>NC_049231.1:29255017-39255017 GCF_011100685.1 Canis lupus familiaris
TTCCTCCAGAAGCTCGCTTAAACCCAGCTGATGCCGACTCCTATCAGAGGGCCCAAGTCTTTCTGCACCCCACTACTTTTCTGTTAATGAACTGTTGGGACTCAATCTCTTCACTTCCTCTTCTCTTCCTCTTCTCTTCCACTTCGCAGCAGCCAAACCAATCATTCCTTTCAACTCTGCACTCCTTGGTCAGCATCCAGAATGTAAGCAGCTATGGCCATCTGTATATTCCTGTGATCTCAGGCCTGCTGTGTTTTCTCTCTCCTGACCTGACCTTCCAGGGGCTCCTCCCCTCATAGACTGTCCCATTTTTCCTGTTGCATAGTAAACAATCTTCCTCATCCCCAGCCTTTTCACTGAGTGTTATTTCTACCCCTTCCTCTTAACTAAATTCAATTTCTTTCTGAGGCTATCACATCCCCCTCCTGCCGGGTGTTTTTTTTCTTCTTCTCCTTTAAGGAGGTTGGTATCCGGGCCTCTCTGTCTTCTCCAGTATTCCTTTTTTTTTTTTTTTTTAAGATTTTTAAATTTATTTATGATAGAGAGAGAGGCAGAGACACAGGAGGAAGGAGAAGCAGGCTCCATGCAGGAGCCCGACGTGGAACTCGATCCCAGGTCTCCAGGATCACGCCCCGGGCTACAGGCGGCACTAAACCGCTGCGCCACCGCCACCGCCACTGCCACCACCACCGGGGCTGCCCCTCTCCAGTATTCCTATCTAATCTTTTACCCTTGGATGAAATTCCCTGCTCCTTAAAACCTCTTGCTGTCTGGCTCATCTACCCTCTTCCCTTACTCAGTGCTGTCATTTATTGATTGACTTACTTCTCTCCCTTGTTAAAAAAAACAAAACAAAACAATTACACACAACCCCAAACCACCTCATGTTGCACTGGTTCGTGGATTTTCTTTCTACCTGTTTTATTAGAGATGGGAGACGCTGGTGTCTGTGTGGATGACTGATCAGCATCTCAGTAGGCCCCTGCCTCTTTGTTCCTTGGAAGTCAGCTTCCCAGACTGGAATCACAGGGTGCTTGCATTGCCTGTTCTGAGGACACAGCCTCTGTCTCATCGATCTGGAACTCCTTCATTTCTGAGAACTTAAAGATGGACATCCTGTCTTCTTTTTCCGTCTTCTCTTTAACACTCTTCTGGTGCTCTCATTCATTGACTCCCACTGCATCTTCAGTGATGTGGAGAAGTCCACTGTATTGGCCCTCTGTGCACACTCTCCCTTTCTGCGACCCCCCTCCCCACCTTGTTTAGATTTCATAGTCCTTTGCTTAAACCTCTCTGTGGCCAGTAGTCTGTCTTTATTTTCATCTTCTTTTACCTACCTCCCTGGCAAAACCCCAGGCCTAGATGGATACAACTGCTCACCTTCATGGTTTCCAACGTTTCCTGGACCCTTGACTCCTGCCTGACAGTCTTTCTGGTTTTTTTGTTTTGTTTTGTTTTTGTTTTTAAGATTTTATTTATTTATTCATGAGAGACACAGATAGAGAGAGGCAGGCTCCACACAGGGAGCCTGATGTGGGACTTGACCCCGGGACTCCAGGATCACACCCTGGGCCGAAGGCAGGCGCTAAACTGCTGAACCACCCAGGGATCCTCTAGTCTTTCTGTTTTTGAGTGACGTCTCCTGGGGATTTGCCACCAAAGGTATTTCAAATGTTCCTCACTGCCCTGTTATTCACTTTCCCTTAAGAAAGAATTCTTGCCTCTTAATTTATGGATAGAATAGAAGCTATCAAATTGGAACTCTTAACTTTTTGCCATCAACCCTACAAACTGTGTCTGTCACAGTGAAAGATGTATGTTATTTTCTTCTATGGTGAATCCTGCTCGGATCTCTTTCCTAGATTTTTAAATTTTTTTTTAAGACTTTATTTTTGAGTAATCTCTAGACCCAGCGTGGGGCAGGAACTCACAACCCCAAGATCAAGAGTTGCATGCTCTACTGACTGGGCCAGCCGGGTGCTGCTCCTAAATCTACCTTTTTGTATTGTTTCTTATCAACATTATACATGGCTCTCTCATTAAACTTAAATAAGGTCTGGCATATTCAGTCCTTTAGTCTCCTCTGCCCTCCAGCTGCTTTTTTTTTTTTTTTTAATTTAAGATTTTATTTATTCATGAGAGACAGAAAGAGGCAGAGACACAGGCGGAGGGAGAAGCAGGCTCTGTGCAGGACCCCAGGATCACACCTTGAGCTGAAGGCAGATGCTTAACCACTGAGCCACCAAGGTGGCTGCTTTTTACTCTTCTCCCTTCTATAAACTACAAACCATGTTGAAATAATTGTCTATACCCTTTGAACCCTTTTGCAGTCTGGTTTCTTCCTCAACTACAACATTTAAACTCTGTTCCCTTAGGTCACCAATAACCTCTGTGGCTAAGTCCAATGACGTTCTGTCTTCCCTGTCCTTGAGATGCCTCTCTGGCACCATCCTTTTAACATACTTCCCCCCCCCCCCCCCCCCCCCCCCCCCCCCCCCCCCCCCCCCCCCCCCCCCCCCCGCCAGGGCCTTTCCTTAGTCCCTTCCTCAGCTGTTATTCAGGATTCCACTCTGTTATTTACGTGTTGCTGTTATTCAGGATTCCACTCTGGGCCTCTTCCTCTGTTATATGTGCTCTCCTTGGGCGAGCTCAGCCACGGCAAAGGCTTTCTTCACCTATATGCAGACAGCTTCCACATTGCTATCTGTAGCCTAGATCTCCTTCCTGCACTTGTGATGTCTGCTTCCAGCTGCTTCATATGCATCTGCATTTGGTGCCTGGAGTTACTGTAAAGCCAGTTACTGTAAAGTTAGCTGACCTCTCCTCATCTGCCCTTTGAGCAAAACCCTGCCCTTGTGTAGCTTGGTGACTGGTGCCATTGCTTACCCAGGGGTCTTTCTGCCTTCAGTTTTGTCCCTCCCATCCTGTGTCACTATATTATAGTGACCTTTCTTAGAAGTGACCCATCTGGGGATGCTTGGGTGGCTCAGTGATTAGACGTCTGCCTTCGGCTCAGGGCATGATCCTGGGGTCCTAGGATCAAGACCCACATCGGGCTCCGTGCATGGAGCCTGCTTCTTCCTCTGCCCATGTCTCTGCCTTTCTCTTTCTCTTTGTCTCTCATGAATAAATAAATAAAATCTTAAAAAAAAAAGTGACCTATCTGAAACAACTGATTGTATCAGTGCCCCATCAAGCAACTTGGTTGACCCAGCTCCTACCTCATCTCCCGAACACTTGACCCAATCATGCACAGACAATGCACCTCTACTTGAAGTTACTTCTTTAGTACTTCTCTTTCTACCTTTTACACACTGACTTTCTTTCATCTTTGAGATCTTGGTTTACAGGTCAGTTTTCTTTGGGAACCTTTTGCTATCTCATACCTCAGTTAGGAACTCTCCTGACTGCTATCATAGATCCTTGCACTTTTCCCTTTCCAGCATTTATCTCACTGTATGTAAGTGCCTCTTTACTTGAGTTCCTACCAAACTGTAAGTTCCTTGAGGGTAGGGACTATGCTTTGACCTTTTTCTTTTTAAATTCCTATCACAGTGCCAGATACATAGTAGGCCCAGTATTTTTTGGTTAATGGTTAGATAGATTATAGGATTTTAGAAGTGGAAGAACCTTATCTGTGTAGAATACATGCCCCAGATTTTCAAGGTGAATGATCACTAAGTGACATTTGGTTCTTTTGGTAGAGATAATCATTTCAGACAGTCCTTTGCAAAGGCCAAAACCTCCTTTGAATATATTACCCTTATCTCACTAATTAAGCAGCCCTAGCAAGTTTGTTTCAAAACTTAGGTAGACCTATGTTTCTCAGCCCTGGCTGCCCTTAACATCATCTGGGAAACTTAAAAAAAAAAAAAAAAAAAAAAAAAAAAAAAAAAAAATTCCTCATTGCTCCAAACTCACCAAATAAGAAATCTTAATATTCTGGGAGGATTGTCCTCCCCATCTACCTCATTAAAGTTGATCAACAGCAGTCTTATTTGCTCTTTGACAAAAGAATGCATTAAATCTTTTTTTTTTTTTTTTAAAGTGAGCTTGTTCTTGACCGTACTTCTTTGTGATAGTAATTCTTTTTTTTTTTTTTGTAAATTTATTTTTTATTGGCGTTCAATTTGCCAACATATAGAATAACACCCAGTGCTCATCCCATCAAGTGCCCCCTTCAGTGCCCATCACCCAGTCACTCCCACCCCCCGCCCACCTCCCTTCCCCTACTCCTAGTTCGTTTCCCAGTTAGGAGTCTCTCATGTTCTGTCTCCCTTTCTGATATTTCCCACTCATTTTTTATGTGATAGTAATTCTTGATAAAGCCTGTTTTCTGTTACTCAGCAAGTATAATATTTGGGATCTACTTTTTTATTTTAATTTTTAAAAAAAGATTTTTATTTATTTATTTGAGTAAGTGAGAGCATGGGCAGGGAGGTGGGTGGTGGAGCAGAGAGGAAGGGAGAAGCAGACTCCCTGCCGAGCAGGAATCCTGACCCCAAGACCATGACTTGAGCTTAAGGCAGATGCGTAACTGACTGAGTCACCCAGGTTCTCCTTGGGATCTATTTATTGCATGGAGACTTTATCTTCACAGTCTTAGAAGGATGTGAAGAGCACCTCAGGTTTTGCTCTCTTTCTTTGATTTTTGTACCAACACAATTTTAGTTCTGGGCCTTCAGGAGTTAATGCATTCGTGGTGTGTAGTTTACAAGCAACATGTCACAGATGTGAGACTGAAGGAATTACTTGCATCAGTGAGCACCATAGATTTGAGAGATTTAAGTATTGAATGATAACAAATATTTCCCTCTTGTCATTGAAAACCAAAAGTGGAAGATAAAACACCAAACCTATCATAGAGACACAAGAAAACAGGGTAGACTGTTCACTTTTCTTTTTCTTCCCTAGGCCATTTATGCAGCAGCTCTGTTGCTGTCCTTTTCTTAAAATATATGTTTTTAAAACCCTGGTTTCCAACAAACTGTTTATGAGGACTGATTCTCTGGATAGATCTGAATCTGTTTTCAGAATTGCCTGTGTCTAAAAATAATGTAGAACTTAGGTTAAGCAATTGATGAATAGTTGGTAAATTGGTAATCATTGCTATTTTAAAGGTAGTCTTGGTAACTTGTTTCAACCTTGGAAGGAGGACAGTAGGGATTGGGAAGATGTCTGGATAGTTTTAACTATTCTGGCTGATACTTACTCTTCCACCTTTCCCATTATCTTGTTTACTTTGGCTTTCTAGTCTAATGGAGGCCTTCTTAAAGGGTGGACATAAATAAAATATGCATGTTCTTTTTCTCTGCTGATGACAGTAAGAAAACATCGTCTGTTGTCAGGTTTGGTCTTTTATGATGAATTGGCTCTTGGAAAAAGAACTTGACTTATTCTCAGTGCAAGTTTGTCATCTCTCCCCTTTCCCACCTTCAAGGCAGGCGCTGTCGGCTTTACGTTGAGTGAGGGAGCACCGACTTTTAGATGAGGAGCTCAGCCCGTGAGCCATGGGTCTCAGTTTGTGCTTGACAGAACTTTGTTAAGTGAATCAGGGAGTCTGAATTATTCATTCTCCTTCCTCATCCTGCTGTTCATATCAGATTCCTGCTGTGTCTTTGGGGCATTTTGCCAGTCTTCAGCATAATTGATTTCCTTGCTTTGTGCGGTATGTGTGTGTCTGTGCCTGTGCACATGAGTTGTACCTCTGTTGTGGCATTCCTGATTGCCTTGGAGAGGAATATTTATTAAGCACACGTGGGCAAAAGCATGACCATTCACTCCAGATCACTAAAAAATATAGTGGACTTACTGCCTTTATAATCTGAAGGAGAGGTTGGTATTAATCTTTTTCTTGTCCAGGACACAAAATATTCTTTCTGGGCAACAAGAATTTACTTCCTGAGGAATTATGAAGACGAATCTTCTGTGATCTGATTGGAACATTGGGGACGAGTCTTCTGTGATCTGATTGGAACATTGGGGACGAAGATTGTTCTTTTCCCTTTTTGTTCTCTAATCCTGTTGTCTCTTCTTCAGTGTGTTTCTTTCATAAGTTATCCCCTTGTAGAGCTCTGCAGGACTAGAAGGGCTTAGAATGGTCAGTCCAGAGGTTGCAAACTGGAGGCCTGTGGTTTTGTTTGGCTTATGCAGTATTTTGAAGGCATGTGGATTTAATATTTAAACACTGGGAGAACACACATGAAATCCAGATTCCTGGCTTTTAGGGGCAACTGTGGGCCTGCATTCCTGCCAGATGCACTCTGTGGGAGCTGCACAGTGGCTGTTCCCTGTAGGAGTGCCTGGTTGCTCCAATGCCACACAGACTTTGCCTGGCTCTTCATTTTTCACTTACCTCTGGTGAGCATTACAACCCTGGTTTAATCCAGTCTACTTATTGTGCAGTGGAGAGAAAGAGATTTGCCCCAAATCTTATAGGTAGTGGGAAAAATTTAGGTGAGGATTCATGCCTCTTAACTTAGTTGATTATAATTATTTCTGCAGGTTATTATTATTATTTTTTTACTAATACTTTTTTTTTCTTACCCCTTATGCTTTCTGTTCATTCAAAGTATTCACTGTGTAGATACTAAGAGTAAATGCTGGGAATGTAAAAGGAATACGGTAAATCCCCCTGTTCTTGATTCAGTTTAGAAAGACCAAATGAGTCTGCTTTTGGGGAAAGTTGCCACCCACCATTACTCTGTCCTGTTAGGTTGCTTTATCTTGTCTTCTTCATATCACTTAACCACCACCTGGAATTATTTTAATTTGCCTCTTGTTTACTGTCTGGCTTCCCAGGTAGAAGCCCTGTGAAGCCAGTGACTATGTCTTCTATAGTGTTGTATCTCCATTGCTTGGAAGAATCCCTGACACTGAGTAGATTCTGTTTTTGATGCATGATTTAAGGGGGCAATAGATAGAACTGGGCTTTGAAGGACCAATAGGAGTTTTTCATGCAGACAGAAGAAGTGTGTTGTAGACAGAAATATCGGTATGAACTGAGGCATGAAAATACACAGTATGTTCTTGTGCTTCTTTGGGGTTGGCCACAAAAAGCTATTTTTGATAGCAGAAAGACTATCTGAATTTGAAGGACTCTGGATCCTTGGTAAAAAAAAAAAAAAAAAAAAAAATCATAAACCAAATGTGTTTCTGAGTTAAAAAGTTCCAGTATAGTTTTTCCCCCTCCTCCATAGTCTTTTAGCAGGATATTGGCCATTCATGATCATTAGTGATTTATAGAGTTTTACCAGCATATTTACTAACGTGGTATTATATGACAGTATGAAAGATGTGAATTAGGGTGTGGTTCTAATGTGCCTTCAGTCTAATATTTTGGACATCCAGAACAACAGATTATCTTTAGGGTATATAATGGACCAAGTGGTGAATTTCTGAGGGTAAAGGGCTGAGGCTCTCAACATTAGTGAGTTGTGCATTAGAATCCCCTAGGGAGTTTTAAAAAATTTCATTCCTTGGCCATACCCCACCTAAGCTAGTTAAATCAGGAACTCTGAGAGTAGGACCCAGGAATTCGTATTTTTTTTTTTTTTTTTTAAACTTCCCCAGATGATTCCAGTTTGCAGCCAAGGTTGAGGTCCATTGGCTTAGGGAGACACAAGGGAAGGGAGATGGTTGTAGTTTGTGGTAAGTTGAAGTATAAGGAGGGAACCCAAAGAGGATAGTCATTAAGAAAGTAATTGAAGATCAGAGAAAGATGAATACCATATGATTTCACTCATATGTGGAATTTAAGAAACGAAACAGATGAACATGGGCAGTGAGAGGAAAGAGGGGCAAACCAAGAAACAGACTTAAGTGTAGACAACAGACCAATGGTTAGCAAAGGGGAGGTGGGCAAGGGGATTGTTGGAGTGGATGATGAGGATTCAGGAACACACTTGTTGGGATGAGCACCGGCTATTGTATGGAAGTACTGAACACAAAATTGTACATGGAAACTAATATTACACCATATGTTAACTAACAGGAATTTAAATAAAAACTTGGGAAAAAAGTAATTGAAGAGAATTATTAAGAGATTTTCTGAGTGTAAGAGAAGGGGGTATATTAGGAAATCAGTTTAGAAACATACGTTGTTTAGAGCAATTAGAATGTAAAGAGGTTGGAAATATAGGTGGTATCAGAGATAAAGTGTATGTAGTTGTTGAGGAGGGAGAGAGAGTCTGAATTCCATGGGGTACACATGAATGATCATTCAGAGACCTCAGCTTGGTAGTCATGTGCTATGGAAAAGCACTGTTCTTGAAATAGAACATCGTGGGTCATAGTCGTAGATTTCTCCCTATTGGTTGTATTCATTTAGTTCAGTTCACCAACCATTTACTAAGTGCTGAACACTGTGGTGGGCTCTGGAGGGGGATTAGATGCAACTCTTGCCATTTAGGATCTGACATTCTAGGGAGTTCCTTTGTGTAACCCTAGTTAGGCAGTTCTTCACTTCTCTGGGCCTTTCTCCATCTGTGATGTGGGGGGATATTATGAAATTTTTTTTCTGACATTCCTTTGAGCTTTGACAGCATATTGCAGTGATTCCAAGTCAGATTTTGGTAAAAATAAGCAACTCTGCAGAGTAATTCTGTAGTTTTCTTCAGTAGGAAAAAAAAACAAACAAACCACAAACCCAGGAAAAAGTACCATTAAGGGTTTAAATGGAAAGAATCCCATGACATCATCAGATCCTTTCCCCCATCTTACCTTTCTATCAGGTTCTGTGGGGATTTGACAAGGATACTTGGTAAGGAAGACTGGAGAGTGGATGCCCCCGAGGGAGGAAGTAGTGGCTGCATTAGTGAAAGAAGAGCCACAGGCCAATGAGGAAGTGTGCCACCAAAGAATGTTTTGGAGATCCTACATTGTTCCCAGCACCTTGTTGAAGAGTTTCCTGGTTACATTCATCACCCAGATGAAGGCTACTAAAATTGGGAACAAACCGCTCCTCATGCCAGCACTCTCAGGATAAACTTGGGAGAACTGGGGACACGTGTCTTTCGGAGGGTTTTTGGATATCACACACATTCATTGTTTTCTCTGGGAGGTGGTTGGGTGAGTGGAGAGGGGAAAGGTAAGGGGATGTGGGAGGCAGAAAAAGTTTCCAGAAAAGGAAAAAAAAAAGCTTTGAAAAGCTGTTAGTGTTGAGAACCGGAGCTGGGTGGGAGGGTTATGGCACTTTTGTAGGTTGTACTCCTCACTGCTGTCCTGCTTTGGGGGACGGAACACTAACTATGGTTAGTTTTTTATTTTTTCCTGATACTCTTAGCTTTACCTTTTGTTGTAAATCTATTAGCAGCTGTTAAAGGATGATTTTCTTGTGTAAATGTTGCACTCAGCATACTGGTCCAGTGTAGAGGCTGTACCATGATTTCTATTTAGATATGCTGAATCCTCAGACCTCAAATTACTGTCCAACCATTTCCTCTTCCACTGCCCACTTCCCTTTTCATTCTGCAGTTCTTGTATGCACCCCACGGCCGTTCTCAGTGCCTGCATGCCTGGCACTGTGCTGGCTGTTGAGGATGTCAAGGGAGGCAGAGGGACAGTCCCTATCCTATACTTGGGAGTTCACAGGATAGAGGGGGAGGGGGAAGACTGATGCTGAGCAGAGGTGTAATATGGTGAGTGCAAAAGGAGAAGTGATTGAGCCCTGAGATGGGGGAGAGGGCACCTCATGGCTGGCCAGGACCAGGCCTGGGGGATGTAACAGGAGCCACATTTCTGTGTGTTTAGACAGTGGAAGAAATAGAGAAATACTGGTTTAATGGCTAGAACACAGGGAGGGGAGTTAGGACCCTTCCTTTGTGATCTTTTGTGTGCAAAAGTGTGGCACCTTTCTTTGCTTCCCACTCCTGGCATTGGATTGTCTCTTCCTCTGGAATTATGTGGGTTGGAGAAGAATGGAGAGGAATGGGCCCACCTGCTAAGGGGGAGAGGGAGGCATTAGAGATGTGGGTGTTTAAAAGCTCTTGGCATGACCGGCTATAAGTACAGATGGCTATTTGTGTTACCATTATTGTAGCTCTTATGCCTGCATTCGCGTTCCTGTGCTTCTCCACAGGGATAATTGTGGGGTCTTAACTTCCTTCTCTCCCTGCTGCCAGCTCAAGTAGATAGACACTGACGTGTTGTGCGTTAGAGTGCACGATGGCTTCTGCGTGGGCTGTCTTCTTAGTGCTGCCTTAAACTCTTGGGGCCCATGCAGCACCCAGGGAAAACCATTGTTTGCTACTGAAATCCCCATTGGTGAAAACTTAAAAAAATGAGTATACCAAATTTTAGTGAGGGATTGGCTTTAAATGAGCTAAAATTAACTTTTGTGAGGGTTTCATTAGATACCAAGGGTTGACTATCCAGGGAAAAGGTGATTTATCTGGGAATCTGAGGAACTAGTAATGTTCTAGGTAAAACTGAGGGGAGTGAGACAGAAAGAGAATGGGTTTGATGGCTGATCTGTCATTGTTTTTTAAAAATTTTATTGATTGATTAGTTGATTAATTGATTAATTGCATGAGCTGGGGGAAAGGGAGAGAAAATCTCAGGCAGACTCCCCACTCAGCACAGAGCCCAACTTGGAGTTTAAGCTCATGACCCTGGGATCTTGACTTGAGCTGAAATCACCCAGGCACCCCCAATCTGCCATTTCTTTGTTGTGTGACCTCGCCCAGGCCACTTTCCTCATTAGTAAACTGGAGCTAATAATAGCTATCGCTGTTGTTGTGATGATTAAACATTCATTATTTTGCTACTAAAGGCCTTCCACAGGCTTCTTCCTGGTATTTCTTTCTGTCCTAGCAAGGTAGAATCACTTGCTCTTTTTTCCCCCTATTTGCCTTTGGACATACCTTGGCTTATACAGCTTTTTACTTGCCTGCTCAGAAAATTTTCCACCAGGTAAAACACATGAATACACAAACCTGGCAATTTGGGTTAATACTGTCCTGTTACTTAGATCTCAGCTAAGTGGTTTCCCTTCTCAAGGAAACCTTTCCCTGTTCCCACTCTGGTCTAGAAGGTGTTCATTTTATGATGTTCTGTAGCACTCTTTTCATTTATCTCTTTCCCTTGGAAAACTATACATCTCCTGAAGGCAGTGACAGTCATGTGTACTGTTGTTACCACTGTGTACACAGTGTACACAGGCTGTGTGTACAGCCCCCCACTGTGGGCCACCTCCTTCCCTTTCCTGAAATGATGTACTATCTGAACCTAAGCTTTTTGCAAAACTTAGGACAGCATCAAGAGGCACAGCATCCCCCTGACCACAGCTGGTGTATAACCAGAAGAAAACTGCTTGATTTACACATAATTGATGGTAAAACTCCTTTCTCTGGGGGTAAATTTTGGCTTTCAGAGTCATTGAAGCAGGGAGCCTAGTAAACCTGATTTGATTCTTGGTGTTTTGGTAGAAGTTCAGACTTTGGCTCTTTTTCATACATAATGGTTATTTTTCTATTGAGGAGAAAACCACTAGAAATTAAGAGTATGACTTCTGGCAGGAATCCAGTGTCAAAATTGGGCCAAACAGTCTTAATCTCACCACAACCACTACTTTTTTTAGGAAAGGACCCCTTCAACAAACTGTTCATGTGTTCATTAGACAGGGGATCTTTCACTCACATGACCTAAATGCATTCCATTGTGGCCATCAGTCTGTTTGTCCTGTACATCACAAAGTATGACCCTCTTTTTTTTTTTTTTTTTTGAAGATTTTATCTATTCATCCACAAGAGACACACAGAGAGAGAGAGAGAGAGGCAGAGACACAGGCAGAGGGAGGAGCAGGCTCCATGCAGGGAGCCCGACATGGGACTCGATCCCGGGACCCCAGGATCATGCCCTGGGCCGAAGGCAGGCGCCAAACCGCTGAGCCACTCAGGGATCCCAAAGTATGACCCTCTAATGGGTCACATGGAACTTAACGATGGAGTAAGGACCAATGTTCCCTGCAGAAGTAAAAGCCAACCATGGTACCTATAACCCTTTATCACTTTATAAGTTTGTCTTGTTAGACTGAATTCCTTGAGGGCAGGGATGGCCTGATTCATTTCACATCCTCAGTGGTCAGCGCACACATTGGCATGTGCCTTAGTACACAGTGGTTACCTGTTTGTGGAACAAGGCAGTAGAAGATGGAAGGCTTTCAAATTTGGCAGACCAGAGTTAGAGTGGGTCCAGCACTTGTTAGCTGGAGGACCTTGGACCTGGTTTTAACTTTGCTGAGCTTTAGGATCAGCTTTTTTGTGAAGCCAGAGATATTGTACCCTGTCTACTTCCTGGCACTGGAGGGCTATTATTTTTCCCCAATTATTTATTTTGAAATAACTTCACAATTAGAGAAGAGCTCCCAGAACAATTAAAAAAAATAAAAGAACATAAACCAAAAACTCTCAAAGTGCCTATATTCCCTTTATTCAGATTTCTCAGTTGTTAATATTTTATTGTGTTTGCTTTGTTGTCCACTCTCATTTGTGTGTATACATGTGTACTCATTATTGTTATTTTCTGAATTTTGAGAGCAAGCCGCAGATCTGATACAGACCTTCACTGTGAAACACTCCAGTGTGTATTCCCTGAATAGGACTGTCTTACATAGCCTGGATACGGTCTCCAGATAAGGAAAGTGGTATTGGTGCAATATCACCATCCATCCACAGAGCCTGTTATATTTTGCCAGCTGTCCCTGGAATGTCTTTTTGTGTGTGTTTTGGTCCAGGATCCTCTCTAGGAATATATGTTACATTTAGTTGCATGTCTCCTCAGACTCCTTCAGTCTGGAACAGTTCTGAGTCTTTGCCTTTCTTTTATGTCCTTGACATTTTGAAGTATCCAGATCTGGGTCCATCTGTTTCTTCGTGACAACAGTCATAGCATTTTTGTCAGGAATATGCTATGTCCTTAGTGTGGCACCTGGAGGCAAATGATGTCCACCTGTCCCACTACCAGTGATGTTAACCTTGATTGCCTGGTTAAGTTAGTGTTTGCCAGGTCTCCCCACATTAAATTCACCATTTTCCCTTTTGTAATTGATTCATATCTTGTGCAAAGATATTCTGAGATTATATTACTATCCTGTTGCTCATTAGACCTCTGCCTCACAGCCTTAGCATCCACTGACATCTTCTTGGGATGGTTGCCAAATGGTGATTCTCTGTTTCTGTCAGTCTGTCTGTATTTATTGGTTGGCATTCCACATAAGAAGTGTTTTTTCTTATCATCTGTTTGTTTATTTCTGTCAGTAGGGACTCATGGATTCCAGTTGTATTCAGTAAGTTGTAATAGATTGTCATTCTGTATTCTGATCCTTCAGCTGTCCTCAGTTTAGCCAGTGGGACCTACCTGCTTTATGCTAGCTCCTTTGTTCTGTTGGCTTGACCCCATCATTCATGGGATGTTTCTTGACTTTCTGGCACAAGATTTTCCAAGCTTATCTTGTTCTTTTCCTGCTCTAACCCTGAAAGCATCCATTTCCAAGGAGCCCTGCTTCTTTTAAATGGAGGAGGTAATTAGAAATCAAAATCTATGTGCTAAGGTGTACACATTGCTGCTGGGGTATCACTGCTTCTAGGCTCTCACAGCAGTTGGAAAATATGTGTATGTATATATGTACACATACCATATATAGTACATCTGTAACTATTTCTATATTTGTGTGTGCAAATATGTAGGATGCTTGTATGTGTGTGGGCATATATATCTGTGTGTTTATATTATAGATTTTATATTGTAAAACCATGAGTTTTATGTTATAAACCAAGAATTCATATTGGTAAACCCCATTTTAAGTCCAGCTAACCTCTTTCCAGTTTGGTAAATATATTCTCAAGTAGGAAAGAACTTGGCTCCTTTTATCCTCGGTATATTTACTTATTTATTTGCTCGGTGTAACTACTTTCCCAGCCACAGAAATTGTCTCCTCCACCTTTGTACCTCACTCCTCACAGCTTAGAATCCTCAGCCACTGGGCCCTCTGGCCTGTTTTTCCATATGGCTTTCCTGCCTCTTCATAGTCCTTAAGCTCCCCCAAACACGCTGTGCCTATAGTCTCTGGGCCTGCTGGCCTGTCCCTCCTTATAATTTCTCATCTCCTGTCCCACCTGTATTCTTAGCTAACTCCTCAATGATGGAAGGGGAAGAGTAGGGAGCTGTTATTTTTTGAGGGAGACTTTCTGTTTTTTGTTCATCAAAGTATAATTTACATGCAGTAAAGTTCATCCTTTTGAGATATATATATCTGCGAATTTTGACAAACATAATGCAGCCATGTAAAGACTGTCACAGCTAAGACATAGAATACTTTACCACAAAGAGTCCCCTTTCTAGCAAGCCTTCTTCCCAACCCTACCTGCTGGCAATCACTGATCTAATTGCTTTTTCTATGGTTTTGCCTTTTCTAAAATGGCATATAAATGGAATTACTGCATAGCTTTTTGAGTCTGGCTTCTTCTACTTTGTGTTCTTTTGAGATTCATCCATGTTATTTTATATATTAGTAAGCTGTTCCTTTTTATTGGTATTTATTTTTGCACATACCACAATTTATTTTTCCATTCACCAGTTGATGGACACTTGGGTTTTCAGCTTTTGATGATTATGAATAAAGATCCAATAAATATTTGTACATGTATGGTTTTTGTGTGGACATGTATCTTTTTTTTGAGAGAGAGAATGTGAGTAGGGAGTGGGGGCAGAGGGAGAGAGAATCCCAAGCAGGCTTCACACCCAGCACAGAACCCAGCTCGGGGCTCAGTCTCAAAACCCTGAGATCATGACCTGAGTTGAAATCAAGAGTTCGAAGCTTAACCAACTGAGCCATCCAGGGGCCTCTGTGTGTGTGTGTGTGTGTGTGTGTGTACACATATACCTTCATTTCTTTTGGGTAAATACCTAGGAATGTGATTGCTGGTCATATCTTATGTGTGTTTAAGTTACTGCTGAACTGTTTTTCCAAAGTGGCTTACCATTTTTGTATTCCCATCAGCACTGAATGTATGAGGGAGTTCCAGTTGCTGCACATCCTCTCCACTATCTGGTATTGTCAATTAAAAAAAAAAAAAAAAAGTTGAATCCTTCCAGTAGGTATGTAATGGTATCTCTTTGTGGGTTTTTTTTTTTTTTTTTAATAAAGATTTTATTTATTCATGAGAGACACAGAGAGACAGGCAGAGACACAGGCAGAGGGAGAAGGAGGCTCCCTGTGGGGAACCTGATACAGGACTTGATCCCAGGACACCAGGATCATGCCCGGAGCCAAAGGCAGATGCTCAACCACTGAGCCACCCAGGCATCCCATCTCTTTGTGGTTTTAAATATTATTTCCCTAGGGTGCCTGGGTCGTTCAGTCAGCTAAATGTCTGCCTTTGGCTTGGGTCATGATTTTGGGGTCCTGGGATGGAGCCCAACATCGGGCTCTCTGTTTGACAGGGAGCCTGCTTCTCCCTTTCCCTCTGCCTGCCACTCCCTCGACTTGTACTCCCTCTCCCTTACTATGTCAAATAAATAAAATCTTAAAAAAACATATTGGGACAGCTGGGTGGCTCAGTGGTTGAGCATCCTTCTTTGGCTCAAGGTGTGATCCTGGGGTCTTGGGATCAAGTCCTGCATCAGGCTCCTCGTGGGAGCCGGCTTCTACCTTTGCCTGTGTCTCTGCCTCTCTGTGTCTTCCATGAATGAATAAATAAAATCTTTAAAAAAATATATTATTTCCCTAAATATTAATGACTTCGAGCAGCTTTTCATTTACATATTTGCCATCCATATCTCTTTGATGATGAGTCTGTTAAACCTTTTGCTCATTTTAGAAATTGGGTTATTTGTTGTCTTAATGAATTTTGAGAGTTCTGTATATATTCTTGTTTTTTTTTTTTATATTCTTGTTTCTAGTCCTTTATCAGTTATGTGTTTGCAAATATTTTTCCCCATTCTGTTATTTTAAATTACAGATATAGCTTATTTATATAACTTTATAGTTATGTAGAAAGATTGGACTGGATTCTTTGGGGCTTTCCATGTAACCTTTATGCTGTGAGTACCCAAGAGAAATCTCCCTTAGGGGATCAATCTAGGCACAATGGGAGATAGAGATCCTGGAGGATTTGGTGGAGTTAAGAGCTTCCTCCCATGACTGACTGAGCATACTTGTTGCGAAAAGAAAGGAAGGACTCATGGAAAAATAAGAGGAGTAATGGTGGTGGCTGGAGTCCTTGGTGGGAGAGTCCAGTGTAGTCAATTTAGGGTTGGGAAAATGGCTGCTAGAACTGTCCACAGTAGAAAAGTAAGGAGTAGAAGAGGACCCAGGGAGCTCTAGCATGGATTGTGTTGAAAAGTGTTGAACCTAGGTAAGATCTAGCTGGGGGTTCATTTGACAGAAAAGAGAGAGAGGCTACGTGAGGGGATGTGGCTTTCTAAAGATTATGGGGGTTGTAAAGTGGCAGAGCTGGGACTTAAATTCAGATCTTTAAGAACAGCTGTGAAGAAGGGCCTCAGCACATGAGAGGGAGGGGAAAAACTAGAATTCTGACTAAGCTGGGGTGACCTGTTTTTGTTTTTCTGTATTCTTCTACATAATTTATACATATTCTTTTTGTATGTACTCAATAATTAATAAAATATAAAACTGTAATGACAGCAGAATTGGTTATTGGCCTGGTAAGAGTTTGACTATAAATCCAATTGGAATATATTTTGGGTTAGATAGAAAACACTAGAAATCAAATAGGAATGCATTTTTGGCACAAGAATGGTTCATTCTGACACCCAAAGGGAAAAGATAACTAAAGACAATGAAAGATCATAGATCTGGCTTTTGCTGTTATAATTAGCTGTGAAAATACTAACTCTCAAGGTTAGGATTTACTGGAATTGGAATTGCCTTTGGATTAAAAGAGAATGGTGAAAGGAAATATCTGGAAAAACCTGATATTATTATAATAGTTATTATTTTGTTGGATTCCTGCTCTAATTCAGGTACTGTGCTAGGCTCCTTGCCATTACATTTTCCTGATACTTCTATAACCTTGCAAAAATATTTGGTGCTATTACATTAATGTTTTATACAAGAAATTGAGATTCAGGGAAATTAAATAACCTGTCCAAAGTCATAACTGGGATTTAACCCCAGGTCTATATGACACCAAAGCTTGGTGTCTTTTCACTGTGCTGGGGCTAATCATGGTGTCCTCGGTAGACCAGCATTCTTCCACAGTGATTTCTTACCAGTTCATTACAAGATAGGTACAGAAATTGATTGTGAGCACTGAGAAACTTTATAGCAATTGACAGTAATTTTATGAGTGTCAAATCTAATGAAAACAAATTTGGGCTTGTACTTTGTATGTCTTTGTTTCTTAAAATTTCATTTTTTGCTAGTAATTCATTTTATTGTGTTTTATAAAAGTACCATTCCGTGATGGATTGGAACTTTATGTACAGAATTGCTGCAAGTAGTTGGTGAACCTGCCCTGTACCCTGCTGCTTCTCTGCTCTTGAGGTGCTAGCATCAGTATGCAGTTAGCTGTTTTATTGTGGCTGACTTGGAGTTCAGAATGGCAGGGGAGACAGGGTCAGAGGAAGGGAGAGAGGCAGTAGGGAAAGGTGAGGATCTAGGGAAAGAATCTTTGAGAGAGTCTCCAAACTTTGCCCTCAAGTGGTAGCAGTAAGGAAGTATGGATTCCAGTTCTCTCCTAAGATGAGGAGGCACACTGAGCCTCCTTTGGTCAGATGTACTTGGATTATGGTTGGCTTTCTACTGAGTCCTGACTTGCTTTTTATTACACCCTGCAGCAATGCTGTGTTGTTATAGAGAACAAATATGGGAAAAGGAATTAATAGAAATAAAGTTAACGGAAGGTAGAAATCTGAAAATCCAAAACCTCCTTTTCTCTCCTCACAACTACACACAGATGAACCCGTACCTTGAAGTATTTTCCCTTTAAGGAAAAAGACTAGTTTTTTGGCAGGGCCAAGTTTTGATTGGCCCCCTTTACTGCTGTTTGCCACGAAGAATCCTGACCAGTCTAGTTTTGTTTAGAGCTGGTTTGGGAGTCAGCCACGCTGCCAAGTTCTCTGTACCTAATTTGAAATATGCTAGTGTTCAGGGAGTGGGCCAGGTTCCTCGGATGTGCCTCCTACAGTTCCACTTTCCATGTTCCAGGAGGAAATGTGACCCTGCTGCTTCTGGAGCCCTATGTCAGAGACTTACTTCTCTCTGAATGCCTTTGAAGTCTTGCCATTTTAGGGAGTGGGGAGGTTCAGCTCCCTGAGGGGGTGTGTTTTTAGAGAGCTTAACCAGAATGGGACACCATGTGCAGTGGTGCAGGAAAATGAGCCCACTCATCCTTTAGGTTAGCTAGGATAATGAGATTAAGGAAAGTGGACTCTGTTTTGTAGAATTGTTTTTCTCTCCACTCATAGATATGAAATGGCAAAACAGGGCCGCTAAGAACTAGACCCCTGCAGGTGACCAATTTTAGTTACCAGGGAAACATCAGTCACTTTGACCTGTGCAATCAAGGCAAGTGTTGCATGGTACACCTCTTGCCTAAGACCTTACATTTGGTCTCCAGTAATGCCTGCCATTCTGGGTGTGGCTGAGGGCATGGCTAAAGCCAAGGCTGCCAACAAATAACGGTTCTGATCCTGAACCTTTTATTTGCTCAGCTGGTCAAGAACCCAGAACCCAGCCCAGGGTCAAGAATTTGTTCCTGATTGCCATAGGTACGACTGTCAACTGTTGAGACAATTTGCACGGCTCCTGTGCTGGTGACAGCTGTACCTTGGGGAACGGGTTATGTAGGTCTGTACCTCACTCTATGGATATAAACTTATGTAACATTTCATGAGGCCTGTGATAAATTTAGGCAGTTTATAATGCGGCCTTGAAATTTCATAGTGAAATAATTTTGATAATTTTCAGATTAGAACCCTCTTAAGTTTAACAGATGTAAGAAGATAAGAAATAAGAGAATGAGGCACATGGAGGAAGCAGCAGGGGTTTAGGGATCTGTGGTTCTTTTAAAATTACCTCATTGTTATCAAATTCTGAACTAAAATTAAAATTATATTTGAACCATTCAAATGGTAGATGAGACATTTCCTGAGGATAGGGTAGTTTCTGATTCTTTCTTTTTTTTTTTTTTTTTTGTATTCCCCAGAGAATCTAGCCTTCATGGTAGATTCAATAAATATTTGTTGAGATCAATTAAATAAATAAGCTTCTAAGCACAAAGAACAGAGTTGTATTTCAGTGGTTATTTGTGAATTTAATTCTCCAGGTCTCTGTGCTATACTTCTCTGATTAGGTTGTTGGCCTAGATGACTAGCCTGGTACTTGGCTTTAAACATTTTATCCCCTGTCTTGGTTACCATGTCGCTCAGTGATATGAACTCAGGGAACGTGGCTTAAAAAGTATACTAGCTCACAGGCTCTGCCATTTGCCACCACCACATACCTAACTCCTTGCTGTATGGTCTTTGGGAGCAATAAGAAAATTGCTTTAAGGTGCTGATTCTGGAGTTCTTGGGTGGCTGGTCGGTTAAGCATCTGCCTTCAACTCAGGTCGTGATCTTGAGCTCTTGGGAATGAGCCCCACATTGGTTCCCTGCTCCCCGGGGAGCCTGCTTTTCCCTCACCTCCCCGCTCATGTTCTCTCTCCATCTCTGTTGCTATCTCTCTATCTCTCAAATAAATAAAATCTTAAAAAAAGTACTGATTCCTAGGTGAAGCTGGTGGCTAGTTGTGTCTGTACTCTTATTTTTGTTAGGTGTGTGGAATTTGAGGAGGTGGTGGTGCTGGAAATAATCTTAGCGAGTCTGCCACACCCTCACGTTTTGCCAGTGAGAAAACAGAGACCCAGAAAAGTTAAGTGGTTTATTTCTAGCCACGTGGCTACTTCATGGCCATCATGACTGTTCTCATGGTCTCCTGGATCTTACTTAGGTCTAGGCATTTACCACACTACCAGAGAAGTCAAGCCTTATGTTTTATTTTTTTAATAGAAAGCATCAGTAAAAATCTAATTCCTGCAGAACTTAGGAATTCCATTAACTTAGGAATGTGAGTTGAAAAACCTTTTCCCTTTTGAATGCTAGAACTACCCCAGTTTCTCTTTCTACTCTTTGCATGATGTAGAAGACAGAACAAGATGAAAAATTTCATGACGGATATGCTTCATTTAATGCAGAAAAAAGTAGGCCGCTTTGAATTTCTAAAAATAACACTTAAAAAAAATCCCAAAGTTGTGTAAAGAGGTATTTTCCTTGCACAAATGCTGTATTTGTAATTTTCTGGGGGTTCCTTGGCCAGCTGATGCTGGCTCTCTGAATGCTTTATGTTCTTATAGAACTCTTTGTTTGAGGTGACCCCAGAATGGGAGATGGAGAAATGTGCTCTGAACAGTGATTTTGGGGGAAGGGTTGAGAAAGTTGCAGACGGGAAAGCTCCGTGTAGTGGTTTTAGGGAGTTTTCATTTCATTTTATGTTTTTAAAGAAAAGGCCTGCTAGGAGCTTGGTCCTAACTGATTCCAGATGGGCCTGCTAAAGTACAAAGGTTTTCAGTGTGTTTGGGAGGGGGCTGACCAAGAGGGCCCCCTGAGCACTTCCTGTGCAGCTCTGCAGTTGTACTCACCTAATCAGAAACAGCCCTACCCGCTGGAGCTCAGGGGCTGCCATCATGGGTTCTTTTCGTGCCTTGTTCTCTGCCTTTCCTCCTGTCTGGTTTACCTCTGCATCCTAGTCCCCTTGCCTCTCTGACCTCTTCATTTATTTGCAAGGGAACATTTTATGCATATATGTATGTATATGAGGTGGGAGGTGGGACGAGGGGAGAGGAGGAAAGAGTGGTGGGGGGAGGAGGGGAGATGGCCAAATTAAAAGCAGATGCTGAAAGGCTTTTTTTCCTGGACCCGGGAGGTATTTGCTGGCAGTGGGTATCAGGAACATGAGAATATGAAGCAGACTTGGAACATAAGGCCACCATCCATTCATTCATTCATTCATTCATTCATTCACCACCACCCTCCCACCCCCAATCTTGCACTCATTCCCAAAGGTTCAGAATATTGCACGTGGATGGTTTGTTTACATTATAAGCTGAGTATCACTGGCCCTTTTTGGTTGTGTGCCAAAGGGTGAGTTTGACAGTGATTTTAAGTCCAGTAGAATAAAAAGGTGTTTTGCACTTAGATCCCAGCATTGTTGCCACGGGAGCAGCCCATCTGTGCTCTGATGTCTGCTTGAATTTGGCTAGCCTCTCAGCTATTGCAGATGCTCTGCATAGGGTAAAAGAGTAGTTTTCGTGATGCTCTGCTGCAGGAACGATGAATTTTTCTTATGGGCCTTCCAGACTTCACCAGGGATATATTTTATGCATAAATTTGACTTTCTATTTTGGTGCAGATGCCTGTTAGACTTGAGGGGGTATGCTTGGTGTTTGAATCTCATTTTTTTGGCTCTAGCTGATGGTTGCAAAATGTGGTCCTGGGTTTTACCTGGGTCTTTGTAGTTTTATTCTGACCCATTTGGCTATTGTATTCATGTTGTTGCATAAATGAGAATTTATTCAGATATATTGAAAAATACTATGTAGGCATAGATTTCCCAGCAGCATAGATTTGTTTTCCTGACCTGTCCATACTTTCAGTGCCTTCTTTGCCCTCATGTAAATCTGGTGATCACTTTTTTTTTTTTTTTTTTGAGCCAAATGTGTGGAATATATTGTCCTGTGAAAGAATTTTGCAGTGTGTCTAGATAGTGAGGTGGTCTGGGAGATATAGTTGGGAAATGGAAATATTTAAATTTCTGGGATATTCTGTTGTTAGTGGAAATAATGGGTCAGAGTGTTTAAAATTTGGATTTCTTAAGCTAGGTCACATAGTCACCCTTCTTATGAGTGAGTCTTAGCAATATGGCATTGAGCTAATGGAGAATTACCTGGTATTTTTAACCTTGTAATAATGTTCTCAATTTGAATTTCTTCGGTAAGATCTTCCCTCTTACCTTTATTTATTTATTTTTTTAATCTCTCTTTGGGCGTGAAGGAGAGAAGGCAGCTAAGTATGTTTGTTTGTTTTTTGAGTGGCAGTTGTTTGACAAGTATCATACTCTTCTTACCTCACTAACGTGGTGATCTTAACTCCATTTGTAGAAGAGGAAACTGCACTTGGCCAGTGTCACATAGCCAGTAACCAACCATCAGGGACGGCTTCAACTCATTATATTCTGGATCCAAAGGTGCATATGTTCTCTCACATTCTGAGTTATGTATTAGTTCTAAGTTCTTCTTAGAAAAAAATTCTAAGGGAAATGCAGTAACTAAAATTTTTTAAAGATCATTTAAAACTTCTTGCAAGGGGACATTTTATGCATATATGTATGTATGTATGAAGAGGTCAGAGAGGCAAGGGGACTAGGAAGCGGAGGTAAACCAGACAGGATTTTTTTGTCATCTTCTTTCCTTTTTAGGCATGCTGACTTCATGCCTTTGATATATAAAAAGCTGATAATGGAAAAAGGAAGGAGATGAACCATTTAACTGTTTATAGAGAGGCTTGAGGCTCTCAGAGTTGCTTTATTTTAATTGGAATTTTTATTGGGATAATGGTAGACTCATATGCAGTTGTACAAGAGCTGCTTTTGAAATAGTAGAAAGGCAGAGGTTCTGATTTAGAGGCAGATAGACACCTTTGCTCATCTCCTATGGCATCTTGGAAGGAGATTACATGAGGGGCTCTTGAGACCCCTGCTTTGCCTGAGCAGCTCTCTGCTGTCTTTGGGATGCACACTTACTGTAAATACTGTCAAATGCTGTCAGTACTGTACTGAGAGAGGCCCTCAACTGCAGTTTCTAGTTCAAGGAGACCATATCATGAAATCTTGATTAATTTGAGCAGAGACAACATTCAGAATACAGGGATAAGTTGAAGGTGGAGGTAATCTTAGAAACTGGAAGAATGAGTTGGAGTTAGTAGGGGTGAATTGACCAGACGTCTTTGGTTGGAATCACTAGGAAGATTCCTTTCACTTTTTTTTTTAATTAGTTAGATATCATCTTCTGAAGGAGGCCTTCTTTAACCTAAAGTACATTTACCCCAATTTTCTTTGAGAGACACAAGGAGAGAGAGAGGCAGAGACACAGGCAGAGGGAGAAGCAGGCTCCATGTAGGGAGCTCGACATGGGATTTGATCCCGGGTCTCCAGGATCACTTCCTGGGCTGAAGGTGGCGCTAAACCACTGAGCCACCCAGGCTGCCCTTCCCCAGTTTTCTTTAATGTTTATCATGATTTGTAACCAAATGCTTGCTTACTTGGTACAATGTTTTTGTCCACAATTTGTCCATAAACGAGGGCAGGGACTATGTCAGTTTTTCACACTGTATTCATGGTCCCTAGACTATGGGACCATAGTAAGTGTACACATCATAAAAATTGGTTGAATGAATGAGTACTATGGGAAATTATGGTTCTTGTTGAAGAGCTTAATTCTTAGCTGGTCAAGCCTTTGCCTGTTATTTTGGGTCAGAGTGCTGACTTTGAAAATTTTCTGGATAAAAGAGTTTTAATCTCATAGGCTTCTTTTTTATCTCATAAACAAGGTAATAAACTGTTTTAGCTTGAGGTCATCCCTTAGGTTCTGCTAATGGATTCTTACATTATTTCAGAAAATATGCTTAAGGCTTAGAAGCCCAGGCTTTGAAGCATCTGGTCTACTTTGACCTCTAAAATGAGCAGACTTGTTCTTTTCTCTCTGTTCTACATGTTTGGAAGAGTAGCATGATTCTATTTTGAGGATCATTACAAAATGGGAGAATAAGGAAAACTCAATGACTCTGGTTTAAAAACTCTGCTCATCTGAATTGGTTTAATGACAATTCTTTCATTTAACCCCTTCAACTTCTCATCCCAGAATTGACCTTCCTAAATGTACCTCTCATAAAGGGATCATAATAATTTGATTCTTAACTCACTGAGACTCTTTCTTAGGCTTGGCTATTCTTCTTCTTTTATAAAGATAACCTTTCTCTCCAAGATCAGGAAGAAAAAGGATAAGTAATTATGGGTAAGAAAATTGGAAAACATTTAAAGAAAAAATGTAGGGTTGTGTAGGAGTGTGAGAATATGTGTGCATACATATGTATTTTTTCCCTTCTCTGCCCCACTCTTCTCTAGCTAGAGTGAGATTTTTTTATTTCAGGAAAAATTGCATAATTTCCAGATCTAGCTGTTTCTTTTAGGTAGTTGAGCCATAAACTACTGAATTTGTAGCTGTTATCTTATTAAGATCTTAGGTGTACTCTTCTGAAAATTGGTAAATGATGTGGTTTTTAGATGTGTATATTGAAGAAGCAAAAGCAGTAATAATGTAATACCTTGTCCTGCTGTTCCTTATTGAAATAGAAATTTGCTTGGATAGCTCAGGATGGTAGAGGATTATTTACTGTTTTTGAGCTCTGATGTCAAAATCCTCACAGCTAATACTTGAGTGTCATGCCATTAGCTAAGATTAATCACTTACATACTACATGTAGCACCTGACACAGTCCTGGGCACATAAGAGGTGCTTAATACATTTAATTCAGTGTAATCTTGCTTTAATTCGATTGTTTGAGTTGGTTGATGGAAGCAAACCTCACTTGTTTATATACACATACCTGATGTGTGGGGAATTTCAAAAATACACATTTTACTTTATTTTGTTTATTTTTAAAGATTTTATTTATTTGACAGAATAAATTTTATTTATTTTGACAGAGCAGAAGCAGGGGGAGTGGCAGGCAGAGGGAGATGGAATAGCAGGCTCCCTGCTGAGTAGGGAGCCCAGTGCAGGGCTCGCTCCCAGGACCCTGGGATCATGACCCAAGCTGAAGGCAGACACTTAACTGACTGAGCCACCCAGGTGCTCCAAAAATACACATTTTAGATGCTACTGTATTAAAGTTTCTATAGGAAGACATATGAGAATATTCTCATGATATTTACTTGAACCAGAGCATTAATACTATAAAGGAAAAAAATGATACAAATCAATATATAAAAGAAGTCCTATCAGTCTTAGAACAGTCCAGGAAAAAAATGGGCAAAAGATTTGGATACTTCATAAAAGGTGATATCCAAATGCTTAAAAAGTAGTAGTATTAATCATTAGAGTAAAGCAGATAACCACAGTGAGATACTACTATACTAATTTCAGAATGGCTAAAATGAAAAAGGTGGACATCACCGAGCATTAATGAGGTGGTTCAGCATCACGAATACTCATGTACTGGAAAACTGGCATTTGGCGGTATCTGCCAAAGTGTGCCCAATAATCAGCAATTCTACTCCTGTATGTACCCAACAGAAATGTGTATGTATGTGCAACAAAAGACACAGATAAGAATGTGTGTAACAGCTTTTTTAGTAGTAGCTCCAAGCTGGAGGGAACACAAATGCCTTTCAACATTACTGAAATGTTTATCAATAAATGATGATGTATATATTTTTACAATGGAATACTTTACAGTGAGACAATGGAACTATTGCCACATTCAACAAATGGACCAGTTTCACAAATATAATGCATGTAAGAAGCCAGCACAAAAAAGTATATAATGTGTGATTGATTCCATTTATATTAAGTTCAGAAACTGGCAGAGTGAGTTTATGTTGTTAATTAGTTATTGTGGGCTGATAGGAATGACTTTGGACATGTGTGAGATGGGCTTCTAGAGCGCTGATAGTGTTTTTTTGTTTTTTGCCTAGATGCTGGTTACATGAGTGGGTCCACTTTGAGGAAATTCACTTTTCATTGCCCATTTCTGTGTATATATAGTCACTTCAATAAAAATTTTGCTTAAAAATTAGATTCTACTTGGGGATCCCTGGGTGGCGCAGCAGTTTAGCGCCTGCCTTTGGCCCAGTGCGCGATCCTGGAGACCCGGGATTGAGTCCCACATCGGGCTCCCGGTGCATGGAGCCTGCTTCTCCCTCTGCTTGTGTCTCTGCCTCTCTCTCTCTCTCTCTCTCTCTCTCTCTGTGTGTGACTATCATGAATAAATAAATAAAAAAAATTAGATTCTACTTTTGGGCAGTGATTGATGCAGCAGATAGCTTTTCTCCTCATACAGTTACTAATCTTGTCTGTCAAAGCTGGTAGAATGTGGGTGTGCACATACATTTATGTGTTTATATGTCAGGGGTGTTCTGTGAACGCGAAGATGCTTCTTTTTACTCATCTAGGTTTGGTTGTCACATGTTCAACATACTAAGTTTCAAATATCAGTGGGAAAGGAAAATTGGTGAATAAACTACACCAATGAGTTTCCAAACCAATTCTCTGAGAGATAAGGAATAATAAGGAAACTTTGCCTCATAGGGCAGCACATTTGGATTTTGCTTTGTAGACAGAAGAATCTCTCCATTAAAGGTTCTCAGCTAGTAAGGCTTCATTTTCAGATGGATGCACCTCATTTGGACTTTTATTTTTTTTAATTGAGATATAGTTGATATATAACATACTAGCTTCTAGTGTACAACATAATGATTCAATATATGTATATATTGTGAAATGATCTTACCACAGTAAGTCTGCCTAACATCCCTCACCACACATAGTTGTACATTTTTTTTTTCTTGTGTTGAGAACTTTTAAGATCTACTCTCTTAGCAAGGTGCCTGGCTGGCTCAGTTGAGCCACATCAAGAGCATGTGACTCTTGATCTTGAGATCGTGAGTTTGAGCCCCACATTGGGCATAGAATTTACTTAATAAAAAAAAGTTAAAAATAAACTTTGAAAAAAAAAAAAGATCTACTCTTAGCAATTTTCAAATATATAACACAGTATTATTAACTATTGTTCCCATGCTGTATATTACATCTTTTTGTTTTTTAAAAAAATTTAGTTATTTCTAACATCTTTGTTCCTCATTTATTTTATAACTGGAAGTTTGTGCTTTTTGGCCACCTTCACCCATTTTTCCCACTTCCATACCCCACATCTGGTAACCACTAATCTGTTCTATGTATCTATGAGTTTGCATTTCCCCTGCCTCCCTTCTGGTTTCACATGTAAGTGAGATCATATGGTATTTGTCTTTCTCTGTCTTATTTCACGTAGCCTATTGCCCTCAAGGTCCATTCATCTTGTCACAAACAGCAGGATTTCCTTCTTTTTATGGCTGAATAATATTCCATTGTATATATACATATTTTCTTTATCTGTTCATCTATCAGTAGATACTTAGATTGTTCCTTTGTCTTGGCTATTACAAATAGTGCTGCAGTGAACATGGGGGTGCAGGTATTTTTTTGAATCTGTGTTTTTGTTTTCTTCAGATAAATACCTAGAAGTAGAATTGCTGGATCATATGGTAGTTCGATTTTTAATTTTTTGAGGAACCTCCATATTTTTTCCATAGTGGCTGAACCAATTTAGATTCTTGCCAGCAGTGCCCTAGGGTTCCCTTTTCTCCACATTCTCACCAGCACTCATTTTTCTTATGGTTTTGATAATGGCCATTCTAGCAGACATGAGGTTTTGATTTGCATTTCCCTGATTATTAGCGATGTTGAGTACCTTTTCATGTACCTATTGGCCATCTGTGTATTCTTTGAAAAAATGTCTGCTCACATCCTCTGAACATTCTATAATTGGATTGTTTGTTGTTTTGCTATTGAGTTGTAGGAGTTCTTTATATATTTTGAATATAAACCCCTTATCAGATAATATGCCTTGCAAATATTTTCTCCCATTCTGTAGGTTGCCTTTTTGATGATTTCCTCTGCTATGAAGCTTGTTATTGACCTTTGTTTTTATCATGGACACTATAAAGAGCACTCCTCTCCACATGGAAATCCACCCCCCTCCCCCAAAGGAAGTCTAACTCCAAGTAAGACATTTTAGGAAAATCTAACCTGGATGAGGTAGAAAATCTAAAGATGTTGCCTTGCCTTCTCTCAGTTGGCCATATCTCTCAATGCTTAACTTGGCCTTAGCAAAATACTTCAAAAATACTTGAAAGTTATCCTAAGTTTGCTATGTTGTCTTATGACTATTCCTTTGTAAATCTTTGCTTCCCCTGGAAGGCCCTCCCCTGCCACCTTTATCTAAGTGAACTACTGGAGCTCATTCTTGGTGACACCTTCTAGAGTTAGCCATTTCCTCTTGTGTACTCTAACTGTACTCATCTAAACCTCTGCTGCATCACATATTACACTGAACTCTGTTTACTTGTCCTCCAGTGCTACCCTTTTGAGACTATCAACTGGCCTGAGGTAGGTACTCAGTAAATATTGAAAGATGAACAATTGTCATGTTTTCTGAAAGACAGTAGCTGCTTTCTAAAGAACAAAAGCCAATTAGAGTATTTGATATCAGTAGATATGTTTTTTTTTCAGAAGAAGTGTTACTTTGCATTACTTTCTTAAAGCCAGAGATGTATATTTACAACAGGGTGCATATTGTGGCAGTAGGAGAGAGTGATGCTAACTGGTTCACGTGGATACCAGACACATGACCTTGGCCTCTTTAGCTTGGTTTTCTAATCAGCTGATTTAATTTTAGTGAAATCCCTGGAGAAATACTTTGAAATGCTCTGGTTCTATATACAGAATTTAGAAATCATAAATCTAATGTATAGATCCTGACTGCATTAGGGTTTATGGATTAAAACCAGCAGCATTAGGACATTATGACTGGACCAGTGTAGGCATTATAAGAGTGATGATTTTGTTCATCTCAAATATTATAAAATTAAATTCCAGAATATGTTATCTGAAGTTTTGTCATTTCACTTCAGCATGTAATTTCTCAAACCAATTTTAATTTAAAAAGATCTGAGTAGAATCATTGCCATTTGTCCAGAAGTTTAGAATAATAGGATTAGAATAATAAATTAGTAAGTATTGAGCGCCTCCTTAGGGTTTAATACTGTTAGGAATATGAAAAAAGTGTAACTTTGATCTTGATGTCAAGCAACAAATTGAAGATACATTTATTGATGACTTAAGAAAACGCAGATATGAAATGATTTTTAGATGTTCCTTTTCCAACCTCAACTGTCTATAAATAGGAGGCCAAGTAGAAAAAGGAGCAGCTTCAAAGTCCAATAGATTTGAGTTAGAATCTTGGCTCTTTAAAAAATTAAAGAATGAGTTCTATAACTTTGGTCACACTGACATCTCTGGAACTGTTGTTTCCCTGTTTGCAAAGTGAGGTAAGAAGGTATACCACTTGCAGTTGTTTGGTTTTATTCTGAGAATAAATGACAAGCCCTGTAAAACTTCCCTGGTGCATTGTAAGGGCACCTAATACTCGTATGAACAAAACAAGCAAGTAAATTGAGCTGCGTTTGCAGTGGCCCACTTTAGTCCAGGCCATTGTGGGTGGATTTCATAACGATAACCAGCACGAACCAAGCTCAGTAATTGATTTGATGGGCATCTTGGACGCTGGGCTGCATCTTCCCATTGTAGTACAAGGTGGTTGACCTTCTGTTTAAGAGTGTTAAAAATAAGGTATTTCAGAAGAGAGTTCATTGTAGCCTGTGGAACCATCTGACCTCAGGAAGGTGTACACAGCAAGGGTTTCAGACAGGTGGCTTGTTAGGAGTCTGGAGGGGTGAGATAGGAAAGCATGTATCTCAAGGATGGGCTACTCAGACTGAGGTCCTTCTCCCTCTCCTTCCCCTGTAATGTGTTTATTAGCAAATACTGCATCCTTTGCTGTTTCCCACAGCTGTTGTAAAGACTCTTCTGGATGCCTGTGTGTTAACTGGTGGGCCTTTTAATGTTCTAAATGTTCCAAATGTTTTGCTAAATGTTCCAAATTGTTTAACAGCAATTGTTTAAATGCTGTTTGGGGTAAATGACTCTTTCTTATGACACGAAATCATTTTCCTTTCCTGTCTATTTTTTCACTGTGGAATTGGTGCCCTGGAGCTGAGTCTTTGCCCTGCAAACCGAAAATATAATTTTCCCGGGTGTGTCTTATTTTAATCCACTCTCTTTCATACTACAGGGCTTTGACCTGCTTGGAGCCTTTCCTACTTGGTTACAATTGATGCTTTGTCCTTGGGAGTCATATAGGACACAGCCACTAGGTTGATTCTGTGTTCAGCTATCAAATATGGCTCTGACAAAAAACTACTTTCTGAGAATGGGCAGTGGGTAGCTGAGCTGGAAAATGAAGCCCTGGCTCCTAGTTAGTCATCACTTAGGGAGAGTGAGCAGCAAGTTCAAAGTCAGAGTTAGGACTAAGCAGCTTGAAGAAGTAGGGCTGCCTCCCAAATTGAGTACCAATCAGAGATTGGCTGGTAGATGAGGTAAGTACAGCTGGATTTTACCAGAAGTAGAAACTATTGGGGTAACTGTCTGTGGTTCAAGAAATTACGCATATTTTGTGGCATATCTATGCTTATAAAAGAATCATTTTCTAGAAGTTGATGTTCTTCCTCTGGGGCTTATTAATTTCTGTTAATATCCACTGGAATTTCACTACTAATGATGTCAACTTACTCTCTATTTATTCAATCCCTTTGGCCCAGAGACTTAAACTACTTTACATTAATTTTGTCAGTAATTCTTACATCCCTGTGTGGGAGCTGCTTTTAGATGAGGGATGTGAGAACTTGTTCCAGTTTCCAGAGCAGGTCAGTCCCTGGGATGGGAAATTGGACCCAGGATTTGTGGTTCCAGGCTTAGCTCGTTTCCTCTCGTGGAGGAAATAATACCGAGCAAATAGGAGAATCCGGTTGTAAGAGTTGAGAGATTTCTGCCTTTAGGCATGGAGTTCCCAGTCCTTGGCTCTGGATGGAAGGAAGCAGAAGTGTGATGCTCAGCACATGAAATGTTCCAACTATTTTTTTGATCGGTGCATACTTTTATTTTTGTTCTCTTCTTTCCCTCTCTCCTGGGAGGAGAGGTGGGTGTAAGAATTTGCTGTGTATACCAATCTTGTATGTGGGTCAGTCCAGCTGTTTTGATGCTCAGCAGGTACTATCATTGTCTTTTGGGTTGGGGGCGAGGAGGTGAAGCAGCCACTTCAGGGTGGAGTTGAGAGGAGGGTGGAATGCAGGAAGGACGATGGTTCTCTGTATTTTCTTAGTCATAGGACTCTGAATCCCAAGTAGCTAAATTTAGCTCAGGTTCCTGTTGAAAGCATCATTTTTTTTGGGGCGGGTGGTGGTGGGGAAAACGGAAAACCTTTTTGTGTATCCTGCTCCATGAAGCCAATAGGGAAGCAGGAGGAGGTGAGGTTGCCATGGAGATGGTAGCTGTGTGCAAGGGGAGAGCAGCAGGGTTTAGAATTCCAGGAAGGAAGAGAGAGTGATGTCATCAGATTCCATGGACCAGCCCAGGAACCCCTGTGAGGTTGGTGGGGAGTTGGGTGTGCGTAGGGGGGGGGCGGAGTGGGAGTTTGTGCAGGGGAATTCTGACTTCAGTAAGGTGTGGGGAGTCCAGTTCAAGCAGAGAGGTTGGTTCTGTGGGATTGTGCTCATCTGCATTAATGCCTGCTTTTTAAAAATCTGTAAATCATTCTGAATTTGCAGAATAGTTTCTTTGTTGAAAAAGGATGTATTCGTTTAATGAAGGAGCTAATCTAGATGCAGAAATGATATTCTTATAGTTTATTCCCTGTAGTGTTTGTATGTGCCTTTTATTCCTTGGATGTGAGAGTATTTGTGCACACATTTGGATATGTAGTTGCCTTTGTACGATGCCTTTTATGGTGCTGCATGCAGCTAAATGCTTCATTAATGCCTGATTATCGTATTTATTTTTCTGTGGTTGAGTGTGTATGAATAAAACGCACTTTTTATGTAAAAAAAAATCTGAAAGGGAATCAAAACAGTTGCTTTTGCAGCAGAAAGGAAAACTGCATGCTCCAACACAGTCATTCTGAACATATGCTGTGTGTTCGTATTGTTAGTGAAGGGCAAATGTGTTTCTTTTGGAATGACTGAGAGGCTCTTTTTTTTTTTTTTTTTTTTTCCTTTTAAAACAAATATAACAGAATCTGTGCATCCAAATGAGTACTGCCCTTCAAAATAGTCGCTTTGGCTCTAGTGATACAGGCATTGCGCAAAACATAAAGAACTCTCGTTTGGAATCCACTTCAGAGATGAGAGATAAGGAAAACATTTTCAGTACCTAACACTGAATTTTTTATTTAAAAAAATACCTAGTTGATCTGAGACTAGATTTCTTTGAATTGGCTTTTCCCGATTTAGGGTTGTCAGAAAATCAAATTGATGCGCAAATGACAAGCTTTTATCCCCGTTAAAGATATTTCAAGTCATAGATGGAGGTTCTAAAGGTATTTTCAGGTGCAGATAAAGAGCCCTTGATTGTTTTGTTTAGCAGAGGCAATGTTTTGAATGATGGCAGCATCTGAGGAATAAGAGCAAAGCCTTCCTAGGGTCATCTTCTGAGGTGACCCATTTGGATGTATTTGTTCAAGATTGTCTGTTAAAATCAATGACATTACCATTGGGTAGTGTGGGAAGCAGCATTATGTGGTGTGTGTGAGACCACAGACTCTTTGGAATCAGATTGGCTATGTCTTGAACAGACCCCGTTCTCTACTCCCTGACTGACCTTGGACAGGTGATGAGTGACAGCCCCAAGGTGTGGATTTCCTCATGTATAACTAGGAATAATAGTGTTATAAGTACCAATTTGATAGTGTGGCACTTAGGGGTAAATAAGCTAATGTGTAAAGAACTTAGACCTCTATTATGTTCTCAGTCCATGCTTGCTTTAGTTGTTGTCATTAATAGTCACACATTTCTTTGAATTACAGAATTATGAGGTAGAAGGCCCCATACATCTCTGAGTGTCCAGGAGAGGGAGGAGGGGGTGGCAGAGATCTATTGTTTTTAAATGATTCCCAGATGATTCTGATGGTCAACCAGATTTGGGGACCACTGAGTATAATCTATTTTGAGAATGGTCCAAACACCAGAAGCTTCATCATTTCCTGGCAGCTTGTTAGAAATGCAGAATCTTGGTACCACCCTAAACCCACTGAATCAGAATCTGCATTTTTAACACGATAACCCTACAGTGACCTGTATGTATGTTAAAATGTAAGAAACACTGCTTTTGTTCCACCAATGGGAGTAATTGGGCCATAACTATGTGTTAAAGGTGAATCATCTCTCAGTTATTCCCTTTGTTAGAAGAGAAACAGTCTAGCTAAGCTTTCGTGTAGATGAGAATGCACTTTACCTCCCTTACTGCTTGGCCTAGGGATGAATGCTTTTCTGGACTGAGTTACTGTGTGCCATGTAGTGGGAGAGCAGAATTAGAACTGTGGCTCTGGCTCTACCAGTTACTAGCTGTTTGGACTTGGTCCAGTCATTTAACTTCTCTGCGTCTCACTCAGTCTCTTCACCTGGTAATGGAAGTAATCCCTAGACCATGAGATTATGTAGCACATTGCAGTGCCTGCATATGTTAGTGCCCCTTCTTCCACCTTCTAGCAATGATCAACCTGTATGTAGTTCTGTCCCCTCAGAAATCTATCCATCCTCCCTGTGTAGTGTCTTGCCTCTTGCCCTTCTCCTAGTTATCTCAAGCATCTAATTATATGATAGAAAACTGTACAGATAGTTTTCTCTGCTACTTTTTCCCCATGAGACTCATCCAAGAGGGGTGGAAGAGGAAGAACTGCAGGAGTTAAGTAGTTGAGCTGGTACAGGAGTCAAGATGTGATGAGATCTGGGAGAGGTAGCTCTTTTATGAATTCTTTATAGTTGACCATATGTTTAAAACAATTATGTTTGTGGTTTTTAAAAAGATAGTATAGAGGGTAGCTCAGTACTTTAAGCATCTGACTCTTGATCTTAGCTCAGGTTTTGATCTCAGGGTCGTGAGTTCAAGCCCAGACCCAGTGTGGTGCCTACTTAAAAAAAAAAAAAAAATGGCATAGAAAAAAGTCCATAAATTCTGATGGTTTCATTTGAGGTCTGTTAGGTCAGTTCCAAGCAAGAATTAACATGGTGATTATCAGAAGATCACTGAATTGATAAGTTAATGAGCAGTAATTTTTTTTTTCCTGATCAGGGAATTAATACAGTAAGAGGAAGTTCAGGGACTTGCTGTTGGTACACCAGAAATAGATAGCCAGAGAGCTTAAGTCAGAGGGTCAACAGTGGTGGCCAGTAGGGCATTGGAAGCAATCGCAGGGGCAGGAGACGGGTCCATTTCATTCAGTCATCCAGGTATGAGGGGACTGAGGGATATGACAGGATTGTGAACTCAAAGCATATAATAAAAATGGTTATAACTTTCCTCTGTAGGGTAGGTACACTCCTAGGCACATTGCGTACGTTACGCTTAATCTTAACATCCCTGAGATATATAGGCATGATACGTATATTCTACAGATCAGAAAGATTGAGTAACTTGCCTCGGTGACTCTGCTAGTAAGCAGCAGAGCTGATTTGACATTATGTTGAATAGCAGTGTAAGTAATGAGACTGTTACAAAAGCTGAAATAGCCAATGTATACCAGTTAAGTGAAATTTATTTTGTTTATGTTGACCTTTTTTGGCGAAGGTGTTAATTTAAATTAAGACTATGATATTCAACATGTTTGCTTGCTTTTCTTAGAGGGATTTTTTGAATGTTTCAGAATTATCCTTTTGGGATATATTTCCTTTATATTCTGAGGCTGTTTAATAGCTATCTTTTTTTAAATGCCAAAGCTGTGAAGTCTTCAGTTCATGGAAACACCAGTTAGAAATAAATATCGCAACACAAACAAATTTGTTAGTGGTTATCAATTGGCATATTTAACCATAATAAATATTTGGATAATTGTGTCTATTATTTCATTCTGATCCAAATGAAGATAATTATCAATGATTGCACAAAGTGAATTTCATATTCTTAGGTAGCTTTCTAATTAGTTGAAAGAACCCCAAACTTGGAATTGGAAGACTCAGGTTCCATGCTCCTTTTTGTTGTTTACTGCCTGTGAGACCTTGTACATGTCACTTTACCTAAAGAGGTTGGAACTTGAGTTTCTCTTTTTAATCAAATGAGAATAATGTTCTCTATTTAGCAGCATTGTTATGAATAAGAGGATGTGTTTGTTAAAAGTTCTGCCCCTCACAGACTATAACTATGAGAAAGCCATTTAAAACCTTCTTTTACTTTGCTTTTCTTATCTGTAAGGTCTGTGTGTTGAGTGTGGGATGAGGTGAGAAGAGTGCAGATAAGGGAGCTGGGTTAGAATTAGATGGTCTCTGTGATCCCCCCTGAGACCTGTGTTCCTATAATTGTCAGACCTGCCAATGTTTTGTAGGTGGTGAAGTGTTATGTACAAATAAGGCGTTGTTTCTCATTATTGTTCTTTAGCTGTGGTATCCTGCTAAGGAACAGGTACTATACACGTCACTTTGCATGTATTTTCTCAGTTAATCTTTGTAACAACTCTGTGAGATAGGTGGTGTTATTTAGAAGGGGAAGAATTTGAAGCTCAGAGATGAACTAACATTTCATGATCATGGATGTTTGAGTATCACGGACATAAGTCAGTGTGATACAAACAACTGTACTTCCTTTTCTCTACTATGCATGGAATTATTTGTGACACGTCAAAGCTAGGACTATTTGTGGGCTTATTATGCTGTAGGCAAATTGCTTCTTAGGCCTATTATGAAGTAATGAGGAAATTCATTAAAAATTCTTTTATTTTGCTAACCTGCAATGTATCTAGAATCATTGGGAGAATATACAAAGATATATATGATGTAGTTTGAGAGCTTATGTTCTATTTGGAAATAGAAGGCATAGGCACATACATAATTCATTGAGAAATCAGTCTGTGGCAGAATAAAGTCAACTAATGCTCAGTAAATGCTGTAGTTGTTTTAAGAAGGGAGTAGTTAGTATGGGCTAGAGGTTGTTTTGCAAGCTTTTATTTTGACCATGACCCATGATACCTATTTTATGTGATAAACTAGTATTATATAAATATTTATTTAGATATATATGTGACTAAAGCAAGTTTCATGGAATAATTCTTACCCTTACTAAGTGTACTTGATTTTCTTATTAAAAATTTTATTGTAGTCTAGTCTAATGATTCTTGGAAGTGTGGCTGATGGAGCCCTCAAGGCACTTTGTAAAGGGGAATCTTAAGGTCAGAGCTATTTTTATAATAGCACTGAGATATTATTTTCCTTTTCCACTGTGGTGATACTCACACTGATGTTGCATAAGCAATGATAGGTAGAACTGCTGACACCCTAGCAAGAATCAAGGCAGTGGGACAGATTGTACTTGTAGTCATATTCTTCACCACCACACACTTGCAGTTAAAAGAAAAAAAAACAAACAAACAAACCCAGTTTGACTTATGAATGACCTTGATAAAGCAGTTACAATTATTACTACTATTAAATTTAAACCTTAATTGTGCATCTTTTTAATATTCTATGTAGCAAACTGGGTAATACATGTAAGACATTTTTGCATATTGAGGGTTATCTCAAGGAGAAACACTTGTGTGATTGTTTGAGCTGCCAGCTGAGCTAGCCACTTTTTCATGGAACACCATTTTTGCCTAAAAATCAAATTGACAGAATATTGTTTTATAGACTTGGTTATTTGGCAGACATCTTATTAAAAATGAAGCGAGCCTGTTTTCAAGGAAAACAATGACAATATTTGTTATCAATGATAAAATTTGAGCTTTCATGGAAAATTCTGATTGAAATTAGAATTTCAGAAAACTGTGTCCTGTACAGTGGGCTTGGCACCTCTAGTACTTAGACTTTTTTGATGATAGTGATGGTGATATTAGTGAATGTGAATATTTTTGGTATTATGTAATGGAATATGTCAACATTTAGAAGATCTTTTATTTTTTATTTTTATTTTTTTAAAAGATTTTATTTATTTATTCAGAGAGACAGAGAGAGAGAGAGGCAGAGACACAGGCAGAGGGAGGAGCAGGCACCATACAGAGAGCCTGATGTGGGACTCGATCCAGGGTCTCCAGGATCACGCCCTGGGCTACAGGTGGCACTAAACTGCTGTGCCACCGGGGCTGCCCTAGAAGATCTTTTAACGTAGTGAACCAGTATTTTATAAATGAACATAATGTTCAATAATCGTAATAGGTAAAAATCTATTCAAAATGCAAGACGGGGCAGCCCGGGTGGCTCAGCAGTTTAGCACCGCCTTCAGCCCAGGGCCAGATCCTGGAGACCTGGGATTCAGTCCCACGTCAGGCTCCCTCTGCATGGAGCCTGCTTCTCCCTCTGCCTATGTCTCTGCCTGTTTTCTCTCTGTGTGTCTCATGAAATAAATAAAATCTTAAAAAAAAAAAAGCAAGACAGATCAATGGATTTTGATATAACAGAGTATGAAGAAGACTATTATAATACTCCTACCATTTTTTAAAAAAGTAGGCTCCATGCCCAGCATTGAGCCCAACAGAGGACTTGAACTCACAACCCTGAGATTGAGATATGAATTGAGATCAAGAGTGAGAAGCCTAACTGAGCCACCAAGGCACCCGAATACTCCTATCTTTTTCAAATACATATCTGTGGAAGGCCAGATTTTCTACTGTTTCAGCCAAAATAACATATTAGCACAAATTGCAGAAACAGGAAATTCTGGCCATCTTAAGTTGGATGTAAATATAATGTAAAATGTAAAACAACGAAACTGTTCTCACTACATTTTGTTTTTGTTTTTATAAAATATAGTTAATTTTCATAAAATATTTTTATGTTAGCATAATGGTTTATTTTTGGTATTTTAATTGGCAAATACTTTAAAAATTACTCAGTTTCAGTTTTAGTTTTTAATAGGCAAATACCAATACTTACAACCCACATAAGCAAAACTTCTTTGGAAGCTTTCATAATTTTTAAGAAACTAAAGAGATCCTAAAAGAAGTTTGAGAATTGCCATCCTTTTTTTTTTTTTTTTTTTTTTTTAATAATAATTGAGACAGGGATCCCTGGGTGGTGCAGCGGTTTAGCGCCTGCCTTTGACCCAGGGCGCGATCCTGAAGACCCGGGATCGAATCCCACATCGGGCTCCCGGTGCATGGAGCCTGCTTCTCCCTCTGCCTGTGTCTCTGCCTCTCTCTCTCTCTCTGTGTGACTATCATAAAAAAAAAATAATAATAATCATAGTAATTGAGACATCTTTGGTATGTCATGAATGGGTCTTAACCCACAGCTTGAAAAAGTACTGAGCTGGAGTTACAGGAATTACCTTGTGAAGAGAAGTAGGACTTCGCTAGATTTTACCTAAGTTTAACTGCTGTGGAAGAGCACCCTAAGATTTGAAGTAAGTTGAGTAGTTTTTATCTGGAAATAGCTATTTGCCATCATCATGCAAACCCCATTCAGATCTTCTGTGAGTTTCCCTTGTGGTTTCTTCATGCCTTTCTCACTCCATTGTCAAGCATGTACACGTGTTCCCTCTGGGCCTCATATTGATGTTTTATTGCATGATTCATGTTGTATTTATTTTCATGCCTCTCTTACCAGACTATGAGCTCCTTAAGAGAAGAATTAGTAACCTATTTGTCTCTCTATTTCTACCATGGTACTAGACCCGTGAAGATTGCTTAGTAAATGTTTGTTGAAAGAATACAGAAATGCAGAGGAAAAAGGAGTGATCAGGTGAGGTCAGATTTAGGATGTTTGGAGCCTAATCATGTAAGCAGTGGAGGGCCATTAGCATGGGAGTGATATGGATGGCGTTTTCTTGAAATTAAACCTGGCTCTGGCTAAGAAAATTGGGAAGTGGTGAATGGAGGTTGTTGAATCAGCAAAAAACTACTATTATAGTAATTTAGCCTTAAGTCAGGTGACCCTGGCCTAGATTAAGTTGAATGCTTTTCTTATAGCTAATGAAAGATGCGTATCCGGAAGAATATTTACAAAATCCTACACATAATAATACCCATGCTACCTAACATTGCATACTTATAATATCCTGAATACTGTGCTGAGGGCTCAAGGTGTATTATCTCATTTAATCTTCACAGCATCCTTGAGAAGTACTTTGTTTCCATTTTTTGATGGTTAAGTAAAAATAATACATGTTCATTGTTGAAAAATTGGAAAATACAGATAGGTAGAAGAAAAATAATGTGTATCACTTGTAAATCCAAAGTCAATACCAAAACGTAATCACTAAACATTTTGGGGTATACCCTTTTAGACTTAAAAAAAAAAAAAAAAGATATGTCTATGTGCTGAATATATGGTTGCACATAAGGAAACCCTGAATATGAGACTTAGTGCTGTTTCCCCATTGAAAGGATTGGCTGACCTAAATATATAAGCTTTCAGGGATATGTCTCTAAAATAGGCAGATGTCTCTAAAATGTTAATTTTGTTTATTCATCCATATCCAAAATAATATACAAAATTATATAAGTAGAAACATGTTTTGAAGAAAATACATACTCTCCTGTATCAGTATCTGTATCATTGCTTAGAACCATTTGAAGTCTCAGATAGTTTTTTAGGACATATGTTGACATACAGCACTCTCATATCTATTATAGCTGCAGATGATTTTATTTCAAGCTGTATATATCCATTCAGATGACTTCAGGAAGATGGGTTTTCTTTATTTACACCATACAGTATACTGCATTGCTTAAAAACATTGTTTTTATTGAGATGAAAAAAATTTTAAAAATATTTTATTAATTTATTCATGAGAGATACACCGAGAGAGAGGCGGAGACACAGGCAGAGGGAGAAGCAGGCTCCATGCAGGGAGCCCGATGTTGTACTTGATCCCGGGACTCTAGGATCACAACCCAGGCCGAAGGCAGGTGCTAAACCACTGAGCCACCCAGGGATGCCCATATTGAGATGAAATTCACCAAAAATTAACCTTTTTTAAAGTGAACAGTTTGTTGGTATCTATTATATTCGCAGTGTTATGCAACAATCACCCCTGTCTATTTCCAAACATTTTCATCACCCTAAGAAGAGCCCCATACCCAGTAAGTAGTGACCCTCCTTTTCCCCTTCTCCTCAGCTCCTGACAACCACCAGTCTGCCTTCTGCCTCTATGAATTTACCTATTCTGCACATTTCATATAAATGTGACATTTTGTGTCTGTGACATTTTGTGTCTGGCTCTTTTCACTTAGCACCATGTTTTCAAGGTTCATCCATATTGTAGCGTATATTAGTACTTTGTTTCTTTTTATAGCCAAATCCTATTTCTTTGTATGTATAATACACAATTTATCTTCTCATTAGTTGATGAACATTTGTGTTCTTTTCACCTCTTTGCTGTTGTGCATAGTGCTGTGATGATCCTGTGTGTACAAGTATTTGTTGGAGTATCCATTTTTGCTACTTTTGGGAATATACCTAGGAGTGGAATTGCTAGGCCATATGGTAGCTCTATATTTAACTTTTGGAGGAACCACCCACCTGGTTTCTTTCTGTAGCAGCTGTAACATTTTATATTCCTACCAGCAATGTACAAGGGTTTGCCAATTTATTTTTAATGAGGAACACAATAAGATGGGGAAAGTAAAGAGAAAATATGTATGGCCTTTGAGTTTATTAGAGCTTTGTATCTCAGATTTTGCCTGATGGGCTTATTAAATATTTAGCATCACTTCAGCACTAAGAATGAAATTTAGCTTAGGGAAATGTATCTAATCTATTTTAAGTGGTAATAGACTAAGAAGTGAAGATCAGAGAAGTGAGAGAAGGGAAATTTAAATAGACTTAAAATTCCTTCAAGGCAGAGAACCTATTCATCTTTGTGTCCCCTGCATTTAATAAAATGCTTAGCATGTCATAGGTTGTGTTGGGGGTCCCCAAGACTGTCCTGGGTCCAGTGATTCATTAGGATGTACAGAACTCAACATATAGTTAATACACATGGCTTGCAGTCATTGTCATGACTGTGAATTTATAACAGTGAAAGGTTATAAAGCTGAATCAGCAATGGGAAAGAGTGCGTAGAGGTGAAGTCCAGAAGAAATTAGGCTCAAGCTCCCAAGAGGTCTCTCTCAGTGGAGTCACACAGGATTTGCTTACTTCCTTCAGCAGTAAGTTGTGACAATGTTGTCTGCCAAGGAAGTGAGTTAGAGAAGCAGTGCTGAGATTTTTCTTTTGGGGGTGGTGGTGGTGGGAGGGTATAGGTGGGAAGGGTAGTTCACAGAGGGAACTCTACCTACTCTACACCCCAAATCCAGACTCTCAGAAGGAAGTATTCCATATAATCTGTATTATTTGCACAATTTAGGCATGGTGGGCCAGTCTTTTATCAGTTCTGGGGATAGGACCCTCCTGAAATGAAATCTGAGTTCTCAGACACCAACCAAGCCCAGCCTTTCAAGCTGTCCTTTCTTTTTTTTTTTCTTTAATATAAATTTATTTTTTATTGGTGTTCAATTTGCCAACATATAGAATAACACCCAGTGCTCATCCCATGAAGTGCCCCCCTCAGTGCCCGTCACCCAGTCACCCCCCCCCCCCCGCCCACCTCCCCTTCCACCACCACCCCCCAGTTCGTTTCCCATAGTTAGGAGTCTTTCATGTTCTGTCTCCCTTTCTGATATTTCCCACTCATTTTTTCTCCTTTCCCCTTTATTCCCTTTCACTGTTTTTTATATTCCCCAAATGAATGAGACCATATAATGTTTGTCCTTCTCTGATTGACTTATTTCACTCAGCATAATAACCTCCAGTTCCATCCACGTCAAAGCAAATGGTGGGTATTTGTTGTTTCTAATGGCTGAGTAATATTCCATTGTATACATAAACCACATCTTCTTTATCCATTCATCTTTCGATGGACACTGAGGCTCCTTCCACAGTTTAGCTATTGTGGCCATTGCTGCTATAAACATCGGGGTGCAGGTGTCCCGGCGTTTCATTGCATTTGTATCTTTGGGTTAAATCCCCAGCAGTCAAGCTGTCCTTTCTAAAGATGGCAGTCAAGACTTCTACATTCTTTTCCTTTCCATAGGTATTTTAGTTCCTTAAAAGGTGTTCCTAGGTTCAAGTTCTGTGAAGAAAACTAGATGCTATCATAGAGAATTAGCAGGGACTTTAGTGTCAGACAGACCTGGTTATATTACTGTAGGCAAATTGCAGTTTTCTGAGCCTTATTTTCTTACTATAGAAAGGTATATCACAGAGTTTAATGAGAACACCAAATAATAATGTATAGAAAACAGTAAACATAATGTCTGTCCTGTGTATAGTAAGTGGCTGTTAACATTGTGTTTCAGCTTGCCTGTATTAAGAAATAAAGAGACCTCAATATAGTAGTAGGTATAATATAATGTAATAATATGATATATGATAAAATATCATTGATATAATTAATATATAATAGCAGGTACCCCTAGGGTTGGGATAAAGCACCCAGACAGAACTGTCCCCCCACCCCCTTCCCCATCCCCTGCATCAGGGGCTGAGATCTAGATTTTGTTGGAGAGGACATGGCTATGGCTCTCTTGAGTGGCAGAGAGCTAGCTGTCTGAGTCCCTGTGATGCCAGACCTGCAGAACTTGTTGGGAATCTGCTTTTTTAAAAGTTGCCAGAAATCTACTTTTGAGGGTGCTCTACTTTTCTCTGCCATCCAAAAGTAGAGCATTCCTATGAAACTCTTTGTAAGCCTACATGGAGTAAAGAAATGATTACCATTAATATATATGGAAAAAGGGGATCCCTGGGTGGCTCAGTGGTTCAGCGCCTGCCTTTGGCCCAGGGCGTGATCCTGGAGACCCGGGATCGAGTCCCATGTCAGGCTCCCGACATGGAGCCTGCTTCTCCCTCTGCCTATGTCTTTGCCTCTCTCTCTCTCTCTTTCTCTCTCTATCATGAATAAATAAATAAAATATTTAAAAATATATATATGGAAAAAATTTGAGCATTTATAGACCCTAAAAATAACTTCTCTTAGGTGTTTTTGATATCTTCGGACACATCATGCTAACTCATACACAAAATAGAGCTAAAGCACTGTTGCTTACAGATACAGTTCAGAGATAGGTGGCTTGGTGCTGTGAGGCTGAGTGTGGTTTCCCGGGAAGGAGCTTGGTGGTACCACTGTAGCTGCTGGAGGTGGGCACTGTCTCTGTCATGGCTTGCTGCAAGACAGACACTGAACACTTTTCACTTTCTACCTTTCTTTGTGAAAGCAAAAATCCTCTTTGGATTTCTTTCAGTTAGCAAAACCAGATACTAATGTAGGTTTTCTTTAAAGCTGAGTGCTGTAAGGCTTTCAAAAAGAGGAGGACACCTGTCTTGAGGAAAGCTATTTACAGGGAGTTGTCTTACCAGATCTATACCAGCCCAAAGGGAGTTCCTGAGGGAAAGGTACTGGCAGCTGGGTGCTGCTACCTACTGTTAGGTGCTTCAGGAGCCAGGAAGGAGGAAGACCCCTTGTCTTGTAGGAAACTGCTGAGAAGGCACATTGGGACCTGGAAACAAAACCCTTTTCCCCTAGAGTGTGTCTCCTGGGCCCTCTACTGACGCAGCTTGACTACACGCGTGTCGACAAAGGAAAGATTTCTTAAAAGGCCCAGATCCATTTTCACAGAGCAGGCAAAAAGGATGTATTTGAAGCTGAGAGTCAGCTAATGGATAACCAGCATATGGGTAGGATACATATTTAATTCCAGATGCTCAGAAACCAGGAAGAATATGGCAAATAGAGATTTAAGGAACTTCAAATATAAGTAAGCCACATGCAGAACCCCCTGAATTTGGACCTGCCTTACACCATATATAAAAATTAACTTTGAATGGATCTAAGACCTAAACACAAGATCTGAAACTATAAAACTCTAAGAAGAAAACAGGGCTAAATCTTCATGACCTTGGATTTAGCAATAGATTCTTGGACACTTAATGTCCAAGAATGGACACTTAACTTATATGACACTTAAAAGCATAGATTTTAAAAAGATAAATTGAACTTCATGAAAATGAAAAACTTTTGTACATCAAAGGATGCATACATACCATCAACTCAAGGGAAAAGTAGCCCCAGATGGGAGAAAATATTTATAAATCCTATATCTAGCATGGGATTAATATCCAAAATATTTAAAGAACTCCTACAACTCAACAACAAAAAAGCAAGTTCTATGTTGTTTCATGGAAGGTATCTTTGCCACAAGCATTTTTTTATGCATAACCAATTGGCTGTAAGGCAATTTTATGGTAAAAGATAAAAAAAATAACTGGTTGACAGTTTGACAGTTGTTGGTTTTGTCAAGTGGTTGACAGTTTGGTTTTATTTCTCTTGACATAGTACTCCCATTTTTATATTATATAAGTCTTAGCCTCCCTGTGGTCCATATAGTGGTGCAGAGTTTTGAACCTGTACTTCCCGTAGAACTTTGTAATATCTGTTGGCAAATGTGACAGGATGCTAAGAACAGCAGTGTAGAAGGCTTTCACAATGCAATATAAAGCCTAGTTGTAAATAGACATCCTAGTATTTGGAAACTCTTCTATTGAAGGAAGAAATTTTAATGAAAAAAGGAGAAGTGAGATGCTGGACAAGACCAATCAAGAGGCCAAAAAAAAAAAAAAAGAAAAGAAAAAGAAAGAGTATAATACTGTGAATGAAAGACTTTAAAGACAAGCGATAGGTATAATCCACAACACTATTGCTATGAGTCTACACGATACATTTCAAATGTATTCAAGTATTTTGTATTTCTCAGTAGTCTTTTATTATTCATTTTCATGTTTCATTATGTCCCTCTTATCATTTGTGAATTTATCTTTTATGGCCAGAATTTATCTTTTATGGGAATTTATCTTTATGGCCACTTAGTTATGTAGTGAACATGTTTGCAGAAAAAAAAATGCTTGTGGCAAAATCGCTTATGGCGAAAATACCAGACATGAAAGAAACAGCCTGATTAAAAAATTGGCAAAGGACTTGAATAGAGATTTCTCCAAATAAGAAATTACAAATGGCCAGTAAGCAGTTAGAATGATTCTCAACATCTCTAATCAAAGGGGCAGTGCAAATCAGGATGGCAATAGAATGGCTACTGAAAAAAATTGAAAACCCGAAAATAAGTGTTGGTGAGGATGTGGAGAAATTGGAATCCTTGTGTATTGCTAGAGGGGATGTAAACTGGTACAGCTGTCGAGGAAAGGGGTATACGATTCCTCAAAATGTTAAACAAAAATACCCATAATGCAGCCTACTTCTACTTCTGGAGGTATACACACAGACCTGAAAGCAGGGAGTCCAATAGATATTTATGCACCCATGTTCTTAGTCGCATTATTCACAGTAGCCAAGAAGTGGAAGCAGCCCAATATACATGAACAGATGAATGGTTAAACTGAATGGGGTCTATCCATACGATGGAATATTATTCAGCCTTAGAAGGAAATCCTGACTTGCGACATAGTGTGAATGAACCTTGAAGACATGGTAAGTAAAAACAAGTCAGTGACAAAAGGATATGATTCCACTTACATAAGGTTCCTAGAATAGTCAGATTTATAGAGACAGAGTATAATGGTGGTTGCCAGAGGGTGGGAGGTGGAGAATGGGGAGTTTAATGACTACAGAGTTTCAGTTGGAGAGTTCTGGAGACACTAGTGTTGGCGACGCAATATTGCGAAAGTACATAATGCCACATAACCATACACTTAAAAATGGCTGAAATGGTAAATTTTATATGTCACCACAATTTTTTAAAAGAAAAATAGGGGGATTCCTGGGTGGCGCAGCGGTTTGGCGCCTGCCTTTGGCCCAGGGTGCAATCCTGGGGACCCGGGGTCAAGTCCCATGTCGGGCTCCCGGTGCATGGAGCCTGCTTCTCCCTCTGCCTGTGTCTCTGCCTCTCTCTCTCTCTCTCTCTCTCTCTCACTGTGTGCCTATCATAAATAAATAAAAAAAATTTAAAAAAAAGAAAAATAGAAACTGCTGAAGAATATTTATAGAACAATCTCAAACTTTAGTACCAGAAGGGGTAGATTTTATTATTAATGTACTTCAAAATATAACTTGGTTATGATTGTATTTTAATTTTAAAAAATAATAACAAAATGGATTTGTAAAGGAAATTTAAGACCTGGGAGTGTTAGCCAATCAGGAATTGATCCCAGCAGAGTGGACTGCTTAGCTGTATGAAGCACATATATATCACCTAAAAGGCCAAGTTGCTTTGGTCTCCGTAGAGCTAATCTCACTGGTTTCTATTGAACGCTGGAATGGATTCACAACATGACTAATTTTTACATCTAGTTTTTGAACACCTTCAGTGTGCTGGATGGCCATTTGCACATATTTCTAAAGAACTGACTTTAGAGTAAGCTAAGAAAAATTGAAGGTTAGTTATTTGGAAATTTGTGACTTTGTAGGAATGAATTTGAATTTTTCTCTCGAGTCATTTGCAACTGATAGACACGGGGGTGGAGAAAGAATTCTGTGGAACTCTTTCACTGCATGTTAAATACTGTGCCGGATAAGCTGACCACAATTATTTCAGTTAATCATCACAACTTTATGAGGTAAAGTTTATTTATTACACATTTGAGAAAATTGAGGCTCAGAGAGTTTAAGTAATTTGCCCAGAGTCACAGAGTTAGAAAGTGATACAACCAGTATTGGAGTCTACGTCTCTTTCACCCCCAAAGCTCCTGCTTTCTGGGTTGTATCATGGAAGGAGCTACTCATATCTGCAATTAGCAGAGTCTGAGGTACGACCACTTCTCTGACTTGAGAGGCAAGAGTTCTTAGCTCTGGGTTCTCTTCTATCTGCTTAGTCGAAGAACTTAGGCCAGAGCACTTCTCTTTGAGCATCAGTCTCCTCACCTATAAAGAAAAGGGGTTTGATTAGTTATCTCTTCAAAATCTGACACTGTTACTGAAAAGAGGGAATTTTAGTGTGTTCCAAATAAATCCCTATGTCAGATTTTAACATGAAACATTTTACTGATACAAGGCATTTTTTTAAACTTAAAAACTTCAACTTGGGGTTGAAGGTGGTGAGTGTGACAAAGTACCTTTCATCAGTTGTCTTCATCGGGATGTAGAATAAATTATGTTTTATTTTATTGGAGAATGAAAACTTAGTTTACCAGTTAATAGTAGGACTTAGGTTGGGACTGTGTTGTTAGATACTACCAGATTCATATCCCTGTAAGTCTTCATCTTATCTCTGAGTACCTTGAACCCTGTATTGCTTGGAAACAGAAAGATGCCCTCTGGTTATTTAGCAGTCTCTCTTCCAGAGCCAAAGGTTGCTGTTGCTAGGATTGGTTTTTGCATGCAGTAGCACATGGAAGTTAGGTTCACCTTCCGTTCCTGTGGTGTTCCCTTCCATGTCCATACTTGACAAACAGTGACTTTGGCTGCAAAACAAGGTAGTGAAGTATCTTGGGAAACTTGATTTGCTTCTTTTTCCAGCCAGTGTGGTTTAAATCAATCTGTCCTTCCATTGTTAAATGTGCGTAGGGTAACTTGAAGTTCATTTTCAACCGCGAATAAGTCAGTGAAAAATCTGGGTTTGTTACCGTTGCCCAAGTTTTGTTTGTGGAGGACAGCTTCATTTCTTTCCTTTGCTGCTTTTTTTTTACTCCCCTCTCCCCAAATTGCCTGGTGTCAAGAATTTACTTTGTTCCATTCTCAGTATTTTTCTTTTCTTCCATTTTGTGAAATGGGTTGGATTTTGTTAGACACAAAAGAAAGACAATGGGTGGATTTTTATTTGTCTTTTTAAAAAATTGCTTGGTTGTCACTGCATTGTGCATTTCTGGTTTTTTCTATCCTGCTCCTAGCCAGCCCTCATCAGTGATAGAAGCCAGTGAGAAATACCCTTGTAATAAATTTCTGGACATGGAACATGCAATCTGTTAAGCAGGTGAAACCAGGAGAGATTGGCAGAGGGTGTCTTCCTTAGGCTCTGGTTAATGTTCTATGGATCATTCCATTGTTCAGAAGTTATGGCTAGAGTATTCTGTCACTGCTATATTTCTGTATGAATGCAGGGAGTTTTCGATCTTCAGTGTTGTTAATTTCTCCTAATACTTCTCTTTTAACTGTATTTTAAAAATGCTTAAGGAAGCCGTACCTTTTGCTTTTCCTCTCAGGTGTAGTATTTTGGGTACTTTTGCAATCGCCAGATATTTGGCTAATCATTCAGAAATGGTATTGATTTTCAGAATCATTTAGGAAAGTGGCTTTAGAAAACATGCTGACTTGTAAGCATGCCATCAGTCACCGTGCTGAGGTGTGGTCCTTCAGTGAGCACTCACCCTCCTTCCCACACACATTGTTCCGGAAGATCTTCTGGAGACTTGAGGTTGGTTTGTTGTTGAGTTGTTTGTTTTAGTAGATGTTAGTTATCAGTCACGTTATCTTGTAATTATTGTAAGTTTGAACTCTTCAAGGGCAAGGACACTAACATTGCACTGGTCATAGGCAATTGTTCAATTATTCTTACTGAATAAGGGAAAGATTATTTTGCCCAAATGAATTTTTCAAACATAGGTGCATGTGGGAGCCTCTAAGGTGCCTGTGAAGGAATAGAAAGGTGCTAATTTTCTTCTCTCAGTGTCCACTCTATATCCATGGCCCACCACAATTCTATTTGCCCATTACTCAAGGAGCCTTCTATTATTCTTTCACAAGGCCACTAAACCAGAAGCTTCTAAACAGGGTTAATTGCTGACCTCTATAGTCACTAAGGATTCTTATGGTTGGTATTTTTTTTTTTTTTTAAGGTTCTATTAATTTTTTGAGAGAGACACAGAGAGAGAGGCAGACACAGGTAGAGGGAGGAAGCAGGCTCCATGCAGGGAGCCTGATGTGGAACTGGATGGGCCCTGGGCTGAAGGTGGTCCTAAACCACTGAGCCAGCCAGGCTGCCCCGGTATTTTATTTCTTATATGTTTTTATTTTCAAGCAGCTTCTCTGCCTCGGCAGAGTCCGTTTTGAACTCTTTCAGTCTTGCTAGGCCAGAACTTTTGCTTACAGAGGCACATGCATAGCTGCTAAAGCCTTTTCTCTTGGAGCTTAACACGTCTGATTTCTATCCCATCTGTTCCATTAGCTAGCCTTGTAATTCCATCTCTGCTTTAAATACCAGTTATTATTTTTACACTGATTAAAAACTCAGATCTGCACGTCTTAGATGGTCAGCACCATCCCAGGGCCAGAGGAGTGTTCTTTACTGGTTGTCATGAAGCAGCAGAAGCCCTGGGTACAGAGTTAAGAGCTAAGTGTGAGGACAGCTCAGTCATTATCATTAGCTATTTGGCTTTGAGCAAATCACTTAATTTTCCTGAGATTCAGTTTTGTTATCTGTAAAATGAGGGTTATAAAACCTATTTTCTGCATTGTGAGGACTAAATAAGATTATATGAATGTGTTTGTAAGTTATAAAATCTTATGGAACACTGGTAATAGTGACTTTTTGGGTTCTTTATAATATTCCAAGTAATACGTGAATTTTACATTTTGTAAAATTGAAACAGTTCAGATAAAGCATGTTCTCTTGGCCTTCCACAAATCTTCTCCCTTATGCATTTATTACTCTACATTTATTTACTTTTTATATGCATGTAGAAATCCCTCTTTTTGTATTATAATTGAGAAAAAATACACTGCTATTATTTAATATGTCACTAGGTAGTTTGTAGAGATTTTACCTTTTTAAAAACTTGTACACAGGGTGTTGAAATATAATAATTAGCACTATTTCTCATTGTTTAGTGAGACCAAGGTTCTTACCAAGTTTTCACTATTACAAACAGCAGTGCATTGAAGGTCTTCGCACATGCTTCTTTGAGCACACACGCAGGAGTGGCTACAGAGGGCAGAGATGGGAAATTACAAGACGGTATGTGTACTTAGCATTTTAATGATTATTGTCAAATTGCTTTCCAAAGCAGCGATCTCAATATACTTATTATATTCCTACTATTAGATGTGAAGGTGCCTATTTATTCTTCTTGCTAACTCATGATATTTTTGTTTTCATTTTTGCCAGTTTCATGAGTGAAAAATAATGTCTCAAATCCAAAAGAATGTTCATAGACATCATGGTTTTGTGAGTGCAAAGAAAAAGCATACCTGGAAACAATTTAAAAATCTATTAACAGGAGAATAAGACAGATGAATAAATTGTGACATAGTCATAAGATAGAATTCAAAATAGGGGTCACAGTGAGATAGAGTAAGATGCATAAGGGGAGATGAGCAAATTTCATAGTTTTGAGCAAAGAAAAGAGGAAATTGCTAAAGAGTACATGTGATAAAATCCATTTCTATAAATTAAAAAAGTGCAAAGTTAATGCATTATGAAGAGACAGATTTTTACATGATAAAATTAAAAAATAAAATAAGCCTTTGTCGTTAAGGGTTGGCCACTTTCATAGGCAGAGAGTCTCTGAGGGCTGGTGAGTAGGAACTTGACTTTGCTAAGGCCGGTGAAGGAGTGAGGCCATTTGCTCTGACATCTATCTGTGCAACCTGTTAACAGAAGTGTTAACTTCTGACAATACCACCTTGTAGGTTTGATTTTTTTCCTTATAAGAAGTTCTCAGCGTTGTCGAACTCAAGAATATAGTTTCTATGTGGGATATTCTCTGGGAGTGATGAATGTTAATTTGTTTTTGGGTGTTTTCCATTACTTTCTTAATCATATAATTTCTTTATCAGACAATCTAGGAATAGTTACTTTAAAAAAAATAATGTGGAATGGTTATTGTGGAAGAGAACTTGATAAAATGGAAAGAATAGGGATTTGGAGTCAAACAGACCTGGATTGAAAGGTTTTTTTCCCCCACCTAGTACCTATGTTTTGTTACCTCCTTTTTTTTTTTTTTTTTGCTGCTTTCTATTCCTCCTCCCCTCCATCCTAAAATTATACCTGATTTAATTGCTCAGTGTCTAGTAGTTATCACCATCTTTATTATAATCATTGTTAAAATCTGATGTTGAAGTAAATTACAGAATGTAGAACAAACAGGACACTTACTTGTGGATTTCAGAAGGAGCCCTGTTCTTTTTGTTACAGTCTAAGCTGTATGTCTCCCCTGTAAAAATTAGTATGAGTGTAGCTAACTATGTATGTATGGCCCATTATTATCCTTACTATTGTTAAATAACAGGTTGATTGACATAGAATTCACCGGCTATAAATCTTACCCTTTTAAAGTGTTAGTAGTACTTTTTAGTGTTTTGGTAGTTTTTAGTATAATTATAAAGCTGTGTATCTGTCATCACTAATTCCAGAACGTTGTCATCACCAAAACCAAACCCAGCACCTGTTACCACTCATTCCCCATTTCGCCCTTTTATCCCCTAGAGCTGCTAATCTCTATTCTTTCTCTGTGCATTTGTTCATTCTGGATATTTCATATAAATGGAGTCATACAATTTGCTGGGCTTTTTTTCCACTTAGTATGGTGTTTTCAGTATTAGGTTGTATCAATACTTTGTTCCTTTGTATTATTACCCAATAACATTCAATTATGGTTATATCATACTTTATTTATCCACTCATCAACTGGTGAACATTTGGATTGTTTCTACTTCTTGGAAATTCTGAAGTAAAGCTGTTATGCACATTTCTGTACGAGGTTTTGTGTGGATCTGTGTTTTCAGTTTTCTTCCTTACACCTAGTGTGGAATTGCTGGATCACATGGTAACTCTGTTGTAACATTTTGAAGGACTGCCAGACATTCCAAAAGTGCCTTTACATAACACTTTATGTTTCTACCAGTATGTATGAGATTCCACTTTCTCCACATCTTCACTGAAGTTTCTTTTTTTCATAATGAGTGTGAAATATTTTCTCACTGCAGTTTTGATTTTCATGTCCCTAATGACTCATGAGGTTGAGTAGCATTTCATTTATTGGCCATTTGTATGTCTTCTCTGGAGAACTTTTTGTGCAGATCCTTTCCCCATTTTAAAATTCAGATGGTCTTTTTAAGAGTTCTTTATATATGTTTTGAATACAGGCCCTTTATCAGACAGATGACTTGCAGTATTTTCTTCCATTTTCTGAGTTGTCTGTTCATTTACTGATGGGAGTCCCCTCTCACTTCATTGAGGTATAACTGACCTCTTACATTGTGTAAGTTCAAGATGTACAAGATTTTTTTTTTAAGATTTTATTTTATTCACCAGTAATACACAGAGAGGCAGAGACATAGGCAGGAGGAGAAGCAGGCTCCTTGTGGGGAGCCCGATGCAGGACTTGATCCCAGGACCCCGGAATCACCACCTGAGCCAAAGGCAGATGCTCAACCACTGAGCCACCGAGGTGCCCCAAGATGTACAAGATTTTGATTTGGTGCATTTACATATTGGGAAGTGATTACCAACACAGTCACAGTGTTGGCTAACGTGTCATATAATTACCATTTATTTTTTATGGTGAGAACATTTAAGATCTGCTTTCTTTGTACCTTTCAAATATATAATATAGTATTATTAACTATAATCACTTTGAAAGACATTAGATTCCCAGAATTGATGGTGTCTGTTGACACCTTTTGAGTCCCAGAAGTTTTTAATTTTGTTGAAGCCTGATTTAACTGTTGTTTCCTTTGTCACTTGTTTTTTGGTCTTCTACTGAGGAGACTACTGTTTAACCAAAAGTCATAAAGATTTGCTTCTGTGTTTTCTTCTAAGAGTTTTATGGTTTTAGGTCTGTGATCTCTTTTGAATTAATTTTCTATACAGTGTAAGACCGCATTCCAACGTCATACTTTTACATTTGGATATCCAGGTGTCCCAGCACCATTTGTTGAGAAGACTGTTTTTTTCCCCCATTGATTTTTCTTGGCCCCCTTTCCAAAATCAGTTTATCATAATTTTAAGGGTTTATTTTTGGACTCTCAGTTGTAGCACATTAGCCTATATGTCTATCCTTAGGCTAGTATCATACTGTCTTGATTACTGTAGCTTTGCAGGAAACTTTGAAATCAGAAAACATGAATCCTTGCTTTTCTTTCTCAGGATTGTTTGGCTCCTCTAATTTTCTTAGTCTATTATCTTTGGTGTGCTTTCTCTGAGGAGACTTAACTTATAAATATCCAAAATAGAGATTTAGGAATCAAAAAGAGAGAACATGGATTGCCTGTGATCGAATTAGTGATGAATGCCAAAATAACTTCAGCTTATTGAACTCCATTTATTTATTTATCCATTGTTTTGTGCCCACTGTGTGTTAGACACTGTGCTAGATTGCTGGGTGACTGTGATGAACAGACATGGGGTCTCTGAATTGAGCTTATGTTGTCCCTGGTTTTCATGTTTTTGAATGCAGTGTGGATTTTTGATTATCAAAGATAAGGATATCTTGTCAAAGCAGATGTACCATTAGTTGGAAAGTGCTGTCTTGCAATATATGAAAATCGTATCAATGCAAATTCTTAACCTTGTTATTCTGCCAGTGGGAATGAAAACATAAATGGATGGAAGAAGAGGATGAGTATTTTCCAAGTAATTGTGTTGAGCACATTGAAAAAATTACAAAAGCACTTGTGTGTGCACATGTATCTCCTCCCACTTAAAAGTTCACTTGAAGGCAAGGGCCTTGTGTTATTCACCTTTCTTACTCATAATTATTAGTTATCTAACAGTACTTTTAAAATATTAGGTGTCCAGGGAGCCTAAGTGAGTCAGTCAGTTAAGCATCCAACTCTTGATTTTGGCTCAGATCGTGATCTCAGGGTCGTAAAATTGAGCCCCGAGTTGGGCTCTGTGCTGAATGTGGAGCCTGCTTAAGATGCTGTCTCTTTCTCTGCCCTTCTTCCCTTCTCCCCTTTAAAAAAAATATTCAGTATATGTTGACTGAATGATTGAATGGGTCAAGCCATGAATGACCCAATGCTCATGCCATATGACCTTATACTAAATTAGGGTTTGCACAGCTTGTATGGACTATCATTCTTGTCCTCAAGGATCTTGATTTAGTGGTTAATGTGAAGATGAGATACTCAATATGATATACTTTTACAAAAATAAGATTTATTGAGTTGTAAATAATATGAAAAGGACATTGTACAAGTAGCTTAAATACATTTAAATAAATATATACATGTTAGGAGTCACTTGGGTCCATTGGGTGATATAGGGTGGTAGAGGAAGTCCTCTGCAGAGACGGGATTTCATGTAGGGTTCAAAGAACTGAAGGAACACATAATGATAGGGAGTGCCTAAAACTTCCAGGCCATGGGGTGGTTCTCAGTAGGGGGAGCGTGTTCAGCTCTCAGTACCGTTCAGCCAGGAGACTTCTGGGAGCGTGTGAATGTTTTTGGTTGTCCCAATGTTCGTGATTCCTACTACCTTTTAGTGGTTAAGGGCCAGAGAGGCTAACATCCCACAGTGTGAAGTTAGGAGTTGATTTGCCCCAAATCACAGTGGCTCCATGTTTGAGATATATTGGGAAGGAAACAAATTTAGCTCTACTGGGAGGAAAATAGTGTTTATGAGTTGTGTTTTGAAGCAAATACTATCTGTTTGGTTTAGTTTTTGCCATTGTAGAGGCTGAACTTGGAGAGGTATGTAGTTAGAGTGGAAGATAGCAATGGAACACCTTAGGAACTGTTGTAGGAATTTGTATTTGATCAGTTTGGATGATTTTGGTGATTCTTAATGTTTTCTTTTGTCTTATAGTTTAATTTTCTTTTCTTTTTCCTAGAACGAGCCTCTGACCCCAGGTTATCATGGATTCCCAGCACGGGACAGCCAGGTTGGTATTCCTGTTTATAACTCAGATGGTGTGTGTGTATGTGTGTGTGTTCATTCTAAGGATGCAGTGGTGGAGAGTGTTTCCTGAAATAATTTTGGAGAGTGATATGATTAGTTTCATCAATGAATTTACATTTAGAGATACAAATAAAAATATTTTTTTAATCCTAAAAGAATTGTAATCACATTATTGAAATTGTGGATATTACAGGGGGAAAAAATCACTCAAGCACAACCATAATTGCTTTTGTTTTTTCTTCTCCAGGCTGTATAATAATTTTTTAACCTGGTTTTCTTGATGTCTCATAATTCTAAGTGCTGGGCTTGTTTCTTAATTCTCTGCCACTTAGCCCCTGCCTGCACAGATTTTTTTGAGTCCTTGCAATAATCTGCAACAAGAAAATTCCATTCTCCTTCCTGGGGGAATTCAGCCTTATGGTTTTAATCAGTGAAGGCTTGGTTGAGAGAGGGAAGTTTCTGTTGCCTTTCTTTGTTAGATAGGGAGGATGATTGGAAAAAAGCCCAGGCCCTACTGTGGGTAGAGCAGTACTGCTTCCTATGAGACATCATCTGGATGCTTTAGGTGAGTGTATAAAATGCCTTCCCTTTCCTTTTGCTATTAGAAACCTTGAGCAGATGAGGCTGAAGCCGAGTTAGGTTAGAAGAACAGGTAAAGCTGCCTCAGAGGAATGATGTGGCTTAAGATACCTACCCTCTGAAATTTGCCTCCTTGCTGTTTGGGAGTATTGATATTTTTCAGGAGATTTGAAAGGATAGCTCATAGCAATATCTTTGAATACCTATCCAACTTCCCCATAGAATTGTCCAAAAAAGCCCCTATTATTAGGCTCGTCCAAAGGACATGTATCATTGGAGTGCTAAATAGAGGGGTTGACATAGTTCTTTCCAGAAATTACTTGAATCTCATCAGAACCCCTGCAGCTGATCTTATTAACAACTAGGATAGTCCCATAATTAGTGGTCATCTATTTGAATATATGCTCAGTTCTTGTACTTTTGGTGCTGGTTTGGCATCACATCGGCCCCAGGTGGGGTATGGAGAAAAAGGACGAGGGAGAGTGTTGTTGTTCTTGGTGTTCATCTCCCAGGGGGATCATCACTGTCGGAATTGAAGTTTGTTCTTATGGAAACTTTTGTTAAAAGATATGGTCATTTACTTCAAACCTAAAGAGAATAATATAGAGGATATTTTTTTTTTTCTTTCTGGTTTGGGTCTGCTCTAGAGCTTTTGAAGCTGTAAAATTTATGCCCTTTGATATTAATTCTATATCGTGGCCATATATCAGGAAAAGTACTATTTTCTGGAGATTCAGCCTCTAGAGGTTCTGATTGAATAAGTCTAAGATTGGGTTTAATCATTCACATATTTAGAAATCTCTATAGGTGATGCTGTTTTATAGCCAGAGTGGAGAACTGCAGTCTTATGGGCTACTTTAAAAAGAGTGACATTTTCTGTTTCATCCTGTTCTTTAACATAAAGATAAAACCTAAAGGATCCTTAAAACATAAAAGATCATGGCATCTCTATTTAGTTTTGCATACCAATGCATATGTTTACTTATTTATAAAATGTTGCTTATTTGGGATATAGGCTTATTTTAGATATAGGAAGGTAAAACTAATTAAAGTATGGGAACAGACGTACTGAGTTTAAAAGGAACTGGAAGGTACTGTATAATGCTGAGTTCTTCCTGGAGGGATTGCAGATCAATAAGAAACTAAGCAAAAGGAATTAAGAGGAATTTGTTAAAGCACAAAAGTCCTCTTGTTGCTTGGAACTGCTTTATCTTTCCTTTCTCTTGTGGTAGGGACCCACTTCTGTAACCTGCACCTTCATTACTTATACTCTCTCTGCTGTAGGTCTATGCAGACCCTTTTGCCATAGTTTAAAGCTGCTAATTTACTTTGAGGCACATTCTGATGGTGACAGGCTTATATTAGTTTATTTTCTTGGGCTTTATTTTGTTCTCCGACTGGATCTTTGAATCAGAGATCTTAGAGCAGTGCAAACAGGCAAATATTGAATAGCTGCTTGTTGTATTTGATGAATACAGAATCCAAATGAGTACTGCTAATTAATGCGCCTAACCTTGTGAACTCTCACTTTGTGCGCTGAGGTTTGGGAGGCATTTATCAGTGTGCAACACTGGTCACCGAGCAGCCTGAGGTGGGCAGAAATTGAACTTGTGATCTTTACATCTCCCCAGAGCAGTTTGGTTCAGCAAATCCAGGAGCAGGGGGATAAGGTAAAGGTGAATTTTTATTGTGTTTTTGTCCTCCTTATTCTTTTGCTGTTCCTTTCTAAACAAATAGGAACCTTCCCCAGACAGGATTTTTATCAGCATCTCTGGGTGATTTTAAAAGAGACAAAGTTACAATCCTAATCCTCCTAAAGCACTGTTATCAGTGCTTTCCCACCTCCTCCTCACAGTTATCTTTTGAAGTAGAAAAGGCAAACACTTCCTTTGGACAGAGGAGGAAACTGAGGTGCACACAGATAAAGTGACTTATCCAAGGTAACCATACCAGTTAGTAGCTGCATAAGAACTGAGATTTGTCTTTCCTTTGTTGAGGGCCCTTTCCTCTGTCCTGGGGATTGTTCCCTCACACAATGAAAAGTGTGGTCATGTATGTGTGTGCCTGCTCACTCCCCTACTTCATTTATCATTTGGGGGCTTCATAGGCCTCATGAAGCTCAACCATGGTCCCTGGTTAGGGATTATCCCCCCTGAATTCCTTAGCACCAAGCAAACCAGCATCTCACTGTTTAGTGACCTTATTCATCCTGTTCTGTAAGTTCCCGCCACATTTGAATTAGAAACCTGTGCAGCAAAGAAGGGGAAATAAAATACTTGCCACCTTGTAGAGGTTTTGCTTTTTTATGTGCAGTAACCCTAGCCTTCTTTCCTAGTCAGTTAGCAAGCTTTATGAGATGACAATCCATTGCATTCATAAAACTCTTCGAGCACTTCCCCTGTTTGCTAATGGGCTCTGTGGAAGTGGAGGAGACGAACATTGTCCAGACTTACAGAAGTGAAAACCAGCTGGAAAACTGAGTGTCTCACCTAAGGCCATGCAGGAGGTTGGGTTGACCATGCAATATAGTGATTTAGATTCCCAGCTGATTGTTTCTCTGTTGTTTATGTATAGCACAAGTGCTTATTTGAGTGTTGATTAAGGCTGGAATATTTTGTGGGTTTGTAATATTTTTAAATGGGAGAATATTTGTGTGCATTAGCTTTAGCATTTTTAGATAGGGGGTGCTTAGGAGTAGCAGCCTGATTAGAAGGGGGCTTAGTTCTGCATAGCAAGCTTACTGTTTTTGCTAACATTGTTTGTTTATTTAGGATGGCTTTCAGGGGGCTTCTGGAGAGTACAGTGGGAGTTCCAAGGCCCAGCTCCTTGCCACCTCTCGGTGCCATAACTTTATGTCTGCTCTATTAGGGCGGCCATAGAATTCATCATTCTAGTTGGGGCACTTTTGAGAGTGCAAAGCAATGCTCCTATTGAAACAGCCCAGGCAAACCGAGATGAGTGGGATATATGGTCATTTTAGCCATAATTACGGAACTGTAGTGAATGTCCCCTTAACTGATGTTGGATTATGGCATAGTTCATTGTCTAACATTTAATCTGCGCGGGAATGAAACATGGCTATTTACATTTGAGATGAGAGATACTACAGACTCTTGGTTGGGTTCAGGTACTGAGTCAGGTATGGAACTGAGAATAATAGTATGCTAAAAAAACTAATATTTGTAAAGTACTTTACAGTGTGCTTTTGTGTTTGCTGAAATTTGATCTTCACAATAGCTCTGCTAGGTAGGTGGGGCTTTATTAAGGACAACAATTATTAGAATTTTGTTCTTCAAAACAAAGAAACCAATGGAGAGGGGCGCCTGAGTGGCTTAGTCGGTTGAGAGTCTGACTCTTGGTTTTGGCTGAGATCGTGATCTCAGGGTCCTGGGATTGAGCCCTACATTGGGCTCCCCCACTCAGTGGAGAGTCTGCTTGAGGATTCTCTCCCTCTCTCTCTCTGCCCCTCCCCCTGCTTGTATATCCTCTATCTCTCTCTCTCTCAAATAAATAAATAAATCTTAAAAAAAAAAATAAAAAGAAAACCAATGCAGAGATTTTTAAATGACTGTCCCAATGTCACATAGAGGGGAGGTGGCAGAAATAGGCTTGAACCCTGGATTTTCAGCCTGTCTTGTAATTTCTCTTTTGTGGTCTTTTGTCATTGTTCTCTCTTCCTTGATTGGGGATGTTCTCTTGCTAGTGTGACAAGATATTATGGAATCCTTGGGGATGTAGCAGTACAAAAAGGCTTCATATGATCTGGAGGTCCCTTGAGTAACTTAAGTCTGTCAAAATTTTTTTCTCTCTTGTTTGTTAAAATAGCTTATGGTTCACAGTTTATCTTTTTATATTTTAAATATAAAAAAATTAACATCATGGTGTTAGGCTCTTTATCTTATTTTGAAAATGTTGGTCAGTGTCTCCTTAAAATTTTTTTCCTTTCCTAAAATTCTGTTGAAAAGCCACTGTATCGAATTGTTCAGATGAAACATGGAAACAAAGAATGTCAAAGGTGACGTGCAAGTTGGCAGATGTGGCTTTGACTGTTAGAGATTTTAATTGGGAGTGGCAGCCATACTTTTTTTTTTTTTTTAATTTTTTTATTTATTTACTTATGATAGTCACAGAGAGAGAGAGAGAGGCAGAGACACAGGCAGAGGGAGAAGCAGGCTCCATGCACCGGGAGCCCGATGTGGGATTCGATCCCGGGTCTCCAGGATCGCGCCCTGGGCCAAAGGCAGGCGCCAAACCGCTGCGCCACCCAGGGATCCCCATACTTTTTAATTTAGAGGATAGATTAAAAATGACCTAAGAGGGGGTGCCTGAGTGGCTCAGTTGGTTAAGTGTCCAACTCTTGATCTCATCCCAGGTCTTAATCTCAGGGTTGTAAATTCAAGCTCTGCTTTGGGCTCCATGCTGGGCATGGAGCTTACTTAAAAAAAAAAAAAATAATAATAATAAAAATGACCCAAGGGATTTATTTTTCAAGAGTATTTTCTTTGTTAAGTATCGAAAAAAAATTTTTTTCTAACTAGTTCTTCCTTTTATTCCTGGAATGGGCTTTATTTTAGTCAGAGTTTTTATAAATGAACTTTCAGGGCTTTTAGTCTTTTTGATTGGGGGCCATGGACAATAGCAAATGCATTTTCTGTCATACTCATTTGGTTTGATGCCAAAGAAATAATAGCTACTTTTCCTCCCTTGGGGAGAGTTAGAATGGAGGACCTGGTAAGAGTCTTCAAGTTCTAGCTCAGTGCTTTTAAGCTTAAAAAAAGATAACAAACCCTAGTAAGCAATACCTTTTACATCATGACCCAGGACACACACACACACACACACACACACACACACGAATATAACTTAGAATTAGTCTTCCAGAGAGTACAGTACATACCCTTACTGTTGTAATAACTGTATATTTTCCATTCAACAAGTTGATTGAGCAAAATTGATTTTCTGGACCCACTAATAGTTTGGGGTCTGTCAAAATTCTAATAATTGTTGTCCTTAAGCATGCAACCTTCAAGAACTCCATAGACTCTAGCAGCTGTTTCCCTACTCCACATCTCTCTGCATCCATTCATCTACTTTCTGCCTTTGTGGATTGATTTGCCAATTCTGGGCATTTCATGTAAGTGGGATCACATAATATCTGGTCTTTTGAGACTGATTTCTTTCACTGAGCATAACTTTTCAAGGTTCATCCATGTTGTAGCAAATGTTGATACTGCATTCCTTTCATTGGTTGAATCATATCCCACTGTCTGGATATAGGGAGGATTTGTACACGAGCCTACTACCTCCCTCTGTAGTTCTGTCTCCTGCAGCTCTCTTACTTAGAGTTGGTGCTTGTCACTTGGGCATTCTTGAACAGGCTTGACCCTAGCTTCACTGTGGAGTCACTGTTCCTTCTGCCTTCAGATATGGACTGCTCTTCACCCGGATGCTCACCTTATTCTCATTCAGGTCACAGGTACAAAATGGACTCCCCCGAGAAGCGTTTCCTAACTATACCAGTCTAAAGATACCCAAATATGTAACCTGACCATTGAGTTGCACTTTCTTCATATCTCTCATCATCAACTGTAATTATCTAGTGCACATACTTTATTGTGTATCTCTCCCACTAAAATATGCTCTGCAAGCTGTGGCCTTGCTTAGCGCAGAGCCTGACATGTAGGAGGAGATCAATAAATATTTGTTAAAGGAATAAATGAAAATTATTTTGTTTAATGTCAAAGACTTTGAAAGGTTTTAGAAAGGGAAGTGACATGATTTATTTTACATTTAAAAAAATGACATTCTGGCTACTATGAAGAATTGAATTTTATGGGGGGAGGGGCAAAAACAGCAGCCTTAGAACTGTCTAGGCAACAACTTTATTATTTGCTGTGTTTAATATCAGTTCCAACCAGGACCTATTTGCTGAATGAGAAATTTTACCACACTCCCCAAGCTGGAAACTGGATTAAAAAGACTAGAAGTAAAGTGTTTCATACCTGTCCTGTTTCTCATAGTCTATAATAATTTTCTTACTTGGCCCCCTTTTAACTAAAAATACTTCTGCTTTGCTTTTAAATTACATACAAAATTGCTTTTTTTCTTTTTGCTAGGTTGTACAGAACCCTACTCTCAGCTTTCATGCAAGGTATATTATAAAATGGTTGCTTCTCCCCAATATCTGACATCAGGTCACCCATCAGTGGGTAGGTCCTCTGTGATGTTGCTTTACACCCTCTAGTGGATGAAGGGTTGGTAAATGCTGTGGCATCTGGTATTCTAGCATTTTGCTCAAACCATGTAATTAGCTTCAGACCTACTCTTGCATTTTAGACCATTTCCTTCTACAAATCGTTCATAAGCTTTTTCCTTCTGCAAAAGACCGTTTCATCTGCTGCTGTCTGCCATGTGCCTAAATAACATGCTTATTCTGCTATTTCTTGATTTACCAATTTTAGACACCATGTTTTGGCTTCCTACTGTTGGAAATGAGATATTAACAGTTTTCTAGACACTGTCTTCTTCCTTCTAATAAAGCCATTAAAAAAAAACCCAGTGTTTATTACTGATTTATGATCATATAATAATTATATTTTTATGACTAGATGTAGCTGAATCAAAATATGATTATATTCACTTTCTCATATACTTTTTCATTCCCCTGGAGTTATTAAATATATTTATACATATATATAGAAAATAAATAAATATATTTAGTAATCACTTAAACACTATTGAGATGCAATTTCTATTACCATAAAAGTCATTCAATGTAAGTATACTTATTCAATGATCATATAAAATTTATAGAGTTATGCTACCATCACCACAGTTTGGGTTTTGAACATTTCCATAATACCCTGTGCCACCCCCAAAATTTTCTTGAAATTTTTTGCAGTTCCCATTCTCACCCCACTCCCAGGCAACTGCTGATCTGCTTCCTGACTATCTATTCTGGACATTTCATGTAAATGGGATCATATGATATGTATGCAGGCTTTTGTGTGTGATTTCTGTCATTTAGCATAGTGTTTTTGAGGTTCATCTATGTTGTATGTATCACTGTCATTACTCTTTGTTGCTGAATAGTATTCTTTCATATGGATGTACTTCATTTCATTAATCCATTTACTAGTTGGCAGATAATTGGATTGTTTTCAGATTGGTGATTATGAGTAATGCTCTTATGAACATTTGCATATGTTCATATAGACATATATTTTATTTTCTCTTGGGTAGATTTCTAGGAGTGGAGTTGCTGGGTTTTATATAGTAAGCTCATGCTTGACTTTAAGAAATGATCACACTATTTTCCAAAGTGGCTTGATTTTACCCACCTTTTTTGATTATATAGAGTATGTATTGGTAGCTCATTGGGGTTTTAATTTCTGTTTCCTAATACTGAAAGATGTAAAGTTACCTTTTCATTTGCTTATTAGCCATTCATATGTTTTCTTTGTTGAGATATCTGTGTAAGTCTTTTGCCTGGCCCACTTTTTATTTGGTTCATTTGTCCTTTTATTGAATTGTAAGAGTTCTTTATATATCCTGGATACAAGTTCTTTGTCAGATTTATAATTTGCAAATATTTTTTTCTCAGTTCTGAGATTTTGCAAGACAAATCTTTCCCCTCCCCTCATTAAAATAAAACTATATTTTCATCCTTATTTGCTAAATTTGGATAAATTATGTAACTATTATAGGACAGAGACAGTGGAAACAGGCATTTAACTGTCTTTGTTCAGTCCTGGTGATAGCTCCAAGGAAGATTGGTAGGTTTACAGTGGCTTTGTGTTTGGCTGACATAGCCTCCTGATCCTTAGTGGCAGGCATATTTGGGCAAGAAAGCTCTTCATGTAGTGAAGAGCAGTTATGCTGATTTCTGCATGTCCTAAGAGATGTGATATGGTAGAGGTTCAGCCATGTTCAACGGCTTTATTTCCTCCTTTAACTAAGACACTGTAGCTTCTGAGTAAAGCTGTTTCATGGAAATTCCTTTGGGGATACGCACATGCACGCACATGGACAAACCACGCCCTGGGTTTGGGTTTAAATATCAGTACTGCCATTGCAGGCTGTGTGACTTTGGGCAAGTATTTCTTTTTCTGAGCCTCAGTTTCTTCATCCATAAAATAGGAATGTTGTCTTCTGTGAAAAGTTGTGGGATTAGAGGTAACATCAATTTCCTGGTGTGTGATAGGGTCATTAAAGCATTTTTCTCATTAATTTTATGGAAAAGAGGCCATGGGCAGCCCGGGTGGCTCAGCGGTTTGGTGCCACCTTCAGCCCAGGGCATGATCCTGGAGACGTGGGATCGAGTCCCTCCGTGGAGCCTGCTTCTCTCTCTGCCTGTGTCTCTGCCTCTCTCTTTCTCTCATGAATAAATAAATAAAATCTTTAAAAAAAAAAAAAAAAGGAAAAGAGGCCTTAGTTTAGTTTCCACAGTCTCTGACATAAGTCATTTTTCTTTTGATTTACCATGTGAAATGAATTCTGTCTGTAGATTTGAAATTTCTAGCTCGGGAACATAGCTTCACCATATTCCCAAGAATAATATGCTTGTGTGTGGGGAATGAAACCTATATACGTTTATTTACCTACCTCATTTTGGATCTTGGCAGCATCAATAGAAAGAGGGAGTCGGTTTTGAGACTGTTGTGACTTGAACAGAATCTGGTCAGACTATACTGGACATTCAAGGTTCTTTATCACTATCATGCTTATTGTTAGTCCCTTCCACATATTTCTTCTACTCTACATGGTTCCTCAGAGTCCTTCAGATCTCTGTCCTGGATATTTATTTCTTCCCAGTGCCTTTTGCTTGAATTCTTTCTCCTGTTCCCAGCAGAACTCTTAAGTATCCTTCAAGATCCTTGGCTATAACTTAACCTGCTGTATGGGACCTTTTCTTACTGTCTCTATTCATTGAACTCATTTAACATGTCATGTGCATGAGCATTTCCCTAAGTGTCAGATGAAGTGAGTTTGGGAATTTTTGTGAAGACCATGAGCAAAATTTAACTTCTTTAAGGCCCAGTGTTTTCATCAGTGAAAGGGAGGAGGGCACTACTTACTTTTGTAAGCATTACATTTTAAAGAATTCCCTAGGTCAGGAGTGACTTATTAGCTGATGTGCTATAACACTGCCTCTCCCATCTGTTTTTCTTGTAGTCTAGAAAGTCTCTTCTTATTTCTGGATCCATGTTTCTTATTTTTCTGTTAAGGAGTCTTGGCTGTAATGGGTTTGATTTTGTGATTCTTGGCAGTATCATGCTTCCTTATGGAAACAATGGAAGTTTTTATCACTTAACTTCCTACCTCTGGATTTAGCAGGACTGCTCTAGATTTGTGGATAGATGAGTGACTCCAGCCAGAAGCCTAGAAAACATGGCTGGCTTTCTTCTCATCCCTCTTTGGTTTCTTTGTCACATCCTGACTTTTATTCCATGGTTTGATTTCTTCCCCCCGCTTTGCCAGTTTTTACTCAGTTTGGCTTGTGATTTTAGGCTGTCAGAACTGTTTGTATTGGTCTCTTGACCCAAATCCTTATTATTTTGTTAATTGACGGATCATAACTTCACTGGTTGGCTTTCCAGTAGATTGGCATTATATATACTTTATATAGAGGCATTTGATTTGTCTTGTAGTGAGTAGTTTAATATGGCCCTCAAAGAATGATCTGACTGTAAAGATTATTAATCACTGGGACTATTTATAAAGGAAAATTAAAGGATTTTCTTTATTAGCAGTTTTCAAAATCGGGTAATTCATCTCTGGCCAAATAGTAGACTTAAGCAGCAGATAGTCACAACCAAACTTGGCTTTCATTTTGTAAGTTACTTTTAAGAAACATGATATGTCTCTTCAAACCTTTGTTCTTCAACAGCCACTGGCAGATGATTTAGAATGACACCAACTAGTTAAGTATAAGATAAAAGCAAAAGGCCTCACAGTTTGTGGCCAGCATAGTTATGTGTTTCAGCTATAGATTAAATATTTATATTTTCGTGATAACATTAGCATATGCCATTATATTGAGCTGATTTAGGGTTGATTTAGAAAGGCAGGGGGAATACAACAGATGATTTGAGGTCTCTGTGTTAGAAAATTTGGTGCCACTAGAAAATAATTTCAGTAAGTTTAATGTAATCATACATTTAAACAAAGGCACCGCTCTGATGTCACTGGGGTATCATTATTCTGCTTAGCTTTTTTTAATCTGCTGAAAACTCTTCAGTGGATACTCTAGGCCTTCCATGATTTGGCCCCAGTCTTTTTCCTTCTTTTTCATGTAAGGTACACACTATGGGATGGGGTAAGGTAGCTTTGAAATCAGATACAGGTTCTAATTCTAATTTCTAATTTCTATATTTATGGTATTTTACATGTTTAAATACTGTTCATCATTTAAATCCAACTTCAAATGCTGTCTCCTCCATGAAGTCTTTTTTTTATAATAAATTTATTTTTTATTGGTGTTCAATTTACCAACATACAGAATAATACCCAGTGCTCATCCCGTCAAGTGCCCCCCTCAGTGCCCGCCACCCATTCACCCCCACCCCCCGCCCTCCTCCCCTCCTCCATGAAGTCTTGTCTGATACACTTATTTGGGAACAGACTCTGAATGTCCACTGAATTCCGAGGCACAGGATTTCCACTTTGTTGCAGCATTTTATCACCACGTATTATTTTATGGTGACCCATACTGTTCTGTGAGAACAAGAACCCTATCATACTTCTTGATATTCTTGAATACTTTTGCCCAGAGTAAGTGCTCAGTAATAATTTGGTAAAGGGATAAATTAAAAAGTAAACTTACCTTTAGCCTTCTTGAAATACAGAGGCTACTCTGTTGGGATTTTTTTTTTTTTCTGTGGGAGATTAAAAAAAAAACACAAAACTTTGCAGGCTTTCACTAGGTTTTTTTGCTTTTTGCCTTGCCAGAGCTATATAAAAAATTAATACTTAAGAAGGCAGATATCTGATCTTCAGCAAGAGAGTGCCTCTTACAAATTTAATGGGTTTGGTCAAGTGGATATTAAATGTAAATCTGCCGTTTTGTGGAGCCATAGAAGGCTCTTAAACCGCTCAATAAACATCCTTATTGAATTAGTAGAACTTTTCAACAAGAGACTGCCTGTGTATCTCCTATTATCAGGATCTTTCATTGTTCCTTAGAGCACCTTCAGCCTGTGCTCTCAAAGCTTTATGGTGTCTTGTGAATCATAGAATCATCTAATCTAAAGATGCTTCTAGCTCCTTAATTCTGTTATTTCATTATTGGTGTAGGGAGCCCGTGCATTAATTCTAGCAGGTGTATCTTAATTTTCCCAGGAAAAGATTGCTAATATGTATTGAGCACTGATTATGTGTCAAGTCCTATATGAAGCATTTAGCAAGTATTATTTTATTCCTCCCATATGCAGGTGAGGAAACCAAGGCTCAAAGAGATTTAAGTCATTGCCCAAAACTATGTAGCCAATAATTAGAGAAGTTGGGTTTTATTTTTATTTTTTTAGAGGCAGGGGGACAGAGGGAGAGGGAGAAACTTAATCAGGCTCTATGCAGGGCACAGAGCCCATTGCTGGGTTTGATCTCATGACCCTGATCTGAAATCGAAACTCTCAACTGACTGTGTCCCCCAGGCGCCCCTCAAGTTGGGTTTTAAATGTAAATGTGTTAGATTGAATATTTATGTTATTTCCACTGAGCACATGTCTTCTTTATTAACTTTTAATTAAATGTTTGGTTTTTTACATCTTTACTTGCATGTTTGATTTTTCTTTAGTCAGTGGCCAATGTTATTTCCTTTCTGGCTCCCTTTCCCAGCCCTGTGCTGAGGGGGTGATAATCCTGTATTATATTTCTATAGTCCCGTAGAGTTTATAGATCATTTTCCTGTCCATTTTCATTTGATCTTGGTGGGCTCCAGTGAGGTCTACATGCAGTGGTGGGTGGAGGGGCAGGTAGGGTTTTATTAATCTTTGGCAGATAAGGAAATTAAGATGTCGGGTTTTATGAGAGATTTGCCAAAGGTGGTAATAGGTAACGCAGAGAGAGGAGCACAACTTTTGTTTTGAAGAAGTACACTGACCTTCAGACTGAACTTTATAGCCATATATATATATATATTTTTAACGAAGTATGGACACAATATCAGAAAAATGTAAATGAGGTGGTCCTAGTAGATTTAGAGGATCTGGAGCCCCACCCTCTGGACTTCTTTTGACCTTGAGGCATCACCGATTTGGACATAGGTTTGTGCACCCCCGGGGAATAACCAAAGGCCCTGTGTGTCAGGCAGGTGTGGGTTCAGAGTTTTAGTTTGTGCCTGATGTTTCCGCCTCTCTCAGGCTTGGGTCCTCATTTGTAAAATGGGTATGCTTTTGTAAGATCGTTGATAAGTAATAACCTACACACATGCCGGAGCCTAGCGCAGTGCCCCTCTGGCTTCTCTGGAGGACAGATCCACCCACCAGGAGATAGAGAGCGGCCACATTCAGCTGTGCGGGGCTCCTGCTAAAGAGCGTGGGGAGCTTGCTGCTAAGGCCGGGTCCCCAGGAACCTACAGTAGGGTGCTTTGCACTTGACTGAACATCCACACGTCACATTTATCAATCGTTGAGAACAAGAATGGACAGACATTTTATGCAAATGATCAGAGAGCAAATACTTCGGGCTCTTTGGGTCCAATAGCCCCTGTGGCAGCCACTCAGCTCTGCTGTAGTAGTTGTGAGCAGCCATAGATAGCGTGTAAATAAATGGATGTGGCTGTGTTCTAATAAAACTTTATCTGTGGGCACTGAATTTTAGGTAATATCCACCTGTCGTGAAATACGCTTTTGATTTTTTTTTCCCCAATCATTTAAAAAAATGTGAAAACCATTTTAACTCATGGTCCATATGCAGGTTGTACAAAAACAAGTGACATGCTGGATTTGGTCCGTGGACCATAGATTGCTGACTCCTTATTTAGACATTGCCTATTGATAGTCAATGAAGTTTTTTTTTTTTTTTGTCAATGCAGTTTTTAACCCTATGAAGGATTATTTAATTAAAAAATGATTACTATTAGGTAGTAACATTAAAAAAGACTTAATTTCACGGTAGGAAGAGGTAAGATTTTTTTTTCCTCCATTTCCTTTACAGGAATTGTTACAGTCCATGAGTTTCTTTACCCTCTACAAAATGGTTAAAATGCAGCTATCCTTGTCTTGGTCATGCCTACATGAAAAGGTTTCTAATTAAAGACTGTGTAGTATAGTGGAGAGACCATGAGTCATGGGAGGGAGAGGAAACTTGGTTTTTTCACTAACTTTAACTTTGTCACTTTACTTCTTTGGGCTCTTCAGCTTCCTCAGAAATAAGGAAGTTTGAGACGATAATGTTCGAGATCTCAGGCCAACTCTGACATGCTGTTATTCTACTTTTAGTTGTCTGGAATGGTGCTGTTGAACAGTTTTCATCTAGAGAAACTAAATATTTCACTAGTTAGTAGTTTTTGATTTTTTTTTAATTGTTTCACATTGTTTGGGTTTCAGATTGTTTTGGGGACTATTTACAAAAGCAGTTTATTCCCACTGTGCTAATGCTGTGGCCATTTCTGAAGTGAAAAGCAGCTGTGATTTAGGTCCCACGTACATTATCGTAAACGCTGCTCACTTGGTGTTCTGCTATCCTGAGATAGCTGACCTGTTTGGAGAGAAGCTGCAGATACACAGAGTGAGGGGGACTAAGGAAATTGGAAGAAGAAAAGGCTATCCTGACTGTGTAGGGGCTTAGGAAAATTTCATAACCTTGTCAAGTCTGAGTCACACTCGAAGGACTCTTGGCTCTCTTGGGGTGGGAGGAGAAAAGGGAGATGGCAAGTGGCTATGTCTGTTTTTGTCAACAGAGGGCACCCAGAGCAAAATCAGTGCTCTGTGACACTGAAGGCTCTGCCCTGCTTCCCAGGCAGGTACCAGGCAACATGCAGTGGACTCACTGTGTGTCCCTTGTAGTTTGTTTGGTCTGTGCCCATATTCTCAAATGTTTTGTCCCATGCTGAAGTCAGATATTTTATTTTATTATTGTTATTGTTATTTGAAGTAGGCTCTACACCCAGTGTGGAGCCCAATGCGGAGCTTGAACTCATAATCCTGAGATCAAGACCTGAGCTGAGGCCAAGAGTCAGATGCTTAATTTTTTAAAAAATTTTTATTTTATTTTTTAAAAAATTATTTATTTATTTATTCATGATAGAGAGCGATAGAGAGAGAGAGAGGCAGAGACACAGGAGGAGGGAGAGGCAGGCCCCATGCCGGGAGCCCGACGTGAGACTCGATCCCGGGACTCCAGGATTGCGCCCTGGGCCAAAGGCAGGCGCTAAACCGCTGAGCCACCCAGGTGCCCCAGAAAGTCAGATATTTTAAATGTAGTCCTAATAATTCTTATTTCCTTTCACCTTAAGTGGAAAACCAGTTCCCTCAATGTCTTAGAGTGAACTTTCTTATGCTATGAAGCCTAGGCTTTTGGGGGAATGTGCAGAATCAGGTTCTAGTTTAATTCAATCTCCAGGGAGCAGATATCCTGACAGAGCAATCTGTGTAGCATATTGTAAGGACACTTTGTTTTATTACTGGAGCTGTGGTTCTCAAAGTGTGGTTTGCCAGACCAGCAGCGTCAGCATCACCTGGGAACTTAATAAATTTGTGGTCTCTCCCTCCCTCAGACCTACCAAAGCAGAAGCTTTGGGGAAGGGGGCCCAGCCTTCTGATTTCAGAATGCTTTTCAGGTGATTCTGATGCACACTCAAGCTGAGAACCACTGCCTAGGACTTCCTGAATAGCACGTGCCAAGCACTGTGCTAGGGTGTTCATCTTCATTGCTACTTTTCATATGGGAACACCAAGCCTAAATAATTTCATATGTATATTAAGTGGTAAATTAGGAATTTGACTCCTAGTCTTTCTGACTCCAGAGCCATGCTACAGTGTCTGCAAAGAAAATTCTAAGAGGTATTACTTAAATTCATTTTTTTACAAGATTTTGTTTATTTGAGAGGGGGGAGGGGAGCCAGAGGGAGAAGCAGACTCCCTGCTGAGCAAGGAGCCCAGGACCTTGGGATCATGACCTGAGCCAAAGACAGCCAAATAAGCCACCCAGATGCCCCTATTTAAATTCACTTTTAAAAATATCTCTAAAATCTTTTTCTTGAAAGTAATATATGTTCATTGAGAAAAATTGAGAAGATACAGCAGACCATAAGAATATAACAAAAATGGCCTTAATATATTTCACTTTGGGATGCTTGGGTGGTGCTGGGTTCCCTGCTTGGTGGGGAGTCAGCTTGGGTTTCTCTTCCTCTGTCCCTCCCTCTGTTTGTGTACACATAACACACACACACTCTCTCTCTCAAGTAAGTAAATTCACCAATGTATTATAAATATCTTTTCATGCCATTAGCCATTTTCACAGTAATATTTTTCATGGCTGTCTAGGATTCCCTTGTAAGTTTCCATCCTAATTCTTTTCTAAAGTTTGTCTGAAGTTGTTTTGATTCCATGGTAGGCTTTTAGAAGGAATGAGATACTGAGTGCTGTGCTGTGAGTGGCTTAACATGTTATAGCAAAAGTGGTAAATACAGATTATGTTTGAGGAGGGAACATGGAACTAGAGGGGCAATACTAAGCCAGATATTGAGGTTAAAATGAGTCCAGAAACAGAAAAACAAATTGAAGTAAATAATTGAGAATAAGTACTAGGAATGGACTAGGGATCTGTGGCTGCGATGGCTTAGAACAAAGTGAGAAAGATGGTAACATCTTGGCACCAATGGCCTGCTTTTATTGCTGCCTTTTTGACATAGAGCGTGATCTACTGGATGATAGCATGAAAAAACTGGGTATAAGACTTCTATAAATAACAGTTATCTTCTGTGTGCCAGGCATCATATTAATTATTTACATGGAGCTTCACATTTAGCTTTTATAACAACTGCATGCGCTAGATGCATCTGATGGTGTTTTGCCCATTTTACAGAAGTGGGAACCGAGAGTGGACAGAGTTACTTGTCAAGTACTTTGGAATGCAAGATGTGTTGAAACTCCCAAACCTGGGCTTCCTTTATTTTTTTTAAAAAGATTTTATTTATTTATTTATTCATGAGAAACACAGAGAGAGAGGCAGAGACATAGGCAGAGAGAGAAGCAGGCTTTTCGCAGGGAGCCGGCAGATGCAGGACTTGATTCTAGAACCCCGGGATCATGACCTGAGCCTGAGGCAGATGCTCAGCCACTGAGCCACCCAGGTGCCCCAAATCTGGGTTTCCTTAGTACCATTTACCTTCATTCCTTTCATGGTGTTGCAGATCACTAGCTACTGCCTAGGGGGATTCTACTATCCCTTCTGGGACAGGGAAACTAGATGTGGAAGGAAGGACACTAAAGTCAAGACAGAGCAGGGATAGACTTTAAGACCCAAGCAAAGCTGCTATCCTGCCCAGTTATCTTGGGAAAGGGGTCAGCCTGAGCAGCAGAGCACGGGACTGGAATAGCAAAGTGAGTAGTTGAACAGAAGGAGTGAGGGCCAGCGTTTGGAAACAGGGGATGGCCAGAGAGTCAGTCTCCCTCCTTACATTTCCCTTCTAAAGGAGGTTATAACTCCTTTTAAAAATGGCTTTATTGAATATAATTCGATACTATGCAGTTCATCAATTTAAAGTATATAGTCGGGACGCCTGGGTGGCTCAGCGGTTGAGCATCTGCCTTTGCCTCAAGGCATGATCCTAGATTCCTGGGATCAAGTCCCACATTGGGCTCCTTGCATGGAGCCTGCTTCTCTCTCTGCCTATATTTCTGCCTCTCTCTCTCTCTCTCTCTCTCTCTCTGTTTGTGTCTCTCATGCATAAATAAATAAAATCTTAAAAAAAAATAAAGTATACAATCCAGTGGCTTTTAGTGCTTTCACAGAGTTGTTCGGCCATCACCAGTCAATTGTAGAACTTTTTCATTGCTCTGTAAAGAAACTATGCACCCCGAAGTCATTTCCCAGTTCCTCTATCCCCTTCTCCCTGAAAGCCTGAGGCAGCCATTAGTCTTGTTTTTGTCTCCACGGATTTGCTTGTTCTGGATATTTCATATAAAATGGACTCAAAATACTATGTGACCCATTTGTGTTTGGCTTCTTTCACTTAGCATGTTTTCAGGGTACCTCCATGTTGTCGCGTGCATCAGTACTTCCTTGTTTTCTGTTGTTAAATAATATCCCATTGTGTGCACATACCACATCTGATTCATATTTTTATATTGGGAAGGGAAAGGTAAAGAGAATGGGATAAAGAATGAGAACTTCCTCCTAATTGAAAACGGAGGGAGTGGGCAGCAACCATGCAAAACCCACATATCAGGCTCTCTCGAGGAACTGTGACTAACAGCATAGGTAAATAGGATGCCTGGCACCTGCTGCTCCATGAGTCGTTTGTAGCAGAGCGGCAGCTCTTCTGACCTGAACGTGTGCAGCATTCAGGGAGCTCATTGTGTATGTCTTGTGTGTGGGCCAGTGCCATTGCTTCCTACAGTACCTCATGTGGAACCGGAGAGGTCTTCGCTGATCTAATCTGGGTACATTTCCCTTGGTCACTGCAGCTCTGGGTCCCCAGAGAGTCCTCTCTAAAGAGCTGCCAGTTTGTTGAGAGCTGGCAGTTGCAGGATTATTTCTGACCACACGATTTGTTCAGTGGAGAGTACACCCGTTATACAGGTCCTGATGTATTGGCCAGAAATAGCAGCTGCCATTCCTCTGTGTCCTTCTCAGCATCATGTTTGGAGGCCTCGTTTTTGCAAGCAAACCATGTGCCCTTCTGGGTGCTAGGTGACTACTGTTGTCCCATTGCTTTCTGCTGCATTCTCTCCTGGTTTAATATTCAAGGAACAGGGAGTTCTGACCTTCATAAACTCTATGGTCTGGGCCAAGAATATAAGTCCCAAAACCTTTTTAGTTTGTGTTCCAGAAAGGTTGTGGCTGGCTTTTTGCTGGGCCTGAACTTTCAGTTGAGAGAGTAAATTGTAATTGCTGGTGTTAACGTCCCGACTTTTCTGTGGTCCACCTGCTGTGATTCATGAACGAGAATGCAGGTCAGGGAGCATCGGCTGGGCCCTCAGTTCGCCCTGAATGTCATCACATTGCCCTTTTTCTGCTGATGGGGAAACCAAGTCAGCTGAGTCTAGTTGACTACCCAGGGCTGTAGTCTTCTGTTCTTAGAGCTTGGGCTGGTAGCAGAGGGTTCTGTGATCTAGAGCCTTCGTTCTCAGGTTGGTGCTTTTTCCTCCAGCGCAGTGCTGTTTCCTGATGGACGCATGCTGTTGCGACCGAGGAGCAGCCTAGTCGTTCTTTAGTCCCATCAGCAATGCAGGTTTTAAGGTGTGTGTGTGACAGTTTGACAGATCAGGATTGTGAGGATGAAAATTTGCAAGCGAGAAAGAGCAAGAGCACTGGTTTGTGAGTTTGGGTGCCCCTGGCCGACAGAAGTAGCCCCTTCTGGCCCTCCCCAGTGAATGGTTTTCAGTGAAAATTCATGTTTTTGATTATATGATTGTCATTCTTTGTGAGTCCCATGTCTATTTGCTAAGAAATATATGTGCTGCTGCACCAGCCCAACAAGCAATCCTCTTGTAGCGCCTGTCTGAAAATGTTTAGTTTTGTCTGCCAGCTCCATGCTTGGTGTCATTTTTTCCCAGTGTAACGTGAAGAGAAAAGACCAAGGTTCTTCTCCCAAGTACACAGCCCCACTCTCTCTGCCTTCACTCTTGGTTGGCCTATGGAGCTCCAGGATGTACCTCATTTTCCAGCACTGCACGGCCCCATGACCCTAACAGATTCCTTAGTGTGTGGGATCATCTTTTTTTTTTTTTTTTTTTTTTTTTTTTTAAGATTTTATTTATTTATTCACAAGAGACAGAGAGAGAGAGAGGGAGAAGCAGGCTCCATGCAGGGAGCCCGACGTGGGACTTGCTCTGGGTCTCCAGGATCACACCCTGGGCTGAAGGCGGCACTAAACCGCTGAGCCACCTGGGCTGCCCTGGGATCAGTCTTAAAAGCAACCCCTTCTCAGTGGAACACAAGCTGTGCAGTACTTCCCTCTCTCCCCATTGCATCCTTTTTGTCCTGTCCTCCCTCACCAGCTCCAACTGCTTCACAGGGAGAGGTGCTGTCTTTCCCTCTTCCCCTAGCACCTAGTACAGCGCACAGTAGGTAGTCACTATATATGTAATCTTTGGCATTTTCGTGCTGTTTACAAGTCTCCAGTGGGAGGGGTAAGGTGCAGGGATGCTGATACTCAGCTGGTGGTATTATTTCTTCATAGAAGTTGTATTATAGTCTTCAGTAATAATTTACGGTGACAGTTACTATTTATTGAATGCTGATGATGCATGGAATACTGCGCATGGTGCACACATGCACACGCCCCCCCTTGGTTCCCCACTATTCTGAGCAACCTTCCCTGTGAGGTAGGTGGCGGAAACCCTATTAGACAGATGAAGAAACGGAGCTTTGGAGAAGTTTAGGTCACAGAACTGGAAAGTAGTGGAATAGGTATTTGAACCTGGGCCTGCCTGACACTGAAGCCTGTGTTTTTAATAACCATGTGGCGTCTCCTTGAGTAGTTAATTTGCTGAGCATTCCTGTAAAAGAGAGCTGAGTCACTTATGTTCCCTGGGAATTATAAATGAGACATCTGTGCTAGCAAAGGGCATTTGGAGCATAGTTTGGATTAAATTTGGCTTTGGGATTGTAGAGCAGAAAGAGAGGGGAGACATAAGGAGCCTCTACCACTGCCTGAAGCTGATTTGCTTTGGCCTTGTGTTGAGGAGTCTTCGCTCTTTGAGTCCACAGTAGATCAGGTTGTTCCTAGTCTACATAGCTCCTGAGGGATAGGTCTGCCTGACTGTTCCAGATATTGTTCTGAGTGGGCCTCATTCTGGTTCCTGGTGCTGCACTGAGGCAGCCTCATGTTGGTCCCTAGGCCAGCTTGTTTCTTTAAGGGTCTCCTGTTTCCATCCTTCAGTCAGACAACTTCTCTTTGATTTTATTTTGGTGCACCCCCTCGCCCCCCATTTCAATTACTAGAAGTTTAGAATGGAGTTGTTGCGTTGTGGCTGAGGGTGAGAACAGAGGGAATGCAGTTTTCTTTGGCTCTTCAATAACCAGTCCTATGGAGTCCCCATAGAATACTGGAGAGAGTGATTGGCTCTTTTAATTCTCTGCTCAAAACAGTTATATTTTGTGTATACCCTTGAAATGAGAGAGAAACTTGTGAGGAAACAGGAGTTGTTGGGGTCATAAGATTTTGAGGAGACAGGCCTTTGCTGTACTCTCCCCTGGGGGAAAGAATGTAGCCAGGATTGAAGGGCATTGCCTCAACCAATTCAGTTAAGTGGCCCCGTCCTGGATTAATATCTTGGGCAGACTTCCCAATGGATTTGGCAAAGTATTGGGTTTCTCTCTCCCCAAGCCCTCCCTTCTCTCTGCTCTGCACATGTGTGCTAACATAATTACAGAGAGGTTGCATCTTGCAATAAGATCTCCTTTTTAAAAAGGAGGGACCTCCTCCTAAAGAGGATGGGGGAGAAACTCAGGGCAGGGAATGTGATTGTGTAGTCTAGTCATGTTTTTGGAATGGCGGACTTTGAGAAAAATGGTACTGTGGAGAGGCCAGCAGGCTGGCTGGTTCCCCGCTGTAAGGGCAGGGGGGGCAGGCAGAATGGTGGCGGTGTTGATTTCAAGCACCTAGAGCAGGAGCGTTCCTTACTAATTTTGTGCTAGACTAGTATTAAACTGCCTTTTTGCATTCACTCGCTCCTCCAGATTGTATTACTAAGAATTTGGTCATTAAAGAACAAGCACTCCGTTGTTCACGAAGGTCAGAGGTTACAGCCTTCTGAATTTGGTGGCCAAGTGTTCAGAAATATTTTACAGATTTAGTTGAAAACCTGAGCAGATGCTCCTGCTTTCTTGTTTACCCGTGGGGATCGGGTGACATTCTTCCCCCTTTTCTCTTCCCCACCCCTTTGGGAACCAACCAATCACAGCGAGGAGTGGATTTCACTGCCTCTCTGGCCTCCTCCCATAGGAGTCCACCCAGCCCAGGCGCTCTGGAGCCTTGGCTGAGGCTGAGTGCTTAACTCTTGTGTGTCTAAATCACAGGGAGCTGCTGACCTTGCAGTCAGCTTGTTTCCTAGTTCACATGGAGTCTCTGAGCTCAGGTAGTGTTAAGCTAAAAGCTTGCTGTGTCCTCAAGGGAATGTTCCTAATGAGGCAGACTACAATGCATTGAGCTTGCAGAAGCTGATTTTAAGCCTTAATTCTGCCAGTAACCAGCAGTGTAACCTTGGGAAAGTTACTTTCCCTGCTTGGACTTGATTCCCTTTCTGCTAAGTTAGAAAGGAAAGGGGGGAGAATGAACCTTTGTGACACGGCGATATATGCCAGCCACTGGTGTTTTATGTATGGCTAGCCTGAGGTGTGAGGACATTTAACCTGTATTGCATGCCTCTCCTGAAGCAGTTTGCTTTTTACACTCTGCTGTCTTCAGGGCACACACCATTCACTCGATTTTCTAGATGAGAAGAGTGAAGGCTAGGGAGGCTGTCCGATTTGCCCAAGGTCAAAGCTAGGAAAGTCCATCTGGCTCTAATGCCCAGGCTTTCTTCCATTCCACTGGGCTGGCTAAAAAAGCCCTGGAAGTCCTTCCAGCATTCTCATTCTCGTGCCCCGAAAGTTTTAACTCCTTAGTGGCTTTCAGCCCTGTCCTGTGGAAGACCAAACACTGCTGTCTTCCTGTTCACAGCCTTGTCCCTCAGGCAGGTGAAGTGACTCAGACAATCCTGCCATCGCCTGAAAGTCATGAAAGACGATGGTGAGGCCATCCACATTCATCCCTTCTAGCCAGTATCTCCACTTCCTCCTCATCTCCTTCTCTCCTGCACCAGCAGGTATTTCCTTTCCTTCTTTCCTTGTGTTTATGATTGTTGGGGATAAGTATACCTAATTTAAGGAAGGGGTGGAATTTTGAAGCGCATAAAAACACACAAACCAAAACCAAAACCAAACCAAACCAAACCAAAACAAAAAACACCCACCTCCTTTACTTGAAGCTTTTCTTTGGTATTGGGTTTACCTCTACTTGGAACCCCTGACACTGTCCCCTCTTATTAGGAGCTCCCCCTTTTGAAGAGCTTTGTTTTTCCTGATAGTCTCCATAAATTCTCCTAGCCATCTGGTTTAATAGGGACATCCTGCCCAGTGGAACACTTTTTGTTTCTCTTCCTGCAGATTTTACTTTAAAATTCAGAGAAAATAGCTCTCTTTAGGTGAGTTCTTATTGATATTCTGTTGCTACTAATTTAAAAGAAATTATAATAGTAGCTGTAAAATGTCAGATTTGCCAAGGAGTCATTTTCTGTCTTTTGTTGTGGGCTGAGAAAAAATGACAATAAACAGATCTATTAATAATTATAATTTATTTAGACAGTCAGTAACCTAAGTGTTGTATGTATGTTGTTTCTGATTTTCATAACAGCCCTGCTTTTATAGACGAAGAAATAGGGGTTGAGAGAGGTTAGGTTCGAGCCTTTGCTCAAGGTCACAGCTTGTGAGTGGTGATTTGGCAATTTGATGCCACTTCCAAACCCATGATCTTTCTTTAGTACCATGCTGCCTCCGGAAAATGATCTTGGGAGTTCATTTAATCCATGTCCATGCCTTAGCTCTGAGCACCCCAGAAAAATCCATATGTTGTCTTTTAAAAAGAGTGGTACCATTTTATGTGATAAATGTCAGGGTTGAAAACAATTTTTTAAGAGTTGTATATTTTCTGGTCTTTGCCACCTTTAACAACCCAGATAATTTTTACCAATGTTTAGAGTTATTTTTACTGAAATTTAAATCCCTCCCTACTGGTTATAAGTGAAAATATTAAATAACTACTAATTATCAGATCCTAGAGAGTTGAGGATTTCACTCTGAATTAGGGTGGGCAGGAAGAGGTGGGCCTTAGAAGATGAATAATATACAGGTAGGTGGAGAAAAGCAGATTGAATTTTCTTGGAGTAAGGAAATATTCTCATTTGCCCCAGCATCTGATATATCTTGTGTTTGCCATATCTTTGAGCATGTGAGAGTGAGGACAAGAACCCACAATGCAAGATGGTTAGGTATTACTCGATGGCCGTGGGCTGCTCCCTCCTTTCATGACCTGCTTGTGATTCGTTTCTGTTAAAGTTATGTTGGGCTCTCCTAAGTTGTGTGCAGTGAGAGATTCACAAAAGAGAAGTATGCTTTACTACGTGGGCCCAGTCATCCAGATCAGACTAACAGATATTTCAACAATGAGTACCATGTGCCTGTTACATGCCAGTCACCTGGCCAAACACTGATGATCCTGAGATGAATAAGACATGACCACTGCCCTTGAGCAGCTCATCATCGAATTTACAGTCTCATTCAGGATATAAGACCTACAGATACAGAATTAACAAAAGGCAGTTTTATATGCTTAAGGTAGTAAAAAAAAAATTGAGTCAGAGACGGCACATTTTACCGGGGTTCAGAGATCAAAGGGGTTAGGGTTTGCCAGAGCAGTAAAGATAGGGTTCATTTACAACCTCATCCAGATCATGGAATGGGGCATGGCCAGGGTGAGATGGGGTATAGCTCTCGCCCCTTCTGGGGAAAGGAGACAGTGAACATGGCTCATTGAATGAGGAGAAGGCCCTTACCCTTCTGGAATTGTGGATGGAGGCTCAGCAGTTAGCATTTTAAGTGGCAGTGCAGAGACTCCGGCAGCTAGTGTAAAACAATAGCAGCTTAGTCCCTCAGATCACAATTTTTAGGAAAAAAATTAATAAATCTCATATGTTTCTCTTTTGGTTCCCTGGTTAGCTTTTGAGTACAGTACTCTCTGTGTTAGAAACTTTGACATTTATTCTTGTTGGGTTTTTAAAAGGTAAAAAACTTTAAGCTAAGTCATACACTGGTGAGACCTCAGGAGGCCCGTTTGCTAGAAGCATGCCTGGCTTGTGTAGCAGCGTTTTGTTTACTGCCAGGTATTTATTAGGTTCCCTGGCAAAAAGCTCACCAAATGAAGAACTCCTCTCTCTCCCCCATTTCAGGTTCCTGAAACTTACCTAAACCCCTCCAGTAGGAGAAGGCTTAGGGAAAGGAGATTCTTTTCTTCTCCTCCCTACCCCCCATGGTAGCTTACTTAAGTACCCTGGGAAGGTAAAGATAAAAGAGAACCTTCAGGATGAAATGAACATTAGAGTGGAGAGAAGTCAGGGGAGGTCATATCAGGCTTAAAGTGGAAACTATGTTACAACCTAAGCAAGGAGCAACTGATAGGTCTATAAATAGGATTTTATCTCCTCATAGAAATTTTTGGCATGGTTGTAGCTTCCCATGTGGGGGACTATTATATTTACTAAAAATAAACTGTGTTTCAGAATGATTAAAGTAAGTCCCACTGAACTCATTTATGTTATTGAGTCTAGTCATAGCCTGAAAATAAGTTTATAGAGTTTGGTATGTACTATCTTTTGGGGGGAGTTTGATACTGAAGCCATCATCAGTTAGATCTGAGATACAATGGTCTGATTCACTCTGGCATGGATCAGATAGATTGCCTTCTCAGACGATCATGTTATTTCGGTGTTTTTATTTTTCCTGCCGGTTCAGAAGACCCTCAGCCCCGAGTCCTACATCAGACTCAGAAATAGATATAAAATAAGTGTGTCATCTAGGGAAGGTAGAATAGTTCTAATTCCCCAGAAATCTCATTGCTTCATTAAAACTGCTCAGATATGGCCATTCAGAGGAGAGTGGCATGTAGATTGGCAATACCTCTGATAGCCCTTCTTGGAACAAAAACCTTCAAGATGTCTGACTTTGTTTCTCACACTCTTGTTATCCTGATTGTAGCCCTTTAAAATGTGCAGCAAATTCTTGGCATCTGTCTGCCTGTCAGCTAATCTCTGACACCCCTGGGTAGCTTGTTTTCTTCCAGTGAGTGTATTTGAAATTAGTAAAAAGCATCTATTAATTTCAGGATCTTCTTAGAAGATTAAGAAAAGCTGAAATTTGGCAAATAGTGAAATTACTAAAACATGTTCCTCAAAGTTATTTGACCAGGGAATACTTTTCAAAATATAATGAGTTGAACACAGTGTAGTTATGACTCATGCACAATGTGGGCATGGATTAAAGTAGTCCCCAGAAATGGTTTCAAAGACAAGTTAATGGCTTCAGGAAGTCCATTATTTGCTTTTTTCAGACTTCAAGACACATTTTAGAGAAGTTAAATCATTAAGTGTAAACATGAAAGAGATTAAGCCATTGTTGTTTTCCATACACTGCCTGCACCTGAATGCACAGTTTACAAAAAGTTTTTTTGTACCAGGGGATCTCGCCCGTTCTGCTTATTTCTCAAATATGGCATCCCACTTTCAATGCTGGCTTCTGCATACTCTGTAGAAGCTGTATGCATGTATTTGGTGTTTTCTTTTGAATAAATACACTGTAGAAGTAAACCATTGCTAGCATCTGTCTAAAAATTGCTGGACTACTTCCTTACAATTGATGAAGTGCTAAAACAGGGTTATGTACTTCAGATGTGTCATGTTCCCTAACTGCTGTAAACCTTGTACCACTGTACCTCTTTTTCTCCCCTTACAACCACTAACTGCCCTTTCTCCCCCAGTACTTTAGAAAAGGAAACTGAAGTTCCTGATACAGTGTTTTCTGAAAGGTGAAGAGATAAGAAAGTTGGTGAAGGGGATGTGACAAGTTCATGGGATTCCTTGGACCCCAAATCCAAGTTTCTGTGTAATTGCTTTTTAAAAAATTTTATTTATTTATTTATTCATGAGAGATACAGAGAGAGAGAGAGGGAGGAGAGAGGAAGAGACACAGGCAGAGGGAGAAGCAGGCTCCATGCAGGGAGCCCGATGTGGGACTCGATCCCAGGTCTCCAGGATCACGCCCTGGGCTGAAGGCGGTGGTAAACCACTAAGCCACCTGGGCTGCCCTGTGTAATTGCTTTTATGTAATTTTTGTTTTGTAACTCCCGTTTACCAATCTGCTGTTTTAGCGGTAATTGGCAATAGTAATGATAGGTATAATGCTCTAGTTACAGATTAGTTAGCAATCTATTTGATTTGAGTCTGACAGTATTGCTGTGATGTAGGCATGACATTTTACAGATGATGAAAGTGAGAGTTATATATACATTTGACTTTTTTTTCATATGGGAATCCAGGAATTGTTAAGTTAAATTTGTCTATCATTTTAGTGTGGAATGGTTAGGGACAGTTGATTAGGGGATAGACTAGTTGACTTTTTGGCCTAGATATTTAAAGATTCTTTGATAATTAGTCATCAGGCAGGCAAGCTATTAATGTGCATTAAAGTTTTCTGTTGTTTCAAATGAAATTGAATTTTGATTTGTAAAGTATAGTAAAGTAACTTAACTATTCAAAGGCTTAGGATTAAGTTCAGTTGCATATAACAGAACCCACCCCCAAGTGGCTTAAATGCGAGAGAGGTTCTTTTGTCTTTGCAAAAAAGAAGTCTAAAAGTAGGCAGTCTGGGGCTGATGTGGTGCTCCATGGTTATTAAGGATCCAGGATCCTTACTGTTCTTTGCTTTTCTGTCTGGTTGCTACAGCTCCAGCCATTTATTCCTTCCCAACTTAAGAAGACTTTCAGGAAGTCTCATATAACATTTCTACTAATATCCCATTAGCCACAACTTAGTCTTATGGCCACATCTCACTGCAGGGGAGGTTGGGAGATACAGTTGTTTTTTTGTAAGGTGTGTATCAAATGTCCTAGAATGAAAACTAGGGTTTTGTTACCAAGATAGAATGAAAGAAAGGATATTGGGAAACCACCACCATCCTCTCCTTATGGACTATCAGAGTGACCTGACATTGCCTCCCACATGGTACAGAAGACCGTTCTGTAGCTTTCCTGGGAGCTTTTCAACCAGTTTCTGTTAGATTGTCTAGTAAGATGTTTTTGTTCCTGAAGAGTATACATCTTTATGTAGACATTTTTTTTTTCAAAAAATAATTATGAGGTAGTAATAAAGATCATTGTAGTTTTTTGAAATCAATTGATTAGTCAGAATTTCAAATAGTAGAGAGTGGGCTTTTTAATTTTTTTTTTTTTTTTTTTATTTATGATAGTCACAGAGAGAGAGAGAGAGGCAGAGACACAGGCAGAGGGAGAAGCAGGCTCCATGCACCGGGAGCCCGACGTGGGATTCGATCCCGGGTCTCCAGGATCGCGCCCTGGGCCAAAGGCAGGCGCCAAACCGCTGCGCCACCCAGGGATCCCGAGAGTGGGCTTTTTAGTAAGAATAAAATACAAGTTAAATATTTAGATGTTTAGCCTTTCAGTTTTTTGAAGCCCAGATAAGCCATTAGATTATATTTCTTAGGGATAGAGAACTTGCCTTTTTTTTCCCTTTTTAAAATTTTTTTAAATTTTAATGAATTAATTAATTAATTATTTAGTTTAAGGGGCACCTGGGTGGCTCAGTTGGTTAACTGTCTGGCTCTTGATTGAGCCTTGTGTTGGATTCCGCACTCAGTGAGGCATTTGCTTCTCTGTCTCTCTCTTCCTCTTCTGCCCCTCCCCTGGCTCTCACACACATCTCTCTCTTTCTAAATAAATAAAATCTTATAAATTTTTAAAGATGATTAATGTGTTTCAAATAAATAATACGTGGACATGACTCAATATTTAAAAGGTGAAAAATAGTCATATAGTGAAAAGTGACTCCCTGATTCTGGTCTTGAGTCCTCACAGTGCCTTTCCCCATGAGGCAATGGATATTTTACCATTTTGTGTATAATACCTTATTTTTTTTTCTTTTTTCTTTTCAATGATATTGTGCTATATACATCGTCCTGAACCTTTATTTTATCACTCAAAAATATATCCCATGGAGGAACCATAATTCATTGAACAGAAGGATCTTGTGTTATTCTCCCTATCCGTCCCTGCTCTGTTAACATTTGTTCGTATTGGTTGAACTGAACATTCGTTTATGTTGGTTGAGCTGAATTAAATTTGACTATGCAGAATATTTTAGGAATGAGTTATTTTTGGTGGTGGTGTATTCCAACTCGCTAAGAGGATTTTCCCTTCTCTGAACACCAAGATGTTTAAGTTATTTTGGAAATAAATACTTGTAAAATGTATTATGTAACTATATAATTTATTTCTTTTTCTTAGTATAATAGACACTTTTCTTAATGGTTTTAGCAGTGTCAACATCAATTATTATTTATACCCAAAAGGGTGATATTTCAGGAAATTCTACTGCTTTGGCCTTATTGTATGGTGCCATCTTGACATCTGTCTGCATTTTGATATCTTACCTGCTTTTTAGGGATTTTTTTTGCTTTGGTCTCTCATGTGCCTGCTGTGGCTGCCTCTGACATGGTAGTCACCTATCCTCTGGTACTGAGTCCTTACTGTTTCCTACTTTTCTTTTCCTGATTTCCTTTTTAAATTTTCAGTGGGCAAGTTGCCAGATAAGCAGGACAGAAATTTATTTCTAAAATAAAAATAAGTAGATTGAGAGAAGGCTTGGCAGAGCTTTCCTGCTGATGAAAGTACATGAACATTTTGGTATTTGGAGTACTTAGGGGGCGTTTTGCTTCCTGGTTATTACCATGTTCTAGAACAGCTCTGTCCAATAGAACTTTTTGTGGCAGTGTAAATGTTTTATATCTGCCCTGTCTACTAGCCTCATGTGGTTCTTGAGCATTTGAAATGTGGCTAGTGTGACTAAGGAACTGAAAATTCAGTACTAGCTAATTAAATCAAATTCACACAGTGGCTGGTGGCTACTGTGTCAGATATATGGTTCTAGACTAGATAATTAACTGCTGTACAGCAAGCATGATTATAGTGGAGTTTGGGTGGGGATGCTATCTTCTGCTGTGCAGAATTCATTTATAGTATTGGAAGGGAGGCAGTTTGGAATGCTGATGTTCAAATTACCTCAAAGTAAATGATTAGATTGGAACTGCTTTTTCATATTAATATTATTATTTCAAACTAACATTCTAAAGCCATTGGTGCAGGCATGTATTTATGGTTTATAGCTGTGATAAAACTTTGAGTCCTTTTGGTTACTAGAGCAAAATTAGTAGCGCTCTAACTTTATTTATAGGACTTGGTTAGACAGTTGCCTGAGTGCCAGAAACTCCTACAAATAACTTTGACCTTTCCTAACAAAACGTCAAGGGATAAAATGTTCCATAGTAGAAGGTATCACATAGTTGTATCTGGTATAAACAAAATATTATTTTTTAATGGAGAAATAAAAAAATAAATAAGAAACCAAAGTAATAAATAAATAAGTGATAGATTTTGATATCAGCTAGGAAGAAAATAAACCAAGCACCAGTAGTAGAGTATGGGCTTGGGAGAAGGACCCCCAACTAAAGAGAGTGGTCTGGAGAATTTTATTTGAGGAGTTGTTTTTAAGTTGAAGTGTGAAAGATAAGAGGGAGACAGCCTTGCAAAGGATGAGGAGGGATTTTAAGAAAAAGGAATAAAAGAAGAAAAAAAGAAAAGAAAAAGGAATAAAAGAATTAAGGGGTGCCAGGGAGAGGGATGAACTTGCTCTAGATCCAGAACTGGCTTGAGCCTAGTGATCGAAGGTGAGATAATGATGTGCACTGAGCTTGGAGAGGCAGGCACTTAGCAGATTATACAGGACCTTAAGGCCATTATAAGGACTTAATATAGAGAACATTTTTAAAATGATTTAATTAATTTATTTGAGAGAGAAAGAGAATGCATGTGCACATGTGCATTTGAGTGAAGGGAGGGACAGAAGGAGAGGAGGAGACAGAGACTCTCAAGCCAACTGTGTGCTGCGTGCAGAGCCTGTCTTGGGGCTCAATACCATGACTCTGAGATCACGATCTGACCCAAAACCAAGAATGGGACGCTTGACCAATTGAGCTACCCAGACACTGCCAGTTAGGAAACATGTTTAAGCAGAATGTAAAGCTGTAGAATCAGGGGAGTGATAAGATTTGGGTTTTGTTTTATTTTTTTATTTTATTTTTTTAAGATTTTATTTATTTATTCATGATAGTCACACAGAGAGAGAGAGAGGCAGAGACACAGGCAGAGGGAGAAGCAGGCTCCATGCAGGGAGCCCGACGTGGGATTCGATCCCGGGTCTCCAGGATCGTGCCCCGGGCCAAAGGCAGGCGCCAAACCGCTGCGCCACCCAGGGATCCCGGGTTTTGTTTTAAAAACTCCCTCTGGCTGCTCTGTGATGAATGTTTTGCAGAGGAGCCACAATCGAAGTAGAGGAATCATGGAAATGTCTCGGTAGGAGCTGATGGTGGCTTGGATTAAGGTGGTGGCAGAGAAGATCAGAGAAGTCAGATGTGCAGGACTTGCTAGTGGGTTTCATGTGGGGGTTGAGGTATCAGGGAAGGAACACTGCCTTGCATAGTTGCCAGGTGGTACCACTTACTGAGGTGGAGAACACCAAGTATATATTAGATTTCAAGGTAGTGGTAGTGGATAATTAAGAGCTCAATTTTGGGCATATTATGTTGGACTCATCTTTGAGATGGCTAAGAGTCTTACTGCAGCATGAGGAGAAGTCCAGGCTGGGGGTAGAACTTGGTAATTATTAGCATGTGGGTGGTATTTGAAGCAATAAGAGTGGATGAGATAACTCAGATAAAAGACAGTGACCCAGGATCAAGCCCTAAGGAACACTTCTTTTTTAGAGATTTGTTGAGGCAATAGCCAGGAAAAGCCTCTGAGAGGTAATCAGTAATGCAGGGAAGAAAAAACCCAGGACTGTGGTATCTCAGAAGCTTAGAAAAAGAGAATGTTTTGAGAGAGTTGCCAACTTTGTTGAATCTTGCTAAGAGGTCAGATAAGTTGAGGACAGCAAAATGTCCATTGAGTTAAGTGACATGGAAGTAGTTGACATTGACCAGTTTAATGGAGTGGAGGGCTTGGAAACTTTATTTTGAGTAGATTGAAGAAGAAGAGAGGGGTGAAGTGGAGATAAGTGTAGTCAACTTACTTGAGAAATGTTACTATGAGGTGTGAGCAGGGAACTATGGTGGGGAGGCAAGGGGTCAAAGGAGAATTATTTAAAAACCGTAGTTCATTTAGTCATTTGCCTGTTATTGGACATTTATGTCTTTAAAGTTCTTCTGCTCTTACAGGTTGTTATGATGAACTTCCTTCTACACTTGTGGGGCTTTTCTAAGTTAGGCTCCTTGGAGGTGTAATTGCTGAGCCAAAGGTCATGCGTGTTTCAGAATTTAATAGATATTGCCAAGCTGACGTCAAAGTGGTGACCCTGTTGTTTACTTTTCCTCATCGGTGCATGAGAGCAGAGGAAGGTTTTCTGAAGATGGACGTATATTTATTTGCTGGCATGACAATGATGAGTAGAGAGGGGAGACAGATTGATGGTGCAGGAGAGAACATATATCAGAGCAGTGCAGTCCTTACATAGGTATCTGGGGAGAGGCATGAGCACAAGAGCTGAAATGGGCTTTGATGCCATGGATGCTTCCTTCATTGTAACAGAGCATACGGAAAAGGAGATGCTTGCATTTCTAAGTAGGATTGTAGATTTGGTGGACAGAAGACACTTGTCTGAATGCTTCTCTCTTATTTTTATTTATTTATTTTTGGTAAAGATTTATGTGTAAGTAATTTCTGCACCCAACATGGGGCTTGAACTTATAACCCTGAGATCAAGAGTCACACGCTCCACAGTCTGAGCTAGCCAGGTGCCTCTGAATGCTTCTTTTAAAATGAAATATTTGGATAGAGCAACAGCTGAAAGTTGAATGGTGGGGAGAGAATGAAATAGGTTTGAGGAGAAGGTAAGAATCATCCTAGAGAGTAGGAAGCTTACAGGGGCAGCTTTGGTGGGATTGCTTGGCACTGTGAGAGGCCCAGTTGAGCTTTGTGATCATGTTGGGTTGGTCAGCGTGGTTATGTGATCTTTTTCCAGCAGCATTCAGCTGTGTGGGCACAGGCACAGATAAGGCAGATCACTGTTTCACCGGGTTTGGAGTTTTGCCACGTGGCAGGGATGGAGAGGACACACGATTGAGGGTATTTGCAGGGAGGGATTATAATAATGGACCATTGGAATCACAGTTGCACAGAGGAGGGAAAGGGAGACACATCTACCCAATGGAGTGGGTAGATAATGAAAAAGTGGTCGGGATGGGGACTTCCCAGGAGGGCAGAAATTGTACTGGAGGGGGTACCAGAGCGAGTAACTTGCAAGTGTGGGAGTTTATTTGAGAGTATGATTGAAACATAATAAGGAAAAACAGAGCTTTCTTAAGATAATGCATTTTCCTCTTTTAGATGTTCTGGGTTCCCCTAAATACTGGGAGTAAGAGCTCCAGTAAATCCCCAATTTTCCTGTAGCTGTTCGGAGAAGTGAGCTTGGGACGCACCCTTTCTTTTCTCCGTGTGTACATCTAGAGCTCACTTTCGAGATCATAGAAGGTAACCACAGTTCACAAGAGGGTTCTGAAACCATGCTCTTAGCAACACCCGTCACTGCAGCCTCTGAGAGCTCACATACAGTGTGTGTCTACTGAGTTCCCTCTGTCATTTGTTGCTTGAAGCCTTGGTAATGGGCAGGGGTAGCCTGCAAGGTTATATCCAGGGTAGAATTTCCATTGATTTTGTCAGTCTGGATACGATTTATCAGTGAACAATTGTCATGCAGTTGTCACCATCTTGGAGTCCTACAGACTTGTGTTTAGCTTTTGTCTCTTTTGGGCCCCAATTTCCTTTTACATGTGAAAAAGATAAAGTAAGGCCTCCCTTACAAAGATACGGTGAAGGTAATGAGAAAACGGGCATGCCCAGTTGTGGCACATAGTGTGTTCTGGCCACTGGTGGTGTCTTTATGAAATCAGCAACCAGCGGTGGAATATTCACTCACTCTCGGTTTTGTCTTCCAGAGGGGTTTAATCCCCTCCTGAAAAGTAGCAGCTATATCTCTCTGCCATTCTTCCCTGAGTCTCTGCTGCTTTGTGACAGTGCTGTAACTGGACCAACTCTTCAGACTTTAATGTGCGTGCAGACCACCTGGGGCTTTGGTTATAATGTTAATTTTGATTCTGTAAGTCTAGGGTGAGGCCTGAGAGTCTTCATATTTAAGTAGCTCCTAGCTGATGCTAAGGCTTCTGGTGCTAGGCCATGGGTCATATTTTGAGTGACAAAATTCTATTAGAGAATTGCCCTGTGGGAATCCTTGCTATTTTAAGCTGAGAGGAGGCAAAGTTAGAAAAGCCCTATTCTTTCAACTTTTTTTTTTTTTTTTTTTTAAGTCAGATTCAGTTGGACTTCATGTGGCCCATTTCTATAGCTCAGTGTTGTGGTGAGTCTTTATTGTCTCCAGCTGTCCTGAAAGTGGAAGGAGTATAAATTATGTAGAGAGTGTTGCCTTGGATTTCTTTTGGAAAAATTTTAGTGCCTGATTCCTCAGGTATATTTTTATAAAATTGTCTTGGCTCCCCAGATGTGCACACTTCTCCCCCCCAACCAGCCTTTACACTCATGGAGAAGCTTGCATGAAATGTACAGTCTCTTGAATTGTTAGACTTTGTGGCAGAGAATGCCAAATGTGGCTCCAAACCCTTTCTGAGAGTCTGGCCCCCAGACTTTTCACATTACAAAATCCAGCACTTTCAGAAGCAAGAATTCTGTCTACATCATAGCCTTAGAATTACTGGCAGCACCTATATTGCTGTCTCTGGTAATCGGATTTTTCTTTCTAGCAAGCATGCCAGACTTCCTCTGCAGCCCTCCCTAGGACATTTCTTTCTCGGACGTTCCAGTCCACATGTCCTCTCCTCTGAACTAATAGACAGGCCGATAAGCTTCAGAGTACAGTGGTGGATTCTGATAAAATGTTCTCCTGAGAGAATGAAGTATGTGTGCATCCTAATCCTGTAGGTGATAGATAAGACTGTGATCCTTTTCAGAGTGTCTTCATAGTGTGGAATTGTTACAATTTTGTGTCTCTTAATCTGAATCCCACGTAGCTATCAAGCATAAGTTTCCTCGTTTGACTTTGACTATTTGAGAGATTTTTCCTTCAACCTCTTTGTTTCCTTTTCTTCCTTTTTTTTTTTTTTTTTTTTTTTAAAGGTAGGGAAATGTGGATGCATAGGAGCATGAATAAGGAAGGCTCGCTTAGCTTGCTTGGGGGTTTGCGAGTTGTTTTGATGTATGTGAAGAAAACACAGAAGAATTTGATTTCCTACCAAACTGTTTACCCAGTTTTTAAAATTATGATCTGAAAAGGAAAAGCATTTAGAGTAGGAATTTATTAACTCTCCCTGTGGTTCCAGAGTTTATAACGGGTCCACTTATGAGTGTTTTGGAGGTTGTTTTTGGATTTTGGTGACATATTTGAACTGTTCTTATTTCATGTCAAGGACCTCTTTTCCCTGTGTGTTTTTCTCTTATTTTGCTCCAGGAGAGTAGGGATGTCTTTATCCCATCCCAAACTTGATTAAAAGATAATACCATAAAGTGACAATATGTGACATTCTATTGTATTTGTTCCTTTGATACTTGGTTAAGAATGAATGAATCAATTTTGTGTTTTCAAAGAGTTTGGAAGGACTGTAATGGCTTAACAGTGTGATTTTTAATATAGTTATTAAGAACCGAGTATAGGGAGGTCTTTGACCTAAGATTTAGGGCATGGGCTATGAGACTAGAGGGGAAAGTTTTATATAAAAATTTATTATGGATGTAACAATTTATAGAAAGTCAAGATTTGTTTTCCCATTTTAAAAAAAAGGCTGTCTCAAGTTGAGACTTGGAAGTTCTTATTCCTCTTTTATACTGGAAGTGAGGTAATCTTGCCATCAGAGGAAGCAGAGAGGTTCTGCATAAAGAAAAAGAAAAGGTTTGGGTGAGGCCAAGAATACCTGCCCCACCTCTCCAAGTTTAAATGAGCTGGTAGTTTAAGGTGGAAGGAGAGAAAAGGTATTTATTATAAGCTCTCTGGCAGAAGGCACAGAACAAGGAGGAAAGGGAGAAGTGCCTTGACTTCTACCCTAAGAGTAAAAGGAATTCTGTAGCAGATGGCTAATACAGGGGCATTACAATGGGGAAGAATGAGGGAGGGGGGAAGCAAGTGAACCTATACCTGCACAAGGCCTGCCTTAAGGGTGAGGCTTGTAGACCTTTCTGGGAGATTTTACAGGCAGGAGAGAGCTGTTTCAACATGTCTGAGGGGAACAGAACCCTGAGGCAGCTGGAAGATGGTAGCCTCCTTTTTTTTTTTTTTTTTGGTTTCATGTTGTTTTTTTCAACGAGTTAAAGGAGTGAAATATTCCCCCAAACACGGAACGCTTTGAGAATGTATGCACTCACTGTGTGTTAGGTATCATGCAAAAGACCTCATGGCCAAAAATAGATGGGTCCCCCCAGATACATGTGGATCAAGGCGTTAAGATTGGTAGGTACAGGAATGTAGCAGTAACTGGCAGATGTGATGAAAGCCATGTTACAAACACCAGGCTTGCAGAGGAGGGAGGGGTCCCGTGCAGCCAGGGTGGGTTTTTGGATTTGAGTTTGCAGCAATGGGTGGGAAGTAAGGAGAGAGCATGCACTCTGGTGTATGGAGGAGTCAGCTATTTTCTGAATAAAAACCACCAGGACAGATGATTTGATGATGCTTGTTGTTCACCGTTGAACATAATGGATCAAAATATACTTGGCATATCTGAAGCCCTTATTGAGTGTCTGAACTACACTATATGAAGAAACAGGTCACCAGGAACTTGTCAGATAGTTTACATGGTTCTATCATTTGATCTAACTACGACAACTCTACAAAGAGTACTAAATACAGTTTTTGGTTGAGGAAACAGGGCCTAGTCTTGTTAAATAATTTTCCCTAGTCCGTGATAATAATAATTGTAAATTCAGCTTCCAAACCCATGCTTTGTCCCCTGTGCTGTCCTCTTGCCTAGTAAAGAATCTGCAACATGCTAAGGGCTCAGAATCCATGTGACTCTAAACCCTTGCTTGTCTTCTCTCTCTTCAGAAAGGAGGCTGTGTTGATTTGAATTAGGGCAACAGTAATAAAAAAGATAAAAGCCTATTTGAGTTTATATGTAATTTTTTCTTCTGTTTTAAATTTAGAATTATTTAGAAGAGTGGCATAGGCCAGCATTGCAGGGAGGAAATACAGGCTCTGAGCAGGTTCTGTGTTCCTGCGTGGCTTCTGAGGAGGCTCCAGAAGGATTGGACAGAAGGGAAACTTGACTCAACTCTTCATCTTCTTGGAGGGCAGAATTTTTTTCATTGCTTCATTCATATTTAAAGAACTTGTCTTAAACTAGTTTGTGTCTAGCATTAGAAACTGGTGCTGGTGGTTTATTACTAGCTCCGCCCATCCCTGCCTTTTGCAGTAATCTCTGTGAGTGATGATTGTGTTTCTAGAAGTAGAATGACGGAGAGATTCCCTGAAGGCAAAGAGAGAGTGCTGTACACTCTGGTTCAGACACACGGGGCTGGGAACTCCCAGAGAGAGGGAGAAGGAGAGAGGGAGGAGGAGAGGGAGGGGGAGAGGGAGGAGAGAGAACAACAGAACAGTCAGCTGGAGAGGAGGGAGGAGGGGGGAGAAGACCGGTCGTGGTAGATTTTTAAACTCAAGTGATTTGGGGGGGGTCTCTCCCCACCCCGAACCCTTGCAGCCCCCCGCCCCCCCCAGCCTGGCACCTCCTTTCCTACAGTTCACTGAAGTGCCTTTTTGCAGTCCAGGATCAACTGGCCGCTGAGTTTGAGCAGCCCGGTCTGACATGATGTACCTCTGGGTGAGTACGGAGTGCTGTGGGTGAGGGCTTGCACTTGCACATATAAGGAGTGGAAAGCTGCGAGGTTCGGCTCCAGCACAAATGGCCTTCCTCTCAGAGCGCAGGCAGCCCCATCCCTTTCTACTCCCAGGTGTTAGGTTCTTGAAACCTAGCAGTGATTGTGACATTGGTTGGGTTTGTTTTTGTTTTGTTTTTTTAAAATGTTGTTTATCTTGTTAGACTTAGGCCCAAGGGTGAGCTCCCAGTGCGGTGTCATCCTCTGGGCTTGGTAGGGTTGGAGAAGGCAGATGGGGCAGGCAAAAGGAGCCAGCCGTTCCAGGAGCTGCAGTCTTCCTGGTGGGTCAGGATCCACCTGTGTTTGTTTTGGGGGCACTGCCTTTGATAATCAAACCATCTCTTTAGATATTGAAAGCCAGATGGTGGTGTGATTCTTAATTAGGAATAAGCTTTTATAAGTTTTTATCTAATAATTTTTATTGTCCTTCACAATAGTCTTATGAAGTAGGTCACTGTTGTTATGAAGATTTTATGAGGGAAGTAATTAAATCACACAGAGTGACTTGCTTGTAGTTAGAAACCAAGTCTACAGAAACTAGAATAGTAATTAATAACGAGACATTATAAAGCATTTTATATTTGCCAAGAACTAATACTTTACATTATTTAAATTTATTGTTAACTATGATGTAATTTGCGATGAAGAGGAAAGGTTGGGATTGGAGAGGTTTTTAAATTGTGAGATGTGATAACTTTTAGGGGAATGACTGGGAAAATAATACAAGGAAAAAAACCTTGCTTTTAGTTGTGAAAATAAGAGCATCTATAGCCCCTTGCAAAGATGGCGGCACCCTCTCTTGAGCAGACAGCTGTTGTGTGTTGCTAAGGGAGCCTCCTCGATGTGATGCCCTTGGCTACTAGCCAGCTTTTGAAAGTTTCACTTTGCCCTTTGCCCTTCAGCCTAGATGTCTGGAATTGCAGAAACCTACTTGGCTCAGGCTGACTAAATTTATAAATATCAGAAGGCAGAATTTTAACTAGGTTTCTGGAGATGGAGCTTGGTCACAGAGGGGATGTGATGTGTTTGTGTGTATGTGTTTTGGGAGGGGCTTCTTTTCCTGCTTCTCCCTTCATATTTGAATATGACCTTGAAATGTAATTTCCTCCTCTTATTGGTTTATTTTTCTAGTGTTTGTAAGAAGTCAAAGAACTTTCTGACACACTTTATGTGCTTTAAGTAGTCTTTAGCTTACTTACTATGAGCAAGGCATCTGTCAAGGGTCTTTGCAGCCTTCTTGGTGGGACTGATCAGTTATCTGTCGACCAGAGGAAGGATGAGTTATTTGGTCTTGATTTGTTTGGAAGATGAATTATGAAAGGAAGCAGATTGAATTGATCTCATTTCTACTCACTTATGTTTGATGAGAGCAGACAGTGACAGTCTTCTCAGTCTCTTTCTTTGTGCTTATAGTTATTTGTAAATTCGTCTCAGTCCCCTGTGCTTATTAGAACAGAGCTTCCCAACCACAGTACTGGATGTTGGACTGAGATGCACATATGCCAACATAATTATTCTCCTCCATCCTTGGAGCAGCCAGGTGGGGCCCAGGATTCCCCTGGTCATTTGAATGCATTCATTCATTCTAGTTTGCCACTTTGTGCCTTAAAAATATAACAATTGTCTATATGAACCATGACACCTGAAATTTGAGTAGCACTGTCCAAAGGGCAAGATGTGTGTCACCCCTCTCTCTTTAATTCTTATCTGCATCATCTCTCCCAGTGCCCAACACATTGAATTCAGTGAAAATGTCCAGAAGGAGCCAGAGCTGCATAACACCCAGATATAGAGGACAGCTCGGTGGTTGTGTAAGATGTGGGGAAGCATTGAGGAGGTACAGTGGGGAAAATTTACTGACCAAGGAATGGGAGATCAGAGTTTGGTCTAGGCCAGTGCCCATCCATGTGATGTTGGGCAATCCTTGTTTGAGCCTCACTTTCTACGTCCATAAGATAATAGAACCTCTTCTAATGCCCTGGGTCTGTGTGAATTTATGTAGCAGTACATATGCCAGAAGGACACCCAGTTGTGTAAGAACATTTGGGTCCTCGTAAGCACGAGAAAGCTGTGCAACATAATCATCTCTTCTGCCTGCTTGGTTTGATACCAGCAGTGAGTTACAGGTACTGTTTCTCAGGGTTCTAGAAGAATTACTCAACAGTGTTGTTGTCAGTTCCTCTGAGTGGTATGGACATCCTTAGAACCTGAAGAATAGTTTCTGAAGATTCTGAGGACTAAAAGTTAGAGCTCATCCAGGCATTTTGGTTTGTGCGGTTAGATGTGATTCCTTAATTTGCTTCTATGTGTCTAGAACAAGGTGGTGGAATGCCATCTTGTGCTCTCTGTATATGTCTCTGCCAGGTCTTCACCCTGCTTTCCTGTTGAGTCCCCTTCCTTTTAAAAGACTTTGGTAGCATCAGTAGACAGCATGGTATGGCGCCAAGAATATGGGTTTTGAGATGTGGCTGGGCATAAATCCTACCTCTGTCATTTTTGGTGGTGTGGCTATGAACAAATTAACCTCTGAACCTCGATTTCTTCATCTGTCCCATAGGGAAAATAGTACCTATCACATGGGATTATTGTGAGAGAATTCAAGATCATCTAAGAAGTATGCTAAGTGTGGGGTATGGCACATAGTAGATGCTCAGTGAATAACTGGCACAAGCTAAACTTTTTGCTTTGAACTTTTGCATGAACAGACTGCTTACCACCCTAGAACATTTCCTCTAGCAAATTAAGGATGTCTTTGTGTAGGGAGAACTCCGATAAACACAAACTCGTTTCATGTGAAATATCTCCCCTCAATCAGTATTTTAAGAACCTGTGATTAGAGAACCCTTGTTAAAGTTGCCTCTTGATAGACAACATCCCCGTTGTTTTTTTTCTCAGCTTTTTTTTTTTTTTCTGGTATATGTGTGGAGGGTTACAATACTGTTAAGCATTGCTTTTGTCCTTTATATTCTCTCTCTCCTTCATGGCCTGAAACAGGAAGGAGGGTGGAGTGAAGGGGGAGGGGAAGGTAAGGAAGAGGGAGGCACATAATTCCTGTAGTGAGGGAACTTGTTTGATGATTATACAATTTATATCCAGTAAACAAAATTATAGACCATTTATTTAAATTCCCAGAAATTAGGAAGTGTTCTCCCTGTCTAGCTGATCTTAGCTAGACTGGTTCCAGGCTCTCTTACCCATATTCTCAATGGATGAACTTGTGGATTTCATTTTAAACTGTTTTGTCATAGTTCAGCCCTGTTCTTAATAACTCAGCTCAGCCGACATTTAACGGATGCCTCTGATGGGCAGAGGACTGTGCTACCAGCTGGTACGAAGACAAAGATGATTAAAGACTTCTCATGCCCTTAAAGCATTTAGAACACAGCAGCAGTGAGCATGTGTACACAGATAATAATGATTTTTGTATGATGCTATTCACTTAAGAAAATGCTTTTAGATGTTATCTTGTTTCATCCTCACAGCAGTGCTAAGGGCTGAGCATCACTGTCTCTATTGTACATGTGAGGAAAGAGACAGAGCACATGACAATAAACGGCATTGCTGGAAGCGCAGTCCCATCAGTCTTGACTCTATAGCTGTTTTTCCTTTCATACTCTCCTCTTTTGGGAGAAGCTGATGTTTTTGTTCATTTACTTTAACTGTTTATTGAGTGGTAACATATATGTTAGGCGTCTACCTCATTTAGTCCTCAGCACGCCTGGGAGTTGGCCATTAGCTTCATTTTACAGATGGGGAAGCAGCAACTTTAGTAACCTGCTAAAGTCACACAATTGACAGTTAGCAGAGGTAGGATTTGAGCCCTGGTCTGTCTGGCCTCAGAGTTTACTGTGCCACACATTACATCTTTTTTTATTTGTTCAATGGTGTTCAGTTTATCACTGCTGCCATTTAGCATGCTATGGGCTAGACTAGAGAAACAAAAATAAGGTACCCTGAATTCTGTTTCCATATCCATTAATTCCTTGAGACAAGTCACTTAGCTGTATATACCTTGGTGTCCAGGTTGTGAAAAGAATGTGGTTAGTTCTTGGGAACATTAATGGAGTCCTCTCAGAAAAATGATCCACCGGGCAGCCCCGGTGGCGTAGTGGTTTAGCGCCGCCTGCAGCCCAGGGCGTGATCCTGAAGACCCTGGATCGAGTCCCGCGTCGGGCTCTCTGCATGGAGCCTGCTTCTCTCTCTACCTGTGTCTCTGCCTCTCTCTCTCTCTCTCTGCATCTCTATGAATAAATAAATAAAATCTTTTAAAAAATTTTTTCTTAAAAAAAAAAGAAAAATGATCCACCATTTTAAAATAAAGTCACTGTAACTGATGGCTTTATCCTAAAACATGGAAGTCGCTGTGATCACACCGATGGCTGTGAGTCAGAAGACAGAGTTTTTGGTCCCGTTAAAACCATTTGCCAATGTATGACTTTTCTAGCATGAGCTTTCTTCTTTTTTGGCGAGGGAAAGGCAGAGGGCAAGGGAATCTCAAACAGACTCCCCACTGAGCGCAAAGTTTGAGGTAGAACTAGATCTCAGGACCCTGAGATCATGACCTGAACCAAAATCAGTAGTTGGACGCTTAACTATCTGAGCCACCCATGTGTCTCCAGGCTAGTCTTTTAATGCTCACTTTTGGTCACAGCTTTGCCATTCTAATTGGTCTATACAGCAAGAGAACTAGACTGAATAGTGAATTGAGTTACCACAAAATGTAGAAACAGTTCAGTTCAGATAACACTGGAGGCCAGGCCAGATCCTGTGAATAGATACTTGGCAGTGAAAAGCCATTAAAAGATTTTGAGTAGGATTGGGAGTAGGCTGAAGTGGAGTTGATAATTAGATTTGTTTTTTAAAAAAGATACCTGCACAGATTAGAGGGGAGTAAGAGTGCAGAGAGAGGCAAAGTGTTGGTGTGTAATAGTGGAAGTGGCAGAGAAAGGTAAGGGCAGCCTGTGCCAGAGACCAGTGGACCTGTGAGAGATGTGCCCAGGGTACAACTGACAGGATGGGGGCTCTCAGAGGGGAGTCCACTTGAGGATTCTGTCCCTCTGCTCTTCCCTCCCAGCCATGTGCGCTCCCTCTCTTTCTCTTTTTCTCTCAAATAAATAAATAAAACCTTTTAAAAAGATTTACTTATTTGAGAGAGAGCAAGTAAGGGGAGGAGCAGAAGGAAAGGGAGAAACAGACTCCATGCTAGGCACAGAGCCGGCCATTGATCTTGATCCCAGGACCCTAAGATCATGACCTGAGACAAAACCAAGAGTTGGATTAACTGACTGAGCCACCAGGTGCCCCTAAATAAATAAATCTTAAAAAAAATGTTGATGAGATGTTGTCCAGAGTTGGGAGAGGACCAGGGTTTTTGAAGGAGGGAAGCAGAAAGGGACATGGGTTTGATTTGGATTTAGTATTTTGGGGTAACTTTGTGCAGGGGGAAATTCAGCTTAGCTAGTTGGCTACCTAGGTCTGGAAATACAAGGGAAAATCCAGGTGTAAGCTATAAATTTGCGAGAAATCTGCATGCAGGCATGATAGTGTCTTAAGATGAGAATAGCCTAAAAAAATGGCAGAAAATAGCAAGAAGAGAAGTTAATGCCTTGTAGGAAATGAATCAGCCCTCAAGGGAAATAGGGAACAAGGTTCTGGAGAGCTGGTTCTTTAGGAGAAAAACCAGCATGCTAGGAAAATCAAGGTAAAAGAGTGGCAGGAAGAGAGAATGAAATACACTGGCAGCATCTAGGAATTCAAAGAATTCTCCTGTTAAAGAGGTGGAGACAGCAGGCAGAGTGGGTGAGGAGTAGATTTTGGTGATTAGTGGGATAGTGTGTATGTTTGGGAGCCATATGTAATTCCATGTGGCTTGTATGTGTGTAATGAGTGGAATAGTGGTGGATGAAAATTTAAAATTGTGGAGGCCAAATGCTGAACAGTGTAAGATGTTTGCTTGTTTATTCCAGGAAGGAACCATTGATGGATTTTAAGCAGGATCAGGTATGATCAGATTTGTATATTAGAAAGATAGTAAGAGGTTTCTATTACTATTGGAGAATTTATATTTATATTATGGGTGACATTGGTTTGATGCATATTTTAAAAGCTCAGAAAACTGTAAGGGGTTAAACAAATGATTATATTAATAACAGACTCCAGTGGTTAGCACATTTATTGATGACAGTGTGCTGATCACTTTCTAAGGGATCTTTCTAAGGGAAAGAGCCTGAACAAGACAAAGATCTTTCCCATAAAGAGTTCTTAATTCTTAATTGGGAAAATAAAACTGTAAACATGTAAACAAATATGACCCTGAATGCTTTAGCTAGGGTGGAATAGGAATGATTAACTTCATCCTGTCAAAATGCGGGAGGAAAGCATTATAAGCAAAAGGAGTAGTAGATACAGAGTCCCTGGAAAGGAATGAGTTTGGGGAATGCAAAGGACAGAAAGAGGGATGATGTGGTTGGAATATAGAGAACAAAAGGTTATGGGACGACAAGCCAGAGAGGTAGGTGGGGGCCAGATCATTCCCAATGCTAGAGATTCAGTTAAAACGGACACTAACAGGAGATTTTAAGCAGGAGGGTGGCTTTCTTTGGGGAAAGTGACAAGGGAGGTCAAGAAACTGTTGCTGGAGGCAAAGCATGAGGTGCTGGTTTAGACTCTGGAGCACAGTATGATAGGACTAAAAATGGCTTGTCTATGTGGTGAGAAAGAGGAGTCTGGGTTATTCAGCTTTGTGTTGAAGAATGAAGATGGACAGGTTACCTTAGAACAGAGTCCACAGAAAAAACGGTACTTATAATTTGAACTTGTTAAATTTGAGATCTCTGTTTGACATCCAGGTGGAGAAGTTCAGTGGCAATCTGATAGGAGTCTGGAGCTCAGAGAGGTTTGAGCTGGGGTTGTAAAGGTTGAGATTCATCTGTGCTTATTTAAAGTCTTGGTGAAAACCATAACTAGGGAAGATGCCCAAAGCCTAGGGCATTTCAGGAGTGGTCTGAGGATACTGAGAATTGGGTTAGGGTAGGAGGGAGACAAGGCAAGTATGTGGTATCATAGACTCTGGAGAGGAAAGTACTGGGTTTGGATCATTGAAGACCAAATAATTTGTCATTGGCCTGGTAGGATGTTGTTTATTGGTGAACTTGGTAAGAGCTCTTTCAGTTGGAATGACAGAGATAAGAAAGCCAGTTGGAATGGGTTGGGTTGTTAATTGGTAGATGAGGCTGTTGAGACAATGAATGTCTAGTTGTAGAATGGGGTAGAGAATTGAGGCAGGGACTGGATGGGTATTTGGGTTCAAGGGAAGATTTTTATTTTTTTAATTTTTAAAAAAGTAATATATATATTTTTCTATAGATGCCTATATATCCTCCAAAAAAACCTAGAAAAATACACACACAAAACTCATAGTGTTTGCCTCTAGTGAGGATAAATGAGATAAAAATGACAACACCAGGGTCAACGTGAGCTTGAGCTTTTATTTATCTCTAATACTCTAATTTTTATGGCAATGAATTCATATATTTGTTCTTTTTCTTTTTTTGGTAAGGACTTTTTAATTTAAATTTTACTTAGTTAACATACAGTGCAATATTGGTTTCTAGAGTAGAATTCAGTGATTCATCACTTACCTACAACACTCAAGGGGAGATTTTTAAAAGATAGGTGATATTAAGGCATGTTTTATGTCAGTAGGAAAGAGCCAATAGTGGGGAAGAGATTGAGGATGCTGAAAAGAAAGAAACTAACGGCAGGACCAGACTGTGTTATACCCAGCACACAGCAGAGGACTGGCCTTAGACAGAGCCAGAAGCAGTTTGTTGTTTTTCATGGGAAGGAAGGCAGAGTGTGTGGGTTTAGAGCCAGGTCAGCTGGCAGCATTGTTTTCAGGCAGAAGAGGGAGTCCTATGATTGTGTCTGCTTTCTTTACAGATACAAGATGAACAAAGCTGAAAATGGCAGCGTAGGGAGTAGAGAAGCATTGCAGATTTGAGGAGTGAGGACATAGTGTGAAATAGTGGTCATCTCAAAAAATGAGAGTGAACTTACTAGAGAGGTGTAGTAGGCTTAAGATCTGTGGTCAATGTGGGGCACTTAGGTGGCTCAGTGGTTGAGCAGCTGCCTTCGGCCCAGGTTGTGATCTCGGGGTCCTGGGATTGAGTCCTGCATCAGGTTCCCCACAGGGAGCCTGCTTCTCCCTCTGCCTGTGTCTCGCCTCTCTGTGTCTCTCATGAATAAATAAATAAAATATTAAAAAAAAAATCTGTGGTTATCAACTTGATGTGAGTGCCGGCAAGTCAGCTATGTGATTTTTATCTGGCAATCCATCTTCTGTTGTTTAGACACTAGAGAGGAATACGTAGGTAGTTGCATTTGACGAGGAGTTGAGATTTTATCAGATGAGTAAGACGAAGAGAAAAGGGGGCAAAGGAATTAAGACTTTTGAAAAAGAGTATATATTGTGTTGGACCCTTGAATCTAAACTGGCATAGGAAGGAAGTAAGAACCTGAGGAGGGGGAGGGGGAGTGGAAAAGTAGTAAGGTCCACTTGTAGCCCTGAGATCTTAAGGAGGTTGGAGTAATGTGGCGTGGGAGAACTGCCAGAGAGAGCAGACTTGGTGTAAAGATGGGGTGCTCGAAGTGCTTGAGAGTGTTGGAAATGATGTGGTTACTGGTGATGACAGTGCTGGGATATGATGCCAGGTGTGTGGTTAGGTGAAGTGGTGACAAAATATATTTGGTGCTAAAGACATTGATTCAACAACGTAGCTAGGAGGCCAAAGTGTTGACCAAGGTGAATCACCTGTGTGGGGGTTGAAGTTGTCAAGAAGATAAGACAATAAAGGGAAGAATAAAGGGAGCCCCGTGCCAAGGCTGGAGGAGGTAATCTCTATTTCCAAAGGGTCTGTAGTTTGGGTGGAGGAAGAGAAGTGGTTTGGAAGTGGTGTTGGGAAACAAGGAGGGTGCCTTAAGGTCCAACACTAGATAGTAATGGGGATCAAGGAGTCTGCTTGCCCCCACTGAGGTATGTAAGGAGTGGGAGAAGAGGTTTTACTGCAGTAGAAGCAGGATTCTCCGGGCAGTCAGGTTTCCTTTGGAGCAGAAAGGTGAAGGGAACATCACAGAAAAGAGAGCGAGTTTGTGGAAGAGTTTACTGAGGATAGTTCATGACTTCTGGGGCTTGGGAGGGCAGGAAGAGAGGGTGATGGGATCAGAAGAGCAGATGTGCCCAAGCTCTATGGGTTGAGCCATCTGGAAGTCTTGGACTTCTGATGATGATTAAGGTGAATGAGGGTATGAGCCAGGATGGAATCGTTCCGGAAATATCTTGGAAAAACAGAGTAATTACTTAAACCTTTAAGCCAGAGCAAGTAGTTCTCAAAATTTATAGTGCTTCAGAATGTTACAGATCACTGAGCCCCACCTCTTGAGTTTTAGATGCATATGCATATATGGGGCTGGGAATCAGATGATGCTGATGCTACTGGTCCAGAAATTATACTCTGAAAATCATTGGTCCAGAGAAACTACTTGTGGCTAAGTAAGAAGCTATTTTGAACTATAGCTCAAGATGAAGTATGACCTGGGTGATGGGCAGAGGTTTCCTTGGGACAGCTGTGTCAGGCATCTCTGACTTTGGCAGTTTAAGGAGGAAGTGAGGATATGATAATTTTTCTTGAGGGATAGTAATATCTAAGTGATTATCAGCAAACATTTGATTAACAGCAGACATTTGATTAACAGCAAACATTTATTGGATATCTGTTTTATGCAGCAAAATGAGGATCCCAAGAGATATATTTTATTTCTTAAGGATAATGAGGTTAAAGGGACACAGAAGTCAAATAGATAAATAACTATACGTTGTAGCAAAGACAACATACCAGTCCCGGGGAGATAAGGGTGTTTGTCAACAGGAGTTCAGAAAAATGGGCAATCATTGAAGATGGGATTGATCAGGGAAGGTGTCTTGAAGGAAGTTTAACGTACACTCTTTCCTAGCAGAACTGAGAGACAAGCCAGATGGAGAACTGGCATAAGCAAAGGTGTGGTGTCAACAACAAACATACAGCTTGTTGACTGCTCATGAGTCCTACTGCTTTCATCCAAGCCCAAGACACCATTATGTCTTGTCTGTATTATTATAATTTTCTAGCTAGCCTCCTGGCTTCTGTTCTTTTTCCCCAACCCCCTTCCTGAAGTCTGTCCTCAACACAGAAGTCCTTTTAAATGTCACATATTGCTACCCTGCCCAGAACTCTCCAGTGGCTTGGTATCTTACTCAGCAGAGAAGTCAGATGCATTACTCTATTAGGCCCTGTATGACTGGCTTCCCTGGCTCAGGCTTTGTCTGACCATATGTTCTTCTGCACCCCTGGCCTGTCTTTGAAGATATCAAACACACCCTTGCCTTAGCACTTGTCTAAGCCCCTGCTCTTTTTCCAGATATCAACAAGATTGCCTTGTTTGCATGAAATCTCTACTAGGTTGCCATGTGTTGCGAGTACCCTATGTAAATGTTAATTCCTATCTTGCTGCCCAGCATTTCTCATCTGTTTTCCCATCTCTGTTTTTCTCTATAACCTACCACCATCTAGACTTGCTGTATATTTGTTTATTTATTGTCTTTCTGTTTCAAGTAGAATGTATGCTCCATGGAAGCTCTGATGTATTCTTTGTGCCTAGAGTGGTGCCTGACACACGGTGGGCACTGACTGGATGTTGGTAGAGTGAAAAGAAGGGAGGAAGTGAAGATTGGGGAATAGTGAAGAGACCAATATTACTGGAAGAGATAGTGGGGGAGAGGATCTTGAATACTAGATCACAGTTCTGTAGAAAATCTGAAATTCTTAAAAAAAATTCGGTACAATATTTAACCTTCTTGAAATAGTGCTTTGTAATGGAGTTCTTTGCATTGGTTGGGTTTGGGGAGGGGCTAGAAGCAGGGAGATTCATTACTTTTGAGTTGTTGGGTAATAACTATAGGGTTATTCAGGTATGAGTAAAACGGCTTTGGGATCAGGGTTTGGAAATGAGAATAAAAATTTTTAAGTAAGGATAAAAGTATTATGCATGAATGCAAACAAGAAGCTTGCAGTTGTGTAAGAAAGCTGCCTGTTTTAATATGTGTGCTTTAATACTCTTTGTTTTGATATGGCATTTAATCTTAAGCAAGTGTCTTTTGTCATGTTTCAAAACAGAATAAGGAATTTTGTTGTTAAATTTATATATTAGGGAATAAGTTTGGGACCAATTAAGCAAATATGCATTTTCCTAGATTTTAAGTTGTCTGTTGGGAGGGCTTGCGATTTGGTGTGGTTAGAGCACACATGAGGAAGGGAATGGGGAGAGCCTGCAACTCTGAAGACATATTTTCTTAGTTTTCTTTTGCAATGAATAAAGTACATTTTAAGAGTTGTAATCTTCCTTCACTAGCTCCTTTTTTCCCTTTTTGGTTCTGGAAATGTGCGGCTTTTGAAACTTAGGATCTGGTTTCAAGCACTGCATTGTTTAGAATTAATATCCTCTTCTGAATGGGAGCTTGCTGTTCTCCTTCAAAGACGCTTTTTCAGAATCTTTCACTGTCATTAAATGAGATAACATATAGTACTTGTAACATAAGGCCATCAGAGAATAGGTACTCACAAATACTGATTGAAAGGTTAATTAGATATTCTTAGGGTAATGAGTTAAGAGTGTATGTAGCAGAGTGTCCAACTAAAATACTGGCTTTTGATTTCACTTAAATCTGTAGAGTTCTGTACTCTTACCTCTTACTTGTGTATTAACTCATTTGGTGTTTTACTTGCTTATATGAATCTAGATCATTAATTTAGACATTGAATTAATCAAAGCCTACCTTTCATTCTTTAAAATAACTGTTACTTTTCCTGAGTGTGAAATGAACCCTTTAATCACTGGTTGTTGTAACTAGATTGCCATATCCATGAAAATCAGAAACAACTGATTATAGCTTCATTGTGTATTACATCATATGCTAGTTATAGTTCTGTTCCAGCCTTAACCTGCTGTGTGATTTCAACAAGCCACATGTCTTTATGCCCCTTGTGTCTCTTCTGTAAAATGGGAATGCTGTCACTTACTAGTTGCATTGTTGAATACTATTTCTCAGATGAATGGGCATCTAAATAAAAATATTCTTAATGCTTTATTCTGTTTCTTGCCCTGGTAGTTGTTAGTTACACAAAAAGCAGTATATGTATATTTTTGTTAAGATTGAATTGAAAGTCTCACAAACATTACAGTTTAAAAGCAGATGTCAGGGGTGCCTGGGTGGCTCAGTTGGTTAAGCGTTTGCCTTTGGTTCAGGTCATAATCCCAGAATCCTGGGATTGAACCCTGCATTGTGCTCCTTGCTCAGGGAGGAGTCTGTGTCTTGGTCTGCCCTTCCTTCCCCCCAACCCCTACATGTGCTCTATCACTCTCTCTCTCAAATAAAATAAATTAATTAATTAATTAAAAAAAATAAAAGCAGATGGCTTTATTGGGGTAGAGGGCATGTATATAGGGGGAACAGTTGCTCCTTTGTGTATATTCTCCTCTGCTATATTTCATTAATTCTGGATGTTTATCCTTTTGTTTTCTTGTTTAATTTATTCCGTTTATTAAAAATAAGTTTCCTGGCCTTATTGAAAGTCAAAACCATATTTTTGCATGTTGCTCAATACCATGGTCTCTGGCACTGGATGTTTGCAGATTACATCCAATACCAGAGAAATTTTCAAGATTGTTAAAGACAGTTGAGATTGTAAGGGAGAAGGGAAAAGAAATTCCCTAGTGCCTCCTGTGTATGAGGTCAGTCCTTTCACAACAATTATTTTATATTCCATATTTCATCTTAGGATTCAGAAGCAAGAGTCAGACCCAGCCAGTAGTCTTGCTTCAGAGTCAGTACTCTTAACCAGTATGTTATAATGCTTTCAACTGGTCTGTGATAAACCAAGATGGTCCCCAGTGATTCCCACCTCCTGATGTCCATGACCTTGTGTCATTTCTTCTTTCAGTATAGGATGGGCCTAGTGACTCACTTCGAACTAATAGAATGTGGCAAACGTGACAGGATATCACTTCCAAGAGTTTATGATAAAGACTGTGGCTTTCATCTTTTGGGCATGTGCCCCTCTAGGTCTCTCTCTCTCAGAGCCCTTATATTTGGAAGAAACAGACTGCCATGTTGTGAGTAGCCCTGCAGAGAGGCCCACATGTCCAGGAGCTGGTGTCTAGGGCCAACAGCCAGTGAGAGCCTGAGCCTGCCAACAGCCAGATGAGTGAGCTTGGCAGCAGATCTGTGCCAGTCCAGCCTGGAGATGACTGCGGCCCTAGCCAGCACCCTTCTTGCAGCCTATGACAGACTCCGAGCCAGAGGCACCCAGCTAAGCCTCACCTGGAATCCTGGCCCACAAAAACTGTGAGATAATAAATGTCTTGAGCTGTTGTGTTTGAGAGTGATTTGTAACACAGAAAAAGATAACTACAAATTCTAGTATTAAAAGTGAAGTGCTTCCGTAGCAGAAGTCTCCATTTGTGGGAGTGACTTAAGAACTGGGCAGTGGGCTTTGAGAAGAGTCGTGAAAATCAAGGGTACCTTGAGCATGTTGTTTGTGACATTTGGGACTTTGAGACAGCTGTGAGGGCTTCAAGGGAAGGAAACCCTCAGTCTGTACTGGCAGACGGCTGAGCAACACCATTGTTTGCAGACGATGGGCCTTGTGAACTGGGAGATCAAGCTGAGGTACACTGAAGATGCTCCATGGTGGCACACTGAAGATGCTCCATGGTTTCGTCTTGCTCCTTCTAGTGAAGTGTGATAGGGGGAAAAGGTATTGGGGAAAGGATTGTTATACAAAAAAAGGAGCTTGGACTTGATGGTTTTGAAAATCCTTGGGTACTCTACCTGGCAAATGACAGTCAAATTTAAGATGTGGGTTCCTAGCAAAGGTCAGTTCAAGGGCACTGCCAGGAGAGAATGGGAGTCTAAAGATGAAGTGTGGATGTAACTGTAAGACTGTTAAGACCCCAGAATAATCAAAGGTAGTGCCGTAAGAGTCACACAAAAGACCTCTCAGTTACACAATAGGGCTTCTAGCCATTTTAGCAGCAGCACAGGTAGAGAAGGGCTTATCTTGAAGATATTAGTGGGTCTAGCTTTTGTCTAATGCAGTGAATCTCATTGAGATTCACAGGAGACCTACTGCAGCTAAGATGGGAAAGGAAAAGAAACCATTCAAAATGAAAAGAGGCTGCTGAACAGCCTCCCCCCACCCCCAATTCTTCCGGCAGGAAGCAGGCTGAGCAGACTGCTAAGTCGCCAACACATGCTACCTTTCATGAAAAAAGAAGGATGACGCAGACAAGCTGTGGAGAATTGTTACCTCAACCTTGAGACCTAATCAAAGAACTCCAGCATTTGCCCAGCTAGATTTCACTATCCCTATGGACCAGTGACTCCTTTGTGTCTCCCACTCCCCTCTCCCTTTTGAAGAAGTGGTTATGCAATTTGGAGATTATAAGAGATGCCACAGTAATGGAAACCCAAAAGAAGCTAGTGAGAAAGGTGCCGAGGGTACTGTGCCATTTCAGCCAGGCTCCCTGGAATGCCGCACCTACCGCTGAGTCGGCCACTTTGGCTCTTGTTTGTAAGTGTTAACAGTTTCTAAAGTAAGAAAACTAAAGCAACCAGATTTCTTACTAGCACACTTCCCATCCTCTCCTGTCAGTGGTAGCAAACTTTTGGTTTCTCCTGTCACTGTACATGAAACAGCTGCGTTCCTGCAGTAGGCCAGCCACCCATTGTATCCTGGGTCCCCTCTCTGCTTTTCCAGTTAGCATCTGGACTCAGCAATTCTCTCCGTGCTCTCTGAGATTGTCAAGTTTTCTCTCTTTACTAGATTGGTGTCCCGTTAACACACAATTAAGCTATTCCTTCAACCATTCAGAAATAATCCTCTTGACCTCACTTTACTGCCAGCTACTGCTAAATTTCTTTTCCTTTAGAGCAAAACTCAATAGAATTGTCTGCATTTGCTCATATCAGTTCTTCTCCACTCACTCCCCATTAAACCCACTCAAATTTTTATTGCCACCATGCCACTGAACTGGCTTTTGTCAAGATTACTGATAACTTCCATGCTGCTAAGTCCAGTGACCAGGGCTCAGTTGTCTTTGCATCACCTGACCTGTCTATAGAACATAACGTCACTGATTTTTCCCTCTCTCTGACATACTGTCTTGGGTACTTGACTTCCAGGACATCACACTTCCCTGGCTTTCTTCTTTGGTGACTATGTCTCAGTTTTAAAGTTGTCATACTCTGAGCTAGGTCTTTGCACTTATTTCTTGATTCTCTCTCATTTAGTGATTTCATCTAGTCTCATGGATTTAGCATTCAGTTGCCCAGAATGGCCAAAGTCATGTATCATCTGGGTTCAGTGGACTCTTTGATCTTGTGTTTAATTCCTAGGACTTACTTAAGAAGTGATAGGGAAAAACAAACATTAGAAAAAAAAACATTAGAAATAATAAAAAAAATAATAAAAAAAACATTAGAAATAAAAAAAGTACAGTCATGCACCTAGTTGTATATCACTCCACAATGACCGCAGATCACATTTGAATGCTGTTCATGTTTGTTTTCTTAATCTTTTTTGCAGTATTTTATGTTTTTCTACTTTGTGTATCTTCTTTCTATTCTCTGTGACCCATGCCTATGGTTAAAGGTAGACATTCTTTCCCTGGTTCTGTATTTATTCCCGCAAGCTCATTTCCTAGCTGTGTGAGGAATTGTCTTATTACTCTGCAGTCTTGTGATGGAAGCTTTTCCTGTCGAATTAAAGCATTACTGTACTAATATCAGTTGTAATGAAGAAAATACACAATGGCTATTCTGTAGTCTTTGACAAGGATAGATGTTTTTCACTCTCTTATCAATGTGTCTGCTACTTCTTTAGCCTTGTTAACAGTACAAGATCATTTTATGTGATGTTTTTTTAAACGAGGGGTTTTTGAATCTATTAATACTTGAAAATACATTGAGTTGAGAAGAACACCAACAGTTTTGTTTTTTTGTTTTGTTTTGTTTTTTGTAGGACAGAAAGAATCATTGAATCTCTTTGAAATTCAAATAATGTGCTCTTGATTTCTCTTCCTTTTCCATCTGTGAAAATACGTTGAAATTCAACCCTGTTCTTCTTAACAAGAAGGCAAACTAAGGCAGGTTTTTTTTTGCTGAGTAGTACTCAAGCCAATCCCAAACCTGTTCTAAAATTGTCCTGTTCTATTTATGCTATGCGTTTTAAGTTCTCTGTCAATGTTTGTGCTGCCTTTGACCCTTTGTTCTGCTCTTGCTCCTTTTGTAGATCTCTACCTGTGTAGATCTAAATCTTCCAAATATGTGTTTCACTGACACCATCTAAATTTTTATTCTTATTTTCCTGCTTTGAAAGCATATGTACTTCAGAAAGCATCTTCCTTTGAATGTAATTTAATTGCTTATAAACTGTCATGCATCACCCTGGAACATATCCATCTTGTATGTTCTGTTTCCGGATTCTAAATATATCTCAGATAGTTTCTAGCTTATTATTACTTCTGGTTCTTATGCTGCTACAGTCTAAGTGCAATGCTGCTACATAGTCTAAGTGCAATATTTAAGAGTTTTGGTTTTTTTGGTTGTGTTTTAATTTTTGATAATCCATAGTCCTTTTGCTTGGGCCAGAAAAAAGCTTGGAGTCATCCTGGACTCTTCTTTCTCCATCACACCAGTCTTACTAGTTCAGCAAATCCTTTAGGTTCTGCCATTCAGAAATAAGTTAGATTCCATCCCTTTTTACTAGCTCTACTACTTCTGTCAGTATGTCTTCCTTTCTTGCCTAGATTGTTTTAATAGTCTCTACCTGGTCTCCCTGCTTTCTATCATTGACTCCAAATAAGTTATTCTTAATACAGCATCTGTCTTGATCCTTTTAAAGATTTTATTCACTCATTCGTTCGTTCATTCATTCATTCATTCATTCATGAGAGACACACAGAGGCAGACATAGCATAGGCAGAGGGAGAAGCAAGCTCGCTGTGGGGAGCCTGATGTGGGACTCCATCCTAGGACCCCAGGATCACACCCTGAGCCTAAGGCAGATGTTCAACCACTGCGCCACTAAGGTTGCCCCTGTCTTAATCCTTTTAAAATGCAAATCTGATCACATTCAAAACTCCACTCACATGTTTCACTTAGAGGAAAAGGCAGAGTTCCTACAAGGCTCTAGTTGAGCTGGCCCCTAGGTACCTCTTTGGCATTCATCCCTTCCTGTTCTTCCCATTCTGTTCTTACTTCTCCACCTGCCACACAGGACTTCTTGCTGCTCCACAGATTTACTTTACCAGGCACCTTAAACTCATTCCCTCTGCTTGTGATGCTCTTCTCCAGGCATCCTCCTGTCTTACTTCCTCATTTCCTTCTTATTTCTGCTCAGATATTACCTCATTTCCTTTTATGTCAGCCTATTTTAAATTCTTCATAGCCCCTGCCATCTTCTAGCATATTATAAAAAAGTCTTTTGGGCAGCCCCCGTGGCGCAGCAGTTTAGCGCTGCCTGCAGCCTGGGGTGTGATCCTGGAGCCCCGGGATCGAGTCCCATGTAGGGCTCCCTGTGTGGAGCCTGCTTCTCCCTCTGCCTGTGTCTCTGCCTCTCTCTCTGTGTGTGTCTATGAATAAATAAATAAATCTTTTTAAAAAAGTGTTTTTTACTACCTGTCTCTCCAAAGAGATATCTGGTTTGTTTCCTGCTTTCTCCCCAGTGTCTAGTATAGTGAATGGTGTTTAGTAAATATTTGTCAAATGGGTGTCAAATTCTGGAGGTTTTCTACTTGTTACTTTTTCATTAACAAGGGAATACTCAGTAACTATAGGAATTTATAGGGTGGAACTTTCTTTGTATTTGTCATTCAGCCCTTCTCCTTGATTGACTAGGGACCACTTGTCCTGTGCAAATGCACTTGTCCTGTGCAAACGCTGGTTTGTGTTGCAGAATCAGTAGAGCTTCATGGCGCAGGATTTAGAACTACATGGAGTGGGTTTCAGATCTGCCTCTGCTCCATTCTGGCTTAATGATATTTGATCAGGGAAAATGGAAATGTCATAGGTGTTAAAATAAGATTGAAATTATACTTTTAAAAACCGCATTAAAAAAACCTACACCAGTCACTAAAACCCTTGAAATAAGTACTGTTTCTTCCCTAAATCTCCACGGATGTCTCTACTGTCTTTGTCAGTGATTAAATTTGTCCTCTGCTAACCAACATGCAAGGTGATTTGCAAAGAAAATCATTCTTAATTATGTTGGCATTATTTGTAATTTGTGGCTATTTTAGCTATCTTGTTTTCTGTTATTTCAGATGAATGGCATTTTAGCTATGTTATGGTTTGGTGAACTCACATTTTTTTCCCCATCATTCCCCATGAAGTTACTAAGTTCTTGTTATGTAGTCTGGAAATTCAGCCACCATTTATAAATTTATGTGTGTGTGTGTTTGCGTGCATGCACACACATGCATGCATGTGTGTATATTTCTTTTAATGGGGAAATGTGAGTTCTGAAGAACTGAAATAAAGATGCATTTTTAGAATATGACCCACTATGTCAATTTTAGACTGAATGTATATTGGCTATGATATTTTTTTTCAGAGCAGACAAGATGGATCCATACAGGCATCCATTTAAAGAGGCTTTATTTTGAGACTCTTAAAAGGGGCTTACATCTGAGAGGTGCGCTATGATATTACCTAGTAAATGTGACAAGAACAGCATCCCTTTTGCTTCCTTTTCTTGGTTTTAATACCACCACCACCACCACCCCCCTCCCCCCCCCGGGCACATATCCACTAACAAATTTAAGACAAAAATGTCTCCCTTTATATTTATAAACTCTGGGTTCTTCTTATTTTTCTGTCTTTTATGTATTTAACCCACTCATTCATCAGTTTTCAAGACCATGGTAACTACCAGCAACTGATTTGGGAAAGGACATACTAGAAGGCATAATCAAAAATGCTCCTTTTGTATATTGGTAATTTGCATTTTTTAGCAGTAACTTTTCTATTCCTTTGAACTCTTAAGATTTTTACATTTCACTAAAAAAGTAAACTAATTTTAATTGTAACTTTAAAGATTTATGTTAGAGCTGAACAATAAAGCTCTTTACTTTTATTATTACTGTTTTATCAAACAAAATATATTAGGCAGATTTCTTAAAATCTGGTAGTGAAAAATTCTTTGTTTTGCCAATAAAACGTAAAATTTAAAATGTCATGGCATAAACTCCTAAGGGGTAAGAAAAGGTAGGGAGAGAGTAGGCAAGTTGAAAAGGGTTTCCGACTTGGCCAGACTTTTTATTTTTTAAAGATTTTATTCATTTATTTGAAAGGGCGGGGGCGGAGAGGGAGCATAAGGGACGGGAGGGGAGAAGCAGGCTCCCCTCTGAGCAGGGAGCCTGATATGGGGCTTGATCCCAGAACTCTGAGATCATGACCTGAGCCAAAGGCAGATGCTTAACCAGCTGAGCCACTCAGGCGCCCTTGGCCAGACTTTTAAAACAGCATCTACATCTCTGTGGTGTGGGCTATAAACACACAGACACACACCACACACACACACACTTTAGAGCATTTGTTGTTTGCAGTCAGTGGTGCATAGTTTGGGACTAGGTAAACGATATGTTATTTTTCTGAGTACAGAATCAAGTTTTGACCATTTATTATTTGCTTGAAAGTTTACTAAGTTTCTATTATTTGTAGATACCTTGTAGGGAAGGTTTGCCTTTGGAATTGTTACCTACACCTCATCAGGGGTTCCATCCTCATTCTTGAACAGAACGAAATGGGATTAAGGTGTGTGTATATTTTAGGTTTAACAAGTAAGTTAAAACTTGAATACTTTCCTAAAGGACTTCAGTGCTTGTTGTCTTAGTCCGCCAGGGCTACTATAACCAATTACTGCTGATCAGGTGCCTTAAACAGCAGAAATTTCTCTCTCGAGGTTCTCCAGGCTGGGAAGTCAAAGATCAAGGTGCCTGCAAACCAGGTTTCATTCTGAGACCTCTTCTCTTGGCTTGTAGTTGGTCACCATCTCCCTGTGTGCTCATATGACCTCCTTTTCATGCACATCTTGGGGGAGAGGGGAAGATCAAGAATGCACAGGTGCAAGCATGGGCAAGTTCTCTGTCTCTTCTTATAAGGACACTAATCTTATCCCTTTGTTACCTCATTTAACTCTAAATAGTTCCTTAGAGGCCTTGTGTCCTAATATAGCCACAGTGGGTGTTAGGGCTTTACCACTGAATTTTGGAGGGGAGGAACACAACAAATGTTTAGGCCATCACACTTGTCTTTCTAATTCATCAAAAATTTGAGTATTACTGTGTACCTTTATAGATCTGCCATTATCTAGCTCCGTAAACTCAAAGAAATTACTCAACCTTGTGAGACCACAATTTTTTCCATCGGTGAAGCAAAAGTGTTGAACTGGTCAGTAACTGTGACTCATTCTGATTCAATCAGTGTTCTTTCCATTTTCATTTTCCTCTCTTCTTTTCCTCCATCCCTGGTGTATTTAGGGTTGGTCCTTGCTGTTTTTACCCTTCCTTTTCTCTCTTTTTGTTTCTTTGCATTTTTATTCTCATGTTCTTTCCTCTCTGCTCACCCCTTCCCTGAATTGGGTGTATTTTTTAAGAACTTATGAGCTTACTGTATTTGTTAGCTCTTTACAAATTTAGCAAGTAGGGGCACCTGGGTGACCCACTTGGTTAAAGTCTGAAACTTGATTTTGGCTTAGGTCATGATCTTGGAGTCCTAGGATTGAGCCTCATGTTGGGCTCTGCACTTAGACGGGAGTCTACTTGAGGTTCCCTCTCCTGCTCCCTTCCCTCTCCCTCCCTCTCTTAAAAAACAAGTTTAGCAAGTATATGGAGTGTTTATATTTCTTTCTGTTAAACATACTACAAACCTTTAAACTTTAAATTGCTTTTTAATTACTTTAGAACATACTGGGTTTGTTTTTGTCTAGTCCACTGCCTTTGCTAGGCAAGGTACCTCACAGCATTATTTCATAAAATTTAGCCTGGAGAGGCTAGAGATACTGTTTTTCATGTGTGCTTTTGCTAACACCTCTAAGTCATTATGGGAGTTGATAATAACAGTGATGTATTTTTTTTCTCTTGAGAGAAGGAAGGGCCTGTGCTGTGTCCCCCCCCCCCCCCCCGATTTCTCCCTTTTGATCTGTGACATTTGAAAGTAGTTGTTCTCCAGTCTCAGTGGCTTTTCTTCTTTTGTGAATATCAACAACAAACTTTGAAGTGAGCTTCACAGGATGTAGAAAAATGGGTGACATGGGTGCAAGACTGTTGGTGCTAACATTCCCATGACTGATGGAGAAAGTTTGCCAGAAACAGTGTCAGTAAAACTGTTGCAGAAAGTAGATCATGAGTGGGGAGAGGTCGTGTCCTAGTTTTAATATAAATCCTTGGTCTCAGGATGCCTGGGTGGCTCAGCGGTTGAACGCCTGCCTTTGGCTTAGGGCGTGATCCTGAGATCCAGGATCAAGTCCTGCATCGGGCTCCCTGCATGGAGCCTGCTTCTCCCTCTGCCCGTGTCTCTGCCTCTCTCTGTGTGTGTCTTTCATGAATAAATAAGTAAATCTTAAGAAAAAAATAAATCCTTGGTCTGATGGGCACAGTCATAAGAAACCATATGGAAGTGAATACTGTACATTTTAAAGCTGTTTCTTTTAGGATTTAAAAATTTGTTCCCTACAACACACTAATAGGTATGGTGATAATGGTGGTGATAATTTTAAGGATGCAGATTAGCAGCTACTGATTTTTGAATGCCAACTATTTGCTAACCTTTATACTAAACATTTTACAGTCATTAATACATCAAATCTGGATATCAGCCCTATGGTAAGTGGTCATGGACAGGCTACTCTAGTTTCTTCTATAAATTCTTTCAAATCAGGGATGAATTCTCAATGTCCCAGCACTCAGCACATTGCTGAACATCTATCAGGTACTCATTAGTAGATGTTGAACTGATTTGAACTCCAGTGTACCATCTTGCTCAAAATTGTCGGTCTCTGTCTGCTCCTGCCCTGCCTAGCAATGGATACAGTAAGCATGTAAAGTTCATTTCTCTATTCTGAATTAGAAAGCTTAATCTGATCTTATGTTAAGGAGCTACTTTTCCACTAGTTAGCATGGTCTTTAAATCTGGTACCTCATTACTCATGTGCCAGAGGTTAAACATTACTCTTATTAGATTGGCTGGTCTCCTTGCCTGGTCTTTTTGTTCTGGTGTGTGGTGGCACTCTAGTTTTCCTTGAGACCGGTACCCAACACTGAATCCCCTTTCAGTTCACTAAGGAATCACTCAACCATTTCTTGCTGGTGACTTTTTTTTTTTTAAGGGTTTTTATTTATATTTATTCATGAGAGACACCGAGAGAGAGGCAGAGACACAGACAGAGGGAGAAGCAGGCTCCTCATGGGGAGCCTGATCCAGGACTTGATCCTCAGACCTGAGATTATGACCTGAGCCAAAGGCAGATGCTCAACTGCTGAGCCGACTAGGTGTCCTTTGCTGGTGACTTTTAAAAACATTAATTGGATCTGGATTTTCTTTTTCTTGAATAGAGTTTGATGGTGTTCCTTTCTGTGGGACTAGGATAGTCAGATTTTGCCTTGTGCTGTCACACTGAACCCCTTGACTAAGAACAGCTCAGATTATCATTAATACTTGATCATTTGGATCTTGACCTCTTCCTGGAGGAGGTTAGTCTTTTCCCAATCTCCACCTTGATCAGTCTTTATTTCAGTTGAAAAACTCCTTGCTCCCAGGACTTTGCCATCATCTGTGTTTTCATTGTTGCCTGCCAATGTTACGCTCAATCTGGAGCTCCACTTAACTGCTCCTCAGAACTTCTGCACTGGGCCTTCACAGCTTCCTTCCTTGTTTTTATTTCCTTATCTTACATTCACATTTCTATTGTTCCGCTCTCCTTTAGCCATGCAACACACATTACTTAAGGAAACCCAGTGATACTTTAAAGCATGGATCTTGGAAACATGTTTATGCACTGCCAAAGTTTAGTTTCCCTTCATCTATCTCTCCCCAGGTACTTAACACAAATGAAAAATAGTGACCTTTTAGAATAGCTTTCAAGGGAGGTAGCAGCATACCAACTCCCCCATGATACTGTTGAGTGGAAGCCAACTGGCATGAAGAAGTAAGAGCAAGAAGAACAAACCTTTAAAATTAACAGTTTTGAACTGATGGAAGCAAGACAAGCAAGGGGTCGGGGAAGTGGTGCTGACTCTAATGTGGAAAAAATACATATATTTTTTAATAATAATAAAGGCAGTCCAGAATACAGTGGGTGTGAATTGTTTTCTTTGCATTTCATATTCTCTGTAGCCGTATCTCTCGTTGTATTGGTAAGTGAACTAAATCATGTTTCCTTATGCATCTCTGAATAAAAAGTCAAAAGAATATATATAGTTCATTAAACTCCTTGTTGCCTCCAAACACATCTTGAAAGTTCAAATAACTCAGAGTCAACGTGTAAAAACATAACATACCCTACTATTGTTTAGAGGAAATTGAGACCTGCTTTTATCAGCCATTTATCCAGAAAAGCATGTACCGTATAAATCTAGCCAAGTATCCTTCATTGTGTGCACATACTCTGCAGTATTGATGTTCATTATGCGATCCAGATATTTTCAGAATGGTTCTGTGTTACTCTATTGATCCTCTTGCATTACAGTTCTCCATTAACCAGAAACTCCCATTGTTTTTTATTCACTTTTGTTTACTTGTCTTAGGACAGAGGTTGTTGAAAAGCCCTTTTCTGTTATCATTTTGCCTATAGATGACTATTTTATAACCTTTTGCAGGGACCTTGCCATGTAAGTCTGTATTTACATTCCATATATTTAGAGCCATGATCTCAGTCAGGGATGAGGAGATATAAATCAGAATCTGGGACTGGGGTGAAAGAGACTATATTTAAACCTCTGAGTCCTACTGAACATTTCAGAAAGTAAGGCTGTGTATGCTCTTCCAAGTTGTTGGAAGATTCAGAAGATAAAAGTGAGCAAATGTTGTAGGACAGGGGTTTCAAAAATGGTTTAAAAACACTGATTTCAAGTCTCTAATGTTTAGAGTGACAAAAGAATTTCCACTTTAGTAAGTCTGCAGGAGCAGGATGTCATGACAGCATGTTCAGACTGAAAGCTGTGGGATGACTGGAGGAAAATTCAGGCATGGCCACAAAGGCACAACAGGATCTCGACTCCACATTTTCCCTTGAGGATTTGAAGCCAGATTGGTTTAAACAACTGTTTAAGAAAACACACACACACACACACACATACAACAAAGATCTCTCTTAGGGGACTAGCCCCTTAATAGGACAGTTGGAATATTGGAGCTGGAACATTTGTCAGTTGGTTGCTGACTTGGAAGAATGACAATGGGACTAGGATTTGGATCTTGGGCCTAGCCCTTAGAGGAGGAGGCAGTTGAGGTTTTGTGAAAGGAGGAGAGGTTTAGAAATGAAAATAAAATAAAGGTCCCTTAATCAAAGGGAAACATTCAAAAGAGGTAGGATTAGGATGTGAGCTTAGGGGAAATACCTAAACTAGAAATATTAGTTGTTCATCAGGGAAAAATAGAAGTGTTTGAATGGAACAGCTCCATAAAGAAGGAATTATCTCAAAACCCTGTTAATTTTCTGGCCTATTGGTTCTCAATCTTCATTTTGGGTCTTGAACCTCATTGAGAATCTAATGAAAGCTCTGGACCAGGTCCCCAGAACAATGTACATATTTACAACATTTTGCACACAATTTTCAGAGGATCATGGGCCCTGTGAAGCCCAACCATATTAAGAATGCATTAACTCTTGTCATCTCCCTCTACCCAGACTTAGCCAAAATTTAGTGACCTTGATGCCACAGGAAGTATTTGGAGGCTAAACGATGATTAATGTTGTTTGACGTGTGGATGAAGAATAGATTAAATTCAAGATAAAAATATGTGTAGTAGGGGGTCCCTGAGTGGCTCAGTGGTTTAGCACCTGCCTTCGGCCCAGGGCGTGATCCTGGAGTCCCGGGATCGAGTCCTGCATCGGGCTCCCTGCGTGGAGCCTGCTTCTACCTCTGCCTGTGTTTCTGCCTCTCTCTCTCTGTTTCTCATGAATAAATGAATAAAATCTTTAAAAAAATATATGTGTAATAGAATCTAGATTTTAAGGAATTTAACTTTTTAATCTAGTACTTAAAAAATTGAGGATAATTGATAACAGCTGAGATAGGAGATATGTTATTTAATGGGCTGGACTGAAGATACTGGAAAAACAGTGGCAATCCAGGTCATTCACTGTGGCTCTGAACAAGTCAAGTATCCTGTTGTATAAAATGGTACATCATAAGAATATGCTGGTAGCAAACTAAATCTTACCCTACTAAAAAGTTACAAATACAGAATTGCTCTACACTAAAAGCAATTCTACACTAAAAGCACAGAAGTACGAGACAGGGAATCAAGATCACAGAGGCCAATGTGGAGTTGGAGGTTTCCATCTTGAGTAGCTTATAGTTAGGATGGAGATGGCAGACTGGATCCAGGTGATCTATGTGGGGTGAGGGCCTATATGTATAAGACAGTCACAGCCAGAGTGGGCTTCCTCACCCAGGGTTGAGTAGGACCTGACAGGTCAGGCAATATTGAAGATCCATGGGCCAGTCTAGAATCCGAGGCTACTAATGCTTAGGCAAATAGGCCAGGCAGTATTTTAGGGGGATGACTCTTGGCGCCTGAACACTAGGGGTCCAAGGCCACTCTAGTAAATAGGTTGGGGACACTATTCCTTTATCTAGCTTTCTTTTATTTCGACAAATACATTGTGCATACTTGTGGGCTAGGCACCCTTGTAGAAAAACATGCAGCAGGCTTGATTGGGGTGCTGAGTCAATCCATTGCTTTGTCACAGATCTAACAACTTTTACATGTTTTGGGTGAAGGTAGGAATGAATTCTTAAACTTGTTAGCCCAAAGCTTAGCGAGCTTGAGTGAGACAGCCTGGTTGGGCTGGAAGGGAAGGAGATAGCAAGTCAGTTTTTTTCTTCTTGCTCTCACAGATATTTTAGAACTCAGGGACTCATTTTCCTAGATTCTTTTGATTCAGATGGTGAGTAATAACCTACTCTTGGACACAGTTTCATAAGAAATGTGATTTTGATGATCACTTTTTCAGGATCTTGTGCATGTGATCTTAGTATTGAAAGATGATTTCAAAGTATCCATGATAGGTCCTTTCTCATGGTGGTTTTAAGTGGGAAGTAACAAGTACTGTAGTATTAACCCAGACTTTCTAGAAAGATTCTACAATTTAGTATTGATCCTTAATTGATTCGAACCAGAACTTCTATCTTAATCCCTCTTCCCACCCTCCCTCCCTTCCTGTTTTAATAGTTCATATAGGTAAAATCAAACCTAGTTTTAAAAAAGTGATGTGATATGCAGCGTTGGATATTACATTGATGAAATAATCCTGTCTAAAAGTATTTGTATCTTTTGTTTGATATTCATACTTTGTTTTTGGCTAAGGTGGTTGAAGGGAACTTAACTCTGTAGATAATTTTTAAAAATTTTACTCTGAAACTGATGATCAAATGGAGTTTATCACCTTATTTTTTATTCATAAAATAATTTTCAAAGAATGCTAATGAAAAAAATCCAAACATATTAATAGAGGAAACCTTTCTTAAGTTCTAATAGCCCTTACCAGAGCAACAACCTTTTTAATGTAGTTAAGAAACATGAGTAATAAACACAAAGGCTGTTGTGAAGAGGTATCTGCATACTGATTTTGTCTTATCTTGTGGGCAGCTATGTGTCTAGTAAACACAAAGAATACATTGTGAAGGCCATAAAATGTTTTGGTAATTCTGTACATGGTATAATAATCATAAACATTAGGCATAATTGTTTTGTAGTGTTCTGGGTGACATCAAAATATAAAGTTGCTGGAACATATATTTAGAGTATTCTGTATTTCAGGGCTAAGTAGTTTTTTTTTTTAATTAAACTTTGTATTTTGGAATAACTATGGATTCACTACACATATTGTAAAGTGAGATTTGATGAGATTTTGACATAAGTAAGTACCTGTGACACAGTCAAGGTAATGAATATATTCCTCACCCCAAAAGTTTTTTTCCTTATCATTTTGCCACATTTGCTTTACTATTCTCTCTGTATTTTTTTCTGAGCCTTTGAGAGTAAATTAAAATATATGTGTGTGTGATACATACACATATATCATGTCCCTTTAGCCCAAAATACCTACTTATTTTCTAAAAACATAACCACAGTACACTTAAAACAACCAGGACATTTCATATAGGTACTGTTATCTCCTATGCAGCTCACATCCCAGTTTGCTAATTGTCCCAGTAATGTGTTTTATAGCAATAGATAGACTTTCCTTTTCACCAAACTTCTATTTTCAGATAATCATAGATTTGCATACAGTTACAAGAAACTGGTTAGATATCCCATGTATTTCATTGGTGGTAACATCTTGCAAAACTATAGTACAGTATCACAACCAGGAAATTGGCATTGACACTGTCAAGACAGAACACTTTTATCACCACCACAAAGATCCCTTGGGTGTTACCCATTTATAGCCATGGACATGTCCACTTGCCTGTACTCCTTAACTTGCAACCACTGATTTGTTCTCCATTTCTGTAATTTTGTCTTTTCAAGAATGTTTTATAAATAAAATTATACAGCACATAAGCTTTTGAGATTACATAAAGCAGCATAGTTCTCTGGTGTTTCATCTTGATCCTTGCACGTGTCAGTCCATCCTTTTTCTTGTTTCATAGTATTCTCTGGTTTGGATGTACTGTAGTTTGCTTAAACATTCACATGTTGAAAGACATCTGGGTCATTTCCAGTTTCTGCCTACTATGAATAAAGGTGCTGTAAACATTTGTGTGCAGATGTTTGTGTGGACAGTCCTTGAGGGTAGATGCATAGGTGTACCATTGCCAACAATCCAAGGGTAATTGCATACTTACTTTTTTAGGGGAATGTTAAACTGTTTTCCAGTGGCTGCACCATTTTATGCCCCCACTGGCAATGTATGAGTTACTTAGTTTTTCTCCATCCTCACCATTATTTGATGTAACTTTTTCTTCCCTAGTCATTCTGACGGATGTGTAGTTGTGATTTGATTTCCCTGATGGCTAACGATGTTAGATATCTTTGTGCTGATTTATTATTTGTAGATCCTCTTTGGTGAAACTTCAGTATCTTACCCAGATTCTAATTGGATTGTTTCCATACTGTTGAGTTTTAAGAGTTCTTTCTGTATTCCATATAGTCCCGTGTCAGATGTGTGGTTTGCCAACATTTCTCTTGCTCTGTAGCTTGTCTTTTCATAGAACAAAAGTTTTTAATTTTCATGAAGTCTGATTTATCAATTTTTCCTTTTATGAATCATGTTTTTGGTGTCAAGTCAAAAAGAACTCTGCCTAGCCCCTAGGTCCTGAAGATTTTCTTCTATGTTTCTTTTTTTCCTCAAAGTTTGATAGGTCTGTGGGGGTGAACATGGGGGCTCCCTGTTTCTCCTCCCCTAATGTCACTTGGGCCCAGCTATTGGGATGCCTGAGAATAGCCTGGTAAGGTACAAGTTTAGGCTCCCTACTAGGTCTTTGCTAAAACATGGGTGGGACCAAGGTTGGGTTTGGCTGGATTAGAGCAGTCTAAAAATTTTCTGTCTCGCTGGGCTTCCCCTTCCCTTGTCCTTTGATTGCAGAGAAGAGGCTTCCCTTGGGTCCTTTTTGTTTGTTTGTGCCCATTGGTGCTTCCAGGTTCTGTGGGAGCTTCCAGGCTCCATGAGGCAAAGAGAAAACCCAGGGAGCTCACCACATGTCCTGAGGTCCCACTCCAGGTTGCTTTCTTCTTTACCTGTAAGTGGAGTCTTTATATTTGTTTAATATGTCAGATGTCTAGGACTTTAAGTTGGGTGAAATGGGGGAAAGTATATGTAATCCTTCTTTCCAGAAGCAGAAGCCAGTAGTTTATTTTATGTTAATTGATAGGTTTTCTGTCAAAGAGAAATTTGTGTAAATTAATGTATAAATATAAATGTTCCAAGAGAAGTAAATACTGTCACTTAACCCTAAGTCACACTTTTGAGAAATCTTCCTTAAAATATGCTGCCATTCTTAAAATGCATTAATAGTCTGAACATACATGGTTCCAGCTGGGTCTCTCTCTCTCTCCTAATTTATCCCCAGTGCATGTCCATCCACAACATACTGGCTGCAGTTTGCTAGTTAATTATTTTACATGTTGTTGCATGTAAAATGTCAGCAATTTAAATCTGTTTTCCTGGTTGGCCGTTATTCATGTCATGGTTACTTTTAAGCTAAGGAACGAACTACAGTCTTTTTTCCCGATATTATTATATCATAACTGGGGGAGTATTTTATAGTTTGGAAAGGAAAGCCAGTACATACACTAGGGTGTATACATCCCTAGTTGGCTGTGGGCAACACCTGGTAATCACATTCATTCATACATTTGCAGCTCAATGTTTTTGCATACTTACACCAAGTATGGTGTTGTCCCATTTTATCACCAAATGAACCTCTCTTCCACCAGCACAAAAAACTGATGGGAAGGGAAGTAAGAGAGAAAGGTAGTTTTTCGAGCTTTTTGGGCTTTGGAATTACACATAAGGGATTCTGGACCTCTGGAAATAGGGCAGTCAGCAAGCGGAGTTGGAGTAAGGGCCCTATTTTTAGCCCTGAACTCCACACTGTTTAACTACTGAGGTGGTGCTGGAGGCCCTGGATTTGCCAACTGCGATTGTTTCCAGTATGAAAACAAAAGCGGCTATTGGTTTAATCCTGTTATATGGTGTTGATCTTAAAAATCGTTGGATTCATATTAGGATTTGAGGTTTAATCCTGTAAGGATCAGACTTTCATCTTACTTATCCTAAATCCCTCTTTAATCTTGTTAATTATGCCAGACTGCTTTCCCAGGGGTCAGGGTTTGTGTGTGTGTGTGTGTGTGTGTGTGTGTGTGTGTGTGTGTGTAGGATGTATTCATATAGTTGCTTTTCCAAAGGTATCTTTCTCTGTCTCTGAAAATGAAGATCAGTTTTCTCACAAAGAGCTGTAGAGTCCATGTGTACTTCTCCAGAGTAGCATTAGTATTGCAAGGATAACACCGGTTCTGTATTCTTATACCCAAGATTAAAGTAAGTCTCTGCAAGGCCTCCTGAGAGGGAATCTAGTGCTTGTCTTGGATTTCTCAGGAAGGCATGTGGCACTCTTCTAAAATGGGAATATCATTTGAGTTTAGAGGCTCTTAGTCAAAAAATATAGTTAAATTGATTATAATTGAGATGCCACTCTTCTATATACTAGAACAGAAAATCAGTTCTTATTACCTTTTGACCTTCACATTGAAATTGTGCTGTGTGCCTTAGGAAAAGAAAATACATGTTTCGTCTTGGATCTCTTTGCTTCCACTTAACAGAACATAACTGCTATGGATCTTGTGCTGTTTCTTCCCTTCTTTCCCTTAAAGGATAATTGTCAATGACTGTCCTCTCCAAGCAATAAAAATGATAGATCTTAGCTAACCATAAGATTTTTTTTTCTTATTTCTGCTATTAGGGTGGGAAGTTTTGTAATTGGACCAAAAGTTTTACTGATGGATTCAGGAACCAGTAAACCTATACCAAATGATTTCTCTTATAGCCCCACATAATTACTTTTCTTCCTCTAGTTGTTGGGTGGTGGTGGTTCTTGTTTTTTTAACTAATAATTGGAATACCTAATGTAGAGTCCTTCAGCTGCTAGAACATGATGGTTTTATGTCGTGGGGAAAAATAGCCTGGTCAACTCTATTTTAATCTTATCTTTTCTTTTCTTTTTTTTTTTTTTTCTTTCCCTTATTTATTCATGAGAAACACACACAGAGAGAGAGAGAGAGAGAGAGAGGCAGAGACACAGACAGGGAGAAGCAGGCTCCATGCAGGGAGCCTGATGTGGGACTCGATCCCAGGTCTCCAGGATCACACCCGGGGCCGAAGGCAGCGCTAAACTGCTGAGCCACCCGGGCTGCTCTATTTTAATCTTTCTATGATTATTTCACTTACAGCAATTACTCAAGGATTCCTAAATATAAAAAGTGAAAGTAAACCTTGGTATTACGAATTAAACTGGCCTTTAGATCTATTGGTATTTTATATTCAGCTATCCTTTATTTCTTCCAAATGAAGTAGGTACAGCCTTTTGGTGCATATATGGTTATGAATGTTTACTTTGCATATTCATTTTAAAGGAAATAAAGTATTTAAGAGAACTTATGTATTTATGTAAGGGAACTTTATTTAAATTAAGGGAAATGTATTTAAGGGAACGTCTTTGCAAAAATGCAAGATGTCTTCATTACTGGCAGGGCTGTAATGCTGACATTGAGACTGTGGGAAGTGGCAAGAAGTTGTTACCAGGATCTAATTCTATAAATGGGAAATATTTAGGGTAAAGAACTCACTTTAGGTGATGGAGTGATTGTGTGTGTGCATGCTTTACCAGAAGTGAGGAGGGGTGACTTTGATTTCTAATCCGCTTTGGGGGGAGCTCCATATCAGGGCTGCACAGAAACGTTCAGTGAAGCAGCTCCTTTATCATAAAGAGAATTTTAATTAAAAAATGTTCTTGCATCGTGAGCAGAGTAAGCGACAGCCGGCTACACTGGGCATTTATCTCCTTCAAACCACATTACCAGTAATTGCTGCATTAAATCAAAGTCAGAAGAGATTACAGGTCTGAATTGAGCAAGGGGCTCGTGCCAACCCAAGGATTCCCACACTGCTGCATTGCTGCTATCAGAGCCTTGTCCCAGTCCCCGGAATGGAGGAGAGTCAGGTGATGCCTGACAGTTCATCTGTAAGGCGCAAGCATAGTGAGCACAATCCAAGACCCTGTGGCCTACCCTTTGGGGTAGCTGTTTATTTTGAGCACAAGGGAATGGTTTCTCATTGTTTTTCAGTACTGTCAGTTAAAAAGAAAGAACATGTTACCTGCTTTGCACTCAAGGAGATGTGCTTTGAGATAAAAATCACTTGTACTTTCTCTGCTCCTTTACATATTCATATTGCCGTCCTGGTCAAGCGTGGTCTTCTCACTTGACTGAGTAATCTGACAGAAGTGCATTGCCCTACACTGCACATGTGTGGGAGTTTCCTCTTCCTTCCTCCTTCCCCGCTACTGTCTTTCCTCCCTCTAACACAATTATATAGCTCTTCACATGCTTTCTGCTTCCTATCGAGGCCACTTACCCTTCAGATATAGATCTGGCTTCATAAATCAGATAATTCTGAATCTCCTTTAAACGCCCTTCCTAAATTATCAGAGATGATGTTGATGACGATGGCAGTGACGGTAAGAGCAGCTCTAACTTAATACTCACTCGTCGAATACCAGGCGTATTCATATGCCGGCTGATGTAATCATCCTAGCAACCCAATGAGGTAGGCATTCCTATCGTCTTTTTTCCAGATACAAGGCCTGAGGCAGAGAGATGTGAAATAACTTTCTCAAAGTTACACAGCTCTTAACTGCACACTAATGTGGCTTCTGTACACCAATCAGGCATTCTGCTAAGTGTTAGGGATGCTTCGAGGAATAAGATAGATTATATAGTCCCTACCGCCCTAGGCTGGAAGAGGCAGAAATTACATTCATGACAAGTTGAAAAGGACATGTGCTAGTGCTAAGGTGGTATGCAGCAGAGATCTAAACTAGACTAATCAGAAGTGATTTTTAAAAAAGCATGCTTTTATACTTCTGCTTAAATCTCATACCTAATTTGCCACCATACCCATAATCTTCCTTTTAATAAGACTTCCTCTGTAATGTTGTAGGGCACGCTAGTGACTTTCCCCAACTCCCTTTACCAGTCTACCCTCTCCCCAAAGAAAAGAACTAGTCCTCCACAAACTCATTGCAGCACACGAGGCAGGAATTCATTTATTTTTTTAACAGCTCTACTGAAGTTTAATTGATAGGCAATAAATTACGCATATGTAAAGCTTATAATTTGATAAGTTTTGACATCTCTAAAAGTTCCCTCATACCCCTTGTTATTCTTCCAACTCTCCCTCCACATCTCTAGGCAACCACTGATACAATTTCTATCAGCATGGATTAGTTTGCATTTTCTAGTATTTTGTAAAAATGGAAGCACAGTAAATACTCTTTTTCCTGGTTTGTTTGATGCAGCATAATGATTTTGAGGTTCATCCATGTTGTTGCATATACCAATGGTTCATTTATTTTTATTGCTGAATAATAGGCTATTGTGGACATACCATAATTTGTTCATCATTTATTTCTGATGGACAGTTAGGTTTTTTCCGTTTTGGGCTTTGATATATAAAGCTGCTGTTTCTCTGAACAAGTCTTTTAGTGAATTTATGTTTTCATTCCTCTTGGATAAATACTTAGAAGTGGAATGCAAGGATCATATGGTATGTATATGTTTAGCTTTTTAAGAAATTGCTAAATTGTTTCCACATTGACTATACCATTTGATACTCTGACCAGCAGTATTTGACACTTTCTGTTCCTCCATTGCCTTGCCAGCATTTAATATTGTTGATCCTTCAAATATGAGTCTTCCTAATAGGTATGTAGTGGCATTGTTGTAGTTTTAATTTCTGAATGAATAATGGCATCAAGCATCTTTTCATTTGCTTTGTTGATATCTCTGTATCATCTTTGGCCAAGTGTCCAAATCTTTTGCTCATTAAAAAAAAAAAAAACCAAAACGGGTTACTTGTTTTCTTATGCTTGAGTTTGGAGAGATTTTATATATTCTGGATATAAGTCCTGTATCAGATGCATGCTTTGCAAATATTTTCTCTCAGTTGTAGCTTGTCTTTATATTCTTACAGTATCTTTTGTAGAGCAGAAAATTTTAATGAAGTTCATTTTATTAGTTTGTTCTTTTACAAACTGTGCCCTTGGCGTCATATCTTAGAAACCTTTGCCTCATCCAAAGTCATACAGGTTTTCTCCTAGGAGTTTTATAATTTCACCTTTCACATTTTAGTCTGTGGTCCATTTTGACCAGATATTGTATATGGTATATAAGGTATGTATCTAGGTTCATTTTCATTGTGTGTGGATATCCAGTTCTGATACCATTTGTTGAAAACACTGTTCTTTATCCACTGAATTGCCTTTGTACCTGTGGATCCATTTTTGCATTTTCTATTTTGTTCCACTGATGTATTTTTCTACCTTGACACCAACACCACACTGTCTTAAGGGATGTGAGTATTATGGGATCTAGTAGACTTCAGAAAAGTGATAGTGAACTATCATAAACCTCAGGTATAGCATTTGATTTCAGTACATACCTAGAGAAAAGTTATTCATAAACTTGAAAACCTATTTTTGAACAGTGGATATGTACTCTGAGAGATATACACTGGTCATGAGCTAGAAGACTCAATATTCCCAGCATATTAATTCTCACCAAACTGATCTTTAGATCCAGTGTAATCCCAATCAAAATCCAAGTAGATTTTTTATAGAAGCTAACAAGCTAATTTTAAAATTTATATGGGAATGCCAAGGACCTAGAAGCCAAGACAGTTTTGAAAAAGAAAAAGTTGGAGAACTAACACAGCTTGATTTCAAGCTTCAGTGATTAAGACAGTATGATATTGGCCTCTGTGTGGAGGCATATACTCTTAATGTTACGCAATGAGATTGTGTTAGTTAAGTTTTGCTGTATAACAAACCTCTCCAACCAAAATTTAATGGCTTAAACAGTGTTAATCATTTATGTGTTCACAATTCTGTGGATCAGAAATTTGAATGGTTCTTCTTGTCTGGACTGACCTGGGTGGTCTGGGATGACCTGACTTTCACATCTGGCAACTAGTTGGCAAGCTGATTGGTCATGAGAGCGTAACTGGAACAGCTCATCTCTGTTCTACTTTGTTTTCCATCCATCCTCACACGGTAGTCTCAGGGTTCCGGTGAGTAGCAAGGGAAGGCAAGTCCCAGTGAACAAATACCTGTCAAGCCTCTGATTGTATCACATTTGCTAATGGCCCAGTGGCTAATGCTGGTCATAAGGAAGGCTAAGAGCGGTTTCGAGGGGTGGAGGAAAAGTTCCACCTCTTACTGGAGGGGCTCTAAAATAGTGCGATGATTTTTGTAATATATCACAGAGGCATTATGAATGAGTTAAGATAAAAGTTTCTGTGGAGGCTAAAAGGCTCTATTATATAAGATAATGTATGTAGAATCATTTGTAGATGTATTTTCCAAATAGTATTTTAATATTTATAGTTATTTTCTGCTTTAAGAGATATCTTTCCCCTTACCCTTTATGTACTGTCGTTCTGGATTTACAGTGAATGTCTATTGGCCTATTTTTTTATGGATACGTTTTACTTCTTAGTAGTACTGGTATAGAGTGAAAGAGTAATGAAAGACACTTCTAACAAAAATGCTAATCCTTGGCCTCACCATTTGCATGCCTTGTGTCTCTCTCCAAATAGAAGAATGCATTTCAGCCATAGCATGGCCTGTCCTGTTACTACCCATACTTCCTTTTGTACCATGTGTCATACAAAGGAGTTCTTCTGTACTTAACCGTGATTTGCTATTCTCTGGTAGGTATAATTTCAAGTATTTTCATTGGTGTAGAAAATTCAACAGTCCTCACAGTACCTTAGAACCAACAGAATTTTATATGAATATTTTTGAATAGGCTCTTGACTTGTGTGCATATATTCATTCACTTGCCAACATTTCTGTACGCACCCTCGGTATGACTTTGCCCATGCCATACTGTTATATGCATTTGAATGCTGTTACACTGCCTCCAAGCTCCCACCACACTCTCCAGGTCCCCTGGAAAACTCTTTAACGGATTAATTAATTTCAAGTATTAACAGCTCATGAACTATTCCTGGCTTCCATCACCCTGGGAAGTTCGATGGTGGCAGTGGTGGCAGCCGTGGCTTTTTTTCCCCAGGTCACACCTACACATACGGCATTTGTCAAATAGTATTTTGGTGTTTGTTTTCTGCTTTCTTTCCCCTGCCATCAGCTCTTTCTATTCCTAGGGCTTCACACAACATTGAGGATATCTTGGTTGAATAAATGAGTGTTGACTGAAGGAACAAATGCGAGGTGATCTGTGCCTGGTTTTTAATTCATTTCACCCTGATTCGTAGTTTCAGGTGATTTTGAACCTTCCCTTCTCACATGTGATGGGCATGGGCTGTGTGAAAGGTATTGGCTTAATTCTTTGAGAGAAATATGGAGTCAGACAGGTCCTGCCCTTAAAGAAATCATCTAATAGATTAAACAAGTATTGCTAAAAACATAGAAAGTAGTAAGTGCCATTAGTCAGCTAAAGGTAAAATACCATGAAGTTCAGACAGAAGAGAAATTACTTCTGTCTGGAAGTAATCAGGAAGAGCTTCATGGAACAGATAGCATGAAGGTAGACCTGGAAGGGATCCATTTAAAGGTTTGGTCATTTTGAAATAGGTAAGAAAACAATATGATCAAAGGCACAGCCAAAAAAACAAGACAAGGTAACAGTCCTCCTTGACCGAGACAACAGTGAGTAGTTGAATGTATCACTAATTATTTTTATACTTTATTGTCACTTGGAAGACAAGCAAGGATCCCAAGATAGTTGTATTAAAATTTATATGCAGATACTGTGTCTATTTTCCATGTGGATTGTGAATTTATTAATTTCACCGCCATCCTTTTGCTGATATTACAAAAGCAGCTCTCTCACAAAACTTGTTTTGATCCCCTTATTTACTAAATTCAGTTTATCTTTCCTACATTCTCATTTTTTAAAAAAAAACTTCTCTGTATTTCTACTTGACATTGCTATATACTCAACTCTGGTATCAGTTTATGAAATGCCTCCCCTAGTGTAAGGGACATAGGGTAGAAGAATAGTAACGGATGTTCTCTATGTCCTGGCTTTTGTGAATAGTACATGATCCTGCTTAATCTTTTTTATCCTTTGTTGCTATTTCTGCCTTCTAGAAGTGAGTATTCCTTAAGGTTCTATTTTCAGCTCTGTGCCTTGTATCCACTGTTCGTTCGTTCTCTCTCTCTCTCTCTTTCATCTGTCTTCTCTATCTTTTCTTTTTTGAAAGAAAAATACTGTGGACTAATTCAGTATGGGAGAACAGTCAACCACATTCTGCCCTTGACTGTTCCTCCCATACTCCTGTTGGCTCTTCATTTCTAACCCTGACCTCTCTTCTGGGGCTGCCACCTACACCTCTGAGTATGTGTTAGACATTTCCTATTGGATGTCCTGCCATAACTTCAGAGCAGTTTATACTTCCGATTTTCCTGTTTTATTAGTGGGATACTTATTTGGCCAATCAACTAGACTCAGAACCATAGTGTTATATTTAATTACCCTTTCTCTCATACCCTGTATCTGAACAATCTGCAGTTCCTGTGGATGCTGCCTTTGTAATGTTTCCTACATCTATACCTTCATTATTCCTATGGCTAACAAGGTTTTGCATTAATAATCTGTAGACTATTGTAATTTTATCCTCTAATTGGCTTCCCTGACTTTTCTGTTCTTCCTGTGGCCACTAGAGCCATTTTCACAGAATTTTAATTTTGTAGCATGCTTTCCTTCTCAAATTGTCTTTGAAGGTAAGGTCTAAAATACATAGCCTGATGTCCTAAACCCTCCACAGTGATTCCAGCCTACTTTTCTTAGTATTTGCCACTGTTCACCCACAGTCATCTAGACTGGTCACACTGATCCTTAAATAAGTCTTGCATATTTCTAACTACATATTTTGCCTACATACATATCTTTCTTTCCTTCATCCCTTCCATCCTCATCTGTCTCAAGCCCTGTCTTTTTTTTTTTTTTTTTAACTTTTATGTTATCCCATTACACAGCAATCTTTGGAATCTTCTAATATTATTGTCACTAAAACTAATTTTATACCTTAAAGCAGAGAGGTCTTTGCAATCTGTGCTTAAATATTCTACCGTGAGGCCTAACTCTAGTATCTTCGCACACTCATAGTAGGATTGTGGCATAGTGAGAAGGGAAGGAAAGAAGAGAAGAAAAAAAGAATGAGAAGAAAGTAGAAAAGAGAAGAACCTCAGATATTTTCTGACTATCCAGTACTTGGTAACTCTTGATACCTCGATTGTAGATGGTACAGATTACATTGCATTATCACCAATCATGTTCTATGGTATGGGACTGATGATGGTAAATTGTCTACTTTATCCTTATCAAAACTTAAATTTCATAAATCTCAAAGTAGTTTCTAGATATCTCACTCTTAAATATCACTAGGTCTATTTCTCTCTGATAACATTACAGTCCATCTAACAGACATTATGGATATGCCGACGGTTGAAATTTGTAGTCTGTGTGTCTTTACTAAAGAGATGCATAGAAATATATGTGAAAGGCCATTTTCTGTATTTATAATTGGTCAATACACAAAGACTTTACTACTATAAAAGCATTCATAATATTGCAAAGTGTGTACTTTTTCAAATGGTATAAGTATTTTTTAGAATTTTAGCTTGACTAAGTTACTGGTCTTATATAACAATTTGAATTTTTTTTTACAGGAGATGAGTCAAAGGGCAAGAAGTAGTATACATGGAGTTATCATTCAAATAATTGAATTATTTTGCCATTTTTCTGAGGGGCTATTTATTTAAACTAGACCTGGGCACAGTTTTGGCAGAATCTAGGTTAAGACATGAATAAGATTGATTATCATTTCTATCCTCCAGAGAGTTATAGTAAGGCCATCATATAGGTAAAGCAAATGTGTTAATATAGATGAGACTGAGAAAGATTGCTAGTTTTTAAACTACTTATACTCAAAGGAAAACCTGTCTTGATTCCCTTAAACTTATAAATAAAAAGATATATTATAGGAGTGCCAAAGGCTAATTTAAATGTGTTTGAACATACTAGAAGTTTCTCTCTAAAATAATAAAGCCAACTACCTCCCCGCCATCCTACCCCTTAGAGGTGCAGGTTTTGTCTTATGCCTATAATATGTGTGTGTGTGTGTGTGTGTGTGTGTGTGTGTGTATAAATATATTACATGTTACATATAATACATAGTATATATATGGCATCTGTGGTGTGTCAGTAAGTTATATATATGTATGTGTGTATACATATAACTGTATGACATGTAAGACATAAAGCTTAGAAATTGCATGATTTACTGATTGACATATAGAGATACATATGTGCATTTAAAAATATGGAAATATACTGTACACATTATTCAGTAATAATTTTTTTCATTTAATGAAGTATCAGTCACATCTTTTCACTTTGTATGTATAGATATATACTCGAGAAGAATTTAAAGCTCTAGAAATTGACTAGGCCCTCCTCGTTATGTATATGGAGACCATTTTCAAGTTTAAATATACCAGCTGTTTAGAATTTGAATTATAATATGTTATCTTAAATACAGTACCATCTGGGAACTTCATCATCTGTAATTAACTCACCAAATACTGAACAGAGTTAACTTATGAAATTTGTCAGTCATAGTTTGTGGCAAGTACTGCTGTATATGAGATGAAGTAGAGTGGAGGTGGAATGGAATGGAATGGGAATGGCGTACAAGGAAGAAGAAGGGTTAGAGAATGATTTGATTAGATGTAGAAATAAATTTAGTATAAGATTTTAATACAGAAACATTACCTTTGCTATTTCTTAATTTTTTAATCACTGTATAGGGGATAGAAAACCACTTTAATAACCGTATAGGGGACAGTTAGAATGTATTATAGGCCCTTAGTGTGTGACAAATCAGATAAAAAATGTTGTAAGGTTCAGATACTCCCTTAAGAATTGACAAACAGACTCTCAAAATTGTGGTGGTGAGAAAGCGATACAATGGATGGTTCATTAAGAGCAACTTTGAAAAAAATCTCATTCCTTGTATGAGAAGTTGCTCACAGTGTTTAATTTTGTGCTGTAGCATCCTTTTGGTTTTTCGTTTTACCTGTGTGCTTATCTGTTTCCCCCCGAACTATAAAGTCCTCAACAACAGAACCATGTCTGTTCATATTGTAGTGCTTAAGCACAGTACCTAGTGTGCAGTAGATACTCAGTAAATTTTTATTTAATTGTACTGAATTGATGCATTATTGTCTCTCATACAGAACACATGGCCCCAGAATACCAACAATCTGAACTTAGTCTGTCTAGTACATTGTCTAGTACATTGTAGTTACAATGGTCCTCCTAATCTTTTAGAACCAATTTGAGGTAAATGTTTAACCAAGAGAACTGTCTTAGATGTACTAAGGCCATTTTGACTCTTAAAAAAACAATTTCTTCTGAACAATCCTAAAATAAAATGCAGTGACCATAAAAGGAGAGAAAACCTGCACGGGGGGTGGGGGGGGGTGGCAACACAGTTGTACATAAACTCTCACAGATGCCTCACAGTTCCATTTAATCTTCGTAGGTTTAATCTTACTGAAACATGTTATAATATTACTGGCTCTCCAAGGTTAGAGAGATCATAGCCCTTGAAACTAATTTAGAATTATTTATCATTATGAACTTTTGAATGCTTGCCCCAAGTAGGGGATTTCTTAGGAGCAATACTTAAAAACAGTGTGTCTCTTACTAAGCATTTACTTTCTGCTCAACTCTATGTCCTATTTTCTAAGAATTACTTTAGTTCTCTGGTTTTAGATGGGCTGTTTAGACTTCAGAAAGCTAACTTGCTTTATCAGACTGACTTAACACCTGTCCATGTTTGTTACTGCTTTTAATATCTGTTATAGAAATATGTGTGCACGTGTGTGTTTGTATATAATGGTAGGGTGGGTATAGCAGCTTCCTAAAAGAGGAAAAGCAACTGGCTTTTCTGAAAAAACCTTTCCACCCCCACTTTTTTTGGAAGCAGCCGGAGTTAATCCTTACATGTTTGATTGGAACAGCTGAGAGAGTGTCTTGCATATCTTAAGGTCTCCAGTCGACTCATGTTGCCTCAGAGTTGGGGCCACCTTCCTCTTTTCTAGTCCTGATCCTGCCAGCTGTCCCAGCCTCTGTTAAAGCATAGTGAAGGAGGTGTTAAATGATACACAAACATACGCTGTCATGAAAGGGATCCCTTTACTGCATGTAGCAGTGTGACTTCTTTTTTCTCCCATTCCTTTCCACGACAGAGGGGTTTTATACTGTTAATCCTAGCACCTGTCTCTGCCGGAGACAGAAGGGGTGTGTGTGTGTGTGTGTGTGTGTGTGTGTGTGTGTGTGTGTGTGTTGTATGTGCGTGCGTGTGCGCGTGCGCACCATCCTGCCCAAGAAGGAATAGAGAAATAATACCAGTCCCATCTGCCTTTCCATGTCCTGGATTGGGAGTGTTCTCTCTGACGCACTTAAAGCCTGGAACATATATATCCTTATCCTGGATACCTTGTGCTTCCTACCATTTTTGTTTGCCACTTTAAGGAGCCTGTGTTCTTTTCCCTGGCTGTGATTCTTTGCCTCTTGAGTTTTTGGTGGAGTTGTCAGTTTAAAACCAACAGTAATAGCAAGTCTCTAGTATAGCTTTCAGTCTGTAACTGAAAGCTTTTTGCTTTTTCCCTGAACATTTCTCCTGGGTAGTTTTGAATCTTACTGGGGTGGAAGCCTGGGCTGAACCAAGCTCCAACCTCATCATCTGAGCCAGCATACCTGTCTGGAGCTTTTTGCTTTTTCCCTGAACATTTCTTCTGGGTAGTTTTGAATCTTACTGGGGTGGAAGCCTGGGCTGAACCAGGCTCCAACCTCATCATCTGAGCCAGCATACCTATCTGCATAGACTGGGAGTCAGCCAAAGATTTTTTGGTGCTACTTAGTTCCTTTGGACAGGACAGCCAGAGCAAGCAGGGCAAAAGTGTAGACACTTTTGATACTGTCTTTATCCAAAGATTTTTTGTTCCCCTTTGCTATGTATGGTGTATATTGTATGGATTATCAATATCCTGTTGTCCAGGTAAGCTAAGGGCTATAACTTGTTTTTTTTAAGGTACTGTTTGATGTGAAGGTTTTATGGTGGGATGAAATGCTTATAAGCTTTCTGTCTTTTGACCTGGTACCATTTAGGGCATAGATTTCTCATAGTATTTTGCTAATTTGCTGTAACGGGAGTTTTGAGCTTTATAGTATTGAGGGCTGGGCAGGAGAGGTTGCTTTCAACTAGACGTTCTGAAGTTTCAGAGAGATTTGTGTGTGTGTGTGTGTGTGTGTGTGTGTTAAGCAGTGGGCTTGGCATTGTAAATGTAACATAACTAAGTCACTGTCCTACAGTAAACTTGAGGCTTCATTTTGAGCAGATGAGAAGCACAAATGGTGGTTTCCAAATGTTGCCATGTTTTTTCAGAAAGGTCATATTTTATTTTAGACTATTTTGCAATGAGATAAATAGTATTTTAGTTATTAACTTATTGAAGTCTAGAATCAGAAAATTTTAAGTCATTATCAAATATATTTCTGAATATCGATTTGCCTTTAAGTTAGTAGTAGTATAGTGAATGAAGTTGAAGAACCCTGGATTCTGATTCAATCTGTAGTGTCACCACCTCTGTCATATGCATATAGCTTCGTTTTACATGACTTTCCTGTTCCTGTATATAAAATGAAGGTATTAGACCAAATGATCTTCATATGCCACAATTCTTTGAAATGTTAATTGGTTGTGCTGAAAAGAATAGGAAAATAAAAATGGTGAATACAGTTAATTCTCAATTACAGATACTAGTTGTTTTCTCAGTTTATTTTGGTTTATCTGTGTTCTCATGACACTTAATTTTTTTTTTTTTTCAAATGGCCATTTCTCTAATAATTAGGTCCTCAATTGTAGGCTGGACAGAAAGGCATAGGGTTAAAGGAAGTGACAAACTAACCAGTATATCCTATTAGATATTGTGGACCTGAAGGCTAAACCAGGCTATTTTTAACTGGACCTGGACCTGTTGTGTAAGCTTGCTGGAGTAAACTCATTCAGGTCTTATGCTACCAGTGTTGAAGTCAGATGGGAGGGGCTGTGGTTATATTTCTTCAACTGTATTCTAACATAGTGATCCGTACTATATGTTTTAGATTCTATTATATATTACATGTTTCCATTATTTTGAGTTACTTAGATGAAGAGTAAATTACATTTACCATAATGAAATTTTGATATATTTGTGGTACTTACTTGTGGACTCAATGTCTACTTGGCATAAAACAAAATAGGCTGGTTGACATAGCAGTTTAAAGCTGGAAGTGTCATGAGCTTAGATTAGAAACAAAGCTTCTTACCATTAAATATTGATGTGCTTTTGAAGAGAAATATCTGTGAACAATTTTTTTCTGAGACCCAACTAGCAAAATAAGGGACTTTGTAGTAACAGTCATATAAGTAAAATTGTCTGACGAAAAAAAATGGAAAAGCAAAAGTATTTCCAAAGAAGTTGAAGCATCAGACATATATATGAAAAAAACAATTATAATGTATAAAAGAAGTTTCAAGGTAGAAAACTGGCCATCCCCCCCCCCCACTGCCCCCTAACAAAGCAAAGGTTGTGGAATAGATTAAAGAATTCCTGTTCAGAAATTATGACATGAGGGACACCTGGGTGGCTCAGGAGTTGAGCGTCTGCCTCTGGCTCAGGGTGTGATCCTGAGGTCCTGGGATCGAGTCCCATGTCCAGCTTCCTGCGTGGAGCCTGCTTCTCCCTCTGCCTATGTCTGCCTCTCTCTCTCTGTGTGTCTCTCATGAAAAATAAATAAATACATACATCTTTAAAAAAATTTAAAAAGAAATTAATAACATGAGAGGCGCCTGGGTGGTTCCAGTAGGTTTAGCATCCAGTTCTTTGTTTTGGCTCATTTCCTGATCTCATGTGTTATGAGATCGAGCCCCATGTGAGATGGAACCTTGGGGCTCTGCACTCAGTGGGAGTCTGCTTGAATATTCTCTCCCTCTGTCCCTTCCCCCACTCGCCTGCATACTCACTCTTTTTTTCCTCGCTCTCTTAAATAGATAAATAAAATCTTAAATTTAAAAAAGAAATTATGACATATTTGCTAAAGTCTTTTGCAGTAAAATTTTATTCATTTATAATAAAATGAATTTGCCACCCCAAATCTTTTCAATCATTAAGATTTAGTATTGATAAATGTTGTGCTCAGTATTTGAAACACTTCCCTGACTTTGGTCTGTTTAGTAGATTTATTCTATGTAAAATTAAGGTAGTTTAGAAATGCAGGTAATGGGATGTTAAAATTTAAGAGTATGCTTTCCATTCTACCACATCAGGGAAGTTAATGGCAATGAAAAAACAATTTAAAATCGAAAGGTCCAAAACTATTTTACAGTCTTACTAATTCAGTTAGGGTAACAGTTTTCTTTCAGGGCATTTATAAATGGGTAATAGATGGTTATTTGCTACCTAAATTTTTATCTTCACTGTGGTTGCAAAATTTTCTTACTGGCTTCTGTTACATTCTTATACTTAGTTAAATTAAAGCTATGCAGTGAATAACCTGTGCGGTTCTGTACCAGTGTTTTATGCCATTAGATATTATGGAAGATTTGGCTGAACAGTATTTTTTAAAAACTAGAGATTTTGCACCTTTTTAAAATTAAGTATTTCTAGAATTGCTAGTGTTGAGTTAATGAAATAGTGAGTCCTTCTCAACATACGGCAATGAAGTATTTTCAGAACTTTATCATTCATTGCTCTTATTCTTGATAAAAATCACGCATGTCTTAAGAGTGTGCGATTGAAATTGGTTTTACAAGTTATAAAATACAATAAGAATAAGTAGATAGGTGAGTGCTCGATATGACTTAAAGAACAATGACTAGGGATACCGGGGTGGCTCAGCGGTTGAGCATCTGCCTTTGGCCCAGGACGTGATCCTGGAGTCCTGGGATCGAGTTCCACATCGGGCTCCCTGCATGGAGCCTGCTTCTCCCTCTACGTATGTCTCTGTCTCTCTCTCTCTGTGTCTCTCATGAATAAATAAATAAAATTAAAAAAAAAAAAAAGAACAATGACTATAGCCTCCCTGCCCAGAAAAAAATTCTATTTATTGAGAAACTATTCCTGAAATTATTCTTTTGGATTAAATATTACTGCCTCTGACTTGAATGGTTAAAATATAACTTGTTAGGATGGCTTCTGTCAAAAACAAAAGGAAAAAAAAAGAAAAGAAAAGTGTTGGTGAGGATGTGGAGAATTTGGAACCCTTGTGCACTGTTGGTGGGAATGTAAAATGGTGCAGCTGCTGTGGAAAACAGTATGGTGCCTCCTCAAAAAATTAAAAATAGAACTACCATATGGTCCAGCAATTCCACTTCTGGGTATATACCCAAAAGAATTGAAAGCAAGATCTCAAAGAGGAATTTGTACACCCATGTTCACAGCAGCATTATTCACAATAGCCAGAAGGTGGAAGCAACAATCCAAATGTCCATCAGTAGATGAAGTAATAGATAACTGAAATATGGTAATAATATATGCACAATGGAGTACACAGTCCATATGCACAGTCTTAAAGATTTATTTATTTATTTGGGAGAGAGAACAAATTGAGGGGTGGGACAAAGGGAGAGGGAGAGAGAATCTCAAGCAGACTCCTGTTGAGTGGGAAACCCCTCTCAGAGCTCAACCTCATGACCCTGAGATCATGACCTGAGCTAAAATCAAGAGTTGGACACTCAACCGACTGAGCTACCCAGGCGCCCCTACTCAGTCTTAAAAAAAGGGAAATTCTGATATAAGCTACAACATGGATGAACCATGAGGATGGTTATACTCAGTGAAATAAGCCAGTCACAAAAAGACGAATACCATATGATGACACTTTTGTGAGGCACAGAAGGTCCATCAAATCCACAGAGACAGACAGTAGAGTGGTGGTTGCCAGGGATTCCTGAGGACAAGGAGACTGGGAAGTTATTGTTTATTGGATACAGAGTTTCATTTTTAAAAAATGAAGAATGTTCTGGAGATGGATGGTGGCAGTGGTAGCAAATTATGGATATATATGATACTACCAAACTATATTTAGTTGACCCTTGAAGAACACAGGTTTGAACTGTTAGAGTCTACTTCTATGTGGATTTTTTATAGTGCAGTATTATAAATATATTTTCTCTCTCTTACAATGTTCTTAATAACTTTTTTCCCCTCTGGCTTACTTTAGTGTAAGAATACAGTGTATAATACATACATACAACGTATAAAATAATGTGTTCATTGACTATTTATGTTACCAATAAGGTTTCCAGTCAGCAGTAGACTATTACTAGTTAAGTTTTGGGGGAGTTACAAAGTATACATTTTGACCACCTTAGGGTTCAGGACCCTAGACCATGTTGGTTAAGGGTCAGCTATACTTGAAAATGGCTAAGAGGGTAAATTTTATGTTTGTTATGTGTATTTTACCACAACAAAAAAACATTGAGAGGGAAATGTAACTGTTACAAGCTAAGGGTTTGTGTATTTTTTTAAAAAGATTTTATTTATTCATGAGAGACACAGAGAGAGACAGACACACACAGGCAGAGGGAGAAGCAGGCTCCCCCGTGGATAGCCCGATGTGGGACTTGATCCCAGGACCCTGGATCATGACCTGAGCTGAAGACAGACGCTCAACCACAGAGCCACCCAGGCACCCCAGAGTTTGTGTGTATTATCACAGTTTTTCCTGAGGCAGTTTTTATGTAACCTGTCACCCACTGAACATGTTGGCTCTGATGATCATTTTGAGGTAAATGGGCAGTTGGAGAAAGAAGCAGCAAGGTCTTACATTATAGGCGGTGTAGCTAAGTGTCCGGATTTGAGAGTTTAGGACAGCCAAGTACAGCTTAAGGATATTGGGCATCTGGAAGATTGGGAGACAGGAAGTTGCCTATCTGAAAGATCCATTTACCTAGTGCATGCTTGGGTCTACACAATGCTGCGGACTGAAGTAGCCCAAAGACTACTTCTTTGTGGGAAGGCGACCTTGATGTAGAGGAATATATGTATTCTTTAATTTCTCATTTTGAGGATTTTTTTTTTGAGTACCTACTGTGTGACGGATACTGTGCCACGCATAGAGATTTGGAGGTGAAGAAGACAGGAGAGTCTCCAGTAATTTATTTAGTAATAGAGACACAGCATATTAATTTATGAAGTAATGTTTTCTAATTTCTCTGGGCTCACCTGTGTCTTAGAGTATGTTATTTGGGGTCTTGTTCTACAAGGTTTAGTTTTCAGGGACAAGAGATAAATGTAAGGGTTATTTAGGTTTTATAGCATAGAAGGTCTAAAGCAGTCCATTTAAAATGCAGCTCTCACTTTTTTTTTTTTTTTTTCAAGAATGGGTTCTGTATAACTGAACCCTGCCTAAACTAGAGAAAAGAAGCAAGGAAATAATAGAGTTAGCCTTAATTTGGCTTCACTTATACTAAAGGGAATGTGAAGGCAAAGGATATTAAAGTGGCATTGTGTCAGAGATGCTTCTGGGAAGGTATTTAATATCTATTAGGTGTAAATTGTTATTTACACTTAGGGTTATTGTGTGGGGGCGTGCTGTGAAAAGCTTTTATACTAACAAGTTTTTATTATTGCAGGAAATGCTATCCCTTTAATGTTGCTTTTCACTTGGGTGTCAGAGGCAGCCTGGGAAAGTATGAGCAAAACCTGCCTTCCAGCCAGGGACTGTTGGATCTGCTTTTATAGCATTACTGGTATGTGGGTGGAAGGTACGGAAGTTGAGTCACATCTAATGTAAAATTGTGAAGAGCAGGGGCACCTAAAGTTGTGTGTGTGTGTGTTTTGAAAAATCAGTGAGTATTATTTTGTCTAGAATCTGAACTATTCTAATCAAGTTGACAATAAGGCCTTTCTCCCACTCTCTTTTTGTACATCTCCCTTTCAGCCTCAGATTTCTAAAATACTGAGGTAAATTTATAAATCTGAACATACTTCCAAGTATCTTTTTGGAAGAAAAGAGCACTTTTTAATGTTTTGATAACCACATGGGTATTCTTCATTCTTAGGTGCCCATGCATTTAAAATAAATGGATAGAGTTAGAAGTCAAGGCATTGTAGCTTGATTTCAGCTAATGTTTTTTTCATCTGCTGTGTATTCAGGCACTGCATTCGGAACTGGGGATATGGTATGAAGCACATAATTCCTACCCTCAGGTTGCTCTCATCAAGTCATATTTATGCAGAAACAGTGACCCCAACTTTATGAACTCTAGGCCAGGCAAGCACTAAGGCATAGGGTAAAGGGGGACCAAAGCCAAATGTTGGGAGCAGGTAGGGTCAGGAGAGACTCTAGAACAGGGGGTCCCTGAAGTGAGCTCTGAAGGATAAATTCATCAGTTAGCCAGATAGAAGGCCGTGGTCAAGGGAGCAAGAATGCGAAACAAAAATGAACAGAAACATAGTGTCGTTGGGGAATGTGGTTCAGCGTGCTGGGAGCAGAGAGCAGTGGGTGGCAGGAAGGGAAGCAGGGACTCTGACTCGTATGGTGAGGCCAGATTATGTGGTAGGCACCTACTTAAGAATTAGGACTTTCCTTCCTTTTAGGCTGTGGAGAATGGTTGATAATTTTAATCAGGGAAATGGCATGGTGGGATTTGCACTTAGAAAGAGGTCCCCCCCAAAAACAGTAAAAAAAAAAAAACGAGGTCCCCTCAGTAAGGTTGAGCAGCTCGGATAGCAGGAGTGGTAGATTGGAGGCAGAAAGGGGCGAGTAGAAGGCTAGATACAAAATAATATGACTAGAGCTGAGTTTATAGTACTAGGGGGTTAGAAAGAAAGGGTAGGTTTCACAGAAATCAAAAGGACTTGCTTCTGGTTTGGTGTGTTGAGTGAGAAGGAGGATCTTGGGAGAATCCCAGATTTTCTTTTTTTTAAAAAAAGATTTTATTTATTCATGAGAGAGAGAGAGGCAGAGATACAGACAGAGGGAGAAGCAGGCTCTATGCAGGGAGTCTGATGCGGGACTTGATCCCAGGACCCCAGGATCACGCCCTGGGCCAAAGGCAGGCGCTAAACTGCTGAGCCACCCAGGGATCCCCTAAATCCCAGATATTCTGTACTAGAAAATGCCTTGGGATTAGTTGCTCCTTGGTACACTACGGGGCATATCCGGCCACTAGGGGACGCCACTTGTTTTGCTGGGTCAGGTCCAGGCAGTTCAGTTGCTCTTCTCTCTCTTGGGCATCAGGGAGCAAATTGTCCTCTATAATGCCAGCCTTGACAGTCAGGGACACACTTCAAAATATCCTTGAGTTTGTCCAGTGCTCAATGATCCTGTTATTCAGTGAGTTTATGAAAATCGTTGTATATTTATTTTGACATTAGCTCATATTAATTCTTTTCCTTATGGTAATGACTCTTGTAAGCTTATTATTTGCAGTATAAAATGTTGGTCCTGTACGTACAAAATTGGCATGAATACCAGGCCAAAGGCAATTTGTGTTCCAGCCCTAATCCTGGGCTTTTTGCATGTAGAGATTCCTCATTTGCCTCTTTATTTAAAAATTTTTTAAAAAGTATTTTCTTGGGGCCTTGTTGTCTGTCTTTATGTATGGAGGCTGCAGTCACAGACAAGCTTCAAAATAACTACAGCTTTCATAAGGATAGCGTGTGTGTGTGTGTGTGTATGTGAGTGTGAGAGAGAGAGGTTTATTTATTATATTAGAACTGAGAACATAATTATCCCATAAATGTGGTTTAGATTTTTCAAAAAGTACACTGGGTTGCCTTTGCTTCCAGTGAAATTCATCTACCTCTTCTTTTCTGCTTATGCTGTATTTTTAAAAAATTTGATTGTATTTTTTCTCCTGATTGGCTTTTCAGTTGCAAATTATTAAAATGCAGTATGTCCTATTTCCAGATCATTTCTAGAAATGTTAAATAAGAACAAACCTGGTACTGATCCATTCCTTTTCTGATAGTGGTATTTTTACCCCCTAATGTTTAAAAATCCCATTCTTTGGTACATATTTCTTTGTTCATTGAGGATTATTCCAAAAGTATAATGTAAATATTTGTAAAATGCCCAGAATAGTGCCTGACTTATTGTAGGTATTCAGTAAGTAGCTATAATTAATGCCAGTTTCTGCAAGATCTCCAGACTGGTACTTTCTGTGTTCTTTTCAGAATTGTTGAAATGATTATTAATTTGGGTAGGAGCATGATGATGTTGTATTGGCAATGTGCCAACCCACATTATTATTATACAGTACGTTTAAAAGGCTGGTTATGCATTTTGCCAAACAAATCCTCATAGAGACAGCAAAACACTGTTTTCTCAGTGTGATTTATGATTTTATTTAATTTTTTTAAATTTGTGATTTTAAATTTTGATTTCTTTGGTGTTAATCTTAAAAATAGGAAGCTTAATTTTAGAATTAATCTCTTTGCCTTTGGGTAATCTGTTAGAGATTATAACAATAAAGAATCATAGTGAAAATATAAATAAAATCCTTTAGAATAGGATCTTATTAGAATACTAAAAGAAATAGGAAACCTTCATTTTTATGAGATAAATGATAAATGCCATAAACTCACCATCTACACAGATTATTTTATTTGAAAATTCAATAATTTAAAATAGGAAGATTATGGAATTTATATTTGGAAGTTAAAGACTTTAACAAGATCACTTGTAAAGGGCAGAATCAGGACTTGGACCAAGACTTCTAGACTGAATCACACCTTTATGCTTTTCTCATTATATCATTTTAATAAGAGAATGTTAAAGGAACTCATGTTCAGTAAATGTTCTCACAAATCTTTTATATCTATAGCACTCTGTAGTAACAATTACTATTTACAGTAATGACACAGGTGCCCAGTGTGTATATAGGAGAGGGTTTATGATTCTTAGGGGAGGCTGAAATCCAGAAGGCGTAGGAACACAAAGGGCGGGTTCTCAGTTAACCAGATTTGTAATGAGACTGGAAGCCTTCAGCAGTCAAATCTGTATGCACTTTTGTATACACTTTCAGTTTCTTAAGCAGTCATGTTTATAGACACCTCTTCCAGAATCCCCAGGTTCTTTACAGTAGAAAAAAATAAGCACTTAGATTACCTTCCTCCTCTCTTGACAATCACTAGACTGATTTAGGACAGGCAAGTTCTTGCCCATTCCCATGCCTTGAAAACCTTCCGTTAAGTGGTCATTCAGCAGCTTTTCACATCTTTCATTAAATCGACTACATCTATAAACTGTACATCAGTGGAAATGTTCTTTTTAAAAATAATTTTTGTTTCATTATTATCAGCTATTCACGGGTGGAATGCTTTAAATCTGTGCTAACTATGCTGAGCTGCTGTGAATGCTTCCAGTGCTATATAATTAATGCCCCCACAGCAGATATTCATTCCTTAAAATATGCCTGCACATGGCGCCTGCCCCTCCCTCCCTCCCTCCCTCCCTCCCTCCCCCTCCCCCTTCCCCCTCCTTCACACACACACACACACACGCGCGTGCGCAAAGCACACACCAAACTGCCATTCTCCAGCAGGCCTGTTTCTGGAGTTGGGAGATGTCAGCCTGCCGGGAGGGGTGGGGGGAGGAGGAAGAGGTGGGGCTCCACTCTGATTAATTACCTTAGGCATTCAGGGGTGGGGCTTCCTTCAGCCATCTGCCTGAGATATGGGAGGGAGCTGGAGAGAGAAGGAGGGGGAGAGGCTGCCAGAGAGGAAGAGAAAAGAAAGGAAGAAACGCTAAAAAGAAAAAGAAAGGGGAGCGGGATAGGGATAAAGGGAGATCAGTTGTCCACCCTGAAATAGCTAGCGGGGGGGGGGGGGGGCGGGGGCAGCTGTGGAGGTGCACCCCAGCACGACCGCCCTGAAGGGCTCATCCTCTGTGCGGTTTGGTTTATGGAGGAAAAGAAAATGGTCACTCAGGTAAGATTTGTGTTTCCTCGATGTGCCTCTTTTCTGGTTTCTGGGATCTAAATAAAGATCTGGGGGTCTGGCATGGTCGGCAGAGTTTTAACAATGATTGTCTTCTCAGAGAAGGCCAGATTTATTGTTATCAACTGAAAAGTGTTAGTCTGTGTCTGCTGAGTATGTGTGTGCATGCGTGTGTGTGTGTGTGTGTGTGTGTGTGAGTGATACATCTGTGTCCTTTTTTCTCTCCCTGTCCCTCAGCTCCATAGCAGATTCCTGTTTCCTGTACTGTGCAGCTGTAGCTCAGGAAAGACCCTGTGGGGATTTGTCTACCTCTTTGTCTTGGTTCTGAGAAGAGGGAGGGAGAGAGACTGCAGAGGTAGGAAGAGATTCTTACAGACTGCCAAAAAGAGGGGAAAGGGAATGACTTCCTTTTAAGAATTGCAGAAGAATTTGTGTTCTAGGGAAATCTGATTCCTGATTCACTGTGATTTCTCAGGATTGGCTGTGGAATTGCCATTCTGCTGCCTTTGCTCTAAATGGCTTATTAAAAATGAAGGCTAGAAAAATAGGCTTCATTTTCGTGGCTTCGTTACTGGCAAAGAATGTTTTCAGTAGCAACTATGGGAATATCCAAGTGTAGCCGAGGCAGGTAGAACCCTCTGTGAGAGGAGAACAGATTTGAATGTATAAATGACAATCACACGGACATTAAAAGACATTTGAAGGAGAGGGAGTAGGAAATGGAAGATCTCTTTCTCCCTCCCTCCCTCCATCTCTCTCTCTCTCTCTCTCTCTCTGCCTGTCTTTGGTTATGCCAGGCAATATCTAATCTGCATTTTAGCAAGTCATTCCTGACAATTGGAAAGGTGAATCGTCTTCCACGGATCCCCCTGGCCGTGTCTGTTTCTCGTCGGCACCCTCCATACGTTTCTTTTACTCTTTTCCCCTTCACGTTGGTTGAGAGGGAATGATGAGACTGCGATTGATCAGTGAAATCATTTGCATGGGTGAGCGTTCTGTCCTTTAGGCTCAGACTTAGTGTCACTCCAGGCTTTTATGCTCTGTAGGGAAATTTCATCACTGGACAGTGCTTTCCTTTTAAGGAGTTTGCCCCTTTTTTTGTATTCTCTTTTCTCTTTTCCTCTCCAAGTCACCACCGGAGGGCGAGAGAGTCGGCTAGAGATCTGGATACAGAGGGGCATCATTTTAGGAGCAGGAACACTGTTCCGTTAAACGTTATATAATGCCCTGCAGTGCTGTTTGGAAGGAGGGAAAGCATTGGGGAGATGCTGCCAACGTGACCTAGAGGGAAGGGGAAGTTCCAAAGAATATAGTTTTCCAAAGGGATTCTTCACCAGATCTGAGTTTGGAGATTATCAGGAAACCCCTCCTCTTTTGGAAAGGGGAGAAATCTTTGAAATATTTTCTCTTCCACTTCTTATCCCTTTGTTGTTAGCCTAATTAACTCTTTTGAAATATTGCTTTACTTTTTAAAAAATTTCCATAAAAGAGATAGACCTATTTCTGGATTCTCTTTGTTGCTTGGGAGATGATACTTCTTAACCTTGGAGCCCTCATTCAATTTTCATTAACTGGCACTATTACAGGGCGACAGCTCTCTTCTTTCTCGGCTGTTACTGAATGAAGGCTTTCCAACTACTTGACTTTTCATTATATATATTTTTAAATCAGTGAAAGAGTTCTCTAAACTAGTGCTTTTTCTAATCAGAGGTTTTCTGCAGCCTCTTGGAACATGTGTCCTTCGTTTCTGGAGGAGCTGGTGAGCATGTGTAAGCATAAGATAGAACGCACATGCTTGTGCTCACTTCATATTGCAGTCTGAATAATTGACATTTAAGAAAACTGTAGTCTTAGCAGTAAAGCAGAAGAGATAAGTAGAAACTGGAAAGAAGGATTTCTTGGTGGTTAAGAATTCTAAGAGAAAAGTTAAAATCACTGATTGTCTCAGGATGTGCTGGATGCTGAGAGACGAAGTTGCTCATTTTTGCCCATCCTGAATTTCTATAACCGAAATATAAAGAGTCAAATTTGTGGATTTTCAGTATGTATGTCAGTGTATTTGTTTTGGTATATATTGTTTCTGTATCATGTAACATATGTAGTTGTTAGTCATCTAGAAAAAAAAAAATCAAAGGAAATAGCTAGAGAAGCCAAGTCTTTATTTGTCCTTAAAAGATTTTGGAGTTTTTTTTTTTTTTTTTTTTTAAGATTTTATTTATTCATGAGAGACAGAGACAGAGAGAGAGAGAGAGAGAGAGGCAGAGGCACAGGCAGAGGAAGAAGCAGGCTCCATGCAGGGAGCCTGACGTGGGACTTGGGACTCTATCAGGGTCTCTAGGATCCCGCCCTGGGCCAAAGGCGGAGCTAAATTGCTGCCCAATTTTGGAGTTTTTTAAATTTGTTTTTGACTTTTTGTTTTTCAAGCCAGACATCCAATCCCAATATTTGATAATGATCTGTCACATTAACTTTCTTTTTTTTTAAAGACTTTATTTATTCATGAGCAATACACAGACAGAGGGAGAGACACAGGCAGAGGGAGAAGCAGGCTCCTCACAGGGAGCCCAGTGCAGGACTTATCCACGGACTGGGATCACAACCTGAGCCAAAGGCAGACGCTCAACTGCTAAGCCACCTAGGCGTCGCGTCCCTGTCACGTAAACTTTCTGAATATAAAATGTGCACTGTTCAGGGTTTGGTTATCAAAGTTAAATGGTTTATCATGGTGTTTAGTGTCTTGACTAGTATATTAATAAGGGTATTTAGATATATTTCTTAGGTTCTTTGCATATTGGATCTTGACATTTTTGTATCCCTTTATTTTAAATTAATTGCTCACTTGATGGAAGAAGGATGAAGGGCTTTTCAGTAGATGACAATATTAAATCCATATCAATAGTTACATCGTATTATTTTATTGGCTCTAGTTTTATAAGGCCAGTTTTTTTTTTTTAATAAGGCCAGTTTTTGGGGTAATTAGCAAACTGCCATTTATAGTGTTTTGCTTTTAAAAAAATGACAATTTAATCACAGAATTCTAATATACTAGACAGACATGCTCCTGTGACTTTTTTTTTTTTAATTTTTATTTATTTATGATAGTCACAGAGAGAGAGAGAGAGAGAGAGAGGCAGAGACACAGGCAGAGGGAGAAGCAGGCTCCATGCACCGGGAGCCCGATGTGGGATTCGATCCCGGGTCTCCAGGATCGCGCCCTGGGCCAAAGGCAGGCGCCAAACCGCTGCGCCACCCAGGGATCCCTCCTGTGACTTTTTAAAATACAACTTTAGGTGTATCTGTTGCTCATGTAAATGCTGTAGGAGTATTTCACTGAGATCCTCTCTTCTAAGCATGTGAACCAAATTAATGCATTTCTTCACATGTGTAGAAACAACAATGTAGAATAAGAGGAAGGCAAGGAGAAGTCATTCATTCTTGTCATAGGTGTAAAGTTAAAAAAACAAAATTGCAAATGACTTCAAGTAATAATTTAAAAAAAAATGTTTAGCCAGGCTCAGACTCCATTACACTGTTGTTGAAAGGAAGAGTGTACCCAACAGGGAAAAGATCTTAGAATGGATGTGAAAGAAAATTGTTGTATTCTCCTATAGTGTAAGGCTGCCAGTTTCTGTGGAACACAAAGCCCTGCCTTTCTTGGACAGCTCAGTGCTTTGCTGGCATTTTCTTCAAAATCTGTTTTCCATCAGGACCGAGAGGAGGGAAGGTGTTAAGAATAAGGGAGGTTGGAAAGGGGGTTGCTGTTCCTTTAAATAGTGCCGTGAGCCCATGTGGCAGCAGGCCGGCTCTGGAGTGTATTCTTTTGTAATGAATCACCAGTTCCATTGTCTGCTATCTCCCCTCTTTGTAGCTGGAAGGCTGAAGTCTTTCACCTGAGCTGCTGCCAGTTCACTATTCTGTTCCAGGGTGGTTGGGAGAAGAGAAGAGGGAGGGTATTTGTGCTTTAATTAAAGACAGATAGCAGAGCAGGTATGTTTTGCTTTGTTCCATTTCCCCCTCTCCTTTTCTCTGTGCGTGTTTTTTTGAACCGAGTTGCAATAGGGAATCAATTCTGTGATCTAGTTTAAGCATATTCCATTTTCTGTGGATTTTGAAAGTGCTCTTGATAATTTAGTCTCCATTTTGTGGCATTGCTTTAAAGTGATTCCATTCGATTGCCTGCCAGTTCCACCCGAACCTCATCCCACCCTTCATCCACAGAGCTTCAGCCCACACTGTTTGTTTTGGCACACTTTCCACTTTCTATGGGCTGCGCAGGACGCTGGGAAGTTGGGGGTAGGTGCAGATTGTGGGTTGGAGACTAATTTATGTTCCTTTACAATGAACCACAAAAAGCCTCACTTTTTCCAGAGATTGGGTTTCTTTCTGAATTCTTCTACACTGTTCCATATCTTCAGTTATAACCATTTCCTTGCCAGAGCCAAGATGGTCACTTGAAAAATACTACTGTGCTCAAAATTTCTAAGCTTTCCTGAATAGATACCCAGAATTGCATAAATGTGATTAAATCTGAGCAATTTTGCCTTGTTAGATGATTTTTCTTCCCAGTTATCCCCATGGCTCTACCCCCACCACCCAAACACACACCTTTTTGCCCCTTCTCTTTTTTTTTTTAACTTCATCTTTCTCCTTAGTTTTGCAGTTGAGACTCAGTAAGCAAGCCTACCATTTGATAATCTGTTATTGGGGTTGGTATGGCCGCTGAGGACACCTCCATGTTACAAGGTACAGGACACTTCTCCCTCTCCACGATAGTGTGTGCCACACAGGCCTGGTTTTGTTCCTCTGGTTTTCTGTTCTCTGAAAATTTTCAAACTCCTACCTACACAGGTGACCACGTGGAAACAGTTTCATCTTTTCTTTTGACTCTTGGCTTGTGGAGCACTCACATTTTAGCATCTCTGTATAATTCCTTACCTTGGGGCTGTTTCTCAAGCATCTCTCTGTGACACTGAGTTGTCACCAGGAACCAGTCCTGTAGATGATACAGCCCCTCTCTGCCCTGTGGTCTTTTTCTGGTGTACCGTTCTCCCTCTCAGGAACCTCACATTGTTGGTGTCCCAAGGCATTCCCTTCTGGAGCCATAATCTCTCACCCTTTCTGTTTCATGTTTCCAGAACCACTGTCAAATCTTTCCTTTAAACTTCCTTCCCAATATTTGGTCCATGAAATCCAACAAACCGAAATGGGATGTACCCCTGCCGTCCACGCTTTGCTTTTTTGAACAGAACAGCTTTATTATTGGGCTTTGGTGCTCAGCCTCGGGGCTTAGCAGTTGGAAATACTGTGGTCTGCCATCATGCTCTGGGGTTGCCATTTCCCAGGCACTTCATGTTCCTCTGTTTCTATGAGAATGATTACATTTAGGGAACCTAAGAGTCGAATAATTCATCAGAGATCATCTTAACAGAGCCAGTTCTCTAAAGCGCAAGTCTGATTTTTGTCATTCCTGTGCTTTAAACCTTCCCGGTTGTTTCCCCAGCAGACTCAGAATAAAATCCAGTGTCCTTATTTTGGTCTCTGAGGCCCTGCGTGGTCAGGAGCCTGCCTTGATCCCCAGACTTCTCTCCTTCTCTTCCCACATTTTGCTCCAGTGACGCTGGCCTCTTTGCTAGTCTCTTAACACACCTTGTATCCTCTTGCTCAGGGCCTTTCTTTCCCTGTTTTTTTTTTTTTTTTTTTTTTTTCTCTGCCTGAAATGCTCTTCCCACCAAGATAACCACATGGCTTCTTCTCAAGGGCGAGCTTTCCCTTGGCCGTCCCATCTCAGTTGACTTCCCTTACCCCATATGGTGCTTTTTCTTCACTTAACAGTTTTAGTGCTTATCATTACTTGTTATATGTGTATTTGTTTGTTCATTTTCTGTGCCACCAACCAACCCCTCCAAAGACTATTAAGCCCTGTGAGGTCGGGGAACTTGTCAACAGTCTGTTGTGTACTCAAGTGTCTAGAACTGTGCCTGGCATGCAGTCATAATGGAGTCATAAGATAGCTAATCAGCTAATCTTTACATATGGGATGTAGTACTATCAGATACTGGGCTAAACTCTTTATCTACATTAGCTCATTTACATCCTCTGCACATCCCTATCATTATCCCCCTGGTACAGAAGAGGAAACTGAGACATATAATGGTTAGGTAGCTTGCCCAAGTTTATACAGCTGCTAAGAGATGTGGGGATTCATATCCACAGACCAACTTGGGAATCCACACTTTGAAGCACTGTACCTCAGTGCCTCTTGCAGGTATTATATATTCAATATGTGTTTGTTGAATGTGTAAATGAATTAATTTAGTTGAGACTTCCCTTTCTAAAAAAAAAAAAAAAAAAGATTTTATTTATTTACTCATGAGAGACACACACAGAGAGAGAGAGAGGCAGAGACACAGGCAGAGGGAGAAACAGGCTCCATGCAGGGAGTCTGATACGGGACTCGATCCGGGGAGTCCAGGATCACGCCCTGGGCCGAAGGTAGGCACTAAACCCCTGAGCCACCCAGGGATCCCCGAGTTGAGACTTTCTGATTCACTTCTGAAATTTCCATCTCTGACTTACTCAAGGATTTGATGGAATATAAGTTGACCCTTGAACAACATGGGTTTGAACTGCATACACCCACTTGTGTGGATTTTTTTTTTTCACTAAATAAGGTATTGTAAATGTATTTTCCTTATGGTTTTTTCAATGACATTTTCTTTTCTCTAGTTTGTTTTATTGTCAAAATACACTACATAGTACATACAAAATACAAAATATGTGTTAATTGTTAATGGTAAGGCTTCTGTCAACAGTAGACTATTAGAAAAGTTTTTGGAGAGTCAAAAGTTATATGCAGATTTTTGACAATGTGGGGGTGGGGGCAGAGTTGGCATCCCAACCCCCACATTGTCAGGGGTCACTGTACTTGGAATAACAGGGAATTTACTATTGGATAAAGTGAATTCATTATTATAATATTATATTATAATAACAGGTAACATTACAGAATATGTATTATTTGACACTGTCATCAGTGCCTTATATATATTAAGTCATTTATTCCTTTTAGCCTTATAATTATGATTAATGTCCATATTATGGAAGTTAGGAAACAGGGATTCAGAGGAGTTAAGTAACTTTGGGGGGTAACTTGGCCAAGGTGACCGTGCCAGGATTTAAACCCAGGGATTTGGCTCTGGCTTCCCTGTTCTTTTTTTTTTTTTTTTTTTTTTTTTTTTTTCATGTTAGAGAGAGAGAGAGAGAGAGGCGCAGAGACCCAGGCAGAGGGAAAAAGCAGGCTCCATGCCGGGAGCCTGACGTGGGACTTGATGCCGGGACTCCAGGATCGCACCCTGGGCCAAAGGCAGGCGCCAAACCACTGAGCCACCCAAGGATCCCCTTCCCTGTTCTTAATTGCCACTAATGATGACTGTTACTGAAATAAGTTTTTGTTTTTGCATACCTACTTTACACCAGTTTTACATACAAATCACATTTACATACATAATTTTTATTGTGGTCATATCATACATTACCTGTCAATCTCTTTTTGAGATAGGTGCTATTTTTCCCATACATTAGACTTTGAGATGTCAGGCACCTGGGTGGCTCTAGGTACAGACAGAGATGGGTTTCAAACCTGAAATCGATTTAATTCCATATTTGCATACTCTTCCATTGTACTAGCAGCCTCATAAGATAAATAGTTCCGTTGTTGGCCAGTAAAGGGTAGAAGAGTTTTCCTTATAGTGACCTTTTTCATTAGGGTTTTCTCACCTCACCTTGTTCTGTCATCCAGAGTCAGGGAGAGATTTAATTGCTCTTCTTCATAAAAGCCAAATATGTGAAAATAACTGCCAAGAGTTCCTTTTCATCTTCGTCCTCTTTGCATTTCTTACCTATTTCTCGCATTGGTCCTCACAGTTAGGAGGAAATAGTTTCCAGAGACTTGACTGTCCCAGACTGTTACTTCAATTTCTGTGGATGATTTATCATTTATATCTAATTACTAAATAAAATATCAATTATGAGTATTAATCATATCTTTTATAAATTTTGTTTTTTGACATGTTTGACTTTACTCAGTTTTCATAGCTTATTAATCATGTAGTGTTGTCAACAGTTTATAACTTCCAAAATGAGGGAATCTCTTAAGTAGAATACTATTTTTCTTCTCCATTTTAAAGCTATGCAGGCTGTCTTGTCAGCTGTTCAGCAAGAATTGTCCATCTACTAACCTAGGTTTTGCCTAGATCCCTCAAAGGTTACTAACAATGAAATTTTCATTTTTTAAATTGTTTTTTAGAAATACTGTTTCAAAGATGACAATTTAGACCTACAAATGACATACTGAAAATCAACAGAAGTAAATATGATAACTTCCCTTGAGATGTTGAAATTGTATCAAAAAAGTATGTTGAAAAAAGAAAATTGGGAATTATAAGTCTTTTCCGTCAGTAGCAACAGTAAAACATGATGTTTTTCTGTTGAGCATAGAGTTAAAATACAATCAAAAGATGACTTCACCCTTGAAAAATATTCTGATGTAATAACACTAAATATAAATCACATATCATAGAAATACTCTGAGATTACCTTCCTTTGGCATATTCTTTTTGTCATGCCTCTTGAGTTCTTTCAAAGGGCTATCAGTTTCAGAATATTAGAATGATATTTCTTATTTAATTAAAGTTCAGGAAATAAGTATGGCTAGACTTGCTGTAAATGAAAGGAAATGCAGTTTTAAAATTTGTAACTTGAAATCATACAACTAATGATATTAAATTCATTCAGAATTATAGGATAAAGCTCTGTAATCAGGATTTAATATTTCATATATAAAGGAGTGTTCAAGTAGAAAATATGAAAATTATTTTATGAAATTATAAAATAATGCTTTTCTATCCATAAATAACAGAACTATATTCTTTTATCCAATACTGATTATGAAATTCCTTGTAAAAAGTTCTGAAGAGACAAACTGAGACATAAGTGAAGGAGATGAGATTTTTGAAAGATCAGAATCTACAAACTTTCTGCTAATGGCTCAATAGTAAATATTTTTGGTTTTGTAGTCCATGCTGTTTCTGTCACAACTATTCAGCTCTGCTGTTGAAACATGAAAGAAGTCCTAGACGATACATAAATGAATGTGTGGCCGTGTTCCAGTAAAACTTTATTTATGGACACTGAAATTTGAATTTCATAGAATTTCCATGTGTCACAAAATAATCTTCTTTTGAATTTTTTTAGCTGTTTAAAAATGTGAAAACCATGCTTGGCATTTAGATTGTACAAAAAGTGTTGGACAGCCTTTAGACCAAAGCCAAACCCTTTGCCAAACCCTGACTTAGAGAGATGCGGGTCCTCCCTACTTTTCTAATAGAGGGAAAGTTTTCTCACAGAGCTTGATGGCAGGATCAGGGACACAGTTCCTAGCAGTTTTGACATGTCATTTTGGATCCCTGTTAGAGTGAAACCCTTGACATACTCTCTCATTTTCCCCCCTTTTCCCTTTCATTACACCCCAAAATCTGAGCCATTTGTGGTCCTCAAATGTGCCATTATCTTACACCTTCCTATTTTTCATGTTTTTTTGCATACTGTTTCTTTGAGCTAGAATACCTTTGTCTCCAGCATGGTTAGTTTCTTAACTTAAAAGTTCAGCTTAGACTTGGCCTCTTTCAAAAAGCTTGCCCTGTCTCATAGGGTTGTCCTCTTTTGGTGCTTCATTGGTGTTGTGTATGTGCTGCTCTCTTAGCCCATACTATCCAGTATTGTAGCTGTGAGTGTATTTATCTGTTTTTTTTCCCCCTCAGACTAGTTTCTTTAAGAATTGTGACTATACTGCCAGTGTTCATTATCCTATCTGGTTCAATTTGTTACCTAGTAAATACCTTGTGATTGAATTAGTGGATTTTAACTTGTTAATTAATTGACAGGGTTCTCTTTTGAAATGAAAAATGAGTTAAATTGAGTAATCACATACATCCTAGTGCTTATTTATTAAATCAGTTAATACCTAAAATATAAATGTCATTTTAGAAATGGATGCTTTATTTGGCTAGAAGTAAGGAAGGTTTAAGAATAAACAGCTATTTAGGGAATACACAGATCCTTTATAGATGTTCCAGTGGAAGGCAGCATGTATCCAGAAGACAGCATGCAGGTAAGTGACATGGAGCTCCAGTCTCCAGGGAAGCCAGGATAGGGGGAAGAAGACCATGGCCCCAACCAGTGTGGGAAGGGTAAAGAGAAGTGAGAAGGTGACAGTGAAATTTTAGGGTTTGGCAAACTGTCGTTAAATAAATTAAACGTGAATATATTCAGTACTGCCATCTCCCTCTTTTCCTTCTAATCAAGATGACCAAGAGTTAGATTCTTTGCATACTACTTTTGAAAAAGCTGTCAATACAGATATATATTAGACCATGACCATTCCATGTCATCTCCAAGGTGCCACTGTTCATTGTTTTATAGCCTTTCTTCCTCTCTGTGTATTTCCTTTTAAGTGGTTTCTTTTATGGTATTACCAAGTGTGCTGATTTTTTCCTCTGAAATGTCTAATCTGCCATTATTAATCCAAGCCAATGTGTGGTTTGTTTTTTATCTCAGACATTATATAGTTTTTGTCTGTGGAATTTGATGTGGGCCTTTTTCTTTTTTTCATCTTTCATGTCTTAATGTGCTCAATTTTGCCTTTCAATACAATTTTTCTTGAATGTGTGGAATACAAATGTTTTAATATTCTCATCGGCTAATTCTAACATCTGTATTCTGGATCAGTTATTATTGATTTTTCCCATCACTATGGATTATATTTTTATGCTTGTTTGCATGCCTGGTAATTTTTGATTGGATGCTAGACAATGAATTTTTTACCTTGTTTGCGGATATATATATATATATATATATATATATATATATAATCTTTTTACATATCTCTCTGTATAGATTTTATATATATTCTTGAGCATTGTCTACAACACAGCTGAGTTTCTTAGAAATGAATTGCTCCTTTTGGGTCTTGTTTTTAAGTTTTGGTAGAAAGGTCCAGAGCTGTGTTTAGTCTTTGCTTAATTATTCCTCGTTGTTGAGGCAAGACTCAGTACTCTCACTAATGTTTCTTGAATTATTAGGTTTTCTACTCTCATTGTTGGGAACAGGCTTTGTTCCTGGCATTGTATGATCTGCTGGCACAGTTCCATCTGACTCCTTCAGATGGTCATTTCTCCAGCCTCAGGTAGCTCCTCACACATGTGCAGTGATCATGACTTAACTGAGTAGTTGAGGGCAACTCTCTGTACATCTTCAGAGTTCTCTCTCTGCAGATTTCTCTTCTGTGAGACTCTTCCCTGTGAACTCTAGCTGTGTTGGCTTCCCTAGACTTCCAGCTCTGTGTCTTCAACTCAGGGTGACCGCCTGCTTCTGCCCTGCTTCCCTCTGTCAGTGCGGCAGCCTGGGAACTTTCTCTGGCAGTAAGCTGGACAGTTACAAAGCTCACCTTGGTTTTTCCTGTCTTGTGGGTCAGTGTCCTTCTTTGCCTGCCATACAGTGTCTTGAGTACTGCTGTTTCATTTATTTTTCTCTGCAGTGTTTTGTTTTTTTGAAGCAGCAGGATAAGTCTGGTTCTCGTTACTCCATCTTGACTGGAAGGGGAAGTAAGACTACTTATTTTTAAATGAAAACGAAGTGGTATCTTATTTAATATATTCCTAATTTATGAGTAAAGACTCAGTTGAACAGTAATTCCTAGGAGTATTGGAGAATGTATATATGTATAAATAATTAAAATACAAGGTGAAACACAGTAAATTCCATGAGTATGATGTCATTAAACTACCATTTTAAGTTCAAATGAGGGAAGAAATCGTTTGGGAAGTTTGGCAGCAGCAGAAAGGGTGAGAGCAAAGTGTGTGTGTGTGTGTGTGTGTGTGTGTGTGTGTGTGTTATGCTAGACGTTATTTGAATCTAGAACCAAATTCTTGAGAACTGAATGAGATTCAGAAGTAGGATAGTTTCAGAGGGAGTCTAGGATTGATACAATTAAAGATAAAAATAATTCTTGAACAAAAAATGCATGAACAAGATCACAGGAAAAATAGAGTTTCTATGTTTTTGTAGTTTAGCATGCTTTGTGGTCTGTGTGGAAAAGAAAAACATTCTTTTCTCCTGTGTATTACCTGTTAACTGCAATTCTTGCAGACAGGGAGAAAAGTCAAAGTACCATTTGTTCACTTAGTGTAGAAGATAGGTGCTTTGGACTGTGGAAATGATGATTGTTCTAAAATGTATGGAACTTTAGAAAGCCTTAGTAAGCAGTAGTTATACTTTTAGCCATTACTCTTCCACTGGTTTCAAGGTTCTCTAGAAATTCCACTGGGGAGAAGGCACCATGGACTAAACGCATTATACATATTAAAGAATGTAGATGACAGTGCTTAGAGTTTTCTTAATTTTGTGCGACATGGTTGTCTGTCATTTGCTAGCAGAGCAACAGAGTAAGAGTTCACCCATGTATACGCTTTGAAGTCTTCTCTCTTGAGAAACCAGGAGGCTTTTGAGAAACTGGAAACAAACAAAAAACTATTTGTTTGGGTTCATTTCACTTCACCTGTGTTTTTATATAAAACCTTTAGTAAGAAGAATGTGATTGTTTTCCCCGTTTCTTTTGATATAACTGTTTATGTGAAAAAAGAGCATGAAGATCTTTAAGGTTATTGCTCAATTGTTAGGTCTCACATTGTGGATCATATTCTCTTTCCCTTTGTCTTCTTCCTTCACAAATAGTGGTTATGATCTATACCATGTGTGTTTTTTTGTTTGTTTCTTTGTTTGTTTAGGGAGAGAAAGTAATCTTAAGCAGGTTTCAGGCCCAGCCAGGGTGGAGTATGAGTAGAGCCCAATGCAGGGCTAGACCTTATGACCCTGAAAACATGACCTGAACCTAAACCAAGAGTCCAGTGGTCAACTGAGTGAACCACCCAGGCTCCCGTGTGTGTGTGTGTGTGTGTGTGTGTGTGTGTGTGTGTGTGTGTGTGTGTTTTAAAGCCAGAAACAAAGAATTTTGTACATATGATGTCAGTTAATTCTTATGGATACCCTATAAGGTAGCCATTTTCTCTCTTGTTTTACAAATAAAAGTATTAAGACATTGAGAGATTAAAGGACTTCTCCAAAGTCACGCAGCTATATATGGTCAAGCCTGGGTTTGAACCCATGTTTATCTTATTCCAAGATGTTATGTTATTCTTATGTTGTTTATATCCCTTTTTTGATGATAACCATTGCAGTAAGTATAATGCGAAGAATATAGGCCCTTAATATTTATTAAACTTTTTTCTTTTTTCTTCTTAAGATTTTATTTTTTTAAGTAATCTCTGCACCCAGTGTGGGGCTTGAATTCACAACCCCTAGATCAAGAGTAGTTTATGTTCCACCAACTGGGCCCCTAACTTTTTCTTTAAATAAGAAAAATCTCTAACTCTCTCTGTTAGCCCAAACCCTGAGAAATGTCTGCTGACTTTCTTGGAGCTTTAGGTTCCTATGGGAAAGTGCAGAATTGATCAAGTTGACAATTCTATACACAGCATTAGCTTCCTGAAATTTTATCTTAGCGCAAAAGTTTTACAGTTTGATGGTTAAGAAATCCTATGGGAGCATTTGTGCAGGATAAGAGAGAAATCAAGGTATTGGCTTGTTATAGTAACTCTTAGCCACTTTGGGTGGGGGAGCAGATAAACTAATGGCACTTTGTTGACTCTCTCTGTTACAGAGAAAATACTTAGTTTCACATGGTAATGCACTTAATGTTTCTTCCTTTTCAGTGCATTCTGCCCCTTGGGTAGGGCTCATTTATCACAGAATCATCAATCTTTAGAACTTAAGTGAACTCTATTTTACAAGCCAGGATGTGGATCCAGAGGGGAGGTGAATTGTCCAAGGTCATATGGCAAAGTAATGGCAGAACTGGAGCTAGAATTCATTTTTAAATAGTCACTGTCTGGTGTTCTTTCTGCTGTCAGAACATTCTCCTGGGAAGTTCAGACCTTTAACAAAAGATGTTTAGTCTGTAAAGGCTAAAATATCAAGTCCTTATGCTCCTCATTCCTAAAAAGGAGAAATCTTAGAATGAGTAAAAAAGTTAAACTCCTGGGCAGCCCGCGTGGCTCAGCGGTTTAGTGCCACCTTCAGCCCAGGGCGTGATCATGGAGACCCCAGGATGGAGACCCCAGGATCGAATCCCACGTCGGGCTCCCTGCATGGAGCCTGCTTCTCCCTCTGCCTGTGTCTCTGCCTCTCTCTCTCTGTGTGTCTCTTATGAATAAATAAACAAAATCTTTAAAAAAAAAAAAAGTTCAATTCCTGTATTTTGAGCATTCTTTGTTGAAAAATTATTCCTGAATTAGGCTGAGTAGTCCAGTTGATCGGATAATGATATCATAGTTATAGATAAGGAAGATTGTAAATCGGAAGAAGAAATAGATATGCCCTTTGATTTTTTTGTTTTGTTTTTTAAAGATGCTTGAAGATTTTTGTTGTTGTTTCTGTTTTGGAGCATTTGGTTTGACGTGGAAAGAAGTGTAGAGTGAAATCTGGAAGTGTTTTGTTACTAAGCAACTATTGAAGTTTAGTCAGCTTCCTTTTGCTGCTCTTAGGAACTGATTTTGGATCTCCATCCTGTGTTTTCTACATGCTTTCTTTCTTTCTTTCCTTTTCTTTTCTTTTCTTTTTTTTTTTTTTTTTTTTACATGCTTTCTTTCTTAAATTGAATATTCTCTCTTACTTGGGGACGGGTTTTCCTGTTTTAGTGTAACAGCTTACTTATCGCTTTTTGGATGAACTTTTCTGACACAGGCTCTAATTTCTTCTCTAGGTTTGTTTGTCTCACGGTGATAAAGGACTAAATGTTGCAGCCACTAGTTTATATTTCTCTGCCATTCCATTCCTGACTGAGGGGTCAGAGTCTGTGGCATGCCTTATTGATCCATTTGGTAGAGATCATTAGGGTGCCGGGAAATGCTGATGTGATCTGGGCCAGATCCTGAATTTTGTGAAGGAGGTGGGAGGTGAAGAGTTAGGCATTCTAATCGGTAAATACTTGATTTTTGTTTTGTTTTGCCTTGTTTTCTGAGAGTGATTAGACCCCTGAAAGTGTTTTGTATTTGTCAGGATTTAGTATAGTGCTGAGTGAACTTGTAGGTGACGATCGAACTAGGACTTACGGTACACGTTTAGTTCTGATACTTCCAGACTTGCTCTGCTTCCTGTAATCGAAATGCATCTAATTTACCAAAGCATAAGTACAAGGGCTGTTCAAGAATTGCAGTGAACACTTTTTGTTTTCCTTTAAGCTTCTCTAGTTTACTTTTAGTGAATCTTGGTATTCTTAAAGGGTTATTTTAAAGAAACAATGAAGTTCACGCACCCATGTCCTTTCGCAAAGTTAAAAAGGAACCTGAATGCTACAGCTTAATTGTGGTTGAAATCTTTTGCAGAAAATAAATCATGCCTTCTGGGTCAGGTTGTGGGATATTTTCGCAGCCTCTCATCTCTTGTGAGACCCCACTAACACTATGAAAATACAGAAAGAATTAAACCAGTAACAACAAAGAGAAAAGGGTGAAGAGTGATAGTACTAACAAATAAGAGTTACACAAATTTCTGGAAAAATTAAAGCAAGTGGGAACCAACTGATGGATACATGGAGTGGAAGCTAACATCTAACAATGAGGACAAGGCTGCTAGGGTTATGGAAGCTAGTGTGCCCAGAAGGAACCCCAGAGAGTCTCTAGACTCTAGTCTCAGAGCAGGAGTAAAGGACCAGCAAACAGGGACTCCGTGTATATTGTATTAGGAGAACTGACCTGTTCAGCATCTCCAATACCTTCCCAATGGAAATGGCCAGCACATATTGTGCTGCCCCTTTTTTCCACCCTCAAAAAAAGGAAAAACAAAAACATCAGATGGTTTAACTCTAAAGAAATTGATCAAAATGTTTAGGGAAATTTAATTTAATTTTTTTGTATTAGGTATTGGCAACTCTTCCTTTAGTCTTACATTTGGGGAGGAGATCATTCCACACTTTTCTTAGCAGCTTACACTAAAATGAAGCCTGCTGGTTGACTTTTTTTTTTTTTTTTTTTTTTTTTGGGTCTCATACTGAGTTCCCAGTTAGAATTTTAATTCTAGAGAGAACTAATCAGAAAATAGATTTACTTAAACAATAGCAGAGAAGATCCATACCAGCTAACCAAGTCTTATTACCTGGATCATTAGTGCATTTAGACCATTAGCCATATGAGAGGAACTTTCAGCATGAAAGGGACCAGAAGAAACAAAAAGAAAAGCTGACCCTCGGGGAAACAGACAATCCAAGGAATAAAGAAATTTAAAGCAGCATTCCAACTAAATAGTAAGATTCAGGAAGATAATACATTGATAAAACCATTACCAAGTATAATGAAAAGGGAACAATTTAAGAAAGCATGAGAGGGTTGGGGATCAGGAATATGATTGTCAAAAGAAAACCTGCCTCAAACAAATAGAAAATAGAATTGAAGATACCTCCCAAAATGTAGAGTTTTAAGACAAAAAGATGGAAATTACAAGATGATTTCCACAGTCAGTCAGTGTTCTTTAGAGAGGAAAGACAGAGACAAAGCCTTACCTGCTAAATAATTCACAATGGCCAGGAGAGGAAAACAACATAAAGGTCCACCAACAGATGAATGGATAAAGATGTGCTTAAACGTATATGACCCTCTTTTCACAGTTTCTTAAAGGCAGCAGTTTGGAGGTGGGGTGCTGCCTTTAGGGGTCCTGACTCCTCTTACCTCTCTAGGCTCAGGGGACATGTCACTCTGTAGATCTGTACACACAGGACGTAGGACCTGGCCTCCTCCTTGAGGCCACTGAAGAAGAACTTAACTGTTCATATGGCAGACTTTGACCAAAAGAGGAAGGGACAGATGAGAGGAAACCAGCAGATAACAGACCTCTCCACACTCCCTTCAGATGGACTGGCCAGAGAACAAGAGTTCTGCAGAACCTCTCTGAAGACTTCTGCTGGAATCAAATACAGACAATCCCCAACTTAACAATGGTTTAACTTAGGATTCTTCAACTTTATGATGATGTTAAAGAGATACGTATTCAGTAGAAACTGTGCTTCCGATTTTGAATTCGGACCCTTTCCTGGGCCAGTGATATGCTGTACGATTCTCTCTTCTGATGCTGGGCAGAGGCAGCCACAGCTGCCTGTCAGCCATGTGATTCCTTCTGCACCCAGACAGCCATCCTGCCTCTCACTTTCAGTACAGTATTCGGTAAATTACATGAGATAGTTGACACCTTATTATGAAATAGGCTTTGTGTTAGGTGATTTTGTTCAGTATAGGCTACTTTAAGTGTTGTGAGCATGTTTAAGATAGGCTGGCTTACTATGTCTAGTAGCCTCAAATGCATTTAAATGCATTTTGATTTAATTTACCACATTTTCAACTTTCGCTGAGTTTAAATTTAAAAACGGAAAATAAATTGCCCCAAACACCCTTGAAATAAATATGAAAGATCCTTTTTTTGAATTATTTTTTAAAGATTTTATTTATTTACTCATGAGACACACAGAAAGAGAGGCAGAGATACAGGCAGAGGGAGGAGAAGAGCTCCGTGCAAGGAGTCCAATGTGGGACTCAATCCCAGGAATCTGGGATCGCGCCCTGAGCCAAAGGCAGACACTCAACCACCAAGCTGCCCAGGTGTTGCTATGAAAGATCTTTTAGAATGCATTTGAAAAAAGAAATGAACTTCAAATATTGAAAGGTAAAATCTAATTAGTAGTTTATATCAGGATAGGATAATCTAGAAAATTGGACTTCTAGAATTGATTCTCCATTCCCACTTCACTGCCTATTCTTATACAGCCCCGTGGACTGAGGTCTAGGTGCCCCTCATCCTCCCCCAGGCCTGTTGCCAGACTCTGACTCTCCCCAAGATTACCCACAGCGTTTGTCCTCTGATGTACTTTCCTGTGCCTCTGCTGTAGCTCATAATCCTGTCATAAGCCGTGGTGTCATCACAGATGTACCTTCCCTTCTCATGTTACCCACATTTCCCCATGCTGGATGGGTTGGGGGCTTTTCCTGTACTAATTTCCTTCTCTCTTAAAAATTAACAAAAGCCTGTAGTTATACACTCCAGGAGCTTGGGTGTATTTCTTTTTTCCCTTTAACAAGTACTTATTGAACATTTTTAAGGCTGTCACTGGGGATGCAGAAATTAATTAGGCCTGGACAGTTACATGCCCTCTGAGAGTCCACATTCTATAGAAGCAGTATTTGTGTAAGCAGATGACTGTAAGAGAACGTAAGTGCTGTAGGAGACTTACGGGGGTATAAAGGGCAGGAATGCTTTTTCCCTATTTGGGTGAATCAGAGAAAATGGCTGACTGAAGTAAATATTTAAAAAGTGTGTGCAGGGGATCCCTGGGTGGCTCAGTGGTTTAGCACCTTTGGCCCAGGGTGCGATCCTGGAGTCCCGGGATCGAGTCCCACGTCAGGCTCCCACATGGAGCCTGCTTCTCCCTCCTCCTGTGTCTCTGCCTCTCTCTCTCTCTCTCTCTCTCTCTCTCTGTGTGTGTCTATCATAAGTAAGTAAGTAAGTAAGTAAATAAATAAATAAATAAAACTTAAAAAAAAAAAAAAAAGGTGTGTACAAGTTAGCCAGATGGGGAGGAAGGAGGAAGGCTTTCTAAGCAGAAGGAATAGCAGATGCAGAGAAACTGGAGGTGAGACAGCACAAGGTGTCTTCTAGGATGCAGCCCACATAGGAGCACCACCAGGGCTGAGCCCCTGGCATCAGGTGGGTTATTATGATAGCCTCCCAACTGTTCTGCCTGTGTCTGCCTCTCTGAGTGGTCCCTTGTAAAACCTAAACTTGACCGTGCCACTTTGCTCAAAACCCTCACTGGCGAGCAAGAGTCAAAACCCTGGTAGTGCTCTTAAGCTTTGTAAGATTTCTACCCAACATCTCCCTCTGCTCACTGTTATCTTCCTCCCCTTACCTCCCGCCACTGTGTTTCTTGCTGCATGTTCCAGGTCTGACACACAGGGCCTCCTCGTTCCTAGTTCTGGAATAAGCTAAGCAGCTTTTCATGGCTGAGCCTTTGCATTTGTGCTCCCTTTGTCTGAAGTGTTCTCCCCACACACAGACACATGGCTTGCCCTCTGGATTTCTTCTGGTGTTTGCTCAGTGCTTACCTTCCCTGAGTGCCCAGTATCGAATAGCAGTCCTCTGTCGCCCCAACCTGGTGCCCCCATACCCCATTTCTCGCTTTAGTGTCCTCCATGGCTCACCCCGTTTCTTGTTTGGCTTTCCTTCCTAGAATGTACACTCCCCAAGGGTAGGAACTTTGTCTCTTTAGTCACCATTGTTTCCACAGCACCTAAAACCAGGCTTCTGGCCCCTCAGAAGTACTCAGTACTCAGTGGCGAGAGTTGAAGCTGGACAGGTGAAGGTTGCAGGGGATATGACTTCCATCCAAAGGTATTTGGACTGGAGATCATGGTCATTGAGTCTAGGACTTTCAGGATTGAATTGGTTAACAATATCTGATTCAGATTTTACTTTAGGGAGCTTGTTCTGGGAGCTGCTTGAAAATTGATCAGGTTGAGATTGTTCCAAGACAGGAGAATGCCTAGAAGAGAGATTCCCGGAATAGCCTGGATGGGAGTTGCTAAGAGCAGAGATGCTGGTTCTCTCTCTCTCTCTCTCTCTCTCTCTCTCTCTCTCTCTCTCACACACACACACACACACACACACACACACACACACACGGCTCGGATTCTCCCACAGCCTTCCCCCAACGTGTGCATGAAAAGGCCCATAATTGCTCGTTTTCTATGGTAAATATTTAGGAACAATACTTGATATCATGGTGAACTTTCTGCAGACTTCCTAAAGCTAGAAAGAGAAAGGTCCTTATGTTTCTTACAGACTTAGCAGCTTTAGAAGCAGATATTCAACTACCTGGTTGCTTCAATTAGCAAACGTTTTCTAAAGATCACCTGCTGTGCACCTATCTTTTGGTGAGGAAGCTATGACAAAGCACATGTGATTCAGCCTCTGATCTACTTAGGGGCTTTTCTTGTGAAGCCAGTGGAGGAAATATAAACCATCCTGTGATTGTGGTTGCAGACAGAATGCAATTTTGTTTGGGGAACAGTAGAGGGGAAAAATTCTGTCTGTTACTATATGTTATATGACTTACTCATTTTGAAGAAGTGAACTATAATAGGATGTCCAGTGCAATATCCATAAAGAATAATTAAATATTTTCTGGTTTGGAAGGCACTACAAAATCTTGTTCGTGTTTTATTCTGAACCTGAGTTACAGCTTTTTTCAAGGATATTGCAGTTTGACATAGAGAAGATGCAAACTTAATTGCCCATGAAGACAAAATAAAGAGTAAGTTCATTTAAATTGTGCTGAAAATTTGATTAAGAAAAAGAATAATCACCCATGAATTGTATAAATCAATTTTATTGACTAGAATAGACAACCAACCATGTTGGTTGTAGGGACCTTCATTTCCAAGGAATCAGGTAGCTGGACCAGAGTATTTCTTGTTGTCTCGTGTGAGTAGAAGACGAGATTCATGGATGTTTGAGGTTCTAAATATTGCTTACAGAAGGTATGGAAGAGAGCTTTTAAGAGGTTGGAGACATTAAGACTATTATAGGGTTTCTCATTTTTAACCTAATAGACTATTGGTTTGAATGACTTTGTTCTGAAATATTTATTTTTCTGTTTAAATATTCATTGCTTTGGGATGGCAGAACTCAGCCTCGGGGGAGAGGTCAGGCTGGCTTTTCTCTGAGTAATTTGAAAGGGGTGTGTGTGTATGTGTGTGTGTCTGTGTGTGTTGAAGACAAGTGATTTGGAGACGAGTGTGTAGCAGGTTTGTTGGCCAAGCCTGTATCTATCCTTAGACTTGCATATGCCAGGTCCTCTAAATTATTTTTATTCTAAGCATGAAGTATTTCCTGTTTTATTTATTCTTTATTTATAATGAGCTCAGGATTACACTCAGTCCCCTCCTGCACCCCATCTCCCCTTCATGTGGCTGTAGCACACTCATGCTTTGGGTCCTGGTGCTTTAGTTATAACCTATTCTTGAAGGACCATTAGGCTTGTACTTTAGTAGGTTTGCATTTAAAACAAACTAGTGTTGATTCTCTTGCCTGTGAGTTCCATATGAGAAGGTCCCTCTGCTTTCAGGTAATTTACATTTGTGGCCACTATTACCTTCCTCTCCTGGCTTCCTCCCTCTGTAATCTCTTCCCTTTTCCTAGAAGTATAGATGCTTCAGGCCACTTTCTGGAGGTACCTACCATCACCACAATTCTTTCTCATTATGCCAGCAAAGCCTCTCAGTGTTTCTTCCTGTTTCCCAAACTACCTATACCTGGAGGACTCAGGGCCCTTACTCCCAACGCACTGAATCATAATCTGTGGAGAAAGGATATGGATTTAAAAACAACAACAACAACTACAAAAACATGTTCCCAGGGTGATTGTTATGCACAGTTAAATCTGGGAATCTCCATTCTCAAGGAACCAGGTAAAAGAGTTTGTGGGTGTGTGAGGCAGAATGAAGTGGGTACCACATGGGATGAGTGATCTTATTGAGAGTGTAGCAGCAATAGATGTGTCCCTAGATTCTCTTCGTGGAATCAGATAATACTTTCCCTTAAATTTAATATTTCAGTTGGTGATGGGCTTTTTATTACTATAATCATTATCATACAGCCATTAAATCGGTTGCTGTGAACTTCCTTGGGACCCTAGCCATCTACTCAGTCACAGACAACCAAATGAAGAACGAACTGTTCAAATTGAACCTGAACACAAAACCTGGAAGCTACAGGGAGATAGATTCTATGGATAGGCTTTTCCCTCCATTTTTTTATTACCTGCAGATTGTCTGACATCTTACCGCTCTGGGTATGATTTATATTCACTGTTAACTAGAAAGCACATGATTTTTAGCTAACTTATTTTTACTACCAGAAATATTTTCAGGACTATTAGATACTAACACTTTCAGCTCTAGGTGTTCAGAGAGTGAAACTCAGTTCAGAGGAGAAATGGGAACGCTTTTATTTAACAGCCCTCCCTCCAGGTCATTATGTGGTCCTTTGAAGAACAAAAGGTGACACCAAGAGTATAATAGATAATCTGACTGTTTTTAGACTGGTGAAAGGGATGTTTGTTTTCAATACAGAGTATTTCAAATACCAATGCACATAGATTTGGGTTGGCCTTGTTTTACATATGTAAGTAAATGAAGACTCTAGAATGAATTTTACTGTATGTCTGGTAAATGTGCATTGTTTGGTCTTTGTGCATTCTTTTTTTGTTGTTGTTTTTTTTTTTTTCTCTAGGTCATCTTGGTCTGTCATTATTCCACAGAACTTTTTTTTTTTTTTTAAGAGAGAGAACACAAGTGGTTGCAGGAGTAGGGGGGAGCAGAGGAGAAGCAGACTCCCCATGGAGCGGGGAGCCCTATGTGGGGCTTGATCCCAAGACCCAGGGATCATGACCTGAGCCGAAGGCAAACGCTTACCCAACTGAGCCACCCAGGCACCCCAGAGCTTTAGAACATTTTTTAAATTAATAATTGTTTTTATTTTTTTTTAAGATTTTATTTATTTATTTCTGAAAGGCACAAAGAGAGAGGCAGAGACACAGGCAGAGGGACAAGCAGACTCCCCGCAGGGAGCTCGATGCGGGACTCAATCCCAGGACCCTGAGATCACGACCCCTGCCGGATCATGACCCCAGCCGAAGGCAGATGTTCAACCACTGAGCCACCGAGGCATCCCTATTTTAATTGATTCTTGATGATCTTCAATCCGGTGTTCTGTCTTTATCTGTCTGTGATAGGGTCACAGACATCAGGCAGCCACCATTGCTTTCGGGACAAAGTCTGAGAAGAATGATCGGCCTTTGCTTAGGTTCTGTCCACTGAGTACTTTTTGTAAACTCTTTCTTACGAAGGCAGATAGAGTTTGAAATCTGAGCCTATCTAGGCAAATCCCAGGGGATACAAATGATCTCATTTGTAAAATACTGAAAGGCAAAAATATTTTCTTTTTGTTACAAAGCTAGAGAATTAATTTCCATTTTCCAACAGCATGATGAAAATGCTAAGTGATGCTGGCATGGTGATAAACTGGTAAGAAGATGCTCTACTGAAATAACAAAATGATTATTGTTATGAAGGTGTAAATAAAATTCATATTGATCTCTTTATCAACGATTCATTCTGATCAAAGATGTAATACAGGAATTGGGAAACTTTTCTCTTGAGATAGGATTTGCAGCCTGTTGAGTAGAAGAAGCACATTAATTGATCGGGTATATAAGTGGGGCTTGAGATTGCCAAACTGAAAAAATTAGATTGAAGTTGAAAAGTAAGTGGGAAGATATAAATAAAAATACTCTTCTCTCCAAGATTATGGACTTTAATTATCCTAGCATAGTTGAGGCATTTCCATTTGGGACCCTTCTTTTTGAGATCTCCTGTAGTCCTTTATGCTTAGCTTTATTTATAGCACAAGTAAAGTACTGATAACAGTGAGTAGGTTAGTAAGTTCTGAATAGAGAATCTGCAACTATAAGTCTTAAAAAAATCATCTTGTTCTTCCCATTGTTGCCTATAACTGGTTGGTTGCCACATTCTGTAAATTCCCTCACAGCATCACTTGATTCCATTCCCTTTGCCCCGCTCCCCTTGCGTAGGGCCACATCTTCTCCAGTATGCTGCAAAAGCCTCCTGTTTCTGCATCCTAATTGCCACCCAAGTGTCTCCCACATACTGCTAACATTATTTAAGCTATGAATCTGTTATTCTCCTATTTTGATGATTCTTCATTACCAGGAAATACTAGTTAAAACCATCAATATCTAATGGATTTAGGTACTCACTGCAAAGAGCAAAATACCATAAAGGGTAAGGGAGAAGTTCTAGGTAAGTGTTTGACTGGAAAGATGATTAACTCAATCAGCAGAAATAAGAAAAGATGATAATAAACTCACTTTTTAGACACACACAGTTTGTAGTGAAAGTGGGACATCAAGGGTGGAAGGATTAGATCTGAGGTGGAAATGTGCAGCTGGAAGAACTGGAAGCCAAGCAAGAGACCTAATCAAATTGGGCGCCTGGCACATTAATAGTTTCACTTGCTCTCATTGCATCTGTTGCAACAGCCTCCGCTGTAAACATTTAGTTCATTTTGCAGATGAAGAAGCAGGCTACAAAGGCTTACATAATTTATGCTATATCTGGTAGGAGGTACAGTTGGGATTTTAACTCAGATCTTTCAGGCTCACACTTTTTTGTTTTTACTCTCCCTCTCATGAAAGCATAGGAGAAAGAACATGGTTGGACCTAAAAATATTTGGACGTCACCCATAACAATTGAAGTTCTAGATTGCTGTGGGTGAGGGAATTGACCGATAAAAGAATTGAGACATGGTCTTGTGTGATGGGAACTGCTTACTGTGATTGTGTACTTGAGTTTAGAATTAAGATATTCAGCAGAGTTCACATTGTATACCAGAAGACCATACATGGTAACGTATTGCCTCTGTTACTGCATGTTATTTAAAGGAGAAAGACGTCATCCTTAACTTCTGTGTTTGTGAGGTTGAAGGAATGAGTGGATCTAACAAGCACATAGATGTCGAGTCTTTTCTCTCCTAATGGTACTCTACCAATTCTCTCTTCCTACCTCAACAGTCTTCTCCAATTTGATGTCAACCCAGCATAACATGTTTTCTTACGTATATCCTTTAGTAGTTATGTTCTCTAGCCAAACAAAGCAGTTTGCTGTAGTGTGTACATGGGACTCTTCATTTTAATCCTCCTTTATTTAAAAATTTTATTTAATGCTTAGTATTTATTATGCACTATATGAGATTCTATACTGTATAAAACAATCTCCACTCATCATAAAACAGCTTTTTTTTTAAAGGATTAATTGATCGATTGATTTGAAAGAGCGTACAAGGAGCAGGGAGCCAGACCCGAGGCTCCATTCCAGGTCCTTGGGATCATGAACTACGCCAAAGGCAGACACTTAACTGACTGAAGCCACCCAGGTGCCCATAAAGAAACTTCTAATAGAGATAAGATACTTCTCTAGATATGTTAAGTATAAGGTTTTGAATTTATTTTTTTTTAAGATTTTTTATTTATTTATTCATAGACACACAGAGAGAGAGGCAGAGACACAGGCAGAGGGAGAAGCAGGCTCCATGCAGAGAGCCCGATGTGGGACTCGATCCCGGGTCTCCAGGATCACACCCCAGGCTGCAGGCGGCGGCAAACCGCTGCGCCACCGGGGCTGCCCTAAGGTTTTGAATTTAAATGTCTTGTACACAATCTCAGTGCAGGCTAAGTGCTATGGGAATACAGGAGAGGAAGTAATTTCTTCTAACTGGAAACAGGAATGCAACACTTGCTGAAAGTCTGCTCTGTAAGACCCTGGTCTAGATACTTTTGATTCTTTGAGTCATGTTAGCTGCCCTGTCTGTTACAGTTGACAAAACTGAGACTTAGTTTCTTATTCATTGTCACAGAACTAACAGATTATCAAGTCAGGATTCGACCCCAGATTTATTTGGCTTTAAATCTTACTCGTTTTCCTTTACACCAGGTGTCAAAAAACTGTGGCCTACAGGCCACATCTGGCCCACTGCCTGTTTTTGTAAGGCTTGTAAACTAAGAATCATTTTTACATTTTTAAATGGCTAGAAAAAGATCAGAAGAGGAAGAATATTTTGAGATGTGAAAATTAGATTAAATTTATGTGTGGGTGCCCATGAATAAAGTTGTACTGGAACACAGCCTGCTTACTCGTTTACATGTTGTCTGTTGCTGCTTTCATATTAGAATAGCAGAGGCCAGTACTTACAGCAGAAATCAGACCGCCTGCAAGGCCTCAAATATTATATGGCCTTTTACAGGAGAAGTCTGCTGACCCCTGCTTTATGCCATACTTCCTTTTTACGGATAGCTTCATGGAGAAGGGATTATTTGATCCTTTACATTATGCATGAATTTTCTTGATAGAGGATACAGCGTGGGGAGCAACACTGATCCATGCTATAGCTGTCTGGCTGTGATTTGGGAAAGCATCATATGTGGGGATGTAGAAGCCTAGACTCATTGCCACACAGAATTAATAGTCGGGAGTTGTGTGTATGATATGCCTGGGGGAAAAAATGTTGCGTCCACTATTGGAGATGCTGTAGAAAAGTGACTAGCAACACCAGCTTGAGAAATGGTTTAGATTTGGATTTGAGTCTATTTATACCAATTATTAGCCGAGTGGTTTTTTGATAAAATACTTAACCCTTTTAAATATTAGTTTCCTTACCTGTAAAAGGAGAATAATAGAAATATCTACCTTTTACAGCTGTGAGAGTCAAATCAGTTAAATATGTTGTATGTATATACATACAAAGTGCTTAGAGTATTGCCACATACTTAATAAGTATTCATTAAATGTAAGCATTTAGTGTGTACGTAGACGGAGGGCCTAGAGGAAGTTAGAATGTATTTAGTAGGTGATGGTGAGCCTTTGTGTCTCCAATTTGGTGCTTATATGTAGCACTCTGACTTGAAGTTTTGGGTATGTTTATGGTAGGCACTCTAATGTGACTGTAAACTCCTGGGAGGTAGAACTTTTACGATGTTTTCAGTGCCCACAAGTTAAAGACCTATAGCCAGTATTATTAGTATGTCTTAGAATTGAAATAGAATTTCAGATATCTCTCCCCAGTACCTTTCCAGCTAGTGATCATTTTAGATACCACTTTGGTGGATTTTTTCCTTCTCTCTCTCTCTCTCTCTCTCTCTCTATCATTGTTTTCCATTATGCTATGATTAGTTTTATATATCTATAGTTTGTTTCTTCAGTATTATTCCCATAAATACAGTCTTTAAGGGTTTTTAAAAATTCCACATAACATCCATAACAGTGGCATGTAGTAGGATTTTAACCTTTGCTAAGTTGTAGAAGTTTGGTCCCATGATCCACCTGGCACTGGGATTGGTTTAGAGCAACTTTTATTGGGAGTATAGAGTTTTAGTCACATTTTATCTTACCAGTTTTTTATAACAATGTGTGGCATTAACACTGCTGTGTTCTAGAGGAAGAAACTGAAGCACAGGGAAGGTAGGTAATAACATAGTTAAGTGTTTACAGCTATAGTAAGTGACAAAGCTGAGATTCAAATTATGTTCTAACCATGTACTACTCCTACATTGCCCTTGGTGGATTTGATAATCTTTTAGGTAGTGCCTAAGTCGTGGAACAAACAAGTTTGTTTGTATTGGGGAATACGGCATTTAAAAACTGATGTTCAGTCATTATATTCCCACATTGCTTTCCTATGAGGGCTTTCATCAGAGATGGCATCCTAAAAAATGTTAAGTCACAGTGGCCTGCATTCTGTGTGAAATAAAATACTATTTTTTGTCCTCCTAATATTTCCGTCCTTGAACTTTTGTGGAGGTAATAAAACAACAGTGAGATGGCAGGACATTGAATTGTTCTGTTGAATAATTATTGAAATATCAAATAATGCTATATCCCAAATGTATCTGTTTCATGTAGATCTCTTCAGGGTTTTTCTTTTTCTTCTCCTCCCCTTCTTCTATTTAAAAATAACTTTAGAAAAGCAGCTTTGCCATTCATTTGTGTGGTCTTACTTTTTAAACCAGAGTGTTAGAAACATAGGTAGCTTTTTTGGAAATTTGGAGGATGTGAATGTTTAGTATTGTAAATTAGGTTGCTGATGGGAAGGCAGTTAACCAACAAATTGCTTTGTTTATAACTTCCTGCCAATTCCTGCAGTGAATTCATCTAATCTAATAGATTTTAGTTGCATCTAATCCTCCCAGTATCCATCCTGCTCTTTCTGTCTTCACAGTTAGCTTTCTGCAAGATGGGGACCACCCTTCATCCTAGATGTTCTGCTTTATTATTCTGCTCATGTGAACCCCTTAAGTAAGAGTCGCACTGTGTGACTCTGTGCCAGCTTGTGGTATATCAGTGGGCCAGACAGGTAAAACCTCTTGCTTATGTTTCTAATAGAGGAGATGAAATAAATGCAGTGTTATTATAGATGAGAGGACAGAGAAATAGAGGTTGAGATTTTAAAGAGAGTGGTCAGAGAAGCAGATATTTTGGAATAGTTGTGAGGGAGTTATGAAGTCAACAGACGATTGGAATACCTGCGGCACAGATTAGTCCTGTGAGGGCTTCTGGAGCTGGGCACTTCGTGCGGTGGGCAGGTAGTCCTGTCTTCAGAGAACTTTGATTTTCCTGGTGTATGCTGATAAGAACTAACAAGAAATACAGTTTGTTTTTCTTCTCATCTTTCACATAAAATCACAATTTATATTCTAGGGAAGAAAGGAGTTAAAATTAAATCTTCATTAGATTTTTATTGAGGTAGAAACTTCATTAGCACGTAGTACTCATTATCTGTTCACCTCATGGAAGGGAAAATTTTATAGACTGTTAGGTAAAAGAGAAATTATGTCTAGTTTTGTGGACTGCAAGAAGTTAATAACTCATGTTCTCAGGTGACATATACCTGAGATATATACCATAAGCAGCTTAGCCTATGATTTTAAAAACAAAACATTTTCATATTAAAAATGGAGGTAAAATCTTGCCTAGAAATGATCATGTGAACTATTATCTCATAGTTTGCCTGGGGCTATCATACTTCTCTTCTGAACTTAGAACTTTGGAATATAGCCTAGAAATTTAGTAGGAATCTGAAACCATTTAATATTTATAATCATAATCGTTATAAATAATTGGGGATATTTTCAGACATTGTAGAATGTATGAAATAAAATGCAAAAAAATCACTCCTATTCCAATTTTATTCCCTTAGTATATAAACATAATGTGTTTTTTAAATGAAAATTTAAAAATTCCTATAAGGAATAAAATCTAAGAATTTCATTTTGGCCTCATAACAAAGGTTTACATTTCCCTTTTTTTGGGTAACAGTTCGGCTTCTGCCTGCCTTGTATTTCTTTGAAACACGTAGTGTGTCAAGGCTACAAGTAGATCCTGTAAAATGTTTTTACCTTTCTCCCCCTACTCTCCACTGCTAATTGATGTGTTTATTTAGTTGACTGAGCCAGCTTTGTCAAGACTAAGACTCTCTGGGAGAGTCAGTACTGTGAACTCACCATGCCAGTGCCTCACCCCCAGCAGGGCTGGGTTGGGGGAGAATGGAGACCAGGGCAGGAACCAGTCTGCAAGGAGCTGAGTCAGGAATATGGAAAGCGAGTCCCTTTGCCGTGTTAATCATACCTGGGGAGCTGTGTCTTTTAGCCTTATGGATGACTTAGTAGACCCTCATTTTGTATACTGTAAGATTGTATTTATGTCTGGAGTTGGGAGAGATGGTAAACTCTTGCATTTACCAGTCCACCTGAATTTGAAGTTTTTCTTTCATATCTGACTTCAGGCAGTAAGTCCTGTGAGGGCTTCAGAAGCCATGTGTTTGATGCAGTGGGCAGGCGGGCAGGGAGGTAGATATGGATACAGCTTTGTGTAACTTGAAGAAGATAGAGGGTTATTTCATTTCTCTCTAGGACACCCAGGATAACTAAGGAGAAGTCATATACAGTACCCCAGCTTGGAGATCATAAGAACTTACATAGTGATGGGTAACAAAGATAGACCTTTTCCCTGAAAAATTAAAGGCAAAAAGTGTAAGGTTTTCATAGCCTAATTTCTAAAAACTAAACAAAGGGAAAATTTTCTTTTTTTTTAAGATTTTATTTATTTATGAGAGACACACACAGAGAGAGAGGCAGAGACACAGGCAGAGGGAGAAGCAGGCTCCATACAGGGAGCCCGATGTGGGACTCGATCCCGGAACTCCAGGATCAGGCCCTGGGCTGACGGCAGATGCTCAACCGCTGAGCCACCCAAGCGTCCCCAAAAGGAAGATTTTTATGTAAAGCAATCCTTAATACCACTTAGAAATGATTCTTGGACACTGGAGACAGATGAATTTTGATGCTGGGTAACTTGAAAATGAAAAACAGTTATGAATTTTTTTCTCAATGTCACTGCCATTTTCTTGATATCAAATAATTCAGTGCTGCGGCATATCAGCTTCCTCTTATTGATTACATCTTTCTTGTCATCTCTTTTATATTAAAAAAATACTTGATAGGCTATACTACAAAAAGTAATACTTGTTTCTTCTTAGGAACATGAGGAAACTTTTGGGGATTTGAAGCAGATCTGCTCACTAGTTTGTGGTGGTGATTTCACAAATGTACATGTATATATGTCGAAGCTTACACTATACATAAAGTAGATGCAGTTTGTTGTGTATGTCAATGATACCTCAATAAAACTTTAAAAAAAATTTTTATTGATTAGATGACTAAAAAATTGGACATGTTTTGCTGTTAATATCTGTTTCCGTATGTTAGCGAGATTGAGCATCTTGATGGTATTTCATTGTGAATCATTCAGTTAATTCTTTGCCTCTTTTTTCTGTTGTGTGTTTCTTACCAATTTGTGTCACCTACTCTTAGATTAGTAATGACACCCCAGTGTATGTATGTCTGTTGCAGTTCTTTGCCCCAGTTGGCTTTTCTGTTGCCTCAAAGGGCCATTTCTTCCCCTTCACTTCCTTCCCTCCTCCCACTGCTCTCCTTTCCTTCCTGACTTATGCGGTCCTGTCCTTTCCCTCCCTGGTTTTGAGGTTTCCTGTCTCAGGTAAAAGTCCCCAGCCCCAGGTATACTCCCAAGTTTTCTTATATTTTCATAGTTTTCATTGTTTAGATTTTATTCCTTTTTTTTTTTTTTTTTTTTAGATTTTATTCCTTCTTGAGTTTTTCTCATAAGGAATATGCACTGTGAGGGGCTCATTTTATTTTCTCTCTGGTGGGTAACAAATTCTGTGAGGTAAATAAACAGTTACCCCCACTGAGGTGAAATACTACCTTTATCTTCTATTAATTTTCTGTATAAACTTGAAACTATTTCAGGGTGATCAGTGTTCTGTTAATCACTGTGTATTTTCTTAGTATTTAATCATAGTAGCTTTATAGCGAAGCGAGTTTTACTATATGATGGAGCATGCCCCACTCCTTTGCTTTTCTCTTTCCACACTTTCATAGTCATTTTTCACATACCAGTTAGAAAAGTATTTAGTCCAGACTCAGTTTGCTTCTGATTGAAACTGACATTAGGTTGGGTTGCCTGGGTGGTGTAGTCAGCTGAGCATCTGACTCTTGGTTTTGACCAAGGTCATGGTCTTCAGGGTGGTGAGATCGAGCCCCATGGTAGGCTCTGTGCTCAGTAGGAAGTCTGCTTGAGATTCTCGCTCTTTCCCTCTCCCTCTGTATCCCCCTCCCCCATTCACATGCTCTCTAAATAAATAAATTTTTTTTTTCAAAAAGCCAATGACATTAGGTATACATTTTATTTTAGCAAGGATTAATATTTCTATATTAAGCATTCCTCCAGAAACAAAATACATCTCTGTTTACTCAGGCCTTGTTTTATATCTTACATCGTGTTTTATCCTATACATTTTGTTGCCTTTTTAAGTAAGTTATTATTGCTGGTTGTAAAATAGTTAATGTATAAATATGACAAAATTTTATCATTAGGTCTACTTGTTTGTAGTTAATTCTTTGGGCTTTTCTAAGTCCATAGCTATATTTGTAAGGAAGGACTATGTGTCTCCGTGCTCTGTTTATTTCCAGTTCAGGTTTTTCACCTTATTGTGTGTAGAATGAGTCATAGGGATGGTGATTTGCAATGACAGTTAATATGATGTTTGCCAGTGGGTTTTTTTTATTGTCCTGTTTTTCCTTTGTTATAGGTAACATGTAATAACATACTTACCAAGTATTCATTTTAATGAATTTTAACAATTTGGTACCACCATCATTAATAAGAAATATAACATTTCTATCATCCTAGAATATTCCAGATCTCCATCAACATTCCCCTGCCCCAAAAAAAGAGATAACTACTTTTTTACGTCTGTTACAAGAGATTTGTATCTCATTCAGCACAGCATTAAGATTCATCCATGCTGTTGGTAGTTTATCCTTTTTTTTTTTTTTAAGCTGTATAACATTCCATTTTGTGAATAAACTATAATTTACCCATTTTCCTGTTGATTTCAGTACAGTCATTTTCAGTTTGGGGCTATTATGAATAAAGCTTCATGAACATACTTGTACAAATGTTTTTATATACATATGCTTTTATTTCTTTGGGGTAAATATAAGGAGTATTTTAACTTAAAAAAAAAATAAAACTGCAGAACAGTTCTACCAAGTGGATATACTGTTGTGAGTGGAAGTATTTGTTGTTCTACATCCCTGTCAACATTTGATGTTCTTAGTCTTGTGGTTATTTTAATGGCTGTGAAATGGTATCACATTCGGCTTTAATTTCATACCCCTGATAGCTAATGATGAGCCACACATTTGTGTATTTTCTGCCCATTGGTATATCTTTTTATGGGAGTTTGTCTGTTAAAGTCATTAATCCATTTTTTAAAAAGATGCTTTTGTTCTTTTTATTATGATTTGTAACAGTTCTTTGTAGATTGTGGATGTGTATTCTTTGCCAGCTGTGTGTATTGTAAGTGCTGTCTCCCAGTCTCCATCTGGTCTTTTTATTATCTTAGCAATACCTTTCTTTCAAAGAGCAAGAAGTTTTTAAGTTTTGATGGAATTCAGTTTATCAATTTTTTCTTCAGTGGTTCCTGTTTTTTAGCCCAAAGAATTGTTTATTGCAAAATTGTGATGAATATCCTCCATTTTTTTCTAGAAGTTTTAAAATACTCGTATATTTAGGCCTGTTAACCTCTTTCCAGTTAACTTTTACATATGTGGGATAAGTTGAGGTTTAATTTTCTTTCTACTGGGTATTCAGTTTTTTATTTGTTAAAAGACTTTCCTTTCTCCCACTGAATTGACTTCATGCCTTAATACTGACTGTATATGCATGTGTCTATTTGGATTCTTTTCTGCTCATTCATTTGATTTGTCTGCCTTTAAGCCAGTACCATACTGTTGTGATTACTGCAGCTTTGTATTAAGTCTTGAAACCAGGTAGTATAAGTCCTCCAATTTGTGTTCTTTTTCAGAATCACTTTGGCTTTTCTAGGCTCTCTGCATTTCCATATAAATTTTAATAACACCTTGTCAGTTCCTGCAAAAATATCTGAGATTGTGATTGAGTTTGTGGGATTTGGGGTGCATGATCGTCTTAAGAATACCAAGCTTTCCAATCCGTGATCATATATTTCTTCATTTTTAGCAGCCTTTGTACATTTGTTCTGATTTATTTCATGCAGAAGAACTTACTGTAACAATAATGGCTGAACCTTTCTTTAAAGGACTGTGAGATCTTTCTGCAGCTTTGGATTCATTTTATTTAAACTATTAGTTTAATGACCATAAAATTAATGTCAGAAGCATGGAGTGATGTTTAGAAAATGCTGCTGAAAATTCTGTTTCCCCACAGCTTTCTATAGGTAGAGAATCCCCTCTTGAACTGAGGGGAAAGATGGATAACTGTGATGGAGAGAGGAATAATTGTTCCCTTGTTTGATGGAAGTGATGCCCATGAGTAGGAGGAAACCAAGTGACAAAAACTCAGATTTTCTTTGTCTGCCTAATGATAAGATGTCTTAAATATGGGAGTAGGGGAATGCCTAAAAAAATGCTGACATTTTAAAGCATTTGTCCATCTCTGCCAACTACTTACAGAAGGACAGTAGCCCAAGACTTTGCAGACTTGGGTATCTTCCATAAAATAATGGCTTTCCTTTTTATGGAATAAAGTCGGAGGCCAGAAGAGAGGGTGCTTTGCAAAATCTGTTATATAAGATTCAAATTCTGTTGTATCTAAACGGAGGACAGAAGTGAGAGAAGGGACTCTGGAGCCACATTAGCTCCTTCTAATAATTTCCTGTGGTTCCTGCATTCTCTTTATTAATATTTCAGTTATCACACTGAATTCCAGATAAGGTTCTGGGAATGGTGATCACATGGAGAGGTGAACTCTTTTAAATTTTTTTACTTGGGGATTTTTTTTTTCCTCTCTCTCATAATTTAAGGAACCTATTTGTTTTCACTATTAACCTAGTGGCCGAGACTTGATGTTTAAATTTCAAGATAGATATTTATTTTTTTAGTAATATACTTTCTTCTGAACTCTGTGCTCTTCAAATCAAAAGAGCTATGTTATCTTGTTTTGAGAACTTAATGTATAATGCCACCCTGCCTATTGCCAATGAATTAGAGATTAATGAAATTACCTTGTTTCCACTAAGAATCTCTGTGAAGGGGGCAGCCCTGGTGGCACAGCAGTTTAGTGCTGCCTGCAGCCCAGGGTGTGATCCTGGAGACCCGGGATCGAGTCCCACGTCAGGCTCCCTGCATGGAGCCTGCTTCTCCCTCTGCCTGTGTCTCTGCCTCTCTCTCTCGCAGTGTGTCTTTCATGAATAAATAAATAAAATCTTAAAAAAAAAAAAAAAAAAAAAAGAATCTCTGTGAAGGGATAGGGAGTGTCCTGAAGAAAATACTAAAGGCCCAAACTAATTTCAACTCTTACAGCTGTTCTTGTTAGAGAAGTTTTTTGGCATTTTTTAAAAAAACTTGGTTTAAGCCTTCAGCCCAGGGTGTGACCTGGAGACCCGGGATCGAGTCCCACGTAGGGCTCCCTGCATTGAGCCTGCTCCCTCTGCCTGTGTCTCCACCTCTCTCTTTCTCTGTGTCTCTCATGAATAAATAAATAAAATCTTAAAAAAAAAAAAAAAAAAAAAAAAACTTGGTTTACTGTTTTGGGATCCCTGGGTGGCGCAGCAGTTTGGCGCCTGCCTTTGGCCCAGGGCGCGATCCTGGAGACCCGGGATCGAATCCCACGTCGGGCTCCTGGTGCATGGAGCCTGCTTCTCCCTCTGCCTGTGTCTCTGCCTCTCTCTCTCTCTGTGTGACTATCATAAATAAATAAAAATTAAAAAAAAAAAAACTTGGTTTAAAGGAAAATTTTTGACTCTTTGATAACTAATCAACTTTAATATGGTCACAGACCTGTTTAAGAACCACAAATTAACCAAAGTTGGGTGTATTTGCGTATCTACATGTGTACATCTCTGTATACGGCAATGTTTTCCCCAGTCGTGAGGCAGTAAGTCTCCCATTTTACCTGACCAGAGACAGAATATTCAGAGAATTTTGTATCCTCACCTTAAAAATAGTCATGTAATGAGAACTTAAAATCACTTTTTCTCCTTATTTTCTCTTCTGTTATTTGTTTTAGGGTAACCAGGAGCCAACAACAACTCCTGACGCAATGGTTCAGCCTTTTACTACCATCCCGTTTCCACCACCTCCACAGAATGGAATTCCCACAGAATATGGAGTGCCACACACTCAGGACTATGCCGGCCAGACCAGTGAGCATAACCTGACACTCTACGGAAGTACGCAAGCCCACGGGGAGCAGAGTAGCAACTCACCCAGCACACAAAACGGATCTCTCACGGTATGTGAACTCTGAGGTGGGGAATGGAAGAGTGCTTGTCATCATACTCAAATCTTCAGCTGAATCATCAGACCAGAAAACCCTTTGAATTAATTTAGCATCTACATGACACTGCATAGCATTTATGTAATTTCATTTCTACCCCTTGCATTGTAATTAGAAGGTAAGGACTTAGAAACTGAGCTCACAGTCATTGCCCGGGAGCTTAGGGTCTAGAGACCGGCCAGACAACACAAGGTGAGGCGCCAGGGACAAGGGTACACTTGGGTCAGTTTCACCAGGAAGCTTCGTTTGGCCACACCTCCTTATTAGGAGGGGTGCCCTCCTGTGCTGCCACAGTACACAGTCTCTCAGCAGCATCCCGTACATTGCCTCTCCCTTCCCCCAGACCTGCTCAGTCTCTTGCTCTTAGGATACTCCCTGTTGCCCTCCTGCACACTGAAAGTTCTCTCTTAGTTCCCTTTGCTGATTCCTATCTCTGTGTTCAGTTTTTTTTTTTTTTAATTTTTAAATTTATTTTAAAAATTTATTTATTTGGGAGAGAGAGCTTGCAGGAGCAGCAGGAGAGGCAGAGGGAGATGGAGGATCACAAGCAGACTCCCCACTGAGCACAGAGCCTGATATGGGGCTCAATACCAGGGCCCTGGGATCATGACCCAAGCTGAAGGCATACTGAGCCACCTAAGCTCCCTTCTGTTCAGTATTTAGATGTTACAGCACTCCAGGCCTGGGTCCTTAGGAACCCCCTTCCTCTGTCGGTATAATTCTACTACTAAATTCACCTTGCTACTCACGCAAAACCTAGGAGTCTTCTCCATTTCCTTCATCTCCACACCCAGTGCCTTTGCGAATCCAGTAACTGTAACTCGAATTCATTCTTTCCCTTCGGCTCTTCTCTTTATCTTGGTACTCTGACTGGATGGTGTACATGCTTAACAGCTCAGCTATCCTGCCAGATTTCTTGGGTTTGAGTAGGGCCCTGCTTAGTGGCATGACTATATTTAACCTCTTTCCTGCATTGGCTTGCTCGGTGACAGCAAATACATACCTGCACCTGGCAAAGAACGACAGCAGTGCCTGCCTCTGCTGGCCACTAGGAGATTTAAAAGAGTTGAATTCATGTACATTATCATTGTCGTCATCTCCACCTTGGTCCAGACCTCATGGCTTATTTTTCGTGTAACTGCTGCCTGCCTGACTATCCCTTCCCCACACAACAGCCGACCTAGTGTTCTGTCTTCTCAAATAATGGTACTTCCTGCTTAACTCTAATGATTCCCTTACATATTTACAATAAAATCCAAACCCTGTACTTCGTTTACTAATCCCTGGCCCCAGCCTACCTCTTTGACTTTGTCTCTTACTACTAACTTGCTAAAATAAAAGAAATGTTGGGGCGCCTGGGTGGCTCAGTCGGTTAAGCATCTGCCTTTGGCTCAAGTCATGATCTCAGGGTCCTGAGATCGAGCCCGTCGTCAGGCTCCCTGCTCAATGGAGAGCCTACTTCTCCCTCTGCCTCTCCCCCTGCTTGTGTTCCCTCTCTCTTTCTCTCTCAAATAAATATAATCTTAAAAAAAAGAAATGTCAAAAATCAACCAGTAGGTATATATCACATATGTATCAACACACAGGAAGTCATATTGTCTGTGCGATTGCAAGGTCTGTCTCCAAAGATAAAAATGTTCTGTGCTCTTGATAGAAAGATCTGTGTCTGGTTTTTAGATTTCTTTTTGCTCTTCCTGTTTCAGATTATCAGGAGAGCTTATCCAGCCTTTAAAACACTTGATATGATTTACTTCCCAATAAAGAGCCTTATAGTAGAAGCTTGTGTTGCATAAGGATGGATTTAACCTTCAAATACTTTCCATTTTCTTTTATTAGATATTAGACCACAAAGAAATCCATTCTTTCCTTGAAAACACGTTATCTTTTCAATATTGATCAGTTATATATAGAAGCACATAATTTTATACTTCATGAGTAATGGGCTACAGACCATTTATTAAGAAGGTGTAAGCATGATGGGTAACAGATGAGGATTCCATAGTGTTTGTTCCAGAATCATGAATATATCGGCTGCTATCTTGGCTGCATTTCTAAATCACCTTCAAAGGATTATAAACTCATAGACTTACCAGAACAACTGTGGAAAGAAGGAATAAAATGTAAATCTGAGGTTCTATCAAGTATATTAATTACTAAAGCTATTTCTTTACTAGCTAATTTTTCTAGTTTTATTTTTATTTGTCCTTTTTCTGTGTTTATTTCTATGTTCTATTTCACATCAAATCAATCTTGGTAATTTCTAGGAATTTTCTTTTTCATCTGAATCGTCTATTTTGTTGGTATAAAGTTATTTATAATTTCATATAATCCTTTTTAATTTCTATAGGATCTGTAGTGATAACCCCTCTTTTATTCTTGATTTTGCTAATTGTGCCTTCTCTTTTTTTCTCTTGGTCAGTCTAGCTAAGGTTTATTAATTTTGTACATCTTTCCGGAAAACCAGCTTTTGATTTCATTGATTTTTTTTTTTTTTAGTGTGTTGTTTTTCTGTTATGTATTTCATTGATTGCCATTCTGATCTTTATTATTTCCTTCCTTCTTCTAGCTTTGACTAGCTTTGAGTTTGATTTCGTCTTAATTTTTTTTTTTTTAGCCTCTTGAGTTGCAGCCTTAGACCATTGATTTTAGATTTTTTTTCTTCCTGGTATGTGTTTAAAGCTATACATTTCCCCTTAAGTTTCCTATAAAATGTGATATATTTTATTTTTGTTTTCATTCAAGATATTTTTTAATTTTTCCTTATGATTTTTCTTTGACCCTGGGTTACATAGAAGTGTGTTTCTTAATTTCCAAATGTTTGAGGATTTCTCAGCTTTTCTTGATTTATAATTTAATCCCATTGTGGAAAGAGAACATGCTTTATATGGTTCAATTTTTTAAAACTGAGACTTGTTGAAGATTACATCTTCAACTTATAACTGATGCACACATTTGCTGCTTACTTGCAGGGGCACACATGTGTATGTGTGTCTTACTCTGGTAAAATACTGTAGCTTTGGTCTAATATATATTCATTCCTCACCATCCTTTGTACTGTTATTGCCATCTGTATATTCATGCAAGATCCAGTTGTATGTTTTTTTACCAGAGACACACCTTGGATTCAAAGAGTTTGAGATAAAATGAAGGAAAAAGATGTCATACAAAACAGTAATCATGAGAGACCTGAAGTGATTATATTAATAGCAGAAAATAGATAAGACAAGTATTGATAGAGACAAATGTATATTAGAAATGCAACAATACAGTATTGTAATTTTTACTTTAAAGAATCTTATATTTTTTCTTCTGTTCACTAAATTGGAGAATTTCTGTTAACATCTCTTTCAGTTCACTCACTCTTGTTCTGCCACATTGCATCAGCTGTTGAGCCCATCTAGTGAATTTATTTCAGCCATTGTACTTTCCAACTCTAGAATTCCCATTTGTGATTTATGTTTCTCTATTGAGATTCCTTGTCATCATATTTCTTTCAGTTCTCTGAATACATGTGTAATTGCTATTTTGACGTCACCTGCTGAATCCAACATCCAGGCCCACTCGAGTCTATTTCTAGTTACTGTTTGTTTTCTTGAGTCTGGGTCACACTCTCCTGTTTCTTTACAGGTCTTGTAACTTTTTAATAAACTGGACATTTTTGTAATACATTTCAGCAACTCTGAAGTGGTTTTTTGTTTGTTTTTTTGAGCAGTGTTGGTGTGTGTTTGTATGTTTTAAGTAATTTGCTTGAGCTTAAACTGTGGAATGTGGTGTGCAGCCACTGCTGTTTCTATACAAAATCTTAGCGATTTTCCCTCTCCTTTTTACTCTTTAGCCTGGCTAGGTGTTATCCCTGTGTCACACTAGCTCCGTGGTCAGCCAGTGATTTGGGCGGAAGTTGTGTTTAAAAAGCACCTCAAGCTTGTAAAGCTTCCCACCCTCTTGTGTTTGTGGGTTTGGAAGTAAGTTCAGAGTTTAGCCGGGTCTCAGGTCCACTTGGCTTTATCTCTCTGTTGGGCTCTCTCATGTCTCCCTTCCTCATGCTTGTATTTTCATAGTCAGCCACAGATGTGAGGAGAGCATAGCTAGCTCCTCCGTGACTCTCTCATTTCCAGGATCTCCCCTTCATGTTGCTGGCTGCTCCACCACTCACCTCAGTCAGACCCACAAGATCAAGAAAGAAGAACTATATTTCCCATTAGGGCCTACCAGATTTGCCACTTTTGGTCAACAGGACTGTGAGTTTTCTACTCCTTCACTCCACCACTGCCCCAGTGCTCCAAATTGAGTTTACCCCTTCTGGTAGCACAGCTACTAGTTTTCATGGCCCTGACCCTGTCCTGGTAAAAACTAAGTTCTCTCCCACAGAACTGAGGGAAGGGATGTTGGGCAGGGATGAGGTGGTGGGTTGGAGCAGCTACTGGCAATGTATGTGGCCTCTTGCTGGTCTTACCTTAAGCTCTAGCAATTTTTCAAGAAATTTCTTATGTTGATTGATTTCCAGAACGTGAAATGACTGTCAGGCAGTTTTTGTCCGGCTTTCTTACTGTGGTCTTGTTTTGGGGAAAGGGGTTACAGGCCCATTCACACTGTTAGAGCCAGCAGTGCCCTCCCTGACTCTTGATGTAGCGCTTACTGTACAGTTCCTCACCATACCTCTCTTCCCCATGGCCCATTTCTCTTTCTGCTTGTTTTCTCTTCCTGCCACCATCTTCCATTATTTCAGATGCCCAAATTCTAGGTTTTTAATGGTAGTGTGAAGGGCAAGTTCTCTTCCTTAACATAAATATATATGGTGAAGACTTATATTCTTCATCCCTATTAGAAACTATTCACTACAGGGCAGCCCTGGTGGCTCAGCGGTTTGGCGCCACCTTCGGCCCAGGGTGTGATCCTGGAGACCCGGGATCGAGTCCCGCGTCGGGTTCCCTGCGTGGGGCCTGCTTCTCCCTCTGCCTGTGTCTCTGCCTCTGTGTGTCTCTCATTAATAAATAAATAAAATCTTAAAAAAAAAAAAAGAAAAGAAACTATTCACTACATAATTTTGCATTATATTGACCAATTTGAGTTCCTAAAAAAATACTAAAATAAAATTAGGAAACCATGTGTATGGATTGGGATTTATTGGTGCTGAGGAGAAAAATGGAAAATCCTTTGAGCTATGTCTACCAACCGAGATGGCACACGTTCTGTAATTTTAGGAAGTTGCTAACCACAAAATGGGAAATTATTAGGAGGCTCTGGTTGGAGATGCTTCTTACATGTTTAAGTGTACTTTAAATGGGAGTGTGAATTCACTGCTCTTAAGCCATTTGCTTTTGGAAGTTGTGAATGTGTGGGTGTTCTGGAGGACGAGAGACAGACTGAGCAGTAGAACAGTACATCAAAGAACTTAGATTTGACAATATTATAGATTATTTTGTTAAACTTTTACTATCTACTAATATGTTCTTAAAATGGATCCGGTAATTCCTGTGGCCAATTAAATTCAGAAGGTTGATCGGAAGCATTGTTATTTATAAAGAAATGATACCTCATAAACTAGTCTTTTGTGTATATGAGGGTTTTACAGTCGGGGAATTCAGAGTCCATTCTCTCCATTTTGCCACGTGGACTCCCCAACTCCAGCCCAACAACAGGAGATAGTGTATGTATAAGCAGTGGTCCTGATAACAGGCACCAGTGCATCTTTTCCCATTCAGCCCCGTGTTGGCTTTGCTGGTACGCCTTGCTCAATATTCTAGATAAAGCCAAGCTTATCCTTCATTTAGGCTCAGGTAGACTCCTGAGCTGACCACTTTTTATGGAACTTAGGAGATGTGTTTTGTTCACTTTTGTCTTCTAATTAAACTGTAAGCTTTTAAAGAAAAAGTTCTAGTTCATCTTTGCATTCTCCGACTTATTACAGTGCCTGGCACTTAATAGTTACTCAGTAACAGTTTCTCTGGCGGTCAGGAGTGTTTAAAGGAGACAAGGTATACCATGGAAGGTCTGAGGAGGGAGAAGCTGAGGCTTCTAAGCGCAGGTGGCATCGAACTCGTCCTGGTATTAAGTGGTTTGGAATTGGAACATGATGGGAAGAATTGAGAAAGTCCTTTCTCAAAGCAGAATTAGAGAGATGGGCAATATCAAAGTGTGTGAATAAAAGCATGTGTTTCTGTTAGGCTGAAGCTTGGGGTGTTTGGTGGATACATAAGGAAATATGATGTGAGAAAAATCGCTCCAGTACAAATTGGGAAGAGCATTTGAATGCCTAGTTGAGAAATGACTTTATTGAAGGTTTTTGAGCAAGGAAATGGAATTGAACAGAACTGTGCTTCCAGACCAATCTGTGACATATAGCAGCTGAGGGGAGAGGCAGGGAAACCAGTTAGGAAAGAATCTTAGGAGGTTCCGAACTAGGGGGCTGCAGTGGTTATGTAGAGGAGGGATGAATGGAAGAGAAATTGCCAAGGTGTAGAATCCATAGAATTTGACAGCTGATTAAATGAGTAAAATAAGGAGAGCAGAGCCAAAGACTGTGTCCTCTTCAGTGCAAGAACTGTATCTTGAATAAATCATTTCACCTCTCAAACTTCAGATTCCTCATCTGTCACATGAAGCCAACAGTGTCTACCTGACAAGATTGTATTGAAAGGAAATTAGAAATGTTTTGGAGATTACTGGTTTGAATAGTCCTTTAATTGCTTTTTTTTAAAAAAAAGATTTTATTTAGAAAGAGAGTGCGCGTACAGCTTGGGAGAGACAGAGGGAGAGAGAAGAGAATCTCAAGCAGACTCCCCACTGACTGAGCACAGACCCCAACTCAGGCACGATCTCATGTCTTTCAGCCAACAACCTGGGCCAAAACCAAGAGCTAGTTGGACACTTAACCAACTGAGCTACCAGAAGTCCCTTTAATTGCTTTTTTAAAACTATCTTTTAAAATCAGTTGTCTCTTGATGTCCTTGATTTGTGTTTTTTTTATTGCTGTGAGCCAGTTATACTGTAATGGAGATTTTATGTTGAATAGTCCCATCTTGTGTGAGAGAACCAAAAAAAAAGGAACTTCTACAAAAATGATAAATAAGCAATGAAATCTGGAATTTTATTTCTAAAATGTATTTCAGAAATTGATTTTCAAGTTGAGCTAGAAGCTTCTTGTACCCTTAAGACAAGAGCCTGTTCTAAGAGTCAGTTTGTCCCATACTGTGCATTAGCAGTCAGGGTTCTCCACCCCCCTCATAGAGGCCTGATTACCCCTGCGCCTGCCTGCAGAGAAGAAAGGACCTCAGTTGCTGTATGTGTAGATACTCCTCTGAACCCTGGCAGGTGTAAGTGACTGAAGTATTTGAAGTAGACAAGCTTTGGTGAGTAATCTTCAGATAAGGTTTGTGTTTTATATACATATTCTACCTATCTAGTAGATTCTACTTTCCCTGAGGGCAGGAGTACCACTTGTCCTCTTATTACTCCCATTGGCATATAATGATGTTTAATAAGTGTTTTTTGAGTGAAAAAAGCTTGTAAAGGTGGTTCATCTTCTGTGCTTGGTTTTAATAGGAAATGTTAGTAACATCTTTTGAAGTATTTGAACAGAATTGTTGATGACTCTAAAGCAGAAATTGGAAGGCATAGCTGAAGAGGCCTGCCTTTACTGTCTTGATCAGCTGTAGACCTCCCCAGCGGTTGCCTTCAGGCACACCTCTGAATTAAAGATAACTAGGACTCCATGCTCTCCACCATCCTCAGTTTTTTCACTTTGTTGTGCACCCTTTCTCTGGAGTTAAAGCCAGCTTTTCTCTCCCTTCTCTATCAGAAGATCAGTCTAACCAGCCTCCATGAAATTACCCACTGACTCCCTTACTTGCAAGAGCCTTGTGGATTGATATCCCACTAAAACATAGCCAAGAAGTGACAGCCTGTATCATGGGTCTATTTGCCCAAGTGAGGATTTCTAAAACATGGCGGGTCCAACCTTTCACATGGTGTGTTGTGGGGCCATATTACCCTCAGCCTGGAGTGTGGACATCATTAGTATATCTATTTCTAAGCCAGAATTAAGAAGGCCTGAGACACAGAGGAATTTTTTCATCTGACTATCCATTCTTCAAAGAGAGTCCCTCATTTTCCCTTCAGAGTAATAAAGGGGAAACAATGTTGAGCCTGCATAAACCACACTTGTTAGATCTGTGAGCAAACTATAGGCGGGTCTGAAAGTGTGAGAGTTGCTGCAGAAAACCACACTCAGAGCCAGGCATGGAATTTTTTTTTTAAGATTAAGTGATTGATTAATTGATTGATAAGAGAGAGTGTAAGCACACTAGTGGGCCTGAGTGGGGGGAGGGGGGAGGGGTAGAAAGAGGAGAGAGAGAAGCAGATTCCCTGCTGAGCATGGAGCCTGATAGGGGCTTGATCCGAAGACCTGAATCAAAATCAAGAGTTGGATGCTCAACCAACTGAGCCACCTAGGCACCCCAGGCATGGATATTTTTTAAACAGAGAAAATTGCCTTTGGGTTCATGACACTCAAGACACCTTTCAGCATATTGTTAATATTGTTAGCCTCATTATTGCTGCTTCTCCCTTGCGTGTCTTCATTCATTTATTTACTTTTATTTGCTTTTACTTACCTGCCCCCACCACCCCCCTTCCCTGCCAAAAGCAACTACATCTAAGCAGTGCTAGAAATGGTAATTTTGTGCTCTGCTGCTCCTTCCTGCTCTGTCCCTGTTAGGACCAGGATAAAGAAGCACTAGTGATTAATTTAGGGATATGGTTTTTCTTAACCTGTCTAAAGAGTTGTGCAGTTTTCAAAAATATTTTGTACTACTTTTTGAAATCAGTAAACTGATTAGAATCACGGAGTTTTAAAGCTAAAATGGATTTTAGAAATCACCTTATGCCTTCCTTTTACAACAGAGGTCAACAGTTTTAAGTAACTTGAGCCCGGAATGTTACAGCTAGCTAGTAATAGAGCCGGAACTCAGGAAATCTGTTTTCAGCCAGGTGCTTTTTTTCTGATTCCCCATGCAAATAATGAAAAATAAAAGACATCCACAGAGATGGTCTTCTTAGCTTCCATTGATTCTTTGTCTTTAAACCTAAGAACTCCACCTGGAACATATAAACAGATTTCTTTCATTCTAAAATGTACGTTAAAATGTTAAAGAAAGCATACAGTTAAGGATAAAGTGGTTTTTTTTTTTAAGATTTTATTTATTTATTTATTCATGATAGTCACACAGAGAGAGACAGAGAGGCAGAGACAGGCAGAGGGAGAAGCAGGCTCCATGCAGGGAGCCTGACGTGGGATTCGATCCCGGGTCTCCAGGATCGCACTCCGGGCCAAAGGCAGGCGCCAAACTGCTGCGCCACCCAGGGATCCCAAGGATAAAGTTTTTAATTGGGGTGATCTTCTGTATGTGTTTCACAGTTTTACATTATATATAATTTTTCTATTTCTTACTCTTAAAAAATAAGTGACTTGCTATGGTTTTTGTTTCAGTGTGATATCAGTTTATGATGATATTACATATGCAAAGGATGCCTTTTGTAATGCCTTTTTGTAGCACTTTGACCTACTGAGAAAATGGAACTAGACATTTTGTGAAAAAATTGAATTATTAGTTGGGGAAAAAAATGTTCATTTACATTTAAATGCCCAAACAGGGCTAGAGCCTCAGAATTTGGGTTATCATAGCAGTATTCAAATACACAAAAGAAATGTATAAGCATTTTTTTAAATGTCTAAATCTAAAAGTAATTTTTCTTGACTAGTGAATTGTTCCACAGAGATGTAAATTCAATTTTCCATGCCCAAAAAATTGTCTAGTAGTGTCATTAGATAAAATAATATTCAGTATATCACAAGTGTTCCTTCTAGTGTGTTCTTTCAGCAATGTGAAATACCCCGATTTTCAATAAATAAGCATATGGGCCAAGATTTCACTTCTTAGAAAATTATTTGATCATGTTTAGGGCATTTACCCTTTAAGAAGGAATTCACATGATCTAATTCCGCTAAGTTTTAATCCATCATGTACTCCATTATAAACATTTATAAAAATGCTTCAAATGCTAACAAACCTAGTTGGTGGGTCAACATAGGCTGTAGTTCCCCTCCCTTTTTTCAAGGCAATGTAAAATGACAATGAAAAGTATCCCAACCCGCTTTCTAAAATATTCAGAGAAAACTGACATTTGTTTTTTAAAGTTGTTTTAGAAGAAATGTTTTGTTATATAATATTGTGACTGTGGCTAGGGAGCTTGAGCCATAGAAATCAGATTGAGTTGGGTTTAGCTCCCAGCTCCTTCCTTTTGCTAATTGTGTAACCATCTGAAAATTATAACTCTAATGCTCATTTTCCTCATCTGTAAAAATGGTGATAATAGTTCCTAGCTGATAGGGTTGTTTTTGGATTACATAGGAAAATGAATAGCAAGTACTTAGGATAATGCCTGGCACATAGTAAAATGTCAGTAAACATTAGCTACAATACTGTTATTTTTTAATTATTTCAAAGAAGGTATCATAGGCAACCTTGATTTATAAAACAGAACAAACAAAAGGGCCGTCCAGTTCTCACTTCTCTTTTGCCATTTTCTTCCCTCACCTGCACAGCAGCTAGTGCCGTAAGACCCATCCCTTTATCAGTGAATTTTATAGCCTGCTCTACAAAAATAAATGAATGAATTACATACGTTTGGGGAAAAGGGTGAATTCTCTTCAGAATTCACAGGAAACCTGTTGACTTTGTTTAGTCCAGTATTTCCCAAATTTATTTAAACACGAAATCCTTTTTCTACAAAATGTCAGTTAACATCCTGTAGAACTGACGTTCTACCCATTGGAAGGTAATTGCTCTGTGATTTTTAAGTGCGCGCGCACAAACACACCTATCCTTTAGATGTGCTTAAAACTATTTTGGGAGTGATCTTCCCATTATATTTTCTTGGGAATAAACACATCACAGTTTTATGAGTAATGAATTTTGAGTAATTCAAATTTGAAATAGTATAATTCAGAAAAGTTCATGAAATTTCACTTTTGTGTAAATTTTTAACTGTTAACAAAATTCAACTGAGTAAATTAAACAGGTCTTATTGGCTGTATTCAGTGATTCATGAATTGGGTTGCATCCAATCTAAGCAGATAGAAAGGAGCTGGGAAGAGCTGTACAAGGCAAGAGATTTTGTAGGCAGAAGGGAGCAGGAACAAGGAATTTATACTGAACATTTGCTGATTGGTTATTGGTTAAAGCAAGGTTAATTTCCTTACATGGAGCAGAGGGAAGTCTTGGAGCAGGGTCAGGGACCTTGTGCTAAGCAAACAAGTTCTGATTGGTTGACCTGGCCCCTTGCTTTTCTGGGAGAGCCCAGCAAAGAAATATAGTTCAGCTTTGGTTTGCTGAACTGGGGCCTATTGGCATGAATGATGTCCTCTTGGACACAATCTAGTTCCTTTGACAGAACCAATGTGAATATTCCCCCAAGTGAAACCTTAATAATTGCCTAATTTCAAAGCTGTCTGAATTATATGGTGATTGACAAGACAGCTCTACTTTTAGCCATTAATAGAAATATCTACTATCTTTTGATAAATTTAGTCTTGAATTTTGCAGTTTTCAGAACCATGTCCCTTATACCATATGTGACTGACTTTGTAACATTGTTAAAATAACTGATTCATCCTATGAGGAGGAGCCTTTTTTTTTTTTTTTAAGATTTTATTCATTTATTCATGACAGACATAGAGAGAGAGGCAGAGACACAGGCAGAGGGAGAAGCAGGCTCCATGCAGGGAGCCTGACGTAGGACTCGATCTGGGTCTCCAGGATCACCCCCAAGGCTGAAGGCGGCGCTAAACCGCTGGGCCGGGGCTGCCCCAAGGAGGATCCTCTTAAAACTTAACTGAAGACCGATCCCACCCCATCCAAAAGAAATTGAAACCAACTAGGAATCATACTTTTGTTCTTAAAATGATGAGATCTTCAGGGGAAATGCTGCAGGATATGACACTTATGTGGCTTACCTCTGTAAGTAAGAGAGATTTATAAATTAAACTGTTCCTAATTTGGGAATAGATAATAGTGATATCAGATTGGTTTTTTTTTTCCTTTACTGTGCCAGTAGTTTGAAGTGAATAGACTTTTCAGCCCATATCTGACTTTTATAAGTGGTCCAATCCACATACTCTATACAAATACAAGTAATTGTCTGTAGCTCTGCTTTTGTATAGTCATTAAGCCAACTAGCCAACATTCTTTGTGTTTTAATATTCTTTAGGGTTTAGAATCTAACATCCCAAAATACCTTTCCCTCTTTTTTTTTTAATGTTTTATTTTGAAATAAACTTAGACTTACAGGAAAGTGGCAAAAATAGTACAAAAAATTTCTGTATCTCCTTCACTTAACTTCCCCTTATGTCAATACTTTACATAGATATGGTACAGTTTTCAAAAGCCAGGCAGTAGGAAGTGTTGGTACAATACTAGTAAGGCAAAATATAGACCTTATTCAAATTTTACCAGTTTTTCCACTAATGTCCCTTTTTTCTGTTCTAAATCCAATTCAGGATTCCACGTTGCAGTTAGTTGTCATGTCTCCTTATTCCAAAATATTTTAATCATCTTCAGCTTATATCTGGAGTAGTAATTCCACCTTCTGAAGAACAGAGAAAGGAAAAAACTTTGTATTAATAGACTTGCTGTTAGGTGATAACCATGTCTCATCTTCGAGGTCTCTGCTTATTCCACCGCAGCCTTTTATGTGTGCATTGGCTGAGGGAAGTATTGAAGGCTCTCATTCTTGAGATACAAAGGTTATTTTGAAAGCAAGCAATATTTGCCAAAATATTTTATACCTGTTAGCTCAAAACACACATGAGCTGTTACATGTGTACATATTGTATTTGAAGATTTTATCAAACATGAATTAGTTCCAGATTACTTTTGAATACACCCATCTATTTTTGCTTCCTCTAAAAATGCAGTAAGTGGTTTTTGTGTTTGTATGTTTTTAGGGCTATAAACCAATAAGAACAGGAGAATTAGTAATTTTGGAAGCTGGAAAGCAGATGTCCCAATTAGTGACAAGCTTAGCAGACCTACACAAACTTCTAAGCCAGTTGTGAGAGAAATCTGAGAAATAATTCTATTTACACTACAAAAATTTTAGAAGTTTCAGAAACTGACAGCCCCAGGTAGAAGATGGGAAAATTCTCTGGAGAGCCTGGCTGACTGACTCAAGAGGAAAGACTTGGAAGATGGACATGTTAGGGGTCTCTCCAACAAACTGCTTACCTCACTGAACTGGAATAAGGCAAAGTCCTCATGCCCTCCAACCCACCCATTCAGAACTACCAGTTTCTTAGCTACCCCACTTAATTCTTCATTGTAAGCAGACAGCCAAGGATAGTTAGATTCCTGAGGGAAACCTACAACATACAAGATAGAGAACAAAAAGAAATTGGGAATAAAAGGAAACTTTTTCTTCGAAAAAACTACCAAAAATGATAATCCATAGCCTTAAAGAGATTACATCTAATAAACAAGAATGAAGTTTTTGTTTGTTTGTTTGTTTTCACTTATTCATTGGGAGACACAGAGAGGCAGAGACAGAGTGAGAAGCAGGCTCCCCACCGAGCAAGGAGCCTGGTAACTGGTCTTGATTCCAGGACCCCGGGATCTCGACCTGAGCCAAAGGCAGATGCTCAACCACTGAACCCCAGGAATGAAATTTTTTAAAAGGGGTGGATTCAGTCTTTTTAAAAGACTGCTGGATTCAGAGAAGAAAAATGAACCTTGAAATTAAAAATATGGCAACAAAATGAAAAAACTTTGTGGGAAGGCTGAAGGATGAGATTGAAGAGGTAGAGGTCTGCAGCCTCTCTCTTTTTTTAAAAGATTTTATGTATTTATTTGAGAGAGAAAGCACGAGTGGTGAAGGGGAGGGGCAGAGGGAGAAGCAGGTCCCAGGGAGCCCCACATAGGGCCATGACCTGAGCTGAAGGCAGATGCTCAACTCTGCAACCCACTGAGCCACCCAGGTGCCCCAATGTCTACGGTCTCTTATCCACAATTCTAAAATCCAAAAATGTTCTGAACATCAGATGATTTTTCATAAGTTGGCAGCAAAACTCAAAACCTATATATATCTTTGTCACATTTATATGAATGCATATAAAGAAATATCACTGTCTCAAGTCTGATGGAGTTACATCATGGGTTTTACACCCATTATTACCTTCCTAAAATCCTAAAAATTCTGAATTCTGATATACATTGGCCCCAGAGTTTTCAGATAAGGAATTAAACACCCATTTTTCCAGAAAATCAAGTCAAAATCCAGAGAGAAGATAAAAGAAAGAGTTTAGAAAATTAGAGACCAGTCCAAAACATCCAATGTCTAATACAAATTCCGGAGAGAGAGACCAAATGTGTAGGGTGGGAATCATCAACAAAATAATTCAAGAAAGCTTCCCAGGACTGAAGGACATTAATTTCCAACTTAAAAGAGACTGTAGAATTACCAGCAAAATAGATTAAAATAAACCCACATTAAGGCATATTGCTAGGAAATTTTAGAACACTGGACACATTGGACAGTCTCCAAACCAGAGAGAATGGTGGAAAACATTCTAAAGGAATTTTTTTCAACCTAGAATTATATACCCAAACTATCATTAAAATGGGTTCATTTAGTAGACATTTTCAGACATGAATCAAATTCTCACAAAATTTACTATGCTGAATTAAATTTCTTCTTCCCATTCAGCCTCACAGAGGTGAAAATAAGAAATGAAGTCATCTCAGGAAACAAAAGGAAAAAGAAGTATTGAAGAAAATGGATAATCCATAAATCAAAATATTATTTCTGAATTTATCAAGAGATTCCTTATTATCTCATATTACATGTTAAATGTTGCTATGAGAGAGACTTGGAAAGTAACACTTTGTCTCATATTGCCCAGAACTCTCTTTTATTTATTTTTTTTTAATTTTTATTTATTTATGATAGTCACAGAGAGAGAGAGAGAGAGGCAGAGACACAGGCAGAGGGAGAAGCAGGCTCCATGCACCGGGAGCCCGATGTGGGATTCGATCCCGGGTCTCCAGGATCGCGCCCTGGGCCAAAGGCAGGCGCCAAACCGCTGCGCCACCCAGGGATCCCCAGAACTCTCTTTTAGACCATAACAGCACATTTGTTCACAGTCCATAGTTAAAATATTTAAATTGTTTCATAGAGAAGTCAAAACTAATTCATTTCATAGTTACAGGAATTTTAAAAGTTTGAGTTCATCAAACATTTTTAGTCCTCATTTCTAGAATGAGGCTTTGAGACTTGTAAATCTGATTTGCTCTTCAGTGTAAAGAGCCCTGGACTCCTCTGCAGTTGGGACAGATAGCCAGACCTCACTGGGGCAGCTGAGTTGTTTAAAGAGTAGATCTATAGGGACACCTACATGGCTCAGTGGTTAAGCATCTGCCTTCGGCTCTGGGTGTGATCCCTATCCAGGGATCAAGTCCCACATCAGGCTCCCTGCAAGGAGCCTACTTCTTCTTCCTCTGCCTGTGTCCCTGCCTCTCTGTGTGTCTCTCATAAATAAGTAAAATCTTAAAAAAAAAAAAAAAAAAAAAAAAAAAAAAGAGTAGATGTATAGACGCTAGACCCAGGATTGTACCAGCAGTGTCACTGTCAGCCCTTGCCATAAACTCTCAGTGCACAGACTCCAGCCTCTTCTGTTTCATCTCCTGCCCAGTGAATAAATCAGGTCAGAAAATGACCACAGAAGGGAAGAACAGAACCTTGGGAGGTTGTTTATATGGTTGGTAACGTGGCTCAGTAGCTAACAATAGGAAATAAAGCAAACCAATGGTGTAGACTAATATTTTTCTCAGAACAAACAGTTCTGCTGTCCACTTTTCACAAAGTTATAGCTTAAAAACTTTTACTTACTATTTCTGTCTGATTTGTCTATTTCAACAAGTAGTAGTTGATATTGAGGTACACTTAAAGTTGGGGATGTCAGATGGGGAAGTATCTCTTTTTTTTTTTTTTTAAGATTTTATTTATTTATTCATCAGAGAGAGAGAGAGGCAGAGACACAGGCAGAGGGAGAAACAGACTCCATGCCGGGACCCCAACGTGGGACTCGATCCCAGGTCTCCAGGATCACACCCCAGGCCGAAGGCGGCGCTAAACCGCTGAGCCACCAGGGCTGCCCAAAGTATCTCATTTAATTACATTCAATATATATTTCCTATTCCTATGTCCATTATGTACAGAAATCTGCTCCTCAGCCCCTTTGAGTATCAGTTTGGTAACTGTCTGCTGTTTTCCTTTGAGTGCCTGTGTGCTTGCTTTTGCCGGGTTTTCTTCCCCTTGCTTTTCCTCCCTGACCTGCTCCTCTTCCTTCAAGGTATAGAATATATGTCATTCTTGTATAGCTTTCTCTGTCCCTTACCCCCATGGCTGTCTCCAGCCCAGGGAAAGTCTTGCTCCTCCCAGTGAGCGTCCTGAGAAAGTGGGATACACATTTGTTCTCCCTTCCTTTTTTTTTTTTTTTTTTTTTTTTTTTTTTTAAGATTTCGTATATCCATTCATGAGAGGCAGAGACATAGGCAGAGGGAGAAGCAGACTCCCCGTGGGGAGCCTGATGCAGGACCCGATCCCAGGACCTCAACTACTGAGTCACCCAGGTGCCCCCTGTTTTTCTTTCTAAGGAGAAGGAGGAAGCATGGGTGCCATGCCAGACAGGAGACCTAGCACATGAAAGTCAGCCACCTGGTTTTTAGTTTCTGCTCTGCCACTTAATATGTGACCGAGGGCACCTACTTAACCTCTCTGTGCCTTCTCTGCACTTTACTTTCGGCCTCTGTCATTTGGGGTAATAATAGTGCCTATCTCATAGATTATTGTGAGGATTAGAAAAGATAATACATGTAGATTACAACATGACATAGTGGTTAAGAGCATGTACTGTCCTCCTGTGTTTGAACCCCTGATCCACTGCTTAGGCAATCCTTGTGGTTTTCAGATTCCTCATCTGAAAAGTGGGGTAAAAAATAGTACCTCTTACATTCTCATGTTTTTGTTTCTCTTTTTTTAAAAGATTTTATTTATTTATTTATTTATTTGAGAGAGAGAGAGAGGCAGAGACACAGGCAGAGGGAGAAGCAGGCTCTGTACAGGGACTCAATCCTGGGTCTCCGGGTCACGCCCCGAGCTGAAGGCAGACACTCAACCGCTGAGCCATCCAGGCATCCCCCTACAGTCTCATGTTTAAAAAAAAAAAAAAAAGTGCCTAGTCTTAGGGTTTGTTGCAAGAATTACATTAACTATAATACACAAAATGCGTAGGCCAGTGTCTGGCAAATAGTAAACACTATTTAAGTGTTCATTGTTATTAAAAAGCTTACAGAAGGTCTGTCAGATAGTATGCACTCAAGAAATAGTTACTATGTAACAAAGAATTCCCATTTTTTCAACAAAATTCTCTAAGTGGAAAGCAGAAAGGATTTAAAGGTTTAAAGAGAAGAAAGCAAAGCCACAACATGGTGCCACTGCCTCCTGCCATAATTGTGACAATGAAAATGACAGTACTTAGAACAAATAGAACTCTTCCAGCTATTCACAGTTGAGTGTAAGTTAGTATAGTCACTTGGGAAAACTGGCAATATCTATTAAGGCTAAATTTAGGTGTGTCCTTAATCCAGCAAATCCACTCCTACATGCATATGCACCCAATAGAAATGACTATTTGTGTGCACCAAAAGACAAGAATGTAGCAAGAATATTCATAGGAACATAGGAACATTATCCCTAATAGCCAAAAACTAGAAGCAGCTCCAGTAAGGCCTGTTTGTTTATAAAACGGAAGAAAAATATATGAATTATAATAGCATGTGTATGTGTATAGACAATGCGTAAAAGACGACAAACACAGAAGAGTACATACTGTGTATAATTACTTTTCTTTCTTCTTTTTTTTTAAGTTCAAAAACAGCCAAACTAATATGGAGTCAGAAGTCAGCATAGTGGGGACCCTTTCACAAGGAGACAGTGACTAGGGTGCTCCTAGAGTTCTGTTGCTCCATCTAATTTGATATTTACAAGGGTGTATTTTCTCTGCGAAAATCCATTCCTGCTTACGATTTCGGCATTTGTATCTATGTTCAACTGCAGTTGTAAAATATATATTAAATCAGAAGACTTGAGAATTTTGGAAATGATAATTTACTTTTTCAATTTGCCAAGTGTCCCTAGAATTAAAGACTTCATACTCTTAAAGAATGTAGGTGTTAAGGGACACCTAGCTGACTCCTTCGGAAGAGCCTGCAAACTCTTGATCTCAGAGTCCTAAGTTCAAGCCACACACTGGGTGTAGAGATTACTTAAAAAAAAATAACTTAAAAAAAAAAAAAAGTAAGTATTCACTACAAGGCAGAAAATTATCCAGTCTGGCTTCTATCCTTAAATTGTGTCTTCAGAGCCTTAGAAACTTGGAGTAACAAGTATGTTGGGCAACATACTTTGAAATAATCATCAGTTTTCATTTATCCTGCCACCTCATTATAGTATTACAGATTACATGAACTATGTATAAGTTATCTATAAAACTATGGTTTGGAACTAGAGTCAACCTTTATAACTTTTATCAGAGTGATGTACTGATACCCTGCAGATCAGATCTAGTCACTTAAGGTTTGGTTGAAGAAATAGTTTTATGGGCTCCAGCTGTGAGATACAAGAGGCAAGTTTGAAGGTGCTTGAGTGAGCATTAGTTGTAATTGATGCTTACGCTTGTTGCTTATTGCTTTGGTGTCCATGATGCCATTTTAGTAACTTAGTGAGTTTCATCTTTGAATAGAATTTGCTTTGTTTGGTCTGCATTGTGCCCAGATTGATGATTGAAAACCTTACACTTTCACTGAACATTGCTTCATAGCTCTTCCCTTTTCTGCTATTTTTATATCATATGAATCATTGCACATTTAAGCCATCTGCAAGGCCTGAATGGAGTGAGATAAAAGCTGCCATCACTTAGATTGACACTTGAAAGCTAGCATTCATTCCGAGTTTATTCCTGATTGTCCTTTATACTTTAAAGTCTCGAACTTCATTTCGAGATGGTTGGTAATGTCTCTGAGCCAAAAGTATTTGTGATTCAGTTTTTTACTTGAACATTGGGTCAAAGGGAGGGGATCTGTTCTGCGTCACTCAGAAGAATCTGTTAGGAACTCAGTTGTAACTCACTTGAGATGCTAAGAACAGTGAGTTCCACTCTTGGTTTATTTTTTATTATTTTTTAAAGATTTTATTTATTCATGAGAGGCAGAGACACAGGCAGAGGGAGAAGCAGGCTCCATGCAGGGAGCCCAATGTGGGACTCGATCCCAGGTCTCCAGGATCACGCCCTAGGCCGAAGGTGGCACTAAACCGCTGAGCCCCCCAGGCTGCCCCCACTCTTGGTTTAATCAGCTCAGTGAGCCCTCCAGTTTGGCATGCACTTTGTAGGCAATACATAGGGTGAAAACATAGGGTTCCTAAATTGCCAGATGAATATTTCAAAATAAATATGTGTTTGGAATACCTATTGTATCACACCTGTTAGATGTTTGTCAAAAGTATTTCTCAACATGGCAGCTTTTTTTGAGGATTTAGGGGGAGGTGTGTGGAAACGCCTGCAGTGTTGCAAAAGAGATTGCACCCACACTTACATGTACCTTTCACTGCTGGTGTACACAGACCTAGCTTTTACATGACATGTTTACATGTCATCCAGTAGGCTGCCCAGAGCCCATAAAGCCTCTCCCAGCAGATTTTGTGAATAGGGTTTTGCTCTGGGCTGCAGGAGCCTGGGGTCCCGTGCTGACATCAGCTGGAATGACGTGGATGAGGAGGAGAGTGCCGATTGGTTTCTGAGTAAGAGCTCTTTCAGGTGGAAGCCCATTGTCATTAGGTGTCACCTCTTCATGAATATTAGGATACTTAGGTGACCTGAAGTCATAAACGCTGGAACTAATAGAGGGAATGAAACATGAAAAGATCCTCTTATTTCCTAAACTGATAGGCCAAAAATGCAGTGATCTGAACTACATACAATAGACTACATTTTCAAAATGGAAAGATCTCAAAAATGGAAAACTCCACTAAGAATCTAAGAATAATGGTACAATTTTTGTCTTCAGTTTTCATATCTCTTATACCTAGTGGTTTGCCATGTGGTCTTGGGCAGGTCACTTAGTATTTCTGTTTTCTCCCACTTCACTAGTGCACTATAAAATTCACGAGACCTCAACTTTATAAACGGTAGCAATCTGAACACAGATAACATTTTTGGTTTTGTTTTTTTCCCCTTTGAAGGGACAACTAATTTTTGCTTAAATACACGCTGTTTGAGAATGATTGGGGTTGGGTGGGCATTAATTATTTTACATAATTCTTATGAAGTAATTGTGTTTATTTTTCGCTCAATGTTGTCTGTCTCTTTGCCCTGCAGACGGAAGGGGGAGCACAGACAGATGGCCAGCAGTCACAGACACAAAGTAGTGAGAACTCAGAGAGCAAATCCACCCCTAAACGGCTGCATGTCTCTAATATTCCCTTCCGCTTCCGGGACCCTGACCTCCGACAGATGTTTGGGGTAAGTCTCTGGAGTCCTTTTGTGGGTTTTAGAGTGAAAATATAATCTAAAAAAATTTTTTTTCAATTTATTTGAGAGAGTGAGCAAGCCGGGACAGAGGCAAAGGGAGAGGGGGAAGTAGACTCCGCGCTGAGCAGGGAGCCCAACACTGAGCTCAATCCCAGAACCCTGGGATCATGAGTTGAGCCAAAGGCAGATGCTTAACCAATTGAACCACCCAGGTGCCCCTGAAAATATAATTTAATCCACCTGCTGTATTTAAATAAATCATTAGGACATTAGGATAAGACTGCTGCACACAGGTTGAGAGACATCCTAAGGTAAATCAGTGTTTTCATCGGTCTTCAGTTCTGTCACCTAGCGCCATCACTCCTATCATTCTATCATTGCAGGTTCTCACATAACCAGGTGACCATGCAACCTGATTTGCCTGGAACCTGGGGCCACTTGAGACATGAGCCTTTCAGTCTAAAATCAGGACAAAGACAATAATCCTTCCCCTTTGGAGTGTTACAAGTTCAATGACCTAATGTTTGTGAAGCAGATGGTACTTTTGTTTTTACTTCCCTGCTCATAACTCAACAGCGTCTCAAGACCAATATCTAAGATCAGGTGTAGGTGGTCAGTTTTCTACCTCTGATGTATGTTTCCAGCTTCAGTTTCCTCCCAAAATCATCATCATGAAAACAAAGCATAACAGCAAAGATTTAAGTTATTGGAATGTGAATGACTACTGGAAATCTTACGTATTTTCTGAGCTTATGTATTGTCAGATTTCATTTGAGGGAACTCTTAACTTGAACTAGGAATAAGAGACCATGGTTTAAAAAAAAACTTCATTGCCATTGCTGCGTGGTGCTTTGTCAGGAAAGCAGGTGCCCCGCTTGAACTCCCGGTTGTGGCCACTTCGTGGCGACAAGATCCCGGAGCAAAGTTTTGTCCCTGACAGCTGAGCATCTGGGGGTATTTTCTATACCTAAGCCAAGGCCAGTGCTGAGATTTAATAATATTCTTGGATTACTTGAAGAGCCTTTACACAGAAAACAGTAGCCAACTGTTCATCTCTACAGAAAAGAGAACAACAGAAAATATAAAGGGCAGCTTAAAGAATTGAGGTTATGTTTAAGAAGAAGCTTCCCAGGAATATGAGTTATTAGTTTCTCTACTGAATTATCAGAGATAATATGGAATCCTCATCTCTGGAGATCGGTGAAAATGGAGTACATTGTCATCTGCCAGAAGTGTGTTTTCTCTCAAATCAGAAAAATTGTGTCCATTGAAGATCTGCTTAGGCCAGTTATCAGGGATTTCTTGAAATGTATTATGCCCTTCCTATAAGGCTGCTAAGTGCAAAAAAAAAAAAAAAAAAGAAAGAAAGAAAGAAAATTTTCCTTGTAAGGGATACCTGATAGGGTTGCTCTGTCCTTTTCTGCATGGTTAGTGTAACCTTGGAAGGACAGCAGCAGTGGTAAAGAGGAGAGATTCCATCCTTCATTTTATTAGCTGTGTAAAGTTGACAGATGGCTTCCTTCAGCCTCATTTTCCTTAACCAGCAAAGGAAGGCAGTCCTTACCCTAGCAGGACAGCATAAGGACACATTAGAAAATGTAAAAGGAAAACTCTTAAAACTCCATTCAAATCTCAGTTGTTTGGATAGGCATAGAAATAAAACTAAATGCCCTCCTACCTAAAATAAGACATTTTCCTCTTTCCTTTATTTCCTAATGTTCTGTTAAGTAATGGAACTGGAATCAAGCCCAGAAGTCTTACTCTAGAAAACTTGGGCTCTTAGTACATGTTTTCTGAAAAAGATAGTAATGATTCAGCCCAGTGAGAAAGCAGGATTTGTTTTGCACTTTTCATTTTTTAGTTTTTTCACATTTCCCGAAGTCTGACTTGCAATCCAAGTGACATAGATAATTGGGCCTATGAGTCCAGTAGTCAGAAGGAAGTGGGGCCAAAAAGCTATCTGGAGATTAATGCACATTCCTTCAATTCAGTTCATCCACACATTGATTCTAACAGATGGTCTTGTCACCTTCTACATGCCTTTCCTCCGAATAACCACTGTGTTCAATGTATGCTCCTCTAGTCAGCTGTTGGACCTACAAACAGTTACTTAGGCTTCATATTTTTAGCTTATTTCCCAAATGTTAAAATATTTAATTACAAAACAAAGATATTACTTAAAATGTTCTTGATGTTCATTGCCAAAATATTAAAAGGGAAAATAAATGAAATCATGTGTAATGTCCTTGAATGTTTAAGTACAATGGAAAACGGCATGTAGTTTGTAGAAATGAGAACACAGATACGTATTTATTGACTTGGCAAGCTGTTTATGGCATATTAAGTTTAAAAAAAAAAAAGTAATACTTAGAAATAATATCCTTAACAATGTATGCCTTAGGAAATGCAGAGAAGGCTGTGTACCAGAATGATAAGATGGTATGTGTGCAGAGGATTGTCATTATTTTGTCCCTCTTTTCATTTTCATTTATCTGTATTTCCTGCCTTTCTTACAGTGAATATGATTTACTTTATAAATTAAAAAAAGGGGGGGGGGATCCCTGGGTGGCGCAGCGGTTTGGCGCCTGCCTTTGGCCCAGGGTGCAATCCTGGAGACCCGGGATCGAATCCCACATCGGGCTCCCGGTGCATGGAGCCTGCTTCTCCCTCTGCCTGTGTCTCTGCCTCTCTCTCTCTCTCTAGGACTATCATAAATAAATAAAAATTTAAAAAAAAAAAAAGAGGGAGAAGCAAAACACAGCCTTCTATAGTGTATCTTTCTACTTCAGATTTGCTTCTTAAAAACTGGGACATTTAAGAAGGAGAAATTATTGGCTCATTAATGAGGGGAAATCAGAAACTGGTATTGGGGACTACCAACAAATAGAAACATGGAAATTGAATAAGTAGTTAAAAGGAAAAAAAAAAAACTACTCATTTTTCAGGAGAAAATAAAGTATGTGGATAAGAAGCTGATCCTGAATAAATGTTTTTATTTTTGTCTCTGCAGCAGTTTGGCAAAATCCTAGATGTAGAAATTATCTTTAATGAACGTGGCTCTAAGGTAAGCTCCATCTCAGTATTAAGGGTGTCTGGTTTCCTTTTAGTTTTAAGTAGTAAGTAATCAGAAAACTTAAAGCTGTTTTTCAAGCCTGCAAAAAGTATCCTCCCTTACCTGGCTTGGATCAGATTATCTCTAAAAATAAGTAACCACATGGCCAGACTTTATCCTAGTACTTAGTTTGGGGGAGGGAGGGGTGGGCTTGGAAGCAAGAGAAGTGTGAGGAGGGAGATCCGGAGCAGGAGACACCTGCCCTTTATCAAACTGAAATTGCCCTCACCTCATTTTAAAGGGGAAGAGAGAAGACTCAAGTGAATTTCTATGAGAATTCTGTTGTGAATTGTACCAGAACAATTCAGCTTTTAACAATCAGACTCTGAAATGACATACTTAGAACAAATTTAGTATTTCGATCCTTCAGTTGACTCTCTTTCTCTTTTGGATAAACTTGATGAGGCATAAATACAGGGAGTAGTGACTCAGGAATTCACTGTAAGCTGATGCCTTCCTTCGAGTCCTACCCAGACTTCCCAGTCAAAACCTAGGTACCTCTTCTAGGATACCTCTTCCTTTGAGTCCTACCCAGACTGGCAAGCTTCAGAATGTAGAATCCCTTCAATTACAAATAGTGAGTTGGGTTTTTCTGGCATCAGAATGAATGTACTAACGGTGCACAATTCGATACAGGTTTTCTAAGCGTGTTTTCTATGAGAACTGAACAATTTAATTAAAACTCATTTCCCCCTAATAATTTACTATTTTAAATTCCCAATCTATATTATTTGAATTTCAGTGCACTAAAATACGCAGCAGTGATTTTAGGAGTGAGGGAATGATGAAGTCTGACAGTGGTTCATTAAAACAATATTTAATAAACTGAGTTTAGAAAAGTTTCATTTGACAGTTTTCTTCCTTCCTCAATAAGTGAACTATGCCACACAAACACGATCAGCTATGGTCAAGCTTGTAAATACTGCCCTTGCTGTGTTCCCTTCTACTTAAATTTTTAGGTTAGAACAGTTTGAGTTAATTTTTCATTTGGTCATCTTTTCTGGCTATTTGAAAATAGCCAGCCCTTGGCTATAATTAAATCTCTAAGAATATAATTTGAGAAAAGCTAAATAAAGTGAATCAGTGAGTTAATATTTACCTCTTCAGTTTCCTACTGTAAATTCACCATACCTTGGGAATTAATAGCCTATATCTACAGGGAGTTACATACCTCCTGCCCCATCTAAACTAACACAAATGTATGTACTGTTCTAATACTCCTGATTATTATTCCCTTCCTTTATAGACCACATCAACACTGCTAGTGTCTAATTCTGATTATAATAATTATTTGTTAATTATGAAAGAGGTAACTATAAGCTTCCAGTTTTCAGTTAAAACAAAAAAAAAAAAGATTAATATACCTATACAGAACTTTCTTCAGCACTTAACTTGGTAAGTATTTTTAAAATGAAATCTGTTTAGCCTATAATGTAAAACTATGCTTGTAGTTTCTTCACAGTGGATTTCTGGCCCTTTGCTTTCATTTTTTGTGACCTTTTTATCCAAGGTGGAAAAGTGACAATGGTTTATAGAGATGAGAAGCAACATATCATGAATATGTGAAAATTCTATGCTATACTGTTTATCCAAAGTCATAGTTTACATGTTTTTAGTTTTAAGTGTATGTACACGTACTGTTCTCAACTAGACCCCAATAACCCGAAGCCCAGTATGATTTCATCAGGCATTGGGGTCTTGCTCCTTACCAAGAAAATAAATGGATTGAATTCTTGTGAAGCAAAGGAAATTGATCTTTCTTAAGGCTTCTTTCTTCAAAGATTTGCTTACTACCAAAAATTGCTCAGTGTACCCAATTAGATTGCTTCTCCCCTGTAATTTTCATGTTTAAGTGACACATGCCTTCCTTTTCTCTTTGGGGACTCTAAAAGCATATGCCGCTCCCCTCAGTATAATGCTGTGTCCTCACTGCCTCTTTTAGTTCGGGCTGCTAAAGAGTAGATAAACGATGTACTGATTGGTAGCTGTTCTTAAAGCACAGAATTCAGAATTGCCTGGATCTGCCTTCAAGGACTGATAAAAAAAATCTGTCTTCACCTTGTGTCCTCCTTAACTGTCACCTAAAGTTCTTTGCTGGAATGGGTTCCTCAAACTGTTCTGCATTAACCTCATTAACAGAGGTTTATTTTGGAGTCAAAACCTGGGTACCTCTTCTGGGATCCACCTCACATAAATTAAAGAGTACTTTTCTTTTAGTAAATTAAGTTTATTTTCTCATTTCTTTTATGTTTGTGGTTGACTATAATATTACAGCGTGTCTTGAAAGGAACCAGAGATGAGACTTACTGGTTGTATTGTTCACTTTAGCGCTGCTCAGTCTTTTAACTGAGTGCTTTTCTGTATAGAAATTAGCTTTGTTGAATTTATTTTTGAACCAGTAATGGAAAAATGAGTCACAAAATAATTCTGAAAAAGTGATACTTACATATAAAACAATTATCAATAGAACAGTTAAATAATCACATGGCTCCAAAACAAAAAGCAACTCTTTACATTGTCTTCTTTTTTAGGAGACTGTCAGCCTATGGCTTTAGAACATACCCACTTAAAAACATAAGTGAACACTGTCATGCTGCCTTGCCCATCTCCCCCATCATTTTGCTGGTATTCTTTTTCAGCTTGGCCTGAAAAAATTGTTGAGTATCTTCCTTTTTTCTTCTTTGACCTTCATATCTAGATTTGGTTTTCCTAGGTTATGGAATGAATGTATATCATTTATATTCATATAAATGCAAAAATATATACTTAAACATTTCATGTGATTTTTTTTTTAAATTTTTATTTATTTATGATAGTCACACAGAGAGAGAGAGAGAGGCAGAGACATAGGCAGAGGGAGAAGCAGGCTCCATGCACCGGGAGCCCGACATGGGACTCGATCCCGGGTCTCCAGGATCGCGCCCTGGGCCAAAGGCAGGCGCTAAACCACTGCGCCACCCAGGGATCCCTCATGTGATTTTTTAAAAAATACTTTTTTTTTTTTTACTTCATACTCCTTTGTAAAAACATAAAGTCAGTCCTATCTAATTTACTAGGATTAACTAAAACAAAGGTAGACTATCCTTTTGAAAATATGCAATTAAGATGTGTGATGAAAAATGCTACCCCTGTCAAAAAATTAAACTAATATACTCAAATAGAACCTAGAAAATGATAATACTGATAGGTATAACTTGGATTCTCCAGATGTCACCAGTCATAACAAAGGTATTATTATAAACAATAGAAAGGTAATATATTGGTAGAATAGTCCCAGTTTGTAGCTTTCTTCTTGGCATAATTATTAATGTCCCCTTCCTCCCTATAATTGTTCCAGTTTGAACAATAAATTGTATTGCCCCTCTCCTTACAGATTCTTTGAGTAACAACTTTTAAAAAGCACCCTTTTCCAAACCATTATAAAAGAGAAGCGTGTTTTTCAATGACGAGACCAAAAAAAGCATAAAATAGTTCATTAATGAACATAGTCACTAATACTCTCATGTATTCCCTTCCAGTATTTTTTCAAACATAGACTCAAACAGAATTCTAAATAATGGTTACCTAGTTCAACTTGACTTCACAATTCTCTGCTAAATACTTTTAGTGACTAAAAACTCATTGCTTTTCAAAATCTTTTTTACGTTCTTATTTAAATTCCAGGTAGTTTATATACAGTGTAATATTAATTTCAGGTGTAAAATTTAGTGATTCAGCACTCACCTACAACTACCTTGTGCTCATCACAAGTGCCCTCCTTGACCCCATCACCAATTTCCCCCATACCCCCAACACTTCCCCTCTGGTGACCAGCAGTTTGTTCTTGAGAATTAAGTCTCTGTTCCTTGATTTGCCCCCCTCGCTCTTTTTCCCTTTTGCTCATTTGTTTTGTTTCCTTAAATTCCACATATGAGTGAAATCATATGGTATTTGTCTTTCTCTGACTCAGACTTCCCACCATTCTGTTCACTATCACCCAGCCCTATAGCAATTTGTTTGTGATAATTATCACATATAATTATCGTATTAAGAAATGTACACATTCTAATTTTTATATTTTCCGTAAAGTTTTGTCAACCTACTTTTGGTGTGGTTGTTGCTCTAAGGGACATGTATCATAAATACTGAATGTGAAAAAAATAAAAATAAAAAATACTGAATGTGTAGGAGTTCTTCACGTCTTCAGACAGTGCCAACTGTTAAAGTTCACTAAAGGACCACAGACTAAAGTATAGCAACCATTACTGAGATTTCTAGCAAGTTTTTATTACTTGTTTTTTCATTACTCTCACAGGTGGATATCTGGAATGATGGGGATCTGAATTTGGGTTAGCCTTCAGTTTAGGCTGGAGTCAGGGAAGATACAAGTAACGTGCTGTAATTTCTTGCCTGTTTCCCTGGATTTTTATTTCATGCAAAGGGAAATTATTTATTTCTTTCAAAATATGGTCAAAAGACTGTCTTTGAAATTGCACTAACTAGGCCTTTGCTTTTCAGTAAAATTCGATAGGTAATAAATGCTGAGTTGAAATGTTTCTCATTATACTTAAAACTGAATTAACAGTGCATGTATTTTCAAAGGGCTTAATTTATTATCATTTTTTTTTACCATCTTATGGGTTTTAGTTTTATTTTTCTTTTATTTATTTTTTAATTTCTGTGTTCTGGCCATACCAGGAGAACGTCTGCTTTTGATTTCTCCCTTAAAAGTTACATGGTAAATTTTCTTTCTCATTCTTCTGAGATGGAAAAACAAAGATTATACAAATTTAAGAATATTTTTTACAATGCTCATTCTATTGCTTGTTATTTATTGCAGTCTGAGGCCAGACTAAAAAGGTGGCAGTTATTCGGCTCCTAGTCCCTTGATGATAAACGGATATTAAAACAGGTGGTAAAATGTTTGTCACCCTTGGTAGGAGTTTTGACCACAGTCATAATCCTGATAGATGCACCATTCCTCAGTTTTCACAAGACTGCTAAGATGGCGTTAAATCACTAATGTAACACTGGCATATTTAAATTACTGTCACAGAAGGAGTTTCGGAACTGAGAGCTGTAGTTTACAGTATAAAGCATATAGACATGCATTGTCCAGTACAGTGGCCATATTGAGCACTTGAAATGTGGCAAGTCTAAATTTAGATGTGCTTTGAGTGTAAGATACACGTCGATTTCAAAGACATAGCAGAAAAAAGGGATATTAAACATCTCATTAATGTTTTTATATTGATGCCATGTTGATAGTATATTGCATATACTTTATTTTAAACAAAATACACTTGAAATTACTTTCATATATTTTTACTTTTTTAATGTGGCTAGTAGAATATTTAAAATTATATATGTGGCTTGTATTATGCTTCTGTCAGGTATAGACAAACCAACATCTTTTTTTTATCATAAAAATATAAAAGTACTTTTTGTTTATCTGTTTTTTTATCTTCTTAAATACCTGAAATGTTTACTCTTGTTAAGAATTTGAGATTAAATCTTGGTTTGACTTTGTAGCTCTTCTAACTGGTTATTTTGTTTTCATGACTGATACATTATATAAACATTTTGAAGCTCTTCTAAGGATAAAGTGTTAGGTTTAGACATAATTTTATTAAATTTTTTTTCAAAGCAAGAGACCTAAATGACCAAACTTAATGTGAATTAGATTTCCAAGAAAGGACATTAAAACATAATTTCATGTAAGCATATTTTCCTGTTATAACTTTTCAAGCCTCGATAATCTGTGAATATCCTTAGCTCAATTCCTGGCACATTTTTGAAGTGCTAAGTTTTATTGAAGAAATGGTACATCAAACTTTTTTTTCGAGCTTTATTTGAGTTAATATTCTTGAAACCAAATTGTAGTTAAGTTGATGGAAAATCTAAAGGTTCAACAGGAGAGGAAAGTTTCAAAGAACAGGACTCTAAAAATGCTGGCTGCACTTCTCAACTTTCTAATCACAGACTTCTGAGAGAGGTATGTGTTAATTTCCTATTGCCTCTGAACAAACCATCATAAAGTAGGTGGCTAAAAAAACACAGAGATTTATTATCATATAGTTCTGAAGGTCAGAAGTCCAAAATGGGTCTCACTAAACTAAAATCAAAGTGTTTCAGGGCTGCATTCTTTCAGATGGCTCTAAGGGATAATCCACTCCTTGTCTTTTCCACCTTCTAGAGGTGGCCCACATTCCTTGACCTTCCATCTTCAAAAGCCCAAAATGGCCAGTCCTGTCTTTCTCAGGCTACTGCATTCTGATTCAGACTCTCCTGTTTCCCTCTTTAACTTATAAGCACCTCTGTGATTACATTGGGCTCACCTGGATAATCCAGGATAATCTCCCTATCGCAAGATCATTAATTTAAGCACATCTGCAAAATCCCTTTTACCAGGTAAGGTAGTAACATTCACAGGTTCCAAGGATTAGGATGTGGACAACTTTGGGGGGCCCTTATTCTGCCTGCCACCAAGTCTGTTTATCTTCAAAGGAAAGAAGGAAATCCTGCTTACCTCTGTTTCATAGCAGGAAGTCCCAAAGTATCAGCAAGACCTTCCTCCTTCACCCTAGGTAAAGTTGTCTGTGAAGACTGCTTCATTTTGTATCTTTGGTGTCTTGATTAGCATTTCCTTTAGAATATAAGCACATCTGCTGGCTATGAAATGTCAATGCTTATGACACTACCCTGCATTCTTTTGCATGCAGTTACTACGTCACAGATGCTCTGTCAGCACATTACAGAGCAGAAGCTCACAGAACACATTTAGCAATTAGGTTTGAAAAAGAAAACTAGAAGGATTTGGGGACTAATGCAGTTAATAGAATACCGAACTTAGGTTTCAAAGCTTAATTTCTAATTTTCTCACCATTAGCTGTGGAAAGAAGCCACCTGGAAGGAAAAATGCTTTGTTGGTTCTTGGTGTTTCACCTCAGTTTGACTCACTTTCTTCATCTTAAAAATGAAAACAACAAGATTTATCCTTTCTACTTCATGGTTGTATTTAAAAGACAAGTGTGTGAGTGTGAGGATATACAGATTCAGTCAGTCAAAATGCTAGTACTAAAAACCTCAGGCCTTAGTTTCCACATAATCTGTTATCCAGCCACTGACATCATTTGTTAATTTAACCCAAGGCATATAATGTATGAGGTAGTGAGAATCTGTTGGAATTCAGTTTATAATACCTCTACAGTGTGATATAAAAACTCATCGCTGTCTGTGACCTTTCTTGAAAGGTTTACTTAACTTTTCTGTTGGAGGAATCTCCAGGATTGGAGAGCTGGCTTCCTGTCTTCAGCAGATGCTAGTGTAGATAACAAATGATGTCATTAATTAGTAACTTGAGATAGGATACCTCTAGTTGTCAATGAAGCTGTAACATATTGGTATTAAAATTTGTTTCTGAAAATATGTTTCCATTGACATTTTCAACATACTTAACTTTGTAAGAAAAGTAACTAAAATGACCTGTACTCGTCCACCTCAAGCAGTGTACATTTAATATTTTCTGTCAGCTTAGCATTGAACTTTCTAGAGTTATTTGTGGTGATATACAAATTACAGGTAGAGATAATCCATTGGGATCCTCCATGGCCCGCCATCCAACCATACTATCATGTAGAATGCAAAGTAATCAGATCCTTCAAAATGATGGAGTTGCTTTTCTAAAATCTTACTGAGCAATGCACACTGTTGACCATCTCAGTTAAGAACACATTTTGTATATATATGGAAGGACTCATGGAGGGCAGCGAAGCAGAACTTCAGTAAAAATAAATAGCAAAGGGTTCCAGGTTATCTTACAGTGGAATGTTCAAAGAATGAATGCTAGAGGGACAGTAAGCTATTGAGAAATGAGGACTTTCCCAGAAAATCTTAAGAATTTACTAGTCTACACATGTAAATAGCTTGAAAGAATGTTACAGTTGCAGAGTGGAAAAGAGGACAAAGCGCCTAAGTTGGAACTGATCTAATGCTTGATGAAATAGTCATATAAATATGTAGTAAATCCTGCCGCTTTTGACATTGATGGTTTGGTTATGACCAAGACCGTCTTTTCAGATAAATGTGAATACAGGAGTAAGTGGGTTAACTCCCTGCTCTCTGTTTTGTCCACTTAATGAATTAAAGTTCTATATGATTTATTTGTATACAGTGAGCAAATAAATTACTTCTAACTCAGAGTAGCAACTTATTTTATGGCATTCCTTTTGTGTTGAACAATATACAACTGATGTCACTAACATAGATCTCATTTGCAGTGCCTTTGATTATTCCTTTTTTCCCCCTCTATATGGAAAATTACTAATACATTTAGTAGCAGATGTAGGCTTCAACAAATGTGTAATTTAGGCAAATTTGGATAAGCTATTTTCTGGAATTCAGCTGAACCTATTTTTACTCTGAGTACCAGTCTGGTTGTTTAAAATTCATTGAAGAAAAGGCATAATTGGCAACTGCTTAGTGATATTTTGATTAGCTTAGATGAAGATGGGTGCTCTCTTCCACACCTCATACCTACAGAATTGTAGATCGAGGCTATGTTTTAAATTATTCTCTTCCCAGAGGAATTGTGGTGATACAGGCAAACAGGCAAAGTGGAGCTAAAATGATGAGATCTAAAACTCTCCTTATACAGTGATTGCACCTAAATGGAAGGCTTCATGTAGAAGTTACTGGGGAATGACGGATTTAATTCAGTATTTTTTAGTATTACATAAAGGAACAGTAAATTAACAGGATGAATTGAAAGAGAAAGAGCATCTAAAAAATGTTCAGATTCTTGGTGGAAGAATTTGACCCGAGTAACTCTGTACCTTAATTTTGGTCTGGCCTCACATGCTTTATGTTTTATTTTATTATAGTTATTGTTGTTGATCACATTATCATTATTGTTGTTGTTGCTATTATTATTATTATTATTATTATTATTACTACTACTACTGCAGTTCTATATTCTGTTATTGGATTTAATTTCCCTTTACCAAATATGCATGGACCAAAAATGTGACTTTGGGAGAGTATTACTGAGTTGTTGCTGATGTCAGTTTCATACTGTGATATTTTTTTCTCTGTTTACCAAGAGATCAGTATTTCAATATAACGATGTGCATGTTTTCCCCCCTTCTCCCGCTGCATGCAGGGATTCGGGTTCGTAACTTTCGAGAATAGTGCTGATGCAGACAGGGCCAGGGAGAAATTACACGGCACCGTGGTAGAGGGCCGTAAAATCGAGGTGCATGTCTTCAATAATTCAACTTCTGGTTTATATTTTTATTTCTCTTTTTGTGTATTCCCTCACTTATTTCACATCTGGAGCCCTGTCTTGTGTGTGTGTCTGCACACACACATTACGTGTGTGTATGTCTCTGTGTCCTTCACATTCTTGCACTAAAATGTGTAAACGTAACACTTCTGTCCTCCCCTCATTTTTTGGTTGTTGGGGGGGGTTCATTTTGATTTACTTGTGTGCGTGTAAATGTGTATTTGTTTCTCATTTACTTTTTTCCTCCAAAATGTTCATCCTTCTGCTCTCTTGATTTTTTTCCTTTGCTTCAGTTTGCGAGACTCCGTATGAATACCTGTGATCAGGCCAAAATAAAACTAACTTTATGACTGTCTAAAAACTATCCAATGTGTGACATTGTGTCCTGTAATGACTCAAGGAGCCAGCCAATATATCCTCTCTCTTAGGTGGCCAGTTCGCCTCCATGGGCGTGTGATAAGCAAGGAAGGAGTACAAGACTGCAGAGGTGGTGGGGAGGGAAAAAAAGAACCCAAAACTCATGGAGTTTTTAAATACGTTTACAATCAAGGATTTCCACAGTTGATGGATAAAATCCTCAGACAGAGGGCTCAACGACAGCCTCATGGGGTTATTCAACCCTTTTTAATAACGCAGTGAAGGTTAACTGGCTCCTTTCCCCTTTCCCAGTTTTTAAAAGTATGAACTATAAAAGCCACCATTTTGAGTAAGATGTCTGCATATTTTGCTTTTTCCCTCCCTTTCCGATGGTTTAGCATTTAGGGCCCTTCACTTGACTCACTCTTTCCATGGTAACTATACACAATGCTGGCGATGGTGCCCGTTGGCGGTAAGTGAAACAAAGCACTAGAGAAGAAGCTTTTTCAATTGTTAATTACAAAACAATTAAATAAGAAAGAAAAAGTCCATCTGCCATCTCACATTAACACTACAAAATGTGATTTGACTTGTTCCTCTTCCTTTTCCTTTCCCCCTTTTATTTTCAATGCTGTTGAGTAATGCCGCCTGGACTTTGGATGTACATATTGTTTGTAGCAGTCTGAGCTGTTTGATTACTGACATCATGGTGATTTTTTTCCCCTTGCACATCTTACTCAGAGTTACTGAACTCCAAGTTTGGCTGGTTTTATTAATGCACTTCCTGCCCCTACTTCCTTTCCCCTTCCCCAGACCTCTGTCTGTAGCTCTCACTGTTCTTTCCTTGACCTTGACAGCTCTTCACTGCCCGTGACACCCATTTCTCTTTGCGTTTTCCCCTTCCTTCTTGCTCTCTTCCCCCAAGTTCTGTTCCCACTCTATTCCCTCTGTCTCTCCCACCCCTTCTCTCTGTTTACCTGCGGCTATTGGTCTCTTGCTGACTGGTGGTTTCTGATTGGTTCTGGCCATTTTTCCTTTTAGCGCTTGGTGCATTCTGCTCTAGCGGCTAGCGTAAGCTCTGACCCCATTCTAATCCTTGTCTATGAGAACCTCGCTCTTCACTTTCTCCCTTCTTTCCAAAACTGATTGTTTTTTCTTTCTTTTATTTGTGTGTGTGTGTTTTAACTGCATGCTCTCAGTCTCATCATTGTTGTATCCCATTCTTTCTTTTTAAATGTGAAATGTTTTATACTATTTGATGGGTCAAACTAGAGTAAATGGAGTTTCTTTTCCCTTACAAAGGAAAGTTCCCACTCTGCAAATCCTAAAAGACTTATTGAGACTTTTTTTTGGCCCCAGTTCCACCTAAAATTGGTCTTTCCATAACACAAATTTATCATCATACAAATTTAACTTTAATGTAAATTCCCAGAGGCAAGACATTTATATTTGATATGTTTTGGTAATTTAAAAAACTGGTCTGTTCTCCGACCTGACAAAACGGTGTACAGCCAGGTTCTATGGTGATACTGCACCCTCCTTGCAAGAGCTTTAGGCTGGTTCTGACACTGGGCTGCAGTCTTCTGGCTTTGAGGCTCCATTCATCTTTTTGTCATCAGCGCCATCCTTGTAACATCTACTTACCCTAGCACTGAGAATGCTCTAAATTCTGCACTTCTGTAATGAGGGTGGAGAGAACCATAAAACAAAAGAAACTAAAGCTTCATTTTTTTCAGTTAATGCCTCATTTAAAGACCTTCTGAAAACCTATTCTTAAATGGATAGACCACATAGTCTAGAAAATTCAGAATGGTCCTCAGTATGGTCAACATGGGATTCTAAGCTCTGGTCTTTTGGGTTTTTTGGGTTTTGCTTTTTGTTTTTTTGTTTTGTTTTGTTTTGTTTTACAAACAGTAAAATCTTACAGTCATCAACAATTCTGAACATTAGTACAGGTGAAATCCATAGATTTATTTTCTTACCTTCCTATAAATCTATTTCCTAACCCATGTGGCAAGCCTCTTTTATTAATGAACTTATTAAGTTCATTTGCAAACAGAGCTGTTTCAAATTTATTTCTTCTGTGTTTTCCATAATTCGAGACTTCTCTGTTTTAAGAGATCTCCAAAAGAACTTACGAATATATCTTTCCTTTGGAGTACTTATTGCTAAAATAGCCCGAGTTTTCCATTTGGAGACCAAGAAACTGCATTTTACTCTCGTTAGCCTCATTTTATAAACACTTTAATTAAAATACTATATATCAATATTTTATATTGCTATATTAATTATTTAAATCAATGTTCTCTGAAATTTACATTTTATTAAACTGAGTGCTGTGTTATCAGATGAGCAACTCCAGGTTCCCTAATGTGGTCTACTTTCTCCCTACCCCTTCCTTTTTCTTTGTATTTTTAGGTGAATAATGCTACAGCACGTGTAATGACCAATAAGAAGATGGTCACACCATATGCAAATGGTAAGAGGTTACAAATCATCTTCAGAAAGATGTCACTTACTTTTGTATTAATATGTGGACTTTTGGTAATCATCAAAGAATCTCTTGATTTCAGTCTTATGGCAGTTTAATTTAGATTGAAGTATTTTCTTTACTAGGAGAGTATTTTTACCGTTAACTTTTTTCTTAGAATTAAGCTAAGTTTTTCAGTAATTCAGCTGTTATGGTCTCCATAAAGTTCCTCATACACAGTGCAAACACGTCATTTGAGGTTACCTATCAACCCAGTGGGGTCCCACTGGGGCACCCTCATTTTTAACTGCTGTAGTTCTTTGTGGTAGGATAGGCTTCTCCATAATACATGCCCACCAATGCTTACTTTTAGTACTGAGCCCTCCCTGCTCCTGAGCATGAATGGAATAATTCTTGACCCCTTGCTCTACTTTTAAAGGTAGGCTCTAGAGTTAACAGCCATGATGCACATGGTTTTCTATCTTCTATTCCATGATTACATGTTACATGGTGGGTTTCATAAATATTTCTCATTGAAAAAGAAACCTTGTGAATATTGTGCCTAACAAAAGCAGAACCTTTACATCACTTGTCAGTTTAATCTAGACTCATTTATCTAAATGAGATAGAATTTACTTTGAGGGCAGCCCCGGTGGCCCAGCGGTTTAGCGCCACCTTCAGCCCAGGGTGTGATCCTGGAGACCGAGGATCGAGTCCCACGTCAGGCTCCCTGCATGGAGCCTGCTTCTCCCTCTGCCTGTGTCTTTGCCTCTCTCTCTCACTCTCTCTCTCTCTCTCTGTCTCTCATGAATAAATAAATAAATAGTTTTTTAAAAAAAGAATTTACTTTGAATCTGCAGTGCAGCAGTGGTTTTGCCAGCTGTGTTCTGCAGGGCCTCTAGGGGAAGGGTGGAAAGGAAACCCATGGGTTGGGTCTTGAGGCCTGCAGCAACTCCTGTGTCATATATATTGGGGCTCTGCATGAAATTTTATCTAGAATCAAATGGGATATTTTCTGCTTTTTAAAAGTTTGAATCTGGGATCCCTGGGTGGCGCAGCGGTTTGGCGCCTGCCTTTGGCCCAGGGCGTGATCCTGGAGTCCGGGATCGAATCCCGCGTCAGGCTCCCGGCATGGAGCCTGCTTCTCCCTCCTCCTGTGTCTGCCTCTCTCTCTCTCTATCTCTCTATGTCTATCATAAATAAATAAATCTTAAAAAAAAAAAATAATAAAAAAAAAAAATAAAAGTTTGAATCTACTGCTTAGATAAGTATTGTATTTGCTGGTAATGTCCTAAAATCAAGTGTAAGAATCTTAGTATATTCCATGATGTCTCCAATAGATAGATTTAGCCCAGCTTCTCAAACAGATGGTACAAATCAGCATAATTTGCATTTATCAGCATAATTTACATTTTGCCTACCCATTTATCAATGGTCTATCTTGTGATACCACTGCCTCCCCCTTTACCTCTTGTTTTTTTTTTTTCAATGCCCATAACAAAAACAAGTTTCTGCAATTTTGATAATAACTCATGTAAACAAAATAGGAAGGAGAGGCAAAGTTACATTTCCTTTAGATCCAGGGAGAATGCTGTGGTAGAAAGAGTCACTGACTAGAATTGAGAAGACAGAAATTCTACTTCTAGATTTGACTCATTTTACTCTGTCAGTGGACCAATCTTTTTAACCTGATTCTGTTTTCATCTCTCTTAATTGGTGATCACAGAATTTTAGCACCTGAAGCCTCTATAGAAGTCATCAAAATCCAGCCCTCTCTTAGCTTATTATTTAGGAAATTAAGCCCAAAGAAGTATAGTACTTATTCATTGTCCCAGATGTGGTACCTATCTTACCTCTCCCCTTGGGTTTTGTGAAGGTCAAAATACATTGTAAATTTGTACAAAACCAAACATACAAAAAAAAAACTAAACGTACTCAAAGTATTATTGACAGCATACCATTACATACCATTATTAAAATATGTAATATACTTAAGGGAATGCTTAAGTAATGGTGCCATTTGCAGGAAGAAAAAAGTCATTTTTTAAAATATTATTCTAAATTAATACTCAAGCCTAACCAAGCCAAACTTGAGAGACCAACAGCTGCTTGTGGTTTAAAGCTTCTGAAAAGAGTGCGCTAGATGCCTTCTAGTGAAGTCTCAGCGATTTAGTTTACATTGGTTGGAATCACTTGATTTGTCTGACATTGTAGAACATTTGTGTTCTTACAACTCCAGTAACATTTGAACTGAGGTATTTGCCCAATTTTTATGTAAAATCATGTGTTCACCATCTATGAGCACATAAAATAATGAACGGGGGTTAGATTGGTTCAGGATGAATGAGTTTTCTCTTGAATACTGTCTCCAGTCTTTAAGAAAAATAATGGAGTATGTTTGCTTATTTGTGTAAAATTCAATAAAAGTCTATTGATTAAAGTTTTCATATGAAATTCTACTCCTTGGGGATCCCTGAGTGGCTCAGCGGTTTAGCGCCTGCCTTTGGGTCAGGGCATGATCCTCGAGTGCTGGGATCAAGTCCCGCGTCAGGCTCCCTCCATGGAGCCTGCTTCTCCTTCTGCCTGTGTCTCTGCCTTTCTCTATGTGTCTTTCATGAATAAATAAATAAAATCTTTAAAAAAAAAAAAGAAATTCTACTCCTTAACTATCAATGGGCAGTAGTACATTTTTCTCTTTTTAACGTCTGCTATATTTCTATAAATATGAAAAAGGGGGATGAAGAAATAAAGTTGACACCAAACCTAATGTTTGCAAGTACTTAAAGTTTATAAATGCTTAGGTTGGTACTCAACAGCAGTCTAGTATCCTTTAGCTAAAACAACTAATTAAGTATGTTTATTACCACTTAAAATCCCAAAAAATGCATGAAATTGGGGATGTACCTTGAATTTTATTACTGAGTGTCTCTTCTTGTTCACTTGGCTGAGGATAACTGCACCGAAATTCCATTGGTAAATCCCAAAGAAAGGGGATTTTCACTTACCTAGATTTCCATCAGTATGGTATAATTGAACAGAGTCAAAGATCAGCTCAAATTTAAATTCAGAATATACCTTTATAAAGCAGTGAGAGTAGTAAACAGTGTGAAGATGATGAATAAGAAAGTGCATCACAGTGTGGTGTACAATGACATATATTCTGCCTTTCTCATTTTTCTAAAAACAAAGAATTTTTTTTTCAAAGAATATGTTCTAAGCAGTTCTATGAAAGAGACGAAACCAGAGCCCAGGATTTACTTTTATTTCTTACATTTCTTTGTCCTTCTCTTTCCTCCCACCCAGTTTTTCTCCTCCCCATTTGCCCCTATACCTGCAACACCCACCCCCCCTTATTATCCCTTCACTGTGCTTGTTCTGCTTAAAGATGCTCAGGTGTGGAAGTGACCCATCAGCTGGCGTCTACAGAGAAGATAGTGTTGGGTGGAGCTTAAATGCAGGGATGTCTGGAGCCAGCTTTCACATGCCCTCATCACACCTTTTCCTCATGGAGTCTTAAATGCTCTCTGTCCTCTCTTCCATTGCAGGTTGGAAATTAAGCCCCGTAGTTGGAGCTGTATATGGCCCTGAGTTATATGCAGGTAGTATTTCATTAATTTTTCCATTTGGCCTATTGACCATGACAACATCTGTTGGTTTTCGATCTACTATTCCTTTGTAATCTTTTTGCATTTTTTTTAATTTTTTTAAATGCAATCAGCATCCAGCTTTCAAGCAGACGTGTCCCTAGGCAATGATGCAGCAGTGCCCCTATCAGGAAGAGGGGGTATTAACACTTACATTCCTTTAATCAGTAAGTAGCCTATGTTGGCCTGGCATGGATTTTGACTGTTGTGAGTAAACAGTGATGTGTCCTAGTCTTTTTCTTCTTCCCCAAGTATAATATATAACTGAGGAGGAGGCCTTCTCAAGAGAGTTAAATGCTGTCACAGTGTCCCATCCTGCTTAACCTGTGTAAGAATCTTTCTGACCAGATACTGAGATTGCCACGAAGCATAAATAGTTGGAAAAGGTCAAGGGGATTGAGGACATGTGTAGAACATTTTAGTCTGCACTTGATTTTAAAACCAAAGAAATAGATACTTGTGGAATATAATATGCATGTTCTCTGCAGGTCAGCTTTGGGCTTTTTAGTAGAGTATCATTTAGAAGCACCTCCAGCATTAATGATTATTCTCCCTCTGTTGATACCTCTGAAGTCATTCTGACCTGAGCCATTTTGCTCTAGCAAGGTATAATTAAAAAGAGTTCAGTGAACATGGAATAAATGTCTCTGTGTGCTTTCCAGAGGATAGCACATTTAAAATAGACCTTTAGAAACTTTCTGCCTCTCTGAAGGCCACAGGATTACAAGGGAGAAGTCGTTTTCCTCTCCCCTAACATTTCTGGATTAAAACATTTTAGATAAAAGAATAAAATGGACTAATGAAATATCTAAAGATTATTGTATGCCTTGGAGGTTAGCACCACATACAAACACAAAAGACTGCTCTTATGAAGAATAATTATTAAGTGCACATAACAACATGTGAAAATAAGATTAATAATTGGCCAGTTAAAGAATTAATATCAACAATTTAAACTGCCTGCAGAAATTAAAAGTCTTGTCTCTTACTACGGCAGTAGTCCTCAGAGCTTCTTGACCTCTTTCTCACCAGCTTGCATTGTAAAGGCCAGAATTGTGAAGGAGCAGAGTAAACTCACTCAAGATTGGATGATGAACGGAGCATGCATCATTAGTTTTTGCATATTGGGTCTCTCAGTTTCTTTCTCAGAAAAGATGTGATAATCTCTTCCAACCTTTCCTGGAATTGGTTCAAAGCAAGTTGTGATTGTACCCCTGCTATTGAATTCAAGTTGACATTCCTGTCATATTTTGGGTCTCCCTTTAGTTCCTGGCTTCCCTTACCCGACTGCAGCCACCACGGCAGCCGCTTTCAGAGGAGCCCATCTGAGGGGCAGAGGGCGGACGGTATATGGTGCAGTCCGAGCGGTACCTCCAACAGCCATTCCCGCCTATCCAGGGTAAGCACTAGATTCCAAAATAAGCAGCTGGACAGAAAAGAATACCATGGCCCTGTCACAACTTCTGGGACGTTGCCGTGCCACATTGTAGAGATTCTATGAATATTTGTAAATTAATAGATCAGATGGCAAGAATCAAAATATACCATTATCAGTATATACAAAATATCGATTTGTTATATAAATCTTCATTTTGGCCACCTTAAGCCCTCGTAGTAGTGGCTTAAGACAGCAGCCAGAACTGTCTTGTGTTTACTAGCAGTGTGTTGGCATGGAGTTCACTCAGCATCGCACGAATATGGATTAACACTACTGCAGAGAACAAAATAGGAACTCAAGACTGTAGTACGAGACTGCATCTGCTGTGCTCAACCCCCTTATCACTGCCCTGTGTTGGGGCTGAGGCTACCACATCGTCCTCCCTTTTGGTTTCACTGCCTGGGTGGTGAGCAGCAGAGCTAGCTACCCACAATGGATTTGCTTTCTTTGTAGGAAACGGATTAAAAGAGGTTAATTCAAAGATGAACCAAGTCCAATTGAATCCAGGGAGAAAGGGAGAAGTAGGAAGAATTAAACTACAGTTGGCTTCTGAATGATGGTAAAACAACTAATGTAGCTGAGCATCCTTCACCCTTTGATTTTTGTATGGAGGGTGTCTCATGCAGTGGAATGATTCCATAGCAACAAATAAATCCTTTGCTATTGAATGGGGGAGAAGGAGTGAAGATAGCAGGTTTTGTTTTTAGTTGTTTCTCAGGATCAGCCTAAAATGTATATATATATTTTTTTCTTTTTTATAAAGAGTGGACTTCAGTAAGTTAGTTGTACCAAGGACTTTCTTTCTTCAAAGAGGTGACATTCGTGTTCTTCATCTTTTCTCTGCCTATGACAGGTTTTTGTCCATATTCTTCCTGAGGAATAAACGTAGGGGCAGAGGAGCCTATTCATTCCTACTTAGTTAAAACACAAAGGGAAAGAGCCTCCTTTGTAGGTCCTTTTCTGACAGCAAAATTGGCTTTGAGGTATACTAACTTAGCATTCATTTCTAGACCAAGTGGACATGCCATTAGGGGTGCTCCGTTACATAGATTTAAAGCATTTTTATTAGACAAGTGTGCATGTTGAAATGGACAGACTCCAAAAGCCGCTGGAAGAGAACTGCTTTAGAAATAAACTTTTGTTTGCAATTTATAAATGTTTAAATCCCATGCATTCCATCATCTCCATCTTCTGCCATTACTTGCTTTTAATTTTATTCTTTCTTCTCTCAACTTGACCTTTGACCTTCAACCTCTGACATCTCTTTAAAGAAGTGAATAAAGATGCAGTATTACTTCATCAAGAAATACTCAAGTAAAACATAAAAGCAAACCTTTTGGAAGTTCTGCATACCAGGAAAAATTGTTCATGAAGCGCCTTCCATTTCAATCCAAGAGAGTTAACCGTCATGCTTGCAAAGCGATACCACTCACCAGAAACATGGGACTTCTTTATTTTGTAATTTTCCTGAGTTACTTTATAAAAACGGTTGGATTTGTTCCTACTCGATGTAGCTCATTTCAGTATATTGGCCAAACTTGAGAACCCATTCTCTGTGTCAGGATTGTGTTCGCTCAAAGATATTTTATCTTTATGTCTAACCATACCAGTCTCTGCATTACATTGAACGCTGATTTCCCATGTTTTCTTTTTTATTAACTAAACCACCAGTTTACATGGAAGATGGCAAGGAATAAGTCCAGTATTATATGGGGAATGGCCTAAAATTGCTTTTAAGCTTAGTAAACTAATTTCATCATTAATCATTGTGCTCTAGCCTCCTTGTGGCATTTGATACAGGGAATATTAGAATTCTTCTAGAATTTAGGTGAATATTCCCACTGAGTGATACAATTTAGGGTAAACTTGATTCATGTTTTTAATGCCACCATCCCTCTCTGTAGAAGAGATGTTTGTAAATTTTACCTGTATTCCCTACTGAAATAATCAAAAGTTAATTAATCACCACTTGGCTTCAGTGCTTTCCATTCTGTCAGCTTTCTCATTATGAACAGGTGTCTTTTTTACTAAAATGTAGTTGAGTAGCAGATTACTTTCTAATAATCAAGCTTTAACTGCAATTGGAAACTATGAAAATGGATAGAATATAGTAGCAAAATGAGCATCACAGATGAGTTTAGTCTGCCTGTTGTGTAATACAAAGGCACAGCATATTTGGGGCATTGCACAGTATGACCATCCTACCCTGTAAACCCAACAAAATGTCATTGTAAGTAGAATTCGGAAACCTTCCAGCTACCTGCAAAAAGTAAATTATTTCATATTCAAGTTAAAAATATGATTTAAAGACCTCACTTACTAGTTTATTTATTACAACAGAGAAGATAGTGGTTAAATTTGCCAGCTTGTTTAGTTGAATAAACAATAAACATATCCAAATCTTGATTTAACAAATATGAAGTAGAAAGTCTTATCTTTTATCTCTACTGCTGTTCCATGTCTTTTGGTCCCAAAGTAATGTTTTGGGGAAGTCTGTATGCACAAAAATACCTCAAAAGGTTTGAAATCTTTGATTATAATAGCTTAGTTTTGCCCAGGATTTAAAAAAACAAATTCATGTATTTTGTTTGATACAAATTCATTTTTCTAAACAGGAAAATAAACCCTTCTATTGCTAATCAGCTACTTTTTCAGTTTGATCCTTTTAATAAATAAAACAGGATGATCCTTGGTCATGCCCAGAGCGTCAGTTATCAATTCTATTTTTCAGAGTTCAATGAATGCGCTTATGGTCAAAAAAGAACCCTTAAAATCTTCCAGTTCCTCCTTCCCACTCTGGATTATATTGTTACTATCTGGGATCCCCACTGCACCTTTCAATTCTTGGACCTTGGACCAATCACCTTAACCTTTAGCTCATTATCTCTGCTTGTGAAAGCAATGCATTGTGGGTATTTTTGGTTGTGTTTTTTTTTTAATTACATTTCTCTGTTTACTTTGGTCAGAATTGATTGACTTGTTTTTCTGAGGTGTTGCATTGGTTCTTAAAATGCTGAATAATAATACTTTGCATGCTTGTGTGATCAGCCAAATCTTATCGCATGTCTAATGTGCAGGGTAAAAAAGCAGGTGATGTATGGATATCAAAAAATGTGCATACTTCTAGGAATGTGAAAACAAAATACTAAACATAATTTTGAAACATCCTCTATATACAGGTCCTGCCCTCATTCTTTAGGTTCTTTTTTTTTTCACGTTAGACCCCTCCCTCCATGCTTCTTCCCACCCCCCATACACATGCAGTCATTTTGAAATTTATTCCTAGGGCAAGCTTTTTTAAAAAACAAAACAAACAACTCCGGGTAGGAAATTTGATGTTTCTAATCCAGCAGCCTTTCAATGGTTCTGTTAGGCCCTCTGGGAGCGCTTTTTATGGTTTTAATCTTCCTATAATTCCCAAGTATCCAGGTATTCACTCCAGTTTTGCGCTCCTCTGCCTCCTCGCATGTCCTGGAGCTGTGTAACGTGCGTGTGCACTTTCACATTTCTCTCACTGACGCGCTGTGGCCCCCAGCCCCGGTTATGTATTCATACATCACCTGCCTGTGTAGAGCGCATGTGCATGCTGCCGTCCTCAATAACCGGAATGTGTTTCTGTTCTTTTGTTTTTTTGTTTTTGTTTTTGTGTGGATTTTCTGCAGTGTGGTTTACCAGGACGGATTTTACGGTGCTGACCTCTATGTAAGTACACATACCGGGGCCTTCTCGACCCCATTCCCTGACAAGCCAGCCTTTTTTTTCTGTTTCTTTGGTTTGGTTTGTTTTTTTTTGTTTTTGTTTTTGTTTTTGTTTTTTTACATATAATTTGTTTAATTTTTATTTTCTTTTTCCTTGTGGATATATATATATATATATTTATATATTTAAGAATGCAAGCATGCTTCTCTGCCACTGCGCTTGACCCTGGGTGCAAAAACTAAGCCTTTGGGTTTCCTGATCATTGCTAGAGTCAGTCTACTGGACATATTCTTTTCCCTTCCCTATACCCACAGATGTTCTATGTACGAGTGATTTATTTGCGAGATGATCAGCAGGTTTAAAGTCTTTTATTACTGTCGTATCATGTGCATACATAAATAACAGGATAGTTATATTAGCTTAAACCAGCTCTCTCTCTTTTTTGCTTTTCTTCTCATTTCATATCCCTCTTTAGATCATTGGAGCTTTGAGTTATGTAGATGGCAGTAAGCTTTCTAAACTATGTTTTCCTATTTTACATATTTTGAGAAAGCATTACCCTGTGAAAGAGAAGGGAGGAGCTGATGCCCATGAAGAGTGGGGATAATGAGAGGAAACCAAACACAGTGCTTCAGGCCTTGCTTTATCCAAAGGTCCACAGCTGGCGGGTCTCTTCTTAAGAGCCATCTGGAGGGAAGCAAGTGGCATAAGTAGCAACCTAGACTCTTCTTACAAACATTTGACGATCACACAGGATTTGTTGAGTCTACCAACTATGGTAACATCATTATTATTATCCATTATTAAAACTGTCTTGTAGCTAAGTTCTGTGATTGGTTTGTCACATATTTAACATGTGGACAAAGTGATCTAACTGACAAGAATCCAAAAGTTTTTGAGCTTTGAAATCTTTGATAAGACCTTTCCACATGATCTGTTTCTGAATACAAGCTTAGTCAAACTGCACAAATCATTAAGAAATAATTTAAGAAAAACTTGTCAGCATGCAATTATTTCTTGGGCATAGGTTAAAAATTGTCCAGAAATGCTTTCTCCACCCTTACTTTCCCAAATCAGTAAGTGTATACCTTTGTAGTGACCTGACCTGTTTCCACAGATTTCTGCTAGAGATTCTCTGGCATTGAGAAAACTGTAATGCACTTTCAGAATGTACTTAGAGGTTGTGTGTGTTGCAGTAAGTAGAGATAAGATAGAGCAGTCCTCTGAGATAATATAGGTGACTGGACACACCTATCCTATTTAGAGTAGACCTGCAAAGTTTGCCTTAGTTTAACAAATGCTTAAAGGAATCCTAGCCATGAATTAGTCCAACCCTCTCACTTCCTATATATATATATATTTCTTAGATTGTGACTCTCCAGGATTATGTTATTTTTTATAGCCAAGCACAAAACTCAGCTAATCCATATTTCATTACCTCTCTCAGTGCTTTAATTAAAATCCACATCTTTGCTCAGATGGTTTTCAAGAAGCAATGAAAGATACCTTTTTTCTTGTGGTCACAGTAAAACTTGAGGGTTGGGGAAATATTCTTACTTTTATACCAAATGACATTTTTCTAGATATATGTATTTGCATATGATCTTAGCATGTACATTCTCCCACATACATTAGTATCTGTATTCTATGATACTCATCTTTATGTTATTTAAATTGTTTCCCTGAAATCTGATCAATTAGAACATGCTTTTTCATTGGAATTATTTCTTAAGTCAAAGGCTCGGGTTTTTTTCTCTCTCTAATCTTCTTTGGGAATTTTTTTTTTTAAGTATGATTTACTTCTACCTTGTTTAGATTTGCCTACTTCCACCTTGTATAAAGGAACCAACCAAATATTTGCTTATAGTGCTTTCATTTCTTTAGTTCACAATATAGATTTTATTAAGAGAGAAATGATTTTTCTGTACTTAGAAAATACTCTTGAAAAAAAATTTTTAATCTACATTTTATGAAACTAGTCAGAAATAATTTAGTAACCTTACTGAAATACTTGTTTGACCAGTGGTGTCTTGTTAACAAAAAGAATTAATCATAATGTTATTATCATTTCTTAGTTCCTATCTTAAAGCAGTCACTTGGAGGGAAAATTCGGTCACCAGGGCTACAATAGTATCTGACCCTGCTAAGGAAAAACAAGACTAGACTACACACTGAGGTAGCTGTTGAGTGAAGGCTCATGTAACAACAGCTTGGAGAACTTTATATTCCTGCTTCCAGATGTGAGGTAGCAAGGGACGGACACACACACACACACACACACACACACACACACCACACACACCCTCACACCCTCTGTGTTTCCGTGAGTTTGTTCTGCTTCTTTCTGTACATTTCCCTGCCTGTTGAAATCTGTCTGTACACTGAATCCTTGTTTCCTCGGAAATAATAGATTAGCAATAGGAAGAGTGGAGGGTTTATCCGGTACTTGGAGCACACTGAATCAGAGCTTGAAGAAACATGAGGGAAAAGTGTTTAAGCTGCCCATTTTGTTTTAATTTACATCAATTTAGGCTATTAATTGTGGAGATTTTTTTAAATCCCTTCCCTGTTCTGTTGTTAGTCCGTAATCCCTGCTAGCTGTTTGCTTCCTTTCTGTTTCTTTTGTGGCACGTTCCTCTCTGGAGAACAGATCTAGCAATTGTGCCCGCAGTTTGTAAAGAGACTCCAGTGAGAAGCCCTGAGGGTAGCAGATAGATGTGTGTCCTCCCCGCCCCTCTTTTTCTTGACCAGTAGAAAAGGCATACTTCGCCCTAATTCACTTTTTAAAGGGATAACAAACTACTCCTGATTCTTATCCTGTGAAAAGCATGCTTGCATCCAAAGGAAAGAAAAGGCTGGTGGGCCCCTTAGCGGGCTTTTTGTATGATTGTTTTCCTTCCACAGCTGTGTTTTTTGAACTGCTCTTCCTGTGTTCTGTTATAGAATAGTCTTACAGGAACCAATCATTAGCGCTAAAATACCTCAGGTAGGAGTGCCAGTGTGACCTGCCAATCAATCAGATTGTGGATTGCAGTGAAAAAATTGAATTATACTAACCATTCCAGCTCCACGTTAGAGATGGGAACAGAGGCTTTTTTGGACAACCGAGACTTGTGAGCGTGTGATCTAAGCCCTGCTACCTCAGCAGCGCACAGTCAAGTTCTATACGTGATGGCACCTCCTCCAAAATTAAGTGCTCCTGTCCCATTGCTGCTGTCCACACCAGGCGTGTGCTATGCACTGTCCCATCACTGCCACCTCTTTTAATTTGTCAATCACATTTATCCATGGTATTTAAACTGGGCTTTTATACTTGGAGATCTTAGCAGGTGGGGACATTTTCTCTCCACTGTGAAAGAAATGAGGAAAGGGAGGAAATCAAGTCTGTGCACACAAAACTCCTGAAACCCCGAATGGGCCCCCAGGTGAGACTGTAGTAGTGATTGGACTGTGCTGTTACCCAAGTTTGAAGTTGCCTGAAAATCTAGACCCACTGGGACTTTAAAACTTGAAAACATGTATTCCCCTTGCCCTCTTCGCCTTTCTTCTTAAAAAAAAGGTCAGGGAGTTCATTTGGAAATAACACACTATTAGGTTTGCTGATAGCTGGATGCTTGGGGAAAGAGAACCACTGACAGCCTGTCCAATTCAGCTAGTCTCTCCTTGTGCCCACCTAGCGAGATTTGGGAAATGAACTAATTTGGGGAGATGTGAAATATGGAGTGTGTGATTCGTTAAAAATCATCTCTCATCTACCGTTCAAGTCACAAGTGGAAGATAAGAAGTTGATCCTAACAGTTTCTTCCCTTCACCCCAATTTTAAATAATAATAAAATAAAATTTAAATACTTCTCCTTAAGACCTTTTCTTATCTACTTTTAAAAGTAGATAGGTCTCCATCAAAAACAGCAACAATATTATCATTATTACAAGTGTTTGTATTCACTTCTGTGTTACATTTAATCCAGGGGTGCCATGTTGCCACAGAAGAACAGTCTTCTAAGAGCCCTTCCTGCAGGGTCCATCTAGAGCAATGGCTCTCAGCTGGAGCGGGGAAGAGGCAAGAGAAGGGAAGAGTTACAATTGGGTAGGGACAAATAAAGTGGTCCCCAGAGGCACGGCATTCAACCCATGTTCCTTGGGCTAGATCTCTGCTCCCTGCTCCCTGTAGTGTTTTTAAGCACCACACCTGCCTTTCCACCCACCAACCCCCCACTCCCTTTGCTCTGTAAATCTGTATACCACATGCAAGGAACACATGCTCATTTTGTCTGCTGGTCCTGAAATACACACTCTTCTCCTCAGTATCCCCTAAAGTCACTGTCTTCCAGGTAGAAAGAAGGTGTCTTGACATCACATGCTCACCAAAGTCCTGTTTTAATATAAATCTAAAACAAAAATTTAATAAAATGAATGGCTAGGTTAAAATCAAGACAAGGGGACTGTCCATTGTGAGATCAAGCTAATAGATAATGCAGATAAAAGTCAGATATAGAAGAGGTGACATATAGAGCCTTTCCATTTTGTTCTGGTTAAAACAGAACTGTTTTAGAAAAGTCCTGTGGTCAATGTGGCAACATTCAAAGTTAATTAAATGATAAAATCAGTTCAGAGTAGAGAACCCCTAGAAGGTGTTGGTGGATCCTGGAGAGCTGAGACTTGAACAACAAAAGGATCTTAAGGTAACTGCACTTTCCTGGGAAAGAGCTGGAAGTTGAAGGCAGGGATGTGTCCTGGATATGTGGAAAGATAGAACGCTTAAGCCCAGGCACTATGTTAGAAGAACGCTGGGTCAGAATGGATGGGTGCTGCCTGAGGGCTGGCACTCAAGCTCGTGCTGCGGGTCAGGACCGAACCATGATATCAAGGTTAGGAAAGTGTGTAGCAGAGTGATGGAGTGCTGGGCTGCCCCTGTTGAGAACGCTCTGGAGGCATTCACAGTGAATTACAAAGGAATCCTTTTAAAGGGGCACGTGTATCTTTGGATCAGGCTCAGCCATGCCAAATGTATCCAGCTATCAGGGTTCCAAAAAACAGTCCGTGTGTGCCCTCCTACATTAGGGTGTGCTGTGGCCATGCTAATCCCCATTTTTTGTTTTATTTCAAATCACACACAGATAGAATCTGCAAACTGCTTCAGATCCAACAGGTCTGATTGTGTGTAAATACATATGTCCTTTTTAATTTTTATTCTTAATGGTTGCTTCAGTTTTGCATCAGTGCATGGTTAAAAGCAATACACATCAGCTATTTCATGACTTCATATCTCCAAATGAATTATTTCTCCTCTTTTTTTTTTTTTTTTTTGTTTGTTTGTTTGTGCAGTCAGCTGAAGACATGTTAACATCTCACTCTAAATCTCTCAGTGGAGTCTCTGTTCCCTTCTCTGATATAACAGATGGGTTACTGCTTGTTATAATTATTAACATTGTGGTGTGGGCCAGGGCGAGGGTGGGCGACCTTGACTATTTCTTTGGGTTGGGGAGGGCCAGTCGTTAGGGTCTGGAATGTTAACTCAAGTGGTGACTGACTGTTTCCGTAATAGCAGGTTGTTGTGGCTGCACGCTCTAGTAATTGAGGCTGTGTACTTCACCGAGCTTGTGGTAGAGCCTAGGGCCAACCGCTGTCCCAAGAGAATGCTGGGATAGATAGAGTTAGCCAATACGAGTCTGAACGTGGTGATTTTGCTGGTTGTTTAGCTCCAGATGTTGGCATGCTTAGTTTTTAATGTGATTAATAAATGTGGCGCCATACCCCCCCCACGCCTGAACCCTGTCTCTCCAACCCCCATCCCCACCCTTGTTCTTTTTGAAAAACTTAAGAAACAGTAATGAAAACCTTGGTGTTTCAAACTGCACTTTGTTCTCATGTTCTATAAAAGACCTCAGACTTGCTAGTAGAGGTGAAAGTTGAGAAAACAATTTCTCCACCTGGAAGCTTGATGCACTCCGAACTCAGTAGAAACAAATACATCTGAATTTTCTTGGTCTTACAGTTTCTGATATATTTTGTTTAAAGCAGTAGCAGAAATGCTTGTGATAAGACTACCTCTGAGAGAGGTAAATCCGTAAGATACAATTTAACTTTTCTAATTTGGGGGGTAGTCCCTGATGAATGAATGACCAAAGTAGTTTATGAGAATATTATCTGCCCATCCTAAAGATAGCCCCCCCACTTTATAGGGCCTCTCTGTAGCACCATTATAAGGTAATTAGGAGAGTAGTCATGATGAGGTATTTAACAGCTTTTAAAAAGAAAAGCACATTAATGTAGTTCTAAATGCTGATACTCTTCTCAAACCTTTAATAGGCAATGAAACATTTGTATCCCTGTCCTGTTTTCCTGAATTTAAATGCAAAGAACCTCATCAAATTCAAACTCCAAAGTCCAAGTTCACTTAAAATAGAAGGAAACTACTGCACATAATCTCCCTGTCTCCTGGTTTGGAAGGAAGCTGCTTCCTCACAATCTGATCTATTTTGAGTTGCTTTGGTTAACAGTAACATCACCCCAAAATCATTAAGGTTCTGCAGGCTTCTTACAGGTTGAGGAAGATAAGGGGAAGTGGTTCTCAGTGACCTTATTCAGAACCTTTTTCTCCAGAATTAGTGCACTACTGCTCAGAGCTACCATTTGATAGAATCCCCGGTATCTCTGACTTTCCTGAGACTTTATAAAGTGAGGTCAGTGCTTTCAAGCCTCAGAATCCCTTAATGAGAATGTATACTCAGTCCAATGGCATAGAACTTCAGTTTTTAAATATTTTGCTCAAATAAGCATAAATTGGGCTTTAACTGCTTTTATTGCCTTGACTTTTTAAATTTTTAAAGATGATTTTGGTGTTTGAAGGAATGCTAAAGAGACAAACCACATACTGCTTGTTTACCACATCATACTTGTTTACAAAGAAGTTTTACTGAAGACAGCCCTGCTGTAGACTTAACACCAACAAACTTCAGTTCTAAACTTCATGGAATCACCTGTAGTTATAATGAAAAAATGAGCCTTTAAAGGTTCATTTAAAGCTTGATTTCAACTATAAAGATGAGCTTGGTGTTCTAACAAATGCTTTTCCTGCTTTATGTCCTCTTTAGAAGTTTAAAAAAAAAAAAGGAATAATGTAAAGAGACCCTTTAGTTTATATAACGTATATATGTAGATGCAGAGTTACAGACGCAGATACAGCAGCATTGGCCTGCCCGATTTCATAAACCCGGATAGGTGTCACAGGAAACATGTGGATCACACACAGTCCTGAGCGTGCTTCCTGCTATGTTTCTAGCCATGTCATTGTCAGTGTCTGGTAATATTAATTAGAATCTTCTAATTTATACGGATATCTGTGGAAGAATTTGTAATTGAGAAAGAAATGTTTACTTTTCTGAGTGATCTACTCAAACAAAGAGGAATAATGCATGACGACTGAAATTCCATCAGTGATACTGTCAGTGTCAGTCCGAATATGCTTCGGATGGCTTCAAGCAGTATACACTTCATCATTCCTCCATAACACAGTGTGCGCTGCTTGAAGAAAGCACAAATGAAATGGCGCCTAAGTGGACCAGCTGAACATAGTTCTGTCTGATAGAAGATAGTAATAAAAATTCACACCTGATTTAGGTTTAGGTGAAATAGATGAATTCTAGAAGGGTAAAGAAGAAGAAAACATAGGGCTTGCCACTTTTTAAAATGGCCTGTCTCATGTGGCACTTAATTGTGATTATCTTTGAAATACTGGGAGTACATATGGTTGACCCTGACAGTGAAAAACTTTGGGGTATTTGGTTCCCCTAAACTGAGGGGAAGAAACAGGACGTGGGAATATGAAACCCTCCAGGACTGAGAGGATATTGAACCCATTGACAGAAGAGCTCCAAAGCCTGCTGTGAGACTGGAGTGTAAGAATCTCCGAATCTTCCAGGAGAGGAGAGTAAATGCAGTTAAATGCCCGGGGTGTGGAGGGAGGGCTTCCTCATCTAGGTGAATCCCACTGCAGAGGCCTCAGCTGTTGGTGATGTGATTTGCAGGAGTCTGAAGTGTAGATCAGAGCTGGTCGACTTTTTCGGTGAAGGGCCAGGCATTCAATACTTTCAGCATTGGAGGCCAGTCTCTTCACACCTGCTTTCAAAAAGCAGGGCCAAGCTGCATGGGCCCACACACTGAAGTTTGCAAACCCCTGATCTCTGCTGGGTTTTCCTTCTCACAGTTGCCCAGTTATCTTAGCCTCTTGGCAAATGTCCTAGTCCTCATGGAGCACACGGCACTATAGAGGACCTTTCCATTGTATACAGTCCATAGTCTCAGCAATGAACCCATCTGAGACTCTGATGTTAACACATACACATTTAGCATGTTCTAGTTCTGTAATTTACTTTCCCCAGCAGTCAGGTAAAGTTCTCCCAACTCCCTGCAAATATTTGTCCTATCAAAAGTCCCAGCAAAGACTGTGAAGTAAGACATCTGAAATCATACCTTCATTTCTTCAATCTGAGAACAGGTCCTGCCAGGAGAGTTTACTTGTGTTACTTTCCCAAATTGGAAAGCACATCCCGGCATTGGGTGGAGCTTAATTCTGTGCCAGAGGAATGATAACATGTAGACTGATGCAGTTTGAAACATTCTCCTCCCACGTGTGTCTGTGTTTGTGTCTGTCCCTGTGTCCTTGTGCGCGTATGTCTGTGTGTGGGTGGGTGTGTGTTTGTCTGGCCATGGGGGGAGAGGTATCTGTAAAGTCAGTTCTCTTCTCTCCTGTAGGGCGGATACGCAGCCTACAGATACGCACAGCCCGCTACTGCAACCGCGGCCACAGCCGCCGCCGCTGCCGCTGCCGCCTACAGCGACGGGTAGGTGCAGCTCACGGGAAGAGGGGCTGGGGGGCGCCCACTTCCCTCCTGCCGCCACTGCCTGGATGCCACCTGGCACCGGGGACACCTGTGGTCCAGAAGCTGCTCCACCCCCTCCTGCTTATTCCCCTCGACTCCTTTCTTTGCTTGGACCCCACTCTCCCTCTCCCTCATCCCTCGACTCCTTTCTTTCCCATTTTATGGAACTACTTCAGAATTTTTCAGAGTAACTGCACTTGGGAGTAGAAACAAAGTTCCCTAATAACTTTCCAAGACCAGGTTACTCACATGTCTTTAGCACAGCAAACTCGCTCATTCTTCCAGAGCACAGCCTTTGCTTGATCTCCCTGATTGTATTTCTTCTTTCCAGTTATGGCAGGGTGTACACAGCCGACCCCTACCATGCCCTTGCCCCTGCCGCTAGCTATGGAGTTGGCGCTGTGGTGAGTATTATGTGTACCTTTTTTATTTTTAACCACTTTACTCCTTTTAGCTTTTACCTACAGATTCCAAAAGATCTAGAGAGGTAATAAATTCAGGCCTTCTTCCATTGCCAGAGTACTGAAGCCACAGAGTCTAAAAAGTTCACATCACTCTCTTTATCTGTGTGTTATAGTGTGAGCCACTTGACCTGGTTAAAGACAAAAAGGAATGAGTAGTGACAGTCTGCCCTGAGTAAGGGCATCATTTGGGAGAGAAAGAAGGAAACAGGTTGACATTTTATACTGGCTCAGCTGTTGGATATATGCCTGTGGCTTGGTTTAATTGATAGGTGTTAGCAAAGATGTGGGGGCATGAGCCTCTCCAGCTTTCACAGTAAGCTTTTCAAAAAAATAGACATTAGTTTCAAATGTGGATACCAAAGGTTATCCCTGCCGTTCCTGAGCCCTCTGGCAGGTAGTACTAGGAATCACCAAATGAATACCTTACAAAGATATTTTTTATCCACAACATTTGTGGCGAAATATAGTATTTTCTTAGAAGTGTTGGAAAGGTCTATAGAGCTCATCTAGAATAACTCCCCACCTCTACCCCTACCTCCTTCTAATCAAACTCAAATCCTCACTGCAGTAGGCAGTATTTCTGTGTTGGCCTGGATGCCTCTTGGCTGCAGAGACAGACCATCACACAGAGACCTCCCCAGTGTTCTCAGCTGGGCTGCAGCCTGGGAATGTGGAAGGAGGTGTTTGACAGGGAGGCAGAGTGATATATGAAATTTAAGATTTAGAGGAATATGAGATAACCTGTCATTTCTTCCATTCAGTTTCTATGGATAGAAAGATTTGTGGGGGGAAGTAACAGGATCCTGAGGGGAAGTAGGTGTGGAGTTGAGGTAGAGACAGACAAGATAAAGACCGTGATGAAAGTTCCTGAGATTTTATGTGCTGATCCTGATAAAGGAATAAAGCCCAGTTATAACTCCACAGAGATAGATAGAAATACATTCGGGTATGATCCAGAAGCAGCATAGTTGGCATATTTTATAGACCAGAGAGGAGCTGGACTTGATGAGTGCAAGGTTGACTCTGGTTTAAATCCAGCACCATCTCAGACATGGTACGTGACAGCTAGTGATCAGAGGAGCCAGTTCTCCATGGACAGGTGATGTGTATGAAGGTGAAATCAGCTAGCTGCTTTAGGTCACGATTGTGATGATGTAATCAAAGTAAACAAAACCTGTTGCTTTTAAACGTCACACTATTTACAGACCTGGCTTTAAATTGTATTGAGTTTCCCTTCTGTGCTGATTCATGTAAATAATGAAACAAAGCATTGCCATCCTCTCTTCTTGAGCGTGTCCGGTCACTAGTAAGTGGGACTCTGGTTTGAGCATCTTAGAGGCAGAAGCTGGTTTCCTGACTCCACTGGTAGCATCTTACCAGTTGCTTTGCAGCTTCTAAAGAAGCTATTTTTCCAAATTCCTTTTCAGGACATTTTCCTTCATTTTCAGTGCTTCTCTCAAAAACAAAAACAAAAAAAAAAACAACTTTTAATTCTTTTTGTGTCTTTAATTACTGCAGGCGAGTTTATACCGAGGTGGCTACAGCCGATTTGCCCCCTACTGAAGTGACGTGAGACCCTGCAAATGGGACCGCCCCCCAGTTCATGAGGCCTGGCTATTGCAATATTTACTAGTAGAGGAACTCTATAGCAAGATGAAGAGGAAAAACAAACAAAAAAAAAAAACAAAAAAAACAAAAAAAAAGAGAGAATACTTTTTTATACCTCACTATGTTCTTTGAATATGTATTTTTCCTTTACATTTCTGCCTTTAATTCTTTTGTTCCAAAGATTGTGCATTTTTTCTTTTTTTTTTCTTTTTTTTTAACTGTGGTAAAAAAAAAAAAAAATAATGCATTTCCATGTCTGTATGTCCGTGCTTAGCTTATTCTGTCAATCACGGAAGAGGCAGTTACTGAGGAAGGGGAGACCTTAGGAGCTGATGAATGCATGCGATCAGAAATCAGACAGAGCTACCAAAGTGTATCGGGTGCTGAGTGGCTGGGGATGAGCAGAAGTGGAGGAAATCTTTCTGCGACAGGATATTCTTCTGAGTTTCTGGTCTTTGGCAGGCAATTCTGATTGGCTGTGGCTGGAATCCACATGCTGATAGATGATAGGAATTTGTGCTTGCGAAGCAGGAGGATTAAAAAGACACTTTCCTCTCCTCTTCCCTCCTGTCTTCATTCTTTTTACAATCTTCTTACCTGCACAGCCTGAGACAGTTGGCATGGTTTTTGGAATTATAGTATTAATATTTCCAAACATGCTCTCAGACTGTGGATAATAAACACCTCATTAGGAAACAGATCTCAGAATGAACTCTGGAGTATGAAAAAGATCATTCTTTTCTTTCCTGAGATCTCAGCATTCCTCCTGGGCTTCCTCCCCTTTCTCTGAACCACAGCTTAGCTCATCTGTCCTTCTACGAACTCCCTGCTCCCAAGTCCTCAAGAGTCAGGAATTTAGGACCCAGGGACAGGAGAATAAATAGCAACCAGCTTTTCTGGCTTGAGGGTTAGAAGTACAAAGTGTTGGGAGCCAGTAAAGGAGTAAGGAAGAAAAAAAGGATGTTGGATGATGTCTGGCAGGGCTCTGATTGATATTCCTGTGATTTCTCTTGCATCAGGAGGTCAGTACAAGGTAAACATATCAAGAGTGTTGGCAAAAGGTAAAACACCCAATCCTGGGCGGCTGTCCCTGGAAGTTTGTGGTGATTGTAAGGGGGCACGTAAGGGCAGGCAGAGGCACTTTGTACTAAATAGCTCCAAAGCCATAGGAATTTCCATCTTCCGGAGCATTCTGTGAGCCACTTCTCTGTCCACGGTCTTGAGCTCTCCTGACTGCTCCGCCCGGCTTCTGGTTATCCTCCAAAGACACCCAACCAAGCACGTAACCACTTGGCATACATGAACACTACAGGACATAAAACCCAGAGCCCCTGAGGCTTCTCTCCGCCCATAGTGGAAGAAAGGTGTGACCTGGCAAGGATCTCCTATGTTGCCAGAAAGAGTCATGTGGCCACAGGAGTGAGTCCCTGCTGTTGCTCCCCAGCTTTGCTTTTATACATCTTAAGGTAGGGGAGAAAGTGTTTCTCTTCTAGCTATTAGCTGTTAATGATAAAGGCAAGGGTCCTGCAGCATTTCCAAAATGAAGGCATTAGAAAACAGAAAAGCACGGTCCGTTTGGCTCCCTGGTCTATTCACATTGGTACTAGGGTGACTTCTCACCCGAGGGATAGCTGCTAAAGGGAGTAATTCAGAGACATGGAGCTTCCGGTTTGTTATGGGTTTGTTTTCCGTTTGTTTTGGGTTTTTTTTTTGGGGGGGGGGGTTGGTTGTTTTTTTTGTTTTTTGTTTTTTTTTACTCCTGCCTCCACACATGTTCTTGACTGATAACTGATTCATGTCCCTGAATTAAAATGACTGACATATGACAGCATCAAGCATTCTTTGTAAGCAGAGTGATCTATCCGGGAGGGACTGGCCTGTTGTGTAAAATACATATCTCCCCCCCCCCCCACCCCCGGGGAGCCCTCTCTCTCCTGATGATGGAGAGAGAGGCTGTCCCTGAAACGAGGGGAGACATCAAGGACATCAAGGAAGCTAGAGGCCTCGATGCAATCTTATTGATTCTGGGGAGGAATGCATGGAATAGGGGACACCAAAATACCCAGGGCCATTGGCCTTTGTTAAGGGTTTGCCTCCCCAAGCCAAAGTTTGGTTCGTTGCTGTTAAGACAATTTTTGTTGTATGTATATAAATATTTTAGTTAGAGGAAGGGGTATGGGATCTGGGGCTTTCACAGTTCTAGGGAATGGGGGCAGGGAGGATTTTTTTCCTTTTCTTTCTTTTTGTTTCGAGAGAGAGCTTTTATTCACTAAAGAAATGGAGAAATTTCATGTCATGTTCAAATAGGGGCCATTCACAGAAATGGCAAGGCACTGCTCAATGGAGACAAGGCCAAATTTTAAATGGTTGTGTCTGTAGCAGGGGAGGAGGTTAGGAGAATGAGTAATTTCCTCTTCTTTTTTCCAAGAAAAAGACAAGGATGGTGGGAAAGGTAGAGAAGGCAGCTCCCACTGCCCTTGTAAAAGAGGCAGAAGCTTGAGCTTGGGCTACCTCTACTGCATTTCAGTTCAGCTGGTTCTGGCTGAGGACTCCATAGGCAAGCTCTTTGCATTCTGCTGCATGTCCAGGGATGGTTGTAATACGGCTTCCTCCAGCTCCCTTTTCTCAGGAAGGCTAAGTAGACTTCTGCTTTTGCTCAAGGGCCTCTGCTCTTCGGCGTCAGCACTGAGAATTGGAGCTCTCGTGAGCATCTAGATGAGATCGTGTCAGCCTTCCCATCACCTTTGAACTTTCAGACTCTGTACAGCCAGCTTCATCAGAGGCAGGTTCCTCAAAGCACCGGTGCTTGTCTGCTCTTGGCTCTGGTTCCCATTGGACTAAGAAACAGAGTCGGAAGAGAGTTTGGCCTCTGTGGGTTCGTTAGAGGATGCTGGTTGATGATTCCAAAAAATCACTGATCTGAATCACAGCACGTGAATGATATTGACAGCTTTACTGTAGCTCATGACATGGGCTTCTGTACTTAGCGTCTTACTCCTAGAAGCCAGGCTCCTTTAAGGAGACCACTAGTGAGAACCTTTATCTCCTATCCTTCTCTCAGCCCCGAGAGCTGCCCTTAGGTCTGGTCTGGAATCCCATGCGTTCCATGTTTCAGCTCCCAAGAACCCGGGTCAGCCGTGGTGACTCACCGGCTTTAAGGCTCTCAGGTTTTACCCAGCTTCCCATCACCACCGTCCTCTGACAACCACAGGTGGGATTGAGCCAATATTATTTTTGTCCTCAAAAAAGAAGGGGACTGGGGCTCATCTCTGTTTAAGGGGAGCTAGTGCAGATTATTCAGTAGAAACCAGTGGTAGCAGCTTTTCCTCAAAAGTCTAATTGCTCAGGGGCTGAAGTGCTCTGTAGGTTACCGTTCCTAGTGATATAGCAGAGAAGTAGGTGAGCACCACCCTCATCACCAGTCACTTAGCTTCCCAATGGGGGAGAGGTGGCAACTCGGGATTGAAGCCACCCCGAGGCTCTGCCAGAAGGGCTTCATAACTGCCCCCTCTTCCCTCAGACGGGAGAACAGGGCCGAGCCGGGGCCCCTCTGGAAGGCACACCGGCCAGGAGCGGGGAGGGAAACTGCTTGTGCCCTCTCCCTCACTAACTCCAGCCTCCTGCTGCTTGCAACCTCTAGCACAGTAACATTTGCAGAATTGCAGATTTTTTTTTCCCCAGATGATAGGAAGAAAGGGACTTTGGGGGGTGGGGAAGGGGTAGTGGTGTTTTAAAAAGCATAAGTTACCTGTTTGCACTGTTTTAAGATAGGAAAAAAGAATAGTGGGCAAGGTGAACATCAGACGTAAATTTGTGTATTTTTATTTTGTCATGCTCTTGAAAGTGTCTGACCATTTGTAGTATACACCAGTGAGACTTGATTCTGTTACATAGAACACTTTTTTTTTTTTTTTTTTTTGGTAATGTTACTGTCCAAAAGCCTCTTTCCTCCCTTTCCCTTCTCCTGTGTACTTGCTTCATACTTGCTTTATTGATCAACCAGGCAATAGCCATCCAAGAGCTAGAGCGTGAAGCAGAGCCCTTTCCAAGTAGGCTCCGGGTGTCCTAAGCCAGCACGTGCCCTCTGGTTTAGCGAGTGCAGTGGAGTCCCTGGCACCTGTCTTTAAAATAAGGCTTACAGACCAGACTACGGCAAGTTCTCCAATTCCTGAATCAGACGCACTAGGAACGAGGAGCCGAGGGTGGAGGGGATTCCTCAAGTTAATCCAAGTTGGCTGTAGTAGCTGTTCTCATCCATGTTACCGGAACTGTAGCCAGTTACAGTTTACTCAGGAAAACGGTAGATCAATTCAGCCATGGTAGTGCTGGTTGGCAGGGATTGGTAACCGAGAGAACTGCTCATCAGCCAAAACTCAAACCTTGCCTTTAAGGAGACTGCCAGCGGGGGGCTCGGTCTGCTCCGGCTGGCTGGCAGTCACACATGTGCCAGTGTGGCAGAGGCTCAGTCACACTGGCAAGCAAAAAGGGATCATCAATTCTCTTTCCTCTCCCCCAACCCGCACCCCCACCCCAGTTACCAACGCCAGATTCCCAGGGGGTACTTGTGTTTTCTGAATTTTTAAAAAATGACTTTTGGTTTGGTTTTTCTGGGGACTGATAAAGTGCTTTAAGCAATGTCTATACCCCCATCGAGACTTCCCCAGCTTAGCCATTTTCTTGTATTTTTCTGTTCACAGTATTTTTGTGTGTGTGTGTGTGCTTGTTTTGGCAGCTCATTTTGGCTGTATTATATATCGAGTGATGAATTGATCCTCTTTTTTCCCTAAGGGATATGAATTTTTTTTTCCTTGTGTTTTAATTCTGCTTGTGAATAGCTGGAGCAAACCTGGGGCCGACACACGTAAGCTAGGGCTGCAGAGTGCTGACAGGGCCAGTAGTGTTGACTTGTCCCTGACAGGCTGACCTACCTGCGTCTCTGAGCTTTTCAGTCCAAATCTTTGCAAGGCTAAAAATGCCACAAAACCTCTCCTCCCCACTCCCCATGGCAGGGACTGGACCCTCCCAACATGGAACATGCAGCTTCTCCTGCCCCCCCTCCCATTGCCATGGCAAAACAGGTACCTTTTGGGGCATGGGGGCATCACATGGGATGCTTGTATAATTGACCACCTCGCCTTCTCTCCCCAACCCCACCCCCAGAGTCACTTCCTAGGACACCCGAGCTGCTTGCCCAGGGTCCTGTTTCCCTGCGATCTCCAGAGAAGCACCCCAGGGCTTTGTGACAGTCTCTAACTCCCTCCCCCTCTCGTTAAGAATCATATTGTATAGTAGCTTTCAGACCATACAGTATTCATTGGGTTACTCCTATTATTATCAAGTAGCTGGAATTGTGAAGGTCGGAGTAGTTAGATCTTTAGCTTTTATTCCTTATTTTTTTGTATTACTATCCATGTGTATAAATTATTGATCATGTTGCTGGCTTTTATAAACTCTAAGCGAAGGAGGAGCACTGCCTCTGCCTTTGCAAATGGTAATGAAGCACTGTTTTTAAATAAAAGAGAGAAACACCATTCTTTGGCCTGTGTGTGTTTATCCGGGATCCATGTCACCTCCTCCTGAGGCTCTTGGATTTGACTTCTAGTCGGAGGGCACTCGGTCGCGCTGAGCTCGGTCCCCCAAGGGCTGGCGGGGGAGTGCCTCTGCGGATCCCTGCCAGTGCCCACCCGGCCCTTCGCCTGGCTCTTGGGTCACCTAGCTTCCCATTTCACGGGGGAGCTGGGCCCACCCCTGCGCAGGGGCCCCCTGAAAGAATGCCTTGCTGCTGAATCTAGACACCACCCGGGTTCATGCCCCTTCTTCCCCCTCCTGCTCCGCTCAGGAGACCTTCCCCTCGTGAGCTGCCCCGCCCCTGTGCCCGCACCCAGCCCTCGGGGTCCCAGCCCCGTCGCCCTCCTGCAGGTCACGCCTCACTCCCGGCTGGTGGGCCCCTTCGGTGTTCGCACCTCTAACGCATTTTCAAAACAACTCCGCGAGATCCCAGGCCCCTTCCCTCATGACAAACTTCTGGAAGGAGTTTCTGCCCACCCGCTCCTTACCAGTTACCGGCCCTCACCCTGCTGTGCTCAGGCTTCTCCCTCTGTGACCCTGAAGTGGCCCCTTCTGGTGACAGCAGGTGGAGGGCTGCCTCCCTGGGGAGCCCCCCCAGCCCCCGTCACCGTCAGCGTCCACAGCGCGCAGAGCTCGGGCTCGCACACCCCTCCCCCTCCCCCGGGTCAGACCTGTCCTGTTGGCCGCCGTGGGGCCCGTGAGCACATGTGGGCACCCGCGCCGCAGATGTGTGGTAAGTTCCCTTCTCGGTGTTTCCCATGAGGTGAGACAGTTTCCACCCTGCCCGCCTGTGTTGCCCCCAGGGGGACGGCCAGGTTCGCAGAGGCCGAGAGCACCCCTGCCTGCTAACCAGCGCCCCGGGGCCCAGTCCTGCCGGCCCTGCTGCAGCCTCCGACTGCGGGGGACCGTGAGAGACGGTGTGGGACCGCGAGGGACTGTGTGGGACCCTGTGGGACCGTGTGGGACCGCGAGGGACCGTGTGGGACTATGAGGGACTCTGTGGGACTGTGAAGGATCGCGTGGGACCCTGTGGGACCGCGAGGGACTGTGTGGGACCTGTGGGACCGTGTGGGACCGCGAGGGACCGTGAGGGACTATGAGGGACCGTGTGGGACCACGAGGGACCGTGAAGGATCGCGTGGGACCGTGTGGGACTATGAGGGACTGTGTGGGACCACGAGGGACTGTGAAGAATCACGTGGGACCGTGTGGGACCACGAGGGACCCTGTGGGACTGTGTGGGACTATGAGGGACTCTGTGGGACTGTGAAGGATTGCGTGGGACCGTGTGGGACCGCGAGGGACTGTGTGGGACCTGTGGGACCGCGAGGGACCGTGAGGGACTATGAGGGACCGTGTGGGACCACGAGGGACTGTGAAGAATCACGTGGGACCGTGTGGGATCACGAGGGACCCTGTGGGACTGTGTGGGACCGCGAGGGACTGTGTGGGACTATGAAGGACTCTGTGGGACTGTGAAGGATTGCGTGGGACCGTGTGGGACCGTGTGGGACTATGAGGGACCGTGTGGGACCACGAGGGACCGTGAAGAATTGCGTGGGACCGTGTGGGATCGCGAGGGACCCTGTGGGACTGTGTGGGACCGTGAGGGACTCTGTGGGACTGTGAAGGATCGCGTGGGACCGTGTGGGACCGCGAGGGACTGTGTGGGACCGCGAGGGACTGTGTGGGACCTGTGGGACCGCGAGAGATCGTGTGGGATCGCAAGGGACCGTGTGGGACTATGAGGGACCGTGTGGAACCACGAGGGACCATGAAGAATCGCGAGGGACCCTGTGGGACCGTGTGGGACCGCGTGGGACCGCGTGGGACCGCGTGGGATGCGACGTCGCTCCGGGACAACGAATGAGCTGACAAGTGGGGGACCCTCTGCAGCTCCCGTCCAGGCCCCTGTCGCCTCCCACCGCTCGCAGGGCCTTGGGGACGCCGATGCTCATGCTGCGCCCCCCCCACCCCGTCCCACCGGCTCGAAAGCCCTTCATCCGCCGCTGGGTCGGGCTCCCCCCGCCGGGCAAGCGGAGGCGGCCCAGCCCCGCCCAGCCCGACCCCAGGTCGTCCCTCCGTAAGCCGGGGGCTGCGGGCAGGGGCCGCCTCGCTTGGGCCCTCGGTCACCAGGAGCGAGCCTGACGCAGGACCCCGCAGCCCGGGGGGGACGGTCCGGCTCCGCGCTCTGCCCTCCGAGCACCTGCGAGCCCGCGCCTGGCGCCCCGGCTGCCCGGCCCCCCGCCCCGCCGCGCGGAGTCTGCCCTGAGCGCGGCTCACCTCGCCCGTTGCACCTCGGCCGAGGCTGAACGCAAGCCCCGAGGACAGAATGAGCGCGGAGCCCTCGGCGGGAGCTGCCCCTTCGGCGGCGCGTGCCGTCCCGGGCCCCCCACTGTCGGCTGCCCTTGCCAGCGGCTCCCTGTCCTCACCCAGCGTCACCGCATCCCCGGCCTCTTCCCGCCCTCTCCCCGGCGGCCGCCCACCTCGGGCTGCGGGCCGCACTGGCCGGCCTGGCCCGGGCCTCCAAACCCTTGAGAAACCCCCGAATCCCAGAGCCTGAAACCCAGAGTCCTTCACAGGGCACCCAAGCCCCCTCCACCACCACCACCGCCACCCCCCCCCAAGCACCTGCCCCCACCCCGCAAGCTGGGCCTCCCTTCCCCCTCCTGCTGCCTCTGCTCCGCGCCCCCCTCCTTTTTTTTGTTTAAGATTTTATTCATTTATTCATGAGAGACACACAGAGAGAGGCAGACACAGGCAGAGGGAGAAGCAGGCTCCCTGGGGAGCCCAATGTGGGACTCGATCCCAGACCCCCGGATCACGTGGCGAGGGACCGTGTGGGTCCCTCAGGCAGGCACTGGCCGCTCAGCCACCCAGGCGTGCCCACGCCCTGCTCCAGAACTTTCAAAGCTCAGCTCAAAGGTCACCTCTTGACCTCTTTGCTGCGGGGAACCCACCCAGTCCTCGACGCCTCAGGCAGAGCACTTGCCTCCTGGCCTCTGCTGTCCAGGCGAGTCCTGCTCACCCGGAACTAGACGGCAGCATCCCAAAGACAGCCAGCTGGCCATCAGCACACAGTGTGCTCTTTACACATTTCATTTTGTTGGCTTGACCCTCCCCTCACATCATTCTTTCTGCTCCACAGACTTTAACTATGAAGCTTTTCTTTCATCTAAGCTCCAGCCTAGGTCTGCAGCGACCCTTAGTCACGCGTATTTTGGTGCCATTTGGAAACAGGAACTGGAGAGGCTGGATTTTCTGTTGGGAAATTGTACACATGTCTTTTCTCCCACCAGACCAAGCATCCAGGAGGCAGAGAACCAGATTCCTCATGTCTGGTTTCCTATCACCATGCTGGGCACTTGTTCCCATCCTATGAACTATGCGGAAGGTGCCACAGAAAGACAGTCTGGCACACGCAGCCAGGGACGTGACAGGGATAGGCACAGGATCAAACTGATTCCCCAAAGATTTTATGTGTAACACAAGGTGAGTTTAAGACAAGGGTCAGAGAGCTGGCTCCCAGCCTCAGGCTCCCATTTCTGTGCCCCCACCTCAAGCGGCCTGGACTATACCCTCAGCCTCCATGCACCCAAGCTACCAATGGCTGTTGTGGCACCAACGTCATGTCTTGGTTTGAAGAGAAGATGCGTGTGCAGGGAGGACCACCGGGCTTCCGTTTCTGGCTATAGCCAGCTGTGTGCTCTTGGCCTGTCACCCCACAGTGTCTCCATGTATAGAATGTTCAAATAGACCAGGTATTTTGTGGAGTCCCTCCCCAGGCTGAAGCACTGATTCCTTGTGTTGATAACAGAACTTCTCTGTCCAGGTGGAAACCAGGCCTAGACAAATGCCCAGTCACAGGACAGAGGACAGCCTGGTCACGCATTCACATGAGCACATCTTCCCCTTGGAGCAATGTTCCTTCTCAGTCCATAATTGGCCTTTGCGCCTGCTGAACCCCATAAAGAAGCCACAGGACAGTCGTACCAACGTTTTGTCCAAGTGATATCAAAACCCAGCACCACCCAAGGGCTTGTCCAGAAAATGGTGCATCAGTTTTTGGAAACTACTTGATCCAGTCCTAAGCTGTGGCCTGGAAGTTCCCAACCAGAACTGCACACCGGAGCCCCCGTTCACACACCCAGGCTGCATGCTGGGAGCTTCTGATGCAGCGGGCCTGGGTGAGGCTTGGGCCTCTGGGTTTGGTGAGGAGGAAGGCAGTGCTGGCCTGCACCCTGGCTGGAAACCTCCACACTAAATGATTTGGGATCCTACCATGTCCTCAAAGCCTGGAGACATCTAGAGGTCTTGTGAGAGACAGCCAACCAGAAAGCTCGCTTGGGAAGGCTGGTATTAATGTCTCGGTGCGGCCTGACCAACGGTCACACACTCCCCACGCTTGTGTGGGTTGAGAGAGGGGGCAGGCAGGAACCCTGTACTTCCACTCCATTTTGCTCTAAAACCCGTCTAAAAAATAATGTCAATAAATTTTTCCATAAACGCAAGGAAGGGGGCAGCCGGCTCGTCTGGGTCAGCGAGCAGCTGTATGCAAGGGCCGTGGCTCTGTGCACCTGGGCCACCTCACCGGCTCTCAGATTCTCTCCGCTCCATCTCCATGGAAGCCGTCTGTTTTCGCTGAGTGAAATTCTAAACTCGGGGCACCCTACAGTTCTGGCTCAGACCATCAGCTTTCCAGGCTTAGAATCAATAATGAGCAACCCCAGCTGAAAGAGAGCCGAAGATGATCATCCTTGGCCCCTGCCCCCGCCGGCCCCCCCAGAAAGGGAGGAGGAAACGCTCCCTGACGGCACTAAGTGCTTTCCCATGCTCGAGCCCAGCCCTCCCTCTTGCCTCTGGCATTGCCTTACCCCACCATCCTGGGCTCTGTGCTGCAACTGGTCTACGGGAGAAGGAGGGGGAGAAGGAGGCCGGGGAGATCTGGGGCAGGCAGGAGGGGACGTGGCCCAGCTCCAGGCCCAGCTGTCTGCAGGCCTCCCTGCAGGCTAACGGGAAAGCCGCCCTCCAGGCTGTCCCCCGAGCCTGCAGCCCAAGGGGACAGTAGTGAAGAGCGCTCTCAGGACCACTGCGGCTACACCATCACTGCTTGGTTTCTTCTGGGTTTTGGAACTGACTTCCCAGTTCATGGGTGGCAGTTTCTCATTTCAAAAGCCAGAATTCCAGATGCTCAAAAGCTGCTTCTCTTGAAACATTTAGACCCTGGCGTCAGCAAGCTTTTTGTAAAGTGCCAGATAATCAGTATTTTACGTTTGGCAGACCACCTGGTCTGTCACAACTTCTCAAGTCTGCCATTACAGCAGGAAGGCAGCCAGAGGCTGTGCACAAACAAAGGGCCATGGCTCTGCTCCAAGAAAACTTTATTCACAAAAACAGGCGGTGGGCCCAATTTGGCCCGTGGGCTATAACTGGCTGACTCTTGCCTTTGACAGATCACAAGACTCCAGAAATCTCTGGAAGAGTTTAGATCAGTGCTTGTGAAAAATCTCCCACCAAGTACAGACTGAATGTAAATGTTAATTTTGGGGTGTGCGTGTGTGTGTGCCCGCAGGCATGCATGCAAGGGTAAAAAATACTAAATCTCCCCATAATGTTTATAAGTGGGTGATGTCAGAATTGGCTCACATCAACAAATTTAAAATGTCTGCCTCGGGCCTACAAACACAGACATGTACAAATTCCAGCCCTACTGCTCCTTAATGGGGTGACCTTGAGGGAGTCACCCATTTCCTAACTGGGACACCTAACCAGGGCAGTGTAGGGTAGTGATTATGGGCAAGGAGACAAGAGTCAAAAGGACTCTGCATTCCAGCCCTGAGCTGCCAACCTACTCACTGGTCGACCTTGGACAATTCAATGCCTCTGTGCACTAACTCTAGATTGGAAGATGATAGATGCACCACGGTAGTAGTCGATCACAAGGATGAAATAGGACCTTATTTACAGAGTACTTAGCACAGTGTCTAAAGGGTGCCAAGTATTCAATAACTATGGGCTATGATTCAGTAAATTTGGTAAAGCATTTAGCAGAATTCCTAGTTCAGAGTAAACCATGAGTATTCTTTCCTCTTTTCTGTTTTGAAAGGAGAAAGAACAGAATCGAGGAATTTCTGGATGTGCACAAGGATTCCTCAGGTTGGAAAGATTGGAATGAACCTTACTGCCGATAGGAAATAGTATCAGAGATTCTCCAGGACTGTACTCTCCTAAAATATGAGAACTTACCTATAGAGTGTCATACACCCGATCGTATCGCTGAGTTGCCCTGTATTTCCAACAACCATTTTGCAAGACATGCGGGGGAAATAGGGTGGAGTTGACCCAGAGGTCTAGGCAGGTATGCAAAGTCTAGAAACAGGGTTCCAGTCCAGCTTGTAGTCCAACATGGGCACCCGGAGCTCAAAGAGCAAGAGGCACACACTGGACATTGGCATCACCATCTCTTCATTATTGGGGCATCCCCACCATCACAGAACCATGTTAGGATTTCTTTTTTTCTATAAAGATTTATTTATTTTTAGATGGAGGTAGGGACAGGGGGAGAGAGAATCTTAAGCAGACTCCATGCTGAGCATGGACCTCACGACCCTGAGATCACTACTTGAGCCGAAACCAAGAATCACACCCTGAACCAACTGCACCACTCAGGTGCCCCAGTATTTCTTCTATCTTGAGAAATGTCATTTCCTTTCTTGACCTCACTCTCTGCTTCCCCTCCAAACCCCCTCCCCAATTGCCCCATTTTTCTGGAAGATTCTCCAGCAAAATTCAAAAGCTTTGTCTATACTTTGTCTCCAGTTTCCTTCCTCCTTCTCTTAAACCCTCTCCAGTCAAGCTTTTGTCTTCTGTCATTCCACCATGACTGCTTTTGTCAAGGTCACCAATGGCATCCATGTTGCTAAATCAGATTCGGGCTCATCGTCCTTGAGGCTTTCTTCACTTGGCTCCCTGGACACCCCACCCCTGGTTCCCTCTTCAATCTTGGCAACTGCTCCTTCTCTATCTCCTTGATGGTTCCTCCCCTTCCCCCATCCTCCACAAGCCAGGGGACCCCAGGGCACTGACCTTGTACATTTACCCTTTTTACATACATTCAAGTCTTTGATAATCTCACTCTTACGATTTTAAGTATCATCTATTTATAAATTTGTATTCTGACCAATATTTTGTTGGAAATCCAACATCCTGAATCTAGATTTACATGTCTCACCATCTGCTCACCATCTCCACTTGCTTGTCTGTTGGGTGTCTCAAACTTACCATGTCCAAACTGAGCTACTTGATCTTACCCTACATTCCCACCCCCCACAAAACCTATTTCAGGTAATGGTCAGTTGTTCAGGCTAAAACCTTGGCATCATCTTAGCTCTTTTCCTCTCAGACCACACATCCAGTCCATGAGCAAATCCTGTGGGCTCTACCTTCAGAATAGGTCCAGGATCTGACACTTCTCACCACGTCTAAAGCTACCATACTGCTTCAAGCCACTATCCTCTCTCCCAAGGTGTGTTTCAGTAACTTGCTAACTGGTATCCCTGTGAGAGCCTTGCCCCTATGATCTCTTTCCCACACAATAGCCAGGGTGATGTTGTTAAAATCTAAGATAGACTATGTCACCCTTCTGCTTGAAACCTTTCAATGTTTTCCTATCTCACTCAATAAACAGCAAAATCCTACCCTACCATATCCTATAATACACTGTACCTTGGGGCCTCCATCGCCTTTCTGACCTCATCTCCTACCATCCCTTCGTGCTCCCCAAGCCATTACTCTGCTCCTGGCACACAGCCTCCTTGCAGCTCCCTAAACCTGCCACCTATGTCACCTTTGCTGTCCCTCTGTCTGGAATGTTCTTCTCCCAGATATCTTCTTGGCTAACTTCCTTCCCATCCTCATATCTTTGCTTAGATAAAAGCTTCTCAGAGATCTTCCCTCAGAGATCTTCTCAGAGATCTCAGAAGATCTTCTAGATCTTCTCTAGATCAGGGAAGATCTAGCCCCACCCTACACTCTGTATCCTCCTTCCCAGATTTATTTTTCTCCCTAACATCCATTACTTTATATTACACTGTATGATTTACTTTATTGTGTTTCTTATCTGCCTCTCCCACCATGAGAATATAAACCCCATGAAGGTAGGGTTGTGTTTTGTTCATTGTTTTACCCCAACTACTTAGAAAAGTGCCTCTCACATGGTAGGTATTCAGTGAGTATCTGGATGGGTGGGTGGGTAGATGGATGATTGAATGGATAGATGGACAGATGATTAGATAAGATGGATGGATGGATGGAAGGATGAGTAGATGAGTGGTGCATAGATGGACAGATGGATAGATGATATGGATGGATGAACAGATTGGGGTCTATGTAAGAGCAATACTGTGATTTATAAGATATATATATATTCGGTCATTCATTCAGATGACCAAAATATACTTTTCATATATTTGGTCTTCATCTACAATTCCTGGCTCACAGCTCTCAAAAACCCTTGAAATTTCCTGACTAATAAGAGCAATGGGTACACCTTGTGTTATAATATTTGGTTTCTTGTCCTCAGTTCCTGAAAACACTTCAGAGACTTCAAGGCGGCATGAGTGACTTGTTCACAGCACGTGGTGAGTCCACCACAGCTGAGTTGACATTCACAAGGTGACTTTGGGAAATACCCAAGGATGGGGGCTGGTTATTAGGGGAACCAACCATGAACAGAGGGTTGGAACTTTCAGCCTTACCCCCTGATTTCCTGGGAAGGAAGAGAGGCTAAAGTTTGAATCAACCAATGGCCAAAGCCTCTATAATGAAACCTCCATAAAATCCCAAAAAGGAGAGGGTTCAGAGACCTTCCAGGTCAGGGAACCAGAACACTTCCATGTGCCACCATGCTGGGCCCCAAACTTCAGCAAGAACAGAAGCCTCTTTGTTCAGGTTCTTGCCCTATGTATGTGTTCATCTGGCTGCCGATTCATATTCTTTAATTTCCTTTTTAATAAGTCAGCAATCTTGTGAGTGAATGGGTTTTCTTGAGTTCTGTGAGCTACTGTAGCAAATTAATCAAATCCAAGAAGGGATTTGTGAGAGCCTCTGATTGAAAGCCAGTTAGTCAGAAGCACAGAGAACAACTTGGGGTTGTGACTGGCCTCTGAAGTGGAAGGTGTTCTCATGGGACTGAACCCTCACCTTGGAATGAGATGCCATCTCCCTAGTAGATAATGTCAGAATTGGACTGAATTCTTGGACCACTGCTGGTTACACAGAATTGCCTGTGGGTGTGTGGAGGCCTCCCCCAGTGCATACACATGTGGAACCGAACCCGAGTTCTATCCGGTGCACAGCACAGCCAGTCACTGAGACATGGATTATGCATCAAGGAAAGAGTTTATTCACGAGACAACTAAACAAGCCTCAGAACTGCTACCCAGAGGGTTGGAGGTTGGGCATGTGTAAGGACAAGTGGTCAGCATGTATGTTGAGTGAACTATGCTAACTGGATATAGGGAAATGCAGGTGGCTTCCTTTCTGAGCAAGCATATCTCTTCATGGGATACATGTTCAAGAATGTAAGCATGACGAATTCAGGGAGACCTCGGAGTGTGTCCTCACTCACAGGGATAACTTTTGTTCACTCCCGGTCCCTTCTGCACAGTTTCGAGAATCCTTCCTGGATTACTCCCATCTTAGCCACTCTGGTAGTTGGTCAACTTCTGCAAAACAGGGTCATAAGTCAGTTATGTTAGCCTAGGCTCTTCTTACAGTAGAACAGTCAAGCATTTGCCACCTTACTGTGTTGGTCACACACACATACACATCCATTGGAATTGGGTCCAAGAACCCAAAAGACTTAGACTTTCTGGGTCTCCAGCCATTGCTAACATCATGGGAACCAGTCTTCCCAGAAAACAGTTTCCTTCTCTTCCCACTATGGTTTCATTCAGTGGTGAGGAGGAGGCTGTGTTCATTCAAGTGATTTAAGAAACTAAATTAAGACCCAAAGACTAGCGGTTGGTCTTCCTTTGTAAAACAAATCTGTTATTTTGATGTCAATACTTATCATCTATTCTTTCCATTTCATAAAACAGTAGTGCGCCTAATAGAAAACTTGACAAGTATAGACAGGCGGAAAGAAGGAAAACATAACCACATCCCCTCCAGATAGAGGGGGCTGCCGGGGGCCTTACTCTGTCTCCCCCGCTTAGATACGAGGTGAACAAGTGTATATGGCACTTTTATCCTGCTTTTCTCACCAAAGTTGGCATAGATGTTTTCCATACTAATCCAATGACTGGCTCTTGGGAACACCTTTTTAATAGGTTAGGTACGTAACCTAAAGTTCTCTCAAGTGGAGGAACAGGTGTCTTTGACCAGTCTCCTAGCGCTGGACCATGTTAACCGTGTCCAGTTTGTCACAACTATAAATTCTGCAGCATGAAGGGATAACTTTCAGTAACATCCTTTCACAAATCTCTGACTCTTCTTTGCAGGGCTCTGGGGATGGAGGTCGAATCTGGGCGTGAGAAATGGACTGCAGGCCAAAGACCCCTGAGTCTGGGCTGATGAGAGAAGGGGTAAGGGCAGAGGTGAAGGGGAGAAGGAGTTACAAATCAGAGTTTATTTTAAGATTTCATTTTCGGTAATGTCTACACCCAAAGAGGGGCTGGAATTTACAATCCCGAGATCAAGTCACATGCTATACCAACTGAGCCAGCTGGGTGCTCCAAGCACAGTTTATTTTAAAATAAAGAGGTTTAGGTGCAGCCCAGGTGGCTCAGCGGTTTAGCGCCACCTTCAGCCCAGGGCGTGATCCTGGAGACCCAGGATGGAGTCCCAGGTCGGGCTCCCTGCATGGAGCCTGCTTCTCCCTCTGCCTGTCTCTGTGTGTGTGTGTGTGTGTGTGTGTGTGTGTGTGTGTGTCTCTCATGAATAAAGAAATAAAATCTTTAAAAATAAATAAATAATTAATTTAAAAAAATCGGAAAAGAGGTATTCTAAATGTGGCCCAAGCTCAGCCTAAATTAGCATGAATATTTAGGCCTTCTTGGCCTCCAAGCCCATCTGTTCACACAGAAAATCCTGTCTCTCAGAAACTTCCTTCCCAACCCAAGCGTTTCTGGAGTCCCCAGGGATTGTCCTGGGCCCCTGCAGGTCTTCCTTCTATCATCATTCAATCGTTGCAAGCAGAAATCTCCCGACCCGGAGTTTTCGTAGTGGGAGACTTGTATTTTGCCTCTGCTAAACCGGGGTTCCCTGGAGGCAGCTAGACAAGGTCCAGCGGAAAGGGAAAAGGAGTAAGTTTACTCACTTCCGTGGCACCAACCATTGGGACCTTCCCGAAGGTTGGCCCCTGGGCGTCTAGACATGCAGGAGCTGGCATTGGTGGCATTTTTGCTTCCCGTGCCCCATCCTTGTGTGTCCCGTGCGCGGCCGGGCCTAGCGTGCTGCAGGGCACAGAGGTGCTCAGTGAGAGTCTGTGCATCTACCAGCTTCGCGAACGACCCCCCCCCCCCCCCCGGGCTGCAAATGCACCAGCCGGGGTGCGCACAGGGCTCAGGGAGGTGAGTGGCAAAGACACAAGCCCAGGAACGCTTGGAGGCATCAGCTTCCCTCCCCGCAGTCTGCCCACCCCGCAGGTGTGAGAGCCTGGAGCGGCCCCTGCCATACCCCATTATCTTCGTGTCCTACCGTTTACCTCTCTTTCTCGTTAATGGCTTGTCTGGGTCTCTCTTGCTGGGTCCCCATGGCCGTTAGAACAGAGACTGTGTCTTCCCTCAAGCTGACCTGAGCTTGTACTCTGTGACAGGCAAGGGGGAAGGCAGGCCAGGCCCTTTAGGATATGAATCCTAGGGGATCCCTGGGTGGCTCAACGGTTTAGCGCCCTCCTTTGGCCCAGGGCGTGATCCTGGAGTCCCAAGATGGAGCTCTGCATCGGGCATGGAGCCTGCTTCTCCCTCTGCCTGTGTCTCTGCCTCTCTCTCTCCCTCTCTGTGTCTCTCGTGAATAAATAAATAAAATTCTTAAAAAAAAAAAAAAAGGATATGAATCCTAGTGTTTCATAGTTTACCCCCAAATCTGCCCTCAGTCATTAAGAAGGGAGAATAGGTACCCAGACTAAAGGTTTAATAAATACCAATTTAATAGCAATACTCTTGCTAGAGTAAGAACCCCTCACGCCTTAAGCAGTGATTCCCAACCTCAACTGCACAATAGAATTAACAGGAGATCCTTTAAAACTCCCCAAAACCAGGCCATACCCCAGATCAATGAAATCCCAGTCCCTGGAGACACATAGGACCTGTCCACTCATCAGTAGTTGTTGAATTTTCCCAGGCAATTCCAACTTGCAGACAAGTTTGGAAATACTTGTTTAAGTCCTGGGTCCCTGGCATGATCCTCAGTTAATTAAAATCTGTCAAACGAACAAATGAATGAATGAATGAATGAATGAATTTATGATTATGAGGGACGCCTTGGTGGCTCAGTGGTTGAGTGTCTGCCTTTGGCTCAGGGTGTGAGCCTGGAGTTCTGGGATCGAGTCCTGCATCGGGCTCCCTGCAGGGAGCCTGCTTCTCCCTCTGCCTGTGTCTCTGCCTTTCTCTCTGTGTCTCTCATGAGTAAATAAATAAAATCTTAAAAAAAAAAAGAATTTATGATTATGAACCTTCACACCGTCAGCAAAGGCTGGTGTGTCCCTTTCCAGGATCCCAGGCAGTGGCCCTGCTACCCAGTCCTAATCCATACTTCCTGTAAAATTAAACAGGAGTTTTGAAATTCTCCTTATTTTTCCTGGGAGTGGTTTTCAGTTTCTACAGCTGCATATTTAATGTCCCTAAATAAGAGAGTCTAGAAATAGAAACTGTTTTTCAAATACACATCCTTTCCCAACTCATCTGAAACGTCACCTGTATCCTGGGATGCCGCCCTCGTGCCATTCGAGCCCCGTCTGTGGCCCCCCCTGCAGTGTGCCCAGCCCTGCTGGGTGCTGGGGCCACATCCCTGCCCTCCCAGTAGGTACACCGGACGGGAGGACAGACAGACAGTGATACCTACACGAAATGGGTGATTTCAGAAGAGTGCTGATCAGCACTTTGAGAGAGAAAGAAGGGATTCTGGAGAGAACAGGAGGGGCCTGGTTTAGCTGAGGGGTGTGGGGACTGTCCTCTCTGCATAAAGCTCTGATCATACATCTGCTGATGCATCTACCTATTCAGCGCCCCAGATGCTCCGGGGGACCGTGACCACATGGGCCCTGAGCACCCTTTCCTACCTCCTGACTCAGGAGCGGGCTCTTCAGCTGGCCCTGCCGCCAGATGATCAGCTCGTAGCGCTGGGTGAGCTGGTCCAGTTCCTGCTCCAGCGCCCCGGCAACGGCCCTCAGCTCCTCAGCAGTCTCGGCCTTTGCTCCCTCCTCCAGGTGCGTCCAGCTCTGCTGGAGGCTTCTCAAGTCCTGCATAAGGGAGAGGCCAGCCCCAGCAGCACCCAGCAGTCGGGCAACTTTGGTCATGGGCATAACCGAGGCTCCAACAGCTCTCTGCAGTCCTCCCGTCCTCCAGAAGGGGATATGGCCCATGGCCATGAATTTATTGACCTTGGCCATGAAGCCAGAGTTGGCTTTGGCCATCTGGTAGGCCCGAAGTTCCTTGAGGTTCTTGAAGGCTCTGACACACTTATCAATACACAACAAAGCAGCACTGATTTCAGAGCACCCCCTTTCTTCAGAGCTATCATGTACCGTCATGGCTGGAACAGGCACCAGTCTGCTGGCTCTGTCTCTGGCTGCCGAATTGCTGTTCCTTTCTAAGATACTCGTCAACGTGTTGGTGGCAACGGCTGCTACCCCCAGGCCCAGCCCAGCTGCTGAGAGCATCAGACTCCCCCCTACTGTCACGGGTGCCAGGGCAAAACCCAAGATGCTCATGACTCCAGAGACAGTGCCTGAGGAGCTGGCCACCAGGCTGGTCTTGGTGAGCATCTTATGCTTTGCATCAACTTGGTCTGCGAGAGCGTGGAGTTCTCTGATATTCTTTTTCAGATTATTCTTCTGCAAGGGAAACCAGAAGAGAAATATTTTTTCCTCCTCCGATAGGTTTTCCAGCATGGATGCTTCCTTATTTTGCATCAGCTCTTCCATCAGCATATGGTACAGTATGTTGGCCTCATCCCTGTGGACAGTCCACATCATGTGATTATTTCTCCTCCTCTGGAATTATTTTTCCAACTCTCACCAGTAAGCTAAAAACTTCTAGGTCATCTGAGTTCTCTGACACATACAGGGAGCAGGGCCCTGAGAATTAAGGTACAATGTGGGAGCATCGTGAGAGAGGGTCCCTCTCTGTGGCCGGAACCCCTAGGTGACCGTGTGTCACACAGTTGAAGCAGTCCCTCTGCACGTCCAGACTGGCTTCCTAGTCTTTTCACCCATGGGCAGCTCTCCTCTGGCTGATATGGAGAGTAATGTGATGAATACAATAAGCCCTAAGAGCATTCCTGACTTTTATAATATTTTCTTAATGAATCTATATATATATGCACATACATATATAACTTATGAATATATAACAGCTTGTGAGATAAGAGTCCTAACAACCTATAGAGAAGATGGCTTGATTTTCCTTTTCTATGTTAAAAGGGGATCTGTTTGGGGGCGCCTGGGTGGCTCAGTGGTTGAGCATCTGCCTTCGGCTCAGGGCATGATCCCAAGGTCCTGGGATCGAGTCCCTCATCAGGCTCCCCTCGAGGAGCCCGCTTCTCCCTCTGCCTGTGTCTCTGCCTCTCTCTATGTGTCTAATAAATAAATGAATAAATAAATAAATAAATAAATAAATAAATCTTTAAAAAACTTTTTAAAAAGGCAGGGGTGGATCCACCTGGAAATTGTGGTTGCTTCTGTGGAAAAGAGCTGGGGAGCGGGGAAAAGCTTTGAGGGAGATTTCCTTTTTACTGTTTGCCTCTCTGTTCCTTTGAGGTTTTGTATCATGGGTGTGTATTAGAATTAATTCAGAAAATTAACAAAAGTAACCTACACTTCCAAAGAAAAAGGAGGGAGACCCTCCAAGGGGACCCGAAATATGAAGTCTTCCATAGAGGAGGGCTCATTGTTTGCCAGTTGGTTTGACAGTTTTGTGTCATTTTGGAAACTGAAAGTGGATTTCTAACAAGAGTGGTCATGCTTAGACACAGCAGCTTCTACTCTTTTCACAGACAAGTGGGAGAAGCAGGTAGTCTTCAGAAGAACTGATGAAGAATGGAAAAATGTACAACTCAGAAAATTCCCCCCATTAACTCAAATGTCTCTTACATTTTGGAGAAAAGACCACCATCATTCCATTTTCCTGCGGAATCAGTTTGGTCTAGCTCCTGGAACAGCAGAGTTCCACAAGCACTATGTTTCAGAATCACTGCTGGATTGGGGGCTTCCCAAGTGGACACAAGTGGGCCATGCGGGACGCTGTAACCAGAGGCCGACAGCACAAAACAGAATCCCTGTTTTGTATGATTTGTATGACCCTTAGGTGTGTTCCGGTCTGTCCAACTTGAGTACCTACCGCAGACCAGGCACAGGCTCCAGGGATACTGGGCTTTGGCAAAGACGGCAGGGCTCATGGGAAAACCACACCAAGGCCAAGCAGCCCCAAGGCATCCAAAAAGGAATTGTTGACAATGGCTTGAGTCCTCTGCTCCCTGAGCAAGGCCATCAGCAGCCTCAGGTGGACCAGCCAACTGACCCCCGTCCAGGGAAGTGGCAGGAGGCCTCGGATATCCTTCCCTGTCACCACGTTGCTCTTTAACAAAGACTTACTTAGAGTTTTCTTTGGGACATCTCCATAACCCAAAAGTTCAGCCCACCTCCAACCCAAATCTTAGAGTTAGAAGCAGAAGGCTCCCCAGCTCATCTGGGCAGAGGTGGCGAAGAGGCGTCCAGGCCCCTGCCATAGCTGGGAGAGTGGCCAGACTGCTTTCACAGGAGCATCTCGACACATATCTGGGCTCTGAGAACGAATGCTGCATTGACCCGTGATGCTCCCTGCAGGTCCACCGAGAAGGCCAGTGGCCAGCTGCCACCTGTGCTCCGTCAGTGGGCCCAAGCCTCCGTCACTGGGCAGGCCGCTGGCCTCCCTGGGTGAGGGGACTCTCCTACGAGACGATCCAGTGTGTGATGGAAGCAGGGTAAGAGCACAGGACGCCAGCTTCCCAGAAGCCTCTAGTTGGCCTCACCTGCTGGTTGAGGTCACTATTGCCTCGAGAAAGGGAAAACCACCTTTCTGCCTCCCCCAGAGTGGGGAGACCGGCCGGGGTGCAGGCACAGTGGAAGCGGCCTAATCAACGGTGGTCCAAGTTGGGCTCAGCCACCAGCAGCCAAGGTGAGGGGCTTTGTTCTGAGCGATCCTGGGGATTACTGAGTGGGGCTCTGACGAGTGAAGAGGGGCGGATAAGGGGGGGGGGGCTGGGCCTAGGTCAGAGGTGCGTGGAATGGACTGCTCCCGTCCTAAAAGAGTGGGCAACTGCAGTTTGCATGTCTCAGGAAGATTTTACCACCAAGAGCTTGGGGAAGGCCCTGCAGCTCATTTTGTAGGACTTACGGACACTTGGGCCTCTGCTAGGCCGGCTGCAGGCTCCATCCCAGCCCGTAGAAGGCTGCAGCCCGGCGCTACCAGAGACCCCAGATGCCCAGGCAGAGGCTGTGAAGAGGAGTCCCAGGAGTTTGGGTCTCAAGGCCTCAACGTTCTGGTGACATGAGCAAGGAGGGAGAAAAGGAAACCAATTCTGCTTCTAGGAATCCATCGGCCAAGAGGCCGGGGACCTCGGCACCTATTAATGTGCTTACCAAAGGTTTTAATCAAAGGTTTTAAATTTGCTTTCCTAAGAAAATGTTTTATGAGGATGTGTAAATCCTCCCCCCCACCCCATTTCCAATGGCAAAGGGCGGTACACGAGACAGCATGACCAGCTCTTCAGCCAACTTGGATGGAGCACATTTGCCCTACCAACTGGCAACAGCCTAGTAACAGAATCTGGGATATTAACAATCAGATTTCCTTCCCCCATTCAAATATCCTGGGAGTCAGGTCTGTGCCAGACGCTATTCTAGAGGCTGGGATTTGGGCCCCGAGCACATCTGCCCAAACTCCTGCCCTCACGTTCGCACGTTCTGGGGATTTCCCCGCCACATCACCGTTCTAGGATTACCTGTCCAGACCACTTCTCTGCACCAGCATCTCCCAAGCCTTTGCATCAAAGAGTATGTAGTGCATTTCTTCTCTAGTCATATTGTCCCGAAAATGTTTGATGATGGGCCACAAAAGTGGACTATCTAGTTATAACATTGGGGATAAAAAAAAATCAAGGTTAGGATACATAAAAAATCTTAATGTCCGGAAAATTTCACATCCTTTTGGCCTAATGATTTTAACCAAACAATTGGTGAAACTGGTGACCTCTTAGGTTTCTAGTGGCAAAGCAGATTAGTGAAGGGCTTTTCAAATTGTGATATTACATGTTAAGTCACCAAGTCTTCCGATAATCATCCAATAACCCAATGACAATCACAAAGATGATCAAAGTCATGTTATTTTTATCACAATCTACAATCCTGGCAGGGTTGTCCAGTCTCTGCTTAAACCTCCGTAGCCATGAGTTCATTGGCTGGTTAGTTGTTTTAACCAGGTAGGTGAAAGGTGACAGAAAATGTCACTGTGAGACATGCTGCTTTGGGATATTGCTTATTTTGAGCTGAAGGCACTCGAAATACAGTAAATGCAGGGAGAGGCTTTCTATGAACTCCCCTCATCTGCCTAAAAACAGATCCTCCAAAAAGAGCTCAATTGTCACAGATCGCCACCCCTGGGAGTGTCAGCAGCCTCTTCTCCCAGGAGAGAAGGCTGGAAGTCAGCACCCAGACACACTCTGTCACAAACCATCATACCTCCTGCCTGTTCTTATTAGGGCCCATTGGTCTTTCCCAGAAAGCATTTACTCCCCCCTAAGAGACCTACCTCCTGCTCTCCTACCCCCTTTTCTATTAAATTGGTATTTAAGATTGAATTCTAAGCCACACCCGGGAATTACTCATTTGTCCCCTGGATCACTCCCACATGTACATGAGCTATACATGTTGATAAACTTCTGTTCGTTTTCGTCTTGTTAATCTTTTATTACAGGGCCTTGGGCTAAGAACTCAGAAGGGTAGAGGGAAGATGATTTTCCTCCCTCCACAGGCAGTGTGGCACCCTTATGCTTATTTAAAGACTCTTATGTTGAAGCTTTTCTTCTGGCTCAAAAATCACTTTAAATATATATTTCCTTTTTTTTTTTTTTTAAGATTTTTTATTTATTCATGAGAGACACAGAGAGGCAGAGACACAGGCAGAGGGAGAAGCAGGCTCCCTTCAGGGAGCCCGATGCGGGATCCCAGGGTGCTGGGATCACAACCTGAGCCGAAGGTGGACGCTCAACCACCGAGCCCCGAAGGTGGACGCTCAACCACCGAGCCACCCAGTTGTCCCCAAATATATTTCCGTGTAATTTAACGAAGATTGCCCCCACTAGTACCATAACATAACTATCGATTTTGTTCATTTACTTCCCGTTATTTTCAAATGCATATTCTTTTCTACAGGTTTTTAATAACATGCCGTGTCTATATGTGTTATAGTTAAACTATACTATTGTCCACACGGCTGCTCCATGCTATTTCATGTGTACCTTCATGTTTATAGAAACGATCCCTTATTGTGGCACTTCGGGGGCTTCATATTTTTGTCATTCATATGAGTCCTTCCATGTATAATGCCACCAACCCCATCCGGTCCACTGTGGCGGCTCTGGCAGTAACAGGGCCGGTGATGGGCTCCTGTGTCCCCCTCTGCTTTCTGGGTGCAGGAGCTCCCCTGCAGGGGCCAGGAGCTATTTGTGTTTCTAGTTCAACTTTATAAAGGATGTTTCCTGCTGTCATAGTAAGTGTAGTATGTGTATATAGATATGGGTCATTGAGGAGGCTCAGGATAGATTCCTGATTAAATACAAGGACCTGCTACTTTCCTGCCCAGCAGCACCGGATGGCTTCCCAGCAGCTCTGTTTTCATTTTTCTTTGAAAAATGAAAGAATTGTTGCCTCTTTGCGTTTTGTATTCCCTTATTTCCTATGTACCTCAAATTGTTTTGGTGCTATTAGGAATAGTATCTTTCAATGTCGTGTTTCCTAACTCGCTTTGTTACTCTATATAGAAATATTATTCATGTTTAACACTCCTCTGTGCTTCAGAAGTTTTACTGATTATAATAGTTATTGAATGAATGTTTCATGAATACATAATGCGAGGTTGCTTTCTTATTTTTTCAATACTGATTTTTCTTATTTTGGTTCCATGCCTTGTTGGGTTAGCTTGAATTCTTCAATTATTTAATGAATCCCTGGGTGGTGCAGCGGTTTGGTGCCTGCCTTTGGCCCAGGGCGCAATCCTGGAGACCCGGGATCGAATCCCACATTGGGCTCCCAGTGCATGGGGCCTGCTTCTCTCTCTGCCTCTCTCTCTCTCTGTGTGACTATCATAAATAAGTAAAAATTAAAATAAATGTTTTTATGTAATTTAATGTATTTAATGTTATGAAACTGGCTCTAGTATTTCACCGTTGCCAGCTGTTTTACAAAAACTGCTCTTCATCATGTTAAAGTTTATGTTTTATTTCTATATTTAAATATTTTTAGTAGGGTTATTTTCAGACTCTAAGGAGATGATCATAATTTCTTTACTATTTATCCCATGAATATAGTGTATTGCATGCACAAATTTCCATATATCGAATTGTCCTTATATTCCGTGAAAACCCCAACTTGCTCGTTGCAGATCTCTGTAACTATGCTACAGATGTATATTCCCTACTGCATTCAATATGTTCATCTTAGGGTCATAAATATTGAGTTATAGTTTTCTTTTCATGTAATCAAGGCTTATTATTAGTGTTATATTCATTCATTTCATAGGATACACTCAATACATACTGCACTTTCTGTTTCTGAGGCAATTCATATGATGTGAGAATTGCTTGTTTTCTGGAAGCTTAAAAGAACTTGTAGATTTTCTTATGTTTGCCACATCTTCATGGGATGCTTTTGATTTTTTATTTTATTTTATTTTTAAGATTTTATTTATTTATTCATGATAGTCACAGAGAAAGAGAGAGAGAGGAAGAGACACAGGCAGAGGGAGAAGCAGGCTCCATGCAGGGAGCCCGACGCGGGACTTGATCCCGGGTCCCCAGGATCGTGCCCTGGGCCAAAGGCAGGCACCAAACCGCTGCGCCACCCAGGGATCCCCTGCTTTTGATTTTTAAAGGTTTTTAATGTGATTAGTAAATGTCTCCTCCCTGTGCCTGAAACCTGGCCCCATCCTCCACCCACACCACTTCTTTTTTGAAGATTTAGGGGTAATAACAAAATCCTTGATATTTCAACTTTGGTTCTCATTTTCCAAAAGCAAATTTTTCTTATGTTCTTTGAAAAGATGTTTCACAGAGGAAGAACTACAAATGGTCAATAAATATATGAAGAGATGCTTAACATCATTAGCAGCCTCCAAAAATTCACATCTAGACCACAGCAAGATAACAATCTCGTTGACCACTTAGGCGAAAGTTAAAAGAATGAAAGCATCCCTGGGGCACCTGGGTGGTACAGTCGGTTAAGCATCTGACTTGGCTTTGGCTCATGATCTTAGGGTTGTGGGATCAAGCCCCGTGTAGGACTCCACATTCAGCACAGAGTCCACTTGAGTTTCTCTTGCTCTCTGCCCCTCCCCCACTCTCTCTCCCCTCTCTCTCATTCTCAAATAAATTAATCTTAAAAAAAAAGAAAAGAATAAAAGCATCCCATGTTGCTGAGAGAGAGGGGAATATGTATTCTGAGGCACTTATTTGGAGCAGGGAGCAATGCTTGGAAGGCTGATTTGGAGTATCTCAAAACATGAAGTGCATATGCTGAAGCTCACATCCCACACAAACACAATGGCTTCTGTACACAGAGAAGCGTGTGTAAGGCCTTCACCAGTTCCTTGAGGTGATCAAGAGAAATGGAAACAGTCTGAAATACCATGTAGGGTATTGGTGTTTACATTAAAACACACTGGTATAAAAGAAAGACTTACAGACAGGAAAAAGAGCAAAGCAATCTATGCGAACTGACCTGGAAAGAGACACAGGATTTGTTATGTAAAAAAATAAATAAATACAAAGTCATAGAACATGATCTCCATTTTCAAAAAAATTATACGTGGTCTAGGACTAGGGGAAAATTCTGGGAGGAGGTATACCCCGGGGTGAGCCGGCTTAGCCTCGGGGAGAGAGGCTGAGGTTGGGGGGAGGGAAGACCTACACCTGTACTTTTCAATCATCCGTTTTACTGATTTGTTACAGAAACCATGAGCTCCATTCACAATGAAAACCAGTAAAATAAAAACACCTTCATAACGAGACATCTTTAGTCCTCACCCCCTGGTCACGACAAACTCTCCAGCTAAATAGTAAGCCCTCTAGCGCCCCTCCCTCCTGCTTGTGCTCTGTCTCTCAAACAAAATCTTTTTATTTTTCTGTTTTTATTTTTATTTATTTTTTATTTTATTTATTTATCTGACAGAAAAAGGGAGAGCACAAGCAGGGAAAGCAGCAAGCAAAAGGTCAGGGAGAAGCAGGCTGAGCAAGGAACCCAGTGTGGGGCTCGATCCCAGGACACTGAGATCACAACCTGAGCTGAAGGCAGACGCTTCAGAGGCTGTACCACCCAGGAGCCCCTAAATAAAACCTTTTTAAAAAATTGAAATAAAACAGAACTGTTGCTGACTATCTTCCCAGTTCTGGCCTAAAATAGCTCTTGGGGAAATGAGTTACCTCGTTTTGTGGGAGAAAGTGAGAGGGAGTGAACAGGACCAAGGCCCGGTAGTGCTGGGTCTCCTTGAGATGGGCCCATGTCTTTCCAGTTTTAGTAAGCATCTCTGAGACTTTGTGATTTATGCCTTTAGGATTAGAGGTAAGTCTCATTAATCATCATATTCTATATTCCATATCATTTCTTTTTTTTTTTAAAGATTTTATTCATTTATTCATGAAAGACATAGAGAGAGAGGCAGAGACACAGGCAGAGGGAGAAGCAGGCTCAATGCAGGGATCCTGACATGGAACTTGATCCCAGGACTCCAGGATCACGCTCTGGGCCGAAGGCAGGTGCTAAACCATTGAGCCACCCAGGGATTCCCTCCATATCATTTCTGTAGTTAGAAATGTACCTTCTTGCGGGAGAGCTCAGAATGTCATACTACCTGGGAGGAAGTAGCAACTCTTCTCCCAAAGAGGGCCTCCTCTGATTGACTTAGATTCCCCAACACTGAGGGGCCACGGCTGTGGCCACCTCCATTCAAGGATCCCACACAAATGCACGAGCCCTCTCTCTCTCAGCTTCCTGTCTCTACCCCCCAAGAGTGATGTACTGGCCTATCCGTGTTGCCCCCTTCTTCTCTCATTGGTTGGGCACTTCCAATTCACCAGCCAGAGGCCAGGGTGCTCCTGAGATCTGGGTTTGAGTTTACAGGGAGAGAGGCTCTCTTGGGTTAAACCACATAATGAAATCTACATTGCCAGAGAATTCTGCTCTGGAGATTCAAGCCCAAGCCAGAGAATGACAGGTGCTGTTCTGCTTTCCCATTGCCATGGTCTCTTGTGCTAATATCTCTTTCAAGGATCACTGATTGATGGGTGTGGCTGGACTGAGGCCCAGTGCAGGCATGTCTGGGTTCCTGAACACACAAGGTGACCTCCAAACTCACCACAAAAGCCTACCAGTTGAGAGTTGCAGGGATCAGTGGGGCCCATGCAGACATTGCATCTCAATCTGAATCTATACTCTGATTTGAGGTTCATAAAATATGGTCCCTGTAGCTAAGGGGCCCTGGATGGGATGTCTCAAATCATGAGAGGGGTATGAGCTGGATCTTGTGGGAAAGAGAGTGGAAATGAGGCCTTAGACCCTCACCTTCTCTTTAGGAACTGGGATCACTCATATTGAGGGCCCCAAGTCACTTGCCAATCTCAAGCATGTCTCATTGTAAGTTGAGACTGTGCTGTGAGCAGAAGAATCTACTGAGGGAAGGGCAATGTTGCCTGGGCAGATTCCAGGGGATGCTGTAGTCAGGATGCTCTGATGGCTCCTTGGCACTTCTTTCTCTACAGATGACAAAGGGTCCTGAGCTAGAAGTGATGCAGCTTTACCTCATAAAGAAAAAAAACAGACCCCACAGTCATTCAGAGGGGCAATAGCCAGAGATGGCACCTAGGGAGTCAGACCTAGGAATTTGTAAACATATGGCATCCATGGAAGATGGTGAGCCAAGAAGCAGGGAGAGAGACAAGGATGGAACCATGGGAGCCTCTAAAACTCAGGGGAAGTTGCCCAAAAGGTGGAAGTAGAGGGAGGGACCCAGAAGTTTCTTTTCTGTCTCCATTATCCTGCAGTGGTGCTGGACTTCTGGATAAATGGATGATGAATGGATCAAGTTGTCAGCTTCTCTTGGCAATTATTCAAAAGCAACAAGGAAAGGATACAGACATCATCTATTAGAAACTATGGAAAATACTCCCTACTCAGCGGGGAGTCTACTTCTCCTTCTGCCTGTCCCCCTGCTCGTGCTCTCTCTCTCTCTCAAATAAATTTTTAAAAATCTTTAAAAAAAGAAACTATGAAAAATAGGTAATATTTTTCCTATTTTTCTAAAGGATGCCAAAGCCAGAAAAATAAGTAGGACTTTGGCAGGAAAAGGAGAGATGATGCCAATAATTGTGAAAGAAGAAGAAAGAAAGAAAGGAAGAAAGAAAGAAAGAAGAAAGAAAGAGAAAGAAAAAAGAAAGAAGAAAGAAAGAAAGAAGAAAGAAAGAAAGAAAGAAAGAAAGAAAGAAAGAAAAGAAAGAAGAAAGAAAGAAAGAAAGAAAGAAAGAAAGAAAGAAAGAAAGAAAGAAAGAAAGGAGTCCCTTTTCAAGGTGAAGGGCATTCCCAAAGTGCAGAAATAAAATCCTTCTTTAAAATAGTGAGAATATGGGCAGCCCAAGTGGCTTGGTGGTTTAGCACCGCCTTGGGCTCAGGGCGTGATCCCGGGGTCCGGGGATCAAGTCCCACATCGGGCTCCCTGTGTGGAGCCTGCTGCTCCCTCTGCCTGTGTCTCTGCCTCTCTCTGTGTCTCTCATGAATAAATAAATAAAATGTTAAAAAATAAAATAAAATAATGAGAATAAAGTGTACAAGTTGGCACCAAATTCGAATGGATCCAAGAATCAATGGACTAAATGAAGTAACACAGTGAGACCAGCCGTATCTGTAGGAAGCAGTTTGTCCTCTAAATGGAGAGGAGAAGAGAGTCTGCATCGTGAAGTTTGAAAACTACCTGATTCCACTGTCTGCGGGAGACAGAAACAGGAACTTATGTAGAATGCCCACATCAGAAAGAACTGTTTCCCTGGCATGGAACAGTCCTATCCTCTTCCTTATCTGAGTCTCCCATAAACAGCTGTTCCATGAAAACAGGCAACCAAAACAAGGTCTACACACAAAAAAATTATTAACTCAACAACAAAAAACAATCAGCCTCCCATGGGCAAAGGACTTGAGTAGCTGTCACTCCAGAGGAGACATACAAATAGTCAAGAAGCCCATGAAAAGATGCTCAAGTCACTTATCATCAGGGAAATGCAAATCAAAATCACAATGAGATACCATCTCATGCCTGTTAAGATACAGATTATTAAAAACAAAACCAGAAAAACAGAAAACAAGTGTTAGCAAGATTGTAGAGAAATCAAAACACTCGTGCACTGCTAGTGGGAATGTAAAATGGTGCAGCCAACGGCTCGTCAGATACCCAAAAGATTAAAAACAGAATTACCATATGGAATTACTAGCAATTCCACTTTTAGGTATATATGCAAAAGAACTGAAAGCAGGGACTCCAGCAGACATTTGTACTGGCATGTTCATAGTGGCACCAGTCACAATGGCCAAAAGGGTAGAAACAGCCCAAATGTCCACCGATGGATGACTGGATAAACAAAACATATGGGATATGGAATAGACATGCAGAATGTATACAATGAAATATTACCCAGCCTTCAGAAAGACCGTGAAGTTCTGACATGTGCTGCAACATGGATGAACCTTGAAGACATCAGGCTCAGTGAAAGAAGCCAGACACAAAAGACAAATATTATATGATTCCGTTGGTATGTGGTTGCGAGAGAAGTCAAATTCATAAAGATGGGAGGTAGAAGAGTGGTTGCTGGGACCTGAGGGGCGAAAGGGACGTCGGTGCCTAATGGGCACAGAGCTTCCCTTTGGGAAGATGAGAAAGTTCTGGAGATGGCGGCCGAACACTGTGAATGTACTCAATACTGCTGAGCTGTACATCTAAGAAATGATGAAAATGGTCTATTTTATGTGACATATTTTACCACAATAAGAAAAATATGTTCAAGGGCAAATTGGAAACTGTAAAAACAAAAGCAGAAACAAATGGCAGATAAAGAACACTCTCCAGAAAGGTGTTGCCCAAAAGATGATGAGGATTGTGAACAATTAAAAAGGGGAAAAAAAAAAGAAGGCGCCTGGGTGGTTCAGTCAGTTGAGTGTCCAACTCTTTGTTTTAGCTCAGGTCGTGATCTCAGGGTCCTGGGACTGAGCCCCACATCCTTCCTGCTCACTGGGGAGCTTGCTTCTCCCTCTCCCTCTGTCCCTCCCCTGCTCGTGCTCTCTCTAAAATAAAGGATAAAATCTTTTTAAAAAATGCAATAAAGGCAAAACTCCAACTTCTGCTAATTGGAATTCCCAGAGAAGACTAAAAACCATGAAAAGAACAAATATTTGAAGTTAAATTGCAAGGGGCACCCAGCTGGTTCAGTCAGCAGAGCGTGCAACTCTTGATCTCGGTCGGGGTCGCGAGTTAGAGCACCACACTGGGTCTGGAGACGACTTAAAAATAAAACCTTTAAAAAATAATAGTTACAATTCAAGAAATCATTCTGGACATAAAGGAGTACGCAAAGTTGTCAGACTCAAATAGAACAAAGGGACCCCTGGGCCAAGCATGTGGGCTTCAGCCTTTCCATAACAGCCCTTAGGCATAGAGCCACGGAGCGGCGCCTGCAAGCTGTTGGTGACGATCGTGAGTGTGTCTGTGTGGGACAGTTTTGCAATGTCTATGTTCTGGTTACATATACATATGTTTTGGCATGTTATCCCTTCTTAGGAGCCCAGAGAGAAACATTTTGATTCATAATATCTTAGGTTTACTTCTTAGAGTCTACCCAGAAACTGATAAACTGTCTATCTTTTTAGCCTTTTATTCAAAACCTACATACATACACGTTTTACTTGTAAGAAATGCAGACGCTTCAGATGCTTAGAATAAACATCAGAAAGAGAACATGCGGCATCAGGGGGGCTCAGTGGTTGAGTGTCTGCCTTCGGCTCCAGGCGTGATCCTGGGGTCCTGGGATCGAGTCCCACATTGGGCTCCCCTCGAGGAGCCTGCTTCTCCCTCTGCCTGTGTCTCTGCCTCTCTCTATGTGTCTCTCATGAATAAATAAATAAAATCTTTGGGGAATAAAAAGAGAGAGAACACAATCCCTCTTGATGCTGCCACCCATGATAATCACCATGCAAACCAGTATCTTGACTAATGGAGTGTTTCACACAGGCCTTCCCATGCATTTTCTCCCATGTGGCCTCAAGCAATATTTGTAAGGCAGGTGTGTTTTTGTTTCTCACATTTTACAGCCCAGGGAGGTATATAGTTCAGTCTGGTGAAGTACTTACTCAGGCTTGTCTCACTGTGTGCAGAGCAGAAGAGTCCAGGTTCATCATCTCCAAGGTTAGTCTGCTCTGAGCCTCGATGAGGGGTCCCCATAACTTCTAGGACCTTCTCTCTAACTTTGCAATTGTAGGCAGATGAGATGAGGCACCTTTGAACCGGGTTTCCAAGGGTCCCAGGGAACGTCTGACTCCTGTCTGCTGTGCCACCTGCGTAGCTGACAAAGAGCTCAGTGACTACGTAGCCATGTATCACACCAGGCTGGGAGGTGCATAACTATTTTGGCTCTCTCCTCAGGAAAACACACACACACACACAGGAAAACACACACACACACACACACAAACCCCTGTTATGTGAACACCTCAAAGGAATGAGTGTATTTACCCTGGAGCAGAACCAGGATGTGGCACTTCCCAGCCTTGAGCGTGTACCCACATCCCCATGACTCAGTTTCCCTCATCTCAGACAGGGCATGGAGCTCTGCCTTTCTAACCAAAGTCCCAGGGAGCGCTGAGGCTGCCGGCGCAAGACCACACTCTGGTCCTGTGGTTCTCAAGTCCAAGTTCCAGCTCTTTCCTGTGGCTCCAGGCCCAGTCGGCCTCACCCTATTTCCTGCCTCCACCTCTGTGTTTATCACTGCACAGTCTCCCGATCAACAAAAGGCCCATATGCAGAAAATACAGAGAATGCCGATAAATTAAAAAGAAAGTGACACAGGGGGGCGTCTGGGGGCTTCCACGGAAGGAGTGTGCCCTGCGTGGGGCACTGGGCTGCCACGTGTCCCCAGATGTGGAATCCACGTGGCACATCCTCCTCCATCATCACTGTCAGCTCTCCGTCACTACCCTGGGACCGGCCAGTTTCCCTGGTCTCTCCTCCTCCTCGGGCAGAGGGCCTCTCTCTCTGCAACACTGCGCCTGGCAAAGTAAGGAGCAGCTTTACTCCTTCATCTACTGACTCTCAGGCCTGGGCTGTCCCTAAGCTCCCACTGCATAAACGGGCTGGACTTGGCCTCTGTTGGCCCGGCTTGTTTATTTCTCCACCACAGGCTGAGATCTGTTAGCTCCAAAGCCCACTGGCAGCAAACTCGAATTTTTACACATCCAGTGATTTTTAAAATAGCCCAGACAAGCAGATTTTTCACCATTTAGGGCCTGCCTACCTCGTATGCCCTGTGAAGCCTTGCCAAACAGCTGTGATCTATTGGCAACACGGGACCTTGCTGTTATAAGACCCCCAAGCAGCTGCAGATGCCCCCCCAACCCACCCCCTAGGGGTCCCCTTGCCCTCCTTTCCTCCCACGTGGGGCCTACCCCCTTGCCATGAGCCTCCATAGAACAAATATTTAAAGTCATTTAATAAAATCTAAATAAAAACTCATATTCAGGGTGCTTGGGTGGCTCAGTGGTTAGGCTCAGGTCATGATCTCAGGGTCCTGGGATCGAGCCCCACATTGGACTCCCTGCTCCATGGGGAGCCTGCTTCTCCCTCTGCCTCCACCTGCCACTCCTCTGCTTACACTCTCTCTCTGTCAAATAAATAAATTAAAATCTTAAAAAAAAATCTTGTATTAAGCTAGAAATACAAGGAATAACTATCACTAAATATATCCGAAACCAACAGCAAAATCACACTTTTCACATAAGACATAAAAGCGTAAAACATCTGAAGAATATTTTTCATAATGTTGGATTCATAAAGGCCATTCCTAGCATGGCATGAGCTCTAGGTACCTGGAAGGAAAATACTTGACTATGTCAGATTTTAAGCACTAGTCAAGTTCAACGACAAATGAGTTTCTGAAGAATACGTTTGTAGCACATTTCATTCCTGGCTGCTAACAACTTCAGTGGACGCCACCCAGTTTAATCAGGAAAGCAACATAGAGAAGAATGCGAACCATCTCAGGACTAAAGAGAAGGACATCAGTCAGGAGACCCCCAGTACCTGGGACAACAGTCCCAGGATCACCTGAGGAGTGGGCTGGCCAGAAGGCCCTCACACTGTGCTGGGATCTTACCTGCTGGTGGCTCTGGATGCCCAGTGGAGCTGGTGCTGTTATCCTCAGAACACCTTCTGGATGGATCTTACAATCAGAAGTCTAGTGCCGGTGCATCAGTTTGGTGGACTCTGCATGAAGAGAGGCTGGGAAAGAGTGTCTGATGTCTGCGGTGTGAGGCAATCTCTCCAACCGAAGTGTGTTCATGCAGGGAACTCCCCCAAATAGAGGCAAAGTGTCTAAGAGGCAAAAAGAATAACAAATGTCCACTATGGCCAAATCCTTTGGCTGCCCAGTGTCAACACAAAACACACACACACACACACACACACACACCCCTTTAAGTAAACAAATTCACATAAAAAATGTTAGATGCTTTTCTTTTATATGCTGCTCTTATCCTTTATACAAAGATTCTCTCTTTTCTTTTAAAGATTTTATTTATTTGACAGAGAAAGAGAGAACACAGACGGGGAGAGCAGCAGAGGGAGAGGGAGAAGTGACTCACCGCTGAGCAGGGAGCCCAATTCGGGGCTTAATCCCGGGGTCCCGGGACCATGACCTGAGCCCAAGGCAAGTGCTCATCCAACTGAGCCCTATAAATTCCCTCTTTTCACAAGGTGATCAAGACTCATGGGTTACTGCATCCAGCTCCAAACCAGCTTCCAATTCCAACCCAGCGTAGAGCACCCGTCTCCACTCTGGCTTCTGGGGCTGAGAAGTGAGGGTGTGGTTCCAGTGCTCGGTGGCCAAAAGTTATACAAATATCTACCAGGGTCAGTTTCAGTTTCCTTTCCTCCACCCTGTTCCTCCCCCCCCCCCCATTTCCTTCTCTCTCTCCCCCTTCCTTTCTCCACAGGGTGGTTGCCACTTTCTCTTAGAGATATCAGAGAACTCTGTCCTGCTCAAGACAAGAAAACAAAACACAAAATATCTCAACACAAAATATCTCCACAAACAAACAAAAAAGCCCTGCTCTGCTCTGGTCTCATTCACTTGCCTTTCTCATCCTTAGGAATTAAGAAAAAAGGAAATCTCCAAATCTGCTGTGCTTTGTCCCACCATTGGGTCTGCCTCTATTTGGGGGAGTTCCCTGCATGAACACACTTCGGTTGGAGATTTGGTCTGGCTTCTGGGGGTGGGAGGGATGGCCAACAGCCTCTCTCTAGTTTCCTGCTTGCTTTTTGGCGGATCCCGTCACCAGTGATGAATCACTGTGAGGGGCTGTGGGAAGAGTCCATTTTTTTTAAAGATTTGTTTATGTATTTATTTGAGAGAGAGAGAGAGAGAGAGAGCATGCAAGTCATGAGAGGGGCAGAGGGAGAGAGAGAATCTCTAGCCGACTCCCCAGTGAGTGTGGAGCCTGATGCAAGGGCTTGATTCCATGACCTGGAGATCATGACCTGAGCTGTAATCAAGAGTCAGATGCTCAACCGACAGAGCCACCCAGGCTCTTGGGAAGAGTCCGTTTTTGTTTTCCTTAAGTCCTCATTTTGAAAAGATGTTTTCACAGAATATCAAATCCTAGGTTGACAGTTCTTCTCTCTCAGCACCCTGAAGTCCTCATCCTAATAATAGCAATGTTCAATAAATACTTCATCTGCTCTATATGGCTTGGCCCCCCACAGCTGAATGGACCATATGATTGGTCCGGGCCAAGGAAATGTGAGCTGAAAATACACAGATCACCTCTAGATAAGAGCAGTGGATAGCCCAGGAGTGAGTTTCCAGCTGTGGCAACAATTTTCACTCTTTGCAGATGATATGACATGATATGATATGATATGATATGATATGATATGATATGATAGCCCATCAGCATATCACAACATGATATAGATATATATGTAGAAACTCCAAAAGAACGAACGGGTAAACCAGGAAAATTAATAATGAATCGAGTAAAGTTACTGGATATAAGGTCAGTATGCAGAAAACAGTTGCAACTCTTTATACTAAGAAATAAACAATAATGGATGAAGTAGACAATTTACAATAACGTCTGAACGCACCAGATACCTAAGGAGATAGGCAGCGAAAATGTTGCGACCTCAACACTGAAATCACAAAGCACTGCTGAATTAAATGAAACACCTAAATAAATGGGGAGATACCAGGATTTAAATAGTCAATATTGTTAAGAAGTTCATTCTTTCTAGGTTGATCTGTAGATTCAGGGGCACCTGTGTGGCTCAGCCCGTTGTGTCCAAGTCTTGGTTTCAGCTCAGATCGTGATCTCATGGACCGTGAGACTGAGCCCCACGTTGGACTCCATGCTCATCGAGGAGTCTGCGTGAAGACTCTTTCCCTCTGCCCTCTCCCCACTCCCACACACATGTTCTCTCTCTCTTCCAGATAGACAAATACATCTTAAAAAAAAAAAAAACAAAAACCCAAACTGATCTATAGATCTAATGCAATCCTAAAAAAATCCCAGCAGGTGTTTTGTTGAACTGGACAAGCTAACTCTAAAATTTACATGGAAATGCAAAGGCCCTAGAACAATAAAGATCATCTTGAAAAAAAAGGACGAGCTGGAAGACTTGCAATCCCGACATCACAGTTTGTTGTGAAGCAACAGTGGGGTAATGCACAAGGCTAGACAAATAGACCAAAGGAACAAAACAGAAAATCCAGGAAGAGGGGTGCCTGGGTGGCTCAGCAGTTGAGGGTCTGCTTTCAGCTCAGGGCGTGATCCCAGGATCCCGGGTTTGAGTCCTGCATCGGGCTCTCCGCGAGGAGCCTGCTTCTCCCTCTGCCTGTGTCTCTGCCTCTCTCTCTCTCTCTCTCTCTGTGTCTCTCATGAATAAATAAATAAAATCTTTAAAAAGTCATCCACATGAATCATACAGCATCCAGTCTTTCCTACTCAGAGGTACATCTGCGAGGTGGCATGTAGCCAAAGTTCATTATTTTTCACCTCGGTGATTATTATTCCATTATATGAATACATCACCATGCCTTTATCCATTCTAATGGACACGTTTGGGGCTGTTGTAGATAAGGCTGTCATGCACATCTTTGCTGACATGTGCCTTGGTAGACCTATTTACTTAGATATCTATTCAGTAGAAACCTTGCTGGTTCAGGCTACGTGCATGTTTACTTTTATTAATATGACTGAACAATTTTCCAAAGTGATGGTGCCAATGGTCTTTCCCGTCGGTAATGAGTTAGTATTCCAGGTGCTTCACACCCTTGTCATCTCTCGAGATGATCCCTTTTTACATTTGTAATATTTTGCTGAGCATGTAGTGGTATCTCTGTGATCGTTGACTTTAATATCCATTTCTTTGACTAGCAGTGGTGTTGAGGACATAGGCACGTGCTTTATTGACCAGCTGGCTCTCCCTTTATGTTTTACCTTTCTTGTTGATTTATAGGAGCTCCTTATATTCAATACAGAAAAATCTTTTGTTAGGTATATTTATCCACAAATATCTTCTCTCATGTTGTGTCTTGACTTTTCCTCGATTACTGGGCTGTGTATATGGGTGTGTATATTTTTTAAATTTAGTTTTTCAGTTGTGAGATATACATAACATGAAACTTACCATCTTGGCCATTTTTAAGGGTACATTAAATACGTTAGGTGCATTCATAATGTCTCTCAACCATCGCCATCATCCATCTCCAGAACTTTTCCACCTTGCAAAACTGAAACTCTGTGTTGATTGAACACCAACACCCCATCCCCCCACCCCTCAGCCCCTGGCACCCCATCCTACTCTCTCTACCTCTGTGTATCTGGTACCTCCTATGAGTGGAATCCTGTGGTATTTGTCCTTTGTAAATGGCTAATTTTACTGAGCATAATGTCTTCAAGATTCATCCATGCTGCAGCAGTGGATTTCATTCTGCCCGAAGGCTGGACAATATTGTATGTAGGTACCATATTGTGTTTATCCATCCATTGATAGATAAGTAGATTTCTTCCACTTTTTGGCTACTGTGAACGCTGCTGCTATGAAATTGGGTGTACTCTTGCCAGTATATTTTAATGTGCAGGAGTTCTTAATGTTAGTTAAGTCCAAGTTATAATATTTTTCTGTTATTATCTGTGGTGTTTATATGGTATATAATATTTGTGTTCCCGAGATCATGAACGTAGCCTATGAGGATTTTTTTTCCTGTAAGTTTTATTGTTTTACTTTACCACTGAAGTCTGTAATCCTTTAGGTATGATGTGAAGAAAGAATTGAGATTCATTTTTTTCCCCATATGGATAGCCAATGGATCATCACCATTGGTTGAAAAGATCCTCCTCCCCCACTGCATTCAGTGCACCTCTACTGCCAAGGAGTGATGGCACCAGCCCAAGGCTAAGCAAATAGATCAGTGGAAATTACACAGTTTCTTCCTGGACTTTCTTTTTCTTTTTCTTTTTTTTTTTTTTTAAGATTTTATTTATTTATTCATGAGAGACACAGAGAGAGGCAGAGACACAGGCAGAGGGAGAAGCAGGCTCCCTGCGGGGACCCCGATGTGGGACTCGATTCCGGGACTCCAGGATCACGCCCTGAGCCTGAGGCAGACGCTCAACCGTGAGCCACCCAGGGGCCCCATCTGGATGAATTTTAAGGGCAGGCAAGACTCATCTATGGGGATGGACACCAGAATAGGGATGTGGCAGGCAGAACAACGGTCCTCCCTCAGGCGTCCTACCTTGATCTCTGGAAGCGATGACGAGGCTATGTTACATGGCAAGAGGGCCTTGGCAGATGTAATGGAAGCTACTGATCAGTTGGCCCTGAGAGAGAGAGAGACAGGGCGGCTCTGATCACATAAGCCCTTAGAGACAGCGGAGTTTCTCTGGCTGGGAGTACCAGGAGGTCGGACAGATTCAGAGTGTGAGAAGCATTTGGATCTCCGTGGAAAGTACGAGAAGGAAATGAATTCTGCCAAAACCATGAATGAGCCTAGAAGTGGACTCCCCAGGAGCCTCAGCTTGGCCTTGTGAGACCCTAAGCAGAGGCCAGTCAAGCTCCCCAGACTGCTCACCCTCACAGCCGTCCTAGGCAACACTGCGTGTTGTTTTAAGCTGCTGAGTTTGTGGTCATTTATTATGAATTTCAGATAGCAGCCACAGGAAACTGATGCACCCAGTAGTGACGGGGACGGAGAATTAGGGAGCCTTCTGGGGGCCACAAATATTCCGTATCTCGATCGGTTGGTAGTTACATGGGAGAGACGTAGGTAAAATTCATTAGGCTGTACACATGCTATTTTCAAATCCAATTGAAAATAGAAAATGGGCCCACACCCTTATCTCATTTCAGGGGAAAAAAAAAGAAAATGGGGAGTTGAGTGGGGGATGGCTGAAGCAGGTGATGGGAAGGAAGGCATGCACCGGGTGTGATGAGCACCAGGTGAGGCCTGGACGTGCGCGTCACCTCGTTCTACCCCTGACGCTGGTGTAACACCCTATGCCGACTCACTGGAATTAAAATTTTAAAAAATAAAAAAATAAAAAATAAAAATAAAAATTTAAAAAATAGACAACGTTCGGTTACAGCTTTATGGCGCTACGGTCATAGAGTTCAGCCGAAGTAATTTCTCTTTTTCTTCTACTTTATTGTGACTTTCTCTGTAGGCGAGCACTTGCAATATTTTTACAAACGTGTCCAAAGCCATTTGAGAAGCTCTATGCTCTGCTTGTTAGGAGAAAAATTGTGGGTGCATACCAAGTTTTTATTTTTATTTTTTTAATTTTTTTTTCATATCAAGTTTTAAAATTGCATTATGTGGGAGGAAAAGCTTCTTTTTCCTTTTCCTGTGTGGAGGCAACTCCGTGAGAGGAATACCTGGGGCCTCTCTTCATCTTCTCCCGGAGGAGGAGGAGGAGGAGGAGGAGGAGGAGGAGGAGGAGGAGGAGGAGGAGGAGGAGGAATTTTCCTGTTAATTTGTGTGGGAGTGGGTTCGCGCGTAGCTCTGCCCTCTGCTCACCAGCCTCCTCGGGACCCGCCTGCTTGCAAGAGAGCAGGTGTGGGTTCTCCTGCGAGCTCCCCGCGTCGGACAGGCAGGCCCGCAGCGGCCTGCGCCTGGGCCGGAGGGCTGCCCACCTGGGGGGTGAAGGCCTCTGAAGCCCAGATGCTTGCCCACAAGGCTCGTCTCGCTCTCCCACAGCTTCAGCGGTAATGAAGTCTTCTTCTGAGCTCCACCCGCCTGGTTCTGTGTCCGTCTCTGGGTTGGTGCAGTGGATACTCTGAGCATCCAAGTACGGCCAGAGGGGAAGGGGCAAAATGACACACGGAGACTGTGTGGCGAAAGCCTACATTTAGGCCTTTGGGGTTGGTTGTGTAGGTCATGTGTGGCTATGACCTTGGCAGCTCACAGAGGCAGGTGGCCTTGTCCTCACGGAAGGTGGCTCTCTCTCTCTCTCTCTTTCACTGGACCAGGTCTTGGTTGACGTACTAGCCCCCTGACCCTTAGTGAGCCGGGCGGCTCAGGAAGTAGATCAATTACAGGAAAGAGAAACTCTGCTTGCAGCTCTTTGGTATTGATAGATGGGAGCGGGAGACCATTTTTTCTCTACGACGAGGGTAGTTTGTCAGCCAGGCTGCGCGCCGCAGCTTCAAATCGATGTCGACCGTTAAAAATTCATGATGTTAAAGACTCACTGGGCAGTGATCTGGAGTAGACATTCATCCCCAGAAGACAAACAAATGGCCAATCAGCACAGGAAAAGATGCTCAATCACTCCTCATCCGAGAAATGTGAACCCGAACCACGAGGAGACGCCAGCCCACACCCGTTAGGACGGCCACTGGGCCACACCAGGAAGCAGCACCTGGTGGCGAGGCTGCGGGGAAATCAGAGCCCGCGGGCGCAGTGGGTGGGATTGCAAACTGGTGCAGCTGCTGTGGTTTCTCAGAAAAAATGAGAGGGGCGCCTGGGGGGCTCAGTCAGTTAAGGGTCCAAGTCTTGGCTTCCGCTCAGGTCATGATCTCAGGGCCCCGGGATGGAGCCGGAGCTCCGTGCTCAGCGCAGAGTCGGCCTGAGTGTCTCTCTCGCCCTCTGCTCTTCCTCCTGCTCACTTTCTCCCTAAATAAATAAGTAGATCATCTCTAAAAAGAATGATAGATCTATCATTTAATCAGGCAGCTCCATGTCTGGGGATATACTCAAAAGAATTGAAAGCCGGAAACTCCCACTGCATTTGCTCACAGTAGCCAAAAGGTGGCGACCCCCTGGGTGGCCACAGGAGGGGGAATGGGTAGACGTGGGTGATGGAATGTTCCTCTGCCTTAAGAAGGAGGGAAACTCTGACACCTGCTACGACATGGAGGGACCTTGAGGACATCATACTAAGTGAAATGAGCCAGCCACAAAAGGACGAATATTGTGTGATTGCACTTATAGAAGCCACCTAGAATAGTCATATGCAGAGAGGCAGGGAGCAGAGCACTGGTCACCAGGGGCCTCCGGGAGGGGCTGCTGAGTCCGTTTTAGTTTCGATTTCAGATGATGAAAAATTCTGGAGATGGACACTGGTGACGGGGGCACAACCAGGTGAACGCACTTCAAGCCTCTGAACTGTACATGTAGAAACGGTTTAAACGGTACATTTAATGTCATGTACATTTCACTGCAATTTTCAAAAAAGAGAAAGAGAATCACCATTTACCCAGCTGAAAAAAAAAATCTGGTAGTGTCACGCAGGGGTATGCTGTGTTCGTCCAGCCGCCCCAAACTCTGTTCCTCTTTCCTTAAAAATATTATTTTGATCCACCTTCAGGACTAAGAGAGGGTACAGGGAGGGGCCAGCCCTGAATTTCTCAGACTTGTCTCTGGGTTCCAAGGCACACCTCACCACCATCAATGTCTTCTTCACAGGAACGTTCCCATGATTTTAGAATTCAGATACCCAAACTGTAGCTTCTCCCAAAGAAGAGTGTAGGTTTTATAAATAATAATTTTTTAAAAGATTTTATTTATTTATTCATAAGAGACACACACAGAGAGGCAGAGACACAGGCAGAGGGAGAAGCAGGCACCCTGTGGGGAGCCCGATGCGGGTTTCGATTCCAGGACCCTGGGATCAGGATCTGAGTCAAAGGCAGATGCAAAACCACTGAGCCACCCAGGCGTCCCTAAATAATATTTTTTTAAAAAAAGGAATGGAGGCAGAGGAGTTTGCTGAGGTGTTACTGGCCAAGGCTAGAGGAAGGCACCTGCCCTCTGGGGTGAGGCCCAAAACTCACAAGGTGGTGGTCGTGGGGGTGCTGCTGACCTCCTTGGGAGTCCAACCGGGCAGGGGCCGCCTTCAGGGAAAACCTCAGCTGGGAAGCTGGGGGTGGGGGGCCCTTGGAGCTCTCCAGAAAGCTGCCTCTAGGGTGATGTTGGGCTCCCTGGGATCCCTCCCCACCTCCCCACCGGCCTCCCGCGGGGGCTGATGCGGAGCTCCCCAGGACCAGGCGGAGTAGTCTGCAGAGCGCCCTCTGCCGGACAAAGCCTTGCGCGCAGCCTCCCGCCGAGGCATCGGCGGGCTTGGAGCTGAGCCTCGGGATTGGTAACGGGCCCTGGACGAGACGTGAAGAGCTGCGAATCTGGCCGGAGGTTTATGAGAGTTTTTACTATTCTGGGACTCTCCTGTATGTTTGGAATTATTCCGAGGTTTAAAAACTTAAAGAACCCTTTTAGCCAAAGAGAACCAAAAGAAGACGTCTGGGAGGATGATTTTTTTTTACTTGAAAAAACTGCATCAGGCTCTAGAAGAGAAACTGATTTGGGGCTTTGATTCCTTTGGACTTTAAAAGATTTTGATCTCTTCGAACTTGTATCTCCTGAGGGCAACACAATTTGATTTCAGACTAACTCTTTTAAACTTTAATTTGCAAGGAGATCAAATTTTAATATTTTTTTTCTCCTGGAAATCTGCAATGGAAAGGGTGAGCATTCTCCTTTCAGCTTTTTTACTGTTGGACTATCCTTTTGCTAAATCTTGATCTCATTGCAAAATCTTTGAAGAGCTCTATTCAACACGGTTTCATATCATTTGGGAAGGGAAATGGGAGAAACTCTGGTTATAGCAAGACCTTGGAGTTAATTAATTAGTGTTTTGATCTGATCCACTTCAGAACCTCTTGGAAGCAAACTTTTTACTGCCCAACAGCAGACCCAGGACGATTCAGACAGAAGTGCTTGGTACAGAGGGAGCAGCCGAGTGAAGGGCAGAGCGGGGCTGTTCTACTAGATGGTTGATTGTCACCTGCTAACTGCGGACTTTCCATGGAAGGTTAGACTTTAGACTCATGGGACTGATTTGTAGATGACAATATTTTGCATTTAATCACAGATTCAAGGGCCCCCTGAAGCTCATGGTTGAGGATGGATTTGGATGAGCCAAAGACACGGAAGGGCCCTTGAGGCCACCCACCGTTAGTCAGGTGCTGATGAGTCTGGGTACATGAGGCTTCTGAAACCTAAGCAGGGCCTGTCACGCTTCCCCCAGCTGCCCTGGGGTTTAGCTTACTGACTGAGATTCCTAATTTCCTGCTAGTATGAGGGGCAGGGCATGAGCAGGACTATTGACCTCCTGTCTGCTGCTGTCACAGACCTCAGCACGGGCAGGACAAATTCACTGGCCACTGATCAGCCCAACGCTTCGGAAAAGCTTCCAACTCATGTAGGTTGTGGCATCACGGGGCACCTAACAGCTTGCTCCTCTCTCAGTGCAGCACGTGAATGTGTGTGTCTCCTCACCTCCGAACCCATAGGCTTCCCAGAACTCCTGACCCACCGTGGTGGGCAGTCATGGGGTCCCAACAAACAACCGCCCCCAGACTGGACGAGACAGGCAGGTGGTTAGGGTGGGGTTGTCCTGAGTAGCACCGAGGGTGGAAGGGCTTCCCTTGGCGAGGAGTGCAAAGTCTTAACTGGCGGGGAGGTGCAATGAAGGAGGTGAAGGCACCCATTCTGCAGGATTCCTGGGGGCGGGGGGTGGAGAGATCATGCTGCAGGGAAGCAGACGATGATGCTGGGGTTGGAGGCACTGTGGGGTGCAGGGTGGGGAAGGCCGCCGGGGCTCCGAGTCAGGGAGTGGGGTGCAGAGGCGGAGCAGCCGAGAGCCCAATCGGGAGCCCTGCCTTCAGGGAGGAGAGGCCGAGGCTGAGAGCCACGGGTGAGGCGGGCAGGGTGGCCTCTCCGGCAGCAGCCTCAGGAAGCAGCAGCATTTCTGCCATTGAGAGTGGACACCACACACCCATGACGGAAGGGAGCCCCGGATTTCACTCTGGTTACACTTACCTCGGGGCTCGAGCACCAGTGGAAGTAGGCAAATGAGTGTCGGAGGTGGCTCTCTGAACTCCACTCTCATTCATTCTTCTACATTTTTCTTCCAGACATTCCGCAGAAGAAACAACACCCTGCAGGTAGGGACAATCTCCTCTGTGCTGGGTGTTTTTTTTTTTTTTTTTTTTTAAGATTTTATTTATTCATGAGAGACACAGAGAGGCAGAGACACAGGCAGAGGGAGAAGCAGGCTCCCAGTGGGGAGCCCGATGTGGGACTCGATCCCAGGACCCCAGGATTGCGACCTGAGCTGAAGGCAGACGCTCAACCACTGAGCCACGCAAGCGCCCCTGTGCCGGGTGTTATTATCCATAGAGTTTCTCTGGCACCTTAAGGATGCTCATACACCGAGGCAACAGTATCAACTTATCGTGGACCCACAATGTTTATTTACTTATTGTTTATTTACTTATTGTGGACACAACAACGAACATACCTTTTAAAATCTCTAAAAGTAAGAAAGAGCTCAAGTCAGGAAGAACAGCTGCCCGGGAACCCACGCCCTTCCCGGGGAAGAAAATGAACAATTTGTACAAGGTTACAGCCTTTCTTACATCTTGTAAAAGCTCTAATGATTATAGATTCGCAGGCCGGCAGACAGGGATGCAGGGCCTAGGAGCATTGATTGACATCTCAAGGACAGGACGGTTCCCTTGGGGCTGCTCATTCACGAAGCAGGTGCATGACCCATGAGAGTGCCGGGCCCTGAGTCAGGCTCTCGGTTCGAACAAAGTTTACACGCGGTCCTGTTGATCCTTAAATGGCTTCTGTAGTATATCAGGCCTTCAGAGAGTTTTTCTGCCATCATTCTGCTCGTGAAGAACTTCGGACGAAGAAACAAGACAGCAAAAGCAGAAAGCACAGTGGCATGGCATGGCAAGCATTTCTCCCCTCGACGGCGGGGTGCGGACAACGGGACTGTTGGGCTGTGGACCGAAATGAGGATAGTGCCTCTCTTTCCCCTCCACTCTAAATCTTTCCCCGGCTTCCCATGATACAGTTCACTACTGTATTGGGGGGTAGGAGGAGACTCCTCCTTTCCCTTCATATGATCCTTCTTTATTCAGGACACCTCAATTCAAGGATTCTATTTTAAGAAAAAAAAATTGTAATAATGATGCAACAAGATTTTGGCATGCAGATATCATTGTACCACTGTGCATAATAAAAAAAAAATGAAGTCATCTAAATGTCCCTGAAAGAGGAGGGCAGCTACTGTACCACTTGTGGCTTTTCCTCTTTGGACTCCTTTCTCCACTCACGTACTCCACTCCGTAGCATCCCCAGCTCAGACCTGCAACCAGCACAGGCAAAGGCACGTGACCCAGTCCTGACCACTCAGAGTGGGCCCTGGAGGCCTGCCCTGATCCTTTCCGCAGCTGAAGGGGGTGCAGCGGGGTGTGGAGGAGTTGGGGAGCGTGCCTCTTGTCTGAAGCTCGTGCAGGCCTGTCTGAGAAATGGAAAGACAAATGCCTGGTGACATCATTTTTACTCTCTGGGTCCAGATGCACCTGCAGACCGCTGGATCCCTAAGCTTTTTAAGCCCATGAGTCAATAAATTCCCTTTTTTGTGTAGGCCAGTTTGCCTTACTTTTGGTCACTTAAAACAGAGAATGATGACTAACATATGTCTACTTTAAAAGATCATATATAGGGATCCCTGGGTGGCTCGGTGGTTTGGCGCCTCCTTTGTTTGGCCCAGGGCTTGATCCTGGAGTCTGGGAATCAAGTCCCACCTCGGGCTCCCTGCAGGGAGCCTGCTTCTCCCTCTGCTGTGTCTCTGCCTCTCTCTCATGAATAAATGAATAAAATCTTTAGAAAAAAATTAAAAAATAATAGATCGTATATATAATCAAGAGACTATTTTGTGGGGATCCCTGGGTGGCTCAGCAGTTTGGCGCCTGCCTTTGATCCAGGGCGTGATCCTGGAGCCCCGGGATCAAGTCCCACCTCAGGCTTCCTGCATGGAGCCTGCTTCTCTCCCTCTGCCTGTGCCTCTGCCTCTCTCTCTCTCTCTCTCTGTCTCTCATGGATAAATAAGTAAAATCTTAAAAAAAAAAAAAGAGAGAGAGAGAGACTATTTTGCAACATTAAAAAACTCTAAAAATGAAGTGAAATATAGAATGGTTGGAAAATATCACTAAGTGAAAACAGCAAAATGGGAAGTTCTAGAAGGAATGGAGAATGAGAGGGACAGAGAAAACTCTAGGCCGCAGGAAAAAAATCTATCATGTATCACAGCCTCGAGGGAGGGTCTCCATTGGGCAGTCTCATGACAAGTCAGCAAGGCTGGCCCTCTGACACCCCAAAGCAAGAGAAGCACGGGGTAGGAATTCTACGCCAAACTGCCAACAGGAGCCACCCTTGATTGCTGCCTTATATCTAACCCCTGTGTCTGACTTGCCTGAATTTTAAAAAGTTGCATTGAATGTCCATGCATGGCTTTCAGAATAGCAGCTGAGATGTAAGAAAGGAGTTCACAGGAAGACAGGTGAACCGGGAAGCCTGGAGAGGACATCCTAAGTTGCTCTGAACTTGGGGGGAGAAAGGGCCCCTGGGCCTCTCTCCTTCTGATGGAATCTGGTCGAGCAGGTTCCAGTGACATCTTTTTGTATGCAAACCCCAGAGAATTACTGGGCATTCCTAGAGGTGGGGGAGGAAGGGAGCAGAGCACTGGGGGCCCCTCACCTTGGGGACCCTCCTGGCTCATCCTCTGAATGTGTTATAGCGCCCGCACCGATCCACATGTGCTTCCTGCGGACCTAGGGGGAGAGGGAGTGACCGGGACACGGGAGAGGCAGTGGGAATGAGGTGCCCCCTGCCCCCAGCAGAGGGAGAGGGAACAAAAGGAAGCAGGCTGGGGAGGGGAGGCAGGACAGATTGACCTCACCATGCTCACTGGCTCGCAGCGCCCTCAGGACCCAGTGGGCCCTCCCGGTTGCTAACACTCCGGGCATCGCCTCTGCCCACAACCCAGCCTGCCCCTACCCTGTGCCCTTCTTTCTGCCCAGTGACCTGTGGTCCCCACCTGCCCTCATCCTCTCCTGTCACCTGGGATCCTGCCTTGCCAAGCCTGCCCACCTGCCTGGGGGCAGGGGGGATGAGGGGGCAAGGCGGAGACCCCGTGGCTCCGCCTAAGATGAGCTTCGGTGAAAGAAAAAAAAATAAAAAAAAGAAAAAGAAAGAGAATAAAAAATAAAATAAAATAAAAAAAATGAGTTCCCGGGCCTTTGCTCTTGCAACAGTTTCTGTAAAGAAACAAAAACAGCGGTCAGAGGAGGGCTTTGGGGGGGCCCCCAGCGGTCGGGCTTCCTGGCTCTGCCACCCGCTAGCTTCGAGAACTTGGTTGAGTTACCTCCGCTCCCTGTCTGAGTCAGGGGGGCTGTCCGAGCAGAACAGCACAGGCGAGGGGGCCTTAAATAATGGGACTATGTGCTCCCCTGGTTCTGGAGGCTCTGGCCCATTGGGTTTCTGGCGAGACCTCCCTCCTGGTCGCAGATGGCCACCTTCTCGCCGTATCCTCGCAGACTGCGCAGGTGGAGACGGGGTCTCATGTTCCCTCCTGCTCTCTCCTAGGATCACCCCTTCCAGTGGCCTTATTCAGCCCCAGTTGCCTCCCCAAGCGCCCCCCCCACCCGGGGTCACACTGGGGCTTCAACCTATGAAGGCTCAGAGACACATCCCGTCCACGACACTCCCAGTGGCCCAGGGCCTCTTCTCTGCAGCGGGGAAGAGCCTCTTCCCAGCACAGGGACCTCAGGGAGGCCTGCGAGAGACGGAAGGCGTGACCAGGTCTGCCCCCGACAGCGCCCTTATCCTCCAGATGCGCCTCATGCGGTTTGGCCCCCGGGCCACCAGGAGCCCCACGTCCTCTGGAACATCCAGGCGGACATCTCACCCACACGCGGCTCCCTCAAGGCCCTGCCCGTCAACCTTGGTGCCGGGAGCCCCCCTTAAAGCCTCCCAGCCCGCTCCAGCCTCCCGAGAGGGAGAGGCCGGCCTCACCTTCTGCCACAGGCTCTCATAGAGCCGGGAGAGTTCTGTCAGCTTCGTTTCCAGCTCCCAAGCCTCGGCCCTCAGCTCTTCTGCAAGCGTGCTGCTTGCTCCCTCTTTCAGTTGCTTCCAGTTCCTCAGGAGGGTGGTCAGATCCCCGTGGAGGGAGAGCCCAGCCATGACACTCCCCATCAAGCGAGCACTTCTCGTCATCAGCAGCGTGGTGCCCTTGAAGGCCCTCCGCACCTGCCTGCTCCTCCGGGCCGAGACTTGGCCAGTGGTCATGAGGCGCTTGGCAGCAGTGACCAGGCGCGGGCGCTCCCTGGCTATCTGAAGGGCATGGATGGTCCTCTTGACGTCCTTGATTTTACTCCTATAATCATAGGCCACCTTCCGGACAGTCATGGCGCAGACTGCGTTCTCGACCTCAGCCTCCCGGGCGTTGTGGCTGTGGGTAGGCACTAGGTTGCTGACCTGAGCTTGGATGTCTTGATTTTGCAAGTGTTCCACAACATTGGTGACGATGCCGGTGGTCGTGGCTGCTGTTCCCAAAACTTTACCAGCAGCAGAGAGCATCAGACTTCCTCCCGCTGTTACCGGAGCGAGGGCCAGACCCAGGAAGTTCATGGCTCCTGAGACCACCGCGACGGAGCTGGTCACCATGTTGGTCTTGATCTGCGTTCTATGAGTTGCGTCAATGTGGTCTGCAAGGGCATGGAGTTTTCTGATGTTCGCTTCCATCTCTTCTTTGATGATGGGATACTCTTCCAAAAACCTTATTTCTTCAGCGGACAGGTCCCTATCTTGTTGCTGCATGCCCTCCCTCAGAAGGATGCCCTCCTGGTCCCTGTGGGTGAACAACATAAAGGTTTCGCTTAAGCTCCCCAAAAGGGGAAGTCACATTCTTTGTCAGGCCCACTGCGGTTTCTGCATGTTCTTGCCACTCCTGCCTCTGAATCCTTCTGCATCTCCCTGACACCCCTGTGAACTCTGACCCGGTCACGGAAAGTGCCAGAGCGTTGTCGGGAGCTGCTGCTTCCGTGGAGAGAAGAAACACATAAGAGGAGTTTCTGGAGGGACAGGTGGGAGAAACAGAGCCTTGGCTAAAGAGATGGAGAAGGTAGATTAGTTCCTGAGGGACACGGTCAGCCTTGCGAGCGGTGACGGAATGCTAAGTTCTGAGTCAGATAAAGAGCCTGGGACTGATGGAGGAACAGGTGTGGGAAAAGCAGGAGAAGGAGGAGACCAGGTGGAGGGTCCTGTATTTGTAGAGGCGGGTCAGAGGAGGAGGCTCCACATCGTACAACGCAGCCTACACTCCCATGACCTTGAGTTTGGCTGCCGTGGTGGCCTTCGTTCGCCTCCATCAGGAGCTACACCCCGAGAGGGCTGAAGTGAATTATCACTAATATTCTGAAGGTTCTCCTTGGTCCGGGGCCAGGTTTATTTGACCACTCAAGCAGATGGGATTGGTGCTTCGTAGAAGATGTCAGGGACAGAGGGGCCTCGGCCTCTCCTTTCCAGTATCTCACAGTACAAAGTATTAAGGCATCCTCGTCACCCTGGAGGAGTTTGGGCTTTATGGGAAAGCAGTACCGGGGAAGAGCAATCCCTCTCCTTCGGGCACATTCTTCATGCCAAAGGCCATTGGTGCATCTCCTTCAGGGTGAACTTAGGAGGCCAGGGGATGGCAGATGCCCTGGCCCAAGGAAGAGAATCAGAACTGGAAGGAAGCCTGGCCAGGATCCAAGCTGCCACCTTTACTTTTCAGCGGAGGGAACAGAAGCCCAGGGAGGAAAGGGGACTCGCCCGAAGGAATGCGTGAGGTGGAGAAGGAGCTCAGAGCCCACCGCTACTCTGGGCTGTTTCTCTGTCATCTGTCAGCCCCTGTTAGGAACTCCTTGCTGACGTATCTATGCAGATGTCTTTTAATACCTGTCTCTCTCTCTCTTCACACACACACACAAAATTTCTCAACTGAAAAGGTGAAAAACCAAATATGCTTCCAAGGAAACCCCTGCGCATTGACAGTTAACGAATTTAAGCCCAACCATCAGTTAACCAGCAGCTGTAAATCAGATCTCAGAGCAGAAGGCGGCAGGGGGCTTGCCAGGTGAAAGGGAGACGGATGAAGGTGAGGAGTGGGGGGGCATTGCTGAGAGCCCCTAACCTTTGTGGATGCCGCAATCCAGCCCTCCCTGCCCTGCTGTGGACAGGGGAGCGGGACAAGGAGGTGACAGGACAAGGAGCTGCAGAGGTGGACAACCCCACTTTGCATCCACTACTGAGTTTTGTCTTTAATGTGGTGGAGAAAGAACTGAAGTTTGGCTCCTTGAGCTTTTGAATGAACCCAAAAGTCTCTGATGCTCTCGCATCCTCACGAGGCCACGATGCACCCTGGCAGGTGTCCGGTGGCGGCCCTGCACTAGGAGGCACCACGTGTATGTGGCTCCCCTGGCTCACTCAGAGAACGTCTGTTGACTGTCCACGTTCTGGTGGAAGCCAGCGGGGCGACGTCTGCTGCTTAGGGGCTCATTGGGCCTGGATTCTTCACCACTGACGGGCTCTTTTGGTGATGGGTGAGTCCTCACGGGCCTCACCCCATGAGCGGGGCAGTTTCTGGCCTTCCATGCCTATTGCCCGAGGTCGGGCACCTGACCTCACCTTCTCTCCAAAATATTCAGTGTAGGCCGTGGAATACTTTTTTGCCCTGTCACCCATCAGGAGGATGCCTTGAGCGTTTCAGCAGGACCCCTCTCCTCCCCAGGGACAAAGCTTCCTCCCCCCCCCCCCGCCCCGTTACCTCGAGCATCTTGTCTCTGCCTGGTTGTCCAGCGGCTCCTGTGGCCCCAAAACTGACCTCGCTGTGCCCATGGGAGAATTAGAGGTGTCTTCGGGAGGCACACCACGTTCTGGTTGGACACATGGAAAACACGGTTAGTGCAGGTGCCAGGAAACCTTGTGAAATTCAAAGTTTACGGCGCAATTTTAGGTTACATAAAATCCAAATAATAATGCGATACTGATAATATGCTAAATATTGTCAAACCTGTGCGGTTTATATTGCCGTGTAGCTTCTATGCAGATCCTCTGCATGTCTACCGAGGCAAGTCCTCAGCTCAATAAACTTTCATATATACACACCCAAGTAATCACCCTCATCACGACAGAGAAAAGCAGCTTTCTTTGAACCACTCGAAGTCAGTACTCGCTCCATCCCAGGGGTAACCACTCTTTACAACCATTGATCAGTTTGCCTACTCTGGACTTCATATAAATGGATTAATTTGTTTGGCTTCTTCCACTCAATAGAATGTGTGTGAAATTCACTCATGTTGTGGTATCACTGGTTTTAAAAATGATTGCTGTGGAGTATTCCATTGTACAAACACACTGCAGGGTGCCTGGGTGGCTCTGTTGGTTAAGCGTCCGACTCTAGTTTCAGCTCAGGTCGTGATCTCAGGGTCCTGCATTCGAGCCCCACCTCGACTCTGCACTCAGTAGGGAGTCTGCTTGTCCCTCTCCCTCTGCTCCTCCCCGATTCCCCACCCCCCAAATAAATAAATAAAATCTTAAAAATCAATCGATCAATCAATCAATACACTGCAACTTGTTGATCTATTCTTCTATCGATTGGTATGTTTGGGTTGTTTCCAGTCATGGGCTATTATAAATAAATTGATTATAGTAATTAAAAGATCATGTCACAGGACAAGGCAACAATTTATAAGGCCCCTTGGCATAAATTATATTCCTATGGACATATTAATATTATGAGAACAGCAAAAGGGCCTACGGGAGCATACAGGTGGGGTGTGAAATCCAACCCAGAATCTACTTGCCAAGTGTTGAGACCTGGGGGCCAGGGATGGGGAGGTGCTGTGTCTATCTGGAGAAAGGAGCACTGGTTGTGTGCCTCCTTGCACACGGTTGCTATCCAGTTGTAGGGTACGCCTCCTCCGAGCTAGATCCACTCACGGGCTGGGTGGGCTTTTTCTAATAAGCCCCAGGGCACCCAATGGGCTAGTGGTGGCCCTGATTTAACTTATATGTTAGAATGATCACTCTGGCTGGAAAAGAGATTCTGGATTTGCAAGAGATGAAGCAAAGAGACCAGTTAGAAGTGATCGTGGTGGTTAGAGCAAGAGAGGATGGCTGCTTGTACTAGGTTGGTGGAAGTGGTAAGAGACATTGTATTTACAGGAAATCACAGGGTGAGAGAATACATTTCTGTTGTTTCCATCCCCCCAGTCGGTGGTGCTTTTGTTTCGGTCCCTAGGAAAGAACACACTCTCTCTCATTTCTTTTTCTATATTTGGTGCTTGGCCCCAGAGTTTTGGTCAGAAATGCTATGGTCGTGATAGGCCTTCTCTCTCCTGGTCATCTTCCTCTCCCTCTCTATTTCTGAAAGAACTTAGGAGAAAAGTCCTCCCATACATATTTTGAAGGCACAAAAATCCTTGCAATGTTTTTTTCTTCTTCTAATGATTTAAATAAATACAGGTTTACTGTAGAAAGTTTGGAAATAAAGAATACAATTATTCTGTATTCTCATCACACAAAATAACCACTGGGGACATTTTATTTACAAGCAAAACAAAGTTTAGACTCATCATTCATTCAGTTTTGTGCGAATTTTTGTCACTTAACATTACATCAACGTTATGGTGCCCGGTATTATTAAATAGTTTCAAACAAGCTATTTAAAGGCTGTGCAACATTCCATTAGATAGATGTATTATTATGTATTTAATAACTCCCCTACCATTGAATCTTTGGGTTGTCTTCAGTTTGAGCTTTTTTTTTTTTTTTTTTTTTTTAAAGATCTTATTTATTTATTCATAGAGACAGAGAGGCAGAGACACAGGAGGAAGGAGAAGCAGGCTCCGTGGAGGGAGCCTGACATGGGACTCGATCCAGGGTCTCCAGGATCACACCCTGGGCTGCAGGCGAGGCTAAACCCCTGCGCCACTGGGGCTGCCCTGAGCTTTGTTTTTGTTTGTTTTTACAGTCTTTGCTTTATAAATACTTTTGGATCGTTACATAAAAGTTGGTCTACACATTTGGTTATTTCTTTGGGATTGTCTTTGAGGTAGAGTTACTGCATCAAAGATAAAAAATGTGTTCTAACTGGCTTATCAAGCTAAGTTTCAGGGATTTGTCTCCAGAGTGCACGTGACCTATAATAGGAGGCACATTTTTGTGCTTAATTGTGTCAGACGTGCATCTACCTATTTTATACACCTTTAATCCTCTCAATGGCTCTCTGACATAGATGCTAATATTATCCCCATTTCCCAGATGAGGAAACTGAGGCACAGGGCACCAGTGCCATGCAACTGGTAGATACGAGAGCACAGTGTGATTCCAGCTAGGTCTGCAATACAAGCCTAGAGCAGCAGACCTTAATCGCGGGTGAGTTTTCTCCCCCGAGGGTGTTGGTAATATCTGGAGTCATTTTCAATTGCCATACAACTCTGGGAGAAGCAGGAAGTGCAGCTATTGGCCTTGAGTTGGTAGAGGCCAGTGCTGTTTCTAAACGCCCTGTAATGCACAGGACAGCCTCACAACAAGGGACGACACAGCCCAAAATGTCAGTGGGGTTAAGGTTGAAAAACCTCAGTCTTGGGGTGCGGGGGTGGTTTATTCCGTTGGGCATCTGATTCTTGATTTCAGCTCAGGTCCTGGGATTGAGCCCCAGGTCAGGCTCCAGGCTTAGCAGGGAATCTGCTTGAGATTCTCCCTCTCATTCTGCCCCCACCCCTGCTCGCTCTCTCTCTCTCAAAATAAATAAATAAATCTTCAAAAAGAAAAGAAAAGAAAAACCCCCATTCTTTGCCGGCGCCCTGTGATACCTTGCCATTTCCCATGAATCCTATGGGATGAGAAGCGAAGGTGACCCAGGGAGCCCTTTGGTCCAGCCCAGGTCCCATCCCCCCCCACCTTCTCTTTTTCCACTTGTGAGCTTGTATTTATGGCAGTTGTTCTTTGCCTGCCTGGGGAGCCTTCAGCCTCATTCTGCTGTCCAGAGGCCCCTGTCCTGCAAACCAGCTCCCTCATAAAGGCAGCTTGCTCAGAGAACACGGCTTTGAGATACTCCCCGAAATCTTTACCACTGTCTCCCCCCACTTCCCAAAACCTCCCCCCAGTAAACCTACAATCCTGGGAACATGAGATGGTTTTGCAGTTCAGAGACAAGCTGCTGAGCATTTTTGTTCTGTGAGGATGACATCCCCTCAAGGGAAAAGCCTGTCACCAGTGAGGCCTCCTATGTTCCAGGGGCTGGGCCCTCTCGTCTAGGGCTTGGGGGGGGGGGTGTTCCCCAGCCAGTGGAGGGGAGACGTACCTTGGTTTGTCCTCGCACCTTCTTAATCCTGTTTCCATTTAAACTTCAAACAGCCCAGGAGAGAGTCCTCCCCTGATATACCATCAAAGAGGTTGAGGTTTAGACCTTTCCTGAGGTCAGATCCTTGGCAGGAGGGGTTTGAACTCCGGGGACCCTGGTGACAGCTCTTTGTCCCAAACCAAGTGCCTTAGCCCAGTCGTCAGGGCAGGAAGCAGCCTCCCTCCCCTGCCTGCTTTCACTGTGGCCTCGGTGCCTGGGGAGAGGAGGCCCCCCCCCCAGTCCTCACCTCTCGGGGGGTCCTCTCGCCCGGTGGCGGGGGCCTGTGGGAGGCCAGGCAGCAAGGGTGGAGTCTCCGGCCGGAGCTGCGGTCCCGGGGAAAGCCTGAGACCCCCGTGGCCTACTCCCAGGGGCCGACAGGCTGGAGCCGAGCTCAGAACAGCAACTACTGAAGCAACGCTTCTGGGAAAGGCGGGGCTTGAAAAATGGGTTTCGCTTTTCCTTTCCTTTTCCCTTTCTCTACTAGCTGTGTGGTGACAGGTTAGCAGCACCGCAGGCAGGGGCCCGGGCCCCCTCACCCTGTCCTCGCTGTGCGCCTAGGAAGGCAAGGACTCAGGCCAGCGGACCCCGGGGAGGGGGCGGTCGCGGGGTTGGTCGGCCCCTGGCCTCCACTCTCCACCTGGGAAATGGGTATAAAAATAGCTCCTGTGGCACAGAGCCATGGTGAGGAGTGAGGCCCCTGGGGCCCAGGTGGACCCCGCAAGCGCTTCGACGGTGGTCACCATGGGTGGGCTGCCCTCATGTGGCTTCCTCGCCCCTCTGAGCTGGGTGCCGGGCAAGGTCTGCCGCCTCCCGTGTGTAACTGGGGAGTGCAGAATTCTCTGAAGACCCGGTGTGTTTCCGTAAATCATTTGGTGGTGGAACCTGACCCCGCCTCTGCAGGGACCTGGTTTTTATGTATCCCACTTCATTTGCATATTCATTGTTTCCCTGCAGAAGTATTAGGGTGTGACTAAACCTTTCCTGGGACGCCTGGGTGACTCAGTGGTTGAACCGCTGCCTTCAGCTCAGGGCGTGACCCCGGGGTCCTGAGATCGAGTCCTGCCCCCATCGGGCTCCCTGCATGGAGCCTGCTTCTCCCTCTGCCTGTGTCTCTGCCTCTCTGTGTGTCTCTCATGAACAAATAAATAAAATCTTTAAAAAATAAATAAATAAAAGAAAAAGAAAGACCTTTCCTCTCCCCACATCCAAACCATTGGAAACTCTGGAACATATCTGGCCCCGATGGTTTGAGATACAAGATTGTGGTTGCGGGTCTCCCGATCTGCAGATGAGGAAACTGAGACCTCGGGCTGGCGGGGGGAGGGGGCAGGGGCTTGCCCGTGGTCGCACAGCTAGGACAGGGCGAGGGACCCAGTTCTGGGCTCCGTGTCTGTGGGAATGGCCTGCCTCACAGTCGTGGGCTGAGATCTGTGTCCCTGTGCGAGGGCCGCGTGCTCTGTTCCTGTGGATCAGGCCGGGAGCCCCAGGTCCTCTCCTCTGCCCTCCTGGAGGCCACACTGGGGGCTGCCGCTGGCACACGGAGTGGCCCAACCAGCCAGCCTTGGCTCTGCGGGCGTCCCCCGGGCCCTCTAGCAGGGAGGAGGGATGGGAGGCTGATGAGTTGCTGAGCTGCGACTCGGCGGGGCCTCTGGGTCCCTGGTGTCCTGGCCTCCTGCGCTCAGGGGCCCTCGGAGGCCATCCTTGCTGGAGGGCTGGTCAGCCCAGCTGCCATCCAGCCCCTCTGCTGCTTCTCCTCTCCCCCCCCAACCCCCCCCCAACATAGACCCAGATGCCCAGGCCTCTCCAGGGTCCTGGGAGCCTCAGGGGCCAGGCTGGCCGAACGACTGAGTGGTGCTCACCCCGATGGCCCTTGTGAAGCAAGAGCCCCAAGAGACTCGGCTTGCCTTAAAGCTCCCTCGGTCTCTTGTGATTTCAGGCACGCTGTTTTGGGTGAAGTCGGCCGGTGGGGCATGTTCGGGTACATCCGGACCTGAATTTGGCATCAAGGCTTTTCTTCTCCCGTTGAAAGTTTGTAGCCCACTGAGAAGGCAGCTGGGTGGTCCCTCTGGGGTCTCACTGGCCTGCACTGAGGCCTCCTGTGTCCCACTGTCTACCTGGTGGCTCTCTGCTGACTTGCTGGTGGTCCCCGGGCTCCGAGGAGCTACAGATGCTCTGGTTTCAGCCACATTGGCATCCTGCCCCCAAGGAACAGGCTCTTACCTCTCTGTGACGTCCCCATGCCCTGGGCCTGGGTCCTGCCTTGCAGACCTCACTCAGGCCCTGGGAAGCTGCAGGGGGCAGTCTAGGGGGAGGACTAGCCCAGGAGGCCTGGGGGTTGGGGAGGAGGTGGTCAAGCCCCTTTCTTTCTTTTTCTTTTCTTTTTCTTTCTTTCTTTCTTTCTTTCTTTCTTTCTTTCTTTCTTTCTTTCTTCTTTCTTTCTTTCTTTCTTTCTTTCTTTCTTTCTTTCTTTTTAAAAATATTTTATTTATTTATTCATGAGAGACACAGAGAAAGAGGCAGAGACACAGGCAGAGGGAGAAGCAGGCTCCCTGTGGGGAGCCTGACACGGGACTTGATCCCAGCACCCTGGGATTACGCCCTGAGCCGAAGGCAGACACTCCACCACTGAGCCACCCAGGGGCCTCCAAGCCCCTTTCTTGACCCAAACACACCACAGAGTCTTCTCTGGCTCCTGCTCCTGCCCCGGTCCTCTCTGCTCCTGGCTGCCTCCTCCCCCGACACAGAGTTTTCAGGCCACTCTGCCAGAGTCTGACCATCTGGGGAGCAATTGCTGTTGGGACACTAACCCTTGACTTGTGACTCTTGATCTTCCATCTGCCTGCCTCCCTCCCCATCCTGGAAGGGTTCTCCCTCCACCCCCCTCTATAGGGACTTCCCTAAGGTCAGGTCTGCAAATTGCCCCCATCCTGAGGACTTCTTGTTTTTTGCCCTCGTTCTTTGAGAGATTGATGGTGGAGAGGGTTGGGGACAGGACGTCTCACAGATCAAGGATACTATCCACAGGGAGCTATTTCAAAAAAAAATCCCCTTTGCTCTTGTCAAAGGCTTAGAGCATTTCTATGTCACCAAACAAACCATTAGTGCCTCCCTTTTGTAACCTAAATGAGGATGGTAGGAATGCCAACTAGTTCACCAGCCTGAGGCTGGAGGTCAGACCCTCCTTGCTGGGGCTTGGCCACAATCGCTGTTGCTAGAGAATTAGGGAGCTGACTGCCAGGCACCTTTGTGCTGCCTGGAGCTGGACTTTATTCAGTTTTTTGAACACAAGCCCCAGAGATTGATTCACACTTACATAACTTAGGAATTTTCTGGCACACCCCCGAGGCAGCTCCAGCTTCAAAGGTGCAACAAAACCTCCAGGCCTGGGAAAGGACAGGGAGCCAGCAGCCAGCAGCTCATCGAGAGCTGGGGGCAACTCAGGAGGCTGGTTTCATCACATAACTCAGCCACCTGCCTCTTCCTGACTGTTCGGGTGTTGTGATCCTTCAGGAGGATGTGGTTGACCTAGCTGGGGTCACAGAGTGTGTTTTGGGGTGTGTCTTAATCTTAGTCCTGTGGGGACTGCTATAACAAAAACGCTGCAGACTGGATGGCTTCTAAACAACAGACATTTGTCACAGTTATTGAAGCCAGATGTCCGAGATCATGGTGCCAGCATGGGGGTGGGGGTTTCTGGTGAAGACCCACTGCGGGGTTGCAGACTGCTGACTTCTCCTTGTATCCTCACACGTGGAAGCAGCCAGGTTGCTGTGGGATCTTTTAGAAGTGGGCACCAATCTTGCTTCTGAAGGCTCCACCCTCACTACCTAATCAATCACCTTCCAAAGCCCCTACCTCCAAATACCATCATATGGGGTGTAGGATTCCAGCATATGAATCTGGGGTGGGGCACACAGACACCGGGCTCTCAGAGGCTGAGAGGCATGAGGTGGGGCTTGGTGGTTGGTGCCTCCACCAGAACCACATGGGGTAGAGGAGAGGCAGTTACGCAAAGGAAGGGGGCGCTCTTCCTAGAATTGGCCAAGAAAGGATGTTGGGCAGGGGAAAGTAACAGGTGTCCTCTGTACCTCATCCTTTGCGCTGCCCACCCCCACATCCTCCTTCCAGGTATAGGACTAAAGAAGACCTTCCTTATGAGATGCAACAACCCAGATAAAGCACTGGATGTCTCTACTCCTCCCCAAGGGTCACACCCCAAATCACACCCAGAGGTTGTATCTGCAAGGCAGCGGATCTACCCAATGGAGCCACCAGGCTCTGAAGGCAGGGGTCTGGTCCTCTCTCATTCTGTCACAGCCCTTATTTATTTTTTTAAGAAGATTTTATTTATTTATTCATGAGAGACACACAGAGAGATGCAGAGACATAGGCAGAGGGAGAAGCAGGGTCTCTGTGGGGAGCCTGATGTGGGACTCGATCCCAGGACCCTGGGATCACGCCCTGAGCTAAGGGAAGATGCTCAACCACTGAGCCACCCAGGCATCCCGACAACCCTTACTGACATTCTCAAATCTGTGACCTCAGTGGTAAATTTAACCACCCCCAGTAGTTAATAAAGGCAATAAGGAGGAGAGGGAAGGAAAATTCTGAAAAATCATGCCGACACAGCAAGCAGGCAGTTACAATCCTTTGGTTATAATCTTTTTATGAAACTGGAATTACTGATATTATTGCCAGCTTCAAAAATATTAGTAATCTCATGGCAGTAATCATCATAACTAGAATTTACTGAGTGCTTGCCGCGTGCCAGTTACGGTTCCAAGGGCTTCACAAGAATTAGCTCAAGGTCATGGCGGGTATTTGTGACTTTCCTCTTTATCCCCTTGCCTTCGGCCAGCTCCTAATCAGGTTGGAGTCCTTTCCGAAGGGCAGACCCTAACCTTCACATCTTCCAGAATCAGGTGGGAGTAACCTTCCAGCGGCCTTTTCCCCTGGCCATGGTAAGTCAAGGAGACACGGATCCCCTCCACTGCATCCAGTGCATGTTGGCAATATTACGACTTCCCTTTTATGAATATGACCAGCCATCTTTACCAAGAACCCCTGACAGTCTAGAAGTCCCCCCAAAAGATAAATATACTATCAGTGGATGAGTAGATACATACATCATGGCATATACATTTGATGGAATTTTATTCACCATAACAATAAATAAAATACCAATACATGCCACAGTGAAAATGAACCCCAAATGCTTCTGCTAAATGAAAGAAGCTAAGCACAAAAGATCACATATTTGGGGCACCAGGTGGCTCAGTAGGTTAAGTGTCTGCCTTCCACTCAGGTCATGATTCCAGAGTCCTGGGATTGAGCCCTGCAGCAAGCCCCACATCTGGCTCCTTGCTCTGTGGGGAGTCTGCTTCTCCCTCTCCCTCCTCCTTCTCGTGCTCTCTCTCTCAAATAAATAAAATCTTTAACCAAAAAAAAGGCCACATGTTGGATGATTCCATTTACATGAAGTATCTAAAATAGGTAAATTTATAGAGATGAAAAGCAGGGTGGTGGCTGCCAGGGACTGGAGGGAGGGCTCAGAGAGTAACTACTTGATGGGTATGGGATTTCTTTTTGGGGTGATGAAACCATTCTGGAACTAGGGATAAGTGGTGGTCATGCATCCAACTGTACTAAACACTGAATTATTCACTTTTAAAAAGCTAATTCTATGCTCTGTGTGTTTTACTTCAATTTTTGAAAAGTCAGAAAAATGAATTTGGGCCCAAGCAGGTTAGGATTTTGTTAAGTAAATACATCCTTTTGCTGGGTGGGGGGAAAAAAAGGGTAAACATGGAATTCTCATATAATCCCACAATTTCAATCCCAGGTATATACCCAAGAAAAGTGAAAATGTGTATCCCAAACTTGGGCATGAATGCTCACAGTGGCATTATTCATAAATAGCCAAATAGGGCAAACAACCCAATGTCCATCAACTGGTGAATGGCTACATAAAATGTGGTTCAGGGACCTTGGGTGGCTCAGTGGTTGAGCGTCTGCCTTTGGCTCAGGGTGTGATCCCAGGGTCCTGGGATCGAGTCCCGCATTGGTCTCTTCGCAGGGAGCCTGCTTCTCTGCCTGTGTCTCTGCTTCTCTCTCTCTGTCTCTCATGAATAAAGAAAATCTTAAAAAAATAAAATAAAATGTGGTCCATCCATACAAAGGAATATTATTTGGCAATAAAAAAGAATCAAGTACTGGAATGTGTTACAACATGGATGAGCCTTGAAACTACGCTGAGAGACGCCAGTCACAAGGACCATGTGTAGTATGGCTCCATGCATGTGACATTTCCAGAGCAGGTATATGTATAGACACAGAAAGTAGAATGGTGCCACCAGGAGCCGGGAAAGGGAGAAGTGGGGAGTGATTGTTAATGGCTACGGGGTTTGTTTTGGAGGTGATGAAAATGTCCTGGAGACAGCCTGGATTGCCCAACTTGAGGAATGTACTGAAAACCACCCATCTGTCCGTTGGATGGGTGGAATGTATGGTATGCGACTCATAGCTCACTAAAGCTGTGTGTGTTTCAAACGGCCAGCTCACACTTCCAGCTTGAATTTCATAATTATTAGGTGAACTGGTAGAAGTATTCCCCTTCTGGAAAAATACCAACATTCTGGATAAGTAGCACCTCCAGTCAGGTGATGGGAAGCGACATTTTGGGCCATGCGGTAGAGCTGCAAGAGGTGCCGCTTCCTCTCCACCTGCTAGTTTCTGGGCTCTGTATTGTGGGTATTGGGAGAAATGTCACACGGGCTGCTGCTCATACGGGATCCTCAGGACAGCAATCCACCCTATCCCTGCAGGAGTCACTGGCATCTCAGTTCCCGCAGATGAGCAGGGGGACAGCCGGGCTCCCCCTCACCGCAAGGCCCTCCCCCCTTTCACACCTGTTCAGATGTCAGGGGGCACCTGGTGGCTCAGTCGGTTAAGCAACTTCCTTCAGCTCAGGTCATGATCTCGGGGTCCTGGGATCAAGCCCCGCATCAGACATCCTGCTCAGCGGGGAGTCTGCTTCTCCTTCTCCCTCTGCCCCTTACCCCTTGCTCGAGTTTCTCTCTCTCGCTCTCTCTTTCTCTCTCTCCTCTCTCAAATACATAAATAACATCATTAAGAATTTTTTCAGAAAATAAGTGTTGGCAAGGATGTGGAGAAATTGGAACCTTTGCGCATTGCTGGTGGGAATGCAACATGGTGGAGCCAGTATGGAACACCACGTGGAGGTTCCTGAACAACTAAAAATAAAATTACCATGCAATCCAGCAAATCCACATCTGGTTATATACCTAAAAGAACTGGAAGCATGATCTCAGAGATATTTGCATACCCGTGTTCACAGCAGCCTTATTCACAATATCCAGGAGGTGGAAGCCACCCAGCGTCCATGGGTAAACAAAATGAGATAGATACACACACTGGAATATTGTTATTCAACGCATGACATATTCAATATGTAGGATGGACAATTATTTGACCTTAAAAAGGTGGGAAACTCTGAAGTGTGCTGCCACATGGAATAACCTTGGAAACACTCTGCTCAGTGAACTAAGTCAGCCCCAAAAGGACCACCACTCTGATTCCACTTCTATGAGGTACTCACAGGAGTCAGACTCGCACAGAGTGGGACGGTGGTTGTCAGGCTGGGGGAAGGAGGGAATAGGAAGTGAGTGGTATATTTTCAAGATTTATTTATTTGTGTATTTGAGAGAGAGAGAGGGAGAGAGCACAAGCAGGGGGAGCGGCAGGCAGAGGGAGAGGGAGAAGCAGGCTCCCCACTGAGCGGCGAGCCTGATGCGGGGCTCGATCCCAGGACCTTGGGATCATGGCCTGAGCTGAAGGCAGATGCTTAACCAGCTGAGCCACCCAGGTGCCCTGGAAGTTAGTGTTTAGTGGGGACACAGTTTCTTGGCATCTTGCAACTTTGCAAGATGAAAAGCTTTGTGGGGTAGATGTTGTAGGGGGCGGGGTGATGGCCCCAGGACAATGCCAACAATTATTGCCACCAAACAGTGAACTCGGCAGTGACAACCACGGTAGATTTTGTGTAGCTCTCCTAGAACTTGCTGTTCTTTGCTCCCAGGTCCCTTGTCAGACGCGGGCCTGAGCTGCAGACAGGCTCTCTTGCTTCCGTCCCAGAGCTGCCAGGGAGGCCCCCGGGATTGCACATAGAAGAATAGCCAGGCTGCTGACCGGCTCCTCCAACCCCGAGGCAGCTGGGCCCCTCAGGGCGGGACACTTTAGGGCCACTGTTATAAAAACCCCACACCACTGCTCCAGTGCTCACAGCCCAAAAGGCATCTTGTGATCCTTGGGCAGCCATGTGCTCAGGGGGTGACAGTCATGCGTTGGGGAGAAGGAGCCTTAAGGAACACTCTGACCCTGAAATTCTTGGCTTCCAGGAATCTCTTCCCTCCCCCCCACCTCCTGTGCCTGGGGAGCACAATTTGCCAAATGTAGTGAAATTTCCACCCCTGCCCCCACAGCTTTGGCTGCAATCAGCCCCGGAATTCCTGGGGCCAAGTCTGGAGGGGAGCAGAGAGGCAGCGGTCACAGGGGAGAGGGCGCTGAACCCTGTCCTGGCTGCTGGTCCTCATAATCTGCCAGAACCGTTTCCTGGGCTCCTGCAAGGGTCCGATGAGTTCATCTTGGCCGTGGCAAGACCATCATCAGGTACGCGTGTCACTGTTAGAGCTTTATACACACACAGGACTCAACTTACCTTTTATAGGATATTCGAGAGACTCTGGAGGGCACGCTCCCCTTCCTTCTCCTACCCTGCATGGAAAATCCAGATTTCTGTGATTGTGGGGTTGGAGGGATGGGAACCGCCAAGTGCAGAACATTGCATCAGAGCCCTGTGCGGGGAGCGTACAATTCTGCACCAGCTTCCGACGAGCACGTTTCCCCCACACCAGCAAGCAAAGGTCTCTGTCACCAGATAGGTGACTATGACAACTTAATTCAGTTCCAACACATCTCCCCAGAGATGGCATCAGATCCCATAGGTCAGGGGCCCTGTCCTGCAAGTGTATCCCTGCTCCCCACGCACCCCCCCTCAGATGTGACTTCAAGTCCAGGTTGTCACCTGTGCTTCTGATCTAGGGGCTATAGATCAGAGATCCCCACGACCTCCTCCTTGGGTTCAATTAATGTGCTGCAGTGGCTCACAGAACTAGAACTCCGGTTTATTGCAAAAGGAAGTAAGTCAGGAACAGCCCAATGGAAGACTGACACAGGGCCAGGTCTGGGGCAAGGGCATGGAGCTGCCATGCCATCTCCAGGAGCATCACTGTGCCCACTGCTCCACGTGGCCACTCACCTGGATGCTCTCTGAACCCTGGCTTCTTTGGGCTTTTATGGAGGATTCATTTCATAGGTGCGATGGATTAAATCATCGGCCATGGGTGGTCAAACTCCAATCTCCTTTCCATCCTCCGCCCCTAGGTGGGCAGGTCACTGTAAGTTCCAACCCTCTAATCACATAGTTGGCTCCACTGGCAACCAGCCTCTATTTTCAGATGATGCTGAGGCATTCGAAAAATCACCTTATTAACTTAGCCAAAGTCACCTTCATCACACCCGTCACTTCGGAAATTCTAAGTGTTTTAGGAGCTCTGTGCCCAGAATGGGGTTGAAGACCAAAAATAACTTTCTTTTTTTAAGAGAGATTTATTTATTTATTTATTTATTTATTTATTTATTTATTTGAGAGAGCGAGGGAGGGGGAGAGGGAAAGAGAAAGAGAATCTCAAGGAGACTCCATGTTGAGTGTGGAGCCTGATGCAGGGCTCGATCTAACAACCCTGAGATCATGACCTGAGCTGAAACCAAGAGTCTGATGCTTAACTGACTGAGCCATCCAGGCACCCCAAAATTTCTTATTATAAATCACGATGTCACAGAGAGCTTCACACACAAACTCATTCTAACCACATGGTCTGTCTGAGAGGCAGGGAATACAAGCCCAATTTACAGCTGCCAAGACTGATGCTTGAGCATCTGGGCACCTTACCCAAGGGTATAGCGTCTAACACCATGAAGTGCCAGGGTTGGTGTTAGACCCGAGGTCTGCCTAGGTCCCTGTTCTCCTGCCACTAAAGCGCATCCCAGAAGCTCCCAGGGCACATCTACGGATCAATATATGAGTGAGGTTAAAGATTGCATTCCTCGAGGTGGCCTGGCCAGGCATGGGGTGGACTGGGCTGGAATGGGGGGGGGGCAAAGACATTTAAGGTAAATTTAAGCAACGTTTTCTTGGGTTGCAAAGTGGCAAACCCAACTTGAACTAATATTGGCAAAAACATGGATTTGTTGCAAGACTATTGATGGTTTTTCTACTGCATGGATCACAACCCTATGGTGTGTCGTGAAATCAGTTTAGTGGGTCTCAGTTGATAGGAAAAGCAAATGGCATGGAATAGATGGAACGTATCAGAAAGAATCATACAGGGGCACGCGGGTGGCTCAGTCAGTTAAGCACTGACTGTGGTTCAGGTCACGATCTCAGGGTCCTGGGCTCGAGCCCCATGTCAGGCTCTCTGCTCAGGGGGGAGTCTGCTTCTCCCTCTCCTTCTGTCCCTGCCCCTGCTTGTGCTCGCACTCTGTCTCTCTCTCAAAGAAAGAAATAAAATCTTAAAAAAGAATGTAACATACGTAATAAAGATATGAGTATTATTTCATGAAAATTATGTTTCATCATGTGCTTATGTGCGTTGTGTGTATGCGTGTGCTCTGGATTGCGATGTGAAATGGGTCACAGGTGGAGTGTTTGAGAGCTACAGATCTAGCTCATGGAACCAAAGGGAGATTTACAGGTTTCAGGCCACTCCTGGACCTTCAGGTCCTGAGATTAGGGCCCTCATCACGGTCATAGGTCTCTCTCTCTTTCTCTCTTTCTCCAGTTCTGGGTTTCTTTTGGGGGGTACCAGCCCCATTCAGCCCCAGTATACAGAGAGAACCTAGCCTCAAGCCAACTGATGTCCTTCTGGTTCCAGGACTGTAGACGTTAGAGTGTTTCCCCTTCAGATCCAATAAGAAGATTCCTTGTGTTCTACATCCCCCTGGTCCCTTGTGGCCAGGAGAAGGAGGTTCTCTGATTCCCCAGCCGGGGTCACATCCCTTATCCCATAGCAAAAGCAATGTTCTGTTTCTGGAAGTCCTCACTGGAACAGTGAGATTGGAGGGGGAAAGAAATAAGACCCAAACAATGGGGGTGCTCTTCTGGCCGAGTCAACTGATGATTGTTCTCTATGAAGGGGTCAGGTGCCAAGGAGGAGCTGCTACTAATTTGACCCAGGGACCGCCTGGACAGCATTTTGCAAAGTGTCAGTTTGCCAAGCAGTTCATCCCCCAAGATGGTGGCGGGTGGGATGTGGGTATCCTGTGTGTGGGTCTGCAGATCCCTGACTGAGCCCCAACTTGTGCTCCAACAGAACCAACCATCTCAGACGTCTGCTAACCTCTCCAGACTTGGGCTTCTGGAGAAGACAGCCAGTGGACAGTCTTTCCAAGTTGCTTACAGAGGGGCAGTGCCTCTGGCATCAAAGCTTGACTTCCTGCTCTGTCAGAGGTGGTGACATCTCACCCAGAGACTTTATTTACATATCCATATCCCTCCAACCCCACAATCACAGAAATCTGGATTTTCCATGCAGGGTAGGAGAAGGAAGGAAGGAACTGTTGAGGGTGGCTCCAGGAAGCTCTGCAATGGCCCAGGATAAAAACCTGGAGGCTGCTAGGGCCTGGCTGGAGGCCAGTCATCCTAGGTCTGCTGGCTTCCTGCAGTGGCTGTGGGCATGCCTCTTCCCCTGCATGGGTGGGCAAGTTGGCCCTCGCAGCCTGGCCAGGGGGATTGGGCCTTGAGGGGTCAGGGGTCCCCTGTGACCTCACAGGCAGTGTCTTCCACAGGGAGGAGCCCGTACTTCAGGAATGAGTATGAAATGTGGTGGGCTGCCCCTGAAACTGCCAGATTCCTGCCCACATCTGTAAAATGAGGACATCCCACTGGATGAGCTAGGGTTCTTTTTTGGGCTGCGATCCTTAGAACCTAACATTCCATGCTTCTGAGATCCTAGGAATTGAGAAATCTTGATTATTTTGTGTACTTGACTATGGCTTTGGATCCCCAACACCTTGGATCTTTCCAGACCCCCACTTGCACCCAAGAAGGCCATCCACACAAAATGTAGGTTGGTCTCTGCCTGGTCCTCCCATGAGGCGGGCCTTGTCAAGGGGAGGGCACACTCTCACCTGGGGCCCAGATTCAGACAGGAGCCTCCTGCCGTGGCTGTTGAGTGGGTCCATGTTTACACCCACCACTAGGGGACACGGGACAGGGCCTGCACCTTTGTCATGTTTCCTCTTTAGCTATTAGCTCCTGGTACTGTGAACCTTTGTTGGCCTAACATAACCGAAACCCTACAGCTCACAGTACGTGTGGCTCCGATCTGGTGAGATGTAGAAACGTTCTTCACAGAACTCTGGAGAGGCTGGAGTAGGCCCAGGCACAGGACTAGACTCAGTCCCTGGAAGAAGCACATTTTGAGGCTCGTGGGATCTGGTGACGGAGATGTGGAGCTGGGAGGGGCCAGAAGGAAAGGATGGGTGATGGGGTTTAATTTCTGCCGCTGTGCCCTGTTGTGCATCAAGACCACCCCACCCCTATCCCCCGGTCCCCGTGACCCCCCAGGTCCCCATGACCCCACCAGTAAGGATGCTGCTGCTCACTCTTCCTGTCTATGGGTCTGGAGCTCCGCTGCAGTTCTCGGGAAGCGCCGGCAGAGTGAGGCCCACGGCTGCCGGGATGTCCCACACTGCTCTGCATTTCAGGTTCTAGATCCTTGTTCTAGATTCTGAAATTCCATGGGAAAGGAAGCAAGTGTTTGGCTTGATGCAGAACAAGCTCACATCTCATCCTGGGCTCCGCAGAGCACAAGGGCCCCTGGCCAGGGGGTGGGCAGATTTGCAGAGGGGCCCCGAGGTCTTCCGGGAGAGAGGAGCAGGCCCCATGAGCATGACCGGCACCGAGGGTCTGACGCCCCTAAGGAGACCAGCTCCCACCCCCCCCATCCCCCCACCCTGCCGCCGGCAGCTCGGCCCCCAGATCTGGCCTGCTGCCCTGTGCTCAGGCCGCCCTGGGATGCGGGTCCTGCATTAGGAGAAAAGGTGGGACCACAGGATTCTGTGTCGGCCACAGGTATTAGGGACCAATGTTAGGTTCTTTTATTAAGGCCAGAAAAGACCTCTTTTGTCTCACAGGTCCCGACCGGCCCTGAACGTGTCTGACATCAGACTCCTCACGGCCCTGTCCACCTTTTTTCTCTTAGAAGTTCTTAAAACCAGGATTGGCTCAAACAGCCCGTAGCCATTCGCTAGAGGTGGATCCAAATCGTGATTTGCACAGAAGAGCAAACCCCTAGGACTAGTGTGATGCCTGGGAAGAGGAGAGAATCTTCCAGCAAGGAAGAGCTGGGAGCTAGAAGTCATATTAATGGGATCCCAGCTGACATTTGACTCTACCTGTCGCCTGAGCTCAGGGTCGATGGCACCCGCCGTTCATGCACGATGACAGTACCCGCCTCTCCTCCCCTAACTACGGGCTCTGTGATGATGGTTTTCTGTGTTTAGGTTAATCCTTTTCATAACTGCATAGGGTCAGTCTACTGTTGTCCCCGCCTTACCAATGAGAACACAGAGACTCAGAGAAGTCTGTGATGTGCCCAAGGTCACACGCTCAGCCAACGGCAGAGCTGGGGCCCCAGGGAGGACGCCTGGGCTGTGAGGCCAGAATCCTGATCATCAGGCTCTGCAGCCTGGAAGGGCTGAGGATTTAGCATCGGAATCATCAGTTTAAATTCTATACAGGAGGCACCTGGGTGGCTCAGTGGTTGAGTGTCTGCCTTCAATTCAGGTTGTGATCCCAGGGTCCTAGGATAGAGTCCCCTATTAGGCTCCCCTCAGGGACCCTGCTTCTCCCTCTGCCTGTGTCTCTGCCTCTCTCTGTGTCTCTCGTGAATAAATACATAAAATCTTAAAAAAAAAAAATCCTATACAAGGTTCCCTGGCTCTTCCCAATGAGAGCTGGAGTCATCTCCTGGAAAGAAAGGGGGAGCTCATTCTGCTTGCCTCACCCCCTTCACCGCCCCCGCACTGTGACCAGAGTCATCTCTGGCCTCCGCAGAGACGGGGATGGGAGCAAGGACCCCAGCACGCAGGCCTGCTGTGGACTCTTCTCTGGGACAGGGCCTGTCAGCCAGCCCAGGCCCAGGCACAGAGCCAACCAGGAAAGGAAATTCCCTCCCACGATCATATTCTAGGCCATTCTGCACAGGAAAGGGCAGGCTCCCCCGAAGCCCAGACAGTCTCCAGATGGTTTTTCACTGAAGACTTTCCCAGAGAGTCTTGAGAACCCGGTACAGAATGTGGGCTTGGTCAGAACTCTGGCCCAGCATCAGAACAGGCAGTCCCTTGGCTGCCCTGATGGACTGTGGGATCCCGAGCAAACCCCTCTGCCTCTGCGCCTGTGTTTCTCCATCTGCCTGGACTCGTCACCCCAAAAAGAGTCCTAAAACCTGGTTGGTACCTGTGAATGTGACTTTATTTGGAAATAGGATCTTTGCCAATGTCATTAAGTGAAGGATCTCCAGACGAGATCCTACTGGATTTAAGGTGGGCCCTGAGCCCAATGACAGTGTCCTTAAAAGAACAGGGGAAGGCGCAGAGACACAACGAGGAGAAGGCCGCATGAAGAGCCAGGCAAAGATGGGGGTGATGCAGCCACACACCGAGGGTGGCTGGCAGCTGCTGGCAGCTGGGACAGAGGCAGGGAACAGACTCCCTCAGAATCCCCAGGAGGAAGCAGCCTGCCGACGCCTCGATTTCAGACTCGAGGTCTCCAGAACCAGGAGAGGGTACGTTCCTGCTGCTCTAAGCCACTAAGTTGTGGTCATTTGTTAGGGCAGCCACGGAACCCACCACGCCACCTCAGAGCACTGATCGGGTCAGGAAGGCCCCCAGGGGTTAAGGGAGGTCGAATTAAAGCCTCAAACGTGGCTCCCACCCCAAGAAGCTCACAGCTGAGTTGAGAAGCCAAAATCTGCACTGAATTACTGCATTTCCAGCTCCAAACTGAAGTACCTTCCATATGTAGAATCTAGGCTGCCAGGCCCACAGCGGGGCTCCGGACCCGGGGGAGCGGACGGTGGAAAGTCAGCCCAGAGGAGGATCAGCCCCCAGGAACCAGAGGAGGCACAGCAGGGCGCGTGGGATGTCGGTCCTGGCAGGACTGCCTCCAGGGAGCACAAAGCTCCCAGATGTGTGGGGAGCCAGGATGAAGTGCAAGGGCCCCTGTCTTGTCTAGGGGCTGCAGTGGACCGGGGAGGGGCTTCTGGACTTCCAAGGGCTCAGCTCAGGGGGTGCCAGTCTGCTCAGGTCAGAGCAAGGGGTGCTGATGGCAAGGCCTGGCCCAGGGCAGAGGGCTTTGCAGGCCTCGAAGGAGAGAATTAGGAGACTGTGAGAAGCAGGAGCCAAGGCAAAGCCCCCCAGGCTGACTGGAGAGGTTGGGCAGGGTGGTCAGGGCCTCACTTTCTCGCCTGGAGCTGGACACAGCGATCCTAGCCTTACAAGGGGTGTAGGAGCTGAAATGGGCTGAGGTACATAAGGATGGTCAAGGCACCACTGTCCTGTCAGGAGCCGTTGCTTGAATGGCAGATGAGCTCCCAAGGAGAAGCATTTGCTACTTGGAGGTGATCAGGGAAGCGATATCTGTAGGAAGCTTTGTATGGCAAGTGACAGAAATGCAACTCAGACTGCCTTGTGCACAAATCAGAATGTTTGGCTAATGTAACTATTACCCTTTTTTTTTTATTAAAGATTTTATTTATTTATTCATGAGAGACACACAGAGAGAGGCAAAGACACAGGCAGGCGCCATGCAGGGTGCCCGTTGCAGGACTCGATCCCGGGACTCCAGGATCACCCCCTGAGCCAAAGGCAGACAGACGCTCAACTGCCGAGCCACCTGGGCATCCCGTTATTACCCTGTTTTGAATAAGCACAACACATGCCTACCTCAGGGCCTTTGCACTTGCCATTCCTTCTATTAGAATACTTTTCTCCCAGATATTTTCATGGATCTCTCCTTCACCTCTTCAGATCGTTATGGAATATATTTAAATTTTAGAATTTAATACAACCAACACTCTTTATGCCTTTTCCTGGCTTTATTGCTTTACTTTGCTCCTAGCATTCATCATCATTTAATGTGCTATTTTTATCATTTATTTTGTTTATTGTCTTTCTACTCACGCCCCCTTTCCCACTACCATGTAAGCTCCACCAGGTAGAATTTTTGTCTTTTTTTTTTTTTTTTGACTGCTGTAATTCCACCACCTAGAACTAGGTCTTGCATGTAGTAGGTGTGATGGTGAACTTTATGTATCAACTTGACAGGGCCACAGGGTACCCAGATATTTGGTTTTCTACTTGAAAGAGAGAAAGAGACACTGCATGAGCTTGGAGGGTGGGGCAGAGGGAGAGGGAGAAGCAGACTCCCTGCTGAGCATGGAGCCAGACTTGAGGCTTGATCCCAGGACACATGAGATCATGACTTGAGCCAAAGTAGATGCTTAAGCCCCTGAGCCACCCAGGTGCCCCCATATTTGATTAAATATTACTTTGGGGTATGTCTTCGAGGGTGTTTCCAGGTGAGGTGAGTGTTTGAATTCACAGGAGGAGTAAAGCAGATTGCCCTCCCCAACGTGGGTGGTTCGTACCCAATATGTCGAGGGCCTGAGTAGCACAAACGGCTGGAGGAAGGGGGAACTTGCTCTCCACCTGACTGTTTTGCTAGGCCACTGGTCTCCTGCCCTGGGACTTACATTATCGGTTCTCCCGGTCTTCAGGCCTCTGGATCTCCAAGTGCAACCACAGCACCAGCCCCCCTGGGTCTCCAGCCTGCCAACTGCAGATCATGGGACCTCGCAGCCCATATTCGTGTGAACCAATTCCCTACAAGAACTCTCTCTCTCTTTAAAAAAAAAAAAAAAAAGAACTCTCTCTCTCTCTCCACACACATATATATACTTATCTCCAGTTGGTCCCGTCTCTCTGGAGAACCCTGACTGCCACAGTAGGCATTCCTTGACTATTTGTTGAATAAAGAGATGATTGAACACACACAACTGAGAGGTCCAGAGGATGAGTGGCTTCAGGCATAGCTGGATCCAGTGACTCAGGTGACTCATCCGGGCTTCAACTCACTATATCTCTCGGCTCTCTGGGCTCTAATTGATTTTGTTCTTCAGGCCAAGAGCCATCTGTGGCTCTAGATCCACATCCACCTTACTTAGCAAAGTCCCCCAGAGGGTCAGAGAGAGAGGCCCAGAGAAGAATCTGGTTTGTCTGGCTTGGCTCTCTCTCTGAACCACTCAGTGTAGTCAAAAGGCAGGGTCAGTCAAATGAGATGAGTTCCCAGTAGGAAGAAAGGGGGACGGCCCTAGGAAGACAAAACAATGGAAGTCTACCACAGAGGACTTCCTGGAGGAGGTAGCCTTTGAGTCAGGCCTTGGAGGATTATTAGGACTTGGCCATGATGTCAGAGCTTTCTACAATTGGACCTGCCCACCTGTCCAGCCTTTGCCTCCTGTTCCTCACTACCCTGTGCCCTATGATCCAGCCACTCCCTGCTGCCTAAATGTCTCCAAGTCTAAACTGCCATGTCTTTGCATATCTTCTTCAGAAACCAGCATAGTGCTCCAGGCTCTTAAGTGTCGCTCTTAAGTGTCGTTCCCTTACACAGTCGCAGGCATGCACGATCCCAGGACCCCAGGCGCATGCACGACTCCAGGAGCATTCTTGCATATGCATGGCCCCCTGCCTTTCTCTCTCTTCCTCTCACACCATTTCTCCTCCCTCCCTCCTTATGAACCAGAAAACAGCACCACCACCTTTCACCTGGGTAGCATGTATATCAGCCGAGTCAGTAAGAAACCCCCAAATATCTCCTCCACGTTTTGGCCTCACTACCTAAAATTCAGCCATTGTTCCCATCTGATGTGCTGGCCACTGTGCTAGGTTCTTTGGAGACGATTTAAGAAAAAAAAAAAAAAGCTGTAGTGCCTGATATGGAAAAGATACTCAACAAATTTTTTTTCTTTTTTTTTTTTTGATACTCAACAAATATTGAGTGAATTGATGAGTTACTTAATTCAATCAATCAATCAATCAATCGATAGATAAACTTCATTTCCAGGGGCCAGAGCAAGGGCCCCCTATATTGCTCCACCAGGAAGAATGAGGTGAGGGCCTGGAGGGAGGTGTCTAGGGCATGTGGTGGGGCTCTGCAGGGAGGCCTTCCTGGAGGAAGTGCCATTTGAGAAGAGTGGGCCCTGCACAGCAGGGGGTGGGGGTGAGATGAGTCTACAAGACAGGATGCGGGAATGTCACAGAGGCCAGTCTAGGGTGGGATGGGAGTAGAGAGTCTTTCTTTGGGGTGAGACATCAAGCTTGTGTGGCCTTTGTTAAAATAAAGTCCCTGGGGGCAAGTAGTGGGATCCTATCTCGCGACTGTTAAGACAAGGTGTGTGTGGGGGTTCAGGATGGCTACATTTTGACTGAGGGGCAGGTGATGGAGGGAAAGTTCTGGAACCCAGGGTATGCTCCCCGAAGGGACCCCAGCTAGGCCATAAGTAGAATGAGATCCTAAGCCTTCGGAGAGGAGGTCCTAAGTATTTACATCCTCACAAGTTGGGCACTTTCCAGTTTACAAAGCATTTTTCCATCCGTTATCTACCTGGTCCTGAATGGTAGGAATTTCCTCCTTCAGCAAGTATTTATAGAGAACTTCCTGCTTGAGAGGGTCTCAAGGACCAGTGGTCCTCTGCTGACGGAACTTAGGGGCCCCCTGCCAGGCCCTGCCCTGTGTGGGTTTCCGTGCTGGGTGGGGGTGGGGGTGGGGGTGGGGCGAAGTCCACATTGTCAGCATGAACCTGGTACGAGAGGGACCCAGCACCTGCTCTCACGGGCCCACCGTCCATCAGGAAGAGGGGCGTTATTCACTAAGTATAGACATTTGGGTCCAAAGTCTAGCCGTGTCAACTCAGATGTTTGAAAAAGGCAGGGTATTTTTCAAGAACACTGTTTCCCTATTAGCCTGGTGCCCCCAGCGTATCGGGTGCTTGCTCCGTGTCAGGCCTAGTCATAGGTATTTCACTGAGTTTGAATTTCACAACCTCCTGTAAGGCAGGTGCCCTTCTGATTGCCATTTGGTTGGCAGAGCAAGAAACGAGGCCCAGAGAGGTTAAGTGACTCCCTTGAAGCCACACAGCTAGCAAATAGCAAAGCAGAGTTCAAACCCAGTAGTGTGGCTCCAGAATCCGCACCCTTGATCCCTGTACATTTATCTCGTGCTTTTCAGCACCCCCACCTCATTATTACATGTGTGTGTGCATGTGTGTGTCAGGGGCATCTTGGAGCCAATTAATGGGATCTCGAGCTTTCCTGGTAAGTGCTCAGGATCTCAGGTTCCCCGTCCTCCCGGCCCCCCTCCCCGCCCCGCTCCTACCCACCACCACACTTGCTCCTCTTCAAGAATGGAGCCTGGGCGTAAGGGAGGAGAGGGGAGGTGGGCTTTGGCTAGAGCCTGCCAAATAGTGCATGATTGGAAAATTTCACCACCACCACCCAGTTTGCAAATATGAGTATTGGCACGTAGGTAGGGTAAGAGCATCTGTATCACCTGCTCTGCTGTGGAAGGTCCCCCAGAAGGAGGGGTTGGCCAGGTGAACAGGGTGGCCACTCCAGGCCAAGGTGGTCCGAGAGCCTGACGGTGGGGGGCGGGGGGGGTGTCACACTGCCCCAGCTGCCAAGATCAGAGCCGGGGAAGTGCCGGCCCCATGGCCCAGAGTGGAGGTCACAAGATAGGCCTGAGCCCTGTCCGGCTCCACATGCCCCCCCGGTCCAAGCAGGAAGGCCTTGGATTCCGTGGGGACACAAACCCTGGTGACCACACAAGCCAGTGCGACTGTTGGCCTCGCGTCTTCTCTGGGCTGGGCCACCGCACCTAATTTTAACTGACCTGCTGATTCATGGGAGGTGGCTCCCTCCCCCACCCCGGCCCATCTGCAGGGCAGCCAGGCGCAGCCAACCGCAGCCACCCCTCAGGGCCCGCCCAGGAGCTGCCAACAATTTTAAAGTTCAAGGTCATTCCTCATGGGCTCTAAGCTGGCATTCCAGCCTCATCCATGACCAATCCACTTCACAAAGCTTCTGGCCCTGTCAACTAGCCTTCTCGGGGTTTCCTGAACATTCCGGTGCATGCCTGCTTCCCTAACTCTCGGGACCATCTTCCAAGTCCCCATCCAAATGCCCCCTTTTGGAGGATGCCCTACCAGACACCCCGGACTGAGTGGCTCATCCTCCCCGGGTCCCTTCACCTGCAGCCTTATCCGTGGGGACCACACACACCCAGAGGACAGACAGTGAGCCCCTACTACGTGCTCTGGGGGAGATTAGGACATCAGTTATAGGAAGGCTTTGTTCCCAGCCCCTCTTTCTCATCTTTCCACTAGACCACAAAACATTTTACTCTCTCGGTGGGGACAGCGGCAGACACAGTGCTGTGTCAGCCTGTCTCACTTCCTCTGGGCCCTCGGAGAGGTCTCCCTCCCAGCCTCCCTGGAAGGTGGCACCACTGCCCTGTGGCCTCCATGGGCTGATGGGACACAGGCTGAAACGATGAGCATCTCCCCTCACACACTCCCTTCTCTCTGTGCTGCCTGCCTGCTGGATACAGAGGAGCAGAGGCCTTCCAAGGTCTTGGGGCGGAGTGTGGGGCCCTGAGTCACTGTGTGGAGCAGAGCCCTCCCCGCAGCTTGCCTGGGATGGGAAGTGAGTGACAGCTGGAACCACGAAGCCCTGGCTAGAACCAGGCTGTTTGTTACAGCAGCGGGTACTAACGTGCCCTCAGCCACACCTAGTACGTATTCACCCGCGGCCACCGCCCGGCTCCCCTCTCCACCATCCTCCACATCACACCTGACTCTGTCCTCCCTCCTCAGAATTTCCCATGCCCCCCCTCACTGCCCCTGGAAGTTTCCTTTTCTCTCTTCTTCTTCTCCCCAATCCATAAAGACTGTGATGCCCCCCCAGGTCCTTCTCTTCTTCCCTCGGCACCGTCTCTGGGTGACCTCTGCTGCTTCCTGTCTGCTGACCACTCACTCATGCTCTGGCCCCGTATTCTGAGGCTCCCCCAAGTCTCTAGATAAATTCCAGATGTTCCGCGTCACAACCCTGGATGGGGGTGGGGCGGGGGGAGTCCTCTCTCCGCAGAATAAGCTCAGGGAACCAATTCTCAAGGGAAAGGTCAAAGTCAGTGCTCGTGGGAAGAAGGGGACTCTGTCCTGTGGACCAAGCGGGCTTTCGAGAAAGAAATCCCTCTTTGCCACTGTGACTCGGGTTTGATTTTGGATCAGAGAGAGAGCCCAACTGCAGCCGGGATGTGGGAGGGTGTTTTACTTTGTCTCCGCTTTCTCTGTCCCCTCCCAGGCAGCGGAGCTGGTGCCTTCCTCCCTGGAGGAGCTTTCTCGGTTGCTAGGCCTTGGGCTTTGATTGTTTTTAGAGGGAAGGGAGGAGGTTTGAGGAAAAGACTGGGCTGCGTGCCTGGCCGGGCCGGAAGGACAGGGGGCTGCAGGATGCGAGGGAGAGGATGGAGGAGGGGGCAGGAGGGGAAACAGCCCAGGGCTTCCCCTGGGAGGGAAGGGGGGGCTCCTCCCTGTGACCTGCCCTCTCCACGGCCACAGCCAAGGCCACACAGCGCCACCCGGTCCGGCAGAGCAGGGGCCCCTCTGCCTTTCCTGAGGGCAGGAGCCCTGTGGGCGCCGGGGCTGGACCAGGGAGGATGCAGAGGCTGCAGCGACGCGGCCTCCACCTCCCCAGCGCCACCTTGCCGGAGGACAGCCAAGCCTGTGTACCCCTACACCTGCCATGCAGATGTCCCAGGGGAGACCCCGCCCGCGTTAGTTAAGGGCGCCACCATCTGCCCAGTCACACCCCAGACTGGGCAGATTCCCACGGCTGGTGGCCCAGGGTCACCCACTCAACCCCCTGTCTTGGCCTCCCCTGCAGAGGCCGTCCCCTCCTTTTTATTCCTCAGCTGGGCAGGGTTGGGGGTTCCTCTTACAGGCCTCCTTCCCCAAACCCATCTGTGCCTGAAAAAACATCAGGACGGTGGTTGCCTCTGGGAGGTGGTGGGGTGGGGACTGGCCAGGAAGGGGCACGCGGGAACTGTCTGGGGTGATGATAAGCTTCCAAATTCTGATAGAAGTGGGTTACCCGGGACACAAACCTTGGAAACTCCGTTGGGGTGCACTCCAGACATGTGCATTTCATCGGGTGAACACTTTACATCAAAAGAAACAAAATGCAAACAGCTGTTGAGCCCCCATCAGTGGCCTGCGAGCCCAGGGACTCGCGGCGGAGGGGACAGACAAGTGTCTGCGTTGGCTTCGAAGTGCCACAAAAATAAGACTGGTGGGCACGTGGGGGATGGGTGATGAGACTGTGAGATGCCGGTGGCAGAGCACAGGTGGTGGCCATACCACACTTGTTCTAGAATTTTGTCAACTTTGCAGCATGTTATGAACATTTTTGGAATAAAATGTTGGGGTTAAGTGTCTCCTGCGTCCAGACTTGTCGCCTCGGTGACATGATTCCTATTGCGGCCAGTGTGGTGCCCCCAGGACAGCACAAAGCCCCTGGCCCGCTCCTGTTCAAAACCCTCCTGTGGCTCTCTGCTGCGGAGGAGCACATTAGCCCCTGTAGCTTCCAAGGCCATCCGTGGTTGGCCACTTTATTTTTCTGGGTTTTTTTTTTCCATTCCTTCCCTCCAACCTCCCTTTTCCCACCACAGAAACTCTAAAGTACTTCTATTTGTCTGCATATATCATGCTCTTTCCACATCCTGTGACAGATATTTCTAGTTTTCATCCAATTTTCCTTCTCTCATCTTCCTGAGTAATAGAACTCTCAATTTTTGTCTGGGGATGTGGCCATATAGAAAAAACACTGCATTTCCAGACCTCCCTTGCAGAAAGGTGTGGCTGTATGGTGTGCAATGAGAGAATGGATCACAGCTTCCAAAAACTGTCCCTAAATGTAGGGGGCATGACTGTCTTTGCCCCTTTTGCCTTCCTGCTGGTTGGAATGATGACTCGATGGCTGGAGTTTAGGCAACCACCTTGTATCAGGAGGTGGAGGCCACGTGTGTAATACGGCACAGCACTAAAGGAGGCTGCGGCTGGGTGTGTTCCTTACCAGCGCTGGACCTACCTCTGGGTCTCCGTAGAGAAAGGAAACTACTTTTGTTGAAGCCATGCTATTTTGGATTTTTTCTTTTCTTTCCTTTTTATAAAAATTTTATTTTTTCACAAGAGACACACAGAGAGAGGCAGAGACACAGGCAGAGGGAGAAGCAGGCTCCCTGCGGGGAGGGGAGCCTGATGTAGGACTCGATCCCAGGACCCCGGGATCACGACCTGAGCTGAAGGCACACCCTCAACTAGTGAGCCACCCAGGTGCCCCTATTTTGGATTTTCTGTCACCCACAACCAACCCGACCCACCAACTGCAGCATCCCCCAAATTTTGATCCTTATGCTTAGAATATTCTTTCCTCACCCTATTAGCAAACCCCTAATAATCCTCCAAATTCCTACTCGGGCATCACCTTCTCTGTTACATGTTCTTTGGTGGAAGTAATCATGTCCTCCTTAATGATTCCTTTGTTCCTTATGTCATGGTGAGCAATTACTGAGCACTTACTGTGTGTGTACCAGGCACCCTGTAGAGTCCTGCATCTGCCCTTTCTCTTTTCATTCTTACGAGGACATTTGGGATAGGCAGTTATTTTCAAAGTTTCCATTTTACAGATAAAAAACCCCCAAAGCCTGAAAAGTCATAATACCCTCCCTGGGTCACAGAAATAACAGGTGGTGGGGCCAAGTGTAGAATCCAGCTGTGTGGTTCTCTGTGCCTTCCCCTATGCTGCACCATCCTCTTACTACCTTTATTACAAAGCACTTCATCGCCTGTTTACACATCCGTCCCTCTCATCACCCCCTAAAGTCCGAGAACCCTATGCTCACCTTGGTTTCTCTGGGACCCAGTGCAGAGCCCGGCACCCAGTGAGCACACATGTCCATGGACTAGCACTTCAAGTCTAAGTCCCCCGTCCTGGTTCTGGCACAGGAGGGCCTTCCCAGGTGGGCTCCCATCCCCAGCATGCTTTTCCCCATGTGTCCCCTGCACTGGGCTTTGGCACACACAGTCCCTTAGCTCTGCTTAGGGGCCTCCTGCTTAGGCCCCGCAGAACATGCCCTCATACTTTAAGATCCAGCCCCCTCCTCACTTGGGCCAGCAGGTCTTCCTCTTGTAGCCCTCCCACCCCCCCATCCCTCCCAGCCCCCTACCCCCCCTCCTACCCTCCCAAAGCCCTTTGTTCCAATCTCAATCCCCCCCCAAGGTTTCCTCCACTCGACCTTGAGTCCCTTAAGAGCAAAGACCACGGCTATTCATCTTTTAATAATTTGGAGAGCCGTCCCTGGTGGGTGCCATGACCACAGAGATGGAAAGAGACCCAGTCGCTGGGGCCCGTGGATGGGTGAGCGCGGGACCTCCCAGAGCCGGAGGCGTCCTCCTCGCCGCCACTAGATGGCAGCAGGGCCCCCAGGGGTCCGCCTCGGCCTTTCAGCCTCTGCCTCTACCTCCAGGAAGGACCCTGGGCCCACCCAGTTCAGGAAAATAAACGTGCCAAGAATTTCCTGGCTCAGCTCTCTGCTAGGTGTGCTGTCAGTGAGGTGAGCGGGAGAAGAGGAGGGAGCCAAGTTCAGACCAGTCCCCAGGCGCGAACACCCCTGGAGCCAGCCTGCCCACCCCCACCCCCCCGAATTGTACTTGGCATCTCCTATCTGGGTGACTTCGCTGCTCACTCACTCTCTGGGCCTCCTTCTCCTCTTGCGGAAAGTGAGGTTTATAAAAGCATCTATCAAAAAGGGCTGCTGGGAGGGGCAGTGTCCTGGAGAGCACTAACGTGGAGTGAGTGCCTCGTGCTTCTGAGGGAGCTGGCGGGCAGGCATGGGGAGCTGCAGCCCAGAGCGGGGACAGATAGGGCTGCACCGAGCCTGGGGGTGAGGATGGGGGGAGGAAGGCACACCTGCTAGGAAGGCGGTGGAGTTGGGGGAGGACTCTTGGAGCTGGAGCTGTTTTTTTGAGATGGACCAGGAGGGGAGGGAGGGAGGGGGCTGCGGAGGTGGGGCTGGGCTGCATCCGGTGACAGGTGGGAAATGGGGCAAGAGGAACCCCCCCAGGCCCCTGAGGCTGCAGAAGGGGGGGGCGGGGAGGAAGGCTGGTGTCCTCAGGCTGCACCTGTTATTGGGATATTGGGATCCTTGTGTCCCTGCCAGTCCTCTTCCAATAAAGCCCCTCCAGGCCTCCAGGGAGAGGAGGAGCTTTGCCATGTAAACTGTATTTTTAGTTCCCTGTGCCTCTGTCCGGCTGCTATAAGACACCTCTCCCCGCCCCCAGCCCCACGACTTGGCTGGAGGCTCCAGGAGGACAGCTGGGGAGAAGGGGAGACGTGGTCAGTACTATGGCTGCCAGGGGGCTGGGAGGAGTGGGGTCTGGGGTGAGCTTGGGGGTCCCGCTGCCCCCTCGAGTCTGCTCAGTCTGGCCTGGCGCTGGACCAGGAGAGCAGACTGCCAGGAAGGAGCAGGCTAAGCTGGGCGGGAGGGAGACACAGGCTGGCCTCCAAAGGGGCGGCTCCCAGGAGGAGGAGGAGGAGGAGATAGGGAGGCGGTCAAGGTTGATGGGACCCTTGGCTCTGAAGGGCCGAAGTCACCCCCTCCCTCGCTGGAGTCTTAACATGTAATCCCCCAGATTCACTGCGGGGAGTTGCTGGCTGTCCAAGGGCTAGCAAACTCCCAGGTCCTTGTTGCACAGACACCTGGGGACCCAAACCTGTGTGTGTGTGGAAGTGGGGGTGGGAGTGGGATGCTGGAAGCCCCTTGCTAAAGAGTTCTCTTTATGTGCTCAAGGAGAGGTGAGAATTGCTGCCTTGAAGACTGCAACACTGATCTTATTTTTGCCAGAGAGTCTCCTGGTTTACCTTGCCAGGGGCAGGTGCTCAGTTCAAGTTCTGGGCATGGTTAGTATGGACAAGAAAAGCCTGCAGCTTCCTTCATGAGGGAGACTCTCCTGGTCCTCTGTATCCCCAAAGAGCCAGCAGAGCACGGACAAGGGAGTAAGTGTGACAGGAAGGCATATTTTGGTTCAACCTAAAGAAGACACTTTCTTTTTTTTTTATTATTTTAATTTTTATTTATTTATGATAGTCACAGAGAGAGAGAGAGAGAGAGAGAGAGGCAGAGACACAGGCAGAGGGAGAAGCAGGCTCCATGCCCCGGGAGCCTGATGTGGGATTCGATCCCGGGTCTCCAGGATCGCGCCCTGGGCCAAAGGCAGGCGCCAAACCGCTGCGCCACCCAGGGATCCCAAGAAGACACTTTCAAGTGTTAGGTGGTGAGCTCAGTACTCCTAGGAGTATTCAAGCAGTTGCTGGGTGATGATCGGTAGGGGAAATTCCCGCATGGACCGGGGATCTTCTTGGACAAGCTGCCGTCAGAGTCCCCTGTTAGCTTCAAGACGGGACAGCCCTATCCTCCTACACTTCTCTAACCCCTGCCTTTCTGTGAGTCTGGAGTCTGGAGCCCGTTTCCAAAGTGGCCAAAGTTGGGAGACTTTGGTGACTCAGAACTTTAACCCTGGGATCTCAAGACTCCAGAATTTGAAGACTCGAGACTGATCCTACGTGTCTGGGATTTTTGCATTCAAAGGATCCTGTGACATGAGAAGGGAAAGAGGACGGGGTTCGTCCGACTTGGAGGGACCCAGTTTCGCCCCACGGAGTGTTGAACTAGCCCACCTCTGTGTGTGTGCGCGCGTGCCACACGTGAGGATAAGGCTGCTGGAGGTTTTTGTAGTTCGTGCATCTCCCGCTTCTCTGCCCCGGCCATTTGAAGGCTGTCGCAGGGATAATTATAGCCCCCAAACAAAGCTGGCGACTCCAGGTAGCCATGGCAACCGTTAGGTAATGCCCGTTCTGTTGTAGAGATGTGTAAGTACAAACAGATGTCGGCTCCTTCCTCTTAGCTTAAATGGTAAAACTTAAAAGGTCCATCGACTTCAAAGCCACAGGTTTCCATGAGCACGCCAGTTAATGGGGGCGCCTGCCAAGGGGTGACAGCTAAGTATTCAACACTTTAGCGTCAGTAATGATTTGATGAGCTTTTAAATGCTCAGGCTGTCCCCAGACAGCTCAGAGGCTGGGGATGGCAGAGCTGTGGCTTCAGATTGGGTCCCAGCCCCACTGCTCACCAGCCCCGGGCAGCGGGCACAGTGCCCTTACAGCCAGGTGGGGCACCACGCCGCCCTGCCCTGTGGGGCTCGGCCTGCAGCGAGTGACCGAGAGGAGGGGCGGCGGTGGCTGAAGGTCTGAGCCCCTGGCAGACCTTCCTGGAGTTGCCTTTTCTCTTGTTCCTGGGCCTGGCATGGAGTAAGCCGTTAGTACTGGGCAGCTGATTGAATAGACATAGGATAGCCACCCCCCACCCCCGCCCCAATTCCTTCTCCATCCCTTGGCGTTTTTAGCTACTCATTGTCCCTCTACACCTTCCACTGTGAACGGTGGATGGGCTCCACATCCCTGGGTTAACACGAGCCTCGAGTGGGACTCCTGGAGCACAGGGTCTGGGAGGGGCGCCTGAGAAGCAGCCCTGAGCCTCTGGTTGGGAACGAGCTGATACAATAAAGACATAGACAAGGCTCACTGAAAGGAGGCATGAGGGGTCATACAGGAAGTAGCAGCTCATGGTGATCCCCAAATGGGAATTGGGCCAGACTTGACAGAGAACTGAGTGACTTCTGAACCCCTTGATTATACCAAAGAGCTCTAAGTTTGGGGTTCTTACTCAGTGTTGGCCATGAAATGGACTATCTTCGATGCCACACTTCCTACCACCTAGACAATTCTTGCCAAATGCCCCCTTCATGTTTGGGGAAGGGATCTGATTGATGTAACTAACAGACACGGACAGATGGACACAGCCCTGCCATTGGCTACCTCAGGTTACATGCCAGCCCTGGTCCGGTCACCTGTGACTGACAGGAGCATGGGGAAAGAACATGACCCACATGGTCATGGAGAGACTAGAGCAGAGCAGATGCCTTTAGAAAGAGCTGTATATGTGGGGTACTCATAACTGACGAGTCCAGTATAGACTCAGGACAGCCAGGACACCTGCTTATTCTTTCTGAACCTCATTGTCCTCAGCTATAAAATGGAGTGATGATACTCATTACTTTGCAAGGCCTTCATGAAAATTAGATGTAATCCCACCCAAGGAGGCACTTGGTAAACTGTAAAATTCTGTGTTGATGAAAAGAAGGGCCTGTGTACCTTGATCATAGCACTAAATCAACTGTACTATAAGCTTGTTCCTTTTGTCTCCCCAAGAGATTATGAGTTTCTTGAACACAAGAATGTGTTCATTTAGTTTTGTTTTCCTTGGCATGTAGCAGTTTCCATCACACAGTAGATACTCCCTAACTATGTGTTGGATGGATGAATGGATTGATGGGCAGATGATGGATGAATGGGTGAGAGAGTGGATGGATGGATGGATGGATGGACGGACAGATGATGGATGGGTGAGCGAGTAGATGGATGGATGGATGGATGGATGGATGGATGGATGGAGCCAGCATGGAAACATGGCCCAACGAAGGGAGCAGCACAGCAGGAGTACCTACATGTAAATGGAAGGCGGAAGAAATTAATTGTGCCTCAGGGGGGGATGTCAAGCAAAGCTTCTCAGAAGGAAATAGCTGAGTAAGGCTGTGAAGGCCACTAAGCCAGGAGTTTTCTGGGTACAGTGGGAAAATTCAGACTCCACGGAGCTGTGGGTTTGCCTGGGCTTCAACCAGCTATAAGGGGTACCACCTTGGCTCCTGCCCTCCGCCTCTGCCTGGGTGAGGGGCAGTCTGGCAAAGTGGGCGGGCTGTGGACAAGGAGACTCTCAGGGCCAGGCCAGCCCCAGGACCAGCCAGCGTGCTGCTGCCTGAGCTTGAAAACATGACAGCTCCTCCTGGGATGGCTGACAACGGGGGGAGTTGAGTTTCAGGCTGCTGGCTTTGGCTTTGATGGTGCCCTTTCTGCTGGCCTCGGAGACTCCAGACAGTGGCCCAGCCTCCTCCCTGCTCTTGCCACATACACAAACACCCCCACGCCCCTGTGGCCTGAGTTGTCCTACCACCCCACAATGGCACCTGCCCCAAAATAGCTTCCATGTGAGAGCTACAGAAAGGAAAAGATTAGACCCCACATGAAAAGAAGGGAGGAGGAGAGAAAGAGAGAGAGAGAGTGAGCGAGCCGTCAAGTGATCTGTGTCAAGCTTCAGGGAAAGTATAAAATCCCTTTGGGGCCAGGCGATCTCAAACCCCAGCTGTCAAAGCCAGGACGCCGAGTCAGCCCGGACTTGCTCTTTTTGTCTTCTTCAGCCTGTACCATGGGGCTCAGCGACGGGGAATGGCAGTTGGTGCTGAACATCTGGGGGAAGGTGGAGACTGACCTGGCGGGCCATGGGCAGGAGGTCCTCATCAGGTAAAAGGAAGAGATCCCATTGCCTCTGTCACCCACCCCTCAAAGATCAAAGGTGTGAGCCTGTAAGGTGGAACATTTGTGTGGGGTTGACCAGTTGGCTGCATCAGTTGAATTTATTAAAGCCCCCGCTTGGTTCCCCTTTGCTTTGTAAGAGTCAGGGACTTGAGTCCGGGAAGGGAGAAAGGAAAAGGGATCCAGCTCATGCCTGTGTCAGCAGCAAGAGAAGACTGGTGCTCAAACCCTGGGTGCCTTGTGCCCACCAAGAGGAATCCTAGAATTGTAGACAGAATGAGCAAGGGCCCCGAGACGTCTCGTCCAGCTGCGTCACTTAATGGATGAGGACATAAAGGACCTGAGCGGGGCAGGACCTCCCCTGAGTCCTGTAAGGTCTGTAAGCTGTCAAGGCTAAGACATGGTCTTCTAGATGAGACCTGCAGCTCAAGAATTGGCTCTGCCACTGAGCAGCTGTGTGACCTTTGGGATGGTACACAACCTCTCTGAGTCTAACAGCCTCTCCTCTACAATGGCGGCGGGGTGGGGGGGATGCTAATATCTACATTTTCGAGTGGAAGTGAGAATGGAATAAGATAATGCGCGTGAAGGGCCTGGCACTGTTCCTGGAATATAACAGGTTCTAGAAGGTGGTAGTAATTGTTATGGGTGGAGCCAGACTACGGATCTTCACAGTACGATAATTAGAAAACAGAAGACAGAGGCCCATTTCGTGACCCCAAATGTTGAGGAAGGCTTGAATTCGAGAGCTCTGAGTGGTGTGGCCTCCAAGCACGGCTTGACTGCTATAGCAAGGGGTTCCAGAATACGCAAAAGAAAACAAAATCCCAAGCTTTGTCCATAAAGGATGGACTGTGGGACTTTCTTTTCCCACTGCCCGCCACCCCAGATGGTGTGAGACCCCTCTCTGGTCCCTTCTCTCGTGCTCTGGGCAGCACGAGTCAACCATGTAACTGGACGTAAATCAACATTTCTGCAGCTGGGAGCAAGGGGACCTTCTCCTTTGTCAGCCAGATTTTCCTCTCCCACTCAGGTGTCTTTCCAGTCTCCCTCGCGCTTCCGTTCCCACTCCCTCATCCAGGGAGAATGGCCAGGCCCATAAGCTCTGTGACCCGAAGTCCGAGCCCTGGGTGGCCACGCTAGAAACGTTGGGGAAGGGTGGTGGCATAATTGGGGTGTCCCCTTATGCCTTTCTCCGCCTGTCCTCTGATAGCAGGCTGCAGGGGCTGCAACAGGTCCTGTCTGGGGAGACAAAAGTACCCCCCAAATTGACATCTGCTCTGCAGCCACATTTACTGTGTGACCTTGGACAAGTCACTCCTCCTCTCCTGGTCCTGTTTGCCTCTTGGTTGTCTGCCAGGGTCTCTGAGGTCCCTCTCTGCTCTCAGGTCCTGGCATTCCCTGAGCCCATGCTCCTCCCTTGCTTTTGGAGAAGAGGCAGGGTTGTTGGGGTTGGGGACCAGTTTGCCAAGTGCAAGTCTCTCCAAGGTGATCTGGGGGCCACCAGCCCCCCAGGGCAGTGACTTGAAGGAGACTTGGAGTATTATGTCATCAGGGGAAACATTCCCTCCTGGCCCAGGGTGGATCAAGAAGACCTGCCAGGGGCCAGGGGCCAGGGATGAGACGTGATGCCTGAGACTCTAGGGCCCTGGAAGGTCCCAGAAAGCTCAGTGCCCTGCTGTGTCCTAGGCTGTGGGACGTGCAGAGACCGGAGATCATGACAACCGGTCCCGCCCGCTGGGTGTTGGGGTCGGGCAGGAGGGCCCCCCTCTGTGTGGAGGGCGGGGAGGGGATGCTAATTCCCGGGGCTGCACGTGCCTCTGTGAGAGCTAGCCTCTTGGTTCTGTTCCAGCCCTGAGCCTGGGCTTCCTCAGCGACCTTGGCAAGGTCATTGTCCTCCACGTCTGACTGTAAAAGACAACAAATCTGCTCCACTGAGCCTGCTAATAAAACACCGAGGGCTTCGCTGCAATTACATGATCACAAAGGGCTGGAACGAAAAGGCCCGAGGGTCGCTTGGAGAGCCTGGCTGCAGGAGCCGGGCAGGGGCCCCGGACCGAGGGGGCTTCCGGGTGTGCTCCTGCCTTTCCTTTTCTTATATTTTTGCATTTAGGCCAAGAATTTTGAGGCCACGAAATGTTTGAAAATCACTGCTGGTAGCCAGTACTTCTCTTGTTACAGAGAGGAAACAGGGCCTGAGGGTCATTGCCAGCCAGGGGCGACTGCAGCAGGACCCCAAATCCCTGATCCTGATGGCGATGATGGTGATGGTGATGATATTGGTGACGGTGGGGGCCGTGGCAGTGATCACGGTGGTGGCGACAAGAAGGAGGGGTGAGGACAGCGAGTATGGACACGTGCACCCCACCTGGCCCTGTGTTGGGTGCTTCATGCATCTTCACTCACTTAAAGCCTCACAAGTGCCTTATGGGGTAGATGTTATGATCACCACCCTGAACAGAGAGGTTGAGTGACTTGCCCACGGTCGCACAGCTGGAATTCAAATCCAGGCAGCTCGGACCCTGGCCTATCACACGCCCGCTTGGGAGCCCCGCACTCCACTGGTCCCCTACCCCCGCTCCTGCCACACCAGAGGGGGCCCCCTCCTCAGTCCGGTTCTTGGGTCTGGAGCAGAGAAGTAGTCCTCGGAGCAGGTCCCAGTCCTCAGTCTGCCGTGTGGGTGTCCGATGGGGCCTCCATTCAGAGGATGGCTGGGAGGGGGCCTCCTGGGCCTGTGACAAGCGAGGTGGGTGGATGTGGGACTGGAGGTAACAACACGGGGCTTCTGAACCAGTAGAGAAAATCTGTCCACCCTTCTCTGTGGGGTGAGGGGTTTCCTCTGTCCATTTGCAGGTAAACCCAGGTGTGGCCTTGTGTGGCTGCCCGGGGCTCCCGGCAGCAGGACCATGGGCCAGGGGAGGGAGGCTCCAGAATGGTCTGGGGGTGCTGACTAGCCCGATTTTCCCACACTGTTCAAAGTAAATCTGGGCTCCTTTTGCTGGCTCACTGGTGGGGAAGGTGAGGCAGGGGTCAAGCCTGAGGATTTGGAGGCTGAGATATCAGCTAGACCGACCCTTTTGGTTTATAGACGGGTGAGCCCTGAGCCAGAGAAGTTGAGTGACTTCTTCAGCGTCACACAGCACATTAGAGGCAGCAGGGACTGGGCCTCAGCTTCCACAAATCTCAGCCCCGTGTTCTTTCTCCATCACCTCTGGGAGCCCCCCAGGATATCTGCGATCCCCTGGCTGCCTTGGGTGCCAGGTCCTGGGGCCTTTCCTGCCCCCGACAGGCTCTCTCCAGTGTCCTGACATCTGGGCTTCACCTGCGGGTACTGGGTCTCGCGTCTGTCAGGCAGGGGGTTGAGGATCATTGTCACCAGATAATAAGTGGAGCTCAGGGACCCTTGGGTGAAAATTGCCGGAGAGGAGCTGTCAGTGCACAAGGCTTGGCGGGGCTGGGGCTGGTGATGTGGTGACGCGGGGCAGGGCGAGGACAGCCCTGGGCGATCTGGGGAAGCAGGAGGGATTGGCTCCTGGGGGAAGGATGTGCTCCCTGCTGGTGCTACCCTGTGCACGCCTGTGTGTGTCTGGGCGTGTGCCCGTGAATACGGGTGTGTGCCGTCGGATGTGGTCACAAACAGGAGCGTGTCAGCGGCAGGGCTGCAGGCCTCGGCGGGAAGTTATACAGGACAAACTTTCCCAGGGCCTGAAGCCGGGGGCGGGAAAGCCGAGCAGGTAGTGTCACCCCTGCCAACACTTCAGGCTGTGACACACCACCTTGGGTGTGAGCTGTAGAACCATCCAGCCCCTGCAGCAGGCCTTGCCACCACCGGCCAGCCGGGTGACCCTGGGCATGTCACCTACCTCTGTAGGCCTCTCGCCAACAGGTGAAATGGGGAGAACCACCCCTGCCCAGGCGGCAGGTAGGACTCCCTTCAGCCAACACCCACCTTTCCACAGCAGGAAACGCAGGTCCAAGGTTCAGGTGGATGCTCAGGTTCACGGGCAGAGTCCGTCTGCGGCCAACTCACTGGCTCCGGGGCAGGTGGCTCCCTCCCCTGCCCCACCCCAGGGGCCTCACCATCTTACTGTGGGAGCCCAGAAGGGACGCAGTGGGGAGGGGGTCCAACCGCAAAACAAGCAAGTGCTTTCTGAGCCTGAGAGCTAATCTGGAGGGGTAGTGAGCCTCCTGTAGCTGGAAGTATTCAGGCAACCAAAGGATGATCCCAAGGCAGGAAGCCGCAGGGATGGCCCCCCGCTGGGTCTACTTTTTGGGTCACTCAGGCCTTGGCCCTGCCTCACACCCGCCCTGTAATGTCGAGTTATGATTTATCCCCTCTGAGCCTCTGTGTGCTCATCTGTAAAATGGGAGATGCAGGTGCACAGCCTGCAGGTGCAGGGCCCAGTGCACAGGGGGTACCATCAGATCCAGGGTCCTCCAGCCCCGGTGCCCCTCCCAGCCCCCCACCTCTAACCGTGATGCCAGTTGGTCACTTGCCCTCCAAACAACTTGGAGGAGATTGGGGTGAAGCCAGGGAGCCAGGCCACCACGTCCTCCCTCCTCGCCTGGCGCAGTAGCAGACGATGAGGATGGGGAAGATGGTAACGGGGAGCCCCTCCGCCACATGCGCTCGGCCTTCTCGCGCTCACGTAATCACCACTACGGGTGGGGCACCAGTCATCTGTGTGCTCAGATGAGAAAGCTGAAGCACAGAGGTGGGGGACGCACCCAAGACCACCCAGCTGGGAAGTAGGGGGGCCCTGGCTGGAACTGGTGCCTGGCCACCTCCAGACCCTACTGCGCGTCCCAGTGGGGTGTCCCAGACACTGCAGTGTCTGACTGCAGATCTCCCTGTGCCCACAGGCTCTTTAAGAACCACCCCGAGACCCTGGATAAGTTCGACAAGTTCAAGCACCTGAAGACAGAGGATGAGATGAAGGGCTCCGAGGACCTGAAGAAGCATGGCAACACCGTGCTCACCGCCCTGGGGGGCATCCTTAAGAAGAAGGGGCATCACGAGGCCGAGCTGAAGCCCCTGGCCCAGTCACATGCCACCAAGCACAAGATCCCCGTCAAGTACCTGGAGGTGGGAGGCAGGGCAGGGGCGGGCAGGGCGGGCAAGAGGAAGGAGGAGCCTCGAAAGGGGTGTGATTTGGGCCTGAGTTCCAGCTGGGCCGCTGATGCATGGGTGACCGCTGTGCTTCCTCTTTGTACCCCCTGTTCCCTTATCTGTAAAGGGGAGCTGTCGCCTGCTTTGTCTTCCTCCGGGGGTCACAGAGACTAAACCCATTTCTCCCCCAAATCAGGATGTTATTCAGAGGAAGCAGGGGTGCACCCCTTCCCTGCCCCCTGCGGGAAGGTACCATTCTTGTACCCACTGGGCAGATGAGTAAACTGAGGCACAGGGAGGGGTGATAGCTTGTCTGTGGCACACTCCCAGGATTCAAACCAGGGGCCGACCCTCTGCTTCTAGCCCCTGTGCCACGGGAAGTGGCAGGACAATTGCTGGGGCTCCATCCTGGGGTAGGGGTGGCTGGTGGACGGGGGGAGTTGGTGGGCAGGGGAGAGTCTGAGCTGCAGGTCTTGCCTCTACAGCCAGTAGGGGGAGGGGTGTGACAAGAGGAAGCACTGGGGTCAGGGGGTGGTGGAGAGGGCCTCAGGGGGATAGGAGCAATCCGTGGAGGTGGGAGCAGTAGCCAGGCTGGTGCAGGGAGGAGGATCAAGATCGTGGTCATCGCTACCATGAGGAGGGGTGTCGGGGAAGCCTTCACCTGGATGGCTGCGTGGAATTCCCACAGCCTCCCCCAGATGAGGCACTGCATCCAGGGCTCCTTCTTCTCTGCCACAAAGGAAGTTCAGAAGTAGGGAGTCCAGAGCTGGCTTGGGGGCCCCACAGCCACCCGGGGGCAGGCTCTTTCCCTGCTGCCGATGTTGGCGTGAATCCCCAAAGTTGACTCCTGGTCCAACGTGGCTGCGAGAGCTCCAGCCATCCGTGCTATACTCCAAACAGGAAGCAGGAAGAAGAGAGGAAAGCTCTCTTTTAGGGAGTCACAGAAATTCCATCCAACAGTTTTGTTTACGTCTCACTGGCCAGAAGTCAGTTGTAAGACCACATCGGTCTGCACGGGAACCGGGGATGGTAGGCCTCTCGCCGCTGCAGGTACAGCTGGTGTTCTGTTACCCAGGCAGAGGGAGAAGACGGACATGGGGCAGGAATTAGCAGACCCCGCGCCAGGCAGGTGTCCTTCTCATACCCACTGCACAGATTTGGAAACTGGAGGCTCGGAGAGGTTAAGGAGCAGGCCCGAGGTCACACAGCTAAGTAGCCGGTGGCTACGGTCTGAGCTGCGGTCTGAGCTGCGGGCCCTGGGAACTCCGGCTCTTCACCCCTGTGGCACCACGTCTCTCAACCGCCTCCACCCATGTCTTCAGGCCCTCAGCCTCCCCCCATGCACCCCACAAATCACAGCTGCCTCACAGATCACACCCAGTCGGCCCTGCCCGCCCATCCGTTCAGCCTCACACACGTGAGGAGCGGGTCCTGCCTTGGAGATGCTGCGCACGCTGCGGCCCCTGCCCTCCCCATCTCCTCTTGGCAGCAGAGCCCTGTCCATCCCCCGGGGCCACCTCCCCTGCATGTGGCCATCAGCTGCTCCATCCACCAGCACCACCCCCCGCCCCGCCTCACCCCTGCCAGGGCACCTGCCCGGCTGTACTGTGATTTCTGCATCTCCCCAGCTGCATCTCTGGGCTGGGGCATGAGCTCCTCGGGGGCAGACCCCCGCTCTCCCATTTCTGAACCCCAGTGGCATGTGGTGGCCTCACTGTACAGCCTGAATGAGCCTCTAGGGGGACCGGGAAGCAGGCTCAGAGAGAGAAAACGATGACTCAAGGTCACCTCGCAGGCCCAGGGACAAGAACCCAGGTCTACTTCAAACAAGTTTAATTCACTGCAAACCCTGCAAAATCTGAGGCGGAGCCCCGGGGTCCCCCCACCCCGCTGTGAGACCTCCTCCCATGCTCTGCAAAGGGGCTGCTGCTCCCCAGCTGGGACGGAGGGGACCACAGAGGGCGCTGGGTGCCAAGGGCAACTTTTCTCAATTGTCCGGCTGGCCTGGCCCACACTCTCCTAGATGTTAGTGGCTCTGCCCCAGGGCCACTAGGGTCTGAGTGGGGAGACCCGATGGGGTCGCCTGAGCCGCTGTTTTAGGGTGAAGTCACACATAGGGGTCACAACAGAGCAGGGCCTGGAACCTGGGTATCCCACGGTCTCCAGGGCAGGGTTTACGTCACGGTAGCCCGAACCCCCTCTCTGTTGTGTGACATTTATGACCTGAAGGGTGAGCTTACGCACGTGTCCAGATCGGTGCCCAAAGGCAGGTGTTTGTGGAGCTGTCCCTGTCTCTTCCTTTTTCTTTCTTATTTTTTGAGAGCGAAAGAGAGAGAGCATGAGGGCCGGGAGGAGGGGCAGGGGCAGAGGGAGAGGATCTTAAGCAGGCTCCATGCCCAGTGTGAAGCCTGATGCGGGGCTCGATCTCACAACCAACCTGAGATCATGACCTGGGCCGAAACCAAGAATCTGACGCTTAACCCACTGCGCCCCCCGGGCGCCCCGCCGTCCCTATTTCTGGGCAGAACCGTGTTTACTGGGTGTTGCCATTTGTGCCTCTTGAGGTCTCTGTCAACATGTGCCCCCCGCCACCAGCCTGTGGTCACTTGTGCTCGGGGTGAGAAAATGGGAAAAGCCAACCGAGGTGCGGTCCCTGCGTCCGTCCCTGGCTCTGGCGGCCGTTTGTCTACAACCCCCTGGGTGCAAATTCCAGCCCTGCCGTCCACTTGCTATGTGATCTGGCTACATTCCCGTCTGGGCCTCTGTAACCTGATACCGCTTGGTCCACCGGCCAGGGCTGTGGTTGGCATCAAGTCTTGACTAAATGTCAAAAAGGCCCAGTGGCATTTTATGGCGCTGAGATCTTTCAGTGGCTAAAGCAGCGGTGCTGTAGATGTTCCTGGGAATGACGCTGTGGGTGTCTGAGCGCACGTGGGACGTGAGGTTGATACGGGACAGGATGGGTCCTGAGGGCGAGCAGTGGCCCTTCCTCGACCTCCCTCCTTCCCCCTCCACCAATAATTCTGAGCACCGGCTCTGTGTTTGGTATAGAAAATAGGATGCTCTGCCCCCCACCCCCACCAGCGCCCACACAGGCTACTTGGAGCAATAACCACACTAAGCCACTGAATGCAAAAATTAAACATACGTGGATGGAAACAGTTTTTTCCTAGATTTTCTGGCTGCAAAATCCTGGGTAAAACCATGGAATAGGAGCATTTCCCTTCCCTCTGGCTGCCAGCGCGGAGGCAGTGCCCCGGGCCCCCGCATCCCCAGCACTAGCTGAGGAGGGTGGCAGGTGAGCCGGCCCACCTGGCTACGTGACCTGGAGCCCGTACCGAGGTGGGCCTGGCTCCCCGGGGCACCTGTCTTACAGGGTGGTAGGGAGCGGAGGAACGAATCCACGGACAGCCCTTGGACGCACGCCTGGTGTGTAGTAAGCGTAAGCGCTTCATAAATGGGCGTGGAATAAAGAGAAGGGGGCGCTCAGCCTGATTCCCGTCTGGCTCCTGTGACCCGCACCCCTCTCCTCCCCACTGCAGTTCATCTCAGATGCCATCATCCAGGTCCTGCAGAGCAAGCATTCCGGGGACTTCCACGCCGACACCGAGGCGGCCATGAAAAAGGCCCTGGAGCTGTTCCGGAATGACATCGCCGCCAAGTACAAGGAGCTGGGGTTCCAGGGCTAAGCCCCTGGACGCTGTCGCCCCCACCCACGTGGGCCCCGGGGCCCCAGGGGCGGGCGGGTCTGATCTCCTGTAGCCGTGTAGACTTTGCTTCTGAGTGTCCGCTTTGTTGATGAGAAGTGGGCGGGAGAGGCTGTGCAGGGTGGCTTCGCGGGCCTGGGGCCTGGGCCCCTTGTGGAGGGTCACCGCCCCGGGGGCCGGGAGGAGTGTGGCCCTTTGCTCACTGTGGCCCACAGAGTTCTGGTCACACTTCTCCTCTCTCCTAAACTCCAGCCCAATCCCTCCAACCTCCTCAAACTCAACCACACCTTCACCCTCCCCTCTGATCCCAAATCCAAGCCATAAACCAAGGCCCGGCCATAAGAACGCTCTGATCCATCACTGCCCCCCAGTGTCCATCTGTAATGAAAAAGAGGTCTGGACAGAGTGGGCCAGCCACCCCCCAGCCCGAGGGAGGCGACATGGATCTGGAACATAAGTGTGCCTTTTCTCAGCGAATGGAGTGACTCACCTGGTTTTAATAAAAGACCCTGCAACATCATAGTCTCTGTCTGGTGAGCTTCCTCTCCTGGAGCAAGTGAAGAGGGCCCCAGGGAAGAAACGGCTGGGATTGTGTGCGCAGACAGCCCTGGGGGGTGGAGGCAGAGGGAGAGGAGGAGAGGAGGGAAACAGACGGAACCTGCCCTCCTCAGATCACCCTCAGTGGCAGGGACCCCATGCGGGGCATGGGGAATTGCAGGGGCTGGGTGGTGAGGGGAGCCCTGTGGGTGGCGGAGGTGGGCTGGTCACCAGACCTTTGCACCCAGAGGCAAGCAGTTGCACCCAGAGGAGAGGCCTGGGGGGCGAGGGGGGGGGGGCGGTCACCGTGGTTACAGCAACTTCAATAACATGCCAAGGACACTGCTAGTGAGTGACAAAGCCGGGTTCAGAGCTGGGGAGGCAGCGGGGACTCCAGCTGGGGAGGCAAAGAGGTGGCCAGCCAGGGGCGGGCACTGACCTTCTGGCCACAGAGGAGGGACAGACGCAGGGGAAAGAACTCACAGACACGGGCCAGGAGACACGATCCACATCTACAGATGCCGAACACGGACAGGATGTGTGGTCTTACCACAAGGACCCAGAATAAAATGTTATGTGACCGTGGCCACCAGGCAGGTGGCAGGCTGGAGCCCAGGCCATGGACAGGGGCCGGGGGAGAGGTGGCCCGGGGCCATCGGAGTGCCCAGGCCGGGAGGGCCTCGAAGCACGTAAGACCCCGGTGCTAGCTCCGGGAAGCTCCAAGTCCTCGGCCCCATAAAGCTCTAGGAACTCCTAGAACCAGTGACCTAGTCACCTCTGCCCTTGAATCCCCGAGGTCCAACTGCCTGTGATGAGCCCGACCTCAGACCACGCCAAGATTCGCGGCGGCAGCTGAACGGGGCAGGGCTCCTCTGCTAGTGTAGACACGTCTCAAATCCTAAAAGGCTCACCCATCAGGCTGTGCTGCTGTATCCACGGTCCCCCTCGTAGGGCTTTGGGAATTCTGCCATCTGAGAGAGTGGGAGGGCAGGGGAGGGGAAGTTCGGGTCATGGAGCCTGGGGAAAATTCCGTGCATTTATAATAATTCCGTTGAATGCGCAGGCCGGGAGCACTTGCACGTAGGCCCGTGTCCAGGACCTGGAGTTGCCGCAGGCTGGTCCCTGCCCTCGAGGGTTGGCGAGCTCGGGGGCCCTGATAATGAGACCGGGGCAGAATGGATCAGGGCTGCAGAGAAGTACCGGTCACGTGTCATTCATTCAGCGCACGTTCCACGGATATTCGCTGGGCACAGCCGGTGGGAGAATCTCCGTGCACACCTTTGATGTGCCCAAAACGCGACCTCTTTTTTTCTATCTGGGATCCTCACTGTGGCTCCGAGGCACATGCTCCGTCTCAGTCTCCTGGAGGTCGGGCGCTCTCGGGTCCCAAATTTCCTTGGGGTTTTGGCTCATTCTAAGGCGGTGTCCGTGTGCCAAGTAGTGGCGCGTGTGGGCGGGAAAGTGGCGACCTGTGGCTGTCATCTTTTCCCAGGGGTCCTCAGGGAGGCTGCAGCCCACCTGGTCCTCACTTAGGGTCCTCATCAGGTGCTTGGGGAAACCCTGAGGCTCTCCCAGGCTCCTTCTGCCTGGGCCACTTCTTTGTAGGACCACCCCTGCCCCATGAGGGCTTCACCTGGGATGGGAGGCACAGATTTCCTCGGAGTCTAGACCCTACGGTCCTGTCTGAGCTTTCCCAGCCTCCTCCGGGGTTTGGCAGGGGTGCGCAGGGGTGCCCTGTATGGTTGTACAGGTTGTGCACTCCACATGAGCACTGGAGGACAGAACCAACTAAGGGCAGCATTCGGTCTGTGCTCCAGTTGCCAAGCTGGGCTCCCAGAAGGGGTGCTTTTTCCTACATCACACACAAGCACCTCCAAGAACTACTTTCTCTGCCCCCCCCCCCCCACTGCAATCAATCTGTTTCTTTTTCAGCTCTTCTCCTTCTGACAGTTCAGAACATTTTTTTCCAGCCTGGGAAGCAGGGATGCCTTGCGATTTCCTCCAAATCTTTGCCCTTTCTATGTGTTCTTTCTGGTCCTCTCAGGGCCTGAGCTTTTGAATCCGCAAATCCACACAAGAGACATGTTTTTCTTGCTTTCAGCAGTCACGTCTTTTCCTGAGCCTGGGGCTCAGAAATGCCTTTGCTGTCTGAAAAGGAAAGAGCAAAAGAAGAAAAGAAATCCTGCGGGAGGGAGCAGAGCGGGGGGAGGAGTAGGGGCGAATATTGTACAAATGTAATCCTGCAACGGCGTTTATTCTGCTTTGATTCAACGAATATTTATTGAGCAAACACTATGTGCCGGGCTCCCGACTGGGACGAGGCTCCGGGCCATAGGACAAATGTGTCTCTGCTCTCATGGATCTTCTGTGGCACGAGCCTGGGGAGGCCAGAGACTGTGCCAGGGCTTCAGGACGGTGTTGGGGGGTGGGAGCTGGTATGTAGAGAGGGTGGGAGACAGTGTCAGATGCAGGGAACCAACCTCATTAAGAGAGGCTCTCAAATTCACTCGATGGGGCGTTCGCCAAATATTTACTGAGGCCTGCATCGTGCCTGGAGCTCAGCTCTGGGGTCTTGGTAGAGCGGACAGGCCTGGTCCCTGCCTTTGGGGAGAACATGTAGGGCTCCGGGCCTGGGGGTGGGGCTAAGGCTGAATCCTGGGGAGTCGAGGGGGACGGGAAAGTCACGGCGACGGCGCCGGATCAAGCAGGGCTCTCCAGAGAAACAAACCAATAGATTTATTTTTTAAGATTTTATTTATTTATTCATGAGAGACACAGAGAGAGAGGCAGAGACACAGGCAGAGGAAGAAGAAGAAGCAGGCTCCATGTAGGGAGCCCGATATGGGACTCGATCCCGGGACCCTGGGCTCATGACCTGAGCCAAAGGCAGATGCTCAACCACTGAGCCACCCAAGGGTCCCAATAAATCTTAACAACAGCAACAACAACAACAACAACAACTCAGTAATTCTAAAGGAGATAATAAATGTAGGGAAGACAACATTTGAAGGGATATTTTATATAAATATTTTATATTTTAAATGTAAAATCTCTCTTCAAATGTGAAATCTTTTTTTTTTTTTTTTTTTTTTTAAAGATTTTATTTATTTATTCATAGAGACACAGCTAGAGAGAGAGAGGCAGAGACACAGGCAGAGGGAGAAGCAGGCACCATGCAGGGAGCCTGATGCGGGACTCGATCCGGGGTCTCCAGGATCACACCCCGGGCGGCAGGCGGCGCCAAACCGCTGCGCCACCGGGGCTGCCCTCAAATGTGAAATCTTACATATATTTATAAAATATGTATTATATATAAAAATAAATCCTATTGACACACTCAGTCCCTGGATCCCAGGACCCCAAATTAAGAGTCAGCCATTCCCCCTACTGAGCCACCCAGGTGCTCCTAGAATTCCTGTCTTTTTAGATTGACTCACATCGTCCTCCATGACTCTTTCCTGTTTTCCACCTTTTTGCTATTTTGCACTCCGAGGAGGGACCTCTTATTTTCTTGAACATATTTTTTAAGTTTTTACAGTGTTTTTTATCCAGAGATGTTACACCATCAGAAGTGGAGTATATTTCACCATAAGTAACTCGTCTGCTGTACTTCCAGAAATGGAAATCTGTGTCAGGATTTATGACTTTTTTAAAGCCCATTTTATTTCCCTTGTTCGTTTCATTTCTCCCGAGCTGGGCACAGAGGGCAGGGGTCTCCTGTGTGTGGCTCACTGTTGCACACCTGGCTTCTGGCCCTCTGCCCCCTTCCCGCCCACAGCTCAGTGAGTGCCAGCTGAGGACTTGAGTGACACGGCACTCCCTCCCGTGGGCTTAAAGGCATGTTATCAGCTCTAGAACATTTTAAAAATTAGTGATTTGGGAGGTGCTGGTGGAGCTTGGTGCGGAATATCTGGTTGCTGAAGTTGAGCCGCGTGTATGTGTGTGTGTGTCTCTCTGTCTGTCGCTCCTTTGCCATGTGTGCCATGTCTCTGAGCCTGATGTGTGTGCATCTGTATATAAGTGTGACAGTGAACACACTCGTCTAACTCCTCCACTCCCAGATGCTCTGAGATCCATGGCAGTCAGGGCCCCAGGATGGCCAAGGTGACCTCCTCAGGGACGCGAGGGTCAGCTCTGCTGTCTCCGCCTGGGACCGTGCTTCCTGGGCACAGCCAGGCTGAGCCACCAGGGCTTGGGGCATATTAGGGAAGGCAGAAGCCATAAATTATCAGGGGTGCCTGGGTGGCTTAGACGGTTAAGTGTGACCACTCATATGAGCTCTCAGCAAACCTTTAGCTAAGCAAGCTAGAGGCATCGGGTGTTGTCAGAACAAAACGAGCAAGGCAGGCTTCAAGGAGGGTGCCACACAACACACACCACACACCCGTGTTTGCCATTTTATTGGTGACCTGAATTATACCTCACATTGTGTATTTCCTGGTGTGGCCTCTGTCTCTCTCTGTCTGTCTCAGTCTCTCTCTCTCACACACACCATCCATTTTGTGATCCCAAACAAATGAAAAGTCTATCTTTAAAAAAAAAAAAAAATAGCCCCAAACTCTTCACCTCCCATTGTCCTGCATCGATTCTGTTCGGCCACAGATTATCCACAAATGTGAAAATTCTTTCTGTGCTGACATTTTGCACAGAAATAGAGACACAAAAAAAAAAAAAAAAAAAAAAAAAAAAGAAATAGAGACACAACATTGAGGCTATGTTAAGGCATTTAGAAGAGTAGGATCTTCCCTGGAAATATTTCTGAGCATCAAAGGATGGCGTCTCCTCAGGGAAAACCGGCATCCTGTCCAGGGCCCGGAGCCCCTGATATTCTGGCCAGTGGCCTTGCCCTCATGGTGGCAGATGTCAGTTTTAATCAGCTCATCACAAGTATTCACACAAATTATTAGATATATCAGATTCACAACACTCAGAAACCAGAACGGCCCCTTCACCGCATGCTTTAGGGAGCAGAGGTGGTTTCGTGGGCCTAGTGGATTTGTCACCTGGGTTATGTGGAGCCTCAGAGTTTGAGCACCCAGGACCCAGGGGCTCTGATGCATGTGGGGCTGGGGGAGGAGGGAGTGGGTGGGATGGGAGTCCTCGCTTCAGCCAGAGCAGTGGTACTTTTAACCAATCATGGAGTTCTGCATGACATTTCATTAGGAATAAACCAAATGGGGCTATTCTGCTGGAAAAGTTTTGCTACAAGCCATTAGCCTAGATGGATGCTCTCAGAAGGGCTGTATTGTCCCCGGTGGGGGCGTTTTGTACACTCGTGGGGGTGTTCTGTTGCAGCAATGAGGATGCTGACATGTAGTAGGGGGGCAAGCGGAGGAAGGGATCCCAGGTGTTCTAGAATGTGCAGGAAAAAACACATAGCGAATCTGTCCCATGTTCTAGACCAAATTCTAGAACTTGCTTGTAAATACATTATCTTTGAACTGTTTTAAAAAAATGGTGCATTACTGGGGGAAAAAGATTTTATTGGGAACCAAGACTTGTTCACTGTTTCCAAAGAATGGCACCCCCACAGCAGTGCCACCACGGGCTCTCTGGGCCTGGGCCTGTCTTCACAGGTGTCTGTCAGGACTCTGAGTGTCCTCTCCTAACAGGCACATAGCAGGTGGCGTTTCCTCACACCTGTAAGGCTTATTTGGGCCGACAAAACGTGAGTGGAAGTGTGTCACTTCCAGTGGAAGTCTTACGAGTTGGTGACTGGTCTCCACATCCCTCCCCGGTCACAGGTCCCCTGTCACAGAGGTCATGAACGTGTGGGTTGATGTGGAGACTCCGCTATCTGGCTGAGTCTCTCTGGGGAGAGCAGAGCCCCTGTCAGCCACACTGAACATGAAATGTGAGTGAAAATAAATTCGTGAAGTTGTGATGATTTGGGCTGTTTGTTGCAAAAGCCCAGCCTGTCCTGACGGTGCGGACACCTGTGCGGATGAGCACTGCATACGGGGTGATTCTAGGCAAAGGGGCAAGCACCTAAGCACTACGTATCTCCTCCACAGCCATCATATTAGATATGAAAAAAATATTAAATATTGGGCACCTGGGGGCTCAGTCAGTTAAGTGTCCGTCTCTTGGTTTCAGCTCAGGTCGTGATCTCAGGGTTGTGGGATTGAGCCCCAAATTGGGGAGTCTGCTTCTGCCTCTCCCTCTCCCTCTGCCCCTCCCTCTAAAAAACAAAAAATTAAATATTGAAAAACATTTTATTTTATTTTATTATTTAAAAAACTTTCTTCTTATCTTTATACATATTGTAGTTAAGACATGATAGTGAATTTTTGAAATTATGGATGTAGGTAAATTATATTATCAATGAGCCTCATTTCAGGATAGTGAAGGGGGTGTTAGCAAATATTTGTTATTAAGAGAGGGGTAGTGTCTGGTAGCATTGATAATTACTGATCTATATGCCTCTGGTGTGGTGCCAGTTTCTGGGTTCAAACAGTACAGGGGCTGGAGAGGGATGTAGGGGAGGATATTCATGAAAGTTACACAATAGATAATAATCAACCTTCCAAAAGTACATGGACTGGTTCTAAACTGATTCTCAGTAGCACCATCCAGCTTTTGCACAAGTAAAGGCCACAACCTCAAAGAGAAAACCATATCTGAACACCAATGAATCTACTATTGAGTGTATATGGATAATCCCAATACATTTAGGGACTCCTTTGGCTCAGGCTCAGAACAATATCATGTTAGAATAAGACAGTTCAACAGCCAAAAATAATTGAGAGATCCCACCCTTGAATTTCTTTTCTTTTTTTTTAAATTATTTATTTATTTACTCATGACAGAAGAGAGAGAGAGAGAGAGAAAGAGAGAGAGAGAGACAGGCAGAGGGAGAAGCAGGCTCCATGCAGGGAGCCTGACGTGGGACTCGATCCCGGGTTTCCAGGATCACACCCTGGGCTGAAGGCAGCACCAAACCTCTGGACCACCGGGGCTGCCCCCACCCTTGAATTTCTTGAAGGATAATAAAAGAGCCCCCGGTACACTGGCCACACCAATACTTACCAGAATTGTCTACTTCTCTCATGCCTCAAGACTGCAGGCGAGGGGCGCCTGGGGGACTCAGTCGGTTGAGTGGCCAACTCTTGGTTTCGGCTCAGGTCATGACCTCGGGGTTGTGAGATCAAGCCTTGCATCTGGCTCTGCACTTGGTGAGGAGTCTGCTTGAGATTCTCTCCCTCACCCTCTGCCCCTTCCCCTGCTTGTCTGCTCTCTCTAAAATGAATAAATAAATCTTAAAAAAAAAAAAAAAAGACTGGGGTGCCTGGGTGGCTCAGCCAGTTAAGCATCTGCCTTGGGCTCAGGTCATGATCTCAGGGTCCTAGGATTGAGCCTTGACTTGGGCTCCCTGCTCAGTGGGGAGCCTGCTTCTCCCTCTCACTCTGTCCCTCCTCTCTCCTCCCCATCCTTGCTCGTGCTCTCTCTCACTCTCAAATAAATAAAATCTCTAAAAACAACAACAAAAAAAGACTGCGTAGAAGTGTGACAGTGAGCACACTCGTCTAACTCCTCCACTCCCTGATACTCTGAGATCCATGGCAGTCAGGCCCCCAGGACGGCCAAGGTGACCTCCTTCTTAAAACTCCTAGCCAACGCAACTTTGCCCACCCTCCCTCCCCATCCTCCATGCCTGTATTATATACAACAAATTGGTTTCCCTCCCAGCAATTAGAAAATGACCTTCCTCTTTAGGAAGAGGAGAAGGAGGGCAAAATATGGACAAAAAAATCAAAAGATAGTCTTTGCCAGATCCAGCAGAGGGAGATTCTGTAGATGTCCCACATTTATACTTCTTGCACCATTACAATGAATTAGAGTTTCTGGAAATGGAGCTGGCTGCCCGGGCAGGAAGTGAGCTCCCCGTCATCAGACACAAACAAGAGTAGACCGAATGATCGCTGGCTGGGACCACGCAACTCACCCCGCAACAGGGATCACAGGCGCCTGTGCCATGCCTTTTGGGACAAGGAAGACAAAAAGGTAAGACAAAATCTCCAGCTCCGGGCAACTTGCAATATAGGAAGCGAGAGACAGAGAGGGCGGAGTGCCCAGGGTACAGGGGCAAGCAGAGACGTGATCAGTATTCCCAGAGGAGGTCAGGGGACGCTGGGTCCCGCAGGATGGGCAGGAGTTCGCCGCCCCTCCGGCGGGGAGGCGGGAGGGAGTCCAGGGGTGCCGGGCTGGGGTGAAGCAGGCCCCCCGCCGAGCCAGTTTGGCGGCGCCTCCTTCCTTCTTCCAGGATCGTCCAAGACCCCAGGGGCCGACTGAGTCCAGGGAGGGGGCCAGTCCCGTTGCAAATGCGGCTGGGAAGAGGCCCCAGGCCCTGATCTGTCCCCTGCGGCGCCCCCTGGGGCTGCCCCGTCACCAGCCCCCCAGCTGAGATCGGACTTCCTCCTCTCCGGGGGTGGGGTGGGGTGGGGTGTTGCTGACCGGCCTTGTCCAGACACCCGGGTCCTGCAGTCCTGCCCTCCATCCCGCAGGCACCCTGAGGCAGCGCCCTTGACACCCAGTGATACTCCCCAGGCAACACTCACTAACCAGCCAGTCAAAGCCAAGGGACCAAATCCCCCGCTAAGTGTCTACAGGCAGGGCTGGCGAGACTCCTAAGCTGTGGGTGACGTTCCAAAGGCTACTGGGTTGGCCAGATCCAGGTCACTCATATCTCACCTCTCACCTAGCATCAAAGTGTCTCTGAGAGGCCACTAAAGAACTCTCTGGAGCAGAAGTGAACCACTCCGGGGGAACCTGAGGTCATGCCACTCGGTAGAAATTTGCATTCTTTCACATGGTGGCTTCTCATTAAAAAAAAAAAAATCCTAATCACATGCTCCATGTGTTTAACTCACTAAGCATCTATGAACCACTTACTGTTCTGATTTCTATTGCTGCATAACAAACCACTCCAAAACGTAATGGTGTGGAACACAACAGTTCAACATTTCACTATCGCCTCTCATGGCCCTCAGGATGCACAGGGGGTCTCGGCTCAGGGCCGCTTGCCCAGCTCTAAGTCTGCTCCTCTCCACGTCGCCTTCCCCTCAAGCTTGCAATGTGGCTGCTACAGCTCCAGGCATCACATCTTCACCCAACAGCCAAAGAGAGGAAAAGGGAAGTCTTTGCTTCACATCCCTTTTTGAAGAAAAATAATTCCTAGAAGCCCCCTTCCTTCCAGATTCCTTCTTGGCCCTCATTTTCCAGGACTAGATTACATGCCCTCGCCTATGTAGATCATGGGCAAGACCACCAAGGTGGCCTGAGGGCAACTGTAACTCACCTCTGGGGTCAGAGTGGGTTCAGACTGGAGTCATTGTCCCGGGGCAGCACTGGTGACTGCCCTGGGGCGACTCTTACTGCAAGGAGGAAGTCAGGCTCGAAGCAGCAGTCTTGGCCACAGGAGGAGCCAGATGATCCACACCGGGCACCTAGCCTGGTGGTAGGATGTAAGGACACTCTCTGAGGGCGGGCTGTCACCCTTAACAGACTCAGGCATGAACGGGAAAGAGTAGACAGTGTCACAAAATCCTGGTTTGTCACCAGGTGCTAGAGCCAGCCCTGCCTCTTCACAGGCTGTGAGCTGGGGTGGATGTGTGCATGACTCCCAGCCTGTGATCTGGGGCCAGTGTGTGCACGACTCCCAGCCTGGATCTGGGGTCAGTGTGTGCATGACTCTCAGGCTGTGATCTGGGGCCAGTGTGTGCACGACTCCCAGCTTGTGATCTGGGGTCAGTGTGTGCATGACTCCCAGCCTGTGATCTGGGGTCAGTGTGTGCATGACTCTCAGGCTGTGATCTGGGGCCAGTGTGTACACCACTCTCAGCCTGTTATCTAGAGTGAGTGTGTATACCACTCCCAGCCTCCGTTTCCTCACCTGTGAGATGAAGACAGAGGTTTTCTCATGACTCACCCCAGAAGCCGTTGGTGATGATCCAAGGAAGTGACATCACAGGCCCAGAAAACGCCTGGTGTTTCTTCCTGACGTTTGCCATCAGCAGTAAGGTGTGCGGGCTGGGGGCAGCCTTGCTGGCAGATGGATGCGGGAACCGGGCCCCTTCCCCTTGAATCAATTGATTTCTTTCTCTCTTCCTTTTTTTTTTTAAAATATTTTTATTCATTTATTCTTGAGAGACACAGAGATTGAGGCAGAGACACAGGCAGAGGGAGAAGCAGGCTCCTTACAGGGAGCCTGATATGGGACTAGATCCTAGGACCCCAGAATCACACCCTGAGCCACCCAGGGGTCCCCCTCCTGAATTTATTTCTGTCCTTAGTAAAGGTGTCCCCAGGCTGCAGTTTCTCTGGGAGGAAGTGGGGAGAAAGAGCTAGGCTCTCTGCTGAGAGAAGGTCTGCAAAGCACGTGGGAAGAGCTTGTGTGCAGCTGGGTCACCTCTGCCTTCTGAGCACCAGCCAGGAGGGGAGAAAGCAGGGGAGATGGTGAGCCAACCCCTGGGAGACACGGGTCTGTGTCCCCAGACAAGGATGCCAGAGCCCTTGGTCCTGCTGAGTGGCCTCACGAAAATGTCCGCACGTCTCTGAGCTCCAGCTTCCCATCTGCTCCACAGGCAAGTCCCCGAGCCCACAGCAGGGGATGGAATATTAGAGCTTCGTCCAACTCTGAAGAATTAAGAGCCTGGCAGGACGCAGGCCCCCAGCCCATCAGAGTTCGGGGAGCGCTTGGGGTCCCTGAGTTGGGATTTGGCTTACAGATGACACAAGTGAGGCCCAGGGAAGGTAAACCTTGGTCTGTCCCCCGATCTCCCACTCCTGGCCCCTTCCTGCCAGAGGCCTGTGCTGTGTACACACGTGGAAGGAGACAGGTACTTGTGCGCTTGGGGGCAGGTGCGCCCCTGTGCTCGTTCTCTGTCTCCTCCATTTACTGTCTCTGTCACTGTCTCTTTCCTATGTCTCTTCTTTCTCTCTAAACCCAGTTCTATTTTTCCTCCTCTGTCTCCTTGTATTTGGCTCTGAATCTGTCTCTGCCACTCACAGCCGGTCTCTATCCCTCCAGTCTTCCCACCTCCAATTCGTTGATGTCTCTACGGCTCTCCAAACAGTTTGAAATACAAATGAAAATAAAGTCTACAAGCTTGCAGTGGGGGGAGAACCCAGGTTGCAATCCCCGGTGTGCAGTGCACGTGGGGGTCTAGAGATGAGCCCCAATCTCAGGTTCCACAGCGGGGGTTAAACTGGGTCCAGAGAGCCTCACACACAAGAGGGGTCACTGCATGACCTTGGGACTCCCTCGCATCGGTCCAGGTTCTGATTGTGATGAGCAGTGTGACTGCCCACAGTCCTGGTAAAAATAGCCCGGGGAGCTGTGGCGGGCCTCCAGATGTCTGCCTGCCCGGGTCCCCGGAGGGACAGTCGGCACCAGGCAGAGTGACAGCCTGCAGGCCAGATTGGGCAAGTGACCTGGCCAAGGTCACAGAGCAGGTGGGCAGCAGAGCTGGGACCAGAGCCCCACTCTCCGACAGCCAGCTGGCACCCTTCACAGCAGGGGAGACCTCCCTGGGGTCCCTGTGAGGTCCCTGAGGCCAGTGGCTGGCCGGGGGGTGGGAACGGGCCTCTTTCTGCCTGCTGTGCACTCACTGTAGCCCTGGGAGGCAGGGGCTAAATCACACCCATTGTCTAGATGAGAAGACCAAGGCTCAGAGAGGTCCACCGACCTGCTCCAAGTCACAGAGCGCTGTTCGGGGGAACCGATGTTCCAATCCAGGCTCTCTGGCTGTAAACGAAGTAATGGATGAAACGTGAATAGAAGTGTGGCCTCTGAGCACAGTAGGCAGGGGCGGCTGTCATTTGAATCCTGGGCCACCAAAGGTCACGGAGCTCCTCTCCCCACACTGGCAGGCTGAGCCCACAACCCTTCCCTCAGATTCCATTTCCAGGAGTGGGTAGTGCTGGGAGCCTGGGATGCATGTTCACACCCTAAGCCTGGCCCTTCCCGGAAGAGAGGACCTGGGGAAGTCCTCCATCTCTGGGCTTCCATGTCCCCACCCATGACAGAGGACACTTGATGGCGGTGTCAGCAGGTCGTTGAGTTGAGTCGATGATTCTTACAAGGACAGTGGGGTGGATCAGGCTGGGGTCCCAAGCTGAGGGCAGCCTGAGAGGCCATAATCCAAAATTTGATTTCTTGGGGGGCAAGATATAGAATGCGTTTTACAAACACAGCGAGGACTGTAAGGGGACCTGAGGTGATCGTGTCTGCCCAAAAGGGCCTTGCCAGTGCCAGCAGGCGGGAGCAGTGCTCCCAGCGCAAAGGGCATGAGAGCAGAGGCAGCCTCGCGGACGTGCCGGGCAGGGCGGCCCCCCTTGATGCGGCCGAGGCAGCCCTGGCACAGCCCCCCCGGTGATGGTGCTAAGTCCGTCGCGGGAGCTGCCTCCAGAGAGGACAGGTGCAGGGGAGGAGGAGGAGGCAGGCGGAGAGCCGGCTCCAGGGCTGGGGCTGAGTCATCCTGCAGGGCTGGGGTCTGGGAGCCGGAGGGGAGAGAGCTATTTCTAGAGGGAGAGGAGGCAGGAGATGTGAGTGGACCAGTCAGCGGGGAAGGGCAGAGAGCTGGGGGGGCCTGGGCCCTCTGAAGGGAAAGTCAGCCCCCCGGCCCCTGCCTGCCCCCCGTGTCCTGCTACCTGGTGGTGGGACCCAGTGCCTCCCCGAGTACCCACAAATGCCCCTACCCTCTCAGCCTTCCTCCCGCTCCCAATCCTCTGCACCTGCCCCCTGTGCTGGCTCCTGGAGCTGTCAGCTAGCCCTGGGCGCCAGGCCTAAGAGGTGGGCCCTGGGGTCTCTAGGACCAAAGGTGCAAATCCACTCACCAACTCGGAGCTGGGTGACCCTGGGCAAGTCACTTGACCACTGTCTCACCTAAACAATCAAGCGAGCACCGTCTTACCGCAAAAGGTAAGGCTTCCGAAAGAGGTGCCTGCGAATGACCATATGTCATGTGGCTCCGTTTATAGAAACATCCAGAAGAGACAAATCCACAGAGGGAGACAGTGGATGAGTGGGTGTCCAGGGCGGGGCGGATGAGGGAATGGGGTTCCATTTTGCAGGTTTCATTCTGGGGACGGAAATGTCCTAGAAGGGAGGCTGGCGACGGTTGCCAGCTCTGTGAATATATACACCCACCGGATTGTGTGCTTTAAATGGGTGAAGGCTCCCGAGTGCAGGTTCTAGCTCCAGAAAGCCAGCGGAGAAAAGGAGATGCGTGTTCTGCGGCTGGTGTGCGGGGGCGCGCACCTGCCCCCGTCCCGCGCGTGCGCGCTGCTCCCTTGGCCAGAGCATGAGTCATTCTCCAGAGGGTGGGTGCTGAAGGGCGGATGAGGTGACTTTGGAAGGAAAGCAGGATGGGCCCGTCGTCCACCCTCAGGAGGAGGCCGCCGGAGCCGGGGGGCCGAGGGACAGAGGCCAGGACTGAGCGCCCAGCTCTGTCTCTCTGTGGCTGGCTGTGTGGCCCCGGGCAAGTTGCTCAGCCTCTCTGGCCGCAGCTTCTTCTGAAGCTTCGGAGGTGATGCTGGTCCCAGTTCTCGCCGCAGGCCTGTCGTTAGGATGAACGAAGCCTTCTGTGCAGGACAGAAGCCGTGGGGCAGAGCGCGCCCTGAGCTCGGGGAAATGAGGGCTCTTGCTGGTGGAGGGGGGGAGCGAGGACGAGGGCTGAGTGAGCAGAAGACCCCGAATTCAGTCCTGCTCCTGCCTGGCACGAGTTTTCCGCCCACGTGGCTAGAGCGCCAGGCTCTCCCCGTGGGCCCCGGCTCCCGTCCCCCCACACGCTCCGCAGTCACGCGCCCTGCATGGTGTTACAGACCCTCCTCCCAGAGTCCTCTTGTTCATCTGTCCACCGAGGGAAGTGGACCAAAAGAAGCTTAAGGTCCCTATTTCTGGTGGCCTTGGCCTCCTCCCTGGCCCCACACACCTCCTGAGCACCTGCTTTTGGCTCTAGGATTCAGCCCTGTCCGGCCCGGGGTCCCAGGTCCTCAATTTCCACTGTCTGGCTTCTCTTCTCACGCAGAGGCAGGAGCCCCCTTTCTGCTGTGTTCCCTCCCTGCCTGGTGTGTTGCAAAGCAATGCTCAGCTGAGCATCTACCTGGGCTGAGGCCCCAACACAGATTCACCTTGGGCTGGATGAATGACCTTGGGCAAATCCTGGCTCTGTGCCTCAGTTTCTCCCACTGGAAAACAAGCCTAATCATTTCGATGTCCCCTTTGCCGTCCAAAGGAAGACAAAGACGAACCCTAGCAACTAGGGGTGGTGAGGGACCGTAAATGGCACTGAGTCCAACCCCAAATCGAATGCTTCAGGACCCCTAACACACCCAAGCTGCTCTTGCATACCTCTGGAGTGATGGGGAGCTCACGACCCGTGCAACCCATTCTGTTCATTTGCTTTGCAACAAGGAACTGCCTCTACCAGGGGACGCACACAGAGGCAGGTGCTGAAGGCTCAGAAACAAGCACGGGCAAGGTGACACAGAGGTAAGGACATTGCTCGGGTTTGAATCCTGTTACCACTACCTCCTAGCTCTGTGTGGATAGTTTCTTCATCTGTAAATGGCTGTCGCAACGCCCTTGGAAGGTCACTGGAAAGACCGCCAGCGGGTAAAGCCCCTGGTGGACACGAGCATTTGTCTCAGGCCAGTCTCCTGCATTCTCGGGAAGCAGGTGCTGTCACCATTCCATCTCTTTCGGATGAATTTTTCTGAGGTGCAGAGAGGTTAGTGAACGCATCTGAGGTCCCACAGTGAGGGGGCAGGTAGACCTAACCTGTGCCCAGGCCCCTTGTCCCTCACGCTTCTCATAAGGGGCCCAGCTCCGTACGGCCCAGCTCCCCTCTTACAAGATGAGTGCTCCGTGCTCCCTGGGAGACTCTGTGAGCCTCCCTTCTTAGAGGTCAAGAGGGGCTGGTGGTTTTCCAGAGTTATTTTTAGCCCTGGCCCCACCTCATTGTTTTAGATCCAGAGCACAGAGCCTCTGAGGTCCCTGTGTACCCGGTCAGCACCCTGGGTGTGTAACCTTAGCAGCTTTGCTAAGGAGCACAGATGATAAGTTGACTGGAACCTGAGCTCTGACCCATCCTACTCCCACAGCAACCGGGCTCCACTGGAGGTGACTCAACAGAAGCTGCCCTCCCCCACCTGTCCCAGCCAGCTGGCATCCACAGGTGGGCACGGGGCAGCACCCCCGGGGGCTGGACAGGAGGAGCCAGCTCTGGGCAGTGAGCTCAGCCATGTCCACTCAGCCCCAGGTCAACCTGCAGGAGGGCCCCCTTCCCAGTGAAGGGGATGGGAGGGGACAAGAGCCACCCGGGCAGTGTCATGCGGCAATGAATCCTGTGGCGCCAGACTGCCAGGGGCAAGTCTGAGCTCTGCTGGTGTGATGTTGGGTGAGCTGTTTAACCTCATTATACCTGGTTCTTCATCCACAAATTGGGCTTGGAGTAGTGATCATCTTACACAATTGTTGTGATGATTTATTCCAAATCACACGTGTGAAGCCCTTAGCACAGCACCCAGCACAGAAAAAGGGCTTGTGAATGGGAGTTGTTATACACCCACATGTTTATACAACAAATTGCTTCAAGACAAAGTACTCGAAGGCTTAGTGGCTTAAAATAGTCAACATGTATTTATTATCTCATGGTTTCTGTGGGTCGGGAATTTGGGAGCCGCATGGCTGGCTGGTTCTTGATCATGGCCATGGGGCTGTGCTCATCCGAATGCTGGACTGGGGCCGGAGGGTCTGTGTCCACTGCAGCTCCTTCACAAGGCAGGCAAGTTCGTGCTGGTGATTGGCCTGTGGGCCTCTCCACAGAGCTGCCTGAGTGTCCGCCCAGCAGCTGGCAGTCCCCAGGGTGGGTGGCCCAAGATGGTGAGGTGGGGACATACCATCCTTTACGACCTAGCCTCGGAAGTCGCACCCTGTCATCATGCAATACCTTATTGGTGACACGGGTCCCTGTGCTCAGTGTGGGAGAAGATGATACAAAGGTGACAGAGGCTGGCTAGCTGGTGCATGACTCAGGGATACAATAGCTACCCAAATCACAGTTCTTGTTCTCGCTGCCAAGTGGGAATGTGTGTTTGTGCATGTCTGTGTCTGCATGTGCATATGTGTGTGTGGGAGGGTGAGTGCAAAAAAAAAAAACACAGAGCAAACCCCAAAGAAAGCCCTGAGACACTCTCTATAATGGAAACAAACAAGGTGCCGTGGTGGCCCATAACAAAGTGGTCAGGGGGAAGGGTGTTCCGGGCAGAGGGAACAGCATCTGTGCACCGTGAGAGGAGGCCGTGTGGCAACCTTGGGGCTGGCCTTCCTGACTCCAGCACTCATTTGCTTCCCCTGTGGGCCTGGTGTGGGGATCACAATAGTCCCTACCCCCTGTGGGTTGGAAGGTTAGGGATGGGACCACAGGGGGAGCCCTGCGCACGGCCTGGCACAGAGTAAGTGCTGGGGAAAGTGGAGTCCTGATCATTATTCAGCCTTGGCATGCAAACATGACAAAGACCTGGCCCTGTGTGAAACCAGGATGCCCAATGGGATTGAGGCCTATTGGAAGCATTTCATGATGCCGCTCTCCCTTCATCTAGCACTGTCATCCAGTGAGGGAGAAGCCTAAGAAGCAGGCACAGAGCACCCTGTGGCCTGGGCGTGGGAGCAGAGCTGCCGCAGGTGGGGGCAGGCGGATTCCTCTGACCCTATAGGGGAGGGATGCATGGGAAGGTCTCCCTTGGGAGGGCACGGGAACCTGGAAAGACAAAGCCAGGATGCAGACTAGAAGGGAGCCCACAGGGTGGGTGCATTAGGGAGCAGCAGGCAGTTGAGTGTAGTTTTGGGAGCTGAAACCCTGGGACTCTGGCAACAAGGAGGGAGGAGAGGGAAACAGGCCGAGGGAGGAGAGAGGGTGGACCTGGAGCATCACATTTGAACTGGCTCTCTGGTGGGGTGGGGATCGATGAGCAGGAAAGAGACAGAGAAACAGATTGATTTGTGTTCTAGAAGCTCCTTCTGGCTGCAGGGGCAGGGGAGGGGCAGTGAGGCGGGTGGAAACACAGGTCCAGGCTGGAGATGGTGAAGCCTGGCCCAGGGCAGTGGACTTGGGAGTGGAGGGGCGGGAGGAAGGGAGGAAGCTGAGGGGGAGGGGAAGCAAGGCTCCAGCCAAGACTCCCCTCCTTTCCTAATCAGCCCCCCACCCGTTCTCTCCCCAGCCCTAAGCTGACAGGCAGAAGCAGGAGCCTGTGGGGCCCGTTCAGCGTCCCTCCCTATGGCACTTAGGTGGGCTTTGGCTATCACTCCTGGAGTCCCCATTGCATCCCCGCGCCTACCTGCGCACACACCCCACCTCATTTAAAGCCACGGATCAGAAGGTTAATTAATGTGCCACAGTCACACAGCTGGGGAGAGAGAGTCGAGATTTCCCCCAATTCCCTAATACACGGGACGTGCCTCCACCAGAGCCTGGCAACAGCAGGCACTCAATAAATGCTCACCACTCCTCCTGCCGGGATCTGCAGTGAGGTCTGCGGTCCTCGCGGCTCCACGGGTTTGCCCGTCTGTCCTCCCCACTGGGCTCTGCGGGTCAGGCTGGCCTGAGGGTCACCGGCGGGCGCCCGGGCAGGCTCAGAGCAGGTGCTCAGCGACCCTGAGTGAATGAAGCTCCTTGAGGACAGGGCTACATTCGTCTCTAAGAACCACGGCATTTCCTCACCTGCAGGAGGACGGTCCTTCAGGGCACTTTCGGCTCAGCCTCGTCAGTTTGCAACCAGGATCTGGCGGGATGGAAGATGACCTCTGTGGGTCCCCAGGGAACCCCCGGGGAGCGGAGACCTCCTCGGGGCCACTAGGTGGCGCCAGCGGCTCACAGGTCTCCCTGAAGGCGGGTCCTAGGGAGGAATTCCTGCCCGGGGCCTACAGGGACCGGCCACCTGCCCCTCCTGCTGCAGACCCGCCAGCCGCCTGGGGCAGGGTGTGTGGGGGCTGGGCACGGGTTTTAGGGTCAGGCACACCTGCACCTGGAGGCTGCACAGCGGGCCATCCTCTTAGTGAGTGTCCTGCATCCCCTTGGGGTCAGCTCACCCGATGACCCTGGGCATGTCACATGACCTGACACCTCAGGTTCTTCATCTGGGCTGGAGATGATGGCAAGTGTCCTCTGGGGCACCATGGAGACCAAATGACCCCAAGCATGGATATTCTCTCCTGCCTCGGGGCCCAGAGCTTCAGGGAGTGCTGTCACTGGACGTTACTCCTTGTCCCTGAGTCTCCCCTGGGAAGAATCTCAGGCAGCACGCCCAGAGATCTGGGTCGGCATTTGGCAAGTCCCTTCCCATCTCTGGTCTCCTGTTGGCCTCACCAGCCTTGAGAGACACGGGGTGTCATGGAAAACTAAGGACTTGGAGGCCAGACAGACTTGGGTGTGAATCCCTCCCACTTCTCCTCTTCCCAGCTGTGTGACCTGGGGCCTCTCTGGGCCTCTCTGGTAATTACCTAATTACTTGTGATTATTTGTTCTGTCTCTCGGCTCCGTTGTAAGTTCCATGAGGGCCAGGACCGTGTCTCTGCAGCTTACCTACAAAACACTTGGCTCAGTGTCGGACACAAAGTAGGTCCTTGATAAACAGGACCCAGTGTTCTTATTAATTCTTATTATAATCGCGATTACTATATGCATTCAACAACAGTAGCAAGCTCTGTGTTCAGAGCTTTCCCTGCACTATTTCAAACAATCCCCAGACATTATCTCTATTTTTTAAAAAGATTTTTTTTTATTTATTTGACAGCGAGAGCGAGCATAAGCGTAAGCGGGAGTGGCAGGCAGAGGGAGGGAGAAGCAGGCTCTCCACTGAGCAGGGAGCCCCATGTGGGGCTTGATCCCAGGACCCTGGGATCACTACCTGAGTCTAAGGCAGATGCTTAATTGACGGAGCCTCCCAGGTGCCCCCATTATCTCTATTTTAAGGGTGAAGAAACACACCCAGAGAAGTTGGGTCCTTGTCCAAGGTCACACAGCTACAAAGAATCCAAATCTGGGATTTGAAACTCAGCTCCATGACCGATTTGTGTTGACAGATAGAGAAGTGGAATAATGCCCTCCAAGGATACCTGCATCCTCATACTCAATGAATGTTACCTGACATTAAAAAGGCAACCCTGCAGGTGCGATCAAGGATCCGGAGAGGAGAACATTATCCGGAATTATCCAGGTGGGCCCAAGGAATCCAAGGATCCTTCTAAGAGGGAGGCTGGAGTGTCAGAGTGGAAAGATGGTAATAGGCAGCATGCATCCTAGAAAAGGCTTCCCCGCTCAGGCCTCCAGAAGGAACCAGCCCTGCTGACATCTTTCGCCCAGTGAGACTGATTTAGGAGCTCTGGCCCCCAGAACTGTAAGGTAATGAAGGTGTGTTGTGCTAAGCTACCCAGTGTGTGCTCATCTATTAGAGTAGCAAGAAACTCATCAACAGACAAATGAGATAATGTTTAAAAAGCTCCTGGCATCCAGTTAGAGCTCCCTAAATGCTCTTTCCTCACCCGTCCTAACCCTCTTTTTTCTTCCAACTATAATGATATAACAGAGGGGGAAGGACTTTTGGGATGTTGCTGCTCTACAAGTCCATTTTACAGATGAGGAGCCTGAGGCCAGAGTTACGGGAGGCCTTGCCGCGTCTCCCAGAGGTGCGCGAGGGGAAGGAGGGCTCCCCCGGGCCCGGTCCTGGAGCTGCATGCTCTGTTCTTCCAGACACCTGCACTGGGCAGCCAGGGAGCTATGGGTTCATCCAAACCCATTTTCCAGGTGACGGAACTAAGGCCTGGAGTTGCCCAGGAGAGTTGCGGCTCGAACCCCAAGCTGACAGGACCCGAGCAAGCCCAAAGCCCTGGGGATTCCTCCTCCCCCCACGCACTGCCCTCTCCTAGGGAGCAGCTCCTGCATATTTATCCCCAGCAGACAGGGGCCGGCGGGGTCTGGGAAAGCCGAGGCTAGAGCAGCCCAGCTGTGGTGGAAGAATTCAAGAGCAGCTCCTTGGTGGCCTTCAGCCTGGGAAAGCTCTGCTGCCTTCCTGTCCCCGCCTGCCCCTCCCGGGGCCCTGTCCCCACAGCTGTGCGCAGTTCCCCGGAGGCAGCGTCCAGTGGAGCTGGAGGGAGGAATAGACCCAGACTAGGGGACTTGATCCTGATCCCTGATCCTCAGCTGGTGGGTGGTGGCACCAGCCTGGATTACCCTGAACCTGGGGCCTGGGCTCGTCGGGGGGACCATGGGTCTCCCTGCCCAGGGACGTGGGGCCCCGGGGCGGGGACTGTAACACCCAGCGACACAGGTATGTTCTTCCTAAAGCACACCCCCCACTGGCATCCTCACCCCACAATGGCCCCGCAAAGGGCAGCCTGCTACCCCGTCCCATTTGTGGGTTGAAGAAACCGAGGCTGGGGGGAGGAGTGGCTTGCCCAAGGTCAAGGTCCCATGTGGCAGTGCTGGGCCTCCACCACCTGCATGAGCTCTCAAGGGATGACCCTGGAAGTGACTCTGGCCGGCTCTGGTCCCAGCCTTGCTGTGGGACCTGAGCAACCTCCTTCCTCTCTGAGCCTGGGCTGTCTCCTCTGTAATCACAGAGATAAGAGCAGGGAGGTAGGGGGGCCGTGCCCCGGGCACCTGGTAAATGTCCCATCACGGCTTACCCCCGTCGCGGGCACACTTCAGTTTCTCTTTCTTTCTTTCTTTCTTTCTTTCTTTCTTTCTTTCTTTCTTTCTTTCTTTCTTTCTTTCTTTCTTTCTTTCTTTTTCTTTCTTTCTTTCTCTTCTTTCTTTCTTTCTTTCTTTCTTTCTTTCTTTCTTTCTTTCTTTCTTTCTTCTTTCTTTCTTCTTCTTTCTTTCTGATTTTATTTATTGATTGATGAGAAACACAGAGAGAGGCAGAGACACAGGCAGAGGGAGAAGCAGGCTCCCTGCAGGGAGCCCGATGTGGGACTCAATCCCTGGACCCCAGGATCACACCCTGAGTCGAAGGCAGACGCTCAACCACTGAGCCACCCAGGGGCCCCTACACACTTCAGTTTGTAATGAACCCCAAATAATACTGGGCATGTGCTGTGTGCGGGACCCCGCCACAGAAGCCCCAGCAAACCAAGTAAGCGTGCTGGCTAACCAGGGTGGTAGAAAGGACTAAGTGCAGGGGATGGGGGATGCGGGGTGGAGTCGGGGGGCTGTCTACACAGAGGTGAGGGCATGACCACGTGGCTGTCGGGGGAAGGTGGCTGGGCAGCACAAGGTGGGGGCTGCCCGGCATGTCCAAGCAAACCAAGAGGTCAGGGAGGGCTGAGCGGTGAGCCCCCAGGGGGTGGCAGGAGAAACTTGGGGTAGGGGTGCGGTGGAGCCATGGAGCACGGCATCTGGCAGCCGGGCTGTCCCACGAGTGAAGTGGGAGCCATCAGAGAGTGTCCTCATGGTCAACAACACCCCCAAAGCCTGAAACAGGGCCTTAGACCCTGGGCTGCCATCTGAGGAGTGGGATGGCCACTCTCCACCACCCAGGACTGTCCCCCCCGGGGCCCACCCCTCCCTGTGATGCTCCTGGAAAGGATCAGATGGGGGGGGTGGCAAGGCAGCGTTACTAAAAGGGAGTTTGGAGGTGGTTTGGATGACAGGTGAGGCAAGGAGCTGGGACAGGGAGAGGCTGTCCCAGGCCACCCATACACAGTGGCCGTGTCAGCAGCAACCCCTGCAGCTGCTGCCTCCCAGGGCGGGTCCCCTCCTGCTGCAGGGCCCCGATCACGGGACGTCTCGTTCTCCTGGCCACATCCAGGGAGTCCCCAGGGGCACCCTCTGGGTTTGCCTTTGTGGAAGGCCTCTCTGGCTAAGGATCCCTTCCAGGCTGTGGCGCTGCCGCCACGTCTGTCAGAACCTGTGCACAACCAGGGCAGCTGTCCCACCACGTGCATGTGCGTGGGCTCGGCCCCGTGCCTGCCTCCTCCCCGTCACCTGGCTCCCTAGGACTTCCATTCCAGGCACAGACCTGGGGACACAACAAGCAACTGCTCGCTGCCCCACGTCCAGGATTGTCCTGTTGGAACAGTAAACAAAATAAGAAGCTCCTGACCTCTCTCTCTTTTTAAAGATTTTATTTATTTGAGAGACAGAGAGAGCACGTGCATGGGGTGGGGGAGCAGAGGGAAGAGAGACAGTCTCAAGCAGACTCTGTGCTGAGCGAGGGGCCTGATGCAGAACTCGATCTCACGACCCTGACGTCATGACCTGAGCCACCTAACCCCCTGAGCCGCCCAGGCACCCTTCCCTGACCCCCTTTTCTGCATTCCGTGGAGGTCTATGGCAGTTCCATAGCTGCCACTGCCAGCTCCTCAGCTTCCCTTCAAGAGGAATGAACCCCCACCACCCATCCCGTCTCTGGTTCTCTAGCCTTCCTCCTCTCCATCTTACTGCCCATTGGTCCAGTTAGTCATCTTTCAATGCTCCCACCCATATGTCCATCTATCCACCATTGGTCTGAATAGCCACCCATCTCTGTCTGATTGCTGTTGATCCATCCTCTCTCATCCATCCAGCCCATCCACCCATCCATCCGCCCATCCATCCATCCATCCATCACCCATCCAACAACTCGCCCACCTGTCCACCCTTCCACCTGTCCATCCATCCATCCATCTACTCATCCATCCATATCTTACACTCTCCCTCATTTACCTGTTCTCCACCCCAAACTTACCTCTCTGCCTGTGCATTGATCTACTTATCCACCCATCTACCTAAACTCTTACCGATTTCCCCACCCAGCCATCCATTTACCACCTCCCTCCCATTCACCCATCACCCCACCCCACTTCCTAATGTCCAACTGACATGCCAGCTTGTCTACTGGTCCCACCCACCCATTCATGTCACGTCAATAGAGACGTATCCTTTGTGCTCAGCATCGTAGTATCACCAGCTGTAGTAACAGCTACCACTACCACCTACCAGACGGACTCTTGTTTTACACCAAAAATTCTACCTACTTTCTCCCTCGGTCCTCCCAACAACCTACCCTATTTGACAGTTGGAGGGGAACAGGCTGGACAACCTCAACTGGACAACTGTCACATTGCTTAATTAATAGCGGCTCTACAAGGGAGGTATTGCCGTTATTTTCCAAACACAGAAAGTGGGTTTGCCTGAAGTCACAGCTCTAACAAATGACAGGATTTGGACCAGAGCGCCAACTCTAAGTTTGGTGCTCTTCCATCTGACCACCACTGCCTGGGCTCTGACCTGAGCATCAGGAGACCCACTGTCCAGCCCTGGCAGCCACCCTGGTGTGTGACCGTGTATGACAAAGTTGGGTTTGGGATCTCAGCTGTCTTGCCCGAATAAGAGGGGGTTGTGGGAGGGGCTCTTGATGTGCAGGGTTCCTGCGGCTCTTCAACTTTTCCCAAAACCTGGTTCTCATGAAAGCCTGTGTAGGGCCAGGAGAGGAGCTGGGTCAGCCAGACATGGCTCAGCCCAGCATGGACCCACTCATGACTCTGTTTCACTCACCCACCCCATATCAGGGCATGGCCCTGGATGTCCATTTCCTACCTTGACTTCAGAGCCAGGCAACACACCACCAGGGAGGAGTGGGGCAGCCCCCTGAGCAGAGAAGAGTCATGTCTGCCACCAGCTTGCTGTGAGGTCTCAACATTCCCCTCAATTTTCTCGTCTTCCCAATGGGCTAGTGATACCCACCTCAGAGGACTAAACGAAGCAATACGATGTGAACACACCCCACACGGCCTCTCCTCTCCCTTCCTTATATGTGAACAACAGGGTTGGGCTTGAGCAGAGGTCCCAAGGGCGACTCGTGGGTGAACTTCAGAACAGGAACCTGAAACCGTATGCAGGATTTCATGTGTGCATGTGCCACCTTCTACCAAGAAGGTCTATGTCTTCCATCTAATTGGCAAGAGGCCCATGATATTGTTGCTACTAATCATTTATTGAGTGCCGACCCTGAGCCACTTCGGTACTAAGTACTAATACACCTTATCTCATCCAATCCTCAGCGGACAGTGAACCCAGTTGTGATCCAGCTCCGGGACTCTGGAGCCTCATTGCCCGGGATTAAATCTTGGCACCATTACTCTTCAGCTGTGTGAGCTTGGGCAGTCACAGACCTAACCACGCTGTGCCTCATTTTCCTCATCCCTAAATTACATGACAAAGTATTTGCTTCATAGGGTTGCTTAGAGGAGTAAGTGTAGTTACAGACCTTAGAGCCACACCTGTCACTAAGCAAGAGCTTAGTAAACACTGTCGTAAAGTAGATAAGGAAAAGGGGGCTCAGAGAGGTCATGGAGCTTATCCGGGGTCAACCACTGAGAGAGCCCAGATTCTAACCCAGATGGCCTGACATTGGCACCCTTATACTTAATGCCTATGTTCAATGGATGATGCTCTCAAAAGGACCCCGACCTCTCGCCATGCTGCTCCAGTTCTGACACTGGGGACTCTGGACCTTACTGGCAAGGCAGAGAGGCCGGCCTGGATCATCTCTAAGGTTCCCTGCCCTTTCTGACCTTGGAGGCTCCTCCGTGGGAGCCCCAGTCTGGGGGCGCAGACTCAGCAGCTGACATGCCCCTGGAGGAGCTGTATAAAAAGTACAAGAGCCAGAGTGAGCGCGAGCACGTGCGTGCACCTGAACATGTGCACACCCCCTGCCACCACCCAGAAGGTGCAGCTCCCAGGGCTCCCTGCATAGCCTCCCAAGGGAGGCGCCCCCGCAGGCTCCGCTCCTTGCCGGGGCCATGTGACACATTGGGGGGGACGTGGGTGGGAGGAGGAGAAGAGCTCCCCGCTTACTGACAGCTCTCCCTCCGGGGCAGGGAGCTCCGGGGGCTGCAGCCCTAGCCCCACATGGCTTTTCTCAGCCTGGAGGGGGGTGGAAGATGGGCTCTCCTGGGCCACTTCTTGCCTTGCTGTGACCTGTGTAAGCAAGGTCTTTGCTTCTCTGGGCCTCACCTTGCTCATCCATAAAGTGGGGACAGTTGCTGCGACCCCACTGGGTTGTGGTGAGCGAGGCAGGAGAAGGAGCATGCATGTCAAATATCCAGCCCCCAGCAGACTCGGCACCCCGGTTCCCTCTCATTTCTTTCCCCAGGAGGCAGAGAGGGACTCCCGGGCTGAGACAGGTGGCCTCCTTCGGCACCTGGTGGTGGGAGCAGTTTAGCTGAGGCAGGGGCTGAAGACCTGGCATGGGCTGGGGTGGTCTGTGCGAGTAAAGAAGTTACAGGTTCTTGACATCAGGAAAATTGCTCTGGACAGCTCACCCCGTGGCCTTGTAGAGCTGAGTAAATAAGTCTTCTTCTCCCTCCAGGCCTCAGTCTCCCTTTTGTCCAACTGGGTCTCTGGGAACTCCACCAGCGTGACCACCCTATGGGATCCACTGGGCAAGGCTGAGGGCTGGGGAGGGCCAGCAGCCCTCTCCTCTCCCCACACATGTGTTCATTTACTCACTCCTTCAGCAAAGACCCTCTGAGCACCTACTAGAAGCCAAGTTCTAGGTGCTGGGGGCACAGCAATGGTCAAGGTTATACCTTAGGAAGCTGCCATTCTGATGGAAGCAGTCAGATCCTGCCTGGCAGGTAGTGATGAGCCTTAGGGAAGAAAATAAAACAGGGAGATGTGTAGTGACTGTGGTGTTTGTCAGGTAGAGAGGGTCAGAGGAGGCATCTTCCAGGTGGGGGCACATTTGAACAAGACCCTAAAAGAGTCAAGTGGAGGCCACACGAATATCTGGAGCAAGTGCATTTCCAGCAGAGGACGCAGGGAGTGCAAAGCCCTGAGGCTGGAATCTGCTTGGCATTTGTGACAATTGGCAAGAAGGCACTGGGGCCAGAGTACCGTGAACCAGTCGGGTGGGAGGAAGCAGACAGGGTCACAGAGGGAAAGGTGAGGGTAGAGGAGGTGATATAGAAGTGGGAAGTGGGTTAGGGATCCTTGCCTCCCGGGCTAGGGAGAGAGGGAGTATGCTTTGGAGTCATTCCTCTGAGACCCCTGCCTCCAAGGCCAGTAAGCTGCTAGGGCCTAGCAGATAAGCAAGAACACACTCTTAAAATTCTGGGTTCAACCTACGAGCCCTAAAGCAATCAGGGATCATCTGGTCCAGCCCTCTTTGATCACATGAGCCCACACTACAGATAAAGAAACTGAGGCTCGAAGGGGAAAAATGACTCCCCCTGCCCAGGACCCCAAACCACATAGTGTGCCTCAACCTTGAGGCACGTCTCCCCACTTTGCCGCGCTACAGCCCTCTCTCAAAATGATGTTTGTGAAAATTAGTCTCAGTAAAGATAGCTAAAAAGCATGGGTTGGGATGTTTTTAGCTGCCTGAAAGCCGGATAAAAGGTTCTGTTGTTGCAAAAATGCTCTTCTTGTGTATGCTATACGCATCCATCAATTTCAGAAATTATCCAGCCTCACTAACTAAAAATGACGGGTGCTTTTTGAATTTGAGATGAAGAGGGGGTTTTTTTTTGGTGCTGTTGATGGTGGTTTACTCATGTCAGACTCTTTTCCTACCCTGAGTGTAATATCCTAAATTTCAAGGAGGCAGGGACTGATTTTTTCATCTCTGCAGCCCTGGAAAAGTAGGTACACCATGAACATTTACTGAAGAGAAGGTTTCTCCTGAATGGCCATTCAGAAACCTACGATCACGAGATCCTCTGTATTCAGGTGTAGGGGCATGGTCATACAGTGGATGGATGGATGGATGGATGGATGGATGGATGGATGGATGGATAGATGAATTTGGGTCAAAAAGACATGTCTTTGGGGCACCTGGGTGATGGCTCGGTCGGTTGAGCATGAGACTCTTGATTTCAGCTCAGGTCATGATCTCAGGGTTGTGAGATTGAGCCTTACATCAGGCTCTGCACTGAGTGGGGAGTCTGCTTGAGGTTCTCTCTCCCTCTGCTCCATCCCCAGGCTCACCTGATATATATATATATATCTTAAATAAATAAATAAATAAATAAATAAATAAATAAATAAATAAATAAATAAAATTTTTTGGGGGGGAATGATAGGTCTTCAAGTTATCAGGAACCACAAGCTTGAGACCTCTGGGCATTAGGGTAAGGAAGAGAAATCATATTCTTAGGGGTAGATTATGGGTGAGGAAGTAGCCAAAAGCTTGAAAAGAAATTTCAAATCTTGGGACACCTGGGTGGCTCAGTGGTTGAGTGTCTGCCTTCAGCTCAGGTTGTGATCCCAGGGTCTTAGGATTGAGTCCCACACTGGGCTTCCTGCAAGGAGCCTGCTTCTCCCTCTGCCTGTGTCTCTGCCTCTCTCTTTGGGTCTCTCATGAATAAATACATAAAATCTTTTTAAAAATTCTAAATCTGGATTCCTCCTTCCAGAGTTAAGATCCAGTCACATCAATGCTACCGGGCACCTGCATTAGTCAGCTCTCACCAGGCTATGCTGTGTAACAAGCATCCCCAAACTCTGCTTCTTACAGCAACACTATTTATCTCCTGCTCCTGCTGCATGAACATGGCAGAGGCTCAGCATTTGTGGCTCGGGTCCCATCTGTGCACAGTCAGGTCTGTTCCACACGCCTCTCATTCTAGGGCCCTGCCTGAAGAAGCAGCTGTTAGCTGGGATGCACGTTCTCATGGCTGAGGGCTGCAGCCCAATGAGGAAGGAGAAAACTTTCAACACCTCTTTAGGCCTCCACTGGAAACTTCCACCCTGTCAGTGAGGCCCACATTTTGAGGGGGAAAATCAAGTCATATGGCCAAGCTCAACACCAATGGGCAGGGCTGGTGAGGACTATTTGCTGAACAGTAATATCACTTATCACTGGGACTTAGGGGACCCTGAGTCTGGTGGGTTTTAAACTATTCTCAGAAACACTCCCAACCACCTTGGGCCACAGTGAATTAGGAGATGTTGGGCTTGGAGGAGCCACAAGTGGTCAGGGTTCCAAGACCTCCACCTCCAGCAAGAACACTTCTGCGGCATCTGTCAGGTTGCCACATACCTTTAGATTTGAAATCTACTTTTTTGGGGGGGAAAAAAGACATATTAAAAAATAAACAAAAAAATTAATTTTAAAAAATAAGATATTTTCTTAAAAAGTCATTGTTCTAAGTCCCCCCACATTATAGAGATGGAGACTGAGACCTCAGGAGGAGACAAGTACGACGCTGATCAGCAAGAACTCCTTGATGGGCACCCAGGTACTGACTTGGTGTTCACAAACTCATTCAACAAACATTTGCCATCCACCAATTCTGCGCCAAACTTTAGCAATCAGAGCATTCTTCTTTATTCAGTCTCTGTTTTGCCAACATTCTTCATCCATTCATTCATTCAATCTGTATTTCTGAGGAACTACTATGTGCCAGACGGTGCTATAGGCCCTGGAGAGACAGCAGTGAGCAAACCAATCTTCCGACCCCATGGAACTTGCATTCTAGGCGAGACCCAGATCACAAATAAGATAAGCTGCACAAAGTGTAGTAAGTATTATGAATAATAATGAAGCCGAGAGAGGGGGTAGAGTGCCGGAGGGGCTATTTTGAACAGAGTAGCCTCTTTGTCTAGAGACTTAAGCAGATGGACAAAGCAGGGACAAAGGCCCTAAGGTGGGTGTATAACCAGGGAGCTGGAGGCAGGCAGAAGGCCTGAGTGGGAGTGGGCCTGGGGGCCCGAGTGGTGGTTTGAGCCTCTGAGGTCCCAGGAAGGAGTCTGGCTTTTTTGCCAAGTGAGGTGGGGGCGCCTTTGTGTGGCTGGCATCAGGGGAGGGGTCTGATCTGCCTGTTGTTCAGGGACAGACTGTGTGACGAACGGAGGTCAGGGGGACCTAAGAAGGAGGTTCTTGTACCATGTAGGGCTCAGAGGGCCGGGGGGCTGGTTTCGGGGTGTGGCCAAGACAATGCCAGGCTTGACTCCACTTCATAGAGGTCAGAGTCCTGGAAGAGCAGGATGGCAGGTGTCCCGGAGCCGAGCAGCAGGGGCTGGAACCAGGGAACAGGCAGGGCCAGCTTCCAGGAGTGACAGACAGGGGACAGCGCCAGTTCCTTCAGGGGCGGGGCCGAGGCCTTAGAGGCTCATGGGCTGGAATTGGGGCTTCCGGCGGGGTGGGGAAGGCCTCCCAGCTGCCAGCCCCCAGGAAACGACCCAGGATGACGGCCAGGTCTGATCTGTGCTTCTACCCACGCTCAGAGCCCAGCTGCATTAGCCACCCAACCCCACCCCAACCAATCAAAGCTGGTGGATCTGAGCTGAATCGAAGGTGACTGCTTGCATCTCCTGAGCAACACTTCAGGTCCTGCCCCTCAAGAAAGAGGTGAAAGACTTTCTGCCGGTGCCCAAGGAGCCAATCTCTGTCTCTAATTGTAGAACCTGAGCTGCATCCCCTAAAGATCACCCATTGCTCACAGCCTCCAAGTTCCTAAGCACCCATGGAGAGGCCCCCATGGCAAGGCTAGGGCCCCCAGCCAGTGGTCAGAATCAACGGCCCAGCATGTCAGGGAGCTGCCCTGGATGTGGGTCTTCCAATCCCAGACCAGCCTTCGGATGAGGGCAGCCCCTGGGTGATGTTTGACCACAGCCTCATGAGAGCCCTAGAGTCAGGACAACATAGCTAAGCTGCTCCCAGATTCCTGACCCACAGAGACTGTGTGAGATCATAAGTGTTTACTGTTTTAGCCACTAAGTTTTGGGGATGATTTGTTATACAGCAATAGACGACCCATCTCCACCACCTCATCCTGCCAAGTCTGGCTGCCAGTGAGTGGCCTTTGGATGCAGCTCAAAATCAGATCAATATCCGAAAAAAGACTTGTCCTCACAACGGCTTTGGCAAAGGATGTCAACCAACATGGATTAGCAGGCTGGTTGGCATCCGTGGGGCGTTTGGAGTTTATGAGATAGTGGGGGTGAGAGGGCTGCATAGGATGGACGCCGGGGCAGTGAGAAGGAGAGGGTAGACACAGCCCAGGGAAGGGCATGAAAAGAACCCAGATTTGGGCGTGAAGCCCCCAGGCTGGAGTCTGGCCTCTGTTGCTTGCTAGCCACGTGATGCTGGCAGGTGACCAGGGCTCCTGGGCCTCTGTTCATTGTTTGTCTAATAGACTTCACTGACAGCACCATTGTGAGGTTGCCAGTCTGGTCCCTGACAGCAGCCGGAAGGATCTTTTTAAATTGCAAATCCAATCGTGTCATCCCTCCCTTAAAACCCACCCGTGGCCTCCCACTGCCTGGACCAAGGCTCATGGCCACAGCTGGCCTGAGCCGCTGCCGTCTGCCTGGGCCTGCCCAGCCTGTGCTGTCGTGCTCCCCCTCTTTCTGATACAACTACACACCTGTCCTCTGGTTTCCGAAAGATGCCTCACTCCTTCTGGCCACAGGACCTGTGGCCCCTGTGGAATTTCTCTTTTTTTTTCTTTTTTTCCCTGTGGAATTTCTCTACCTGGAATCTGCCCCCTTCCGCTTGCTAGCTTGTCCGTACCCTACAGGTCTCGGCTGGCGTGGGAAGCCTTCCCAAACCACTAAGTCTGTGCCTCATGGCCCTACCCAACAGGTGCATTTTTGTGATAAGTGGATACATGTCCCCCCACGAGTCAGTGAGCACCACAGGCATCATCCCTGGCTGTGTGCAAGGTGCAGGCTCATCGCAGGAGCTGAAGTGCTGGTGTGCAGTGGGAGAATGAGCAGAGGGTGGTCCAGACTGGGCAAATTTTCATCTCCATCTCCTTCCCCCATCCTTGGATTGCACTCTGACCTCAGGAGCTCCCAGGGACTCAGGACTCAGGCTGAATAAACCTTCCAGGGGCAAAAGCTTCTAGATTTCTATTGGTTCCTAACTTTGGCTGAGCATTCACATTATCTGTAGACTTTTCAAAAAAAAGTTGACGCCTGAGTCACACTCTCAGATTCCAGTGTAGATGTGGGGTGCACAGGACATCAGGAGACCTGCCCCCCCAGCCAAGCCTCAGAACCACTGCCCTGGCTAGAGGGGAGACCAGGAGGAGCCTAGAGACTGTCTCACTGTGGAGGACTGTGGGGCTGGAAATAATAGGAGGAAACCCAGGGGCTCTAATGTGCTAGACGCTGCTGTACCAACTTTCCTTAATTAACTCATGTAATCCTCCAAAGAGTCTGATGAGCAGGATGGTCCATTTCATAGATGGGAACACTGAGGCTGGAGCTACAAAGTAACTTGTGCACAGTTTCCTAGCCACTAGCTGGCAGAAGCAGGATGGTTGAACCCGGGGTAGTCTGGCCCAGCGTCCATCCAAGGCTGGGCCATCCCCCCCTACCCTGGCCAGTGAGTGTTGAGAGATACCCACTGATTTCCCATCCTTGGGTTGGGGGCGCTGATGTGAGTGGGGCTGCTGCACATGTGACATCTCCGTCCCTTGCCAAAGGGATATGCCTTGACCATGGAGCCCAAGTTAGGCAGGCACAGCTGACCCATCCCGGGCTGGGCTTCTCCAGCCCTGAAAAACTCCTCCTGGTGATAGGACCCACACAGCCTTAGGAAGACACACGTCGCTATGGAAACCACGGGACTCTGCAGCCATACCACTGGCTTCGAGGAAACCTTTTCATGGCTCCGCTTGAGGCTCTGCTGTGAGGTGGCCAGGGGAGCTCTGGCTAATTGAGCCCCCCTCCCTTCGGCCAGGATGTCAGGTAAACTCTCGAGTGCGCAGCAGCCTGGGACAGGCCCTCCTCCCCACCACGCACACAGCGCTGTTTCCAGCCCTCCCGTGGGAAGGTGCGTTGGTGGGGGAGGTCTGCAGGTGATTGATGTGTGGGGTTGAGTCTTTAATTAAAGCAGGCATCATGTGCCAGTCAGAAGAAAAGAAAGTTCAACTTGAAGCTGAGGTCATTATCCTGAGCATCATTTCAAGAGTTCTTTCCCATGAGAGGGTGAGTGTGACCTCGTCTGATATCTGAACCCAAATCCTTCTGAAGTGTCCCTCATCTGTCCCTGAGCCCAGCACCTGACAGCATGGGGTCAGTGTGCAGACCCAGCCGCTGCACCGCACGCTGACAGTCAACACCGTGTGCTGGCCCTTAATGAGCATCAGACCTGTGGTCCTCAGCCCTGGCGCCCGGGAGAATCCTCTGGGCCATTGTCTTAAATCATCCACGTCTGAGTCTCACCCTGGTCCAGTTATAAGAAGTTTATGAGCGTGGCACCCAGGGCCAGGCTACTTGGTAAAGTGCAGCCAGGGCTGGGTGCAGGTCCAGCCTCCTCTTCCTACAGTTGGGGATGCTGAGGCTCCAAGAGGTGAAGGGATCTGCCCGTACCTCCCAGTAGACAGGAGCCTGAGGCCGAGGCCAGGGCAGTGCACTTACTGCTCCAAAGGTGGATGTGGGGTAAGGAGCTGGCTCTGAAAAGGGAAGTAGGTGACACCGGGGATGGGGGGTTGGGGGGGTGGGGGCCAGAGCCAGGGAGGAAGGGAGAGCTCTGAGAGAAGATACCATTGTCCTATCCCAGCCAGGAACTGGGGGTGCAGTGTGCGGGAGCCAAATCTCAGCCTCAGCCTACCTTAAAAAAAAAAAAAAAAAAAAACGTGCAAGAGCATAAGTTCTTTGTAGTAAAGGTGTAGTCACCTGGGAGCTTGTTAGAAAGAATCTCAGGGCCATTCCAGACCTACTGACTCAGAGTCTGCATTTTAACAAGATCCCCTGGCGATTCATGTGCATGTTCAAATTTGGGAAGCCCTGTATGGAAGCTCTGATGCTGGAGTCCTGGTTATATGACCTGGGAAAGTTCCAAAATGTCTCCATCTGCTCTAGGAAGGTACCCGAGCCTCCAAATGTTGAAGCCAGAAGGACCAGAGATGGGCAGCGGATGGGCCAGGTGCACACAGCGGAAGTGGCAGAGTGGCTTAAAGCAAGGGCAAGGCTTCCAGTCCAGCGTGTTTCCCTCCACTGTGTTCCCTCCTGGCAGGGAGCGTGGGGGCGGGGTGGGGGCGAGGGGTGCTGCAGACACTCCAAGAGTCCTCCACATTCTTCTTTCTATATTTTGTTCTGGCAGATTCTTTGCTAGAAATCACATCACCCATCTGTAAAACCCCGGGGTTTGGTTCTAGTCCCATGTCTTCGTGATCTAATAAAATAACAAAAGATATCAAAACAAAAACTGGTGCCAAGAAGACAAGTCATTTGAACTGGAGGAAAAAGAATGATGTGTCTACCTTCCTCCTCTTCCTCCTCCTCACTTGTTCCCGGCAGAGTCTTGCGTGTGCCTGTGTGTGCCGTGCCTGTACGTGTGTGTGCTGTCTGCATGCATGTGCGCGAGTGTGCTTTGCAGGCATGCATGTGGTGTGTGCATATGTATATGTGCATGAGGGTGTCTCCGTGTGTGCGCATTGGGCATGCATGTGCGTGCAAGCATTTGAATGTCTGTGTGGGTGTGCATAACTGCACATGCGTGTGTGTTCCTATGCATGTATGGGTTGTACATGTGTGGTGATAGCTGTGTACGTGCCTGTGAGCCCCATGTACGATATGAATGTGTGCTCATGTGTGTGTACAAGCATCTGTGTGAGCAAGCATGCTTGCGCACCTGCGTGCATGCCATGCCTGTGCTGCATGCGCCTTGGGATGTGCCTGTGTGCGAATGTGCGTTCCTATGTCCATGACCAAACGCATATGCCTGCATGTGCATTATCTGTGCATGGGTGTGCTTGTGTATGTCTGTGTGCACATGTGTGTGTCAGGTACTATGGAACATTACGTGACTTGAAGGCTATGTTCAGTAGGAGGGACGGGGATTGGAAAGGCCTCAGAAGCCCCTGACAGCCAAGGGGTTAGCAAGCAGCTGGGTCTCAGCTCAGGTAACCCCAAGGCCGTGGCTTGTAGTTGTTGATATTTTTGATGAGTCAAAAATGTCAGTGTGGAACTTAGCTAGTGAACACGCCTAGCCGGCCACCCAGTGACAGACACGATTGCTTTCAGGAAAAGGACCTCAAAAGAATGCCAGTTGCTAGAGCTCCTCAGAAGAGAGATGAAGACATCTGCAACATTATCTGGGCTTTTAGTCTGCAGAGGGAAGCGGGGAGTGGATTAGGGTGGAGAGAGGGATTTGGCCCTGGCTTAGATCCGGGCTCCTAACGAGCCCACCATATGCTGCTGTCAGCGACCTCCAGGGAAAGTGATTCCCCGAAGTCCTCGGGTGGGGGGAGGGGGAGCGCCTCGGGCGAGGCTGGAAGCGCGCTGCGAAGTCTGCAGAACCTGCTTTGGTTTGTTTGTTTGTTTTTTATAAATTTATTTTTTATTGGTGTTCAATTTGCCAACATATAGAATAACACCCAGTGCTCATCCCATCAAGTGCCCCCCTCAGTGCCCGTCAGCCAGTCACCCCCACCCCCGCCCACCTCCTCTTCCAACACCTCTAGTTTGTTTTCCAGAGTTAGGAGTCTCATGTTCTGTCTCCCTCCCTGATATTTCCCACTCATTTTTTCTCCTTTCCCCTTTATTCCTTTTCACTATTTTTTATATTCCCCAAATGAATGAGACCATATAATGTTTGTCCTTCTCCAACTGACTTATTTCACTCAGCATAATACCCTCCAGTTCCATCCACGTCAAAGCAAATGGGGGGTATTTGTCGTTTTTAATGGCTGAGGAATATTCCACAGGTCACTAACCGGCTGAGACCGCAGCTTCCATCTCAGCTCTGCTCCTGTTTGGCGGGGGATGGCCTGTGGCGGGAGGGGGGGGGGCGCCTGCGGTGGGATTCTTAGAGCTCTGGTCTTCTGCTGCCTCATGCATGTCAAGAACCCTGGGAGGGGAGGGGGGTGCTGGGGAGGAGTCAGACTGATAAATGCATGGAAATGATTAGTGATAATATGTTAATAGCTCATCTATATTGAGAGCTGACAATATGGCAGACGTGAAGCTGAGAGCTTTTATATTAAGTCTAATTATCCTTATATTAAGTAGAATAACATGATTTTCCACCTCCAGGAAATTCTTCCTTGGCAAAATTCTACAAATCCTTCAGAGGCGGCTACAAGTGCTGCCTCCTCTGAGGAGCGATGAGCTCCCTGAGCGGTACCGCCTGCCCCCACCGCCCCCCGCCCCCAGCCTCCCTAAGGTGCCCTGAGGACCTCGGCTGTCCCTCCCCGGTCCCAGCACAGCTCGGGGCTCAGAGAGAGCTCCGGTTTGTGGCGTGGACATTAAATGTCACATGGGCTTCTTCCTTTCCGCTGTCCCTGGGGACCCTGCTCCCCACCCCCTGGACGGCAGCCCGCTCTTTCGCATTTGGGATGAAAATGGTGCAGGCTTTTCCACTTGGGGTTTAATTTCTTGCGAAAACACTGGAGAGCTGAGATGGGTCTCTGGGGGCCCGGCCTCCGTCCCCAGCGGGCAGCACACCAGGATTCCAGTTGCCCCAGAAGGCAGGCTTCCTTTTGGCCCAGTTTGGCCCAGGGGGGCTCGCACCACCCCCTCCCCGCCCGCCCTCCTTGGCTGTCCAGAACCTCGTCTCTGCCCTGGGATCCCAGCCCCTCCTGCTATCCTTCCCTTCTGGATCTTTCTCAATGGCCTTTGGGTACATCCTGGGAAATGATGATGACACCCGCAACAGTGCCCCTGGAGCACCGAGCTCCCCCATTTTTGTAACCATGCTTCCCTTCCACTTTACAGCCACGATCATTCAGAAGGAAGGAGGAAAAGGTGCCCTTGCAGGGTGCGCATCATGCTCTCCTGCACCGCTCGCACCCTGCTCAGGTGGGCTTCCTCCAGCAACCCCCCAACGCTCGCTGGCCCCTTTCTTGGCAGCTCTTGGCGGCTGGGCTCACCTGTGCCTTCTCAAACCTTCCTGTTCCCTTGGCGTCCACAGCCCCACACTCTAGTTTTCTGCTCTGCTCTCCTTTCTTTGGTTCTCTGTCCTCTCCTAACTTCACTGTTCCTCTGGGTCCTCTTCTTCCTGCTTGGTCTGTCCCATTGATGGTCTCCCCACCCCCATGGTGGCGACAGGAGCTCAGATCTAGGGAGGCCAGCTCCCCCCTCTCCCCGCTTCAGACCCTCAAATCCAGGCTCCTGCTGGGCAGTTGCCCTTGAAGGATCATGGGGGCCTCAGACTCCACACTCTCAAGCTCAATTCGTCTTCCCCTCTTGCTTCCCCCCAACACACAGCCTGCCAACCTGCGCCCTTTCCTCCTGGAGCCCCATCTTGGTGACTGGCACCACCAGTCACCCAGCTGCCCAAATGCCAACACCGACTCTCCACCAGGGCAACACCCCACAGCTGCTGGATCCCAGGTCCACCCTCCCCCCACCATCCCACGGCGTGTCCCCAGAGAGGCTCTTCCATGCCGACAGCTCCCACCTGGACAACTGTGGCCACCTCTTACCTGCTTCCCTTGCCTCCTTTCTTGCTCCTCAACCCTACCCTACAGCCAGGGCGGGCTTCCAAAGGGGTAGTTGATCATGTCTCTCTCACTCATTTACCTGCTCCTGATGTATTTATTGAAGACCTACTGTGTGCTGGGTACTGTGCTATGCTGGACGTGTGCCTTAGTCCTGTGCAGTTCACACTCCAGGGGAAGAGACATACAGCAGCCACACATTATAGAGTCAAGTGATAATAAGCTTATCTGGAAAGATAAAGCAGGGAAGAGGATGGAAAAGGACTGACTGAGAGAATCTTAAGTAGAGAGACCAGGAGAAGCTTCTTTGAAGAGGTGATATTTGTGAATGGAGTGGCCAAGGGAGTAGTGGAGTCTGTAGAGGAAGCACTGTTCAAGGTAGAGATAATGGCCAGTGCAAAGGCCCCATGACAGCTGAGTATTTAGTGGGCTTTTGCTCTCTATGCTCCACCTACATTGAGCTCTAGTCCCTTGTACACTCTGCTTAAAAACCTACTCCCTCATTCTCTTTGTTAGCTTTTAATTTGTTAGATTCCACCCCAGGATCATCTCCCCCAGAGAGGTCAGTGCAGATCCTCACCCCAGCTGGATTAGGGGCACCTCCTCTGAGCTTCCACAGCCCCCATCGGAGCATGTGACTGACTACATCACAATTGTTGTTTGTTGTCTGTTCTTTGTGGAGCAGGGACTGTATCTGATTCATATCTGTGCCTCGAGACCTGGACAGTGAAGACAGTCGAGTAAATGTTTTAAGTTCGTATCGCTGCCTAACCAACCACTCCGAAGTCAGTGGCATGAAACAAATGCTTTATTCTGTTCTCAGATCCTGGGATCAGGAATTTGGACAGAGCACAGTGGGAACGACTTATCTCTGTTCCATCACGTCCAGAAGATTCGAACGGCTGGGGCTGGAGCCACCTGGAGTCTCCTGCACTCACGTGTCTGGCTTCCAGGCCAGGCTCAGCCAGGACTGTGCCAGGAGCACTCTTACCCCCTTGTGCTCCGATGATCTGTCCTGAGAAGTGCATACCCTGGGTGGCTGCGGGCTCTTCAGCCCTGGGGGTCCCAAAATGAACACATGGAACACCAACAGCCTCCCCACGTGGATCGTGGACAGGGCTCCTTACAGCACAGAGGTTGCTCCTGAGAACAAGACAGCGTTCCAGGAAAACCAGTGGAGTACATGGCCTTTCCTGAGCTGGCCTTAGAAGTCACACGGCACTGGCCCACCCCAGCACACTCTGTTGGTCAAAACAGTCAGAAATCCATCCAGATCAAAGTGGGGGGACATGGACCCCACCTTTTGGGGGCAGGGGGTGTCATGAATTTAAGCCACGTCTTAAAACCCTACAGTGAACACATGTCGACGTTTGCACCCAGTGCTTTCAAGAACTCCTTGTCTCAGTGGTCCCCACTGAGATTCAGGGTTGAGGAAACAAGAGGTGTAGAGAAGCGGCGTGTCCAAGGTTGGGTCCCGGGAGGCACACAGCCAGAGCCACTGTTGCAGGGCAGGAGCCCCATGGGGAGCGCGTGCCCACCCCAGTGGGCTCGGCTGAGAGTCTCCTGGCACGGACGTCGTTGCAGCTGGCACTTATTACACGCCAGGCAGCTTTCTAAGCATTCCACAAGTATTAATTTGTTAACTCATTATGATCCAGTGAGATGGTGGTGATGATTACCTCTCCTACAAAAGAGGAAACTGAGTCACAGAGAAGCCAGGTGTAGTAGAGTAAGCCGCGCTCACCAGCCTTCACGCCTTCCCTGCGCTAGAACATGTGCTCAAGCTCTTTGTCGTGTGGCTCCCCTGGGGTGGTCAGGGTGCATTTCCCTACCCTGTGGATCGGGGGCTGACTGTGTAGGAGGTGCTTTGGCCATTGAAACAGGATGGAAGTGACAGTGTGTCAGTCTTGGGCTGAGGGTGTCTCATGCTCCCACCTACCCCCTTGTGCTCCGATGATCTGTCCTGAGAAGTGCATACCCTGGGTGGCTGCGGGCTCTTCAGCCCTGGGGGTCCCAAAATGAACACATGGAACAGACTGAAACGCAGCCTGAAGCCAGGGAAGGGTGGAGGTGGCAACTGCCTCTGGGGCAGAATTTATTTTATTTGTTTGTTTGTTTATTTAAATATTTCATGTATTTATTCATGAGAGACAGAGAGAGAGAGGCAGAGACACAGGCAGAGGGAGAAGAAGCAGGCTCCATGCAGGGAGCCCGACGTGGGACTAAATCCCGGGTCTCCAGGATCACACCCTGGGCTAAAGGCAGGCGCTAAACTGCTGAGCCACTCAGGCTGTGGGGCAGAATTTAGAGAGCTGCCCAAACACTCAGGAATCAAGCGTAAATATTTTCATGTAAAAAATTTAAAAATAAATAGTAATGTGAAAAATCTGCTGCTATAGACTGAATATTTGTGCGCCCCCCAAATTCATATGTTGAAACCTCACTCCCAGTGTGAAGGTATTTGGAGAGGATGGGGGTGGGCTTTGGGAAGTGATGAGATCACGAGGGTGGAAACTACATGAGTGGGGTTAATGCCCTTATACAAAAGACTCCAGGAGCACCTGGGTGGTTCAGTGGTTGAGCATTAACCTTTGGCTCAGGGAGTGATCCCAGGGTCCTGGGATCGAGTCCCTCATCGGGCTCCCCACGGGGAGCCTGCTTCTCCCTCTGCCTGTGTTTCTGCCTCTCTCTGTGTGTCTCTCATGAATAAGTAAATAAAATCTTTATAAATAAATAAATAAAATAAGAAGACTCCAGAGAGCTTCCTCGTCCCTTCCACCATGTGAGCCCACGGTGAGAAGACTGCCATCTTTGAACCAGGAAGCAGGCTTCACTGGATCCAGAATCTGCCGGCGCCTTGATCTTGGGCTTCTGGGCCTCTAGAACCGTAAGAAATAAATTTCTATCTTTATAAGTCAGTTTATGTTGCAGTATGGGTCTATCCTTAATACTCAATTTATGGTATTTTTGTTATAGCAGCCTGAATGGACTGAGATATCCCCAATGAACAAAATACCAACATTTCAAGTAAGGACGGATGGGTATGGAGGCCCAGCCTGGCCCTGGGCAGTGTTCTTTTCCTAGGTGAGGCTGGAGTTCCTCCCTGAGTCCAATCTCCAGCTTCCCTCCTGCCCAGCAGGTGGTCCTGGCCCGCTCCCCTATATTTCTGCCGAGACCCTAGCACCCTAGCAAGACTGGTCTCAGGTTCCAAAGCCAGGTGCCAAACCAAAGGCAAAAGTTTCAACATGTATGGCCAAGACCCAGCTTCTTGACTCTCAGGCTTCTCACCTATGTCAAAGATAGGAAAGAGTCGGTCGTTGAGAGGATGTTTTGGGAAAGAGGCTTTTCTAAGAGCGCTATGTAGCATGCTGTGGGAGTCCCTGCCCCTATTTTAAGCCTAGAGTGCTTGATGCATGTCCCTTTAGCTGAGGGCTCTGTGGACCACTGTTTGTCCTCTGCCTGATAAATCTAATGGGTGATAGACTATCTGAGTTAGAGGCCAGAGATCCTCACTGAACTCAGATCAGCTTATACTCTTAAAGTTGATGGGGGCCAAGGATGTGAGTTTCATATGGACCAGATGTGGGAAAACCTCGAGAGAAAGCTGTCAGATGCCTGAAACCCCATCCAACAGAGCCCTCTGGAGGGGCAAGAGGCCGCAGCACAGGAAACCGACAGGTTTTAGAACATTCTTAGAGGCTGCAGAAGGACCTAGCAGGCAACCCACATGAAAATGCACAGAACTGCGTCAGGTTGGGTGCAGGTGAGCCGTTGCCAGGGATGGTGGGATTGTGTCGGGAAAATCCACAGAATTATGCCTGCAGTTCTAATGTCATTGTTAAACATCTCCCATGCTCTGAGCATGACACTGTCTTCCTGAGACACCACAGTATCAGGCCAGTTAGAACTTTCCTGTGCCTCTGATCTTCTTCCCCCCCCCAGACCCACCTCCCAAGGATGGAGGACAGCAGAAAGAGAAACTGAAATTAGCTAAAAGGGGAGCCAGAGAGCAAGAAAAGGACAACCTGCCCATCCTGCTCTTTCTCAATTTCTATCTTTTTGTGTGAGCAGACCACAGCTGGGGGGAGGGGGTGGAAGAGAGAGTGTCTTTCCTTTGCCTAAAGCCTGAAGTGTCCATCCATCATCATGATGTGGGCCAAAGGGATGTTTAACTGAGGCTGCACCTGCCACCTGAAGTACCTTGGTATAGATGAGAAAAATCACGGGACAGTCCAAGTTTTTATCAAGGGACGGGGGTGGGGTGGAAATAAAGCCCAGATCCTCCTTAAGGAAGCAGTGGGAGGTCAAGCTGCTTTTTGAGCAAAGTCAGGTTGCACAAGGTGCCCTTGAAGCCTTGGACCCACAAGTGAGGGTGCCGGGAGGAGGGGACCGTTAGTTGGCCAGCCAGAATGCCCTCTCCTGTTTCTCCAGGCGGAGGTGCCACTGGGCCCGGGGCCACCTGGCAAGGAACTGCGTTTCCTGGTGCTTCTCACTGGGGAGCCTGGCCAGGGGAAGTGTGGGGAGAGATGTGTCCAGACTCTGAGAGCAGCAGGTAGGCATCCCTGCAGTCTCTTCCCCTAACCCGCTGGCTGAACGTGAATGTGGTGGCGGCTTTGATCTTGCAGATGGTGACAGGGTCCTAGAGGTGGGACAGCCTGGCCTGAAACCTGGATGCCTGAATGACTGGGGGGGCAGAGCCTGGCCCCCACTGCCCACAGCTGGCCTAGCACACTCATCTCAGAAGTTCCCAGGAAACAGAAGTCAAGTTCTGTTACAGTGGCCAGGCCTTTTGTAATGAGCTGTAGAGCATCTACCTCCCTATGAACGACATGTTCAAAGTCCCTGAACTGCGGTCAGATGGCACCCCTCAGCCTGCCTGCCTTTCCCTCCAGCAGCCCCTCAGCCAACTCCGTTATGAAAACTCTGGGGAGATAACGTGCTTTGCAAAGAGATGTGGATTCTAGCTCAGCTCTGCCACTTACAGCTGTGCAACCTTGGGCAAGTGGCTTCACCTCTCTGAGCCTTGGTTCCCTCGTATGTAAAGTACAAAGGGACTCATAATCCTCGCATGCAGCTTTGCCACCAGGATCCAACGAGAGGCTGCAGGTGTCAGGCCCAGCACGGTGCTCAGTGCACAGTAGGTCTTCAGCAAAGGCCAGCCCTCCCTCCCTTCCTGTACTCCCAGCCGCCTTTGCTGCTGAGCCCCAGCTGGCCTCCGATCAGCCCCACCAAGCCGTGACCCAGCCTGAAGTTTTTCTTTTGAGTAAGTGACAGGTTCAGGGAGGCGGAACAGAATAAGCACTTGGAGTTCGCAGTGCAGAATTCTCTGAAATCCGATTCCCAGTGTTCCCGTCCTCGGGTCGGACTGAGCCCGCCGGCCCGCGCTTGTCTCTGGATGGTCTTGCTGGGGGCGAATTTTCCTACAATCCTATTCTACCCTCTGTCCCAGGGCTAAGCAGAGGTCTGTGGGGCAAGTCTCCCCCTCTGCCGCAGCCAGCCCGGTGCTCACTAACCCGCGCCCAGGGCGAGCCCAGGGGATGCAGGGAGCCGGGGCTGGGCCCCGACCGGAGCAAGCGTGTTCTGTTTAGCAACGAGCGGAATGTGGCAGGTTATGTAATAGGAATCTTAATTCCCTCTTGCAGGGAACATAGGGTTGCAAGGGGCTGTTGGTGTGTTGTCTGGTCCCACTGTTCTGTCCCCACCTCCCGTTTAGAGATGAAGAAGCTGAAGTCTGGGAAAGACATGACTTATTCACAGACCCGGTGGAGGGAGGGAGTGGCAGAGGGGGCCCAGGCTTGACCCACAGGGGAAGGCTTGCTTTGGTGAGCCCAGCTGCAGCCCTGTTAGCCCTTCTTAGGGTACAGCGCTGGCCTGTAATGCAGGAGGCCCTGTTGGGCTCGGTGTCTCACATTTACAAAGACCAGGACTGGGAAAGGGTCAGTGATCTGCCTCCCACGCTTAGCCTCTCTACCTAGTGTCGGTAAAGGATAGGAGGGGAGCTGGGCTCCCTCGGAGGCAGAGGGGGGAGCTCTCCTCCTGCTCCCCCACACCCCAGGCCCACCTGGGCTTGCTTCCACCACAGGTAGGCTCACCTTGCTTTGTGAATGTCTGCACAGCGCTCTCTCCGAGTTGCGAGCCCCCTCACCTCCATGCTTCGTGGCATTTGCTGATTGATCAAAAGCACAGACCATCAATGCAAAATCCTTTCCTCACCCACATGAAGCTGAGGTGGCCTCCGGCTGGGAATCCCCTCTCTGCCACAGCACCAGCTATGCCATCCTGGAGAAGGTAGGGACCACAGGGTGACCGTGAGGAGCAGGTTTCTCATGGACTTGAAGACGGGAGGGTGGCACGAGACTTGAAATGTAAAGCTCACAGCAGGTGTGAGGCTGGTCCCCTCCTCTCCCCTCTACCCAGGGAGAGCTATGGTCTAGGGTTATAGATTCAGAGTGGCAGACATAAGACCTTGTCCTTCTATCTCCACCTGTCCCCACCCACATCCTGCCTCATTTCACAAGAGGGCTCACTCCGCTTGCCCCGTGTTTATTAAATACTGTCCAGAAGTTGTACATCAGATCAACCATACAGACCTGGGCTCTGTCCTGACCTTGAGGTCCAACCATCCAACTGAGGCTGCCCACTACTGACAGATGGGGTAAGACAGCTCTTTCTTGAGGGTGTTTAGTAGCATCCCTGGCCTCTATCCAGGATGCTAGCAGTACTTCCCACCGAAGTCTTGGGGATTCAAAAATGTTTCCAGACAATGCCAAACATTCCTGGAGCAAAATCAATGGTCTACAGGAGCCACACTGAACTCAGACATATAGTGGCCCCAAAGGGCTGATGGTCTATGGGGTGGCAGGGATGGGGGGATCTCTTCTCTGACCCTGCTACCCCTCCAAAGGAACACTGACAACTCGGCACACACCGCCCAGAAGGCCCAGAAGGGCAAGGCCAAGAGGCACAAGGCACAACCTCCTGTTGGGGGTGCCCCTGCCCCACATATTTAAACCTGAGGACTGACTCGGTGCTGCTACTGTGGCAAGGGCACCAGGCAGATACAATCTAAGGAGGGCAAGGCCAGCTCTGGTTGGAGGAAGAAGCATCCCTCCTTTTGAAAATACAGAAAATTCACACGGTCAAGGACACAGCTTAGAAACAAACCCACTTTAATTGGTAGCGTACACAGAGATCTGGGGCAGCGGGGACATCACGGGGTGGGACCAGGCCACACACCTGTCCTGGCCATGATACCCGTCTGCTGAGAGGGTTCAGGCTGGGGCCAAACGAGGGCTCAGAAGCGGGGTCAGAGTTGCTGCCTGGAGCAGCAAGTGCCAGGGTAGAGGTACAGAGTTTGCGGCATGGGAGTTGGGGTATGTGTGTATCTTTGTGTTCACCTGTACACGGACATACCCTGGAGTGACATACACAGAAGTTACAGGCGTCCCCAAGGACTGAGCTAGAGAGAGGGTCAGGGGAAAATACCTCCAGTTTCTGAAGGCGCCCCCCCCCCCACCTCCCTGGGGGGCTGAGGAAGCTTCACACTAAGCCCTGCTTCTGCCACTCACAGCTTGCTGTGTGTGGGCTGGAGCCAGTGAGAGTTACTCACCCTCTCTGGGCCTTGGAAAGATTCACCAGATGATCACTAAGATTCCTCGTAGCCTTAAATCTCAGTATTTTAAAGGAGATTAGGATACAAAATGTATGTGTTAAGGGCTTCTGACAAGACCTTTGGTCTACAGGTGCCACACCTGGTATGCAGCTGTCTAGAGCCAGGTACGAGGAAGGGACCCGCAAGGAGCCTTCCCACCTACCTCTCCGGGCTCAGCTCCCTCCTGCATCTCCCCCCCAACAGCGGTGAGCCCACAGGGCAGTGGGGCGGGGAGGCAGGGGTGGGCACAGGCCATGCGGGTGAGGGAACAGGCCAAGGGAACAAGCCCAGGCTGGGGAAAGGCCTGGCCTGGGGGGAATAAAGTGCACTGCTCACCCTCTTTGTTTCCTAGCACACAGTGGACCCAGCACCCGACAGATGCTCAATTAATGCTTGAGGAACGAGCACAGTAGAAGACGGCCTTGCAGTTCTAGGCAGAGCTCTGCCCTGAACCGGGTGGGGTGGGCTGGGCTGCGGCCTGCCACGCCCCGACCCCCGGGGTCTCAGCCGCCTCCTCTGTGACACGGGGTGGGGTGGGGGGATATGGGGGTGGGGTGGGGCCCGGGCGCAGCAGCCCCTGCCCGCCCCGTCTGCGCGAGTGTAAACTGTGAAGCTCAGAACCGAGGGCAGTGTCCAGCTGCAGGGAGGCCGGGTCGGCCGGGGGCGGGGGCGGGGGCTGCCCCCACAGAGGCAGCGGGTCTAGCCGGGCCGGGGCCTGGCCCAAGAGGCGGGGAGGCTTTACAGTACAAGGATTTCCGTTCCTACAGCTACTGCACGACGTGAGGACAGCGGGACGCAGGACAGCAGGAACTGCAAAGCACACCCGCGGACGCAGGCAGGAGGCGGAGGGAGGCGGTGCCGCGGCGGGCGCGGTCTGGGGCGTGGCCACGCCCCTCTCCCAACACCTGGCCGCGGGGGCTCGTCGTCAGGGACGCCGGGGGGACAGTGGGGGGACGGGGAGGGGGCGGGGGCTCGGGTCCCGCACAGTGGAGACCTCTCCCACCTGGCTCCGGGCTCGTCCCCCCTGACTGTTCCAGGATGCTCCGTCAAGGTAGGGAGTCTGGCCCCTCCGCCGACCCCAAGGACGGGCCAGCTCCGGCTCCGAGTCCAGACGTCTCCCAACCTTGTTTGCGGCCCCGCACGGAGGAGCTGAAAGCCGGGGGGGGGGGGGGGGGGACTCTGAAAAGCAGAATCAGGGGAAGTGGCGAGAAGGCGGCAGAACCTACAGAGGTCAGAGGCTGGGGTCCCCCAGTCTGGCGCCAGGGCCCTTCGCACGGCCGTCGGGGTGTCGGGGTGTCGGGGTCTCGTTAGGCAGGGTGGGGGAGGACGCGGGCAGCGGGCATCTGGGGCCGCCTCGCGAACGCACTGCCCATGCCCCACCCCCGCGTCCCTCCTGCTCACTGGATGGTGCATTTGTCCCGCTCGCGGGCCTGGCCCTCCCGAAGGACCTTGGCTTTGATGTACTTGAGGTCACTGTTGACACTCGGGCGGCGGGCAAAGGGTGACACCATGCCATAGGCACCCATGTCCTTGACCCGCCGCATGCAGAAGGGCCTGGGGTGGAAGGCGTCGCCGTACTGCACGGAGATCTTGCGGTGCAGGGCCGGGCTCATCTCGTGGGGCAGCTTGGCCATGCTGAAGAGCCCGTAGAACATCTCGTCCACGTTGGTGTTCTTCTTGGCCGACACCTCGAAGTAGGCGCAGTTCTCGTCCCCGGACACCAGCAGCTCGGCCTCGGTACTGGGCACCTGGCGGCACAGCTCGCTGTGGTCGTTCTTGTTGCCACAGATGACCATGGGCAGCTCGGCCGCCTCCTTGGTCTTGTTCTTCAGACAGGACTTCACCTCCAGGATCTGCTTCTGGAGGCGCTTGACCTCATCGAAGGACTCCCGGTTATCCAGGCTGAACACCAGGATGAAGACATCACCTGTGGAGAGAGAGACCCCAGGCAGTGAGGCCACGGGGGTTCCTGACCAGCCCCTCTCAGTCACTGACTCAACCCTTCCCACAAGCCTGTGGGGCAGTCACTGCTCTCCCCATTTTCCAGGGCAGGATGCTGAGACCCAGAGGGTTAAAGCCCTTGCTCAAGGTCATGTTGCTAATGTGTGGCTCAGCCTGGCTCAGACACAGTTAATTCCCCCGACATTTCCCTGCAGAGCTGGAGATGGAGTGAGTGGCTTGCGAATTTGTGTAGACTATGTTAGAATAATAATAATAAATATGATTTTCATGACTGTAGGGGTCTTGCCCGACTTGTTCCATGCACATCACCCAGGCCTGGAATCGTAGGAACTCAGAGTGCTGGCACCTGGCTGGCCTAAGGTTTATATCTGGCCCCTGCCACTTGCTGGCCGCGCAGCCTGGGGCAGGTCAGGCCACCTCTCTAAACCTTAGTTTTCCCCATCTGCCCCATGTGGATGAAATAGAGCTTCTTTACCAGATAATGAATGGGAAGTGACACATGCTCAGAGGTATTGAGAGCCAGGGTGGGACATATGCCTCATGCCGACTTTCCTCCCAGACTCCTCCCCAAACCTCTGCTTCCTGGTATAGGTGAGCAAAAAGAGGCTCAGGAAGGGTGAACAACCTGTCCAAGACCACACAGCGTGAGCATGGCTAGGCCAGGATGTTGACCTGCTACTGTTCTTGCCCAGCCAGTGCCTGGCATACGCAGGTGCTCTCTGCTTCTTGAATAAATCAGGGATGAGTAAGTGAGTGCTAGCCTCCAAGACTCCCTGCTTCAACTCACTGCGTCACTCAAGGCAGGTCTTTGGGTATGAAACAGGCCATGTAGGGGTCACAGGGGGTGGCGGGGCGAGCGAGTGGGCAGTGCCTGCATCTCTGGATGTTAGCACAGGGGTTACAAGCTCATGCTCAAACTTTGGCTTCAACTCGTTAAGAACCTGTGGGGAGATGTCAAAAATCCCTGTTTCCCAGATAAGGAAACTGAAGCTCAGTGGTGTCGGTGACTGGCCTGCATTCTGGAGAGGAGAATCCAACAAGTCTAGCTTCTGGCAGCATGGCTGCCTCCTCTCTGGGGACCCCCGGGGCACACCATTTGTCCCCCCATAACAGCACATGCCATAATCAGAACCATGCTCCAGCCAATGGTATGCCCTTCACCATGTGCTCTGGGGCAGAAGGAGAGAGACAGTGTCACCTTGACCTCATCTCCCAGCACCCAGCACACAGTGGGTGTCCATAAAGCTGGGTGAAAGTGCGGGATGAGATGGGAAGAATAGAGGTGGGGGCCACTGAGAGAAGCACTTGCAAGGTGGCCCCTGCCTGGCAATTGTGTCTATCTGGGCTGCCAACCTGCCAACCCCCTGTCCCATTAGGCTAATCCCGGGCCCCTGAGGACTCGGCGGCCTTGACATATTCAAATGCAAGATCGCGATGCCAAGCTTCAGAGACAGCCTGGCTGGCAGCTGGAAAGAGTGCTGGCAGCAGAATTAATGGCTTTCAGAATTTCCTGCGCACCAGCACCAGGTTGGAAAATGAGGCACTGGCTAGGGAGTGAAAAGAAGCAAGCACGCAGCAGACAGATGTGCTCCGAATCGTAAGTGCACGTTCAAAAGAGATGGACAAAAGCCCTCCCTGTTACAAAGATGATTCAAATATAAAGGTCAGTGTGTTCGTGGGGGGTCCGGAAATGTCCCCACCGGACCGATAGAGCAGCCGCCTCCAGGGAGGGGATGGGAGCCTGCAGTTGGGGACACACGTCAAGGGGGCATCTTTAGCCTTATCCGTGTTTACAGGAGGGTGTGTTTGCATATCGTTGGTATCATTAAAAATTAATTTTGGAAATATGCACACGGTCCTCCTCCACACCTCCGTCCCTCCCTCACTCTGATGTTAGCCTTATTTTTTTTAAAGATTTTATTTATTTACTTGAGAAAGAGTATACATGAGAGAGAGAGAACCCTCCAGCAGTGGAGAGGGTCAGTGGGAGAGAGAGAAGCAGGCTCCCCATCGAGCAGTGAACCCGATGCAGGACTCAATCTCAGAACCCTGAGACGTGACCTGAGCTGAAGGCAGCCACTTAACCCACTGAGCCACCCAGGTGCCCCTGATATTAGCCTGTTTTATATTGGGGGGCACCCAGTCCCCTCCCCAAGGCAAGGAGAGCTGACATCCCTGCAACACCCACCATGTTCCGGGAGGGTCCCCACAGCCACACAGGGTGGGGGGAAGGGGTGAAGCAAGCTGATGTGTGCTGTGCAGCTGGGGAGACTGAGACTCAGAGCTCCGGTCATACATTGGAACCCCCAAGTGGTGGAGTCAGGACTGGGGCCCAGGTCAACCGAGGGCTCCTTCCATTCACACGCTGCCTCTACAAAATATGGGGCCGGGGGTGTGATCTGGGTCGGATGGTCAGCAAGGACAGCCTACAAGAAGAAGCCACCTGCCCCAGGGGCTCCAGAAGGGGGCATGGCCAGATTGTGGAGGCGGGAGTGCACACGGTGTAGGCTGCTTGGTGCAAGTGCATCTCCATCTGGGAGGTTATTTTAGTGATGGAAACGGGGGTACTTGCTCATTCCTCCCCATCATCACTGACCAGCAGTGGGAGAAGTGCGGCTCAGGAAAGGACTGCATAGCCCGGAGCAGGCACTCTAGACGCTGGGTTGACTTAAGACCAGGGTTTACTGAGCACTTACTATCCGTTCACCAAGCACTTCCGCTGTATTAACTCCTTTACTTTTCACAGTGATCTGGGGGGTGGGCGCTGATGTGATGCTCTCATAGGGAGGAAACTGAGCCACAGATAAAGTCACTTGCCCGGAGGTACAAAGCCAGGGAGCTGCTGGCCCAGGCAGACGGTTTCTGGCCTGCCCTCTCAGCCACCGCGCAAAGCTGCCTGAGTAAATGCAAATGATGGCCCAGTCCCACGTCTCCACCACCCCCTCCGAACCCTGGACCATCTGCCTTCCCTCCCCACCATTCCCAGCAGGGCCACGAGACTAGGGGACAGCTCAGCAGTGGAGGGTAAGAACCAGACAGCCAGGGACTCACTCCGACCTGAAAGGCAGCGCTGAGGTTCTCGATCCACAGCCAGACAGAACGGAATTCGGGGCCCGGCTCGGGCAGCAACCCTCTCTGACCCTCAAGGGTGCCAGGGGCCTCACTAAGAGTTTCCCTTCAGGCGGCAGACACGCACAGCGCCCTGCGGGCCATCCGGCGCCCACGCCCACCCCGGGCACCCACCTGTGAGGATGGAGAGCCTGCGCATGGCAGGGAACGGGTGGTTGCCGGACGTGTCCAGGATGTCCAGCTGGTACATGTCACCTCGGATGTTGTAGACCTTGCGGTGGAAGTCCTCGATGGTGGGCGTGTACTGGTCCTCGAAGCGGCCGTTGAGGAAGCGGGACACGATGGAGCTCTTGCCCACGCGCGAGGCGCCCAGCACCACCATGCGGTACGAGTTCTTGGCGGGCACGCTGAGCGTGCAGTTCCCGCTGGACACGGTCTTCATCATGGCTCGGGTCTGCGGCGCGGAGCGGGGCGCAGGCGTCAGGAGGCCCTGGACCCGGCCCTGCAGCCTCTTGCTGGCAGCCTTGGCCTCCTCTGCGTGGCTCCGGTCCAGGCGTGCGTTTTCGGCCTGTAAGATGGGCACGTTAGACTCGGGGGCTCTAGCAGGCCTCGAGCTCCGCCTGCCCCTTCATTCATGGCCTCTCCCGCCTCCTTCCTCCTCATCCACCCGCCACACATGTGCTCATCTGCCCTGGCGTCTGTTCACCCCTTGTCTGTTCTGGACCAGGACGGCCAGGGGGCTTCCTCCTCACTTCACCCTGGCTCCCCGCTGCTCCTGCGCGAGCAAGTCACTTATGTTCCCTGGGAGTCACTTGTCTCATCTATAAAAGGGGCTGTTGCATGTGGTGAGGTCGCAAAACGTTAACTCCTGCTAGAACCTGATCCCTCCCTGGTCCTCCGGTCCAGAGCAGGAGCACTCTGGCCTCCCCGGACTGTGACTGCAGGGCCTGACCTGGGGAAGGCGCTAGGCCTAGGGGTGCGGTGGCCTCTCAGCCCTTCCCAGAATCAGGGAAAAGGCCACATCCAGACCACATCCTCCCCACCCAGGGCCCCGTGATTTCACCCCCAGGCCCTGGGGGTTTGCTCACTTCCAGGAGAGCCAGAGGCCTGGACTAGGGGATGTGGGGCAGAGAAAGGACCCATGAACAACCCAAGTTCCTCAGAGCTCCAAGGGTTCATGGCTCTGGGGTATACCCCTCACTTTCCAGGGGGACTTCTTGGCCTTGTGCAAGAGACTGCAAAGGGTCCCGGCCCCAAAGCCCAAATGGAAATAAATAACCCCCAGGGCCCCAGCAGGCCCACCCCAAAGGCAGCCACAGCCCCGCCACCCTCCCTCCCTAGGTCAGCACCCAGCAGAATCCGCTGACAATCCCTGAGCCCACCGCTCCTTTGGAGCTCGGCTGAGATCTGCCTCCACTTCTTAGCTCGTGCTAGTCACTCTGCCAGAACACCCTCTTCTCTTTATGTTTCAGGGCCTGGCTCATATACCACCTCCTCTCTGAAGGCTTCTCTGGCTCCCTACCCCACCCCACCCCAGCAGGAATCCCTCCCCTCTCTAGAGAAGAGGAACTACAAATGGATACAGGCCTGCTGGAATATCGATTCCCCTCTGCCCTCAGCCTGCTGCCACACACAGTTGTGCAGGCTGGGCACTGCACAAGGAACCCAGCTAGGTGGGAAGGTGAGGGCTGTCTTGGTGGAGTTCATCTGCCCAGAGAAGGCACCTTTTTTCAATGTGCGCTGGGAGCTGTATGTGCCAGCTCCCACTGGTCCCCACCCCTGGCTGCTCCAGCTCGGGAGCCTGGAATGCCTCCTCCACTCACCTCAAGGCTCTCTCCAACATCAGAATGTTCTCTGTCTGCCATTATACCAAGAGACCAGAGGTGGAGAGACCTCCTGTGCGTGAGTCTCCTGGCATCCATCCTGTTCAGGGCATTCAGGCATCTGTGTCTGCCCGCCCTGCCCAACGGAGAGCCACTGTGCAGCACACCAGCTCTCAAAAATACCTTTTTAGAAAGCTTTTATTGGTAGCGTTTATCAACCTCCGTGGCACACACATTCCCCCCATGGCCAATTGCAAGCTACCAAGAGGATCTCAACGAAAGAATTGCCAACAGATGCACACAATAAGCCGCTCAGCACACTGCCGACCCTAAGCCTGGAGCCCTGGCAATCACCACTAACCAAGCCCCTGCCGTGTGCCGAGCACTGTGCTAAGTTTAGAACAATAAGGGGAGCTGACATTTACCTTGCAGCCAATATATGCCAGAGTGTTCTAAGCGCTGAACGTGTAACCCCTCACTCCAGCTCTCAGTAACCCCAGAAGGTAGGTGGTGTTACCCCAGTTTACAGGGGATGGTACAGAGGTAAATTAAGTTAACCACTCATGGTTACACAGCCAGGAACCAGCGAAGGAGAGATCTGAGCCCAGGCAGTCTGCCCCACGCAGGGGAGCCTCCTCGCCACCTCCCTGCGAGGAAGATATTATCTGCCCATTTCACAAATAAAGAACCTGATACTTAAAAGACTCCATGACCGGCCAGTGTTGTTAATAAAGGAGCCAGCACAGTGACTCTGAGACTAAGACCCCCACCTCCCCAGCTAATTCATGCCTGCAGCCATCTCTCAAGTTATCCAACAGGATTTCAATGCCAGGTACACCACAGATGCTCAATAAATGATCCACGAGTGAATGAAGCAAAAAGGTCTGCCTTTGGAGCTCACCAGAAGCTTCCTTCTGAGGTCCTGATCCCCAACCCCCCATCCCTGGCCTGGCTGACCCAGGTGCTGCCCTGAGTGTCTCTGTGCTCTGGACACACCTGTGGGTGCCCAGTGGGGAGAGCGCTGAAGGCTTCTCAGTCTCCTCTGGGGCTGGCAAGCCAGCCTGGGCCTTCAGGGGAGATGGATGGGGGGCAGCAGGGTTGACCCCACACCATGACAGCGCCACCCCCCCCCCAGCCCCTCTGCAGGGAGTTTGACTCTGCTATGATCACCTCTGTCTAGACAGAGAGGGAAGGAGGCCAGCAGCCCCCGGGGACCATGTTTGTCTCCATCAGCGCCTGCCCAGCTTCTAGCCCGGAGCTCCTGGTACAGACGTGCTAGGATCGGTGGCTGAACGGGTCTGAGGAAGTCAGAGAGAAGAGGCCGAGAGTCAGGGAGGAGACAGGGTGTCAGAAAAAGAGGCAAAGGGGGGCGGGGAGGTAGTGGCTTTCTTCCCCGAGAGAAGACTGTGAGTCTTCACATGGCCTGAGGCACGTGGGGCTGCGTGAGACACCCAGACACCTGGACGCCAGGTGACAGGGCTGCCTTGAGCCCCACCTGCTCCCGCATCTTCTTTCCCTCCCCTCCCCCAGAGGAGGCCCTGCGGGCAGCTGTGGGCATAGCCTCTCCCCTCCGCTGCCTGCTGTCCTCGGCCAGGCCGCCCCCAGGCTGCGCTGGGCAGACGGACATCAGAGTGCCAGGGGCCCTTCAAGCACTGAGCCCAACCCTAGAGGCTCAGACGGTGGTTGGGGGACACAGAACCACTGGCAGCACAGGAACCCACATGCGAATTCTGGGACTCTCAGCTGACCCCACCCTGGGGCCATTCTTAGGGCACCCGGGAGGCAGAAAGTCCCAGGGCGGCGAGAGAGTGGAGCCCCCTCGGGGGAACAGTAGCCGTAGCCACGGGAGCTCTCGTCATGCTGGGTGCTGTGTCCCACGATCCAATGACTGCACCACAGTCCAGTCAAGAGCAGCCCACCATCCATCCGCTGGACTGATGGGGACACTGGAGATCCGCGAGGCTGAGTCACTTGCCCCAGTTCACGCAGACGACCGGCCAGGCCAGGATTACAATTAGGCTGATTGGGCTCCAAAGCCTGGGCTCTCACCTCCATAAAAGCCTACCCTACCCCCTGGCCAAAAACAGTGCCTGACTCAGTGAAGCCTCAGCTGGTGTCAGGCAGAGGAATGACCCCTGAGGCCTATTACATTCTGGTTCCCTCTCCCGCCCCACAGGCAGCTGGGGGCAGGCACTCTGCCTGGGACTAACCCCCAAACCTTGCCCAGCCAACTCCCAGCCAAAGGCATTTTCCCCCTACTTCTCCCTTAAGCCCCTCGCCCAGGGCCTGCCTGGAAGATGGAGGGGATCAGATGGACATCAGGACAAGAGTCTGGACAGGTCCTTCTCCCTGTGAGTCCCCCAGGCTTGTTCCACTGCACCGGCACCCCACCCCCATCCCTCCCACACACCTCAAGCCTCTTCATCAGCACACATGCCAGCCTCTCTGGACACACACGTTATTCTCTGGGCAGCTCGGGATGGTAGAAAGCAGCCAGGCATTGGCTTCCAGAAGACCAGCCCTGCCTCTCACCAGCTCAGCGCCCTTGGGCAAATGGTCTTGCCCGGTGAGGCTGGTCATCTATCAAAGGGGTATCATAGAAACAAACCCGTGCGGTGGCCCGGATTGTTCAGTGAGAAGTCAAGAGGCTAATACAGCTCCTGGCACACAGCAAGAGAGTTCCTTTGAGGCACCCTGTCTTGGCATTCAAGGGGCTGCCTGGAATGGCCAGGTGGGGTGAGACTAGAGTGTGGGCAGAGGACCTGGGGGACCCCATCTTGTCACGGTGACGCCAGGATAAGCCTGAATCATAGGCTCCTGAGCTGGCTGTCCCTTCCCAGCCTGGCCTCCTATCTGCCATGAATTCTGAACATCCTTCATCACCCTCCCAGGGTAGGGGACAAAGGGAGAAGAGGTCAGAGAGAGCCCCTTGCAGGCCCTCGGGCCAGCTGAATACAGGAAACATTTCCAGGGAAAAGAAGTATCCAGGAAACTTATTCCCTGCACCAACCCCCACTCCTCAAAAAAAAAAAAAAGCTCAAGGAACACTGGACAGAAAGGTATTCCTTAATCTTCCCCCCTCCTTGAGCCTGTGTCCTAATATTTAAATGGCTTTTGCCCTAGGTCCCTTCAATGGAAAGCTCCTAGCAACACATCTAGCACATAGTAGCGGCTCAGTAAGTCTTTCCTACCTGGACTAAGTAAAGGGCCTAGCACTCAGCCTGACACATAGTAGGTGCTCACCTAATACCATTTTCTCCAGATATATAAAGTTGCCTATCAGTAGTAGGTGCTCGATCAGTTTAACTTTCATTTCACGTAAAGTCATGTAAACCTTTCGAGTCATGTAGAGCTTCCTCTGGCCTTCCCCCCACAAGCCTCAAACGTTTCTTCCTGGCTTCCCCCATTTCAGCCAGCTCCCCGGTTCCTGCTCTGTTGGGGTGTCTCTTTCCTACCTGAGAATGGCGGGCTGGGCCTCTGGCACAGCCTGGAGGGCTGCCTGGAAGCGCCTGGAGCCGCGGGGGACCGCTTGCCTGTCTGGTCACCACCGCCGCCGCCGCCGAGGCTTCCAGAGTCTCCAGCGGCTCCTCGGTCACTGCGCCGGGCTCCTCCTCTGCGCGGCTCCGGGCGCCGGGCTGGGCGCGGCCGGGCGAGTGGACGTGGGGAGCCGGTGCCCCATGGGTGGGTTCCGAGGGCTCGGCGGGGCCTGGGCGCCGGGCGGGCTCGGGCTCGCCGCCGCCGGCCCTGCCCTGCCCCGGCCCGGGGGACTCCTGCTGAGCCAGGTGCCCGGAGGCGCGGGGACGTCCGATCCCGGGGTCCCCGCCTCGGTCTCCGGGGCTGGGGGAGGGCGCTAGGGGCGACTCCGGGGCTCAACGAGGGTCCTTGGAGGTCCCGGCGGGTGCGCGCGAGTGTGCGCGTCCCGAGTGGGCGAACCCGGGCTGGCCCCCTGTGCCACCTCCGCCCGCGCCAAACGGGGTCGCTCGGTTTGGGGGTGCTGCCCGGCGCGCCGCGGCCTCCTCCTCTGCCTGCGGCTCTGCAGCTCTCCCCGCGCCGCGCGGTCGGCTCCTTTCTCCCTGCGAGGCGACGCCAGCAGCTGGAGGAGGAGCAGGGCGCTGAGCTCCGCGCGCGTGTGGGAGGGGGCCTTGAACGCCGCCCCAAGGTTTCGCACGTAGCTGCGAGTTAGCCTGAAACCGCGCGCCCTCCCACCTCGCCTCCTCCGGCCCTCGGAGGAGGCGAACTTTCTGCGGGCCCAAGCTCCTCCCTCCCTCCCTCTCCGGGAGGCGGACGCCCCCCTCTCCGGCGGGGCGAGGTCGATGGTCCCTCCGGAAAGCGGTCGCAGCCCGGCCTCCCGGGGGCGGGCCCAGCGCAGAAGCCCACCGGGCCCGGGCGCTCCCTGCCGCGCCTGCGATCGTCCCTCCGGGAGCCGTCGCGCGGCGCCCCCCGCCCCCTCCGCGGCCCGCGAGCAGCCGGTCCCGCCGCCCCGCGCCCGCCTTCCCCCGCGCCCGGTCCCGGCGCTGCGCTCGGCCAATGGGCGGCGGGTCCCGCGGCCCGGCCCCGCCCCCCGCCCCGCCCCGCCCGGGCGCCGCAGCCTGGCGCTCCGCGTGCCCTGGCGCGTGGGGCCGGCGGGGGGGGGGGGGGGTGCGGGGGCCGGGGGCCGGGGGCCCGGGGGGGAGCCGGGGGCGGGGGGCGCCGCGAGCGCTCGGAGGCTGACGTCTGCACGCGCGTTCGCGCGCACACCGCGCCGGCCGCAGGTGACCGCGAGGGTCCCGCCGCCGTTCGCCCGGGGCCCCCGCGCCCTCCCCCATCGCGGAAATGCCCGATGCCCTGCGGGTGCCCGCGTGAGCCCCGCACGTGCCGCCGGGGGTGGGCGCGCAGGCACCTTGGCCTCCCGCCGCCGGGGCGCAGGTCTGTGCGCGCAGGGCGGGGAGAGCACTGCAGAGAGAGCCTCGCTGCGGATAAGCCGCCGCCTTGGGCATCCACCTCCAGTCTCCCCGCCTTGAACTAGGGCGGACTGACGTCGTTCCTATTGGGCCATACCTAGACACCACTTATTTCTTAGTATTTTCTTAAGTTCAAGACCCGCTCTCCCCCCAACACATTTTTTTAGAGGATCGTTATATCACTGCCTTAAATGGGAAGCCAGTATCACTTGCCATAAATAGAAGGTAAGAGTAAAAATAAACACAACGGAAACAAACCAAGGTTATTAAATTCTAGTGCAGAACTGGCGTGCCGAAGCTTGAGATGTGCCCCCAGTGAAAGAAGGGAGACGGGCGAAGTTTGGAGAGGTGTTAAAGACCTATTAGCACCCACCAGGGACTTCTTCCATCATGCTTTCCGGAGGCTGAAAGAGAAGATTCTCACTGTGTGATGCGGTGAAGGCGCACGCACTGTGTATCAAACCGAATTTTGTATCAGCCAGAGACCCGTCCATCACTTGCAGAACCCGGGACCTGAGCGTGTCTGCCAATCCTCCCTCCTCTACCAGACCTCTCCTCCCACTTCACAGTGGACCTGAGGGTGGTGAGGGTGAGGGTCTGAGCGGCACCAAGCTGAGGGGCCAGCTCCACTCCGTGAGAGACTGACGTTCAAGTCCTGCCCCTGTAGCCCCTCAAATATTTGGCCCTGGGCCAGTCATGTTTCCATGGCTGGCCAGTCTTCAAGGACCAGATGGAGTCACAAAGGGCTGCCCTGTATGGTTGTGTGGTTGTGCAGCTCAAGGACACTTAGCTAAGGAAACTCCGCTTGTGCTTTCTTCTGGGCCTTGGTTGTGTCGCCTATAAAATGGGTACGATATGCTAGGTCCACAGTGACAAAAGTGCTGAAATAGACTTTGATTATAGAAAGTGGCTTGCTCTGCTTTGTCCCTGTGTGGTCTTGAGATTCTGTAGGAATGTCAACCAGAGAACGTGGGGCAGGTGGAGGAAGGACTAGGTGGAGTGTGTGGCACTTCCATTACTTGATTGTGTTTAATCCCCCCATCAGAAGATGTGCAACCTGGGCTAAGGCTAAGGGATGTGCCCCACGTCACCCAGCCAGCAAGTGGCAGGATCCCAGCCCGGCACTTTCCACATCCAGACTTTGCTTCTAGGAACTGGCTTCAGCCCAGGAGGGCTTGTGCTCAGCACACAGAGGCTGGGAGCCTTGAGCTGGCTGTAAGCTTGACAGCACGAGGCAGGCAGGGTGTCATGCTTCCCCAGAAAGGCTGAGGTCAGAGGCACTCAGGCCATCGGGCCAGTTCTCCCACTCTCATCCGGGAAATGTGGCAGGCGGCTAGCTCTGAGCCGACCCAAGACCCATTACTTGCTGCTTCAGCCCCATCCTCCACTCAGCCGGTCACGCTCTATGGACCATGTCTTGAGCCTTGCTGCACACGGAGCTGCCCGGCCCTGGGAGACCCACCTGCTCCTGCCCCTACCCCTGCCCCTCCTCAAATGCAGAATGGCTTAGTCAATAAGCAGGTGCACATAAGGGATCGATGCCCAAAGAAGCTTCACGTGGCAACAGCACACTTCCCAGTGTCCCCACTGTCCTATCCTCCTTCCCCTGCTCATTCGCCTCACCATCTCACGTGGTCCATTTGTTGCAGTTATCACCTCGCTTACTGGGGTCCCTGTATCCCCCCTCATAATCCATGACCACTTTAATCTTTTTCAAAAATATGCTGCCACCTGCTCAAGAGTTGTTATGGCTCAAGACATAAAATCTAAACTCCTGAGTCCAGCGTGCAAAGTCTCTAACTGGGATATAGCCCCCATCATGTCCCATCATCAGCCTGCATTTCAGCTAAATGAAACCACCTCCAGGTTCCTGAAGAAGTTGGGATTTCCCTCCTCCAGGCCTTTGTGTGTCAGATCCCTCTATCTGGGATAACTTTTTCCCTATCTTTACCCAGTGAACTTCTACAAATCCCTCAAAGTGTGGTGTTTACACCTCTCCCCACAAACCCTCCTAGACTTTCCAGTGGTGTGAGTGGCATCCTCTTCTGGGATCCCATGGCAAAAACAAAAATAAAAACAAACCCAAACCATTCCTTTACAGCCTCAGTTTCTTTACCTGTAAAGTGGGTGTTATAGTGACTATCTTATGCATTGTTGGGAGGATTAAAATATACTATAAAGTGCCTCACACTGGGGCTCTTGCATACAGTAGCCTTCACCATGACTACTTCCTTTATGGCCTGTGTCACATCCTCCTTACATTTTGGACACATGCCTCATCATCCCCATTAACACGTGAGCTCCTTGCAGTGGGGACAGAGCCTGATTCATCTTTGTAGTCTCACATCATTAAGGGCAGCATCTTACACGTTGTGAGTTTTTAATAAATGCTTATTGAATTGTGTGCAGCTCAACAGCCGCAGAGCAGAAGCGATGCACAAGCTCTCCTTGGAAACAAGAGGAAGGGAGGGCAGACACAGTGAGGCAGAGTTCCATTTAGTTCTCCTAACAGCCCCACTTACAGAAGGGGAAACTGAGGCTCAAGGAGGCTGTTCAGAGCCAGGCCGCTAGTGGGAGGGATCTGAAAGACATTTCTCCAAAGGGAAATAATGAGTTAGCCCAATCCACGTCCTGTCACATCCCCGGCTGCTTTTCTAGAACAGTGGTTCCTATCCCTGGCAGAGCATAAAAATCACCCTGGGGGAGGCTTAGATGATAACAAAGCCCAGGCTCCTGCTCAGAGGCACTGATTTAATTGCTCTGGTGTTAGGCTTGATATCCACACTGTTTAAAGCTCTCCCAGGTGATTCTAATGTGCAGCCTGGTTTGCTCAGTGGTAGAGCAGTGGTTCTCAAAGTTTGGTCCCTGGACCAGCAGCATTAGCACTATCCAGAACTTGTTAGAAATATGGGTCCTGGATGGCTCAGTTGATTAAGCATCTGCTTTTGGCTCAGGTCTTTATCCCAGGGTCCTGAGATCGATCCCCATACCGCACTCCCCGCTCAGGAGGGAGTCTGCTTCTCCCTCTGCCTCTCCCCCTGCTTGTGCTCTGTGTGTATGTGTTAAAACAAATAAAATCTTAAAAAAATAATTAAAAAAAAAGAAATACAGGTGTCACCCCAGACCCACTGAATGGGAAGATCTGAGGCAAGGTCTAACCATCTGGGTTTTAGCTAGCCCTCCCAGTAATTCTGGTGCATGCCAAAGTTTGAGAAGCACTGATTAGCAGATTAGAATTGGTAAAACCTAATTAGCCGTCATGTGGCCCAATCTTTCCCACTATAGGTGACTCCAGTGCTTTGTAGCTCTGGTTGTTTTGTTTTTGTTTAAGATTTTTTTATTTATTTGAGAGAAAGAAAGAGAGCACAACAGGGGGAGTGGCAGAAGGAGAGGGAGAAGCAGGCTCCCAGCTGAGCAGGAAGCCCAATGACATGGGGCTCTATCCCAGGACTCCGGGATTATGACCTGAGCCAAAGGCAGGTGCTTAATTGACTGAGCTACCCAGGCACCCCCTAGCACTAATTTTTATACAAATGAGGAAAGTTGCTTCTTTCGGGAAGAAGCAGAACTTCTCTAAGGCTCACAGCTTTGGTGGGCAGGGGAAGGGGAGGAGAATAAGCTGAATTTCCTTAGCTAAGAGCCCTTGAGCCAGTGAGCAACCTGCACAACCATACAGGGCAGCCCCTTGTGACCTCATCTAGTCCTTGAAGAATGTGCCACAAGATAGTTTTGCAGGGAGCAGTGATGACCAGGAAAACATGATCATACAGCAGATCTACCCAGGCTAATGGTGTAGCCAGGAAAGAAATAGCCAGAATGGACCACAGGCTTTCAATCATAATAAGAACCATTCCTAAAGTCCCTACTTCTCTCAGGTACTGGGTTGGCCCGTGTAACTACAAGAACCCATTTTAGTCAGGCCACCACCCTATGAGAGGGTAGCACGATTAGCCTCATTTGTAGGTGAGGAGGCTGGGAAGGACCTCATTGGCTCAAAGATGTCTGGGCAAAGAAGCAACAGAACTTGCGCTGGAGTCAATTTGCTTGACAGCAGTGACCGCCTTGGGTAGGGTTGACTCTCCCATACAGCAGCAACCACAGCTGCTCATGTGCGTGAAAACGATCATGGCACGATCTCCATGGGTGCTCCCCGTTAAGTACGCAGGGCAGTAGTTTGTTCCCATTGTACAGGGGAGGGAACTGAAGCTCAGAGATGTGCAGTGATTTGTCCAAAGTCACTTGACTAGTAAGGGCGGAGCCTGGACTGAAAAACACATGAGTCTTTGAAACAAGTAGTCCTTATCTTTTAATGATATCTTATCATCTTCTTAAAGCTTGGCCTGGATATGCTCATCCATCCATCCATGTATCCATCCAACATCATTGTCATCATCTCCACCTCCATCATCTCCAACTACATCATCACCTCCATCCTCATCATCATCACCATCACCACCACCATCATCACCATCACCACCACCATAACCATCTCCCAAGCCAATGAAATTTCTGCTCCTCTCTGGATGTTTATCAGGCCCTTGGCCTTGACCTGGTGTGGTCCAGATGGAGACATAAAGGGAACACAACTTGTTTTAGCCTTGCCCCTTGGACAAGGCTCTACAAGTGTCTTCTTCATCCTTCATCATATTTAAGCTTCCTACAGCCCCAGGAAGCATGCAGAGCAAAAACGTTACATGGAAGAGCAGCTGAGAGGCAGGAGAGGTTCAACGGCAACGGGAGAACAACAGATCTTCTAGCCTAATATTTGTCAACCGTTTCCTTTATGCCAAGCTCAGGTCAGGGAGGCTGGTCCTGCTCTAAGCTTGATGCACCAATTAACTCATTTGACCTTCTCAATAACCCTATGAAGAGTATCTTATCCCTGTTTCCCAGATAAGGAAACTGAGGCTCAGAGAGGTTAAGTGGGCCAAGGTCACTCAGCTCTTATTGGTGGAGCTGGGATCCTGAATCTGTGTGGGACTCTAAAATCAGTGCTCTCTCCATGGTAGGAAGTCATCTCCAGTGCAGCATTCTGACTGCACCTCTGGGATCAACACCTCCTGATTCCGACCTGGAATCTACCCTGGGCCCTTCTCCCCAGGGGGTGTCAAAGACCCTAGGGGTTAGCACAATTTTCCAGATTCCGACAGCCAACTGGGCTGCTGGTCTGGCAGCTCTTGTCTACAGAGAAGGTGCCTGTAAACCCTCAATTCGAGAGAGACTGAGGGAGACCAGGCCACAGGGGCTCAGCCAAACGCCGCGCAGCTCAGCAGCCTGGCTCCAGAGTCCACTTGCGTCTCTGGCACTACTGTCTCTGAGCAATGGGATTCTCACTTTCACCTTCTGCCCCTCCCTGTCACCACTGGCCACACCTGCATTTGCCCTTATGAGCCAGCTGTGGTAGAAAGGGTACAAGCTTGGCCACCAAGCCGTCTGGCTCTGTCTCTCACCTCATTCCGCTCAGGGACAAGGTAGTTCTCTCTGTGCCTCAGTTGTCTCATCTGTCAAGGAGGCTGTGGTGAAGACTCATCCATTCCATCATCCAGTCATTCAACAAACGCTCGGAGACCACTGGACTAGGAGCCTAAATCTAGCAGAGGAGGCAGGGATCCTGAGTGGAGGAGTTTGCCTGGAGTCAACCAGGGAAAGCGTGTTTCAGGCAGAAGACACAGTACGCAAAAGCCAGGGAGAGAACGCGTGAACGAGTGGCCCATTTGAAGAACTAAAATACACACCCAGATCGACGTGGAAGTGGGAAGAGGGAAAATCGCACAAGAGGAGGCTCAGAGGAGAAGCAGGGGCCAGACATGCCTGGCAGCACTTGGCACACAGTGGGCACTCGATCGAGGCGAGTTGCCTTCCCCTGGGCCCAGAGCGGAACCCCCTGCGCCAGGCCATGCTGATGCTCGCAGAGCACGGGGACTCTGCTTCCTCTCTCGGTCGGCACCTGGCACTTCTGCTAATGCCACATAATACAGTGGGCTCATTACCTCCGAGTGCTGAGCCAGGGAAGCAGGGGGTAGAGGTTTGCCAACTACCTCAGATCTGCCAGAAATAGAATCCAATGTTCCAGGATGGTAATGACTGTGGCCTTGGTGTATTTCTTTTTCACTTTAGTGGTCTCCTGCCGATGGGGTTGTTTGATGAAGGGGAAAGCAGGGTAGTGGAAGAGAGGCAGAGGCAGCTGCCAGACCCCCCCAGGTCCAGCCCCATGCGGATGGACGGTGAGCCTCGCTGTATGCACCAAATATGCTTCCAGAAATTTGTGCATAGCTCAAATTTGTGCAAATCCCATCTTAATTCCCTTCCACGTTCCCTCATCCCTATCAACTTCCTGTGGGAGTTTGTCTGCAAATATGGCCCACCCCCGAGTCCTCTCATTAAGAGGTGGAGTCCCGGATACACCATGACTCGCTTTGACCAACAGAATGTGGCGGAAGTGACATGGTGCCAGTTCCAGCCTGGGCCTCAAAGGACCCAGAAGCTTTCACTTTCGCTCTCCCCAAATCCAGCTACCGTGTGGTAAGGAAATCCAAGCCGTCCTACAGGAGGCAGAGACCAGGTGGAAAGGCCACATGGAGGGGGAACTGATGTGGCCCTTCTAGGACCTTCCAGCCATCAGCAGAATGTCTGCATGCGTGTCCGGCTGTGACCCTACCTCCCAGAGAAGCACAAGAAATCATAAAACCATTGTTATTTTAAGCCACCAAGTTTTAGGATGGTTGGTTATATAACAAAAAACAACGGAAATAGATCCATTTGCTTTGTTTCTGTCTTGTAACCGTCAATTTTGACCACGGTGTCTACAAGGATATACAGGCTCATAAAAGACCAGAACGAAAACTGGCTTGTTCTAGCAACATCCAGAGAGCCTCTGCCCCTAGCTCCATCTCCACACTCACTGCCCCCCCCCCTCCCCACGAGTCCTGTGATCCCTCCAGCCCCATCCTCCCGGGGGTCCTGGCTCATCACCGAGGCTAGGCAGACAGAGCGAGGTGCACCCGGCCAGGGGCCGGGCCAGTTCTAGCTCCTGCTCAGTCCCAGCTCGCTATGTGACCTTGGGTGAACGCCCAGCATCCTCATCGGGAAAGAGATGGTGATTGTATATCCTTGCAACCTCCACATGAAGGGTGTAGACGAGAAAGGAAAAGCCTTGGTAGGAGATTCTGTAACAGAGAAGTGCCAAACCACCACCTTTGCCCAAAAGGGCAAGGGGTTCCCTCCCTGTTCGTGCAAATGTCCAAGCAGAGGTCAGGGTGCCTTGGGGAGGACCTAAAAACCCAATGGTGGTTTGGAGTGATAGCTGCGAAGGCCTCTCCCAACAGATTCGAGGAACCTGAGCTCCAGAGCAACCGAAGGTCAGATGAAGTTAGAGATCCTGTTCAGGAGCCGTGAGGATGGGAAACTCGGGGAGGAGGGGCTCACACTCCTGGGCTGGGTTTTCTGGGGAGGTTTTCTGCAGGACGAGGGACTGAGTGGGGGACAGTGTAGGAAAGTGTTCCACGTGAAAACGTCTAGAAGTCCCAGGCGAAGGTTAGCTCTCAGGCAACCTAATGCTGGCCAAGACACTGAGCCTCCCTGGCCTCAGTTTCTGCATCTGTAAAGCAGGGATGCTGAGAGAATTAGAGACAACATATAAAGTCTACTGCGGTGCTTAGCACACATCAGGCCCTCAAGCACTGGTCATTTCTTGCCGCGTTTTGTCACCAGAATGGTGCTCACCCTCCTTCCTGGATCTCACCACCCACACCCAGGGAAGCCACCTGCTTGTCATTCTCTTGAAACCAGTCCCAGACCTGGTTTCTCTCTCTATTCTGCCTGACAAGCCCCCAGAATCACTTCTGGGTTGTTGGTTTTTTTTTTTTTTTTTTCTTTCTCCTTTTCCCCTGGGGGCCTTTTAATTTCTTCCTCTGTATCATAAACACAAAACAAGTGTTTAAACGTCTGCCTCAAAGGCAATCTGGGAAGCAGAGCGACTCTTACATAAAGACCAGATGAAGCCCACGCTCGCCAGAAGGGCCATCTGGATGCTGGCTCTGCCACCCTTCCTTCTCGCCCTCCGCTTGGGAACCGCTGTGAGCACGTAATTAAGGACTGTGATGAGGAGCTGGAGAGAGCAGCCTGGTGGGGAGCCTCGTGCAGGTTAACTGCCCAGTTGCCCTGGCCTTGGGTGGCCACTGCTGCAAGCCAGGCTCCCCCTCCCTTCCCTTCCACCTCCCAGCGCCACGGTCCTCCCCCACTGGGGTCCTGGCAGCAGAGGAGGAGCCCTGCTGGCAAAGAAGCTGCAGGAGAGTGGGGCCACCGCACAGAGACGGTGACTCCCCCAGACACTGGGGACACACAGCCTGGGTGTGGATCTCAGCACCACTACTTCCCGCCTTTAACTGTAAGTACACTGCCGAGCCTCTCTGGGCCTCGGTTTCCCCATCTGCAAAATGGGGGATAATATTAATAGCCACTTAGCAGGTTGTCGCAAGTCACAGAGATCACGCCTGCAAAGAGCTTAGATTTAAAAAATATATATAATAAAAAAGGTTATCAGCATTAGGGAAAACTGAATGGCTGGGCTGGGCTGCGGCGGTGCCTGCCGGCAGCGGCCAACCTCAGCCTTCACGGCCACACATCCAGAGAAGATGGGAAGCGGCGTTAGGTTGCGTTGGGCACGGTGAGAACTCAGACTTTGACTAATCACATTAGATGACAAATCTTAACCCTTCACTAGCTTCTGGGCTCCCAGGTTCCTCTCAAATCGTTATATCAAATAAAACCAGTTTAAAAAACAAAATTAGCATTAAATTAGAAGTGTTAAAAATTGTTAGGCTGCCCTGGACCAGCACACACCACACCCCTAAGGGCAGAGAATGAGAGACCGTGAATGAGGGCCCTTAGGGGATTTGGCTTCTCCTTGTTGTGTCGTTAGCCAGCTGGGTGACCCTTCTCTGAACCACCTACCACCTGTCCCCTTTACCACCCAGGACTATGATGAGACCAACAGACCATGTTTTTATGGACGTGAGCAGGTTTCGGAAAACTGTAGCATGACATGCCAACCCCGGCTGGGTTCTATCAGTGATGATTTACTATTACTTAGTCACTGTTAACGTAACGCCAATTTGGATTTATGAAAACACGGTGCAGCCCCGGCGTGCGAGCACGCGGCAGGCACACGTATGCACACAGATGTGGGCACGGGCAAGCACACACAACGCGAGAGGGGTCCGCAGGGTGTTGGTGGGGGGCAGGTCTGCTGCGATGGCTAGGACACGGCCGCCCTGACCCTGCTGAGAGGCTGTAAAGGTTAGGGCGAGGACCCAGTGTCTGGAGCCACACAGCCTGCGTTCGAATCCCGACCCTGCCGCCAGCCAGCCGTGGGATCCTGGGAGAGTTACGTCCCATCTCTGTATGTCTGTGAACTAGGGCTAATAACATTCTTCAACTCAGGAGTAGCCCTCGGATCACGGCGTATGGCCATTTATACAGACGTCCGTCCGTCCTAGAACAGAGCCTGGCAAACGGTATGCGTTCCCTAAAGTGCTCTGTCAGCGATGACCGGTATCATTACCTTCCCTTGGTCCCGAGCTCCTGGGCTTCATTTAGTCCACATGATGATCCCATGAGAGGTGCTGTCACTACCCCCTCCACCAGATGGGAAAACGGAAGCTCATGCCATATGCCCAAGGTGACCCAGCTTGAAAATGGCAGTGCCAGCCCTCGAGTCCCGCTCTGCATACTGGGAAGCCTGCACTCCTAACCGCTGTGATGCTCTGTCCCCCACCCTGGGAAACACACCCCTGCAGCCCTGCATCCCAGCCCCCGGGGGGCAGAGGCCCAGATGCAGCAGGTACATGACTCAGAGTCACAGAGCTGCTTAAAGCCAGAACTCCAAGATCTGGCTGCAATGCCCCCAGGCTCGCTTCGCACCGCGGCACACCCTCTGACCATCGAGGCTGGCACGGGGTACCTCGTGGACAGCGAGCTGCTGCCTGTCACTGGCCCCGGGCCGGCACAGGTGGGATGAGCATCTCCGGGGAGAATACAAAGGTTTGAGCCCATGCAGGTGACCTGTGTGCCCTCTTGCAGTCTGAGATTGGGCGACTGGATGACATGAGGGATGTGGAAGGTCTGGGGAAGGTGGAAACATGACATACGAGTGGCAGAGGGGAGCAAAGCACACTAGGGTTGCTCTTGCTGTCACCCCCCCCCGGGGGGCCCCAGAAAGCCAGGTTCCTGCTGGTGGGGGAGCAAGACGTCCTGCATGCTGTCCTGTCCAGATCATTTCTTCCCTCCCTGCTTCTCTGCCGCCTGGGGTCCTCTCTGTCCCCCGCTGGGTTTCTGCCCTGCCCCCCCCCCCTGCCTCCAGCGAATGAGCCCAGCCCGCCAGCAACACTCAACCAAGATGAGTAATTAATCCTTCATCTTTCTTATCTGGTCCCCTCAGATTTTGTTACTTTTGGCCGAAGAATATTCAGAGACATGTGATAGCCAGAGTCAGTTACAAACTTGAACTGAATTTCTCTGCATAAAAATGTATGGCCTGCAAAGGTCATCTTACAAATGGGATGACAGGCGCAGCGCAGCGACCGCCACGTCAGCGTGATGGCTGTGCCAAGGTGCGTAACGGGGGCCACAGTAGATGATCTGAGAGTTATTTACTCATCTGTGTCAGGTATAAACCATCTCTTCTGGAATTGAGTTAAAAGTGCTCCCCAGGCATTTTAGACAAGATCCTGACACAAGGTAGAATAGATAATAATAGGAAGATACGCCAGCTCGAGGGTTTCTAAAATAGAGATTCGATGAATTGGAGGCGTCTGGAGAGATCCAGCTTTCAAGACAATATTTCTTTGTCTTTCTTTGTTTCTTTCTTTCTTGGTTTCTTTCTTTCTTACGGGAGCGAGGGTAGACTAGACTCTGCTCCAGGCCCTAAGAATACAAACAAGGTAGAAATAGACACTGGTGGACAACAGGGACACATCCCTGGCCTTCTGGAACTTTGGGTCCAGGGGAGGACAAGCAGGTGAGCAGGCAATAGCACAGAGTGTGCGGAGGGGCCCGTGTGCCCACCCTGCGTAAAACACTGGGGACACGGGCACTGCCCTGGAGAGGCTTGGAGTCAGCGTGACCAACAGCACATGGGGTCCAGGTGACAAAACCCAGCCCTGCGGGTACAGCCCTCAGCATGGCCAGGAACTGGGGTGCACCATCGAGGTGGGAAGGGAGACCCCTGTGGGAGAGGACAGCGTGAGCAAAGCCATGGAGGTGGACCCACACAGAGCATTTAAGAATGCTGGGGTGACTCTAGCAGAGTGTCTTCTGGGGAGCGGCAGGTGCAGGGAGGCCACCTCCAGCAGGTGCTTAGGGAGCGGGGTGAGGGTGGGGGTGGGTGGGGGCTTCTGAGCAGGGCGAGGCAGGGCAGAGCGGCAGTCAGCTGGGCTTCATGGGGACCGCTGGAGGGGCTGATTCCAGCTTGGGAAACGTAAGCCTGAGCAGGTGGAGGGCTCGCCCCTGCTCACCATCTGTTGAAGAAGGGGCACGTAAGTGCCACCTGGCTTCCTGCGGGGGCAGGGCGGGAGATAGCATCTGGGAGGCAGAGAGCACTCCTCTGGGGGAAGATGCTTGAAGGGCCCTGATAATGATTTATTCAGCAGGAACAGACACCTGCAGCCGAGACAGCACTGGCCTCGGTCACTCTCCAGGCCTCGTTCTGGATACACACACGCCTGTCTCTTCGGGTGACCAGGGCATCGGGGTGTGGGAGACAGGCCAGCCCGGAGGCCTTAGCCGGGTGGTGGCGGTGGTGGGAGATGCATTCAGCTCACCTGGTTGCATAAGCCCTGCCTGCTGCAGGGGGTGGGGGATGCCTGCTGCAGGGGTGGGGGTGCCTGCTGCAGGGGTACTGGCGCCAGCACTCGTGGGAGTTCAGGAGAACCTTTACAACCTCCCGGCTGGGGCTCAGTAAAGCCTACCAGTTTCTATCAGTTCCCTGACACATTACAAACACTTAATAGGAGCTCATTTCCAAGGGGTACCTGCTAGCTCAGTCTGTAGAGCATGGGGCTCTTCCTCTCCAGATATGAGTTCAAGCCCCATGTTGGGCGTGGAGCCTACATAAAAAAAAACAAAAACAAAAAAAAACAAAAACAAAAAAAAATTTGGGAGTAAGAGTAGCTCATTTCCCCCACTGCTAGCCCATGGCCCTCGAATGGAATTGAAATTGCCCCTAGGATCTGTCTCTAAGCATCTCTTCCACATGCCACATGACAGCTTTTCCTCTGCTTGGAGACCAATTAGCCAATTGCCCATGAAACTCTTCTCCAGGCTGACCTTTGTCACCCTCCCCAGTGGGAACCCTCATTGATTGTCATTCATACATGTGCATTAGAGACCCTGCATGTGTCGAGCACTGGGCTGGGCACAAAAAACAGAGCCTGATCTCTTGGTTCCTCTTTCTCCAGCGGGTGGACTGGGGGGTCCCTGCCCCATTCCAATCACTGTAGGAACTTCTCCAGTTTTGGTATTTCCCTCTTAAAGCTGGAGCCAAGAAATCAGCCCAGCACCGCTTTGAGCCTCCATGGCTACCCTGGGAGGTGGGTGAGACAGCAGTTACCATCCCCTTGCAACAGATGAGGCACCTGAGGCCCAGAGAGGTGAAGTGCTTGCCTGAGGCCACACAGCAAATCTGAGGTTCACAAATTCACACATCTGGCTTCCGCCTAATTCCCTGGGTGATACTTTCCTTGGATTTGGGGGAGGAATGAGCAGGAGCTTTTCTGGGGAGGGGAGAAGGTGGGCACCACAGGACCCTGGCCTTCTTGGCATCTCTACCCTGCGATCTGTAGGACCTGTCTGGTGGAAGCAAAAATTACCACCTTCTATAAATCTTCCCCTGACTCTGAGACTCAGGGGGCACCTGATGTCCTCCTACCCCAGGTCTGAAAAACAAAGGCTAAAAAAAAAAATCCCTGAGAAGTTAAAATTAGTTTTCCACCTTTTTCTGCCCCAGAAAGAGCTAACAAATCACCTGGAAGGCTCCTTTCTGTTCTGGGAGCTAAGAGGGGTGCTGGCAGGGAAGGAGGGTGTTGGTGTTGGGACTTGGAGGGTTGTTTTTTCCCCCCCACCCCCATCTTCTGCTTCCACAGAGAAAGCAAAGCATTTTATTCTGTTTTAATATTTAAAGCCAAAGGAGAGTTGCTTCTGCCACAGGCCTGGTCCCTCTGATGAGAGAGTCAAGAGGGATTGGGGCTTCCGATGTGGTTCAGGTAGCCGGAACCCCGCAGGTCACATGCCCAGCAATTAAGGTCAGCTCCAGTTAGCAGCCGAGAACCAGAGGGACTGTGGGGAACGGCCCTGACCCAACTCCCTGGGGACTGTGAGCCCCTTCCTTCCTTGGGCCTCAGTCTCCTCATCTGTAAAGCAGGGCTCATACTACCAGCCCGAATCAGGTCAGGTGAGAAGGGAGACCCCACTTAATTTGATGCCTCCTCTGGGCATGGGACACCAGGCACAGGACAGGTGCATGGAGTCACGGCCCCATGTAACCACTCTATGAGGCTGCTGTCACTCGGCACGTCTTGTAGATATGGAGAAACTAAGGCATGGGGAAGCCAGCTGTGCAAGTATTCAAGCCTGAGTCTCAGCCACTATAGGTCCCAAGCTCTTTCCAGAGCCCACGCAATGGGGTTTTGCAAACCATTCTTTGCCTTTCAAATGTGAGTGACCATCAGTAGGATTGTTCCAGAGAAGCAAGCTGAGCTCCACGGCTGCCCTTCACCCTCAAGTCAGAGGCCCTGCAGCCGAGGCCACTGGGAGACCCCATCCCAGCTGCCACCTGCCCCTGTATCCCCCACCCCCAGGGCCAGCTCTCCTGCCCTGGAGCACCCTGCTCAGCGGGAGTGCTCCTTGCACACCTCCCCCACCCTTACACGCGGGAACTTCCCACAGAGACTGACAAAGGGAGCAGGGATGGCAGTTTCCATAGCAACGCTGGGTTTCTCATTCCCCGCACATAACATGCCAAACCCAGGGTGGAGAGGTACGTCCCCTCCCTCCATAGAGAAGCTTCTCTCCGCCCCCCCCCACCTTGCCTCTCCCATCCAGACCAGGAAGGTAGGGGGAGGGGCCCGGGGACCCTTGGCCCCACAAAGGCCACTAAGCTCCACCCCACGGATGACCTCACCCCACCAGGGGGTGCGGATGTCCTAAGAATGTGAAGGGGGAGCTGGGGAGAGACAGAAAGGAGGGCGTGGGGCCAAGACTTGGGCACAGCTCCATCTTGGGAGAGGACCAGGGGGTCACCACACAGGCTGCCTGGGACACCAGGATGATGCAGCCTGGGGCTTGGCCTGGGGGACCTGAGTGTCAGTCCATATCTTGGCACTGATTTGAGGTGTGGCCTCTGCTCTCTGGGCTTAAGCTCATTCATTTGGAAAATGGGAGAAAGAAAAGAACCCAGTCCCAGGACAGCGAGCTTGGTATCTCAGAGCAGGACGAACAATGCTCATTCTTACTGCTTCGTTATCATTACTGATGATGACATTGAAATCCAAACACCTCTCCCAGGCTGGGCACCTTCTGCAGCCCTCCATTCCACTCTGGGCTCTCACACGCCCCTATGAGAACCCTGGCTCCGCTACCTGTCGGTGGGTCGAACTGAATCAGAAGGGTGTGGGGGTGCCAAAGGGCCAGCATCTCACTGGCCCCTTTGCTCCTGCGCCCCACCCCCTCCGAAGGTCCTTCCACAGTTTCTCCTGTTCAAATCCTCCCTGGTTAGGGAGGAGCCCCAACTCAAGGACTCCATCCCTATCCCTTGGGGAGACTTCTCAGCCCCCAGGGACCTTGCCCAATCCCTGAGTTCACCTTGTTCCTTGCTCCCCTTGCTCTAACTATATAGTACTGGGTGCACCTGTCCTTCCAAGGAACCACCATTCCACAGCTCTTTGGGGCTAACTGCAGTAACACTTGACCATGTCCTGGGTACTGTTCACTGCGCAGAGAATTAATACATAGAAAAGCACCCAGTACCCAATGGGTGTTCGATATGTCATTCTTATCATAGAAGCGTCACATACAATCTCCCTTAATCCCAACAATCACAGCAAATTGGTCCTGCTTTCATCCCCATCTCAACGATGAGGAAACTGAGACTCACAGAGGTTAAAGGATCTGCCTGAGGCCACAAAGCTAGAAAATCAGAGTCAGGATTTGAACCCAAAGCCCTTTACAGAAGCAACAAGGTGAAACAGCCTTCACAGGTGGTACCAAAATCTTTCTTGGGGACGCAATGACCTTTGTTCAAAAAAGACTTTGACAAGTCTCTCTGTTAACAGGTGTCACGTGAGCCCAAGAACCCAGAAAACCAAATCATAAGAGCTGGTGCTTCATTCAAGGACCGCTTTACAACGGATGCTTCTCTAAGTACTTTAAGAGTCAATTACTGGGGCACCTGGGTGGCTCAGTGGGTGAGCATCTGCCTTCGGCTCAGGGCATGATCCTGGGGTCCTGGGATCGAGTCCTGCATTGGGCTCCCCGCAGGGAGCCTGCTTCTCCCTCTGCCTGTGTCTCTGCCTCTCTGTGTGTCTCTCAGGAATAAATAAATAAAATCTTGAAAGAAAAAAAAAAAGAGACGATGACAAGTGGATCCTCCCAACAACTCTGAGGAAGGTAAGAGTCCTAGTTGCATTTTGCAGATGAAGGAACTAAGGGCGGGTTGTCACAAAACTCTTTCCAGAGGCAAGATGCAAACCCAGGCAGACTAACTCCAGTGCCCATGCTTTCAACCCCTTCGCCAACAGGCTAAACTGTTTTACAAAAGACGAGGAATGGAAAAGCCACGGTTTTTGTTCCTGGGAGGAGAGATACTGGACAGGTGATAGAGAGATGCCATCCAAGTGGGTCAAGACAGGCTAATGTGGCAGGTGGCCGAAAGGTCTTTTAAGAGCCTAGATGCCTCATGTGATTTTAAAGTTTTTTTTGCATTTCTGTGATGGAAACCCTGGCTTTCTGCCTGTTGCCTCCTCCCAGCAGATCTCCAGCAAAGCGTTCCACCCTAATGACGGCTTCATGTGAGTGCGGCAGGAGAGGGGAGAGGTTACGTGCACAGAGAAAATTATCTTTAGTGCTTTAGTAGGCACATTAGGGAAAGGGGGTGGGTATAAAAACCATGAGCAAAGTTTGCCTCTACCACACGCACACGCATGCCCTGCAGTGCAAGTTTCACCGGTCTGCTCCATCATATTTTATGGCCTTTTGCAATACTTAATTTGAAGAATGGTCAGAAATAAAGGAACAGGGACTCTGGAAGCCAAAGAGCAGGGGGAAGATTCGAGAGAAGCCTGGAGAGGTTTGGCAGGTGATAAAGCATAGAGGCACACGGGAATGTTTGCAAGAACTGTCAAGGCGAAGAGTCTTGAGAAATGAAATTCTGACATCTGACTGAGTTCCTCTTCAGTTTGATCGGAAAGAGGAAAATAGGAACTGGAGTTATTTTTAAACTACCTTCGTTTGCTGGACCGTGCATCCTGGAAAAGACTCCACGAGAAGACCAGTCAGTACGGAACCCTGGCCTCTCACCAGGTGACAGTGGGAAGTAATGGAGGACCAAGGAGCTTCATGTCCCATCGGTTTGGGGTGAGACAAAGCCGAATACTAGGGACACGACAGCTGGGAGAGAGCAGTGATTTTGATGACAGGAGTCTACCTTTACCTCAAGTTTGCAGAAATTTTGTTTTCAACTTCCACGGGGCATGGGACTGGGGAGTTCATACTGGTATTTTTGTAGCTCTCAAGGGGTAGACGTAGGCAGGCTCCATCTGATATTTGAATTACATAGAAATAACTGACTACTAGAAAAAAATGCCAAGAAAATCTGAGGCCCCCATCCCTTCTCCTGCCAGCTAGACCCCCGTGAATAATCCAGACTAAAACACCAGGGTGCCTGGGTGGCTCAGGCGGTTACGCGTCTGCCTTGGGCTCAGGTCATGATCTCAGGGTCCTGGGATGGAGCCCTGCATCGGGGTCCCTGCCCGGTGGGAAGTCTGCTTCTCCCCCACTCATGTGCGCGCGCTCTCTCTCTCTCCCAAATAAATAAAATCCTTTTCTTAAAATAAATAAAATCTTAAAAAATAAGATGAACAACCGCCTCTGGCTGCCTCTGGCTACAGACTGCTAATCCGTTAGAGCACACCGTACCTATGACACAGGGGCTGTAATCAGCTCTACAGATGCTGAGTGATTTGAGGAAAACTTTACAGAGTTCATCTGGAATGCTATTTGGTTTCTCCTCCACTAATTTCTTCGGTTCTTTCCAATTCTAGCAAGTTTATAAACCGGACATCTCTAACCCGCGGAGATGCCCGACCAGCTGCCAAGGCAGCTTCTCCCATGACACCTGTTCCCAGCAGAGCCCAGAAAGGGATATCTCTAATCAGATAAACTGACAAAGGGGGCCCACATGGAACTGCCCCTGCTCTGGGGAGTCATCTTATCTGGACCCTCGATGTTTATGGAGTATTTTACTAGATGTGAGATACGGAGGGCAGGCGTCATGTCCTTGTCACTGTCTCTTTCCCTGGTGGCCTTTCCAGGGATGAGCCCCCGTGAAGCACTCCTGAATGACCACCATTTCCCTGGCTGCCCCAGCTAAAAACCTGCAGGTGGCCCTTGTCTCCAATCTGGCTCTTCCTTCCTCAGGTTCAAGTTGTCAGCAAACCCCACTGCCCCACTGGCTCTGTCCACCTAAATCCCCCCCAAATCTGTCCACTCGTCACCACCTCCGTTGCCTAGCCCCCTCCGGCCCTGGCCCAGCCACCACCATTTCTTTGCTGAGTGGCAGAACCTGGTCTCCCTGTCTCTGCCCTTGGCCCTCTGCACTCTATGCCCCTTACGGAGGCCAGGGCGCTCCTTTTAAAACAGAAATCAGATTGTGTCACACTCTCCAGTGGCTCCCTTCCTCCATCAACTAAAACGTCCTTGCAGCCCCTCCGTGTGCCAGCCCCGCCCACTTTCTGCCCTCTTTTCTCCCTCTCTCCTCCTTGCTCCTTTCTTCCAGCCCTGCGGACGTCCCGGCTGGCCCCTGAACACACCAGACGTGTCCCTCTCCCCGGGCCTCTGTCCGTCTGTTCCCTCTGCCTGGAATGCTCTTCCCCTAGAAGTCTGCATGGCTCACATTCTTTTTGTTTGAGGTTCTGCAAACGTCACCTCTTTAAAAAGTTCTTTGCTGGCCATCGTTTCTAAAGTAGCCCCTCCCAGCATGCTGCACCAGCTATCCCTGCTTTATTCTTTTCCTCCCAGCACTTATCACTGCCTGTCACTTTGCTATTTCTTTTTTTAAGATTTTATTTATTTATGAGAGACAAACAGAGAGAGAGAGGCAGAGACACAGGCAGAGGGAGCAGCAGGTTCCATGCAGGGAGCCCAACATGCAACTCGATCCCGGGTCTCCAGGATCACACCCTGGGCCGAAGGCGGTGCTAAACCTCTGAGCCACCCAGGCTGCCCACTTGCTATGTTTCTAATTTGCTCTCTGACTTGCCATCCTCTCCCACTAGGATGTTAGCTGATGTCAAGGGCTTTGGTTTCTCCACTGCCAACTCCTCAGTGCCTAGTCCTTGACATACAGTAGCTGTTCTGTGATTATTTGTCCAATGAGTGAATGAACCATGTGTTGAAATGAAGACATACGTTAAGTACCCAGTGTTTACATTACTGACAGGGAAGAGACCTCATGGTCAGGCTAGTGTGGTTGCTGGGAGGACGATGTGGTCCCTAGACCAGCAGTACCAGCATCGCTTGGAAGCTTGTTAGAAATGTAGATTCACGAGCCCCACCTCACACCTACAGAATCCGAAGCCATGGGGTGGGCACAGCAATCGGCTCTGACAAGCCCTCCCGCTGAGTCCGATGCACACTCACGTTTGAGAAGCCCTCTGTAGTAGGACTCCGGAACCAAGTGTTCAATTTACACCACATAGTTCAGGGTATTTGCTTCAAACTCGACTGGTGAAATTATTTTGTTTGTAGGCGCTCATTCCCATCCCAAATGCCAGTGCAGAAATGACTCTCAGCATGACAAACAACATGTGGACCGAAGACCAAACCAGAGCATGTGTGGAATCGTGTGAAGTAAGCTGGTGTGTTCTTTGACACTCAGAACAGTTGCTCTTACTTAAGAACAACGTAAGTTATTTTATTTTTATATTTTACTTAAATATAAAAATATCATAGGGGCGTCTAGGTGGCTCAGTTGGTTAAGCATCTGCCTTCGGCTCAGGTCATGATCTTGGATCCTGGATCCAGCGCCACATTGGGCTCCCTGCTCAGCGGGGTGTCTGCTTCTCCCTCTGCCCCTCCCCCCCAACTGCTCATGTTCTCTCTCTCTCTGTTTCAAATAAATAAATAAATAAATAAATAAATAAATAAATAAATAAATAAAATCTTTAAAAAATAAGGACACCTGGGTGGCTCAGTGGGTGAACATCTGCCTTCAGCTCAGGGTGTGATCCTGGGATCCTGGGATCAAGTCCCACATCAAGCTCTCTGCATGGAGCCTGTTTCTCCCTCTGCCTGTGTCTCTGCCTCTCTCTGTGTGTCTCTCATGAATAATTAAAATTAAAAAAAAACACTTTTAAAAATATCTTTAAAAAGTAATAAAACAAAAATATCATAAAACTGCACAGAATGTTCAGATTTGTCCTTGGAAGTAAAATAAATGTTCCTTTTTATTATATGTGGAGGTGACAGCAGGCATCCCCAGTGGAGTTGCAACATTGAACCCTATGGGCAAAAAAGAAGGCAGAGAGAGATCGAGACAGAGGAGGAGAAAGATCGCAATTCCTGACAATTCTTCCCTACGTCACTTAACAAGCGTAGGTCTCAGGTCACTGGTCCTCTGTCCCCACCCCAACCCCAGGGCACACTTAGAAATACGTGAGGACATCTGTGTTGTCCCATGATGGGGTGCTACTGGTAAATATTGGGTGGGAGCAGCTGGACTGAAAGCCCCACAACTGCAGCAAAGAGCTGCGCACCCCATAAGCCACAGCCCCTTCTGCAACCAAGAACCTCCCCCCAGGTAAGTGAGCATCCCCCACTCCAACCACCACCACCAACCTCTGCACCTCCGCTCCTGCACACCCTTCCAGGGTTTCAAGACCCATGTTTTCCAGCGACCCTACACACACAGCAGCTCCTACCTCTGGGCAGGGGTGAAGGATGGGCATCAGAGCCAGCGCTGGAAGGGAAACAGGCCGTGCTGCACTGATGGGAGGCGGTCTGTGTGCCTGCCATGCGGCAGCCCAAAGAAATGGGGTGGGGGGTGACTTGACTATTCCCAAGTCTGACCTTTGGCTGAGCTTATTAGCTGAGCAAGTTACCTGGGAAGGGAGGCTCACCCAGCCTGCTCCCCCTACCTACGGTGCATACTCTCCAGAGCGCCCCTTCTAGTTCTGCAAGAGGACAGCACGAAGGCCAGGAAGGAGGGCCACTCGGGAGCCACCTGCCACACTCAGACGTGGTGACTCTGGGTGAGTCACTGCCACTCTTGGTTGATTGACCCAAGAAAATGGGAATAAAATGGGAATAATGGCAGAGCCTATTTCAGCAGATTATTGTGGATTAAATGGATTCATACTCATAAAGCATCATGTATGTCTAGCACTGTATAAGTCTTTGCTGTCATGATAAGGATTTGACACGGTCCCACCCTGCTGTTATTAACTCAAGAGGAGGGGAACACATGGAGACCCCCTGAACCCGGGCAGACCTAGAAGAAACCCAAGGGTTGGCTACAACCCTTGGGCTTCCCCACACCCCTTCCTCGGAGAAGGGCAGTCCCCTACTTTCCATCAGCACACTCAGGGTGCCGCCAGCTGAGGGGTGTGCATTTGCGGCCCAGCCACCTGGAGCCATAAGGGAGAATTCTCCAGTTATTGTGGCTTTTTTAACATCAGCCACTGAACACAGAAACACGGGAGCCATATTTAAGGTGTGAAGGGAGGAAAAAATCAGTCCCCACCTTCTCTTCCTGACTCCACCCCACTGCTCTGGTGCTCGTCATGTTAAAACCAAAAGGATCTTAAAAAGCACTCAGCTTAACCCAACCCCCAACCCCAAGCCCCATGGTCTGAACACAGTTTTCATTCAGGGTTGTCAGTCTGTTTCATTCAAACTTCATCAAGGCAGACAATGGAAGGGCCTACTATGAGCCAGGCCATAAGCTGGGTGCCCTCTACATATGTGATCCCCTATGATCCCTACAGCAAACCTGCAGCTCCACTTAATGGACAGGAATCTGGGGACATAGGAAAACATTATTATACCCATTTTACAGAATGAATGACAATCAAGGAGACTGACCTGTCAAAAGGCAGATAGGTGGGAACTAGGAGATCTAACCTCCAAACCCAATTTGGTCTGACCACACAGCTCATGTTCTTTCCCTTTCACTAGGCTGCTTCCCAAAGTTGCCTCCAAGGAAAACATGGTAGTGAACAAGGACAATCCTGAGAAAGGGAGTGAGTACCTGGCAAAGGCTCTACTGATGGAAGCCTACCTTCCTCAGGAACTGGGTGCAGCCGAGAATACTAGAGCTCTAATTTCAGTTGTTTAAACCACATGGGGCTGACATGACACCTCCATGAGGTCTTCAGAGACTCAAGAACCTTGGGTTTTTCTGCTCTGCCATCCTCGGTGTGTGGCTTATACCCTCAGGGTCAAATCATGGCCCTGGATGGCAGCTGGAGATCCAGTCATCACAACTATGTTCCAAGCAAGAAGGAGAAGGAAGAAGGAAAAGACAAGAAGGCTGTTCTCTTCCTAAGGATACTTCTGAGCAGTTCCACTCAAAAAACAAATGTTTTGGGGGAGCTTGGGTGGCTCAGTGGTTTAGCACTGCCTTTAGACCAGGGCCTGATCCTGGGACCTGGGATCGAGTTCCACATTGGGCTCCCTGCACAGAGCCTGCTTCTCCCTCTGCCTGTGTCTCTGCCTCTCTCTCTCTCTCTCAATCTCTCTCTCTCTCTCTCTCTGTCTCTCATGAATAAATAAATAAAATACTTTAAAAAATGTTTTTTCTACATCTCCTTGGCCACCCAACTTCTCTGGAAAAATGTATTCCTTTAACTGGGCACATTGTGTCCAGGGTGGATCAATGCTCTGTTATTGGTCCACCCAATAGGACGGAAGAGAGGATGAGTGTCGGGTATATACCTGGTAGTCTCCTCCACCCCAGTTGGAGTCTTTCTGCCACTTATGACCTGATCCAGTCTACCCCCCAAGGAGCTCCCAAGCCCTCCCCAATATTTATGCAAATTTCTGGAGAATGTACAGTCTCATGGCCACCTCCGGCTTCTGTTTCTGCTGAGTGAATTGCATTTCCTATTCGCCTCCTTGTCCTGTGTGTTCTGTCTCTGTCTTGGGTCAATTCAACTGGGAAGCCCAACCCCTTACCCTGCGTTTTGTGCTTGCACATTCACGTATGCACACAAATCCATTCTTGCAGGGCATTCCTGTGTGTGACAGGCTATGCTTGAGATCGAAGTGGATGAACTAAGAGGTTACATCCCAGCAAGAGTTTGAAACAACTCTTTTCCTGTATCCGCCCACCTAAGGGGCAGTGGTTCAAATGGAATGTTGGACATTCGTGTGCTTCAAAGGCTTTGGCCCTGGCCATTCTGCCCATTGCAAGGGGCTTTGTCTAGCCCTCTTTCTGGTTTCGTAGAAGCAGCATCTGAGAAACAAGCAACCTTGTGCAAATGACCTGTTGAGGGAGCACCTAGAGGAGGACTTGTAGGGGAGGGAGGGAAGCAGATGGGGGAGAAGAGGTGGCCCCGAGGTGTGGGTTCAGTGGAGGCTTCGCACACCCGGCCCCTGGGGAGCCCTGGAGAGGAGGGCACCACAGATTTACCATGCTTTGAGCTGGGGATCGGGGGGTGGCTTTTAGACCTCTGCCTTGGTCATTCTTCGGCTGAGGGCAGGCGGGGTGGCCTCCCGGGCTTCTGTGGGTGGGAGGTAGTTCTCAGCTTAAGGGTAAGTCAGCATCCACAGCCCGGTGAACCAGTCCTGCAAAGGGGGTCTGTGCAGGTCACCAACAGTGTCTATGACATTGTACCTTCTCTGTGGCTCTAGAAACAAAATCCTCCTCCTTTATTTAGGCCAGAGGATTTAAACTCCCCCCACCCTTCCCTGGTTGCCCACTCCTAAACACGCTTTTCCAAACTTATCAACGTGCTCAGCAAAATGCAAGCAAGATTCAGCCCCGAATTTAGAAGCAAATGGGGTTTCAAATAGCAGCTCTGTTTCCCCAGCTCGCTGGTAAATACCTTGCAGGCTTGATTCTGGGTCTCAGGCCAAATACACTCATCATACCCAGGCTTGCAGCCACTGGAGGCTTTTTGTTTTTATGGCAAAATTTGATGATTTCCCTAATCAGCCCACTGGCCCGACCTGCTGGGTCAGTGGGATTTGCCACCGCCACGTGCCCGGCTCCCCAGCCTGGTTCCGCCAGCAGATGATGCCAAACCCCCTGAACAAATTGTGTCATCCTGAGCTGTTCAAGTTTATTTCCACTAAAAATACGCCCTGAAACTGGGGCACGATGAAGGATTGCTGACAAATGAGGAAGAGGGATGAGTAAAGACTCAGGCCGTCTGACTCCTCAGAGTCACCTCCAAACACTCACCACTGAGCTGAGCCTGGCCCCCCGACACTCATCTCCATGAGTGGTAAAAGCTCAGCAATCCTGTGTGGCTCGGAGGGCTTGTGAGTCCCTGTTAGTAGATGCCCCAGATGTAATGCAACCCCTCATTTTACTAAGAAGAGAGAACCAGAGAGCGAGAAGGGGGTGACTTTGCCCTGAGCCAAATGGCTAATTAGGGGTGGAGGAGGGCCTGGGGCCCACGCTCTCGGCTGGCTCCCAGGTCAATGCTCCTCTCCTATACCTCGTGTCTGCGATTCCTATGGCAATATCCCAAGGCACAGGCATTGCAGAGAGGTCAGTGAGGGCATCAGTAACAAATGCTTTCAGTTTCAAGTTAAAGAAAATCAAGGTCAGTGGCCCCTCAGCTGTCAGTCAGGACATTAGTGTTTACTTAACAAATAAGTAAAGTTAAGGGGGTAGTCCAAGGGTGTTGGGCCCCTGCCTCAGCCATGTCAACAAGGATCCAGGCTCTCCGCCCTGCCATTCTGAGCATTTCGACTTCGGCCTCAAGCTTATTGCCTCACATCATAAAATGGTTGCCACAGCTCAGGATATCAAGTCCTTACAAATAGCATCCAAAGCTAGAAGGAGCTCCCAATACAAATTTTAAAAAAAAACAAAAAATAAATCTTAAGAGGCTGTCACAAAAATACTAAGTCAAAAGGATATGTGCACCCTATGTTTACTGCAGCATTATTTACAGAGAAATATTATTTGTCAGAGAAAGACAAATACTGTATGATGTCACTTGTATGTACAGTTTAAGAAACAAAACACATGAGCAAAGGGAAAAAAGAGAGAGAAGCAAACCAAGAAACAGGCTCTTAACTATAGAGAACAGACCGATGGTCACCAGAGGGCAGGTGGCGATGGGTGAAACAGGTGCTGGGAATTCAAGAGTGCACTTACCGTGATGAGCGCCTGATGATGTATGGAAGTGTTGAATCACTGTATGGGACGCCTGAAACTAATAAAACATGGTATGTTAGAGGTACTGGAATTAAAATGAAAAGCTTTTGAAAATTTTTAAAAATTAAAACTAATTTAAAAAAAAGGTTTGCCTTCTCTAGGGGTAGCCCTCTCTTCTAGGGCTAGAGGGAGGAAAACCCTCTCTCTACATCTCATTGGCCAGAACCAGGTCCATGTGCACCCCTCCACCAATCACCGGCAAAGGGGGATGAGCGCATCAGGTTTGGTTTGGACCAGGACTCACCCCGAGGCTGGCCACGCTCTAGTGCCAACACAGCCAGGCCTGTCTCTGTAGTCCTTCATCAATAAAATGGGGATATTTCATAGCCACCACACAGGATTAGAGTGAGTGAAAACACTGATATGAGACAGGAACGCTATTCTTGCAATCCTGAGAAGGAAAAAGTCTGTAAAAATAGACCTTTGATCATTAGAGAGATACCTTCCACGAAGAGATGAGCTACAAGATGTTGCTAAGAGACATTTGTACTTAACAGACAAAGCTCCTTCAGTAGAAGAAATCCAAGGAGGGAACTCCCAGAATCACACAGAAACATCGGAGCTGAAGGGAAGATGAGAATGATTTGAAGGGCTGGGAAGGTGGGGGGAGCACGGGGGAGTGGAAATGTGGCTCCATTCGTGGGCTGCACCTGCAGCCCTGGCTGTGTGCGCTGGTGCTCAAGGATAGCAGAGCCAGAGACTGTGCCCTCCATGTGCATGAAGGAATGAAGAGTCACCCCCACCCCTCACTCTTTTTAAAAATAGCAAAAGATGGGGCACCTGGGTGGCTCAGTCTGCTAAGCGTCAGACTCTTGATTTCAGCTCAGGTCATGATCTCAGGGTCGTGGGATCGAGCCCCTGCATTGGGCTCCATGCTGGGTGTGGATTCTCTCTCCCTCTCCCTCTGCCCATCGCCCTGCTCTCTCTCTCACTCTCTCTCAATAAATAAATAAGTACATAAATACATAAAAATAAAAATAGTGTCAAGTTTCCCATTGTATGGATGTACTATAATTTGCTTACTTGGTCTCTCATCGATGGATATTCAGGTTGCCTCCAAACTTCGGAGAGATTTCTCACAGTGCAACAGTGATCATCTTATCTGCCTGTGGACAGCCATTTGGTGGCTTCCCACTTCTCTGAGGATAAAATACCAAGTCCAGGAAGCCTCAGGCTCAGGCCCGGTCTGTATGACTCCCCTGCCCCACCCCTGCTCCGAAAATCTCTCCTTCCCACTCAGAGGAGTAGACCCCCAGGCCTCCTGCAGTTTCTTGGCTCGTCTGCCCACCTTTCGGGCTGCTCCTTTCGCCTGGAATGTCGCCCCCTCTTCACCTGGTGAACCCCTTCATCCTATAGATCTTGGCCTGAAAACTTCCTCCTCTGGGAAGCCTCCCGTGGTAAACAGTGTTTATCGTAGGCTGCCGTCTGCGTGAAACAAACACAGCAAGAGAATAAATATGTGCACGTCTACATATGCATCTACACACAGAACACCCTGGAAGCATTTGTAAGAAACAGGCACTTGAATTGTCTTCCGAGAGGGAAGCTGGGTGGCTGGAGGAAGAAGGGCAAGGAGACTTTTCTCTGCACATCCTTTTGTACCTTTTACATTTTGAACCACGTGTTTCTTGATTTGGGTAGAGAGCTCTATCGATGGATAAATAGAGCAAAACTCGGTGAATTAAGTGGCTCCTCCGGCTGCTGTGGAAAACGGGCTGATGGGCCAAGAGTAGACGTCAGCAGGTCAGTGAATCATCGTCTGGGAGCTGGGAACTGGGCTCTGCAGGTGCAGAGAAGGGGATGGAGTCAAAAGACACGCACAAACCAAAACGAGAATTCTTTTTACAGCCCATCCTGCTCCGATTCTGTCAGGGTTCAAATGCAGGAAGAGGCTCTGGGACAGGAGAGATCGTCCCCTGGGGAGCCCTCCTCCATCACTCTTTTGTCTAAAAGCTGTTCGTTTTGTACCTGGTGGCAGAAGTGGAGTCTGAGAAGGAGAACCTTGGGATCTGAGCATAGCGAGCAAGGGCTGGTGTAAGAGGGGAGGACCATTCTGGAAGCCCCTTTCTCTCTGGCACCTTTTCCTCGCTGGTCACCCTCCTCTGCAGAATTCTGATGTCAGATACACAGGGGATGCACCTGCCCATAGTTCTAGGCAGACACATGGCTCACTGGCATCCCCCATGGCAACCCCACCTCACCCTGCCTCCAGTGATCACCTCCTACCCGCTAGTTCCCAGAAAACATCTCCTCCTGGTGCAAGAATCTAATCCCTTGGCTTATGGTTTTGGGGGAGTGTTTGTTTGAATGGAACAGTTGACTTTTTGGTTAAAATGCAAATGTCCTTGAGAGAGACAGCATGGGAAGCTATAATTCACTCAACGAAAGTACAAAGCAACCCTCGTAAATCCGAGAGTCACATGGTCACAGACAAAGGAACACGGTTCACTTACCAAAAGGCGATTCCAGTTTGGCCGTTTGTTATAAAGTTAAACATAGACTCCCCGTCTGACCCAACAATCCCACACTCAGGTATTTATGTAAGAGAAATGGCACCGTGTCTCCACACAAAGACTTTTATATGGATGTTCATAGCAGCTTTATTCGTAACAACCAAACACTGAAAACAACCCAAGTGTCCATCAAGTGGCAAATGGATCAATAAATTCTGCCCTATGGTGGAATCCACAGGCAATCCACAGGATTACTCGGCAATAATGTGTCCCAGGAACACATGTGTCCCAGGAGCACATCGGGACACACACGGCAACACGGAGTGGAGGTCAAAAGCCACAGGTTAAGTGAAAGGCTAATCACAGCACGATTACCTGCCTGGGACATTCTGGAAGAAACAAAACTGTATGGACGTGGCCGGGAATCAAACCTTTTGTTCAAATTAGGGCTTTCCAGGGGCCGGCAGTAGGAAGAGGGGCTGACTGTAAAGAGGCGAGAGAGAAATTTGAAGGGAGTGGAAATGTTCTAGCTCTGGACGGTCACGGTGATTAGGTGCCTTTTCCCGGAGAGGCCTCCTAACAGCACTGGGCGCCCAGGAGGCTCTCAGGAGGTGCCTTGGGGCCCGCGGGGGTGGAGGCGGGGGTGGGGGAGGTGCCGGGTGGGCGCAGCTCCAGGCCCATCTCCCCCAGAGCACTCACACCGCCCTCCTGCTTAACCCGAGGGAAACTGCATTCCACTTAGCGAGACAGCACTTTGGAATGCACTGGATCCTATATATTCCTTGAAAGTCCCTTTCAGGCCTGACATTTGTCACCGTAGGTATAAGGGACCTAACAGTTATAATTGATCCTAATTTAATCCTTTGATGTCACCTTCACAGCAGCCCTGAGAAGTGGTGAGGACACAGGTGCTCCCGGAAGACACCTGACTTGCCCAGCTCACAGCCAGTGAGGAACCGCCCAGCCACACCCCACTATCCATGGGCTTTTTAGGACAATCCATAGTAGCATCCCGAATGCAAAGTGACATAAGAGAGGTGCTCATTAAGCCCCCCCCCCCCGGGGGGGGGGAGGACAGTGAGTGGGACAGGTGATTTCTCCTTGGAAGAAAAGACCCTTGAAGGCTGGACAGGAAGCCTACCAGGAGGGGGTCAGGTGTGAGCAAAACACAGGAGAGGGAAAGACAAGTGAGGCCTGCGGAGAGGGAGGGTGGGGAAGGTCCCCTGGTAGAGGAGGGACGAGGGTCCGAGGAGGATGTTGGGGATCCGCAGAGGGGAGAGGGGAAGAAAGCACCAGGTCTCTAACCGCCAGGCGATCTGCAGGATGCAGGGCTGACGGAGGGAAGACAGGGTTTACCTTCTTCCCACGTTTGCCAGGAGCAACGGCCCCAGCCCACGAGGGAGGAAGAATGAATGGTCCACGAATGAGTTAAATCAATATTTATTCCCCACCATTCAGTCCTAGGGTCTGTGCCAGATGCTTTCACTGATCTAACTTTCTTAATTTTCATAATAAGCCTGTCGAATAAACGTTATTATTCCTAAACTCTCACTTGGCAAGCATACAGCATGCTTATTACGTGCCCGGCCCCCTGCTAAGCCCCGCCGATGAGCAAGAGGGTGGAACGAGAAGGCTTAAGGCCCAGCGCTCGGATCACGAATCCGCATTGCACCCGCGCTGGGTCAGTGGCGAGGTCACGTCTCGGGGCCTCAGACTCCGCATCTGTAAAATGGACACGAGAGCAGCACCTGCCCCGGGACTACGGAACCTCGGGGCGTGGCCGAGGGCGTGGCCTGATGTCACGTGAGGCCCAGGTCGCAGCTGATTGGAGGAGAGGGCGCCGCCCCCCACGGCGCGCCAGCCCATTGGCCGGGGCGTCGGGCGGCGAGTGGGGCTCCACCGCCCCGCCAGGCTTCACCGCCCCACCGAGGCTGCGAGAGCAGGTGCGTGCCGCCAGGTCCCGGCTTTTGAGTCGTGCCTCCGTTGGGCTAGAGAAGTGAAGTGAACCTCCTGTTCATCCAGCACTGCTCAGCTTGCCGTGCACTTTCACATCCGACGGCCCCACCCCACCTGCGAGCTGGGGGGCGGGCGGATGCGCACCTCATTCTACTGGTGAGATCACAGGCTCGCAGGGCGACGGGACTAGGGGTCCCAGAGCCCGCCCCGCTCCGGGTCTGAGCTCTGCCCGTTACATCTGGCTGCGAGCTTCAGCTGCTTCCCCGGGTGTTCGAGAGAAAATCATGTGCACTTTGTAGTTTGGTAAAAATAAAAAAATAAAAATAAAAAAACATATATATTATCGTCAGCTCTGAGATGCATTCGGGGTTGGAAATGTGGTACATTTTGTTCCAGCCTTTATTTAGTACGTGGTTCAGATCCAGGCCCTGTGTACAAAACAGCCAGGACGGTGGCTCAATTTTCATTGCCAATGAAGAGCCGGCGCCGGATGAGTAATTCCAAAAAATGGGCAGCCCCTGAGCCCTGCCAGCTTCCCTCTGGGACGTCTTTTTCAGCCCATTTAGTATTTTAGAATTCCTTAAAATAATTCTGCTGTGGATATTTCTCAGTGTCGGTGGGGGGGAGTTGGGGTTCTGATCTAAACAGCTAAACTTGGCTTTTAAGCCCCACAAATTGGCAGCTCCTTCCTTTTAGCCTCAGATGGAGTGATCCAATGTGCTGCGCAGACTCCAGCTAGCATCACTTGTGCGTTATTTGCTCAATGTTTATGGAGCACCTAGTTCAGAGTGAAATATATGCATTAATTAAGTAATCATGCATGTAAATATAAAACTGCAAATTGTGGAAAAGTCCAGAGTGGGAAAAAAATCTGGTTATAACCACAAGGCCTGGCTTAGTTTGGGGGTGGGTGTGTTGGAGAAGGCTGCTCTGAAGAAGGGATGGCCTTGTTGAGATCTGACACCCACAGCCCCACATCCCTCCCCACCCCTACCTGGTTCTATCTCTAAAGAGGTGACATCCCTGCCCCCACACCCACTCTATCGCTTATGGCCATTGGGGCTACATCCTAAACATGCCTCTAATCCGCCCAGCTTGGCCCAGGTCTCCGCACATCAGGGCCACCACAACGGCCTGCCCCTCTCCCTCTGCCTCTGGCCCTCACTGTCTTTGCCCTGCACTGGCCGGAGTGCTCAGGGCCCCATTGATGCCTATGGCTGCATCATCCCCCCACTTAAACCCTTTGGTGGCTCCCATCACCACCTACCACACACTGCCCTGATTTCACAACCCGGCACCACCTGGCTACAACCTCCCTGCCAGCCTTCTCTCTGGCCTCTGGAACCCTAACTTTAGCCACAAGGGCTCACTCGCAGCTTCCATCATGTCCCACAGTCTCCTTGGAGGCCAAGACTTTACACTTGCTCCTCCATTCTCAGGGATGCTCTTTCTCTCTCTGCACCCCTCCCCTCGGGACTCAAGCCAGGGGTTACCTTCTCTGGACACCCAGCCTGGGTCTGGCACCTCCTCTATGCTCCCACCGAGCCCCAGACCCTTCAAAATACCACCTGCAATAAGTTGTCATCACCTGAATACCCGTCAGTCTTCCAACCAGACTGATGTGCCTGAGAGTAGGACCGTGGCCTCCACTATCGCCACAGTGGTCAGTGCAAAACTCAGGTGGCAGTGTAGTGGTCAGCAAAGGAAGCATAGGTGGAGGGAGGGACAGCTGACAACTGGTGGATAGATGGGTGGATGGACCCACGGCGTAACGGAAGGAGGTTGTGCATAAGTAGGCAATGAGAGAGATGCATCGTGGGAAGCAGTGTGGGCATAGTGGGAAAGGCCGTGTGCTTGCACTGGAATCCCAGCTTTCCCTCCTACTAATAGTGTGACCTTGAGCAAGTGTTTTAACTCCTCCATGCCTCAGTATTTTCCATTTGTAAAATGGGTATGATAATACGAATACCACCCTCACATGGTTGCCATGAGAATTAAATAAGTTGCTATAGCACCTTGAGGAGGTCCATGCTGAGGGCCTCGGCCCTGAAGAGCTTGGACCCAGGGTGGGAAAGGCAGGTGGAGGCGGTCGGCATAGGCATGTCCTGGGGCAGCCAGAGAGAACAGGGGCTGGGGAACAGGGACCTCGGCGGAGGATGAGACCACCAAATACCAAACAAGAGCAGCAGAAAGTAAAGAAGGTGCATGCTGAGCACTTTTCTACAAGAATGCAAGGTAGAGATTCTGGTCTCCGTTCAGCGGGAGGCAGAGTGACTAGCCCGGGTTATGTGGTCAGTGAGGAGCAGAGCTGGAGTTTGAACCCAGGTCCGTCCGGCTGCAAAGTGTCTGCCCCTCCACCACATTGCCACCCCCATGGAAGGCGGCATCCACTACTGGGTGCTGTCATCTGGGACCGACTGGGCCAGCCGTGGTCCCTGGGATGTGGCTCTTCCTTCTCCCAGGATGCCTGGACGGGAAGGGGCCTCTCTGGGAAGGAGGAAAGAAGGGAAGCATTTGCCTTGAAGATCAGGAGGTGACCTGATCTTCAGTGCACAGGGTTTCTGCGCTGGGAGCCACCTGAGAGGTAGTACCAGAGCCAGCGCAATGGAGAAGGTGTGGAAACCAGATCCAGACCTTGGCAGGTAAAGCCTGTAACGGCCTTGAGCAGAATCTCCTGGGAAGATCCAGTAGCTCCTTGCCGCAGATAAGGGGCATGGGGTGGAATCAGGTATAGGCTGACTGGGCCGGGCCAGCGTGGGAAACCCGCCAGCTCCTCCTCATCGACGCAGGTGGAAAGTAAGCTGAGGGGGGAGCAGGTGACCTGGCTGAGCCCCCACCCCCCCAGATCTGCTTTAATGTGCAGGACTGTGGGCAAGAGGCAGGAACATACCTCTGCTGGGGACCTGATCCACCTGAGGCACTGTGCACACACTTGCATAGACGCCACCCCACGTTACCCCCGCGACAACCCTCACTATCAGCCCCTCTCCCAGATGGGAAAACCAAAGCTCTGAGAGACGAGTAACTTGCCCAAGGTCCCACTCCCAGCAAGCTGAAGAACCAATCCAAACCCAGATCTGTTGTCCTCAAAGTAGGTGCCACTACCAGCGCTCAGCGTGTCCCTCCCTCTCTCTGGGTCTCAGTGTCTCCATCTACACAATGATGGTGTTTGGTGACACGATCTCTAGGGCTTGTCCTGGTTCAGAGCACACTCCCAGCATCAGATCCATTTGCTTTTTCGTTCTAGGGTCAGAAACACAGCACCTGCTCCATGCAGGCGCCATGCCGACCACTGAGGAGAAGAAGCCAAGAAGGCGTGGTCCCTCGAGGAGGGTACAGGCTGTGGCGGACAGACAGGTATAGGGACGATCTCAGTACTGCAAGCTGAGTGCTCCTGTGCACACTGAGTCTTCCCGGGTACCGAGCCCAGGGCCAGGACCCAAGGGGAGATGGTGAAGACATGAAAGCCAACCCAAGGGGCTTGTCTCCATGATGGGAGCTCACTGGGCATGCTGCATTGCCGACCCCCAAGAATGAGGCTGGTCCCCCATGTGCGCTGTCCTTCATCATGCACCCAGCCCTCTTGCTTGGGCCCGTGAGCTTGCTGGGGAAGGGATCCTTTATTAGACTCATCTTCTACACGGACAAAATGAGGTGTAGAGGAGATAAGTGGCTGATCCAAAGTCTCAGAGCTTCGGAGGAACAGGAAGATATAGGCCTATCTATGGCCTGTCTCCTTCTACATCCCTCCTGATCCCTTAAAACTCAGAGATCTGAAAACACACCAATATGCAGTGTCCTCTAATCAAAGCTGGCAGGCTCAACCACAGAGCAGACGCAACAGGCTTCTTGAAGATGGTGGGAACTCAGTCTGGATCCCAAGAATGGGGTGACCATTGGCCAGAGAAGAGCAGGCATCCCAGGCAGATAAATCACATGTGCAAAGGCCCGGGGGCAGAGTGAGCTCCTGAGCAGTTTGGAGCACAGTACACCTGGAACAGAGCGGAGCTGAGGTGGGGAGCTCCCCTGGGGATGGGGCTGGGGACAGGGGAGGGGGTGCCTTGGCTCTCAGGGGCTTGAAGGCCAGGCTGCATTTACAGAAGATCAGACCTGGGGCGGTTGCAGGGGAGCCGTGTGGGTGGTATACAGGACCCCTCATCCACTCACTCCAGAACAGAGGATTTGGCTGACCTCACCATTTGCTGTGAGCGATAACTTCTCCTTTCTGAGCTCGTTGTTCCCTCCCGAAAGGATAGGAATCTCAAAAGTCCATGAAGTTCTGACATTTATGACTTGGGGTTGGAATGACCTTTCCTCAGCACCAGTACCAAGGAGCGTGTGGGTGCTGGCCCCGGCTGGGACTGAGCGCATGGCCAGGGGAAGGCCAGCGTCGGGGGCAGGGAGGGCCCTGCCCGATGGCCCTGGACCCCCGCGGAGGAGGGGACTGGGAGTCCAGAGGAAGGTAGAGACAAGCTCTGGCCCAGGCAATCCAGGCTTAGGGACCATCGTCACAGCAGAGGGGGCGGCAGGAGGGGGGCAGCCAGGAGACAAATGTGCAAAGGCAAACCCCACCTGAGAAGCTCACCCCTCCCTGTGCCTCCCTCACCTCCCGCCTGTCCTACGCACCCAGAATCCCACGTGTTTTCTTTCGCCCTCCGTAAATGCCTTCCCCCCAGCCCCTCCAGCCCATCCCAACCCCACCAGCTGAATCTCATCCCCTGGGTCCTCCTGTCACCAAGGGCCACCCAGGACTTGAGGAGAGGACACCCACCTGTGTGTTCGTTTCCTCAGAAAGCTCATGTTTACTACCCACTCTGGTACTGTTCTGGAACACAAAGGAGCAGGGGACTGTGCCTGCCAGTGCTTGCATGCCAGCGACAGAGACGGACAATGGAATCGACAGGAAGGTGATACGTGATCTAGAAGACAGGACAATGTAGGGGAGCAAGAGGAAAGGGGTGGGGACGCCTGGGGGGCTCAGTGGTTGAGCGTCTGCTTTCAGCTCAGGGCCTGTTTCCGGGATCCTGGGATCAAGTTCCGCATCAGGGAGGCCTGCTTCTCCCTCTGCCTGTGTCTCTGCCTCTCTCTGTGTGTCTCTCATGAGTAAATAAATAAAATCTAAAAAATAAAAAAAATAAAAAAAAAAAGGAGGAAGGGGGTGGCTACAGTGGAAAATAGGGCAGCCAGGCCTTGCTGAGAAGGTCACATTGAACCAAGACTTGGTGGACTTTTGGGGGCTGACTCAGCTGTAGTCATTTACCCAAAGCTCACAGCAGCCCCGAGAGCAGCTTTTTCATGGATGAGAAGACCGAGGCTTAGAGGGTGAAGGTAAATCCAGGGTGCTCAGCCCACAAGTAGTGGGCTCAGGATTCGAATCCATGTCTGCTGATTCTGAACCCACACAGGGTTCATGTCATGGTTCGGGTCAGAGCGAGCGTGTCAGAGAGTCAGACCTTATCTCAGCCATGTCTCAGCTGAGCCTCAGGCAGGCTCCTTAGGATCCTCATCTGTGAGGTGGGGGTGGTGACGGAGCCCCGGGCAGCGTCCGTAAGTGCTTACACGGGGCCTGGCACCAGGTGAGGGCTCCAAGGTAACAAATCACCAGCACCTTCTGCATCATCACCACCATCGTCATCATCACGATCATCACTGTCATCACTATCATTACCAGCAACATCACCACCATCACCATCATCCTTATTTCTCCTGCACCTCACCTGCCTGGGCCACACTACAGATCCCCCAGTAAGGGTGTCTGGCCTGTGGCCAGAGCTTGTTGACTGAGTCCGCGTTGGGGGCTGGTGGGTATGAAGGAGCTGCCTTGGTTGATGACAGGTGCCCCTTGGCTCCATCTCCCCCTCCCTCACTCCTCTCTCTCCTCTCTCTCCAGCTGATAAAATATGGAGGAGCTGGCACGGTCGGTCGCCGCTGAGAAGGCTGCCAACACAGCAGCGACGTGACGGAGAGCCCTGATCACACGGGCCTGCTGGGGGGCAAGGGGGCGGGCAGGAAAGCAGCAGTCACCATCCAGCTCAGAGCGCCGCCCCCCCCCAGAGCCTTCAGCCCACCCAGCCTGGCATCCGGGCCCTCCCTGGTGCAGGATCCAGCCCTCCGGGTGCTGTCCGTTTCCCTCCCAAAGGCCTGCCACCACTGTCATCTCCTTGGCCACTCCCAGCAGCCTGTGGTGAAGGGGCAGGTGTCTGTTTGCAGGTGAGTCACCTGAGGTCCTGAGTGGGGAAGAGACCTAGAGAATGAGTGGCCATGTTGGGGCTAGAACCTTCCATTTCCCCCCACCAAATGCCTTTTCATTGCCTTGTCAACCCCTGTCCAGCTCCTCAGGGGTATTTGCAGTAACCTGGGGAGCAGCGTAGCTTGGAGGTTCTGAGTTCCACCTCTGGAGCCAGGGGCCCCGAGATTGAGTCCCAGCTCTGCCACTTGGGACACACTTGGGAAAATTAGTTAACTCAGGCTCCCTTTCTCCACCTGTGAAATGGGGATGAGGATCTGCGTCCTGTCCTGGGTTCAGAAGCCCACGTCCCCAGATCCGTGTCTGGGTCAGGGTCTCAGGGACATGCACAACCTCCCTGCCCCCCTGGTTTTCTCTCTACAGCCCCGGTGCACCTATCTTCCCAGGCCAGGCTGTGTAGCTATGAAGCCTTTCACCTGGGGAGCCCTGGGCTCCATCATATACCACCTCCATGGGGAGGCCCCTCCCTGAGGCTGTTTCCACATGGGGCATATCAGTCCCAGTTTGGAAATACCCATAGAGCCTATCCACCCCTGGATCACAGCCTGGGCCCCATGGCACAGGTTCACTTGGCCACCCCCCACCATGCAGGAGGACACTGGAGAGTAAAAGTCCCAGCAAAATCCTCTCCCTGGAGCCACCATGACTGGCAGGGTGTCTGGCCAGAGCAGGGGCTTATTTTTGAGGGAGAAGCAGGTCACGAGATCGCAGCCACCGAGGCTCTGGGCTTTCCTGCTCTCTGAGGAGGAGACTGGAAGTTAGGAATGGCTTTTCACAACCCCGAGGGCAGAGTCAGCGTGGTGGGCTCCCAGGACAAACGATAGGGTGAGAAAAAGAGGCGTTTAGACCAGCTGGGGCCCTACAAGCCCCCTAAATCCCACCCTGCAAGCGGCTGCCAATGTCCCCCAGAGGCAGGGCACGTGTGTATCACCTGGACCCTGGCCTGCTCTAAAGCCTTCCTGCTGCAGGATGGATAAAGTCTAAAGCCTGGTGCCTGCCAGCTCCAGGCCATCCTCCCCAGATCCTCTTGCTGCCTTAGTCCCCCCATGGCCCACCACACACATACTCGCTTATTTTATTTCTGACACAGTGACTTCAACCATCCACTCTGTCCTGAGCTCTCTGCCTCGGGGCCTTTGCACAGGCTCTCTTCTTTGCCCATGATGCCCCCTCCTCAACTCTTTGCCTGGATTATGTCCGCTCATTCTCTGGGTCTCCACCGAAGCACCACCACTGAAACATCCTCAGAGATGTCCGCCCTGGCCCCTCAGATGGCGCTGAGCCTCCTCTTTTTGTTTCATCAGCCTCCCCAACTTTTCTCCCACAGCACTTACCACAGTTCATAGTTGCCCATCTTATTTATATCCTTGTTCCCAGCCTGAGAGCTGTGGCCAAGGGCCCAGGCGCCAGAGCCAAGCTGCCTGAGCTTACAAAGAGGTTTTTCCTTGCACTAGCTGAGGGGCCTTGGCCGAGCGACCTCACTTCTCTCCGCTTCAGTTTCTTTATCTGTGAAATGGGCCAATACAGGTACCTAGAGAGAAATGGGTTCATCACGTAAGGCACTTCCAACAGCGTGTGGTCCTCAGTGAGAAGCTGAAGCCTCATCTACCTGGATCATTACCGTCTGTCTGGACACTGGGACGTGAGCTCTGGGTGGGCAGAGCTGGGCTGGTTTGCTCACAGCTCATCGCTGGCCCCAGGCTGGCACATGGACCAAAAACTAGTTACTGAATGAATGAACCTGTGAGTGGGGTGGTGAGCTATTTCCAAAAATCTCCAGTTTTAGAATCCTTTATTACTCGCAAGGGCTTTATGAACCCCCATATGATAATAGTTTCACTTCAAGTATTCATTAATGGAGAAAAATAGTAATATGATAATCCCACCAGGTTGCTGGCTCAAGGATGCTTTCAATTAAAGTTTTGCTTTTAATCTCGACACTTGGAAAAGAGTCTCCATCAGGGTGGGTGGCCTGGGGCTGCAGTCTGCAGTCGGGTTGGGGCGCACACGGGTTCTGGTGCCTGGCGGAAAGCAGGGGTCCAAGCATGCACAAGCTGAGCTGGAGACGCCAGCAAGACGCCTGGAGGAAGATATCAAGCCCCGCGCTGGGACCCCAGGGGGCTGGGCTGGGGCTGGGGTGGGGGTAGCTCAGCTTAGATGTGGAATCTAAAGGCAGAGGGATGCCTGAAATCCCCACGGGAGGACGGGGCAGGTAGGGCAGAGGGGAGCAGAGCCACTGAACCGCTACCACGTAGAGGGCGACCAGAGGAGGAGGCCCTGGGAGAGAGACAGAGAGGGAACAGGAGCCAGTGAGCTGGGGGTCACCCAAGTCAACAGAGGGGAGTGTCTGAGGGCAGAGGAGGCTGCAGAGGTGCTGTTTCCACCTGTGCCACCAGATTCCACCAAGGGAGGCCACTAATGACCGACAAAGACTCACCAGAGGGGCCCAGGCTGGAGAGGAGGTGAGGAGCTGGGTCGTGAGGCTGCTGAACACGTTGCTGAGAAGCCAGAGGACAATGTGGACAGTGTCTGGGGCGCTTGAAGGCAAGAGGTCTCTGCCTGTCTCTGTCTCTCTCACAGAGGGGAGATGAGATCTCCTTTGTGTGCTTGGGGAACTGCCCCATGCAGAGGGGAGGGGAGGCGGAAGGTGCAGGCAGGGGCAGCGCCCCAGTGCAGGCCCGGCTACCTCCCCAGGGTGTGGGGATGGAGCCTGCCGCCCTAGAAACAGGACTGTGGATTAAAATCACCAATACTTGGGGCACCTGCTGGCTCAGTCTGTTAAGCATCTGCCTTCTGCTCAGGTCATGATCCCAGGGTCCTGGGATCGAGCCCCTCATCAGGCTCCCTGCTCAGCGGAGAGTCTGCTTCTCCCTCTCCCTTTGCCTCTGCCCTTGCTCTGCTCTGCTCTCTCTCTCAAATAAATAAATAACATCTTTTTAAAAATAAAATAAAATAATCAATATTTTTTTTTTTTTTTTTTGTAAAGCACGGAGCCCAGGGCTGGCACATAGAAGCTTCTGGATTTGTCTGTTGTCTGTCAAATCTGCTGCCTGGAGGCCTGTGAAGGAGACTTCTCCCCAGAAGGCTCCCCCCAGCTCCCCTCCCTTGCTCTGGAGCTGCCCATCCTCTGCCATCACATCAAAGTTTTGAGGATTGCTGTGAGGAGTCTGTGAAGGCTGTGTCCACCCAACGTCAAGCTGACGTATCTCGGACGTATGGAGTCTCCGAGGGGTTTTCTCCTCCCCCTCACTCCTCACTGCAGGCACCTCTTCCCAGGAGATGCTCATTGCCTCTGAAAGTGGAGGGGACCCCCTCACGAAGCAGCCAATTCTTTAAAAAGCTTTGATTGAGAGCTAGAGCCTTCTTCCTAGGAACTCCTACCCATCGTGGGGGCCGGCTGCGCCCTCCGTTCCTGCTTGCACTCTTCCACGGGGCAGATTTACACCATTACTCACCATCAGCGTTAGCACCCGTGCCAGCGAAGGGCTAAATGCTGGCCACCAGGACTGCTGGGTAAGGAAGCTTTGTGTTGTACACACTTGGACCCATGCGGTCCCTCCTTCAGTAGGGCCAGGCTCTGTCCTAGGTGCCAGGGACATAGCCACGGGCAGATCCAAGGTCCCTGCACTTAGGGAGTTTGCAGTCTGCTGGGAAAGATGCCAATCAAACAAGCAACAGCACCAGAGGCTGAGAAGGGGCTGAGGGGCAGTGCAGGTGCTCTGGAGAAGGGGAGCCCCAGGTTCTGGGAGGAGGGAGCAATGGGAGCTAAGTTCTCTCCCCTTCTAGTTTCCCGCGTGAGGTTGAGCACACTCCTTAACCTCCCTGAGCCTTGCTTTCCCAAGTGGCCAGGAAATAAAGGCCCTCGGGACGAGGGAAAGTCACCCCATCTATCCCACAGGTCCCTGAGAGGCTCCCGAGAGACAGTGGAGGAGGCACTGCCGTTGTCTGCTCTCTTCTCTGCTACAGAATGTTCATGGCTTGAGTTGCGTATAACCCAGAAGATGATCGGGAGATGAATCTCTGTTGCTCTAAGGTGATCATGGTAGTCTGTGTGCTTTGCCACCCGTGGGTCTTGGATGGACATGTGGTCCTGTTCAGCATGATAATAATATAAAGAGGAATCTCCAGAGGGCCTGGTGAGGCGCAGTACGCTTCAGGATGGAGATGTTCCCCTCCAATGGAAGAGAAACTACATGAGAGAAGGCTCCTTTGCTTCCTTCTCTCCCTTCCTAATCTGGACACTCTTGTGTGAGGATGTGACGCCTGGAGCTGTGACAGTCATCTGGTGACCGTGAGACGTCAAGCCTAAGAACAAGGACCAACCTGCTGAAAGTGCTGAAGTGGAAGATGGTGCAGTGGACCGAATACTGTGTCCCCTCAACTTTCACATGGTGAAATCCTAACCCCCAGTGTGATGGTGTGGGCAGGGGGTGACCTTTGGGAGGTCATTAGTCATGAAGGTGGAGCCCTCTTGGATGGGATTCACGCCCATATAAAAGGAACCCAAGAGAGGCCCCTGGGTGGCTCAGTTGGTTAAGTATCCAACTCTTGATTTCAGCTCAGGTCATGATCTCAGGGTCCTGGAGCCAAGCCCCACATCAGGCTCTGAGCTGGGCATGGAGCCTGCTGAAGATTCTCTCCCTCCCTTTGCCCCTTCTCCCTCTAAAAAATAAAATCCAAAAGGTCTCTCTCAGGACGTCTGGGTGGCTCAGCAGTTGAGTGTCTGCCTTCAGCCCAGGGTGTGATCCTGGGGTCCCGGGATCAAGTCCCACATCAGGCTTCCCACAGGGAGCCTACTTCTCCCTCCGCCTGTGTCTGTGCCTCTCTCTGTGTCTCTCATGAATAAATAGATAAAATATTTTTTAAAAAAAAGGTCTCTCTTGCTTCTTCTGATAGGAAACAAGAAGTCAGCAGCCCGGAGAATGCTCACCAGACCCGACCACGCTGGCAAGCCGATCTTGGACTTCCAGCTTCTAGACTGTTGTTTCCAAGCCCAAACTGACTAGGATGAATGGAAAGAATGAGAGCAGTGGCTGACCGTGCGAAGCTGCAGAGTCAGCCTTGGGCCACTGCCATCCAGACCCTTGGCTAGGGAAGCAGCAGCTGCCTTTATGAGTTGAGCTACTGATGGTCAAGTTTTCTATTGATACAGATAAATACGTCCTTTCTTTACCTTTCTAGCAACCTCTCCACCTCCCAAAGCCAGGTGAACCGTTATCTCCCTCGTGCAGGTTTTCAAGAACTGTTTGCTGACCATCAACAAACATTTATCGGGCACCCATATGGGCCCTGCTCTGTTTTAGGTGACAGTATCGCGGGAGGGCCATCGTTATAATGAATAGTAGTGAAATAGATGATAACGAGATAGATGGTTGAACTGATTATAAACTGTGATGAATTTTATGTATTAAACAGTGGGGTGCGGAAAGAGAAAGTTTCAGGGTGACACCTTTGGGTAGGATCGTTAAGGAAGGCCCTTTGGGGGGAGGTGATATTTAAGCAGGACAGGGAGGTACCCAGGCAGTGGAATGACCCCGCAAAGGGTCCTGAGGTAGAAACAGTCATGCAGCAGGTGTGGGGGCAGGGGGGGTACCACGGGGGACAGCGCCCGAGATCCGACTTTACTCAGTTTTGTGACTGGACCCATGTCCAGGGATGGAAAAGCCAGGCGGTTCCATGTCCCTGCAATGTCACCAAGCTGGACTTCTCCTTCCTGGCTCTGGCTGCCTCCTGTGGCTGAGTCAGGCTGCCCAGGGATGGAGGAGAGGAGGGCAGAAAGAGGGCATGTCAAAGCCACATGGGAAGTCCTTCACATCACCACCAACCCTCAGGCTTTTCGAGACCTGGAGACTCCACCACCAAGCACAGATGAATCCTGGTGAGTAGCTCATGGCCGCTGCCGTCGGAGGCGAGCATGGGTGCAGGTTCTGGAACTCTCGGGGGTGAATCAGCTCTTGGGGCAGAATGAGAGAGAGTTTAGGGAGGGAAGAGGAGAGCAGGAGGAGGGGAGGGGGAGAGGGGAGGGATTTGGCTCAGCATGTCTTGGGTCTCTACCCTCCGCAGCTTGGTCACATCCTTCCTCCGGTGACATTTATTGCTATGGACTGTATGTTTCAGACAGCAAGTCTCAGCATCCTGGAACACCAAGAACCCTTCCAGATCAAGCCAGGCCTGCCTAACACCCAAGGGATAGGAGTCACACCCCAGCCAGTCACCCTGGCCCAGCAAGTGAGGGCGAGGGGCGGGCCTCTGGGCTCACGACCCCCCAGGATATGACTCACACCCCCCATGGTTGGGCCCTCTGCCCCCAGTATCTCCGTACTCCCAGCCAGCCTCCCTCTGGAACCTCAGCTGGATGTGGCCGATTCCACATCTATAAAACGGAAGGATGAAAGAATGTGCCTTGGATAACTCCGCCCTCTAACGTGCTCAGAGGGGGCCTGCAGCACGGTTGGTGGTTGGTGCTCGAGAAGAGGCTTCTGAGCCAGAGGCAGCTGGTGGTTTACCTAAGGCCGTCCAGCGAGTCTGTGGCGGGTCCAAGACTGGCACCCCGGGTTCCCGGCCGCTGCCGTGTCACTGAGTCCATCACACTAACCTGGCTGCAAGGACTTTCCTTCGCCACATTGGAGATGCACCATCAAGGCACCGAGCTGCTCCCCGCAGCCGCACAGAGACGCGGACCACCTCTCCCAGAGGCACACAGATGCAAACCACAGACGGACACATGAGCATAGATGTACACCCGCTCACACGCTCACATGTGCTGAGAAGTGACGCTCACAGGAGCACACAAGCACGCGCACACACACGCACGCAGGCACACACTGGGCTCTTCACGCCCCACGCCCCCAGGCCTCCTCCTGGAACCCACTGCCTTCTCTGCGCTTGTCCTCATCCTCTCTCTCCTTCTACCACTCACATACTGTGGCTGTTTTTCCAAAGTCCCCAGCTGTCACCAAAGTGAGGGACGCTGTTGTCAGCTCCTGTTGGCAATCAGAAGCCAAAACATCTGTTCCCAGCCTAGGGGCTCGGGTCCTAGCTCACCTGGAGGTGAGAGGTGAGGAGGCTGAGTGGTGGAGGTTGCAGCCAGACCTAGCTCCAAACTGAGGCCTCGGTTGGGGCCACCTCCTCTACCCCTCATCTTCCCCTCAAAGATGTCCTGGGGCAGCTAGGTGTCCTGATGAAAGCCCTCGAGGTGGAGGGGAAGCTGGGGATCTGCATGACCTCCACCATCTGGGCCGCTCAGCAAGGCCCAGGCCTCCGGAGCCTCCCACACCGTGTGAAAGATGGAGCCTCAGAACCTTCAGCATCAGGGCTGGAAGGACCCCTCCTGTCCATCCAATCTGGCCCCACCTTCCAGATGGGGTGATTGAGGCTCAGAGAGGGGAGGAGATTTGCTCAGAGTCACACAGCAGAACCAAGGCCCAGCCTGGGCTCTCTCCTCCCTCGCTCTGAGGACTGGGAGGTTGGTCGCCAGCCTGATGCTGACCCCAGGTAGCACTATCCCCCCTCACCCCACTACAGCCCCCAAGCCCTCCAGGCCCTCCAGACACGGGCTGCAGTTCCCAAGGCAGAGGCCTCCTGGCTCCTTCGTGATGGTCTCCAGAGCCAGAGACCTTCCCAGAGCCTGTCAAGACCTAGCAGATTTACTCCCTCTTTCCCTTCCTGTTTATTCAACCCCTTGGCAAAAAGCCCCAGGGGGAGAATTTATGAGTGAGAAGGAGGGAAGTGGGGAGGGAAGAGGCAGGGAGATGAGTGTGTGGTTGAAAAGGAGGGGGGTGGGGAAGGGAGCAGAGAATTTAAGGAGAAAGCAACACAGAAAGTGTGTTTGTGTGGGAGAGGAAAGGAAACTGAGGCCTTCACAGAGGGGCTTGAGGGACAGGGGTCTGCTGCTCCGGACCCCCTTCCCGAGACCCCTCGGTGACGCTGTGTGCTCTCAGGGGATGTCCAGGGTCAGGAGTAGGTCTCGGGGTCCCCAGGCCACTCCCAGAGAGTGGCAGGCAGCTGGACATTTTGCACCAAGGAACCTCCTCCCTTCCCAGAGTGCGGTGCCCCCTGTACCCTACATAGTATTCAGCGACACCCCTGGCGACCCCAGGTGACCCTGGGCACTGGTAGCACCAGGTACACAGCAGAAGCTCCTTAAACAGCAGGTGACTGATTCAATGCACGGCTTCCAGCAAGGCTGGGGCCTCAGTTCCCTCCCCTGTCCCGTGAGGGGACACTGGGTGGTGGCTCAGGGCCCTCCAGCTCCAACAGCCCAGGGGTTTGTGTTCCAGAGGCCACCCGGTGAAATGTCATCTCAGCACAAAAGCCTTGAACCTCTACCAGTCCTTACATCTGGTAATTTCCATAATAAAATGTAAAAGCATAACAAAAATTAAAAGTGCATCTTGCCGAGATCCACCCCCCACCCCAGATCCCCAGGAGGGCCCTGTAAGTGGTCAGAGAAACCACTCCTGCTGCAGGGAGAAGTAACGCGACACCTCCTAGCCAGTGGAACGCTGAGGGGGCTCAGGAGGGTGCTGTCTGGGTGCTCTGGGGCTTCAGAGGAGCTAAGGGCACAGCTCCTTTCCACCTTGTTTGCAGAATCATGCTCATTGTCAAGTTCAATCACTTCAGTATTTGCGTTTACAACCACCCTACATAATAGGCCTTAACCCTGCACTCCGGACTACATCCGATTAGTTTATCTCTGTGCCATGTGTATGGGTTTTCTCTTACTTTGAATTAAACATGTCCACAGAATTACTCACTTGTTATTTTGGATGGAAGGGGAAAAAAGAGCAATTTGGGTCAAATAAATATTTTCATGAAGTTAAAAAAAAATGCCCTCCCCCTCCCCCCGTGGCTCTGGTCTCCAGCCACTGTCCCTCTCCTATCATCCCTCCCCGCCCCTCTGTCGGGTGCCAACAGCAGACCCATCTTCCCAGAGCGCCCCCTTTCCTCAGCCCCTTCTGTCCGGCTACCCCCGAGCCCTGCTGCCCCATGCTCTCCACAGGGACTCAGCAGAGCCTGTTCCCTCTGCAAGAATGACCCTCCTGGGACTGCTGGACAAATGCAGGAGCCCAGGTGTGGCTGGGAGTGAAGGAGAGGGTCCAGGTGAGGTCCCTACCGCCTCAGGACTGTCGGAGGAATCCCTGGCCCTCTGGCACTTGCACGGGAGCGATTTGGGGACCAGGGCCTTCCCATGGCCCTGAGATCCCTCTGAGGTGACTGGTGGGGATCTGCCGACCCCATGCCAGGCTCTGCCTCCTAACCTGACAGGGGATGGAACCCGAGGACCTATAATATAAGGCCAGCTGTCTTGTTTTCTTGGTTGGTTTTTATTTCCTTTTTTTTTTTTAATTAAAATTTCAAATTAATTAGGGGCGCCTGAGTGGCTCAGTTGGTTAAACATCTGCCTTCGACTCAGATCATGATCTCAGAGTCTTGGGATCGGCCCTGTGTCAGGCTCCCTGCTCAGCAGGGGGCCTGCTTCTCCCTCTCCCTCTGCCCTGCCTGAGCTCGCGCTCTCTCTCTCTCTCTCAAATAAATAAATACTATCTTTAAAAATATAAATTCAAATTAGTTAACTATCTTGTATTATTCATCTGAAGGGTAGAATTTAGTGATTCATCAGTGGCATTCAACGCCCAGTGCTCATCCCATCCCGTGCCCTCCTTCATGCCCGTCCCCCAGTTACCCCGTACCCCCCTGTCCCCTCCCCTCCAGCGGCCCTCAGTTTGTTTCCCAGAGTTAAGAGTTTCTCATGGTTTGTCTCTCTGTTTTCGTCTTATTTTATTTTTGCCTTATTTGATGGAGAGAAGGAGGGGCACTTGCCCAAAGTCACATGGCAGAGTCTGTGGGGATTAGATGCAACCGACCAGCCTCTCCTCTGCATAGAACCTGGCAGGGCTCCTCCCCCCCCTCACCCCAGGACAAGATCAGACACCCTGGCCTTGGCGCAGGCTTCCAAGACTCCTCCCGCGCCACCGGCCCTGCTTCCCGCAGCCCTCCCTCCTTCCCCCCTCCCTCCTCCCTCTGTCCTTCCCCAGGCGGCTCCAACTCCCCCTTCTCGATCCCCGGGTCCTCCTCTCCACGCAGTCCGCCTGCCCACGGGCCAGAGCTGGGACTGAAATGGACACAGTTAGACCCCAGAGCCCACACTCCTCCCCACGGCGGTCTCCGGCCCCAGCCAAGGAGGGGACAGCCGCTGGAGACCAGGTTCCACGCTGCACGCCCCCTCCCGCTATGCGGGCGCCCCTGGGCAGAGCTGGTCTGCAGGTGGGGTGGCGGCTGTCAGGGGAGCCAACCGCCTTCTGCCTTGCCCCCCATCACCCTGGCGTCTTGAAAACATCACAGAGAAGGAAGTCTAGGTCTGGGCTTTTGCAGGTAGGAAGGAAGATTCTTCTGCTTCCCTCCCAACCCCATATCTTTACTTTTTCTCGAGCCCCAGGAGGGACCAAGTGAGGAGTAAATGTCGCCTCATGTTCTGAGGTGGGGGGTGAGGCTCCGTCCCGCCCCAGGACTCACACCTTGCCCAGCCCTTGCCTGTGACCCAATGCTGACAGCTTGGTCTCCCTTCTGCACCTGCCAGCCCACCGTCAGCCTCAGCATCACCACCACCAAGGGATGCTCATGGCACTAGAGGGACAGCAGCCCGACCAAGAAGGCGCCACTTATCTACATGACCTTAGGCAAGAACCAGGAGTTCCCTCTGCCTCAGTATTCCATCGGGGAGATGGGGATGACAGCAGTCCCTACCTCCTAGGGTGGTTGTGCCAAGGAAACAAGTTAGGGCATACTAAGTGCTTGCAGGTGTGTCTGGCACCTGCTTGGAACTGGGAGTGCCGGTCGTTATCAGTGGGCAGCAGGTGCTGAGCCAAGCTTCGTCCTCAGCCCAGCTGGCTGGGTGGTGGTGGGCAGCTTACCTAGCCAACAGCTTCATTCGTCTGCTGTTAGATGGGCACAGTCATCATGTTGCTTCATGGCATTGAACACGGCAGCCCGCATGGTGGTGGCTCCTCCCCACATGGCTTAGTGACAATGACGTGCTTGCCCTCCATGGCCTCTCTTCCAGCAGCTCAGCAGCTGCACTCCTGAGACCATGTGCAGGAGCCACCACCCCGCCCGGCAACTTGGAGGGACCTGCATGAGCAGGGGCACGGAGAGAGGGGACATGGCACAAAGAAAGCACATCCCTTCTCTGGAGTGTCTGTCCCCTCCAGGCCTCCTTACCCTCTCCCAGATTCCTCCAATGCAGCTTAGGGAATTGGCCAGAGGTAGGAGCTCTGTTTCACTGGGAAATAAATAAGCGACTCAGGGCCTGACCATCCCCAAGGAGAGACCATTAGGGAGACATTCTTGGGCAAGGAGGAGGAAAAAAAGATAAAAGAAAAAAAAAAAACTGGGTCATGGATCTAGAGATCTGGGACTAGCTGCTGTGTGACCTTGGACAAGTCACTTGACCTCTCTGGCCATCAGCTTCATCTTGTGTTGTGTGTGGTTTGAGGGCAGGGGGAGATGCTAATCAATCAGAACTCACCCAGCTGGCCTGGGAAACCAAGCTTTGCGGTCTGGGATGGTTGTCCTGGGTCCCCATGCAGGCCACTTCCCAGATTTCTCCCCATCCCCTGAGACCTGCTGCATGGGAATGCCCAGCCCAACTTTCTTCAAAGCCACTTCCAAGCTGCCTGACACCCCCGCGCCCCATCCCCCTCGCTGTCCGACAACCCAAAGCAGAGGCGAAGGCTGGTGTAGTCCCATTCAGTGGGAAACAAGAACTGGACGTTCGCGACACCCTTGCCCTGTGCTGTGTGCCAGGTTCTTGGCAGGTATTAAGTCCTTCACCCGCACAATAACCCAATGAGGAAGCTCTTAATATTTTCATTTTATAAATAAGGAAATTGAGGCTCAGAGAGGTTGAGTCACTGGCCCAAATCAGTAGGTGGGTCAGTAAGTGGTTGAGCCAAGATTCCAAGTCAGTCTGAAGTCAGCTGTTCTCAACTCTGAGACGGGGAGCTTGAGGGAGACATAAGGCTGGAGAGCATGGAGGCCATCGTAACCAGAGGCTCGTGCCGCAAGCGCTGTCCTCACCCCCAGAAATGGCAAGAGGCCCCCTTCCTCTGGTTCTGAGAACCAGCTCTGTAACTGCTCATTCAGGGAGGAAACAGCCACGCATCCAGCACCAATACCGACTCTGAGATGGCCATCACCACCGTGCCCAGCACACAATCCCTGCCCTCTCGGGGCTCAAGGTCCAGGGTGGGAGACAGAGGAAGCTCAGGAGTATGCTGAGTGTCATGGCAGAGGGGCTGGGGGTGGGGGGGCTATGGGAGCCTAGAGGAGGGACCCACACCTAACCAGAAATCAGGGAAGTCTTCCTGGAGGAGGGTCCATGTGAAGTGGCTCTTCAGTGGGCTCAGACAGAGGAAGGGCTCTCCTGCTCACTGCTATCTCCCAGGATCAAGGACGATGCCCGGCAAACGTGAACTCTCAAGACAGAATGGCTGAGATGATTTGTTTAACTGGAAGTTCCAGGACTAAAGACCAATGCCTCCAAGAATAATGTCAGGAAGGATCTGAAATAGAAACTGATAGGGTTGGGGGTCCTGAAAGTGCCTGGGGACGGGGGTGGGGGCAGTGGAGAGGGTGAGCTCTGTCTCCAAAACCGGAGGCACTCACTCACCAGGAAGAGGAAACCAACCAGGCTTGGTTTGCACCCCGAGGGGCAAAGCCACGACTGATTGGAGGAGGCCCATTTGGCTCAGTTTAAGCAAGAGCATTTCAACAGTTCAGCGGCTGGACAGGCTGGGAGCCGGCTCGTGAAGTGGGGTCCCATGTTAGAGGGGTCTGAGTTGAGGCTGGATGACCATCTACCAAGGATGCAAGAAAAAAAAAATCAATCAGAGGGCTGGGTGGGAAGTGGTGTTGGCTGAGATTTAAGGCGCTGTCCGTGGCCAAGTCTGGGATTTCCCCACCCAACACATGACCAAAGCCTTGCTAACAGAACTCCCCTGCAAGATGGAGCATCACAATGCCCAAAACAGGGGCCGAAAAGGATTGTTCTAGGCCACCCATGAGTCTTCCGTTTCCCTTTGTCAGACCTTTTCCAAGCTTGCTTTGCAGTAGCAGTAGCCACACTACCCACATCTGGCTGACAGCATGTAGGAGCAGGTCTGCTGAGCAACTTCTAGAAGAGATCTTGTGTCCTCCCCACCCCCCACCCAGCCACTGCTGGCTGGCCACTTTCACCCTTCCTTATGGCGATAATGATGTGAGGACGTGATGCTTGGCAGCTATTCTGAGGCCATGAGGCGACAAAACACAGGCTACAAAGCGAACACTCAGGATAGCAAAGTTTAGCGATTCTGAGATACACCATATTTTCACATTGTGACAGCTTTGAAATCAAGATATATCTTGTAATAATCATTGGGTGTCAGATAAAACTGGCTTTTTTTTTTTTTTAATCCATGGAGGTACAGCATAGTCTGGGGACTTGCCCAATATCACGTAAATAATAGATGTGGAACCAACATTCCAATCCAAATATTTTCCATCTCAGCATCTAGAACGTGATCTGGGAGGAGGGAGGGAAGGGAGTACGAAAAGACTGAGCCCTTGTTTACAGATGAGAGAACCGAAGCCCAGAGAGGTTAAACAATTTTCCTGATGCCACAGAGCCTGTCAGTGGTAAAGTGAGGATTTGAACCCAGGGAGTTCTGGCTCGAGCGTCCAGCACATGCTTGTGGCATGCAGAGCCAAATCACCAAATGCCGTGACCCTGAAGTATCCAATGCAAAGACACAGCTCAAGCAGCATTCATTCAGGCCCCTCGACCACAGTCAGGCCTGCCTGGTAGGGCTCTTCAAAGCACAGAGTGAGGGGCCTCTGGGGCTCAGTTGGCTAAGCATCTGCCTTCAGCTTAGGTCACGATCCTGGGGTCCTGGGATAGAGCCCGCATCGGGCTCCCTGCTCAGTGGGGAGTCTGCTTCTCCCTCTACCTCTGCCGGCCACCCCCCTGCTTGTGCTCTCTCTCTCTCTCTCTCTCTGTCAGATAAATAAAATCTTTTAAAAAGAGGGGGTTGCGCCTGAGTGGCTCAGTGGTTGAGCATCTGCCTTTGGCTCAGGGTGTGATCCTGGGGTCCTGGGATCTAGTCCCACATCAGGTTCCCTGCAGGGAGGCTGCTTCTCCCTCTGCTTGTGTCTCTGCCTCTCGCTGTGTCTCTCATTAATAAATAAATAAAATCTTAAAACAAAAACAAAAAACAAAGCACAAAGTGACCAGAGCTACCTCCTCATTACCTCCTTCGTTAACAAATGGCATTCATGGGCACCCCAAGGCCATGTCCAAACCCTCAGAGTATCCCTAGATGCCCGAAGACCATGTTCAAGGGGCAGCAAGACCAGGCCCAGGAACCTGTTGGTGCCAGTCCAGCCACTGGTCCCACACCCCCAGGCAGTGGGAGGGTCAGCCTCAGGCTGCTCCAGGGGCCTGGAATGTTCGATTCCCTCCCTGCACAGCCTGTCCTCAGCCTGAAGTTCCTCCTCACCCAGCGCTCGCAGCCAGAGGGGCAGATGGCACAGCCGGACCTGGGCCACAGCTCAGGGCCACGCGGACCCCTCTGTCCGCCCACAGCCAAGGGTGGGCAGCCCACTTCTTACGTTCGACTCGCGGAGACGCTGGCAGGGTGAGATGACGGAATCTGGGGGTGATGTTCCACGTCGGGGTTGTGGTGGTGACACAACGGGGGGCACTTGTCAAAACTCGCCAGGCCTGTGCCCTACAAAGCCTGGCCTATAGGCAGATTACAGCCCACGAAACCTGACTACAAGTTGTGTACATGAACATAAGCACGTAAGTAGACTGGAGCTCGATCGCGGGAGATTGGCCCCAAGGAGCACCCCCCAAACCGTCGGCACCCCCACCCCATCCCCGGCACCCCCTCACACACACTCAGCACCCCCACCCTACCCGGCACCATTCTCTCTTCCCCCTGAGGACGACCGGCAGCCGCTGCCTCGCCCTGCCCCTGGAGAGTGTGCTCTGAGCCGTCACCGTCACCGTCCCTGCGGACGCACCCTGGCCCGGGCACCTTCCGCGGAGAGCCCGGCGGGCTGGGAGGGGCGGTCCCCGGCGCAGCCCTGGGGCAGGTGCCCTGCAGCCGCCTCTGGACAACACTGTCCCGTGGCCCCTCTGCGCCCAGGCCTCCCGAGTTCAGGGGACGATGGTAGCACCGCCCTCGCAGGCGGCCGTGAGCCTCTAACGCATGAACTCGCTCACGCAGCAGGGCCTGGCATAGGCCCACTCTCCAGCAGGGTTGCCCGGGTGTCCCGACTGCGAAAGGAGAGAAGGTTCGGGCCAAAACAACGTGGTCCGACCCCTGCAGAATCCCAAGGAATGTTCGCATGCCCCGTAGGCCCCAGGGATGGATACTCCCCCAGACGGAGGGTGCCCTGTTCTTGTCTTGTCAACTCGTCCCCGTCAAAAAGGCAGGACCTCAGGGCTAGACCCTGGGTCTCGCCTCCTGTGATGACCACCCCGCATCCTTCTTGGAGCTCCTCCTTCGTGCCTTGTCTTTCCGTCCATTTCTCCTGCTCCTGGCTGGGCCGGGGAGGGGAGGGCTTGGAGACATCAGACCCTGCGGCTGGGGGAGGGGGCAGCATGGTCAGCATCTGTGTCACTCCCAGGGCGGTTTCCCCCTAAGACAGCCAGCCTGGCCGCTCCATCCCTGGTACCGTACTGCGCTACAGTAGCCCGTCTTCTCCTTGACGGGGAGCATTATTACAAAAGGCCACCTTCTCCAGAGCAGCGTTGTCCTGCAGCATTTGGTTTAGTGTGATTATGAATGGCCGTCTTCCAGCTGGATGAGGAGAGGATCGGTTTCTCTTGTTAGTGGCTGTATCTACAGGGCAAGTGAGGATGGATGAACGGATGGATGCATGAATGGACAAGTGGATGAGTAGATCCACTTGGATGGATGGATGGGTGCATGGATAGGTGGATGGGTGGTTGAATGGGCCTGTGGGTGGGTGGATGGATGGGTGAATATGTGGGTGGATGGGTGGATGGGTGGATGGATGAGTGTATAGGTATGGGACAAATGATGCCTAGTAAAGGCTGGGGCTCAGGGAGACCGCTTGTCTCCTCCTCACCTGCTGCTCAGGGTTCAGAGCTTGTGGTCCCCTCAGGACCCTTGATCCTTAAGATCAGTGAGTTAGTCTCTGAGCTCCCCAGGCAAGGACAGGGCAGACTAAGGAACAAGACCTGACAGAGGATAAAAAGTGAGAGAGCTGGGGGCAGAGGGTGATGGGTTGGGAGAGGGCAGCCTGAGAGCTGTTCCTCGGGTGGAGGAGAAATAGGGGGATGGCGGGGGCGGCAAAACCAAAGCTGGAGGGGGAGGGAAGAACTTGGTCAAAGGAAAGGCATTAGGGCAATGAGATCCCTGAGTCCCAGCACCCTTCCTCTCCATCGGCCAGCGGTCTCCCTACACTCCGCATCCCAGCAGGCGGCTGTTATTAGCCTTCAGTCAGCTCTGTCCTGGGAGGGAAGACTTCGGCGCAGGACCCCCCCTCCAGCCACGATCTGCTCCCCCATCCCCGGCAGGAGGGCCTTGGAGGACTGGCTGGCCCCTCTGAGTGTCACCTTCCTTATCCGTAAAACAGGGGTGACAAGGATGCCATCTGGCAAGGATGTCTCAAAAAGGAAGTAGGTGTGCGTGAGAGGGTCCGGTACCCAGGCAGGGCCACCATCCCCCCTCCCTCCCTCTTCTGGTCCCAGATTGGACTACAAGGTGCCCACAGAGTCAGGTGCAGGCAGAGCCGTGTCTCCGCCGTGCCTGCTCAGGAGTCAGCGGGGGCACCTGGACCAGGGCTGGGCCTGCCCCCAAAGACTGGTCTTCTTGATGTGGGGTCCCCAGGAGACCCTGGCACACAGCCGAAGCCAAGCAGCTCGGATCTAAGTGCCGCGTATGACTTAGGGACTCTGACAGAGGCCCCAGGAACTGGTCTCAGTGGGCAGTGATTTGGGGAAGGGCAGCCTGGTGGCCAGGAGCCCGCAGGGCCCAAGGGGGTGGTGTGCGAAGGCGGAGAACACACCTCTGCATAGCTCTGAGCCCGATGGGTTCTGTTCCATGTGCCCACGTTATCACCTATCCGAAGAGAAAATGATAAAGAACAAGAACAAGGTTGCCAGGTTCCCTGGGAAACGGAGGTGGCTCCAGCCACTCCGCTCCACTCTCACTACCGTGGGCTGAATTGTGTCCCCCCCAGAATTCATGTGTTGAAGTCCTAACCCCAGCCCCTCGGAATGTGACTCTATTTGAGGATCCTAGAGGTAATTCAGGTTACTTCTAATGAAGTCTTTAGGGGAGACCCTAGTCTAATAGGACTGGTGTCCCCATGAGAGGAGCCAGGGCATCTCTGATGTGTAGCCGCCCCGTGTGTGGCGCGTCATTACAGCGCCCCCGCAGACGACCACAGTGGCCTTGTAGGGGGCAGCGGGTCCCTCCACTGACCCCTTGCATCCTGGCCGCCAGGTGCAGCCACACGAGGACCAGCTCTGGCCTGGACGGCCCCCGCCCCAGCTGCCCCCTCCCCAGCCCCTCACCCACGGTACTACCCAAGGCCTGAAGGGAACCGCAGCCCCCGTGCCGCCCCCGCCTGTCCTGGACTCGGGGCCTCCCCTTAACCCTGGAGACATGAAGCTCCCGACACAGCCCACGCCCCTACCGAACAATCCTGCGCCGGCCCTCCATGGCCCAGGCCTTCCAACAAGATCGTCAGGGCGACCACCTTCTGGGACAACCTCCCTTTGTCATCTGGGACAGCAAAGGAGCAGTCACACTGCCTTCAAAATACAAAGGCCTGGCCAGGACCCTTAACACATCCACAAGGGGTACACATCACGATCACGGGAGGACCTATCTCGGCCTTCCTGTCCTCCCTTCCCTCTTCCTCCTTCCCCCTCCTCCTTCCCCCTCCTCCCCCTCCTCCTTCCCTCTCCTCCTCTATCTCCCCTCCTTCTCCCCACCCCTAACCTCCTGTAGGATTCTTGCAACTGCCAGAACCTTACTCTAATCCAGGTCAGAGAATTGGTTGACCCCTGGGATTAAAGGTCTCTAAACTTTAGGTGTCAGATCAGGAAGCAGCCCCGCTGAGGGCAAGGGCCACCCAGACAATGAATGAGGGACCTTGGGGGTGACGGTACAGAGCCACCCCCCACGGGGGTCCGAGGGGGCGCTGTCACCTGCATCTTCTGTGACCTGTCCCATGCACCCTCCAGCATCTGGCACCTCCACCCAGCACCCATGCTCAGGGACACTCTGGGTACAGGGAGCAGAGTTCAGACGTCAGAGCACCTGAAGACACCCATGCCGCGTGAGCACGGGGCCCATCATTCTGCAGGGAGGCAGGACTATACCCAAAGCCCCCGCCCGAGGGACTCTTGTGCCCGCTGTCTCCATTTCCAGAAGGAACCTGAGGTTTGGAAATGTGAAGCTCAGCTTGCCCCGTGCACACAGCTAGGAAGGAGCTGGACTGTCCCTTCACAGAGCAAAGCCGCCGTGGCCCCTGGTTGCCCCCTCTTCTAACCCCTCTTGGCTTCTTGGTCTCCCGCCCCCTCACCTCAGAGACCTGACCCCACCTCCCTCCACTTTGCTCCATCCCTGACCCATCTGAGGAGGTGCTTCTCCCCCCAAAATCTTGCATTTGTGTTTCTGGTCTAACCTTGCTCAAGAACCTGCCATAGCTCCCGGTTACTTCAAAGAATCGACTCAGAAATCCCCCAGCCAGGCACAAAATGACTCTCAAGCACCTGGCTCTTCCCGCCTATACTCTCTGGTCCCTCCCTCCTCCCTCAGGACCTACAGCTCCCTGTGGGCTCATTTGCCAGTCCCCCCCCCCCCCCCCCCGCTTCGAGAAGCCTCCTCAATGGTTCAGAGCACCCGCAGTAGTTTCCTGGCCCTCTGACTTCCTGTGCAGCGGGCCAGACGAGGGCTCCCAGGGAAGTCCTAACCCCTGGAACCAGCAAATAGACGATGCTCCATGACAAGTGGGAGTTAGGGTTGCTCATCAGCTGACCTTAAAATAAGGAGACTAACCTGGATTATCTCGGGGTGAGGGCAGCAAACTCACAGGAAGAGGGAGCCCAGGAAGGTCATGACTGCACTACTGGCTGCAGACGGGAGGGGTCGGGGGTCAAGGAAGGCGGGGGGCTGCAAAGGGCAAAACAACAGACTGTCCCCAGAGCCTGCCCCACGACCTCCGCAGGAGACTCTGACCCGCAAAATCGCACACTAATAAACGTGTATCGTTGATGTGTTACAGCTGCCACAGGAAAGTAGCACCCAGGAGGAGAAAACCATACCAGGGGCCGAAATCACCTGGTTCCTGGGCCCTTCGGTGAGCCACCTGAATCTTCTTAGCCTCTACGTCCTGCCCCACGGGGATGCCTGGCTGGCTCTGTGGGCTCAGGTCATGATTCAGGGGGGTCCCCACATCATCGGGCTCCCTGCTCAGCCAGGAGCCTGCTTCTCCCTCTCCCTCTGCAGCTCCCCCTGCTTGTTCTCTCTCTCTCTCTCTCTCTCTCTCTCTCTCACTGTCAAATAAATAAATAAAACCTTTTTTTTTAAATGTCCTCATCCACAAAAGTAGCAGGAGCCAGCCTCATGGGCTTGCAGTGGGGGGCGAGGGATGCTGGGCACAGGCTGCGACACGTGCCTCTCACCACCTGGGAGGCGGCATGATCACGTTTCAAGACTGATCATCGTCCTCTTCCCATGTTTCATCTTCTCCAGACTAAACATTCCGACCGCCACCTGCATCCCACGTGTTCCTAATCACGTGAGAAGTCGGGCCCGCCTCTAACACCAGTTGTTAGCAGCATCCCGGGGAGGGGGCCTGTCTTCATCACGGCCCTTTTTGAATCATTTTTACCATTGGTCACAATAGCTACGGTTCTTCCAGGAGCTCGCCTCTCCTAGCTGGGAGGCTGCCCAGCCCATGAACCCCTTAGTAAAGCCAATTAGATCTTCAAATTAAGAAAAAATCGCTGTGGTTATTCCAGTGGTTCTCAAGCAGGGTTGATCTTTGTTCCCAAGGGACATTTACCAAGGTCTGGAGACATTTTTGGCTGTCAGAACTGGAAAGTGCTGGACGTACCTAGTGGGTAGAGGCCTGGGATGCTGCTGGGTACCACCCTGCAGTGCTCGGGACAAGCCCCAGGACAGAGACTTAACCCACCTCACATGCCAGGAGTGCGGAGCCTGAGAAAGCCTGTCACTCGGATGCTCACCATGGCCCAGGCCAGTTTTATTATTTTGTGTCAGGAGCTCACAGCCTTGCAACGACTCTGCAAGGTGGCATTAACATCCAGAAGCCAAAATTCCAGCTCAGGAAGGCTGGGGAATTTGTCCTAAAATCACATAGCTTGAAAGAGCCCTTGCCAGGACTCCGCATGAGACTCCCCTGGATGCTCCCAGAGCCAGGGAGGGCCCTTCTGACGTGGATGCCACCTGCAGATTGCCGGGTGGGGGCCTCTGCAGGGGCGCGCAGCCGGGCTCAGCATCTACGGGACCCCTTTGCAGACGGAGACGCAGGCACCCAGGCTTTCCCCATCAGATCAGAGCCCACGCCTTGCCCATGGGCGCCCTCTGCTTTAGGGACAAAACTATTGCATGGGAAAGTTTGGCATTTCAAAGATACCACTGAAAGAGCACTGCGTATTTTATAAAGTACTTTAGCTAGTGGGTTTGTCAGTTGGTGAGTCCAGTTTCACGGAGCTCCCCGTGCCCAGCGCTGTCCCAGCCCTGACACGCTTTCGCGGGCCCTCCGGACTCTGTGGTCCACACCCTGCGGGAGGCAGACCCCAGCACGGCAGGATGCTTACAAGTGTGGGCTCTGAAGTCAGAGGGCCCGAGCTTGAAACTTGGCCCTCTTAAGCCACTAGTTGTGAGGTCCTGGGCGAGCTAACTTGCTAGGGCCTTAGAGGCCTCAGCCAGGCAATGGGAGCCGACACCATCCCGCCCCCTCTAAGTGGTTGTGAGTTAGATTTGCACGGTGTTGCACACACGTGCCATAGATGTTGGCCCCAGCATCATGACTTGTGACCAAGAGCAGGGACAAGTCAGCAAGCCTCCTCGCCCTCCCTGGTGTGAGAAGAAATATAAGGAGAAACTCCTTTGGATCAACATGTTAAAATCCAAGCGGAGAGACGCTGATGGGTGGTCTGGGCTTGGAGTCTGGGCGAGTTTGGACGGGAGCGGTGTACGTGTGTAGGGGGGAGAAGCAGCAGTCTGTGTGCAGAATACGGGGGTGAGGGGACTTCTAAATTTTGCTATGAATAAGGAATAAACTCCTCCTTGACCCCAATCCTCCTTCCCACTTTGAGTAAAGGCCAAAGTAAAGATTTAAACTTCCTTTTATTATGCCCTGGGGCTAGTCTCTGCGTGTGTCACCGAGGCGAGACTGGACCACGTGGGACCCAGTGACCCGTGGGTTACATGATTTTCACCCCCCTGTTCATACGGGGAAACAGAGTGCCAGGAAGGGATGTGCTCGCTGCCCCGAAGTCACAGGACAAGACAAGGAGCTCAGTCTCTGGCCTCCTGACTCCACTTTTCCATGCCCCCTAAGGAGTATCTGAAGCCCCCTTTCATGTTTGGATTGGTCCAAGGACTCCGTTTCTCTGGCGCATCTACAGTCAGATCTGGGTCACATGGAAACAGTGGGCATGGCACACTTTGTTACCTGTAAGAGCTCCGGGGCCTCCCCGGCCCCTGCTACCCGGGCCGAGGCCTCGTGGCTGCCGCTGGACAAACTCCCCTAGGGGACCAGACCCCGGGTCGAGGGGCATCACCCAGCCCCGCTCCCCAGACCTGCCACACGGCCTTGGCGCTGTCATCTCCCTCCCACATCCGAACCCCTGGAATGAGTTGCCATCAGGAGACGGTGCCTACCGCTCCCCTGCGGAACACGAGAGGGGTGGGCCGCCTGCCACGCTGATGGGAGAACCCAGAGCCTCTGACGGGGGTCTCCTTAGGCACCCACACCTACTCGTCAGTTGTGCACAGTCCCCCAGGCTCTGTCCTGCAGGGCAGCTGCTGTCTGTCCAGCGTCTCCCCATCGTCTGCGTCAGCCTGGTTGTACATCCATTCAGGTGTGACCAGCAGACCCGAGTTCAGGTCACCTCTCTATCGGGTCTGGCTGTGCCGCTCTGGGCAAGTTGGTCAACTTCTCTGAGCTCCGATGGAACCATAACACCAATGCCTTCAGGTCCACATGTGGACTGAGTGGACGGGCGAGGCGCCTCACAGGGTCCTCGGCCCCTGCCCCACAGCCTGCTCTAGGCCAGGGTGGCAAGGAGCGGGGCGGGGGTCCCTTCAGGGCCATCTGCTAGTTTGAAGGAGGAGGGTTAGCAACCTTCCCCAGGACGCCCTCAGAGCGTATTTACCCCTCTAGAGGTAGAGGGGTAGAGGGGTAGGAAGGCCCACCCTGGAGCGAGGGGAGCACCCCGGGCCCCCGGGCGCAACGGACAGAGGCAGGGGCGGTGGCAGAGGGCAGCAAAACGGAGACAAGAAATCACATAAATATTTGCTGAGGGGAAGGAATTCTACAAGTGGCAGGACTATTTAAAACGTTCTATTTGCACCAGAGCTGGCCGTGCCGGCACCAGGGCCCCAGAGGGTGGGTGAGAGTTACTCTTTAACACAAACACACACACACACACGGGACGAAGCGCCCCCTGAAAAGCCAAGTAGGAGCCAGGCTTCTAGGCTTCCAGATGCTTCCTTCCCACTTCTGGCACAAGCCGGGCGCGGTCCAGGCCCAGGCCGGGTGGTTGGGGCAGGGGCTCACCAGGTGCAAAGGTGTCGGGGATTGAGCTGAGGGCGATGGGAGAGCAGGGAGCGGGGCAGAGCCAGGGGCGCCGTGGTGGGGTCCCTGAGTCAGAGGGGGCCCAATGTGATGTGAGCCCCAAGGGTCCTTATGCAAGGGTGGGAGCGGGCACTGGGGCAAGGGTGGGGACAGAGGGCAGACCCCCGTCTCAGCCAGGCCTGTCTAATTGCCCTGCGGGACCAGGCCCTGTAAGGGGGCCCCCCTCACCCTCCGAGGGGGCTCAGACAGCCCCCGAGGAAGCCAAAGGGCCTGATTCCCTTTACCCGGCCTGGCTCCTTCTCCCTGGAGAGAGGCGCTCATTCTTTCATCCCACTCAGCAACTGGCTGCCCACAAAGCCAGGCCTCGGGAATCCCTTTCACCAGCGCCCAGAGCCCCCCTGGCTTCTGCAGAGGGACAAAGGACAGACTAGTTAACCAAAGGGTGGGCGGGGGTGCACAGTGACACAGTGACCAAAAGTGCAACCCAACACGGAGATGAAGGAGGGCACAAAAGGTGTCCTCCTGGGGATTGCCCTGCGTGCAGCCACCTGGGGCTTAGCACGCGTCCCAGAAGCCTGGCGACACTAGATGAGCCTGGAACAATGGGCCCTTCTGTCAGGCTGGGCCGCCTCTGTCCGGTGAGGGGGCGGCTTGGTGTCGGCAGCACCGCCTGGCGAGGGGGCCGAGTCTGACTCGCGGAGAGTAATCTCCCCACGCTGAGACCCACGAGGAAGTTTGACTGAAATATTCGGTTGCCATGGCAACGTTCTCCACTGGTCCTCCCCATGTCATTCTCCATTGCAGCAAACCGTGGTTGGAACTTTTTGCTTCAGCTGGAAACTTACGGTTGCCAAGGCAACCCCCTTAAAGCACCCCGAGGATGCAGGTGGGCTGTGGATGGGGGCAGGACCTGTGTCCCCATCCCACGAGGATGGCAGCCCGGTGGGCACAGGAGGGGTCCAAGGCGATGAGGGAGGTGAGGGGAATATGTCTGGGGTAGAACATGGTGAGGGAAGGGGGTTCCAGAAAGAGAGGAGGATGGGCACCCACAAATACACTCATTCATTCCCTCCTTCACCTGCCAGAAAGTCATTCATTCATTCACTCACCTACACACTCTACCACTCGAGCCTCTGTTCTGTTTTCTGGCTCTTTTGTTTGCTGTGGGCTGGTGGATGGAGGAATGGCCAGGACCCTCCACACACACATATGCACACACACACACACACACAAACACTCAGCTCACATGGGAAAGCAGGACACAAAGACCACTGGCTCTAGAGTCAGACACGGCTTTTCATTTAGATTCCTGACTCTCCTCATTAATCTGTGAGAACATCAGACTTGAACCTGCTTCAGAAGATCCTGGGAGCAGCAAACAGCCCAAGTTCCCGAAGCAATGCCCTGAGACAGGCCTCCTGCCCCTGAGGAGCGGGTGGGCAGCTCTGGGCTGCTTCTCCAGGGGGGAGAGGGTGCTCCCGAGGGGAAGCGGGGGAAACAGTGCAGAAACTGGGGCTGGGCCAAGCTGGGAAGACCCTCACCTGCCTCCTCCCCTAAGGTTGCTCCACGAAGAAAGTGGGGGAGCGAAGGGGGAGGGAAACAGGTGACATTCCAGGAGGGACCCTGCCAGGGCTTCTGCACCACTCACTGGATCCCGGCAACCCCAGGAGTCCGGGTTCTTTCCCCTTGTTTGGCCAATGAGGAAATTGAGGCCCAGAGAGGTGGAGTGAGGTCACCCAGAGAGTAAGCAAATTGATGCAGAATTCACCCGTGGGCTGCGTTCCTCCCCAAACCCCTCAGAAAATCCTCACACTGTCCTAGGAGGCGGATTCCATTATCCTGCGCGCTGATGCAGAACGTGCGGAGCTAAGCGAGGTTAGGCAGCTCACCTGACATCACATGGCTCCCCCGTGCTCCTCCCCAGCCCCCTCCGCCCAAACACCCAGACCTGGGGCCAGAGTCTGTCCCCCGCAGTCCACTGCGAAGTCGCCGCCCAGAAAGGGGACGTGAGGGGAACCAGCAGAAAGCCCTGCTGTCCCTCCCACCCAGAACATTCTTCCCCCTGATGGCTGCTCACACTCCGTGCAGGACTTTGCTTTAACATCCCCTGCATGGAGAGGCTTCCTCTGACCATCTTATCTGAAATAGGCACCACCTTTACTTAAAATAATTAGCTTCGGGGACGCCTGGGTGGCTCGGCGGTTGAGCGTCTGCCTTTGGCTCAGGTTGTGATCCTGGGATCCGGGATCGAGTCCTGCATCAGGCTCCCTGTGTGGAGCCTGCTTCTCCCTCTGCCTGAGTCTGCCTGCGTGTGTGTGTGTGTGTGTGTGTGTGTGTGTGTGTGTGTCTCTAATGAATAAATAAATAAAATATTTTTTTAAAAATGATAGATTCGGACACTTAACCGACAGCCCCCCAGGCAACTTACCTAAATAATAAATTATGGAAATAAAAACTCCTGGGGTGACTGGGTGGCCTAGTGGATTAAGGGTCCAACTCTTGATTTTGGCTCAGGTGAGATCTCAGGGTCGTGGGATCAAGTCCTGCATCGGGCTCTGTGCTCAGAGTCTGCTTGTCCCTCTCCCTGTGCCCCTTGTCTCCTCGTGCCCTCTCTCCCCTTCTGTTTCTCTCTCTCAAATAAATAAATAAATAAATAAATAAATAAATAAATAAATAAATAAAGCCTTTTAAAAAAAGACTGGGGAATCACCATTCCTTCAGCCTGCCCCTACCTCACCAGCTGGTTTGTCTTCCTCCACCGTCTTTGACTCCACCGGGCATCACATGACGCACCTGCGTGTTGGGCCATCGTGGGCTCAGATGCAGGAGGAGCCTGGGCGCAGGGGACACTGGATTCCCATGCGGCTCGGGCAGAGGGCCGGGGTGGGGCTGGGGGCTCAGCGTGGACCAGAGTGTGGAGGCCTGGGGGGCTGCTCAGGGGAGCCTAGGCCTTGTGCTGAGGAGCAGACGGAGAGCGCACACCGCGCCTGTCCCACCGGCCTCTGGTCTATTCCAACGACACAGAGATTCTGTTCCACTTCTGAGTTTTTAATGCTTGCTGTTCCCTCTGCCTAGAAAGCTCTTCCCTGACTCTCCTCCTCCTTCGGATCTATGCGTGAGTGTGAGCTGGGCAGAGAGACTGACCCTGAGCAGCCCCCAGGAGGGGACACTGGGCGATTATTCGCGCCACACCCTGTGTGTCCTGCAGGGCAGGTGGCAGTGGCTTTGCTGCTCCCAGCTGTCCACTCAGCCTGCACGCACACCTGTCATCCCGTGGCTTTGCAGGGTGTCCCATGAGAGGCTGGGTGTATTTTCCCAGCACAGTGACAGTGGACTTGACCACAGCCAATGGGATGTGGGCAGGAGTGAGAGTATCCCGGTTCTGAGCCTCCAGAAGCACAACAGCTTTCCCTCTGCGCCCCGGCCCCCCGCCATCCCCATGGGACACACAGGTCCCAGGACGTTCCAGGACAGCGGCCCTGGAGCCCAGCCCTGCTACGGCCAGCCCGATCCACTGGTGCCCAGCCCATCTGCAGACTCGTGAGGGAGAGCGAATGATTGTTGTTTAAGCTGCTACGTTGGGGGTTGTCTGTTAGGTGGCATGATGGTGACACTCAGGGACTGATATGCAGAACCTAAGGGGCTCTCATGTATCTCCCTGTGTAGCCGCCATGGTCCCGGCACACTGGACCACAGGCTGCATGAGGCCAGCCCTCCCCGGCCACCATGGTGTCCCGCACAGGGTCTGACGAATCAGAGAATGTCAAGCATCCACAGAGCCAGTGAATGAATGGACACAGTGTCTTAAAGGGTCGCATCGTGTCTGTCGGGCTGTAAGCGGGGAACAGGCGTGAGCAGGGAAGACGGCTGGTAGGCTGGTGGCCGCAGGAGGAAACAGACTCAGTGGGGAGGCATTTGCAGAAGATGCACTGAGGAAGCTCTGGCTATGGTCCAGGAGGACACACAGTGGCCAGGACTCCAGGAGGAACAGGGGAGCGACAGGCTTGGGATGAGTGACCGCAAAGCTGAGGCCCATTCAGCCCGTCCTGCAGGCCAGGCTCTCCCCACCCCCCACCTCGTCCAATCCTCAAACCACCACGTGGGTACTGTGATCACCCTCATTTTCAGGAAGAAACCGAGGCACAGAGAGGGTCATAACCTTTCCAGGTCACGCAGCCAGTGAGCAGCAGCTGCCAGTGGAAGCAGCCCAGCCCTGGGGTCCCGACGCTGACCCCCCCACCACACCCTTGCGCCTCAGTCTCACATTTCAGAGCCACATCAGGGGCCCTGGAGACACCCAGGCAAGAGGAGAGGATGGAGAAATTCCCTCCCAGCGTGTGTGGGTGGAGGGAGGGCTCATCACCCCGGAGGCCAGGGAGTGTGTGGCAACTTTTGGTCATTTAATTCAAGCCGCCAGGTCATGCCCTGGATTGCATGTTGGGCACACATGCCAGGCCCCCGAGGCCCCCTCCCCGCACCCAGGGGGGTTGGGGGGAAGGCAGGAGCTGGGGAGCTTCACCAGACCCTACGGCTGCACTTTCCCGGGCTCCTCACCCTTGTCTGCCCCACCCCGAGAAGATGGCTCATCCCAGAGTTAATGACCCATGCAGGGACCACCCACACCCTTTGGCCAGGGTTAGAGACGAGGCAGGGAGAGAACTCCTTAGTGGCAGAATGCGGGGCACAGGTGAGAGGCCAGCAGAGCAAACCCAGGAGGAGGGAGTCTCCGTGCAGGAGGCCCCCGGAGCTGCTCTGGGTTGGGAACCCCCAAGCTGGTGGGAGGAGGTGTGGATGGGAACCCTCCCAGCTGTCTGCTTTGGCAGTTTACAAGCACTTTCCCACACGTCTAATCCCCACAGCGGCCTCGCAGGACAGGACGAAGGGAGGCTTGCCAACTTCCCGGCACACACACCTGGAAGGACAGAGTGGGATGGGGCCCTGTCCCACGGCCACCCTTGCTTGCTCTGCATCCCCCGCCCGAGAGATGCAGGGGTCATCGGGTCCAGGAGTTGGAGGCATGGACCAGGCTGATGTCATGAGGGCCTGGGGACTCACCAGGGAGGTCAGTGCCCCATGCCCCAGGGACTTGTCTCCATGGAGGGAGCCAGACTCCTTAGAGTGAACCTCACATGCAGAAAGACTCTCAGAAAGAATGTGGCTGGGACGCCTGGGTGGCTCAGTGGATGAGTGTCTGCCTTTGGCTCAGGGCATGATCCCGAGGTCCTGGGATCGAGTCCCACATCGGGCTCCCCACAGAGATCCTGCTTCTCCCTCTGCCTGTGTCTCTGTCTCTCTGTGTGTCTCTCATGAATAAATAAATAAAATCTTTAAAAAAAAAAAAAAAAACTATAGTCAAATGCATCTACCTCAGTATTACACGGTAGGTGCACCAGGCCTGCGAGACTCAGCAGGGTCTCAATGCTGGTCACTATCCCTACTTCCCATTTCACAGGTGAGAAGACCGAGGCCAGGGAGGTCAGGCAGCTGGGCAATGGCACAGCTGGGACGCAAACCCAGACGGTGCGGGGCGAGTGTCGAAGCTCCTCCCAACGGCCTGTGCTCTCCGGCCTGGTCTTCTCGGCCACCTAAGGCCCATCTGCAGCAGGAGGGGAGGAGGCTCGGGAGGTGGGGACGCCACCAGGAGCACAAGCAGCGTCTCAGGGCCCTCCTCACTGACCGCACTTACAGGTCAGCGGCCAGACGCGGGAGTCCCGGTCAGTCTAGCTGCAAGGGAGTCTGGGAGTGGGTGCGTCCACTGGCCTGCCCCAAACGTACTTCGGTCCTTGCGAAAGGAAGAAGAGGGATGGACGTGCGTGGGCAACTTGTCTGTCTGCCTCACTTTTTCTGATGTGGACGACGACCACTCTAATGATTATTAGTCCGGCCACTCCCGCCTGTGGCCAGCACGCCCTCCAGCCCCGACCCCAGGCCACCGGACACGCACACACACACACACACACAGACCCGTGGGAGGGACCCCCCGGGCCCCCGCCACAGCCCCTCAAGGCACAGGTCGCAGAGGCTTCTCACCAGGTGGGAGACCACAGAAGCCGAGGGCCCCAGCTCAGGTCCAGACAGGGCTCCCAGCCCACCCGCCCTCCCCCGGCGCGGCCCAGCGGGGACAGCTATTCTGAGAGCAGCTGGCTGGCAGGTGGCACCTCGTGATGGAGCAGTTCTCGCTTGAGTCAGACAGACCTTAGCTGGTGCCCTCTGCTCTCCCTCGGCCTCCCCCCTGCACCGGCAGCCTTCCCTCCCAGCCTGGGAGTGGGGACCCTTCCCCTCTCCCACCACAACCCCTCCCCAGCCTTCTCCTCCCCATCTCTTTCTCCCTCCCCTTCGTTCCCCCCCCTCCTTCTCTCCCTCTCTCTCCCCTCCCTTTCCCTCTCTGTCTCCCTCTCTCTTCCCTTCTCTCCCCTCCTCCTGCCTCCTGGTTCTATTCCATCCAGCCAACATTCCTGAGTCCAAGCCGTGAGCACAGCACTGATACTAGTGCGCATCCATCCTTCGCTGCTGGCCTAGCAACAGCAGGACAGAGGGACTCAAGCCAGGGTGTTATGACCCCCCACCTTATGTCTATGGCCCTGTGCTCTCCCAGGGGGGCCTGGCAGGGCTCCAGGGACATGGGCCCAAAGAAAGCACTGGCTGCTCTTGAGCTCACTGTCCGACCCGGAAGCAGCAAGGGCTGGGCCACCTGGACGTGAGCAGCCCCTCTTGGCTGTCGTTGGGCTGGTAGCTGCAGGACCAGCAAGGGAAAAAGCCACCAGCTAGGTGGGAAGGGTGGCAGGGGTACAGCGGGCCCCGCTGGCTCGGCCCTTAGGGTGAGCACCTCCTCAAATCTGCAGCCAGCTCACTGGCTGCAGCCTCACGCCAGCCCTGCCTGAGCCACCAGGGGAACAGGAGGGACTTTAACCAGGGCGACTTGAGAAGGTGCAGGGATGAGGCCGATCCGGGCCTGGGCCTGAGAGTAAAGGCCTGCACGACTGGCCAGAGGAGAATGCAGCTCTCGGGGTAGGGTTGGGGGGGGGGGTGCTGTGGCCTCTGGAGTAGGGAACCCACTAGCCATGCAACCCTGTGGTGAGGGGGTGGTGCTGTGGCCTCTGGAGCAGGGAACCCACTAGCAGCTCCCCTGGGGGTGGGGAGAGAGCAAGAACATGCACCCCAGCTTGCTCCCCAGCTGTGCCATTGCCCAGGCAGCTGGGCAATGGCACAGCTGGGACGCAAACCCAGACGGTTTGCACACTGTCAAGGGGCCCTGCACACTGTCAAGCCCAGCAGGAAAGCAGAGGATAGGGAGCCCCCACCCCAACCCCGCTGATGCCGGATGTGTCTGCAGAGGGCGGGGTGATGCTCCCCAAAGGTGTCCGCATCTGCCTCCCCGGTACCGGCACTTCACGTGGCACCAGGGGCCCTGCCGGTGCGGGACAGGCCATTACCCTCAGGAGGAGGCCCGAGGGTGCTGCAGGTGGAGGCTGGGGTGGCCCAGGAATGCAGGCGCTGGAAGCTGGGAAAGGCAGGAAGCAGGTCCTCCCCCAGATCTTCCCCGAGGACCCAGGCCTGCTGACACCTTGACTTTAGCCCAGTGAGACCGACCAACTTTGAACTTCTTACCTCCGGAGCCGTAAGATGACGAATGTGTGTCATTTCCTGCCGCAAAACTTGGGGTCCTCGGTTCCAGCAGCCGCAGGGAACCCGCACACCCTCTCCTGGGACCAGGAGCAAGCAATGAAGGGTGAGGGATGTTCTGGAGGCTGGAGGGAAGTGGCCAGCACGGGGGCATCGAAAGCACAGGATGTGCTGAGGGGGGGGGAGGGTTGTCCACTGGCACCTGGGTGGTGTGTGGTGGCAGGTGGCCTGGAAAGGCCTGGAAGCTTCAGCAAAGGGGTAGAGCTCAGGACTTTATGCTCGGGCAGTGGGGAGCCATGGGGGCTCTGCACAGGGAGCAGCTCCATCAGGTCTGGGTTGAATCGGATTGCCGAGGGACTGGACGGGAGTGGGGAGGCGGGAAGGACCGAGGGAGGACGCTAGTCAGGATGCCGCTGGCTGGCCAAGCAGAGGGGCCCTCCAGACACAAGCAAGGGGCCCGGTGTGGGGCTCTGGGTCTGCTTTGGGCAGTCCCGGCCATGCCCACAGGCCGCTGCCCGCCTCCACACCCGTGCCACAGTCCCACCTGCGCGCCTGTGCACCTGTGCACCTACCACTTCCCTGGCCCCAGCTCCTTGCCACTCCTCTCCAGTGATCATTCCCAGACTTCAATTTCACTTCAAGGCCGCCTCTTCCAGAGAGCCCTCCCTGATGAGCCTCTAAAGCCACAGGGGCCTCGGGAGCCATCTTCCCCAGCCCCTGCCCTGCTCTCTTCCATCCCACTCCACCTCTGCCAGGATGCCCACCACCTGAGTTCAAATCCCACCCCCTCCACTTCCTGACACGTGCCTTACCCTGTCTGTGCCTCAATGTCCCCGTCTGTCAAATGAGGACTATGGCAGCACCTGCTCGGCAGGGTTGATAGGCATGGAGCTCACTTGGCACAGGGCCTGTGGGTTCATGGTAAGCAGCCGGCAGGTGGGAGCCTGTGCTGTCACAGGTCTCAAACCAGGGTGAGGGCTGCGGGGCGTCCTCCCCGCTCCCACTGCGCCCGCCCTGCCCCCTGGGCCACCAGCACACATCCAGCCCATCGCCACATGCACTGTGGATAACTGAAGGCAGGGATGAGTCCCCCAGTCTTTCCTGCCTCCTGACAAACAGTCCCGTCCCCCAGCGAGGTTTCCAGACCCTTCTGCACAGCCCCTTCCCCAGCTCATTCCTGGGCAGGGCTCCCTCAGACACCACGTCCCCAGGGCTCGCTGGGCGCCTGGCTCCAGAGCAGCTCTCGCCTTCCTCGGAGCCTCTGGAAGCATGAGTCCTGCTCCTGCCGCCTGGGACGAGACCAAGTCCTGGTGTAGTTGTTTGCGTTGCTGTGATGGAAATTCTATACTTTTCTTTCTGTATAATTCTTGAGGATAGTTCTCGAACCGGGTTTTGTGGCCTGGCTTTGGGCCTTCAACTGGACCAAAAGGTCGCCAAGGGCAGGGTCCACGCTTCCTCTGGTCTTTCCCTTCATGGGACCTCACGTGCCAAAAAATAGTCCAGTCAGGTGATGGGTCACAGACTCCCAAAAACTCAGATCTTCAACGGGTCTCGGGGATCAGCTAGCTCAATGCTCCCAGTTCACAGATGGGGGAGCTGAGGTCCACAGAGGGCACATGGCTGGTCCACCACCATTTCCACTGTGACTCCCCACAGGGCCCTCTGCATGCTTCTCTCAGCCCCAGAAGGGCCTGTTTATCTCACTCAGGCTTCTGTCTCTAAGCCAAATCTCCCTTTCTCATGACTTTTCTCACTAACATCAAAGATCCTGAGCATCTAAGTACTGCACCTGGGTGTTAGGGGAAGTGCCAGGACCCCAGGCTGCATCCCCAGGGTGATGACAACTGCATGAGAATGACGTCTTCGTGGAGTCAGGGCTGGAGGGAAATGTGGAGAATTGACAGTGGGCAACCCGCGAGGATAGGTGGGACTCTAGGTGCCTTCTTTTTTCTTCCTTCCTTTTCATTTTAACATTTCACGGTGCTCTGCAGTCGAGGCATAAGGAAGGACCGTGCCACCAACGTGCCCTCTTGGCCCACTCCCACAATTTGGCTGTATGGCTCCAACAATCCTGTAAAGTCCTGTCATCCTCACTTCTCAAAATGAGAAAGGTGGGGTGTCGAGAGGTTAAGGGGAATTAAGTGCCCAGTTCACGGAGCTATGGAGAGGCAGGGACTGACCATGAACATGAGACCTCCAATACCAGTCTAGCATTCTTCCCCTAAAGGGGGAGGGGATGGAGAGTCAAGGAAGGTGGGACAGAGGGAGGGAGGGGGAGGGAGGAGAGGGAGGAGGGGGAGGGGAGATGAGGAGGAGGAAGGGGAGAGGAGGGAGGGAGAGGAGGAGGAGGAAGGGGAGGAGAGACCGGGAAAGGGGGAAGGGAGGGGGGAGGGAGGGAATACAAAAATAACCTACATAGGCTACATTCACTAGTTTGTCCCAAGCACACATAGTGCTTAATACTTAGTGAATGGACAGATGGATAGATGGACAGATGGATGGATGGACGGATGGATGGATGGACGGGGATGGATGGATGGATGGATGGATGGATGGATGGATGGATGGACGGACGTCCGGCAGGCAGCCGCTCCAGGGTTAACAGCACGATCATTTCTGTGCTCTCTCGGCCTCTGAGAGGCGGGGGTGTGAGACCACGGTGTGAGCCTGGGCCCCTGGGTGGACGGTCCCAAACCTTCCACTCCTCACCCTCACTCTAGGAGCAGGAACAGGAAAGAGGAAGGAGGGAAAGAACAGAGGGGGACTTACCCCTAACTTGCTGTGTGCCACTCCCTCTGGGCCTCAGTTTCCCTAATGACTGAGGGCGCAAGACTAGGTCAGCCCACCTGGGAATACCAGAATTCCCTGGGATCTGGTAGAAATGCAGGTTCCCAGGTCCCCAACCTACAGAACTAGCATCGACTTTAACAGGCTGCCCAGGTGACCTCACAATAGGCCAGATTTGGGGGTGAGGGACTGAAAGGTCTCTGTGGTCCCAGTTGGGACACCCTCCGACCCCTGGCCTTTCCTGTGAGCTCCCTCTTTATCTTCTATCCTCTCTTCCAGATCAAGATCCTTTCAATTATAATATTAAAGGCAACCCACACCAGCTGAAGGGAATTTATTTGCTGACGTACTGAAAATTCTGAAGTGGGGCTGCCTTTAGGCCCAGCTGGATCCCGGAACCCAAACATCCTCAAGGCTCATCACCTACTCTTTCAGAAGTTCTTGCTTCCTCAGTACGTTGGCTCTACTTTCTGGGAGGCTCTGTCTCCACATGGCAATGGCCCCTGGCCACCCTACCCCATTCACACCATCCCACAGCCAGTAGAAAGCAAGAGACCCTCTGTCTTTGGTATCCATGTAGCAAATATCAGTGAAGACTCTGATTGGCTCTGCCTGGGTCACGTGCACACCACGGGCCAATTTCTCTGCCAGGGGATGAGGCTTTCTGATCGGCCAGGCAGGGTCACATGACCCAAGGAAGACATCTGGGCAGAAAAATGGTCTCTGCTGTGCTCTCCATTACGTAGACATATGGCCCCGGTCACAGCCCAGCCACAGAGACTTTGTGGGAGGGAGCGGGATGGCCCAGCGAATTGACCTGCATGAACAAGTGTCAGGTGACACAATCACTCAGAACTTGTTCCTCGGCTCTCAGGAAATCGGGGAATTGAGGGCTGTCCCGTGTCCAGGACACTCCCAACCAGTCCAGGCTGACCACCTCTGTGCCTCCTCAAAAGGACACGTGGCTCAATGCTGATTCTTGGGGGGAGGCACCTCCCATCAGGTGGTGGAGGGAAGGACCATCTCCAGCTGGCCCGTGCTGAGGCCGCTAAGTCGCTAAGTCGCAGAGACATGTCTTCCCTGCACCCCGCAGTCCCCAGGGCGCTTCCCCGGATCTCCTCTTTGGTTTGTGGACATTGCAGGAAGGGGGGGACGTGATGGAACCCAGACGGGCCTGTGCTCCTGCCCCGCAGGGTTGGGGGGCAGACAGGGGTGGGTGGAGGGCACAGCCCATCAGGGCTGGGAGAGCAGAGGGGCTCTGCGACATGGACAGAAGGGATCCTGCAGGCATCGGGGAAAGAGCTGGTGCTTCCCGGGACAGGGTGCGACACCTGTCAGGGGACAGGGGTCCATGCAAACCCTCCCCCACCATGGCCCTCCCCCCACTATTCCATACACTCCAGCACCCCACCCCGCATGGGAGACAGGTTTGCAGACATGGAGGAAGGTGCTGGATCCCTCACCAGAGCCGAGGGGCCACATGAGGTGGAGGAAGAGAGCAGGAGCCAGGCTGGAGGACCCCAGGGCCCTCTGGGAGCCGAGGCGGTGGCGCTGATGTTGGGGTTTGCCAGCACAGGGGGCCCCGTCGACGTCAGGCCCATGTAGGATGGTTTCCTCCTGTTTCGGGAAGCCAAGGCGAAACACAAGCCCCTCCCCGGCCTCCAGGAGACCCCAGACCTCAGCCTGCAGGCCAGGCCAGAGAGGTGGAGTCTGGGGGGTGGGGCGAGGCCGGCAGGCGACAGCCGGGGCCAGGGTGTCAGGGACAGGCTCACAGATCCAGAGGGTCTGGGCTACAGCTGCTGCTGCTGGACCAAGTTCTAGCCGAAAGCCCCCCACTCAGCAGGAGTCTAGTCACCATGACAACAGGAAAGTTGTCGCAGAAGCAGAATCCAGCAGTCCTGCATGGTCACCTTGCCGGCCGCCAGCCGTCACCATCCCCAGAGGGGCCTGCTGCGGTCAGGCCCAGGGGCACATTCGCAACAGCTGTCCGGGGAGGCCCACCACCGGGGCCAAGACAGACGGCCTGGCCACAGTCACAGCCAGGTCTGCGGCTCTGGGTCCCCCGAGGATGGGACTCTGGAGAGAGGCCTGGATCCGAAGCCCCCTGCCCACCCCCACCACCCTGTCTCCCAGCCTCCCAGGCACCTGATCCCTTCTGAGCCTCTGTGTCCCCCTCCCCACCCAAAGCCCTGTCAGGGGTGGATAGGGGGCAGTCCTGCATCCTCCACGGTGGTGGGGTCAGGGGACAGGCGTGATGGCCTGTGAGCAGGGACTCTGGGACGCCTGTGACAATCTCCCGCCCTCAGGGGCTCAGTGATGCCCGTCTCTTTGGGGATTTGCCAACAGTGCTTCCTGCCCAGGGCAGTGTCAGACATGGGGGCCACTGATCCCTGGGCTCCAGACTTTCCCAGCCCCTCTTCTAGAGACGGGCCCTGTGCCCTGGCCACAGTGGCCCTTCCCTGCCCGTCTCCCGGCAGCTGCAAGGACTGACCCAGCAGAGCCCAGCAGAGCACTCCCTGGACCAAGGGACGGCCACAGGCAGGGAGGAGCCGTTGCCTTCTCCGTGGGGAGGGGAGGACGCTGAGCGGAGACCCCCCTGTGACTTTGCTCTGAGGAAGGTGTATCATCGGTCTGGTTTCAATGACTGACGAAGAATTTATTCCAAATCTAAAAAAAGAAGTTTGTTGTTTTTTTAAAAAACATACTAAGCGGGCAGCCCTGGTGGCTCAGCGGTTTAGCGCCGCCTGCAGCCCACGGCGTGATCCTGGAGTCCTGGGATCGAGTCCCACATCGGGCTCCCTGCATGGAGCCTGCTTCTCTGCCTCTCTCTCTCTCTCTCTCTCTCTCTCTCTGTATCTCTCATGAGTAAATAAAAAACAAAATCTTAAAAAAAAAAAAAAAAAAAACAACACTAAGCAGCTGGGTGTCCAGGGAGCAACTGCCAGGGCCCTGGCCTTCCTCCGTCAGAAGCTGGGCAATCAGGCACCGCTCAGCTGCCAGCTCCAGAGCCCTGTCTGCTCTGCTCCCATCCACACAGACGACATGGGTGCCCTGGGCCCTGCCTCTCCCCATGAAACTCAGTTCCGAATCTCGCCTCACGCAGGCTCTTCGGGGCGGGATGCATGTGGCCGGCGGATGGCCAGCTGAGCCCTTGGGCTCTCCAGCCTCCGTGGCACAGGAGACACGCTACGTGGCTGTGTGGCCAGTGAGGCCCGTGCCGCGCAGCCTGACCCTCGCTCTCATCACTGTCGCCCCCGACGATGCTGTCACACGTCCCACGCTGCCCTGCATCCATTCTGCTTTCACCGGGGACATGGAGACCTGCCCCCAGATACCTCTCCGAGCAGTTATGAAGGTCAAGGTGAGAGAATAGTGAGACAGGCCTGTGCACCTGGGAAAGGGGCTTTAACCAAGAGGAAAATGAACCCGGAGAGGGTGAAACGCCTTCCCCAGGGTCAGGCCTTCAGGAGGGAGCCCTGGCAACTCCTCCATGGGTCTCAGGGGAGCAGGGGGAGGGGGCAGGGGGAGCCATGAGGGGATGGCTCCAGGAGGTGGTGGTGGTGGATGGAATTATCTGCGGCTGGAGAGCATATTTCCCCAAAACTCAGTGGCTTTAAACAACAAACATCCATTACCTGGGTTCCAGGCATTCTCTGGCACAGGGCTCCCTCCCAAGCTCCCTCTCATGACTGTTGGTCACCTGCAGGTCCTGGCTGGCCGTTGGCCAGAGGCCAGCAGCTCCCCACATGGCAGCCAGCTTTCCAGCAAGTACAAGGGAGCAGAGACAAGCACCCAAGACACAAGCCACCAAATCTCAGAAGGGACAGCCCATCACTTTGGTTCTATTCTATGTACTAGATTCAAGTCAGGAAATCAGCCCGCACAGGGGGAGAGGATGACGCGAGAGACTCTCCCCCAGGAGGTGGGGTCCTTCATGCCCTCTGAGTGGCTGCCCTCGCGCCCCCTAGGATGTGGGAAGAGGGGTGGGCTAGGCCAGTAGGGGCAGCTTTCCCCCAGCTCCTTTGCACCCAAAGCTCCCAGCCCTGGGTCTGCAGAGGGAGAGGCTGCAATGAAGCTGCCCTTGGCCACTGTCCCCTTCCCTGATGAGGCCAGACCCCGAAGGGGGAGAGGATGGAGGAGTGAGGGTTCCACACCTTAGCAATGGCAGGAGCATGGCCACCCCTTAGGTCAGGCTTTACCAGTAAAACAGGAGGCCCCAAGGTCCCCAAAAGGCAGCATGAAGGAGCTTGCAGGAGCACTGAACTAAGAGCAAAGCGGTCTGGGTTCCTCCTGGCCCTGGGCAAGCCCCTAACTGGCTGTGTGTCTGTGAGCAAGTCGCACGCCTCTCTGAGCCTGAGCCCGAGCGTCTCCAGCTGTCACACAGAATGGTGGTCTGATATAGTCAAGGTCCCCTTGGGCTCCAAAGGTCAAGTTCTCCTCCACGCAAAGGGGATCCTGTTTGGATGAGGCAACCTAAGGACTAGGCCTGCGGCTCCACCACCCTGCCCTGAGGCACCTGCCCCCAGCAGCTCTTCTCCTCCCTCTCCACCCCTCCCCCACCACCCAGCAGCTGATTCCCTGGTCTCCCTCCTAACCTGCCACCTCCGTGCTCCTGCAGCCCAGCCCCCAGCCTCCAGCCCCCAGCCCCCAACCCCTCCCCACACACAGCCAAGGAGGCCAGGCTGGACCAGGCTTGAGGATGAGACTGAGCTGATGGCTGGAGCCAGGGGCCAGACAGTGGCCGTAAGCCATTCACCTGTCGCCAGCTGTTGGCCCTGGAGGCTGGCTTATTGTCTTCCTCCCCAAGGAAGGTGGAGAAAGATGATTCCAGACTCAGAGCAGCTGCTCTCTGGGCCCCTCCACCCCCTCCCCACCCCAGCTCTGCTGCTGAGGAGCAGGTTCCTGGCAGGGGCTGTGAATGGGGCTGTCAAAGCTGCATCTGGCTCACAGGCCGGGGGCTTACATAACTGATGGCTGGCACCCCACCCCAGCCGCACCCCCCCTTGGCTCCAACTCAAGGCACAAGGCCACCCGGTGCCCCCAAGGCCAGGCCCCGTGGAGCCCCTCCCCTTGGAAGGTGCCACAGCACCAGTGTCCTCACACGAGGTCTAGACATTCTTTTCTGGGCCTTTCTGCCCCGAGGCAGGAAGAAACGAGCTTTGTGCTCCGTATCCCGGTGTCTAGGAAACACCACAGATGCCCAGGAAATGTAGTTGAATGAACTAAAGAAATCACTAAAAATAATGGAAACACGTAGCACCTACCATGTGCTAAGGACTCACCCAGGAACTCGGCAGACACTAAGGCGCTTGGACCCTCAGCCCAACCCAACACTGAGGACCTATTAACGTCTCCGTGCCCCGGGGGACTGAGAGAATATCATACTTTCAGGAGAAGGCACTGGGTCAGGAAAGCCGACATCAGCAGACATCAAGCCTGAGAGCATGTGAGGGGCCCGATAACCAGCTCCCTGTCACCTCCATCTCTCTCCATTATCACACCTCCCCCAGGGAGGTAGGAAGAACAAAAACCCTGCCCTCGTCCTCTGTTTTCCTGATCTGTAGCAGTCAGGATAGGAAAGATTCAGCTGGGTAACAAGCAACCTCTGAATCTCAGTGGCTTAAAACAGCAAAGGTTTCTCTCACACTCATGCAACATAACGCCGTTGGGGTGGGCAGGGCTCTGCTCCCCAGTGTCCCCACGGAGGAACCCACCTGCGATTTCCCCAGCCGCACAGCACAGTATGAAAGGAGTCGGGAAAATTGGGCGACAGCCCCACGGGGCTTCCACCCAGAACTGACACGTCACTTTGGCTCCTATGTCACTGGCCAGAGATGGCACGTGGCTAAGTCAAGGGGCAGGGATGTGTCATCTCCGGGGGGCTCAGAAGGAGGAACTGTGGATGCAGACGAAGGGCACTTACGGAGTGTCTGCTCTGTGCTGAGGACTGAGAAAGCAATTCGGCAGAGCCTTGTCCTCCTGGAGCAAGCACCTGCTGACGGGGATACAGGTCAACAGAAGGTACATACAGCGCAGCGAGCTCAGAGCTCCCACCGAGGAGAGGGGCGCGCGGAGGGCCCCTGACCTGGCCGCAGAGAGCAGGAAAGGCCTCCGAAAGAGGAGATCTCCCAGCTGAGGAAGGCTGGCCCTCACCCCCTGCCTGCCAGGTGGAGAGAGGGTGGCCCTTAACCCTTGGTGGACCCACGAGCCCCCATGGGGAGCCCCCTGCACACCCCACACCCACCCCATGAGTGGGTACTTCCGGTCTCCCCTCCAGGGGGGCCAACCAACACAGATCCCACCAACAGCAGAGGGACCTTTCTGGGCTGAGGGCCCCCACGGGAGGGTGCGCCCAGAGGAGACACAGGCCCGGCCTCCTTGGACTGCAGGGGACATCCTCTTAAGAGCCACCAAACCCCTCGGAAGGAACGGGTGGGCTTGAAGCTGGGGGATGCCCCAGGAGCCAAAAGATGCCCAAACTCAGGCTGGCTGCAACAGTGATACCAGCAGGAGCCCGAGAGCAGGGGCCAGAAGCAGCCAGGGCTCCCAGAAATCCCATTTTTTCTAATATTTGATGAGTCTGTATCTGGGGGAAACCACACACTGACTGTGGCTGCGTCCCAGGAAGGGAAAGGGGGACCGATCCTTTTGTTTCCCAACCTAAGTGCAAACAAGAATAATAATATTTTATTAAAACAGTATATTTTGCAAATCAAAGTCCCCGAGGCCAGCCCTTTAAGCCTCTGGGTTTGTAAGATCCTTCTCGCACTAAGATTCTGTGATTCTCAGAGGCTGCGGGCAAAGATCCGGGGTCAGATGTCCGAGTTTGCATCCAGGCTTTCCCGGTTGCTGTGTGACTTCGCTCCGGCGTGCCTCAGTTTCTCTGTCTGTGATCAGAGCGATGGATACCCGCGTCAGGCCCCCCCCCCCCCCCCCCCCCGCGCCCTCGTCTCACCCAAGCGAGTGCTGCCCCCCCAGAGCCTGCTGGGCGCTCCGGGCTGAGTGTGAGCCAGGTAGTTTCCAGATGCCCAGGGCCGGGGCGGGAGGTCCTGGGGGCGGGGGGGGGGGGGGGGGGTGGGGGGGGGGGGGGTGCTCACCGTGCCCGGCGCTCTGGCGCCTCCTCGTGGGCACTCTCCTCACACGTCGGAAGAACAGCGGCTCGTTTTTATTTTAGAAATCTCCAGATAGGGACCCCTGGGTGGCTCAGTGGTTGAGCGTCTGCCTTTGGCTCAGGGCGTGATCCCGGGGTCCTGGGGTCGAGTCCCGCATCGGGATCCCCACAGGGAGCCTGCTTCTCCCTCTCTTTCTGTGGGGCTCATGAATAAATAAATAAAATCTTTAAAAAAATAAAATCCCCCGACTGCTGGAGGTTAAAAAAAAGAACCAAGGCTCAGGACAAGGTAAGAGGCCCACAGGCTGCTTTGGGGCCCTGGCACACAGCCCCTGGCACACGTGCAGGTCCCCCAAAACCTCAGCGACCCCGTTGTTAGCCCCAGGTGTCCACTCCGAACGACCTGCTCCACCTGCATTATTTCACCCCGGCATCCCCGCACTTCATTCTGTCTGCATGATTCTTCACCTCATGATTCTTCACCCCTTTTGAAACCCGGGGAACTGGACACCCAGGAGGATAAGCTGAACCCAGGGCACACAGTCAGGAAGGGGGGGCCTTGGGATTCAGACTCGGGTTCATCCTAAAGGGTCAGTAGCCGCACCTCCCACCTCCCGGGTGCAGGTCCAGTGATGGGTCCCGAGCTGAGGGCTTTCCACCCGTGTCCTCCCCCTCTGACCACAAGCCCCTGACACGGGTTTGTATTTCCCCTCTTTGTAGGGTGACCAGCCGGCCTGGTTTGCCCAGGACCGAGGGGGCTCCGGGGCACAGGGCAGACCGTGGACCCCAGAAACGCCCTTCCCATTGTACAGACGAGGAAACCGGGATTCAGAGGGAGGGGTAGGTCACTCAGCTGTCATGCGCGGACCTTGGAAGTCCGGCTCCGGAATGAGGCAGGTCAGCTGGGCGGACACCCCACGGCTGAGGGGCTGCCGTCCGCGGAGCAGCAGTGGCACGAGAGGAGCCAGGCTCTCCCGGAGGCTCTAGTAGCGTCTCCGCCTCGGATCACCCGGGCTCGGTAACCTGGACCCGCACCTGTGACTGGCACGCGTCTTCTCCTTCCAATCTCTGGGCCTCCCTCCATTTCTCGACTGTAAATTGGGACCAGAACGTGGCAGCGCTGCTCAGCCATTCAAAGCTGGACATAATGATGCGCATAATTAACGGGTGGGGAGTGCCCGGCACATGGGAAGCCCTGAACGGCCGGGGAGGGTCCTCGATCGCCTAGAGACAGGGAGCTTCCCACCCGCCAAGGACGCATCTGCTAGCGGGAGCCAGCGTGCACAGGTGCCCGCGCGGAAGTCTGTGAACATTTGCCGAGCCTCTTCCCCGTGGAGGGCACTGTCCAAGATGCCACGTATTACCTCGTTTATTCCTTGCATCACCCGCCCCATCTGGGCAGGAGGAGGGGCTCCTGGGACACTGCCAGCACAGCTTCCCAATGGACTTCAGAGGGGACTCCCCCCTCCATCGGCCGCCTGCCTGCTGCCTGCACCGGCTTCCCGCCACCTGACAGACTCCAGCCCCCTCGGTTTTCCTCTGCTTTCTGGGGGTGGGGGTGGGGGGGTGGGTTCAGTTGGCTCCGGGCCTACCCCAGCAGCACCCATGCCCCCAGGGCTCCCTAGGAGGCACATGACCAAAAATTGGGATTAGAAATCATTGCAATGTAACCCCTGGCCTTACCAGACTGCTGGAAAACAGGCCTACTTTTGCTCATCCAGACTTGAAGCTTCCGTTCATGTCAGTCACCGTGAAATACACAACTTTTATATTCGTGTTCAAACATCTATGAAAAATTGGTTACGACACCCAGAGACATAAAAACTTCTTTCATGAGCTGACATGTGGAATGCTTGTCTTCTGCATTTTTTAAATTTAGTGTTTTTGGTGGTTTTGTTTCTTACACACGTTTTAGGCTGCTACCCACAAGTACTTCTCTGAAATAACCCACTTCAGGCGTGGGCCGTAAAGAATAAAAACCCCAAGTGGGCTCATCCTCATGACACCTTCCTTTATAACATTGGGTTTTTCAGTCCATTGTTGCCATCAGACTTCTGATCTGGGGGTGCCAAGGCGCAGGCCTGGTGAGGGCGAACTTCAGTTACCTGGGGGCTGGGCCCCCGTCAGAGGTCACCCGGCAGGAAAGGTGAAGAGCAAGAAGGCAAAGGGAACAAGCCTGGCCTTCCCAGGGCGGCCCTGTGCTGGGGCTGGGGGGCTGACGGGCCTCTACCTCAACTAACCCTCCAGCCCTCCTGGGGGGACAGGGACGGGGGTGGTGGACCTACAGGCACCACCTTCCATGGAGGAAAGGGAAGCCGAACAGGGAGATGAAGGCGCCTGCCCCATAGAGGATGTGTCCGCAGGGTAGCCTGCAGTGGGCTGGGGAGGGAGGGCCACCCCCGCGGCAGCTGGAGCAGGTGGAGCTGCACCCCCACCCGGCTCAGGATCCTCCTTCTCCAGTCCACTAAGGCCGCCCACCCAGCCTCCCAGCCTGGGCACCCCCTCCCACTGCCACATTGGAGGCCGGGCAGTCTCCCTCCTTGCTCTTCGCAGCCTCCGTGGTGGTGCAGGGGCCTCCCGGATGTCCGGGCGTTCTCGTGGCGCCGGGCCCTGCTGCTCCCTCTGCAGGAGGCCCTCTGTGCTCACCTGTGCTCCGTGCCTCTCCCAGGAGCCCACTCCCGCCCTCACCACCCACAGACAAGCTGGTGCCCACCCTGGGTCCACATTGCCTGCCCATAGCACCCTGTACCCGGAAGACTGACTACGCCCGGGCAGTCCTCCTGCTGGACCAGCAGCTCCTCCAGGCCAGACCTGGCGCTACCCCAGCAGCCTGCTCAGCCCAAGCATCTGGCCTACCTAGTGAGGACACAGTGCAGGAGGCGGAGTGGCACGGGGGTTCAGGGCACAACCGGGTTTGAATCCTGACCCTGCCCTCAAAGCACTGTGACACGTGCCACCCCGAGCCTGTTTCCCCATCTGTAAAATGGAAGCGAACCACAGCACCCGCATCCACTACCGCCAGAGGGTTAAGTGCATCCCAGCCAACAAATGTGGGAGGACAGGGGTACCACTTTGCAGTGTCTGAGGGTGAGGCACCATCACAGACGAGACCCCAGGTGAACATACCCCCTGGAGAAAGATCCCTCTCCGCTTCCAGAAAACACAGCCCCGGCTGCAGGGCTAAACCTCACTCTCCTCCCAGCACCCCCAGACAGAGAACAGAAAGCCGAGGTGTGCAGCCGATACCCCGACGTGCTCGTCTCTCCCTGCACAAGACGAAAGGTGTCGGTTAAGTGTCTCCCTTCAGCTCAGGTCATGATCCCCAAGTCCTGTGACCAAGCCCCACGTCAGGCTCCCTGCTTGGTTGGGAGTCTGCTTCCCCCTCTGCCCCTGACCCCACTCATGTGTGCTCTCTCTCAAATAAATAAAATCTTAAAAAAATAAAAAATAAAAAGATGAAAGGTGTAGTGGATCCGGAAGTGCTCACACTGTTCTCAGGAAGACAGGCATCCAAACAAGGTGACAAAGGGCCATTCAGAAGTTCTCCAAATTACCAAAGAAGAAAGGGCTTTGAGCAGGAGTGCATCAGAGGAAGACTGATTTAGCTCCTCTCGTCGCTCCATTTCCTGGAACCGGGGAGTCAAAGAGCTTGGAGCAGCTGGAAATTGCAGTGCACACACTCTTGTCACAACGATGACCATGCTGATGCATCCGGGCTTCCTGCTCGAGTGTGGAGGAAGATCACACCATCTCCTCCAAGGTCACGGCTGCCTTCATTTTTACGTGGTGGTTATTTTTAAGCACCTGCTCTTCTCATAATTTACTAGAATAAAATGTTTCATACCTTTGAATACTCATGTTTTGCTTGAGAGTCTGCATTTCTAAATGCAGCCGAAACATCGAGTATTTTATTTCACGGAGTCTTCTTTCATTTTATGAATCCTACCCTCACGTTGATGTTTCAATATTATGCACAATACTGACAAAACTCCAGTACTGTTCATCTCCTCTTATACTATTACTAGAGCTTGCTACGATTCAAGCCTCGCGACCTGTGGTGCTAAATGCAGGTGCGCACAGATCAATGGGGCAGAAATAAACCCACATATACACGATCAATTAATTAACGACCTGGCAGACGGAAACAGACACTGGGGACAGGACAGCCCCTCCAGTGGGTGGTGCTGAAAACTGGCCACAGGCAGAAGAAACTGTGGACTGCTACCTCACACTGTACACAAAAACTCAAGGTGGATTAGAGATGAACGTAAGACCCAAAACATGAAACCCCCAGGAGAAGACAGGGGCAAGCTCCTTGACCTGGGTCTTGGCGATGACTTCTTGGCTCTGCCACCAAAGGCAAAAGCTACAACAAACGAGTGAAGAGACAACCTCAAAATAAAAAGCTTCTGCACGGGGAAGGGAACTGTCAACAAAATGAAAGACCGCCGCGCACTGGGGGAGAAAGTACCCGCAAACCACCCACTAACAAGGGGCTCGTATCCAGAACATGTGAACTCCTGTAACTCAACCGCAAGACAGCAGCGATGTGATCAAAATACGAGCAGGAGACCGTTCTCCGGAGGCCTCATGAGAAGATGCTCACCACCACCCATGAGCGGAAAAACGCAAATCGAAACCATGATGAGCTAGCACCTCCCACCTATCAGAATGGCTTGTGCCAAAAACAAGAGGAACAAGTGTCGGCAAGGGCATGGAGGGAAGGGAAGCCCAGGGAGCTGGTGGTGGGAGTGCAGCTGCCCTGGGAGACGGCGTGGAGGTACCTCAAATAACCAACACTACAAGGGCCACAGGACCTGGCAACTCCACTCCTGGGTATGTCAGTAATTACACAGAGAAAATGAAAACACTAATTTGAAAAGAAACAGGCACAAGCAGGTTCATTGCAATGGCATTTACAACAGCCAGAGTATGGAAACCACCGAGGCATCCATGACAGGGAAGTAGATAAAGATGAGGAACACGCACGCACATGCATGGATATTACCCAGTCACAGAAAAGGAAATCCTGGGGCGCCTGGGTGCCTCACGGGTTGAGTGTCTTCCTTTGGCTCAGGTCATGATCCTGGAGTCCTGGGATAGAGTCCCACATCCGGCTCCCCATAGGGAGCCTGCTTCTTCCTCTGCCTATGTCTCTCATGAATAAATAAATAAAATATTAAAAAAAAAAAAAAAAGGAAATCCTGCCATTCAAAATGTGAATAAACCTGGAGGACACCATGCTAGCTGAAGTCAGAGAGAAAATACCCTATGATCTCACTTACATATGGAATCCTGAAAAAAAAAAAACAATAACACTTCAACAGACACAGACAATAGATAAGTGGTATCAGGGGTGGGGCTGGGGAATGGCCGAAATGGGTGTCAAAGGTGCACACCTGCTCCAAAGGACGTCATGGGATGCAACACCCCACACGGTGACTGCAGTTGCTAACACTGTACTGAGTATTTGAAAGTAGCTAATGCTAATAGAGACCTAAGATTTTCCGTCACAAGAAAAAGAACTGTGTAATGATGGATGTTAACCGGATCCAAAAAAATAAATAAATAAAGGAAATGGCAAAATAAATGAAGGCACATCCTCGGGCACAGGGAAGTCCAGTGCCACAGCCAAGGCCGCACAGCTGTGGGGAGCCCCCCAGGGGCAAAGAGGCCCACAGAATTCCAGCACCTCTGCTTCTTAGCCACATCACAGCTCTAAGGCCTGGTGGGAACCCATGTCCCCAAATCCCAAATGCCATCAGTCTCACCACACGGCTCAGTCTGCCCAACTACTTGGCTCCACTTATCCTAAACACACCCCTACAAAGCAAGTGTGTCATCCTTTATGGCTCAGGAAACTGAGGCACAGAGAAGACTGGTGAACCAGCCAGTCCGAGGCAAAACCACGGCTCGTGCCCACCCTCCAAGCTGCTGGGCAAGGGTGGAGGCGGGCCGACCTCTCGCACTCTACAGAGCGCTTGCATGCGTGCTAGCTCTGGTGGCATTCTCACCACCGCCAGCAAGGAACTGGCCACATCCCCACTGACTAGTTCAGGAACCCAGAGAAGGAAAGGGAAAGAGCCTGAGTGGCCGATGCAGGTCAGAAACGCATTCTGTCTGACTCCAGGGCCTGTCCTTCCCCCACACCTGCTTTGCTGTGAAGGCAACGTGGGGGTGGCAACAAGCTCCCTGGCACAGAAGCCCACAGGCATACAAACACACCACGGCTTTATTATTTCAACAAACTCTAAAAGCACATTTCCTGGAGCTGCACCAGAAGCAGACACCCAGAGGCAGTGAGGCGGGCAGGGTGCTCCTTCCACCAGGGCAGGTGGGGACCCCTCCACCCAGGAGGGGCATAGCGCGTGGGATGTCCAAGACAGCGGTGGGGAGGCAGAGGCTGGCGCCATTTGGGCGGTGGGACGCAGAGGAGGCAAGGGCAAGTCCACGGGGCAGCAGGGCTCACTTGAGGCGGTAGAGGACCTTGCGCTGCATGCGATGCTGGATCTCGCCCCGTCGCAGCATGAGCTGCAGGACCTTGTGGATGGCGTGCTCCGGATATTTCTGTGGACACAAGGCCGGATGCAGGAGCATGCCTCCCGAGGGAACCCCAGAACAGCCTCTGGCCCACCCACTGGCCCTGCGGAGCCCCAAGGGAGCCCTCATGTCCTCCCTGCTTGTGGAGAACCTGCTGGTTTATAAAAGGCCTTCACAACCGTCTCCTTTGCTCCCAAGAAGAGCTCACATGTCCTGAGCACCTATGGGGCGAACGTCACCTCACCTGGTCCCCACGCAGCTGTACTGCAGTTATGCCCATGTTACAGGGGAGGAGCTGAGGCACACAGAGGCTAAGTCACCCACTCAAAGTCACACAGCAATTAAGTGGCAGAGCTGGAACTGTCAACTGAGTCCACGGACTCTAGAACCCAACTCTTGACCCCTAAACCTCTCTGGAAGCCTCGGTCTGCTCACCTACATGGGGCGTGGGACCACCTACTGCACGAAACTGCTGTAAAGACTGAAACCGGATGATGCACATGAAGAGGAGCTGAAACCAGCAACTGATGGATTGTTCCTGTGGTTTTGATGACCACAAGCTCTCCACGGCATCCGGAAGGCCCCACCCCCTCTCTGGGGTCCAGAGCACTGTCCTTCGAGAACTGCACGGCTCACCCTCCGGCTCTGCCCCTCTCATCCCATAAAAGCCAGGCAGTGGGGGAAAGGACAGATGGGGGAGCCTGGGTGTAGCTCTATGAGAACGCCAGCCCCTGTCCTCTTCTCTAATGGGACAGAAAACCACCCCCCAGCCCAGACTGAAGCAGTCCCTAGGTGACGAACGACAGGAACCACTGCCCCATCCTAATCCCAGGCCCGTCTGTTGAGCAACAGGACACAGGTGCCAGGTGCATGAGGACCAGGCTACAGGAGCTGGCAGGAAACCCCCAGCCCCACTACCAGGCCCCACTACCAGGCCCCGGGGAAGGCGCACCTGCTTGGTAAAGTCCTGGATGATGCTGTGCTCTGACACCTGGGAGCCGATGGCAAAGCGGCGCTTCAGCTGCTTCTCGATGCGGCTCAGAAGCTCCTGGTCCTCCTGGCTGGTAAAGCCCTCCACCCCTATGGGCAAAGGGAGATAGGTGGGTGGGAACAGGGTGCCCATGGAACTCGGTGTGCCCATGGTGGGAGGCCTGGGGAGACAGGGTCCCTGAGACAAAGGTGGCTCAGAAGAAAAACTCAAAAGGAGAAAAACCTCAAGGAAGGGGAGGAGCTCGCAGAGGACAGCAGCGTAGGCCTGAGCAGATGGCTCATGAGTGCCCCGAGTCAGCAGACAAGGCCCGCCTGTGCTGAAGGATGTTCCAGGCAGAGGGGATGGCAGCTGCAAAGGTATGAAGGGAAAAACCCGGCTTTGTTCAAAGCCCAGTCCAGGGGCCAGGAACAGGTTTTGCTGTGATTCTGGGAGAAGCAGGCAGTGGAGGGCTCTGAGGAGGGACACGAGCTGACTGAGTATGCTGGTAATGCAGGGACCCCATCCGGCTGTTCAGGTGCCCTGGCAAGCAGGAGGCTCCTGACTTCCAACTACTGTTCAGGGTGAGTCTCTCCTGCTGAGCATGGCCTGCCTACAGATGCCGTGGAGTTTCAGCAGAGGAGACAGTCAGCACGGTCAGCAAAGCCCCTCAGAGGGACTTCAAGGCTCCAGGTTGAAACGGGTCTACACGGCAAACTCCTACACAGGCTGCAAGGCCTAACTCAAATGTCACTGTCCCAAATCACATGTGCCCTCTGCATCAGCATTCCAGACAGCCCTCTGTTCACCAATGTCTCACCAGACAGAAATCCCCTCGAGAGCAGAGAGCAGAGGCAGCCATCCCCAAGGGGGGAGGGTAGGGGTGATCAGGCCCTTCTCACCACCCCAGGTCCCAGCCACTCCGGTCCTGGAATCTGCCAAGCCTGCACCCTCTGTGGAGGCACAGCATTGAGTCTTCCCTCTATCTACCCAGAGAGTTCTCTGCCCCCCGCCCCCCAGGGCCTTATGTCCTCACGTTGCACTACTGCCTCCATAACATCACCTCCTCAGAGACAGACGCCGTCCTGACCACCCCCTCCTCCATGGGGAGGCATCTTCTCCTCCCAACACACCTGGCCTGCCACAAACCCCCACCCCACTCCCTGCCACAACCCCCCCACCTCACTCTCTACAGAGCCATCTGCCTCTGCTGTCTCTCCCTTCACTCAGAATGAGGCCCACAGGGTAGGGACTTTGAGGTCCCTTCACTCTTAAACCATGACCCCTGGAATGGTGTCTGGCAAACACGACACCCACACGTGAAGGAATGAGCCCATTCCAGGAGAGCCTGCCACAGGCCGAGCTCCGGGAGGGCCCGCTCAAGGCCGAGCTCCAGGAGGGCCCGCCACAGGCCGAGCTCCAGGAGGGCCCACCACAGGCCAAGCTCCAGGAGAGCCCGCTCAAGGCCGAGCTCCAGGAGAGCCCGCTCAAGGCTGAGCTCCAGGAGGGCCCGCCACAGGCCGAGCTCCAGGAGGGCCCACTCAAGGCCGAGCTCCAGGAGAGCCTGCCACAGGCCGAGCTCTGGGAGGGCCCGCTCAAGGCCGAGCTCCAGGAGGGCCCACTCAAGTCTGAGCTCTGGCAGGGCCCGCTCAAGGCCGAGCTCCAGGAGGGCCCGCCACAGGCCGAGCTCCAGGAGGGCCCACCACAGGCCAAGCTCCAGGAGAGCCCGCTCAAGGCCGAGCTCCAGGAGAGCCTGCCACAGGCCGAGCTCCGGGAGGGCCCGCTCAAGGCCGAGCTCCAGGAGGGCCCGCTCAAGGCCGAGCTCCAGGAGGGCCCACTCAAGTCTGAGCTCTGGCAGGGCCCGCTCAAGGCCGAGCTCCAGGAGGGCCCGCCACAGGCCGAGCTCCAGGAGGGCCCACCACAGGCCAAGCTCCAGGAGAGCCCGCTCAAGGCCGAGCTCCAGGAGAGCCTGCCACAGGCCGAGCTCCGGGAGGGCCCGCTCAAGGCCGAGCTCCAGGAGGGCCCGCTCAAGGCCGAGCTCCAGGAGGGCCCACTCAAGTCTGAGCTCTGGCAGGGCCCGCTCAAGGCCGAGCTCCAGGAGGGCCCACCACAGGCCAAGCTCCAGGAGAGCCCGCTCAAGGCCAAGCTCCAGGAGAGCCTGCCACAGGCCGAGCTCCAGGAGGGCCCGCTCAAGGCTGAGCTCCAGGAGGGCCCACTCAAGGCTGAGCTCCAGGAGGGCCCACTCAAGGCCGAGCTCCAGGAGGGCCCGCTCAAGGCCGAGCTCCAGGAGACCCTGCCACAGGCCGAGCTCCAGGAGAGCCCGCTCAAGGCTGAGCTCCAGGAGGGCCCGCTCAAGGCTGAGCTCCAGGAGGGCCCACTCAAGGCCGAGCTCCAGGAGAGCCTGCCACAGGCCGAGCTCCAGGAGAGCCTGCTCAAGGCCGAGCCTGAACCCAGAATAGGATCAACAGGGGTCTGACCCACACAGGCCCATGGGTGGAGAGATCTGCAGTCCAGCTAGGGAACCACACCTTGGCACCCGGACCCAGCCCCCGAGTGCCTGTCTGTCTTCTGTGTGCCCATCCAGTCTCTGGGGGCAGCTGGACACAGAACAAGGAAAAGAGCTCTGGAAGCGCTCAAAATCGTTATGAGCTTAGGGCAGGAGTGCTATCCCCAACAATGATAAAATCACAGTTCTTAATCATTAACAGAGCCAAAAGGATCATGTTCAAGGGTCTGGGGGGGAACGCTGTGGCTTCTCATCAGGGAGGAAGATGGAGGGGAAGGGCCAAGCGCAAGGGAGGTAGTTCATAGATGCTGGGCCAACGCACAGAAGCAACACAGGCTCCCAGGCTCTGGGGCACTGCCTGGCCCCCCCAGGGCACCAAGCTGGGACCTCAGCACGGCCGAGCCCGTGTCCCAGGGGGTCCGCTCACCTGACAGAGTGCCGGACAAGGCGGCATCCAGCGTGGACACCTGGAAGAGCCGCAGAGCCTCCTCCACATCCGCTTCTGTGGCAAAGGGCTGCAGCTTCATCTTGCTGAGGGCCTCCGCGATGCGCACAATGGCCTCCAGCTGCCTGTGGGAACCACCGGTGGACTCAGTTCACGGCCTCACCCCGCCCAAGGGAGGAAGGCCGCAGAGGAGACTGCTGCCCTTTCCTCCTCGGTGACGGAACCCCGATTTTGACTCCGGCATGTGGCACCCAGCTAAGACATTCCCCAGCTTCCCTTGCATCTAGACGTGTCTATGTGACTAAGATTCAGCCAATAAGTTCTCAGTTCAAACATTTTGTGGGGATTTCAGGAAACATCTTTAAGGAAAGATGGGCCCTTCTTCCCCTTCCTCTCCTGTCGCCTGGAATGCAGAGGTGATGGCTAGAGATCCAGCAGCCATCTATGAGGATGAGCCCAAGTTGCTAATGACACTGAGGAGCCATCACACCAACCCTGTACCACTTACCCTCAAACATCTTTATGTGAGAAGTAAATTTTCAATTTATTGACTTTACTTTTTTGAGTTTTTTCTTTCTTTCTTTTTTTTTTTTTTTTTTTTGAGTTTTCCATTACTTACAGCTAAATCCATTTCTAACTAATCCTACTAGAGACAGGATCCAGCCCAGGTAGGCCCAACCTCCTACTGTATAAACTCCAAAGAATGAAAAGTTAAGAACTATGAAAACTGAGGTCCAGAGAAGGAAAGGAATTTCCCTTCAGTCAGAGAGGGCCAAAGTCTAAGACCCAGGTCTTGAACTCCCATGACCAGGCCCTTCCCTCACCCCCAGGCTTTCCTGCAATGAGGGAAGCCAGACAAAATTCAGAAAAAACAGATTCCACGTTTCCTCAAACTTAAAACAAGCCAAGAAATACATATCATCAGGGAGGCCACTGCTGATGCTCCCCCAAGCTGACCTGACCAGCAGCCCTTATTATGGGCCTGCAGTGGTAATAGGGGCCCTTGGCCTCAGGCTTGCTGGGCACATCCTGCTGTGTAAACTGAGGCCCGTCCTGCCCACCTGGGTCCAGTCCCCTGGCCCCTACTCACCGCACAGTGATGGGAATGTTGGAGCGGCGGTCGCTGTCCCTCTCATGCTGCCGGGCCCCGCTCCGCATGATGATATACCGGTTCTTCAGTTTCTCTGCAGCCTCTGCCGATAGCCGGGGGCCACACTTCCTGCAGGATGGGGGAGCAGCTGCCATTGGTCCAGGAAGGAACCTTGGGACACCCACTGTATCCCCAGCCAAATGACATCACAGATTCAGGACAATGCTCAGATCACCTAATCCCACCCTCCTCCTGAGGATAAGAAACCAGGCCAGGAGAAGGGAGTCCATTCCCCACAGCCACCCAGGACCTGGCATCAAGGTGGGGTGACTCACACCCAGGGCCAAGCCCCCGAGGATGTGGCCAAAAGGAATTGTGACGAAAGGAGATCCCCAGGTGGCTCAGGGGTTTAGCGCCTGCCTTCAGCCCAGGGTGTGATCCTGGAGTCTCGGGATCAAGTCCCACATCGGGCTCCCTGCATGGAGCCTGCTTCTCCCTCTGCCTGTGTCTCTGCCTCTGTGTGTGTGTGTGTCTCATGAATAAATAAAATCTTAAAAAAATAATAAATTAAAAAAAAAGGAATTGTGACAAGGACTGCTGGAGCAGGAGCTGCTGGGCTCATCACTGCAGCTGGGGGGGGCGGGTACTTAGGGACCCACCTGACTATAGCGCCTCATCTCCTGCAAGAGGGGCCCTCTAAGACCCCCACCCTCAGGTTTTATCTCCAACAAGAGACAAGAGAGGCAGAGGTGCAGCTTCCCAGCACAGTGCCTGGGTTCAAATCCTGGCTCTGCTACCTTCCACTAACGACCTTGGATGAGTCACTTAACCTCTTTCCCTCTGCTTCTCCGCCTCAGTCCCACCTGTACGACGGCTTACTACAGCACTCACAAAGGCTTTGGGACAGGGTTAAGCTCATTCACACGTCACTCACTCAGAGGACCACCTGGCACTGAACACTGACTATATGCGGGATCACTATTACTGGCAATTTGTGAGAAGAACGAGAATAGAAGTTGCAGCTGCCATTTCCTGAATGTTTCCTCAGTGCAAGGCTGCACCGAGCACTCAATCATCTGTGCAATCCTCACAAGAACCCTAGGTCACACCAATCCAGGGAAAGAGAGGCTCAGGGGCCAACCAACTTGCCCAAGGTCACACAGTGGGGCAGACGTCACCCAGAGCCCACGTCCACAGGGTCCCCACTGCGCTGCCTCCCTGCACGTAAGAGTCCTGGTGGGGTTTCGAGACCTTCTAATTCCTACCTTCTCATTTTAGCAACGGGGAAACTGAGGCCAGGAGCCACCGCATGACCTGTACAAGGTCAGATAGGAGCAAAGCCCAAACCCCAAAAAGGGCCTCATGTCAGGCATCCTGTGTGAGAAGCAGGCCCAGGCTTCAAGGTCCCCTCCCACCCCGGGAGACTCCCGCAGGGCCTGCGTCCAGGACTCACGCTCGGCAGTAGGCAATGAACTTCTTCAGCTTGGTCAGGTCCACCTCACCCTCCACAGCCTGGGTCTGGGTCAGCGCACTCACGTGCAGAGTGATGACGTGTTTGGCCAGCATCTAGGGGGAGCCGAGGGGACACTGGGTCAGCCCGTGGGCCCTCCTGAGCCAGCATCCCCACACCAGCATCCCCACACAAGTTGAGCAGGCAGGGAGGGAGGAGCTGGATGGGCCAGAACCCACAGAAAGGAGGAGGCCCCTCTTTCCTTGCGAGCTGTGAGCTGATTAGACAAAATCCCAGAGCTGCCAGGGCCTTATCTGCCACGACGAGGAGAGCAGCTGGCTGAGACTAAGACTCTGGCAAGGGAGGCAGAGACAGAGCTCAGATACTGAGCCCAGAGCCGGGTGGGCCTCACACCCCTAGCCTCGCTCCCTACATAAGCCACTCTGTCCCTTCCAGAAACGTTCTGGCCAGAGCTGGGGTTCTGTTACTTGCAGAGTCCAGTTCCCTTGTTTTGGATGCAAGGGGCTGGGCCCCAGGGAGGGAATCATTTACCCAAGTGCAAGCACAGCACCCCCAGGAGCAGGACTCTGGACCCCTGGCCCAGCATTCTCTGCAGCCATTGCCCCCAGCTGCCTGTTAACAGGCAGGTCTGATGTGCAGGACTTAGCGCCAAGGCCCTTGTTTACCTGCCCTCAGAACCATGGTCCCAGCCCGCTCAGCACTCACCACATCCCTCTCCTCATTGTGTTCATCCTTGACGATGAAGATCATGTCAAAGCGGGACAAGATGGTGGGCATAAAGTCAATGTTGTCCTCCCCCTTCGTCTCATCCCAACGACCGAACACCGAGTTGGCGGCAGCCAGGACAGAGCAGCGGGAGTTGAGGGTGGTGGTGATCCCGGCCTGAGAGGGGGAGGGAGGGAATGAGAGGACAGACATGAGGAGCCAGGGACATAGCCCTCCGTGCAAACATGCACTCACTGCAGCACGCCAGGTGGACAGACACCAGGCCAACGGATGTTAGGCCAACTGCTGCCGCCAGCGGACACAGGCCAACAAGCCCCAGCCCTGGGTGCATAGAGCAGCCCAAGGCTGGGGCCCGAGCACCTACCCCCACCCCTGGCCCCGGCCAGCACCCTCCCCATGGCTGGGCCAGGCTGCATGGCAGCCACGCACCTTGGCTATAGAGATGGTCTGCTGCTCCATGGCCTCGTGGATTGCCACTCGGTCGTCTTCCCGCATCTGTGTGGGGCAGAAATGTCTGTGGCACCCAGGCGAGGGGGCAGGTGACCAGGGCAGCAGAACACCATGCAGCTACCAGTCCCAAGACCCGACTCTACACCAGGCCCATGGCAGGAGCTAGGTGTCCTCTCATCCTGCTGACAATAAGCTGTGTGGGCCTGGCTCTCCTATCCCTACTCTCGAGATGTGGAACTGAGGCTCAGGGCAGCCCCGGTGGCGCAGCGGTTTAGCACCACCTGCAGCCCAGGGCGTGATCCTCGAGTCCCAGGATCGAGTCCCACATCGGGCTCCCTGCATGGAGCCTGCTTCTCCCTCTGCCTGTGTCTCTGCCTCTCTCTCTAGCTGTGTCTCTATGAATAATAAAAAAAAAAAAAAAAAACTGAGGCTCAGAGAGGTTCAACTACTTCCCTCTAGTAACAGGCCCGGAGACCCAGTGCTGGTCTCCAAGTCAGAGGTAGTTGCTGCTGTCTGAGCACAGGAGGCCACAAGCCCAGCCCCACAACTATGAGGTGCTACCCACCTTTCAGCCGCCACCTCACCATCAGACCCACCTTGTCAAACTCGTCAATACAGACAACTCCACCATCAGCCAGGACCATGGCACCACCTTCCATGATGAAGTTCCGGGACGAGGGGTCCCTCATCACTGAGGCTGTCAGGCCGGCTGCACTGCTGCCTTTCCCAGATGTGTACACCTGGGCGAGGGGAGGGAGGTATCAGGACTCAACCCAGCTCCAGCTCCAGGCCCTCACCCCAGAGAGTTAAGGGCCCAAACTGAAGTGACTCGCCCAGTGTCACGCACCAAAGCTGGCTGCAGAGCCCTGAACAGAACCTGTGCTGCTCCCTCGGGTGGAAGGCAGCCCTGGCACCAGTCTGGCCACTAGGTTCTGACCGAGGGGGAATCCACATCCATGGTCATCTGAGCCCCACCACAGCCCTACGATGTAGCGCTCAGGGGCCCGGCTCATAGGTGAGCCCATGGAGGCCCACAGGAGAGGAACAACCTACTTCCAGGTGGCCTTAGGGCTGGGATGGGGACTCCCAACCCCTAAGGAAAAGGCTCTCCCTCCCCAGGCCCTTCCTCTTTGTGCAGACCCACATGCCCCACACTGCCACTGTCCAAAGTGAGGTGAGCTTATGATGTAAAAGACACATGGTTTTGAACTTAGTGCTTAAAAAAAGAACGTAAAGCATGCAATGGTATTTATATTACACTGCACACTAAAAGAGTTAACACTTCAGATACACTGAATTAGAATATGAAGATTTATTTCCTCTACTCCTTTTAGTCTTTCAATGTGGCCACCAGACACTGAAAACCACCCCGCAGTGCACAGTAGAGCTCGTGTGTTTTCATCAGACAACCACCAGAGTCCACACCGGGCATCTCTCCTCTCTGACCGACCCGCGGGCCATACCTCCCACCGGCGCAGCCCTGTTCCCCTGGGTCAGCTTCGCCCCACTCTGAGCCCCCAGACCCACTGACCACAACACAGAGGACCCCACCTACCATACAACTGGGGTCACATCCCTGTGCTCGCACTTACTAGCTGTGGGATCCCGGGCAAGAGTGACCTATTCTGTACCGTTTCCTCCTTAAAAGGCACCACAGTGCCCACCATGCAGTGAGCGGAGCATGAGGCCAGCACATCTACACGATAAACTTGCTCAGGGTCCACAGCCAGCTAGCTCCTGGCCAGGCTGAGACCCAAAGCCTCTTAGGCCACACTCCACCCGCCACCCCAGACCCACCCATGCCCGATGGCCCCCTTCCTTCACTCTGTTCTGTCCCGACCATGACCAACAAGAATAAGGAAGAGACTGTGGGGGGCCAGCCCCCAGAAGGCCCAGGGACCCCGCGGCCCTGCCCGCAGCCTGCCTTCCCACAGGGGCAGCCAAGCAAAACAGCAAGGCCCAGGCACTCACCCCGATGGGAGAGCACTTCTCCACAAACTTCAGCAGCTGGGACTTGGCCGTCCCAGGGTCCCCCAGCATCAGCAGATTGATGTCTCCTCGGCGGGTGAGTCCGTCGGGGAGCCTGGGGGAAGACAGGCAGGTGGGCAAGGATGAGACTGAGGCCAGTCATAGGGCAAGCTGGCAGTCGGCCCCACAGCCTGTGCCACAAGCCTCAGAGCATCGGGCAGGCAGAGGCTCTGGGCTAAGACCCTCCTGCACAGCGGCCACCATGTCCCCTGCCTCACCCGTAGTAACGTTGGAGGAAACAGTTGGTCTCCAGGGCAGGGTCGGCCAAAGACAGGACACTCAGGGCCAGGGCACACAGTGTCTGATCAAACATCCCTTCCTCTGAGGGTCACCATGAGGACTGGCTGGGTGTCGCACACACGAAAGCACTTGCAAGAAGGCCAGTGCACAGTGAGGACCCCGTATGTGGAGGCTGCTGGTATCGTTATCGTCCTAGCTCCACTGCTTTCTAGTTTCAAAAGGACACACACTGTCCTACAAGTGCTATGTCCTTTCCTTCCCTGTTGCCAAGGAAACTTGGGCCCAGAGAGGTGGTATCTCTCACCCAAGGTCACACAGGAAATAAGCAGCAAAGCAGAGATTTAACCTCTTGTCTCCAGACTCCAAGCCCAGAGCTCTCCCCACTGCATCTGCTGGCCCCTTCCCCCAGGCCACCCCTAGCCCAGGTCACGGGATCCCTCTGGGTAGGAGAGCATGGACTGGCCATTAGCAGGCTGACAGCAAGGCTGGATGCTGGAGAAGGGGCTGGGAATAGCAGGCAAGGCTGAGGATCCTGGGAAAGTGAGAACATTCAAGTCTTGAGCTTCAGCAGCTCCCTCCATGGGCCAAGCTCCCCAGACCTGGCAGTACTGAACCCCCACCTCTTTCGGGAACCCCCAAACAGCAAGCAGGCGATGGCCTTCTTCATGTCTGTGCCCCCAAAGATGGACGGAGCGATGCTCTTGGAGATGACCTCGTAGACATTGGGGAGGGCGGCCAGGCGCCGGAACTCCTCCTCTTCCTGGGGGGTCACGGCCCCGGCAAAGCTGCGGCCTGAGTGGGTGGGCCGGAGAGGGAGGGCATGTGGGTGCTGTGTGAGGACACCCGGCCAGCATGGTCAGGGCCCCCTGCAGGTCAGGCCCCAGAGCCTGGCCAGCACAAGCCTGAGCTGGTTCTCGGGGTCCAGGAAGGGAGAGGAAGGCTGGTCTGAGGACCTGGAGGGCCGGACCCTGGAGGCCCCCAGGTACCACTGGGAAGGGTGGGCAGAGGGAGACAGGGAGGCCCAACAATAACCCAGGGGAGAGACAGCAGGGGGGCTGGGCACGGGGGCTGGCACAGGCAGGGCCCAGGCCCCACTCACCGGAGCCATCTGTGTCCACCTGGATGCCCAGGACACGGATGTAGGAGCTCCGGATGCCCACACCCACCCTATCACGGCCCTTGCTGGTGGTCAGGCCAAATTTCTTGATGGAGTAGATGCCCATGATGGTGACCCTGTTCCCAGGGACAACCTTGTCACACAGGTACCTGAGGAGACAGGGGGAGGGGAAACAAAGATGACAGCCTGGTGGGCACAGCGAGTCCCTGACCATCACCCACCCTGTCACCCTCACCTCCCGGGCTGGCCCCAGGCCTCTACATCCCTCGGGGCCCCCACGCCAAGCACGCATGGCCCAGGTAGGACACTGAAGACCAAGGCTGCGCACCGCCCTTGGTCGCTGTGGTGGCCTTGACCCTTCCCTGCCCTCAAGGGCTCATTCGTTCCGCCAGTTGGGGCCACAGGGCAGGCTCAGCACTAGCCCACCCAGTCTTCAGAAGCCCCATCCCCATCTTAGCTGCTGCGGACTCGTCGCAGGGCTCCCCTCAGCCACCTTGGGAAGCCTTCCTCCGCAGGCCCTCCAGCTTCTCTGCAAGGGTCACCACCACCCCCCATTTCTGCCTCTTCGGGGCTCCATGAGCTCAGTCAACTCATCCTGCCTCTGGACTTCCAGGTCGTCTTTTCAAAACTAAGATGCTGAAACAGAAGTCTCCAAGTCCCTCCAGTCAGAACCGCAGTGCAGCACGGAGGGGACCCTGGGGCACGTAGCTGCACTCTTGCCACTTAGAAGCTGTGTGGCCTCAACAAAGTCACCGCACCTCTCTGAGCTTGGGGGGAGTGGGGAACAGTGATAAAGTGATCGGACCTGCTCAAGAGAGGACACAGACCCAAAAGTGTTCTTTCCACGTGCCAGAAATAGTCCCATCCCACAGAGGACCGTCCGTGGGCATCTTGTCATAATTCTGAGAGGACTCTGGGGCACCCTTCCCACGTACCACTTCTTAAGTCTGGACTACAAACTGTGTGGAGAATAACCTAACAAGCACCAAATACTTAACTTGTATCAAGGGCCTATACAAAATAGGCTCATTTTCCAATTAACATCTCCCAGCAGCCTCACTAGAGATTAAGGACTGTCGTTGAGCCCACTTTACTGATGAGGAAACCGAGCCTTCTCCATCCAGCTCACGTAACTCACCCGTCTGACTTCTACACACACAGCTGTCACTGATGAAGCTAAGGAAGCCTATGGATCCACTCCCCAGGGAAACACACGGCACCGCAACACCAGCACATATGTCCAGGTGTGCAAGCCCAGGTGAGGAACAACCCCCACAGCTACAAGCCTCCCTCCCAGGTGGCCCTGAGGGGACCAAATGCTAGCCAAGCACCCTAGCACCATCCTCCTTTGGCCGAACCCGAGGAAGAATACTATCAGAGAGCCTGGGACACAGGCGGGGCAGGGGCTCTCTGAGCTGCAGGGACCCTCCCAGAAGAGCCCAGGCTCAAAGCTCTAGAAGCCAGCCAGTCCTTTAGAGTTCCAGGCCCTTGTGTGCATGGTGGGGCTCCGGGCCCCCGCAGATTCCAGGAGAATGGGAAGAGATGGAAACAGATGGGAAGCACCAGTGTCCCTGTGAACAAGTGTCCAGAACAAGCCGTCCTCTCCTCCCACCACTCACCAGCCACAGCCAGGGCCACCTGCCCCCAGGGATGCCCACCCCACCCCACCTCACCTGTCACAGTAGAGCTGCATGTGTCTAGGCATCTCGCCATGAGGCACCGCGTCAGGCAGCTCCTGGAGCTTGAGCGTCTGGAAGTCCACACACTTGCACTTGTCAGGCATGATGAAATAGGGGTCCAGGGGGCACTTGGGGCGCCCAGCCTGATCCCTGTAGGGTGAAGGAGAGAGGGTCACTGGAGTTGGGGGACAAGATCCAGCCAATGGCAAGTTTAGGATTCCAGGAGTTGCTGGACAAGGCCCTTCAAAGGAGCGGGGGGGACCACAGACCAGGCCTGGCTCCTCCAATAACTTAAAGGACGCAGACAAACCACTCTCAATCCCCGTGAGGCTCGGTGTCCCCACAGGTAGCTCACCAATGACCTCATGAAACCCCCACTCCAATCCCAGGAACTCCTGGTGAAGGTCTGGGCACGTGGAGACCATTCTCAGGGTCAAGGCCTCTTCTTACCCCCATGTAATGAAGTCACGGTTCAATCACTCTAGCACTGTTACAGCAAAGTACCCACTACGCGCCAGACACTGTTCAATGGGCCAGGGGACATGGCAGTGAAGATTTCAGTTGGGGAGACTGAAAAAGCCAGCCGCCAAATGGCTGCAGGACAGAATGACAGTGGTGCCCCATGCTGTCGGGCAGGTGGGTTAGAGTGACCAGGTATGCGTGCACCACGTGTAAGATGGGAGGCCTGGGGAGGAACCTCTGGGAGATGACATAAGAGAAAGCGGACAGAAGTGAAAAATGAGGACTGTGGAGGGCAGAGGGAAATGTTTGGGGCAGAGGAAATAGCACGTTCAAAGGCCCTGTGCCAGAAGTATGCTCAGCAATCCCAGAGGAGGGATGAAATGAGGCTGGACCTAGAGAGAGGAAGGACAACCAGAGGCCAGAAGGACCTGGGAGTGGGTCCTGGAGGGTCGTGTGGGCCAGGACCACACCTAACTTTGGGTGACATAGAAATGACTGGGTCACCCGCAGGGTAGGCACCAGCTGCGGGGTGGAGAACAGCCTGGAGGCTGCCCTGGCAAACCAGTTTGCTTTAGAAGACCCCAGATGAACTGTCCCCTGGACTGCTTCTCCCTCCCAACCCTGGGGTCCCCACAAGGTTGTGTGGGCATCCTGATGCGAACAGAACTCACCAACGAAGGATACTACACCTGGTTAGCAGCCCTGGTGCCCAGGCCTGTGCCACCCCCGCAGGGCACGCCCCGTGCTGCAGGCCAGTCCTCCCCCCCAATCTCCCTCTAGACGTCACTCCCAACAGTCACTGGGCCCGGCAAGGCCCACTCACGTGTTGCACTTCCTGGGCAGGGCATAGCCCTCCAGGCCCGGGCGCATGGCAATGTTACTAAGCGTGTTGCGACAGCTCCGGCACTGGATAGAGATGCGGGTGGCCTTGGCACGGACCCCAGACGCTGAGATGATGATGCCAGGGATCTTCACCAGGTGTGACATCATGTCCGACTGCACAGAGCCACCAAGAAGTGGTTGGTTAAAGGGAGACATGGATAGCAGATGTGATGTGATAAAAATCTCTTCCTAGGGCACCCAGCTGGTTCAATCAGAAGAGCATGTGTTGGGGCAGCCCGGGTGGCTCAGTGTTTTGGCACTGCCGTTAGCCCAGGGCATGATCCTGGAGACCCAGGATTGAGTCCCAAGTCAGGCTCCATGCATGGGGCCTGCTTCTCCCTCTGCCTGTGTCTCTGCCTCTCTCTCTCTCTCAGGAATAAATAAAATCTTTAAAAAAAAGGGGGGGGGGGCACATGTTTTTCAGAAACAAGCTACAAAGCTGCGGGTGTCCTGGCACCCCAGAATCCTGAGCTGGAAAGGATGGGTTTCAACCCCTCCAAGCCACCCCGACAAATGATCCTTCTAGGGAGGGCTCCTCCCCATCACAGAAAATCCACCACCTGAAGCAGGCCAGGTATAGCCTTGTTCCTTGAAGCACGCTGTGTCCTCCAAAATAAGAAGTGTGTCCCCAGGGGAGCTGAACCTTGCCTCTCTAACCATACAGCTCCCCCCATAAAACAGGTCCAACGGATGCCACTTCCACAGAGAGGCGAACGTGACATGGAGCTTGATTCCAGAGTCACGGAACCCCTCCTCAGTGCTGGGAAGGCAGAGGTAAAGCTGACAAGCTCCAGGATCCACCACCCTGCTTCTGGAACAGACCTGCCACCGTGTGAGCCAAAGACAGCTTGACATGGGCCCCGAGAGAGCTGCATGATGTGGGGACACAAGCAAAGACCAGAGCATGGCCCTGGGGGTGCAGCGCATGATGAGGAGGTGCCATTAGCTAACCGGGTGACCCTGGGGCCTACTGCAGAGAAAGCTGAGCACAGGCACGTGCTGCCCTAGATTCTAGCAACAGCCCTATGACAACTACCACCATCCTGACCATCATCACTTCCTGCTCGCTGCTCTCCTGCCTATTTTATAAATTTTCCACACGACAGTCTGAGAAATCATTTGCAAATGGAACTGGTTCATTCGACTTAAACATACACTGTCTTTCTACTGTGCTTCATAGAGGATCCAAGCTCCTTCCCTTGGCTAGAAAAGCCCTGGCCCTCTGGCCTCTTCCCTCCCCTTCCCCCTGCCCTTCCTCCAACCCTCACCCATACTGGGGTCCGGCCACCCCGGCTGCTTCTTGTTCCTTGAAGCATGACACCATCCTACCTCAATGCCTTTGCACCTGCTTCTCCTTGAGCCTGGAAGGCTCTTCCTGAGGCTGTCACACCTCTGACGATGCATCACTCAGACTCCCTCCAACATCACTTCCTCAGAGGCCTCCTTCTGACCACCATCCACCTCCCTCAGCCACTGTCATGTTTACCTCGTTCTTTTCGTTCTTTCATGACTGTACCCGGCTCCTGAAGCCATCGCCATGTCCCTTACCTGTCTCTCCCACCATAAGCCCCATGAGAAGCCAGTCCCATCTGTCTATAGTGAGGGTCTAGCCCAGCACCTAAGCGAAGCAGCCTTCAGTATTTGTCGGTTAGAACAAACACCTGGATGACAGACCGGCTCTGCCCACCCTGCTTGCCTCCCAATCGTTCTCTAGCCACGCTGGCTTGTCCTTCAACATGGCCTTGAACATAGCATGCCCTCCTTGCACTCAGGCTCTGCAGGAGCTGTGCCGCCACCTCCCTGGAGTGCTCTCCCAGCTGTCTGCCCCCCTGCTTGGCCTTTGCTCAGGTGGTTCTCCACCAAGGAAGCCTTCTCTGCACCCGCTGACTTCCTCCACTGCGCTTACGATCATCTACAACCATCATGGGTGATACTCTGGTTTACTCAGGGTCCCCCCGCACACCCCTCAGGGTGGGGGGTATAAAGTCCACAGGAACAGGAGTTTGTTGTTCAACATTGTTTCTCCAGAACCCAACTCAATCCCCTGCCCACAGAAGAGCTCGGTAAACATTTGTCCAATGAGTTAATTTTACAGAGGAAGAAAGAGGCTCAGAGAGGTCTGGTGAGCTGCTCAGGGTCACACAGCTAGCACTCAGGTCTGTCTGTGTCTGAAGCTCCTATGCTCCGTGCAGCAGCCACTGTCACCCTCCCCCCAGCCTCTAAGTGGACCCACCTTGAGGCTACGAATGCTGGACGGACTGGCGTCCGACTTGAGCATGACCTGAATGTCCTGGAGCACCTCCTCCCCTGTGGGCCGGGGCCGGGTCACCTCATCAGCCACCTCCTTCGCAGCTTCCTCTAGCTGGAGAAGAGGAAGGCGACACCTGTTAGTGACCAGAGCAGGGCCAGCCCTGGGGGATTCAGGGAGGGACAGGGTCCCACTCACCAGTTGCAAGTGCTCGGCCGGCTGCTTGTACAAGTAGTCAGCCAGGTCCTCGTCGAAGCTAGCCAGGTCCTCCATCTCCACTTCGACCCAGTACTCCCCCAGGTTGTAATGGCGCTTGAGCTCATCCCTGGAGTGGGCAGGTGGCAAGGTGGAGGCAGGGCGGGGTGCAGAGAAGAGGACATCAACACTGGCTGAGGTGCACCTGCACCCTCACTGTGCCCACATCATCACCATCGTTGCTCCTACTCCTCTTCCAGAACACACATCAACTTCTAGGTGGTTCTGTGATATAACCCTGCAGAGGATCCCTGTTTCTCACAGAGGCATCCTCAAAAAACAGTTCTGGTTAAACACTCCCCAAGACGGCTAAAGGATATTTCAACACTCAGACAGGGCTGTGTGCACAGGTCACTTTGGGATGTTTTGTTTTTTTCTCCCTGCAGGACCCCCTGGAGCCTTTTACTTTCTGTCAGAGGCTACCAAACCACAAAGCTCAAACCTGGAGACGAGATGGTAGAGACTACCTTGTCAACCACCAGATGGACTTCTACAGAGCATCCATCCCATGGGACTACCGTCCCAAAATGCACTTAGGGACACTGACCTACGCTATGCAGAGCCCTCTCTTCAGCCTCATCTCAGACCTTAACCCCTTCGACCTTATGTCCCAGAGCCACATGCAACAGCCAACTCTGACCTAGAAAGCACTTTACTATAACAGACCACCCATAACTCTCCGCCCAGGCAGGCAACTCCTTCTGTAGAGAAGGCCCTCCATATCTGAAACTCTTCTCAGCTGGGGGCCAAAGGTGGGCTCCTCTGGAGGCCCTCCATAACTCCCCTTTGCTATTCTGCCTTGGAGGCAACTGTCACTTTGTAATTTATCTCTTGGCCTCCACACCTTGACCTCACTGACTTAGGAGCTTCACTGACCACTGATGTACAACCTTCTAAAGAACAAGCAACAGGACCTCTTCATATCTTAGTGCCTAGCACAATGCCTGGCACACACATGGTCAATGTCAGCTGATACATGAATAAATGGAGGCAGAACTGCTGACACTCATTTACTGATGACACGGAGACTGTTACCTGGAAGTCACTCAACTAATAATTTCACGCCCATGTCTGGACCCACAGATTCAACTCCTCTGCATTTCAAGGTGCTAAGGTGAGAGGCTGGGCTTGCCAACGGTTATATAATGACGAAGAGCAGATTCAGTGGGTAGCCCAGCACCTGGAACAGTACCTTAGTGCCTGGCAGACAGCAAGTGCTGATCAACAGAGGCGGCCAGACTGGAAGGAATGCCTAAGTGAAATTAAATCCTGACCACCACCTTCACCTTTTGCACCCATAGAGGGCTTGAGTTTACCAGGCATCAGAGACATGACACAGAAAAACAAGAAGTGAACAGCAACCAGTCCTAGATAAAGAACCAAAGGGCCCAAGGAAGTTCTAGCTGATGGTTAGGGGCCCCGGGGGCTATTCATCAAAAGTACATAACCAAATGCGGCCCGGGAGTGGCCGGGATGAAGCTCTGCTGGGACCCAAATCCACAGGCTCCTTCACCTCTCCGGGGCCCTGTCCCCATCCGTGCACTGGGGCGCTAACGGGCTCAGAGTGCACACGCGTGGCCACAGCGGCGCCTGCTCCGCCGCGGGGGGTGTCTCCAGCTCCCCGCCTCCCCGGGCCGCACCTGTATTTGAAGGTGAAGCCGGTGCGGTCGGTGCCCACTCGGTACTGCCGCAGGAACTCCTTGAAGCGCCTCTGCAGCTGCGATTTGCGCGCCTGCCCCTCGTCGGCCGCGGGGTCTCCCCCGAAGCTGTCGCTGTAGAAGATGCCGGGGTCGTCGAAGCCGGACATGACTGCGCCTGGCACGGGGACGACCAGCTGGAGCAGGCCGGAAGCGGCGGCGGCCTCGGCTCGGAGGGAAGGGGAGGGAAGGGGCGGGGGACCGCCGCCCGCCCAGGACACCCTGCCCACCCCGCCGCGCCCTCCTGCGCGGACGCCTGCGCACGCCCGGCCCCCCCCCCCCCGTAGCCCGGCCCCGGGTCTCACCTCGCCCCCCCGCACCCCGGCCCCACGCACCCCGGCCCCGGGTCTCACCTCGCCCCCCCGCACCCTGGCCCCCCGCACCCCGGCCCCCCGCACCCCGGCCCCGGGTCTCACCTCGACCCCCGCACCCCGGCCCCCCGCACCCCGGCCCCGGGTCTCACCTCGACCCCCCGCACCCCGGCCCCAGGCACCCCGGCCCCGGGTCTCACCTCGCCCCCCCGCACCCCGGCCCCCCCGCACCCCGGCCCCCGGGTCTCACCTCGCCCCCCCCGCACCCCGGCCCCGGGTCTCACCTCGACCCCCGCACCCCGGCCCCCCGCACCCCGGCCCCGGGTCTCACCTCGACCCCCCCGCACCCCGGCCCCAGGCACCCCGGCCCCGGGTCTCACCTCGCCCCACCGCACCCCGGCCCCCCACACCCCGGCCCCGGGTCTCACCTCGCCCCCCCGCACCCCGGCCCCACGCACCCCGGCCCCGGGTCTCACCTCGACCCCCGCACCCGGGCCGCCGGCTCACCTCGCCCCCCCGCACCCCGGCCCCCCCACACCCCGGCCCCGGGTCTCACCTCGCCCCCCCGCACCCCGGCCCCCCGCACCCCGGCCCCGGGTCTCACCTCGCCTCCCCCGCACGCCCCGGCCCCGAGTCTCACCTCGACCCCGCACGCCCCGGACCCAGCACACCAGCACCTCCGCGCCCGCCGCCGCCTTTCGCGGGAAAAACCAGGCGCCGCGGCCGGGCGCCGCGGCCGCTGCACCCTGATTGGCTCCCCGGGGGCCCGCAGCCTGCGATTGGGCCGCTCTGCGCCCGCGAGCTCCGCCTCCCGGACCGGCCTCCGAATCCGATTGGCTGGCGGCTCGTGACGTCATGTCCCCGGCCTCCTCCGGGCTCCATCTTGCCGGGCTGACAATTTGGCGCGAAACTTCTGAGCCGGGGGGAAGCGGCGGCGGCGGAGCGGGACGCAAAGATGGCGGAGGGCGGCCTCCGGGCCCGGGCGGTGCGCGGGGGCCTCGCCTGTACCCCCTCGAGCCTTCCCACAAGGCCGAGCCCGGAGCAGGACCACTTGGGGGTTCAGAAGCCGTGGGTCCCGGGGGGAGCCCGCCGCCCCTCCCCGAGCCCTCCCCGGCACCCCCTCCCCGAGCCCCCCCCATACCCCCCTCCCCGGCAGCCCCCTCCCCGGCACCCCCTCCCCGAGCCGCCCCGAGCCCTCCCCGGCACCCCCTGCCCCCTGCGCCGAGCCCTCCCTGGCATGCTCCCTCCTGAACTGAGGTTGGAGAGAAATCCAGAGTAAATCTCTGGGCCCAAAGTTGGCTGATGAAGGGACCCAAGGATGTTTTTTTAGACCCAGAGGATGATTTTTTTGTTTGTTTTCATTGTAAACGACTTTTCATTCTTTGGCAATGCTTAATATTTGCAGAAATTCACAACCAGGTGCCCAACCTAGCTTGAAAAATGGCAAGATTGGGGGCACCTGGGTGGCTCAGCGGTTGAGCGTCTGCCTCGTCTCAGGTCATGTTCCCGGGGTCCCGGGATCAAGTCCGCATCGGGCTCCCCACAGGGACCCTGCTTCTCCTGCTGCCTGTGTCTCTGCCTCTCTCTGTGTCTCATGAATAAATAAACCTTTAAAAAAGTTTCAGGTTCATTTTTTGTTATTTATTTTTAAGGATCTTATTTATTCATGGGAGAGAGAGAGAGGCAAGCTCCCCATGGGGAGCCTGATAAGGGACTCAGTCCCAAGACCCCAGGATCATGACCTAAACCAAAGGCAGATGCTGAACCACTGAGCCACCCAGGTGACCCTCAAATTTGCTTTTCTCATCAATACTACATGGAAAGCCCCTTGGAGAACAGAACAGATTTAATTCATTCTTATTTTTTTTAAGTTTATTTTTTGTTAGGTAATCTCTACTCCCAAAGTGGGACTTGAACTCAAGACCTGGAGATCAAGAGTTGCTTCCTTACTGGCCATCTAGGTGCCCAACTCCTCCGTAGATAGAATACAGATTATTCCGCCATGTTCTTGTCAATAGAACCAAGATGGTTTGTTTCTGTTTCTCCCCTGCCTCCTTTCCTTTATCACTACAAATAATGAATATGGATGTCATGTTCCCCGAAAACCGGAAAGCAGGCCTTGGGTGGGAAGGGCTACAGCTGCTATTTGAATGCCTGCTCTTGGCAAATATAATCTCATTAAAGTGTGGCTCCTGGGCCTGGTTGGTTGCACTTTGGAATCTCAGGGAGCTTTTCACAAACAGGATTCCAGGGGCAGAACCTCCTTGGGTGGGGCCCAAGATCCCCACCCCACCCCCATGATCCTGACGCCACTGTCCACACGCTGACGTCGAGCTGCCGGGCCCTCTACCAGCTGTGGGAGGGAGGGGTGTTATTTTCATTTTGCCAGGGAACAAAAGACAAGTGACTTTTCCAAGGGTTCCAGACTTTGTGACAAAGCCAGGCGTGGGTACACAGCTCTCCTGACTCCCAGTCCTCACATACCAGAGGTGTCAAGGGAACACCTTGTCCCCTGCTTTCCCAACTGCACCTTCAGGGAGGGGTTTTCACTTCCCCATATTGGGAAGCTGCACTATTAATATTTCAATGGCTTTCATGACTTGGAAAAAAACGTGGGTTTTAGAACTGGACAGACCTGGTTTAAATCCTTCCAGCCCCCCCGGAGTGATAGCACCCCCACGGGTTTGCCGCGAGGATCACATGAAGGGACACAGGAAGTGACCCGCGTGCTCACAGCACAAAGATCACTTAGCAAAAATCGCAAACCCCTGATCACTCTCATTTTGTAACAGGCGCTCATGTGATAGGATGTTGGCCTTCTACCTGCATCTCCTGTGCTGCTCAAGACAGACAGGTGACATAGATCTCACTGTATTCATGTTACAGGTGACAGAATGGAACCCAGACGGGTTAATAACGAATCTCAAAGGCAGAGCTACGAAGCGAGTGGCAGGGATGGGAACCCAGGGATCTCCCTGTCCCAAACATTCACTGTATCCACTAGATAACATTTGGTCCCCGAATCTGCTCATCTCGGCCTAACGGGGCCACGGCATCCTCAGTAAAGCTGAGTCTTACATCAAAGGTCAACACAAAGATTCACATACCAGCTGCCTAAAGCTCACCACCCACATTCTCAGAGCAGAGACCAACATCTGAAACTGGCCCCTTCTACCCGCACCATCACCCCTTCTCCCCACCAGGCACTCAAGAAACGAACGGGCAAGAGTTAGCTCCCCAAGGCTAACAGAGCCCAGGAAAAACACTTCAAGTTTCTATCAGGCACTGTAGTTTATTATTTCACACAAAAGTTAGAGACGAAGGCCACAGTGTTGTTAAACACCTCCCATCCCACCCACCCCCAAAACTCACCCTAACTGTGCTATAAAAACAGAACAAACAAAATACCACAGTTCAGGTGGAGCCAGGAACAAAACACAGCTCCGACAAAAACAAGACAAACACAAGACACAACATCTTTTTTGATATAAAAATCGCCATGGCCCACGGAGAAAGTGGTCATAGTATGTCAAGGAGACCACACACCCAGGGCATTTGGAGGTTCAAGACAGCCACCACTTCTGGCCATGTCTTCTGGGCTCTACTGCAGGAACTGGGGGTGCTGAGGGGCCAGGCAGGACCCCTCATCCCACTTCAGAAGTTCATGTCATTGAACTGGATGTGCTTTTGGTTGGGGAAGATGCCACAGACTCTCCCTTTCCAAAGAGAGGGATGCAGGGTCAGGGCGGGGGTGGGGGGCACAGACAGCCCCCTGTGCCTAAAGTAAGGAAGCCAAGAGATAGTCCCTCTCCAGAAACAAGGTCCTCCATTGAACAGAGTTCACAGCCTAAGGAGCCAGTGCCCGTGCATTCACATGACATAAAGTCCCACAGCCACCGTTGCCACCAAAAAGCTGAGTGTAAGGACCCATCGGAGGAGCGGTGCCTGGGACGGAAGGTTGAGCTGGGGCTTCCCTCTGGGAGTCTCCGCGGGAGTCGAGTCTGAAAGAGAAAGGAGGAGCATTGTCACCCACAGCTGGACAGAGGTGGCGGTATGGGATGTCACAGCAAAAGGGCCTCAGCAGGCTCCTGTACAGTTCCTGCTCCATGCCAAGATTCTGCGACAGCGGACAGGGAGCCCTCTGGCCACTGCTCTGATCCCCTCAAAGACGGGGAGCTTCCTCCTCCTGCAGGCTGTCTGCTTTTCCATTTCAGCCAGCCCACACTGTGGGAACACATCCTCCAGGGGTACTTGGGACCCCGCTCTGAGAACTGCGGCATGAGGATAAGGACCCCTCCCCTACCAGGGAGCCAACCCGTCCCATCGGGACTGGCCTCATTCCCATGCTCCTGACGGAGGGCTCCGCATGGTCCTGCACAGGTGGGAAGGCCACAGGCAGGTGGGGCAAGGTGGTTCTAGGAGCAAAGGCCTCTGGTAACCTGCCTGGCAGGTGGCAGGGCTTCACCTCTCTGTTCACTCACTCCCCTCCACCCCCAAAAGCCACAATCCTACCCACACATGTGTCAGGCTTGGTGAGGGTACATTTCATGGAGCACTTTGGTCTTTCTAGAAGTATTCCAGATGTTCTCTCTACCCATGTCCCTCTCTGGGGCACCTGAGGGAAGGTCTAGCATGCAGTAAGGCCTGGGGTTCCGTATTCCCCATGTCCCATGGCACAGTGGCAGCTAGAACTGATCCCAGACACCCTGTCCCACATCGGGGCAGAGGGTGCTCTGCTTCGGAACCATGAAAGGGCCCTCAAAGGAGCCTACATTAAGAGGCTTTGCCCCTGGGTGCCTGGGGAGCTCAATCAGTTGAGCGTCCAACTCTTGATCTCAGCTTAGATCAGGATCTCAGGGTCATGAGTTCAAGTCCCACGTTGGACTCCACACACCCACAAGAGGCCCTGCCCATGCCTTCTGAGGGTTCTTTATGTGCATGTCTGTGCTTCTCACCAGTGAACCAGAACTTGCTGACCACCCTTAATTTTAGAGACGGGGAAGACAGGTGGGGAGAGCCACCCTCGGAAGGAGGGCCTCAGGCCCCTGGGCCAGTGCCCGACTGCTCATTTAAAACACCCAGAAGACAGGATAGTCAGGAGGTACTGGGGGCAGACAGCTGGGCCGCAAGCCCCTCCCACGGAGCCCATCAGAGGGCGGGGGGCTCACCTTGTGCTCTGCTGCCAACCCGTTGTCGTAGCCCTGAGGCCTGCGAGGGGCTCTGGTCCTCAGTGTCCTTGCTCAGCAGCTCCTGCAGCTCCTCAAACAGCTAAGAGACAGAAGACACACAAGCTTGAGCTAGAAAGAGACGGTGCTAGGCCCCAGGCACAGGTGGGCTTCTAGGTTGTGCTAGGAAATATTTAGGACCTCACGAAATTGTAAGAAAACTCATGAGCAGTCCCATTGCCTTCCCTCAGCTTTGGAGGGAGAATGTGACAGGTGCGTTGGCCTCTCCTGCCTGCTCCCCACCACATCCTTGCCCGGTAACCCGCTTCCTGCCTTGAGGGTCCACCGGGGCTCTTCGTGCCCTTCTCCCGTGTCCCAGGGCTTGTGTCCCGCAGCCTGCTGCCTTCCCCCAGCTGTCCCCTGTGCCAGGCAGCCCCAGGAAGGGCGCTTCATGGGGTTCCCTGGCCAGGCTTTGCACCTGCAGCTCCTGCAGGCTAACCAGAGCTCAGGCAGCAAGAGCCAGCCTTCCAGCGGGGTGCTGGCCTCCAAAGCCCCCGTTCTTTCAGAACCTCTCTGAAAGGCACAGATTTTCTCAGAGGCTTGACCAGGTTTTGTCTGCCACTGACTGCAGGGTCAGGAAGGTGCTCCAAAACAAGTGCTGGCTCCCAGGCTGAGAACAAGAAGCCAGGAGGGCAGGAGACAGGACCCCAGTCCCTGCAGCACCTCAGGGAGGATCGGGGAGCTATGGGATTCTACAACATCGGTTAGAAGGAGCCTCACCCCACCCCGAGCTCCACCCATTCATCCTTTAAAACCACTATCCCCCTGGTTTTAAGGAAATGCTTCTAGAAAGTTGCTTCCTGGGGCCCCTGGGTGGCTCAGTGGTTGAGTGTCTGCCTTCAGCCCAGGGCGTGATCCTGGAGTCCCGGGATCGAGTCCCACATCGGGCTCCCCGCATGGAGCCTGCTTCTCCCTCTGCCTGTGTCTCTGCCTCTCTCTCTGTGTGTGTCTCAGGAATAAATAAATTAAAAAAAAAAAAAAGAAAGGAAAGAAAAAGAAAGAAGAAAGAAAGAAAGAAAGAAGAAAGAAAGAAAGAAAGAAAGAAAGAAAGAAAGAAAGAAAGAAAGGAAGGAAGGAAGGAAGGAAGGAAGAAAGGAAGGAAGGAAGGAAGGAAGAGAAAGGAAGAGAAAAGAAGAGAAAAGAAGAGAAGAGAAAAGAAAAGAAAAGAAAAGAAAAGAAGAGAAGAGAAGAGAAGAGAAAAGAAAAAAGAAAAGAAAAAAAAAGAAAAGAAAAGAAAAGAAAAGAAAAGAAAAGAAAAGAAAAGAAAAGAAAAGTTGCATCCCACTTTCCTGGTCAAACAGTGACCCTGCAGTGCCAACCTGACCACACACAAACACACACACAACATCTGTGTTGTCATAGAAGGCCACAGCTGTGCCCATCACATCCCAAGAGAACGCAGCTAACACGACAGGGCCGGCCCTGTGCCAGCTCCTGCCATCAGGACTCGACTGGTATAAAGTCACCCGACCCTCCCAACAGTGCTAAGAGGCAGGTACTATCATATCCCCGTTTTACAGACGGGGAACCTGAGGTAAGAGCACCCAGCTGTAAGTGGGCCCACACTCCCCCACGACCCCAGCGCCTTCCCCGCCGTGGAAGAGAACTACCCACCCACAGAGCAGCCTGAGGCTGGGGCAGGGGGACACAGCTGGCAGCCCCTCACCTGAATGTTCAGCAGGAAGGCAGTCTTGGCCTCTTCGATGACCCTCTGCCTGACCTCGGGCGTCATCTCCAGAGAGTTCATGCGGGAGCGATACAGCTGCTTGAACTTCGTGGCACTGGCGATGTTGGGGAAGGTGAAGAAGTCGACGCCCTCCCCGGAGCTGGGCAGGTCCAGGGCCTTCTGAGCAATCTTCTTGAGGACCTGGCCCCCCGACAGGTCACCGAGGTAGCGGGTGTAGGCGTGGGCCACCAGCAGCTCTGGCTCCCTGCGCCCCACCTCCTGGAGGCGATGCACGTAGCGGCGGGTGGCCTGCGTGTAGGGGATGGCCTCGTGCCAGCGGGGGCCGTACCAGAAGGCCATGTCCCTCTCCAGGGCGGCCTTGCGGTGCAGCTCTTCTGGGAAGTAGAGGGGGGCGTAGACCGGGTTCTCCCTGTTGTGCTCGATCTCCTCCTCCAGGGCCTCGTAGACGTGGTACAAGGAAGCCATAACCAGCTGAAACCAGGGTGAGCAGGTCAGGCTGCAGCCTTGTGTCAGGACCCGGTCCCGCCCCTTCACTGCCGCCCCGGTGGAACCCTCATGCCCTCCCGGAGCTGGGCTCCCACCTCCAGCTCGCCCCCTCCGATCCCCCCACCTCCTGCTCGCCCCCTCCGATCCCACCTCCTGCTCATCCCCCCAATCCTCCCCCTGCTCACCGCCCCCCATCCCCACTGCACTGTAGACAGCCGGAGTGTCAAAGTCCATCGTGCACCTGCTGAACCTAAAACCCTTTTATTCCACCTGCTGAACCTAAAACCCTAACTCAGGCCTCATAAAGATCCAGAGGAGCTGCTCTCCCCACTTTACAGAGAGGGAAAAACTAAAGCTTGGAGAGGGTATGATACTGGGAGACCTCACAGCCAGCAAGCAGTGAAACTGGATATGGGCCCAGGCGTTGCTAGGAGCCAGCACAGCTCTGGGGCAAGGGGGCCTGAACGAAAGCGTTCACTGGAGCCTCACAGTGCCTCTGCACTTTGACCCCCGGATAACTATCCGTGGGCCGAGGCTCCTTTCCAGAGACCCACTGCGATCTCCACCACCCTGGGGGCTGGGCAGGGGAGGACGGCCCAGCACACCTTGGCTTGGGAACTCTAGTTTGAGTTTGAAGGAGGACAAAGTGTAGATGTCCTGGTTGAGGTTTTCCAGTTATTTCTGAGCCGCAAACGCTCCCAGCAGCCCCCCTTCTCAAAGGGGCACAAAGCCAGGCAGCCTGATACAAGACAGCCTGGGCTATTGAGGGTGCCGACCCACTTCTAACCTCGGCTCGGGCCATCCTGGGCTATGTGACCTCAGGTAAGCCGCTCGCCCTCTGTGGGTGACTGGAGGTCTGAGTGACTGTCAAGTCAAGCCTTGGTCCCCTCCCCTGCCAGAGGGGATAATGATGTCCTAAGGGGGGCTGATGTGAGAGCTGCCCTCAAGCAGGGTGACAGGGGCAAAGTAGTAGGCTCAGCCTGGGATTTAGCCCTAGGTTCCAAGGCTGTGGTGATAAATGCCACTTCCATCGCATCACCTATGTGAGCACTGGGTTCTCTCATGCGTCTGTGTCCACTTTGAACTCAGTGGCTTAGAGGCAAGATCCAAAGTTCCAGGGGCTGGGGATGGGACACTCCAGCAGTCACCTCCCTGGCTCCCACTGCCCCCAGACACAGTACTACAAAATGGGCGTGGCATGTGCCATCCTTTTGAGAGAGGGAGGAAGAGGACAGGGAGGGGGAGCCAGGACTAGACCCAGCGAGGGAGCCAAAGGCCCAACCCCCTAGGATGGCAGGACACGTGTCACTGAAGTATCTCTCTGGTGGGAAGTCAATGGGGGGGTGCAGAGTGCAGAAGGGAGGGGTGTCAGGAGTAGGGGGATAGTGCTCCCCACCCAGCCCCCTCTGCTCACCCCGAACGAGCCTTTCCTCACACTGCTGTCTGAACACCCGACACCTGCCTGGTTCGAGTGCCTGCCTTCTGTTTGCATGAATTCCTCAGCCGTGCTGGGAAATAGCAAGATCAACGCCTCGCACAGAGCAGGTGCTTAAGACTCTGCTCTTGAAGGCACTTCACAGGTGAGATGCCCACAATCTCACTGTGAGGAAACACCTGCACTCGGGCTCGAACCTGTGCCACCCTCTGCCTTCAGAAGCACATCAGAATTAGGTCAGGAGCACAAGCTCTGTAAGAGCAGCCTTGGTTTGATTTCAGACTCTCCCACTTAGTAACTGGCTGTGTGACCTCTCAGTCGCTACATCACCCCCTGAGCCTGCCCTTCCTCATTGGCCTTACCCAGAGCTGAGGCACAGATTAGAAATGAAGTGTGTAAAATGCCCAGCACAGGACAGGTAGGTGCTCAGTGGATGGCTCTAGGGCCCCAGCCCCTCCTCAGTCCTCCATAGCAAGCTGTGAATTTGCTGTGTGACCTTGAGTAGGTCACCTCGCCTCTTTAAGCCTCAAAGTCATCTGCAAAAACGATTCCCCTGGACATGCCTGTCTGGTCCCTCAGCATCCCTGGTCCCAGTCCCCACTTAAACCACTGGCCTGAGTGCCTCAGGCACACCCACACCTTTCATACACTCCACCAGGGCTGATCCCGCCAGGCCACATACCTTAAAGCCTTTTCGGGTCACCTGGCCCTTCTGAAAGTTCTTCATGAACTCGGCATTCTCTGCCTGGGTATGCACCTCCTTGGTGGCCTCCTTCAGGGCCTCTGACAGATCCTGGGGCATGCTGCAGAGAGGACAGAGGGAGGGTGAGCAAGGGTCGCTCTGAGCAGGGTTCATCCCAACACTGAGCTTCTGAGGGTGCCACCTGCCTATCAGCAGGCCTCGGAGAGATACCAGGCTTCTCTGCAGGAACAAGTCCAGCCTGCCATCTAATACACAGGCAACCTTCCCAACTGCCTTATGATGCTTCAAGTCATACAACCAAATGGGAAATCCTGGTACCAGATATTGTTTGGTGGTGATGGGGGGGGGGGGGGGTGGCGGCTGTTAGCAATGCCCAAGGAGAAGTAGCAGTGTGAACATTCATATTTTATGACATAATTGCTGTTGATTGGCTTTAGACCCAAGATCTAATTCATCCATTCTGTTGGCATTTCAGATACGAATCCCTTAAAACGTTATGCCCATCCTAAAAGGGGCTGGGTTAAAAAAAATCTGCAAAACTGTTTTACTCCAGGAAAAAGTCCGTCTCTGGGAATATTTCTGCCATATGTCCGTATCCACCTCCCACAGAGTTGTCATTTCTCCCTTCTCTCCTGCACCCCTTCCAGAGACATCCCCCCCAGTTCTGTTCATGCTGCACTCCCGGGGGAAGGGAAGGAGCCAGGCAGACTGTGGTTTCAAATCCCAGCTTGGACACCTGCTGGGGGGTGGGGGTGGGGGTGGGCCTTGGGCTCGCTGCCTCCCTGAACTGTGCAGTCCTCCTCGGTAGCGCGGGGGCAGGACGCACCGCGGCGCGCGGCTCAGGTGCGGGGCCGCTAGTGAGAGGAGGATGCGGCCGCCAGGGGGCTCTCCTGGAGCACCCGCCGCTGCCCCCCAGCGCGGCGGCCCCAGGGATCCCGGGGGAAGCAGGGAGCACCTCCAACGACGTTCAAAAGTCAAAAAAAAAAGTTGGCTACCATAGGGACACTTGCATCTGGGCACCCACCCTGTGCCAGGGAGCCCGACGGGTAAATCACCTTCATCCCTCTGAGGACCCCACCGGACCAGACCGAAACCCGGCCCCCCCGTAGTCCGAAGCCGAAGGAACTCGGCGATGGCGCTTCCCGGCGGCGGGCAGGGGCGGCCCAGCCGGGAGAGAGAGCCCGGACCCCGCGCCCCGCGCCCCGCGCCCCGCGCCCCGCGCCCGGTGCCTGCCTGTCGGGCTGAGGGCGCTCCATCCGGCCGGCGCTGGGTGCTGCTGGCTGCGGCGCTGGGTGCTGCTGGGTGCTGCCGGCTGCGGCGCTGGGTGCTGCTGGGTGCTGCCGGCTGCGGCGCTGGGTGCTGCGGGGGCTGCCGGGGGCTGCTGGGCGCTGCTGGGTGCTGCCGGCTCCGGCGCTGGGTGCTGCGGGTGCTGCGGGTGCTGCCGGCCGCGGCGCGGGCCCCGGGGTCTGCGGAGGCGCGGGGACGTGCGGCGGTGGCCGCGGCTGCCGGGCCGCGCGGCCCATTTATCCCGGGGGCGGGTCACGTGGCGGCGGCCGGCAGCTGCTCCGCACACTGGGCCGAGGTTGCGACACCCGCGCCGCGCCCGCCCCGGGCCAGCGGGGGTGGGGGGCGGTCATATGACCCAAGGAAAACAAAGCAATTTAAAACAGGACGCTTAAAAAAATAAAACAACTTGTGGAAATCTGAGCAGCCGTGTGATTTCGGCCCTTCCAGAGGCTCCCAGGCCAGGATGGGCCCTGCGCGCCCCACCTCCCCGCAGCCTCCGAAACGGCCAGAAAGCTGGGAGACCCCCCCTGCCTGCTGTCTCCCCCTCCGGGTCTGGGCGCGGTTCTGCTCCATGCCACCTCCTCAGGGGACCCTCGGCTGACAGCCTGCCTCCTCATTCTCACTTAATATGGACATTTAGGACATTTTTTTTTCTTTTTAGCACCTACTAAGTGTTAGAGACTGTGCTGTTTTTATGGTTCATCCCTACAACCACTCTGTGGGGTAGATCACTACCATTTTACAGGCGGGGAAACTGAGGCAGAGGGTGATTAAAGTGGCGCTCCCAGGGTCACACATAGAGCGGGAAACTGGGCCCCAACCCGAGAGTGCGTCCAAGCCGGCCCTCCACCTCCAAGCTGTCTTAGCACTTGGTTCGCAACCTGAGAGCAAGGCCTCTTACACAAACCACTTCCCTGCTTGCATGCCTGGTGTTCTTCCAAGCCTTGCCACTGCTGACTCAGCTCCTCACACAGCTGGCCCTCTCTGATCTACTGAATTAGGTCTGCAGGAGATCCAAGGCTTAGGACTGGGGGTGGGGGGCGCCGGTCACTGGGTGAACCCCAGTGAGCAAGCTGGTGAGTCCTGAAGCCCTGTCCCACTGCCACAATTCTGGATTCTAAATTTAAAAACAAAAACACAAGCAAAAAACAAATTATAAAAAGGTGACCTTGGCTCAGTACAGGGATGCTGTTTGAAAACAGAGGTGGTGAGTGTCCCGCCTGTGAACACAACGCAGGGACAGGCTCCCAGATGGTCTGTCAAGCATGGATTCCCCAGGTGGGGGACCGTGGGGGCTGACTTCTGCCATCCTTGCCGTCCGTGCATGTCCAGGAGCCCCTGGTGCTTGGAGACAGTCTTCAAGCAGTGGGCAGGGGTGCATCTAATCCGAGGTCAGAGTTCTGGCCCAAGAGCCACCCTCCTCCAGGGTCATTTTCCTGAGTGTCAGTTACCAAATCAATCCGGCCACCTGGAAGTTGCTGAGCCTTCTAGATAGAGGGCCTATGCCAAGGAGTTCGGTCCTCGGTATAACCTATAGAACCACCTCTGCTTCTGTGAACAATGGTTACAACACTAATAGCTAATATTCACCGAGCATTCACTGTGCACCAGCTACTATATAAGCCCTCACATGCATCAGCTCATTTAATCCTCACAATTACTCCATAAGGTTGGTATTATTACCTGTGTTTTACAAATGAGAACACCAAGGCAGAGAAGTCAAGACAAGGTTTTGAACCCAGGCAGTCTAGGACAAAGATTTCAAACTTCCAGGTGACCTCTCCCAGGGATGACAAGACTCACAAAGGTCAGAAGTAGAGCTCTAGCTACTAGAAGGTTTAAAAAAAAAGAGAGAGAGAGAAAGAGAGAGAGTTGCCAAGAACTTTCTAGAAATGAGAGCTATTAGAAACCAATGGCCTCATTAGAATGCAAATTTCCTGGACAGTTGGGACTTGCCTTGTTCTACAAATGCCACAGCCTGGAACAATGCCTGGAAGGTAGAAGGCGGATCCCCGCTGATTGATTGGAAAGAACGAATAGATAAGCTACAAGATCTCTTTCTGGTAAGCATGATAATATTGCCAGGCTGCCCCAAAAGGTCTGGATTCAAGCTACACACTGCAATCTTAGCCCAGTGTTATTGAGCACTTTCCATGGGCAGAGCCTTTACGTGCAGGATTTCAGTTAATACTGACATTGGCCCCTCCAGGTTACTGTCTGTTTCATTTCTGTTGTGTCCGCGTAGACACTCAGGCACAGAGACGTTAACAATTTTCTCAAGTCACACAGCTAGTGACTGCAGAGCTGGGATCCAAATTATGGTGCTTTGAAGCCAGAGCCCATGCTTCTGACCCCCTCGCCACCTGCCCTGCCACAGAAGGCTGCCTCCGTGCCCCAGGAATTTTGAGAATAAGTGTCAAGGTCTGAAAACTTCCCTTCAGCACATCCAGAGCCTGTCAATTCAGGAACCCCAGGAAGTAATGCTTGTGTGATCTGATTTCTTCTTATTAAACATGGGGGAGCAGAGGCCCCAAGTGGGGTTTGACTTGCCCAGGCTGCGCGCCCATAGGACACAGAACCTTCAGTGACCACGGGTTCCTGGCTCCCAGTCCAAGCTTGTTCTTCATCCCAGCTGCTGCCTGGAGAGCCCCAGATGTGGCCAGAACAGACCCCACATACAGACAACCCCAGGGCAGAGAAGGCCGGGGGCAAAGCTGATCTGGCTCTTTCCTCTGTCCCAGTGTTGAGCTTGTGGTCCTTCTGCGAGCTGACTCAGCTTTCTGACTTCCCCTTCCCTGTCCTCAAACAACTGGAATGATCCAAATGGTGTTCTTCCTCCTCCTCCTTGTGTGGTAAGCTGAATAATGCACCCCACCACCACCAAGGATGTCTGCATCCTGATCCCTAGAACTTTTGAATGTGTTACATGACGTGGTAAAAAGGATTTTGCAGATGTGGTTAATTTAAGGATCTTGAGATGGGAGATTATCCTGGATTATCCTCGTGGGCCTAATGTATTCACAAAGATCCTTCAAGGAGGGAGGCTGCAGGGTTGCAGATACCGAATATGGCATGACAAGAGAAATGGGACCCCCCAACTGGAAGCCACTGGTGTTAAAGAGGGAATCAGGGGCCACAAGCCAGGAGAGCAGGTGACCTCTAGAAGCTGGAAAGGGTGAGAAAGTGGATGCACCCCTGGAACTCCAGATAGAAGTGCAGCCCTGGGGGATCCCTGGGTGGCTCAGCAGTCTAGCGCCTGCCTTTGGCCCAGGGAGTGATCCTGGAGCCCCGGGATGGAGTCCCACATCGGGTTCCCAGCATGGAGCCTGCTTCTTCCTCTGCCTGTGTCTCTGCCTCTCTCTCTCTATGTCTATCATGAATAAATAAATAAATAAATAAATAAATAAATAAATAAATAAATAAATAAATCTTAAAAAAAAAGTGCAGCCCTGCTGACCCTTTTAGAACTTCCAACCTCCAGATCCTTGGAGAATAAACATGTGTCGTTTTAAAGCAGCAGGAGGGCAGCCCCGGTGGCTCAGGGCGTGATCCTGGGGTCCTGGGATCGAGTCGCATGTCCGGCTTCCTTCATGGGGCCTGCTTCTCCCTCTGCCTGTGTGTCTCTCTCTGTGTCTCTCATGAGTAAATAAATAAAATCTTTAAAAAAAATAATAAAGCAGCAGGAAAGGAGTATGGCCCCCTCAAAGCCTGTCTTCCTCATCTCGGGAGGGAGCCTCAGCTTCAGGAAGCAGGAGACGGATGGATAGACCTGGAAGTTCTCCCTCAACAGCTCCCTTCTGTCGTCTCTCAGCATGATGCTCAGAATTCTTGACGGCTCTACCTTTAGAGGTTCCAGGCTGCTTCTCTCCCTGTCCTGTCCCAGCCCTGGATTTTGGGGATGGGCAGCCTTCTGTCCTGAACAACTTCCCACGAGTCCCAGCCTGTGAGTCGGCTCTCACCTGACCCAGATTGAACACTGCCATCACGGAGTCCTCCTGGCCCTCCTTGTTCGCTGCTCTTCTGCCTCCAGGCAGGGAAAGTTCTCAACCTTAGGGCTCCTGTGATGAGATTGGGCCCACCCAGAGAATCCAGCAGGATCTCCCTACTTTGAAGTCTGTAACCTTCATGACTTCTGCAAAGGGCGTTGAGCGTCTTGAACCAGTAACATAAGGTAGCCCCAAGTTCCAGGTATTAGGGCATGGGCAGCCTGGGGTTGGGGTGGGGGAGGGCTGGGGGCTGTGATTCACCCACCACAGAGAAACTCCCACTTCCATTTGGTGAGGGTGAAATAAGACCATACTTGGAAGAATGCTGGCTTCCCAGCAGACCTCAGGATTTTTTGCAGTTTCCACCCACATTTGTCTTCTGTGCCCCCTGCCCCCATTCCGAATCATTTTCTCTTGGTCCCAGACTTCTTCCATTAGGATCCTGAGCACACAGGCTCTGACAAGGTGGGCTTCAGCCCCTTCAGCTCTGTATCTCTAGCACTTATACAAAACGGGCCCATCTAGGGGCATCTGGGTGGCTCAGTGGTTGCGCATCTGCCTTTGGCTCAGGTCCCAGGGTCCTGGGATCGAGCCCCACATCAGGCTCCCTGCTCAGTGGGGAGCCTGCTCCCTCTCCCTCTGCTCCTCCCCACCGTTCATCCTCTCTCACTCTCAGAATAAATACATAAAATCTTTTTTTAAAAATGCCAGAAGAATGGGAAGTGGGATGTCAGGGAGGAGAGGCGACCCTGAGAACGTTGTCAGTTGGGCCGAATGGGAACTTGGAATTGCCGCTTGGGTCTTGGCGGAACCACCGTTGAGATGTCTGGGACCATGCTTTGCAAACAATGTGCAGGGACTAGAGATAACCTGGAGGCTTCTGCTCTTTTCTGGAAGCTTCACTTCCTCCAGCCGGCTATGAAACTGCCCTTTCACCAAGATCGCCCAGAGGAGGCGGAGATTTGCCGGTGACTCAGCAAAATCCAGGTCCCCTTTGTCTCCGCGAGCCCCCCTCCCAACCGTGACTCAGCAGAAGCGCAGCTGCTCCGGGGAGTGTGGAAATCTCTACTCAGCACTCGGCAGGCACCGCCCGCCACTCGCCAGGAAAGCAGAAGTGGTTTGGGACAGAGGGCGGTAGGGCTGTCTCCCAAGGCTCTAATGGTGAAAACAGAGGTGAAGCCTCAGCAGATGGGGAGTGGGGAGGAAGACACGGGGAGACTGGCCTGGGCTGGATGGTGTTCAAGGAGAAGCAGGAGACCCGCCTGGATGTCCTCAGGCAGGGGCATCCCAAGTTAACAAGGTGACACGGGGTGTCCTGACGGTCCCCTAACCCATGAAAACCCAAGAGGTCATGCCCTTGACCCTTGACCCAGCAGAGGAGGGGGAGTGGTGCAGAGAGAGAGAGAGCCCAGTGGTGAGGTATAGCCTTTCTCAGCAAGGCAGACCAGCCCAAGCCATGAAAACATCCTCGGACAAGACTGAAGCCATAAAAACATCCTCGGACAAGACTGCACAACACAGGCATTTTCTGGGTTTCAAGGGCCCCCATAGGCAAGGCTGAAACCTCATGACACACTGGGAGGGGATACCACACATGTCACAGACAAAAGATGACAACACGTTCCTAATATTTAAGAAAGACGGGACTGGCCCCAAATGGAGTCACTTGTGCTAAGCCCTGCGTCAGCAAATCAAGGCTAACGTGACCTAATTCCAGTTTCTGCCTCTTCCAGGAATGCTACCTGCACATTCTGTCTGGAGTCCCCTGGTGGGACTTGTGAGATGGCCAGTGTGGTAAATAGACCCTCATCACCCTAGTCCATAAAGGAAGGTGACCTTGCCAGAAACAATCTGCCCTTTGTTTCACTGCCACTCCCCGCCCCCATTCTGCCTATAAAAACCCTTCAGAGCTCCTCTCTGCTGGATGGGAGAATGGTGCCCGATTCCCAAATCACTGAATAAAGCCAATTTGATCTTGAAATGTACTCAGTTGAATTTTATTTTTTTATTTTTTTATTTTTTTTAATTTTTTTTTTCATTTATTTATGATAGTCACACAGAGAGAGAGAGAGAGGCAGAGACATAGGCAGAGGGAGAAGCAGGCTCCATGCACCGGGAGCCTGACATGGGATTCGATCCCGGGTCTCCAGGATCGCGCCCTGGGCCAAAGGCAGGCGCTAAACCGCTGCGCCACCCAGGGATCCCGAATTTTATTTTTTAACAGTAATAAAAGAGCTCCCCAAAGCAGTAGGACAAATAGTCACTAGGAAATGTTAACATTTAATTCAGGGTGCTTATCATCAGCCTTCTGAGAAGGCTGGGGAGCCAAGGAGGGTAAGAGAAGCCTGCCAACTTGCCAGTGGAACACCTTTCCCCTTCCTCATCGCCTTCACTCCTCCAGCCCCGGATTCTGCAGATAAGGCAACAGTGGTCACCACATCACCCCTCTCTTGTCAACACCCTTTACTTGCTCCCACCGCCCTTGGGATAACATGCAAGCTCCTCCACCTGGCACACCTGGCCCTCCGCCCTTGGCCCTGGCCACCTGTCCAGCAGGAGGGCCTCACCTGCTACCCTCACATCATGCATGCCACTCTCAGCAACACTTACCTACTCCCAACTATCCAGGCACACATCCTTCTGGCCCCTTGATTGGGCTGGTCCCTCCTGCCTAGAACACACATCCCCCCTCTCTTTGCTCCTGTGCCAAGCTATTCATTTTCCAAGACTCGCCTAGAAACAGATAATAGGCCTCAATGAAGGAGTGAAACCTATAAAAATACAGAATAAATCATAAAGGAAAATCTCAGTGACCTTAGATTTGGTGGATTTCTCAAATAAAACACAAAAAGCACAAAACAGAAAAGAAAAATATGGTAATCAGTGGGACTTCATAAAAAATGAGCTTTTGCTCCTCAGATGACACTGTTATTAAACCTAAGAGGTGGGATCCCTGGGTGGCGCAGAGGTTTGGCGCCTGCCTTTGGCCCAGGGCGTGATCCTGGAGACCCGGGATCGAGTCCCACATTGGGCTCCCAGTGCATGGAGCCTGCTTCTCCCTCTGCCTGTGTCTCTGCGCCTCTCTCTCTCTCTCTGTGACTATCATAAATAAATAAAAATTAAAAAAAAAAAAAACAAAACCTAAGAGGTGAGCTAGAAACTAGGAGAAACTATTGGCAAACATATATCCAACAAAGGACCTGTCTCTAGAATACATAAAGAACTTGTACGATTCAATATTAAGAAAGCAAATAAGGGGGGCGCCTGAGTGGCTCAGTTGGTTAAGCATCTGCCTTCGGTTCAGGTCCTGATCTCAGGGTTCTGGGATCCAGCCCGATGTCAGGATCCCTGCTCAGTGGAGAGGCTGCTTCTCCCTCTCCCTCTGCCTGCGGCTCCCCCTGCTTGTGCTGTCTATCAAATGAATAAATAAAATCTTTTTTTAAGGCAAATAATTTTTTATTTTTTACTTATTTATTTTTAAAGATTTTATTTATTTATTCATGAGAGACAGAGAGAGAGAGAGAGAGAGGCACAGATACAGGCAGAGGGAGAAAGCAGGCTCCATGAGGGAGCCTGACATGGGACTCAATCCCAGGTCTCCAGGATCACGCCCTGGGCTGAAGGCAGCGCTAAACCGCTGAGCCACCCGGGCTGCCCAGCAAATAATTTTTTAAATGGATAAAAAATTTGAACAGTTCATCAAAAGAGATACATGGATGCTAACTAAGTGTGTGGAAAAATTTCAAGTTTACCTATCATCACGGAAATTTAAATTAGAACCACAATGAAGAGAATCACTACACACCTATTTGAATAGCTAAATATAAAAAGACTCACTACCTCCACTGTTATGAATGTAAAGCAAACAGAACCTTCACTTTCTGCTGGGGGGGGGGTAGGAACCTTAAAATGATACTGTAGGGGGTCAGAATATGCCACCCAGAAATATGCCTCTTTGCGTAAGGGTTATTTTGAGCTAAAGACAACGGAGAAACAGCAAATGCCAAAAAAAGCTTTTTGCCTTCTGCCTTATTTGCCTAAAAGCAGGCTTAGACTCATAATCACCTGAGATAAACCCAGACTTTTAACAATTCAGAGATGGCACACAGAGGAATCATCACAATAAGCCTTACTGTATCAACCCTTATCTTCCCTAAATTTCCCCCAAGTATTCATCTGCACCTGCTGTTTGCTGCCCCAAAAAACCTCAACCCCCTTTCCTTTGCCTTCTGTACAAATGTACTATAAGGTTGACCCTGAACCACACGGTTGGAACTGTGAAAGTCCACTTATATAGGGATTTTTTTTTCTGATAAATACAGTACTACAAATGTATGTTCTCTTCCTTATGATTTTTCCCATATTTTCAAAAGATGGGCACTGAGGGGGGCACATGGCAGGATGAGCACTGGGTGTTATGCTTTATGTTAGCAAATCAAACTCCAATAAAAGAAAAATTTTAAGATTTTTAAAAATTATTTATTCATGAGAGGCACAGAAAAGTAGAGACACCAGCAGAAGGAGAAGCAGGCTCCATGCAGGGAGCCTGATGCAGAACTTGATCCCAGAATCCCAGGATCATGCCCTGAGCCGAAAGCAGATGCTCAACCACTGAGCCACCCAGGTGAACCCTCTCATACTGTATTTTTAAGTAATCTCTACCCTCAATGTGGAGCTTGAATTTACAACCCTGAGATCAAGAGTTGCACACTCTACTGACTGAGCCAGCCAGGCAGCCCTTCTTAAGATTTTCTTAGTAACATTTTTTTTCTCTACCTTACTTTATTATAAGAATACAGTATGGGACACATATAACAAACAAAACATGTGTTCCTTGATGGTTTGTGTTATCGCTAAGGACTCTGGTCAACAGTAAGCTACGAAGAGTTAAGTTTTGAGGGAGTCAAAAGTTATTACGAATTTTCAGCTGTGCAGGGTGTCCTGTGCGTCAGCAGCATTGTTCATTGTTGAGATGCTATATAAGCCCCAGTTCCTTTTTTTTTTTTTTTTAAGATTTTATTTATTTATGTGACATAGTTAGAGAGCACAAGCAGGAGAGCAGCAGAGGGAAAGAGAGAAGCGGACTCCCTGCTCAGAGGTACTTGATCCCAGGATCAAGCCAAAGTGTCTGAGCCACCCTGGCGCCCTAAGCCCCAGTTCCTGAACTCTTTTCAATTACTCATCACTGTTTCTCTCCTGTGCATGTGTGATGCATGTGTTAATAAATTGTTGCTTGCTAATTTGTCTTTGTCATTTTAATTTCTAGGCCCTCCTCCCCATTCCAGAACCTGGGAGGGTAGAGGAAATGAATTCTCTCACTGTAGAGCTTCTTTTGAAGAGTTGGCAATTTCTTAAGAGACCAAACACTCACCATACAACCCAGCCATTCTACCTCTAGGTGTTTACCTACAGGAAATAAAAGCATGTTTCGGCACAAAACTTGTATACCAATGTTCACAGTGGCTTTATTGGTTATAGTCCCAAACTGGAAACCACCCAAAAGTCCAACAGGTGGATAGAGAAACAACTGTGGAATAACCATATGCTGGATTCCCAGCAATGAAGAGGAGGAACCATTGTTCCATGCAACAAGACAAACGAATCTTGAAATAATATTACTAAATAACAGAAGCCAGATTGAAAAAAAATTCCTACTGTTGAATTACATTTATGTAAAACTATCTATAAAATGAATATAGGATCAGGCAGCCCGGGTGGCTCAGCGGTTTGGCGCCGCCTTCAGTCCAGGGCATGATCCTGGAGTCCTGGGATTGAGTTCCGTGTCGGGGTCCCTGCATGGAGTCTGCTTCTCCCTCTGCCCTCTCCCTCTGTGTCTCGGCCTCTCTCTCTCTCTCTCTCTCTCTCTGTGTCTCTCATGAATAAATAAATAAAATATTTTTTAAAAATAAGATGAATATAGGATGTTACAAATTTTTGGAAAATGCAAGCTACTCTAATCAGATCAGTGGTTACCTAGCTGGATGGGGGGATTACCAAGGACCGAGGTTGGGCTCAGTGTTCAGAGTGGAGTCTGCTTGAGATTCTCTCAGTCTTCCTTTGCCCCTCCCTTTGCTCTTGCACACACATTCTCTCTCCAATAAAAATCTTTAAACAAAACAAAACAAAACAAAACAAAAAACCCCAAAGGACCATGAGGAAACTTCTGAGAGTAGTGAATACATTCATTATCTTGATTGTGGAGATGGCTTCATGGGTATATTTACACCAAAACTCATCAAATTATACACTTTAAATATGCAGGGTTTGTGTCAATTATATCTCAATAATAAAAAAAATAAAGTCATAAAACAAACAGGCTGAGCCCAGGCTTTTTCCCTCTTGCCTCATAAGGCCCCTCACTGAGCTGTGTCCCCACCACCCCCACTCCACCTGTGAGCTCCATGAAGGCAGTAAGGACTGCAAGGGATCCCCTCTCCTAGGCCTGGAGCCCAGCAGACCACAGGCAGGTGCTATATATTTACCAAATGAGGCTTAGCAGGGTTGAATTCCCCACCTGCAGCCACACAGCTCACAGGGAATGGAGGCCAGGTCTAAGTCTTGCAGGGGACAAAAACATTTCTCCTTTCTTCCTATCTAGGTTCCTAGGCTGGCTTAACAATCAAATGGGCAAAACAAGTTAACAGGAGAAAAACAAATTTAATTTTGTACACATGAGAGCACATAAAAATATGGGACTTGAAAAAATGACCAAATTAGGGGCCCCTGGGTGGTGGCACAGTCCGTTAAGCATCTGGCTCTTGGTTTCAGCTCAGGTGGTGGTCTTGGGGTCATGGGATCAAGCCCCACATTGGGCTCCATGCTCAGCATGGAGTCTGCTTGGGACTCCCTCTCCCTCTGCCCTTCCCCCATCCCCACTCTCACGCTCACTAAAATAAATAAATAAATCTTAAAAAAAAAAAAAAAAAGGAAATGACCAAATCAGTCAGCTTTTATGCCTTACAGACAAAGAAACAATAAATTTGTGAACAATTGACAAGCCAAAGAAGTCTGGGTTTGGGGTAGTAAAATAGGAAGTAACAAGCTTTATTTGTGCCAGCCTCTCGGGCTTGAATGCCTTATCTCCAGCGATAAGGATGCCTTCCACGGTCCTGGTACAGGGAGGGCACCTTTCACATGGGAGATTTATTTCCTGCTTTCAGAGGGACAAAGGAGATTCAGAATGACCTTGGCACTGGCTGTTTCTTAAATAACTCTAACTCAAAATAATCAATATACCAAAGTGGCATATTTGAGGGTGGCACATTTTACTTCCCTTCACCTTAAAGCACACTCAAGTGTTTTTTGTTTTTTTTTAAGATTGTATTTATTCATGAGAGACACAGAGAGAGGCAGAGACACAGGCAGAGGGAGAAGCAGGCTCCCTGCGGGGAGTCCGCTGTAGGACTTGATCCCAGGACCCCGGGATCACACCCGGAGCTGAAAGCAGACGCTCAACTGCTGAGCCACCCAGGCGTCCCAAAGCACACTCGAGTTCTATAGCAAGCTGCCATCTGGAGCTGGGTCCGGGACAGTGAAGGGGGTACAAAGAGCAACCTCTTTCTCAGGCATTACCCAGTTTCCATTTGCCCAGATCCAACGACTGAAGACCAGTGACCAGACCAGGCAGCAGTCTGGACTCTGGAGAGTTCAGGCTGCGAGGCCAGTCTGGCCAACATGGAGCCAGACTGGCTCCGAGACCTGGTTCAACGTGGATCAACAGGATCAAGGTACTTCTAGGTGGTGTAGACGGTTCATTGTTCAAGCAATGAACTCTAAACAAACACTGCTTCAAATCCAGGTCCCATGACTTAGCCCATATGTGCACTTCACCCCTCTAAGCTTTACTTCCTCATGTGACAAATCGATAAGTAATAACACCATCAGCTCCAGGGGATGTGGTCAGGATCAAATTAGTCTAACATATGTAGGAAGCTCAAAATGGGGCCAGTGGAAGAGGAAGCCTTCACTAAGCACTCCTTGCTCTGTTTGGTCAGACTGTGGCAACCAGTTCCCCTCTCAGGGTTCTGGCAGGGACTGCTTCCTACCTAGAAACTTCTGGGTGGTTCTGAGTAGGTTGAGGTCACTAAAATCTCACAAACCTTGCTCTCACTTGGGAGTTGAGAACCTCAGGGTCCTTGGGGCGCCTGGGGGGTGGGGCTCAGTCAGTTAAGCATCTGACTCTTGATTTCGGCTCTGGTCGTGATCATAGGGTCCTGAGACGGAGCCCCGCATTGGCCCCACGATCGGCATGGAGTCTGCTCGAGATTCTCTCTCTCTCTCTCTCCCCCTCTGGCCCTCCCCTGCTGCTTGCTCTCTCTAAACAAAAACAAAAACAAAAACAGAACCTCAGAATCCTCACCTTATTTTTTTCTCAATAAGTAAACTTCCTTGAAATAATTCCAAATGTCCAGAAAAGTTGCAAGAAGAGTACACAGAATTCTTCACCTGGATTCACCAGTTGTTAACATTTTGTCATATTGGTTTCATCATCCTTTCCCTCTCTCTTGATTATAGATACACACACATACTCTTTTACATATATATTTGTATTTCTGGCTTATTAGAGAGTAAGTTGCAGACATCATGCCCCCTTGCCCCCAAATTCTTTAGCAGGTATTATACCAGAGTACAGCCTCTTGTAACCACAGTACAATTAGTACAATTATAAACATCAGGGACCCTTAACTTCAGCGCAAATACATTATATAAAACCCACATTCAAATGTCATCAATTGTCTCCCAACTGTTCTTCCCTGCGTCTGGGTTCCAGCCCAGACCCAGCAGAGCTGTCCTGCTGCTTTGCTGTCCACAGCCCCCCGCGCTTCATGACTGGAGAGCAAGATAGAGTCACTCATGTCCAGCAGGGGCCTGTGTCTAGCAGGGCACGGAAGCTTTGAGATATCCCGAGACCAGATCCGCTGACACCAAACAACTGTACCAGGTGGAAGTACAGGGGGTCTGCAGGAGCCCCAAACGGCTGAACCCCCCTGACAAGGGAGGGTTTTGGCGGGCCGCTGTCAGCCTCGGACAGGACCCCTCTCTGAGCACTTGGAAAAGGCAGCTGCCCCGAGGCCCTGCCGCACGGAGCACGAGCTCCAACAGCACAGCGCTGAGGCCCCCCCCGCCCCCCCCCCCGCCCCCCAGGCCTTATCTCGCCCGCGCGCCCACAGGCCGACTGCGGGTTGGTCCAGTAACCTCCTCCCCACTCGGTTATCGGGTTTACTGCGCCACTTGGGCTATTTGGGCGCCGCCTAAGAAGCCAAGTCAATCACGTCCGAAGTGCCACGGAGGCTGGAATCCTGAACCCGCCCCATAATCATGTTAGTCTTGCTTTGCACCCGAGGGAAGCCGAGATAAGCCACGTCCATAGCGTGCCCCGGGCCGAGCGGACCCCGCCTTGGTCCCCCCGGGGAGGACGCCCGGCTTCCGTGGGATCTCGGCCCTGGGCTGGGGGAGGCGGGGGCGCGAGAGGGCCGGGTCCCCGAGGCCGGGTGGGGGCGGCGGGGAGGCCGCAGGCAGCGCGACCCGCGGGCCCCGGGAGTGGCCGCCGCCGCCGCCGCCGCCGCCGCCGCCGCCGCGGAGGGAGCCGGGGCCTCGGGACCGTGACTCAGCGAAAACAGGCCTCGGACCGTGACTCAGCGAAAATAGACCTCGGGACCGTGACTCAGCGAAACAGACCGCGGGACCGTGACTCAGCGAAACAGAGCTCGGGCCCGTGACTCGGCGCGGAGCCTGCCAGCGTGACTCGGCAGGGCAGGGCAGGGCGCAGGGTTGCGGGGGGGCGGCGGGCGGGGGTACTCGGCGGGCGGGCCTCGGCGCCCCACCCCTGCCTCCCCGCGGTCTGAGCCCCGGAGCCACCGGCGCCGCCCGGGAGGGGTGGGGGTGCGGTCCTGGGCACCGCGGAGCGACGCCACCATTTCCTGCCCCGCTCAGCAAACGCTTGCTTGCCTCAGTTTCCCCATCGTCACACTGAGGGCAGGCGGAAGCTCCCTTCAGCGGATGGCATCCCGTGGGTGTCTGTTTATTTTTTAGATGATCCGTTTTGACCCTCTAGTTAGAATATACTGCCCGGCACCGACCCGCCTCGAAGTCTACCATGCGCAGCCCGCAGACCACCGCCCTGGACGTTCTAGTGGATTGCTTAGGATGTTTTTAAATTTTTTTATTTATTTATGATAGTCACATCAGAGAGAGAGAGAGAGAGGCAGAGACACAGGCAGAGGGAGAAGCAGGCTCCATGCACCGGGAGCCCGACGTGGGATTCGATCCCGGGTCTCCAGGATCGCGCCCTGGGCCAAAGGCAGGCGCCAAACCGCTGCGCCACCCAGGGATCCCCAAATTGTGACATTCTAAAATGTGTCCCATCACTCTCCTAACTCTAACCGGTGGAATCTAAGTACCAGAGTGATGATTATTTTAAATGGGCTGTCATCCATTAAAAAAAAAATAATCTCATTTGAAATTTTACATCCTCTTCTTTTCTACCTGAATTTTCATTTGTACCTTTTGTATTTTCATTCCCCTACCCCACAAAAAATAAATTCTATTGTGACAGGAAAAAAATCAAATCAAATCAAATCAAATTGAGGCGCCCTGGTGGCTCAGTAGGTTAAGTGTCTGCCTTCGGCTCAGGTCATCATCCTGGGGTCCTGGGATTGAGCCCCACATCTGGTTCCCTGCTCGACAGGGAGTCTGCTTCTCCCTCTCTCGCTGCCATTCCCCTTGCTTGTGCTTACTCGTTCTCTTAAATAAATAAAATATTTAATAATAATAATAAAATCAGAAGAAAACAAAAAAAAATAATAAATATAGGATAATGAATCCAGTCTGGAGTGTATTCTTCTTTATATGACTGCAGTCCTAAAATACAATTTTTAATTTAATTAATTAATTAATTTATTAATAATGATTTTATTTATTTATTCATGAGACACACACACACACACAGAGGCAGAGATATAGGCAGAGGGAGAAGCAGGTTCCATGCAGGAGGTGCCAAGGAATCCCCTATTTATTTTTTTTAACAGAGGAGAGAGTCCTCAAAGACAAAGGTGCCATGGGCTCATGCAAATCAGAATGCATCCTTGCTGGTAAGCTGGGATCTAGGATGAGAAAGTGAGCAGTAAGACATGGCCAGGCCTGAGAAATGGCCCCTGGGCTTGCAGGTGGAGGTGGCTAATGCTGCACTTCTTCGGAGCTGTCTGAGCTGTGGGCCTTGCAAACCCTCAGTCAAGACCTGCCATTCACCAGGGCTCCGATGGGGTTCTTTGTAGACATAAAGGAGTAGGCCCTCAGAGGAGAGATGGAGGAGGTGTCCGAAGCAGGCAGGGAGAAAAAGGGGTGGCTTGCAGAATGATGGGCTCCCCGCCAAAAGAGGTGCCCTGGAAGGTAGGCGGGGCTGGGAACTTTGCATCTGAAAATTAAAGGATTTAATTTTCCTTTTCCTTTTTCCTAATTAAAGGGAACACAAGGGTGTTTAGGCACAATTCAAGAACTTGGGGTACTATCGAAGCACCCATTGCATTACAAATCATTGTAAATGACAGCAAAAGGAACATCTCCTGGTGAAGTGCTTCCTGTATTTTTGATTATGGGATTAGATGGAAACCCTAGAGCAGAATTATTGGGCCGAGCATAGAACTATTTTGAAGGCTTTTGGAGTCTTGGGACGCCTGGCTGGCTCAGTCAGTGGGGCATGAGACTTGATCTCGGGGTTGTGAGTTCAAGCCCCATGCTAAGTATAGAGATTACTTAAAAATAAAATCTTAAAAAAAAAAAAAGGCTTTTGGGGCACCTGAGTGGCTCAGTCAGCTAAGTGTCTGCCTTCGGCTCAGGCCATGATCCCCGGGTCCTGGGATCAGGCCCCACATTGGGTTCCCTGCTCAACAGGGAATCTGCTTCTCCCTCCCTGTCCCTCTCCCTCTGCCTCTCCCCTCCAACCCCCTTCTCATGCTCTCTTGTTCTCTCTCAAATAAATAAATAAATAAATAAATAAATAAATAAATAAATAAATAAAATCTTAAAAAAAAATAAAGGCTTTAAAGAAAGGTATATTTACTTGAGAGAGTGTGCTTGAGCAGAGAGTCGGAGGCTCCACCTACTGAGCCACCCAGGCACTACCACTGCCTCCCCTCCCCTCCTGGAAAAAAGGCTTTTAGAGTCTTTTGCCTAGTTGTAGGTAAAAGTACACTACTTTTCATAACTTTATTGCTCATGTTTCAATAGTAAATATGACTTTGGCCACTGGTGCTTAGGGCAGGGGGCTGTTTGTCTCAGTTTGTTTGAGTGATGGCCAGGAGGAAGGACAGGCCCAGCATGGGGGTCAGGGTGCGGGCGTGGGGGTGTGTGAAGGCGCTGAGGGGTCTGGGAAGGAAGGAAGGACTGACGGACACTGGGGCTTCAGGAAAAGGCCTGTTACTTTGTACCCAGGGCAGGGAGGAGCCTTATCACAGGTTGGTTGGCATGACTTTGCCCCCGGGCAGCTGCCTGGGCAGTCAGGTGCACATGTTGTGTGTGCCTGGGATGGGGAGGCGTGGAGTGGGGTGGTGGGGAGAGGTGGCAGGAATGGGTGAGAAGGCTGGCCTTGGTGTTGAAGGTGAGGGAGGCTCTCTCTCTTGCTGGCCCTCTGGATCGCTTGCTCTCTTTCTCACTCCTGGCAGGTGCCTGCAGCAGCCCCTTCCTGCCTGGAGCTCACCTCAGTGCTCTGCAGGGGGCAGAAACATGATTTCCTGAAAAGCCCTCTTTGTACCCCACGTGGAGTTTGGGGTAAAGTTCCAGGAAGCCTTACTATCTGTTACAGGCAGAATTGGGTCCCTCTCCAAACTCATCTGTGGAAGCCCCAACCCGTAGTATGTGACCGGATTTGGAGATGAGCCTTTACAGAGGTGGTGCTCTTAGGACGGCCCTCAATCCAGTGTAACAGTGTCCTAGAAGAAAGATGCCCCGGCGCTTGCACAGAAGGCAGACAAGGGAGGACACACTAAGAAGGCTGGTGGGAAGCCAAGGAGAGGCCTCAGAAGAAACCAAACTGGGGCACCTGGGGGGCTCAGCGGTTGAGCGTCTGCCTTCGGCTCAGGGTGTGACCCCAGGGTCCTAAGATCGAGTCCCGCATTGGGCTCCCCGCAGGGATCCTGCTTCTCCCTCTGCCTGTGTCTCTGCCTCTCTCTGTGTCTCTCCTGAATAAATTAATAAAATCTTTAAAAAAAAAAAAAAGAAAGAAAGAAAAAAGAAATGAAACCTGCTAACATTTAGATCTCTGGCCCCTCAGAACTGTGAGAAAGTAAATTTTTGATGATTTAAGGCCCCCGGTCTGTGGCGCTGGGTCACAGTGTTGCCAGCACCCTGACACAGGCTAGACTCAAGGCCGGAAGGGGCCCCAAAGGGGCAGACTCGGTCAACTTCTCCTTCCTCTCCTCTTCTCTCTCATCTATTTTGAAAAAAGGCGTGCAAAACAGCTGACACAAACAGCACACTGCGGGCCGGGGTGCCTTCCCCTCCAATCACACCTTGTCAATAATTTGCTGCTTTTGTGTCTCTCTCCTTTTCTCTATTATTATCTTTCCAGAATCATCTGAGGGTGCGTTGTGGACATCGTGACACTTCACCTGTAGGAGCAAGGACGCATGTCCCCGTTGTCATTATCAGAGTACAGATGTGATGCAGGCTCCTTACTGACCTTTGCTGTCAGTCCACATTCACTCTTTCCCAGGGATCCCCCAGAAACTGTCCCTTGGAGGACCCCCAGACTCCAGTCAGGGTGCATGCCCTCCATTTTGCTGCCATGTTTTTTTTAGGTCTCTCATGGCATTGACTCTTGAAGAATTGTTCGGAAGACACAGATCAGTTGCCTTGAAAATATCCCATGTTTGGATTTATTTTCTTTCCTCCCGATTAGATTCTGGTTAAACATTCTTGGCCAGAATCCAATGTGGTCCTGTGACATCTCCTTGTCAGAGAGAACCAAGGAAACTGAAACCCAGCCAGCTGAGGCCAGAGTTCATTTATTTATTTATTTAATAGATTTTATTTATTTATTTATTTGACAGAGAGTGAGCACAAGCAGAGGGAGGAGAAGCAGGCTCCCCGCTGAGCTGGGGGCTCCATCCCAAAGGCTCGATTCCAGGGCCCTGAGATCATGACCCCAGCTGAAGCCAGAGGCTTAATGGACTGATCCACTCAGGTGCCCTTCAGTACCGGGTTTTTTTTTTTTTTTTTTCAACTTATTTATTCATGAGAGACAGAGAGAGGCAGGGACACAGGCAGAGGGAGAAGCAGGCTCGCTGTGGGGAGCCCGATGCGAGACTCAATCCCAGGACCCCGGGATCATGCCCTGAGCCCAGGGCAGATGCTCAACCACTGAGCCACCCAGGCGCCCCCAGTACCAGGTTTTTTATTTGCCTTGACGAAGCCTGTGACTGACCGCAGAGGACAGGAAAAGTGCCTTTGTGTCAAGTGAGGGGTGTTCTTAAACAAAAGGAAAACCGAATCTATTAATATAAACAAGGCTGTTCTCCCTTCTAGAGCCTGGTCGTTAAACACCCATGTAAGATGCAGCCCCAGATCTCTTCAGTAATAAGAGTCTCTGAACGTCCCTGGGCCTCGGAGTTCCTCTCTGTAAAATGGGGCTCATAGTGGTACCTAGGCTTGTGTGCTGTGGAATCATCCGTGTCAAATACTTAGCCTTGTGCCTGGCTTGTAATTAATTGTTCAGCATAATTATTCTCATGGATGTGTTTTCATAATGATAACTATTGGCAGATACAAGCGCTGTGGCTGTATCATTCCCGGGCTTCCCCACTCCCTGGAGTGAGTGAGCGGAGCGAGGGAGAGGCAGGTAAGAGCGGCCAGGCCAGGCTGTTGCTTAACTTGAGCGAGTCCCCCCAGGAGGAGGGACATGGCCTGGAGCCTGAGTGTCCCAGCTTCTCCGCAGGCTGCACAGCTCTCGGGGCACCGTGCCAGCCGTGGGTGCTGGAGTGGTGTCAGGAGCGTGTACACCCCCTGCTCCCACCCCCCCACCGGCCTGGAACCTGTCCACCTGCCTGGGTCCCTGAGTGCCGCTCCCCACCCGCCGGGGACACACGTGTGCCCAGGCAGCCACGCTTTTCTCAGGATGTGTCGCGTGCAAAGACTCTAGTCAGCAGCACCGTCTTATATATTTGAAAGTAGCTAAAAGAGCAGATCTTAAACGTTCTTTTTTTTAAAGATTTTATTCATGAGAGAGAGAGCGAGAGCGAGAGCGAGCGCAGGAGCAGGGGGAAGGGCAAAGGCAGAGGGAGAAGCAGACTCTCCCCTGAGCAGGGAGCCCGATGCAGGACTCGATTCCCGGACCCTGGGATCAGGACCTGAGCTGAAGGCAGACGCTCAACCACTGAGCCACCCAAGTGCGCCTCCTTTTTTTATTTTTAAAGAGAAACGAGACATTTTATATCGTTTTTGCAAACACTGGCAATAACTGCATTAAAAACAAAATAAAAAACAAAACAGAACAAAATCACTCCAGGCCTTGATACGGCTCTTGGCCTGCCAGTTTGAGATTTGAGACCTCCGGGTTTGGGGTTCCCTCCTGCTCTCCGGCTGCTTCTCTGATTGGTCAGTGATTCCTGGGGGGTCGGGTGGGGCTGATCCGGGAGGGGACTTCAGAGATGGTCATTCCTGGCACGTCTCCAAGCTGCCCTGGGTCACCCAGCATTGCCAGGGGCCCAACAGGCTGCATCCCACACACACTGTGTGTGCCGATCATTCAGGGACCAGTGTCCTCTGTGCTGCTGTCATCATTCCTCCCAAGTGAGTCTTCAGGGACAGGTCACCATGGTCTAGTCCTTCGGGAGATTAGTGGCCGGTCTGGGTTTGGACCCATGGAGCTGGAGCCATGTTTCACCTAAAAAAGAAAAGGAAAAAAAAAAAATCTGCTTGTTCCCTGTGTGTCTGGGAGGCCAGGGGCTGTGAGTTGCTCCCAGGTGGGTCCTCGGAGCCTAGCACAGAGCAGGACAGGGTCGCAGGCAGGATGGATGCGGGATCTGGAGCCCAGCCTCCTGAGCTGGGGGAACAGGACTGAATGAAGGGAAATCAGGGAATCCAAGAGGTTGGGGGTGTCTGTTTGTCTTCACCACCAGGTGGAGTTTTTTAAAAAGCAAACTTTAAAAAGGTCACTTAAAAGTAGTCAAAGTCACACAGCTCGTAGGTTGTGAAGCCCAGAAGCGGTGCTTTTTTTTTCTTTTTCTCATTGTGGTAACATACACATAATATAAAATTCACCATTTTAACCAACTGTTATGTAGTTAAAAAGAAAAAAAAAAAGCTTGCAGTTCGGTGGCGTTGAGGACATTCATATCGTTGTGCCACCAGGGCCACCATCCAGCTCCAATATTTTTTCCATCATCCCAAACCGAGACTCAGTTACACACTGAACAATATGTCAGTTAGTTTATGGCTTAATTAATGGGTCTGCGTCGGCGAAATGAGTTCCCATGGGAGGTGGTGAGTGGCCCATCACTGGAGGTATGTGTAAGCAAAGTCTGGACTTGACTAGCCGGATGGCACCACCAGTCTATGACTGCGTTCTCGTCCTTACCAGGTTTCTGTTGGAGGACGAGACAAAAACCTTACCTGTTGCTAACTGAGGTGAGAAGTTTTGCTGTGGGTTTTTTTTTTTTTTTAATGTCCCAGGGGACATGATTTGACCTGCAGTTTACCTGTGTTAAAAACAAGCTGCCCAATAGTGAGGCTCCATATCTCACACATCCCCCAACCTCGTCAGGCCAGTCTGGGTCCAGCCCCCAGACGTGGCAAGTTCATTCATGCTCCTGCCCATGCCTCACCTTCCAGAAATGTCTAACAGCCCCCTCCACCTCTACGAGTAGCAGCAGAGTGTGCAGTGTACGGTCATCCGGGGGATAAGGTGGGTCGTCTACCCCCCCAGCCTCCCCCCCCTCCCTTTGATGACAGACTCCCAAGTTGTTCGTGATTCAAATGAAAACATACTCAAGGAAGGTGGGCCCGGTGCCTGGGCGTGAATCAGGATTGGTCTCAGGTGTGGACTCTAAGCCACCTTGTGGTTCTTCCGTTCCTCTTTGCCAGCACAGTCGTGGAGGTGAATTCTGAGATGAATGACATGGTGAGAAGGTCTGGAGTGATTTGTCTTTTTTTTTTTTTTTTAAGATTGTTTTTATTTATTCATGAGAGACACACAGAGAGAGGCAGAGACAGAGACACAGGCAGAGGGAGAAGCAGGCTCCCTGTGGGGAGCCTGATGCAGGACTCGATCCTGGGACCCCAGGATCATGCCCTGAGCAGAAGGCAGATGCTCAACCGCTGAGCCAGGCATCCTTGGAGTGACTTGTCATGAGCTGAGTCCTGAAGGGTGAGTCTGTTAACTGAGGGCAGGGCAGTGCTAGAGGGAACAGCATGTGCAAGGGCCCTGTGGTCAGGGTGTAAACCATCTGAGGTATGAAAACCTGTGAGTGTACAGGGCAGAGATCTGGAGTGTGGCAAGTGTGGCCCCTCTGGGGCCTGGGAGGCGAGGCCAGGCCAGGAAGTGGGTCTTTAACCTGAGAGAGCAAGGGTGTGTGGTTGAGGTTTGACATGGGGGTGTTGTGAAACCCGGTCACATTAGGCTTTTGACATTTATTCATGGCTGCATGTGAGGAGGAGTTGGGGAGGGGACAGAGTTGATGCCACGTACGCGTCTGAAGCCCTGAAGATCTCAGACCTGGAGACTTAGGTTTGCACCCATCCCCTGCTCCTGCTTCTTCCTCAGTGATTCTGCTGGTCCTGTGCTGACTCAGATGTGAAATTTCACCCCTCTTCCATTTGCAAAATCCTACTCTTGACAAATCCTTGTGAGCAGAGGACTTACTAAAGGTCCTGAGGTCACAGAGAGGGGTGACATCAGGCCCCACGCAGAAGATGCTTTAGCGAGGCACCTGCTATAGGTCTGTTCTTTCCTTCTTCTTTTTTTTTTTCTTTAAAGATTTTATTTATTTATTCATGAGACACAGAGGGAGAGAGGCAGAGATGCAGGCAGAGGGAGAAGCAGGCTCCCTGTGGGGAGCCCCATATGGGACTCCATCCCAGGACCTGGGGATCACGCTCTGGGCCAAAGGCAGACAGACACTCAACTGCTGAGCCACCCAGGCGTCCCGATAGGTCTGTTCTTCCAAACCTTTTGGGGATGCCCTGTTCCCTACCCGCATCCTCCCCCGGTTGCCCAGGGGTCCCAATCCCCTCCTCCCGGTGGCTCCAGAAGCACAGGATTCCCTCTCCGCCCCCTCCCCCAGTCTCCCCAGCTTACACACCTGAAGTCATCCTTCATAGACCTGGAAGTGACACGGGTTCACCCTTCCCACCCACCGCCCTGGGCCAGGTGCCATCGCAGCCTTTGTGATACCTCAGGTCCTTCTGCTAACTTGTCGCTTTCACACACGACCAGGTCCAGGCTCCAGCTCACTCTCCTCTGGTTTGATCCCCCTCCTACCTGCCACTCAGTACTTGAGGACTTTGCCGGAGGGACTTGGGGGTGGGGTCCCTGCTCCTCATCCCCCCACCCCGAATCTGTCCTCCGGGTCCCTCTCTTCTCTGGTGGGCTGTGGCAGGGAGGAGGGAAGACGGAGAGGTCTCTTAGCTGGTGCCAGGGTGGTTCTTGCTGTGTGACATCCGTCTCTGCTGGGCCCTCCGAGGTCTCTGTGTGGCAGGTGTCTCTGCAGGCTCTGGGTGGGTGAGGGGCGGGGGAGGCAATGGCTGAATCGGCATCCATTCAGGATGAACAGATGGCAGGGAGGGACCAGCGACAGAGGGCAGTGGGGCTAGAATGTTCTGGTTGTTCTCAGCCTCGGGGGCTCCACCACCCTCTCCTGGCCCTGGAGCTCTGCTGCCGCATCGAGGAAAGCCCAAAGCTGGTGGGCCAGGGGTGGAACTGCTGGGGAGATCAACTGCGGAGGGGCTTCTTGCTGGAAGTTGGGGGTCTGAAAGCCAAGATCCCCAAGTGCCAGGGGCACGGGGCAGCTGGGAGAGAACCAGTGGCTCCTCTGAGTCAAGGAGCCAGATTTGCAGAGTGGAGGGACCAGTGCAGAGGGCAGGGTGGTCCCGACGGGTGACGTGTGACGAAGAGTTAGGGCCAAGGTTGACGGGAGCCATGGCGGTGGCACCCTGGTCAGGGGGGGCGCTGCTGCCCTCAGCTCCGGCCCGGGGAGGCAGGAGGGCGCAGCGGGGCTGGTGAACAGGCCGGTGCAGTCCGCAGTCCGTTCCGGGGACGAGGCTGCTCATTCAGGCTGGAATGAGCACCTGCCCGGTGAGCCGCAAGGGCCAAGAGTCCGATGACGACGTGTTACAGGAAAAAAAAAAAAAACAAAAAACAAAAAACAAAAACTGAATTCCTCAGTGCGCCGTAAACTGTTTTATAGACAACACACCAAAACGGGTAAGAAAACTTCCACATCCAGGGACCTGGGTGAGAGTTCACAACCTGCCACACCAGTTGGCCTCCGGATGCAGTATTCGCTGGGAGCCTGGAGCAGGTGTGGGGTGCCAGGGGCTGTTTCTGCACAGGCCTCCCAGCACCCTGAACCCCCCTTCCTGCGAGGGGGCTCTCCCGTGGGAGATCCGCAGTCCAGGCCCCTGGGGGGCAGCCCCCTCCCTGCAGGCGACCAGGAGGCTCTGCACCTGCATTTGCCTGTGCAAGTGTGCACACACATGTGCTCTCACACGCACCGTGGGGCTTTTCTGGCTCCAGAGCAGCCTGGGCCCTGGAATAAACTACACCTCAGCCCTGCTCCTGCAAAGACCCTTTCTCTCCAGAAAAGAGCATCCGACAAGGCCTGTGCACTTCCCAGCTGTGTGACCTTGGACTGGCCAGTGGACCCTCCCGAGTCTTACTTTTCTAAAAGTAAAGTAAAATGGGAATTTCTTTCCATCCCAGGAGTGGTAAGGGCAGGGTCCTGCCACCCTAAGTGTGTCCAGGGGGCAGGACAGCCCCCTTGCCTTCCTCCTCAGTGGACCATCTGCTTCCCCTTTCTGGGGGCTAGCTTGGGGTGGGGCTGGGGGTGGGTGCAAGGGTGTTCCCAGCTTGGGTTTCACTTCCTTCCTGCCTCTGAGAATGGGCCAAGCCCCCCCTTCCCCTCTTCGCGGGCACCCAGCATGCTAGTGAGGGAGGCTGCGGGGTGTGTGTGGGGGGGCTGTAACTCACAGCCACCTCTGCCTCCTCACCGATGCTGCAGACCTACCTGCCGGCAGGTGGCTCCCCACCCTGACCCAGGAGCACCCCCCAGGCTGGAACCACGTAGCCTCCAGCGACCTTGCACTGCGTGGGGGAGCAGCACAGTGCTAGGCAGGTCCGGCCCTTCCCTGGGCCCCTGTCTCCCTGTGTGTGACTCTTACCACCCAGGATTTGCGGCCTGGGTAGGTGCGGACTCCTCCCGTGTGTCAGCCAAGTCCAGAGGCCTAGCCTCAGGGTGGAGCCAGGCCGGAAGTGGGGGGAAGGGGCTTGTGGAGCCGCCGGGGCAGCGGCAGGGAGAGGCCATGGGCCTGAGTCAGAGGCCAGGGGACAGGATGGGGCCCCACCGGGGCGCTTCCCCACATGTCCTGCCCCAGGGGATAGAAGGGAACCCTGTGAACTCAGGGCTCTGGGTCTGCTCTAGAACATAATGGGTGGCTTGGGGGGCCAGGGGGGCCCTGTGACCTCTCGTCTACTCTCCGGATTCTGGTCCTTCTGGGCTCGCAAACCAGCTCACGCCTCTGCCCCGGGAGGGGCGGGCAGGGGAGGCGGGTGCTCCCGGGTGGGAGCAGGTGGGCCTGGGAGGGCGGCCAGAGGGCCCGGGCGCCCGCTCCTGATTTAGTCAGCCCAAGCCCTGGCCCCCGGGGCCTCAGAGTGGGACTGTCTTTGGAGAGAGGGCCTTTCAAGAGGGGGTTCGGGTTAGCCGAGGGCACAGGGCGGGCGCAGATCCGATCCGCTGGACGGGGGACGCTGCCCCACGCGGGGGCCGTGAGATCGCAGGGAGAAGACGGCACCCGCGGCCGAGGCCCATCGGGAGGCCTCGGGGACCGCGGCCCGGTCTGCGGCGCCGCGGGGGCTGGGCCGGCTTCTGCGGGGCGCGGGGCGCGGGGCGGTCGGGGCGCGGGCGGGGCGGCCGGGGCGCACGGTCCAGAACCGCACCCACGAGGGGATGGCTTTGCGGCAGCAGGGGCAGTGGGACGAGGGCACCGCCCGAGGGGCTCCCGCTGACCACCCCTGAGACTCAGACCTCCTCTCCTCCCCGCCCCGCCCCGCCCCCGCCCCCGCCCGCGGGAAGTCAGCGGATGCGGGAGGGGCGCGGCCCCGGGGTCCCGGGAGGAGCCACCCCAGCGAGGCGAGCGGCACAGCTGCGGGGCGGCGGCCCCTCCCCGGGGTAAGGGGGTGGGGCCGGGCTCCGCTCTGGGGGGAGCCGCAGGGAGGGCGCCCGGAGGGAGCGGGACAGGCTGGCGTGAACGCGCGGGCGAACCGGGTCCCCACGATCCCACGCCCGGCCACTGGAAGCGTGGGGCCGGCGCCCTGTGCCCTGGGGGCGGGGGGGGGGCGCTGGCCGCCTCTGCAGCCTCCGGGGACAGGGCTCTTAGGTGCTGCCCCGTATGTCCCCGAAGCCCAGTGGGTGGGAGGGACTAGAGGCGCTGAGGTCCCTCGCCCAGACCCACGGAGGACCCCCCGACTGGCGCCCCCAGCCCCACACGGGCCGGGAAGGGCCGAGCTGGACCCTCGCGGTCGGGGCCGGGAGGTGGCCGCCTCGGTGGTGGGGGCCGGTCCCCACCTGCCCTGCAGGCCCGGTGCGTGCAGCGCTGCCGCCACCTCGTGGCCACCCTGCGAACTGACCCGAGCGCCGGCCGCTCCTGCGGGGAGGGGGCAGGGGCTCTGCAAACCCTCGGGTCCGGGTCCGGGTCCGGGTCCGGGTCCGGGTCCGAGCAGGACCACGCGGAGCAGGACCGCGGCGGCAGCAGCGAGGCCGGGCACTGTGGCAGCAACCGGGCTTGTCCTGGAGGCGGCGAGCACCCGGAGAGCCGAGGCCCCTGAAATGACCGAGTCAGAGGGGCAGTGCCCCGGCGGGGTGTCTGGAGCAGAGGCTGTTCTGAATGGGGGGTGGAGGTCCCACCTGGGCCCACACGTGGGGAGCATCTCCCTGACAGGTGCTGTGCTGTTCGTCCTGTTATTCCTTACCCCAACCCTATGAAGGAGCAACGGTAGAGTCCATTTTACAAGCGAGAAAACGGAGGCACAGAGAGGTTAATAACTTGCCTAAGGTCACACAGCTCAGAAGTGGCCAGGCCTGGATTTGCCATTAGGACAGTTGGAAAGGCTGGAGGCTGACACTAGGGTGAGGGGTGGGCAGGGAGGTCAGGGTGGGGTTCTGGAGGCTCAGGGAAGCCAGGAGGGAGTGGGGGGGTGGAGCCTCCAGCCTGCAGCTCTGCTGACTGCTTCCCACAGCCCCCAGGGGCTGCCTCCTACGTGCCCCTTCCCCAGCGCATGGGCTGAGTTCCACCCATGTCCCTGGCCTGCTGCCACCTTCCGAGGCAGCTGGGCCCAGCAGGAGCTGCTGGTGCCTCATTAATCCTGTCCCTGTCCCGACGCCCCCACCGGCAGCTGGTCCTCTTTCATGTGGGGCCTCCAACTTCCTGCCACTGCCCAGGGACGCCTGGAGCGGGGCCTGGGGCCTCAGACACAGCCCGCTGGGACCAGCGCTTCCTCATGCCCCCCAGCCCCAGCGGCTGTCTCTTGGGTGGGTGGGTGGGGTTCCCCAGTGTTGCCCCTGCAGGGAAACCTACCTGCGGGCCCTGCCACCTGTCCCACCATGCCTCTCCAGCCTTGGGGCCCTATCACAGGCCCTCCCTGACCTCCCGGCCCCATCACATCAGCGCCCTTCCCTTCATCCAGAACACGCAGCGCCTTTTGTCTATCTGTCCTTGTTGGCCCTTCCCTGCTGAGGGATGCCCCAGGCTCAGCGCTTAGAACCACAGCTGGCCCACAGCTGCGCTCAGGGGAACCACACCTGGGCAAGAAAAACGATGTGCCCACTCTAGCCATTGACGTGGCCACGAGCCCCTAGAACCAGCCATGGAAAGTTTCCTTTGCTTCTGCACTTGGATCCTTGTAAAATCACCACTCACCATGGGGGGCCCTGTGAAATGGTTCGGTCACTGTCCTGGGGGACAGAGGAGGGTTGCAGGCACTGGGGTGTGAGCTGAGCAGGGGGGAGAGGCTGCCGTGCAAAGGACTGGGTCCTCCTCTTCCATCACTTAGTGTGTGACTAGGCAAGACCTTGGTTCCGAGCCTCAGTTTCCCCACCTGTAAGCAGTGATCAAAACCGTCAACCACACAGGGCTGTTGTGACTGTGGAAAAGCCCAGGCCAGGGTCCGGCACACAGCAGGAGCTCCGCTGAGGGAGGGAGGGCTGAGGGAGCTGCAGGGGGGCGGGGGAGGGAGCCCACCTCTCACCGCAGGCTCTGGGGTCAGAGGTCTGGGGGCAGATGGTGCACCTGTCAGAGCTCATGAGGACAGTGTGCCCCACCAGGCGAGCAAGCATGAGCGTGTGTCTCAGCAGTCTGGCCAAGCCAGGAGCGGGGCAGTGACTGACCACTCCTGTCTGACCATAGGATGCTGCTGACCTCGGCCATGCAAGGAGCAGCTGAAGAAGGTTCACACTGCGGAAAAGGACTTTATCCCTTGTGTGGAATCAGGCACACAAATCAGCTTGCTGCTCCCGACGCTGGTGGGCTGGCGTGTCAGGGCAGCCAGCGAGGAATAGCCAAGGAAGCGATATGCTATCATGAGCACTGACCCAAGAGGGCGGCAGGCCTAGCAAGATAAAGCAGTCTGGGTCCATTCGGAGGAGGGCCAAAGTCCCCAGCACGTGGCCACTCTGTGTGATAAGGCAGGCTAAGATGGAGGGGGTGCTAACACCCCAGGGGCAGCAGGGAGAAGTGGCCAGTGATAGTGTGGTACATGAACTCTGGCTTCTTCCCAGTTTTGGGTAAGAGTGGCCCGGGCAGGCTGGCAGGGCTCTGCACCCTGGCACGGGGGTCACCTGCCAAAGGACTAGCCCATGTCTAGGAGCCACTGAACACCTGGTTAAAACTGGAGTCTTCCCGTTGCCTGGGCTAATGTCTGGCTCGTGTGCGCGGGACACAGGAGGGAAGCTCCAGTTTGGACCAGCTGAGCCTAGCAGGCATGGAGGGCGAGGGCCTAGGGGACCTCTACCTCACCAAAGCCACTGGACCAGGCCCCTCCCCAAAAAGAGGTGGTTTAGGTTGGAGAAAGAACAGATGTAATGTGCAACTGCCACCTGCTTCCAGGCTTGGCTCATCTGCAAGCCCTGAAGCTTGGCTCAGACAGGACACCCCTGCCCCCCTGCTTAGGGAATGGACAGGCCCAGGGGTGTCCCTGGAGTTCTTTGCCCTACCTCCACCTGGTGGGCTGGCAGGGCTCAGTCTCCTGCACGCTCAGCTCAGGCCACAGCCCTTAGATCACTGGTGCCACCATCCTGTCACTGGTGGGAGCCAGTGGCTGCTCAGAGACAGGCCCAGGCCACACTCCAGGTCCTCCCAGCCCCGGGCTTCTGACCCCGCTGTCTTCCACAGGTTGACCTTTCAGGCAGCTCAACTGCTCTCACCACACAGCAGCCCACCGAGGGCTGGGCCATGACACTCCAGCCTGCCTTAAGCAGTGACTCTCGGGGAGCCAGGAAAGGTGGCTCCTCAAGACCAAGCTCTCAGATTGCCATGCATCGAATAAGAACAGACACCCTGTGCCTGGCTTGTGGCTCAGCTCCCGAGCTGTGTGCCAAGTCACCCGATCTGAGCCTCGGTGCTGTCATTTGAAAAATGGGGACAATGTGCCAATGCACAGGGCAACGCCCAGCACATGGTAAATGACAGCAGCTATGCGGTTTTCTCTGGGCTGGGGCAGCTCATGTGACCCTGAGTCACAGACTTGGCACCTGTGAGATGAGACGGTAACTTCACTTCCCCAGCATCACAGGACAAACTCCATGAGCCTGCGTGTGGCCTAGTGTGGTGCCTGGCACCTGGGCCCCAGACAGACTGTCCACACTGTCACACCCACTCCCATGGGCTTCCCGTTGCTGGGCTGGAGGCGGTCTGAGGGAGCCAGCAGTATGGAGGTGCCCCCGGCACGGAGGGATGCCACGGAGATGGTAGTGGGGCCTCCTGGCAGGGCAAGTGACTGCACCTGCCCGCACCTGCTCAGAGATGTTGCTGGATGCCCCATCCTGCTGTTCCACTTGTGCCATCTGCAGGTGCCTAGCTCCTGGGTGGCCCCCAGCCCGGCCCCAAACCGTCCTTGTCTGGTGAGGCCACTTCCCAGCTGGAGACTGAACGGCATTGCTAGCAGGATGCTTTTCTACCTTTAATTGGGTTACAAAAGACACCTCTCCCAGTACAAGGTCGGCCAACAGGTGGGTGGGCCCAGTGCCCGGGGGAGCCTCGCCTGGGAGGGACAGAGCGAGGATGCAGGGAAGGCAGTGGAGGTCATTGGGGTGCTGCGGGCAACCCCGGAAGCCTCCCCTCTGCAGCCTGGGGCTGGTGAGGCCTCCCCACACCGTGTGCAGTTTCGTACCTGGAGAGCGGGCAGCTTGGCAGAGGGCCACACACCCCGCCCTCAGCAGCTACCCAAACCTGGGGGCCCCACAAGCAGGTGCTGGGGAACAGACCCGGGGCTGTGACAAAGCTTGTGCCATATCCGGCCCCTAGCCAGGCCTCGACTAGCAGTGTGGGCTCCTCCGAGGTTGCATCCAGGAAGGGGATCACCCAGGGCAAGGAGTCACACCAGGGCTACCCGGCAGCCAGCCTGTCTGTCACAGGACCTCCCGGTTTTCAGCAAAGTAGTGGTCGGTTGGGGCAGAGGAGGAGGCAGAGGAGGAGGCAGAGGGGGGTCCAGCTCCCAACGGGGACCTGTCCTGTTACCCCAATTCATCCAGCTGCCCCTCCACAGCCCAAGTGGCGAGGCCCAGCATGGCTGGGTCAGCCCATCGTCGAGGAGGAGAGAAGGGGTAAGAAGCCATCCTCAACGCAGCCTTAACACCAAAGGAGGGAAAGCAGCCCTGGCCAAGGGGAATGAGAGCAGCAGGGGCTCGGGCTGCAGGCTCCAGGCCCCCCCACCCCCCCGCTCATAAGGCAAACAGCGTGTCCTCTTTCTCCTGGCTCTTCTTTCGAGGGGCAGCGCCACGAGCAGGACCCGGGGGGCCCTCGGCTGAGGGGCTGGAGAGGTTGGGCAACCGATCGGCAGCTTTGGCCCGTTCTTCCAGGAATTTGTCAAATTCTACAGGAACAAGAAGGGGACTAGGGTGGGTTCTGCGGCCACAGGGGAGAGGGGCAGGCGGGCAGGCGGGCAGGGCATCCTACCTTCGCTGGTGACGCCCTTGGGCTCCTCCGCGTCATTCCCCTGAGAAGGCAGGAGGCAGAGGTTACCACAGTGGTCCCGGCGGGCGTGGGGTGGGGGTAAGGGTGGACTCAGCCTCTGGCTGGGCCCAGGACCCGAACCTCGGCCCCACCCCTTCCTGAGCTGCAGACTTGGGTGTCACCTGACTGCTCCATGCCTCAGTTTCCCGCTTGGTAAAACTGGTTGTCGAGAAGCTAAGACGGTCATCACACTGAGTGCCAAGCCCAGGGTGGGGTGTGTAGCCCCTGGATCCTAAGTAGCAGTCCCTTTCCTGCCCGGTGTAGGTGGGCAGACTTGCCCTTGTGGTGGGAAGGGACCCAGAGGTGGGGACCACACAGGCTACAGGTGGGGTGAGGATGCCTTTGTGTCCACCTGACATGGGCCCTTGCCTGACCTGGGGCAGAAACACAGCCTTGGCCGCTGGCAGAAGGCAGCCTCTGGGCCTGGGAGCACTCAGGCCCTTGGTTGTTGGTGCCCAATGTGGGGGCGGGAGAATGCGGGGGAAGGAGCCCGGATGGGACAGCGGAGGCTGGCTGCCCCTTCTGCTCGGGGCGGGGTGGGGTGGGGAGGCGCAGGGCTCTGCAGACAGCCTAGGCCCCTGCCTCCTCCGGGGCTCAGCAGTCTCCTGGTCTGTAAGACGGGGCTGCTGCAGGTGCCTCGCGGACAGGCCTGGGGGCTCAGCGCTGCCATGCTTACCCTCAGCCCCCCTCCTCCCCTCGGGCTGACGTTCCCAGGGACCCATGGTGGCTCAGGCAGCTGTGAGGTGTGCAGTGCCCAGGCCGCCTCAGAAGGGAGTGCCCCGAGGAGGTGGGCGGGTGGTGGGAGGTGTCCCACATGGATGCTCCGTCCTTGTCTCCTTGTCGCTGTTCACCCTGCCCCAGCCCCGTGACCAGTCACTTCCTCATGAGAGAAACAGGGGCCCGCTGTCAGGTGGATGAGGAATGCGCCCGAGGCTTTGCTTCTGGGCTGGGGGGCCCCCGACTCACCACGTCAGTGGACAGCCACTGCTCGATGTCCTCCATGAGGCAGGCCTGGGTGACAGGGATCTGGAAGGAAGGGTGGGGGGGGGGAACGGCAGTGAGGGGCAGTGCACTGGGTGGAAGGCCCCATAAGCTTGGGGCCCATAGGTTGGCCGGCCTATGGCATCACCCCCAACCCTCAAGCTTCCTCACTTATGAAGTGGGGCCACATGTGCCCCACACCCTTCTGGGGAGGTCAAGATCCTGGTAACCCCTCCAACGTGGCTCCTGCCACCGTGCTGGGCTGTGGTCAAGGGGGACGCAGGGCCAGCAGCTAGGCGGGGGGGGGGGGGGACGTGAGGAAGGGACGGACCCCCCTGCTGCCACATGCCAAGCGTGTGGAGGAGCATCTGATGGAAGAGTATTTGAAGTCCAGGGAGGAGCTGGCCTTCAGGGGTGGGGTAGGGAATGGCTTGGGCCAGGGGCGGCCGGCCTGTCTCCCGGCCCCTCTGGGGACTCTGAGCTCATGGTGGCGGGGCGGAGAAGCGCCGGAGTGCAGGGAGGTGCCCAAGTGCCCAGACAGGCCAGGCTGCTGACTCGGGGGCTGTGTGGCCGCTCACAGGGCCTTTGGCTCTGTGCCACAAACACGGGGGCTGGGGGCTTCCTTCTATGGTGTGAGGACCGGGGGGAGGCTTTGGGACAGAGTCGGAGACGGCAGTCTGTCTGGCCCTTCACACGTGTGGCTTGGGCAGGTTACTTCTCTGACCCGGCTTCCCCCATCTGCAGAGTTCACTCGTACCTACCTACTGTACCTACTGTCCAGGCTGCTGTGGGAATGAAAGGAGGGGACGGACAGAAGGACTCTGGCAGGGGGAGGTGCTGAGAAGCGCAAGGTACTATTCAGCTACTTTGGGAAGAGAGAGAGATGACAGTCCATCCCCAGCCAAGCCAGTTCTGTCCCCAAGTTCACTGTCCCCAGCACCAGCGGGCCCCAGTGGAAGCAGGGCCTGGAGCAGAGCAGGAGCCCACTTTCCGGCGGCAGCACATCCTCTAGCTGCCCACACCAGCTCCCTCCCCACTCAGCACTCTGCTGGCACTCAGCCCAGAAGGCCCAAACCAGACAGCCCGTCACCTCCCAGCTGCCAGGCGGGCCACCTGGCCTTGCTTCCAAGTCAGGAGCCAGTCAGGAGCCGGAAGCAGGCCCCAAGGAGCCCTGGAAGCGGGGGCAGAGGGGGTGGGACTGCGCTGAGTGCTGGGTGGGGGGTACCCACAGCACCCCTCATTCCTAACGGTCCCACCCCCTCTAACAGCACCCCCTAGGTGGAACCCCTGCTAGTGGCAGCCTTGGCTTTCAGGGTCAGCCAGCCTGGTCTCTCCTCACCATGCCTTGTCTCATCATCCAGGCACTGAGGCTCTTCTCACTGCTGCCTCCCATCTGGGTGAGAAAAGGTCACGCTGTGGTGGGAAGGGCAGGGACAGGGCCACTGGTATGCTGGCAGCCTTCTCCAACGTGGACGCTCCTTTTTAAGTAGGTAGGCCTATTACCACCTTAGGAGGCCTCGCATGTATATGGGTGTGTGTGTGCATGCATGTGTGTATGCACACCTGTGCAGGTACTGGTGCTGCGGTGACAGGTAAGGGGACCAGGAAGCAGCAGAGGGTGTCTCTACAGAGGCCCTGGGAACCCCAGAGTCCTGAATGTGCCGGGCAAAGCTTCTTCTCCCTTTCCAGAATGATCTTGGGGACAGACCTGAGCAATCCCAGCATGCAGGCAGCTGTTAGCCAGTCCCCTGGCTGTCCGGGGACTCTGATGGGTGTCCCGGGATTGGAACACTGGCTTACTCAGTCCCCTTGTGTTTATCGACTGGCAAACAGGATTCCTGAGGACCCGGATGATGGGTGGCAGAGGGGGACTGGAGTCCTGCCTCCCCAGCCCTGGACAGACCGGCTCAGAGTGGCACACGCTGTCCAGCACCCCCAGTCGCGGGACTCATGAAGCCTGGGGCAAACACTGGCTGCCTGTAGAGCTGGCTCTGGATTCCATGCTGTACTTTGCTGCTTGGAACCCAGCCTGACAGTTAGTGGGAGAAAGCCTTACAACCACCCAGCCAGATGTACACACCTTGGGAGCAGGTGGTTATGGACAGTTTTAAGAACATCATACCCTCATCTGATGGAAGCTGCTTAAATTTCTCGAGTGATCAGAGGAATAAACAGTAACTCAGCAGCTTCTGCTTTTTGGCAAGTAGAGGTGTGTGTTTTCTCCTTTTGGCTAACTTGCAATTGCAAGGTGGTGTAGGAGATCCAGGTTCTAGTTCTTTGGTGCCCCTGACGTGTGTGGCCCTTGCTGTGTGTCCCTGGGTGAGTGACACCTGTCTCTGGGCAGCAGCTCCTGCAGCTGCAACTAGAAGGGGTTGGCTGTAGAGTTAACCTCTGCCCCCGAGAGACCAGGTGGCCCGAGAGGGAACAGCTTCCTGCAGGCTTCCAGAGTGTTCACATTCATCTGGATTCCAGGAGCCAGATTTTCTGGAGAGTTCGCCTGTGTTCCTTAGAACTCTGCAGCCATCTGGGGCTCTTACTACCAGCACTGGCTGTGGGGCCAGAAAGACCAGCAGCTGTCAAACAACCTCGCAAAACCAAGCCTTGGTTTTCCCGCCTGTAGGTGGGGAGAAGCATCCAGCAGCACTGGGAAGGTGAAAGGCCTTACTCTGTGCCAGGCGCTGCACTAAAAATGTTAAACCTGCTGCCTCACTTGGCCTGTCAGTGGATCTCATCTGCCCAGGAGGATAGTAAGATGCCCTGAGGGTCTGTGTGAGGCCTCAGAGAGGCACACACAGGGCACAGGTTGCACAGATGACCACTTACAAAGGAAAAGAATAAGAGGCTCTGAGACACGGGTGTGAGTGTGCTCTGCTTGGTGCCCGGGCACAGTACATGCACGTGTGGGAGGCGTGTGAAGCTCGAGCTGCTCCTGCCTCCATAGTGCCGGGTCTTGCTCTGCTCTGACTTGGGAATGATTCCTGAGATGCTGGGGACACCTCTGGGGAGTCGCTGGGATGCCCTACCCGCAGGCATCATGGGCAGCTTCATCTTTCTACGTTCCCCTCCACTCAAGACGGACCATGACCTTCACCTCACACGAGGCTCCTAGCTGTCCCTCAGGCTCTGTCTCCTGTCACTCAGTACCACCCCCTGGCCTCAGAGGCCCGTGCTGTCACCGGCCCTCTCCTCTGCCAACCCTTCGCTGCTCCTGCCTCTCCGACCCCCGGGCCCTGCCGTTTCTAACTGCCTCCCCAGGAGCTACACTTACCGGAACAAGAATTCTCGCCACCCCAAAGGCATCCAGGGATGAATTCAAAGGGATGAGAACTAGACTTGGAGTTCCTGCCAAGGTGGAGCAGTCGCCCAGAGAGGGTGCCCACTGGGCACCTGGCTAACAGTCCCCCATATGGCCAAGCACTTCGATGGAACTAAAATGGTTCCCAGATGGCCCCCTGCAGCTTTAGGGTCTGTCCTTTGGGCCTCTCTGTCCACACTCCTGCAGACAACAGGTCTCTGGAGGATGTTGACAGAGCTCTAACTCCGCCAAGCACCTTGAACGCCCCTCCAACGCATCCTACCCAAGGCCGTTACTCAAGTTGGCGTTGTGCCTCAGGACGCACAGCTGGGAAGCCGTGGCGCTGGGATGGGAGCCCAGGCTACGGAGTCCAGCTCTCTGGCTCACACTCGGGCTGTCCAAGTCCTTGCTCCAGCCCTTCCTCACTGTGAAGTGGGAATCACCACACTAGCTGCAAAGGGCCAACTGCAGAACCACGTGAGGAAGGGGCCAGGGCTCAGTGCACCAGGAGGCCGGTGGGCAGGTGTTCCCTGGCCTTCCTTCTGGACAAGGTGGTAGCGGACCCTCTGCTTACCGCTCCAGTGCTCTGCTGTCGGGCATCCAGGGCTCCCGCCAGACCATCTCTTGCTTGGGGGGCTTCATATTTCACCCTGAAACACAGAGACCCCCACAACCATGAATGCTGCCCTTGCTGTACCAGGTATGATGGGATGCAGGGGTGGGTGGGGACGAGCCAGACTCACATCCTGTGTGGACCTGCCTGGGTAACGGTTGACCTGGGCTCAGACATGTGACTATGATAGGTGGCGGCAAGGCTGAGGTGACAGAGGCTGGTGTCCGCCAATGGCTCTCACTCCAGGGATAAGAAATAGCCCCAGTGCCCCATGCCCATGGAGAATTTGTATCTCCAGAACCTTCTTTGAGGAGCTTCCACTTTGTGATGTAATAAATCGTGGTTCTGCGTAAGGCCACCTTTGGATGGGGAGTTCCCTTCTGCTACTCAAAACAGCCACGCAGACGGCTGGGTGGGATGCCATCCCGCATGGCTCCCCAGCATGAAGCTCTCCCCTGCCCTGCCCTGCTCTGGTAGCCTGGTGGAGGGGCCTCTAAATTCCTGGGTGATGCCAGCCAGCCAGGCAGGGCACAGAGCACCGGGAGGGTGTTTGCTTGTGTTTGAGGTGAATCTCGGGGGGGTGGGGGGGGCGCCAGAGGCCTTGGGGACCCAGCCCTGACTCTGGGAAAGAGTACTTATTCTCCCTCTGAAGCATCAGCAGGAGGGGAGGGCTCAGCAATGTCCCAGCCCAGCCTTGAGGGGAAGTGCCTCACACAATCGCAGCCACAGAAGAAAAAGCCCTGCACTTAGGGGTGGGCCAGGTCAAGGCTTCAGAACTGGGGCCCCGTTGAATAAAACCCCTGCAATGCCAAATGGCCTTCCTGGGAATGGGGGAGACCTGGCACTTCAAATGGCCTCTTGAGTAAGACCCCGAATTCCCAGGCAGCTACTTTGACAGCCCTGCCACCCACTACCTCCTGCAGGATGCAGAGTTGGCCAGGAGAGTGCAAGCATTAGCTAGCTCATCCCCCAGTTACGTGGCTCCTTCCACTGGTGAGCTTCGGACTATCTGCAGGGCTGTGCAGGGGGTGGTGGTGGGGGTGGCAGGCGGGGTGCTCACGCCCTCCTGGACAGCAGCTTTGCAGGCCTGGCTGACTCTGGGCAGTGAGAGCCGCTGAGGAGGAAGTGATGGCTAAGACTGAGCCATACGTTCTGACCCAGGGAAGACCTGCCCACTCAGGCTACAGAAGTAGCCATGCTTGCTTTCCCTCTGAGACACGGCAGGTGTGTCATGGAAAAAAAGTAGAGTAAGGCACGTCCAGCCCTACGAACATACAGAAACTGATCCTTTTCTTCACTCAAAAGAACTACATGTTCTTTCCCAATTACATCCCCCATCTCTGCTTTTCTGTGTCTCTCCAACCCACAGAGCCCTGAGGACGAAGCCTGGCTGTCCCCTGGGCCAAGCCTGTGGCAGTGGAGGGCTGAAGACACTCCCACCAGAGGAAGCCCACAAGGCCCATTCCCAGCTGTAGATGCTGGGCCGGTGTCTGCTGCAAACATCCAGTGCAGGCAGGAGTGGGGACGGCTACCCCTCAGAGGGGTGTGGGGGGCTGGTGGACAGGGGCTGGAGCTAGTGCCACCTGGATGACAGTGGCACTGGGCGGGGGGGGGGGGGGGAGTGGAGCGTGTCCCCAGGATGATGATACAGAAGAAGGCGAGGAAGAGCAATCCACTTCCAGCAAAGCCTGGCTAAGGCACTCTGAGTCTGGCTCATTGAGATGTTCCCTATTGCTCTCATTGGCGTCCCAAGTGGAAAGGCCTGGTCAGCTAGAGGCCACGATGGTGGCAGCTGCCGTCGAGGCTGGAGCAGAAACAGGGACTCACAAGGAGCCAGCTTCCTGGTGAGGAGATGCAGAGCTGGTACAGATTAGAGGGAAGTGGGAGGGATCCCTGGGTGGCGCAGCGGTTTGGCGCCTGCCTTTGGCCCAGGGCGCGATCCTGGAGACCCGGGATCGAATCCCACATCAGGCTCCCGGTGCATGGAGCCTGCTTCTCCCTCTGCCTGTGTCTCTGCCTCTCTCTCTCTCTCTGTGACTATCATAAATAAATAAAAAAAAAAAAATTAGAGGGAAGTGGGAGCCAGAGAGGCAGAGGGAGGTGTGGGTCAGACACCAGGTGGGCAGAAGAGGCCTCAGAGGATTCAAGCGCCCTGGGAAACAGATAGAGGAGGGGAGTCCAAAGGCCAGTCAGGGCTAGAAGATCCAGCTGAAGCTGGGGGGGGGAGGGGCGGGTAATTACCAAGCAGAACAAAAAGGAACTCGATGTTAGGGCACTCTCATCCCTGTGGGGTGCTTTTTGCTGTGGGGGAAACTAGTCCCCAGGAGGGCCTGCGAGGACCCATGACCCAAGAATGTATATACAGGATGTGCCCTCCCCTGGCATCTCATGCTCCCCCTGCCTCTGAGCTTTGTACTCACTGTTCTTTAGCCTGAAATGGCCTTCTTGACTCTCATCCTGGAGGTCCAGCCCTGAGCCCCCTCTGTAGAGCTGCCTGCCACGACGTGTGTCCGCGGTGCCTGGCCTACCCCTCCAGGACAGCATGTAGTGTGGCATGGCAATGGTCTGTGCATCTTATTTCCCATGAGGTTGCAGGCTCTGGAGAGCAGGGACTAGGTAGGCTTTTCTCTGTCCCCAGGGCCTATTCCCCAAAGAAGCGATGGCACAAAAGCAGGCCTCAGCCAGGATGGCAAGCTGGACTACCCTCCAGGCTGCAAATCCCACTGGACTCATTAGCTTCCCTCCACACCATGATCTCACAGTGCCCCAAATTCCATGGCAACCGTGAGCTGCTGGGCCCTGAGCACCGCAGCCTGGGTGTGCAGACTCCCAAAGATGCAGCTCCTAGCCCGGGCTGCCTACGGTCAGCTGCCAGGGCTGAGTAGCCCCATGCAGCCAGGCTGGCTGCAGCCTAACGGATTTGACCTGGCTGTGGTGTGGTGAGGACATTCCAGGGCCCCCGGAGGCCCACTGACAGTTCCCAGATAGGGCAAGGTGGGGAGGTGAAGGCCATTCAAATGACCACAATGACCACTGGGGAGCAAGGGGCAACTGGTGAGGGAATCCCTTACTCTAGAGCTCTCCTTGGCTGTAAATCCTGGCTGCCCACAGCTTGGTCCTGGGTCCTGAACCAAGGGCTGAGAATAGCAAGCAAAGCTTCTCCTGACACACCTGTATGGGGCCAGTCCCGAGAAGCTGAGGCAAAGGGCCAGCCTTGGCTGCTGAAAGCACCTCCCTGAAAACACTTCCCAGGCAAGGACAGAACCCCAGCTCCAGTGCAGAGGGGTAGGCCCAGTGGAGCCATAGGGACTTTGGGGGGAAAGTTAAGGGTGGCTAGGGATTATCACAAATGACCAGACGAGTCCCCGAGGTCTTCTCAGGGATCTTCCCTGCCTGCCCTGGAGGGCCTGTTGTGTGGCCTCCATGTAGTGGTGGTGGCTCAGGCTAGAGATGCAGTTATGGAACTAGCAGCCCTGGGCTCTCAACCTAGTGCTGCCAAGGATCAACGGCCTGACTTGGGGCAAATGACCCAGCCCTCTGGGGCCTTGCCTTCCTCCTCTGATCAGATTATGTAAGATTCTGGCATATGGTGGTTCATCAAGGCACAGGGGACCCTTCCCTCGCCCAGGCCTGCCCAGGGGGCACCAAGTCTGCCTCTTGGCTGCAGGGTATCTAGGCCACAAGGGACTGATCTAGAAGATAGCAGCTCTGCCATCCCGAAAAGGGCAGGGGGCTGTGCGCCCTTCCATGTGGTGTGCCAAGCAGCTGGGTTCAGGGATCCTGAGCGGCTCTGCCCTGACAGGGAGCAGCCCAAACTGCAGGGAACAGGCTGGGCCCGGGGCCACTCACTCTTTCCGTTGGTCAGCCAGAGAGCTGCCCCGGGTCAGTGCAAACATGTCAAACTCGCCTTCCAGTTGGCCAGAGGCCTCCAGAGACTGCAGGCCAGCCCTTACGCTGCTGGAACCGAGGTCTGCAGGGACAGAAAGACACATGAAGGGCCCACCAACGGTCCCTGCATGCTAAGCAGCAGTTGAGCTGCCAGGCCCAGGGAGGACTCTGGAGAAGCACAGGGTGGGGGGTGGGGACAGTGCAGGTGTATGGCTGGGGCAGGCCACCTGCTGGCTGAGGGACCGCGGCCATGTGACTTCCTCTCCTTATGGTGGAGGCACAGGTCCCCGCCCAGGGCAGCTGTGAGAACAGGAAACCTGCCTCGCACATCTGGCACAGTACATGGCTGAGCATTGGGTGAGTGATCAGACGTGTGGCGGTGTTTTCAAACAGCCTAGTTGTAGCAGTTCAGAGCAGGCCCTTGATGACTTCCTAGGGCTTGGCACTGGCAGGCAGCCAGCAGCAGGGAGACTCATCACAGTGATGGTGATGGCAACTGCTGGCATGTCCCGGGTGCACACCTTGGGCCCCCTTCATGCGTGTGCTTACCCAGTCCTCACGGTGATCCTGGAGGAAGGGCCCGTTCCTGCCCGTTACACAGGAGCTAAGGGGACACGGGACATTCAAGTGACTAGCCTAAGCTCACCCAGATGGCTCATATCACAGAGGATTCGGTGTTGAGGGGCGACCACAGAGCAGTGGGCTTCTGAGGTCCAAGGGGAGCTTGGGAGTTGCAGGCTGTGGGGGAGAGCCCCCTGCGTTCAGTCCTGGGTACCCAACCTTGCAGTGGGGCTCAGCCTGGTAAGGTGAGGTTTGGGCTGATGTTGTGCTGCTGGCACTCCAGCTCCACCAGTCTAACAGGAGGGCACCTCCAAGCTGCAGGGGTGCCCACAGCAACATGATGTGCCCTCGGCCAGAAGGGGCACACTGCACTTACTCATTCCTGCCAGCTGGGACGAGAGGCTGCCTGTGGCCACCTGGTCAGGGCCCATGTCGATCAGGTCAGCCGCCGCCTCGGCCTCTCGTGGGGCCTGGGGAGAAGGGAGATGCCACCGTTGCTCAAGGAGTGCCCCAGTGCCACAAGTGCCCCAGTAACCAGGACAGGGAATCAGGGAGTCATCCCCACTCTGCCTCTAGCTCAGCTGCACCCCCTGGGAGGTGGGGAAGAACCTTGGGCATCACCTGGTGGCAAAGCCTTAGTTACCTTAAAGGAACAGTGACATAAAACACGAGAAGGGGACTTCTCTCTGAGCCTGGATAAGGAGGCACATCCTATGCTGGATGTCCAGGGAGGGAGGTGAGCACAGCCCTCCTCCTCTTTCCCATCAACAAAGGCATGATCTGGGCCCAGAAAAGTGCCTTTACCTTGCCAGTCTGGCCTGTTCGGAACCGTTCAAACCTATGAAGACAGAAACGAGCAGTCAGAGAGGCAGAGAGGCCCCCTCAGCACAGGCCAGGCAGAGCTCTTCACACTGCCAGCCTCCAAATCCATGGTAGTGGGTCAGGATTAGGGTGACAGGTCCAGTTTACACCTGCTATCCCTGGGCAACTGTTAACAGTGCTCCTCATTTGCTTGTCAGAGTGTCTCAATCGAATGATCAATTCTCTGGCCACTTGTCATGACCGGCAGTAAACTAACAAACAGGAACAGGCTAGAACAAAGAGGAAAGTGGAGATGCACGGCACACGGCAAGGTAAGTGCTGTTTTATCAAATGTGTTCAGTGGTGAGTGAGCCTACTGACGTGAGTGCGTGTCAGTGGCTCTCCTGAGTGGTGTCAGCACATCTCTTATGCTGCATCATGGAGCCACTGGGATTAGCCTCTGACAGGCCAACAGGCTGCTGAGGTGGCTGGAGAGAGCTGTGGTCTGCTGAGGCCCGGCCCTATCACCTACTGAGTAACTGTGGGTACGCCACCTCTGAACCTCAGCTTCCTTGTCTATTCCAAGGGGGTGATAGAGAAACCTGCCTCTCAGACACAAGGATCCAGTGAAGACACTATGAGTAGGATAGGGAACTAGGAGGCAGCAGGCGTAGGTCAGGCCTGATGCCTGTGGGTGTCAAGAGGCCCCAGTCATCCCCAGACTGGGCCCTTGGGCCACCTCAGCCCACACCCCAAAATGGCAGAAAGGGACTCTTCTATTCTACTGGGCCAGCAAGCAGGAAGTGCTGGGCAGCTGTGGCCCACAGGGGTCCCTCCCCTTTCTAGACTGACTCAGAATCACTCAGTGTCTTGCTGGATAAAGACAGGAAATGAACTGGTGAAGGCTGGATAACTGTCTTGGCCCAGACTCCACTGGCTGCTAAGTGCTTACAGGTGTCACTCTGTAGACTCTTAGTCACCCCACGGGGCAGGCACCACCATGAACCTCATTTTCAGATACAGAGAGAGCCTGGTGCCCCTTCTGTAATAGCACCTGAGTGCCCTCTGGGGTGCTGCTCGTCTCCCATTTCCTGTGATTCTGGTGCGACTGCCTTCAAGGGGCCCTCTTCCCTTCCCTAACTGGTGGGTATAATGGAGCTGAGCCAATCAGGCTCTCTTGGAGAGCTGACTCTTGAACAGAGTGACAGATAGTGGGTAAGTGTTTGAGGCTTATTTCCTGAAGGCAGCACCCTAGAGTCATGGTCCAGGAGTTTCTGCCCCGAGACCTCTGAGCTGTCCTGGGATCTTTCTTTCCCACACTGCGGGTGGGACTCGCTGTTGTACTCTTAGGATTCTGAAAGCTATCCATTTCATAAAGGCTCTTCTAATGAATCCATTTCTTGCTAAAGTGAGTGTCATGTAATGTGCAAAGAGTCAAAGAGCCGTAGTTAAGTCAAGTAGCAGGTCCACGGCCCCAGAGCCAGGCAGCGGTGGAGTGAGCAAGGACAGTGAGCAAGGATAGAGCAGGCCTGTGTGCAGGGACACGGGGGCAGCACAGGGGCAGGCACGGGGGGCAGGGCACACTCTGGCAAAGTGAGGAGAAGTGGCTGGAAGGCGGGGTCAAGTTCATGCCCACTGGGGAAGGAGAGAGCTGAAGGCACGCGGTCTAGTGTCTGAGAGGGAGGCGAGAGGAGCTTAGATGGTGTAGAGAGGGAGCCAGGGGAGGGAATGGGCTAGGGCAGCTGGCCAGAGGCTGGTGGTGGGGGGGGGGGGTGGCGGGCTACCGTTCGTGGCGCAGGAACACGTTGTTGAGGTTGTCGTTGACGATGAGCAACTCCTCGGTGAGCTGCTCATTGGCGATTCGGGGGATAAGCTCCAGAACCCGCTGCTGCATGGCGCGGCACGTCCGGTTGAGCTCCTGCAGGTGGAGGAAGAGAGATGGTCACGGCTCCAGGGCCCAGAGCAAGGCCAGGGCTCGGGCTCCAGCCTCTGTGCCACCCTGGATGACGGAGGGGCTTCCAAACCGGACTCCAAGCTCCACAGGGAGAGCTTTCAGGGTTCCATAAACAAGCCTCTGGATCCCACCTCCAGTGATCTACGCCAACACCGAACACGCAGCAGACAAGCCATACGCAAGACAGAGCAGCTGGTTTAACCTGGCTTTGTGCCGACTTCTCATTGCCACCTTTGCTTGGTTGAAAAACCAAGAATACAAAGCGTAACTTCTCTTTGGAACAGTGGAACAAAGCGTAACTTCTCTGGAGGACCAGGATCTTTTGGTAACCAAAACAAAAAATTAAACCAGACCACTCTAGCTGTTACCTGCAAACTCCGATTTTGAATTTTTCCCTCATTATTTTCCCTAAATTATTTGAGAGCAAGACAGCGAGCATGAGGTGTGGAGAAGAGCAGAGGGAGAGGGAGAAGCAGACTCCTCGATGAGCATGGAGCCCAACGTGGGGTTCGATCCCAGGACCCCTGAGATCATGACCTCAGCTGAAGGCAGATGCTTAACTGACTGAGCCACCCAGGTGCCCCTTCCCTAATTCCTTTTTAAATACTTTTTATGTTGGAATCATTTCAGATTTGCAGAGAAGCTGCCAAGATAATAAAGTTCCTGTGAACCCTTCATGCAGCTTCTCCTCAGTCTGGCATTTATCAAACTGAAGACATTAACGCTGAGCCAATGAACTAATTCCAGACTTTCTTCAGCCTTGCTGTTTTCCCACTAACGTCCTTCTGCTCCAGGATCCCATACTGTACTTAGTCACCATGTTGTTGATTGATTTTTAATCATTAAGTTATATATTTAAGCTCCTTTGGGCAAGAGAAAAAAAAATGAAAAGCCACAGCAGTGTAAGTTTTTCATTTGTAAGACAGACTCTTTCTTCAGGTTCAAGCCACTAGGTGGACAGATGCCTGGGTCACATGTCAAGGTGCAAAGTCGTTGGCACTTTTCTCCAGGAGGCACCACGAGGACCAGACGCTGCTCTGCTCTTGACATTGGTTTCTTTTGCACCCTGTTACCCACCTCCTCCTAGAAATTCCTCATCTGCCTTCATGTGGGGCAGGGCGGGCCTGAGTGACTTGCAACACCCTGTAGACCTCCCCTCTCTTCTTCCTGTGACCAAGCACACTTGTGGCTTTGTACTCACTTCCTTACACCACCCCCCACCTCCTGCCCTTTAAGAGCAAAAGAGCAGCAACTGGAGCCAGGCTCCTGGGTCCAAATTCCAGCTCTGCTGCTTATTAGCCATGTGACCCTGGGCATACTCCATGACCTCTCCTTGCCTCAGTATGCTGATCAAGAAAACAGGGATAATGACAGTACCTCCCTCTTGTGGGGTGTGGTGAGGATGAAATGAATGTATGTCTATCAGGTGTTTACATCAGAGCCCAGTGCATGAGAGGTGCTCATTACTTATGAGCTGTCACCAGGAAAACCCAATCACTCACACCTGGGGACTCCTGGGCCCTGGGGTCTCCCAGCTTTCTTGGCACCTCTGTGAACTAACCTCCATGGGTAGGGTGGGGCCTCAATGGTCCCCAGCTGTGGATGGGACTGTGGGAGTATTGCATGACACCTAGAGCAAAAACCTGTGGCTCCCACCAGCCCCGGGGCCCAAGACCAGCTGCCCTCTCCTCTCAAAGCTGGAGCTGCTCTCACCCCTGCCTGCTAAGCTCTGTGTTCTGAAAGGGGGAAATCAGAACCATCTTATAGATGAGGAGACTGAGGCAAGAGGAGCTATTTTGTTCAAACCAGGAAATGCTAGAGCTCCGAATTCCCATGTGAGGGAGTCCAAAGTCCTTGATTTCAACCTCTTCCACTGTGATTTCAACCTCCTCTTCTTGTTCAGAGTAAGTCACAAAAACTGTGGCATGGGTGGGGAAGGTGGGGCTCACCTGTAGCAGCTCCAGGTCTGCAGGCTCTGCCTGGGTTGGCACCAGCTCCGTCAGCATCTCCGACATCACCCTCACATTCCCACTCACCATTTCGAGCTCACTGCGCAGCTTCGCAATCTGAAACACACCATGGGCCATGGTGAGCTAAGCCAGGCGTCCAGAGCCAACCACCGCCGCCAAGGAGAGTCTGGCACCAGTAGCCAGGGCAGGGGTGAGGGCCCCCAGAGGAGCCGACCGCAAGTACCCTCTGGGCTCCTGAGCCACAGCCCTGCACTAGGAGGCCTCGCGTGGGCTGCCCCTCGCCCCCAGACCCCCTCAAAGAGGTGCTACCAACCGTCACCATCTCTAAACTGGGGAGCCTGGGTCAGGGAAGACCAAAAGGAGTGGAGCTGAGAGTTAAGTGCAGCACAGATATGGCTGGAGGGTGCTAGCAGCTCCTGGGGCCCAGGTGGCAGCTAACGAGGCCCCGGGGGGGCAGCTCCCAGCCACAGGGAGATGAGAGAGTCAGGAGGCCTGCTTCCCTCCCAGAGTGACAGGATCTTACTCCTCCTTCTCCTAGGACGGTAGGATTTTTACTCCCTTCTCCCGTCCTGTGAGGACAAGATGTTGTCTTGTTCCTGGTTTGCTACTCCTGGCCTATTCTGGTATCCCAGACTCTCCCAAGTGTGAGTTCCAGCGCCACTCCCCCACTGGAGTATGATACTCAGATTTAGTACACGTTAAAAAGATGTCAGCAGATTTTCAGTGATTGAAGGGTTCCGAGGTCTTGGCTTGGGCAATTGGTGGAAATCATGTTGCACAGTCTCCACACAGGTGAGGTGGTGAAGGGCCACTGGGCCAGTGTCTTATGCTGTGGGGCTCTGTGGGGTGGTGTCCTCAGGAGCACTGTGGACACTGTGAATGTCCAGGAAGTGATCGGTATGGAAGTTCTAAAATTAATCTGCACAGGGATGCCTGGGTGGCTCAGTGGTAGAGAATCTGCCTTCAGCTCAGGACGTGATCCTGGAGTCCCGGGATCGAGTCCCACATCGGGCTCCCTGCATGAAGCCTGCTTCTCCCTCTGCCTGTGTCTCTGACTCTCTCATGAATAAATAAAATCTTTAAAAAATTAAATTAATCTGGACAAAGAATCCCTTGCCATGGAATACCGCATGGGTCTAGTATTAAGTGGCCTACACTTGGAGAGATGCATGTGACCTAGCTGATTTCAGAACAGGAATGTTACTATATTAAATTCACGATGCCTGATAGCACCTACCATTTACTGACCACCTATGAAGTGCCGAGCATTTAAATTTTACTGCTAATTAAACTTTACCATAGTCTTAACAAAGCACATATCACTATCCCAGACTTTATAGGTGAAAAGAAATGGGGGCTCAGACAAGTAGTACATCCACCGAGATTCACAGATCCCTTCCAAACCCCACAAAAACATCTGGTGTTTGGCCTAACTGAACACTCTCGGTGTAAATTAGTGGAAAGACTACTGACCACAAGCCCAGCATGTCCGGGTCAGATGGGACCTAATTACAATGGAGTCCGGGAGTGCTATCACTGCCTACCTCAAAGCCTTCCTACGCCCCAGGAGACAAAAGGGGAGCTGCAAATTAACAACCCCTACCTGGTTTTGTTTAGCAAGAGCCTCTGGCAGTGGATGTAACCAGTCTTAATCCACACAGAGGTTAGACTTCAGGCAAATTGATGAAAATCATAACCTGGTTACATAAAATTTGGATTGTGGGGTGATTTTACAATTTTTATGTACCTTTAATTTTTTGTCCAGTTGGGAAAACTTTTCTAGTAATACTTGTAACTCTGGGAGGTGAGTTTATAACTTGCTGTAAGATATCGAATACAGGGCAGCTCGGGTGGCTCAGCGGTTTGGCACCACCTTCAGGCCAGGGTGTGATCCTGGAGACCTGGGATCAAGTCCCATGTCGGGGTCCCCCTGCATAGAGCCTGCTTCCCGCTCTGCCTGTGTCTCTGCCTCTCTCTCTCTCTGTGTCTCTCATGAATAAATAAAATATTAAAAAAAATATCAAATACAAAAGTTTCTCTTCAGGTAGGTTGGGATGGGAAGGGACGCTGGCAGGTCTGTTCATAAATCCAAATGAGAGTGCAGGAGAACAGTGGATGCACTTTAGAAGGTCAGGTTTCACTTTGTTTCCATCACAGACCTGCGTCTCTCTCCCCTGTACTTTTATTTATTTATTTTTAATAAAGATTTTATTTATTTATTCATGAGAGACACAGAAAGAGAGGCACAGACACAGAGGGAGGAGAAGCAGGCTCCACGCAGGGAGCCCGATGTGGGATTCAATCCTGGGAATTCAGGATCAGGCCCTGAGTCAAAGGCAGATGCTCAACCGCTGAGCCATCCAGGCATCCCTCCCCTGTACCTTTAGCAGCTAAGTTTTCACACTTAGCTGATATGATGGCTCTGGAGTTCTTACCACGTCTCAAAAGGGGGCACCCCAACAACACAAGGCCTTGACCCGCATCCCAACAGCCATGTCTAAAATGAAAGTGCACTGGGGCACCTGGCTGGCTCAGTCAGAACAGCATGCAGCTCTTCATCCCAGGGTTGTGAGTTTGAGCCCCACGCTGAGTGTAGAGATTATTTAAATCCATAAACAAATAAATAAATAAATAGAACAAGCGTGCACCCAACACACACTGGTCACAGTGGCAGACATCCCTTGTTGGGGTGGCCAGTCTCAGCAGGTGGTCTTGACCCACTGCTCTCAGAGGAAGAGAGAGAGGAGCAGAAGCTAAGTCAGCGTGCTATGGGTCTCTGGTGGGTGAGCTGAGCCTGCAAAGCTACACACACAGCCCTAGGAAAACCTGCCCCGGCCCCCGGCATCTAACACTACACCTCAAACCTTCTTGAGGTTTATGTGGGAAGCATCATAAGGAAGAGTTTAAAAAATTTTTTTGTGCAGATAAATTTAAAACTGTTTTTTTAGCCAGAACCTCTGTTCAAATGGAATCTTATTTGAGCACATAAATCCCACAAAGAAAATGCAGGTGATGTGGTTGAAGAGGCTGCCTGTTGGGCACTCCCCACCCCATCCCCTCTTGGGTGCTGCCTCAAGGGCTCCTCGGGGTACACGGTACACAGTACACAGTTTGGAGAACCGCTGGCTGGGGTGCAAGACAGAGCCTGCTGGGAGTCAGGCACCCTTGAGCTTGAATCCCACCACCATCTCTGAGGACCTGTGTGTGGCTCCGGGCAAAGGAGTTTGTCTAAGCCTCATTTTTGAAACAGGATGAATGATACATACCCTATGGGGCTGCTACGATGACATACCGAGAGGGGCCCTCCCTGACCCACGCGTGGCTCTGACTCAGGTTTCTTTACCTGCTCAGCGGTGGGTGTGATGGGTGTGTCACTGGGGAGCGTGGCCGGGATGGGCAGGGAGGTGGTGTGCTGGGTGGAGTCTCCTCCATGGCTGGCGTCAGTGCCCACGGAATTCTGCCCTGATGGTACCTCAGAGCTGAACACGGTCTAGATGGTGGAAGGTGGGATCAGCGAGGCCAGTGGGGTGGGTGGTGATCCCCCACCTTCCCTCACACTGCTCCCCAGGTGGCGTCTCCTCACCCTCTGGGGCGTGTGGATGGGTGACAGCATGTCCAAGTCGGTCATCGGGAATTCCAGGCCCTTCCTCCGCAGGTCCTCGTACACGGCCACCACACCTGTCAAGTCAGGTGAGCTGCGGAACGCGTCAGCCCAGGACTGAGAGGGGAGAAGGGGACACGGCCGGTAACCACTGTTCACCGTCTCCCTGGTAAGCCGCCTGCCCATCCCCAGAGAGCAAAAAGTCCCTCCCTGATTGTTGGTGTCTGAGTTACGGCCCTGCCAAGCAAGGCCACCCCACACTCAGACCCTTCAGTGAATGCATAAACAAGACGGCCCCACACGGCCCCGCAGGAGAAACAGACAGAAGCAAAGGGGAAAAGAGCAACAATGGCGGGGCAGCCTCCAACGCCCTCCCGGCCTGCCCGCCTGCACTCACCTGGATGAGGTTGAGCACCTTGTCGTGCACGATGGTGGGGGGGTTGTTCTTGGGCAGGATGGTCCTCACCAGCACGCCCTCCACAAAGTCCTGGCTGGCCACCAGCAAGTGGAAGCGATGCCCGCAGTTCTTGACGCAGGTTTCTAAGACCTGGAGGCCGGGAGGCACCCATGAGCACTCATGAGGGGAGGGGGAGCGCCCAGGACCCCATCCTCGCATTCGGTCTCCATCCCAGAGGGGCTGAGAGGGGGACCGTTTCCCTAGAGGGAGACTCTGGAACCCAGAGAAGCGGGGACCGTGCCGTGTTTCGGGGGCTGGTGTGCTGGTTAGCGGCCCCCACTGAGGGGTGCCTATCCTGATGCTGCTTCTGAAGTGACTACTTCAGGGGGCGGGTAGCTCTCCAAGTGGAAACCAAAGTGAACTTTCATAATCAGTTGGTGACCCTGCAGCCCCAGAAAAAGGCACTGAACTTCCCTCCCTGCTTCTTGTTCCTACTGCTGGGCACGAGTGCCTTTTCAGCGTAGCCAGACTCCCTGGATGCGAGTGCTGCTGTAGGGGAGGCTGGGACACAGTGCTCTCATCTCCATCCCAGCCAAACTCCTGAGACAGCCAGGATGTCCCCTCTTGCCTGGCTTGTCCTCAGCCACTGGGATTTGCTTTATGTTCATTTTTCAGGGCATTCAAGGGCCAGTCAGCACCCAGTGTGGCCTGCCAGGCTTTCTGCCCTGCCAACGTCTGGGTTTACTGAGCTTCTATGTCACCTGGCAGGTTCTGTGGCACAAGCTCTCCGTGACCCGTTCTGGAGAGATGTGGGCCCCTCAGTCTGTTCCCCAGGCCAGCAGGTTGGAGAGAACTTTTCCAAGTGGCTTCTCATGCCACTCTGCATCTGCCTAGCACACACAGGACAGCGCTTCGCCCGCAGACCTTTCCTTCCCAGCCCTTGCAAGAGGAGCCCCAGGGCGGCTGGAGTCCTGCTGGGCCTGGGGGGAGGTGTGGTTCTACCATGGACACACGGATGGACAGGGCACTCACCGTGAGAGCCAGCATCACCTCATGGAAATTCTTGTTTCCTACGATTCTCTTCTTCACTGCTCGGAAGGCATCTTTGGGACTGGGCAGGAGGACAAAGGGAAAGATGGGCTGAGGAATGGAACCTTCTTATCCAACACATGGGGCTGCCTGCCTAACTAAGGTGAGGAGGCATGGAACACAGGCCATGGCATTTATTTGTCCTGTGTCCTGTTGAACACGTAGGTTTGAATCACTACACAAACTGCCTGGCCCCCAGAAGTCCTCAGTAGGTCACAAAATACCTGGCAAGGATTCTCCGTGTATGGACCCTGGACCCCCTGCACCAGAATCCCCTGGCGGGGGAGGCATGATGGTTTGTCAAATACGTAAGCCCCAGGCTCCCAGCCTAGACCCTGAGCCAAGCCCTCGGGGAGGCTGTGTGCTCACCATGCCCCCGGGGGCTCCCTGTACACTGAGGTTTGAGAACCAGTCACCTGCAGGCATAGAGTCCTAGTGCCCCTTCCCTGGCCTCCCTGCCACATCCTTCTACTCGTCTAAGTAGCCACACGTGCTGGCACCATGCTGGGTGCTGGGGACACTCTGGGGAACACGCGGCTCTGCTTTCAAGGACCACGTGTCCCGGGGAGACCCACATCCATGTGGGGAGGGAGAGAGGCCTGCAGTCAGAGTGGCTGTTGGGGAGGGGGCTCAGGGGAGTCCTCTCAGAGGAGGTGGCATCCCAGCTGGGTGTGAGGAAGTGATGGAGACAGCTGTGGGCGGCAAGGGAAGTGGTTCAGGCAGGGGTGGGAGGGACTGAAGGGAGGCCGAGTGGGGAGGCAGAGGGAGAGGCTGGAGAGGCCCAGTGGTCATGGTAGGCAGGATGGAGACACCCAAGTACAGGAGGGAGCCCTGAAGGCCTTGGCGGCAGCCTGAACCCCCACCCTATCGCCCACCCCACCAGAACTGCCTCACCCCTGCGTCCTGTCCTTCCACACTGTTTGGGTGAAGTCCATGTGGCCCCAACTGCTCTGGCCTAAAAAGCTTTGGGGCCCCCAACTTCCATGCCTACCTGGTGAAGGCACAGCTAAAACCTGCCTCACCCAAGGCTGTCCCAGTCCCCCATTTCCCTGGTGCGCACTGCATTGTGGCTCCTACCCAGGTGCTGCCTGGCTAAAGAGGTGCCTCCCAGAGGGCAGGGATGGCATCTCCTTTGACACTTTGCCTTGACAGAGCCCAGCCCGCTCCAGGAGCATGAGCAACGATTCCTATGTCTCCTGTGGCCGGATGTCTGCCAGCCATCTGTTCAGTGCTGACCCTGTCAAGGTCAAGTCAGGAAAGGCAGAAACCCTGACACGGGCCCCCCAACATGGGTGAAGGCGGCAGGGAAGGAGGGAAGGATCCATGGAGGCCTAATCAAGGCTGTGACGGAGAGGACATGCTGTATGTTCATTTTTCTCTGGCGGGCTGGGCCCCTCTCCCAGGACAGGGCACTGGGGCCCCTCCTCACCCTCAGAACTCCTCGCCTGCAGCCTCAGCTCTCTAAAGGGACCTGTCTCCGCTTCTCATAGAGGGGCCCATAGAGACTGGGAATCAGAAGTCCTGGCTGAGGTGCAATGGCTGTGGGGCCTCTTGTGTCTAGTAACAGGTCAGGAGCACAGAGTGGATGACAAGGAGGCCACAACACTGTGCGGGGTAGACCAGAGACTTGAGTTTAGATGACAAGCTTGGTGAGGCCAAGGGTCCCATCTGCTTTGCTCACTGCTGGTCCCTAGTGCCTCATGCAGCGCCTGCAACACAGGTAGTGCTCACATCAACGGCAGCAACTGAACCCACACTCGCATGAGCCCCAGTTCCACCAATGTTTACGAGGAAGCGGGGGCTTGCTTCTCCAAGGACATCCATGAAGCCCCCAGGCCTTCCCAGAGGCTGTGAGCATCCCTGCCCTCCACCTTTTATCTCGGTAGTCCTCGTCTGGTCCTCGTATCTCAGTGCTGTTGTCGTCTGCTCACCGCTCTCCAGTTGATGCACAGGAGGCCAGGGTGGCGCAGGTGTCCTCTACCAGCTGCTTGGCAAGAGCCCCGAGCACCACTGGGGATGCAGAAGCTGCCTGCAGCCACTGTGTGCTGAGCTGGGTGCTCCTTGCTCACTGCCTGCTTCCAGCCGGCCCCTCTCCCCACAAAGCACTACCTGGCTAAGAGGGACCTCACAGGCCAACTGGATTATCCCAGTGAGAATGGAAGAGGTCCTGCTCCGGCTGTTCTGATTTTCCAGAACAAAGGCCTTGTCAGGCCGTCCTTCCTGATGGCTATAGTGGTCACACCATATCCCATCCTTTCTGGGTTCTCCTGAGAAGGACACTGACCCTGCTTGGCCTCTCTGCCCCATTCAGGACCTTGGGCTTATTGCTGGAAGAATCTAAAAGAGCTTTACCTCTGAGGATAAAGACCTAGGGAGGTACAGTGACTTGCCCAAGGTCACACGGCTGGTCAGTGACAGCTAGTCAGAGACCAAGAACCCACGGCCACGATGCCTCCACCACAGCATGCGCCCCGGTGTGACCTGCATACTGGAAATGTTGAGGCGAGGCTAACGCCGATGGGTTCTCATTTCTGCTTTACTGTCATTGTCTTCTCTGTGTCCCCTGACCCCAATCTTAAGGAAATGAAAGTCTATTGCTCATAGAGAAAGCTGGGAGTCCCCCCCTGCCCATTCCAGGCCACAGAATGCAGAACGGTGCTTGGGGCCATGTCCCAATGTCAGGGGCTGCCAGCTGGCCTTGTCCTGGAGGATGTGGCCCAGGGATGTTCTAAGGGGTCTAGTTGACCAGGCCACCACTGAGAAACACGCGTGGCCTGACAACTGCCAGGGGCGTGTCTCTCTCTGGTCCGTCTAATGACAGTGTTGGGTGGGATTTTGGTTCCCAAATGCCTAAAACACCACACTTCTGCCTAGGGTGGGACCTGGACGATGTCTGCAGCCCTCCTGGTACCAAGGGCCACCAGCAGGGTCTACCTGTGTGCCACAGCAGGGATGGGACAGGAGTCCTCCAGAGGGGAGGGCAGGTTGGGCTGCTGCCGGCCATCCCTGGGCCCACCCATCCCCACTCCAGTCTCTCCTGCAGGCCTCACCCTTCCTCCGTCTCGTTGATGATGTCACATATCTCCATGTTGAGGGCCCAGTCCTCGCTCTGCAGGGAGCCATCTGTTGCCTTCTCTGCAGAGGAGAGAGCACAAGTCACAGTGTGTGTGTGTTGGGGGGGGGGCGGCGGGGTGCCAGATGGACAAAGTCAGATAGCTGCGTGCAGGTGTGTGGTGCGGGGCCAGGGTGGGAAGAGCCAGGGCAGGAAGAGCCAGGGAGGAGGAGGAGGAGGAGGAGAATGACAGATGCTTTCTGGGCACCCAAGGAGGGCCAGGCCGTGTGCGAATGGCTACCTGCGTTGTCCCGTTTTGTCATTTAATGCTTTTTTTTTTTTTGGGGGGGGGGGTGCTGTACTCTATCTCTGTATATTTACTCTTTTAATTATGTTAAAATACACATAACACTTGCAATCTTAACCATCTTTTAGTGTATAATTTAGGGGCATCAAATATACTCACAGTGTTGTGCAGCCATCCCCACCAGCCATCCTTGCCACCTTTTTCATCTTGTAAACCTACAACTCTAACTCCCCACTCTCCCCTCCCACAGCCCTGGCAACCACCAGTACATTTTTTTTTTTTTTTTTTTTTAAGATTTTATTTATTTGAGAGAGAGAGAGAGACCAGGAGCACGAGTCATGGGAAAGGGGCAGAGGACAGGGAGAAGCAGACTCCCCGCTGGGCAGGGAGCCCAATGTGAAACTTGATCCCAGGACTCCAGGATCATGACCTGAGCCAAAGGCAGATGCTCAACCACTGAACCCCCCAGGTGCCCCAATACAGTCTTTACAGCTCTGATGCCCTACGTACACCATTACATGGAATCGTACAGTACATGTCATTTAATTCTCAACTCTGTCTACCTATGCAATGAATGGGGCCAGGAATCCAGCAGCCCTGGCCTTATGGTGCTTGTTTTTGACATGACATGGTGGTGATAGTGTTTTATTTTTGTAAAGAAAATGTCCCTTGTTGACTCTGTTATCTTTTGGTAACCATTCACATGGTTCAAAATGTAAACGGTTCCAAAGTGGCACACAATGGAGAGTAAATCTGTCTCCTGTGTCCCAGACCTAGGGGCCCTTCTGGACCAGTTTCCTCTCAAACCTCCCAGAGACATTCTTTACCTATGAAGCAAAGGGCCTGGAGTAGCTGAAGTCTCGCCTCCGTTACCAGCAGCTGGCCTGGCCTCTTCCCCTTGGAGCCAGTGTCTGTCTGAAGACTGGGTGGACACCAGCCACCCCGCAGAACAGCCCCAAGGGAGCGGCAATAATACAAACAAGGCATCTGCATGGTTCTTGCCACAAAATAGATGCTCGGTAAGGGGCAGCGGTTCTTTTATTTTTACATTGAGGTGAAGCCTGCATCACATAAAATTAGCCATTTTAAAGTATACAATCTAGTGGCAGTTAGTGCACTCACAATGCTGGGCAACTGTGACCTCTACCTGGTTCAGGCCAAATCAGAGGGTAGGATTTCCAGCCTGGAGTCAGCTACAACATTCTCAAGGCTGGCAAGGCCAGGGTCATTCCCCTCTGCACTCTTCTAGACTCTATCCTCATGCAGCCCAGTTTTTCATTTTTGTTTAAGTAGGCTCCACATCCAGTGTGGAGCCCAATGTGCGGCCTGAACTCACAACCCTGAGATCGGACCTGAGCTGACATCAAGGGTTGGACACTTAACTGACTGAACCCCCCGGGCGCCCCATTAGATAAGCTCCACAGAGCACAGAAATAGTCCAGTCTCCTGCTTTTTTGGGGCCAACATTCTAGCTTACAAATTACTCCTGGCTGGCATGCAATGTACCTTAGTTAGGACTGTGGGACAAGATAGGACCGGTCAATGTTTTAAGGTTCAGAGAGTAATAAGACCCTTGGTGTTCTGATGCTGGGCACTATCCACATCCCCCTCCATCACAGCCCTATCCTCTAGCTCCCAGACCTGGCTCCTGCTGGCACAGGGCACCTGCCAGCACGGTGCTGTCAGTGGTCTGGTGTCGACCAACAGCTCCTGAGGGACCAGGCCCATGTGGCTTGTTATCTGATGTGACTGTACAGCTGTCCTGCACAGGGGACCCTCTGGCTCTGTTCACCCAGAGAGCTGAGGCTGTGGGGGGCTAAGGGGCCCCTCACTTGCTGCACAGCTACTCATGTGTCAGGTCTGCTCCTGGCACTGGAGATGGAAGCAATGGTGGACCAGGCAGGCACATGTGGTCCCTGCCCTGTGGTGCCCAAAGGGGCTGAGGCAGACTGAGAGCCTAGGCCCTGTGACAGGGCAGGGCCCTTTACTAGCTGGGCAGACAGGCCCATTCTGCAGGACGATGCCTGGGCTGGGCTGGGCTGGACTGCACTGGGCTGGCAGTCAGCTCCCTAAAACTGGTTTCTATGATGTTGGTTTTGAAAAGGCCTGACCTTGGTTCCGCCTGAGGTCCTGTGGACAGACAGACGCTAGGGTACCTCAGGGTATGAGCCAGGCAGCTGGGACACCCAGGTAGGGACCCAGCAGCAGGGCAAGGTACTTTACTCCCTAGACTATGGCTGGGGGAGGCGATGAGGAAGGTTTCCTTTAAAAGGGCTGAAAGATGGGCTTGTTTGTCCCACAATGATGTCCTGAGTGTGGCTCCTTTGTGTCACATCGCCCACCCTTGGGGACTTGCACACTTACTGAGCCATGTGGGAAGAACTAAAGAGAGGTGGACGGGTACCTCTCTGTGCGGAGGGAGCCAGGCTCCTTTTTGGAGGATGTGGGGGGACAGTGGCTAATCAAACATGTGGAGCCTGCTGCTCCTTCAGAAACAAAACCTTGGTGACCCCCAGTCACATGGGCCAGAGGACTGTCACCCCCAGCTCCCGGCCACAACATTCTGCCAAGGCCAGCTGCCTTGACGACTCCTGCCTTGCTTCTTTCCCTCCATGTCTCCTGCTGCCCCAGAGTGAACTTTCTGAACCTAGAAGTGATCATGTCCCTCTTGTGTCCCAAATCCTCCAAAGGCTCCCCCCGGCTCTTGGCCTGACCCACCTGCCCTTCCTCAGAAACCCTTTAACTCCCCAGTTACAGATCAAGCACTGTGAGCTGTTTAAATAGGAACACAGCTGGATCCTCCTGGCCCCACGAGGTGTGCATCACTGACCCTACCTGAGGAGGGGACTGACACACAGAGTGGTCACACAGTGGTCCCCAGGGGCCGGGGAGCTCTGCCCTTCCAGAAGCATCCTCCTGTCCCCTCGTCCCGGAGCCCTGGCTCCACCAGCAGACCTCTCAGTGTTAGAACCCGCTCCTCCCACCCCCGCCAGTGACCCCTGAAAGTGAGGGGCACCTCTCTTCTCCTGGGGGAGGAGCATTTCAGTCTTAGAAGGGATTCAGGTCAGTTTGGAAAGGCAAGCACTAGGTAGGCTAAGGGGCAGCTGGGGGATTTATAAGCCAGAGGAACACCATGGCAGGGAATTGGGGGGTGCAAGAGGACAGGGAGCACAGGTCTGAGCCCTACCTCAGCAGAGCTCCAAGTTCTCCAGTCCTGAGGGGGCAGAGCCATGCAGAGGACAGAGTTCTTTTGGGGAATGGGGTGAGGGGGTCAAAAGGAGGTCTCAGTCAGCGTAACCAGGGAGAGGAAGAGGAAGAAGAGGCAGTGGAGACACAAGACCCACCCGGGCCATCTTGGCAGAAGAAAGGTGTGTCCAGAGCAGGACAGGCACAGCCTGTGCCTCGCATGCCAGTTCCCTGCAGCTCTGGGGAGTTTCCAGACTTCCTTAATGAAGAATTCCACGGAGTGGGCATCCTCCACTGAGGGCAGAAATTTAAAGCCATAGGAATCTGGGGATATTTGTTTTGTTTTTGTTTTTAACCACAAAAGTAACTCAGCTTGCTATTTTAAAAAGGAAGAAAAACAAAGAATGATAACCGGCTTCCCACCCTTTGGGCTATGGGTGGTAACCTTCAAAGGTCCCGGGCAGCTGTTCTGCTCTTGTCCCCAACTCCTGAGGACGCCAGGCCCTGCCAAGCCCCGCCTGGGTTCAGGCCGCAGGGCAGCTGTGCAGGGGCTGGCTATCCTTGGCTGTGGATCATGAGGCCCTTGTCTGCCTGTCCTCTCCGTGTCAGGCCTTGTGCAGACATCACCTTTCCGGGAAGGCTCCAGAAAGTCTGCCTGGCACAGTGGCAGGTCCAGTCAGGCTGGACAGCAGCACAGGCTGCAGGAGTGGGATGAGTCTAGCCCCATGTCCTAAGTTGGGGATTACAGGCCCACTCAGTCTCTGTTCCCTCCTCTGTAAAACCAAGGTAAGACTGCTTGCCTCACGGGCACTGTGACATTTCAGCCAGATGTCAGGTAAAGAGCAGTAATGAGTAACTGCTAAGTACCATGACTGTGACCTGGGGCGAGAGCAGGCAAGAGTGGCCACCACAGACACAGCTCTTGGCCCCTGGTCCCAGCCTGCTGATTCTTGGGGGAGAGGTACTCCCCACAGTTGGAAGACAGTGGCCTTCTCGGCTCCTTCCACTGCTTTGGAGAAGTCCACGTCTGTGGGCGCTTGGCGGAACCAGTGGTCAGCACCACACACTTAAACCTCACTGAATATTTGCTCCTGCGTCAGTCTTGGTGGGAGCAGCATAGAGCTTTCTCCCCACCACCCTGCATATTCAAATAGTCACCCAGTCTGTGAATTCTAGCCACTCAGTGCATCTCAGTTTGTACCCAGTCTGTCATCACAGTGGCAGCTCTTGTTCAGGCTCTGTCACCCTTCCCAGGCCTGGAATGTCACCTTCACACTCTTCTCTTCAAACATTATTTCCAACTAGAACATCCTTTCATCTGCAAAACCAATCAGGTCCTGCCCTCGGCAAGTCTATGGTCCAGCAGGAGGCCACCACTGCCATCATAAAGTTGAAAGTGACACGACAGAAAAGACTGGGCACTGAGATAGGACAGGGTGTGAGATCTGGATGTGCTGACATAGAGAAGGAAATGAGCCAGCTAATCCCTGCTCATCTTTTAAGGCCCTACCCCCATGCCAGCTCCTCAATATATCTGCCACTGGGTGGACTATGTCACTGTGACCTGGACTGTCATCCTGCACTGTGTCAGTAACACCATGAATAATAGTGACAAAATGACTGGCATTCACTGAATGTCAGCTTGTGCAAGCTGCTCAGTATACCTCCTCTCAGGTCACCTCCCCACAGCCTCTACCATGCATGGGGGCAGCTGGGGTCCAACACCTAGAAGTGGAGGAGTGGGGATGCACAGAGGGGCCTATGTGGCTCTAAACCCCAGCACCTCTCACTCTGCCCCGCCCTTCAAGGACAGCTCTACCCAACTAGGGTGGACCTGGAGCTCCTGGAGGCCTTACCTCTGGTGGCACAGAGAGCAGAGGCTTGTTGAGTGTTTGTGGAAGGCCAACGGCCCTCAGATTGCCCTGCTGCTCTGGGTTCAACACTGAGTAACTGCCCCGCCGTCCTGCTCTGATGCTATACAGTGTGTTTCTTGGATGGTAAGCTCCCGTCGCCCTTTCCATTTTGAACCCTTGTGATATTGGGGTGGCTCTTATAAATGATGACCTGGGCAGTTTTTTCTTTTCATTCTCCATGGCATTTTAGATTCAATGAAGTGCGGCTTGTGAGCAGTGAGGGATGATCTTCAAGGCCTGTGACAACCAGCTGACCTAGTCCCACCTAGGCTATGACAATGACATGGTGTGTCAGCTCCGAGTGGCTCCCACATACCTTCTTTTGAGACCCTACCCCAGCAAGGGCGGCACAGCCATGTTCCTTTTAGACCACATTTACAGATCACCATCTTTCCATTGGAAATCCCACCTGCTCATGTCACTCAAAGGAACCACAGTGATCCCTTTGGGGACTTCCTTTCAGTTTTTAATCTTTGGGGATTTTAAAAAACACATTTGTTTAACTTTTTTTTTGAGTGTATAATGGTACTATGGCTAAAGGTTATTTTTATTTTATTTTTCAATTATTTTTTTTCTTAAGATTTATTTTTATTTATCCATGATAGACAGAGAATGAGAGAGAGAGATAGAGGCAGAGACACAGGCAGAGGGAGAAGCAGGCTCCATGCCAGGAGCCCGACGCGGGACTCGATCCCGGGACTCCAGAATCGCGCCCTGGGCCAAAGGCAGGCGCGAAACCGCCGAGCCACCCAGGGATCCCCTAAAGATTATTTTTAAAGAAGATATTCCTTACCTTTTAGAGATATAGGTATGAAATATTTATGAGTGAAATAATATGATGTTTGGAATTTGCTGTAAGCAATACCTGCCCTCTGTTCGCTTCCTTGTTCCCTATCAGCCATCTGCCTCTGTCCTCGGCCTAGTGCCCCCATCCCACCCACCCTTCTACTTGCTTTCTCTACACCTTCTGCCCGCCCATCTCCCTCACACCCACCTCTCTGCCCGCCCATGACATTCTCGCAGCAGTATTATTTGTCCAGCCCTGTGGCAGGTGCAAGGGAGGCAAAGATGAAGAATAATCCTTGCCCTGCAGGAGGTCCTAAAGGTGGTCAGGGATGACAGATGGACAAACACTTTCAGAGCAAAGTGACATGATCGAGGCCAGCTCGATCAGGTGCCAGGGAGCCAAGAGACAGCCAGCTCAGGGTGCCAGAGAGCCAAGAGACAAGGGTGAACACCTGCAGAGGGAACAGGGAAGGTCTGAGCTGAGTTGAGTACAAGGTGCCGGGCTGGGCAGGTGGACAAGGGAAGTTCTTGGGAGACGTACAGATTTGCTGAATGAAGGAATCAATGATAAGTCGGGAAGAAGAGGACAGAAGGGCTTGCAGGTCAGTCTCAGGCACTGGGAAGAAGTGACCTGAGGGAAGGAGATAATCCCAGGGGGAGCAGGCAGCCAGAGGAGAAAGGTGAGGCTGCTGAGGCAGAGGGAAATATGCCCGCGGCCTGGGGTGGCCCATCGTCAAAGTTGGCACGGATCTGCACCAGAACCCACAGGGGCGGACCCTGTGCAGTCTCCCCAGCAGCTACTCCTCCCTTCTCTGCCCAGAGCAGCAATCCCATTCCCTTGGGAGCTGCTCTGGAGTGGGCAAGCGACCCTGTTCTGGTCCCTGGGGAGAAGTGGGGGGGTGTCTGCTGGGCAGCGGTGGGCAGGTGTGTCCCTTCTGGAACACAGAGGCACAGCTCAGGACAAAACCTTGAGTGTTTCAAAGACACTGTTGAACAAACCAACCCTGCAACTTCAGACCAAACTCAGCTGTGGGCTGGGGCTGTACTGGGGCTTGCCCGACAGGACTTGGGGTCCAGGCCCATGGCCCCCGGTACCGCTCCTTCAGGGCTGTGTGCTGTGAACTTGTCTCCCTTCCAGGAATGTGCTCCTGCCTACCTCCCCACCTTAAATCATGCTTGGAAGCCCAGCTCAAGGTTAGGTCACCATGTGGAGCCTGCCCTGACCCCCTCGAGGGCCTGCTCCTTCCCTCATGGGGCCAAAAGCATTTTGTACAGGCCACACCTTTAAGTTCTGCTTGGCGGGATGCTAAAATAACCCTACAGAATTGACTTGTTTCTCTCTCTCCCATTAGGCTGTGAGCTCAAGGGTGGAGATTATTATGGCTCAGGAATTTGGTACAGCAGACAGGACCTGGCCTCTGATAAACCTGCGGTACGTGTTTGCCGAATGACTAACTGAATGAAGGATGAGGTCATACACAGCAGGATAATAGACCTTTGTAACACTTTAAGTGAAACACTCCCACCCTTCAGCCTCTATGGATCTCTTAGTAGCTATTGTGTAGAATCCTAATCTTTCTCCCAACTTGCAGTACTTTCAGTGTTTTTAAAAAAGATTTACTTATTTACTTTAGAGAGGGAGAGAGGGAGGGGGAGCGAGAGCAAGTGAGCTCGTGGGGGCAGAAGGAGGGAGAGAGAATCTTCAGCAAACTCTGGGTGGAGCCGACAAGGGACTCAATATCCAGACCCTGATGAGATCATGACCTGAGCCAAAATCAAGAGTCCGTGGCTTAACCACCTGAGGCACCCAGACGCCCCGCCTTTGAATATTTTTAAAAAGTACCATGTCCCCTCTTTCTGTCCTCCGCACTAATGTTTTCAGTTCCTGTGACCACACCACCCTGGATGTGATCTCTAGAGCCTTTGCTATTCTGACTGATCCCCTCGGGGTGCAGGCCAGCTCAGCAGTCCTTCTGGAAAGGCAGCGTGGGAACTCCCGCACCTGCCTGCACTGGATCCTGTATTTGCATTAACACACTCTGGACTACATTAACTATTTGTTAATTTTACCTTGTGGAGCGGACTCCTACAGAATTTGTCATGAAAGCCACTCACTCTCCACTGGCCACAGCGCTTAGCTTTTCTAGCCTCCCCTGGAGCTAAAGTGGCCATGTGACACAGGTCTGGCCACTGAGAGCCGAGTGGACTCTCAGGCAGCTCCTAAGCAAGGCTCTGCTCCCCCATAAGAGAGGCAGCACAGTGTCTCCTGCCATGGGGGGTGGGAAGGGAGGAAGAGGACAGGCGACAAGCAATATGCTAATGGTGGCGGTGGGAGAGAACCACAGAAAGAGCCATTACAAACAAAATCATTCCAGATCGATCCAGGTATCTTCACTCAAAAGGAAACCCAGCAGCCTCCTTTCAATTCTAAGGGGAAGCAATGAGGTGCAAAAGTTAGAAGAGTGGGATCTGGACACAGACAAATTCTGCTTCAAGTCCTGACTCACTGGCTGTGGGACCTCGAGTGAATTCCCCTTTAAAGAAAAAATTATTTAAACTCTACACCTAATGTGGGACTTGAACTCATGACCCCAAGATCAAGCATCACATGCGCTACTGACTGAGCCAGCCAGGTGCCCCCATCCGGAATGAATTCCTTAAACTCTCCGCATCTCAGTTTCTCCCCTGCATCATGGGATTAAAAAAAAAAAAATCATCCACTTCCCAGGGCTGTCTGAGGAGGAAATGAGGGAATGCATTTCAAGTGCTTTGTATCCTACCTAGCACACAGCAATCATGAAAACAAATGTTATCAACTACAAAAATATCAATCAAACAATTAACGTTTGAAAGTTTCAACACCCAGCTCCACACTCAGCATGGAGCACAACATGGGGCTTGAACTCACGACCCTGAGATCAAGAGCCGAACTGAGATCAAGAGTAAGATACTTAATGGACTGAGCTGCCCAGGCAGGCGGCCCCCACAATAAAAGGTTTTTATTTTTTTAATTTTTTTTAATTTTTATTTTTTTATTATTATTATTTTTTTTAGGTTTTTAAATAACACACATACAGAAGCCATTTTTTTCTCGGCCAGCAAACTTGAGGCCTATGCTCCAAATGAACAAGTCTCTTCAGACCCAGTGGAAAGTTCTACCAGTTTCCTAAGTCGCTGAGCTGTCTTCCTTAAAACCCTGGCTGCCTCTCTCCTGCCATTCTGCAACCACAGGCCACAAGAGGAACTCTGAAATACCTTACAGAGGGTATTACTTCTGCAACCCACAATTTGAAAGTCAATGTAACTAACTATAGCCCTAACTGCAGAACATTTCAGTTAAGAGGAGTGGCTTTGGCGAAACTGTCTAGTAAGAGGGGGCAAGGCTGTGAGAGGAGAGGCTTGACGTGGCTGGCCAAGGTGCCCGTTACATTCTTTTCCCTCCTCCACTGTGAGTGTAAAAGACGTTACTGACGACACCCCCTCCCCCTGTCGGTTCCTCTTTCTCTCATTTCTCTCTACCTATTGAGATGAATCTATTTCTTTGGATTGGCTCACATGAATGTGGAGGCTTGGCAAGTTCAAAATCTGCATGGCAGGCAGGCCAGCAGGCTGGAGCCCTAGGGAACAGAGGAGCGTGAGTCCAAAGGCCGTCTGCTGGCGGAATTCCCTCATCTAGGGAAGCCAGCCTTTCTGCTATTACGACTGTCACTTAATTAGATGAGGCCCACCCACACCGTGGAGAACAATCTGCTTTACTCAAAGTCTACTGATCTCCTCTGAAAAATAACTTCACGGAAACATCTAGAATAATGCTTCGCAAATATCTGTGCATACCATGGCCCAGCCAAGTTGACACATCAAGTTAGACACGCCAGGGTTTATACTGTATCAATGCAAACAAGTTCCCATCAAACAGGGGACACCTGTGCACTCTTAGATTCTGTGGGTCTCTGCCCCATGCAGTCTGGTGGGCTCTGTTCTCTCCTTACCTCCCCCTTGGCCCTGGCTCTTCCCTTCCCTCCTGGATCTTCTCCTCCCTCCTCATCAGGAACAAAGCCCAGTTCCACCCACAGATCTCACACAGCAGTTTGGTTCTCCACAGCACTTTTCAGTGTTCTTTCCAATGTTCATGGAGGCAGGGGTCTCAGAGGTTTTGTCACCTGCCTGGGAGACACAGGAAGTGCCAGGAAAGGGCAGAGTGGGCGCTTGACACCAGATCTTCTGATGCAGGGTCTAAGTTCTGACCCTATTCAGACTGCTGGCATCAGAGTGACCCAAAGGTGTTTCGCAGGATCACGTCAGGTGGGCTCACAGGCAAACTTGGCCATTTTTAGAGTCACATATTTACTTTAAAGTAGAAGAGAAAAACAAACATGAGTTATTTCATGATTTCATGGATATAATTACACAAGATGAGGTCATATTAAAAACGCTGAGCCAATAAAAAGAAAATACTCTGAAAATAAAATGAAAGGTGGCACAGGACAGATATAAATCCTAAAGGTGGCACACGAAGGACAGCAGTCTACAGAGTGCTAGCCTAGACTGAGACCTCCTTGGTAAGGAAGTAAAGAGTTAACTTGTCCTGAATCCCGTTTCTCACGGGGTGATGGCTCCAAGTTAATTAGAAGACACTGAAGGTTCTGTTCTGTTTTGTTTTGTTTTCTAAAACCAGAAGAGCGGAAATCCGGCACTTTACTCTTATTTCTTTGAGCTCAGTGAGGGAACAAAACCTATTCACCAGTTCTATCCGCAGGATCAGGCAAAGGCTTTAATTCCCAGGGAAGAATCGGATCCACCCCACAGCCTGAAACCTGACCTGTCTATGAATGCGGCTGCCACCAGCCGGAGACTGCGCATGGCCCAGTGACACCAGGCCAACACAGAGGCTGCACTGGAGCCGTGGCACTGGGTTGATGCTTTGGCTCTGGCACTAATGTAGACTATGCCCCAGCGACGATGATAACACCAGTAAGAAAGATCACAGCAGCTAATAGCCACTTACTGTCTGGCAGGCACTGGGCTGAGTGCTTCCCAACACCACAACCTCCCAACACGGCAGAACAGCAGCCCCAAGTGATACGTGCTATTATTGTCCTTATCCTACAGAGGTGAAACTGAGGAGCAGGGAGGTTATGTAACTGGCCCAGGTAATGAAGCTGGTGGAGGCTGAACCAGGGCTCAGACCATCTTGTGCAACTCAAGAACTCATCCGGGATGCCTTACCGCAGCACGTACTATGTAGCCAGTTGACACAAAGTCCTTTCTTGACATCGTTCCCTATTACCCTTCTGACAAAGACTTGTACTCTGAGCTGGCTCCAGCACTAACAGATCGGGGCACTGGAGCTTTAAGACATGAGGGTGCCCCAGGGCACACTTTGGGAAGTAGGAGGGAGTCTGAGTCTCAGGGCTGGAGCCTCCTGGGCATCTGTGACGTGGGGTTCTTTGGGATCCCACTCTGAAGAATGCTGCCTTCCATCGCTCTGCATGTGGCCAGCTGGTCTGATCCAGGTCAGCAAACAATGAACACATGTGCCAAGTGAGAGTGCTTTCGTATGGCCCACAGGCTAAGAACGGTTTTCATAGTTTTAAATGGTTGAAAACAAATTCAAAGAGTATTATTTCATGACATGTGAAAATGATATGAAATTCACGTTAGTGCCCATAAACAGTCTGACTGGAACGCAGTCCTGCCCATTCACCTACACATGGTCCATGCTGCCTTTATGCCTAAGGGCAGAGCTGAGTGGTCATGACAGGGTCCACAGGTCCACAAAACCATAAATATTTACTGTCTAGCCCCTTCCAGAAAGTTTGCAAATCCTGGTCGAGTCCTTCCTGGCAGCCACTGTGGGAATCCTCCTTACAGCCTCCCTCCCCTCTGGCCTCTGCATTCACCCCTCCAGCAGTGGGGAGCATGCAACATATGTGCCAGATGCTAGGGTTGCCTGTGCTGATCCTGAGCTCCCCTCGGTGACATCGCTCTCTGCCCTCCAAGCCTGTGGAGCCGTTCTACCTCTCCTCTCAAGGCCCTTAGGCTCCCTTCTTCCCTCTAGTGTCCATCCTTCCCTGTCCTTTACCTGTCCCCTAGGCTGTTCCTCATCAGTGCTCTGAAAGTAGAAGGAGAGTGGTAGCCCATTACAGACAGGCTATGGGCAACAGAGAGGGGACATGCCATAGTCAGGAGCAGAACTGGAGCTGGGCCCAAGTCTCCTGTCTCCCAGCTTGCCATTCCCTAGACGACATCGCTTGAGCAGCCAATTTGATTTCCAGCTCATCACTCCCAAAATGGCACTCCAGAGGGCCCGGGGTGTTCTCCCTACTAACACGCACATGGCGTTTCCCCTCTACAACTCCTTCCTGCAGCTCCCCTGGCTTGGTCTTTGTGGATCCAAGGGCAGCTTTGCCTGACTTCTTCCCCTCTCCTGTCCATCCCAGAGCTTGGCCTTAGGCTCCAAGTTCTCCCATCATATCCAGTTACCACCATCTCCACCCCAAGCACTGGGGGCTGGTCCTCAGGGATTGCCCATATTTACAGCATCTGTTGTTTGCAGCTTGCTTTCTGAGTCAGCTGGATCTCTGACTCAAAGTGCCAGGGGTGAGCTGACGGTCAGAAATGGACAATGGGCTTCTTGGGTTGCCTTCTGACGTCTGTGTATGAAACAACCCATAGGATCTGTCCTCAGAGGATACTGGGAAGGGTTTTGAAATCCTTGCAAGAAGAGGGCTCTGTCAACACCATCTAGTGCTAATTATCTGGAACCCTTTCAGCCACAGGCTGCTGCTCTTGGGAAGCTCTCCTACTGAACGATAAGGCTGAGTGACCTGGCAATGTGCACAGACTCACGTGTATACCATAATCAGCAAAGCTAATCTGTGGCTCTTGGAAGGCGGGACTAACATAAATCCCAAGTATGCACTGATCAGCCAGATACAGGGTGGTGAGGGGTAGGAGAGGATGGGTGCTCTGGGCCAGAGAAACCTGGGTCCGGATTCTGACCCCGAGTAGCTGTGAGATGATATGTTCTCTCACACTTCTGGTAAAATGGAAAAAACAGCAAAACCTTATAGGGTCACCGTGGATATTAATAACCAGGGTACCAGCATGGTCCCTGGCACATGGTATTTGCTCACAGGAGGTCACTTTCTTTTTCCCCTTTCTTCCCTCCTACTATGGGCTAGCAACCATGCCAGGTGCCAAGGGTCCTGACCAGTAAGGTCCAGTCCCTGCTCTTAGGAAGTCTAGTTTAGCTGGGGAGACACATATGTGCAACTACTAACAGAATGGGACAGGGCTCCATTAGTGTGCGATGGTGGAAATAATAGAAACAATGATGAGGACAGCAAGAGCTAATTCACTCACAATGTGCCAGGCACTCCCGGGGCGGGGCGGGGTGGGGGGGTGGTCCTCGCTTCACTCTCACTACCACCCAACCCGGAGAGGCAGATGCTCTTGTAGCCACCATTCCACCCAGGAGGAAATAGAGGTTCAGAGCCCAAAGGCAGAGAATGAAGAAGCCTGAGGAATGGGGATGATGGAAGAGCATGAAAGCAACAGCTGGATCTGAAGGGGTCAGGAAGGGGGTCAGGGAAGGCCTCAGGGAGGAGGTGACAATGTCTGAGCTTTGAAGGATGCACACTGGAGCAGGCATTCCACGAAAGTGCTTGGGTATGAGGGTGGATGAGAGCTTTATGAGTTGAGTGACATCCCTGATAAGTACCACTGGAACTCGCTGTGCTCAGGGATGCCAATTCTACAGGGCCCTACTCACAATAGGGGGGTGGAGTTGGCAACCTTGAGATTATTTTACTACTATAGTTTACAGAACTACTAGGTCGTCAATAATCACAGGCAATCTCTTTCTCTAAAAGAGAAAACATGGAATACTGAAGGCATTTGCTCAAATGGCAGCTATTCTTCATTTAATTCTACTTTGAGAGCCTCTTCAGCTTTGGTTCAAATTTCATTGGTTCTGGGGAGTTCATCACACTTCACTACCAATTCACTGGGGGCCTGGGTGAGTCAGAGTCTCCACCTTTTCTCCAGCCTCTGTCTTCTCCTGTGTAAAATGAAGGGGATGGGCCAGAATGGAAGTTTTCAACATGTGGTTTCCAATCCAGTGGCATTAGCATCACCTGGGAATTTGTCAGTAATGCATATTCTTGGGCAAACTCCAGACCTACAGAGTCAGAAACTCTTGGGGTGGGGCCCAGTCAGCCATCTGTCTTTAACAAGTCTTCCAGGGAATTCCGATGAGAACCCTGAGTTAGAAGACCCCCAGGGTAAGGATCCTTCCAGGAGTAAAATTTGGTTTGGGCTCTGAAGTATTATGACTTAGTAGTATTCTCTTTGGACAGAGTATTTCTTGCCACAGACAGGCAACCCTCAGGATAGGAAGAGAAGCTGTTTTTTTTTGACTAGCTAAAGCCCAGAGCCCAGGTGAGCTTTTCTACAAAGGTTCAGCAAACGTGGCTGACTTTGAAGGTCAGAATTTTTTGTTTTAAAGTAGGAAGTCTCAAACTTGGCATGTGATGAGAGCAGTGGTATCTGTTGTTGGAGAAATAAAGATGAGGGGAGAGCCACTTTCTCTTTTCAGCTCCAAAACAATGACTCATTGCAGGGTGTGTGTGTGGCAGGCAGTGGGGAGGGTGTTCCTCAGAGGGCAGCTTCACCTCCCTGGTCCAGGAGCGCTCTGGTTCGCAAATTAATCCTGGACTTCTACTCTCCTCTTGGAGAAGTCTGATTACAAAACCTCACAAGAGCCACTGACAGCCTTGGTGCCGATGACATCGCAGAGCTGGGTTGACAGTTAAGTGAAGTTTGGCTTCCAAGACCATAAGAAAGGAAAAAATGTCTAAAAGGTCCAATTTTCCCAGTCTAGACTGAACGCTAAGGGCCATCAAGAGGTCGAAGGGAGAATATCACAGTTTCCTAATGCGGGGAGGCACATCCAGGCTGTCCCAAAGGGGAAGTGTTAGCGGTGTGGCCCAGGGCCTGTGGTTCCTCCCCGTGCTGATGCACAGCAAGGAGCACCTAGGAGACTCTCCACACAGCTATTTCCAGGGATTCCTGACCCTCACTTCCTGGCATCTCCCTAACAATGACGATAAATATATATTATCACTTTGTTTTATATTAGCAGGGCCATGTGCCAGGCACGGTTCCCAGTACTTTACAATTATTAAGGAGCTGAAGCTTCACAACAACCCCACGGAAGCAGGGGCTATTAATATGCCCCTAATTATAGGTGAGGAGGAAACAGAGGCGGCGATGTCAACAGAGGGCAGGAAGAGTCGGGAGGCCGGGGCTCGGAGTGAGCCTGTGCCTCCGGCCAGAGTGCCTGGCCCACCCGCCTACGAGAAACGAAGGAGGCGGAATCAGGAGGTTCCTGAGGTCGCTTCCAGCTCGGGAGCCTGCGACCGTGCCGCCGGCTGCTGCTGGTCTGGCGGGATCGCCAGGGTCCGGCCGGGGGCCGCGCGCAGCAGGGCTGCCGGGCCTGGTCCCCGCAAGTCGCCGGCCCCGACGCCAAGCGCGTCTCCGGATCCTGGGCGAATGGGCTTCTAGCCCCTCTCCGGTACCTGTGTCCCGAGAGCCTGGCGAGCCAAGAGGGAGACGGCCAGGCCCCGGCGGCCGGACCCGGGCTGCGGAAGGGACGAGGGAGACGGGCCAGTGGCCCGAGGGCCGTAAACCACGCTGCCCCTTCAGCCCCCGAAACTTTCTCCCCGGATTCGGGACCCCAGCAGCCACGCATTGGCTGAGCCGCGGCCACCAGGACCCGCCCCCTTTCTTTTGCTATTGGCTAGCCTAGGCATCCACCACAAGGCGAGGCTTCCTAGTGGAGCGCGGCTTTTGTCAATCAAGGTGGGCGGGAGGCTGGGCGGGGCCAGGTCGGGGAGAGACACGCCAGCCTAGTTCTCCCAGCCTCCCTCCAGAGGGTGGCTTGGGACCTGGAGGCGCCCCGGGGCCCCCCGGGGACCGAGGCTGGGTGCGGGGCCCTGCGGCGGGGCGAGGCGGCGCTCCGGGGACTCACCGATGCGCTGGCCCACCGGAGAGCTGAACGGGTTTCCCAGGAGAAAGTCCATCGCTGCGGGCGCCTCAGCCGCCAACCGGGGGAATCAGCTGACGGCAACCGCCGCGCTGCCGACCCGTCACGTGACGCGCCGGACGGCCCGCGAGGAGGCGCCTGTGGAGGCGGGGCGTAGGGAGGCGAGCGTGGCCACAGGCCCCGCCCCTGACGTGAAGGCCACAGGCCTCGCCCCTCGAGCCGGGCGGAGGGCGATGACCTCACGGCAACTCGCTCGGCGTCTGCGGACGTCACGCACGACGTGGGGCTGGGCGGGCCAGGGGCGTGGCCTCTCCAAGCCCCGCCCCAGGCCTTATTCAGGGGCGTGGCCCAGCACCGCGAGCTTCAGCGGAACAGGGTCTCGGAGCCGGGAAGTGCCTGGGGTAGGGTCACAGGGCAAGCTCAGACCCGGTTTCACGCCGGTGACGTCGCTAGGCCACGCCCCCACCGCCGGCGGCGACAGCATCTCTGGCTCGTCGTCTCCCAGCCCCGACAGAGCGCTTCCTCCCTGGACACAGAACCAGCCCAGTGACCCGCAGCGAGGAGCGGGCTGGAGCCCGGAGTAGCAGAGGCACCCGGAGGTGGTCACGGGTGGGCCTGGGACCCACCTCGGCTGTGATTCACACAGCGAGCTTCCATTTTTTCCGGATGCTGGAACTAGATCAAGGACTTTCTTCTTCTCTCTTTTTTTTTTTTAGGTCATAGGCTCCTTTGAGGACTTGAAGAAAACCATCAACCTTTCTGAAGAAAAAAGGGCAGAGAGACAATTTAACGTCAGGGACTTCCTAGGGTCCCAGAAGTCAGTGGACCCCAAGTTACGGACTTTAAGAATCTCAAAGGCCTTTCCTAGTTCTAGGATTCTGCTATCTTCCAACCTTCCTGTGTACCATGTTTTAGATATTTCACCCACACATTAGATCAGGTCGGACCTATTATGCTTTATTCTTTTGGTCATATGCAGTCTAGATACAATAATCACTGCTTTGGTAGTCTGGGCTACTGCTGGGAGCTTTAGTACTTAATCCACCACAGTATGTGATTTAAAAAAAATAAAAGATTTTATTTATTTATTTATCAGAGACATAGGCAGGAGAGGCAGGCTCACGGTGGGGAGACAGACCCCAGGACCCCAGGATCACACCCTGAGCTGAAGGCAGATGCTCAACCATTGAATCACCCAGGTGTCCCCAATTGGAAAGGCTAGGAATTGTACAAATATAGGATGATGGAGAACCTAAGCTAGAAGTTAATCACTTCCTTATGTTGACCTGTTTGAGCATACAGGGGCTGATACCTTTACTGTACAATATAAGAACTTTATGGAAGTCATGTACTCCTGTGCTTCAACAGTGCTCATGAGACCTATTCATAAATGCCCTTCTCCTCACCAGGCTAGCTACTCCGTGAGGGCTGGGATACTATGTCTACTTGACTCACCATCATTGTCTAGCACAGTGACTAATATATGAAAACTTATTTATTTTTAGAGATTTTATTTGAGAGAGAAAGTGAGCAGGGGGAGAGGCAGAGGGAGAACCACAAGCAGAGTCCTTTCCCCCACCCCAGCAGGGCTGGATCCCAGGATCCTGAGATCATGACCTGAGCTGATGTCAGAGGCTTAACTGAATGAGTCATCCAGTTTCCCCTGAAAATTTATTTATTTTAAAATATTTTATTTATTTATTCATGAGAGACACAGAGATTGAGGCAGAGACACAGGCAGAAGGAGGAGAAGCAGGCTCCATGCAAGGAGCCCGATGTGGGACTCGATCCCGGGATCCAGGATCATGCCCTGGGCCAAAGGCAGATGCTCAACCGCTGAGTCACCCAGGCGTCCCTCCCCTGAAAATTTAAATCAACCTACCAAATAATGTATTTGGACTATAAAGGGGTGGGAGGATGTACATTTAAGATGACTTCCATGTCAGGTATCTTCCATGTTTTTCTTCATTTAAGCACATTGCAGTTGTATTTTAGCATAAACTTCTTTTGAATTCTTCCATTAGCAACCTTTAACATGCTCATGTTTCGTGGTTATTTCCCTGAATGAAGTTCTTACCTCCTTGCACCACTCTGGTTTAAAGTGATTATGGGCAGAAGATCTTGGATATATTGACAAGAATTAAACAGCCACAGGTTGTATCCTTCATGGTGAAAGCAGAAACAACACCCATACTCTCAAACAGGGAGTGAAATCATATCAATTTCATGCAAACAGAATACTGTATAGTTCTTAAATAAGAAATGGAAATATGTGGATTTGCCAACACAAAAGACAGGAATGTAAATGGCAAACAGTAAATGTAGTATAAAACTGATCAAAACCATATTTTAAAAGTGATTGCTGGGCACCTGGCTGGCTCATTGGTTGAGCATCTGCCTTCGGCTCAGGTTGTGATCCCAGGGTCCTGGGATCAAGTCCCGCATCTGTCTCCCTGTGGGGAGTCTGCTTCTCCCTCTGCCTGTGTCACTGCTTCTGTCTCTCATGAATAAATAAAATCTTTATTTTTTAAAAGATTTTTTATTTATTTATGAGAGATGTATAGAGAGAGGCAGAGACACAGGCAGAAGGAGAAGCAGGCTCCCTGCAGGGAACCCAATGCGGGACTCGATCCTGGATTCCAGGATTAGGACCTGAGCCGAAGGCAGACACTCAACCGTGGAGCGATCCAAGCGTCCCATAAATAAAATCTTGAAAAGTGATTGCTAAGGGGCGCCTGGTTGGCTCAGTTGGTAAAGTACATAACTCTTGTTCTCAAGTCCTGAGTTTAAGCCCCACACTCAGCATAGAGCCTTTATTTTTGTTTTGTTTTGAAGTGTTTGCTAACAAGGAACAAACTCATTTGGTAAACAATCTGCTTTAGTTTTTTTAAAAGTGTTTTAGTAATATTGATATCAAATGCCTTCTTGAGGGTAAATATGTCCTAAGACTGACATATTGCATAAATGGAATGTAATCTATTATATCCTTCAAGTCCTTTTAGACAAAACTCAAGATCCTCTGCCTCCAAAGTTGAAAGACAATAGTATGACGGGAAATGTGAGGCCTGCCTAGCAGAAGCCAGCCAGGACAAATGGACATTGGAACAATGGAAAAGTCTCAGGAGTCTTCCTATGATCCCATTTGCTCAGGACTGTAGAGAACAGAGGATTCTGATGGATTCCATACATGATCTGACTGTGAAAGTGATTTGGGGCAGAAAGGAGCCTAGGCCTGGATCTGCTGTTATCATGTGCTGCTTCTGGCTTTGCCATTTTCTAGCTGCGCAAACCCAGGAAGAGCACTTTTCCTCACCTGTCTCATTTGTAAAGGGGGTAAGGTACCTTTACCTTTACCTCTTGAGGCTCATGGGTGGATTCAGTGAGAGAAAACATGGAAATCACTTTTGTCACTTAGCACTCTTGGTCTCTTTCTTGTAGGCTCTCCGAAGAGGTCATATTCCACTATTTATGACTAGTAACACCTTGGGTTTATGTTGAAATTTTAACCTTAAGAGGTCAGATCTCCATATATTAAATGGTCACTGTGTTACTAGACATTTGTTTCAGGCTGGCTGGCAGTGGGCTTGGAGGTGGGAGTGACCTTAACGCTAATTTACTGGTGGGACTTCAGACACCTATAAAGGTGAAGGGACTTATCCAACATCACTCATTAGAGTCAGGACAGGACTAAAACAGCATGAAATGTATCATGTCTAAGCACGTGGTTCATATGTGATCCTTAATACACAACTGATATTTTCTTGTGTTAGGCCAACACTGTAGAGTATATACAACTTCATCTATCAGTGAATAGAGCCCCTCTTATCAGAGCCACTGGTTTTTAGTTTGCAAGAGAGTAAGAGACTCTACAATGTAAAAGTTAATAGAGACAGAGCAAGATGTACGTTAGGAAAATGGCTAAGGGGGTCCCTGGGTGGCTCAGTGGTTTGGCGCCTGCCTTTGGCCCAGGGTGTGATCCTGGAATCCGAGGATCCAGTCCCCACATCGGGCTCCCTGCATGGAGCCTGCTTCTCCCTCTGCCTGTGTGTCTCTGTCTCTCTCTCTGTGTGTGTCTCTCATGAATAAATACATAAAATCTTTTTTTTTTTTAAAAAGGAAAATGGCTAAGATCAGAAACTTGGCCTCATTCCAGACAGATTTTTCTTTTTAAGAAAATCGCAGTGGGATATCAGTAGAAAATGACAGGTTTTAGTATTTCACAGCAACTTGGTCAGCAACAGGGAAAAGATACCTGAGACTGGACTACAAATATTAAAAATGTGATTTTTAATAATATAAGTACAAAATTTTATTTCTTTATACAACTGTAATGGGATTTGGATCAAACCGCTAGAATTTATTTAAAAAACAAAATAAAACAATGATATAAAAACTCCAAGAAGGTCTGAATCCAAAGTTTTTCCTCTAATAGTACCAAATACCACAAGGTACAGATTATTATACAAATGTGTACAAATTTAAATACAAATACAGTAGGGTTGGGTTTGAAAGGAAAACAAACAAACAGAAAGCAGGTCCTCATCAGGATTTCATTAATGTGCACAAATGACAAGGGTAGGACTGACTTCTTCCATGCTAATCCATGTCTTCCAGGCCCCTCCCTGATAGACCCTGGGTCAAACAGGAAACTTCCATTGGTACAGATGAGGTGTGGCACAGGGTCTAACAAGCGAAATCAAATCCAGTTTTCTGCTCCTTCTTGATTTTGGTTCCCAAACATACCCGTTTCCTTCTGTTTCCCCAGTTAAGCTTCATGACTGCTCTGAGCTAAGGGCCAGTCAGCAGCCAGAGTACCTTCAGGAAACAAAGCCCCATGAGCACACTGGTGGGGAGAAGGGAAGGGGTTAAGTCAGGTGCAGGCTGGCTGCTCAGTACTCAAAGATCTACTTTGACATGGTAGTGCTCTGTCTAGGCCAGGGGAAGAAAGCAGTTACCAGAGCTCGGTTTTGGCAGGGAATCTCACACCAAATTGAAAAACAACCCTGAAGTGCTCAACTGTCTTCTTTGGAACTGGGAAACACAAGTCTGGTTCTTTGGAAAAGTGGGGAGTTGGGAATGGTAACATTCCTTTTAATTTTGCTTTCTTGACATTATTGAATTAGAAAGAATTAGAATCCCGGCATAATGATTCCTTTTTGAGGCACGATACCTTAAAATGTAGATGATTTGGAGTTTTCAGAGGAGACCAGAGGAAAGGAGGAGGCAAGAAATGACAAATCTGTATCTTCCACATGCTGTTGCTGGTGGAGGCTTTTGTTATTAAATTATATATACAGAAATTTACAGGATAAATTAAAATCAAAGAGATTTTAAAGAGTTAAATACACATAATTAAAACACACATTCACACGCACACATAAATAAACCTACATGAGAATCGAGTACTTTTTTTGCAATTCACTTATGTGTGGAATGCAGAACACTGGGTATCTATCTGCCCACCAGGCGAGCCAACAGGATGAACCCAAGAATCATGCTGGGCAAAGTTCATCTTTCCCAACCATCAAGCAACTAAGCAGCAAAAACCTGTGAGGACTCCGTGCCTAAGCTAATGCTGCCGATGGAAGATACCAGCAGTTAGCTCTACAGATGAAATATTCTGGGTCAGCTCACAATATATGCAGTTCAATTTGTGCAGTAACAGCTTTACACTCTCCAAGGTGTTTTATGCTGCTGGGGCTCACATAACTCCTTGGCCCCTACTGAGGCTGCTAATGGTACCAATGATTACAAGAAATTTTGAGACATGGACACCGGTATAGCAGGAATTGGAATGAACCCCCTACGAAGTTCACCTAAGCCACTGCAGTAACTGTAAGATGGGAATGATTTCATCACTTCCTACCTAGGTCACTTCAAGTTGAAAGGCTTTGTACGTTCACTCAACTGGCATCTTCCCATAATCTTTCCTATTACATTTCCGACTGTAAGACAGGTAAGGCAAATGGTCAGTGATGGGTCTGGAGGTACAACTGAGTTTGGAAAAAAATCACATTTTAGCTGTCCATAAAGAGATGCCCTTGGCACCCTGAACAAGCCCCCAGCCCCTAAGTTACATTGATTTTTAAGGCAGATTTATCCACCACAGGAGAAAAAGGAATCCCAAGCCCATATTCATGCCAAGGTTTCTTCTTGGCTAAACCTTTGCCATTTCATAAAATTATTAAAAGCAAAGTAATTACAGTCCTATGTATATATTGTACACTTTATATATATATATATATATATATATATTTATATGTATATATATAAAAATTTAAAACCTACACCCAGAGGCCAGTGAAGGATCTGGAACAGTCATATATACACAAACCAGCAATGGAGGACGATAAGGTCTCTGTCCCGGGACTCTTTGTGGTCACAGTCCAGGCATGATGTAAGCAATGTTGTCTAGTGTGTTTGACTGCAAAACAAGGGAAAAGGTTTAGCTGAAGAGTACTTTACCCTTAGTTCCCTGAGGCCTAGTTCTCTGTTCAGAGGAGGGAGTTGAGAGTTGGAGAGAGCAGTGTGAGCTAAAAGCTGGCACACTGCTGTCTACTATGCTAGGAGCTTCTCTGCTGGCTCTTCCCATGAACCCTTGTGGAGATGCAGAAGACTTGTGTACTTTCTTTGGGTAGAGGAGAAGATAGGCACCAGAGGAGCTGCAGCTCCCTAAGGGCTGGACTGTTTTGGGAAATGGCCTGTTTTCTAGTTGCACTGAGGGCACTGTACAGTACCACATTCGTGGGCCAATATACAGAGGGGGCGCCATCTGCCGGGAAGCCTTACAAGCCTGTGCCTGATAGAGCTCGTTAAGGTAGGGCCTCGACGGCTCCCAAGGGGTCTGGCTGAAAAAAATCCAAGGAAAACAAGGAAAACTCACCAAGACCTGTTTGGGACAGCCGTTCAGTTCAGGTAGTTGTGTGGTCAGACACGCCAAGGGTCCAAGCGCACAGATAATGGAATCCAGAAGCACTGACAAACTGCCAGACACAGCCACCATGCCCTGAAAGGAGAGCAGGAAGAGACAGCAGGTTGTAACTCGAGTCCCACTCCTGATCGAGTTGGTTTCTTCACATTGTTTTTTAAGTCTTGCTAGTTCTCTGCAATTTGCAGCAGAAATGGAAGTTATCTGCTTTGATAACTCTGTGAATCCTTTAAAAAGAAAACTTTTACAATACCTTCCCAGGTTCCTTTTCTATGTTCCTAACTCATCTTACCCTCTGTGCAACGAAGGGTTATGACTTAAATCAATCTACTCTGGAAAGCTCCTGGGAAGATTTGTGGAGGTCATGTGTGCAACTCCACGAATATAGCTCAAATGTGCTAACTATGAGAGTTCTACAGCCCTACATGCTAACATTTAACGTAAACATATGTGTACTTCTCCACGTATGTGGTTTCTGATAGCTGATGATACAACTTTTCTGGGTTGAGTTGTTCACTCTCAGAAAGAAGTGAATCAGGTTCACTTCAAATTTTAACATCTTGCACAACTCACAATGTTTCTCCCCCTGTGATTCAAACAGGTAAGAAATAAGAGTACTTGCTGCCAGTGTGCCTATCCTGCTCTGGTATTATCTGCTTTCACCAGAAGCCCTGTGGGACTATGCCATCTAGGGAGGCAGCACAGCAGCGTCTGAGAGAGAAGAGCCCTGGGCTCAGGACTGTGGAGGGCCCTCACTCACTGCTTCAGTCCTGGGCCAAGATGCTTCTTATGCTGTGTCGGTTAATGAGCCTACGCACAGGGGATTAAGGGAAATAAAAGGTATAAGGTACTTGGGATTGTCCCGGTTATGTGGCAAGTGTTCAAAAAGTATTAGTAGTTATCATTATTACCAACATCTTCGTCTCCCAAACTGCACTTCTGGCTGCCTGCTAGGTCTCTCACTGTGCTTCTAGATCTCAACCTGGTATAAAGAGAAATCAATCACCTCTTCTACTCTTAGCATTTCTTCTCTGCTAAACTCACCACTATTCACACGACTGTCCAGTCTCAATGCCTTGCCAAAGCTGACTCTTCCTTCCCCCTCTCCTCCTCTCAAGGAAGGCTATGCAGCAAGGGGTTAAGAGAATGGACCTCAAGGTTGCACCACAAAATTCAAGCCTGTTTTAGCACTTGGGGCTGAATTCCAGAGCAAGTTACTTAGCCTCTCTGAGTCTTTCTATTTCTTCTGTAAAAGAGGGGGAACACAAATTCTGGCCCACAAAGCAGCAGTGTGAATTTCATGAAAGAATCCACATGAAGCACTCTGAACCAAAGACGGCTGAGAAAGCAGTCCAGACGTGACAAAGATTTGAATTAATTCAACAACTATTTAGTGAGGACTTACTATATGCAGAACACCAGTAGTTATGGAGAGGGTATAAAAAGGAATAGGATATGATTTCTGCCCTCAAGTTGCTTATAATTCATTAGGAGAATCAGACATAAAATATCAGCTACAGTTAACTGTAGGGTAACAGTAATGGAATAACATTATTAATTGCTAACTGGTCTGGACTGCCTTACTGTTGTTAGGGAACTTTCCCCCAGTTTGGGTCTCTCTTCATTCCCAATCTAAAATAGAAGATATTTTCAGAGAAAGCCAAATGAGAGCTCTGATCAAATCCCTCCCTACTCAAAAAAAATTCCTGCAGTTCCTCAATAGTAGAGTATAAACATTTGAGAGCATCTAAGACCTTCTATAATTTGGGCTATGGCCTTAATTTCCAGCCTTCCTTTTTGCCTTACATGTTAGATATTCTAAATTGTCATCATTTTATTTATTATTTATTTATTTTAAAGATTTTATTTATTTATTCATAGAGACACACAGAGAGAGGGAGGCAGGGGCACAGGCAGAGGGAGAAGCAGGCTCCATGCAGGGAGCCCGACGTGGGACTCGATCCAGGGTCCCCAGGATCACACCCCAGGCTGCAGGCGGCACTGAACCGCTGTGCCACCGGGACTGCCCAATTGTCATCATTTTAGCAGTAAAACCTTTTTTCAAATAAAACCTGATGTTAGGAAGAAACAAAACAAATGAACAATGGGGGAAAAAAAAGAGAGAGAGATGGGATGCCTGGGTGGATCAGTTGTCTGAGCGTATAACCCTTGGTTTTGGCTCAGGTTGAGATCTCAGGGTCCTGAGATGGAGCCCATGTTAGGCTTCATGCTCAGCATGGAGTCCGCTTAAGATTCTCTCTTCCTCTCCCTGTGCCCCTCACACTCATGCTCTCTCCGTCAAATAAGTAAATAAAATCTTAAAAAGAGAGAGAGAGAGAGAGGCAAACCAAGAAACAGATTCTTTTTTTTTTTTTTTTTTTTTTTCAAGAAACAGATTCTTAACTATAGAGAACAAACTGATGGCTACCAGAAGGGAGGTGAGCAGGGGAATGGGTGAAACAGGTGATGGGATTTCAGGAGCATACTTGTCAGGATGAGCACCAGGTGATGTATGAAGTATTGAATCACTATACTGTATATCTGAAACTAATATTACACTCTATGTTAACTAACTGGAATTTAAATAAAAACTTAAACATAAGAAACCTGATGTGGAATTCCAATATGTAAAACAGCTAGAAGGTTTGGTTAAAGTGGGAGTGGGGGGCCTATAGCCCCACTGGGGCTCCTCTCATCCATTTCTGCAGAAGATCCTGAGGTCGAGAAACACAGATGTGTATGGTTTTCTGGTTTTGAACCAGAAAACCTCTCCTGACTCCCCCTAACTCTCTTCGTTCTCTAGCTACTCTCTCTGCATCAGCTAGCACAGAGCAACAGAGGGAGCCAGGGTTAGGAGCAACACAGGTTGGGCTCTGTCACAGTGTATCAACTTGTAATAGTCACTTAATTTTATTAGGCTCCTGCTATCCAATCTATAAATGAGTGACATCCATGTTCCTTAGAGTATAGTATGTAATTTCTAGTGGCATATAGGTGAACATTAATTATCTTGATATATACCTACCGTGATATACAGTATTAAAAAAATTAGAATATCAGTTTTGTGATGTCAAGGATATCACTGTGAAAGCAGATAGATTTATTTAAATAAAAATATAAGATAAATAACAGTGTGAGTAATACAGGGAAATCGCAAAATTGTGAGGATATATGCAAGTGACTGAAGCCTGCAAAAAGGTGGACTGGAGCGGGTGGGGAATTACTGCTAATGGGTGTGGAGTTTCCTTTGGGAGTAAAGAAAATGTTCTGTAATTAGTTAGTGATGGGGCCACAATTCTGTGAATATACTGAAAACCACTAAATTCTACAGTTCCAAAAAGGTGAACTTTATGGTGTGTGATCTATATCTCAACAAGACTGTTACATAAAATAGAGTGGGCTGGGGAACCTGTGCAAGTTTTTCCCTTTTCTGGTCATGTGTATGTGTTACTCTCTCAAAGCAGCTGCTCTCAGAAGCTGGCTTATTTTATTTATTTTTTAAAAAGATTTTTATATGTTTTAATTTATTTATTCACGAGAGACACACACAGAGAGAGAGAGGCAGAAACACAGGCAGAGAGAGAAGCAGGCTCCATGCAGAAGCCGGATGTGGGACTCGATCCCGGGACTTCAGGATCACACCCTGGGCTGAAGGCAGGCACCAAACTGCTGGAGCCACCCAGGGATCCCCTCTGGCTTGTTTCAACTGCCGATTATGTATATGTTCTACCTTTCTAGTGAGACTGTAAGTTTTCTAATGATACCATCAGGAAGCAACTCAGATTTTCTACTCCCCCACATTTTTGGAATAATGTCTACATACTTAATAAGTATTTGCCAAACTAAATGGAAATATCGGGGGAAGTGTGGAGTATGGAAGGTGCATAAAACAAATCATTTTTACTTCTAACTTTTTAGGAAACTAAGAATGACTAAGTATGAAAAATAAATAAGGATCCCAGAATATTTTACTCTGGAAATATCTAGATCTATTCAAATATCTGAGTCTATATGAAAATACTTAGTTGTTTTGAAATTTGCTAAGTTATTGAAATTAGCCAAAAAACTTAGATAATTTTCATTTTTTGTCGCCTCTGGCATTTTATTTGTTGCATAATAATTCGACTTCCACAGAGAAGCAAGTGAATGGTTTTATACTCCTATACTGACTTCTCAGCTTAGAAATAAATGGCTTTAGTAGCTGAGACTGATTTCTTTGCTGGAATGTCCTATTAGGACCCAGTGGAAACCTGAGATACACTACTGAGTTAGCCAAGGGGGCGATATCATTAGAAACTGAATATGGTAATAGAAATGGAACATGACAGCTTTGCAGGTTAAGTGATTTTGAAATTGAAGCTTAAAAGGACAAAGCAAAGATCTCCCTAGGGCACACAGCACTGTATAATTCAACGCTGAGTAATGAAGAGCTTGAGAACCTCAATTTCCCTACTTGCTACTTCTTTTCTTTTCTTTTCTTTCTCTTTCTCTTTCTCTCTCTCTTCTTCTCTTCTTTTCTTTTCTTTCTTGGATTTATTTATTTATTTATTTTAGAGAACATAAGAGAGAGCACATGGGCGGGGGTGGGGGACAGAGGCAGAGGCACTGAGCAGACTCTGTACTCAGCCCTGTGACACAGGGCTCAGTCTCACGACCAAGATCTTGGCCTGAGCCAAAAACCCAGTCAGACCCTTAACGGACTGTGCCACCCAGGGTGCCCCTTGCTACCCATTTTCAGAGAAGTAGAGGTACTCTTAATCCCCCATACAGCTTACTCTGTTTATTCGAGACTTTATTGGAAATGTGCAAAAATTCAAACTTAGTGATTAAAACTTCCATGGGATTTGTATTCATTTTTTCCCCATTGCATTTTTAAAAAAATCAAAATGAGTTACAGGATTATATGTCAATTGTATCTCAATAAAAATGGGGAAAAAAGTTATAGGAGATCCTTTTTTTAAAAAAAAATTTTTTTTATTTATTCATGAGAGACAGAGAGAGAGGCAGAGACATAGGCAGAGGGAGAAGGAAGCTCTCTATGGGGAGCATACATGGGAATCGATCCCGGTACACCGGAATCATGACCTGAGCCAAAGGCAGATCTTCGGCCACTGAGCACGCAGGCATCCCAAGTTACAGGAAATTCTAACTCCTTTTTGTACCATTGTTCAATAGGATGGTGTAAGTGTAAACTTTGAAGGCCAGTAGGAAGATTCCAAATCTCTAGATGTTTTTACTAGCATGTATCTTCTTTGTCATTGTCTCCTGAGCACCTGGCATAATCTAGCACACAGTAGTAGTTGCTCAATGGATGTATGTGGAAGAAGTAAATGGATTCACATCCTATCAGAAATAGGCTATGCTGACAGTCACACTGACCTCAGTTTCCTGTAGGCGGTGTCCAATGAGGCTTAAGGACTCTCCCAGTAGCTGTAGATGAGCAGCAACATCAATGGGTTCTGTCTCAGGGGCTTTGGCTGGAGAGGCTGGCAACAGCATGGTGGTGGGTGGGGATTTCTTTTGGGGTGACAGTACTCCTGCAGAGGAAGCTGAGAACAGAGATGAAACAGAGAGATAAAGCTCACCTGTGGCCTGGCACACCATACAAATGTTCTTACAGTTTTCCTCCTTTATGAGTTATACCTGGAATTAGCAAAGCTTTGGACTGTGGGCCAGATATGGCCCATCACTTGTTTTGTACAGCCTGTAAGCTAAACATGGCTTTAAATTTTTATATGGTTGTAGAAAAAATAAAGAAGAATATGTGACAGAGAATATGGACATAAAGACACAAGACCTAAAGTATTTACTCTCTGGCCTCTTAAAAAAAGTTTGCTAACTTCTGATTTACATTTTCTACAATTTTTTGCAACCTGTAATATTCAGTAATAACATCTGGGTATCAAGATCTGCTTCTGATGTAGCTGCTCTCCCGATTTCTAGTAAGGCAGCAAGATTCACAACACTCTAGGGATGAGAGGGCTACAGTCACTACCTTTCACTTTTTTTTTTTTTCTTTTAAAGAATTTATTTATTCATTCATGAGAGACACAGAGAGAGAGAGAGAGGCAGAGACACAGGCAGAGGGAGAAGCAGGCTCCACGCAAGGGAGCCCAACGTGGGCCTCAATCCCGGGTCTCCAGGATCACACCCTGGGCTGAAGGCGGCGCTAAACCACTGAGCCACCTGGGCTGCCCTACCTTTCACTTTCACAGGAACTTCTGAGCAGGATGCTTTTCTTTTCACAGTTGTAGCTTCTGCTTTGTTCTGTTTGTGTTGAAGATACTGAGCTTTTTGCTTCCAAATCTGTAGTCAGATCAGGGCCAAATAAATTATGATAAATGAAACAAGACAAGACGTAAAAGGAAAAGCAGTCATGGAAAGTGAAGGAAAGAAAGGGAAGCCTGGAGGTGGGTAGGCAGGGGTTGAAAAGCAATTTTGAAGCTGAAGGGTTACCAGATAGCCCTCAGATGCTAACTACAGTGTAACTTAATGGAGAACTATAAATGTGCCTCTATGCTAATGGGTAGGTCTCGGCATCGATTTTGCAATCACTCGTGGATCAAAATGTAAAATCACAGGGTAAACATGTGGGTCAGTATGATGCCCATGGGGTTCAAATAGTTATCTTAACCTGCTGGTTGGTAACGCCAATCACAGGATGACAATGACATGGAAAATGGGAATGGAAAATAACCTACGTGGGTGACAAATATTTTTGTTTTACCCAGATGAATTCCCAGACCACCTTTACAACAGCTGGTTGGGGAGTGACTGGAAATGATTCTGATAGGACTATTACCTTGTCTTCCTGTCTTCTTGAAAATGGGGTACATTATTTGGTAATGGCCAATGAGGATGATGACCTGCAACTGGCTCACCTAGGAAGCACAGCCCCTATTTTTATTATTGGCAGTAACCAGGAGGCAGATGACCTTCCTCCATTCTCAGACATAGCCTCACCAGTGGCTGTTTGCAGGAAAGGGCTGATTTTAGATTCTCTTTTGACCCTTAATCGCTGCCCAAGTTAGGTCATCTTTTGGCTCAAATGTAAGGTTGTTGGAAAACAACTAGGTGAGGCTAGAAAAGATGGCTTCCCTGAGGCTGAATCTTCACTAGAGCACACTGGCACAGCCAGTGTTAACACCCTCTGACAAACCATTTTCTATTGATTTGTGATTTTTTTAAAATGTTTTCACTGTTGGCTGGATGGGCTATAGGAGAATTACACATTTTGGAAGGCATAAAGCAATGAAAACTGTGTGTAAAAAAGTGTACTTACCAGTTTGTCCTTTTCTGGCAACTGCTTCCACACCTCAGCCAGTTTTTTACTAAGTTCCCCAAAATCTGACATAGAGAGTAAAAAGAATGTAACACAGTAAAGGTCTGACTATAAACCAAACAGAAGATTGGTAAGAGCAAAAACTAGAAAAAGGATTTTCTAGCTCGGATTTAAATAGCACAAGGTTCTTTCAGAAAACCAAACTAAAAGCCCATCACTTCTCTTGATTCTTTTCTCTAGGGAGGCAGAGGGCTATTTTGGTGGTTATGAGATAGGCTCAAATTCTCCCATATCTATTCTCCAGGGATTTATCCCTTGAGCATCTTTCTGGTGTCTTTTAATTTGATCTCATTTTATTTTTTATTTTTTAAAGATTTTATTTATTTATTCATGAGAGATGCAGGGAGAGAGAGAGGCAGAGATACAGGCAGAGGGAGAAGCAGGCTCTATGCAGGGAGCCCGACGTGGGACTCGATCCCGGGTCCCCAGGATCACGAAAGCAGGTGCCAAACCACTGAGCCACCCAGGCTACCTTAATGCGATTTCATTTTAAGAGCTTATCAACTTAGGTTAAAGAAAACACGTTCTATAGAATTTGATAAAAATGGTTCAATTTTTACCAAGTTTTGAGAGCAGAGACCCAAAGGATTTCCCTCGAGCAGCCCAGAAGCAGTTCTCTAGATGTGCAAAGTTGCCCTTCCATTTGTGCGGCAAGGTCATGCTTTATAAAGCACTCAGATCTTTCATGGTACTTTCCCTGTGCCTCACAACAACCTTGACAAGCAGGTTGTGAAGCTATTGTACACATTAGGCAAATGAGAACTGTAGAGGTGAAGCCACTTGTCAAGGTCTGTGGCGGAGTCTTTTTCTCACCTCACTAACTTCTGACACAGAGACAAATATGAGCAATGTAAGGCCTCTCGCTGTAACTCACACCCAAGAGCCAGATAAAGGGAAAGGTCAGCTGTAGGATCTTGGAGATAAACAACTACGGATTTATGTACTGTGCTTCAGAACATTTATTTTTACTCAGTTTCCCATTTTATCAGTTTAAGAGCTATCAACAGAAAACTTATCTCTTTTATGGATGCAGTGAACTTGGATGAAATCTAAAGCGACTTCAGAACCGAGGAGAAAAATGAGATTTGTGTTATTTTAATAAGATAGGAACAAGGTGCCTGCTGACTGGCACTGCTGCAGAGATATAAATGGAAAGTAAAAAAACTGAAGATTGGAAATGTTCTTACCTATACCTGGATGGTCAGCCACGATGGTTACCCGATACTCTTTACAGAAGACCTGGTAGGCTGACATGTTCTTCTTTTTTGGCTAGTATCACATAAAAATAGAACAGGATAAGACTTCATTAGAATACAAGTCAAGTAACCTTGAATCCATGGTTACAAAACAGAAAGAGACCTCTACTTTTTCATTAAGGGAAGAGTTCTAAACCCCTAATCAACTTCTCAAGCAGGATAACTTTTAATTATATTTCATTTGTAATTATATTTAGTATTTATTTAATAAAATCACATGCTAAATTATTTTTAGATTTCTCAGGTTGTTGCAGCTACTTGATAATTACTTGTAAGGCCATTCATTCTTCCTACACAAAATCCCATGTTACACATTTCTTTGAAAACTACGTGCTGAGAAAACCTTTACCTCTCCTGAGCTATTTTGCTCGCCTTTGAAAATAAGAACCATGTAATTTCCCTTTACCCTGGGACCAGAAAGCCAAGAGCCAAATCTATGTTCATTTTGTTCCTCTGGTTTTGATTTCTTATCTTATAGTTTCCTGATCTTGCTTTTCCTGTTGCTTGTAGTTTATCATTATGTTATTACTCACATTCTTGTGGTCCAGTGCAAGAAGTAAATAAATAGCTGAAGACAATTCTTTGGTAGTCAGTGTAAGATGAGCCCCTCTCACTTTAACAAACTGCTTTGTGCTACCTAAAGCATGTTCATTCTTCACTGTATTATGACACCTCCACAAGCAGGGAGAGAGGAGTTACAGGGTTTAGCAAGGTGGTACAGCAAAATGGAAAGATTGTGGGTTTTGAATGCCACCAGATCTAGGTTAGAATCCTGACCATACTACTTATTAGCAACACAAACTGTTTCATTTCCCTGATCTTTAGTTTCCCTTTAGTTTAAACGTGGGTAATACCATTTAACCTAGGGGTGGAAATTAATCAAACAGTATCTGGCACTTCCATAGGTACTTGATAACATTATTACAGCATTATTTTTCTGGTAGGCAGAATTCTAAGATGGCTCCCACGATTTCGGCCCCTGGTGTACACTGCCCTGTATAATGCCCTCCCCGTGAGTGTGGGCAGGACCGGTGAATGTGGTGGGAAATCACTCTCTGATTGTTGTTATATGGCAAAGGGAACTTTGCAGACGTAGTTAAGGTCCCTAGTGAGTTAACCTTTTTTATATGTAAAAAATTATTTGAGAGAGAGAGTATGGACACGTGTGTACACGCATAGAGTGAGCAGGGCGGGGCTGGGGGGTACAGAGAGAGAATCTTAATCTTAAGCAGACTCTGAACTAAGTGCAGAGCCGGAAGCAGGGCTCAATCTCACAACTCTGAGATCATGACCTGAGCCAAAATCAAGCGTTGGATGATTAACTGACTGAGCCACCCAGGTGCCCCATGGCCCTAGTGAGTTGATTTTGAGTTAATCAAAAGGGAGAGCATCCTGAGTAAGTTTGACTTATCCTGAGTAAGTCAGATGAGCCCTTGAAAGAGATGAGACACAACAGCAGACACCCTCTTGCTAGCCTTGAACTTGAGGAAAACAGTTGCCATGAGTTCTATAACTGCAAGGAACTGAATGCTGCCGACAGCCTGAAGAGGACCTCTTGTGTCAGAGGAGAACCCTGCTCGGGGAACACCCTGATTCAGTCTTGTGAGAGACCAGCAGAGAACCCAGTTGAGCCCTGTCTGGACTTCTGATCTATAGATCTATGAGATAATAGATGTTGTTTTAAATTGCCAAATTTGTGGTAATTTGTTAGGCTACAATGGAAAACCAATTATTAGCTCTTTTCTATTCACTCTGTATTTTTCAAAATAGAAATTACAGCAACCAAAAAGCCAATACAAGGTTTTTTTGTTTTTTTTTTAACATAAGGAATGTTGGTAAAGAATAACAGGGTAAAATCATTTGACCTCAACAGATAAAGGAAACAGTAGCAAGGTCTTTACTTTAACCATTTCATCTACATAGAGAAGGTCCTATTTATGGAGATTTGGTGAAGCCAGTCCTGTTTTAAGATGCTATGGAAGTGAGTTCTGGGTGCATCTTTAATATTAATTTAGAAGCAAGCTGCATATCCCCAAATGTTCTAAGGGTTCTAACTAAGGCTCAATTCTTTCAAATCCCCTTTTATGGGCCACAGATACAATGGGGTAGAGTTCATATAAGTTCTATATTTGGCCATTTGTGAGAGAGAGGGATGGACTGATTAGTCTAGATGATTCCATGAACTTATTTTCTTGGAGCTAGTGTGACAAAGAGCATAATCCTGCTTTCCTTAGAAAGTTCCTGTATATCTTAGTGTGTGCAACTCGCTAATCAAGTGTGATTCTGTTATTTGTAGCTAACATAATTTTAAAAATAATTATGGCTCCTGAACCAATGCCAATGACTTCACCTGGTGCTGAGAAGAAACCAGCTGCACTGGGCTGACACTCTGTCGGACCTGGAGTCTGTCAGCCTTCGTTGTGAAGCTGGCCTTCCTAAGGGATTTTCAGGGAAACTTGGACCCCTTACAATTTTTACCTTATGTGCTGACCTGAGATCCTAACCTTTGTGCTAAATGCAACCCTCTGCTCTGTGTACTGAAAGTCTGGAATTCAAACTGAAGTGTTAAACTTTCTCCAGGGCAGAGATTTTTCTGAATGTAGCTTAGTAGTTAGAAATATACAAATAATGATGATCTCTATGCATACAAGACATTTCCACATGGTTCTAAATACAAGGCCTTACTGGCTTTCTTACTTACTTACAAGGCCTTACTCTAGACTTTCTAATGCAAGAAAACATTCAGCATTGCAAAAGCATCACAGTGTTTATATCTGGAGTAACAAGGACTCCCCTTAATACAATGTTAATATTTCAAAAACTTGGATACTTTATTATTAGTAGCAAGTGACTCCCAACAAATCCACTTGCTAAGTATGACTCATGATGTTGTAACTGTGCAGCCAGAACCTCCTTTTAAGTGTTTGATGACATATAGCACAATACTAAGACCTTTCAAAGAGTAACTTCTTAATGCTCTTTATAAAGCAGTCATGTTTATAGTTTTATAACTTTGATGATCTGAGGAAAATCTCTTCAAACCCACCCAAAACTCTAGTTTGAGAACATTTTTAAAGGATAAAACATCTGAGGGTTAAGGCAAAACATAACTTGTAAATCTTAAAAATAAAACTTGGAATAAAAAAACAAAACAAAACAAACTTGGCTTGGGGCACCTGGGTGGCTCAGTTGGTTAAGACTCTTGGTTTCAGCTTAGGTTATGATCTCAGGGTCATGAGATCAAGCCCTGTGTTGGGCTCCATGCTCAGTGTAGACTCTACTCAAGATTCTCTCCCTCCCCCTCAGCCCCCCTTCTGCTTGCGCCCATGCACGTGAGCTTTCTCTTGCTCTAAAATAAATAAAAATAAACAAAATCTTAAAACAAAACAAGGGGTGCCTGGATGGTTCAGTCAGTTAAGCATCCGACTCTTGATTTCAGCTCAGGTCATAATCTCAGGGTCATGAGACTCATAGGGCTCTGCACTGGGAATGGAATCTGTTTAAGATTCTCTCTCCCTCTGCACACTCTTCCCCTCACACCCCAATAAAACAAAATGAAACGAAATGAAGCAAAACAAAACCCACAAAAAAACCCTTGGTTTTCTTCTGCTGATGACAAAAATCCAATTGCTTCAGTGATATTAACACTATGTAGGAGATGATGTATAAAAGCTTTATCTGTAGAAACTCATTTAAACCTTACAGCAACCCTATGAGGTAAATTATTATTGCCATTTTATTTTTAATTTTTTAAATTTTTTAATCTTTCCACCCAACTTGGGGCTCACACTCACAACCCCAAGATCAAGAGTTGTTGAGCTCTACTGAGTCAGGTGCCCCAATCCTGCCATTTTAAAGACAAGGAAACTGAGATCCACAGTCATACATGTAGGAGTCAGCTAGCACCTGAATGAATGCAGGCAGTCTGGCTTCAGAGCCCGTACTTGTAACCATGATACCATCTGATGTTCTTCTGAACTAATTTGACCGAGATCCCTAAATCTGATCTGGCTAAAGGAAAGGGTGCCAAAGTAGTAAGGTTTTCACACCAAAGCTTTTATTCAAACCATTCTGAATGGAAATATTTCTAAAACATGCTCTATACTTCTCTCTCATAATACGCCACTGAATACTAAACAACATTTCTATGTGGTGGAAACAGCATGGATCCTGCAATCACAAAGACCTGGGTGCAGATTCCTGCTCTGCCTCTGAACAGAAGGGTGCCCTGGGCGGGTTATTTCACTTCTTGGAGCTTATTTTTGAGAAATGGAGATTATACTGCCTTTACCTAACTGGGTTCCTGTAAAAATTCACTGATACACCACAGATAAAACACTCAGTGCAGCCTTTAGATCATCTTAAAAACCAAAGACAGAGCTGTTCTGTTGGTAATTTACTAATTGTGACTCTGCTCCACCATTGCCTTCTAGAAGGCAGGTCCACCCTTAGGAGCTTTATCTAATCTGCTGGCTCCACTTCAGTCACAAGGACTTCCTGCAATTCTCTGAACGTCCTCAGCCTTCTGGTATCTCAATACCTTCATTCACAATACCTTTCATTCCTCAAATGAGATGCCTTACTCCTCATCTCTACCTGTTACTTCCTATTTGGTCCTAAGATTCAGTTCAGATGATAATAGCCCGCCCGAGGAGACCTTTTCTGACATCCCAGGCTTCCCTTGTACTCACCCCTGCCCCTGGCACCCCGCACAAACCTGTGCTAGGGCTCGACTCACTGAAATACTTTCTGACCTCTTCCTACACCCAGAGTGCTCTTTGATGGGAAGCTGGCTGGCACAGCATCTTATTCATCTTTAATCCACTGCACCTGGCCACTGCCCGGCACAACTAAAGAGCGGAAGAAACATGCACTAGATGGATAACAAAGTCTCAGAATTGTGTGTGAAAGGGGCAGAGTTTGAATCCACTTCATTACCTCCTCTGATTTTCATAGGCCCCTAAAGGTGCAGCGGGCTGGGTACTAGTTTGCCCTTCTAACAAAGAACAGGAAAGGGTCAGAGAGGTCACGTGATTCATCTCTGGCCAGCCTGCCTTCCCCCTGCACCCAGGAAACGCTCCAATGAGCTGCGGGAAACTTGCTTTTGCTTCTTGGAGACCCTGTTTTCTTTCTAGATCTTCACGGTTGTCTGAACAGGTGAGATAACTGCAGAGTCTGCTTCCTACGTGGTGGGTGTTATACAATAAAGAAGAGCAAAACAAACACAAAACCATAAAAGCATAGTCCCCTTGCTTGGTCTAATACGAGAAATGACCAGATGAGGAAAAAAAGCTTTAAAAAGATGTTTTCAAGCATACGTTATGCGTTTGAAGAACTTGAGATAAAAAACAGTAATTATAACCATGGGTATTTATAGGGCCAGGCCCTGGACTGTGTTATGTGTATCTGCTATTAATCTAAACAGCTGCATTTTGCAAACAAGCAGTGAGGAAGCATCACCAAAGAATAGCTGGTAAGCAGCAGACTAGAACAAGGACCCCAGGCTGTCTGCACTTCATCATACTCTGCCTCTTTGACTTAGAAACATCTCTATGTCTCACTTAGACTGATCTCAGACACTAGCACATGGTGTTGGTATCCTTTGACCTAGAACCTACTCTCAGCTTTGACAAAGACACACAGCACTGGACAACCATCTCTGGAAGTTTTAGAAAGGTATGTGGTATAGCTGAAAGAGTTCAGGTGTGGGACTAATGAAACCTCTTAAAATTCCAGCTCTGTAATGGGTATTATATAAGGGTGATGCATCACTGACCTCTACTTCTGAAACTAAGAATACATTATATGTTAATTAATTGAATTAAAAAAATCCCAGCTTCACGTCTTTTCTTCTCAGCTTCTTCCTCTGTCAGATGGGGCTACTAATACCATCAGTCAAGACCGTTAGAGATGCCAAATGCCCAGGAGAGCCTGGCACACAGCAGGCACGCACTAGACGGTAGCTACTGACTTTTACCATTTATCACTGTTGTCACTCAACTTCAGTTTTACCAGAGGGATAATGTGTGTAATGTCATCCCAAGTCTAGCTATAGCTGAGACTTTAGTGTATCACTCCATCAACAACAGTGTCTCAGTGTGCTGGATACGAAGCTATCTGGCTGGCCTCAGCTTGCTTAGAGGAAACATGAACATTCTGGAAACATACAGATAACTGAAGGAATGCTTCTGAAGTGGCGACATCACACATATTATTTTGAGTGGTAGTGAGTGGGCTTTTATTGATTTAGTAAAACCCAAAGTAAGGTACTTTGAAAAGTTACTGGATCCTGTTCCTCTAATACAAACAAAAACTTCCACTCCACTGGGATGACCTTAAAGGGGACATCATCAAGGTATCACCAGATGATTGCTCTACAACTTCTCAGAAAGCAGGATTCAACAACAAACCAACACACAAGCAAACAAATAAAAACCGCACAAAGTCCCTCCCCAAACAAAATTCAGCACTGAGAGCATTACCTTTCACCAGAGGCAGAGCCCAGTCCCTTCACCTGTATCAAGATTGTCCAATTAGAGTTCTGCCCCTGCTGCCTTAGCTTCTCACTTCTGTGTGGACTGTGCCAGGCTGGCTCCCATTCTCCCTGCTGCAGTGGAACTCCTCATCCTCTCTACTGGGAGTCCAGTCTATTCTCGAACAGTCTGCTCCCTGACTTCTGTGACACTGGCCCCTCTCTGGTTTCTCCTCCAACACCACTGGCTCCCTCTTCCTTCTCTGGTGTCCCAAGGTGCACGCTTTATAGGATTCTGCTCTGGGCTCTACTTCCTCTTATCAGCTCATGGATTTCATTTATTGTATAGGAACACTCCAGTTCTCACCCTAGTTTCAACTGCTCTACCGAGTGCTAGGTCTTGCATTTCCAATGCTCTCTAGAATGTCTTCCGAGTTTAAGACTGTAACAAGTAACTTTTATCAAATGCTCACTAATATGCAAAGCCAGAGTTCCTGAACTTACCTAGGTGCCCATGTGGGTTTTCATGCGGTACTTGTTTTTTACCATAGCTACCATGGAAGACTAGCTTTGAAAAGACATGGTACTGAAAGGAATATAACATGATAAGATGTTATAACCATGAATTACCTCAAACTAGTAGTTCCTAAGGTTTCTGACTGATGTCACATACTATTTCTCTTGAAAATTTAATATATTTAAAATATCCAGTGGTGCCCCTGTGAGTTGGCTGTGGCCCCAGGGGGCCTTGGCACACTGTGGTCCTAAATAAATCCCTTTACATTTATTATTGTTTAACCCTTAACAACCTTATTGGGTAGGTTTGTTGTCATCGACACCTTCTATATGGAGAAATTATGCAACTTGCCCAACAGCATATGGTTTCTAAGTAGCACAGCCAGGATTTGAACTCAAGTGGTTTGGCTCCTTAGCCCACACTCTTAACCTTCGATATGCTGAATCTCCTGACACTTCTATCTTAAGAGTCTAAACCTGACTTATCTTCTTTTCCCAAAATAGCCATTCTTCTTGATTCTCTCTGTTGTTCCAGTCCTGGTCACAGGACCTAAAGTAGAAAGGGCACACAGAGGCTTTTAGCACTCATTATCAGTTGGCTTTCCCATCTCTGTTTGTTGTAGTTGAGGGAACACTATTCCTGAGACCTTCCTTTCTATCTCTAGGTGGACTTTTAGATAGTTCTTTTTTACTGAAACAAAACCAAGGGAAGGATTTTTTTTTTTTTTTTTTTTTTTTTTTTTTAAACTCTACAGAATGGGGCACCTGAGTGGCTCAGTCAGTTAAACGTCCGACTCTTGATTTTGGCCCAGGTCATGATCTCAGAGTCGTGAAACTGAGTCCCATGTTGGGCTCCACACTGGGAGTGGAGCTTGCTTGAGATTCTCTATCTTTATCTGTACCACCCCCTACCCTCACTGTGCATAAGCATGAGCACTCTCTCTAAAAAGCAAAAAACACACTCCACAGCAAGTTTTCCTGCATAGGTCAAGTTTTAAAAAACATGGTACATGTTCCATAAATACTTGTTCGATAAATGACTACATTCAGAGTATGACTACCTCAGGTTTGGACAGTCATGATCAAATACTGGTTCCTAATAAATTTTTTGCTATAAACAAAAGTACCTTTTTTTTTTTTTTTTTTTTTTTAAACTAGCAAGTGCTAGCCACATGGAGGAATTATAAGTAAGTCCTGCACCGGAGGAGATTATAATTTCAAAATCTTCGGGGCCATTTTTATACTCGTTTATGCTTCTGCTTTCCCAGATCTGAGTCCTATTGTCAGATCTTGTCAGTTTTTCCTTCAGAGATTCTCCTGAATCTGTCTCTTCAGCTGTTTCTATCGGGCTTTTATAGTACCTGATACCTTGGCCTATAATAACCTCCTGGGTGGTCTGTTACAATCTCTCCTCAGTCTCACCCACCTGCTGCAGTGCTATCACTTTATTCTTAAATGATCACTGAGAGTCTATCTAAGTCCTGCTCATAAGCCCAAAGTGCCTGCTGCCAAATCCTTAACTAACTCAAAATTCTTTACAATTTGCACCTGACCTACCTTTTCAATACTGATGTTTGCATCCATATAGTCTATCACAAAATGCCTAGCAAGGACATTAAGGAGCTGAAGGTAGGGTGACTAAGACAGTCCCCAGGGAGCTTACAGTCTTTAATAAAGTAAACGGAATATGCACAAAGAAAGCTCCAACACAAGGGACAAAACGTGCAGTGACTTCCCACAGCCAAGGTGTTATGGGAAGTCAGAAGTTAATTCTGCCTGGAGGGTCAGGATGTCTTGGAAGAGGCAGCATTTGATTAGGTCTTGAAGGGAAGGCAGAGCTTTAATAGATGGAGAACAAAGACTGCCATAAAAACAAGCAAAGGAACAGAGGTAGAATGTAAGGGCCAAGTCTGGTTTCCACACGGTACATGTGAGGCAGACTAAGAGGTACAGCTGAGAAGGAAGATTTAGGGCTAAATCCCAGATAATTATGAATGCTTGACCAAGAGTTTGGACTCTGACATTTATTCATTCCTTCAGCAAGTACTTATGGACTAACTACAACAGGCCAGACTGTGGGTTCAGCACTAGGTATGGAGTGGAGAGCATGACAGACACGATCCTGGGCCTCTCAAAGCTTACGCTCTTACGTGAAGGCAGTAAGGATCCACTGAAGATGGTGAACCAGATGTCAACATCAAAGTGGTACTTAAGAACATTCTGGCATCAGTGTATACTAATTGCATTGGGGAAGAAACAGAAAGGAAGCCATGTATCACATTAAGTACAGGGAGGGATGAGGCCCAAGTTGGGATAGTGGTAATGGAGGACATAAAGTCATGGAAGTTATTAAGGAGGAATAATATTAGGCTCAACACTTGAGTGGATATAGGCAGAGGAGAGGGAAAACAGGTAAGAGACAGATGTAAAAATGAAATATAAAACTGGGAAAAAAATCAGAATAGTGGTTGGCTCCAGGGGTAAGGACTGACTGGGAAGGGGTATGAGAAAGCTGTTTCAGATGATAGTAATGTCTGTATCTTGACAGAGGTTTGGTCACGTTTGTGCGCATTTGTCGAAACTCACCAAATGGTATATAAACATGTGTACGTTTGTGCATAAGTAAATTCTAGTGGAAAAAAAAAAAAGCCCTGAATTCAGATATTAAACCTAAATTAATGATATGCAGGCTGAAGTCTTTAGGGGTGTGTATGGTATCTATAATTCACATTATAGATGTATAATTTACATTATATTTATAATACATTATAAAAGTTGGATTGATAGATGGACAGGTGTGTGATGAAGCAAAGAGCAAAACAGTAATTACAGAATCTCATTGGGTGGCATATGGTGTTCACTGTACAATTTCAAAGCTTTTTGTTTGGAAAGTTTCATGATGAAGTGTTGAGAAAAATGATTATAAGCATATAGTTTCGGGGCAGCCCAGGTGGCTCAGCAGTTTAGCGCCGCCTTCAGCCCAGGACCTGATTCTGGAGACCCAGGATCGAGTCCCATGTCAGGCTCCCTGCATGGAGCCTGCTTCTCCCTCTGCCTGTGTCTCTGCCTCTCTCTCTCTTTGTATCTCTCATGAATAAACAGATAAAATCTTAAAACAAAAAAAAGCATATAGTTTTGAGTTTGGGTTGACTGGAAGGACACAGGGAACACAGAAGCAGGTGGAGGAGGAGCTGCAGGTTTGGGAATCTGGATGATGAGCATAATTAGTGACACACGGGTATGAAGAACCCAAGGCATCTAGGTGGAAATATTTATCAGGCAGTTAGAAACGCAGGATTAGAGTTCACTTGTTTTGCTAGGCTACTTCGTAAATGTCTTTCTGCTTTCTTGTGTTCCCTTCCACTGAAATCCTTTCTCTTCTATAGGCTTTCTCTGACCACCCTGCCCTCCTCTATTCAGTGCTGTAAGATTAGTTATGGCTCTATCATATATTACTAGAATGGAAATTCTCAGGAGAAATAACAATCTTACACAGAATATGTATGATTTAACGAAGCAATTTTCAAATAAACAAATGAATATAAACCTGACCTAATAATTGACTATCCAGTTCTTTATGCTTACACTCATTCTTGGCTTGGAAGGTATAGTTTTGCTTTTAATTTCTGAGATATACATACTTAAAAGGCACTCTTTGGAGTACCTGGGTGGTAGAGTCAATTAGGCATCTGCCTCTTGGTTTCAGCTCACATCATGATCTCAGGGTGTTGAGATCGAGCTCTGCACTGGGCTAAGCACAGAGCCTGCTTAGTTTCTCTCTTCTTCTCCCTCTACTCCTGCCGTGCGCACGTGCTCTCTCTAAAATAAAGAAATCTTAGGAAAAAAAAAGATAACTCTTTGTAGTGGGAAACATAATTTACACCTCAATTACAGACTGAAGTGAAACTGCCATTTCCAAATTCTTAATATACTTGACTTTTTCCTTCTTAATATCGCCTCTTTAATCTGACATTTCAGTTTGCATTACTCTAAACAAAGGAAGAAAATGGTTGTCCTTAGGTGGAAAAACTAAGTTTTTTGACCTTCTTCTTTCCACAAGTCTGAATTTCTAAATTTCTATAAAATTAATACATTACTTTGATAACAGGGGAAACAGCTTATTTTTTTTTTAACAGAAAACCTTTAGTAACATAGTCTCAGCCCTGAAAGTACAACTGCTAGATTTCTTGAGCTGCAGGAAAGTTCAACCAAGGTCGCTGATTTCTCCTTCCTATCTCCTCAGCAATCAGTGTGCTCCTGAAGGTCTGGAGCTATGTCCTGCCCAGCTTGGCACCTCTCTACACCACCTAGAGCACTGGGCTGGGTAAACAGCAAGCACTTGCCTGTTGAAAGAACATACATTTGACACTAAAAATAATACCAGAAAGTGGCCCACACCAGTTAGCGGAAGGCCATTAATTCATTCCATTAACCTGGGTCATTATTTTCCTAATTTTGAAAATGTGTTTCCCAAAATGAACTAGAAAATACCTTTTCATCTCTCTCAACTGCCCCAGGCAGACAGTGCTGCCCAGTGAAAGGAACTGGGTTCGGCTTCTTCCGTGAATTCCAATTTCAACGGTATCCCTAAACCTATGCTTGGCACGATGGGAGACCACCATTATCAAAAAACCCATGAAAAATTAAGATTGCTCCTGTTTTTGAACTGGAGAGACTTGGTCCCTGGCAATATCTTACACCTCATGTCATCCCATGAGATTGGCCTCACCACACTCCCTGCGGTTCACCTCAGCTGCCTAATTCCAAGTCCACTTACTACTATCATCACTCACTCCCCAACACTTAAAAAAATGGTTTACCTTTTCTCCTCTCTCTCTCTCTCTGTCTTTCTCCTCTTTTTTCTTTTTTTTCTCACCGTGCCCATCCGTGTGGAGGCTGGGCAGGGGAGGGGGAGGGGCAGCAGCTCCAGTGTGTGGGACGCTGGGAGGAGGAGGGCCAGGTGTGACCTCTCCTGCTGGGGCAGCTGCAAGGCCTGAACTTCTCTTGGACTTGGAGTGCCGCTTCTCTTTATGCTTCTCCTTGTCCTTCTTCTTTTTGCTCTTCTTGGACTTCTTTTTCTTCTTGATTTCCCGGTAAGAGTCATCAATGACTAACTCCCCGGCCTCTAGCTCCCCACCAGAGGAGGAGTCCGATTCTACCAGAATAGGTTCAAGTCCTGAAAGATCAAGGTTAGCACTGTGGGGCTCTGGGAACTGGGAGGCATCTGACCCACAGCCTTCGGGGCCAGGAGAGGAATGTGGGTCTGAGGAGGACTTGTGCTTCTTCCGGGCTGTTTTCAGAAAGCTCTGTAACTCGTGTCCTAGGAGTAAAGCACCTTGCTCATCCCGAGCTGATTTCTTAGAGGATTTTTTCACAGTAGCTTGTTGAGAGGGGTACTGAAAAGGCTCCTCATCAACTGAGCTGCTTCCCTTCTCCTTTGGTGAGAGAATTAGTTTCATCTTTAAGCCATCAGGCTCACGAAGGGTCAGTGTCTCTGTGTTAACATACAGCGGTTTCATTTTTTTTGATTTGTGGGAACCACCGTCCTCCAGGGACAGGTCCCCACTGCTTCCACTTACTTTCTTCCTGTGGTGTTCTTTTTTACTCTCTGAATGACTTGAAGAACTAGAGGACTTTTCCCCTGTCTTTTTGGAGGGTTTGGAGCCTGCTGCCAGTGGGGAAGTGATGGCTTTCAACAGGTCCATGGCTGTATCGGCAGATTGCGGGCTGGACTTTTTCTTTTTCTTCTGTGACGATTCCAAAGACGAAATGTCTGGAAATAATCAAGAGAAGTAATGTCCACATGACAAACCAACTTCCAACAAGTTTCCTCTCTCACCAAAAACACTCAACTAATGTGAGGAAGAGGCTAAGAGAAATGATTTGAGGGGAGTCCCTTCAACTGATTCCTGATGATACCCGTGTGCTTCTTGGCTTGGTAGATGTTGCCTGACCCTGGACACAGTTCTTGCCACTGAAGTTGTTTCTCTGCACTGAGTCTTCACAGCAACCAGAGAGGACAGACCCGGAAGAATGGACTAAGCTGTGGGATTACGAGCAGTTACAATTTCGGTTACACTGCAGACAGAGTGTCATTTGTTTCAGTGTTCAGGATAAGCCCATTCTAGTAAAGGGTTAGTCTCATCAGCTTTGCGTATAAGAGAGCTAAGAAAAACTGGTTTTGTGAGTGGATATGCACTGGACTAAGAAGTAACCCACAGGTGCAGGCCAGAGGGCCCAGGACTACATATGGCAAAGGGGTGCTAGGTAATAATGGGCAGAAGATAAGTGGATGATTGAGGGGAGAAGGAACCTGGTACCTGGTATATCACAAATGAAGACTGTTCTTCTATGCTGAATCCTCCAAAATACCAGCCCTCCACCTCTCTCCTCCTTCACACTGGTTTATCGGCACTCAGAACAAGAACCACTGTCCTGTTAAATAGGCCACTGAGTCAGCAACATCTGGATCCCTTTCCCCTACCCCGACTCCAAGAACCAGTGATGTGTTCATCCCACCTGCTGCCCTTTCCCCTCCTTACCTCCATAGTAGTAATCATCAGAGGAGTGCTTCCTCTTCTTCTTATGCGTGTCCGTCCCCAAGAAATAAAGTTCACTATCCTGGAATTGAAGAGGAAGAAGAATTGACCAAGGAGTAAGACGATGAAGCAAAGGCAGTTTGGCACCAATTTTGTTCTCTGAGTTCTGACTTAGGAAGACAGAGCAAAACACAGGAAATATTAAAAATAGCGAACGATGTTTATTTTTTTTAAGGTTTTAAAAATATACTTCTTTCCTCAAGTACTAGGACATAGGATGGGAGAGAGTTAAAAACTTGCCTAATTCAAATGTTTCGAATTTACCTTTAACTTCTTCTTGGAAGAATTTCTGACCTGAGCAGCGATTTCTTCCTCTTCCCTTAAAAAATCTTTGTAAGAACGTTTCTTTTCTCGTTGGCTTCGTCCAGCAGCTAGTCCTGTGTCCTCAGAGTTGTGATCACCATCAAAGCAATCTGAAAGCCAGGTTCGTTTGGGAAAGGAAATGAGAAAGGTCAAGTAAGTGACAAACAAATCACCATGTATGTAATCCAACCGTCCCTCCATTTCCAAGTTAAAATAAGGTTTCAACAAGTCCACTGGAATATAGGACTAAGATCCAAGGGGACAAGAGTATTTTTTGATGACCTGGCTGCAAATGACAAGAACCAAACCTGAAGAAACAATGCTTCCACGCTATGCAAAGGCCCAATGTGCATCCTCAGACATGGTTTCTTAGTTGTGATTTGGCAGGTGGACACAGACTTGCAGAGGTAAGGCTGAAAAGAATAAGGATTCATGTGCTGTGCTGCTCTGTGGGAGTCCAAAATGTGATTCCTATCCCCAGACTCCTGCACACTGGAGCTGGCAAGGACCACGAGTGCTGCAGGCGATCACCCCAATAGACTACAGAGACTTATATTTCAGCTCTCATGTTGGAACCCTGTCCTTGTTTTCGCTTCCATGGGCCCAGTCTGGGGATGATGTGGAGGCTGAGTGCCTTAATATTGCTCTGGACCATCACTGAGAGTCCAGGCTGTGATGGCCAGTCCTGGTCTCTATGTCCATGGGCTGCAAGAATCGAAGAGGAAACCCCCTTTGGAATGCTTCTCAGATTAAGGGGTCATACCTTCTTTCTTCACGGAGTCATCATAAGCCATGGCGGTCCCGCAGGGCCTTTGTGAATGTGTCACTGTGTCCAGGCTCCTTCCCGTCTACAGGACCAGGTCTGAGAAACAAAGAAGGAAAACCCTCCTGTAATGCGAAATCACTGTGGAGAAGCAACCTTCCAGATGGAAATGCGTAGTGATCCAAGGGCAGACTGGAAGGGCAGCAAGAAATAAAGGAGTGTCTTGTCACCTCCTCATTCTGTTTGTAAATACATTGGGGTTGAAACTGCAGGAAGTGTGCTGGGCTTAATTTGATTTATGAGTTAGAGTTGTGGTTTGGTGAAGTATATAAAATACCTCTCATGTAATAAAAAATAGCTCAAAATTATGAGAATTTCTGAAATGCCAACAGGGCTGACAAGACTGAGATGGTGAATACTGACATTAAGTCAGTAGGAAAGGTTCAATCGTGGCTACAAATGCACAGATAAAGCAAGATGCAGAGGAAGACAGATTACAGCAAACATTCCAGACCGTAAAATCCTACCATGTGGATTGGTGACAGGTTAACAACTATTGTACTGCAATTTACATATGAAAGACATTTAGAGTGTACTTTTTTTGGTATGCATTTTGTTGGCCTGTACGAATTTGCTCAAAACCGTGGAGGTGTAAAAGCAAAGACACTTCTTATATTAGTTGGCCACATGATAGCTTTCAAGGCTATCAGGCCTTTCTAAAAGGCTAGGTGAAAGTAAAGAAGAATTATCATTTGTCCATTGGTGGTGAAGTTTTTATGATTATTAAGATTTTCACTGATTTGAAGTTACTATAATGTAAATATTCTAAACATCATTTTGAATTTGTTAAAATCTTTTTTTTGGATGTTCAAGTCTACATGTCTACTTTGACTTTGACAATGACAAGCCACAGACTGCACTCTAAGGTAAAGCTCTTCAAGTACTTTAAGGACAGGCAATGTCACAAATCCTGCAGGAAGTCTTCGCAGGAAATTTAAGAATGACATTCTAAATATATGAGAATGTTCTCATCCAGTTAGTGAAATGCTTACAAGGTGATCGGATTGGTTACTTATTACTTATTTAAATTTTATTTTACCTTCATTGCTATATGGGGATTTAGAAATGCTGAAGGGGCTCTTCAGTGAGACATTGCCAGTCTCTTCAGGTGGGTATGAGTAATATTGAAGCGCGTAACTTTTGTGAAAGAAAATCTAATTAACAAAGGGAACTCTCTTAAGAGTCACATTTAAAATAAACAGAAAGAAAAAAAGGCTTAATTGCACAAGTCAGATAAAATACAATGCACACACATGCCTAAGTTGAACATACAAAGAGAAAAAGCATTACCAAGAATGATTTACAAGGAACATTAAGAAAAGTAACATAAAAAAGCATTTCTCCACTTCCCTGAGAAGGAGAAGGAAGAAAGGACTTAGTCAAAGTTAAGAAAATCTAGAGTGAAGTAAAGAAACCAAACGAACTGAATTATTTTACTGATAAACCAGAGAACTGCTTGCCCTGAGGGCTTTATAAGGTCAGAGCTCATGTAGAAAAATGAGGCAGCATACATATATCATGTAGCCAGCTCTTCATGTTCCAGTATTCTCAACTTTCTCAAATAGAAATTCCTGCCTTCCCCTTTCCACACAAGGGGTGCTGACTCCAAACGTGGTGAAGGAAGGGGGAATGTCATTGGGAATCAAGTCCATTCATTTGAAAATCTTATCTCCTCTCACTGGCACTAAAACATACTGACTTTATTAGAAAAAAAAAAAAATATATATATAGGTCGGTCCCATTAGTTTTCATAGACCGACTGGTAATGCTAAGAAATACCACAACTTGAGACCTCAAGTTAAATGTTTTCATGCCAAATGAATTTTGACTAAGAATGTTTAATAATAATCTTAAAACATTCAATATCATAAATATGGCCACCAGTCTGTTGTCAACTAGAAAATACACTTCTAACTGAAGCAAAGGCAGGCCCTGAGACTTACAGTTTGGCCTTCTTTTGAGTAACATCAAAACTAACATAAAACAGAGTTAACAGCAGAGTGGGAGTAACTACCTCCAAAGACGGTATGAGAAAGAAAACCATGATGTGACTTCTCAACTACGAAAAAAGTGTTCATGGTCTCATAACTGACTTCTCTGAAAAACAATGACTGGATTTAAAAAGTTGTGAAAGGGAACAGGAAATTGAGTTGATCTTCCGAAGCACAGGCCAACAGAGAAAACACGAACTGGTGTTAGCATTATGTATTGGAGTTAGGCCTGCTACTATTTAAATTTTCATAAAAACATTGAGAAGCATTTTATAAATTACATGCCTAAATAAGTTGTAGAGAAAAACTGAGTGGGGCCTGAAGGCAAGGCTGATTCACTAAAGAAGTAGAAGAGGCAAGAGTTAAAAAAACTAAAATTAAACACAATGGACCATGCCACTCACAGCTTGGGCAGACTGATGGACCTTGAATTTTTAAGTTCTTTAAAATCAAGATACTGCAGTTCAGGGGTTAGTTTTGGTTGCTGACTCACAAAGGAAAGATGAAACCAGATAAAGAAGTCTCAAGCAATAGTATGGAAGAAAGGCAGAGTTAGGACAACATTTATAGAGGATCAGATGATCCTCTGATATTCCTTCCCGGTCTTGAATATTATCCATGATAAATTCAGAGTTCAGGGTTAGGCAGCAGATTGTGGGATTAACGAAAGTGAAAATACTAGATTTGATTTTCACATTGGAAAGCAGGGGCCATAATTACATTAAATGTTGGCAAAAGTAAAACAGGTGTTAACACCCATTCTCCTGAATTCCATCATGTAGGAGCTTATAGAATTCAATGTTGTCAACTTTAAGAGGCAGGGACAGTTTTACGATTATGTTCCTCTCCGTGTGCTAAGCAATGACAGCGTAAGTGAAAGTTCATTATTTAATGTCGCCTATGGAGGCCAGAAACATGTCATCACAAAAGATGTGTACTTATGCAACGTGCAAATTGTTAAATGGCTCTTCTGGGACTCTTCTTCAGGGTTTGAAAAAGGGGGAGGCGCAGCTGCTGGCCCACTTGTAGAGAAGTTTGTATGCATTTTGTCCAGGCACAGCTTTGGGGATAACCAGAGTGATGAATGAAAAAAGCAAAAATCATCAGATACAGTATTTTCTTATGTTGCAGGTCCAAACGATAATCATTGGGGAGGTGGTGGTGGTAAAGTTTCAGAAGGTGATTTGTTTGAGGTAACCTGAGCCTCAGCAATCGCTAGCAAGCTTCTTCATCCCAGAACGTAACTGTGTTGAAAGAGAGGGAACAAAGTAAGCCCCCTGATCCACGTGGCCGGCAAAATCCCGGAACTCCATCCAGGTCTAGCGCGGGGTGGGGTGCGGGCCTGGCTGCAGGGTCCGCGTTCTCTTCCAGCACTCCCTCCGCGGACTCAGGCCGCCTGTCCGTGCAGGCGAGGGAAGCCAGGTGCGCGTCCAGCTGTAGCCAGTCTCTGACTCGTCGCTGCTGTGGTTCACTTCCAGGAGCGCGCTGGCCTCGTCAGTTTTGCAGAGCTCCCCTCCAGTGTCAGCACACAGCCACTCCGAATTCCTGCCCCTCCCTTCTCCGGGAACCTACCTATGCAGCACTCACAGCCCCTGCCAGCTCGGCCAACTGCGGAGATCCCGGCAGCCTGGGATGGGGATTGAACCCTCTCACTGCATGGCAGCTCGGAACCACGACCACCGCACAGACTGGCTGACAACACACATTTCCAAAAAGCCACCGATACAAATTTCGACAAGCTCTGTCCAATCAACAGGCTTTCCTTTGAGTTTTTTTTTTTTTTTTTTTTGTTCTGCTCTAAGGGAATATAATCAGCCACCTGCTTAACCGGCGGGGGGGGGGGGGGGGGGGATGGTGCTCCTCTAAAGCACCATATAGAGTGAATCTCCAAGTAACAGCCGTGGGGGGAACGGGCCCGTACGGAGACCACACTGAGAGGCACGTTCCGACAGGACGCGCCACAGCGGGCTACTTAGACAGGGAGCCCCCAGGACCACCATTTTTGCGGCCCCCACGCAAACCAATGGGATTCTCCCGGCCGTTTTGCAGCAACAGCTAGTTCAACAAAGCTCTGTGAAGAGGAAAAGAAGAGAGCTCCTCGCATCCTCTCCTGCCAGCCCAGGGCCCTGCCCTCCCGCGCCGGCCCGGGCCCCCAGCACCCCGGGTCCCGAGCCGCACCGCCGCCCCGACTCGCTCCCCGCGGCCCCGCCGGCCTCCCGGCGCCCCCGAGGGCGGAGACGGCCCCGGCAGGGGGAGGGGCGGCCCCGGCCCGCAGGCCCCCGGGGCGGCCGCACGCCCCCTCCCGGCCCCGCAGCTTTCCCGCCTTCCCCATTTGAACGGCTCCCGCCCGCCCTCCTTCCGCGGCCCGCTCCAGCCCCTTCCCGGGGGCGGCCTGAGGCCGCTACTCCAGTCCCCGGCTCGGCCCCGGGGCTAGGCCGCGCTGGGCCTGCGGCGCCCCCGCGGCGGTGTCGCGGGCCCCGGCGGCGGGTGGCGGCGGGGCGGGGCCGCGGCCGCCTCGGGGAGGGGGCCCAGCCCGGCCTCGTGGGGGCTCCGCTCGCCGCTACCTTCACTCGGCTCGCCCGGATCCCGCCTCAGCGCCGCCGACCGCCGCCATCTTGGAGAAGGAGAGAAAAGCGCGAGCGGCCAGGCAGCCTCAGTCGAGCCCAGAGCGCAGGCTCCGGCTCGGGAAGGGGAATCCCGCTCCGCACGGAGCGCCGAGCGCATCGAAAGGAGCGCGCCGCTCGCGGAGCCCCGGCTGGCGGAGCCCGGGCCCGGGAGTTGATGGCGAGTTTTCGGTGGGGCCGGGCGTGGGCTGGAAGCTTTACGACCCTTGTATCGTTCAGTCCTCGCTGCGTCCCCCGTGAGGTAGGACGCTGGCTCACATTTTACAGATGAGAACCAGGCTCAGAGAGGTTAAGTGACTTGCCCGGCCGCGCACAGGTGGTTGCAGGAGGAGCCAGGTGCGACTCCACGTCTTCTGATTCTTAACCAAGTGCCCTTTCCTTCGAGATAGTTTTATACGTAAATGCCGTCCCCGAGAAGCCCACATCGTGCAGATTAAGAGCAGCGGGGCTTATTTGGAGTTTGGCATTGCTGTTCGGGTGCTTGGCATATTTCGGATGACGGGGAAGCACATATAAAATAATTCGCATGGTGAATCGTCTGCATTTCTCCTCACAAATGATCTGCATTTAAAAGTGGAAGCAGGGATCCCTGGGTGGCGCAGCGGTTTGGCGCCTGCCTTTGGCCCAGGGCGCGATCCTGGGGACCAGGGATCGAGTCCCACGTCGGGCTCCCGGTGCATGGAGCCTGCTTCTCCTTCTGCCTGTGTCTCTGCCTCTCTCTCTCTCTCTGTGACTATCATAAATAAATAAAAAAATAAAAAAAATAAAAGTGGAAGCAGTCTTCAGACAAACGAAGGGATGCCACACACAGGAGAGAGATTTGCCCTGATTTGCCCTGGAGAATTTGGACTCGTAGGTAGGAATCGCTGTGTGAAGATCTCCGTTCAATATGAAGATAAGCTCATTTATCTAGAGCCAGGTCAAGGGTGTTTGGCTACTTTGTTAGGTAGTGAGCTCCCCGTTGCCAAAGGAATTTAAGAAGCAGCAGCTCGCGTCCTAGTTACTGTAGAATGGATAGGTTGGAGATCTAGGTTGGCTTCTAGAGTTGTGAACCCCATGAAGCTCTGTGCAAAATGACGTGTCCGTACACCTGTGTGTTTTCTGGGGTTTAGATCCTATCAAAGATCAGGAATCCCTATCGTAGTGGGCTTTCTAGGCCAGAATTGGATGGGTGCTTGCAGGGGATGTAGTCATTCTGCACACTTGCAGGCTTAGAAATTGAGACCAAGAAAAGCGGGTGATTTGACTCAGAATGCACTGCCGCTTCGTGATCAGATACGGATTAGAAGCCAGATTGTTGGACTCTTAGTTCAGTGCTCTTTGCACCAAGCGATGCTCTTTCTCCCTCTGCACTGAGTAGAATGTTGGATTCTATTGGATTCTAATCATTGTTTTTAAGTTTGTAGGATGCTGAGATGTTCAAAGAAACATTCAAAGTTGTTGAATTTAGTCCCAAAGTGTAACTGTGAATAATAAAATGACCAGAAAGGCCCCATTCTGCTCACCAAAAAGATTGTCAGTAAGTTTCGCCAAAAGATATGGGATTGCTCTTCCGGGATACCTTGCCCGACATTAGGCTTCTCTGTGAGGTATTTAAGAGCGGTGAGGATGTATTTCCCCTCCTGTTCTTCAGTATGGGTCAGGATGCTTTCAGATGGAAGCAACATAATCCCAGTTCAAAATAGTTTGCTGGGAAAGGAGAATTTATTGGCTATTACTGAAAAGTCTGGTACCTGTGGGTGTGGCTGGATCCAGGGAGGGACTCAAGTCTCTTGACAGAGGTGCTTTCCTCTGAGTTGGCCTTATTCTCAGGCTCCAGGTGATGACTCCACCTCCAGGCTTTAGCATCCTTGCTACTGCTCAAGTCCCTGGACAGGCAGTTTCTTTTTTTTTTTTTTTTTGGCAGTTTCTTTTACACATTTGATTTGTTTTGGGAGACTCACTTGCCTGAATTGGATCACGTATGCAAACAAAAAGCAGTCGGTATGAGCAGAGGTGCGGGGTGTGCTGAGGATTTAAACCAGGTCACATGCTTACCCCTCCCCCCCACAGCAGGATAAACTCAGGAAGTCAGGGGTATTGTCAGATGGGTAAAGGAGTCCCAGGCAGGCAAGAACAATAGGCGTCCACCCAGCCGTACCACTCGCGTGGGCCTGCCTGCCCCAGGGTCCCGTTTGTCCAGTTCCTTCTTTTATCCCACCTGAGGTTGGGCATACTGAACTATCGCCCATCTTAACCTCCTGGAGACCTTAAGTCTATCACTCCTCAGTCTGTTCCCTTCTTCCAATCTTGTATCACTGCATGTGCAGTCATTCATTTAACAAATATTGATTGGAAACATGACATGCGTCAGGCACTCTCCTAGGTGTTCAGAATAGAACAATGAACAAAACTCAGAGTCTTTGACCCCCCCTGGAGCTTACATGCTAATGGGGGGGGGGAGAGAAAATAAATAGACACCATGTTAGATGGTGATCAAAAGTGGAGAAAAATGCCAGGTGGGGTAAGACATTGCAGGAGGGAGTGGCGGTAGGGATTGTTAATTGAACTAGTGATCAGAGAGGTTCCTCTGGTGGAGTGGAGGCTGGGGGCTCCTCTGATGAGGTGGAGGCTGGGGGCTCCTCTGGTGAGGTGGAGGCTGGAGGCTCAGGCTGGCCTTCTAGTCAGAAGGGGGCTGGCGGTGGCGGCTGGGAGGCCGTAGTTCCTGGAATGGGATACAAGGCCTTCCTCCGAGCCTTGATGGAAAAACATTCTCGACTGAGTATCTTGCCACGGTTCTTTTGTTTCTGTGACTTGGAAAGGGAGAAAGGAGGATAGCTTGGTAGTCCAGGGTGGGGAGGGGCCTGGTCACAGTGGGCTTTGTGAGGCAGAACACCCTGTCCCGTGATGACACGAGGATGGCATCTGAGATGTATGAAGATCGGGTGCTGCCAGGGGCCGGGGCTGTCCTCTGGCCCACTGCACCTGAGTAAACTGCCCAGTGCATGGTAGTAGCAGGTGGCCCATCCAGTTGTGCTGGATTTGGACACTTTCACCTTCGAGTTGTTTTTCCAGACTTTGCCCTCTCCAGCTGTGTTTGGAGCAGCTTTGTTGTATGAGGCCCAAAGGATATGTACATGACAGGGCCTTTTTGGCGGGCAGTGATGGGACCTAATTAAAACTGCCATAAGCAGCAAGAACTTTATGGCTCATGTGAAAAAAAACCACGAGCCAGAGAGAAGCTAGCTGTCTAGGCCTCCGGGTCCAGAGTTTTCAGATCCCTTCCTCCTAGGTCTATTCTCTCAGGTTGGCCATCCTCATGGGCCTGGAGTCATGGCCGCAGGTAGCCCAGGCTTCTGTGTTCGCAGTCTCCCAGAGATCGGAGAACAAGGAGGGCTTCCCGAGACCTGCTCCATGGGAAAGAATCCCAGGGAAGAATGATCGGTTGGCTTGGAGTCATGTGGTAATTCTGTCTTGTGATGGCCCATTCCTGGCAGAGCCATTAAGTTGGAACAACTAACAGAGAGTCCTTCCACAACTAACAGAGGAATCTATTCTGGGAGGACAAATAGTAAACCCTCTGTAATAAGGCAGTGATTCTCTGTTCCTGTTTTTGAGCAGCACCTATTTTGTGCACAGCCTTGATTCTTCATGTGCCTTGATACCTGCCCCAGCCTCACTGACTTTCTCCCGGTCCCCTGGGCACACGGTGCCCTATGGCATCCACCCCATTGTGCACACGTGTCCTTGTCTGTAGTCAGCCGCCCCGTGCCCCGCCCCCCGCCCCGCTCCTCTGCTTTTGCCGACTCTGTACCCAGAAAGCTTCTATTTATTCTTCATGATGTAGCTTGAATCCCCTCTCCGAGTCGTGCTCTGTGTTCCCACACGCTTGGTTGCGAGCTTCTACCCCTGCACCTCCCACCCTGCGCTGGGGTAACCTTTTGACATACGTCCTTTCCCCGTTCTTTGGGGATAGGATCTTTGTCCCTCCCTCCAGCCGCATGGTAGGTATTCAGTGAATCCTTTTGATTGTGTGTTGTTGAAGGAAGAGTGGGACAGACCATTTTTCTTGGGACTCAAGGCGACAGAGGTGAAAGCTGCTTTTGGGAGAGTTACAGAAGATGTGTCAGGGACGGATTTGGTTTGCCCACTCCATCGCTTCCCTTCTGCAGCAGAGGTCAGTGCTCAGACTTCAGGGATGGCCACATAACTCCAGCCTGGTAATCATAATCCCCAGCTTGAGCTTTCCTGGGGCAGGAGCTTTCGTCTGAGAAAGTGAGAAGGCACTGAACAAGCTTGAAAGTACTCAGTGACTGGATCAGACTGTCCCCTGCCCCTTCCATGCTCTATTGTATAGCCAGGGATCCCCCCGCCCCCCCGCCCCTTGGTATAAGCAGGGCTCTTCTGTCCTTTGGAGCCCAGAGGAGCTCCCCAGTCGCCAGGCTCCAAGAAAGAGGAAGCCCTGGAGCTGGTCCTTGTCTGTGGGGTATGGTTGATTGCATAGAGTGAGAAGGCATTCTTGGTGGAAGAAACTGAGTAAAGGGAGGCAAGGACACTCAGGACCACGTCATATCCTCAGAATGACAAGCAGTGGGATCAGCAGTGGGAGTGCTGGGGGAGGTCGGGGCCACATGGAGAGTTTGTCCTTAGTCTGGAGGGGCAGAGCCAGCACCTGCCCTCTCCTCCCCACTTGGCTGTGCTCTCCCCCACTGCACATTTCTAGTTGACAGTGGTGACCCTCTGTTTCTTTTTTCCTCCCCCAACCCCTGCAGGAAAATATTTTAAGTTTATAAACTCAGGGGCACCCGAGTGGCTCAGTAGTTGAGTGTTTGCCTTTGGCTCAGGGCGTGATCCCAGGGTCCTGGGATTGTCCCGCATCAGGGTCCCCACAGGGAGCCTGCTTTTCCCTCTGCCTGTGTCTCTGCCTCTCTCTGTATCTCTCATGAATGAATAAATAAAATCTTAAAAAAAACCACTTACAACTTCAAAATACAAATATTCATGTACCTACCTCACAGATTAAACAGATGTTAACATTATTCTACTTATATTAGCTCGTTTTAAATTTTTATTTAATTTTAATTTTTTTTTTTAGGGAAAGAAAAGATGAATACAGGTTGAGTCCCATCTCTATCTCCAGTACCAATAGCTCATTCCCTTCTCTCTTTTCTCAGAGGAATTGAAATTGGCCATGTTCTGATCACATATATGCATGAGAGGTAAGAGTAGCCTAACTAATGATTAAGGGCATTAATTCAGGAGCTGGACTCACTAGGTTCAAGTCAAATTCCATTACTTTCTAGCTGTGTGACCTTGAGCAAGTTCTAGACATCTCTGGGCCCTAATGTCTCTCTTCTCAAAATGGTAATAAGGAAAGTGAAGCTCTTACACAGCAATGCCTGGCTGTTCTGTGTTAGTTATTATTATTCACAAACACTATATGGTGTTATGTTGTTTGTGCTGTACTAGCACTGTTTCACAAAGCTATCTAAGTAGTATAGAACCATTTGGTAGCACTTTGTGTTTTTTATTCAACATACCACGTTTGGGAGACTTTGCTTCTAGCCAAATTGGAATAACAGGGATGAGATTTCTCTTGTTGCCCAAAACAATTGAAAAACAAACAAACAAACAAACAAACAAACAAAAATAACCCCAAAACCCAAAACAGACAACATATAGGAGACAGGAGTTTTCGGACCTTGAATATTAGGCAGTATGGGACAATGATCTCTAAGATGTGGAGAACAAAGTGAACCCTATGATTGCCTTGGTTACTGCTTGAAGTTTCCAGACTTCAGTGTAGGGAAGGGTAGCCCAGGTAGAGCCTGGTGGTCTCCCCGAGTTGAGGAGATGGATCTGGGAGTTTGGAGAGGTCGGGGTGGCTGGGATTCTCAGGCAGAGTATGACTGAGGAGAGCCCTCCCCAGGAAGAGCTCTGGAGCGCCATAGGGAGCCCCCCCTCGAGTCTTCTGCTGATGACCCATCACTGCATGTGTGTCAGGAAACTACCTAAAGCCAGGGAAAGAACTGTTTGAAAGTATTAGAGCAATCCCTGTAGTTCATGCAGGGCCGGGAATAGTTCAGGTTCTCATCAGCCCAAACAGAAAACCCTTGTAATTCCTGGGGTGTCTGTCAGAGCTCAGTTGTGGGGGAAAGCTAGCTCAGAGTAGAGGCTACTCTGATCCTACCTAACAAAAAAACAAACCTTGGAAGGATCAGACTGTTTCCAAGTAACTTAATTGTATCATAGACCAAACTCTAGGACTATCTGTAGGAATACAAAATATCCAGGCACACCCAAGCTAAAAATTCACAATGTCTGGCAGTCAATAAAAATCACGAGGCATGCAAACAAGCAATAAACTATGACCCATAATGAGGAAAAAAAATCAATCAATATAAACAGACCCATAAAAGACATAAATGATAGAATTAGTAGACAAGGATATTAAAAGAGTAATTATAACTATATTCCATATGTTCACGAAGAGAGAACAAAGATTAAGCATGCTAAGCAGAAACAGGAAAGGTATAAAAGGGATTCAGGAAGTCACCTAGTTCTGGGCAGATCCTCCCACTAAGTACAACTAAAATCCCCCAAAACAGGGGCGCCTAGGTGGCTCAGTGGGTTGGACATCTGCCTTTGGGTCAGGTCATGATCTCGGGGTCATGGGTGATATCAAGCCCTGGATCTCAGGGGAGCTCAGTGGGGAGCCTGTTTCTCCCTCTTCCTCTGCCCCTCCCCCTGCCCCCTGCTCATGGTCTCTCTCTCTCTCTCATAAATAAAATCTTAAAAAAAAACCCCAAATAACAAATATAAGAAGACACTGATAGGGGCACCTGGGTGGCTCAGTGATTGAGGCTCAGAGCGTGATCCCAGGGTCCTGGAATTGAGTCCTACATCGGGCTCACTATAGGGAGCCTGCTTCTCCCTCTGCCTGTGTCTCTGCCTCTGTGTGTCTTATAAATAGATAAATGCAATCTTAAAAAAAAAAAAAAAGACACTGAAAGATGGGGAGAAGAAGGTAGATTTCAGAACCCAAACAATGTGTCCTTCCTTTATCTTATACAAAAATCAACTCAAAATATATTAAAGTCTTAACTGGAAGACTGAAAACTGTAAAACTGCTAGAAGAAAACACAGGCAGAGAGCTCCTTGACATTGGTCTTGGCAAGGATTTTTGGGGGCTATGATGCTAAAAGCTAAGGAAATGAAAGCAAAGATAAACAAGTAGGACTCCAAATTAAGGTTTCTGCACTATAGAGCAAACAGTCAACAAAATGAAAAGGTACCCTATGGAATGGGAGAAAATAATGACAAGTCACACACACACACACACACACACACACACACACACACATATTTGAGGGTGGGGAGCAGAGGGATAGGGAAAGACTCTTAATCAAGCTTCACACCCAGCTTGGACCCCAATTTGGAGCTCAGTCTCACGACCCTGAGATCATGACTTCAGCTGAAATCAAGAGTTTGATGCTTAACCAACTGAGCCACTCAGGCACAAATCATATATTGGGTAAGGGTTTAATGTCTATGTACATTTATGTACAGTTATGTACATATAAAGAATTCATGCAAGTCAATAGCATCAGAATAGATAACCCAATTAAAAAATGGGCAAAGGACATCAATAGACATTTTTCCAAAGAAGACCCACAGATGGCCGACAGAAGCATGAAAACATACTCAGTGTCACTAATTCACAGGGAAATGTGAATCAAAAGCACAATGAGAGATCACTTCACACTCGGTAGGATGGCTATCATCATAAAGTCAAAAGATAACAAGTGTTGGGAGGATGTGGAGAAAAGGAACCCCTTGTGCACTGCTGATGCAAATGTAAATTGGTCTATCTGCTGTGGAAAAGTGTGGAGGTTATCTTCAAAAAATTAAAAATAGAACTACCATGTGATCCAGAAATCCCACTTCTGGGTATTTACCCAAAAGAAATCAAGTGACAGTCACCATCTCAAAGAGATACCTGCATTTTTATGCCCACTAAAGTATTATTCACTATAGCCAAGATATGAAAAAACCTGAGTGTTGACAGATGAATAGATAAATAAAATGTGATATATTATCTATATATATATCTGTTTATATCTATATATAGATATTTATCTATCTCCAAGGACATGTGAAGTGAAATAAGCCAGAAAGAATTATGTGCCTCACTAAATAAAAAATACCAACCCTTCTCCCCCAACCCCAAACTTATAGTAATAGAATGGTGGTTACCAAAGCTGGAGATAGGGGTAAGGAAAAAGGAGGGATATTGATCAAATGGTACAGACTTCCACTTAATAGATAACTAAGTTCTGGAGACCTAGTATAAGGTATGGTGACTATAGTAAATAACAGTGTATCATATACTTGAAATTTGCTAAGAGAGTAAATCTCAAGTTTAGGACACACGCACACCACATGCGCACACACACACGTGCTGACTAGGGAGGTGATAGATGTGTTCATTAGTTTGTGTTCATTGTTTCACTATATATATATATATATATATATATATGTATATCTCAAAATTTTATGTTGTATACCTTAAATACATATAGTAGTAGTATTTTTACCTGTCTGTAAAAAAGAAAGAGTCATAAACTTGCAAACGTACATAGAGTTGTTCATAATATTTCCTTATTCTTTTGGTGTCTGCAGGGTCTGTAGTGATATCCCGTTTCATTCCTGAATTTGTGTTTTCTCTCTCCCTTTGTCAGTTTTATTGATCTTTATTTCACTGATTCCCTCCATCGTTTTTATGTTTTCAATTTCATTGATTTCTGTTCTTTATTGTTTTCTTTCTGCTGACTTCAGGTTTGATTTTCTCTTCTTTTTCTAGGTTCTTGAGGCAGAAGCTTCAATGACCAATTTTAGACAAATCCTTCTTTCTGATGTATGCATTTAGTGCTGTCAATGTCCCTCTTAGCTGCCGTCCTGTGAGTTTTGATATATCGTATTTGCATTCAGTTCAGTGCTTTTGTGTATTTCTTTGAAACTTCCTCTTTAACTCAAGGATCATTTAGAAGTGTGTTGCTTAGTTTTCAAGCATGTGGAGATTTTTCTGTTATCTTTCTCCTCTTGATTTCTAGTTTGATTCCACTGTGGTCCATGAACACAATAGGTAGTATTTCATTATCTTGATTGTGGTGATTGTTTCATTGCTTACCTATGTCAAAACTCCATCAAATATCACACTTTAAATATGTGCAGTTTCAAACATGTCAGTTATACAGCAAAAAAGGTGTCAAAACATAAAAAGAGACTCAATTTCTAGAAGCATTTTCATGTCCATTGTGATATTATGCATTATAGTCAAGATATGGAAGCAACCTAAGTGTCTGTTGACAGATCAATAGATCATTTATCTATTGATAAATGAAATGTAGTGTATGTATACACATACATACATAAGGACATAATGTGAAGTGAAATAAGCTGGAAAGAATTACATTGTGGAACCAAAAAAAAAAAAAAAAAAAAAAAACAACCTCACTAAAGCAACTCTCCCACACCCCAAACCCAAAATCCTTAAACTTATGGTAGTAGTAGAATGGTGGTTACCAGAGACTGGAGGTGGGGGTAAGGAAAAAGGAGGGATATTGATCAAAGGGCACAGACTTCCAGTTAAAAGATGAGGAGTAAATTGGACAGCAACATGCAGGAGAATGAAACTGGACCCTTTCCTCACACTACACACAAAAATAGACTCAAAATGGATGAAAGACCTAAATGTGAGACAGGAATCCATCAAAATCCTAGAGGGCAGCAACCTCTTTGACCTTGACTGCAGCAACTTCTTGCTAGATACATCTCCAAAGGCAAGGGGGAAAAAGGCAAAAATGAACTGTTGGGACTTCATTGAGATAAAAAGCTTTTGCACAGCAAAGGAAATAGTCGGCAAAACTAAAAGACAACTGACAGAATGAGAGAAGATATTAGCAAATGACATATCATAAAGGGCTAGTATTCAAAATCTGTAAAGAACTTACCAACACAATATCCAAAGAATAATCCAATCCAGAAATGGGCAGAAGACATGAACTGACATTTCTCCAAAGAAGGCCTACACATGGCCAACAAACACATGAAAAAATGCTCGATGTCAGTTGGCATCAGGGAAATACAAATCAAAACTGCAATGAGATACCACCTCACACCAGTCAGAATGGTGAAAATTAACAAGTCAGGAAACAACAAATGGTGAGGATGCAAGAAAGGGAAACTCTCTTACACTGCTGGTAGGAATGTAATCTGATGCAGCCATTCTGGAAAACAGTATGGAGGTTCCTCAAAAAGTTGAAAATAGAGTTACTCCATTACCCAGCAATTACATTACTGGGTATTTGCCCCAAAGATACAAATGTCGTGATCCGAAGGGGCACCTGCATCCCAATGTTCACAGCAGCAATGTCCACAAATAGCCAAACTATGGAAAGATCCCAGACATCCATTGACAGATAAGTGGATAAAGATGTGGTGTATATACATAATGGAATGCTACACAGCCATCAAAGACCCAAAATCTTGCCATTTGCAACGATGTGGATGGAACTAAAGGGTATTATGCTAAGTAGGATAAGTCAATCAAAGAAAGAAAATTATCATGATCTCATTCATATGGGGAATATAAGAAACAAAACCGAGGATCATAGGGGAAGAGAGAAAAAATAAGACAAAATCAGAGAGGGAGACAAATCATAAGAGACTCTTAATCAAGGAAACAAACAGGGTTGCTGGAGGGGTGGGGGTGGTGGATGAGATAACTGGGTGATGGGCATTAAAGAGGGCATGAGATGTAATGAGCACTGGGTGTTATACAAGACTGTTGAATCACCTCTATCTCTGAAACCAGTAATACATTATATGTTAATTAATTGAATTTAAGCAGAATTAAAACTAAACAAAACAAAAATATGACTAAGTTCTAGAGACTTATAAAAGGGGTGCCTGGGTGGCACAGTTGGTTAAGCATCTGACTTTTGCTCAGGTCATGATCTCAGGGTCCTGGGATTGAGCCCCATGTTGGGCTATGAGCTCAGCAGGGAGTAGTCTCCCTCTCCCTCTGCCCCTCCCCCGGCTCCTGCTCTCTTTCACTCTCTCAAATAAAATCTTAAAAAAAAAAAAAAAAAAAAAGCATCCATAGAAAAAGAGGATGTATGCACACAGGCTTGCCTCTGTAGGCCCAAGGCTACTATCCCTAGAAAAGTCTACAAGTGAGTTTGGCCCTTGGCTGGTGTCTGGGAACTTGGCTTTTGGGGGTGCTTCTCAGATATGATGAGCTGAGAAGGACACTTCACCTTCTTCCTCCAAACCCACAATCTTGGCCTAGTTGTAAAAAAATACACAAACACACTCTAAATTGAAGACATGCTACAAAATACCTGACTGGTACACCTCAAGACTGTCAAGGTCATGAAGAAAAAGAAGATGGATAAACCGTCACAGACCAGAGGAGAGTAACACAACTCAATGCAAAGTGACATTCTGGATTGGACCTCAGAACAGCAAAAGGTCAGTGATAGAAAACTGGTAAAATCCAGTCTACAGTGTAGTTCACAGTAATGTACCCACATGGGTTTCTTGGGCTTGATGAATTTACAACAGTAATGTGAAATAATAACATTAGGGAAAGGCGAAACTGAGGGGTGAGTGAGAACTGTCACTTTTGTCTGTGTGAGTTTTCTGTAAGTCTAAAATTATTCCAGATAAAAGGCTTATTTTATTTTATTTTATTTATTTTATGTATTTATTTTTTAATTTCATTTAAATTCAACTTGACATCTAGTATAACACCCAGGTCTCATCCCATCACACGCTCTCCTCAGTGCTGGTCACCCAGTTACTATCCCCTCCACCCCCCTCCCCTTCTACAACCCTTTGTTTCCCAGAGTTAGGAGTCTCTCATGGTTTGTCTCCCTCTCTAATTTTCCCCCACTCAATTTCCCCCTTCCCTTATGGTCCTTTCACTGTTTCTTATACTCCACAAGTGAGTAAGACCATATGATAATTGTCTTTCTCTGACTGACTTATTTTACTCAGTGTAATACCCTCCAACTTCCTCCAAGTAGAAGTAAGTGGTAGGTATACCTCCTTTCTGATGGCTGAGTAATATTCCATTGTGTGTATATAGACCACATTAAAAGGTTTATTTTAAAAAAGATTGTCCTTTGAGGAGGTAAATACAGTTGATGAATCTCTAGTTGGACTGATCAGGAAATAGAAGAGAAGGCATAAAATACCAGCATTACAGATCAGGCTGTAAAAGGCGAGCACACACAATTATCTTTGCTCTCAGCCTACCTTGGTGCAGGTACATCCAGGTAGTTAATTTTCACAGCTGTAGAGTACTCTGTTTTTGCAGGGTGCCAGATTTGATTTATTCATTGTCATCACTACGGGCATTTACATTGATCCAATTAAATGATTATGATAAGCAGTAGCACAATAATCTTGTTCGAGTCCCTTGTGCATTATTATGTGAGCATTTCCTTGAGGAGACTCCTGGGAATGGAAATGTATCCTAGGGCATACATTTACCTTTGCCGGAGATTGCCAAGTTTCTTTCCAAGTGGATGAATGGATTTCTGTATTTTTTCTACCTTTGACTTCCTAAGGTCTGTTCTACTTGATTTGCGGGCTTCTATCTCTCTCTCTGCTCCACTCCTCCCCTCCATGAGATGGCTTATCAAAGTTGATCCTAGGTGATGGAAACAGTGTTGCCCCCTTCATCTGGACCTGAAATAATCTTAATTACCTCTTGAATTTCATTCTTCCAAAATATCCTCAAAGCTGCAATTTCCTGGTTAAATCCAGCATAAGAGAACTCAGCATGGTGTGTACATATTTGCCCATTCCCCAAGCCACCCAGGAATCTGAAGATCATGCTCATAGATACCAGTCTGTCTGCTTGGTAGCTCCAGATATATGTCTGATTCCCGTAAGAACTCCTTTTGGTACCTGGCTGGTCTCATCCTGTTGGTTTCTCAGATGAAAGTGACATTCAGAAAGGTTAAGTGATATATCTAAGGTCACACGATAAATTGATGGCAGGATACATTTTTGGTGTTCTTACCAAAGATGCATAACCAGAATCTAATTGTGAGCAAACATCAGACAAACTCGAAACGAAGGACATTATTCAATGTGACTGGCCTGTACTCTTAAAAAATGTCCGTACCAGGGGATATGTGAGAAATCTGTACCTCCCTCTCAATTTTGTTGTAAACCTAAATCTGCTCTAAAAATAGTCTTAACAAATGTCATGAAGCATGCATGTATACATACAGACACACACAGAGATGAGTAAGGAATTATTGCAGGTTAACAGAGATAGCAAATGAGCACAATAATAATCCTGGAATTTTTTTTTTGCATAGATGAGTTTTTTGGGGCAATTGGTGACACCCAAATAAGGTTCCTGCAGTGGATGGTAGCATTGCATTTATGTGAATTGTCTGTGATCATTGGGCTACGGCTGTGTAAGAGAATGTCTTTGTTGAAAAACATGCACTGAAGACTTGAGGGCAAAGGAGCATCACACTTGCAACTTTCTCCAGATAGTTCGGAGATGACACAGACACCCAACTATCAAGAGGGATGAACGAAGAGAGGGAGAAGGCATGTGTGATACAAGTGCACATGTGGGGAATTTGAGGGAAGGGCACTCGAGAATTCTTTGTGCTATTCTTGAAACCTTTTTCTCAATCTGGAATTATGTCAAAATATGTCAAAAAAGAAAATTCTCCCTTAGCCGCATCTACCTCACATTGCGTAAGGGCCCTCCAGGCATCCATTCACATGGTGGCCTTTTTTTTTTTTCTTTCTTAAAGCCTGTGATGGCTTGGGAGACAGAGAAATGCTGGGGTGGGAGTGGGTACTCTGGAGATGAGTACACTCCCCCTCACTCTCCTGGGGTCTGCAGAGTGGTGGGTGATGTGGACACACACCCTTTCTACCCTGCACAGTGGAACTGGGGCCTTGGGTGGGTTTTCCTGAGTACATAGCGCAGGTGATTTCTTCAGAAGAGTTGATTCAGAGGCAGAAAAATATGCCAATGTCAGTACATTATCCTTAAAAAATAATTTACATATCAAAATGCCCTTTGTATTAGAAAGCACTTACATGTGGGTCACCGTATGGATTCTTAGAACCACCCTTGAAGTAGACACTTAATCGTATTTAGATACATCTTAATTGCGGGAAAAGAAACCCAAGCTCAGAAGGGTGGTTACTTGCTTCAAATCAAAGTACAAGTAGCTGTACATCTAGATGCTGATCTCTGAGCCTCTGATAATGATTCTACAGCTCTGGGGGTGGAGGGTGGGGCTGCAGGCTGCAGAGGATCCTGGAGGAAGCTGATGGCGGAACTGACCCTCCTGGCTTTGTGCCCGGCAGGTGCACTGTCAGTCGGGCCCAGGGCTCCTTGAGGCCTTCCTCCATGTGGCCCCTAGAGGGTGCTGCCGGCCCAGTTTAGAAGTGATTTTCCCGGACCTATGCTGTGGTCAGAGGAGGAATCAAGCTGAAGTTTCAGGGTCCTTCACTTGCACAGACCCCTTCTACTTTTGTACCCAATTTTACATTCATAACGGACTATTTTTCCCTAAGAGGGCTCTCTGAATGAGCTTCCCTAAATCTATATTCTTCTGGTTGCTGCAAATACTTTAGTAGCTCAGGGTACGGAGCCTGGACGCTTGATGCTCTTGAGCTGCACAGACAGTAGATTGCTCAGGTTGCCAGGTAGGGGGATGTTGGATAGACTTAATCTCTAAGTCTCCTTCCAGCCAGATGTTTACTCTAGATTCTCTCCGTGTCCTCTCTTCTTTCTCTGCTCTGCCACCTTTCCTTTGATTCCCTCCTGCCGCCGTTTCTGCTGTCCCTTCCGGCCCATGCGTAGTGTGGCCAGAGCCTTCTTGGCTCAGCTGCCAGCTTTGGGGGAGGTCTTGAGTCCTCATAGGTGTGGTGTTTTGGGTTTCTGTGTCTGAGAAATCAGGGATAACACTGGGTGAATGCAGCGGGCAGGTGGAGGGAGGGGGTGAGTCAACCATTCCTCTACTATCCGTGAAGCAGCAGGGAGGACTCTGCTCCCTTCCTCCTTGATCCTCCTCGCTGTTACCCCTGGCTTTTTCTTCCAGTCTGCAACCCAGGCTGCCAGGGTCACAGTGGCCGGGGAGATGTCAAGGACCTATATAGAATGGCCCTCTGCTCACTTCTTGGACCTCATTTTTGATTTCAGTTCCACTGCTCTGATGGTTCTTTTGCAATCTCCTTCCTGAGCTTGTCCCTACATCTTGCAGTTCTGCAGGCTTGCACCCTCCCTTTTTTTGTACACCCTCCCTGGGTAACCCTCCACTCCCTGGGTGTCTACCATAGACGTCTGGGTGACCTACAAATCTCTCTGCAGCCCAGGTGCTTCCGCTGGGCTCCAGACCCATCTTCATCATCATACTCTGCTGCCTTCAACTCAGGGCGGTCAAACATTTTATCAGCTTTATCGAAGTATGATGTATATACGATGTGGTTGACCATTTCAAGCGGGCAATTTTAAGTGTGGACAAATGGTAATGATACAGAACATCTTTTTTTAATCATCCCCTGAAATTTCCTCATGTCCTCTTGCCTCCCTCACCTCTTTTGTGTGTGGCTTATTTTCACTTGCCATGTTTTCAAGATTCACCCACATTCTGATACATCAGTAGTCCTTTCCTTTGGTATTACTGAGTAGAATTCTCTTGTATGGGTGTACCGCAATTTGTTTATCCACCTACCAGTCCATGAACAAGGCATCCAAAATTAATCTGCAAGCCAGACAATCTCACCTGGGTTTGAGTTTAGACCCTGCCATGTATTACTTGTATAATCCTGGGCAAACTGTGTTACTTCTCTAGGCCTCATGGCTCTTGGCTTTGCCGTGGGGATGTAATACCTTCCATGGAAGGTTGCAAGGAGGATTACATAAGCTCACCTAGGAGAAGCACCTGACATTGCGTCTGTACTCAGTCACTGGTTGTCAAACAGATGTACCAGGCCTTGTCAACCAGGTGGGGTACACAGTACACCTCTGACAACACCGCAGGCAGGTCCCGAAGCTCTTTGGTTATTTGCATCCGAGAATAGGATGCAGTTCCATGTTCTCTCCGGTTCAGGTGGATCTGCAACCCCAGGGACCTGCCCTAGAAAGGGGATGGGGAAGGTTGAGAGCAAAGGACCCCCATGCAGACGTGTGCTCATTATCCTGCCCTCTGACCACCCTCAACCCATTGCTGGCAGTGGGGCTCCCTGCTTCCTGCCCCTCCACACTTTCTCCAATTCTGCTCTTCCCTCTTCGGTTAGACCTGGATGGGAGGTCAGAAAGTCTGTGGCATTGGCACAGACTTGGTTTCCTTCGTTTCAGGTAGCTGGGAACATGGCTGGGGTGCCTTGCCTTTCTTGACTCTACCAAAGTGCTCACCAGCTGCTTTCTCGGGCAGCCCTGAGCCCCTCGGCAGTGGTGGCAGCAGGAAGTGTGGACAGTCAGCCGCCAGCAGCAGCCCCATCCCAGGACTGATGAGTGCTGGTGGTTCCTTTGTCCCTTCGGGCGGTGGCTCTGGGACTGCTTTTCCTCCCGGCCCCCAGCGCTCCGCAGCAGGGAGGACTTCCCCCTGCCCAACGGGCCGCTTGCCCAACAACCACACCCTTGTCACTGCCTCCCTCCTTTTGCTTTTAACTCCCGTGCTGGTGTTTTCTGGGTCATCTCACACATAAACCTCTTGTTTATGGAACCCAAGCTGACAGAGCTCTAACCTTTGTGAGAGGCTTTCCTGTATTGGCTGGGGTGGAAGAGGAGAAGGGGCACAGGGAGAGAGAGAGAATCTCAAGCAGACTCTGCATTGAGCACTGAGCCGGACCCGGGGCTTGATCCCACCACACCGGGGGTCACGACCTGAGCTGAACACAAGAGTCAAACGCTCAACCACTGAGCCACCCAGGGGCCCCAGTTTCAACTCTTCTATTCCTTATTTTGGGAAATACACTCTTCATCCCTAATTCCCTCCTCTCATATCCAATCAGACACCAAGTCTCATCAGTTGTACCTCCTAAGTGTCCCCACATTCTTCCCTGTCACTCCATAGCCTCTCTAGGTCAGCCCTCCTCATCCATATTGGTGAGGAACGAGGACCAGACAGCTCTGCTCTGGCGGCCTAAAAAGGCAAAGGGTGTTTATTTATCATGTGCAAAAAGTGTGGGGCAAGCAGGCCAGAAGTGAGGCAGAAGCCCTGCGACGTCAGCAGGGACTTTGGCTCCACCGTCCTCAGACCTCACAGTCACAAGATAGCTGCTGCTTCTCTGAGTATCGCTTCCACCTTCCGGGCTATAACTAATTGAGAACCTTTGTCTTTTTATTGGGGAAAAACCCCTCCCTAGGGTCTCCTGTCTGTATCTTTTTGGCTAGAACAGTGTCACATGAGTTCCCCTCATTGCAAAGGAGTCTGGGTAGGTGAGTGTTTCACTTTACAGCCTCAAAGTAGAGGGCGGCAGGGGTAGAAGGGTACAGATGGCTTTGGGTGGCTGGTCCCAGCGTCTGCCAGGTCATCCCTTATGGCGGCCGCCTCCTGACTGAGCTTTCTGTTTCCATCCTCGCCAGGGCATTCCTGCTGATGACCGCCTGTCTCAGCGGCATAAGAAACCCCTATATCTAGTTGCAATATAAATGGTAGTAATCATGCTAATGGCAAATGTTTATTAGGTGTGTAACTTGTATGTTGACATCCAGGACCTGTGAGGTATAATCCTCAAAGCCACTTTATGGTTGTCTCCACCCCCCCCCCACCCCCGTCCCTCGTCCCTCTAATTCTGGCTCATGGAGAGCTGTCTCCTCTCTGGTCCTAGTTGGAAACTCAGGTGGTCCGAGTGGCTGTACTGGTCAGCTGAGGGAAGAGAAAGTTCTATGGTCACTTTAAGGTGCAAAACAGACCCATATTCAGAAGTCAGAATGTCCAATCTATCAGTGGGGACTTTGGTGTCTTGCCAAATAGTGTGCCTTTCTCTCCAGTGAGGGGCAATGGCAGACAGGGTGCTGGCTTTAGAAAGGGTGATAGTTTTTCTCTCTTTTCCACTGAAAGCTGCTATTTCTGATCCCTCTGGGGTTCTGGAGCACTGGGGAAGGCGGTTGCGGGGGGAAAGGGGAAGGGGATGGATCAGGAAAGTTCTTACTTGTCTGGTAATGTCATCCTATGACTTCCTGAACATGGGTCTGGCAGGTTGGAGCTGACTTTCTGTGCCAGGCACCGTAGGAATCTTCTGGAGACCCTCCTGCTGTCCTCAGCTCCTGTCCTATTTCCCTGGATACTTGCTGGCCCATCAGCTCCTGGATTTTCCACAGCCCACTCCCACAACCCACTTGGTTGACAGAGGTTTTCTGACTGCACACCTGTGTCCTTCCCAGAGGGTGACCCTGAAATGAACATTCGTGTCCAAATGCTTTATGAAGTTGGTGCTCCCAGGAAAAACCTGTAAGCAAATTGGGCGAGGAGGGGGAAGGGAAAGAAGCCAAGCTAACTCTCGACTGTAGGTCAGCCTGATTCCGTGAGAGGCTCAGGTGTGTCTTTTATTTTTTTTATTTTTATTTTTATTTTTTTAAATTTTTTTATTTATTTATGATAGTCACAGAGAGAGAGAGAGGCAGAGACACAGGCAGAGGGAGAAGCAGGCTCCATGCACCGGGAGCCCGACGTGGGATTCGATCCCGGGTCTCCAGGGTTGCGCCCTGGGCCAAAGGCAGGCGCTAAACTGCTGCGCCACCCAGGGATCCCAGGTGTGTCTTTTAGACCTCAGAGCCTGTCCCCACTCTCAGCAAGGTTGCTGGGCTTTCGTAGTCTCACATAGACTATCACTGGCTAAGAGCTGCCCCTGAGGGGACCCCCAGCAAAGCTGCAAAGCTGCAAAGCTGCTCCAGTAGCCCCTGGGGCAGGCTTCCAAAGAGAGTTTGCAGCTTCAGCCTTTAGGAGCAAAGCAGTGAGAGGCTGGGAGGTGGGCACAGGACTGGGAAGAGCCCCCGAGGGAGTAGGAGGGGAACAACAACAGTGTCCCCAGTGCCATCCTTCCTGGCTGGTTTTATTTTGTTTCCTAAGCTGATTTCTTTTCTTTTCTTTTCTTTTTTTCCATCAGCCCCCTCCTTTATCCTTGTGGCTTTAATCCTCTTGGAGTTTCTCCGCTAAGACTCCCTTTGAAGAGGCTTTCCCAGTTGCCTGGGGAGGGAGGGCAGGCAGCTAGTGTCTGTGCCTGAGGCCACCCTGTCACCCTGCCATCCTCCCACCATCCATCACAGCTTGCCACCGTTCGGGTAAACTTGGACACACGCTTTGTGTATTTCCATAATGTTGTCAGCTGCCCATATAGCATCGAGAATATATTTCCCCATTTTAGAGTGCTGGTAACTCAATTTATAGCAATTTATTCCACAAAAGCAGACAGTAACTCAACTGGCAAGAGGAAAAAAAATCCTACCAACCCACCACTGTCTCTCTGCGCTGGAAATCAAAATGGTAATGCATGGAATAGATTTCTGCAAGTAATAGGCTTGGTCGGCAGACGTGTGAGCTGAGTTAAATGCCTTTTAAGTAAATCTCCATGTGAGTTATCTGTTCACTCAGACGTGCATGCGTGGAGACAAGGAGGCTGTGTGGACGGTCGGCACGCGCTGTAACTTCCATTATCCCACACTGGGATGCGTTGTTAATAACCACAGCCGAGGGGACTGCAGATTTCCCCATCACTGCCAGCTGGCTACCAGTGTGATGTTGAGGGATTCATTCGTTCATTCATTCGTTTGTTCATTCACCAAGCCTTTGTGAGACCCAGGGTGCACCAGGCTGCATGCCAAGCGTTGGAGGTGCAGAAACACAGAGATGGAACCCGACCAGACCCCAGCACAGAAGAGCTCACAGTCTGCAGGGGGAGACAGAGGCACAAACAGGTCCGGTAAATAATAGAGTGTCCGCTGCTATGAGAGTGGGCAGGGTCCGGGGCTCTGGAGTCAGACTACTAACATTTGAATCTGGGCCTTGCCACCTACTTGGGCAAGATGCCCAACTTCAGTTTATTCATCTCTAATATGGGGATAGAAATTGTTCCTCCTGGGGCACCTGGGTGGCTCAGTGGTTGGGTGTCTGCCTTTGGCTCAGGGCATGATTCCAGGGTCCTGGAATTGAGTCCCACATTGGGCTCCCCACAGGGATTCTGCTTCTCCCTCTGCCTGTGTCTCTGCCTCTCTCTGTGTGTCTCTCATGAAAAAATAAATAGAAATCTTTAGAAAAAAAGAAAAAAGAAATTGTGCCTCCTGAAGAGTGGATGGGTGGAGTAAGTGACAGATGCATAGCGTGGTGCCTGAGTATAGTATATGCTCAGTACATGTAGTATGTGCTCAGTAAATGGTTGTTGCTATCATAGGTGCTGACATCCATACAGGGCCCCGTATAAGGAGGATCAGGAAGGTTTTCTTTTTTCTTCTTTCTTTTTTCTTTTTTTAAAGATTTATTTATTTATTTGAGAGAGAAGGAGAGTGTGCATGGGAGGGGGGCGGTGGCAGAGGCAGAGCGAGAAGCAGACTCCCTGCTAAACAGGGCTCCATCCCAGGACCCGAGGACCCCAGGACCCTGGGGTCATGACCTGAGCCCAAAGAAGATGCCTAATGGGCTGAGTCACCCAGGCACCCCCAGTCAGGAAGGTTTTGATGGAGGAAATGATGCATCTCCAGAGATTTGATGTTACTGGCACATCTATGCCAGGGAAGGGACTGAGTTAGGGGAAGGTGCTGGTGTTTGTAGGAGTCTGCTCAGACTTCCAGAACAAAGTGCCACAGACTGATGGTTTCAACAACAGACATTTATTTTCTCACATTTCTCACAGTTCTTCTAGCTAGAAGTCCATGATCAGGGTTCCAGCTGATTCAGTTTTTGGTGACAGCTCTCTTCCTGGCTTGCAGATGGCCACTTCCTCTCTGTGTCCTCACGTGGTCCTTTCTTTGTGTGGGTGTGGAGAGAGAGAGAGACAGAGAGAGATCTCTGTGGCTCTTCCTCTTATAAGGACACTAGTCCTATTTGATGAGGGTGTCACCCTTATGGCCTCATTTAACTTTAATTACCTCTCCCAAAGCCCCATCTCCAAATATAGTCACATTGGGGTGTAAGGCTTTAACATGTGATTTTGGAGGCACACAAACATTCGGTCCAAACGGTGTGGTTGGAATGCAATCTAAGGCTCCTGTTTCCCTACTTACTGCATAACCTTGGGATCAGTCATATTTGGTCAATAATATTTGGCTAACTCTGGGGACTTTTTTTTAAAAAAAGATTTTATTTATTTATTCATGAGAGAAACAGAGAAAGGCAGAGATATAGGCAGAGGGAGAAGCCAGCTCCCCTCAAGGAGCCCAATATGGGACCCAATCCTGGACCCTGGGATCAGGCCCTGAGTCGAAGGCAGATGCTCAGTGGCTGAGCCACCCAGGTGTCCCTCTGGGGACTTTTATCTGGATTAATTCAGGTAAAGCTTTGTGTTGGAGAGATAGAAGGTGTTGAAGGCTATGGTTATTCAGTGCAGTGATGGAGTAGGATGTGGCTCCTGACAGCAGGGAGACGCAATGAAAAAAACAGAGAATTTTGGTGCCCACCCATGGAGAGGTTGTCCAATCCAATGGCTCACTGCCCCACAGGAAAAGTCAATACTCAGGTGTGTGCAGCGGTTTTAACTCTGGTTGCCAATCAGTCTGAGATTTCCACTCCTGCTGCTTCGGACAACCCACGCTGCAAGAGCGATTGGGCCTTTGGCATTACCAGATGCCACACCTGTCACTGACCAATCAAAACTACACAACAGGGGCACCTGAGGGGCTCAGTTGGTTAAGCATCTGCCTTCTGCTCAGGTCATAATCCTAGGGTCTTGGGATTAAGTCCCACATTGGGATCCTTGTTCAGTGGGGTGTCTGCTTCTCTTTCTCCCTCTCTAACTTCTTGTGTTCTCTCTCAAATAAATAAATCTTTTTTTTAAATTTTTACTTATTTATGATAGTCACACACAGAGAGAGAGAGAGAGAAGGGGGGGCAGAGACATAGGCAGAGGGAGAAGCAGTCTCCATGCCCCGGGAGCCCGACATGGGATTTGATCCTGGGTCTCCAGGATCGCGCCCTGGGCCAAAGGCAGGCGCCAAACCGCTGCGCCACCCAGGGATCCCAAATAAATCTTAAAAAAAAAAAAAACTCAAAAAATGTGGATCCCTGGGTGGCGCAGCGGTTTGGCGCCTGCTTTTGGCCCAGGGCGCGATCCTGGAGTCCCGGGATCGGGTCCCGCGTTGGGCTCCCTGCATGGAGCCCGCTTCTCCCTCTGCCTGTGTCTCTGCTTCTCTCTCTCTCTCTCTCTCTCTCTCTCTCGATGTCTATCATGAATAAATAAATAAAATCTTAAAAAAACTAAAAAAAAAAAAACTGTGCAGTAGACCTTCTCATTGGTCCTCTCTCATTGGTGCATCTGGCCTCCTTCCTCAGCAGTGACATGAATGAAACACAAAAAAGAAGACTGCACAAGCTAACAGGACCGGATAACAAGCTGATTGTAGATCAGTGAACCTCAGGAATGCCCTCAGCAGCTCGGGGTTACAATATGGCAAGCTAATTCTATGGAATAATCATCTTGGCAAGACAAGTGTGTTTTGAAGGTACCATTGCCGATGGACTGATGTTAGGGTTTCCTACAATGTTAAAAAAAATCATAACTTATATAAATTGTAGGCCACCTTGTGTCTAGTCTCAACATGAATCTCATGCAAAGAACTATCAGTCCAGAATCCAAAAGTAACTGAAAAGGTAATTACTTTTTTATTGCAATCCCCTTGTGAAAATGACAAAGGGAATGTACATTGAAAGGCACAGCAAGACTTTTTGAAGCTCCTTTACTGTTATTTTTTGTACTTTTCATATCTCTCTCACACACAACATCCCTCTACCCCATCTGCTGAGCTATAATGTCCCTCTTGGTTTTGTCCCCTACAATCCACTTCAATAACTCATTTATTCAAATTTGTATTGAGTCTCTTATGTACCAAGCTCTCTGAATACAACAGCACACCAGATACCTGAAGATCTTGCTTCCTCAAGTTTACATTCCTTTCCAAGTCAGTTTTGTTGAGATATGATTACATTTACACTCTTTGATAACGGATATCTAGTATCATCTACACCCTCCCTAGAAGATTCCTAAAAGTTGCTTGTCCTACATGAAATCAGTAACTTGTAAAGGACCATTAGGGCAAGAAAAACAGATCTTAGATTCAGAAGGGACTTTAGAGATCATCTAGTCCAATGCCTAGAGGCCTAGATTGAGGGGGTCCCACCCTCTGTAGTACTTTTGGAATCACATGGCTTTACCTTGGCTTATACAGCATATTGTCTCAAAGAGATAGTTACCTTTCTATGCTGTTCACTGTAGCAATCCAACCACCTGGAACAGCAGGTGCTCCATAAATAATTGTTGACTTTTGGATGGATGAGGAACTCCTGATTATATGAGGCAGCCTCTCACTACTGAACAATTCTAACTTTTAAAGAAAATTCTTGATATTGAGCCCAAATTTACCTTCCTATCACAAAGTCTTTTTTTTAAATTTTTATTTATTTATGATAGTCACAGAGAGAGAGAGAGAGAGAGAGAGAGGCAGAGACATAGGCAGAGGGAGAAGCAGGCACCATGCACCGGGAGCCTGATGTGGGATTCGATCCCAGGTCTCCAGGATCGCGCCCTGGGCCAAAGGCAGGCACCAAACCGCTGCGCCACCCAGGGATCCCCTATCACAAAGTCTTATTCTGAGTTCTGCCTGCCCAGAATGGCAGCTGTCAAAGCTACCCTAAGACCAATTTAAGACAATTTCTGCAGCATCTTTTTAGGAACTGTTTCTTGGTGTTTATTGCTGAGCCACAAAAGGGAATTACGCTTGGTGCTTTGTCTTAACATCAGTGTTCTAGTCTTTTTTTTTTTCTTTTCCTTTTCCTTTTTCTTTTCTTTTCTTTACTCATGAGAGACACACAGAGAGAGTCAGAGACACAGGCAGAGGGAGAAGCAGGATCCCTGTAGGAAGCCCGATGTGGGACTCGATCCCAGGACCCTGGAATCATGCCCTGAGCCAAACGCAGATGCTCAACCACTGAGCCACCCAGGTGCCCTCTAAAGTCTTTTCAGTATTGGGATTTGAAGTGCTCCCCATATTTGGACCAACAGAGACTCAGCTGTCTGGGGAGGGCTTATGTGGGTTGTAGAAATCAGTAAGCTGAAGCTTTTATGGGACTCATCACTCTGATCAATATATTGAACTTGAGTGTATAGATACTGTTGCTATGTGCTAGATATTTTAACTTATTTATCTGTTCATTCAACCGTTCATTTGTTTATTCAACCAGCATTTATTTAGCACTTACCATGTGCCAAGCTCTGTGTTAATCACGACAGATCCTGGGAAGAATGGAAAACCTCTTTCTCAAGAACCTCAGTCTGGTGAGGGAATCAGACCTGAAGATAAATAATTGCAATACCTTGTGATACATAGTATAATAATCATCTGCATCAGGCACAATGGGAGCTCCAGAGATGGAGGATCGATTCTTCTTAGCAGATGGGGTCAGGGAACTCCTCCCTGAAGAATTGACACTTGAGCTGAGTTTTAGAGGTGAACCAGATATGGCGTTGAGGAAGGTATTGGAAGAAATCCCCAGGTAAAGGTGCAGACAATGCAAACATTTGGACGGGGCACAAAGAAGCATCATGTGCCTGGGGAACTAGATGTGGTTTTGGATGGCAGTGCTAAGGCATGTGGGTAGGAAAGCAGCGCACTGGAGAAGGAGGCAGGGACCTTTCAGGACAGCCCCATCATTGGCTCAGAACCACTTGTGTCTCAACACACTTTCACTCAATCTTCTGTGTTTCATGTGGAGTTCTTGGCTTTAAGGGGATAAGAAAAGGGTGGCCAGATTTTAAAAAGTCATTCAAAAATTGGAATATGCTTGAAAGTTGAGATATACTGCAATGAATTTTCATATATTCATCACTCAGATTCAACAATTACCATGTTTTTGCACATTTACTCTATTCTTTTTTTCCCCTATTTTCTGTCTGAAATATTTGAAAGCAAGCTTCAGACATCATGGAATTTCATTTCAACATCCCAGTACTGTTTTATGTATTTCTAAAAAATGGTTTTTTTCTTATATAATCACAATGCCTTTAACACACAACAAAATTAACACTATTTTTGTCATATCACCTAACGTATAATTTATATTAAAAATATTCAAAGTGCCTTGAAAGTATTTTTAGGAGGTGGGTTGTTTGACCTGGGATCCAGGCAAAGTTGGTGGGATGATTTTAATCTGAAGACTTTGCTCAATAAATGTTATCAGTAAGGGTGTTAATGGGCAGGCTTGTAGGGTGGCTGTAATAATCCCCACCTCCTGGCACACATGCCCATGTGTGATTCCTCCACGTGAGTGGAAGGTTAGAGGTATGACTGCCTCTAACCAATGGAATATGGGAAAGGTGAAGGGATGTCACCTCTGTGAATATGTTCTGGAAGATTCTGACTTCTGTTGTACTGAACGATTCCCTCTTGCTGGTTTTGATGCAGCAGCTGCTGTGCTGTGAGCTGTTCTGTGGAGCAGCTCTCTTGACAAGGAACTGAGGGCAGCTTCCAGCCAACAGTCAGCAAGGACCCCAAAGGTGTAACAACCAGAGTTCTTTCAGACAAGACCCCAGATCCAATGGATACCTTGACTGGAGCCTTTTGAGAGATCCTGAAGCATAAGACCCACCTGTGTTGTGTCTAGGTTCTTGGCCTCCAGAAACTGAGATAATAAATGGTGTGTGTTGTTTTAAATGCTTAAGTTTGTGCTAATTTTATGCAGCAATAGATAACTAACAGATGCATTTGGCTGCTAATAATAGAAAGCCGAACTACCAGTGGCTTAAAGTATAAGGAGATTAATTGTCTGTGTTACGGGAAATTAGGTAGTTACAGGGCTGTTTCAACAACTCAGGGCTGTGGTCACAGACCCAGATCCTTCTGCCTTCCTGCTCTGCCATTCTCAGTGTGTTGGGCGATGTCTCCTATGCTCACATCAGCTTTGAGCATCACATCCTCCCTGCCAGTGATGAGGCAATAAGGGAGAGGGTGTCCCTCACTTTTCAGGGAGATCTAGCTTTCCTAGAAGCGCCTGGTAGACCCTCCTCAGCATCTTAATTTCCAGAACTGCATTGAATACCCATACATGGATCTACTACCTGGCAAAGGGGAATAAGATTGCATGAGTTTGGACCAATCAATTGTGGTTTATCTCTTGAGCTGGCTACTTTGTCACTTGGAAAAACTGATGTTTTACTGAGAGGAGAAGGGAGGAAGGGCACCTGGACAGGCCAGAGTTATACTGCACGCCAACAAGAGGATAGGTTTGATCTTTCCACACACTGAACCTGTACACCAGGCCTCTTCCCTCAGCCTGGCAGGAACTAGAGGGAACTTTCTCTCCATCTGGCTGACAGCAACAGCCACCACTGGGCTCCTGTCTCTTGTATCGTAATGGATCTGATGATAACAAGAATCCAGCCATCAGGGCTGGGCCCCTTTGGAACATGTATTTGTTTGTTTTTCTAACTCAAGTGAAAAAAAAAAATGCCCATGCGTTGTTGAGACCGAGCATCACAATCAACTGGGTCAGTACATGTCAAACTCTGGTTCTGTCAGTATCATTACTATTAAATTGGGAAAATAAATTCCATGAGCTTCCATTGCCTAGTCCATAACATGGGGATAATCGTGTCTACCTCACTGACTTGTTGTGTGGAGTAAGTAAGAGGACACATGCTAAGCGCCTAGCACGGTGTCTATGCTGTAAGTAAGTGCTTCCTACTGCAGTCACTCTGTTGGCTAGTCAGGAGTCTGCTGAAATGATGCTGGGTAAGAAGCAGCTCCAGACTCACTGGCATGCAGCACCAAACATTTGGTCCTGTGAGTCAGCTGTGGTTCTGCGGGGCTTTTCTGAGCTTGGCTGTGCTTGGCTCCGGGTTCAGGGTTGCTCCACATGACTTTGTTCTGAGACCAGCATCTACGGAGGACATGCTCTTCCCAGGGCAGTGATGGAGCACAAGAAACCAAGCCATGCCACATGGTGCAAGACCATTTGAAGTCTCTGGGCACTTCACGTCTCCTCCCGTCCCTCTGCCTGAGACAAGTCATGTGATCAAACCCAACATCAAGAGAGGGAAGACATCTAATGGGAGATGCTGGAGAATCACATGGCAAAGGGCATGCATTTCTAGTACAGAGAGGGAGTGAAGAACTGAAAATGATCCAGTCCACCTCAGTAGAATGTCTGGAATACAAAAAATAAGTGCTTGTTTTAGGATTCTGAGTATTGAAGTTAATTGTGCAGCTTTATTACTGTAGAAACATAGCCAATACATGTGCTCTCCCTCCTTCCTATTGTATCAAGAGAACTTTGCGCCCCTTATATTCTTTGCTCGGAGCCCCACCCAAGAGGTGCCATCTCTTGGGTCCAGTTGAGGGACTCCGGTTTATAGTAGCCCCCTACCAAGATGCTTTGCCTGGTGAAATTTCCCTACGGTAGTCAGTTGCATGTAACAGAAACCAAATTAAAACTACTTCAAGCAAAAAGGGGGTGTTTGGACTCAAATGATCATGAGGAGGGACACAGCTGTGTTTCAGAGACAATAGGAATGGGGTCTTGAATGTTGCAAGGATTCTCTCCCCATCCCATTTTTGCTTTCTTTGGATGTTGGCTTTATTCTTTCAGGCTGGCTTTGTTCCCATACTGGGAAATGTGCTGACACTCCTTTCCTCACATAGCTCACATTCCCCACGAGAGAGGAACTGAGGTTCATTCTCTCTGCCCCGATATCCCAGGGAAGGGCTCTGATTGGCCTAGAGTGAGTGAGAAGCCTGGCTCTAGGCCAACCCCTTGAAGCCAGGGTGATGGGAATCCCACAACTGGCCCACATGGAGTCAGGGCTTCTTCCTGAGCCTGTCACCAGTGGCAGGAGCACAGAGTCTGAGGAAGATGGCAGCTCCCACGGTTGGTAGAGTTAAAACATCATCCTGAAGGTAGTTATTGACTCCAGAGTAAGGGGAATGTGGTTCTCTAGATAAAGTAATATATATCCACCCAATACCTCTTGAAGTCCCCAAGCACAAGAGTATGTTCAGAAGTGGTGGGACTCTTTATTTATGAGAGGAGTTTTAAAGGAAGGTACAGAAATTTCCCATACATCCCTTGCCCTCTCAGTCTCCCCCATTATCAGCATCCCCCCACCACAGTGATGCACTTATGTGACTGATGAATCTATGCTGAAATACCATACTCACCCCAAAGTCCATAGTTTACATTAGGGTCCACTTCTGGTGTTTTATGAATTTGTACAAATGTGTAATGATATGACGGAACTGTTTTTAATTTTTGACTTGCTAGCAGTGCTCATAGGTCTTCTTAAATAACAATTCTTCTAAAGCCAGGGTTTGAGGTTTCTAAAGGACTCTGCAAGTGTTTTACCTGGGCACTCCTGGGGACTTAATTGGGATCCATTGGCAAGGGCCTATGCACTGCATTTGGAAATAGAGGCCTGAAAACCCACTTCCGATGGCCAGAAATTATTTTCTTTCTTTCCAAGAAGTACAATGCACATTTTTTTAGGAGCACATCTGGTATGTGGCTTCATGCCATGGTTCAGAGACAATGGTGACTCTCTCAATAGGATGGGGGCGGGGGGCAGATGGACTTTTTAGCAAATTCAATCTAGATGAGGTTTAGCTGGGAAGAGATAGGAATGTCCGTTTATGTATTGTGAATGAGTGTGCCAAACCTTACATATCCAAATGAGTGGAAACTCCTCCAGAATGCTCCCCTGGGGAGGGGCACAGCTCAGGACCTAGCTGGCCTGTCTTGTTTAATTAGAGCAGCTGATAAACCAGAAGTCTGGAAGCAGAGCCCTGCTAAAATAAAGTGTGTACTGGATGTAAGGTCTGGCACAGCTGTAGGGGCTGGGAGGATGTCCAGGAGACCAGCAATTCTCAAATGCCTGGTAGAATCATTTGGCAAGTTTATAAAAATTTGGATGTTCAGGCTAAACCCCATACCAGTTACATTGGAGTCTCTAGGAGTAGAATCAGTAGCTTGTAAGACTCCAGGTGATTCCAATATACAGCCAAATTCGAAAACCAGTGATCATTTCTAGACCAGAGTCTGCAAACTTTTTTGGTAAAGGACCAGATAGTGAATATTTTGACTTTGCAGGCCACGTGGTCTCTATTGCAAACACTCAACTCTGATGCTGCAAAAACAGCCATAGATAATGTGTAAATAAATGAGTGAAGTGGTGTTCTAATAAAACTTTATTTAGAAAAAACAGGCAGTGGCCTGGATTTGGCCTGCAGGCCCTGGTTTGCTAAACTCTGCTCTCCACCCTGCTATGTAGCTTGGGCTGCAAGCATCGCCTGGGATCTTGTTGGAAATCTAACTTCTGGGCCCCTGGACCTGCATCTGCATTTTAACAAGATTCTCCAAGTGAGTCATATGTACACTGAAGTTTAAGAAGCACTAAAATAGACCAGTGGTTCTCCAACAGTGGTCCTTGGATCAGCACCATTGGTATTCCCTGTGAACTTGCTAGAAATGTAAACCCCCTCAGTCCCTGCCCCAGATGTCCAGAATCAGAAACTCTGGGGAAATTTCTGATGTACCTTAAAAGTTGGGAACTGCTGGTATAGATAAGTGGTTCTCAAACATCAGCTCATCTCAGGAGATTTAAATAATCCCCAGGCTCAGAATCTCTAGGATGGAGAGCCAGGCAATTCCAAGATGTATGTAAATTTGAGAACCAGTGCTACAGGCAGAATGGGGATATTGAGAATATGGCCATTGGCTTGGGTGGTGCCTTAGTGCCACAGACTGTGGTGCGAAGGCCCATCCTGGGAAGCAGAGGTGTGACACACACTGTTAATTGATCAGCCAAAAGCTTCCCCTACTTTGTTTCCTTGCTCGGAGAAACTATGTGCTTTATTCGATGCTGGGCCATTTCTCAGCCCCAGGGAGGAGATCATGATTGGCCTGACCAGTGAACAGTTTAGTCATTGGTGTATGGTCCAATCGTGGCCCAGGGGACTGACAGCAAGTCAGTTGTTTGTTGCTCTGGAAAGCTAAAAAGATAAAAATAAAAAAGGATACATGGTAGGAAACTCCTTTTTATCTGAATGTGTTGTGTGATGCCTGGAAGTGCTGCAGCCTTATTGGGCCTATAAGGCATGTTAAACATCGCAGAATAGAAAGCAAGCAAAGCACCTGGGGCCGTGAGGATGGTGTTGAACCATTGAATTTACTACTCTTGGACTTTTTTTGGATTTCTTGTTATGGGAGATGATAAATTCCTTATCATCTGAGCCACTTTAAGTCAGGGCTTTTTTTAAAAAAAAAGCTTTTATTGATTTATTCATGAGAGACACAGAGAGAGGCAGACTTCATGCAGGGAGCCCGATGTGGGGCTCGATCCCGGGACTCCAGGATAATGCCCTGGGCAGATGGCAGACACTAAACTGCTGAGCCACCCAGGCAGCCCCTCAGTCGGGGCTTTTATTACCTGTGGCTGGGAGCATCCTAACAAATTAAGGGAAGTGATCACTGATTTACAATGTCAGGATCATGAGGGTTTGTCTGTAGGTTTGACACAGCTGTCTATGGAGGGCCATGGAAGTAGAACTAACATTACTGAACACGTGTCTTGAGTCAATGGCTTTTTATTCTGTGATTCATGAAATACTCCTAAAAGTGCTGCATTGGAGGTTTCTTTCATTTCACAGGTAGAACTTGGAGAGTTTGCAATTTATTTCAAGTTAAATAGTAGATTCATGATTCAAACCTATGCCTTTCTAGTTCCAGAAACTATCTGTGATCTATAGACATACAGGATCATACTTTCTGTTCTGACAAGACTGCAAGATTTAAGACCGGGGCTCCCAGTGGAGAGCCTGGGGCCAGTAGGCAAGGGTCCCCTCCCAAAACATTTAGTCATAGGGAACAATGCTAGTAACAAAGGATAGAGTTATCAACAGTGGGATGTAGGTAGGAATCCCTCTTGGAGGCAAGAAAAACTCTAATTTCAGATGTAAAACACATGGGAAGGATCAGGCTAGGAGCATGGGGGACCACAAGCTGTATCCTTAGAGAAGGCTTGAGGCTTCTGTCACTCCTGTGTGTCCTCTGGGCATCTTGTCAAAATGCAGATTTGGATTCAGTCAATCTAGAGAGGGGCCTGGGATTCTGCATTTCCTTTTTTTTTTTAAAAAGTGATTTCCTATATTTTTAAAGAATTTTTATTTTTTCTTTTTCTTCCAAATTTTTATTTAAATTCTAGGTAGTTAACATATAGTGTAATATTGGTTTCAGGAGTAGAATTTAGTGATTTATCGCTTGCATGTAACACCCAGTGCTCATCATAACAAGTTCCCTCCAGAATACCCATCAACCATCTGTCCAATCTTCCACCCTATCCCTCTATCAACCCTCAGTTTATTCTCTATCATTAGGAATCTTTTATGGTTTGCCTCCCCTTCTCTCCTTTTTCGCCCTCTTCCCACATGTTCATCTGTTTTGTTTCCCAAATTTCACGAGTGAAATCACATGGTTTTTTACCTTTCTCTGGCTGACTTCTTTAGCTTAGCTAATTATCATCTATCTATCTATCTATCTATCTATCTATCTATCTATCTATCTATCTATCTATCATCTCACATCTTTATCCATTCATCAGTCAGGGATTCTGCATTTCTAACAAGCTTTCAGGTGACGCTGATGGTGTGGGTCTGGGAACTCCACTCTTGAGTGTTAAGAGCTTGAATCCATTTTGCTGAGGCTCAGTCCTCATTCTGTGTCTGGCCAATAGCAGGAACGGGTTGCTAAATGGCATTGGTTGTGGGGAGAAGAGGGTTCTAGGGACTGAGGTCCAGGCGGGATCTGTTATTGGACCTCTGGTGAATCTAGTGCCATTGTCAAAATAGTTTCTGATACTGTCAGGGAATCACCTTCAATCCAGTTCTGCCATCTTAGCAAGGGAAGCAATGGTGTGAGAAGGAAATTCAGAGAAGTCTTTTTTTTTTTTTAAAGATTTTATTTATTCATGAGAGACACACAGAGAGAGACAGAGACACAAGCAGAGGGAGAAGCAGGCTCCATGCAGGGAGCCCGATGTGGGACTCGATCCCAGAACATGATGAGGACATGATTTGAGACACCCATGTGCCCCAAGAGAAGTCTTTAGGAAAGATTTAGAAGTAGCATTTGTCTTGGGGTTGATGTGATGTGGCAAAATAAGTAAGGGTTTTGGAGTCATTTATTTATCTGTCTACTCATCCATCCATTCATGAATGCGTGCATCCATTTATGCAATAGCTATGTACCAGAATTGTTTTAGGTTTCCTTCTGGCTCTGTCTTTGGCAAAACATTCTATTTATCTGATTCTGAATCTTCTCCTCCATAAAATGGGATGAGCATAAAGGTCACCTCACAGGTTTGTTGGAAGGACTAGATGAGACAATCTATAAGGGAAACTGCTTCTTAAGCCATGAAAAGACATGGGAAGTTGTTTTCTCATTCACCATATTCTTCACCAGGTGCTCCTAGAAGCAGCACTGGGGTGAGATACTCTCTGAACTAACGCCTTGTGACTGGGACAGGGAAATATATTACCATGTGACACGACACCTGTGCCTCCCTCCCCAGGCTGCCCAGGGGGCTCTGTTTTCATCAGGTTGATCGCTGGGCCTTGTGCAGGGCTGAGATAATGAGTCCGGGCAGAAACAGTCACCCAGGCTGGTTGCCTTGATTAATGCTGGGAAGAGAAGGAAGTGCAGAGATACAGCTGGAAGCCAGAAGAATCCATCTGGAAGATGCAAGAAGATGGAAGAGAGATGAGGGAGCTGGACTGAGATGGGACAAAAATTGGGGGAGTCTGGCGAAGGCGGGAAGAGGCTTTGGGGGCAGTTCATGGCAGATACTGAGGGCGTTGGGGCAGAGGGGCATAAAGAGGTTGCTGTGTGTTATGAACACACGTTCCTTCTTTGGAGGTTTGTGAGACTTTGTGTAGGATTTACATTGCCTTCCAAAGGAAAAAGACACAGAGCGGAGACTACTTGGAATACACTGCTGGCTCACATGCCACAGATGTCTAGGCAGGACCAGGCGGCTGGGCTTTACAGGGGTTACATTTATAGGGGAAATGAAAATAAAGATGCGGCCAAGAACTAAGATATGTAGGGGAGGGGGCGGAGAGGGAGCGGTTTCAGATGCTCCCAAGGAAAGGGGTCTTCGACATAAGGACCCTTCCTCAAGGAGATGCCCAGCACCTGCACCTGGTGACCTTAGCGCCCTCTCGGCCATGCCTCCCTCATGGGAGCTCTGTGAGAGGCAGAGGAAAGCGAGAGGCAGAATCGCGCCGGGAACAGGGAGGTGGAGAAGCCCTCCCAGGTGGAGATGGAGGCCTCGCAGGGGCTCAGTCCCTCTCCATACAGAATCTGAGGTCAGCTCAGCTTTCGGACTATGCCCCAGCCTTGGCCTTGGAGGTGGTTATGCGTAGTGCAAGGCCGCTGTGTTGCGAGTCTGATGGGAAAGTCCGGAGAACCACCGGGACACAAGCTGGCTCCCTCCTGTCAAGGAGCTGCCAATGTATCCAGCCTAGGAGCATGTGACGTAAGAGGAGCCTCCCATTCTGTGCTGGGTCAGGGGAGACGGAGGTGGGGTCTTGCCAGGAGCCCATCTTGCTCCTGGCCACTCTTATTTGCCCGTGGGCATATGTACACGGGGGCAGATCTCCTGAGCTTCCTCTTGACTCCTGAAGCCATGCCAGGTGACACTGCATCCTCCCGAGAAGTGTCTCTGTCTCCACCTCCGCACTGAGTGTGGCCTGACTGTGGGATTTCAGGGGAGTCGGCAGGGGAGTCTGCACACTGCACAGCTGGCCCTGGGGGCTCTGAAGAGTTAGGCGTCTAGAATTCCTGAGACCAGTGTCCTGGGGTTTCATCTGGGAAGCCGTGGCTATTACCCGATTTGCCTTCTGTAGGAACTGAGAGTCCTATGGGGAGGCCTTGGGGCTCTCCCTCCCTGTACCCCATTACTGCCCAAAGTGAGCCTCAGAATAGCTGCTGAGATGGATGTTGATCTGTGCTGTTAGTCAACATCAGTCATGGCACACCCCTGCCTACCACCCCCTGGGGAGCAAAATCTACCCAGGATGCGCCTCCCAGGCTATTATTGATAAGGAAATTCCATAGTTAGCGGGAAAGGCCGAGCGGGGTCAGCATGGACTGGTTTTCTGGAATCTTCCATGCTGGCAGGGCTTATACAGAACAGCTCTGAAAGCAAGGAGCCTCCCAGAGGCTTTTGCCTGGGCACGGTCCTACACAGAATAGCATCATGGCACGAGTGCAGCCCAGAGCGAGTGCTGTGTTCCTGTCTCCAGTAGTTACCAGTTGGTAATTAGGTCATGTAATGTCTGGGAGACTCACTTTTCTCATCGGTAAAAGAGGAAGACAATGCATAGGGTTGCCAGGGGAATAGGGATAAGCAAGATAATGGATGGGTAGAGGATGGATAGATGTTAGGTTGCGTTAAGACTGTGTCTGGGTTTGAACCCCTGTTCCTCCCCTTCATAGCTGTGTGAAGCTGGACAGGGGCATACCTTGGAGTCTCAGTTTACTCATCTGTTGAATGGGTTATTAATAACACCTCCATGATGGGATCATTAGGATTTATAAAGATAATGTAGGTGAAGCTCTTAGCACAGTGTCTGGTGCATGGTAAAGTTTTGTTGAGTGTTCTACATTATTGCTACTACTATTAGTTTAGGTTGTGTGGATTCTGATTGGAAGACTATCCTGGACACACCCAAGCCCTTGGGGAATCAGCAGTAGGAACAAGGAAAGGGAGCCCAGGAGTCTTGACCTTCAGTCTCTCTGATTCCCCCACGGTCATAATTCTTTTCCTCTTAGACCAGGCTCTAGGGGCTCCAGTGCTTGGTGCTATAGTTATAGAGCGGAGCAAGGAGCTGGGGGGAATAGCCTGTTGTCTCTTTCTGTACCAGCCCTGGATATTTCTGTAGAAGCCATAACCTGACTCAGTGTCAGAGCTACAGATCATCTGGTTCAGTGCTTCTCATTTTATAGGTGAGGAGACTGAGTTCACAGGCCCAGTTGTGAGAAAATCCTGATCATCTGACTCCCAGGTCAGTGCTTTTTCCACTGCCCTGCACTGTTAGCTGGTTTATTTGGCACCTCACCAACATTATCTCCCATCAGGCCTAATCTAGAGTACAGCTAGGTGTGTGGGTGTGATCCCATTTTAGCCAATGAGACGTAAGTGTAAGTCTGCTGGGGGTGGAGTTGAGGTTTTTGAGAAAGTGTTTGCTCTCTTGGTAGAAGGGATAGGTGGGGTTGTCCTTACTCTCCTCTGCCTTTCATCCTGCCTGGAGTATGGGCATGATGCCTGGAACTGTTGCAGCCATTTTATAACTGTGAGGGAAAGGACAAGAGAATGGCACAGACACTGCCCTCACATCATTGAGCCACTGAATTGATTCTGGCAGCCCCTTGTTTGTGTTCCTCAGGTGTCCTGTTACAGCAGCAGAAAGCATCCCTAACTGATAGAGCTCCCTTGCCTTCCCCCCTGTTGAGCTGCTCTTATAAGTGAGGGCACTGAGCCCTTCAGACAGGAGGGAGGCCCTGTGGACTAACCCTTTGATCTAGCCATTTTTAGAAGCAGCATTAGGATTTCAGTAGCCTCAGGGGCTTCACTCCAGCCTGTGACTTTGGGCTGAAAGCTCAGTTACCAGTTAATAACACGGGCTGCTGCAAGGTAATATTTGCAGGTGCTCCTTGCTGAACAGTGGTCTATAAATACACAGTGTTATTATTATTAACCCTCCCCTGGCCCCCTGAGCCTCCAGGAGCCAGTGAGAGCGAACCGTTTCACTTGTGTGAGAGATAGCAAGAGAAATGTAATTTTAATTTAATTCTTGGTCCCTCTGGAAGGTGCCTGTCCACTGTTCAGAGGTGGGAGGAGAGAGTGCAGCGAGGACACCTCATGGATGGGGAGAAGAGAAATGGCAGCGTGAAGGAGCATCAACTGCCATTTAAAGGCCATTTTCCATGTGGTACTTTATAAATTAGTTCAAATATAATCTTGAATATGACCAGCAATCTGCTTTCTGCTCCCTCCCTGCACTCCCCCGCCTCCTGCACCGCCAATCCTTGAAGGAAAAGATCTTGGGTAAGGCTCCTCTGCCATTGGGTCCCCTGGAGTTGCCGGAAGCTGAAAGTATGGCTTATGCGACCTCTTAGCTTAAAGGAGGATGAAGCCATGCTGACCACGGAGAGGAGACTGTACGTTTGGCTTCTGTGGCCCAGAGTGGCTCCTATGCCCCCAAATGTAATGGATAGGTAATTAAGTATTAGGTGTGGACACTCATTCTGTTTCAAGTCTCTGGTCACTCTCTGGTGCAGAGACTGCCTTGCTTAGTTCTTTGCTTGTTTAATTTGTGGTGAAGTGGCCGATGTGCTGGTGCCTTACATCCTGGGGTCCATCCCTGGCTCTGCTACCTAGCTCCGTGAACTTGGGTGAGTTAATTTACCTCTTCATGTCTTCTTTTCTTTCTTTCTTTCTTTCTTTTTTTTTTTTAAGATTTTATTTATTTATTTATTTGGGAGACAGTGAGTGAGAAAGAATACAAGAAGGGACAGAGGGAGAGGGCAAAGCAGACTCCCTGCTGAGCGGGAGCCCAGCGTGGGGCTCAATCCTAGGACCCTGGGATCATGACCTGAGCAGAGGCAGATGCTTAACTGACTGAGCCACCCAAGTGCCCCTCTGTGCCTCCTTCTCTTATCTGTAAACTGGGGATAATAATAATATCTACCTCTGGATGTTGTGAAGTGTAAATGAAATAGTATGTGTAAAGCTCTTAGCTTTAGCTCTGAATGGGTTTGCTGTGTCCCTCACTGCCCCTGGCATAGAGCAGGGTGGTTAGGACTCAGGAGGAGCACTTACAGGGGAAGTGGTGGTAGAAGGAGCAGCTAACAATGATGGAGCCCTTACTCTTACGTAGGCACTTTCTTAGGCGGGTTGCATCCATTGTCCCATCTAGGTCCAGTGCCAACACAGCTTACTCATTGGCTCACTCACCATGGTTATTGGATACTGTACTGTGCCAGGCACCATGCCCACAGTGGAGAACCCAAGAAACAAGGTCCCTGCCTCAAGTGAGTGACATTAGTGTGTGTTCTCTTGGGAGGCAGATGATAAGCTAACAAAAATGCAACCTACAGGAAATGTTGTAAATCGACAGGTTAGATGCTCTGCAGAGAAGCCATGTGGCCTGAGAAGCAGAGCATCATGGGAGGAGCTGTTTTAGACAGGGTGATCAGGGGGTGCCTCTCCATGGAGTCACCTGTGTGGGGACCCCAATGATGGGAGGGAGGGAGCCATGCTCCTCACTGGATTGGGAGAGTGTAGGCAGATATCCCGCTCTCAGGGGACTTCCGTTATGGTGGGAGAGTCAGCTATGATGCCTGTGCCTACAACCAGTGGTGACAGACTTGTCACAGGAAAAATGCAAGGCACTCTAGGGACTCCAGATAGGGGGGTCAGAGTGATCAGATGTCTCTCCCATGCAAGTGGCAGAAAAGCTACCCAAATGGATTAATGAAAGGGGGGGACTTGCTGGCTCAGGTAAGTGGCAAGTTGGGGTGGCTGGCTTCAGGCATGGCTCAGTCCTGGTGTTCTAGTAATGGCTTCGGGATACATCTCTGCCTCATCTCGCAGCTCAGCCTCCATGTCGGCTTTGTTCTCCACAGGGTCCCAGCATGGCACCCTCAGTCCTCACACTGGTTGCTGTGGTCAGGATGGTTGGAGTGCTCTGCTTGCTGGGCCGAGTCATGCGCCTCCCCTGCCCTCCCTTGAGAACCAGCAGTAGATTTCCAGAAGGAAACTCAGGCTGGTGATGTAGGAGAAGGTCTACCTGACGGATGGAGCTAACCAGCTTCTATGTAGTCTGAGGGCACAAGGCAGGGCTCCTGGTGGAAGTGCTGTTCAGACAAATCCTGCCGCTGAAGTGGGTAGGGAGAGGCTGGGGGTGGGGGGGAAGAGAATCTCAGGATTAAAAGAAGTCTTTAGGGACGCCTGGGTGGCTCAGCAGTTGAGCCTCTGCCTTTGACTCAGGGTGTGATCCTGGGTCTGGGATCAAGTCCCACATCGGGCTCCTGCAGGGAGCCTGCTTCTCCCTCTGCCAGTGTCTCTGCCTCTCTCTCTGTCTCTCATGAATAAAAAAATAAAAATCTTTAAAAAAAAGAGGTCCTTAAGTTAGGGGGTCCATATGACTTGTCATTCACTCTGGGATACTTCTGGGAAGGAAGAGAGCCCTGTTAATGACCTTGGGACAGCTGTCCTAAGGACTGTTGTGCATGAACTGCAGTGGAGGGCCGGCTACCCTGTGTAAAGTGATCCTTTTGGCCCTTTCCAAACTGATTCTCAGTCCCCCCCCATATCCGGGCTAATTGTTCATCTTACCTTGGCTTACATGCCCTCAGGGCTGGGACTCACTACTCCTTGCATAAGGTGGGTTTTGGGGTTGCTTTTTTTTTTTTTTTCTTTTTTTGGTTCAGCTTTGCTTATTTACTTCTCTGTTGCACCCAGATTGGTTCCTCTGAAGCTTACCTCCATTGAGCCAGGTCCTGAGTTTACACTTGGGAGTGCCACAAATTTTATTCCTCTTATATGAACAGCCAATTAAAAACAATTTTTTTAAAAAGGGGGCTTAAACTCATGGCCGTGAGATCAAGACCTAAGCTGAGATCAAGACTCAGACAGATGCTCAACCAGCTGAGCCACCCAGGTGCCCCAACCAATTAAATGTTTGAAAATGAAGATAAGGATTATACATGCCCTGGAAATGTCTCTTCTTCAGTCTAAACCTGTGAAGGTTCTTTGCCAATAAACCTTGGATGGTGACAGTTACTGTTTTGGCTGACTCTTTGGCTCAGCTACATCCAAGCTGGTGAATCAGATCATGTTCATGATAGAGTCTTCTCTACTTTTGCCTGCTCCAAAACACACCCATCCTCCTTAGTCTGGGCAAAAGCTTGGGTTCCCCAGGAAATGTTCTCTGACTTGATTCATGCAAACAAGAGACCTTATCTCACACCACTCCCTCCCCTTACCCTACTGCATCTACACTGACCTTGTCTCTGACCTTGGGCATACTAAACTCATTCCAACCTCAAGGTCTTTGCACTTGCCTGTCTCTCTGCCCAAAATGCTCTTCCCCAGAGCTCTGCTCGGCCCCTCCTTACCACCCAGGGTACAGACTTACGGCCTCCTCTGCCCATCCTCTCTCTGACTTCAACCGCTCATCCAGCCTTACTCTTTATACCATGGTCCTATTTTGTTTGCTACATAGCCGTCATCACTCTCTGAGAGCATCCTGCTAATTTATTTACTTGCTGTGACTGTCATCCCCACCAAAATTAAACGTCATGAGGGTAGGACCTTGTTCCCTTCTGTTTCTTCATTGACTAGCTCAGTGCGTCCCATCTAGTAGTTGTTCAATAAATATTGGCTGGATGAATGATCGATTATTTCCTATTCTTGCACAATCTGAATTGTATACTTGCTGTATGTCTTGGGTTCCCTCCTATACCTTCCCTTCCCTCTAGCATGAATAGCTGTTTAACATCGAATGGTACACAGCGCATCGTATGTGGGTGTGGGAGATGTAGGGCCCCAGTCCTGTCTTGGCCTTTACTCACTCTAAGAGACTTGGAGATTTCATTCACTCTCTGTGTTTCATTCAGTTTCTTAATCTGTAAAATGACAATAAAAGTGCATAAAGCACAGAGAGAGTGTGAGGATCACATGAGGCTGTGGGTGTGAAATCATTCTGCAAACTGGAAATGCTGTGCACCTTTTAGAAAATGAGATTGCTGTGGACAAACCTGCATTGTTAGTCATTATGTGACAGCATGAGGAATTACTGACACTCAGCCATTTTGATGTGCTAAAAATGGTAATTTCATGTGTCTCAACCTACTATAATTTTTTTTCTGCCTAAAACATAATTTTCCTCCCCATATCAAAGAACTGGCTAAGTTCTTTGATAGTCTCCTCAAAGCTTAGTAGAGTGCTCTGCATACAGTTCGTGCTTGCCCCTGTGTGTTTAGATAATTATGCCTTCCCATAGACGAGGGAGGGGTTCATTCAAGAGGAAGTGCTTATCTCTGCTCAGAGGGCTCAAGAAGCTTTCCCAGAGTGGGTAACAAGTGAGCTTGGTCTTGAAGGATGAGCGGAAGCTCAGCAGGAAGACAAGAGGGCAAGGGCATCCCATGTAGAAGAGTGGCCACTTGCAAAAGTGGGGAGGTGAGGAAACAGGGTGCATTCTGGGAACTCCAGGTCACTGTCTCTGGGCAGCTTAAAACCTTTCTAGATGAAACCGCATTGTTAGTATCCCTCCGTCCCTGACACCCCAGTCCTACTCACTGTCTCTCCTGTTCCTCAGCCCTTTGCTCCTTCCTCTGTTGTGGTTACTGTTGGTTTTGACCTTCATCCATGCTCTCTCTCCCAGGCGTGGGTGAGCACCTGAAGACGAGGAGCCTGTGTCATGCCCTCTGTAATCACCTCAGGAGTGTGATCACCCATCGCACTGTGCTTGCGGTTGTCAGATAAATGGTGGTTCATTGGAGCACTGGTCTCGTCCCTGGGAGATTTCCAATCTTAGGTTAGCTCACGTTAGGAAGAGCAAAGCCTTCTCCAGCTTAACCTTAGTCTGGCGAACAGGGAGAGAAGGGGACTTCCTTTCAGTGAGTGTCCATGATGGGCCACACAGAATACTAGGCAATTCATCCATCCATCCATCCATCCATTTTTTAAGAAAATTTCAATTATACAACGCTATGTTATCAACTGTAGTCACTATGTTATACATCACAGAGCTTATTTCACCATGGAGCTGAAAGTTTGTACCCTTTTACCAACCTCTCCCTATTTTCCCCATCCCCTAGCCTCTGGCAACCACTTTTTTACTGTTTCTAGGAGTTGGACTTTTTTTTTAAAGCTTCCATGTATATGTGATATCATTCAGTATCTGTTTCTCTCTGTGGCTTATTTCACTTAGCATTATGCTCTCAAGGTCCATCATGGCAGGATTGTGGTGAATGGCAGGATTTCCTTCCTCCAATATCCTGATATTTCATGTGAAATATATATATACACACACATATAATATCTTCTTTATCCATTCATCTGTTGACACACACAGGTTGTTTCCATGTTTGGCTATTGTGAATAATGCTGCAATGGACTTGGGAATGCATATCCTGTTTTCATTTCTTTTGGATATTTATCCAGAAGAGGGACTGCTAGCTCATTTGGTCATTAGATTTTCAATTTTCTGAACAGCCTATGTACTGTTTTCCACAGTGGCTGCACCCATTTATATTCCCACCACCAGAGCCCATTTCCCTGTTCTCTACATCCTTGCCAACACTTAACCTCTTGTTTTTTTCTTTGTTTCTTTCTTTTTTTATGATAGCTATTCCAACAGGTGTGAGGTGATATTCATTCATTCATTCTTGGGAGCACCTAATACGTGCAAGGCACTGTTCTACACAGGGTACACATGATAGCAACCAGCCAAAGTCCCTGCCCACATGGGGTTATACTCTAATGAGGAAGACAAGCCATGAATGATGAAAAAGATACAGAAGATCACATAACGTAACATGATACAATGTAATATAATATATAGTATGTAGGAATTTATCATAGATAAGTGGACCTTGTAATATAAGTATGATTTTTTTTTCATTTTAAAGATGAGTAAACCAGGGCTGAGAGAAGTTAGTAACTTGCCTAAAATAGCATAATTGCTGTCTGACCCCATTACGGTACAGCCTCTTGGGCTTTGACTTGGAAAATGTGCACTTGCATCCCAGCACTTGGGCACAGTGTTTTCCCTCTGTAAGCCTCAGTCTTCCCACCTGTAAAATGGGTTAATAGATGCGATCTCCAGGAGGGTCACTGTGAGGATAGAGAGTAAAGAAGGCTGTTTGCAAAGTTCTATAAAAATCTTCAGCCTTCCACATCTTTCATGATGTGCCTCAAATGGCTGGGACAGTGAGAAATTTGCCCTTAGTGTCCTCAAATTGGCCCTTTGTGCACAATTTCTTGGTCTGTTCCTGTTGCTTTGAGAGAAACCAGCTCCAGAGAGGACGGGCCCAAGTGCCGGGCCTGAGTATGTGTTAGAAGGGAGTGTTTCCCCAAAGTTCTCTGGTAACAACCTGCCCACAGACTAGCCATTTCTCCTGCTATAAATAAAGGTGGCCCTACTGGCTCTGTGAAATATCAATAACATGACTAATTATGGAAATTGCATAATGCATCATTAGTTAGTAATTATGATTTTGTCAAGTGCCTGTTAATTTTTATGTAAGAATCACTCAATGTGTGACATGGAAATATTAGCTTGTCATCTGGCTTTCCTTTCTGGTAGGGGAGAGTGATCTTGGAGGTTTAGGTTAATGATGTGTCAGGGTGAAAGAAGAAGAGGAGAGGGAGAAGGAGAAGCAGGAGGAGGGGAAGGATGGGTGGGAGAAGAGGAGGAGGAGAGAGGGAAGGAGGGGGAGCCGAAGACTGTGTAGTGGGACAGATGTCACGTGTGGAGAGAGGCAGGTGGGAGGACTTCCGAGCTGGCCTAAGAAGGTGAATCATGTCAAACAGGCCTCCTGCTTCTCATCCCAGAACCAAAGGGATGCGTGGGGTGTTGACACATTTCCCTAATAAGATGGCATTATCATTTTACAGCCTCCCCGGAGATTCTTGGCATGTCTCATTTTGCTTGAATAAATTATTAATTTGGTCTAATTAGGCTCATCCAGCAGCTGGGAGGCAGGTTGAGCTAATCTGGGATTCCTGTGTGAGTCTGCATGCCTGCATGCCTTGGAGAGGGGGTTGGGGCAAGAGGGAGGGCACTGGAGGGGGGAGGTAAGGTTTCATGCAATTCCAGGCACTTGGCACTATTTCTTCTCAGGCACCTGTCACTGGGTGGCGAGTGCTAAGAACCCGTGTCTTTCTTTGGACACCTGGATTCTAATTCCGCTGCAGAGCTGCCTGCGTAAGAAGAGGACATGGTTCAGTAGAGTAGATGGTGTTAAGTTGTCCTTCAGTCCAGTGTTCACGAGGCTGCTTCACAACCAGGCATGTATTTACTGGGTTTATTCTCTTGGGGTTTTAGCACAGGACTTAAAGCAAGACCGCTCTGGGTTCAGAATGTGCCCCCCCCTCCCCCGCCAGCCCTTTGAACTCAGGAAGTTATGTCAGCTCTGTGGGCTCAGGCGCAGTGAAATAGTAACGACCAGCCCTTGGGTCATCACTGTGAAGATGAATCGAGATGATAAATACATGTAGACTTCCCAGTGTGGAGCCTGGCACATGGGAAGTTCACAAGAGAAGCAGGACAGAAGCAGGTACAGCTATTTTATTATACACCGGGAAACTGAAATCCACAGAAATGCTATTACTTACTTAGGACAGATGAGACAAAGTCCCTATCCATTGTTCTGCCTGTCCCACTGGGCCACTTCTCAAAGTTGACATTGGCATTTAGCTATTAATTTCATTTTTTCTTTTTATTTATTTGAGAGAGAGATAGCATGAGTGGGGGTGATGGGGAGAGGGAGAGGGAGAAGCAGACCCCCTGCTGAGTAGGGTTCCCGATCCAGGACCCCAAGATCATGACCTGAGCCTAAGGCAGACGCTTAACCCACTGAGCCACCCAGGCGTCCCTGTTAATTTCTCTTTCAACAGAAGTTAGTGTTTTCATAGGGAATGACAAAACCAATGTGCTTAAGAGCACTGATTATGTTTTAATGGCATTCAAATCCCTCTGACATTTCTCCCCATGTAATAAGGTTTCAAGATTTAACTTGTTTTTGAGAGAACCAAATCATCTTCATGGGTTTCCCATCTTCTGGTGATCAACAAGCTTTTCTAGGCAGCAGCTCTGGCATCCATCGAACCCCCTCGGGGGCCCCAGAGCTGGTGTGCGAGCTCAGGCAGTGTGCCCATGTGGGATCGACACTGTTTCTTTATGTTTTAGTGTCCCAGGCTGGGCTTTGAGCATCTGGAAGAGATACTTCTTCCCCCAGGTCAGGGGCTGCAGACGGGGCACCCTTCCGGGCCAGGAGCTGTCTCTCGCATCTCAGGGGCCCCCGCTCGGTGGATGGCACTTGGTAGCTTTTCTAAAACTTCTTTATGATGAGAGAACACACAACAACAGAGTTGTAGTGGCTGTCATTTCATCTTTCCTCAGCGCTCAGGAGGCACCATAGCACCTCAAGGCCACCCGTTTAAATCCATTCACAGGCATACTAAACATCTCCCACCATTGCACTGCTGCTGTGCCCACATGCCAGCCTACACAGTCAGAGGGTCAGAGACTGTCCGATAGCGGGGAGGGGGTGCCTGGGACTGAGGACAAAAGAAGGAATCAATTTGTGCAACTCTTATTTAACTATATTTAACTCTTCCCTCTCCATGGCCCCTCTCATCAAACTGGGCTGACCGGTTGATGCTTACATACATATATATATATTTAAAAGTTTTCTTTAAAATTTTAATTCCAGTATAGTTAACATATGGTACAGCTCATTATTATTTTAGTTTCAGGGATACAATATAGTGATTCAGCTCTTCCATACATCACCTGGTGCTCATCACAATTGCCCTCCTTCATCCCCATCACCCATGTACCCCATCTCCCGCCCTTCTCCCCTCTGGTGACCATCAGTTCTCTAAGACTCTGTTTCTTGGCTTATCTCTCTGTCTCTTATTTTTTCCTTTGTCTGTTTGTTTTGTTTCTTAAATTCCATGTATGAGTGAAATCATACACTATTTGTCTTTCTCTGACTTATTTCACTTAGCATAATACTCTTGAGCTCTATCCGTGTTGCAAATGGCCAAGATTTCATTCTTTTTTTATCACTGAATAATATTCCAGCCAATAATACACACACACACACACACACACACACATATCACATCTTCTCTATCCATTTATGTATCGGTGGACACTTGGGCTGTTTCCATATCTTGGCTATTGTAAATAATGCTGCTATAAACACAGGGGTACATGTATCCCTTTGAATTCTTTGGGAAAATATCCAATAGAGTGATTTCTCGATCAGAGGGTAGTTCTGTTTTTAACTTTTTGAGGAGCCTCCATACCATTCTCCACAGTGGCTACACCAGTTTGATTCCCACCAACAGCACATGAGGGTTCCTTTCTCTTCTCATCCTCTCCAACACTTGCTATTTCTCTATTTACTCCCCTCTCCACCACTTCATATCAAGATTGCTGGGACCCCTCCCCACTGGTCTTCTTGTTTTTTGTCTGTTCCATCTAGGGTTCCTTAGCTTTATAAAGGTTAACAACAGATTCCCCTAAATAAGGTATCTTTGTCTGATTCCACTTCTTAAAGGAACCTACTGTAGCTGTCTAATGCCTTTTCCTTGTCTGAGGAAAAAAATCTGTACAAACTTGCTCAAGTAATGTGTGTACACGTGCATAGGTGGGGGGGCTTATAGAATTTGTCCAGCTGCTTAAAAAAGTGCCCAATACGTGGTGCTATATGGACATTTGTTTCTGCTATTATTATTTTTGTTTAAAGATCTTATTTATTCACTTGAGGGAGGGAGAGAGAGAAAGAGCACAAGTAGGGGGAAAGGCAAAAGGACAAGCCAGGATCCCCGCTGAGCAGGGAGCAGGGATGTGGAGCTCGATCCCAAGACCCCGAGATCATGACCTGAGCCAAAGTCAGATACTTAACCGACTGAACCACCCAGGCACCCCTTATTATAATTATTTTAAAGTTTTATTTATTTGTTTTAGAAAGAGAGTGTGTGTGATTGGGAGAGGGAAGAGGGAGAGGATCCCCAGTAGAGTTCCCACTGAGTGTGGAGCCCATGCGGGGCTCGATCTAAGGACCCTGAGATCACGACCTGAGCGGAAATCAAGAGTGGTGCCCCACTGCTGCTGTTCTCACTGTGTATGGTCGCTTTTGTTGTTAGAATTATTCCGTTGTAATGGAGCATGAGGGTAACAAACCAGTGCCCTGGGACCTCATGAGAACTGGAATTGAGACTCTGCCAACGTGTTACACATTCAGGAAATGTTGCTGACAGAGCTGTGCTTTGGTTGGATTCTCAGAGTGGCCCACAACCCCCCAACAGTCACGAACCATAATCCTAGTTATTACAAACTTTGTCCTTGAATTGAACCAGACATCAGAGAGCTGTGTATTTGGACTTCACTACTTCATTGTCTTGGCCCTTGTAGAGTTGCTTTCACAGTGAAGGACATTGTAAGAGACTGGGGCAAACAAACAAACAAAAATAGGTCCTTGGATTTGTAGAGGCTGTAACAGAAGTAGTGTCCATTCCCTTGCCTACTTTCCCTTTACTGGGGACTAGATTCTGTGTAGTCTCCACACCGGGAGAGCTGTCATTCTCCTGACTGGTTTGTATTTAATGCTTTGGACATTAGCAATGTTAAAATAATGCCCATGTTTCCTCTGCCTTTGCTGCTGGAAGTCTCAGAGTCACCTCTCCACCAACCTCTGGCGAGGCTTTCTGGATGCATTTTGTATCCTAATCTGACTTACCATCTTTCCACCGTATTTCCATTTTGCTTTGATTTCATCATAGAAAAATTCTGTTTTACTCTGTAAAACCTCTGTAAGCCACACTGATTCCTTTCAGATCTTAAGTAGGCTATCGGTGAACAAATATTCATCATTCACACAGTTCTGTACCATATAAATGAAATCTGCAGACCCTGTGTGAGCGGACCCCTGTGGTTCAAACCTGTGTCGTTCAAGGGCCAAGTCTGTGCATTTGGAATTTTCACTTGATTCTTTATTACTCTTCACTTTTTAATTTTCTCCATTTCTGGAGAAAATGGGCCTCATGGGCCTTTTGGCTACTGTCTTCAAATTTACCTTCTGTTTTGCCCATAGTCTCTTTAGCTGATTCTAATTCAACTTCTTTGCTGCGTTTTACATTTTAATTATATTTTTACTTCTATAATTCTATTTAAAACATACACCTGGTAATCCTGATGATCTCTTATTTCCCTGTCGTCCTTTGAATTCCCTCTGTCCTTGCTTTACATGACATCTTGATGACTTCCTGTAGCGTTAACGGTAATACCTTGGAGTCATATCATGAGAGTCCTCCAACTTTGTTCTTTCTAAAGACTTCTCTGGCCATCTTAGGTCTTAGGTCTCTTATTTGTCCATATATTTTAGAAGCAGTTTATTAGTTTCTTTAGAAAAGACTGCTGGGGTTTTAATTAAGATTGCATTGAATTATGAATAAATTTGAAGAGAAGGGACATGGTATCTCCCCATTTACTTAGATCTTGAATTTTTAATAGAGAGGCCTTGCACATCTTTCATTAGATTCATTCTTTGGTAATTAATTTTTGATGCTATTTTTAATTAGGTTGTTTTAAGACAATTCATCTTCCAGTTGTTCCCGTCTAGTACATGGAAATACAACTGATTTTTATGTACTGGTCTAGTGTCCTGTGAACCTGCTAAATTCACCCAGTAGTTTTATTAGTGTTTTTTTAGATTTCCTTAGAATTTTCCATTTAAACAGTCATTTCATCTGTGGACAAGTCTATCTTTATGTCTTCCTTTCCAATCTTTGTGGTTTTTATTTCACTTTGTTACTTTATTGTTCTGGATAGGATGTGGTGAGAATGCACACCCTTGCCTTATTCCTTATCTTAGGGAGAAAGCGTTCAGTGTTTCACACTGTTTTATGTTGTTATGATGTTAGCTGTAGGTTTTTCTTAGATACTCTTTCATCAGATTGAGGAAACTCCTTTCTGTTTCTGGCTTTCTGAGAGTTTAAAACAATTGTAAATGGGAATTGAGTTTTGTCAAGTCTCTTTTACATCTTTTGAGATGATCATGTAATTTTTACCCTTCATTCTTTTAGTGTGGTGACTTAGATTGCTTTCTTTATTTCTTTTTTTTTCATCACAACAAGTACCCTCCTTAATACCCATCAGCCATCCAGCCCACCCCCCACCCACCTCCCTCCATCAACCCTCAGCTTGTTCTCTATCATTAAGTGTCATTTATGGCTTGTTTCCCTCTCTCCTTTTTTTCTTTCCCCCTTCCCATGTGTTAATCTGTTTTCTTTCTTAAATTCCACACATGAGTGAAATCATATGGTATTTGTCTTTCTCTGAATGAATTATTTTGTTTAGCATAATACATCTATGTTGTTGTGAATGGCAAGATTTCATTCTTTTTGATGGCTGAATAATATTTGAATATCTATATATCTATATCTCATATCTTCTTTATTCATCAATTAATGGACATTTGGGTTCTGTCCATAGTTCAGCTATTGTTGATAATGCTGCTATAAACATTAGGGTGCATGTACCCTTTCGAATCTGTATTTTTGTTTCCTTTGGGTAAATAACTAGTAGAGCAATTGCTGGATCATAGGGTAGTTCCATTTTAAACTTTTTGAGGAACCTCCAAACTGTTCTCCAGAGTGGCTGCACAAGTTTGCATTCCCACCAACAGTAAAAGAGGGTTCCTCTTTCTCCACATCCTCACCAACACCTATTGTTTCTTGTGTTGTTAATTTTATCCATTCTGACAGGTGCATAGCAACTTGGTATTAGACATGTCACTGGAGGCAAGGGAAACAAAAACAAAAATGAACTATTGGGACTTCATCAGAATAAAAAAATTCTGCACAGCTTTCTTTTTTTATATTAAACCAATCTCAGATTCCTGGAATACACACCCTTTGGTCATGATGTATTATCCTTTTGCTATATTGCAGACTCAATTTGCTAATATTTTATTAAGGAATTGTGCATCTGTGTTCAAGAGGAGTATTGACCTGTAATTTTTGTGTCATTATCTTTTTTCAGTTTTTGTTATTGGATTTTGCTGGCTTCATAAAATGAGTTGCAAATTGTTTCTTCCTACTCTCTGAACAAGTTTGTAATGGATCCTATGTTATCCCCATCCATTCCAGATAGCCCTTTGAGGAATGAAGGACTCATTTTTTTCCAGCTTCTGGGAATGGCACCCACTGATGGCTCCTCCCCTAGAATTGACCTTGGACTGGTGGAGCTGTCGTGCCCACTCTGCATCCAATGACATGGTTGATGTAGGACTACAAAGATCTGGACCACTCCTTTTGGGACAATTTTAAAGAAGCTGAAACCTCTGTTGCAATTCTTTGTTCAATTTCTCCTGCTCAATCTTCCTCCTTTTGCTCCATTATAGGTATTCTTTCCAGGAGCATCCCCCCCCCCAGTAAACCACCTCACTGAAACTCTGTCTTAAAGTCCATTTCTTGGGGAACTCAACCTATGAGAGAGTCTATGTATAATTGGTTTTATTCATTTCTTAAATGTCAGAATTCATCAATTAAATCATCTTGACCTGGAATTTTCCTCGTGGGAAGGTTTTGGATTAAGAATGCAATTTCTTCAGTAGATATAGGATTACTCAGACTTTCTATGTCTTCTTGTGTTGATTTGGTAATTTGTGTTTCTTGAGGAATTTGTCCATTCTACCCAATATTAATATGGGCACACCAACTTTTTTATGTTTAGTGTTGTTTTTTTAAAGATTTTTAAAATTAATTAATTAATTAATTAATTTGAGAGAGAGAGAGAGAGAGGCAGAGACACAGGCAGAGGGAGAAGCAGGGTCCATGCAGGGAGCCTGATGTGGGACTCGATCCCACGTATCCAGGATCAGGCCCTGGGCTGAAAGTGGCACTAAACCACTGAGCCACCTGGGCTGCCCTTAGTGTTTACATGCTATGGTTTTTTTTACATTTTTATTTCAATCTGTTAGTTTTTATATTTAAAGTATTTTTGTTACATATAGCATGTAGTTAGTTCTTTTTTTTTTTTTTAAAGATTTTATTTATTTATTCATGAGAAACACAGAGGGAGAGGCAGAGACACAGAAGGAGAAGCAGGCTCCTCACAGGGAGCCCAATGAGGGACTCGATCCCTGGACCGAGATCATGCCCTGAGCCGAAGGCAGATGCTCAACCACAGAGCCACCCAGGCATCCCTAGTTAGTTCTTTAAAAAAAAAATTGTGATGACAATCTCTGATTTTGAATTGGAGTGCGTAGTCCATTTACATTCAATGAAAATATTGATCTTCTATCTCGGTACATGTTTTCCATTTGTCTCATCTAGGCTTTGTTCTTTTCTTCCTACTTTTTTTGGGTGAGTTGAGTAACTTTCAGTGCAATCTCCTTTATTATTTTTACCTGGACTTCTTTGTGTGTGTATGTTTTAGTGATTGTTCTAGAGATTATAATATGTATCTCTAACTCATCACTGTACTTTACTTTCCAATGATATGATTCTATTTCATAATATAACAACCTTGAAACAATGTTTTTCCTACTACCCTCTTCTTGCCTTTTGTACTCTTGGTGTTACATATTTTTTTCTATATATGTTCTTTATTTTTTAACCCCTCCCCTCCTTCTATATATATCCTAAACCCCACCATGAGCTATTATTACTTTTGCTTTAAACAGTCTTTTAAAATATGTAATACATAAAATGAAGATAAGTAAAATGGCATGTAAACAATCACCATCATATTTATCATTCTAAGCTATTTCTTCACACATATCCAGACTTCCATCTGATTTCATTCTCCTTCAGCTTGAATAACTTTTTTCAGTACTTCTTACAGTGAAAGTCCACTGGGGACAAATTCTCTTAGCTTTCTTGTCTGTCTGAAAATGGTTTTCTTTCATTTTCATTTTTGAAGGATGTTTATATTGGATATAGACATCTTGGTTGACATTTTCTTTCTTCTAGCACTTGAAAGATGGTGTTCCACTGTCTTCTGACCATCTTTGATTCCATGGAGACATCAGCTGTCATTCTTATTATTGTCCTTTCCATATATGATGTGGTATTTTTCTTTTGCTACTTGTCAGATATTCTGTTTATTTTCCCAGCACTTTGACAGTAATGTGCTTAGATGAGGGTTTATTTGTAGTTATTCTTCTTGGTGTTAACTGTTCTTATTGGATCTGTGGGTCTAAAATAATATTTTTTCTTTTGGAATACTGTGGTACCCTATATGCTTTTATTTATTTTTAATTTTCATTTCAATATAATTAGCATACAGTGTTACATTAGATTCAGGTGTACAATGCAACAATTCTATATATTACTCAGTGTTCATCATGATAAGTGTATTTTTTTGTATATTTTTTTATTGGAGTTCGATTTGCCAACATATAGTATAACACCCAGTGCTCATCCCATCAAGTGCCCCTTTTAACTTTAAACTTCATCTCAATGTGGGTGATGGGCACTAAGAGGGGCACTTGATGGGATAAAATAAATTTTTGAACTTCACATTGAGATGAAGTTTAAAACAAAGTAAAATACCCCCGAACTTTGATTGATTTACAACATAAAGTCTCTTTTTAATATATTGGTAAGAATGCATTCATGGTTTAAAAATTTTCCCACCACAGGAATGATATGAGTCTTCTGGAATTGAGGAAGAGAGAGTAGTTAGTGAAGATTGGAACTTAGATGTTTAGTCCCTAGGAAGAGCCCTGCCTGTCCTTTCTTTCCAGGGCAAAATAAAAAAGAGGGGAAATGACAGAATTTCCCATTAGTTTTGGTACCCGATATCAGGGGGAACATGTACCTCTTTTCCTGCATAAGTGCTGGGAAAATAGCAAGACCCCCCTGATTCTCAGATGCTCCATTTGGCCTGAGTGATTGAGTAGAAATGGTTCCAGGTGTCTGTCCAGGTGTCACCCATTATTGGGTGAGTGTCATAACTTTTCTGGGGAGCTAAAGAATGACTTTTCTGGATCCCAGCTACATCACAAGGTCAAGAAAAGCCTTAACCTTGCCCAGAATGTTTGAAGGTTCTGAGTGAAATTTAGCTGTGAGAGAACCTGAGGGCTTGGCTATTGGGATGAGGACACACAACAGTGCAGACTCTTGAAAGATGCTAAAGTGCTTAGATGATAATGTCTTGAGGATCGGATTCTGCTCTTGATACCTGTGCTTGGACTTTATTTAAATTTTTGGGAATATGGGGACTACCCAGTAAGAAGGCAGACCAGAAACTGAGTGAGGTTTAGCTTCTGTCATCAAACAAAGCAAAGCTTAAGAGAGAAATTAAATTCAGTGATGGCAACATAGGAAGTTTATGCCTTGTATCCCTGAGATTTTTTACTGTGATTCCATGTGTCATTGTGACTGTGATTATCATTGGGATGTCATGTGCTTTGCCCAGGACCTTCCAACCCTCCTTACCTGTCTGATTATTAGGCAAATTTCACAAGTTTATTTGCTGTACCATGTTATGTGGTACCCATTACTTAGTAGATGTCCTCTATTGATTAAGCCACGTGGTTGAATTCTTGGATGGATTAGGCTGACTGAACCTGCGGATTTACCTCTTTGATGCCTCATTAACTTTCTGTTTCACTGCTTTCTGGGTGTTTTTGGCTCCCTATTTAGGCAGGAGCCAGTTGGGAAAACTCAAGGGGATGGGGAAGCTCAGGTGGGGAATATCCTAGGTCTTTACCTAGGGCTACTTTTTTAACCCTCCTTCTTAATCAAACCTCAGAGCATTCTGTGTTCTTTTTCAGTTCATGGGTCACTTCCAAAGTGTATGTAAAGTGATACATATGCAGTGATATGAGAGATAAGGCCAGACCAGAAATTTGGAACCAGATCATAAAGATGACAGTGCCAAGTTAATGTGTTTGGACAGAATCCTGCAGGCTTACCGGGTGCAGAGGCATTGCATTTTAAACACTTGATAACAATGGTGTTGCTTTTTTTGTTTTTGTTTTTGTTCTTGTTTCTTGTTTCAGAGGCAGAATTTAGTGGTTCATCAGTTGCGTATAACACCGAGTGCTCATTATATCAAGTGCCCTCCTTAATGCCCATTAACCAATTATCACTTCCCCCAGCAAACCTGTTTGTTTCCTAGAGTTCAACATCTCTTAACGGTTTGCCTCTCTCTCAGTTTTCATATTATTTCATTTTTCCTTCCCTTCCTCTATGTTCATCTGTTTTGTTTCTTAAATTCCACATATGAGTGAAATCACATGGGATTTGTCTTTCACTGACTGACTTATTTTACTTAGTGTAATACCTTAGTTCCATCTGTGTCATTGCAAATGGCAAGATTTCATTTTTGATGGTTCAGTAATATTCTATTATCTATCTATCTATCTATCTATCTATCTATCTATCTATCTATCTATCATCTATCTATCTATCTATTTGCCTGCCTGTCTCTCACATCTTTTTTTTTAAAGAAGTATTTTCTTTTTTCTTTTTTAAAGATTTTATTTATTTATTTGTGAGAGACAGAGTGAGAAAGAGGCAGAGACACAGGCAGAGGGGGAAGCAGACTCCCTGCAGGAGCCCAATGTGGGCCTCGATCCTGGACCCCAGGATCATGCCCTGAGCCAAAGGCAGATGCTTAACAGCTGAGCCACCCAGGCGTCCCTATCTCACATCTTCTTTATCCATTCATCTGCCAATGGATATCTGGGTTCTTGCCATATTTTGGCTATTGTGGACATTGCTGCTATAAACATTGGGGTGCATGTGCCCCTTCGAATCACTATGTAACGATGGTGTTTTAAGAAGACTAGCCTATTTTTCTGGCATTGAGACAACTAGGAAGCTTACAAAAAAAGAGAACTTAAATTACTTTTCTCTTTTTGGGAAAAAGAGGCCAATTATCTATATACAGTGATATGAGTCAGGTGTACATAATGGGGTTAATAGTAATAAAAAGCCAACTTCCAGACATGTCACAGAGGATGTCCAGTCTCCACAACCTTCTACATCCTCATACTTGCAGAGTTTCTAGGGGTGGTGCTGAGTCTCTATGAGAAAAGAAATATCCAAACTCCATGCATTGTAGGATCTCAGCTCTAGTGCTGCTTCCCTTAGAAAGCCTTCTGGGACCCGCTAGTCCCCAAACTTCCATTGCAATATTTATCTATTCTAATGTTAGGACTTCTATCATTTTTCTACCTTGATTGAGATTTAACAGCCCTTCCTTATCTGCCCTTCTGGACTTTGAGCTTTTTGAGGTTGGGAAATACTTTCTCTCCAACACACAGTGGACGCTCAAAATATGTTGGTTAGATGCTCTAATACATGTGAATCCTCAAAGAGAGAAAAAAAAAAGATTAGTACCTATTCATGGCAATTTTAGTTGGGAGCATACTTTGAAGAGAAGTAATTTGGGTAAGCTTAGGGGTGGGGAATTCATAATCCTGGTCATGGTGTGGGATCCACAAGGGAGAAGACATTTCATCAAGAGTAACCTATAAAAGAAACAGAAGGTTTGGCAAGGAATTACAGAAGAAAGTGCAGAATGTCCATCCCTTTTATGCCCCAAATTAGGAGCAGGGATTATATGCATTACCCTCTGAAAGGATGCAAGAGCCAGGTTTGGGGCCTAGACATTCCTGAATTTATATCCTGGCCCTACAAACTCTCAGCTGTGGGACTGCAGACGAGTCACTCAAATTCTTTGGGTCCCCCTGGCACAGACTTTGGATCCAGACTGTTTGAATTTGAGTTCTGACTCTGTAAAGCACAAAAGGGTGTGACTTTGGGCTAGTTACTGTGCCTTGATTTTTTTAATCTATAAGGAAAGGGGTAATTATAGTACCTGGCTTTAGGGTTATTGTGAGGCTTCAGAGTGTTTTAATAGTCAAAGCACTTTGAAAAGCCACTGACACTATAGTATTTGCTGCTTATTATTATTATCATTAGGAATAGTGTTTTAATTTTATTTTTTTACTCTGCGGGTATTATGTAGATTATATAAAAATATATCTATATTATTATCCAGTGATTTTAGTTTGCTTGATACTAACAGTCATGGAAATATTTTGCTGGATAGTAAATATTAGTACCTACACCTTCTCTCTTGACCATTTAAAATATTTATTTATTTTTATTTGAGAGAGAGAGAGAGAGAGAGAGAGAGAGAGAATGAGCAGGGGGAGAGGCAGAGGGAGAGAATTATCAAGCAGACTCCCCATTGAGCGCAGAGCCCCTGGGGCTCAATCCCAGGACCCTGAGATCATGACCTGGGCTGAAATCAGGAATCAGATGTTCAACTGACTGTGCCACCCAGGCACCTCGCTCCTGACCATTTTAGAAGAAGGGGGTGAGGTCAGAGAGAGCACAGGAGTGAAGAAAAAAAACAGTAAAAGAAAGGATTGATGAGGCAGAAAAGACAGGCAGACTGAGAAGCAGAGAACAAGAAAGGAGAAGTAAAGGAGAGAGCAGATGAGGAGAGAAAGAGACAAAAGACAGATAAACAGATGCATTAATATTCTGATGAGCAGTCAGGACTCATGCTCTTTCTGAGTCATCAAATGAAGGCAGGCACTTCATACTATCTCTGGCTATTTTGAAATATTTACTCACCAATGGGCCCCTGATTCCTAGCTCACTGTAGTCACCGCTGGTTTCCAGCCGGGAGATGGTCCTTTGGACAGTGGCAATGTCAGGTAAGTCCCTGGTGGGTTGGGGCTCTCCCTCTGTCCCGGCTCCCCAGCTGGCTGAGCGGGGCTTGCAGCAGCTCCCTGTTAAGACCAAGAAGTTAACCCCAACCCTTTGGAATCAACTGGAGCATCCCCTACGGTGCCTCAGGCTCCTGCCAGACCATTGCACTTGGACGTGCTTGGACAGATGCCCAGAGAATCCAGAGAACACGAGCTGCATCTCCCTGGCTTTCCTGATATTTCCACGATGTTCAGTGCTCTTCGGTTTCCCTTTTCAATCAGGGCTGCCCCTGGCTCTGGCAGACTGCCCACTCAGCCTTGCTCTTCTAATTTCTCGGAGACATGGCAGGAGAAGGGGCTTGCCTCAGAGAGGAGAGGAAGCGGAGAGTGGGGACTCACGGCATTTTAATTCTCCTTTCAGACACTTCATTAACATTTGGCAAGAGGTCCCTGGCTTTGTGCAGCTGTGCAGACCATCCAATTGCTGGGGCTGCCAGCTTCTTGAAGCTTCCCGGTGGCTGCTGAGGGCACAGCCACCTCCTCTGGCCCACCCATGCCCGTTCGGGGCACTGCTTGTCAGCGCCTTGGTGGATGTCTTGGAGATGGGAGCACTGCGAACGCACACAGGATGTGGAAAGGCTGGGTGACCGGGCCGTGGGGGAAGGCAGGCCTGGGGAAGGCAGAGGAATCACACCAGGCAGCCAGCCACGGGTCTGTGGGGACAAGCAGAGAGCACGGTCAAGGCCGGTGGTGGGTCTCTAGGTTCGGGTGGGTGGGATTGTACTCTTCGTGTCTGCCAAGCAGCTCACAGGTGTGCAGCTTGTATCTCCATCCCTATCTGTTTCCTTGGTCCTACGATTGAGGAGCTGTCCTGTCCAAGGCCAGCCCGCACCTGTGCGCCACGCTGCCCTCTATCTTCCCGAGGACATCACTGCATCAGCTCTCTCCTGCAGCATCAATTTTCCTTCTCAACTCTGGGTCATTCCTATCAGCGCACAGACATGTGGCAATATTTTACATCTTAAACAAAACCCTTAGAAACGACAAATACCCACCATTTGCTTCAACTTGGATGGAACTGGAGGGTATTATGCTGAGTGAAGTAAGTCAATCGGAGAAGGACAAACATTGTATGTTCTCATTCATTTGGGGAATATAAATAATAGTGAAAGGGAATATAAGGGAAGGGAGAAGAAATGTGTGGGAAATATCAGAAAGGGAGACATAACATAAAGACTTCTAACTCTGGGAAACGAACTAGGGGTGGTGGAAGGGGAGGAGGGCGGGGGTGGGGGTGAATGGGTGACGGGCACTGAGCGGGGCACTTGACGGGATGAGCACTGGGTGTTATTCTGTATGTTGGTAAATTGAACACCAATAAAAAATAAATTTATTATAAAAAATAAAATCATAAGCCTTCCTAAAGAAAAAACAAAAACAAAAAACAAAACCCTTCTTTGATTCTAAGCTTCCCTGCTGCTCACCCCTTCCTCCCACATGACTTTACTCCCCTTTACAGCAAAATTATTGGAAAGAGTTGATCATTGTCCCACCACCAACACCTCTCTTCTGTCATCTCATTCACTCCTGGGTTCAGTGGGGCATTTACTCCCACCTCCCGCAGACTTTAGCTCCACATGGCCACATCTAGTGGCTCATGGTGTTCTTGTCCTAAGTGACCTCCTGCAGCTTCCCCTCCTGCTGGCCTTCATTCCACCTAGGAACACCCCCCTTTCCTGGCTTCATGAAACCACCCGTTCTCCGGTTTTCTTCCAATTGCCCTGCTCTCTCCCCAACCCTCCTCGTCTCACTCTTCCTTCTGTCTTTGATGACCAAAGACTAGCCTGCCTGGACCTTGTCTGTCCCTGGATTTCTCTCTGATTTATATCTTCATCCCGTGCATATTTGAACTTTGGACGGGTATGTCCAACTGTCCACTTGACAGCTATCTGTCTGCTATGTATCTGAAATATACTTGTATATTTCACAGGCGTTTCAACCGCGAATATCCAAAATCTAACTCTTCATTCTACCTCTTCTCAGGCCCCAGCCTGCTTTTCTCCTTTGATCTCAGGAAATACTCACTTTTCAAACCAGAGACTCAAGAATCATCCTTAATCCCCCTTCTCTCTCATCTATCCAGTCCCTCAGAAAATATATATCTCAATTATGTCCCCTCTCTATGTCCACTGCTGTCACTATTATCTCCCAATTGGATGACACCATAGCCTGGGTTGCTGTCCCTCTCCTGCCCTTGTTCTGTGAATCTGCTGCCCAGACTGTCTGGGTTCTCATCCCCGAGGCTCCTTCTGTACCTCTCCACCTTGCTCCTTACTCCCCTGCCCTCTCTCTGTATCTCCATTCCCCTGGATGTTGCTGCATGCTTCTTCTGTGCTGGGCACTGAGTGGCTTTAGGGGAGCCAGAAGTGATGGCTTTGTGGTCCCTGCCTTTAAGGGGCTGGTGTTCTTCGTGCTCTCTGTGTACTAACTTCTAACTCACTGATTTGTCTTCTGCTTTGCTATCTGTGTCCTGTTGCTTGGGGGCTGACACAAGCTCCTCAAAATACCAGGCAGGTGCACAAATCAAAATCTGCTTTCCAGAAAGTAGAATGGTGGTAAGGTTTTGTTTTGTTTTCGTTTTTATTTTTTTAAGTAGGCTCCATGCCCAGTGTGGGGCCCAAGGTGGGGCTTGAACTCATGACCCTAACTAAGATCAAGTCAGAAGCTTAACCAATTGAGCCACCCAGGTGCTGCAATGGTAGAGTTTGATTTTAACTGTTATTTTATTTTTGTGAGGACTTCACAACATTTTAAACTCTTCTACTCTATGTTTAAACATCTCCCTAAAAAAAGCCTGTGCTATTAAAAAAAAAAAGCCTGAGCTACACAACAATCTAGATGTGATGATATCACTCTACTGGAAGGTGCAAGACAACTTCTTTTTTTTTTTTTTGTATATTTTTTTTATTGGCATTTGACTTACCAACATACAGTATAACACCCAGTGCTCATCCCATCAAGTGCCCCCCTCAGTGCCGGTCACCCAGTCACCCCCATCCCCCCGCCCACCTCCCCTTCCACTACCCCTTGTTTGTTTCCCAGAGTTAGGAGTCTCTCCTGTTTTGTCTCCCTCTCTGATATTTCCCACTCATTTTCTCTCCTTTCCCCTATAATCTCTTTCACTATTTTTTATATTCCCCGAATGAATGATACCATATAATGTTTGTCCTTCTCCGATTGACTTACTTCACTCAGCATAATACCCTCCAGTTCCATCCACGTTGAAGCAAATGATGGTTATTCGTTGTTTTTAATGGCTGAGTAATATTCCATTGTATATATAGACCACATCTTTTTTATCCATTCATCTTCCTTTTTTAAATAAAGATTTTATTTATTCATAAGAGATAGAGATAGATAGATAGAGATAGAGAGAGAGAGAGAGAGAGAAAGAGAGAGAGAGAGAGAGAGAGAGAGAGAGAGAGAGAAGCAGAGACACAGGCAGAGGGAGAAGCAGACTCCATGCAGGGATCCTGACATGGGACTCGATCCCTGGACTCCAGGATCATGCCCTGGGCTGAAGGCAGGTGCTAAACTGCTGAGCCACCCAGGGATGCCCTCCATTCATCTTTCGATGGACACCGAGTCTCCTTCCACAGTTTGGCTATTGTGGACATTGCTGCTATAAACATTGGAGTGCAGGTGTCTCGGTTTTTCACTGCATTTGTATCTTTGGGGTAAATCCCCAGTAGTGCAATTGCTGGGTCGTAGGGTAGCTCTATTTTTAAAGGAGAACTTCTTTTGTAAAACTATGAATCCAAATAAATGGCTGGTTCGAAAAAAAAAAAAGAAAGACCCAGAGTCAGGAGCTGAATCTGTGGGAGTAAGGGTGCCATCTGGACAGCTAAGGGCAGGAGGGAACAAGTGATGATGAACGTGAACTTAGGCCATAGGAAGCAGAGCAGGTCAAATTCAGAAAGTCCAGCTGGATCATCAGGTCCAGAAATGAGGTGCGCCCAGATATAAGACACTTATATGTTGTGTTCAGTTGTGTGGATTGTGAATTGCACAAGGAGACACCTAACCACGGGGGACAAGTAGAGACTGAAATCAGCCTGTGTTCTCACTGTGAGTGCTTGCTCAGGGTTCTGTCTGCCTGGAGAGGGAGGTTTTTTTCCCCCCTAATTCATACACAGGTGCCACATGGCCCATCTGGAATCCTGACTACCAGCCCCGCTGCTAGAGTGCCAGTTCCTGGGAGAGGCTCCTGCGGCCCATCTGAAGTAGGTCTCCCCTGCTATTCTGGCCTTTACTTCCCTCTTCGGTCTTCAAAGCTCTTGTCAAAGTTGCCAGCTCACATCTATGTGGTAACTCATCTCTTATGGGACTCCCCAGCAGGCTGCAAGCCCCTAAGGGCAGGGGCCTTCTCTGTCTGGCTCACTATGTATATCTACTGCATGGCACCTTGTGGGCATCAATTCTTAACTGCTGGGTGAATACCTAGGGGTGGAAGCAGAACAGGGCAGGATAAAGAGAGAGGATGGGGTGCGGGTTCTGGGCATAGGTGAGGCCTCTGTCCTGGGCAGCTCCCTATGTCTTCACATGGTCCTCCCTCCGTGTGTGTCTGCAGTCTGATCTCTTCTTATAAGGACACAAGGCACACTGGGTTAGTGCCACCCTAGTGACCTCGTTTGACCTTAATTATCTCTTTAAAGACCCCATCTCCAGGGCACCTGGGTAGCTCAGTGGATGAGCGTCTGCCTTTGGCTCAGGTCATGATCCCGGGGTCCTGGGATCGAGGTCCGCATCGAGCTCCCTGCAGTGAGCCTGCTTCTCCCTCTGCCTGTGTCTCTGCCTCTCTCTCTCTGTGTTTCATGAATAAATAAATAAATATATTTAAAAAAAAAGATTCCATCTCCATATATAGTCACAGTCTGAGATACTGTGGGTTAGAATTCAACACAAGTTCTGGGAAGACCTAATTCTGCCCATAGCAATCCCTCTAGAGGCAGGATCAGAGTGGATGCAGGATCAGAGTGGGAGGGAGGGAGGTGAACTGCAAGGAGCTGTGGCAGAGCCTGGTGAGGGATGAGAGGTCGGCTCTGGGGCAGGAGGGTCCCAGCTCCTGTCTTGCCTCCCAATGCCTGCAGCCTCTCATCTTAGGGATGAATTGGGATGCAGATCACAGGGAGAAAGGCCGTGATCTCCAGGTGGCCAGGCACAGATGCTCTCAAGAGGCATCCCCTCTCCCTACCCTGTTCCCATCAGAGTCTGGGACATCCTTTTCTCAAAGGAGACTAATTGATAATCCAGGGTGATAAAATGTTATCACTGTCATCCCATTGAAATGCAACAGCAATGCCTGGTCCTATAAATCACCCTGAGCTTAAAGAGGAGAGTGAAATGAGCATTGCCTTATAAACCACAAAGCCCATTAATCACATGACTACAAACCATAAATATGACAAGTACATACATCAATCCCGCACCTTTCTTTCGGGTCTGCGAATGCACGCATTAGCAACTTAATGGATTTAGAAGGCATTTTCTCCTATAGACTTGGAAGCAGAGAGTATTTTATGGTTAGCCTCATGGGCCCAAAAGGAAGGAAAAAGGAGTCACCTTTCTGCAATGTGCTCAGGGGGCATCCCAGGGGGTGTCCAGGCAGTGGCAGGAGCGCCCGATTCTGCAGGCCTTCTGGAGACTTGGGGAGCTGGAGCCTGGCCTCTGCTGGGAGGGAGGCCTCTGAGCCTTGACCTGCCTGCTCCCTGCCCTCCACAGCTGCAGCTCCTTGACCCGAAGTTTCCAGGGGCCATCGGAGGCTTCTGGGCCAGTCTCCCCTGGGATCGGGAGCCTTAAGGTAGCATGAATTTATGACACCGGAACCACGTCCCTGTTCCATTCCTGCTGTTAGAGCTCTTCTGCTCTTGCACCTTGATGATCGGCTTCTGTCTCCTCTTTTGGACTGTGTTTCCACCTTGTACCCAGGTTCTGTTAGTTTATTCATTTGTTACTCATTTGTCATTCATTCATTTATTCTGTTAAACACTCTCCAGAACTCCTGTGCGTGAGGCTCACTGTATGCCTGGCTCTGGGGAAACCATGGCAAACAGACACAGCTCCCGCCCACTGGGGCTCAGGATGGAGGATCAAGGGGGAGATACCCCCTAGTGTGGAAACGCAGAGACAGAGATGTCCAGAGAGCGAGAGCACTGGTTCTCTGCCCGGGGCATGGGAGTCCTTTACTTGTCATGCCCATGCTGACCTCCGGATGTGGTCTTGCAGGCTTTACGGCTTTCAGCCTTTGGCTGGGCCATCTGCCTGCAGACCTTTCTGGAGTTGGGGACTAGGTAGCCTCTCCCCAGTGCCTGATGGCAAGAGGCGGGAGGTTTTGGAGTCAAGAAGGTCTGGGTTTGAATCCCAGCTGTGTGACCCCTGGCATGCCACTTCACTTCTTTCCCGTCCCATGCCAGCGGTAGTCTCTGTCTCAGAGTTGTTCATGCTTGTCTATCTGACATGTGTTAAGTGCTGATGCTCAGTACCTTACCTGAGTAAATTCATTTTATTCTCCCCAGTGCTGTTAGGGGCTCAGCTAGGAGAGAGGCTGTAGGATAGGAGTTCTAGGATAGTAGTTCTCAATCAAGGTGATTTTGCTGCCTAGGGGACATTTGGCAACATCTGGAGGTAATTTTGGCTGTCATGACCAGGACATCTAGTGGGTAAAAGCCAGGGATGCCGCTAAATGTCCTACAGTGTACAGGACAGCCCTTCCACCCCAATAAGAATGATTTGATCTAAAATGTCACCGGTGCTGTCACTGAGAACTGTTCTGGGATAAGCAGTGCTGGCAGTGCGATCCCAGCTCCTTAGGGTCCCAGCTCCCTCTGAGCTGCAGGGTGGGATGCTGGTCTGACCAGGGCATGAGCCCAAAGCCCCTTCTGCAGTATGGGATACCTCTCTGGAACGAGGGTCAGTGATAACTGCATCTCATCCTCAGGGTGGGAATCTTCCCCTGTGGTTCCACTCGACCCTCTTCTATCCCATCCTCTCCAAACTGAGCACCTACTTCATCAGAACCATAAGACCTGGTCCCTGACTCTGAGGAGTGCAGGGTCTAGAGAGAGAGAATTGCTCAGAAGCAGATATAATGAGGTGAGCCGAGCTAGGAGTGCTAGCGGCTGTCATGGGGACTTCTCTATGGCGGGTGTGTGTGTGTGTGCGCGTGCGTGTGTGTGTGTGTGTGTGTGTGTGTCCTCATTGGGTAAGTGCCCCAGTAGGCCAGGGAACAGGAGGTGGGGGTGACTCCTCTTCTTGCCACTGGGCTTTAGGACCAAGAGCACAGGGTCCAGCCCCACAGCCTGGTTTGGAAGTGCTGCTGGGAGTCCTCATGCTGGGCTGCACACCAGAGTCATTCGATGAGATGGGCACTGCCCATGCCAATTACCCAGAATCTCGGGAATATCTGCATCTCTTGAAAGCTCCCTGGGGGGTTCTAATGGGCAGCCGGTGGAGAAGCACAGGGCCTTGCCTGGCCAGCTCCTGCGACAGCCTCCAGTTGTCCTCTGTGCCCACAGGAAAGTGAGCAGTCCCATCCGTCTAAGGTGAGCTGGAGTGCCGGCAGGTACAAGATATCAGATGAGAGGAGTGGCTGTCCCCCCCACCCCTATGACCTCGGCAGAAATGAGAGAGGTGTCACTGATTCTCCTGCTGTGTTGGGGTTGAGGAGAAGGGAGGATGAAGGAAGAGGGGCCAGAAACATCGAGGGGAGCAGGTGAAGATAAGGGCCAGGGGGTTTCCCTGGGGTGGGGACCTGCTGCTGTGGGGACCCCGGTGATCTTCAGTAATGTGTCTGCGGGTGGGATTTTACATCTGTGCGTGTGTGTGTGCACAGTGTGTGTGCATGTAAAAACTGAAGAAGGGGAATAAAATCTCACATCCTGGTCAATGCAGGGCCAAGCAGGTCACCCCCAAAGAGGCAGGAAGACAGAGGAGGCTATGAGAGCATTAGCTGTGAAACAAGACAGGTAGGTGGGGCCCACACTTCCGTGTGGCTCTCTTGCCTCAATGTCAATTGCTATAAAACTCCGATCTCAGGAATCAACACAATAAACAGCAGCGTCTCTTTCATGTACAGTGCTCTGTGGGTACTCCTACTCAGGCAGTTCTCCTCCCAAAGATGACTCGGGGTCTGGTACCTTCCATCTGGAGCCCCATACACAGTGTCCAAGGAGGAGACACTCCCATTCTTAACTGCCTGGTCCTGGAAGGGGCTCCTCATTTCTGCTCACATTTCATTGGCAACAATGAGGCAGTTGGCTCCGCCTAGGTGCCGAGGGGCTGGGAAAGGGAGCTGGGGATGAGCCCAGGGAGAAGTGTGCTTGGTGAGAATCCGACCAACCTCTGACACAGACCCGTAGTCCTCTGTGTTCCACAGATGGGTGTCATGCAGTAGGAGAGGCGTGCACAGGGATAGTGGGGCATATGGGAGATAAGGCTTAGCTCTGTTTGAGCAGGTCTGGGAAGGCTTCCTGGAGGATGCGCTACTGAACATGGTCCACAGACAAAGCTGGAGGTAAAATTCTATGATTGATGTGCTTTAGCCTTCCTTGCCTCCTGATGATGCCTTTCCTTTCTCTCTTCCAACCTATATTTGTCAAGGGAGAGGCTGGAGTATATAGCAGTGACCTTGAGGGGGATGAGGATTTGAGAGTGTGCGTGGGGAGGCATGAGATCAACTCCTTCCTCCCAATGGCACTAGGCTGGCCTGGAGGCAAGGGCAGAAGGAGGCTGATGCAGCCTGATGGGCTTCAATCTGTGTGCGGCTTTTTAGGAAGATCCCATGGAAAGGGAGTACTGCCCACAGACCAACCTGAGGCATATGTGAGCTGAGCTGTGGCCACATAGGCCTCCAGTCTCAGGATGGGCTCCCCAGGGGCCCAGCCTCCTAGCCTCCTGGCTTAGCACCATCTGAGTGCCTTCCACCTCCCCAGACCTGTAAGTCCTCTTATCTATCTCCAGAAAATACCAGTGCATCAGGATTTTAGAAGAGAAACACTCATTCTTTGCCAAGAATTAGATGCCCCATCCTGTTTCCTACAGGCTAGAGTTCAAACTCTTCTTTCTTTTTTTTTTTTTTTTTTTTTTTTTTAAATTTTTTTTTTTAAATTTATTTATGATAGTCACAGAGAGAGAGAGAGAGAGAGGCAGAGACATAGGCAGAGGGAGAAGCAGGCTCCATGCACCGGGAGCCTGACGTGGGACTCGATCCCGGGTCTCCAGGATCGCGCCCTGGGCCAAAGGCAGGCGCCAAAGCGCTGTGCCACCCAGGGATCCCGAGTTCAAACTCTTCAACCCAACATTCAAGACCCTTCATGAGCTGGTTCTTCTACTGAGCTCCCAACACTTTAGCTCTGCCTAAGCTCTGGTTACCCTGGACCACTTGCCTTTCCTCAAATATGTTAAGGTATCTCCAGTGTGTTTGTTTATGCTGTTCCCCAACCTAGAAGGCCCTTCTCCTAGCAAAGACCCAACCCAGTGGTCATCACTCAATGGAGTCACCACCAGTCCCCAGGTCTTACCCTCCCTTGAGTCTTCTAGGACCCTCTGTCTCTTTTTTGAGGGTTAACTTTCTTTCTTTCTTTCTTTCTTTCTTTCTTTCTTTCTTTCTTTCTTTCTTTCTTTCTTTCTTTCTTTCTTTCTTTCCTTTCTTTCTTTCTTCTTTCTTTCTTTCTTTCTTTCCTTCTTCTTTCTTCTTTCTTTCTTTCTTTCTTTCTTTTTCTTTCTTTCTTTCTTTCTTCTCTCTCTTTCTTTCTTTCCTTCTCTTTCCTCTCTTTCCTATTATTTTTAAGTAGGCCCCACACCCAGAGTGGAGCCCAGTTCAGGACTTGAACTCAGAACTCTGAGATCAAGACCTGAGCCGAGATCAAGAATCGAACACTTAACCGACTAGTCACCAGGTGCCTCCCCAGCCCCCCCATTACTTTTTTTCTTTTTTATTACTGGTCTGTGTCTTCTCTGGTCCTTGATCTCTGAGAGGGTGAACTCTGAGTCTTGCACAGAGCAGAAGAGAGGAACTGATGTTTGGCAGGTGATCAATAAATCTTACATGGTGTGCTGCTGATCTCACTCACTGTCTGTTCCTTCCATGTGCATTGCAGCCTTGGGTCTCCAAGCCTTTGCACAGCGTATTTGTTTTCTACTGCTGCTGTAACAAATGATTGCAGACCTGGTGATTTGAAACAACGTAAATTTATTATGTTGCACGTCTGTAGGTTAGAATTCTGAAACATGTTCCACTGAGCTGAAATCACAGTGTCAGCTCTGCTGCTTTCCCTTTCTGGAAGCTCAGGGAAAGAATCCATTCCCTTACCTCTGCCAGCTTCCAGGGGCTGGCACAGTCCTTCCTCCCTCCATCTTTAGGGCTGGCTGTGTGCATCTCCCTGACCATTCTTGTGTCATTGCCTCTCCTCTTGAGCTCAGGAAAGATTCTCTGATTTTAAGGACCCAGATTGGTCTCACCTGGATAAACTATGTGACTCTCTCCAGCTCAAGGTCCTTAACCTTTATCACATCAGCAAAGTTCCTTATGCTACATAAGGAAACCTATTCCCAGGTTTCGGGGATTAGGACACGGACATCTTTGGTGGGGGAGGGGGGCATTATTTTAGCCACCATACACCTGCAGTTCCCTCTATCTGGAATTTCCTGCCTTCTCTTTGTCTACCTGGCTAACTTCCACAGACCTTTCAGGTCTCATTGTTCTTCCCCCTTCCCCTCCTAGAACTTTCCCTGGCTCTCTTTGGGTGCTGGGAGTTAGTCACTCCCTGCTCTTGTTTCTCTTGGGCGGTCTGTATTCTACTGTAATTATTAGTGTATACTCCCCCTGCCCCCACCTGATCATGAATAAAGTCTTTGAGACTGGGGCCTCTGACTTTGTTGTCTTTATATCCTTGAAACCTTAAAACATCAAAGTGCTCTGTAAGTGTGGAATAAATGACGAATAGTGTTTTAAGTGCAGTTTTATTCAGAGAGAATGGAACTCAAGGCTTATATCATATAATTTAAGAGGAAATCTGATTTTGGCCCAATCTTTCCTGTAGCATGCCACATTTTATCTGAGGGCCCTTTATAGCTGTAACATATTTTTCTTGATTAAACTCTCACTGTTAACGGTTCCGATATATCTCTTTCCATATTCAGTTCTATACACATGATTATGTATTCCGAAATTACATATTTGTACCTATGGGTATGATTACATATTCAGTTTTGTGTCTTGTATTTCCATTTAACATTATACTGTAAGCAATTCTTAATGCTGTTAAATGTTTTTGGAAAATGTGACTTCCCTTGCATGCTCGTATTTTATTATATGAATGTACTGTTACATGTTCATTATATGTACATTAAATGAGGGTACTTATCATTTCCCTGTTGTTCAATGTCTGGGTAGTTTCTGGTTCTTCTCTATTATAATTAATCCTGTGATGACTATTCCTACATATGAATTTTTGTTTATATCTTTACTCCTTTTCTTGGGTTAAATTTCTAGTGATAGAGGGGCGCCTGGGTTGCTCAGCTGGTTAAGTAGCTGACTCGTGATTTTCATGATTTTCATGATCTCAGGGTCCTGAGATTAAGCCCCAAGTCAGGCTTTGTGCTCAGCAGAGAGTCTGCTTGAGATTCTCTCCCCTCCCCTCCCCCTCCCCCCCGCAACTTGAGAGCTCTCTCTCTTTCAAATCAATCAATCAATCTTTAAGAAAATTTTAGTGATAGAATTATTCTGCCAGATGAAATGAACTTTTAATGGCTATTATTATGTATTTCAAAGAAGGTTGGACAGATTTATGCCTGTCAGGGAATAGATCCTCTGAACGTTGGTGTGTTCCAATCAACATTTCTTAAGAGTTAACACCTCTGTTTATTTCATGGGTCATAAAAAAGGTCTAATTGCTAATTCAACATATGTTAGTGAAGGTTTGTATTTTTCTATTTATTAATCATTTTTTTCTTGTTTATGAACTGCCTGTTCTTTGCCCACTTCTTCACTAGGGGTTAATGTTTTTTCTTTTTATGTATTTGTATGATATCTTTGAATATAATGATATTGATCCCTGGCCTGTCATATCTCCTCTCACTTTGTTTTTAAAAGTTTCTTTTCAAACAGGGGCCAGGAGCTAGGTTCATTCAGCAACGCCCCTTCACTCCCCCAGGTCCCTTTAGGAGTGATGTTGACCTATATCCTTCTCTGGTGAAGGGAGCCCCCACCTCCAGCCCCTGGCTTCTGAATCTTTCAAATCTTTTTGTCTTCAAAGGGAGTTAAACTTTAAGCGTCTTACTTAGGTCCTCTGGGAGCAAAACCACTTTGTAGGCTTGAAATTGTTCATTTCCCCCATCTCTTTTCTCTCTACCGTTCCTCAAAATAATCCCTGGCAATTATGGAGTATTTTTTGTGTCGCTTTAGAGTTCTGAGTACTTAATGATCCTTTACTGGTTCATCAGAGAAAGCAGAATATTTGCCTTCTTCTCCTGCCTTGTTTGGAAATTCTGGGCTGTCGGAATCTTTCTACCAGAATGACAACATTTAGAAGGGGAAAGGACCCTGGACAGTGTCCATCGCTGGTCCAGATGGGGTGAGTACACTTTGAATGTGGGAGGGATGAAAATACTCGGTGACCAGAGTGGACTCCTGTTGTCTTTAAAATATGTATGCTCACTACTTCTTTGGTATTCTTCCCCTTAAAATGTGGAGCCCAGGTCCCCTCCCCTATAGCATGGGCTGTGTTAGTGACTTGCCTTTAGTGGATAGACTGTAGTGTGTTGATGTGTGACTTCTGAGTCCAGGTCGTAACAGGCACCATGGCTGTGATCCTGCTCTCTACGGAGCTGGTCATTATGCTGTGGGGACACTCAGGCAGCCCTGTGGAGAGGTCCACATGGTGAGCAGATGGGGTCTCCCACTGATAGCACTGTGAGGGAGCTGTTGTGGAAACAGACCCTCCAGCCCCAGCCCAGCCTTCAGATGAGCGGAGCTTTGGCTGACCTCTTAACTCTAGCATTATGAGAGACCATGAGCTAGAACCACCCAACCAAACTCCTTGCACATTGTTGAAAACTTGAGATAATAAATGTCCGTTGTTTTAAGCTACTAGGTTTGGGAGCAATTTGTTATACAGTGATAGGTAACTGATACATGGGGTTATCAGAGGAGTGAATGCAAAAGTGGAGGTAAAAGGGCTTTACGGATGTGAGGAGGAGGAGTTTCTTGCCTCAGGCCTCAGGGATTTGCTGGCTTTCCTTGCTACTACCATCTTGAGCTAGATTGTTTGCAAAAAATGGCAGGAATTACGCTCCTCCTTGCATCCACATCTTAGACTCTGAAGACCCTCTCATCAAAATAAGGCATCTGTTTGTGAAGCCCTTAAATCCAGGATAACTCTGTGAATGCTGCAGACCCAGCTGTGTGTTAGTGCCAGACCTGGACACCTGGCCTGCTTCTGCTTGTTCTCCTGGAACCCAGCTGCTGTGATGGGAAGCAGCCTGAGCCTGTCTGCTGAAGGATGAACAGGTGACAGTGAGGGAACTCTTGGGTTCAAATGCTGCTTCTGCCCAGTTCTCCTGTTGTTCCAGCTGACACTCAGCCAACCTTTGGAATCTGAGCCTCCTAGCTGACCTGTGGTTGGCAGCAGATGATGAAGCCCAGCTAAGAGCAGAACAGCCACCTAGTTGGGCTAGCCTGAATGTCAACCCACAGAATCCGGAGCTAAATAAATGTTTTGAGCCACTAAGTTTTGGAGTGGTTTATTCTGCAGTGATAGCTAACTGATACACACCACTATGCCCCAAGGCAAGCATGTACATTTTATTTATGCTAATTAATATATAAAGAGGGCAAGTCCCACCCTCAAACCTTGCTTCCCCAACCGAATTCCATCCCCCATGGCTTTGTGTGTACTTTTCTCTTCTTTTCAAGATTTATTTATTTATTTGTGTGTATGTGTGTGTGTGTGTGTGTGTGTGTAAGAGAGAGAGAGAGAGAGAGAGAGAGAGAGAGAGAAAGAGAGAGAGAGGCAAGAGAATGATGGGAGGGGCAGTGGGAGGGAGAGAAAGAATCTTAAGTAGATTCCCTGCTGAGCATAGAGCCTGATGCAGGGAATGATCTCACAACCCTGAGATCATGACCTGAGCTAAAATCAAGAGTCAGACACTTAACTGACTGAGCCACCCAGGCTTCCCTGTGTGTACTTTTCAAACACTATATATCCATCCGTCCACCCATCTTTCTATCTTTCTGTGTAAAATTGGCTGTTTCACCCAATAGGACATTTGCTACTGGTTCTATTCAGTTCCACTCAGATTAGAGGGTACAAGGACCACATCCCACCCAAGCAGTCCAAGCCTTCCACATCCTGGGCTCATGAGTGGAGCTGCTCAGTACATGAGAGCAGCTCATCTTCTGAGCATTTCCACTCCAAGGTCCTGAGGCAGAGGAGGACTCCTCTTTCCTTTCCTGTCTGGGCTACTCTCCCCACTCTTCACATCCCTCCCCATGCTTTCCTTTCTGTCACCCATCCTTCTCTCAAGTTTGTCTCATGCTTGGCAATCATGCCAACAGGCACTCGAGTCTTTTTTTTTTTTTAATATTTTATTTATTTATTCACGAGAGACACAGAGAGACAGAGGAAAAGACACAGGCAGAAGGAGAAGCAAGCTTCATTCAGGGAGCCTGATGTGGGACTCAATCCTGGGTCTCCAGGATCATGCCCTGGGCTGACAGCAGGTGCTAAACTGCTGAGCCACCCAGGTATTCCCCGGCACTCGAATCTTCACAGATTTTTGTCCTTGCCCCTTCCTAAAGTCATGCAGAAAGGGGGAGGGGATACAGAGAATCAACTAGATTAATATTTTGAGATCTAATCCAGCCACATTACATATATATATATATATATATATATATATATATATATATATATATATATCCACCTCAAGGATAGAAGGATAGTGTATATTCTCCAGAGTAAGCACTGTTGGCTGGGAGTATGTCCTTTAGACCTTTTTCTCTGTACATAAAGGCACATATACAAACACAAAATAAGGGATCCCTGGGTGGCGCAGCGGTTTGGCGCCTGCCTTTGGCCCAGGGCGCAATTCTGGAGACCCGGGATCGAATCCCACATCGGGCTCCCAGTGCATGGAGCCTGCTTCTCCCTCTGCCTGTGTCTCTGCCTCTCTCTCTCTCTCTCTGTGACTATCATAAATACATAAAAAAAAAATAAGTGACAAAAATTATTTTATGATGTGTCACAAGCTGGTCCTTGCACTTTTAGTACAGATTGACTGAAGGACTGCATGACATAATATTAAGTAATTGGGAGCACTCTGCAATTATTTTATATCTTCTTAATCACAACAGAAGTAGTAGCCATTTGCAGAACAGTTGTTCATACGTGTGGGGCATTTTACTTATCCAGCCTTTAGAAGGTGATAGGTGTGCATTCCAATCAGGGGGTCCTTGCACTCCCTCCACTCCTCTGAGGATCTGACACCCCCACGTTGGCGACTGCTGTGTGGAGGAGGGAGAGCAACTATTTTGGCTCTGAAAAGGTGCCTGAAAAGGTGATATTTAAGTTGGGTCTTGAAGGATGAATAGGAGTTTACCAGGCAGAGAAAGACAAATATCATTTTGGATGGAGGGAACAGAGTTTACAAACATACAGCAGCATAGAAGGGTCTGTGGGCAGGGGATCGTGCTCACAATAATCACAGTTGATATTCCCTGAGTGCTTTAATGTGTGCTGGAGGCTTCCATGTAGTATTTTGACTTTGCCCTCACAGAAAGCCTACAAGTGAGGCACTCTTATCATTTTGTATCCATTTTATAGGTGAGGAATTGAGGCACAGAGGAAGTAACTTACCCAAATTGGTAAAAGGCTGAAACAGGATTCAAACTCAGAGACCTCTGGCTTCAGAGGCCCCTCACTCTTCCCAGCTCTGCTGCCGATCCCTGAGGTTGGCTGAGCACACACAACTCAAATGTGGGGTATGGAGTCCATTTCAGTGTGAGCTCAAAGCCCGATGGGTTTGTTGAGGGGACTCCTTTTCTAGGGGGCTCCTTCTGTGTATTGGGGGCTCCTCCAACTCCAGAGCTCTCCCTGGGGAGCAGGATTTGTCTAGGGGTACACACCGGGGGGCACTCTCAGTCCAGGTCACAGGCCCGGAGGGGGTGAGTAGGGAAATTTGGGAAAGGCTACAGGAACCCGTGCCCACCCTGAAAACCATTCAGAGCTGCGGTGCCTGCTGGTGAGTGGGGGAACCCCAGAGCACCCCGGGGAAGGCGGGGTCCAGCCAGCCTTGCCTGAGGAAAATTCTGGGCTTCCCCAGGGCCCTAGACCCACCTTCCTGCCTCTGTGTGGTTAACTGCCAAAGACCAAAGGGAAGTCAGAAGGCAGGAGGGGATGACATCCTGGGCCAGATGACACATTCTACTTGCCCATGTGAAGCTTCCCTCAGAGCTTGGCGGGAGCACAGAAGAATGCCAGTCCAACCCTTCCTTGCGGGAAGCCCAGCAGATGGTCACCCAAACCAGGTCATCATTTACTACCGGGACTATTTACAAGCTGGAGGTGGAGCCAAGGAAAGCTTCAAGGGATGGTGAAGGGTTCCTGAGCCTGGAAACATCTGGCAGCCCTATCTGCCCTTGGCCTGATGTCTCAGGGGTGGGAGCTTGTAGGGAGCACCTGCTACATACGAGCACGGGGGGCTCACCATCCTCAAAGGCTGGCCTGAGGGCAGCTCTAACAGGTTTTTTGGAAACTGAGCTGGTTTATGGAGAAGTCAGTGTAACCCAGTGGAATCAGACTCCCGAGGGTAGTTCCTGGCTCTGCTGCTTGCTACCACGTGACCTGGAGCCACTAACTGGATCAGTCCTAGGGTCCTCATTGCTCTAATGGGGTAAGTGACAGGTACAACCACGGATCTGTGAAGAGTAACTGTGAGTGTGGTTTACCCTATTCTAATCCTTCTTTTTAAAATTTATTTACTTATTTATTTATTTTTAAAGATTGTATTTATTTGAGAGAAAGAGAGAGAGAGAGAGAAGAGAGAGAGCATGCACCGGGAGAGGGAGAAGCAGATTCCCTGCTGAGTGGGGAGCCTGACATGGGGCTCGATCCCAGGACCCCAGGATCATGACCTGAGCTGAAGGCAGATGCTCTACTGACTGGGGCACCCGGGGGCTCTGAACCCCTCTTCCTAATGGGTTTCTAAATATATTCTCATTAACTCTCTCTCATCCCTGTGGGACATTCTTACTATCATCCTGATTGCACAGACGGTGATGCTCAGGTAGGTGGGATGACTTGCCCATTGTCCCATCCCCAACTAACAAGTGGCAGGGCCAGAGCCTTAACCACTGGTCAGGCCACTCCCTGTGATTGTCACTGACTTCTAGAGAGCCTGAGACAGAACTTGGCAGTGAATATTTTAATGATAGTACCTCACAGATGGGTGTGAATTAAGGACTATTGGGTGCTTCCTAGGCCACAATGTATGAAGCACTTTCCCTGAAGTGACTCCAATGCTTGGACTTATCATTCTCACCAACGGGGAAACTGAGGCCCCAGAGAGGTTAAGTGCCTTGTCTCACTGCTGCTCTTGCAGGGACTTTACTTTTAGGAAATGGCTTTGCTAATCTTGGGAAAAATAAACCCTGCATTGTCACTCCATCTGCTCATGGGATTATTACATATGACACATTTGGAGGTGAGAAAAAAAAATGGGACATTTTTCAGACTGCCTCCACCCCAAACAACTACGTATTTCCTCCTTCAAGGGGAAAAAAAATACTTGGAGTAAAGTAAAATAAAAAACCTACCTCTCAATTTCTCAACTTTTTTTTTTTTTTTCCCCCCTGGAATGTTATATCTCTGATGAGGAGTTAAAGCTTTAGGGCCTGCTGGCAACAGAGGGAGGGAGGCCAGTGAGGCCAGACACGGGCCAGATGGAACGGGCAAAGTGTCCTATCTGTCCCCTTAATAATTCCTAGGCCAGGGTGACCTGTCACCGTGAGCAAGGGGGAGGGAGAAAAATGAGCCAATTCGTTTCTAAATGGCTCTGTAACTCCAGGGTGTTATCGAGCAGAGACAAAGGACACCCCATAATTCTCAGGAAGGGAAGCAGGATCTCCGGGAAGACTGTCCAGTCTGCCGAAGCCCTCCGGCCACCCTGGGATCCGCGCTGCATAAATACAGGGAGCGATGGATCTCCTGGCGCCACGGATTTCCCCTTGCCATTATTGATTGAATTCTTAGATGAGAGGAGACTTTTTGACCAGAACTAGGCTCTGTGTATCTCTCTTGAAAGTCTTTGCGGTTCCAGGACTCAGGCCGAGAGAGGAAGTGGCATCTCTGTTTCCTTCTCAGAATGTTGCCTGGCGGCTGCGTCTTAAATACAAAAAAAAAAAAAAAGGCTGTCTGTCCCTGGGTTTCTCAGTCTTCCAGAAGCTGTCAAAGTTCGAGAGTTTTCCCAGGGGGGAGAAGAAAGTGCTTCAGCTGACAGTCCCTATATATGTATTCCGTGTGCATAAAATCAATCTGATAATAATTCTTTGGAACACGGGTGCAAGGGCGGGGGGAGGGTAAGAAGGCCCCTTGCAGAGCTTCTCAACCTTGAAAATGCATGAGTCACCTTGGCATCTTGTGAAAATCAGGACTATGATTCAGTGGGTCTGAGTGGTCCTGAGGTTGTGAGGCGCCTACATGCTCCGGGGGATCTGGGGCGGGAGGAGCAGAGTGCAGACTCCGCACCCTCTCGGGCTGCGCTTTTAAGCCTCTTCTGTCCTTCAAGCCTGCCTCTAATTCCCTTATTAACCCATTCATCAAACACTTAGTGGCTCCTGCAGTGCGCCCCGCCCTGCTCCAGCCAGGCTCTGGGGCTGGAAGATGACCCGGACACAGTGCCTACTTACAGCTGGTGCCAGCAACCACCGCTCCCCAAGCGCTTGCTAATGCGATGTGACTAGTGCCCTGAGAGAGGACACGGGAAACCCTGCCGCGGGAGCCTGCCCAGCTGAGGGCGGTGATGAATGCCCCTGGAGGCCTCAGGGAGGTGATGCTGAAGCCGGATATTGAAGCGAGAGTAGGAGCCTTTCAGATAGAGAGTAGAGGCAGGTGGGGTGTGTATACGAAGGCTTGAAGGTTTGAAAGCGTTTGCCAGAAAACAGGGATGCTGGTTGCAGATGCCCCCAACTCAGAGGTGTTTGTTCTGGTGGGATGTGCATTTCCCACCAGGTTGGGAGCTCTTGGAGGTCAGGGCTGTCATCTGGCTTCTCTCTGTCCTTCCAGCCCTGCAAACAGTGCTCAGCAAACACTAATTCAACTCAGATGAAGCTGATTTGTTCATGTTGGGCAAAAGGGCCCATATTCTGGTGTGCATCGGAATCTCCTGGAGGGCCAGTTAATAAAACGGATTGATGGCCTCACCCTAGAGGCTCCCATTCAGGAGGTCTGGGTGGCGGCCTAGAATGTGAGTTTTTGACAAGTTCCCAGGCGATGGTGCTGCTGCTGATTCTGGAATCCCCCTTTGAGAATCACCAACATTCAACATGGATGTTGTCTGCAGGAGAATTAATTCCTCCAGGGGGAGGGGAGTGGTGGGCTCAGAGAAGGCAGTGTGGATGAATGCAGATAGCATGGGCTCCAGAGCTGCATAGACTGCGTTTTGCTCAGTTCTGCACCCGTGCGACCTAGATGTGATCCTGCCTTCACTTCCCCCATCTGTAGAATGGCACATTTATACCCATTGTGTTGTGCCCAAGATTGCGAATCCAAGAAACCACCAAGGAGCCGACACCGATGCAAGTACATGAGGGTTTATTTACAAACTCGAGCTTGGGTCCAAGTATACTCCATACAGCGAGCACGGGCTTGGACCCCGAGACTAAGAAGCACAGCAGTGTTATAAGGGCCAGTGGCCAATGAGATTATAACATACACAGAAAGTTGCACAGTCATTTTGGTCCACACGCAGGTGGCCAACTGAATTACCATTCACCCTATAGTGACCATTTGAACTGGCCTATTATTCTGGTTAGAATTGGTGGGCAGGTTTGGCAGGCAAAAGAGGGGTTTTCATTCCTTGGCTGGTTAAAGGTCAGAGGTCCCACATTCCTAAGTGTGCTGGTTTCTGATAAGGGTGTGCTTAATAGCTAAACTAGGGTGAGGGAGTGCCTTAAACAATAGGCAGGTCGCGTGGGGGGTTTTACATGAGATGGCGGGTGTAGCACAGAATGGAGTTAGTCCTGCTCTGCTTGTCCAGGGGTAGGGGATTTTTGTTAGATTTCCTGGGTCCCACATTCCCCCCTTTTTCAGAGGATCCTTTGCAGGACCCAATTATGGGTCCTGGGCCCCTGTTGACAAAGGCAATGGTCTTAATTTTTCTCGGCCTCCACGATTGTGCATTGCGGTGACAGGCATTCCTCCTCCTCCTCCTCAAAATAGGACATTTTAGATCGTTGCATCGCAGCACCAAGGACAGACGTAAACCTGTCATAGGAATCCTTAGTGAAGTTTCAGGTGAAACCCAATTGAATCCAGCTTAAGAAATAAAAAGGTGGGACACCTGGGTGGCTCAATGGTTGAGCGTCTGCCTTCGGCTCATGTTGTGATCCTGCGGTCCTGGGATCGAGCCCCAGGGTGGGCTCCCAGTAAGAAGCCTGCTTCTCCCTCTGCCTGTGTCTCTGCCTCCCTCTCTGTGTCTCTCATGAATGAATAAATAAAATCTTGAAAGAAATAAAAAGGAAGTTGTTGGCCTATGTAAATCAGAAGTGTGGGTATCTGTGGTCAGGAACCTGGATCAGGAATTCAAATGGTGCCCCTGGGGCTCTTTTTCCATCTTTTGGCTCAGGGTTTCTTCTGTCTTGGTCCCCTTCTCAGGCAGGCTTGCTCTCTGCAGCAGCTAAGATGAACCGGGTTGTGCCAGGACTTCATTTCTTCCCAGGTATTGATCCCAGAGAAAAGAGGGTGTCTCTTTCCCAGTCTCTCCCGCAACAGCTCCAGAGATTTCACGGATTGGCCCGGCCAGGGTCATGTGCCCATTCCTGAGTTAATCACTGACCCCGGGGAAGGAGAGCTTCGATTGGCCAAAGATTGGCCCTTTGGGGATCCATGAAAATGTAGGAGAGTTGTTGGGGCAGGGTTGAGGATGGGGGTGACCCTGGGAAGCTTCTCTGTGGCCGTTAAAAAAGAGGGCAGGGGAAGTATGCCTGGCACTTTAAAACTGCCTGGCTTTTTAAGTACTCCGTAATTTGGAATCTTCACTATTTTAAAATTCTTCTCAGTCGGCCTGACTTAATGAGATTTTCAAAGGACTGATAAGGACTTAAGAGCACCGCGCATTATAATGGTAGTGAATACTCGCTGGGTGATTACAAAGGGCCAGGTAGTGTTTTACCTATCAATTCACTTATTCTTTCCAAGAACCTTAAGTGGTTGGTGCTATTCTCATTTCTTTCCTTTGCAGAGGAGGAAACGGAGGCTCAGAGAGGTTAAGTAACTCGCCCAACATCCCAGAGCTAGTGCTGGCCGAGGCAGCCAGTCTGCAAACCCAGGCAGGCCGGTTGTCCGTCTGCCTAACCAGCTGGCTACATGGTTTCCTGTGAATCTTCAAATCTGATTACTGGAAGATTTTGTAGAGATTGTAGAGATGGTCTCAACCAGTGCCCCCACCTCTGCTTTTCTTTTCCCCCAGAAATTACGGTGAAGAGAGAGGAGGATTCATTTGCTTGTGGTCTTTTGAGCCTGTAATGGCACAACCCAGAGCAGAGCGCTGCTCTTTGAACTGAATCTGGTGCCCCCTGTGCTATACCATCCCTCCCCTGGCTTCTTCTGGGTTTTCTGGAGAGAGTCACTGTTCTCAAGAGTGTGGAGAGATCGGCTTTGGCCGCTGCTTGTGACCACCTGAGTCTGTATGTTCGCATCCCCAGCACCTGGCCCTGTGGCCAGTGCCTTGTGGGTACTTCTTCCTTCCATGCAGTTTTTTGGGTAATACCAGGGTGTATCATCAGGTGTAAACCCAGCCCAGGCCTATTTCTTTGGTTCAGACCATGTTGAGGATGGTGCACAGTGGGGCCACAGACAACCTGAAAGCACCATGAGAAGCTGCTGCCAGTGCTAGTTTGCTGCTGTGAGCGCTGCTCAGGAATGTTGCTTTTCTTGTCTTTCGAAGGGAGGACTGGGGACCACCAGTACCAGCAGCTCCGGAGCACCTTAGAAATGGTGAGTCTTGGGACGCCTGGGTGGCTTAGTGGTTGAGCGTCTGCCTTCAGCTCAGGTCGTGATCTCGGGGTCCTGGGATCGAGTCCCACATCAGGCTCCCCGCAGGGAGCCTGCTTCTCCCTCTGCCTGTGTCTCTGCTTCTCTCTCTGTGTCTCTCATGAATAAATAAATAAAATCTTTAAAAAAAAGAGAAATGCAGAATCCCAGGTGCCATCCCTGACCGGTGAGTCAGAATCCGCATTTCAGCCAGAAGCCTAGGTGACTGTGCACAAAGCCTCATTGTCCCCCGGCCCTTCACCAGTCCTGGACGGAGGAGAAAGTGGCCACTAGGTGGGGGTGTCGCCTGGGCAGAGGACCAACTGAACTGTGGGCTCCTCCAGCAGAGCCCAGGAGCAGCAGAGCCGGCCAGGGCTCTGAGCCACAGAGGGAACAATGTTTAGGGCTACAGTGCCCCCCATTCCGGCCGTCTGCACCCACATATTCCCCCACTCCCAGCAGCCTGCCATATTGCCAAAAGATCCAAATGAACCCTAAGAACAAAGATTTCCCTCATGGAGACTCAAAGAATATGCCCCAGGCCAGCTTGATTCCTCTGTGGTTGAGGAGTCCGATGCAGGGGCCCCGGTGGCCCACTGGGGAAACCACTGACTTGCAATCTCATTTCAAGACCTTTGGCCTCCACCTGTCTCCAGAAATGTCCTGCTCCGAGTGCTGTAGTAGAGAGAGTGTCCAGTCACTCTGGGGACCACTTTGAAGGATGAGGTTAGGCTCATGGGGCTTGTAAAAAGTTCTGGCTTTTTGTCCAGAAAACTTGTCACTGGGCATTGTGGGTCTAGATATCTCTCTCTCTGTTCTTTTTTTTTTTTAATTTATTTTATTTTTCTTTAACAAATTTAATTTATTTAGTTTATTTGAGAGAGAGAGAGCACAAGCAGAGGGCAGGAGGAGGGATAAACAGACTCCCCACTGAACAGGGAGCCTGGCTTGGGGCTCAATCCCAGGACCCTAAGATCATGACCTGACCTTGTGGCAGAAGCTCAACCGATGTAGCCACCCAGGCCCCCTTAGCTCTGCTTTTTGTTTTTTAAGGCATCTCTGTCATCAGGACGTGGTATTCTTCGTGGCTCTGCCACTAACTAGCTGTGTGACCTTGGGTAGCTCACTCAACCTCTCTGAGCCCTGGTCTCCTCATCTGTAGGGAGGGATGACGTGCCCGTCTCTTGCATTTGTGAGTAGGCTCAAAATCAAATGTCATTATGAAGCAAAAGTACCTTCTGAGCTGCAGAGCGCGGCACAAAATGAGATGTGACTGGGTATTTGAAGCATTGAGAGATTAAGAGTAATTTTTTGAGCAGGATAGACAGATATTGATCCAACATCATCTTGGCTGCAGGAGCCCCCTTACTCCTCTTCCACTTCCATTCTTGTCCTACAGTCCATTCTCTGCACAGCAGCCAGAGTGATTTTTAGGAATTAAAAAAAAAATCACTTTATGACTCCCCCACCCACGCCCCCCTTACACCCAGTGGTGTCCCTCTGTCTTCCCAAAGACACTCAGTTCCTTACTCGCATCTCCAAGGCTCACCTGCTATGTTGCCGCCTCCAAGCACCCTACTCCCTGGTTCCTTCTGCTCCTCCTTGCCGTCTCTCCCTCATCCTCGCCTCAGCATCTTTGCTGTTCCCTGAGCCTGCTTTGTGTGAGGCTGTTCTTCCCTTTCACTTAGACCCCCACAGAAATGTCACTTCCTCAGAGGAGAGACTGTCCGGGCGGGCCACCAGGTCTAAAGTAGTCAGCTACCTCCTCCCTTGGCGCAACACCTGCTCAAATGCTCCAGCCAGCCCTTCTCACCTTCTGGAATTTCCCTGGCTGATTAGACTCCAGGTGGTCATGTTCGAGGCCGGAGCTTGCCGGCCTCCTTCCCCTGGTCTCCCTGAGACCTAGGACACTCGAGCCCGGCACATAGTAGGCGCTCCGTACACTTCTGTCGAGTGAAGGTGCAGCATGGATACATCTGCAGTTCTGGCTGCTGGGAGTACCTCTAACCCAGGAGGACCCGCCAGACTGCTTCCACGGCCACAACGGGCATGTGCAGCTCTGCCCCTGTGTGCCACACGCCTGTGATCGGGGTTGGGGGGACAAGCCACCGCTTTGGCCCTTTGTGTTCCGCCTCCGAGGGATTGGAAGGATCCAGAGGGAGACACCTGCTTTGGCAAATGCCTGTGTTCAAGCATGTGTTTTCTTCGAAGACTGTTAATTCCTGTGAGTTGGGAGGATAATTAAATCTCATTTTATAACGATTCGGTATTATTGTACACTTCGGGGTCTGTTGTAATTATTAAGCAGGATGGAAAATAAAACATCCAAATACCGTAATTAACTTTACGATCAGAGCAGATGTCACCTTGGGAGGGCTAACACCTCTGGGGCAAGTTTCTTTTCTTTTTCTTCTTTCCGCCTCTGCCTGCCCATCCCTTGCCTCCAGCCGCCACTTCTGTCCATCCACAGAGACAGCCATCCTTTAACTACATTTGCTCATGTGGTCAGCCAATGTCCGCTGAGCCCTGCTCTGTGATGGTATCTTTCTGGAGAATGAGAGGGAGAGGGCATCCTCCTCATCCTTCTAGGCTTAAAGCAAGCATCACCTGTCCCTCCTGGCTTCCTGGGCCCTCTCCTCTTTACTCTCGTGGGAGTTTGTGACTTCCTCCTCCGAGCAGCTGGGCACCTGGTGCAGAATCCATCTAGAATTTGCATCTGGAACTTGGTGGGAGACGTTCGTGTGCCAGTCTCCCCCACCAGACTGTCTGGACCTCGAATGCAGAATTGCTTCTGTCCTGCTTGTCATTGTTACCCAATGCCTAGAACAGAGCCTGGTCCTTACCAGGTGCTCAGTGAGTATTTGTTGAGTGGATACAAGATTTTCTTCATCGCTCTATCTCCAGGAACCAGAGCGTTGTCATCCTTGCTAAACATTTGTAGAATGAGTGATGAAGGGTTATCTTCAGGGATGGAGAAAGAAAGAATGGGATGGTTGGGGGAGGAGGGGAGAAGCAGAATTGGAGACCAGAAGGAGGAGGGGGGTCTGGGTGTGTGTATGTGTGGGGGGGTCTGTATTGGTTTGCTAGGGCTGCTGTCACAGAGTAGCACCGAGTAGGGGGCTCATACACCAGAGATGTACTTCCTCCCTGTTCTGGAGGCTGGAAGTCTGAGATCAGGGTGCCGGCGGGGATGGTTTCTTCTGAAGCTTCTCTCCTGGGCTTGTAGATGGGCGTCTTCTCCCTGTGGCCTCACATGGTCTTCCCTCTGCGTGGATCCGTGTCCTGATCTCCTCTTCGTATAACACCGTCATATCAGATTAGGATCCATCCCAATGACCTTAACTTAATCACCTCTTTAAAGAGCCTCTCCCCAGGGGCACCTGGGTGGTTCAGTGGTTGAGCATCTGCCTTTGGCTCAGGGCATGACCCCCGGGTCCTGGGATGAGTCCCACATTGGGCTCCCAGCAGGGAGCCTGCTTCTCCCTCTGCCTGTGTCTCTGCCTCTCTCTGTGTGTGTCTCCCATGAATAAGTACATAAAATATTAAAAAAAAATACCCTCTCTCCAAATACGTCCACGTTGTGAATCACTGGGAGTTAAGACTTCCACACATGAATTTTGATCGGGCCACAATTCAGCCCATACGTGGCTCCAGGTCCCTTCTGTGACTGTGATGGGGAAAAACTGGACCAAGAGACTCTAAAGGAGGAAAGCGGCAGTGACTTCGACTGCACGGATGGGGGTGGTTGGTGTCTCCATCCCCTTGGCCTCTGCATTTCCCTCTCCATCTCTGACATTGGGCAGCGTCATTCTGGGCCCACATCTGGTCTTGCCAGGAGGGGGAGACAGAGCTCTGAGTGCTGGCGCCACTGCAGGAAGCCAGCCCAGCTGGGGCAAATGGGGTGGCACCATCCCCAGATCCCTGGTGCCATGCTGTGGCAGGGGGGCAGTGAACCATGGCCCTAGCCTGCATGTCAGGAGTTCCCAGCCAGATAGGGGGCTCCGGGGGCATCCTTGGGCTTGTCACGTGTCTGCTCCCCACTCCCTCCAACCTGCCAGCTTGGCGTTCCAAGAGGGGCTGCCCAGCTGCCACATCTGGCTGCAATCTCAATTGTCATGGAGATTAAAGATAGCACGTTGGTGACAACGTGGATGCTCTTGCTTTTCTGTGCATGTGAATTTCTTTTCTCTCAAGTCAGGGAAAGGCTTTTGATATAATCAGGATTAGCCCGTGGTGCTTGATGAAGGTCTCCCGGAGTCGGGGCTGCAGATGACGGTAAGCCCCCGCTAACCTGCTGAGACGGTGATAGAAATCAGCGCTGGTGCAAACTCACTCCTCCCCCCAGCGGGGCTGACAGAGAGAGGGGGCCCTGCTGCTGGTCCCGCTCCCCCAAGACAGGGATTCGACAGGGAAAGGGAGCCGAGTTTGAACTGTGTGCCTGGCAGTGGCTGCTCTCAGACAAACGCCCCAAGGCGGGCGCAGCAGGGAGGAGCACTGCAGGGGGCTGCTCTGCTGCCCCCCAGGCCCAGCTCTGCCTCTACCTGCTGCAAGCTGCCCCTCCAAGCAGGGCCTCCTCTGGAAGGTCAGAGGACTGGATTCCATCTTGCAGGTCAGTGATGGATGGGTGCTGGCTGCCCAACGGTCATGCTATGAAGCAGGTGGAGGCCACATGGGCTGGCTCTTCAGAAGAAGAAGGCTGTGATTGATTAGTGATGTCTGCCATGGTCTGGAGTGGGAGAGTGGTGGTGTCAAGGCTGCTCATCTGACATCTCTGGACTAAATGAACCCGAAGGCTCATTCCAAGTAGTATCTTATTAAATCCTGGGGATGTTCGTCCTGTCATCAAGTATCCATAATATTCTTCTGACTGTGGCTTCTCGCCAAATCCTTCAATCACCATTTTCGATCAAAGATTGGGATGTGTGTGATAGACCCAGTGGTCCCCTTCAGGCTTGAGGAACTCATCTGTCCCCTGGCTGCTGACTGGTGGCCCCCGGCTGAGTCCCTTCCTGGGCACGGCACTCGGTTGAAGGGAGTGACTCTGTCCTAGATCAGGGGACACCTGTATCTGGTGACTGGCCCATTTGGGAATACAATTTGGGAACTTTTTGGATGGTCGTTCCAGTTTGTAGCAATGAGTAGGAGCAGCTGGGCTTTTGTAATAATTGTGTCTGAGTTGAACTTTTCCCTCTGGCTAGCCCCACGACCCGTGCCCTCTTACTGGTGCCATTCCTGAAAAGCCCAGAAGCAGCCTACAGGCCCATCTCTATCTGGAGGTCGGTTTCTAGTGAGCCCCGCCCAGGAAGTGGATAGGTCCAGAGCCGACTTGTGCATGTCAGTGCCTCAATTTCCACTCTTCTTGTTCACACTTCTTTGATGGAAACAGATCAACTGGATGCACAGCCCATGCTCACCAGGAAGGAGCCAGTGGCAGCTGGTCGGTAGACGCATTAGTTCTTTCTCACTCAGGTTACAACCCTCAAATCATCGGATTGGACAACATTACCTCCTGGCGGGTTTCCCAGCTCCAGGTCCTCGGTGCTGTGAAATGTCACCGCCACTGTGGTGTTGTGTCCCCTGGTGGAAAGCCCAGAGGCCCCAGTTTTAATTGCATCTCAGTTACTGTCTTGTGTGACCGGTGACAAGTCACTTCCTCTGTCTGAGAAAGCTGGAAATTGAAGGGACCAGATCAGAGGTGTGGCTTGAGAACTCCTCTCCCTGCCCTCCTCCTCACTCTTACTCTTGCCTCGTTGCTCAATGTGTGGGACAGACTGCATGAAGTGGCTCTTGTGTGTGTGGGATGCAGGCCTGGAGCCTGGCCCCCTGCCTGATGCTCCCCTGAACCCCCTCTGAGGAGCGGAGTCTGAAGATCATTGGGGGAGGCTCCCTGAGGGTTTTGGATGAGTGCTACAGAGTTGGTTTCTCAGGGCAGCTGTGTCAAATGACCAAAATCTGGGCAGCTTAAAACAACAGCAACTTATTCTTGTATAGCTCTAGAGGCCGGAAGTGTGACTTCAAGGTGTGGGCAGGGCCATGCTACCTCCAAGGTTCTGGGGAAGAATCCATTTCACGTGCCTCTCCTAGGGTCTGGGGGTTGCTGGAAATCCTTGGTGTCTCAGCTTGTAGCACATCGTTTCTGTCTCTCTCTCTGTCTCCATGTGGCCTTCTCTTCCTTGTGTCTATCTCCTGTCTCCCTCTGCCTCTCCTATGAGGACACGTCGTTGGATTTAGGACCCACCAGGATGATCTAGGATTATCTTCGTCTTAGATCAAAGAAGGTCCTCTTCTCAAGATTCTTGACTTACTATCATCTGCAAAGACCTCTTTTCCAAATAAGGTGATACTCGCAGGTTCCAGGGATTTGATGTAAATATCTTTCTGGGAGCCATTTATTGGGTCCACCATGCCTACCAGGGATGGAATGAGTGGTTCTTGGGAGACTGGGCTGTTTGTAGCAAACACAGCCTATTGTCTGGACCTCCCAGGCAAAGCCAGTGTGAGAGCCAGGTGGAGGGCAGCTATCTTGTTGGTGCAAGTCTCGTCCTCCCCTCCTGCCTTTGTCTCTCCTTTCCCTTCTCTTGCCTTCTCTGAAGAGGCTTATGTTGAGTTTCTCTCCACTTCTGCAAAATGGGATTCCAAAGACAAAATGATTAGAGATGGTTCTTGTGGGAGGAAGCTCGGTCATGGGCCACCACTGGCCTACCAGTCAGAGCTACTTGTGAGTTCACAGCCCTGTTTCCTTTATGACCTGCATTACGAATTCAGCTCATTTTTGGATCATAGCACTTCTGGGAAATTAATTGAACATAAAGAAATCTTTCTAAAATGTTAACACTTTTCATAAATCAATAGTCCAATCAAAAGTCAATGTTCTCCTTGGGCATTACCTTTATATTGGTCAGTTTGGTCAGGAAAACAGAAGCAGTCTCTTGCGTTCCAGGCTCGATGGTTAATTGCAGAAGCAGGGGCTTATATGAGCTGGCCCATGAGTGATCAGAGGAGCTGCTGCCCAAATCCAGGAACGGTGTCCCGGTCAGGGACCCCAGCCTGAAGCATGGAAGAGGTGGTTCTCAAAAGACTGCCAACAAACTGTACAATACTTGAGTATCTCTAGAAGCTCCCCGGACCACCTTGGTTGGACACAGCAAAGCCAGTGGTTCCCAGGAGCTGCTCCTCCCTGAGAGTGGTGCTTCCCCCCTGTTTCTGCCTACCAGTTTCATGCCAGTCCCTCACTGGCGGACTCCAACCCAGAGCCACTCAGGCAAGGGGGTTCTGAAGAATGTGGTCTCCAGGTTCTCCTTTGCAGAGGACATCTTGAAAGGGAGATTGAGGGTGGGGAGGCTGCAAGAGACAATCCAGCATGGTTTTCAAATGATTTTGCTCCTTTGGAAACCTCCTTCCTCTTTTCTTTCTCTGAAAAGAAGTCTCCAACAGCCAAGAGTTTGGTGCAAAGGCCCACAACCTCTTTGGGACAAAGGTCCTTTTGCATTTAAGTGAAGTGGAGGAGGAGAGTGTCTGCCATCAATGAAAGGTTTCTGAGAGAAGGGACCACTGGTGGAGCAGGGGAAGCAGCCTGAAATGAGGGACAAAGCATGGGATCTGCAGACAGACGGCATTGGGGCCAGATCCTGGCTTGGACCTTTGACTGTACTAGCCTCAGTTTCCCTACTTCAAAAGCCCATCAACAATAATCAACCTCTGAGGTTGTTAAGAGTGTTCAATGGGATAAATGGTGTGGCACATACCAGGATGTCCACTGCAGCCCTGTTTCTAAGAGTGAGAATTTGGACATAGCCTAAGTGTCCATCGCAAGGGGAATGAATGGCCTATGTGAACGATGGAAATCCACACCATAGAATACTAGACAGCAGGCACAATGACTGAGGTAAACTTATAATACTAACCTGGAAAGATCTCCAAGACACAGAGTTCAGTGTAGAAAGCTATTTGCACAACAACGACTGACCGCAAAGCAGCCTCAGTGGCTAACACTCACCTGGCCCTTTTGTGTGTGTGCCCATTGGTGTCCCTGACGGCCTGGGCCTCACAACTGCCCTGTGAGGTAGGTATGATTGTTTTTTTTTTTTTTTTTAATTTTTATTTATTTATGATAGTCACACAGAGAGAGGAGAGAGGCTGAGACACAGGCAGAGGGAGAAGCAGGCTCCATGCACCGGGAGCCCGACGTGGGATTCGATCCCGGGTCTCCAGGATCGCGCCCTGGGCCAAAGGCAGGCGCCAAACCGCTGCGCCACCCAGGGATCCCAGGTATGATTGTTATGCCCACTTTATAGGTCTCATGCCCAGCCTGGGGAAGGGCGATCCTTACCAGGGGAAACAGCAACAGCACAGATGAGTGCCGCGGGAGCGCTGTGACTCCCCGCCCCCCCCCCCCCCACATGTAGATGTGCTACATCTTCTTCTTCTTCTTTTTTTTTTTTTTCTGCTACATCTTCTATGAACTTCTATGAACTTCTATGTTCAGGCCTCTCCTGCCCTGATTTAGTGCCCTGACTCTCTCTCTTTAGTGCCTCTCCTGCCCTGACTCTCCCACCTGCGCTCACCCAGTAACTAAGCCTGGAAAAGCCTCTAGAGGCTTTTCCAGTGCTCTCTGGAGGTGACCTTCCCAGAAGGCTGGAATTGTTTGTGAGGGTTTGTCGATGGCACCATCAGGCCCAAGGAGGCCAATGTCTTGGTTGTGAGAGGCACCAGCAAAGGGAAATAGAGACACGAGAGGGACACGAGAAGGTGCCCAGGATGCGTTTGCGTGCCGGAACTGGCCTCTCCTTGTGTGACTGCCCCTTCACCTCCTACCCCAATCATCACAATTCTGTTACATGAACCAATAAATCTCCTCCATTTTTTTTTGCTTTTATTTTCCTCACTGTCAATATAATTGTCCTCATACTTAGATCAAACTGTGCTGTGCTGAGCACATGCAAGCAGCTCACAGTGAGGAAGCGAGCGAGTAAATCCAGGGTGCTCCGTAAGTTCTGTAATAGAGGTCTGAGCATGTCTGCCAGCAGAGACAGGGAAGGCCTCCTGGAAGAGGTGTCTCTTGGGCTCACCAGGAAGGAAAGGCAGGGTGACTGGCAGGTGGGGGGAGCACACCTCTCCAACATGAGGGGACGGGCTGGGTGATGCCCGAGGTCTGGTATAAAATGCCTGGAGCCAGTGGGATGGTGCAGCTGACCCCTGGGCTGCTCTCCCAGGTGAATGGCTTTGAGTTGGCTCTGGCCTTGCCCACTGGCTGTGGGGCTCTCTTGTAGAAGAACCAATGGAGGCTCATTTTCTCTCCTAGCCTCCCTGTCCTGGACCTGATCTGGGTACTCTCCTCTGCTTGGGGTGCCCCTTCTCCACCTGGGACGCTGCCTGGCCTAGGTGGCCCCTCCTCTGTGTCCCAGTGAGCTCCCAAGACACTGCCGTTGAGCCTGGAGGTCCTGCTCTTGTGACATCTTTTGTGGTGGGCTGTGACTTTCTGTTTACCTGCTTGCCCCACATTCCACACTAGAGCGAGGGCCTCCCTGGCCTCTGGAGGCAGGATTCTGACTCCGTTTTTTCTGGAGTCCCAGTGTCTACTAGAAGGAGTGTTGGCTGATGGCTGAACATGAACTCCCAGAATTCCTGGGCTTTCAGGAGAGATACGTCCCTGTCTGTAGGTGCGCCCATTTTAATTAGCCAACCCAGCCTGTCTCCTCAACAATCCTGTTCTGGTTTTCTGCACATTTGGAATGTGCTGCATTCAGCCTCACCACCTGTTGGGAGATGGGGAGAAAATGAGCAAATGGCTTTAAAAGACCCAATTACTGCAGCAGCAGTAATTCCTGCCAGGCTCTGCCCCAGCACCACTGATCCTGTAGCTCACGGATGTGGCATGGGGTCCCCGGACTGAGATGTGTGTGATAACTGACATGTGCCTGGTGTGGTGCCTCCGGCGTGGGCTGTCCTGGATGGCGCACCCCCTCATCAAACCCTTCCCTTAAACTCTGGGTCAGTGAGCCCTGCTCCACAGATGAGGAAACCAAGGCTCACAGAGGTGAGGGGATTTGCCCAAGGTCGTGCAGGTGATAGCAAAGGTGGGGACTGCCTGAGATCCCCCTGTGCTTTCGTTTCTCAGGTGCTGGGAGCCAGGACCCGGCAACTCTTCATTTACGGGGTTGGGAGAGACCTGAGCAGTCAGCTGACCAGAACTTTTGCCAACTTTCAGCTTTTTTTTTTTTTAAAGATTTTTTTAAAAAAGATTTAACTTATTTATTCAAGAGAGACACAGAGAGAGGCAGAGACACAGGCAGAGGGAGAAGCAGGCTCCCTGCGAGGAGCCCGATGTAGGACTTGATCCCAGGACCTTAGGATCATGCCCTGAGCCAAAGGCAGATGCTCAACCACTGAGCCACCCAGGTGTCCCCAACTTTTAGCCTTTAACAGACATTTTCTCCACATTTATTAAGTAGTAGATTGGTGGAGTATCAGCAATATGAGGGACCCTCCTCTTTGGTCACATTCCATCTTCTGTGCATTCATTCTCAGGACATCTGGGTGCTGACACCTTCTGAACCTCTCATTCCTGTTAAGTTTTGTCTCCCAAGCACCAGATCCCTGAATGTTCCTGCTCGGGGCCTGTTCATTACTGCCTTTCTCAAAGCCCCCAGTTCGGTCGTGGGGAGGACAAATGCCATGCTGGTCCTGCCCTCCGGGAGCTGGAATTTGGTAGATGAACAGCAGAGGAGAAAAAGGAGACTCAGGTTAAGTGTCTTGCTCGAGGTCACGCAACAGAGGACAGAGATTCGCACTCCAGTCTCCAGTCCCTACTCGCAATATCCTGGTACTCTTTTCACAGCGCCAGGCTATGGATGTGCTCTAGGAAGAAGGGGACTGATAAAAGAGAACCGCTGGAATACAGAGCAAAGAGAACCCAAATGCAGACTTGGGAATCCTGGGTTCTAGTCCTGGGTCTGCCTCGACCTCCCTGTGCAACCTTGGATAACTCAGGTCCCTTTCTGGCTCTCATATAGATCTGTAAAATGTCAGTTTGGAGTAAATACCTTCTAGTGTCAAAGGCCTGTACGTCCCCATGCATGTGTCATGGCTCAGTGTTACCACCCCCCCCTCCCCCAGGCCCCTTGAACCATTTACTGTGGCTGCTTACGTTTCTGTCATACTTATTGGCCTCTTTTGCACTCACCCTTCCTACCCCAAGCAGACTGTGAGCCCCTTACGGGGATAAACTGAACATCCTTCGTGTCTTTATCCACAGGGCATATTGCAGAGGCCCACTTAAGGGACTGAGTTACTCCAATTGGAAAGGGAGAAGCCGCTGAAGGCTTGGAGCAGGGCCCAACGTATACAGAGTGATGTTTCAGATTTTTCTAGATGTATTTACATTCTCCAAATTCTAGGAGACAAAAGTCTTAGGATGGTGAAGTCTTGAAGGTTAAGACTTGATCACAAACAAATAACCCAGGGCACACTGGAAGGTTGCAGGCAAGTACGGGGCTGAGAAACACGTCCCAGTGGCCTTGGTGCCTCACCAGCTCGGGAATGAGGTGATCCTGCCCACTGAGGAAGCTGTTAGCCGCTGGTCCTCAGCACTGCGGGGAAGGCAGCAAGTGAGTTCAAGACAATAAGGAAACTGGATGATGGCCAAAGATGCCTGATGTGCATCCTGGATGAGGACATGGGACCAGGTGACCTCTCCAGGGTCTTCCAGCATCAGCACTTGGGGTGCATGCCCACCATTCAGTCGTTTTGTTTCCTACGTGGGAAAGGGAAGAGCCAAGAGGAGGGGGGGAGATGCAGGAACCATTAGGGGGAGGGCACTCCTGGCTGAGCGTGCTTGGGTTCGCAAGCCGCAGTGAAATCCACTCATATGATTATCATGAGATGTCTGCACCCAGACTTCCGTCTGGTCTCAGCTTCCCTGAGTATATGGAGGCCGCACGTCCTACCCTGCAGAGCGTTCTGGGTGAAAATGGCATGCAAGGACAATATGATTGGCAGATGATCTCTAAGGGAGGAATTACCAGGAAGGGGCAACCGTTTCCAACAGCAGAACCCCACTGAACGTTTCCCCAAGGGAGACTCAGGTTGGAAGAGGTGGGAGGGAGACTCAGCTGACCCCCTGCTACGTACGGGTCAGGTGCTGTGCTGGGTCCTGGAGATATATTCTCAATTCAGTCTCACATCACATCTGCCAGGAGATGACAATCCCAATTTCTGTTATGACAGCACAGAAGTTCAGGATCTCTAGTTGCCTGAGGTCATAGGGCTAGAAAGTATCAAAGCTGAGATTAGAATTCTCACATTCAAGGCTGCCAGTAGCTCATAGGGCACATTTGTGCAGCTTGGAAGGTGCCTCCTACAGGGCGATGAAGCACTGTACCAGGTGCACAGAACGTGAATCCAGGCAGTATTTCAGCAACCCCTCTTCACCTCCTTGGGTGAGCGCCTTTGTGCAGTGTGCGACCTGAACAAACATACATGGCAGCCCTGCCCAACTCTGTCTCCTAAACTTGTACCCTTTAAGGCAAGACATGCCACCTCTGACCTGGGTCGAGTTGCCTTCTCCACTGATACTCCTTCCTTCCAGTGGATGAGTGGTTGGATGAGAATTGTAGAATCAGAGGAATAGAGGAATCATTAAATCCAAGTTGCTCGTTTTATAGGTGAAGGTAACTGATAATCAGGGTGTGGAAGGGATGGCTGAGGATACATCTTGATTCTCAAAAGGAAACTGTTAGCTCACTGGCCTCCCTACCCCTGGTTCACCTCTCGCCCCAAAGGGGTTTGACCTCAGGCCCCATCCTCAGTTCCTGGGAATTGTATCCCACATGGCAAGAACATCCAGGCTGCTGCCAGGCCCTGACAGCTGCACGGCTTCATTTCCTTTCCTTCTCAGGATGGCCAAGAGTTTGGGCTGCACCCTACACGCTCAGCAGCCCGCCAACATGCTTCTCTGGGGGTCACACTGGACTTTTTTTGTTTTTTGTTTTTATCTTGTGACCCTGTGGTCGGGATGAAATGAATTAAGCATTTGAGGAAAGGCACGCCAGACCTCGGCGTGCACCAAAGGCTTGCTCTTTCCTCCGTCCTCTCCGTGGCCCTCTCTGGCTTTCGGATACAGGTGGGGCTGTTCTCCTCTAAGATTCCCCAGCTTAGGAAGCTGGCGGGACCTCACACTGTCTCACTGGACCTGATGCAAGTGTGGCTAGAAGCGCCAGGACGCTGGGGGACCCGTGGCCCCCCGAGGCTGGGCGGTGGGGTGGTCCTGGGGCGGCAGGGGCAGAGTTGTGGGTGCAGGATGGAAACGATCCGGCATGTGATCCACGGTCTGCCTGTGGCTGTGCTTTGGGCTCAATGTCAACCCTGGTTGTTGGTGAGACGTGGGTGACCATCCACCACCGGCCTCCCCAAGTCCCCACTGGCTGCTGTGTGGCACAAGCAGAGAAAGGACCCGCCCCAATCTGCTGCTACCGGGAGCACCGCCCGCCCGCCCCCCCCCCGGCCTGCCGCCGATCTGCAGGGAGCCCCCTCCCGTCCCAGGTCAGAATTCCAGCAGGAGACTTTCTCTGGAACAGGGCGGGGTGCTGCCTGCTGCTCCCTTTGCCTTTTCACCCTCCTGCCCTGCCGGTGACCCGGGTTTATGGAGCCGCCTATCTCCTCCCACAGCTGCAAGGGGGACCCTTATCTCGGCACTGATTACACTCGATGGAGCACAAACACCCGCCCTCCGGCTCGGCAGGAGGGCCACATGGGGCTCTAATTGTTTTATGGGCTCTTCACACTCAGAGAAGAGGGGAGACGTGCGGGCACATGGGGCTGCTTCCTGGGGCCGCTCTTCCACAGCTGCTGCCATGTGAACCCCGCCCGAGTCCCGAAAAGGCCCGGTGTGGGGGTCCGGCATGGGGAGGGCACCGAGGGCCATCAGAGGGGTCGAGAGAAAACCCTCCAGGACCGGCCTTGCTGTTTGGTAAAGGGGGCGGGTGGCTCCCCCCAGAGCCACACGGAACCCCCACCTTGCAGGTTCTCGGGCCAGGCCCCCCATCGCCCAGGCCCCAGGACTCGCCTGTGCCCCCCGCCAGACCAGCCTGTCACCACCACCATCAGGGCACCTCTGTCATCTGCCACACTCCCAAGGGTGACCTCCGTCATCTCCCGGTGCCGGCAACAGTGGAGGAGAGGGTGGGATGGGGGCGGTGGAAGCCAGGGTGAAGACCCCGGGGCGGGGAAGCTGGGGCACCTGCCCGCGATGACACAGCCGCACAGCGGAGCTGAGACTCCACAGCCCTGCAGTCCGGTCCCATCTGGGTTGCATTCTCCTGCCCCTGCCTGTGCCCCCCACAGCCTCTCCCTCGCTCCTCTGCTTCTGTGTCTCACACACACACATTCAGGCACACACTTACATCATTCTTGGGTCTTTCTCCTGATCTCTCGTCTCCATGTCCCTCAGCCTCTGTCTTGCTCACTTCCTCTCCCTTTGCCCCCCCAGTTCTCACCTGGGGTCCACCCTCTCCTCCCACCCACCCCACCACCAGCCCTGACTCTGTCCATCTGTCCATCTCTTCTCCCTATCTCCTCAGCTGTGGCCGTGGTGTGGGCGCCCCCCTCCTCCCTCCCTGGATAGTCACCATGCAAACTCTGCAAATTGCTTTAATGAGAGGGTCCGAGAGCCGCCCCTGCTGGGCTGTGGTGTCCTGTCCCCTCTGCGAGTACACCCCTCTGCCCAAACCCCGCCGTGGCCCAATGACACAGGAAGCACCTTCCCTGGGTAGATCCAGGCCTTGCCGCGGTGCCAAGGTCCCCCTCAACGTCCTTGGCCACATGTGCATTCCCTGCACTTGACGGTGGCCCAGGGTGCCTGCAGGAACACCTTCGTACCCATTATCCCAGCTCATCTTCGGGTCTGTGGTGATGAGACTGTGCGGCAGGTCCCACAGGGCCGTGGGCTCTCACGGCACACAGTGGGCTGGGAAGCTCCGTCCTCAGGGGCCCCCGCTGCACCAGCCGCTAGCTGCACGCTGTCTCCTGGAAGGCTCACACCAGCACTCCTGCTGGTGCCTATTCTTTTATACGCTTTCCCGCCACCCACTGGAAAACTCATAAATAGACAAATTGGAAACAACTAATAAGCATATCCTTGATGCTACCGTGGACGGTGCCCTCTAGAGTTATGCAGTGCACAACCTGCACAAATGTACGTGGTGGCTCTAAACAACAAACCTGCGAGGGAGGGATGATTGCCTGAATTTTGTGCACAAGGACGCTAATTCTGCTGTCATGATCTTAAAACAGCAGACTGCCCTTTTGGCTCCTACAAGCCTGTGGGTCCCCTAGCCTGGTCTTCCTGGTCGGGGAATGTCTGCTCGGTTTGGAGCTCACTAGCAATCTCGGATTCTCAGCTTCGATTGTGTTCATGTCCCCAGGTTCCCATAGTGTGGTGTGAAGGACCCCAGACTGGGGGGCAGGAGATCTGGCTGAAATCGAAACCACCGCTTGCAAGCTGTGCCAATCTCGGGATTTACTATAACCTCTGTAAGCCTCAGCCTTCATATCTATAAAAGGGGAATGGTGGTCCCATCTACCTTCCCCACGAGGCTGCCTGAGGATTGAGGACGATCGCGGAAGGGAAGGTGACTAGCATGAGGGAGGCATTAAATAAATGTTTGGTGAATAAAATAACGAATGGATAAATAACCTGCAGTGGGAGGAAGTGGGTTTAGGAGATCAGATCAAGATCCACGGCTTCTGGGTGAATGTTTGTGCTCGGAGCACGGAGGGCTGGAGCCTTAGAGCCAGCAAGGTGCTCCTGTCGCGTACCCACCCAGTCTTTCAGTCCCCCCGGGGACAACTGTCCTGAGCTGCATTTTCTGTTCTTTTTAAAAAATTTTATTTTTGATTAATTTACTTATAGTTTTAATTTTTTATTTGAGTGTAGCGGACACAATGCTACACTAGTTTTGGGTATGCCATAGAGGATTTGACAAGGTCACACATTATGTGATGCTCATAGCAGATGCACTTTATCGTCTTGTGATGGCCTCCATGCTCGTATTAAAGGGCCCAGAATCTTCTGGAAGAGAGGACTCAGGATGCACTAAATTTTTTTTTTAACACCCAGCCGTCCTTGTGTTGGAGGACCCCAGGATCCTTCAGCTCAGGCTGGAGCCGGCCAGGCTCCTCAGGTGCGGCTCGGGAGGCCTGGGCAAGTGCCAGGTGCTGTAAGGGGTGGCACCTGGTTAGCCTCACCTTAGTCCTGACTCTGGCGTTAGTGGCGTGCTTTCTCCCCTGCATTTTGCTCTCATGGAGGTTTCTCATCCTCTGATTCTCAAGTTAAGTGTCACTTCCTCTGGGAAGCCTTCCTGGGAAATCTCTAAAGTCCCTCAGGTCCCCCTAAAACATCCCTCCCCCTAGCTTGCCCTTTACATCTCTAAGCAAATGCTAATATACTAATTATGCTGGTTGGGTGTGGCCAGTTCAGTCAGCATCACTGTCTCTCCTTTCACCGCAGAGCAGAGGCTGGGAGCTGCAGTTTCCCAGAATCCCCGGATCCCAGGACAGTCCTAGGGTAGATGTGTTGCAAGGAGAGAAAAGGGGCCGGTATTCTCCAGAGGCAAGCAGCCAGACAAGGGCACAGACACGAGGCTGAAAGCGGCTCGCAGGTGAGCTTCTTGAGAGGCACCTCCGTCTGGGGTACAGGCCGAGTCTCATGGGTGAGTCTTAAAAATCAGCTCACCGTGGGGTGGCTCCCCTGCCCTTCATTCCCGCTGCCTTCCAACGATGGGCAAGCCTGTGTATGGGAATAGTGTTAATATCTATCTCCTCCCACCCCCCCCCACCCCCATCAGAGGCTCCCTGTGGCCAGGGTCACCATTCTGTCCCGAATGGCTGTATCCTGGAATAGTGGTCTAACCTGAAATAGAGTCCGCAGCGTCCCATTCAACAGATTGGAAGGCTGAGCCCCGGGATGGATTGCAAAATGACAGAGCCACCATCAAGGGCACATTCTTTCTTTGCTGCCAAGGCAAGAGAAATGGTGGAAAGAAATGGCTTAAATTCAAAACAGCTTTTGAGTCACTGTTTCAGATGTTACCCCCCAAATCGAGATGCTAGTCACACCGACTTCTCACTAACCACAGACTTCCTCACTGACACCATTGAGTTATTATCACCACTTTCCAGTTGACAAAATTATTTCTTATCTTTGTGTTTTACAGGTATAGCAATAAAAATTATTGTCAGGGGTATTATTACAATTTTAACCACTAATGGAATTATGATGCCTGATGGAGTATCGGCACCAAAATGTACTTCCCACAAACGTGCGGGAACTTTTTATTTATTATCTCTGGGCTTTACAGTTACCATAGCAATAAAATTCATACTCACCAGCATTATTACCATTTTCAACTAATGGAATTATTATTTTTGTTTGTGGTTTTAAGCCTTAGAATAAAATGTAATCCCATCGACAGAACTGAAATGTTTAATGTCCTTAAATGCTACCGTGAATGATCAGTAGAATAACAGAACTCCTCTAGACTTACCGTCACCCTGCCTTTGGCTGTGGGGTCTTTCTGTGTCTCTCCCACGGGATCCGCATTTGTTAGGGGGGCACTTGGGGCCTTCATTCATTGTACAAGCATTTAGTAAGTAGGTCCCGTGCTACGTATGGTAGAGACTTCAAAGACAAATAAGACAGCCTAGTTCAGCTTAGGAGCCACCTGAACATGAGTTTGAGTCTCTAGTCTGGTGGGTGGCTCTGGCAAAATGTCCTGACTGCCTGAAGTTTCTGTTTCCACATATATATTTAAAAAGAAAAGGGCTTCAACAGATGAATGGATAAAGAAGATGTGGTGTATATACACATGGAATATTACTCAGCTGTCAGGAAGGATGAATGCCCACCATTTTCTTCGACATGGTTGGAACTGGAGGGTATTATGCTGAGTGAAGTAAGTCAGTTGGAGAAGGCCGATCATCATATGATCTCACTCATTTGTGGAATATAAGAAATAGTGAAAAGGATTATAAGGGAAAGGAGGGGAACTGAGTGGGAAAAATTAGAGAGGGAGCCAAACCATGAGAGACTCCTAACTCTGGGAAACAAACACAGAGTTATGGAAGGGGAGGTGGGTGGGGAGTTGGGGTGACTGGGTGACGGGCACTGAGGGGGGGGTCGCTTGATGGGATGAACACTGGGTGTTATGCTATATGTTGGCAAATTGAGTTTAAATAAAAAAACAAAAAGAAAAAGGAAACCATTCCCATCACTCAATGCTGGGTGAGGATTAAAGGTGGCTCTTTGCAGTATGCTCGGGAAAACGCTTGGTGCAGAGAACATGCTCAGTGAAGGATAATCGTTGCTGGGTGGTTGTGGGGTTTTAAAATTTATTTTATTTTATTTTATTATTGGATTTCAATTTGCTAACATATAGCATAACACCCAGTGCTCATCCCGTCAAGTGCCCCCCTCAGTGTCCGTCACCCAGTCACCCCCCACCCCCCCGCCGCCCACCTCCCTTTCCACTACCCCTTTCATTTCGGTTGTGGGTTTTTTAAAAAATATTTTTCTTCTCGATTTAAAAAATATATTTTATTTAAATTCAATTTGCCAGCATATAGTATAACACCCAGTACTCGTCTCATCACGTGCCCTCCCCAGTGCCCATCACCCAGTTACCCCATCCCCCCCCACCTCCCTTTGTGGTTGTTGATGTTGTCCTAACCCAGCCTTATCTCCCCAAAGATCTGCATTCTAACTCGGGGGACACTCTACAAGTGTGATGTCCGCTCAGTGGGGCCCCTTTGGAGAGCCACCTAACCCAGCCAGGGCGACACCAGTCACCTGCTGGAGGTGACCCCTGAGCTGAGTCCCGAAGGATGGATGGTGTTCCTGCTCAGGGAGAAGAGGAGGGAGGGCTTTCCAGGAGGCCAGAAGAGCAAGTGCGGAGGCCAGAGGGCTGCTGAGAGCAGTGCCTGGGGTGAGGGAGGCAGGGGCCTGACGTCAGCAGATAAAGGACAGTGGGCTCCCCACGGGCTCAGTGACCCCCATCGGGCCACTCTGTGACTGCAAGCAGCTCCCCACATCTTCCTTCCCAGTGTATGAAAACCCATTAGGAGTAACACGCAGAGCTCAGAGAGCCTGCAGGCTGTCTCTTCGGATGAAGGAACACATTATCGTATTAACTAATGACATGAATTAAAATAAATTAATTAAATAAATGGCGTAATGAGATTAGTGCATTTATTGTTTAATTATCCATTACCACTATTGATAATAATGATGGCTTCTGCCCTCATGACAGGTGATGAGTCTGTCAACGAACAGTGGAAGGTAAAGCCACGACGGAGTCACACGGGGGCGGGAGGTCAGAGTGTGGCTGGGACGGGGGTGGGGTGGGGGCTCCTGCGCAGCCCGCGCTCAGTCCGGTTTCCTCACCTGTAGAAGGGCCCAGGGCTGCCCTGCATCCGTGGGCAGCAGTGACATCCTGGAGTTACGGAGGGTTCCCGCCTGAGTCTGGGACGCCCCCAGGACGGAGCCTGGGGCAGAGGCTAAGGGGTGAGTCCTCTGTGTGGGGGCCTTGCTGTCTGGCTCGGCAGAGGACGCCCGGCCATGCAGCCGGAACAGCCGTCTCAGTTGATGCCGGGCACTGTGGTGGCACCTGCCCCCCTTAGACCTGGTCCTTGTATGGACTTCTCTGACTTTCCATGCTTGTTCTTCTCGGTCCTCAATCCCGAAGGAACTACCCACACATCGACCTTTGGGGGAAACCCACGCAAAGGACTGGAGTCTGGAAGTGGCCCCTGAAAGCGATTCTCAGGATGATGTTTTGGAACTGTCCAAAGTTCCAAAAGAGCTGCTGAGGACAGCTGCCTCTGTGCTTCTCAGAGATGCTGGCTTACTCTCCTCCAGCCCTGCCCGACTCCCCAGGTGTGTTCCCTGTTGCCTCAGTGAAGGGCAAGTCTGCCCATCTCGCATGATAAATCCAGGAAGACTTCCTGCCCCCTAGGTCTTCTGGCCTTGCTCTCAATGCCGGGCCAACACAGCTCCTGTGTCCCCACCTCTAGTGCGGAGCATCCCTGTTCAAACTTCAAGGGGCCATCCCCGCCGCGGGTCACCCCAGCTCCAAGTGGCCTTACCACAGCAGAGAATGCCTTGTTACAGGTGGGTGAGTCCTGCAGCAATAAACCCTTCCCTGTCCATCTTCATGTTTCCCTTCCGGGGCCCTTACTTCTCAGCTGAGGCTTGCAGCTCCTTCAGTGTGACAACTGTCCCCACCCAGGGTGGCCACCTGACCTCTCAGCTGCTTGGGCTGTGCTGAGACCCGACGCTGTTCATGGTCCAGCAGGCAATGAAGGAGGAGTTGTGGGGGCATCAGCTGGTGAGGCACGGGCCTCAGGGGAGGGTTGGCCTGGTCTGCAGGCCGGGGGAGCACCTCTCCTCTAAGAGAGGGGCAGGGAGGTTCCTACCAACCTGGCGTGTTGGAGGAATCTGGTTCGATGCTCTCCGGTGGGTTCCCCGATCTGTCCCCGTTGGGCTTCGCTTAGTCCCCTGACGCCATAGGAGGGCCGTGGCTGTGCATCCAGCTTCCTTCCACCTTGAGTGAGATCCCAGGCCCTGTCTTCAGCACACCGTGCCCCGCAGTGGCAGGAGGGGAGGGAATCCTATGCTGCCGCACAGGGAGCACGCCTCTGCCCTGAGTTGATAATTGGCTGATCTGGGCTTGTCACTGGCTTTCAAGGTTTCTTGAGCCATTAAGAAAAGCTGCCTGACTCCACAGTCTTTCTAATTATTCTCTCCCTAAGGCTGGTCAAGGGCCACAGCCACGGTATGGCTCAGAGTCTCACTGTCTATCTGTGTCTTGTCCTGTCCGCCCAGGTGAGGGCATGAGCAACCGTAATGCTGAGTTCCAGGGGTCCTTGGCAGTCTTGGAATGTCATCCTGAGGATGGCTTTCTAGGGCCACTTGAGTTCTGCCATGTGTTCCTGCAAAGGTTGGTGTGTGGGTAGCTTATTTGGGAATGTGATCCAGGGAGGAGTAGTGAGGGTTTGGGGGAACACACACAGGGAAGAAGGAAAATCCACACAAGGACCTGTTATCCTTTCGATAAGAGTTTGGCCACCTTGGGACAATGGGTCCCGAAGTACCTTCTAGAGCCTTCTGGGTTAGGTTCGGAGCCATCTGCCCAAAGAAATAGAGGGAAGTATCTATCCACCAGACCTGTCTCTCTTGGTCAAGAATCATCCAGTGGGGTGTCAGCTGCCCTGCACGCAGACTGGGTGTCCTCCAGGCACCTGGGGACAGGACGTGGGAAATGTACCGTCAGGGGCACACTTGTAAAACTGGCCAAGGCTGCGAGGCCCTGTTTCCCACAGTAGAGATTGGAGTAAGAGATGAGACCAAGAAGATATAGAAAGTGCTTTGCAAAGTGCTTGGTGCAAACTGAGAGCACAATTTTAAAAAGGCAGTTATGATTTTGTATCCCCAGTAACTCGCATCCACTAAATAATGGATGAATGAACGGGAACAACAAGCATCTGGCCCTTAGTAAGTGGGTCTCATGCATATTTAAATGGCTCGGCTCACATGCCAGCAGAACGTGAGCATGGAAGCTCGGCCGGGTCTCTGTCCACATTCTCCCAAGTTGTCTGGGCCGACGGGACTTTCACCTTCTTCTGGAGAAGAGGTTCTGGCCCGTGGCCTCTGAGGACCTCACAGCGATGGGCTGTCCCCGAAGAGCACAGCTGAAGGAGTTCAGGCGCCAGGGTGGCAGGGTAGCGATCGCGTCTGAGCCTCCACTGCCCGGGTTTGAACCAGATTCTATCACATATTAGAACGTGTGTGTGCAACGCCTGCTCCTGGGGAGAGCAGCGCATATACACCTACTTTTCCCTCTTCCTCCTAATAAGTGCAACCGAGGACCCTGACGTTAAGTAGACAACAAACATAACGAGACCTGGGGAGGTGGAGAGAAGAAGGCAGACTGGCTGGGACTTCAGAAAGGGTACGGTCGGGAGATCCCTGGGAAGCGTCAACCTGGGTTCTGGGACCCAGGGATGATATCTTTCAGAAATGAAGGGAACTTGGGACATTCTCAGGTGAAGGGGAATGAAGAGAATTGTCACCAACAGACCCCCCGTAAAGGAGCGATAAAGAAGTTCTCTAACTGGTGTTAAGGCAAGGTTGTGGATTGGGGGAAGTGGGTATGATGCAAAGGGGCAACATGAGGGATCCTTGCGGTGATGGAAGGTTCTGGGTTCTTGGCTGTGACATTGTTTTGCAAGAGGACACCATTGAGGGGAACAGGACAAAGGATATACAGAATCTCTCTCTTATTTCTTATAACTGCATGTGAAGAAAAATCCTCCAAATAGAAATAAGAATGCATGACCTTGGGACGCCTGGGTGGCTCAGCGGTTAAGGGTCTGCCTTCGGCCCAGGGCATGATCCTGGAGTCCCTGGATCGAGTCCCACATCGGGCTCCCTGCATGGAGCCTGCTTCTCCCTTTGCCTGTGTCTCTGCCTCTCTCTCTCTCTCTCTCTCTCTCTCTCTGTCAAATAATAAGTAATATCTTAAAAAAGAATGCATGACCTTGGGCAAGTCACTTCTCTCAGCCTGTCTTTCCCATCTGTGAGGCAGAGACAGCAGGAGGCTTCCCAAATGTAAAGTAGAATCTCCAGAGTGTCCTTGGGGGTAAATAAATGAAATAAAATGAGATAATTACACAGAACAGCACCTGATCCAGGGCAATTGCTTGTTATATGTTAATAATAATTGCTACAAACAGTAAAAAGGACCACTTTGCACTGGTTAACATGTTAAGCTTTTCTCAATCCTTCCGACATCCCTGCGAGGCAGATGCTACCAGGATGACTATTTCATAGTCAAGGACTGGAGCTTCCCCAGGTGCCCAGGGCTGCACAGCTAGTGAGAGGCACTTGCATGGTTTGAACCCGCGCCTCCTTGCTCCTTCTGCCCAGGCTCTGGCCCACGTTGCCATGCAGCCTGGATACTGCCTTTTCCTCCAAAAAGGAGTGATTTTGTTGTTGGTGTCCCTTCTCCCTGGAGTAGTGATCATGAGGGTCTATGGTGTGTGCCTTTGACTGGACGAGGCCATGCCCTGTGCTCCCCGTCCTGCCCCACCGTGCAGCCAGATCCCAAAGGTTGGAGTAGGTTGGGGGAGGTTTGAAAGTGGGCAAGACAAGCAGGCCTGCTGAGGTCCTGGAGCCTCTGACAAGGACGTAAACAGTGGGGGAAGTTGATTGGCCAAGGCCCGGAAAGGTGCCCTGAGATGAGCACTGGCAAATTGAATTTAAATAAAATAATAAATTTTAAAAAGGTGCCCTGGGGGCTTAGGAGAGAGTGAGCCAGAAAGACATACCAGTGCTCAGCTCCACATTTCCCTCCCTGTTGACACTGTGACCTTGGGCAAGTACCCTCACCCCCCTGAGCCTGTGTCAAATCCATTGGAAAAACAGAACCCGTGTTGGCATCTGCCCTGAAGACCAGATGAGGTTCTGGCAGTTAGCACGCTGCACCACGGCTGGTACATAGTCAACGCTTAATAAATGTTCTCTCCTTCCGCTCCCCTCAGGGGGCTGTTTTAAGGGAGGTAAACCTCCCTGCCAGGGTCAGAGAGCCCGGGTGACTCTGTGGCTTGGAAAAGCAGAGACCAAGTGGGGCTAGACATTTCCTGGTACTGAAGGAAGCCTCTTTCCTCTGTGCTGAGGGTATGGAGCCATAGAGGAGAGAGGGGCAAGGTGAGCTGTCCAGACGGGCCTCTCTGCCCAGGTTTCTGGGAAGGAGGCTCAAGCCTGAGGTATTTTTTAGAAATCCAGCTATGTGGCTCAGGGAATGAGAATCTTATAGCAACAGCAATAATAATAAAAATAGCAACCATAAGGCAGGCACTTAGCATGAATAGCAGGCTAGTTTATCAGCAGAGTACTCAGCAGGCACCAACTAATTAAAACTCCTCCAAGGTAAGCAGTTATTGATTTGTGAGGCGAGCTGAAAAGAAGTCCAGGTGGAGACACTCGCATCATCCAGGCTCTGAACAATGAGCCAATCTAGTCCACGAGTTCCTTGTCTTATGACGGCTTTGTTCCCAGGGGCTGGGGGCACCACTGAGCCCCTTTGTAGGCCTTGGACCCTCTGCTCCAAAGGTTGTCTTCGACTGCAGAGAGGAGCTGGCCATCCTTGCCCTCCAGAGGAGGGGAGAGAGCCTTAGGTGCCACGGGGCCAGCCACAGTGACAATATCATGACCTACTGTGAACTGAGCACTTACTATGTGCCAGGCAGTGTCCTAATTCTTACTGACATTATCTCACTGAATGTTAGCCACACCCCTATGAGGTACAGACCATTATACTCATTTTACAAATAGAGAAACTGAGGTTGTGAGAGATGAAGTCATTTCCCATAGGTCCCATAGCTGGTAAAGGAGGGACCCTGTCTCAGGATTTCTAGAAGGTTTTTCATGTTCATGCAAGGTGTCTTGGTCCTTAAGATGAACCCCTGTGCTAGGGACCTGTGCTCATCTTACAGATGGGGAAACTGAGGTTCATGAGGGCCAGGGGATCACTGATAGGTGGCGGGACTGGGACACAGTGCAGGTCTGCCAGATTCCAAGGCCACTCCTCCTTCTCCTCCTGGACCCTGAGACAGGAGCAAAGAGGACCTCCAGCTGGAAGAGCAAGTTTCAGTGTTGCCTCTGATGTGGAGAGCTTGTGACCCTTGCTCAGTGCACTTGTGCTGGGGCCAAAGCCCCAGGTGCAATTCCCCAGTGGGCCTGGAGCTCTGGTCTCTCCCCCGGCCTCTGCCTGTGCCCCCGAAAGGTAATTCTGAATCTATAAAGTGCTTTCCTATCCCTTGGCTCAACTCTGCACGGTAGGCAGCTGAAGCAAACAGGTGCCTCACCCGGGGGGCAGACTCACCCCTGACCTTAGCATCTGATGCCCTTCCACGGCCTGAACCCACACAGTGGGCGCCTGGCACCCACTGCTGGAGGGAGGGGGATGGCCAGTGAAGAGGGGCTAAATGCCCCCCTGGTGCCTCATACCATAGTGGGCACTTGTATTCCCTACAAGGATGAGAGGATGACGTTATGTCCAGTGTCCCCAGTGTAGGGGAAGGAGTCCCCCAAAGACATACAGCAGGCGAGTGAAGCCGGCTTCGGACCCAGGCCCACCTGCTCCCCAGCCCACAGGCTTGACAGCCACGCTCCCCGCCTGCCCTGGAAATGGGGCATGCACGGCTTGCCAGTGATAATAAAAGCTGACATTTCTGAATGCTGCTTACATGGCAGGCAGGGCCTTTTTATGTAATCCCCGCAATGACCGTATGCGGGAGGCGTCACTGTGGCCATTTCACAGATGAAGTGTTCAAGAGAAGCAAGTAAATAGCTTTCCCAGTGAGCCAGAGGCCGGACTTGGGACTCAGAGCTGGCTCCGAGACCCAGCTGGACTCATCATGCTGACGCTTTTTTATCTCTGCTCCTGACACTCAGATGCCTCCCGGTGTCACCTCTCCACAGCCTCCCAGCTTCCGACCTGCTGCTCTGGCTTCAAAGTCAGGTTTCCTGGCTTGGAGCGGGGAGCGGGCCATCGTTGCAGCTCAGCAGTCAAGTGACCCGGCCATTGAGCTCTACAGGAGCTTCTCAGGGGCTTCTCAGGTGCAGCCTGAGGTCGAGAACCGTATGGAAAGGATCTAGATCTCAGCACTGGACCCATCTCATGAAATCCTTGGGTTCAGCACCCTGCCTTTACCCCAGTCACTTCTGAGTCCAGAAAGCTGAAGTGATGGGATGAGGAGGGCCGGCGAGTCAGGCTGGGGGTGGAGGCTGGAGCCCGAGCTCCCGGGCCCAGAGCAGGGCTCGCACCTGGCCCCTGCCTGCCTGCAAGCCTGCCGTCTGGAACGTGGGCTATCTCCGGCTGCTCGTTGGTCCCCGCTCCTAGGGCCTTGTCCTCTGTCCCCTGGGCCACTTCCCTCTGGTCAGGCACAAGTCAGGGCCTCCAAAGAACCTATAGCCAAGGAGTTGTGGAAATAACACAGAAAGAGGCCTGGTGGGGGGACAGTTGTCGCCGTAGGGGAGGACCCTGCCGTCCCCGCAAACACATTAACAGCTGTACCTTGGAGTAAGATGAGGGGAGAAGGCGGATGGGCCGGGATAGCGTCTTTGTTACTGAGTGAGATGAGCTTGGAGCATGTGGCTTAATTCTAGAGGCCAGGGTCTGCCAGCCCTCCCTGTGTGCTCAGTCCTTCCCTGTATTCCCCCACGGACAGGGCTCCCCAGGGGAGAGCAAGAGGGCTCATGCCCTTGTGGTTCTCAGGACCTGGGAAGAAGAGGCGGTGGGGCTGCTGCACAGGCCTGGCCTCCCCTTCCAAACATGTGAGGGCAGGGGCCCGGCCATGGGGTGCTGATGTATGGCCCTCCGGCAGAAGGCAGGGGTGGTAAGGGTTCTCTTCTTTATCAGAGGGTGTAGGGGGTGCTTCTTGAGCACCTGTGTGATGCAAGAGTGTGTCTGCATAGTGGTGGGTGATACTTGGTGCCCCAGGATGGCTGAGGGTTCCATGAGGCTGACCCAGTTCTGCTAAAATATCCTGCCCCATAGATGCAAGTTTAGAAGAAGAACGTGTGGTGTCAGAGCTCTGGACCTGAGTTCTAGTCCTGGCTGGGCTGTGTGTGTGGCCTTGGACCTGCTCCCTCTCTGGGCCACAGGCCCCTCCTCTGTAGACTGAAGATCATCTTACAACCTGGCTCATTTCTCAGTATTGTTCGAGGTCACCAGGGCCACACGGCAGGGACATGCCAGGGGTCGCTGCAATCCTGGGTCAGGATTTGGGATGGCTGCTTCACTGTCAGGGCTCTGCAGTGCCTTACTGGGGGGGCCTGGTCCGGGTGACTCGTCCCCCCTGGGACCATGGTGGGGTGGGGGTGGGGTTCCCGCTGAGCAGCCCCAGGACGCCCAGCAGCTGTGCCAGTGCCACTTTATAAAGCCGGTGGGTGCCCTCCACCGAGGCTATGCCCGGGCACATGTTTTCATCCTGCAGCCATAAAGCGGGATCAAGGAAGAATTTATAGTCGAGGCTGTAAAGTCATAACAGCAAAGTGGCTATTTCGTTGGGTTCAGGTGGAGGTGAGCAGCTCAGAAGTTCAAGACCTTCAGGTGTTTCCTGGCAGCTGATAATCCTCCCCGGGCACCGGACCGGCTGGTGTTCCCGCTGCAGAGGCTTCTCTCCATGTGAACGAGGGGGCTCACTATAGACGGTTCCCAGCTGGGACTCATGAACACCCATGGGCTTGGTTGTTGCCCCCAAAACAGGGCACTGGGGTTGAGTGCCACCTTCCTGGGCTCTTACCTGTATGCCGTCTGCAGACTATGTCTTCTCTGGTTCCTGCCCCTCTCTGAGCACAAAAAAAGGAAGGGAAGAGCACGGCCAGAGAAGTCAACCGAGCCCTGCTGTGTGGGGTCACAGGCCTGGGTTCATGTCCTGGCTCCCACTTCCTGGCTGTGTGACCTTGGGCAAGTCTCTGTTCCTCTCTGGGCCTAATTCGTCATCTGTTCATGGTGAGGACAACACCTCCTCTAACTGAGATCATATCCTATGTAATGGAAGAAGCTCCCCAGACTCTCCTTTGTCATCTTTCTCATCTCTCTTGCAGGGCCCTCCACCCTCTAGGACTCAGAGAAGTAGATCCAAAGGGCCCTTGCTTGGGATGATTCCAGCAGAGATGCGTGGGGTGGAGCCTCTGGTGCCAAAGAACTGGGTTCTAGTTCCAGCCTGCACACTCCCTGGTTCTGAGACATCTGGCAAGTTGCTTCACCTGCGTCCTGGTTTCTACCTTCAGAGGGGGCAGATCTTGGAACCAATGTCCTGGGGCTGTTCTTCTGGACACCCCACTGGCTGCTGCACCTGTTCTAAAGGCAGTCTCTGAAAAGTGCCTAAGTAGGGGGGTGATGCCTGGAATGGTGGGAGGAGGCCTTTCACCCGCTAGGAATCTGGTCTGAGGAAGGTGCTTGCTGTGCGTCCTACTGGGGGTTACCCTAGTTTTAAAAGAATCTGGGAGATGGGCAATGAGGGGGGCACTTGGCGGGATGAGCACTGGGTGTTATGCTATATGTTGGTAAATTGAACTCCAATAAAAAAAAAAGAATCATGTGTCAACGGCAGGACAGATTTAGTGGGGTGGTCAAAAAAAGTGTCCAGTCGCAGAGATTTTCATGTTCAAATCCTCTTTATCACCACAAGAGTCCAGCAGTCCCTTTGGGGCCCCTTTAAGGCAGGGGTTAGCACATCACAGGCTGGGGGCCAATGTGGCCCACTGCCTGGTCTTGTAAGTGAAGTTTTCTGGAACACAGCCACACCCGCTCACTTATGCTTTGGCTCCTTTTGAGCTACAACAGCAGAGTTAAGTCCTTGCTGTAGAGACCGTCAGGCCTGCAAAGCCTATTTACTACCCCTTTATGGAAAATGTTTGCAACCCCCACTCTGGCAGCTTGTGGGGTGTTGTGGCGGGTCTGAGGATGCTGGGATCTGAGCTCGAATCCATGGTCCTCCTTCCTCAGCGAGGAAGCTGAGGGCCAGTGACTAGCCCAGGGCCACATGCCCCTGAATGGCTTCTTAGGGTCAGGGCACAGCATGGCCAGCTCAGGACTGTTCTCACCCAGGGATCACACCAGAGAGGGGGGACGGTGGCCATGCGGCAACGTCCTGCCAGCGGGGCCCAGCAGGTGTGAGATGCGGTTGATGCCCCGGTTCCTCTCCCTTCTTTGTTTCCTCACGCCTCACAGCAACCTCCCTGGACAAGTATTTGTGTCAATAAATGCTGAATGGAATCCCCACTGCACAGCTGCGGTTCCCACGGCTGCCACTGGCAGGTTCGGGACTCTGAGCCCCGCCTGCTGCCTCCTGGCTTCTCTGTCAGGGTCAGAGGCCTCAGGGTCCCTCTGCACCAGAGATCCAGGTCAGGGCGAGCCGGGCACCCCTGAGGAGTGCCCTGGACCCCAGCCCGCACTCTAATCCTGTACCCTACGCTCTGGATCTCACAGAACTCTTTAATGACACCTCCTTGCGAGAGTCCATTTGGAGCATTTTCCTGTCATAAAAGAAGTTGTGCTGGTGGCATGCCAGCACTGGCTGCGTGAGCCTGGGCCTTCAGCGGAGGATTCCCTCACTCCTTCCTCTCACTCCCAGCAAACCCGGGAGGCTGCTTGTCCCTGGGGGGCCCCGTGAAGAGCACCCAGATGCCTTTAGCAGAGAGCCCGGCTCAGGCCATCAACAGGGGCCGGGACCCAGCTGCAGGGAGGTCGTGTTTCTTTGTCCTCCCCATGGGTTCTGGGGGTTGCAGCGTGAGGCAGTAGAGAGCAAATGCTGGGCGGCCAGACGGCTCTGGGTTTGAACTCTGAAATCGTCCCTAGCTGTGTGGTTTAGAGCCTGCTCCAAGATGCCCCGGGCATCCCTTCCTGCACCAGCAACTGAGGTCCACACGCATTAGCCCAAGCATGCAACTCACCTGTGCCGGAGGTTTTTCCAGATGTCAGCAGCTGCTACGTGACTGAAATATCATGATTCCCCCCCAAGGGATCTGGGCCCCACCAGCCCTCATTTGGCAGCGACCTGTATCCTGGCTCTTGTTCTTGTCCACAGTCCTGGCTTCCAGGCCTTTCTCTCCTCTGGGGCCATGAGAGTGGGCTGGCTCTCTGTCCAGAGTCCAGAGAGGGGCCGTGGGAGGATGGCATTCGGCACACGGGGTGGAGATCGGCTCCCTGTGGGACTTCTGCCCTGGTCTTGCCAGAGGCTTCCTGCACCGTCCAATTGCCCTCAGCCCCCTGTTTGGTCGTCACCCTGTCACACGTTCACCTTTGTGCACATGGCACAACGACAGTGAAAGAATTGAGGAACCATGTGAGACGCTGCTTTCTCATCTGATGCCTCCCAGAGAGGAAGTCCAGAGAGCACAGGGGTGTCCGTTTTGTCTGCTGTCGAACCCCCAGCTCTGGCGAGTCTTGGGGACACAGTGGGTGCTCAGTGAACGGTGGAGGGAAGGAAACAGTTTTCTCGCCCCTCAAGGTCTTCCAGGTGGACTGAGTAAAATTGGCAAGAGACAGATTCATAGGAGAAAGAGCCAGAGTTTTATTACACGCACGGGGAGGCCCAATAATGAAATCGAGATCGAAAGAAATGACCAAGGCAGGTGGTTTGTATACTTTGTAGACAAAGAGACAATAACTCTGTGAGGAATTCACAGGTCCAAGAACACTTAACTCTAGGAGGCTCAGTTAGTGAGGAACTCTCAACAGCATTTGGACTGGGGTCGCGCAGTAGTAGAAGTAACCAGGGTTGTTTCTACAGCCTTCTCGGCTCTAAATTTCCCATGTCCGGGGATGGGGATGTCTTTCTACCTCCTGCTTTGGGGTGGGCAATCTTCACATGGGAGATTTATTTCCTGCTTCCAGGGGGATAGAGGAGAGTCTGAGTGTCCTTTCTGCACAGACCCTCTCTTACGTGACTTTTATTTAAAGAATCAATATTCCCCGGGGTGCCTGGATGGCTCAGTCAGTCAAGTGTCTGCCTTCAGCTCAGGTCGTGATCTCAGGGTCCTGGGTTCGAGCCCCACATCGGTTCCCTGCTCAGCGGGGAGTCTGCCCCTCCCTCTGCTTATTCTCTCTCTCTCTCAAATAAATAGGCAAAATCCTTGAAATAAGTAAATAAAAGAATCGATATGCTAAAGCGGCACATTTTGGGGGTGGCCGCCCTTGGCCCCTACAAGGAATAAACCTCTCCTTCCTGGGGGTCAATTGCAAATCGAAACTGAACTTTGCTTTGGAGCTGTAAATGCAATTTCAGAGATCATATGCTGGATAAGAAAACAACTTTGTCCCGGGCTCGGTTGCATCCGTTGCATCGTTGTGAAATTTTCAAGGAAGAACCTAAGCCCAGGGAGTCCGAGGCCCTGGAATTTCACACCCAAGTCTGTTTGAGCCCAGGTCCCTTGCCACTTGCCCACCAGCCTTCTCTTCCTGCCTCTGGGGTTTCGCTCGAGCTGATCATTCCCCCCACCCCACCCCTGCTGGAAAGCCGGACCTCCACTTCTCTCCATCTCTGCCTCTCGCAGTGTCTAGGAATCTATCCCACCTGCATGAAACCTTTTCAGGCCCCTCAAAGCATACAATCATCTCTCATCCTTTACTGAACTCCTTTGGCAGGATTACTTTTGCCACACTTTCATTTTTAAAATTTTTATTATTATTTTTAAATTTATTTATTTCTTAGAGGGAGAGAGAGCATGAGCAGGGCGAGGAGGAGAGGGGCAGAGGGCGAGGAAGAGAGAATCCCAAACAGACTCCCTGCTGCACACAGAGCCCAATTCGGGGCTTAATCCCAGGACCCTGCCATCACGACCTGAGCAGAAACCAAGAGTCAGATACTTAACTGACTGAGCCACCCAGGCGTCCCACACTTTCAATCCCTTACCTCAGGATTTAGTTGTCTCATCACCTTCTTTCCTCAACCAGGTGCCACGTATCCTGGAGGCCATGGGTCACACCTTCCAGTCCCAGAGTGTGGCTTGGGGTGGGGCACATGGGAGCTCAGCCCCAGATCTCAGCACTAGTGCTGGAACAGTCCTGTGTGTCAAGGATCATGCCAAGTTGGCTTGTCCATTGCCTTATTGGGCCCACAACTCTCTTATTGCCCTCACTTCATAGGTGAGGACTTTTAAAGAAGCTTGCACATCTGGGGAGGTAGTGGTCAAACTAGATGCGAGCTTGGGACTTCCAGGGTCTGGCACTTAAGTCGTTACACTCAATGGGTTCAAACCCACAGGGATCAGCAGGATGAGGCCTGTCCTTTAGTTCCTTCATTTCTTGGACTATATGGCCACTTTGACAAGAGGAAACAAAAATGGTAATTATGTAAAGTGATGGAGGCATTGAACTAAGCACCTGCTAGAAAGAGCTAGGGCTTTGGAGACAAGTGGTCTTGCGCTCCAGAGTTTGCTTCACTATTCTCTGCCCTTTGACCTCAGGCATGCTGTTTTTCCTCTAGAGAGCTCTGTTCCTCTTCTGCAGTGTGAAGACAACAGTAGCCACCTCACAGGGCTGTGGAGAGGACCCCGTGAGATGCTCTATGGGAGGCACAGTGCCCGACACCTGTGATTTGCAATCCCATCCACTCCTTTTTAATGCTTAAATCACTTTTAAAGTCTTCATCTGATTTTGATTGTGATCTTTATAGATTTGAGGATTTAAATAGCTTATAAAGACTGTCCCACATAGGTTGGTTTTTAATTATTTAATTTTTATTTTTTAAAATTTAAATTCAATCTGTCAACATATAGTATAACACCGAGTGCTCATCCCATCACATGCCCTTCTTAATGCCCATCACCCAGTTATCACATCCCCCACTCACCTTCCCTGCTGCAACCCTTTGTTTCCCAGAGTTAGGACTCTCTTATGGTTTGTCTTCCTCTCTGATTTTTCCCCATTCCTCCTTCCCTTATGGTCCTCTACACTATTTCTTATATTCCACGTAAAACTGAGATCATATGATGATTGTCTTTCTCTGATTGATCTATTTCAGTCAGCAAAATACCCTCCAATTCCATCATGTTGATGTAAATGGTAGGTATTTGTCCTTTCTGATGGCTGAGTAATATTCCATTGTATATATAGACCACATCTTCTTTATCCATTCATCTGTCGAAGGACATCATGGCTCTTTCCGCAGTTTGGCTATTGTGGACATTGCTGCTATTGTGGCTCTTTCCGCAGTTTGGCTATTGTGGACATTGGAGTGCAGGTGTCTCGGTTTTTCACTGCATCTGTATCTTTGGGGTAAATACCCAGTAGTATAATTATTGAGTAATAATTATTGGGTAGCTTTATTTTTAACTTCTTGAGGATCCTCCATACTGTTTTCCGGAGTGGCTGTACCAGCTCGCATCCCACCAAGAGTGGAAGAGGGTTCCCCTTTCTCCACATCCTTGCCAACATGTAAGTAAAGCCTAAACTAAGCAGGAGAAGAGAAATAATAAAGATTGGAACAGAAATCAATGAAATAGAAACCAGAATAGTAGAATAGATCAATGAAACTAGGAGCTGGTTCTTTGAAGGAATTAGCAAGATAGATAAATCCCTAGCCAGATCTATTAAAAAGAAAAAAGACCCACATGAATAAAATCATGAATGAAAGAGAAGAATTCACAACCAACATCAAGGAAACACAAACAATTTTAAGAACGTATTATGAGCAATTCTATGCCAACAGATTAGGCAATCTGGAAGAAATGGGTGCATTCCTGGAAATTTATAAACTACCAAAACCGAGACAAGAAGAAACAGAAAATGTGAACAGACCAATAACTAGCAAGGAAATTGAAGCAGTCATCAAAAACCTCCCAAGAAATAAGTGTCCAGGGCTGGATTGGCTTCCCAGGGAAATTCTACCAAACATTTAAAGAAGAAATAAAACCTATTCTACTGAAGCTGTTTCAAAAGATAGAAATGGAAGGAAAATTTACAAGCTTGTTCTATGAGGCCAGCATTATCTTGATCCCAAAACCAGACAAATGCCCCATCAAAAAACAGAATTATCAACCAATAACCCTGATGAACATCATGGATGTTAAATACTCACCAAGGTACTAGCCAGTAGGATTCAACAGTACATTAAAAGGGTTATTCACCACGACCAAGTGAGATTTATTCCTGGGATGCAAGGGTGGTTCAACATTTGTGAATCAATCAACACAATAGATCACATTAATACACATTAGTAAAAGAAAAGACAAGAACCATATGATCCTCTCAATTGAGGCAGAAAAAACATTTGACAAAATATAGCATTCTTTCTTGATTAAAATCTTCAAAGTATGGGGATAAAGGGAAGATACCTCAATATCTTAAAAGCCATCTATGAAAAGCCCACAGCGAATATCATTCTTAATGGGAAAAAACAGAACTTTTCCCCTAAGGTCAGGAACATGACAGGGATGCCCACTCACCACATTGTTCAACACAGTACTAAAAGTCCTACCCTCAGCAATCAGACAACAAAAAGAGATAAAAGGCGTTCATTCAAATTGGCAAAGAAGAAATCAAATTCTCACTCTTCTCAGATGATATGATACTGTGTATGGAAAACCCAAAGACTTCACCCCAAATTGCTAGAACTCATACAGCAATTTAGCAACATGGCAGGATACAAAGTCAATGCACAGAAATCAGTTGCATGTGTATACACTAACAATAAGACTGAAATAAAAAAAGAAATTAAGGAATAGATCCCATTTACAATTGCACCCAAAACCATAAGATACCTAAGAATAAACCTAACCAAAGAGGCAAAGGATCTGTAACTCTAAAAATTACAGAACACTTTTGAAAGAAATTGGGGAAGACATAAAGAGATGGAAAAGCATTCCATGCTCATGGATTGGAAGAATAAATATTGTGAAAATGTCTATGGTACCTGAAACAATCTACACATTCAGTGGAATACCTATCTAAATACCATGGACATTTTTCACAGAGTTGGAGCAAAGAATCCAAAGATTTGTATGGAACCAGAAAATACCCCAAATACCTAGAGGAATGTTGAAAAAGAAACCAAAGCTCCGGGCATCACAATTCCAGACTTCTTGCTGTACTACAAAGCTGTGATCATCAAGCAGCATGGTTCTGACACAGAAACAGACACATAGATCAATGCAACAGAATAGAAAACCCAGAAATGGACCCTCAACTCTCTGGTCAACTAATCTTTGAAAACGCAGGAAAGAATATCCACTGGATAAAAGACAGTCTCTTCAATAAATGGTGTTGGGACAATTGGGCAGCCACATGCAGAAGATTACACTATATGCAAAGATAAACTCAAAATGGATGAAAGATCTAAAGGTGAGACAGGAATCCATCAAAATCCTAGAGGAGAACACAGACAGCAACCTTTCTGACCTTGGCTGCAGCAACTTCTTGTGAGCCACATCTCTAAAGGCAAGGAAAACAAAAGCAAAAATGAATTACTGGGACTTCAAGATAAAAAGCTTCTGCACAGCAAAGGAAACAGTCAACAAAATTAAAAGGCAACCTACAGAATGAGAGAAGATATTTGCAAATGAAATATCAGATAAAGGGCTAGTATCCAAGATCTGTAAAGAACTTATCAAACTCAACATCCAGAAAACAGTCTGGTCAAGAGATGGGAAGAAGACATGAACAGACATTTATCTGAAGAAAACCTACACATGGCCAACAGGCACATTAGAAAAATGCTCCACATCCTGTGACCAGGGAAATACATATCAAAACCACAATGAGATATCACTTTGCACCGGTGAGGATGACTAAAATTAACAAGACAGGAAAAAACAAATGCTGGTGAGGATAATTAATTTATTTTTAAGATTTTATTTATGTATTTGAGAGAGAGGGGGAGAGAGAAAGAAAGAGAGAGAGGGAGCATGCGCATGAGCTGAGGGGAGGGACAAGCAGACTCTCCACAGAGCAGGGAGCCCGACTTGGGGCTCAAACCCAGTACCCTGAGATCATGATCTGAACCAAAGGCCCACTTAACCCACTGAACCACCCAGGCCCCTCCCACAGTGGTTTGTGAATTGGTCCAAGTTATGTAGAGGAGAAATGTCTTGTAGCATGTTACCTGGACACAGGGTGACAGAGGCAGAGAGATCCAGGTTCCATTCCCAGCCTACATTGACCTTACACTGACTCTGCAACCACATGCAGCTCACCCACCTGTGGAACCCTGGACTCTTTACATGGGCAGTGGAGGTAACAGAACTCATCTCATTGGGTTATTTTCCCCCTCATCCCACCTCGGCGACCTAGCTTTACTGAAATATAATTGACATGCAACATGTGTAAGCTTAAGGTATGCAAGGTGATGATTGGATACATGTCTATATTGCAAAACAATCACCACACTAAAGTTAGTTAATACCTCCATCCCCTTGAGTCATCATCATTTTTTTGGGGGGGGGGGTGAGAACATTTAACTATAATCGTTAACTATAGTCACCATGCTGTACATTGGATCTCCAGAACGTGTTCCTCTTCTGGCTGGAAGTTTGTACCCTTTGACCAACCTCTCTCCATTTCCCCCACGTCCCCAGCCCCTCATAGCCACCATTCTACTCTGTTTCTCTGAGTTTGGCTCTTTTAAAGTCCACATGTAGGTGCTATCTTATAGCATCTGTCTTTCTCTGTTTGATTTATTGCACTTAGCGTTCATTGGGTTAAGGATGAAATGAGATAGTGAAGGTAAAGCAGTTTGCATGATGCCTTGCTAAATAGTCATTAGGTGCTAAGGATCATTAGTTTTGATCATAACAGTTATTCCCAATTCATGCTGGTTATATTATATAAAGAATTCTCAAAATGCGATAGTGAAAAACCAAACAATTCAATTAGAACATGACTGGCATAGATGAAGAGCTCTCACCAGAGAAGATATACAGGTGGAAGGCCCAAGGAAAGATATTCAATGTCACTAGCCATCAGGGAAATGCAAATGCAAACCATGTTGGGATTTCACTACATATCTATCATATGGGCTAAAATTAAAAATAGTGACAACATCAAAGGTTGGTGAGGATGTGGAGAAGCTGGATCGCTCATATGTGGCTGGTGGGAATGTAAAATGGTGCAGCCATTCTGGAAAACAGCTTGGTAGTTTCTTGAAAAACTAAAATGCAACCCAGCCATTGCATTCCTGGGCATTCCTCCCGGAGAAATGAAGACTTAGGTTCACACAAAATCTGTACTCACATATTTATAGCATCATTATTCACAATAACCACAAAATGGAAATAATGCAAATGTTTCCCAGTGGGTGAATGATGAAGCAAACCATGGTACATGCGTACAACAAAAGGAGCAGACTACCCGCACATGCCATAGCTTGGGTGGATCTCAGAAACAATGCCGAGTGAGCGAGGCCAACCCCAACAGGTACATGCTGTGTGATCTCATTCCTATAAATTATTGAGAAGACCGAAGTACAGAATGGAGAGCAGATGAGTGGTTGCTAGGGGTTAAGGATTGAGCGATGGCAGGAGAGAAAGACATGACTATAGAGGGCCACACGAGGGATCCATGCACTTTGGGAAATGTTCTGTACCTTGACTGTGTCAATGCCAGTATCCTGGTTGTGATACTGTACTCTAGCTTTTCAGGTTGTCACCACTGGAAAAACCGGGTAAAGGGTACCTGAGATGGTTCTGTGTGATTTCTGACAATTACATGTGAATATATAAGTATCCCCAAATAGAAAGTTGAGTTAAAAACTATGTAATCTATTCCAAGAATTGTGAGTGATTTCAAGTGGCTGGAAAGAAGTGGTGCCTGGAAGGCTTTACTAGAGATGAGGCTGGAGAGGTTTCCTGGGGGCAGATCACAAAATGTTGCGGGGGTGAGGGGGAGTCTGGACTTTCTGCCTGGATGTCTTGGGAAATGCTGGGGTCACAGAGACACTGGAAGGTTTTCAGCAAGGAGTGTTTTTGGAGGCTCACTCCAGTAGTGCTGTAGCCAGGTACTGAGTGGGTGATTCTGGAAGCTGGGAGACCAGCTGGAGGTGATGAAGTCAGAAGCTGGGTGAGGACAGATGGCCAGGAAGGATGGCTTTTTGTGTGGCATAGAAGGGTTTTTTAAAGACACCTTCTAGAAATCCCCACTGGCATCTATGTTAGGGCAAAAAGGCTGACAGCTCCTTTCTCTTCCAGGTCAGCGGGGCAGAGAGAAGAAACCATCTGAATACAGTAGGCTGGCAGCCCCCATCAGCTGTGGAGTGCCAGCTCCTCTCCTGTGCCTTTTGGGACCAGCTGAGGAGATGCAGGTGGCTTTACCCCCACCCATGGGGGACCCTTGGGGAGCACAGGCTCACCATGCCTAGGTGTGGGTTGAGGGGGTGAGGGAGAGGTGATAATTGTCTTCACACATCACCTCTGTGTTGTTGGAGTCGCTGCAGCAAACATGCCATCCTTTTGTCATTAAAGGAAAAAATCAATAAAATAAATAAGAATGGGAAGAGTCTAGTTCTCTTTGCACCATCTTGTGCTCCTGGGCAAGGCCCTTTGCCTCTCTGCCTCCCCATCCCCCTGAAGTAAACTAAGAGTTGGCATGAGAGATTTTCAGGACAATGATCCCCACCCTGTTGTCCTCATAGAGTCGTCTGCGTGCTCACTCCCAGGATCCTCCCCGGGGAGGCAGGGATGGCATGCGCTGTTGCCTGTGTGCTGCTCCCAGAGGGCTCTAGACCAACCTTCTCACCCTGGCCAGCATGGCAGTGACTTGATGGGACCCAGAAGGAAGTGTGTCTTTGAGGAAGGTTCAGACCCAGCAAGAGGCAGGCCTGCCTCTGAGCATAGCCTTGGGCCCCCTGCATTTCCTGGACTGTTGGCTGAAGACCCCTGGACATCCTGTCTCCAGGAAGGGGCTCTTTCTCATGGCAGGGGGCTGTGGGTTCTATAGCGCTAGTCATGGGCAGCACCGTCCTCCTCCACTTGGCCCAGACTCTGGTTTTGATGTTGGTGCCTAAAGCCTTGAAGAGAAGGATTAGCCAATCTTCCTTTCTCATTCTACAGATGGGGACACTGAGACCCAGGGCTGTGGGGACCATTGTCCAGATGCATCCAGCAGGGGAGGAAAGTTTGGGTTTGAATCTAGAATTTTCCCATGGCTACCCTAGAATCTTCCTTCCTCAGCCCTGGACTGCATTTTCTCCCAGGGCTTAGAAACAGTCTGGAGAATGAGGAGCAGATGGCTACCTGGAAAGCAAAATTGCTAAGCAGGGCCCCCACATACCACCTGAACCGTGTGACCCACCCCACCCCAGCCCCCAGTGAGCATCCTGGTGGCAAAGCATCTCCCCAAGTTTCCCTGGAGGGCAGTGTGCTTGAAGATCCGAGTCAGGTTAATTGATGGAACATCTTTAATTCCGGTTTTAAACTCATCGGAAGCATTTTGGGCACCATCCTCCTGTCCTTGGAAGGGACCAGAGCCGGTTGGCAGACGGCGGGGCGGCTGGGTTGCCTCAGGGGTGGTGGTGAGCTGGGCTCGGTGCTGCGGGGAGGGGGGGCCCTCCACGGATGTGGCCTGATCCGGCGTTGGGGGTGCGCTTCCAGTTTATCAGCACTCAAGCTACAGACGGCCTCCCTCTGTGGGGCCCAAGAAGCGGGTCCCCCCCGCTCTTCAAAAAAGGTCATGGGGCAGAGTGGGCCTGACCGGGGAAGGCGGGATGCGGAGGGAAGGCTGTGGGCAGGACGCAAGCAAGGGGGCTGGCTCGTCTGTGGGCAGAAACAGTGCAGTAGGGGGGAGGCGGACCGGGTGCTGGCCTGCAGAGTACAGGGAGCCTTCGGGGTCTCCAGGGAGGGGGGCTCCTGCCGGGAGCAGGGCAGCCTGTAGGGAGCCGGGTCCTGCCCTTTCTGGAGCTGTCCATCCCATCTTTTGGTGGATGGATCTTTGGTGGTCTGGCCATGGGCGCTAGGGGCCCCCTCGCTGAACGATGCTTTCAGAACAGGTGAAATAAAATTCAGAAGGCTTGAAAGGAAACCAATTATTTTGAAGTTCAGCTACTGAGACAGTAAAATGTTAGTCACCCGGTAGTACCTACATAGGCTTCTTTACTGGCGCACTGAGTATTTTGTGATATTTGCAACAAGTAGAGAGACGGAGAGAGAGAGAGAGAGAGAGAGAGAAACAGTCTGTGGGGGACAAAGTGCCAGGCAGTGTGAATACCCCACTGTGTGATTCCTTGTCTGCAGTTACGGTGGTGGGACATGCTTGATCACATGGGTCTATTTATTCCTGAATTTTAAAATGAATTTTTTGTCCCCCTGCCTTCCACTATTTCTTTAAAAAATTTTTTTACTACTTAAGTATAGTTGATAAACAATGTTCTATTAGTTTCAGGTACACAACATAGTGATTCGACAATTCTTTTTTTTTTTAAGATTTATTTATTTATTTATTTATTTATTTATTTATTTATTTATTTATTTATGATAGACAGAGAGAGAGAGAAAAGCAGGCTCCATGCTGGGAGCCTGATGTGGGACTCAAACCCGGGACTCCAGGATCGCACCCTGGGCCAAAGGCAAGAGCCAAACCACTGGGGCACCTAAGTGCCCCTAATTTTATTTAAATTCAATTTACCAACATATTGTATAACACCCAGTGCTCATCTCATCATATGGTGTTTTGACAGTTCTACACATCACGCGATGCTGGCCACAGCACTGGAAGTTTGTTACTTCTTAATCTTCTTCATCTATTTTGCCATCCCCCACGCCTCCCCCCTGGTAACCACCAGTTTTCCCCCTATATTTATGAGTCTGTTTCTGTTTTGTTGTTGTTGTCGTTTTTGTTCATTTGTTTCGTTTTTCAGTTTCCATATATAAGTGAAGTTATATGGTACTTGTTTTTCTCTGATTGACTTACTTCACTTAGCATAATACCGTCTAGGTCCCTCCATGTTAGTTCTATTTTTAATTTTTTGGGGAAATTCCATACCGCTTTTCATACTGGCAGCACCAATTTTCATTCCCACCAACAGTGCACAAGGGGTTCCTTTTCTCCACATCCTCACCCATATTTGTTATCTGTTGCCATGTTGATGATACCACATCCTAGCAGGTGTGAGGTCATGTCTTTTTTTTTTTTTTTTAAGATCTTCTTTATTTATTCATGAGAGACACACAGAGAGAGGCAGAGACACAGGCAGAGGGAGAAGCAGGCTCCCTTCAGGGAGCCCGATGCAGGACTCGATCCTGCGACCCCGGGATCAGGCCCTGATCTGAAGGCCGATGCTTAACCACTGAGCCACCCGGGTGCCCTTCGTCATGATTTTGATTTGAATTTCCTTGATGATGAGTGATGTTGAGCACCTTTTCATGTGCTTGGCCATCTGTATATCTTCACTAGAAAAGATATTTATTATCCTTTGCCCATTTTTAAATTGGGTTGCTTTGTTTTGTTGTGCAATTGAGTTGTAAGAGTTCCTTACATATTTATCAGATACATGGTTTGCAAATATTTTCTCCCATTCTTTGCATTTTGTTGATGGTTTCCTCTGCCTTGTGGAACCCTCTTAGTTTGTTGTAATCACTTGTCTACTTTTGCTTTTGTTGTCTGTGCTTTTGATGTTATATCCAAATAATTATTGCCAAGACCCATGTCAAGGAGGTTTTTCCCTTTGTTTTCTTCCAGACGTTTTATGGTTCAGGTTTTACATGTAAGCCTTTAATGTATTTTGAGTTAATTTTTGTGAGTGGTATAAGGACTCCATGAAAATCCTTTTGGATGTGGATATGCAATTTTCTTGACACAGTTTATTGAAGAGGCTATCCTTTCTCCATTGTGCATTCTTGGCACCCTTTTATTTTTTTATTTAAAAATTTTTTTTATTGGAGTTCAATTTGCCAACATATAACATAACACCCAGTGTGCATCCCGCCAAGTGCCCCCCCTCAGTGCCCGTCACCCAGTCACCCCAACCCCCGCCCACCTCCCCTTCCACTACCCCTTGTTCATTTCCCAGAGTTAGGTGTCTCTCATCTTTTGTCACCCTCACTGATATTTTCATTCATTTTCTCTCCTTTCCCTTTATTCCCTTTCACTAATTTTTGTATTCCCCAAATGAATGAGACCATATAATGTTTGTCCTTTTCCGATTGACTTATTTCCCTCAGCATAATACCTTCCAGGTCCATCCACGTCGAAGCAAATGGTGGGTATTTGTCATTTCTAATGGCTAATATTCCATTTGGCACACTTTTAATAGATTAGTTGACCACATATGTGTGGGTTTCTTTCTGGACTCTGCTCTGTTGGTCTAGGTGTCTGTTTTTATGACAGTCCACACTATTTTAATTACTACAGTTTTGTAATACAGTTAAAAATCAGGTCATGTGATGCTTCTAGCTTTGTTCTTCTTTGTCAGGAATGCTTTGGCTATTTGGGGTCTTTTGTGGTTCTGTACAAATTTTGGGATCATTTTTTTTCTATTTCTGTGAAACATGCCATTGGAATTTGGGCAGAGATGATTGCAAGACTCTTTTTAAACAAGATTTTATTTATTTATTTGAGAGAGAGAGAGAGAAAGTTCATGAGCGGGGGGAGGGACAGAGGAAGGGGGAGAGGAGAGGGAGAAGCATCCTCCCTGCTGAGCATGGAGCCCAATGTGGGACTCGATCCCAAACTTCAGGATCATGACCCAAGCCGAAGGCAGATGCTTAACTGACTGAGCCACCCAGGTGTCCCTAGGCATGACTGTAAGACTTTTGATTATCCTCATGCTGTAGAGGTGGGTAGTATATATATCAGTGCCATGTGATTCATTTGAGCAACTTCCTACTGAGAATTTATTTACAAGGATGTGTATATGCTCCTGGTTGAGAGCTCTGAAAATGATGTAAGGCAACATGAAGATCCTAGAGAATATTTTATTTACACCCCCTAGAAACTTTTAATGTCAGCAGATGCTAGCTAAGGTGTACTTAGCGTCTGCTTGTGTACCCGATGTGCTAGGTAACTCTGTGCCTCTGTTTCCCATTGACAAGGTAGGAATAGTAAGAGTGTCTACATTGAAGGGCTGCCAGGAGACATCAAGGAGTAATATTTATGAAGTGTTCATAATGGCACATAGTCCTGCACCTGTGCTTCCTAGATAACTATGTAGTCACTGATCCTTGCAGTGTCTTTGCAAACCAGGCTTATGACTTCCAATTGTCTGGTGAGGGAGCTAATGTCAGAGCCTGACTGTTGACGTTTGTCAAGGGAGAGGGACTTGGCCATCTCTTTCTACTCAGTTAGGAGAGTCCTCATGGATTCCCAGAACCACACATGGTGCATGGGATTGTCGGCTTCTGGATGCTAGAATGTGCTGTACCTTTTCACGCTCATCCACAGCCTTCTCCCACCCCACTCATCCTGGAGTCAGGCCATGCAAGGCCACCACTTTGGCCTTCCTTGCATCAGTGAACATGCCCCAACTATTCTTACTGCAGAGCCTTTGGTCTTGCTGAACTGTAGGCATGGGACACAGCCCTGATCGTTTCAGAGCTGGCCTCCTCCCATTGCTTAGGCCTCAGCTCAAGTGTTTTGATCCCACAGAGGCTTTGTTTGGTCACCCTAACTCAATCAGACCTTCTCCTGTTACTATCACTTCACTCATTTAAAATCTTTGTAGTTCTCTGAAATTATTATGTTCATTTTTGCCCACTCAGTTCTTTTTTTTTTTTTAAGATTTTATTTATTTATTCATGAGAGACACAGAGAGAGAGGCAGAAACATAAGCAGAGGGGGAAGCAGGCTCCATGCAGGGAGCCTGATGTGGGACTTGATCCCAGGACTCCAGGATCATGCCCTGAGCCTAAGGCGTCAGACCCTCAACCACTGAGCCACCCAGGTGCCCCTCCACTCAGTTCTTATCTGTCTTTCCTCCTCATCGGAATATAAACTCTAATACAGAAGGAAGTTTAACTTGCCCCCTGTTATTTTTCTATCTTCACCTTCAGATAGTGTTTTGAACAATATAGATTCTCAAATATTTACTAGTTGACTGAATACTATACTCCTAAGGGCCCGTTCAGCTTCGGCTCAGACACACGTGCTGTCAAGGAGCTCATTCCTTCTTGAGGCCGTCTGCCTTGCCGTCTGTGACTTTGACTGTTAAAAAGTTCCTTCTGTAACTGGATTGGTTTTGCTCCTTTGGTACCCACAGGAAAAAAATCTCTTCCTATCTTTGTTGGAGATGAGCTTTAGTGGGTGGCCTCATTTTTGGTTTGTCTAAGATTCTCTTTGTCTTTCTTCCTCCTCCTTCACATGGCCTTTCAGGTAAGACATAAAAATGGAGGTTGTGCCCCAAGACCCCTTTATCTTCCAAGGATATCCACCGATGGCAGACTGCCAACTGCTAAGTGCAATTACCTGTCCTAACCAGGGGCTTATAGTGTCACAGAGCAGAAACCCAGTCCGTCTTTCAGCCCAACAATGAGAAGGAAACGTGGACAAATTGGTTCATGTTTCTAGAGGTTTATTGTGTTATTAATAGATTTCCTGTGGGAGTGAAAAGGTTCAGTGGTCAAAGTCTGAGACACGTGGGGTTTTACTGAGTTCAACTTTCCTGTAAATCCTGGTTTCTTTTCTGTAGATCTTGCAGAACCTTTGAAATACAATGGGCTTTCTGATTCTTTCTGAGGGACCCAGGTTATAGGTCTCCCAAACAGATTCACCCTTGGAATGCTCTTCATCCAACGTCTATGAGCATCTAATGAACCATAGATGTTGCTTTAGCCTTTGTAGCTCTGAGATTTCATGATTCTGGAGAGGAACCATCTAGGGATACAGTGTTTTTCTCTTACTAAATCCACAAGGACAGGGCTGCCTTGTCCCCACCTGATGAAGGGGCAGGCAGACCAATGGGGCATTTACATCCTTCTCTTTTCTCATCACCATGGGCAGCCATTCTCATCTTCTCTTGTCTCTCCTCAACCCCCAACCAGGTTCTTAGTTTATGACCTCCTTCAAATAACATGTCAGGATTCTTGAGAAGATAAGAATCACCAGGTAATTGCTTAGGAGCTGTAAAATGACTTAAATTGGTTATGATTCTAATTACCACAAAATGACTTTATTGCCTCCTGTCGATAACAGGGCTGTAACCTTCCTCCCCTGAGGAGTATAGTTCCCCACCCCCAGGGTCACCCAGCGGTCAGGGCCCTGGCAGCTGGGGAAGAGGAGAGAGGCCTACTTCTCCCAAACCCCCACGCTCTGACAGCTTGGGGAGCAGTCTGGGGTTGGCGGAGGTGACCCCACTGGGACCTCATTGGCTCCTCCTCGCCTTCTGTCATTCTGTTGACTTCCTCAGGACTTTGGTAGGTGGTCGGTGGCAGGAGCCACTCTCTGAGTCTACATACTTACCAGCAAGGACTGCTCTTTTACTTCATGTGGAGTCCTGGATGCTAGTCCTGTTGATTTATCCTTGCTATCCAGAAGTCTACCATGGTGGGGGGTATTGTGGAGGAGTATATACAAAACTAGTTATAATGCAGGATTTATTCAATCATCTATCCATCAAATATTTACTGAACATTTATCTTATGCTGGACAACATATGTGTCTCTGTAGACATACACACACATGCATACACCACTGATCCACTCATATGATGAGTAGTAGTGTATACATATGCAGTGGTTCAAAGGCAAATCTGAATTTAAACTAGACCTCTGCTATGTGACATCGAGTAAGCTGCATTCCACTCTGACCCTGCCTGCATCATAGGACTGGTGTGAAAATGAAAGTATCTGGCACAGAGTAGGCCCCCCCCCCCACACGGGAGCCACTGTTATCATAATAGAGGTACATGATGTTGCGGGAATAAAAAGGAAGAGCCATTATAAAGGATAACATTTAATTGATCTTTGTTATTGGTCTATAAAGATAACGTAAGCTCTTTCTAAACTTCCAAGTCACATGCGTGTAACAGCCACCAGCATGTTCTAAGCCCTTGTAGGTTGTTATTTCAAAGGGAAGGTGGAGGGCGATGGGGGAGGGCAGGGTTGAGTCAGGCCTTGAAGCATGGGGAGCATTCCAACAGCTGGGTTGGGGGGAGGGCATTCCCGGCCAAGGAATGCTCAGGGCAAAGGGTGTGAGATAGGAATGTACCTGGCGCCTTCTGGGACCCTCACGTGATGTGTGTGGCTGACATGCAGGGATCCCGAAGAGCTGTGCATGGAGAAGAGGTTGGAGTGGGCTCGCAGAGAAGAAGGGACCTTTGGAAAACCTTATCTGTTAGTTCTTTGCCTTGACCTTAAACTTGCCTTCCTGTAATTTCCGCAGAGGTCCCACTGTGGCCCACTTGGGCTGCACAGAACAAGCCTTCCTTCTTAGTCCAGACAAGCTCTTCAAACACTTGAGCTCACGTTTAGATCCCCCGGAATCCCTCATCTGCCTCCCAAGCATCCCTGGCTCCTTCATACCACCCTCAGGAGACCTGGTTTTGAGAAGCTGTGCCTTCTAGATGTTCTTTTCCTTTCTGTTCTGTTTGTTCTTCCTTTTTATTTTTAAACAGATGAATGGTTTCTGGGTTAAAATATTTTTATTATGGAGATTCTCTAGCATGTGCTAAAGTAGAGAGGATAGCTTATGAACCCTCTGCATGCCTGTTGACAAGTCTCAACAATGATTGACATTTCTCCAGCCACGTTTGCTCTGTTCCCTCCTTCCTTCTTTTGCTTGTGTGTTTGTTTGCTAGAGTATTTTTAAGAAAATCCAACCATTTTCAAGCAAATTCCAAGATTTTAGTCTCCAACAGAAAGGGATGTTAGAAAACCAGACCATATTGTTTTGACAATCAACACAATTAACAGAAGGTTTCAATATTTTCTATTACTTGGTCCATGTTCAGAATTCTTGATGGTGTCTAAGATTTTTTTCTTCTGCGGTTGTTTTTTAAAAATTGGGATACAAAGAAGATACCTATCTTGCAATTGCTTGTTGTATCTCCTTTGCTTCTTTTATTCTGTAACATTTTTGTCCCCATTTTTTTTCTCCACACCATAGATTTGCTGGAGAAACAATCATTTGTCCTGTTGGCTAGCCCATATTCTGAATATGGCTGATTGCTTATTTGTGACATTTATTTATTTATTTATTTATTTATTCATTCATTTATTTAAATTTATTTATTCATAAGAGACACACAGAGAGAGGCAGAGACACAGGCAGAGGGAGAAGCAGGCTCCACACAGGGAGCCCTACGTGGGACTCGATCCTGGGTTTCCAGGATCAGGCCCTGGGCTGAAGGTGGCACTAAACCTCTGAGCCACCCAGGCTGCCCACTTTTTTTGTGATATTTAATGAGTTCTTCTATGCTTTGTACTTCCTGTAAATAGGTAAAGTTTAGAGCATGACTAGAGTCAAGTGCAATTTTTAAGGCAAGAGCAACCCACAGATGGCGCTGTGTGCTCCCCACTGGGTTACATCAGGATTCACACAATGGCGGGTTGATCCACTCTTCGTGAGACCAAGGGTGTTGCGGGTTCAGATGGTGTCAGCCTCATCTCTCTACAGGTCATCTCTGCTGAATGGAGTCTAGGTGGTCTGCTCTTCTCTCTTAAGAGGATGCATCGAGAAGAGAATGCATCACTGCACTCGGGGTTGGATTATAGAGGAGTATCCCCTCCTTCAGTCTGCACCTAATGCTTCACTCATGCAGCCCGAGGCTCCAATAAATCATTTGGGGGCTTCAGTCCACTGCTAACTTCCACTGAGCTCACCTTTGAATAAACCACCTATATCTCATGGACCATTGCTAAGCCACCTCTCTTCCTGGTTGGTTTTCCGGGTCCAAAGGAATCTTCTATTTTATATTTTATATATACTTTATATTGTATATAGGATACTTACATATATTATATGTGTATTATATTATTCAGAGTGAAATTTTGTCCTGGTTTAGTCAATCGTCAAGCTTCATTTCCACTGTGATTTTGTCATTATAGGAAGGCTGGTACTAGGAGGGACTACGAAGAGCATTGAGTTTTAGGTCCTCCTCTTTACAGCTGAGAAAAGTGAGGTGCAGAGAAATTTCCCATTTCTCATTAAGTTGCTCAGGATCATGTGCCATGGGGTGGGTGCCTCAGGTGACCGCTGCTTTGACCTACATTTCTAGGTTTTCATTCAGTTGTATAGTCCTTGCCCACATAGCTGGGCGTGGCTATGTGACTTTCTTTGGCCATTGAGACATTAGCAAACAATGTTTGATAGGCTCCATGAGCACTTGGATACAGGTGCATGTCTTCCAGGAGAGCTGGGTCCAGGGCGACTGTTGGGGAGGGACCTCCAGAGCAAAGATGTGGGCACAGGATCCTGCCTGGGTAGCTGAGACAGCTGGATAACTATCTGCCTCCTGCCACTCCATGAACAAGGACAGCAGAGGGCTGACCTTTAGAGCATCTTCAGGCAGAGTCTTTTGCTGAAATCCTTCAATATAGACTCAGGGCTTCCAACTTGACTCCAAGCAAATGAACCAACAAAGACCAACATGTGCTCTTGAGGGCCTGGAAGTAAGGAATGATGACCCCATATGCAATAGCATGGTCTGAGTGTGGCATGGGATGCACGGAGTCCTTGAAACCAGGTATCCATCCTTTGGCCACACTGCTTTGAAGATCCTTACTAGGGTTTATTACAAATAGCCTGGCATTGCTATTAGGAAATGTAAGCTGCCCTTGACAGTGTGCTGAGCTGAACCTGCAGAGAAAGCTCCACCGGGTTCTCCTTTCACGTTGAGTGTGGGGTCTATCATCTGCAGCCAATCCTTTTGTTGACTGGGGTTACTGAACCCATTCAGGTATTGTCCAAATAGGTTCCTGGATTGGTTAGGTGGCCCCTACCTGATTACACCAGGAACATGTGGGGATCTGGCTTGGCATGGAAGAAAAATGCAACCCCAGACACCCTTACTCCTCTGTTCATGTCGCATCTTTTACATTTGGTATCAGATACAATTTTATAAAGCCTAAAGTTTAAGCAATTTGAGGGTCCCTTTAAAAGCAAGAAAATGTGAAATTAGATCTTGGAAAGGGCCCATGGAAAGAAGGGCCCTAACACTTACACTTCATAGCTTTTGGTAAATCCATCTGTTTCCATGTAGACAAGTTAGAGTGCTTTTCTCCTCCTACTTCTTTACCTGTCAAACTCTTACTCATCCCTCAGGGCTCAAGTCAAATATTCACTCCTCTGGGAAGTCTTCTCTGGCTTGCCTCAGTAGATTGAATGTTCCTGGGATGCACAAACCCTTGTTTGATTCTGGAGATTACTCATTCCTTTGTCAGATTCAAGGTCACCTAGTGGCTTCTTTAAAGCTGGAACATGCCTGACAGGGAGGAGAAACAGTAAAGATAAGTTGTGGTCAGAGACCTTTCTCTACTACTACTACTGCTACTACAACACACACACACACACACACACAGACTCACAGCTTCCTAAGATGATACTGGTGGGTAGGGCTCTGTTGTAAAGAGTGGAAAAGCCCTACCTACTGTGTGATGGAGTGAGTTCCTTTTGTTCTTCACCGTGTTCCACTCCAGATCAGGGAACCAAACAATTAACGGAGTGTTTCAGACCCGAGGGGGGACCATTTTGTTAGCTGCGATGATGGCCCCAGAGAAACATTAGCAATAGCTTCCGTTTGGAGCCTTTCTTGGCAGAGCCTGAGGCCCATGGCAAACCATAGTTATGAATCTTGATCTCTGCCTTTCTGGAAGAAAGAGGTCAGTGCTTATTTGAACCAGTTTCTGCCCAGGACCCCAAGGACCATAAAGGATGTCAGTCAATGTCTCCTGGAAACTCAGACAGCAAGTCTGGGCTCAGATTCAGGCTTTCTGAGGAACAAAAAATATTAGAACCCGAGAGACCATCTTGATCATTGTGATTTTATGGATGAGGACGCTGAGTTGCTGAAAGCGGGGAGCAAAGTGACCCACAGCCACACATGATAGGGGTGGGACCCAGCTCAGGCTTCCTGAATTCCCAGGCAGGGGTTTAATTTATACCATGCAAGTCTGAATGAAGAGCACCTAGGGGCCCTTTGTGGAAGAGGCTAAGTCTCAACAGGTCCCCGAAAGGGGAGAAGGAGAGAGAGGCAGACGACTGCCCTTCATCTTCTCCATCTTCTTGGGCCTTGTTATCTTTTAATGAAGTGATTCTCCTCCTTTGTGTAAAAGAAAAATTGTTTATTTGGTTGGTTGCTCTGGCTTCACAGCCTGAGTTTCAGAGAAATCGTGGCAAAGGAGAGAGAGCTGTGGTTCTGGAGTCAAAAGGTTCAAGATCTGGCTCTATTTCTGGAATTGTCACCAAAGCAAGTCACTGCCACAAGGCCTGTGTGACAGATAGAGTCATTTTGGATTCCCAGACATCCATCCCCAACCCCTCCCCCATTGTCACCCTCTATTATAGATGCTTGGAAAATCAAAAGACTTGCTTTGCTCTCTCAGCTTCCCTTGCATCCAAGTGTGACTTGGTGACAAAGTCTCGGATCAAGAGTCTTTTTTATTTTTTTTTAAGATTTTATTTATTTATTCATGATAGACATAGAAAGATAGAGAGAGGGGCAGAGACACAGGCAGAAGGAGAAGCAGGCTCCATGCCGGGAGCCCAACGTGGGACTCGATCCCGGGGCTCCAGGATCACACCCTGGGCCAAAGGCAGGCACTAAACCGCTGAGCCACCCAGGGATCCCCTCAGATCAAGAGTCTTAAAGAGTGTAAGTCTGCTGGGGGCAGGGGAGGGCGGTTTCTGGGATAGCTTTGTTTTTCCTAATAGAAGAATCAGATGCCACTGATACTGCTGTCTCTGCTTCTTCTTAACTTAAATGCAGATGTGATGGCTGGAGCTAAGACAGCCACTCTGTGGTCATGAGAGAAAGATCAAGAGAATTATTGACATGCTGGTCCTACCTCCAGGTTTCTTACTATGTGAGAAATTTAAGTCCATATCTGTGTAAGCCACTGTTTGGGTTTCTTTTTTCTTTTCTTTTCTTTCTTTTTTTTTTTTTTTGCCACTGAATGCATTCCAAATGTGTGTAAGTTAGACAACACTTTGGGTTTTATAGTGAACATCTGTTACTTGTCAACCCAGAATCCATTTTCCTTTTTTTCTGGTATTGGCATCCCAACTTTCCCAGGGGGTCCCTTGTTTTTCTACTCTCAATCCATGTGGTTTTGGTGGAGCTGACTTAACTTCTGACTGCGGCTAGAGTCAGTCAGAACATTGAGTCCCCACCTCAGAACATTGATCCCCACCTATGGATCAACAGACTGAGACGGCTTGTGCCTCAGACACAGCCAATGGCACCAACCCCAGGACCTTAGTGTTCACCCTTGGAGAGAGTTTCTCTCTCTTGTCATGACCTTGGGAAGATGTGAGCTGGAGATCCCGGCTGATGCAGAGGGGAGTAGTGTGCACAGACAGGTTGAGGTCCAGAGACAAAATTGGATTTTAGACACAGCCCCACTCGGACTTGTCATCTACTTCCACTGACTTGCATTCATTGCAGGAGTCCAGACTGGGTGACTGGGTGGGGCCAGGCAGCCCTGAATGAAGGTTCTGAGACAGAGCAGGGGCTCAATATCTTGTCAAAGGTGAATCCTACCTTTGGCCAAATTGTGCAGAAGCTTCGTTCATGGCCAGACACCAGGAGCCAGTCCTTGGACACCTCATCCTTGGGTCTCCAGTAAATGTTGTTCAGACCTTCATTTGAGCGTTTAGCTCAAGGTGTTACTTCTGTTCCCATGTAGACCTGCTCTCTTGCTAGATTGGGAGGCAGCAAATGAGCTTCTTGGCCTCGCTGCCATCAGAGGTGCTTCCTACCTGACTGTCTTCTGCATTTATGTCCTGGAGATTATGCTAAAAACCCATCCTACGGTGCTGCCTGGGTGGCTCAGTCAGTGAAGCATCTGCCTTCAGCCCAGGTCATGATTCCAGAGTCCTGAGATCGAGCCCCACGCAGGGCTCCCTGCTCAGCAAAGAGCCTACTTCTCTCTCTCCCTCTGCCCCTCACCCCCACTTGTGTGCTCGCTCTCTCTCAAATAAAAAAAAAAAAAACTTAAAAAAAGATCCATCCTGCACCAAGGGTCTTGGCCAGGTACCCTCTCTTCCCGGATTCTGGGCCTGCTTGCTCTATGTTCTATTTTCTGTGAAAGGACTTGAAATTGCTTGCTCTTAGTCCCAGATCCCTCTGTCCGCTCTTCCTCACTGTCCGTGTCAGTCCTTGTCACACCAGAGAGTGAGCTCCAGGCCTCTATTCTCCCTCTGGTGATTTTCAGCACTGACTCCTTGGGTGACCTCTTGCCCCTCTTAGGGGATCCCTCCAGCACCAGAAAACATTTTCTTGGATAACAGAACGGAAATCGTAAAGCACAGGAAAAGTGAGAAAAAACATGTATTGTTCTGTTTTTTTTTATTAACATTTTGATTCATAAAATTATAGACTTAATGACAAACAGTTTGAACATTTAAAACACTGCAAGGCAGCAGGGAAAACAAGCATTTCTCTCTCGGTCATGTGATACCACCAGCCCACTTCCTGGAAGTCATTGCTGTCTGTCACTTTTTGTGTATCTGTCCAGGAACTGTCTAGGCATATGTAGGGGTGTGTGCACATGCATGCACATGCATGTTCATGCATGTGTAGCAAACAATGAGTGCCTACTACATACCAAGCCCTGCTTTGATTACTGGGAACATAGCACTGGGCGAATCCAAATCTGGATCCAAAAATCCAGATCCCCGACCTGATAGAGTTTTCATTCTCGTGTCAGCAAACAGACAATAAACAGACAGATGTATAATATATCAGGTGTTGATAAGTGATATAAAACTAATAAAATGGGGCCAGGGGCTACACGGCGAGAGGATGTGTATGTGTGCTATTGTAGCTAGGGTGGTGAGGCGCGGGTAGGTCTCTGGGTGCTTTGTGAGGAAGAGAGGGAGCCAGGCCAATAGCTGGAGAAGGAGATTCAGGCAGAGTGACAGCGAGCACTAAAGCCCTGGGGCAGCAGCAGCTGGTAGGAGGCCAGGGTGGTGAGGACAGAGAACACTGGGAAAGAGGCAGGAGGCAGGACCTCCTTTCATGTTGGCCCCAGGAAGGACTGACTTTTTTCCGAGTAAGACAGGAAAGGACTTGAGGGTTTTGAGAGTCGTGAGCTGAATCACGTTGTCCCAGGATCACTGGATGCCGAGTGGAGAGTGGAGCCCGGAGCCCAGGTGTGGGTGGGCGAACACAGGGAGGAAGTGGGGAGATGCGCGTCGCTGGCATCAAAGAGGGGGGGGCCGACACTGGATTCGCTGGCTCCACGAGGAAAGACAGCGGTCAAGAGCACTCTCAGGACCCTGGGTTGGGGGACTAGTGGAAAGCTTTCACCAGTGCCGAGAGGAGGAAGGCCAAGAAAAAAGCAGGTGTGGGCTGGGTGGAAATAGAGTTCAGTTTGACACTTGAAGCTTAAGGTACCTATTACATGTTCAGGAGGAGGTGCCGAGAGAATGCAGGGAAGAAGTCTGATGAGATGGCCGTTTGGGGGTCGTGGTGGGTTGTGGACGTGGCCACACACTTTGCAGCTCTTCCCGTCAAGAGGAGTCTGTTTTCCACCCCTCGAATCTGGGCTGGTCTTGTGCCTTAACTTGACTAGTAGAATGCAGCAGAAGTGACCTGTGGGTTCTGAGCCCAAACCCCAAGAGCCTTGGATCCTGTGACCACTGTATGGAAGCCCAGGGAGAGACCCATGGCCCGATCACCCTGTTGCCCAGCTGACTGCTTGCTGGACCCAGACCTGCCTGTGACTGAGGCTGTCCCAGACCACCGCCCGCTGGCCAGCTGACCCCACACATGTGTGCAAAGCCCCGGAAGAGATGAGCCCAGTCAGCCCAGACCCCATGAAGAACTGGTCAAGCCAGAGACATGAGCCAAAGAAATCGCTGTTTCAAGCAACCGAGTTTTGGAGTGATTTGTTGTGGACTGAAAGCCAATGTATGCAGAAATTGTCCGCATAGAGGTGATGTTTTTATATATCAGGACATTGTTATCCTTCTCATACTCAAATGAGATCATAATGCCCGTCTGCAGCTTGCTTTTTCCACTTAATGACGTGTCTAATGACAATTTCCCACGAGGTGCATTTCAATTTCTCTCATTATTTTTAATAGCTGGATGAATATACTGTAATCAGCTCAGCCAGTCTCCTGCGTGGGTGGTTTCCGGTTTTTGTTATCACAAAGCCTTGGCGAACATTCTTATATATGGTATTTATACCCATGTGTATTTATCAGATGAGTTCTTGCAAATACGATCATAGGTCAAAGAGATTTGCATTTAGAATATTAATGTTTGTCAACTCATCTTCCAAAATGATTTCCTAATTAGCATTTCCTTATGTGTGAGAGCGAGTGTGTATATCAACCCCTTATTGATGCTAAGCATTTGCTAATCTGAAAGGGAAAAAAATGTATTTCCTTACTGTTTTATTTGCATTTTTAAATTATGGATGAGGTTAAGTGTATTTTTATATGTTTAGTATCTATTTGTATGTTTTTCTTCCCTGTGAATTTCTTATTTCCACTCTTTGCTTATTTTCCAAGGCTTGTTTAGCCTTCTTACGAATTGAACTGTAAAAGGTCAATGGATATTACAGAAATGTTACCATCTTCCTAAACAGCTTCTAGATATAGATGTTTAAACTTGAGACATTTAAATTCGAGTTCTAGAGGACTTTGCAAAGCAATATGAAATAATTCTCTGCATTTGTTAAGTGTTTTACAAGTGCAGGACACTACAAACGTCATCTACTCTAATCCCGCAGCTGTCTTCCAAGGCAGGTTTGTTATCTCGTCGATTTAATAATTGAGGAAGGGGAGATGCAGAGATCCAGGGCCTTTAGGTGAGGAAGAATCACGAAATACTCTGAAATAGGCATGAAAAGTTTACTAGGTGTTCAGTCTAGCACAGTCTTGGGTGTATCAGCGCCTCTCCCTCTGCTTGAGCTCCCATTCAACTCTTTAAATTGCAGTTTTTTTTTTAACTGGTATTAATGCAAAGGCTTCTTGTCCATAGAAATGCAAATGAATTGTGTCTGGTGGAGATGCAATTGATTCTGTCCTGGTGGCATGGGCGGCGCGCTGTGCCTCGATTTGTCATTCATTTCAGCCTTCCTGATGGCCTAGGTACCCATGTCCCTTCTCTCAGCTATCCTTGGAGATGCTGGGCTGTCTTACTGGCTCCCTCATCTGGGAGTTAAATAAAGCTTTGGCACTTGTTCATTTTATATTCATATGTACGATGTTACTTTAAAAAGGTATCCTTTAACTTTTCTCAAGCTTCTAGTCCACACAGCTAGACGTATGAGCCTGTCAGGATCTGACTCAGGGATGTCTGACAAGGATTCTTTATTAGGATTATTTTTAGCTGCAGAGTGCTCTTTGAAAAGCTGATGAAAGCAATGGACCCTTTCCCTGGGAAGAATAAACAGACAGACGGACACAACTTTGCATGTTCTTTTGAGAGTTCTTTGGCCTCTGGGACACTGGTTTAAGAACTCCTAGGAGAGGGGTGCCTGCGTGGCTCAGCCAGTTAACTGACTGACTCAGCTCAGGTCATGATCTCAGGGTATGAGATCAAGCCCCTTGCAGAGCCCTGTGTTGGGGGTGGAATCTGCTTAAGGGTCTGTTTCTCCCTCTCATTCTGCCCCACACCCCAACCCCATGCTCGCTTTCTCTCTCTCTCTCTCTCTCTCAAAACAAAAACAAAAACAAAAACAAAAACAAAAACCCACCACCACCAACAAAAAAACTCCTAGCATAGAGTCTGGGGTCAGAATAGTTGCTCAAGATCAGAAGTAGAAAGAAGTGGAAGGGAGAGTTGGGAGTATGGCTTTTTTCTCTACACTTGCCATGTGCTGAGCTGTACTAACTCATTTAATTGTCACAGAAACCCTGAAAGACCAGAAGCTGTTCGACAGAGGGGGCACGTCACTAGCCCAAAGTCACACAGCTGGTATGGATTCTAAAGTGATTCCTTTGGGGGTGCCTGGGTGGGTCAGCGGTTGAGCGTCTGCCTTTGGCTCAGGTGGTGATCCCGGGGTCCTGGGACCCTGCAGGGAGCCTGCTACTTCCTCTGCCTGTATCTCTGCCTCTCTCTCTCTGTGTCTCTCATGAATAATAATAATAATAATAATAATAATAATAATAGTGATTCCTTTGCACCACAGATATAAGGTAAGTGAATAAAATACTTCTTATGGGGAAAATATAAATCCTTAGGGAGGAAGAGTTGCTCCCCCCAAATCAACTTTAAATCTGTATTGAACTTGAGACGTTCTGGTCACCTGAACCTCTTATGGTTGACAAGAAACCCTCTTTCTAGAGGATTCTAGGGGAAGGAGAATATGTGACGGGGAAAGGGGATGCGGATCGTGATGGTTAATTTTATATCAACTTGACTGGGGTCATGGGGTGACCAGATATTTGGCTAAGTGATATAATGGGTGCAGCTGAGAGATGTTTCTGGGTGCAATTAATGTTTGAACGGTAGGCTGAATAAAGCAGATTGCTCTACCCTGAGTGAGTGAACATGAGGCCTGAATGGACCAAAGGTTGGAAAGGAGAATGGCTCTCTGCCTGTCTCCGACCTGGGACTTTGGTCTACTCCTGCCTCCGGACTCCGACTGGAGCTTTTGCCGTCCGCTGTCTCCTGGGTCTTTGGCTCTCCCACTCCAGATCATGGGGCTTCTCAGCCTCCATAACCATGAAGGCCAATTCCTCATATTAAGGAAAAAAATATATATACATACAGTTCTTTTTCTTTGGAGAACCCAGCCTTACAGGAGGAGCCCAGGTCGGAGCATATCTCTGCCTTTCTGTTCCATCTGGAAGGGGCATCTGCGATCTTGTCCCTGATCCTCATGTCCACCAGGGCCTGAGAAATGGCTGCAAGGGGTCTAAAAGGAGAGTGCCCTGCCTGGCCCAGGGCTTCATGACCCTGCAGATGTAGGGGGGCTGTCGACTTCTCCTGCTCCTGAGAAATGGGCTGGGAGCCAGAGAGAAGAAGCAGGGGCATTCCCATCGTGAGAGGGGGTGCTGCAGCAGAGGGTATGGAGTGAACTCCAGCAGGGGATGGGATGAGGTGGTGCAGCTCTGGGAGGAGCAGAGGGGTCACGCCTGAGGCGCCCCCAGTGGATGCTCTCAGGGAAGCAGGTGTCCCTCCCCTCCAGCCAGGGACCTGGTGTTTGTAGGAGCACTTTCCTAGCCCTACCCCCTGTAGATCGGCTGTTTGGCTCCCCCAGCCCTTAGCCTTCTCCTTTCACCTAGAACTTGCTGGAGACTAGGTGTCGGCGTAACACTCCTGGGCACTGAGTGATTTGGCACTTGTAAGGTTGCCAAGCCCGGTCACATTTGTGGGCCGTAGTCTGATTCTGGCAGAGTGCGTGGCTGAGGCTGGAGCTGGCATAGCTGCCCTCGGTTCACAAATGAGAAAGCTCAGGCCAGAGTGACGGGGTGGCAAGCTTCTACAGTAGATCAGAGCGAGGGGAGGCTCCCCGTCCAACTCCTGGCTGCAGCGGGGACAGGGCCAGATTGCAGAGGTTCTGGAATTTGGGACAGATTGCCCAAACTTGTGATTTGTGGCACAGAGCTCAGCCCAGCAGGCCCAGTGAGGAGGAGCAGGCCCCATCCTCCACAGCAGGGTGTCTCTCGGCAGTGTTCAGGCCAAAGGGAAGCTTGGAGGTGGCCTCCCTGGAGGTAGGAGTGGCATGTTCCAGAGCTGGGACCCAAAGCAGCCCTTGTCCTAGTGGGATCTGGGGATACCACCATCCCCAATGGGCCTGGACCTCACACTTGGGGCAGCACTTCCACTCCCTTTTAGAGCCTCCCCATTGCTCTCGAGGCAGGCAGGATGGGGCTTACTACCATAGTTTTACAGAAGTGGAAACTGAGGCTCACACTGGGCATGTGATTTGTCCAAGGTCTCACTACAAGGAAACAGCAGAGTCCTCAGGCTCCCCAGGGCCAATCCCAAGGGAAGGAGTCTGGCCTTCCAGCTGGCTCCTTGCACTAGTCCTGGAAAATAAACTCTGAAAAGAGCTTACTGTCATAGTCTTTATTCAGACTGGAAATACAACATCCCTCCCCAGTCTAGCAGGATAACCAAAGATACAATGTTCTGTCTTAAATTAAAAAACAAACAAAAAACCAACTTTCCCTATATTTATCTTCCACTTTGCACATTCACGTCAAAGCCATACAGAATTTGTTAGCCATGGGCCAACTGCAAGGTCACTGAGCGCGTGTTCTGCTTGTAGGGGAAGCTCAGCGTGACCCCTTGGGCCAACCTGGACTGGGCTCCTGGGGGCGAGACTTGATTATTCGTGTCTAGATCCAGTTCCGTTTATACATTATTCAGTAGGTGCTCAATAAATGTATCAGGAATGACCAGACAACCCCTCCTGGGCCTCCTCTAATCCCCTGTTCTCACCACAGTTCACCTCACTGAAGAAGAGCCAGAAGGGTCCTCAGAAGTCTCCTTGTCCAACTGCCTGTGTTGTAGATGAGGTCCAGAGACGATGAGTAATGAGCTGGAGGTCACACAGCGAGTTAGAGGAAGCATGAGTGAAGATGATGCCCTCCTTGTTCCAGAGCTCATCTCGGGATCTCACGCAGCCTCTGTCTTCTGAGACCGGAGGACCACTTGGGAAGAGCGATGAGAGCTCCCGTATTGCTCACTTTGCTCTGAGTGCAATGCAACCTTCCCTCCGGGGTGTGCTCAGGGAGCTTCCTGGGCTGTGGGCCATCTTTGGGTGCTGAGATTGATTCCCCTAGAGTCCCGGGCACCCTCCTGCCCTCCTCTTCACCTGGAGAGGGGAGCGGCTCCATTGGTGAGAGGTTATTCCATCCCTATGTGGAGGTGGCACAGGGGCTGCCCCATTTGGAGTTCGCAGGTGGAAGGCAGCACAGTGCAGGGATGCAGGTCTGCTGAATGAGAGAGCCTAGGAGAGGCTGTGTCTCCCACAGGTGGCCTGGCAGGAGGGTGATCTGGCCGGGGAACCAGGCAGAGGCGGGCTGGCCTGGAGCTGGTGGGTAACACCCCGTGGGAAGGGCCAGCCAGGGTGGAATGGAGGGCGGCAGCATGGGGCCCTGTCACAAGAGGAAAGTCAGGAGAGACAAGTGAGTCCTAAGCTTCACCTGGGGCTGTCCTGAGGCTTCCCAACCTTTCCCTCCAGGATTTGGGCATGGACCATGTTGGGGGAGAGATGTGTGCCTTGGGGTCCGGGAAACCTGGTCCGAAACCTGGCATTTACAGGACTTGCTTGATGTGAAACAGTCACTTTGCTTCTTGGTGCCCAGTTTCTGCATTAGCAAAAAATGAATAAAGAAAGAAATCCTCCCTGATAGTGTCACTGTGGGCACGCACACACCTCTAAGCATGGGCCTGCCCGTGTTGCATGCTGCTGGGTCCCCGCTGGTTTGCGTCTGGCACGCCCTCTCATACGTGTGGACCCCACAGACAGCTCATGCTCGGGGCGCACTTCCTAGGTGCCAAGCTTTTTCATGTCTCAGCAATTTCACCCTCATTGAACTACTACTGTCCTCCGAGGGGTGACTTGACTCTGACAGGCCACACTGCTGCTAAGTGCGCAGGTGGGCTTCGAATCCGGGCAGTCTGACTCCGAGCCTATCTGCCCAACCTCTGTGCGCTGTCCCTTACTCCCCGCCTGCCTGTTCCTCAGACTGTGAAGTCCTGCACAATAATACAAGCCAGTCCCCGGAGGAAGGAGAGGCACCGGGATTGTCCCTCAGTGGATGAGGACATGGGGATGGAGTGGGATAGCGACTTGTCGCAGGTCCCACAGACATCCAGAGCGCCCTCAGCCATGCTCTTTCTGGAAGAGTTTCCCTTGTACTCTTTACTGCACACAGAGCCCCCGGGGTTCCTCACTTCTGGGTCTGGGTGGGATGTTTGCAGACAGTGCCCCCAGCTCCACTTAGAGCCTCAGCTACTCACGGCCACGTCCAGGTTTGTGGCCAGGGCCAAGCCGGCCTCACTCAGCTGCTGTGAAGCTCCAAGGCTGCCAGTCTTCTGCTTCCGCCACTTGGCACGCTGGTTCTGGAACCAGATCTGGGATGGGCGAGAGAGAGGATGTAGATGTGTAGCAAGGCCTTTCTCCATCCATTACCTTCCCCTAAGCTTAATACCGCTGCTTCCCCCAGGGACTGGCACTTTACAGTTGAGAAAGCTCCATGGCATCAGGATTTTCCTTGGAGGTCTGCCCTCTGAGAGGGCACCAGGCATCAGGACCTTCAGTGCCTGTGGGGCTGGGGGCTCACGCACGAGCAGAGCAGCTGGATGCCCTATAAGCAGGAGAGGCGGGGTCTGTGGTGAACAGAGCCCAAAGGGCACAGCTTCTCGGCTTCAGCTAGCAGTCATTATGCAGAAATGTGAGCCTGGCATTACAGGCCCATCCAATATCTAAGGCGGAAATCTCGATTTTTATGTGAACGCTTTGAGGCTTAAAACACTGTGCAGATGAAATAAAACTCATCGTGGGCTGTTTCCTGCTGGCAGTTCCACCGGCTTGCAGCCCCTGTGGGCCCCTTGGCATCTATAGGTTGAATATTGGCAGCTCTCTGTATTCACGGGTGCCCTGGCTGTCCCTGACATGTGGGCATTTGTATTTGGCCTTTCTGCCGAGGCAGCTTTACAGCAGATGCAGGTGCTATTCACTTAGCTCCTGACTGACTCTAAATGGGAGGAGAAAGGGGGATGTCTACAACACGGGTGGTCCTTAGCTAGAAGAAAAGTAGGTTGGGATAAAATCAAGTGTAAAATGTTGACATGGGCCCTGGCTCAGCTTTTGAATTTGGAATGAGTCCATCATATTTGATTGAAAAAAAGAAAGAGTGATGTAGAGAAGTGTTCTAGAGCCAGCCAACAGCGCAACCATTGGATTTGGATTTGCTAGAATGGTACTTGCAAAATTAGGGGTGTGCAGAGAGGTGGGACATACATACACTTGGTGACTGACAAGGGGCTACTGTATCTCTAACCACAGAAGAAGCCACAGACACTCCAAGGTGAAGAAATGACAGCCTCTAGATGAGGCAGCTGGTACTTAAATCAGGTGTCTGACCATGAATGGTCCTTTCTTTCTCTATACTGTTTTCAAAGTGATGCCCATGAGATCTGGATCAGGGGTTGGCAAACTAAAGACTGCAGGATAAATCTGGCCTTCCTACCTGTTTTTGGATGGCTCATGAGCTAAGAATGGCTTTCACATTTTTAAAAGGTTGGGGAAAAGATAAAAAGAAGAAGAATATTTGTGACACATGCAAATTATACAAAATTCAAATCGTAGAGCTCCCCAATAAAGTTTTAGACAGTGACCGTATGGCCTCACAAAGCCCAACATAATTACCATCTGGCCTTTTACAGGAAAAGACCACTGGTCTTTGATGATCACTGGTGTAGACTGTCAACACTTATTTTGTGAATGAGGCTTCAGGGTGAGCTATAGCCAGGTGGGGAAGGAAGGCAGGAAGCCGATACCAACGGCCATCACTGATGCCCCCTTGCTTCATTTCCACCTCCCAGAGAGAGAAACCATCTTGTAACTATGGTGACCTCATTTTCTGGAAATAATCTTTGGCAAATATGACTGTATTCAAGGGATAAAGGCAATGGGAAATTCCAGTTGGGGCAGCCCTAGAGGGCCCATGATATGTGGGGTCTCACCGATGGCCCCCAAGCCTTGAGGTTGGGGGCTGAGGGTGGGGACTGCTGTACCTGCACCCGAGCTTCTGGGAGGTTGATCCTGGCTGCCAGCTGGTTGCGGATGTGGACATCTGGGTAGTGGGTGAAGTGGAAGATCTTCTCCAGCTCATGCAGCTGCTCGGTGGTGAAGGTGGTTCGGACCCTCCTCTTGCTCTTTCTTTCCTCTGGATGGCAGAAGATTCAAGGTGGTTTACTGATCTTGTGGTTTGGCACCCTGATGACGCTTTTGTGTTACCTGGTTTCACTGCCCACTACAGAATCTTGGCCACTGGCTCCTTTGTTGAGAGTCTTGCAACATTTTGCAAAACCAGGTCACCCTAGGTTGACTCCTTCAATCCATCCTGAACAGTGAGGTCAAGATAACTTTCTAGAAACTCCTGTGCTTGTCCTTTTTGCAGCTCAGATGCTTTCAATGACTCTCCTTTGTCTACAACAGGACATGGCAAACTATAGTCAGAGGGTCAAATCTGGCCTACTGTTTGTTTTTATAAATAAAGTTTTATTGGAACACAGCCCTCCTGTTGGTTTATGTATTGTCTATGGCTGCTTTTGCAAGCAGCTTTGAGTAGTTGCAACAGAGACCATATGGCCTGCAAAGCCTAAAATAATTACCATCTGGCCCTTTACAGGAAAATCTTGCCAGTCTTGGTCTACAAAGCAAAGACTGAATTTCCCAGCAGTCAGTCCCTTACAACCTGTTTCCAGTCCAGTTGTCCAGACTTGCGTCCACTCAGGGCTGGCTACCTCATCTCTGGGGCCTAATGCAAAATGAAAATGTGAGTTCTCTTGTTCAAAAAAGTAGGAAAAAATCTATTTCTGTTCTTCTGCAGTCTCTCAACCTGGCAGTGTGTTTTTGTGTTGTTGTTGTTTGCTTAGTTTTTAAAATTTACTGTGTAAGGTCATGCTCCCTTGGGCACAGGGATACTAACAGGGTGACTGTGGACTCTCACAGGGACCCAGGGCCCATACTTTGTCTTGGTACCAGGATGCATGTACCTGACCATGACCCTCCTCCCATACATACCCTGACACCTATCCCATCCCCAGAGTCACACAGGATGGAGGAGGCAGTGTTCAGTGGGTAGGGATGGGGAAACAAGTGGCCTCAAGCCCATCCCAGAGAAGCAGAGAGATGGTAAGAGGGGCACTGAGCATTGAGTCAAGGCTCCAGGGTCCTGGTCCTTGCTTCCTAGGCCCACTGAACCTCACTTAAAAAACACAGATCTAAAAAAAAAAAAACAACAACAAAAAACCCCCACAGATCCAGGGCACCTGGATGGCTTAGTGGTTGAGTATCTATCTTCAGCTCAGGGGGTGATCCTGGGATTGAGTCTTGCATTGGGCTCCCTGCAGGGAGCCTGCTTCTCCCTCTGCCTATGTTTCTGCTTCTGTCATTGTCTCTGATGAATAAATAAATAAAATCTTTAAAAAAACCCACAGATACATGTTAAATTATTAAGAACTTTGAGATGACCATAAACATTAAACCCCAAGTGCCAGGTCTCCATCTGTGTGCAGTACTGTGGGCAACTACACTGATCACACCTGTGCCCATGAAGCCAGGTCTACGCATTGTGTGTGTATGAAGGGGAATCAGCTATTCTACTAGGACACATTAACTTTGAGATGCCTATTGGGTATTCAAAACAAAAAAAAGCTCTTTAATAGGCAGATAAATATATGTTTGAGCTCAAAGTGGGTATTGGGACTGTGACTCAAATTTGAAGAGGGTCATTATATATTTGGCCTTGGGAGTCTGGGAATGGCTGGGATCACTCAGGCAGGAAGTGCATGTGGAGAAGAGTGGGGGGCCCCTCCACTGAGTAGAGGCTCAGCAGCCCATAAGGGAGCCAAGATAAATCAGCAAGAGAGGCCATGACAGGCAGGTCCTTGAGGTAGGAGGAAAAGGAGGACACCTGGTAAAGAAACTATCTCGAGAAAGAGGCTCATCTCTGTCCATGTTAGGGATAGATTCGTTATAACAGGGACAGAGGATGGTCATAGTGGTCCCACGGAATAGGCAGTGAGGGCTCAGTGGACAGTGGTGGGAGGAGGGATGTGGCAAAGCAGAGGCAGCAACTGCAGACAAGTCTGCAAAGGTATGCTGGGCACGTGGAGGAAGAATGGGAGTTGCAAGCTGGAGAGGGAGTGTATGGCTCTGGGACTAAAACAGAAAAGACATAATAACATCATGAAAAGCCCCCAGTAAATGTTCTCCAGCAAATCTCTATCAGTCTGTTTTCTGGAAAACCTGACCTGAGCCAGAGGAAGCTCAGACACAAGCAGTACCCAAGTAAACACAGAGGAAGGGAGATTTGGAAAGGAAAGAGTGCCCATAGAATTAAAAACAAGAGAGGGTGAAGAGAAAGAAAAGCCAGAAAATATTAGTGTGTTTATCAAATACCTATTATGTTCCAGGTGTGGTGCTGGACCCTGGCCTTGGCCTGCACACAAGCACACATGCACACATGTATATTTAGCTTTGCCTTGTTCCAAGATGGATTTGAGGCATGTGGTCAGGAATTTGGTATTTAGGTGGACACTGAGGACCACAGGAAGGCTCCTTGGGTAGAATTATGATGGCAGAAGCCAAGGAATGAGGACTTATGTTTGCATTATCCAAAATACACCCAATGTGATATCTGATACTTTGTAGAGACTCTGACAAATATACATTGAATTAATATGGATTGAGGTGTGAGTGGTTGGGGAGAAGTGGAGGCAGTAGGAGAAGGATTCATATCTTGAGAAGGTGCTAGAAGGGAAGGAGAAGGCTGGGGAAGTTTCAGAGAGTTGCCTGGAGCATGTCTGAAGACCAAGGAGAGAGGGCTCTGGAAGGGCACCAGATGGGGTGACTGCAGTGATGCTCCCTACACAGGTGAGGATATCATGTGAGTCTTGGGGCAGGTTAGCTGGACCAGGTCTCCAGCAGAGAGTGAGGGAGGTGGACGGGTTACGGCAGGAGGGATGAAGAAGGGCTTTGAGGCAGCTGTTCTGGAGAAGGGCCAGGGACATCAGAAGAGTAAGTCTACCTGATGTAATTTTAGAAATTGTAGGAGAAGTACAAACCCTCTCCCCAAATCCCCTTCACTTTGGGGGACCGATGTCAGATGTCATAGGTCAGATGGGATGACTAGGAAAGAGGATGTGGATCTGAGATCCTGCTAAGATGTCCTTTCTCCCACCCAGCTTACTTTCTCCTCTCCCCCCAAATAAGAGTTAAAACTGCTACAAGCATACAATTGGAGCAGACACTGTGAAGAATGGATTTCACTTTTGATGGTTTAACGACTGAAGAGCATGTGTATGTGCATGCATGTGTGGTGTGTGTGGTGTATGTGCATGTGTGTGATGTGTGTGCACACATGTGTGTGTTGTGTGCACATGTGTGTGCATGTATGCACTTGCTTTCCATTCTGCTATCATTTGCTAGAAGGAACCCACTGAAGTGGACGTTGAGAGACCTGAGCTCTGTTCCTGAATTTTACAACGTGGGTCACATTTCATTTATCTTCTGGGCCTCAGTCTCCCCACCTGTGGAATAGGGGAGAACAGACCAAATATATCCTGACATACTGAAATTCTCTTTTCAGGTGAAGCTGAATGGCTTAAAACACCTTGCCCCAGGCCTGCCTGGGGATCCAGTTTGCTTGGTGAAGGCCAGGGAGGGGAGGTTTCTGCTGAAACTGCTCCTGCATCTCTGGGATTAATCAGGCCCAGTGGCCTCTGTGTTAGAAATGGCATCTCAGAGTCTGCCTTTGGCCTCACCCCTCCCTGTGACCCCTCAAGCTTGTTGTTAATAATTTTTGATTCCCTCAAATTACATGGACTCATTTCACTGACTCTTGGGAGCTTCACTGGAGTCACAGACAGTGAGGGCTCAAACATTATCACCCACCAGAGCAAGCTCCTAGACTGTGAACCACCGGATCGGAACTGATCTCTCTCCTTCCCTACTCCTTTTCCCTCCTCAAGTCTACTTTCTTTTTAAAATTTTTGAGAAGACATATTTATTCTATTTTAGAACTAGTGGTGTGTTTAGGGGTAGAACTGAAGCCAATCAGAACTGATGCAGAGACAGATGGCAATGCCAATCCATCACTGAGTCTTATGGAATATGTCCTCTGTGCCCAGCATTGGGTAGGCACTGAGGGCCTGTCTGCAGGAGTACAAAAACGTAAAGGCCATGCTGACAATATTGCAGTCATTCATTCACAAAGTCAGCATTTTAGGTGATAGTAGTACTGCATAGCTTTATAAGACATTGCAAACAGAAATTCACAGGATGGAAGATTCCAGGTTGGCTGGGCAAACTGTGGTGCCCAGGAGTGTATGGAGTTAAGATTCTTCTGGGAGTACAGAGCTATGTACTATGTGTTCCAGAGAACACAGAACCAGAACCAGAACACGGGAAAGCAAGCAGCATGGAGACCAGAGGATTAGAAACAGACTGTAGAGGATGACTAAAAGAAGGTGCTTCCTCCATTCTCTAGAAGGAAACTTGGGAAAACAAGGGTTCATGGCTAAGAATAGAGTCCTTAATAGAATAATTTTTTCCATGTTCCCATTTGTAGAACTAAGCAAGCAACTGTTAAGATGTATATGGCCTTTCCGTATTTCTGGCAGGACCAGAGGTTGTGATTTGGAGGTGGGCTGAAGAAGGAAAGGATCTACGTCTTCTCTACATAATAAATGACCTCTGACTTCCTGGATAGTGGGCTGCCTGGCAAATTACAGGCCAGCTAGAAAAATATGTTTTCATATCAGTTCTGAACTACATCTTCTCAGGATAGATGTTTGTCTTTGGGAGATGAGATAATCCTGATGATGATGATGATGATGATGATGGTGATGATGGTGATGATGGTGATGATGGTGGTGGTAATGATGATGGTATGATGGTCATGCTGATGTGATGATAATGGTGGTGGTGGTGATGATGACAATAATGGCGATGAATGTGTATGTGTGTGTGTGCAAGTGTGTATCCAGTGGCTATAGTGACTTCTCCAGGGAATAAACAGACATGCCCCAAATCTGTAGTGGTAGAAAGATAGAGGCTGAGCCTCAAGTCCACCAGTCTGTAGGACTCAGAATGCCAAAGCTTCTCCCTCAAGACTGACTGTGGGTTCTTGGGGTATAGATAGTCAACACTGTCTGTCCCCTAGTCCTTTTAGGGATGTTATTCTCGACTGAATAGCCTCAAATTGGAGGACTGTAAAAAGGAGTGGTAGGGATAGAGGGGTCCTGGAGCTGAGATCACTCCCAGTGAGTGGGACTTCCTGAAATTTGATTTATGAGACCTAACCAGAGGAGCAGTTTCGGGGGAGACGGATAGACTTGGATCTGGCTTCAGGGAAACAAGGTTTGGATCAGAGGTAGGACTTGTTAAAAATTTAGCTCCTTAGATTTGCAGTGTTCAATATAGTAGCTACCATATCCATGTAGCTATTTAAATAACATAAAATAAAAATTCAGTTCCTCAGTCATACTAGCCATAGTGCAATGACCCACATGTGGCTAGTGGCCAACATATTGGCCAGCATAGGTACAGAACATTTCCATCCCTGGAGAAAGTTCTAGTGGATAGTGCTACTTTAGAGGTTTTCTGCACTGGATTCATGGAAAAGTCGTACTCTGGGTCTAACTTTAAGTTTCCCCCAGTGTTGCAATTTCCTGTAATTCCCACATATCTCTGGGAAAGAGAGGATCCATCAGCTATAGAGTCAACTCTGATGGCGTTGGGGAAATGGGAAGTTTAGGGCAAATAAGAAGGAGGGTGGATTGGCCCACGCTCACCTCTCTGTTGGTGGCTGGGGACAGGCCCAGGAGCTCTGGGTGGTGACTAGGAGCAGAGTGGACCTGCCCAAGGTATACAGGGCAGGGTGGGATGGGAAGAGAAGTGTCTGAGAGGTTGGCTAAGGAAAGATGAAGGCCCGCTCTTCAGTTTTCCCACCACATGCAGGAGGGGGTTGCTCCAGGAAAAGAGCGGGAGGGACCAGCATGGCAGACACAGGTTACAGACCACAGTGGATGAAGGAGGTGAGAGAGAATAGCATGGATGGATATGGAGCAGAGAAGAAGATAGAAGATGGCACTTGGCCAGTGGAATTTTGGAACTAGAAGGAAACTCATTCAATAAGAAGCTGGAAATAGGAGCTCAATGTGGGAGTGTGCCATGCACTGGATAAAGTTCTTGATCATCAGGAAGGACTGGGATGTCCTAGGTGCCCCTGAGGAGAGGATGATGGGGGTGCTGGATCCCCGTTTTCCAGCCCAGGACAGGGAGTGAGAAAGTCCTTGAGCTCTGTCCAGGCCCAGCATCTGCGGACCAGGTTCTTGGCAGAGAAGCCAAGGAGCCGGTGGCCACAGTGCAGCCCACCCACTGCAGTGGGCCTAGGGCACCAGGGCAAGGCGGGGGATGGGTGGGAAGAGGGTGCAGGTAGGTGGCAGGGACTGCCACCCCTTTCAAGTTGCTCCTCTCCCTGTTATTAATTGCGTGAGCTGTGAATCACACTTCAGTGAGTCTTCAAAGAGAACGAGTCAGCAGAACTTAATTAAACCTGAGCCATTTAGCACATCGATCATAAGAAATACACAATTTACACAGGTGATTAGGCCACCTAATTATAAACCGATGTTTCTCTGCGCTCGGCTCCCTCCCCTGATTGCTCCTTCTCCGCGGTCTGCTAATTGGCCCTGGCTGCTCAGCTAAAGGCCCCAGGGAGCTTTGCCACTGGATGAAGTCTCTGGAAATGGGCCTTGTTCTTGCCTTTCAATGGCAGTGGGTTCAGCCTGGAGGGGTGAACCCTGGGAGCCCTCCTGCAGGCTGGGGACACGGCGGGGACATATGGGCAGGGCGCAGGGCAGGGCAGACCTGGGCTGGGCTCTTCTCTCAGTCTGGTCATGGATTTCCTACAGTTCTCTTGTGTCCACAGCATACAAGGCAAACTCCTTGGCATGGCATTCAAGGCTCTTCGAGTCCTCCCCTTCCAGAATCCTCTGCTTTTTTCCCAACCCCTATTTCCATTGTTTCAGTCCCACCCAAAGACTTCTAGATTCGATTCCACAAATTGGGCATGCCCTTTGATTCTCTAGGTGCTTGGCTCACTGCTCCCTCTGCCTGGAATGCCTGTCTTCTTTCTTTGTCTAGTGAACTCCTACTCATCTGTCAAAACTCAAACCAATCAAATGCTTCCTTTTCTCCAAGGGCTGTTGTGAATCTCTGGAAAAGCACAACCATTTTTTTAAAGTAATAAATTTAAATAATGAGCACTTTTGGCTTGAACTATCAGCCTCCGTATTGGTAAAAATAAAAATTTCCCTTAGTTTTTCTTTTTGTGTTTATGTATCTTTCTTGCAAAGTGTTAATGGTGGTTAATTCTAGATGATGAGACAGTAGAGTTACAGCTACACTTCTTTTTACCTTCTTTTTGTGCATCTGTGTTTTCTATTTTTCTATAATATACATGGATTATTTGTGTGAGTAAACAACAGTGAAGAGACTACAGCCAGGGTGGGAAGAGATGAAAATAAAGAAATCCCTCAGGGAAACATTTGCGGGAAGACCACGGAGAACCCCATTGGCAGAGGATTTGCCAACCTGCCACTAGGTAAGCTCTCTCTCAGCAGAGCGAGGATTGTTATCTTCTCCGTGCATGGCCTCACTTTCGTGCTTTTTATCTATGGATCTCAGCCAATGTGCACACACACACACACACACATACACACTCACTCACTCACTTTTCATTTGTATATCTTTTTCCTTTTTTTAAATAGCAGGTGTGTCCTTTGTTTAAAGGGAATTGTGTGGGGAGCCCCACAATACAGATAGTGGTGGAGCTCCTTTGTTGATGCTTGTCGGGGGGGGGGGGCCACCAGGAGTGCTATTTGCTCAGCTCCCCTTCGTCCATGGAGCTCTGGCCATGCATCCCCGGGGAAGCCCACCAATCCCCTAAACATAGGTTTTTAAAGATGCCGATGTGTGTAAATAAAGGCCAAAGTTCTTGGCTTGGCTCACTTGACCTTCAGTCTCCTTATTTCCCTCCTCCCCTCTACCATGGCTCTGGGATTTTTAGACTAGCCATGCTGGATTTCTTTGTGTCTCAAAAGGCATATTCTTTTTTTTTTTTTTTTTTTTTAATCCCTCAGGCCTCCTGTCCATGTTTTCTCCAGCCTGGCATGTCCTCTCCTTTTCTCTGTGTGACTCCATCTCAGAGGTCACCACCTTTCTGAAGCCTCCCTGGGAGGCCTCAAATACAGTTCACTATTCCCTCCCCTGTGTCCTGGGAGCACATGGTCAGGTTTGTATGTACTATCTGTGTCGTGACAATGTGACTCTTGTGACAACATGCGTAGGTCTGGTGAGACTCCCACTGAAGGGGGGCGGCACAGAGAACTGGCACAGGGCAGCAAGGGGCTGATTTCACGGGCTTTTCCCTCCTGTCCCCATTCCTCTCCAGTCTGTACTTGTGGCAATGCAGGGGCACAGTCAGACATCACGGCGGTGGAGCTGGAACATGTTTTGTGCTGTCCCTAGGCAATGGGGTGGGGGTGTCTGTATTTAGTTGCCCTGCACGCCTAGCACTGAGGAGGAACTTGACTGTTCTCTTCGTGGCCAGCCCAAGTGCAGGGATGCAGAATGCTCAGATGAGAGGTATGCAAAGCTACAGGGTCCTGTAAACAGTGGAGGGGCTGCTTCTGGCCCCAAATGGGTTAACAACTGCCACCTTCCCAGAAGCAGACCTCTTTGGGAACACACCATTGATTAAACAACATCAACAGACAAAACAAAAACAGAGAGTTCCACATCTGGAGGCTGAAGGTGACCTATGAAGAGTTATAAGGGCCCTGAAATAAGAAACCATCATCCCAGCATGGAACAGTGTGAGAGAAGAAGAGGAACAGCAAGAAGTAGACTCCAGACGGGGCCCAAACATACCTCATTCTCTCAGCCACCTTCTCTGAGAAACTACTTCTCAGCTCGGTCTGAGAAACTACTTCTTAATGTTCCCCAAGGCAACACATTTCCTTCTCTATTTCAGCTAACCCAAGATGGTTTTCATCAGTTGGAGCCCAGGAGTTCTCATTAATATGGGTCATTGCGCCATTTCCTGCTTAAAACCCTGCAATGGCTCTTCATTCCTTTTGGGATATAAAGCAAAAACAGGAAAACCCACCATGGCCTCAATGGCCCGGCATGGCTGGGCTCCTTTCTAGCTCTCAGACCTCATCTTGCTCCCTTGAACATCTCATCTCTTGCTAAGTCCTTGTCCTTGGGGCTCCCTCTGCATGGAAGAGTGGGGGAGAATCCACATTTCCCCCCACTCAACCTTCAGATTGCAGCTCAACCATGACCTTCTCTGGAAGCCTTCACTGGTAGACCAGACGTCCCTCAGCATAGGCCCTTGGTACCATGTCACTTTCTTCCTGACAACACAGCTGTCTCTGCTTTCACTTGTGATTATCAGATGGCTATTTGTCACCCTTGCTAGATTAGAAGCTACGTGAGGGCAGAGGCTGAGCTTGTGTTTTGTTCCCTACATCATCCCACTCCCAAATGAGCTCCTGTGGTGGCTTTGAGATAGGTTTGCAAATTCTTGGACACTTCCTCCCTAGGGATTCTTTTCTCCTTTAATGGGACCCAACTCAGTTGACTTGCACAGCAAATGGAATGCAATGGGACTGCTGCTATCAAGTTTCTCAGGCTGGTCATAAAAGGATGCAGCTCCTACTTTGCTCTCTCTCTCTCTCTCTCTCTCTCTCTCTCTCGGATTGCTCACCCTGAGAGGAGCCACTGTCACTTTGCAAGGACACTCTAGTGGCACGTGCAGAGGCCCTGCATGGGGAGAAACTGAGGTCTCCTCCTCAGCCAACTGAGCTGGCACCAACTCAACAGCCATAGAGTGACCACCTTAGAAGCCAGTCCTTTACTGTGGCTCAGCCTTCAGGTGGCTGCAGCCCCAGATGGCATCTTTCCTGCAATCCCATGAGGGACCCTGCGCCAGAGCTCCTCAGTGAAATCACTCCCAAATTCCCGATCCACAGACTCTGAGTGAGACAATTATTGTTTATGGTTATTTTAAGCCACTGAGTCTGGGGATAGTTCGTTGTGCAGCAGTAGATATGCCTGCCACTCAGTAGACTTTAGTCACTCTTTGTCGCATGCCTGGATGAGGAATACAATTGATAGATCAAATTTAAATGACAGCCAATGCTTTGTGTGTCTACTCTGATCTCCCCTGGCTCTGATATTCCGGGGCCCTATCATTAGAGTAAAGCTGTCCATGCCCTGCTTGCGTCCCTCAGACCTTTCCATGCTTCAGATCAACTTCTTACTGCCACGATGTGTATTTCTGAGCTCAAAAGCCCAGATAATTCTGGGGAGTATAGTTGCTCCATTTCTCAGAGGATTTAAGCTTAATTTCCCACCATGGTCACTGGCTTCATCACGTATCCCTTCTTTGTATGCTTTCGCTACCTCCGTGCTGGTGTCCTTGCATGTCCACATAAACCCCTGGTGCTCCAATCCTTTCCTTCTGGTCTGCTTTTTGCAGGGAAACCCCAGGAAGACAATGCTTTTTTCAAGCTGGGACCAAGCCTTGTTCTGTTTTATACTCCCACAGGGCTTAAGATTCAGCCAGGTTCTCAATTCTAGAATGAGCCTGCAGGTGCCCCGTAGGAGCGTCTCCATGGTCTCTTAAGGTTGTGGCTCTGGCGGCGGGGACTGATAGAGGGGCCCAGGCAGAGAGAGACCAAAGCCATACTAATCCTAGGGGACTCCAGGCTTTCAGCTCTCCTCCTTCCACCCCACTCCTGTCTGCTCTGGTGGGAGCCCCTGGGACAGAGCTGCTCATCACAAGGCAACGAGACACCCTTGGGTCTGGCTGCAGCCTCAGCCAGGAATCCCAATTCCCAGGGCCAGTAGCTGGGCAGTGCCATTGCCTTGGGTTCCAGATGGGGTGGTTGGGAAGGGAGGACGGGGAAGAGAGAGGAGAAGGAGGAACACCAGGGGCTCCTTCGGACTTCTGTCCTCCAGAACTATAAGGATCAACTTCTGTTGTTTTAAGCCACTCAGTGTGCCGCGATTTGCTACAACAGGACCAGGAGAAGAAGAGGTGTGCGAAGGGAGCAGAAAGAAGAGGAAAAGGAGTTAGAAGCAGGGGAGGAGGAGCAGTGGCTTTGGAAGGGCAAAGGTTTGGAGGCGTTTAAAGAGAGAGAAAGATCAGAAGCCATTGGGGTAGCCTCTTCCTCACCTTGCCCTCCCTTTTGCCCCAGGCATCACGATTTCCCTGCATGGGGCCATGGGTGGCACAAATGACCTCTCTCTTCCCCGGGTCTGGCTTCCTTGTGATTGGACCTCCTGTGACTTCAGAGGGTCCTGAGCCTCAGGGGGCTTCCTCTCTCAGGAGTGAGTGGACAGCTGGGGCTTAGCATCATTTCAAGCAGGTAGACCACTTGGATTTTTACTGGAGACGTGGGAGGATCCAAGCCTGAGATGATTACGCTCACTGCCATGAGAGGCCGGGGAGGAAGAGCACTGGCCCTGGCCCAGGTGAGCGAGCTGGCCCCACGCTCACATGTATTGGCCCTGTAGCTCAGAACAAGCCATTTTGCCTCCCTGGGCCTCAGCCTTCTCAAAGCATGGTCCTTGGACCACCGACATCAGAGTAATTTGGGAGAGCTTGCTAGAATGCTGATTCCTGGGCCCATTGGGTGCTGAGCCTGAAGAGCTCTCTATGTTTACCAGCTGTCCAGGTGATGGGGACAGAGAGAGGTCATGCTTGCCAGTCACCTTCTGTGAGCCACTCTGCGAAGCCCTTCAAGTGTTAATTTTATTTCTCTGTTTTTATTTCTGGGGTTGGGGGCCCTGGGCACACCATTTCTGGTCCTGCTGCTTTCCACCTCTGAGGGAAGAAAGCAGGACAGAGACGTGGAGGGGGCATTAGCAGGGCCAGCAAGCACTGGGTGGGGATGGGGGCCCCAGGAAGGCGGGGAGAGGCGGACACTGCTGAGGCCAGTAGCCCTCTTGCTCACTGCTCCCGGCTACCCTGCTCCTGCCTGGCTCGGACAGCCTCCACTCCCCTCTGCAGGGAGGAAGCCTCTGCTAGAAAATGGCCATGACTGATACCACTGAGGCTTTCCAGCCACCGATTTGTTGTGGAATTGGTCACGGCACTCCTGAGCTGGGAGGGACCTTAGGAACATTCTAGTCCTGCTCTTTCATGTTCCAGATGGGGAAATGGAGGCCCAGGGAGGGGAGCAGCTTGCCCGAGGTCCTCCGGTGAATTAGTGGTACCAGATGGGGGCTCAGAGACCGGATTTCTGGAATCCGCCTCCCCATCCTCCTTGCCCAGAGTCTCACAGACTCCAGTTCGTGGGCCATGTCTGCACGTTAGGCTTGTAGTTCCTGACATGTTGGCATCCCATCCGTATTATTATTTGCTTAGCATTTTCACAAATAGGCTTTTTGTTTTACCCAGATAAATAAATCCATCTTAAAAGAAAGCCTCACATCATGACCGTAAATGGATAACTATTTGCGTGTCAGAAATAGCAAGTTAGTGTAGGAATAACTACAGAACTCTTGACACGAATAAGCTCTGTCTGCGTAGTCCTCAAACTCATCTAGAAAACCACCAGTGGGATCTTCACTAGCCTTTTGGAAATGCTCGAATGCATTGTGACGGGAGATGTATAGATTTAAGCCGCATCCAGGAATAACCTCCAGTGGACAGTCTCAGGCCACCGGGGTGCGATGCTAGTGCTAACTATTCACGTGGTGTGTGCAGGTGATGCTCTTCTTGGGGACATCATCCATAAGGTGGGCTCACAACTGTGGCAGTTCTGTGAGAAACAGCCAGGGATGTGCCACAAGAGCCACCGGGCACCACCCCACCCTGACCGGTGCTATTTCTGCAAACCTGCTCTGGGTTCAGCGGGACTTCTGATGTGAGCCTGCCAGCATCTTCGGAGGCAGGTTCCAAACGAGTGCCTCCCTTTTTGCCATCAGCCTTGTCAGGCTAGGGGAAGGGAAGCTGCTCTGGTAGGGGGGTTGGGCTTCTCTTCCCTCTCTCCCTCCTTCTTTCTCCCTCTCCCCGCTCCCCCACCCCTCTTTCTCTCTCATTAGGACAGGGAAGACAGTCATGGATTTTGTGTAGCTGCAGCAGGAGAGACTCGGGTTAGACGCTCAGAACTGTTTCTAATGCTCATTCAATTCACTGTAAGGTGTTAGTGAGCTTCCAGATGCGAAGCTGGGGACCCTCTCCTATGAGAGACTCAGCAGCAGGGGAAACCTGCCAGCTACCCAGGGACAGGGAGTCCTCCAGGATTTTCCCCTTGCCTGGAGCTGGGAGACTGAACTTGGGGGAGGTGGTGGGGCTCAGTAATGGTAGGAGAAGACATCCTGAGCACCCTGGAGCTGCCTTTCCTTTCCTTGGATTAAAGGGGGTAAAAGGGGAGAGACTGAGAAAACCCCACAATACTCCAGTTTCCCTAACAACCAGGCACCAGCAGACCCTCCTGACCTCCCTGACTGCTTCCTCTTCCTTCACTCAACCCATTCCCTGAGGTGACGCTGAGGCCGGAGAGAAAGAGACCTTTCAGAGGTCATGCGGCAGCCCAGGGAAGGCTGGGGAGGGCCACCCAGGACTCCTGCCTCCCCGCAGGTGCACATGTCCACCTTGGTGCCCTTCCTCAAACTGCTTCTCAAGAGAGCTCTGAGATCTGTCTTGTCATTGGTGTTTGGGGACATGTCCCGGGGTGGGCTGCTGGCCTGGGAGGGTGATCAGGGTGGGCAGATCCCAGGCGAAGCTTCAGCCGCCAGGAGACGTGCAGGCTGAACCCTGCTCCTGAAGAAGACCGTCTCGGGCTGAGCAGGGGTTTGGGGGGCAGCCAGAGCCAGGTCCTGCTCTCAGGTCTTCCCATCACGGGCTGTGTATCTTGGGTACATAATCCACCTCTTCTCTTTCACAGGTGAGTTTCCTCATCTGTCAGGTTATGATAATCATGCCTTTCTACTGAAATGAAAGAGGAGGCTCTAGGCTAGCACCCACCCAGCGGGAATGTTGTGTAAATAAATGGGACCCGGCATCTGAGTTGTGGCCTGCTTACAGGAACCCGCCTCCCTGCTCTGCGCCGACAGAACCTTGGGGTCTGGAATCTGAAAAAGCCCAGTCCTGGCTAGACAAAAAAGTACTTCAGGTTATTGGCCCAGCACCTGACCTCTCTTTGAATTTTGGGGTCCTCCCTTTTGATAGGGAGCAGCTTTTTCTCTGCCTGAGCCCAGCTGGCTCTTGGGGATCTAGGAGTGGGAGAGAAATAACCAGAAGACACTTACCCTGGGGCTGGGCCTGTGGGGGCCTCTCCAGTCCGGAGCTTACACCTGCTGCTTGCCGGGTGTCCTGTCCACCTGCCCCTTCTGTCTTGACCATGCGGCTGCTCTCAGTGGGCCTCTTTAAGATCTCCTCGATGGAGAAGGACAGCTCCAGCTTCTTGGGGGCCCCACAGTGCCCCGGGCATTTCCTCTCCATATCTTGCAGAGGGCAGGGTTTGCCGTGATGCCCTCCGTGGGTGGCTGTGAGGAGGGGCAGAGGGGGACCTTGTGTGCGCCCAGGGCGATGCTGGTGGAGGGTGGCGAACTTCCTCCCCTGAGAATCCTGGAATCAAAAGGGCAAGCAGAGGTGGAGCATGGAGAGCCTCATGTCCAATTATCCAAGCACAGCTCTGTCTCCACGGGGACACTCCTGGGATGGAGGAGGCAGGTCACATTGGGAGAGCTGGAATACGCTTGTCTCCCATGCCCATGGGCTCAGAGCTCTTGCAGGAAGGGAGCCACCATGGCCACCGCTGGTTTCAGTTGTGCTGCAAAGGGTCCTCTCCGGCGTGGTCGCTTTCAAAATCTCCAGGCTAGGCTGGGGCCCCTGAGGTCGCTGTCAGTGGGGAACAAGGTAAAGAGCTGGAAGGAAGAGGAGACGTCCACTTTTGCCTTTTTTCCACTTGTGGCCCCTTCCTGCTGGCTCTGGGCAGTCTCTGGAAGGCTCGAGTGCCACCCTTGGGCCCCAGGGGCCAGCTGAGATCCGGGCCACCCGGCAGCTTGAAAGGTGTTCCCAGAAACCCTCTTGGACTTCTAGGTCTGGTGCTTCCAGACTCCAGAGTAGGCTTTCTGGAGCACCTGGGCCTCTGTGGTCTGGCAGGTGTGGGCTTAGATTGGGGGTCTCCGGACCCCCACAGGCTGGCTGTCTGGGACGGGGCTGGGCGGAGTGCCGGCGTCTCTGGCCTGCCTTCCAGTCTCCCTGGCTTCACCTCACAAGCCTCTCAGAGGCTCCTGTCCCAGGGTGACTCTCCCTTCCTTTTGGTGTCCTTTCTGCTTCTTCCAGGCTTGTATGCCCCTGATCTGTCTCCCGAGACAGCACCAAGGAGACCTTCTCGGTCTGTCCTGTAAACTGTTGGCTGGGACCTGACAAGGCACCCACCTGTCCTTACGGGGAATTCTGTTCCCAATTACTGTGTAATCAGGGAGGAGGGGGCAGTAAAAGAGTTGATAAGAAAAGGAACTCTCCACCCTCCTTAAGGCCAGGGATCCAGGTGTTGGGAACAGGGGGCAGGGGGCAGAGTGGAGCTGAAGGGTGGGCAAGGGGGCCTCGGGGAGGTGCCATGATAGGGAACTGGCCCGGTGGGAGGAGGACGAGGGAGGATGGGAACAGGTTGGCCAGGAAGTGTCCCCCGGCCCAATAAAACGTGTTTGCTCAGTAAGGGGAGTTCATGGGTTGTGTGGTGGCTGGGCCAGGGTGCAATCTGCTGGGTGTCACCGTCTGACACACTTCCTTGGGCTTGTAGATGTCAGAGCAGGGGAGCCTTCTGAGTTCTTAGGGCGTATGTGAGGAGACTGTGGCCCAGATCAAGGAGGCATAGTGGATGTTCCAGTGGGGGCTCCAGGATGCCATGCTGCGGACAAGTTGCCAGTTGGCACAAGAGCACCAGATGCCCCTGAAGAGATTGGGAACATGCACTGGGACACTAGAAGCTGGATCTTCTTGCAGAGGGTGGGGGGCGGGGAAGGCTGACTCCCACTCCTTATGGAGGGTGAATCCAGAGAGTGAGGGACTTGCCCTGAGATGGGGAGAGGGTAAAGATCACACGTCCTGCTTTAGACATGGTGCCCCCGGGAGCATCAGGCTATCCGATGCTGCTAGGGGCACTTGGGCTCCCCGGCAGTAACGAGCGGGCCCTCCAGTCTTGGGCACATCATTGCTCACTCATGCCAAGGTCTAGATGTAGTTGGACACCCAGCCCCCTTCCAAATAGTGATAGTGTCACCCTCCAAGTTTTGCCCGGAAGAGGAAGGAATTTTAATGAGTCAGACGTGGAAGTGGTTAATGTAACTCCTGCTCATATTCTGGAGCCAGCATGAGTCACATGACCCCGCCTATGTGCAAGGGAGCTGGGAAATGGAAGCTATCCCTGTGTCAGGAGGAAGATGAACCAGCTTGGTGAATGTTCAGTGAGATGCCAGCTGCAGACTCATGGCCAGGAGGCCAGAGTCCCATAGTGGTCAGGCTGCCGTTGCTTGGCTACAGGGGACGTTGATTGGCAGAACTTGTTTCCCTCCACTTGGGGCAGAGAAAGGTGTGGGGGATGCTTGCGATGGCTGGTCAAGAGTTGGGACAGGGACTTCAGGGGCCGAAGCAGTAGAAGCAGGAAGGATGAGAGGAGAGGCTGTGGAGCTAGGAGCTCCACTCACCGCCTCATTTAATCTACCCAACAGTCTTACCAAGTGGGTGTCATTCATGCTGTTTTACCTCAGAGATGTGCCCAGAGAGGTGGATTGATGGATATAAGGCGACACAGTTAACCAGCGGAAGAAGCAGTGATGAAACCCAAGTTGGTCCTGCCCTAAAATCCTGCTCCCTTTGCCATAATCCCCAGAGACCATCTGGTCCAACCTTGTCATTGTACAGATGGACCGAGTCCCAGAGAGAGAAGTGGCCAGAGTCACTACACCTGTCATTTTCAGCACCTCATTTGATTTCCTAATATTTTGCCTCACTCCCCAGTAGGTTAAGGAAACACCCCGTGAGGTGTGGACCTGGACACTTGCTCTCCTTCCAGCCCATCACCTACGACTAGCCACAGTCCTGGCATTTGCACTCTGCTCGTTCCACCAATATGCCTCGAGCATCTTCTGTGTGTCAACCAGGAGGGACACATAGACGAACAGGACACAGACCCTGCCCCGAAGGACTTACATTCTGGGGGGTGGGGTGGGGAGGAGGGAGCATGGTGGCGGACATGCCAGTGAGACAAGGTGGAAAGTGGTTAGGGCTCAGGGGGGTGGTTCTGGTGAGACTGCAGAGGAGTCAGAGATTGAGTGGCTGTGTGGATCAAAGGAAGCTGTGACGTGGAGAAAGGAGAGAGGCAGGGGAGTCATCATACACGAGCTCCTTCATTTATTCTCTTGTAAAACACACAAGCAAATAAAGGCACCCTGCATGGTGCACTGTTCCGACTTTCATTGATGGGAGAAGGATTTCATTTTGCGAAGAAGTATTTAGGAAGAACATGCTGGAAAAGTAGGTTGGAGCCATCTGTTCATTTATGCATCCATCAAATATTTTTTAAGCACCCGCTCCAATGTGCCAGACCGTGACTATGGTGCTGGGACAACAGTTGTGATCCAAATAGATGGGCTTCCTCTTCTCCTGGAGCTTACCTTGAGAATAGAGACGATAAATATATGCCCAATATAATTTCCACATGTGATAATGTTATAAATAAAACAAAACAGGATGATGAGCCAGAGAGAGCGGCCAGGTGAGGGAAGGTACTTTAGTTCCCTCAGATGTGAACGCCCCTCCCCCAGGCAGTACAGAACCAGGGGTGCTTCTGGGAGCAATGGTTCACGAAACGAGCTGTGGGGTTAAAGCAAACTTCAGGGACAAAGGGGAGAGATGTTATGGGCTGGGTGTGCTGGTGTCCAGGAAGGAGTGTGTATCAGGATGTGTTCAGCTGTAAGTATCCAAACGCCTAACACGAGAGATGTAAATACTAGGCATTTGTGAGTTCACTTGGTAGGGTGTGCAGGTTGGAGGATCTGGGGCTGGTCAATTCAGGTGTGATAACAACGTCAAGGGCCAGGCACTTTCTAGCTTTCTCCTCTGCCATCCCCTGTGCCCTGCTCTTGTCTCTGTGCTGTCCCCACATGGCTGGTAGATGGTTCCAGCAGGTCTGGGCTTCTGGCCTCATCTGTGCACAAGTGGGATTGCCGTGCCCCACTCTTTTTATCGTGGAGGAAAGCCTTTCCCGGGGGCCTCTGAGCAGGAGTCCTCTTGGGAGTGAGAACTTGCCCTTCTGAGCAGGCTGGGCAGATTCTAGAGGCACCCTATGCTGGAAAGACAACATCTAGTTCTCAGGATAAACCACAGAGCACCCTCCACCCCAGGGATTTGATGACCAGCGAGGCTGGGGCCAGGGTCAAGTTGAGTCACATCTCCCCGGAAGGGTTTGTGCGATCCACTTGGACCTTGGGTTGTGTGTGATGGTTAAAATCCTCCATTTATATTATATATTTATAACCAGTCATTATAACCTCTGAAGACCAGACTATCAGGATTGGCTTAGGGCTTGCAGGGTCCTGCTTCAGCCGCTCTGGAGTCAATGAATGGTTGCATATATAAGTGACTGTTTCCTATATTTAGAGCATACTTCTTTTTTTTTTTAAAAAAAGATTATTTATTCATGAAAGACACAGAGAGAGAGAGGCAGAGACACAGGCAGAAAGAGAAGCAGGCTCTATGCAGGGAGCCTGATGCACGACTCGATCCCAGGACCCCAGGATCACGCCTTTTGCTGAAGGCAGACGCTCACCCATGGAGCGACCCGGGTGCCCCTGGAACATATTTCCTTCTGGATGTCTGTATCCAGTGAGAGGACTACTCCTCACCAATGGATGTAGAGACTAGTATTTCTGGGTGTTCATACGTGGCATGGATCTGGGGAAATTTTCTATCTGATCCTTCATTCAGTGAACATTCATTTGGTGCCTACTGGGTGTCAGATACGAGGTTAAGTAGGAGAAATATATGAAGACCAGCTCCTGCCTGATAGGGTGATAGGTCGGAGACAAGCCATGATTAGCAAGCAGACAAGTAGATAAAATAATTACTGTAAATCGTACTACGGTTAGCCTTTCTTATTTATTCCTCTGTTCAGGAAGGTGATTTTTAAGCAGAGACAAAATGATAATATTCTTCCTACTTCAACTGTGGGTAATGCCGTGCCCGAGGCTATTAGGACTCAAGGTTATACCTCAAAGGATGGGGCTATTGCCAGGAGGGGAGTGGGTCTTCCATGTTGGTGGAAATTGCTTGTTTGAGAATCTCTTGAAATGCCAAGAGATGCCTTGGGTTTACCCTCATCCATTATCACTTTTTCATCCGTTATCACTTCTCATTGACGAAGTTAAAATTGGCTCCGTTGGTTCATTTTGACTTAGTAAACGTGGATTTTGTCATCATGGTTCTTGGTTTGATAAAGACCATCAGAAAGCACCAAGAAAACTCAATGAGCGTAGAAATAATATAATTCTTGAACTGTGGCCAGAGAAGTGATTTGAGGTGCAAAGAGGGTTTTGGGGGCAACCACGATAGCTATCCTGAAGTATAAACCTTGTCGTACGGTGGCGGGGCAGCATATGGGGGGAGTGCTCTCAAGGATGTGATGCAGGGGAGCATGGCCAGTCCTCTGCTGTACTCTTGAAACTGCCTTGGGAAAGCGTCTTGCTGAGATATACACGTGGGCTCAGGGTAAGACCCACATGGTAAGTTTTCTCTCTAAGGTTGGAAGATATTGCTATTTCCGCAGGTAGGTTCTAGACCTACCTCGACAGGGCAGTTGGGTTGCATGTGCCTCATGTTGAATGGAAACAATACTTTTAAATTCCTGCTCCTACTGTGACATGAGAAGAGGATGGGAGGATTCTGGGAACGACCCACTGGGTCAATGGAGGGCATCTCCCATGTCATTGCCCTTGGTCAGTACCTCTCAACCTTGGCTGTAACTTAGGATCTTGGGGGGGAATCTTTCACAAAATTCTCCTTGGGTGGGCCCTGCCCACACCAGTCATGTCTGAATCCCTTAGTGTGGGAGTGCAAGGACAATTCGTACCTAGTAAAAGCTTAGGGAGGTCAGATTCTGGGATCCGGTTCTCTTAGCAGGAATCTGGAGTGTGTGATTTCTGAGGACCAGTTCTGAACAGATGCCCAAAATAAGAGCTTCTCAAACCTCAGTGTATCCAGTTCCCTGGGGAGCTCATTGAGTTGCAGATTCTGACTCCATGCACCTGGGTTGGGGCCTGGAGACTTGGCATTTTTAACAGCTCCCAGGGACTCAGGTGCACACCAGGAGTGGCCAGGGCCTGGGAAAAAAGTGGGGTTAAGCACCATGACAGAGAAGCATTTCCTCAGAGCAATGGGCTCAACACTGGTTGCCTTTGATGTCCCCTGGGCAACTGTTAGAAGACACCAGTGCCAGGGCTCTATCCCTAGAGACTCCGATTCAGTTGTTCTGGGGTAAGGTTGGGGCATCAAGAATGTCAACAAGTTCTCCAGGTGATCTGAATGTATAACCAGGGTTAAGGACCTCTGCTCTTCAGGGTTACAATTTTTTGTTCGTTTGAGATCAGTGGTGTTCAATAGAAATATATTGCATGTATTAGTTACTGATGGTGGTATAATAAATTATGTGAGACTTAGTATTTGTTATGTCACACAGCTTCTGAGTATCGGGGATCTGGGGATGGCGTAGCTGGGTTATTCTGGCTCAGAGTCCCTCATGGGGCTGTATCAAGATGTGGGTTGGGCTGCAGTCCATCTGAAGGTTGGACTGGGATCAGAGGACCTGCTTCTAAGATGGTTTTCCTACACAGGTGTGGGCTGGAGGCCTCCGTTCCTCATCAGGTAGGACTTTCCATAGAGCTGCTCATGACATAGAAGCTAAATGCCTCTGGAATAAGTGACAAGAGTGGGAGTGGGAGGGAGGGAGAGTGAGATTGGTATCAAGGAAGAGAACAAAGCAAAAGTTACAGGATTTTTTACAACCTAATCTTGGAGTGACGTGTCGTTACTCCTGACCTATTCTGTTGGTCACACAGACCAAGCCTCCTGCAACCCTCCTACAGAGGACTGCCCAAGGTGTGAATACCAGGAGGAAGGGCATATTGGGGGCCTTCCTGGAGGTGTCTACCCCAGGGTGTGTGCAAGTGATTTAAAAGTTCCCTAGTAGTCGGTTTGGCGCCTGCCTTTGGCCCAGGGCGCGATCCTGGGGACCCGGGATCGAATCCCACATCGGGCTCCCGGTGCATGGAGCCTGCTTCTCCCTCTGCCTGTGTCTCTGCCTCTCTCTCTCTCTCTCTCTCTCTGTGACTATCATAAATAAATAAAAAAAAATTAAAAAAGTTCCCTAGTAGTCGGGATACCTGGGGGACCCAGTGGCTGAGCTTCTTCTACCTTTGGCTCAGGTTGTGAACCCCGGGGTCCTGGGATTGAGTCCCACATCGGGCTCCCTGCAGGGAGCCTGCTTCTCCCTCTGCCTGTGTCTCTGCCTCTCTCTGTGTGTCTCTCATGAATAAATAAAATCTTAAAAAAAAGAAGTTCCCTAGTAGTCACATTTAATGGTGTTAATTTTCATAGTATATTTTATTTACCTAACACATCCACATATTATTTCAACAAGTAACGATATAAAATTATTTATAAGATATTTTGCATTCTTTTTTTGCGTGTGCTGAGTTTGAATTCTGATGTGTATTTCAAACTTACAGCTCATCTTAGTTCGAGATTCATCACATTTTGAGTCCTCAATAGCTAAGCTGCCGCTTTCCTTAATTCTACCCATATGGTCTTGTCTGGATGGACCCAAAGGGTAGATTAACCTACTCTGTAAAGGCCTATCGTCTGTTCCCCCTCAAATGATTGACTGATTGGTTTACTTGATATTCCAGCTAAGCTGTCTGTCAATTTTCTCTTTCATAAATCACAAGTCTGGGTTTCTCAGGCTGATATTTCGTAGAAGGAAGCCCTTGGGTTTTCAGCACATTTATTCCACACTCTTGACCTTTTTATGTTACTTGTGCAAAAATTTGTCAGGAACAATATAAAAATTGCAACACCAATGACTGATTTTGCCCTTTGACTCAGTGGAGGGAAACTAATTATGTGGAGAGAAACCAATTATGGTCTAGACTAGAGGCACTCAGTACTAAGCCCCATCCTGCCACAGGTGTTTCCATAGAACCATGTGCCTTAGTGCAGAGTGAGGACCAGCCCAGGGAGAAACTATCTCGCTGAGTCAGACCACAATTTCCAGTGTTCTTTGGTTCCTTATCTGTAGGGTAAGATCGGTTACAGTCGTACCCTTTAACAGGTAGTTTATGGCTTGAAAGAATTTTTGGATGAGCTGAATGAATTGCCCTTTGCTATGAGGAACAGAAAGTTAAAAGTCTTTTCTATGCAGATGACATGGTTTTATTGTCACAGATCAGGAATGGTCTCATTACTGTCAGAAAAAACTGGCTCAGAATGAACTGCTCCAACCCCTCAATTGTCATTTTTGGCAGATGTCCTCCAACATTGAATTGGCTTTTATTCAACAACCTGTGAATTGCATTCACTCATTTAGTCACTTAGGGCTACATTTTCCGACTGAGCCATTTGGGGGACTCACCAGGAGGTGGAATTTGCTTAACATTAGGTGTCTGGGGTGCAAAATTGGGGTTTTCCCAAGGCCTTCCTGGGAGATTTGTAAAACATACTTTGAAAAAAAATTTGAACTAAAGTAATTATGGCTTAGCTTGATGGACTAGGACATTATTCCCACAGATGTTCCTTCAGGTGTTCCCTCAGGTGTTCCCACAGGTGTTCCCTCAGTTTTTCCCACAGGTTTTCCCTCAGGTGTTCCCATAAGATTTCCTTCAGGTGTTCTCACAGGTGTTCCTTCAGGTGTTCCCTTAGGTGTTCCTACAGGTGTTCCCTCAGTTATTTTCCACAGGTGTTCCCACAGGTGTTCCCTTAGGTGTTCCTATAGGTGTTCCCTCAGCTATTTTCCACAAGTGTTCTCACAGGTGTTCCCTCAGGTGTTCCTACAGGTGTTCCCTCAGGTGTTCCTATAGGTGTTCCCTCAGGTGTTCCCACAGGTGTTCCCTCAGGTATTTTCTACAGATGTTCTCTCAGTTGGTTCTCTCAAGTTGGTTCACTTGATTGTTAACACTCATAGATCTTTCCTGAGCTGGTAACAAATGTCTCTGCCACAGGTTGATTCCTACTATAGTCTATGGCATCAAACTATCTGTTGTCCACATTACACACACCTGAAGAAATGGAGAGAAATGTTTTCCCCAGAATTCTGAGGAATTGGCTTTTGCTGGGGCTCACCTGGTGTTTCCTTGTGAGAACGCACCATAGAATTCTTCTCAGACCACCAATCCAGAAAAAGTCCACTTCTCTTGAGCAACAGGGTAGTTCTCTAAATTTTAGAGTCACTGTCATCCTGACCACCTGCAGTTGTGTTTCTGCTTTCTCTGTGGCTCCTAGGAAGGAGTTTAAACAACTCCCTGGCTTCTTGGATGTTAGAGTGCGCTGGGATTGCGTTCCTTCACCTTGGCTTCTTGATCCATTCCTTCCTCTGAAGTATGTGCTGGGTTGTCTGTATTTAGGTGAGTCTCTTCAAACCCTTTCCAGGGTGAGGCTGGGATGTAAATGAACATGGGTATGAGGAACGGGACAATCCACCTGTCATCCCCAAATAATAACAAGTGTTGTGAAGGATGGGGGCCTGGGACTCCTGGTGACCTCGCTGGCGTTTTCCCAGTTGGCCCTGAACCAGGCACATGAGTTCAACAAGAGGACGTTAGCTGCTGTGGAGGCAATGCGTTCCTGCTCCAACAGAGGAATCCTGGATAAAACATAGCCATAGGTTTTTTGATACACTCATGAACTTCAAACTCGAGGTGCTGAAACCCCAGGGACCTCAGCAGAGGCAAAGGAAAAACTGCCCATGGCGGCGGCACAGAAGTCAGCTGAAGGTGTGAAGTGTTTGTGAGAAACCGAACCATGTGAGGAAGCACGCCGTGAGGGATGGTGACAGCCCAACCCAGAGAGGACGGTGGACATTTGCCTGGGGGCTCGCCAACCGGAGGGGCTGGAGACCGTTCCAGCAGAAAGGACAGCCTGGGCAAAGGCCAGGGGGCAGGAGGGAGCCTGGTTAGTAGGGAGACCCTCACAAGGCTCAGGATGGCTGCAGCGCCTGTGTGTACACGCGTGTGCGTGCGTGTATGTGTGCGGGTGTGGGTGTGGGAGATCCGAACCTTTCAGCCTGGCAAACAAACTCCCCGTGATCTGCCTCAAACCTGACTCATTGTCCTTGAGCATGAGCACGCACTTCAGGCGCCTTCCTCTGCCCTCCTCAGCTGGGCCCTGTCCCCTCCCGTGGCCGCTCTTACTCCCCTGTGTCCCTCAGTCTCCAAACTTCCCACTATTAGAATAAAATGATGACTGGGGACTGGGCTTTAAAGCCCTCACGCAGACAAAACCCCTGCTGTGTGGGCAAAATGAGACCTTGCTTATTTCATGAACATGAGCAAAATCAACTGAGGTGATTTCTTGTAAACGTCTCTGGCGGCCATAAAAGGGATGTAAGTCATCTCCCTGAAATGATGGGGATAATCATCTTTAAGCACACCCCAGCTTCTGGAAACCCTGTTGTAATAACCAATCACTGTGCACGTGGGGCAGCTTCCTCACTGCCTCTGTCTAAGGCATCCTGTAACATCGTGCCTTTGAGCTTCATGCCAGTTTTGGGTTTGAAGGATTCCTGCTCACAAACACACTTTCTTGCTCAATAAAATATTCATACCAAGTAAACTTCTCTCGGTTTTTCTATTGGCAGATTATCATACCATAGTTTGCCTGTGGAATCCTGCTCACCATGAGACCCTTGAAGGCAAGAGCTGTGCCTTCTTTTTCATACCACACGCCTAACACAGTGGCTTGCACGTAGCAGGTGCTTAGGGAGCGTCTGCTGAATGAAAATGCATGAGTTAGCATATTAGACAGCATCGTGCACAGCCGGATGTCACAGAATACAGAAATACATGTCTTAAAAAATACAAATTTATTTTTTCTGTCATGCTAATGGAGCCCCCGGGGTTGTCAGGCCAGTGCTGTGCTCAGCAGACTCACTGTCATCAGGGTCGACTGCCGTAGTATCGTCTTCCATTGGCAAGGTTGCCTCACAGTCCAAGCGGGCTGCTGGGGCTCCAGGCATGAGGTTCAAATTCCAGGTGGAAGGGATAAAGGAGCATTCTTTAATCTGCTTCAAGTCCCCATCAGGAGCTTCTCTGGAGGTAACCCCTCAGAGCAACTTTCTCTTTCGCCCCCTTAAATCTCCCCTCTCAACTGTAAGCAGGGCTGAGAAATGCAGCCTTTAAGAACCCGGGAATATTGCCAGCCCGAATAAAATCAGGATTCTATCGGTAACAAGAAGGGAAGTGTGAATATGAGGTACACAACCATAGCCTGCACTGCAGCTCGCAGTTGGGAGCGATGATGAGCAGGCCCCCTAAAAACCCAGAGGAGGGAAGTCAGGTGGACTTTCTGGTGACAGATTCAATTATGAACACTGAACACGCTGAAGCAGAGATGTGCAACGGCAGGGTGAGGCACAAAGCCCGTGACCGTCAGGAATGTATCCGTGTGAGGGCAGCTGGCCGGCCCCGGGCAGAGGAAGCCTGGACAAGTGCAAAGGTAGGTGGTACCACGGCCTTGTGACTGGCGGGGTCAGGGAGTGTGGCCAGGGGGAGAGTTTCAGCAAGCGCACTGAGGTGTGGGTGTCACCAGCGGCCTGCAAGTCCATGTCCATGTCCTCATTCCTGGGGACAAGCTGCTGTAAGCCCCAAGCCTCAACTCATGGATGTGAGCATGCTGCAGTTCAATTAGATGTAAGCATGGCAGGTGACAAATGTGTTGGGGGGTGGGGAGGGACTCCTGGGTGGCTTAGGGGTTGAGCGTCTGCCTTTGGCTCAGGTCATGATCCTGAGGTCCTGGGATCGAGTCCTGCATGGGGCTCCCCACAGGGAGTCTGCTTCTCCCTCTGCCTGTGTCTCTGCCTATCTCTGTGTCTCTCATGAACAAATAAATATATTTTATTTAAAAAAAGAAGTGGGGATAAAAGCAGAGACAAGAATGGAGGGAACATGCCGGAGAGAAACCCCTCAGAAAGAGCGAGAGACAGACACTGAGGTGCCCGAGTCTTCATCCCAGCTCTGTCACTGACATGCTTGCCGGTGGCTGCATCACTGGGGCTCAGTGCCCCCCTCGTGGAATGGGGCCATGGGACCCAGTGGCCAGAGGGGTACGTGGGTGAGAGCACCGACCCTTGAGCGGCTGCTGCCCCCCTGGGATCCCAGCCTGAGTGTTTGTTAGTTGAGCGAGTGACTTGCCCCTGAGCCTTGTCTGTGAAATGGGGCGAGGGCGGCTGCGGCGTTGGTGTGTGTGCTTGCGGAAGGCTGACCCAGGCAGCACAGGTAGGCGCAAAGCCCCTGGCGATTTCTTCCCCCGCCACCCTGGCTGGACCAGGAAATCCTGTCCTTTCTTGATAATCTGCTTCCAGCTGTCACTGCCGCCAACTCCAGACTTGCTTTTGCAGCCTGTCTCCCTGGCGACAGTTGCTATGATTGTCTCAAAAGTTCAACGGCTACCACCCATCGCGCGGCAGGCCCCGTGCGCTGCAGTCTGGAGTCCTTTTAACCCACGATTTATTAGGTTTGTCACCCCCGATGACTTCTCAAATGAGCCCATAAATTAGAAATATTAATAACACATCCCTGGGGTCTGAAAGTGATAGCTTGTGTTATGGGGTCCATTTATGGACCAATTATGATCAATTGACATTTCCATCTGCATCCCCATCCATCAGGGCGCAAATGGCTGTAGGACTGGTGCTCTGGGGGTTGAAGGGAGACATCAGCGGAGGGCTGCAGGGCTGTGCAGGAGCTACAGCCACGTGGGGCTTTGTTTATTCTGCACCCACAGGCTCTATTCTCGGGAGTATCATTTAAATACGCTTCATGTCCTCTTGCCCCTCTTCTGCAATCCAGAAATTTCTCTGGGGGGTGGTGTTGATTCATTCATTCATTCATTTGTTCATTCTTCATTCACTCCTTCTTTCTTGCCTACCTTCCCTCCCTCCTTCCTGGAATATTTGCTGAGACCCTCTTATCTCTTTGGGCAAGTCTGTAATTGTATCGAGTAGTGATGGTGAAGGTGATACTGATTTAAAAAATCCTCTATCTGTTTTTGAGTATTATATACACACGGGGTTTTCCGGAAGGAAACCAGGGCACACAAGCAGTCAAATAACTTGTCGAAGATCAGAGAGGTTCAATGGCTTGCCCAAAGCCACACAGCAAAGGAGAGGAGGCAGGAAACTTCAGGCAAGTCATTCCCACACTGTGCTCCTGGCCGTCTGTTCTCCTGTAAGGTGGGTTTGCCTGCGGAACTCAGGTGACGGGGCTGTCACCAGGACTGAACACACAGGGGCAGTGGCCGGCCTGTGGAACGTACTCCGGCCGCCTTGGCTGCTGCAACTAGCACTGTACCCCAAACAGATCAGTTACTTAAAGCCCCAGAGGCCTCAAGAGAAAAGGACACAATGGATCAGTTACTTAAAGTCCCAAAGGCCTCAAGAGAAAAGGACACCCAGAGAGTGTCCCGCCTTGGCTGCCAGTACAGAAAGGCAGGGGCGGGGTGACGTGAACGCAGCCCCACCCTACCAGACAGCCCTCTCCACCTCCACCTCTCGTCCTCAAAACCAATGCTGAGTGTGACCCCCAGCAGACCGCGCGATCTCCCTTGCACGGGGAATTTGAAGGTCCACAGAACACAGGAGCAGAGGGGCTGTGGTTCCCAGGCAGGAGGGCGGCTCAGGCGGGCTGTTGCTCAGAGGGTACAGGCCTGCGATTATGCAGCACAGAGGCGTCCAGAGTCCTCTGTGTAGCACCGTGACCACCGAGGACAGCACCCTCATGGGTCCTGGGAATGGGCCAGCAGGGTGGATTTCAGGTGCTCTCAACACACGCACACACATACATACACATACACACGCACACATGCACACCCACCCACACATACACACACGTGCACACACATGCATATACATAGACACACACATGCACACATACACACACGCATATGCACACACTTATGCATACACATAGACTCGTGCATGCACACATGTGCACACATGCACACACACAAACACACACATACACACAGTGAGGAGACCCATTCATTTGCTTGATTCTAGTAATCATTTCACTGTGTATATGCACATCAAATCATCACATTGTACATCTTCAACATATACAGTATTTATTTAAAAAAAGATGAAACTACCTCTGTGGTTTCAGATGGAAGGTTAGATTTGCTCCCCACCCTCCTAGGAAATCAAGGAGGACTACCTGGAGGCGGTGGCACTTGAGCAGTCTCTGACAGGATGGGGAGAAGGAGGTGTTGTGGAGGTGGGGACAGTAATGCGGACAGTGGGGTTTGGCTGAAGAAAAGATGCAGGTGAGTGTGCCCAGAGCTGGGCATGGGGTGGTGGGAGGTGGGATATTTCTGCAGAGGACCCTGTCTCTGGGCCTGGCTACACCCTCCTTGCCACGTCCTCATAAAACAACTCTCCCTCCTCGGTTGTTGTGAGGGCCAGTGGGGACGAGGTGTGTGGCTGTCGTGGGAGCGCCGGGGATGGTGCCTGGGGACTGGCGGTGTTTGTAGACCTCGTTGTGGTTGGAATGAAGCCCTGACTTGAGCTGCTCTTTTCCTGATTGATGAAGGGAAAATAGAAGAGATGAAGCGAGCATGCATTGGGGCTCAGCAGGCCCGGCGTGAGGTGGGTTTGAGAGGAGCCCCGAGTGTGTGTGACCTGATGCCACCAACCCGCAGGTCCTCCCATTGCCAGCGCGCGGCGACAGGCAGAAGGGCGGGTGGAGTGGCGCTGGCCTCACAGGGCTGCTCTGGGAGGTTTTCTGTGTAGAAGGCAGTGCGATCTGTTGCTCACTCTGAAAGGGACCGTGGTGCCCTCTGGAACTTTCTGGAAAAGACAAAGTGTTTTCGAGCAGAAAAGGCCTGGAGGGACCATCTGGCTCCAATAGGAAACTTCAGCCTACGAGGAAGCAAGCTTCCCAAGGTCCCTGGGTCAGTTAGTGGGAAAGCCAAGGCCGCCAGCACCTGAGTCAGGAGACTCCTGACTTCACAGCATAGAAAATGCTACAGCTGGGGAGCCCCTTGGTGTCATCTGTTGCACATGGCAGCAGGCCAGAGAGGAGAAATGAGCTGCCTGGCCTGGGGCAGGGCAGGGCTACACGGCAGCTCAGGACACACAGACCGTAAGTCGGACAAGGCCGCGTTCATGTCTTCATTCTGCCATTTGCCAGCTGTACCATTAGGTGACATCTCTGGGCTCAGTGTCCTTCCTCTCTTAAGTGGCCTCATCATGCCCATGTCACGGGCTTGTAAGCGTTAAATGAGACCATCGAGCATAGCATGGTGCCCAGTGCACAGAGGTCCCCAGTGTCTCAAGGCCTCCTGTGGCGGGTGGCCGTACTGCGGTAGGCACTGACTCCATCACTCATCGCTCCCTTGCCCACTTGGGTGCTGGCGCTTCAGCTTGGGGAACTGACTCAGGCTCCAGGCCTGAGCCCAAACTGGCCAAAACCAAAATCTTAGGAATTACCCAGCTGTTTCCCCTCATATCCCACATTGAACTTTTTAGCAAATCCTGTCGGTTAGACCTTTCAGACGTGTGTGGAAACCCGCCACTTCCTGCCACCGTCTCGGCTGTCCTCTGGGGGATGCCAGCTGTGGCCCTGCCATGGACAGCTCTGCATTGGGCCCCCAGATTTTCTCCTTTCCTCTCTGGTCTGAATGTTCCAGACAGACACCATCGCTCATGTCCCTGCTCCAGCACCTGTCCTGCTCCCCATGGATCTAGAGGAGAACCAACAGCCCCCCAAATTCTGTGAAATCTGACCCCCGTGGCCACCGTTCTGCAGCTACACAGGACCCCTGCAGTTCCTCTGAACACACAAGACACACTGGCACCTCTGAATTGCTGTTCCCTCTGTCTGGAATGCTTTTCCCCACATGGCCTCAAGGCTGGCTCTTTAATTCCTTCTCGTCTGCTTCAACATCACCTTTTCAGCCAGGCCCTCCCTGCTCATCTCTGCTCTGGTATCCCCAGGCCTCCTTTTCTTTTTCTAGAGCACTTAGCTCCTTCCTACGTGCTGTGTCATTTACTTGATTAGTATGCCTGCGGTTTAGAGCTTATCCCTTATCACTGTCACCGATGAGATTGTAAGCCCATGAAGGTCGGGATTTTTTTTGTCTATTTGTTCATGACAGTATCCTGAGCATCTAGACCAGTATCTGGCACAATATCTATCCATCAGAAGAAAGAAAGAGGGGCCGCCTGGGTGGCTCAGTCGGTTAAGTGGCCAACTCTTGATTTCCACTCAGGTCATGATCTTGGGGTCCTGGGCTCAAGCTCCCGGCTCAGCACAGAGTCTGCTTGAGACTCTCCCTCTGCCCATCCCCTGACTCGTGCTCTCTCCTTCTCTCTGTCAAATAGATAAATAATTATTTAAAAAAAAAAAAGAAAGAAAGAAAGAAAGAAAGAAAGAAAGAAAGAAAGAAAGAAAGAAAGAAAGAAAGAAAGAAGGAAATTCTCCTGCTTGCAGTTGCCCCTGGCCTGGGCCCCCTCTCCAGCCACATAGGGGTATTTATGTCACACAAGGGCAAGTTTTCAACCCCGCATCAGGACCTCAGCTCCATTTCTGCTCAATGCCAGCTGCATGTGTCACCCTCTTGGATGAGACCAACCTGTCTCTGCAACATGAAGCTCAATGTAATGAAAGCCAGAAAATTGTATCTTATGTTTAACACTATTTCACTATAATTAAAAGAGAGCACTAATTTTTAGAATGAACAAAGAATGAACCACATTTTCTCTTTCTGGTGGGTTTTTTCTGACAAAATGGTATAATGGTCTGTTAGGACAACCTTCACCTCTTATTAGATTTTCATGCCACCACTATAGAGAGGGTCATTTTTGCAAAAATGCTTGAGGGCATCATAAGTTTTCCTAAGGGCCTCTCTCTGTACTTTGATATTGAAATTATTCTCTTTTGAGGTACTTCTTCATTATCCTCATTCAATTCCTCTTTTTTTTCATTATTATCAGGCCTAACCCTTCTACACAGTACTAATAACTAGCATTTTTTGAGTGCTCGCCATGTACAGGGCTCTTTGTTTATATTCTTGGAATTATTTTTGCTGCAACTGTACGCAGTAGGAGATGTCATTACATGTGTGCTCTAAGGAAATTGAGGCACGGCGAGGGGGGATGTAAAGTCGGCTGTTCTGTGTTGTGCGACTAGTAAATGCAGAAGTAGGGACTTCAGCTGTAGAGCCTGCTTTGATTACGCATTTGTCAAAGACATCGTGTGTGATTTGAACCATCCTCTAATATCACTTGTTGGTCTCACGAGAGATCCCGCCTCATTTGTGAGATTTGCATTTTCACATGAAATTAATGTGCACATCATGTGCACAGCATCAGGGGAGGTGGGTACCCCCCAGTCTGTGGAATTGATGGCTGGTTGGCCCAGTGGTGCGCTGGGCCACGAGGGGCCCTGGTGTCAAGTGGAGTGGGACATTTGAGGCAGGATGTCTCTGTAAGTGGCCAGTTCATTGATGATTCTTGTCTTTGCTCATGGAAGGAACTGCATGAGAACCACCCTGGGGATCACTGACTTCACAGCTGTGTGTTTGGAGTGAAGAGCCCAGGCCTCCCCCGGGGCAATTTCCTCGGTTCATTCTTTGACATAATGGAAAACAGGTCATGACTGTTCGATGGGGTGGGGGCCAGGGCTGGAGCGGGGAGACGTAGTGATGCATCATCAGATGGACATTTGTTGGGCATCTACTCTGTGCCAGATCTTCTGGGAGATTCCATGACCACAAGCCAGGGAGGGAGGTATGACATGCCCATTTTACAGAGGAAGAAATTGAGGTATAGAGAGGTAAAGTCACCTGGCTTGGGAACTCAGAACTAGATTTAAATTTGGGTTTGTGGACCTCCCAAACCCAGACTTTTCCCACTGCACTGCCTCCTTGCTAGAACAGAAGCGTTGGCTGAGGGACGCTGTGGGGCCCACCGGCAGAACAGGGCTGGGAGGCCGCCGGGGTGGTGATGCAGCAGGGAGTGAGACAGCCCTGGATAAGCACAGTGGGCCCCGCTTGCCAGCACCTGTCCCAACTGGCACCTGCCTGGCCTCTCCCATTCCTTGTGTTACTAGAAACAAACCTGTTTTCTAGGAAAGAAAAGGGAGGCTGGCCCCACCGGTGATTGAATCGCTGCCACTTACACAGCCTGAGAACGTGTCACTCCCCACTTCAGAGGCTGCAACAACGTATCTGCTCTTAAATGTCAGGGAGTCCAGCTGGAGAAGTGCCCGAGCGAGGCAGAGGGACACAGGGAGGTTTCCACCAAGCCCCGTGGAACATGAAGGGAGTGCGTCTCTGGATTCATGTACCAATTACGCACAGTGTATTACATTACAGGGCTAATAGGGAAGAAACCAGAGGAGCATCCGTCTGCGCCCAGGCCCACACAGGCCTCTGGATTGCTCGGCCCTGGCTGGCCACCTCCTGGCCGGGCCCCTGGAGGCTGATGAAGTGGACAATACTTTTGGCACACCCAGGAATCACTGGAGATAGGGCCACACACACGTCAGAGTCACTCTGCACAGGTTGGAGATCTCTTCCCCATCCCGGAGTTCCCTTTCATGGCTGGGGAGGTCAAAAGCATCCTTTTTTTGGTCCAGGTCCTTTGAGTAGGGTCTTGGGCTGGAGAAGTGGAAGATGATTGGGTCTCCTGTACCCTCCCTCCTCCGCGGCCAGAGCTGCTGCCACCCACGCAGGGCGTGCGGCCAGTGGGGAAGAGGCATCCCTGGGGGCAGAGCCTGGTAAGTAACAGAGCTGGGTTTCCCAGGCCTCTCGGCTGGGCATGAGCTGTCCAGTCACAGACCGCCACGTGGCCCAGTGCAGACAGATGGAATCCACGTGGCAGGAAGGCGTGGAGATGGACTCCAGAGGCTGGCACTGGATTTGGGACCTCCCTCTGCCTCCTCCTTCTTCTTTCCTCAACTCCATAGGATGACTCCCTCCTCGTTCCTCCCCTTCCTTCCTTCCTTCCTTCCTTCCTTCCTTCCTTCCTTCCTTCCTTCCTGTCTTTCTTTCTTCTTTCTTTCTTTCTTTCTTTCTTTCTTTCTTTCTTTCTTTCTTTCTTTCTTTCTTTCTTTCTTTCTTTCTCTTTCTTTCTCTTTCTTTTCCTTCATCTTCTTCTTTTCTTCTTCTTTTTTGAAGATTGATTTATTTTAGAGAGGGAGACAGTGCATGATTGGGGTTGGGGGTAGAGAGAGAATCTTAAGCAGGCTCCATACTCAGCATGGGGCTGGACGTGGAGCTCCATATCATGACCTGAGCCAAAATCAAGAATCAATGCTTAACCAGCAAAAATACCCAGGTGCCCCCAAGGACCCTTTAAAAAGTGTGATCACTGCTCAGAAGTGAGGCATTGAGGTCAAAGAATGTGAACAAGGCAAGCTTGTAGAGCCAAGGGATTTAGGAATCCAAAGGTCTGGGAGAAACCCATCTCGGGCTCTGTCTTCTGGTCATAGTACGACCTTGCCCCCAAGGCTTGTACCATCTTGGTGTCCCTTGGTCTGTAGACACATCACCTCAATCTCTGCCTCTGATGGCATGAAACTTTTTCCTCTGCTCATCTGTCTTGGGGTCTCTTCCCTTCTTAGAAGGTCACAGTCATATTGGGTTAGGACCTGCCTTACTGACCTCTGCCTTAATTTGAAGACATCTGCAAAGACCCTATTTCCAAATAAGGTCCTGGTGGCTAGGAGCTAGGACTTCAACACCTTTTCTGGAGAGGACACGATTCAGCCCAGAACAGTAAGTGAAGCACTGAGCCTGATGCTTGTAAGTATTCAATACATATCAGGCGTTGTCGTGGCTTCTGAGACTTGAAGGAGATAAAGTATGTTAAGTCCCTCTGCAAATGGCAAAGCGTGGGGCAGAGCTGTGGTAGGCTCTGGGTATTTTATTTATTTATATTAACAGGGAAGTGACTTCAGACAGAGGCAGAAGCTGTGGGAATTCTCAGGGAAGAGGAGAACTGGGCTCATGAATAACTCCGTGTGCTGGTGTTAGCTCCGGATGGCAGGGCGGGGAGAAAAAAGCACACCAGGCCCGCAGTCATCCGTCCACTGGGTGGCTGTGGGATGAAAGGCAGGGCTCAGGTGGGCAGCTCCAGCAGGATCAAAGCTGGGAAGAAGGCAGCCACCTCCTGGCTGCAGCTGGGACCTCCTCCTTACCCTCTACACTCAGAATCCTGTCGTCTCAGATGCGAAAATACATCCCAACCCACGCTTATCCGGCCTCCAGCACTCGCTTATTCGTCACCATTGCTTCTTGCCTGGACAACCATGAATGCCTCCTGACCGGCCTCCCGGCTTCTCTCTTTGCCCTCCATCAGCCATCCTTTTATTTTTTATTTTATTTTTCTAAAGATTTTATTTATTTATTCGTGAGAGACACAGCGAGAGAGGCAGAGACCCAGGTGGAGGGAGAAGCAGGCTCCCTGCGGGGAGCCTAATGCGGGAGTTGATCCCAGGACCCCGGGATCATGACCTGAGCCAAAGGCAGAAGCTCAGCCACTGAGCCACCCAGGCGTCCCTTACCCATCCTTTTAAAAACATTAGCTGGATCATGCTTACAACCTGTCTACAACCTCTAACATCTTCTCACTGCACTTGGATTACCTTGACCTATGTGCTCCTTTTGATCGGCTTCTCCACCACCTTTTCCCCTTGCTCCCTGAGCACACCTTCCTGTTTCCTTCAGTTTCTTCAACACACCAACACAAGCCTGGCCCTGCCTCAGGACCCTTGCACTTGCTGCCTGTTCCTTCTACAGGGGAAGTCTTGGCCTGGCTTCCTCCTCCCCCTCACCACCCATTCCTTTCTCTGCTCAAATGTGTCTCCTGACTGCTTCATTTAAAGGAACTCCCTGCCCTAGTCTCTCTGCATGCTTTCATTTCCTTCCTAAAACTTACCTTGATCCACAGTTATCTTATGTTTTATATATTTCCTAGTGTGTCTCTTTCTGCTGCCCGAGCACAACAGACACAAAGATATTAGGAGTTACGACCACCTTGTTCACTTTTGTATCTTCAATGTCAAGAGCAGGATGTGGGATATGACAGGAGCTCCAACAAATTTGCTGCACGAACAAAAAACAGGTCTGGGGACCAGTAGGATCTGAATGTGTGTGGGAGAAGGCACCAGAGCATGTAGCATGAGCCCTTCTCACCACTCCCTTGGCCTCCAGTTTTGGTAAATACAGCTCTGCCCCATGCTTTAATAGGGGCTGAAGAGGCAGGTGACCGAAGCTTGATAGGGAGAAGCACAGAGGAGACATATACTGAGACCTGGAGGGGGAGAAAGCAGGGAGGGCTTCCTGGAGGAGATGATGTCTTAGCTTGCAACTTCAAGGATGTGCATAAGCTGGACACGCAGCAATGGAAGGGCATGGAGTGTGGGCCAAGCCTAGGGGAGCAAAGGAGGCCAAAAATATTCCAAGTTGCCACTTATTCAACATGAGGTGTGCCACGTGCCTCCAAGAATCACGTCCCGTGTCTGTGTGGCAGCCCTCCAGCAAGTGCTTTACCATCCCCACATTGTGGAGAAGGGAGCTGGCCCGGAGGGGAGTTCAGATGTTGGTCTAAAGGACCCAGCTGGTGCTGGCGGAGGTCAGGCCCGGATGGGCTGGTCCACCTCAGGCTGGTGCGCCTGACTCTTCCTCACGGGCCTGGACGGAAACGGCCTGAGGCTGCACCCGCAGCCCTTGCTCTACGTGCAGTGGTCCCATACGGGGCCCTGCCCTACTTTCTGAACCCCCCCCACCCCCGGGGTTACGGCCTGGCCGCCAGATCTCTTTGAGGCTCGACCCTGCGAGGCTGGCTTCTCCCCACATTCTGGGTTATTCTGCCCCAGACCCTGTGCCCAGCAGGCCCTCCTGGACATTCAGCTGGGATACTTTGGATGCTAGTTATGATCCCCCAACTTGATCTGCTTCAGATGAGGAACTTTAGCATCTCCGACAACAGGTGTGGACTCCTGTGTTCACCCTGTGTCCAGCGGTCACCTGCTGTGTCTCGGGAACCCGTCCCTCTCCATCCTCATTAGATGTGAGGCGGGGGGGTGCTCCTGAGGCTGCACACTGAGGTCCTCGGGCCTGCGGAGCTGGCTCTGTGCTCAAGGACACAGCCGTTGGTGTGGTTCAGGAGGGAACCACAGCCCCATGTACAGCAGCCACGACAAGAAGTCAGAAGCCTCGATTATCACGGGGAAGCCCTGAGGGAAGCAGGGCCGCACAGGGCCTGGAGGACAGACTCTGAAGCCAGCAGCCTCCGTGGGAGCCTCAACCCTCCTACTTGGAAGCTGTGGACACTCAGGCATGTTATGGACCTCCCAGTGCCTCAGTTTCCTTTTGTGCAAGTATGGTGCTATTCAGAGCCCAGCTCCCAAGCTGGTTGTGAAGGTTCAGGGAGCAGCTGTGCAGAAGCCCCACAGTGGGGGTGCTCCACGGGGGCTGGGGCATTAGCCACTCCAGCCTCGGAGTGGCTAAACCCACCTTACTGCTCTCGGGGTCCCAGATCTGTCTCCATGCTACACATCCCTGGCCTCCCCAAACCTGCAGCACACCCAAGGGAGTCGGAGGCAGCTGTTAGCCGGGTTCAGACAAGAACGACTGGAGAGAATTTTTTTTTTTTTTTTTTTTTTTTCGACTGGAGAGAATTTAAAAATAAGACACCCCCCCCCCCAATATAAGTCAGCCTGCTTCTTACTATCACCATGCACCTACAGAGTCTAAACAAGGTCAGTGATAAGCTATTCCTCCCTCCTGGGCAGACTGTCTCACCTCCGCATGCCCCGAGGACCCCACCACCTGGACCCCTTGGCTGTACCTTCTGGAACTTGGCGACGCTGTCAGCGAGGTTCCCCGGGAACTCAGCCTCCTCCCAGTGCATTCCCAGCGCCCCTGCTCTGGAGGACACCTGCATCCCCTGCCTTCCCCACCCCCCAGTGCCCCAGGGCCCCTGGCTGCTTTTCCAGTTGGCTTTTCCGGTCACTCACACCCCGTGCACAGCGGGGACTCCCTGCCCATCCTTGTTGCCCAGGGTAGGCCACAGACTAGGCCTTTAAAGCCTCTTGCCGCCCCTTCTTCCTTACAGCCATCTCTAGACTCCGAAGTTCATGTCTCAGGGGCCGAAGCTTTTATTTTAGCCCCGGCTTCCTACCTTGTCTCCAACAAGGGCTTCCGGGGGCCTAATCTGGGGGCATTTAGTCTGCAGAGAGGATCCCCCCAATCACCCAGCCTCTTGGTCCTTTAAACTTCTCTCTTCTCCAAGCGAACTTGTCCTCACCCCTACCTTAGCTATCATCCCCATAATTACACCCAGACCCTGTTTTCACCAATACCTGGCAACTGTCCCTCCCCCAGTTCCACGCTTTAGCCACTGATCCTGTTTTCCTGGTCACTCCCCTTGGGTGCCTGTCTCCATGGCCCGTAACCTCTGTCCTGCCCACGTTGCCATCCTATCCCTGCCTCTTGCCCTGCATCCTTAACTCCCTCCTTAGATGCTATGACCCAAAGTAAAATCCCTCCCTGGCGTCCACCCCATTCCGCTTGCCCTCCTCCTGCTCAGTGGCACCTGCTCGAGAAAACTCTGCTCTTGGTGCAATCCAGCTTTCTCTCCCTCCACACCTGTACCCAGGTATTCCTTTCCAGCAATGGCCACTAACTCAAGCCAGCCCCTAGGCTGTGTTCAAGGCAACTGTGCTTCCTGGACCACTGTTTTCCATGTTACAGGTCGAGCTCCATCTGTAGGTCAAGAAACCAATTTAGTGGTTCTAACCAGCATTAAGGAAGGAGAGGAAACAGAATAGAAAAAGCAAGAGCCCACTGAACATGACATGGTTAAATGGCATCTTGTGGGATGTGTGTATTCTAGGTCTTGATACAAAATGATCTTTTTCTTTTTCTCCTCCTCCTCCTCCTTCTTACTGCAGAGAGTGACTGGAGTACAGGACAGGGCTCATTCCCAAACACTTTCCTGGATGACTGTTTCATATTTGCCTTCTCCCTCTTCAACCTCAGAAACCCCCCCTCCATCTCCCATCTCAGGGATGTCCGTGCTTCCCACTTCACAGAGATAGTAGTTGTGATGACAAGCACTTCCACACGGTCCCGCCTACTCCAGGCAGGCCTCCTTCCTCCTGCCCACAAGGAACTTACCACCCCCCCCCCCCCCCCCCCCCCCCCTGGTTGGTCCTCTGTCCTCATTTACTCAACCCCTTTCTCTTCTCCTTGAAATACTTTTTATCTCCTGGCTTCTGGGACTCCACATGACTCTGCATCCTACCCCACCTGCAGGGCCAGCTTCACAGATGTGTGACCTGAGCATCTGCACAGCCACTGATGCTCACAGGACCCCGAGCTTCATTCACCTGCTGCGGCCTTCCTGATACTCTTAAAATTTCGAGCAAGGGGTCCTACATTTTCATTTTGCTCCAGGACCCATGAGGGACAGTGGCCTAGCCTGTTCACTGGTGGCTTCTTCTGCCTTGTTGCTAGTCCCTTCTCTTCTTTTTGAGCTCTTTCTGCTGGAGGGCCCCAGGGCTTGGCCCCCGAGGAGCCTTCCCTCCACTCCACTGACACCTGCTCCTTGTGTGACCCCTTCCAGGCTCACGGTCACTGTCTCTAGTCGGGTCCTTTCCTTTGGAACACAGAGCTGTCCATTCAGATGCCTACTTGGGTCTTTGCACGGCTCTCTAACGGACATTTCAAACTGAGCGGGTCCCTTGTGGGATTCCTGACTGAAGGCATCTTCATCTTAGGAGATGGTGACTCTGCCCCTCCAATCCCTCTGACCAAACCCTTGGGGTCATCCCTGGCATCCCTCCTCTTCTTGCACCCCCTTCCTGCCCATCAGCAATTATGTTGGCTCTGCTTCCAAAATCGATTCAAATTCTGACCACTTCTCATTGTTCCTGCCATACAACCACCCTTGGCCTCTTAACTAAGAACTGGTCTCCTGGCTTCTGCTCTTGCTCAGCCCCTGCAGTCTACACCACAGAAGTCAGAGCCACCCTTTAAAAATACATGTCAGATCATGCCATTCCTCTGCTCTAACCCTATCCTGTCTCCAAGTTGCTTTCCAAAAACTTTGAACCAAAATCCAGAATTCTTTCATGCTTCATCTGGCTCGAGACCACCTCTCTGACCTCATTTTCTACCTCCCTCCCTCCCTCCCTCCCTCCCTCCCTCCCTCCCTCCCCCTGACCTGCTGAAAATTCTTCCCTATGGCTTTGTAGGCTCATCCCCTCTCTCCCTGAGGTCTCTGCTTAATTATCACCTCTTCCAGGAGGCCTTCCCTGATACAACCTCACTCAATAGCACCTAACTTTTCTCCTCCCTCGCTACCTCTTCCTTCTCTTCCTCTCTATTTCCTCCTCCTATCCCACTATTTTACTTCAGAGCACTCACCAGCCACTGATACAAACCATATATATACATTTTTTATCTATTGTCTTCTGAACCCACTAGACTGTAGGCTTTTGAGAATAGAACTTGGATCTACTTTATTTTCTGTTGTATCCTAGCCAGTTGTCAATGGTTATAATTCTGAAAAAGTTTATGATTCGGGGCACCTGAGTAGCTTGGTTAAACATCTGTCTTTGGCTCAGGTCATGATCCCAGGGTCCTGGGGTTGAGCCTCATGTGGGACCCCCTGCTTCTCCCTCTGCCCCTCCCCCTGCTCGTGCACTCTCTCTGTCTCAAATAAATAAATAACATCTTAAAAAAAGTTTATGGTTCATGTCACACTCTGCTACCCACCCTCAACAATTCTACCATTTCTGAAATTGGGATGTGTCTTAAAATTACCACTGGCCAGGCAGCAGTCAGGACATAGATGTCACAGCCTGTACACTGGAATTGAAACTTCCAGATCAAGTGTCAGCAGCTGGGAAGAAAGTCCCCAGACAACAGCAAAGCCATCTTTCAAGACATGCTTGCTGCATTACACAGAGACACTGAGGACAATATTGTGTGCAAACCCAGAACAAAAGTCATTCTGAGCCAAAAAGTGACTCCCCAGAGCTGGTCTCAGGCTAGGAAGACATTTGGGAGTACCTTATCTACCTTATTTTGAGCACTTGTTCCTTTCAATGTATTCACAAGTGTGATACAAAATCTATGTCTAAATAGTCTAAAATAACGTTTAATAAATATCACGTTAAAAAAAATCTAGATCCTATAAAGGTATTGTGGTGTAGTTTGATTTGATAGCGTTTTCCCTTGCTGCTGGTACATAAAAACCGTGCATCTTACAAACGATGATGTGTTATACCAGGAGTTGGCAAACTGTTTATGTAAACAGTCAGATAGTCAATATTCCAGGCTTCTGGGGCCATACAGTCTCTGTGGTAACTTCTTAGCTGCTGCGGAGTCTTGCCAGCAGCCACAGACAGTACTTGGAATGAGCGTGGCTGAATGCCAAGAGCACTTTATTTATGGAATTGAGATATCACATAATTTTCACATGCCATCAAATATTATTCTTTTGATTTTTTCCAACCACATAACAACGTAACACACACACAGAGACACACACTCTCAGCTCATGGGTTGCAGGAAAACAGGCCTGCAGGCTGCAGGGTGCTGGATCCTGTATGAAATCCAGCGAACGGTGCGGAACCTGTTTTACAGATGGGGAAGCCAGGAGCAGCTCGGAAACGTCTTGCTCAGGGAGAAAAGCCTCGCAGATCTGGGCGCCCTCAGGCTTTGTCTCCCTCAGTTCCACCCGCAGACGGAGAGGCCGGATCCAGGCGCTGCGCACGCGGGAAGCGCCGGGGCGGGTCGCCTGGTGTCACACCCGCGTGTTTCAGACACAGTAATGGGTGCAAACGCGCTGGGCGCTGCGCAAGCACCAAATTCTTACTAAGTGCTCCTCCCCGTCCTGGGGCTCTGCCCTCTAGCCCAGCTCCCGTCCTCCCGAAGGGGAGCAGCACCCCACTGCGCTCCTCTCCTCCAGTCCTGGCGGGGGCTGGGGGCTGGGGGGGCTGGGGGCTGCGGGTGGACGAGGCCTGCGGGGAGGAGCGCAGGGAGGACGCCCGCAGGGAGCAGGGGCCCCGCAACCGCGCCTCCAGCCCCGGGCCCCCTCCCCCCGCCTCCCCCCACCCCCCCCAGGTCAGTGTGCTTCTCTAGGCCAACACCGAGGGCTGCCTTCCTCCCTACACCTCTTTCTCGCTCGTTCTCCTCTCTCACTCCACTTAGTGGTTCATTTACTGCTCAATCTGTGATTAATTAAAACAATTTAAATAACTGTGCTGATGCTAAATTCATTTGCAGCCACCTCCGCCGCGCACGGCTGCGTGAGCGCGGGGACCCGGCGCGTCGTCGCGCCGACCGCCAGGGGGCGCTGTGGGCCCAGGTTTGACCTGCACGGGCCGCCTTGGCCTAGGGCTGGCGCGCGCGCGAGGAGAGGCCTTAAGCCCGGCAGGCTTCCCCTGTACCCACCTTGCCTTCTTCCACGTGGGCTCCCACCGCGCCCCTCACAGTCCCCAGGGACCCCCCGGCCAACCCAGGACAGGAAATGTCAGGGAGCGAACTTCTTTTTCCTGGCCCAGGTCGGCCCTGGAATATTCCCCGAACCCCAGGAAGGTCTCGTCTGCAGGTGGGGAAGCAGAGGCTCTGGCTGTCAGCCAAAGACCTGCGGCCATCAGAGCAGAGGTACAGGGCAAAGGCCCTGGCCTGCGTTCCCCACCGTGAGGTAGGTACTGGGTTGAGTAGCATCCCCCCAAGTTCATGTCCGCTCAGAACCTCAGAACATGGTCTTGTTTGGAAATAGAGTATTTGCAGCTGCAATTTGTTAAGGATTTCAGGTCGCAATTTTCCTGATTTCTGGTAGACCCTACATGCAAGGACTAACATCCGTCCAAGAAGAGAGGATACTGAGACACACGCGTGTATGGGAAAGAGGGCCATGCGGGGACTCAGGCGGAGCCGGAGTGATGCCACCACTCGAGGAGCCCCAGTGCCACCAGGAACCCGGGAAGGCAAGGAAGGATTCTCCCGAGAGCCCCCGGAGGAAGCGTGATGGCCCTGCCAGGGCCTGGATTTCAGACTTCTGGCTTTCAAAACCACGAGAGAAAAAATCCCTGCTGTGTTAAGCCAACCAGGTTAGTGGCCACTTGTTGGGGCAGCCACAGAAAATTAATACAAGGTGTTGAGGCAGAAACCAGCTTGCAAGAGGCTACTCTGTGTCAGGCACTTCGCTGGATGTGTTCACCAATGTTTTCTCATTCAGGCCTCGGGAGGCTGGATGAGGCAGGTGAACACCAACATCCCTGTTTTGCAGGGTCCTGAAGCTGGAAAGCAGCAGAACCGAGTCCATACTGGCCATCCATCAATTTACCTGCTTCAGTGCTCCATGGCCCTAGAGCTTCCCGGGAGCTTGCCTTGAGAACAGTGAGACCAAGGACATCGAGGTTTGCTGGGAGGGTGAGGGACACGCACTCAGGATACTGTCAGGAGGAGCAGGCCCAGCGGTGGGACTGGGCGGAGGCCCAAGGATGCTCGGTGTCTGGGTGCGCTCTGCTCAAACACTTCAGGACCCGCTGCCCACCTGCAGGTTCATGTGGGATGAGATCGATGTGAGACGAAGGGAGTGGCTTCATCCCTTAGTGCCCAGTTCTAACCGGAGAGGGGGAGGTTGTCCCCCAGGGAACACTTGGCAACGTCTGGAGACATTTTTGGTTGTCTCAGATGGGTGACAGGGTGCTTCTGGTGTCTGCTGAGAGAGGCTAGGATTGTGCTAAACATCCTACCATGCACAGTTCAGCCCCCCGCCCCCCAAAGGAGAATGATCTGGCCCCAAATGCCATAGTGCCAAGGACCCTGGTGCCTCTTCCTCTTTTATTCTCCAATATTCCAGGTATACCTTTGGCTGTTTGGTCTGCCAACTCATTCCACGTCTTTCATAGTGTTGTTTCATATTTTGTTCAAATGCTGCATCCTTGACGAGACCTCTTCTGATCACCTTATTTAAAGTTGCAACCTGCCCCTCATCCTGGTCCTCCTCTGCCCTCTTACCTTGCTTTAAAAAGACCCAAATCCAGGGCCCCTGGGTGGCTCAGTCAGTTGAGCGTCTGCCTCCCACCCAGGTCATGATCCCAGGGTCCTGGGATTGAACCCCGCATTGGGCTCTCTCCTCAGTGGGGAGTCTACTTCTCCCTCTCCCTCTGTCTGCTTCTCCCTCTGTTAAAGAAATAAAAGTTTAAAAAAATAAAAAACCTCAAATCCATAGCATTTACTACCTTCTCGCATCCTGTGTATGTTGCCTTTTTTTTTGTTGTTTTTGTTTCTTATTTATCATCTGTCTCCAAAAAAGACTTTATTTTTTGGTTTATCTGATTGACTGGTGTGTTCCTAGTGTCTAAACAATCCTTGGCATATAATAGATGCTCAATAAATATTTACGACTGGCATGATGCCTGTAAGTGGATTTCTGATGCACTTGAGCACACACAATGTCCTGAGGAACCCCACAGCAAAGAAACTGGTATTGCTTTGTCTTACCCGGGTTTCTCAATCTCACTTGACCATGGATCCTGCTCCGTCTCTCACTTCATCCCCCAGTGACTATGCTTGTCCTGCAGAACTCACTCTGACAGTCGCTGCTCTGTTCCAGACCCCTCCGGGGGATGTCTGACGGCAAAGATTCTGAAAAGCAGGGTTGGGGAGCCCTGGACAAAGTTGAGGGGCAGAGCTGCCAGCAGGCCTGGAGCCTGGACACCTGCCAGTGGGGAGGGGAGGCTCAGCTGGACAGCACTTCCTTTGCACCTGTGCAAATACTACATTTTATGAGGCCTGGAAAGAGCAAGACAGCATATGCCCAGGGGCATTTTTTGGAGGAGCTGGGAAAATAAGCTCCGGCCTAACAGAAAACAGGCAGGACTTCTGTGAAAAATCAGGGTGTGCGTTTAGAAGATGCTGACCAGCCTGGGTGTGTGGTTTGAGGCCACACATGCTGGGAAGTGGTATCTGGGGAGCCAGGACCAGCCGGATTTGGAGGGATGCTGGCATTTCAGTCTTCATCCAGGGGTTGGGGAGAGAAGGTGAGGGTCTGAGTATGTGCTGAGGTCAGCGGGGAGTGCTGAAAACGGAGAGGAGAGCAATTCTCAAGGATGGGTGTTTGTGACCCTGGGTCATGGAGGCCAGAGCTGGGACCAGTGAGGGGAACTTACAAGGAGAGGCAGGCCTCAGCCCAAGATAAACCAGAAGCTTCTAAACACTAGCACATTTCCTGAAGGACTAAACCACCTAATGAAGCAGTGCGCTGCTGTCCCCAGACATGTTTGACATGGGTCCTGGAGGCCAGTTGACTGTCCATGCAGCTTTGTGCTTGCAAAGCAGCAGCGAAAAGTGGGACCAGACCTGAGTTCAAAACCTGACTGTCGCTGACTTGCTGTGTGACCTTGGGCAAGTTGGTTAACCTCTCTCTGTCTCAGGGTCTTCATCACTAAGGTGGAGGAATGATGTCCCCACCTCGCAGGGTGTTGTGAGGATTAAATGAGCTAGTACACGGTGAGAGTCTAGGCTGCTGGGCACACAGAAGGCACTACATGAATGCCACTGCTGTTATTCAGTGATCCATATCCTCTCCTTCTAGCCCTCAGTCCCTTGGCCCTGTCCCTGACCTGCTCTGGCCCTTGGTTTGAGTTTCTAGGGCTTGTCTCCTGCCTCCAGATATGTGAGTTCCCAAGGTGGGTCTTCAACCCTCATTTTGGTGTCCTTTGGCTTCTCCCCCTGGATCTGTAGTGGCCACGGCTGGCTGCTGGTGTCATGGCCTGTTAGCCTATTATCAATAAGAGCATGGGCTCTGGAGTCAGAAGAGACCTGGGTGCAAATCCTAGTGCTGCCACTTAGCAGCCATGTGCTCTGGGATCCATATCTTCACCCTGCTAGGTCTCAGTTTCCTCATTTAGAAAATGGGTATGAATAAAACTTATTTCACAGAGTGATTATGGAAGTTATGTGGGAAATCCATAACAAGTACTTATACTGCCTGGCACAGAGTAAGGGTATGGGAAAGGTTGCCTAGTGTCACTGTTATGTTCACCACTGCTGTTCCCTGTGTGCCGTTCGCAGTGGACCAAGAAAGGGAGATCCTGAGTTAAAACCCTGACTCTGCCATTTACAAGCTGTGTGACCTGGGGTAAGTCACTGCCCCTCTCTGGGCTTCAGAATCATCCCTTGCTCCTGGGAGAAGCCCTTTAGAGGCTGCTTTTCTGTCTTCCAAGCTCTGGTGTCCTGGCCTACCAGCTTGCTCCTGACCCAGGTCTCCAGAGAGACCCGACCTGGCCTGGGCATCTGAGCTCAGAGTCTCTGGGTCCCTGAGTGTACACACAGCTGATCTGTACCCCGGGGTCCACCCTGCCCAAGCCCAGAGCCCCATCCTTGCTTCCCTGAGGGATCCTGTGAGGAGGACAGGGGGACTTCTTCATTGGGAGGGCATCTGGAGTAGCGGTCTCTATGCTGCCCCTGGCTCAGGTCACTCGAGGTTGCTGCTCTGCCACCATCTCTCTAGTTCCTGTGGCTGGATCCAGGGTTGTGACACAAACCTCCAAGCCTGACTCAGCTGGGGCAGCCTCACTTCTGGCACATACAGCCTTCGATTTAAGTGCAGCTGCCATCCGAACTTGGGATTCACTCCACCTTCCATTGGACAAATACTAGTCAAGCACCTAGTCAAGCGAGGCCCTGTCTCAGGCACTAGCAATGAGAAGCCAACAAAATAAAGTTCCTAGCCTCTGGCAGATTGGTCATTGTCCACCAAACTCCACTTCCCTTTTCTGGAGAAGGATTACATTTGCCCATCCCACCAATTTCAGGTTTGGCCAATGAAATCTGAATGGAATTATGTGTAGGAGCTAGTTCATGCTTTGCCACATTATCTATTCCATCCCGGTTATAATCCCAGACAGTGCCTGCCCTTCAGCCTAGGCCTGGGGTGAGGACGACGGTGATGCAGGAGTAGAAGCCACGGGTGACCCCTGTTGGACAGTGTGTGAGGAATGAACCTGTGTGCTTCTGAGGCACTGAGCTTTGGGGGTGGTTTGTTAATGCAGCAGAACCTAGTGAATCCTGACTGACACATGGTCCTTTTGAAGATTCTATTCCAGCAGAGAAGAGAGAAAACAGATGATGAACAATGTATGACATAATATCAGGCACTATGTGGAAATATTGAGGAGGGCGGAGGGGTAGAAAGTGATGGGGGTGCTTTCTAGATGGGAAGCAGTGAGGACTGAGAAGGACTTTTGGAAGAGGTGATATCTGGCTTGAAGGAAGCCAGGGAGTGAGCCAAGTAGATATTAGAGGGAAGACCTTTCTGGGCAGAGGGGCCAGTAGATGCAAAGAGCCTGAAGTCAGTATGTGGCCCATGTGTTCGAGAAACAGCAGGGGCCGTTGCGCCTGGAGTGGAGAGGGAGTGGAGAGGGAACCATCTGGAGAGCAGGTGGAGGCAGGTGACATCCTACATCTTATAGTAAGGATGTGGAGTTTGATTCTTAGTGTGCTGGGAAACCGTTGGAGGATAGACAGCAGGGAAGTGATGTGATGTCATTTATTTTACAAAACAGGTTGTCCTCTCTGTGGAGAGGAGACCATAGGGGTGAGGGACAAGGCAGGGAGACCTGTCAGGAGGCTGCTGCAATTCCTTGCAGGCGGGAGCTCATGGTGGCTCCCTCTGGGGCACTACAGAATCGATGGGGAGAGAGGAGACTCAGTGCTTCTGTTGACATGGTGGGTGGTGAGGGCCATGATGGCTTCTGTCGGAATTTCCATCCCTATATTCCCCAGGGAGAATGCACATTTCCGTTCATCTAAGGGTATTATTTTTCATGGTTCTCAGACTCACCAAGGAACATGTGAAAGTGCAGAAGGTCCGTACCATCCCTGATCCCTATTCTATCAGTTTTGAGGACAGTTCAAGCATCTGCAGTAAGAGCCCCAGGAGGTCCTGTGGCAGCTGACCTGGAGACCATACTCTGGGAAACAGTCCCAGAGCATATGCAGAAGTCACATCATTCAGGGATCCTCTGAGCTATTGGGATTGGAGCTGGAGAGGCCAAGCAGTCTCTTCTACATCAAGAAGTTGAGTGATTGTTCAGTAGAACACATGGGAACTCTCCAGAGCTCACAGTGACAGCCTAATAGGCTGAGAATTCCCCCAAAGAATAAGAACCCTGAAAGGAGGCCATCATATCATTCCTACCTGATGCACCCCTTTTTACTTAATGGGGTGCAGCTTGGTTCTGAGAATAGAGGTGCGGGAAGGGGCTGGAACTGCGTGAGGTCTGTGAAATGTGTGGAATGAAAGGAGATTTTAAAAACTTTTAATTTTTTTTTTTTTTTTTTAGAAAGAGTGTGTGCTTCTGTGCACAAGTAGGGAGGGACAGAGGGAGAGAGAATCTTTTTTTTTTTAAAGATTTTGTTTATTTATTCATGACACACACACACACACACACACACACACACACATACAACACAGGCAGAGGGAGAAGCAGGTTCCATGCAGGGAGCCTGACACAGGATTCGATCCTGGGATTCCAGAATCATGCCCTGGGCTGAAGGCAAGCACTAAACTGTTGAGCCACCCTAGGATCCCAGGGAGAGAGAATCTTAAGCAGACTCCACACTCAACATGGAGCCCTATGTGGGACTTCGTCCAACAACCCTGAGATCCCACCTGAGCCAGAATCCAGAGTCTGACACTTAACTGTATGAGCCACCCAGGAGCCTCTAGCAAGTTTTATTTTAAATGAAATAAAACTTTGGTCCATCTTGGTTCCCTGAGAAACATCTGTAGCCTCACTCCTATCCTGCCAATAGTCATTAACATATGAGAAAATCTCCCAAGATGCCGTGAGCCAGGACATCTCTCTCATTTCCATTTCTTCCAGGATCCTTCCAAGGCCACTGCTCCCGGAAGGGCATTCCTGGTGCCGGACCATGTGCATATAGTTATTTTCAACCAAAGTCTATTTAGGTCCCAAACAGAAGCCACAATCCAGATTGAAAGCCCCCTAAGTCCTTGGGCAGGAACAGAATTTAAACTGGAAGAAGGAGGGAATCCAAGGGGAGTCAGCGCCGGAGAGTTCATCAGACAAACACCTTCTGGTCTCTTAGCTTGGGGATTTCAGGCAGAGCGAGATTGCCCTCCTGCCAACCTCCGGTGACTCTGGGTTGGTCTAACAGGTGGCCTCCATTTCTTGCAGCCTTCAAGGTTATTCCTTCCCCATTTGCCTGGTGTTAATCTCACTCTTGCTTTTTGAAGCCATGAAGGTCAGGATCATGGTGTGGTGAGCCGAGGCAGGGGTGGGAGGGTGGTGGTGGTGGGTGGAAGAGGTGGGCTGCCTGTGAGTGATAAGGAGGTGGCTCTGCACCTGTAAGAGGTAGCTGATACTGTGATGTCATGGTAACAGGGGACCACGGGCTATGCTGGTGCTCCCGGATGAGTGGTTGGTCTTCTCTCCATCTCATCCTGCCCCCCACAATGTCCCACATCCAGGCCCACTGGGCACCCTCCCACTCCTGCTGCCATGCTCCACAGCCTTGCTTTCCAGGTGAGGCCACTCTGTAGGCAGAGAGCACTTATGCAACCTCAGTGGCCCCCTGTGCCAGCCAGTGTGTCCCCTTGGCCTTTAGCCAGGACCTGGTGACACCTCTGGCTCTGAGTTGCCATCGAAAGGACCCTCAGCTGGTCCCAACAAGGCAGTCGAGGCAGCCAATGGGAGCATGATTTCAGGGTTTCTGCTCTTGCCCATTCCTGGGCTCTGCTGTGTTACCACCACATGCAGGCTCCCTACTGCTCCCCAGTCCCATGCACAGGTACAAAACCCAGATCATCTCAGTTTATATAACTGGAATTTTCTCTTTGAACTTTGTGCTTCTGTTCTCTGTTAGTCAGCGGGAAGCTGGGCACTTGAGGAGGGGAGCATATGGGAGTGAGAGAAGCCATGGAGGACCAGCCGGTTCTATTCAATTCATTCACTGAGAACTTGGCCTGTGTGGGTCCTGGGTTAGCTGCTGCAAGACAGCAATAAATAAGACATCACCAGAACAACCGCATCCTTGACAAGTCCTTGCTTGCGAGGAACTTGAACTAGTTCGGGAGGAAAGCTAGTAGAGAGAATTCCAGCACAGAGTGATAATGGTCATAGTAGAGAGAACTACGGATGTGTTGGGAGCCTGGGGGATCCCCTGAAGTGGGGTGGGAGAGAGGAGGAAGAGGCAAACAGTCCAGAGGAGATACTTGAGCAGATTCTCTGTGAAGTTTTGGAGGGAGCCACGTGGTTTGGAGACGAGACTATTTCTTTTCTTTTCTTTTCTTTTTTTAATTTTTTTTAAAAATTGGAGTTCAATTTGCCAACATATAGCATAACACCCAGTGCTCATCCCATCAAGGGCCCCCCTCAGTGCCTGTCACCCAGTCACCCCCACCCCCCCACCCACCTCCCTTTCCACCATCCCTTGTTCATTTCCCAGAGTTAGGAGTCTCTCCTGTTTTGTCTTCCTCTCTGATATTTCCCACTCATTTTCTCTCCTTTCTCCTTTATTCCCTTTCACTAATTTTTATATTCCCCAAATGAATGAGACCATATAATGTTTGTCCTTCTCCGATTGACTTATTTCACTCAGCATAATACCCTCCAGGTCCATCCACATCGAAGCAAATGGTGGGTATTTGTCGTTTCTAATGGCTGAGGAATATTCCATTGTATATATAGACCACAGATTCTTTATCCATTTATCTTTTGATGGACACTGGGGCTCCCTCCACAGTTTGGCTATTGTGGACATTGCTGCTATAAACATCGGGGTGCAGGTGTCCTGGCGTTTCACTGCATCTGTATCTTTGGGGTAAATCCCCAGCAGTGCAATTGCTGGGTCATAGGGCAGATCTATTTTTCACTCTTTGAGGAACCTCCACACAGTTTTCCAGAGTGGCTGCACCAGGTCACATTCTCACCGACAGGGCAAGAGGGTTCCCTATTCTCCGCATCCTCTCCAACATTTGTTGCTTCCTGTCTTGTTAATTTTCCCCATTCTCACTGGTGTGAGGTGGTATCTCATTGTGGTTTTGATTTGCATTTCCCTGATGGCAAGTGATGCAGAGCATTTTCTCACGTGCTTGTTGGCCATGTCTATATGACAAGACTATTTCTAACAGGGCAAAGAACAGGTGAGAGTTCCTAGGCACTGGTGGACTGGGCAGCTGGAGAGTCCCTGAGGCCCAAGTGGGCTGGGCCTGTCAAGGAACTGTGGCCAGTTTTGTGTGGCTGGAACACTGAAGGAGTGGAGAGATGTGTGCTGGACAGGCCCTGAGGCCACTCTTAACTAGGTTGGGCTTTATCCTGTATATCAGAAATCAGCAAATCTTTTTATGGTAAAGGACCAGATAGTAAGTATTTTTCGGCTTTATGGGTCATACCATGTCTATCTCAATTACTCATTGCTGCTATTCTGGTAATGAGAGCAGCCATTGACAATATATTTTTAAAAAATTGGTGTGGTTGTGTTCCAATAAAACCTTATTTACAAAAACAGGTGATGGGCCAGATTTAGTCCACGGGCTATAGTTTGCTAGCCCTGATGTAGACAATGGAGGGGGGGGGGTTACTTGAAGGTTCTAAGTCAGAGAGAAGCAGTCTAGTACTTATCATTGATTGACTGATTGATTCATTGATTGACTGATTCTATCATCCATTCACTATGCTCCAAGCATGTGATGGGGGTTGGAGGAAGCACTGGGGATCAGAGATGAAAAAGAGATAGGTTCCTACCTTTAGAAACACCCAATGCATTGGAAGGAGGTGTGGACAAACTCACATAGGAGCAACTAGACTGCTGCTTATGAGGGTAGGGTTCACATCTGTTTTGGTCAATATGATGTGTTCAGGGGCACCCAGGGTGGCTCGGTGGTTGAGTGTCTGCCTTTGGCTCAGGTTGTGATCCCGGGGTCCTGGGATTGAGTGCCGCATTGGGCTCCCTGTGTGGAGCCTGCTTCTCCCTCTGCCTGTGTCTCTGCCTCCCTCTGTGTGTCTCTCATGAATAAATAAATAAAATCTTAAAAAAAAAGACATCTTCAGAACATAGCACATAGTATGTGCATAATAAATATTTGTTGTATGAATGAATGAATGGGTTGGCTGTCCAATCCAGGTGGACCCTGGCAAGCACTGTGATTGAAATACAGGTGCAGCGTTTGACAGGAGCTTAGAGTTGTGAGAGACTCACTGTCCCTGGGGATGTGTGTGTATGTATGTGAGAGAGGGAGTGAGAGAGGGAGAGATAGGGTGGACTCTGACATGGACTCTGGGGGACAGATGGGATTTTCGTGTTTGAAATTGGCAGGTCTAGAGAGGAGGACTGGGTGGAAGGGAAGGGACTAACCAATTTCACTTTTCCACCCCATCTCCCCCATTTCTTTTGAGTTCTTCTATTAGAATTATTGCCACCCAAGCAGGTGGGTTCCTAAACATTGGAACATTCCAAATGCCTAGGAACCCACCTAAGCCCTCAGGAAGCATCTATGATCCTTAAAAACTGTGCCCCCATCCCCCTGCACACTATTAATTGGGAGCCCCCCCACTCGGCCATGCCATTCTGAATCATTTTGGTCAGCTTTTCCCCTCCTGTAGCTTTGTTGTCTCTCCATTATAAGAAGCCAGATCACAGCCTGGTGGGTGACCTGAGTAAGTCCATCATATGAAATCACTTCCTACAGCCACCTTGAGCCCAAGCAGACTGCTCTATAATAATGAAGCCATAAATGCAAAAACAAATATTATTAAATTTTAGAATTGAGATTTATGGTGCTGATTTCAGGGGCATGGAGAGGCTATAGTGCTTTGCTTTTAAGTTTTCCAGGCACCAACCAGGATATTGAGTGGCTGGAGCCTGGAGCAGTGGCAGAGAGAAGCCTGGGGACCCCCCACCACCGCAGCTCTGACACAGCTTTAACCCCAAAGCCAGGTAAGTGGTGGAGTCCAAGGGGTTTGGACTTTGGAATCAAATAAACTCAGGGGCAGGGACTTGGCCTCTGTGAGCTTTGGCTTCCCTATGTGCAAAGAGGCTTAATTCACTCAGTCAACAGATATTTACTGAGAACTTACTATGTGACAAGCACTGTGTGATGCACACCTCACAGGCTTAAGGAGGGGATGAAAAAAGCTGTGCAAAGGGCCAGGTGTAGGTACAGTTACTACCATGGCTCTAATGAGAGCTATGTATTATACTTGTCCTTGGACCTAGATTTCTTATATATTCATCTTCCACTAAACTTCTAAAAAATAGCCTTTTAATTTTAGAATAATTTTACATTTACAGGAAAGTTGTAAAGGTAGCACAGAGAGTTCCTGTGCATGCTTCATTGTCCTGTGTCCCCAGTCCCATTGGGCCTTTGACGATTTCTTAGAATATACTTTTATCCAGTCCTTATTATAGCCCGATGTATGCCCAGAGCTCCTGCTATCTTAAAGCATCTTTGCATCTTATTTCCTTGGTTTCCCGTGCAGCCATGTCTGCGGTGCGACTTAGGCTGTCACATCTGTGACTCCAGCTCACACAGCACTTTTCACAATCACATCTTGGCATAGGGACTAGCAACAAGCATTGGATTCAAAGATCTGTCATCAAATTTTAACTCTTCTACTTGCTAGCTGCATACATCAGGGAAAATTACTCATATTGGCTTGGCTTCATTAAATGGAAGACTCCAAAGGCTCAAATGATTAGAAAAAGGTGGTGTATTACATGATAAGAGGTCTTGAGGTTGGAGGGGCCAAGAGTGGCTCATTCAGTGGCTCAGTGAGCTCATTGGAGACTCAGGTCCTTTCTTGTCCTGTCATTCTCCTGCGTTAGCTTATCGTAGCCGCACCAGGGTTACAAGATGACCCACTGCTCACTTAGATTTCCTCCCTCTCTACCTGGGAATCTGGTGGTCCATGCTGCTCTTGGGGTCACCTTGAGTAGGCTCTGGGCTGACTCTCTCCCCGTGGCCCACATCTGGCCCTGCTTTGCCCACGCCTGATGTAGCTCATGTCCTTCTTCCTGGAAAGAACTTCATGGTAAGAGCTAAGCCTCTTGTCCTAGATTCTTTAGGCATGTGTCACACAGTGGCCATGGTGCGCAGACCAACTAGATCTAACGGAGGCTCTCCTGCTGGTCTCTTTGAAGCCTATCCTGGTGCCTTCACTCCCATTTCCTGACAACTGTCCAAATAAAAGCCTCTGAATGTCTAAACCCTCCCAAGGCTGCTCCAGTGTTTACTACATCAGAGGTGGTGGGCACTGAAGCACTGTGAAACAGGCATTCAGCTACCTCCTTCAGACATCCTGGACAGGAGGTCCAGCGCCTACCCTGAAATGTGGATATCTTGGGGCAGAACTTGAACTCAAGCCACAGAAAGAGCCCCATTTTAGCACCTGTCATGTTACTATTACTGATGTTGTTGCTACTACTATAATGTAAGGGGCAGAGTGTGGACTAGAGTCCCAGTTTGCTGTCTCCCAGAGAGGGGACCCTCCACCCAACGTTGTCTCTTGGAAGTTGAGGTCATGGTCAGATGCTCAGGGGATAGGACCACGTTCTGGAATCAGCTCCTTTTCTGTGTAAGCAAGTAAGCAAACAAGCCCTTCGCAGGGAACATGCTTGCACACACATATATACAGTTGCTTGCACGCAGGGAAGGCAATTAAAAGAACCAGCGCAGTGACACAGAGGCAGTCTGTCAACTGTGCCAAGTTGACAAATTTTGCATTGTAGAAACAAAAACAGGAGCTTAACCCTCTCCCTCCTCCTGCTAAAGAGTGTAACGGAAACAGCGCAACTCTCCTGTGGCAGAGCGGAGGTGAGGTCTGGCAGATGGATGTGGGACCCTGCTGGGGCAGGTGGCTGCTGCCCAGTCAGGAGCATGGGGGCGACACTGGCGGGAGAGGGCTCAGCGGAGAGCCAGGGGGACGGACACATTTCCTGAGCACCTGCCGGCATGCAGGTGACCTCCTCAGCCTCGCTGTTCCCCTACCTGTGGGCTGAGAACCCCCACTTCCTGGGTGAGCAAGCATGCTCCCAGGGGTGAAGGCCAGCACAGTGGCCCACTGCCAGATGACAGCCCCACGAGGGTTCAGATCCAGTTTGTCTGACCCAGAGCCTAGGCATCTCGGGTCATGGATCTCTGCACTTCACGTTCTGACCACCTGTTCCCATTCCTCCCTTAGAGGGACCTCGACTCCGCCACCTCTCGAATCCTTCTACCTCTACCATGTTTCTTGGAAGGGTTTGTGTTGAACGAATATTCTACAAACTGACCTCTCTGATCAGTGCCAGCAGCCATTCTGGGTGCTGAGGATTTAGCAATGAACAAAACAGAATCACCGCCCTGGGAGAATTTCCATGCTAGCGGGGAAGACAGCCAGTAGCAGATAAGAGTCTAAGGAGGACCAGTTCTTGCCATGTGCCAGACCCCATTCTCACCCTTCACGGCTTTCACCTCGTGCGTTCCTCAGGACAACCTTGTGGGGCGGGTGCTGTGGTGTTCCCCATGTGAGGGATGGGGGCATGCGGGCACAGGGGGTTAGTTGTCCATGGCCACCCAACCCATAGGAAACAGCTGGGATTGGAACATGGGTCCTCTGGTCCTGGAACCTCCATCCTTGGCCCCCACTTCACACCCTCCCCCTGCAAGGGACAGTGCCCCAAGGAGAGAGCAGGTGGGCAGCTGCCAGGATGGAGCTGCAAGTAAGGGCTGGTGGGAGTGAGGGGCGTCCAGGGGTGATGCTGACAGGGCTCTCCTATCTCTGGCAGAGTGATGGATGGCATGTCCACTCATCCAAGGCTGGAGCCATGGGACATAAACAATGGCCCATGACCTCGGATGCCCAAGACGCCTCTCCTTTCCTGCCCAGCACCAGCGAACATGACACGAAGCACCAACTATTTTCTTCAACAACTAGATCCTTTACGAAATTCATCTTCCAAATGCAAATTATTCTTACTACTCTTTCTTTTTTTCTACTTCTGAGCTTAACAAACTCCGTCCTCCCACCCCCCACATGACTGTTGGCCTGTTCTAGCTGGAGAATTTTGGCATAGTGTCGCTGGAAGCATAAAAGCCCTAGGTTGGATATTTGCTCTGCTGCTGGGCTGGCTGTGCAGTCATGGGACTGTCCTTGAGTCCTCTGTGCCACAACAACTCGTCTGCAAAGAGGTGAGGATCTTATCACCTCTCCAGGACCTTCCTTTTAGTATTTGGGTCCCTGGAGAAGTCTAGTGACCTTGCTGACCTCATGATGCATGAGAGTCATAGATGTCCTGTTACCAGAATGTGCACCACATAAGAATCTGTCTTTACTTAAAGCCATAGTGCCCTAACCCCTTCCAATATTCCCAACCTTCCCACAGTTCATCCTGTCCCATGCAGTATCCTGAACCATAACAGCCCACATCCCATAAACAGCAGCTGTGGTCAATATAGTGTCCCTGTTTGTCTTTAGGCATCTTGTCCTATGGGCAAGATTCCTCCTGAGGTCCATCGTGATGCTGTCACACGCAGTGTGAGCTGGTCAGCAGAATGGCTTGGGGGCAGGTGAGGCAGGTTTACGCTTACATAGACCTGGGTCTAATCCTCACATGACCACCTCCTGGTTGTGGACTTTGGGGCAGTTACGGAATCCTGCTGCACCTTGGTTTCCCCAACTGGGAAATGGGGATTCTACTGGTGGAGATACCTGGTGTGCCCCTAGGAATGGTGTTGGGGAAAGAAACTGGCTTGAGATAGACTTTCAGGATCCATGGGTCTGAGGAGGAAGTCCAATTTGGAAAGAAGAAGAAGAGTCTTGGCTCTGAGTATGTACAGTGAAGAGAGGAGCTAAATAGCTCAAGGAGGATTGCTGGCAAAGTGAATTAAGCCAGGACAGGTGGAGGAATAGACTGGAGTGGGGATATGGGGAAGGCAGCCCAGCAATGAGAAGAACAGAGGAGTGATATCTCATTATGTCTTACCCCTATTCACATGCCTACCTCCTTTGTTGGGCTTGGTTGCCATCTTTACTTCATTGGTGGTGTTCCATTCGAAACCAGAGCCTCTTAGGCTCACACTGGCTCATGAGAACCACTAGGCTGGGCATTACTTAGCTCATTATGGCTCGGGCCATCTGCAAAGTTTGCACTTTGCCTGTGGTTTGCTGGCCTACTTTTTTTCACACCATGGTGGCTCTTAAAAATATTTTCCTGCAGCAAATGGGTGTCTTCCTGCTGGGAAGAAAACGGAAGAAGAATTAACAGCTTCCTATCTGAGAACTTCCACTGGAATTGATTTATCCCAGCAGAAAGAGCCCGGCATTTTCCTTCCAAATTAATATGCAAATGAGAGTAAGCAACACCTCCCACGGGCAGGTTCAGAACACAGCAGTATCATCCCAGAACATTTATTAGCACTATTAATAGAGTTCACTGCCTTACTCCTCCCCTCTGCTTTTATTGCCATTCTAATTATGGACCATTTTGTTTCATTTAACTTTTTCCCAGTCCTGGTTCAGGCCCATTGTCCCTGTTAGGAATGATACTTTGCCATAGGGTGGTCTGTGGGGGTCGGTGGGGGGGGCATATTCTTCCTGGGTGCCCTTCTCTAGGACATTGGTCTCCCTGCCTGACACTCACATGTTTTTGGAGGATGCTTCTCCCATACTTCTGACTCCACAGTAACATGGAGAGGAGCACTACGATTTGGGGGAACAGCTGTGTGGAGTGCTGCTGTAACTGAGCCCTGCTGTTACTGAAAGGGCTTTGGGGTTCTCTGAGGGAAAGAAGCATTCAATCCAGATGGTATGCCTTGGGCATTCGAGATCCTCAGGAGTTCTTGCCATGAACAAGGCAAGAGTTCTGGGTGCTCTGTGTGTAGGAACTCATTTTGTTCCCACCACAACCCAAAGAGGCAAGGGACTAGTAGGGTCCCCATTTACTGAGCAGGAAACTAAGGCATAGGGAGGTTAAGGGATTTGCCCAGGTTAACTGGCTCCAGATCTCATGTTTGGAATCAGGTAGCCCCTCCCCCCTCCCCGCCCCCAACTTCCGAAGCTCTCTCCCTTGGCAAAGCGCAGTGAGGCTCAGCCTGGTTTCCTCTCAGGAGGCACACCCTACCATGCTCAGGAACGGAAGATCCTTAGGGTCACCAGGATTTCACTTCTTAGAAGACACAGACAATCATAAATAACAAATCAATTATTTTGCCATTGCTGCGGGGAATCTGCTTGTACTCCATGCTATAGAGCCCTGATCTCTTCCTACACTGGCAGGCCATTCACGACCCTCTCCCTGTTAATCCTGTCCTGTCCCTGTAACCCTGACAACCCACATCCCATAATCAGCAGTTTGAGCTGTGTAGGTGGTGGTGCCTCATCCTTTCCTCAATGCCCAGGGTTGTAGATTTTTAGGTTGGGCTGGAGCCAAATGCTTTACCCTACTAACATAATTCTTACACTAGAACCCAAACAAAAGCCTTTGAAAGATTTTTGTTTGTTTGTTTGTTTTGATTTGGTTCCCTGAGAAGGAAACTGAGTCATTAAGCAGTTAACTACCTTACCAGTGGTCACAACAGAGTAAGTGACAGCCTGGTTCCAAAGCCTGTGATCTTAACTAAACAAGATTTGTGTTGCCTCCATTTCTGCAATGTGACCAGGATTTTGGAAGGTGCTGCAAGGGTTTTGATAAGGACATTGATAAGGACTCAGACCTTTGACGTGGCTCCAGTGGAAGAGCCCATACAGGGAGGGGAGGCCTGTGTACTCCTCCCACCAGGCAGAGAACAGCCTCATGCTTGGAAACCAACGCCCTCAACTTATTTTTAAAACCACAGATGACGTGGTGGAAAAAAATGTATTCTTGTGCTGATCCAGCCAGCCAGGTGCCATTCGTGCTGGTGGCTTCAGAGATGCTGAGCTTGGAGACTTTAGGTAGCTTCCCTGGAAGGTCAGATCTCAGTCCATGTTTACGTTTCTCAAAGGACAGTGTGGACCCCAGGCACTGGGGAGAAATGTGCATTGGCCCACATTTGCAGAGCAGGCAAAGCTTTGTTGACGGGACTCAGGAGATCTCGGATGTGAATATGTCTTGTAAATGCCATGGCTCTGTCCAAATTAGAACTGGTCTGGCCCCCTGGCAGTGCTTGCTGTGTGCATGCTGGGTGAGTTTGAAGGCTGGCAGTGAGATTGGATCTGTATGGAAAGGCATCGTTCTGGGAGGCTGGGCTCTGCCAGGAATATCATTCCAGCTCTTGGCCAAGTCACCCCTCTCTTCTGGGGCCCCATTTTTCTGCCCTGAAAGATAAGATGGTGGTTGTAAATGATGGGCCACACTCTGGAGGTTGCCTCTTGAGACAAGGCTCAGGGTGAGCACTGAGTCTTAGGGTCCCTCCCTTAGGTAAGTTCCCTTCGGGCTTACCCTGCCCACCCTCCGTCTTGTTCACAGGGGGCCTGGCCCTAGATGGCTGTGGAAGGAGTGGGCCGAGTGCTGCTGATGGAAGCCCGGCTACCAGGACTATGAGCTAGCTTGGCTGACTTGGGGAAGAACAAGGTCATGAAAGACATAGGTGGGGCAACATTTGTTTTGAATCCAGAGTCAAAGGCCTCTCTTCTCATTAAGGAGGTAGCTAATGTGGCCATCAGGGTGGAGGTGTGAGTCTGAGACCTGGGCATTGAAACCATCTGGACACCACCATCTCTGTGGACAGCTGTCCTCCCAGAGGCCCTGAGGCTACTAGGTTGGTTCGGCCACTTTTGGTGAACATTGGTCTTTGGGCACCCCAGGAAGTCCTGGGATGATTGGAGAGGAGGGCTGACAATCACTTCATTTCCCAGAGTGGCCCAGGGTGGCCCAGGGTGGCCCTGGGCAGCCCCAGGTGAGCTGGTATAACTACCTTAGAGGTAGCCTTCACTTAGCCTTCACCTTCCCTGAGGAACCTAGGCTGGCGGATTCCCACACTGGTGTCCCCTGCTTAGGTGGATCCTGTCAGGAAACATTCCTGGAATGATCCAAGTTGATACCTGCTGGACACTCCACTGGCTAGTTTTCTGGCTTGTAGGTGAGCCTTGTCCATAGTAGCCAGAGTTTCCTCAGCATCTACTGTGTGCCTGTCATTGTGCTAGGTGTTCAGCACACAGACTTCTCCTTAACTACCATCCTGTGAGTTGGAAACTATGACTTCTGACCTTACTGATAAGGAAATTGAGGTGGAGCGCATATCTAAGGTCATGTGCTTTCTCAGTGAAAAGAAAGAACATGCTCCCTCACCCCAATGCTCCATTCTGTATGCACCCCCATGGGACTGTTTCAATCAGCCTCTTGCAGCTTTGCAGACAGAAGGGCTTGTGTTGAGAGTGAGTTATGGGGCTCAATGGGCAGGGGTAACTGGGTTGCACCTGGTGAGCCTGGGGTTGGCTGTAGGGACAGCAAGTACCTATGGGATATGTGTGGGGAGGGAATCAACCTGCAATGAAGAAGCTTCATGGTAATCAGTGCTCATTCACAGGTTATGTTAGCTACTTCCTCTTGATGGGGGCCATGAAATGATGTGGTCAAGTGCACAGGCTTGACCTTGAGCAGGTTCTAATCCTATGCCTTGGAGGCCGATGATCTTGGATAAGCTCCTAAATCTGCCTAGTGCCTCAGTTTCTTTGTCTGTAAAACAAGGCTTTGGATGGGATCTACTCTATAGGGGCACTGTGAGGATGAATGCTTAGCATGGGTGTTGGGCATTTGATGGTTGTTTGTCCTATGTTCCAAATCAGGCTCAGGAAACTTAGCCTAAGTTAATGTTATCGGTAAGCTTGTAAGTGGCAGAGTAAGAATTTTAATCCTGATCTTTTGGCTTCACATCTACTTTTTCCATGACATCACAGGGTCACATACAGAGAGATGTTGTGGGAGATGGGCCTGGAACATGATGCAGGGGTCAGATGGATCTTACTTAGAAGGCCTTGAATGCCAGCCCAGAGGATAATGTGTCTTTACTCTATAGCCCATGGTGGGCCCTAGAGGTGTCCAGCTGGATGCTGGTTGGTGATCAGTCTCTGGGTTTAACCAATGCTGAATTTCAGCTGGCCCTAATAATTAATGCTAATTAATTAATTAATATTGAAACACTTTCATATTGGTGGTAAATAAATAGCCATTGGTATTTCAAGCACCTAATTGGCCTCTCTTCACAGCCTGAGTACCCTGGACACTCTGGGAGAAGTCCCGGTTCAGGAAGAGCAACTGGAGGGGTACAGCCCTGCTCCAGCGCACTGGCCAGTGGGAAGCAGGTTGGCCAGGGTCTGTCCTGGGACCTTGACTGAAGAGTTAAAGGTCCCCGTGCACCCAGCTCCTTCTGTTTTGTCTGATGTCCCTTTAAGGAAGCCACAGCGTGCTCAATCATGGTGAGAGGGAGAAGAAGATAACGGGAGACAGCTGCTGGAAAGGCCAGGGAGGGTGAGAAGCTGTGGGGAGCACCTCACTGAGCCAGCAGCCCCAGAGTGGGGCTGTCTACAGAAGAGGATGAAAATGCAGGCTGGGGAGCCCTGCAACCCAGCTTCCAAGTCTCCCCATGCTTGTTCTGTTCCTTCCAAGGACTGATGTCCCAGGGCTGCTCTGGGTACCGAGAAGTTCCATTTGCTCTTCTCACCCTTCATCATTTCCCTCCCTGGCTCTCAGAGGCCATTAATGTCTTTTGATGGTTCTTTTATCCTCAGAGTCAAGAACAGATGCCACCCTCCTGTGGCAGCCCTGCCACAAGCTGCTGTACGTGTCCTCTCAGAGCCTCATTTCCCTCCTGTGTAAAATGGGTGGATCAGACCAAATGGTCGTTTTTTAAAGCCTGCTTCACTGTGAGGTTGGGTGGGGAGGGTAAAGAGTGGGGTTCTTCTAGCCCCTTTATATGGTTCTGTGGCTTGAAATATGGCGGGCAGCCAGGGTACACGTCCAGTTCTGCCTTCATGTAGATGTAGACTCTTTATCATAGATATGTATGAACTAGAGTCCCCCCTGCATTATTGGGCATGCAGAGGGAGAAAAATGTCACTCGGCCAGAACCCTAGGAAGGAAAGAACATCCTCATGGAAGGTGGGTTAGAGGCCAGCTCCAAGTCCATCTCTAACACAGGACTTTTCTGGTTCTCTCACAGCATTTGTTTTTCCACCAAGGGAACCATAGAAATAATAAGTGGCACCCATGTAGCACTCCTTTTGTGCCAAGCACTGTTCCAAGTGTTCCCCATATATCAATTATAGTCACACCAGCCTTAAGAGGGAAGGGCGAGTATTAGCTGTTTTTACCAGTGAAGAAACTGAGGCTCATGGAGAGCTGAAGCATCTCACCCAGGGTCCTGCACATGGAGGTGGCAGGGCTGGCATCTGAGCCTAGGTATCCTGGCCCTAAGGCCCCAGGTTTTATCTTCCACAGTGCGTAGCTCAGCACCATAGCACGCTTGCCCTCGTTATAGACTAGGAAGTCATGAATTGCACCATTCACAGATGGCAAGTAATGGAAACTGATCATGGGTATTATGTTAGTTTGCTAGGGCTGCCATGATAAAGTACCATGGACTGGGGGAGCTTGAGCAACAGAAACTTATTGTCTCATGGTTTTGGAGGCTAGAAGTCCAGGATCAAGGTGTCAGCAGGTTGGGTTTCTTCGGAGGCCTCTCTTTGGCTTGTAGATGTCTGTCCTCCCCGTGTCCCTCTATGTGTGTTTGTCTCAGATTTCCTCTTCTCATAAGGATACCAAACCAATTATACCAGATTAGGGCCCAGCGTACTCTAATGACTTCATTTTGACTTAATCCCCTCTTAAAAAACCCCTTCAAATAGTCACATTCTGAAGTCCTGGGGGTTAGGACTTCAACATAAGAATTTTGAGGGGAGGGCAACCCCGGGTGGCTCAGCGGTTTAGTACCTGCCTTCGGCCCAGGGCGTGATCCTGGAGTCCTGGGATCGAGTCCCATGTCAGGATCCCTGCATGGAACCTGCTTCTCCCTCTGCCTGTGTTTCTGCCTCTCTCTCTCTCTCTCTCTCTCTCTCTGTGTCTTTGGTGATTAAAAAAAAAAAAAAGAATTTTGAGGGGATGCATTCAAACCCCCAAGCAGCTGGTTCAAGCACAAACAAAAAGAATTGTTGGAAGATATTAAGGGAGGTTTCTGATAACAACAGGCGGCTAGACCCACAGCATAAGTGGGGCCCACACACCAGTTGTGTCATGGAAACAGCCTTTAGTGAGTACCTTCTATGTACTAGGCTTGGTCCCAGGGGACCCAATAGTGCCAAGCCAGACATGGTTCCCAACATCATGGAGATATAGGCCAGCAGCAGGGAATGCTACTTTCTGTCTGATTTCTGAAACCCAGTCTTTTATCCCATTTCAGAATGACTTCTAAGAAAGCAGAGCAATTTTCAGAAATAGTATTCAATTTTCAGTTCTACCTATAGGAGTGCTATTGCATAACGGTTGATTGCACACACTCTGAGCCTTAACGCTGTGGTCTCAAATCCCAGCTCTGTTACTTACTAACTGTGTGACCTTGGGCAAGTCACTTAACCTCTCTGAGCTTCAGTTTCATCATCTGAAACATAGGTATGACAAAAACAGTACCTACACCATAGGATTATTGAGAGAATTAAGGGAGATAATTTATACAGAGTTTAAGTTCAGGGAATGCAAAAGCTTTAAGAGAGACCTCTATGTCAGGTACCCAGGACAGTGCCCAGCACCTGCTCCAAAAATGTTGAATGAAATGTCTGTTGAATGAGAGAATACCTAAATTACCCACAGGAGTCTGCAGAAGTCAACATTCTGGAACTCACCACATAAATAGAGGGAAGGAGCTCTCCTTATCTGGCTCCAGGGGCTGCCTGCCTCCTCAATGTTGTGTTGTCTTGCATGGTGGGAAGGATGATGGGAAGAGCTGGGCTGAGTCTCAGGGTTCATCTCAACAGGGTGGATTTTGCACACTGACCTGTAGTCCTGGGCTCTGGCCAGGAGCTCCAATCAGTCACAAGCATCTCCTGTGCCCCCACCTCTACTTCACAGAGCATGGCGTGCTCTCTGCTCTGTCTCCCACGAGATTACTTACTTCTTGTAGAACCCCTTGCTTCTATGACTAAAGCACGGGAAAGAGGGCTTAATTGCTCTGGGCTCTGTATTTTATTTTACTTTGGGAGATGAGTTTAATAACACTTAGGAATTAGGACAATCTTTTTTCCAGGTCAGGTTTTGCTGACCAGCACAAAGTTTTCTCTGATTCATCACATCAAAAAGACTCAATATGGTTTTTACTCTCTCCTTTTTCTAAGAAGAGATGATCATAAACAATGCATGTGACCCAGGCTGTCCTGCTCCCTTCCCTTCAGGTAATTAAACACAGATCCTGGGGCTGCACGGGGCCCCGGCTCAATGCAGTATCTCACTCAGGGACATCTTCAGTCAATTGTTGAATTAATTAAACAAGGAGGCCATTAGACTGGGGTGGCTCCAAGGCCCTGGCAACCTACATAAGCAAACCCCAAATCCTAGCCTATAAATGCCTCAAGGTTATAAAATTGAAACCTAAGGACAATCAATCACAAACAGCCAACTAGGCTTTAAGCTATAGCCAATCAATAGTTTCTTTGTTTTGCTTTCGTCTCTTCTATATAAAAGTATCTCCCCAAGCTCCTGTTGGTGAAGCCCTTCTAACCACTTCCGGTTTGGTGCTACTCCCTTTGAATTGATCGTTGCTCAAATAAACTCTTAAAATTTTTCATATGCCTCAGTTTATATTTTTTAACAGAACCCAGAGGAAATTAATTACTCTATTTCTCCCTTGGTCTCTCAATGGAGTGCCAAAGATGAGAATCCACTTTATTTGTCCCTTTGAAAGAGGATCTAAGATCCTGTTGATTATAAATTATAAGATGAACTGTTTTCTGTAGCACCAAGAAAGAAAAAAATGCCAACTTAACTATGTTTTACAATCAATCGTATAAGGCAGGCTTATTTTAGAGTTACCAAAATGTGAAAAAAATGCATATCTTAGATTCAGGGCAAAATAGTAGTCCTTGTTATAGTAACCAAACCCAACACAACAACAAACAAAATCCCAAACCAAATAAAACAATAAAAATACTGGTGTTCAAAGAGCTTATGACCAAGAATCTCTTGCTTGGCCTTTCATACTTTTTGTACCTCATGCCAGGCACAATTTTAAAAAAATCAATTCTAACGGTTTCATCTCTATTACAAAATGATCTTTCCATCTTTTATTGCTTATCAGTTTATTTCCTTCAGGTATTTAAATTAAAAAAGTTTCTTTTAAAGATTTTATTTATATAGTTATGAGAGACACACAGAGAGAGGCAGAGACACAGGCAGAAGGAGAAGCAGGCTCCCTGTGGGGAGCCCAATGCAGGACTCAATCCCAGGACCCCAGGATCATAACCTGAGCTGAAGGCAGATGCCCAACCACTGAGCCACCCAGGCGTCCCAAATTTAAAAATTTTAATGAGTCATACATTATAGGTAGAGCTTCACCTGCTCTTTTCCTCATATCTTCCCCTTTCTTTCCCAGAGGGAATCACTATCTTGAACTTAGTGGATATTATTCTCATATATGTTTTTATATTTTTACTGTGTGTATTTGTATCCATAACAAAAAATGTTACTGACTTTTGAAGATTTTATTTATTTATTCATGAGAGACACACACACACAGAGAGAGAGAGAGAGAGAGAGAGAGAGGCAGAGACACAGGCAGAGGGAGAAGCAGGCTCCATGCAGGGAGCCTGATGTGGGACTCGATCCCCAGTCTCCAGGATCACGCCCTGGGCTGAAGGCGGCGCTAAACCGCTGAGCCACCAGGGCTGCCCTGTTACTGACTTTTGATGAAGAATATTCTTAAAACACAAAACTATTCTGAATGTCCTTTCAAACGCCTTCTGTGTCTTTATCAAGAGGGTGGCAGTCTCCCCTCACCCCCAAATATCTTTGCCTCCCCCTCTCCCCTATGCTCTTCCTGACTCTTGATCTGCCCCAGTTCATTATTTCCTCTTCCTTGGGGTATTATGTAGATCAGGATTGGCAAACTTCTGTGAAGGACTATGGATGAACCTCCTTAGGCTTTCTCATCATGTATCCTTGGTCACAACTGCTCCGTTCTGTCACTGTGGCCCCAAAGCAGCCCTGGACAGTAAGCATATTCGTGAGTGTGGCTGTCGGCCAATGCAAATTTATTTACGGATGTTGAAATTTGAATTCACATAATTTTCATGGGTCATGAGATAGCATTCTCTTTTTGATTTCATTTCAATCATTTCAAAATTTAAAGACCATTCTTAGTTCATGGACTGTATAAAAAACAGGCAGAGAGCTGTATTTGGCTCAGGGGTTGGCAACCCCGACATAGATTATTTTAGCTTCTCAGATTTTGTTAGGATTCTCTCTGCTTTGCACCTTACCCTAAATCTACCCAGTGAAGGAATGGGGTAGGCTGGGGTTGCAGGCAAGAATCCTCCCCTGTTAACATCCAGATGGAGGGGATCATGGGAGTGCTCACATATTTGTAACATCGTACCTGCTATGCTAGAGGATATCATGTACACGTGCCCTGGTGGGCTTTAGGAGATGACCTTAACCTCCTGGACCATTGCCTCCAACTGACTCGCAGGGACCCCTTTTTCTCTTCCTCACTCCCATATTACCTTGCTCAGCTACTGGCCAGCACCCAGATTCCATTCAGGTTGGAGAGCAATAAGCAGGGACTGTTTGAAATAGGAATGCATTTTGGGTCACCAAAGTTTCATTTGGCTTCCACTATGAGCCCCTCATTGTTTGGGTTGTTTATTCCTCTCATCATTTCCACAATCTGATGAGGAAGACACTGAAACTCTGTGAGGACAAGAGGCCAGTCTGGGACAAAAATCCATACCCATTTTCCTCTTGGGAGCACTGAAGACCTTTATAAATGTATTTATTCCCAGGGGAGTGGAGCACAGGAAGGAGTAGATTTGTCAACATAACGAGGCAGTGGAGGAGCAGTAGCAAGAGTGCTGGGCTGGGAAGTGGGGTCCCCACCTTCCTTTCCTATCTCCCCTGACAACCGGTGTCACCTTGGGCATGCCCTGGCTTTTCTGAAGGTTTGGCCATGGAGATAGATGGTGCGACATTGCTCAATCCTAGCCTAGTACCAGGAGAAGGAGTAGGATCCAAGAGTAGAATTTTCTCCTCACATCACCATCAGGCTTCTGGGTGTCTAGAACCTCAACCTTTGTTTTGGAGGGACTCAGAAAAACACAGGGCCATTGCAAAGAGGGATTTCCACGCAGGAAACTCTGGATGGGCTGTGCCAGTCTTAGAGCATGGGCTGGAGTCCTGCTGTAGGACAGTCCATGGGTGACATGGGACCACTGTGCCTGGTTCATGTGCAGCTGTGGCGTGAGCAATGAGGGATAGTCTGGGGTGTTGACTTGGCTCCCACATGGCTCTGGGCTGCTTGACTCAGGGAGAGTATGGTAGCCATCTCAGAGCTGCCTGGTGTCCTCAATTTGGCCAGGGACCCTCAAACTTCTCCTCCAGTCACCTCACCTCCCCCTCTTCTGCTTCAAGCCCAGTGTTAAAGCGTAATTTTTAAAAGTTAAAGATATGATCCTTGTACAGATATAAAGTGAATAATTTATTTAACTCATTAATTAATGAAGGGACTAATAAGATATTAAAATCAGTACAAACACATGCACATACACACACATTCTAATCAAGGATGTGGAAATGAATATGCTATGACAGAAAATTGTTAATATTCTATAGGGCAACAATTACCCAACGTTTTGGTCTCAGGACCCCTTTATACTCTTTTTAAAAAATTTTATTTTAAGTAAACTCCACACTACACATGGGGCTTGAACTCACAACCCCAACTCACACACTCCATGGACTGAACCAGCCAAGTGTCCCTCAGGACCCCTTTACACTCTTCAAAATTATTGAGGACCTCAAAAAGATTTGTTTATGTGGGTTATATTAGCAATATTTGCCATATTAGGAATTAAAACTGAGAAAAATTTAAAACACAAAAGTATACAAGCACACATTCTATTAGCCATCAGAACAATGATCATAACATCATAGCAAGAAACTCTGCTATATGCTTGTGAGAAAATGAGAGGAAAAATAGGCAAATGATGCCTTGCTATTATGAAAATAGTTTTGACCTAACAGACTCCCTGAAAGCATCTTGAGCAATCCCCAGGATGTACCCAAATGACACTGAGCACCACTGCTATTGGGCAATAATGCTATTGGGCTAGAATTATTATTTCCCTACCAGGTAGAAATCAATTATATCTCTACTGATAAAATTCATTTTCATTGCTATGGACAAGAGTCATTTGCATTACTATGAGTTTTCTACAATTTTTACCTTGACAGAACTATAAAATAGCCTAGTTGATTGAAATCTGTCAAAGGTGTTCATCCTGGTAGGAGCAGACAATCCCTCTAGGTCTACTAGATAATACCCAGACCTCCTCTAAAAGGACACCAGGTACTTGATTTTGTTCATTTCCATGTCTTTGTAAATTTTTCCTGACACCAGGGAACCCTCCTCTGGTCTCCCTGGTGACAAGGTGGTCTGGTCCTCTCTGTTCTTTCTGTTTCTCTCTGTCCTCTGTCTATTGTTACAGCATAAGCTCCATGTCCAGCTTCCCTTGGGTCTGTCTCTTTGGTGCTAAAGAGCTCATTGAGGAAGTAAAAGAGATAACAGTAAAAAGGCCATCATAATCCTAATTATCCTCAAGGCAATGCAGAAAAGAAAAAGCATAAGGATAAACATATTGAGATTTGCTCTTGCCACAGCATGATTCCCGGAAGGCCCCTTCAAAGCCTGATATTCAGGACTTGTGGTGTTTTCAACATGGCAGACGGAGCAGCCAGGGAAGCCGGGGACCTGAAACAGCATTAGATAAAACCACAAAATTGAGGCCACATCATTATAAATCACTTCTACCTTGGTCTCACCCTGATAAGGAAATTATTCCTTGTGCCCTCGTCAGAAGGCAAAAGGAAATATCTTGGTCCTGAGGACAGGATCATGGTTTAGAAGGAAAGCCTAAATCTCTTGTGTGTGTGTGTGTGTGTGTGTGTGTGTGTGTGTGTGTGTGTAAGACAGGGGAGTATCTCAATGACTCCAGTTGGAAATTCCTAGAAGGTTGGCCTAAGGAGAAGATGAGGAGACAAGGAAACCAGCAAAGATCTGTCCAGAGCAAGGCTACCTAGGAAGGCTACTTAGGATGGCTAGCAAATTCTTATATATACCAGGATTGCTTTTGGCTGCAAATGATAGAAAACCCCCTAGCGTGACTTAGACAAATAAAACATTATCAAATAGAATAAGTGCTCCTCTTCCCATACTAGAGAGACACACACCTTCATGCTTGTCACCTCATAGCTGCCCAGTGGCTACTATGTCCTTTGGAGTCTTCTAGTGGCTTAGAAGGAGATAGGGTCAGGGGCACCTGGGTGGCTCATTTTGTTGGGTGTCTGACTCTTGATTTCGGCTCAGGTAATGATCTCAGGGTTGTGGAATCGAGCCCTGGATATGGCTCTGTGCTCAGCATGGAGCCTGCTTGAGATTCTCTCTTTCCCTCTACCTCTTCCCCACTGGCTCGTACTTTCTCTCTCTCTCTCTTAAAAAGAAACAAAGAAAGAAAAAAGTAAAGAGAAAGAAAGAAAGAAAAAGAGAAAGAAAGAAAGGGAAAGAAAGAAGAGGATAGGGGTAAAGAGCAAAAAGGGGGAAACACACATACTCATGCACACCCTCCTGCATGGACACCCACATGCATGCACAGACCCACACATACACTTGTGCACACATGACTTCTCCTAGAAAGGAAAAGATCCCCATGGGGCTTCTGCTACCTCTCACGGGACACAACTGTGCATATAGCTCTCCAGGCAGGTGGCACATAGGTTATTTTAGCTTTTCAACCTCTGTGATAGAGGAAGGCAAGGATAAATTGGTTTCAAATAGCCTTTGGGTTGACAATTCAAAGTGTCCAGCCCAGATCTCTTGTAAGAAATGTAGGGGTGAACAAACTTGACACACAACTCCCAGGTAAGGAACCAGGGAGGAAGGAGCAGGTCCTTCATATGGCCCACAGGCTCCTTCCTTCTCTTCTGTAAAGGCCCCTGTCTAGCTTCCCCTATACCTTCATAGGTGCAGCCATACTTATTAGTTATATTATTTTCAATTTTCTGGACACTCTCCCTTGTTTCATATTTCCATGATTTTTTCTTGTGCTTTTCCTCTTTGCCTAGATGCCTGACCTGACCCACCTCTCTATTGACATGGTGCCTGGGCTATATGCCAGCCACAGGGAACACCACGGGAAATGAGATCCATGGTGTCGCTGCCTCATGGAAAGTATGGTTTAGCCATCCTTTGACTTCTGTCCTCTGGGAAGGAGTGAGACTCTAGGGATGGAGCCCACTTCCGGTTGGCTGGAAGCCCCCTATGAAGGTAAGTGTTGTTATGTCCATTTTAGAGAGGAGGATACTGAGACTTGGAGACATTGAATCACTTTCCCAATTTCACAAGGCTTGAGAGTGGCATAGGTGGGCTTGAACCCAGATTTGCCTGACTCCAGTGGCTATGTGTTATGCTGCTTTATTATGCTTCCTTCCCTTTCCAAAGAACAGGGCTTCATCTGCTTTCTTTTTCTTTCTTTCTTTCTTTCTTTCTTTCTTTCTTTCTTTCTTTCTTTCTTTCTTTCTTTCTTTCTTTCTTTTTTCTTTCTTCTTTCTTTCTTTTTCTTTCTTTCTTTCTTTCTTTCTTTCTTTCTTTCTTTCTTTCTTTCTTTCTTTCTTTCTTTCTTTCTTTCTTTCTTTCTTTCTTTCTTTTTTAGAGAGTAGAGGGAGGGAGGGAGAAGAGGGCGAGGGAGAGAAAGAATCTCAAGATGGCTCCATGCCCAGTGTGGAACCTAACATGGTACTCAATCTCATGATCCTGAAATTATGACCTGAGCTGAAATCAAGAGTCAATGCCTAACCGACTGAGCCACCCAGATGCCCCAAGCCTTCGTTTGTTTGTGAAGACAGAGTCAATTCTCCAGGAGTCTTTCTTCTCAGGAGACGCATCTCCATTCTAATTGTCCATTCTTCCATAGGCTGAGTGTCTTCAAGGACAGGGCCTGGGCCATATTTAATTCACATCTTGGATTGAGCACCTTGTCTGACATACAGTGAGCATCTCAGACCCAGACAAGTTTGGTTTGAATCCCAGCTCCAGCAAGAGTGTTGACTGTGGGCAACTCTCTTAATCTATATAGTCTCAGTGACCCCAAACATGAAGTGAGCATCAAATGGGAAAATTTCCACTGAAAAGTCTAATAAACCTCCGTTACTTGGAATCAAAAGGCATGAGTTTGAGGGGATCAATGCCATGGATAGCAAAGGCTCAAGCTCAATTCTACTTCCTCAAGATATTTGGCATGTTACTTTCTACAACTTTCAGGTCTGTAAAATGGGGACAAAATCTCTACTGCAAGGTATTGATAGCAGAGTCAGAAATAACATATATCATAATAATGAGACTAGTTACTACTTATTAAGCACTTATCATGTGCTAGGATCTCTACTCATCCTCCTTCACATGTTACTATACAAGACAGGATGAAATGTATTTTTTTAAGTAGGTACCATGCCCCAATGTAGGGCTTGAATGCACAATCTTGAGATCAAGAGCAGCACTCTCCACTGCTTGAGCCAGCCAGGCACCCCAGGACAAAATGTATTATTATTATTCCTACTTTTATGATGGAGAAAAAGAGGTTAAGTCCCTTGCCAAAGGGTATACAGATGGTTAGGCCTAATTTGAACTCAGAGTTGGCTCCAAAGCCTTTTAAATCCATGTGCATATAAAGCATTCCAAAATGCTAATCCAGGAGCCCAACATAGGTGAATGAGTGAATCATCAAACACATATCTTTTCCATCTTTCATCCGCTGCCACTTTATGTCTAGCAGAGTCCTAGACATGCATATGGCATGCAGTGTTTATTGGTAAATAATAACTAGATGAATGAGTCACTGTGATTATAGATGTTTGCATCCTTCTCTTACTGTGTAATACCCATCCACTCATTCCACTGATATGTATTCAGGGCTGACTGGGTGCAGGCATTGTTATCGAGGTTAGAGATGAATCTAGAGCAAGGGCTAAAATAATTGTTCAGGGAATAGTTTGCTGAACCACAATGAACAGAACACAGAGGGCTTTCCCCCAAAAGACATCATGAGCTGGAATCCTAGCCCAGCTCCTTAGATTAGCTGATGGTTTTGGAAAAACAAACCAGCCACCTGCCTCGTAGATCATGTCATTCACTGTTATTTCCTCCTCAGCTTTTCTCCCCACTGGAGAAGGACGTTTGCAGACAGAAAGCAGCTCCCCTCCTTTCAAGTGGCCCACCCAGCCCAGAATGCCATTTCCAGCTGGCGATCCTGCAGGCAGGTGCCTGGGGGTTGATTATGATGTTGCTGTGGGAAGATTAGGATCTGATAGGGCACAGGGTAAGGGGAAGAGGTAAATATGGAGTTTTCAGAGAGGCTGGTCATCTACAAAGACACAGGTCACTGTTTACAACATCATAATCCTTTTGTCTGTGTAATTCATGCCCCACAAAAATTCCTGTGAGATCTTGGGCAAGCTGCTCTAACTCTCTGGGCCTCATTTTGCTCATCTTTCAGATGGGCTAACAACTCTTGCCCTAGCTTCCCTCTGGCCTTCTACTCCTTTCACGAAGACTTTCCTCTTTCAAAGCCTTCAACTTGACTTTCCATACATGTGGGATGTTCTTCTCTCTTCTTTTTTACATAGGTGGCTCCTCTTTAGCCTTCAGGCCCTGACTTAGAAGTCACCTTGTCAGGAGGCTTATATAAAGTAGACCATCCCTACTAAATTCTCCAGTTACTATCCATCAGGTGACCCTGGTTATCATATTTGTTACTTCTGAAATGATTTTCTGCATTTATTTATAAACATGTTCATTACTTATCCTCTCCCCCTACAATATCAACTCCATGAACTGGCTTGTCACTGCTGTGTCCCCAGGGCCTGGCCCTGTGCCCAGTACATGGTAAACACTCAATAAATATTTGTTGGGTGAATCAATAATAGGCAGTTGGTAAATTAGGTTATTTCTAGTGGCACCAACATCATCGTTAGAGAGGGACAGGGATCTGGCCTGGGAGACAGTGGACATCTGGTATCCTGAGTGCTACCCTCAGCTGTCACAGACTGACATTCTCTGCTAGCGCATCAGCAAATACATCTTCATTCTCTGGGCAGCAGGAGAGCCAGGGATGGAATAGCATGAGCCAAGGGAATAATGCTATCAGGGGGCAGGGTCTAGTTGGGCTGATTTGCTCTCTCAATCCATGTGGAGGACTGGGGCGTCTGAGATCTAGAGAAAGAAAGAGATTTCCTTCCAAATGAATTCCAGTTGGTGGTAGAGGAGAATGAGCTCAGTTGGTACAGGAGGCCTGATCTGAGTCTTAGCTTCACCACTTTAGAGCTATATGGTCTTAGGCAGTCACTTTACCACCACAAGCCTCATTTTTCCATTCTTTATGAAGCTGGGGATATATAAGAGTTAAATACAATGACAGTGGATATAAAGGTGTTTGTAAAATGTCAAACATCAAAAACTGGAATGCAGACATGATTCTTGCCTTTCCCACCCACTCCTCCTTCCTCCATGTCATCCTCCCTCTTCCTCTTCTTCCTGACTCTCATGTACAATTGTCTCCTAAGCCCAGACCTCCATTACATAAAGCATATAGCAGATTTATGAATAAAGAAGGTGGGAAGGGGCTTCAGGACTGCCTTCTCTTGATCGCATGGCCTAGAGGCATAGACACTTGATTGGCATCTGGATTTTATTGGCTCCCCATACTAAATGGCTGGGCTAGACATTTTATTTTTTAGAAAATATTTTATTTATTTGAGAGAGAGAATGTGAGAGAACACAAGCAAGGGGGAGGGACAGATTCCCTGCTGAGCAGGGAGCCCGATGTGGGGCTCAATCCCAGGACTCTGGGATCATGACATGAGCCAAAGGCAGACACTTAACTGACTGAGCCACTCAGGTGCCCCAAGCTAGAGATTTTAAAGGGGTAACTCTGGGGCAAACATCTTGGGCTAATTGTTTCTATGACCTGGGTCTTGTTTTCATGTAACATAAAGGGGTGGGCTCCACCAGGGGCTGTGCTAGCAGATTCTGGAGTTATTATAGAGCTCAGTGGGTGATGGTGCTGTGATGGGCTGGTGGTGCCTGCCTTGAATCTGTTGTGGGGAGTTATGGCACAGGTGCCCTGGACTAGCCCTTCCTGGTCCCAAGTGCTATTTCAGGCAGCTCCTTGCAGGATTCTCTAATTGAATTTTCACAGTAAGTCAACCCAGGAATATATGCAGCCTAATATTTTGTCTATGACAGAGATGCAGAGAGAAGTATCATAGGAAGGTACACCTGTTTTCTAAGACTTCAAACTTAAAGTTAAGAATGTGCTTCCTAACAGGCTTTGATAATCCATTAGGAATCAATCACACATGAATTTAACTAAGCTTTTTGGGAAATGATTTAAGAGTTACACCACGCAGCCCCCCAGGGAAATGAATTGCATAATTTTATTACCTGCTACATCACCTGGTGCTTCTTTTAAAATACCTGTTTAAATCATCCAAGCTACAGAAAAGATGGAGGGAGCAGGGTCCCTGCCTTGAATCAAGAGGTGATGGATGTGCCACTGTCACTGTTTAATCTTTACTGAATTCTGTGAGCTTCATCCTTTCCCACTCAGTCTGTATCTCTCTGGGATGCAGAAGATGGTTGTTCTGGATGTCAGGAAATAGCCCATGGCATGAAGATGGTTCTGATCTTTCAAAGCTTGCATTTTAAATGCCACCTCCTCCAGGAAGCCCATTCTAATCTTCAAAGGTCAGAATCCCTTCTTATTCTGAGCTTCCAAAGCATGTGGGGGGGGGGGGGGGGAGGAAACAAAAACCAAACAACCATCTGCTGCACAGAGAAAAACTCGTTATACTTTATGAAATACTTCCAAATCCTTTTGGGTCCCAGCAATGTACAATAATCATAATGATGATGATAATTTGCAATAATAGCTATTGTAGAATCTTTGCTGCGTGTCAGATACGATGCTAAACATTTTATTTACATGGATTATCTCATCTGTGCAGCAAACTTTTGAGGGAGGCAATATTATTTCCACTTTATAGGTGAGGGAACAGAAGCTCGGAGAAGGTAAGTAAATAGATCTGGATCAAAAGTCAACAAAAGGTAGAGTTTAGTCTTTATTACATCAGGTTGTCTCTCATTCTCTCTGCCTCTCTTAAGAGTATTTCCTGGGTGTTATACTATACGTTGGCAAATTGAACTTCCATTAAAAAATTTTAAAAAAGAGTATTTCCTATTGGGCTGTGTGTTATAATTAGTTGCTACTTGCTTGTTTTCATCAGTATATTATGAATCATTTGAGGTCAAGACTGTGCTTAATTATCCTTGTATATTCACTCTTCCCCTCTGGAGCTGAGATGAGTGTGGGTTCACCAAAGCCTTCCCTTTTCCTTGTGGACATGAGCTGGATGACACTTGTCAGCATCCCTTGCAGTCAGGTGAAACCCTGTGACTGAATTGTGGCCAAGGGATGAAGACAGAAGTGACTTGTCTACTTTCAGAACTTGCCCCTAACTAAAAAGATACCATATGCTTCTCCATGTGTTCTCTTTTCTCTTGTCTGCCAGCTGGAAGACCCAGGGGAAGACCTGAGGCCTAGGGGATGGAGAAGCCACAAGATGCAGAAACCTGGGTTCCTGAATGACTGCATGGAGTGGTTGGAAGTCAGTTCCCTTTCTACTCCTCTACAACCCACCTTGGATTCTGATAAGAGGAAGAGATAAGTCTTTAGTGTGTTATAAACCTTGTTAATGTTTTGGGGTTATTGTTATAGTGGTTTGCATACCCTGACTAATGAACTATCCCCACCAGCACTCAACATAATTAGCTAATATTCTGCATAAATAGAGCTTAAAATAAATATTTTGTGTTGAATCAAATGGTCTTGGTCTGCCCCTTTCCTTATTAGAATTTTTTTTCGAAGTTTTCATTCTCTGAGCCATTAATTCATTCATTTAGCACTTACCATATAAATCGGGTTTCTACTGCTGTGTAACAGTATTACTATAAACTTGTGGTTTAAAACAACTCACATTTATTATCTTGCAGTTTCTGTGGATTAGGAGTCTGGACATGGCTCAGTTGGGTGTTTTGGGAGATTGTAATTAATGTAGTGGAAGGGCTGGGTTCTCATCTTGATGCTTGATTGAGGAAAGATCCACTTCCAAACTAATATAGCTCTTGGTAGATTTCGGTGTTTTGAGCTATGAGACATGGGACTTCTGTTTCTTGATGGCTCTTGATAAAGGCTGCTCTCAGCTCCTAGAACCTCTCTTTAGTTCCTTGACACATAACATGCCCTAACATGGCTGTTTGCTTGTTCAAAACCAGCAGGAGAGTGAGAAATTTTACCAAGATGAGTGCTAATCTAATGCAACATAATCACATAAACAGTTATATGTAAACATATATCACTTTTGCTATATTCTATTGGTTGGAAGCAAGTCATGGGTTATACTCACACTCAAGGGTTTTGAGTTATTTTTTTCTTACTTCCTTTGCACTGTTTAGTCACCAGCTGTAGTGGGGATGACTAGTGCTGAGTAAGTACTGTGTATGAATAAAAATGGGTAGTGGGGAGCTGGTTGTGTCTGGGGGAATGACAGTAATTTCTTTTATGTCTGGGGGTCTAACCAATGCCCCAAACAACCAAAGAGGTATATTAACTTTCTATTGTCCAAATGACATTTCCTCCTTACTAGCCCAAACATATGAGTTGCTGGTCCAGTAGGATCTAATCAATACCCTGAGGCTACCCAACAGCTACAATGTCCTGGCAGGAGACTTGGGACACTTAGTAATTGTCATTGAAGCTGAATGCAATGAATTAGATGACTCTCAAGTATTTGCACTTAATTTATCAAAATTATATCACAAAACTAGGGCATTATGAAGGATTGCTGTCAAAAAGGGAAATAGGTGCGAATAAGTCCTTAGGCACCTAAGGATGAAGGATAGGGTGGAAAATGGAACCCGTCTCAGTTGAGCTACTTTGTGTGCCGGGCACTGTTCCTGGCCTTCAGAAGCACAAAATCATTTTAAATCTTATAACTTCTCTGTGGGCTAATGTCATTTATTCATTTTTCAAATGAGGAAGCTGAAATTCAGAGAGGTTAAGTAACTTGCTCATGGGCACACAACTAATAAGTGGCAAAGGCAGGAATAAAACCTGACTCTGTTTGACTCTAGGGCAATGTGCTTGCCCCAGGTGGTGCCAGCATGAGCTCTCTTCACTTACCTTCATTATCCACACAATTTTATACAGCTCATCTACATATGATTTCACAGCAAAGGCTCACTGCTGGGGAAGCTTGGCTGGATCTGTCCTGGAGTGGGGTTGGAGGAGGAGAGAGGAAGGGAAGGAGATAGGAACATTGCCTTTCTACCAAGACTTCTTATAACCTAAGTCAGAGGAGCAGAGAATAGCAGACAGCTAAGAGAGGCAAGGCTTTGAAAGCTATTCATAAATCTTAATCTGTTTAGAGAATGCTTGAATTGTATTTCCAATTGTCTCTCAAATATTGTTACTTTCTCCATCCCAATTGTCACTTTCATAGATCTCCATCATCTTCCTCCTATGGACAGTGGTCACATTTTTTTAATAATAAATTTATTTTTTATTGATGTTCAATTTGCCAACATACAGAATAACACCCAGTGCTCATCCCGTCAAGTGCCCCCCTCAGTGCCCGTCACCCATTCACCCCCACCCTCCGCCCTCCTCCCCTCCCACCACCCCTAGTTCGTTTCCCAGAGTTAGGAGTCTTTCATGTTCTGTCTCCCTTTCTGATATTTCCCACACACTTCTTCTCCCTTCCCTTATATTCCCTTTCACTATTATTTATATTCCCCAAATGAATGAGAACATATAATGTTTGTCCTTCTCTGATTGACTTACTTCACTCAGCATAACATTTAATGCATGTCCAGCTCCAGTCTTATTCCTGCCTGATCCGCCCAAGGAGGGTAGTTAATGGGATGTCTTTAAAACAGGTTGACATTAAATCTCCTGCTTGGAATGTTTCAAGGGCTTCCCTTTGCTATTAGTATTACATCAAAACTTCTAGACTTGATTTATAAAGCTCTGAAAGGTTAAGCCTCTGTTTACCTCCTTGTTTTCTAGTCACTCCTTCCTGGCTCTTTCTAACTTCTTTCTTTTCCTGAAATGCTTCACAGTTTCCCTGGCCTCAGGCATTTTCTTGGTACACTCTTGCTTATCCTATCCTGCACTCCAAATGATGCTTACATAAGTAGACATGTGCTTTTTATCTGCCCTGCATTTCTTCTCTTTTCAAGAGATTGCACATTGATTTTCCTTTGAGGAGTCCCTGCTTTCAGGCTGTGTGGTCTGATAAGAGTAAGCCCATGCTCCAATTTTAAGGGTGGTCACACAACCCAGGTCTGAGCAATCAGTGCTCTATATCTCCCTCACCAAAGTGAGTCCATCCAGAGATGAATATGACTCAAGCCTGGCCAATTAGCCAGCACTGGGGTTTTTCCTGGAACTATTGGGGAAGAAGTTTTCTTCTCCTTGAGTGGTTAAGTTAAAAGCACACAGAGCTGGAGCTCCTGGGTTCTTCTTTACTACCTGCTGGAGAAAACCTACTTGAGAATGAAACTCACACTGGGGAAAACAGAACCCAGAGACAAAGAGAGACCATTTCTTGCAATATCACTTCAGCAACTAGATGTTGTCATGCCTAAAGGATGAAACTACACACCTTTCAGTTACATGAACTTAGTACATTATAGATTTTGCTAAGGCTATTTTGAACTAGATCTCTGTCACTTGCATTTAAGAGAGATCTGTCTAATTGCTCATTTTTCCATTACAGCTGAAAGTTCTTCTTCATGCCTTCTTTCATTTTTGAAGAGGCTTAAATCTCACTATTATTTGATCAATAATATTTATAGAGTACCTACTATGGATGTTCTTGGTGAACAAAATAGATAAAAATGCCTGCCCTCAGGAAACATATGTTCCAGCAGATGATAAAAGTAACTAACAAATAAATAAAACATATAGTTTATTAATGGTCATAGGAGTTAAAGAAAATAAAGCAAAAAGGGGGAGAAGGAATTCCAGCTCTGAGTGGGAGAGCAGGTGAAAATAAATTTTTTTATAGGGTGGTCAGAGAACACCTCACTGAGGTAGAAAAATTTGAACAACACCTTGAAGAATGTGATAGAATGATATATGTAGGCACAAGGAATAGCACATTTAAAGATCCGAGATGGGAACATGCATGTGAGTTACATTCTACTTTCTTTTTCAATTATACATATGTTAGATCATTAGATGTAATTTTACAAGTGTCTCTCTCTGTCTCTCTCTGCCTCCATATTTTCTTCTCTCTGTCTCAGTTTGGGTATTTGTCTGGCCTGCTCTTTGAATTCACTGACTCTTTCTTCTGTTGAGTCCAGTTTGCTGTTAAGCCCATTCACTGAATTCTTCATTTCAGATATGGTGTTTTCAAGTTCTAGAATTTCCAATTTGTTTTTATAAATCTCTCCTTTAGCTTCAAATGCCCTATCTGTTCACTCATTCTGCCAGATTTTTGTCTAAACATCTCTAACATGTTTATAATAATTATTTTAGAGTCCTTGTTTGCTCATTCCTGGGTCTGGGTCTTCTGTGGGTCTATTTACATTGGCTAACTTTCCTTTTAATTATGGGTTACATTTACTGCTTCTTTGCATTGTTTTGTAATTTTAAGTTCTATGTTGGACATTTTGATAAAAAGAACTATAGAGGGTGAACTAGACAATGTATTTTGTTTTGTTTTTCCAGGGAGGGCATATCACTTTTCCATGTTGGGAAGCTAGGGTAAGAGGTGATCATTCGGATCCCATCATGATGAAGCTGAGCTGGGAGGACATGAAACCTAATTAATTTATTTTAGTTTACCTATTATCTCAAAGGAGCTAGCAGAGGTCTCTCTTTTTCTATCATCCCGATATTGAATTTTCTACACTGCCACCTGCTGAGAGACAGGTTCTTTGATCTTATCAGGATTAGGGATAGAAGGGTCTTGGTTTACAGCTTTGGTTAGTTTCAAGTCATCTCTAGATTCAACCCAAGCACTGCACAAAATGGCAAGATCCATGCCTGCTTTCCAGCTCCACTCCCACAGCTGCTTACTCAGCACAATTCCTGTGGGAGAGAACTGTTTGCCCGAGAGATTTATTATTGCATTTGGACTCTTCCAATCTGTCATTCCAGCCCACATTGTCACTTAAAGTTTGCTAGTTTATCCTTGTTTCAGCAAAGTTCCTCTGCCTATGGCAAGCCTCCTCCTGCTCTGTCTGCATATACCCAGATTGGGCTACAGATGCCAGGTATGAGGATGGTGGGTGCTATTTCCTCAGCGATGATGGGCAATGCCTCTCTGGAATTTGGTTCATTTAAACTTTGTTGCATCCACCACTCTGGTGATGATAAGGAGAAGTATTATATCTGGATTTTCTGATGTTTTCTTCTGTTAATCATGGGGAAAGGATCCTTTGCAACCTTATATATCCTAATCAGCAAGGATCTCCTATATTACGTTCCACAACAGCTGTATCTCATTTGTGAAAATTTGTGTTTGTAGAATTCATAACTTTTCTGCCAGTCTGCAAGCATCAAGAGGGCATGAAGTGTCTGATTTGTTTGATGAAGTACACCCAGGGCCTAGAACATTGTGGGTGCTCAGATGTATCATTGAGGCCCTGTGCCAGGTGCTGGGGCAGCAGGTTGGGTTTTCTGGGCTGTTTCTCCAGCTTCATCATGATTTAGGGAGATCATCACCTTTGTTGTAGGTGCAGAAGGGACAAGTGTCCTTTCATCTAGCTGGTCCTCCTTCCACAGTCCATCAGCTGAGTGCAGCTCTCCTCTCTCAGTGGAGGAACAGTAGAATTGTGGAGGGTGGGAGCCAAGTTTATGGGAAGTTATATCTTTCCTGGGCCTGGAAGTCTGAGGTTGTAAACAATCATAGGCAGGAGAGAGGCTCTGCTGAGTGGATAGCACAGAAATTTAAGTTTAGCACCCCCTCCTAGGGGAAGCAAAGTCAGGATGAGGGAAGTACATGCCTCTAGCCATACCTGAGAGGTACTTTTTACTCAATTTTTATCAACTAGAAAAACAATGTCAACAAGTTATTGGCACTCTCTGTGTTAGGTACTGTGCTAAACACTTTACATATATTGCCCTTTGAAGGAGGTGTTCTTACAATATCTGTTTAGTAGGTGATGCACTTGGGTTCACATAGGTTGAGTTGTTTTCCTGAGGTCACACCACTAGGACTGATGGAACCAGGATAGGAAACTCAGGTATTTGAACCCAGAGCCTATGATTTTCCAACCACCTTTGTATCACTAATTCTCTGACTTTTCTGTGCTAGCTTTTATAAAAGTGCTTTAGAAACTTTCTAAACCAGGTGATATGCATTTATAGATAAAGATACTGAGGGTCAAGAAAAAGTAAGGAATTTGATGGGTGTTACTTAGTTAATACATGAAAGTGTTGAGATATGATACCAAGAGCTTTTTCCTCTGCCCTGGATACTCTTCATCTGTCTGTTTCCATCTTCATTCCTTCCCTGCTCTGCTCTATGCCCTAGGACCTGCTCCTCTGGGCTGCACCTTCAGGGCTCTTGACCTCTGACTTCTGTCTGAGTTCAGCCAGTGGGAAAGTTGGACACTGGGAGGAAAGAAGTTTGCTTTGGTTTGGTTTTACAGTGGATGTAGGTGGCCCCCTTCCAGACTCCAATTCTTAAACAGACTCTGATAGTAACTTTTTCTTTCCCTGTCCCTTTAGGATTAAGGTTGGTCCCATATTCCTGCTGTTACTGATCCCTGGGTGCCTCAACATACCCTGTGGGCTCTCTGAATCCTGCCCACCCCTATGTGCCACCCTAGTCCCTTCATTAAATATCTCTTCAAAAATACCAGCTGAGTGAGCTTCTGTTTCCTGCCAAGACCCTGACTGATATAATTTCTCATCAGAGATCCAAAATTCAGGAATAAAATTTCAAAAGTTAGCTTGGCTCAGAGCCCATTTTGAGAAAATGTTTACTTCCTTCCAGAAAAACAGTTCTTATCCTGATCTCATCTCACTGTGCCCTCAACAGATCTCTGCAGTTTGACTCCAGACTCTTGACACTGGCCACGGTGCCTGTGGCCCTGGGGTAGGGGAATGTGTGGCATTTCTGGGCATCTGTGCCTGGAGCCACCCTGTTTCTATACTTCCGTGGCACTGATCACAGTGGCAGCTGAAAGAAGATACTGTCTAATTAGGCTCATTCTGGGTGTTGGTGGGAAGGAGAGGGACAGATGTCTCTCTCTTGTAGCTGTGGGAGCTGTTCCTGCTTGAAGGATGATGTATGAGTGGGATCTTTGGGTGGAACCTTTAGAAGTGCAGCTTTCCAGCCTGTCAGGGCCAAGTAGGGGGAAATTTTGGCCAAGGATCTGATCCTGAGGGAAGGGGACTCACTCCCAGTCATTTTGACCTGAGTTTCTCCTCTTATCTCGGTCTCCTGCCTCCCTAGGCAGGTTTGGTATGTTTGGGGCATCGAGCAGGGCTTGGAAGCATGGAAGCATAGGTTAGGGATGGAGACAGGCTAGGCGGGAATCTGTAGTGAATCTAGACTGATGACAGAAGCTTCTTGGCAGACAATGGGTGCTCTCTCTCTCAGTTGGCTGAGAAAGGGAAGGGGAAGGAAGTGACATTCATGGTACAAATATCACAGATAGGCACAACTTAGTTGTCTCATGTGGTCCTCACTCCAACTTCTGAGGTGGGTGTTGGTGGTTTCCCTACTTTATAATTGACCTAACTAAGGTTCAGAGAGATTATGTGACCTACTTAAGGTCACACAGCTTGAATTGGCAGGCCTAAGATGGTGAATCCATGTCCTTGTATGTCCCCTCTACACACAGGTCCACAGGTCAGGTGACTCTGCAGATGGTGAGGACCAATGAACAAAACTTCTTGCAGTCTTGTCTCCCTGTATCTCTCTGGTGCACGGTGCCAGGCACATGGCAAGCAGCAAGCACTATATTACTTTCTCAAGTCCTAGGCTTCTGAGTCCCTAGAGACACTTGGTATACCTACCTATATTGTCCAGAGAGGGTCGCCAAAGCCAGAAAGGTAGAGAGATGTGTTGGAGGTCACACAGCATAGGGGAATTGAACAGAGCCCCACAAAGGGTCCCTACGGTACCAAGTGTGACATGCCCACACTCTCTCCCTTCTGTTGAACCAGGCTCCATCTGTTCTTCGCTCAGGCCTGGAGCTTGTCCCTATGCTTTGTGTATTCAGTAAACATTTGCAGGACACGAAGGTATAGACAGCCTACCTATCCAAAAGGGTTTTGCCATTTTCCACAGCATGGGTGGACCTGGAGAGTATTACATCCTAAGTGAAGTCAGGCAGAGAAAGACAAATACCATAGAATTCCACTTAAATGTGGAATCTAAAAAACAAAACAAATGAAGAAAGAAACAAAAAAATGTGCCAAAAATCAAACTCTTGAATACAGAGACCAAACTGGTGATCGCCAGAGGGAAAGCAGGTGGGGGGATGGGTGAAATAAAGAGGATTAAAGGGTACAAACTTCCAATTATAAAGTAAATAAGTCACAGAGATGAAGAGTATGGCATAGGGAATACAGTCAATAATATTGCAATAATGTTATGTGGCAACAGATGGTGACCGCACTTATGGTGAGCACTGAGTAATGTATGGTACCGTTGAGTCAATATGTTGGATGCCTAAAACAAATATAACATTCTATTAATTATATTTCAATAAAAAAATAAAAATAAAAGGGTCACAGATTCAGGTTTCCATCATTTCTAAATGTGGGAGGATAGGCTAATTGCCTTGAGCCTTGTGGTTTGGAATGACAGTTTTCTATGGTTCAAAGAAGTCATTTAACTCTGCGAACTTCAATGTCTTGGTCTAGGAAATGAGAATCATGATTTTGCTTTAGAGAGCTGCTGTGCTAATGGCTTTGTTAACACGGAAACTTAAAAAAAATACACGAACCAATGTAAGAGGCTGTGGTGGCAACCAAATGCTTACAGAAGGTCCAGGGGCACAGTGGTCATCACGCAGGGCAGCCAGGCAAGTAGTTTTGAAGCTGTTTACACAGGGAGCATTGCTTTTTGGTTTGTTGTGAGAATATTTCCTCCCCCCACCCCCGGCCCCACCACTTCCCCTGGCTTTGCTGGATGGCTGATGCATCAACACCTCAGGCCAACCTGGTGTGTCCTATTGGTTATTATAGTAATATTACTGATAATACAGAATAGGCTTCCATATTTTGTGGGACTCAGAGGTTATCGTAATATTAATTCTAGAATGGCAGTATCCAATATAATACCCACTAGCCACCTGTGGCTATTTAAATTGAAATCTATCAGGGTGCCAGGCTGGCTCAGCTGGTAGAGCATATGACCCTTAATCCCAGGGTTGTGAGTTCAAGCCTCATATTGTGTGTGGAGTCTACTTAAAATAAAACAAATAAATGGAAATCTATCAAACTATGTCAGATTAACAATTTAATTTCTTAGTCACATTAGGCCACACTCAAGTGCCAATGGCTAGTGGCTGCCATTTTGGACAGAAGAACACTTAGAACATTTCCATCATTGCAGGAAGTTGTGTTGAACCATACTATTCTAGAAGATCTGGCACTGCTAAAGCTGACCAAGTTATATGATCCCCAATTTTACTGAGAAAGTAACTAAAGTTCAAAGAATATAATTGTCCTTGGGTACAGGGTGCTGAAAGTGCTTGGATGGTGACTTTAGGATCTTAAATAATCAATAGATGCTTTGGGTGCTGGAGCTAGCTTGTCTTTCAAGAAGGGAAGAGAAGGGAGTTCATTCATTCTGAATCCTGAAAGAGTTAGAATAGGTGCGCATAGGGATGGGAGAGGTAGACACACCTGCCTGGCTGGTTGGGGAGGGTAGGTTGTTTGCTCAGACAACTGGTTGTGAGAGGTTCCCCTAATGAGATGCCTGCATCTGCATTCTTAGAACTTGCTGAGAAGCTCTGGTGTAATTCAGTGACTTGGAAATCCCTGGCTTTTAACCTTAATGGGTTAAGCGGCTGGGCTAACCAAATCTGGGCTTCTCGTTCTCTGCCCGAATAATACAGAGTCTTGGGAGTCACACGGACTTGGGATCAGATCCCTGGCCCACCACCAATGCTTGGGAAACCATGTGTGAGCCATTTTGAGTTTTGGTGTCTTTAACTATAAAATGAGAGTAGCACTAACAATGGTCTACTCTTTGGGTTGTTGAGATCTATCAAATCATGCCTGTGGAGTGTAAGCACAGGGCAAGCAGCATCCAATAAAATATTAGCTATTATTAGAGGTGATTTAATTGGCAAGACTTCGCAATATGCCAAACTCTGATTGTTATTCATGTTACATAATCTTGATCTGAAATGAATGCCCAAGTCAGCCGCAGGGCTTAACATGTCATGCATTCAACTTCTCGATTTTTCATGTGGAAACGGTTTCTGTGGCTCCAGCTGGCATCCGTGAGGAGGCATCTCTTCTGCCCTCCTGGGACAGTTAACATGCAGCTTTGGGGTCTGGGCCCATGCAAAGCTCTGGAACTCACCCACTTTTTATCTCTGACCCCTAACTGACGCAAAAGCCCTAAACAGTGGCCCTGAGACCGAGGCCCACAAGCTTTTGTCCTCACACACCAACACCAATCTGCCATCATTACAAGAGCATGCTGTCTCCCAGCCCAAGGCTACAGGGAGAAGCTGTGGATGAAGAAATCTACTTCAGTCTATGAGGACACTGGCCACAGAATTCCTGTCAAAGGCTCTCGCCAGCAAAGGACAGAGAAGAAATGTGTATGCATTGATACCACAGGAGTACATAACTCAGGTCAGGAAACACATAAATCACAGATAGATCTGTCTGCAAGGGGGTTGGAGGACCAGGCAGGTGGCCTGGGGGCATGTAGTATAGAAGGAAAGAGATTCCAGAACGACCAGCTCCCCAAGAGATTATGATCTACCCACAGGCCATGATTTCTAGGGCTTGTCTTTCATTCCAGGAGGGCTGGGAAATTATGTCTCATAACCAGGGATTTTTTATTTCATACCTTTAATTCAGCCTCCCTCCCATGATGGGCACCGGGGATCCTAAGGACAGGATGTTGGATACTCAATTTAATAGGATGTCCTAGTGCTTATCTGCTCTCCAGAAGACAAAGAGAGTCAAAACATAAAAATGACTTTACTATGAATTATTCCACTCAGTCACTTCTTCATTTGCTCATTGATCTAAGACACACTTATTGGACATGTAGTGAATTCCACTTCCACGATTCAGTTTTCTCAGCTGGGCTGTTGTAAGGAATAAATGAAACAACGAACATAGAGCTCTGTGCACAAAGTCCAAAAGTAAATGTGTGCCTAATCAGTGGTAGTTATTATCAGGAGTAGTATGTAGGAGGTGCAGTGCTGGACATCGAAGCTACAGGGAGAGAAGGCCAACTCTCTGCTCTTGGAAAGCTGCTGAGTGAATGGGGAAGATAATCAAGTATTTGTAGGGGCGTGTTTCAGCCATGATAGGACAGAAGAGGGAGTGATTAACTTTGCACAGGAAGGCAGGGCAGTTTTCAGAGAAGGGTGGCATTTCAATGGGGTTTTGAAGGATGGATAAGAGTCTGCCATGTGTAGGGCTAGACAGTCTTTTCCTAAAGAGGGATTAGCATGTATGAAAGCACAGGGGCCTGTTCGAAATCTCTCTTGCCCACCCCCTCTCTCTTAGCCTGAAGCTCCTGATGGATGTGCCGAGCAACTAACCCCTGCGTGGTACAGGCCAGGTGTCAGTTCTTGATGCTCCATCAGCTTAGATGGAACTCTGCTAGCTTCCCTGGAACCCGGATCCTATGACCCTGAATTGGAACGAGGCCCAACTGGGCTTTGAACTAATACCTGGTCACACTGTTGATCATAAAGCATTGGCTGGGCTCCTGCCAGGCCTGGCCACCCAGGTAGACTCCCAAGGCCACCTCTACCATCCCAGGTTCTGTTAAGAAATAGAACCTTCATAGCTGTTCTGAAATTCGATTTGGGGGATCCCTGGGTGGCGCAGCGGTTTGGCGCCTGCCTTTGGCCCAGGGCGCGATCCTGGAGACCCGGGATCGAATCCCACGTCGGGCTCCCGGTGCATGGAGCCTGCTTCTCCCTCTGCCTGTGTCTCTGCCTCTCTCTCTCTCTCTGTGACTATCATAAATAAATAAAAAAAAAAATGAAATTCGATTTGGTAAAGGTTGCCTGACAGCCGGCAGGATGAAGAAACAGGGTCTGTGGGGAGAATGGCTTTCCCACAGTCCTTGAGAGGCAAGATTGGAACAGAGACTTCTGAAGCCACAGTACTCTGAGGACTTACTCCCCCGCTTCACATCGCTCATTCCTCCTGCCAGGGACCTTGACTCCAGATGCTAGGGACTCTTAGGTGCTTGGGGGTGCAACATGAACCAAACCAAGTCCTTGTCCTTGTACAATGCACGTTCCAGTAGAATGGCAGAGAGGAGCCATGTTCTTGCTTTCTCAGTTAGTCTGAGCAGAGCTTATGGATAATAAGCAAGTAGGCCAGGTCAGCACTAAGCCCTGTGAGGAAGATGAACACAGAGAGCAGGGGAGGGGCCCGCACTGGTCACAGGGAAGACCTATGTAAACACACAGCCTTGCCCAGAGTCCTGAAGGATGAGGAGGGGAGGCATCTTTGGCTAAAGTGGTCTTGGGCTGTGGATCTTAGGAAAGCAGGCTGCACACAGGATGCAGGAGACCCTCTGTCCCCCTACCCCGTGACTTGTATTGTCTCTACTGACTTCTCGTCTCAGCCTGCAGGACCCGTTCCTGGTCTTGTCTACTGGGTTAAATTCTTGTGTGTCCAGGGACAGTTTGTAGGGCACTGTTCTTGGGAAGCTTTTTCTTGACCCCTGTCTTGACCTTCAGCCCTTTTCTGAACACATCCATCACATCATGACCACATGGTGTGGGACAGCTTACTGATTGGTTTCCTTGCCAGTTGGTGACATCCTGACCCCCCCACCCCGAAATGAGGTTCACTTTGCCTCTGGAGCCCAGCACTGAGATGGACGCACAGTAGAGGCCTAATCGACATCTGTTGTTGGACGCCTATGTGACTTAGCTCCCTGAGGGCAAGAGCCCTGACTCCTAACTCTGTATGGCTCCCTTGTCCCTCCATCCCCACCCCTGCCCCTGCTGTGCCTGGTGCATACCAAGATCCCAATAAATGCTTACAGAATAAATGATTATTTTAATTACTCAGTGAGTCACCATAGGGTTTCTTTAAATAGCACTCTTTCTGGTGCATTTAAATGTTCATTTATAAATAATTAACTATGTCACCAGGAAGCTTGGCGAACAGAGACATACAGGGTAAGGAGAGGCTGGCAGAAAAGCTTTATGCTGCAAGGTTAGGAGGACAGTGGATGGGAAAGAATGACAGGCCTGGAGCTGGATGTTCTGAGCAGCAGCCCCTAATTAGCTGTGTGACATCAAGTTCTCAAAGCCACCTGCAAACGGGGACATCTTTTGACTTGCACTGCACCTGAGGCTGGCTATAGGGTCAGATACACTCAACAATGTCCTAGGAGTGAGGAGACCACAGTGCGCATGGCAGGTGAGCTGTATACAAGGGACTCCTAATCCAGCTGGTTAATTGTGGTCAACTTTGTATCAGTGGCTGCTGGTGAACCACATGCCCTGGTGTCCACACCCTGTGCAGTCTGTACCCGTGTGGCTCACTTGGGCTGATGTGACTTTGGGAAGTAAAATGCAGGTAAAGAATTGATACACACGTGTATGTTGGAGCTTCTCTACTCCAGACCCTCACTCTGAAAGCCAGCCTTGTGCTGTGGGAGAAGGTCAGGGAAACTGCTGGATGTTGAGAATCCAGGTGGACAGTGTAGCTGGAGGGTGAGAGGCTATTTGGATGGTTCAGCCCCAGATGGCTCCCAACTTAGCTCCCAGGCCAATGCAGAGGGACCTGGGCTCCTCCGTGGACAACAGAATAAACACCCAGTTAGACTCAGACAGCCATGAGATTAGAGAAGTAATAAATCATGGTTGTTTTAAGCATTGAGTTAGCATTAATACCATAAGCACCACATACGCGAAAATGCATTATACAAATGTAAATTGCCATGCTACTGCTAGCTCTGAAATTCATTTCTAGAAGCAGCTCCAGGACTCGGGAAAGCTGAATAAATGTAAGCTAGTGGGAAAATATAATACTAGCAGTTTGCATTTGTTTTTGAAATCCTATGGTGCACCACAAAACTCACTACTGCTACTAGTAGCCCCGATAGTAATCACACTTCATTGTAATTTTTCTATGCACCAGGCATTGTGCTAAGCAATTTATGTGGATCATCTTTAACCCTAGAAGCAACCCCGTGAGGTGGTGCAGTATCAATGCACATTTTCCACATAAAGACATGGAGACACAGGCTTAGTAACTTGCCCAGCGCTCTGTAGCTGGGAAGGTGGTGATGGCAGGATTCAGACACCAGAAGACTCACTCACGGGCCGCTCAAAAGTCAGGTCCATGGAGCAGCAGCCCCGGGAGCTCAGAGTCTCAGCCAGACCCCAGAGCCACTGCAGCAGAATCTGCATTTTAACAAGATCCCCAGATGATACATATGCGCAAGAAAGTTTGAGAAGAGCTGATCTCATCCATGCTAGAACTTACATTTGGCATGGCTAACGAGCTCCCAGGTGGTTCTTATGCTTGTCAAGGTTTGACAGCCACAGGCCTAAGGGAGCAACTTTGCTTCCAAAGGGCCCAGATCAAGTCTCCCCACACTGTGGAGTAAGCAAAGTTAGGCTCTCTGGTAAGGATGCATGTGACATAATGAAAATAGCCCACTTTCCAGGGCTTGGCAGATTTGGGTTGGGAGCTGGTTCTGAGACCTGTTGGCTGTAATAAGCAAGTCACTTCTTATGTCCTCAAATTCCTCATCTGTCAAATGGGTGTGGTGATACCTAGCGGATCCTCACCTTCACCCTCCCTGATTGGATCTGTCCAAGGAAGCATCTGTTCTTGTGTTTTGGTTGGAAGGTTTGTCATGAATTTCTTCTGAATGTCTGAATTTAGATAGTGTCAGGTAGTACAGGACCTGGACACTGGATCCCTGATTGGATCTGTCCAAGGAAGCATCTGTTCTTGTGTTTTGGTTGGAAGGTTTGTCATGAATTTCTTCTGAATGTCTGAATTTAGATAGTGTCAGGTAGTACAGGACCTGGACACTTGGCCACTATCGTTGGTGTATGAGCAAAATGAGAGTGTTAGCTGCCATCATCTTGAATGGATGGGCCAATTAGGCATTTGAGAGCTGGTGGTGTGTGTGTGTGTGTGTGTGTGTGTGTGTGTGTGTGTGTGTTGAGAAGGGGAAGGAGGAGAGGGCTTCTGGACACTTTATGCATTTCTTCTCTTCAGAGATGAAGTCTATCTCTTTCTCAGCTTCTCAGCTTCTCAGGTAACTGGGTTAACCCAGAGGTGATTTCCAAGCCAACTGGGAATTCCTAGTTGCATTTAGGCTCTAATTTCCTGAGGGCTGAGGACACACGGTTGTAGGAGACAAAAGCAATGTTACTTTAAAAACGGAGAAGTCCTAAGTTCCAAGCATGGGTGGTAAATTAAGAGGGGAGGCGTTTGAGGTACCAAGGTGGGTATGCTCTGGGACCCCTCAAATCCCACCCAGAGACCTCTATTTCCCCCATGCACATAGAAGGGAGGGGTGTGTGGTGTCACTCTGGGCCTGGCTCCTTTGCCTGAGCAGATTGATGCTCACCTCCCATCTTTAGCATGAGCCTGGGGGAGGCGTAGGAGACAGCCAGCTGGCGCCCTGGGGGTTAGAGTGTTTAGCTTCTGCTCCACATCTAGAAGGAAGTGGCCTTCCGGGCCAGCAGCACTCAGTGATATGCATCTTTCGCTCAAACACTGGGCCTGTGTTGTCATGGTCCTTTACACCTAGTTTAGCTCCTCTCCATGGCAGCTTCCCTTCGGCATGGCCACCGTGAAGACTTCCCTCCCTGTGACACAGCCTGGGCCCTGTAAGGCATGAGCTTAATGGGGAGAGATCCTGTGACAGTATTTAATCGCGGGCATCCAAGGATGGGAGCGACAACTGGTTTTATATGCTGATTTGCCTAACGAGTGCATCTCCTGGAAAACCTGGGGACCACCGGGGAGCTGCTGATGGAAACTAGGAGGGTGGCCGGGGGGCTTTGTCTTTTCAGAATTGACTGGGTATGAGGCTGTCCAGGTACTCTGTGTACAGGACATGGTTTAATTCCCACCCTGCTTATTCAAAATGCATACAATAATTCTTTCAATACTTCAAATGAAGGAACAGCCCCAGAGAAGTTAAATAACTTGCTCAAGTTCAAACGACTGATGAGAGAAGTTAGGACTTGGCCGTCCACCTAATTCTGCTTTTGCAAATCTCATCCTTGGGCCTTCTGAGTCATATCTGAGTCTTAGTCAGAATCTAAGCGAGGAAGGGCCCTTGGAGTTCATTCAGCCCACGTGTCCACTGAAAACAGGAATCCCATTGATACCAGCCTCACAAGTGGCCACATGGCCTTCACAAATGTCATTCCAGTGTGACGGGGAGCTCACTACCTCACCAGGCAGCTGGCTCCTGTATTATGCAACTTAGGTTGACAAAGTTCTTCTTTTCGGTGGGCTGACTCTCTCTCTCTGGGCTTTCCTCCTAGAGTGTTGGCTCTGCTCCTGGGGCTTCCCCCCTGCACAGGCTTTCAGGAGCCAAGGATTTAGTGCCTTTGCTCCTGCTCTTCTCCTGGAGACCCAGGCTTATTCTTTTGACTCCCCAGCTGTGCCCCTATAGACGAAGGAGCCCGCCTGACACTGTTCTTGCCCACAAAGGGCTGATTCATCCGAAGGAGTGGGATGAACACAAGGGCTGAAGGAAGCATTTCTAAGAAGCAGAAGCCAGAGCCAGCCTGGCAGGAAACACTGTGTTTAAATAGCAAAATTCTCATTTATTCTTTCTGCCTAATGGTGCGCAGCCAGTCAGTGGCAGAGGGGAGCTCAGAACCAGATGGGTTTGACTTTGAGGCTTGCTCACCTTCCCATCTTCATGCTCCCTCCCACAGGCTCCTCTCAGTGGTGGTCTGCAATAACCATGTCTGCATCTCTCATCCCCTGTCACCTGCCAGGACACTCTGCAGGAAGGTCCTGGTCTCTCTCGATCATCCGGGAACAGGGACACCTCTGCTGAGTCCATGCCTACTGTTGAGGAGCTTCTTGGCAGAAAGCCCGCTTGGCCAACACCAGCTATGTACTGTGTACTCCCTGGCTTCCCAGGCAGGCTACGCAATGCACAGAGGCCTTCCTGACTGGCCCTGAGAACCTGTCTATTGGAATTTCATGCTGGCAGAGGACAGACATAGCGAGAGTAAATGATGCTCCAAAGGGTAAATAGCCTGCTGTAGAAATTTGAGCAAAACTCCCCACCGCCCTGGGCTTTGCCCTCCTCCTTTGCAGACAGGGAGTTTTGGGCCAGATCAGCAGCATCCTAAAGGCTGCCGGCTACACAGAGACGTTGGCCCAGGGAAGAGATGTGGGCACTGATATTTTTTAGAATCTCCGCAGGGGATTCAGCCAGGCTTATGAATCTGGCTACATAATAGTAATTTCTTCTTTGGATTAGTAAAAAGACTGGGAGTTTACCCAATTTGTGTGTGTTGTCTTATTTGATTGTGACAAGAGATGGGAAGATGGGGATTCTGGGCTCCACTTAGGAGATGAAGACACCAGTGCTTAGAGGGCTTAAGTGTCTCGCCCACGGCCACACAGGGGGAATGTAGCAGAGCTGGGTTTTAGAATGAGACATTCTGATTCCAAATTATGGCTCTTCTCAACGACACGAAGTGGCCCTCTCCATTGCATTTTGCAGGCCTAACAGGTAAGGGGCTAGCCCTGCCAAACGGATAAGCATCCTTTAGTGCAAGCCTCCTACTTTTAATACTACTAATAAAATAGTAATAATACCAACAATACAGTTGTATTTTGCTGGGCACCCACAATGGCTTGGGCCCCCCCATCGGTATTGTTTCTTGCAGTTCTCTCAGCAGCCCTGCTAGATGAGTGTGCTACCCTTGGGTTCGAAGATGAGGAATTTGAAGAACAGAAAGGCTTAGGAATTTGCTCCAGATCACACAGCTGGCTCATGGCAGGGCTAGGATTTGAACCTTGGTTTGTCTGATTGATAAAGTCCAGGCCCACTCCCCTGCCCCACAGTGTCTGACCTGAGAAGAATGGCAAGAGTTGAGGCTTTCCACTGCCGCCCTGGAGCCCCTCTGGGCCTTGGAAGTGACACTCCTGGCTATTGATGGCTCTCTGCCTTCCCTGGCGAGGCTCGGTTGAGCCCTCTGGCTGGGATTCAATTACACAATCAAAAAGACAAACAAATTAAAAGAAGAGCAGGGCTCTGTAAACAGCTTCTTTAATGACTGAGGAGCAAGCATCCCCCAATTTCCTTTGGCACAAGCATCCCCTGATCTCTTGGACGCCTGGCTTTTCTCACAGACATCTGCAGTGAGTTAGGTCAGCATGGATGGGCAGGTGTGGCTCATGGCCAAGGACAGGGTGGACAGTCCTTAGAGTGACAGACACTCTGCTTTCAAAGGGCCCTTAGGTTGTGTGCTTGAACCCAGAGAGTCTAAAAACTGGGTGGCATGTCAGGATCCCTTTCCTGGGGAGTTTGTTAGAAATCCAGATTCCATAGCCTTACCCAGAGAAACCAGTTGTATAAGCTCATGTGGGGCAGGCCTAGGAATCTGTATTCTAAACACTCTAGCCCCAGGTGATAGTGATTTTGGCTTGTCCCTGACCATGTGTTTGGGAACCCCAGGTTCTCCCTGACTTAGATAGGCTCAAGGTGGGGAGTGACTTGCCCAAAGTCACAAGGCAGGTTAGCTGGAGAACTGGACTCCTTGTCCAGTGCTCTCTCCATGATCTCACCCTATATTATTTGAGGACTTTAGTCTATAGTGCTATAGGTACGGGATTATAGAAACCAGCATATTCGTTTTGTTGGGCTGCTGTAACAAAGGACCACAAACTGGATGGCTTAAAATAGTTTATTTTCTCAGTTCTGGAGGCTCAAAGTTCAAAATCAAGGTGTCAGCAGGGCTGTGCTCCCCTTGAAGCTCCTAGGAAGAGGAGCTTTCCTTGCCTCTTCCAGCTTCAAGTGGTTGCTGTCTGTCCTTGGAGCTCCCCAACTTGCACCTGCATCCCTCTACTCTTGTCCTTGTTGTCGCCTGGCATTGTTACCATGTGCCTGTGTCTCTGTGCCCGATTTCCCTCTGCTCATAAGGACACCAGTTATTGGATTTGCCCCCCTACCCCCAATTCACTGTGATTTCAACCAATTGCATCTGCAGAGACCTTTATTTCCATTAAGGTCCCATTTTGAGGCTCTGGGCAGATGTGAATTTGGGGGGGGACCCTATTCAACCACAACACCAGGTGATATGCTCTTTTATCCCAACTCTGCAAATAGCAGTGTCAGGAAAAAGATGTCAAGGAAAAGCCACCTCCCTAGAGAAGCCCTCCCTGATCACTCCTGCCACACTGAGTGCCTCTTACCCAATTATTCTTCATCGCAGCCTCCTGCGTGCTTCCCACATGCTGTGTTCCCATGTGCTGTGAACGGTGATGGTGCAGCGACCTGTGTGTACCCCCAGACCTTAATCACGTTGGGAACTGGAACAGGGTCTGTTCTGTTCTTCCAGCCAAAGTAGCCCTGAGTGGCCAACAAATGCTTTAGAAGGATCAAAGGAGGAATTTCTCAGTGGGGTCTGGGCCCAGCTGTGCCTCCCCTGCTGTGTGACCTTGGGAAGTCTCTGAGCAGCCTGGGGATTCTGTAGCCCCACTGTGAGAAGAGGCCCAGTGGGAACCCGTCCAGTGGGACACTGCATTTCCAGAGGGGTCTGTCACTGTTCCCATCATCATGATGGGCCCCGGTGTAGGAGAGCCCCCCAGCTCTCCAGGAGATCTCCTCTTCCCCCAGCCTTCCTTACTGAGGAAGCTCTGAGGCTTCCTTGTCTGTTCAACTAATTTGGATGATTTCGCTTTCCTCAGCATTCATAACCACTTTCACTTTCTCCCCCACCTCCCCTGTCGCCACCCCTCTACTCCCCCCACCAGTCCGTTTTGTTCCTCTTCCTCCTGTCTCTGCTGTTAAGAAGGGAGGTCAGGTGCTCACGGTACACAGTGAGTCTAATTACCCGGGAAAGTAATTAACATTTCTAATAGAAACTGCCACTGCTCATTTTCATCGGGGCCACACAAAAGCAATAAGGTAAAAGAGTTTCATAATTAAAGGCTCGTTACTGTGGGCTCCCCATTCCATTCTGCAGCTAATAAGTCTTCTGCGGGGAAATGAATGTGCTGAGCATCCCAGAGATGGACAGGGGCCTGGCTGGAAGCCCCTGATTGCTCCTCTTCCCTGCCTCTCGCTCAGCCCCCTCATCTGGGGTCCCATCTTCTCTGCTCTCTTAGACAAAAGCTCATTTCAAGAAGGGAAGACTGAGCAACCCATAAAAACTCTGGCTGTGACCCTAAGGATGACTCGGTACAGGTTAGAAACATGGATAATTCGGGATCCCTGGGTGGTGCAGCGGTTTGGAGCCTGCCTTTGGCCCAGGGCGCGATCCTGGAGACCCGGGATCGAGTCCCACGTCGGGCTCCCGGTGCATGGAGCCTGCTTCTCCCTCTGCCTGTGTCTCTGCCTCTCTCTCTCTCTCTCTGTGACTATCATAAATAAATAAAAATTTAAAAAAATTAAAAAAAAAAAGAAACATGGATAATTCTTGTGGCTTAGTTTCAGTGAGCACTTACTATGTTTCAGACTCTTTGGGTCACCTTACAGGTATTAGCTCACTTAATCCTCCCAGCTCACCCTGGTATTAGGTCTGGGTATTATCCCCATTTCCCCCATGAGGAAATGGGGGCACAGAATGTTAGGTAAGTTGCACAAGGTCATGCAATTAGTAATTGGGGTGAACTGGATCGTAATCCAGCTCTTACACTTTCTCAAGCCCTGTCCTGTATCTCTATGGGATTTGCTTGTTTGCGATCAGCCAGGTGTGCTGCTAGGACATCTGACTGTGTCCCTAAAGCTGTCATGCAAGGACCAAGGTAACAGTTCTGGTCACCCAGTCTAGTTGCTAGAAAACCAGGTCTAAGGATGTATTCTAATCTGAGGGTGTGGGGTACCATTCTAGAAATCTATAAGGTGACAGCAGTAGCATGTGGGTCAAAGAGAACAAGCTCTGGGGCCAGGGAGACGTGGGTTCAAGTCTTTGCTCTGTCATTTGCTGGCTGTGCTACATTGCATAAATTAACTGACTTCTCTGAGCCTGTTTTTCCCACCAACAGATTAGGGGGTCTCATAAAGCAGTTGTGATCATTACATGAGATAATGTTGGTAAAATAGCATGCGCAGGGATTTCACAGTTTTCCCTCTTTATTTCCCCTCCTCCTCCTCACAAAATTTTCATTCATTCAGAGAATATCTTTTTGCCTGCCTACTCTGGAGTGAGATCTCTTTTAAGTCTGGAGAAAAGAGCAGCGAAGTCAAATTCTTTGGCTTCTGGGAGCTTACAGATACTGGGCACAGAAGTTAATGAATAGGAAAATAGCTATTATGTTGTATAACATCAGGTAACGAGAATTTCCCCCACGTGAACTGCAGAGATGGGGTGTTTGGCTAGTTTATTTCTAAGTCATTCTAGTTGTTTTTGGACACCAGCAGCTGAGTCTTCATGGAGGCTGTTACCTGTAAATGCTGTGCTTTGGGTTATGGAGGCCTGGAAAGAGGAAGGGTAGAGGAAGAAAGGATGAGAGAGGAAAGGTTGAGACAAAGGACTCTGCCAGAGACACCAAACAGAAAAGACGAGAGGCAGAGGAAGAGAATGAGATCAGACAAGGCAATGAGGCCGAGAGGAAGGGGAAGTGAGGGTGAGAGGCACAAGGACTGGAGAGGGAAGGGGAATAAAATTCATGTCTCTGGAGGTAGTGGGCAGCCAGCAATGGAGGCAACTGTGTAGTGTAGGTGGGTTGGCTTAACCTCTACGCTTTGTCCTTTTCATCTGTAAAGACAGCATTGTTCAGCGTCCTTGTTATCTGAGCTGTGTAACAAATTACCCCCAAACTTAGCAGCTTAGGACAACAGACGCTCACTATTTCACAGCTGCTATGGGTCAAGGGCCCAGCTCCTCTGGCTCAGGGTTTCTCACGAGGTTGTAGTGAAGGTGTCATTTGAGGTTGCAGCCGTCTTGAGACTGGACTGAAGGGAGAATCTGCTAATTATCAAGCGGTTGATGGTAGGATCCAGTTTCTCATGGGTGGCTAGATTGAAAGCCTATTTCCCAGTGGCTGTTGGTGAGTGACCTCCCTCAGTTCCTTCCCACATGGACTACAGGACAGCTCACAATGTAGCAGCTGCTTTCATCACAGTGAGTCAGAGAGAGCAAGAGCGGGCAAGTATGATGGATGTCATCATCTTCTTGTAACTCCATCTCACAAGTGACATCCTATTATCTCTGTGTGTGTCACTAGGCCTGGCCAGCACTCCAGAGGAAGAGATGACATAAAGGCAGGAATACCAGGAAGCAGATGCCACTAGGTGCCATCTTAGGAGCTGCCTACAGTATATAACCTGCTAGGGCCATTGTGAGGATTAAATAAAAAGATTCAGAAAAAATTTTAGCACATTGTCTGGTGCATAGTAAATGTCTGAGGCAGTTCGTACTGCTATTATTATCCCCACCTCGACCGATGATGGTGGGGAAGGGAAATGCATGAGTAGGTAAGAAAAGGGATGGTGTATCAGTTACCTAGTGGCACAATAATGCTGCATAACTTATAGCCCCAAAGGCACAGTGGCATCTTGCAGTAAACACTTTTGCATGCAAAAATAAGTACGGATCAACTTGGAGGCTCTGCTGATCTGGGCTGGTTGGTAGGGTTCACTTCTGTGTCAGTAGGCAAGAACAGGTCAGTGAGGGGGGCTTTCCTGTTGTGAGTGGGCTCTCCCTGGGGCCCCAAAGGGAACAACTGAACTGCCTTGTCTCTGTTGCACGTGGGCTCTCATTCTGCGGAGGGCTAGGCCAGCCGTGTTCTCAGCGAGCCCTTTCAGACAGGCTTCCCAGAGAGCACGTGGAAGCCCGTGAGGCCTCTTGAAACCTAGGCTCCAAACTGGTACCCCCTTACTTCTGTCCCTTCTCCTGGCTTAAGGAAGTCCTGAATCTAGCCCAGGCTCCAGGGGTAAGGAACTCGACTCCACTCCTTTGTGGGAAGAGCTGCAAAGTCACAGTGCAAGGGCTACAGATGGGAAGAGGCACCGTTTTTACAACCAACCAACCATTGATGGGAAAGGAAAGGGATCTGGGATTTAAATGGTATGCTTTCTAAACCATTTGGGTGACTCTAAGGGATTGGGTAGTATTTCTGAGTTTTGGACTTTTTATTATGTTGCACTGACATTGTATAAATATAATACTAACAATGATCTCCTAAAACCATTTGTTCATGCATCCATTCACTCACCAAACATTAAGAACAGGGATTGACAAACTCTTTCCGTAAAGGGTAAGATAGTAAATATTTTAGGCTATTGGACTATACAGTCTCCTCTGTAACTACCCAACCATACATAGGTGATTCGTAAATGAACATGCATGGCTGTGTTGCAGGAAAACTTTCCATATGGACACTGAGATTTGAATTTCATGGAATGTTCATGTGTCACGAAATATTATTTAAAGTTTTACTCTCCGATTATTGGACTTTCTTAGCTTTGGGTTGTAAAACTCAGGCAGTGAGGCAGATTGGGCCCTTGGGCCATAACCCTGCCCTAGAGTTCCCTCCTGAGTGCGTGCCACACTGTAAATTGTCGACGGTTGGTGTCACTACATGGTTTCCTTTTATCCTCACTGCAAGCTGATCTCTGAGATGAGAGAAAGAGTGCCAACCACAGGGGGCGGTCCTCGTGCTTTGTGACATACATAAAGGGGTAGTGGATCTTGTCACCTTGGAAATGTCACTGTGTCTCATGGCAGGACCTGATACATAACTTGCAGGACCCAGTGCAAAATAAAAACACAGGGCTTTCATTCAAAAATTAAGAATTTGAAAAAATAACACTTTGAGAAAAAAAAACAAAAATTAAAAATTTGAAAACAGTTGACAGCAGATTGTGAAACCAAGTCCAGTCCCCGTGTGACTGCGCAGGTCACACATCCATGCAGCCAGCCGTGGCTGTGGGCTTTGAGGTCATTTTCTTGTATGTCAGAAAAAAACTGGCTGATAAGTTCTACCTCACAGACTCATTTTAAGGATTAAGCGGACTCATAATGGCTAGCTTTTAAAAGCATGTTTCCTGTTACATAGTAGGTGAGCAAGAAAAGTTTCATGACACATTCTGGCGTTCTACTTCAACTTCTGTCTGTTGCTGATGGTTTTTAATGTCGGCAGGAGGTTTGGGCAAAGCAGCAGCTCAGCGAGGATTTGTACTTCCATTTTTAGTAATTTTTCTGAAGGCTAAGACATCTGTTTGGATAGCCGGTACAAAACGAGACGTTAGGGATTTGGGCTCAGTTCAGCATAATTTGGAAAGAGCGCACCTGGTCTTCCATTTATAATATTTCTGTCTTTTTTGTTGGCTTTATGATTTAGATCTTAAATATTTCTCCATGCGCTTCCCCCCCTCATCCTTCTGTTGCAATTTGACCAGATTACAGAGGACAGTATAGACACTTGTCTCTTTAATTAAAGCCGTCCTCCTCCCCACAAGGCCAGAACAGGTGTTATAGAAATTCCTGGGTCACTTCTTTTTAAACAAAACTGAACGCTGCACGCAGACAGCATGCGAGAAATTCCTTCTGCTTGTGGCTCCCATCAGAGGTGTTGCCGGAGCAGTGACTTCAAACGTTGGAGTAGGAGCTGTTTCCTGGTACCTGAGTAAAGGAGGACAGAAATCCCTTTATCTGGTAACATGTTCTATTGTCATCGACAAGTTTCTTTCAAATATTTGTTAAGCAACTTATTGTGTTCAAAAGGGGCGAAGGGTGAGAATTTTTGACTTGCAGAGCATGGATTTCCCAGATGAATCTCAGAAGGCTGGTCTTGGAGACTGCTCCCTACTTAACTTTTGCAGAACACACATGTACCTGACAGTAAGGGGGCGGGGGGCATGTATCCATCCTGACCATGAAAAGGCAGAGATGGGAAAAAAAAAAAAGGCAGAGATGGTCATTTCCAAAGCGCTCACTTCTTTAGCCCTGAAACTCAAAGAATAATCGGTGTCATTTCTTTAGCATTTACTACATGCCAAGGGCACTGTCTACTTTACATAATTACCTATTTTACCTCTTATGTGTGACCTATGGTCAAGGTCTTATTATCATTCTTTTTGACAGATGAGTAAATAGAGATTTGGTTAAAATGTAGTTAATTAGGAAGGGAAGACAGATTGGCTAGTTTTTTTTTTTTTCAAACCTTTTTTGGTTGCTGTTGAGGAAAAATACACATAACATAAAATTAGCCATTTTATGGTGAACATTTCAGTGGCATTTAATGCATTCGTAATGTTGTACAACCATCAACTCTCTCTGGTTCCAAAACATTTTATCACCTCAAAAGGAAACACTATACCCATTAAGCAGTCACTCCTCATTGTCGCCCTGCAGCAGCCCTTGGTGACCAGGGATCTGTGTTCCGTCTCTGCACATTTAGGCTGGTCAGTTTTTAACCATAACAGAGCACTCACAGCTGCCATCTATTTGGTGCTTATGTATGGGAGGCAGTGTTCTAGAGACATCACGTGGACTAATCCTCTCTACCCTGGGCAGAGGGTCCTGTTATTACCTTGATTTATAGGTAAGAAGATGGAAGCACATAGAGGTCCAGAAAATCCTCCAGGGTCACACAGCAACCAAACCCTGGGACGGTCTTAACCATGGGATGGGCTGCCCTCCTCGTCCCTCTCATGAGGGTAACATTCCCAGCAAATCCACAGCCTGTGCATCGTAGCCCATACACACAGCATGACTTAGTGCCTTGGTCCTCGGATGTGTGCAGGGGAGGCAGCCTCAGCCCCTGTCAGCTGAGTCCTAACCCCACCTGTCAAATGACATGCGAGGGGTTGCCGTGGAGGGATGTCAAAGTCTCGTGATGGCCCAGGGAGGGGAGAGATGAATTCTTCCAGAGGAGCCCAGAAAAGCATCTGGTTCTCTTATTTCTATGTTTCTTCACACAAGAATAAAATTCAAAACGACCTTGCATATCAAGGATGAGCTAGAAGATCTTATCAAGTCAGAGGCGGGCGACAGCCATGCACACAGTCTGGGTTCAGTCACTGCTGAGCTATGTGACTTTGTGCTGATTACTTCACCGTTCTGAGCCTGTATTCCCTCATCTTTAAACTGGGGTCTTTTGACCTGCAAATATATAAAGTTCCTGGCATATTCTAGGACTCTACTGATGTTTTTAATAAACATTTTGATGTCCTAATTAAGATCTATTTTCAGGAATGGAGTGGATAACTTCTTCCTACTAGTGTATAAATAACAATGACTACAACAATAACAACATAATAGTAATATCTATTTATTGAAGTTTTACAACATGCCAAGCACTATTTTAAGTGCTTTACTTGGATTTTATTTAACAACTGGGAATATGCCGCTTTTTAAAAACAACAGATAGGCTGATTTTTAAACAAAAACAAAACAAATGAGTCACATTTCATGAACCTATATTCTTTTGGGAAACCTAGTCCCATGATTTGAAAATCTCTGTGAAAAATAAAATGAAAATAGGGCACCTGGGTGGCTCAGTCGGTTAAGCATCTGTCTTTGGCTCAGATCATGATTCCAGGGTTCTGGGATCGAGTCCTGCATCAGGCTCCCTACTCAGCGGGGAGTCTGCTTCTCCCTCTGCCTCTCCTCCAACCCCCACTCATTCTCTCTCATGGTGTGCATGCATGCATGCATGCATGCATAAATAAATCTTTCAAAAAATAAAATAAAATGAAAATAAGAAGGGCTCCATACCATCGAAAGATGAATGGATAAAGAAGATGTGGTCTATGTATACAATGGAATATTACTCAGCCATTAGAAATGACAAATACCCACCATTTGCTTCAACGTGGATGGAACTGGAGGGTATTATGCTGAGTGAAGTAAGTCAGTCGGAGAAGGACAAACATTATATGGTCTCATTCATTTGGGGAATATAAATAATAGTGAAAGGGAATAGAAGGGAAGGGAGAAGAAATGGGTAGGAAATATCAGAAAGGGAGACAGAACATAAAGACTAACTCTGGGAAACGAACTAGGGGTGGTGGAAGGGGAGGAGGGCGGGGGGTGGGGGTGAAAGGGTGACGGGCACTGAGGAGGGCACTTGACAGGATGAGCACTGGGTGTTATTCTGTATGTTGACAAATTGAACACCAATAAAAAATAAATTTATTATTAAAAAAAAACAAAAAAAAAGAAGGGCTCCATAGTCAACGAGGTTGGGGATACCCTGTATACTCTGTCCCCAAGGTTTCTCAATTCCACTGCAGGCTGGGATCCCCAAAGCATCTTTAGTGTCTACTGTGCTTGACTCTAGCTCCAGAGCACCTGATTTAAGCGCTCAGGGTACCTCCCAGGCATTCAGAGGTTTTCAAGCTCCCAGGCGACTGGAGTGTGCAGCAGAGTGGGGACTGTGGCTCTATCCTCCTCTTGAAACATCACTGTGTTTAGCGGAGCGTTCAAAGCTTTAAGGATTTCATCAAGTTTTTAAACTTGTATTTTCTTTTTTTGTTTGCTTTTTTTTAAATTTAAATTCAATTAGCCAACACATAGTACATCATTAGATTCAGATGTAGTTTTCTTTTTTTTTTAATTTTTTTATTTATGATAGTCACAGAGAGAGAGAGAGAGAGAGAGAGAGAGAGAGAGAGGCAGAGACACAGGCAGAGGGAGAAGCAGGCTCCATGCACCGGGAGCCCGACGTGGGATTCGATCCCGGGTCTCCAGGATCGCGCCCTGGGCCAAAGGCAGGTGCCAAACCGCTGCGCCACTCAGGGATCCCCAGATGTAGTTTTCAATAATCCATCAGTTGTGCATAACATCCAGTGCTCATCCCATCATGTGCCCTACTTGATGCCCATGACCCAGTTACCCCATCCCCCCACCTACCTTCCGTCAAACAACCCTCAATTGGTTTCCCAGAGTTAAGAGTCTCTCATGGTTTGTCTCCCTTTCTGATTTCTTCCCATTCAGTTTCCCCCTTTCCCTCTTTCCCTCTGCACTTTCTTATATTTCACATATGAGTGAAACCATATAATTGTCTTTCTCTGGTTGACTTATTTCACTCAGCATAATACCCTCCAGTTTCATCCACATCATTGTAAATGGTAGGTATTCATCCTTTCTGACAGCTGAGTAATATTCCATTGTATATAGGCCACATCTTCTTTATCCATTCATCTGTCGAAGGACATTGTGGCTCCTCTCACAGTTTGGCTATTGTGTTCATTGCTGCAATGAACTTTGGGGTGCAGGTGTCCCGGCGTTTCATTACATCTGTATCTTTGGGGTAAATACCCAGTAGTGCAATTGCTGGGTCATAGCATAGCTCTTGAATTTGTATTTTCTAATAATAGTTTTGTTTGCACTCAACCAGACATACTTTGGAAAGCCCTCTATCTCTTCCTGTCTTCCTTTCTCTGTCAAACAATTATGAAATATTTAAAACAATATGTGATGTCCCCATCTCTCTCGGTTGCCTTTTGGGCTCATCTCCTGTCTCTCCCTCTGCTCCGCCCCCCTCTGAGGCAACTGTCCTAGCCTTGAACCTTCACACCTGCTGTTCCTCTTCCCAGGAGGACTCCCCCGCCCCCTACTGCCCCAGGCCACCTCGACACTCACTCTCTTCTCCCTGCAGGTTTTGACTCTTACATCTCTTTTTCTTCCACATTTTCCCTGGCTTTCCACTTTTGACCCTCTTCCCCCTTTTCTTGACTCCTCTATTCTGTATCATCTTCCTCACTTTATTTTTCTTATCACCGCCTAACAATTTAATAAATCTCACCCCTTCATTTAGTGTCAGCCCATCTCCACTAATGTCAGCTCCAAAATGTCAGTGCTCATGTCTTGTTCACAGCTGTGTCCTCAGTGTCTAGGACAATGCCTGATACCCAGCAGGTGCTCTGTAAATACTTGCAGAATGAATTAATGAGTGAGTGAATGAATGAATGAAAAGTCTGGAGAATAAAATTAAAAACAGCTGTGCCTCCATCACCTAGTTTAATGAGGGCTGGCATTTTGCCTGTTTCTTTTGATTCTTTCTTTTCTAAAGAAAGAAAATGCTCTAGATCCTGCCAAAAGTCCTCTTGTCTCTTGTCCCTATCCCCTTCCTACCTCCTGAGAGGGGACCCTCTTCTGATGTTGGTAGATAGCCCATGATTTCATACTTTTATTATATATCCAGGACTGTTCTGGGGTTTTAACATTTTACATAAGCTAAATAGCCTTCTACAATTTGCTTTTTATATCAACATTATACTTTATTCATGATGATACATGCAAATTTAATCTACTCATTTTAAGATTGGTATAGAATTCCATTGTATGAATATACCATGATTTATTTATTATTTCTCCTCTAAATGGGTATCTACATGTTTCCAATTTTTTGCTACTATAAACAGTACCACTGTGGACCCCCTTGGGCATGTTGCCTGTGCACATGTGTGAGAGAGGTATTTTTTGTTGTTTTAGATCTGGGCTGTGGAATGGCTGGGTCTTAGGGCATGTGCATCTTCAAATTTACTAAGTGTTACTGAATTTCTCATCAAAGTGTCTGTGCATTACAATTTGTGTTCCTCTCTGTAAATATTTCTATCTGATAGAGAGTGAATTGATATCTTATAATTGCTTGTTGTCTACCTCTCCCTGGCTCCTGATGAGGCTGAGTTCCTTGTTATATGTTTATTGGTCATTCAGTGAACATGTCCTTGAATTATTGCTTATGGCCTTCATCCATCATTGTACTGTATTGTTTGTCCTTTTGTTAGTGACTTGTAGAAACTCTTTACATATTCTAGATACTAGTCTTTTGTAGATCATGTGCTTTGCAAACATGTTCTGGTCTATTGCTTTTTTTTTCTTACTTTTTAAAAATTTAAATTCAATTTGCCAATGTATAGTATAACACCCAGTGCTCATCCCATCATGTGGCCTCCTCAGTGTCCATCACCCAGTTACCCCATCCCCCCACCAACCTCCCCTTCCACAACCCTTTGTTTGTTTCCCCAAGTTAGGGGTCTCTCATTGTTTGTCTCCCTCTCCAATTTTTCCCACTCAGTCTGTGCTTTTTAATGTCATAGCATTTTTCATGACACAAAATGAAGGTAGAATTTCAGGTGGTAGTCTGGCAGTTTGTGGATGGAGGAAGATGCAATCTCTGAATCTGGGACCTTTACTACAGCTCCCATAATGCCACTGGGGGGAATCCCATAAAATGTCCTTGACTCTCAAGCCCTAATATTTGTCAGTGAGGATGGGGCTGCCTTTTGCAGTGGGTCCCACGCTGCTTCTCTTATAGGAGAGGCATCCTGCATCTCTGTACCCCATGGAAGGCAACAATCTCAGCAGCAGCCTTTGCTGCAAAACCACCTTACCAATTGCCAAGCCTAACACTTTGCTGACTTGCAGAAATGAACCATTTTTCCTTTTTGATATGTGTTTGTGTGATAATGGGAAATGGCAAGAGGGAGGGATGGAAACAAAACTGACCCAGTGTTGTACCGGCTTGTACAGGGCTGTAGAAGCAGCAGATAGAAGATTCCTGCCACATCCAGGGGTTCAGGCAGGCTGGTCCGGGGAGGGGGTCTCTTGGGAGACCTGTGAGTACCCCATACCCACAGATAGCAGGGAGCCTTTTTCCATGGCAGGCTATCCCTGGTTCAGATGCCTCCTGTAGAGCCTCAATCCCTAATGTTTGTAGGTACCATATATTATCATTCAGTTTTTGCATGGAACAGGTGACCCCAAAACTTAGTGACTTGACACAGCAGTCATGTGTTGGCTCAAGGTTCTGTGGACTGGCATTTGGGGCTGGGCTCCAGCGCATATTTAATTTCTTCTTGTTCTGACTGGTCTCACTTATGTGCCGTGGCCAGTTATTGGGCAGCTGGGTGGCTCTGTTCCTGGGGGTTGGGTGGCTGCTGGCTGGGCAACACTGCTTCTTCTCTGCCAGCAGGCCCCCCGGACTTGCCCACACATGTCTCAACGTTGCTAAAGCCATGAAAGCAAAAGCTGTACCATCAACTGAGACTTAGGCTCAGGACTCACTCAATATCATGCCCACCATACTCTGTTGGCCAAATTCAGCCATAGGGGCTGTTGCAGATCAAGAGGTGGGAAGCACTTTCCTCTTCTTCATGGGAGAAGCTGGAAAGCATTGTGGCCATCTTCTCATTATACCATAGAGAATTTTGACATGCAAACCCTACCTTGAGGTGGTTGCTGGAGTCTTGTCATTGATAAACTTCACTCTCAGGTTTACTTATCATCATGAAAATGTATATAACGGGGACAAAACTGTAATGGATGCATAACCATGCCCTCTTTCTCTCTGCACTAAAGAAACATCTAGCATTGTCTGGCAGGTTATTTTGCAACTCTGCCCCAGCCATAAACACACACACACACACACACACACACACACACACACACACACACATACTGTGCGGACTGATCTAGTTTCTCATCTGGAGAAAATAGAGGAGATGGGCTGAGAGATTTGGTTTGGAAAGCTTTAAGAGAGACTTGGGAGAAGAACAGGAAAATAAGTGGGAGAAGGAGAACCCCTGCTAGTGATCTGGGGAGTCCTGAAGGCAGAGCATGGGATGGAAGAGGAGGTTTCCGGGCTGCTACTGAGCATGGAGGCTTGGAGATGGGGAAGGATGGGGAGGAACTTTAAAGAACATAGCTATTAGGATTTGAGTCTTTTGTAACGCTCATTGGGAGATTCAGATGCAGACTGTAGGACTCCATGCAAGGCACCCCAAGACTAGACTGTGAGAGCTCTGACACTTAATTAAGGTTATGATAGTAATTTGTCACTTTGCTGAGGCATGATCTGGAATTCTTTCTGCTTCCAGTGGTGTATGGGCATGTGTCAGCTGATGGAAGAGCCTCCCACCTGCTCAGCCTCCATCTCAGTGGGGCTGTTCTCACACATCTCTGCTTCTCTTCTGGGTCTGCAGTGTCTGCCATGGCATCCTCCACTGGAAGTCTGAAGATGTCCCCAAGATTGCCCCTGTCTTTGTGAGGAGGATATCTGGAGCATTCATGAGGACACATAGCCCATGGCAGGGATCTCCAGGATTTTGGCCATTTGTGCTAGTACATTGTCAAAAAGCTTTCTTGTCCAGTTGCTTAACTGGATTTGCTGAGTTTATGAAGGAAGAAACTATTACATGCTGAGATTTAAAATGTATTATTTTCAATATTTAAGGAAACACTCTGGGTGCACCTGGGTGGCTCAGTCCATTAAGTGTCCAACTCTTGATTTCGGTTCAGGTCATGATCTCAGGGTTGTGAGATTGAGCCCCATGTTGGGCTCTGTACTGGTATAGAGCCTGCTTGGGATTCTCTCTCTCCTTCTCTCTTTGCCCCACCCCCGCTCACTCTCTCTCTCTCTCTCTCTCTCTCTCTCTCTCTCTCAAGTAAATCAATCAATCTTTAAAAAAAACCTCTGGAAGGAGGTAATATTCCTTTATTATGAATGAGAAAACAGAATCAGAGGGTTATTTACTACAGTTAATGTGGTTTACTGTGCTAGAACTGGTATTGAAACCCAGGTCTGCTTGGCTTTCAAAACCCTGAAGTGGACTTGAAGGGGATATTTGTGGCCCACTATCTTTATACACTTGCCCTAAACTTGGGGAACTCCTATCATAGGAGTTCATGCCTACCTAAGGTTGGACCTGGAGACTTGCTATCCCAGCCTTCCTGCAGCCTAGCATGTGACCTTGATGCTGACAATCAGAAGTGCCTGTGCAAAACCTAGATTTTCAAGGGAGTGGAATGGAGAAACAGGGGCCTATGTAGAATGCACTCAGGTGTGGATGAAGTGTCCAGTCTGGTGGAGGTTCTAGCAGACCTGATTTCTACAGTTTGTACCCACATGACATTGTGGAGTGTTTGCAGTGCAGATCTGTACCATGATGTGGGTGTTGTTCTTGGCTATGTAGTCTCTGAGAGTGATTCTCTGGCCCACCCAGAAGTGGGTGTCCTGACATTCTTTAACAAATTCCTTTTCTGCTAAACTAGCCAGAGTGGGCTCTGTTGTTTATAATCAGGAATCCCAACTGGGTATGGATATGTTTGTTTTTGTTCAATCTTTAATCTTTTTATTGTGGTAAAGTAAATATAACATTTACCATTTTAACCATTTTTAAAAAAGATTTTATTTATTTGAGAGAAAGAAAGAGCATACACGCAGGGGGAGCAGTAGAGGGAGAGGGAAAAGCAGGCTCCTGGCTGAGCAGGGAGCCTGATGCTGGGCTCAATCTCAGGACCTGGGATAATGACCTGAGTCAAAGGCAGATGCTTAACTAACTGAGCAACCCAGGCAGGCACCCCACCCCATTTTAACTATTTTCAAGTGTATAATTAGGTGGGATTAAGTTCATTCACAACACTGGGTAACCAATTACTCTATGGTATATATGGCTGTTAACATACATCTTTCATTTAGATTCCTCCAAACTTCTCTTTAAAAATTAAGAATTATTATCCTCATTTTATAGACGAGAAACCAGAGCTCAAGGAGATTAAGTGACTTACTCAAGATTACATCTCTAGTAATAAGAGTAGTAATAACAGCCACCGATTATTGAGTACTTACATGTGCATGTTACACATAATCCTTTAGAAGCCCTTAAAAGTAGGCATTATTACTGCTCCCATTTTACAATGAAGAAATAGGCTCATGGAGGTTGAAGACTTACAAAAACAATATGGCCGGTAAGCAGATTTGGATTTAACCCATGTATGTATGACCCTAAAGCCCTTGGTTTCCTACAATCCTATCTTTTCTCCTGGGGATTTGAGTCTTCTGGCTCCCAGACCAGAGCTGGTGCCTCTGACCATGAGTGAGGGAGAGTGTGCTAGGGCCGGTGGCTTCAGGATTGGGTTTCTCCCTCCTCTCATGCTGACCAGGAAAGAAAAGCCAGGCAGATCAGATGGGGTTGAAGCTCTGTGCTCTGTGTCCTGGTTGCCATGGTGCTGGAGGCGTGGTTGGTGCTCAGATGGAGTCTGTTGAATGGAACAGAGCAATGTAAAGCCCAGCATAGAGTAAGCCTTCCCAGGCCCCCTGGGCTAAATTGGGGACCTGAGAAATTACCTGCTAACTTTTATGACTGGAGAGTAGGATGTAATAAAGGGCAGATCATTGCAGAACTGATGAAGGGGGTAGGAAACTATTGGATTTGGGTGTTGTAAGAAGGGTTGCAACAAAACCAACAAAGCTTCTACTTGTCAAGCACTAATTATATGCTAGGTGTTGCTCTCAGTGCCAGACATGTATGGCTTCCAGTCCTCCCCACCACCTAACAAGAAAAATCCCTGGGGACATCCTTGGGAAAACAAAGCATGATGCTCAAGTGTGGGTACTTTGGCCAAACGACAAGCAAAATCTCAGCCCACCATGTGAGTGCTGGGCAAGTCACTTCGCTCTGTTTCCCCTGCTGCAAAATGGGCATAATACCTGTCCCTACAGCATAGGGGTTTGTGAGTTTTAAATGAATTAGTGCCTTTAAAGTGACGAGAACAACACTGGCATTGCGAAGAGATCATCAGACATTGGCTATTCCTGGCCCCATTGGGCAGAGGAGGAAACTGAGCACCGGGAAGGTTTTATAACACGAGTAAGGTCACCAAACTGACAAGGGCAGAGCTGAATTATGAACGCATTTCTGATCTCAGAGCTTTGTTCTTTATGATCTGTTGGCAGGTATTTACTGAGCGTTGATGATGTGCCTCCATCTGAGAAGACAGCAATGAATGGGGCTGATGGAATCCCACCTCCTCAAGAAAGAAACATTCCCATGGGAAGAGGCACACTGAGCACATGAACCAGCAATAAGCAAGGCCATTGCAGGTGCTGACATGTGTGGTGCAGAAGGAGGAAGAGCGATGGCACGGAGTGGGACTCTGGCTGTGTGGTGCCCCCAGGGCCTCCGAGGAGGGTGTGGGTGGAGACCTGAGTGGGGGGGAGGAGTAGTGTCCCCAGAAAGCTGAACAAGTGCCAAGGCCTGGGTCTGTTTGAGAAGTGGCGGCCAGGGTGACTGGAGAGCGTGCTGGGGAAAAATGAAGGAGGAGAGCTGGCCACAGCCTTGCCACTCATGCCTCTGAACTTCAGCTCTGCCTGCAAAGCTCTCACATCTGCTCTGGAGATGGCCTTTGTTTGCTAGCGCTGCTGTGACAAAGTCCCATGAGCTGGGAGGCTTCCAACAACAGAAAGTTATTCCCTTGCTGTTCTGGAAGCTGGAAGTCAGCAATCAAGGGGGCAGCAAGGCTATGTTCTCTCTAAAGATTCTAGGGGACAGTCTGTTTTCTTAGCTTCTGGTGTTGCTGGCAATTGTTGGCATTCCCTGGTTTGTAGACGCATGCCTCTAGTGTCTGCCTCTGCGGTCCCGTGGCTATTTTCTCCCTGTGGTTCATGTGTCTTCTCTTCTTACAAGGAAACTAGTTGTATTGGACTAGGACCCACTCAAATCCATTAGGACCTCATCTTAACTCGATGACATCCGCAAAGACCTTATTTTCAAATAAGATCACATCCAGAGGTAATGGGGGTGTGTACCACCGTTTTTTTTTTTTTTGGGGGGGGGGGCATATTTTAACCTTCAGCAGGGACCAAAGAACAGTGACTTCGACAAAAGCACTGTTTGAATGGCAGAGTGCAATTCATGTGATGCTCTTCTGCTGGGAGGGAAGTCCAGAAGGGAGGTGGCGAAGGAACCCCTCGCTTCTCACTCTGATTCTGCTGCAGGGTGCTAGTGTGACCTCCGATGACTCTACAACCTCTTTAACCATAGCTTCCTCATTTTCCAAATGAGGCCTTCAGGCTGCATGATATGCCTTTAAGTTTCGTGGTTTCAAGAACATTTCACTCTATTGACCATCATTTACAATTATTCAACTGGCTGAGCAGGAAGCAGTACAGTCAATGCCATTCTTACTCCATCTCAAGTTCAGCTCTTAAGTATCGATAAGAACCGAGAGAAACACCCTAATAGATAAATAATAATAATTGTGATTATTGATTAAGTGACATTTTGCTATGTGCTCTGCAGCTCAGCCATTAATTCAGAATCTCCCTAAAACTGTGAGAGGGATGCACTCACCTCATGATTCACCTGCAGGGGGTGCTGTTCATGTGTTCTTTGTGCGTGGTCCTGTCGATGGAGGCCCTGCAGGCAATACAGGCTGCCCCTTCTAAGGATAGGAGAGGAAAGTCAGCAAGATGCCGAAATATCCGAATGCCTACTCATGAAAGGCAGAGGAGGGACCCAGATCCAGACTTCTCTCTCCAAAGCCCGAGTTTTTGCCGGAATACCAGGCTGCCATGTGCAGACCAGAGTGATTTCTTCATGGAAGGGGATGTGAGAGTGAGGCTGGGGGCGGGGGGTGGGGGGGAACTTGGGGTTTGTGTCCCAGCTTTGTGAGTGTGAGCAGGTTAAGGAATGTCCCTGTGTCTCCGTTTCCTCACCAGTAGAATGGGGTTCTACTCATTCCAACTCCATAGGCTTAAACAAGGCGATATGCATGTGTGCCGGGAACGGTGCACGTGCAGTAGATGCTAGGCACAAATGGGAGGCATCTGCTTCCATGGAGGGAGGCCACTGAGCACCATCCCACGGCACCTGCTCCCTCATGGCATACTGAGCTGTCTGGGGATCAGTACAGCCTTTCGAAAGGGGTCGTGTTTTCCAACAGAACATGACACAGCCGTAGGGAAAGTTGTTTTAATTCCACTTAGTTTGATTTATTATTGATAATGCTGGAGATAAATTAGAATCATTAAAATAAGAGGCTGCAGTCTGCAGGCTGTTTTGAATTCCAGAGCTGTTTGCTTTGCATTTGCTGGGACCAGAGTGAACACACATGTGTCCAGAGGAGGGGGCACTGGGAGAACAGGAGACAGGAAGCCCTGTCAGGAAAGTCTGGGCAGTGAGAGAGAAGCACGGTATGTAACTGTCTTAGTTGGCTTAGGCTGCCATAACTGAAGACTGCAGACTGGGCGGCACAGGGAACAGAAATTAATTTTCTCATAGTTCTTGGAGGCTGGGAAGTCCATGATCAGGGTGGCTGATTTTCTGAGAACTCTCTTCCTGGTTTGCAGACAGCTGCTTTGGCCTCACATGGCTTTTCCTCTGAGCGTGTTGCAGGTGCAGGTGGAGAGAGAGAGAGAGAAAGAGAGAGAGAGAGAGAAGGGGGGCTCTCTGTTGTTTCTTTTTATAAGGGCACTAATCCTATTGGATGAGAGCCCCACCTTTATGACCTTATTTAACCTTAATTACCTCCGAAATGCCTATTGCCAAATGTAGTCACATTGGGGGTTAAGGCTTCAACAAAGGAATTTGGGAGAGCAACACAATTCTGTCCCTGGCTCTTTGCCTTCCCACTCCTCCGAGGGGCCTGCCATGATGGTCGTTATGATAACAAGAACATCTACCAACACTTTAGCTTTTATAACCTCAGAAGACATGATGAGTTTGGGTACTATTATCAATATCCCCTTTTTAAAGATGGGGAAACTGAGGCACATGAAAAGGAAGCCATTGGCCTGAGGTCCCCAGCACTTGTAGAGTAGAGCTAGTTGGAGAACACCATGTTAGTGACCCCTTGTGGTGCTTTGTACCTTGCCAGTCTGTTTCATAGGGTGGCACATTGGAAATGCACCAACTTTTGAATAAGCCTTGGGTTAAATACTACCTCTGTCACTTAGAAGTGGTGAGATCTCCAGCAAATAATTTGTTGAGCTTAGTTGGGTCACTTGTAAGGAGGTAATAGTGCTCCTGTCACACAGCCTTGTTAGCATCAAAGGAGATAATGTATGATAAGTACTTGGTGTGGGACCCCAAACAGTATAGCAGTTGTTTTATTTTCAGTGCTGTGCACATACCTTGAGGTCTACAAGGAGTCAGGAGGCTTTTGAGCTTGTCCGGAGAACTTCCAGAGGTCATGGTCCCATCTCTTATTCAAGTATCTAGGCCCTTCACTGATCTTCCTTTTTCCCCTGCTATTAAAATGTGCTTCCAGGAGAGGGTGTGAAAAATATCATTCGCACTAAGTTACAAATGACCAAGATTTTGTAGTCTGATAATTTTATTTATTTACTTATTTATTTATAAATTTTTTAAATTGGAGTTCAATTTGCCAACATATAGCATACACCCAGTGCTCATCCCATCAAGTGCCCCTCCTCAGTGTCCATCACCCAGTCACCCCCTCCCCTCGCCTACCTCCCCTTGTTCGTTTCCCAGAGTTAGGAGTCTCTCATGTGCTGTCACCCTCCCTGACATTTCCCACTCATTTTCCCTCCTTTCCTCTTTAATCCATTTCACTATTTTTTATATTCCCCGAATGAATGAAACCATATAATGTTTGTCCTTCTCCGATTAACTTACTTCCCTCAGAATAATACCCTCCAGTTCCAGCCATGTTGAAGCAAATAGTGAATGTTCGTTGTTTCTAATGGCTGAGTAATATTTCATTGTATACATAGACCACAGCTTCTTTATCCATTCATCTTTTGATGGACACTGAGGCTCCTTCCACAGTTTGGGTATTAGGGACATTGCTGCTATAAACATTGAGGTGCAGGTGTCTCATTTTTTCACTGCATCTGTATTTTTGGGGTAAATATCCATAGTACAATTGCTGGATTTTAAGATATCTCTATTTTTAACTCTTTGAGGAACTGCCACACAGTTTTCCAGAGTGGCTGTACCAGGTCACATTCCCGCCAAAATTGCAAGAGGGTTCCCCTTTCTCCACATCCTCTCCAACATTTGTTGTTTCCTGCCTTGTTGATTTTCAACATTCTCATGGGTGTGAGGTGGTATCTCATTGTGGTTTTGATTTGTATTTCCCTGATGGCAAGTGATGCAGAGCATTTTCTCATGTGCTTGTTGGCCATGTGTATGTCTTCTTTGGGGAAATTTCTGTTCATGTTTTTTGTTCATTTCATGATTGGATTGTTTGTTTCTTTGCTGTTGAGTTTAATAAGTTCTTTATACATCTTGGATACTAGCCCTTTCTCTGATATGTCATTTGCAAATATCTTCTCCCATTCTGTAGTTTGTCTTTTAGTTTTGTTGACTGTTTCTTTTGCTGTGTGTAGTCTGATAATTTTATTTTGTTTTATTTATTTATTTTTGTAGTCTGATTATTATAGAGAGAAGTTGAGTCTTTTAGTCTTTGCATAGAACATATTCTGGCAAGGTCAACTGAGATCTTAGTAGATCAGTTGTCCAAGCAGTGTTGCTTGGTGCCTCTCATGCGTTAGGCACTGTGCTAGGGATGGGCGGGTCGATGTAGAAAGGACTAAAATTTAAATTATGTCATAGAGGAACTGATTCTAGAATCTGCCCCTTCTCATTAAATGGCATTGCTGTTTACCCAGTTGTTCATGTTAAAATGTGTAGAGAGTTGCCTTTGATTCCTCTTTCACTTCTATCCATCAGTAGGTCCTGTCTGCTTCAAGCTGTGTCCCCAGTCTTCACACTCCTCATTTCCTGCACAACTCCTGCCACCACCATCCCTTTCCTGGGCAGTAGGCTCCTAGCAGGCATTTTGGATCTCATCCTTGCCTCCTTCCAGTCTACTCTCCACACAGCAGCCCAAGAAATCATGCCTACATGTCAGCCATGAAAAGGAAAAGCAAGGCAGCCTTTTCTTAGTAGCATTTAACACAATTTATTTATTTATTTATTTATTTATTTATTTATTTATTTTTTAATTTATTTTTTATTGGTGTTCAATTTACTAACATACAGAATAACCCCCAGTGCCCGTCACCCATTCACTCCCACCCCCTGCCTTCCTCCCCTTCTACCACCCCTAGTTCGTTTCCCAGAGTTAGCAGTCTTTACGTTCTGTCTCCCTTTCTGATATTTCCCACACATTTCTTCTCCCTTCCCTTATATTCCCTTTCACTATTATTTATATTCCCCAAATGAATGAGAACATATAATGTTTGTCCTTCTCCGACTGACTTACTTCACTCAGCATAATACCCTCCAGTTCCATCCACGTTGAAGCAAATGGTGGGTATTTGTCATTTCTAATAGCTGAGTAATATTCCATTGTATACATAAACCACATCTTCTTTATCCATTCATCTTTCGTTGGACACCGAGGCTCCTTCCACAGTTTGGCTATCGTGGCCATTGCTGCTATAAACATCGGGGTGCAGGTGTCCCGGCGTTTCATTGCATTTGTATCTTTGGGGTAAATCCCCAACAGTGCAATTGCTGGGTCATAGGGCAGGTATATTTTTAACTGTTTGAGGAACCTCCACACAGTTTTCCAGAGTGGCTGCACCAGTTCACATTCCCACCAACAGTGTATGAGGGTTCCCTTTTCTCCGCATCCTCTCCAACATTTGTTGTTTCCTGCCTTGTTAATTTTCCCCATTCTCACTGGTGTGAGGTGGTATCACATTGTGGTTTTGATTTGTATTTCCCTGATGGCAAGTGATGCAGAGCATTTTCTCATATGCATGTTGGCCATGTCTATGTCTTCCTCTGTGAGATTTCTGTTCATGTCTTTTGCCCATTTCATGATTGGATTGTTTGTTTCTTTGGTGTTGAGTTTAATAAGTTCTTTATAGATCTTGGAAACTAGCCCTTTATCTGATATGTCATTTGCAAATATCTTCTCCCATTCTGTAGGTTGTCTTTGAGTTTTGTTGACTGTATCCTTTGCTGTGCAAAAGCTTCTTATCTTGATGAAATACCAATAGTTCATTTTTGCTTTTGTTTCTTTTGCCTTCGTGGATGTATCTTGCAAGAAGTTACTATGGCCGAGTTCAAAAAGGGTGTTGCCTGTGTTCTTCTCTAGGATTTTGATGGGATCTTGTCTCACATTTAGATCTTTCATCCATTTTGAGTTTATCTTTGTGTATGGTGAAAGAGAGTGGTCTAGTTTCATTCTTCTGCATGTGGATGTCCAATTTTCCCAGCACCATTTATTGAAGAGACTGTCTTTCTTCCAATGGATAGTCTTTCCTCCTTTATCGAATATTAGTTGCCCATAAAGTTCAGGGTCCACTTCTGGATTCTCTATTCTGTTCCACTGATCTATGTGTCTGTTTTTGTGCCAGTACCACACTGTCTTGATGACCACAGCTTTGTAGTACAACCTGAAATCTGGCATTGTGATGCCCCCAGATATGGTTTTCTTTTTTAAAATTCCCCTGGCTATTCGGGGTCTTTTCTGATTCCACACAAATCTTAAAATAATTTGTTCTAACTCTCTGAAGAAAGTCCATGGTATTTTGATAGGGATTGCATTAAACGTGTATATTGCCCTGGGTAACATTGACATTTTCACAATATTAATTCTGCCAATCCATGAGCATGGAATATTTTTCCATCTCTTTGTGTCTTCCTCAATTTCTTTCAGAAGTGTTCTATAGTTTTGAGGGTATAGATCCTTTACATCTTTGGTTAGGTTTATTCCTAGGTATCTTATGCTTTTGGGTGCAATTGTAAATGGGATTGACTCCTTAATTTCTCTTTCTTCAGTCTCATTGTTAGTGTATAGAAATGCCACTGACTTATGGGCATTGATTTTGTATCCTGCCATGCTACCGAATTGCTGTATGAGTTCTAGCAATCTTGGGGTGGAGACTATTGGGTTTTCTATGTAGAGTATCATGTCATCGGCGAAGAGGGAGAGTTTGACTTCTTCTTTGCCAATTTGAATGCCTTTAATGTCTTTTTGTTGTCTGATTGCTGAGGCTAGGACTTCCAGTACTATGTTGAACAGCAGTGGTGAGAGTGGACATCCCTGTCTTGTTCCTGATCTTAGGGGAAAGGCTCCCAGTGCTTCCCCATTGAGAATGATATTTGCTGTGGGCTTTTCATAGATGGCTTTTAAGATGTCGAGGAATGTTCCCTCTATCCCTACACTCTGAAGAGTTTTGATCAGGAATGGATGCTGTATTTTGTCAAATGCTTTCTCTGCATCCAATGAGAGGATCATATGGTTCTTGGTTTTTCTCTTGCTGATATGATGAATCACATTGATTGTTTTACGGGTGTTGAACCAGCCTTGTGTCCCAGGGATAAATCCTACTTGGTCATGGTGAATAATTTTCTTAATGTACTGTTGGATCCTATTGGCCAGTATCTTGTTGAGAATTTTTGCGTCCATGTTCATCAGGGATATTGGTCTGTAATTCTCCTTTTTGGTGGGGTCTTTGTCTGGTTTTGGAATTAAGGTCATGCTGGCCTCATAGAACGAATTTGGAAGTACTCCATCTCTTTCTATCTTTCCAAACAGCTTTAGGAGAATAGGTATGGTTTCTTCTTTAAACGTTTGATAGAATTCCCCTGGGAAGCCATCTGGCCCTGGACTCTTGTGTCTTGGGAGGTTTTTGATGACTGCTTCAATTTCCTCCCTGGTTATTGGCCTGTTCAGGTTTTCTATTTCTTCCTGTTCCAGTTTTGGTAGTTTGTGGCTTTCCAGGAATGCGTCCATTTCTTCTAGATTGCCTAATTTATTGGCATATAGCTGTTCATAATATGTTTTTAAAATCGTTTGTATTTCCTTGGTGTTGGTAGTGATCTCTCCTTTCTCATTCATGATTTTATTAATTTGAGTCTTCTCTCTCTTCTTTTTAATAAGGCTGGCTAATGGTTTATCTATCTTATTAATTCTTTCAAAGAACCAACTCCTGGTTCTGTTGATCTGTTCCACAGTTCTTCTGGTGTCGATTTCGTTGAGTCCTGCTCGAATCTTTATTAACTCCCTTCTTCTCTTGGGTGTAGGATCTATTTGCTGTTTTTTCTCTAGCTCCTTTATGTGTAAGGTTAGCTTTTGTATTTGAGTTCTTTCCAGTTTTTGAATGGATGCTTGTATTGCGATGTATTTCCCCCTTAGGACTGCTTTTGCTGCATCCCAAAGATTTTGAACGGTTGTATCTTCATTCTCATTAGTTTCCATGAATCTTTTTAATTCTTCCTTAATTTCCTGGTTGACCCTTTTATCTTTTAGCAGGATGGTCCTTAACCTCCCCGTGTTTGAGGTCCTTCCAAACTTCTTGTTGTGATTTAGTTCTAATTTCAAGGCATTATGGTCTGAGAATATGCAGGGGACAATCGCAATCTTTTGGTATCGGTTCAGACCCGATTTGTGACCCAATATGTGGTCTATTCTGGAGAAAGTTCCATGTGCGCTTGAGAAGAATGTGTATTCAGTTGAGTTTGGATGTAAAGTTCTGTAGATATCTGTGAAATCCATCTGGTCCAGTGTATCATTTAAAGCTCTCGTTTCTTTGGAGATGTTGTGCTTAGAAGACCTATCGAGTATAGAAAGAGCTAGATTGAAGTCACCAAGTATAAGTGTATTATTATCTAAGTATTTCTTCACTTTGGTTAATAATTGATTTATATATTTGGCAGCTCCCACATTCGGGGCATATATATTGAGGATTGTTAAGTCCTCTTGTTGAATAGATCCTTTAAGTATGATATAGTGTCCCTCTTCATCTCTCACTACAGTCTTTGGGGTAAATTTTAGTTTATCTGATATAAGGATGGCTATCCCTGCTTTCTTTTGAGGACCATTCGAATGGTAAATGGTTCTCCAACCTTTTATTTTCAGGCTGTAGGTGTCCTTCTGTCTAAAATGAGTCTCTTGTAGACAGCAAATAGATGGGTCCTGCTTTTTTATCCAGTCTGAAACCCTGCGCCTTTTGATGGGGTCATTAAGCCCGTTCACATTCAGAGTTACTATTGAGAGATATGAGTTTAGTGTCATCATGATATCTATTCAGTCCTTGTTTTTGTGGACTGTTCCACTGAACTTCTTCTTAAAGGGGAATTTTAAGAGCCCCCCTTAAAATTTCTTGCAGAGTTGGTTTGGAGGTCACATATTCTTTTAGTTGCTGCCTGTCTTGGAAGCTCTTTATCTCTCCTTCCATTTTGAATGAGAGCCTTGCTGGATAAAGTATCCTTGGTTGCATGTTCTTCTCATTTAGGACCCTGAATATATCCTGCCAGCCCTTTCTGGCCTGCCAGGTCTCTGTGGAGAGGTCTGCTGTTACCCTAATACTCCTCCCCATAAAAGTCAGGGATTTCTTGTCTCTTGCTGCTTTAAGGATCTTCTCTTATCTTTGGAATTTGCAAGCTTCACTATTAAATGTCGAAGGTGTTGAACGGTTTTTATTGATTTTAGGAGGGGATCTCTCTATTTCCTGGATCTGAATGCCTGTTTCCCTTCCCAGATTAGGAAAGTTTTCAGCTAGAATTTGTTCAAATACATATTCTGGCCCTCTGTCCCTTTCGGCGCCCTCTGGAACCCCAATTAAACGTAGGTTTTTCTTCTCAGGCTGTCGTTTATTTCCCTTAATCTATCTTCATGGTCTTTTAATTGTTTGTCTCTTTTTTCCTCAGTTTCCCTCTTTGCTATCAACTTGTCTTCTATGTCACTCACTCGTTCTTCCACCTCGTTAACCCTCGTCGTTAGGACTTCTAGTTTGGATTGCATCTCATTCAATTGATTTTTAATTTCTGCCTGATTAGCTCTAAATTCTGCAGTCATGAAGTCTCTTGAGTCCTTTATACTTTTTTCTAGAGCCACCAGTAGCTGTATAATAGTGCTTCTGAATTGGCTTTCTGACATTGAATTGTAATCCAGATTTTGTAACTCTGTGGGAGAGAGGACTGTTTCTGATTCTTTCTTTTGAGGTGAGGTTTTCCTTCTAGTCATTTTGCTCAGTGCAGAGTGGCCAAAAGCAAGTTGTATTGGGAAAAAGAGAAAAAGAGAGGAGAGAAAGAAGGAAAGAAAAGAGAAAGAGAAAAAAAAAGGGAAAAAAAAAAACGAAAAAAAGAAAAAAAAAGAAAAAGAGAAAAAAAGAAAGGAGAAAAAAAGGGGGTGGGGGAAGGAAACAAATCAAAAAGCAAAACAAAACAAAAAAATAAAACAAAACAAAACAAAAAAAGAATCTTTTTTTTTTCTGATCTTCTGATTCTGTGTACTTTAAGTCCCTTGGCTTCTCCTGGAAGTTGTCAGTCTAGCTGGTGTTCTCGGGGAGGGGCCTGTTGTGCTGGTTTTCAGGTGTTAGCAGTTGGGGGAGCTGCTGTGCCCCTGCCCGGTGCAGGGCTCAGTGGGGGTTGTTTACCCGGTGAGGCCGCAGGAGGAACAGCCCCAGTGGCGGGGCCAGGTCTGGAAACCTGGATTCAGCTCCGGCAGGAACTCCGGAGCTCTCCGTCTGCAGGGCCTGGAGGCTCCGGGCCGGGGCCGCTGATCTGCTCAGCTGGGGCAGGAGCGTCCTCGCTGTCCTGGGCCCTCCCGGCCTCTGCCTGTCCCGGGGGAGGCCGGATCCTGGGCTGTGTCCCGGCGCCCTGTGCTCCGGAGCCTGCGCTGGTGGATTCGCGCTCCCGGGCCGCGCAACCCCCTCCGCGGAGCCGCCGCCCGAGCACCCCGAGCTGCTCCTGGAACCGCGCAGCCCCTTCCGCACGGAGCCTCTTCCTTTGCCCGAGCCCCTCCGAGCTGCTCCCGGGGCCGCGCAGCCCCCTCCACGGAGCCGCCGCCCGAGCCCCTCCGAGCTGCTCCGGGTCCCGCCGGGTCCCGCCGTGCGCGCTGCAGCCCTTAGGGAGCTCGGCGCACTCTCCTGGGCGCGCAGTTGCTCTGTTACTGTCTCAGGGAACCCGAGGGCATCCTCGCCCTCCTGGGTCCTGCTCCAACTCCCTGCGAGCCCCTTTCCGCCCGGGAAGGTTGGTGCAGCTCCTGCGTCTCCGGGACGGGGCTCTCCTGTCCTGGGGACACTCGCCCCGGCCTCAGCCCGGCTCCTCGCGGGGCCCCTCCCCCTTGGAGGCCTTTTGTTTCTTTATTTCTTTTTCCCCGTCTTCCTACCTTGATAGATGCGCGAACTCTTCTCACTGTAGCATTCCAGCTGGTCTCTCTATAAATCTCAGGCCGAATTGATAGATTTTCAGGATAATTTGAAGGTTTTCTAGGTAATTTGGTGGAGACAGGTGATTTGGAGACCCTACTCTTCCGCCATCTTGCTCCTCCCCCCATTTAACACAATTTAATAAATATGTTTATTTATTTGCTGATTGTTTTCCCTCTATTCTGGTTATCTATTGATGCATCACAAACCACTCCAAAACTTAGTGTCTTAAAACAGCATCAATAATTTTATTATCTCTCATAGTCTGTGTGGGGCAGGGACTTAGGAAAGGCTCAGCTGGGTTGTTCTGGCTTGTGGTCCTTCATGTGGTTGCTATAAGATGGTGGCTGGGGCATCTGGAACCTGCTCTGGCATTTCCATCTTTTCTCATAGACTCAGGAACCTCTCCATGTGAACTAGTTTGGGCTTCCTCACAGCACGGTGGCCTCAGGATAGTCATACTTCGTGCAAAGTGGTTCCAGCAAAAGTAGTCCAATGAAGCAGGGAGAAGCTACATTGACTTTTATCGACCAACCAGTCATTAAAGTTGGACCAGTTTCAAGAGGAGGGATGTAGACCCCCAACTCTTGATGGGAAAAGGATCAAAGAATGTTCAGATGTGTCTTAAAATCACCACACCTCCTAGCTAGATTTGAGCTCCACAGGTTTAGGAATTTGCTTTGTTTGCTATTGTATCTTTGGCACCTAAAACAGAGTCTGGAACATAGGGAATGCCCAATAAATATCTGTCAGATGAATAAAATAGTTAAAAATATGCTAAAGTTCAACTCCTCAAAATACTTACAACCCCATAATTATCCATAGTCTTAACAATCCATTGAACTGATTGATAAGCACATAGAAGAAATGATGCTAATTAAGCATGAGGAAACAAACTTAATCTAAAAGGCAAAAATGCAATATAACCTACACGGACATATTCACCAGGGACTTATTCTTGGAGGTTCATGTCTTATGCATATATGTCTTTTTTAGAGTAGAGCACAGGGCCTGGCACAGGCAGGTGATCAATGAATGGTTTTTCAAAGAATGACCAAGTATATTCTGGCCTGGAGGTAATCATATATCCTCTTTAATAAAACGTTAACCAAAATCCCACTGCTGAGCAACTTGTTTCAGGGAAATAGGTGCACTGAGGAGAAATGTGTCAACCATCATTTATTAAATGCTTGCTATGTACTAGGGAATGTGACAAGCACTTTGTATGCATACGACTATTTCTTCTCCACAGTAACCCATGGATTTTGATACCACTATTGTGTCTCCCAGCCCCCATTTTGCAGATGTTGAAAATGAGACTCAGAGAGGTTGATCACACCCTTCTTCCCATTAAGTTTGCAGGTGGCAAGTGGGAGGAGAGACTGTAATGTTCATTTGGCTCCAAAAACTGAGTTTTTTGCCAAGTCTTATGCTGCCTCCTTGGAACTTGGGGTCTCAAGCTATGGCCTGGCACAACCAAAGCCTCTTCCTCTCTCCTACCCCTTTACTTTAATGGAGACTGCCCATTAAGGAGTATTTTGGCTATTTAAGCTAGTGGTTAGCAAAGACCAGATGACATGTGAATCATTGCTCCTGCTGTCTCCCACTTTAAGATGCATTAAAGTGAGCATCTTCTTTATAAGTGTTCCCATTATCAACTGCTTAAAATAAATAATTTTGAAAGCAGTGCAGACAGTCTCAACGCATTTGAACCTAGCAAATGAGTCTTCCGATATCAAATCCCAGAGGTGTGGTTGGGGTTGTGTAAGTGGCTGGTACCTTGTTGAGGTGGAGTTCTAGGCCCATCCATATTGCAGAGTTTAAGCTGAGCTCTTATCCTCTAGGGACTGTGGGGGAAATCAGAGTCACTTTTAACAGTATTATTTCTAAGGTAGCAGCAGGTGGCAGAGGAAGCTGATGGACATGGACTCAAAGCCAGGGCTGCCTCTTCCTAGCTGTATAGCCCTGGACCAGTGGCTTCATTTCTCTGAATCTTCATTTCCCCATCTGGCACATGGGGACCACAGTCCAACTTCCTGGGTAGGATTAAATGAAGTAGTGGAGCCATACTTATCAAGCACCTGTTATGTGCCTGGTGCTGTTCTGGATAATGGGGAGCTGGTGGTGAATAAGACCAAGTCATCTACATCATGGAGCTTACATTCAGGGGGGCTTGATAAGAACTTGGAAGACAAAATTAAGGAAAAAAAAAGGTTATCTCAATTGTAATTAGTCCTGTGAGCAAAAAGGAATCATGGCAAGAGGATACAGGGACAGTGGGGCTACTGTTTTACATGGGATCTGGGGAACTCTTTTTGGAGAGGTAATATTGGAGCATACATTTGAGTCAAGTGAGGAGGAGAGGGGATTTCAGGCCAAGGGAGTAGCCTGTTGCAACAGCCTGAAGGAAGAGCCCACCTACCCCAGGGAGGAACATATATTCCAGGAGCTGATGTAGCTATAGTGGATGGAGGTTGGGGACTGAGGGGTGGGGTGGGAAATGAGATGAGAAAGGGCAGTGCTGGGTCTTGAAGAGCCCAGGAGCTCAGTGTGGGGTCCTGAATTAGAGTCTACAAGGTGGTTCGTGTAAAGTGCCTGACATAGTGGGCTCTCACGGCTCTCTTAGAGAAGTAGTTCCTTGCCGCCTACCATCTCCCCGACCTCGTGATGGGCAAGGCGGCAGAGATGGGTGAGGCACACTCCCCTTTTTTCAAACCACCTCGTTCCTTTCCCTCCCTCCATTCCCAATTCCTAGACTTTATTCCTAAGAACTGAAGACCATCTGGGAGGTTTCCAGATTTTGAGCATTTTTGCTCAGTTCTGGTATCACAATCTAAAATGGGTCTGAAGACTGCCCTCATTGATAAAAAGTATTTGTTTTCCTAACCAGATGCATGAAAAAAAATAACGGAAAGGAGAATATACTTTTTTCTTGAACTTTCTAATCCATTTTTCTCTGAAGCTGAGAACAAATTTACCAAGCCTGCATCTGAATGTCATTGCAAGAAAGTGAAGAGTTCTCAAGCACAGAGAATGTGGCAACAGCCTTGCTCTCATGTTGCAGTGGTAGAGTTACTTTCCAAATATCAGTGCATGTGGCCTCTCCCAGTCCTCTCGGTGAAGGGGTGTGTAAGGGTAGCAGCTAATGAGGACAGGGACTCAATGTCATTGGGCACACTTCTAAACCCTGGGGGAGTAGAAATCCAAGGCTCCCTCCAAAGGGCTTCATCCAATCTTCACTATGCTGCTGTGAGGTAGGGATCAGATATTGTCCACGCTTTGAAAAAAATATCTCAGAGAAGGAAAGTAACTCATCCAAGGTCATACATCAGAAGTAGGTGACCAAGTGCTCATGATTATCCCTGGACTGGACTTAACCAAACCTACTCAAGCTTACCTCCTTTCTACAGGCTCCTAAACTTTGACCATAACCAAGTTTAGGCAAACACCAAGGTGAAGAGCAGCTTGTTGTGAGGTGCCAAACACAAAAAGAAGTCCTACTAACTTGCCCAAGTCATGCTGTCTGCTCAGCCTCCCCCAAAGTCCTTGCTAGCACTGTAACCGACCCTATAAAAGAAAAGATGTGCTCTGTTGGATTTTGAGATGCATAAAGATCCCAAAGTCAAAATATTCAATTGCAATAGTCTTTTCTATTAAAGTCTCTCCTATCTTAAATTCAGATTGGTTGGGATTCCTGGGTGGCTCAGCGATTTAGCACCTGCCTTCGGCTCAGGGCGTGGTCCTGGAGTCCTGGAATTGAGTCCCATGTTGGGCTCCCTGCTTGGGGCCTGCTTCTCCCTCTGCCTGTGTCTCTGCCCCGCCCCCCCCCTCTCCCTCTCTGTGTGTGTGTGTGTCTCTCATGAATAAATAAATAAAATCTTTTTAAAAAATTTCAGATTGGTTTTTCACCTGAGTAGGGGAACTGGGATTTGAATCCAGAATTCTCTGTACCCTAACTTATTCAGGGGTGGGAGTACTGAGAAATATTTACTTGTGTGCAGAATACTATGACACACAGGTGCTTTTTCTTCTATAAACCAGGAGTGATATTTCTAATAATATAGTCAGATTAAAACCTGACTGTATGTATGGTAGTCTTTAAATCTAAAAAATAATACATAGAGAATCTTAAAGATGTCATGGTCAGTTTTTTCTTTGCAATACATGTTTCTATTTGCTCATTTGTTTGTATTTTGCCCACAGAGACCAGAAGATGTATGATACTTTGAGGAAAGATTATGGGAAATAAGCCTAAGTGTGAGAAGATTAATATATTATTTTGTTATATATGGCAGAACTATCTTATTTGAAATCTGCAAGAGGTGAATAAAGAAATTGGTTTCCTGAGATAATTAGGCACAATTTCTGGGCTCATGGAATTGTTTTAGTGGTCAAGAGCTCATGAATCAGAACCAGATGGAAATGGGTTTGAATTCAAGCTTTGCCTTTTGCTGACTGACCTTGGCAATTTATTTGATTTCTCTGTCTGTAAGGTGAAGATTAAAATTACAGCTTTCTTAGCTTCTTATCTTCATGATTATAGAAATATAATTATGCATGGGTCATAATGCATTATACTTGCTCAATAAACTAAAAAAATGTAAGTAACAGGAGAGATCCACTTTGGGCAAGAAGCACGATTTGTCATTAAAGAGATTTTGCAAAGCAGGGAAGCCATTCTGATAAACCATGATCATCCAGGGTTCAAGTCCACCTACTTACATAGAAATATGTCTTTTTTGCGAACTCATGGCATAGGTGGCTTCCCTCTGCCTCAGCTCTTAGCACGTTTTCCAAACTTGTTGTTTCAGCAGTTCCTCAGAGGGGCTGAGGGATCTTGGATCCTTCTAGCTGCAGGTCATATTTACCCATCACCCGCTACTTGTTTAGTGGTGAAGCCGGGGGCAGGCACAGAAGGCAGGTGGGGCTGCGTCCTCTCTCCATGTTAGCTTGAGCAGTGACATGTGGTCAAGTGAACCTGCTTTTGAGCAAGGGGCTCTGGAGACCCCAAGAATCAGAGTTACTGAGAAGATTCTAATGGAGTCCCTCTGACCCACCCGCAGCACTCAGGGGGCTGTAACATGAGCTTGGGCAAACTGTTCAGCTCAAGCTCACATTTTGTGAATGAATGATTGCATGCATGCATGCATGCATGCATGAATGATCCAATTAAGTGTGGTTAGCCCAACCCTCAATTTTAGCACTTCACACAATGTGATCCATTTATTACTTGGTATAGCAATGTCCTTGTGTTGGTTTCCCAGGGCTGCTGTAACAAGTACCACAAACTGCTGGCTTAATACAACAGCAATTTGTTTCTCTTAAAGTTCTGGAGGCTAGAAGTCAGCAATCAAAGTGTTGGCAGGGTCGTGCTCCCTTGGAAGTCTCTAGGGGAAGATCCTTCCTTCCTTCTTCTAGCTTCTGGTGGCTCTCGGCACTCCTTGGCTTGTGGCAGCATCACCCTAATCTCTGCCTCAGGTGTCCCATGCCCATCTTTTCCCTTCATGTTTCTCTCTTCTTATATGAACACTGATTATATTGGATGAAGAGCCTACCCTACTCCAGGGGGACCACAACTTAATTAACCACATTTGCAAAGCCTCTATTTTCAAAGAAGGTCACATTCACAGGTACCAGGTTAGGACTTGAATATATCTTTGGAGAACACAATTCAGCCCATTAGGATATAGTCAGTGCTGGTGCTGAACCAGCCCCAGTTCACAACCCCCTTCTCCCAGCTACCTGACAGGTAGGGGCAGCCATATGGGGGGTCTTTGGGATGAAGCATCCACGAAAGCTTTAGTTTCCCCACATAGGAACACACTTGACTGTCAAGCCTCTTCTCACTTCCAGTTTGGAACATGCACCTGTTATTAAAAGTACAGGGGTCTTTGATGGCCACGAGGGGCACATACAAGGAGGAAAGCCAACACACTAGTGCTGATGAATAGGACAGAGAAAAGAGGTTTGGGTCCTTGAGCCATTTCTGAGCCTCCATTCCAGGCCTTTCCACCACTGGGGTCCTTGATTTGGGAGCCAAATAAGCTCTTATCTTTTAGTGCCATTGTGATGAGGTTCTGTTATTCTGCAGCAAAATCCATGCCTGGTTGATGTACATGTTTATCTTTCTCTGATGATGAGGCTGATGATACCAAATACAACAGAAACCACTATTTATTGAAACGTTCTTTACATGGATCATGTAATTTAATAAATATATCAACTCTATAAAGCAGCACCACTATTATCACCATTTAACAGACAAAGTAACTGAGTCTTAGAGAGATTGAGCCCTACCTGTGGTCTCATTGAGTAAGAAAGTGGTGGGCCCAGGATTCAAATGCAGGTCTACAGGCTCCCAAGCCTGTGCTCTCTGTGCCTGTACATGTTCTACTGTACCATGTGGTCTCTTCCCAAGAAAACTTTGGGAAAAGAATAAAAGAACTGTAGTAGTGATGATAGTGGTTGGTCTTTATTGCATGTGTATTAATCATTCAGTTGCTTATTAAGCAGCAAGTGCCAGCAGTGTGCTAGAGCTTTACCTGCAGAATCTCACAGAAGACTTTCCAGAGGACAGGGCTGAGCACTCCCTCTGCAGCCCTCAGCACAAATGGCTCTCAGTGGCTGAACTGTGAGAGGATCGTTGAAGCTGGGCTTTATAGGAAGAGTAGGAGTTTGATAGATGAAGAAGAAGAAATGGATATTTCAGAGAAGAGAAGCAGTAGGATCAGGGGTACTTTGCCAGGATTCCATCTTCAGCAAAGGTTTGGGTGTGGCTAGGGCTGTCAAAAGGTCCCCAGTGTTCATTCTCCCTTTCTTTTAGAAATAGCACATCCCCAGTTTTATCCTGGCACATGGCCACCCAGCTCCCAGACTCCCTTGCTACCAGTTGTAGTCAATTGATTAATTGTTCACCAGTGGAATGTGTAACTTATTAGTCATTTTTAAAAAAGATTTTATTTGAGAGAGAGAGAGAACATGAGCTGGTGGGGAGGGGCAGAGAGGGACAAACAGACTCTTTGCTGAGTGGGGAGCCCAACATGGAGCTCAATCCCAGGACCCTGAGATCGTGATCTAAGCTGAAGTCAGACACTTAACTGACTGTGCCACCCAGGAATCCCCCTTTTGCTTATTTATTTGTTTATTTATATTTATTTATTCATTTTTAAAGATTTATTTATTTGACAGGTAGAGAGAGAGAGACAGAGAGAGAGCACAAGCAGGGGGAGCGACGGGTAGAGGGAGAGGGAGAAGCAACTCCTTCAACTCCTTGATGAATATGGAGCCTGATGTGGGGCTCCATCCCAGGACCCCAGGATCATGAGCTGAGCTGAAGGCAGGTGCTTAACCAACTGAGTAATGCAGGTGTCTCTCCTTTAAAAAAAAAAAAAGATTTTATTTATTTGGGGAGGGAGGAGCAGAGGAACAAACATTCCCTGCTGAGCTTGGATTCTGATGTGGGGCTTGATCTCACAACTCTGGGATCATGATCTGAGCCAAAATCAAGGATGGGACCTTTAACTAACTGAGCTACCCAGGTGCCTCACCAGGCATCCCACTAGTCATTCTTTTAGAAAGAAATGGCTTATGTCCTTCCTGTGGAGCAAAGCATGGGCATGGTAATGATCCAGCTTTGATCATGAAGGTGAAGGCAACACACTGGGGATTGGTGGAGCAAGAAGGTGGAAGGATCTGGGCTCCTGCATGACTTTATGGAGCAGAACTGCCCTGTCAGTGTGGACCACTCATCTTTCACTGTTGGGTCAGAAAGAAGTAAATGGCTATCTTATTTAGTCAGATACAACTTGGGGCTTGTTTATTACAGCACTTAGTCTGTACACGAGTATCCTGGAGCTCCCCCTGGAACACATTTGGAGGAAGAGTCGCCAAGTTAATTCAGTCCAGCTCTCTGGAGGGTTAGGGAGAAACTTGACTGAGGAAGGAGGAGAAAAGCTGCAGGAGCCATAACAAATAAACAAATGTATTAAGTTATTAATTAAACAAATGTTTATCCAGTGCATACTGGAGTATCCATGCCATCCAGCCACTTATGTCCTCTCCCTGCTCTATTTTCTTCATCCCACATATCACTATCTACAATTATATTATCGCTCTTGAGTGGAGTAGTATTCACCTGAAGGTAAATTTATAGCATTGGAGAATGGAAAGTTAGCAAGTTTTGCAAGAAGAAATGTGGGAAGTTTGTGGATGTACAGGAAAGGGTGTGTATCATCATGACCTTGTGGAGGAACAGACAAAAAAATAAAAGGGAGATTGCAACCCAGCAGAGGTCTGCTTTCAGATGAGCACATGGGTGAGGTGAGCAAGAACATAGCTGGGGTTTGATAGAGGGGATGGAGGGTGCCTGGAGGTTCCTCTCCATGCTCAGTTGTTCAGGTATGGAATTTGGTATTCAAATAATAATGAGAGAATCCCCGTGCACATGAAGTGGACATCAGTAAATGCAAGATGGCTGGAGGCTTGGTTAGGGATTGGATTGAGAGGAGCACAACAGAAGAAGTAGAACACAACACAATAAGCATGTGGTCATGAAGGATTGACATTGAATGGTCTATAGAAGAGACAGACCTGGAGCTTCAGGGTCTGCACATACCTGTTATCTCTCCCATATTCCTCCTGCAGCCAATCCAGAAAGTCAAGCGACTAATGCCTATGGAGCATCTGCTGTTTTGTGTGTTGACCAGACATCCAGGGACAACAAGGTGTGTGAGCCAGTTGATCTCCTGTCCATTGTCTCCTGCACCAGAAGGAAAGCTCAGTGAGGGCTTAGACCTGTCTTCCTTCTTCACTGCTATCTCCCAGCACCTAGAACAAAGCCTGGCACACAAGAGGAGCTCAATAAATAATCTTGGGGTAAGTGAAAAAAGTAAACAGACAAATCAAACAATAGCCAGTTCCAGTAATTCTAAGAAAGGTAACTAGTTTGGGATGGAGAAGATAGAGGGAGTCTCCCCTTAGGATTCTGGTCAGGGAAGGAAAGTTTAAGATGAGATGCAAGGAAGATAAAGAGCCAGCCATGCTAAGAGAAGCGAGGGAAGCATTTCTGCCAGAGACAGCAGCTGGTCTGAGAGCCTCAAGGGTCGGAAAGAGCTTGATATGCTCCAGGAGCCTAGAGAAGATCAATTTGACTTTGAGAAGAGTGACATGGGCAGAGCTGAGAGACATCAGCAGGGGCAACAGGGATTTTATCCTCAGGTGTATCCCAACTCCATGTCTAGTGAGATATAATTCAATTTTGCTTTGAGAAAAGAATCCTGACCTCTGTGTAGAGAATGGAGTGGAGGCAAGAGTGTAGGTAAGATCCAGATGTTTGTCAACTCTAGTGGTGTGCATGGGAAATGATGCTGAAGAACTGGAAAAGAGGTAGGTAGATTTATCTGAAGCTTGCGGATGGACTAGGTATAGGAAGTGAGGGAGAGAGGAATCAAGAATGCTGTATCAGCTAGCTATTGCTGTGTAACAAATCACCTCATGTTCAATGGTTTAAAACAACAATCCTTTATTATTACAGCTCATACCCCTGTGGATAAGTTATGGATTGGCTGGTCTAGGATGGGCTCCCCATTAATCCCAGCTAGAATTGTTCTTGCTTTTGTGGCTCAGCAGGGGTGGGAGTACTGTGTGCTGTATTTTGATCTACACTTGTCTGGACACTGCTGAGTCATGTCTGACCCAATTGATTCCATTTCCTTCTGGGTGAGCAGGCTTGTTCTCATGGTAATGGCAGAGGTACAGGCAAGCTCTGTTACACAAGAGCATTTCAAGACTCTGCATCACATTTGCTAATATTCCATTGGCCAATGATAGTCCCACAGGACTACAGAATTATGTTTCAGCATAAATGGCAAAAGGTTTGGATGCTGTGCGGGCTAAAGAATTGGGCCATTAATGCAGTCCACCACAGATGTCTGCCATGCTTCTGGCAGTTTTTGCTATAATTTCCCACCTGGCTCACTCCAAACAATTCTTCTCTCTTCCCACCCACAGAACACCATTCTTATTTGCTTATTCTTGGAGCTTCTGAGGAAGACAGGGACATCAGATTGGAGACCTGCTCATGTGGCTTGGCCTTCCTGCAGAGGGTGGGGAGGAAGGCAAATGCACCCCACTGGGTCAATGACAGGTTTCATCCTTGGAGTTCGGCTCTGAATCTCTAGGGTTGAGGATGGATGTAGAGCCTGGCCCCCATATTGCGTGGGGTGACACTGAACGCGGGACACGCAGTGCAGGTTTACAAAAGCAATTGAGAAAGGCCTTGGCTGAAACGCGGAGAATATCTGCAGCTTAAATACAGGAGCGATTATATCATTTGTGGGGCTTTGCAAGCTAATTTGTTTGCTGCCTTTTCAATTTGCCATTCAGTTTCCATGGTTTCACGGTTGGTCAGAGATGGAATATTTAAATCCAATAGACAAAGCTTGAAGCTGAAGAGCTCAAACGGCCGTGGAATTGTTTTATAGCACAGACCAGTGGAAAGATTCCTGTCCAGGGAATGGAGAGAGAGAGTCTAGCCCCAGTTTTGCCACCTCCTGCTGAATTCCTTCTGTGTGCCTCAGTTTCTCCACCTGTGATGTGGTGTGAGCTCCTAAGGAGTTCCCTCCAGCTCTATAGTAACAGTGGCCAGAACAACAACAAAAGTAAGTAGGTCTAACAAGAGTAACCATAGCTACTGTTTATTCCATGATGATTTTGTGCTAGGCACTGTGTCAGGTTCTTTATGTTCCTGATCCCATTTCATTCTCACAATAAGCAGGAGAAAGAGAGAAAGAGATGCTATTTCCTTTTTTTTTTAAAGAAAATTATTTACTTATGAGAGAGAGAGAGAGAGAGAGAGAGAGAGAGAATGAGCAGAGAAAGGAGCAGAGGGAGGGGGACAAGCAGACTACACTGAGCATACAGCCTGATGAAGGGGCTTGATCTCGTGATCCCAAGATAATGACTTGTGCTGAAATCAAGAGTTGGATGCTTAACTGACTGAGTGACACAGGTGCCCCTGAGATGCTATTACTATGCCCATTTTAAGGGGCAGTGAAACAGAGGCTGGCCAATATCACACAGCTAATAGTGTCACAGCTGGGCTGTGGACCACATTAGTTTTAGTTCAGATCCCAGGGTCATAACACTTGTTCTCCCTCTCCCTAGGATTCTGTTCCCTCTAGGGCTGTTGGGTGGAACTTGCTATTGGAAATGTTCTGGTGTGCACTGTCTGATACTGTAGCCACCAGTTGCATGGAACTGTTGAGCCCTTAAAAGGTGGCTAGTGTGGCTAAGGGACTGAATTTTTAATTTTATTTAATTTTAATGCTTTAGCTTTAATTTCATAGAGCTACATGTGCCTCGTAGCTTGCATGTTGGACAGTGTAGCATGGTGCTTAAGAGCAAGGGCTTGGATCCATTTTCTGGACATGAATACCATTTCTGAAACTAATTGGTGGCATGACCTTGGGCAAGCTACCTACCTTTTCTGTAGGTAGCCCTCATATCTTTAAAATGGGGATAGTAATGGGTTGGATGAGAACTACATAAGTTAATAGACTTAGAACAGTGCCTGGAATATAATAAGAGCCATATAAGTGGTTATCAGTATTGTCACACCTATAGGTGGGAAGATGAAAAAACCCAATATATACTGATGCTATAAATAGCATCCCACAAAACAGTGCAAGGTAGTGTGGTGGGCAGTGCTGGCCCCTGGCCCCATACCCACGATCCCTTTAATGGCTCCACATGTCAACCCCCAGCCACTGCATGCTCTGCTGTGGCATGTGTCCCTGTCACCTTCAGAGGACCATCCTCAGGCACTGGAGCCTTCTTGACCACAGGGAGAGACAATATGCCTGGGAGTCTATGGACTCCTGCTCCCAGAAGCTTGTAGCCAGTGTGAGTGTAAAACACCCAGTTCAGCCACCTGCTGAAAAACACCATCCAAGTCTGGGCTGCTGTTTATACCCCAAAGCTCCCCCAGGGCATCAGGACTGGGCTGGGACTCTTGAAATGTGCCCATGTGGTTCCCTTCTTTCTCTGTCCTACATCCCTCCAAACCTGTCTGCTTTCTTCTTAATAAAACACATTTCTCTCAATCCTTGCCCCAGAGCCTGCTTCTGGGACATATGACCTAAAGAGTTGGTCATTATTTATTATGTCCAATCTTGACCTCAGCCTTCAGGCTATTCCTATACCCATTTTATAGATAAGGAACTTGAATCCTATGGAGGGAAGGAGTGTTTTTAATGTCACATGGTAGTAACTGAGGCTCTGCAGTGGACAACAGAGTCAATCTTCCTCCAAAGAGCATGCATTGATATTCCATTGACCACAATGTTTTCCCACTGCTACAAGGGTTCTATTCATAGTATCTAGAGAATGCCCTCTATACTGCACACCAGTTTACAAGGTGGGGTCCATTTTGACTGTACCAGTTGTGAGTCACTTTCAATATGACCCCAGCTTATATTCTATGCCTATGCATGAAATGACACAGAGATGTATATTTGGGGGTAAATCCAGACTACTCCAGAGATCCTGGGACAGATGGCGGGTTGGACCCCTGCACCTCCTTCCTCTTCTGAGACACAGTCTGTCACTCCTGCTCATCACTGCTTTTGCACAGGCTAAGTCTGTGTACTATCTCTGCATTAGGGCTGCTGTTAGCACCAGGCTCATTTGCAAGTCATTGAAGAGTGGTTGACGGCTATTAGGAGCCAGGCACCGTGAAAGATGAAAATGACACTCCAAGAGGTCAAGGAATTTGCTCAAGGTCAAGCAGCCTGGAAGTGCAGAGCCAGGGCTTGTATGGCTATGCTCTGAGTCTCATTTCTGAGTGCTTTCAGCCCTCCCTCCAGTAGCTGTGGTGAAGACAAAATGTGCAAGTTCCTGTGGGTTTCCCCTTGCATGCTTACCCCAGGTCTTCATGGTCTTCCTAGCCCCTCCAAAGCAGAAATGATGGAAAACCTTGCCAGTTCTCAGGGAGTCCAGAGCCCATCCCCTGGGTTTCTGTGGACTTCCAGTGGCTTGCTGTTCCCAGACTGCTCCAGTATCCTGTGCTGTTCTGTTCAGCACAGTGAGGACGGAGCTGTGTGTCTCATTTCCTCTTCGTGTCCTTGGGTGAGGCCACTTGAATCACGAATCCATGGGCATTGGAGGCCCAGTTGGAGATTTTGTGGTGAGACATAGTGGCATTATTGATTGGCTGTCCCACTACTGTGAAGTGTCACTGCTCTCTCAGTTAACCTCTATATGTCCCCAACTTGGCTCTAAGTCTTCTCCAACCTCATTCTTCACTCTGTCTCTGTTCCCTTTCCTTGGAGCCTCTTCTTCCTTCCACGGAGCACATGGTGCCAGACACACTCAGGCTGAGGTTGCTTGGAAGAAGGGATTAGAGCTCCCTGAGGCACCCATCATCCATGTTTTCTTCTAAACACCAATGGCATTCTTCCCAAGTGGACATCTTGTCAATGATTCTCCCAACCTGTTTTTACCCCATCTGTGATAGCTGGGAGTGAAGGGGTAAAGGAGAGATCACACAGCTGTTTGCCCATGGATCTGGCATTTGGTGGCTCCACATTCCATAAGGCGCTGCCCTAGCATGAAGTACAGAGCAGCAATATGACTCCCAGTCCTGTCTTATTGATTTCTCAGCAATGAAACACTAACTTAAATTCCCAGACTTATTCCTGCCTTTAGGGCATCCTGGGATGCCTGCCCCTTCCTCTCACTCTGAGAGAAACTTCTACTTATGCTTATGTGACAATATATCTACCATGACATCATGCAAGTCCTCCTTCCTCAACTGGCCCAATGTAACTTTTGGCAGTTGCTCCATTTCTGGACCAGTGCCACTATGGAGATGGCAGACACATAGTCATGGTGGAGGGTGAAGTCTTCCTCACAAAGGGTCAAACAGCACATGCACAAGGTGGGAAACACAGGTTGCATGACCAGGCTTTCATCTGTTTGGGGATAGATAAGAACAACTGCAGCTTCAAACATCCTGAGGGAAACTAAGCAGAGACCATTTGGTGCATGCCTACTATGTGTAGGCTTTTTACATAATGAAACAGCAATCCTCCAAAGGAGGGATGAATATTTCCATTTAATACCTAAGAAAACAGGCTTAAAGACATGGAAAAAAAATCATTCAACATCATAGTTCCAGAACCAGGGTAAGAACCTAAATTTGTTTCATTTCAAAGTCTATGCATGCTCTTCTACCTCACCATGCTGCCTCTAAAGTAGAGGTTGGCAAACGATAGCTTGTGGTCAAGTCTGACCCACTGTCTATTGCTATAAATAAAGTTTTATTGGAATATAGATATGACCATTCATTTACATATTGTCTATGTGTACATTTGTGCTTCAACAGCAATGTTAAGTGGCTGTGACAGAGACCATGTGGTCTGCTAAGCCTAAAATATTTATTATTTTGTCCTTTATAGAATAAGTTTGTAGACTTCTGCTGTACAGGTTAACTTAAATGTGAAATAAATGTTGAAAAAGACTCTCAAATTCTAGGATACTTTCTACATCTATGTCCAATAAGAGAGAGATGGATAAAGTTCAACAAGTCCACTCACTTGAAATCGAGGTAATGGTGTGATTAGTTGAGAGGTGTGAGGATGGATGGAAGTGGAGGATGGGTCACTATTCAGTCAAATCCTACATTTAAAAATAATGCAGTCTTAATTGGGGGCCAATATTTCAGGGTTTATACTATGGACTAAATTATGTCCTTCCAAATTAATGTGTTGAAGCCCTAACCCCCAATGTGATTCTATTTGGAGATGGAATGTGTAGGATGTAATTAGGTTAAATGAGGTAATAAGAATGGGGTCTTAATTCAGCAGGATGAGTGACCCTATAAGAAGAAGAGAGATTGCTTTCTCTCTATCCACACGTACAACAAAAAGTTCATGTAAATATTCAGTGGGAAGGTAGCTGTCTATAAGCTGGGAAGAGAGCCCTCACCAGAAAGTGAATCAGCTGGAACCTTGATCCTGGACTTCCAGCCTCCAGGACTGTGAGAAAATAGGTTTCTGTTGTTTTAATCACCCAATTTATGATATTTTGTTATGGCTGCTCAAGCAGACTAATACAGTTTATAAACAAATTACAAAGGAAAGAAAGTAAAGATGATTAAAAAAAAGAAAGTAAAGGTGATGATGATGGTGACAGACATCATATTGTTACAATAGCTTTTATTTACTGAGTGCTATCTTTCAGACACTGATATACACAGACATTCAATACATACAATGCTCCTTAAAGGGAGGTACTCTTGTTATCCCTATTGGACAGAAGCTGATCTGATTTTGCTCAGGCCATATAGTTACAAAGATGGGGAAGTAAGGTTCAAATCCAATGCTTCAAAGAAGTCTCTGGATCAATGCCCCAATTTGCAATCGAACAAGGAAGGTTACTATTAGCCTCATCTTTTAGATAAGAAAAATGAGGCAAAGGAAGGTCAGGTACCTTGGCCTCATATCAGTAGGTGATGGAGCCAGGACCACTCTGGATGGTTGTAGATGTTTTTCATTGCTCGATGATGTCTACTCAAGGGGGCTGAAATCTAGCTGGCACTCAACTTAGCAAATCACGGATACTAGTATGAGGGTATGTTTGCCCAGATGAAGGGACTTTTCCCCTGACTAAATAAAAGATAAATTTTCACCAAGCTATGGGCCCACTGAGAATGCATCTGCTCAGAGGAGCTGGTTTTTCTGATTTGCACCAAGGCTTATTATAGGAGAGTGGCCCTTGTAGAATCAGTGTTCAAGCCCTTCAGTCTGATTCAGAGCCAGCTCTTGGAGCCTGCAGACCTGGTCATTATTTTTCCCATGCCTTTTTCTTGTGTTCCCCCCACAAAGTGCTTTTTGATATATTTTATTCATTGTGTACGATACTGTGGAAAGAAATGTGATTTTAGTTGCTTGAACTAATAGAAGATTGCTTTTTTCATGAATAAGAAGTCTAAAATTAATTGGTTTAGAGCAGATACAAACTTATCAAGGACCCAGGGTTCTTCCAGTTCCCTGGTCTGCCTCTATTAGGGAGTGGTTCCTAGCCTCAGGGTCACAAGGTGGCTGCTGCACATCCAATCTTCACATCTGAATTCCAGGTGAGAAGTTTTGGAGAAATACAAAGGATGAAAGGAGTGAACCAATAAAAAGTCAATCTCATGTCAGTCCTAATAAAAATATCAGGAAATTGTAACTTTCTCAGAGGCTATATCCTTAAATCTCATTAGCTGGAACTGGGCTTCATGGCTACACCTAGCTTCAGGTGAATATGGGAGATGGTTATTTATAACCAGGGATGTTACCACATTGGACACAATTCAGATTCCCTTAGGAAGGAAAAAGGGGAAAATACATCCCATAGCTCTTAGCAATGTCAGCTACACCCAGCAAATAAGTTCCATATATAAAGTAATATATAATTTGCTTCTCCACCTCCGTGAGCCAAATGCACAACTCCTAAGAACATTTTTAGGTATTGACAAGTAATATCTAAACCATTTCCTTCTTCTTTCTAGAGCCTGTGCTCCACACATAGGGCGGGGACACTGAATTGCTCTCAGCCAGTGATCTTCACCATCAAATATTTCAGCTCCACTTAGGATCAGAGTTGCCTTTCCTCCCAAATCCCTGATACCTGGTTTTGTCCCTGTTCCCATCCCCATCTTGCCCTTTGGCTTTGCCACCTGTACCTGGGCTTCCTAGCCCCAGACTCCTGCATACTTCCCTCTGTAGGGCTTCCTAGGGACTGAAGCTGATCTGGTGACCACCCCTGCCCACTAGACACTGTACCCACAGCAAAGTCAGCCCACTGGGGTCTGAGCACAGGGTCAGGAGCTCTGGCTCATTCCTCAGCCCACCTATTCAGTCTTTGCAGTTGAGGAAACTAATAGTGTTCTCACCGAGCCTGCTCTGGTTCCAGCCCAGGCAGTCTCCCGGGTGCATTTGCTAACCTGGGCAGTCTCATTGTAGGTAAATGTATGGTTTTCATTAGGCCTTTGGAATGACTGGAAAATAGTTCATAAGTCTTTGTATTACTTTGTAGCCTAGCGCTGTCGAGGAGAACTTTCTCTGACAGTGGAAATGTTCTCCATCTGCACTATCCCCTCAGTAGCCACTAGCTGCATGAGGCTCCTGAGCACATGAAATGTGGCTAGTGCAGCTGAGGAACTAAATTTCTAATTTAATTGACTTTTCATTGACTTAAGTTTAAAATTAAACAGCTACATGAAGCTAGTGGCTATCAGACGGGACAGTGCAGCTCTTGAGGTTTGCTCTGGGGATTTAGGCACAGTTAGGAAATCACCAAGATCATTGGCTGAACCAAAACCCAAACCAAAAAACTCGCACATATGAAATAGTTAGACAACAAACAGGCTACCAAAGCATCTATTGAGTCTAAGACCATAATAGTGACCATTTGTTGAATATTTATTCTGTGCCAGAGGCTTATATCCATGATCCCATCTTATACTCCCAACAGCCCTGCATAGCTGCTTTATCTCCACCTAGCAGGCAGGAAAAGTCCGTGTTGGATAGCTTGGGTTACTTATCTGGGCTGCATGGTGCAGTCTAGATTGGAACTCAGGGCTGCCTGACCTTGCCATCCATGGGTAGTTCTTCGACCACTCAGGCTTCCAACAGTTGAGCCCATCCTTACACAGGGTGCTCAACAGTTCACTTGATCACTGCCCTCCTTTTTCCTGGGTGACAATAGATTTTTTTTTTTTTTTTTTTTTTTGTGACAATAGATTCTACTAAACACTTAAGGCTTTGCTATTGTCAAGTCCAAATAGTAGAACTGTGATTGTCACAGAAGTTTATTTCAGTACATACACACACATATGTATGAATACACTCACACACATTATAGAGACACACATGCACACATAGACATACACGTATACACTTGTATGCACACACACTCATCACACAGACACACACACAGATGGACACACACACATATCATACAGACGCACACAGCTATGCTTACATATACACATATGTATGCACACACACTCAACACAGACACACACACATACACTCAGATGGACACACACAGGCATGGCCATCACACAGACACACCTATGCACACAGATGGACACATCCACTTGCATATACACTGGCACACTTTACTTTTCCCTGCAACTACCCAACGCGGAACTTATACTCAGTCTTTTTCTCTAGAGAGAGGACTCCTAACAAGGGAAAGATTTAATACCCAGAACCAAAGACAGAGACAAGTGGCCAGTGGTCTGAAAGAGGCAAAGCTCTCCTAATATTGCCCTTTATCCAGTTTCCTCCCTAGTTGCTGGAAGTTTCCCAAAGTGAAATTAAGTCCAGGAAGCAGCCAATCCCAAACCTCTGCTGACTTCTAACACAGCCTAATGCCCCTTGAGAAAAGCCTTCTGTCTCTGTAAGTCAGTGATTGGAATGGTATGCACAGGACTTGCCCACAATACAAGGACTGGTGGTCTGTAGGATCTACAAATGGGCCCTGAAAGAAAACCTGTATGAAGGAGTTGATGGAGTCCAAGGTCTGAGTGGTTCCTGAGCAACAGAGAACACATCTCTGCTCTGCTCCCTCACTGGCTCTGGAGGTGGAGAACAGCCATGCAGCAATGGATGATAAAAATATAATCAGGGATTCCAGGATGGGTGACTGGGTTGCATAACTGGGCTCCTGCTGTGACTGTAGCCAGTTCCAACAAATTTAGTGCATCTTCTTTTTGAAAGAGAATTTCCAAGATCACGAGTCTTGCTTTCTGCAACTCTACGTGGGAAGAAAGTTAAATTGTCCTTCAAGAATTCAATCAGATGCCAGACTGTATGGTATTAAGGTAATGTGAGTTGCTGTTAGTACATATACTTCCAAACTCAGTTGACTTATAAAATAGAAGTGTCTTTTACCCTCATGTGAAGTCTAATCAAAGGGAGGGGGAAGGTAGGAATAGGCTTTGCTCCACACGGTTATGGAGGGACCCAGGCTGATGGTGGCACTGCCATCTTCATTCAGCAGGTGACCTCCTTGGCTGCTCTGGGCATTGAGATCCACCAGAAGACAGGAATAGAGAGACTTCAGGTTCTCCTGGGAGGCTTCTGTGGGCCACCCCTGGATGCAGCAACATTGCTCCTACCTATACTCTGTTGGGTGGGACTCAGCCACATATCCCCAACTAACAGCAGAGAATCCTGGAAACCTAGCCTAACTGTGCTCTCAAGGTGAAAAGAACATGGATTTGGCCAATGGCTAATTAGTCCTTGCTATAGACCATTAATCCCTCAGCTGTCAGGTAAGAAAAGAGACTTGTGCTTTTATAAAGAATCCATATTGCCAATGGGCTGCGGTAAGATTTTTCTTGTTTGTTTGTCTTGGCCCAGGGCATGGCTTTCCACGCCTCTTAAAATGTAAGTAAAGAAAAACACAGGAGGAAAGGCCAACTAACATGAATTGGGAAGGTTTGAGGATTTATTGGACTCTGTGTATGACAACCAATCATGTCTGTCCACCAGATGAGCTGAAATGAGCTGGTATCACCAATCAAGGGGTAAATAATGTGAAGTGCAAGGCCCAGCATGGTCTGGCCACTGATGGTTTCCCAGTTTCACCTCTGGGCACGTCTCTCCCTCTGAGTGTTCCAGCCTTACTGGCTTTTTTACTCCTGAAGCGCCATTTCTACTTCAGTGCCTTTGCACAAGCTCTTTTCATTTCCTCAAATGTACCAGACTCATTGGTGTCCCCAGTCACCTCCAGCAGGAGGCAGCAGTGTTCTGGCTTCTTTAAATCATCTCTTCCCTAGGCCTCTGTACCTGACAACAGGGCGGATTTAGCTTTAGCGGTAGGAGATGCCGCCTGTGGGTTCAGCTAAGATTTAATCTTTTATGTGGTGGATAAAATGCTGCTTACGCCTACGGCCCACCTAATGCATATGCCTTGTAATAATTTTAATATGGAAATTAAAGAGCAAAAGTTGGCCAGCTTTGTGCTTTTATTAACCACATTTTCTAGGCATTATTACTTTTTCTTTGTTTCATGCTATTTCCTATCAGTGAGAAATCTGTTTAGTATATTATTTGCTGTGGATAATAACAGGGTTTGTTTATGTGTGTGAGTGTGTGTGTACGAGCCACTTAAAAACTGTGCCTGGACCAGGTTGGCGCTTACAGAAGCTTAAGATGAATAATGCCTTTTCTTGGCTACATTCCCCCTATCCGCTGGCACGCTATCATTCTCAGACCACATTCCTTGCTCCTGCTATTTTTCTATAACATCGCCCTGCTGTGTTTCTGGCCAGAGCTCTTTCACTAGAGGTGGAGCAAAGTTTAACAGAATCGAACAAATATTTATTGAACACCCACCTTTTCTTATTCAAGTTTCCTCGAAGCCCTGTGAGAGGGCATTATTTCCCCCCTGTCTTTCATCTCCATTCTGCCTTCTGTGCTTCTCTTACCACCCTCTGGAGCCCCAGTTCCTATGCAAAGTCATGGAACAGTTAGGATATCCCTGTGGCAATAATATGAACTGTGAGTTGTGCTTTTTTTCTCTCTATTTCCATCCAGATCACTAAAAATAAAGGTGCCAGCTTACCCAAGATGAACCTGAAAGGGGTCCCTGTGGACTGTGACAATGGCTGGTTTGTATTACCCTCCCTGGAAAGACAAATAGAGCAATTTGGAAGGTGGAGGGGAGGGATTCTGTTTGAGAGAAGTCATCCTGCCCTCCCAACTTTATAGGGAAATGGTTGGGAGGCCACATGTATTCCCCTGAAGAGCAGAGATGGAAGCCTGATCTGTTGCTTGTTTCCTGTCTGGAACCTAAGTGAGAGCTGATGGCTCCTCTAGAGACCCCTGCATGAGCCGGGTATAGAGCAATGTGGAGGGACATGGCTGAGAGAGGCCGGCACCCAGGTATGGCCACATTCCCACTGTATGGTTGGCAATGCTGCAGTGGTGGGGTGCATTACTGTTTCCAACATGCCCTCCTGTCTCAGTGCCCTCTGCCCAGTTACACTGCAGCCCTTCCCATGGGAGATGGAGTGTTATTTACTCCGGCAAGATCAGGGTGGGGAGGGCCCTGGGGCCTGTGTTAGCCAGTGGGGTGTGGGTGAAGTAACAGTGACCCACTTCTGAGCCCAGAGCTCAAGAGACACAGGGAACAATACCCTGCCAACCACCCCACAGACCCTGAGCTTGAAGGAGAGCCTTCCAACCTACCCACAGACTTGTGTGTGTCATGGTAACACTTATTGCTGTCGGCCCCTGAGTTTGGGGTACTTTGTCACGCAGCTTTGTTGCGGCAAGAGGTGACCACTTGTAAGGGCTTGGAGTGAGCATGTAAGTAGGTAGGGCCAGAGCAGGCTCACCGCCCCCTCCCCCTCCCCGACACCTTCTGGTGGGATGAAGAACCATCACCTCTGGGAAAGGAAGGCCGCTATGCTGATATGACTACCCACTAGCCATGGTGGGAGGCTGCACCAAAGTCTCCACTGGGGACCAAGGGACCATCCAATGTGCCACATAATAGATGCAGCAGCTGGTGGCATTGTGGAGGAATGGGCAGCCCAGAGCCCCTCACAGTGGGGACAGAGTGTGTATCGGGCTAGAGACTTTGAACTGGATGGTCATCCATTCCATCTATATTTATTGGACACTATGAACCAGGGAGTGATCTAGGTGCTGTACCTACAGGGGTAAACAAATCAGTCTGCGTCCCTGCTCACTTACAGCTCACATTCTAATTACTGATGATGATAATAACAATAATACTATTAATACCTACATTATGTCAAACACCTGCCTGACAGAAGACCATGTCTTAAAACAAAAGTGACTCTGGAAAAATGATTAAATGACTACACGGGGCTGGGTGGACTGAATTGTACTAAATTTAATTTTCTTACTGTCAAGTAGGAATAGAGGCTTGTTAAAATAAAGTATGGGCAGTATAAAACTGAAGTGAGTTTACGCACTTACATGTATAACTTGTGGCCATCCTGTTCTGGCTATGACTCAGGTAAGCACCCACCCTGCTTCCCTGGAAGCTCTGTCTGCCTGCTACCCTTCGCTGGGGCTGCCTGCCCCCTACAGATGCCCCTCACCTCCCATCTGCACGAGGAGCTGCTTGTGAGATAAGCATCCTAGAACATTCTCTGGCCTCAGCTGCTCCATTGTTACTCTTGGGTTTTTGTGTAAGCGCCTGCCTGCCTGCCTGTCTTCCTTTCCTTCATTCCTTCCCTCTATCACTTCTTCCCTTTCTCCCTTCCTCTTACCCTTTCTTCTCACAGTAATTACTGGATCTCAGCTTCTATTTTTCCAGTCCCTGCTCTTTTGGTCCTACGACACCTGCTCACTGACCTCAGAGTTGGAGACTTCTCTCAGCCCTTGGAGTACAAAGTGCATTGTCCCAAATATTCTTGCATTTGTTTTTTTTTTTTTAATTTATTTTTTTATTGGTGTTCAATTTACTAACATACAGAATAACACCCAGTGCCCGTCACCCATTCACTCCCACCCCCCGCCCTCCTCCCCTTCTACCACCCCTAGTTCGTTTCCCAGAGTTAGCAGTCTTTATGTTCTGTCTCCCTTTCTGATATTTCCCACACATTTCTTCTCCCTTCCCTTATTTTCCCTTTCACTATTATTTATATTCCCCAAATGACTGTTACTGTAAAGAAGGCTTACCTTCTATGTTGCGCAGACAAGCCAGCACTGTCCAAGGTGCTGATCCAGACTCATTAAATCCTCACAAAAACACTCACAGGGAGATATAATTGTTATCCTTCTTTTCCCACTCAGGCAACTGAGGGATGGAGAGCTTTTGTCATCTGCCCCAGTTCTCAGGCCACTCTTGGGGAGAGGCAGGGGGCTGCAGGCAGTGCCATCATTAGAGGCATGGGGGATGGGTCATGAGAAGGCAGGATGGGAAAAGGCCAAGAAAGGAAGTGGGAGGGAGTTCAGGGTGGCTTTAGCCAAAAGCAAATCACTCTGGGAGAAAAGACGGTCAGTACAGGTGGGTGAGGCCACAGGAAAAATTTGAGCATCCTCCATCCTCATGCTGAGTAGCAGCGCTGCAGTTGAATAATTCTGATGAGGAAGGTAGTTTTATCTTTCTCAGGAAGCTTGGAAACACTTAAAAACCATCTTGCATTAAGGGCCTCTGAGGCTTATCCTATTTGAATTAGAAAAATGCATGGGGTCTCTAGCCTGTGAAATCCCAAAGGCACCTGACTTCTGCTTCCTGGCTCTTCCCTGTAATGTGAACAGCAATCAGGAAACAATACTTGACATTTATCTATCCAGAGAATTCTCTTCTGTTTTTTTCCCTTTCTTTCTGAGAAGCTGAAAGCTGTTAAGAACTGATGGTGGTAATTCAGAAGATGGTAGGTTGCTTTTTATTTGTATTTGAATCACAAAATTATGGCTTATCCCAAAGGTAGGAACAAAGAAATAATGCCCAAGAATTTCTGAACCAGAGACAAGATTGGCTTCAATTTCCTTGTCATGCTCAGCTGAGAAAAGGCTAGTCATAGGAAGGCTAGTCATAGGCCCCTCTGTGTTCTGTAAACCAGGGTTGTGCATTTCCTCTGCAACTTCAAGGGCCCTGGTGTGCCTTGTGTGACCCTCTGAAGTCTGATCCCCCACTAGATTCTAAGCATAATGAAGACAGATCCTCTGCCTCTTGTTCATTGCAACATTCCAGTGTCTGGCATATGGAGTTTGGTCAACAAACATTCGTTAAATATGATGAAATGAATGAATGGATAAAGCCCACATGGAAGAATCTCGTGGAGCTGGTGGGGGTTCCTTCCTGCATTAACTCTCTCTCTTGTCTGGATTTCTTTGTTTGTTTGTTTGTTTTGTTTTGCCTGAAGATTTATTTATTTGAGAGAGATAGAGCAGGAGTGTGAGAAGGAGAGGGAGAGCGAGAGCGAGAGAAAGAATCTCAAGCAGACTCCCCACTGAGCACAGAGCCCCATGCGGGGCTCGATCTCATGACTCTGAGATCATGACTTGAGCTGAAATCAAGAGCAGTTGCTTAACTGACCGAGCCACCCAGGCACTCCCTCTTGTCTTGATTTCTGTGCTTCATATGGGCACGAAGAATAGGACCTTCTGGGCAGGAAGGTACTTGCTTGTGTTTGAGCAGCTTGGAAATCAACTCACTGGGGTTGGGCACTCTAGGCGCCACTGGCAGGAGAGGGAGCTGGGACCATGCACTATGGGAGCTGGCCACAGAGTTGGGCTCTGGAAGGAATGAGCAGGCATAGGGTCTGAAGGGCTGTATCTATCTTAGACCCAATTTTGGCAGTGGGGCTTGTCGAAGTAGCTGAATGGGTGAGGAATAGAGCAGTTATAGGCTGGGCCTGACTTCACAAGAAGTATGCGGGCTTTGGGGGAAGTTACTGGTGAGGGATCTGTTGGATGGGGACGACTCATTCAGCAGCCTGAGGTACAGGGAGGGCAGATCTGGGACCAGGGAGGAGGAAACCAACAAACACTAGGAATGATGTAAGGATTTACATAAGGCCTAGGTGTGCTGAGTGCCCCATTTCCAGCACTGGGACATATGCAGGTCAGCCAGCAAACCGGAGGGTGGATCCAGGTAGAGTTGGACTATACCACTAGAATGGGGTCCAGGGGTGGATGGGGGGTGAGTGGGTGGGGAATGCTTTGGCTTGGGAATCAAGGGTCCTCATCTGCTCCTGATTCCAGTGGTCTTGTCTGGGCCTCAGCATTCTGAGTCTGATGCATATAATCTAAATCTCAGCTACAGAATTATACAGAGATGGGATTATAACTACATGACTTCCTCCCTTTGGGACTGGCTTACTTGACCCAAAAGCTTAAGGTCATCATTTTCTTTTTTTTAAATAAATTTATTTTTTATTGGTGTTCAATTTGCCAACGTGCAGAATAACACCCAGTGCTCATCCTGTCAAGTGCCCACCTCAGTGCTCACCACCCAGTCACCCCCACCCCCTGCCCTCCTCCCCTTCCACCACCCCTAGTTCATTTCCCAGGGTTCGGAGTCTTCCAAGATCATCATTTTCTTGAGCTGGAGACCACAGATTCATGAGACCATGGTGAGTTTCAGAAGTGTAGTGCTGTGGAATAGGGCTTCTGAGGTCTGGTCCCAGAATGATGGGTGTTAATTAAAGAGAATATAGCATGGGGTAGGCTGGTAAGACCCTAAGTCATTATGGAGGGCATTTCAAATCTGATATCAGCATCAGGTGGCAATGTGGAATATCACGTCTGAGGAGGTTATACTAGGTGGAAATAGGGGAGTGAAAGAGGACCAACCCCAGAGGGATAAAGACCCCTGGCTATGAATAATGGAAGGAGAGCAAGTAGTACAGAACCAAGTGCTGCATGGAGAAATAACAGATGGCTGTGCCTGGTACAGCATGGCTGGTAGGTAAGGACAGCAATGGGAAGGTAAGAGATCCTCACCTCTAGATAATGGGGAAAGAGTCCCCCCCACCCCCATGAAACAATGGTGTGACTTTAAGGATGTTTAGGGATGTTCTGATTCCAGACACAGATGGATGCTGCTCTCCATGCCTCCTGCACACAGACAAATCCCTTCCCTAGGTAGTTTCTGTGGCAGGGACTTACTTCCATTGGCAGCCAGGCCTCCAGATTTCACCTGGTACTTGGGTAGAACAAAGATGAAATACCTGCTTTCCTTCTCATTCTTTTTTACTCCCTAGACGGTGTCTCATTGTCTCCCTAAGGCCCTTTCTGCCCACTGCAATCTTCATGATCTCTCCCCTAATTTGGTCATCTCTACTTTTACTGCCTGGACTCATATAAGCTCACATGACCTTGTGATTGCTCTCCCAGACCACTATTTCTCTTATCATGCTCCATAACCTACAAGACAGAAACTAGTTACTCCATGTCCTGGTTTGTTCTGGCTCCACCTTATTTTTCTGAGCTTATCTCCTGACACTCACTTGTCAGACCCTGCATTGGACCCATTTCGGAAGCCACTTCCAACATCCTCCACTTCACCTGTCTACTTGTTTTTTGGGGCCTTTGTTCCAGCTTTTCTAGCAGATCTACCAGCTAGATCTGTGTAGTCAAATGGGAAATTTTAGATAATCCTGACTTATTCTGCTGGAGGACTTCTTGGTCATTTGCATGTAATAATCCACTTTTCATCATCTCTGAACAAATTGAACGGGCACATGGACACCAAGAGGGCTTAGGGACCCTGCACTTAGAAGGGCTCCACGCTTGGTTTAATGTTCTGCTGTAGCTGCCTGAAATTTTTAATAATATGTGAACAAGGGCTCCTGGATTTTCATTTTGCACTGGGCCCAGCTGCTCCTGCTATGTGGATTTTGACCAAGTTCATGTAGACATAATCCAACTGTACCTCATTCGTGTCCAGTGCTGTGGGACTCTTGCTTCCTGCTCTAGAGCTTCCCCATTGAAGCTGAAGTATCAGGTGCCTTTAGAAATGGGGGTATTGCTTATGCCCCCCTTAGGGTGAACTCTTGAACAATGGAATATGAAAATGGAGAAATAATTTTTCCCCCCTTCACCCCTCCATCCTGGGGTAGACTATCCTAAGATGCACTTGATATGGCTGACGGAAAAATGGTCCTGTAAGGTGGAGAAATCTGTTGCCCTTAGCAGTGGCCAGCTCAGGGCCACCTTGGCTTCCTTCCTTCCCTGGTTCACTCCTTCTCCCAGCTTCTCCAGCCTAGGGGCCTGTACTCTGTAAAAATGAAGGAGTATTCATCAGTGATGTCTCTGTTGGTTAGGGTGAGTCAATGAAGAAAGTCTCAGGGAGATAGGTCCTGTCAATCTCTGTACAGGCCTCCCCCAGTGCCTCAAAGGTGCCTTATGGTCAGAGACTTCAGTATGTGCTGGTTAGGAGGCTGGGTCTCCATGTCACTGTGTCTGGGCTTGAGTCTTATCTCTAGCACTTAGTTCCCAAAATTGAATGACCTTTGACTTGCTACTTGACCTCTTTAATCTCAAGTTCCTCTACAGATTGGAGATAATAATAGTACCTAGCTCAAAGGGTTGTTGGAGATTAAGTAAATATCATCAAACGTTAGCATTGGGACTGGACTTAAAAAGTTTGTGTCTGCAGGTTACCAATTACTATTATTCTCACATGCTGAGCAAGACTTGCCTTTCAAGGGGGGAGACTCCAGTCCTAGACCTCAAAGTTGCCGAATATACAGGTTCTCTGTCTAAAGGAAGAAGAGGGGTGAGGTACACACATGGCCTCAGAGGATAGCCATATTTGACCTCAAAATCCAGGCCTATCATGTGTTGACACATGGCCTACCTTGGCTGTCCCTCGGTTTCTTTATACAGAAAATGGAGAGAGCTATGTTTTAGGGAGAATTTTGGGCAAAAATTCTTGTTGCTTGTCACAAAATTTATTCGTTTCAGAAGGCATTGCATAAAAAGTTCAGAACACTGAGAGACAGACATTTATTAGAAAGGTTTTTTTTTTTTTAATTTAAGAAATTGTTTCTTATTCAAGATAGTAGTCAGGAAGAAGCTATCACTAGCCCCTTGTTGGTGAAGTCTTCTCCATCTGAGCAGCCTGGAGACCTCTCCCCATTCTGGGTGGGGTGCCAGGGGAGGGGGCAGGAAAAGGTCAGCTGACAACAGGAGCCTTACCATTTGTGTTTCCAAGAGTCAGGGCTTCCTTTATTACATTTTCCTCCCTCCCAAATCACTTGCTGTAACTTATATAAATTATCTTGGGGAACAAAATGACTTAAGGTCTCCTGGTATACCTGTTCCATATGTTCAGAGATGAAGGATGGATCATCACATGCAAACAGCCAAGAAGCCTTTTAGCAGAGTGAGTCAGGATTATCCAAAAATTCCTTTAGCATCATGATCTACTTAGTAGTTGGGATGGCAGCAGAAATAAGAGTAAGAAGAAACCACCTGAGTGGTGATTGCTCTTTATTGAGCAAGTTTCTTTGTCATTTCTCATTCAGTATGTATGTTGGGCACTCACCACTCTTCATAAATAACGAAGCCAACTCGGAGAGGCTAAGTGATTTGCCAGAAACAGCACAGGATTTAGAAGCAAACAGCCAAGCTGGGATTCACATCTGAGTTTTATCTGGCCATTCTGTTTACTTTCCCCTTGAACTTTATGCCTTTTGCCTCTGTGGGTTTTCACAGGGACCCAAGGAAACATAGTCCATAAAGTGCCTGACACTTGGTAGGATGATGCTACATGCTAGGTTTTCCCCTTTAATCTGTTCAAGGCCATGATCATTTGGTCCTGCTTTTCCCACTTTGATATAGACCTTAACTCCTCCTTTTGAAACATTATAGTCTGAACCAAATCTTTCGAAGGACATTGTTTATTTCCCATTTCTATCTTCCCAGAGGGGCCCCCGATGCCTCTTGCTCCTGCTCAGTTTCCTATGACACTGCTGGAGGCTCCTGGTCTGGTCTCACCATTGTTCTTGCTCTTCAGGGCATCACCGGAAAAGTGGCCAGCAAGCCAGACCTGTGGGCCAGCAAGCATGCGGCTCACCTGGGGACAGTAGGAGGGTCCCAGATCATCTTCGGTAGTGAGCTTCTGTGCCCACCAGCTGCCCTATCCACGGCTAACCTACATCCAGTGTGCAGAGATTGGTCTATAAAGCATAGTCTCAGACAGCCCAGGGATGGACAGGCAGAGTGGTTAATAACAATTATTTTGATGGTAATAATACCATTTCCTGATTGCTTGCTAGTGCTAAACACTGTAGAATTGAGGATTTTATTTACCTGGGTTGTCTCATCAAAGCCTCAAAATAACACTATTCAATAGGTGCTTTTATTTCTGTAATGTCACTGTCAGCACGGAACAGTGCCTCAGAGATTTAAGGGGACTCAGCTCGTATTTGTTAAATCTTCAATGAGTCTCTTCTTTCATGGAAGCCAGAGAGGTTAAGTAGCTTGCTTAAGGACATGCAGCAAGCACTGATTTTTCCCTGGGGAATCTAAATCTAGTTTTTTCTCTTAACCATCACACAATACTGTCTCCTGTTAACCAGAGGGTTAAAAAGGGGTAGGAAGTCTCTACAGGGGGATCCCCAAACTTACAGTCAAGACCTGAATTTGAACCCCAGTGTTGCCGCTTACTAACTTTTGAGCAAATCCCTCAACTCTCAGGGACAGACACTGCTTATTGACCAATCCCCTGACACCTACACTCTAAAGGCCATGCTATGGGTTGAACTCTGTCCTCCTAAATTCTTGTGTTGAAGTCCTACCCCTCCAACATCTCAGAATGTGACTTTCTTTGGAATAGAGTCTCATGGAGGTAATCCAGTTAAAAAGGTCCCTATTGCAATAGGCCTGATGTCTTATAAACAGGGAAATATGGACACAGATGCATAGAAAGAAGATAACATAAAATGACACAGGGAGAAGGAAAGGACAGCTACTTGAAGTCACAGATAGAATATCCTTCCCTCACAGCCCTCAGGAGGAGCAAACTGGAGGACACCTTGGTCTTGGACGTCTAGCGTTCGTACTGCTATATAAGCCACCTGGTCTGTAGTACTTTGTTATGACAGTCCCAGCACCAGAATAGGCAGGAGAAAGGACTTTTGCAGATACCCTTGCAGCTAGGACTGGCCAAGTGACACGACATTAGCAGTGAAATGTGAGGGGCAAGTGGTCCTGGAGGGCTTCTGGGAAAAGGCGGCTAGTGTCACCAGCACCCATCTCCCCTTCCTCCTTCCTGACTGCAGATGGGGTATCCGGGCCATTTTAAGATAGTGGAAGAGAGTGGGATCACAGGGACCCCTGCCTAGCTGCTATCACCCTGCTGGCAACTGCCCACTTCTAGGCTCCTCTTTTTTTAAACCAACTGGCCAGAGCTTGTGTGATTTGCTGCTGAACTTTCTGATCTGCTCTTGGAAGGTGCTGCCTCTTGTACAGAGTGTGGCTGACCCATTCAGGGTGGGGGGCGAGAGGGGCGCTGCATAGAAGAAATGAGACTCTATGCAGGATGCTGCTGCAAGCAGAACACACAGAACTGTGTGAGTTACTGTCACAATAAACAAAACCTCCCCAAAGCTATCAATGTAATTTAGAGCCTGTTCCCAACCCCTGACTCATAAAGCCCTGTGCTGGTTTCCCCACCAACCAGCCAGATGGCCTGAAAGACATTTTGTTTCCCGTCATTTAGTGTGATTATTATTTAAAGCTGGAAGGAGGCCTGGAGATCATTTATTTCAAACTCCTTATTTTATAGATGAGGAAGCTGGGGCCCAAGGAGGCTGAGTGACTAGTCCAAGGTCATTCCACCAGAGCCAGGCCCAGGTAATCCAGAGGTCACTGGATCCCAGAGCAGGACTCCTCCAGCACCTGTACTACATGGCCTCAGAGACTCAGGTCAGAGTCTGTATCAGCGAGTCACCTGCTTAAAATGCTTTTTTTGACTTAGGGCCCAGCTACAGGCATGACATTTCCCCTCTGTGTGAGCAGATGTGGTCGCTGTCTTTCTGCATCTCTGTTTTGAATTCTTCTGGGCATGTGCACAGTCTGGCCAACACTATTAGGGTTTGTTTTTGTGTCTTGCTTCCTTTCCTCCCATTAATAATGATAGTTATCACTGCTGACAGCTAGCTCATCATGTTCCAGGCACAGGAAAGTTCTCCTCCCACCTTGTCTTAGGTAACAATCTCAGTAACACAATGGTGTCGGTACTGCCGCCCCCATTTGTAGACACACTCCTTGAGAGTAAGCCATCTCCTCTGGGTCTCCCAGGTAAGCTAGCTTTTGTCTGGCCATGTGATAAAAAGCCTTCCATTCTGTTTACAAGAGGTCCACATATTTTCAGTTCTGAGTGCCCTACTGGGTCCTGGGGATAGAATGGCTATATGGTCTGAACATTCAGGTCCCTCTTTCCCTTCATTCATACGTTGAAATCCTAATTGAAATTCTAATGTCTGATGTGATGATATTAAGGGGTGGAGCCTTTGGGAAGTGGTTAGGTCCTGAGGGTGGAGTCCTTGTGAATGGGATTAATACCTTTATGAAAGAGGCTGTGTGGAAGTGAGCCCGTTCTTTCCATATAATGTAAGGACACAAATCTATGATCATTCTGGCAGCCTGATCTGGGACTTCCAGCCTCCAGAACTGTAAGAAAGAGATTTCTGTTGTTGATAAGTCACCTGGTCTGTGATATTTTGTTACAGCAGCCCGGATGGACTAAGGCAAGTGAATGAGACATTACACCTGTCCTAAAGGAGCAGACAGTCCAGAAGAAAGGCATTACCTAAGGTTGCATATGCAATGGTCACAGGCATACCTTCTGGAGCTAGAGAGTCTGGGCTTGAATCTAGGCTCTGCCACCTACTGGCTGTGTGACTTTGGGCAAAGTACTTTATCTCTGTGTGCCTTGGTTCTACTGTTACCCCTAATCTGTAAAATAGGGGTAACAATAATGCTCCCCTCGTAGACTGTTGTGAGGATCAAAGTAGTTAGTACGTGCCAACTATTGAGAATGCAACCCATTTTAGCTCTTGCTATTATTTTATTTTATTTTGGGAGAAAAGATAAATATTTTAATTTGCTTACAAAACAATATTTTCATAAAATTTATATGTCATAGATATCACTAGAGACAAAGTTTCCTTCAATCTGGAAGAGTAAACATGAAGGAATCAACAATGTTTTGAACAAGTCGTTCAAAACAGTCATCATTATCTTTCACTCATTCAGTTCTGTGTTGTTCTGTTTCTTTTTTATTTTTTTGTATATTTTTTTATTGGAGTTCGATTTCCCAACATATAGTATAACACTCAGTGCTCATCCCATCAAGTGCCCTGCTCAGTGCCCGTCACCCAGTCACCCCATCCCCCCAACCACCTCCCCTTCCACTACCCTTTGTTTGTTTCCCAGAGTTAGGAGTCTCTCATGCTTTGTCACCCTCTCTGATTTTTCCCACTCATTTTCTCTCCTTTCCCCTATAATCCCTTTCACTATTTTTTTATATTCCTTGTATGAGTGAAACCATATAATGTTTGTCCTTCTCCGATTGACTTATTTCACTCAGCATAATACCCTTCAGTTCCATCCACATTGAAGCAAATGGTGGGTATTCGTCGTTTCTAATGGCTGAGTAATATTCCATTGTATACATAGACCACAGCTTTATCCATTCATCTTCCTTTTTTTTAAAAAAAGGATTTTATTTATTTATTCATGAGAGAGACACACACAGAGAGAGAGAGAGAGAGAGAGAGAGAGAGAGGCAGAGACACAGGCAGAGGGAAAAGCAGGCTCCATGCAGGAGTCTGACATGGGACTTGATCCCTAGACTCCAGGATCATGCCCTGGGCCAAAGGCAGGCACTAAACTGCTGAGCCGCCCAGGGATCCCCTCCATTCATCTTTTGATGGACACCAAATCTCTTTCCACAGTTTGGCTATTGTGGACATTGCTGTTATAAACATTGGGGTGCAGGTGTCTTGGCTTTTCACTGGATCTGTATCCTTGGGGTAAATCCCCAGTAGTGCAATTACCGGGTCATAGCGCAGCTCTATTTTTTAACACTTTGAGGAACCTCCACACAGTTTTCCACAGTGGCTGTTCCAGGTCACATTCCCACCAACAGTGCAAGAGGGTTCCCCTTTCTCCACATCCTCTCCAACATTTGTTGTTTCCGGTCTTGTTAATTTTCCCCATTCTCACTGGTGTGAGGTGGTATCTCATTGTGTATTTTCCTCCATGGCCAGGGATGCGGAGCATTTTCTCATGTGCTTGTTGGCTATGTGTATGTCTTCTTTGGTGAAATTTCTGTTCATGTCTTTTGCCCATTTCGTGAGCTTGCTATTATTTTAATCTATTCATTCCCCACCTATGTATTTCTCTGCCCAACTTATCTTACTGCCATGAGTTCGTTGGCTGGGGCATCAGTTTTACTTTCTGCTCACTTTGCATGTATGATGATCTCTACTCTATCCAGCTGGTTTTTATTGGACAACTTTGGAAGTGAGGATGAGACATTTGTCACCTATTTTTGTAGAGTAGGAAGAGGCTGGTCTTATACTTCGGGGGTCTGTGCCTCCCTCCAGTGATGCTAGAACAAGTAGGGGGCTTTGGGCAAGTTTACACTCTTCTGTCCACTCAGCTCCTCTGCAGGAAAATGAAGGCATTCTGCCTGATGAGTTCTTGAGGGCCCCTTTGGCTTGAGTGCCTGATTATTTGATGTACTGAAAGATGAGATACACGATAGATGACCAGAGAACATGTAAGACAAATATAGTCCTCACGTGCATGGTGTAAACAACAATCCTAGCAGTGGGACCTAACCAAACACAAGTGAGGGTGGAGGGCCACCAGAGGTCAGAGGGCTGGCATTCTCACAAAGCTTCACAGTTTCCGTCTCTGTAAAATGTGAGTGGAATATTTCATCTCTCAGCTTTGTGATGCTGCTATAATTTCTAGAGCCCTAAGGTTTTAGGAGAAGGACCTTATATAGGCATTAAATGGCAACCTGAATCTGGGGTTTTGCGGGGAGATGGAGGGTGCCAAAAGGAAGGAGGACTTGTCCTGGGCACAGCCTTCTCCAGAATCCTGGAGTAACAGGCACAATGTTTGGTGGGGGAAACAGGATAAGAAGACAGGACCTATCTTCTGAGGTCTCTAGATTAGGCTCTGGGGAGGCTGTGATGAATTTGGGTCTTTGATGAGGGGGGGGGGGAGGACTGGGAGGGAAGATAAGTGAGAATTCAAGAGCCTCATCCTGAATCGGAGGCTCTGCCCTCTGGTGGAGCCAGACAGCGGTGAGTTCCAATCTTTTTCCATAGTCTAGCCAGTGGAGTGAATCAGTTCAAATCTCTGAGCCTTCATGTCTTCTGGTGAAAATGAGAATAAGATACACCTCAGAGGGCTCTTGTGAGGATTCAGTAACATTCGTTGACTATAGAGTAGAGATTTGATAAATGTCTTTGGGATTCAGAAAAGAGACTTGGGATGCTATCTGAATTTTTCTGAAGGCTGGGTCATTTGCTCTGTCAGTTATTTTTTGAGACAGATGGATGCCTTCCTGTCTAACCCTTAGGTGCATTACTTCCTCTCTCTGTGTCTCAATTTCTTCTGTAAAGTGGGATAGCAATACTTCCATCATAGGACAGTTAAGAAGATTCAATGTCTTCATACATGTAAGATACTTACAATGATGCCTGGAAAAGAGTAGGGCTTAGCACTGTATATGGTAACTTTTATAATCATTATTGTAATAATTCTGTTACTTTCCAACTGGTGAATACAGTGAAGTTCCTCACAACAAGATCTGGGGCACTAAAAAAACCCAGATGCTGAGGTAGGAGTCTTTGCCAACTTAGCTCAGAATAGAAATGTTTGACCTGGGAAGATAGATGGGATGAAAATGATACTGCTTTTGCAGATCTCTGTAGCTGGAGGACTGATGGAAGGAAGATGCTTGCTGCTAAGAATTAAGTTTGTGACTCTTCTCTGTTCCCCATCTCTCTGAGACCACTCAGCTTCCATGTGATCCAAGGATACCTGCTTCCTGACCTCAAGTCAGGGGATGGTGAGGCTGCCGTTCCACCTGTCTTCATGATCTGACTGTTGTGAATGTTCCCAGGGACTCACTCTGATATCCTTAGTCACAAAAAGACCAATGGGATCCTTAGGGACAGGTACCATGGTGAAGAGCAGGGCCTGTGGACATGGGGCCTGTGCACTCATTCTGTTGGCCTGTTCAGTGATTTAAGAATCAAGAAGCTTTCTTTATAAAGATCTTAAAACCACTTGACCCTTGTACATGATGCCTGGTCCTGAAGCATTGATGTTCTTTGTCCATCTTCTACCACCCTGAGAGAACATCCCAGGCTGAGTCAGTCTCCTCTGAGTCAGATACTTTTCCACCCCATTGGTGTTGGACTCAGCCATAAGTTCTTTTGGAAATGGGAAGTTAGTAGATATGAATGTTAGAAAAAGTTTGAAAAAATATATATGTATATATATTAAGACTTTATTTATTTAATCATGAAAGACACACAGAGAGAGGCAGAGATATAGGCAAAGGGAGAAGCAGGCTTCCTATAGGGAGCCTGATGTGAGACCCAATCCCAGGACCCTGGGATTGTGACCTGAGCTGAAGGCAGACACTCAACCACTGAGCTACCCAGGTGCTCCAAGTTTGAAATATATTTGTGCCATAGTGCTCTCACGCAGTTGCCATTCTCCTGAGAAGAGCATCCTCAGCCAGCATGCCCTAGCTAACTTACAGGTCTGTGCATGTGAGTATATGATGGATGTTTTAAGCTGCCAAGGCTTGTGGAAGTTTGTTACATAGCAGTAGCTGATTAATACACCAGGTTCCCCAAATGATTTTTTTTTACACAAAAACAATTATTTAAGACCTTTATTAATGGGTGCTTGCCGTTTGTTGACTTTTTTGAAAAAATCAAGTTGTAAACTTTTATTACAAATTAAAAATGAGGTTCTTAAAAATCTCAACTTGACCAGATATGAAACAATTTAAAAACCTTTAAAGGTGTATTGAGAAAAACCAGGCTTTTTAAAAAACAAACAAACAAACAAACAAACACGTTTATCATTACCAAAAAGAGACGTCTTTAGGTAAAAATAATAAAAACCCCATGCTGCATAGATAATGCAGATAGTTCTATTTATCTGGTCAATGGACAAAAAGCAAGCTAAGGTCTTCAGCTCCAATCTTTTGTTCATTTCTTATTGCTGGAATTTCATCTTCATTTCTTCATGTTGGATGACTAAACCGGATGATGGTAGAGATGGTAAGCCGGCATTTACTCAGCCCCACTCAGTGTATGTTCTCATTCATTTGGGGAATATAAATAATAGTGAAAGGGAATATAAGGGAAGGGAGAAGAAATGTGTGGGAAATATCAGAAAGGGAGACAGAACATAAAGACTCCTAACTCTGGGAAACAAACTAGGGGTGGTGGAAGGGGAGGAGGGCGGGGGGTGGGGGTGAGTGGGTGACGGGCACTGAGCAGGACACTTGACGGGATGAGCACTGGGTGTTGTTCTGTATGTTGGTAAGTTGAACACCAATAAAAAATTAATTTATAAAAAAAATAATACACCAGATTCCAGAACAAGACCTGCTTCTAACTCTGTGACTTTGTTCAAGTCATTTTGCTTACCTGGGCATCAGTTTTCCTCCATCTCTAGAATGGGAAGAATTAGACACTTTTTTTCCTTCAAAATATCAATTTGTTTTTATTCCCAAAATGAAAACCATGGTTCTAGGAAACAGACACCCCCCCTTTTTTTAACAGACACACTTTGAATCTTTCTTCTCCCCTACATTCTCTTTGAGGTTAGTTGTTGGGACTTTGCCCTGAATATGGATAAATACAGGCTGGCCATTTGTTTCTGTCCAAGAAGGAAAGAAAAGGAGAGGAAATGGACATGTATTGAGTACCTGCTTTGCGTTAGGTACTTTCAAGTGACAAGTGACATTTGCTTTAATCCCTAAGATGACCTTCAGGTAGGTTTGATTATCCTTGTCTTATAGATGAGGGGTTCTTAAGGCCTAAGCTCAGTGCTCTGTCACTTCTGTCACATTCTACTGGCCAAAGCAATTCACAAGGCCAGCCCAGATTCGAGGACATGAGGAAAGAGGCACCATCTTCAGATGTATGTGTGGGGCTGGGTGGGGGGGAGGGGGCCAGCAACATCCACTGCAAAGTGCACAGATCCAGGAAGGCCACTGATTTGGGCCGTTGATACAACCCACCTGCACAGTTCCTAGCTGGAATAGCCTAGTTATCAGGTATAGGGATTGGGGGGGGGGCGGTGGGCAGGAGAGGAGCAGCAGCCAGGACCCAGCTCCTGATTAGGTCTAGGAGTAGGGTAGCACTAGTAGAAGTTAAGTTTTGAGATGGAGGCATCTGAGCTGATGGTACTGGAGAAACGCCATAATCACATCCAAGTAGATCAAGTACCACCATGAAATGAAGTGTCAGCAATGATGTGCGGACAGCCAGGGGATAGCTCTTGAGTGATTAGAATCATCTGTAAGCAACCCCGTGTGCTGGTGATGGGGCTGCTCTGTACCCCTCCCTCTTACCCATTCTGCCAATTCACTTGTGATGGAATCTGTGCCAGGGGCAGGTTCCCTTTTAAGACCATGAAAGTAATATATGAGAATAAAGGAAAATCGGCATAATTCAGAAAAATGGACAAAGAAAGTAAAGCAAATTGCCCAGTTTCATCACCCAAAGTCAATCACTATCTATCTATCTATAAAATTATATATAATTATATATAATTTGGTTATAAGAACACTTAACGTGAGATCTACAGTTTGGCTAGCTATAGGCACCACACTGTCCAGTAGATCTCTAGGATTTGTTTATCTTGTGTACCTGAGACTTTGTACCCTCTGATCCTCCCTGACCCCCCAGTTCCTGGAAATCCCCATTCTACCCTCTGTTTCTATGACTTTGACTACATTAGATGCCTCATATAAGTACATAAGGATTATGTACTGTTTGGCTTGTTTCACTTAGTATAGTGTCTTCCAGGTTCATGTTCTTCTATCCAAACTCAACAAGTTGTACCTGTGAAATATGCCTGGTTTAAAAACCAAGAGTCCAATCTCCACCTGCCAATTTCTGTGGATGGTGCTGCTTTCTGCGGGGTGATCCTAATGTGCTCCTGTCTGAGATCTCCATCATCAGTGATGCTTTAATGTTGCTACTGATCCTCTCTGACTCTTAGTCTTTGTCTCCTTATGTGCCTCAGGGGACCTGAGCCTGTACTCTCCAAGTGGGGTGAGTGTAGGAGAGGGGGCAGACAAGCTGTACCAGGGGTGTGGGCACTTGAAACTCAATGTAAGAGCCACTTTCAGTTTTTTTTTAAGATTTTATTTATTTATTAAAGAGAGAGAGACAGATAGCAACAGAGATAGTGAAAGGGAGCACAAGCAGGGAGAAGCAGCCTCCCCACTGAACAGGGAGCTGGATGTGGGGCCTGATCTCAGGATTCCAAGATCATGACCTGAGCTGAAAGCAGATGCTTAACCGACGGAATCACTCAGGCGTCCCTCAGTTTGGGTTTTAATAGCACAACGAACCACTGCTTTGAAGCAGACCTGGTGCTTTCTGCACATCACCACTGAGCACCTGCAAGCTATAGCAACATAGCACATAGCCCTCCTCAACCATTCTCAGCTCTGCCCACAAGATGCCAAAGGCATGGAAACTTTTTGCATAGTTATGATCATATTGTCCACAATCTTGAAATCTTCTCTCACTTATTATTTCACAGAATTCCCCAGAGCTCTTTCATATTCTAAGAAAATGCCCTTAGTAATGGCTACATAATATTCAACCAAATGAAAAAAATTAAAAATATTTGTTTCCTTATAATTGAACATTCATGTTGCTCTTGATGTTACTAGTATATATAGTGAATATCTACACATAAAGCTTTTTATTTTTTTTCCTTCCAAGTTTAGGATCTCTTCCTTGGGATAGATTTCCAAAACCAGGATTCTTTTTTTTTTTTTTTTAAGAATAATAAAACTATGGTCATTTAAAAAAGACTTCTGGAACAGTTTTCTAAATTACTCTCCCAAAGGGTGCACCAATGTAACCTCCCACCAGCGATGGATCAGAGTGCCCGCTCACTGCCGAGAGGCAGCGTTTTCAGGAGTTACTTTGAACAGTGGAAGAGCGCTAGCCTGGGGAGCTTCAAAGGTGTTTCAGATAAAAGGCATGATTTGAAAGGCGATATCAAGGAGAGAGGGAGACAATTGGCAGAACTGGTGGCGAGGAGGTTTAGCTGAGAAAGCAGAGGGATGGATTTTGTGGACTTCATAGGGTCTTAGGGCTCTACACTGCCAGATCCAGCATGTTTCCTGGGAACTCCTTCTCAGTCAACAAGACCCAGCTTAAGTGTCCCCTCCTCTGTGAAGTCCTCCTGGGCTCCACGTAGAGTTGAGGTGACAACTCCTATCTGTGCACCCCCACTGTCCTCTGAATGTTAACCATATCATGGTACTTAGCACACAGAACCACAGCTCTGCTTGTGTTCCCATTAACCCGGGAGCTCCCTTAAGGCAGGCACCACATTTTACTCATTTCTGTGCCCCTATTTCTTAGTGCTTTGCTCAAGTAGAGGTCACTAGAGCTTTGTTGACAGGGTGATTAGATCCGATGGACCCTTTGTCATTTTGACTTGCTCCATCTGAGTAGCTGTGCCTATCCGTCATGGCTCACACATAGATTTCCCATCCCCAGCCAGTGGCTTTGTAACCTTCAGTTGAACTTTCCCTCTTACCTCTTATCTGGCCTCTGGCCTGGGTCCTGCTTCCCTCACACTCACCTGTGGGCTCAGAACTACTCCAGGCCCTGGGATATCTCCTGATTAATTAAGTTGCTCACTCAACAAAAGGCTTGCTGAGCACCATGTGCCGGGCATTGTTCCAGACACTGGAAGACTGGTTGTGAGCAAGGCAGGTCAGCCCTACTTCCATAGGCTCACCTTCCCATTGTGATGGGGACCCTGGTTCTCTTGGTAGGTTTCAGTACAGTGAAGGGAGTGACGTGAGGGGGTGTTCCTCTGGCATAGGTGATAAAGGGAGGAGTTACACTTGAGCTGAGGTGAATGATGAGGAGGCGTTGGCCACAGGAAGACTGGAGAGCAAAGAGTTCTGAGCAGAGGGAGAAGCCCATGCAAAGAGCCACGATGTGGTAAAACCCTGACACATGTGGGCAATAGAACAGTGGGGCTAGCCCATGGGACATGAGAAGGAATGGGGAAGAAGATGAAGATAGCAGAGCCCAGGTAACTAAGGGCCTTGAAGGTTAAAAGGAGAAGTTTATGATGAGTGAAATAAGTCAGTTGGGGAAAGAATTATTATCATATGGTTTCACTCATATGTGGAATATAAGGAGTAGTGCAGAGGACCGTAGGGAAGGGGGGGAAACTGAGTGGGGCAAAATAAGAGAGAAAGACACCATAAGCAACTCCTAATACTGGGAAACAAATAAAGGGTTGCAGAAGGGGAGGTGGGTAGGGGATGGGTAACTGGGTGATGGGCATTAAGGAGGGTGCACGATGAGATGAGCACTGGGTGTTATACTATACGTTGGCAAACTAAATTTAAATTAAAAAAAATAAATTAAAAAAAGGAGAAGTTTGCTTTAATTCCAAGGACAATAGAAAGTAATGAGAGTTTTAAAGATGTGGTTACATTTACATTTAAAAAGATCTGCTTGCCAGTTGGGAGAACAGGTAGCAGATGGAAAGGGGTGCTCCTGGGAGACCAGTGAGGAGGGTCCTGTCAGCTTTCCAGTCATGCAGTGATGGTGACTTGGTCCAGGTGGTGGGGCAGGAGATGATTTACATCATGTTCTGTTGGTGGATTCTAGGGGTGAGGCAAGGGGGGACGCCAGCCTGGGCATAAGGTATTTGGTCTGCGTGTATAGGTAAATGTGGTATTTTAGAAAACACTGGGGGAAGAACAGGGATTTCCCACCCCCCCAGGTCAGGGAAGAGCCAAGAATCAAGAATTCTTCCTATTGTGCTAGACCTTCCAGTTCTGGGCCTCAGATTTGCCTTTTCCATTCTGGTCCAGAGACCCAGTGTTCACTTTTGAGTCAGCCTATGGAGACTCGGGGTACAACCTCCAGATACATGCTCTGCTGCTATACATCTGTCCTTCTTGACCCTTTCCCCATTTGTACCCTATTCTGGCTGCCACACTGGACTGCCAGATTTCCTCCCTTCCTCTACAGTCTGTTCCCATACCCTGCACTGCCCCCTCTTACCCTGCCTGCAGTCCTCAGTGTCTGTCCACTCCACAGGCCGAGTCTGTAGCATCACCACCACAGGTACGGGTCATAGCTGACCGGGTCTCAAGGTAGAAATAACAGTGGCTGACAGATATAATACATATTACATCTTAGCTCAATCAATCATCACAACAGTCCTGTTATATTATTATCCCCATGGTACAGATGAAGAAATTGAGACCAAGAGTGTTTATGTGACTTGCTTGTGGTCACATAGAGGCCAAGTTGTGGAGCTGGGATATGAAAGCAAGGTATCCAGGTCTGGAGCCTCTGTGCGAAACTACGAGGTGCTGCAAAAAAAGTCATGTGCTTTCGGTCTGTCCCACAAAGATATATTGGCCAGCCAGCCCAATATGCTGAGGGCTCCTGATAGGAGAACCATGTGCATCAGAGGCCAGTGAATTTCCTCTGCCTTCTCCAACCCTATCACCAAGGACAATAGGAAGCTAGAGAGGATCCAGCAGAGAATCACATTACTGATTAACCATCCCTATGTAGGCATTTATTCATGGAACATGTTTTTTTTTTTTTTTTACAAATACTATTTTATGAACATGTTTTTGCTGAGTGCCAACCATGTGCCTGCGTTTGTGATATATACATTCTCCTTCCAATGATTCCACACTCCTTGGGATATGAAGTGCCCCCATCTTTTTCTGGTCCCCCCTGCCTCAGCTCGGACAAATCCTTGTGTATGATACCTACCCCGTTCTGCAATACTAATTATCCTTCTTGGCTGTCCTACCTTGTCTCAGGGATCTCTTATCTATTTTCTCGTGTGGGCAGCCACAAGCTCTACTTAATGATAAACATCTTCTGAAATCCTGAGCAAAGAAGCAGGAGGATAACTGGGGCCTCTGTCTGAAGCTGTGGATCAGTGAAAGCCAGGAAGTCCATAACACAGGGAGCAGGCTATATAACTAGGTGAAGAAATTGGAACTAAGGGACAATGAGGATTGGAAAATCAAATAAAACTAAGATTAGTATATAAAATGCCGCTAAAAGGTTTTATAAAATTGTTATAAATGGATTAAATATCTGCTTTGAGCTCCCTGGCAGCCAAAATAAAGAGGGAAAACATGATTAGTTTGCAAGATTTTCATAGTTCATGGGCTGAAAACAAAATAATTTGTCAGTTGAAGTCTAGATTTTTCTTGTATGTGGATGAGAAAGAAATGCCTCCCTTGTGTACTCATCAAGAGGACCCTGGCTGATATAGAGGGAAATCTCCGTAACAAAATTACTCTATTAAGATGTGCTTTCTTTGGTAGGTCATTTCATATTACCCAAGGGAAGTAGCCTTGGGAATGGCCATCTCTTCAAGGTCAGGTGCTACTGTTCTATTTCCCCTGGGGTCACCTGTGGCACCTAGAGTGGTCTTCTGTGCATAGTAGATTCCCTGTCAATCCTATTGCCTGGTGACCCTTAATTAGATGTTTACAAAGTCTCAGCATCCTGTGTTGTATACTCTATTTTATCTAAGAAAGAGCCTCTGACTTTAAAAATTGCTGATGGGTAACTGAGAGGGAAAATAATTAGCGAGGAAAATCGAAACAATGCTCCCTAAATTTATGGGCGTTCTTACTGAGATATCTTTTAGGGAGGAAGAATTACCATAAATCCCAAGGGCAAACAATAGCACTAGATGTAAAAGTAGAGAAGCCAAGAGTCAGCAAAAACCTTTGGCAGTTTGCACACTTTGTTTTCTGGAAGACAAAAGGAACTGCCATCAGGTTGGTTTTATGGGTCAGCTATTTGCCCCCTTCCCTTCCCTCTCTTCTTACCCTACCTCTATCGTGCCATTTGTGGAATGTGAGGTAGCAGAAGGGGAGGGGATGTGCAAAATGTATAGGTTGCTCATTTCCAAGAGGGACAACAACCCTGTTAGTTACTTTCAACTGCTTGCAAGGAAAGCTTAGCTGGAAAGGGGAAATTTCATTTTCAGAATGACAGCACCGGAATGCACAAATGAGCCAGACCAGGCTAGTGGTTGGAGGGGCATTTAACTCCCGCTCCATGGGGAAGGGCATCTGCTGGAGTAACACCCCAGCCCTCCTCTCTCTCATGCCTCCAACACTTCTCCTCCAGGATGGTGGAGACTTACCCAACTGGTGAGTCTGGAGAAGGAACTGGGCAACCTCAGCTCCTTCCTGTTGTCTCCATTCCACCTCCCTTTAGGAAGCACAACACCTCTCCTCCTCTGTGTTGTAGGCTTTTTTGGGGTAGCACCATGGAGGACCCTGCCACAGTTCTGCACTGTTTGTGAGCGGATAGGCAAGTCTGCCCAGTTCTGGGATGTCACTTGTTTCCAGTCACTTAAACCTTGATCTCCAACAGTGGAATCAGCAGGGAAGGTGATCAAATTCCTACTGCTTCACTACTTGGTTTATTCCTTCCTGGTCCCAGAATAGGGAAGGGGAATCCAATATTTGGAGCCCTAAAACCCCAACACTAACCATAAGCTGGGGGCTGTGCTTTATGACAAGGACAGTAAGCTCTGGGCAAAGGTTCACATGATAGAAGAGTTCACAGGAGGACTGAGGTGGTTAGAGGGTCCCCTCAAAGTGTCAAACACTGTATGGGAGATACCATCCACAAACTGCTGTTGAAGAAAGCAGATAATAACTATTTGGTGGAAACCCAAGTCCCCAAGTGAAGGTTCAGAAACAAGGAGGACAGGAAAATCAGGTGGGGAACCTATATTAGACAAATGTGTTTTTGCCTGTTTAGCATCCATTTTTCTTTCTTCTGGTAACTTCTGGCAATTTCCATTCAAAAGCTATTTGTTTTTTAGAGCGTGTGGGGCTCCTCCTACCTTTCTCTAAGCATGGGTACCAGGCAAAGGAATTGTAATTTGGGGAAGTTTATGGAACTACTGGGAAGGGGAAACTTTGCTTTGGGACTAGTAGGCTGGGTGGATGCTAGTCTGAGGTCACCAGTGGGCATCTCGCCACCAAAAGAGAATGCAGCTCATACGTATCAGTGTGAAAGCAATACAGAGGAAAGCAGATATGGCACCTGTGTCCAGCTTTGCCAGAAGCTAGGCACCTGGGCTTCTTAACTGTGATATGTTCCCTTTTGTTTTAACTTTCTTATATCACTTTTTCCTGCTAACACAAAAATAATAACAATTTATACAGAAATCAAAGAAGGGTTATGGTTTGTTTGGAAGGAGACAGAAGCCATGCATTTATCCTTTCTCTCCCTTGCACAAATATTCACTGAGCAGTTGTAGTGAGCCAGGCTCTTTGTTGGGTCCTGGCAATACAGAGATGAATAAAGCACATCCTTGCCCTCAGAAACTCATGGGCTAGCTAGAAATACAGACAGATGATCAAGGAACCATAATATGATGACTAGAAGACGCGTGTGGAGAGCACCATGGTGGCCCAGAACAGGCAACTCTGAATTGGGACCTAAGGGTAAGGATGAGCAGGATTTAGAAAAGCAGAGAATAAAATGGTATCTATGACAACATGGAGAAAGGAGACATCAGGGCGAGGTAGGAAGCTAGCATGTAATAATAATGAGCAGGAGAAGTATTATATCTATTTAGCAGGTATGGAGTGCTTATTATACAGAGGGCACTATTCCAAGGACTTAACTACACACCTTCATTCAATCTTCATGATGATTCCGTGTTGTGGGTACCTATTTCGTAGGTCAGAAAGTTAAAGAACTTGCCGGAAGCTATGCATGCAGCAGGCCAAGGCTGCTAGGATATATGTATGCAAAATGTGTGAAGTGATGGGAGAGAAAACTTGCATATTTGAATTAAACCCAGAATTAGATAGCAGACGGGGTGCTGTGTTTAATGAGTGCGTACTGTATACCCAGTGTTTACCTGATCTCATGAAATCTTTAACCTCCCTTGTTTGATAAGCATCATGAGTCATGTTCTTACTAAGAAAACTCAGATATATCTCTATGCTCCCTAAATCATACTACTAATAAGTAGCAGAAAAAGAAAAAAGAAAAAAAGGAAAAAAAAAAAAACCTTTGGCTCCGTAGCACATTCTCTCCCATACTCCACTCTACTCTTTCTGTAAGACAATTATTTTTAATTTTTTTATTTCTGATCATCTGATAAAAGCTATTGGTCCTGATACACATGGAAATACAAATAAGACTTTGTGATTTATTTACTTGTATGGGAATTTGGTTTCCTTCATACCGGCAGACTCTAAAAACAAATTTTACAAAGAATTCTTTCTCTCTCAATTTTCTCCCTGCAAAACATTGGTGGCCACTTCCTTAAAAAAAAAAAAAAAAGCAATAAATCCAAATTTTGCAAATGAATAAAAATGTAAATTTAAGTTCTGTTGGAATGTGAATTTCAGTGAGAAGCCTGCTGTTATTTGGCTAAATGAGAAAAAGAAGCTCAGAGCTGTGCTCCTATGACATTATTTTTGCTGTCTAATCGATTTCAGTGTTGTTTTGTTGGCAACAAGTCCCCCAGATGGTGACTCACAAAGGTAAGTAACAAACTGCACCATCGTTCCCAGAGCTCCTTTGCCAGACATGTTCAGATGTGTGTCAAAAAGCCCAAGAATTTCCTAAGACTCTTTGAGTTTAATTTATTTTGTATAATCTCCTTTGTCCTAGACTTAATGAGGTCAGCTTTGGCCAGCTCTCTGCATTCTTGATGCTATGTTAGCAACCAAGGACCATGACTCCAGTTCAGTTGTAAGGCAATCTATACAATAGTAAACATCACAAACATTTTACCCTGCTGCCAGGTGTCTACAGATTTGTTTGTAGAGAAACTGACAAGACTCTGTCACTGTGGACAACGGTCTACAGAAACATTTCTTCTGGACTGCGAAGCTGGATAATTCTCATCTCTCAGCTCTTCCAGAACAGTGAAAATAATTGAAAAGCTCTGGGCTTTGGGGCAGTGTCCACAATCGTGAGTGTTGTGTTTAAGTTCTTTGTTTCCTCATTCAACTTGCCAAAGATGTCCACTGAGAATTTCTCCCTCAGATTATTATTCTGAGAAGGACTATTCTTTAGTTTGCAGCAAATGGGTCTGTCTGCCAGAAGTTCATCAGGTGCTTCAAGACTCGTCCTCTGGAATCCAGTAAACCTCCCTGGAGAAGGACTTCCGATCTGCTCTTGTTTTTCTGCTCTGGAGAAAATATATGGAAAAGTTGGTTCCAGGTGAAGACACAGGAAGTTCTCTGAGGCTGATTGGCTGGGTCTGATACTCAAGCATGCTGATGTAAAAGGCGACAAGGGGCAAAGTCAGCTGCCTCTTCTTTCTTCACAGTATCTGTTCTCAGTTGCTGTATGACAAACCACTCTACAATTTAGTGGCTTCATCAATAGCCATTTATTTGGCTCATGATTTTGTAGATTGGCAGTGTAGGCAGGGTGAGCTGGTGGGTCTTCTGGTCTGGACTGGGCTTAATGGATCTCTCCTGGGCTCACTCATGCACCTGTGTTAATGTGACAGATTGGCAGAACCCACTGGTTTGCAATGGCCAGCCCGGTCTTCATGGTTGGGCTATCTGAGACCTCTCTCCATGTGGTCTCTTACTCTCCAGCAGACTAGCCTGGTCTTGTTCATAGGGTGGCTACATTCTAAGAACAGTCAGACAGCAACCTGGCAAGAGTCTGCTTAAGTGCTTTCCAAGTGTGTGTGTCTGTGTCTGTGTGTGTGTGTGACCTCTGCTCCTGTCCTACTGGTCAAAGCAAGTCACATGGTGAGCCCAGATTCAAAGCACGGACCAAAACTGCAGCTATCAGTGAGAATAGCTACCTTGTGAGAATGTGAATAAAGGGAAGAGAAGAATTTATGATCATTTCCCCAATTTATCACAATCAAAAGCACAAAATGAGGTCTTTTAGGGTTCATGGGGGCCAATAAATTATGTCCTTTTTCCCACTTCTGAGCTTAGAACAATTTAGAGAAGTACATGGGAGTTAAACAGGGCAGATCAGATATCAGCTTTATTGCTGGTGACATTGGAATGAAGACGTGGCTTGCATTTGTAGTCTGAACAGACTTTCTACAACCCCCTCTCCCCTGGAATTAAAGTAACCATCTGGAATTGAGATGTCCCCCTGCAGGAGCTTTAAAAAATGTGTGTTTTGGGTAGGTGGATGCCAGAGAGAAAGAAACAGAAAAATGAGGCTGGGTGGGAACACTTTATCCTCTGCTCTGTAGAGAAAAGTGGACCGGTGAATGCTAGACATTTCCTCTTCCATCGAGGAGATCAGGATAAATGTGGAAGGAGGGGCAAAAGTGACTATTTTATGGGCCTAGGTGGGGATGCTGTGAGAGGGAGAAAAATGGTCCCCCTTAACCCAGACATGTTTCCAAGCAACAAAGGCGTTCTTTTTGTACCCTCCGTACCATTTTTTCTCTCTAAGAGAAATTTTGCTTGACAATGAAACTATTGATCATTTTGAAGATGTGGATGGCCAGTGAAATTTCCTGAAGGGACTTGCAAAATAGGAATTTTTCTCTGACGGAGTGAGTGAAAACAGATGAAAGCCAAGAGTTGGCTGCATTGAAAGACATCAGTGTTTGCATCCTGTTGCAAGTTGAAGGGAAATAACTATAAAAAAAAAAAAAAAAAAAAAAAGGGATCCCTGGATGGCACAGCGGTTTGGCGCCTGCCTTTGGCCCAGGGCGTGATCCTGGAGACCCAAGATCGAATCCCACGTCAGGCTCCCGGAACATGGAGCCTGCTTCTCCCTCTGCCTATGTCTCTGCCTCTCTCTCTCTCTCCCTGTGTGACTATCATAAATAAAAATTAAAAAAAAAAAAAAAAGAAATAGCTGCCAATTCCATGACCCGCTCCCAAAGACTAGAGGAAATTTAATGTTTTGGGAGTGGTACCATTTGGTGGAGGGGGTTCTTCCACTTTCTTCCAGTGCTCCAAGACCCAAGGAAGCTTAACTGTCGTATTGCAATGAGCTTGTTTGTGTGGCTCTTCCCCTGCTGGCAAAGCCATGAGCAAATGGTAGAGAATGAATTTTCATAGTCATGCAGTCCTCAAAACTCAAGTTTGTAAAATGTGATAACTTGCTTTATTTCTATAGAGAAGAGTGTCTTAGCTCTCATGTCTCCAATTCCAAGGATGGTAGAAAACTTAATCTCCCCAAACCAAGTAGGCTCAACCAAGTCTAGTTTAAAACTCAGTCGTTTTTGGGATAAAAACACAGTTCTGACTGCTTGCCTTCTCCTTTTTCCTTTGCTCCTCCTCAAGGGATGGGCATCAGAAGAACACAGGGCATCTGCTTTATGACCACCCTCCGACCTTGGATGAAATATCTTAACAAGGTCCTTGCCATCATGTGTTGACATTTGCTTCTGTGGTCCTATCTGGTCTCCCATTGATAGACCATAGTCAATGAAACTTCCTTGTTCTGACCCTGAGTCCTACTGGGTGAGCTACCATCGCTCAGAACTTCTGCTCTCCCCTTGACAGCTTCGAAACCCTCAGCGTCCTTGTCACTGGAGTACACAGGACCCCACACTCAAACCCATCCAGCAAGACTCCTCCCTCTGCCTTTGCTAACTATCACTCTCATGCCTTGCTGGGAAGAGCCTCTCTGCAAAGCTTGCAGATTCTCCAGGGGACACAGGAAGAGGAGACATGTTTTCTCTATTTTGAGAGCTCCTCAAATCACTTAGACTTTCTGTGAACCCTCTTTTCTTTCCAACTTTCAACCACGAGCTAGGGCAAAAAATGTGGTCCCGTCCTCCAAGATTTACCCCAAATAACTAACTCTCTCATTCCCTTTCCCCAAATTTTTGGTAAATTACCTCTTCCTCTCAGCTCAGGTGATATGTTTTACCTCCTTTCTAGTCTTCTTTATCTTTTATTTCAGGCCTGTGCTTTGTTTTGTTGAGGGCTTAGCTCTTGATTATTTTGTTCAGGCATTTGAGACTGCTGTCACTGTTATGGCATTCTGAAAATCAACTGAGTTTTTGTGTTAGGTTATATCATCCTTCCCCAGTGAGGGCAGGACATGGAGAAGGTTTTTACTGCTGGTTGACATGGTTGAGAGTACAGGGCAGAATTGAGAAGTACAGGAGAAAAGCATGTTGTTAATATTATTTCATAGAACCTTCTACATCTTCCAGATCAGGCATCTGTGTTGGGGCAAATCCAAGTTTTGTTACTAGCATAGAGTTTTCAAATTAAACATCACTTTCCCAGAAGATTCCCCTTAGGGGTAGTAGTACACCAATACAGTCACTCTCAGGAAAGGGAAAGAGACTGGCAGAGCTATGGCTGGGAGGCAGGTCATCAAAGAGGAAAGACGAGTCAGTGTGGCATCAGGTAAGGAGTTGATGCCTCTACCATTGAGGTTGAAGAGAACAGAGACCTGGATTCACTACAAAGCAGCCTGGAGCACTCATGTTAGCCCCGCAGTTCCATGTGACCTACAGTATTGTGCAGTGAGAAATTTTCCCTCATCAGTAATGGAGCACAAGACCCTTCCCCTCTGAAGGATAAGGACAGTGGTGGCGAGGTACCATAGCTTTGTGCTGCAGTGCTCTGAGGCTGGTGAAAATAACCTTAAATCTTGGTTTATCCCTCTCCAATTTTGTGCCCTTGGATGAGTTACTTAATTTCTCTAGACCTCAGTTTTCTGGTCTAAAAATGTGAAGATGAAGCAGAATCTAACAAACGTGTGCTTGTTAAGAGAATTAAATAAACTGTTGGGTGTCAAGCCCTTGGCAGGATGCCTTGTACTTAATAAGCTTCACTATTATTCCTGCTGTGTCATTTTAAATGTTTATTATTGTTGCTGTTTAGGAGAGCACTGTAGATTTTTCTTTGGGCCCGTCTTTGTTCTTTGCCAGTGACTTCCACCATCCGATGTCAGACTATGGTTGGACAAGGGTCAGGTGCCACATCAGCTAGGGTGGCTCTAAGTGTTCCTTGACTAGATCAGGGTCACATGAAAGGACAGCAATATTGGGGCCCCACCACATCTGGTGATGTGAGCATGAGCAAAGAGCATGTGAGCTGTGTCGACATCTTCAAGGTCAAGCTAGGGCTGATGTAGACCAACCATGTTGGAATCATAATGGCAGTTGGGCTTTCTTCTTTCCCAGCTGAGATCCTATTCTAGATATCATAAAATAGTGACCACGATAAAAGTACTTTTTAGGAATGAAACAGTACCATGATGTGATGAGTTATAACTGGGTGTTATACACAACTGATGAATTATTGAAAATTATATCTGAAACTAATGATGTACTATAAGTTGGCTATTTTTATTTAAATAAATAAAAAGAAACAGTATCTTAATATAATGTGACATAAAAAAGCTTTTCCAGATAAGTAACTTATAATCCAGGATTGTTTTCAAGTAACTAGGAACCATGCATGTAATCCCAGGGCTCCATAGGTTCCATATTAAGAATTCCTTTTGCTGATCTCTTTAAGTGCTGACATCTCAAGCCATTCGCCCATCCCCTAGATCACCCAGCCGAGGGCTGTTCACATACTAGCTGTATAACAGATCTATAATAAGTATACAGCAGGCACTCATTCAAATGAATTGAAAAGTCTTCTGCACTCAAAATTATCCATTTATAATGGTGAACAAGAAGCAATGAGACCTGTGCTTCAGGGGGTTCCCTCTCAAATCTGATAACATGAGTAAGTGTCTTGTACATGCCAAACTGAAGCTTTATTACTGAATTATCAGTCTGGGCAGAGCTCTGCCAGAGGGAAGAGATGAGAGAGCGCAGGAAGTAATGCCAAGGAAGGGAAACTGGGCAGGTGGCCAGTTGGTGCATCAAGGTGGAGAGGTGAGGCCGAGATCAGGGGTTTGGAGATAGAGTGAGAGTCAGCATGAGTAAGGCAGCACCAAGGGAAACAGGGCCAGCAGGCTGGATTTGAGGACTGTGAGCACATCCTGGTAGATTTATTACTTGTCTTGAATGAGGCAACCAGGAAAAGCAGGTGTGATGAAAGGAAACTGGGAGCTCCCTTCTTTCCCTTCTTGGTAAACAGATAATTTTAGAAAGTCTAGTGATAATAAAGGACCTTCATGAGTGAGGTACTGGCTCCTCTAGCCAGAAAGACATTTCCTGCTAACTCAGAGCAGCTACTTAGGATCTCCATGGGAGAGAGTTTGTTGCAAAAGCTCCCAAGAAGGGCTTGGGTGATCCCCCAAACTGCTGCTGACCTTGGACGAGCAGAGACAAAGGGTACATCTGTGTGATCTCCCACACTGTGCAATTAGGGCCTGCTGGGACCTGGCAGGCGAGGTCAGAAGATCACATGCAGCTAAGGAAATCCACCCTAGCATTCAATTTTTATTATACACAAACATAGCATGTATCAAAAATGTGCTTAGGAAGTGGCCTAGATCCATAGGCAAAAGCTGTCAGCGTTGGGGTGCCCTCCTAACCCTTTCTGAGGGCAGCTCCCAGGAAGCAGGGCATGAGCTGTTCCTTTAGCCCCCCTTTTGCCACCCTGAGTGCCCTCTGCTCCTTCCCTGGAGCCTGAATCAAATCCTGGCTCCATGCTCAGCAGGGCTGCCCACTGGTTTGACTTTGTTCTGTGATTTATCAGCTAGTGAAAAGAATTTCTCTGATTAGCCTCTTGAGACGGAAAACTTAACCCTTCAAAATCTTCTTGGCAAAAAAGCAATAAAAGGACTTCCCCTGGGCTTTCCTGGCAGATGCAAACTGCTCCCAGCAGCTGGGTCAGATGGCCTTGCACCTACTGTTGCTGTGAGGTCCTGGCCCTCAGAGCCCAGCTCCAGGGTGGCAGGGATAAGGGACATTCCAGCAGAGACATCCCACAAATTCAGTCCCAGAGATTCTACACTCGTGTAGCTGGCAAACATCCATCTCTGTGACTGCTTAGGAGTTAAAAGAGGCTGGTTAGAAAGATCAGGCTCTGCTGCTATTTCCTAGCTGTGTGACATCAGGCAACTTACATACCTCTCTGATCCAGCCTCCTCATCTGTAAAATAGAGATTAAAATACCCATGTCTGAGAGGGACGGGGTTCGAGCAAGGTGATGCATATAAAGCCTGTAAAGGGGTGCCTGGCTCAGTGGAGCACAGCTTTTGGTGTTGTTTTCATCTTTTCTTAAATTGTCGTCTACTTGCTTGTCTCCTGTCATTTGTTTCTTAGCTGTGTCCTCAGTGGAGAGACTTGGCCAGCATCCCCTAAAATCCATGACCACCCAATAGGGCACAGAACCATTGAGGCAAGGCCTGGCTTTGATTTCATACGGGGTGTAGGCTTCCGATTTCCAAGAGGTGGGCCAGGTGACTGCCTGAGAGCTGTCTTTGCCTGGACTCAAGGGGAGAACAGGCTAATTGGGGAGGTTTGACTTTGTTCCTCTTCCCCAGACTCCTCAATCTTTGCAGTCTCTCCTCAAATATGGGAGTCCGTGGGGGTAGGACCTGTGGTGTTTCATGGCTCTTTCTGCTTCTTGGGAGAGCAGTTCCAAGAGGATGGAACAGACCCCAAAGCTGCATCAGGAGAGAATTCCAGGAAAAAAATAGAGCTTTCAACTTCTCTGGAGTCCCCTCCCCAGAGCTTCATTCTTTAGCACTGGGTCCAATCCTGTCCCCACTTCTGGTTTCAACCAGAGCAGCGCTCTGAGGGCACCTGGCTCGACTTGGAGTCACTTTGGGATTTCCCACCCTCGACCAATCAAGTTTGAGTCACTGGAGATGAACAAGAGGAACCCATATTTAAAAATCTTTCCAGATGATTCCACCCTGCAGCCGCAGTCAAGGGGCTCAAGGCTGGAGAGTGTGCAGGATCTCTCTGAATCCCCTCTCTGCTCTGTGACTGCGGCTCATTTCCAGCTTGGGCCTGGAGGGGCCGGGCGTGCGCTCACCTTGCCTGGAACACCCTGAGCGCGTCTGTGAAAGTGTAGGTGTTTCAGGACACCTCTCAGGGACCTGGTCAGGGCTGACCTCAGCTGACTAAAGCTGCCCTTCACTGACTGCAGCTTCAAGACCTTTGCAGCATGTGTATGCTTGGTTATCATTGAAGGTTTACAAATAAAATAGCAACCGCCATCCATGTCCCCCCGCCCCACTGCTTGCTTTCCTACCTTATTTGTCTTCTCTGCTTCATTTTTCTGCTGGGCACTTACTGACACCTGACATTCTATTTTCCCTCTTTCCGAAATAAATATGATCTTTCTTTATGGCATTACTTCATTAGACTGGAAGCTGTAGGAGAACAAGAATTTTATTTTTTGTAATGCTCTATCTCCAGCATTTAGAACAATGTCTAGTACAAGTCTCCTATCAGAAAAAATTTTTTTGAGTGAACAAATGAAATTTCCTCTTCATAGTCTGGCCTGGTTTATGGAAAAGAGACATACAGGAAGCTGATAGCCTTATGCAGATCAAAGCACTGCCATCATTAAAGGGCTAGATGAACATCTTCTAACTTCTGCACACCTGTGCCTAGAACGCTGCCGGTGGAGGGGACCTAGCATCCCTGGTCCCTGCCTCTCGGCATCCAGAGGCGAATGCACTGGCCTTTTATCTCAAATGCTGAAGACAGACTCTCTGAGGGAGGAGCTCTCATCCTTCCCCCTGGTGGAAGCAGAATCCTTTGCTGAGGTCGCATGGCTAGTCATCAGCAAAGCCAGGATTCAAAGTGTGCGGCTCAGAATGAGGTTCAACTGACCTCAAAGCACCATAAACCTTAGTCACCACCTTGGCATTCCAGAACATGTGGCTTGTTTTCCACATTATTTTGCTCCCCTAATTTTTCTTCCTGTCTCTTTCCTAAAATTCATGGCTCAATGTCCAAGAGGTTGGGGATCTCAACCAATGGTAGATCTAATGCCCATAGGAGGACAGCATGATTGGTGGGGCTGTGACCCTTGCAAAATCTACATCACTGGGAAGAAGAAGAAATAGGAGTTTCCTTTGGCAGCTCCTAGTAGAAGAATTAAGATGGCATCCCTATCTCTCTCTCTCCAAACACTCATACGCACATATTCTCACATGCATATACATACTCACACTCCATATACGCACTTACACACTCACACTACACACACACTTACACACTTGAGTGTGCACACAGCACACACTCTCACACACACTCACACATTCACTCATACTCACTCATACCCATATACACACTCACACCAGAAACATTCACACACTCACATTCACACACCAAACACACTCATGTGTGTGCACACAACACACTCACGCTCACCTGTGCATATAATACACTCACACACATACACACCCATACCACACACACACACACCAGAAACTCACTCACACATGCTCACAGCAGAAACACACACATATACATGCTCACGCACACACACTCGCACTACACACACACACACACACACACACATGCTTCAACACATCATTAGATAAGATTCTCTTTCTTCTTTCCTGGGAAGGGTAAGTGAGTGAAGGAGAAAGGTAGGAGATTCTCCACACAGAGAAAGAAGCATCTGGCATGGAAAGATGTACCATACCTTCAATCCCCAACCACAACTGTATGCATTCTTTTTAAAACCTGCAACTGAGGGGGGCACTTGACGGGATGAGCACTGGGTGTTATACTATATGTTGGGAAATCGAACTCCAGTAAAAAAAATACATAAAAAAATAAAACCTGCAACACCAAAAAACAAAAACAAAAAACCCCCTGCAACACCTTTGAAAGTCAAATGCAAGCCTGAGAGGTGAAACGTTTGATCCAAGCCTTCATTGTTAGCTAGGGATTTTAACCAGAAATATCCAGCCCAGAGTTGGTATTTTCTCCTCCTGGCAGCCACCTCTCAGGTGGTCTGTTTGATGCAGAGTAGGATGCCAGTTGAGCTGAGTTAAGAAAGTTGGTCTCCAGGGTTGGGCAACAGCCACAATGGGTTGAATCTCTCCCTTCTTGGGGGTTTTAGTCAGGTTCCAGATAAAAATGTAGAAACTGCCTTGATGAGGGTAGTGTGTGTGGCTAGTAAACTGAGGAAGGAGTGGTACCAGCAAAAATTATTCCTGGCATGGGACCCTGTTTGTGAACTATCAGTCAAGCTATTTCTTCTTTCATAGGAGAGATGGGCTTGGTTCAATAAATAAAAAGTTAGGGTCAAGAGGGAATGACAAGTGGCTCATCATCCTTTGGTGATAATTATGGCAATCATGTCTACCATTTACTCAACACTAACTACACATCAGGTGTTACTTCAAGCACTTTTGTCCCATGAGCTAATTCATTTCACCTAACAACCCTATGATGCCTGTTGTTACTCTCATTCTACAGGTGAACAAATCGTGGCCATCCAGCCGGCCTGTGGCTGAGGCAGGAGCCCCACTTAGTTCTGTGGACCCGCTGGATGGAGTCATTGGAACTGAGCCCCTGCTCGGCTCCACCCTCATCAGAAGAGGTGAGAATCATCCCTCTGGCTGGGACCCTGCCCAGGCTAGCTGCCAAGCTTCAGAGGGACCTCCCTGATTTGACCTCCACTGAGAAACTTGTCTCTTCCACCATGAATATTTTCCCTATGAGAGGCCAACATTTGGGTATTTCCCTCAGAAGCAGAAAGAGAATCCACTTCTGGCAATTCCATTTCTCCAGGCATTCCTGGGGCCCAGCACCTTCCTTTATCCTGAAGGAGCTGTTTAATCTGAGATCAGCTCCTGTCACATCCAGACCCTGCTGACAGCATTAAGGTTCAAACTCATTCAGCACCAGGGCATGTTATTTCTTTTCATCTTTCACCAAGTCCCTAATATGAATTACTTCTTGGGAAAAAAGAGACCATTTGCAGACCTGGCCTTTCAAATGCCAGTGTGCTTGCTTATCAGATTGTTTGACTAGAAGGAGGCATGCTAGCTCTTTGGTATAAGCCTTCTTGGAGAAAATGAACTGCTGTATGACTATTGGAAATTTAAAAATTTTAAATAAATAGGCAAAAAGCCATGGTGCTAATCAGTAAATCCAGAAACTTCTACAGAGCCTTTGTGAACTCTTCTATTTAAGCCAGACCTTGCCCTGTGAAATGCATTTGCTGGTAATTGTGAAGGACAACGGAAGGTTTTGCCTGCCTGATGAACATTATCTCTTTTTCTTGTTATTACACCCAGATATGGATTATTACACCATATATATATATATATATTTAAGATTTTATTTATTTATTCATGATAGACATAGAGAGAGAGAGACACAGAGACACAGGCAGAGGAAGAAGCAGGCTCCATGCAGGGAGCCCGATGCGGGACTTGATCCCAGGTCTCCAGGATCACTCCCTGGGCCAAAGGCAGGCGCCAAACCACTGCGCTACTCAGGGATCCCCCAGATATATTTTTTAAAATGGGAATTGTTCTCTTGCCCATTGAATGCAGCCTGTGAGACTGTCAATCAAGGTGCCACACCCAGTGAAGGGGTGGGCACAGGACTCATGTTCAGCCAATCAAATGCTCTTTCCCTGGAATTTGACTCTGGGCATGGTGGCATCGATCATTCTAACAACTGCTCAAAGAGACCATCAGTTTATTCCTGTCTCCCAGAGACCCAGATTTGCCCTGGTTCCCATTTTTTCCAAGACCCATTTCTGCAGTTTTCCATTTGATTCTGTGTGCTATCCCATACTCTTCCAATAATTCTTTTTCACTCAAGTCAGAGTTGCTGTTTGTTGTTCACAACCAAATCCCCAATGGCTACTATGCTTCTCGGTGTGGACACATTGCTGGCAGGGCCTTGTCTATAGCACCTGTGTGTTGCACAGTGGGGTCAGAGTTTCTGGGAGAGCTCTTGTCTGGCTTTATCTGAAACTGGTCCTGCCTCCCATCCTGATCTGAGGGCAGCTGGTCTGGGACAAAGAGGGCTGCTCTAGGGTAGAGTGAATCAGGGATACCCTGGCTTCCGGACATGGCCTGGAGTGAGCAGCTAAGCCAATCTGCCTGGCTCTGAAATTGGAAGAAAGAGTATGGAAAAGAGTAGTGATAAGGCAATGGGCACACAGGGAGAGGCAGAGCTGACACTCGTGTTCTCTCCACTTCTTTGGTATTCCAGGACTACCCCTACAGTATGGACATGCCCTCTGCTTAATTCCTGCTTTTCATTGAGATCTCACCCTAAATGTCACCTCTTCAGATAAGTCTTCCATGACTACCCCATTGAAAGCAGTCACTCCTGATTGCCTTAGGACATTCATCCTTCACAAACACTATCTATGTTTTCTAGTTTGTGTTTGTTTACACTTTTTATTTTTTTTTCTATGAAGACTTTATTTTTTTTAATTGGAGTTCAATTTGCCAACATATAGCATATATCACCCAGAGCTCATCCCATCAAGTGCCCCCCTCAGTGCCCATAACCAGTTTGTGTTTGTGAGTTAATCATCAGTTCTGGCAGCTTCCCCTACACCACCTCTAGAATGTAAGCCCCATGAGGGCAGATTCCTTGCCTGTGTCTGTGTCTCTTGAATATAGAATAGTGCTCATCTCATAGCAGGCACTGAACAAGTGGTTTTATGAGGAAAACTCTCCTATTTTATGGAAGGTGTCTGTCGTGGGTGAGGTCTGCCCAAGCCCTAATTCCTGGTACCTATGAATGTGACCTTATTTGGAAATAGAATCTCTGCAGATTTAGTCAAGGTATGATGATGCCAATCTGGAGTACGATAAGCCGTAATCCAATGACTAATGTCCTATAAACGGAACACCCCAAAGAGGGAAAACATCACATGGAGAGTGAGGCAGAGATTGGAGTGTTGTGTCTATGAGTTAAGGAACATCAAAGATTACCAGCAACCACAGAAGCTGGGAGAAAGGCAGGAGACGGATCCTTCCTCAGAGCCTCCATAGGGAATCAACCCTGTTGACACCTTGATTTCTGACTTCAAGCTTCCATAACTGTAAGAACAAATTTCGGTTGCTTTAAGCTGTGTACTGGGCTATGGTACTTTGTCATGACAACCCTAGCAAACTATTACAGTGTCCTAAATAAAGTCCTTTCTTAGCATCATAAAGAATTTGCAAGCTATTTCTATAGGTTCAAAGCCTGGTAAAATATTATTTCATTTATTCACTCATTCTTTCACTTACACATTTGTTGAGTGTCTGCTATAGGCTATGCAGTGGTTATAAAAATGAATAAGATTTTCTGGGTAAACTTCCTCCCAGTCAATTAGCCACATTCTTCTCTGTGCTCACATAGTATTTTGCAGAACCACCTTCATGTAGTGCTTACCACGTCAAATTTCAGGTACTTTTATTTAGCCTCTTGATTTCAAGGGCCCTGTGGTCTTTAATGCTCAGTACACTGTGCCTAGTACAGAGAAAATATTCAAGAAATCCAACAAACGAGTGAGAGAATGGTGGACCAAAGATTATCTTCATAATACAAATAGGGAAATACTCATGTGTTGTTAAAAATATTGTTGGAAATGCTTTGCCTGTCCTTCTCATGTGTTCCTCTTAGGGGAAGGGGGTGGCACAGTATAAGAGGACAAGAGGGAATGGAAGTCAGGAGACCTGGGTTCTAGTTCTGGCTCTGCAACTGGCTTTGGCGGGGGGGACAGTGAGGAGGTCTTCTTCACCATGGAGAGCCAGAGCAAAACAGCAAAATTGGGGGACAGGGAGGGAGAGAAGGAGGGAGAGACGTTGATTCCAGCTCACCTTCCCAGCAGTCAGAGATAAACAAAGATAGAGTGGGTTGGCTAGGGATATGATCAGTGCTCCATTGCTGGAGATATTCAAGCAGAGGCAAGGTGAATGAGGCTTGACAGGAATCCTACAGGCTGAGGGGTGAGGTGATGAGATAGGATGAGTGGTGTATAGATTAGGTGGCCTTCTAATTTCCTTTCCACCTTATGCAGGTTGTAGGAGTCTACCTGTGTGACTTAGGCTGAACCACCCTTCCTCTGGGCCCCAGTTTCCTAGCCATCCAACAGTTCCCTAGAGTGGGAATTCTGTGAGTCTAACTGACTGAAGAAGTCTAAAATCTGGAAAACTGGATGATTATGATGGGAAGTGCTGGGCTTTTGGAATAAGAAAGATCACTAGGTAGTCCTATAGAGTAGTGTGATGCAAATCTCGGTGTCTTAGGAAAATGTGAATTAAATGTATCTGTTGGCTCCAAACAGACGGTGGTGAAGGGCTTTTTGTTCTTGAGGTAAGAATATCTAAGATACAGGATGGTTCAGTGGCATAGCCAGGATTTGGATGCTTGACTGTAAGCCTGGAACCAGAATTATTCCTCAAGCTGGAGTTCAGTGACTGGGCTGTGCTGCTCCAGGCTCTTTTGTAACAATCTGTTTTAGCAAACGTGTGATTGCCTCATGTGACTTTCTCACTCACGCAGCTCATTTTGTAAAATTTGCTTTTTCTGATAATTAATTTTCAAAGAAAAGGAAATCTGCAACAATATAAATTAGCAAGGTTGCAAGGAAAGCAATGGATACAAAATAATGGATAGAGGGGGTGCCAGAGAGAATCATCCAAAAACAGGTACACAAGTATGCCCCAGGGGACCAGGTCATGGAAGATGGGGTATGATGAGAGAGTTGGGGTGCTGCAAGTGGAAAAGAAATTCTCTTTAACTAATAAAGAGCTTTATGAGGATTGATTTTTAATGAGATAAACTGAACTATGAGCTGCTCAGCTTCTGACCACCTCCTAACTATTTATTATCATCATCTGCATGACTCTTTGCTGTTTTGCAAAGTGCTATTATAGCTGTTATTTATGCAGATCTTCATAAGAACCCTGCACATTAAGATATTATTTTCTCTATTTTGCAAGTTAGGAAAATGAGGTCAAGTGAAGGGTAATCCTAGACCTTTCAGCCCTAATTCTGGCGCCTCCCCATCCAATACTCCACCTCCACCTCATGCCATCCTTTCACTGCCATCAACTCTTCTGGGTGTTCTTGGGCCCAATTCCAATGTATGTGGGGTGGATGGGGGGCCTCTTCACACAACAACAACAATGGATTCTCCAGATACAAGCTGGGTGTCCAACAGTTCAACTCAGTCCTGACACTACTGACCCAGAGACAAAACAGATTCCACAGGTTAAGGGCTCAGTCCTATAAGACCACCCCCTCAATCCCCCACATACAGACACCAGTTGCAAACCCAAGTTGTCACCTGTGCTTCTGATGGACCGAGTATATATTGAAGGTTCCAATGACCCCCTCTACCACAGGACTCCTGGCTCCTCCAGCCTTTTATGCCTTTCTCTCCCCACTTTAAACAACCAGTGTTTTCCTTGCCCATTCCAGTTTCCTATCAAGCTAGTACTCTGAATAACATACCTCTCTGCTCATTGTTAGACATCATAGGCTATAAACTGTGAACTGTTGGCCATCCAGATTGGTGCAATATCTTCTGGTCTGGTTCTTTTATAAAAATGCTATAGCACTCTGAGCATTTACATCCACCACTAAGTAATTAAAGCCTGGTCTAGAGTCAGTGTCTATCCCTGTTAGGACCTGTCTGTAGCCTCTTAGAGCTACTAGTCATCCAGTGTCACTTGTCAGCTATGTTGAGGGACTTCCTACCAGGGAATCTGCCACATCGCCGTCTGCACTCTCTGTCTCTTTTGCTGGCAGACAGAAGAGTTCTTACTGGCATTTTGTGCATTTGAGGGTACAAGAGGAATATGTCTAGATTTAGCTCATCTCTGTATTGCTGTGGTTCCCCCATGTCCACTCTCCTCATGGGCCATGTCTCCACCTCCGCTGAGCACACAGGGATATTGCTTGTCAATTCTAGACACCTTTCAAACCTAGAAGAATGTTTGATAGGCATTAACATGTCCTACTTTAATGAGTCTCTCAAATTCCCCATAAGGCTGTGCCCCATACCGGTATCCCTATAATTGGCTAGCTTTCTCTTGCCATTCTATCTAATCACACGGTAAACCATTGGCTACTGCCCATGAGTCAGTAAAAACCCAAACACAGGGGCTTTGACCACTGTTCAGTTTTTCCACCACTGCTAAGAAAACAGCCTGGAATCTAGCCTACCAAGTTAATTTGTTTTCCCCTTCTTCCAACAAGGTAGGGTTCTTCCAAACAGGATGCAGTCTGCTCACTCTGGAAGTGCCATACACAAACCAAGCAGCTGTTTATCTGTTGAAAGCTGTAGGGTGCTGTCCAAGTAATGATGAATCCATGGCTCTAGCTCCTCACACAGTTCCAGGGTCAGTCCTAAGGGAAAAGTCCTGCTTCTGAGTATGTCCTCTCAAGAGCAAGATCTTATAAAAACTACGTCCATATTATCATGAAACTCTTCTGGGCACTGCCATCCCTTGGGATATTTCTCCAACATCATCCCAGATATCATGGCTATTCAGGTTTTAGGATCACTTTGTCCTTCAATCACCAAGGGTACCCAAGAGTTGGATAGTAAATGCCTCTCAAATGGAAATTCTTTAGTTCAAAGTCCCAGGGCTTGTCACCGGGAGGCACTCACAGCCTTTTGCTAAACCCAATGTGCTCCATGGCACAGAGAATGTGTCCCTACCAGCGTTCCAGTTTCTATTTTACACTATGTGGGCTCAAGCAATCTTACTGGCTCCCATTTAGTATGTCCCATTGATATTGCTTGAAGGACAGATTTACACTCCTTCTGTTTTATAATACTAGGTAGAGGAAGTGTTCCCTAGTGAGATACAGTGTCCGTCCTTCCAAAATACAATCAGGTAAAAGAGACACAACCACTTCACATGAAGTCTGTTCAAACATACCAGGTCTCCTACCAATTTTTATCTTAATTTCATCAACCCTTACATGCAACGTCCATTATGACTTCATCGACAGATTTTGGTTTCACAATATTAGGTAGGAAAAGTATCCCCAGTCAGAAATGATATCCATTCCCATAATACATTCAGATCAAGTTGGCACAGCTTTATGCGATACCCACGTAATCATCCAGCTTTTTGTAATTGTCTCAATGCTCATACTTTTATGTTTTCTCAAGTCAATGTAGCCTGAGTCAAGCCTTCACCAATGGGTTCTTGGAACCCCAGTTTATGGAGCTCCCATATCAAGGGATCCCGGAAACTTCTCCTCTATACCCCCTGACCATGTTACCCACTCTTCTGCAAAAGGCTTTGGGTTCCCAGAGAGAGGTTGACCCAAGATACCAGGTCAACTTTGTCTTGGTTAATCTGCCTGACCACTGCCAGAAGCACAAGCCATTGTTGGTCAGGTCTCTCATTGTAATCCCTGCTTTCAGGCTTTTAATATTTCTCCAAACATAGAGAGTGGACTTCTTTGGGGCCCTTTAATGGGGGCTCCCTACGGCTCTCCCAATCTTAGGTTATGCACTATTAACACCTTTGTTTTAGCCTCAGTAATGTCGATTTTCAGTCATCCCATTTCTTCAGTAATGACCTAAAGATTTCTACCCTGCTGGGACCAGTCCTGTGACTGTCCCTTTTCTGTTCCCTCTGTTTCATTTCTTGAACATTTGCTTTATTCATCTTATTTCTTAATGACCTTTTAAAACTTTCCACCTTGTTGGGTAAAATCCCTTGACTCCCCTTGGCCTCTTCCTATTCTCTTGTTAATTAACCTAAAATTGTTATTAGTGCCTGTAAGACCCAGGAGGGGAGGCTGAGGTAGCAAATTCAATAAGGCTTCCAGAAGTATTTTTTTAAAGATTTTATTTATTTATTCATGAGAGACACACACACACACACACACAGAGACAGAGGCATAGGCAGAGGGAGAAGCACGCTCCATGCAGGGAGCCCGATGTGGGACTTGATCCTGGGACTCCAGGATAATGCCCTGAGCACAAGGCAGGTGCTTAACCGCTGAGCCGTCCAGGTGTCCCACCAGAAGTATTTTTTTTTTTTTTGGTTTTGCAGCAATAAGGTCATATGGAATGCCCAAGGGGCCCTCTTCATCACAGCATTTACCATGACTTGGGGAGTGAGCATCTTGCATCCACGCGAATGTGCTCTTCCCCTCTGCAGTGCTTAAAACCATATAGCTCTTAATAAGTTGCTCTTAAAATCCACTTTGGTAGTGTCTTCAGGAAGCTGATGATACCAACACACAAAATGCAACTCCTTCACAATATACCTCCCTCCACCCCACTTTCAATAGTTTCTCTGTTTTGCCCTTACCTTGGGAGTGGCAAGGGGTGGCTTTGAGGCCTGTGGCCAGAGCTCAGACTCACTGAAATCTGAGCAATTCATTTACCTTTATGGACTTTGGTTTTAGTGGAGACAATAATTTCTATTTTGTGAATCTAATAGCGTCAGTTAATTAATTAGTTAATTAATCCATTCATTCAAGAAGTACATCCTGAGCACCTAGCCTTTGTCTTGAGCTGGTGTTGGGTATGAGGAGCTTGAGACCAGGTTCAAGGTGGAAGACATAAGGGAAGTGAAAGTGTTTTCCAAACTCTAAGTTGCTAGCTAAATGTAAACTGCAGTATTATTATTCCTTTTAGAATATTTGCATCTTAAATGACCATGGCTGGAAAACAGCCAAACATAACTTGAAAGGATGAATTTTTTAAAAATATTTTATTTATTTATTTATTGAGAGATAGAGAGCACACAAACTGGGGAGGGAGAGGAACAGAGGTAGATAGAGAAGGAGAAGAAGAATCCCCGCTGAGCAGGGAGCCCCATTTGGGCTTGATCGCAGGACCCCAAGATCATGACCTGAACCAAAGGCAGACACTCAACTGACTGAGCCACTCAGGTGCCTGAAAGGATGAATTCTTGATGGAATTCTAGGCCTTCTGGTGTGTGTGTGTGTGTGTGTGTGTGTGTGTGTGTGTGTACTTTTGATAGAGAATGGTTGATAGTACATTAGTAAATAGGGGAGGAAATAGGAAGAGGGAGAGATTTTTACTCAGGGAAAATTTCCATTAAACACCTCCCACGGAAGGCTGATATGCTAGGCTTTCTCTACAAGGGAGAGCAGAGAGAAAGTGTTCAACTTTGTTTGTGGAGACCCAAAAGTGAGCTTATATGATTATTTGCTACACAATCATTAGGAGAAGCAGGGTTTCCGGTCTCTGATGAAATTTTCTTGCTTATAAATGTTATCTTTGCTGACTCTGTCTGAACTTCAGAGCTGATAATGAATATATTTTAACTTTCTACAAAGGTGAAGAGGTTGCCCCTTTATTGAAAACATCCATTCTCCCTAGAAGTTACAACATCATGGATCACATTTCTTAAGACTGGAGAGCTTTATGAAACCCTGGGCTGGATTTTAGTCATTCCATTCTGGAAAAGATGTCTTTGGGAGTGAACAAGCTCTGGTGAAAACTCCTTTTTCTTACCCATCACATCTTTCATAGGAGGGCGATATATATAAATATATTTCCCCAACAGGAATCTAAGTCTGAGTCTAAGTCTTTAAATGCCAGTTCATTCACACATGCTAAATATCATCTGTTTGTGGCTGTAGAGTAGTGGGATATCATATTTATTATGTTTAGCCCCACTGTGAGCCCTCTTACTTCTGCACCCAGTAGCTGAGAATGTCTGGGACAGATAGCATATGCTTTAAGAAGTGTCTCCATCCTGGGTCTCACTGCTGCTCCCACAACATCCCACTTTCTTTACCAAAAATGTGCCTTGACTGGTGCTCTTCCCTCATCATCCTTAACCTGAAATGCCTCTTCCATCGTCACCTTCTCTTTGAGCCTTCCTTAATAATAGCTGCCACAATACCAGGCACTGTGCTTAGTGCCCACTCCAAGGTATGCACATTTTATAGAAACTGAGGCTTAGAAGGTCAAGTGGCTCCCCCAAGGTCATACACCTGGCAAGTGGTAGCCTCAGTCTCTGAGATCCTTATGACTCTTACTTAGAGTCTCAGAACTACTCCAATATCTTTATATAAGCAACAATGAAGGAAGGACAGTGAAAAGGAAAGCCTCAATAAATGGCAGATGCTACTATGAGGGCGGCACATGCTGGATTTCTTGAGAGCTGATAACCCAACTCTGGTGTGTGAGTTCCTAGAGAGTTCCTAGAAAGAAATAGCCTATCATTCAAAATCATTCATTCAGCAAATATCTGTGAAGTGCCAGCACTACTCTAGACACCAGGAATACAGCTGTGAAAAAATAGGTGGACCTCTGCTCTCCAGTAGCTTAATGGCAAATATAATCAATTAATTAAAATTAGCAGGTGGAGATAAATACTATGGGGGAGGGGAAAGTGAAGCAGGTGAGAAGATGGGGTATCTTCTGGAGAGGTTGGGGAAATGAGTTCTCAGTTCATATAGAAAGGTCAGAGGAGGCCATAGTGATAAGGTAACATTTGGACAGAGAGCTGAAAGAAATGCGGGCATAAGCCACATGGATATTTGGGAGGAAAGAATTTCAAGCAGAGGGAGAATCAGGTGCAAATATCCTTAAGCAGATTCTTTGCTTGGTCTATTTGAGAAGAGCAAGAAGGCCAGCATAGCTGGATCAGAGAAAGTGAGAGGACAGTGATTGTGAAAGATATTTGGGAGATAGCAGAGGGAAAGATTGGGTTGAGCCTAGTCAGGAATTATCCTAAGATTCTTTCACTTTGAGGAGGGAGGGAGCTGTTGGAGGCTTTTGAGAAGAGACAGGACATGATCTGACTTTTAAAAGGTCACAACGGGTGCTATTTGTGAAAAACTCTGGGTAGGGAAAAGATAGAGATAGGTGGGCAATTAGGAGGTTGCTATGCTCATCCAGAAAGGAAAGGTGGTTTCATGGACCAAGTTGTTAACACTGCAGACAGAGAGCAGGCCTCAGATTCTGGATATACTCTGAGGGCTGAAGTGATAGGACATACTGACAAGGTCTGAGAGAAAGAGATGAACCAAGTGTGAGTCATATTTGCCATTTCCAAAGGAGAATATAAGTTCCTTCTATTAGAATATAATCTTCATGTGGGCAGACATTTTCATCTGTTGTATTCAGTCCCAAGTGCCCAGAAGAATGCCCCACACATAGAAGGTACTCAGTAATTTTTAAAGAAATGAATATGGGAGAAACCGGCTTGGCAGTGGAACTTAAGAGTGTATGTAAAATGTTATTTGTAGACACATTTTCCTAGTGCACAGCATGTTTTTTCATTCTCTTATGATTGTCTCTTGAAAACAATATTCTTAACTTTGATAATGTCCAATTCATCACTTTTAAAAGGGATCATGCTTTTGGTGTAACAACTAAAAAATATTTGCCTAATCCAAAGTCACAGGTTTTTTTCCTTCTAGAATTTTAATGTTTTTGTTTCATATTGAGAGCTGTGATTTGTCAGGAGTTTTTTTTTTTTTTTACGGTGTGAGGTATGGATTATTGAAGTTTTTTTTGTTTTGTTTTGTTTTTTGTTTTTTTGTTTTTTTTTGCCTATGGACATTTACGAGTTCTGTGTTTGGCTGGAGTGCTAACATGTGAAAGGAGAATATTGGGATTTTAGACTTTCACGGGAGGCAAAGTGCAGACTACGGAAAGCTTGTCATGCCCCAGCATTTTCCTGGATTATTAAGCTGGGAGTGTTCTGGTGATTACCAATTAAATTTCCTCCTCATTTTATACATGGGCAGACGAAAGCCCAAAAAAGGGATATAGCTTAATTTTAGAGCTTGATTACTACTCTGACTATACATGTTTTACTAACCAGAATTACCTTAGATAAGAGGAAAAGATTAAATAACAACAAAAAAGAAGCGATAGCCTTAAAGAGAAGGTGACCCATGTTCTGTTTTTATGTAGGACTGACCCCTATCCAGAGGGTGCTGATTGATAGATCGATGCCATCTTGGAGAGGGGACCCTAATGGCATGGTGCCCTGTCTGAGCTGATATTTATCTCAGTGCCCAGGGTGAAGTTGATGAAGACACTCTCATCAAATGTGTGAAGGACCAGAAGTTGGGAGCCGAGATAATATGTTGAATGAGAAAGTCAGGACCCTAGGAAATCCCAGCAGCTTAGAATTCTGGACCAAATGTAAGGGGAAGGTGTCTTAAAAGCTAAAGCTTTCCCCTTGGATTCACAAAGCAGCTAATCAAAGACCTGGGGAGTCAAGGATACACAAGTCACAGTGAGAACACCATAGGGGTAAAGGGTGTCTAAATGGATAAAAGCCCATACAAGGAGAAGTAACATAATCTTGAGCTGTACTGGGAGAAGATGAAGGTCCTAATCTGCTATTCTGCTTAATCAGAAACATTTGAAGAGCATTCAGTCTTGGGAGCACCACAATTTAAGAAAGTCATGGCTACCAAATACAGTCTCTGGAGCTAGACTATCTAGGTTCAATTTACAGCTGTCTTCTGCTGGCTGCATGACTTTGGACAAAGTACTTAATCTCTGTACATCATCAGTTGCTTTGTCTATAATAACAGTTTCATGACTTGTGAAATGCAAGTAAATTAACGTATGAAGTGGTTAGTATATGCACTGTAGGAATTAGCTATAATTGTTAGTTGGTTACCATTTTAAAAAACAATTTTATTTATTTAGTCATGAGAGTCACAGGGAGAGAGAGAGAGAGAGAGAGAGAGAGAGAGAGAAAGAGAGAGAGAGAGGCAGAGACATAGGCAGAGGGAGAAGCAAGTTCCCTGGGGGGACCCCAATACGGGACTTGATCCCAGGACCCCGGGATCATGTCCTGAGTTAAAGGCAGACACTCAACCATGAGCCACTCAGGCTTTCTTTTGATTACCTTTTATTGAACACTTTGTCATGCTGAACTCCACGACAAATATTCTTTGTACATTATTTCATTTAATCTTCATAATAATCTTGCATGATAGGGGGTTTCTCCTTATATGATGAGGATGCTGAAGTTAAAGGGCTATGCATGTAATCAGTTCACAGATACCCTTGAAGTGACATCCTGAGAACTGAACTCTGGGTCTGCCTGGCTCCCAAGCTGATATTCACAACTACTATTGCACTGTCCCTTGGTTTTGATTCCAAGGAGAATGTCTAAGATGGTGAAGGGCTCAGAGCCATGTCATGAAGTTTGACTGGAGGAGTTGGGGAGGAGGTGTTGGTGACTAATTCTGGAGAATAGATGCCATATGTAAGAAGAGTCAAACTTGTTTGGGGTAAAAATAGTCTTTATCTACTGGAGATAAATTTAGATCAATCTAACAATCTCATTCCCTAGAGATGGAATAGGAAGCTTCATTCAGTAATGAGTTCCTCATCACTGGAGGTGTTCAAGAAAAGACAGGTAGATAGATAACTGGAGTCAATGTCTTTTAAAGCTACTTGTAATTCTGTGATTGTTTCTTCCCATCTCTGTACCCTGGTATCTTTGTTTCCAAAGTAATTTTAACGGTATTTATATCTTCCCAATTCTAAAGGGCATTGTGAGGGTTAAGAAAAAAGTGCTCATTAAGCACGCCAAGATCCAGAGAAGAAATGCACTATTTTAAGATAAACTATTATTATAACACTATATATAATTGCCAAGTGGATAATGGAACCAAGATTTTGCTAAACTCATGTACATAACAAACTGATAATTTCTTAGAACCAAATGTGTTTATTGCATGTACCCAAGGATTGCAATTGATAATTGCTCTTATATCCTATGCTTTAGTGCGTAACAAATTCTGACCAATTATTTGGAGGTTTCATAAATAAAGTACAACCAAAATAAAAGCAATATTGCTATGCATTTGGAAATTCACCCCCAGAATATCCTAACATATAAAAACTAAAATTCCTAGTGATGAGGCTTTTGATTCAAATAGGAGATCCAGAAGGGAGAACTGACAAGAATTGGTGATACGTCTTTTCTGGTGTTCCAGTTTGGGAGAGTGGACCATGGCCTCTTGTCCATTTTCAGTTTGCTTCTCTAGCCAATGATGTTGGCATGTTTTTGTCCAGTTGGGCCAATGAGACTTAATAGTTTGCTAATTTTGTACTGGATTGAATTAATTTCAAGACCAAATTAATTAAAACAGATGAAGCTGCCTTCATCTATTATTCATGAGCTTGTTAGAACAGGAGGGAGCACATTAGCTACATTAAGGATAGTAGATTGTTTTAATGAACTTCTTATTGGTGCCCGTTAATGGGACTCTTGAGGAGCCCAGCACTGGGTTCCCCCACTCTGTGACTATGAAGTTGCTCTGGTTTGCTCTGGTAAATAACACATTTTTGTAGAAATGACTGCTTTCAAATCCTCATAGACTCTAGAAGGTGAGTTGTGGATGTGTATGGTGGGGTGGAGAGCAGGGGACAGAATTACACACCAAAGGAAATATCCTTGCCCCAAATTAAACTTCTGGCTGTTCATTTCCCAGGTGCACAACTAAACTATGTGCAGGGATTGGCAAGATGGGGCCGAGGAAGGAAACAAGAAATGAATGATGTCAGTAAGAGCAAAAAAGTTTGGTTTGTTAAATTCATGAGTTTAATGTTTCTGCAAGCATGATCCTTGACTAACATGCAGTAAAGGCTGACAGGTAAAAGTTGAAGAAGGCAGGATTCTGATGACTGGTGTGGCCCAGTCTATCCACAAGAATCTTACCTCTAGAGGGTAGGTTCTCTGTGTTTACAAATTCACTCACATGTTGCCTTCTTAAAGCCTGATTTTAATGGAAAAAAAAAGGGAGGGCATATTGCCTGAATGCCCACTCTAAGAGAGACAGTATAGGGTGGATAGTGGTGTGAGTATTTAGGGCCCTCTGCCCAGACTCAATGCTGTCTTGCTAGGCTTTCCTTGTTATTGTTCACTGAGGATATGGCAAAGAACATTTCCAAGGAATTGTTTTCTGTCCCAGGAAACAATCATACAATTCCGTTGCTAAGTCTGTAATGAGAGTCCTGATCCCTTCTGGCTGACTGTGGAGATACCAGTCAACTTTGGGCTGGTTCCCAGAAAACCTTTTTAGAGCATAGTACCTGTCAGGCACTGGGCCAGGCACAGAGTTGAGCTTGACAAGATTCCTTTCCTTGGAAAGACTGTAATCTCATCCAGTGATCTTTCTGAGCGTAGGTGGGAGGAGAGAGGATAGGGAGAATGGCCCAGAATTGACATAGGCTGGATGCTGCATCCCATTGCTGGCCAGAAGCCACAGATGGGTGATTGCACAGGTTTTGCTGAAGAGCCCCACTGTTAGATATTCTGTTCATTTGTTAGGCATAATTAATGACTGGTACTTTAGAAAATATCTACACTGTAAAAGCGATGAGAACCAACTCTTACTGAGCATCTACTATGTGTCAAACATACTTGACACTTTATACATCTTATCTCAGTTCATCCTTGTAACTACCATGTGAGGAGCTAGTTCTATTTTTTTGACAGCTTGTGTTGCAGATGAGCAAACTGGGGTGCAGTGAGGGGAAGTAACATAGATAAGATGGCTTGTCTGCCTTTTCCACATTGCTTTGGAATTCCAAATTTCAAAGCAGCAGAAAGGAATGGATGATGTGGAGGTAAAATGGGGCAAGGATGTGTGGGAAGGGGAGAAAGGAAAATGAAGAGGAGTTTTGGTATGTGTCTTTGGTGGAGGTGGTGAAATGGTGCTCTAGATTTTGAAACGGGAGTGATATTTCTGTCCCACTCCTGGGGAGTAAAGAGCCTTCAGGAAAGGAAGTGCCTAATTGGCAATGGCGTGGGCAGTTGGGAAGGAGAAGGAGAACTGAGTAAGATGAGACATGTGGAATGATTTTGAAGCTGTACCCATTTGTTGGATAGATTTGGTTGCTAAGTAAGTACCTGAGAGGTGGGGAAAGGGATGGGGAGAAGGGGCAGAGGAGTCCAGAGAAGGAGATGGGAGATTGGAACTCTCAGTAAGCACAGGATTAGCATTCCAAGGTGTTATAAGGCATGACTGCTGTTTGTCCTTAGACTTGAGGAGGATTTTAACAAGGCTTTGAGGAAAGGTTTCCATAGTGCTCTCTGCATGTTTAGAAAAATGATCCTTTGTGGGATGATGATGATGATGATGGTTTTCTTTTTATGGATGTTGAAGCCAAGGCTTAATGAAAGCACAGAGAGCACACAACTCTAAGCTTACTATTACCACTGGGCATTACCGTCTTCCTCCTGGGACCTGTCCATTTTCCTTATTCTGATTGGCCTATAAACATGTTGCTCCTGTCAAATGAACAGGTTACAGTAGTTGAAAAGCCCCAAAGGGAATGTCTTCCTTGCTCTTTTCCTCTTTTCTTTTTCTTCCTTCCTTCCTTCCTTCCTTCCTTCCTTCCTTCCTTCCTTCCTTCCTTCCTTCCTTCTTGCCTGCCTTCCTGCCTTCCTGCCTTCCTTCTTTCCTTTCCTTCCATAAATATTAAAATTCTTTTGTGTGCCAGGTAGAGTGTTAGGCTCTGGAAATACATTGATCAGCAAAAGATCCATGGTCCCTGCCCCCAAAATGCTTACAACTTAATGGAGGAGACAGACATTAAGCAAATAATCATGGGAATAAACACATAGTTACAGTAAGCACTGTACATGGAATGAGTAGATATACTGATCCAGGTGGGGATTCAAGGAAGATATCCTTGAGAAGATGACACTGAGCAGAGGGCAGAAGGTTGAATACAAATTTTCTAAGGCATGAGGAGTTGGGGAAAGGCTGGGAAGGCAAGGTGATGGCAGAAAGGACAGCACGGATGGAGGATTGAGTCAGGAAGAACAGAACACATGGTGAAAACTACAGAAGACTACAGAAGGGCTCCTGCAGCCTCCAAGCAGAGAGTGAGGTCAGTGGTGGAAAACGTAGCTTCATCGTGGAGGAGGACAAGCTTATCCGGCTTCCAGCACTGCGCCAAGACCTTCTACCTTTACTCTCAGGGAGAAAAGCCAATGGAAGGCTATAAACAGAGGCATAATGGAGATGCTATGCTTGCTTTTGAGGAGTGAGTAAGGAAGGGGGCAGAATGTTGGGGAGCAATGGTGAGGAGTGAGCATTGAGCACAGGTTCAGGATGTTGGTGTCTTGAATGAGAAGGGTCATGGTAGTACAAAGATAAGGGGATGATCCAACAGTGTGGCACCATGGGTGCCTGGCAGTAACCTCATGTTATGCTATAATTTAGGACCCAAAGTGCAGAGCATCTCTTACAACAGAGGTGCTCTCTATTGCATGGAAAGCTTTCTTGGACTCATTAGCTTTAAAGTACTTTAAAGGATTCTAATTACATAGAAGAGCCTATTGTTTGGCAGGGGAGGGAATTTCAAGGAAATGGATCATTTTAAGGGAGGGATAAATGGAAAATACTTAGCGTACCTCAGTGCTTGTCTTGTCCTCTGATCACCTTCACTTGCTTTGGAAAATGAAGGGAACATCAGAGAATGGAAGGACTTATGTATGGCAGGAGAGACCTGGCTTTCAGTATAGTCTGCCAGCAAGTGGCTGGGGTTGCTGAGTGGCTTTGGGCATGTTATCACCCATATCTTGCTCTCTGCTTTTCCATCTGTGGTGTGAGGAAGATGGATTAAATGACCTCCAGTGAACTAACCTCTTTAAGAACCAAAAGTAACCTAACATATGCATCATTTCTACCAACACGTATTATATGTCTCAGTGTCATGGACAGCCTCACCCTCAAATCTGGTGGTGAAGGATGTATTCAATCAATAATATATAGAATTTGTATTTTATTTTATTTTTTTTTATTTTTTATTTATTTTATTTTTTATTTTTTATTTTTTATTGGTGTTCAATTTACTAACATACAGAATAACCCCCAGTGCCCGTCACCCATTCACTCCCACCCCCCGCCCTCCTCCCCTTCCACCACCCCTAGTTCGTTTCCCAGAGTTAGCAGTCTTTACGTTCTGTCTCCCTTTCTGATATTTCCCACACATTTCTTCCCCCTTCCCTTATATTCCCTTTCACTATTATTTATATTCCCCAAATGAATGAGAACATATAATGTTTGTCCTTCTCCGACTGGCTTACTTCACTCAGCATAATACCCTCCAGTTCCATCCACGTTGAAGCAAATGGTGTGTATAAAGATACAAATGGATAAAGAAGATGTGGTTTATGTATACAATGGAATATTACTCAGCTATTAGAATTTGTATTTTAAATGGCTAACTTTTAAATGGCTAACAGTCAAGAAGAAAACGTTCACTCTGAAGAAAAACCATCATGTACCAGGTGTCAGGTTCCATCAATTCTGTGCACTAAAATACAAAATGGAACAAAACCAAAAAAGGACACACCACACAGGAAAAATACACCATTAGAAGTAAGTGTAAAGCAGCAGAGAAGAATTGAGAGTCACTACTAAGAATGAACGGGGGTTTAAAATGAGCATCAACCTGTCTGAGTTTTGTTTTTTCCAACCCTCACAGGGTTGCTACTTGGATTACATGAGCTGATGAGAATAAAGCACCTAATTTAGAGACTGGCATATGGCGTGACTCAGGCAAGTCATCTTTTGCGCAATTCTTTATTGAGCATTTACTATGAATTGGGAACCATTTTAGGCTTAAGCCTGTGACCAAGATAAAGGAGACCCCCATTCTCATGGAGCTTCCATTTTAAGTGGACAGAGAGGAAGAATGGGTAAATACACAAAGTGTATTTATGTACTTCAGAGAATAAAATCATGCTAGGAGGAAAATGAAGCAAGATGACGAGGCTCCTTTAAACTGGGTGGTCATCTCTCAGGATGAACTATTTAAATAGAAACTCTAGGGACAGAAGGAACCCATCACATGAGTGAAGGATGGGTGCTCCAGGCCAAAAAAGCCAAGCCCCAGCCTGTATGGCTGTGCAAGATGGGTTTGCTGGTGGAGCAGAGGGATGTTGGCGAGGCTTAGCAGAGGGAACAGGTGGGAATGATGGAGAGATGAGGACAGTGCTCCGTGCAGGCCAAGGCAGGAAATCTGAGTCTTATTCTGAGAGCAGTGGGAGCCAACCTAGGATTTTAGGCAGGGGTGTGACCCAATCTGACCTACATTTTAGAAAGATCACTCTGGCTCCCGAGAAGAACCTGGATTAGAGTCACCGTAAAGAGACAATGGGGAGACCAGTGAGGAGGCTGTGGCTAATGGTTTGCACAAATGGGTGCACTTGTTCCTTCCTCCTTCCAGTCTCCATGCCTCTTGTGGTGTGACTTTCCAGTTCATCCCATCAAAGGGTGGAGCCTTTCTCTACTGCTTGAATCTGTGTGGGCCTTGTGACTTCCCTTGTTCATAGAATGGGGTGGAAGTTACAGTATGCTCAAGTTTAGGGCTCAAGATACCATGCATGCCTTCTTAGAACCTGACCCAACTGCCATGTGAATGAGCCTGGGCTGACCTGCTGGAGGAAGGATGGCCACACAGCCTCCCTGCTAAGGCCATCCTAGACCAGCCAGTCCCTAGCCAAGTCCACCAGCTTACTACACATGCACAAGTGAGCCCAGCAAGAGACCAGAAGAGCCTCCCAGCTGAGCTCAGCCCAGATTGCTGATCCACAGAATTATAAGCTAAATCATTGATTTTGTTTTAAGCCACTAATTTTTGGATGGTTTGTTACACAGCAAAAGCTAACTGATACAGAGGCTGCTGAGGTAGCTCAGAGATGTTAGTGAATAAGACCAAGATAGCAGTTGGTATGGGGAGGTATAACATGGTTTGGTGTATGTACTAGAGTTAGTATGGGCAGGGTTTGATGTTGATTGGCAATGAAAATGAGGGAAAGAGGAGTAAGGACAGTACTAATGAATTAAGGAGTAGCCAATGATAATATGGCCTTTGGGTTAAAAGCTAGAGGTGCCAATCCTAGAAAGATTTCTGATTTGCCAACTTTCTGCAGACATAAACTAAGGCAGAGTAATTCATCTTCAAATGTATCCATTAAGCACCTACTGTTTCTAGTGTCTGGGGTTGAAAATAATAATGAGGATGACAGTAACAATAATCAGTACTTATATAGTACATTCCATGTGTTAGGCATGAAATTTACATTTAACTCCTTTAATCCTTTTTAACAAGCTTTTGAGGTGGGTACTGTTATTATCTCTATATTATTGTTGGGGAAACAGGAACACAGAGGTTAAGCAACTGGCTCAGGCTCATGGAGCTGGTAATGAAGTCAGTGTACCAACACAACCAGTGTGACTTCAGAGGCTGACAGTTAACCACTCTGCTCTGGTGAGATCATCCACTTTAGAATTTTACAGCCTGGTACAGAGATAAATATAGAAAGGGAGTGATTTGATACAATGTGGTGCGTATGATGGTGTAGGGCTTTAGAAAAGGGGTGGGTAAACTTTTCCTACAGAGGGCCAGACTTTAGGCTTTGCCAGACATATGGTCTCTGTGGCAACCACTTGATTCTGCTGTTATAGCATGAAAACAGCTAGACAATATAGAAATGAATGGGTGTGGCTGTGTTCCAGTAAACCTTTATTTATAGAAACAGATGGCAGGCCTGATTTGGCCTGCAGACCACAATTTAGTGCAAAGAAAAGAGACCCGAGCTGGACTAAGGGGATGGGAGGGGATTGGAGAAGGCTCCCCTGAGCTTTGGTTGAAAGGCAAGCAATAGAGAGCCAGGCAAAAAAAGTAGTGGGAGGGGCAGGCACCAGGCAAAGGGGCAGTGACCTGCAGGGCAGAAGGAAGGGGGTGAGAAATGATTCAAGTCAGAACCCACGCCCCCTCCAGCACGCTCTCTCTGCATGAACAGTAGGCAGTGTTGGGCACAAGCATAGGAGAAAGAGACAAGGTACACCTGGAGCTACACATTTGGTTTCACTTGAGCTTCTGTGGGCAGAAAAGCAACCACCAGGCCCTCCTGTGGCCTAAGGAAGCAGGAGAGGCTTTAGGAACGAAATTGCTCTCCCGGGAGGCCTGAGAATGGGAGGCACACACCAGAGCCCTTCTGTAGGCCCGCACTTTGTTCTGAGTCTACAAGCCAGAGGGGCATTTCAGGTCTGCTGCTGGGATGCATCAGTATCCCCAATATTTTAATTTGCCTGTGTGGGAAATAACATTGTCAGCAGGCGTGTCCCAGCTGTGAAGGACAACAGTGACTCTGTATATCTACACATCTAAGTCCAAAAGACCATGAAAGGGACCCCAGCATCCCGGTTTCAGCATCCCCTGCAGGACTTTCTATGAGAAGGAACCAGGGCAGCTGCAGGCTGGGCTGAGGGCTGAGTGGAGCAAGATTGCACATGTGGTCACAGCACACACTCCACCATCACTTCCTCACCACTTGCAGTATTTCATACCCTCCCTGACTGTCTCCTGTTTGCCAGAGAACCGACACAACTTGGGTCAGGAAGGGAATATATTTTATTTATTTCTTTTTCCCTCAAAGGCCATAGATTGGGTGGACCGTCTTACAGGCAGGGAAGAAAAACCAGCAACTTCTCTTCTCTCGCTGGGTATTTGTTTTTGGACACTTGATTCGAGTCTGCTGAGTTCCGGGATTGACAAACCCGGGAGCAGAAACAAAAGTGAGGGATTTAAGGGGGATTGGCTTCTTATCTCTCAGGAATCACAGAAAAAGATGCCAGCCAGCTGTCCCCCAATTTACAGAGGGGACTCTCCCGCACTATCTCCTGAGCCTGCTCGGGTTGGGGTGATGAGTCACCCAACATCGCTTGAGCTCGTCGGGAATCTTGGCAGAGAAGAAAAGATTGAGCAGTATGGCAGAGTCTAAATGGGTGATTTAGCACCCGTGTTGTACTTCCAGAGGGCTCCAGAGCTCGTGATACAAATTCAAAAGGGGAAAGCTCTGATTCTGATGAGCTCCAGAACTGTCCTGGAACAGGCACAGGTGGGGAGTGGGGGGCACATGTGTTTCTCAGGGGCCAGGAGCATCCTCCCTGCACTCATGCCCAGCATAGGAGGAGACCAGGGAGGCCTCTGAGCTGGCCAGGGTGGGCACTGCCCTACCCCTTTGGCATGCAGCTTTCATGGCCTCCTTGACCATCTCAGGACCCCTGAGGAGGTGGCTGGAGTGAGCAAGCTTTGGGCCTATCAATGTTGATTTACCAGGTACTGGCTGCTTTCCCCCTTTTGTTGAGTCCACAAGACTCAATCTTGGCTCCAGCAATTAACCCCATTGTACGGGTGAAGAAATGACAAGAAGGCTCACAGAAGGCAAATGGCTCACTCAATACTAAAGAGAAAGGAGACTCATGTATGGATGTTCATGGAGAGAGAATAATGTGTTCTCTGTTTTGAACCCACCTTTGACTACACCCTGCCCCCAGGCTGAACAACAGGCCCTGGGAGGTTCAGTTAGCCCATACTGGCACTCTGAACCAGTTCCAGCCCCAAGTGCAGGAGGGAGGTTAAGAATAGTCATTAGGAACTGTTGAGTACTAGCTACGTTTTATCCCTCTGTAATGCTATGCACATGAACCCATTTATTATTTTTTTAATTTTTAGATTTTTAAAACGTTTGTAAATATTTGTTTATTTGAGAGAGAGAGAGAGAAAACACGAGCCGGGGGAGGGGAGGAGGGGGAGACAGCATCCTCAAACAGACACCCTGCTGAACGCAGAGCCCAGTGCTTGGCTGGATCCCAGGACCCTGACTGAGATCATGCCCTGAGCCAAAATCAAGAGCTGGCCACTCAACTGACAGCCACCCAGATGCCTCCACATTAGCTCATCCAATGAGGGAGGTAGTGCCAACATCATCTGATAGATGAGAAAAACAAGCTCACCAACGTTCAATGTATTGTTCAACAGTGCTCAGTAAGGGTCAGAGCTAAAGTACAAATCTCTTACTGTTTGACCCCAAGCCAATTTTTCTCAGTGTTATCTTATATTTTGACAGGGATCTTCTTTCAACATGGGGAGGCGTGGAGATCTAATCCTATACCTGAGAGTCCCAAATGGAGGCAGGTGAATTATGATTAGTATCAGTATCGGTAGTAGTGTTAAAAATTATTTCATCATTAATTCAAGATTTTTACTGAGTGCCTGCTACAGGGCAAGCGCCATTGGAGGCATTGGAGGCAGCGAAGAACAGATAAAAATCCCTGACTTCATGGGGGTTTTATTCTAGTTGGGAAACATAGTTAATTAATAAATAAGAAAAATAAGTACAGTACATGGTCTACTAGGGGCTAATGGAGGAAAATAAACCAGGAAGGGGAGACATGTTAGAGGTGAGGATACAGGTTTAGATAGAATGGTCAGAAAGACCTCACTGAAAAGTTGATCTTTTTAAATTTCAAGGAAGGGCTCAGGTTTATTATGTGATTTTTTCCCTAACTTTTGCTTATGGTTAACATTTTTAAAATTTAAATTCAACTTGCCAACATATAGTACAACACCCAGTGCTCATCCCATCATGCACCCTCCTTAATGCCCATCACCCAGTTACCATCCCCCACCCACCTGCCCTCTGTCAGCCCTCAGTTTGTTTCCTAGAGTTAAGAATCTCTCATGATTTGTCTTCCTCTCTGATTTTTACCCATTCAGTCTCCCCTCCTCCCCTTATGGTCCTCTGCACTCTATCTTATATTCTGCATATGAGTGAAACCATATGATAATTCTCTTTCTCTGATTGACTTATTTCACTCAGCCTAGTACCCTCCAGTTCCATCCACATGGTTGTAATGGTGGGTATTCATCTTTCTGATGGCTGAGTAATATTCCATTGTGGTGTGTGCCCCACAGAGAAGATGATTTTTGAATAGGGACCTGAAGCAAGTGAAGGAGTGAGTCTTGTGGATATCTGGGGAATAGCATTTGGGGAGAGGGAACGGCACTGCAAAAAATATAACAACAATAATAATAATGCTTAGCTACCCTGGGCCACATCCGTGGTTCTGAAAATAGGACCAGATCAGCAGCAAGCTTTTTAGAAATCACCAGGAACTTCTTAGAAATGCAGATTCTCGAACTAGGGGTGGTAGAAGGGGAGGAGGGTGGGGGGTGGGAGTGATTGGGTGACGGGCACTGGGGGTTATTCTGTATGTTGGTAAATTGAACACCAATAAAAAAAATACTATAAAAAATAAAATAAAATAAAATAAAATAAAATAGAAAAAAAAAGAAATGCAGATTCTCAAGCCCTACCTCAGAACTTCTCTGAGGATGCAGTCTACAATGTGTGTATCTCTCTCTCTCTCTGTATATATTTTATGCGTATTTTTATTACAGTACAAGTTACATACTGCAAAAACCCTTTCAGTATGCATTTCTATGAGTTTTAACACACTCATGCCATGATGTGAGCACAGCCATATCATGATTGAGAACAGTTCCATCTCTCCCCAGAACCATGTTTGGTAGTCACCCTGTCTCTTGTCCCCAGGCCCTGCCACCTCTCATTTGGTTTCTTGGCTTCTGGTTTTGCTTCACAAGTTTTGGATGTTTCATGAGCACTGCAGGTGATTCTGATTTACGTTAAAGCTTAGGAGCTATTGCATTATTCTAAATCTTCAAACCATTTTATGAGGCATTCTGCATACCTGTTTTACACATGAGGACTTCTGGGTTCTCTCAGGAGCTCCAAAGTGCTCTTTTGCTATTACGTAAAAGTGTCACCTCCCGTTTAAAGGCTTGTGTGAGGGTTTATGGGATCCCCAAATATATATTGAGATATTTTTCTAAACGAAGTAAGTGTATGCTCTAAAAAGATTATTGGTAAATAAATGCTCATTTCCTTTATTACAGGTAAAACATAACTGGCTCATAGAACTGCAAAAGTCTTTATCACCTAGTTAAAGGGTTGGAGAAATATTCCTTTTTCCTTCCAAAGATGCCCCACTGGTGGTATATATATTGCCTATCTTTGATTAAATTCACTGTGAAGATTTTTAAAATGTACTTACATTACATAAAAACATTCTTAAAACATTTAAACAACATATACTTGAAGAATAAAAGTTTGCCCCCCTATATCTAGTCCTACTACTCCCCGAGTTCTTATTATTTTCTCACAAAATAATCACTAGGAGTCTGGCATATCAATTTTTAGACATATATACATACCTACACATACAGATTAGTTTTTAAATGTTTTTTTAAAAAAAGAGCTAGTATTGTATTTTTATATTTGATAATTTATATTTGATATTGTTTTCCTGAGAAGTTACATTTTTAGCAATTTGATACATTAGAAAATCTGAAAATCTTTGACTTACAAGTCATTTAATATATTGGATTAAATATGTCAGACATCCATTTAAAGGCATTGCTGAGTTTAAAAGGATATCTCTGAGGTTAAAAAGAACATGGAACTGAAAACCGGAGTGTGAAGCAGTCTTCCTTCTCTTTTTTGCTTCCCTTTACTAAGAGTATTGGGTTTTAATGGCCATGTGGAGATAAAATATGTGCCTTTGTCACCCTGAGAGGGTTAGTTATGAATGAGACAGACTAAAGCTGGGACACTCAAATAACTAGATCCTCAGTGAAAATGTGTATTAGAAAAGTCTGCCCATGAGCCTAAGGAGATATTAAGGAAAACTGTCTGGCTTCTGCTCTCATGTGGAATATCTCCCTTAAGAAGTTGTAATCAGAGACCTACTACTCTCATGTAGGTATAGGATTAACATTTGTACTACCCGTGTCCTCTAGGATCTGCCAAACTGAGAAATTATGTAAATGGCTTTGGGGAGTGACAGGTCATCTGTGAACAAATCTGGCAGGAAACATCACTGACCCAAACAACATAGGATTACCACAGACAAAGTTCCAATAAAGATGGTCCACAACAAAAAGTTACATAATGCACAAAGAAACAACACACCAAGTCAAAGCAAGTCAGTAGACACAATAAGCAATATAATTAGTCACCACAAACTTTAAATAATTGGGTTTTTTTTCTGATGGTAATTATAAAATAAATATATTTAAAATTATTAAAGCTATAAAAGAAAGAGAAAATGAAAAAAAAATAAGTCCTAGTAGATTTGAAAGAGAAAATAGCAGAACTCCTAAAAATGAAAAAAAAAGTGTGAGAGATTAAAGGAACAAAAACAAAAAACAATGGTTGAATCAGTCAGCAGATTAGACCCAGCTGAAGAGAGGATTGGTGAACTGGAACTTATTCTGAGGAAATTACCCAGAATGCTGTGTACAAAGAAAATGGATAAAACACATTAAATACAAATTAAGAAAAATAAAAACGGTGAGAAAGTTCAATGTACATGTAATTGGAAAGAACATAGAATAAAAGAAGCAATATTTGATGAATCAATGACTGAGACTTTACTCCAATTTAATGAGACATAAATTCTCAGTTTAAACAAGCACAAATGCTGAACATTAAACTAAAAGCATTAGATTATGCTAAGACATAATTGCAGAATTATAAAGAGAAAGAAAGGATTTTAAAGAATATTTTGTCTTTTATACTTGAATGGTGATTTTGTAATGTAAATATTCTTGAGCCATATTTTTTTCTCAAAGGATTTTGTAGATATTGCTCTATTACTTTACATTTTGAAGGTTCTGTGGAAAGGTAAAGTTAGCCTGTTTTTTCATTCCTTTGACTTGCCCTTTCCCTCACCGCTGGCTGGATTCAGGAATTGACAGTCCAAGTATCTTTTATAAACTTTCCTGTAATCCTTTGATGATCATTGGCTAGGCCCATGAGTGGTATACAGTTTTAAGACTTATTTTTAATTCTTAAAAAGTAAATTTTCTATAGCTTTAACACATGTATAGATTTGTATAACCACCACAATCAGAATACAGTTCTACCAACCCCAAATCCTCCCTTTTGTTATCCTCTTACAGTCACACCCTCCTCCACCTCTGTATAATTTGTCTTCATAGGTAGAGTTTGCTTTTCAAGAATGACATATATGAAATGAAATGACACAGTGTGTAATCTTTTGAGACTGACTTTTGTTACTTAGTGTAATGTTTTTGAGATTCATCTAAATTGTACATATTAGTAGTTCATTCCTTTTTATTCCTGAGTAGTGTTCTATTGTATAAATGAACCATATTGTGTTTATTCATTCACCCATTGAAGACATATGGATTGTTTCTAGTTTTGTGCAATTATGAAAAGAGAAACTATAAATATTTATGTATAGTTTTTGTATAAGTTTTCATTTCTCCAGGGTATATATCCAGGAGTGGGATTACGGGGCCATATGTTAATGTATCTTTAAGCTTATAAGAAATTTCCAAACTATTTTCCAGAATGGCTGTACCATTTTGCATTCTCATCAGTAATGGAAAAGATTTCGAGTTTCTCTGCATTGTCACCAATACTTGGTATTGTCAATATTTTTTTATTTTTAGCTGTTATATGTGTAATGATATCTCATTGTGGTTTTGCATTTCCCTTGTGCCTAATGATGTTGAACATCTTGGTGAAGTGTCTGTTTTAGTCTTCTGTTCATTTTTAAATTGGGTTATTTGTTTTTGTACTCTTCAGTTTTGAGAGTTCTTTACATATTCTGCATAAAAATTATTTGTTGGATACATGATTTGAAAATATTTTATTCTCATAGGTAGGTTGTTTTGTAATCTTTTAGCAATGTTTTCTGCAAAGTAAAATTTTAAAATTTTAATGTTTCAATTTATCCTTTTTTTTCTCTCATAGATCATAATTTTGGTGTCATATCTAAGAAATTTTTGCCTAACCCAGCTGACAAAGATTTTCTTCCATGATTTTTTTCTAAAAGTTTTACCTTTTAAAAAATTTATTTATTTATTTATTTATTTATTTATTTATTTATTTATTTATTTATTGCAATCAGGGAAAGAAACACAGAGAGATAGAGAATCTCAAGCAGACTCCATACTGAGCATGGAGGCCATCTATGACCCATGACCCTGAAATCATGACCTGAGCCAAAATCAAGAGTTGGTTGCTTAACCAACTGAGTCATCCAGGCACCCCTAAAGTTTTATCTTTTATATTTAGGTCTGTGATTGCTTCTGAATTAATTTTAATATATGGTGTGAGGTATGGATCAAAATTTCTTTTTATGTATGGATATTCAGTTAGAATATCATCAAATTGCTTTTGTACATATGTTAAAAATAAATTTTTTTATATATGCATGGGTCTATTTCTCAAATCTATTCTATTTCATTGATGTTTGTGTCTATTCCTCCACCAATGCCACAGTGTCTTAATTACTGAAGTTTTATAAGGAGTCTTAAAATTGGATAATTCCTTAACTTTCTTCTTCTTTTAAAAATTGTTTTAACTATTTTCCCTATGAATTTCTGAATAAGTTCATCTATCTATAAAACGTCCTGCTGGGATTTTGACTGGAATTGTGATAAATTTATAGATCAGTTTGAAGAGAACTGACATCTTTACTATGTTATCTATGAACATGATTTATCTTTCCAGTTTTAAGGCTTCCTTTGACTTCTTTCTTTTTCTTTCTTTCTTTCTTTCTTTCTTTCTTTCTTTCTTTCTTTCTTTCTTTCTTTCTTTCTTTCTTTCTGTTTTTAGCATACAGATCCTATAGGTACTTTGCTAGGTTTATAATCATACGTATTTTTAGTTTTTACTAGATAGCACCCTCAAAAGACTGTGTTAATTTATCCATTTACTCTTACTTGAGAGTATCCATTTCCCCACATTCTTATCCACAGTGGATATTGCCAATTTTAAAAATAATTTTGCTCATTATATATTTTTATCTTAAAGTGATTTATTTTATATGGTAGACAGAGTCATCTTCTTCAAACTCTCTTTAGATCTATCCTGTTTAATTTAGAATGTGTATCCTGTACACTGCATTGCACAGATAGCTCTTATCTTCTCTCACCTCCAAAAAAGGCTGCTATGAACCTAGCTTGACACCTTTTTAACTTTATAAGGAATGAACCTGACCAGTTTCCAGAAGAGCATTTTGTATTAGATTCTTGAAGGTGATTCAGAGTAAATGAGCTATGGATTTGTTGCTAGAGATCCAAGTTGAATTTCCAACCCTGCTATTGACCTGAGGTATGAGTTTGGAAAACTGTTTTGCTGTCAGGTCATCAATTCTTATAAGTTTAATGAGACCGAAGCTCCAAAAAAATTGTTCTAGTTCTGTGGTTCTGACTTATACAAATAATTATTCTTTTCAAGTGGGAAATAAAGAAATAGAAGAATAGAGAGAAGAAAAAATAAGGAGAGGAAAGGAACAAACCAAAAGGAAAACAAAAATCCAGGGTCTGATGGATGCTTTGCCAGGGGTTGACTAGTTACCCAAATCAGCAATCACTCCAAGAAAACTTTTCCAAGAGGGAGTGGATAGTCAGTCACCTTTAGCCCAAGTCAAAATGCTTGACCTTCTGACTGTGGGTTAGAAACGCTATTTGCACTTCAAGACATCTGTGGTTAAAAATCTGGCTTTGCCATTTTTTTTTTTAGCATTGTGATTATCTTCCTTTGCACAATAGGCCAATAAAATGTATTAATCTTATCAATCTCATATGTAAATGTGGCTTTTGAAAATGTCAATTTCTTGGAGGCAGCAGGTGGTAAACAGAAAACAGGGAAAAAACCCAATAATTTTGCACAGAGGGAATGGAGGTTCAGAGAGATCCAGACACTCAATTCCATAATTATTTATTGAGACCCTATTCAGTGCCAGATGCAGTGTCGGGTGCTGAGGTTCAGAAATGAGCAAGTCATTCGTGCCACTACCATTAGTGACATTTATAGGAATTGCCTAAAGACATACTCAGTAAGTGGTAGAGCCCGTATGCCCACCCTGGTCTGTCAGGCTTTAAAATCAGTTTAGAGACCAAGGAAACCATACTGCTTTTGGTATCTGTGGCTCTCGTAGCTGAGAACTCTGATTTACCATTTTACTTCCAGTTAACCTCAGTATTACCTAACCCAGTAGAAAAGTAACTTTGTCATTTACATTGCTGACTAGATATTTGATTATAATAATGTTGCTATTATAGTCATATTGCATTTATTGAGGGATTTCACATACTAGAAGAATAGGTATTGGTTGCTTGATAGACTTTTTCTTAACTTTTCATTTTGAAATTATTATAAATTAACAGGAAGCTGCAAAGGTAGTAAACTCCCTGTATCCTTCACCCAGTTTCATAACTATATCTATCTGTTTATTAATATCTAGGTCAGGAAATTGACATCAGCATAATGAGTGTATATAATTCTATGCCATTTTTCATGTGTGTATTTGTGTAATTACTGCTGCAATCAAGACATGACGCTATTCCATTACTACAAAGATCTCCTTCATGCTATGCCTTCATAGTCACCCTTATCCTATTCCCCCATGTGATTCCTAGCTCTTGGAAACCACTAATCTGTTTTCCCTTATCTACAATTTTGTCATTTTTGAGAATAGAGTATAAACGGAATTACATTCTATGTGACCTTTTGAGGTTGGCTTTTTTTCATTAAGTGAATGCCCTTGAGAACCATCTAAGTTGTGTGTATCAATAGTTTGTTTTATTTTTCAGTAGTATTTCCCTATATGTTTTTTTGATTGGTTGCTATTGAGTGTTTTTTTTTATTGTTTCCAATTTTTACCTATTATAAATAAAAATGCTATGAATATTTGTGTATACTTTCACTTATTCTAAGAGAAGCTTCCCGTGATTGTAATTGCTGGATCGTTTGGTAAGTGTATGTTTAGTTTTTTTAAGAAACTGTCAAACTCTTATCCAAAGCGGCTAGACATTTTCCATTCCTGCTAGCAATCTATGAGAGATCCAATTTGTCCACAAATCAGCAGCACTTGGCACTATCACTATTTTTTTTTTCATTTTAGGTGTTCGAACAGGTGTTAGTGAATCTCACCATGGTTTTAATTATTTGCATTTCCTAGTGGCTACTGATGTGGAGTATCTTTTCATGGGCTTATTTGCCATTCATATATCCTCTTTGGTGAAACATTCATCCATGTCTTTCACTTATTTTCTAATTGCATTGTTTTTTACTGAAGTTTTTAGGTTTTAAAAAATATTCTAGACACTAGTCCTTTGTCAGAGATGTGGCTTGCAAATATTTTCTCCTGCTCTGAAGCTTATCTTTTCATCCTCCTCACAGATCTGTCTCAGAGTGAAGATTTTTAATTTGTATGAGGTTGAGTTTATCAGGTTTTCCTTTTATAGACTGTTCTTTTGATGTCATATTTAAGAATTCTTAACTGAGCGCTAGGTCCTGAAGATTTTCTCCTGTATTTTCTTCTCAGAGTTTAATGGTTTTAAGTTTTATGTTTACATCTATGATCTGTTTTGAGTTAATCTTTGTATAAGGTGTAAGGTTTAGGACAAGTCTTACTTAATTTTGTTGCCATTGAATTGGTTTGGCACTCTTGTCAAAAATCATCTGGCCATACTTGTGTGGGGCTATTTCTGGGTTCTCTAATCTATTCCATTGATGTATGTGTCTCTCCCTCTGCCAGGACCACACAACTTTGATTATTGTAGCTACATAATACATCTCCAAATTGGGTAAAGTGAATCCTTCCACTTTATTCTTCCTTTTCAAAATTGTCTTAGCTATTTTGGCTCAGTTGTCTTTCCAAGTCAGTGGAAGGGTGATAGTCTTTTCAATAAGTGGTCTGGAGCAATTAGAGAGCCAGAGGGGGGAAAATGAATGCAGACCTTAACCCTCATGCCTCATACAAAAGTTAACTCAAGATGGACATAAACTTAAACATAAAATGCAAAGCTATAAAACTTTGAGGAGAAGACACAGGAGAAAATCTTCAGAGTGTAGGCTTGGGAAAGAATTTTTGCACTTGGTACCCAAAGCATGATCTATAAAAGGAAAAAAATTGGTATATCGGATGTGACCAAAATGAAAAACTTGTGCTCCATGAGAGATCTGTTAAGTGAATGAAAAAACAAGTTTACAGAGCAGGAGAAAATAATTGCAGACCACGTATCTGACAAAGGGCTAGTATCTAGAAAATATGAAGAACTCTCAAAACAACACCAAACAAACATTTTAATTAAAAAATGGGAAAAGATATGAGCAGACATTTCACCAAAGAGAATATACAGATGGCAAATAAGCCCATGAAAGGATGCTTGGTAGCACTGGCCATGAGGGAAATGCAAATTAAAAACACAATGAACTGTCACTACACACCTATTAGAATGGCTAAAATAAAAAAAATGACACTATCAAATGCTGGTGAGCATGCACGGAAACTGGATGATACCTGCATTGCTGATGGCAAATGGTCCAGTCACTCTGGAAAATACCTTGGCAATTTCTTATAAAACTAGATATGGAAGTTCCATTTTTCACATGTTGACCTTATAACTAGCAATGCTGAACTCTAATTAGTTCTAATACTATGGCTGTAGGGTATCTTGGCTTTTCTATGTAGAAAATGATTTCTTTGAATTAGTATCCTTTGTTTTTTTCCTTTCCAGGTCTTTTATCTGTTACTTATTTTTCTATTCTTATTGTGTTGGCTAAGACCTCTAGGATTATGCCTTATTGTAGACATTACAGAAAACTTTCTAATGTTGACCATCCTGTTTGAGGCTTGCTGTAGGAGTTCATAATGCCCTTTATGATTTTAAGGAAACCTCTCCTCAAATCCTAGCTTGCTAAGACTTCTACTTTTCATAAATTGTAGCAATTTTTGAAAGCAATCTACCATTATCAAATTGTTTTTTTTCCCCCTGAATTTGTTAATGTGGTAAAATAGATTGCTAGGTTTGGTTGTATTGTGTTGTGTTTAACCTTTGGTGGGAAAACATTATAGAATAGATTCGTGTTTTTTCTATGACTCAGAGGTTTTCTGTTTCTAGACCAGATTTCACGTTAATTTCTTGCTCTGGGATTCTCATACTACCTGAGTAATGTCAATTCTGACCCACAGGAAACTGTGGTTTAAACTTGAACTTTTGGCTTTTCATAGGAGATTCTTTACTTCTTTACTCAGATTCTTAGGCAGAAGACAATCTCCTTTTGCTTTCTTGGGCTTACATTTTTCATTTTCTAAGCCCTATTTTCCGAAGTCTTAAGTATTTATTTTCAAGTCCCAACCTTTAGTCATATTTTCTGGGATGGATGCTTCTGGACTATTATGACATAAACTCAAACTCTTAATTGATTTTGGGCTATCTATTTGCTTCCAGAATCTAGGAATTTCTTATTCTACTCTCTACTCTCAAGCTGAATATATATTAAGTTATTTTTATTGCTATGTTCCATCTAGCATTTCTACACTGGGGAGTTAGAGGAAGAGGTAAATCAGCTCAGTTTACCAGAGTTCTAAATAGCCTCTCAATTTATATATTTTTTTCCAAGAAGGAATATTTTTAGATTTCCAAACTACTGTCACATTATAAGAAAATATAATGTGAATATGAAGTGAATCCCTACCACAAACTGTATTTTGGGGATATTAGTGCCTACCTCATGGGGCAATTTTTTTTCTCTGTTATAAACTTTTTTTTTTTGTAAATTTATTTTTTATTGGTGTTCAATTTGCCAACATATAGAATAACACCCAGTGCTCATCCCATCAAGTGCCCCCCTCAGTGCCCGTCACCCAGTCACCCCCTCTCCCCGCCCACCTCTTCCCCCCCCCCAGTTCGTTTCCCAGAGTTAGGAGTCTCTCATGTTCTGTCTCCCTTTCTGATATTTCCCACTCATTTTTCTCCTTTCCCCTTTATTCACTGTCACTATTTTTTATATTTCCCAAATGAATGAGACCATATAATGTTTGTCCTTCTCGGACTGACTTATTTCACTCAGCATAATACCCTCCAGTTCCATCCACGTTGAAGCAAATGGTGAGTATTTGTCGTTTCTAATGGCTAAGTAATATTCCATTGTATACATAAACCACATCTTCTTTATCCATTCATCTTTCCATGGACACCGAGGCTCCTTCCACAGTTTAGCTATTGTGGACATTGCTACTATAAACATTGGGGTGCAGGTCTCCTGGCGTTTCATTGCATCTGTATCTTTGGGGTAAATCTCATGGGGCAATTTGGATGATTAAATGAATATATGCCAGGTAATAAGTTTGTTTCAGCTTTGGGGCCACGGTAATGCTCAGCAATTATTAATTATTACTACAATGATTCAAATTATCCACAATACCTAGGGATGCCTACTGCTCTGCTAGGTTACTTTAATTAATTAATTAATTAATATATTTATTTATAGTTGACACACAATGTTACATTAGTTTCAGATGTACAACATAGTGATTCAACAAGTTTATACATTAAGCTACGTTCACCACAAATGCAGCTACTATCTGCCCTGATTTCATCATTATTACAATATCATTGATTCTATTCCTCATGATGTGCCTTTTATTGTGATTTACTCATGGAAGACAGTATGAAGGATCCTCAAAAAGTTAAAAGAAATACTATATGATCCAATAATTCTACTACTGGGTATTTACCCAAAGGAACAAAACCACTAATTGGAAAAGATTTATGCACCCACATGTTTGTTGCAGCTTTATTGACAGTAGCTAGGATACGGAAGCAGCCTAAGTGTCCATCAATAGACAAATGGATGAGGAAGATGTGGTACCTATCTACAATGGAATATTACGCATCCACAAAAAGGGTGGGTTCATGCTATTTGGGACAACATGGATGGACATAGAAGATATAATGCTAAGTGAAAGTTAGACTGAAAAGCAAATACCATATGATTTCACTCATAAGTCAAATCTAAGAAACAACAATAAATGAATGAACAAACAAAAAGCAAAATCAAGCCTATAAATACAGATAACAGAGTGATAGTTGTTAGAAGGGGAGAGAGGTAGAGGTATGGGCAAAATAGGGTAACTTTTAAAATTTAAATAAAATATTTTATTTTACAGTAGTTTTAGATGTATAAAAAAGTTGCAAAGATAGTACATAGTTCCCAAATACCTCTCACCCAGTTTCTCCCACTGTTCACATCCATGGCTCCCTCGTACAGTTGTCACAAGTAGATGGCCCTATTGGTACATTTCTATCAACTAAACTCCATACTTTATTTGGACTTGACTAACTTTCACCTAGTGCCCCTTTTCTGTTCTAGGATCTCATCTAAGATACCACATTACAGTGAATTGTATGCTTCTGTAGGCTTCTCTGGTCTGTGTCAATTTCTCAGATTTTCCTTGCTTTTGATGATATTCATAACTTTGAGGAGTACTGGTCAGGTGTTTTAGGATGTCCCTCAATGTGTGGTTGTCTGCTGTTTTTCTCATGGTTGTGGTGGGTAGAATCATATCTTAAGATCTGAAGGGAAACTATCAGGATGAAATGTGTTGTTCACGTTTAACTGAGGTAGAGAGGAAAGGAAAAGTTTGTTGAATTTCACCTCCAGTGGTCATTCAATGCCTCCTCCAGGAACAAAGGTGGCTACAGCTACCATACGAACACGACAATGTTATATATGTGATACACATCTGTACCTATATTGTGTTTATATTTATGCCATTTCTATCTCTTATCTCTGTGTTCATACATATACCCACATATACATGTGTGCATGCACAGTAGATTATAATTTTAAATCTTAAAAACAACTCATTCTCGGTAGATTCTATTTTCTTCATTTTACAACATAGAAAATGGGGTTCAGAAGTCTTAAGTGACTTCTGAAGCTGCCCCACTAATAGGTGCCAGAGTTGGAATTTAAACTCCTGGCCAACTGGCCCCAGAGCTGACATGCCTAACACTGCACTGCCCCCTACCGGCTCAATCCTCTGGTCACCTCTGACCAAGGACCTTAGTGGTAAGAAGGCCTCTCTGTACTTTCCCCAAGTTTGTTATTTTTTTTTTCTCACCTACAGCTTTCTTTTTGGTGGCCAGTGGTAAAACTTCTAAAACAAGAAGGGTCCATGGGATCGCTTTCAGAGACAGCCTGGAAGAAGAATGTGGGGACACTATGTCCCACTGCACCAGACCTTAGGACAGAGTTTCCTTGGTGAGAGAGTGGGGACAGCAGCTTTCAGAGTAGAAGGAAAATAGTGGATCCCACCCCCACCAGAGGAACCTAGCAACCAAGCTGGAGACTGAAAAGGGACCCTGCAGCCTCAGTATTTCTCAGCCATTTACCAAGATGCTTTTTTGGAAATACATCTGCTCAGGAGTGTGGGGGGCTGTAAAATAGCAATCCTACTAAAAATAGCACAGAAAATAATTTTCAGTGCATCCTTTCCCATCACTGTCCCCTTTCCTTTCTTTGTGTATCTTCACTAGGTTTGCTTCTCATTCAGACACCGTCTTTACTAACAGTCCCTACTCATCTCAGGGTGGATGGTGTGCTGTGCCTGCCGAAACACTCACGACTATCCGCTTATTGATTAGCTTCCATAAGATTCACTCATAGTCTTCTAAGGTTTGCTGCAATCTGATGTCCTGATTACTCCCTTATTAGGTTCTGCTTTGGATGGAATTACTAGGCCAAATTGAAATTCATGGTTGTTATGAACCATTTCCAAGACATCACTCAAAAGCAAGTCAAGAGATGCTTCTTGCCTGCGTCTGCCCGCCAGATTTCGGATCAAGATTCACATCCCATGCCACGTCCGTTAACGTGAGATTGTTGCTTTATTTATGACCTTTATTCCGTATGCTGTAGTCTATTTCTGTTGTCACATTTAAACCAACTTATATCAAATTCTGAATCTCACCTTGCATGGCTATGGAAAGCTGTGTCTGTGTTACTTTATTTAGCAATTGCCTGGACCAATTACAATTCCTTTGCCTTTTCTTCCCCCTTGGACAAGGTGGAGGAGAGTGAGTAAAACCAAGACTTCCTCTATGTTTATTTTTAAACAAAACAGCCTTAAAACTTAAAAGATGTCATCTCCTTCCTCGGGAAGCTGGCAGCTGTCTGGCCCAGGGACACAATTATAGCTTCATCATTAAGACTGAAAGTCACCGGTCAGTACCTCCCTGTCCTCTATTCAGTGTATGCTGATGGAAATTCATTGACTAGAACAGCACAGAGGGCAGCATAGCCTCATAGGAGTTCTGAGAAGTGGGAGTTGAGAAGTCCACTCATGTCAGTGGGGAACCTACCTCACATTGCATTGTTTTCCTTAGAAGTTCTTAGAGTTTTACCTTGCTTGTCACCCACCCAGCACCCTGACCTCAATACATGCAGAGAATCTTTCCCATGTGACATGTGGAGTTAGTGGTGACTTCCTCCTTTTCCTGCAGTTCTTCTTGGCTTTCCAAGGTGCCATAGCTCGCTTCAGGGTGACGAGGAGGCATTTCTCCAGAGAAGAATCAATGAAAGGGATGAGGTCAGATTGTCCTGAGTTCTAGTCCCAGCACCATCACTTACTAGCTGTATGATCTTGGGCAAGTTATATCATGTCCTGGGAACTTCATTTTCTCACCTGTAACTGGAAGGTAGAATACTTAATTCTTGGTGTTTGGGAGAGGATCTAGGGTGTCAGTAGGTGAAAAGTACTGAGTATTAATGCCTACAGCATGCTCCATTACTAGTTCAAAATAATTTTCTAGAAAACTATAAACCTTTGGAGGATGCTGAGGCATGGGTTCCTGAGAACAGGGCTTAAACTTCAGAATGAGTTAGACTTGTGTTTAAGACTACCACTTACCAGTTTCTAGACCTTGAATGCCCTGCAAAGATTTGGAGACTTGGAATCCTTACTTGTAAAACAGGAATAATTATACGGAGTACATAACATACATCTAAAAACTATTAGTGATTTTTCCTCTTTCTTTGATCTTGACTGTCATTTGTGTGGATCATTTCAATTAATATGGCTGATATTTGGTCATCTGAGAAGGTGGTCATGTGACTTGGTAATCTGAAGATGATCAAGCATCTGGAGGAATTTTTCCTGATGATTTCCATATATATCTAATAAATTAATGTATATGTATATGTGTGTGCTTTTCCTTTTTCTTCCCAAACCTTTTTGATCCCTTTTATTCTCTCCACCTGTGATCTGTCACTGGCTAAGTCACACATAGATATGTGTGACTGACCTTTGGATCAGCTGTACCATTTGTAAATCTGATGCAGAGACAGGGTGGGCTGAGGTTGGGATGTGCTTCGGTCCACTGCCCCTCTAAGGACCCCAAGGATTTGTCCCCCATTCTTGCCTCCTCAAGACCACAGGGATGGACATTTAACCATCACCACTTGGGTGCAAGGATGTGAGAGAAAAACTCAACTTCCTCTCATTCCTTATTCCTTCCATGAGCTTTTACCGCTTCTGCCTCCCAGCAGTGATGAACCTGGCTCAGTCTTATTGCCACGATGGACCTCAGTGCCCCCATTTACAACACAGGGATAATACAGCCTCTTACCCCATATTTGGGATCATCAGGGAATGCTTAAAGAGATGTCATATACCAAGGGACTTACAGAGTCTCTGTCCCATGTGTTATGTCCCTCTTTCTGCATTTCCTCCTGGCTTTCCAAGGACCTTCAGAGTTAAACCAAAGACAATTTTTTCCCATGGTTGTTCTGTATGAAGCATTTTCTCGCTGTGGGGCCTTCCGTAGCAGCAGTGGGGAGCAGGTATTACTCCCTCAGCTGAGGCTCAATTGTGCCACTTGCTTGAAGTCACCCAGTCACTATGTCATAGAGCTGATCTGTTCATTAGGTATCCTGAGTGCAGGGCCTGGTGTGTATAAGCTTTTTAAGAGCCTCAGAAAACATTTGAGACCTGGAAAATGATGAGCTCAAATATAGCAAAAGAACTCTGTGCCATCAAAACAAGTATGTATTTAGTTAAGTATGTGCAGAATATGACAGTAGGTCAGCTTGCTCCTTGCAGCTTTACTCTTACAGTTATACATATAGAACATTAATGTGGAATGTGGGTGCATTTTACTGGTTTGTAAGCTGTGAGATCTGTGAGTAGGGCTTTCAAAAGCAAGGGAAGTCCTGGGAAGAGATTGCAGCAGCTGGAAGTGGAGCTCAGTCACAGAGTCTGGTCTTCCAAGTGGCTGCAGCTTCTTCTGGAGTTCAGAGGTCCTCTAAGTCACTACTCTGGATTTCCTGCTGTCTATAGGATGGGTAGAGATGCTCTAGGGCTAACGGATGAATCAACACATGAGTCTTTCTCATCCTTCCACAAATCTGTCTGTGACTCTTTTTCTTCATTCATTTGCTTCACATGCTTGGTTATTGGACATACACAATCTTAATTAAATCTCCTTAGATGCTTCTCCTGTGCAAGACTGCTTGTCAGTGGGACTTGTTGGATTTTTGCACCGTACTTGCCATAGGTTGGGGTCCTCCCCATTCCCACTGTGGGGAAATGAGGCTGCTGCCTTCATTCCACTTGCCTCTGCATTTGAAACCGAATCCAAGGACACCAGCTTAATTTGCCCACCAGTGACGACTTCTCTGTTTTCCTGGCTAGTTTTATTGGCAGAAATGTACAACTTATTCCCAGCCTGGGCATTGCCATCTGTCGCAGTGTCTTGTACCCCAGCAGGGGGCTGAATAGCTTGCTGACTCACAATGAAAATTAGGTACATAGAGAGCTCTGAGTGGATGAGGTGGAATGTTTCTATACATGCAGAGGGGTGATAATCACAGGAGCTTTCAAAGACCACAGACCTGTCATGGCTGTATTGGTCTGCCTTTCCTCATTAAGCATGTTCTTCCTCTAGGTTGTTCTAACTGTGTCTAGATCACTTTCCAGAACCTTCCATGTAGCTATATTAAAGGACACCACAGCCTTCCCAACAGAACCTATGGGATTCCTGGTGTGACATTTGGAGTCTGCCACTGTTTATGTCCAAATTTCTTGTGATGGTAATTTTATGTCAACTTGAACTGATCACATGGCACCCAGAAATGTGGCCAAACACCATCCTTGATATGTCTGTGAGGATGAAACTAACATCTAAATCTGTAGACCAAGTAAAGCAGATTGTTTTCCCCAACGTGGGTGGGCCTCATCTAATCAGTTGAAGGTCTGAATAGAGCAGAAAGGCTACAAGGAAGAGCAAACTCTGCCTGCCTGTCTGCTTGAGCTGGGACGTTGGTCTCTTCTGGGTTTTGGACTCAGATTGAAACATTGGCTTTTACTGGGTCTTGAGCCTGCTGGTTTTTATATTGAAGCGTATACCATCAGCTCTTCTACTTCTCTGGCTTTTAGATTCTGACTAGAACTACTCATTGGCTCTCCTCAATCTCCAGATTGTTAATTGCAGATCTTGGGATTTCTCAGTGTTCACAATTGTGAGAGACAATTCCTTATAAATCTTTCTATATAGATGATGAAATTTTTTACACATATTATTTATTATATGCATATACATATATAAAGAAATTTATTTTATACACACACACACACACACACACACACACACACCCTGTTAATTTTGTTTCTTTGGAGAACACTAACTAATACAGATTTAATGTTATGGACCAAATGTATGTCCCTCATATTCATATGTTGAACCCCTACCCCTAAGGTGATGGTATTTGGAGATGAGGCCTTTTGGAGGAATTAGAGATAGATGAGGTTATAAAGGCAGGGCTCTGCTATGATGATATTAGTGCCCTCCTAAGTAGAGACATGGGAATGGCCCCCCTCCCCTGAGCATGTGCTTGCAGCTCAAGCAGATGGGCACACTTTTCCGTTTCCCTGGGGAAAGAGACCACCCAGAATCACATAAGAGCTACTCTTCGAACTTGTTACAGGAACCACACATATCTGCACAGAGCAAGGATGGACTATAATGCATGCTGTGTTGTGCTACTCAGATTCTTCCTCAGGCCCCAGGCCTTCAATCTTCAACTGGGAATGTTGAAAGCTCACAGATGAGTGTCTCTCCAAACACTGACCTGAATAGAAATTCATGTCCTCACCTAAGCTTGTGTCCCACCTGTCCCACCTACAGGACAGCCTGCATCTAATGACAGGTTCATATATTGGATATAAAAGCCCAATCTCTTTGCCTCAAGGCAGGACAACTCTGAAGGGCCATCCAGACCCAGAGCTCCCTGTGGGATGGGCTGAGGCCTCTGTTGCAACTAGAGCACAGCTCAGCATCTCCCTCTGCCCTATGCTATCCCTTTGATCTCCCACAGTTGATCCCAGAGGCACCCTTCAATATGCTTCCTGCATGCAAATCTCGATCACAGAGTCTGCTTCCTGGACACCTGGCCAAAGACACTTATTACATATATTACTTATTACTATATTACATATATTTTATTATGCCCCCTTTTTATGAAATTTATAGATAATATACTACCTGAATATGAAATTTAAAAGATATATTTTCTAATCATAAAAGGCAAAACGTTGTTTAATAAAATAATAATGCATTTAATATTTAATAAGGTGATAATGCATCAGGTGAGACTACATCAGAAGATAAGAAGCAATCAGGTGCTTGTGCTATAAAATCACCATGAGGGTGAGGGATGCATGCATGAGTGTTGTTTTGGAATTTGAATGCTGCCAGCCATCTTGCTACTGGGAATATTTTGTGAATTGGCTATCAACTCTTGGGAAAATTCTGAACAAAACTAATCCAAGATTATCTTGATTTACATGGTAGTTGTACTCCTGGATAATTCAGTGTAAAAATAGCATATAATTAGGGAAAATTTTACTTTCTGTTTTTCTGTAAAACAGAGAAGGATTCTCAGCTCAGATAATTATAAAGTTGTGTTTTGTTTTTTGTTTCCTTTCCAGAATGTTTGGAGGTTGTGGGGGTCATGGGTCAATTGTCATTGTGTGGCACTAACAGGACCACTGCAGAACATAATAAGCACACCAGGGATCGCCCCCTAGTGTTCCCATTACAAGACAACCAGAATCACTCCCACATGCCTCTGGCGAAAAGCACTGGGCTCTGCTGAAAAAGAATGCCAGCAGGGAAGGAAGAGGAAAGGAAGTGGATTTTGAGTAGTAGCCCTCAGACGGTAGACATTTGCTGCAGCTTCATGCTGGTCCACCGCAGGCCCCCAGTCTGGACCCAGGCCTGTGTGATCCCATGCCAGTTCCTCTCCTGCTAGCCCAGTCTCCTGTTCCAAACTTAGTAGGCAAGATTAGCATCAGGGAATGATTTGCTTGACTTCTGGGGCTCTCGCTACCATCTTCTCTTATCCTCACTGATTTGCAGAGTGTGAAGTACAAAGCCTTTCTAAGAAGTCCCTCCCGGTCAGCCCCAGGGGTCATACCTGACACCCTTTGAGAGGCTGCCATGTGGTCCATGCTAAATTAAAATAGCTTCTATTTTGAGCACCATGATTGAGGGGCTGTGGCACCAGCCTTTTATAACTTTTTTTTTGAGATAGACAGCCATAGTGGGCAAGTTTAGCTTTTATGGTTTGACAGCCTGATAATTGGTAATTAGTTGGTGCAGGTGCATGCTAACAGTTGTGAGGCCATTGTGGGGGTGGTTACTCAGCAAGGCACACACCTCCTCCCTCTGTTTTCTTCTTCCTGTGTCTTCTTCTGAACCTTCTCCTTTCCTCTTGCACTTTTCTTAATTAGAGTGCCGTGCTTCTCATCCTAACATACAGATCATAAGATGAGAGAGAGAGAGAGAGAAGGAGGAAGATTAAGAGACTATATGCTTGTAAAAAAATGTAATTTCAATGCGTGCTTCCCTTCCAGGTCTCTCCTCCTGACCACATTGTCTTAGTCTTTTCAGGCTGCTATAACAAAATATCATAGACTAACAAACAACAGACATTACTTCTCACAGTTGTGGAGGTTGAAGTTCAAGAACAAGGTGCTGGCAGATTTGGAGTCTGGTGAGGAGGTCCAGCTTCTGGGTTCAGAGATAGCCATCTTTCCTCTGTGTCCTCAAATGGTGGAGGGATCAGGGAGCTCTCTGAGGTCTCTCTTATAAGGGCACTCAGCCCAGGCATGAAGACTCTGCCCTCATGAACTAGTCACCTCCCAAAGGACTTGCATCCTAGCACCATCCCATGGGAGGTTAAGTTTTGACACATGAATTCTATACAACATTCAGCCTAGACCACACATTGACACTGCATCACATGGCTGGGGGGATCCTGAGGATGCCTTTTTCCCTGTGGTATCTCTTTGGTAGAGCATCAGGGAGGCATGCACAATTAGTCATAGAACTAACAAACGAATCCTCTCTGCAAGGGTTCTTTCTTTGCAAGCAATAGGGACCGACCCATTAGCTGACATAATGAAGGGTGCTTATTTGAAGACTATTGGATGGATATCTCCCAGAATATTGGACTTGTTGAACCTCCAGCTGGCAGAAACACCGGGAACCAGGGCACACCAGGACCTCTCAGTATTCAAAACAGGGGAACTGGTCTCATGGGTTTCTGTCTTCATGTGACCAATGGCAAGCAACTTCTGGCTTTCTGAGCCTTTGTTTAAGATTCAAAGTCCTCAGAAAGAGATGCTGATTATCTTAGCTTAGGTCAAACCCAGTCCTCCAGTGGTGGCCATAGAGGATTTGGGTGTGTGGCATTCATCAGAGCCCTAAGATCTGCAACCTCACCAGAGCCACCAGAAGGGAGAAAGGGAAGTTCTCCTAAGGGAGGAATGCTGCTGAACTAAACCCCAAAATATCCACCAGAGAAACCTAGAACTGAAAGTTATCTTGTCTATTTGTCCATTTGATACTTGGGAGCCCACCACATGATACTTAGTACAGACTAAAACATTCCAGTGACAGACAACTCAATAACATTGAGGCCACCCTCAAATGGAGATTTGGGGGAATCCACCCCCAAACAGACTGAAATCTCAGTGCATGTGACTACTCCTGTAGCCCTTGTGCATTCTTCTGGAGCCCCACAGATCAAGTCAATTCTGTCATTCAAGAGATGATGATCTAAATATTTGATGATGAAAATCGCATCTTCATGGGGGCATTTCTTACCCGGGCTAACACAAATTCTTGGTTCCTTTAAGCATTCCTCAATCCTTAGTGGTTTCTGGCCATTGGGCAAGTGCATTCATTTCCAGAATTACACATCTCTGTGTAGTTGCTTAAGGCAGATTCCAAGTTACAGATCATATATTCATTCAAGAAATACTTATGCAGCACTGGTTTAGGGTCAGGCACCATACTAGATGTTGGGGATATGCAACAAGCAAAGACTTCCCCACACCCCATGGTCTGAATCTTGGTCTAGGATTGACAAGCTTCCCCCTCCCATGCTCTTTCCCCTCTATTGGACAGGCTGAGTGGAGAAAAATGAAAGAAGTAATAGAATTGATAATTTTAAAAAAGATTTTATTTATTCATGAGAGACACAGAGAGAGAGAGGCAGAGACACAGGCAGAGGGAGAAGCAGGCTCCATGCAGGGAGCCTGACATGGGACTCGATCCCGGGTTTCCAGGATCACGCCCTGGGCTGAAGGTGGCGCTAAACCGCTGGGCCACCAGGGCTGCCCAGAATTGATCATTTTATCTCCAATTTTTCCTCTCCCCAACCCTAGAACACACCAAGTTAAGTTTCCTGACTTTGGGAAAAAAATGAACTCCAGCTAAAATATATAATTCACATTTGTTGAGTACTGCCACATGTTAGATGTGAAGTTATAGAACTCCTTGCATTTTACCTTTTTTCAGCAACCTTTTGGGAGTTGATATACTGGCCCACTTTTACAGATGAGGTGACTGGGGCACGCTAAGGCTAAGCCCATTGCCCAATAACAAGCTTGTGGAGAAGCAGAATGATGTCTCTATAATTTAGCAAAAAAAAAGGGAAAAAATCCTTTGATCTATGCTGCTAGAATATTGTCCTAGATGACAAGCCCATGAGTCTCTGGAAGGAAGATGCTGTGGTTTGTTCATCTCTGAATGCCTGGCACCTGGCACATACTAAGAGTTCTACACATGCTGGGTGATTGGACAGTTGCCAGATTCTCGGGGTGGGAACACACATTTGAAGATGTGGAATGGAGTTTATCCCTTACCTTATATGAATTTCAAAGGAATGACCTCACTACACCTGTTCAGAAATATTTGTAGCTCTCTCCCTAGGTGAAATCCCCTCATGCCTTTATTGTTTCTTCTTGCATAAGCTATTCCTTCTCCTGGAGGGGGCCAGATTCCTGGCTCCTATTTCCATTTTACCCATTCATCTCTCAAGCTTCACATCCGAAGGCTTCCCTGGTCCTCTGATTTGGAGTTCATCCACTCTTGTTTCCACAGGCTTTGCACAGACCACCAAGGTGCCAGTTGCCTTGCTGTGTTGAATGGGCAGTTGGCTTGACTCTCTGGGAGTGTTGTGAGGGCAGGAGCTGTGTTTCTTCTCCTTTGTATATTCAACATCCAACATAATGGGTGTCATATGGCGGACAGTCAGTGAATATTTGTGGAATGAATCAATGAGTAAATAAAAGATAGATCTTGGAATTGTCACAATATCCAAGAACAATAATGTCATGATCACAAACTTCACTTAAGTCTCTGGTGTCAAAAATAAAAATAAAGAGAAAAGCTTAGCATTTTATATCAATTTCAGGAAAACCATCAGAAATTTCTTTATTAAATGATTCTGTGCAGCCAGAATAGGAACCAGGAAAATCATCATTCTTCACCAGAAGGAGATCAGTGAGCTTTTTATAGCTCTGAAGACAATGCTCCTATAGAAAGAAGCGTAGTCAGTACAGCTGATAAGATTTATGAATATGCACACATTTTCACACTGTCATTGTTTTATGACTTAAGTAGTTACCTAAAAATGTTTTAGAAATTTGAAGCTAACTAAGCAAAGAGGTCCTAAAGTGCATTCTTTCTTAGAGAAAAACAAGGTCGAAGCCAAAATGACTTTTTGTTTGTGTGGTTGTTATTGTTTTCTTCCTTGGGTGTTAAGAAGTTTAGGGAGTCAGAAAGAATAGCACAAAGTAGAAAGGAGATCTGATTTGGGACTTGTTATTCTTAGCAAAACAATTCCAGATAGCAAAGCATTTTACTGCTTAAAGCCGACTCAGTTCTTAAAGGAGAAGCTCACATTATTTTATTCTACACTTTTTTCCCAGGAAGGTGATCTTGTATAGTTTTATTTTTCTTAATAATAGGTGGAGCTATGCAAAGAAAACCCCAAATACATAGACCCGATTTCCTAGAAATCTCAACCCTTCACATGATAAAGCCTACTCACAGGACATCGGAATTGGAACAAGGTGAGAGAGATCTTCACTTGGAAAGGGATCTGTGTAATAAAGCTGTCATTATTGGGTCCTACGGCATGCGGGGTGTTTTGCAGACATCACTTGATTTAATTTTCACAGGTGAGTCCCTGGAGTATTGTCATCTTCCAGCATTGTTTTGTGTCTGGTGGAAGGGAAACCCTGATCTCTCAAACTATTCACCTAATGACAGTCAAGAAGGCACTTTTAAAATGGAAGTTGGAAATTCAGAGAACAAACTGGTGGTTTCCACCCAGAAGTGGGTTGGGGATAGGGGAAATAGGCGATAGGGATTAAAAAGTACACTTATCAAGATGAAAAAAGTGAATAAATAAAAAAATGACATTGAAAAAAAAATTAAAGATACTAGATATGATCAAGAAAAACAAACAAACAAACAAACAAAAACAAAAAAACAACCCAGCTGTGGCTCCCTGTCTCCCACTGTAAGAATGGCTGGCTCCCTCAGCTCAGACATTCTGTAGGACCTGCTCCTTGGGCCCCGGCACCTTTCTGGTCTCACTCTTTCCACCCTGGCACATTTCTGGTCTCATTCTTTCCTCCCACTCACTCTTCTGCTCCAGTCTTTCTGGCCTGCTTGCTTCTCTTCCAACTTACCACTTCCTGTTACCATCTCAGAGTCTTTGCCCTCAGTCTTCCTTTGGCCTGGAATCCTCCCCCCATATATTCTCATGGTTTGCACCCACTCCTTCAAGTCTGTGTCAAATGTCTTTTTTTTTTTAAGATTTTATTTATTTATTCATGAGACACACACACACACAGAGGCTCAGAGATGCAAGCAGAGGGAGAAGCAGGCTCCATGCAGGGAGCCCGACATGGGACTCGATCCTGGGTCTCCAGGATCACACCCTGGGCTGAAGGCGGTGCTAAACCGCTGAGCCACCTGGGCTGCCCTGTGTCAAATGTCTTAATGAGATCCTATTTGACTGGCATATTGAAAACTGGATCTCTTCAGTGCATAACTTCTACTCCTTTTCTTTTACTCTTCAGCATTCAACGCTTTCTAACATACTAATATAATATACTCTATAGATTACTTATTTATGTTGCTTGTGGCCATCTCACCCCCCCCCCCACACACACATACCTGTGCTATCTCCTCAACACACCACTGGAATGTAAGCTCCAGGAGGGTAGGCTGGTTTTCTTTACCTTGAAAGTTGCCCAGTATATGCTAGGTGCTAAATAAAATCTGTGGAATGATTCCAGGAAATCACTTTAGAGTGGTTGAATAACTGGAGTCACAAAACTATTATACAAAAGCACAAGTGTGCTAGAGCCCAGGTTTGTCTCAACCAGAGCCACTGCTAAGCCGACTCTGTGACACTGGGTCTGTGTATTGTTGGGCAAAAAGAAAGAGTGATTGAAGGATTGTACCCACTTGAACTGCAGGAAGCTCTTGGGCTGATGGTGTCTTTTCATCAGACTGGATGTGAGAACACATTGATGAAGCCAGACCTGAGTCTGGGTGCTAGCTCTCCATTTTCTAGCTCTGTGACCATAGTCAGGTTACCTAACTTCTCTGAAACTCACTTTTGTTTTCTACAAAATGAGGATGAGTAGTCATCAGGAGGTTGTCATGAGAATGAAGTTATGCAGTGCTGATAAAAGTCAAGATAAGGGTTCTGTTAATAAAGGTCATTACATGGTGAACTGATTAAAGTTATTAGGGCTTGAGTGCTCTCAGGTTTTCTACCTCCTTTTTGTTGCTAAAATGAATCCTAACTTAGCCCCATTCAGTTTCTCCCTGCCCCCCATCTCATCCAATGGAAGAAACATGCAGTGCACATATTTGCTATGTGTATCCTGTATAGGGTGTAAGGCACCCAAGCAAGTGCTACTTGAAATTACTTCTAACTTTTTGAATTCTACTCTTTGGCTACTACTCTGCTCCAAAGGCTAAGTGCTGCAGGTCGTAGCTGTTTGAGAAGTGGGGCTAATATTATTGAATTTATTTGTGACATCCTCTCCTACAATAGAGCTTGGTCTTATTATCCCTAACACATCCCTAATTCTCCATCCAGATTGTGTTAGGTTTCACATTCCACCACTACTGTAAGTAATTTACCACGTACTCTCACAGCTAGCTCACCGTCTATTACTGTGAATTATTTACAGAAGAAATTCTGACTTGAAAAGCTAAGATAATGGCACAAGTTATTTATGCAAAAGGAATGCAAGCTTTCTCAGACTTCACTCCTGCCTTCTAACTTCCTCGATTGCAATTCTTAGTATTTGCCTAGCACTTTAGAAGCATTAACCAAGTTGATGTTTACAGCCAACCTCCCATAAAAATAGGAGAAGTTTCTGTTCCCATTGAACTGATGGATAAAGGGACTAGTTCAGAGATAGAGTCTTGGGAAGATGCCTTTCAAGCCCTGTGGCTAGAGAAAGCCTTGGAGGGTGAGATCATTTTCCCGATAGCCTATTTAGGGTATAATGTAATTGTTGCTTTCTATGTCAACATAGTTGTCATTCAGGGAAGCAGAAAGGATATCAAGGAATTTTCTGCTAGTCATATATATGTACTTGGGTTGTTGCTTATAGTCACAAGAGGAGTTTATTCTTTCAATAACTAGTTCTTGGCCCCCTTTACAGTATTAAGAAGACACGCTGTCCTGAACATTCTATATGTACACACACACAGGTGAGGAGTTCTATAAGGAGCATAAAATGACTTCTGTCATGGCATGTCTGCAAGCATTGTTCTCTACACTCCATCCTCTAACCATCTCTGTTGCCTCAATTTGGAAAGTGGGAATTAATCACACATTTCTCTCAGCTTTGACTCCAGAACAGATGAGAACTAGATGTCAGACAAACAAAGGGCAAAATGCCCCTTTTATTATGGATAATGGTAAATTGGAGAGTGTGTCTTGGATCTGCAATGACATTCAGGCATCCTAATTTTTACTCCTGAATTAAGATCTCAGGATGATGCATCCAAGGGAAGGCTGGGGTCTTTGAGGCTATCTCTCTCACCCAGAATAGGTGCATTAAACCTATGGAGGTTGATGAGTGAGGCCAGAGAAGGATGGGTCTTGAGACCTGACACCAGAATGCAGGCTTGGGCCCTGACCCTAATAAGTGTTTCCCATGGTGGCAGCTGTGGACTACAAATTATCCAGTTTGCAGGCAGGTTGGTCAGAAAGGGTGGCTTAGATGGGACCAATCTACATATACTTATTTCTATGTCCTATATCACCTGTCAGATAAGTCATCACTACATCCAGAAAGGAGAGGTGGAAGAGTTACTTACATATTTTTTTTCATTAGGGGAGCAGAAATTTCCTTATGGAAACACAAGGGCTGGGGAGAAGGGTGACCCCTAATGTCTCTCTTGTAGATTCTGGCCTCAGACTATTACCTTCAGACCCAGTGTCGGTCAAGACTCCTGTGGTTGCAATTGATTGAAGCCCCTGTTCAAGCTTGCTTAAGCAAAGGAACTCTAGTGGTTCATCAAACTGCAAAATCTGGGGCTTCCACTCACCTTGCACACGGCATGTTAGGAGCTCAAAGGATATCTTTCCTTGTCTCAACTGTATCTGTATCTTTCCTTGTCTCAACTTTGTTTTAACCTCTGTTTTGACACTAGCCTCAAGTAAGATGTCAACTTGTGGTAACAGGAGGGCTGCCAGCTTACATCTGTTCAGCAATCCTGCTGGGGTGGGGGAGAGTATCTCCTCCCTAGTATTCCAACACACATACCGGAGAGGAGTCTCATGGGCCTGGCTGGGTCACATCACAGGGGCCCTAGTGATGGGACACTTTGATTGGCTAGGGGAGGATCGTGGCTTTCTCCCCACTAGAACAAGGAAGGATATAGGGAAAATAATTAAAACCATGTGGACTAAGATTGGAGAAAGGATTCCCCAAGAAGGGGAATCACAGTCTTTTATCTTGTTACTGATCCTTTTGGATTTTTAAAAATATAAACTTTTAATTTTAGTATAGTTTTAGATTTAAAGAAAAATATAAAAAACAGTGATCTAAAAAATCTAGGAAACAGTACAGAGTTCTTATATACCCCACACTCCCATATACCCTAGTACAGAGAGTTCCCATATATCCCACACAACATTATACCCCATATAATGTTGTTCAATTAATAACATCTTACATTTGTCACAATTAATAAACCGATATTGATACATTATTATTTACTAAATATTATATTTAGTAATTCAGATATTTTATTCAGATTTCCTTAGCATTTAGCTAATGTTCCTTTTCTGTTCCAGGATCTAATTCAAGATACCATATGACATGGAGGAACTATGTCTCCTTAAATTCTTCTTGACTGTTACAAGTTTATCAAAATTTTCCTTGTTTTTGATGAACTTGGCAGTTTTGAGGAGTACTGGTCAGGTATTTTATAGAATATCCTTCACCTGGAATTTCTCTGATGTTTTTCTCATAATTAGACTGGGAGGTCTTTTTGGAGGAAGACCATATATGTAAAGTACCGTTTTACCTCTTTCATAACCTATTAAGATTCTATCAACATGACTTGTGACTGTTGACTTGATTACCTAGTTGAGGCTGCTTTTGTCAGGCTTTCCAGCTGTAAAGATATTCCTTTTCCTATGTTTCCCCATAGTATTCTTTGGCAAAAAGATGCTAGACACAGTCTACACATAAGGAATGGAAAATTACTCTCCATCACCTCAAGGGTACAGTGCCCACGTTATTTGAAATTTTTCTGAACAGAAGATTTGTCTCTTCTCATTTATATTTATTCAATCATTCATGTCAGTATGGGCTCCTAGATATCTGTTTTATACTTTGGGTTATAATCCAGTTCTTATATACTTAGTTCAAATTGTTCCAGCTTTGGATTTTGGCAGGGGTCTTCTTGCAGTTGACTCATACGATCCTTTGTCTTACCCCATCATTGTGTGTCTCCCCGCTCCGTCCCACACATTTTTGCTTCGTGGCACTCTGAGGTGCCCCAGGCTCATGTTTGCATGTTTGTATATTTCTTCCCTCAGTGCTAGCATCAGTCATTTCTCTAAGAATCCCTGGTTCCTTTTATTGTAGAATGGAATTAAGGACCAAGATCTGGGTGTTAGATGTGCTTGCTGTTTCTGAGATGTCCAATGCTTTTAGGCCTTCTCAGTGACGGGACGAGGAAATTCATGTGTGAATACTAACAGGTGTGTGTACACATATCTATAAAGATTTCTATATGTAACCATCTGAATCTGTATTAGGAAAAACATGAGCTCATACTTATGTGTTGAACACTGATCCATTATCAATTATATGGGTTATTCTAGTTTTTTCTCCTGGATTCTCTGAAACCTTCCACTCTAACAGTGAAGAACTTGGTTTCTACCATCTGCCATCTATTTACCTGGTGTTCAAGTCCAATATAAATGGATAGTCATGTCAGAATTGTAACCTGTAGGGGCACCTGGGTGGTTCAGTTGGTTAAGTGTCTGACTCTTGATTTTGGCTTAGGTCATAATCTCAAGGTTGTGAGATTGAGCCCTGTGTCAGGCTCTGTGCTGGGAGTGGAGAATGCTTGGATTCTCTCTTTTCCTCTCCTTCTGCCTCTCCTCTACCTCTCTCTCTCAAAAAAAAATTTAAAAATCTATAATCCGTAATCCTGTTGGATTTGCTATTTACCTTATCTACTAGTTATGTTATTCAATTCAGTAGCAGCTAAACACATGTGGCTATTTAGATGTAAGTTTAACTTAATTAAAACAAAAAAAGAGAGAAAAGTTTAGTCCCTCAGTCACGCTAGCCATATTTCAAGTGCTGTATAGCCACCTGTGGCAAATGAGCAGCATTAGCTATAGCACACTTCCATCATCTCATAAAGTTCTGGGCAAGGTCTAGATTCCATTTTCCCTGTAATCCTCCACTACAGGTCTGCTAGTCACAGGTCAGTTCCATCTTCCTAGGCTTGGCTTTCAAAGAGAACATTGCACAGGTCAGATACGAGACCTCCTCCTTACCCAAGGAGAGGAGTTGAAACACCATGTCCTGGGGAGTTGGGGGCCAAACAAGCTCTGCCTTGAAAAATCTATATAATGGAGGAATATACAAGTTATCATTGCTGTCAGAGAAATGCAAAGCTAGGAGTAGGGATCAGAGTAAGCATCCCAAGAAAGGCAGATGCTGAAGCTGATTCCTGAGGATTGGTGCAGAGATCGCAAGCTGGTCAGGGGCAGGCCCAGGGCATGAGAGTGTGTCGGGCATGAGAGTACTGGATGCATCACCTTCATCAAACAGAGTGTAGAGTGTCATTGTGTTCAGTGCAGTGAGTGTGTCTTGAAACCTGGAGGAAGCAAAGAGCTGGTTGTGTGTAGAGTATGTCTCACAAGCAATTTTGGACTTTATTATAGAGATTGTGAGCACTTAGGAGAGAGTTTTATATTAGAGGATGATGGGATTTGATCTCTACTTTAGAAATACCATCTTAGTGGCTATTAGCTTTTGTGATGGGGAATGGAACTGGAAATAGAAGGTACGGGCTAGCACAGAGAAGACAGGATTTCCAATCTCCTTTAATATTCTGGTAGTTATTATAACAGCCACCTGTTACTTCCTGAACCTCTAACCTCCATGGGTTTCCTGACAAAACTTTTCTCTTGGTCTTCATGTCTTCCTGTTTTTCTTGAGTGTATTAGTTTTCTGTTGCTGCCATACAAATTATCACAAATTTAGAGGCTTTACACAAATCAAATTTATTATCTTAAAGTTCTATAGTTTAGAAGTCAGACATAGGTGTTCCTGGGCTAAAATCAAGGTATTGGTATCACTGTGCTTCCTTCTGGAAACTCTGGAGTGAATCTGTTTCCTGGTCTTTTCTGGCTTCTAGAGACTGCCCACATTCCTTGGCTCATGGTCCCTCCTGGCTTCTTCAAAGCCAACAGTGAGAGGTCAAGTCCTCATCACAGTTCTTGGACCTTTCTTCTGCCCCCTTCTTCCACTGTTAAGGATCTTTGTGATTACATTGGCTCACCCAGATCATCCAAAACAATCTCTCCATCTCACAGTCCTTAATTCAAGTAGCCACTTCTGCAAGTCCTTTTTGCCATGTGAGGTAAGATATTCACAGGTTCCAGGGATTAGAGTGTAGATATCTTTAGGGAGCCATTATTTTACTGGACCCCCGGGGAATGATTTATAGATATTTCTGGAGTCCATCTCTAAGTTCACGTTCATCTTCCCTTTTGAACTGGAATCTGTTTTATCTCTGGGCTATGTATTTGGGAAAACAGCCTCACAAAGAAAGGAAAAGTTTGTTCTGTGGAGTTACCTAGGATAGAAGGAGCATAAAGGGATGAAGGGATGAAGTTGGTCCCCAGTATCTCAGAGACTCCATGTTGTCTTAGCTGGGGAACATTGCCAGGTTTGTGTTCAGCCCCATGCAGGAGCAGAATGAGGTCCACAGTAGGAATTCCAGCCAGAGCCCATTATGCTTCACTGAGGAGCCAGCAAGGCAGGAGTCAAAGGAAGTCAAAGCCAAGATGCCAGGATCATGGAAATACATAGAGAGATGAAGCTACTCTTGTGAACACAAGGAGAATGAGTGCAAAGACATCCATACAACCTAGAAGGGTGGCTTATGATTGGATTCAGACCTCTGTTGGGGCAGGTAGCACCTGCTTTTTCCAGAAAAAGAAACTGGACATTTTTTTATGGGAACAGATGCAAGGACTTTTGGTGAGCATTACAGACAGATTGCCCTAAGCTATCAGACTTCGTTAGTAGAAGCAGCCGCCTAAAATATAACAATAACCACTATTTAGTGAGTATTTAGTGTGTCCTGGACACTCAACAACTACCACCTCTAGTCCTTATGGTAATCTTGCTGTCTATCTGTATTAAAAAGATGAGGGAATGGAAGCTTGGATGTAGAAATGAGAATCAGGATTTATATGAAGGTCTGTAAGATGCTAAAGACAGGGCTCTTTCAGACACTTGAGGGAAGTAGTTGGGAAAGAGAGAGAAAAGAGCCAGAGATCCACAGAAGACTGAGACCCCTGCATCAGTGAGGTTGGCCTGTGGTCCTGTCCTGGGAATGGTAGGCACAGCCAAGACTGTGTTTAGAGGAGACCAGTAATGATGGCCAAGGGCCTGGGAACCATATATGGGAACTGCTCTATGGGAAGTTTCATCTGCTGTAGAGACGACTTTGGAAGTAGCTAATTTACCTTTCCAAATACCTGAGGGTTGACAGCTGGAAGGACAGTCAAGCAGGAGTCAGAGAAATGGATTTCAGTGTCTTAGAAGGAAGCGCTCACAGCCATCATGGCCTGCCCGCCGTGAGTGGAACACCATGGCTGCTGTTGTCTGCGTGGTATGTTTGCAGTTGCAAGAGCTCCAGCACAAGCTGTCCCAACAGGCATCTGTCAGGCGTGATCTGAAGAGGATTCCATCCTGAGGACAAGCTACACAGATGCCTCTAAGTTTCCCTCCACACTATGATTCTAATTATGAGATTTTCCTTTCTCTGTCCCTCTCCATTACCTGGCCACTTCTTAGGGCTCCCTGCCACCCCAGAGAGCCTTCCCAGACCACTGAAGCTCACCTTAATGTAGCCTTTTTTGAGGATATATCTTTTTTCATATGAACGTGGGCTGGTAAACTTTGTAAAGGGCCAGACAATAAACATTTTGGGCTTTGTGAGCAACATGGTTCTGCTGCAGCTACTTAACTCTGCTATTGTGCTAGCAAAGTACCCAGAGAGGATCCTGAAACAAACAGGGGGGACCGTATTCCAATAAAATGTTCTTCTCAAAATCAGGTGGGGGCTGAATTTGGCTCTCGGGCAGGGATTTGCTAACCCCTGACCTAGACTATTTATTTTGTGAACAGTAATGTCTTGTTTAGAATTACCTTTAGCCATAAAAAATATATTATTTTTGAACTCTTTACTTATTCTTTAATAGTTTCCACTTGGGGAGAGTAGGCTCTATCTCCCTCATTAGATGAAAAGCACATTATGGTAAAGGATCATCTTCATTGTTAAATAACTTCAGAAGTCTAGTGTGATGACACCAATCCCCATGCAATTTAACTAAGATTTCTGGCTTTGAACAAGGAGTCATGGAATCATTTACATGAATGCGGGCCAGAGTAGATCACAGAGATCAAGTGGTTAAAACAAAACAAAACAAAACAAAAAAAACATTTATCAGTTGAAAACCCCAAAGCGGAGGCAAGGGCTGTGTCTTTCTCAGCATCCCACAACTAGTTAGAACTCATTCTGCACTTTCAAGGCACCATGGCAGTGTCAGCTGTGCCAGCCAGGTGCTCATCCTGAGCCTGCTCCTTTTCAGGCAGAGATCTGGGGGCTGGAGACTATGAAGGGAGGAAAGGGGAGCCTTTACTCTCATGACATTGAATTGAGGTGGGGGGGTGGTCAGACCCTCCATAGACCCACAACCCCTTGGTTCCACCTTCAGGGGATCCTCCGAGATAGTCAGCTTTAGAGTCCTCTTCATAACAAGGGCTGCCAGTTACTGGGCGTTACCCCATCTTTGGATTAAGCACTCTGAATGCACTGAATTCCCTTTTCTCAAGCCCTCTTACCACAAACATATTAAAATTTTAATTAAGAGAACACACCATGGCATATACATATCCTCCATTAAGTGTGTCGCTTCATTAAGTATTTTGCTGCTGACAGGCAGTGGGAATGTCTGGGCGACCTCAGTCAGCAAAACTCCATTTACCTCAACGACATGGGGACAGTGTAGCTATTTCAAGAGCCAGCCTCAAGGCTGCTCTGTGTTCCTGTGGCTGGGCAGCACCCCGGGGGTCCCATCAGGCAATGGACTGTGGAGCAGCACATCCTTGCTTTGACACACATCAGGTCTGGCTCCTAAGCCTTCAGAGCCATGAGCACATACTAACTCCCACTATGACCACAGCCCCATCTTCTGATGAGATTTCTTGTATTCGTGACCTGAATTTAGCCATTGTCGTTCTAAATTCCCATCATCACTGGGTAGATAAACAAAGAAATGCTTGCCCTATGTAAACTCCTCTAAACTATCAGCTCCACTTACATGGCTGGAACGCATGATAGGCACTTAATAGATATTTATTGATCTACCATTTATTTTTCCATAAAAATGTGCTCACGCGGTGTTTGTAACACAATATGCACACATCAATTTTCTGTAAAACTCCAGAGGCTTGACAGCGGGCTCCCTCTAAAGTCCTCAAGTCTCCTTTGTTTATTTTCTGCAGTCAGTAGTTGATGGTGACTATACTCACAGGAGAACAATGGAATGGAGGCCTTTTGCTTTTGTCTTCAGCCACCATGCCCATGATTCAAGCCAACCTCTTCCTGTGAGCATTTGGATAAATCATCACCTGAGCAGAGAGGACAGAGGAAGAAGAATCAGTTTGCTCAAACACAACTCTGCTCCAAAAACTATGTTCGAAACTCAGTTGAAATCCATAGCAACGCAAGTTCTAGGGAGAAGGTGACATTGGCCTGGCATGACAGCATGAAGCATTTTCTAAAAGCACAATCGCATTGAGCTGGCTGGGGTTGACCTGGTCAAAGCAAGCAAAGGAATGGGAGGTAGAGCCCTGGAGGTGAGCTTATTTCCCCAGAGAGAACAGTGGAAAAGTACAAGGAGAGGGAGCTAGGCTGGGAAGGCCAGATTCTAGGCTTAGTTCTGCTGCTTGGAGTAGAGCATCTTGGGACAGAGTATTGCACTTCTTGTGGGAAAAATGGAGGAGTAGTATTGAGGGGGCAGTGGATGCTGTCTACTGCCCCATCACACTCTGACATTTAAGGATTCTCCAGAATTAGAAAAAAACTGCTTTGTTCTGAATCAGACCATGAGACACCCAGAAGGAGACTGAATAGTGTCCCTTTACAAGATAGGTCCACGTCCTAACCCCCAGTGCCTGTGAAAGTGACTTTATTTGGAAAAAGAGTCTTTACAGATATGTTTAAATTAAGGATCTTGAGATGAAGAGATCATCCTGGGTTACCTGGGTGTGCCATACATCCAACAACCTTTTAAGAGAGAGACAGGTAGAGGAGAAGGCTATGTGAAGATGGATGCAAGGATGGTCGAGTTGGGGCCTCAAGTCTAAGAATGCCAGGGCAGCCACCCGAAGCTGGAAGAGGCAAGGAACAGGACTGCCCTCCAGACATCCAGGTGGAGTACGGCCCTGGTGTCACCTGAATTTTTAGGCGTTTAGCATCCAGAACGGTAAGAGAATAAAGTCCTGCTTTTTTTATTAAGCTACCCCGTTTGTGGTAATTTGTTGCAGAAGCCACAGGAAGCTAATATATATCCCCCAAAGTTGCAGAAAGAGAGGCCTGTGCCAGGAAGCAAGCAAAGAAGTGATTTTTCAAATTCTGTTTAAGTTTTCTGATTAAAACCCCTTGGCTTTTTCTGCCCAGTGTGCTTTGAGCATGAGCACTTAATAACTGAGCTCCTGAAACACTTGGACACCAGTGGCTTTGCTGCCTGCCTCGTCTGGAAGAACAGAATGCCACCATTCCTTTCTGCCACATTCCGGAGATCGCGGACCAGTGAAGCTAGCCAGCTGGCCAGCTCTGCACCCACAGCTTCCACAATCACGCAGCATTATCAGAGGAGGAGGCCTTTCACACCCAGATGTTTCTGAGGCTGGCAAAATCAAGAGTGTGGCCTCCAGAGACCAGGACTGGTCCCTGGTCCAGGCAAAAGCTCTGGACAATGCTCCTTCGGGACTCTGCAGGCAACACGGGAAGAGTCAGGTCCCCCCATTTTGGTGCTGGCAGTGAGGTCTCTCTGATCATATTCCTGTCTCCCAGAAGTCCTGTCTTGGGGTACTTCTGCCTCTCAGTGTGGGGTGAAGTACACAGGAACCCAAGACACGGAGAGATGTCAGCTCCTTATCTAGCACTGACCCTTCCCAGCTTCATGACCTCAGCACCATCCTTAATCCTACCAGAGATTAAGTGACGAGCACCACTTTGCAGGGCCACTGATGATTAAGTATCCACTGATGGAACTGCAGCTAATATTTAATTTACTGAATGTTTATTATGTGTCAAAGACTATGTTAAGCACATTGCAAGGATTATCTCATTAATTCTTATGAAACTGTTGAGATAGCCTCAGCTATCATCTCCATGCAATCCAAAAGGAAACAAAGACAAGAAAAGGTCACGTAATCTGCCACAAATTATCTAACCAGTACAGAGGCAAATCTGGACTGATATGCAGGGCTCAGTTACATAAAATCCACACTTGAACTCTTATGCCATATGGCCAGCTGGTTTGTCAGCACACTTATTCCAGTAGCATTTGTTGTAGTGTTAAAATCACTTCCTCCCCCTTCACCCCAACCGTGAGCCCCTGCAATATCCTTTTTGTTTCTTTTTGCATTAGTGTGGGGGCAAGGGTAGCCAATGATGGCCCGCATGCCAAATCTGGCCCACCTCCTGGCTTTGTAAATAAAGTTTTATTGGAATACAGCCATGCCCATTCGTTTACATATTGTCTATGGCTCTATGGCTGGCTGCTTTTGCACTACAATAGCAGAGCTGAGTAGGTGCAGCAGAGACCATCTGGCCCACAAAACTGAAAATATTTGCTTTCTGGAGCTTTACAGAAAAAGTTGGCCAACCTTGGGATAGAGAAGCGAGCAAGAGCTTTGCAGTCACAAAGAGCTGGGTCGAAGTCCAGACTCTCAAGGGTCTGTAAACTGAGGTGAGGCTTGTGAGCTCTCCAGCCCTCACTTTCTTCTGGGGGGCAAGCAGGCTGACAGCTGTCCCCAGGGTTCACGAGAATGCCCCGCAGAGTGCCTGAACGGAGAACAGATAGCTCCCTCCCATGTCCTCTCCTCTCCTCCCTCTCTTTTGTGACAAATCTAACCGGGAGCATTTCCTGGCAGCCTCCTCTGCACCATTCTCAGCCTTCCTGGAAGGAGGCAGTTTCATAGCATTCTGGTCCTGGGTGGTCTGCAGGCTCTCCCACTCAAATTCGGCCCTGGCCTTGCAAGACTCCTGTTGGCACTGAACATGCCAGCCTCTTCCTGTGGGCTTCCAGTCTCTAGGAGACTCGGGACCCTCTTCCAATGGCGAAGGGGACCACTGGAGCCCGGTCCAGACATCCCTCCTCTGAGCTGGGCAGAAATCTGTCTTTCCCACAGCGAGCAGCCTTTAGATTCTTTGAAACATACCACGGGTTGGCCCCCGTTTTCCTTGACTCCCTGCCAAACCTATTACACGTGTCGGAGCAGCAAGGGACTAGAAGAATTACGGTTTCCATTTGGCTTCTGTGGCCGCTTAGTCTAATTTGCACTGGCTTGAAATATAGCGATTGCTGTTTTTGTTGTTTGGATTTGGAGGCTGTTTCAAGTTCTGTCTCTCTTCTCCCCTTCTCTCTTAGCTCTTTCTCTTTCTGGGACGGGCTGGGCGGTGGCGAGCAATCACTAGTGACAAAACCTCAAGCTCAGTACCACCGTCAGGGCCCCTCCCCACACGGACTCATTTGTCCCAGCACCACATTTCATTAACTGGAGGGCTATGTTGCAAGGCGAGGCACGATAATGAGGTTGTAGCTAATGGGAACATATGGAACGCTTTTACTCTTAGCTCCAATTCCTGACTTGGGAGGGGGTGCGCTGGGGGTGCTCTTTAAGCAGGATCCCATCCCCCACATGGGGGGGTGCATGAAAGATCCGTGGGTCCCTTCTCTCCAGCATTGCCTCCCTCCCCTGGGAGGTCACAGCCATGGGAATGAATAAATAGCAGCTCACGGAATCAAGGACTGCTCTTGCTGAAGAAAGTTGCTTGTCATCTCCTTGGTGACATATCCCATAAGAACTCTTCCATTGGGATCCCTGGGTGGCGCAGCGGTTTAGCGCCTGCCTTTGGCCCAGGGTGTGATCCTGGAGACCCGGGATCGAATCCCACGTCGGGCTCCTGGTGCATGGAGACTGCTTCTCCCTCTGCCTATGTCTCCGCTTCTCTCTCTCTCTCTGTGTGACTATCATAAACAAATAAAAAATTAAAAAAAAAGAACTCTTCCATCCTTTTCTTTCTTCTTTCTTTCTTTCTTTCTTTCTCTTTTTTTTTTTTTTTTAGATTCCATCTATTTATTCATGAGAGACACACACACACAGAGGCAGAGACATAGGCAGAGAGAGAAGCAGGCTCCATGCAGGGAGTCGGATGTGACTCGATGCCGGGACTCCAGGATCACGTCCTGGGCCGAAGGCAGGCGCTCAACCTCTGAGCCACCCAGGCATCCCCCATCCTTTTATGCCTGACTTTTTGGCAGGTGTGACACTGCTGCCATGTCCCCTTGACCTCAATTGGCTTCTTGAACATTGGTTTCCCTTGCTTCTTCTCCTCTTTCTTTGGAAACTTCTTCATCTGGCCATTTTTGCAGGTTCATTTATACATCTTTAGGAGTATTCTCATTGCTACCTAAAGTTAGGAAATTTGGGGAATCACAGGAATTAAAATAAAATAACTATGGTACTTCCCTGATACTTGCCCAACTGCCTTGTCCCCTTTTCTTTCTCTCCCTCCCTTTTTTTTCTCTCTCCCTCCCTTTGTCTTCATTCTTTACGTTTATTTTTTTATTTTTTTTATTTTTTAGGATTTTATATATTTACTTGAGCAAGTGAGAGAGAGCATGAGCAGCGAGGGAGGGGCAGAAGGAGAGAGAGAAGCAGACTGCCTGCTGAGTAGGGATTCTGATGTGGGGCTCGATCCCAGAACTCTGAGATCATGACCTGAGCCAAAGGCAGATGCTTAACCAACCCAGCCACCCAAGCACCCCTCTTCTTACGGACTTTAAATGCCAGTTGCTGGCTGGGCACTGGACATGCCAACATGAGGAGGCATTGCCACTGACCTGGAGGACATCACAGTCTGTGGCTCGTGCCCGTTACTCCACTTCCCTCTCCACATTCCATTCCTGAGTTTTCCACCAAACCCACACTTCTGGTGTTCCAGGTGGCAGAGACTAACATGTTTCCAAGTTGTAATCTCTGGTGTGGAAACTGTCCAGCCAACTCTGACTTAATAGGACTTTAGGCTCCATGTCAGAAACATGGATCAAATTCCCCATCCACCTCAGGGTGCAGCCCAAGACCAATGACTATTGTGTGGCACTAAGTCCCCAGCTCTCTTGCATTTGGGAAGGACAACTTTTGTGCTGCAGTTTATATACTCTGAGCTCCCAGAGGAATCAAGCTGAGTGTACGCTTTGAATGAAGCCATGCTGTGATCTAGTTTCCTACCCACCTCGCTCCCCTCCAGGTCTCTCCCCTACCTCAGGCCCAGCTTCTAGGAAACCTGATGCATGACAAGTGCTATCACCTCACTTGCCTTGGTGGGCCTCGGTTTCCCCATCTCCTTTTCAAAAAGTTTAAAAAAATTATTCATTTATTCATGAGAGACACACACAGAGACACAGACAGAGGGAGAAACAGGCTTCCTGTGGGGACCCTGATGCAGAACTCAATCCCAGGACCCCAGGATCACACCCTGAGCCAAAGGCAGATGCTCAACCACTGAGCCACCCAGATGCCCAGTTTCCCCATCCCCTAAATGAAGTAGTCGGCCTACTACATGTCTATTGAAATTGTCCAGGCACAGGTCATACTACAAATGCCCTCTGCAGGATCTTAGAAGTCCACACAAAGAGGTGGCCATCATCCCTGTTCTCTGTCACCCTCAGAGAGCACTGCAGGCCCTTGAAATATATAAGATGCAGAGATGGGGGGAGGCATTTCTCTGGGAGAGCAATGAGGATGTCTTGACTGAATAGACATGGTTATTAAAAAACTGGATGCCAGCACAAGCCTGTGAAGCACTGTCTCTTTTCTGCCAAGGGTTATGCTGCATGGACACAGCAGTTTAATTTCCTCCAGGCAGATATGGTTTAGAAGGCAGGACACAGGTTAAGTTGCCTTCATCTGAAAATCACTCAGAATTAGGTGACAAGAAGGGCTGACATTTAAGAAGAGGAAAAACAGTCTGGATTGGATTCAAGCATTTTTCTTTTCCATGCTTTCCAACTTATACCCATCTGAAAACTTAGGGATGCTCACTGCTGGCACATCCCATCCACAAGTCAGTTCAAAGAAACACATAGATTGAGGACTCCTTTATGTACAAGGGACTGGCCTGAGGGGTGGGGATATTCAGTTTGATGGGAAAGGTTAATGATCTGGAAGATCTTCTATTCCTCTAGCATGTGTTCCTGAAGGAGCTCCATCTCCACTGTCAACTCCATAGTCCATGCTCCATCCTTTCTTTCCTGGGCCAGAGTGATCACCTCCTCACTGGTCTCTCCACATCCAATCTTGCATCCTTTCCATCTGATCCCAGGATAGAGAGCCACGGTGAGCTTTTAAGAAGGTAAATCATTCAACAGTGCACCTTTGTGTTAAGCCCTTTACCAGCTACCCATTCCCCCACCCACCCTTGTGTTTATAAGATCTTAGCTTCCTTCACTCTTGACCTTGCTCCTTGACTCCAGCTACTTTGGCCTTTGCAGCGAAGCTTCTTCCTGTCTCAGGGCCTCCATCATATGCTCTTCCTTCTACCTGGAACTCTTATCCAACTTCTGGCTCTCAATGTGATCATACCTCCTCAGGGAAGTATTCCTTGTCCTTCCGGAGCAAGGCCACCTCCCTTCCATAAGCCTTCATGTTTCCCAGACTCTGCCTTTGTGGCATGTGTGAAGATTATTTGTTGTCTAAGGGATGTGGAATTGGTGGTTTCACTGCTTCATTCACTGCTATATCCCTAGAGCCTTTTAGGTGCTATGTACATTGTAGGCCTTTGATATATCTTAATTGGTTATATGAATGAACATGGAAGTTAAATCAGATAGATTGACCATATTGCACCCATGTTTTGATCTCTATAACCCTCTTTCTACTCTTCCCCTCCAAATACCTGGGCTGGTCTGTCATAGCCTGGAAATAACAGTAAGAGGATCACAAACCCTTATTGTTCTTTACATTTCATAAAATACTTTCATGCATTCCCTGAGACCTTACAAGAAGCCTATGTTAGCATCATTCCCACTTTACAGCTGGGAAAACTGACACCCAGTGTGATGCTGGTGCCAGCTCTGCTGCTTCCTAGCTATGTGAGGAAAATTCTCTGAGCCTCAGTTTCTTTTTATTTTTTTTATTTTTTTTAAATTTATTTTTATTTTTATTTATTTTTATTTCTTTTAATTTATTTTTTATTGGTGTTCAATTTACTAACATACAGAATAACCCCCAGTGCCCGTCACCCATTCACTCCCACCCCCTGCCCTCCTCCCCTTCTACCACCCCTAGTTCGTTTCCCAGAGTTAGCAGTCTTTACGTTCTGTCTCCCTTTCTGATATTTCCCACACATTTCTTCTCCCTTCCCTTATATTCCCTTTCACATTATTTTTATTCCCCAAATGAATGAGAACATATAATGTTTGTCCTTCTCCGACTGACTTACTTCACTCAGCATAATACCCTCCAGTTCCATCCACGTTGAAGCAAATGGTGGGTATTTGTCATTTCTAATAGCTGTGTAATATTCCATTGTATACATAAACCACATCTTCTTTATCCATTCATCTTTCGTTGGACACCGAGGCTCCTTCCACAGTTTGGCTATCGTGGCCGTTGCTGCTATAAACATCGGGGTGCAGGTGTCCCGGCGTTTAATTGCATTTGTATCTTTGGGGTAAATCCCCAACAGTGCAATGGCTGGGTCGTAGGGCAGGTCTATTTTTAACTGTTTGAGGAACCTCCACACAGTTTTCCAGAGTGGCTGCACCAGTTCACATTCCCACCAACAGTGTATGAGGGTTCCCTTTTCTCCGCATCCTCTCCAACATTTGTTGTTTCCTGCCTTGTTAATTTTCCCCATTCTCACTGGTGTGAGGTGGTATCTCATTGTGGTTTTGATTTGTATTTCCCTGATGGCAAGTGATGCAGAGCATTTTCTCATATGCATGTTGGCCATGTCTATGTCTTCCTCTGTGAGATTTCTGTTCATGTCTTTTGCCCATTTCATGATTGGATTGTTTGTTTCTTTGGTGTTGAGTTTAATAAGTTCTTTATAGATTTTGGAAACTAGCCCTTTATCTGATATGTTATTTGCAAATATCTTCTCCCATTCTGTAGGTTGTCTTTGAGTTTTGTTGACTGTATCCTTTGCTGTGCAAAAGCTTCTTATCTTGATGAAGTCCCAATAGTTCATTTTTGCTTTTGTTTCTTTTGCCTTCATGGATGTATCTTGCAAGAAGTTACTATGGCTGAGCTCAAAAAGGGTGTTGCCTGTGTTCTCCTCTAGGATTCTGATGGAATCTTGTCTCACATTTAGATCTTTCATCCATTTTGAGTTTATCTTTGTGTATGGTGAAAGAGAGTGGTCTAGTTTCATTCTTCTGCATGTGGATGTCCAATTTTCCCAGCACCATTTATTGAAGAGACTGTCTTTCTTCCAATGGATAGTCTTTCCTCCTTTATCGAATATTAGTTGACCATAAAGTTCAGGGTCCACTTCTGGGTTCTCTATTCTGTTCCACTGATCTATGTGTCTGTTTTTGTGCCAGTACCACACTGTCTTGATGACCACAGCTTTGTAGTACAACCTGAAATCTGGCATTGTGATGCCCCCAGATATGGTTTTCTTTTTTAAAATTCCCCTGGCTATTCGGGGTCTTTTCTGATTCCACACAAATCTTAAAATAATTTGTTCTAACTCTCTGAAGAAAGTCCATGGTATTTTGATAGGGATTGCATTAAACGTGTATATTGCCCTGGGTAACATTGACATTTTCACAATATTAATTCTGCCAATCCATGAGCATGGAATATTTTTCCATCTCTTTGTGTCTTCCTCAATTTCTTTCAGAAGTGTTCTATAGTTTTGAGGGTATAGATCCTTTACATCTTTGGTTAGGTTTATTCCTAGGTATCTTATGCTTTTGGGTGCAATTGTAAATGGGATTGACTCCTTAATTTCTCTTTCTTCAGTCTCATTGTTAGTGTATAGAAATGCCACTGACTTCTGGGCATTGATTTTGTATCCTGCCACGCTACCGAATTGCTGTATGAGTTCTAGCAATCTTGGGGTGGAGACTTTTGGGTTTTCTATGTAGAGTATCATGTCATCGGCGAAGAGGGAGAGTTTGACTTCTTCTTTGCCAATTTGAATGCCTTTAATGTCTTTTTGTTGTCTGATTGCTGAGGCTAGGACTTCCAGTACTATGTTGAACAGCAGTGGTGAGAGTGGACATCCCTGTCTTGTTCCTGATCTTAGGGGAAAGGCTCCCAGTGCTTCCCCATTGAGAATGATATTTGCTGTGGGCTTTTCATAGATGGCTTTTAAGATGTCGAGGAATGTTCCCTCTATCCCTACACTCTGAAGAGTTTTGATCAGGAATGGATGCTGTATTTTGTCAAATGCTTTCTCTGCATCCAATGAGAGGATCATATGGTTCTTGGTTTTTCTCTTGCTGATATGATGAATCACATTGATTGTTTTACGGGTGTTGAACCAGCCTTGTGTCCCAGGGATAAATCCTACTTGGTCATGGTGAATAATTTTCTTAATGTACTGTTGGATCCTATTGGCCAGTATCTTGTTGAGAATTTTTGCGTCCATGTTCATCAGGGATATTGGTCTGTAATTCTCCTTTTTGGTGGGGTCTTTGTCTGGTTTTGGAATTAAGGTGATGCTGGCCTCATAGAACGAATTTGGAAGTACTCCATCTCTTGCTATCTTTCCAAACAGCTTTAGGAGAATAGGTATGGTTTCTTCTTTAAACGTTTGATAAAATTCCCCTGGGAAGCCATCTGGCCCTGGACTCTTGTGTCTTGGGAGGTTTTTGATGACTGCTTCAATTTCCTCCCTGGTTATTGGCCTGTTCAGGTTTTCTATTTCTTCCTGTTCCAGTTTTGGTAGTTTGTGGCTTTCCAGGAATGCGTCCATTTCTTCTAGATTGCCTAATTTATTGGCGTATAGCTGTTCATAATATGTTTTTAAAATCGTTTGTATTTCCTTGGTGTTGGTAGTGATCTCTCCTTTCTCATTCATGATTTTATTAATTTGAGTCTTCTCTCTCTTCTTTTTAATAAGGCTGGCTAATGGTTTATCTATCTTATTAATTCTTTCAAAGAACCAACTCCTGGTTCTGTTGATCTGTTCCACAGTTCTTCTGGTCTCGATTTCGTTGAGTTCTGCTCAAGTCTTTATTAACTCCCTTCTTCTCTTGGGTGTAGGATCTATTTGCTGTTTTTTCTCTAGCTCCTTTATGTGTAAGGTTAGCTTTTGTATTTGAGTTCTTTCCAGTTTTTGAATGGATGCTTGTATTGCGATGTATTTCCCCTTTAGGACTGCTTTTGCTGCATCCCAAAGATTTTGAATGGTTGTATCTTCATTCTCATTAGTTTCCATGAATCTTTTTAATTCTTCCTTAATTTCCTGGTTGACCCTTTTATCTTTTAGTAGGATGGTCCTTAACCTCCACGTGTTTGAGGTCCTTCCAAACTTCTTGTTGTGATTTAGTTCTAATTTCAAGGTATTATGGTCTGAGAATATGCAGGGGACAATCGCAATCTTTTGGTATCGGTTCAGACCCGATTTGTGACCCAATATGTGGTCTATTCTGGAGAAAGTTCCATGTGCGCTTGAGAAGAATGTGTATTCAGTTGAGTTTGGATGTAAAGTTCTGTAGATATCTGTGAAATCCATCTGGTCCAGTGTATCATTTAAAGCTCTCGTTTCTTTGGAGATGTTGTGCTTAGAAGACCTATCGAGTATAGAAAGAGCTAGATTGAAGTCACCAAGTATAAGTGTATTATTATCTAAGTATTTCTTCACTTTGGTTAATAATTGATTTATATATTTGGCAGCTCCCACATTCGGGGCATATATATTGAGGATTGTTAAGTCCTCTTGTTGAATAGATCCTTTAAGTATGATATAGTGTCCCTCTTCATCTCTCACTACAGTCTTTGGGGTAAATTTTAGTTTATCTGATATAAGGATGGCTACCCCTGCTTTCTTTTGAGGACCATTCGAATGGTAAATGGTTCTCCAACCTTTTATTTTCAGGCTGTAGGTGTCCTTCTGTCTAAAATGAGTCTCTTGTAGACAGCAAATAGATGGGTCCTGCTTTTTTATCCAGTCTGAAACCCTGCGCCTTTTGATGGGGTCATTAAGCCCGTTCACATTCAGAGTTACTATTGAGAGATATGAGTTTAGTGTCATCATGATATCTATTCAGTCCTTGTTTTTGTGGACTGTTCCACTGAACTTCTTCTTAAAGGGGAATTTTAAGAGCCCCCCTTAAAATTTCTTGCAGAGCTGGTTTGGAGGTCACATATTCTTTCAGTTGCTGCCTGTCTTGGAAGCTCTTTATCTCTCCTTCCATTTTGAATGAGAGCCTTGCTGGATAAAGTATCCTTGGTTGCATGTTCTTCTCATTTAGGACCCTGAATATATCCTGCCATCCCTTTCTGGCCTGCCAGGTCTCTGTGGAGAGGTCTGCTGTTACCCTAATACTCCTCCCCATAAAAGTCAGGGATTTCTTGTCTCTTGCTGCTTTAAGGATCTTCTCTTTATCTTTGGAATTTGCAAGCTTCACTATTAAATGTCGAGGTGTTGAACGGTTTTTATTGATTTTAGGAGGGGATCTCTCTATTTCCTGGATCTGAATGCCTGTTTCCCTTCCCAGATTAGGAAAGTTTTCAGCTAGAATTTGTTCAAATACATATTCTGGCCCTCTGTCCCTTTCGGCGCCCTCGGGAACCCCAATTAAACATAGGTTTTTCTTTCTCAGGCTGTCGTTTATTTCCCTTAATCTATCTTCATGGTCTTTTAATTGTTTGTCCCTTTTTTCCTCAGTTTCCCTCTTTGCTATCAACTTGTCTTCTATGTCACTCACTCGTTCTTCCACCTCGTTAACCCTCGTCGTTAGGACTTCTAGTTTGGATTGCATCTCATTCAATTGATTTTTAATTTCTGCCTGATTAGCTCTAAATTCTGCAGTCATGAAGTCTCTTGAGTCCTTTATACTTTTTTCTAGAGCCACCAGTAGCTGTATAATAGTGCTTCTGAATTGGCTTTCTGACATTGAATTGTAATCCAGATTTTGTAACTCTGTGGGAGAGAGGACTGTTTCTGATTCTTTCTTTTGAGGTGAGGTTTTCCTTCTAGTCATTTTGCTCAGTGCAGAGTGGCCAAAAGCAAGTTGTATTGGGAAAAAGAGAAAAAGAGAGGAGAGAAAGAAGGAAAGAAAAGAGAAAGAGAAAAAAACAGGAAGAAAAAAAACGAAAAAAAAAAAAAAGAAAAAAAAAGAAGAAAAAGAGAACGAAAAAGAAAGGAGAAAAAAGGGGGTGGGGGAAGGAAACAAATCAAAAAGCAAAACAAAACAAAACAAAACAAAAAAAAAAAAAAAAAAAAAAGAAGAACCACCGGGGAGTATCTTCTGATTCTGTGTACTTTAAGTCCCTTGGCTTCTCCTGGAAGTTGTCAGTCTAGCTGGTGTTCTGGGGGAGGGGCCTGTTGTGCTGATTTTCAGGTGTTAGCAGTTGGGGGAGCTGCTGTGCCCCTGCCTGGTGCAGGGCTCGGTGGGGGTTGTTTACCCCGTGAGGCCACAGGAGGAACAGCCCCAGTGGCGGGGCCAGGTCTGGAAACCTGGATTCAGCTCCGGCAGGAACTCCGGAGCTCTCCGTCTGCAGGGCCTGGAGGCTCCGGGCCGGGGCCGCTGATCTGCTCAGCTGGGGCAGGAGCGTCCTCGCTGTCCTGGGCCCTCCCGGCCTCTGCCTGTCCCGGGGGGAGGCCGGATCCTGGGCTGTGTCCCGGCGCCCTGTGCTCCGGAGCCTGCGCTGGTGGATTCGCGCTCCCGGGCCGCAGCCCCCTCCGCGGAGCCGCCGCCCGAGCCCCGCCGAGCTGCTCCTGGAACCGCGCAGCCCCCTCCGCGGAGCCTCTTCCTCTGCCCGAGCCCGGCCGAGCTGTTCCCGGGGCCGCGCAGCCCCCTCCGCGGAGCCGCCGCTCGAGCCCCCCCCCCCCCCCCCCCCCCGGGCTGCTTCGGGTCCCGCCGTGCGCGCTGCAGCCCTTAGGGAGCTCGGCGCACTCTCCCGGGGCGCAGGTTTCTGTTACTGTCCCGGGGAGCCCGAGGGCATCCCCTCCCTCCTGGGTCCTGCTCCACCTCCCCGCGAGCCCCTTTCCGCCCGGGAAGGCTGGTGCAGCTCCTGCTTCCTCCGGGACGGGGCTCTCCTGTCCTGGGGACACTCGCCCCGGCCTCAGCCGGGCTCCTCGCGGGGCCCCTCCCCCTTGGAGGCCTTTTGTTTCTTTACTTCTTTTCCCCCGTCTTCCTACCTTGATAGAAGCGCGAACTCTTCTCACTGTAGCATTCCAGCTGGTCTCTCTTTAAATCTCAGGCCGAATTGATAGATTTTCAGGATAATTTGAAGGTTTTCTAGGTAATTTGGTGGAGACAGGTGATTTGGAGACCCTACTCTTCCTCCATCTTGCTCCTCCCCCTGAGCCTCAGTTTCTTAAGGGCAAGTCAAGCTCCTCCTAAGTGTCCACTTAGCACCTTTGATTATCCCCATTGTTGTGTGTTTCATACTACAGTTTAATTTAAAAAGTTCTTCTCTTCCCTACACCAGATCTGAAGCATATCGAGGGTATGGTTTGTGTGTTATTTATAAGCACAGTGCCCAACATAGAGTAGGTCCTTGTATTAGTCCATTCTAGGCTGCTAACAGAATACCGTAAATGGGGTGGCTTCTAAACAAAGACATTTAATTTTTATACTTTTGGAGGCTAGAAATACAGATATGAGGTGCTGGCAGATTTGGTCTCTGGTGAGGCCTGCTTCCTGGTTCATAGATGGCCATCTTCTCGCAGTGTGTTCACCTGGTGGATGGGGAGACAGATCTCTCTGGGGTCTCCTTTATAAGGCCACTGATCTCATTCATGAGGTCTTCACCCTCATGACCTTATCACCTCCCCAAGGCCCTACGTTCTATCTAATAGTATCATGTTGGGGATTGGGATTTTAACACAGGAACTTTGGGAGAACACAAATATTCAGTCCAGAACAACTCTCAAATGTTTGTTGAGTAAAAATATCATGAGACAGTGCATGGGGGAAATCTCCCAAATCATGATACTAACATGGTGACCACTGCATCATCAGCACAAGGGAGGAAAAGACCAGGGTTTTGGAGTTAAGCTGACCTGAGATCAGGACCTGCCACGCCTTTGGGAAACAGCCAGGATTGCTCTGAGGGTTCATCTTCATTGTCAGGCACATGGGAGGGATGCATGGTACAGACATAATCACCTAAAATTCCTGATTGCATTCATCTTGCATGGTCCAGTGGCATAGTTTTTATTTCCAAAACTTGTATGGAAACTTCTAGGTCCCTGAATCATTAAGAATCACTTGGAATTGAGTGGGGCTGAGGCTGCTTTTGAAGCCCTTGATTGCAAACCTGGGTCACTACACTGTGCCCCTGATTGGTGCCTCTTGATTTTGGTTGTGTGTTCCTATTAATCTTCACTTCCCACTGAGACACCTGATTAAAGCCACATGCTTCCTCACCTAAGATGATGGCGGTGACAGGAAAGCTGGCGGCAAGCCCCTCTTTCTGTGACTCTACTTATTTTTTCACATACCTCCCCGGAAATGCTCTGTTAGAGCTGAAGAATTGCTTAAGGAAAAACGTTAGTTTTTTCTAGCAATTATATATCTGTCAACATCTTTCTTCATTCCCTTGCATGTGGTTAGAATGGTCCTACAAGGCCATTTTCTTCCCAGGCAATGGTGTGTGTGTGTGTGTGTTTGCTCATGTGTTAGTGTGTATGTGTGCATGTGTGCGTGTGTGTACATGCATGTGTGTGTGCATGTGTATGTGTGTGTGTGTGTGTGTGTGCAGGTTTGGGAGGGTCAAGCGTGACCTTGGTGCATGACATGCACAAAAAACAAGTAATTGCACCAGGCTATTAGCATTTTTTTAAGTTTAATTTTGGCTGGTTCCCATGCCTGGGTGACATTTGTTTACACAGCTCTGGTTATTTATGGCATATGGTGAAACTGAACTACGAAATGAATTTACAGCCTGGTAGGAGCCAAATAAATCTCAGTAACAGCATCTCCCCTAAGAGCCCCATTAAGGGCCCTCACATCTCTGGCTTTGCTGCCCATGTGCTCAGAATGGGTTCCTGGGGCCTTAAAAAGACCATGCTTCGAGAGAACTTTCTGTCTCACAGGGGCACTCCCTTCTATGGAACCCTACCTCCCCAGCCCCCACTTCTTAGAAATCCTTAATCACATGAGAGACAGGGAGGAGAGGTAGAAGGAGGGAGTTTCCTCATAGGAGGAAAAACAGATAGGAATTAAATATACAGGAAAATGTTCAACCTCGGTTGTCAGAAGAAAATACAGAGGTTCCATTTTATCTCTATTATGTAATGAAAAATAGTCGTCGTCCATACAACCCACACTGGCTAGATAGTTATGTTAATGCTACACTTACAGACTGTGTGTGGCTGTGCAAATGAGTACAACATTTTTGCAGGGCAATTTGTTGGGACATTTCCAGAACTATAAGATGCTTCATACCTGTTGGCCCAGCATTTTTCCTTGTCTGTATGGAAAATAAGGAAATAACCCAAATGAAAGAGGGAAAACTGTCTGACATGCCTAAACTCGCACAGACAGTGCAATCTGTACTACATAAAATTGGAAATACCCTGCGACAGTGTGAGAATAATTGCTTACATTATCATTGCATAGTCGCTCCCTGAAATATAGTTATTAAAAAGTGATTCTAAAGAATAGAGAAACAATAAAAATGTGTACAACACAGTGTTAAGAGGGAAAAGAGGCTAAAAATCTAAACTGTAATTACAAAGTAAACACATACATGTAAATGCATATGACAAAACTAGAGGAGATAACTCAGAATGAGAATCTTTGCAAAAAGATTGTTGTATACATACATGTCTTCCGTGCATATGTATATGTGTGTTTACAAAATAGCATTTAAAAAAATCTCGATATTAAAATTTCTTTTAGAGGTCAGGGAAGGCAGTGTTGCATAGTTGATAAGTTTGAGAAGTAAACACGTAATGAAATTTGAACGACCTTCTGGTGGTTTAAATCTTGAGCAAATTATTCAACTTCTCCAAGTCTCAGTTTCTGCATCAGTAAAATGGGAATTAAAAAATACAGCTTGTATTTTTAGACTGTGATGGGGATTAGATGAAGCTATGTATGTAAATAATTTACTATAATATGTGACATACCTTTCAATGATTGCCTATTATTATTATGCATATCTATCTATTTACCCATCATCTATCTAATCTATCACAGTTTTAAAAGACACAGTAGATGACTCTCCAACATACATATTATCATATATTATTAGTCAAAGCCAATCATTGTCATCCCATCCTCTTGCCAGTGATTGACTCAGGCCTTGGCATGTGAGCAAATCCCAACTTATGAGACTTGAGGGGAGAAACACAAAAGGAATTGGCATGTTTTCTTCCTCTGGGCATTGTCAAGTTTAGAGGCAACACTGGAACCTATAGCAGCCTTCATCTTCTGAGCATGGACACAATACCAAGAATGGCAATGCACAGATACAGAAATGTTGACATTATAGAGTCTTTGGATGAACAACACACATGTCCACCCTACCTTAATTCCGCCAAATACATGAGAGAATACCATCCTTATTATTTTAGTCAGTTTGAATTAAGCCATTTGGTTACTTGCAAATAAAAACATTCCAATATAATCAGGATACAGTGGCTATCTTTGGGATATCTATCTTGGGAGACCTGAACCTTATTGGTCCCAAAATGGTTTATATGGTGCCTTGCTACCCTGATGCCCTCCTTCCTTACTATTTTCACTGAACTCCAGACCCTCCTACATATTGTTGACTTAACAGCTCTTGATCTGAAAAGAAGTAGCTTGAACTTAACACACGCACACACACACACCATCATCTGTGCATGCACACCTTCCGTCATTCCTTGTCTCAGAGAACATAACAAGTATGCAGTTGTATAAGTCAGACCCCATTGTTGACACTTCCCTCTCCTACTCTCTCCATATTCAATCTGTCATCAATCCTGTTGATTTCATTTGTAAATATCCTTGAATCTATCCACTTCCGTTGGTTTCCTCCATCACTACCCTGTCCAGGCTGTGATCATCTCTCATTTGTTGCATGACAATAGCCTCATGGTGGGATTCTTCACACTGAATGTTGTCTCTCTTGCATCTATCTATCATCTATCATCTATCTATCTATCTATCTATCTATCTATCTATCTATCTATCATCTATCACAAACCCCATCATGTCACCTTTTTGTTTAGAATCCTTCAGTGTCTTTCTTCCATTTGCTCTTGGAATAAAGGCAAAAATAATTTAACATAGGCTAAGGGACCCTATATCATTTGACTTTTTTTGGCTCTAAATGTCCACCAACTATTATTTCCCAGTGCTACATTTTTCTCATTTCTTTCTAAATGTCATGTTTCTACCATCAGAGGACTTTTGCATATTCTTTCTACAGGGAAAAATCTCCTGTTTTATCCCAGGCTAATTGTATTAATTTTTTAGGCCTTGGATCAACTGTCATTTCCTTGTGGAGAAGTTCCAAGACCAAGTCAAATCTTCCAAATGTAGCTTCCAAATGGGCACTTACAGCCATTGGAAATGCCACCTTGCATTTATTTGCATGACTGTTTGATCAAGGTCTTTTCTCCAGTAGACTGTAAGTTCTTATTGTCCACCATTCTCTACTCAGAGAAGGAACTCAACAAACATTTGTTGGGTGGCTGATAAATGAACGGACATGGCCTTCATGCTATGTAAGCTATAGTCATAGCCCCTAAAATGATTTTTCCCTCTAGTTGTGCATACAGTTACTAGAGTTAACTCTGAATCATAAATATGATTGTTATTCTTTCTTTGTAGAAACTACTTGATGGTTCTCCATCGTATGGAGCACAAAGCTTATTTATTCCCAACCTAATTTTTCAACATTGTCTCATAATTTGACTATTTCCACTGCCCACTACACTTGTTATTCAACATGCAGTCATACCCAGTATGCTGCTCCTGGACATTTTTGCTCTTCCTAGCTTCATTCACGCTGTTCCCCCAAACAGAACCTCCCCCATTCAACCATGATGTCCCATCAAAATTTAATCCATCCTTCTAAAGTTAGAGCAGAGCAAATGCATTCTGCTTAAAATTCTCTGTAATTTCTCTGAAATTACAGTGTTAATTTCTGTAGCATTAATTTCCCTTTTCTCAATGTTCACATAGTCTACAAGTTATCGGGCACAAAGTGGTAATATGTGGATATCTTGCATGGTGTTAGAAGGGAATAGCCATGTAATCCATGTTTCTGAGTAATAAAGAATCCATTTTGTTTTTTAAAGATTTTATTTATTTACTCATGAGACACACACACACACACACACACACACACACACAGAGGCAGAGACACAGGCCAAGGGAGAGGCAGGCTCCATGCAGGAAGCCTGATGTGGCACTTGATCCTGGGACTCCAGGATCATGCCCTGGGCCAAAGGCAGACGCTCAACCACTGAGCCACCCAGGCATCCCATAAAGAATCCATTCATTTTTAACTTTAGTCCTGTGGTAGGCTATATTATTGTTCATAAGAATTTGCTACTTCCCCTGGGAGCATGAGTCAGCGTAGAGCCCAGAGTTTGGGGTTGTAGTGGGCAGAGGGAGAAAAGGCACTTAGGAGAAGGGATGCACACACTTGTATGTATATGTATATTTTGCATGGGGACAATGGGCTTCTATTGTCCAGCTCTTGAAATTATGACTTAGGCAATCTCTCTTTGAGGCAGGTGGGACTGGGGGCAGTTGTGCATGGTAGTGAAGAGCCATTCACACCCATATATTCCTCTGCCTGCTGCACTCCCAAGCTGCATTTCCTGGGCATTCACCTTGCCACGGCCCTCTTCTGCTCCTTTCCCAAATTCAATTGCTATAAATCCCTTGGAGGTATAAAAGAGAGTTCTTCTTGCCCTTGACTCAGGGTTTCCTTTTAAAACACATTTCCCTTTGTGTATGGTGAAAGAGAGTGGTCTAGTTTCATTCTTCTGCATGTGGATGTCCAATTTTCCCAGCACCATTTATTGAAGAGACTGTCTTTCTTCCAATGGATAGTCTTTCCTCCTTTATCGAATATTAGTTGCCCATAAAGTTCAGGGTCCACTTCTGGATTCTCTATTCTGTTCCACTGATCTATGTGTCTGTTTTTGTGCCAGTACCACACTGTCTTGATGACCACAGCTTTGTAGTACAACCTGAAATCTGGCATTGTGATGCCCCCAGATATGGTTTTCTTTTTTAAAATTCCCCTGGCTATTCGGGGTCTTTTCTGATTCCACACAAATCTTAAAATAATTTGTTCTAACTCTCTGAAGAAAGTCCATGGTATTTTGATAGGGATTGCATTAAATGTGTATATTGCCCTGGGTAACAAAGATAAACTCAAAATGGATGAAAGATCTAAATGTGAGACAAGATTCCATCAAAATCCTAGAGAAGAACACAGGCAACACCCTTTTTGAACTCGGCCATAGTAACTTCTTGCAAGATACATCCACGAAGGCAAAAGAAACAAAAGCAAAAATGAACTATTGGGACTTCATCAAGATAAGAAGCTTTTGCACAGCAAAGGATACAGTCAACAAAACTCAAAGACAACCTACAGAATGGGAGAAGATATTTGCAAATGACATATCAGATAAAGGGCTAGTTTCCAAGATCTATAAAGAACTTATTAAACTCAACACCAAAGAAACAAACAATCCAATCATGAAATGGGCAAAAGACATGAACAGAAATCTCACAGAAGAAGACATAGACATGGCCAACATGCACATGAGAAAATGCTCTGCATCACTTGCCATCAGGGAAATACAAATCAAAACCACAATGAGATACCACCTCACACCAGTGAGAATGGGAAAAATTAACAAGGCAGGAAACAACAAATGTTGGAGAGGATGTGGAGAAAAGGGAACCCTCTTACACTGTTGGTGGGAATGTGAACTGGTGCAGCCACTGTGGAAAACTGTGTGGAGGTTCCTCAAACAGTTAAAAATATACCTGCCCTACGACCCAGCAATTGCACTGTTGGGGATTTACCCCAAAGATACAAATGCAATGAAACGCTGGGACACCTGCACCCCGATGTTTCTAGCAGCAATGGCCACGATAGCCAAACTGTGGAAGGAGCCTCGGTGTCCAACGAAAGATGAATGGATAAAGAAGATGTGGCTTATGTATACAATGGAATATTACTCAGCTATTAGAAATGACAAATACCCACCATTTGCTTCAACGTGGATGGAACTGGAGGGTATTATGCTGAGTGAAGTAAGTCAGTCGGAGAAGGACAAACATTATATGTTCTCATTCATTTGGGGAATATAAATAATAGTGAAAGGGAAAATAAGGGAAGGGAGAAGAAATGTGTGGGAAATATCAGAAAGGGAGACAGAACATAAAGACTGCTAACTCTGGGAAACGAACTAGGGGTGGTGGAAGGGGAGGAGGGCGGGGGGTGGGAGTGAATGGGTGACGGGCACTGGGTGTTATTCTGTATGTTAGTAAATTGAACACCAATAAAAAAAAAAAATAAAACACATTTCCCTGAGTAAAATTACATGCATCAATGTAAAGAAAAAAATGACAAGTAAATGGTTGGTCTTACTGGTAGTGAACAGATGACTAAGGTCTGAGAAACAGGGCAATGTACTGTACAGCTGCCCGCAGATAATCCTGAATGTCAGCCCTGAAACTGGCCTCCTCCGGGCAGCCCAGCCAGGAAGCCTTTGAAAGAAAATTAAAGCAGCTACCTGCCATTTTGTTGTTCTCCCTCCCTTTTAACAATTTTTGAGTTGTTGACTTTTCTTCCTTAAAAATAAGTGGAAAGCGTCCTGAACTGACAGATAAGACTTGATTTTCTCCCGGGAATTTACCATACAAACAGGCATAGGTTGGAGTCTTCAAAAGATAGAACAAAGCGACGTTTGAAAACAGGGAGGTAGAAATACTGCTGACAAGGAAATTGGAAAAAAAAAAGCTCACCGACAAAGCAACTCCTCACTTCCCCAGGCCGCTCCTTCACCTGGCAGGGAAACTTGTAGCCAATCATGCCATTGTCTTCTTAAATTAGACTTTTAGATCTTTGTTAGGGAAAAAAAATTCCTGTGGCTCCCAACTGCAGAATGTCACGTGTTGGACAAAACTGTTCGGCTTTGAGCAGAGAAGGGAGTACCCTCATTCGTCTCTGGGGGGCTGTTGGCAGAGCCAGTGCTGGCCAATTCAGGGAGCTGGCGAGCGTCTGCAGCAGATTACGACGTGTGGATGGTCCTGTAGCCACCTGGATGTCTGGTTAATAAGCGCTGTGCCAGGGTCTTTAATTGCTGCCTGGACCCGAAACAAAAGTCTCTACCATCAATCTGGCAATTTACCCCACGACCATGGTGCTAACCGTTCAACTACCCTGGCACCATGTCCTACCTGCCAGATCATTAACTCCTGCGCCACTCACTCTGCATCACAGGTAAATTCCCTGTGACCCAATTCTGGTGTTTCTTAGGTGAAACTAGACTGCTGCTTGCATGCAGGGAGAGATGTGTCCATTTCATTTTGGAGATGATTATGAGGGATGCTGGTTTCCATCCCGGCTCTATCACTGAGCGTCCAAGATTTTCAATGTGCAGCGTGTCTGTCTATAATTGACAAGTTTAATACCCACTTTGTCCACAGGACATAATGAGATGTTATGGAAAGCTAGCAAACATTTAAGAGATGTGTACCAATGCTAGGTTGTGGTCCTGTTGAGAGATCTGAAGTCTCTGACGTGTTTCTCTTCTCCCTATACAATCCCTGAAGAAAAGAAAACCTGGCCCAGATGACACAAGTTCAAGATCAACTTGGTGGGAGGAAGTGCAGAAAGAAGGTCATGTGATAAAGTGATTATAGCTTTGATCTCAGCATGGGGATGTTCTCCCCCCACCCCATCTCTTTCAATTCTCTTTTTCTCTCTTTTCTCACAAAGCAAGTACAGTGTGATGGACTAGAGATTGTTCCTTTGAATACTTTTTCATCCTATGAAGTCCAGGATGACCAGGACAGCTACTTTAGATATCCAGATGAGCCAGTGTTGTCTGGTAAATGTTTAACTACAGCTCTCTGGAAAGCAAAATATAATAGAACAAAACGTTCTTATAGTGTTTGCCAATTTCTGTGGTGTAAATACTCCCTCTGTGGCCAGTTTCAAGCTACCAGTTAAAGTCGTTGAAGGGGATGCTGGGAAGAGATGTAAACTCTGGCTCCCTTGAGTCAATAGGAGTCAGCTCCAGCACACCACCGAGGCCAGCCCCCTCACCCTTTCTTCCCCTGGAATGCTTTTCTTTGGCTTATGTCTCCTATCCACTGGAGAACAAAGACAGAGTGTAGAAATGTATGGTGCATCCATAGGGAAAAGGGAAAGGAGACAACTTGATTTACTCTGGGCCTAGTCTTGGGCATATAGCCTTGGGGTTTCCTGTAGGCTGGCTTAGCTCACTGGGACAGGGCTTCCACATAAGGTTTTGGGGTCAAAGTCCCAGTGACCACTTGCTTGGCCTTATCTGCAGTGCAGGTGTGTAATTATGGAAGAACAGGATTTGAGCTCAGGATCCAAGGTCCCATCCCTATAAGGCCAACCACATAGGTGGGTTATTAATAGGTATGGCGATGGATTTCAATCACCAGAGCAAAAACTGTAGACAAGTTTGTATTCTTCTGTTCACTCTACTTAGAATATGAACCTTGTCTGCCCAATACTGTTATGTAAAAAGATACTAAGAGTATTCTGGACAAGAGCACAGGGTAACCCTGGGGCTGCTACTATTCCTATTGAGATAGAAGTAACATGACGGCCTGTACATGTGGATTAGGGGCTCCTCCAAAGTGCAGTGACTCAGAAGCAGCTTGTCCCCCCATGCCTGGGGGTTGCTGTGTCAGACTGTAAGCGAGCCAGTCTTTTCATGCAGACACCCAGGCTACAATTTACAGCTGTGACTGGTCACTTTAGGAAATGTGTTCACTCTCACATATGGGTGTGTTGCTGCTTCTTCTGTGAGGTGAAGGCTTGAGAATCTGGGACCTCAATTAGGTGTCCCTAGGTTAAGAGTCAAACTAAGAATATATACATATTCTCATATATATATATGTGTATATATATATATATATACACATATATATATAAGTATATATAAGTATACACACAAACACACAAGCATACACATATCCCTGGATTAAGAATCATGCTAAGAATATGTGTACATTCTTATAGATATAAGGATCTATATAAGAATTAATAATTACATATACACACACACATCTATATACATACATATACCCCTAGATTAAGAATCATCTATTTGATTTTATACACACACACACACACACTATATATATATATATATATATATATATATATATATTATGTTTCTGATATGATCAACCTGGAATATTCTTAATCTTGGGTACCTAAATGAGTATGGAAAGGAAGCAATTCAGCTCCCATTTTGGCCCCTGGCTCCAACTTCCACGACTAGATTTTTATCCTGGTGACTCCAATCTCCAACTCCCCCACCTCACTATCCTTGGTCTATTCAATTCCAGTGACCTTGACCTTCACTAAACTTTAACCACACACTCTTATGGCCACATTCTGGATTTTTCCCCCCAATTTTTTTTTATTTTTTTATTGAGGTGTAATTTACATACAGAGAATTTACCTTTTCTGGAGTACAGTTCTATGCATTTTGCCAAAGAATTGTTGCTTCCACCACAAACAGGATGCGAGACAGTTCCATTTCCTCAGAATATTTCTCTGTGCCTCTTTATAGTCAACATTTCCCCTTCCTCAGCTCCTGACAACCTGACAACCTCCTGACAATCACAAGGACAGCTGCCTTCTGTCCTTGTGATTTTGCCTTTCTGAGGATATCATATAGATGGAATCATATAGTACGTACAGAAGATTCACCCATGTTGTGGCATCTACTTTATTGCTGAGTAGCATCCACTGTGTCAATATACTGATATTGCTTATCCACTGACTGGTTAAAAGATATTTGTGTTATTTCTAGTTTTGAGAAATATGAACAAAGAACTATATACTATGTGAACCTAAGTTTTCATTCTCTTGACATACACTAGGTTTTTAAAAAACTATTACTGTGGTTCAAAAAAAAAAAAAACTTAACATGAGATCTACCCCCTTAACAAACTTTTAAGCGCAAAATCCAGTATTGTTAACTACAGGTGTAATGTTGTACAGATATTTCTAGAACTTACTCATCTTATATACCTGAAGCTTTATACCTGTTGAAAGCAATCCTCCATTCCCCCTCTCCCTGGTTCCTGGCAACCATCATCCTGTTCTCTGTGTCTGTGCGGTTGACTATTTTAGATATCTCATGTAAGCAGATCATGCAGTATTTGTCCTATGTCTGGCATATTTCACTCAGCATCATGTCCTCTTGCTTCATCACTGTTGTCACATGTGGCAGGATTTTCTCCTTTAAGGTTGAATAACATACCACATCTTCTTTATCCATGCATCTGTGGATGGACACTTAGGCTGTTTCCATATCTTAGCTGTTGTAGATAATGCTGCAGCTCCATACTGATGACTCACTAATCTCTGTACTTTTCACACAGAACTCTCATGAGCTTCAGACCTATAAAATCAACTGTTCATTAATAATGCCCACCAGCCTGTGAATTTTATGAGCATCTAAAATACAACATGTCAAAAAATTAACTCATGTCTTTCTCTCCAAACTGGCTCTGTTTTCTCATGCTCCTCATTTCAGTGATAACACCCATTTAACTGTCAGCCAAGCACAAAGCACAGCCAGCAATCATTCTTAACCTCATCTTCTCCTTCTGTCTCCACATGCAATTAGTCACTGTGTCCTGTGAATTCTCTCTCCAGATTGTCTTTAAAATTTGTTCTATCTCTACCTAGTTAAGGCTCTCATTACTCCTTGGCTGGATTATTATAACAGTCTAACCAATTTCCCTCCAAATAATCATCCACACAGTAGCCAGAGGGATATTCCTAAAATGCAAATAAATCTAGGCAATTTCTTATGTATCTTTAGTGACTCACCTTGCACCCAAATTATTAAGCATGACCAACAATGCCATTTCCTGGCACCTCCTCCTTGTCCAGGCTCCTTTCTTGCTATCACTCTCCAGACCTACACTTTAGCTACAATGGGCCATTTGATGTGCCTCCAACATGTCATCTCTATAATGGTCGAGTCCCCTTTGTTGGAGCTTTTCCACATGTTATATCCTGAGGCTGGCATGCTTCCTTGATACCGTCTTTAAAAAACTTTTTTAATTAAAAGATATTATTTATTTATTCATGAGAGACACAGAAAGAGGCAGGGACATAGGCAAAGGGAGGAGAAGCAGGCTGCATGCAGGAGACTGAAGACCTGAAGGCAGATACTTGCTCAATCACTGAGCCACCCAGGCGTCCCTTTAAAATGTTTTGAATTTAATTTTCACTTGCCATGGTTTATTTTTGGGGAAAAGTTATATTTATTTGTATTAATGTGTTTATATTAATAGTAGACTTGTAAATTAATCTTTTCCCCAGGTTTATTATAGTATAGTTGACAAAATTGTAATATATTTGAAGTGTACATGATAATTTGATATGTGTATGCATTAGGAAGTGGTTCTAATAATCAAGTTAATTAATAATTCATCACCTCACATAGTTTCTTTCTTTCTTTCTTTCTTTCAATGCTTAAGATCTACTCTTTAAGCAAATTTCAACTATATAATACAACATTATTGTTTCCCATATTGTACACTAGATCCTGAGAATTTATCATATTATAGCTGAAAGTTTGTACTGTTTGACCAGTACATCTCATTTCCACCACCCACAGCTCCTGGCAACCACCAATCTACTACCTGTTTCTATGACTTGAAGTTGGTTTTGTTTTTAAGATTCCACTTGTAAGAGATCCCATATAGTATTTGTATTTGGCTTTGTCTGGCTTATTTCACTGAGCATAATGTCTTCTACTTCCATGTTGTTCAAAGTAGCAGGATTTCCTTCCTTTTTTTAAGGCCAAATGATTTTGCATTATATGTCATATATATATATATATATATATATATATATATATATCTTCTTCATCCATTCATTCGTAGATAGACACTTAGGATGTTTCTATTTCTTGGTTGTTGTGAACATGCTGCAATGAACATGGGAGTACAGATATTTCTTTGAGATAACAATTTCATTTCTTTTGACATATACCCAGAAATGGAATTACTGGATGATATGGTAGGTTAGTTTAGTTTTTTGAGGAAACTCCATACTGTTATCCATAACAGCTGTTTTAATTTGCAATCTTATCAGCAGTGCCTGAGGGCTCCAATTTCTCCATATCCTCACCAGAATTTGTTATCTCTTATCTTTCTGATAGTAGACATCCCCAAAAATATGAAGTGATATCTCATTATGGTTTTGATTCACATTTCTTTGATGATTAGTGATGTTGGACAACTTTTCATGTTATCTGTTGGCCATTTGTATATCTTCTTGGAAAAATGTCTACTCGGGTCCTTTATACATTTTTAAATCAGGTTATTTGGATATTTTTGCTATTGACTTGTAGGCGCTCTTTATATTTTGGATTAATAGCCACATATTATAGGTATATGGTTTGCAAATATTTTCTCCCATTCCCCAGGCTATCTTTTCATTTTGTTGATTATTTCCTTCCTGTGCAGAAAATTTTTAATGTGATATAGCCCATTTGTTTATTTTTTTTTGTTGCCTTTGCTTTTATTTATTTATTTATTTATTTTTTGCCTTTGCTTTTATTTTTTTTTTTATTTTTTTATTGGTGTTCAATTTACTAACATACAGAATAACACCCAGTGCCCGTCACCCATTCACTCCCACCCCCCGCCCTCCTCCCCTTCTACCACCCCTAGTTCGTTTCCCAGAGTTAGCAGTCTTTACGTTCTGTCTCCCTTTCTGATATTTCCCACCCATTTCTTCTCCCTTCCCTTATTTTCCCTTTCACTATTATTTATATTCCCCAAATGAATGAGAACATATAATGTTTGTCCTTCTCCGACTGACTTACTTCACTCAGCATAATACCCTCCAGTTCCATCCACGTTGAAGCAAATGGTGGGTATTTGTCATTTCTAATAGCTGAGTAATATTCCATTGTATACATAAACCACATCTTCTTTATCCATTCATCTTTCGTTGGACACCGAGGCTCCTTCCACAGTTTGGCTATAGTGGCCATTGCTGCTAGAAACATCGGGGTGCAGGTGACCCGGCGTTTCATTGCATTTGTCTCTTTGGGGTAAATCCCCAACAGTGCAATTGCTGGGTCGTAGGGCAGGTATATTTTTAACTGTTTGAGGAACCTCCACACAGTTTTCCAGAGTGGCTGCACCAGTTCACATTCCCACCAACAGTGTAAGAGGGTTCCCTTTTCTCCGCATCCTCTCCAACATTTGTTGTTTCCTGTCTTGTTAATTTTCCCCATTCTCACTGGTGTGAGGTAGTATCTCATTGTAGTTTTGATTTGTATTTCCCTGATGGCAAGTGATGCAGAGCATTTTCTCATATGCATGTTGGCCATGTCTATGTCTTCCTCTGTGAGATTTCTGTTCATGTCTTTTGCCCATTTCATGATTGGATTGTTTGTTTCTTTGGTGTTGAGTTTAATAAGTTCTTTATAGATCTTGGAAACTAGCCCTTTATCTGATATGTCATTTGCAAATATCTTCTCCCATTCTGTAGGTTGTCTTTGAGTTTTGTTGACTGTATCCTTTGCTGTGCAAAAGCTTCTTATCTTGATGAAGTCCCAATAGTTCATTTTTGCTTTTGTTTCTTTTGCCTTCGTGGATGTATCTTGTAAGAAGTTACTATGGCCGAGTTCAAAAAGGGTGTTGCCTGTGTTCTTCTCTAGGATTTTGATGGAATCTTGTCTCACATTTAGATCTTTCATCCATTTTGAGTTTATCTTTGTGTATGGTGAAAGAGAGTGGTCTAGTTTCATTCTTCTGCATGTGGATGTCCAATTTTCCCAGCACCATTTATTGAAGAGACTGTCTTTCTTCCAATGGATAGTCTTTCCTCCTTTATCGAATATTAGTTGCCCATAAAGTTCAGGGTCCACTTCTGGATTCTCTATTCTGTTCCACTGATCTATGTGTCTGTTTTTGTGCCAGTACCACACTGTCTTGATGACCACAGCTTTGTAGTACAACCTGAAATCTGGCATTGTGATGCCCCCAGATATGGTTTTCTTTTTTAAAATTCCCCTGGCTATTCGGGGTCTTTTCTGATTCCACACAAATCTTAAAATAATTTGTTCTAACTCTCTGAAGAAAGTCCATGGTATTTTGATAGGGATTGCATTAAATGTGTATATTGCCCTGGGTAACATTGACATTTTCACAATATTAATTCTGCCAATCCATGAGCATGGAATATTTTTCCATCTCTTTGTGTCTTCCTCAATTTCTTTCAGAAGTGTTCTATAGTTTTGAGGGTATAGATCCTTTACATCTTTGGTGAGGTTTATTCCTAGGTATCTTATGCTTTTGGGTGCAATTGTAAATGGGATTGACTCCTTAATTTCTCTTTCTTCAGTCTCATTGTTTGTGTATAGAAATGCCACTGACTTCTGGGCATTGATTTTGTATCCTGCCACGCTACCGAATTGCTGTATGAGTTCTAGCAATCTTGGGGTGGAGACTTTTGGGTTTTCTATGTAGAGTATCATGTCATCGGCGAAGAGGGAGAGTTTGACTTCTTCTTTGCCAATTTGAATGCCTTTAATGTCTTTTTGTTGTCTGATTGCTGAGGCTAGGACTTCCAGTACTATGTTGAATAGCAGTGGTGAGAGTGGACATCCCTGTCTTGTTCCTGATCTTAGGGGAAAGGCTCCCAGTGCTTCCCCATTGAGAATGATATTTGCTGTGGGCTTTTCATAGATGGCTTTTAAGATGTCGAGGAATGTTCCCTCTATCCCTACACTCTGAAGAGTTTTGATCAGGAATGGATGCTGTATTTTGTCAAATGCTTTCTCTGCATCCAATGAGAGGATCATATGGTTCTTGGTTTTTCTCTTGCTGATATGATGAATCACATTGATTGTTTTATGGGTGTTGAACCAGCCTTGTGTCCCAGGGATAAATCCTACTTGGTCATGGTGAATAATTTTCTTAATGTATTGTTGGATCCTATTGGCCAGTATCTTGTTGAGAATTTTTGCATCCATGTTCATCAGGGATATTGGTCTGTAATTCTCCTTTTTGGTGGGGTCTTTGTCTGGCTTTGGAATTAAGGTGATGCTGGCTTCATAGAACGAATTTGGAAGTACTCCATCTCTTTCTATCTTTCCAAACAGCTTTAGGAGAATAGGTATGATTTCTTCTTTAAACGTTTGATAAAATTCTCCTGGGAAGCCATCTGGCCCTGGACTCTTGTGTCTTGGGAGGTTTTTGATGACTGCTTCAATTTCCTCCCTGGTTATTGGCCTGTTCAGGTTTTCTATTTCTTCCTGTTCCAGTTTTGGTAGTTTGTGGCTTTCCAGGAATGCGTCCATTTCTTCTAGATTGCCTAATTTATTGGCGTATAGCTGTTCATAATATGTTTTTAAAATCGTTTGTATTTCCTTGGTGTTGGTAGTGATCTCTCCTTTCTCATTCATGATTTTATTAATTTGAGTCTTCTCTCTCTTCTTTTTAATAAGGCTGGCTAATGGTTTATCTATCTTATTAATTCTTTCAAAGAACCAACTCCTGGTTCTGTTGATCTGTTCCACAGTTCTTCTGGTCTCGATTTCGTTGAGTTCTGCTCGAATCTTTATTAACTCCCTTCTTCTCTTGGGTGTAGGATCTATTTGCTGTTTTTTCTCTAGCTCCTTTATGTGTAAGGTTAGCTTTTGTATTTGAGTTCTTTCCAGTTTTTGAATGGATGCTTGTATGGCGATGTATTTCCCCCTTAGGACTGCTTTTGCTGCATCCCAAAGATTTTGAACGGTTGTATCTTCATTCTCATTAGTTTCCATGAATCTTTTTAATTCTTCCTTAATTTCCTGGTTGACCCTTTTATCTTTTAGCAGGATGGTCCTTAACCTCCATGTGTTTGAGGTCCTTCCAAACTTCTTGTTGTGATTTAGTTCTAATTTCAAGGCATTATGGTCCGAGAATATGCAGGGGACAATCCCAATCTTTTGGTATCGGTTCAGACCCGATTTGTGACCCAATATGTGGTCTGTTCTGGAGAAAGTTCCATGTGCGCTTGAGAAGAATGTGTATTCAGTTGAGTTTGGATGTAAAGTTCTGTAGATATCTGTGAAATCCATCTGGTCCAGTGTATCATTTAAAGCTCTCGTTTCTTTGGAGATGTTTTGCTTAGAAGACCTATCGAGTATAGAAAGAGCTAGATTGAAGTCACCAAGTATAAGTGTATTATTATCTAAGTATTTCTTCATTTTGGTTAATAATTGATTTATATATTTGGCAGCTCCCACATTCGGAGCATATATATTGAGGATTGTTAAGTCCTCTTGTTGAATAGATCCTTTAAGTATGATATAGTGTCCCTCTTCATCTCTCACTACAGTCTTTGGGGTAAATTTTAGTTTATCTGATATAAGGATGGCTACCCCTGCTTTCTTTTGAGGACCATTCGAATGGTAAATGGTTCTCCAACCTTTTATTTTCAGGCTGTAGGTGTCCTTCTGTCTAAAATGAGTCTCTTGTAGACAGCAAATAGATGGGTCCTGCTTTTTTATCCAGTCTGAAACCCTGCGCCTTTTGATGGGGTCATTAAGCCCGTTCACATTCAGAGTTACTATTGAGAGATATGAGTTTAGTGTCATCATGATATCTATTCAGTCTTTGTTTTTGTGGACTGTTCCACTGAACTTCTTCTTAAAGGGGAATTTTAAGAGGCCCCCTTAAAATTTCTTGCAGAGCTGGTTTGGAGGTCACATATTCTTTCAGTTGCTGCCTGTCTTGGAAGCTCTTTATCTCTCCTTCCATTTTGAATGAGAGCCTTGCTGGATAAAGTATTCTTGGTTGCATGTTCTTCTCATTTAGGACCCTGAATATATCCTGCCAGCCCTTTCTGTCCTGCCAGGTCTCTGTGGAGAGGTCTGCTGTTACCCTAATACTCCTCCCCATAAAAGTCAGGGATTTCTTGTCTCTTGCTGCTTTAAGGATCTTCTCTTTATCTTTGGAATTTGCAAGCTTCACAATTAAATGTCGAGGTGTTGAACGGTTTTTATTGATTTTAGGGGGGGATCTCTCTATTTCCTGGATCTGAATGCCTGTTTCCCTTCCCAGATTAGGAAAGTTTTCAGCTAGAATTTGTTCAAATACATATTCTGGCCCTCTGTCCCTTTCGGCGCCCTCGGGAACCCCAATTAAACGTAGGTTTTTCTTCCTCAGGCTGTCGTTTATTTCCCTTAATCTATCTTCATGGTCTTTTAATTGTTTGTCTCTTTTTTCCTCAGTTTCCCTCTTTGCTATCAACTTGTCTTCTAGGTCACTCACTCGTTCTTCCACCTCGTTAACCCTCGTCGTTAGGACTTCTAGTTTGGATTGCATCTCATTCAATTGATTTTTAATTTCTGCCTGATTAGCTCTAAATTCTGCAGTCATGAAGTCTCTTGAGTCCTTTATACTTTTTTCTAGAGCCACCAGTAGCTGTATAATAGTGCTTCTGAATTGGCTTTCTGACATTGAATTGTAATCCAGATTTTGTAACTCTGTGGGAGAGAGGACTGTTTCTGATTCTTTCTTTTGAGGTGATGTTTTCCTTCTAGTCATTTTGCTCAGTGCAGAGTGGCCAAAAGCAAGTTGTATTGGGAAAAAGAGAAAAAGAGAGGAGAGAAAGAAGGAAAGAAAAGAGAAAGAGAAAAAAAAGGGAAGAAAAAGAAAAAAAAACGAAAAAAAAAAAAGAAAGAAAAAGAGAAAGAAAAAGAAAGGAGAAAAAAAGGGGGTGGGGGAAGGAAACAAATCAAAAAGCAAAACAAAACAAAAACAAAAACAAACAAACAAAAAAAAGAACCACCGGGGAGTATCTTCTGATTCTGTGTACTTTAAGTCCCTTGGCTTCTCCTGGAAGTTGTCCGTCTAGCTGGTGTTCTGGGGGAGGGGCCTGTTGTGCTGATTTTCAGGTGTTAGCAGTTGGGGGAGCTGCTGTGCCCCTGCCTGGTGCAGGGCTCAGTGGGGGTTGTTTACCCCGTGAGGCCGCAGGAGGAACAGCCCCAGTGGCGGGGCAGCTCTGGAAACCTGGATTCAGCCCCCGCAGGAACTACTCCGTCTACAGGGCCTGGAGGCTCCGGGCGGGGCCGCTGATCTGCTCAGCTGGGGCAGGAGCGTCCTCGCTGTCCTGGGCCCTCCCGGCCTCTGCCTGTCCCGGGGGAGGCCGGATCCTGGGCTGTGTCCCGGCGCCCTGTGCTCCGGGGCCTGCGCTGGTGGATTCGCGCTCCCGGGCCGCGCAGCCCCCTCCGCGGAGCCGCCGCCCAAGTCCCTCCGAGCTGCTCCTGGAACCGCGCAGCCCCCTCCGCACGGAGCCTCTTCCTCTGCCCGAGCCCCTCCGAGCTGCTCCCGGGGCCGCGCAGCCCCCTCCGCGGAGCCGCCGCCCGAGCCCCTTCAGCTGCTCCGGGTCCCTCCGGGTCCCGCCGTGCGCGCTGCAGCCCTTAGGGAGCTCGGCGCACTCTCCTGGGCGCGCAGTTGCTGTTACTGTCCCCGGGAGCCCGAGGGCATCCTCGCCCTCCTGGTTCCTGCTCCAACTCCCCGCGAGCCCCTTTCCGCCCGGGAAGGTCGGTGCAGCTCCTGCTCCTCCGGGACGGAGCTCTCCTGTCCTGGGGACACTCGCCCCGGCCTCAGCCGGGCTCCTCGCGGGGCCCCTCCCCCTTGGAGGCCTTTGTTCCTTTATTTCTTTTTCCCCGTCTTCCTACCTTGATAGATGCGCGAACTCTTCTCACTGTAGCATTCCAGCTGGTCTCTCTTTAAATCTCAGGCCGAATTCATAGATTTTCAGGATAATTTGAAGGTTTTCTAGGTAGTTTGGTGGAGACAGGTGATTTGGAGACCCTACTCTTCCGCTATCTTGCTCCTCCCCCTGCCTTTGCTTTTAGTGTGAAATTCAAAAAGTCATTTTTAAAAAGATTTATTTATTTATTTGAAAGAGAGAGAGAGAGCTTGTTGGGGGGGCAAAGGTAGAGAGAAAATTTCAAGCAGATCTTCTGTTGAGCATGGAGGCCTACATGAGGCAGACATGGGGCTCTATCTTATGACTTGAGCTGAAATCAGAATCAGATGCCCAACTAAGCCACCCAGGCACCCCTCAAAAAGCCATTGTTAAGGCCAATGTCAAAGAATGAGGTTTTTGGAACAGAGAGGAATTTTTTTTTTCAATGGATAGTCTTAGGGAGAAGAGGAATATTTCTTCTACTGTTAAAAAAGTTAAATGAATTTCAGATGGCATTAGTTGAAAATGAGATCATAGTTAGAGCAGAGGATTTGATGGCACTTCTTATCCTTGGCTATATTTCTTCTGTGAAGTAAGAAATGAACTAGGAAGGGGATCATATGCTGGAATGGAGTTGGGAGGAGCTTGGTGGCTTACATTAGGAGATAGAGTACAGCTGAGGTCCTGCACTTCTCATCTTCAATAAAATGATTATGCTCTTATATCCTGTAGAACAAGGGTCCCTTGATGGATTAATGCAGAGATAGGATCTTGTCAGGCAGGTATTAGAGATCAAAAGGCAGAAATGAGATTGAGGGTAATATCACAAGAGTAACCAAATCATTGATTCTAGGGCAGGTAGGGAATGTAGTGATAACAGAAGACTCTTCTAATAGATTGAGGACAAAATCAGGTGTTGAAGGAAGTAGGGACCTCAATGAGGGAGTGGGATCTAGAAGGATAAGAGGATAGGATTATAGGTAGAGCAGATTTTTGGTGGTATCAAAATCCAGGGTATGTATGATATAGTCCTACTTGCTTATTTTTACTTTTGTGGCTTGTGCTTTTGGAGTCATAACCAAGAAATTATTGCCTAGACCAATGCAATGAGACTTTCCCTGTATGTTTTCTCCTAGGAATTTTAAAGTTTCAGGTCAAGTCTTATATTTATATTTAAATGTTTAACCCATTTTGAGTTGATTTTTGGGTATGATGTAAGATAGGATCCAATTTCATTCTCTCACTTGTAGATCTCCAGATTTCCCAACACCACTTTTTGAAGCAACTATTCTCTCCCACTGTATGTATATTCCTGACACTTTAGTTGAAGGTCAGTTGACTGTGTATGTGTGAGTTTATTTCTAGGGTCTCTATTCTATTCCGTTGGTCTGTATGTCAATTTTTATGCCAAAATCATACTGTTCTAATTACTGAAGCTCTGTAATATATTTTGAAATCACAAAGTATGATGCCACCAGCATATTTTTCTTTCTCAGAATTGTTTTGGTTACTGGGGTTCTTTTGTGATTCCATATAAATTTTAGGGTTTTTTTTCTATTTCTGTAAAGAATGTCATTGAGATTTTTATAGGGATTGCATCAAATCTGCAGATTGCTTTGGTTAATGTGGACATCTTAACAATATTACTTGTTGCAACCCATGAAGATGGGATATCTTTTCATATACTTGTCTTTAATTTTTTTCATCAATGTTATGTAGTTTTCACTGTACAAGTATTTTATTTACTTTGTTAAGTTTATTTCTAAGTATCTTATTCTTTTTTAATCTATTGTAAATAAGATTGTTTTCTCAATTTCCTTTTCAGGTAGTTTGTTGTTAACATAGAACACAACTGATTTTTGTAAGTCAATTTTGTATTCTGTAAACTTACCAAATTCATTTGCCAGTTCAAACAGGTTTTTTTGTGCATGTGTGGGTGTATAAGTGGACTCTTTAGGGTTTTCAATTTATAAAATTGAATGTTATCTGCGAACATAGACTTTCCCAATATCTTCTCTCCTTATTTCAACTCCACTCTTCCCCAAAACTCAACTCATATGCCCCTCCTTTCTTGTATCCTATTAGGTTATGGGCCACTCCTAAAGCTCCCATAACATTTCATACTTTCTTCTACCACATCACTGATCATATTATATTACAGTGGTCTTGTTACATAACAGAAAGAAATCTTTAAAACTAGAGGCTATGTTATTCAAGAATGGTTACTACTAAAGAGTCAGTATGATATGGAAAGAGCATGAAACTTGAAATTACAAAGACCTGAGTTCAAATCTTGACTGCAAATTGTGAGTTGTGATTATGGGAGCCAAATGAGATAGCTATTGAAAAGTACCTCGTAGAGTGTCTTGCACTTAGAAAGCACTAGGTAAATGGTCATTATTATCATTATTGCTGGACTGCAGTCCTTGGAAGATTACTTAACTTCTTTATTGAAGCTTTGTTTTCTTCTTTTGTAAGATGGGGATGATAGCGTATTTAACCAAGCAGACACATGTAATTCTGATTCTTCTTCTTTAGTATTTCTCTTCTGAAATGCTCGTGTGTGTGTGGTGTGATTGCTCAAACATTTATTCTTCATTAATATTCCTCCCTTTTGCCTTAAGAGAGAATTTATAGAACTATTGAATCTCAAATCCAGGTCTGGTTTGAGATCCTAGCTCCAATCTGATGATATCAGGGAGTGAGAGTTCTTTAATATACTACACCTATTTAGATTTAAGAAATTTCTCAGCTAGTTAGCTCATACGCTTTCATTGACTTTTATTGTGTGTTTACTGACTGAGGGCTCAGTTTCTTAATTTATGGTGGTTATTACGGGGTCAGGGACTCTCCGAACAAAGACTACCTTCATTGGTTGAGAAACTCAATATGGCATAGAACAGATTTTATATAACTAATTACTGTGATCCTGTTATTATGATAGCTGACAGCAGAGGATGCTTTAGTCAAATTAATCTCAAAATTTTAACTATGAAATATTCAATTATACAAGAGTGTAGATTAGGGTTGTCCAATAGCACTTTCTACAATGATGGAAATGTTCTATAATCTGCTTCACTGCGTATGGCAGTCACTAGCCTTCCAGTACAGTAGTCACTAGTCACATATGTCATTGAGCACATGAAATGTGGTTAGTGTACTGAGAAACTGAGTTTTAAATTTCATCAAATTTTAATGAATTTAAACCTGAAACGAATTAGCCACATGTGGCTAGTAATTGCTGTGTTGTAAGGGATAATATTGAAAAGCCCCTTGTGTCTACCACCCAGATTTATCAAAGATTTTTCATGTGTGCTTCAGACTTTAAAAAGAAACAATGCAGTTACAGATGCAGTTAAATTTCCCCTATAATCACTGTCTGCATCCCCCACCCCCATTTCACTTACATCCTTTCCTCACCAGTTATAATCACTCTTCTGAGCATAGTTTAACATTTCCATGCACATTTTTATACTTGAACAAAATATCTATCCATAAGCAAGATGTTGATGTGTTTTGCACATTTTTAAACTTGGCTTATATCATACTTTACATATATTTCTACAACTTGTTTTTCCCATATGCCCTTGGGATTCATCCATTTTGATATAGATAGCACTAGTTCATTTCTTTTGCCTCCGTATTCTACTCCAATAAATGAACATAGCAGGGTCTGTTTACCTGTTCTCCTGTAAATGGAGATTTAGGCTGATTTGAATCTTTCACATTTACAAATAATGTTGCAGTTAACAGTCTTGTACGTATCCCTGAGTGTGTGAGAGATCCTCTACAGCTAGGACTTCAGTCATTAGTGTATATGTATCTCCAACTTTACAAGATGCTGCCAAATTGCTCCCCAAAAGGCTCGTCCGAATGCAAACTTCCACCAGCAGTACATGACCATGATGATTACTCCACACCTGGGAGTTTCCAGAAAAAAATGTATTAACTGGATACCTCCACATATCTGCCTTAGGGTATGCACAGGTGTTTTGTGCATCTCTCCTGTCCACAAATTTTGTATGAGAACTTGACAGTAAACCATTGACCTTCCCCAGGGTCTGTATTCTTCGGTTATATTAAGAAATGCTCTCTCATTCATTGCTTAGACCTCTCCTTCCCTCCATCTCTCCTTTCCTCAATCCTTGCCTCTCTCTTCCTTCCTATTCACTAAGGAAGCAAACACAAAGGCATTTAAAATGTAGATGGACATCAAGATGAAAGGCACAGCTGTTTTCTTAAGGAGCTCCCAGCTGAGTGCACACACAGGGCTAAACCCCTGTGCACACAGGCTGCTGGCCGTGAAAGATGGAAGCAAAGAATTCATGACAGTCTGAGTATCAGGAAGGGTTTTCTCTTAAAAGATGACATCAAAGCAGAATAAAACACGGTTTGGGCAAAGAAACAGGCAGGGGGTATTTCCAGTAGAGGTTTAGAGGTGAAACAGAAAGCGGGGCCTTCTCCAAGAACTGCAGGTTGTTCCGCACCATCAGAGCACAGTTAGAGTCCTAAGAGATGAGTCAGGGGAGGGAAATAGGGCCAGATGGTAAAGGCCCTTGTATGTCATGCCAACGGGCTTGTATTTCATCTTGGGGGCAGTGTTGTACCATTAGTAGTAGCTGTCTGTTGTTTCTGTCTGCCACGCATTCCATTTCCTTTCTCTTGTGAGATGGCTTCCTTTTGCCCATCTTCTGGTCAAATTGCCTTTCTCAGTTCCCCACGGTTCTGGGGAGCTAGCCAATCACAGCCTTCTTCCACCGGCGTGATCCAGGCCTGACCAATCACAGTCCGCCGAACTCTTCGTGGCTCAAGGCCTGGGTATGTGGTCTAAAAGGACCAATCAGGGTCCTCATCAGAAGATATAAATAAAGAAGAGGTGACGTCCTTGCAGTATAAAGGAGATAAAGATTTTACTTTTGGATTTCTCATATAATATTCAGGAGTAGATTTTGAATGAATAGAGAGATATTCTGTCCCGGAGATACAGATGTTGGGGTTGTTTACTTGATTACTCACTTTCTGTCATCCTCTTCATTCTAGAGTTAAGTCCCGAAAGCTCTGCTTCCAAAATTTATCCAGAATTTACCCATATTTCTCCATTTCCATAGCTGCACTCAGTGCAAGTCATGGTCTTCTGTCTTCTGGGCCATTGCACTAACCACCTGTCATCCACTGCCTCGTCTTTTTCCTCCATACAATATGCTCTTCACCCAGCAAAGTGATCTTTACAAAGTGTTGTATAAATATAACAAAATGACCCCCCCCCCCTTTACTTCCCCAACAGTTTCCCGTCAAATGTGGAACAGTTTAACTTCCTAGTGTGCTTTGCAAGACTCCACATATTCTGGCCTCTGCCTCTTCTAACTTTAATTTACAGCACATTTGGTGCCCATTCTTTGATTGATTCATTCAACAAATATTTATGTGTTGCTTACTCTACTACTTTTTAGGCAATGGGGATGCCATGCTAAACAAGGTAGACTAGGTCCCTATTTGGACAAAGCTTACATTTTAGGGGGTGGGGAGAGAAAAATCAATAACACATGAACAAGTGATCAGCACTTATGAAGGCAATAAAATAGAAATAACAAAGCAGTGATGGGTATTGGGTTAAATGGGTAACACTTAGATTGGGTGACTTTCTTTTTTATTCCAGGTCAAGGGGCCAGGAGGTTAGGAGAAATAAGTAAAATGATCTAATTTACATAATTTTTTTTTTTTTTTTGGTCTAGCTATTGGGTTAAAATACAGTCTAGAAATGAAGGACAGAAGCAGGCAGAGCCAGTTTGGAGGATCTTGCAAAAAATTGAGGTCAGAGAGACTGGGAGCCCTCTTTCTCTTTTTTAATGTCAGATATGCTTCTATCTCAGGACTTTGCTTAGAGCCCTTTGCTCTCAGGTCTTCCATGTCTGCTTTATCCTTGCCATTCATGACTCAGTCCAAATTCCATCTTCTCTGTGAGGCTTCTCCAACCATGCTGTGTAATGCAGCAGTAATTGTACTTTCCCTCTGTTTCATGAGATGCCCAAATGGGGATCTGGGTGTCCATGAGCCAGGAACTGGGCAGGTATCTCCAGAAAGGGGAGGAGCACTAGAGGAACATTCATTTCTCAACTCTTATTCCAGGCTCTTGCCCATTTCGAACTGTAAGGGGCTGTCTCCACAGCAGTGCTCTAGAATGCTCATGTTTCATATAAAGTAACCAAAAGTGCTAAAATAATAATACAGCTTAAAATAAAATCCAGAAATCAATAGGTATGTAGGCCATTTTTTCAATCAAGCTGAATGCTGCAAACAGATCCTCTCTACTTCCCTCTCCCTCTGTCTCTCTCTCTCTCTCTCCTCCTTCCTGGATCTCAGCTTTTTCATATGTAAAGTGAAGTTTTTAAGACCAGAGGGTTCTGGAAAACCTCCGATTTTGGTTTTTCTGAGCTCTGCCCACCTTCTGCCCAGTGTCTGGGGCACCAAGCTACTCCATATGGTTCTGGATTGCTTGCTGCTGGCATAGATAGAGAGGAGAGTCTACTGTTTGCTAGAAGAGTCCACTTTCACATTTAGTGACTCTTGGGGCTTCACCAGAGACTCAACAGCCAGCCTGGAGAAAAACAGGAAAGCCAAGGGAGCTAATTAAAAGCTTTTTGATTGATCACTGGAGAAAGGATGAAAAACAAGGGTGAGCCTAGGAGTTGTTAATGCATTTGCAGCTACAAATTGCTTTTTGGACTCAGAATTGGCTCTAAGGAGGGACCTATTGCACATGAAGTTCTTACTCCCTGCCATCATCTCCCAGACTGTCATGTCTCCAAGGAACTGATAGAGAAGGCAACCAAGGGACCATGTGCATGAGATGTGTGTTGGAGAGCCGGAAGTTAGCATTATCTGAACAATTTCATACATCCGAGGTTGCAGCTCAACCTCTTGGTATCTAAAAAGGCCGGAAATCAATGCACCTGCTGTGTGTCTGTTGGTGGTTCCTTCCAGACCCAGATTCCAGCCAGAAGGAAGGTTGGCTCTGCCCTGTAACAACTACAAGTCTAGGGCCGCAGGTACAAGAAGAGTGAGGCCTGGGCATCTGTGGGGCATTGAGTCTTCTAGCCCAGACTTGAGGACATGCTTCCTACCTCAGTTTCCTGTTGAACACATCACTTCTCAGCCGTGCTCAAAACTCCATCCTGACTCCGGCCTCCTGACTCCTTGATTCACCTCTACCTTTTAGCAGTCCCTTGGGGTCCTGATCCTGTTGCTGGAGCCCTTCTGATGACCCCTTCGAAGATCACAGATGCGACATGCCACCTGACTCTGAGCATCATTCATGCCCAGAACTAGACTTGTTAGACTAGGTTGTTGAACCCCTAAAGATATGATGGACTGGACCACAGGGTGCCATGATGACTGCCTCTACACCCTATTACTGCCAAGGCCCATCATCCTACCCAAATACCTTCCTTGCAGCTGCATCTTCCTGTTCCGTGATCGATCGCTGTGAGGGAGGGACATGGGAGCCATTCTGTGCAGGCACTAGGCCATGATAGAGAGAGAAAAGGTCCTCAGTCCCAGTGGGTCACAGACTTGTGAAGGATGTTCAGAGTTGGTCAAAACAGGGGAGGTAGAATTAAATGTCCCGGAGCTTGTGTGGAGTAGGTGGAAAGCAGACAGTAGTCAGTTCCAGGCAGGGCAGCAAGGCCCCGGCTCCCTTTTGTCCATCAGCCACCATCTTCTACCATTCTACCTTCCCCTCACCTTGTTCCAGGTGACCTGCCTCCTTGCTGTATTCTGACTGTGCCTGGCGGGATCTGCTTCCTCCGGGTCTGTGTGGGTCCCTCCTTCATTTTATTCAGGCCTCTTCCACTCTAGTCTCAGCCCTCTCATGAGAGAGCCTCCCTTCACCACTCGTCTTGCAGAGGTGCTGCCCTTCCCTCCATATTGTTGGGCCGGTGGGATCAAGGGCGATTGGGAGGCACCAACAAAATGGTGGCGGACTGTCCATCTTGTTACCCTTGCCTTGGAACTTTCCCACCACCAGCAGACCGCCCAAGGACAGTCATCAGGGGAAACAGGGCCTATGCAGGAAACCCGAACTGCACCTTACCCAAACCCCATACAAGGGCATAAGCAGTTATCTCCCCATACAGACACAAGCCCTTACCCCTCCCCCCCTTAAAAAGCTCCCATGTGCTCCCTTTGGGGGCGACTTCCCCGCCTGCGACTTCTCCGCTCTCTCCCTCCCCTGTGGGGCCGTGGAACCTCTCCTGAGAGCCCGTCCCATTAAAAGCTTGCCTCAACCAACTTTTGCCTGGCCTCTCTATTTCATTTCACTACCAATCGGATTAAACCTGACACATATCACTCCATCACCATACACTGCTTATTCTTCCTTACAGCATGTGTTACCATTTGACATGTTATGGATGTTCATTTGCATATTTCCTTATTTTCTGTCTCCTCCAACTAGAAGTGAAGTCCTGTCGAGGCAGGGATTTATTCTTTGCACTGCTGACTCCCCAGCACCTCAAAGGTCACCAGGCATACAGTACAATGCTAAATTGATGCTTGTTAAATGAATGGGTAGATGATACAAAGGGTTGCCAGCAGATGGTAGACCTTGGGCTGGCCTTGAAGGATGGATGGGGTTGAATGGATAGACATTCCAGAAGGAAGCATTTGTGGGGGCAAAAGCACGGAGGCCAGGAAGTGCAGGAGAAATGCAGCAGGTGGAGGATTGGGATATGGGAATGGAAGGTGTGAGTGCTCATAGCCAAAATGGGGAAGGTGCATGTCAGAATGTATAAGGAAATTCACTTCGGCCTGTGATTGTGTTGGATACCCACCCATCTACCTCCATGATTCCTCCTCCATTCTAAACACTCCATCTTCCTCCTGGCTCTGTCCCACCCGCCTCACAGGCTGTTGACCTCATGCTTTGAAATCTCTTAAAGTTTGGTTACAGTCTTGCCCTTGGCCTTTACTTGCTAGGTGACCTTGCCGCCTCCTGTCTCAGAGCCCCTGTGTCATGCCCTGTCCCACACATTGCAAGAGTGCTACCTGGGGCAGGCTCTCAGCACTTCAGGTGATAGCCTTCATCCATTGTCACCTGCTTCTCTAGGACCTGACCCTGATTTTACATCAGAATTATGAACAGTGACCCTCAGGTTAAGGAGGAAAGCAAGGGTGAATCTGTTCTACCCCCTTACTAGCTATGTGACTAGTATCCCGACCTCGGTGTCCTTGTCCATAAAATAGGAGTCAAACCACTTCCTTCCCAGGTTCATTGTGAAGATTAAATGCAATTCCACTGAAGGTGCTGAGCACAGGGAGGTACTTAAAACAATAGATCAAACTCCCTCACTGCCAGTTCCACCCCTCCCCGCACCCCCTACCAAAGGTCCCACAGCTTCCTGTAAAAACCTTCCTGCACAGCCAACTCCTTGGCTCCCCAGAGGGCCTGGACCACCCCAGGCAGCCAAGGCTCTTGCTAATTAATGGGCTGAATTTTCAAGCAACCTTAGCCTCTCCGAGGGGATCATCAGCCCCATTAATCAGAGCAGGCCTTCCCAGGTCTCCTATAAGGCAGCCTCGGGCATCGTGCAAAATTCATCATAAAAACCCAAATGAGATGGCAAAAGTATGTTTCCATTTGAAAACTCTGATTACCCGTTTGCTAATGCAAGCTGGCGCCAAGACAGGGGTGACATTTTTATTTATTTATTTGTGGCTCGGTGTTTGTTCTTGTGATGGTGTTTTTTTACCCTTCTTCTGAAGACTGATTGGAACTCATTCAGCAAGTGGGGTATGTTTATTTGCTTAGAATCTAATTACATTCTAGAACAGCCAGGCATGGCACCTTGCAGTTTTTCTAGGCTGCTTTCCTTTTCCAAACATGTGGGAAAGTGGACCACAAAGAAATGTTATAAAGCAATCATTTCTCTCGGATTTGGTAAATAAGTGGGGACCAGAGGATATGAGTGGATCTATTTCTGAAGGTGAAAAGGCCAAACCATCCCTTTCAGTTACCTACCCTGAAAACACTTTACATTCTGCTCACGTAGGTCAGTGGCTACTGTGTCCAGAGCATACTCCGAAAAATGTACTTCTTCCTTCCCAGATTTACGTGGTAATAAGTACTAATACTTACTGAGCTTTTACTAGGTGCCAGGCACTGTTATAAGGAATTTAGTTGTATTGTTTCATTTAAACCCCATGAAAGCCTTATTTATTAACTGTGTTATCTGCATGTAACAGATAGAGAAATTGAGGCATACAGACATTAACTGGCCTGCCATCAGTTATTAAATGGTCGGGCTGGGTATCAAACCAGGCAGATTGGCTCCAAAGCTGTGTTTTTAACTGTATTAATGTATTAATATTGATGTTAATGTGTTAATATGTATTATTGACATAAGCATATTGTTGATAAACAGGTTAGTTGGCAGATAATGACAAATAATTAAATTGATGGATTATGATCGGGGCTGACTCTGCTGTTGGCTTCCCATTTGATTTTCCCTTGCAGTTCCTGGATGCTCAGTTCAGGCTACACTTCTTAGCATCCCTAGCAGTGAGATAGAGTCATGTGACCAGGCATACCAATGGAATAGGAGTGGAAGTAATGTGTGTGATTTCTGTATCCCCTGGATAATAAGAAGCCTCAGTCCTGGACTTTACCTATTTCCTCCCCATTGATTGGCTATGGTGATTATTGGGATAGTGTTGGGAGCCTCATGCTGAAGGGAGAGCTACACTCCAATCCCACCCCAGTCTGGTTCCCATGCTGATTTTAAGCAGAGGGTGACAGTCTGCCCCCTACACTGTTATGCAGAGAGTCACAAATTTCTTTGCTTTTTTATTTAAAAAAATTTTTTAAAAAGATTTTATTTATTTGAGAGAGACGGAGAAAGTGAGAGCATAAGTGGGGAGAGAGGCAGAGGGAGAAGCAGACTCCTCAATGAGCAGGGAGCTGAACATTGGATTCAGTCCCAGGACCCTGAAACCATGACCTGAGCCAAAGGCAGATGCTTCACCAACTGAGCCACACAGGCACCCATTTTTTTTGCTCTTTAAGTGATTGAAAGTTTGAGTCTCTTTTTTTATGGCAGCCTACCTCTTATTCCAACTAATATAGTGATACCCACCTGCCTCTTTCATAGAATCAAAGGTTTTTTGTGGTTTTTTTTTTTTTTTTTTTTTTTTGCCTTTAAAGGTAATCCAGGCTAACTTTGAATCTATCACCTGATAGAACATTTCTTGGAGACATTTAGTTGTAGTTGGCTTACTTCCTATTAAGTCATCCCTAAAGTTCTACCATTATAAAATTGATAAAATTTAAATTCTGAGGTAATTCTAAGGTAAATGTAACTCAGTAACTCACATGCAGGGTTCCATTCTCCTTAAGACCATATAAAGTCATTGAGATTCTCTTTCCTACATCCAGAGCCTTCTATTTTCTGAGGACAATGATCCTGCCCCAGAAGTGGTCTTCTGGGCTAAATGTTCTCCATTTCTTCAATTTTCTTCTTATGACATTGTTTTGAGATCCAGGCACCAAATCCCCAACCGTATTTCAGGATGTGTATAGTCCTCAAAGTATGGTGACTCAGGACAAATCCCAACCTTGCATATGTGTTTTGCCCAACTTGGAGAATAGCAGGATAGCTATTCTTATTTTCATTTCTATGCTTGTATTTATTCATCTCATATTAAGCTCAACAAACATTTATCCAGCTTTTTCTGTGTTCAAGGATGCTTGGAGGTAATAGGTGTGGCTTCGGTAGGTGCTTAGCATGGCTGATTTACTCTGAGCCTTCTGTGGGCTGCTACCATATTGTCCTCACTGTTCTGTGAGGACGAGTGCCAGCTGGAGTCAGGGAGGCAAGAATTCCTGTCCTCTTCAAAGGCCCTCTAGCTGGACAAAGAATCAAATAGACATGAGACAGATCAACAAGAGAAAATCAAATTTAGTGATGTGTACACATAGAGAATCCATGCAGATAAGTAAATTCCAAAGACAGGTAAAATGAAGTATATATGTAATTCTGTAGTAAAGAGAAGGGGGTAGGGGTCTGGGACTACAGAGGGAAGGGATGCAATGTACAGGAAGATGAAAACGAGTAAATGTTTGCTAGATCACTTGGAAAGAATGAGATCTAAAGGACTTTGATCAAACAGGTCTTGTTAGGTTTCTCCCTGTCCGCCATACCTAGTTCACAGTAAAATGTAGTTATCTGTGGTGATATGATAGCTCTCTTTCTGGAGCAAGTCTTCTATCCAAATTCTTTTCAGGCAGTTGAGGGGGAGGTAAAGAGCTTTTCCTGAATCTGCTGGGTTTTGATTGCTTTTTAACTCAAAATAATCTTCATGCCAAAGCGGCCCATCTTGGGACAGCCTACGCTGGTTTTTTTAGACACAAGTGCAGGACCTAACAAACACCTCTGTACAATTCCATACAATGACAGTTAGTTCCCCATACCGTCCAATCAAGATCGTCACCGCCTGATTCTGTCATCTTATGCTTCCTTCCAGGAAAATGATGAAGAGATAGACACAGTTTTGACAGAGAGCCTCTAAAGAGTAATAAGCTTTAGCTTGTCATCCACACACCACATCATTTATCTTCAATCTAGTATTTAGTTTATGTGTACAAAAAATGTCATTTTTTAATATTAGAGTGGACAATTTACTTGACCTTGAGAACTACATTACCCAGATTAATATTGTTTGGAGTGGTTGGGTAGAAAAGCCTATGTCATATTCCATATAAAGCCTTTAGGTCTCTAACACAGGTTTGAATTTCTGGTACTTGGTGAAACAAATAGTTCAGTTTATCAAAATTAAAGACTTGTTAGAGGGCCTTAGTGGAATGAATGGACGTGGTGTCTGAGGGTATTTGAAATGTCTGCCGAAGAAGGAATTCTTGGATGTTTCTCCAGTGAACATTGCTTTATTTGTACACTCCCTCTTCAAGTTCACCCCATGATCATGTGCTTTTGCCCATCCCCCATGTCTGTCTCTTGTCTGTCTCTGTCTCTGTCACATACACATAGCCAGGAGGGTCTGTTTTCCATGGCTATGCCTTCCAAGGTTTTCAGCATTGCTGCTGGCTGTCTTATTCTTTCTGGTTAGGTACCCCTGGTGACTTCTGTGTATACTACCATCCAGACCTGCCCCAAGGACCCTCATCCCTGGTCAGCTCCCCACAGCAGAGAGCAATTCCTGCACTTATGGTGTGCTCAGACATCTTACGACTAGTCACCTTCCTCAGGACTATTTGGGACTCTAGAAAACTCAGTGGCCCAGGAACCAAAACTGACAAATGTTAAAGGAGGCACAAGAGACAGACAGAGAAGACCCAGTCATCCCATCATTTCCTGAGGAGCTTGCTGGTGGAACAGGGTAAGACAGGTGCTTTTGCTTAGGGCTGCCAGGCACGTATGTCTCTTGAGGACAAGTGTCTCAGTCTGGTCAGGCCGCCATAACAAAATAAGATGGGCTGTCTGACTCATTTCTCATGGCTCAAGAGGCTGGAAGTCCAAGATCAGGGTGCTGGATGATTTGGCTCTTGATGTGAACCCTCTTCCTAGCTTGCAAACAGGCATCTTTTGCTATGTTCTCTCACATGGCAGAGAGAGAGCAAGCTCAGGTCTCTCTTCCTCTTCTTACAAAGGTACCAATCCCATCATGGGGGACCCATCCTCATTACCTCATCTAAACTGAATTTCCTCCCACAGACCCCATTTCCTAATACTCTCACACTGGAATCAGGACCTCAACATATGAATTTGGGGGCACACATCCATTCAATCCTTAGCAGCAAGGAAAATAGGCTGACTATTTTCACACCCCAATTTATAATCCCAGCTCTGCCATTTACTAGCACAAAACATAAAGTCTCCCACCTCAGCTTCTTCTCTAGGAAGTGGGGCCATAAGCACTTATGTTAATGCTTTTAGTGATATCTGCATGCTCAAGAGATGTCATTTCCTATCTCTGTTCCTTGAAAACTGGTTCATACTTCTTTCCAGTATTTGCCTTTGGTCATCAGTAAAGGTAGGGTTAAACTGGAGGAGATTAGAAGCCAAGTGTGTGGATAAAAATATCAGATCATCATCCCAGTATGGCTAACTCGAGAGGAAGGCAGAGGCTCACCCTCATGTCTACAGTCTCTTGGTATCCACTTCCTGCCCTCCCAAGGCTCATAGTTATTTCACAAATCAAGCAAGCAGTGGCAGGACTGTTGAGTGCTGATCCCCCTGCATTCCCAAAATGTTGGACTGGCCCCTTGGATGACCCAAACAGACCATAATGGCTGTACGGTGTTCTTAATAAAGAGCTGTTCATCTAACATGTATTTACCTGGAATCTCCATGTGTTGAACTTTTATACTGGAGGCTGAGGAGTCACAATTACATTGGTGAATAACAGGTGCCATTTCTTATGCTGTTCCCTCTGCCTCAAACACCCTTCCTCCTAACCCTCTTGTCTGCCTGGCAAACTGATATTTCAAAACTCTGTTCACACATCATATTCTGTTTCATGGCTTCCCTGATCCTTCTAGGTATCATTACTCTCTACCCTGTGTTCTTATGGCATTTGTTCGTAATCTCATTTTAACACAGCACTTTAAGTTATAGTGGTTTGTTATAGAACAAGAACCCCCTCCAAGACAGGGATAGTGACTTAATATTTGTCTTTTGGAGATCTTGTATGGATCTCAATAAATGTAGGTGCTCAATAAATGAATGAATAAAACGATTTAAAAAAAGTTTCTCTGTCATAGAGAATTTAGGGTCTAAGAGGGAAAGAACATTTATTTCCTCTATAATCCCCACACAAAAAACAAATCGTAAATTTAATTATGTCCATTTTATGGACGAGGAAACTGAGTCCCACTGAGATTAAACCACTTACTTGAGGTCACACCATGAATAATTAGCACACTGGAGATTCCAGTAGAAGCTGGAATTCTTCCCACTACTTCATATGCACGATTAACTGTGATATGGTGATCTGAAGACTCCTATAGCCCCAGGTGGAATGCACACTCTGCAGGGTTGAGAGTGTCACAAGAAGATTGTCAGGTCTTCCAGGTCTGGGAGACATGTAGGAGGCTCACAATAGATATTAGGGAGGCAATGGCTTCTCACTGATCAGATATTAAAGCAAGACTCTGATGAGGCTTGGGATTACCTGGCTGAAGTAAGACCACCAACCTTTGGATGGATACTGCCAAATTTATCTCCCCCTTACCCCACCCAGGGGAGTCACGTGAGAAGCCTGGGAGAGAATGTGAGACCATATTGAATCCAGAATATCCACCTGGTAGAGTGGAAATGTCCTGCTATTTGATCCCATTTACCTGAGTAGGACTTTATATACAGGCATCTCAGGTTTTAAATTACATGTCATTGGCAATCTTGCTCTCTGGACGTGACATGAGGGGTTGTCCTTTTAGGGAAGCCAATATGAGCGTAGTGTTGGGCATCTCCATCTCAAGGAAGGAGAAGTTTCTTGGTTTCGTACTTTTAGCAGATCTATGCTGAGTATCCCAGCAGTGCCAGGCCCTGTGGTAAGTGTTGGGAATACAGACATGGCCTCCTTTACGGGGCTCAAAACATGATAACACTAACAGCTACGATTAGTCTATTCATTCCTCCAACAAATATCTGTGTTACTTACTTTTCACAAGGCACCATGACAAGCACTTGGAGTCTATCAGTGACTGTTAGATAAAAAAAAAAAACCCTGCCCTGTTGGAGTCTACATCCTAGCTGGAGAGGAGAAGTAGTAAAAAATACAACAAATGAGTAAGCTATGTAATATGTTAGAATATGATACATGCTTAATAAAATGGGATGGTGGTGGGGAAACATGGTTAAAAAGCTGGAAAGTACTGATAAGAGGGAGGTTTGCATCTGCAAAAGGTGGTAAGGTGGCTATCTTTTAGGAAGCAGCCCATGATGGAAAACATGAAGGAGAGAATGAGCACGCGGATATCTTAGGAACACACTTGGAAGTGATGGCACAGGCCATGCAAAGGCTCTTATGTGGAGTGTGCCTGGTAGGTTTTGAGGTACAGCAGTGGGGTCCCTATGGGTGCAGAGAAAAGAGCAAGGGGGAGAGTAGGAGATGAGGTCAAAAAGAAAAGTGGGGGAGCACAGTATGTAGGGCCTTGTAGGCCATTGCCAGGACTTCGGCTTTGACTCTGAGTGAAATGGGAAGCTATGGAGGGTTTTGAGCAGAGGGAGGATGTGGTCTTACTTACAGCTGGAGAGGATTGATTATCCTCAGATTCCATCAAAAGTGGAGGCAGTGAGATAGGTGAGGAAGCTCACTTCAGTTAGGTGAGAGATGGAAGTAACTGGCTCTTTGGGGTCATAGAGGTAGTGAGAGATGGTCAGGTCCTGAGTATGCTCTGAATGCAGAACCAGTGAGATTGGGAGTGGGATATGCTAAAAAAGGGGGGATGATGATGCTGGCTTGAGCTCTAGAAGGTTGGTGTTACCATCTACTGAGGTTGGGAAAGCTGTGTAGCTTTGGAAGTGCCCATTAGGCATCAAAGCAGAGAAGCTGAGTGGATGGTTATTCACCTAAGCCTAGAATCTCATTAGCGTGGGAGCAGATTTTGAGGGAGGCTTGGACGGGAGATATGAATTAACAAGCACTTACCAACTGCCAGCACTGTATTAAGCATTTTATAGACTTTGTCCCACTGAATTCTTAATGCAATCCTGGAAGATAGTGTTTCCTCATGTACAGAGGAGGAAATGGAGGCTTACAGAGTTTCATGCAACTAGCCCAAGGTCATGCAAAGAAGCAGTTATGCAACCAGATCTCAAACTCAATGTCACTGTGGGATAAACAGTAAGTCCTAGGGGAATTGGTCCACTAAGCTTGGGTTATGCTTTAAAAAAGTATAAACCTTTTATACTTTTATAGTGTCAACCTTTATACTGCACTGGGACAGAGCTTGGGGGCAAGGAGGGTTTGTTGCGGTGGGGGTGGTGCAGGACCACTTAAAAATCTGGAGCATCGAAGAAACACTATAAGCTGGTATAGGTGAGATGACTTAGGTACCCAATCCAAAGGAACCTGAGGCTGCTAGGCTGAGTCTAGAAGGATTGGAATTAGACCAGAGAGTGATAGAGGTGGGAAAGAGGAATGTTTATGGGGGGCCTCTGGATATCCTGACTTCTGGTGGTCCAGCTTCAGACTCCCTCTGCTCCTCGTGAGTCTTCCAGAGCCACAATGGTGAGTCTGACACACAGAGCCAGACGTTTTACCATAGATTGTTCTCTGTATGACACAGTCATGACATCAGAACAGTTTGGCACGTCTGGGGATGACTTCCAGAAGGAAGAGTGTCTGCCAGCATCCATTGTAGATAATGGGCAGTTAATAGGATCCAGGTGAAACCACTGGCCCTGAGTCTTCCCAGAGTCCCCTAGTCTGGATTAGGTATATAATGAAAGATAATAAATGTCCTCACCAGATCTCCATGCCTGTCTTGCTTTGGATACTTGTTTTCATCCAAGGGAGCTCCTTGTCTTGATCTTACTTTAGAACACTGGGATTGACCAGGTCCTGAATGGAGCAGCCAAGTGAATCTTCTCTGCCAATCTTACAGGATTTCAAAGGTAAAAGGACATTAAATTATAATTCCCTAGTGGATGAATTAATCTCTCCTAGCATCCCAGTCTCTTCTTGAATGCCCTTAGTAATAGAGAACTTCTTAGACTATTAATGGAGAGAAGACAAGTTATGGCTAAAAGCCAATAGCCTTTGGAATTAGATGGATATGGGAATAAGCCCCTGTACTGATCCATCTAGTACCTGAGCCCCTTAATTTTCCAGCAAGTTCCTTCATTTGTGCTTTCGAATGGCTCATCTATAAAATGCAAATCCCATTCTCTTCCTAGCTGGTTGCTGCAAGGACCTTGTGAGGCAGGATAGTTCTATGGCTGTGGAATTAGAGTGAGTTCAAATCTTTGCTTTGCTCAAAACCTATGTATTCTTGGACAACTTACCTAAACTCCCTAAGGCCTCATTTTGTTTAGCTCCAAAATGAGAGCCAGAACAATGCCAACTTCCTAAGCAGGCAGGGCTACTGCCAGTTCATGCATCACTTGGACATGAATGAGAAAAAGGTTCTCATTCCTCCAAGTGAACACAGCTCCACACCTGGGCTCGAGCCTTGGCAGGCACTGTGGTCCCTCAGCCAGGCAGACCTCTTTCTGCAGAACACACATGCATGAGAGGCCATGGCATTCTGCTTGTGGTGTTATTGTGACGATTATTCCTGTGAGCCACTCAGAACATTGTTTGGTGCACATAAGAAGCATTTATTTAATTCATGTTAGTAATTATCATGATGTAAAAATATTAGTTCTTATGGCAGCCTGTTTTACAATGGGATAGTTTGGACTCTTTCCTCTTGCATGTGCTGAGATGAAATCTGTCTTCTAACAAATAAATCTTCACCCTAATCCCTGTGGCTTCATAAACTCTCCTCTGCAACATTGTCAGGTGGGCTTTTCTTATGGGGGAGTGGAAGACACACACCCCCGTTCTCCACCTGCCTTTGTATCTGTGCCCATTGCCATTGGATTTCTCCTCCGTCAGGATTTAGAATCTCTTTTTCCCATCCCAAGAATCTGAGCTGGCCTTGTGGCTTGGTCTTTTCTGCTTCTGTTCTTTCTTGAAACTTTGCTACCACTGCACGAGCAACCCCAGGCTAGCCTGTGGGATGATGGTGGACGTGTGGGCCAGTTCTGTCTTATATGGTTCAGGACTTGGTACCCCAAAATATGGCACCTTGGCATATATAATATCTTAAGCTGAGGGAGTTTGAGAAAAATGGCAGAAGCAGAAAGGTCACCTTGACCTTGTTTCTGTCCTTCTCCCCCTGCAGCTGCAGTTCATAGAATCCTCATATGAGAGGTACTCTTCCCGTACCTGCTGGAAAGGAGAATCTTTCCATCTGGAGGCAAAGGGATAGAAGTATCCAAACAATCAGGCCTTACTATTGTTTCCTTCAGTTTCCTACACTTTCCTATACTCATCTTTGTTCTCTCCTATTTCTCTATGACTGTCCACTCTTCATCAAACCCAGCATAAACACACTCAGGTTTAGCTGTTTCTTTGGGTCTTCATTTCCTTATGAGGTCTCCTGTGTCACATAAAGCATGATTAGATAAATTTATATGCTTTTCTCCTGCTAATCTTTGCCAGTTTAATTTTCAGACCCAGGTGGGGCCCCTAAGAGGGCCAGGAGAAACTTTTTTCTCCCTACACCCTCATTGCTTCAGCTGATAACCAGCCAACTACCAGACCTGTAAACAAAAATGTTCTAGATGAGCCATGCCCTGGGGGGGCCCACCCACTGATCACAGACACAACAGTAAGGCCAGCTCAACCTGGCTCATAAACTTGTGCTAGAAAACCAGTGCTTGTCGTAGGCCTCTGAGGTTTGGGGACTGTTTGTTACACTGCACTATTGGGGCAGGAGATAGCTGATTCAGGTCTGGACTTATTGGTGGCTGTATCCAGACTATGTCCCAATTTTAGACAGAATTCAATCTGTCCCATGTCATTAACAGCCTGCTACCCACCCAGCTCTGAATTTATAAATCTCCCCCACATCTGTCTAGAGCCCTGCCCCTAAGGCCAAAGTGATTTTCTGCTCCCCCCCAGTTCTTTCTCTGCCACCTCCTAGATGAGACTATGGGGACTAGACTTGGTCAGAAGGAACGTAGCACCAGCCTTGAGGCTTTCTCTCTGCTGGTCTCGATTTCAAAGGACATTTGATTCTGGCACTGCCGCACACAGTTCCAGGCTTAATGACATCTCAGTGCTCCCACTAGAAAAGCCCTGGTTTTTCCAAGGGTATATAACTTAGCTATTATGACTCACTCTAGGGTAAAACTGGGCAAACAAGTCCTACTGCCCGAAGGCGATTTTGATTTTTAAATTATGAAATAAATCATCCTGAGCTTTTATGTTTTGTTGGAGTTTGTTTTTGTTTTTCTCTCTTGCTCCAAAACTTCCACAGTAGCTTTCTGGTTTGGGATTATTTATCACTTGGCTCTCTTCTTGCCCAAACCATATTTGTTTTGTAAAATGACAAATCACCCTGTACACTCCAGGCCAGAACCTTGTGCCGAGTAGAGCATGTGGGCATGGAAGGGGTCAGAAGTAGAACAACAGAGGTTAGCTTCACTTCTGCTAAGAGGCAGGGAGTAGAAGAAAAAAAAGAAAGAATTCCCAAGGCATGTTGGCATGGGAATAGGTGTAAATACAGTTTGATGCTGAAGTCCCTGCCTTGGCAGATCTACTTTTATTATGTTTGAATATATGTTTTGAAACCAGGTGTTTGTTTTCCTCATTTAAAAAGTCTCCACAGATTTGTTGTGAACCCCAAATATTTTAAATCAGAAATTAGACACCTCCCAGAAGTCATGGGGCCATGGGTCCTCAAATCCATGAATGTTTTAGACTTGTCTGTAGAGTAGATAGATAGGATGTCTCACAGGTTCACATGTTCATCTTTTCATGAAATGTGTAGTTACCTCTGCACAGACAAAATTCTATTTTGGGTAATAAAGCAGAAATTTTTTAAAAAGCAACCTCTAAATTCATCACAGATTTTAGCCATAATACGGCTTCTCGGTTAATGAGCATTAAATATATGACTTTTACCATGAGGGAGGAGGTTGGCTACACATTATTATTATTATTTTTTTTTAGATTTTAGAAGAGTCTTTGCACTTGAAATCTTTGGGAAGCAATTTCCAATATGGAAAGAGTAAGGGGGATCCCTGGGTGGCGCAGCGGTTAGGCGCCTGCCTTTGGCCCAGGGCGCGATCCTGGAGACCCAGGATCGAATCCCACATTGGGCTCCCGGTGCATGGAGCCTTCTTCTCCCTCTGCCTGTGTCTCTGCCTCTCTCTCTCTCTGTGTGACTATCATAAATAAATAAAAATTAAAAAAAAAAAAAAAGAAAGAGTAAGGGTGCTGGAGCATTTGGGCATGGGGAATGCCAAGAGAACTAAGTATTTTCCTCCTGGGAATTGCTGGCCAGTTTTATGGATATGAATTAAGGTCACTGCAAAGGTTGCAAGTCTGGGGAAACAACAACAAAATCGTCAATGGTAGGTTCCCACCTGGCTTCAAGCCACACACCCTTCCTCCCAACTGTGTAGTAGCTACACTGAGGAGTGTGACTCATGGTGGAAACAGAAGGGGAAAATGAGAGAAGATGACAGCATGGCTACTTACGGGACACACAGTAGTGGCGACCTCCAGACTTCCTGTCCCAGGAGGGAATTCCATGTTATCACTCAGCCACTATGATGTTACGTGCAGTCAAAAGCATTCCTGACAGTGCAAATATGCATGAGTGCTTGCCGGATATGAGTCCATCTTGCATTGCACATCTTGAGAGTAGACTGTGATACTGTTCATATCTCGGCTTTCTGCAGCTTTAGCACAGTGCCTGTTAATACAGTTGGGCTCAAAACACATTGTGTTGAGTTACATTCCCTCTGTTCTCCACCCAGTAAGAAACCTAAATAAACCTAACTAATCTTGTCCCTGCTAGTCCCTGCTCCAATCTGTCCTTTGCACACAGACACCAGACAGATGACAAAATTCCTCTTCCCTACAGCTCTCCATGGCTCCCCAGGGGGTCCCATAATGAAGTCAAAAATTCATTTATAAGGCAATCAAGTTACTCAACAACTTGACTCTGACTTGTTTCCAGCCTCATTTCCCTTTGCATCCTGATCAATCTCCAATTCTGCACATCCCAGTTTCTTTATTGTCCTCTCTCCATATTCCCACGTGGGTCTCCCAACGTGGACCACCCATCTGCCTCGCCTCCATGCTTTCAAATTCTCAGCACAAGCTCCACTGCCTTGTGTAATCATTCCAACCAGGAGGAACAAAGCCTTGCTTGGAAAGGACAAGACAGATAGAAGAGACTTTGAAAGAGAAAACCAATGACTGACAATTGAACCAAAAGGACAATTCAGCAAAATCAGATAGAGAGTGGCCTGTGAATAAGTCCATACAGTAGCAAGAATTTTTAAAAGATTATCACGGAGCCTGGTTTTCCACTCAAGTGGAATCAATCATGCCGTACACTTTGACACCACAAAGCCATCAGATCAGAAGCTTATTTGCGAAAACATATCTCAGTCTGCTAAACTGAAACTGTTGTGCTGGGTTTACCACCTGGCCTGAGCCCCTCCTCCCACAGGGCTCCTGGAAAACATGATGAAGAACAATATCACCCCTAATTGAAAAATTGTTCTTGCACCTGTGAGCTGTAAACTCTCCACTCAGATGGGGGCCACATGCCCATTTATGTGAAGGCTGCTCAAAATTCATAGCCATGCTGGGCCTGATGCTTGGCTTCTGCAGCCTCTGGGTTGTTTACTGCTATTGTTCAGAGCAGGGTGAGTGCACATATGCACATTTTTGTGTCTTTTTTTGTGGGGAAGGCAAGTGAAGGCACCTGAGTGCATAAAACTTCAGTCCAAGTTCACATGCAGCTAGAAGAAGTCCACCGAAAGCCATTCATGTGTGGCTCACTTGGAAATTCATTTGGAAGGGAACATTTCAGGTAAAGTTGGAGGCCAAGCAATTTCTTTTCTTGCCAGAAATGTGTGGTAATGGCCTTTGGTGTGTTAGCAACAGGACACGGAGAGAATCGGTACTCATTGCAAGGTGCTTTGCATGCCTTCTCATTTAATCTTTGTAATAAACGGAAAAGAAGATATTGTACTTCCCGTTTCACAGATACAAAAAGTGAGGCTCCGGAACTGACATGAGTAACCAGAGCAAGTGGGGTGAAAAGAGTGGTGCTGGTGTTCACATCCATGCACAGCTAATGTCTCACAATTTCATCCTTTCATTCAGCTGAGATCTTTGAGTGCCTACTGTGTGCCAGGCACAAGTCTACACCCTATACTGGGGACATGTGTTCTACATTGCAGTGTGTGTAACTTTCAGAGATGAAAGGTGAGTTGGGCAAGTCTTAGCCATCGACTGTGTAAGACCAAGGTCTGGAGGGCTTTATTAACTTTCCTGAGGTCAAAGGCCAGTAAGTAGTGGTGTTGGAACTAGAACTTGGTTTATTCTGGCTTCAACCCACACTGCCTTTAACTGCTTGCCACTTCAGTTGGGCTAGGCTCGTGTCTCATTTCTATGCCTACAACTATCCCTGGAAGAGCCTCTCAAGGCTCAGCTGCACTTTCCCGTGCCACAACCCTTCACTGCCTACTGGGTGGTTATTATCCGATCCAATAAAGTAATCTGTGTCACAGTTTTTTTTTTTAGATTTTATTTATTTATTCATGAGAGACACAGAGAGAGAGAGAAAGAGAGAGAGAGAGAGAGAGGCAGAGACACAGGCAGAGGGAGAAGCAGGCTCCATGCAGGTAGCCTGATGTGGGACTCGATCCCAGGTCTCCAGGATCAGGCCCTGGGCTGAAGGCAGTGCTAAACCGCTGAGCCACCTGGGCTGCCCTGTGCCACAGTTTTATTGGGCACCTTAATGTCTTATGGAGCCCGGTGAGCATATTTGGTGCAGCCACTCTGGAAAACTGTGTGGAGGTTCCTCAAACAGTTAAAAATAGACCTGCCCTACGACCCAGCAATTGCACTGTTGGGGATTTACCCCAAAGATACAAATGCATTTTAACAGCAGCTCTTAATTCAGCCCCATTCACCCTGGCTTAATTCAACAAATACAAGGTTCGCTGTTTGCTACATACAAGGCACTTTGCTATGTGATGTGGGGAGACAAAAGGTGAAAACAACCCAGAATGTCTCTTCAAAGGACTCTCAGATTCTTGAGCAGGCGTGGGGGAATGTAAAACCTGAATACACAGAAAAATGATGCCAAGTAAAAACATAGAAGCACATTATAGAAGCATGAAGAACCATTTTGTCTTCACTCAAATGAGTGACTAAAGGTTTAAGTAAAAGGTAATGAGGGTCCTTGTCACCCAAACCCTGAATAAGGAGACTGAAATCTGAGTTCAAAAGCCTAAGACAGAGGTAATCTAGCTTCACAAAACATGTGTTAAAAGAATTTAAGGGCCAGACGTTCCAAATGAGCCAGCCACCATCTGGAACACTGTAACAGCTTACTAACTGATTTTCTGCCTTTGGTTTTGAATCTTCCAGTCCATTCTCTTCTCTGAAGAGCAGGAGTGATCTTAGTGAAACTCAATTCTGCTCATTATTCTCTTGCTTAAAACCCCTCAGTTACCCTCTGTTGCCTTTAGGATAACATTTGAGCTTCTGGACATTTGTGAAGTGGCTGCAGAAATAGATAACTAAAATGTCAGGTACGACTTCTCCTGCTCAACCATGCACCTACTACATAACAACTCAAATAATTGTGTCCAATCACGGGGCCTGTGCTGCAGAGGGACAGAGACAAATTTGAGCCCATGCAGAGGATATTATGAGGACATTAATATGACTTAAGCTCATGTCATAGGAGGAAGATAAAGGGCCTGGAGATGTTTAAATGAGAAGACCAGATGCTAGGACAATGACAGGGGAAGCAAAGGCTGAGGACTTAGCCCAGTCCTCAAATCTCTCTAAGACCTCCATATGCAAGAAGGTGGAGTCCTGTCCTTTTAGTTTCCAGAAAGTGGAACCAAGGATAAGCAATGAAGTTCAGAGAAAGTAAGATTATAACTTAACCAAAGAATGTCCCAAAGACCAGAGTGGCTCAAAGATACAGATAGTAATTTGAGATATCAGGTGAGGGTTACTTACTGTGATATCTTCCACTCACCCTGAAGTACCTCAATCTCATTCCCCAACTTTATCACAATCATGGTCTGACACCAATGACATAGGCAAGGTTTTGGGTGGATCTGAACTAGAAGAGACAACAATCTTGAAAGACAAAGCTTTTGTTGTTGTCATTACTATTCTGAGACAGTGAGTTCATTTTTGTTTTTTTGGTTCTGAATGCTAGATGTTGAATATCAAGAAGGAAAGCTCTTGTGGAATTTAAACCAGAATCAGTAGTTTGAGAGGAATACATGATGATAAAGAGCTGATTTTTACCACCATTCATTCATTCATTCATTCATTCTTTATTTATTGATTGATTGATTGAGTTATATTAGTTTCAGAGGTAGAATTTAGTGATTCATCAATGGTGTATTATACCCAGTGCTCATTACCTCATGTGCCCTCCTTAATGCCCATCACCCAGTTACCTAATCCCCTCACCCACTTCTCCTCCAGCAACCCTCAGTTTGTGCCCTAGAATTCAGCATCTCTTATGGTTTGCCTCCCTCTCAGTTTTCATCTTATTTTATTTTTCTTCCCTTCCCCTATCTTCATCTGTTTTGTTCCTTAAATTCCATATATGAGTGAGATCATACAGTATTTGTCTTTCTCTGACTGACTTATTTTGCTTAGAATAATTACCCTCTAGCAAAGAGCTGGTATCCAAAATCTATAAATAACTTATCAAACTCAATAACCAAAAAACAAAAAAAATCCAGTTAAGAAATGTGCAGGAGACATGATCAATACATATTTATTATTATTATTATTATTAAATTTTATTATTATTATTTTATTATTATTATTATTATTATTGAGCACTTATTATTCTCCAGGTTTTATTCAAGACACTTGGGAATTAAAAGTGAACAAAAATAAGTTACATGTCGTAGGATGGACATGTATCCAGTGTAAACCTAAGAAGCAAATGATATGATATATATGTTAGAAGGTGAGGAGGACTATGGGGAATATGGGAAGTGGGCTCAGAGGTGCTGGCTAAAAGTGAATTGCTATTTTAAAAATGATAGTGTGGACCTTACTGTAGAGTTGAGATCTTTTTTTTAAAAAAGATTTTATTTATTTATTCATGAGAGACACACAGAGAGGCAGAGACACAGGCAGAGGGAGAAGAAGGCTCGCTGTAGAGATCCCGATGCGGGCCTCCATCCCTGGACCCTGGGACCCTAGGATCACACTCTGAGCAGAAGACAGACACTCAACTGCTGAACCACTCAGGTATCCCTGAAAAGTTGAGATCTAAGCCCAACCTTGAAGATGTGGGAGTTAGCTGTTTAAATAATTGAGGGAATAGTGCTGTAGGCAGAAGGAACAGCCAATGTCGAGACTGAAATATGAGATTATGCTCTGCAGGTTATGTTAAGAAACAACAAGGGGGCCACTGAGGCTGGAAGGAGTGAGTGGGGGTGGGGAGAGAGATGAGACAAGAGAGCAGGGTCCAGGAGAGGAATCTGAGAGGTCTTATAGTTTGTTGTCAAGACTTTAGCTTTTTCTCTGAGCAAAATGGGAAGCTATTGAAGGGGTTGGAGCAGAAGAGGGATGTAGTCCAACTTAGGTTATAATGGGATCACTCTATTGCTGGTGAGTACAAGTGGAAGAATGAGAGTGGGAGCCCAGGTGAGTGTAATTGCAATAAACCAAGTGCCAGAGATAATGGGATGGAGATGGGCAATAGTCAATTACTGGAGGTATTTCAACAGTAGAGCCACCAGGATTTCCTGATGAACTGGATGTCAGTGAGAAAAAAGAGGCGTCAAGGATGAGTTGAAGGTGTGGGAGAAGCAACTTGAAGTCCCTCCCCATGGTGATGGGTAAGAGTGAGTGGAGCAGGTGTTAAGTCAGGTGAAAGACCAGCAGTCCAGTCTTAATTTTGGTTTGTTCTACTTGTTAGACATCCAAGTGGAGATGTTGATCGTGCAGATGACAGTCAAGGCAGAATTTCAGGGGAGAAGTCTGGCCTGGACATACAAATATGGGAGCAGTCTTTATGGAAAAATCTTTCCTCATCTTACCCTATAGTTACATTCCTAGAAAATCAATGTATATTAAATTCAATGTATATAAAAATCAATGTGTATTAAAGCAATGCAAAAAATTGCTTTTTGCTTATTTGGAATTAGTGTCTAAACACAGGTCATTATAAACAGCAAGAGAGTCATGCAAGATGAAGGATTCTTTACGTAGGAATGTCTCCAGCTTTGTAGGACATTTAACATACCTGAGCCCCACCCAATAAAAGCCGACCAGTGTCCCCAATCACAGTGACAGTTTAAAAGTACTTGCATACATTTCCAAAATGTCCCCTGAAGGGGATTACAACATTTCCTTTCTGAAAAATCTCTGCTCTGCACACTCTACTTTAGGCTTTAAAGATCACATATACTCTAGTGACAATTCTGTATTGCCAGGTGGACCTTTCTTGCATCTTAAGCCCAACTGGCTGCTAGACACCTCTGCTTGAGTGTCTTGCCAGCAACTAAAACCCAACATGTCCAAAGCTGCCTTTATTGTATAATCCTGCCAAATTGCACTCTTCCTCATCATTCCTATAAGCAGCACATGCAGCCACCTCATGGCTGAAACTCAAAACCAAAGCATTATCCTTATTTTCCTTCTCCCCTAGCCAACCCTCTAATTTAGCAAGTCATCCCAACCTTACCTACCCATCCCAACCTACCCTCTATGTCTCACCAAAGGCCCCACCACTTTCTTCCAACCCTGCTGCTATTATCAAATCTAGGCCACCATTCGGGACATTGCAACACCCTTCTCTGGCTTCGTGCCTTGTCTTGATTCCTCCAATGCATCTTCTCTTCTGGAGAGCTGGAGTGATCTTCAGGAACCTTAAATCAGATCATTATTTATTCTGCTTAAAACCCTGTAGTGACTCTCTATTGCCTTCAGGATAAAGCTCAGGTCTCTGGACAGCTTTATATTCTTTCATCTGCTGTTCCTCCTGCCCTATATTGAGGGTAACTCTCATCCTTTATTCTCAACAATACATATTTTTCTTCAGAAGGCATTCCTTAACCCCTGGCCCCAAATCTGGACAAAGTTCCCGTCTACATGCTCTCAAAGTGTCCTGCTCTTTCTCTAGCATATTTTTCCCATTGTCTTGTAACTGTTATTTGTTTGTCCCTCTCTTCATTCAACTGCAAATGACAGGAAGGCAGGAATCTTGCCTTGTTTTCTACTGTCTTCCTACTGCCTTGAATGGTTTCTGGAACATAGAAATTTCTTTTGCAATGACTGAATGGCAGTGGATAGATGGTTAGATGGAAGGATGCATAGATGGACAGCTGAATGACAAATGTAGGAGTTATGTTCAAAATAAGCCTGAGACATAGGCCCCTACCAATCAGAGTAGATGCTGACCATAAAAAATACCACCCACATCATATGCACTTACTGAATGTCAGCACTGGATGGATGGATGGTTGGTTGAATGGATGGATGGATGGATGGATGGATGGAGTACAGCTCTGAGAAATTGGGAAAAGTAAAAATACTGAGAAATGAGATCAGAGAGATAGATGCTCACTCTGGTCCTTCAGACAAGACTTAGAAAAGATACCTTCATGTAGACATCTTGGCCATGATTTCAGAGTAAGAATCCTTATTGTGTGTGGGGTCTGTGGGTGGTGTTCAGGGTGTTGCCTACAAGCCCATGGCAACAGCAGGCAACTTTTCCATTAAACTTGTTGATTTTAATGGCATGTAACTCCATAGCTTTTTACTAGGTTTCCAGAGGGTTCTGTGACCTAGAAAAAGGTTAAGACCACTGCTTTAAAGACCCAGACCATCAAAGGTGAACACTGCCCTATCTTTGAAGCTTTGCCCACCACGGTGGCTTTGAAGCTGAAAAGGCCATTCTCAAAGGTTTTTATGTTCAAGCAGGGGCCTGAAATTTTTCTGATGAGAAGCTATTTTTGACTTCTCTGAAGCCTCCTGAGAATGGGACTAGCAGGTGGAGGGGTGAGGTGGGGGCTGGTTCTAAAGTGCAAGTAGGTGAGGGATGGTATAGGCAGGTGCTGTGGTCTGCTCCCTATTGGGGATCCCAATGAGCTCCAGAGAAGGAAGGCATGTGATAGAAGCATCCAGCTGGGCAGTCAGATCTGTTCAACTTTGCACTTGTTTGAAGATTTTACAGACAGCTTTAGAAAAGATCATTTGGGGGCCCTAGCTCCAGTGTAGAGCAAGCACAAAAGGGTACCACACCCCAAAAACTGGATTATGATAAGCCAGTTGACAAGGGCCCTTACAGAATAATATTGGTGACTGGCTGGTCTTATCAGATGCAAGCTGATGGTTTGGGGAGGAGGAACTGCCATTCCTGCTACTGACATTGTGGATTGAAAACTCTACATAACATCTATCCCTGGGCTTCTTCCAGAAGGGCTATATGCACACACACACACACACACACACGTATGATGTGATATTGGATTTGATATATATAAAATACATATGCCTATATAAATATATATTTTTCTTTATATATATTTCCATATATGTATACACACATTTCTTTTCCAAGAATTGCAGAACTAATTATTATTTTATAAATACATTCATTTGTACACAATTTTATTTTTTTATTTTAGTTTTTTAAAGATTTTATTTATTTAGTCATGAGAGACACACACACAGAGAGAAGCAGAGACACAGGCAGAAGGAGAAGCAGGCTCCATGCAGGGAGCCTGATGCAGGACTCGATCCTGGGACTCCAGGATCACGCTCTGGGCCAAAGGCAGATGCTAAACCCACCCAGGGATCCCTATACACAATTTTAAATGAAATCAGATTTGTATAGTTCAACCATGCCTCGGGAGCCTGGAGCTATCCAATCTGGAGAGGCCAGATGAGCTCCAAGCAAAATAACATGCAGCCTTCCTTGACTCCAGGGCAAATGTGTGACCTTCTCCAGGCATTATTCCATACCATTCACATACTTCCCTTGGTTAAATCATTTCGTCATCTACACACACACACACACACACACACACACACACACAAGGAAATTGTCCTCTGTTAATTTTCCTTTGGGAAAATAAACCCTCTGCTTTTTGAGGACCCAAGACGGAAGTTCCCAAGCAAATCAAGCTCTCTTTCTCTCTGAAGTGATGTGAGGCCCCTCTGTCTGGCTGGAGAGAAGGGAGGACACCGGCCTGGCTACCAGGAACATGTCTTGTCTGTGACTACAGCTTGTGGTGCCCAGGTTGCTTTCTGAAAGCACAGGGCCACAATTAACTCCCTGGGCTGAGCCTGGCCGTAGCTAATGAAGCAACTAATTCCCTGGCAGGAGCAGCTCCTCATCCTGTGGCAGGAGACTCAGAAACCTGCCCTGCTCAGACTCAGTTCCTGCGTGTCACCCCTGGCATTTCTGCACATCTCTGCCCTCTGCAGGGCGGTTTTGCCTGGACTGGCTTCTTTGACATGAAAGGTTTTATTGTTCTTTAATGTAGTACTGATGGGGATCTCAAACCCCTGCCCAGGCAAACCCCAGAGCCTTCCTGTGTATGTGCATTGGGGGGCATGGAGCTTCTTCCCACCTCATGGTCATTCTGTGCCTGTCACTCTGGAGTCCACAGCACATAAAGGGTGAGAGGAATATGAGATTACTTACCTGGTCTTTTTTGAGGGACAATGAAAGAAGCTCTTAGCCCCTAACCACAATCTAAATACTTGTACAAATTCGTGAGGTGCCTTTAGAGTTCAGAATCCTTCATTCCACAAGGAGGCCTTAGGGTAAAGGGGAAAATATCCCACAGATCAAAAACCCTTTGACTTGACTTTACTTATGAAAGGACACACAAGAAGGAGATGGGGCTGTTTATCAGAAGAAGGCAAGCCGCAGTGACCGTCTGGCACTGCTGGACAGTTGGCAGGAGGCAGGAGGAGTGCCTTGGTCTGGGCAGTCTCCGGAGCTGTGATGCACAAAGCAGAGGAGATGCAGAAGGGTGATTCCAGCTTAAAACCAGGCAGGCACTTCCCTAGAGGCAACTGCAAAAAGGACAAGGCAGGAGTGAGACCTTCTCCAGGTAAAGCCAGGGACCCACTGCTGGTGTGCAGGGGATAGCTTCCCCACTTCAGGTGGGTGTTTCGAAAAAATAAAATCTACAAGCCTCATCTCATTTAAGATTTGATAAGAATTGCTGATGTCTATGCAAGAGCTTGCTGACTTATAAAGGGAGAGGGAGAAGAATGGGCGAGTCTGGAGGATCTGAAAAGAAATTGGTGTACCAGGAGTGTCAAAGAGTATGGGAGAGGGCTCTAGGCCTTGGGCCTGAGCTTGGTCTGCTGTGCCCTCATGGGTAAGAATGTGCCCTGTGCAGACTGAGCGGCTGGGCATTAGAGCTCAAGTTCTCCTACTGTTGATGCAAAGCAGACTCGGAGTAGCAGGGTTTAATCAGGAAAACTAGGAGAGCATTCCAAGGATCTACAGCATGGGTAAATTCTATGTACAAGCAAGTATCAGTGTAAGCAAACCTGTAATCTAGCAGTCAAAATTCCACACCAACATTTCCCAACAGTGGTGCCAGGTATTATGATTTTGTCTTTTAGATAGAAGCCATTCCCTTCTCTCCCCTCAAAATGCTTGCATTTCCCAATGGGCCAACACTAACACGTTAGAATGACTCGCAGAACAGCTGGATACTCCTTTCCACCACTTGGAAGTGTCACTTACCATCTCCCAGCCTGCTACCTTATCTCTTGCTTACAAATGATGCATATGGGTGGTTACAAGTATCAGGGGCTCAGGGTGGGAGGGTTCCACTCTTCTACAGTGATCTCTCCTTTCTTCTGGGAAAGAATTTATACACAGGGAGCAGGAAGCAAATAAGAACCATGGAATTGTTTTATTGAGAGCTCATCTACCGAGGTGAAGGCAGCACTGGCAAAGGCCCCAGAACCCAGGGTGATATCCTATTGATGCCCATAATCTGAATTGTAGGGTCAGTAGGAGCAGAGGGGATCTGTGTTCATTTGTCCAGCAAGTCACAGGGTGAAGAATAATGTAGTTGTGAGTACTTAGCCTTACAATGCCTGGGACAGGGTAAAAAGCTCAATTTATAGTAGCTATTATGAGTGATAATTTGATCTAGGATCATGCTCTCCTAGAAAAGATTAATGCTTTCCTAAATCTTTTATATTGAGAACCTTTTCCTTATTACCAAATAAATTTAACTTTCAAAAAACATACTTTTAGAAAGGCAGAGGTGTCAGCAGTCCAATTATAGCTATTAGATGAGGTCAAAAGGTCTCAGGTACTCAATTTATTTGGGGGATACATGCTAAAGTGCAACAAGACACACCTGGATTTCTCACCATCTCCCTTTGTTTGTCTCAGTTTACCTTTAACAGAGGGACCGCGACCATTTCTTATGCTTGCAGGGCGGCGTGTTGCAGGCAAATGTGGGCAACTTGGAGTCAGAAAGCACAACTTTTGTCTTCATCAACTCTGGTGTCATAGGCAGTCTCTGTCTCTCTGTCCCTCCATTATCATGTCTGTGAGATGAGTTTAGAGATGCCAGCCTTGCCACATTGCTGCCAGGGTCCCATAGCTCTTCTCTCTGGTGCTTGGCACATCAGAAATAGGTTACTCATTGAAGTTACTTGCAGTCAAACGAAAAAGAAAATTCAATGAATTAGAAGTCACATTTCCAGCTTCCACTTCCCTCACTTAGAAAACAAAACATTGCTGTCCTTCATTTCCATGCTACAATCATAACTAAGAAGCCGGTACTAAAACAGTTCATAATAAGAAAATCTGGATCGAATGGAAGGATCATAAACAATTGAGCCACATTTAAAGAGAGAGCTAGAACTCACATTCAGGAGATCCAAAAGTGAGAGTCTTTCTGACCCGGGACACCAATTCTGAATATGCAGCTCTGAGTATTTTTCATGCCTGTCCCTGAGGACATAGGTGAAAGGGTGTTCATGGTAGTGTTGTTTGCAGTGTCTGGGAGGTAGACGCCTCCTTAGGATCCATTGCTGGAGGGAATGGCTACAAGTAATGAATGGATGCTAGCTAGAGAATGTTAATTAGCAGGAGTTAGAAGAGGCCAACTGGTTATATACATAGCAACACAAATGGGTCTGATAAATATAGAATGAAAAAGGTAAGGAAAAAAAAAAGGTAAGGAATGTAATGAACCGTATTCATGCAATGCCATTCCTGCAAGTTAAAGACACCAATGCTCATACAACAAAATTACATATTTACAAAGCTATATGTACATTCAAGAATAGCTAACAAGCATCAGGATGGCAGTTCAGGAGGGTAAGTGAAACAAAATGAGTTGGGAATGGAAATTCTTTTTAAAAGGACACCAGAGTCAAGAAAGGGGAGACAATATAGCAAGGACAATATAAGTAAGAGTCTTGCCATCAACAACCAGTGACCCACACGGGATCATGTTATGTTTGTATTCTGGGCAGATTCAGAACATATGGAGAGAGCAGGAAGCAGGACCTCAATCAGAGTGAAGCGACGGTCAGGTTTTGTGTGGAGAACATATGGTCTGGAGCTGGGTCATGGTGCTGGGAATTTTCTGTGTGCCTCTCCAGATCTGCTGCCCACACTTGCTTTGCACCCAGAAAGTGGACTTCTATAAAGAGCATCTGCCTGGATTCTTTGCCCTGGGCTTCCTGGTGGTTTTGGTCAATGGGAGAGGCTGGCAGGAGATGAGCAGGATGAGGAGGGAGAGGTTGGGGTGTCCAGTTCCCTGGGTTCCTCCCCACCAGGTCTTTGTTTAAGAATGCTGTGCTCCTGTCCTGAAAGTGCCAGCTCTAATGGGCCAGGCCTCTCTCAGGGGATGGCTCTCACCATCCCATGTCCCTTCTAGACCTAAGATGGGTTACAGCTACCTGCTGTGGATGACCCCAGGTGCTTCACCCTCTCTTACTGTTGCTCCTTAGGTCTGTGCACGCATTTGTAAATGGTTCCTTCCTGAAACTCTTAGCCAGGACCCTGGTTCATACAGCAATTGTGCCAGAACTCGTCAAATAATATTCAGGAATTGGATTGCTCACATATCTGATGAGTCCTCTGACAATTTCCTTGCTATCAGAATGAGACACTGGTTATCTGTGGCATGTGTTGGTGTCAATTACTCAAATTATTGCTGGTGACAACATGGGAGAGAGTGCTGGTGGAGACCAAGACTTGGGGAGATTGAAGGACTGATATACATAGTCACTATGGCAACAATAGAGATTTCAGAGATGTCATGTGGGCAGGTTGCATCTGGTGGCACTAGAGAGAGTATACAGAGAAAAGGACAAATTGCAAGACTTGAATGTCCTTGAGAAGGTATGGGGGTAAAATTAGAAAGCCCCTATGGTCACTTTGAATGAGTCTCTTATGTCCATGAATAGCTTCTGGTGGTCAAACTCAGGGCCAGATTATAAGGGCTATGGCTGCCACATATCTTATGCTAAAGCAAGGGACTAGAGGACAGAATGAGGCCCTAAGATATGGGATGAGGATTTTGGCTGGAAAGAATTGCAACTGAGAGCTCTCCTTGAACGTTCCTTGTTGTCCCTGTCTGTGGAGAAGACTTCCTAGCCATAATTCCTTCATCCTAGGAACTGTTGAATTCTCAGGACCTGCGTGCACAATCTCATTGCCTCCAGGCTTGAGGTGACAGTTAGAGTCCTATTCAGAGAAGTACAACACCTGTTCCAAAGGGAGAGAGACTATTATTGTAGTTTAAGTTTTAGGGTGGATTATTACTCAGCAAACTAATACAAACAGCAAAGTGTTTGCAGTCATCTTCACCAGATCTATATGACCTGCTAGATTTGCAGTATCTTGCTGACTTTTTTCAACAAAAGTCTAGAGATTATGGGTGTTGATTCTAAGAGTAATAGATCAGAGAGATTACAATATATATGATTATATCAGAAGAAATCTGTCAATGAGGGACATTCATTTATGTTTTGAGATTGATGTATTGACATAAATGACAGAGAATGACGGTAACTGCCTACTGGATTGGGTAATGGAACATGGATTCAATAGCATCCTCTAGCATCTTTCCCTCAAATGGCAAAGAACTGAATCTTGCCAATACTTTGAATGAGTTTAGAACTGGATTCTTCCCCATAACTTCCATAGAAGAGCACAGCCCAGGCAACACCTTGACTTTGAACTTGTAAGACCCCAAGTGGAGAACCTTCATCTTCCTCTTATGTAGGCTTAGTTGGTTACTTCCACTCTGAAACAGAAACCATTGCTGAGCTTCTGATTTGGCACTTTTCTTTGGAGAATAAGTCATCTACCTTAATGCAGGTAGATTCCATTAGATTTCTTTTCTTGTGGATGAAGTAGCAATTTATATACAAGAGAATGTGTGTGTGTGTGTGTGTGTGTGTGTGTGTATGTGTGTATGTGTCGGTAGGTAGGTAGATATAGTATAAATATAAACTAACCTTCTTGGCTTGCAGTGCTTCTGTCTGCACCACCAGTCATTGACTTATGAAGGTTTTATCTATTGCCATGGTGTCCCACACTTACTGCCTCTGCCTCTGACAAAGAAATTTATTTTATGATGAAAGAAGAACACCACTACACTTACATCCATTTATTTCCATCACGGAAGAGAAGATGATTTGATAAACTGAGGGAATGCCTGTTGAAGCACTTATGGTGCCAGTTGAAAGACAATACTCTAGGAAGTGAGAATTTCTTAGGTGTAGTTTGTGCCTTAAATCAGCTGCCTGTATATTGTGTAGTCTCCCTTTCTACAAAAGAATAGAGGTGAAAGTGTACTTAAGGAATTTTTGCTTCCTTTCCCAACAACTTTACCCTTAGAGTGTTTAGAGGTCCTTGTGCCCAAGGGAAGAATGCTACTACCAGAAAACACAGCCATGGTTCTGTTAAATTTGAAGTTGAGAATTTTCCTAGACATTTTGGACTCCTTATGCTACTCAATCAACAGGCACAAAAAGTGTCACTGTAAAGATTGAATCCTGATCACCAATGAGAATATTGTGTGCTGTCTTATCCATCCTGGTGATAGCCCACAGTATACCATCTGTTGTATTATTTATCTATTGCTACGTAGAAAATAATCCTGAACCTTAGTGACTTAAAACAACAGGCAATTTATTAACTGAATCTTAGACTTTCAGGTCTCTCATAAGGTTACAGTCAACGCATCTGTCAGGGTTATATCTCATCTGAAGGCTCAGCTGGAGAAGGATCTGCTTTTAAGTTTACTCACATGGTTGTCAGCAGAATTTAGTTGTGCAATAGCTGTTGGACTGAGGGCTTTCATTCATTCAGTTCCTCAGGCTGTGGACTGGAGGCTACCCTCAGATCATCTCCATAGGGTCCCTCACAGCACATCAGCATGTTTTATCAGAACAAGTATGCCAAAAGTGAGAAAAATGGAGGGAGGGAGACAGGGAAAGAGATCAAATCCTTAATAATCTCAGTGTGCCTTGTGAGATTAGTCAGGAATATAATTCCATAGATTAGAATCAAGTCTCCAAAGTCTAGCCCACACTCACACACTTAGGGAGAGGGGTTTACACAAGGGTGTGAACTCCAGGAGGCAGAGGTCACTGGGGACCATTTTGGTCACTCATTTTATGATAAAGGATTTGAAGCAATAAGCTTCTATCCATTATGCCCTATCACCCAGAAGGACTAAATTGAAGACCAATCTGGGAGCCAAGGAAGTTTTCTGGGTCCTTCTTAGTACTTCCTTGCCCAATAGTCTTGATCAGTAGAAAGCTGGTCCTGTTCAATAAAGAAAGGTGATCAATTACTCAGAATCTAAAAAAGTGACTGGTTTCATCATTCCACCAGGTAGAAAGATCAAGAGATGTTTTGTAGATAGTAATTTTGACGTGGTAGAAGGAAGCTATGGTTATCAATCCATGCATTGTGACTAGTTACAGAAGTGTGGACTGTAACAGCTAAATTTTGGGTGAATTAATTATTCCCTTGTCTTCTTCCTCTCCTGCCCCACTACCTTATACAAAGAGCCCTCTTGGTGTTAATATTTTAGGTTTAAGGTGGGAATGACTGACTGAATTGGCATTATTAGGTGATGATACAATACCTGGAAAAATTTTGTGTGTCCCACCTGTTAAGGACAGGTATTTTCCATCCAAACAATAAAAGTGAATGCAAATGGACAAAGGCATTGAGTTGGATTGTGTTGGATGCTCTTCATTGCTCTCCCAGCTGCACTCCCTACACTTCCATGGCTCTTCTGTTCCCTGAGAGACTGGATTCTAAGGGTTGTTGGGTTCCTGCGGGATTCAGTCAGAGTCATTTACAGAAGACTGGAAGAGGAAGGAGACAAAGGCTTTGAGTATTTACCTCCTTGTGTTCCTTCTGGGTTACAGTTTGGGAATGGGTGCTTTCTTCTAATGAAAACCACAGTTTCAGGGAGGCCATAATCTCTAACAACCACAGCTCTCTTCAGTTCTAATAGGAGCTTCTTCCCTTGCCTCTTTGGTGTAGGGGAGGTAAAAATTTTCACTGTTGCTGGCCCCAGGGTGCTTCATTGTCCCTTGTGGGTTTCCCTTTCTGCACAGGCTTTTATAAATAGTCTCTTCTCCAAACTCTATCCTTTTGTGTGAACCATCTGTTTCACTTTGGGGCCACAATTTTCATGAACAACTTTTCTTTCTTTTTCTATTCAGAAAATATACACAATTTAAGTTTATGCTCATGAATTATTTAGTATAGTTTTTATTATAAAACTTGTTTTGTATTTCACAAAGGATGTTCAGCAAACACTTAGTGAATGAAATGCGTGAATTGTGACCTGAAATCTAACAGGATCATCCTTTTCATAGAGACAAAAAGCTAAGGAAACTTCAACTATAACAAGTCACTGCCAGAGTCCAGAAGGATTTATGTGACTGATCAGAGTTCATTCAATGAGTTAGAGAGCTCAAGTATAGGATGTACAATCCTGAATTTTCCTTAAAAGGGAAGCTGGCCAAAGTTTGCCCTCTTACAGAAAAAGGAGAGAAAGAGGGAGAGAGCATGGTGGATGAGGACCTTCTCTGATGAAAGGGCTGAAAAGTTTAAACACAACCTTCTGCAAATAACAGCTACCCAAGTCTATCTCTGAACTTCCACTCTGGTCCCCTAAGAGCCATCAAACCTGGACCTCCAGTGACTAGAAACTCATAAGTGAGTTATTTCACTTCCTGTCTGCCAAACATAGGCTGATGCTACTCACTCAGTGTCCATCAGAACATTTCAGAGAGGACTAGTTAGACTTGCAGAATGCCTTTGACTATTTTTAAGACTTGACTTTCACTTGACTTTAAAGCAACATATTTGGCTAAATAGTTTGTATCTTTGGCTTTGAGAAGCTGGCGTGAGTTGGCCCAGTGAGGCACTGTTTGATCCAGCTTTCTTCAAGTAGAGAGAGCCCTGGACCCCAGTGAGCACCAGATTCTTGAGCCTGTTCTGAAGTCCCTTCAAGACTTGTACCCTGACCCCTGGAAAGGGCCTGCCAAAATCTGGGTCTCAAAATTTCCATCTGTCTCTATGTTTCTCTCTTAATCTTCTTCAGAAAGATCGTCCCTGGAGCTTTTTATTTCCAGCTATCTTTGGATGTTTTCTGAGTTCTCTAAGATTTGATGGTGTTTCTGATTGATATCTATGGATGAACCATTTAAAGTGAGATTGATAGAGATTTATAGAATGTGTAAAGAGCTTATGTTATGTTATATTAGGAAAGAACTGTACAATGCCATCTATACAGTATGATCATAACCCCTTAAAATATGCTCAGGAAATATAATATCCTACAGGCCTTTGGGATGTGGAAAATGGAGTTAATTTTAATATACATTAGAAATAATATTTTAAAGAGTATGCATCACATGGGTAGTGTAAATATTTACTTTATTTAAAATAGGTTTAGGGTTATCACTTGAAATTGCAGAGTTTGTCCAGGGCTCTGGGGGCACCTGGGGCTGAAATTCAGACCACACCTTGGCCATGGCATAGAGGTGCACTTGCTTCAGGGTCCCACTTCTTTCACATTTATTTGCCCAGAGGAGGCATCTTTTTCAATCCTTATGGAGTTGTTAGAAAGAACAATGGCATCTCAGAATATGAAGCTGGTGAGTAAGTTGATCAGCCTTATAATGGTGAGGTTGGGGTCCTAAGTAATTTATCTAAATGAGACAATTGTGTTTTACATGTTCCTCACCCTCTGACATCATTTAGAAGCCCAGAACAATTGTTGTGTAATTGTGCTTTTTGGTTCCAAATAGAGCGGAACGATTCAAATCCAATCTCCTGTGCTATGAAGACACGCCAAATACAGTGGCAACTTTGCGCCTAAAGTTTGATCGCAGTGAAACATGGTAGGTGTTTTGGATCGTTCAGCGTTAAGACTCTGAGTAAGTGTCGTTCTCAGAAGGAAGCTGGGCTGATTCTATCTGTGCAAATTAATCAGAAAGTTCTTAGCCCAGGTTTTGCAAATTGAGTTCTGTGAGATGTTAATGCGATTTATAGCCACACATTCATAAATAGATGATGGAACTATGTTTTGTTCTAAAATCTACATAAAAGAATACTAAATTAGGTGCTTCCTATTTTTTCAGAGTCCTCAAAGGTCAAGAACAACCTAATGGTCTGTGGGGCTCCTACATGCTGAAAAGTGTGCTTCCCAGGATGTGAACACATCACTGCTTATACTGCTTCCCCAAACCCCTTCTAGCTTCAGTAATAGGAGAGGTAAGGGTGGATAAAGGACTTCGGAGAGATTAAAAAGTAAACACTGGTCAGAGTAAGAGCTGCCAGGGACCTGTGAGTCCCTGCTCCCCTCTTCACCAGTAGAGCGGGGGTGCTTCCCCCACAACTCCAGCCAAGCAAGGAAAGCTTCAAAAAGACATTTCAAGAACTTGACATGTGTTCCCTGGAGTTGAGGGGTTCAGAGCCTGGCATCTGACTCACATTCAAAAATTCAGGAAATGAGAGCTGAGGTAGACACTTCTCCAGCTGGCCTGAGAGCAAGAACAGCTGCTCTGGGAAGGGTCTGACTTCTAGGGTTTTGTGGTCCAAGAATGCATGCATATTTCTGGAGATTCAAATGTGGACCTCTAGGAAGGGCATGTGGCATCAAATCACAAGACAGACTCTCCCTAAGAAGGCCATGTGCAGGTGTGGAGAGGGAAGTAGAATAGGGGAGTGGGCCAGAAAAGACCAGGGATCCTAGGAGAAAGTCACCAAGGGAACAGTGACTGAGAAGATCCAGTGACCCAGAGAGTTTATGAAGAACCGACAAAGTCACTGGGAGACAGGAAGAGCCACTTCTGGACAACAATCTTATCCGTAAGGTTCCAACATGAAACAGAAACAGGGCTTATCAGAATTTCTCACACCTGCAGGAGTCTCAGGTGGTAGCTGGTCGGTGGAGAAGGTAGCATTAAGAGAGAAAATACACAGAAAAGACACTATACACTATACTTTCCTTTTACATCTCTGCTTCCCTGACTAAGATTGACATGAACAGGGGGCAGAGAAAGATTTTAAATTGTCTAAAGTTTGGAGTTTCAACATTTCACTGGACTTTATTTATTTATTTATTTTTTTAGTACTGGGGCAAAGGCTACTTGTTCAACAACATAGTTATAAAACTAACAGACCTTCCTGAGATTTCACCACAGACAAGGAGGAATGAGTCAAGAGAGGGGTTCAAAGGGAAAGTGGTGTGAAAGAACCCAGTGAGTTTCTGCTCTTGTCTTACCAGGTTCAGGCTCATTCGATTGGCTGGTTATGGATGTCTAACTGTAAAATCTTGGTTATTGATCTCACCTGCTGATAACAGCAGCCTTGACTCATGCTTCCTTTACAACGATATTATAGAAGGAGCACCCACTATCCTACTTGCTGGAGATGATTTCACATCAAAGTGCCCCTCTTTCATAATTTCTGAGGATTTTCTTTTCTTGTGGAATTGTAATCCTTACATGGAAGGGTACATTTTTCTGGCCCCCATATTCCAATTTTCTTGTTTCAATTTGCTGTCCCTCCTGTTGTTGGTTCTTATGAAAAATAGCTACTTTCTGTTGGTTCCATGGAGCAGACCTTGGTGACTCTTCCCTGGCCCAGGTGACAAGGCACTGCTTTCCTCATGTCCACAGTATCAACCTTGTGTGCTCAGATGGCTACTCTGGAGCAAGAAATCCAATCTTCCCCTTGAAACAGGAAGTCTTACAGCTGCTATTTTAGGAACTAGAATTTCACTATGCCCCTGGTACTGATACTGCCACCAATTTGAGAGCTCCTGCAAAATCAGAATGTTCAGTGGTGCCACTTATGCTTAGTTATCTCTGCATATCCTAAGACATCTCACCTCAGCTACCTGAACCACTCCAACTCTTCCCACATATCGCCACTGCTCCCAGCCTCAGAGAGGAGGGAGTCTCTTTCTTCCCTATTCCAAAACCAGTCTATTTCTTGACCCCAGATTAACTGCTTCTCCAGGATGACTGGCAAGGTAATTGTTAATTTCCTTCAGGAGAGTGCCCTACCACCAACCACTCCTGTGTAATATTGGCCCCAGCAACTTAGCAAGCCAATAAAAAATTTGCTTTTTCTAGGGTTAAGACTATCTATGACTGCCTTTTTACTCAGGAAGCTAAATATATTTATGTAATTGCCTTAATTGTTATGTGATAAACTATCTTTACAATGTATTATAGTATGTAAAAACCATACCAATTGACCACCACGTTAATATCATCTTTGTTATGCGTATTTCCTATCATTTCAACACACTTTTATGGTAATATTCAAATTGTATTGCATAGTTAATATTTCCATGATTCCAACGTATTCCCTGTAGATCTATGGCAAAAAGAAGGAAACCTTGAACCAATTGTGGAGTCTCATGGCCCTCAAACTGTGTGAATCAAACAAAAACTCAGAACACAACCCCAAGCGAAGACAAACAATTGCACTTAATAATGCATGAGCCGTTATTGGCATTCCATCAATGCAAAAAAGTTGTGACAGCTTATAAAGTACCAAATAGTTCAAGAAATACTGTTATTAGTAGATGAGAGGGGGCTGGTAAGTAGGAGGCAGATGGAGGTTGGTCAGGTTGTTTCAAAATCATGTGTCCACTGTGCTAAGGTCTCTGTGGCAAAGAGGATGAACAATCAGAATTTGCTTAGCAGTTAAGAGTGTGGGAGTTTTAGAAGGTGCCACAAAAGATTGTCATTTATCTTGCTGCCCAGGAGGTGTGGACAGAGCTCCAGTGACCTGCAGAGAATAAGTTATGTTTGTCTTTCTGCCTGCAGGCTCTCATCAATTACAGGTTCTATAAAAGTAAATTGGGTGCCCTGCTGGGGAGAAGGTGAAAGGTCCATAGGGATTTCTCTCTGGGCTCCTTCTTATTAGAGAGGATAAAGCAGTTCCTGAATGGGTGGGAGACATATTCCAACAAAGCAGTCAAAAAAAACAAAACAAAACAAAACAAAAAAAGGATTCAGAGAGGCAGAGGAGGGATTAAAACCACTGTCATGAGGCTGGCCAGAGGAAGAAGGCAGTGTGGAGGAATAAGGGAAGGGAAAGGCTTTGAGGTGGGCAGGCTGGCAGGTCTGGGGAAAGCTGTGTCTTCTGAAAGAGCTGCTGCAGCTCATGCTTGGAAACAGGCTGAAGGAGGCTTGTGACTCCAGGGGTGATCTGGAAGTCTGCTGAGCTGCACAGGGTGTCTGCATGCAGACCCGACATGCCTGATCTGGAGGAGAGCTGACTCCTGTGCCGACTGCCCATCTGCCCAGATGTGTCAGACCCAGCATCACTTCCCACTTCCTCCAGGCTGTGTGGGTGAAATTGATCCAGCCCTAAGCAGCTTGAAACTTGCCTAGGTATTAATAGTTTGATGCCTGGGAAAGAAGACTGAAGGCCCTCAAGATGCAGGTATTGACATTTCTTCTTCCTCCCACAGAAGGATGGTCATTTAGAGGAGAAAGGAAGGTGTGTGGAGTGAACCTGGTAGAAATTCAAAGAAATGGGTCATGGCCTTCTAGACTGTGTGTTGAGAAGCCAGAATAATGAGCTTGCTACCGCTAGAGGCTACTGGGAAGAGAGGGTCTTGTTAAAAGTGAACTTCTCCCCTGATCAAGGAGGCTTTCAACTGAAATTTGAGAGGGATGTAGGAAGGACCCAGATAAAAAGGTGTGTCAGGAGACCATGGAGGATGAAGGGTACCATCTAGAACAGCTATCCCCAAATGTAGGAGCTTCAGTTCTGCATGAGGTTAATTGTTGTTCAGGTAAAAAGGATTTTGTGATGAAGGAGGAGTGGGAATCCCCAGGTTATACTCTCAAGTTTCTTTGGGGAAGGGCAACTCATATTACATGTGTGGTCTTTCAAAGGGGATTAGAGAGAAGTGTCCCACAACTTCTTTGACCACAGAATATGTTTTTTTTCCCCTCACTAAACCTCTTAATTTTTTAAAAGGATTTTATTTATTTATGAGAGGCACAGAGAGAGAGGCAGAGACACAGGCAGAGGGAGAAGCAGGCTTCCCACAAGGACCCCGACGTGGGACTCGATCCTGGATCCTGGTATCACACCCTGAGCTGAAGGCCTGAGCCACCCAGGTGTCCCCCTTTTAATATTTTATAAAACAAAACATAATGATGATCCATGGCACCCCATTTGGGAAGCACTGATCTGGAGGCATGTAGCAACTCTATAGAATTCTCTCCATCTCCTTCCACAAGGAGTAGGTCAGTTGGCATTTAAGAGAGCTCAATAAATAAAGTCCTATTCTCTGTCAGAGTTAGGAACTGATCCAATGTGAACAGCTAAGCCAGAAGGAAGAACATCCAGAAGTCCCTTTGTTACTAATTGGAGCTGGGTGGACAATATGGCTTAAGGTTTTTTAGTCATGTGGTGCCATGGACTGAAATGTGTCCCCCCCCCCCCCAATTCCTGTGTGGTAGCCCTACCCCCCAGTGTGGTGGTATTTGGAGATGATGCCTTTGGGAGATAACTAGATAAGCCCATGATGAAGATAATGCCCTTATAAGGAGAACCCCAGACCCTGCCATGTGAGGACATGGGAGAAGGTGGCCAACCAGCGAGCCAGAAGAGAGCTCTCATCAGAGCCTGGCCATGCTGGTAGCCTGATCTCAGACTTGCAGCCTCCACCAGCTGTGACATTTTAGCCATCCAGACTGTGGTTTCTTGTTAGGTTGGTCTGAGCTCATTAAGACATGTGGCTTCCCTAAATGAATTCTACTTACGCCATCAGTCATAAAGAACTCTGGAAAAATGCAACCTTCCATCATGAGGAAGTTTGGCTTGGCTAAACTTGGCTAAGAACTGACTAGAATCCTTACAGGTGAGCAGATCTGCCATACAGGCCAAGTGGGTCCTCCCAAACTCACTGATTAGATATGTCATACACCCTACCTTAGGGCAAGGAGGGTGGAGAGTAGAAGGCAGCATTAGGGATGAATGAGAATGTGCTCTTCCCTCCCAAGTTTTCCATTCACCAAAGGAAAAGTTATCTAGTGAGGGAGCATTTGGAATGCTACTGATGTCCTGTGTGACCATGGAATGAAATCAAACAAAGAAAAGCAAGAGTGATTTCGTGGATGTTCAGGGCCTGACCTGGTGCATGGCTTGTGCTCAGTAAATATCTGCTGACTGTAAATCTGTGAGAGGCTACCTGTGTCTCCCAGTCTGCTCACAGAAACTCCAATGAGCTCATTAAGAGTAAACACTTCAATGTACACTAGTTCATACTTGTGGACCCATCTTGACAGCATATCCAGGACCACATGCAGTGAAGAGAAAAGAAAGTGAGCTGGGTATGTCCTGAGATGCTAACAGGGAGGTCAGAAACTCAGTGTGGATTCTAAAGATTCTTGGCAGAGAGATTGGGCACTGGGAGCCATGGCTCTGAGACCTGGGAAATTCTGATGCTTGTAATATTCCTCCATAAGGGATTCTTCTATTTTCCATAATGAGTAATAGTAAAATTCATAAATGGCAAATTCTAGGAGAGAAACAAAGAGATCAACTGGGTTTGGAGGGAGGGGCTTCCCAGGGACAGAGTGAGCTGTGGGATCCATAGCAAGGAAGAATGGGGTGTCCAAGTTTGTCTGGGCCAGAGGGGGACCTTGGCCTTCAGCAGTTACAGGATTCAGGATGGTATTTATGCCCAAATATGAAATAGAGGGATGCAACTTGTTTTAACAAAAGAAGTCTAAAAACATGGACTTGTTCTATCCATTATAATGACACCTGCAGTGGAGAAGTTTATTTATTTATTTTTAAAGATTGTATTTATTTATTCATGAGAGACACAGAGAGAGGCAGAGGGAGAGGCAGGCTCCCTGCAGAGGCTCGATGCTGGACTCCATCCTGGGACCCCGGGATCATGACCTGAGCTGATGACAGATGCTCAAACATTGAGCCACCCAGGCACCCCACAGTGAAGAAGTTTAAACACTCAAGTTGAAGCAAAGGTTCTGTCATAGTGAACTCATTCAACAGGCATCTGCAAGGTGCGCGCTGGCATAAAGCCATAAATTCATTCATTAATTGAATACATAACTTGTCTTACATAGATCTCTATTGGTTATAACACAACTGAGAGTTAGAAATGCATGTAAGATATAATCATTGCTAAACTTCTCTTGTTGTTGGTTTTTTGTGTTTTCTTGTAGGTATTTTTTTTGTGTGTGTGTGTTGTTGTTGTTTTTTAACTCTTGTGATCTTTGGCCTCCCAGTTTAGTTAGGTATATGTTACACGTAAAACTGTTCAGATCATGGTCAAGGATCACAAGTGAGACTACCTGTGCATTGCAGGGCAAACACAGCTGCATTGTAGTTTGGTTTTGAAACATTTTTTAAAGCCAACTTATTCTTTTTAGCTTGCAAAAACAAGACCAACTTTGAGCTATTAAAAACACCTTTAACTCTGGAATTTTTGGAAGAAAAACAGCTTTGTTATTTTGAGTCTGAAATTCTCCACTCTGAATTCTTTCCTTCCTAAAAGAAACGATTGTTATTGTAACATGATTTCCTGACCAAAGTTGTGTTTTCTCAAGAACACAACTTTCACATTTTGTAAGAGAACAAAACGTGCTCACAGGACCTGTTATGTGACAGGCTACTCTTTTCTGATCAGTGTCTTACCTTGGTTGCCACATTTCTGGGAAGTCCTCCCTCCCCCATCTCCATTCCAAGGTTGGACCATATCACCGTGGGCTATTGTTTATTTATAATTTGGCCACGTCTTCACCTTCCTAAAGGGTCTTGTTTACTGTTCTTTTTTTTTTAAGATTTTATTTATTTATTCATGAGACAGAGAGAGAGAGAGAGAGAGAGAGAGAGGCAAAGACAGGCAGAGGGAGAAACAGGCTCCAAGCAGGGAGCCCGATGTAGGACTCAAGCCCGGGTCTCCAGGATCACACCCTGGGCTGCAGGCGGCGCTAAACCGCTGAGCCACCAGGGCTGCCCTTGTTTACTGTTCTTATTACATAAAACAGACCTTCAGTAAATAGTGATTGAATAAATGACTTGACAAAAGGCAGATTTTCAGTGAAGTTAAAAGGGAGAAGGAACAGATGAGGTCTTGCAGGACTCTGGAAAAGGTCATTTGGCCAAACCAAGACACAAAGAATGAGCAGGAGCAAGTGAATTGAAGAGGTGCCGGGGTGGGGAAGAGAGAAAGGAAAGGAGAAAAAAAGAGCTCCATACAGAGGACAAGTATTTAGAAACCAAAGAAAGGGAGGACACAATGCGTCTGTTTTGAGAATAAGAATGTAATGTTCTTGAAAAACTTCATCTGATAAAAATTCAAATTATTAAAGTATCATTTCAATGGGAAAAAAGGGTTAAGGGGTTAGAGATTTTCAGGCTCAAAATAACAGATGATGCTTTTTCTATATAGGTCTCAAAATCTGCAAAGAATTAAGATCTTGTACCAGTAGGAATTTCAATGAAGCAGACATCTGCTGGAGGTCTAACTCTGTGAAAACACACCAACTGATAAATTGTTATAAAAACCTAATAATCATTTCATTTTTCAGAAGCTGGAGTAAGCAATAAAGGGGATAGAACTTAATAGCAATGGACACAGGACAGGGCAGTGATAAGCAAGTGGAGGACCTTTATGTGAGCCCTCCCCTCATCTTCCTTCCTATTCTCTTATTTTTCTTCAACACTTACTGGGTGCTCAGTGCCAGAGATACAAGATGAAGATTAATAATGTTCCATTCTTTTATGTCCTCTAGGAGCTCAGGGACCAGAGAGAAAACAGTAGCAAAACACAACTAAAAAGTGATATAAGAAATGACATATCTGGGTTCAAATTGTGCACTATCTATAAGGAGTTATATGCATCTGATGGCATTGGCCAGGGGGCTGCGTCCACTTTGAAGTTGACCTATAAGAATGTATAGGAGCTTCTACTTCGACCAAGTGGGATAGGGAAAGGGCTTTCAAAGAATTCCCAGTGGAAGGGACAGCTTAGGGAGAGGCAATATATATGAAGGGGAATCATAACTGTATGGGGTAGCTGAATTAAGAGGATTAAAGAAAAAAAAAGCAAGGTAAGGCTGGAAATGTGAGCCTGTAAACAGTGTCTGCCTTCACACATGTTGTTATGTGTCAGATGAATGTGAATTACAGAGGCAAAGAAACAGACAGAAGGGTTTTAAATGGAGGAATTAAACGAGTAGATTTGCATTTTAGCTCATAGAGCCAACTGAGTGGTTAATGGCATGGATGGGAGGGCTGTACTAATAAAATACAATCTGCTTTCCTTAGCTTTGAAGATAGTAGATTTTAAAAGGGTCCCCAAAAAGATAGGAGTGGTCTTACAGGTTCAGATGTGACAAGGGAGAACTTGTCAGGATATTCTACAAAACGTAACTCTCGATACATTTATTTATTCACTTATTCAACAAAGTGTCACCAGGTGCCAAATATGTGTCAGAGGATGTATTGGGTTCTGGAGAAAGAGCTATGAACAAGAGCTGAGAGCCCTGCCCTGGTGGCACTTACAGTCTGGAATGTACTAGCACAGCCTGTTGGTTGATTGTGAAGTGAATTTAATGGGTTTTGTCCATGAGCAGCAGCAGAGGAAGGAGAAGAGGAGAAATGGAAGCAGAAGGAGATAAAGGGGAGGAGGAGGAAGGGGACAGACAAGGAAGACAGTTAAATAGCATGGCACAGAGTGGAGGAGAATAGGAAATATAGGGTGACATCTCACATCATGGGAGTAAGAATTGCCTCATTAAAATGCTCATGTATGGCACCCATGTATGAGTCCATGTAGTGGCCCATGATGTAAGATATATGCCTCACCGTGCATCACAATCAAGAGAGTCTGAAGAGCTGCTGGTTTGAAGCAGCAGACTTTAGGGGTTTCCTCTGTTGGAATCCATTGCAGATACAACTCAAATCCCAACATTCCCTATTGATTCCACCCCATCTGGTTCTCTCTCTCTTCTACTCCTGGTACCTCTTTTCTCTTCCATTCTTTTGGTACTTTTAAAATGAATGTTACAGTTACTTACTTTTATGTGGAATCTACTGGTAATTATTTAGTTAATACAACATTCATGGAGGCCCCCTGCCCCATCACCATAAACATTGATGATTCAGAAGTGACTTCAATAAGATTCCCTGGCATAATAGTGTTTACAGTATAGTAGGGGAGACGAACATCACTGAAAATATCACACAAATAAATAATTACAAACTGTGATGAGTGATCCTAAAGAGGAGCTTAGATTTCCAGGAAGGTGTACCAATTTGTGCACGGGAGGCAGTGAGGTGCTTCTGAAGAAGCTGGAGAGAGAGGCTGTGCATGAGGGAAGGTGTATTCGTTTCCTGTGGCTACTCTAACAAATTGTGACAAACTAGATAGCTTAAAACAACAGAGATGTACTCTCTCAGGATTCTGAAGGCTAGAAGACCAAAATCAAGGTGTCAGCAGAGCCTGCTCTCTCCAAAGGTTCTGGGGAGGGGCCTGTTGCTGGCTTCTGGAAGTTGCCAGCAATCTCTGCTGTTCCTTTTCTCAGAGTGGCATCACTCAGATCCTTGCCTCTATTGTCACATGGCCTTTGTCCCTCTGTGTATTTCTTTGTGTCTTGTCCTCTTTTTAAATGTTTTAAAAGATTTATTTATTTATTTATTTATTTATTTATTTATTTATTTATTTGAAATAGTGCAAGTGAGTGGGGGGAGTGGTAGAGGGAAAGAGAATCCTCAAGCAGACTCCCTGCTGAGTGCAGAGCCCAACATGGGACTCAGTCTCATGACCCTGAGATCATGACTGAGCCAAAATCAAGTCAGATGCTTAACCAACCGAGCCACCCAGGCATCCCCATCCCCCTTTTAAAAAACACCAGTTACTGGATTTAGGGCTACTCTAATTCAGGATGATCTTATCTTAAGGAATTATATCTGCAAAACTATTGAATTAGGTGGCAATTTCTGCTATTCCTAAACTTCTTCCCAAGCTATATTAGGCATCCATTAGACTGCATTCTAAAGTTCTGAGATGGATATCAATTTTGGGGAGTACTATTTGAATCCCCCCCTCAGCCAGCTTCCCTGAGCCATGAGCTAAGTGTAAAAGCATGTAAAGAGTGCATTAGGCAAAGGGGTTTGGAGGGGATAGCGATCCAGAGAGAAGGAAGAGTGTGAGTTGGGAGAAGCGTGGGAGAGGTCAGAGCCTCAAGGGGGCTGGCACAATGTGGGGTGCATTGTGGCTCCTTTCATGGGGGCCAGATCAGGAAGTCTGAGCTGCCATGAAGGGGCTGGGTCTTCTAGGAGAGGGAGCAATGGAAGCCCCTGATAGCTTTAACCTGGGCCAGATTAACATATTACCTGTCTAGCTGGCCCGTCCATGAGAATGCTCTGTCAGGGGGTGCCCAGGATCATTTCTGTCCTCTTGACATACATCTGTTCTTCATCAAGCCCTGGCTGAGTAGGCCTTCTTAGCCAAGCCCTCCCTGACACTCCATCTCCCCCATAAAACAGATTGGGCGGCTCTTCACAGGACTCCCAATGAACCCCATGTTTCCTTCTTCCCAGTACCTACTAACCTGTACTGGAAGTGACTGCTGACTTGTCTCTTTCTCTCTGTGGAAGTGTGAGACTCCCAAGGATAGCTAGGCCCCAATGCCTAACATATGACTTAGTAACAAGTATATTGAGATGAAGGAAGAAAGAGAGAAAGGAATTGAATAGGGGAGGATAATCTCCAACAGTGAGAAAAGGACCTTCCCCCTTGTAAAGAAAATATGCAAACAAATGCAAAGAAACCTTGCTCATCTCTGTAGGGCATTTTCTCCTGTCTTCTTGAAACCCTGTGGCCAAATCAGCCCCTTGTCTCCATCCCTCAGATTCCATTAAATGGCTCCATGTGTATAGTCTGGGAGCTGAGGGAAGAAGGGTATTTCTTATGGAGCCACTTATTCCACTTTGTAGTCCACTGGATGCCTAATGCAGCTTGGGAGGAGGAGACAAGTTCATTACTTCCCAAATTAGGAGTTGAAAGTGAATTAAAGTATCACTGACTGGCTCTCATTTTAGCCATGGTTCTACTTAGGAAGCTTTTATATTTTTTTTCTAGGTCCATACATAAGATCTACAAATTGGACTCATTCTGCCATTTAGATCTTATTGATGGGCAGGAGTATTGCATCTTCGTCCAGAACATTCCTCTGCATCAGTACCTGCCTTCAGTACCTGCTTTCCCTCCAGGCTAGATGAGAATAGTGCTTCTTCTCATCTGTGTCTGTAAGGCAGAGGCAAGGAAATCAATTGGATACCAATGTCAGTGTGATTCAGTGCGCACTAGGCAGAGGCTGGGGATTGTCTCTGATTCCATGGGTAGATAGGGAAGCAAAAGACCAAAAATGGAGAGTTACCAGGCACAGAAGCTGTAAAAGTGTTTTTAAGATGAAGGCACATAGCACACCAACGCGATTAGCAGAAGGGGACTCTGGCATCTTACAAAGACAGAAAAAAAATAAGAGGAAAATAAAAGTATCCTTCTGGAATCCAGGAATCTCAGAGATTTGATTCTACCCTAGTGATTCCAGCTCAGCTCCCAGGTGCCTCAGATGGCCCCTAGCAAGGCATGCATGCAAAGAAGGTGACCAAAGCCCTGAGAGCCAATCCCCTGCCAGGTGCTGTACAGGGTGCTCTTCATCTCCAGTCTCAACAAACCTCCTGACAGCTCTATGAGAAAGGTCTTGTCATGCCATGGACAGCACATGGTACTGAAGTTCCCAGAGGAAAGTAGCTTGGACAAGGTCAATCATTCATTCTATACCAGTGACCTCTGTTCAGCTTTACAATGGGCAAGGGGATACTGTGGTTAACAAAACAGGCAAGATCTCTACCCTCAAAAAGCTTCAAAAGACAGAGAACTGGTATCCAAATAAACAAAAATAAAATTTCAGAGTGATGAGTGCCATGGAAACAATAATGGTGTAGTGTGATTGAGAATGGCTGGAGTTTGTTTTAGGTGCTATGGCCAGGGAAAGCCTCCCAACAGAGGTGACATTTGAGCTGAGAATGCTTGACAAGAAGGAGCCAGGCATAGGGATATCTAAGAGAGGACATTTCAGGCAGGAGACCACCAGTATAAAATGCCCTTGGCGGGGAATAGGCTTGTCATACTCAAGGGACAGGAAGGCCAATGTGGTTGGAGCACCATGAGAAAGGGATCACTGTGGCCCCTCAAGTGCAGGATTTGGGGTGGCTGAAGGAGGACATGGAGTGTGAGCTAGAGTTGCTGAAGCCATGTCATCAAGATGAGGCAATGGAACAGCAATATGTCTGTGAGAAGTCACAGCACTGGGCTCTATACTGACTTTTGTGGTGTTAAAAAAAAAAAAAAAAAGAGCTGCCATTGTTTTTCCCCTTCCACTTCCAAATGCCTCTTATGGCTAATGCATCCTGGAACTGCATAGAGAGTTCTGGAAGCTTTGTTCCAGATTACTAGATTAGTAAATATTTCACTCTAGGTCAACTTGGCACCCACATATCTCTTTTAGCTATATTTAACTTCTCAATAAAAATAATAGGAGAGTATTGCTTCTACCTAACATGTTTTTATGTACAATAAAAAATACATGAACACTGTCTCCAAAAAAGAACACAAAGTTCTTTACTCATCTTTATTTTTATTTATTTTTTTAAGATTTTATTTATTTATTCATGAGAGACATAGAGAGAGAGGCAGAGACACAGGCAGAGGGGAACCTGATGTGGCACTTGATCCCAGGACCCTGGGATCATGACCTGAGCCAAAGGCAGACCCTCAACCACTGAGCCACCTTTATCTATTCTTTTTCCAGCTAAGTCACTTCTCCTTAGATAACGTGTAGCTTAAATATTGAGATGTAAGATTAAACACTGTTACACACATTTTATGTTAAGTGGTGTGCAAATGAGAAGGCAAAAGAAAAACTGGCTAATATATATGCAAATAGATTCACATCCAAATAAGGAGGAAACACAACTATTATGGTCCTTGTTTCTGCAACTGGTCATGTAGTGGTAGCTGATATTTATAACTTCCATTTAGCACATACATCCCATATTCCCTTTGCCTTCAGCAAGCAGGTTAGTTCCTTATGGTTCTGTGCCTGGTGGGTGACTCCAAAATTTATTCCTGAAGAGTGTGGGTCACTGGCCATCTTGCCTATATTGGGTCATAGTTTTACATTTGACTTTAATCATAGGATATGGAAGTATAAGAGGCACCCTAGGGCGTCTCTTCCTCCAGATGTATCCTTCCTTCCCCAGATCATATAAGAATAACCAAATTTCCTCCTGATAATCAAGATCAATCACCCCATGTGTTAACCCTCTTCTTAACCTCTTCCACGTGGCTGAATACAAGTCTTAACTTCCAGTTTAATTGAGCCAATCTTTTGTCCACAGTGGCAGTGCTATACCATGGATATCTAAGACTTTTAGACCAGCATAGTCTACAGTTGCAAGATTGGGAAGCAAAAATTTAACTTGTGGATCATAAGAGAAGCCACTGCCATTTCTATTCTTTGACTCTCCATCTGTGAAACCTGGCTGTAGGGACACACACTATGCATTGGTTTCTAACCAAGAGCATGTACTACAACATGCAGGAGGACATTACCCTGGCTCTGTAAGATGTGACCCTCTTAGTGCCATTACTGAGACTTTATATATTCTGTTCCAGTTGTCTGCTGTTGGGTAATGAATCATCCTCAAACATAGTGGCTTGCAGTAATAACAATGATTTTATTCTTTTTTAAAAAAGATTTTATTCATTTATTCATGAGAGACAAAGAGAGAGATAGAGACATAGGCAGAGGGAGAAGCAGGCTTCCCACAGAAAGCCTGATGTGGGACTGAATCCCAGGACCCTGAGATCACAATGTGAGCCAAAAGCCAACGCTCAATGACTAAACCACCCAGGTGCCCAACAATTATTTTATTCTTATGTCTCACAGTCATAGAGTTGATTTGGCTCAGGTAGTGGGTTACAGCTCAGAGTTTTTCATGTGGTTCAAGCCGGCACTGGTGATGGAGTCACCTCAAAGGATGCCCTCACTCACATGTCTGGTACTATTTCTGGCTGTTGACTGGATTTCATCTGGGACTCTCAGTTAGAACATGTATTTGTGGCATCCCTAGGTGACTTGGGTTTCCTCATAGCAAGATGGCTACATCAAAGAGTGCTTGTCCCCAGATGCAGGAAGTAGAAACTGCTAGTTTTAAGGTATGAACCTGGAAAAATGGCCCAACATCACTTCCACCATCTCCCATTGGTCAAGAAGTTACAGAACACAGAAAAAAGAGAAGAGCACCTGGACACACCTCTTCTTGAGAGAAGCGGACAGGCATCAACAGAGTGGGTTTTTAAACACAGATGCAACGCTATGTATTCTTTATTTCTCTATGCTATCTTTGACTAAGAATCCTGGGTTTAGTCTAGATAAGAGCTAATTCTGTGATGTTGAGGAGAGTATTGTTTCCTTTCTAGTTATATATGAAAATGGAGGCTTGTATGAAGTCTATTCAAACTGTGTGGTACTAGGTAGGCCTTTTCAGGGTCCTGGGGACCATCTTCATCATGACTGGTTTTTCACATACTGAGGCCTCCATAGAAGCTTTCCCAAAGCTTTTCACAAATGAAACACCCTAAATGTCCATGTCCATAAGTGAGACGTCCTAGGTAAAGTCCTACCTCCTCTTCAACCACAAGCTGCAGTAGTGCTTTCCTCTGTAGTTTAGCACCTTGGCCCATAATGCTGTATTGTATCTGTTGATTAATTTGATATTTCACCCTACTTCAAAGAAGATTTGGGATGTGTTCTCTGATTTTCCAGATTGATTTAGAAGGGATCGGGGGGTAGTTAGAAGAGTATTGATTCTGAGCTGCCACTCTGCCTTCATTTTAACTCTGTTCTTGAGACTAGGCAAGCCATACCTCCTTTCCAGACTTCAGTTTTGTCCTCTATAAAATGAATTGGGAGACAGGGTTAGGTAGGATGATCTCTAAGGCTGCTTCTGACTGGTCTCAAACGTATTTATGAGATAGGTTAAGTGAAGGGGAGTGACTGATGCTTTTATATTTTATTTTATTAAAAAAAATCTTCTTTTAGATAGAGCTTTGTATACAGTGGGTGTTTGAAGCATTTATGCTCCCAACATGGTGACTTCTTTTGTCTTATAGACATTTCTCATGTTTGGTATCCCTAGTGAGATTATTGGTTCCTTAAAGAGAGGGGCACAAAGAATTGGTACTTGCCAAATACTTGTCGAATCAACACTAAAATGTTAGCAACTAGCTGAATACCACTTCAGGCTGGGATGGGGAGTCATAAGAAATATCAACAAACACAGTGTAGTTACTTCTTGATTCGTTAACCACTCCTGTGTTAAAGCATAGCCCAGAAGCTCTGCAGACCATATGGAATAAAAGAAGTGGTCCTTGGCCTTTGGCACCTTCCACACAGTGTGGAAAATTCAAGGAAGACTAAGGCAGATGGTAAAATATAAGTCAAAAATATCTTGAGACAAGAGAGAAGATGAACTGTCTGGTGAGATCATCAAGAAGACAGGATTGGACTAGGGATATGAGGAACAATCTGACCCTAAGGGAAGAGATAGGAAAAGAGGTAAAACAAGGGGCAGGGGTAAAAAAAGACAGAATGCTCACAGATGGGAATTACTGAGACTTCTTAAAAAGAGGAGAGGGGAACAGCAGACCTTAGATTTTATGTACCAAAAGGGAGAAAAACACAGAGAGTGGACATAGTAAAGACAGTTGAAGCCAAGCCATGGATGGACAGCAATGCTCTCCTAGGACTTTGGGCTTTCACTGTGTAGGAGATGGGAAGTCATTGCTGATGAGGAAGAATGCGGTATGATCTGACCTACACGTGGAATACTTCTTCCTCCTTCCCTCCCTCTACATAGAATCTTCCATGTGTCAGCCTGCATGCTAAGCCTGGGGAATGCAGAGGGGAGTAACATAGGGCCCCTGCTCTCAAGTTGTTCATAATGTGTATACAAACTGTGAAGTAGAATAGAAGAAAGAACCCTAGGTCTATGGTTGAAGTCTGGACAGGGCCCCATGGGAGATGACAGGAAGGGACACCTAATTATAACTGGGAACAGCAAGGGACTTGGAGGCAGAAGGGACACTAGGAAGGCTATTCATTTATTTGGTAAACATCTTTTTTTTTTTAAAGATTTTATTTATTTATTCATGAGCGACACCGAGAGAGAGAGAGAGAGAGAGAGGGAGAGAGAGAGAGAGAGGCAGAGACACAGGCAGAGGGAGAAGCAAGCTCTATGCAGGGAAGCCAACGTGGGACTCGATCCTGGGTCTCCAGGATCAGGCCCTGGGCTGAAGGCGGTACTAAACCACTGAGCCACCCGGGCTGCCCCAGCAAACATCTATTGAACACAAACTATGTGCTAAGTGCTTTTGTGGACACGGGAGACAGAGGTGCATGGAAATTATGTTAAAGTGGAAAAAGACAAACTACAGATGATAGCAATGGTATCTGACACTCCATTCTTGGCAGTGTGCCAGGTATCACTCTCAGCACCTTTGATGAATTCACTTAATCTTCATAACAACCTTGTGAGGTGGGTGTGGTTATTCTCCCCTTTTACAGATGGGAAACTGAGCCATAGAGTTTGAAGTTAGGTAACTTTCCTGAGGCTTTATAGTTAATAAGTGGTATAGATTCAAACCCAGACTGCCTGACCCCAGAGAGAAAGGTCTTAGCAACAGGGCCACATGACCTCTTCATGAATCAAATAAAGAGATTCCAGAGAACCAGAAGTGCCATAAAGAAACTGAAACAGGGCAACAGGATAGAGAGTAATGAGATGGGGTGGGGTGGTGCCACTATAACGGGATGCTATCGAAGACCTTATTCCAGAAATGACATTTGAATGATGTCTGAATGATGGAGAGGATCTGGCCATGAAATGATCCCAACAGCAGGGTCCAATGGCCTCCACTGGACCACTGAGAGTGAAGGAGAGAAAAGCTACAGAAATGCAAATTTCCTCCTGGCTGGATGTACAAGTCAAGAGACTGCTGAGCTAGAGATGCTTTCAAAGGACTCTTAAGCCCAAGTGGCATCAGAGGGAATGGGGCACTGACTTGCTTCCCAACATGGTCCAGAAGCCTTCCCCTTCCTGCATAGCTGACCTGGATACCAGCTTGCCACAAGTTGTCCCAAGTCCCAGCTGTCTCTGGCTAATGTTCATTGGCCTGGAGTTCCAGCTGAGAATTTAATGATACACATAGGCAATCTGGGCTTTGAGCAGGTGAACGTGTATTTCCTAATTCTGCCAGAACTGGGAGCCAAGTCTCAGGGAGCAAATATGTAACCAGATGTCTTTGAAGTGGGTGAGGTGTTGAAGCTTACAGCAGAAGGCAGAGGGGCTCTTTGCTGGTCAGAAGACCAGAAGCCTCTTCCAGAAGGCTGTGTGGGAGGCTGGGTCTTTGGAAGGAACTCTGGCTAAGTTTCTGGGAAAACGGGTGGGGAAAAAATGCTGTTCAAGTCATGGATCAAGAATTTGAAGACCTCAGTATTTACACTACTTCTGCTGCCAGCTTACTGTGTGATCTTGGCTAAGTCATTTTTTTCTCTCTGGGCCTATTCTCCCTGTAAAAATAGGGCTTTGAGCTGAGTTACCTCTATCCTGGCAGGTGCCCTGATCTTGGAGTTTGAGCACTTTATGAGCTGAGTCTTATTCTTCTAATAACTTAATATGTCAAGTATTTCAACAAATGCACCTAAGTCACTATCATGAGGAGGTATCAGAACTTTGTAGGATTCCTTATTTTTGTTTTGAGGTTTAATATGGTTTTTTGAAAGGTGAGACATACACCTAAGGATGCTTCTGAAGCACTGTCAACTGAGGGTTGAGTGTCCCTGAAGAGCTAACCCAGGTTTGCTCAGTTCTGCTTTTGCCTTCATTCATATCTAGGGTGGGGGCAGACATTTGGGTGGGGGAAATCCCACCTGTCTTTCCAGATTCCTGTTCTCAGTAGAAAACTTATGCTTTTGCCAAAAGTTTTTAAAACATAGCACTTAGGGATGGCACTGGGTGGTGCCATTGGGCTAAAGAGATCTCCATCAAATTTTTGCTTCTGTTTCCCTCTTAACCCAGGCTCTGTACTCAAGACTCAGAATGCAGCTTGAATGATGGAATTTGTGAAGTGCAGACACTCTGATTCCCTAGGATGTGATAGCAGATGTTTCTACAGATCTTCTGAAATTTGCTGCATTTGTTCTCCCAACTTAGAGACCTCTTCACCATCCCTAGTGAGACTAATGTGATGCTTTAATTACAGGGCTGATGGCCAATTGGACACTTGGCTAATCAACTTCACACTTAAAAGGGGGGGGAGGAGAGTCCTTGGGTGCAGCCAAGAAGCCCATTGTAAATGCATCATTTCTTAGAGAAATGGAAACGGCTATTTCAAATTTGAATGCTACCTCCTTGAACAGGATGATTTGCCCTCTTACTCTTTTCCTTGTCTTTCTTTCAGGGAGGTTTCAAGCTTCTCCCAGAGATGGGGACAGATTGCCACAAATAGAGATACAGCAGACAAAGGGCGGAGACTGTTCCAGGCAGAGCCCCTCTCCTGGAGGGATCATCACCAGAGGTGGGTTTACCTTGAAAGCAATAAAGGAAGCTGAAGATTCAAAACCCCCCATTGCACAAGATCCTATAGAGGCTCTGAAGGAAGCTCTATCCGTGTGTTCACATGAGCAAGTCTACCTTAATTCATTTGGGCTACCATAACAAATGCCGTAGACCAAGTGGCTTAAAAACAATAGAAATGTATTTCTCAGAGTTCTGGAGGCTGGAAATCTAAGATGAAGGTGCCAGTATGGCTGGCTTCTGGTGAGGCTCTTCCATAGTACAGATTGTTGATTTCTTGTTGTATCCTCACCAGATAGAAAGAGAGCCAATTAGCTTTCTGGCTTTTTCTTAGAAGAGCATGAATCCTATTCATAAGGGCCCTACCCTTCTGACCTATTTACCTCTCAAATTCCCCACTTTCAAATGACATCACACTAAGTGTTAGAGTCACAATATGGACTCCTTGGAACTCAAACCTTCAGCCCCAAACAATGTGTTGTAAAATTTGCAAGGGTAGGATGTATTAATCACAATCAGTTAAGGCAGTTGCCCTCTCATGCTGGGTGGTTGTTTCTCTAAAGTGGCCCTAGGCCTCTATGGTACTGACAAAGGGGACACTGAGATGGGGACACATTTGGTTTGGGACTAGTGAGCTGTATTTATGTGGTTGAGGCCAGTTCTATATATAGTTACTGTATTCTTGGCCATCCTGGTTAGGAATTGTTTTCCACTGTGTTAATTCACTTTTCAGTATGACCCCAAGACAGGGTCTAGGTCTGATTATAGTATGAATATGCACTGGAGCACTCAGCACTGGAGGTTCATAGGTAGTAGGAGAAAACAAGGTTTGAAATGTGCTGAGCCAGAAATTAGTACATTGCCTTTTCTTTCCCTTGTTAGAAGTTGTAAATTTGTAGGTTGGAGGACTGATTCATTTCCTATCGATATCTGGTCCATAGGGAAGTTCTTTTGTCAGAAATATACTCAACGGGCACCTGGATGGCTCCGTTGGTTATGTGTCTGCTTTCAGCTCAGGTCATGATCCCAGGGTCCTGGGATTGAGCCCCACATCAGGCTCCCTGCTCAGTAGGGAGCCTTCTTCCTCCCCTCCTCCTACCCCCATTCGTTCTCTCTCTCTCAAATCAATAAATAAAATCTTAAAAAAAGAAATATACTCAATAATGCAGCATGAACAAATATCAATTGTTTAGGGGCTGAGGGGTTTGAAAGGAATTGTAGAAAATGCTGTTTATCATAATTCTCATGTTTTTAGGGAGAAAATTCATAGTCATAGCACAAACATGAGTACACCCATAACAGCTCATATGTAAAGCATATGTGATAGAAGATTTACCATATTTTGACTACAATCATAAACATTTACATGACATTACAATATGGAGTTGTGAACCTAGAAGAGCCTTTTTATAAACTATTAATAAATTGTTTTGAGCTAGAGCGAAGCTTAATTATCTCCCTGTGCTTTCCATGGAATAATAGTACAAAATTGTTATCACATGGAGAGCTCATTGAAGAGTTATGTAGCCAAATGGAGCATTATAAAAGTGGTTGATTAATAATAATATTTATCTCTCTGATGTTGTTGTGATTTTTCTATGTGTCATCTTTTTAAACAAATATTTGAAATTCCATTTTAAACCTAATTTTGCATCCCTTTTCTTAAAGGAGGACCCCAAACATATAGGCATCAGACCCCATAAAGCCTGGATCCATCCAGCTCTTCAGTGTGGCTTCCAGTGCCCCCAGAGCAGCCTGCAGCCCACACCTGCTCCTGGAACCAGGCCAGCAGAGGCACCGTAGCTGCTTCCCTTCCTTGTATCTGCAGAAGTTGGGGTGCAGTCTCATTCTCAGATCTTGGCTGGGGCGCAACATACTGCTGGGGCCTCTGCTGCCTCGGGAGCCCCCACATATCCCGCCCAGGTCTAGATCTAGCAGCATAGTGGTGAACCTGCTCTTGTGGGCAACAGCCCCTCTCCCAACCATGCGTGTACTCCCTATTCTCCTCCATGGCTCCCCACCAGAAATGACAGAGCTCAGGAGTCTGGGCCCCTGTCCAGGCTTGATCCCATTCAAGCCAACACACAAACCTGGGGCTTATCCCAGGATGCGGGACCGAACACCGAGTGGGTTATAGCACTAGGAACGCAAGAGTGAGTGACAATGAATAGGAATAACAAGCCTGTCCTAGCCTCAGGTGAATATGAAAATTCAGTGACATACAGAGTGATATGGGTACTCTTGGAGGTTGCATGGAGGGAACAGGGGGACAGGAGAGAAAGCAACGTGATTGATTCACTCTCCTTAGTGATTCGTAATAATAGATGATGGTAACACTGCACCTTTTGCTAATAACAATCTGCAATGAGGAGAGCAATCGATGGTGAATTGTATAAGGGCAGAAGCCATGCGGGTTGTAAACTCGCAGATCTGCAGCGTCTGGACCAGAACGTGGTATGGAGTAGGTACTCAACAGACAGCTGTTAAGTGAGTGAAACGAAAAAGATTTTGAGTGCTTACTTTGTGCAGGCACTGTGAGAAGTGCGCCACTTCATTTAACAACCCTCTGGGAGGTTTCACAGGTGAGAAAACCAAGGGGGGCATAGGTTATGTGGCCAAGGTCCACAGTCACTCGGGTGGGTCCTCCCTGGTACTTGGCTTTCTTGCTTCATTCTAAGCCCGGAAAATTGCTTTTCATTACTCAACCTCCATCTGTACCAAATCCCAGACCATTTGGTTGGAAACGGATGACCCCAACTGCCAGTCTTTGGTCTAGTCTGAGAGTCTTGCTGCCTGTAGAGACAGGTGTTCTGGGATGAGAACAGAGCAGCCAGTTCCCAGGTGTTGGGTCATTGGCTGGTCTTGCTACCTGGTCCACCTCACCCACTGGCTGGATATGATCTGCTTCTGAAATTAGGGCTCATCTGGCTGCCCAGACTGAACCCACAGACACAGCCAGGTTGTCCTGCATAACAGAGTTAAACTCACGCCTCCCAGTGGGCTTCTGTTTGTGTCCACCTCTCCCCTAGTCTGCCCATCTTTAGAAGTTGCTAATAGCTTGTATCCCTGTAAACATGATCAGTGCTTGTGCTCCCACCTCCTCCAATAGACTATGCATCCTCAGAGGCAGGGGCTGGGTGATACGTGTACCTCCATGCCTTGTGCTCTGCATGAAGTCCTGTATGTCCAGATAGTGGCAATTTCATAGGAGGATTTCAATCCTCTTACTGGCTGTTGATCTTAGGCAAATGACTTCACTCCTGTTTTCTCATCTGTAAAACAAGGGGTGATAATGGCATATACCTCACAGAATTGCTGTGAGGTTTAATTTAGTCTTAGTCAGTAAATATAAAGACAAAAAGTGGTACCTGGCACAGGGAAGCTCTCTATCAGTATTAGTCATTATTTCTCTTAATGACCATACAGCACCTTCTTTTCTTCCTTTTTAAGCTTGTTAATAGTACATGCAACACATTTTAACACCAAACCGTTGGCTGTCTGGTGTTTTTCTCTGATTGTTTCTTAAGGACAAGCTTTGGTGTCTTGATTATATTTTATAAACTCTCTTATGCTAAGTTAAGGATACTGCTGGGTTTTTACCTGGGTTGGTTTATAGATCTCTTCGGAAATCTGAGCAAAATCATAACTGTTCCTGCTCAGGGACCCATAGATGCAAAGTATCACTTCCCACTTTTAGGAGTCTTCCCACTGCCAGCAAGGGCTCTCTGATCAAGAATATCTAGCCTGGGGCAGTCTGGGTGGCTCAGCAGTTTAGCTGCCTTCGGCCCAGGGTGTGATCCTGGAGACCCGGGATCGAGTCCCATGTCGGGCTCCCTGCGTGGAGCTTGCTCCTCCCTCTGCCTATGTCTCTGCCTCTCTCTCTCTCTCTCTCTCTCTTTCTCTGTGTCTCTCATTAATAAATAAATAAAATCTTAAAAAAAAGAATATCTAGCCTGATTCTAGATCTGGTCCTGCCACCAACATGCTGTTGCTGGGCAGGCAACTTTCCTTCTATGGGCTTCTGTACAAGGGGCTTGATGGATCCTTCTAGTAAGGACATCTCATACTTTTCATCTTCTGCTTTACCAAGCAATAACTTCCTTCTAAATTCCATTAGGTCAGATAGAAAGGGGAGAAAAAAAAAACAAACAAACCTCAAAAAACAAATCTCATTCCATTACAGCTCAAAGCTTTCTCTTCTCTTCATAGTACCTTTAAAATGGGATAGACAGAAAGAAAGCTTCATAAATCTCCCATAAGCCAAGAGCTTGACTAAAGTAATTGCAAGACAGGGCAGAGAAGGCAGCTTGCGCCTCCACTTGCTGTGTCTGGAATCAACTACCCTTAGGCTCCCATATATCAAAAGCCAAAAGGAGGGCACTCCTTGTATATCACCTCACCCCCAAACAGAGGTGGGGTCGATGGTAGGACTTCAGTAGGACAATCAGATCCCAGGGACCTCTCCATCTCCTATCCCAGGTGTCTTCTCAGGGGTCTAATAGGGTCCATTACTCTGCCCCTATTTCCTAAACTGTTCCTTCTACACCCTCCACACCCCAGATACATGTTGGTACTGGGCAGAAAGTACATAAAATAAGTCACCTTTTGTAAGCTCTTGGTCTTACGTTCTTAGACTTTAAAACATCTCCCCACCCTACCAGGTTGGTATTTCCAAGGTAAGGCTCCATCAGAGGGATGATGACATACAAAAGCCCTATGATGGGCATGCTCTACAGTAACTGAAAGAAGATTAGAGCAGCTGGACACTGAAGGATGTGGTATAAGATGTGGTGAGAGGGGCCAGTTCTTGCAGGACCTTGAACTTCTTGTGTAGTATTTTAGTGTCCAAGACAAGTAGGACGCCTACTGATAGGTTTCAAGCAAGGGGAGGGGTGGAGATAGTGCTTTAAGTCCAATGGCAGTCTACAATCAGGATGTCTTAGAAGAGCTGGAACAGGGGTACCAGGGTGGTTCAGTTGGTTAAGCGTCCTATTGTTGGCTTCAGTACAGGTCATGGGACCAAGCCCCACATCGGGCTCTGTGCTCAGCTAGGAGTTGCTTGAAATTCTCTCTCTCTCCCTCTTCCAAAAACACCCCTTCAATGAATAAATAAATCTTACAAGAAGAAGAAGAAGATAGATGAAGAGGAAGAAGAGGAAGAAGAGGAAGAAGAAGAAGAAGAAGACGAAGAGGAAGAAGAAGAAGAAGAAGAAGAAGAAGAAGAAGAAGAAGAAGAAGAAGAAGAAGAAGAAGAAGAAGAAGAAGAAGAAGAAGAAGAAGAAGAAGAAGAAGGAGAAGAAGAAGAAGGGCTGGAACATGACATTCATCCCGACAAAGCTCAGTCCCCAGGTAACAGGCACTAGGTGGGTCTTGGGACCCAGGAAGCAAGCAGGGACTTGGTTTCCAGGACTGAGATACAGGTTAGCAAGAAAAGCAACAAGGCAGCTTAGGTTGTGATTAAACTAGAGATTCCTGCAACCACACCTCTCCTTCCTAGGGAGTGGGTCAGTGATGGCCTGTGCAGGCACAAAAACAACTCAGTCTGCAGGTGTGGGTCAAGTGACACTAGCTTGGGACTGGAGTGCTTCAGGGTGGGCCATGAAAGAGTTTAGGGCCTGAAATTAGGACCTGCACTTCATCCTGTCTTTGGAGATCTGTGGAGGGGAAGATGATAAGGAGGAGGAAGAACGTGGAAGATGGAAGTACTGGTGCATAGGCAGAGTAGCTGTTGGAAGTTTATGTAAATGCACAGAGGAGGAGGCCCATTTCCTTATTTTTAGTGCATTTGCATTCAGGATCTTCCTAGCTGAGAGCTGGCCAAGGTCATTACAATGGACATTTTCTCTTGCAGGGACCCGTTAATTTATCCCATTATAGCTACGCCTCTCCATTCTCCATAGGTACTTACCATACATCTAAATTCTGCCTGTGTTAAAGCTGAGCCATGGGAAAGGCCCACTGAATTATGGGGTCAGGGCCCTTCTTCCCATTCCCTCCCCCAAAATTTCCTCTACTTTTGGTTGTCACAGAAGCATTATCACCTGTCTGGAGTAACCCATTAGCTAAAGAGCATATTAGCATAGATGGCTTTTTCAGACACACACCCTCAGGAAGCAGTTCCACCCAGCCCTGGGCTTTAAGGGGGTGATCAGGAGAGTTCATTTCAGTGGGAGGCAGCATGGTGTCCTAGAAAGAGATGGGACCTCGGGTTCTGGTTCTCATCATGCCACTTCTCATCTACTTATTCATGTAAAGGGTTTGCCCTCATACTTCCTGAGTGCAGACATGGACCCTGCCCTCAAGGATTCTTGAAGTTCTGCAGGAATGACATGATAGTTGTATGGAGACTTAATTTAGTGATGTCTTGCATTCAACTCAATTAATTTGTATTTCAGTTTGGGGTAAATCAAGAAGTCTTTGTGGAAGGGCTAGCCTTTGAATTGGCCCTTGAAGAATGGAAAGGGACTGAACAACTCTTGGGACATCATCTGTAACATGTAACTTATTCTTTCTGTGTTACAGCTTCTGGCCAGATCTGCAGATGGAGAAGCTTTCCTCTAGGTGTATAATAGACCAACTTTCGGTGAGCACTTTTCATGAGGCCGGTGCCAAGCTGCACAATAGGGTACAAAGATGCAGTGGCTGGTATCCCTTGGTAAAAAATCCCCAAGGCCATCACAACATGGAGCCATCTGCTCCCTAACCTCTGGCTTTCCCACATACTCCCACATCTCTATTTCTGACAGAGACCAGCACTCTGTTGCCTCCTCCCAGGTGAATCACTTTTGGTCAGATTCTACTTGTTCATTAGTAGTTCTGACATGTTTGGAGTGTTCATGCATTATCTTGAGGTGTCGTACAAACATGATTAACACCATCATGTCTGGTAAAGGAAAGAGCAGAGAGTATGGAAGTTTCTAGCACGAAAGGGGCTGTTATTATGGAAGAAAAATTGTGGTCAGGAAATGATAGATGTTGAGGTCTACATGGGGTGATTTGTCTGTAAAGGTAAAGGTAATTCCCAAGGGCAGAACACATACCATGAAGCATACAGAAGAGGCTCTGTGTGCAGAGTCATCACTCGCCAGAAAAGGCAATGACAGTGACAATTTCAGAGTACCTGCTACTTGCCAAACAATTTCAAAATGCTCTGCATACACATTAACATGTCTATTTCTCACAAAAGTCTTTGGAAGGTGGGGGTCACTATTAGCATTGCCCCTGTTTTACAGATGTAGAAAGGGAGCCTCCGGGTTGTTACACAACTTACCCAAGGTCAGGAAAAAGCATCCCCAGCCACTAATACATTGGCACAATTGGACATGCATTGAATGTGTATTATGTGCCAGGCATTGCTCTAGGCTCTTTCTACCCACTATTTGTTCATTTCATCCCTACTGCAGCCTTATGAGATGGGCTCTAATTATGGCTCTCATCTTGCCAGTGAGAGGGGTTAAGTGACATGGCCAAAGGAAGTGAATCCAGCCTACCCAATTCCACAGCCTTCCTTCACATAGAAGAACGTGAAGGTGGTACAGTATTTATGGAGGGAAGGGGACCAAGCTGAGAAATACTCAAGGCACAACCCAAATGGCTTTGTGGCTGAGGGTGCAAAACAAGGAGAAGCTGAGATTTCTCTAGGATTTCTTCCAGCTTCCCCTCTATGTTTCAAAGGAGGAGAGCAGATGTGGGGGCTGTGGTGAGCTGTCTGAGCCTTTGAAGCAAAAATTGAACTGGCATGGGAACGTGAATGCTGGCTCTGGTGTGCAACCAACTTCTGACTTCAGGCAAATTATTTTTACTTCAATAAGTCTGTTTCCTCATCTGGAAAATAGAGGAAATAAGATCTGCTCTCCACTTACTTCACTTCAGTGTTTTTCAGATAAAAGACCAAGTTATGCAGAACACCATGTCTCCATCACTCTGGGGGAGAGCCTAGGTGTAAATGATTGACATCTGCAAATTCATTCATTCGCTCCCTCATGCATTCAGGTACAGGATCATAGACTCTTTGAGCTAGAAGGGGCCTTGAAGATTCACTCCACCACTTCCTCATTCCACCACCTCCCTGAAGCTGGAATTCCACCTAAAATATTTCTGAGCCATTCTAGGTTCAAGCACCTCCAATGATGGCTAAACACTTACATCTCAAGGGTGTTCTTTCCATTATTAAAAAATAAAATCTGTCAGTGCAGGAAGTTATCCTTCCATTTAACTGAAGGTTACCCTTTAGTAGCTTCCTCCTCTGGTTCTTATTTTATTCATTTAAAAAAAATCCATGTCAAAATGTAACTTTTGGTGATTCATTGGCCATGTATTAGACACTGTGGAGGATCCAAGAGAAATAGCCATTGACATTGCCCTTGAGGAGCTTTTGATGTGGCTGACAAGATAGGATAAACATTCCTAAAGATTTGCACAGCAAATGAAAAAAACAAGAGACACCAGAAGGCTGAGCCCTGTTGGAGCCACATGGATGGTATAGAAATAAGTGCCAGAGGGACTCAAAGGGGGAAGAGAATCCAGTGTGGACTAAGTGGCCAGGAAGACCTGCCAGAGGGGAAATCTCATGGGATCCTTACCAAAAGAGTGCAATTTGAACAGGCAGGGGATCATTGGGACAGGGGAAACATTGGGAGCAAAGTTCAGAGACAAGACAACAGAGAGGCAGTAAAGATTGCCCTTCAGAGTTACTGTGTGAGTAGCCCAGGTCCAGATGTGTATTGAGCAGCTGGCGAATAGGAGCTGCTTTGGTGGTTTTGCCTGTACTCTCAGAAACGTGGAACCACTAATCCTCTTTAAGCTTCAGGTTAGCATATTTTTCTTCCTGAAGCCATTTATCTTACTGAGACCCAAACTGACAGTCAGACTATTCTCTTTTGATTGTTCTGGATCCTTTTCTGGCGAGAGATAGCAATGACCCAAAAAATGGTCCAGAAGTCTCTTTGCTAAAGGAAAAAGAGAGAAATCAACAGACCAGAGGGAGAAATGTCAATGTTAATCTCAGCTCTGTCACTGACCTTGGGTGAGCCCTCTACCCTGTCTTGCCCCACTTTCCTTACCTGTCAAGTGAGGATCTCCATCCTGGCAATCACTAATATCCATTTCCCCTTCACTCCTGGGCTGGGATATGCAGTCTTGAATAATTGTGGCTTGCCTCTATATGAAGCATAATCATTATTCAAATTAACTTTTGTATTTGTCTAGCACTTTTTACACTTCATAGAGCCTCCACATCCATCACCTCACCTGCAGCTTGTCACAACTCTGACATAACCAGGGCAATAGCTCTTGTAATTCCTGACACATGGGGAAACTGAGTTCTAGAGCAGAGAAGTGACTCGCCAATAGGTCTAGGGCCTCCGAGTCTCTGGATTTTCACTTATTATCTCTGGGCTGATTTTCATCCCATTCCAGGAAAACCTTAAAAAAAAAGTCCAAAACATATTATTTTGTAAATTGAAAGTTGTTTTTCTTTTTCCAAATGAAGCAGTCTATTTACTTTCTTCTCCAACAGCAATCTTTGTCCCTAATTTCTCTAAACTTTTTTTAATTGGAGCTGCCAAAATTTCAGGTTGCTTGCAGTACAAATATTAATTTGACTAATGAAACTTGGAAATTATGTGATCCCATTTCCCAGTTTGTACCACAATACAGAAATTAAAGAAACATGCAGAGATTGGAGTAATAAAGGAGTATCAGTTCCTTTATCTTCTCCCTGAGGAAGATCTTAACAGAGGCTGAGACCTCTGGAAGGTTAGACGGTATATGAACCCAGTGAAGCTGGTTGAGTTAAACTTAAAGACATATTTGAATATTCAAAATATCAACACTTGAAAATATTGGGTTTAAAAGTATGAAGACTGGGCACCTGGGTGGCTCAGTCAGTTAAGCATCTGCCTTTGTCTCAGGTCCTGATCCTAGGGTCCTGGGATGAAGCTCCACATCTGGCTCCCTAATCAGCAGGGAGTCTGCTTCTCTCTCTGCCCCTCCCCCATCTTGTGCACACACACACACTCTCTCTCTCAAATAAATAGAATCTTAAGAATGAATGAATGAATGAATGAATGAATGAATGAAGATTGGAGCTCTTGGACTAGGTTTTGAGTTGTTTTGCCACTTACCAGGAGTGTGATATAGGACATGTCATTTAAACTTTTGGAGCTTTAGTCTTTTTATTTCTTGGGGTTTTCTTGCAGGATCTTTTGGTTTTTTTAGAGCTTGAGGTTTTTGGGTTTTTTTAAATTCTTTTTATTTTTTTTATTTTTTTTAATTTTTATTTATTATTTATTTATTTATTTATTTATTTATGATAGTCACACAGAGAGAGAGAGAGAGGCAGAGACACAGGCAGAGGGAGAAGCAGGCTCCATGCAGGGAGCCCGACGTGGGATTCGATCCCGGGTCTCCAGGATCGCGCCCTGGACCAAAGGCAGGCGCCAAACCGCTGCGCCACCCAGGGATCCCTTAAAATTCTTTTTAGTGGTGATACTAATAACATCTACCTCTTAGGATTGGATTAAAGATTGAATAAGGCAATTAGTCTAGACCGTTCTTCGTAATGTTTGGTATATACTAAGAGCTCAGAAAGGTTAGCTGCCATTAGCATGAGCTTAGGACCTAGAAGCCTGTGTTTCCAAGATGTGCTCATATGTTAAAGTCCTCAGGGCATTTGTATCTCAGCCCAGTTCCTTAGCTGGGCTTCTGACCTACCTATCTACCCATCCAATATCTCTTTCTGGAAGCCTTATAAGCACATTGGTCTCAACTGATCCCAAGGGCTCTAATGGTCTTCCTCTCAAACCAGCTTATCCCCAGGCTCCCCTATCTCAGTTAACAGCATAGATCCCCATCCAGTTGCTCAGTCAAAAAGGCCAAAAACAATCCCAGATCTTCCCCCTCTCTCCTGCTGTACCATCACTAATCCCATTAATTCCACCTCCTAAAGATCTTTTTTTTTTAATTTTTATTTATTTATGATAGTCACACACACACACACAGAGAGAGAGAGAGAGAGAGAGAGAGAGAGAGGCAGAGACACAGGCAGAGGGAGAAGCAGCCTCCATGCACCGGGAGCCTGACGTGGGATTTGATCCCGGGTCTCCAGGATCGTGCCCTGGGCCAAAGGCAGGCGCCAAACCGCTGCGCCACCCAGGGATCCCAAAGATCTTTATTCTTTCCATTCTCCTCTATATCCATTGCCATCATGCTAGCCTGAGAATCACCATGTCTCTCTTGAAACCCCTCATGATCTCTCCCCATCATCTCTGGCCCATCTCTAATCCACTTCTCACAATCAGCCAGATGCACTTTTGAAGCCAGCTTCTTATTGGGACCCATGCAATCCCCCCATACATGCTGATGAATTTCTGACCACAGTCCTGTATACCTCAATCATCCATCCACTGTTCTGGCCTGTTCACTGTGCTTACAGCTCAGGGCTCTGGGGGTGGGGGGTATGCACTTTTATCAATACACTTTATTTTCTACAAGAGCTTTAGGTTTGCAGGAAAACTGAGCATATGATACTAGGGGTTCCTATATATACCCTCACTCCACACAGTCTCCCCTATCATTCGTGGGAAAAATTTGTTAAAATTAATAAAATAATATGGATATATTGCTATTAACTAAAGTCCATAATCTGCATTAAGGTTAACTCTTTGTGTTGAATTAGTCTATGGGTTTGACAGAGGTAAAGTGTCATGCATCCACTGCAGAATAGTTCTGCTGCCCCCAAACATTCCAATGTTCTACTTACTCATGTCTCCTCTCCTCCCCCAAATCCCTGGCAACCAGTGATCTTTTTCCTGTTGCTATAGTTTTTCTTTTTTCAGAATGCCATACAAGTGAGATAATACTGTACATAGCCTTTTTATATTGGCTTCTTTCATTTAGCAGTGTGCACTTAAGGCTCCTTCCTATAGTTTTGTGACTTGATAGCTCATTTCTTTTTATTGCTGAATAATATAACATTGTATAGATAGAATGTGGTTTGTATGGCCATTCATCTACTAAAGAACATTGTGGTTGTTTCTAGTTTTTGACAATTACGAATAAAGCTGATAGAAACGTTTGTATGCAGGTTTCTATGTGGACGTAAGTTTTCAACTCCTTTGGCTAAATACCTAGGAATACAATTGGTGAATTGTCTATGTTTAACTTTGTGAGAAACCACCAAACTATCTTCCAAAGTAGCTCTTCCATTTTGCATTCCCACTAGCAATGAATGTGAGTTTCTGTTGTTCTATATCCTTGTTAGCGTTTGGTGTTGTTAGTGTTTTGAATTTTAGCCATTCTAATAGGTATGTCAGAGGTATCTCACTGTGGTTTTAATTTGCAATTTTCTAATGATTCATGACATTGAGCATCTTTTCATATGCTCAGTTGCCATTTATATATCTCTTTAATGAGATATCTGTTCAGATCTTTTGCCCATTTTTTAATCTGGTTGCTTGTTTTCTATTGTTGAGTTTTTTGTAATTTTTGATACAAATCCTGTCTCAGATATGTATTTTGTAAATGTTTTTTCTTAGTCTATGTCTTGCCTTTGCAGTCTTTTAACAGTATATCTCAGAAGCTTCTAATTTTTATTAGGCCAGCTTGTCGAGTTTTTCTTTCATGGATTTGCTTTTGGTGTTGTAGCTAGAAACTCATTACCAAATCAAATCCCCTGGATTTTCTTTTATGTTACCTTCTAGAATTTTATGGTTTCACATTTTACATTTAGGTCTGTAATCGTTTTGGTGAATTTTTATGAAAGTCTGTGTCTAGATCTTTTTTTTTTTTTTTAATGTGGATGTCCAATTGTTCCAGTACCATTTGTTGAAAAGACTACCCTTTCTCCATTGTATTGCCTTTGCTCCTTTGTCAAAAATCAGTTGACTCTAATTGTATGGGTCTATTTCTGGATTCTTTATTCTGTTTCATTGGTCTATTCTTTTCCCAATACCACACTATCTTGATTACTATAGTTTTATAGTAAGTCTTGAAGTCGAGTAATGTGAGTCCTCTGATTGTTATTCTTTGTTCTGTGGTTTTGACAGCCCTATAATGCACACCAGTCATCCTGAAGGTTGACTCCTAAAGGATACTTGATAAACCTCACAAATATGAGGGGGGTGGGAGAGCCTAACAACTTGTTCTGTAGGAAAATTTCAAACAAGTTCTATTCTCTTCCACCCTACCCAGGAAACAATATGTTCCTTCTCAATATGAAGAAACTGCATGAAGGTTTCCACTCTTATAGAAGATGTCCAAGTTTTCTGCCTTTTCATCACTAAATGGGGTTGCTTACAGGTGTCTGTGACAACTAACAGTTCTCATAGGGATGAGTTAGTGAGAATATCCGCAATGGCAGACACACATCTTTTGAGTCTCTTTCACTCCCTGACTCTCCCACTCATCTTTCACTATTAATCAAGTCACCACTTCCCTTTTGGAAATCTTCTGGTGAGAATTGGTTACTCTCCATATATAGAAATTCTGGAGTCTCTTGTCTCTTCCAGAATTTTCCTCCGTCTATGTTCTAGTGGCAGATTGAGATGAGGATATGATACCTGCAGCTCAAATAATGTTCCAGCTGGAGAGTTAGATATCAATTTCCTTCCTGGGAGAAAACCTGCATTACAATGGGGTTTTCTTTAGAAATCCTCTCACTGTCCTTCGAATAGGAGTGGTCCTATCTCACACTGAGGACAGGAAAAATGCAACTGCGCTCTTGATGAGGCCAACAATTTCTTCAAATGTTAATTTTCTCTTCCATGGGTTGGTTGGGACAATGGAGGTAGGAGTTGAAGGATCAGGTCTTCTATCTTTTAATAATACCCCTGAGGGGAAATGTGGCAGCTTCTAGAAGGTGAACACACTTTGATCCTATTGTTTTTAACTATTGGCCTTTAGTCAAATACGGAGACCACAGAGAAACTGCCAAGTAATATCCAGTCATAAGCAAACATGCTCATCTGAGTCCTTTTCTCCAAATCCCCAAGTTTCTTTCTTTCTTTCTTTCTTTCTTTCTTTCTTTCTTTCTTTCTTTCTTTCTTTCTTTCTTTCTTTTTTTATCCCCAAGTTTCTTACCATAACTTATTCAGACTCTACAGTTAGGTCCCTGGCTTCCTCCCTGAACTCATCATCCACCTCACTTCCCTAGCATATTCTGCTCTAGCTATACTTGCTCCACACTGTGGGTTATACACGCCGTGCTTAGCTGGCTTTTAGTCTGTGCTTCTGTATTCCCTCTATCAGACACTCTTCTTTCAGACTGTTACATGGCTCAGTCACTTCATGTAGGTTTCTGCTCAAATAAGACCTTGGCAGATGTCTCCCCTGGCTACCTCTAGTGAGCTCCTATACTCTCCCTTCTCTCATCCTGTACTTACCATTATCTGTGTATTATCTACCTCAGTACCCTTGAATATCAGCTCCATAAAGGTGGTTGGGTATCTTTTTCACCTCTGTGTCTTCAGTGCACACAACAGGTGCTAAGGAAATATTTGTTAAAGATTCAATGCACTAAGTACTATGGCAGTTTTGATCACACATTTGCTATGTACCATGTCTCTTGTGATCATCTCTACATTTTATTCCTATCATTTTCCATATTGTTTTGATTTTAGGACAGAAATCATTACCAGAAGATGGTTAGCGGACTTAGTACAGAGCTGGGTACACACTGAGAACACAATAGCATTTGTGGACAGAATGAGCTCTGCTGGATCTTTACTGTTAGGTTGTGCCTTGAGCTGAGTACAAGATATGCAATACCTGCATGCAGCCTATGGGAGTAGGCGTTCCAACAGCATTTAATAAGATATTCAATAATGTACTAATTTTTCTCAGGACTTTCAATTTTAATTCGTTCTAACCTTCTCTTCTTTCACACTCCCACTGTGGTGCCTTTGAGCAGATGTCTTCATTGGTGCAGACATCTCTGTTGAATGTTCTGGGATGACCTGACTCTCCTTTGGGAGCCAGCCACTAATTCTGCCCATTACAACATGCACAGAGAGTTAGCGTTTTTCCTTCCAGCACATTCTACCAACCACTTGTCTGTGTCCTATTTTGTTGTCTGCTGTATTGAGTAATTATTCACTTTAAAAAAAAATTCCTAGAGGTTCTCATATTCTTCCTTTGCCCAAAATCCTTTTTATCCAAATAGAAAACTTTTAGTTTCACATAAGTCTGCATTTTAGGAACATGAGCTAACTGGCCCCACTCTTTTGATCTACTCTCACTCATGAATGTGGGAGTGATGGGTTGTGGTGGGCTCAGGAGGTTAGAAATGGGTACTTGTTTCACAGGCCAGAAATAAGAGTGAGAAGTTCCTAATTGACTCAACCAATGGTACTGAGAACCAGAGAGTCATACAAAATCAGTCTTTTTGGGGCATCATAAATTAAAAACATCAGGCACACTAATTCAAACCCCCAAATCCAGCATTCCAGAATCGGAGATCAGGATAGTGTCTCGAAGCCAAGAGTTGACAAACTAGTTTAGATGGGGTGGGATGCAGGAGATCAGGATGGGATTCTGAGTGTTCTCAGCATTTTGGTACCAGACTGCTTATGCAGAGGATGAGAGAGTTGGGCCAAAAGCAAGGAGAATAATCACTTTTTTTGAAGAACTTTTGATATTTCTGTGTGACCACAACAACAGTCACACGAACATTCAAATCTTGATATAGAATTTATGAAGGATTTTAACATGTGTTATTGTGTGTGACCAGTTCTGCTAATTAGAAATGATTATATTTTTCTCGTATTTATAGCTGAAAAAACTAAGGGATAGAGAAGTTACATGACTTGCCCAAAGTTACAAGCAAAGAAATGGTTGAGCCAGGATTCAAGCAGAGTTGTATCTAATCCTAAAGGAGTTAGGAGTTTGTATCCTAAAGGAGTTTGTATCCTAAAGGAGTTCTTTTTATTTACCCCATAGATAGTTACTCAGTACTAACCATATGCCAGACACCATTCTACAGGCTTAGGAAATTTCAGCAAATCAGAAAGACAAGCACCTGCCCTTCTGGGCCTTACATTCTCTCCATTATCACTGTATTACGCAGATCTTCTGGGTAGGTTCTTTTCCTGTTTTTAAAGATTTTATTTATTTATCTGAGATAGAGAGAGCACCAGCAGGAGGCATGGGAAGAGGCAGGAGGAGAAGCAGGCTCCCTGCTGAGCAGGGAGCTGGACATGGGGCTTGATCCCAGGACCCTGAGATTATTATGTGAGCCAAAGGCAGATGCTCAACTGACTGAGCCACCCAAGCACCCCTGTAGGTTCTTATTCTAACGAGCAGAGGGTTGTTGTACCTAGTGCACAACCACAATTAATGAGAAGAAAAACATTTATTAAAGATTTATTATGTGGTAAGCATTGCAAGAAGTGTTTTCTGTGCATTATCTACTTTATCTTCACAAGCACCCTCTGAGGCAGGTATAAAATGTCACCATTTTATAGATGGAGAAATTGAAGCTTGAGGATATTGTTTAAGTGATTCACATAGCTAGTCATATTACAGCTGGATTTGGATCCAGGAGGGTCTGATTCCAAAGCTCATGCCCCTTATCATATCACCTCACTGTTGGTAGTTTTGTTGCCTGATGTGGAAAAAAATAGAAGATATACTTAAGGGCAGGGTACCATTCTGACTGGACATGTGTAGAAACTTTGCTTTTCTTTCTTCTCATCCCCATCAACCAGACAGTGGTTCTACAGGATTTTCAGCAACTATCAGGTTCAGCCTCTCTCCTGACAAGGTTCTGTGAGATTAAAACTATTTACAAATCAAAATGACTCTTAGTGACTTTAGTTAATATACTCACAAAAGTCGGGCACCTGTGTGGCTCAGTATTTGAGTATCTGCCTTTGGCTCAGGCCCTGACCTGGGGTCCTGGGATAGAGTCTCTCATTGGGCTCCCTGCAGGGAGCCTGCTTCTTCCTCTGCCTATGTCTCTGCCTCTCTCTCTATGTCTCTCATGAATAAATAAATTCATTAATATATTAATATATAAATTAACATCAATTATTGCTATATTAATATTCATATTATATATTAATACGAATTATATTAATTAAAAATTAATAACATCTTTAATATATATATATACAGTCACAAAAGAGAGCTCAAATGTATTCACAAAATGTAAATATAAAGAGAGTTTAAAAATAAATGAAATATTTAATAATAATACTCCAGGACTATTTTATAAGCAAATTCTATAAGCCATACAAGAAAGTTGGCAGAGAAACATTCATGGAGAGAGATGTTTGCTCCTGTCTTCATTATATAGGGGAGTAATCATGGTTTCATTGTTGAAAGTGATAAGAAGAAAAATATAATTTCAAGTATTTTTTAGTGCACAAAGGCTTTGGCATTAAAGATAGACTCCTAATTCTGAGAAATGAACAAGAGGTAGTGGAAGGGGAGGTGGGTGGGGGTTGGGGTGACTGTGACGGGTACTGAGGGGGGCACTTGAGGGGATGCGCACTGAGTGTTATACTATATGTTGGCAAATCGAACTATAATTTTAAAAATGTACAAAAAAAAAGATATGCTATTTCTTCTTTTCAAAGTCTCACTAAAGGGAAAGTATCCCACAATGATGATCAGAATGGGAGAAGGCTCCTTAGCCGTGGAAAGAATGGAGGAAACGTGGGAGGAAGAAGTGGCAGCTAATCACACGATGTCAGGCTTGCTTCATGGCCCGGCATATTGTCAATTTTAGTAAGTTTTTTTTTTTTTTTTTCCTGTATGCCTTGGAAAAGTAGATATTTTGCAGTTTCTAAATGCATGTTTTGTATGTTTTATTATTTCTAAAATTAAATAAGTACCTGTTATTTCCAAATTATCATAGTAGGTGCTGCCGGGAAAGAGCTTTATTTTTTTTTTCATTTATTTTTTATTTTTTAATATATTTTTTAATTTTTTTTATTTATTTATGATAGTCACAGAATGAGAGAGAGAGAGAGAGAGAGGCAGAGACAGAAGCAGGTTCCATGCACCGGGAGCCCGATGTGGGATTCGATCCCGGGTCTCCAGGATCACGCCCTCGGCCAAAGGCAGGCGCCAAACCGCTGCGCCACCCAGGGATCCCGGGAAAGAGCTTTATTAAAAGACTTGGTGCCTATTCTTTTTTTAAGAGATTTTATTTATCCATTCATTCTTAAGAGACACAGAGAAAGAGAGAGGCAGAGACACAGGCAGAGGGAGAAGCAGGCTCCATGCAGGAAGCCCGATGTGGGACTCGATCCATCCAGGATCGCCTTGGGCCGAAGGCGGTGCTAAACCACTGAGCGACCCAGGCTGCCCGTCTTGGTGGCTGTTCTTAAAGAGCTTAGACCCCATTGCAATTTGAAAAATAGATTTATGAAGGTAATAAAACCATCTGTAATCTAACGGTAATCTAATAAAAAACATTTTTTATTTTATTTTAGTTTCCCACTCCATCCCAAGCATCTATTACTTATCTGAATCATACTACTAGAGCAAACTTACACAATGCTTTTCCCCTACTCTGTTAGATACCTTTGCTTTGTCTTTTTACATCAATTCCCCTTAGCTTTACTCTGTCTTCTGGGATTTTGATGGGTATGGACACATTAATGTGTTCTCTTCCCTCTCATTCCCACTTGGCATTTGGCTAATGGAAATCCCAGCAGGGTTCAGAAGGAGGGAATAGAATAATATTGGGTTAATTTTTCTCCTTGCTCCCTTCCTACAGGTTCACTGCAGGCAGACTTCATTCTTCAGCTGAAGATCAAAGCTCCTGTCAAGGAACTCCTGTCCATGTGACTTTCTCCTTCCAGGTGCCAGTAACTTTTTCCTTCCATCCACCCTCCAGACTTAGGGGTTGCCACCACCTGGGGTAATATACTATGTGGCCGTACTGCACTCTTCTCTCATCTTTGTAAAGTAGTCCATTTATTAAGCTTGTATCAAATTAGTCTAGCTATAGCTTGCCATTTATCTCCTGTTGGGATCCTGATTAAAACAATAAATGGTATTGTATGAAGTCCCAGAACAGAGACCTTCAATATTGGATTCTGAGATTGAGTTGCTCATATTTGACTAATGTAGGGATAACCTCCTTGCTAAGGGGGAGATAGGATATGGGTTATCCATGGTAAGTGGTGACATGCATCATGATTATTTAATTTTTCATTAGCAGTAGCATGGATGACATGTAAGTGGGGGCAAATGCAGTGCCTATGATACTTTGTTGCTGTGGTGATAATTGTCATAAATATTGTGAATTCACATGGCCTCTCCTCTTGGCCCTAGGAAGTATTCTTTGGGGAAAGGAGAATTTGCAAGCTGTAAACATTGAACTGAGAACATGGTGGACACTTAGGAGCTTGCATGCTGTGTTTGAAGAAGCCCCTTGGTTGCGGTCATAAGGCAGCTATGCTGAGGACCAAGCCACATGTCTTTGTAGCACTAATCATTGCACATTTGGTGTAACACTACACCATAGACAAAAGATTGGTGGGGAAAAAGTATGTGACCCTGAGATGTGGGATGATGACATTTCAGTGGGTATGGATGAGGCTGAGACTACAACTTTAAATCCTGAATTTCTCAAATTCCTCTGAGCCTCCGTTATTTATGACACAATTCTACCTATGCACCCCCTTTGAGTCCCACCGGGCAGTCACCATCAGCCACCCTGCCATCTGAGGGGCAGTTGCATTGGAAGCTGAAGTTGATTATCCCAGAACTCACTATCAGCACATTGCCTTGTCTCTAGGCTTGTTACCGGACCCAGCAGAGCAAGGATTGAGAAGCAGAAGATTGTTCCTACAAGAAAGAAATTATTCACCATAAGAATTTCAAGGCCTGAACAGCAGGCATGGGACTGAATTATAAGGATATTAGTATAAGGTGGAGAGAATATTAAGTTCTGATGGGCCTAATTTGTGAACTTGGGACCATCTTTCTAGGATTTGGGATTGAATGTGTTGGTTAAGCCATGTACCCTGGATATTCATGATCTACTAAGTTGGATCACTGAAGCTTGGACTCAAAGAGTTTAAGTTAATGAGATTTAAATACTGGAACTTCCTTGATAATGTTTCAGAGAAGGGAGTCTGAAGGCTCAAGGAAATGGGGATGTAAGAATGGATCTACTACATGCCATCTCTTTAGCTTGCCCCTAACCATATCCTCACAGGAGAGCTTGGAGACAAGCCCTTCTCCAAGCCATTAACACATTCACTAGTGAAAGAAGCCGAAGCATCCTTACAGCACTTTGTGTTGGCTAGCTCCTGTGGGCTGGAGATTTGGGAACTGGATATCCTGATCTTGGTGGAGTTAATGGGATTCCACACAGCATAAGCTATATGGCAGCTCTTCACCATTAGAGACAGGTAACGAACAGGATAGACACAAGGATGGAGTGGTCACAAAAACGTTTTACCTCTCAGGTATCTGTGGAGGTGATTAATTGATCAGTATCACTACACACAAAATAATCTACTAAGGTGCTGCTTTATATATACAGGGAAAATTCTAAGACTATTGGGTAGGATTATGACTTGAGATCTGCAGTGGGGATTTTCAGCTTTTTCTTAATCCCTAGACCAAAACCAATTCACATATCCACAACCTCTCAGCCATGGGTGAGACTGGCCCTCCTTGAAAAAAGGATCCTGTTGTGTTTCTCCACTTGCATAAATGTAAATCTTCCTCAAAGACTTCTCCAAAGGGATCTGCAGTCATTTATTAGGGTGTTATGCACTGAAAAAAAGGATAGTAGCTATGTCTTCCATGGTCATTAAATACTGGGTCCTAACTGATTCTAACATACAGAGGCCTGAAATATTGCCATGGTTCACTTTTCAGTGTAGGGCCTCATAGAGACTAGGTAATAGATGGGATCTTGGATCTAGAATGTCTTATATGGATCCAGTGGCCCAAACACCCACCTGTCATTTCTCCCCAATCCTGGAATATATAGTAGGAATATATTTACAGAATTGTCACAGTAAGGGCTATGATAGTTGAGAGGGCCAAGACCAAGTGAAAGGCCTTGTAACTAATGTGAACTGACAACTATCCCCAGAATAAGACACATAAATCAGAAATCAGTGCTTCCAGCAGGGATTTGAGAGATTGCAGGCATCATGGTTCCTACACAATTTCCATTTAACTCATCTGTTTGGCTGCTACAAAAGGCATTTAGATCACAGAGTATGACAGTTGGTTATCACAAATTTAACCAAATGGTGCTGCTACTCCCAGCCATAGTTCTGGAAGTAGCTACCATCTTTACTGAATCAACCCAACACAGTTCCTGCCACATGTAGCCACAACTAGCAAATGTTTTTTTGTCCCAACCAATTAGTAAGCAAAATCAAAATCATCCTGTGTGTATAATAAAGCAATATATCTTTACTGTTTTGACCCAGGGCTGTGTCTGCTTTCTTGGTCTTTGTCACTATAATCTAGAGGGACTGTGACTAATTCTCATAACCTACCAAATATCACCCTAGTTTGTTACATTGATGACATTATGCGAATTGGTTACAGTTAACAGGAACCCCAAATGTCTTAATAAGATATATCCATGTTAGAAGATAGGGGATAAATCCTGTTAAATTTCAGATACCTAGCATATTGATGAGGTTTCTGGGGTCCAATAGCCCTATGCTTATCAGCATTATGCCACTGCAATTAGAGCCTGCTTGCTGTACCTTTCATCATGCACCATGAAGAAAGAAGCACAGCACTTGTGGGCCTTTTTGTGTGTTGCAGACAACATACATCGTATTTGGTCATGCTCCTCTGACCTGTTTATTGAGTAACTCATAATGATGACAGCTTTGAATGGGGCTTAGAGCATAATAATGCTCTGTAACAAGTTCAGTCTGTAGTGTAAAGCATTTCAAAGCTTTTTGATGCTGTAGGCCCAATGGTATTGAAAACATCTATAGCAAACAGCGATACTATATGAAGCCTCTGGCAAGCCCCAAAAGGTGCTTGACTCCTAGTGTTTGTAATGAGGACTTCTTCTGTGACAATTATTCTCTATTTGAAAAGCATTTACTGGACCCTGGTAGAAACTGAATGTCTAGCCATGAGACACCAAGTGACTATGAGACCTGAGTTGCTCATCATGACCTTGATGTTATTTGATACACTGAAGCATAAAATTGGCACATACAGTAGCATTGCATTACAAAGTATAAATGGGACATATGGAACCAGGCCTCAATTGTCTAAGAGATACAAATAAACTGCACTTACAGATGGTAAGACTCCCCTAGAGCCTCATCTACTGCTTTGCTGCCTCTCCCTCAACTCACACCTCTGGCTTCATGAAAGGTTCCCTGTGATCAGTTAATGGAGGAAGAAAAAGTATGGGCCTGGTTTAATGATGGGTCTGCAAAGTATGAGAGCATATGCTGGAAGTGGATGACTGCTGCACTTACCCCACTCTGAGATGTCTCTGAAAGAAAGAAATGAGGGGCTGCTGGGTGGCTTAGTCAGTTAAGCATCTGACTTTGGCTTGGGTCATGATCTCAGGGTCTTGGGATCAAGTTCCACATTGGGCTCCCTGCTCAGCAGGGAGTTTGCTTGTCACTCTGCTCTTCCACCTGCTTGTGCTCTCTCTCTCTCTCTTTCTGTCAAATAAATAAATAAAATCTTAAAAAAAAAGAAAGAAATGAAGGAGACTAATCCAATAGGAAGAACTTTAGGCACTACATCTGGTTGTCCAATTCATGGGGAAAGGAAAAATGATCTGAATTGTAGATGTACACTACAGACACAAAAGTAGTGGCTATTGGGTTGGCTGACTGTTTAGGGTAAAGAACAAGATTAGAAAATTGGGGACAAAAAGATCTGTAAGGAAGAGATAAACTGGCACCTAGAATAGGTAAAGAGAGTGAAGTCATTTATCTCCTACATTGATTCCTATCTGAGGACATCCATTGCAAAGGAAGCTCTTATCAATCAGGTAGACAAGAAAGAATGTCTTGTGGATGTCAGTCCCTACACACCCTAGGGCTTGCTCAGTGGGCCCATGTGGGCATGACAGCCGAGATGGAGGCTATGCATGGTCTCAGCATCATGCACTCCCCCTCATCCTGGCCTGGCTGCACCACGCTGAGTGCTTAACTTGGCAAGACCGGAGGCCAATTCCAAGTTCCAGATATGGCACCATTCCAGAGGGAAGTGGTTAGGTATCTGTTAAAATAACATATCATTGAACCCCTCCTCTCACAAATAGGAAAACTCTTTGTTCTAACAGGGATAGGCACAAATTTTGAGTGTGGATTAGTCTTCCCAGCTCAAATTGCTCTTTTAGTACCAGTGTTCTTAGTTCAAAATGCATTATGAAACACTATCTGAAACACTATCTCTGTTGACCAAGAAACTCACTTTATAGCAAAGAAAGTGTAGTCATGGAATCATATCCATTGTCTTCACTGATCCAACCATCTCTCCACTATTCAGAAGCAACCAGCTTGACAGAATGAGGGAATGGTTATGAAGGTCTCAGAATGGCACCTTGTGGGAGCCTACTATAGGTGCATGGGGTCCTAACCTACAGAATGTAAGAAATACTATAAACCAGTAGATAAACCACAAAGCCAGAATGCACTGGTTCATGTGGATGTAGGAACAAACTCATTTGAAGACTTTTTGGTTCTTGTCCCAGCAATCTAGGGCTTGGTGGCTTTGTAGGTAGTACTACCCAAGGAGTAGTATTTCCACTATCATGGTTCCAGTGATTTGTAAGCTAAGGTCTGGCCTTTTTGGGGTCTTCCTGTGAACAAATCAATAGGAAGAGGAAGGATCCCCATATTGGACTGCATGACTGACCCCAATTGTCATGGGACCATTGGAAATTACATTTCTGCTACAAAATAAGGCCATGGATTAGGGAGGATTTGCTGAGGTGCCCCTTAGTACTTGGTCAGTGAAAAACTTCCAACCTCTCAAGACTCAGATCCTATGGAAATGAAAGCTTCCTTAAGATCCCCATCTTCCTGAGCATACTGGTAGAATGTCAGAGAAGTAAAAAAAGTAGTGGAAGAAGGTGGCTAGTGCAGAGGCAAGGAATGAGATATATTTTAAGTTAATGGTACATTTTTTTTTACCTCCTCTCTGCTCCCAGATACCTTAATATAAGGATACTGTTATGTAACATTTTAAATATTAGTGAAAGTGAGTTAACACAACTATGCAATGATACAATAAGAAATGAGGTCTGTGCATCTCCTGGGCTGGAGATAAAAACTTGTGAAGCATATGACAAAAGTACAAGTGGTATTTTAAATTTTATTAAATGCCTGTGATATGCCAAATACCATGCTCTGTGCTGGAGATGCAAAGGTTAAAGAGAATAGTTCCTGCCCCAGTTCAACAACCTCAAATTTGGAAAATATGAAGAAAAGGAAAATTTACTAAAAACATTAAGACCTCAACACAAAACGTACTATTTTAGTGTATTTCTTTTATTTCTTCTTTTCCCTTGGTTCACACCATAAGGATAAACTTAAACACTGCTTTTCTCCATTGTACTGAGTCTTTTCATTGTATCTCCCCTGATCTCTTTATGTCTCCTTTCCCCCTGTTCTGTTCCTTGAACGGTTGATGTGAGTAGATGATATAAAAAAATCCACTTACTCTCTAGCTTCTCACTGGTCTTAGCCAAAGGGGGATCTTGGAAAGTTATTGAGGATATGAAAATGAACAAAGAATAACCTTATCAAAAGTCCTGAAGTGTTCTCATGCATCTTCCATTTGTCATAGCTTACCTTTAATACCTCAACAGAAAATAAGCTTTACAAGTCTCAGGAGGAGGAAAGATTTCCTCTTTGCCCAGCAATAACGTAGCCAATGAGAACCACCACAACTCAGCCAATGAGAAGTTGCCACCTCCCTAAACTCTCACTCTTCTCTAACGGACTTTCATTTCAAGCGGTCCCTCCCACCTTCCTCCTTCTTCTCTATAAAGGTGAGCCCCTCTTCTTGTTCTGAAGACTTGCCTTTGGTTGGCTATGGTTTGCATGTCCTGAGTTGTAAATCCCCTGCCATTCCTGAATAAACTCATTTTCTTGGTAAACTAATTAACTATGTTTATTTTTAAGGTTGATAGGGAGAAGAAGGGGAATGATAATAAAATATTCTCCTGTATCACTCCATGGAGACTGGCTTCAGGATGGCTGTGTCCCTTGACTTAAAGAAGTCATAAGTCCTATCAAGGTGCACCTCACCACACAACTCTCCTTGCTCCTTTCCCACACCTCATTAGACTTAGAGGTTGCAGGAGCTCTTTTATTAGCTACATGTCATAAGTTTTCCTATACTCTGCCCAAAACTTTGTAAATAATTTCTTTCCTAAACCTGTCTCAAATCAATCTAATGTGACCTCATCACCTATTTCCTTCCAGAACCCTGACTGATATACTTAGTAACATCATATAAAGCATAGATGAATATGTTATAATTGACACCATTTTCTCGTCTTATAATGATTATTATACTTATAATTATTATTTTGAACTATTAATAACTATTATTTTGAACTAATAATAACTATTATTATTATACTTATAATGATTATTTTGAATTCTGCTACAGAGAGCCTCTTGCTAATGTGTCTCCTTCTATGTCTCTTCTCACTCTAATATTTAAAAATATTTTTAGTTTAGATTCTGAAAATTGAGAATGCCCCTTAAAATTATCTGAAGTCTTTTCAAGTGTCTTAGTATGAATTATGAAAATGTTTTATAAAAGCATTACACAAATTCCTGCTACTCCATGCAGTGGATAAGTGTGATAACTTCTTTATACCAATATCAAATATTTTTATTTTAAAAGTTCATATTTTATTTTAAAATTTTCCATTATCTTAATTGCTATTGAGCTTATATCTTTTCTCACATTAACAGATATAGCTTCTTCATATTTGAATTTTCTGTATCTTTCCCATTTATTGATCTATGTATTGGTATTCTTTTATATTGATTGATATGAGCCATTATTAGAAAAAATTAACACTTTGTTATTACTCACTGCAACTATTATATAAAGTCTTGTCTTAGCTGTTGTATGTCTGTGTATCAGGATTTTAAAAATTAAATTGTAAGTGGTTGAATCTGTTAATCTTCATGCTTTATTCTATTGCTCTAAGCTTGAAAAGTTCTTCCTCCTCTGGGGATTTAATTCTTATTCACTCTCTTTTTTCTCTGGTTTTTCTAAGATTTGATATTTTTATATTTAATTATTTAACCCATCTGGAATTGATTTCTCTGCAAGATGTGAAGTAAGAGCCTAAAATTGATTCCCCCCTCTAAATTGCTACCCAGAGGTCCTAGCCCCATTTGCTAAATAATCCTTCTTTTTCTTACTGATATGTGATGTCTCCTTTATCATATATTAAATTCTCATACATACTGGAATCTATTTATAGACTATCTACTTTGTTTCATTGATCTATCTATTTCTGTCTGTCTATTCTTACCTATTCCTATCTATTCTAGTCAAAAAGGACTACTTTAGATATGCATGGAATAAGAAGATATACAAGGAAGAGACAGGCTATTTGGGGTCAACTATAAAAATTTGATGTTATGATGAAAAAATCATACTCTTTATTTTTTCCTTTTTCTCTTTTCTTTCAGGAAAATACCTCATTAAAAAAGAAAGGTCAAATATTAGTCAACAGGGTAGTGGAAGCTAAAAATGGGTAAAAGTTATTTTAAAAAGAATAAAAATTTTCATGTATCTTTTTTAAATGAGCACAAGTCTCCTGGCCTACTAAGCAAGTTACTGGTATCTTCCATGATCCAGGAATTGTGTCTGAACTTAAAATCCATGATCTCATTAATCCTCAAATAATTCATTCGTGGGACATGTGTTATTATTCCTGTGTGTCACATCTCCAGAATTTCTCAGGCTTGGGCAACCCAACCATGATTCAAAATAGACTCCCAATAACAAAGACAGAACACACTATTTTTTTTTGGCTTTATCCTCAATTATAATGTCAGAACCACAGTACTCTTCACATTCTTTACAAATAAGCCAGTGGAATCCACAGCCTATGTGGTATGCTCTATGATTAGTCCTCTCATCACCCAGATGGCAACTTAGAACTTACCTCCTGTCCTGCTCCAATAATCTTGATTATGCTCCACCAAGACACCATCAATTCTGCTGAAACTTTCCAATATTCAGCCTAGGCTGCTCATGCCTCATATTCAGGGAAATGGAGCAGGCCTGGGGGGAAAGAGATGAGGCACCTGCAGTGGAAAGAGGATAACTAGGCTTAATCAAGGAATTGATTGGATCCCTAAGGATATCCAAGTTGCAAAGACAAAACACAGGTTCTGATGCTAATAAAATTAGGAAAATAATAATGAAGTTGTTTAACTCTAACCCAAGGATGCCACTTAACAGTTCCTGTGAACCAGGAGGAAGTCAACAGGGGCTAGATGACCATCTCCCTCTGTCTTTGTGCCCTATTTAATTTTTTCCCTAATGACTTGGATGAGGCTGAGGAAGGTACATTCATTGTGTCTGAAATTAACATTGGAAACATAAGTACACATAGGCTGAGGTAATAGGAACTCAAATCATTCTCAGCAGATTGATCGGTGGACCCATATAACTGACTTGGAATATCATAGGCAGCTCAAGTACTGGATCAGGACCAGAAATATGTTTGAGAAAGGCTAAGTGCTAATCGATTGTGACTACAGCATGGCTGCTGCAATCTTAGCTGTCCTATCTTCCAGCTTGTTTCTTTTCCCCACCACATTCTGTGTCACACACATTAGTTGCTCAAGAGATCTTTATTTAGTGTGGTAGTCAGATATCTAAGATCGGGATCCCTGGGTGGCGCAGTGGTTTAGCGCCTGCCTTTGGCCCAGGGCGCGATCCTGGAGACTCAGGATCGCATCCCATGATGGGCTCCCGGTGCATGGAGCCTGCTTCTCCCTCTGCCTATGTCTCTGCCTCTCTCTCTCTCTCTCTCTCTGTGTGACTATCATAAATAAATAAAAATAAAAAAAAACAAAAAACATCTAAGATCATCTCCAGTGATTTCTCCCCATGTACAATTCCCTCCCCTGTGAATATGATGAGATATCACCCTATGTTAGGTTATAAGACAAAAGGCATTTTGCAGATGTAATTACGGTTACTAATCAGTTGGCTTTAATATAGGTTGTTCAGGTGGGCCTAACATAATCATATAAGCTCTTTAAAAGCAGAGCTTTCTCTGGCTGGTGGCATAAGAGGAAGCCAGAGGGACTTGAAGTGTGAGAAGGACTTGATGCAATGTGGCTGGTTTGGAGATGGAGAAGGGATGTGGGCAGGCTCCAGGAGCAGAGAGTGACCCTGGCAGTGAGACATGGGAGCCCCAGTCCTGCAACCAGAGGAACTGAATCCTTCTATTAATCTAGATGAGCTTGGAAGTGGATTCTGCCATAGTGTCTCCAGATAATGGCCCGACCCAGTTGACATCATGGTTTTGGCCGTGTGATACCCTAAGCAGAGATCCAGTTAAACGCATCTGATTTCTGAACCACAAAACTTTGAGTTAACATCTGAACATTGTTTTCAGTTGTTGCATTTTTTTGTCATTTGTTATAGACTTCATAGAAAATGAACACACTTGGTTAATGTGCCTTGATATCATGGTAACAACAACAAAAACAACAGAAATAGTAATTTATTGCAAGCCTGCTACCTGTTGAGCACTTTATAGGACTTTTCTCAATTAACCCTCAGCTCAACTCCATGACCTAGGTTACAAATTGCTCGAAGTGGCCTACTAAGTAGTAAAGCCAGGATTTGAACTCAGCTGAGGCCTTATGTTGAAATATAAAATGATCCTACTCCCCATACTTTCCTGCCTTGGTTCGTGGGCATCCCGCTGGCCTGCAATCTCTTTGCGGAATTCTTAGATACAGGTGCCACACTCCCACATCATCATCATCATCATCATCATCATCATCATCACAATTTCCCTCTCACTGTGGTACCACAGTGTCTTAGGGATACCTTCCTGTGCTCCAGCTTCCCCAAATTCCCTCCCCATCAAGGCTTCTCTGGCTACCCAAACTCTTGAATCCCTTAATTCTTCCTCTTTGCCTTAGCACCAGTTATTAGCATGATCTATTTGGCATTCAGTGCCCTGCAGCATTATGACAATTTCCCCCATATTTTATTTCTTGTATTTCTACTCCCAGTAGAGTATAAGCCCCATGAGGGAAGCAACATTTCTGTTTGGGTCAGTGCCAGGTCCCAAGCACCTAAAATAGTTGTTAAATCATTGGGAATACTCAATGCATTTTTGTTGAATGAATGAGTAAACTTGGATACTTCTCATTCTCTCACTCAAATTTTGGTGATCTAGTTCATTTAAAATCAGCTTCCTCCAGAGTTCTCTCTGCATGGCCTTCCATTCTCTGCTATATCTGAGCTTCTTGGAGGTCATGCTGAAGATGAAATGTTGTAATTCTCCCCTGAACACATAGCCATTAGTGCTCTAGCTATGGAAAGGAAATACCATTTGTTGATTACCTGCTTTGTTCCTGGCCTTCATTAGGTATTTTACATGTATGCATTATCTCATATAACAATCATGCTACTGTACAAAGTAGATGTTATAGCACCTATTTAACCAATTAAGAAATTGAAGATCAGGGAAGCCAGCCCAAGGTTCTCTGTCTAGTAAAGGCGATAACCGTCATTCAGGTGTTCCCGAATCCAAAACCCACATCTTTCCCCTATAGCATGACTACTAGAAAGTCAACACTGTGAAAATGGGTTCTTGGTTTTTGTTTATTTCTACATTTTTAGTGCATAGCACATATTTGGAGGTCAATGTATATCTGAATAAAACTAATCAAAGGACAAATAATTGAATCATGCTTTGTCTCTAGTCCTACTTTAGAGAGAAAGACTCTCATCTTTCATCCAAGTGACTTTGATTTATTTTCTCCTATATATGTTTCAGCACACCTTCCACTTTCTTCTTGGCTTAATAGGGGTATTAGCATATTGGAATTGGAAAGGAATTGAAAGGGTTCTTAGAAGGTGGTTTTTCAGCCTCCCACCAATGTAGAAATCTTTTTTATAGCATCTTGGACAGATGGTTGGCCAGTCTCTGCATGAACACCTCCAGTGACGGAAGACAGAAGAGAACAGGAGGTGGCCTGCTTTATTTTGGAAGCAGATCTGGTGATTGGAAACATTTTCAATGAAAAGAACTGGATTATGCTATGTCAGTAAGGATTCTTCATGTTGCAAAAAGCAGAAAGAAAAACTGAGGTTGGATTTTAAAATAGTGAGAATTGATTGACTCAATAATTGCGAAGTTCAGTGCTCAGGTGAGTTCCAGGTATAGTTTGAGTCAGAGATCCATAGTGTCCTCAGAGTTCTGACCCATTTTGCAGGCAATCTCTGTGCCCTGAAATCCTCCCTGGGATACTTTTACTTTGTGATGGGAAAAAAATAGTAAGAGCACATCTAGGACCTTCTAGCCTCATACTACCATGATACAGAGGAAGAAAGAAAGAGCTTTTATTCCAACCAATAAAGCAAAAGTCGTGAGGCTTACTGATGAGACAGGACTAAAACCTGATTTACTTGTGGGTCCAGGATAATGAAACATGGTGACTGATGGAGTGTCAGTCAAGGATTCCAGGAATGGCATGATCTGGGAAGGCAATTGTAATGTACAACATTGGCGACCCTGCAATCCTTCCACCCTTCCAACAGGAACCAGATTTTATTCATGGATCAACTCACTGGCCATGAAGTCCAAGTGACTCAGAGGAAGCCACTCTATCCATACATAAATTCGATGGTTAATCTCTGATTAGCCTAACATAATAGTACATAAACCCCCTGGTGACTGCTATTGGCCTGGGGGTAGGCCATAACCTAACTTGAACCAATCAAATAGAGATGAAAGATGCAAAGATTATATTCTGTGCTGGAGAAGAGGTTTTCTTCTCTCTTTCATGGAGATGAAGAGGAAAGTGTTTAGTTCTGATTGCCACCAGCAACCACTTTGTGACAATAACAGTAAGTGGTCAGACTTCAGACAAAGCAGCAGAATGTAGATGAAAAGATCTGGTTATCAATACTACTGTTGAGCTTCTAATAGTTCTATGACTGAACCCCTCCCACCAGTAGCTCCCAGTAACCTCATTATTCAATTCTTCTTGAGTATTTCCCTTTGTTGAAGTCAAAGTTGTCCTTATTGACACAAGTAGAATGGATGTTGGAGTGGCTGTTGACAGGCAGGTGCAACCTCTTGGGATCCTTCTGTCATCTGTCCATTGGCTCAATTTCCACCACTCAAGAATTTAAGAATGGGTGTCTTCTGACATGGCACAATGCTTTTTAAGTTAGCTAACATGCCAGCCTTCGAATTCTCACAACTTCCACCAATGCTAGGATTGATGATGGTTTGTTTTGTCTTGAGTGACTGTGCCATCTGCACTTACAGACCCCTGTCTCTGGTTTTTCTACCAGGTAAAGCAATAGCATTTAGTGCTGTGCCTCTGGTGTTGACTGTAGCCCTTGTTGGAGTCTGGTTCTGATATGCTCACAGATAGGGCTGTGATCTTTCCCAGGGCCTGTGAGTGAGTCTGTGAGAAAGAGAGCAGATCCCTAAAGCCATGATGGTATATGCATGAGGATGTGTTTCTTGGAGGTGTGCAGCAGAGAGAGTATAAATCTGCTGGTTAGCTGCAAATGAATACAAATCAGCCCTCATTTGTATTCATTGATTCCACAAGCAAGCGTGTTTGGGAGGCTGCAGGGTGTAGCACACTCCAGATGAGGTGGGAGAAAGCCAGAATTCAGGTCTCGGCTGTGCCTCTAACTTATAAGTGAACTTGGGCACATTATTTGCTGAATGAGTCTGAGAGTCTTCTCTATGAGGCAGGTTCATTAATAACTGTCTGCAGAATAGTCATATTCTTATGGGTCTGACAGGCCCATCCTTGAACCCCACCTCCACCACCTGCCAATTGTACAGCCCTGAGCATGTTACTTAAACCTCTGAGCCTTGGTTTCCTTATCTGAACAGTGGGAATTAGGATACTCCCTCACTCAGAGGGCTACTATGGAGAGGAAGTGAAGTAGAACCCATATTTCAGAAGAAACTGGGCACATGGTAAACACGAAAGCCCCATGAGCAGTTCTAATCAATATTATTCTCTCATAGGGTTGTTGTAAATAGAAAATGAGATTTTATTTTCCCAATTGATCCAACCCCAAGAAGTAGTCATAATTATATATCAACAATAAAAACTGCATTATGAATTTAAATGATCACTGATATTGAGCAATACATAGCAATCTACTAAGATAATAGAAATATCTATCTTTAGACTAATAGGATTTTAGAGATGATTTAATCCTGCTCTCTTGTTTTATAGCTGAGGATACTAAAGTACTATGAAACAGAATTACTTGCCAATATCCAGAGCTAATTAAGGGCAGACTGGGACTAGAAGCCAGATCTCTTGACTCAGATATGGTTGTATTTCCATCTGTTGCATTTTATATATGAAGAAGTCAAAGTTGGAGACTAATGAGTTGCCCATGGTCACATAGGTCAATAGTGATAGATCTAGGACTCATATCTATGTATGTAACTCACATGTCCGGTGTACTTGGTATATGCTGAGCACTGTTCTCAGTGCCTTGTGTGTATCAGATCATTTAATCCTCCCTACTTCCCTATGAGTTAACTATTAAGACTCCCAGTTTTCAGATATGGGGATGGAGAACAGACAGGTCAAATAAATTGCCTAAGGGTGCACAGGGCACACTCACATTGACCACCCGGTTTCTGAGTCTGTACACTCCCCCATCACAGTGTCCCTCAGGCACCAGCAAGTCTGAACTAACCAGTTATAGCCCACACAGATCAGCAGCACAAGTACATGCAGTACAAGTGTGGCTGTATCATTAGAATAGCCCATGGTAGAATACTGGCCACTGACCTGCATCCCACTGGGGAAGGAGACTGCCTTGCCCTCCACCTCTGCATTCTGGAAAAACCACTGCTGGACCAGCACTGACATCCAGCAGCAATCTACTGGCTCACTGGATGTGCGGGGCCAGGATTTAACATCGAGTCTGTAGGAAGCAAGAGCAAGAAATGGGGGTCCACCTGCTCACTGGATTCTCCAGGTCTAGATGAAGCATTTGCAGCAGAGCTGCCTCCTTTGTGCTGATTAAACATTCTTGGACCATTTCAGGGCAGTCCAAAGGGCCCCAGTAGGAAATTCTGGGCTTCTTGGTAATCTGGGCATATGGGGAGCTTGACAAATTAATCGTACCATTAAAAGAGATGTGACTTTATTTGTTCTGCAACTAGTTACATGAAATAGTAGCAGGGACATTTAATGAGAACTTACAGTGCTCCAGGCACAGTGTCAAGTAATTTACATAACTCCTTTAATCTTCGCAACACAAAGGGGTGAACTGTATAATCCACCCTTTGTACACCAGGCGACTGAGCCCCAGGAAGTTAAATCACTTGTCCAAGGTCACAAAACTAGGGTGTGGCAAGATATTCATAATCAAGATTTCTAATAGCAAAGGATGTCCTTTTCACTGTGAAATGCAGCTATGCTTAAATATGGAGGGGAAAAAATAGTAAACATGCTAGATGAAAGGATGCATGTGTGTTTTTGTGAGTTCTCTGGCAGGGAAAGAACTAAATGATCAGTGTATCTTGCCTTTAAGAGAAAAGTTTTAGTGGAAGAAACTGGTGTCCAAAGGGAGATGGCGGGGGGAAGAGCCCTACTGAGCGAATAGGCTTGCCAGGTGAACTTGGCCAAGTCAATTTTCTTTCTAGTCTATAGAGCAGCCCAGCTGGAAAACTGGGCACAGCAGAAGAGCCTTTTCTGAAAACCAAATTTCACAACTGAGCCAGGCTTTGTCCCTTGGAAAGAAATTGCCACAAAATGAAAGGCAGGAAGGGTCCTTTTCTAACTGGAAGAGCGATATCAGGGCTGTGTGAGAATGCTGTGCCAGGAGGCAACGCAATTAGCGAATCTTGACACCAGTGGCTGCTTCTCTCCTGGGCAACGTCTGTGTCGGAGCCAACATCTGCCGGCTTACCTTGCCCAGCCAGGACAGGGGCTATGCCAGCCTTGCTGCCCACGCAATCCACGCCAGAAGCACTTGGCAGGGCTCTGCTGTCCCCCCTCTTTCCACTGCCCCCTCCGAGGGCTCTGTGGCATGGCTATCTTGAGGAAGGGACAGACTAAAGGCCCCAGGTGGTCCCACAATCAATATTAATGCTGCCAACACAACCCCTTGCCTGTAAATACTGACCATGGCTCATAAGACAAGATAAGCCCAATAAATAAGATTGAAGTGGACACTGAGCATATTAGAATGTCTTTGCTGCAAGGCGCCTGCAAAATGTGTTTGTTCAACAGAACTAATAATATTAGTTACCATTGACTGAGCTGGGACTCAGTGCCAGCCCCTCTTCTAAGTGCTTTGTGCACATCCTCTCAATGGATCCTTACAACCACATGGGGAGGAAGGTGTGATTTCACACTCCATTCTACAAGCTGGGGAACTGAGGCCAGTAGGCCAGGTAACCTGACCCACAATATTGTGAGTGGCAGAGTCCAGGTAGGGTAAGAATCAGCCTCAATCCTGAAAACTGTCTCTCCACACTGCCTTCCCCCAGTTCCATCCCTGGCTTAGTGGATTCTGAAGCACATACCCCAGACAGCCAATCCCTTTTAAAAAGAACACACAAAAGAGCACTTCTGCCTACTGCATATGCTTTTGTGCCCATAGATTCACACCCATGACTAGCAATAGTGGAGTTTCCCAGGTGTGATAAATCTAGCTTGTGACTCTGGTCAAAAAAGTGATTCTCAGAGTAAGTTTTGGATTTTGGTCAAAAAAGTGATTCTCAGAGTAAGTTTTGGAATTTTAAGCAAAAATCTGTGTATTCTTTCTCTCTCTAGGCCTTAATCTCATCTCTAAATCCAGAGGACAGGATGATAGAATAGCTGAAGTCCCTTCTACCTCCCAAACATTAAGATTTCTCAGAATATCTGCACCACAGCCATGTTGGAAACAAAGGGAATGCAACCATCCCCGATGCACAGCAATGGTGTATTAATGTTGGGTCTATTACTCTCTGTCCTTCTCCCCACAAATGGCCTCTTTCTCCTTTTCCATCTGTCCAAATCCTCTCAAATAGCATGATCCCAAGTCATGGACCATCTGCTTCCTGAGGCCTTCTATGAGCCCCTGAACTAGAGGTAGCCTTTTCCTCAAAACCATGTGAGCTAGCAGCCTATGAGTGCCTTCTCTGTGCTATCCTGTAGCACACCAAGGTTGAGAATCCCATGCTTGCTCTCTTGGACTGGCCAGCAAATGTGAACAAAGCAGATGGCCAGGGGGTGGTTGTGGCTGGGATGGAGGAAGGAGGAGCATGACAATGAAGGAAGTGTGTGTAAAGACTTGGAGAACAGTGGAAGGGGTGAGATGGTTCATAGGCACTGAGTGTGAGACTTTGGGAAGAGGCATACAAACTTTAGTAATATTAGGAAATCTTGGAATCAATGGTGTTCTTATCCCTTGGCATTTTTAAGTAAGAATACTGGGGGAAATTTGATTACCACTGATTGCCTGTTGGTAACTAGACTCTTTTTTTTTAAGATTTTATTTATTCATGACAGAGAGAGACATGGGGGGAGGGGGAGCAGAGACACAGGCAGAGGGAAAAGCTGACTCCATGCAGGGAGCCCAAGGTGGGACTTGATCCCAGATCTCCAGGACCAGGACCTGGGCTGAAAGTGGCACTAAACCGCTGAGCCACCCGGGCTGCCCCTAGACTCTTTCTTTGAATGTGACTATACAGAGATTGGGCCATGTGGAGCACTGGGATTATAAGGTTTACAGCAATGATGTTAGCTGACACTATTCCCACCAGACTCTAAATCCATCTGCCTCCCACTCCAGGTCTGAGATTTGCCCCATTGCCTATGGTTCCCTTCATGTCAGTTTGCTTTTGTTCTTGCTTTTCTTTCTGCCTGAAATTCCTTTTCTTCCCATGCTCTGGAAGCCTGCTTTCTTTCTTTCTTTCTTTCTTTCTTTCTTTCTTTCTTTCTTTCTTTCTTTCTTTCTTTCTTCTTTCTTTCTTTCTTTCTTTCTTTCTTTCTTTCTTTCTTTCTTTCTTTCTTCTTTCAAAAGATTTATTTATTTATTTTAGAGAGAGAGCATGAGCCAGTTGGGGGGGGGCAGGGCAGAGGAAGAGAGAATCTTCAAGCAGATTTCCTGCTGAGCATAGAGCCTGTTGTGGGGCTTAATCTCAAGATCCTGAAATTGTGACGTGAGCTGAAATTGAGTTAGATGCTTAACCGACTGAGCCACCCAGATGCCTCTGGAAGCCATCTTTTTAGAATTTTCTGAAGCACCACCTTTTCTGAAGTCGGCTGACATCTTAGCCAATAGCACTGTCCACTTGCTCTGTGGCTGGCACTGTAGCTGGGATAGATATGCTCCATGACGGATGCTATAGGCTTATCTCTATTGATTTGTTTACAGATCTGTGTCCTCTACCACACAGTGCAACCAGAGGGCTGAGACTCATATTGGATTCCTCTTTAATCCCCAACACTCAGTAAATGTTTGTTGAATTTGCAAAGGTGAGTACTTTCAGAGCACCTAGTACAGAGTTTTATAAATTATTAATAATTAATAATATCTCACATTTACTCAGTGTTTACTATTTACCAGAGAGTATGTCAATTTTTTTTAAGATTTTATTTATTTATTTGAGAGAGAGAGAGAGAGAGAGAGTGGGGGAGAGCACATGTGGGAGGGAGGAGCAGAGGGAGAGGGAGAAGCAGACTCCTCACTGACCTGGGAGCTCGGTGCGGGGCTGGATCCCAGAACTCTGAGATCATGACCTGAGATGACAGCAAATGTTTACCCGACTGAGCCACCCAGGCATCCCATGCCAATATTTAAATGGATCATCAGATTTAATCTGTTCAACAACTCTGTGAATAACCTTATGTGGTAGGTTCTACTATTATGCCCATTTTGCTTATAAGAAAAATGAAATTTAAGAGGATTAGCTCAAGGTCTCTACTACTAATAAGCAGCTGAGCCAGGAATCTAAACTAAACTGAGCTCATGTATTCAACCTCAAAATTATATTACATCAGGAAGGAAGCAAGCATAAAGGGAACAAATTATATGTAATATGAGAACAGGGGCTGAATATTACTAAGATATACTAATGAAGTAACATATCTAAATTTTAAGTAAGCATGCCTCACCTTATAAATCTTGATAGCCACCTGGGGAAGCTTGAGGTATACCAGAGTAACAAAGCGATGATTGGGATCATTCCTGCTCCTTCTCCCTAGGACAGCTGCAGATCTTAGAGCATATTCACTTGAATTTCTTCAGTAAGAGACCAACTCGAAGACATCTTCGTGCACTAAGAGAAGGTGCCCTATTTGGAAAGTGTCAAAAGTCACTGGGATCCACACCTGCTGGGCTATGAAGCAAGAAGAAAAGCTCCACTCTCTTAATTAAGAAGTTAAATGCAATGTTACAGTTAGAGAACGTTCTTTGAAGCCATGAAGCCTTCAGTTCCCATCTCTTCCCTGCCCCTTCAAAAATGCGTGACTTTGGGAAAATCACTTAACTTCGAGCCTCTATTTCTTATAGTAAAATGGAAATGATAACAACATCTACTTTCCAGTGGAATTTGTTGTGCAGCTGAAATAATATAATGTATGCAAAGAATATGCACAGGGCTTGGCACATAGTAAACATGAGCTAGTACTCTGGCAGGTATGACTTTAAAATTGTAAGCCTTGCTTTCAAGTGCACATGAGTGTGTGCTCATGAAGTACAGGCCGTTCCTAGTCAGAAATCCAGAAAAAAATCTGAGGCAAGACTGCATCCTGTAAGGTCCTGTAAGGAGAACTTTCATTCTAGTGCACTAATTTAGGTAGTTTGTGAAATCAGGGAACGTCTTCATTTAGATATACCTCATGCATCGCTGTACCTTCCAAAGTGTCTTGTGTGCAGAGAGATCTCCTCAAACATGTAGCTGGTTGATTCGTGATTTGAGAACTTGGATGGAGCTTATGGTGGTGGGGAGGTAAATACTCCAGATTTATCCCTCCACGTCTTCTGGCCACCCCTTTCAAGTATTCTTTTTTTTGTGCTGCCCAGACTAGAAAACTAAAAATTTCCTAGGTACTCTTGCAGCTAAGATTTTTGGATGTGATTTTGGTTTCACAGTCAGGCACACCTGGCAAGACTTGAATCAGTCGTAGGTTAAGCAGGGACAGTTGGAACATACATGGCATTGTGTTGTTGGTGTTAACCTTGCAGTATCTATATGACCCTGCACACAAGAGCCTCTGCAGTGCCTTCTCCTTAAGATAGAGGAAGTAGTTTCTCTGGTAGTCAATTCTACAGCCATATCCTCTGGCTCCTCCAATAATTCCCCGTATTAAATCTCAAAAAAACTTAAAGGAGTCCTGCTATCTACATCTAAGCCCTGATGGATACAATATTTGGTACCAGAAATGGCTGTAGGCATTAGGCTCCCAAGGATGAAAATCTAAGACAGGTTTTGTCACCTGGCTGGATTGAAGGTAGCAAAGCCCTGGTTACCATCAGAGAATATAAAACTAGGAGCCTGTGGTACCCAGTGGTAAAACAGTACTTAAATGCTCATTTGTGGTCATCTGCAATGAAGCAGCTATTGGAGATATAGCTTTGGCACGCAGAGTGGCGGCGGCTTTGGTTCTGCCAAAACCCAGTATCTGGCATCTGATGGAGGCATGATGAACTACGATAGTAAAAGGGACAGTAGGTCTGATTTGCCTTCCTCTCCCAACAGGGCAACTTATTTGAACATCACATTACTCTCCCTTACCAGAATTGCACATTTTCCCTGAAATTGGCAGAGCCCTCCATGACTATACCATGCATTCATTCTTCCAAATGGAATTATTACAGTTTTAGGTAAGTGAGCAAGTATGTGCTTACAAATACAAGTGAGTAAAAATTACTCCCTAAAATAACTAACATTCATTTTAGGGAAACCACAACTGGCTTTATGGTCTTTATGGATATGCCACACTAGTATGTTTTAGTTTTCTTCCACATACTATTCAGCCTCAAATTTAAGAAATGCCACTCTATTAAGGGCACATGAGGACACATGCTCTCTCTGCCTCACCATTTCCCCTGCTGCTCGGCAAGTCCCAGCAGTTGGGATGGTTGGACTGGTCCTGTTGGCGGCATCCATGAGAAGCCCCCAGAGACCCTTCTTCCCAATTTGGAATCCTGTCGACTGTAATGTGCACTGAGGCTTCCTGTTCCTGATGCCAGACAACATTGTCTACACAAGAACAAAATGAGTCTGTGCCTCGAAGTAATTGCCAGCACCCCTGAAGTTGATGTGTTGATGCAATGGAGATAAAGTTTCTCTGACTCTCAGCATATCTGGCACATTTAATTCCATATTCTTACTTACAAGTTTTGTCTGACATTACTTATTTTTTTTAAGTGCTGTAACCATTTTTCTTTTGATAAGACTCAAGCAGCCACAGCTCAGTCTTCCCTTGGGTCCTCAACAAAGCAGTTTTATTCCTCCACCTCCTGGCCACAAACCACTTGGAGATCAAGGCTTCTGCAGCCCTTTGTCTTGAATGGAAGCAGGAAAGAGAAGCTGGACTGCTGAATATGTAAATCCTCCCTGGCAGACAGCCTTTATTGTCTCTTCTTGGTATGGGGAAGCTCAATTAAGGGCTGAACTCTAACCCTGGAGCCCAAAAGCCTTAGGAAGAGGCTCTGTAAGGTGTCCATGGAGAAAATATTGAAGGTTAAAGAAGAAAGCTAAAAGCAATCTTAGTGTAAAGGCCTTGATTATGGTGGGTTTTCTTTTCTCCTTTTCTTTTCTTTTCTTTTTTTCTTTTCTTTTTTTTCTTTTCTTTTTTTCTTTTCTTTTTTTTCTTTTCTTTTCTTTCTTTTCTTTTCTTTTCTTTTCTTTCTTTCTTTTCTTTTCTTTCAGTTCAAAGGCCAGAATGGCAGCCCCATGCTGTCACTGGTAAAATGGACCCTAATGAAGGCTAGTCTCTAGAATATTTCAGGGCTTGGAGTTCTTCAACTGGACCAAGTAAGTGTGTAGTCTGCAGGGTCAGTTGACTACACATCGGAGATGATGTCAAGCTGACTTTAAGAACTGACTTTAAGAACCAGTGGCACCCAAGCTGGGCAGAATAGAATAATGATGGACAGCAATGTACCAAGGGGTGGCCCCTAGAATTGGTGTTTTGCTTCCCTGAGGCCCACAACTGGAGGTTTTACCTTTCCTCTATTTTCCTCATTCTGCCTCACTTTCTGATGGACCCTTCAGTGCTAGAACTTGGCTGAGGACCTGGGTTGTAGCTCAGACTATTCTCCTCCAGGATGGTTGAAATTACATGGCTTCCATTAGCATGATTCAGAGTACTGCCCCTTCCCAGGGCTTTGGGGAATTGAGGGGACATTTACCAGATTCAGCCCTAGGGAGAGTGATGTTGACACTGATCAAGCTTGCCATGAACTTTGAGCATGGTAAAACCTTCCCTGAAAAGGAACTACTCTCCATTCCTGAATTCATGCCTTTTTTTGCCCTGAGGTCTTTGTACTCTGGGCAAAGTCTAGTACTTTCTTTGTCTAGTACTTTCTTTGTCCCTGCCCAGTCGTTAACTCTCACTTAGTCGGCCTGCTTTAGTCTTTGCCTCAGATGTCACTTCATTGAGGAAGAATGACCTGACTTTCTACCTTCCTGCCGTCCCAGGTTTGGTTGAGAGGCTCCTGCTTCCTTGATTCTTGCATTCTATTGTAACACTTAACAATCCATAGCCTTGCTTTCTCCCCCACTAAATTTCCATTTGATTGGGGCAGAGGATGCAGTGGGGGGCAGGCACAGAAGGTCCAATTGGGTGCTGGGGTTCAGATCATGAAAAGATCTGGGTCTCAAACGAAGGAGATGGGAGCTTCTATGTGATTATAAGGCAAAGGTGGATAAAGTGGAATCCACAGGCCAAATCTGGCCTACCACCTGTTTTTCTATGTGGAGTTTTATTGAACACAATCATAGCCTTTCATTTACTTGTGTTTGCTTCATTAGTTAAGCAAGAGCAGATTTCAGTAGTTTCAACAGGGACTGCCTGGCCTCAAAATCTAGAATATATACTCTCTGGCCCTTTATAGAAAGAGTTTGCAGATGCTTGCCTTAAGCCAAGGAGTGACATGGTCAGATTGACATTTTGGGAAGATCATTCTAGAAACTGCATGGTGTTCTGCATAAGACATCATTTGGAGGACTAAAAGATGATGTTTCTAGAAGATCTGAAAACCTCCAGGCTGCTTGCCAAAACCCCAAATCCGTCCTCACGTGCAGCATTATGATGATTTCTTTGCCTCATTTTAACCTGTGATCATGTTTATGTTCCAGTCTCTAAGAACAAATTCTTCCAGGGTATTTTAATTTTTTGTCTTCATGTCCCTGATGTCTATCTCACTTCCTGCCACCTATGGCTTAATGACTGAATTTCAATGCATTGTTGAATGACTGTCCAGCCAACATGGAGACTCACCATTGTCCTGTTCACCTCCTCCCAGTGTCCATCTGGCTGAGGGCCCAGCTACAGGCAGGAGTGCAGAGAGAAGACAATCTAGTCCTCTGCCCTGCCTGGAGCCCTAGCAAGGACTCAGTTGAGAAGGTTTTATGCTATTATGTCTGCCTTCGGGTAACTTGAGAAGATCTATTTTGAGGTCTTTTCCAGGATGGGTCCCCAAGTAGGCAATCCTTTGGCTGAAGTCCCAGAGAGAAGAAAGCAAAAAAATGAGGTGAGGGTTGGGTTTACTCCTGGCCGCCATGAGCCCTTTAGGAGGCTAATCGGCATTTGCAAATGAAGATTAAGGACCAAGCAAACAACTCAGCAAGTGATAACTGCAAAGCTGACCTAATCTTAATGAAATCTGCAACATATATTTATATAAATCATAATGACTCTTGCTTGCTTTCCATGTAATTTGCTCCAATGGGTTTGGAATGACACAGCCAATTGTTTCACCACTGGCTTTGCCCTATTTTCAAGAGCTCCTTAGCAGGCCATGCCATGCTAACAATGACACCCAGCTGGTCCAGTGGGACTTCAAGCCTGTTGTAAATGCGTTATGTTTAACTCCTTATCCTTTTGGGAAACCCATGCATTATCTTCTAACCTGAATCTTGGAGAGGACTCGGTGAAAGAGAATGTGGGTGTGCTATCACTGGGGTCCCATTAGCAATAATTTCCCTCCATCCCATACCAAATCTTCATCTGGATATCCTCAGGGATTCCTGGGCTTCCAGAATCAAGTTCCTTAGTATTCATTGCTGTCATTATGAGTTAGCTTGCTGATCTGGGCACAAAGAACCAGATACAAGCAGGTAATGGCAAGGCATTGGGTATGCTGATGATATAGCCTCCATCCTCCCTCTGATTCACTCACTACCTCACCTAGTACCTGCACATTCACTGTCTCCTCCAGCACCCTGCACTGCCTATGCTTCTCCTTTGCCCAAACGCAGGCCTCTTTCTTGTCTCTTTAATTCAGTGGTTTTCCAAATGTATTCTAAGGATGGTCTGCATCAAAACCAACTCAGGTGTTTGTTGAAAAATTCTCTAAATCTCTTGGGGTGAAGCCCCAGAATGTGCTTTTGTAACAAACTCTCTGAATTATTCTCATATTCATTCAAGTCTGACAACTGTTGTGCATTACCTAGATATTAGAGGATTTTGTTCTTACACTGTAGCTTGGATCAGTCTTGTTTTTAATTTGCCCAGTGCCCAAGACCCCTTTCTTATGATACTACAATTTATTTCTATCCATGTTTGAGATTACCCAGGGTATTTGTGATGTTATTTTATTCTTTTATTTTTTTAAGATATTATTTATTTGTTGAGAGAGCATGAATGGGGAAAGGGACAAAGGGAGAAGGAGAAGCAGACTCCCCACTGAGCAGGGACCCTCCCCCCCCCAACATGAGGTTCAATCCCAGGACCCCGGGATCATGACAGCTGAAGGGAGACACTTAACTAACTGAACCACCCAGACACCCCTATCTTATTCTTTTATACCTAGAGTTTTATATGTGGAGTCTTGTCCAGCCAAGCCAGACTTTCCCTATTGCTGCATTGGCTCCACAGCACGTTTTTCAGATCTCAGTTTTATGTCATCTTCTCAGAGAAGCCTTCCCTGACTATTATATCTAAAGTTTCTCCCACAGCTCGGTACCCACCACATTGTTCTGCTTCTTTTCCTCTGAGCATAGAGCACACTCTGTAATCATGCTGTTGTTCACTTATGTGTGTTATATCTAATGGGAATATAATCTTTATGAGGTAACGAGCCTTATTTGTCTCAATCCCTCTGAATCCCCAGATCTTAGTCCAGTGCCTGACAGTAGATACTCAGTAAACATTTGTTAAGTGAATGGATGAACAAACATTACTGTGTTCAAGGAAGATGACAGATGTCAAGAGGAGTCAAGTCATACATGTTATCCTGAGCAAAATTTTGGGGGCTACCAGATGACTGGGCAGAGTCAGAGGTATCATGCCTCACTCCATTCAGGGCTGTCCACCATGGGGCCCTAATCTAACTTTTTGGCTCTCCTCTCATCAGTCCTGCAATACATTGATTTATAAGAAATACTTATTTTGTCATTCAGATGACCAAAATATAGTTCTTGAATGTATTTGATCTTTGCCCAGAGTTCTGGGCTCAGGGATCCTAAAGCCTTTGGAATTTCCTATGATAAGGGTGATAGAGGCATCTATTTTTTATGTTAATGAGATGACGTTTGGACCCCATCCAAGGGCAGAAGCTGGTTGCCAGGAGGACCAACCTTATGATTAGAAATTGGAACTTTCTGTCCTACGCCCTGACCTTTGAGGAGGGAAGAAGGGCTGGAGATTGAATCAGCCAATGGCCAAGGATTTAGTCAATCAAGACTATGCAATGAAGCCTCCATAAACCCAAAAAGACTAAGCCCAGGGGCTCTCTGGAAAGGGGACACGGGTGCCCTGGAGAGGGCATGGAAGTTCAGGGTCATTTCCTCAGGCCTCGCCCTATGCATCTCTTCATCTGGCTATTGACTTGTATCCTTTACTATGTCCTTTAAGAAACTAGTGAACCTAAGGAAGTATTTCCCTGAGTTCTGTGAGCTACCCTAGCAGATTAAAAGAACCCAAGGAGGAGGTGGTTGGAACCCCCAATCTATAGTGGGCGGGTTAGAAGCACAGGTGCCAGTGTGGGGGTATGACTGATGTATGAAGTGGGGGTTGGGCATGCTTGTAGGACTGAGCCCTCCCCCTGCAGTATCTGCTGCTTTCTCTGGGTAGATAGTGTCAGAATCGACTTGAGTGTCTCAGAATTACTGGGTTTTGTGTGGTGGGGGACACACCCCCATGTTGGAATTGGGTCTGGAAACCTAAAAGCAGGACCCTACATGTACTCTGTGCTCTGCTAAGCACTCTCTCTTTCTGAACCCCTCCTTTTCTTGCCTCTAAGACCTTTCTTTTTTTTTTTTTTTTTTTATGATAGTCACAGAGAGAGAGAGAGAGAGGCAGAGACACAGGCAGAGGGAGAAGCAGGCTCCATGCACCGGGAGCCCGATGTGGGACTCGATCCCGGGTCTCCAGGATCGCGCCCCGGGCCAAAGGCAGGCGCCAAACCGCTGCGCCACCCAGGGATCCCTCTAAGACCTTTCTTAAACTATCAGAGGCAGAGCAGAATCTCCCCTCTAAGAATTCCTACCTGCCTTATAATTTTATTCCTTTGAAAGTGCCACATCTAAGACTCCATCCACACATATAGAAATATTTAGTGATTGACCTGTAGATGCCTGGGACTAGGGCTGAAGGGCTGAAAAAGATGCCCATACTTCCTGGATGACCTCAGGAACCCACTTCCCCCTGCCCAGCAGGTCTCACTGGATTCGTGTGCCACTGCTGTGGGTGTTTGGATGTTGTCCTTTGGCTCTAAAAATACTCTGACACTCATAGTGGAATGATGGGCCCTGTGTCCCTGTGTTGGACCAGAGGAGACAAGGAATACCTGGGGCAGACTTTTTGCCTTTCCTCAAATACTGGAACATAGGAACATTCTGCTCTGCCTCTGATTAGCCCTTGTCTTCTCTCACCTCGGTGTTCCCGGACAGCTGGGCAACGTTTAACATGGGGCAGAAATCAATGTGGCCATTTCTGAAAAACAAACAAATAGCCCCAGTGTCAGGTTGAGGGTGATAATAGATTAACAGCACCTTTGGATCAGAGAAGTCATTAAATATCAGGCTTCCCTGAGCACTTACAGGAAAAGAGCTTCCAATACCAAGTTGAACCTGCTCCACCTGAGCGTCTTCCTGAATGTGGAGCTGCAGAGACAGTCATGGTGAAGAGTGTACAGTGCAACCAGCCCAGGGCCTGACACTCCATCCACCTCTTCCAGGGCCCACTTATTGGAATGAAAGACATCAGAATTAACTTCCTTGTCCTTATATCTATATCCGTGCAAGACACATCTGAGCTGAGAACAGGCCTCCCGGGGTCTACTGAAAGCAATGGCACATAGGGGCTTTGGGGACAGACAGACCTGAGTTTGAATCCTGAACCCTCTTTTTATGCTAATGTGGACATTGATCACATTGCTTAACACCTAGTTTCTTCTTCTGTCAAAGGAGCCTTTGTAAGAATCATTAAATCACCCACGCGAAGTGCATGCTGGGGATACTGGAGGCAATCACTAAGTTATGTTTCTTTTCCCTTTGTCTGTTACTTAGATCACTGCTGTGAGTCAAACTGGTCAGCTTCAAATACACAATTCTTTCACTGTGTCCTGACCCTCCAACCCTACTGCTTTCAATCCAGGTGTTTGGTGGAAGGTATGCAGCTCTGCTCTTGCCCACAGGCCAGATTCATCCCCAGTTTTCTGACTCAGTCCTCACATTGCAGATCCCCCAGCCTAGTGCTTAGCAAAGTCAATCATGGTTGGCTGAGCTACATTCTGGCCTCCCTCCCAAGATGGAGAGTTATTTAAGGACCCGTGGATTGTGTTTGTTTCTGTATGCCTATTACTGAGCGAATCGCCTGGTACATAATAAATGTTCTGATTTCCTGTGGCCACGAGATTGGAAATAGTACCCTAGAAGAAGGGGAGACACAGTGACGGACGGAGATTCAACGTCTGATGGCTTGGCATAGAGGTCAAGAGGGACACATAGCTCTACTGGCTACAGAAACCCAATATACAGCAACAGAACTTCATTGGGAAGAAATGCCTTTTTATTCTCTACACACTCATTCATTCAACAAATATTTATTGAACATCAATGTTGCATGAGATGCTGTGAGGCAGAACTAGAAACAAACTTCAAAGATAGCCTTATTCAACTCAACCTTGTTCAACTTGAAGAGAGGCAAGGTAGCCTGGAAGTAGAGTCACTGTAAAACCAGACATCCTCTTTGCTTTCAGGAAGCTCAAAGTTTGGTTGCAGACACAAGATGGAAACGCAAGGAGTAATTACAGATTTAAGATTTTAACCATATGATCTGTCATGTTAGTGCAAATATTGTGTCAGTTTGTTATTTGCTTTTTATTTTGTTTATGTGGATTTTGACATGGAGAAACTTAATTTCTATGTAGTCAATCTATTAGTCATTTTCTTTCAGCCTCTTGGGATCTATGTGTGTGTTGTGAAGGCTCTGATTGTTTCTGTGCTGGTGGGATTTTTTTTTTTTTCTCACTGGCAATTTTTATTTCTGTTCACTAGGACTAGATTACATTTGTAATAAAAACTTTTTTTTTCCATTTTGCAAAGGAAGTCACTTTAAAATCAAACAAAATGCACAGCAATTGAACAAAGAACCTAAGTACATCCAGGAAGAATGAAAATGTGTTCCAAACCTCCGCTTAAGAAGGCAAGGAAATGTGTATTTGTTCCCTTTAAGAATTATTTCCATGAAAAATGTCAAACCAAAATAATAATAATAAAAAATCTTTTTTTAAAGATTTTATTTATTTATTCATGAGAGACACAAAGAGAGAGGCAGAGACACAGGCAGAGGGAGAAGCAGGCTCCATGCAGGGAGCCCTACGTGGGACTCGATCCTGGGTCTCCAAGATCATACCCTGGGCCGAAGGTGGCACTAAACTGCTGAGCCACCTGGGCTGCCCATAATAATAAATCTTAACTTCAGTTGTATTAACAATTGATCTTACTTCTTTCTTAAGCATTTTAATAAGTAAAGTGTTATTGCAAAAACAAGACATATGTGAGCATGAGGAGCATCCCTGTCAGGGCTGTGCCATCAGAGGAGGGGACTGGGAAGTTAACTTATGAGTCAGTGTCAATGCACAGTTGTTGAGATTCTTAGAATGTAACTCATTTAACTAATGTAACAACCACGCAGATCTGTGCTTTTATTTCCATTTTAAAGAGGAGGAAACTGGGTGCTCAGTTGGTTAAGCATCTGCCTTTGGCTCAGATAATGATCTCTGGTCCTGGGATCGAGCCCCACATTGGGCTTCCTGCTCAGTGAGGAGTCTGCTTCTCTCTTTCCTTCACCCTCTGCCCTTCTCACTGCTCATTCTCATTCCCTCTCTCTCTCTCTCTTTCTCTAAAAAATAAAATCTTAAAAGAGAGCAAGAGAGAGAGAGAGAGAGAGAGAGATGTATGATTGGTAGATTGTACATTTGAAATCCAAACCTATAAATTTAGATCAAATGTAACTGAACACCCTCCAGAAATGTCCCTATGTGCAGCCTAAGACACCCCCATCCCCACCACCTAAAGCTGTGGCTAATATTTTTCCCTCTCAAGGAAGCATATGAGACTGTTATAGTAACATGGAGGCTTAAAGTTCCCTCAAGCAGAGAAAACCATGTAAGCCTCTTGAGCAAAACTAAACCTGGCTTATTTCAAGGATATGAGAGACACTTAACAACTAGGTTGTATCTTGCAAGTAACTCTGATAATCATAAACAAAATTGACGCCATCTTTCTAAAATGGTACAAGATAATCGCTTATAACCACTCCCCTGTCTTCTGGAAATCCCCATTGTAAAAACCAATCACTGTAAAGGTTAACAATTTCTTCATTTTTCCTGTAGAAGCCATTCTGTAAGATCATCTCTGAGCTTCATATTGGGTTTGGGCTTAAAGACTCCCAGTTTGAGAATTATTCTTTTGTACACAATAAACTCTTACTAATTACTCTTTTACTGATCTGGTTGTAATTTTTACTGTTCCAGGATTTTTGACAAGATATACAGAGTGGAGCTATTATCAATTATTTGTAAGCAAGGGCACCCCAGGGTCTGGTTGCCCATCTCAGAGATGTGCCATCCCCTTTGCCACATGAGAGAAAAGCATGTAGTATTTGCAACCTCCCCTTTAATGCCTCTTTGTTTGCAAGCATGCTCACTGGTGTGTCCTGCTTGTCTGTTACATTAGGAAGAAATGTGTGTCTTTTGGAATTTAAATAAGACAAAGGATGATTCTGAATGTATTTTCCCATAAGGAGTGACGTGTGTCTCCAGGGGAAGATTCCCACCTTCACAGGGCATCTGGGGGATGAAGGGCCACTGAACACGCATGTCAGCGTTTGCTCCCTCCATCACTGCATTCAACTGACAATGGGGCTCTTTTAAAAGCTTAAACCTACAAAGGCAGAGAAAGTAGAAAAGGACAGCACATTGGGAGCTGGGAATCCAATAGATACAAGAAAGTTTCAGGGAAACAGTGTTGAAAGCAAGTGCATCACCTCAGAAAGGCTCAGAGCATGGACGGGGTCTGAGCAAATACGGGACCAAGTGTGAGGTTGCCCACAGAGGGGTCACTGAGTCTGTGCAAGGAGGAGTCAACGCCCATCCCTCCCCAGGTCTGATAGAAGACTGCTGTTTCCACTTGGGTGAAGGAGAGCTGGTTGGTGCAATGGGAGGCTCAGCAGATGGCAGGTGCTGCCAGAAAACCTGGGGCTTGAGGGGGAATCTAGATCATGAGCTCTCCCCCCATTCTGACTTTGGGGACCTATAAACTGGAAGCCAGGCTATTCTATGCCTCAGCAGGAGATGCCATGATTCTTCTCAGGAACCTGTGCAACCCAAGGGAAATATTTAAAGACACTGTCAAAAGAAAAACTGAAAGAGCTTTACTTGATATGAATAATTTATTGCACGGGAAATAAACGGTTCATGAACAGAGATACTTCACACCCAAACCTGGTATGAAGCTCAGAGGTGACGTTACAGATTGGCTTACACAGGGAAAATGAGGAAATTGTTCAACCTTTACAGTGATCGGCTATTACAATGGGGGCTTCCAGAAAGCAGGGGAGCGGTTAAAAGGGATTATCTTGCACGATTTTAGGAAGACAACCAATGTTGCATTTATGATTATCAGAGGCATGTACAAGAAATAATGTAGGTTATGTTTCACTCCTGTGCATGAAATAAGCTAGGTTTAGTTTTGTTTATGTAGCTTAAATGATTTTGTCTGCTTGGGGAGTTTTCAGGTCTGATCTCCATTTAATTGGGAAGGTCTCCTAACCAGGTGGCCTAGCAGATTGCTTCAGGGGCATAGCCCTCCACTGGATAAGCCTTGCGGCTCTGCTCCCCCCAGGGCTTCCCATCAGGTTTCGATACCAAGCTCTCAGTATGAATATATAGAGAAATGTCACCAGACATTTGAAGAAAGCCTGGAAAGGCAGAGAAAAATAAAGAAGAGACAAGGAAAAGAGTAAGATGAAAACAGTGACTTTTCAAAAGCGACTCTTTACAAAGAAGACAAGGAAGAAAATTAACTGCTCGGGCACATAAGGAAAGATAGTGTGTCCACGTAGCAAAACCAAGGCGCTATAGAAGGGAACGTTCAGAGAACCAAAAAGAGCTCTGGAAAACCAAAGATATGACAGAAACAAAAGACTCAGTAGCATGTATGAACGATCAATGTGAATAAATATGCCAGAACAGAGATAAAAAAGAAATGGGCACTAGCAACAGTTTAAGCAGAGAAAATACAGAATAAAGAGGGAAATAATTTGTAAAAATAAATATATTACTAAAAGGAAGGTTTCCAGAATCACACAGCGTGACTTCCTAGACCAAAAGGTCCACTGACCAAAGTCATGGAATCTCAGAACTCTGGAGACAAAAAAGAAGATCCTTCAAGCCTCTAGAGGAAAAAAAAAAAAAAGGCAATCAAAAGACCAAGCATCAAGATGGCATCAGATTGCACAACAACAGCATAAGAAGGTAAAGACAAAGTAAGAATCCTTTTATAATTCTGAAGGAGTTCGACAATGCTGAGCAAACCTCCAGTTCCATATTCTGGCAAAAGAATCAATTAGGTATGAGTGTACCATAGATGATCAGATATGCAAACTTCTCAAAATTTCCTTCCCCTGCAGTTTTCCTTAGGGAGCTGCTGGAACAAGGCAGCATCGAAATAAGGGAATGAGCCCAGAAATAATAGATGTGGGAGCTAAGAAACAGGTGCATGGACTGGGGAGGATAGGAAAGGCTGGTTCTGAGGACCAGTGGGATAGCAGGCACAGGCTGAGGCCGACTTCAGCAAAAACATCTCCAGGGAGAAGAAGCTGGTAAAACCCAAGGCTTCTGAGTGTACTGAAAGGAGATTTACACATGCGATGGAGTTGGGGAATGCATGATGGGGACATGAGAAACTCTGGACCTGAAGGAAAAATAAAGGTTACTTCCAGGGTAGGGGGTGGGGGCAGGAACAAGAGAGGAAAAGAAATCAGAATATCCTACGTGGTTCAGCTGTAACTGTGCTCACACAATCACATAACGTCATCATGGGATGGATTCCTATCTTCTAATACTGGGAAATCAATATACAGTGACCAAAACTGGGAGGGTAAGATTTTGTAATATAGGAACATTATTTTGGGACATGAAGGTGAATTGTAAACAGAACAAAACAAACCCCCCACACAATGAGAAGAGTTAACAAAGATTATGTCTGAGGAATAGGAATGAGGAAGTTGGGAGCAGGAGCAGGAACTACTGTTTGTCATAGTAAATCTTCTAGAGCCATTTGATTTCTATAATACTCAGGTATGAAAACCGAGACCTGCAGGCAGAAGGCTGCTGACGTGCAGGCTGTACTTGGATAATGTTTTGCACTGCATTTAATAAGAAATAAAAGGAGAGTGAAACAGGGCAGGGAATCATCACACAATTTAGCTCTTATGGAAATAAAACAAAGATCAAAGTTTGGTTTGGATGTGAGGGTAGGTGGCTCAAGTTTGGCAGACCCTCCCTAGAGGTTCAAACTCAAAGCTGCAAAGTAAAAGCAGACACATTGTTGAATTTTATTCTCATTTAGTGTAAGTAAAAATCTGTCTGCATTTTACAAATGAGAAATCTGAAACTTCCAAAGATGAAGTGACTTGGCAAGGGCACACGGCTCTTGAGAAGCAGGGCTGGGACACTGAACCCCAAGTTCAGCATTCCTTTCAGTGCCTGTTCCTCTAAAGGATTGAACCTGAGCTCAAGGATGGATTATTGATATGGAGAGCAAACAGCCAAGAGGTGCATTTATTTAAAGAGTTACTAACCTTCAGTAGTCATTGAAATGGTTACAAGATGCTTAACCAGGTGGTCACTATTCACTGCCCACATGTTCTAGAGCCAAATCTCACAGAGAAATTGGCAAAATAAGGCGATTAAATTACACTATTTATAAAGTGTTTACTATGTGGCAGAAATTCTAAGTCCTTTAGAGACATATGGTTATTTGTTTTATTTCTTATTTCCTTTCAGTAGGATACAGGGTTCATGGAGGTAGGAGGAGAAAAAAAAAATATATATATTCCCCTAAATATTTGTTGGGATAATAAATGAGGGATTTTATTTAGTCCTACACAAAACCATAAGGTAGCTATACCCACTTCAGTTTCACAGATTAGGAAATTGTTTTCACAGGTTTAAATAATTTGTTAATGGCAAGTTATTGCTTATGAATGGCAGACTCAGAATTCAGAATCAGGTCTTCCCAAGCCAAAGACCAGCCTCTTGCCCATTGTGCTGAACTAGCATGTGACATGTGAACCACCCACATGGTGCTGGGCCATCATAGGAAGATAAATCCCTTCCTCCCACTCTTCTATACCCTACTCCTTGGTCATGGCTGCAGCTAACACAGAGATGTGTGGCCTGTAAATTTCAGGCCCTGGCAACTGCTTTTTCGATGCCTTTCTAGCACACTTAGGCCTATTCCAATAGGAAGGCAAGCCCGGTGGAGCAGCATTAATTGCTGGTGACTGGTGTGCACATCTGAACCAAGGAAGTGGCACCTCCCATCAGTGCTTGTCTCTTCACATCATACTGGGAGTAATCTGACCTGACACCCCATCACCATTTGACAGGAACGTCGCTGCCTAGAGACACAAAAATAATAAACAGCAAAGCCCCAGCAGAGTGACAGTCGGAACATCTGTGTGTGACAACTCCGAGTGGCCAGCACAAGCAGACCAGCACAACTCACATGCTGGTGGTTGCTCATTCCCTTTCTCAAGCTGAAAACCCCACATCTGTGTCTGGGTCTGTCGAAAGTACAGGTTCCTGGGTTTGCCTCCTGGCTGTGCTCCCCCACAGCCATGTCCTTACATGAGAGACCTAGAGGATCTCTTCTTCCGCCCCGTCACTTACCTTTTCCTGCATCTCCCAAGGCTCTCTGAGTCCCTGGAATTTTGCAGTATTCTTTGATGCACCTTCCTCCCCAGCATTCACCTGCAGGTGGGACATACCCTTTGTCTGTAATTTTCTTTTCTTCTCCAAATAAGATCAAATTTAAAAAGCACATGTGTAGTACAGTGGATTTTGCTGGAGACTTTGGCATCACAGAGCCATTAACTAGAAATCTCATATTCAACATTGTCTCAACACCTTCCGGCGCTTCTTCCTGCCCCTCTCCATGCCCTCACCTTGCTTAACCTCCCACCTGCAAAATTCTGTTTCCTTTCTTTGCCTTTCAGCTCCTCCCTCCAAAATAAACTCAGAACCTCCAAATTCTTCTCCTTTTGTTACCCAGAACAGAGTAGATTCCCCTTACCTCAAGATATTCAGAAACGAAGGGCTTTAGAAGGTGGTTTAGGGTGAACAGAACGTGAGAAAAGGAAGATAGCCTGTGCCCTAGTATCAATGACTGAATCGTCATTCGAGACGACCCACTCTTCCACTTTGCTCCTGCAATGGCTTCTCTGCAGCTCCCACTCTGAGCTGCTTGCAGTGGATTCACACTTACAGTGCTGTCACCTCCAGTTGACCACGGACATCTCTCCTCGTTGTTTCTGCCTAACATTCACTCCCCCTGAGGCATTCCACACAGAGCAGGTATCCCAGGCTTGGAAGGGGACTGCATTTAGGTTAATGAGGGGTTAGTGTAGGACCCCAAAAGGCACTAAGCCCTAGAAGAAAGAACTGATCACAACTGGACTTAAATCATGCATGCCCTCAGAACCAGCTCTCACTGACCTTTGTGCTTCCTCGGGCCCTGAAGCAGCCTTTGGACTCAGGCCCCACCTTTACTTCTTTGGAAAGTGGGTGCTTGCCTGTGGATTGTCCCAATGTCCACCCTCTCCAATCTGCTTACACTTTCTTCCCACTCTTTAGGATTTTATGTATCTGAGAGAGAGCACAAGCAGGGTGAGCAGGAGAGGTAGAGGGAGAAGCAGACTCTCCACTAAGCAAGGAGCTGGACTTGGGGCTTGATGCCAGGACCCCAGGCATGACCTGAGCCAAGGCAGATACTTTACCAACTGAGCCATGTAGGTGCCCCCAAACTGGGTTTTTTGAAACTACCTCCTCTACCACAGTTTTTTTTTTTAAACCACCCCCACACTGGGGGCACACTGGGTTTTTTGAAACCCCCCACACTGGGTTTTTTGAAACCACCTCCTTCCCAGTGAAAACAAAAAGTGAATATATGGCAAAATTGAATCACTAGATGCTGTACAATCTATTAGCATTGCAGTGTGACAAGGTATGATGTATTCATTTCTAAGAATCCCCAGAATTTCATTCCTTCTTCTCACGCCTGCCCCTCATTTGGGAGAATTTTCTCACTCAACTTTCCTTCCTGCCCCTCCCCTTAAAGGAGTTCTGCATTTTCTCAGAGGTCTCCAAACATACTGTGCAGAATCAGGAATCTGAGAACAGAGATTCCTAAAGGGATCAATCGAACATGAGAATATAACATTTGTAAATACCTATACACCCAACCTACGAGTCCCTAAATACATAAAGAAATAGTGACAGACATAAAGAAAGAAATGGCCTGCAATACAATAGCAGGGGATGTGAATGCCCCACATGCACCAGTGGATAGGTCACCCAGACAGAAAATCAATTAGGAAACATCTCCCTTAAATGACACTTGAGGCCAGATGAACTTAACAGACATATACAGAACATTCCATCCCAAAGCAACAGAATACACATTCTTCTCAAGCACACATGGAAAATTCTCCAGGGTAGTCAGATGTGCAGCCACAAAACAAGTCTTGATAAAGTCTTAATAAAGGAGAGATTGGGGACTGGAAAGATTGAGGAAAGGAGATATTTGCTGTTGGGCTTCACTGTGAGCAATGGGTGAAGTAAGAAACATCCAGAGAGGGCGATGGTGGAAGGGAGGGTAAATATGGCAAAAATAAGACAGGGATGTGGGTGAGCATGTGGAGGATTCAGGGTGAGACACTCTACAGATATGCCGTCCATATAGTAGCCACTAGACACCACCAACTATAGAATCTAAACTTAAATTAAGTAAAAATAAATAACAGTAACAATTTGCATCCTCAGTTGCCTTAGCCACAGCTCAGGTGCTTACCAGTCTCATGTGGGCAGTGGCTACTGTCCTGGACAGCTGGAGTAGAACATTTCCAGCACCGCAGAGAGTTCTTTCAGACAGTGTTGCCTAAAAGTATTATAGAATGTGGAAAAATTAAAGAGGGAATTTTTAGGAAGAACTATTGTGTTCTAAATTAGATTTTCTTTTACACTATAAGAGAAATGAGTCAATGTTGAACTTTTTCTTTTCTATTTTTTTGGGGGGTCATGGGGTCACTTTGGCAACTGATATCTGTTTTGTTTTGTGTGTAACCAGGAATAGAGTTGGGCTCCATGAGTACACTACATTGGTTCCTGTTACAACGTACTATTAATTGGGTGGTACAATTACATAGGAGAAAGAGTATTGGTGTTGGCTTCAGAAAATCTGGGTTCATATCCGAGCTTCTCCACTTACCACCTGCAGTCGAAGAACGCTGGCTGAGAAGAGTGGTTCACTTTTTCATTGGCTTCATCTTGTTCTACAAGAAGAGAAATGCCATGCGGTGAACATTTACTGAGCTCCCACTAAATCTATCCTACAGCTCAGATCAGAGAGCAAATCAAATGGGGTGGGGGGAGGCTTTTCTGGAAGAATTCTGATCATAGAGAAGCAGAACAGAAGACAAAAAGCAACTGAAAAAAAAAAACACCTTCAGGATATCTTCACCTAGATATACAGACACATGGCAATCTCAGAGAATCTGGAATGCAGGTGGAATTGAGCATGATATGAGTGGGTCAGGTATCCCTTGGTCTTGGTCTACCTTCTTGAGGCTATCTATCTACCTCTCAATTAGTCTGTTATTCTTGGAGGTGATTTTATCTATAGCCATTAAGTCAAAAGACTCACTGCTACTCAATCTCCTAGACTGTTAGGCATTCATTGGCATAAATGAGATTAATTCACTTTTGCAAAGAACCCATCACCAGATGAGAGTCTGCACCTAGAGTCTCCTCAGGTATAAAAAAATGTTTAGATTAGTTTTGTCAAATCAGGAATTTGTTTGGCTTTTCTTCTGCCAGTTAAAAACAAAAACAAAAACAAAAACCCTGGCCATGGATCTATGCATTCATAAAGTAGAATTGTTGTTTGAGTTTCTTTTGGAACTTAAGATCTAGATGTTTGATGAGAACCTTCCTTGGATAAAACTACTGTTCAAGGGACCCTACACCCTTCCCTAGCTTTGGCCTGATATTGAACTGTTTACAGAGAGGCTTCAGAAAGATGGTGGTTTCCTTAAATAGTGTAAAGATGATCAGAGGCTCAGGTTCATTACAATCATAGACATCGAACCTCCTCACCTAAACTTGTGCCTCACCAGTTCACTCATCCATGACTTGGCAAATGGGAAAATTAAACCACGTGCACTGAAGAGTTCCAAACTATGCAAGCCCTAACAAAATATAACTTAAAAATCCATTGTCTTTTTCCTTGCAAATTAGAATGCCTGTTTGTTAAGTAATGCAAAGCACTCAGCAAACAATTCCTGTTCCTAGTCTCCACCTAGCCAGGCTTGATCTGTGATACAGTTCTTAAAATTAAGAATGACAACTCTAATAAAATAAGTAGCATTTACCAATCTCCATGATCCAAATGTTTCTACCATGGTTGATACTAAGCCACCAATGGTTAACAATTGGCACATAAAGTCCCTAAAAATCTGACAAGCAACTCTTGCAAGTTGGTACAAGCCAGTTTTGGCAGATGACAAAGAGGCATTGACTGGATTCAGCTGGGATTCCTGGGAACTTTTTTTATCTTCCCTGCAAAGGAAGATATATGTTACATGTGCCATGGTTTCTCTATCCTTCCTGTCTTTTTTTTTTATTATTATTTTTATTTTTTATTGGTGTTCAATTTACTAACATACAGAATAACCCCCAGTGCCCGTCACCCATTCACTCCCACCCCCCGCCCTCCTCCCCTTCCACCACCCCTAGTTCGTTTCCCAGAGTTAGCAGTCTTTACGTTCTGTCTCCCTTTCTGATATTTCCCACACATTTCTTCCCCCTTCCCTTATATTCCCTTTCACTATTATTTATATTCCCCAAATGAATGAGAACATATAATGTTTGTCCTTCTCCGACTGGCTTACTTCACTCAGCATAATACCCTCCAGTTCCATCCACGTTGAAGCAAATGGTGGGTATTTGTCATTTCTAATAGCTGAGTAATATTCCATTGTATACATAAACCACATCTTCTTTATCCATTCATCTTTGGATGGACACCGAGGCTCCTTCCACAGTTTGGCTATCGTGGCCATTGCTGCTATAAACATCGGGGTGCAGGTGTCCCGGCGTTTCATTGCATTTGTATCTTTGGGGTAAATCCCCAACAGTGCAATTGCTGGGTCGTAGGGCAGGTATATTTTTAACTGTTTGAGGAACCTCCACACAGTTTTCCAGAGTGGCTGCACCAGTTCACATTCCCACCAACAGTGTATGAGGGTTCCCTTTTCTCCGCATCCTCTCCAACATTTGTTGTTTCCTGCCTTGTTAATTTTCCCCATTCTCACTGGTGTGAGGTGGTATCTCATTGTGGTTTTGATTTGTATTTCCCTGATGGCAAGTGATGCAGAGCATTTTCTCATGTGGATGTTGGCCATGTCTATGTCTTCCTCTGTGAGATTTCTGTTCATGTCTTTTGCCCATTTCATGATTGGATTGTTTGTTTCTTTGGTGTTGAGTTTGATAAGTTCTTTATAGATCTTGGAAACTAGCCCTTTATCTGATACGTCATTTGCAAATATCTTCTCCCATTCTGTAGGTTGTCTTTGAGTTTTGTTGACTGTATCCTTTGCTGTGCAAAAGCTTCTTATCTTGATGAAGTCCCAATAGTTCATTTTTGCTTTTGTTTCTTTTGCCTTCGTGGATGTATCTTGCAAGAAGTTACTATGGCCGAGTTCAAAAAGGGTGTTGCCTGTGTTCTTCTCTAGGATTTTGATGGAATCTTGTCTCACATTTAGATCTTCATCCATTTTGAGTTTATCTTTGTGTATGGTGAAAGAGAGTGGTCTAGTTTCATTCTTCTGCATGTGGATGTCCAATTTTCCCAGCACCATTTATTGAAGAGACTGTCTTTCTTCCAATGGATAGTCTTTCCTCCTTTATCGAATATTAGTTGCCCATAAAGTTCAGGGTCCACTTCTGGATTCTCTATTCTGTTCCACTGATCTATATGTCTGTTTTTGTGCCAGTACCACACTGTCTTGATGACCACAGCTTTGTAGTACAACCTGAAATCTGGCATTGTGATGCCCCCAGATATGGTTTTCTTTTTTAAAATTCCCCTGGCTATTCGGGGTCTTTTCTGATTCCACACAAATCTTAAAATAATTTGTTCTAACTCTCTGAAGAAAGTCCATGGTATTTTGATAGGGATTGCATTAAACGTGTATATTGCCCTGGGTAACACTGACATTTTCACAATATTAATTCTGCCAATCCATGAGCATGGAATATTTTTCCATCTCTTTGTGTCTTCCTCAATTTCTTTCAGAAGTGTTCTATAGTTTTGAGGGTATAGATCCTTTACCTCTTTGGTTAGGTTTATTCCTAGGTATCTTATGCTTTTGGGTGCAATTGTAAATGGGATTGACTCCTACAAGGCTGGTTCAACACCCGTAAAACAATCAATGTGATTCATCATATCAGCAAGAGAAAAACCAAGAACCATATGATCCTCTCATTGAATGCAGAGAAAGCATTTGACAAAATATAGCATCCATTCCTGATCAAAACTCTTCAGAGTGTAGGGATAGAGGGAACATTCCTCGACATCTTAAAAGCCATCTATGAAAAGCCCACAGCAAATATCATTCTCAATGGGGAAGCACTGGGAGCCTTTCCCCTAAGATCAGGAACAAGACAGGGATGTCCACTCTCACCACTGCTGTTCAACATAGTACTGGAAGTCCTAGCCTCAGCAATCAGACAACAAAAAGACATTAAAGGCATTCAAATTGGCAAAGAAGAAGTCAAACTCTCCCTCTTCGCCGATGACATGATACTCTACATAGAAAACCCAAAAGTCTCCACCCCAAGATTGCTAGAACTCATACAGCAATTCGGTAGCGTGGCAGGATACAAAATCAATGCCCAGAAGTCAGTGGCATTTCTATACACTAACAATGAGACTGAAGAAAGAGAAATTAAGGAGTCTATCCTTCCTGTCTTAAACATGGATGTGAGGTCTGAAATCTCAGCAGTAATCTTGCCATCCAAAGGTGGAAACATGCAATGTTAATGTGGTAAGGTAGAAAGCTGGAGGGAACCATGAAGCCATCGCTCCAGTCATGGCTTGCCTACCTGCAGTCTTCTCGTTATGAGATAAAAACAGACCCTGTGTTTGCTAATTGCAGGTAGAAGGACCTCATATGTGAAGAGAGTTCTAAAATGAGTGAATGGGAAGAGAGAAGAAGAGACATGTGGTGCAATGAGTCACACATCATAGCAGGACGTTGAAGCTCAGGTGACAGAAATATTGGGGCATTGTTTTCCCTCTCATACAATATCCCCCTGTAGTTTTTGGATGTTATAAATTCTATTTATATTATTTAAGAATTGCCCTAGAAATTTTACTCTGTACTTAATAAATTCTATTAATTAATTAATTTTACTGTATACTTAATAAAGTTAATCTTAAGTTTAAATTTAACCAACTCTTCTGTTGGGTGTACAATATTATTGCCAAATTCTTGAGTTCTGTCTTGTTTTTTAACTCTCCAATTATCTTCCTCCTCATTCTCTCCAATACTTCTCCAACATTGCAGGTAACATATTTAACATGTCTCTTATGACTGGAAATTTGTATCTTTTGACCACTTTACTCCTCCTTATCCCTCACCTCTGGTAATCACCAGTCTATTTTCTGTTTCTATGAGTTTTTTTAAAATTCCTTCTATAAGTGATATCATACACTATCTTTTTCTGACTTATTTCACTTAGCCTAATGCCCTCAAGTCTCATCCACGCTGTTACAAATGGTAAGATTTCCTTCTTTTCTATAGTTGAAAAATATTCCTCTGTGTGTGTGTGTGAGATTTTCTTTATCCATCCATGGGTTGATGGACACTCAGGTGGCTCCCATGTCTTGCCTATTGTGAATAACACTGAAGTGAACATGGGGGTGCAGATACTGTTTTCATTTTCTTCAGATACATTCCCAGGAATGTGATTGCTGGGTCATAGGGTAGTTCTAGTTTTAATATTTTTTAAGGATTTTATTTACTTATTTGAGAGAGAGAGAAAAAAAACATGAGTGGAGTGGGGGAAGAGGGAGAGGGACAAGCAGAGTCCCCACTGAGTATGGGGCTTGATAGAGGGCTCCATCCCAGGACTCTAAGATCATAACCTGAGCAGAAGGCAGATGTTTAACTGACTTAACCACCCAGGTGCCCCTCTAGTGTTAATTTTTTTGAGGAATCTCTATACTATTTTTCCTAGTGGCTGCATCAGTTTACATTCCCTCTGAATATATGTTCCAGAGATACCATGTATAGCATGTGAAGTATCACTAACAATAGCATATTTGAAAGTTGCTAAGAGAGCAAGATCTTAAAATTTTTCATCACAAAAAAAACCCCAACTATGTGAAGTGATGGATGTTAACTAAACTTGGTGAGGTAATCATTTTGCAATATACCCATATAACAAATCATTATGTTGTACATCTGAAACTTACACAGTGTTATATATCAATTATATCTCAATAAAACTAGAAAAAAACAATAAAATACAATCATTAAAAACATAAAATAAAATAAAATGTCTCTCCTCTGTCTCTTCACATTTCCTTTATAACTTGCATTTATTTATGCCTGTGCTACGTTCTACACTATTTCTTCAGATCTAGCTTATAATTTGAAAAGGCTATTTTTTCTGATTTTTTTAACCACATAAGTTCTATTTTATCCTTTCATTGAGGTATTTATTTTAAATACTACACATTTAGATCAAAATCCAGTTGGTTCTCTTGCAAATACACCAGATCATTTTTGGCCATCTCCTGTTACTCATACTTTCTATTCTTTCCAATTTCTTTAATCATACAAATTTTATTATTTTATGTCTAGCACCTGGCAAGTCAATCTGTGGGATGGAGGTAAAAGTCAATATTTCAGACTAAGGGGCAGATCCTTGCTAGCATGGTGGTCACATTTAGAGACACGAAAAGAGGCTAGAGATGCAAAGGGCTCTAACTGTGTTGGAGTGGAAGTCTCTAACGGAAACATGAATTCTTTGACCTCCTTCACTAATGTGCCTGGGTCTCCAGTGATGGGAAGATCATTACCTTCCAGGGCAGCACTTTGAGGTGTCAACTCTTCCCACCACAAGCATTTTTTTCAGTTTATTCTTGGTCATGGGTATAATTTCTGAAGTTAACCAAACCAGCTTAATCTTTATTTCTCTTTCAACCTTTCAGATATACGAATAAAATGATATCCACTTCAAGCCAATGTCATCATATATACAGAGAGAAGTAGTTGGTAGGAAGAAGGCACACTGCATGTAGTGAAAAATTCAATGCAGAGCATCTTAGGCTAAATGAGTGTTCTTGCCACTTCTTATTTTTGCCGGATCCTGCTCTTCCTCTTCCCATCCCCATTGCAGAACTAGCATTTTGATTTTGTCATTGGCTGCTGGCTGATTTACTTTGGAAACAAGGATTGACCATACCTGTCCATCCCAGGAATGGCACAAATTAGAAGACTCAGAAAAGGAAGGGGCAGGGTCTTTATAAAAGAAAACACAGAAGTGACCTCTCGCTTGGAAGAGGAAATGCAAATGGATTTGTGGCAGACAACCAGCCAGATTCAGTCCTGGGCTTGCAGTGGCCTTTGCTGATAACGGGAGGTAAGTCGGGCACCCAACTCTGGGAAACACGAAGGATATGATTTCTCAAAGGCTCTTTGCCTCAGGCAGAGCTCAGGTGAAAGGGAGTGAATTTGTGTTAGAGCCTTCGTATTTGTTCCAGCTTCTGGATGCTACTGACTGATACATGGTTTTGAGGTAGAATCCATACAGATTCGATGTGGATTTTGTGGCTTATCTTCAGAGGGAAGAATCACAGGGAGAACTAGCATTCTGGTGGCATAGAAACAAGCGTGAAGCATGGAGCTTAAGCCATCGGGTTCCAGTTCTGACTCATTAACTTAATTTATTCTTCCAACAAATATTTACTCATGGTTTACTCTATATTAGGGACTGTGGTAGGTGTGAGGACACAATATGGAGCTGAACCAGACAAGGGAGGCTGCTGCTCTCAGGTAAGGCCTTGAGCTTGCCCCATAAGAACAGCAATGATGACTCTGTTACAGGGACCAGGGTCAAATACTTTCACAAGTACCCTATGAAGAAAAAAAAATGTCACCTGGTAAGACAACTAAAGTTTCAAAAAGTTACACAGTTGGCCCCAAATCTAGAAATCAGTAAATGGCACAGTCAGGTTCAAACACACATCTATTGACACAATATCTGGGTATGCTTAGGTCTCAGGACTGCAGTTTTATGACCTGTGAAACAGGAAGAACTAAATAACATTACCTTTTAATGGGCTTGTTGTTAGTATCAAATAAAAACAGTATTAATTTCACCTGGGCACACATAGAATTGACAGTAAGTGTGGCCATATGAGGAAGTTCTATGTAAGGAGAAGCATTGTATGCAATTTATGGTCAGACTTTTAAAGGGAAGATGTAATTTCCCCTTTCTCTATTTCTCTTTCCATCTGACTGGAACAAAGGTGTGTGGTGACCAGGAGGCTGAGATAATAACATCTGAGGGATGGTGAAACCACAGGACCAAAGGAGCATGGGCCTCTGTCACCTAGGGACCTATATCAGCCTGGAACTTGCTACTGGCAGACTGTGGGAGGAAAATTAATTCTATCTTGTTTAGTCTTCATTATTTTGGATTTCTGATATATACAATGGAACCCAAACCTTACCAAAATATATCCTTGCCAAAATATCATCTATGTAAAAATGGTAGGATAGCAGAAAGGACTTGTGACTGGGGATCAGGAAACCTTTTTATCCTTTGTCTCTAACTAACTGTGTGACCTCAGGCAAGTCACTCCTCTCTGAACCTCAGAGTACTTTCATGTGAAGTAAAAGGGGGAGGATGAGAAATAATAACATCCACTCCAGCCTGGGTGGTCTCTGAATCAGTGTTACTTATGATACAGAGCTATTTATTCTACAAGTATTTACAAAGTGCCAACTATTTCAGATACTGGGGTATGTATTGGGGCTCTAAAAGTGAAAAAAATGGCCTCTCCTCTTTCACACACATTGTATTGGGTGGCTCTGTGTTTGTACATCTATTCTCCCCCAGTGAACAGCTGCCAGGACAAGGACTAAACCTTCCAGCAATGTTTAATTTAGGTTTCTGGCTGAGTGGGTGGGGAGAACTGAAAAGATAATGGTGGCGTGATATAGGCAATGTAGGGATGTGAGCAGACTCCTTCGTTTGGGAGGGAAGAGATGGGTTGAGTATGGATGTATTGAGGGGCAGGGTTTGTGGGGCATCAAGGGGGGCCTGTCTAGTGACAACTGTCACAACAACCAGCTCTTACTAGAAGCCTGGCACTGTTGTAAGTGCTGTATGTGTATAGTGAAGACTTTAGCCCCACGACAACAATACACAGATATGATTACTCTCCCCATTTTCAGAGAAAGGAAGAGAAGCACAGAGAGTTTAAGTAGCTCGCCCAAAGTCACACATCTGATAAGTGAAAGAGCAAGGACTGGAATCCTGGTGAATGGGCTCTGAGTCAGTGGTCCTCACCACTAGAGCACACAAACATGAGCCAGAAGGTCTTTATACCCCAGCTGGATCCCCAGTTCTGCAGCAGAAAGCTGGGCTGGGTGGCATCAACAACTTGTAGCATGCTGGGCTCAGACTAAATGAGATTATTTAAGGAAAGAAATCAGAAGGGGGCTGAGTTTGTGGCTCTGGAAAACATCAATATCTAAAAGCTGAGCCAGGAGACCTCCAACAAGGTAACAAAAATGCAATGTGGACAAGACCACACAGGTAAAACAATTAATCATATGATGTGTCATTGAGCACCCAATGTGTTCACTGGGGGAGAATAGATGTACAAACACAGAGCCACCCAATACAATGTGTGTGAAAGAGGAGATGTCTGAGGGGTACCATGGAAGGCCACAGAAGGGTTCTCCTAAATTACTCTGGGACGTCCAGGGAAGATTTTACAGATGTGGGAAAACTTGAGCAGAGATTAAAAAGAAGATTTGATTGATAGGGAAATAATGGACACTCCAGTCAGAAGGGAAATATGTTCTAGATCAATTAGGATTCATTGTCAGCAACTACTATGGCTGGCTGCAACATGAAGCAGGCAGACAGGGGCAATCTTGTGTTGGGGTGGTGGCTCCCCAATGCCATAAGGATACTGGACTCTTTTTTCATCATTCCTCTCTGCCATCCTTAGCATTTTGTCCCATTGTTTGTTACCTCATGGTCCCAAGATGGCTGCTGTACTTCCAGACTCCTACATTTACATTACAGGCAAAAATGATGAGAAAGGCCTTCAAGGCTGGAGCGATGCCCTGAATCTGTGCCCTTTATAGCAGTTTCCCAAACACCTCATGTGGTCAGTGCAGGCCCATGTGGTCACACCTTAGCTATAGGAAAATATGGAGAAGGGAGGGTTGCCAACTGGGCATGCTGTTATTCTTAGTGAGAATAAAGAGGAATGGAGGTTGGGTAAGTAACAGGTGTCTACCGTACTGCTGCAAAAATTGTGGGTCTGGAGGATGGGAAAACATGTCACTGGCTGTAACTATGACTTTAGCCAAGCCAGATAAAAAACTGTGTCTCCTAATTTTTCCTTCTGTGGAAAACAGACAGTGATAACACCCCCCCTCCCATGTCACATGATTGGCAGCAGCATCAGTGGGAAGGTGCATGGCAGAGTGCTCCGGACAAAAAGTTAACAGCTCTGCCTACCTGTGAAGAAGCCCTGCGGTATTCTATTAATCATTTTGAGAAGGAGACTCAGGAAATGGACTACCATCCATTCAGGAAAATGTTCTCCAAGGAACTAAGGGGACGTACATGATGTGTGTTTATCTCAGCAGTGGCATTTTTAGCATATGCATCTAATGCCTTAGACTGTCTTCCAATTGTAACAGATAGGTTCTTTTTTTTTTTTTTTTAGCACTTGTAGATAAAGTATGTATTGTTGGAACATATTGAAGCCAGATTAATCAAGAAGTAACAATGCTGGAAGCACAAGGCTGTTGTGCTGGGAGCCTGTCACCCTGGGTAGCTCAGCAGCAAGAGAGAGGAAGGAGAGGAAGCTGATAATGCCGTTATCTGATGGGGAGAATGTGGTCCGTGGGGTCGCCTCCTCCAACAAATCCTGTCTTCTTTCTTCATTTCCTGAGCAATCTTGCCAGTGGCTAGGAAGGGGGCAAGCTGGCATTTTTGCTGCCTGCCTGCGGAGTAAAGCCAAGATGATTAATTTTCATTTGCAGAAGGCTGAATTATCTCTGCCCCCCACATGTTAGCACACATTGCCCAGTAATTTCTTTTCTCCTCCAACTCCATTCCAGCACGAGTCCAGATGGGATTCTGGACCAGCAAGTCAGGATCACCAAATGGCTGTGTCTTTGGGGAATTAGCATGTTTGCCTGAAGATCATAGTAAATTAATATTTATTATTAATAGTAATAACAGCTAGCAATTATTGAAGGCTACCTATGTATTAGACTTCAATGTGCATAATGCGACAGGTGCTGAAATTGAGGCACAGGGAGGTTAAGCAACCTGCTTAATGCGTTACAGCCAATAAACAGCGTGGATGGGATTCAGGTCCAGCTTCCTCTGATTCCTGTGTCCCTTAACCATCATGATATATGACGACCAGATACTGTGCTAAGCAGGAGCAATACTGTTCCTGACCTTGAGAAGACAGGCTTATAAACAAGTATTATAAATGCTTGTTGAAATATGAACAGGAAGGTGACACAGAGTGAAATGGACAGTTCTAGGAGGGAAGAGAGGAAAGGTCATGAAGAAGGGGAATCTTGAGCTGTGAATTGCTGGCTACTGAATCAGAAGTCCTAAAAGTCATCTCTTCCTTAATCTGGGTGGTCGTGTGACATTGGGCAAGGTGATTCATCTCTCTAAGACTCAGTCTCCTCACCTGCCAAATGGGTAGGACTGCCTTGACCATCTTGCTGAGCGGTGGTGAGATTCTATGACTTTGTAATTGTCACAGTTGGGTAAAGCTGGAAATGTTTACCACTATGGGTTTTCTCTTATTCTATGGCTTTTGGAACTGGAGCAGGGAAAATTTACTAACTTCCTCCTTTACTTGCGTACTCTCCCCTTTTCTCCTTCTCTATCAGCGCATTTCAATATGATGAGAAACCTAGGACCAGAAGCCTTCCTCTATACCTCATATAGAAGCCTGGGCGTGCCACCCTCAGAACAGGGGACTTTGTGACTGTCTCTGCACTGATTGAGCCACCCACCTCGATAGATCAGGACATGAGGGTCAGTGGGCAGCCTGACCAACCTCCCAGGGCTTCCATCTCGATTCAGCTTATTCTTAATCTTTATAGCATATATATTTAATAGTGACAAATCTGGGGATTCATGAATTATTTCATTCAGTCAACAAATATTTATTGAGTTCCTGCTGCAAGTAAGGCATGGTTGTAGGTCCTGGGGATACAATAGTTAACAAAATCAGCAAAGAACTAGCAGACCTAAGGCTTACATTCTGGTGATAGAGGCAGTTACTATAAACACAACACCAAGTGGGCAGCCCAGGTGGCTCAGCGGTTTAGCGCCGCCTTTAGCCCAAGGCGTGATCCTGGAGTCCCAGGATCGAGTCCCACATCGTTCTCCCTGCATGGAGCCTGCTTCTCCCTCTGCCTGTGTCTCTGCATGGAGCCTGCTTCTCCCTCTGCCTGTGTCTCTGCCTGCCTCTCTCTCTCTCTCTCTCATGAATGAATAAATAAATAAAATCTTAAAAAAAAAAACAAGTAAATGGGGATCTGAGAAAGCCTTATTATCAAGCCTTCAAGGCTCCTATTTTATTCTCTCATGGTTTATCCCATCTTCCCCATAAGACACCACACTGAACTTCTTATAGTGTTTTGATAGGTCAAGCCCCCTTTGTCACTGCTTCATTGTACATGCAGTTCCCTCTACCCAGCCTTCAGCACATTCTTACTTGGATAATTCCTCATCATCTTTAAATGTCATTTTAAGAAAGAATTGCCTATGTACTTCCACATTTCTGCCACGCTTTTCCCAGTATGACATAGATTATGCTATTTAGACTTACTGGTTTTCCATCTGAAGGACAGGACCAAGTCATTTGGATACTAACCATGATAGGAATCAGATCAGGGATTGTCTAGGCTGAAAAGCAAGGGGAATTGAGGAAGGGGCAGGAAAGAACATTTTGGGGTGATGGGAAGTTTCCATGTCTTGAATGGGGTATTGGTGTGTGAGTGTATACATACGGCAAAATATTTCCTATAGCTCACTTAAATCGGGGGCATTCATTTATTTTACCTAAAGTCCACTTAAAGAAATTTGATTTAAAAATTCTCTCTACTATTCCATAACCAAGTATTCTTCCCATTCTTTGGGAATCCCGATAATTGGGGATTGGGTAGGGGCATATCTAATGCCTCTTGGTTTGTCATCAGCCTCTGTAGACGCTCAAACCTTCCCCTGATCCTATTTGTAATATCCTTCAGCTGGCTCATCTGTGGTGGTGACAATCATGGCATTCTTAATGACAGAGCATCTCAGAGCAAGTCCAGGTTGGCTCTGCCTCTCTTTTTTGCTCATGGGAAAAGGCTCTGGCAGTGATGGAAGACAGCTTAGGTGAGTTGTATCCGAGGAGTCGGGGGACACTGATATATGTTATCCTCCCGCATAGGGAAGTAGAAGCTAACGAGATGCCTTCTCCTTCCCAGCAGGGCAGGGACACAGAGGCAGAAGCTGGGCCATCCTTTCCTGATCTTGCCATGGGCTTGGAAACAATGTCCTTCGATCCACCTATGCAAGCACATTCTGAGGAAGAAGTCAGTCCTGGGCTGGCTCCAGATCAGGATGGGCTTGAAGTCCAGTCAAAAACCCTAGGGGGATAGTTCTCCTTTCCCCTGGGTCCTCTTCTCGGGCTCATTGGGCTTTAGTTATCTTTGGGACCACAATACACAAAGGGTCTGATAATCTTTGGAGGACAGCTACTAGAGACTGTGTTTGAAATAAGAAACCACGTGCAGTGGACTCAGGGTGCCCTGCTGTCTCCTCCCATCTGTCTTTACCTCTGACCATCTCTATCCTTTACCTCAGACTTCAGCAAGTCTGTTATTCTTTGGTGCTTTCTTTGACTTGGGGGTCAGGTGGTGTGGGGTGGCAAAATTTTATTCTCTAACAAGACTCTTCATCTCTTTACACATATGTTTCTCAGAAGATTGGCAGCCTTTTGAGGGTGGGAATAGTGTTCCATTCATCTCCTGCCTGCAGAGCCTAGCATAAGCTATGGCATTGTGTATTGTATGAACATTTATTTCTGAGCCTTGCCTACATATATTAACCATCATTAGGGGACAAAATAAAGAGAAGACATGTTGCTTTTTCCTCAAGGAATGTGTTCTGCTGTCATGAAGACGAAACATTTCCACATAAAACAATTAGGAAAAAACACAAATGAGTACAAACTTGGCTCCCGGCTCTTACGGTCAATTCCCCATTCCTGCTATAAGAAGGCGGACACCAGGAGTGATTTGTGTGGAATGCCTTAGTATTAGGAATAGTGTCATGGAGGGAATGTGATTTGACCCAGTATTTGGTGAATTGGCATACTTTAGGTAGACCTGGGGGGAAAGGAGAGTGACTTCTCAGCACAGGACGAGGCTTGTGCAAGACTTGAGATATGCGTTATCATTATTAGCATTGTTTATCCAGTTGAGACTATCATCTTTCACAAGCTTTCCATTTCAAATGCTTCCCAGATTTCCTATCACTCAAGGGATGTGATTTTTCTTTCCTCCATGTTGTAGGATAGCAAAAAGCTCATTGGAATGCAGTAAGGCTCAAATGTCTGCTCCATGAGGGTAGTGCTTGGCACTCAATTCAATGATTTTTTTTGCACAGAGATGAAAACAATTATGTGTGTGTATTATTTCTCCCACTGGAGTGCATAATCTTTGAAAAGTGGTTCTATAATTTATCTCTAAAACTAATACCCTAGTACTAGGCACAGAGCCACATACAGATTAAACACTCAGATTAAATATTTACTGTAGCAAACACAAGTATCAAAATTTAGTGATTAGCACTTTTTTTCCCAGCTAAGCCCCCTGAGAGTAGGTTTTCATGATGTAGGAAAAGGCAAAGAAAATATCAAGACCCCAGGCTTAGAAGTATGGGGAGACCTTGGTCATGGTACTGAAGTGGTAGTTTATGAGTGGGGCTTAGGTGGGGAAGAGCACTGCCTATGTTGGCTGTGATCACTGCTCCCTCTAACTTCTGACTGAGACCTGCCTTAGGATCCTGGATGTGTTAGATTGCCTTAATGATTCCAATTTTGTGCTCTTCTTTGTATCCACACCCTTTATCATGAAACTTAGTGTTATCTCCCTATTGGTATTCTGGACTCATCAATTTGACATTCTTTCTCCAGCAGAATGAGGTGTAAGTAACCACATTCTAACTCCAAGACTTGTTTTGGCCAATAGAATAAGAGAGAAGTGACTATGTGCCAGTTGCGAGACTAGGCACATGTCTCTCCTTGTTCTCTCTGACCTGTGCTATAGCCATGAGGAGGACCTTCCCAGGCTAGCCTGCTGATCCCAGGACAAAGATCAGAGATACATAGAACAAACTTACCCATAGCAGAGGCCAGCCTAGATTGGCTCACCCTTGGAAAACCCAAAGATACATTATAAATCATAAATGATTGATGTTTACATTCCTGAATTTTGGACTTGCTTGTCAGATCATAAGAGCTACTAGGAATACACTGGCCTTTTCATATATTCATTGGGTGACCCTAGGCAAAACACTGACCCTCCTGTCTTAGCTGTCTTGGGCTACCATAACATAATAACATAGACTGGTGGCTTCAACAACAGACATTTCTATTCTCACAGTTCTGGAGGCTGGGAAGTCCAAGATCAAGGTTTTGGTAAATTTGGTTTCTGGAAAGATCCCTCTTCTCTTCATGGCTTGCAGACAGCTGCCTTCTTGCTACTGTGCCCATGCAACCTCCTCCTAGTGTTTGTGCAAGTGTGGGAGGTGGGGTGGAGTGAGCAAGCTCTCAGGGGGCTCTAATTATAAGGACACTAATGCTATCAGATCAGGGACCCAACCTTATGACTTTATTTCACCTTAATTACACCCTTAGAGGCCTCATCTCCACATACTAGGGGTTAGGACTTCAACATATGGACTCTGGAGCAGGGGACCCAAAAGCATTCAGTCCATAAAACCCCACTTAGGTTTCTTTTACTCATCTGAAAGTAAGGATACCTGGTACATAATACACAATCAATAAAGTTTTGTTGAACTGAGGAAACTAGACTTTATAATTTCTATGAATCCATCCAAAGGGGTTTCTGTTTAACAATTTTCTATTTGTTTCTTTTTCTTTTTGCCACAAAGTCATCCAGAGTTGATGTGAAAGGAAACATGTCCTCCTCTATTGAAATTATTATTTTTGTATATTTTTTATTGGAGTTTGATTTGCCAACATATAGTATAATACCCAGTGCTCATCCCATTAAGTGCACCCCTCAGTGCCCATTACCCAGTCAACCCATTCCCCGCCCCCCACATCCCCTTCCACTACCCCTTGTTCATTTCCAAGAGTTAGGAGTCTCTCATGTTCTGTCTCCCTCCCTGATATTTCCCACTCATTTTCTCTCCTTTCCCTTTTAATCCCTTTCACTATTTTTTATAATCTCTGAATGAATGAAACCATATGTTTGTCCTTCTCTGATTGACTTACTTCACTCAGCATAATACCCTCCAGTTCCATCCACGTTGAAACAAATGGTGGGTATTCGTCATTTCTAATGGCTGAGTAATATTCCACTGTATACATATACCACATCTTCTTTATCCATTCATCTTTCCATGGACACAGAGGCTCCTTCCACAGTTTGACTATTGTGGACGTTGCCGCTATAAACATTGGGGTGCAGGTGTCCTGGCATTTCACTGTCTCATTGGGGTAAATCCAACCCAATTACTGGGTTTTAAGGTAGCTCTATTTTTAACTCTTTGAGGAACCTCCACACTGTTTTCCAGAGTGGCTATACCAATTCACAATATCACCAACAGTGCAAGAGGGTTCCCCTTTCTCTACATCCTCTCCAACATTTGTTGCTTCCTGTCTCATTAATTCTCACCATTCTCACTGCTGTGAGATGGTATCTCATTGTGGTTTTTTTTTTAATTTATTTTTTATTGGTGTTCAATTTACTAACATACAGAATAACCCCCAGTGCCCGTCACCCATTCACTCCCACCCCCCGCCCTCCTCCCCTTCTACCACCCCTAGTTCGTTTCCCAGAGTTAGCAGTCTTTACGTTCTGTCTCCCTTTCTGATATTTCCCACACATTTCTTCTCCCTTCCCTTATATTCCCTTTCACTATTATTTATATTCCCCAAAAGAATGAGAACATATAATGTTTGTCCTTCTCCGACTGACTTACTTCACTCAGCATAATACCCTCCAGTTCCATCCACGTTGAAGCAAATGGTGGGTATTTGTCATTTCTAATAGCTGAGTAATATTCCATTGTATACTGCAGAATTTAGAGCTAATCAGGCAGAAATTAAAAATCAATTGAATGAGATGCAATCCAAACTAGAAGTCCTAACGACGAGGGTTAACGAGGTGGAAGAACGAGTGAGTGACATAGAAGACAAGTTGATAGCAAAGAGGGAAACTGAGGAAAAAAGAGACAAACAATTAAAAGACCATGAAGATAGATTAAGGGAAATAAACGACAGCCTGAGGAAGAAAAACCTACGTTTAATTGGGGTTCCCGAGGGCGCCGAAAGGAACAGAGGGCCAGAATATGTATTTGAACAAATTCTAGCTGAAAACTTTCCTAATCTGGGAAGGGAAACAGGCATTCAGATCCAGGAAATAGAGAGATCCACCCCTAAAATCAATAAAAACCGTTCAACACCTCGACATTTAATAGTGAAGCTTGCAAATTCCAAAGATAAAGAGAAGATCCTTAAAGCAGCAAGAGACAAGAAATCCCTGACTTTTATGGGGAGGAGTATTAGGGTAACAGCAGACCTCTCATTGTGGTTTTGATTTGTATTTCCCTGATGGCCAGTGATGCGGAGCATTTTCTCCTGTGCTTGTTGGCCATGTCTATGTCTTCCTCTGTGAGATTTCTGTTCGTGTCTTTTGCCCATTTCATGATTGGATTGTTTGTTTCTTTGCTGTTGAGTTTAATAAGTTCTTTATAGATCTTGGAACTAGCCCTTTATCTGATATGTCATTTGCAAATATCTTCTCCCAATCTGTAGGTTGTCTTTTAGTTTTGTTGTTTCTTTTGCTGTGCAGAAGCTTTATATCTTGATGAAGTCCCAATAGTTCATTTTTGCTTTTGTTTCCCTTGCCTTCATAGATGTATCTTGCAAGAAGTTGCTGTGGCCAAGTTCAAAAAGGGTGTTGCCTCCAGAATTTTGATGGATTCTTGTATCACATTTAGATCTTTCATCCATTTTGAGTTTATCTTTGTGTATGGTGCAAGAGAGTGGTCTAGTTTCATTCTTCTGCATGTGGCTGTCCAATTTTCCCAGCACTATTTACTGAAGAGACTATCCTTTTTCCAGTGGGTAGTCTTTCCTGCTCTGTCAAATATTAGTTGACCATAGAGTTGAGGGCCCATTTCTAGGTTCTCTATTCTGATCCATTGATCTATGTGTCTGTTTTTGTGCGAGTACCACACTGTCTTGATGGTCACAGCTTTGTAGTACAACCTGAAATCCGGCATTATGATGCCCCCGGCTCTGGTTTTCTTTTTCAATATTCCCCTGGTTATTCGGGGTCTTTCTGATTCCACACAAATCTTAAGATCATTTGTTCTAACTCTCTGAAGAAAGTCCATAATATTTCGATAGGGATTGCATTGAACGTGTAAATTGCCCTAGGTAGCATTGACATTTTCACTATATTAATTCTTCCAATCCATGAGCATGCAATAGTTTTTCATCTCTTTGTGTCTTCCTCAATTTCTTTCAGAATTGTTCTGTAGTTTTTAGGGTATAGATCCTTTACCTCTTTGGTTACATTTATTCCTAAGTATCTTATGCTTTTGGGTGCAATTGTAAATGGGATTGATTCCTTAATTTCTCTTTCTTCAGTCTCATTGTTAGTGTATAGAAATGCCACTGATTTCTGGGCATTGATTTTGTGTCCTGACACATTGCTGAATTGCTTTATGAATTCTAGCAATCTTGGGGTGGAGTTTTTTGGGTTTTCTATGTACAGTATCATGTCATCTGCAAAGAGGGAGAGTTTAACTTCTTCTTTGTCTATTTTTTTAAAAGATTTTATTTATTCATGAAAGACACAGAGAGAGAAAGGCAGAGACATAGGCAGAAGGAGAAGCAGGCTCCAGGCAGGGAGCCTGATGTGGGACTTGATCCTGAGACTGTGGATCATGCCCTGAGCCAGGGGCAGGTGCTCAACCGCTGATCCATCCAGGCATCCCTTCTTTGCCTATTTGAATGCCTTTTTTTCCTTTTTGTTGTCTGATTGCTGAGGCTAGGACTACTACTACTATGTTGAATAGCAGTTTTTAATTCTTCTCATCCCTGTCATGTTCCTGATCTTAGGGGCAAGTCTCCCAATGTTTCCCCATTGAGAATGATATTTGCTGTGGGCTTTTTGTAGATGGCTTTTAAGAGTCTGAGGAATGTTCCCTCTATCCGTACACTCTGAAGAGTTTTGATCAGGAATGGATGCTGTATTTTGTCAAATGCTTTCTCTGCATCTATTGAGAGGACCATATGGTTCTTGTTTTTTCTTTTGTTGCTATGATCTATCACGTTGATTGTTTTAAGAGTGTTGAACCAGCCTTGCATCCTGGAGATAAATCGCACTTGGTCATGGTGAATAATCTTCTTAATGTACTGTTGGATCCTATTGGCTAGTATCTTGTTGAGAATTTTTGCATCTGTGTTCATTAGGGATATTGGTCTATAATTCTTCTTTGGTAGGGTCTTTGTCTGGTTTTGGAATTAAGGTGATACTGGCCTCATAAAATGACTTTGGAAGTATTCCATCCCTTTCTATCTTTTGGAACAGCCTTAGTAGAATAGGTATTGTTTCTTCTTTAAACGTTTGATAAAACTCCCCTGGGAAGCCATCTGGCCCTGGACTTTTGTGTCTTGGGAGGTTTTTGATGACTGCTTCAATTTTCTCCTTGGTTATTGGCCTGTTCAGGTTTTCTATTTCTTCCTGTTCCAGTTTTGGTAGTTTGTGGTTTTCCAGAAATGCCTCCATTCCTTCTAGATTGCCTAATTTATTGGCATATAGTTGCTCATAATATGTTTTTAAAATTGTTTGTATTTCCTTGGTATTGGTTGTGATCTCTCCTTTTTCATTCGTAATTTTATTAATTTGAGTCTTTTCTTTTTAATAAGGCTGGTTAATGGTTTATCTATTTTATTAATTCTTTCAAAGAACCAACTCCTGGTTTTGTTGATCTGTTCCACAGTTCTTCGGGTCTCTATTTCATTGAGTTCTGCTTGAATCTTTATTAACTCTCTTCTTCTGCTGGGCATAGGTTTTATTTGCTGTTCTTTCCCAGTTCTATTAGGTGCGAGGTTAGCTTGTGTATTTGAGTTTTTTCTAATTTTTTGAAGGATGCTTGTATTGCGATGTATTTCCCTCTCAGGAATGCTTTTGCTGTATCCCAAAGATTTTGAACAGTTGTATCTTCATTTTCATTAGTTTCCATGAATCTTTTAAATTCTTCTCTTATTTCCTGGTTGACCCATTCATCTGCTCTTTAACTTCCACGTGTTTGAGTTTCTTCCAAATTTCTTCTTATGATTGAGTCTAGTTTCAAAGCATTATTCATATGAAAATATGCAGCAGAGAATCCCAATCTTTTGGTATCAGCTGAGACCTGATTTGTGACCCAGTATGTGGTCTATTCTGGAGAAAGTTCCATGCGCACATGAGAAGAATGTGTATTCAGTTGTGTTCAGATGCAAAATTCTGTATATATCTGTTAAATCCCTCTGGTTCAGTGTATCATTTAAAGCTCTTGTTTCTTTGAGGATGTTGTGCTTAGAAAGCTGTCATTTGCAGAAAGTGCCATGTTGAAGTCTCCTACTATTAGTGTATTATTATCTACGTATGTCTTGACTTTGGTCATTAATTGATATATTTGGCAGCTCCCACATTAGAGGCATAAATATTCATGATTGTTAGGTCTTGCTAACAATAGGATTGCTACCCCAGCATTCTTCTGAGGACCATTTGAATGGTAAATGGTTCTCCATCCTTTCATTTTCAGACTGGAGGTGTCCTTAGGTCTAAAATGAGTCTCTTGCAGACAGCAAATAGATGGGTCTTGCTTTTTTATCCAGTCTGAAACCCTGCATCTCTTGATGGGATAATTTAGCCCACTCACGTTCAGAGTTACTATTGAAAGATATGAATTCAGTGTCACCATAATACCTATTCAGTCCTTGTTTTTGTGGATTATTTCTTTGGGCTTCCTATTTCTTTTGCAGGGTCCCCCTTAATATTTCTTGCAGAGCTGGTTTCTTGCAGTTTCTGCCTATCTTGGAAGCTCTTTATCTCTCCTTCTATTCTGAATGAGAGCCTTGCTGGATAGAGTATTCTTGGCTGCATGTTCTTCTAATTTAGTACCCTGAATATATCCTGACAGCCTGCCAGTCTCTGTGAAGAGGTCCACTGTTAATCTATTATTTCTCCCCATATAAGTTAGGGATCTCGTGTCTTGCTACTTTAAGGATTTTCTCTTTATCTTTGGAATTTGCAAGTTTCACTATTAAATGTCGAGGTGTTAAATGGTTTTTATTGATTTTGGAGGTAGAGGACCTCTATCTCCTGGATCTGAATGCCTGTATCTTTCCCCAAATTATGGAAGTTCTCAGCTATGATTTGTTCAAATATGCTTTCTGGCCCTCTGGCCTTCTCGGAGCTCTCTGAAACCCCAATTACATGTAGATTTTTTTCCTTCTGAAGCTATCATTTATTTCCCTTAACCTTTCCTCATGGTCTTTTGTTTTTCTCTTTTTTCCTCAGCTTCCTTCCTAGCCATCAACTTGTCTTCTATGTCACTCACTCTTTCTTCTACCTCACTAACCCTGGTTGTTAGGACCTCCAGTTTGGAGTGCATCTCATTTAATTGATTTTTAATTTCGACCTGATTAGATCAAAATTCTGCAGTCATGAAGTCTCCTGATTCCTTTATGCTTTTTTCCAGAGCCACCAGTAGCTTTATAATTGTGCTTCTGAATTGGCTTTCTGACTTCAAATTGTAATCCAAATTTTGTAACTCTGTGGCAGACTACTGTTTCTGATTCTTTTGTGGTGAGTTCTCCTTTCTAGTCATTTTGCTCAGTGCAGAGTGGCTGTAAGAGTGGGTTGAGTCAAGAATATCAAACAGGACCTAGGTGAATTTCACCCTAGATGATTCTGCCGAGGTCAGAGACCAGAAATTGAAAACAAAAATCAGAACAAAATAAAACAAAAAGACCACTAAAGTGAAAAACAAATTTTAAAACAAAGTAGTAAAAAATAAAAGGCCAAGAATCCCAAGGAAGAAGAAGAGAAAAAAAGAAAAAAGAAAAAAAGAGAGAGAAGAAAAAAAGGGGGGGGGGCGCTGGGAAACGGTGGTGGTGCCATAGTTGTAGTGAAGGGAGAATGTAACATACCTGAGGGTCCTACAGGGTGATCCTCTTGCTTCTGAGTATATTAAATTCTGTATGTTAGATGCTCAGTCCCAAATTTATATAAACCAGAAATACTTGTAGAGGGCCCCAACACTGACCACCAAAACATAAATGAGATAAAAGAGGGGGGCAGAATGGGAATGAAGAGAGAATATAATCTCACAGAATGAACTAGCACGGTATGCCACTTGGTTCTGGGTGCATGCTGGTCATGTTTTAGAAGGTATTAATTTCTGCCATTGCAGAACAAAATGAGGCAGAGAAAACAAAAAACACAAAACAAAACAAAACAACATGTCTTGTATATCTCCCAAAATTAAGTTGAATATGTTGAAGGGGGTCAGCCCTGGTGGCTCAGCGGTTTAGCGCCACCTTCGGCCCAGGGTGTGATCCTAGAGACCCGGGATCGAGTCCCACGTCAGGGCCCCTACGTGGAGCCTGCTTCTCCCTCTGCCTGTGTCTCTGCCTTTCTCTCTCTCTCTCTCTCTCTCTCTCTGTATCTCTCATAAATAGATAAACTCTTAAAAAAAAAAACCTACACATTTCTTTAAGAACAAAAAGAATATGTTGAAGGGAATCTAGAAGTGGAAAATATATCTAAGACTTGTAATTGTAGAAATATGAAAGTCATAAAGGAAGAAACTTAAAAATGAAGAGGTGGTAGAATATTGTAGTTAAGGTGGGAAAAGAGAAAAAAAAAGGAAATTTATGGTCTGGTATAAAAATGAGTTGTACTGGAAAAAGGAAGAGAATAAAGTAGGAGGGGTATCCTCTGGTTCTATATACTGTAAATCCCTTGACTTCGCCTGGAGCTTTCCAGCTCTGCTCGGTCAAGAGCCTGCCCTTCCTCTGTCCTTCCAGCTAGTCTCTGGGGGCGGGGCCTGCTATGCTGCTTCTCAGGTGTGTGCACCTGGGGAGCTGCCCCGCCCCCTGCCAGGTGCCGGGCTCAGTGGGAGCTGTTGACCCCGGGAGGCCCCTGTTCCCTGGCGGCCCCGCCCCTCCCAGGAACACGGTGACACCAGGAGGAACAATGACAGTGACAGCAGCAGCCAGCTCTCCAGCCCTGGAGTCAGCTCCCGCAGTAACCACCGCAGCTCCCAGTCTGCAGGGGCCAAGGTGCTCCCGGGGCGGGGGGTGCCGATCTGCACAGTCTGTGGGCGCCCGGGGCAGGAGCGTCCTCGCTGTCCTGGGTGCTCCCCGCCTCCGCCTGTCCCGGGGGCAGTGCAGGGTCCCGGGCTGTGTCCCCCGCGCCCTGGGCTCCAGGGCTTGCGCCGCTGGAATCGCGCTCCCGGGCGGCGGCTCCGAAGGCAGCAGGTGCAGCCGCCTCCCCGAGCCCCGCCTGACCCCCGGCTTCCCCCCGAGGCCCCGCTGCCCGCTCCAGCCCTTGGGGAGACGGGCCGCCGTGTGGGTGCGCTCTCCCCGGCGCACCTCCTCTGTTAGTGACCCCGGGAACCTGGGGGCTCCACTGCCCTCCTGCGACTCTGCTCGAGTTCCCTGCTGAGCGCCTTTCCATCCGGGAAGAATCCCGTGCGGATTTTTTAAAGTTCCTGCTTCTCCGGGGCGGGGCTCTCCTGTCCCGAGGCTCTCAAGCCCGCTGTGCCCGGCTCCTCGCGCCCCCCCCCGCCCCCCGATTCTTTTATATCTTATTTGTTCCGCCTTCCTACTTTGTTAGAAGCGAAAACCCTTCTCTCTGTAGCATCCCGGCTGTTCTCTCTTTAAATCTCAGGTCACATTCATAGGTGTTCAGGATGGTTCGAAAGTTATCTAGGTAAGTTGGTGGGGCAGGGTGAGGTGAGGACCCTACTCCTCCACCATCTGGCCCCGCCTCCTCCCTATTGAAATTAAACTGTCAGAGAGTCCATATCATTGAGCAAAGAATTAAATGGTTTCATTCGATGTGGTTTCCCTGGATTCTATATCAGCTTTTGGTATATAGGAGGTACCTCAGTATATTTACTGAATAAAAAAATGAATGATCCAGTCAGTGAGTCAAATAAGGGCTCATGCCTGCCTGCAGCTGTCCTCAAAGAGTTCAGGGAGATGAAGCAAATGAAGTGAGTCATTGGGGAGACTGGGTCGTCTGCTCCAGTAATAGGAAGTGCAAAGATGGAGGCAGAGGAGGTTCTAAGCTGTCTGGATGGCTGGGGCACCTTTGGTGTAGTCAGCAACTCCTCCCTTGTCCCTTTGCCACCCTTCATGATTTTCTTCCCTCCTCACAGTCAAAGGCATGTCAGTTGCAATATTCCAAACCATGCTCATTTTTCTCCTCCTTTCTCCAAACCTAATTGTCCTTGTCCTCAGTATCTGCCTCGTCCAAGTGAGAGATGAGTCATCTTCTACTTTGCTACAGCAACTTCACTGAAATGAAGAAATACAACACACCCTTAATTCTAACCACTGAGCTACCATTCGCTGAGAGATATGCCATGGGTCATACACTGTTCTAGATGACTAGTGTGAAAGATCTCAGCTAATCTTCACAACGCCTCCACGAGGTGCACTAGTGTGAAAGATATCAGTTAATCCTCACAACCCCATGAGGTGCATATCAACTTATATTGTAGTGAAGACATACAAGCTCAGGATGGCTAAGTGACTCCCAGGATTGGAGCACTGAATAAAGGAATTTGCACCCTACCTGATGGACTTTAAAACCCCTGCCCTTTCCACACTGTCTGATTGCCTCCAGGTCAGATGTTCTCTCCTCTTCCTTCTCCACTGTCTCCACTCTGGAACTGGGCTCTCATCTCAGTTCCCACAAGCATCTGTCTACAATAGCTCTTACCATATGAGGTGCTCATCTTTCATTTGCTCACCTATGACCTGCCAGAAAATGTTTTATTCTTCTTCCTCTGTTCTTCATTCTTGGCTCAGTGTCCAGTATACCTAGCACCTATCCATAGATACTTTCAGAAACTAATTAAATAAAAAAAAAAGAAACTAATTAAATTCCTACATTTTGAATTATCAATCATATTCTCTTTCATGGTGTGGAGGGCGACACATAAATTGTGAGGGAGAAGAAAATCTCCCTTATCAGTCCAATTTGTTCTCTAAGAACAAACTTTTTAAGCCGCCAACTCCCCCCTCCGCCCCCACCCTGCCAAAGTCCACGGTTCTCTTCAGGCACTCCAGCCATAAGGCAAAAGTTGTTGAACCACCTCCACACTCTGCTGCCTGGAGGGGATAAAGCTCCAAGGGGCTTGCTGCTCTTGAAAGGCCTGGTCTGCCAGGGAGATCTTAGTGCATCTAGCTGAATCAGGCTGAGTCAGAGACCCCTCTCCTTCTAGAAACCTAAAGGAGCTTCACCTCATTTTTCTAACTGTATTTTCTAGACCTTGTCATTACAAGATATATCCCTTAAAAAATAAGCAAACAATAACAACAAAAACAAAAATAGTAACCTTTGGCTTCCTGTGTACACACCAGGAAGGGTTCTTGCTACACACCTGTACTTCTACTTCCTCAATATCACAACTCAACTTTCCTTTAGCCATTCTATTCTCTCAATCTTTTAAGATTCATGCTGGGGCACCAAGCAGACTCAGGAAAAGACTTCTAAAAATTTGCTGTTCCAAAGAGGAAAGATGAAGCAGAACAAGCCCGATATCCTGAATTGCAAAGAGGCAGCCATCTTGGCTGCCAACTCATTCCAGCATTCAAGTAATCCCTGAATTTACTTGGCAAAAAGGAAACCAGCAATTACTCAAGACAAGAAGTGAAATGGTTTTTATTCTTGCCTGATTTTTTTGCCTGCATGAGAGAAATGACTGAATGATTTTTATCTTGCTCTCAAAATAACCAAGAGAAGAAAAAAATCACTGCTGTGTTATGTCCTGCACTGGGAATATTTCCAGGATATTTCAAAGAATGGATAGTGGGCCGGGAGCCTTGGGAAACTATAGCAAGTGCCACGGGTGTGGATTGGTGAGGGCTGCAGAATGGGGGTAATGGGTCTTCTGTGCAGAAAATAAAGCAGGGATTACTTCTGATTATCTTGACCTTATTTTTTTTCAGTCTTATCCCTGTCCTCCCTAAAACTCTAGACTCTTAGGAACATGAGTGCAATGACTTCTGGTACCAACTACCCAGAGTGAGGCCAGACTTCACAGGTTAAGTTCACAGTCCTCCATAAGATCACCCTCACCTCAAACATCAGCCACAAGTTTGAGAGTTCCCAGGATACCCCCACTTCTCATCAGCTGTCTACAAACTTAAGGGTTCTCGCTAGTTCTTCAGGTTTGATAATTCACTAAAATGACTTACCTCAAGAAAATGCTATACTTATAACTACAGTGTTACTATAGCAAAAAGATACAAATGGAGAGAAACATAAGGTGAGAGGTTGGGAGAGTCTCAGATGTGAAGCTTCTGTCATCCCGTGTTGTATACCCTCTAGATGCATTATTGGGTATTACCAATAAAGGGAACACACTAGAACTTTTCAGTGGACATGATTGACTGAATCACAGGCCATGCACTTGAACTCAATCTTCAGCTGCTCTATCCTCCTGGAGGTGGTTCTGCTACCACAGGGCAGAAAGCCCCACCTCTCTATTCATAAGGCTGGTGTTTCTCACCCTGCCAGCCCCAAACCCTGACTGATCTCATTAGCATAAAGCACTCAGAGGCCCGTCAGGAGGGACCTTGTCAACAAAACTATCAGGTGATCGGGTGTGGTCAGAGACACTCACAGGAACAGCAAAGACACTCCTAGTACTCATCAGATTACAAGGATTAAGAGGTTATTCCCCAACTGTGAGGACAAAGGCCAGCCAACTTCTTTATGAAACAATGAGGAACCCAGATTCAGACTTTATGTCTGACCTAATGGATTTCACCATTTCACCCCTGTGCATATATTGTGTGCTCTTATGTAAGAATATTTGTGGTATAAAATTCCTGGGAGAAGAATTGCTAGGCTACAGGAAGCCACGATTTTTTGTGTAGAAAATCCCAAAGTAGACAATCCCTACAAAAATCTCCTGTAACTAATGAGTGAACACAGCAAGATGAAAAGATACAAGGTCAATAAAAAAAAAAATCAATTGTTTTCGTATTTACCATCAGTGAACAAGTGGAATTTGAAATTTATAAAATCACCAAAAATAAAGTATTTAGACATAAATCTATCAAAATATGTAGTACAGGATCTATATGCAAAAACAAAACAAAACAACAACTATAAAGCACTGATGAGGGACATTAAAGTTCTAAATAGATTGAAACATGTTCCAACCTCATGAATCAAGAGACTCAATGATATTATTAGGTCTTCCCAATTGGATTTGATTGCCAACACAAATAGCAATCAAATTCCGACAAAAAGCTATTCTGCAGGTCTTGGCAAACTGCAGAAGTTTCTCCAAAAGTTTTGTGGAAAAAAAAAGCACAATGTCTAGACTAGTCAATACAATACTAAAGAAAAACAAAGCTAAACCTAATTTCACCTTACCTAATTTCGAGATTCGTTATAGAGTTACAGTAATCAAACCAGTATGGTATTGGCAGAAGAGCTGACACAGAGGTCAGTGGAACAGAACAGAGTGCCCAGAAATAGACCCACACAAGTATAGCTAATTGATTTTTGACAAAGGAGTAAAGACATTTCAATTGAGAAAGGATAGTCTTTTCAACAAATGGTGCTGGAATAATTAGATATCCAAATAAGCAAATTAACCTAGAAACAGACCCTATACTTTAAGAGAAGATTAGCTAAAAGATATCATAGACCAAAATGTGAAATGTAAAACTATAAAGATGTGTAGAAGAAAACAAAGAAGAGGGGCTCCTCTGTGGCTTAGTTGGTTAAGCATCTGCCTTCGGCTCATGTCATGATCCCTGAGAACCGGGATTGAGTCCCACATTGGGCTTCCTGCTCAACAGAGAGTCTGCTTCTCCTTCTGCCCCTCATCCTGCTTGTGCTCTCATTCTCTGTCTCAAATAAATAAATAAAGGCTTAAAAAAAGAAAGGGGAAAATTGATGTGATTTTTGAGTCTGGTGATGAGATTTTAGACACATTAAAAGAACAATCCAAGGCACAAAATAGAAAATATTTGCACAAAACAGAAGAAAATATTTGTAAAGGATTTGTATCCAAAATATATAAAGAGCTCATAAAACTCAACAATAGGGAAACTACCCAATTTAAAAATGGACAGAAGATCAAACACTCATCAAAGAAGATATATAGGTGGCAAAGCAGTAGAAAAGGTGCTCAACAGCATTTGTTGTTAGGGAAATGAAGATTAAAACCATAATGGAATACCACCACATATACTTGTTAGGCTAAAATCCAAAAGAACAAAAACAAAAACCTGGTAATATCAATTGTCATCAAGGGCACAGAGCAACAGGAACTTTCATTCATTGTTAGTATGAATGCCAGTATGTACATGTACCGCCACTTTGGAAAACAGGCAATTTGTTACAAAGTTAAGCATAGTTTTATAAAAAAAAAAAAAAATCCACTCCTAGTATTTCCCAAACTGATTTGAAGCATCATGTACACCCAAAACTCTGAATGCAAATGTTTATAACAGCTTAATTCATAATGGACAAAACTAGATTCATCCAGAATATTCTTTAATAGGTGAGAGGATAAACAAACCCTTATATCCATACATGGAATACTATTCAACAATAAAAAGGAACAATAAGCCATACAAAGATATGGGTAATGTTAATGTATACTGTTAAGTGAAAAAAAAAACAATCTGAAAACACTCCACACTGTATGATATTTATAGAACATTCTAGAAAAGGTAAAACTATAGCTATGGCGAGCATATCAGTCATTGTTACCTTTTTGTCAAAGGAAGAGGCTGAGAAACAGGATCTAAGGTGGTGAAGCTATTTTGTATGATCCTGTAATTGTGGATTCATGACATTTTGCATTTGTCAAATGTAGACAAATATGAAAAAAATAAAAGTAATTTAGGAGGTCAGGAAATCCCAGAATGGAATCCAGAATGAAGAATGTGATAAAAATAATCTAACTGTATTAAAAAATGTACGAAACAATCTCACTGAAAAAAAGTGCTGAATTAAGTTAACTTTGGAAATGAATGGATTCTGTAAGATTGAAGGTAAAATGAGCTGCACACAAGTCCTCTATTCTAGTCGATAGTTGTTTCCCCACGAGATAAGGGATAATGATTCTGGAACCACTATACATATAGGCAATTAAGTAAATGGATGAGGGGAGCCAGGCTCCTCACTGTTGGGAATGTGATGTTACAAATTAGCGAGAGAAGAAGACTAGAATGTTCCATGTGGTAATGGATTAGAATTAGACACACCACTAACAATATAGATGCAGCCGTTTACATATAGAAATATTTATAGATAGGTATCTGTAGAGTAATAGTATACTCATTCTGTCAGCTATGAGGGCTTAGAAACAAAGTTATCTTAGTAGTAAGAATACATTGTACCCAGATCTTGGTTTCTAATAACATTTGCTAATAAAAGGAACCAGTGCTCCTTGGAGAAATGGTTGATTCTAGGACTGGGGCAGTGAATTTACAAGATGAGCCTGGAGCACCTTGTAGTTTCAGCAAAAAAGAAAGTTTTTATTTGTTTTATTTATTTTTTTAAAGATTGTTCATTTATTCATTCATGAGAGGCAGAGAGAGAGAGGGGGCAGAGACATAGGCAGAGGGAGAAACAGGCCCTGTGCAGAGACCCTGATGAGGGACTCAATCCCGGGACTCCAGGATCACACCCTGGGCCCAACACAGGCGCTAAACTGCCGAGCCATCCAGGGATCCCTGTTTGTTTTTAAAGTACAATGATGAGGGTATGTCAAAGAGACAGGGCAGCCTAGTGAAAGGGCTCCCGAAGGAAACCCTTGAACAATTTGAGCCACAAAATGAAGTAGTATTTGATTCTTACTTTAAGTATAAAATAAAAATGTCTGATGTAAAATAATTATTGAGTAAACAAATGGAGAAGAGACAAATTCCTTATGCAGAAGGACTCTAAATAAGTTATGCAGATAATATACCAGCAAGGAGTTGGAGCACATCTCTCCACTCCTTATGTGGTGTCCATACATAGTGATTTCCTTCCAAAGAGTACAATATGGAAGGGGGAAGATACAGAGGAGAAGCCTGTCAAACACTATATCCACAGGGAGAATTCATGGTGATATTATGTGCCTTTACTAAGATGGGATGTGAATGGCATTTGACCTCTTTGGTCTTCCTCCCAAGAAAATATTATGCCAGTCAAAACAGGAGAAAAACATCAAAATATCCCAACTGAGTCTTTGTAGACGGACTTTGTAATGCCTGACCAGCACTCTTCAAACAAAATTGTCAAGGTCATCAAAAACAAGGAAAAATCTGAGAAACTTTACAGCCAAGAGGAGCCCAGGGAGACATGATGACTAAATGTAATATGGTGTCCTAGATGAATCCTAGACTAGAAGAGGCACATTAGGTAAAAACTAAAGATATCTCAGTGAAGTAATGACTTAGTAATAATAGATCAATATTGGTTCATTAATTGTGACAAATGTACCATAGTAATGTAAGATATTAACAGAGCAAAGTGAGTGTGGGTATATTGGAACTCTCTATACTGTCTTCTTAATTTCTCTGAAAATCTAAAACAACTCTAAAGTCAAAAATTTATTTAAAAATTTTGATTGATATTGACAAATTACCACATTAAAATGTGTTCATCTACACCTCCACCAACTATGCATGAGAATTTCTGTTGCTTGGTACCCTTGACAAAAGTGAATATTATCAATCCTTTTAATATTTGTAAATTTGAAAGGTGACAAATGATATCTCATTGCTTAAATTTGCATTTTAAAATTACGAATGAGATTTAGCACCCTTCTTCTCATTGATTGGACATTTATATTTCTTTTTTCCACAGCAGTACGTTGCTATCCTTTGCTCATTTTTCAAACTGGTTGTTGCCTTTTTCTGGTGTAGAGCTTTTAGTATGGTAAAAAAAAAATTAACCCTTTCCTTTCAGAGGTTTGTAAGTTTTTTTGCAGACTGTTTTGACACTCTATGTTTTTTTCTTTACTATGCAGAAAATTTAAACACTTTTAAGTAACCAAATCTCTCTTTAAATACAATTTCAGAGGTTCAACACATTTCAATTTTGTTTTCAAATTAAGTCCCCAGTGACTTGATTACCATAAATTTTAGGTCCCTTTAAGCTAGTTCCTGATTGATTTAGGTGTTCATGAAAGGATGCCTCCCATAGGTTCACAGTCCAAAATCCCTTCACATCCCCTCTGAGTTTTGCTCTTGTCCTTCTCCTGCCATGCCACTGCTTTTCTGAAAGCCACTAGAGAGAGATGGTTAAGTCAACCCTGGAGACGCTAACAGCCGTATCAAGAGTACTATCCTTCTATCATCTTAGGTACTATTCCTCCTGATGTTGGAATAGGTTGGTTCACAATGCAGTGGTAGAAATGTCTTCTCTTTTGCTTATCATGGGAATCATTTTGTCATGTACATAAATGCTGAATCACGATGTTATAGCCTGAAACTAATATAATATGGTATATCAAGTACACTTAACAAAAAAAAGAGAGAAGAAATGTCCTCCTTTTTGAAGTACATTTTTCACTTGCTTCCTGTACACCTCTGGCCACTCACCAGTTATTCCTAATATCTTTTGCTGGTTTCTCCCGGCTTCCTGGTGATTAAATGCTAAGTTTATGCTCTAGGACTCACTTCTTGACCTCCTCTCCAGCAGCAACCATTTCTCAAATGATGTCAGTTCATTTCGTGGCTATAGCTAATGCTTCCTGGCATTCCATATCCCCAGCTATAATTCTATCCTGGACTTCCTCTCTCCTCTTTAGACTCATATATCCAAACCTGCTCAGACTTTACATTGTTTATTTAATAGACCTCTCATGGTTAACAAGTCCAAAGTTGAGCTCTTGGTCTCATTCCCCATCTCCAACACCTCAGTAACTCATAACTTCATTATTCCATCTGCTCAGGTCAAAACTGTTGGAGCCATTCCTTACACTTTATCCCACACTCCATTATCAGTCTGCCTGGGAATTCAGCTAGTTCTAACTTCAAGTATATCCATAATCCCAACATCTTTCAATGGTCCTACTGCTATCAGTTAGGTGCCTGACAACCAAATCTGAAGCAGACACCAGACTCTAGATTTGATCCCATCTCTTGCTCCTTTTTCCTTCTAACCCATGGCCATATTTATGTCCACTGGTGTCTCAGTGGTCAGCAACACTGCAGGCACTTAATGCTTTCTCAAGAAATAGAATCAAATTCCAAAGGTCTTGGCAACCTGAGAGGGGACCACCATGAAAGCAGATCAAGAGTACCTTGGAGCAAGTTGGAGTATGACCCTGGGGAGAGCACACAAAGTAGAGATGGCTCATGAATGGCACATACCAGATCTAGTGCTGAGGTGGATGCAGAGATAAATGACACAACTCATTTTTCTGCACCATTTTTCCTTCCATAGGAGCTCAATTTCCTTCAATTCATTTCCAATTTCCAGCCACTCTTGGAAAAGGCAGCAGCATCATGTGAAAAGAGCCCAAATTGGGAACCAGAAAGACTTGGGTTATAACCCAGCTTCTGATGTGTAGAGCAGCTGAACAAACTTGGCCATGGCATTTACTTTGGGGGTGTCACTTTGTTCATTTGCAAAAGGCAGCAAGTAACAATGGCTACCTCTGAAATTTGCATTAGTATTACCTGTGATGAAAGCCAGAGGAAAACCTCCTTACCCCACACCCAACACAGAGCAGGTACTTTGTAAATGTAAATTGAACCTATCTTAATTGGCAGGAATTGATTGACTTTATGTATGACCTTACAGCTTTCCTACTTTATTTATTGCATTAGATGATGGAATTTGTCTTTTCTGTTTGTCTCTCTTTTAGACTCTTTTCCCAACCTTTCCTTCCTTTAGTGCTCCTGTCTGATTATCTGGACCCATGGAATTCTTACGTCAGTCTGATTCTTCTCTTTATACACAAGATGTTGAACTCTAAGTTTTAGAGCAAATAGAAGCAAAAGACAAGGTGGTTGGATATTGTTATCTAAAGAAATGGACACACACACACACACACACTCCTTTACTCGGGGCCCATGGTGAGGGAAGAGAAGCGATTTCCATATCCTTGCCCCAACATGCCTGCTACGAAAGCAGAGCTGCTTAACAGAGCCTCTGGACACCTCTTAAATGCATCCCTCCCAGTGTGGCATTGGCAGGCTCCACTATTAAGAAACAGCAAGGGCAGGTGAAGGTTCAGAATAGCCTGGGCCCCTGGGGAACACAGAGCTGCCTTGATGAGAATAGACTAGGGCACCCTCAGGAGCTCTGCTTTCTGACCCACAGGAGGAAAAAAGAGCCTCAAGAACTAGAACTGAACTTGAATTCTGGGGAGAGAAACTGTCTCTAGGACCAGGTAGAATGGTCTTGGAGTGATACATTGAAAACATCAGAGAGCATGAAAGCCACCTCCAGGATGTGTCTGGGCCGCTCCTGCAATTTTCTTGGGCTCCCCTCTGAGTTTCAATCCAGAGCAGAATAATTCTCACCTTGATTAAGACAAATTTTTTTTCCCAGCATGGTGTCCTCAAAAAGTACACCTTTCAGGGCCATAAAACTGTTTGAATTCCATCTCTTTCAGTTACTAGTGGTTGGCTTTAAGAAGGTTAGTTAACATCTGTAAGCCTCAGTCTCTTTCCTACAAACTGGAAGTAGTGATACTTGTTTTCCAAAGCTGTTTAAAACATTAATTGGGAGAGCATACATGTAACATGAATCCGCAGGTGTCAACCACTTCTCATTTGCATAGAAGATCTCCAAATGGAGAGATCCCTTTCTCTTTTCCAGCTTCCTGGAAAATTTCTAAAGTATGGAATATAAATGTTACCAAAGGGAATGTGATTTATATTCTTACCACTGATGCTTCTCATCCTTATAATCTCTGCCGTTTCTACCTCACCAAGATCTCTCCTATCTCCTTTTCTTCTCAGAAAGACAGTATGGTCACCCATGGGCCACTCTACTCGGCTGATCCTCCAAAAACGGATCTCTTTTAATTGTCTCGCATTTCTCTCCTCTGCTGTTAAACAGGGAGGCTCAAATATTCTATCCTCATAAATAAAAGCAAGAGTTACACGGCATTGTGGACTTTTCTGTTTTAACTCCTGTCCTCTCATGATTCTGTTCTCTATATGGTCATAAGAGTGGTCCTTTTAAAAATTCATAGGGATCTCACTCTTCTGCTAAAATTCTCCAACAGCCTCCCATCTTACGAAGAAGTACAAATCTTTACAATCAGCTGCAAAGTCTTCCTTTGTTTTTCCCTCTGTTTTCTCCTGTGGGCTGATAAGTAACTAAGAGTGGTATATAATTCCCTCATTCCTTACACTATCCAGCCATCAGAATAATCTTCCTTAAGTAACCAGTCTTATTACTTACCTTTTGTTTTAAAATTGTTTACCAACTTATCTTTGTTTATTGGGGAACACTGCAGAAATTAATTTAATTCATGAGCTCTGTAATCAGGCTCCACCCCCTGGGGTTTGTATGACCTTAGGAAATCACATCTATCCTTGCCATCATATTTATAAAATGTGGATAATAATAGCATCCTGTGTAAAATCTCCAGTATGGCACCTACCACTCATAAGTAGTAAATGAAAGGCAACAAGTTTTGCTAAATTCTATAGCAGAATCCAGACTCCTTATTGTATCAGGCGAGTCTTTTTAAAATATCATCTGAACTTAACTCACTTTTAGATTCTTTTTTTTTAAGATTTTATTTATTTATTTATTTATTTATTTATTTATTTATTTATGAGAAAGAGAGAGAGGAGAGGGGGCTATGGGGTGGGAGAGAAAGGGGGAAAATCCCCAATAGACTCTGCACTGAGTGTAGAGCTTGATGTGGGGTTCAATTCCACATCTCTGAGATCATGACCTGAGCTGGAATCAAGAGTTAGATGCTTAACCGCCTGAAGCCACCCATGTGCCCCTTGATTAATCTTGTTTCTGTCCTAATGGATAGTGCTCTCCAGCTATATAGTTGACAACAGTTGTGCAATGCAGCCTTGAACTGCACAGGTTCACTTATTTTTGTTGTTTTATTTTTTAATATTTTTAAAATTCAATTTGCCAACATATAGTATAATAATACCCAGTGCTCATCTCAATGCACAGGTCCACTTATACATGGATTTTTTTATATAAATACAGTACAATATAATATGGCAAATGTATTTTCTCTACCTTATGATTTTCTCACTAACATCTTCCCTCTTAGCTTACTTTATTGTCAGAATACACTCTATATTACATATAGTACATGAAATATATATTAATAGACTATAATCAGTAAAGCTTTCAGTCAATAGTAGCCTATTAGCTGTTAAGCTCTTGGAGAATGAAAAGTTATATGTGAGTTTTCAACTCCACGGGGGCCAGGGCTCCGAACCCCCATATTGTTCAAGAATCAACTGTATTTAACTTTTCATCATTCCCTCTGAAAAGTTTGTTTTTTCATGACTGCTTTGCCTTAGCATCACTTGGTCACTATTTCCACCTGGCAAGTCTACTCAACCTTCAAAACACAGTTCAAAAAGTGGGTCAAGATAGTATACCAAACTTACTTGCTTTTTATACCTTTTGCATAAAAATCCCTTTGAATGATAGGAAAGAATTATTTAATACAAACAAACAATAAACACTGAACAACATGGAAAATATAAGAGGATATCATCACTGAACCACAATTCTTATGTATATGCAAAATTTAGAAAGCAGTTAGATTATCTCTATTTTTTGCTATCTGACAAACTTTTGGAAAGACTCCCAAGTAAAAAAAAAAAAAATTAATGGTTGGAAATGAATGATAAAATGTAAGAAGCATCTTTTAAATGCAGAGCTGAGCTTTTGAGGAGAAAGGATAAATCTCCAGGGACCTGAAACAGAGGGAAACATGAAAATTCAAGTTTTAAGCTGCCACCCATGCAGTGACTATCCTGGAAGCATTTGCTATGCTTATTAACCATGAGGTTTGAGTTTTAGTTGTCTGTTACAGAAAAAAAGAAGGCCTTTGGCTTTTTAAAGGTAGAAAGTGGAACTGAAACCCTGCATAAACCAGAGACCCTCAAGGGGCTACAGTGTAGGTAAAATAGTGGAAATAATGGAATAAAGTATGTCCTGTAACAAAGGAGACTGCGTGGGACTATGCCTGCCTTAGCAGGGGCTTCAGGAAGGAAAAAGTCTTCTTTGCATATTTCTAACCACAGGCTGCCCATTAGGAGGGACTGGGGTACTGAGAAACCCCAAACACATCAGGGTCCCCTCTCAATAGTGAATGAAAAATCCTCTCTGGAGAGAAAGTCTTCAATCCAGGCTTCACGGGGGTTTTCAAAGCTGCAAAATGTACTGAAGAAAGTATCTAAATTCAAAAGGATAACATAAAAACATCAGAAATCAAATCAGAGAGCAAGATTCAGCAGAAAGAATAAATACCAGAATTAGACCCTCAATAACCTTGGTTAATGTAATTATTGGATTCAAATGATAAATAGATGGCAAATTAAAAGCAGATTTGAAAATACAAGAAGGAAACAACATACAATAAAAGAATGCAACACAGGGTTGACAAAGAACCAAACAGATCTTCTTAAAGATGATTAAAATTAGCAATTTAAGAAGTGATTTTAGAAAGATAGTAGACAAATGTTTGGTGTGCAATAAGTATTAGGAAATTATTCAGAATGCAGCATAGACAGTAAAAGAGAGAGAACATATCAGGCATAGAGAACAAACAGAAATTTACAACATACATCTAATCAGATTTCTAGGGAAGACATTGAAACAATGGGGGTGTGTGGCAATTGTTGAAGATATAATGGGTAAAAATTTTCTACGGTTGATGAAGAAATCCTGTATTCAGATTTAGGAAGCACAATGAATACCAATCAGGATAAATTTTTTTAAAATTCACATCCAAACACACTGAAAAACACAAAATGGAGGGAATTTGCTAAAGCAGTCAAGAGGAAAATAGAACAGCTTTCAATCTAAAATCACTAACTTATTATTTTCAGGAAAACAGAAGTGAGTTGATTATTTAAATTTCTATACCAAATGAAAGTCTGAAATACACGTCAGAAAGAAAAAACTTCAGTCCAGAGGGAGGATTTGGATATGACAAAGGATGGTAGGTTTTCAGAAGTATTGTCTGTACTAAACACTGATAATAGTAATGATGAACTTGGAAGCATGTTCAAAACAAGTTGTAAATAAAAATATGCTTAGTAATAATGAAAATAATATGAGAATATGTTGGCAAAATTCATCTAAGTTGCTTGTGTAGTTCTGGAAAAGATTATACACTTGATTAAATTTTAAAGATTGTCACAAAAAGAAACAAAATTCACTGTGTAACTTCCAAAAAATGAAAAAAAGAATTAAAACTATTTGATCAATAAGTCAGGAAAAGAGAAATATAAGTATAAAATAGATCAAATAGAAAGAAAAAAGTAGATATAAATCCAAATATATATGGATACACAAATATATATTTATATACAGTATACCTGTATATAAAATATGTACACAAAATTTTTGTATACAAAATTGTATACAAAATATGTATATGATAATATATGTGCATATACACATGTATTTTTTTTAATTCTTAAAAAAGATTTAAAGATTTATTTATTTAGTTTAGCAAGAGAGAGCACAAGTGAGTGGAGGAGCAGAGGGAGAAGGAGAGCAGCAGATCCTCACTGAATGTGGAGCCCTTTGTGGGGTTGGATCTCACAACCCTGAGATCATGACCTGAGCCAAAATCAAGAGGTGACCAACTGAGCCACCCAGGAACCCCCACATGTATTTTTAGATTGAATTTTAAAACTAAGTGTAAATGGGTTGAATTGTGTTTCCCTAAAATCCATATGTTGTAGTCCTAATCCCCAGTACCTCAGAATATGACCTTATTTGGAGTAGGATCATTGCAGATATAAATAGTTAAGATGATGTCACACTGGAGTAGGGTGGGTCCCACACCAATATGACTGGTGTCCATAGAAGAAGGGTAAAATGTGGACCAAGAGACATTTTGGGGAGGACACATGTGAAGATGAAGTCAGAGATCAGGTGATATTTCTATAAACCAAGAAATGCCTGGATTACTATCACCTCTGCCAGCAACTAGGGAAGAGGTATGGAGCAGATTCTTCCTCACAACCCTCAGAAGGAACCTAAGCTGCCAACACCTAGATCTCAGACTTCTAGCCTGTAGAACTGTGAGACTATCCATTTCTGTGTTTAAGCCACCCAGTGTATTGTTCTTTGTTATGACAGACTTAACAAACCGATATACTCAGTTATATGTGTTTTACAAGAGACAAAATACATGCCTAAAAGATAAGGACAAGAAAATGTTGGAAGTAAAATAATCAGAATAAAGATGTATTAGGTAAGTTCTGGGGAAAAGAAAAAAAAAAAAAAAACCCAAACTGGTGCTTTATAGTAATAGCAGAATAAAAAATTAACTTCAAAACCAAAACCTTACGATTACCAAAAGGATTATTATATAATCATGAAAAATAAACTTCATGAACATTACATACCTGTATATACATGCATACATAGTTAACGGTAGAAAAACAAAGAGAATAATAAAATCAAATAGAAAAAAATTAAAGTGGATAGCTATAGGGTATTTTAACATATCATTCCTAATAGTCAATAGGAAAAGCGGACAAAAAAACTTTGTACATAAAGGAATAGGACAAGACAATTGACAAATGATTTGAGCAATGTGATTGATATGTGTGATCTAAAAGTCCTTACGGGAGTCCTTTGCCCAAATAAAAAAATACATATTCTTCTTGAGTATATAATTAACATTTATAGAAGTTAATGGCTACTAGATCAATAAGTCAGTCTCAACTAATTTCACAAAATTATTATTGTTACATACATCACATTGAGAGGCTATCTATATCAACTCATGGCAGCATAATTCTATTAAAAAAAAATGCAGACACAACAAGGAGCCTGCTCTCCCCTCTGCCTACGTCTCTGCCTCTCTCTTTGTGTCTCTCATGAATAAATAAATAAAATCTTTTAAAAAAAAACACACAGAGCATAAAGAAAAGTTAAATTATACTACATCAAAATCAAAACTCAAAAATCAAAACTAAATAAAGAGACCACACATTTCCAGAAGATATCTGGAATTCAATATGATCAATAAGAATTACTAATTAGAACATAGAAGAAACTCCTTATCAATGAAAAGGTAAATTAACTAATAAAATTTTAATTTTATTTAAATACCCAATAAAATATGAGAAGATACTCTATCTCACCAATATACAGGAAAATGAAACTTAAAGCTAAAATGAAGTACCATTTTATCCCAGTCAGTTAAGAAAAATTTAGAAAGTATAACAATACTGAGGACTATGAGGATGTCAATAAACAAGGACTCTTCTATGTTGTGGTGGGAATAGAAACTGTTTTAAACACTTTGATGAATAAAGTGGCAATATCTATTACTGTATAGCTGAAGAACATACTTGATAACTCAGCAATTCCACTTATAAATCTAGAAAAACAAACATCAAAGAGAAAGAAAAAGAAGCTAGAGTGATTTGGTCTAAAGGAGAAACAAGGATACAAAAATTCACCTTTGGAGAGAAACAAGTACTGATGTTAAAGCTGGTTTTCCCATAGACTCTCCAGAGAAGGGGCACCTGGGTGTCTCAGTGGTTGAGCATCTGTCTTTGGCTCAGGGTGTGATCCTGTGGTCCTGGGATCAAGTTCCACATCAGGATCCCCACAGGGAGCCTGCTTCTCCCTCTGTCTATGTCTCTGCCTCTTTTCTCTTTCTATCTCTCTCATGAGTAAATAAATAAAATCTTTAAAAAAAAAAGACTCTCCAGAGAAATGTCAAACTAAGAATTACTAAATACAAAGATCTACAGGGAGCACAGGAAAAGAATCAGAGAAATTAATTAAAGAACTAAATTTGGAATAGCTGCTCCCATTGACCCTCTTTGCCTCCTCCATATTGAACATCTGGTGGCAATGGTTTCTGCCCTGGGGAAAAAGCCCTGAAAACCAATATATAGACTAAACAAGTGACTTATCTTGGAAAGGCTCTTAGCATGAATGTTGGCTTTGGAGAAATAGATACAGCAGAATCTGAGGTAAATGTGTAAGAACATTCAGAAGTATAGGTTTATCTTGGGAGACTTAATATGTTCTATGTCCAGAGAAACAAGATAGAACACCCAGATGGTAAAGTAAAAAAACTTTAGATATGCACCTTTCCACTCATTTGTCATCACTAATGAAATGCTCTTGTAATGTCCAGAATTTAGATTTATTGATGAGTAAACGGAGATATATATTTGGTGTAACAACAGGTGTGCCAGCTGCCACTATGGTTCAGTCTACCCTTTGACTGCAAATAGGACCAACCAAGAGTGATTAAATATTTGAACAAACATGTACCTTGAAAAAGGATCAAACTATCTGAAAAATTAACCCTCCCCCTCTCCCAAAGAACGAATATAGTTGAGAATACAGAAAATGCTTCAGAATAAATAGTTATATCCTCAGGGAGGTTAAAAAAAAAACATCTGCCATGAAACAGAAGCATAGTGCCGGAACTTAAAAGTAGGATAATTAGAAAAAATATATTAATATATAAATGGCAGAACATGAACAGCTGAGGAGTCAATTAATGAGCTAAAAGACTGAACCAAGTAATTAGCCTAGGAATATAGCACAATACGACAAAGAGATGAAGTATGAGATAAGAGTTGAGGGGTGTGAGGAACAGATACTGAACTTCTAATATCTTCATACATTCAGGAGAAACAAATCACAGGTAAAGGGGGTATCGTAGACAGAATAATAGTCACCCCAAAATGTTTATGGCCCAACCTAACATCTTTGAATATATTATGTTACATGATGCAGCAGACTGAATGATGGCCTCCCCCAGTTATTTCCACATTCTAATCCTCAGAACCTGTGACTGTTAACTGATATGGTTAAAGGGACTGTGCATATGTGATTAACTTATGGATCTTGAGATGAGGAAGATTGTTCTGGATTATTCGGGTGGTCCTGCTGTACTTACAGAGATCTTTATTAGAGGGACACAGGAAGGTCAAAGACAAAGGAAAGAGTGATGTGACAACAGAAACAGAGATTAATGTAACCAGGAGCCTAGGAATGCCAGCAGCCTCCAGGAGCTGGAAGACAAGGAACAGATTTTCCCCTGGAGCCTCCAGAAGGAATCAGCCCTACTGAGACTTTGATTTTAGTACTTTATGATTCATTTTGGACTTCTAACATACAAAACTGTAAAAGAATAAATTTTATTGTTTTAGGCCAAATGAGGGTAATATTTTTACAGCAGTAATAAGAAACTAGTACATATGGCAAAAGGGAATTAAGGTTACAAGTGAAATCAAAACTGCTCATCAGCTGGCCTTAAACATCTGAAAATCATGAAAATAATTCACATATTAACAGACTAAAATGGAGAAATCATTTGATCATCTCAAAAAAAAAAAGAAGAAGAAGAAAATCATTACAAAATTCAATATCCAGTCCTGATTTAAAAAAAAAAAAAAAACCTTCAGCAAACTAGGAATAAAAAGTTTCTTAACCTGGCAACAACTATCTATGGGAACTCTACAAGGAATATTTAACAGTGAAAGACTAACAGTTTTCCCCTAAAATCAAAACCCAGATAAAGCTGTCCACACTCAACACTTCCACTCAACATTGTACTGAAAATTCTAGTCAGTGTAAGGTGCAAATAGGAAATAAAAGAATTCCCACTCAGAGAGAAAGAAGTAAAACTCCCTGCACAAGTAACATGATCATCTAAATTTAAAAAAAATCACCTGCACTACACAAAACTGCCCCCACAGATATGTGAATTTAGCAATGTTGTAGGATACAACATAGATATACAAAATCAACTCTATTCTTACATAGCAGCAGTGAACAATCAAAAAAATAAAATCACAGAAACAATATTTTCAGTGGCACCAAAAATATAAAACATAAGGAATAAATCTAGCAAAGGGTGTTTAAGACATGTTCATGGATAATTATAAAACCTTGCAAAGAAAGTATAAAGAGGACTTAAATAAATGAAAGGCTGTGTCTTAAATTGAAAAACCCAATAATTCAAAAAGATGTTTTTCTCCACATTTATGTATAAATGAAACACAATGCTAATTAAAAAAAACTTCTCAATTTTTTTGTAGCATATAAAAATACTTAAGAAATAAGTCCGAAGGATATAAACTATTTGATATCAAGATTTATTATGATGCTACAGAAATCAAGATGGCATGGTACTAGTGTAAAGACAGACAAATAGATCAATGAATAGTATATATTTTCTACAAATAGAACTGTACTTACATGGTCAATTGATTTTCAACAAAAGTGCAAAAATAATTCAGTGGACAAAGTACAGTTTTTTCAACAAATGGTACAAGAGCAATTAGATATCCATCATCTATCTATATTTATATACAAAATTAACTTTAATTATAAAACTAAATGTGAAATCTAAAAAATTAAATTTAGGATATTTTTTAAGACAACAAAAGACCAATGATTGACTGGAAGTAAAGATTTGCAAAGTACGTATTCAATACCTGAACATTTACCCAAGATAAAAGAAAGCATATGAGCATAGGAAGACTTGTGCACTCATGTCCATAGCAGTGTTATATATATAATGGTCTCAAACTGACAACTGCTCAAATATACATTAAGAGGTGAATGGATAATCAAATTGTTTATCTATACAAATGGCTACTACTCAAAAATAAGGATTGAGCTATGTGTATGTTCAACATTGATACATTTCAAAATAATTATGTTGAGTTTTAAGAAAGCCAGATAAAATGAGGTACATGCCATTGACTTCATTTATATAAGCCTCTAGAGAATGTCAGCTAATGTGTCACGACAGAAAAATCAGTGGTTGCCTGGGGGCAAAGAGATGTGGGAGGGAGAGATTCCCAAGGACATTAGTAACCTTTTAGAGATGATCTATATGTTCATTTTCTTGATTGCTATGATGGTTTCATGGGTGTACAAGTAAGTCAAACTTATCAGGATATACACTTCAGGGATCCCTGGGTGGCGCAGCGGTTTGGCGCCTGCCTTTGGCCCAGGGCGCGATCCTGGAGATCCGGGATCGAATCCCACATCGGGCTCCTGGTGCATGGAGCCTGCTTCTCCCTCTGCCTGTGTCTCTGCCTCTCTCTCTCTCTCTCTCTGTGACTATCATAAATAAATAAAAATTAAAAAATAAATAAATAAATAAACTAGTGGATTTGAAGTGAAGATAAGTAATTGCAAAATTGTATATTTAAAAAAAAAAAAGGATATACACTTCAATTGTATCCATTTTGCTATATATCAATTACACTGCATTAGAGATGATTAAGTAAAAATTTTTCAAAAAAATGACAGTAATGAATTGTAACTTATTGAATGCAATTTTAATCATTTAGAAAACTGATTAAAAATGGATAGTACATCTAAATGTGGAAGATTAAATAAATAAATCTTCTAAAAGAAATATATGAGGTATCTCCATAACATTGGGATAGGCAAGGTTATGTTAAAGTAGATACATGTCCATCAATAGATGAATGGATAAAGAAGATGTGGCATATACGCAATGGAATATTTCTCACCCATTAAAAAGGAACGGAATCTTACTATTCATGGCAATATGGATGGACCTGGAACGTATTCTGCTAAGTGAAACAAGTCAGACAGAGAAAGACAAATACTATATGATTTTATTTATATGCAATATCTAAAAAATAGAATGAACAAACAAGCAAACAAACAAAATCAGAAAGACTCTTAAGCAGAGAACAAGCTGGTGGCTGCCAGAGGAGAGGGGGATAGCGGAATAGGTGGAAGAGGTACAAGCTTCAAGTCATGAAATAAATGAGGGAATGAAAAGTACAACATAGGGAATTTCGCCAATAACATTGTGATAATCTTGTATGCTGATTACCATAGGTGGTAACTACTTACTGTGGTGAGCATTTTGTAATGTATATAACTGTCAAACCACTATGTTGTACACCTGAAACTAATATTACATGTCATCTATACTTCAACTGAAACAGGAATACATAAAGTAGATACAAAAAAACTAACTGGAAACATTTGGATAATTTTGGATAATTTAAGTTGAAATTAGAATTTCTATTAATTAAAAGATAGTATTAGAAAAAGTAAAAAAGGAAGGCCGAGAGAGAGGTTAGATGGGTAAATCGATAGACGACCGATGATGGACCAATGGATAGACTCAAATAAAGAACTTTTATCCATAGCCTTGAAATAAGCTTCATCACCTAAATGTGACCTCTAAGGCTTTCCTGACCTGAATCTTGTCTACCTCTTCATCTTCATTTCTATAACCCTCTTTGGTTGGCACATAAAGCCCCTCTCCTGAGTAATTTAATATCTCCTCTCCATGCTAGGCTACTTCTCTCTCTGTGCCTTTTCCAGTGCCGGTCCTTCTGCCTAAAATACTTTATTCCGTTGTTTAATTTATGGGTATCTTCCTCAACACCTCTTTTAGGAAGCCCTTACTGAGTCCAGCACAGAAATACATGAGGCACCCATCCTCTGGGTTCCTACATCACCCTGAACACTTCCTGTTAGAGCAGCAATCACTTTTTATTACAACAATTGCTTAATTCTTCAATATCCCTTATTACATTGGGAGTTTTCATGGCAAAAACTATATAGCTTATCTTTGCAATCACAGTCCCTGAGATAGTAGTTGCTAAATTAACGTTTATTGAAGGAATAAAGGAAGAAGGGAAAGAATACATCAGCTCTAATTTTACAAGCATAAATCTCAAAACACTTGGAAAGGCATTCTTCTCCCACAAGATAAAGCAACATCTGGCAGGCATCTGCAAGTCCCCCTCTGTTGAGAAGCTTCTGGGAAATCAGAAATGCATATAATAAAAGGTTTGGGCTTTTTTCTTCCATAGGGTGTTTGCTGAGCCCCGTGGAGAGCTAGGGGAGGAGTCGGGATAGCAGCCTAGCAGAACCTGATTATAGATCAGCTGTCAGATTGCAAAAGAAGTCTTTCTCATGCCAGACAGATTGCCTGCTGAGGATCATTAACCATTTAGGACACATGACATTTTTTTTCCTTTAAATTGCTTTTCAACCTAGCAGTATGAAAATGAAACCCCATTATGACAAAATCATCTTTCATTCATTATCAGAATCTCATCCTTCAAGTACGATTAGGAAGAATTTGAGGTTGTTTCCCACTTCTTGAGGTCAAACAGGAGAAATACAATGGCAACTCTGTTTGAGAGGGGCTTAAGATTTGACTTAGAAGAGGAGATATATATATATATATATATATATATATATATATATATATCCTACTGTGTACAAGAAACTGTACACAATTTCTTCTTAACGATGAGGTATTGTGTGATCATCATTATCATAATGAGAAAAATGAGTCTCCAAGGGCGTAAGTAAATGGCAAACTCACAGGCAGAGTCAGAGACAGGATCTGACATGAACAAGTTAACTTATTCATCCAGTAAATAAATAATTATTGACTACCTAGTGTAAGTTCTATCCTAAGGACACAATAGCGAGCAAAGTAGTTACAAGCCACAGTATCACACAACCTCCAGCCCAATAAAAAATGATGGACTATAAAGCATTAATTACCATAACCTGGGGTACCAGGTACGGTGACAACATAGAACCAAGAAAGCTAGTCTGTTGATTAAGGGCTGGCTTCCAGGAAGAAGTAGCATTTAAACCAAGATCCCTAGTACAAATCAGGGTTAGACCAATGAGAGCTAGGGAAGGCTTTTTTTCAGATAGAAGAAGAACTAGTTCAATGTCCTGGAATTGAAGAAGATCGTGACTTTGCTAGAGAACCTGAAGCTTTGAAAGTAAACAGGAGTGAGTAAAGAGAGAGGGTTCTGGAAGCATCCACAACAATCAGATCATGGAGAAACATGTAAGCCTCTGGGCACAGCTGGACATCCTGTTAACCACAGGGAGGGCCAGCAAGGACTTTCAATCAGGAGAGCAGCCCTGATAGTAACTAAGGACTGTGGCCTCCCTGCCATGGGCCAGGCACTTTCTAAACAGCACACAGACGCGATAACTTTAGTTGCAGTAGGGTAAGCCCTGAGACCGGCCTTTTGTGATGCCAGTGCCCGACTTGAGCTTTGATTGCACAGGGATCCATTTCAAAGAGGGTTCTCTCCACAAATATAGGACTAGAGAGGAGCTAGCCCCGTACCCATCTTCTTTGTTTCAGAGATCTGATTTGACTTGGTAACTGGCCATTTGGGCCTCTCATTTTTTCTCTTCCTATGCTCAAATTTCACCCTTATGCTTTAAATTCACCAATAAAGAATCAGCCCAAGAAACTCTAAGCCCCTAAATTCGACCCCAATAAAAGCAGAACCCCAGGGGATCCTGGGTAGCTCAGTGGTTGAGCAACTGCCTTCAGCTCAGGAATCAAGTCCCACATCGGGCTCCCTGCATGGAGCCTGCTTCTTCCTCTTCCTCTGTCTCCCTCTGTGTCTTTCATGAATAAATAAATAAAATCCTTAAAAATAAAAAAATAAAATCTGACCCCCAGGCCTGTGTACTATCTCTCTCTCTCTCTCTCTACCTGTGACCTGGTGCCTTGTAAATTTCAGGACTTTTAAGTAAACCCCTCCACCCCCGCACCACCCAGCCACCTCACTATTTCTAAGGGTTACTGCAAGGGCACCCTGCAGTCCTAATAAGAACCATGGAGCCAGGCCCATGACAGTGCTCTTTGACAGGCTGAGACCAGCACAAGATAGTTGCCTTATGATTTATCAGCCAAACCAGGACACGTTTGAGAGTGGAAATAGTTATTAATAACTATGCTGAGACATCAGGCAAAATTGTTCCACGCAAATCAGAACGTAGGGTTGCCCTACATTTAATCTTCATAACAAGCCCATGAGGTAGGTACTATTATTGTCTTCGCTTTGTAGATAAGAAAACTGATGAGCTGGGGAGTTAAGCTACTTAACCAGGGGCATGAGGTCTATCTGATAAGTGATATTTCAGATTTGCCTGTTTTGAAAGACATTTTTCATGGATGCAACAAATACTGGTTGGTTTTCTATTTCATGCCAGGTACTTGGAATTCAGCAGCAAACAAGAGGGGCAGCATTCACTTCTACAGAGCTTTGCTCTAGTGGAACGGAGTTCATGGAATCATAGAATTTAGGGGTCCAGAGGACAGACCCACTGAAGAAATGCGTAACATAAAGTCGGTGTTAACTGCTCACAGAGTCATGAGATGGAGCAATGGTTCTCAACCACGACTGATTCTGCTACCCTGGGAGACTTCTGGCAATCCCTGAAGACATTCTTAGTTGTCACAGCTGAGGGGGGTGGAACTGGTGTCTAGTGAATGGAGGGCAGGGCTGCTGCTAAACATCCTACATGCACAGGACATCTCCTGTGTGTCTCCCCCAAAAAGTTATCTGACCTCAAATGTCTGTAGTATTGAGGCTGAGAAACCCTAACACACTTCCCCCCACATACACACACAGATAGACATCCACAGGTAGACACACATATATAGACACACCCACACCCACACATAGATACACTCACAGAGAAACACACCCAGACATAAACACATAGACACACCCACAGTCACTCACACCCACAGACACATCCACATACTCATAGATGCACCTACCCACAGACACACACATGCACACAACACACACACATACACACACACACACGGATATACCTACACACCCACAGATACACCCATGCAGATATACCCACAAATACACACTTCTCACCACCACCTACCCTCTCACCACCATTTTTTAATAAGCACTACTTTAAGGCCAAAGAATGTGAACTCAGTTAAAAAAGTCCAGTTTTCTTGAAACCATTCAGATTTGGGCACTCATAGGTACGTGTTATGATTGAACAAACACATTAAGGGTAGATAAAAGCTGCAGTTGGTAAGATTAAATTGGTTTTATTCATTTAACCCATTAAAGGTACTCTCAGCAATTTTCTATCCTTCTAATAATTCCATTAAAAAGTTAAAAACTGCAATTATTTCAGGAAATGAGTGTCTGAATGGTAGGGTCTTAGGATTCTCTGAGGTGTTTTGGCTTGAAATTTGTAATAAAATTTTTCCCTAGAGAAATCCACAAAGATACCAAGACATTCCTGCTTATAGGAATAGAGAGTAAAATTATTTTGCTTCTTTTGTAATAAATAACAAGAAAAATAACAATCCAACCTCTTTTAAGTTTCCCAAACCCAATTACAATGTCTGGGAGCTTCTCCACACACAACACCCAGCAATTCCTTGACCCCAGCAGGATGTTAAAGATTTCATGTCAATTCTAACACTATCTACCCAGAGACTACTGCAGATACCACAGGGGGAGGGCTCAGTCCTACAAGAGCAGCCAACCTCCACTTCAGATGCAAGTAACAAACTCCCTGCTGGCACCTGTGTTTCTGACCTGCCCACTACAGATTGGGGGTTCCAACCACCTCCTCCTTGGGTTCTTTTAGTTTGCTCGGGCAGCTCACAGAACTCAGGCAAACACTCCCTTAGGTTTACTAGTTTATTAAAGGACATGGTAAGGGATACGAAATAATAGCCAGAGGAAGCGATGTGTAGCATGAGGTCTGGGAAAGGGTGCGGAGGTTTCCTGCCCTCTCCAGGGGCACCAGGGTACCCGCTCCTCCACATGTTCACCAACTGAAGAGCCCCTGCACTCCTTCTGGGTTTTATGGAGGCTTCATTGCATAGTCAAGACTGACTAAATCCCTGACCATTGGCTGATTCATTTTCCTGACCCTCTCGCCTCCCCTGAGGTAAGGGAGTTGGGACTGGAAGTTCTAACCTCTAATCACTAGGTTGGTTCTCCAGGCCACCTCCCACTCTGTTACCTAAGGGCTTTCCAAAAGTCACCTGATTAACATAATACAAGATGCTTTCATGGCCCTTATCACTGATAATTCCAAGGATTTTAGGAGTGTGCCAGAAACCCTGGACAAAGACTGGATACATTTTAGAAACATTCAGATGACCAAATATATATTAGTATATATCAGATATTAGTATATATATACTAGTTAGTATGTGTACTACTATGTATAGTAGTATATATTAGATATTACATTTGGATGTAACATTCAAATATATATTAGAAACATACATCATTCAGATGACCAAATATATATTTCTTATAAATCACAATGTTATACAATCTTATTCCCACATCCTAAGAACTAAGGATACCATTGACAAGTAAAATATTATATTTCATAATATAATTTATTTATAATTTTTATATCTTTACGATAGTCCAAATAATTTGGAAAAAATCATAAAATGTTGACACAATGAAAAACCGAATGGTTATAAAAATCTAAAGATAGACCTGAGTCTCTTCTCCCTGTGTTACTGTTACTACCCTCTTTTGGATCACCTCACAGATTTTTCCTATAGGATACATCTCTGTACCCTTCCCACCCCATCTATTCCCCATAGGAGCCAGGGTGTGAGAACTCTCCCTGCAGGAAGCCTGATGCTGGACTCCAGGATCATGCCCTGAGCTGAAGGCAGACACTCAACTGCTGAGCCACCCAAGCATCCCCAGGGAGTGCAGAACTTAATGCTTTCTAATACATTATATAAAAGTCACTTAATGGTTATACATATTACTTATTTCCTATCTTCCCCTGCTAGAATGTAATGACCAGGAAGGAGGGCAGAGATCTTCATTTTGCTTAATGATATCTCATAAGCACCCAGTACAGTACCTAGGGCACAAGAGGAGCTCAAAACATGAACCATGAATGAATCCCTTTAATTTTTATCCAGGCCACAGGTAGCCAGACTCCCCAGCCAATGATAGTCTTGGGCATATTATGCATGTCTTCAATCATGCACCCCTGCTAAGATATACTGAGTGTCTCTTTTGCTTTTTGTCCTTAGCTAGGTATAGGCAAAACAAGCAATGAGGCCTGATTTCTATCCCTTGTAATCCCCCATTCATTTTATACTCCATCCTCATTAGCTTAATTTTCCCCAAACATGCAAAGTTCTTTCAAATTCTGAATCCTTTGCCTCTATGATTTCCTCTGCCCAATGAATGGTACTGAATAATACCTAACATATATTCCATGTGTTCTTCTAAGGCTTTATATGTATTCTCTTACTTGGTCTTCATTACAAACAGTGATTTAGGTACTTTTAGCATCCTTGTTTACAACGAAAGAAAACTGAGGCTCAGAAAAGTGAATTAAATTGCCTATTGACAGGTAGCTGGTAAGCCAGGTATCTTTGATTCAAACACAGACATTTGATCCTAAAATATCACCTTTTCTAGCCGCTGTACAACAGCGTTTTCTATTCTTTATATGCCCCAAATCTTATCTTGGTCTAACTTAGAAGTCTTGAACTTAAATTCATTCAGGAACCAGGCGAGTAACAAAAATACATGAAAGTGTTGAGTGAAATGAAAGGGAATTGTAGGTCTGTAGTGAATTCAGGACTTAGCCAGTTTTTACAAATCCTGTATGTGTCAACCAAACCATGTTTCCACTGGATTTGGTCCATACATTGAGAATTAGCAACAATGCTATAGATATATCTCCAAAGTCAGTGTTAGTCACTCTCTCAGGTGCTGCCATGGCCTTTATGTACACAGTACTTCATCTATGAAGCACTGAGCAGGTTGTTAACACACAATGGACTAGCACAGACATATGCAATAGGGTGGTGTCTAAGACAGTAAAATACCCTGCCTTCCTGAAGCTTCATGCAGTAAAAGAAAGATCCATGCTAATGGTACTCAAGTATTACAGTTGTGATAATAGAAGCCTGCTCAGGAGATGTGAGGTAACAAAGAAAAAAGGGGTAAAAATGGTCAGTAAAGTCCTTAAGGAAGCAGGGACTGTTGAGTCTTTAAAGATAATTAGGTGACCACCCATCGAGTGAAGTCATGGGGAAACCAGAGAGATAAGGTCATTCCAGGCAGCATGAACTAAGTCATGGAGGCTTGAACATTCTGGAATTGTCCTGGAAATTCAGGAATATCCATATGGCCAGAACTAAGCATCTATAGGTACTAAGGGAAAGGGACAGTAGAACAGGAGGCAAGCAAGAGTTTTGTCTGGATACAAAATTTCCCCAGTGGGCTAAAGAAGGATTTAAAGATGACAAGTAACTTGAGCAGGAAGGTTAGATACAAGATGATTTAAATAGGTGGGTGGGAAATAACATGCTTTTGAATTTTTTTGGGATGAGAAGGAAGGCAATTTTTGAAAAACAGATTTGAGAGATGGAAAACATATGGAATCTCAAGGACTTGCTAACTAGTTGGGTATAGAAGAGTGAGAAGTAGTCTAAGATGATGGCCAGATTCTGGGCCTAGGGGAGTAGGTGTGTGATAGAACCATAACCTGATACAGAGAACATGGCTAGAAGGGTAGGATGGGAGAGGAGACATACTAAGCTCAGTAGAATTTTAGGTGCTTGAGAAACATCTGTTTGGAAGTTCCCAGCAAGGTTTTAATACATCGATGTGAAACTCAAAGCACAGCTGGGAGCAGTTGTTGAACCCATGAAGAGTAAATGATTTCAAGTGCATGTAGACTAAATAGAGCAGAAAAATCCAGGACAGGGCCCTGGGGGTAACAAGGAGATTTATGAGGCAAGAAGAGAAAGACAAGACTAGAAAAGAAACAGAATGAGGAAGGTATATGGCCAGAGGTCCAAGGAGAATCAGAGCAGAAGGAAACTAAGTCAACATCATTGAGGACACTCAAGTATCCACTGCATTTAACAAAACAGTGGTTAATGGTGGCTCTGCCAGCACAGCACTAGTCAGTAGATGAGTATCCTGATTGTAGTGGTTGTATGGTGCAGTGCAGAAGTGAAGGCAGCAAGTGTAGAGGATTCTTTTGAGAAACCTGGCTCTGAAGATGAAAGGAGGTGACCAGAGGGAAATGAATGTTTGGGAGAGGGGATTCTCACCATGGAAGACATTGGAGTGGGTTCTGCATCTGAGAAGCAGTAGCCAAGAGCAAATACATTTGGAGGGGCATCTGGGTTGAGATGAAAAGGCATGAGATCCTCAGCACAGGCAGAGAATGTCCACATAAGAAGAGAGAAGACCACTGCCACTGGACTGAGAAAAAGGAGGTAAAACTGTAGATGCAGGCATATTTTAGGGGGCCCACCAGGCAGTGTGGGGAGGTTCCATCTGACCCCATCAGTTTTCTCAAAGAAGTGGGAAAGAACGGCCTCCATTCAGAGTACCATCTTCATAGCCACAAGGCCCACCCTCCTCCACAGAGCTGCTCTGGGTTTTTGCCTCCATGTGTCCTTGTTCTTTCCTAGGTGGTTGGAGGGCTTCAGTTGCTATAACAACAGGATGCAGCATTTTAGTTCTTAAAGTGTTTATGTGTCTGTGTGCGTGCAGGTAGATGCACAAAAATGAACTTGAGTGTTCTAGTAAATGTGTGTAAATATGGGCTGGGATATCTAAGAGTATTAGAGTAGGTATTTCTGTGACTGTGCATGTGGATAAGTAAGTTTGCAAGAGAACGTGAGTCATTTTTGTGTGCTGGTGTGTGGAGATAGAAAGACAGCAAGTGAGTGTGAGTATCTCCTTAAGGCATGAGTGTGTTTGAGTGTATTAGCACTATGGTATGTCCAGAGGAAAATTTAATGTCTGGGCATCTGTGTAGTGAAGACCCTAAGGGTACATGAGTCATGAGTATGTATGAATAGGTGAGTAGGTATGTGTCTGTATGTATACCTGTGTGGTGATAAACATGTGTGAATCTGTGCCTATGGCTGATGAGAATGTGTGTGTGGGTTGGAGTGTGCATGGGTGTATACCAGAGCATCCTAGGTGGCCTTAAAGTCCTTATGCAGACTAGTTAAAAATTTCCATATCCTCCCTCTCATTTCCCACATAGATTTCAAAGCTTATCTAGATATCTTCTTTTATGTCTGTGGTCTCTAAAAGCTGGTCTTAACTTTCACCTGATGTTGGGGGCAGTCACATGAATAGGCACTTTGTGGAAACCCCACAGATGTGTAAAAGTAAAAGTGAGAAACAGTTAGTGTACACCAGAGGGTATGTGAGGACTTTGATGTGTGTGTGTGTACTTAAATCTGCATGTAAGTTGTGTGCGAGAGCCAGTAACTTCTTCTGTAAGTAAGAATTTAGAGAGTAAATTTGATGTGTCAGGCTTTGCTTCAGGTACTAGAAAACAATAGTAAATAGAAGAGCCAGTTCTCGCTCTCCTAAAACTGAGGTCCTAGTGACGTGTGACAGACCATAAATTAAACTGATAAGCAACATGTAGATGGTGAGGCTTAAGAGGAAAAATAAAGCAGATGAGGGGAATAGAGAGCTATACAAAGCACTCTTTTATATAAGAAGGTCCAGAAAGGCTTCTCTGGGGAGGTCACATCAGAGCAGAGGCTTCTTTGGGGGATGGAGCAAACTATAGGGTGGCTGGGGAAAGTGTTCCCGGCAGAGGAAGTACAAAGACCCCCAAGGGAGGAAGGCATAAGAGGAGGGGTACAAGGAAGCCAAGGTGTGGCTAGAGCACACAGTGATGGCAGGGAGAGCCTGGGAGCAAGGGCAGCAATGAGAGGTGGGTCAGGAACCAGGTCAAGATTCGGAATCTTATTCTGATGGTGCTATGGAAAGTGAGAAGAGTTTTATCGGAGGATAGTTTTAAAAAAAACAAACAAAAAACTGTGAAAGAGTGTTCTGCTTATTGTATGGAGTTTAGACTCTAAAAAAGCAAGAGTGGAAGCAGGGAGACCAATCAAGAGGGGCTACGGCCAAAGTCCAGAGGCAGTGGAGCCGGTGAGAAGCAGTCGTGAAGAGTACGTTGGTAGAGCTGACAGGACTTGGCAGTGCACTGAAACCATGTGGAGGGCAAGTAGGAGTGAGGGTCTCAGGGAAGGAGGTGCCCCAACACATAGAGTTTGGGAAGTGACAGATGATCCCATAAAGGAAATTGAGAAAATGCCCCTATGAAGGTAGCACGAAATCCATTTGGTTCTGCAGTCCTAAGACCCAAGAAAGAATATTTCAACAAGGAGTGAGTCACCATGTGTGTCAAATGCCGCTGATATGCAAATGTAGATGAAGATCCAGCATCAACCACCGGCTTTGGCCATGTGGTAGTTGTCAGTAACTTTGACTTGAAGAGCTTCTGTGCAGAGGCGGGAGTGGCAGCAGGTGGAATGCTGGGTAGTGGGCTTTGGAACAGACTCATCCTGATCTGTTATGGCAGGAACCCTGAGGCGGCCAGACAGGAAAGCTGTCATCTTCCAGCCATTTACAAAACGTAAGTCTGAGCACGTTCCTCTCTTAAGATCCATCAAGAGGCTCATTGTTTTTGAGCAGGAATCCGAAGTCCTTACCATGACATCAAAGCGTACAGGATGATTTGACCTCAGTCCACCTCTAGGGTCTCATTTCTCTCATTGCCTGCTACCCCTTCCACCCCAAACAGTAATTCTCCCAGGACCAGAAACTGACACTCCGTTTTCTCTTCCAGTTCAGTCTCACTTCTTCCTCAATGCTTTGCTCTGTAGATGCTGCATAAATGATTGAATTTTATCATTCTGGACCAGAGCAGGGGGGAAGTTCAGAGTTTGCCCAAGGCCCAGGAGCCTGACTCCTTCTCACTGGAACCTGAGAGTCCTCCTGCAGGGCATTCACAATTTGAATCTGGCTTCCAGACCCCCCCAGCCTGCTCAAGTGTCCTATGAAATACTGATGTTTATTTCTGTCCTCTGGCTCCTCAGAGCTGTCACCTCCCTCCTCCCTCGATCCCATGGGGCCCTAATCAGGGGCATGAAACACCAGCAGGAACAATGAGTGAGCACCTGTTCAGCTTAGGCGGCTCCTTGGCTGGAATGCCAAGCAGTGGTGACTCCACACCCCACACCCCCACCCCCTCCCCCGGGACCACACAGTTAAGGAAGACGGGGGGGGGGGGGGGGGGGGGGGGGGCAGAGGAACAGGCTAAGTTAGTTTTGTGGAGTGTCCCCCTTGCATACTGTGTGCTCAAGATCTGCCCTTTGGAAGCTAAGTTTGAAGAAAGTAAACCCTATCTTCTCTCCAGCTCTCTGTAATGTCAGGGGAGGGTGACCTCCATCCATTATTAGACTTCTGTTTAGTTTTAAGTTTCAAAAAGGTCATACATGAAATCGCTGCTATTTACACATGTGTGCTTTGGGGAGAGCACCTTACATTTCCTGTGGCTCAGCTTCTTCATCTGCAAATACACTACGTTCCTCATAGTGGAGGATACATGGTTTAAAATGTATCAAGTGCTTAGAAAATTGCCCAGCGCATAGTAAGTGCCATTAGTTTTATAACTATTATTATTCTGTGCAGGGAGGAGTTTAACTTTACATTGCTTCTCCGTAAGTCTATTAGATAAATTTGAATACCAAGCTGCCCTTCCGGATCTTCGAGGGGGCTACAGGCCTCCGGTAAGTATCAGGGTATAGATTTGGTTGCATGCAACAAAGACCTGATACAAGAGTAGTTTAAGCAGGATGGAGGCTTACTTACTCTTTCTCACATAATTATTGGAGCTGGAATTATTTCTCCACAAAGCCAGCAGAAAGCCAGGCTTCTTCTCTCTTGTTACTCTGGCTTCCCTGGGGTGTAGCCCATGACTAAATGGCCGACGGTGGTCACCACCCTCCCCCTTTCAGTTAGGGAGCAGTGGGAAAGAGAAAGGTAAAGCCATGAGCTTGTGGTCATCAACTCTGCTTGCCCTCTCTCCATGGGCCAGGATGCGGTCCCGAGCCCACATGTGGTATGCTAATTCTCTGTGGTCCTGTGCCTGACCTCAGATTCTGTTATTCTGGAAGAAGGGTAGCATGTATGTCATGCCACATTCTTGGAGTTCACAATAGAATATCTATTTCCAAATTTCAGCATCAGGGCATAACTAGAGGCTAAGGAAGCTGTTCTGGACCCAGACTTGCCTCAGTTTAAATCCCAACCTTGCTGTTCACTTAGCTGTGTGACCTTGGGCAAATTACATGAGATCTCTGTGCCTCAGTTTACTCATTTGTAAAATGCAAAAAATAATCCAACTCAAAAGAATTAATTATACACAGAAATCTGTATGTAGCTTAGACTATGGTCACTTTATATCAAGCACAATGAGAGTGTTTACTATTATTATATTGGGGAATCCTTTATTATTATAAACTCATTATTTTTTTAATGAAATAAAACACATATCTAACCTCTTCCAAGGTAATTGTGTCTATATGTTGGTAGTATGTGAGGTTTGGTATGCCAGTTATATATAACCTTGCCTCTAATATAATTTATAATAAAATAAGCTGTGAGTCCTAAAATATTTAGTCCTAAAATTACACCTCTGACACCTGCAATCATCTTGTACATCAGCAGCACACATGCCCCCTGCTTCAGGAAATACCTGACGGAGGACCAGAACCCTCTGATTCTAATTACTTGCTGTCTTAGCCTGCACTATTTCTCTCTTCTGACACTCAGTTTCCACCTCTATTAAACAAGGTAAGAATAAAACCAGGGTGTGCAGAGAGGAACAGATGAGGAGTGTGTGGGAGAGCGTGGAGATTTTGCACCTGGCACGGGACAGGTGTGCAGCCAAGTCCAGCTGAGTCTGAAACTCCCAAAGACAGATTATGTCTTCATTACCTTGTGAGAGGGGTCAACTGTGGGCAGCTTCTTCATTTGAGGGCTTTTGAAGAAGAAGTAGCAATTTTAGAAACCAATGGCCCATGACTGCCTTCCTTGCTGGATACAGAAGTATTTTCCTTGAAGAGTGAAGTCATGAATCTGCCACGTAATTGTCTACTTCTTACAGTTCCGGTGGAAAGGAGGGCAGACCGAGGTCAGGAGCAAGGCGACCTCCAAAATTGAGAACGTCCTTGAGACAACAGCTCCCTTCTGCCCACCGCTCCCCGCCCCCTCCCCAACCTCCGCATCTCTTTTCCTTCCCACTTGTACCTTAGAGGTGGATTCCGTCTCCCCTGACAGGCTCTAAAGATGGAATTTTCTGAGAACTGGGGCAGAATCTCTAATAGAGAGATTCAGCTGCTTATCTCAGCCCTGTCACTGCAGCCTCCGCCTCGCCCCTCCCTTCTTATCTCTCCTGGCCCCTCCAGGTCTCCAACTCCAGCATTTCTCTTAGTTTCTCTCTTCTCCTTGCCCTCCCCCTCTCCACACGTCTCAGGTTTGCTTTACAAGCTTAAAACGAAGTGAGTTTCCTGTCTTGAGACCTAATGTGGCATCTGGGTGTCTTCTTTCTTTTCAGGGAAGCTCAGCAATTTTCCTTTTCCCTTCCATCACAATGGCAACTTCGGATGCCTGGTATGGAAAGTTCTGGAATGTAACCACTGCACCAGTTGTGTGTCTTTAGTCAAGTCAAGCTAAGACACCCCCAAGAGGCCCAGTTTGCTCTCCTGGAGGTCCTCTCTGCAGAGGATGTCAAACCAGGAGACATACTTGGGGGTCCTAGCACAATTCCTGGAATGGACCAGCCATTCACTTGGTGTTTTTCTCTTCTTTGCCTTCTTTGATTTTCCTCACTGCACCCTGATCCTTCCATTCGTACAAATGCTGCAGAGCTTACCCACAAATGGCTGAAGTCCCAATAACTCACTACTGTGACCAAGAAAAGAGATGAGTCTATTTCTTCTTTTTTTTTTTTATATTTATTTTTTTTTATTGGTGTTCAATTTACTAACATACAGAATAACCCCCAGTGCCCGTCACCCATTCACTCCCACCCCCCGCCCTCCTCCCCTTCCAACACCCCTAGTTCGTTTCCCAGAGTTAGCAGTCTTTACGTTCTGTCTCCCTTTCTGATATTTCCCACACATTTCTTCCCCCTTCCCTTATATTCCCTTTCACTATTATTTATATTCCCCAAATGAATGAGAACATATAATGTTTGTCCTTCTCCGACTGGCTTACTTCACTCAGCATAATACCCTCCAGTTCCATCCACGTTGAAGCAAATGGTGGGTATTTGTCATTTCTAATAGCTGAGTAATTTCTTCTTGATACTGAGGAATGTTTCTCTAGGTTAGTGAGTATCTATCATGGGCCAGATTGTTTTTGTACCATTTTTGTGTATGTGAACTCACTTCGAATCTTTCTGGGAGTCCTGGGAAACAGGTACCTTTATCACTGGCTAGAGGCAGACCTTGCCCAAAGTTAGTCCAGTAGAAAAGGCAGAATTCAAATCTGATCCTGGGTATCTTTTGTGAGGAAGATGAATGCACTTTCCGCAATCTCATGCTGCCTTCTACATTTTGGGGTGAAATGATGCATCAGTCTGGCCTAGTCAAGAACACAGAAACTATACCTCTTACTTCAAGCAGAAGAAATTTAACACAGGGAATCAGTTACATAGGTGATAGAAGAATGGAAAGATTATACAGTAAAAAGCTGCTGTCCTCCTCTTAAGGCTTTAGGGTCATGATGGTGCTACCAGAGCCCAGAAGTGGAGAGCCTTCCGTAGGATGCTCCAGTGGAACCACAGTGGGAACTGCCCTCCAGGAGCTGAATTCTAGAAGCGATGGTGCTAGAGTGGGAGATGCTTCCAGAAGCCCAAAGAAAGAGGGAGAGAAATAGCCAGCTTCTCTCCTCTCCAGTCTTCAGCCAGTGTCTCCCATTGGCCTAAACCACTTGGACACCAAAGTGGAAAGGATCCTGGAGAGTGCAGTTCCTTTTGGTGATGAGTACAGTAGGAGATGACCTTGTAGTGGAATTGTGAGAATGAACAGGCATAAAACAGGCAAAATGTCTGCTAAGATAGCAGTGATGACGTAGGAAGACAAGGCCCAGTTAACATGACACAGGTACACTTAGAGAGATTACAAAGGGAGGTTGTTTGTCAAAGGAAGCAGAGCTCACTTCCATTCAAGGTGATTCTCAGGTTTGACAGAGAGCCTGAGATCAGGCCATGTTTTTCCAAGGAGATAGAGAGAAAGCATACCTCAGGGGAAACAAACAGCCTGGGAGAAGGCACTGTAATAGGGGAAACACCTGTCCCTTCAGGTAACTTGGGCGCAAGTACTCAAAGAAAGGTTTTGAACAGGTGTTGGTGACCCACTGCAGAATTTCAAACAAAGCAGTGCTGGTCAGAGCTGGGCACGAGGCCACTTTCAGGACTATGGTTGCTGATGGAGTAGCTTGGAATAGAATGGCCTTGAGAATTGTGAGGAAGCCCATCCTCGGCCCCAGGACCTCCTGAGGGGAGTTGGTGCTGTGGAGGCCTATGCCCTCTCTTGCCTCTAGGAACTGGATATCTACAACCAGGAACTCTCTTGCCCAGCCCAGAGGGCTTCAAGTCTATCTAGCAGGGCTCAGGACACAGACAGAAATACCCCTATTGACCATTCAAGGTCAGAGAGGCAGTGTGGATTCCCTGTCACACATGAAAATGCACTTGTCTGGGGCTGGCAGCACAAAAGGTGGAGACTCACCCACTTCACTCCATCCTATTGCCCTTGGCTTCCGTGTGTCCCCCGAGGTCTGGTATCTACCCTTCCCTGTAGCAAGTAGACAGTACAGTATCCCTGGACAAGTTACTATGTTGGCTTCTCACTGGGATCAGCAGGAGGCACCTGCTGGAGTCCGAGGGTGCAGGAAAGATGCATGCAGGCATTTCTTCCCTGCTCCCTCCCTGCTCGCCTCAGCCTCCTGAGCTTACAGGACAGTAGATTCCCACCCTTGCCAGTCAGGCTGTTTTATTCAAATCTCTGTGAACAATCCTCTCATTAAACTTTTCCAGAAAACTCTCCAAATGTGTCATTCTTTTCCTGCCAAGGCCAGGACTGAGCCAGCATCCTTTTTTGTTTGTTTGTTTGTTTGTTTGTTTTTTGTTTTTTTTTTATAAATTTTTTTTAATTTATTTTTTTACTGGTGTTCAATTTACTAACATACAGAATAACCCCCAGTGCCCATCACCCATTCACTCCCACCCCCCGCCCTCCTCTCCTACCACCCCTAGTTCGTTTCCCAGAGTTAGCAGTCTTTACGTTCTGTCTCCCTTTCTGATATTTCCCACACATTTCTTCTCCCTTCCCTTATATTCCCTTTCACTATTATTTATATTCCCCAAATGAATGAGAACATATAATGTTTGTCCTTCTCCGACTGACTTACTTCACCCAGCATAATATCCTCCTTGCATAGTCACAAAATCCCTATTGATAAGACATCATAGCTTAGATGTCATCAGCAGTGAAAAGGGCATTGGACATCGCTTAGGTCTGACTTTTGTCATTGTGCATTTGAAGGAACTAAAGCCCACATCACAGCTGAGCTGTGGCTGGGTAAGAAAAGACTCTTAAACCAGAGTATATCCACAGCATTATACCCATTTTTGCCTTAAGTAAAAATAACAGGGTTTTTTTTTTTTTATTCAATTACCTCTTGTAAAACTAAAAAAAAAAAAAAAAAGGATGGTTTCATCAAAGCAGAACTGCCTTACATAACATAGAGATTCAATAAGCTGCTATTAAGTATAACATGCACTGAAGATAATAGTAATTTATGTTTTGTCATATCGCCTTGTTTACAGTGAAGTTCAGTGTGTTTATAGAATAAAAAATTCCCTTTCCATATTTTGTGTCTGTTGAGTCAACCTTTCTTGTCAGCAAAATTTAGAAGAGCAGCTAGCATTAGAAAAGTGTATCCTTTACTGTGAACACAAAATGGCAGGGTCTTGATCATACCTTGCACCTGCCAGCAATTCTGCAGCCCTGGTTCTTGAGGAAGATTCAAATTATTTCTCTTCCAACTTTGTCAAAATGAACATCTCAGTTCCTAATAGCTTTCTAAACTTCATTCTCGCCCAAGAGATGGTTCTCAGGAACTAAGATTATAAGGTGATCCTGTGTCTCTGGCCACAAATGATTGAACAAAGGGATATGAGGTCCCTAGCCCAAGCCAGCCAGGTATTCTCTTCTCAAGGGACTAGGATATAGGAGAGGAAGACAACTGAAGAGCAGAGCAGGAGGCATAGGGCCGGGCAGCCAGGAAACTCCAGAGCTGTGGATGGCTATTTCTCACCATGGCCTAGAGAATGGAGAAATCATACCCACAAAGCCAGAGCAGGATGATGGTATCTGTTACCCAACCAGGACGTGACCACCTTCCGGGCCTGGGATTGTCATCCATGTCGTGTATCAGGATTCTTTCTACTTTTATTTTGCTGAAAGCATCAGTTGGTTCCTGCTAGTTAAAAAACAACAGTAAAAAAAAAAAAAAATAACAGAAACAAAATACACCCTTGCTATTCACATGCCCTAAAGAAGTAAAAGAAAGGTAGAATTTTGGTTTCCTAACTTTTGGGACTATGCACCCTTTCTCTATGCCATGATATTCTCTCTTAGGGAATGAGAGTACTGAGTTATGTAGGGGACCCTGGTGTCTCTGAATAGTAGGACAAGCATCCCCTTCCCAGAGTCTATGTCCTCATTTAAATTAGGATGCTCTGCCACTTACTAATCAAGAGGAATTTGGCCAGTTCTAATTAATCTCTATGACCTTCTCTAACTTTCTGTGAGAAAAGAATCATATCATAGTAGCTCACTCACAGAGTGATAGTGAGCCTAACATGATACTAAACAGTGTCTAACAGAGCCCTTGCCTGTGAGTAGATCCTCAAGAGCTGCTCATCTCCCCTCACCTCTCCTTCAGGAACAGAACAGATATAGCTGCCAACTGCTGTAATAATTATAGATGAGAGTAAGAACAGAGCGTAAGCCCTTATAGATCATCTAGTTCAACCCAGGCATTTTGGTAGAAGGACAGGTGGAAGCATGAAAATGCCAGCTAGGCAGAACAGAGAACTTTCCAAGGATAAGGCTGCACAATCTCCTCTATGTTTTGTTTTTCTTCCTAGAACAGAGTGGATTTACACATGCAATGGCCCTGCATGAGAGCTTGAAATTAGATCAAATGAGTCCTAGGTGTTATTAGGCAATAAAATAAAATAAACCTTGTAAACAGAGTAACTGTAGAAGATAATTTACATTTTTGAGTGTCAAAGCACTATATTTAAATGTCAAGCACTATATGAGATCCTTCACTTGTTTTATCCTAACAACCTCGCTGAGGAGAGGATATTGCTTCTCTGGTTTGCGAATATAGGAGGAAAATGAAGTTCAGGGAGATAGAGTAGCTGGGCCTCAGAGCCTACAAGACAGTAAGTCATAGAAACAGAGTTTGAACCAGGTCTGTCTGGTCTCATAGCTCCAGCTCTTGTGTATTTACCACTCTCTCTCACTCTCAGATGACATATCAAGGCTTTTTCCTTGTGATGTACAAACACTGTCTTTATGTGTATACAGTGATGCCCCAGATATACCAAGGACCACTTGACCATCTGGCACCTAAATGAGGGTGCCATTTGCATGCAAACTTCACATTCAGAATATTAGGATCAGGGATCCCTGGGTGGCGCAGCGGTTTAGCGCCTGTCTTTGGCCCAGGGCGTGATCCTGGAGACCCGGGATCGAATCCCACGTCGGGCTCCCGGTGCATGGAGCCTGCTTCTCCCTCTGCCTATGTCTCTGCCTCTCTCTCTCTGTGACTATCATAAATAAATAAGAATTAAAAAATAAAAAAAAAAAGAATATTAGGATCATTGGGTAGCAAAGCCAGGTCTCCTTTAGGGCTCCGAGAATGGGCTGTTCACTCACAAATGAAATGGAGATGTTCCAGGAGCCATGACTTTCATCCATAGCCATTACCTGTCCTCTAGATGTTGCAGTCCATTTGGCTGTGTACACATAGGGGGTTTCAGATTGGCAAAACAACAGTGGCTTGCCTGAGCTGAACACTGAGCAGAAAAGTCAATTACAGAGAAACAGCCAACACTTGGGAATATCTCCTTCCCGTGGGTTATCAGACCTTGACGTAACTAGAGGGAATTGTAGTCAAGTTAAAGTGTCGTTACACTAAAAAAGAATAGGCTTTGTTAAATTCATTCCATTTTATCTCTGAGGGATAGAAACAGGGCCATGAGAATGAAATTACTGGGGGTCAGATTTGACTTGATACACAAAGGAACTTCTTATTCATCACAAGTGCAAAGGTGGAAAGAGTGGCTGTGTAAGGTGGAGAGGTCCCTGTCATTGGAAGTATATAAATATGACTTGCATGAATGCTTTCAGAAGTTGAAGATAACATTCAATCAATAGATAAATGGCTGTACTGCTACAAATTCCTTCTCTTGCAACAGGGACAAGGTTCTGATAGCATTATAGCCAAGAATCCTGGAAATACCCAAATCGTAGCCTCATCTCAGTGATTCCATCCCTGTGAAGTTCTTGAGAAAACTTATAAGGAACAATGGCAAATGAGAAAGAAAATGAATACTATATAATTGATTGGGCTGGCATGTTTTACTCCAAAGGAAACAAATCTAGTATCCCTACAGTATAGCAAAGCCTCACCTAAACACCCATTTCTACCTTTATTCAAGCCCCATTGGATCTTAAAAACTTTCTGGCTTGGTGTACTGGTCATGAAAACAATCTGATGACACGTTTGTCACATACACATGCCCAAGGAATAAGGGAGAGCAGATCACAATAGCCAGATATTAACTGGCCTCTAGCTTGGCTTCCAACACAGATGCATGGAGAGGAGACCCATGTGCATTTATGCAGTGTTTTGATGCACATGACACTGTGTCCTAGCAAATGCAGTATGATGTATGGTCTGGATTGGGATGATCATTGGTAACTCCCCTGTCCTTGTGGAACATTGGCAGGGACAGGGGAGAGGAAACTTGCCCTCCCATTTGAACCTACTCCTTTTGGCACATAATGAATATATTAAACTATAGAAGAGCCAATGAGTAGAAGCTGCAGTTATCTAAAGTTTTGAGTGAATTTTAGGGAGGAGTTTCTGATGTAGTTGCTCCAAAATGGAACAGGTTGCCTATTACAGCACAAGTTCTTAGAGCAGAGGCACTTTCTTTCTTATCTTGGTATACTCCCGGGTATTTATCACAGGGCTTATTGTAGAGCAATAAAAAACTTTGTTGTTGGGGAATTGTGTTTTGAATTAGGGCTGACTAGATCACCACAAAGGCCAGAAGACCATTCAGAAGGCTCCGGAAGAGCTTCTCACATGAAATTGGTCATCACATTACACAGACTGTAAATCATTCATATGTAAAAGTCAGTGGTTTATTTGTGTATTTCAAGAGGGATCAGGCTTATTGTGAGCCCTGGCACTAGTTAAACAATAAAATGAATCTTCTAAAGTCATTGTTGTAGGTTTTTAATTGATGAGGGAAATAGAGATTATCCAGAATGGTAGGAAAAATTTGGGTTGGAAGTCAGAGAGATCTGGGTTGTAGTAATGATTGAATGAGATAATAGAAGGTGACAGGTTGTAATGGAAACTTGCCCAAGCTGGTGCATTGAACTGGCCTGGTTCAGAAGACCAGTTCTACCCCTACAAAACAGGTAGAGTTCAGATGAGTGATCAGAGATGAAGGAGGGTCAGGTTGGATGGCATCCAAGCCAGAAACAGGTTCCATAGATGTTGTTATAATAACACTATGAGACAAACCTATGGTCATAATTTGAGTATTCCCAAGTAATACCTTCCTTCTCTCTCATGGCTGAGCAGCCATAAGTAGCTTTAAATAATCATATCTAGATTGCTTTGGGCAGTAAGGACACTTTAACAATATTAAGTCTTCCAACCCACGAACATGGGATATCTTTCCATTTATTTGTGTTTCTTTTGTTTTCATTTATTTTTTTGTTTCAAGTTTTTATTTAAATTCTAATTACCTCACCTATAGTATAATATTGGTTTCAAGAGTAGAATTTACTGATTGAGTGTTTTTATAATAAAAGAGTATTGGATTTTGTCAAGTGCTTTTTCTGCACCTATTAAGATGATCATATGATTCTTATCCTTCATTCTATTAATGTGATGTATTGTATTTATTGATTTGTGTATGTTGGAAACTCCTTGCATCCCAGGGATAAATGCCACTTGATCATGATGTATTATCCTTTTAATGTACTGTTAAATTTGGTGTGCCTAGTATTTTTTAAAGATTTTATTTATTTATTCATGAAAGACACAGAAAAAGAAAGGCAGAGATGTAGGCAGAGGGAGAAGCAGGCTCCAGGCAGGGAGCCTGATTTGGGATTCGATTCTGAGACTGCGGGTTACACCCCGAGCCAGGGACATGTGCTTAATAGCTGACCCACCCAGGCGTCGCCTTAGTTTTTTTTGTTTTTTTTTTTTTGTTGTTTTTTGAGGATTTTTGCATCTACATTCATCAGGGATATTGACCTGTAAGTATATTTGTCTGGTTTTGGTATCAGAATAATGCTGGCCCCATAAAATGAGTTCCAATGGCAATTTTTACAGAAATAGAATAAAAATTCTAAAATTTGCATAGAACCAGAAAAGACTTAGAATAGCCAAAGTGATCTTGAAACAGAAGAACAAAGCTGGAGGCATTTCAAAATATGAAATCATATATTAAAATATGATTTCAAAATATGTTACAAAGCTAATTAAAACAGTGTGGTACTGGCACAAGGACAGACATCTAGGCCAATGGAATAGAATAAAGAACCCAGAAATAAACCCATAAATATAAATTAACTGATCTTTGATAAAGGTGCCTTGAACACACAATGGGGAAAGGATAATCTCTTTAACACATGGTGTTGTGAAAACTGGATAGCCATGTGCAAAAAAGAAAAAAGGAAAGAAAAAAGAAATTGGATCCCTACTTTACATTCTACACAAAAATCAGCACAAAGTAGATTAACGAAACTATAAAACTCTTAGAAGAAAACGTAAGGGAAAACCTTCTTGACATTGGTCTTGGCATGATTTCTTGGCTATGGCATCAAAAGCACAGGCAACAGAAGCAAAAATAGACAGGTAAGATTATATCAAACCCAAAATCTTCTGCACAGACAAGGAAATAATTAACAGAAAAGAAGGGTAATGTTTATAATGGAGAAAATATTTGAAAACCATATATCTGATAAGAAGTTAATATCCAAAGTGTATCATGAATTCCTATAACTCAACAGCAAATAGAATAAAATAAAATAAAATAAAATAACTCAATTAAAAAATGGGCAAAGACTCAAAGAGACATTTCGCCAAAGAAGACATACAAGTGGCCAACAGGTACATGAAAAGATGCTGCACATCACTTGTCAAAAGGGAAATGTAAATCAATACTACTATCGTCTCTTATATGGTAGGATGGTTATTAAAAAAAAATGTGTCTTGGTAAGGGTGTGGAGAAACTGGAACCCTTTACGCTGCTGATGGGAATGTAAAATAATGCAGCATCTGTAGAAAACAGCATGAAATTTCTCAAAAACAAATAGATAAATCCCACTTCTGGATATTTATCTGAAAAAAAAAAAACTAAAATCAGGACCTTAAAGAGATACCTGCACTCTAATGTTTATTGCACCGTTATTCAAAGTAGCCATGATACAGGAACAACCTGAGTGTCCATTGACAGGTGAGTAGATAAAGAAAATGTGGTATATACATCTAAGGGAATACCATTCAGTCTTAAAACTAAGGATAGCCTGCCACTTCTGACAACATGGATCAACCCGGAGGATATTGTGCTAAGTGAAATAATAATCACTCAAAGAAGAACAAATACTACAGAATTTTCACTTACATGAAATAGCCAAAATAGTCAACCTCATAGACACAGAGGCTATAATAGTCATTACCAGGGGCTGGGACCTGGAAGAAATGTGGAGTTATTGCTCAATGGGTATAAAATTTCAGTTATGCTAAGTGAATAAGTTCTAGAGATCCAGTGTACAACACAGAGCTTATAGTTAACGATATGGTACAGTGCATTCCAAAATTTGTTAAGGGAGTAGATCACATGTTAAGTGTTCTTACCACAAAACAAGACAAAACAAAGACACAATAAGGCAACATGGGGAAGTGTTGAGTGTGGTGATGGTATCACAGGCATTTCCATATGACCAACCCAATCAGATTGTACACATGGACTATGTGCTGTTCCTCATATGTCAATTATACCTCAATTCAGATGTTCTGAATATTTCCTTTTTCTTTTTTTTAGACTTTTCTGTGTTTTTCATTCTTTCTACACTGAGCATGACTCCCGAATTTATATCACCACTTTGAACTTCTTTGAACTCCAGACTCACATATCCAACTGCATCCTTGAAATTTGTACTTGGATATTTAATGAATGACATCACCTCTCCACCCAAACTTTCCAACAGCTTCTCTTCTTACTCAAAGGACAACATTCTTAGATAATTATTTACAAGGCCCTACATGACCTTATAGGGTCATTTCTGCCACTCCAAGCCCAGCACCACTACCCTTAGACTCTCCTCTACCCACTGAACTACATTCACACTAACCTCTTTGCTGTTCCCCAGGAATGATACATAAAATCTTGCCTCTTAACCTTTGCATTTGTTTCCACTCCCTTGTTGCTTTTCCCTCAGATAGTCCCATGGCTTTTCCATCTCATCCCTGTAATTAGTGCAGAGTTCCTGTGTCCCACATTTACCTTCAAGCACTCCTTCTTTGCTACCATTCTTTTTCTCCATACTGTATATTAATATCACACACACTATAAGCTTCTCTTTACCATCTATCTCCTCCACTAAAATGTAAGCTTCATGAGGGCAGGAACTTTGTTTTGTTACCAGCTATATTCCCCAGGGCCTCGGCTGGCATCCAGCACATGGATCAGTAAATATTTGCTGAGTGAATGTACACGTGAACTTTTTCTTAACCAGAAAGAGTAAATAAAAGCAAAAAAAAGTGTTGGAGAAGAACATGTGCCTTTAAAAAAAAAAAGCACTTAGCAGTGGTGGAGACAGATACTCACATACAGACATCTCAAATTTCGGGACCATATTAATGACTGCCATGATTTGAGCGACATCTCTGATGTATTAAGCTCCTCGCTGTGAATTCAATTGGCACTTTCAATCGTTGGCAGAAATTTATTCATTTCTCACTTACAAAATAAAATTCCTTTTAAAAAAATTGTCTCTATTTTACTGATAACAATGAAAAAAATCAACTAAGAGAAAGCTGAAGTAAAAAATGGCTATATTTTCTGTTTTTGCAGAACTTGACAGTTTTCAAAGATTGTGTAGATTCTGAGTCTTTTGGCTACTGTATTGAGGAGCATTGTTCATTCCCATTTTATGGTCAGAACAATAAAGGCTCACAAAGGTGAAATGACTTGCCCAGGGTCACAGCCGAGCAGAAGTGGCCACTCCAAGGCCTCCAGACACCAGGGCCAGTGATCCGTTCTACTATTGGAGTTACTTCACCCTCTGTAAGATACTGTGTTAACTCGAAATGCATGAGTGAAAATTGTTTACAAATGGCAAGGTGAATGACGTGCTCTTATTACTAATGGTCACTACTGCTACCATTCTCATGGCTTCTTTGGAAAACTGTGGCCTCATGCAGAAGTGAAGGATCTGGACAAAGGCATCTCCCTAGGTCTTTGTCAACCTTGATGATCAAGGATTTATTTTCCTTTAAGATCCTCTGGCATTCCTAAATGGTTTTAGGCAAGTCCTTCCAGAACGAATCAAAGCAAAGTCTGTCAGGGATGAGAGGCAAACATGAGAAAATGCATCACCTCCAGAAAAGTAATTATTTCAGTGCAGGAGAAGCCAGCCAACAAAAGCACCACACTGGAGGGTTTCAAATGAAAGTGTCTTTTTCATGAGACCATGGCTTTAATGGAAGCCACTAATGAATCAGGGCATCTAGGAAGGAACAAACAACTTCAAAGGGGATTGGGGCTAAGGCAGATCATAGAGGCTGATCTAAGACAGTCAAATGGGAAGTGGAAGGTTGGTTTTGTTATGCTGGGAGGCAGTAGTATGGGATGTATCCATTATTTATCGATTCATATCAACAAACGCTTATGGAATGCCTACATGTGCCAGTCATTGCTCTCAGAGAGAATGCACTTTCTAGTTGTAATAAGGAATCTAAAAGGAAACGAGTTAACCAAGATTGTGTGATAGCTCAGTGACTTAACCAATCAGCTTCTCTCTTAAATATTAAAACTTGGAAGGAGCTACACAGCTGCCTAGGTGACTGGGTACACTGAAAAAAGATGCATTCATTACTGGAGATACACCTGTATTTGTTTGCTAAGATTACTGCAACAAATACCACAAACCAAATTTCTTAAACAACAGAAATTTAGTGTCCCATGATTCTGGAGGCTAAAAGTCTAAGGTCAAGGTGTTAGACGGGTTGATTCCTTCTAAAGATACAAGGTGAGGATCTGTCCCCAGCCACTCTCCTTGACATGTAGGTGACTATCTTCCCCTGTGTCCCTTCACACTGTCTTCCCTCCATGTATCTCTCTGTATCCAAATTTTCCCTTTTTATAAGGACATACTGGATTTGGGTTGCACCCCTTCACACACATCCCAAGGAGCTCATTTTAACTTTACTACTTATGAAGACCCCACTGCTAAGTAAAGTCACATCTGAGGCACTGTGTCTTCAACATATAATTTTGGAGGCAGACATAACTCAACCCATAGCGTATTCCTTTACAGGCAAAGCCAGCCACTGATAAGGAGTGGACAATGAGGTAATTTAGTTTCATTCTACTGAAATTTAGTGAAAACCTAGCAATCCATAAGTCACTAAGTATATTTACAGATGACTGGCCCTGAGCAGTCATTGCATCCATGTCACAATCTTGTTTAGTGAGCTTCCCACTAAAGCCAGGACCTAGGCATCTAAATACGAATAAGAAGAGACCCTAGTTTTGCAAAAAATATGAACAATTATTAAATAATGAGAAAATTCGACTATAAGGTTAAGACACCAGAGAAAGCATCACTTTGCCAGTGACATCTGAAATAAATCAAGAAGAAGGAATGAGACTTATCCAAATATAACTGAGGTGCCCATTCCCCTCTGTAATAGTCACGGTTCTCCAGAGGAACAGAACTAATAGGATGTGTATGTATGTATGTGGGTGAGAAAACTACTGCTATCTATCTATCCATCCTTTCCTCCATCTCCCTATCCCTCTATCTATCTATCTATCTATCTATCTATCTATCTATCTATCTATCTATCCATCCATCATCTAGAGGTTGATGTATGTTAAGAAATTGGCCTCACATGTCTGGAGGCTGGCGATTCCAGAATCTGCAGGGTAGGCCAGAAGGCTGGAAATCCAGGAAGAATTGATGTTGCAGTATGAGCCCAAGTGCAGACTGTAGGCAGAGTTTCCTCTTCTTTGGGGGAGGTCAGTCTTTTTTCTCTTAAATTGATTAAATGAGGCTCTCCCACATTATAGAAGGTAATCTGCCTTACTTGGAGTCTATAGATTTAAATGATTTAAGAGATATTTTCACAGCAACATCTAGACCAGTGTTTGAGCAAATATCTAGGTACTGTGGCCTAGCTGAGTTAATGGATATAATTAACCATCATACCCTCCATTCCCTGTGTACTAGAGGACACAGACTATACTAGCATGCCGCATGCCTTGGTCTTACTCTCAGACAAAACCAGGGTACATACTGCCCATTCCACTTAGCATCTGGTGTCTTCTAGAGCTGCTCACCAATGACCTGGATGCCAGGAGGCATTCTCACATGGAAGTTGGTCATTTGGTGTGTGAAATCTCTTAGCATATACAGAAAATTGATTAAACTTCCTTGATGAGAGATAGTTGGTAGACAAGGTCTCAAAATTCAGGGTGATATCTCTTCTCCTGTGATTCCCAGATGTTCCATGTGCGAGATCTGAAAGCAAAGAACACTGTTGCTCTGGATGATGAGACTAACCTGAGGGGACATCCCTGCTATGGACAGTCTTTTATGGTCCCTCAGAGTAGACGTGTTCCCCCCCACAGGTCTAGTACTTTCTCTTTCCTTACCAACATTAGGACTATTCCCAGGAAACAAATCTCTTATCCAATTTATCCCATTTCTTCTTAGCAGCCAACACTACCTGGCATTAAATTAATGTGTTTTTTCTATCTTCTTCACTGGAATATGAGGACCCCAAAGATAGACCTTTAATTCTTTTGTTCACTGCTATTTCCCCAGTATCGAGAAGAGGGTCTGACACATGGTAGGCACTCAATAAATAGTTATGGAAGGGAGGCACTGAATAAATAAATGGGGGGGGAGGGAGGAAAGATAGAAGAAAGAAAAAGGGGGAAGAGAGGGAGAGATAATCTTCAGACCCATTGCCCCTTCTCCCGACCCTTTCCTTCCCAGCATTGTCTCAGGGGCACATTTCCCTGTGAAGTCTCTTTCTTTCTGACTCCCTAGCTCATTAGCAAACAATTGTGACCTCAGTAACAGTCATCACTAATACTATGCCCAGGACCATTCTAAGTGTTTTATAGTAAATCCTTGTGACAATCCTATGAAGTAGATACTTCTATCATCTCTACTTTACAAAGAAACTGAGGCACAGAGAGATGACTAAATTTGCAAAGGCTGCAGAACTGGTACATGGGGCAAAGCTTGGATTTGAGCTTAGTAGTATGGATGCAGTGTCTGTTCTTTTAACCATTGCATTATTCACACAAATATGCACGCGCACACACACGTGCTCACACATGCTACAAAATCACTTGTTTTCTCTTCCTTTGAAGAAATTTTCCTTCCTTTATAGAAGCTACTTCCAGGTAGCTTTGTAGAACATTTTTTGATGTTGTGTTACCTCAACTCCAAAAATGTTGGCAGAAGGACTCCTATAGCTCTGAAAACCTACAGAGTGATTTCTCAGTAGGTCACTGGGTCACACCTCCCTCCTTGTCCACTAGGCCACCTGTATCACCTGCTCTACTGCTATTGGAAATCACGGTCCATGCACAATTGTTATAAATTGCACTGACACTGTGGAAAGATCTTAGGACTCCAGTTCTTTTATTCTTTATGGTTGATTCACATATTTTGGTCTTCTCTCCCATTGACGTTTACTTTTTAAAGTATCAGCATTCCTACCCTATGGCCTATATTTGGCAAGCTGCAAATGTACTTAATAGAGAAAAAGGATTTTTAAAATTTGTACATATTATTTGTAGTGCCTAAAACAAGTCTGAGCACATAAGACATATGCTAAATAAAGTAATAAATAATTGTACTGTGACTCATTAGGGTATTTCTATCAACCCAGTGCATCAAGCTGTGAGGATCTAAGTGTATTTATGCTGTTACTGAATCATCTGACTCCATTCATGTGCTGTACTGACACTGGAAGTGTCCAAACTATAAATTCCCTAATACAACATTTATTTTATTTTTTTTAGATTATTTATTTATTTATTTATTCATGAGAAACACACACACATACACACACACAGAGAGAGAGAGAGAGAGAGGCAGAGACATAGGCAGAGAGAGAAGCGGGCTCCATGCAGGGAGCCTGATGTGGGACTCGATCCTGCGACTCCAGGATCACACCCTGGGCAGAAGACAGGCGCTCAGTTGCTGAGCCACCCAGGCATCCCCCTAATACAACATTTAAATGCTCTCCCAATCTGGGGGCACTTGGGTAGTGCAGTCAGCTGATCATCAAATTCTTGATTTCAGCTCAGGTCATGATCTCAGGGTCATGAGATAGAGCCCTCAGTCAGGCTTCATGCTGGGTGTGAAGCCTCCTAGGGATTCTCTCTCTCCCTCTCCCTTTGCCCTTCCCCCAACTCCTGCATGCACATGCTTGCTCTCTTTCTCTCTTTCAAATAAATAAACAAATAAGATCTTTAAAATAAATACTCTCGCAGTCTAGCCCATTTACTTTTCCAGCCAGTTTGCCAGTTGCACATATTTTCCTAATATATCATATATTTTTACAACTTTGAATTTTGCTTATATTATTGCCTCTTGGAATGGCTGTCTCCCACTTATCTCAGTTCAGACAACTCCTATTTATCCTTCAAAGCCTAGATCAATAACGACTTTTTCCATGCAGTATTTATTGATGAGCCTAAATTTGGTTATTCCAGTCTGTTCTCCCATAATTCTTGGTGCATAAGGTAGTGTCAGCATATAACATAATGCATAATGATTTTTAAAAAGATACATACTCATTCTCACTAAGGCGGTATATGGCATGAGCTATGTATTCATGAGATCTTTTTTGAATCATGGCACTGATTTCATTTCCTTAAAAAAATCAAGCTGGTAAAGAATGGCAAATAGAAAATCCTAATATTCAGTAATCAGAACCATCTGGATGCTTTGGATATGTAGCCATCCAATACCATCCATGAACTACTGACTGACAACCAAGCACAAAACACACTTGACATATTGAGCAAGCTACGAATTCAAAAACCTTGGATAAGTATTGGTCATAACTCCCTAAATTCTACTGGGTTGGATTATAAGACCCAAAAGTGTGTTAATGCCAACATTAAAAAAGTAATTTAAAAAACAGATTTTTACAGTATCTTTTATTTATTTATTTTAAAGATTTTATTTACTTATTTGAGAGAGAGGGAGAGAGAGCATAAGCAGTGGAGAGAGGGAGAAACAGTCTCCTTGCTGAGCCAGGAGCCAGATGTGGGGCTCAATCCCAGGATCCCAGGACCATGACCTGAGCTGAAGGCAGACACTTAACCAACTGAGCCACCTAGGTGCCTCTATAGTATGTTTTAAAATAGTTATTTATCTCAATCATAGAAGTAGTTCCCACTATTCGTGCAAAACTTAAAAATACAATAATGTATGCAGAAGAAAAAAACTCAAAACATATAGTCCCACATTCCCCCAAATAACCACTCTGAAGTGTTTTAGTCTAGCCTGTTTTCCTATTAGCCTATTAAGTTAAAAATTAGTGGAAAAATTCAATGAAAGTGTTTACTATTCCTTTCACTTAATACATTTTGAGCTATTTTCCATGCCATTAAATATTATTTGAAAACATGATTTTTATAACACAGTACTATCCACTCACATTTACTTAGATATACTCTTGTTACATATTTGGCTCATTCCTTCATTCTTTTGCTTCTATAAGCAATACTGTGATACACACAGTGGAACATAAAGTCTCCAGGACTAGCTTGCATAAAGTAGCAGGGTACTGTTTTAAGGTGAGTATAAATTTACAGTCTACATTTATTGTCCAGACCAGTTTGGAAAAGCCTAGAGTTAAGAATAAGAATAAGCCTTGTAGCTGGCCTTTTCCTGACCTGGCTAACAAACCCCTCAGGTGATGCAGCTGTGTGAGTGTATGTGTGGCAAGGCTCTTAGGTTCCAAAAGAGGGGCTCCAGTCCCAGAAGAATATTACACAGTGTCCTCGAAGAGGAAATGCCATATTGTTACATAGGAGCTTCAACCTTCTTTGGGATAGGTGGGGCCCCAGCTACAGGCCCATTGACTGCTCCCACTCCCAGGGATGTGGGGGACAAACCAGAACTGTGTTGGACAAGGAACAGGGAAAGCCCTCTGAGGAAGCAGAAGTAGCTCAAGACTTCATATCCAAAGGGGTGCCAACTCAAGTCCAAGCAAAAATGGAGCTCATGTCCAAAGGGAGGATCCAACGGCAATCTGATGAGTTCGATGCAATATACTGGATGTCTCTGGCTTTGAATTCTCTTTGCACCTGGATTCTCAGCCTGGCTTTGCCTCTTGCCAGTTGTTTGATCTTGGGCAAGTATGCAACCACTCAGTGCCTCAGAGTCTTCCTTTCAAGACAACAATTAATGTCTGCCTTGAGTTAGAGCTGTCAAGCCTAAGTGTAAGACAGTGCACAGTCTGCAAATAGCAAGAAGAGGGAAAAAGAGAAAGGAGAAGTGTATTATGTCAAGTGCTCTGGGAGACAAACCAAGGCAGAGAAGTGTGTACAAAAAATTTATTGGGGGGTGGTTTTAGGATCTGTATCTCTGAGAGGTTAGGGGGACTGTCATATTGCAACAGAGGCCTTGGCCAATCTCAAGGGGACTCTGAAGCTGAGATGGCCCTTTTAGAGTTGTTTTTAATTGCAGCAAGGACTCAGACCTGCTTGACGAATGACTTTTGGAAGCAGGCTATGGCCCCAGGGAGATGTGACCTTGGAGAAGGCAACCTCGGCAGCCAACCTTTCCCTGGGTCTGGGGAAAGGAGCATGTAGGCCCAAGGTGGGGATCTAGGTGGCAAACCATCGCATCTACTAGGAGAAATTCTCTCATTCATCGAATGCTTCCACTGTGTTCCAAACACAGAATCACAATAAAATCAAATACTTCCAGTATTTACTCTATTCCAGGAACAGTTCCAAGTTACAGAGATGAACTCATTTATTCCTTAAAACAGTCCTACAGGAAGTGTTATCGATGAGGACACTCAGCGATTAAAAGATCGACCCACTGCCACCCAACAAAACATGTCAGAGGCAGGATTTGAACCCAGGAGTTCTGACTCTGGAGTCTGTGCTCTGAAATTCCAGGACAATAGAAGATACTCTCTGCTCTGGAGGAAATCAGTTTCCTCAGATGTAAGCCACATTCTTGCTAAAGGTAGTGACTAGTTTTCTATTGCTTCCCTAACGAAGTACCACAAATTTAGCAGATCTTCCACACTCATTTAGGTTGCTGGCCAAATTTGGTTCCTTAACATTTTAAGACTAAGATCCTGTTTCCCCACTGGCTGCCTTGGGGGACCCGTTTTTGCTCCCACTGGCTGCCTTGGGGGACCCGTTTTTGCTCCCTGTTAAAGCCAGGGAAGGAAATCTCACTGAAGGCCGAAGGGAAGCCCTGCAAGGGGCACTGTCTGCAGTTACCCTCCCCACAGCCCTCTCTTCAGCAGAAGGAAGATAATAATTCTTATCTTGACAAGGGAGGATACTCTGCACACAGGTATTTTATCTTTTGCTTTTAAGAAAAAGAAGGAAGATCCCTCTCTGCCCAGCAACAACACACTACGCACCGCTGGCGGCCAATCAGAAACCGCCATAACCTCCAACTCCTCTTGGGTGAACTTTGGTTCAAAACAGCCCTCCCCAGTTTCCTCCTAAAACCTAATAAAAGCTGACCTTCCCTTTGTCTCTTTGGACTTGCTTGTGGTTCACCATAGTTTGCTTGTCCTGAATTGCAATTCCTCCGCTGTTGCCGAATGAAGGCATTTTGCTGGTGAAATAGCTGTTTTATGTTTAAGTTCGCTGCTCCCAGAGGCTGTCTCCATTCCTCCTCATGCTTTCCAATCGTCTCTCCCCTCCAAAAGCAGTTGGCTGAGGCCCTCTCCTGCTTTAAATCTCCCTGACTTCTTCTGCTACATGCTTCTTACTCTAGACTTTGCTTTCTAAGGACTCCGGTGACTGGATAGGAGCCACCCAATAATCTGGGATAATTTTAAGATCCTATTTTAAGATCCAAACTTAATTACAATGCTAAAGTCTCTTGTATCATGTAATATAATATATTTGCAAGGTTCAAGGATTAGGACATCTTTGGGGGGAACAGTCTGCCTTCTGTAGGCAGTTTAAGGCAACGGGCACAGCCACCGCCACAGTGACTATTCCCCATCACCTTTACTTTTATATCAAGCAGACCTTCCCCTTATCTGTGCAACTGGCACCCAGTCATGAGGAGGGTGGGGCCCCATATTTTAACTATCGCTATTATTTTGACTCTCCCCACCTCATTCTTGAATTTGCCTGAATTTTGCTCTTCTTGTTTTTATCTCTCCCTTCTAATTCTTCCTTTGTCCCTTGAGCTTAATAGAAAATGGGGCTTCCCTGGTTTTCACCCATATCACCTGTCCTAACAAGTCTTCTTCTGTGGTTGATCAGTCCAAGGAAACCTCTCCATCCGATTGGAGACCTTCACTGGCCAGCGTCTGCCTACCTCTCCAGCTTCATTATCTACTGCTGCTCAACCCCTGGAGGGTACCAGGGTCTTATTCAGATCTGTAGCCACAGCTTCTAGAATAGTGGCAGGCATAACATAAGCAATCAATACAAGCTTGTCGAATATTGAACGGAAGGAAAGTGGGTGGGTGGATGGATGGAGGGATGGATGGAGGGATGGATGGAGGGATGGAGGGATGGGTGAATTAAATGAACAAAAGAACTCACTTAGTTATGAAGCATTGCTTTTTTCTAAGTGTTATGATTCATGAGGTAGGCCAGCAGGGTGGAACCCAAATGTATTTTCCTTTATAGTTTATTTATTAAACAAATATTTACTGAGTGCCTGCCATAAATTAGATTCTATAATAGGTTCTGCCGGTGATAAATAAGACATGCTCCTTGACCTGGGGGACGTTTACTTTCCATCAGGGAGAATAGCTGTGTACACATTTGTTTCCACTTTTCTCCCTCATGTCTTCTGACCCATTCCTTTCCTCCTGTTTCTGTCTTTCTGCCTCTCCTCCCTAAATTACTCCCAAACCCTGGACCTGTGCCAGCAATTCTGTAAAGACAGAAATTTCCCATCTTATGTTAAACTTTGAAACTAAGTATTAGGAAGGGATTGGGAGCTGATTAAATGTCTTCATCAACAAAGAAGAGAGTGAAAAAGAATTTTAAAGCACTTTGTTATTCTCATCGTCCCTCTTGAGGTCATTTGCATTTAACTTCCATTCTTTCTAGCACAGAGCAATTTTGGTGCTGGTTTCATGATCAAAACCAACTGAGAAAATCACCATGGCTGTGGCAAAACAAGAAGACGGCAAGCTTTGAGACCGAGTGGCTGGGATTTTCTTTTCTTTTTAAGATTATTTATTTATTCATGAGAGACAGAGAGAGGCAGAGACACAGGCAGAGGGAGACACAGGCTCCATCCAGGGAGCCCGATGTGGGACTCGATCCCAGGACCCTGGGACTAGCCCTAAGCCAAAGGCAGATGCCCAACCACTGAGCCACCCAGGCAGATTTTCTTTCTTCCTTTTTATTTTATTTTTTTAATGAAATGAAATTCACATGACAAAATTAACCATCTGAAAGGACACAATTCAGTGATATTTATGATGTTGTGCAGCCTCCACTTCTATCTAGTTCCCAAACTTCCATCACTTTAAAAGGAAACCCTGTATCTATTAAACAGTTACTCTCTATCCCCCCTCTCCAAAGCCTTGGCAACCACCAATCTCTCTGTCTCTCTGTGTCTCTATGGACCTTTCTATTCTGGATATTTCCTTTAAGTGAAATCATGTAATATGTGACTTTTTGTTTCTGGCTCCTTTCACTTAGCATAATGTTTTCGAGGTTTATATATACATCCTTGGAGCATGTGTCAATACTTCTCTCCTTTTTTATAGTGAATTAGTGTTCACTCACCATAATTTATCCATTGATGGATGTTTGGGTTGTTTTCATCTTTTGGCTACTGGGAATTATGTTGCTATGAACATGCATATATTTGTTTGAGTACCCGTTATCATTCCTTGGGGTACAGTCCTGGGTCATTTAACTTTTTGAGGAACCATTCTCCATCATGGCTATACCATTTGTGTTCACATCAGCAATGTACAGGATGGAGGGATGGATGGATGGATGGATGGATGGATGGATTTCTGCACATTCTTACCACCACTAGTTATTGTCATTTTAAAGAAATTATGGCTATCTCCCTGGGTGTGGATCTCATCCTTACACAACATGTTCTCTGTAACCCATTTCCCACTTTCCCTCTAGTTGGAAAGGGCTTAGTCTTCTGAATTTCTGCCTTTTGTGCCAACATTGACTCATACACTCCAGACTAAGTCCTTTCATTTTGCAGGATGCCTTCTGGGTTCTTCTAAGGCATCAGAAGCTCTGAGTTCCAGCCTCTGCCCACATAGCACACTACCTGGGTGATTCAGAGGAAGCTACTTTATCTGGAAGAGCCTCTATTTCTTCATTTGTTCAATACATAGGGATTGACAATCCCCCATAGGGTTGGTGTGGGGCTCCAGCAGGCTGTGAGTTGTACATACTTGGTTGTGCTCTTGCTCTAACTGGCCAGAAGGACTAGCTTTATTTTACCGTGTTTCCCTAGCATGGTATCTGGCCAACAACAGAGGAACTAGGAAAAGTGAATGAATGACTAATATTATCATTGTTATCTCACTGTGGGAATGACATTGAGCTGGAGAAGATATTCCAGTTTGTCTTCAAACAGAGTTTAATAGAGTAAAGGATGCACAAGCTGGAGAGTGCATAATCTTGTCTCTGAAGAAGACTCCTCCTTCTCCTGGATTGTACAGTCCTGGGTCCACTTGCAAAATGAGGTAGCAGGCTCTAAAGGGGACCCCCCTTCCCACTAGCCACATTTTGCTGGCATATCCTGGTCACAGTATGAGGTGGGAAGTCAGAGGTATTAAGGTCTCAGTTTATGGGCCATCCAGGTCTTGGCTTTGCATGGAGAACAGAGGTATAATCTTTTCCATTTACAGGATGCACTGGGTCTCCATCCTCATCATTTTATATTATTATATAAAATATTTTATCTATAATTTCTATGCATTTGGATCAGAGAGAGAAGTTTCAGAACATACTCATATCTCCAAATTGTCCTAGAGAGTAATCTTCATTGCTCATCCTGCGTTTCCATTAACTGGGTCTGGGAGGTTCATACCACACACCCCCTCCCCATTTAGAAATAAGTAAATAACAAGCAGAAAGCAACTGGCATAAGGCTTCCTATGTTTGCTGGTTATAACAACTCTATTCAATAGATGGAATTATCCTCATTTTATGGAAGAGGCATCAATTTGATAAGTTGAGGATGCCCCTGTGAAACCGTATTCTTGTTTCACTCTGACTCTGACTCTCACTAAATGCGATGTCTGTAAACACCCCATCAGTGTGAAGAAGAGAACGCACACGCATGCGCACACATGCATGCACATGTTGCGTACCGTATATGCAGTTTTTGGTCCCTGTTGCCAATCATATGTTGAAAGGGTCTTTGCTTAGAGCTTGTCAACACCATCATTTACTTTTCAGCTGCTTCAATAGCAACAGAATTGTTCACTCATCCTTCTACTTGATTGATGGGAGAAATCAAGGTCTTTGCAGTGGGCCCCACCTATTAGCAGGCTACAGGAGTGGGTGCCCTGTGCCCCTTCCCACTCCTTTTTTCCAGAAGCCAAAGGATACAGAGAGACAGGGAGCACCGAATCCGACAGTAATGGACTGTAATTTGAGTTCTCAGTTTATTTTAACTGCCCGGGTGTGATTGCCTGTGAAAATGGTTTGATTTTATGTTCTTTGTGAAGCTGCGTCAAGCCCCATTTGAAATAACTAGGGCCTTACTTTCTCTTGCTTCTGCTCAGAGTGGGGATGAGTGGAGTGGGGAGAAGGGGAGGGTAAGCTTCCAAGAGAATTTGCAGGAGAAGAATGCCTAGTGATTGTGTGCAGAAGTGAGTGGGCAGATGGAGAAAGCAGTGCTGTTAAACTGCCCTCAGGCAACCTGCAGCCTTGGCAGGTAACAGGTGGAATGTGCATCTGGCATCTTCTACACCTCCCCCCACCATCAGCAGCTGCTCTGTTGGGCCTGGTCAGATGGGCATGTGATGAGATCTGCTCCATTTCCATGCACAATAATTCGTAAAGGAAAAGTAGGAGAGGTGAGAGGTTAGGTGTACTAACCAGGGCACCATAGAACCCACTGGAAAGGTCCATAGTGCTTTGCCATGGCTATTTTTCATAGCGGCAAAACTCAGAGCTGTAATGTCCAGTTCAGAAGACACTATCCATGGGTAACTCCTGAGCACTTGAAATGTAGCTGAATTGAGATGTGCTCCAAGTATAAAATACATACCAGATATCAAGAGTTTAATGTGATAAAGAGAAGGTAAAATCTCTCATTAATGATATCTTATGTTGATCCCATGTTGAAATGGTAATATTTTGGCTATATCAGGATGAATATAATAGATTATTAAAATTAATTTTTGCTGATTGTGTTTTACTAATGTGGCTATTGGAAAATGTGAAATTTCATGTATGGCTCACATCACATTTCTATTAGACAGTGCAGTCCAAAGACTTCCCTAAATCCACTATCCTCCCTTAGGCTGTAGCACAGACAAAATCAGCAGGGAACTTGCACCCTTGACAACACCACCCCTCCCCCACCTTGAGGAAGCATATGGGAATGCAAGAGAGTTCTATTTTTACAGGAATTCCCTAAAACAAATCCAATGTTTCAGTAAAGTGCGTCCTTCCACGCTGTTGTATTTTTGTTGTTTAATTAAAAGCAAATTCTTGGGGCGCCTGGGTGGCTCAGTTGGTTAAGCATCTGCCTTCAGCTCAGGTCATGATCCTGGAGTCCCAGGATGGAGCCTTGCATCAGGGTCCCTGCTCCACAGAGAGGCTGCTTCTCCCTCTGCTTCTGCTCCTCCCACAGCTCATTCTGTCTCTCCTCCCACCGCTCATTCTGTCTCTCTCACTAACACTGTCTCTTAATAAATGAGTAAAATCTTTTTTTTTTAAAGAGCAATTTCTTATGTGATATGGACATCAGTGAGGCCTCTCCTTAGCTGTTGAGATTTAAATTCATTTGTCTGGATGATATCTAATCCATGGTCCATGGAAGTCCCCAATTCCTGCTAAGAATGTAGGTGGTGCAAGAAGGAGCTTTATTCTTCAGGCTCCTGTGCCTCCGGGGCCCCGTTCCCCATTTATCCACCATCAACCAACACAAGGAATATCCCCCTCTAGGGTGTCCTCCACAAGGAACCCACACACCAAGCATTTGTGATTTTAGAAGGCTGCAGTGCATACAGAAGCATAGGGGCTTCCTGGGGGAAAAGTCACATCAAGCCTTGCAGAGCCTTCTACCATTTGGCCCATGTTGGTCAGTGTTCTTGGGCTGTACTGGAATAACTCAAGATCTCGAAGTCCTATAATAACAAAGGCTTATTTCTTATTAGCACTGCAAAGTTCTGGTATGGGTGGCAGGTAGACTGTGGCTCTGCTCCATGAGTTCCTTTCATTCTAGGATTCAGGCTAAAGGAACAGCCCCTAAGTGAGAGGCTGGGAAACATAAAAGGCTCCTACTTTGAACATGATATGTTGATTTCTTCTGCTCACAGTCTACTGGCCAAAGCTGACCTCACTGAGATGGAGAAAGGACTTCTTTCTTTCTGTAAGGTGCTGTAGGTGACATAGCAACAGACTCACAAGTCATTCTTGCTCATAGTCCATTAGCCAGAACTAGTCATGTGGCTCTAGTACAACAGTAGCAGAGGATGGTAGGCAGGGAAGCACAAACCATTTGATGAGAACTGTCTCTGGCATTGTCTCCACCCTATTATCTCTGTGATGGCTTCCCACAACACAACCCTTTGGACCATGGCCAATTCAAGTGGTCGTTCCAACACATGAGTAGAGGTCTCTAGTGGACCTTTTGAGCCTTTGGCTCAAACAAGACACTAACAAACCTTAAGAATTGCTTAGAAAGAAGATTGACTTCTCAGGACTTCAGCCATATGTTTTTCACTCTCAGGGTTATCTGCTACCCTTCCTATATCCACCCTGACAGCAGTTGGCACTGTGGTCTTAGAGATTACCCAACACCATCTCTCACCCAGTGAAGAACCTACAGTGGATGGTTGATTGGGGTTAGTGGAATACACCAAGGCTATATGGGCACAGAGAACACTAGTGAGAGTGTGCTTTCAGGGCTTTGAAGTTAGAAGGATCATGGTGAACAAGGTGTAGATTCTCAGAAATGAGGAAATGAAGAGGAGGAGGAAGAGAAAAGAGAGAGAATGAGAGAGAGTATCTGCAGCTCATTACCGACAATGTATAAACAACCCCTTAAGTCTCATGACTCTCCAAAATATGTTGGGCATAAACTGGCATATTGTAGGTGCTTTAATTAGTCAGGATATTTAACACTAGTTGCTAAAACAACAAACCCCAAAATAAATCTCAGTGGTTCAACACAACAGAAGTTTACTTCTCACTGCTTCGCAGTTCCATAAATGTCAACTGGATCAAGTGGGTAGCTCCTCACCAAGGATTTACTTGGGAACCAGCCTCCGTACATCATGTGGCTCTACTGTCACAGTGTTTTTGTCTCTCATCCATGTGGCCACAGGAGAGAGAGTGTTTATGACATCAGAGAGAAGGACCATGCATTCTCTCTCCTCTTTCCTTTTCTCTTTCCCTCTTTCTCCCCACTCTTTCCTTGCTTCCCTACCTTTATCCATCTTCCCTCCCTCCATTCTTTCTGCATATTTACTGAGTATCCTGGCAGAAATAATGCTGTGTGAGTGAATAATGGGGGGGAGGGAGGGCAGTGAGGGCTGCAGGTGGACCGCTTCCAGCCCAGGCATCTTCTTGGGGCGCTGGTATCAGAGTGGGAGATGGGGAGAAGCTGGCATGTTTCCCTCCCTCTGCAACAGATGGCCAACAGGAGTGGTAGTAGAAGAATCCTGAGGTCTCAGTCGTGTCTATAGATCAGGTCTCACAATGTTAAAACAGAAACAAACATTTTCTGTGAGAAGATGTGGCAAGTCAGAGAAATAGAGGGGTCATGGATGGAGCTGTTGAGGCCAGACCCAGCCTCCTGGTGCACTGCGGGGCTCTTCCCCAGGCTCCCTCTTCTGGGCGCCCAGACCGGGCCTAATTGGAGAGAGTTATGACCACAACCTCCTTCACATCTGCTGCCTTCAAAGTCACCTTTCCAGTGGTTAGTGCTGAGCTCCCCACATGGCAATCTCACTTTGGCAACCCCAAATGTAGCTCAGTTTATTATACACTCATAAGAATGGCTTTATGAGCCCTTAATTGTCAGCAGTAAAGGCTTGAAAATGCTTGATATTCTAACTCCAAAGGCTGTCAGCACTGCAGGATATCATGTGGGTGGAATTGGGAAAAACAGGAAGACGCTCGAAGGTTACAAGTACCCAGGAAGGCACCGCCGCCTTTGCCGTCCACACTGGTAGTCTTGTTCTTCCCTCCCTTTTTACCCCCACCTTTCTTTCTTTGGTTGTCCTCCTCTCCCCTCACCCTGGAGGATCCAAGCAACACTCATTGGACAACCACGTGTGTGAGGTTCATGCTCATGACCATCACGGCACTTTTCTGAGGTGCCCACCATTGTCCCAACTGAAAGAGGAGAGAACAAAAGCTCTGAGAGCTGAGGGCATCTGTCTGAGGTCACGCAGCCAGTCAGCAGCGAAACTGGGACTCAGAGTCTGAATCTGGTGCCAGTGGTGATTCTACAGCTTAGCTCCACTGCACCATTTACCGTTTTGCCAATCCATCTCTGACTTTTAATTTTAACACCCTCCGCCGTACTTAGTCCAAGATGCCCTGGGCTTCACGCTTCCGAGAAGGAAAAAGTACAGGACCAGGAGGGAGGCAGCTTTGTCTTATCTTTTTTTTTTTTTTCCCCACTGTTCAATAACTCATCAGTTGTGTGTAACACCCCGTGCACATCCCATCAGGTGCCCTCCTTAATGCTCATCAGCCAGTTACCCCATCCACCCACCTAGCTCTCTTCCAGCAACTCTCAGTTTGTTCCCCAGAGTTAAGCATCTCTCATGCTTTGTCTCCCTCTCTTAATGACTTCTCATTCAGTTTTCCCTTCCTTCCCTGATGATCCTCCATGCTGTTTCTTATATTTTACATATGAGTGAAACGATTATTATACATAATTGTCTTTCATGATTGACTTATTTCGTTCAACATAATACCTTCCAGTTCCAAACACATCGATGTAAAAGGCTGAGTAACATTTCATTGTATATATATGCCACACCTCCTTTATCCATTCATCTGTTTTACCTTCTGTAACAAATAAATTATCTCACTGTTTTCCCCCACTTTGATTAGTAGATTTGCCACCTTCATATTCCACATTTTGTCTGCTGTGTGAGAGAGCGATCTGTGAGATGTATAAGCAGAAGCAAGCGAATCCTGCATCCTGGATGCCCACTTCCAACCTAACTGTCTTGCTCACCCTCCATCCCAGATGTTGCATTCTTGCTGGTGTGATTCTTCGTCTTTTGTCCCAAAGGCTGGGATGCCCAGAGTCACCTTCTCTGGTTTATTCTACTCTACGGCATCAGGATGCCCAGCTTGAATGTGTGATCCTCTGGGAAGTCTTCCTTGATCCTGCTTAGCCAAACATGATCTCTCCCTCTACCTGCCTTCTGTAGTCCCCTCGGCCCTTTTCAACCTTGTATTACAACAAGGATACATGCATCTCATCTCTCCTGTAAGATTTTGCAGGAGAAGAAGTAGGCACTGTGGTATTTAAATGGACTTTGGAGGCAGACAAACTGGGATCAACATGATGGTTCTGCTACTTACAAGCTCCATGACTTCAGGCAAGTGACGCAGACTCTCCAACTCTTGGCTTCTCTAGCTACAACATGGAGGCTATAACAATGACATCAGAGGTGCCATGGGTGCCAAATAAGACAGAGGATGGAAACAGTTTAGCAGCACAGTGTCAGACACACAAGAGGCTAGCACATAGCAGGTGTTACTACCTTTTATTAAAAAAACATGGATTTGAATCCCAGCTCCCCCTCCTACTTTGACTTCAGCTATCTCCTTGAACCTCAGTTTCTTAATCCTTAGAACAAGGGTCATAATACTTCCCTGATAAGGCTTGAGGTTAAAAGACATCATATATAAACTGCATAGTGCAGTAAGTAGACATAAAGTAGGTATTCATTAAATTATTATGGAATGAATTAATAAATTAATAAATGGGAATAATGGCAGTAGAGGCTACAGATGCATAGCACAGATAGGATCAGAGGCTTATTCAAAGGCCATATTACCTCTTACTGAAGATCTTACAAAAAGTTAAAGAAAAACAATAGAGACTATTTAATGAGCACCTCCTCTATGCAAATATTTAAAAATAGTATCTGATAATCTTATGAGACAATAATTATTACCCTTGACAAAGATCTGGCTGATTTAGAATTCAGGCTCCTAGCCACTACATAAGGTTGCCACTCATCAGATGAGAGAATCCCGGTGTTTTGAGAGTGAAAACATTTTTAGTATGAGTGGTGGTAGGACAGCTCAAAATAGTTTAAGCCAAAGGAGAACTTATGGTTCATTTAGGTGGGAAGAACATAAGATCTCTCTGAGAACTGAGAGAACTCCTAGAACCTTATGTTCTCTAGGACCCCCAACATTACCCACCCAATTTTCACCTGTTAAAATTTGCATATTATTTAAGTGCAGAATCAAAGCTTCATTATCTTTCCCTCTCTTTTCCCACAGAACACTAATAGCTCCATTCTCAGATTCCCCTGAATACTTTGTTTATAGGAAAGTACTTGCCGGGTTTTGCCTTTTATGGTAGCAGTATTTATTTTTGTAATCATATTCAGACCAATTCAGTATCTGATGCTCAAAAATATTTTTTAATAGATTGATGGATGGATCAAGAGATGGACTGATAGGTACAACATATAAATGAATGGATGGATGGATGGATGGATGGATGGATGGATGAGTAAATGAATAAATGAGTAGATGGGAAATATATTGATGGATAGTATTGTGGTTGAATGGATTGAAGGATGGATGTATGAAGGTAAATGGATGAAGGGGGAAAATTGCAAGACTGGTGGACTGATGGATGGTTTACTCAATGGATGGATGTGCAGGTGAATGGGTAGATAGAGAATGAGATGGTTAGATAGATATTAAAAGCACATCTTTCCCTTTCAGGCACGTAGAGAATTTTAGTTCCCTAAAATATAGAGTTGGAATGATTTTCCTTAGTTTTATTTTTTTCCATGATAATTCTGTTAGAAGATATCAGGACCAAGTTGATGCCTTCTTTAGATGGAGTCAGAAAATGCAAGCACAATGTCTACCTGTTGTAGTTTTTATATTGCTCATCATAATGTGTTTGAGTATCTCACTGAAGAGGAAAAGGAAAAACAGATTTTATATAAATATGTGACAGTCCATTAATCTTGACTTGCCTCCCTCTTGGATTCTGAGAGTAATGCCGCCCACATTGACTAGAGAGGGAAGAAAGAGCTGGAAGGCGAATGGAGCAGGAAGATGGACTATTTAATCACTTATTATCATTCATGGGGCAAAACAACACCCCAAGAAGCATATCCTGCTTGCTCCCTTTAACCTGCTCTCTGCTAGGCAGCTGCCACCAGGCTCAGCAGTTTCCTCTGCCTTGGAATGAGCAGAAGCAATTCTGGAGCTGAGTCATAAAGAAAAGGGGCTTTAATTTAATTCTTAGAATCAAATGTAGCCCCCATGTTCTAGTCCAATTAAATTGGAAGGGTCACTACACTCGTGTTAGATTAATATGGTTTCTAAGTGATAAAATAGGATGATGCCTAAAAATCCTTTGAGGCAGGCAAATTTGAGTTTGTGCCTAAATTCTTTCCCTTGTTGAGGGGGGGATTTCTGTTTCTTTTCTAGCAACATGGTAAACCAGGTGCCTCCTACCAGCACCACCCATCAATGCTCCTGCTGAAAACATCTGTCAATGTTGGATAAAATATTTTTACATCTTTTTGAATGCTTCTTTGAGCTGAAAGAAGTTAAGTGATGCTCATGATAAAGACCTAGAAATATAAGCATAGCACCGAAGGCTACCTTGTGCCTGCAGGACATTTTCTGATCTTGGTGAAACTTAATTTTAAGTTCTTACAGCTCTACAGCTGGAAACAGAAGGCAAAACCCAGAGTCCACTGAAAACAAGGTGATGTCTGTTGTAGAATCTCCCCAATAAAGCTGGGCTCTGCAGATTGTTAGTACATTTTAGTGCACAGGAGAATTAGAAATATATATCCTAGAGAATTGCAAAGAAATTTGCAATGAAAATAAGTTTGCCTAAGCAAACCTTAGCAATAAGTAAAGAAGAAAAATATCCCATGAGAAGTTACAAACATAAACAAGTCATCATATAAGTTGCAGTCAGAATTCACTCTATCTGTTGAACATCTAGCTAAAAGTTTAGTTTAAAATGGTCCTAGTCTTACTAGGTCCTATTCCTAGGCAGTTGATAGAAGCCTAGGCAAATCTTATCTGAAATAGCCCAGCCAAAATTATCTCCAGAGGTAAAGTGTCAAGGAAAATGTGCATTTTTCAGGAAAATAAACCACTAAATTTTCATAGTTTTTTTATAGGCTAGACCTAACTTTCTCCCTCAACTCCATAGTTGTCATCTTTCAAAATGGCAAGCTCACATTAAGTCCTGGATAATACAGCTTTCTTTGAAAGAAGAAAATATACTGGATGATTAGAATAAGAATGAGAGGAAAAGAGAAAAGTTGCACATGTCTAGGAAGAAACATAATTTACATGACTGCTACTATAGGGCTGAATATATAGACTGTGACTAATTTCAAGTAATATAAACAGTGCTGAAAAGAATACTTGTTCAAATATTTGACTAGATTCTTCTTATTTAGTTGGAATAATTTCCTAAAAGTACAATTACTGAATTGAAATGAATGAACGTTTTTAGGTCTCCTAACTCCCAATGGGATCATTTATACAAAAGAGCCTTATGAAATTCAGTGAGGTAAAATATAAAGGATGTAAGGTTATTTATATGAAAGGTAGGGAGAAATGAAGAATAATGAATGCATTGCATTTTGGTTTGATTAATTCACCAAATATCTCTGAAGCTCATGCTTTTTATCAAAGAAATTCTAGGCTCTAGGGATGCAACCATAAAAAGTCACAATCCTTGCCTTCCAGAAACTAACCATAAATAAAATGAGATGGATAATTAATTGTATATCTATGTTGGGACCTGTGCCAGCACCTAGTAGGTGCTTGTAAATATTTGTTGAGTTAAATAAACAGGTAGTTAGCATATAATAGTGCCATAGTAAGGATATCGGAGAGATTTTTCAATTGAGCCTAAGCAGAGACAGGATATAGCTGCTTAGGAGTGCTCAGTCACACAGCTTCCAGGTAAAAAGCCAGTGCCCTGAAACAAGACCTGAAAAATGAAATTCTACCTTCCACTGGGAGCCTCCTTGCAGAGATGTGGGACGTAAATCCTAGTAGGCTTGGGAAGTGGAAAGTGAAAGCCCATGGCACCTTGAGTTTAAGCCTTTGTGAAAATCCCTGAGATCCAAGCCAAGATGCTGATTGTTCAATACCTCTTGTCTCAAGAGCTTGGAATTGGCGTTTTCCATGGCTGGACCACTCCTCTTTAAGAGCCATATCCTATGGCTGTCACCCCTGCACACCATGGGGATCAAAAGTCACCTCCTCAGAGAGGATTGTCTTGGCCCTCTTGGTACTCATACCCCCCCCCATCCTATCTTAAACATCTACATTTTATTACCAGATGGCAACTATTCTTATTTGTTAAATGTTACCTCCTTGCACTAAAAGGTAAAGGAGAAGGATCTTTGTCTCTTTTGTTCACTCTGGTAAGCATGGCATTCAGAACAGCTTTGTACTGTGCAGCAGAAGCTCTGCACAGTGTCTATACTTAATGATACTCATGCTATGACATTAGGTGTTCTTACATACACAAAAGGAATTTGGGGAGGTAACAAATACATCTACATATTACTGGGATTGTGGTAATGGCTTCACAACCATATGCATATGTTCAAACTCATCAAATTGTTTACATTAAGTATGAGCAGTTAATAAAGTTGGTAAGAATAAAGAGGCTTGATGAATATTGGTTTAATGAATAAATGAATGAATAAGTAAATAAAGACTATTTTCCACTAAAACCCATCTTATTCCACTTAGTTCTTGTAATAACTGCCATTCACTAAGTGCTTACTATTTTCAGGCACCATTTGACTTTTCTTTGTACATTATTTCATTTAATCACCCAAGAAACTTAAGCAATGAGCCCCACTTATATTTCATTTTATAGACACAGTGGTTGTATAAGATAAAGAAGTTGTAAAATGTTCTTGGTACAGTGGCTTTTGCTTGTTTTTGCTTTATTTAATGCTGATGGGGCTTTAAATGTCATCTTAATTATATCATGTAAGAGTTAACATAGCAGAGGGAGGTTGTGGAGAGAAGGTGGGATTTGGAATCAGGTGAACCTAAATTCTAGTTCAAGCTCTGCTTCTATCAAACTATGACTTGGGTGGGGTCCTCACTTTCCCCATCCATAAAATGGAAGTTCCTTCTTGTCTCCCCTGCTTCACAAGGTTATTGTGAGCATAATGCAAATTATTAAATGGGAAGGTTCTCAGCAAACTATAATTTGCTATACAAATCTGGCTATATTCTTATAGCTATACCCTCAGGGGAACTACGTCTGAAAGACCTGAAGTTTCTGAGCTTCCAAGTTTATCTTCCTTTGCATATTTCATTTGCCTGACTTTGGTGGACAGAATCATTAATATTAATGTACAGGCTTCATGAATTATGCACCTGAACCAAGAAAATTTTCTTCTACCTTTCCCACCTTATACTTTGTCTCACTGGCCCAATAAGCTTCTACCACTAACAAAGACCTCACAGAAAATGAAGACAAGACTTGTCTTTGGGATGGCAGAAGATGGCCACTCCCTCCCTGGACATTGTCCACTCCCAGCAGAAAGTCCAAATGTATGCATATGCCAGCATGCATCTGAGTTTCCAAGTGTTGATCTCAATGTTCACAAAAGTCCCACTGGGTCACCTACTGACTCAGTACCTGAGGTTGGAAACACCTCTGTGGAAGCCTAGTCACACACTCTGGCAATGATTTGTCTAGTAATGCCCCTGAGGAGGCATGTTGAAGATCTAAGAGAGAGAGGAAAGAACATATATCTTTGGTAACTTATGATGCTACTTCAGCATTTCTATAACAATCAACAAGGTATCAAGGAAGGTGGAGGGAAGATACCTGTGGCAGGCAGGATAGTGTCCCCACCCCAAAGATGTCCACATCCTGATACCTGGAACGCATGACTATGTTACTACATGTGGTGAAGAATTAAGGTTGTAAACAGAATTAAGACTGCTGATCAGATGACTATGAGATTGGCCGATTATCCTGGATTCTCCAGGTGGGTCTAATGTAATCACAAGAGTTTTGAAATGGAGAAGAGACAGAAGAGAGAGTGTGTCAGAGTGACATAATGTGAGACTCAGCTTTCTATCGTTGGCTTTGAAGATGGGAGGGGGCCAGGAGCCAAGGAGTGTGGCAAGTCTTTAGAAGCTGGAAAAAGCAAGTAAATGCATTTTCCCCTATATGTCCAGAAACAAATTCAGTTCTACCAACACCTTGATTTCAACCCAGTGAGGCTCCTTTCAGATTTCCAAACTCTAAAACTGTAATACAATAAATTTGTGCTCTAAAAACCACTAAGTTTGTGGTTATTGGTTACAGGAGCAATAGGAAAAGAATACAGTACCAACACTCTGAATATAATCTGGAAGTTTCTGATCAGAGATTATGGCTCATTGCCCTGAAAGCTATAATACCAGTTGTTAAATCAATCTGGATATTAAGAGACCAAAGACATTATCCATATACTAAATCTAGCAGCTGAAAGATCTATCTCCTCTCTTGAATCTCCACATACTGATATCTGAGAGGGTTGGACATTGGTCTCTAGGGTTCTTCTGGATCTGTCTGCAGGAATGTTTTGCTTCTGTGGTTTGTTAAGTACTGTCCTGATAGGAATGGACTCACTTATGGGGCTGTAGAAGACTGATATATGAACACCAAGATTATTTTCAGAGGTAATTCCAAATACAAGAGACATTTCATAATGCTGCTGTATCAGGTATTCACTGCTGCATCAAAAAATTGCCCTAGAACTTTCTATTAAGGACCACAAACACGTGTTACTTCACAGTTCTTGTGGCTGAGGCTTCTGGGAGCAACTTAGCTGGATGCCTCTGGCTCATGTCCATCACAAAGCTGCAGCCAAGATGCTAGCCGGGCCCATAGTCAAGACTTGACAGGGAAGGATCTGTTTCCCAGATCCCTCATGTGTTCATGTGGCTGCTGGTGGGCTCCAGGTCCTCACTGGCTACTGGCTGGAGACATTACTTCCATGACATGTGCCCTTTTCATAGAGTGGCTCCCAAGAGGGGAGCTGGCTCCTCTGAGTGAGCAATATCAGAAGTGGTTCATATCCTGCTTCCTGTATTCTGCTCACTAGAAGAGAATTAGTGAGTCCAGCTCACACTCAACTGTGGGGGATGATGGATGACTCAAGAACATGAACACAAAGAAACATAGCTCATGACAGGCCATCTCAGAGGCCACCTGCCTCAGATGCCCTCTATAATATGTAGGGTGATGAACTGGTGAATATCCCCAACTATTACAGAGGATAATGAGTTTGATTCTTGGATGAGGGAAAAATCATATTTTACTGTAGCTGGTTTGACCAAAAGTTAGGAGATTGATCTAATGAGCCTGAAGTTGTGTCTTCAAGTCTCTTACAGGCCTACCACCTTCAGCCTGGCCTGAAGCTGCTGAGGGTGAAGGATGGGAGCATTTCTGCTCTCACTCTCATACAAGCTGGCATCATTTCACACCTGGATGACTGCAAGAGCTCCTTAATGGCCTATTGCCTTTTAATCTTGCTTCTTTTCAACTCATTTTCTACAAAGTAGCAAGAATATCTTTAAAATAAATTATGCCACTCCTCTGCTTAGATCTTTGAATGGTTCTCATTTATTTAGGATAAAGCTTGAAATTCTAACCAGACTACAAGACCAGCATAATGATCTGGCAGCTGCCTATTACTCCAGCCTTGTTTCATGCTTCTATTTCCCCCCTTGTTCATGGCTTTCTAAGCACTGGACCTGCTTTTAGTCCCTTAAACCTATCCGATTCCTTCTTGCCCCAGGACCTTTACACACGCTATTGTTCCTGCCTCATATATGCTCTTAGAACCATATCTGGCTAGTTTCTACCTAGTTTAAATGCCATATCTTCAAGTGATGTGATTTGTAATTACACACTTCCTTGTCTGAGGCCTCTTTCATCTGACTCAAAGTTTCATACAAGAAGACCCATATTTCTTTTGCTCACTATTATAGATCAGCATCTTAAAAAGGTGTCTAGCACGTAGGAGCTTGGTATATACTTACTGAATGAATGAAGAGAACCTAAGAGTATCCAAGCCCTACCTTGGACCAGTCACATCTCCTTCCCACAGGTCTTAGAAGAACAATATATACAAAGAAAGAACAAGCATGGAACTTAAGAGCTGAACTCTAATAAGCAACACTCAGCCACATGTAGGATTTATTTTTCTCCTATACTTATAAGCTTTAAATATAACCTCGGTTGGGGCACCTGGGTGGCTCAGTCTGTTAGGTGTCTGACTCATGATCTTGGCAGGTCTTGATCTCAGGGTCATGAGTTCAAGCCCCATGTTGGACTCCATGCTGGGTAGGCAGCCTACTTAAAAATAAATAAATACATACATACATACACATACATACATACCATGAACTAATCAAGCTGAAGGCCTAGTATGTTTATTTCTTCCCATTGTTCAAATAGGTATCCTACTTATTTCAATGGACCTAGAACACCACAGGCAAAGGATCTAAAGGTAAAAAGAATGTTTGCCCCACGGTGGAGAGCCAAGCTTGCTAAGACTGCCCACAGACCACATCGATGGGTCACATTCTGTCTCTTGAAATAATTGAGAGCATCCAAAAGAGAGAGAAAGAAAGATGTGAGGCTGTATCATCACTGACTTGCAGGAGGAAGGAGAAGCATATATGCACCACCTAATATTTCCTTGAAAGTGCTACCCATCAGGATCCTGGTTCTCACAAAATAGCCTAGAATGAAGCAATTCAGGTCAGCCTCCTCCTTCCAACTCTTCCTCCTCGATGGGGGAATACAGTGACCTTGATCCGGCTACATGTTTGGGAAGATATGAAAGGAAGAAGGAGGGATTGTGCCTTTGACTTTGCTTTTTAGAGAACAATAATGACGGTAACTGGAATAGAGCTGTTCCTGTGTGTGTGGAAAATGAAGGTGCTATTTGGGTCTTTTATTATTTCCCCTTAGATGGCACTTTAAATTTTGAATAGGGACTTCACATCTTTTATCTCATTTGATCCTTATACCACCTCTGCAACATTGGTTGGGATAGGACTTTAATCCCATTTGAAAGATGAATCAATAGACTTAGGTCATTTTACATATTTGAAAACATTGTCAGTATGAAAATATATTGATATAACTTTTTTTAAGTCTATAAATTTTTTTTAAGATTTTTTTTTAATTTATTTTTTTATTGGTGTTCAATTTACTAACATACAGAATAACACCCAGTGCCCGTCACCCATTCACTCCCACCCCCCGCCCTCTTCCCCTTCTACCACCCCTAGTTCGTTTCCCAGAGTTAGCAGTCTTTACGTTCTGTCTCCCTTTCTGATATTTCCCACACATTTCTTCTCCCTTCCCTTATTTTCCCTTTCACTATTATTTATATTCCCCAAATGAATGAGAACATATAATGTTTGTCCTTCTCCGACTGACTTACTTCACTCAACGTGGATGGAACTGGAGGGTATTATGCTGAGTGAAGTAAGTCTATAAATTTTTTAATGATACTTCTCAAAGTATTAGAGGATCTAACATTGCTATTAATTTATGCACATATTTGTGAAAGCACTGAGTTTTATTGTTAAGGATCAATTTTTTTCCTCAAATATTTCTTCATTTTTCTTTTCTCCCTCTTCTTCTCTCCCCTTTGATCTCCCTGTCCTTGCTGAATAATTCAGTCCTAAATCTATTAGATGGGACAGAAGATGGTAGGTATCAGAATCTACAGGGAGAGGGCACAGTGCTCTGGAGCGAGGGACTGAGCCCAGGGAATGGGAGAAGGCTATATGTGAGGGCTGCCCAAGAAGAGTAAGTTGAGCTTGACCATGCAAAGGAGCAGCCTGATGTGAAGTGTCAGGGCCTGGAGCATGTGGAAAGTTTGTCCATGTCAGGGAGAGTCATCCCAAGTGTTTTAAGGAAGGCATCCACAAAGAGGAGCAGCCTAAATGGGGTAAGAAGGGTATCTATCCAAGGGGGTAGAGAGCAGTTACCTGACCTGGGAAGTCAGAACCTTACCAGGATGAAGTACATAATCCTCAGGAAGAGCAGTCCACAGAGAGTGTCACGTGGGGTAGGTTGGACTAGCTTATAACAGAGAGTAAGAACATGAGCAAAGTGAGGAGGGGTGCCTGGCAGCGGGTGTCATAACAAAATCATGATCCTTAAGAGTATGCCTATGTGTCTCTAAGACCTAGCAGGATAAGGCAGGTGTTCATACAGTGTGCCCCACGTGGGATGCTGGAACTCAAATAGCATGAGGGGACCATCTGCTTTGGGAGAGGCAGTGGAGGTGGGAGATTGGTTTCATAGGAGGAATTGACTAAATATAAGTAAATAAAGTAGGGACAGGGGGAACCATTTGAAAAAGGGAGATACAAATCTAGAAAGAAAATTACAGTGAAAATATAGTATTGGAGTACTGTTGGAGCAAATTCATGGTCTTTCATCTAGATAAATAGAAATGTGAACATGTGAATATATATACATATGTTCCCTGGCTCTGTCCACTACAAAGATTTGGGAGCAGCTTCACCCCAATAGCAATGAGCACACTTTGAGCTCATATCTTGGTTTCTTAATACCATTTTCCATTAAGAGAAACTGGAACTCACTGGGAACTAGCTAATTTCAGGGAAGCATCAGGGATGAATTTACCTTATGAGAGAATATCTTGTGACAGAGAGAAATAATTGGAGCATATTAAAGGGGCATAAACCTAACCTGAATGGAACACTACTGGCCAAATTGGAGATAATCTGAGTAACCAAATAAGTAAGAACAGTAATAGCTGAATACACTGAATAAAATAGGAAACCACGAATCTACACTGAGAAAAATAGCTTAAAAGTTTGATGACAATTGCATATTTACATATTGATAAAGTACTTTACCATAAAATACATATCAATTACAAAAGGAAGAAGAGTGACTTTACAGTGGGGAAGCCTGGCAGATGCTAGCTTAATCAAGGAATCAAAGGAAGCAAATGGACTCATCCACCCCCTGGAGGGATGCGATGAGAAAAACACAGCATTGCTTCTACAATATTTCTGCCAATGAAGCATAACCCAAATCTAATCATAAGGAAATACAATATAAACCCAAATCGAGAGACATTCTACAAAATAAATGACCTGTACTCTTCAAAACTGTCAAGGTCATGGAAGTCAAAGAAAGATTGAGAAATGATTGGAAGAGAGAAAAATCACACAAAAGTAGGTGCAAGGCATGATTAATAACCGAGTCCTTTAGTTATCCGGAAAATGATTGGGACAATTGGAGAAACTTGAGTGGACAATTGTGTATTAATGCTGATTTCTTGATTTGAGGGATATGTTGTACTCCAATAAGGAGAATGTCATTTTTTGTAGGAAATATGCACTAAAGTATTGAGGTAAACTGGACATTAGTTTGCAAATTTACTCTCAAATGGTTTAGAAAATGTGTCTGTATGTGTTTGTAATTTTTTGGGTAAGTTTAGAGTTGTTTTAAATTTTTCAGAAAAGGTAATTGGAGGGATAATTCTTCATTGTTAAAAAAAATGCCAAAAGTCTTTGCTTTTGACTAAAATTAGTCTGATCACACTGCTGCCTTTCCCCATCTCTACTCTTAATCAGAAATCCTAATTTGCAGCCATGAATGTCTTTGATCCATTTTAATGAAATGGTAGGAGAGGAAAGAAGTTAAGTATTCCTTACATGATTGAATAGACCAAATTTTCCATCCTATAGATTTCCTGGGGAAAAGGATGACAAAGAGGGCCTTAGTAACAATAGTAACAGCTAACAATTGCTGGGAGCTTTCTATGTTCTAGGTGTTAATATATGTGTTTTACATTTATTAACTCGGATTAGTATTTTTCACAGCCCTAGGAGACAGGTTTTATTAATACCATGTTTTATGGACAAGGACACATAGATGGTAAATAGCAGAGCTGAGATTCAAACCCAAGTTATCTGACTCTCAGGCCCATAGTCACCATGTTGACAATAATAACTATTTTGATAATAATAGTTAATATATATTAAGTACTTAATATGTTCAAAGCGCAGTGCTAGAAACTTACTTCGTTTAATGTTCACATAAACCCTATAAATTAGGGTTTCCAGATACATAAAATTTGACACTCAGCACTCAGCACATGGGGAAGCAGGAATTCAAATGCAGCTCTGTGTTAACACCAAAGTCTGGTCCCTAAGCAATTACACCACCTCATCTATGTGTTGGTGAAAGTCAGTAACTCTAGAACTTTACTGTGCTTTTCACTGTTCCTCACGAGGTCTGGATTCTTTGTATGATACCATTTAGGAAAAAGTAGGTGTATGGTTTGATCTTTGTCAAATTCTGTCAGCAGCTACCATGTTTAAGTGATTCAGCCCTGTGAGTGGTTGGTCAGTTAGTCAATATACTTCTGTGTGACCTTTTCTAGCAGAAAACTGACTTTGAAGGTCTCCCTCACAGTAGTGATCACACAGTGCTCTTGTAATCCATTTTTTTCAAAGGCCAAGCTGATCAAAACCTTCTAACAGGGAGCCAAGTTGTTCCCGAATCTTCATCTAATGGGCTCAGAAACAGCTGTACTTTGCAGAATTGCCTGTGCTATGCTGTCATTTCTGAAACAGAATGACTGGCAAGGTGGGATTTGATCAACAGCTGTGTATAAATAAAACCCAATGTCAAAGGTAGCCCTCCCTGTTGACTCAGAGTTTCAGCAGAGTTCCCAGAGACCTAGAATGCATAATGGATGATGAGTACCCTCATATCCTAAAATTAAGATGCCATACCCCCTACATGGGACATGGAAAGGATGTGAAAAAAAATGGTTCTGTCACAGAGATCACTTACTTCCAAACTGTAAAAATGTCAAACTGGAGGTATTTGGAGAACAGAGCCCTTTGAAGAGGGCTGTTGGAGTGCTGTAGGGTCTATCTTCCTCTTTCCCTTCAAGGTGGAAATGTCAAGGGCTACACCTCTTGATATTAAATTAGATGAGAGAGACTTAATGGGACCACACAGAGAACTTGGCCTGTGTCCCTGAAGACTGAGGGAAGATTAGGGTGGCATGAGCAGTTGTGAGCTGACTATGAGTAGAATTCTAGCACATGAAAGCCCTCCTTTCGCTGATAGTGGGGTATAGCTGTGGATTTTCTTAGACCAGACACCAGTCACAACCAGGGGAGCTTGCCTGGAGCATTTCAGGAGGATTCTGTCCAGGGAGATGCATCCTGGAAGCAATCAGAAGATAGACTCCCAGAGGACTAAGGGTTAATGGGAAACACAAGGTTGTCCTCCAGAGAATGCACTGATTTCAATAAAGGAATTGTCCTGCTGGAAAATCCCAAGGAAGACACTCAAATGTGGTCTAAGAAAGAAAAGTCAATTTTAACTATTCACCAAACTTAGACTCCAACACTAGCTTTATGCAGTCAGCCTCATAAAACTATGCTCCCCTCCCAGAACTTTTCTTCATTTGGCTGACCCTAATGGTGACAGAAGCAGCTGGTAGCCAGTGGAGTAAAAAGATATCAAGAGAAAAGCAATAAGTCAACCACAACCCCTGTCCCCACTGGGGGCCAATTTGCAAACTGAACAAGGGGATGAATTAAAATGTGAATCATGAAAAAAAATTAAAATAAAAATAAAATGTGAATCATGTTTAACTTTACACTGCATTATTAGTTTGAACCATATAACATTGTCATTTACCTAGATCAAAAATTATCAAAAATTGGCAATTTCTCATGGTTTAACTTAAAACACTAGTCTGGATTAGTTTAATTGCCAAAATGAAATTACTCTTGAGAATGTAAGGAACTCAAAAAGCTATGATACCCACATACGATTTCCTGCAGGGTCAGGCTTAATAACTAACCCATGGAGCAGTCTTAGAGGCCAGTGGGAGAAAGAACTAAGCGTTATTATAGTTGCCCTCATCAAGTCCAGTTCATCCCACATAATGGAAACGTGATGCATTTTCCTACTTAACCTTGTTCTGTTCATGAGTTAATGTGCTTGGTAAAGAATACATACTGGGATGAGCAAGATAGACAGGATTCTTGCCCTCAGGAAGCTCATGTTCTTCTGGCAAGTATAGAGGGCTGGTGACTGCCATGAAGCAAAAAAAATAGATAAACACGCAAGATCTTTCCAAGAGAATAATGAATAGCATGGTCTGACCAAGATTACCTGGGGCTTGGTGATCAGGAAATGTCTATCTAAGAGATGACCCATGAACTGAGACATGAAGGGAAAAGGAGTCAATCATTCAATGAATTAAAAAAGGATCATTCCAGGCAAAGAGAGGAGCAAGTGCAAAGACACCAGGCAGGTGTGAAAGACAGAAAGGAGGCGAGTGTCAACAGTGATAATTGAGCTCTTATCCTTGACTGTAACCGACTTGAAGGCTGAACCACATCCCTGCATGTCAGTTTCCCCAATCCCCAACTTGGCACAATGTTAGGTGCACAATTCCTGGATGAACCTCACTTGTTCTGCTTGAGAACCCTGGCCAGGTCCCGGGCTCAAAACAACTTTTGAGCAAATTTCGCAGTTGGACACAAAGTTTGCCCAATAAGTCGGTGGAGAGATGAGTGTAAGCCCAATGCCTTACTAAAAGCTCAGGCTTTTCTGGCCTGAATGAGTATGTGATTTTCAGGTAGAAAGGAAAGAGGCATAGGGAGGTTATGGAGAAAGATGGAGGGATGTTTTTCAGAAGAAAAAGTACAATGGGATGGTCAACAAAACCATCTGATCTTCCACTTTATTTTTTCTTGTTTTTTTTAAAGATTTTATTTATTTAGTCATGAGAGACACAAAAAGAGAGACAGAGACCCAGGCAGAGGGAGAAGCAGGCTCCATGCAGGGAGCCCAATACAGGACTCAATCCCAGGACTCCAGGATCATGCCCTGAGCCAAAGGCAGACACTCAACTGCTGAGCCACCCAGGTATCCCTGACCTTCCACTTTAATACACACCTTCTTATTTAATCATTCAGGACTGTTTTTGAGGGCAGATTTTTTTTTTTTGAGAGAGAGAGAGTGTGTGGATAGGGGGCAGGAGGACTAGAGGGAAAGGGAGAGAGAGAATCTTAAGAAGGCTCCATGCCCAGCACAGAGGTGGATGTGGGGCTCAATCTCATGACCCTGAGATCATGACCTGAGCCAACATCAAGAGTCCGACATTCAACCAACTCAGCCACCCAGGGCCTCAATATTATCCATTTTTTAATCATAAGATAACTGTGGCTCAGAAAGGATAGCTTTTTGTACAATATTCACATAGCTAAAAACTGACAAAGACAGAATGCGATGCCCAAACCAGAGGATTCCAAGTCTCATGCCCCTTTTACCACAATGTGTTCCTCTAAGGTACAAGGAGAAATGAGCTCATGAGAAAAGAGACTAGCCCATGTTGTCTACCCATTGCACACCCCCTACTGCATAACATTTAATGCTCTTTCACATTGAGCATTGAGTCTCACATTGAGACTCACAATGTTAGCAGGATTCTGTGTCAATTAGCCTTCTCTGAGAAGCAGTAGCCAAGATGGAACCAAAAGCACAAGGTATTCACTGAGGTAGAGGCCTATAGGGGATAAAAGGAAGAGAGAGCAGGAGTAGATGAGGAGGGTCTCAGACCAAGAGGTCTGAGGCAGGTCTGGCATCTGTGAAGAGAGGGAGGAGGGAGGTCTGGGTAGGAAGAGCTTACAGCTAAAGTGCAGCTAGGAGAAACTCTCAGCAAGGCTACGGCAGCCCAGAGCAAAGACGGCCTATTAGGAGTCCCACAGTGGGCAGGAGTGCCCGACTATAATCCTTGCTAACCATTCAAAATCCTTGGCCAGGAATGGCTCAACATAACCTCTGCTATGGGTCCTGGAAGGTGTGACAACTGGAGCTGTCAGTCATCTCAACTCCTCATAGCAGGTTCTCTCTTGAAGAGAGATCAGAGTGGGGCCCTCCTATAACTCTACAGATGCCTACTTTACAAGTGGGTATAACTGAGGTTGGGATCATTGGGTGCCCTGCCCAAAGTCACTCAATAATTGAGGGAATTGCTTTTGTAAACCAGGTCTGTCCCAAACCAAAGTGTTTTCCATCACAACAAAAGCATACAAAGAAAGCAATGAAAAGGTATGGTGCCTCTGAGAGTCTCCACTGTCCCCCCTGTGTTTCCACCACCCCCCCAACCTTTTATCTTCACAGCCGTATCCAGACTTAACTATATCAATCTTTTCCTTCCCTTACCATGCCCTAGGCATACAAAACTGTCACAGACACATGAGCACCCTAAGCTATTTCCTGTTTCCATGACTTCACACGCACCTCTCCCTGTCTGGAAAATCCTTTCTGCTCTTATCTTCAATTGGTATTTGTGGCTGTTTATCTTCATTATCCGTTTACAGGTGTGCCTGTCACACTTGACTGGATGTCATAAGTTCAGTAGCCTGTATGTGACTTGTCTTTGTTTCTTTATTCCCTGTTCCAGTGCCAAACACATAGCAGGAGTACAGAGAGTGTTTTTGGAAAGAAAGGAAAGAAAGAAGGAAGGAAGAAAGAAAAGAAAGAAAGAAAGAAAGAAAGAAAGAAAGAAGAGAAGAAAGAAGAAAGAAGAAGAAGAGAAAGAAGAAAGAAAGAAAGAAAGAAAGAAAGAAAGAAAGAAAGAAAGAAAGAAAGAAAGAAAATATAAATGAACGAGTGGCTATTACCTCACCTGAGAATCATTCCTGGGCCCTTGACCTTCCTTCTTACCTCCCATCTATACATCCAGGTGAACATGAAAGCACTATCTAAGCAGCTCCATCAAGTCACAGTAACAGACATTTCTACTACTTACCAGTGTTTACCACTCTGGGACACATGGGGATGACTGCCCTTATTTGCTTCCATTACATTATTTCTAGTGAGCAGGGCTTACTTCGAACAATAAATTATAAGCCAAAGTGGTGTGTATCACTTTGGGGTAAAAGTAGCTTGTTGCCAGGGCTCTCTTCCCCTCCAGGGAGCATCCCAGAAGCACATGTAGTCATGATAGTGCCATAGGTCAAGCAAACAGCTTGGGATAGGAGCCACCAAGTGGAGGACAGCTGCTCTGGAGAGGCACCTGCATTGACAGCAGACGTTACAGGAGCAGAAGATACACTTGTGCTAAGTCATGCAACAAAATTTGCAATTTGTCTGTTACTGCTCTATCCTGCTGCATTTGACTAACACAGGCAGGGGCCCATCGAATCCAAGAACTAGGAAATCGGCAGTAGTTTGCACATTCTTCCACCTGTCAGATGTGAGCTCGCTCAACCTCAGACTCCTAGGTCCCATCCACAGAGATCTGTGATGCTCCAAGCTTGGATGAAGGTTTAAGGATCCATTTTTATGAAGCTTCTGGTGGCAAGTCAGATGTGTAGGCAGAGTTGGGAAGGGCCACACCAAAGAATATTAAATATAAAATTCTTTTTCATAGGAAAGGCATTGCCACTTGGCAGAAAGCATTTGCTCCAGGATAGCCCATCCTGAATTACCAGCAGAATCTGCATTAACACCATGGTATTTCTAACTCTTCTGACCTGCCACACCGCTTTGAGTTGGGCTTCCCTGCATATCACCTATGTGGCCTTGGACAAGTCACTTCATCTCTCTGAGCCTGATTCCTTGCATAGGAGATAGATAATAAAATTTTCTCTGCTGGGTTGTTAGATGCATTAGGGTGAGCCTGAATTGAATGCTTAAAGACATCCAGTAAACGGTGCTTATGGTCACTACAGTCTGGAGAATCACATGAATTCACTTGAGTTCACACAGCAAGTTTGTGGTCAAGGAGAGAATAGCCTGCAGGATCTCTTGTCTGGGTAACAGACAGGAGAAGCTTCCGGGAAGAAAAGCGCCTGGGGGCAGCCCTGGTGGCTCAGCGGTTTAGCACCACCTTCAGCCCAGGGTGTGATCCTGGAGACCCGGAATCAAGTCCCAAGTCAGGCTCCCTGCATGGAGCCTGCTTCTCCCTCTGCCTGTGTCTCTGCCTCTGTGTGTGTGTGTGTGTGTGTGTGTGTGTGTGTGTGTGTGAGTCTCATGAATAAATAAACAAAATCTTAAAAGAAAAAAAGAAAGAAAGAAAAGAAAAGGGCCTGGGCTGGGTTAGGGGGAGCACAGGCCAGCTCTGCTCTGCGAGACATTGGGACATGGCTGGCTGCCTGGCGCATCAGTTCCCAGGTACCTGGTACAAAGTAGGGCCTGCAGCCAGGCAGCAGGAGTGCAATCTCTCTGCAATTAAAAAACTAATGGCTTTTAAATGGAGCTGCTTCTTAAGCTGGCAAAAGCCAACTTGCCTCCAGGTTGTAACAGAAGATGGAGAGAGAAGGTGGGGCTTTTAAGCCCAATCTGAGAGCATTAATTTCAAACCACTCTGACTCTTCCTTTCTTCCAGTCCACAAGCAATGTCCTCCCTGAAGGCTGTGTTCTATGTGGGTGGGGTAGTGCTCAGACCACCAGGATTTGGACCAGATCAAGTGTTTTCTTCTCATATCTAACCAGTTCTTCGAAAGCATCTGGCCAGGCTCAGTGGTCATGTGGTTTCTCAACAAACATGTTTAGAGCTGTCAGTTCAGGGTTGGGCTAGGACCTGTGACATAAAGCTGTCCAAAGAGCCTTGGCTGGGAGTCAGGACACACAAGTTCTATCTCAGCTCTATCACTTCCCAGCCATGAAAGTCTAGGTGATCTTAGAAAGGTTCCTTCCCCCTCTGGGCCCCTTCATCTCTAAAATAGCAGAGAGGCTCATTGATTCAGACTGTAATAATTAATAACAAGCAACATTTATTTAGTCCTTACCACTTCTCAGGCACTGTTCAGTCAGCCTTACACTTATAAACTCATTCAATTCTGGCAACAAATCTATTTCATCATTCCCATTTTGCAGATGAATAAACTAAGGCACAGGAGTGTCATAATTTTCTGAAAGTGATGCATTTGATAAACATGAAGGTCCTCCTGGTCTCAGCTCTCATAGTCTGGCTTTCAAGAACGTGCTCTTAAACATCTCACTATTCCCCTCTCTAGACTCTACGTAGCTTTACCAAGGACAAGAACTGGGCCTCCTGCCCTCAGAGTTTTCTTCCCTAGTAGAGAAACAAGACTATTGCAAAAAAAAAAAAAGTAATATTGAGCATGATGGTCTGGACTGGGGAGCTCAGGAAGGAGAGGGAGAGAGGATGGGTCCCAGTGGTTGGGGAAGACTTCGTGGCAAAACTGACATTAGATACGGTTCTTGCAATGGAGACAGGATTTAGACAAGTAAGGGAAGAGGAGGCAGACATTTCTAGTAATAGAAATAGGTCAGTAAATGCCTAGAGGATAGAACATGTGTGATGTCCAAGCCAGAGGTCATGGCTGAGGACCCCATCCCTTTCTGAAACCACATATCCTCTTGAAACACCCCTGCCCCATCCTCCAGGTTCAGACCCAGAAGCATCTTCTTTTGAGCCTTTCATGACCACCCTCCACTCAACACAGACTTGGCTGCTGCCATCTGTGCTACGCTTCACCTCTCTTGCTGGACCATGAGTTTCTTAAGGTCACATATGGGGTTCTGTACATCTTTCCCACCTCTGAACCCCAGATTGCAGAGCCTGGCACCATCCGGTGTATGCTAGATGATGAATTCATGCTGGAGATAAGATTTATACCAAATGAGGCCAGGATGTGGTCTCACTGGCTATCAAAAGAGTTTGGATTTGATCTGAATTTAGACTGGGGAGTTGAACCGATCTTGGGCTGAGACGTGACCCCATAAGATTTGTGGTCTACGAAACCCACACTGGATGGGCCGAGATTTAGGAAAGGCCAATCATCTCTTGCCTTTTAAAAAATATTTTACCTTTTCCATATGAGCAGCAGAGCATATGCTCAGATAATTTCAGAGCAGCAGAGGAGGAGAAACCAATGATACACATCCTGTAAGCTTTACAGGTTAAGGTTAAGGTTATTGGTAATGAAGAGAATGATAGTAATGGTGATGCTGATGGTGATGATGGTCCAACTTTGTCATTTGGGTGCTATCCTTTGAAGAATCTCTTCCCTTACACCAGGCATATTTATTTATTTATTTATTTATTTATTTATTTATTTATTTATTTGACTCTCTCTCTCTGCCACTTCCCATCCCCCGTTAAGGTTCTAAGACCATGCTTTCCACATAGTAGGTTAAAAAATGAGGAAAGGGAAAGTCACTTTTACAGTGCCTGGCACTTAGTAAATTATGGGTCAAACTATGTAATTGAAGATTTTGAGGAAAAACTATTTTTTTCACATTACTCAGGTAGCTGATTTGAGCATTATACTATCCTTGAAACTCTAGTGTAGTTCTTTGCAGTTAATCAACTGCCCTCTAGCTATATCAAGGACACAGGAGAAGAAAAAAGAAAGATGGATCCTAAGCCTAAAAGCTCTGAAGTGCCCAGAGCATTTTTTCCAAAAAGTGAAAATAGATAGAACTCAAGATAAATTGGGATGAAGAGTTTTGAGGTCATTCAGACCAGGAGGAAGGTACCCAAAGCTGCTCTGATTCTAGAGCTGGCCAAAGGAATTAGCAGGCACTTAGAGCTCTTATCAGCAAAACTAGAAAAGACAAGCAAAAGGATAATTCTTCAAAAATAACTAGGGGAAAATGAGCCTCTCTAGTTGAAAAATAAGGAACTGAACTTGCAAGGACATTTATACCTTCAGAACTTAATTGTTCAGATCTTAGAAAGTGTTTCCAGGGCTTGAGAGGTAAAGTCTTGGCTCTTTGAGAGAACACGTGTGCACAGGCACACACACCCACACAGAGCCACAGCACACAAGTGGTACAAACAAACAAGACCACCTGGACAATAGGCTCTCACGTTTTAGAGCCACATCTTACAGGTCTCCAAGAAGTCCTGCTTCTCATTTGAGGGACCAGTTAAGAAAATAGAATTCTAACTTCTCTTAACCCCATCTATGCCCACTGTCAATTATGGCTCTTGAGATCCAGCTGTGGAGACAGATTCCTGATTGGGAGGACACGACAAAGGGTCAGGTCCCTGGAACCTGGGGGAGTTACTGCCTGATAGGTACACCCCAGAGAATCAAGGCAGATCATAAATGATATTCACTGAAACAGAAAACATCCCATACCGTCTCCCTGTACATTGGTCCCAACCACATACCCTCATGTACACACCACATTAGTGAACAGGGTAGACATGGGCTCTGCCCTCATGAAGCAAATAATCCAGTAGACAGATAAACAATCAACTATATAAGTAATATAGATTCTATTAAGATAAGTAAGATAGTCATAAATGAAAAAAAGAAAATTTAAACAAGATACTGTCACAGAGACAAGAATCACTGAGCAGGATCCATGATCCCACACTCCTGCTACTCACATGCATCACTCTTCAGACCTTCTATTATGAATAGTCCCTTAAATATGCCCCACACATGGCATACAAATGTATTTTCCCCGTCCATCCCATGTCATCACCCTCTAACCACCCCACCTCATCGCTCCTGCAGGCAAATAGCCATCCGCATAACTCTCTCACTACCACACCCACCACACATCACCCATCACACACTTACCAATATACCAGATCACAGTTCCACATACGTGCTCTCCCCATCACAGCTTCCCCAATTCACTGCTGATCACACACTCTCACACATGGATATATCCATGCATAGTCACCACAACCACAGCTCAATATCACCAACATGCACCATGACTCCATGAGTACCACACATCACATCACAACATTCTGGTACCTGTGGATTGAAATTTCTGTCTTCACAAACACACTTCATTTACACACAAATGTACACCCCAGAGCTTGCATTTAGCCTCATTTTGCTTCAGAAGGGTATGGATCTGGTCTTGTCACAAATTTATTTTTAGAAATACCACAACTCCCGGGGCACCTGGGTGACTCTTGGTTTTTGCTAAGGTCATGACCTTAGGGTTGTGAAGATCGAGCCTTGTGTTGGGCTCCATGCTCACTGTAGAGTCTGCTTGTCCCTCCCTCTCCCACTGTTCCACTCCCCCACCCTACCCTCCACTCATGTTCTCTCTCTCTCTCTCAAATAAATAAATAAAATCTATTAAAAAAAAAGAAATAATTCTTACTATTCTCTCCACCAGCCCCAAGGATTATTCAGTCCATAGTTTTGTTAAGAAGGGACAGAGTTTACTCTGATCTCAGACTAGGTGATATCTGTACTGTAGACAGTAATAGAAGAAAAAAAACTTTATTTGATTGAGACTTGAGACAGAAACTTTTTTTTAAAGATTTTATTTATTTATTTATTCATGAGAGACACAGAGAAAGAGAGAGAGGCAGAGATACAGGCAGAGGGAGAAGCAGGCTCCCCACTGAGCAGGGAGCCTGATGTGGGACTCCATCCCAGGACTCCAGGATCATGCCTTGCCAAAGGCAGACGCTCAACTGCTGAGCCACCCAGGCATCCTGAGACAGGAACTTTTTTGCCATTTCTCCTGAAGTCAAAGCCACAGGGAGTTTGCCTCTTCCTTTCCCCCTGACCTCTGCTTCTTAGCTGCCAGTGGCCACTCGTTGTTGGAAACAAAGATAACTCCACACACCTCTGCTGGAATCTTCAGTGGCACCTCTGCACGAAGGGGTGCATCAGAGGTCCTCGTGGTGTTTCAATTTTCTATGACTCAGTGGCTGGAAACAACACTCATTTATTGTGTTATAGATCTGCAGATCAGGAGCCCCAACACGGTCCTTCTCTGTTAGGGTCTCAAAGGCTGAAATCAATGCTCTTCAGAAGAGCTTTTTCCCAGCTCATTCACACTTGGAAGCTGGTTCCTTGCAGTTGCAGAACTGAGGCCCCCATTTCTTTGTTGGCTATCAGCCAGCAGTTGCTGTCAGCTCCTGGAAGCACCACATTCTCGGTCCTCCATCTGCCTCCATCAAGCCCCCTCCTGCACCTTCTGTCTCAGACCTCTGTATCTGACCTCTAGATCCAGATCTAAAGGGCTCAGGTAATTAGGTCAGGTCCACCAGGACAATCTCTCTATCTCAAGGTCAACTAATTTGGGACCTTGATTCCACCTACATAATCTCTTGCTAGTAGTACCTGGACTAGTGTTTGAATACCTGGGAGAACGGGTGAGTTATCATGGACTGGGAATCTTGGGGCCATCCTAGAACTCCACCTACCATACCCAGTATCTGGCCTGTGTAAGGAGCTCACCTCTCCAGGGTTTCCCTTGCCCAGTATTTAGCCAATCATCCCCATGTCCACTTTGATGGTAACTCCTGTCTTCCACTCTTCACTGACCTCTGTGCTGAGGCCTGAGTACACTCTCCCTTATGCATTCTGCCTTCAGATATTTGGCCCGAATAGTACAGCTCTCCCAGCCATCATTTTGCTTAATCTCACAAAGCCAGGACCTTTCATTTTCCTCATAAGATTCTCTTGACAGTTTTTCTTCCCCCAGCCCAGAACTGAGAAATGTGTCACCCCAGACATGGTCTTTAAAAGTCACCAAGCCCAAGCCTCACATTTTGCTATTAGGGAAGCTCAGGTTACCAAAAAGACCACCCAAGGTTACACATCAAAGATGCATTAGAACTGCAGTATTCCCAGCTACCTGTGATCCCTGTACCCGACAGACCAGAACAGGGGTTCTGGTGCTACTGACAGGAAGGGAGAGGAAACTCGGGGTTTGCTGAGCCCACGCCATGTGCCAGACCCCAGGACTGGGCATCTAACACATCACATCTTTAATTCTCGTGGTCACTCTTAGTCAGTGGCTCTCAATGGGGACAGATTTGTCCCCCAAAGGACATTTGCAGTCTGGAGGGATCTTTAGTTGTCACAACTTGGTAGGGGGTGCTTCTGGCATCTAGTGGATAGAGGCCAGGGATGCTTCAAACATACTACACTGCACAGGAGACTCCCCACAACAAAGAATTACCTGGTCTAAAATGCCAGTAGTGCCATGGTGGAGAAACCCTGCTTTGAGTCAAAAGCTATCACACTTTGTGTGTTCCCATGATTCTTAGACTGCCCAGACTTTTTATTTTAGACAGATAGGGCTATAACCATAGTGATTATCTTCGTTATGCAGGCTGTTAACCTCCCACTCCCATAAGCTATCTAGACTAAGAATGTCCTTCCACGTCATCTTATGTGTGCTTATGAACAATTTTCTCTGCATCTCAAGCCACTCACCAAGCTCTTCTTCTACATCAGACCTTCCAGAAATGTTACCTGGCCAGGACAGTGAATGTCTACATACCTGAAGGTACCTTATCCCTGTCTCTCATGCTTACAGCCAAGCACCCTTCTGTTGGCCACTGTGTCAGCCTTGATTGTTTTAGGATGCACAGCAATCCTTCAGGTTTCCAAATGGCGCTCCTTTCCCAGGGAGCTCACAAAGAAAGGGCCAAAGCCATGAGGTGGCCCAGAGAGAAGTGTTCCCCTCTTCCCAGCCTGGCATCTCCCTGGATCCCCTCAGCCCCCAAACAGTGTTGTCTGAGCACCAGTATCTCAAGGAGATTTTTAAAGAACAACAGTAGAAACCATTTCTTCAGGTTCTGCCTGCATGGTTTCTTTTTCTAGGATCTGGATGTAGGGTTAGGCATAGTCTGAGTTAGAAGTGGAGTTTGCAAAATAAGCTCTATTTGCTTCTCACAGCCCCACTCCCCTCTGCTCGGGCTCTGACATTGTTCCTTCTACCAGAACCCCTGAGCAAGTGGACTTGTGAAAATTGCTTTCAGGGGGGTGTCTCCCCCTAGTCCTTCATAGTTCACACCAGACATTTCAGGCCGAATCTGGGGTGTTTGCTACATACCAAAGAAGAAACAGAGACCCAAAAGGGTTAAGAAATGTGCCAAAAATACAAAATAGTTACACATTAGAGCCAAAATTCTGTCAGGCTCCAAAAGCTGTCCTAGGGCACCTACGTATTTCTGCATGGATGGAATCAGCTTCCTACCTTCTTCCTGGGGAAAAGGGGGGAGAGCAGAGCACATCCTTATCCCCCCGAATCCATAGACTCAGCCCTCCTAAGGCCATATTATATAAAGCAAATCGCTAAGACAATTCCAGCCCCTCCTTCTCTATACCTCTCATTTCACTTTACTTTTCTTTTCATCATATTATTTGTCCTAAAATAGAAGTCACACAAAAAGGTCATTTGACTAGGGACGCCTGAGTGGCTCAGCAGTTGAGCGTCTGCCTTGGGCTCAGGGTGTGATCCTGGAGTTCTGGATCAAGTCCCACATCGGGTTCTCCGTGAGGAGTCTCCTTCTCCCTTTGCCTATGTCTCTGCATCTTTCTCTGTGTGTCTCTCATGAATGAATAAATAAAATCTTTAAAAAAAAAAAAGGTCATTTGACTTAAAATTGCTCAGTGGCAGGGCAAACCCATCTCTGCAGGATTGTTGGCCTGAGCCATTCGATCTGACTTTTCCAAAGTCCATTCATTTCAGTCTTTTCTCCAGAATCTGGAGTCATATTCTCCTCCCTCAGGGGAGATGGAGTCTTCTTCTAGCTCATTCTCCTTCCCTCTCCTTCTCTGGAGGTCCAAACTGCCACCCCACTGTGTCCCTGACCTCCTGGTTGAGCAAAGCCTGGGCACTCCCTCCTCCCAGCATTTTCTGGGCTTCTTCCCTCAGTTCAGAGGGACTCCTCTGGCCTAGTTCCCATGGGAATGGAGGTTCACATTGCTGAGGCCTCCTGTGGCCACAGCATCAAGGTTTCTCAGTTAAAAAAATCATCCTGACACACAACAGGCTCTGGTCTCTTCTGTTTTGTTCTAACCCAGATCCTGCCAAACCTTCCTGTATATCACCTGAATGGTGTCAGTTTCAGTGGGTCTGGAGTAAGACCCAGAAACTACATTTTAAAAAAATTATTTTATTTACTTATTTGAGAGAGAGACAGAGATAGTGACAGAGATAATGAGAGAGAACATGAACAGGGAGCAGAGAGAGAAGCAGACTCCCTGCTGAGTCAGGAGACTGACGCCAGGCTCAATCCCAGGACTCTGGGATCATGACCTGACCCAAAGACAGGTGCCTAACCAACTGAGTCACCCAGGTGCCTCAAGAATTGGCATTCTTAATGATTTTATCCAGGTGAGTCTGATGTTTAGCCAAGTTTGGAAACCATTGTTGTAACCAATTAGCAAATTCTTGGAATCCAAATGTTTCCTAGTTTCATTTTTCAACCAAAGCCTCCTACTAATGAAGATTTGGGCCAGGTAGAATGTACCCTTTGCCAGACCCAATGTCTTGCTCTTTTAATCATTCATTAAGTCACAGATGATTATCCAGGACTTATCATGAGCCAGATGCTGCTTATAAGTAATATAGTCCATGGAGGAGCAATAGTCCTCATCAAGAAAGCAACTACAGGGGCTCTCACACCCTGGGCAAATCCTGGCTCTAGTGCTTGGTGCAGGTTTACCTACCCAGGTGTTGACAAGCAGAAGTCCCTAGAGGGTTTGTATTACATGTGTGGTGGGATAGATAGTCCAGAGGACAAGATATGAGCAGCAAACATGCAGGTGAGGAACGTGGTGATCAAAGGAAGTTCATGGATACTTATACTATTAAAAAAGTGAAGACATGACACCACACATGAACCAGGGGTAGAGCTATAAACTGAACACAACAGGATAGCTAATCCAGTTCTATGGTTCTAGCAGGGAAAAACAATCATGATTTATTTTTGTCATTCTGTGACAAAAAAAAATGTGATTTTTCTGACAATTACAAGAGGGTTTTTGAGAATCACTGGATTCACACTTAGAATGAAAACTAAGTGCAGTTTATTCTAGAACTTCATATATTATAAATCACAAAGGCCATGTGGTGATGTCTGTAATTTTCCTAAGAGTTCTTAAATTTTATAAGTACTACATATTTGTAATAGTGAATTAAGTAGCATGTCAAACAAGTGCATTATATAAAATGTAGGAAATGCAGAAGCTGTAAAGAAGAATATTAAAATACTAAATTTAATTCTACTCCCCAGTTATAACCTCTTGAAATTTTGGTGTATATATTTTCATTTCTTAGATAGATAGATAGATAGATAGATAGATAGATAGATAGATAGATTATATGTGTGAGAGTATAAAGATGTTATGGATTGTATTTTCTCACATAAACTCTGTGGTGTGTTGTTTCCTTTATGGTTAAATATTTTCTAAGCCCTCTGCATCTGTAAGTATTTAAACTAGAGTGCCACTTTTGTGCCAGACACTAGGTTTGGCTCTGCAGATCTGAAAGTAACAAAACATACATGGTTTTTGTCCTTGCAGATATTACCATCTAGTAGGAGATAATCATGTGATCACATATATAAATGTAAAGTGACAAGTATCATACAAGATATGAAGCCAAAATTCATGATGCCAGGAGAGTGCATATAAAGAGGGAAGACTGGTGTGCATATCAGGAGGCACCATGGTAGGGAATGGGGCGGGCATCATGGGCAATGTGGTGGCTGAAATGAATTCTCCCCAAGAGATATGTCCAGGTCCTAACCCCAGTACCTGTGAATGTGACTTTATTTGGAAATAGGGTCTATGTAGACATAACTAAGTTAAGGACCCTGAGATGAGATCATCCTGGATTTAGAGTAGGTGATACATCCAATGACTGTTGTCCTTGTAAGAAAAAAGAGAAGAGATTGAAAACACATGGACATGAGAATAGGGTCAGGTAAAGATGGAATCAAAGACTGGTGTTAAGAATCCTCAAGCCCAGGAATGCCAAGGGTTGCCAGTAGCCACCAAAACTAGAAAAGAGGCATAAATGGATTCTCCTTTAGGGCCTTCAGAGGAAACCCACCTACTGACTCCTTGATTTGGACTTCTGGTCTCCAGAATAGAGAGAAAAGAAATATTGCCACTTTAAGCCACCTAGCTGTGGTTTTCTCCAGCAGTCCTAGAAAGCTAATACAGGGGCTTTCTGGGGGAAATGAAGCATCAGCAGGCCTCTGAAGGATGGGAAGGAGTTATTGAATAGGTTTTCAGGCAAAGGATGTAGCCTGCTTAAGGAGAGCAAGGTGGGAGGAAGATGAGTCAGTCTGAGGAACTCAAAGAAAGTTGACCTGGCTGAAAGGCAGAGTGTGAGACTGGACCAGAGCCTGGGCACCTCCAGGTCCATCTCCTGTCCTTGTGAGGTCACAGTCTTTATACTAAGAGCCAGCAAATTCATTGGAAAATTTTAGCAGGGCAAGGGTAGGGGGCTAGAGTGTGTAGAACAAACGGTGGGGGTCAAGGTAGATAAGGAAAACTGGTTAGGGGACAGAGCCCAAAGATGAGATCACTGAGCACTTTACTTCATTCTGAACCGGTTACATATATTAATCCTCACAACAAACTTAAGTAACAGGTGCCCTTATTGTTCCCATTTTATAGCTGAGGAAACAGACACAAAGAGAGGAACTAACTTTCAAAGTGTCCTATTGATAGTAAGTAGTGGAGTGGAGGTTTGGATGCATAGAGTCTGGCCCCAGAGTTCACCCTCTTAACCATTAGCAATGAATTAGAGAGAGGTGACTGAACAGGGTTCAGAAAGGGTGCTTTGTAGGGTGAATGGAATTCAGGAGGGAGGAGAGCATATGAAAGGACATTCCAGGGAGGAAAAGGAACATATGTATAGAAAGGAGGTGTGGTGTGTTAGTGGCATATGGCATCATGATATCATAGTAATTGGTACCATAATAAGGCCACTTTGCTGAAGTAGAGACTGTATCACCAAAAAAGTCAGTTGCAGAGATTATCCCTAGGAACCCTCATTAGGCTTTACACTTTGGCCCCTTCCATAAAACAATCGAGGCCAATGCAGGATGCTAAGAAAACGAGATGACAGTATGGGGATCCAAGAGAGGACGATGGGGCAACTGTTACCTGCTTCACTTCTTAGGTGAGGTCACTCTCCTCTTCATCTCTTCCTTTGCCCATTTGCTGTCATCTCAGGAAAGAGCCAGGAGATTTGTCAGGCTGCAGAAGTTGAGCCTTACCCTCCAGTAAATCACAAAGCTCAAGCCACTTGAGCTGCTAGAGAGCTTCTACCTGGGGTTCTTCCACAGGGTACATTTGTGCTCACATGGCAGTCATTTTCCAAGATTTATTCACAGCCCTATTCCCTGAAGTCTCCTCCCTTGTGATCTTGGGACAGATGATCAGTGTTTGCTCCAGGTAGAGAAAGAAGGTGGGAGAAGTAGAACCACCGGTCAGGCTCCAAGTGGGACTGAAGAGTCTCCCCTAGGGAAATTCTTAGTCAAATGGCTGGAAGAGACCTCTGAGGCCATCTATTCCCAATCCACAGATATAGAAGCTGGCACTGAGAAAAATTCTTCCTTTGACCTTTCAATATATGGAGGGAGTGATTTGTTCAAGGTCATCTAGCAAGATAGTATGAGAGCCAAGGCTAAAATACAGAGTTGACTCCTTCAAGGTCTACTGGAGAGTATCTATATATGAAGCTGTGATGTTTCTCTATGTTGTAGAACTATAAATTATATTTAAATTTATAGTTATACTTAAATTCTTCCTGTTAGGATGAAAGTTTTCAGAGGTCAGAGACTTCCTTTTAATGCCCATATTTTAATACATAGCATGTAATGGGAACTGAGTGAGCAATAAAAGAGTGGGTGGATGGATGGATGGATGGATGGATAGATGGTTTCAGGTGGAAGTTTTCTCCATCCTATCTCTTAAAATATGATCTGTCTTCAGGATTACTGTCATGTTTGCAAAGGTGCTAAGCAGTGTCTAGGGTTACACTAGAGAAAACTGTAAAATTGAATGAATTTCTTGTGACTTTTTTCCCTGATCAGTAGGTGTTTCTCACCAAACATAGATCCTCCCACCTCTATAGATGTAGGAAAACTTCCTACTATGCTACATCCCCAGGCCTTTCTATTCTGTTGCCTATATTCTGTATCTTTGATGAGCATCTATTTTCCATCAACACTCCATCCTGGTTCCCCTTCCTTGTCTCATCATTAATTCTGCCTCCACAAAGATAAACCTGATAATCACCAACACCTATCTCCTTTCTGTGGTCTAGCTGTGAAATCTTAGGGCTACCTTTGACTTTTACCTAAAATTCAATAGTCAAGCTGTCATTGAATCCACTTGCTTCTCCCTCTACAGCAACTCTCTGTTCATTTGCTCCTATCTTGGTATCATTAACCTACTGCAGGCCCTCACTCTCCTTGTTTATTACAGCAACCTAGTAGACTTCGTGTCTTGCCTTTCTCTTACCTTGACTAGTACAGCACTAATGTGGTCATTTCTTGGTCCTCTCATTCACACATTTCTCTCACCCCCAACATTCACACACATCCCCTCACACACTCATATACACACATGATCTCACACTTGTATACACATACACATTCATAAATATGCTGGCATATACTCATATTTTCTCCTAGTCTCAGTTTCACCATTTGTGAAATAGGATCAGTGATAACCATTTCTCAGGGTTATGGTGCCACGTAAGTGAGAAAAGATTAACAAGTGCTCTCATTTACTAGGTATTTAATGTAAGGGAGGCATTGCACTCTGGTATTTACAGTAGTATACCATCAACCTCTCACAATGGTCCCAGAAGATAGGTATCTGCCACCCTGGTTTTATAAATGAGGACCCTGAGGCATAGAGGAATTAAATAAGTTGCCTGAGTTTAGGTAATAAGTTCTGAATTTAAACCTAGGCAGCCTCTCTTGAGAGCACTGTACTCAACTACTAAAGAATACTGCTTGTGTTTTATATAAAGCACCTAGCAAACTGTCTGGAAACATTAGGCACTCACTGAATATTTTCACTTCTATTCCCAATAGAAATGTTGATAGCACTAAAGTGGACATTTAACATGTTGTTGGATCAAATGCAGTTGAGGTTAGAGCTCCCAGTTTCACCCAAGTCGGAGGAGCTTCTATGAGACCAATCCTCTTGCCAAGAACAACTATAAAAGCTGAATCAACAACTATAACAACTATAAAAACAGCTGATGGAGGGCACTGGACAGTGACTGAGGTACCCAGCACACAAGAGAAGGAACCTGTTGATTTGTTTGCCATGGGGGAGTGAGGATTTGGAATAGGAGCTAAACTTTTAGCAGTCCGAAGGGACTGGGTAGACAAACAGCAGAGTTGATGTCTACTAGACCAATATTGGAGCCAGGACTTTGGGAGCCAATATTCTCCAGCCATTCCTGTTTCAAGATTTCTTATATCAATCAAGCAGTTTGTTGACTCTGAACCCAAAGGCTTCAGCACTGCCCATTGTGCTTCTAGTTCAGGGCTGATCTGTCACTGATAAAAGCAACTCTGGAGAGAGATTTTTCTGCCCTCCCCTTCTATATCCCCTCAATGTCCAGTTCCTTTTGCTTCTGCCTCTTTAGTACTATCTCATTCACCTTTTTTCCCATCTCCAAAGCCCAAGGTTGCTGTCTTGTGTTGCTCAGATCTTCACCATCCTCCTCTTGGATTATCAGCACATCTTCCAGCCTGGACTCTCCTGTCTCTAATCTATTCTTCACATAGATGCAAACCTATCTTCCTAAAGCACATGTCCAATCAGTCCACTCCTTGGTCGAAAACTTTCCACAATTTCCTACCAATATCAGAAAAAAAAAAAAAAGCCCAACCTTGTTGCATGAACCAAAAGTCTATTTATGCCCTGGCCCCCACAAACCTTTGTAGTTTCCTCTCTTTTTATCCCCTTCCCATCTGTTACTTCAACCTATGATTCTCCAATCTCCCTCCACATATAAATACCCTCTTCAGGAAAAGATCTCACCCTGTACTTTCTGCTTTCACCTGGCCAATTATGATCAGCAGTCATAGCCAGCACACCTCATTCCACCAGACCTTCCACTCTGGTGGCTGGATCACATGACCTTTCCTGTGTTATCACTATACTATCAAGTACAGTCTCCTGAAATGCAGTATATACCATGCCTGAAAGAACCGGCCAGGTACTCATTTCTCACCCTCTATCATGAACTAGCTAAAGGCAGACAGAGCCCAGGTGGTTTGTCTTTACATATCAAATACACTTGCAACCCTTGCCCATCACAGCCACTATGTTTTGAATAGATAAAAGGAGAGAAGCATGTAAAGAGATGTATATGATGATAAATGCTTCCAGACATCAACTGCATTTAAATCAAGCTAGGAGTCATAAGCAACTCAACAAGCAAGATCTTCACCAGGTCTCACAGCTCAAGGAAGATCACTGGCCATGGAACAGGTCTCAGTCAGGACTCTGTTGCAAATCACAGAGGCCTAACTCATGCTAGCTTAGGCAAATAGGGGGCATTACTGGTCTACACACCCCATTCACACTAAGGTCAGGGAAGGCTGACACCAGGGACTCTAAGCCCACCTGCAGAGTCACTCTCCCGTGACTCAGCTTTGTTCCTCCAGCTCTATTCTCTTAGGTCAGCTTCTCCTTTTAACAAGGAAGTTGGTCAATGGTAACTTCCAGCTGATATCTTCACAGTCTCTTTTCTAGTTTGTAAAGAAGTTTTTCTTGCTCTGCTTCAGTTCTCCAGTTGGGAAGTTCCATGAAGGACTTTGATTGCCCTGGTTTGGTTCACATGCTCTCCTCACATTGGACAAATCATGGTTGTGTGGGAGTAGTGTACTCTGATTTTGTCCAAATTGGGCCATTTTCTCATCTCTGGCCTGCAGAGGAGGTAGAGTCAATAAGATGATGGCAGCTCTCCCTTAGAACCATGTGGGTAGAGAATGGATAGAAGAGGCAGTTCCCCTGGCTGCCACAGCCATGGTTGCTGGGGGCATCATTGGAGCTAGAAAGGCAAGCCAATTTGTATCAGTGAAAAATGGCTCTAGAGGAGGATTTGGAAATGTATGAAATGGAGGCGTATCAATTTGCTATTGCTGTATAAAAAATAACCCCCAAACTTAGTAGCTTAAGATAACAGCATTTAGTAAGCTCACCATTCTGCAGGTTGACAATTGGTCTTGGCTCAGGTGGATGGTTTTTCTGGTTTTGGCTGGGCATATCCCTGAATCTATAGTCAGCTGCCAGTCAATGAGTGGCTCTGCTTTTGGGGGTTGACTGGCTCAGCTAGGGTGCCAAGACTGATAGGACTCTGTATCCATTGTCATCCAGCTGGCCAGTCTGGGGTGTTGACATAGTGGCTCAGCATGGTACCAAGAGAATGAACAGAAATGATCAAGGTCTCTGCAGTCCTAGGCTCAGAATTGGCATAAGGTCACTCTTGCCATATTCTATATCTCAAAGAAAGTCACAGGACAGCCCATATTCAAGGGGACGGGAAATAGAATCTACCTCTCAATGGGAAAATCTGGGAAGTACAGCGAGGGATGGAGGAACAGTGTCTCATAGGAGGAAGGAAGTGGGAGAGTAAGGAGAAAAATAAGGAAAGGAGGGTTGACAGCAGAGAGTACATGGAAAAACCAGAGGGACTGAGGTCATGAAGAGTGTTCTGAGATGACAGGGAAGTGCAGCCTGGTGGGATCTGCAGGCCATAGAGTCAAGTCCAGGTGTTGTCATATGCCCAAAGAACTTGATGGTAGAGGCTGAAGGACAGATATGTCGTGGTCTTAGCTTCATAGCAACCAGTTCCAACATAGCACCTTTGATTTTTCATCCAGTTTTTTATCTTAATTAGCTATCTCTAAAAGGACATTGAGACTCTGCCTTGGCCAAGGATTGCCAGGGACACAAACGAGCCAGAGAAGACCTGAGAGGCATTTCCAAAGCAGATCTAAGCTTGGTTCTCTCCTTTTGTTTATGCATTTTGCTTTATAAAAATTAAAAAGATAAAAGGAAGGCAGCCCCTGTGTTCCACTAAGCTGGCTGTTAGGGGACTCCAGAGGGGAATTAGCAATCGTGTGTTATGATGATAGCATCTAGTTAAACCAGCAAAATGGCTCCTCTGACTCCAGCAGTGGAACCAGTGGGTGGGAACTCTCACAGTCTCTGAGAAAGCCAAGCATTTGTTCCTACCAGACAAGTTAGAAGCCACAGCAGAGGGAACTTCCTGACTCAGGAGTCTCTACCTGGAGTGAAAGTACGAGGTGCTGGCAAGGAAGTGACTGGATAGGATGAAGATAAGAATGCAGCCTGGGCAAGAGCTCATGGTCTGGCAATAGAAAACCAGTATTTGTGAAAAGCTTCTTTCTGCCACTTTCAGGTTGGGCAAACTTGGGCAAGTGAGGCTGAACCACAGGCCTCATATCTGCACAACAAAGATAGTCATATTAGCTTCAGTGGAAAATGTCAATGATTCAGTGAGATTAGCTGGTAGTAATGTGAAAAATTTAAACATGAGGCATAGTTCTAGCTATTTTAAGGAAAGTGAGTTCCCTAAGTCAGAGGCAAGATGCAGAAGGAAGGATAAAATTTTCTCTTGGAGCTATAAAAATCCCCACTCCCTTTCCATAGTCCCAAATAAGTGAAACCTCTCTAATCAGAAACTCAAAGGAAAAGAGCTCACCCATAAACATGACCCTGTGTCAGTAATTCCAGAGTCATTTCTTTACCCACATAATTATTCAACGTGTATGGCAACGTGGGTTGCCCTTGAGCTGAGTTGGGAAGTGGGACCAGTGGGTCCACACTCCCAGGCTCAGGTTTCCAGAGCTCCCCCCTCACTGAAACCCTGGACAGGACATTGTAGCTAGAGGGATCATGGACTAAGGGCTAGCAAACATATTTGTGTTCAAAACAATGTGATTAAAATAAATATCATCCACACTCTAAAAAATTATCTCTTTTTAATAATAAATAAATAAATTTAAAAATTATCTCTTTTTAAAATAGAAAAAACAGGAGCTATAACAAGTACAACCGCACCAAAGAGTTGTTTGCTGTTTCGTTGTCATTGAAGTTAGGATGTTTGTATGTTGACTAAAACACATTAGTAATTATGCCATTAGCATGCATGGCAGCAGCTGAATGTAATACACAAGGCGTCCCTGAGCAAACTCTGGGTGCAGTGAAGCTGTAGGTGCTACATAGAGAGAGGTCTGAGGGGCTAGGGAGGAAGGCAGCAACATCATAACACCATACAATTTGGGCACAGAGGTGGATGAGGGAGAGAACAGGAGGGAGGAGCACCAAAGAGCACTTTCAGTGGGGTACAGAGAAGTGTCAGTTCCATGGAGAACTGGGTGTTTTCTTTTTCCACTTTTCCTCTCTTTTCATCATCATTTCCCAAGTGCCTTACAAAATGCAGGCACATATGTTCTCAATAAATGTTTTCTCAATGAGTGAATAAAAAAGTAAATGAGGAGCACACCCACTGCAAATCAGGTGGCATCCCAACCGTGGTGGAATGTAAATTAACACAATACATTTTGAATAGCTGTTGGGTTTTGGGGTTTTTTTGTTTTGTTTTGTTTTTTCCCCTAGACCTAGTCTATAGAACCTCTAGAAGCAAACATGCTGGCAACAACATTCCCTCAGAGGAAGAGGGAACAAGGCCTCCCACCCTTCCCCTGAGACCATGAATCTCTCTCTCACACTCATCTGGGACTGGAACTGTGTCATAGACCACTTCCTCACCTGTGTCCAGAGCCATGTCTGTGGCCGTGGCAGCAGCACTTCACTGGTGTGAGTTCAGAAACAGCAGAGGGCTGGTTGGACTTCTCAGCCCAGTGAGGGGGTTTCAGTGCAGGATGGCCACGAGTGAGTGAGCAATATTGTCAAGCTTTGAGTTTAGAAGGTTTATGTATTGATTTTGGCTGTTGTTGTTTGTTTCTTCACTTAAGTTGAGACAAATCACAAATGAGGTAAGCCCTGCTTGTTCAAGTATTTATAAAGTTCCTACTGTTCTCCAGGGTCCATTCTGAGCACTGAGGATATAGAATAATATTACCAACAACAACAACAAAAAAGAGGAAATGAGGATCATATAGCGATGGAGGCCCTCTAGAGAGTTAAAATCATAAAAATAAATCAATATATAAAATGTTACATGGCAAGTGCTGTGGAGACAAATAAAACAAGATAAGAGAAATGGGGACATGCTCTATGAAATCGGGTGGCCAGGGAAAGGGAGCTACATGGAGGACCACAGCTTGGGGGAGCAGAGAAGAACACGCAACCGGATGGACATTTCCTTTCAAAAGGGAAAGAGAAAAGACTGAGCTCCTCATGCATGGTGTTTCCTTCCCATGTCACCAAAGGAAAAAATCTCAACTTCTACAGAGGCAAACATAGACGTGGAAGGTGAGCAGCTAACGACATTGCAGTAACATATGTCCATCCACGCGGAAGGAACAGTAGGCGCAGAAAGGAGATAGATGTTCCACCCTCACAAATCATTAAGCGGGAGAACTCATGCAAAACACACAGCAGTGTTTGACCTACAGGGGGCGCTTGGTCATAATAAAAGTAACAGCAAGATTAATAGCAACCATAATCATGAATATTCCTGAGTGTGCAGTATGTGCCAGACACAATGCCAGGCACTTCCTGTGTGTGTTCACCATTTTTCCAACAATCCTAGGAGGCAGGCATCACTATTAAGGTAAGCCAAATGGAATTACCAATATTTAACTGTTCAATCTACTATGAACCCTACTTAGCAGATGGGAAGACAAGTTGGTTACTATTGTATTGCTGTCAATGTGCAGTCAGTTTTGAATTCACAAAAGTCCATCAAAAACAAAATGCAAGGTAGGACAGGTACAGTGGTTTCTTCTTTCCTTAAAGAGGCTAAATTTGAATTGGCTTATCTTCTCAGCCTACAGCAATCTTCCTTGTTCCCTGCAGCATATTCCAAAATATCGGCATCATTTGTGTCTTTCTATATGCTCATCCTGGACCTCACCTTCACCAATATTTTTTTTCAATAACTTGAGTGAATGTCTAGCACACTGAGATGATATAGTGCCAAGAGAGCTAGATGAGCAAGCATGAGTCAAATAAAAATCCAATTTAGAGGTTCCACCAAAGCGACCAGATCCAATTAGATTACATGGAACGGGAGTAGGCTCATTCATGTATGCATTATTTTACTCAAAAATTATTGGATATCTACTATATCAGGCACTGTGCTAGATGCTGGAGATTCAGAAATAAGCAAAGGAGAAAGATCTCCACTGTTGCTCTGTTGAGCTTACTATCTAGTTCAAGAAACCAATTATAAACAGGTACACCAATAATAGCACCTGTGTAAAGTGCCACGAAGTAGGATGCAGTGGAATGCAGGTAGGCAGAAAGGGCTCTTTAAGGTGTGTGGCTTGGAGTTTAGGAGGGACCCATATCATAAGAAAGAAGCAGTCGTGAGAAATTATGGGAGTGGGGAGAGCATCCCTGGCTAAGGCACTACCTTGTGCCAGATTCCTGAGCTGGCAACGGCCTTGGTGAGTTACAGGACCTGGAGGCCCCAGAAGTGAGGAGGAGGAGAGTGGCAGAAACTGAGACAAAGCAGTGACCAGATGCCACAGGGAGCCTTGGGAGGGGAAATGAGCTTTATTTCTTGTGACTAAATATGTATTAATTCCCTCAGGCTGAAAAATTACCTGCTCAAATACCGGATGAGGGAGAAATGGGAGAGACCATGAACTTCCTTAATGACATAATGATGGGACTGCGCCAGGAGTCAGCACAGCAACAGCAGGATGTGTCTACAGAGAGCTAAGGCAGCCTGGCAGTGTGTGAGCAGAGCTGTGTCATTCTTTACAAAGGAGGTGAGCAGCCTGGTCCCTCTGAGATACTCAGAGCACAGCTGCTGCCCTGTGTGCAGACCTGAGCACCAGACTTTCAAAAATGGTATCAACAAATGGAAGCACATCCAGAAAACGGAAAACAAACTCCTGAGGGATCTCTAAAGAATGCAGAGATCTTTGGTTCTGCAGGAAATGGCTTCTTAGAAAAAAAAAAAAAAAAAAAGGAAATTGGGGATGATCCCAGAAACATGTGCTTTACTGTCTCCATCCTACTGAATCTGTTGAACAATCCTTGTGTGGCATGGGGCATCATCCCCATGTTCATTACTCTGATGAAGAAACTGGCTCTCAGGGAGATCATAGGGATCTAAACCCTTATCCTTATCAAGGATTTCATAACTAGCCAGTGACAAAGTAGAACTTGAATTCAGGACAAGACTGATGTTCTATCTAGTACATCAGACTATCCTCAAAAGAAAAAGAATCTTTTACTTAAGAGCCCAAAATACAGAGAAAAGTAAGAAGTTATAAAGAGGTGGAACCAGTCTCCAGAGGAGGAGGAACTTCCTAGAAATATGTGTGCTGGGTAACAGTGAAGTTCGACAGCATCATCACAGGTGGTATTTGACCCAAGGCTGGAAAATCTTTTGTCTAGGAAGTTGTGGTGGGATCTTACAGGCGAAGGGAGGTTGGATTTGGGTTCTGAAAGCCCTTTCAGGATTCACAAGATTCTCTGGTTGTGTCTCTGGAATAGTTGCCTTCTATGCAGAACTAGTATGCTCAAAATACTATGGGAGGCATAGAGATAAATGCAATAAATTTGAGAGGCCAGGAATAAACCTATATATCTATGGTCTGTTTATTTTTGACAAGGATGCCAAAAAAAAAAAAAAAAGAATATAGGATAAACTACTTCCCTTCTTCTTGGCCAGTTCCTAGGGGATGAGCCTCCCACTGCCTCTTCCCTCATAGTCCTGTCCAAGGTCATCTAAGGTCAAGTGTCACAAGTCCAAGAGCTCTGATTTGACTCTTGGCTCTCTTTCTTCCCCTCTCAGGTAAAGAGTCCCATCCCAACACATTGGCTCAAGGGTACTGCACAAACCCTTCTACAGACCAGACTCAAATCCATTTTGCAGATCCATCTGGCCCAGAGGCCAGGCTGATCTCATTCTAGACCTAAGTTCTACAGAAGGAGAGAGGTCAAGAAAGTGGACTATTCCTCTCTTCTTAAAGAACTAATCATCTAAAATTAGTAGGGAAATCCCTACACATAGATTGACATAAGCATGACCAGACCTCATGCAAGAGCAGTACATACTTGTGCTCACAGTATATGTTAAATTAGCAAGTGCACCTTACTTTCCACACAAGTGAGCACACACACAGAACCACAACATGTTGCACATTCCATAAACCCACACACAACTGTCTCCATTCCTAAATGCAGACGTTTAGGAATCACACAATCACCAATATCTAGCACATGTGCATTTCCGAATTCTCCCCCACACTAGCATGTACAAGGGCATATACACACGTGGTACAGTCATGTTCATAAATGTGTATGCATACCTACTGCTAACCACTACTGTTAGAAAAGTACTTCAACTTGCCTGATTTTTCCTCAGATTCAGTGTCAGAAAGAGTCTCATCTCTCTTCTGCAGCCCCCTTACATATGGTAGCAGATGGGAAAACTGCTTGTGCCTATCAGAGGAAGCATGTGCTTCTTGTCTTCTCACACCCCTGTTACAAATAAATGTAACATCACGGCCACAGGTTCCCTGGGGCCGGAGATTAGTTAGGAGCCCAAGTCGGTAATCTCTAGATAAACAATTATTCATGTCTCCCAAATTGGAAACCAAGTGATCTCGGCCAGCTGGAAAAGTATAAAAAGGCCTCTCCCTTTGTCTTGAACAAAATGAACTCTCTTCAAATACCCTTTAGCAGAAAAGCAGGAGATAAGAAGCAAATGGAAGGCTACTAATCTCTCTTTTCTTTTATAAGAACAATGTATTTTTTATTATTATTACTTATTTCATTCCACAGAAAGTGCTAATGGAATTGTAAACCAGTCTAACTGCTCCTGGAAGGGGACAGAAATAGTTATAGCTTCAGAGATTTTAGCTTTAAGACATGGTTCTCCTCCCCCTGTCTGTTTCCCCATCAGTGGAATGGAACAGGGTCAAAGGAGAGGTTTCCTGGCTCCTTCTCATATTCAATGTCCTATGCAAGCTAGTTCCACTTCAAAGTAAGTGTCAGACTGGCCTGGATTCAAATTCTAGCTAGGCTGCTTACTGAGCAATTTCAAGTAAAATAGTTCATTTTGCTAAACTGTGAGAGAAAGAGAAATCTCTCTTCCGTAAAACAGGGAATTAACATCCCCCTCACAAAATTACTGGAGAATTCAGTGAAATAATCATTGTAAAATGCTCTGTAAAACATAATAAATCTAAAAGCATTAGTTGTTTGTTGACTTGGGGGAATATCTCAATAACTCATTTTCCATATTTGTAAAAATTGAAAATTATGGAGCATAAACATATGCCAAGTCTGTGTGTGGCACAGAAAATAAGAAGTACTTAATTATGTTAATCCCTTCCCTCCTATTATAGCAAGATTAGGGTATTACCATAGAGCTAATATCACACACATTATTTTTATAACCCCTTTGTATTTTCTGGGGTCTTATCCTACATCTGCATGTATATTATCAGCTCTTTGAGGGCATCAGGCAGCAAAGGATGTGCTTTGTCTTAAAAGTCAATGCAATATACTGAACGAGGGCTCATGAGGTCAGAGCTTTAGTCCTGGCTCGGCATCTTGCATGCAGAATAATTCTAGAGAATCATCATTAGGATGCCAAGGTTCTCATTTTTCTCATTTATACAGTATGGGTGCTATTAATCTATTAATGTTCCACTTCATAGGGCTACTGTGAGGAGCATAACCAATGTGAAAGAACTTTGAAAAGTATTCAGTTATTAATCAGGCCCTTGTCTGGATCAGCAGATATTACTTAAGTAGTTACTCAGCAAGGGGCTTGGCTAGTTGTTTGAAACTTCTCAATCATGACCTCTTGGTCAATGGATCATATAGACTAGGGATTGGCAAGCTTTTCCTATAAAGGGCCAGACAAAAAATATTTTATACCCTCTCACTTCAGGGTCCCTCAGTGGAAAGAGGGTAGATAGTCTCTGTCATGAATACTCAACCCTGCTACAGAGACAAAAGAAGCCATAGATAATAATAATTTAAAAAATGAATGGGAGCAGCTATGCTTCTATGTAACACTATTTACAAGAAAAGGTAGAACTTCTGATCTAGATGAGATGACATAGGCCTTATTTTCCCTGCTCCTCCCCATTAAGCACAACTATAAGCCCTGAAAATGACAAGCAAAGGAGAACTCTAGCAAGTGGTGAAGAGAAGATAAGCAGATTTGGTACCCCAGGGCTGGAGAAAGAAGACCATGGCTGGGTATCTCGTACCCCACCCTGTCCACCTACCAGAGATGAGCACCCAGACCTACTGGTTTTTTGACCCCTGACATAATACCAGAAGGTTATCTCATGTAGGTTCATTCCCCCACCACATCATACAGAAGACCCTCTGACAATACCAGGTAAGACTAAGCCCACCACAGGTGTAGTGTTCTCATTTCTCACTGGGCCAGAGACTCCCCTCTGCTGCTGAGAGATAACAAGGAGATAGGCAGAATTGGCAGTGGAGATAGCTACAGCAAATGCCAGGTCCAGAAAGCCTCCTTGTACCCATGAACTTGAGACTTTACTCGCCTGCCCAGAGACACCAGGGTAACTTATGAGTATCATAAAAGAGTCTCACTACAGTCATCCCTGGCAAAGAGATATTCAGCAGACCCCACTCCTCACCCTGAATGAATCCCTGCCACACCAGGCAGCACAAGCAGGGACCCAATGGGAACCCTAGCAGCACCAGAGAAATCAAGTAGAGCAAAAATTACACTGAAAAGACTGAAAATTAAACTGCCTTTGGAACCATAGTCCACAGAAGTGGGCCAAGACCCACATGCAAAACCAAAATAAGGTGGCTGTCTGCTAAAATAAAAGATTTAAATAAAACCCACTGTCTCCCAACATATTATATATAATAGATACAATGTAAAAAACCAAGAAAATCACAACTTGAGTGAAAAAAGATAATAACTTAATGCCAACACTGATTTAAATTCAATATTGGACTTCTCTGACAAGGATTTTTTTATTTTTTATTTTTTTGTACATTTTTTATTGAAGTTCAATTTGCCAACATATAGCATAACACCCGGTGCTCATCCCGTCCAGTGCCCCCCTTAGTGCCTGTCACCCAGTCACCCCATCCTCCCGCCCACCTCCCCTTGTTCGTTTCCCAGAGTTGGGAGTCTCTTGTGTTCTGACAAGGATTTTTTAAAAACAATTATTTATTTATTTTGGAGAGAGAGAGAAACATAAGAGAGGGCAGGGTGAGGAGCAGAGGGAGAGGGAGAGATTGAATCCCAAGCAGACTCCACACTGAGTGTGAGACTGATGTGGGGCTCAGTCCCACAACCCTGAGATCATGACCTGAGCCAAAATCAAGAGTTGGAGGCTTAACCAACTGAGCCACCTAGGCACCCCATGACAATGATTTTTGAAGAAGCTATCACAAAAATACTTCAATAATTGATTACAAATTAAACAATTTTTAAAATTTCAACACAGAAGCAGAAGTTATTTTAAAAGAATTAAATAAAAATTATAGAACTGAAAAATTCAATAATAGAAATTTTTTAAAAACCCACCCAGGATGGGCTCAGTGAGAGTGGAAATGACAGGGGTACCTGGGTGGTTCAGTTAGTTAAGCATCTACTTTCAGCTCAGATCATGATCCCAGGGTTCTGGGATCAAGTCCCACATTAGGCTTCCTGGTCAATGGAGATTCCTCCTCCACCCCTGTTCATTTGCACTCTCTCCCTCTCTCTCTCAAATAAATAAATAAAATCTTTTTTTAAAAAAAGGAGTAGAAATAACAGATCTATAATCAATGAACTTGAGAACAGAACAATAAGATTCACCCTCATCTGAACAATAGAGACAAAATGGAAAGAGAGAGAAGGCTCTGTGGGACAATAACAATAACCCAACATTTATACATCAGAGTTGCAGAAGAAAAGAATAAAAAGAGAATGGGCCTAAAACAATATTAGAAGAAATAATGGCAGAAAACCTCATAAATTTAGTGAAAGACAAATCCATGAATCCAACAAGCTGAGCTAACAGCAAACAGAATAAACCTAAAGATATCCACACCAAATATATCATCAGTAAGATTGTGAAAACTAACATCAAAGAAATATATCCTGAAAGCAGCAGATAGAAATGACACATTACATATAGTGGAATTCAAGTAAAAGAGGTTTTCTCATGTGAAACCCAGAAGGAAGTAGCTAATTCCATATCCAGTGAAACTGTCCTCTAAGAATCAAGGGGAAATAAAAACAGTACAAAATGAAAGGAAACTAAAAGAATTTGTCTCCAGCAGACTTATCCTTAAATGCAGTTCTTCACACAGAAAGGAAAAGAAAAAAGAAGGAATATTAGAGCATCAGGAAGGAAGAAGGAAGAAAAGATCAGAAATAGGGACATACATAAAATAGTGTCCTTTTCTTCCTGAGTCTTATAAATCATTTTAATGATTGAAACAGAAATTATGACATAATCTGATAGTCAAAACAAAGGCATTTAAAAGTGAGGAAGAAAAAGGGTCCTAAATTCAAGTGAGCTTTCCACCCTTCACTTGAAGTAGCAAAATGATACTGGTTGGCTATTATAAATCACATACGTACACGTAATGCTCAGAGCAACCACTATGAAAACTATACAAAGAGATTCACTCAAAAACACTATAAATAAGTCCAAGTGAAATCTTAAAACATGCCACATAATCCTCAAGAAAAGAAAAGAGAAATCAAGGAAACAAATGAAAATCAAATAATAAAAATGGTAGACCTAGGCACCACGATATCAATGATGACCTTAAATGTAAATGATCTAAATACACCAATCAACAAACCAGGATTAGCAATATGAATTCAAAAAAGAGTAACACCCAACTATATGCTGTTTACAAGAAATTCACTTCAAACTCAATAACATAATAGTTTGAAAGTAAAAGAACAGAAAAGATATGCCATACAAACATTTTTTTTAAAGCAGGAGTAAGGGCGTCTGAGTGGTTCATTGGGTTAAATGCCTGCCTTCAGCTCAGGTCATGATCTCAGGGTCCTGAGATTGAGCCCCACATGGGCTGAGCAGGGAGCCTGTTCCTCCCTCTGCCCCTCATTCATGCTCTCTCATTATCTCTTTCTCTCTCTCTCAAATAAATAAATGAAATCTTTTTTTTAAAAAAAAGCAGGAGAGGTGTATTCATATCTGATAAAGTAGATTTCAGGGAAAAGAAATTACTAGAGACCAAGAAGAACATTGTATCATAATGCCAAAAGTATCATACTACTGAAAAGACAATGTGTGAACAACAAACAGAGCTCCAAATTACATGAAGTCAAAATTAATATAGAGCTGAATGGAGAAATAGTCAAATCCACAGAGACTCCAACACTCTTTTCTCATCAACTAATAGAACTCCTAGATTGAAAATCAGTGAGGAAATGGAAGCTTTTAATAATACAGTCAACCAGCAGGACCTAAAAGACACATATGAAACACTTCATCTAACTATGGAAGAATCCACATTTTTTTTTCAAGTGGCCATGGAATTTTCATCAAGATGCCATACAAGGACCATAAAACAAGTCTTAACAAATTCTTAAAAATTTAAAGAATTTAAGCCAAACAAAATGGGCTCTCTGACCAAGATAGAACCTAAGTAGAAATTCATAGCAGAAGAGCAACAGGAAAATGTGTAAATATGAAAATTAAACAACATATATCTAAATAATCCATGAGACAATGAAAAAGTCTCAAAGTCAATTTAAAAATGGAATTGAAACACAACATACCAATTTATGTGGGATGCAGCTAAAGTGGACTGAGAGGGAAATTAATAGCACTAAATGCTTGCATTAGAAATAAGGAGAACTCTCAAATCAGCAACCTAAATTCTTACCTCAAAAAGCCAGAAAAAGGAGAGTGAAATAAGCTCAAATCAAGCAAAAGAAAAGAAATGATAAAGATAAAAGTGGAATTCAATAAAATTAAAAATAGGAAAACAATAGAAAATCAATAAAATAAAGTATTTCTTTTTTAAAAAATCAATAAATTCATAAACCTCTGGCAAGACTGACAACAAGAAAGAACACAAATCACCAACATCAGAAATGAAATGGGAAATCACTGTAGGTTCTGAAGCCATTAAAAGCATATTAAGATTGCAAACAACTTTCTGCCCATAAATTTGACAACTTAGAAAAAAGTGATCCTCAAAAAACCACAACGGCCAAAATATATCCAAGATGCAGTTGATAATCTGACTAGCCCTCTGTTCATTAAAGGAATTGAATTTGTAAATTAAAACTCTTGAAAAACAAATATGTAGGACCAGATGGCTTTGTTGGATATTTCTACAAAATAGTTAAATATGAATTAATGCCAATTTTATACAATCTCTCCCCAAAAATAGAAGAGAAGGGAACACTTCCTAACTCATCTTATGAGGCCAGTATTATTCTGATACCCAAACCATACAAAAACAGTACAAGAAAACTATCAACCAATATCTCCCATGAATATAAATACAAAAATTCTTATTATAATACCAGTAAACTTAATGGAACAATGTATAAAAATAATTTTATAGACCACGAGGAAGGGACATTTATTCTAAAGATGCAGGGCTCCTTTGAAAATGAATCAATATAACCTATCATATCAACAAACTATAGAAAAAAATCACATGATCGTATCAACTGATGCAGAAAAAATTTTGACAAATCCAACTGCTATTCATAATTTTAAAAAATCTTCAGCAAATTAGGGATTGGGGGAAATTCTGTCAATTCAATAAAAATAATCTACAAAGGTCCTATAGCCAACATCATATTTAATGGTGATAGGGTGAACATTTTCACCCTAGGATGGGAAACAAGCCTGCTCTTAACCACATCCAACTTTCCTAGGAGTGGTAGGCAAATAGATGTGGTCATAAGAGGGCAACACGACAAATCCTTGTGGTATCAGACCTGTTCATTATCTTCACAACTGTGGTGGATACGTGAACCTACACAGGTGATACAATTGTATAACACCTAATAGACACACAAAAACAGAACAAGGGAAATAACTGAAAAAAGATTGGTTGGTTATTTTGATGTCAGTTTCCTAGTTGTGATATGATACTACATTTTGTAAAAATTGAAGAAAATGGCACACTGTCAAGGGATCTCTCTGTATTAGTTTTTGCAACTGCATGTGAATCTACAACTATCTCAATAAACATCTCATTTTTTTAGAAAAATAAGGAGAAAACCCAAGTAGTGGATTTTGGCCTGTGAGCCAAAATTTGCAGACCACTGAGCTAGACCATTGTTTCCCAATCCTGGAAACATGTTAAAAATTAACTGGAAAGTTTTTAAAGCTAAAGATGCCTAGGCTGTACCCCAACAGAGTTTGACTTAATTGTTTTGGTCTGGAGCCCATGCATGCACAGTTTTTCAAAGCTTCCCAGGTGATTCCAGTATACAGTCAGATGGGAGAACCCTTGTTCCCTTGAACATAAAATGTCATTTTTTGAAAAATATTTTACTTATTTATTCACGAGGGACACACAGAGAGAGGCAGAGACATAGGCAGAAGGAGAAGCAGGTTCCCTGAGGGGAGCCTGATGCAAGACTCGATCCCAGGACTCTGGGGCCATGCCCTGAGCCAAAGGCGGATGCTCAACCACTAAGCCACTCAGGCATCCCAAAATGTCCATGACTTTTGTCTTCTTTTTTTTCTCCTTGGCCCACATTAAGTCAGAAACCAAAACCTAAAATATACCCACAGAAAACTGTTAAACATTTCCCTTCTATCAAGAATACCAATGCCTTATTTCTGACCTTTGTCACCCATCACCTGAACCAGTATAATGGACTCTTGGCTGTCCTGCTTGTCTCTTGTACTTACCCTGGAAAACTAGCTCTAATGGTACTTCCAGACTGCAAGTCTGATTGTGGCATTCTTTTGCATAAAATCCTTTTTAAATTCCACTTTGCTTAAAAGAGTACATCTGTGCTATTTCATTTGGCATGATTCATCCAGTCCCCCACACAACTCCATCACACACACCTGTGTCCCACTCATTCAGAACTTCTCCCTATCCTCTGGACACTTCTGGACTTTTCATAGTTTCATCCTTCCACACAGGCTGTGCCTAAAGTAAACTTTTTAATCCTTCTTCACAGGGGAAATTTCGACTTTTCTTTCAAGATTCAACCCTCTCAATGAGATCCCTTCTAGCAGGAGTAGCTCTTCACTCCTTTGCATAGCATTCTGCCCAGACCTTACTGTGTGCCTGTCCCTATACTCCACTATATGTTCTAAAGTCAGTAGCCAGGTGGCTACTGGATGTCTGGTATAGAACTTGGAACATGGTAACATTTTCAAATGCAGAGATAATTGAAATTTTAAAAATAGAAAAAAATTAAAAAAAGAAATTTTTAAAATAGGATCAAATTACCTGTTAGAACCCTAAAACTGCTACTCATCCTTGAGTCTTGGTTTAAACATGGCCTTCAGGAAGCCTTTTCTGAGGTCCATGAGTGACGTATGATGCCCTCGGTTATTTCCCCAATAACACCATGCTTTCCCTATGCTAGCACTTGTCATATTGCTCTTATACTTGCTGGTTTACTTGTCTGCTTTCCTATAGGGTGGAAACTCCATGAGATAAGATTCTGGATTTTTATGGCTCATTGCTTTAGGCCTAGCACTTCGCATAGATTAGATGATCAATAAATAGTGGCTTCATGTATGAATGGATGATCTCCATCTAGTGATGTGTCTCTTAGTACATAAATAATCTCTGTTCTCTGCTTCATACCCTAGAAGTACAGCTTCCCTGTCCCAACATCATTTCTTAGCAATAGAATATACAATCTCCAAGCCAAACTGTTGATCCATCTGCACTCCCCTGACTTGGGAATGTCTTTGCTGCCCAGGTGGTAAAGAGGTTACAATACATGACCAGTCTCCTTTGTCAGAACTTGGATATGACATCACTCTGCCTGCTGAATGTACAATAGTCAACAATTCCAGTGGGCTTTAGGACCTGTTTACACTAATTATAGAACATCCTTTTGTTTAGGGAACAAGAGAATTTGAACTGAATGTGAGGGATCCCACAAGGGAAGGCAGCTTTGAAAGATGTGATGTTATCATCTGTGCTATGCAAATTGAGTTTGGGTTGAAATATGAGTTCTGTTTGCCTGACTCAAAAGCACCCGGTGAAACATTAGTGTTACTGTAAAATATGGTGACACACTGGAGCTCACACATTATGCTGAGAGCCTCCAGTAAAGCAAGGCAGCCCAAACAGTTCTCCTTTATTCTTTTATTCAGTGTTTGAGGGAGTTGCCAATCTAATAATAAATTCTTCTTCCTGGGAAGAGGGCACCTGATGAGTACAAAACAGCATTTTTGATTAAAAAAAAGTATGCACATTGGGGGAGGAAATCACTTTGCATTTTTTCAGCTCCTTCCATAGAAGAAGGAGGTGGCGCTGGAAAAACACACACTCATTTATTGTCACAGCAGCAGAACAGCGGGGACTCCACAATGTCTGTTTTTCTAAGGAAGGAAAATGAAGCCACAGGAGAGTTCCTGAGAACTAATAGCAAGAAGGAGCAGGGACAGGATGGAGAAATGGCCCAGCCCCCTTGGGATCAGCCAGGTTCTCTGGGACAGCATCCTCTGAAAGGACAGAAGAACATCCAGTTGTATTGTGATTCTTAGAAAGTATAAATAAATGGTTTCTAAAGTTTTAAAAATGAACTACTCTGTAAGTTGTTGCTTTTTTAATGTTGAGTGTGCAACATCAATGTATCTGTCCCTATCTCTCCCTCAACTTCTACAAGGAAAACATAAGCTCCATGAGGACAGAGACTCTCTTATTCAACATTGTATCCAAAGAGCCTAGAACAGTGTCTGGGATATAATGAGTGCTCAATAAATATTTGTTGAATGAAATAATAATAAAGACATGAGTAAATACACATGTATTTATTTATGGATTATATTCATGCATTCAAACTAATGTATATTCATGTAGTGAAATATTATGCAAATTTCAATGCCTATTGAAAAAGGGAAAACTCAAGAAAGAGAAGCAAATAAATATGAACAGCAGTTCCCATGATTTTCCCTCCATCTCCCCCTCAGAATATTACTATCTACTCCCCTTTATATTGCATATAAAATCATCTTTAAACTTCAGGGTGAATATGAATCACCAAGGAAGCTTTTTTAGAATGAGTATTTTTATTCAGTTCTCTCCTTTTTCTTCCTCCACCTTTGCCTTAGTTTCTGATTTAATGGGTATGATTAGGCAAGGCTTAGAAATTGCATTTTTACAAGTCACTGGAAATTATGTTGTAGATCTACTTGGAACTACATTTTATGAAATTCATTGTAGAGAAAGTGTTGGTTTCAGGGGCAAGTTGCTCCAGGTCCAAGCTTCTGGAATAAGCCAGTTCTACCTTTCACAATTATGGAGTTCTTTGGAGCCTGGCTTTACAAATGGGAACACACACACACACACACACACACACACACACACACACACATTCCCCACAGTACTTGGTACCCTAAGGGTCATATTCAATTACAGCAAATACGTGGCACAATCTAAGAACTAACTACAGCAATGTCTCGGCCAGGTTGGGTACTACATACACTTCAGAACCATGGACAGGCCTGGGGACCCAACCAGCCACCCAACTTGCTGTCCTCTGTTCATGGTTCTCTGTTGTCTGCTGCCCCTGCCTGGGGAGTGTGGAGCAGTACATGTGACCCTGATGCTGGAGCTGGGCATCTACTCCCCAAGACCCCAATGCTTGTGTTGGGCCTGAAGGACATGGCAGTGTCTTTCAAACCCCATATCTACCTTTTTTTCTTCTCTAAAGCTTCCTACTCCGGAATACTTAATGACACTGACCAGTTGTTCACATCAACATCAAACCATTCATGGTCACACATAGCAACATGAAACTGGATGTTGCAGAAAAAATTGGATGAGCTATACATGACATTCTTTTAAAAAAATAATTTTATTGTTTCAAAGAGTGGAGTATTTGGGGGGGAGTTGTGGGGTTTTTTAAAGTTTATTTATTTTTTAGTAATCTCTACACCCAACAGGGGCTTGAACTCACAACCCTAAGATCAAGAGTTGCCCACAACTGAGCCAGCCAGGCACCCCTATTATATTTCTCCTATATGTCAGGCACTGTGGTGGAAGCAACCAGATTGTCTATTTTACCCACCCACCCCCATTTTAATAAAAGATTTATTTATTTAGAGAGAAAATGTATGTGCCCAAGCAAGGGGAGAGACAGAGGGAGAGGGGGAAGAGCTTCTCAAGCAGACTATGCAATGAAGGGTTCTATCTCATGACCCTGAGATCATGACCTGAGCCAAAAATCAAGAGACAGACCCTTACATGATTGAGCCACATAGGCATCCCCTCTATTTTTCTCCTTTAAAAAAGCTTTTTTATTTTTAAATAATCTTAGATTTATAGGAAAGTTACAAAAATAGCATAAAGGTTTTACATTTCCAAATATTAACTACTTACTTAATCATAGTTCAGTTATTGAAATCAGGAAATTAACATTCTAGACTATTCAAGTCTGACCGTCTTTTCCCTAATGTTCTTTTTCTGTTCCAGAGTCTAATCTAGAATCCCACATTCCATATATTATTAGTGATCTTTCCTTAGTATCTATACATCTATAAAAGTTGCTCATTCTTTCCTTGTTTTTCAAGACTTTGATGTTTTTGATGGGTACTGATCAGTTATTTTGTAGAATGTCTCTCAATTTGGGTTTGTCTGATGTTTTCTATGATTAGTTTGCATTCAGGGACATTGCTTAAATTATGTCAGGGGCCAGAGATAGGAAATGTATGCATGCATTCATACATATCTAATTTACTTCTCTGTAAAATTATTCTATCTGCATATATTGTAGAACTGTAAGTTCATACGGATACCTCCCATTCCAATCCAATGAATGCCACTATGTTTATTCTAGCTATTTTCTTTTCCTTGTGACTTCATTCTCTGACAAAATACCTGCTCATTATCTACAATTTATTCACTTGTTTCCGAAACAGTATACACATGCAGTAATAGAACTGTAATGCATACACTATAGGGATACAGTATTGGTGTGTAGTTCTTTTTGTCTTTAACCTTGTAGCATCCTGTTGTAAAAAAAAAAAAAAAAAAAGAACTGCTTTCCAAATGTAGAGTATCTTTGATGTCAGTGTATGGTATATGTGTGTATGTTTGTGAGTATATGTGTTTTATTCAGCATCTTCCATGATTTAAATGTGTCTACTAAAAATTTTTTTTAAATAAATGTGTCTACTAGTCTCATTTCCCAAATGTAAACTGAAATTGAGCCAGTAGAAACAGCTGTTAATATACCAGATAACTACCATAGGTGAGGGAACAATAGGAGGCTCACAGAAGGTGTTCCATCTCAGACATTAGCTCCTCCCTGCTCTAACCCTCTTGATGTGTATCCTGACATGCTCCACAAAGCTTAGGATTAATTGCTTGCCAGAGTTTTTACAAAAGCAATAACCAAACCTTCTCTGACCATTTTCCAAAGTCTGTGCTTTCACAGGCACCTGTACTTGCCTCTGCCATAACATTTATTGCCCTCTATTATAAACCATCTTTTTACTACTCTCTTGGTGCCCAGAATGGAGCTGGCACTCTATCAGCATTTCTTGAATGACTGAATGAAGATACAGAAGCGTGGCTGAAACCATGTCCTTAAGTCCTTGCAGAAGATCACCCAGCATGCTTCTGGAATATGGCAACCCTGGGCCCTACCTGGAAGTCTTCAAATTCAGTAGATTGAGACAATCCCCAAGAATGTACATTTTTGCAAGATGCCCAGGAATTCTTACTTACTTTCAAGCCTGATAACTAAATGCATACTGGCTAATACAGCCCTGATAGAATACTTTGGTGGAATGGAGTAATTAGGGCAGGCTTCTTGAAAAAAGAGTTATTACTTGACTTCTTTTTTTTAAATTTTATTTGTTTATTTTATATGAGAGAGAGAGAGTGGGCAAGTGTGAGCTGGGGTAGGAGCAGAGGGAGAGGGAGAGAGAGAATCTCAAGTAGACTCCATACAGTTCAGAGCCTGATGCAGGGCTTAATCTCAAGACCCTGAACTGAAATCAAGAGTCAGCTGATTAATCAACTGAGCCACCCATGTGCCCTATTTATTATTTGACTTCTTAAAAGTGGATCTGAGGATGGAAGTCAAGGAAAAGCCAATGCACCCAGATAACAAAAGGGTTGACAACAACAGCCATTTCACATCTCCTTCAGTTGTCCAGGAGAGTGAAGAAGCCTTCAGAAATTTTCCTCAGAAGCCCCAACCCTTCCCTTTGAGAACTGCTATTGTTTACATGAAAATTCAGAAGACATGTTCTGGGCCCAGACCTGCCACTAAGTCTCTGGATTTGAATGACCTTAACAAATGCTGCCAGTAGTAATTATTACTATGGTAATATTATTATCATTATTATTATTACTTACTCAACATTTAAAATACCCCATACTGTGCTAAACATTCCTTGCACATTGTCTCTTTATGCTGATCTTAGACTCAGTTACTATTATAATTTCCATAATTCAGGGGGACATGAAGATTCTGAAAAACTCAGGAACTTTCCCAAATTTGCAGAGCAGCCAGGTTACTCATCTGTACATTGGGAATGACATCACCTCCCTCCTTGGGGTGTAATGAGTTTTAAACTATAAGAGTTGTTGCAAAATTTTCTGGCTCAAATGTGAAAAACTACTGGCAGTGCCAACTCTTCAGAAAGGGACTGGGAGTTGGGATGACAGGGAGGTTAATATTCCTTGTACATTATTTAGTGCTTTGTAAAATTTGTGTGAGCTTTCAATATCATGAACAAGTGAAGTAAAAAAAATTAAAGACAGAAAAGAGTGAAGACTAAGTAGAAACTAGAAAAAAAGCAGAATGCCGCTACCAGCTCTAGGCTGGAGGCACAAAGAGAAGGGGTAGCATTACCAGAGCCCATGGGCCAGAGTTATTAGTAGAAGCTGGAACCCAAACCTGCCTGCCAGGGGAAGCTGGAGTCATTAAGGAGATAGAGCCCAAGCAGAGGCAAGGCAGAGAGAAGGAAGAAACACTCTGGTGTGATAGATTACCCAATATTCAAAAATATTACTCCCTACCTCCACCACCATGGAAAAAGTAAACCTTCCCACTCCACAGATGTTGGGCTTGATCATATAACTGGCTTTGACCAAGAGATATTAGAAGACAGGACATTAAGCAGAGACTTATAGTGTGCTTGCATAATTAGACCTTCTCACCTGCCCTTTTCCCATTGCCACATAAAGAGCATGCCTTGAGTAGCCAACTAGTGTCTGAAGACTAAGAGACACACTAAGAGATACCCCAGAAAACTTGCAGAATTGAAGCATGGAGCCTGATTTCCTCAGCACTACAAGTCAAAACAGAGCCACTCCAACAGATCCATGGACATGGGAGCCTGAAGTGTTTGCCATAGCATGACACTGAGTTGTGCTAGTATGTAGCAATAACTGATGGATGCACCTAGCTGCTCCCTTCCTCCTGCTCTCCAGTCTTCCATCCATGCCTCCCATTTGACTGCACCAAGCCAGAAGCCAGTTGATATAGGATCTTGGGAATTATAGCCTTCTTGTGATATGGAGATAAGCAAGGGAAGAACAAGGAATGGATCAGGGTGGGGGGCAGGGGAGTGGAAGTAAGCATAGATCTGTCACAGCTTATGACAACATTATAGTATCTGGCATAAAATAGGTTGTTCAGGGAGGCCTGGGTGGCTCAGTGGTTGAATGCCTGCCTTAGGCTCAGGTCATGATCCCGGGTTTGGGGGATTGAGTCCCACGTGGGGCTCCCTGCGAGGAACCTGCTTCTCCCTCTGCCTGTGTCTCTGCCTCTCTCTCGTGAATAAATAAATAAAATCTTTTTTAAAATAGGTTGCTCAAAAAATGGAGATTATTATTATTTGGGAAAAAAAACCTCTAGAAAGAGTAAGGCTCACCATTAGGTTCAAGGTCACTTTCCAGGACAGTGTCCCTGGTTTCTAGTTGAAGAATACTCCTGAGAACTAGACTGACTGAGAAGCAAAGCATAATAATGTGATAACGACAACACTGACAAGGATATAATCATAAAATAGTTAACACTGATTGAGAATTTAATATGCTACAGGGATTTTTTTAAGTTCTTTACATGTGATAATCAGAACAACCTTATGAGATTGGTACTAATAGATAGATGGTGCCCAATTTATGATGTTTCAACTTTACAATGGTGTGAAAGTGATACGTATTCAATAGAAACTGTACTTAATATTTTGAATTTTCATTTTTCCTAGACTAGTGATATGTGGTACGATCCCCCCTTATGATGCTGGGCAGCAGCAGTCAGAGCTACCAGTCAGCTCTGCAATCATGAGAGTCACAACTGATTTACTTACAGCCATTCTGTACCTATACAACCATTGTGTTTTTCACTTTCAGTACAGTATTCAATAAATTATACAAGACTATTACCACTTTATAATAAAATAGGCTTTTTGGAGCACCTGGGTAATTCAGTTGGTTCAGCCTCTAACTCGTGGTTTTGGCTCAGATCATCATCTCAGGGTCATGAGATTGAGCTCTATGACCAGATCAATGTGGAGTCTGCTTGAGATTCTCTCTTACACTCTCTGCCCTTCCCCAATTGCTCGCTCGCTCTCTCTAATAAATAAATAAATAAATAAATAAATAAATAAATAAATAAAAAATAAAATTTTTATTTTAAAAAATAGGCTTTGTGTTAAATGATTTTGCCCAACTGTAAGATAATGGAAGTGTCCTGAGCATGTTTAAGGTAAGCTAGGATAAGCTATGATGTTTTGGGTAGGTTAAGTGTATTAAAGTGCATTTTTTACTTAGGACATTTTTAACGTACAATAGGTTTATCAAGACTCAACTCCATGATAAGTCAAGGAAGATCTGTATATCTATTTTCCTGGTAAGAAAATTGAGGCACAGAGAGGTGACCCAAGATCATGTAGCTAGTAAATGTCATGGTCAGTATATAAACCCAAGTAGTCTGCCTTCAGTGTCCATAGCTTTGACCACTACAGTAGAGAAAAACTATGTGTGTTACATAGTTGAAATTTAGAGATTTGAGTAGGATGTGCGTGTCCGTGTGTGTATGTGTGCGTGTGTACATGTGTGTGTACTGTGTGTGTGTGTGTGTGTGTGTGTGTGTGTGAGCGATGAGGAGAGGGACTGACTTCTAAAGCTTAATCATAAGGCATTGTGAATTCTCAAGCCTTGCTGATGCTGGAGAAGATGAATGGGGAAGAGGCAGCTGGGCTAGGGCATGGCATCTTGGAGCCAAGTTGATGAAGCTGGAGCCATAAATCCTTCTTCTAGAGCACACACTTCTTCCTGGGAGACTGCATCTGACAAGCAGAGGAGAGAGATGCCATCACCTGGACTGGGGACATCACTGGTGGAGCTTTCCCTGGGAGCCAAGGTAGCTCATGACAGAGCAATCTATGTGTGACAAGAGTGTCCTATATTCTCCTCTCAGGTGGAGAAGTAGGGAGCAACCCAGGGACTGTCCCCAGAAGCTCCAAGGGATAACAGGCTTTGGAATTAGAGAAAACTAGGTCCAAATCTGGGCTTTTTCTCCTATGAGCTATGTGACCCTAGGGAAGTTGTTTAACGTCTCTCAATCAAACTGCTGACACAGGGTACCTCCCACAGGAAAATTAGATGATAATAAATAATATCTCCCTTGGAAAGTTGTCAAGGAGATTCAGTAAAATTGTGTTTAATAAAATACTAGCTCAGTGCCTGGCAAATGATTACATTCAAAGCTCGTTGGAGACAACCCCTTTTCCTTCTTAACTGATGATGATAAGACTAATATTAGTTGTAAGTGGTTTACCTATAATCAGATGCCAAGCATCACAGCAGCACATTCTGTAAGCAACACAGTTGAAAGGAAAGGCCTTCCCCAGCTGTTAGAAGTGGTACAGCTAGTGGGGTTTGGGCATAAGTTATCAGGGTTCTCTGTCCAATCCAACCACTCACTTGGTATATGGCTTCCAGCAAGCTAATTTCTTGAAGGCTTAGTTTCATCATCTGTGAAATGGGCAATAAAACAGTGCCTCTACTACTGGGGAGTTACGAGAGTTCACTGAGCTAATGCACCTCAGGCAATTGACATCATTCATGGCACACAGTAAACTCTTGATGTATGCTACTTGTGATTATCATGAAGCATGTTGTTAGATACATTGATCAAGGGTGCAGGCTCTAGAACCAAACCAAACTCAAAACCTGGCTCTGCTGCTTACCGCAGTGTAGCAAGAAACCTTGGGCAATAAATTGATTCTTCTGCATCTCACCTTGCCCACCCATGACATAGTGATAACAATGCAAACTTCTTCACGGTGGTTGCTGAAAATGAGGAAAATGTTCAGGATAATGTCTGGCATAAATAAGGATTTAGTAACCATTATATTGTCTTCACTTCCAAAACAGCATCAACATTTTTGGGAAAAGGGCATTTTTTTAAAAGTAGGCTCCACACTCAGTGTGGAGCCCAATGCAAGGCTTGAACCCACAAGATCAAGACCTGAACTGAGATCAAGAGTCAGAAGCTTAATCCTCTGAGCCATGCCGGTGTCTCTGGGCAAAAGGCATTTTATCAGGTCATGAGATTACTGCATATATACAGAAAACACATTCCATCACATACATGAAGCAAACAACAAGTAAATCAAACATCAATGAATTACCAGGAAAAAGGGGCTAAAAATAGGCAGCGGTTATTGACTGGGCAGAAAATAAAGATAGAGGGCTGTTTCTTTATAAGCTCCATTAAAAGGGAGAAATCACACAAACAATTTCTGTCTATGACACAGAAGATGTTCCCCCAAATATATATATATATATAATTTATATATTTTACATATGTATGTACATATATATTTAGAATAATAAAAGGTGGCAAAAAATAAATGATTCTCTATACCTGTTATCTAGGAAATTTAGCCTGATTGGATAGCTGGGAAAGCAGTGTGGTATATACAAGATGTTCAAGTGATGTTTCATTGAATGAATGAGTACTGGGGGCATTACTCAAATGAATGATAATATGCATGATTGAAAGAGCGTGGAGGCCACTGGTCCACGGAACTCTTCCCAATTCCTACCACAGGAATCTAAACTCTTCCCACTTCAACACCACTTCCCTTTCCCTTCTCTTGTTCTCTATCCATCGTCCATCTACTTGTGATTGCCCCTCATTCCCCAAATATGAGTGCCTTACTTCCCTCTTCTAAGATGTCCTTCCTTTTGCCTTGTTAATCTCCAATGCATCTTTTCAAACCCTATTTAAGTGCCCCGCCCCCATGAACTCCTTCTCAACTTGTCTTTCTTCCTTGCTTCTATGTCATTTTGTACAGATGTTCACTCTAGCTCTGATCACAACACATTGTGACCATCCATTTGTGTGTGTGTTCCCCTCTCCCTGCTTTACTGTCATAGGATAATACTAGGCACAAAGTAGATGCTTAATTTCTATTTGTGGGGGAAAAAAGAGGAAGAACATGATGGATGGGTGGATGGATGGATGGATGGATGGATGGATGGATGAGTGAATGACTATTTTCAATTCCTGGATGGACTTCTGCCCTCTTCTCCCCTTCACTTCCCCTCCCTTCCCTTCCTTCAGAGACTTCTCTCTCTCAATTGTCCCTGCAGGACCAACTGTGTCATTCTTTTACCTATCATTTTGCATGTCTTGTCTCTTTACTTTCTTGTGCTTTTTTTTGCCACTCCCAACTTGTCCTTCACTATGCTCCACACCTGATCTTCTGACCTACCTGTTGTACTTCAATTGCCTTTCTGGCATCCCAGTCTCTGAGTGAGCCCTATGATCTCAAATGTCTTCTAAAACATCTGCTTGACTCTTTCCTACTCAACATTCAGAACTCTTGCCTGACATTACCACCTCCAGCAAGTCTTCTTGTACAACCAACTCAGACTCTTTAAAAAAGCCATTCAGGATTCAAGCCACACTGAACTAGGACTCCAAAACCAGGATGGACCGCTTATACTCTACACCCTTGCTGTGTATTCATTTCCACTTGATGCACTTGCAATGTTCCTGGAAAGCCTCCCACTGTTCTGGCTCAGCTTCCAGGATGCATGCTGTGACACAGGGAGTTCTGTGTCAAACTCGCAATTAACTAACTACTGTACTTAAGCTAATCTCAGCCTAATTAATGGCTGCTCAAGCTATCGGTGCTGATAAAGCAGAACTGCTGCTGCTCAGGAGTTCTGCTTCCTGCAGTCTCAACTGTGTCAGAACAAGGATGTGGCACCCATCCAGACTTCTTCAGAGCCCAGGGGTTTCTTAGTTCAATCACAGGGGATTGAGCACAAAGATGAATTTGCATTTTCCATCTTTCTAGGACTCTTGGGAAGTGCTTTCTGGGGTCTCAGCTCCAGTCATCTCCACTACTCACCTAGGGGGTACTTCAGGAGCCTGTAATACTCCATGAATGAGTTGCCAGGCAAATGTGCTTACACTTAGTCAAACTGACGTTTTGCTGGCAACAAAAGCAACAAAAACAACAACAACAAAAGCCCCCCAAAAAATACTTTTCCAAACTTTTCATTTCCTTTAAGGATTAAGTTACCTTAAGCATACAGTTTTATAAAGTATATAAAATTAAGTTTCTCCATTAACAAAATATTACATGCTGATCACAGAAGATTCAGGAAATACAAAATTGTGAAAAGAAACACCCCTTCTACAGTCTAAAGTCTTAAATAACTTTGATATATTCCCCTCCAATATTTTTCTCTGCAGTCTTTTCCAATTTTTATTCTCAATGTCTCCATAGTTTTGATCACTCTGTGGATACTATCTTGGATCTTGATTTTTATTAGGATTTCCTAAGACCCTCTTTTTGTCTGCTATGGATATCAAAATGAATCTTGTTACAAAATAATAATAATAATAGCTCATACTGAACATTTACTATGGTACATAGCACATACTCCCATTCTCTCTATAGTTTTTGAACTTAAATCTATACACAGATCCTGTTTGTGTACTATTATACCCATTTACCCTCCCAGGACACTGGGGCTCAGAGAGATGAAATAACCCACCCAGGTTCAGGGCGGGGCACAGCAGGGGTACAGTTTGAATTCAGATTGTTTAGATCTCAAACCTGCTCTCTTAGCTGCTAAACATATTGTAGCTTAAAAACACCATGAGCAATTTTCTCTATAGCAATGGATTTTGCACATGTTTATGCACATGTGTGAGGAAAATCTACTTAGAAACTAATAAACAAATATCTACTTAGAGTTCAAGTGTTTTTCGGGCTCATTTTTTCTTCTTAGCAGGTAACTTCTAGTCAACTCACCATGCAATAGATAAGGCAGAAGCAAAATAGAATGAGACCTGCATGTGGGATGCCTGGGTGGTTCAATGGTTGAGCATCTGCCTTCGGCTCAGGGAGTGATATCAGGGTCCTAGGATTGAGTCCTGCATCAGGCTCCCCTCAAGGAGCCTGTTTCTCCCTCTGCCTGTGTCTTTGTCTCTCTCTCTCTGTGTCTCTCGTGAATAAATAACATCTTTAAAAAAAAAAAAAAAAAAAGAATGAGACCTGCAAGGATTTCTCTGTTATCAACTTAAACCTGACCCTCAGGTTTCCATTATCCTCTCCTTGATTTTATTATTAGGATATGATCCTTATGTCCATTTATATAACAAGGGTTTGGGAGCATACAGACTCAACTTGAATGCTAACTCTGCCATTTGCTTTTTCCATCGCCATGAACAAGTTACATACAGCCTGAGTTTTCTCACCCACAAGATAGGAATAATAATGCCCATCCTCCAAAGATAATAATTACTTTGAGTCACAAATGAGGACGTTTGAGTCAGTTAGGTGTAAAGCATTTCAGACTGTCCTTGATAATTAGCAGAGTACTATAAATGGTAGATACTTCTATTTTTTTATTTTTTTTATTTTTTTTATTTATTTATGATAGTCACAGAGAGAGAGAGAGAGAGAGAGGCAGAGACACAGGCAGAGGGAGAAGCAGGCTCCATGCACTGGGAGCCCGATGTGGGATTCGATCCCAGGGTCTCCAGGATCGCGCCCTAGGCCGAAGGCAGGCGCCAAACCGCTGCGCCACCTAGGGATCCCGTATAAATGGTAGATACTTCTTTATGTAAGAATCAACACATCTGAGTTTTAGCCTTCCTAGATAGTAATATATTATTCATTCATTTGGCCATAAATGTTCATTTTTACTAAGACCCTATCTGAGTCAGCTTTTGAGCTAACTTTGAGAAATGTGAAGATTAAAACTTTTGACTCATCTCTGTAGTTCTATCTCCTCCTAGAGGTCCGGATACTCCTGGTTTAAAACAAAACAAAAACTAAAAACAGGCCTCTGCAGTGGATCCACTCCTGAGCAGCTTGATGGACCAGGAGAAGGATCATCACCAGCTCAACATCGCCCCCACACAGTGGTGGTGCTGGGTGATGCATTTGTGGCATGAGGATTCTCAAAATGTTTATTTTATTATGAGTACTAATCATAACGATAGCCAGTGTTTTAACCAAGAAGAGACTGAAAACGTTGGCCCCGTGTAACTGCCATTACACCTGGCTCAGATTCTTCTCCAGAGCATCTTATCTGTTGCACAAATCCTTCCCAAATACCTCCCTGGACCTGCTCCCAAAATTGAATTGGGCAGAACATTGGCTGCTTATATCTAGCTATGATTTATTTCATCAACATATGGATGGGTTCCTAATTTCAATATCATTATCACGGGGTGGCTCCACTCCCAGGATACAACTTTATTATATCTGTACCTTCTGCTTCAGTCAGGAAAATTCTGTATATATACACAGCTGATCTTGCTTTTGTGATCATGAGGGTATAAGTGTGCAGCAGTTCCTCTTCCTTATTTTCCGATGCCCCATCTACCTCTGTGCTTTTTTTCTACATTCATTCATGCATCTTCTACTTCCATCAACTAATACTGATAATTTTTTCTCATCTGATACAAAACATTTCCCTTGTGATCAATACTCCCTATTTAGCAGAGTTCACCATGTAATAGGGTAGAAAGACATAAAATCAAATACAGAAAACATCATCAGGAAAGACAATCTTATATCCGAACACTATACATATGGTAGAATGGTAACAGAGGAGTCGTTGATTCTTCTTAGAGCCATCAAGAAAGGCTTTTCAGGGAGGTAAAATTTGAATTGTGTCTTTTTTATGGTTCAATGTGAGTCTTCCACACATGTCCTCAATCACAAAAAGTAATAATACTAATAGTAATTGAAAGAAGGTTAGCCTGAGGCCATAACATGTACAAAGATGTGGAGGCCTGAGCCACCACAATGAAACAAGTAACTATCAGGTTCTTCAATATGGCTGGGACACAGGCAGTGCAGGGTTGACAGATGGAGATTAGGATAGAAAAATAGATTTGAAGTCAGATTACAAAAGGTGTAGGATTCTACAGGGCATCAAACTACAGGCCACCAGGAGCCATTAAATAATAAACAAGCAAAACAAAAATCTGTAATTAAAACAGCAATCATTTAATAAGCCCAAAATAATGTGGCAGGCCCTGTGCTAAGCAATCTACATACATTTCATGTAAAGTCACTGTTATAGATGAAAGGGAAATGCTTGACAATATCACATAGTATTACAGAGAGGGAACCAGGAAATGCCTGGATCCTGCTTAGGAAACCATCCCAGCCCTATCAAGAAGTTCTAATATAATAAAATAAGCAAATGGACATCTAGGTCTGGCCCCCTCAGAAGTCTGACCTCTGTACCACATTTTTGAAGGACTGCTGTACATTCAGTGCAGAAAGCTCAGAGGAGGTAGAAAAAGAAGCAGAATATTACTTCATCCATCAAGGCACAAAGGCCTGAATTAAAGAAGTGGCCAAGGGGAGGGAAAGAAGAAAATAGAGAGGAGAGGTGGAATAAGCATGGTTTATAAAAATGAGAGCTGGAATAAACAGGGTTTATTAGATAAAAGCAAAAGTGGGAAGGAGACAAAAAGAGTCTTAGCTGCTGGCTCTGAGCTGTCAGGCCAGAAATGGCAGGTGTGACAGCTCTCCAGAGCTCTTTTAGCTGTCCTCCCAGCTGGAACCTCAACTTTTCTCATCTTGAAACTGTGAAAGTTTCCCCCACATGCCAGGGCACCCATGGCCCTCAGCATTCCTCTGTAACCACTGCAGACCCCGAGATGATTCATCTCCCTGTCAAGCTTCTCGTCACCCTTAATTTTCCAACCAACACTTCCCCTTCTTTGCTAACCTTTCTGGCAGACACTGTTCATGCTCTGCCATTTCTAGACCTGCCAGCCAACCAGGCATGGAGCCTGAGCTCCTGTGGCCATTGGTGGAGTGATGGGAAACTGAGTTTGACTCTAGTTTTGAACCTCCAATGGCCAGAACTGTGTGTGGCACATAGAAGGCAAATGACTGCGTGAATACACAAACCTCGGACTTGATTTTGCTGAGCTTGAGTTTTCTCATACATGCAAAGGGGATAGGAAATCTCATCTCAGTGCATGGCTTTGAGGACAAAATGTGGTTAAAAACCAAAAAAGGTGAAAGAGTCTTGAAGATTGAAATGTACTATTTACACAATGGTTAATTTTATGTGTCAATTCAGCCAGGTCATGGGGTGTTCAGACATTTGGTCATTATTTTGGGTGTGTCTGTGAGGGAGTTCTGGATGAGATTAACATTGGAATCAGTAGACTGAGTAAAGTAGATTGCCTTCCCCAATGTGGGTAGACACCATCAAATCCAGGGAAGACTTCAATAAAAGAAAAGACTGACTCTCCCCTGAATAAGAGGTAATTCCTCCTACTTGAAAGCCTATGAACTAGGACATCAGTTCTCTTCTTGCCTTCAGACTGAAACTGAAAAATCAACCATTCTTGAATCTTGAGCCTGTAGCTTTCAGACTGGACTTTGGACTCAGACTGGAACTACCCATTGGCCCTCCTGAATCTCCAGTGGGCCAGCTGAGACACTGGGACTTCTCATTCTTCATAATCACATAAGCCAATTCCTTGTGATAAATCAAATCTCCCTCTCTGTCTCTCTCCTTTGCTTCTATTTCTCTGGAGAACCTTGACCAATATGCCATGGTTACCCCCAAAGCCAATATTCAGAAATTCTCCCTCTTGAAACACTCACACTGAGACCTAAGCCATCGTGAACAGAACAAAAACATTATTCTAATAATGCAAGGTACAGGGGCAGAATGGACTGGACACGTGGAGGGAAGTCAGGGGAGAAGAGTAAGGCCAGAGGCACAATCCAAATTTCTACCAAGAAACCTCAGGATTGTCCTCAAACCTCAGGGCAGTAGCAACTGCTAGACCATCAGCTACTGGAAAGACTCAAGACCAACTCTTGAAGATAAACCACAGGACTGCAAGCCAAGGGTTCTAGCTTCTCACTTTTTATTGCATTGTATCAGGTACATTCAGGTTATTTCAGGAAACATGATAGAAAAAAGGATGGGCATCTTCAAAAATTATGAAAAGGTTCAGAGATGCAAGGTAAGTTTTGTCAAGTGGTTTAACACTAAAGTGGTAACAAAGGTCAGAGTGTCAGAGGCTTATTTTTAGGTGCTAGCTCCTGTTTGGCATAACAACAGGAGGGACATAATATCTTAAGGAAGTCAGTCAAACAAAAGACTCTCAAGGAAAGTCTTTTCATTTATTCATTTTTCAAAATATTTGAACATAAGCATTCACTTTCCAAAAGAATTTCTCTCTAGAAACCTGTGCGGGTGTAGCCCTGGACTTGAGCTGGAAGTGAGTGCTTTCAATACAGCATCACACTATTTGTCAGGTCATAGCCTGCCCTGAAACAAATTATCTCTAAAGCTGGCTCTGCAAGGTCCCTCGGAAATGGATGTCCACAGATGGTAGAGATACAGCAGAAATATGAGTGGCCTGATTGACCTGAAGTAAGACTGATCAATGGGTTCTTGAATGTCTAGGAAAGATCAGATACAAACAACATCAACCTCGCTGTGAACACGTGTACAGAGCACTTGACAGAGGAGCTGCCCAATCTGGAACCAATCTTAAAAGGCTCAGATATGGTAAAGGACAAACTGGAGGATCAATGCTGGGTCTGGGCCAAATTGGCTGGTGGAGCCAGATGAGAGTTACTCAGTGTCAAGGTCATCTGTCTGAATCAGGAAGGGTTACATATAATACGTTTGGCCAAGAGTGTGCCTCAGTGCCCTGGGTTGATCTCCATGAATATACATATTTCTACAGAGGCACCTGTGCATTAGTAGAAGATATTATCATCTGAAAGAAGAAATTTTTCTACATTATTTATACCACTATAAACTATGAAACATTTATAGGTTTACATAACCTCCTTGATTTATCTTTTAAATAGAAATTAAAGTACTTTGGATACAAGTAAGAGAAGCCCAACTTAATGAAGCCTAAGGAAAAAGGAATTTGTTGATTCATTGACTTACATCATTAAAAAGTCTAAAAAAACACAAAAGTTAGGCAAGTAAGATCCTGGGAATCAGTCAAAATAGTTGAGATTCTGTTACTCTTTTCAGTTCTCACAGAGGGTCTTTCCACGTGAAGGAAAAGATGGTGACTAGCAACCCCAGACACACAGTTTATTTCCAATGGAAATAAGTCCATCCAAAAATTCCAGCAGAAAGCCCCATGGAAGACTGTAACTGGTCTGGCTCAGGCTATATTTCCAAATCTCTAAACAAATAACTTTGGCAAGGAGAATAGAATATCCTTGTGAAATAAGAGAAGCAAGAAAAGGAGGTATAGTGGTAAAATGGGTGCTATGCAGATGACAGGAACAGATGTCTCTACTCACTTCCTTTTCCAGGTATTTAGGACCAGATGACAGAACTGCTTGCAAATTGGGTGGTAAAGTGAACTTTCTTATAAAAATTCAGAGATGTCCAGCACTTAACTTAGTAAATATTAATGTTTTATTTACCTGCATCCACACATAGCTGAGAGATGAATGTGAGAGATTTTCTTGATTTTTCTTCCCACACTGAGGAATAGAAACATATAGTTTCTGGAATAATGAGACCTGAGTTCATTTTTTTCAAGCTTTTATTTAAATTCCAGTTAGTTAACATTCAGTGTAATATTGGTTTCAGGCACAGAATTTAGTGATTCATCACTTACATACAACACCCAGCACTCATAAGAGTAAGTGCCCAAATTCAAATCCAGAACCCCTCTGTTTCCAAATCCGTGTTCTAGGGCATGATATACTGGCTCATAGGACAGCTAGGAGAGTTAAAAGAAATGCAGTATGTAGAAGTACTTTGCAACCCAGAGAGCTGTATGCAAACATAAGAGGAAATAATAAGAGTCATGAAGCTGGTTCCAGTACAAGGAGAAATGGGCAAGGTGCAAATATCTAGGAGCTGAAATTTTCCCTCAAAGCCTTCAAGACAGTTTCAAGGCCTAAGATGGAAAGGCCAGTGAGGCAAAACCCTTTAAGCAGTCAGTTCCAAAAGCAAGGGCAGCCTCAGGCTATCATTGATGCCAAGGTCTTTTGTTAGATCCTCTAAGTACAGAGAACAGGCTCAAGACTTCTCTGTCCTGCCTGCCTCTCTCCATCATCGTATGTCACTCTGATCCTACAGCCTCTCCTTCACTCCCCTTGAGAAGAGTTCAAGAATGGAAGGACTCCAACATAACAAAGGCTATCCAGAAAGCAGAGCTTATTGTTAGTGTCTCATCACCCAAGTGTCCTGGCCTATAGGACCCTGGTCTATAGTCCTGATCTATCCAGATCTGCTTTAAGGAAAGATGGGAAGGGTAGGAATAGAGATTGGAGACGGAGGGGTCTGAATTGTTTGACTAGAGTGCAGAGATATCTTCTACACCAGATTCTTGCATTTAACGTTATCTGGTGAGTCCTGCCAGAAAGAAAGAAAGGACAGCTCTGTTTTTGACTATCCCTCACTTAATTTATTGATTCAATTAAAATACTTTATTCTTATTCTGTAAATATTCCATAGCATTGTTCAATTTTGTTCTATTAAAATTCACAGAGTCCCTATTCTGTGCCAGGTCCTATGCTAGGAGCTGGGATGTGAGAATAAGTAACACATGATCCTTGTAATTCCAAGGAATGAAGGAGGTAAATACAGTGCAGCATTATGAATGCCATGACAGGGGAAACACAGGTGAATTGGAAGAACGGGAGAGTGGTATCAAACCCAGCCAAAGACGGCATTTCAAGTCCACTTCTTTTTTTTTTTTTTTTTTTTTTTCAAGTCCACTTCTTAGAGGAGGTAATCACTAAGCAAAGTTGGCGTTACCCAAGCAAAGAAATGCAGGAAGGCCATTTTGTGATAAAGCAGCATAATGTGTGTAGAGATTATTTAAAGATTTCTTTTATTAGAGGGTTAAGTGTGAGGTGGAAATTAGGTTGTTGAGGGGGAAATATCTTGAGAGTGTGTGGTACGTGTTAAGGAACATGTATCTTATCCTGCAGTTGTTAGGGAGCAACTGAAGGGCCTTGTGGAGTGCCATGGTCTTATTTTTGTTTCAGAAATATCTTTATGTTGTCTGCATGGATGATGTATTAGAGGTGAACCCGCATGTAGGAAATAGAAAGCTAGAGCAATAATTCAGGTGAAAGATAATGAGGTTTTGAATAAAGACAGAGCTCTAGGAGGGATGAGAGAGGAGAATTAATTAAAATATATATAAGGTAAAAATGGCCAGATAGGCAACTGATTGAATGCAGAGCTGAGGGAGAGGACAGAATCAAGAATAACTCTCAGGCTGCTGACTCCAGAGACTAATGGTACCATTAAATGAGTTTGTAGAAATGGGTGGAGCAGATTTAATGGGGACCACAGTAAGTGTGGTTTAGGATATGTTTGAAATTGTGATGTTCATAGAACATCTAAATGGAGATGTCCATTAAGTAGCTGCATCCACAAGCATTTATGTTGGGAAAAACACAGAGGCGTGTCACAGACTAGAGGTAGTAGTTAAAACCACAGAAGCATGTGCAACTGCTCAAGGATAACTCAAAGATGGATAAAAGGAGATAAGTGCACATGCCCAGAATCTGAGCCGAAGGGAAGGAGGAGGTCATACAGCAGATAAGAGATAATAGGAAAAGAATGGCCAGGGAAGAAAAGACAAGAAGAAAGAAGTTTCAAGATGGAAGGAAGTAGTTGGTCACTACTACCAAATGCTACAGTAATAGTCTTTGGGCATGGCCATTAGGAAGTCACAGATGAGAAGAGTGTTTGCAATTAAGTGTGACCAGTTTGTGGGAGCTGATCAATAGTATCCCTCCCTTCCCTGCCTGTGCATGGAATCACCAGAAAAATCAAGACACAAAAATCAGAAGGAAAGCAAAATGTGGCTGAGATGTGTCAGGGAGATCCTTCTCCCTTGTGCTGACCTTCTCCTCCCCAGTTTGGTTGCAGGGTGGGATGTGTCCAAGTAAGCTCACTGCATAGGGATGAACAGATAAGCCCCAAAGAAGGAGGAGGATGATTAAACAGGTAAACAGGTAAACCTCAGGCTTCTTCCAGTATCATCAGTCAGATGAGTCTATCCATCCAGAGAGAGAATGTCTATCCATCCACAGTGAAGTTGCCTTTTTCACAAAGCTCCATTCTGGAAAGGGAAGGAAAATTGCCTTCCCTTTTTAGAAACAAAAATGAGAGGGGGAAAATAATGCTCTCTTCCAATAAAATCCAAATGTCAGGACATTGAGCAATGAGTGGGGGTTGAAGAAGTAGAGGCTGCTGATGTAGGCAACTCATTCTGGGGACCTCCTAGCACAAGCAAAAGAGAGAGAGAGATGGGAGAGATTTGAGTGACTGGGTCAGAGCATATGGATGTTTTCTATACCCAGCTCTTAGATTTTGTCTTATCTGACCCAAAACAGATAAACAACACACCCTGATGTAAGTGAGAGATCACCTCATCCTAACCAAGCTGAATCAGCAAAGTCTGTCCTTTGGCCTCAAATACGTTGTTCTATGAGGACAAAAAGAGCCCTGGGCTTGGAGTTAGAATAACTGGACTCAAATGCCAGCTCTTTTACTTACTTCTTAAACCCCCTTGAATAAATATTTTACTGTTCTGAGCCTCAGATTTCCCATGTCTGAATTGGAAATAATTGGCCATATCTCTTGGACTGTTGTGAAAATCAAGTCAAATGAAATCAAATCAGATTAGGTAAATATCAGTGAGAATACATATGAGAAGATGTTAGCACCTAGCTCAGGTGCTCAATAAATGATCTTTATCTAAGTATGTTTACTGACAATAATGCTCTTCCATAAAAGTATCTAAGAACTATAATTTAGGACTATGACTCATTAGTAATATTGTTAGTATAGTAGTATAGTATATTGTTAGGTAGTATATTGTTATCCTTCTGGGAAGATTCTCTTTTTGTTTACCAAAGTATCACACTAGGAATATGGCCTCCCTTAGAGCAGAGCAATATCTTTTCAGAATAATTTTCCTCTATAGTTTAGTCTCCAATTTTGTAGATCTGGGTTCTCAATTTTGAATACCTAGAAGTGATATAACTCAAGGGGATAGACTAACACTGCCCAAAGTTATAAAAGATCTGATAGGTAACATAGGCGCCAATATATTCTCAAAAAATTTTCCTGTTTGTTGATGATAATATTCAACAGGTTAAATTTATTTATTCAGTAATTCATTCAATGCTTAGTTGCATTATGTGTCAGATATTGTGAATACGGAGATGAACAAAAATGAGCTCTTGCCTTTGGAGCTGACAGTCTGTTCATGAGATAGGCATGGTAAATGCACATGAAGCTAGAGATGAAAACAAAAATCCAAGTCTTGGGACCTCAGTGCCACTGAAGAGAGGGAAATTCACCCAGCTTGGAGGAAATCAGGAGAGATTTGAGAGTAGCCGTTGCTTGAGCTGAGTTGCGAAGGGAAAGTAGGAGTTTGTCATATGGAAGTGGTGAGAAAGAGCACTCCAGACAGAGGGAAAAGTACTCATAAAGCTAGGGAGACATGAAATAGCCTTCTCATTCTAGGAACTGCCCTTTCAAGACATAAGTTTAGTGGCAATGAAGGGCAAGATGCAAGTGATGGAAGGTGGAGTAGAAAGGGAAAGGGAAAGGGAACAGGATAGGGAAAGGGAAAGGGAAAGGGAAAGGGAAAGGGAGATGCCACATCAGGGAGGACCATGAGTATGGAGAGCTTAGACTCAGCCTATAGGCAGAGGGTAGTGATGTAGAAGGATCCACATGAGCCAGTCTCTGCCTTTAGGAGGCCACATGGGAGACCAAATTCTCCCAGGAAACTGCTTGCTGATTCTGATGTCAAAACAAGCATGTTTTGGTAACATTCTTCAAGATCATACAACTCATCTTACATTACTCAGTGGCCTGCATCATTGTCTGTCAGAGCACCCTACTCCTCCATGAATGAAGGACATATTCTAGGCTCCATATGGTAATCTGCTCCCATTAACAAAATATTTTTTCTCACCCAAATACAATATAGCTTAGCAGTTAAAAGCATGCAGCCAGACTATGTGGATGTGAATCCTGGCTTCTCCACTGACTACTTGTGGGACCTAAAACGTGGGCATAAGCTTTTTATGCCTGTTTCCTCATCTGTAAAAAGGGGAATAATGTAAGTACCTACCTTAAAGTGTTGCTGGATTAAATGAGTTATTATATATATATATATATATATATATATATATATATATATATATATAATGTGCTTAGAACTGGGATTTAGTTCAAAGGAAAAGCTATGTAATGTTAATTGTTGTTATATTTCAAATTAGATTACCGTTTTGAAAGTTCTAGTCTATATTCTCTAGACTCTGGGAGATTTTGTCTAGTGATAATCAAAGAGACCCAAATCCTAGTTCTACCCTTCCATGTCCATTTAGTCTTTGACAAGGAACATACCCATTTTAGCCTCAATTTTGTCATTTATAATATAAAAGTAATAATATGCACTCAAAGGGTTATTGTGAGGGTTTAACACCATGATGTTTGTAAATTGCCCATCATACAGAAGAGAGGCAATAATTTTCTGTTCCTTCCATTAGAAATCAGCCAACATTGATTCTCCCCCATGTCCTGAATTAAGAATGTAAGCTCAACAAGAAAAACACATAGAGAATTTTTGTCAAATAGGTATCAGAGGAAAAAAAAACTGAAATGAGAGGCGTCTGGGTAGCTCAGTCAGTTGAGTGTCCCATTCTTGATTTCTGCTCAGGTTCTGATCTCGGGGGCATGAGATCGAGCCCCACATTGGGCTGGGCATGGAGTCTGAAGGTTCTCTCTTTCCTTCTCTCTTTGCCTCTCTCTATCCCTGCTTGCACACTCTCTCTCTCTAAAAAGAAAGAAAGAAAAAGAAGAAAGAAAAAAGGAAAGAAAGAGATGAAGAAAGAGAAGAAAGAAAGAAAGAAAGAAAAAAAGAAAGAAAGAAAGAAAGAAAGAAAGAAAGAAAAAAGGAAAGAAAAGAAAACCCAGACAGAACAGAAAGAAGTAAGCAGGCCGGACCGAATGTAATTCGTCAGGCCTCCTGCCTAGAAGCCGTCTTCATGCATACCCCCCTGAATTGCGAGCTGGCTTTGAATTTGTCTTTAAAGCCCAGTGAATAGATTAGTTATGATTTACCCTGACATTAATTTGTCTAAGCTGATTTGAAGATTCTGAAAATGTCTTCTCCCACATTGACCCTAAACTCGAGTCACAGGCTCATCCATCTCAGATCCCTTTCATGCAGATAAATGATGCTGAAGTTGTACTGTGATAACTCACCTTGGTTATAGCCTTTGGATTCCAGTAAAAGTTGCTTTTGAAGTTCCAAAACATGTGTCTATCTTACCTACAGAAGTGCCAGTTGGAAGGCGACTTTGAATTAATCTAGCTGACTTTTAAGAGACACTCAAACTTCCTCCTTGTGTAGAACCACCTTAAGTGAATATCCATTTACCAACATTTTTTCTGAAATGTACCCATCTGGACAGCCATTTCTCATTGGTAAAATGTAGTCAAGATGATCAGAGATCCTGAATGAAAAAATATATAGATGGAAAGAGGATTGGGGAGTTTTCAATGTTTTCAGGGTGGGTTTGCTTTCTTCAAACTGTGCAAGCCTCTTGGGGATCCTGATCATTGCTTTCCTAGAGAAAGAGAGAAATGGTGTAACTCTCCCTCCCCCCATTCCCAATACTGAGAATGAGTTTTATAAGGGTATGAATAGCATGGGGAGGGGAGAATGTTAAGGACAACTGATTACTATATTTCTGAGAGCTTTGGTAAGCTCTCAGAAGCGAGGCAATTGGAACAGCACAGGTTTAGATGCTGGAGAAGTAATATTCAAGTCCCAATTAGATCTTTTATTAGTGAAAGTAAAAGGTTGTTCAAGTTGGCCTAGTCTTGATTTCTTCAACTACAAAATGGGAATGGTGATCACTATCTCATAGAAGGGAGATTGAATGTAAAATCATAGCCATAATAAGAAATAGTAAGTACTCAAAAGTGTTAGATCCCTTTTATTTTTTTAAATATCTTATTTATTTATTTATTTATTTATTTATTTATTTATTTATTTATTTAAGATAGCACATATGTGTGAATGGGGGACAGAAGGGGCAGGGCAGAAGGGGAGGATCAGAGGGGAAGGGAGAGAGAATCTCAGGCAGACTCTGAGCTGAGTGTGGAATCTGATGTAAGGCTCAGTTCCACAAACCTGAGATCATGACCTGAGCAGAAACCAAGAGTTGGATACTTAACCAGTTGGGCCACCCAGGCACCCCATCCCTTTTCTGTAACATTCTGAATCTATGATTTGATGGGTAGAGGTTATAGGCAGGCACATTTTCACCCCATGTTAGGAAGAACTTTCTAATAATAGGGGTTTCCAAGCAATGAAACAGACAGCTTCACAGAATGCAGAATCGCCTACCTCCTACTGTCTCCTGCTTTGCTGACAATGGTCAGCCATGGGCCCAATAATCTGCTTTTATGGCCATTTTAAAAGATGATGAGATAGGAAGTTGAATTGAATGTCATTTTAATTCAAAGAATTCAAGATTCTTTAAAAGTCACTATGAATTTTTTAAATTCCCTAACAGAGAAACTGGATGCTTCTAAAGGCATCACAGGAATTCATAGTGAGACATCCCTATGACCCAGAGAAAGAATATCCGTACATCTGAGCTTCATTATGAGAAGGAAGTTCTACTGACATTATTTAAACTCAAGGGCGTCTACCTCCTTGAGACACCATCAAATTAATTGCTTTAGTGTGTAAAAGTGGAGATTACACAGTGTCCCAGCTGTCAACTAAAAACATGAACAGGAAAAAAGCATTCAACAAATGGTTACTCATTGGGGCACCTGAGTGGCTCAGTTGGTAGGTGTCCAACTCTTGATTTCAGCTCAGGTCACGATCTTAGGGTTTTTAGATGAAGCCTCACCTCGGGCTCTGTGCTGAGCATGGAGCCTGCTTAAAATTCTCTTTTTCCCTCTTCTTCTGTCCCTCCCCACTCCCTCTCTCTCTAAATAAGGAAAGAAGAAAAAGAAAAAAGAAAAAAAAAGTTGACCATTTATATAACCCCAAAACAACCAGTTTGACTTCTTATTCTCTGTGAATTGACTTAAACTAACTCCAATGTTTATTAGAGGGAGGGAGAATAATGCAAAGTCTTGGATGTTGCTGTTGGTGCTTCTACTTAAAGACAAAGCAAACCTTCATGATGAAATCCTACACTGCAGCCCCATCCCTACCCCTCATAGTTCTATGTCCTTGGGCTTGTCATGGGAATACACTGGACTTTCCATTTCCTTATCCCTAAGATAGCAGCAATTTTTTAAACACCTTGTAGAGCTTTTAGAAGAATAATTAAGATCTGATTTTCAAAATGTGTTTCCTTACAAAATGGTACAGCCACTTTGGAAGACAGTTTGACAGTTTCTTACAAAATTAAACATATTTTTACCATAAAATCCAGCAATTACACTCCTTGGTATTTACCCAAAGGAGCAGAAAACTTATGTCCATGCAAAAATCTGTGCCGGGATGTTTATAGCAGCTTTATTCATAATTGCCACATTTGAAAGCAACTGAGATATCCTTCAGTAGGTGAATGGATAAATAAACTGTGATCCACCCAGAGAGTGGAACATTAGTGATAAAAGAAATGAACTATCAAGCCGTGAAGAAACACAGAGGAACCTTCAGTTCATGTTACTAAGTAGAAGAAGCCAGTCTGAAGAGGTTATATTCTGTGTTGTTCCAACTATATGACATTCTGGAAAGAGAAAAACTATGCAGACATTAAAGAGAGGAGTGGTTTCAGGGGTTGATTTTGTAGGGGTGGGGGAGGAACGAGTAGGTGAAGCATAGAGGATGTTTAGGGCAGTGAAAGTACTCTGTGATACTATAGTGATGGATATATGTCATCATATATTTGTCAAATCCACAGAATGTACAAGAGTGAATCCCAAGGTAAACTATGGATTTGGAGTGATTCTTATGTGTCAGTATAGGTTCATCAGTTGTAACAAATGTACCACTCTGGGAGGATGGTGATAGTGGGGGAGGCTACCTATGTGTAAGGGTGGGGGCATTGCGGAAATCTCTGTACCTTCCCTCTCAATTTGCTATGAACCCAAAACCTGCTCCTCTCCCTCGCCCCCAAAAAATTCTTAAGAAATGTGTTTCTTGAGTCACTATGGTTCTGCTAATGAAGGGGTCCCAAGAAACCAAACAGAAATTGTGGGCCTCTACTCCACAATGTCCAGAGCAACTCCAACTGCTTTTTTTTCCAAGTTTGAAAATCCTTAAGCTCTCCCATTGATCCATTCTCATACTCACACATGTTTATTCTATCCTGCTATATGCCAGGCACTGTCTTAGACCCTGGGGATACAATAGTGACCAAGACAGGCAACAGATGAGGTCCTGGGCTTCGTGGAGCTATATTCCGAAACAGAAGGGAACATGGTTTTTATTTCACTAGTGAATTGGTTCTTTCTTTCTTAAGATTTTATTTATTTATTTATTTATTTATTTATTTATTTATTTATTTATTTAAGAGAGAGAAAGAGACAGGGAGAAAGTATGAGCAGGGAAAGAGACAGAGGGAGAGGGAGAAGCAGACTTCACCCTGAGCAGGGAGTCCGATGCAGGGCTTGATCCCAGGATCATGACTTGAGCTGAAGGCAGATGCTTAACTGACTGAGCCACCCGGGAGCCCTGAGAGGATCAGTTCTAAAAAACCAAGTCTGGCTGCCACTTGCAGAACACGTGAAATCAGGGTGTGGAAGCCAAATCTCTGTCAGGTTTCTCAAAGAGTTGTGCCCATCTGGCTCCAAACGCCTTGCTTTTGGGGAGGGGGAGCTCCCTAATGGCATAATGGGCTCCAATGGGTTAGTCCAGGTATCCTTCTCCCATGCAGGGCAAGAAGCCCACTGCTCAAAATTACTAGCCAAACATTCACCATTATGCAATATTCACCATTCTTCATTCTAATTGTATCAATGCTTAATCTGCAATCAAAAGCTGTCTCTGTATTGCCTGGGGGGCAATTTCCACACCACTTTCAAGACTTTTTTTTTTAATCTTTTTTGCTCTACCTATATACCTGTGTTTTTATTATTTTCTCACTATAGGTTTAAATCTACTCACATTGCCTCAAAGAAATTTACTTAAACAGGTATATCTTAGTAAATAAAAAAGCAGAAACACTTTCCACAAACCAGAAAGTAGGCATAGGGAATAAATATCACTCAGACAAAATGTTATTAAATTCTAACGGGCTGCCTGCTAAAGATTTTGAGCCTGAGGATTCCTCTGTCTTTGTTCAAATGTATTATAGTAAGAGTTAGAATCCTGCTAAAGATTTGCTGACACTACATTGGGACTTTGCTTGCCTTAATCAGAAATATGGAAATTGAAAATACTAAGGATCTCAGTCTGTTGCTCAGTGTTATGTAAATCCACGGCTGCATACCACCTGAATGCATCTCATACCACCTACACTCATCTCAAGTCTCATTGGTGCCACTTCTAGAAAGCCGTTCCTAGGCAGTTTGCTTGTTGCAGGCCTTAACATTAGGCTCTGGGAAGTATCAAATCTAGGAGATGGGCCCTAAGGATGGTTCCTCAGTCCATGAGTTAGGGATGAAGTCACTGCATGCTACCATTCCACTGACCCAAACAAAGGAAGTCACATTCTCTTGGTTGAAATATCTAGTCCCTTCTGTGTCCTGACTGGTTCCTCTTACTGACACTCATTTGTTTACATCTTTCCCACTAGAAGGAACGCTTAGAGAAAAGAGGACATTATAAGCATTCACCCAATGTCTTCTGAATGAAGGAAAACAATTCTGTCTTCTTGTTATCACCACTCCTCACTGCTTCCTAACTCTGACTCTGTCCCCCTGAGGAGAGACACCTACTAATCTGATTGGCCAGTACCCAACATTTTGGTTTTGCAATATTCTCTATAGAGGTCAGGATACCCAGGAGCCTTGCCTTCTTCTGCATCTCTACTTCCACTCTGTACTGAATCAGGCATTTTCATGATCTTTCTCTTTTCCCTACAGAAACTAGAAAACATGCTGCTCTTAAGTCTTGATTCAGAGGAAAATAGGAGTTTCTCTTGGGCCTCCAGGGCCAAAAGCTCAATACAACTTTTACAACCTTTTATGTTGGTTGGGGTTGTTGGGTACTGGATCTGCAAATTATAAAGTAGAGCTTTGATGTACCTTTCTATTGGTTCTTACATGTTTTGCTTCCCTAGGAACTTGGTAGAGATGGAGGTTGTATTATTTTCTATTATTGCATATCAAACCACCCCAAAACCTAGAAGCTTAAAGATGATCACCATTTATTTGCCTATTCTGCAGGTTGACGATTCGAATAGGGCTCATCTGGGATGGCTCATTTTCTGCTCCACGTGGTGTCAGTTGGGCTCATTCTTATGTTTGTGTTCTGATCCTCAGTGGATCAGCCAAGGGCTGGCTGGCTCTAGATGCCTTAGGATTGACTGGGGTAATGGGGGCAACTGGGCCACATGTCTCTCTCTAGGCTAGCTAGTCTGAATACCTTCATACGGTGGCTTAATCACATAGTGTGGCCTGTTCTTGAAAAAGAACAAGCTCTAATGTGAAGGTGACTTTCATGCCTTTGCTACCATTACATTGACCCAAACAAAGGAAGTCACATGGCTAAGCCAAGTCAATGTGAGAAAAGAGCATGAATTGAAAGCCCTTGAATGATTTGGGGTCATGCTCACTAGCTAGTCTTTTCTACTCTAAACCACATCTCCTCCCTCCAGCCTCCTACCTGCCTCATTTCAACCTTATCTTATAATCCAGAATTATGGAACTGATTGCATTCCCTGTCTCTTCCATGGTTATTTATAGCTCCAGACCTTTGCACATGCTATTTCCCCAGTCTTGGACTCCCTTTTTTCTGCTGCTACCCTCCCTTCCTCTGGTTCTTGTGATCTGCTTCTGGTCATCTTTTAGCATTTAATGAAACTTCATACTAAAAGCTTTTTGTCAATCCTCTGAGGCCATGTAAAATGATCCTAAAATATGTTCCCATGGCACCCAGATCCCCTCCTATCATATAATATGAACTTGTTTGTTTGCCTCTCTGTATCCCATGCCAGACTATGAACTCTATAAGGATTGAAACCATGCAGACCAGACAAGGAGAGAGTTCCTTTTCTGTGAACACACCCATCAAATTTGTTCTCTCTAGCCTTCCTCAGGAAAGATCTCTCTAGAATAGAAGGAACTGGTCTATTTCCCTCTGGCATTAGGATGGTGTGAGAGCTGGGCAAGCACAGGATATTGAGATGTCCCAATTTCCCATCCTTTTCAACCATGTTTGCTTAATGTGCTCTATAATAGGCTTCCTGAATTCAACCATTTTCCTTAGAAAGTAGTTTGCATGCCATACAGTTACTCTAACATGCTCCTTAGGGGATCACTGGGGTGGACAAGAGAAGTTTTAACTGCAAATATATATATATATTTTTTAAGATTTTATTTATTTATTCATGATAGTCACACAGAGAGAGACAGAGAGGCAGAGACACAGGCAGAGGGAGAAGCAGGCTCCATGCACCGGGAGCCCGATGTGGGATTCGATCCCGGGTCTCCAGGATCACGCCCCGGGCCAAAGGCAGGCGCCAAACCGCTGCGCCACCCAGGGATCCCTAACTGCAAATATATTAAGAATTTTTCCACCTTATAAAGATCTTGTATTTGTAGATATAAATGGAGTAGAATTGATCCATGTGGTACAATAGAGAGATCACTCAGATAGCAAAACTATAATAGAAAAGCTCGAGAGCCATATCTCAGCAGGATTCCCCATATCCTTGCTTAGAAGACACATGCTGTGGGGCAAACCCCAGGAGTTCCCTAGTGAATAACCTTTGTCTGACCTTCAGGGGTCAGGAGAACATCTTGCTTTTGATCAGAAGTAACCCTTCACACACATACTGTCCCACTACCCCAAACATCAGCTTGGAAACAACAGAAAATGTTGCAAAAATAGTCATCTAAAAAGGGACATCAAAAAAACCACCCCCCCACACACCCAGTAGCCATTAAATCTGGATACCACCTCTTGTGTTCACACATAGCCTTATGCATAGAAGGTACTAATAATTATATACGATGAATAAATTCATGGTTTTGGGCAACAATAATATGGAGTCTCCATTCAAGCCTGTGTTTGAGTGTACATAATTATAAACATGAGGCATATCTTACATAGACCAAATATCTATTGAATGAATGAATGAAGCTCAGGCCCCAGGAAGGCCATAACTTCCAATAAAGGCAGTAATCTCAGGAGTCAGCCTCTTCCTCTTGACGTTTTGTCCAAAGTCAAAATCAATAAGTCTATTATCCTTGAAACCTGACTTGACACTGCATCAGCATCAAACATGTATCTACCTCTGATTGGATTTTAAGTTCCTATGGATTATTCTCTGGAATAATCTCTGATTATTCTCAAATATGTTAACAAAGGGAAAAATAATAAGATCACCTGGGGAAATAAACTTTATGATGGTAGGCTTGAAGAGACTTGATTCGATCTGGCAATCCAAGATGGAAACTTAATATGCAGCTGTAGGAAAACAGTGGCAATGCCTCTGGGCAGTGATATGAGTCCTGCCCACTGCTTCTCACCCCAAACCCCCATCCTGGGAAGATACAAGTCATTAGCACATCACAATCAGATCTGAATAGAGGCCAACATGGCTTTTTCCTGCTTCTACTGGAAAAAAAACACACACACACACACAAATTCAACTCAAGATGAAGAGGATGAGCAGGGCAAGGCATAAAGGAAAGAGTCCTGTGTTGCACATTGATAAACCTGGGTTCAAATTCACTCTCCAGATTACAGACTTTAGGAACTGCATAAATTATTTTCCCTTTGGGGGTCTTAGCTTTCTGATGTGTAAATAACAGTAATGCCTCAGGTTGTGTTAAGCAGTAAAAGAGAAAGTGATTTATAATGAGCAGTGCTACATAGCACAAGCTGTCATTACCACTGCTATAAAGAGCGAGCTTCCAACCACAGGAACTTAAAATCCAATCAGAGAGATAGATACATGTTTGATGCTAGAATTCATGGAAATCTATATTCCTAATCCATCTGTTCCTTGAGTGACTTTCAATTGTTATTTGTTCATTTAACAAATATTTATTGAGTATCTACAAATGGTCAGATAATGCACTTGGCATGGAGGAGATATCATGGCTGGAAGAAGGGAGAATTGTCACTCTCCTAACTGGGTCGGTGCTGACCTGCAAACACACAACCTGGATGTTGAGAGCTTCTTAAAAGAAGTCTCATTTGGTCGCCTCCTATCTTTTCCTTGAATGCTATGATCACTAGTTATTTTAACTATCTGAGTTGGTAACAAATAGACAAACTGTGTGTGTGTGTACTGAATGGGATATGCAAGCCAAGGGGAAGATTAAAATATGCCTGCCCTTGGAAGGGGTATGAGAAGACTGGATATGGAAGGGCGACAAGGCTCAGTGATGTGGGGATTCCTTGTCTGAAAGAGGGAAATACAAATCAAAACCACAATGAGATACCACCTCACACCAGTGAGAATGGGGAAAATTAACAAGGCAGGAAACAACAAATGTTGGAGAGGATGTGGAGAAAAGGGAACCCTCATACACTGTTGGTGGGAATGTGAACTGGTGCAGCCACTCTGGAAAACTGTGTGGAGGTTCCTCAAACAGTTAAAAATATACCTGCCCTACGACCCAGCAATTGCACTGTTGGGGATTTACCCCAAAGAGACAAATGCAATGAAACGCCGGGACACCTGCACCCCGATGTTTATAGCAGCAATGGCCACGATAGCCAAACTGTGGAAGGAGCCTCGGTGTCCAACGAAAGATGAATGGATAAAGATGTGGTTTATGTATACAATGGAATATTACTCAGCTATTAGAAATGACAAATACCCACCATTTGCTTCAACGTGGATGGAACTGGAGGGTATTATGCTGAGTGAAGTAAGCCAGTCGGAGAAGGACAAACATTATATGTTCTCATTCATTTGGGGAATATAAATAATAGTGAAAGGGAATATAAGGGAAGGGGGAAGAAATGTGTGGGAAATATCAGAAAGGGAGACAGAACGTAAAGACTGCTAACTCTGGGAAACGAACTAGGGGTGGTAGAAGGGGAGGAGGGCGGGGGGTGGGAGTGAATGGGTGACGGGCACTGGGGGTTATTCTGTATGTTAGTAAATTGAACACCAATAAAAAATAAATTAAATAATAAATAAATAAATAAATAAATAAATAAAAGAAATTAAGAATCCAGCTTAAATGAAGAAGCTCCTATGTTTTTCCCTGGGCTGGCTCTTGAGGCTGAAGTTTTAGGAAGAGGCCCTTTGTAGAGGAAGGTGGCATCAGTATGGCCCCCAGCTCTCAAGATAAGGCTAAAAGGAAAGGAAATTGATGATCCTTCCTCGGAAATATGGGCAAAGAGCTGGAATCATCGTCTCAGTAAGAAGGTCATAAAGGACCCTGGAAAGAGAAACATGGGAGTTTGTTAAAATCTGACACTTTTTTTCATTGGTGTTTTCATACCAATGACCAGCAGTGAAATCTTTAAAAGGGGGAGAAGCTGAGAAAAGAGGATGTAGAGAGATGCTATTCCATTCTGCAGCCGACTGGGTCTGAAGCGGAAGCCAGGGCAGGGCTGCTGCAAAGAGGGATATGCTTCCAAGGCTCTGCTAGCAGGAGAGAGGTGCAAACAGCCTGTGTGGATGCTGACCTGGGCCAGGCAGCTATCTGCGTTCAGCCTCATAAAGGAGGATTCATTGGATGAGGGTTTTGCTTATAAAGCCAAAGAAAGCTATCTTCAGGCAAATCCCTTAACCCACAGAAGAAAAAGCTGAAACCAGTTTAAAAGCAGTACCCAGTTGAGATTTGAGCAAAGACCTAAATTTGAAACACATCCACAGAATGAATGTAAGAGTAAATATGCGAATGTTTGCATGTGAAAGTAAATAAATAAGTGGAGCCTAAATGTTGCCCTGCAGACATGATCTTATCATACCCATGAATGCCATAAAGCTGCCCAACCCTATGAGCTGAGAGTGCCTGGGGTCTGAGAAGAAGCAAGAACCTCAGGTACCTTTCAGTTGCCAGAGTGTTGCTTGACTAATGAAGCAGACTGAGGAATTCAGATAGGGGTGGGAGGGAGGAGGCAAGGGGTAGGGGTTGACAGAGTCTTGTTCAGTTCTGTTCATCTATTCTTGGGATTGAGACACAGTTTTTGTCAATTCAAAAAGAAATAAAATAGTGACCTCTTTTGCCTCCCTCTGCTCATCCTAAACTCTCAAGCTCTTTCCCACAGGTCCACAAAACTATCAAATATCCACTGATGTGGAAAAAAACAAGAGATTCTCTATCCTTCAAGTCACAAGCTTGGGAGCCCCTCTCCTTCAAAGAGAAGGCTTGATCTGTCACCTCAGTAATTACACTGTCACTGCAAGACATGACCCAACACTGGGGGAGCCCCATCTTATTGACACAGGTAAATGGGGACCCAGAGCCCTCCTCAAGAAGTAGAGTTCTCAAGATTAGGACTGAAAGGGATGTTGAGCATTTTTGCTGAGCACACCAGGGGGTTCGCCCAAGTAGCTGGCATCGAGGGTGTAGAGGTACCTGGGCATGGGGAGTCAGGCAGGATTCCCAGACTCCAGGATTTCCCTTAGAGACTCAAATGTGCTTCAGGAGCTCTCATCGTTATTACTCTCTTATTCTCAACATGTGCTTCCCTGGTCTCTTCCATTGCAGCCCGGACTTGTGGTTTCAGCCAAAATATCACCTCCTCCAGGAAGCCTCTCTTTGACCCTCAGATTTTTGTCAGAATAGTGGCGTGGTCAAGAGCATGGGTCCTAGGATCCCTAGGTGTGGATCTTTATCCATAGCTACCACTAGCTGAGGACTTTGGGCAGATTACTTCACCTCTCTGTGCTTCAGTGTCCCTTTTTAGAATTAAATTAAGGGAGTAATGTCATGAGCATTAATTAAGTTATGGCAGTAAATCACACAGAGCAGTCCCTGCCATCTAACAAAAGTTCTGTATCTATCAGTTATTGTCATTTGTATTATGATTCCTCTTTATTGTGCTCTTGACACTCAGAGTTATTTGTTCAATATCCACATCTGCTCCCAGACTTCAAGATCCCAGAGGTTCAGGGAGTGTGTCTGTCTTGTTTGCTGCTGAATTATGACTGCTTAGTGGGGCACATCAATGGCTGAATAGATTTTGAATAATGAGTGAATCAATCAATGAATTGAAAATCTTCAACAAACACTGAAGTGACACCAGACCCCTCCAAGAATATCTATCATGTTTTCTTTAAAATTCCCAGGGCCTAGCACAATTTCAGGTTTCTCACAGACAAGAAATAAATAGTTTTTGGATGAGCAAATGACACTTTCCGAGGGGGGGGAGAGGTGCAAAAATAGTAGGGATAGGAAATGCAATTGCCAAGCATGTGCAAAAACACCAGGCAATGTTTGTTCTTGCAAACACTTAACATTCAAGGAAGATCGTCTATGATAAAGGGGCTTACCATGTAGCAACCCATGAAAACAGAGAAAAGAAACACAGTTGTGGCTGCCAACTGAATATCTTCAGAAAGGTTTGGCCAGATTGTGTTGTTGGGGAGAAAGCAAAAATAAACACCTCGCCACTTAGATCAATGGAGTTTTATTTCCACTTTTGGTATTTGTGCAGTGCTGGTCTGCAGAGAGTCCCTGCTTCCTGGAACCCCTGGGGCACCAGGCTAACAGAGGCTCTACCACTGTATAACAATGCCATCTTGACACAAGACTCTGGGGTGCAGCAGCAATAGGAAGAGCATGGGGAATCACATGCATTTGAGCTCTGGTCTGAGCTGGCACCAGTGGATCTGAATCTTTTGTGCAATACCTGGAAGGCAAGTCTTTGGATAGCTGGTATCAGAATTTTTCTTAAGGAGGAAATTGTGGGGTCTTTTAAAGGGAATACCTTTGTAAGTTTCTTAGGGTAGAAGATTGGACTCTGGAAACATGGCTGTTGGCAGGAGCTCTGGCAACAAAGAAAAAAAGAAGCCATTGTGCATGAGATAGAAGAATATAAAGACGAAAAAACTCTTTTTTTGTTTCAAGGAAAAGGAAGGTGATTAAGAGAGCAAAGTGATGTGTTCAAATTGTAAACGGTGCTCCAACTTTCTTCTCTTACGTACATGTCTTCAGTAAAGGCAACCACCACAAGGACGACTTCACCTGAGCCCATGGTATGTGAATGTATGTGTAGGGGGGAGGCTGAGCTCCTATTTTGGGCTAAGCACATATGCAACTGAGACACCATGAACCAGAGAGTGAGATATCCCACAAAGCAAGGAAGCCAGACCAGTGCCAAAGACAGCTAGCTACTTCCAGTGTAAAGCCCCTGGGAATTGTTAGAAATCCAGGACAATACTTTGAATTTTCAGACTAGGATGGACGCCAAAACACATCCCATTGAGCTCACATGGGATGGGAAGACTTTGGCTGGAGTCTGGGACACCTATAAATTAAACACTCATCAAAATGTTTCTGCTCTTCATGCCTTGCAGTCATAAATATCACGTGCTAAAAATAAAAGTGTGCATGGGAAGATGGGTCAAAACAGTTTGTAACCAGAGACCTTAAAAAACAATCAAACCCTACTACAAATTCTAACACAGTTAACTTTGCACCTGCAAATGCATCCAGACCACACTTAATCCTCAACAGCTGTATACCCTGGGCCTTCTATCTCCTTTGACTAACAATTTCATCAAAATTAAAAACATGACTCAGATGGTAGCCTTCTTCTGGAATCCACTGCTTTAATATGGGGGATATGTCCTCCCAGATTCTCTAGAAGCTTAACATGTGGAAAGCGCAGTAGTTACAGGCACCTTCAAACTAGACATTGCACATACTAGAGAAAGAAATGTTGTCCTCTGTTGGAGGGTCTTCTTTAATTAATTGGAAAACTTGCTCCTGATCACACTAAAGCATTAATGTTCTGGGAAAAACTGAATGAACCACCATGATTTCCAGACTACACCAACATATCCCTCTTAACTGATCACATATGAGATGATTCATTCAATGAAAGATGTTCTGGCAAAACAAACTGTATTGACTACTTGCATCTTTCCATCCCTTCTCTGACCTTTTGAAGGGCATCTTGGGACATCCAATGCCCTGCTTACCCCCAGGGAGCATCCTTGGCAACAGAGTTGCTGTGATCGTGGGCAGAAAACCTGAGAAGCCTTGAAAGTTGTGAAAAGACTCTTGTCCGAGCTCCTGGTTCTTAACTATTCTGTTACTCTTTCAAGATCAAGTTTTGTCATAGAAATTTAATTAGATTTTTAGAAACTTTTCATTGTCATATATTCATTTTATAGCACATATTCACTTATTCGTTTTTTTATTAAATATATATTAAGTGGCTTCTGTGTTTAAGCAGAGGATACAAGGCATGATTATATATTAGTGTATATTTGTTTTCTGGGCAATCTCCCTCTCTAGATATTGAAAGCATTTAAATTAAATGCTCATCTCAAAAAAAAAAAATGCTCATCTCTCCTTCTGCATGGTCTGTGTCATGGCCTGGCATAGAACAGGTCCCCACACATCCTGCTTAGTGAATGAGTACAACTACACCTTACTCAGCAGTTAAAAGCATATGCTGTAGATCTAGAAGAGCCAAATTTGGATCCCTGTTCTGCCACAAGCTTAGACATGTTATTTAATCTCACCGGCTCCAATTCCTTTTACAGGCGGGGAGCCTGACCCTCAGAGATTTAGAGTGAATTGCTCAAGGTAGATTTAACAAAATCAGTTGAATTAGATGTGACTGTGACTAGAAGAGGGTTCTAAATCCTAGTCTGTCTGTTGTTCCTGACCCTTTTCTGAATCTATATTACCCCTTCAGGGTCCATCCAGCTGTTTGGAGAAAATAAACAGATGCCACACTTACTCGAAGGATACAATTTCACATGCTCTTGCATGTGTGTTACTTTACGGACCCCATGAAAAAACTATGGCAAATATCATTCTGTCCATGAAACAGTAAGAGTTTTAAATTTAAATTGCAAGGAGTAGAAGTCCCAACATAAACTAGATTAAGCAGTAGAGGAGATTGTCGGCTCATGTGACAGAAAAGAGTGAAAACTGACAAGCTTTAGTGTGAACTAATCCAGTAGCTCAGTGATATATTAGAGACCTGTTCTCTTGTAACTCAGCTCTGCTCTGCAGTGACAGTGGAATCCTAGGGCTGGCCCGACTGTGGTCACCGAATGGTGGCAAACAGAAATCTCATGTCCAATTGAAAGCAGAGAGCTCCATCTTATAATCATCCAACAATATCTTGAACTCTGGTGATTGGACCACTTCTGAACCAATCCAGTTGACCAGGGAAATCCCATGTGCTGACTAGCTTAGATCTATGATATTCTCAATCAATCACTGGGAAAGCAAAGTGAGATTAACCTCCTTGGCTGGGACCCGTTAAGGCCTACCCCTGCACATGAAAAAAATGCCATCCAAAAAAAAAAAAAGTAAAAAAAAAAAAATGCCATCCAAATCAGACGGCTGTTACACCCTAGGAAAGAGGTAGAATGGAGAATCCTAGTTTAAAATGAGGAAGAACTAAAATGGAAGCTGGCCTCTAAGTGGTGTTTAAAATACCTTATGCTAAACTGTATTTAGAATAGGGTTTGCTTGATTCTCATGTTATCATGTTTTTTTTTTTTTATTTGCTCACTTCCTTAGAGGTGGGTCAATCAATTTATTATTGATTCTATCTTTGCTCTCCAAGGGGAATGGGGCGTAGGTGCCAAAGCACTGACAACAGGGATGCCTTTCCATTGCATCACTGCTTGATGTGTATACCTGGTCTGTGTTATTGTCTACAAAGGATTGGAATGAGTTTGGGAGACCCCAGAGGTCAGAACAATTTTACAGGCACTATATGGATCTTATAGGAATAGGGTCAGTTAGAAAGAAGTAGGCAGATTTTGTGCTGTTCAGCTGCATTTGCCTAGTCCCAAAGCCCATCCTATCATGGCAGCCTAACCCCATTGAGTCATTCAAGCACTCTGACCTGGTTGGAATTCACACATGCAGAATTCCACGTGGTGGCTCAGTACATCTCATCACCCAGACTACAAGAATGACAGCACTACCAGGACCCCATGTTTCTGTAAGGCTATCCCAAGAGTCTGAATGGAACCTATGACTACACAGGGCTGAGCACTAAACTGGTGATAAACATGCCCTTTAAAGTTGAAAGAGCCATATGGGAGGACGCCTCATGAAATAGCAAGAGTCCTAGACTTTGAATAGAAAAGCCTGTGTCGAAATCCTGCTCTGTCACATGTAATTTTATTTTCCTAAGTTATTGACTAGCATATATATATTCAGCCTATCGCCAAACTTCCAAAACAAACAAACCACCAGACACTTTTGATTCCATGCCACTTTCAAGCTACCACTATCCTCTCCTTCCCTCCTCATCTAAAACTCCCAAAAATGTTATCTACATTTCTCTGCTTCTTTTTAACAGCTTTATTGAGATATAATTCATATGCCACACATCACCCATCTAGAGTTTACAATTCAATGGCTTTTAGTATATTCACAGTTATGTAAATATCACCACGATGAATTTTTGAACATTTTCATTGCATCAAAAAGAATCCCACATCCCTTACCCATCACCCTCGATCCCCTTGTGAACTCTTCTCAAAACTTTTTATTGAGAAATATGCCATAGGTGCAAAGGAGGGATATGACATAGATGTAAAGTTTAAAAAATGAAAATAACACAAATGAAAAATTAGCATTTGTTGCATAAAGAACCTATGAGTAAAAGACAAAAAGTGAGCTATTGAACTGTTAAAAAGTGAAAATAGAACCAAAGTCATGCCCTCACTCCTCAGATTGAAAAGTAAAATTTTCTAACACTGTCGGTACTCCCTGTGTTTTCCTCTGATTATTTCTCCTTGTGTTCCTCCCAGAGGTCCCCAATGTTTTGAATTTTTAAAAATCAAGTTGATTGCTTTCCTTGATAATTTTACCCAAAGGCATGTATTCTTAAACTACATATTATTTAGTTTTGCCTGCTTATGAAAGTTGAATAAATGACACCAAATTGAATATATTCTTTTCAACTTTTTTTCTCCCTCAACAGTATAGTTTTTGAGATTTATCCATGTTGATGCTTGCAGCTGTATTTATTTTCACTGCTTATTTATTTGTTGTCTGAGTGAAGCACAATTTATTTATTCATTTCATAGTAGACAGATATGTTAGCCATTGTTTTTGCAATTTTAAAACCAGTGCTGCCTCGAACATTCTTTCTATGCCTCTTAGTATTCATAAATATGCCATTTCTACAGTGTAGACTCGACACAGAATTCTGGGACATTCCACATGGCATGCACATGTTCCACTATATAAGTAGTGCTAGGTTGTTTATCAAGCAGTTATTTCCAATTTCTACTTCCTCTGTGAGTGAATACTACATCTTTAGTATTAGCAAACTTCTATTTATTTTTAATTCAATATACTTCTCTAGGCTTTTCCTAATTAATAATGAAGTTAAGAACCTTTTGTCATATGCTTATTGGACACTCACATTTCTTATTCTGGGAAATGACTTATTTTGTCTCTTACTCATTTTTTATCTTATATCATGAATACATTCACTATACATTCTTCCTTGATCATATATGTTGCAAAATACCTACTTCAACTTTGAGGCATATGTTTGTGATGTCCTTTAATAAGTCAAAATTCTTCAATTTAATGTAGTTAAAACCATCAAACTTCTCCTTATGGGTTCCACATTTTTATATCTTGTTAAAAAATCTTACCTTTTCTGAAATCATTCTCTTATACTGTCCTCTAGGAATTTTAAAAGCTTTCTTTCACATTTAAATCTTTAGATCCATGTGCAAGTGATTTTTATGGGTGATGTGCAGAAAAAAATCATTATTTTTCCATATTTTTTCCATTATTTGTTCCACTGAACAACATATATTGAAAGCCAGACCATCATTTTCACTGGTCAGAAACACCAGCTTCATCATATATCATGACTGTATACGGATGAGGGTATGTCTATGGTACTTTACTATGCTCCCTGAGAGTAGTTGTCTCTTTCCACACCAGTATGACATACTACTGATTATCATAGATTTATAGTAAGCCATGATATCTGGCACGGTGAATCTCCTGGCTTGGTTCTCCGTCTTTGGGAAGTATCTTGACTGTTACTTGGCTTTCAGTTCTCTTGTGTGATTATTAGAGTAAGTTTATCAAATTCTATGAAAATTCTTCTTGGCATATTGATTGGAATTTTGGTGAATTTAGAGATGAATTTGCAAGGGATTGACATATTCATGACATTGAGTTTTCCTACCCACTAGCATAGTATCCCTTTTTCTGCATTAGGATCTTCCTTAATGACTTTCCCATAACATTTTACATTTTTCACAGTAAGTCTTGGACAACTTCTCCTACATTTTGGTGATTTTTTTCATTTTTTGTAAATATTATTTTGTGTTTCATTTTCAACTTGACTGTTGCTAATGTATAAAATGCAAGAGACTTTGTATATTGATTTTTTTCATCTAGAAAATTTGCTAAACTTTCTTATGCATTATAATAATATCCTATAGAGTCTGAAATTTTTCATATAGAAAATCTCATCTTCTAGTAATGACACTTTGATTCTTGCTTTTCAGTGCATTTATCTTTTATTTCCTTTTCTTGTTCTATTTTGCTAACTAGAAATTTCCAATGAAATACTGGAAATAACTGGTGATAGCTATCATTCTCATCTGTTTTTCTGTAAAGGAGTGCATTAAATATTTTATGACAACTATAATGTTTGCTTCAGGGTTTTTGTGTCTATGTAGGAATAATTTTTTTCTCAATTCCTAGTCTGAGAAGAGCTTTCATGTTATCATGAATGAGTATGGAACTTGGATAAATTTCTTTTTGTAATCTATGGAGGTGATCATTTATTAATAATTTTCCTTGAACTTGTTATAATAATAACTTTTTCTAATTTTGGACAAACCAAGCATCCTTAGAAGAAACTCAACTTGATCATGTAATATAACTGTTTAATGTATAGTTAGATTTGGAGTGTATGTGGACATTCAGGAAGGAGAGTGAGCTATAATTTTCTGTTATAATAGCAGGGTACAATTTTGATGTCTAGGTTAAGACTTAAAGAACGTTGGGAAATCTTCATCATTTAATTTACTTTTTAAATAATTACTTTAAATTTATAATAGTAAAATTCATTTTTTTGATGCACATTTGGTACGGGCTTATTTTTTCTATTTCAGCTGCCATACGAAAAGACATGTGATGGCACCTCAACCAGTAAGTGGTAATGCTTCTATATATCTTTCCATGTGCCATTCATATATCCTCTCTGGTAAAGTGTCTGTTCAGATCTTTCAATCATTTTTTTCCTTGAATTTTTTTGTTTTTTTATTGTTGATTTTTTAAAATTCTTTACATAATCTTGCTATAAGTCCTTTATCAGATACACGGTTTACAAATATTCCCTTGCCGTTTCAATACTGATCATTCTTCAAGTGTCGACTTCCTATCCTGAGGGTGCCGAAAGGGACAGAGGTCCAGAATATGTATTTGAACAAATCATAGCTGAAAACTTGCCTAATCTGGGAAGGGAAACAGGTATTCAGATCCAGGAAATAGAGAGATTCCCCCCCTAAAATCAATAAAAACCGTTCAACTCCTCGACCTTTAATAGTGAAGCTTGCAAATTCCAAAGATAAAGAGAAGATCCTTAAAGCAGCAAGAGACAAGAGATCCCTAACTTTTATGGGGAGAAATATCAGATTAACAGAAGACCTCTCCACAGAGACCTGGCAGGCCAGAAAGGGCTGGCAGGATATATTCAGGGTCCTAAATGAGAAGAACATGCAGCCAAGAATACTTTATCCAGCAAGGCTCTCATTCAGAATAGAAGGAGAGATAAAGAGCTTCCAAGATAGGCAGGAACTGAAAGAATATGTGACCACCAAACCAGCTCTGCAAGAAATTTTAAGGGGGACTCTTAAAATTCCTCTTTAAGAGGAAGTCCAGTGGAACAATCCACAAAAACAGAGAATGAATAGGTATCATGATGACAATAAACACATATATTTCAGTAATAACTCTGAACGTGAATGGGCTTAATGACCCCATCAAAAGGCGCAGGGTTTCAGACTGGATAAAAAAGCAGGACCCATCTGTTTGCTGTCTACAAGAGACTCATTTTAGGCATAAAGGACACCTAAAGCCTGAAAATAAAGGTTAGATAACCATTACCATTTCAAATTGGTCCTCAAAGAAAGCAGGGGTAGCCATACTTATATCAGGATAAACGTAAAAGAGTAGTGAGGATCCGAAGAGGACCTATATCATACTTAAAGGAATATATCAAAGAAGAGGACTTAACCATCATCATATAGGGATCACTGGGTGGCGCAGTGGTTGGCGCCTGCCTTGGCCCAGGGCGCATATCGGAGACCCGGGATCGAATCCCGTCGGGCTCCCTGCATGGAGCCTGCTTCTCCCTCTGCCTGTGTCTCTGCCTCTCTCTCTCTCTCTCACTATCATAAATAAATAAAAATTTAAAAAAAAAAAACAATCATCAATATATATGCCCCGAAAGTAGGAGCTGCCAAATATATCAATCAATTAATAACTAGAGTTAAGACATACTTAGATAATAATACACTTATACTTGGTGATTTCAATGTAGCGCTTTCTACACTCAATAGTTATTCTAAGCATATCTCCAAAGAAACAAGTTTTAAAAGATACACTGGACCAGATGGATTTCACAGATATCTACAGAACTTTACATCCAAACGCAACTGAAAACACATTCCTCTCAAGTGCACATGGAACTTTCTCCAGAATAGACCACATACTGGGTCACAAATCAGGTCTTAACCAACACCAAAAGATTGGGATCGTCCCTTGCATATTCTCAGATCATAAAGCCTTGAAATTAGAGCTAAATCACAAGAAGAAGTTTGGAAGGACCTCAAACACGTGGAGGTTAAGGACCATCCTGCTAAAAGATGAGAGGGTCAACCAGGAAATTAAGGAAGAATTAAAAAGATTCATGGAAACTAATGAGAATGAAGATTAAACCATTCAAAATCTTTGGGATACAGCAAAAGCAGTCCTGAGGGGGAAATACATTGCAATACAAGCAGCCATCCAAAAACTGGAAAGAACTCAAATACAAAAGCTAACCTTGCACCTAAAGGAGCTGGAGGAAAAACAGCAAATAGATCCTACACCCAGCAGAAGAAAAGAGTTAATAAAGATTCGGGCAGAACTCAATGAAATAGAGACCAGAAGAACTGTGGAACAAAGCTGTGGTCATCAAGACAGTGTGGTACTGGCACAAAAACAGACACATAGATCAGTGGAACAGAATAGAGAACCCAGAAGTGGACCCTGAACTTTACGAGCAACTAATATTCGATAAAGGAGGAAAGACTATCCATTGGAAGAAAGACAGTCTCTTCAATAAATGGTGCTGGGAAAATTGGACATACACATGCAGAAGAATGAAACTAGACCACTCTCTTTCACCATACACAAAGATAAACTCAAAATGGATGAAAGATCTAAATGTGAGACAAGATTCCATCAAAATCCTAGAGAAGAACACAGGCAACACCCTTTTTGAACTCAGGCCATAGTAACTTCTTGCAAGATACATCCACGAAGGCAAAAGAAACAAAAGCAAAAATGAACTATTGGGATTTCATCAAGATAAGAAGCTTTTGCACAGCAAAGGATACAGTCAACAAAACTCAAAGACAACCTACAGAATGGGAGAAGATATTTGCAAATGACATATCAGATAAAGGGCTAGTTTCCAAGATCTATAAAGAACTTATCAAACTCAACAGCAAAGAAACAAACAATCCAATCATGAAATGGGCAAAAGACATGAACAGAAATCTCACAGAGGAAGACATAGACATGGCCAACATGCACATGAGAAAATGCTCTGCATCACTTGCCATCAGGGAAATACAAATCAAAACCACAATGAGATACCACCTCACACCAGTGAGAATGGGGAAAATGAACAAGACAGGAAACAATCAATGTTGGAGAGGATGCGGAGAAAAGGGAACCCTCATACACTGTTGGTGGGAATGTGAACTGGTGCAGCCACTCTGGAAAACTGTGTGGAGGTTCCTCAAACAGTTAAAAATAGACCTGCCCTACGACCCAGCAATTGCACTGTTGGGGATTTACCCCAAAGAGACAAATGCAATGAAACGCCGGGACACCTGCACCCCGATGTTTATAGCAGCAATGGCCACGATAGCCAAACTGTGGAAGGAGCCTCGGTGTCCAATGAAAGATGAATGGATAAAGAAGATGTGGTTTATGTATACAATGGAATATTACTCAGCTATTAGAAATGACAAATACCCACCATTTGCTTCCACGTGGATGGAACTGGAGGGTATTATGCTGAGTGAAGTAAGTCAGTCGGAGAAGGACAAACATTATATGTTCTCATTCATTTGGGGAATAAAAATAATGTGAAAGGGAATATAAGGGAAGGGAGAAGAAATGTGTGGGAAATATCAGAAAGGGAGACAGAACGTAAAGACTGCTAACTCTGGGAAACGAACTAGGGGTGGTAGGAGGGGAGGAGGGCGGGGGGTGGGAGTGAATGGGTGACGGGCACTGGGGGTTATTCTGTATGTTAGTAAATTGAACACCAATAAAAAATAAATTAAAAAAATAAAAAAATAAAAATAAAAATAAAAAAAAAGAACTGTGGAACAGATCAACAAAACCAAGAGTTGGTTCTTTGAAAGAATTAACAAGATAGATAAACCATTAGCCAGCCTTATTAAAAAGAAGAGAGAGAAGACTCAAACTAATAAAATCATGAATGAGAAAGGAGAGATCACTACCAACACCAAGGAAATACAAACGATTTTAAAAACATATTATGAGTAGCTATATGCCAATAAATTAGGCAATCTAGAAGAAATGGACGCATTTCTGGAAAACCACAAACTACCAAAACTAGAACTGGATGAAATAGAAAACCTGAACAGGGCAATAACCAGGGAGGAAATTGAAGCAGTCATCAAAAACCTCCCAAGACACCAAAGTCGAGGGCCAGATGGCTTCCCTGGGGAATTCTATAAAATGTTTAAAGAAGAAACCATACCTATTCTACTAAAGCTGTTTGGAAAGATAGAAAGAGATGGAATACTTCCAAACTCATTCTATGAGGCCAGCATCACCTTAATTCCAAAATCAGACAAAGACCCCAACAAAAAGGAGAATTATAGACCAATATCTCTGATGAACATGAACGCAAAAATTCTCAACAAGATACTAGCCAATAGGATACAACAATACACTAAGAAGACTATTCACCGTGACCAAATAGGATTTATCCCCGGGGATGCAAGGCTGGTTCGACATTCGTAAAAAAATCAATGTGATTCATCATATCAGCAAGAGAAAAAACAAGAACCATATGATCCTCTCAATAGATGCAGAGAAAGCATTTGACAAAATACAGCATCCATTCCTGATCAAAACTCTTCAGAGTGTAGGGATAGAGGGAACATTCCTCAACATCTCAAAAGCCATCTATGAAAAGCCCACAGCAAATATCATTCTCAATGGGGAAGCACTGGGAGCCTTTCCCCTAAGATCAGGAACAAGACAGGGATGTCCACTCTCACCACTGCTGTTCAACATAGTACTAGAAGTCCTAGCCTCAGCAATCAGACAACAAAAAGAAATAAAAGGCATTCAAATTGGCAAACAAGAAGTCAAACTCTCCCTCTTCACCGATGACATGATACTGTATGTAGAAAACCCAAAAGCCTCCACCCCAAGATTGCTAGAACTCATACAGCAATTCGGCAGTGTGGCAGGATACAAAATCAATGCGCAGAAGTCAGTGTAATTTCTATAAACTAACAATGAGACTGAAGAAAGAGAAATTAAGGAGTCAATCCCATTTACAATTGCACCCAAAAGCATAAGATACCTAGGGATAAACCTAACCAAAGAGGTAAAGGATCTATACCCTAAAAACTACAGAACACTTCTGAAAGAAATTGAGGAAGACACAAAGAGATGGAAAAATATTCCATGCTCATGGATTGGAAGAATTAATATTGTGAAAATGTCAATGCGAACCCAGGGCAATTTACACGTTTAATGCAATCCCTATCAAAATACCATGGACTTTCTTCAGAGAGTTAGAACAAATTATTTTAAGATTTGTGTGGAATCAGAAAAGACCCCGAATAGCCAGGGGAATTTTAAAAAAGAAAACCATATCTGGGGGCATCACAATGCCAGATTTCAGGTTGTACTACAAAGCTGTGGTCATCAAGACAGTGTGGCACTGGCACAAAAACAGACACATAGATCAATGGAACAGAATAGAGAACCCAGAAGTGGACCCTGAACTTTATGGTCAACTAATATTTGATAAAGGAGGAAAGACTATCCATTGGAAGAAAGACAGTCTCTTCAATAAATGGTGCTGGGAAAATTGGACATACACATGCAGAAGAATGAAACTAGACCACTCTCTTTCACCATACACAAAGATAAACTCAAAATGGATAAAAGATCTAAAGTGAGACAAGAATCCATCAAAATTCTGGAGGAGAACACAGGCAACACCCTTTTTGAACTCAGCCACAGTAACTTCTTGCAAGATACATCCAAGAAGGCAAGAGAAAAAAAAAAGCAAAAATGAACTATCGGGACTTCATCAAGAAAAGAAGCTTCTGCACAGCAAAAGATACAGTCAACAAAACTAAAAGACAACCTACAGAATGGAGAAGATACCTGCAAATGACATATCAGATAAAGGGCTAGTATCCAAGATGTATAAAGAACTTATTAAACTCAACACCAAAGAAACAAACAATCCAATCATAAAATGGGCAAAAGACATGAACATAAATTTCACCAAAGAAGACATACACATGGTCAACAAGCACATGAGAAAATGCTCCACATCACTGGCCATCAGGGAAATACAAATCAAAACCACAATGAGATACCACCTCACACCAGTGAGAAGGGGGAAAATTAACAAGGCAGGAAATAACAAATGTTGAGAGGACGGTGGAGAAAGGGGAACCCTCCTGCATGGTTGGTGGGAATGTGAACTGGTGCAGCCACTCTGGAAGACTGTGTGGAGGTTTCTCAAGGAGTTAAAAATAGACCTGCCCTACGACCCAGCAATTGCACTACTGGGGATTTACCCCAAAGATACAGATGCAGTGAAATGCCGGGACACCTGCACCCCGATGTTTATAGCAGCAATGTCCACAATAGCCAAACTGTGGAAGGAGCCTTGGTGTCCATAGAAAGATGAATGGATAAAGAAGATGTGGTCTATGTATACAATGGAATATTACTCAGCCATTAGAAATGACAAATACCCACCATTTGCTTCAACGTGGATGGAACTGGAGGGTATTATGCTGAGTGAAATAAGTCAATCAGAGAAGGACAAACATTATATGGTCTCATTCATCTGGGGAATATAAAAAAATAGTGAAAGGGAATAAAGAGGAAAGGAGAAAAAATGAGTGGGAAATGTCAGAGAGGGAGACAGAACATGAAAGATTCCTAACTCTGGGAAACGAACTAGGGATGGTGGAAGGGGAGGTGGGAGGGGGGTGGGGGTGATTGAGTGACGGGCACTGGGGAGGCACTTGGTGCGATGAGCACTGGGTTTTATTCTATATGTTGGCAAATTGAACACCAATAAAAAATAAATTTATAAAATAAATAAATAAATAAATAAATAAATAAATAAATAAATAAATAAATAAATAAAAATTCTAATCACTAAAAAAAGTGTTGACTTCCTGCTGCAAATGGTATATTATTAATTATTTTTCAGAATCCTCAGGTAGTTGATTTTTTTTGTCTAAAGTTTTTAGTTATAATCAGCAGGAGAGATAGATGATAAATAACTAATTCCACCTCAGCCTGTACCAAGAGACAGTCTTTTTATTCTCAAAATGTTTTTATCCAAGTTTGGTATGATCAATTCCTTCATGTTCTATAGAAATTGCATGTAAGATTGTGTGAGCATTTGTGGGTAGATTTTAACTGCTCATGTGTGGGTTTTTTTTTTCAATTTTTAAAAATTTTATATAAATTCAATTTGCCAGCATATGGTATAACACCCAGTGCTCATCTCATCATGCTCATGTGTTTTGAAGTGGCCATAAAATCATTTGGCTTTTTTCTCTCTCCTTTAGTCAGTTTGGTAATATATATTTGGGAGTGAGAGTCTGATTTCACTTAAGTTTTAAAATTTATCAGCATAAAGTTATTCATAATACTCTCTTTCAGATCATTGTTGTTATTTCTAGTCACGGTCTCTTGTCACAGTGTCCTTTACCTTTGCCTCCTCTTTTATGGGAAAGGCATTGCAGCCTTGCCAGAGGTTGACAATTAATTTAGTGTTTACAAACTGTGGAAGGAGCCTCGGTGTCCAACGAAAGATGAATGGATAAAGAAGATGTGGTTTATGTATACAATGGAATATTACTCAGCTATTAGAAATGACAAATACCCACCATTTGCTTCAACGTGGATGGAACTGGAGGGTATTATGCTGAGTGAAGTAAGTCAGTCGGAGAAGGACAAACATTATATGTTCTCATTCATTTGGGGAATATAAATAATAGTGAAAGGGAATATAAGGGAAGGGAGAAGAAATGTGTGGGAAATATCAGAAAGGGAGACAGAACGTAAAGACTGCTAACTCTGGGAAACGAACTAGGGGTGGTAGAAGGGGAGGAGGGCGGGGGGTGGGAGTGAATGGGTGACGGCACTGGGGGTTATTCTGTATGTTAGTAAATTGAACACCAATAAAAAATAAATTAAAAAAATTAGTGTTTACAGAGACTGATTTTCTTTTTCTGTATATTTGTATTATATTCCATTTTCTCTCTTCCTGTGTTCATTATTTCTTTCCTTCTACTTTCTCTTTCCCTTCCTTCCTTCCTTCCTTCCTTTATTCCTTTCTTTCTTTCTTTCTTTCTTTCTTTCTTTCTTTCTTTTTCTTCTTTCTTTCTTTCTTTCTTTCTTTCTTTCTTTCCTTCTTTCTTTCTTTCATTTTCTATTTATTCCTGAGACACAGAGAGAGAGTCAGAGACATAGGCAGAGAGAGAAGCAGACTCCATTCAGGGAGCCCAATGTGGGACTCAATCCCGGGACCCCAAGATCACGCCCTGGGCTGAAGGCATACACTCAACCTCTGAACCACCCAGGCGTCCCTTCTTTTTATTTTTTTTTAAAGATTTTATTTTATTTATTCATGAAAGACACACAGAGAGAGGCAGAGACACAGGTTGAGGAAGAAGCAGGGTTCCCGCGGGGAGCCCGATGTGGGACTCGATCCCAGGACTCTGGGATCACGCCCTGAGCCAAAGGTAGAAGCTCAACTACTGAGCCACCCAGGCATTCCTTTCCTTCTACTTTCTTTGGGTTTTTGCACTTATCTTATTTGAGACTTCTTTGGTTGGATTATTATTTCATTTATGTCCATCTATTCTGGACTATAAGCATTACAAACAATGCTTCCCTTCTGTGTAACACTTTAGTTTTATTCCACAATACTGTAGGATTGTAGTTAAGAATTCTTAGAATAGACTTTTATGTTTCTTTTTTTTTTTTGTATGTTTTTTTATTGGAGTTCGATTTGCCAACATATAGTATAACACCCAGTGCTCATGCCATCAAGTGCCCCCCTCAGTGCCTGTCACCCAGGCACCCCATCCCCCTGCCCACCTCCCCTTCCACTATCCCTAGTTCGTTTCCCAGAGTCAGGAGTCTTTCATGTTTTGTCACCTTCCCTGATTTTTCCCACTCATTTTCTCTCCTTTACCTTATAATCCCTTTCACTATTTTTTAATATTCCCCATATGAGTGAAACCATATAATGATTGTCCTTCTCTGATTGACTTACTTCACTCAGCATAATACCCTCCAGTTCCATCCACATTGAAGCAAATGGTGGGTGTTCGTCATTTCTAATGACTGAGAAATATTCTATTGTATACAAAGACCACATCTTCTTTATCCATTCATCTTTCCATGGACACCAAGGCTCCTTCCACAGTTTGGCTATTGTGGACATTGTTGCTATGTTATAAACATTGGGGTGCAGGTGTCCCAGATTTTCCTTGTATCTGTATCTTTGGGGTAAATCCCCAGCAATGCAATTGCTGGGTCATAGGGCAGATCTATTTTTAACTCTTTGAAGAACCTCTACAGTTTCCAGAGTGGCTGCACCAGTTCACATTCCCACCAACAGTGCAAGAGGGTTCCCCTTTCTCCACATCCTCTCCAACATTTGTTATTTCCTGCCTTGTTAATTTTCCCCATTCTCACTGGTGTGAGGTGGTATCTCATTGTGGTTTTGATTTGTATTTCCCTGATGGCAAGTGACATGGGGCATTTTCTTATGTGCTTGTTGGCCATGTGTATGTCTTCTTTTTTTTTTCCCTTTGAATTATATTTTTAAATTTAATTTTGTTTTGTTTTAGGATTCCCAGAAAATTGTCCTTCCTCTGCTGTTTTTTTTTAAATTTATTTTTTATTGGTGTTCAATTTACTAACATACAGAATAACCCCCAGTGCCCGTCACCCATTCACTCCCACCCCCCGCCCTCCTCCCCTTCTACCACCCCTAGTTCGTTTCCCAGAGTTAGCAGTCTTTACGTTCTGTCTCCCTTTCTGATATTTCCCACACATTTCTTCTCCCTTCCCTTATATTCCCTTTCACTATTATTTATATTCCCCAAATGAATGAGAACATATGTGTATGTCTTCTTTGGTGAAATTTATGTTCATGTCTTTTGCCCATTTCATGATTGGATTGTTTGTTTCTTTGGTGTTGAGTTTAATAAGTTCTTTATAGATCTTAGATACTAGCCCTTTATCTGATATGTCATTTGCAAATATCTTCTCCATTCTGTAGGTTGTCTTTTAGTTTTGTTGATTGTTTCTTTTGCTGTGCAGAAGTTTTTTATCTTGATGAAGTCCCAATAGTTCATTTTTGCTTTTGTTTCCCTTGCCTTCATAGATGTATCTTGCAAGAAGTTGCTGTGGCTAAGTTCAAAAAGGGTGTTGCCTGTGTTCTCTTCCAGAATTTTGATGGATTCTTGTCTCACTTTAGATCTTTCAGCCATTTTGAGTTTATCTTTGTGTCTGGTGTAAGAGAATGGTCTAGTTTCATTCTTCTGCACGTGGCTGTCCAATTTTCCCAGCACCATTTACTGAAGAGACTGTCCTTTTTCCAGTGGATAGTCTTTCCTGCTCTGTCAAATATTAGTTGACCATAGAGTTGAGGGCCCATTTCTGGGTTCTCTATTCTGTTCCATTGATCTATGTGTCTGTTTTTGTGCCAGTGCCACACTGTCTTGATGACCACAGCTTTGTACTACAACTTGAAATCCAGCATTTGATGCCCCGACTCTGGTTTTATTCTTCAATATTCCCCCTGGCTATTCGGGGTCTTTTCTGATTCCACACAAATCTTAAGATTATTTGTTCCAAATCTCTGAAGAAAGTCCATGATATTTTGATGTGGATTGCATAGAATGTGTAAATTGCCCTGGGTTCGCATTGACATTTTCACAGTATTAATTCTTCCAATCCATGAGCATGGAATATTTTTCCATCTCTTTGTGTCTTCCTCAATTTCTTTCAGAAGTGTTCTGTAGTTTTTAGGGTATAGATCCCTTTACCTCTTTGGTTAGATTTATTCCTAGGTATCTTATGCTTTTGGGTGCAGTTGTAAATGGGATTGACTGTTTAATTCCTCTTTCTTCAGTCTCATTGTTAGTGCATAGAAATGCCACTGATTTCTGGGCATTGATTTTGTATCCTGTCACATTGCAGAATTGCTGTATGAGTTCTAGCAATCTTGGGGTGGAGCCTTTAGGTTTTCTATGTACAGTATTATGTCATCTGCGAAGAGGGAGAGTATGACTTCTTCTTTGCCAATTTGAATGCCTTTTATTTCTTTTTGTTGTCTGATTGCCGAGGCTAGGACTTCTAGTACTATGTTGAATAACAGTGGTGAGATTTGACATCCCTGTAGTGTTCCTGACTCTTATGTTTCTATTAGTCATGTATTTCTAATACTCTATTCCACGGGGAAAAATAAGCCTTCCTTCTGAGCCTTCTCTAGTTTCCAGTCCATTGTACCAGCACCACATGAGTAGAGCGTGCTCTGTTAGTCTCTCCCCCAGGAGAGTCCATCTGTGTATGCCACACCTGACCCTCAGCCCAAATCTCGAGAGGCAGGACCCTCAGAGAACAAATGGCTGGCAATTATCAGCTCACCTAGAAAAGGCTCTTCTGTCTCTGGAATTTTCATTCATCTACTGCTCTTTGCTTTAAAAGCTCCCACATGTTTTTTAAAATGTTTTTGCAATTTACTAAATTTTTTTCTAGTTGATGCAATGGGAAAGAGAGGCTGTTATAATCTACCACATATTACTTAGAAATAAAAGTCCTCTTTGGAAAAAATTCAACCATTTCTTATATCCTCAAGACTCATAAATTTCTATCTCTAGTTCTGCACTTTCCTCTGAGCCTTGAATTCATATATTCAACTGCCCTGAGACCTTTCAACCTGAATGTCCTATGTATGGTTCTAACTTAGAGTATCCAAAAGTGAACTCATCATGTACTGCTCCTCTTTCCCATTCAATCTTCTTGTGTTCCCGGCCTCAGCTGGTGGCTCTGCCATCTCTCCAGTGCTCCAACCTGTTCCCATAAACACTGTCTATACCAAATAGTTCTCATGTGATTTACTATCTGTTCACTTGCTAATCATCACAAAGAAAATGAATAAAAACTTGACTCAGAATGAGCCAATCAGAATGCTTCCCTGGAAGTTTCATCCCTAGACCTAGAATAAGAGGGTCTTTCTCATCTGGAAAAACATGTGCCTATAGCTATTTGCAACCATGGTTCCAGTCTTATGGATAAAGCAGAGCTGAGCAGGTAATATCGACATGAAGAGAGTAGCAAAGATGAGGAGGCAGTGAAGAGAGAGGATCCTATTAGCATTTGTATGCACTGTTGTCGCCTTTCCCTCCTGTTCTCTAGGCTGGGAAATTTCTATGGCCTAAGCTTGTACAAGTTAGGTTTCTGTCGTATGCAACCAAAGAGCTCCGATTTAAGAGGTTACTCAAGAAATCTTTTTTGGGCTTAGACTGGGGCATGAAGCTGATTGCTAAGGGATGGAAACGGAGAATATACCTAGAAGTTCTTTGTTAAATGGGAGACAGAGAAGTAAGACACAGACTTAAAATGATCATTCTATGGATGTTACCAACCCTCGGTACTACGTGTGCATGGGGTCGTCTATAGAGGCTCCGTGGAAGAGAGAAAGCAACAATACCGAGATAGGCAGGAGACAACAATGGACAGAGAAAACTTGAGAGTGTACATTAACTGAGCACTCACCATGTACCTGGCACGGTTCTTAGTGTCTTGCATGTATTAACTAGTTAGTTCTTACAGTAACCCTTTGAGGTCAGGTGTTATTCTTCTCCTCCTTATGGCCATGAGAAACTGAGGCACAAAGGGACTCAGTAATGGCCAAGCGACACAGGTGATCAGCACCAATGCCTTGCTACAAACACAGGCAGCCTGGCTACTCTCTTAGCTGCTACGCTATACTGCCCCCTGATGGTCAATCAGGCATTGCCGATGAAGCCCGCCACATCGCAAAACCGTGATCAGGGGCAAGGTCATGTTAACAAGAGTTCTCATTTGCTTGGAGCAAAAGTTCTTTATAAAAGAAATGGAAGAAAAGGTAAAAACACCAGCTTGTAAGATATATGCTAAAAGCCTTTTCAATGCCATGAAAGTCTGAACTTGTTTGTGATGTCCTGAGATTAATGCCGCTAAACCACAATCAGGCCAAAATGCAAATACGTCTTCAGAGTGACTGGGCACTACTGTTGAAGTTGTGCACTGCACACAGGAACCTAGCTGCACAACAGGTGGGGCCTGAAACCCAGTCTGTGCGCCAGGGACCAAAGCTGAGATACACAGGTTGTCTTGGAGATTCCACCCTTTTAGAATTTGTGCAAAGTACAATAGTAGCTCGTAGCAACCCACCAGTCTTCTCTGCAAGGTTGTTTTCTGGTAAGAAATTGAGAGATCTTTCCAGAGACTATTACTGAGAGCATCCTCAGTGCCGGGCAATGAACTGGATACTTAAGTGCTTTGACTCTCCTAATCCTTACAGTCCGGCAAGGTAGGTTATAATGTCCTATTACAGAAAAAGACTAAGGCCAAGAAAGGCTATGTCATTCAACTCAAGGAAGCATGGCCAACATTCTAATCCAGGTCAGACCCCAAACCTCAGTGATGGTTCAGTGCTCCAGCTCAACCTCTTCCACATCCAGAATGACAGAAAATTTCCACCTCTTGACACCATGATGCTCACCTGTCAGTGCCAGAGGAAAGCTAGCCAGCTGGGTCCTGATCAACCACAGCAGGACGGAAGATGCTGCTGAAACCACTCTGTAGCCACCAAGGGGTTAAGAGAGTCAGCTTCTGGGTTGGAAAAGCAGATGCAGACGGAGTGGATCCCACAGGAAATAAAGCACGGGAGACAGGTGAGCAGTGTTCCTGGCAGCCGACAAGAGTGAAAATAAAATCTATTCTAAGCTGCCAGCTCGCACCTCTCCTTCAGTTTAACAAGTGTATTACTGTCGAATTTGCAGCTATGGACATGCCACTTATAGTTCAAAACCATTTCTGTTTTAGCCCCAACTCAGTCAGTCAGAACTGGCAGAGAAGGATTTAAAAACAAAAAAAAAGATACTTTTTTTTCCCCACCATTGTTCTCCAAGTGAATCTGAAGTTCCTGTGACTGTGGCATGAAGATGCTCAGGGAATTCTCCAGAGGTCTCCCGCAGGTCAACAAGGAGGACATTTTGCCCCATTGTCACCCCTGGGTCCTTAGCAGATAGCTTTTTCCAAACAGGATTTTTCCCCTGAAATTGTTTAGAGTTTCAAACATCAAACAGCCTCTAGAAAATCTTGGTTGAGGGCACAGGATGCTCCCTAAGCCAAAGGAAAAAGGAGATGATTTTGAATAAAGGAACTTCCTCACTTGAAGTGATGCTACATAGGGACCAGTAGATGGATGAGGAGTTAGAGAACCAAGAGAATTGTTGTAAGAAGAAAAGGAAGGGAGCCCCGCCATCCTGCATGTGCCATGTCCAGTGCTATTCGAAGACACTTAACACTTATTCATTCATTTAAACATCACAATGGTCTAGATGGGCAAATAACAGATTTTCATCCCCACTTTACAGAGGAGGAAACTGACTAACTGAAGAGGTTAAATATAAGTCACCCAAAGTCAAAAACATTGGCAGGGCTCTGATTGAATCCAAGCAGTTTGGACCAAGAGGCTGTACTCCTACACCATATGGTCTCTTGGTGCCACCTATGTTTTCTAGAACATTTGTGAAAACAATTCTCACACCACTGGATGGAGGAGAGCTTTACAAAGGCACAAGCAATGTGTTGTGGGTGCCACAGAGGGAAAATCTGGAGAAGGTGGGAAATTGGGATCACTTCCCAGATGGAGAAGCTTTGGACACAAGGTCTAAGAACTTGGTCAGACTTTGAAAGGTTACAGGTAAGAGGAGAGCCTTCTAGATTGTTGCTTCTCTTTATTCCTGTGAAACCCTCCAACTTGGCCAACTATCAGGACTTCAGCTCAACGTGTCTGAAACTCTTCACCTCCTTCCAAGCCTGCTTTCCATCCATACTGCCTCTGACGGCGGCCCCTCCACTCACCCAACTTAGGAATCAGCTTTGATTTTGCCCCTTCAATATGTCATCAATAATTACCCCATCCTCCATAATCTTATCTTGAGAAGAAACCGATTTCACAAGAACGCTTGGCCTGAGAGACACACAGGGGAGTCTCTGAGAAAGTCTCCATGGGAAATATCCCGAAGTCAGTCTGTGGAGAGCACATTTAGGAACAATTCAAGAAACTTGGTTTCTCAGACCTGGCAGTCACTAACTTGTGCAAAATGAATTCATCTTCCTGGACTTCGAACCACCTCTTTCTATAAAATGGCAGACAAAACAGGAAAGAATAGAAGTTGGTGGACTAAATCATTTCTGGGTTTCCTCTTTGCTAAAACATTCTCTCATTCTTTGCTTTCTGTCCTGGCTTCTCTTTTTTACTTACAGGCTTCTTGATTCTCTTCCCATCCTGTATAAGTTCTGAAGCCAGACAGAACTTGATATGTCTGTGAACCCTATTCCCTACAAGGTCGGGAGCCCCAGGAAATTATCTCATTGAGGTCTTTAGATCTTCACCCTAGTTTCAAAGTGAGTCCATTGGTACCTCTATCCAATGCCAGAGGGGAGATCTAAATGACCTGAACAAAGCTTCCTTTTCTATGAACCACACTCTCATTCCTGCTTGGGTCCCTTAGGATGAAGCTTTCTCCCCAAAAGAGGTATCCCCTGACCTGTCTCATTAAGCCAGCCACATGGGAAGGAAAAAAAGAAAAATCCAGGTAAGAGAGAAGAAGAAAAATCCAAGACAAAAACAAGGAAAGGGGCACCATAAATCCCTCACATTTGAAATAAGAAATCCAAAATGGAAAGGTACCGAAATACAAAAAAAAGTTGATTTTCCATCCCAAAATTCTACACCACCATCACTAACCACTGCCCTCCACCCACTGCCAAGTTCACAGCTCAAGATTATGTCTTTGACAAACAGGGAGCTGTTCTTTGGAGTAAAAACAAGACTGAGGAAAGCCTGAGCTGCTCTCAGAAGTGCAATTGTGCCACAATGTCCATCTTGCCAAATAAACAGTAGGTATGCAATCAATAACTGTCAAGCAATGAATGAATACATTAACATTGTAATGTTCTTCTCAACAATACTTTAATAACAAAGTACAATTCAAAGCGTCATAAATATATAACCAAAGAAAGCAAGGCTTTTTCTCTTTCTTTCTTTTTTTCTTTTCTTTTTTCCTTCCTTCCGTTCTTCTTTCCTTCCTTCCTTCCTTCCTTCCTTCCTTCCTTCCTTCCTTCCTTCCTTCTTCCTTCCTTCCTTCCTTCCTTCCTTCCTTCCTTCCTTCCTTCCTTCCTTCCTCTCTTTCTTTCTTTCTTTTCATCCAACCACTTGTCCTCAAGGGTCTCTGTTCATTTTATTTCTGTTTTAGAAGCTTGTTGATTTAAAACATACAATTACCATCACATTTATCCTATCAGTGAGGAAAGAGAGTTTCAGAGCTCTAGCACTGATTGCCAAGCAACAGAGTTGTGAGGGGAGCCGGGACTCAAACCTATTTCTACCTCATTACCAAGCTGGTACCTTCTCCACTCACTGTGCAGCGATAGAAGGAAATGTGTGCAAAACCCCAGACAAACAGCCTCATGTTTTATCATCCTCCTCTTCTCCAGCTCGCTGAGAAAGGCAGAATTTTGCTTTCCAGTTTATCTGTTCGATATATGCCTTCTAGAAACCATGTCGAGAGGGAGATGGTATTTCTTTGAGGAGTATCCTTTTTCCCATTTCCAGAAATGTTGACTTTACTACAAGGCTAATATTGCATTACTATGGATTTTTTTTTTTTTTTTACTTAATTGAAATGAATGAGTCTTTTAGCTGAACTCCCTCCTCCTAAGAAGCTGTCTTTGGATGCTGGAAGTGCTATCAGGTATATTTGTTATTCTTTCTCATTCCAAAAAAGAACAGGGACAAAACAGCCTTCTCTGAGGATGTGGGATGATGGGGGAGAGGACCATAGTGTTTGCTTCCTGCCCTTCCTATCTTCCTCACTATAACCCAAGCTATTCCATCATGGTTTAATCACTTTCCACACCCCGGTTGATTCTTCTGTTATTTATTATTGAAGCATAATTGACACACAATGCTATATTCGTTTCAGGTATAGAACATATTGATTCGACAATTCTGTTCATCACTGAGTGCTCACACCACTGCTGAGTCTTATGGAGTCCATTGGTTTTTCCCAAAGACCTTGGCCAGAGTACAAAGACTTCAGTCAAACTCTTAGATCAGCATGAGCAGGTTTATCAAGATTTTAGCTCAACTGAATGTAGGCTGGGCCTAAATCTTGAAAAAAAAATTAAAAAGAAAAGACAATGTTTATACACTGCAAAAGCTTTGTCTTCCAGATGACTGACCCGTATGCTTATAGTTTTAAGAATTTCTGTCCTTTTCATTTGGGGAATATAAATAATAGTGAAAGGGAAAATAAGGGAAGGGAGAAGAAATGGGTGGGAAATATCAGAAAGGGAGACAGAACGTAAAGACTGCTAACTCTGGGAAACGAACTAGGGGTGGTAGAAGGGGAGGAGGGCGGGGGGTGGGAGTGAATGGGTGACGGGCACTGGGTGTTATTCTGTATGTTAGTAAATTGAACACCAATAAAAAAAAAAATAAGAAATTTGGAAGGCAAAAAAAAAAAAAAGAATTTCTGTCCTTTGATGATAATTTTTGTGATGATGTTTTAATTTCTGTTTGTTCTCAAGGGAAGATATAAGTAGAAAGACTGCTTGGATAGTGTAAGTATTAGCCAACTACTATTGCTATAGGTACATGTTCACACATGCTTATATGCAACACACACACGCACGCACATTCACAGCCATTCCTGTCTCGTCCTTTTCTACTTTATTTTTTTATTGAATTTATTTTTTTGTATATATTTTTTATTGGAGTTCTATTTGCCGACATATAGCATAACACCCAGTGCTCATCCCATCAAATGCCCCCCTCAGTGCCCGTCTCTCAGTCACCCCACCCCCCGCCCATCTCCCTTTCCACCACCCCTTGTTCATTTTCCAGAGTTAGGAGTCTCTCATGTTGTCTCCCTCCCTGATATTTTCCACTCATTTTCTCTCCTTTCCCCTTTATTACCTTTCCCTATTTTTTATATTCCCTTTTCTACTTTAGAATTATTGGAGAAGACATCTTTTTTTCTGGTAGGCCAAAGCTTCCTTGCACAAGAATTCCTATCCCGTAGTGTGACCCTTTCCTCTGGCATGCCTCACTCACTCCTCCCCCAGGTGCTGGAGGCAGTGTTTGCTCTGTCAGTTGAGTTTGAGAACACAAACCAGGTGTGTGTAATCAGCTTCTTCCCGCTGCTTTCTCTTTGGGACTGACCTGCTCTCCACCATGTGGTAAGTTTCTCCATAAAGTCCTCTCTCCTGTTGGTGGGACCTTTTCCCACCATGCTGTGTCTGAGGTGGAGAAGTCTGTCTCATCCTGAAGTTGAATATCAGGAAGCCCACACAAAACTCATCCAAGCCACACACTGCTCTAGCTTTACCAGTAGTAATACCTCATTTGCCATCTGTGGGATTCCTTTTTCTTTCTCAATCAGTTCAGAACTCATGCAGGGGAAAGAGGGGGAATTATGGGTGGACTGCTGCCAACAACCCTCAAGAACTACAACTACTTCCAGTTTCTAACCCATGAGCAGACACCAGCTAAGGGAAGGGAGCAAACATGGGCTGTTTGGATAGCACACAAAGAGCATCCCTAGACACCAGCTGTCAAACACCCCTTCCTTTTAATGTTGGGGGTGGGGAGAGAATCCTTGCTTCCTTTCTGGACCAGGACATAAAACTAGCACCATCACAAGACTGCCAAACAGGAATTAAGACCATTCCACACCTCCTCATGAGCATAAGCATCTTTTACTGACCCTTTTTACAGATTAGGTCCCTCTCTGGGCTGCACCTCCCCCACCTATGCATCAGGGATAATAGATAGCCGTGCCACCCTCCTATAGGCTTATTGGAGGATAAAATGAGATAATAGGAGAGTACTTAGTTTCTGGCATTCGAAAGGTCTCAGTGAAGTTTATCTAGGTTTGCTGTTTCTTCAGTTTTGTTGCAATCTCCTATTGTTAATTTGTTGTTGTAAGAAGGACAATGAGACCCAGGGAGGTTATGTAGCTCACGCAAACACTCATTTCACAATTTGCATCTGTTGGCTTTGACATCTTGCCCATCTTTCTTCTGGTTGTTAGTGTAATGCCAAATTAGCTTAAGTTTATGTGATGTTGTGAGAGTCCTAATCATTTTTTTTAAGTGATCACCTTTAATCAAGAGAGACAGGACCTCCGTGTGCCAAGAGTCCTCATGCAGTTCTGCATTGATTGGCGAAGGTGTCAACGGTACCAGCTTATAATTAATTATGCGGCCCTCAGAGTCAACACTTCGATTATCTCCAGCCTCATCACTAATGTGTCTAAAGAGGGGGAGGAAAGGAGCAAGGGAAGGGCCTAGTGTGCCCTTCAAGGCAGTCCCACTCCTGGGAGCCACTGGGCAGGGGGTACAAATCAGGTCAGGAGACAGTGAATCTAAGAGAATAATAGTTCAGGGAGTCAGATCCTGCAGTGGAAAGAGTCTTAGCCTCTAAGCCAGGAGATCTGAGTTCAAGTCCTGCCACTAACTAACTGGATAAACTCGACAGCAGAAAGAAACCAACACTACCAACTGCTTACTCTGCCCGCCCCCTAAAGACATGATTTTATTTCATCTCTTTAATGCCACCACGAGAGAGACAGTATCCCATGCCACAGCCCCCACTGCAATTTACAAGGAGTAAAAATTAAGCTCAGAGGACTCATAGCTAGTAGATGACAAATAGAGGAGGATTCAAACTCTTCAGAGGCTTTGCCCCATATCCTTTTTTTAAAAAAAAAAAAAATTATTTATTTGAGAGAGAGAGCACAAAGTTGGGGAGGAGCAGAGGGAGAGGGGAGGACCTCAAGCAGGCTCTGTGCTGAACACAGAGCCTTGATGCAGGGCTTGATCTCATGACCCTGAGATCATGATCTGAACCAAAATGAAGAGTTGGACGCTCAAGCAACTAAGCCTCCCAGGCACCCTGGACCATATCCTTGTCTCCAAGAGATCATGCTTCTAAACTGCAAGAATAGGGGCTTGTCTCCACACTAGGACCCTTCCTATCCTGCTCATCAACCCAGGAGAAGTCTCACACTGCCTCTTTCATGATGCTGCCTCTGCCCCCAGCTACATGTGACATCCCTCTGTTTTTTACATGCCAGGGTTATTATAGTCAGGGGAATCTTGCCATTCCCCCTGCCTCAAATATACTAGTTCCTTTTAAAGCATTTTGTTTGTGTCTATAATGGATATAAATTATAAGGTCTTCCCAGAATCCCTCCATTCCACTGGGAGTAGCATCTTCTTTTCCTGGAGCTTTTCCTCTTATAGTTCCAGCCATGATGCTAAAATGGGTACTGCTATCTTCTTATGAACCCAATCTCCTTGATTACATCAAGTTCAAGCCAGCCAATGATGAGGCCACATCTCCCATCCTTTTTCCACTCTCAGTTGATTGGCTTAATGGTGAAATAAACAAAAGAGAGACTGATAGCAGAACCAACTATATGCAAAATGCAGAACCCATCAGTGGCTGTGTCCTGGGGCCTTGTGGGGAAAGCAGCGTGCCTGGGAAAAGACTAAGCAGAGACTGAGACTGAGTCAGAGAAATCCCAGCATACTCAAATCCTCCATGTCAACTGAGCTACACCCTTACACTGCCTGCCATTTTGTAGTTCAGCTGATACCAGGACACCCTTGCAACAAATTATTTTTTTGCCTTGCCACGTTCACTTACTGTAACTGAACTACCTTAATATAATATCTATCCACCCATCTTGTGGCACATATGTACGTTCAATCCTCATTATTCATGGATTCCGTATTTGCAAATTTGCCTAGTTGCTAAAATTTATTTGTAACCCCAAATCGATACTCACCGCACCTCCGCAGTAATTAGCAGACATGTGCAGATGTGCAGAAAGAAGAAAATGTGTCTCCTGACACACATGTTCTCGGCTAAGGTCGAACAAGACAACACTCTGCCTTCGCGCTTCTGCTCTCCTATTGTAAACAAATGTCTTTCTCACAGGCTAGGTAGTGCTATATTTTTCACATTTTTGTACTTTTTGTTGGTAAATGTGCTGTTTACAGTGACCCTAAGCCTGGCACAAAGTGCTGTTTGGTGTTCCCAAGCACAGAAAGGCAGTGATATACCTGAGGGAGAAAATCAGTGCGTTCATAAGCTTCATTCAGGCAAGAGTTATGGCGCTGTTGGCTGTGAGTTCAATGTTAATGGATCAACAACATATAGTAAATTAGATGTCTTAAAGCAGACACAGACACACATACAAAAAACAAGGTCATGTATTGATGTTTGAGCCCTTGCAATGGCTTTATAGATATTATTGCGAATAATAGGAATCAATTGTAGACATATATATCCAGCATGTATACATATATGTGTACATGTGTATACACACATATACAGGTGTGAGTGTAGACATAGGTATGCATACATGGAGGGAACCACTACCACTGATTGCACATACATATGCACACAAATATATACATATACATATGTGTGTGAGAGAGAGAAAAAAAACACAGAGAGAGAAAAAGTGAGAGAGAGATTTATCATACATATTTTCCAACAATCCTTTGCAGGGCAGGAGCAATTTTCTTGACCTCTTTCTTCAGCGGTACCATGCTTCCTTCCCACTGTTGAGTCAATAAATGTCTGCTGAATGATCATCGCCATAGATCGTATATGGTGGCCCATCTGCACAGCAAGCAATCCTGCTTCGGCGATACTGACCAACCCCACAGGAAGGACACCTGCTTATCCTGGGCTTGCACATTGTTGGGGACACCCTGACTGAGGATATATGGACCATGGGCTCCACATCAAATCATAGGCCTGGAGAGTAACTTAAAGAGGAGTAGAGAATGTGTACTTTGGTAGCCCAAATACCCGAGTTCAATTCTTGGCTGCACACTCTGGGCCTCTGGCCTTTCTCTTAGTATTCTATCCATGAAGTGTTTCTTCCACTATAAGAAGGTGCTCGAGGCTCATCTTTGTCCACAAACCCTTTGTGCTGTGTGCTGGGTGGGGATGTCCTCACAGCCACTGAGAGGATGAGGTGGTTCTAGAGAACTACACTCTCACCACCTCCCCTGCTATCTACTCATACAACAGGTAAGGGGAGAAAGTTCTGCGTTGTGACCACACAGCGCAGCCATGTAAAATGGCTCAAAGAAGCCCTGAGCCTACAGCTGGTTATTCAAACCAGCAGAAATAAGCAGTCAGAGACAAAGCTAAAGAGACACGCAGGGCTGAGTGGAGGCTGAGTAATTAAAAAGCCCCGGTGAGGATTCTGTAATAAGGGGAAAGGTGAATTGTGGCGAGATGGGCAGAAGCCATCCTGAGGCTACTTTCAAATTAGGAGAACAAACAGACAACTCCCTGGGGAACCTTTAGTGATCTGGAGAGCCGGGCCTCCGTGGCCGAGCCTCCTGTGCACACATAGAAGCTGCTGACAAGTCAAATTTCTTGCATAAAAGGGAGTAAGTGCTTACACAGGGCCTAAACACTTTTTATTTTTTTTAATTAATTAATTAATTTATGATAGAGAGAGAGAGAGAGGCAGAGACACAGGCAGAGGGAGAAGCAGGTTCCATGCACCGGGAGCCCGACGTGGGATTCGACCCCGGGTCTCCAGGATCTCGCCCTGGGCCAAAGGCAGGCCTCAAACCGCTGCGCCACCCAGGGATCCCCCTAAATACTTTTTAGTTGGCAAAGCACTTCCCTTATATTGCCTCACGTCTGATTCTCTCAAAAGCTCAAGAACGTAGGCAGATTTTAATGAAGAGGAAATCAAGGCACAAAATTTCAATGAATTTCATGAGGTCACATTGCCAGGTAAGGGGCAGAGCTGGGGCTCAAATTCATGTCATCTGATTCTAAACCCAGAGCCCTTTTCTGCCCACCATCAATGTCCCCACAAAACTTGAAACTCAAGGACCCTGGGGACTATGAGCAGCATGTTCTGGGCTCCTTCATAGGAGACCAGCAATGATAAGCCTGCCTGTCTAGGTGGACAGCAAAGAAACCGGACCTACAAAGGAACAAATATCAGGTTGGACCCAAACACCATCTCATGGAATAGCAGGAAACACTTTTAAATATTTCCCTGGTGATTCCAATGTGCAACCAGGTTGAGAGCTACTGGAATTAGAAAAGTGTTTCTTAAATTTTGGCAGCAGAATCACCTGGAGAATTTATTTAAAAAATAGATGGCTGCGTCCCTGCCCCCAACACACACACTTGTGTTTCTGATTCAATGGGTCTGAGAGGAGACAGTTAATTTTCACTTTTAATAAGATGCCAGGTGGTTCCTACTGATACCGCTGGCCCAGGGACCACACTTTGAGAACCACTGCGTTGGAGTGTGGGGCTCATCTTGCCACTCACCTCTCAGTCCCACCAGCCTGAAGGGACGTTTCTTTCCAGGCAGCTCCCCCTCTCCATGGTAAAACATGTGGCAAACTCAGACTCTCTGGAGTGAGGTGTGCAGCATTTTTAAGGGAACCCTCCAAAAGCTTACATTGAAGCCCTATTTCCTGATCCCACTGTGCTTGAAACTAGTATTTCTGATTCCTTGTACAATATTTCAATCATGTCTGTACTCAGACGAGGAAAACAAAGGTACTGTTCAGGTTCTAAAAATAAAAAACACAACTTTCTGAACTTTGAGCTTGATCTGGATTGGATGGCACTTTTCAGGTGACGGTGAGTGCATTTCACATGTGTGACCAAGAAGACTGGCTGTGAGAAATGGAAGCGTTAGCAGTTATGCATCCATACATTTGCCATGGCATCAAGGTAGATGGCATCCAGGCCTCCTGTGCCTTGACTTTACGTCACTCAATGGAATATTAGCATATGTGACATGGTCAAGATTTGAAATATGCCTGCTTGTTTGGATCTTCCTCTTGTTCTCTGAACCACATCGCTAAAGAGAAGGAATGTCTTAGGTAGCCATGCCTTAAAAAGGAATATGTGGGACAGAGCTGATATGACCAAAACTCAGAGCTGCAGACTAAGCAGAGCCATCTCAGCCCATCTGAGAACCCTTGAATGAGACATACATGATGATTAGGTACCATTGCATTTGGGGGTGGACAGTGATGCAGCATGAATATAATAATTATTGACTCATACAAGAGGGATAACAGAACTCCCAAATTGGACTTTAAAAGAAACAGAGGATTGGAAACATTTGGAGAAATTATGAATGTATTAGTCAGGTTTTCCAGAGAAACAGAAATAATAGAATATGTGTGTGTTTGTGTGTATGCTGTTATAGTGTAGCAGTCAAATTCTAGCTCCTCACTGGAGTCAAATCAAGCTACACTGGTATATAGCATGTTGCTAGCAACATAGAATATATATAGAAGCTATGTGACTTCTCTGTGTCTCAGTTTCCTTTAGGGCCATAATACTAGTGATACCCACTTTATGGGGCTCTTTATAAGCAGTGCATGAATTAATACACACCAAATACTTAGAATAATACATGGCATGTAATAAGTGATATGTGAGTGCTTGCTGCTAAGATTTGACATCAGAATTTTTAAAATAGCACTAAATACTAGAAGTCAGGATCTATCTAAATGAAGGGAATTGTGAACTTCTGTTTTACATTCCACTAAATTATAATTCAAAATTAATATAAAATATATTTTTATATGTTTAAGGTCTCATGATGTTTACCTTTATGAAATGGGAAGGACCCAGAGAGAGATGGGACTAATTGTAAGTAACTCAATTCAAGGTTGATGCCATTTAAATAAACAGCAACCAAGAGTATGAGAAAAGGAAGTACATAGCTGTGGCAGCACCAAGTGATACTTCTCAACTGAATCAATACTGTAGGGATGCATGACTATGTAGGTATACACAGCGAGAAATGAAATCACTTGTTCATGCAAAAGTCTGTACCCAAATGTTCATATCAGCCTTATTTGTAATAGTCAGAGAGTAAAAACAACTCAAATGTCCACCAATAAATGGGTAAGATGTGGTATCCATATAATGGAATATTATTCAGCAATAAAAAGCACTGAAGCGCCGATACATCCTACCACATGGATGGACCTTGAAAACACTGTGTGAATTGAAAGAAAGAAATCAGTCTCAAAGACCACACAGTATATACTTCAATGTACATGAAATGTTCAGAATACGCAACTCTATAGAGACAGTAGATAAGTGATTGTCTAAGGTCGGGGTGCAGAGTGGGGGAAGACAATGGGGAGGAGCTGCTAATGGATGTGGGGCTTCTTTTTTTAGGTTAATAAACATATTCTAAAATAGATTATGAAAATTGTGGTATGACTGTAAACATATGGCACCTGTTGAACTCTACACTTTAAATGGGTAAATTGTATGATATGTAAATTACATCTCATAATGTAAAAAGGAAGGCTTGAGCCCATAGAAAGGAAAATCCCTCAAGAATCATGACAATATTATGCTGAGTGAAATAAGTCAATCGGAGAAGGACAAACATTATATGGTCTCATTCATTTGAGGAATATAAATAATAGTGAAAGGGAATAGAAGGGAAGGGAGAAGAAATGGGTAGGAAATATCAGAAAGGGAGACAGACCATGAAGACTCCTAACTCTGGGAAATGAACTAGGGGTGGTGGAAGAGGAGGAGGGCAGGGGGGTGGGGGGTGAATGGGTGACGGGCACTGAGGGGGACACTTGACAGGATGAGCACTGGGTGTTATTCTGTATGTTGGCAAATTGAACACCAATAATAAATAAATTTATTATTAAAAAAAGAATCATGACAATACAGTATCAGAAAAAGAATTCAAAGCAAAAGTCATTTCAAAAAGGTCATTTTAAATTAATAAAATATTAATTCGAGTTAAGATAAAAGACTCATACATTTTAAAATGAAAAAATAAGGTGAAAATATGAAGACTTTTATATAGATGAGAAATTTACAAATACACAATTCTTGGTAAATCCTTCAATACACTTCTCTAAGCCTTTGAGAGACTAGGATGTGAAAGGAAAAAAATGATACAGAGTTAATAATTTACAAAGTGATAAAATTAATAAAATATATATGCTATTATATGAACATCAAATAGAAAATATACCTTTGTAAGCATTCATGTGGCATTTACAGAATTTAATTATACAGTAGGAATTGTAGAAGCCATATTCTCTGGCAACACTGCATTAAAGCTAGTGTAATCACAAAGTGTAATCAAAACAATGTGAAAAAACCTCTTGGAAATTAAACAACATTCTATTAAATAAAGATTGGTTCAAAGAGGAAATAAAAATTATAATTACATGCTATTTAGAAAATAGCAAAAATGAAAACAATATTTATCGAACTCACTAGAAAAAGGTTACCCTTTACCTAAAGTCAAGCCCTGTAAAAGCTGTCATTATTAAATAGAAAATCATGTAATTAGAGTAACTAAGCATTTAATATTTAAAAACGAACTAAAATAACACCAGGAAAGGAAGAAACGATCATGTTAAAAGTAGATATTTGTGAATTACAAATAAGTAAAATAGAATTTGTAATTAAACTCTGAAAGGAATTCCCAGACTTCTAACAACGAGACTATGACAACAGTAGAAGTCCAGAGAGACATCTCAGAATAACATACAAAATGCTAGATGAAATATGGGGCTTGAGCTTTAAAATGCACCATTCACCTGGCTAGGAGGTAATAGAAATTGTAAAAGGCAAAAAAAAAAAAAAAAAAAGAAAGTCCAGAGTAAAAAAAACAGATGCAGAGAGATAAGTGAGCCTTGTAGCATCATTTGCCCCCAGGACTTAGGTCATCTGCTGCTGCCCTGCACTGTGAGTTTTAAAGGATTCCATGTATGATGGGAGGAAGACACATAATCAAAGGACAAAACCTGAGGCACACACAGATGCGAGACTCTGGCATAAAGCCAACCCCTCTAATGGCTATACCATCCTCAATGAATTAAAATTACGCGCGCACATGCGCGCACACACACACACCCCTTAAGAGATAGACAATATGGATTCTAGTTTATACTGTCTCAGGCTTCTGAAAAAAATCAATGATAAAAACAAAAGCAAAAGATAAAATATTTTTCCCAGTGAATCCTTAATACCAAGTTTACATTTGCATCCATTTTAACTACTTTGACCATTGCCCTCAAAAATAAAACTATAATTTAAAGTGTCCAGGAATGATGATCCACCCTGAGCCACTGGCAATAGCAGATGTATTCCCCTCTGGAGAAATATACTTTAAATTCATGCCTCAAAAATTCCCACAAGTAATGTTTTACAAACCATCATCTCATAATCATAAATCACAGGACCTATGTGGGAATTGAGGCATCTTAATGAAAGGGAGCAGCAGAAACAACTACTCATACCTACAATAACTGTAGATAAAGGAATTATCAGATGAGATATAATCTGTTATGTAATTTAGTTAAAACTAAATAAATCAGGGTCACTTCAGTGGCTCAGTCAGCTAAGCATCTGCCTTTGGTTGAGGTCATGATTCCAGGGTCCTAGTATTGAGCCCCACATTGGGCTCCCTGCTCAGCAGAGAGTCTGCTTCTCCCTGCCTCTCTCCACAGCTCATGCCCTCTCTCTCAAATAAATAAATAAAATCTCCCAAAAAAACAAATAAATCGAAGTGATCTATATAGTTCAATATCATCCGTATCAAAATGCCAATGGCTTTTTTTTCAAAAATGGAAGTTCCTTCCTAAAATTCATATGGAATCTCTAATTAGCCAAAAGAATCTTGAGAAGGAAGAACAAAACTGGAGGATTTACACTTCCTGATTTCAAAACTTAATACAAAGCTACAATAATCAAGAGTGTGGTACTGACATAAAGGTAGACATAGAGACCAATAGGGATAGAGAGCCCAGAAACAAATGCTTGCATATGTGGTATAATGATTTTCAACAAAGGTGTCAAGACCGTTCAAAGGAGAAGATACAATCTTGTCAACAAATGCTTCAGGAAAAACTGGATATCCACATGCAAAATAATGAGGTTGGACCCTACCTTATACCATATACAAAAATTGACTAAGTGGATCAAACATGTAAATGTAAAAGCTAAAACTCTAAAACTCTTAGAAGAAAGCATATGGGGAGAGCTTTGTGACATTGGTGTGGCAATGATATTAAAAGTACAGGCAAGGAAAAAAAAAGTTGATACATTCAACTTCATTAAAATTTAAAACTTTTGTACATTAAAGGACAGTATTAACAGAGTAAAAAGACAACCCACAGAATGGGAGAAAATGCTTGCAGTTATATATCTGATAAGTGATTACTCTCTACCATATGTAAAGAACTCCTACAATACAACAACTAGAAATTGAAAGATGGGCAAAGGACTTGAATAGACATTACTCCGAAGAAGATATATGGATTACCAATAAAAGATACTCAACATCATTTCTTCATTAAGGAAATGCAAAACAAACCACAATGAAATATTACTTCATACCCATTAGGACAGCTATTAAACAAACAAAGAAATATCAGAAAATAACAAGTGTTGGTTTAGGATGTGGAGAAATTGGAATGCTTGTGCATCGATGGTGAGAATGTAAAATGGTGTAGTGGCTTTGGAAAACAATGCATTGATTCCTCAAAAAAATTAAACAGAGAATTACCATATGATCCCACAATTCCACTTTTGAATATTACACCCAGAAGCACTGAGAGACTTGAACATATATTTTTATAACAATGCTCATGGCAGCATTATTCACCATAGCCAAAGGTGGAAAACCATACAAATGTCCATAAAAAGATGAATGGATAAATAAAACATGATATATACATATAGACAGATGAAGAAATATTATACAGCCTTAAAAGGGAATAAAATTCTGATATGAGCCTTGGATGATATTATGCTATGTAAAATAAACCAGACACAAAAGGGCAAATATTGTATTATTCCATTTATATAGGTACCTACAGTGGCCAGAGACAGAGTAGAATGGTGCTTGCCAAGGGCCAAGAAGAGAGGGCAAGAGGCAGTGGGATGCTATTGTTTAATGGGTGCAGAGCTTCAGTTTCAGAATTATGAACAAGTTGTGGACATGGATGGTGGTGATAGTTGCACAACAATGGGAATGCCCTTAAAGTCTACATTTAAAAATGGCTGAATGGCAAATTTTATACTGTTTATACTTTACCACAACACAAAAAATATGGATTAGATCTACACATATATTATCCTATTTTAGAGCTAACTAAAAATATTAGGAATACCAAACCAAACCAAGTTTCTGAAAGTATGATACAGAGAGGTAAGGTCGCTATCACTAATAACCAAGCGGATTTGAAAAAGAACCAAAAAGAGCTTCTAGAAAAAAATGTCTATATAATAATAACAAGTTAAAGAGCAGATTAACACATCTGAACAGATGGTTAGTAAACAAAGATAGAACTGAAGAAATTATGTAGAATTATGTAAAATGTAGCACAGAGGGACAAAAAGAGAAAAATGTAGAAAAGAGGCTTATAAGAATAGAGGAAAGAGAGAAAGCTTATTATGTGTCCAGTCAGACAGAGTCTACAGGAAGGTGATAAAGTCAAAAGGGAAGGTACAATATTTGACAAGGTAATGGCTGAAAGTTGCCCAAATACATGTAAAATTGAACTGCTCAGGGGATCCCTGAGTGGCGCAGCGGTTTAGCGCCTGCCTTTGGCCCAGGGCGCGATCCTGGAGACCCGGGATCGAATCCCACGTCAGGCTCCCGGTGCATGGAGCCTGCTTCTCCCTCTGCCTGTGTCTCTGCCTCTCTCTCTCTCTCTCTCTCTCTGTGACTATCATAAATAAAAATTAAAAAAAAAATTGAACTGCTCAGACTTAGGAAGCCCAGTGAAACATAAGCAGGATGAAAAAAAATAAACTTACAAGCTAAACTGGTCATGATCAAACTGTACAACATGGCAGAAGCTGACAGAGAAAAATAATAAATTGCATAGAAGACAATTAGGGTGTCAGCTGACATCTCCCAGCTAAAAATGAAAGCCCAAAGACGGTGGAATAACATTTCTGAATTTCTGACAGAGAATTACTGATGACTTAGGAAGTATACCCAGTAAAAATATCACTTCAACACTGTGGCAAAATTAAGACATTTTCATGGAAAAACAAACAATCTTTTATACATAGACTCTTGTTAAACTTTCTAAAGAACAAATTTAGAGGATTCATTTTAGGAAGAAGTAAAATATCTCACAGCATATGTGTAAATCCAAACAAACACTGGTTAAATAAAAATAATGTCTAAATTTTAGATTTAAAATAAGGTAGAACTAATGTGTCAGCTAATGAGCAAATAAACATCGGCAGAAGAGTGCAGGAGTTAAAATGCATTGTTCAGAAGGAGAATAACGATACTGATTAACTTTTGACTTTGTTGTGTGTTAAAAGTTCTACGGTAATCACTACAGAATAGAAACAGAATACAGAATTTCCAGATTATTAGAAGGGAGAAGTGAAACAGGGGTAAGCATAATGAATCCAAAAGATGGCAAGGATGGCCAGGAAGAGGTACACAGAAAAGGTATTACAGAAGTAAATCCAGGGCACCTGGGTGGCTCAGTTGGTTGAGCATCTGCCTTTGGCTCAGGTCATGATCCCAGGGTCCTGGGATCCCTGCTCAGCAAGAAGTCTGCTTCTGCTTCTCTCTCTGCCCTTCACCCTCACTCATGTGTGTGTGCTCTCTCTCTCAAATAAATTAATTAAATATTTTTAAAAAGAGAAGAAAATCCAAATATTGTAATCACCACCTACAAAACTTGATTAACCCCTCACAATAAAAGATAGAGTCACCAGGCTAAATTATAAAGACACTCCTGAGAGGCTTTTTTGGTGCAAGCACAACATGTGACATTGGGCACTGAGCCTTACTGCATGAGCAGGGCATTCTGACCTGGCAGTTTACAGAGGTTTGCATAGGGCCAGATTCTCACAGCTAAGGCTTGGGCCCTTAAGTCTGAGAGCACATGGTATTTGATGTTGGCTGGCAAATTCAGCTACGGCAACTTTATCCATAGGCAAGTGGCTCCTTCTATAAAAGCAGCACAAATAAGGAGATGAATCCGGAGCCCAGGAGCTGGGTCTAGAGGTATATTGTAAGAGTCATTGATACTATCACAGATCTGAGAGGCACCCATTTGTGACCACCATTCTAAGCTAAGTTCCTTACATTGGGCCATAAGTAAAAGCAAAGGGGCCACACAGACCTCGTTAAGGATAATGTCTGCTACGCAGATGGCCTGGTAAACAGAGGCACTGACCCCCTCTTTTCAGCAGGTGGGTCTATCATACTCATCCTCAATACGAGGTTACCAGCCCAGCAGAACCAGCCTGGCCTGGAAGCCTGCTAGAAATGCAAATTCTTGGGCTCTACCCTGGAGCTACCCAATCAGAATCTCTGGCAGTAGGGAGGGCCAGCAATCTTGGTTTCAACAAGCCCTACAGTGAATTCGGATGCACAACAAAGTCTGAGAACCACTGGTCTACAGCAATGAGGAAAGCTTCTGGAATACACAGACTTACAGCACTATGGAGGATCCAGGATGCAGGCTTTCCCACCATGCACTTGTGTCTGTGGCAAACAGTCCATGATGAAGAAAACAGCATAGACTTTATCAGATTTTGAGGCCTGGGGGAGAGGAATGATATTTGCTGGGTTTCAACTGTGGGACCACTTTGTTCTGTGTGTGCCTCTGAATCCTGTTGGAGTTTCTAACTTTACTTTTTTATTATTTTTTAAGATTGTATTTATTCATAAGAGATACACAGAGAGAGGCAGTGACACAGGCAGAGGGAGAAGCAGGCTCCCTGCGAGGAGCCTGATGCAGGACTTGATCCCAGGACCCCGAGATCATGACCTGAGCTGAGGGCAGACACTCAACCACTAAGCAACCCAGGAATTTCTAACTTTAAATGACTGGTATCCAACCTAGATTATGAAGGACCAGGCAGTGGCTGCAATTTCCACTTTACATTCTTACCGTAGGAGTAGACTGGGAGTTAAGAATTAGAAAGGGTAAACCTAGGGTGTTTTGACTGGCAAAAGTTGAAACTAAGACCAGTCTGCTCATAATCTTCACTGTTACTTAACACTGCACTGGACATATAGCATGCCACAATGGAACAAAAAGCAATGAAAATGGAGAAGTGAAACCATCCGTTTTAGATTATATTATGGTAATCCAGGAAAAAAATCAAATAAGGAACTACAAATACAAAGAAACTGCAGGAAGGTAGCTTAGTATTGATCATGGATATATAGATGCCTCTCAGATCTGTGACTCTACCAGTGACTCTGATAATGTAACTATGGACACAGCTGCTGGGCTCTGGAATTCATCTCCTTATTTGTTTTGAGGCTAGGTTTTCTAGAAAATGGCTAAGTGTGGCAGGGATGGGAAGATCACTCTTGGGAGAGGGAGACTTCTGGAATGGCCAATCCATAGGAACAGAATTCTGCACAGAATAGCATCTGGCCAGGGTGCCCACATCAAGGTGAAGGAGGTGCAGGGGGTACCCATGATCATGGGTTCCAGTGGTCAGCTCATATACTGAACCAGCCAGAGACAGGCTATCTCAAAGAACACTGCAGTGGCTTTCTAAAGCTCAGGTGGAGTGCCGTACCGGGGTTGATACTGTGAAAGGAAGGGGGTGCCATTCTTCAGGATGCACAGTGCATATCTTAACTCAGAAATATCTGCATGGTACTAGATTCCAAAATGGAAGAATAGGCCCAGAATGGAAGAAAGGGTGGAAGGAGGAGTGGCTGTACTGACCGTCTCACTCAATGACCCACAGGGGTATTTTGTGCTTCCCATTCTCTCAATTATGGGCTCTACAGGGTTAGAGGGCCTGATCTCCCAAGCAAGAAACTTACCAGGAAAGTAGCAGGGGTTCTCCTGAGCTACAAGGCATGGCTATCACCATACTTAGGACTCCTGTGACCAGGGACCGGAGATGAAGGGAGCAGTCCTTGGCAGGAGTCATGGATCTCCATCAGCATGAGGAGGTAGGACTTTCACACAAGGAGTTAAGGGAGGAAGAACATGAAATTCAGGCACTTCCTGCCTTTCCCTTGCCTCACTATAACTGACCAAGAAGGATATGATTACCAAGAGCCCATATTCTCATCAATGAGGTTTTGGGCCATAATACCAGAGAAGCCATCAAGACTTGCCAAAGAGAGTGAAGGGAATTCAGAGTGGATGGAGGGGGGAGCAGGTGAGTGCAGTTGCAGCCCTAAGATCACTACAGCGACAAGGGCTATAGCAACAAGGGCTCCACTCATTTCATTTGGCTGTATTTTCCACAGGAAGAAAGACCCACGGGAACCATGGAGGAGCTGCTCCCAACTCTATGTGGAGAAGTGCACTGCCAAGGGTGGACTGTGGTGGCCAAAGGACGGGTTCTCAGATTTCAAGGTGCATAACTGACCAGCAAGCCCCACTGCTTAAAATGCATCACTACTGCCTATACACACCATGCTGTTTATAGGCTGCTCCCACTAAGGGTTGAGGAAGACATAGGAACCCCTTGATAGGCATCATTGGCTTCAGGACTCCCCAGTGGTCTTGCTGAGCTTTCCCAGAATTGCACTGGAGGCTGATGTGCTCCCCTCCTCCACCCTCCCTGCTCTGCTGGGTGTCATACCTGCATCTTGCAGCCTCCCTCACTCTCAGAGCGTTTCCACTAATCAAGGTCCGGCATGCCTGACTCCTGTCTTGGCATCTGCTTCTTAGAGTTAACACTTAATGGAAAATTAACGTAGCTGTCAGATACTCATACAACAAACTCTTTGTATCTTTCAACATGCATCAGCAATCAAGAGCAGACCCCATATACAATCACAATACAAAAGATGAGTTACCTAGAAAATAGAATAACAAAAGTCATTCAGAATGTATCTTTAAAAAAAAGGACTTGTAGAAATAAACCGAATTACTGTGTTTTTGCATATTCTAATTCAACATCGAAGATTTTAATTCTTCTGTAGTTTAGAACTTGAACATAATCTCCACAGAAATATCAATAGATTTTGTTAAACGAAGTACACATGTTGATGATCAAGTTTGTGGGGAAAAATTTCAAATGCCTAGACTGTTTGATCCAGCAGTCCCAACTCAGGGAAGTAACCTCTACAGATGTTACTGGAACATTGCTTACAATCGCTAAAGGCTGAAAACAGTGAAATACCCCTCAACGGCGGACTGGTTAAGTAGAATATGGTGAATCCATACAATGGAATAAGCTATCCCGCTCAGAAGATAAAAGAAAAGAAATAAGAGAAGCACGAAGCTATCTGCACACTGATTTGCAAAGATCTCCAAGTCATACTGTTAAATGAAAAAAGCAGGGAAGAGTGTATATAATATGCTACACTTTGTGTATAAAAAGAAGAAAAAAATATTCAATCATATCTGTGCATTTGCATAAAGAAGGTCTGGAAGTTATGGAAACTAACAAAACATGGTTAACTTTGGGGATGGTAGAAACTATATATAGTGAGAGCAAAGGTAAAAGCAAGACTTTGCCTTTGAACCATGTGCATAAATTACCTGTTCCCAATAACATAAGTGTATCTCTAAAATGCTACTGAATTTCACACTGACTACAATACTCTTTCATGGCCACCAATTTGGCAAAAATTAAAAAGCTGGGTAAATGCTAAGTGTGGTGAGGGCACGGGGTATTCCAACACATTTCTAGTGTCTGCATAAACTGACTCAACCCCATCAGAAAAGACCCTAGTAAGGTTAAACTCCAAATATTCTATGATCTGGAAGTTTCTCTCCTTCTTATGTATCTGAGAAAATATGCACGGGTACTAGAAAATGTGTACAAGTATATTCATGTCTGTATTAGTTGTGATAGCAAACACTTTATCTAGATGTCCCTCCAAAGCAGAATGTATAATCCGCATTATAATCCATTCATGTGAGCACCATACTGCAGTAGAAAGGATCGACTTCACTACCTGTATAAACCATAGTGAATCTCAAAAACCTGAAATGGAAAAAGAAAAAAAAAAAAAACAACCTGAAATGGAACAACAACAACAAAAATCATATAGCTTCGTAGATTCACAAAAAGATCAAAAGTGGCAAAACTAAATTAAATCTTGTTTAGAGAAAAGTACCTATATTACAAATATGCCATGGGCTCATAGACAGTTCAAGGATGTGGTTATTTCTTAGCAAGGGAGGGAGGGGCAGTTTGGAGAGGAGGTCTCCGGGTGACTAGTATTGTCCTCTCACCTCAAGATCAGGACAAAATGTTTAGTTTTAGCATTTAAACATGTATACATATAAATGCAGTTTTTTGTATGTAGAATATATTTTATGATTTTTTTAAACGTAAAAAAACAATTCTTTCAAAGACTGGTGATGTGGACACCTCTAGCATATTAAATCAGGAAAAATAATTACGTGTGAAAAGAAATCTTGCTACTGATAAGGAGGAAAGAATAAAATAGTAAAAGACTATAAACAATTTAAACTTCAGAATTTCACTGAAATGGGGAAGATTCTGGGGAAATATACACTTTAAAAAATTCACTCATGATAAGGAAGAAAACCTGAACAGACAAATTACTGTGAGAGACTAAAAAATTTATCAAAGAATTACTTTGCAAAAACTCCTGCACCAGACAATTCTGAGATTTAATACTTTCAAAATTTCAAGGGACTAAAATCCGTATGCTATTAAAATTGTTCCAGGCTTAGAAAAATATGAATACATTTTTCATTTTGTAAAGCCACCATAACCCCGATTCCAAAATGTGAGAAGTGGGGGGGGGGGGGAGGAATTGTAGTAAAATTGGAAAGTTATGTAAAACACTAAATAATATAATATTAGACCAAACCAGCAGCAGAATTAAGAGAATTATTTACAATGATCAATAGGATTTAGCCAAGAAATGCAAAGATCATCATTATAAGATCTATTAATGCAACATCCCATATTAATATATTTACGGAGAAAATAGGAACAATCATTTTAATGGAAGAAGAAAAAAAGCAGTCAATAGCATTCAAAGTACACTTTATAATTCCAAAATATGTTTTTTGGGGAAAATTAAAAATAGGAGGTTTTTAACATGGTTAAGACTTTATATCTTAAGCTAATTATTAACATTATCTTTTAAAGTAAAAAACTAAAGAGAATTCTTACTAAAACCAGTATCAAAAGCAAGCAAACAAGATATTCGTCATTATTACCATTTAGCATTTTCCAAAAACTCTCAGCAATGCAATTAGCATGAGATATGAAGAGATATGATCATTGAAAGGATGAGAAAATTATCACTTTGTACAATAATGCTGTTGTATTTTTATAAAACTCCAGAGAATGTTTTTAAGAGGAGAGAGGGGCAAGGGGCAGAGGAAGAGGGAGAAAGAGAATCTTAAGCAGACTGATTGCCCAGCATAGAGCCCAATGCAGGTCTCCATCCCACACCCCTGAGATCATGACCTGAGCTGAAATCAAGAGTCCAGTGTTCAATCAATTGAGCCACCCTAGCACCCCAGAGAATCTATTTTTAAAACATATATTTTAAGTTAGTTTTATAAACTAACTTCATGGAGGATTTTTTTTAAGTATTTATTTATTTGTTTGAGAGAGAGAGGAGCAGGGGGAGAAGGAGAGAGAATCCTAAGCAGACTCTGTGCTGAGCCTGGAGCTCAATCCCACGACCCTGAGATTATGACCTGAGCTGAAGTCAAGAGTCTGCCACTTAAGCTACTGAGCCATCGATGTGCCCCAAGGATATTTTAAAAATCTGTATATTTCATATATATCAATAATAATCCATGAAAACACAACCAGAAAATAATTTTACAGTGGTATCCAAAATATAAAATTCTGAGGGGAAAAAAACATTTTTGAAGAATAGGTAAGATCTACAGGGTATGCCCCCAAATTTGCTGAAAAATAACAATAAACATTTTTAATATATAAGCTAAAAATATTTATGTATGAGAAATTAATATATTAATTCTTCTGAAATTAATTTATGGGCTTAATAAAATCCCAGTTACATTCCTAATGGAATTTGTTTGGAAATTAATTATTGGATTCTTAAGTTTACCTTGGGGGGAAGCGATAATAATACAAACAAAATAAATTCATGAGAAAACAGCTGAGGACTTTGTAAAAAGAGTGATTAAGAAAGAATTTTCCTGAAGCCCCTGGGTGGCTCAGTGGCTTAAGTGTCTGCCTTCAGCTCAGGTCATGATCTGTGGGTTCTGGGATCAAGCCCATGACTCAGCAGGGAGCCTGCTTCTCCCTCTCCCTCTGTCCCTCCCCCCTCATGCTCTCTTGCTTGCTGTCTCCCTCAAATAAATAAATGAAAATCTTAAAAAAGAAAGAAAGAAAGAAAGAAAGAAAGAAAGAAAGAAAGAAAGAAAGAGCTTTCCTACAAAAAAATAAATGAAAATGAGTGGGAAAAATCAGAGAGGGTGACAAAACACGGGAGACTCCTAACTCTGGGAAACAAACAAGGGGAGGTGGGCAGGGGGATGGAGTGACTGGGTGATGGGCACTGAGGGGGGCACTTGACAGGATGAGCACTGGGTGTTATACTATATGTTGCAAATTGAACTCCAATTAAAAAAAATATACAAATAAAACCCTACAAACACCAGAATTATGTGATAAAAGCCAAAGAAGAAATGCTGTAAGAGGAGATTGAGAAATAGAATGAGTTCCTCACACAGCAAGGAAAGCCCACAAATCAACAAGGAAGTGAGAGGTTGCCCAGGACATTGTAATGGAGAGATTCACTACTGGGTGAGGGGAATAAAAATGGCAGCCTCAACTGAACCACTAAAAATGCATCCTACACTGATCAAGCCCTGCCTCCCTCCCCACCCGCCAGATCCAGCCCATCATCACGCCCATGGAATGGAGTCCTAATGCTTGTCTCTGATGCATCCCCATCTCTTCTGCCTCCCCTGGAACACTACTGTTGTCTCCACAGTCCTTCTGCTTTTACATTCCTCCAATCCATTCTCCACCCGGCTGCCAAAGTGACCTTCATCACACACAAGGTAATTTGTGTCACTGCTTTTTCCTGATTAACCAGTTGCACTTAGTATACATTCCACACTCTAAAAACCTGGGTCATCTGATCCCCTCACTCCTCTGCTGTCCCAGTTTTGCTGGTGTCCCCTCACTCATTCTGCTGCTCTTAGCTACTTTGGCTTCATTAGTTTCTCAAAAGCAAGATGCTTGGGAAGAAAACCACACCAGGCAAATGAAAGAAAGAGCCAAGAGAAAAGATTGATAGATTCGATTTCTTAAAACTTTAAACCCTCTCTACATAAAAACCATCCTTAAAGAAATCATCATGAGTAAGCTGATGACAGATGATGAACCGGGCAGGGGGGCGGAATGGGGGGAGGATGTGCCACAAACAACTAGACAAGGATTCCAAGGCACTGCTGTTTAACAAGGCTGTTCAAGTTAGTGAGACAAGAACACAGATTTCTGTTGGCACCCAGGTCTGGAAGACACCCAGGCAATTCACCAAATAAATGCTTAAGATAGATAAACGTGTGAAAGATTTTCTTCCTTACTTCGTCAAAGAGATGAAAGCTTGAACTACAAGATAGCATTTTTCACCTATTGCTTTGGTAAATATGTGTTCTCCTTTTAGAAATGTTTTCATTGAGCTACAATTTACACAAAGTATGCCAATGTTTGGCGTACTGCAGTCTTATTTTTCATAGTTTTTATAGCCATGTAACCCCACCCAGATCAAACTATAGAACCCCTGGGGGTTTCTGTGTGCTTCTCCCTAGTTCACGTTCCCCTTAGAAGAAGCAACCCTTATTCTTCTATCTTCAAAGATTAGTTTTGCTCGTTCTTGAACTTGATAACAACAAAAATTTACACAATGTATCTTTTTTGTACCTGCCTTTTTTGCTCAACAAATCCCACGGGGGTTGCATTTATCAGTAGTTGCCTTTCTTCTGTTTAAACTTTCTGTGTGGTACCCCATTGCAGGAAACACCCCCAAGTGTCTCTTCATTCTGCTGCTGATGGACATCAGGGCTGTGCCACTGGGTCTAGTCTGAATAGATATGCTCTGAATGGTCTTGTATGTGTCTTTGGATGGGCACAGGTTTTCATTTCTTTTAGAAACCTTGCTGTGGATCACCTGGATCATAGATTAGATGTTTGAATAGCTTTAGTAGATAGAGTTTTTCAAAGTTATTACACCAAGGATTGATGCTCAAGCCTTCTAAAATGACGTCTGGTGCTCTCTCTAGTCATTGAGAGTGAAGATGGAATGCTCCTTCCTTCCTTTATCTTCTTTCCTTTTTCTTTCTCTCTCTCTCATCCTTTTCCATCCCCTAAACTCCCTGCTCAACCTGTCTGTATCCCCATCCTTTCCCTCCCTTCCCACACCTTTTCAGTCCACTCACAGTTGGAAGCTGTTCCAGGCCTTAGCAAGCCTGTAAACTAGATTCTGAGCTCCCTGTATCAGCAACTGCCTAATTAGAGGCACGATTTGTGGTCCAGTGAAGTCTCCACCAGCCTAATGTGCCTGGCGGAGCTGCGCTTCTGCTAGTAATTACCTTCAACTTCCAGTTAACAGAAGGGCAAGAACATCTGTATCAAGAGTAATGAGAAAGCCCCTGCTTGGGGTCCTGGAGCAGGAATGTGAAGCAGGGAGCCTGTAGAAACCCTCATTAAATGGACCATCCATTACTTATGCCCTGACAGCGCCTCAGCTTCTCCCGTTACCTGTCTCTCTTGCCCAAGGAAGATGACTTAGTTTCTGCTTCTGGATCTGGGTCTCTGTCCAGTATTTATTATTTAAATGGGAGAACAGGGAGAAACTGTGGTATGAAGCATAGATTCTTAAATATAAGAACATTGAGGCAGGTTGCAAAATTAGTTGGTTCCTAATAATTAAAGGACCAGTCTCCAAGGGATTCCCTTTTCCAATAGAGAGAAGATGCAAGTCTTTCCTTATAGGAATATTCCTCTCATTTACAATCCAACACCATGTATTTAACTCTCTCCAGCATCTACCATGTGCCCAGCAATGGGTACAAATGGTGAGGAAAACAGCAGTGGTCTCTATTATATCAGTTCTATATCTAGTGATACATTTATCAAGTAATCACTCACCTTTGCTTAGTAGCTGTTTCATGTTGGGAAGGAATTCAGAGAGCATGAAGGAGGTATGAGAGCTTATTACAAGGGTCTGACGGGGGTGGGAAGTTCAGGAAAGGCAATCCTTAGGAAGTAACAGTTATGATCTCCAGGATGAGTGAAGGTTGGAGGGTTGGAGGGTGAGCCATCGAATAGCCTGAGATGAGGCTGCTTTTGTAGTGGGAGAGAAAGCACCAGAATTACAACAGGGCACCAGAAATGACTAACCTCCCTGGTTACTCCCATTAACATATCATAGGCATGTGACAGGTTTATACTCACTTCATTTCCTGGGGCAGAAAAAAAAGAGAATTATGGTCTAGCAGCCTTTATTTTTTAAGCATGTGCTATGTTTCATGCACTAGTAGCCTTTTCTCATCTCATCCTTACACTCATTTTTTGAAGTTGGCCTTCCTATTGCCCCAATTGTACAGAAGTGGAAACTGAGGCACAGAGCAGGTAAGTAAACTTTACAAGGTTGCCCTACTAGTAATTGCAGAGTGTTATGGGATGCCTGGGTGGCTTAGCAGTTGAGCATCTGCCTTTGGCTCAGAGTGTGATCCCGGGGTCCTGGGATTGAGTTCTGCATCAGACTCCTTGCAGGGAGCCTGCTTTTCCTTCTTCTTGTGTCTCTGCCTCTCCCTGCGTGTCTCTCATGAATAAATAAATAATTTTTTTAAAAAAATTGCAGAGTGCTAAAAACAAACAAAACAAAATCCAACTCAGTTTTAAAGACCTTTGTTGTCTTTATTGAATGATTTATGAATTAGGCAGCACCCCCATACAGTAAATTAAAAAAAAAATTCCAAAGAGCTGCACAAAAGGAAAGAGTTTCACAAGCAGAAAGGGATGGGACACACTAATTACTAGCAAAGAGTGGATTGTTTCAGGCAAGGCTATCTTCTCTTAAGGGATCCAGGCATCTGTCAGGCAGAGGACTTCACTAGTACTGACCAGGTGATTCCAGATTGACTGGTTTAAGATCCCACTCCTGGGAGAGCTAGAAACTATAATTGAGTTAGGTATGAAGTCTTGGTTTGGTGACACAGGCTTAGCACTAGTGACTCCATTTTGAGTCTGTTGTCTCTTTTTAACAGCAGCCAAGTACACATAAGATTCCAGTGCTTCACAGAAGCAGCAATAGCCATCATCAGTCTTGGGCCTTCACTCTAGCAGCAAATCCTCTGTCAGCCCCAGGAGTTCCCACGAGATTTAAAGGAGCCAAAAGGCTTCCCAGGGGGCCCTTATTTCCTAAGGCCACAGTTGTGTGTCCCAACTTGCCCAGCAACCTTCTGAGATAAGGCTCCTGGGGAAGGACTGGGAGAGCCCAGCAACAGCATGAGGAAGGGTGCACTGTCACAGGTCAGAGGAAGCCAGCACACAGCAACCCTGTACACTCAGAATGATTGTAACACAATGAGAATATCAGGGTAGTAAGCATGAATTTACTCCACAAATTTCAGGTTTAAAAAATATTTCATAATACATTGTTTTTCTAATCCAAATGGAATCTGGCTTCTAGGGCAATGGGTAGATATTGGTTCTTCTCCGAAGGGTCATCCAATAGTTCAAAGTGATAGAATCAGTACAGAAAATGTTTCAGGGAGCACTCTTCTTTCTTCCCTCTAGGCAGCATCTCCCCAGCCTCCCTCTAATTGCACCTCTCTCCTTTGCAGGAATTCCAGCCCTAAAGACCACCCTTGGGGGAAAAATCTTCAGTCATTCCATGTCGGGGCAAGTGAAATTCAACCCTTCATTTGCTGGTGGCAGAAGCAAAATAATATACCACTTAGTACTTCCTAATGAGCTTAGGGAAGAATCAAATTATCTTCTGTGTGTGCGTGCATGTGTGTGTATGTGTGTGTGAGAGAGAGAGACAGACAGACAGAGGAAGATAAAAATCTAACTAGAAGAAAATACTCCAAACATGAATACAAATTGCCCCAGCATATTGGTATTGGGGATGATTTTTATTTCTTTCTATATACTTTTCTCTATTTTCTCAATTTTCTGAAACTGATTTATAGTACTGCCATAATCAGAAGGAAACAATAGAAGCCATTTCTTCCTCCCTCCCTCCTCACTTCCTTTCTTTCTGTCTTTCACTTTTGTCTTTATTCAGGCCTGTGGAATTGCAGGACACCTCTACCAAATGTAAGGTCCTGTGGAGCTCAATAGCCCTTCCACCTGCATCTGTGTTTCCTTCTGTCTCACTGCCATGAGCAGCCAGCTTCCCTTCTGCCTCTCCATCTAGAGAAACAGGAGCTCAGAAATCCAATCTCCTCAACTCACACAGATTAGGTCTAAAGTTGGGGTGACTGTGACCGATGCCTAGAGTCCAGAATATAGAGGGAATTTCTTGGGGCCACACCAGTCTCAGCCAAGAGGAGAAAGAGAGAGAGACAATGGGGACAGAGGGATCTAAGATGCCACAGTGCTGGTTCTGGGATGTTGTGTTTTCACAAGAATACTTTAGTTCTAATTACTCAATCCACAGTGGGAAGCTGTTGAGCTTGTGGCTATGGTAAATTCCAAAGGTCTCTACTTGGGCTGTGTCTCTGTCGTGAAGCAATTTGGACTCTAGAGTCTCTCTGGTAAGAAAAGCTGAGCCTAGAGATGAAAGGGGTAGAGGGGGAGGAAGAGTTCCAGGAAGGAAGGAAAGAGCCGAAGGAGACCAAACTGTTGGCCAGGGCATCAGCCATGAGAATATTAACCTGTGGAAAGAACACCAGCCACAGGGCCAGGAGACCCACCTCTGCAACTAATTTGGACTCCTGTACAAATATGAACCTCCTTTCCTCTTTTTTATTTTAGTATAGTTGACATGCAATGTAACATTAGGTTCAGGTGTATAATAGCAACCTAACATCTCCATAGGTTATGCTGTGCTCACCACAAGTGTAGCTACCAAATGTGGACCTCTTCAAACCCTTGCTGTGCAAATGTAGAGCCCCATAAGGCCTCAGTCTTCTCATCTTAAAATAGCAATAACATAGGGCCAACCTCACAGGCTTATTGTGAAGATTTAATGGAAAGTTCTAGAACAGAGGGCCTTTGTTGGATTATGGCCTCCCAGCATTCTTTCTACCTTCCTTGAGTAACTACACTTCAACTTCCGATTGAGGTGCTTCCCCCTCCCCACTCTCTGTTCATACACCTCAGTAGGCGTGGCTCAAGGGGCCCCAAGCCAATTGGTGTGCATAGCCCCTAGATGACGTGGTTCTCACAGGAAGAATGTGTGTGTGCACATTCAGTTACAAAAGCCAAATACAAATTGTACATGAACCCAAAGTGAGGCCACTCAAGCAAACTGAAATGTCAAGTTTTCTTTTCTTTTTTTTAAGACTCAAACTATATTCATTCAATGTAGGAAAACTGATTAATTCATGCCTGTCAGAAGGTCTTTTTGTGGAATGCCTTTGGTTTTTAAAAAGCATGAGTACAAATTAATTATTGCTTAACAGATGCACTGTTTTAGACATAGTCTTCTAAAACATTAGATCCCAGGGGGAAATAGCTACAGGGCTGCTTGGGTGTTAAAAATGATGAAATCCTAACTAATTCCCTTCTGGCTCTAACGATCTATGAGCATCATGTGGAAATGGTAAGCCTCTGACAGGCAGAAGAGAGTATTTCAGGATTTGGGAGCACAGCTCAACAATACTGAAACCACACCGTGTTGTCAGGCGAAGGAAGAAATAACAGCAGAGGTCAGCACTCTGCTGGGCTCTTTCCGTGACTTTCCTTCCTGAAGTCTTACAGGAACCTGACAAGTTGTATTCTTAGGCACACTTTGCAGATGGGGAGACTGAGGGGTGGAGAGGTAGAGTAACTTCCATGAGCTCATTCATGAGGGAGCAATACAGTCAAAATCAGAGGGCAGAGTTTCAGAACCTGAAAGGCACGCAAGACCAGCACCGGGAGAGGCCCTCTGAGCAGGCTCAGAAGCAGCAGCTGCAACCAATTCGCTGAGCCCTGGACAGTAACTCAGTCATTTTGTTACTGGAGTCAATAGTTCCAACACCAGTACTTATCGATTTCCCAAATTCTTGATGCGGGCAGAGGAAGCAGCTCTGTGGGCAGGTTGGTTCCACCAGGTTTTTCTGCAGAGCCCCAGACTGTCCGCTGCTGCTCCAATGCTCCCGATGATTTTGAAATACTCAACTGCCCTGTTTCAAGTACTTCCTGCTGAAATTATCTATCATAGTCTACCCAATCAGGTCAACTCCTAACCTCATTCAGGTTAGGAACAGAAGGAAGGGGAACAGCCCAAGTGAGTATTTGAACCCAAAGCAGAAATCTACGGGATTCACTTTCATTTCTTCTCCCACTGGGTAAAGCTACTGGGATAGCTTTCGCACCTCGGGATAGCTATGATTGGAATGAGTTTGGGGCTATTGATTCCTGTTCTTCCTTTCCCACGTGGCTGCAGAACTGCTCACAGAGCACATTTGTTTAAGAAGTAGTGACGAATCTTCTTTCTTGGAAGTCCTCTAATTACAAATCAGCATTAAGAGAGACCTTGCACATTTACAGAGTTTAGCAAAAATGTTTCATTAGCTATTCCTTGTGCTGATATACCACACTAGTCTATGGAATAGGGCATCAGAACTCATGTGGGCGAACACTCAGGAAAGAAAATGAAGAAGATACAAAGAAATGGAAAATAAGTTCCATGCTCGTGGATTGGAAGAACAAATATTGTTTAATTGTTTAAATGTCTAGGCTACACAGAACAATCTCTCCGTTCAATGCAATCTCTATCCAAATACCAGCAACGTATTTCACAGAGTTGGAACAAATAATCCTAAAATTTGTATGGTACCAGAAAAGACCTTGAATGCCAAAGGAATGTTGAAAAAGAAAACTAAAACTGGTGTCATCACAATTCTTGACTTCAAACTGTATTACAAAGCTGTGAACATCAAGACAGTATGGTACTGGCACAAAAAAACAGACACATAGATCAACAGAACAGAATAGAGAACTCAGAAATGGATCCTCAATTCTAAGGTCAACTAAACTTTGACAAAGCAGGAAAGAATATTCAATGAAAAAAAGACAGTCTCTTCAACAAATGGTGTTGGGAAAATTGGACAGCCACATGCAGAAGAATGAAATTGAACCTTTTTATCACACCATACACAAAAATAGACTCAAAATTAATGAAAGACCTAAATATGAGACAGAAATCCATCAAAATCCTAGAGGACAACACAGTAAACAACCTCTTTGACTTCAACCATAGCAACTTCTTGCTAGAGACATCTCCAAAGGCAATGAAAACAAGGCAAAAAATGAACTATTGGAACTTCAACAAGATAAAAAGCTTTTGCACAGCAGAGGAAACAGTCAACAAAACCAAAAGAAAACTGACAGAATGGGAGAAGATATTTGCAAATGACATATCAGATAATGGGCTAGTATCCAAAATCTATAAAGAACTTATCAAATTCAACACCCAAAAACCAATAATCCAATCAAGAAATGCACAGAAGACATGAACAGACACTTCTGCAAAGAAACCCTACAGATGGCCAACAGACATATGAAAAAATGATCAACATCACTCAGCATTAGGGAAATACAAATCAAAACCACAATGAGATACCACCTTCCACCTGTCAGAATGGCTAAAGTGAACCAGTCAGGAAACAACAGATGTTGGTGAGGATGTGGAGAAAGGGGAATCCTCTTACACTGTTGGTGGGAATGCAAGCAGTTGCAGCCACTCTGGAGAACAATATGAAGGTTCTTCAAAAAGTTGGACATTGAGCTACCCTATGGCCCAGCAATTGCACTACTGGGTTTTAACCCAAAGATACAAATACAGTGATCTGAAGGGGCATTAGCACCTCAGTGTTTATAGCAGCAGTGTCAACAAATGGCCAAACTTGGAAAGGGCCCAGATGTCCATTGACAGATGAGTGGATAAAGAAGTATTCCACACAATGGAATACTACTCAGCCATCAAAAAGCCGAAATCTCACCATTTGCAACAATGTGGTCGGAATAGAGGATATTATGCCAAGTGAAATAAGTCAGAGAAAGAATTCTCATATGATCTCACTTATATGGGGAATTTAAGAAACAAAACAGAGGATCAGAAGGGAAGAAAGGAAAAAATAAAACAAGATGAAATCAGAGAGGGAGACAAACTGTAAGAGACTCTTAATCATGGGAAACAAACTGAGGGTCACTGGAGGGGAGGGGAGATGGGGTGACTGGGTGATGGGCATTGAGGAGGAATATGATGTACTGAGCACTGGGGGTTCTATAAAACTGATGAATCACTGACCTCTACCTGTGAAACCAATAATACATTATATGTTAATTAATTAATTAAATAAATTTAAATAAAATTTTTAAAAAAGAAGAGCTCGTGTGAGGGAAAACCAAAAATTTGTGTGACCAGAGTAAGATTGTTCATGTTCTGGGATTCTAGATCTACCCCGCTCTCCTCCCTACTGGAGCCCCCAGGCCTTGCGTAAGCATTTCCTATTCATTCCATTTCGCCATAAACACTATGTAGCCATGGACATTTATTTAACCATTTGGTGCTATTGTTGCCTTGACTATAAAATTAGTCAAACTTATAATAGTACCTATTCCAGAAAGTTATAACAATGTAAAGAAATAATGTATATACTTCACTTAGAACAGGTCCAAGCAAAATTAAGTTCTATCTAAGTGCTTTCATAATTATTATTTTTCATTTGATCTATACATTTTACCTTTCATTTTATATCTGAGGACTCAGAGGCTCAGAGAAGTGCAATAGCTTACCTTAAAGTTTCTGTGGCCCCTTCCTGTCTGCCTGACACACCCTACTTCCTGGTCTAGTTCAAATGCTCCCTTCTCTGTGAAGCTCTCTGTCACTCATGCACACACATGTGCACTCACACACACACTTCAGGTTAGCTGTAATATTTCCTTTCATTATATTTTATACTTCTCATAAAACTTAACACACTTTGCCATATACAGCCAATAAGGGCATGCATAGTGTCCTTTGTTATGAAATGCAAGTCTCCACAGACAGACACCTTTGGACTCTAGGGTCTGAAGTTGCCCCCGTGGCTAGCATAGTGCTTTGCACATGATAACAATAATCGTGACGTGTATAGGGGACAGTCTTTCATTTCTGTACCATCATTCAGTTCTAACCATTCCTGAATGGATGAGGTATTTCTCTCCACATTTTACAACGAAGAAACAGAAGCTGAGAAATGTGACGTCACACAGCTCATGCCAGGTAGAGCTGGTGTCTCAACGTAGGTCTGACATAAAAGCTTCTGGTTTTTCTAAGATACTACTGTCACTTCAGTAAGAGGTTCTGGGATGGGATGGGGTGGAATGGAGGCATGGAGAGGTGGAGTAGAATGGAGAGATAAAACACAAAGAGGAGAAGTCAGGAGAGATGGTGTGTGCAGAGGGAACAGTATGCATTATCAGAGTCAGAGTGTAGAAGAGAGCAGTACAGCTTGACCACTGGACTCCATTTCCACAATAAGACCACTCCTCCCTTCCTCTTCTTCAAGGCTTTTGTGAAACGGAAATAAAAAACAAAACAAAACAACTAGAAAATGTTGAGGAAGAAAAAAAAAAAAAGCAGCACTCCCCAGAGGCAAAGGCTCTTTAATGTTATCCCAGTGACAAAGGAGATGACATCTGGGTGTCCTCCCAGTCAGAATATCCTGGCCTGGTGATGCTGACATCAAAACTACTGGGGGCAAAAAGTCATTCTTCGTCCTCCTAGCAATTGCTGTGTCTGTGTCTCCTTCTCTCCACAGAGCAGAGATGTGTCAGAACAGAAGATGAGGGCTAGACCTGCCAGGCTCAGATCAAGAAGCGGGTCCCCCAGGCAAGCCCAGGTCATGTTTCTGGCAGTTTCAACAAGAGTCAGGAGTCCCTGTGGGGATAGCACTAGGGAGCGGGGGCTGGGAGGAGCACAGCTTATGGCTAGCATCTGGGCATCCTCTGCAAAGGCAGCTAAGACCCACTTCACAAGAATAGGTTTTATGATCAGAACTCCATCTTTCAATGGATTTTGCATGGGGGAAAAAGAATAGGCACCCTTTCCCCAGGCAAAGTGCTATGCTGAGGGCAGGAACCAGGCTTTCACAAAGGACTTACATTACTACCTGCTTTTGCTAGCCAAAAGAAATCTGAAGGGGATTTTGCTTTTACAAAAAAAAAAAAAAAAAAGTCATTTCTGTACTAATATAGGTCTTTTGTAAAAGTGAAGGGGCATGATGTGAACTTTTAGAAAGCAGAAGGTACACTTATACCCATTTTGCAGATGAAAAAAAAAACCTGAGTGACTCAAACACTAACTTGGTGACAGTGCCAGGATTTAAATCTAGACAGTCCACTTCCAGAACTCCTGTCTTGAGCTCTGTGTGCCACACTGACTTTCTTCTCTCAGCTCACGGCCAATAATCACTTCATTAAGCCCTCAATGGAGGAAATATGCATAGGCTGTGCCCAGCTAACCAAGAGCAAAATAACCCTTTATTTATTAGCTGGGATTTGGGCTGGGAGTCCAGGACCTATGCCAAGATGGCCAGGGCAGCACGGCATCCTTTCTCCCCTAAAATCAGTTTACATGCTACCAATGCCAACGAGACTCGAGGCTGCTCTATTTTCACACCAAAGCTTCACCTCAGATCTTCCTTAGCTCAGACCAGGCTAGCTGTCATGGAATGGGCAGGTCCAGAAGGTAGAGGGATTGAAGTGATAGCTTGCAGGAGGTGAATTTGGCCAGGAGAGGAGTTGGGACTCAGGTGAAGAAACATCAATCAAGAAGGTCAAAATCAGTTCCAGAGGATTCCATGCCAGAGTGATTCGGTTCGCAGCATGGGCAGGTGCTCCAGAAACCCCATTCTCCAGACTCAGTTAGCAGCCAGCATCCTAGGACTTGGACTCCAAGCTGTTAAAGAAAAGGGGTAAGACATGATGCTGGGTCCCCTACAGTTTCAACTTTGACTCTGAACCATTCAGCGCAGTCTGGTGTGAGGACAAAGTGGCCCCACTATAGGAAACAGAGAAGGAGAAGACAATGAATCTGCAGCCTACGGACCCGGGATGACCCACTTCAAATGGGACAGCCCTTGCAGTCACTGAGGAAGGAGAGAAGTGGAGTTGGTGGCCAGATCTGCTTGTGCAAATGTCTTCCCTTACCCCGCTGTCATGAGGACACTTGGAGGCAGTGCTGCTTTATTCTTCCAACTTTAGCCACTTTGTGGGATGTAAAACCATTTGAATTGGGGCCTCTAGGGCAATGGGCTTAGCTCTTGGCATGGAGATGCCCCTTTTTTTAGTGTAGAAACACTTAGGTTCAAGGTATCCCTTTGCCCTTCTGGGCTGTGCAACACTGGGCATGTCACTTAACCTCTCTGAGCCCCAGATTCCCATCTGTAAAATTAAGAAAGATGATAGTGATGGTGCCTATTTTAGTGGGTAATGATGACTGAGTGAAAGAGGTGGTTTAAAATGCTTAACATCGTACTTGGCACATTATAAGCCCCCCATAGATGTTTGCTAATGCATTATTTTTTTCTACCTTTGCTGAGGTATCATTGACAAATAAAAATTGTATATACTTAAGGTGTATAGGGTGTTGTTTTGCTGTTCATATACATTGTATAACGATTAGAATATCCATTATTTTGAAGGTGGGAGGCAGCATTGTTGAAACAAATCCCAGAGGTTGGATTGGCATCAATTCGGGGATTTTTGCCACCCCCATATCCACCCAGTTAGACACTGAGGGGGCCCTCACCCCTCTCCACCAGTGGCTGCCAACCAGTCAGCTCTCCCTCATGCTGCTATCAAGTTCTGCAACAGCCAGCAGGGCACATCAGGTGGACGGAGCCCAGGCCTCAGAGGGAAGAACAGACATGGACACGATGGACAGAGCCCTTCAGGGATCTTGAAGTCAGAACCCAAATTCTAGGAACCAGCTGCTGCAACACTCAACTCTGTCCCCTCGAGTTCCGATAATCTTCTTCCCAGAAAGTTTTTAAAAAGAGAGAGAACACATTATTTTACTGACTTTAAAAGCACTGACCTTTTAATCTGTCCTTCTAAAGAGAAAATGGTTTGTGCTTCACAATTTCTCTGGAGTCAATGATCCTGAATACATTCACTGAAACAGACTCTCATAAATCTATATATGTACAAGTTAAAAAGATAATAAAGCTCTCTGATTCCGAGGACCAGCAGTCCTCAACAATTAAGACACAGAAATGCATTCATCTCAAACTCTTTTGTGTGTGTGTGAACCCAAAGAACTTTCCTTTCCTTCTCACTTACTCTCCTAATAATTCCATCAAAACAATACTCCCTGAGTATATTTTCTCACCCTGTCCTAAGAAAGCCCTGGAGAGAATACAAAGTAAATAAGAGAATGGGGCTCCTCTTCTCAAAGAACTTAGATCAGCGGCAAGGCAAATTCAATAATTTATCCCACGAATATTGTCAGGTGTGAGAGATAGAACAGTGACCCAGAAAGACATGGTCCTTAAGGAGATGGAGGTTAAAATCTTTTTTTAAAAAAGATTTTATTCATTTATTCTCTCCATGAGAGACACAGAAAGAGAGAGGCAGAGACACAGGCAGAGGGAGAAGCAGGCTCCTTGCAGGGAGCCTGATGTGGGACTCGATCCCAGGACCCCAGGATCATGCCCTGAGCCAAGGCAGACACTCAACCACTGAGTGACCCAGGGGTCCCTGGAGGTTAAAATCTAAAAAGCTCCTGAAAATAAGTAATGAGAAAAACCACAGCTAAGATCAGGGCCTAGATAAGTAGTGAGGAAAGGAGTAATCTGAGTGCCTCCCTATTTGACAACACTGCAAAGGACGCTTTGCATGTTGGATAGGGTCGAGCTCTACAAGGAAGGGGCAAAGATCACACTGCTTTCCAAGGACATCAAGTGACTGGCCCCGGATCACAGAAAGAGTATAGAAAGGGGATAGAGCTGAGTTTTTAACTTCAAGTGTGGGATCTTTCAGTAGTAGTACAAGTGCTACAGTGTGAAGGTTTGCTTAAGACGTTGAATCCAGAGCCCGAAGAACTGACTGGCTCCCAAATTTCTGGTGCCAGCTAAAGCAAATTCCTCATTTGATACTGAGCTTTGCTGAAATGGACACCATTTACCACAGATTAAACATATGTGCTGCTCTTCTCTTGCCTCAGACTAAAGCCTCTTGCTTTGGGGAGTTCCCGTTCCCAGGTCCCCCATGTGTGAGATGGAAGATTCCCCCATTTGTTCCTGAGGAGAGCCAGTCTTAATTTCCTAGGGTTGCCAAAACAAAGTACCACTAACTTGATGGCTTTAAATAACAAAAATTTATTGTCCTCCAGTTCTGGAGACAAAAAACCCAAATCAAGGTGTGTCAGCAGAGGGGCGCCTGGGTGGCTCAGTGGTTGAGCCTCTGCCTTTGGCTCAGGTCATGAACCAGGGTCCTGGGATCAAGTCCTGCATCGGGCTCCCTTCAGGGAACCTGCTTCTCCCTCTGCCTGTGTCTCTGCATCTCTTATGAATAAATATATAAAATCTTTAAAAAACAAACAAACAAAAAGGGTGTGTCTGAAGGGCCATGCTCCCTCTGAAGTTTCTTTTATATATATATATATATAAAAGATATATATAATATATAATATTATTATAATATATTAATATTATGGTGGCTTTTGGTGGCTTTTGGTGTTCCCTGCTTTGCAGCCATGTTCTTCCGATCTCCGCTCTGTCTTCACATGGTCTTCCTCCCTGTGTGCCTGTGATCTCCCATAGGGACACCAGCCACTGGATGTTGGGTCCACCCTAAATCCAGGATGATTTCACCTTAATAGCCTTAACTAAATATATGTGAAGAAATATTGTTTCCAAAAAAGGTCATAGTCTGAGGTTCTGGATCGACATGAATTGTGAGGAGACACTATTCAACCTATCCTTATCATCTATTTTTTAATTTAAAAAAATGGTTTGATGTTCGCCGGGACACCTGCACCCCGATGTTTTTAGCAGCAATGTCCATAATAGCCAAACTGTGGAAGGAGCCTCCGTGTCCATCGAAAGATGAATGGATAAAGAAGATGTGGTTTATGTATACAATGGAATATTACTCAGCCATTAGAAACGACAAATACCCACCATTTGCTTCAACATGGATGGAACTGGAGGGTATTATGCTGAGTGAAGTAAGTCAATTGGAGAAGGACAAACATTATATGTTCTCATTCATTTGGGGAATATAAATAATAGTGAAAGGGAATATAAGGGAAGGGAGAAGAAATGTGTGGGAAATATCAGAAAGGGAGACAGAACATAAAGACTCCTAACTCTGGGAAACGAACTAGGGGTGGTGGAAGGGGAGGAGGGTGGGGGATGGGGGTGAATGGGTGACGGGCACTGAGGGGGGCACTTGACGGGATGAGCACTGGGTGTTATTCTGTATGTTGGCAAATTGAACACCAATAAAAAATAAATTTATTATAAAAATGGTTTGATGTTGGTCAACTCAAAATAGTCTTTCTGAAGCCTCATATTAGGATATGAGGAAAAAGAAAGGGGACAGTGTCTAGACTGACTTGAAACGTTTTTATGGTGTTGTCAGATGTAGTTAGTAGCAATATGGAACACGAGCTATGAGATATTGCTTCTAGTATTAACCTCATCATTTACCAACTGTGTGACCTTGAATAATCAATGTTAGTCTCTAGAAGCTCAGGAGCTAAGGAATAGAAATTTCCAGAGGTTTAGAAATAGCTAGCTACCCACCAAAGATTTTAGTTATCTCTTCAATACTAGAGCTTATTGCATGAAAGCTGCTCACCAGCCAAAGTTCACATATCAAGTTGGTTTTTCATCTAGTTGAGGTCCTGTGGCAAGATCCGGCTGATGGAATATGCATCACCTCCTGGCTGAGTTGGCTAAGAGTGGTTATACTTTCACCGGCCTCTATCTTCCCATGGAAACTGAAGGAAAGGGACTCTGAGGGCCTAGGGGAGGATATGCCCCAAGATGGGCAGAGTCTGAGTCCCTGAATCACCACAGGGAAGGCTGGACAATAAGAAGGAGCACAAATGGCAAAACTGGTAAATGAGCAAGAAATAAGCATCTGCTACATGGTCACGTAAGTGCTGGGGCTTTGTCATAGCACAGATGTCATAGCACAGGTGTCATAGCACACATAGCACAGAGCCGAATGGCATCCTACCAAAGGTCATGCAACAATCATGTTCTTCCTTCCGGCCCCACACTCTCCTACCATACTTTCCTGTCCTCAGATACAAAAGGGAACGGGATCTGGACTCGGACCAGAATCTCCATCCCAGAAGCAAAGATGAGTGTTTGCCTGGAAGGGAGCTTATCTAAAGCTCTCAAGGAAATAGCGTTTTATGAATGTGGTGCAGAAAATCCAGCGCTAAACTGGGGCACAGGGTCATACTGATAATGCAGACGGGGCCTATCAGCCTGAAGACTGACGGGGGGTCAGCGCCAGATCTGAAGGGAATTCTCCACATGGACGGGCAATATCTCCACTTCTACAAAAGGGAGATGTCTTTGAAACACGGAGTGACTTCCTTCAGACGGATTGCTTCTTCCTTTTCCGCCCAACCAGCCGGGGCCAGAGCAACGCCTCAGACATGCTTTACCGTTCTTTCAATAAACCTCAGCCCTTTCTTCTCTCTCCTGCCGCAGGAATGCACGGGCCTGATGCAAAGACTTGCTAACTACAAATTCAAACATCAGATATTAAAAGTCAACTCTTGGAGTGGAAAAAAAATAAAATAAAAAGAGCGCTTCTTGTAGAGTACATTCCTTTGAAAAGCCTTTGTATTTCCCAGTATTGAAGTGATGGTGTCTCATTCAGTCAAACATAAGAAATTTGAAGCCATAGTAGAATATCCAGAGGAAGTTTGCAAATGGAATTTTCTGCCTGGGATTAAAGGCATGTTTGAGCAAATGCTTAGCATTTTATTTTACGTAGGAGATCCCATCAGAACTGGGGCTTTGTTTGGTGGTGGAAAGGCCTTTATTGCTGTATTTAATGCCTTGTTATACTTAGTTCTGTACATTCAGAGCCCTGGATCGGAAGCCTGACAGACGTGTTGTTCAGGAATCCATTGTAAGTTTTGGTCTTTGGAACCCAAAAAGAATATTCAGATCTAGCCATCCCGGCTTCATCCCAAGGGAGAAATACCCACAAGGGACAATGACAAATGGGAAAACTCAGTAAAATTTTATTAATAGTTGAGCTTGTACCCAAAGCCACATGCAGAGCTCTTTGGTAAATTTACCTGGAGAATGAAGAGATGTTCACCTGATGTCTGTGAGGGATGGATCTGCTCTGACCCCATATTTACCAGATGACAACATTCAAGTCTAAGAGAGAGAGCAGAGAGAAGCCATTATCATCCCTTTGTCTTACAGTCACCTACCTGGTAGAATGCTAAGCTTCATCAGATTTCCAGAATTTACCTATCACATGAAGAACTCCTAAGTGGAGGGTGAAAAAGAAAGCAAAGTTTAGGAGGTGAGTGTCAAATTGTTTGGATGTATCTCATACCCTAAAAATCTACCCTGCTTCAAAATACAACTCTCTCTCTTATCACTTGTATGCTCTTGGGAAAGTCACTGGTCCTGCTTTATTCTTGCTCAGATGGTTGACATGAACAATAAAAGGAATAAAATACAGAAAGTTTCTAAAGCAATGCCTGAACTCTACCGAGGTGGTGCCTTGGTACCTTTTCTAACTCAGATCAAGCAAGCCCTAGAGATTAGGGGGAAGTCTGAGCAGAAGATGTAAGTCCGGGGCCTTGGCTGCAGAAAGAAGGAAGGCTAAGTGAGAAGGTGTTGGTCTCAGACGGATTCGAGAGGATGATAAGACAAAAACTGGAACAAGAAACAAGTGGCAGGAGTGCCTGGGTGGCTCAGTGGTTGAGTGTCTGCCTTTGGCTCAGGGCATGATCCCGGGGTCCTGGGATCGAGTACCATATTGAGCTTCTCCCTTTGCCTATGTCTCTGCCTCTCTATGTGTCTCTCATGAATAAATAAATAAAAATCTTTAGAAAGACAGAAAGAAGTGGCAAGCTCGCTCTAGGGCTGGAGGACAGGTCACCATGAGATCCTCAACAAGGCTGTGTATCCAGGGATTTTTTTTTTCCCCCTCTGATGAAGAAGCTGGTTAGTTCCAGAGCCTGGGGCAAGTCAGGCCTGCTGTGGGGATAAATGGCCTGTGCTGCAGAGAATCGGAGAAAGAGGGGGGCAGGGAGCCAGGCAGGTTATTATAAATTCCAGGTGCCAACCTACACAGGAAGTGGAGTCTGGCACTCACAGGCCAAAGAAGTGCCAACACTTTTGACAACTGTCATTTGATTTAATTGTTCTGAGGCACCTCTGCTCAGCAGTAAATACACTGAGGAGGTTCAAGAGAACTCAGAGGTTCTGGTGGCCACTGTGGCATGATGAACAACTGAATAACTCTATCAAAGGAGGCGGGCCGAGGGAGGGATGGAGACACAGCCGGGATTGGAGCTGTGCTGCCCTATTGTTCTGTCAGAAAAATGTTCCTCTGCTGGGCCTTGATCTAGAAGTTTATTTAAGGTCATCAAGACTGTACCAAGGAAGCCAAGGAGAGTTGGTTTTTTTAGGTCTTCCAAAAACTGGGTGTGTGCAAAGGGTTTTCTTTAACCAGTACTGTTAAATAAAAGTTATATATAGTAATAATAATTACTTATATTTATTGAAAATTTTAATTTCAAAGCCACTACATAAATGCTTTCTATGAATTATCTCGTTTCTTCCTCTAAATAGTCCTATGGACTCAGAATACTTATAATACCTATTGCTTTGATGAAGAAACCAAGGCTCATGTGTGTTAAGTAACTTCTCCAAGAACACACAGTTAGTCAACAAGCCAGGAACTCACTCCAGTGCCCATACCCCAAACTACATGGCCATGCTTCCAGGAACAAAAGCCTAATGGAAGCATATACTTCATGCCACTTCTTCTAGGGCACATGTGGTTACAGGTAACAAACTACTTGCCTGAGAGTTAGGTGGTATTAAGGTAGTCAGTATTTGCTGAATAACATCAGCATCTCATCAGTGTAAATTCTCTGGCCAAAGCCTCTGAAGTTCCCTTGGCCTTTCCCTGGTGGCTGAAAGATACTGTGGCAGTTGCAAGTCTAACATCCGACCCTAAGAGCCACCGCCCATTTCCCTGCTCCCCTTTAAAGTGAGACTCTTCAGAAGAGTCTGTTTCTCCTTCATCTCCTGTCATTCTCTCAAGAACCCAATGCAATCATGCTATGTTTTGCACCAACCCCATTAAGATAGCTCCTTGGAAGGTCACCAATGACCTCCACATTGCCTGATCCAACTGTCAATTCTCAATCCTGACTCTTAACTCATCAGTGGCCTTTAATACACTTGACAACTCCCTCCTTTGTGAAGGACAATGCTCATTCTTGGTCTTCCTTTAACATTTCTGGTCAATCCATCTCACTCCCCTGCTGGCTTTTCTTCATCTTTGACAACTCCCAACTGTCAGTGTGTCTCAAGGCTCATTCTCCTGTAGGTCAAGAACAATTCCTAGGTAATTCTATCTGGTAGGGTTTTAAACACCATTTATAAATTAATCAAAGTGTATGTCTCCAGCACTAAATTCCAGACCTCAATATAAAGGTGACTTTTTGACATCTCCACCTAGATGTCTCCAGAGTTTACACACACCAAACTGAACTTTTGATCCCACTCTCTTCCCATTCTTCCTCAGATGACTCTTCTCCATAAACAACAATTCTCTTCTTCCAGTTGCTCAGTCCAAAACACTGAAATCATCCTTGGCTGCCACCTTGCTTTACCATTCTACATCCAGTCTATCATAAAATACCATTTGGTCTAGCTTTGAAATAAATCTATAACCAGACTACTTCTCACCAACTCTTCTACTACCCCTCTGGTCCAAGCCCACCTTTTCTGTGGGCTCCTCTCTGTGATTCTACCTTTGGCCTATCATATTACATTCTCCAAAGAGCAGCCAGGGTCATGTAAAAACACAAGTTATTCCTCATAATAAGTGTTGTAGCCTTCCTGCTCACTCAGCTTCCTTCAAGAACCTGAAAAGCCCATCCTCTGGCTTACCCCCACTACCTCTCCGGTCTTAATTCCTAACACTCATAGTCTACCTTAGTGTAACTGTAGGTTCTGACCTACTGGCAGATTACATAATCAATTTAGGTACTTAGGATAAGAATTTTTTAATAAAATAGAATAGACTCTATTACAGTGCATTGCACACAGTAAAGGTAAGTATTATCTTGTAGAACTTAGAATTCAGCAAGAGCATGTGTGCAACTGAGTGTGTGTGTGTGTGTGTGTGTGTGTGTGTACTGGGTCCCTATATAAAATTTACATCTCACTATGAATAATGTTTCAAAAGTTTAAACCTTAGCTCACTCTGTTCCAATCACTATTTAGTTTCCCCAACATGCCAACCATATCACCACCTGGAGGACTTCACTCTTTGTCTGGAATTCTCTTGCACCGGGTACCTAATTCCCTCACTTCTTTTCAATCTTTCCTAAGGCTCATCTGATGAGAAAGGTCTTCTCTGCTCACATTATATAAAATAGCTCCATCTGTCCTACCCTGCTCAGTTTTTTTTTCATGTTGCTTTTTACCACTTGACATACTATAGATTAATTTGTTAACTTTGTTGTGCACAGTAGAGCAGAACCATAAAAATGACCATGCAAGCTGAACAATGTCAACTTAACAATGGAAAAAATTATGATTGTTCCATGACCTTGAAAAATGCTTATCAAAACAATACCTCTTACTAGCACTTGTAAATCTATAGAAAAATGAAAAAATAAAACTAATACTATGGTCCTATTTCCCTTCTTATGTATGCCCTCTCTGTGACAGGATTCTGTTTCTGCCCCCATTTCCCTTAGATTTGCTGAGGACAATGGGATATGAGAGCAAGTGGTATGTGTAACTTCAGAGCAAAGTCTTAAGAGATAGTTCTTGGTTCATCATGTCTCTCTTTTCAGTCTCAGTAGGGACTGCTCCATACAATGGCAAAGAAAGGTGATGTAGAACAGACCTACAGACAACCCCAAATGCTCTAGTAAGGCGAGTGGGAAACAACTCTTTATTGTTCTTTAACTTCAGTGTACACCAAAAACACCCAGAGGACTTGGTAAAGGAAGACTGATGGGCCCCATCCTAAAAGTTTCTCACTCAGTAGGTCTAAAGGAGAGACCAAGAATCTGCATTTCTAACAGTTTCTCAGGTGATACTGATGCTGCTGTTCAGGAACCACACGTTGAGGATCACTGTTCTAAGCCACCAAGACTTAGGGGCACAATTGTTACCACAGCAGAGTAGCCTATGCTGATTGGTACAGAGCCAATAAATAAGTTCTGTACAGATGCAGGGAAATAACAACTCAGGCAGAAGGTACTTCAGAGCTTTGGAATCAGACATATTGGAGTTAAAATCCCTGACCCCATGTTAAGTGTTGTGTCAAGATTCATGAAGGTGAGTTAGAGTTTCTGCTCTCCAAATTTATACCCTTTGGAATATTATCTAGATTTTTTTTAAATGGCTTCCATTACTTAACAGAGTGACACTTATGATTCCTCCAAGTGATGTTACACTGAATCAAGATGGGCCAATTTTAGTATTTCTCCCAGAAATTTAAAATTTGGTCAAAGATACAGTAGTTAAGCTACATATTTCATTATTCGGTTTATTTAATTGTTGTTTTTGTTAAAGTAACAAAAAGACCCTGAGGGAAAAAAGAGAAATTAGATACTGAGAGAACTTTGGTCTCTCATCAAATAGAATATGCTCTTGGTTTTGGTGGTCTAAAACATTGTTGGAGGTTTTCAGGCCAGTACTCTGGAGAGCAGAAAAGGAAACCAACATCCTCTATGGCATCCCTGCAGCTGACTTGGACCTGGCTCTCATCTCAGGGTTACTTTTCATCCTGTCCCTTCTCTCTGCTTATTAGCTTCTCAGCACCCCCAGCACCCCTTCCTCATCACTCCATCTTCAATCCTAGTGTTCACTCTTTCAGGGATGGCTCTAGACATAACTAACTCTGTGGTGTGTTAGGTCATGTTGGCTAGGCCTTCTCAGTCTCAGGTACTGTGCTTGTCACTGTGCTCGGCATACACTCAACTCTCATTAACTATTGGATAGATGGATGGATGAATGATAGAATTGTATAGTTACTAAATTTATGGGCTTTGAAATCAGACAGAATTGGTTAGGAATCCAGCTCCACCACTTACCACCTCTGTGGTCATGGGCAAGATGATAAATTTTTCGATACCACAGTTTTCTCATCTGAAAAATATTACCTACATCATGGCAGAGAATATTCAGTAATATTAGCTTTTCAAAAACCATTGTGGGAGCTAGTTTATTGGATCTTGAAGTACCCTCTTTCGAGATTGTTTCAACAGTGATGGAGAAGGAGGAGGCAGATGTTGAGGTGAGGAGAGAGGAGGAAAAGTATAAAAGATCATTTAGAATTCAAGAATGGGTGAAATGATTCTTGGCATTCTGAATACCTACGCTGATATAAGTGGATGAAACAATCAGCTTCAGGGATCTCCACAGACATCCGGAGGTGAGGCGGAGAGGGCAAAAGGGAGAGGCATATACTCACTTTCTCCTTCTACAACCTTGAGAAAGTGAGTTTGGAAGTGGCTTTAATTCCCATCTGCCGATTCTCTATCACCAGAAGCCATTAGAAAGCAGTTAACTCTAAAGGCTCTGATACTAAATTACTTGTAATCCCTCTTCTTATGGAATGAATAGATAGAAGTCACTGCCTGTAAGAGTCTGTGCCCATGCAGGAAAACAGAAATCCAAGTAGGAAATTCAAAAAGAAATGATGCAACACGGGGATCTAGTTACAAAGTGTTGCCAAGGCTGAGAAAGCAAAGAGCAAAAAGTGTGACAGCCTGGAGATGAGGAACTGCAGGAAGCAGCAACCACCCTAGGGTGGGAGGAAGAGGGGGAGGACATGGTGCTAGCAGAGCCCAGGGTGTACTCAGGGCAGTGCTGCTGCGATGCCCCTGGTCAGGGCTGGAACTGCCTGGGAGAGCAGGCCCCACTCCGTGCTCCCACTGTGGAGAAGGGCTGCCGCTTGGTGCATGCACCAAAGAAGGCTCCCTTCTGAAGCTATGATCACCCAGACGGGGGTGCCATGGCTGATGCTAGGATCATCCCAAAAGGAAGCAGCCCCTTCCAGAGACACTGCCAAAAGCAGAGAAAGAAGAAACCAGTAGGAGGCCTTTCTCTTTCTGACGGTATCTCCTTATTGGCAAAATTGAACAAGGAGCCAGATGGTAGGGGAGTTCAGGAAATGCAATTTACACAGGCTCCCAGCCTCGGCATCACGGGGGAAAAAAAGGTACAAGTCTATTACCTCTACCAGAGAAAGGAGAGTAAGCAGGGAGACAGGAGGTGATGAGGATGATAATGAAGACAATGGTGATGATGACAATTATAATAGAAATACAACAACAGCAGCAAGATGGGTATTTACAGCCAGGCACTGTCCTAAGCACCTTGCATGGATTTACTCAGGACAGAGAAGGAAGGAAGATGAGAAGAATCAGAGGGAAAGAGTGAAGAGTGAAAGAGAAGCAGCCCCCCTGCTCTGAGACTGAGCATTTCATCCCTGAGAAACTTGTGTCCTTGCCCTCTTCCCCTTCCCACCTCCTCCCCCAACACTGACCCAGGAGGAAGAACCCCCAATAGGTATTAGATGACAGCTGGGAGCTGGCTTGGTACTGAGAACTCTTTATCGCATTACCTTATTCAATTTTCACAAAAATCATATGTTGAAAAGAGAAACAGGACAAGAGAGGTTAAATAAGTCGCTCACAGCCAGTAAATAGCTCACAGACGGTAAAATTTAGTTGTCTTTTTTCAGAGCCCATGTTCCTTCAAATTAAGTGGAAACAGTAAGAGCTGTTCTCACCCAGATGTCCAAAACCAGCGCCCAGACCTGCTCTCCCAGAATGCTGCCTTCATTTCCAGAGAGACTCTGGTGCCAGGCTGTCTTTTAACTGGGAATCTACTGAGGGAGTGGGGAGCCCCTGGCCTGGGGTGGAGTCACTCTGGCCTAAAGGGGATTCGCTTTGAGAAAGGGGTTTTGAAGTTGACAATGAAAGTCATTTCCCTTCTAATGGAGCCTAAATAGCAGATCTTGAAAGCCTAGGCAAGTAAAGAATAGTTTAAAAGAAAGAGGGAAAAATTCAAAGTGCTGTCACAAACTGCCCACCCCGGAAAGGGGACAGCATAGTTCAAACACAGTGAACTATCTCAACTGACTAGAAAGAGCCAATATGCCTTTCCCCTCGGCTTTACTGAGGTATCCGTGACATGCAGACCATGCCAGTTTAAGGTACGCATGTGCTACTTTGACGTGTGTATAAATTGCGAAATGATGATCACAATAAGGTTAGTTAACACCTCCATCCTTTCACATAATTACCTCTGTGTAATTATGTGTGGCAAGAACATTTAAGATTTACTCTCTTGGGATGCCTGGGTGGCTCAGTGGTTGAGCATCTGCCTTCAGCTCAGGTGGTGATCCCTGGGTCCTGAGATCAAGTCCCGAATCGGGCTCCCTACAGGGAGCCTGCTTCTCCCTCTGCCTATGTCTCTGCCTCTCTCTCTCTCTCTCTCTCTCATGAATAAATAAATAAAATTTTAAAAAAATTTACTCTCTTAACAACTTTCAAGTATACAGTAGAGCACTGACAATTACAGTCACCCTGCTGTACCCTAGATTCCACAGAATTTATTCATCCAATGGCTGAAGTTTGCACCCTTTGACCAAGACCTCATTTTCCCCACTGTCTACTCTCTGTTTGTATGAATTCGACTGTCTCACATGTAAGTGATATGCTACAATATTTGTCTTCTCTGTCTGACTTAGTTCATTTAGCATATTGCTCTCAGGTCCATCAATGTTGCAAATGGCAGGATTCTCCTTTTTTGTGGCTGAATAATATTCCATTGTGACATACCACAGGTTCTTTATCCATTTATCTATCAGTGGACACTTAGGTTGCTTCCATGTCTTGCCTGCTGTGAATAATGTGGCCATGAATACAAGAGGGCAGATATCTCTTTGGAGAGCGCTATTTCATTTCCTTTGGAAATATTCCCGGAAGTGAGATTACTGGATCATGTGGTAGTTCATTTTTAATGTTTTGAGAAACCTCTATACTGTTTTTCCATAATGGTTGCACCGATTTACATTTTCACCAACAGTGCCCAAGGGTTTCCTTTCCTCCACATCCTCCGACACTTATTATGCCTTGTCTTTTTGATAATAGCTATCACAACAGGTGTGAGGTGATATATTTCATTGTGATTTTGATTTACATTTCCCTGATGATTTGTGATCTTGAGCACCCTTTCCTGTACCTGTTGGCCATCTGACATACTCTGGAAAAATATCTATTCAAACCTTTTGCCCATTTTTATTTTTTTTAAGATTTTAAACAGACAGAGAGGCAGAGACACAGGCAGACGGAGAAGCAGGCTCAGCGTGGGGAGCCTGATGTGGGACTTGATCCCAGGACCCCGGGCTCACAATCTGAGCTGAAGGCAGACACTCAACCACTGAGCCACCCACGCATCCTACTAGCCCATTTTTAAATTAGATTCTTTAGGTTTTTTGCTATTGGGTTGTATGAGTTCCTTATATTTTTGATAAGGAGTTAGCAATACCCAATAGACATTTTTTGCAAGAAGCCCCAGGTGTTAAGGCTCATCTGAGTGTGGAAGCCCCTAATGAGAGAGAAGCAACGTAAGCTGTGGTCAATCAAGTTCATGCTTGTATGAATGGGTTTACTATCCTTTTCTGAGAGACTTTTCTGGTGATGGAAAAGGATAAAAGCATCCATTGGTGCTCAAGGCAAGAGGGAAAAGGGACCACTCTTTGTTTTATATCACAATTGATTTCTATCATCAGAAAAAAATTATAGCAAAGTTAGCAGCTTTAAACAGCACAAAGTTTCTGTCTATCAGGAGTCCCAGCATGGCTCAGGGTCCTGTGGTTAAGGGTCATGAGGCTGCACCAAGGCAGCAGCCAGAGCCAGGTTTTCATCTAAGGCTAGAAGACCTCTTCCAAACTCATTCAGGTTGTCAGTAGCATTCAGTTCCTTGCAGTTAGTTATAGGACTCATGGTGGCTAGCTTCTTCAAAGCCACACACAAGTGCATGTACACATGCGTGCGCGTGCACACACACACACACACACACACACAAAGGATGAAGAAAAAAGAGTGGGTGAGTCGGCTTACAAAATGAGACTTCCATAACACAATGTGATCCCAGGAGTGATGCCCCATCACCTTCCATGTACAATTGGTTAGAAATAAGGGACAGGGCCCATCCACAGAGAAGAAGGGCATCACACTAAACTGAAAACACCCAGATGTGAGGCTCACAGGGAACACCTGTGAACATCTGTCAGCCACAACCTCTGAGGCTGCCCAACACAATAGTGATGCCATGCTGCTGAGAACCTCGCCTGCCTTCCTACTTTCTCTCCATGTTGTACCTATACACCCACTCCTTGCTCACCTCACCCATCAGACCACGCAGCAGCTCCTGATCATACCTCCCAAGGGCCCATTTGCCTGGAAACACCACCAGCAGGCTCTGCTGCTCAGGGCTCTCCCAACAGGTCCAGGACAAGGAGGAAGGCTCTCAAGGGCCCTGCATACGTCAGCGGGTCCACACCTCAGGCCCCATGCCCATGTTTGCTGTGGGAATGGAGAGAGGGGATTAGCAGGTGATGAGAGGAAGCATGGGTGTGTTTAAACCTTCTCCCCACATAATCTCTTATTGACCGAGAAACATCACAGGGAGGTGTCTGGGAGGAATTAACACTAATCCCTTTCCAACTCTTAGGCGGCTTTGCTCACCAGCCCCTCCTCGCCTGGACAACCACAGGAGTGGGTTAGTCACAGAGGATGCTGGGTAATCAATTAGGATGCTAACACGCCACCTTCAGAAATGCATTAGCCCTGGTCCCCCAGCACATTCTTAAATAAATCACAATAAAAGTGAGATCTGGAGCATCACAAATGAATTAAAAGAGGAAGATGAAAGTGGAGGGAAACACAGGCACGACATGGGGTTTTCATTTAAATAGGAAAAGAGAAGACAGGACATAAAAGGTAAGAAAAATGAAGAGAAGGAAGAAAAGAGGAAAGGAAGGATGAATACTTTTTCTTTTAAAACTTAATTCTGTGGCTGTAAAGTGGGCCAGATGAGCCTATGTGAATGGTCATCAAATGGTCCCCTGCTCTAAGGGAGATTCACAGCAATAAAAGTGTAACAAGAGCCAAGTGTTGTGAGGTCAAGGTCCTGCCAATCGAGAGAAGTATGGCCTTTGTCTCTTGGGTCCATACTGCTTATCACACAGCCTGAAATAGAGGAGGTGTTCTGGAAATGTTTATTATTGTGAAACGGATCCGCCTTTTGTTTCCTACACCAGCCACATCATTCCCCTCCAGAGCTCTGGTCACTCCACTTTCATTCATGCCTCCATTGGCTCATCCATTCACCAGATATTTACTGATGTGGTCACTTACCCCACATGCTGCTGCTCTTGGGTAGAAATCCCCAAAGCTAGAAGACATTATAAGTGATAAGTATAAGTTAACACTTAACCCAGTTTCATGGGATAGAGAAAACCTTCTGGAGCTAGTTATATCCAAGTTAAGACTAACAGGTGACAGCAGGTAAGAGAACTTGAGACAGGGGTATTCCATGCAGAGAGAAGAATGGGCTCCAAGCCGTGATGTCAGAGTAGCAAGTCATAGGAAACCAACATGGTTCAGAATGACAGGATCAAGGCCAAGTTACCATGTACAAGAAGTACAGGAACATCTGAGATATAAGCTTGGAGGAATAGCAGGGTCAGACTATATTTGATATTCTGTTCTGAGCCAATGGAGACCACCTAGAGGGTTTTAGGCAGGAAAAATGGCATAATCCGATTCATGTTTAGCACAAAAACTAGACCAAAGGAGGTAAAATGAACAGTAGTAAAACTAGTCAAGAGTGAGGTGGAGCGAATGGACCAGGTGAGAGATACAGGTGACTTGAATGTGAGAGGTAGTTCAGGAGGTGAGAAGTGAAGAGGTACGGGGGGAAAAAAATCTAACAAAACTGAGTGGCCCGCTGGACATGGGTGAACAGTCAAGAATGGCTTTCCTCCTGGGATTGATGTTGCCCAGCTGGGTAGATGGATGGGGGTGCCATCTACTGCAACAGTAGGAAGGCATTTGGAGAGAAGATCAATGATGGGTTGGAGTGGACTCCATGAGACATCCAAACAGAGAGATGTCCAGTGAGTCTTCCAGGAGAAGTCTGGGCTGGCAGCATCAGCATACAGGTGCCAATCAAGGCCATGGGACCAGATAAGATTACACAGGGGGATGTGGGTCCTACAGCCATGCCTTGCCTACTCATTCTTCCTCCCTGCCAGACCCTTGGCTAGATGTATACTTGTGGCAGCTTTTTTTGGGGAGGGAAAAGGTAGCTTCCTTAGCATCAGGTTTGGGCAGTAGAAAAGCTCTCTGCTTGTTTCTACTGCGATTCTTAGAGCCAGCAATGCGTATTCGGGAAGCTGGCTATTTCTGTACTGCCTGTATTTGCTGTAACTATTTCCCTCCAGCTTCCCTTAGTGTTTAGTAAAAAAAAATCTTTCTCAAAATATCAGCCTGTCTCAGTTTGTGTTAAAGGGATGGAGGAAAAGAGAGTTTTGTCAAGCTTGGGCTCTACTGTTGAAAGGGAAGCCGTGGCCTTTGGGGGCTTGACATGGTGTCCCAGGAGGACCCAGCCAGAAAGAGACCCAAATGGGAGGTGAAACCCTGGAGGTCTGTACATCTGTGCCCCCCAACCTGCAGACAGCCTTCCCAACTGGTTCTGCACTGCAAGAGACAGCAAAGTGCTGTGAAAAGAGAAAGGACGTGAATGTCAGACAGAAATGGCTTTGACCCCTAATGCTGCCACTTAATGAGCTAAGAGGCCTCAGGAAAGTTATATAACCCTTCTGAGCCTCCGTGCTTTCGTGGTAAATAATAGTACCCAAGTTGCACATTGTTGGAACAATGCTTATAAAACTCAAGGCAAGAGTGGGGACTCAGTAAATGGTGCCTCTGGTCATTCTTAGCCATAAGTAGTGAAAACAGCAGAGGATCAGAATTCGGAAGTCAAAGATGAGCCTAAAGTGGCTGAATGAAGGGAACCAAAAGAAAATTGGGTCAACACTGGGGGCGGGGCTGAAGCCACGCCATGGATTCAAACCCAATGACTGATCTGAATCAGGAGGACTATAGGAAGCGGAAGCACAGAACAAAGAGGAGATAAGAGGCCCCAGCTTTCGAAAGATGTCAGCTTGAGACCAAGTTATGTTCCAGCCTTTGCATTCTTGTATTTTTCCTGCTGGGAAGGAAGCCTGCCCATCAGCTCTGTTTCCCTAGCATGTAAGGTTGGTCCAGCAGCCAGAGGCAGCAGGGATGTTTGTCCTGGGATGTTGAAGTTCTCTATGGACTCATTCACTCTGAGCCACAATAGCTCACCAGTGGCTCTGGGTACAACCCATAAGCTCTATCTACCTTCTCTATCTGCTCTTTTCCTCAATCCCTAAAAATTAAGTGGAGTAAGACCTCCGCTGCATCCCATCCTGAGCAAGCCTTTCAAAGCCCATGTGCTCCAGCCTGGTTTTCTCCCCTTTACTATTGCCTCTGTTCTTCTCCCCACCTCGCACAGGAGGAGGTAGACAGATGACAGTCACTTCTTAGGAATTACAGCTGCAGAGATGACAAAAGGGCCGAGAAGGAGGTACATCTGGCACAGATTCACCCTTTTTTTCTAGATACTTATAATGCCAGAACTGAAAGGGCATTAAATCACAAAATCCAGGGATTGCAAACTCAAATGTTGTCACTTCAATCCTGTGCTCCTTTGTCCTGAGGCCAGACAACCACACTCTCTGAGGCCTGTGCCCCAGCACACAGCAACCTCCCGTGGGCACCGGACCTATGCTGTCAAAAGAGAATGAGGTTCAAGACTTGTATTCAGTGGCTGGCGGATGAAAAGTCATTTCCCCACTCCTGGATGCAAGTGAGGAACCAAGTAGCCCCAGGAGCTGTCAGCATCTCTATCATTAACATGAGAAGTCAGCTGGAGACCAAAGGCAAACTACAAAGGAGAGGAGAACCAAGAGAGGTGGGGGGAGTTGGAGCTGCGGCCCCACATCCATTGTGAGTCTCTAAATGAAACAGACCCTGAAATCAACTCTGCTTCTGGATCAGTGCCAGGAAGCCGGCTTGCGTCAGATTTTCAGAACTTGAAAACGTCAGTGCTCCTTCCCGATTTACTATTTAGTGGTTCCTACTCTTCTCACACTTTGGATCAACAAGGGCCCAAATGAGGAAGGTCATGTCACCATACTCCTCCCTCCCTTCATTTGGAGTGCGGACTACCTTCTGACCCTGGATAGATGACTTAACCTCTATATCTCTGGTTCTTTATCAGTGAAATGGGACAATAATAGATGCAACACTTGTAATGTGCTCAGGCCAGCACACGAGTGTTCAGTATACATCAGTAGTTGTGTTTAACCTAAGTAGTAAGAAAAAGGATTAGTATTGGTATTGTTATCCTCAACTCTGATTCTGGGAAAATTCTTCATTTGCTTCTTGTTCTGTGGCCTGGGTTAAGTCACTGGGTGAAGGTCAGTTAACTCTGTATCAAATACTCCCTACGTCTGGGGAAGAGCCCGGGATCTAAGAGGTGTCTGGGAAGACCTCGCCAAGCATCAGTTCAGTGGAGGGAGGCGTTATCTGGGTGACAAAGGGGGATGGCCAAACTGATGTTTCTTATCAGAGGAATTAGGAAAGAAAACAGCTGGATGAGCAAGTCAAAGCAAAGCCTTTACTGTTCATAGTTAGCCAACCCATGCAAACTGAAGTCAACCAGCAAGTCTAAGGGTGAAGAGCTGAGTCACAATTCAGGCACAAATTAGAAAGGAACAGAAGCAGGGCAAGAGGAAGGAAAAATTCTAGGAAGATTGCCAGTTCAAGCTTTGTGAACTGGACTGCTTCCTCCAGACACCATTGTTACCAAGGGAGATTCCATGTTCTCTGCTCCCCCTTATCGGTCACTGGTTGCATGGTTCACAGGGACCGGGTGGTGAAGGGCTAGATTAAAGAATCAGGGTACAAGTGGACAAGAGCTACAGAGGATTCTGTGTCCATTATTGCAAAAACCCTATGGGTTGTGTGACTCTGTAAACACTGAAAACATAGGGGCAATCATCTTTGCTATTCATTTTGTACAGTCATCAACCTCGAATCTTCCTGAAATCTTCTGAGGAGAAAGCAGTCACCAGCTTGCTGGGTTCCTCCCTGATCAGCCCCTCCTTCTGCAAATCGTGCTAGGTGGACAGAACAGTTCTCCAGGGGAATCCAGAGCTAGCACTTCCTTCCTTCATAATACAACTCGTCTCTGATAATCTACTTGTCATATGTGACTCTCCCCCCTTCCTACTGGCAGCAACACGGGCCCCTCTTATGACATGGCTGCCAGGCCTGCTCCAGCCCCACCTGCTGCAGAATTAACTTATCATGTCCGCCCCACCATGGGGACCCACAGGGTATCAGAGCCTCAAGCAGCTGAAATGCCAGAAGGATAGAAGATTGGCCGCCTGCGTCACTTTCTATCTATCTGTAGTACCACAACCAGCCCAGTAAGGAGCATGCTGGGAAGTGCTGTGGACAGATCCATGTACAAGGAGGATGGGGACCTGCTTTTGAGCCTAAGGCCATAGGACGCATGTTTGTAAGACATTTTACACCTTCCAAAACACTTTCTCACACTCTCACATGTGAAGCAGGCCATCGGGAGGTGATTATTTCTCTTTTTACAGAACTGGTTGCCATGCTGCAGAAAAAATCCTGAACTCTGAGTCAGGAGCACCTGTCTCTGCTACTAATCAATTTGTGAATCTGTGCAAAGTCCCCCAGCTGTTTCAATCCTCAGTTTTCTCAGCTCCAAAATCAAAGTAATAAAACCAATGTTAGGAGGACTCAATCAAATAAAGATAATTTTAAAATGCTTTATAAATTTTAAAATACTATATACATCGATCCATGATAGTGATTCTACTACGAAATGGTGGCTCCAGTTGAAGCAATGTAGTGTCAGCAAAGGCAGGAAGGGCAGTAAGTACCCTAGGGTGATACTCCCCAGGTCCCTTCTCTGCTTCTCCTCCTCCTCACTTGGCCTGAGGTAAGTTACTTGGCTTCCTGGTGAATCTTTGATTGCATCTATAAAATGGAAAGTAATAATAAAAGTTACTTTGAAATTTTTTCTGAGGATTAAGTTAGATAGTGCAAAGTGCACAGCACAGAGCCTTGAACACCACAAACACGTAATGAATAGTTGCCATCAGCAGCAGCAGCATCATTAACTTCCAGTTACTACACTTCAAGATCAGAATCCAGAATCTGTGATCGCTGGTCCAGGGCTGCAAAAGTCCCCTATCAATTGGACCACTTTAATGACTCTGCCCTCAGACCTCAGATGGTTAGAGCAAGGGGCACGGACAACCACACTCCTCTTTTATTAAAGACAAGAGAACTGGGGCTCCCAGAGGAAACTGAATTGCCCACCATCAGACGTAGAGTTAGGGAAGGAGGTCAGGCTTTAATCCAAGTCCCTAGGCTGTCAGTCCAGTGCTCCTTCCACCATCCTGCTGGCCCAGAGATTCACAGCCCTTAGAGCTGCAGAGACTGAGAGACCACCTACCTCACAAAGAGAGGTAGCCGTGACACAGACAAGAACAACTACATTGCTACTTCAGGGTTCTCCTCTCCCACCTCAAGCCTCCTTAGAAATGTCTCCCTGAGATGACCACTGGGTGTTCTACTACATGTTGGCATACTGAATTTAAATTAAAGAAAAGAAAAATAGGGGCACCTTGGTGGCTCAGTGGTTGAGCATCTGCCTTTGGCTCAGGTTGTAATCCCAGGGTCCTGGGATCGAGTCCTGCATTGGGCCCTCCACCAGGAACCTGTTCTCCCTCTGCCTAGGTTTCTGCCTTTCTGTGTGTCTCTCATGAATAAATAAATAAAATCTTTTTTTAAAAATGAAAGAAAAGAAAAAGAAACGTCACATTAAACACCATTGCTGAAGTGAAAAATCCAAAAATTCCAAATAAAAAAGAGAAACTGCCTTCAGAGAAATGAAAATGAGAAAGATAACTCGCTTATCAACAGATACAAGGAATGCCAGAAAACAAAGGAATGGCCTCTTTAAAGCTCTGAAAGGAAAAAAAAAAGCCAGACTAGAATTCAACTCAGAAAAAAAAACTGTCCTTCAAAAATAAAGGTACAATAAAGACATTCCCAGACAAACACATACTGAGAAAATGTGTGGCCAGCAGGCTTACACCACCAGAAATGAGGCTTTCCAGAATGAAGGAAAATTATTCCAGATGGATGTATGCAAGTTCAAGAAGGAACAAACAGCATTAGAAAGGATAAATATATGGGTCACTTTAAGAAATCTATTTATGGTTTAAAGCAACAATAATAACAATGCCTCGTAAAAAGCACCACATACATCGAGGGAAATATATAACAAAAAAAAAAAAAAAGAAACAGGAAGGATATAAGTGGAGTCCAACTACAGTAATGATGCAGGTTTTTAGATGTGATAAAAATATTAATTTCAGGTAGGCCATAATAAGTTTAAAATGCATTTTGTAGTTTCTAGAATAATCACAAAAAAGTGATATTGAAAGAACAAAAAAATAAGAGGAAATAAAACAGATTAAGGAAAATATGTGCATGAATAATACCAAAAGTAGTCAACAGGGAGTAATAAAGCAAAGAACAGAAAGGGCACATAAAAAAATAGCAAGATGATAAATTTGATAAACTTAACCTCAATTATATTAGTAGCAGTATTAAATTAAAATGATATATTCCAATTAAAAGGTTGTCAGACTGGAGTGAAAAAAAAAACAAATGTAAGACTTGCTTATGTGCTGATTACAAGAAACACATTTTATTATTATTATTTTTTTAAGTAGCCGCCACACTCAATGTGGGGCTTAACACAATCTTGAGTTTAAGAGTCGCATGATCTACTGACTGAGCCAGCCAGGCTGCCCAAGAAACACACTTTAAACATTAAGGATAGGTCACAAGTAAAAGGATGGAAAATATGTCATATAATACACAAATGCTAAACAAACACTAAGCAAGAGAAAACAGATGTGTGTGGCTATATAAATATGAGAGAACGGTAATTTTAAGGAAAGAGTTATGATGAGTGAAAAAGAGGAACATATATTAACAAAAGAGTTAATTGGAATAGACAGCTATCCTCAAGTTAAAAGTACTTAATAAGGGGCACCTAGGTGGCTTAGTTGATTAAGCATCTGATTTTGGCTCAGGTCGCAGTCTCAGGGTTTTGAGATCGAACCCCACATCAGGCTCTGTGCTGGGCATGAAGCCTGCTTAAGATTCTCTCTTTCCCTCTCCCTCTGCTCTTCTCCCCATCAAAAAGTACTTAATAATATATCTTTAATATATATAAACTTTAAATTGGCAGAACCGATAGGAGAGAGAGAGAGAGAGAGAGAGAGAGACAAAATCACAATAAGGTCAGAAGCTGTTATATGTGTATCTCTGTAAATCACAGAACAACCAGGAAACATTAGTGAGTTATAGAAGAGTGGCACAATATGGTCAAACTGAATACATCCAACCACACTGAATACATACTTATTGCAAGTACACATGTACCATTTATCAAAACATACTATACTGGGCTATGAGTCAGGTCTCAAAAAATCTTCAAGGAAGGCAATAACTTAATGGGTATACTCTGATGACCAGAATTAAATTAAGACTTAAAGACAGAAAGATAAAGAAAGAAAATCTCCAAATGATTGAAAATTAGATAACACATCTCAAATAGCCCATGTACAAAATGGAGATCAGAATGGAATTTAGAAGATAGTTTCATCTGAATACAAAATATCTCAAACACTAAATATCTGTATTTGTGAAATGAAGCTAAAGTGGGACCTGGAGGGAAAATATATATTTATGTGCATATATTAGGAAAATAAGAAAAGTTGAAAATCAATTATCTAAGCTTCTAACTCAATAAACTTAAAAAATAAAAAAGCCCACAAAATGAAGCCCAAAGAAAGTTAAAGGGAACAAAAATAAAGCAGGAAAAACCACAAGAGAGTATAAAATATAAGACATAAAATAGAGAAAGTAACATGGCCAAAAGTTCATTCCTGAATAGATCAAGAAAATAAATAAAAATATAGCATGAAAAAGAAATAAAACAAAGAGCAAACATGAATTACACATACCAGGAATAAAAAGGTACATTATTATAAAATTTGCTGGCATTTAAAGGTAAGAGTATACTATGAACAACTTTAGGACAATAAATTTTTTAAACATGAAATGGACAAATTCCTTGAAAACCACAATCTTACTAGAAGAAACAGAAAATGTGAGCAATCCTATAGCTAAACGGCTTCACTGATAGATGCTATCAGATGGTTGGGGAATAAATAATAAAAATAGTTTATGAATTCTTCCAGATAATAGAAAAACAGAGGACGCTTATTAACTTCTATTACGAATTCAGTATAATCTTGTCCTAAAACTTGACAAGAACATTATAAGAAACAAAAATTACATTCAATGCCCTTCATGAACACAGAAGCTACAATCCAAAACAAAACATTATCAAATCTAATTCAGTGGCTATTTTTATTTATTCCAGGAATGCATAAAAGAACTAAAGATTATAGGAAACACTTTTAAAAATCGCATGTCAATCCCTCTTGTGAACACAGAAATAAAAATCATAAATAGCAAGAAGAATGAGGAGGAGAAGGAGTGGGAGAGGGAGGAGAAAATCATGTGGTAAGATTTATTCCAAGAAGGGAACACTGATTTTCAAAAACAGAAGAAAGACAAAAATTATATGATTATCTCAAAATATGAAGAAAAAGCATTTGATAAAATTCAATACCCATTCATGATCTTAAAATAAAGAAAAACTCAGTAACTAAAATTTTAAAAGTTTTTAATCTGGTAAAGAGTGTTTTCAACAAATACTACCACTAACATACTTAACAATGAAATATGACATTGGGAACAAGACAAAAATTACTATGGTGACTTCTATTCAATTTTGTTGGAAGTCTTTGAGCAATAAAGCAAAAAAATAGAAATAAAAAGTATAAGGATTGAAAAGAAGAACTAAAACTACCTTTATTTATGAAAATAATTTATAAAATTGTGTAAGCAGAAAATCCAAAGGATCCAACACAAGGAAATTCTTAGAATTAATAAGTGAATTTAATAAAAACAATGGATACAATATAAGTATATGAAAGTCAAGTGTATTTCTATATTCCACAGCAAACAAAAAATAAAATCTTTAAAAATTAAAACATTTACAACAGCATCAAAAATATCAAATCCTGCAAGTGTGGCACTTTCATGTGGAAACCACAAAACATTGCTGAGGGAAATTAGCGTACTTAAATAAATAGGTAGTTCATATTTATAATTTAGAAGACTTACCATAGTAAAGAGAGCAATTTCCCTTGAACTGATCCATAGATTAATGAATAATCCCCATCAAAATACCAGATGGGATACATGCATGGGTGCATGTGTATATGTGTAAATTGACTACCTAATTCTAAAATCTATATGAAAGTGGAAAGAACATAGAGTAGTCAAGAAAACCTTGAAGACCAAATTTGGAGGACTTCAACTATCACATTTCTATATTTACTTTAAGTTATAGTAATTATGATTTCGTGGTCTTGGTCCACTGATAGATAAATACAACAGTGGAAGACAACAGAAATTCAGAAATAAATCCTCAGCAAATTTGCAATTAATTTATGGGGTGAAATCTAATGCAACTCAATAGGAGGATAATGTTTTTTTTTAATATATGGTTCTGAAACAACTATATATTCATATGTCCAAAAAAAAAAGTACCTTGACTTCCATCCCACATCAAAAATTCATTTGAGGTGATACCATTCCTAAGCATAAAAGGCAGAAGTATGAAGTTTCTGGGTGAAAATGTAGGATAATGCTTTTATGACCTTGGGAAATGTGAAATTTCCTTAAACATGACACAGAAAACACTAATCATAAATAAAAAATTAGGTAATTTTTACTTCATTAAAATTAACAACTACTATCCATCAAAAGAAATGATCAAGAAAGTAAATAGGCAACCCACAGACTAGAAGAAATTCTCAACGTATGTATCCGATGAGGACTCATTTCCAGAAAATACATTTTTTTAAAGACTTTATTTCTTTATTTGAGAGGGAAAGAGTGAGTGAGAGAGATCACAAGCAGGGGGAGAGACGGAGAAGGAGAAGCAGACCTCCTGCTGAGCACAGGAGCCCAACAAGGGGCTTAATCCCAGGACCCTGGGATCATGCCCTGAGCTGAAGGCAGATGCTTAACTGACTGAGCCACCCAAGCACTCCAGAAAATATATTTTAAAAAGCTTCGAACAATTTGATTTAAAAATGGGCTAAAAATTTGAATTGGCAGTTCACAAATGAGAACGTCCAACTGGCCAGTGAGCCCATGTAAAGTTATTCAACATCGGGCAATTCTAGATTTTGTCAAGGATCATAAGTGATCAAGAAATCCCACTGCTGTGTACGTACACAAGAGAAATGAGTGCAAATGTACACCAAAAGGTATGTACCTAAATTTTATAACAGTTTATTCATAACAGCCAAATCCTAGAAATGATAAAAATGTCCAACAACAGAGAAAGTAATAAAATTTGGTATATTTGGTATGGAATACCGCACAGCAATAATAAAGAACAATCCACCCAAACATAGAACAACATGAACGAATCTCACAGGTATTAGGTTGAATGAAAGAAACTTACAGGTTTTAGTTTCCATCTTCTGGTTGGACTCTGACAGATACAGTATGTACTATGTGATCCCATTCATAGACATTCAAAAACAGGTCAGATCAATCTATGGTGATAGAAACCAGAACAGAAGTTACCTCTGGGGTGGTGGTATTGACCAGAAAAGGTAGGAAGGAATCTTCTGGGGGGTTGAGTATTCTGATTTAATCAATATGGCAGCTACATAGATAGATAGATAGATAGATAGATAGATAGATAGATAGATAGATAGATAGATAGATAGATAGATAGATAGATAGATGATAAGTCGATCCATTGAGTACTTTTTTTTCAAAGATTTTCTTTATTTATTTGAAGGGGGAGAACGCAGAGGGAGATGGAGTGGGAGTGGGAGAAGCAGACTCCCCAGTGAGCAGAGAGCCCAATGCAGCGCTCAATCCCAAGACCCTGAGATCATGACCTGAGCTGAAGGCAGATGCTTAACTGGCTGAGCCACCCAGGTGCTCCTCTTTGAGTTCTTCATGGTATATTAGATTTCAGTAAAAAAGAAAGAAGTAATGAACTGTCCTTTCCAATCCATTTTCCTGTTATACTATCTTTTCCTTGTCAAATTGTAAGCACATTTTTATTTTATAGATATCATCTTAATCTATTAGCAATATTGAATTTTTCAGATCTATTATTTATTGATTCTGCCCATTGATTTTGTTATGGTATTTTTAATCATACAGAGTTTTAAACTTTTTTGTAATTTTAATTTTATTTTGTTAACATATTATGCTGTATTAGTTTCTGGAGTGGAATTCAGTGATTCATCACTTACATACAACACCCAGTGCTCATCACAAGTGCCCTCACCCATCTAGCCCACCCCACCCACATCCTTTCATTAACCCTGTTTGTTCTCTTCATTAAGAGTCTTAATGAAGGGCTTGTTTCCCTCTCTCCTTTTTTTCTTTTCCACTTTCCCACATGTTCATCTGTTTTCTTACTTAAATTCCACAGTATGAGTAAGATCATATGGTATATTTGTCTTTCTCTCACTTATTTCACTTAGCATAATACACACTAGCTCCATCCATGCAAATGGCAAATGGCAAGATTTTATTCTTCTTTGATGGCTGAGTAATACTTCATTGTATATATACTACATCTTCGTTATCCATTCATCCACTGATGGACATTTGGGCTCTCTCTATAGTGTGGCTATTGTTGATAATGCTGCTATAAACAATAAAGTGCATGTACCCCCTTCAAACCTGTATTTTTGTATCCTTTGGGTAAATACCTAGTCGTGCAATTGCTGGATCATAAGATAGTTCTAACCTTTTGAAGAACCTCCCCAAACTGTTCTTCAGAGTACTGCAGCAGTTTGCATTCCCATGAACAGTGCAAGAGTGTTCCCCTTTCTCTGCATTCTCACCAACATCTGTTGTTTCTTGAGTTGTTAATTTTAGCCATTCTGACAGGTGTGAGGTGGTATCTCATCATGGCTTTGATTTGTATTTGCCTGATGATGAGTGATGTTAAGTATCTTACACCATACACAAAAATAAATTCAAAATGGATGAAAGACCTAAACGTGAGACAGGAAACCATCAAAATCCTAGAGGAGAACATAGGCAGAAACCTCTTTGACCTCAGCCATAGCAATTTCTTGTTAGACATATCACCGGAGGCAAGGGAAACAAAAGCAAAAATGAACTATTGGGACTTCATCAAGATATTAATCTTCTGCACAGCAAAGGAAACGGTGAAACTAAAGGGCAGCCTAAAGAATGGAGGAAGATATTTGCAAACAACATATCTGATAAAGGGCTAATAATCAAAATCTATAAAGAATTAATCAAATCATGGGCAGCCCGGGTGGCTCAGCAGTTTAGCGCCACCTTCAGCCCAGGGCGTGATCCTGGAGACCCCGGATTGAGTCCCACGTCAGGTTCCCTGCATGGAGCCTGCTTCTCCCTCTGCCTATGTCTTTGTCTCTCTCTGTGTCTCTCATGAATAAATAAATAAAATCCTTATAAAAGAATTGATCAAATCCAACACTTCCCCAAAAAATAATCCACTAAAGAAATGGGCAGAAGACATGAATAGAAACTTTTCCAAAGAAGACATCCAGATAGCTTATAGACACAGAGTTTTAAAGTTTTATATAGATAAACATTCTTGTTTTTTAAAGCTTCTGGGCCTCTAACTATGGTTAGGAGGTTCTCAATATCACATTGTACATGTAGCTCCCCAAGCATTTTATAAGATTTTTATTTATTCATATATATGTATATTAATATATTCACATATATTTAAAACTTTAATCTATATGGAACTTATTATTATTCATAGTGTTTTCTATGGACTGTTATGTTCCTCCAAAATTCATATGTTGAAGCCCTAACCCCCAATAACCTATTTGAAAATAGGCCCTACAAGGACGTAACTAAGGTTACATGAGGTCATGAGAATCAGGCTCTGACACTGCAGGATCAGTGCCCTTATAAGAAGAGACATGACAGACATGATCTGTCTGTCCACCATAGGAAGACACAATGAAAAAGTGGTTGTCTACAAGCCAGGAAGAGAACCCCCACCGAAACCAAACTCTTCCTTCATATTCGGCTTTTTAGCTTCCAGAACTGTGAAGAAATAAATCTCTCTCGTGTAAGCCACCCAGTCTATGGTGTATTGTTATGGCAGCTTGAGAAGGCTAAGACAGCCTGTTAGGGAAATCCATACTTCTCTTCTCCCAAGAACATAATCAGTCCCTTTTAAATTACCTTTCTTTATTCCACTGACTGAACTTCTCAAATATTTTGGGATTGATATCTTGATTCTCTATTCCATTCCATTGATAAGTTTGCCATCTCCATACCAATTTAAAAACCATATGAAAGAATAAACTCCTAGGAACAGCCATGAAAAAAGGAAGAAGAACACTAAGTATCAAACTATATTATGGCTTCTGATTAGTAAGAGAGTAACCAGTGGGGATGAACTGAGAAGTGTACTTCTACATGTTGTTGGTGGAAATGTGAAGGCCATAGTATAGTGTTCATAGAAAACGGTATGTTCAGCATCTATTAGATTTCATAAAACATATTTCCTCTCCTCCAGCCATTTTGATTCAGGGTATTATGCCTCAAAGAAATAAAAGCATCAGTACACGAGGACATGAATTCTAGGGTGTTTATGTCAGTAGTGTTCTAAGTGGCAGTGTAATGGAAATATAAGGGAATGTCTGTCAATAGAGAAATGGCTGACCAAACTGTGAAGCATTCAACACCATGGAATATTAGGTAGTCCATTGTAGAAAATGAATTAAAGCTACCTGAGGTCTTGGAAAGCTTTCCAAAAGGAATCACTGGGTAAGAAAAGCAAGAAAAGGTAGCATATACTATACTAAATGACTATATTTAGTTGTGGCCAAGTGACTAAGTTCTATCCAAAGAAGATGGAAATCACCATCTTCCCAACCCGGTGGTTGGGAAATCACCATTGAAAAAGAAAAAGATATGCCTGTTGTTTCCTTGACTTCAACCCTATTTCCTGGAATATGGATGTGATGGCTGGAACTTGAGCAGCTACCCTAGATGATTAGGATTAACCATGAGGATTGAATTTATCCCAGCAGCGGCAGACACAAGGGTGAAAAGATTCAGAAGTAATGACCATTAGCAGTGGTCCCCAACTTGGCTGTACATTAGAATCACCTGGGCAGAATTTAAAACCCCCAATGTTTCCCCAAATTAGAACTTCTGTAGGCATCTGTATTTTTAATAGTGAGGGTTACCTTGTATGGCCAAGGTTAAAAACAATTATTTCAAGTTCTCTTCAGTGTTTCCCCAACAATGCCAAGTGAATGTCAAAAGTCCCTATGCCAATCCATGCTCATCCAATGGAATTTATAATTCAGTAGGGTTAGGTTGGGGCCCCAGAATCTGTTTTGTTTTGTAGTTGGTTTTTGTTTTCACCAAGCACTCCAGATGATGCTAATCCCAGGTTTGGGAAACACCATGTAGATCAGTGTGTCTAGATCAATGCATCTAAACCACAATAACCATCAGAATCACTTGGATAGCTTGTTTTTTTAATAGCTTTACTGAGGTGTATTTTACATATCATAAAATTCACCAATTTCCAGTGTACAATTCAATGATTTTTTTTAGTTATTTTAACTGAACAGCATCATAAACCAGTTTTAGAACATTTTCATCCCCCCCACCCCGGTAAGATCCCTCATGCCCACTGACAATTAATTCCCATTCCCATCCCCGCCCCCAGGTAACCACTAATCTACTTTCTGTCTCTATAATTGCCTTTTCTGGACATTGCATAGAAATGGAATTACACAATACTGGTCCCTTGTGTCTGACTTCTTTCACTGAACATCACATTTTTGAAGATCGTCCATGACATAGCACTTGCCTGCAGTTTGATCCTTTTTAACTGAGTGGTTTTTGGAGAGTTTGTTTAAACCTGGACTTTGGACTGGGTGGCTCTGTTGGTTATATATCCAATTTGTGATTTTGGCTCAGGTCATGATCTTATGGGCTCGTGAGATGGAGCCCTATGTCAGGCCCCATGCTGAGCAGGGAGTCCATTTGAGATTATCTCCCTCCCTCTCCCTTTGCCCCTCCCCTTGCTTACACATTCTCCCTCCCTCCCTCTCTCTCTCAAAAATAAATAAATAAATAAATAAATAAATAAATAAATAAATAAATAAATAAACCTTAAAAAAAAAAAAACACACACACCTGACTGCCCTTGGCTTTGCCCCGAAAATTCTTATTCAGTGCAATTTGCATTTTTCACATGCTCTGAGGTGGTGCTGATGCTGCTGGTCCACAGATCACACTTGAGTAGCACTGGTCCAGAAGATGCCAAACCACAGCTGCCTAGCCTACTGACACACTGGTCTACAAGACACCATTCCCCACCAAGTGACAAAATCTTAATTATGAAGGCGCCCTGGGCATGTGGGTTCATCCTGAGGTTTACCATCAGATGTTGCCTTTGACTTTTACCTTGTCATTTCCTGATGAAGGTGTCACTGCACACAGGTCCCTGACAGAAGCCATTTAGAAAAATAAAGACAAATCAACACATGGGAGCATTACATTTGTACACCAATGGGGAAGGAAATGTTAAACTGCACTAACAATTCACAGGATAAAAACTGATAGCATATTAACCTAGGACATTGTCAATGATATATTTAAATATCAAATACCCAATGTGCATAAGGATATAATGAAATAATAGCTGGTGGAAGAGTAACTAGTAAGATCATTCGGGATTGTATGGCAATACTGTCCACCTCAAGATCCTTAAAATGTTCCTGCCCCTTCCTCTTCTTAATTCTATTTTTTGAAATAAATCCTAACAGAAACACATGCTGAGGAAACTGGGTGACAGTCTTTAAGGAGGGCATGTGATGTGATGAGCTTTGGCTGTTACATACAACCAATGAATCACTGACCTCTATCTCTGAAACTAGTAATACACTATATGTTAATTAACTGAATTTAAATAAAATTAAATTTAATTTTAAAAAGAAACATATGGGGATCCCTGGGTGGCTCAGTGGTTTAGCACCTGCCTTTGGCCCAGGGTGTGATCCTGGAGTCCTGGGATCGAGCCCCACATCAGGCTCCCTGCATGGAGCCTGCTTCTCCCTCTGCCTGTGTCTCTGCCTCTCTCTGTGTCTCTCATGAATAAATAAATAAAATCTTTAAAAAAAAAGAAAGATATGTTTACATACACATGTTGTATATAAACATATGTTTATATACACATATGTGTATATACAATGTTGTTTGAGAGTGTTGTGTTTCACCTTGAAATGTTCAACATAGTAGAGAGAGGGGTGATGCATATTTTAACGCATTCAGTATAGTCCAAGTCCAAGAGCAGTGATGGGTCTAACCTAGATGGGTTCAAATCCCAGTTGTGTTGATTACTGGCTGCATGACTATGGGCAAATCACTTAATATCTCTCTGCATCAACTTCTTCATCTGTAAAATGGCTATAATATTACCTACCTCAAAATATGTGATGATTAATTTTATATGTCAACATGACGGGGTCACAGGTGCACAGATACTTAGTCAAATATTATCCTAGGTGTTTTTGTGAGGGTATTTTTGGGTATGTTTAGACTGAGTAAATTGTCCTTCTAATGTGAGGCTCATCCAATCAACTGAAGCATGAATAGAACAAAAAAAAAGGCTGACAAAAAAAAAGGAGGATAAGAGAGAATTCCTCCTACCAGCCTGCCTTCAAGCTGAGACATTAAGTTTTTCTTGCCTTTTGACTCAAGTGAAATATTGGCTCTCTTGGGTCTCCAGCTTGCTGCCTGCACATCTTGAAACTTGTCAGCCTCTATAATTGTGTGAACTAATTCCTTATAATAAATCTGTCCCCCTCCTCCTGTCTCATTATCAATTGATCAATCATTTGCCTATTGGTTCTATTTCTCTGGAAAACTCTGACAAATACAAAACAACAGTATGTCCAATAAGTGGGAAGAAAATGTTAAAAATAAATTTTAAATTCATTTTAAAACTTAAAAATATAATTATCATATGGCCCAGCAATCCCAATTCTGGGTATATACCAAAAGCATTGAAAGCAGAGACTGAAACAGATTATTTGTATTTCCATGTTCACAACAAGCATTATTCACAATAACCAAAAGGTGGAAGGGACTCAAGTGTCCATTTATCTATCAGTTGGTCAACAAAATGTATTCTATTCATGCAGTTGAATACTATTCAGGGGTTTTTTTAAAAGGAAACTCTGACACATGCTATAACATGGTTTATACATGGTTATATTATGCTAAGTGAAACAAGCCAGTCACAAAAGGACAAATATTGTATGATTCCACTTATATGAGGGATGTAGAATCATCAGATTCAGAGAGTAGAATGGAGGTTAGCAGGGGCTGGGGGGAGGGAGATAAAGGATTAGTGTTTAATGAGTACAGTTTGGGTTTGGAAGACAGAAAGGTCTAGAGATGGATGGATGGCAGTGATGGTCACACAACAATGAAAATGTACTCCATGCTACCGGACTGTACACTTTTAGATGGTTAAAATGATAAATATTATGTGTATTTCACCACAATTAAAGAAATGGGGGGAAAAGTATATACTTCATAGAATCCCTGTGAGGGATGAATGAGTTAATACACGTACAGTGGCACATAATAAGCATGACGTAGTAATAGGTGCTTCACAAGATAAAGATCCCACATATTTTAAAAGTATACTTATACATGAAAAAATTCATGAGAGAAGGTGAAATGAAAATGCAGAATACAAAACTAGGCATTATGCATATAATTCCAATTTTGCTTGAAATATACTTTTTAAGATCTATGTATATCTTCCTATGCATAGAAAAGAAAACATGCAATCAAGAGTGACAAAATGTTAACCTGGTGGGTTCTGGGTGATGATATTATATAATATTATATGTTCATTTGTCTTAATGTTTCTGCTTTTGCCAGTGTTGAAAAAAGATATGTGTTGTTTGTGTGTGTTTAATTTTTTATTTAAATTCAATTTAGTTAACCTATAGCCCATTTTTCATCTCAGGAATAGAATTTAGCAATTTATCAGTTATATACGATACCCAGTGCTCAGTACACCACATGCCCTACTCAATGCCTGTCACCCAATTATGCCATTCCCCTCACCTCCTCTCCAGCAGATCTCAGTTTGTTTCCTAGAACTAAGAGTCTCTTATTATTTGCCTCCCTCTACTTTGTCTTAATTTATTTTTCATTCCCTTCCCTGTGTTCATCTGTTTTATTTCTTAAATTCCACATATGAGTGAAATAATATGCTACTTGCTTTTTCCTGACTTGTTTCACTTAACACAATACCCTCTAGCTCCATCCACATCACCACAAATGGCTAGATGTCATCCATTTTGATGGCTGAGTAATATTCCATTATATATATGGATATAAAGTAATATTCCATTATATATATGGTTATATATATATATATATATATATATATATATATATATATACCACATCTTCTTTATTCATTCAACTATCAATGGATATCTGGGCTCTTCCCATATTTTGGCTACTGTGGGTATTGCTGCTATAAACACTGGGGTGCATCTGCCCCTTTGAATCACTATGGATATGTGTTATTTTTTATAAGTTTCACCCCTAAATGATGATTTTAGTTGTTCAATGGGAGCATATCTGCAACCAATTACCTGTTTATACTTCCCTATTAACTGGAGATGCCATTTTCCTTCTGGGAGGCAGCCTGCCCTCCCTCTCTGTGCACTGCTTACAACCTCCAGAAACTTCATCTGCACATCTAAGACAGATAAAGAGTCCTTCTAGTATGGGCATGACTTGAAGCTTTTGTTTCACATCCTGAATTCAGAAGAATTTTGAGAAGCAACAGAGACCTGGAGACTTCAAGGAAATAAAAGTCAGTCAAGAGAGTTGGCTCTTGCCATTCATGGACAAACTCAGCAATTTTATGTGTGAACAATCAGTTCCAGTGACATCAGGAAACTCACCCCACATTCTGTGTAATCAGGGCTCAGTTCAACACCTCCAGGACAGTACTAATCTCTGGGCTCTCCATGTCAATCACACCCCCTCTCTCGGCTTCTGTGTGATTGGAGGGTTTCAAAAAACCAAAGCTCCAGAGAATGTCACTCCAGGTCTGTCACAATTCAGATTCAAGTATCCACACCTTGCTCCAGATGTCCAATATCTAAACATACAAGGCTACAGCTTGTCCCCATCCCATGCTGTGAACACTGAGATCACGTTTGTGCCTAGACCTTCCTAGTTTTCCTCCTTCATCAAAATATTTCCTAGTTGTTTAAGGCCCAAATTGATTGTCATCTCTGTGCAGATTTTCCAATTCACCAAGCAGAGTGAAGTTTCCCATCCTTGGAGGCCAACTGGCAACTACCCAACTGATTCTCTTGTGATGCATCTTCCCAGACAAGTAGAATATGAGTTTTCTGTGAGCATGGGTGGTACTAACTCATCTCTGTAAATACAGATCAGATACGTTTTGTTCAGTTCTACCTTGGCTATGATATATCACTAGAGGTATCCACAGCTCATAGGGTAAATGGAGAAGCCATTCTTATCTACTCTGCATGGTTGGCAAGAGAACATGAAAATCTAATGGGTTATTCTGGTGAGGGTGATGGAAGAGAGACAACAAAATCTCTCATTCAGAAAGTTTTGAAATCATCCAAAGGATCATGATAATAATCATGAACTTGCCTGACTCCAATGAAGCAAGTTGAGCCCAAAACATTGCCCTGGTCACAGCTCTGCTTTGTACTGCTAGAAATGGAAGCTTCTCAGCTGCATTCACCTGAATAATTGAATGGTTTGCTGCTTGGGAGAGGAACAATTGAGTATTCAACTGTTGGGAGAGGCACAATTGAGCGCACTCCATTGTTTGGGAGAGGACTGATTGAATGTTTCATTGCTTGAGAGGAACAATTGAGCATGAAACTATTTGGAAGAGAAATAATTAGGCATCCCATTGTTTTGGAGAGGAACAATTTAATATGCCATTCCTTGGGAGAAGAACATTTAAGGACAGACTTTCACCAATTTAGGACTCTATTCTACTTAAAAGTTAGCTTCCAAGTCATTTTTTTGTTTGGAACAGAGAATACATTTATCTAGAGACACAATGTTTATGATGATTTGTAGATTTGTAGGCTTCCAGAGTAGTACCTTCACCCCCATCAACATCTATTATCTTTCCATTATCTTTGAAGTATGCTGGGTTTGATTTCATTTGTACCATACCACCACTTCTGATGCCTGCATCAATAAGGAAATGCATTTCCAAATACAGCTTTAGGTGCCAAGAGATGACTTTACCTGCTTTCATTGTAAACATGTGACCTCTGCCTCCACTGTCCCTGTCAATTGCCCTCCTTCACAGGTAGACAGGTTAGATGCTCCAGCCAGGTTGCTGTAACTCTCAACCCTTCCATTTTAACTGAAATCAACTCTGTGTATTTGCATGAGAAGTAATTCTCCATGCCAGTCACTCCCAAGGGTGTCCAGAATGGAGCATTGACTCAAATATTCTAATCCAAAAGTTGTGTTAAATCTCAAGTTATTAGAGTTCCAGCACTTTGTATGTCTTGCCTTTCAAGAGTAAGTGAAAGTGAGTGACACCATCTACAAAGCCACTGAACAAGACTTCAAATAGTTCACTCTCCTCAACTGGCTGCTCCCATCTAGGCACTGATATAAATCTGTGAGTGACAGTGTAATTCAGATAGGATTTTAAGTAAATCTCTCCATCTTTCTACCTCTCCATATTTATATTTGTGGTAAATAGTTTGCAAAACTGGCTGCCATATTTACCCTTTCTGTAACCACAGCCTTGGCTATCTCCTCCAATGCTGACTTGGGCTTGGCTATAGAACTCGACTGACAAATGGGACAACATAAAATGGAATGCAAGCAGAAACTTGAAAGTGCCTCAGACTGGGGCTTGCTCTATACATTCTTAAAACTCTGCTATCATGAGAGAAAGCCTGGGCTAGCTAGCTGGATGATGACAGATACATGGACAAGTCACCTCTGTTGCCCCAGCTCATAGTCTGTCAACTTCCAGGTATGTAAGTGAGGTCATAGACTTGTCACTCAGTTACCAATCTGCCAGTTGACAATAGGTTCAAGAGCAAGCCCAGCAGAAGTCAGCCATGCTGGCCCAAACCCAAAGAAATAGCTGCCCCCACAGAATCAGAAGCTGAACAAATGGTTGTTATTTTAAGCCAGTAGGTTTTGGAGTGTGTTATTACACAGCAAAATAGCTAACTGGTACAGGAATTGATACCTAATGGTTGAGGTGCTGCCTTAAGTAAAATCTTATACAGGTGGCATTGGCTTTACTACCAATGGATGGAGCCTGGAGAAGAGGCAAGGAAAATATTAACAAAAGAGATCAAAGTGATAGACAAATTGTTAGTGGAAACTGGAAAAGAAGCAAGGAAACTGCAAGAGAAATAGGAAAAAGTGTTGACCTGTGATATATGGCAGTGGAACAATTAGCAATGCTGTCATCTGTGGTAATATATGATAGCAAATGTACTTAAACTTCTGGACCTTGGTAAAAATATTTCCAAGCATAATGTGGAAAGAATCAGTTAGCTTATTTAGGTGCCTGTGTTAAGACACAATAAAAGAGGGTAGTTAAAGGAAGAATTGTTCAGTTGGCAAGAAGAATTTTGAAGGCATAGAAGAGTTTTCTGGATGATAATTTTTTTCTCAATCCCTATCTTGAGCTGGTAAAAGATTCTCAAAGTAAGAGCCTCAAGGTAAAGATAAAATAAGATGTAACTCCAAGAAACCGTAAACCTTTTGCAAACACTTAATGCACTGCCTGTCAGACACTCTTAGCTAGAGAAAGGGGCTTATCAGAGTCTGAGGGCAACCATTCCAGAGTAGAAGCAAGCTTTTGTCAACTGGAGTGGACTTACAATTTGATACATATGAAACCCACAAAGTGTTGAGGGTCTTGTATCAGTAAAAGGAGCATCAGCTTTAACTGAGTAAGACGTATGTTGCTCAAATTGCAAAAAACCCTCTAGGCTCCCTACTCTATATCAGCATAAAGCAAACAACAAAACTATTCAGCTGCCAACCAGACCATTTCTTATGGAAAGGGAAATATATCTCAAAAGGTAGGATTGAGAACTGAGATAATGGACCCTTGAAAGACAATTGACTCAAAGTCGCTATCAAGGAGCTAAACTGAGTCCTGGGGCACCTGGGTGGTTCAGTTGGTTAAGTGTCTGATTCTTGATTTTGGCTAAGGTCATGATCTCACCATCGTGAGATGGAGCCCCTGTGCTGGATATGGAGCCTGCTTAAGATCTCTCTCTCTCTCTGTTGAGTGCCTGGGTGGGGCTCAGTAAACTAAATGTCTGCCTTTAGCTCAGGTCATGATTTCAGAGTCTTGGAACCAAGCTCCACCTTGAGCCCCCTGCTCAGCAGGGAGTCTGCTTCTCCCTTTCCTTCTGCTTTCCCCCCACTAGTGCTCTCTCTCACTCTCTCTCTCTCTCAAATAAATAAATGAAATCTTTTCAAAAATTTTAAAAATCTTAAAAAGTCTCTGTCTCTCCCTCTGTTTCTGACCATCTCTTCTAATTTAAAAAAAGGAGCTAAACTTAGTCTTGATCAAAGAACATTTATTGTGTCTACAGTAGGGGGACAATGCAACATCTGCCTAGAGGGATCTCAGAATTGTTCTGAATGAGGATTGCTATGTGCTTCCCATTATTTTCACCTCTATGCCTGTCCTGCCCTGTATTACTATGGTATTGGTGGGGGGGCGTGGGTTGAGGTCAGATAACTCTTTATTAACTCAAGTCCTCAAGATGAATGGGCCCCATATTCAAAGGACCACAGTCAACAAGCCTCATCCATATCTTGACCTGCTAGACTTTAGTCCTGATGCTATAACTGGATGATGTTATAGAGGATTCATGTAAAATATTTTACATGTGAGTGGAATGTAAGCAACTTTGCAAGAGATAGATTGTAAAGGTACCCAAAGATTCTTCTTGAAAAGGCTTACACACTGGGCTTTTTCCTCTCTTGCTCCCCTTGAATAAGCCATCCTTTGAATAAGCCTGGGCTAGCTTGCCATGTGAAAAATCCTGAGCTAGCCCCTTGGATGGTTATAGACATACAGCACAGTTGCCCCATTGCTTCCACCAGCAAATCACAGACATTTGAGTACCAGCTAGCATCATCTGGTACCAGCTGGCCTCTGGGACCAAACAGTCTTCTGACTGAATGCAAATATATGAGCAAACTCTGCTGAGATTCACGGAGTCCAGCCAACCCAGAAGATCCACCCATCAGAAATGTGAGCAAAAGCTGACACACTTCTACATAGCTATGATCTATTATTAACCACTTTGTCAGAATAGTATCATAAAACCACAGAAATAAATTATACATTTTCTAATTTGGAAACTTTAAGACTGGCTAATTACATGCTCCATTCATACTATGTATTTACCACTTCCCCTTCTTCATCCAAAACAACATTTGATACTTTATTTACCGTGGAAAAAGTCTCCTCTCTTCCCTCACTAGACTGTAAATTCCTTTAAGAGGAAATGTGGCACAGCAGTTAGTAGCACAGACTGCGGCCAGATTACTTACTTGTGGTCAACCCCCAACTCCATGACTACAAGTTCTGTGGCTTTGAGTAAGTCATGTAACCTCACTGTGCTCAATTTCTTTAGTTCTAAAATATTGAAAATAATGGTACTCCCTCTAGAGCCACAGCAGAATTACATGAATCAACACATGTTATCAGCTTACAATGGTTCCTGACTCATATTCATAATGAATGATATAGGTTTCCATTACCTGAGGTCCAAGATGAGCCTTGATCAATGCTGGACCCCCCTTACTTCCTGGTGTTCTGAGCGGTAACACATATCTGTTAAGTAAGCAATCATTAATCAAAGAGGTGGGGAATTTAGACTATAAGCCAGTGAAGCAGATGTAGTATATTCATAACATCACCAGTACAAGGTATTTGGGTAGCAGTTTTTTTTGGAGAACCTGGGAGTGTTCCCCAGCCATTTTCCCAACCAGCCCTGCCACAGAGACTGCTAAATTCTAAGCCTTAAAATAGGTAGGTGATTTTTCCATGTTGGTGCTTTGCTTTATCATCAGAATGTACCTTTGTGTGCAGAGAAAACAAGAACACATCTGTTGTACCCCCTCAAAGGCTGGCTGAGGGTTTGAGAACAGCCCTCACATGTTGGCATCCCACCTTCTTGAGACAGCCTGCCATATGGTCTGTGGGCTCTGCTTTTCACAAGAGCCTTACCAAATTGCTGGGCAACTGCTGGACAATCAAGCAGCACAGTTTCTTTGAAGGCAGGGCCACAACGTTGTTACATGAGACAAAGCCTGGGAATGAGTCCTCCACGAGTTAGTGACAGTTGAATTTCACTAAAGGAGGAGGAAGTGATGAATAGGTAATTCCATGAAAAGAGGAAGCTGTCTCAGTGTAAAGAGTCTTCTTCATCTCTTCAGACATGATATATGTATGTCAGCCTTGAGCCACTTATGGTCCCAGGAAGAATGGGTACCATTGAACAAGTCAGGCACAATTCGTTAGCATTAATATAAACACCTGCACCCTCCTGCTCACTGGGTATTTGTAAAGTGCGGTCTTGACTTTGCATCAGTATCTCCAGAAGCTAGCTAAAAATCTGATGCTGAGCCTCAACTCTGACCTATCAGGTCGGTGTCCCAAGGGTGCATGGGGCCTGGGAAGCACCTCTCATCCATCTCCCCAGATGCACCTTCTGTTCACTGACATTTAGATCAGGTGCTGGCTTGAACTAGGATGACAGGAAGCACTGTTAAGAGATCAGAGAAGTGAAGAATCAGATATCCTTTCTTAACAAGATCCTCCTGTGATTCGGAAAAGAGACATAGGGAAAAGGAGGAGGAAGAGGAGGAGAAGGAGGAGAAGGGAAGGAGAAAGATAGAATGAATATACAGAATGCTTTTTAGGGGCAGGGCGAGATGGCAGAGGAGTAGGGTCCCCAAGTCACCTGTCCCCAAAACTTACCTAGATAATTTTCAAACCATGCTGAAAACCTATGAATTTGACCTGAGATTTAAAGAGAGAACAGCCGGGATGCTACAGAGAGAAGGGTTTTCGCTTCTAACAAAGTAGGAAGGTGGAACAAATAAGATATAAAAGAATCCAGTGGCGGGGGGGGGCGCGAGGAGCCGGGCACAGCGGGCTTGAGAGCCTTGGGACAGGAGAGCCCCGCCCCGGAGAAGCAGGAACTTTAAAAAATCCGCACCGGATTCTTCCCGGATGGAAAGGCGCTCAGCAGGGAACTCGAGCAGAGTCGCAGGAGGGCAGTGGAGCCCCCAGGTTCCCGGGGTCACTAACAGAGGAGGTGCGCCGGGGAGAGCGCACCCACACGGCGGCCCGTCTCCCCAAGGGCTGGAGCGGGCAGCGGGGCCTCGGGGGAAAGCCGGGGGTCAGGCCGGGCTCGGGGAGGCGGCTGCACCTGCTGCCTTTGGAGCCGCGGCCCGGGAGCGCAATTCCAGCGGTGCAAGCCCCGGAGCCCAGGGCGCAGGGGACATAGCCCAGGACCCTGCGCTTCCCCGGGACAGGCAGAGGCGGGGAGCACCCAGGACAGCGAGGACGCTCCTGCCCCGGGCGCCCACAGGCTGTGCAAATCGGCACCCCCCGCCCCGTGAGCACCTAGGCCCCTGCGGACTGGTAGCTGTGGTGGTTACTGCGGGAGCTGACTCCAGGGCTGGAGAGCTGGCTGCTGCTGTCACTGTCGTTGTTCCTCCTGGTGTCACTGTGTGCCTGGGAGGGGCAGGGCCTCCAGGGAACAGGGGCCTCCCAGGGTCAACAGCTCCCACTGAGCCCGGCACCTGGCAGGGGGCAGGGCAGCTCCCCCAGGTGCACACACCTGAGAAGCAGCACAGCAGGCTCCGCCCCCAGAGACCAGCTGGAAGGACAGGGGAAGGGCAGGCTCTTGGCCGAGCAGTGCTGGAAAGCTCCAGGGTAAGTCGAGGGATTTCCAGTATATAGAACCAGAGGCTATCCCCTCCTACTTTATTTTCTTCCTTTTTCCAGTACAACTCATTTTTATATCAGACCATAAATTTCCAATTTTTTTTCTCTTTTCCCACCTTAACTACAATATTTTACCACCTTTTCATTTTTAAGTTTCTTCCTTTTTGACTTTCACATTTCTACAATTACAGGTCCTAGATATATTTTCCACTTCTAGATTCCCTTCAACATACTCAACTTAATTTTGGGAGATATACAAGAAATGTTTTTTGTTTTGTTTTGTGTTTTGTTTTCTCTGCCTCATTTTGTTCTACAATGGCAAAAGTTAATACCTTCTAAAACATGACCAGCATGCACCCAGAACCAAGTGGCATACCATGCTAGTTCATTCTGTGAGATTATATTCTCTCTTCATTCCTATTCTGCCCCCCTCTTTTATCTCATTTATGTTTTGGTGGTCAGTGTTGGGGCCCTCTACAAGTATTTCTGGTTTATATAAATTTGTGACTGAGCATCTTCTAACATACAGAACTTAATATACTCAGGACCAAGAGGATCACCCTCTAGGACCCCTCAGTCGGGTTACATTCTCCCTTCACTACAACTTTGTCACCACCACCGTCCCCCCCTTTTTTCTTCTCTCTTTTTTTACTTTTTTCTTTTTCTCTCTCTCTCTCTCTCTTCTTCCTTGGGATTCTTGGCCTTTTATTTTTTACTACTTTGTTTTAAAATTTGTTTTTCACTTTAGTGGTCCTTTTGTTTTATTTTGTTCTGATCTTTGTTTTCAATTTCTGGTCTCTGACCTTGGCAGAATCATCTAGGTTGAAATTCACTTAGGTCCTGTTTGATATTCTTGACTCAGGCCACTCTTACAGCCACTCTGCACTGAGCAAAATGACTAGAAAGAAGAACTCACCACAAAAGAAAGAATCAGAAACAGTACTCTCTGCCACAGAGTTACAGAATTTGGATTACAATTCAATGTCAGAAAGCCAATTCGGAAGCACAATTGGCTCTGGAAAAAAAGCATAAAGGATTCAAGAAACTTCATGACTGCAGAGTTTAGATCTAATCAGGCTGAAATTAAAAATCAATTAGATGAGATGCACTCCAAACTGGAGGTCCTGACAATGAGAGTTAATGAGGTAGAAGAAAGAGTGAGTGACATAGAAGACAAGTTGATGGCAAGGAAGGAAGCTGAAGAAAAAAGAGAAAAACAATTAAAAGGCCATGAGGAAAGGTTAAGGGAAATAAATGATAGCTTCAGAAGGAAAAAATCTATGTATAATTGGGGTTCCAGAGAGTGCCAAGAGGGAAAGAAGGCCAGAAAGCATATTTGAACAAATCATAGCTGAGAACTTCCCTAATTTGGGGAGGGAAACAGGCATTCAGATCCAGGAGATAGAGATGTCCCCCCCCACCCAAAATCAATAAAAACCGTTTAATACCTAGACATTTAATAGTGAAACTTGCAAGTTCCAAAGATAAAGAGAAAATCCTTAAAGCAGCAAGAGACAAGAGATCCTAACTTATATGAGGAGAAATATTAGATTAACAGCAAACCTCTCCACAGACCTGGCGGGCCAGAAAGGGCTGGCAAGATATATTCAGGGTACTAAATGACAAGAACATGCAGCCAAGAATACTCTATCCAGCAAGGCTCTCATTCAGAATAGAAGGAGGGAAAAGAGCTTCCAAGATAGGCAGAAACTGAAAGAATATGTGACCATCAAACCAGCTCTGCAAGAAATATTAAGGGGGAGTACCCTGGAAAAGAAAGAGGAAGGCCAAAGAAATAATCCACAAAAACGGTGACTGAATAGGTATTATGATGACACTAAATTCATATCTTTCAATAGTAACTCTGAATGTGAATGGGCTAAATGATCCCACCAAGAGATGCAGGATTTCAGACTAGATAAAAAAGTAAGACCCATATATTTGCTAACTGCAAGAGACTCATTTGAGACCTAAGGACACCTCCAGACTGAAAATGAAAGGATGGAGAACAATTTACCATTCAAATGGTCCTCAAAAGAAACCTGGGGTACCAATCCTCATATCAGATAAATTAAAGTTTATCCCAAAGGACTGTAGTAAGAGATGAAGAGGGACACTATATCATACTTAAAGGGTCTGTCCAACAAGAAGACCTAACAATCATGAATATTTATGCCCCTAATGTGGGAGCTGCCAAGTATATCAATCAATTAATGACCAAAGTAAAGACATACTTAGATAATAATACACTAATAGTAGGAGACTTCAACATGGCACTTTCTGCGAATGACAGATATTCTAAGCACATCACCAAAGAAAGAAGAGCTTTAAATGATATACTGGACCAGATGAATTTCACAGATATATACAGAACTTTGCATCTGAACACAACGGAATATACATTCTTCTCAAGTGCACATGGAACTTTCTCCAGAATAGACCACATACTGGGTCACAAATCAAGTCTCAACTGATACCAAAAGATTGGGATTGTCCCCTGCACATTTTCTGACCACAATGCTTTGAAACTAGAACTCAAGCACAAGAAGAAATTTGGAAGAAACTCAAACACATGGAGGTTAAAGAACATCCTGTTAAAAGATGAATGGGTCAACCAAAATATTAGAGAAGAATTTAAAAGATTCATGGAAACTAATGAAAATGAAGATACAACCATTCAAAATCTTTGGTATACAGCAAAAGCAGTCCTGAGAGGGAAATACATTGCAATACAAGCATCCCTCAAAAAGTTGAAAAAAACTCAAATACACAAGCTAACCTCACACCTAAAGGAACTGGAGAAAGAATAGCGAATAAAACCTACACCAAGCAGAAGAGAGTTAATAAAGATTCAAGCAGAACACAATGAAATAGAGACCAGAAGAACTGTAGAACAGATCAACAAAACCAGGAGTTGGGATGGAGTGACTGGGTGACAGGCACTGAGGGGGGCATTTGATGGGATGAGTACTGGGTGTTATACTATATGTTGACAAATCGAACTCCAATAAAAAATATACTAAATAAATAAATTTTAAAATAAAAAATAAAATAAAGAAGAATGCTTTTTACATTCAGAACTGACACTCAAACCCATAAACAACACATACTTAACCAAAACAAAAGTTTTAGGAATCAATACCTACTGAAACTTTCTGACATAATTTGAACATCTTCTGTTATTTTATATATATATATATATATATATATTAGTGAATCCTAGTCACATGTGAGCATCTTGGTGCCTCTACCTGCCAAAAGCACTGGTGTGAGGAATTGGGGGCAGTGGTGGTAGTAGAAATCAAGGTACTCAAGAATAGAAAAAGCTTGGGTTTTTTTTCTTTCCAGTGAGAACTAGTGACTGTTATCAATCAGAAAAACGAAATGATGAGACCCCTTTCCTCCTCCAGCCTCAGTGATGATCCTCTCATTCTTTGTATGAAGTGTCAGTGTGAATGCCCTAAGACAACTAAAAATTGTGGGGAAAACTAATTGAGAACACAACAGTGGCTAGGCAGGAACAAAACACACTGACCTGAGAGAAGAAATAGAAAGTAATTTTACTATTTGTGGGGACTCAGAAATTTTTCTCAGGTAGGAGAAACTGTGCTTAGGTTAATATGAATCTGCAAAGAACCCAGAGAAACAAAGCTGGCATCTGTGGCCAGAACACTTAGCTTTCCACACCATCCTTTTGTTCATTCAACATCTTTTTATTAAGTGCCTAGTAGAACTAGCGATACAGCAGTGAATGAGAGACAAAATATGCCTGCCTTCTAGGAGCTCAGGTATCAGCGGAAGAAGGTAGACTTTTTTTTAGTGAATAAAATATAGAATATGCTATATGGTGATAGAGAGCCCTACTCTGTTCTTTTGGAAAGTAGTATGTGGAGACCACACGACAGGGACTTGGGGTGCTCATTGCTGCAGGGTTGGTTATTGTATCTAGATGTTTCCAGTGGGCCACGCTGGAAAAACAGGGTGTTTGTGTTCTTTTCTCATAGGAAGAAGTTCATTATGAGTCACAATCAAACTTCCAAATCAAATTCAGGACCAAGGAGCTTTGACTTAATCTCTTCACATCCTTTCCGCCACTCTAATAATTCTAGGTTCTCAAGGATACCAACATGAGCACTTAATTTATTGCACAGCATACACTCACAACTCCCAGAAGAACCACATCCACACTACACCAACATTAGGACCACTACAGGTGTTTACATTTATTTTTACCAGTGTTTTTATCTGTAGAGTATATGCCGCTAGAGATGCAGTCAAACTGTTGTTTTGAAGTCACTTGAAACAATAATTCTCTATTTGATTATTTAACACAAATTCATTTCTTTCACTTTGCCTTCAATCTTCGGAGACTGCTGTTTTCTAACTTTGATTTTGCTTCGTAATTATGTAAAATGTCTTCCTGGTTCCACGATTCACCCTATTTCCCTCATCTTGTTTCTTCACTGACCTTATAGGTATGTGTGATCATCTTATCTGTTTTTGGTTATTCTTCCTATCATCATTATTGTTATATACATATATGCATATAAAATCTATATCCTCACTCCCATTTTCTTAAATTGCACATGCTTTTCTCCACTTTGCTTAATTTACTTGCTTTGGTCCAGAATACATTCCAGAGACCACTCCACAGTTGTCTGAAAACATATTCCATGTTAAATCTGTGTGGATATCTCAAGGTTTATTTAACTAGTGCCCTATTGATGTACATTGAGCTTTTTCCACTCTTTTGAGCACCTTTCCTTTTGCCCAAGGGCATTTTTAGATCCTCCTGTAAATTTTATGAAAACTTTGGCTCTATAGACAATGGGAATCTCAAAAGACCAGTTTGGAGGTAATACATGGAGAGGAATACATCCCATTTATGTCTTATTTCAACTTACAAGGGTATCGATCCTGTGTTGTGTCAAAAGCACAGTGCTAAGTGTCAAGGGGGATACTAAAGAAAAACTATCCTACCCTAAAGGGCCCCACGCAGGTTAAAAAAACAACAATTAATTGTGTAATAAAAGTAGAAGAAGCTCAGTGTCACGAGACAATTTTGGAGAAGAAAAATCAAGAGAAAAATCTATGATGACTTAGAGCTGGGAAGAATTAGATAGGACTTATGATGAAAGAATATTGAATCCTTTAAAACAAAATGCAGAAATGTTGATTGATATGGGTAGATGATGGGTACACTGGGAAAAATTAAGGACAGGGACACAGATACGCTCAGGAGATATGCGAGGTGAATTTTGGGGTGTTTGCAAGGAAGTGTTAAGAGGTGACTTATGGAGAGCACAGGTGGTTCAGGCTTGCAGTCACACACCGGAGTCCAAGTCCTGGATACTCACTTACTCTGATCTTCAGCAAGTTTGCTCAACATGTACATATGCCTATTCTGGACTATGCAGAATAGTGGGTTAGCCCTTATCCAGCAGAGTACTGAAACAGAATTTCACAGCATCTGACACTGTTGATGACCTCCTACCTCCTTTACCTTGGGCTTCTGAGATGACCTTCCCCATTTTCTGACAAAACTCCCTATTCTTCCCCTTCATGGGCTGTCTTCTACCTAAGGACACAGGGAGCAACATCAGTTGTAGAGGAACCCTAGCCTTTGTTCTAGCACAGAGATGTCTTCTTCCCCAAGTGTAAACCTCCCCAGCTGGGGATGCATCGGCTTCTATGGCAACCACCTCCTCTAAACACACAATCTCTTCCCCAGACCTTTCCCAAGGTTGGGGTGTGGCTTGCACCTGTAGTGTCTCAGCAAGCCTACAATTATATGTCAGAGGAGTTTCTCCACTTTGTCCTTGCCTTCTCTGAACCACCTTACTCCTCGTAGCCATCTCAAACTCTTCCAGACACGATGGTGTAAAACCACCCTTTGTCTCTCCGCAGGAACAATAATGGATAGTTTGACAGCTGACGTTGTGACATGCATTCAACAAATGTTTATTATTGCCTATTTTGTGTGGGGCAAGTCCTAGACACTGGGGATAAAGGTGTAAACAAAACACCGGATGAGGCTATTATGGAGCATGCAATAATGCCAGGTGCTCCACTACAGATTTTATGACAATAGGATGGTTGGGTCCTTGCAACAAGTCTTCAAGATCAATATTGTTGTTAAGTCCTTATAAAGCTGAATAAGGTAAGTGTTGGTTAGATGAACTAACTCGATACCTGAGCTTATATCTGGCTCTTTCTTTGACTCATTATCTACCTTTAGGCAAGTTTCCTTAAAAGTCCTCTGCCTCAGTTTCCTGATCTGGAAAATGGATGTAGTAGCTACATCCTAGTGTTTTGTGAGAAATAAATGAGCATCTTTCTGGAATGAGAATAGAACAGTACCTGGCACACTGAGAGTAATTCGGCAATTATGATAATTTGTAGTCTTATATGATAGAACATTGATTTCTAAAAAAAAAAAAGAACATTGATTTCTAGCCTTATATGACATAACATTGATTTGTTTAAGCATTTTGTCTTATTAGATCATGAGAGACTAAGGACCTTGATTTTTTATCATCTCAAAATCCCCATGTGTAAAATGGGATTAATAATATTTATTTTCCAGCTGAGTTGCAGGATTAGGGAGAATGTTTTATGTTTCTACGAAGGATTTTGCACAGTTCCTAATCTACAGTAGGTGCTCAATAAATTTCCATTACTATAATTATTGTTACCACTATTATCACTATTAGTATTACTGTATAATGATTAGCAGAGTTCTAGAAATGGAGAGGGTGCTTAAAAAGCTTTTTCTGACTCAAATAGAAATAAATGGTGGAGCACTGATTCTGAAGCATGCCTCCTGCCCCCACTGCCCACGAGACCTGAGGGATTACCCCTGCCTCCTTCTGTTTTCCTGAATGGCAACTCATCACTTGCTTTGGTTAACATTGAGCAGTAAGGGCTCACCCCTGCTAACCACTTAAAAACTAATATTGAGTTTGCAAAAACTGCTTTTTAATGATCTTTAACAGCCCTCCAGAAAACCTCATTAGCAGGCACCGAATCAAGGCTGTGCAGGAAAAGGTTTGTATGCATGGCCAGAGGCCTTTAGCTCCCATTTGTCTCTGATTGAAGGCAGAGCACGTGTCATGTCCCAGCTCCACAGAAGCCCCTCCTCCAGGTCTCTTGGTCATCTCTTCCCTCTTGTCCACCTTGTTTGGGGCCCTGGACCTTCAAGAAAGAGTACGTATCACTTGCCATCTGGTCCACCAGATTCTAGTATCTTCTTGCACAGAACTTCTTTGGTCCTGATAGCTAGGCATCACTCCTCTGCTCAAATGTCCAGCAGGGCTCCCTACTGCCTCTTCTACCAACTCTGAGCTCTTCACCAGGGGCCCTTCCCATCTCTCCCCCTTGCCTCTCATGACTCCTCCCCCACCCCCCACAGAGATTGTCTACATCAAATGAATTGTCTGTCCCAGACCAAAGGTTTGTGGTCTATTTTCCCTGCTTCTAAGCTTTTGAACATAGGGTTCCTATAGCCTGACTTGGCACTGATCATTCCACAGTTCTCCCTGGAGAAAGCACTCATGACATGGATTGTAGAGATAGAGGATCTTATCCCATTCCCCCCGCCCCAAAACAATTCTTGGACTGAGCCCAAATACATCAGTGCATGGTCCATCTGTTCTTTTTCATTGTTCAAAATATTACAGCAGTGTTCCTGAACCTTGACACCATTGACATCTAGGGGCAAGATAATTCTTTGTTGTTAGTGTGAGGGGGTGCTGCCCTGTACATTGTAGTATATTTAGGAGTATCCTGGACCTTACCCACTAAATGCTAGTAGCTGTCCCCTTTCCCCCAGTGATGACAATAAAAAAATGTACCCAGACATTTTCAAATGCCCCCCTGGGGAGCAAAATTGCCTACAGTGAAGAAGTATTTCCTTACATTAACTATAAGAGCCTTTGGGATATCCACCCAAGTGGATGGTGCTGTAACTTTCTGCTCCACAATCCAGATCCCCTATTAATAAGAACAATCATACCTAATACTTACGTAGCACTCATTACATACCCAGCATATCCGTACAAGATTCACTTATATTAGCTCATTTTCATCACCTAGCCAATGAAGGACATGCTTTTTTGTTCCCATTTTATAGATGAGGAAAATGAGACACAGACTAATCGAATAAATTGCCCAAAGTCACAGTCAGAATTCACTTCAAGGTAGTGTGTCTCCAAATTCCCTCTTCTGAATCCATAATGTGTCTTAGAATCAGCAAGTACTTTGAAATATGAAAGATCTAAGCTTACATTTCAGTTCTGACACCTAAAAGCTCCAGAGCTTTGGACAAGGTGCATCCCCAATTTCCTTAGTCAGCAAAATATAAATAATAATACCTATATTGAGGGATTGTTTGAAGCTTAAAAATAATACATACATAAAGCTCCTAAAATTGGGTCTGACCCATTGAAAATGTTTAATGAAGGAGGCTGATGATGGTAGTGGTTGAGATAAAAGAGAAGGAATCTTAAAAGCAGTTGAGGAGAGACAGTAAAATCCTAGAAAAAGTCAGTGATTTTTTTCTTCTGTATATTCCCAGGGCCCAGACAGTGACTGGCAGAAAGTATTGGCTACACCTCTGTCTTTCTGGGATACTGGAGCATCAGTTGGCAAACTGGAGCCCCAGGCCAATCTGGCCCACCATCTTTTTTGTTAATAAAGTTTTATTGGAACAAAGCCATGCCTGCTCCTTTATTCATTGTTTCTGACTGCTTTCATGCTACAAGGGCACAGCTGAGTAGTTACAACAGAGACAGAGGTCCACGAAGCTAAAGGTTCACTATTGGGCCTTTTTCAGAAAATTATTTCCTATCTCTAAGGTATAATTTAAATTCGAAAACACTAAATGTGAAGATCTCTCATATCCTTTCTTGGCTCAAACACATTCTGTGATTTTTCTGGATTCCCAGCTCTAAATTCACCTCTTCCGTGTTACCTTCTGTAATTGACTCCATCCAGCTCAGGTTTTGTTGATTATTTCCTCTCATTGTCCGCCTTGCACCCTCAGATGAAGGCACCATGCTGTTAATTTTCACCATCTCCAGGTGCCTGGATGGCTCAGTTGGTTAAGCATCTGCCTTTGGCTCAAATCATGATCCCAGTGTCCTGGGATTAAGCCCCACCTGGGGCTCCCTGCTCAGTGGGAAGTCTGCATCTCCCTCTACCCCTTCCTCTGTTCATGCATTCCCTTTTTTTCTCTCTCTCTCTCTCTCTTTCTCTCAAATAACGAAATAAAATCTTTTAAAAGATTCACCATTTCTCACATTGTCCATATGTAGGTGTCTATGACTGCTTCCAGCATGAGCTTCTGCTGACAAACTCCCCAGTTCTTGTTCAATGTTGCTTCCAAGGACTGCCCTCTGAAGCTTTTTGACCATGTAATCACCAGACTCACATTCAAAGGGAATAAGGGAAATAGATTCAGGCAGGCCCACAACTGGGCCAAATCCTCCCATCTTCACTTCCCCTCCTTCCTTCCTTGCTGGTGGCTACAGATTTGGCTGGTCTCCTGTAGGCACCTTCATGCTACTCACCAGCTGTCAAAACTCTTCTCTGTCCTAACCAGTTATAGTAGGACAAAATTCTCTCATTTTTAAATTTAAATTCAACTTGTCAACCTATAGTGCAGCACCAGTTTCAGATATAGTTGTCAATAATTCTTCAGTTGCATATAACAAAGTTCTCTCTTAAGAAAAACTCAGAAACTAGAGTGAGGAATAAAACAAATGCAAAAGTATAAAGAAAAAATAGCTTTTGAGTCGATTTTGTTTCCTAGAGAGTAATGCTTAATTTCTAAATTAGATTCCAACTCAGATATTCTATTATTCTGCAGAGCGATGCTATGGTATTAACAGGTACTGTGTTTAACAAACCTAAGTCAGGGCCACCTACCAGGTGTGTGACAAGGAGGCATCTTTCTTCATTAGGGAAGAAAATTCTCCCCAGAAACACCCTAAAATAGGTTCATATACTCCTACTAAAGCTGCAAGGGAATCGGAGGAAGTGAGCATTTATAATTTTCAGCTTCTGTTGTGAGACATGGTCTCTTTCAGAAGGAAGTAAAAAGGGAACGATTACTGAGCAGAAGCAATCGGTATTCGCCATATGTAGTTACTACTAGTTAAAAACATACAATAAAATACCCCATTTCTAGATCCAACAATGTATACTCTTGTTTACAAATGTCAGCTAATCAGAAGTCCATGTTGTGAGTCTATTTTCCTCTTTGCTTGTAGAAGGACAGGCATCTATTTTCTCTAAGATGATATTTTTTTCCCTTCAAAAGGCTCGAAATTTCGAAGATTCCTGGGGTCACTTTCCCAGAGTCTGGTGAGACTGGCACACTAGAGCTACAAAAGGAAGAGACCTGAATGTTCACACTTCTTATGAATCAGGCACTCTGTTAATTACTTTTTGTGTGTGATTTTATTTAATTCTCACTGCAGGGCTGTGACACAGATACATCATCACCAGGGCTGGGGAGCAGGGGTGAGGAAGTAGGGTTCCTAGGGCTAAAAATTTAAGGAGGCACCCATCCTCAGGGCTGAGCCAGTGGTATTCTTGTACTGATGTAACACAGAGAGTGAGTGCCTCCTTAAATTTTACCCACTAGGCTCCTCATTCACCTCTGCCTCACCCCAGCCATGATCATCACCATGATTATATAGATGAGACAATCATCTATATAATCTATATAATCTATAAAATTACATTCCTGAAAATTGACATTAAACCCAGTTTGTCAGACTCACCCTTAAACACTGGATAATGCCCTCTCAAGTGTGAGTGATGCAAATACCATGGAAATAGAGTGGAGGTCTCACCAAAGAGCTAGGACCAACTGGTAGACCAGACATCTTGAAGGAACAAGACTCTATCTCACTGAGTGCTCATCCATTAAGGGTTGCATGTTGACCACAGCTGGTAGAAGGCATCTATCCTCTTCCCCTCCCCTGGTTTACTGTCACTCCCACCCATGGCTGCAGCCCCTTTTGTTCCATTCCTCCCCTGTGCCATGTGCCATCCTTCCTGTAAAATATACCTGCAAGGCCCTATAGCACTACTGAATCTCTCCTTCAGATAACTAATTAAAAATCTAAAATAGAGCATTACCCAATGCCTCTCTGGTGGCACTCCACGAGAGGTGTCTCCCTACTGGATACCTTTGTTGTCTGCTACTTAGTTTACATTTCCTGTATGGTAAACATTGAGGAAATGGAGTAGCAGAGTCCTTTTCTACACCCAGGGGAATTTCACAAGACAGTTCATCTAACTTAGCCTATGTTCTTTTAGTTAACTGCAAGAATCTGAGTCTAGAAAAAATCCGTCTGGTCCCTGGAATAGAGGAATAGGTTCAAATAGTGTTTGATATCTGATTAGCGAGTACTCACTGATATGATGTATGAGGCACTGTGCACATCTTTATGAAAGACATGAGGTCACATGTGCTGAGCTCCTGAGATTCTGCTCTCCCTCCAACCTAAATTAACCTAAATTTGTAGGCAATTAACTCCTACCCACAGGTCCACTCTGCTTTGAACATGAAGACCAGTTTTTATTACCCAAGTAAGTGGTCCATCACAAAAATCCCTCCAAACATACCTAGCCTCTTGCTTTCAATTTTATTCCCCTAATTATATGAAGTGGTGTTTTGTTTCATTATTTAACAGCCAAGCCTCTCTCTACCTTACATCCCCAATTTAGCAAACAGGTCTCCATCCTGTCTCACCAGATTCACATAGCTCATCTCCCAGCCCTGGGTAGACATCACTGTGTGATGGAAAGAACATGAGCTTTGGAAGGAGTTAGGTTTGCTTGGGAAAACCTGAAGTGAAGCAGGAAGACTGGCTCCTGGTCTAAATATACTACTAGTTAACAATTATGCAGCACAAATCACATGCCAGAGACTGTTCTAAGTGCTTTATGTAGACTGACTCACTGAACCCTCACAGAAACTCTATGTGGTAAGCACAATGTTATGTCTACTCCATTCCTGAGGAGATTTAGGGCACAGAGAGGTTACTTTTCCAAATTTTCACAGCTGGAGGCCATAGAGCCAGGATAGCCTGGCAGTCCAGCATGAGACAGGCAGCTCTTAACTACTACACTTCACGGCCTCTCATACAGAATTCCTGGGTAAAAATAATGATAACAAAACCAAAAATGGAGTGGCATTTGAAAGCATAGGGATAATCCTCAGCTGCCAAAAAAAAAAAAGTGGATTTAAAACCAAGAGGTGATCAGGGGCTTAGGTTAACATCCAAATTGGTATTAAAACAAAAGATGAGACTTAGGATCTGGGCTTTGGGTTGTGATATTCATCTAGGAACAGGGACTGAAACACTCATTCCTGGGTGGCCAGAGAAACCTTCCTGGCACAGAATTCATAGAAAAAGAGTTAATTTTCCAGGGTTAGAAATGATAAGAAAATAAAGAAAGAGGGTCTAGAAGAGAAAGTATTGCTTTCTCTAGGATTACCTGTCAATTTTTGGCAACCAAGAACTTAGATTTTAACAATCCATGTACCCAAGGGACAGTAGACAACACATAGGACTTGCAATTGGAGGAAGGGTACTGGGGGAGATGAACTGGAACCTTATCTAAAGACAAGACTCTCAAAAATATATAGGAAAAATACTTACAAAAAAAAAAAAAAGCTTACTTTCCAGAAGCAAGGTTGGAATGTTTATTTATCTCAGAGTAAAGCAGATTAAAACCTCCTCAAGGCTCTCTATCCATAAGCCTAATCTACACAGGGGTTTGGGTCCAGAATCCATATCTGATACATAGTCCAAAAAATAGCCCAAACCAAAAATGTAGCTGAAAGTAGTCCAATGTTGTAGTACCCCAGGGTCTTAGCCGAAGAGAAGTCAAATCCTCTTCTGAAAGGCCCCTGAAGAATGATGTTCCAAGGAACAGTCACTGATAATGACAAATTACATAATATGTAGAAGCAAGTCCCTATGATTAAGATGAAAATCACAAACAACACCAAAACCACAAATTGCAGAACTAGACTCATAAAGACTCTCAGTGTTGGAACTTACATAAGGAGATAAAAATTAGTATAAATAATATATTTAAAGAAATAAGTTATTGAAACTATGACAAAAGACCATTTTCCCTCCCCCCAAATGACTATCAAAGCTGACCAGGAAATGTTGAAAAATTATCAAATGGAACTTTTGAAAATAATAAACAAATGAAAATTAGAAACTCTATGAATAGATTAAGCGGCAGATTATATAGAGATGAAGAAAGTATTGCTGAAATAATTTTAATCAGTTACCAAGATTGCAGTCAATAAAGATGGAAGAAAGGAAATATGAAAAAAGATTCACAGAGGATAGAGCAAGAAGGTCTAAGAAACAACCAACTGGTGCCCATGCATAGGAATGGACAGAAAGACCAGAGAGATGGAAGCCTTATTAAGATTACTGTTGGAGGGGCATCTGGTTGGCTCAGTCAGTCAAGCATCTACCTTTGATTCAGGTCCTGGGATCAAGCCTGGCATTGGGCTCCTTGCTCAGTGGGGAGTCAGCTTCTCCTTCTCCCCGCCCCCTGCTTGTGTTCTCTCTGGCTTTTTCTCACTCTCCCTCTCAAGTAAATAAATAAAATCTTCTTTTAAAAAAAGATTATTGTCTGAGAAATTTTCAGAATCACTGAAAGGCATAATTTCATAGGTGCACCCAATCTAATGAACCCCAGAAAACAAGAATGCATATTACTATCAAATAAGCTGTGGACTGTAAGCTGACTTTCCATCCACAAAAATAGAAGCCAGAAGTCAATGGAATAATATCTTAAAAGTAGTGAAATAGGGGCGCCTGGGTGGTTCAGTCAGTTGGGTGTCTGCCTTTGGCTCAGGTCATGATCCCAGAGTCCCGGGAGTCCTGTATCAAGCTTTCTGCCCAGCGGAGAGCCTGCTTCTCCCTCTCCCCCTGCTGCTCCCCCTGCTTGTGCTCTCTCTGTCAAATAAATAAATAAAATCTTTTTTTTTAAAGGTACTAAAATAAAAGCCTTGTCAATCTTGAATATGTATATTCAGAAAAACCATTTTCTTCCAGAACAATAGTGAAATAAGACATTTGCAGACAGAAACCAAAGGAAAAAAAATTATTTGCTACCAAGAGAAATTAATAAAGAATGTATTTTGAAAAGAAGAAAAATAAACCTCAAAAAAGGCATGAGATTCAAGGAGGGAGGGGGAGACGAAAAAAAATTAACGTGCATGAATTGATACAACCTAGAAAGGTACAAATCAATCAAATCTCCTATTTGTGGGGTTTAAGAAGAACTAAAAGGGGACATCATTTTATTATTAGAGGGTAAACAGCACAAAACGTCCGATCCTTGTTCAGGAAGATAATAAAAATAAATTTGGGGTTATTTTAAGTTAAGTATATATGTTGAACATCTAAGAGAACTGTAAAAAGAATTAAAATAGTTTACCACTAACATTTGTAGTCATAAAAAAATATAATTTAAAAGATATCAATCAAAAGATGACACAGAAGGAGATAAAATTGATTGATATGTGGAAATCAAAAACCAACAAAAATAAAACACATGATCTTTACTCCCTTCCACTGCTTGGAGAAGAACAATAAAATGTGCTGATCACCTGGGCTCAAGGAAGAGAAAGTCAGCACTGAGGAATGGAAGCTCCAATTCATGTCATGAAGCATGGCATCTGAATTAACCGTGTCCATGTGGTGTCAGAACCCCAAACTGGGAAATGTGCAAAAAGGCTGCATCTAGAACATATCAATTCCATTGGTCCCTTAGAGGCCAATGGTAAAATACTCAACAAGATGTTTGCATAAGTCAAAAAATGTTAGGATTCACAAAGTAAAACAGCTGCCACAAAGATAAGCTTGTAGTAAAAAAAAAAAAAAAAACCTGCAAATGACAGGAGAAACAAATGTGAATGTGATCCAGGCAGCAGGGCAAAAGTCAGAATCACACCCCATGGGAGAACCAAGGATAATAATAATAAACAAAAACTTACAGCCACTATTCTGCAGACATAAAACTCAGGTTTAGTGAAGTTCAATTGTCCTTCTAGAGCTCAGTATATTTATTACACTTTGCCCAGATTTCTGACAATTTTGGAGCCCAGGTGAAATTGGGGCTGTGGCTTTCGACTTAAAAATGTTTAAAATATTCAAAGAGAAAAAGGAAGAAGGAGCATCGATAATGTAACTATGGAACAATTACCCACAAATCTGGAAAAGAACCAAATACAAATTCTGGAAATGGAAAATACAGTCATAGAAAATAAATAAGTAAATAAAACCACAGTGGATAGCTTACATGATGAATCTGTGATTGAATTTCAACTCTACCACCTACCAACTAACCTTGGGTAAGGGAGTTCTTTTATTTCTGAGACCGAAATTCCACATTTATAAGATGGTCTAGTTAATAGCTATTTCACAAGGTTATTGTGGAATTTAAAAGAATAGTACACCTGAAGCCTGGCATGTGGTTAATCTCAACTTTGTTCCTTTTCCACATTTCTGCTTATTTTCTGCCTTGTATTATGGTTATATCTATATTTGATTTTTCCACCATTAGACCGTAAGTCCCTCACAAGCAAGACCTAATACAGAGTTTGCATATAGACGTTCTAGATAAGTAAAATTTTATACATAACATGAAACATATATGTATATACATACATGAATATACATAACATGAAACATATATGAAAGAAAAGTAAAAATATATTTGAAAGTGAACATAAGGGGGAAAATCAAGGATCAGTATCCAAACATCCTTTAGGATTCTGATCAATTGCCCCAAATTTGGATTTCTGGTTCCTAGCATTCAGCCACACTTGTTAGGTTAGCTCAGGAGTCAGCAAACATTTTCTGTTAAGATCAGAGAGGAAGTATTTCAGGCTTTGCAGATCACATGATTTCTGCTGCCACTATTAAACTCTGCCCTTATCCTATAAAAGCAGCCACAGACAGCACATCAGTAAATTAGCATGGCTGTGCTCACTATGACTTTATTTAGAAAAACAGTATCAGGTTGGAGAACTGACCTCTGAGGAAAGCTACCTTTGCTCTATGGCCTTTGTCATTTACTTCCTTCCTTTGCTAGCTTGTATCTCACAATTTGAACAAGAACTTCCCCAGGTTAGAAGCATGACTGATTCACTTCTGCAACCTCCAGTAGTAGCTAGCCAAGGCATGGCACAGGATAGGCAATCTGCAAATATTTGTTATGGAAATAAATCCTTGAGAAGTGGGACCTAATTCCCCTCCCCTCAGATCCACACCAGTCTTAAGGACTCCCTTGACTAATGGGATATGATAAAAATGACATGGGAGACGTTGGAGCATGGGACATAAGACATCTTCCAGCTTCTGTGTGGGTCTCTTGGAACACTGTCTGGTAGCCCTGGGAGCTAGCCAAGAAGTCTGACAACTCTGCAAAAGAGAAATTCGGAGAGGCAGCCACTGAGACTACATAGAGAAGGAGAGTGACCTAAGGCCATCCTTCCCACCCTCATCATCAAAGCACCAGACATGTGAACAAGCCATATCCTACCCTACAGCACAGCCACCACCAGCTGAACACCGCAAGTGACTCTAGCTGATGCAATGTGCAGCAGAAGAATCATCCAACTGAGCCCTGTCTGAATTCCTGAGCAATGATGTCACTGGATACTACCATAAACAGTGGCTTTTCCAGGCCACCACGTTTTGGGGTGGTTTGTTATACATCAGATTACCCGAACAGCTGCAGATAGAACCACTCCACTGAGGTAAGTGCCATCCGTTTCTCTGGGTGCCACTGTTGGAGATGTTGTCTCTCTCCAATGGTTTTAGAATTTTCATGTCCTGCCCTTCACTCCCAGAGGGCTCTCCTGGCTCTGGTCGACCTTTGAAATTTTTGCCTTGTTGTAGACCAGGCCACGGTCTGTCTACACCCTTGTCTACATTCTGCATTTCAATCATATGTATGTCCCCTACCACCTTTGGAAATTCTATCCAAATCACTGTTTGCCTGAAATTGTTTAAATCTTCTTACCTGGGTTTTTACTGTTTATGTTCTTGTGTTTGTGGGAGATGGGGCTGTATGACCTCTGCATTCTCCTCCAATTCAGCCATTCCAAGGTCACATTGAGAATATCTGAATACTTAACTTTGGTCAGGTCTAAACAACTTCTCTTTGGAGATACATCAGGGACAGGGCTTGGGGCAAACCCCTAGGTGTCCCCTAATGCATAAGCAGAAGAGCAACAGTTCATAGCTCTCCTGTAATCTCTGCATCCTGTAGCCAGGTGTGCTTAGACCTGGGCACAGCTAGACATCCAGGGGGTCTAGGTTCCAGGGAAGGGACCCCCACCTGTTGCTTTGCCTTTTATGGGGTGGCCTCATAGAAGAAAATAAACATTTTAGACTCAGATACCAAGAACATCGAGCCTAGCTATCAGACATTTTAGAGGAGCTCTGTGATGACCAGATGCCCAGCAGATGGAAACCTTGGGAAATGGGTATCAGGCACAGCCCCTCCCACTATAGGGCGGGGCTTAGACCTAGCTCACTGGTTGCCAAGCCACTTGGAGAAAGCTGGAGAGGTCATTCAGCCCTTCTTGCCTGCACAGGGATCCTGGCCTTCCCCTTTCATATCCACCAAACCGCGGTCTCTCTGGTTGTGCCCCATTGGCCAAAATCATCTTAAACCACCACCTTTGTATACCAGGCCCCATCCCCCACCAGCTCTGCCCAATGGAGAACAGACATGCTCTGGGCCTCTTCAGCGCTGTCAAGAATTTCTTTTGCTCACATTCTGCATCCTTGAGCAGTCCTTCATGAATCCACAGCAGATGTTTCTTAGTCCTTTCATTTTCCTTTTTCAGAGGAATTGTAATCGGCTGTGCTTTAATTAGGATCTCCCTCAGGATACTTGGGCTTTTTTCCATACCCGAGAGTTTGCAGATTCTCTCTTAGTGCACCAGGCTGATTAGATTTCTTAATTCCCTAAAATTTGCTGTCTCAAAGCCTAATACCCATGTAGTGATGAGGTCTGTTTCTCTCCCTCTCCTCTCATTGTGCTAAATCCAGGCACCAGTCACTGGTAAGGCACTTAATCTCTGGCTTCCTGCAAATGCCTTTCTGGACTGGGCAAGCTGGCCCTGAAGGTGGAGCCACTCCCTAATGGACAGCTTTGCTGGAGCTGAAAGGGCCTTCTGACCTGATTTGGAAAGTCCTCCTCCATTCAGTGGAGTAGCGCTGGCCTCGCTGGATTGGATCTCACTTGGAGTGACCAGAATAAGCCTAGCACAGGCTTAGCTGTAACCTGTCGATCATTCACATCACTTTTTCTATTAATGTGTATTGGGCTCCTACTCTGTGCAATGAGGACACAAGGATAAACATGCTTCTTAAGTTGTTGGAAATTACTGTCTAATGGGAGACACCAATAAGTGAAAAGACAAATATTCTGTAGCACTGTGAAAGGTGCTTTCAGCAAAGTGGGACATGGGTATCTGGGGAATGGGAAAAGGTTTCTTCAAAAATCAACATCTAAGTCGAGGCTGGAAGGGCAAATAGGAGTCCAGGCCAAGGAGACTGGGGAAAGGGTATGAAGGCAAGGTAGAAAAAGAGGAGGGTTTTCTAAGCAAAGGGAAAACCTTAAGAGACAGTGAGGCTTGTTCTGGGACTGCAAGTGACTCATTGCTGCTGGAGTGTAATGCAAGCAGGAGGGAACGGAGTTGGGTTGTGTGTGTGTGTGTGTGTGTGTGTGTGTGTGTGTGTGGAGGGTCTCAAGAGTACAAGACGAAATGGTAGGCAAGGGCCAGAGCATGCAAAAACCGGTGAACCATTTTAGGTTATTGACACTGGAAGAAGTGGATCTGTCCCCTTTACATCATTCATAGTGTGGGTTTCAGGCCCCGGCACGTCACACTCCCAGGAATTGAGAGAGCCCTGACTACTCATATTCTAGAGACGGCTGGTTCTGGCAGGAGGTGTCTCCAAAACCTAACAAGCTCGTTGAAGCCTGAGAACCTTCTGAAAGAGGGGGCACGCTTAGAAAGAAAAAGTGGGTCCAGTGGAGAAGTAGATGGAAAATTCAGCTCAGTGAAGTGGGAGCTGGGTGTTCTGGGCTGCAGAAGAAGCCAGAGTGATGGGCCAGAAGCACCTACAACTTCCTAGTATCAGTAACATCCTCGCTATTCCCAAGCAGGTCCCAACAGCCAGCCCAGGTGGACCCAAGGGTTAATACTTGTCACAGGTATATGGGCTGCCTTTTTTATTTTTTGAAGTTGTGACATTTCAGACTATCTCAAAAGATTGTTGGTCTAGAGGATAGAAGAGTGAAAGAAAGGGGCAGAGAGGACAGGCATGTTTGTGTTATTTTTCCTGTCCAGATTCAGGGCAAAGCAGAGGAGTAGAACTCTCTCAGAGGGTCCAAGGCCAGGAGAAACAGGAATTTGTGGAGATCAGAGCTCAAAGCAGGCCTCGAGTCAGGGACCAGGGTAGGGAAAAACACAGGTTAAAGGGTAGAAAGACGTCAGAAGGTGAAGTTGCCAAAAGACAAAACCCACAACCCCAGTAACAGATTGGACCAAACCATTGGAGACAGAATGTTACCAGTTATCAATCAATCGATAACCCTGTTATCAGTATTAGTTGATAATGACGATTGTTAGCAATGATACTATTGTTACCAACTGATTACATTAGCAATGATCATTGATTAAAAACAAGTATTTATGAGGCACTTGCTGTGTGTCAGACACTACATTTCATAGAAGATGGATATACAGACACATACCTACATACACCCGCACATGCACACATGTGGTTAGATAACTCGATAAGGAGATAGATAGATAGCAGGACTGTCTGTCTCCTTGTTCCCTCTAATATGGAAATAAAACCTAATGACTTCAAAGCCATAATTGAGCAAAGTGCTTTCAAATTTAATAGAAAATGTCTATGTAGAGCAAGAAATAGACACAGGCAACCTTATTAGATTAAAAATTATGGTGGTGTAAGAAATGGAATCTTCTATGTAGCCTGGCTGAAGGCTATTGGTACAATATTAACCCCTACAGGACAAGGTATGTGATCTTTCTTTCTTCTTTCTTTCTTTCTTTCTTTCTTTCTTTCTTTCTTTCTTTCTTTCTTTCTTTCTTTTTTACTACTTCAGGCTACTGAAGAAAAATGGAGGGTAAAAAGTCAAGGGGAGCCAAGGGCAAATAGTTCTCCCATCTTTCTCCAGCCCCACTTCACCACCATGGCTTTCCACACCCCACTACTCAGCAGCAGAAACAGATGCAAGAATCCTGAGATGCAAAAGGAGGCTGGGAACTTGGCAATTACTAGGAAGAATGACAGTGTAGGGGAAAGAGGGAAGAAGAGAAGATGAGAGGAGGGCAGCCTGGGAGAAGGGCAGGAATCTGCTTGACATTCTTCACCGGCTCAGAAATAGTCTTGCAAAGGTACCTGGAGGCTGGCAGCTGGTGCCATGAGCTGCTGTAAAAGCCCTGTTATCCAGAACAATTAGAACCAGCAAGTTGGGCAGCCCCAGTGGCCCAGGGGTTTAGTGCTGCCTTCAGCCTAGGGTGTGATCCTGGAGACCCAGGATTGAGTCCCATGTCAGGCTCCCTGCATAGAGCCTGCTTCTCCCTCTGCCTGTGTCTTTGCCTCTCTCTCTGTGTGTGTCTCTCAAGAATAAATAAATAAATAAATAAATAAATAAATAAATAAATAAATAAATAAAATCTTAAAAAAGAAAAAACCATTTTTTTATATTCCCCAAATGAATGAGACCATATAATTTTTGTCCTTCTCCAATTGACTTAGTGAAAGGGAATAAAGGGGAAAGGAGAAAAAATAAGTGGGAAATATCAGAAAGGGAGACAGAACATGAAAGACTCCTAACTCTGGGAAATGAACTAGGGGTGGTGGAAGGGGAGGTGGGCAGGGGGTGGGGGTGACTGGGTGGCGGGCACCAAGGGGGGCACTTGATGGGATGAGCACTGGGTGTTATTCTGTATGTTGACAAATTGAACACCAATAAAAAATAAATTTATTTAAAAAAAAAAGCAAGTTGAAAGAAGAGAAGAAACCTTTAAAAATGAAAGAGGCCCACCTTAAGGATTTTTGTTTCAACCTAAAACATATCAACGCACCTTTGTTTGCCTTGTGCCATAGGATGCACATCTTTCTTTCAATGTAGGCTTGCAAACTGGAAATCCCAATCCTCTTGTACAAACCTCCTTTACATTTCAATTTTCAGTTTCAAATCCCTTCAAATAGAAGAATGTAGAGAGTGTACAAAGCAGTCTGAGTAAAGGACCAGTCTCTATTTTTACTATTGTTCTCCAGCCACTTATTGTGATCTCACATGCATCTGAAAGCATTTTTAAATGACTTGGCTTTTCAAGGTTTTTTTCAACTACCTTAATTTCATTTTTATGGAAACACTGCTCTATTTCCTTCTACATGGACATTTTATCAACTTATATAATTTCTAATTAGGTTAAGGTAATAAGAGTAGCAGGATAGCAAATGGAACTTTTACTGTTGAACCAGAATTAGCTACTCAGACTCAAAGCAAATGGCAAAGTAGCATCCAGTACCCCACATTCTGAAAAGAACTAGGGATATCGGGTGCCCAGACACTTCCTCCAGGGTGATGGCATCAATCAGCAGCCAAGTCATTAACAACAAAGTCCTTAATGCTATTAATAATATCCTCCCCTAAAAGCCTTATACCTTAACTACTACATGTCTAGATTTTAAACCCCTTCTATTTTGTTCAGTTGTATATTTAAGTACATTATGTCAGTAATGCAAAATGAAGCAATGCAACTGTATCAGTTGCACATTAAGAAAAAAAAATAAGCCCTCTCTGGAAGACTTGAAATGAGTTCTTAAGAAGAATATATAAATACAGTAGTAGTCTATGAAAAGTAACTTCGTATAATCAGCCTCAAATAGAAAGGGATTGAATAGCTTAAAAACAACGTTCTGATTGGAAAAAATATGTCATCACAGGGTTTTATCAGAACAAGCAAAGTTATGATCTCATTATTTTTCTGAGCAAGTCTATTCTAATTATAAGAGAATAAGATTTAAAAGTGAAGCAGAAAAGGGGTGCATCGGTAGCTGGGCTTTCTAGGAGAGAGGAAAACATGGAGAGAGGGAGATAGTTAATAAGTACAAAGACTGCTTCCATACTAATCAGGAATAAACCACAAAAAGAGAAGTCAAACTGCACGTTGAACATTAACTTTTGATCCTGCAAACCAGCAGACCAAGCTGTCCAGGGCAGTTCAAGTTAACTTGCATTGTGATTTATCAAGCACCTGTACGTTTCTCCCCTATTTGCTGAAGATGTGCACTCAGGTCCAGGTGGCAAGTTGCCCTGAGTGAATGTGAACCACCTGGCACTTGTGGGCTCCTGAATGGGCCACCCTTGACACAGGTGAATCTGCTCCGAAGAAGGGACAATAGGATCTTCAATTTTTGAAAAGCAGAGACCAGAAAAGTATCTTGGTCAAATGTCTTTTGATTGCAAATGAGAGAACCCAACTCAAACCACCTTGCAAAGAGGGGCAAGGAGGAGTGGTAAACTGTTTATGGTTCATTCAAAGAAAAAGTAGTGTATTCTAGCTTTCAGCAAGGTTGAATCCAGCTGATCACACACAGCGGACAGAAATAGGTCTCTCTGTCCCTCAGCTCTGCTTCCCATTGTCTAGGCATGATTTTCAGCCTTCTCCACACCGGTGGGAGGGCAGAGGCTCCCATGGGCTGGTGTTTGTGTGATCCCAGCTTCAATTCAAGTGAAAAGAAAGCTTCTTTCTGGAAGTCATGATAAAAGTTCTATAACTGCCTATCACTGATGCCCAGATTGGGTCACACACCCAGCGTCTCTATCTGCTCAGGCTGCTCTAACAGAATATCACAGACTTGGGGGTTCAAACAATAGACATTCCTTTCTCATAGTTTTGGAGGCTGGAAGTTCAAGTTCAAGGTGCCAGCATGAGGGTGTCTGGTTAGAGCCCTCTTCCCGGCTTTCAGCCTGCTGCCTTCTCTAGGTGTCCTCACATTGTAGAGAGAGAAAGAGAGAACTCTAGTCTCTCTTCCCCTTCTTATAAGGACATTAATCTCAGTATGGGGTCCCCATCTTCGTGACCTCATCTAAATTTAATTACCTCCCCAAAGCCCATAACTATAAATCCCAACACACTGGGAGTTAAAGCTTCAGTATATAACTTGGTGGGGACCCCAACATTCAGTCTGTAGTACACATCCTGAACCAACCACCTTGGTGAAAGGGATACTACATGGTGAAAGACCATGCTTACAGGGTTTCCTATCCTTCCCTGAGGCCAGGGGTGAAGTCAGCTCTGCCTGGACCACATGAACTGAGTGGACCAAGAGGGTTTTCCTGAAGGAACATTGGGACACTGTAATAAGGAGAAGGTGGATGGGTCCCTGATGGGAGAAAAAAAAGATTTCTTCTACAGCTAAGGAAAGTCCTTAAACTACCATTAATTGAACATATACTATGTGCGGAGTAGGCTACATGCATTTTATCTTTTGATCTACACAACCAGGTAGATAACATTACTCCTATTTTACTATAAAAGAAACTGAGTCCTAGAGCTATTAGGAGACTTTGCCAGGCATTACAAACCTAGTAAGTAGGGCTTCAGGGGCTCTACGATGGAGATATCTCACCCAAAAGTACCTACTGCCCAGTGTTCTGAATTCCACTGTTCCATTAGAAACCCACCAACATAGCAAGTTCCCACTCAGTCTGAGGCAGGGGTAAGGTTGGTGCTTATCTCCCACATGCTTTGGGGCCAGTAGGTAATTTCACAGATGAGCAGAGAATTGAATGGGACCCTGAAGTGGAGGCAGAGTTCGTTCATTGTGAAGAAAAGGCACGTTCAGAATTGTAAACACTGAAGGGTCTAATTCTGTAAAAATCCAACAAAGGAAAAAAAAAAAGATCTGAATCATATCCAAAAAGGCTGGGAGTAGATGCTTCAGGGAATCAAAACCTAAGAAATTACTTTCTTCTCTATACTTTTCTGATCTTTCCAAATTTTCTATCATGAGGAATTATTTTTCATCAGGGAAAGGTTTACTTTTAAACAAACCTGGAAATAGAGGATAAAGAAAGGTAAAATAACCCCTAAGATATTTGAACCACATTGATAAGCTGGAAAAATCTTGTCAGGTTTCTGTGAATGAATTTTTTTTAATGAAGCATTGGAGTTAATAGCAAATTCTCTGCATGAACAGAAGTTAATATTTTCGTGCCCTCTGGCACTTGGAAGCCAGCAGCACACAGTGCAGGCATGTATTTTTATAACCCAGACACAAGTGCTAACAGCAAGGTTGGAAAACATGCTGACTCAGCCAGGCTCCCGCGGTGGGCGGGGGTGAAGCAAGGACAAACTTTGAGGACTCTTGAAGACCGAGAGGTTCTATGATCAGGAGCAGAAGAAAAAGTGAGCAATGAACATGAGAAAGGAATTAAAAAGTCATTCTTCCCTGGAGTTCAAGACCCTGGACAGTTCTCTGTAGGGGGCTCCTGCTTAGTCACCACCTGAAACCCTTGTTCCTGGTGAAATCCAAGAAAATAATCCTCATCACAACCAGGGTCCCTCAGGTGTCTGTCACGCATCAGTTTACAAACCATTTCCCCATTTACTGTCTCATGTGAGCCTCGCCATCTCCTCATCAGGCAGGCTCTGAGGATCTTTCATTGGAAGATAAAGGAAACAGTATGCTTCAAGCAATGATGGGGGCTGGACAAAGTCTCTTAAGAAAGCCCAAGTGAGGGGCCCGGGTGGCTCAGTGGTTGAGCGTCTGCCTTCGGCCCAGGGTGTGATCTCGGGGTCCTGGGATCGAGTCCCACATCAGGTTCCCTCAGGGAGCCTGCTTCTCCCTCTGCCTGTGTCTCTGCCTCTTTTTGAGTCTCTCATGAATAAACAAATAAAATCTTTAAAGAAAAATAAAATTTTTAAAAAATAATATCAAAATAAAAAGAAAGCCAAAGTGAGTTTGGAATTATTAGAGATGGCTAATTGCAAAACTGCATGCAGTTCTGCCCTTGCTGCATATTGCACTGAGGGGGGAAATGGATTTGAGCCATTAAGAATGAAGCCTCCCTCCAGGAAGGGGACGATTCAACATCATATGCTTTCCAACATGACACACAGAGGACACAGGACCACCTCTGTGATATTCCTGCCAACAATTCATTACCTGAATCAAATCATGAGAAAACATCAGACAAACTCAAATTGAGGGATATTCAACTAACAACTGGCCTGTTCTCTTCCATAATAACAAGGTCATGAGCTACAAAGAGTGAGCAACTTTTCCAAATTAAAAGACACTACAAAGAGAGCAACAACTGAATACACCATGGGACTCTACATGGGATTCTAAACCAGAAAACAATTTTTTTAACTGTAAATGTCATCATAAGGACTACTGATGAAATTTGCGTAAGTTCTATAGATTAGATGATACAATTAAATCAATATTAATTTCTTGATTTTGATCATTATACTCTGGTTATATAACAGGATGTCTTTTTAGGAAATACACATTGAAATATTTGAGGTAAAGAAGCAGGGGCATGAAGCTTCAACTTGCTCTAAATCATTCAGAAATAGACATGAAGGAGGGTACATGACATGATGAGCATAGAGTTTTATATGCAATTGATGAATTATTGAACACTAAATCTGAAATTAATGATGTACTATATGTTGGCTAATTGAATTTAAATAAAACAGAAATTGAGACATACATACATACATAATGATATAGAATGATAAAGCCAATAGGTACAGAGAAAGAGAGAAGTACAGGGATGGGATGGGAAGGACTGGAATGGAATGGAAAAGAACAGAAAGGGATGGGATAAAGTGAGTTGGGTTAGGATGGGTGGATGGACACATGCATGGATGGATGCATGGATAGCTGGGTAGATGCATGGATGCATGGATGGATGGATGGATGGATGCATGGATGGATTGGACAGATGGGGTGTAAGGAATGGGAGGTGATGAAATGGTATGGGAAGGAATGATACAGAGAGCTGGAGTACAATGCAATATACACTACAAAGGGCTGTGTAAAGATTGTAAAATGAGAAAGACAACGTTAAGCAGAAAATACAACATAGCTGATATTTCCTAACATTCATGACACAAAACAACCTAGCACCTGGATAATGCTAGCCAAACTCAACGTTCAGCGTATTTTCATTCCATGCTTTTCTATATTCTATTCAGCTGAACATCAAAATCCTTAATATAAGCATTTGGTTTTCCAGTTAGGAAGATCTGGTTTTATACCCTGGCACCACCACTTTCCAGCTGGGCTATTCCTGGAAAGTTCTTCACCTCGTTAAGCCCTGAGGTCCTCGATGGGAAACTATGCCAGTGTTACAGGGCTTTTGTGAGAAAATCTGATACATGAGAAAAGTCAAAGAAAAGAAAGCCTAGCATGCAGAGACACAAAATACTTTTCATTTTTATTTTGCCCATTTTTATGTTCCCAGACCCTGGCTGCCACATACACAGTCCCTATAGGGACTGGAGAGCCCAGCCAGGCTGCAGGCTCTTCTCCCTGGAAGGTCCTCAACTCACCATGATCCATTGGTGAGATGGACCATCTCCATCTCACCACCATCCATCCACCATGGCTGACCTAAGACTGGGATCATGAACCACTGGGGCTTCTTCTGGAAACTTACCCTCATAGACACCAAATAAAGACTTTGAAAACATTTTAATCCAAAAACATGATAAAAACATTGGCAAAATTCATGGAAAATATAATATGAACCACATTATTCTTTACAAAGCCACAAAAACAGGGCACCGTTATTAATAATTAAAAGTGATGCTCTGAAAAATAAAATAAAATAAAAAAATAAAAAAAATAAAAGTGATGCTCTGTTGCATTTGGCACAATTTGTGATTTTTGTATTTATTTATATTTACAGTGTCTCTCTCTCCCCTCTAGACTGAGCAACAGAGGCAAGGAATTAAGTCTTACTCATCCATGTTTCCACAGTGCCTAGTTGTGTCTAGCTCATGGTAAATGATAAATAAATGTGTGGGGGGGCGTGTATGAATGGCAAATGAATGAATAAATGAGTGAATGAGATTTTCTAGGTCTGGGGGACTTCTAAGAGCCTATGATTTTTGTCTGGCTTGCACCCATTGAACTTCCAACAGTCTATTCAATTCTCAAAAATTATCCATAGAGACCTGTGATACGGAATTATGTATATTCTAAAATCCATATTCTAATCTTGCCAACTCCTGTTCACTGGGATTCATCCTGAGAGGATATGCCTCCAACCCCCTGGGTACAACCATGTTGGAAGACACTCTCTGTGTCCCTATTGTCAAAAATGCTGAAGAGGAGGCTCTGGGGGAGTGAACTGGACCTATGTCCTGGAGTCATCCCGTCACCTCCAGATGCAGAACCATCAGCCTTCTACCTACAAGCTAAAGTGGGCAAGTAGTAAGGGACCTCAGAAACTAAAGGAGATCTGGAGGGGAGCCATTGGAAATCAAAGCCCATCTGCACAAGAGTCAGAGTAGAATGAGTTTCTGTGTCCTTACTACCTAGGTCTGAATCCCAAGTCCACCAGGTGAGTGCTCTGTGACCTGGGGAAAATCCCATCAATCATGAATATCTGTTTCCTCATCCTTCATATGGAATGGGATAATAAAATATATTTCACAGGCTTTTGTGAAATCAGTTAATACAAAAGAAATTGAACAGAACCAGGTACATAGTAAGTATTCGATCTTTGCAGTTTATGGTTATTCAGGGTGAAGAATGAGCAGGTGTCAACAAGAGACCCAAGTAAGTAGACCTCAGAGTGAAGACAAAGAGTTGTGACTTCACTTCATTAGACAAAGTGTGTCTGGGACAGTGTGCTCTTAGAGGCTTGCAGCACACCCTCTGGACCAAGCTACAACCACTTCAAAGGTTCCAGAAGCATCAGGTAAAGACCACTGCTGAAAGCACAGAGCATAGCTGACTAGTGCAAATGCATTATGTGTCCTCTGCCTGAATTCAGTTTTGTTCTCTCCTGCCCCATCACAGGCTCCTGAGAACAGATCAACTTGAAACTCATTTCAACATTTAAATTGTCAGGATATGATTAAGCCTTGGAGAAGATTAATTACCAGCTTCTTATGCATCAACCCCCCTCCCCACAATGTTCCCTACCCCCTACTAAGTCTCTGAAAGAATCTAACGTTATAAACAAGGATCTAATTAGCAACTTGAATTCAGGCTTAAGATCTTTTGTGAAGGTTTGGTCACAGATGCTGCTTTACGCCTGGGTGGCTCAGCAGTTGAGCGTCTGCCTTTGGCTCAGGTCATGATCCTGGGGTCCTAGGATCGAGTCCCACATCAGGTTCCCTGCATGGAGAGCCTGCCTCTCCCTCTGCCTATGTCTCTGCCTTCTCTCTCTGGGTCTTTCATGAATAAATAAATAAAATCTTTAAAAAAATCTCTGAGGATTATTCTTCAACATCCAGAGAGACTCCTGTTACTTTCTTAGGCCTTTGAGGAATTTTATCTCATTTGAATAATGCTGCCAGCCCCAAGGACCTGCTGAGGAGTGGACCCAAGATTAGCCCTTGCTGGGCTATAAAGAACTCTCTTTTTTATATTAGAATTACTTCCCATTTCATTTACATCTTCAGAGGAAGCTAACTCCCCCAACTTGAGTTTCTCTCAGTTGGGGTGACAAGGGAGATGCGGACCTTCAAATGGTGGCTTCAAGTGGGTAGAGATCTAACAGAGCTCTGGTTTGCTGGCCAACCCCAAGCAGCAATTCAGTGTTGGTGGTGAAGATCTCACTATGTGACTCTAGGGCTCATGCTCCTTCCCTCTCCTCATTCCCACTGCTCTGCCCTCCCGGGGGTCAACTGAGGCCACAGCCTATCTCCACTCCACCCCACCCTGGACAGCTTTTATATTCCACCCAGCTTCACATTCTTCATGCAGCCTTGATCACATCACTGTCCAAATAAAACCATTAGAGATTCCCAGCTACCCAATGTCCAAAGTCCAGAGTCCTTACTCTGGCATTAGAGAGTCTCTCTGCTATGGATCCAAACCCCTGTATCCGCCCTTCTGCTTTACCCACGCTTCCACACCTCTATCCTATAGTTCTTCAAGCCGCAGGCAATGTCTCATTAAGGAAGTCTTGAAATCAATTGAGTGTATTATGACCAGAATTTTTAATGTGGTTTACAGCAGAAAAGCAAACACTTACATGGCTTTTATTCTATGCCAGGAGCTGTTCTCAAAGATTTCTCTCACTGACCCTATGATGTAGGCACTGTCGTCATTCCTGTTTTGCAAATGAGGACTCTGGCTTGAAGTGACGTTAAATAAGTTGCCCTACGGGATTAAGGCAGGCTTGAACCTAGGCAGCCATGGTATCAGAGGCCATATTCCTAACCACTATGCAATACTGCCTCCAAATATTGTAGAACTGAGTGGAATAGGAAAGAAAATCCAGGGTGTACTCAATACATAAGGACAACTTTCATGAAGGTCTGTTGCAGATAAATATAAATGTATACAGGCAAGAGCATAATAGGAAGTGTGCATCGCACTGAGTATACAACGTAAAATGTGTATCTTACTGTGGCTTGTGGTCAAAATATGTTCTGACGAAACCATAGGACTGGCCAGCAGCCCCTCATGCCTCCCTGCCTCTATGCTTTCTTCACCCACTTTGATCCTAGCCCTTAAAATGTCTTTCCCTATCTTCCCCCACACCTATTCAGTCCAAATATTGTCTCCTCTGCATAACATTTCTTAGTTCCTCCATTCTGTCTTCCAAATTAGAAGCTTCTGGAGGACTTGGGTACATGGGTTTCCTCACTGAGACTTGCTTTCTGACTGACTGAGCCTCATCTCCCCAGAGGCTCTCACCCTCACTCCCCAGAGGGCCTGGCGGTCTTCTGGCACTCAGCCCTCTATGTTAGTTCTGGGCAGTAGGAAGTGTGGTCTCCGGACCGGCAGCTTCAGCACCACCTGGGAACTTAGAGATGCAAATTCTCAGGCCTCACCCAAGACCCAGCGAATCAGAAATTCTGAGGGGGACCAACAGCTCTTTGTGCAATAACAAGCCCTCCAGATGTTCTGATGTTTGTGCAAGTTTGAGGTTACGCCAACCTGTTCCTAGGTTAAGCAAATGCCATTTTTATCCAGGATCAGAGAAGAGGTTTCTCCATGATTCTGGGCCAGTTGACTGCAATGCAATGCTTATGAGGACAAGGTCATGAGATCAACCTCATGTATCAAGGTCAGTGATATTTCTCACCCATACACCAAAGACCCAACCTTAGCCACTGTGCACTTGTGGGCTACTCAGTCCTAAGGGAAAGGATGGATGTCTCAGTGCAAATTCATTTGCTCAAGACTAACTTCCAGTTCTAAATGACTAGTGGACTGTCCTTGCTCATTCATGAATCTCAGCTTGGGGCTATGAGCTATCCACATCCAGAAGGAGGCAATAAAAGCAAAGCCAGGAATGGACAAGGATATTGTTTGAAGCCAAGGGAACTTGGGCAGAACACCAGTCTGTAAGGCAAAAACCATTTTAGGAGGTATGGTCAAGGCAGATTGCAAATGATGATAACAGGCAATGAAAGTCCATGTGGGTTTAGAATAGGAATAAAATTGCACAGAAATTCCAAGGTCACAGAAATAATAAACCAAGAAGGCCCGGGAGCTAGCTCTTGGATTCCAAAGCATTTGCATGAACATTTTGTGTTTGAAGAAACTCAAATTTGCATTCTAAGAGGTTAAGAAACAGGATCACATAGTAAGGAAGTGGCAGACCAAGGATGCAAACCCAGCTTTTGCTGTTTCCAGGCTCCCCACCCTTAGGGAGCTTCTGGGTCATCTAGGTGCCGTACCCTCACTCTCCATTTCGCTCCCTCTCTGCTCCTGCCACAGGACCCTGACTTATCACCACGCCTGATCCCACGCTCTGCACCTTCTTGCCCTTCTCCTATAACTACCCTGCCCTAGACGCCCCCACCGCTGTCTCTGCTCATCCTTCATTTCCTCAACCCCAATGCCGCTTCTTCACAGAGGTCTTTCCTAACCACTCAACTGACCCTCTGCCCCCTAACAGCTTCCTGGAGCTGCCAAAATCAACTGCTACAGGAAGTGTCTTAAAACAATAGAAATGTATTGTCTCACACATCTGGAGGCTAAAAGTCTGAATCAAGGTGTCAGTAGGGACCATGTCTCCCCAAAAGCTTTAGGGGAGAATCCATGTCATGCCTCTCTCCTAGCTTTGGGTAATTGCCCAGCAATCCCCGGTGTTCCTTGGCTTGCAAATACATCACTCCAGTCTCTGTCTCCATCGAGCATGGCATTGTCCTCTCTGTGTCTGTGTCTACATTTTGCTCATAAGGACACTGGTCATTGGATTAGGGCCCACATTAACACAGCAGGACCTCATCTTAAGTTGATGACATCTGCAAAGACCCTATTTCCAAATAAGGTCACACTCAAAGGTCCTGGGGGTGAGGATTTCAACATGTCATTGGGAGGTTGGTACATAGTCTAACCCACAACAGTCCCAGACACTTCTCACCACATTACTCTATTTTATCTTCTCCATAATACTCATCACTACATGAAATTATCCTATTGACTCAGAAGTGTATGTATCATTGTTGTCTCGCTCACATTGTAGAAAGCAATCTCCTTATAGCCAGGTTGCCTCTGTCTTGTTCACAGCTGAATCTCCAGCACCTAGAATGAAGCCTGGTACAAAAGAGTATTTAACAAATATTTGCTGGCTGACAAATGCCTCTCCCCACTGGGTCTTTAATTACACAGACCCAACTCGTCAACCACAGGATGAAAGTATGCCCAAGGCTGGCCAATCAGAACCATTTTAAGAATAGACTGTGTGAGAGAAGGAGTCATGGTCTTTCTTCTGAAGCTATTGGCTATGAGGATGAAACCTTAGGGTTGCCAGATAAAATACAGAACTCTTAGTACATTTTTTTTTTTTAGTTTAAGGATATTCCTCACATTGCATCGGCTATACTTTATGCATGTGACATACAATATTTTCAAATGTATTAGCTGTTTATCTGAAATTATAATCTAACTGAGCCTCTTAGATTTTTATTTGATAAATCCAACAACTTAGTGACATCAGCCTCAAACTACCAGCAGCCATGTTGTCCACCCCACGTAGAAAGTCAGCTGAGGAGAAAGACTTTCTAGAAGAAAGTGGAGCTAAGAGACAAAGATTGATTCCTGGCAATAGTTTTCCAAGTGCCTGGATCCAGGGAGGCCTAAATGCTCCCTTCACCAACTGGGACACCCCAGTAACCTAGGTCAATAAAATCCTCTTCTTTTTCTTTCCTAAACATTTTGTTGTTGTTGTTAAATTAAGCTTTTGCCACTTGCAAACAAAAGATGTCTGGTGAAAGCAAGTCACCATGCAATCAGTGCTCATTCTTCTCTCCAGGAACACCCGAAAGTCCACAATGTCACATTTTCCCTCCTCACTCTTCTACCACTTCCCCAAAGGGCCCAATTTCATTCTGATGTCGTCCTTTGTGTTCAAGCCAGACATCCTGCACCTGCCACCCCTGCACCTGCAGCATCAAGTCCCATCAAGACACAAGGCAAACACCAACAAGACAGAAAACCTCTCTCATGCTGAGGTTGGTCACCTTTCCAAGAGTGAAGCAAATATGTCACATCATGCACAGGGGCCCCCTCTGGATCAGGAGTGAAGGATGAGAGAGATAACTAAGGTGAGGAAGGCAGAGAAGCCCATCCTGCTCCAGCAGAAACCTAAGCTGAGGCTCTAAAGAGACAGGCCCCACTGCTAAGTCTGCAGAAGCCCAGCCTTTCCGGTCCCTCTCCAGCTTTGCCACAGAAGTTCAAGAAAAGACCCAGTTGACCATATAAGAGGGACAGTAGAAGGTAAGATCTGCATACCTGCAGGTGACCTGGGCAGCATCCCTGCTATAAATTGCATCACTGCAGTTCTATATAACAAGTCTCTTGTGAAGAGACAGCTGGGATCGATACATCTTGTTTGGGCAGATCCTGATTTGATAAAGATCAACTCTTTCATTCCAAGCCAGAGAGGAAGAATAGGCCTGATGCTAAGGTGTCAGTCCCCTAGCATCTGTGCATCTGTGCAAAACCCAGAGCTTTGCCAAGAAATCACTCAAATGGCCACGGGCAGGGATATTGACCCCCATGAAAATTAAACCCTAGGCCTTCTGAGCATAGTATTTGCCAAGCACACACTTTGCAAATCAAGACATTGCTTATTCATCCAGCAAATATTTATTGAGATCAACCAATATGCAAACCCTGTGCTAGGCACTTGCAAAACAATAGTGAGCAAATGTAAGCACTCTCCCTTCATCTACCTTTTTCCCTAGTTGGGAATATGGGCATTGGTCTCATAAATACTTACATAAGAGGAACTATTATTGTGCTAAAGTTACCAAAGAGAGAAAGGTATAAGGATAGGAGAGGTTCAATAGACTTCATTCCATATTCAACAAATTATTTGTTGCAAACCCCACCCCCATCCCCACCCCCACCCCCACTTTGTGCCAGACCCCATTGTGGGTGCCAAGCTACACCCATACTTTATCCATCAAGGGTTTGGATCTGTTTATTAACTGGAATTATTGACTGCTTCCCATGCAAAGGCTCATCTCAATCCCAGCTTGTGGGTAAACGTGTCTCCCATCCAACTGCTGGCTTCCTGGTTCCCTGAATCCGGGAATATACACTTGTCATACCTCTTAGGTGAAACCCACTGAAGTCCAGGGCCTGCGATCAGTCACCCTGGGCTCTGGGGAAAGCTGGGAGCAGGCAAATGAGAACTTGAAAGGGAAGGGAATGCGCTGTTATTTTCGTTTTTTGGCCTCAATCTGTGAGGCTGGTAGATTTTGGAGAATTACACAGCAGAATGAATGTCATACCCAACTGGTTAGCATTCAGGAGCTCTACACTTTGTTGGTGATTCATAAGCTGGGAAGTTCAGGATTTGAACTGCTGTGTATTAGCCTTTGCATTTTTGTTTAATAGCCTGGCTACTTGTGGCTCCTCCCCAGGTGTGATGGACCCTATGGCAGTTGGACTTCAGACCCACCCACCACAGTCAGCTGAGGAAAACCCAGGGGTCCTTTCCTTAACAGGAAAGTGCCCTTGCTCTTCCCATCGAGTATTCTGGGTGTTTGCCCAGACTCAAAATTCTCAAAACTTCCATAAACTTAGAAAGCATCCTCTAGCTGCTCTGGACCTCAGGGTCTCATGGCTTAGTCAAGAATCTTTGGGCTGAAGGTAAAAACAACCCACTTCAGAGGAGCCTATCCAGCAAAAATGAAAGTGTGTGTGTCAGAGCAGAGTGGGTGGGGGATGTTTATTAGCAGGATATGTAGGTGAGTTACAAAACCCATGGGAATAGATCACCTCTGTGCACAAGAATCTGGAGCCAGTAACTGGGAAGCTATCAGGAAACAAGATGGCCACAGGTCCATCCCTCTGTGTCCCCCGGTCTCTCATCTCCACCGACCTCCCCAGTATCTGGATTCGATCATTCTTCTCGTCTGCAAAATCCCTGTCTCTTTGCTCTGTGCGCAGATGGAAGGATGACTCGTCTACAGTTCTTGCACTTCCATGTCCTTGCTTTCTGCCACACCAGAGACTGACTCGCTGTCAATTTCCTCTGAGGTGCTAAAATCCACCACTTACTCATTTCGCTGCAGTTATGAAGGACCCACAATGCGCCAGACACTGTTCCAAGTGCACTCCAAATATTCACTTATTGAGTTGGGCCCCTCATAAACTCCAAATCGTCATTGTTAGGGTCTCTTACGAGGGTCCAATAAATGGCATCCCCTCCTACACCTGTATAGAACAAGAGTACTTGGAGAGACAAGAATATCAAGCCAAAATTTTGTTTTTATTATTGATAAAAACTAGGTTGGATAATGTGAGTTCTATTTGTAGGCTCTCTAAAACTGAACCCCAGAATTTAAGAGACTTACCTTCTCAGACACAGACAAACCTGCCAGGATAGGCCTAAGGCCCAATAACAAAGATAAGATGCACTGCCTCAAGGAGTGGCTTAGAACTCATTTACCCTAAGGGCAGCTCACTCCGAAGGAGAAACCAGTCAGAGGTGAGATGAATGTGATTCATTTGCTTCTAAATTTACCAAATAGATAAATCCCTTCACCTCCCCTGGGGCAGGGTGTCTAAAGAGGGTGAGAGAGAGGCCAGGAGGTATGGAGCTAACTTTCCACAGGGAAAGAAACATTAAGAACAGGACCAATTAAGGGCTCCTAACTCTGGGAAACAAACTAGGGGTGGTGGAAGGGGAGGAGGGCAGGGAGTGGGGGTGAATGGGTGACGGGCACTGAGGGGGACACTTGACGGGATGAGCACTGGGTATTATTCTGTATGTTGGTAAATTGAACACCAATAAAAAATATTACAAAAAAAAAAAGAACAGGACCAATGTTGCATATCCCAAAACAATCCTTTTTAATATGATTCTTTGTCTTCATCACTAAAGGTTTTTACATCTTTCATCAGAGAGTCAGGTTTCCTTTTTTCCTTTTTTAAAAAATGTGTGGGCACATTTTTCTGCAGCTGTTTTGAAAAGTTTGATTTTTCCTGTTGTTCTAGCAAGCATATTGACAATTACATATGATCCGGAATTCTCTACTCTTTGTCCAGTGTCTATTGACTTTCTAGTATGAACTAGGACAAAAGCGCATTTTCTCTTCCTCCTGCACACTCTTTTTCCCACCAGTATTAGTAGATTATCATATCTTTGAGTAGATTTCTGTTACATGATTTGTTAGCTTTGAATAATACTTTTGACCTCTGACTACGAAAACTTCCAAAGGCAGCATATGAAACATCGCCTTCCACCATTTTGCCCTCTTCTCCAAATTTTCTTAATGAAATCATTTCTGCCTTGTGAAACCTTACAAGGTTTTATGCCGCAACCACAATCCTAAACTACTTTAGTCTTCAGTTCCATAGTTAGATGCATTGCCCACCCATCACGTGTCCTATTTCTGTGATGCCTCCTGCTATCTCAAGGGGCATCCTCCAGCAGCTTCTTCCAGTGGTAGGACTTTGGGAACTGCCCCCTCATTTGAGTGTGTGCTCAAGACTGTGAGTCTTCTGCTTCTACACACAAACAACAATCCAGCTATGTAAAAAAAAATATTTTATCATGTTTTTTTCTAATGAGTTTTATAACCACTGTTCCACTGCTTTCTTGCTCTGAAAATTGCCACAGACCAGACCGAGGCCTCTCAAATGACCTGATGCTTTTCCTGGTTGCCGAAAGTATTGATTTTTGACCTCTAAAATCTGGTGGCCTAATTATTATAGGACTGATCATTCGAGGCCATTATCTCCAGGGTGTGCGTGGGTGTATATGCCCATGTGCATGTGTATTTTTTGGAAACTTTTCATGAATTATGTTTTGATTATTTTTCCATCTGACAATTGAAAAAGACATATTTTCTCACTGTTAAAAGGAAACTTAAAAAAAAAATGCAGACCATCCATTATGTGTATATTGTATCTTCTTTATCCACCTTCTGGAGCTATTGTCTTATTTTTAACCCATCCTAGTCCTCTGTCCAGGACATTTCACTTAATTCACTTTTCTTAATCTCTCTTCCACATCCCATATTGTTTTCAGCAACGTGTACTCTTTATTTATGTGCTTCTTCTTATACTACAAAACCTGCATTCATGTGATGGCTTTATTTTTATCTTTCTCGTTCTTTTCCTGAGCTCCACCAGCTCACTCTTTCTTTTTGCCAGCTCACATTTAAGCTTTTTTACTGTTTTACCATATTTCCCCTGACCTATTTTATGTCCACTTTAGATTAATTTTACAAAGGTTTTTTTCAACCCAGTGATAAAATGTTTTTAGAATGTGCTTTATAGTAATACTTTACAGAAAGAAAAACGTCCTAGAGATTGCCTTGACTTTTAAAGGCACACAACCCTCCAACCAACCCACATTACTAGTGTAAAAGTTTTAAAAATAAAGTTCTTGTATATTTAAAAAAAATCTATCCCTATTAAGAGATTTATTATGAGGCATTGGGTCATGCACCATGAAGGCTGAGAGGTCCCACAGTCTGCCATCTGCAAACTGGAGACCCTGCAGAAAAAGTCTGTGGTGTGGGTCCCATCCAAGTCCAAAAACCCAAGAACCAGGAGAACTCTGTTGTGAGTTCTAGTCCAAGTTTGGAGGCCTGAGAACTGGCAGCACTGACAATGTCCCCATCCAAGGAAGGAGAAGAGGAATGTCTCAGCTCAGTCAGGCAAAGAAAGTAAATTCCCCTTCCTCCACGTTTTGTTCTATCCAGGCCCTCAACAGATTAGATCATGCCTACTCACATTGAGGAGGGCAACTGTCTTTATACGGCCTCTGAATTCAAATGCTAATCACATCTAGAAACATACTCACAAACACATCCAGAGGTAATGTTTAACCAAGCATCTTTGAACATCATGACCCAGTCAAGTTGACACTTAAAATTAACCACCACAGTCCTCAACTCCATCTTCCTGCTACTACCCCATCGCTCAGTTCTGCTTTACAGAAAATCTCACGTTGTACTTCTTCACCTCCCATTCTCTCTTGGCCTTACCAAGTGGATTTGCATATCTGCCCTTCCACATCCTAATAAATGTCATTCTATCCTTCAATTTGGTCAAGCAAAAAGCACTGGGCTGTATTCTGCCTACCGTGCCTCAACTATTGGCTGCTTCTTGGATTTATGATTTCTCTGTGTGAACTTTTCTTTTGGTCCTATCTTTTCTGCATCTCCCTCAAGCCAAACTGGGTCCAGGGAAACTCCTGCCATCAATCCACACAGCTGTACCCATTGCTCCAAATAAGGGTGATTGGTACGTTTCCTTCTGGATATGCCGGGTACTTGAGAGAAATATCTATGACCATATTCTCCTGAGATCTGCAGCTGTGAGCATCTTTTATACCTTCCTTCACCTTATCTGATCTTCACTGCATTTGCCATTCTCTAGATATTATGGCTCAGGGTTACAGATATCTCTTGGTTTCATCAGAAATGGAGATTTCATCTCTTTCCACATAATCCTTCTTGGTTTGAGAATAATTCCCAAGTGGAGAAAGAACAAACAATATCTCTCTCTACCATTTTAAAACTAGAAATCATAGGTATATGATTAATACTTTGCTTTTTTAAAGATTTATTTATTTTTTTAGAAAGAGAGCAAGAGAGGGAGTGCAAATGGGGGAGGGCCAGAGGGAAAGAGAATCTCAAGCACACTCCCTGCTAAGCTCAGAGCCCAACGCAGAGCTCAGTCTCACAGCCCTGAGATCATGACCTGAGCCAAAAACAGAGTTGTATGCTTAACTGACTGAGCCCCCCAGGAGCCCCAAAACTTTGCTTTTAAGAAGATAAATCTGACCACAGTATTTAGGTTGGATTGGAAATAGGAAACAAACAGATACCATTTGGTAATGGCAGATGGTCCAAAGAGAGGTGTTCAGGAGGCTGATGGAAGTTAGAGCCTGAAAAGATCAGAGAAGGATTGTGCAAATGGAGCCTTCGTTGCCTTTAGAGATGCAGCCACCGCAGTGTGCCAGTCAGGGCTTGACTGGAAGTAACAAAAACTAATGCTATTTTAGTTTTCTTTTTTATTTAAAAATAAAATATATTTAAAAAAAATAAAAGATATTTGAGGCAAGGAATCAAATGCTTATAAAATCATTAGAAGGTCTGGAGTAGTAAGTTCTAGGCAGGGAATGATGAGGAATGGCTAAAGAAGAGTCCCCAAGAACCAACTCATGAAGTGACCCTCTCCAACAATAAGGCTCTTTGGGGGTTGGGAAGCTGGAGTTATAACTACTGCTTCCAGGAATCACATCACATAGCGGCAACCCAAGCCCCAAGAGCCCAGTGCCATGGCTGTTGGATCCAGGAACAGTTTACCTAATGAGTACCATGGAGGTCGGGAAGCTGCCATCAAAAGGTTGACCTCTCTAGAACCAGAGTGGCCGAGACACCAGTGATACAGACCCCTCACCTATACTGACTCTTCCCGCTCATCTTGCTCCAAATCCAAGCCTCACCTGTGTCCAGCTGGCAAAACTGTACCTCAGAAACTATGCCTTCAACTGAGAATATTGTTTTGAGGTTTCCAAGCTGGCCAATATAGAAAACCACCGAAGAGGGGCACCTGGATTGCATGTCTGCCTTCGACTCTGGTCATGATCCTGGGTCCTGGGATCAAGCCCTGCATTGGGCTCCCTGCTCAGCAGGGAACCTGCTTCTCCCCCTCCCTCTGTCCCTCCACCTTACTCATGCTCTCTCTTGCTCCCTCAAATAAGAAAAATCTTTAAAAGGAAAGGAAAAGCACAGAAGAATAAAAGCAGAGCAAATGATACAGAAAACTACTCAACCTCCTTCCTGGGTTTACCTCACTGTTGGGTTAGCTGCTAGAGCACTGGCTCCCTCCTCTCACCCAAATACCTTTGTTACTGTACATCACATATTATCATAGCTGCTTATTATGACAGCCCTAACTAATATCAACCCCACTTCACGGACAAGGACACTGAAGCCCATAAAAGATGAAATACCACCTCCAAGGTCACCCAGTCAAATAAGTGACAGAATTCAGACTTAGCCCCACGATCTAACTCTAAAGCCCTTCATCTTTCTTCTGCCTGTTAAATCCATGAACTTCTTTGACTAGGTTTCCTTTTCAACTGAGAAGGGCACCAGCCTCTTTCAAGCAAGTAAAATAAATAGACTTCTTAATCACTATTTCTTTCTGTTTACTTGTGCCAGATGGTTAATGCTCTTGCCAGCCTGGCTGAGGGCTACACATAATACTACTGTTTCTGTAGGGGCTGCCGTCTTCCTGCTTGTGGTATTTGCCTGTATGGATGATCAATCAGGTATTTCCCTTATGGATAAAAGTTATTGATGGTCACTTGCTCCTGAAAGTCTAAAAGGAAACTTCTGGTCTCTCCAAGCCACAAGCCTTGTTCAGTGAATACACTGATTAGGGCTCTCACTGGTTCCAAGTTGCCCTGATAACTGGAACTTCCCTCCACAAACCTGGCCAAGTCAAACATTCATTATTCCTGGACATGCCCCTGTTTTCATGCCTTTGCTGATTTTATTGTCTCTGCCTGGATTTTCCTTCTCTTCTCCAATGCCTGGGTATCCAACTCTTACTCCTCTTACAAGACTGATCTCAAGCACTTGCTTTTCCACAATATTTCCCTTAAATCCTCAACCAGTTCAAAGTGAGTTCTCTGGCTTTTGAGTTATTTTGATACTTCTGTTTACCTAACTTTCTACTTGATGTTGAATAACCATGATGTGAGTTGAATCGCTGGCCCCAAACCTTCTACTACCCTGTGATAATATTATAGATCTGCATTCTTGGTTTGACCAGGAGTATTTGGCCTTGGGCTTTGACATGTGACTTGCTTTGGCCAATGGGATATTAGAGAACATGATACAAGGAGAGGTTTGGAATGGACCAGCAGAGCTGGGCTTACCTTCTTGCATTTCTGCTTTGTGCCAGGAGAACATCCTGAAGGGAGATATCGGTCCAAAGGGGATGAGAAGCACCTAAACTATGACTTGAAACCAAGCAGAGCCTAACCTAGATCAGCCAAATCCCAGGCAGTCTAGCATCTGCATGAGTGAAAATTCATACTTGTTTTGCCTGCCACTGTGATTTTGCTGATATTTTTATATAGCAGAAACAGACTGATGATGATGCAATTTCATCTCCTTCCCTGGATGGTGCACTCCTGAGGGCAAGCTTCCCATTTTCCTCTCTGGACAGCTTTGTGATGACAACCACATTCAAACATTATAGGATGCTTACTGCAGATCCTATGAAAAAGCTGAGGCTCAGTGAGGTTCAGTATCTAGAGTTCCATAATGAAGCAGTAGTGGAGATACGTGGTTCAAATCCAGGGAGGCTGGCTAGAGAGGCTTCATGCAATACATCCATCAATATAAAAAATGCTCACAAAAATACTTGTGGATGGGAAGTAGAAAGAAAGGGAGAGACCCATAAGAGACTCTTAACTCTAGGAAACAAATTGAGGGCTGCCAGAGGGGGGGATCTGGGGGGATGGGAAACCTGGGTGATGGGCATTAAGGAGGCCACATGATGTTACTGAGCACTGGGTGTTATATGCAACTGATAAATCACTAAACTCTACCCCTGAAACTAATACTATACTATATGTGAACTAACTTGCAATTAAATAAAATCTTGAAAGAAAGAAAAAAATAGAAGAAAGGAAATAAGGAAGAGCTCTGTGACTTTTGTGTATTTTTTAAAAAATATTTCTACATTTGCTACTGAGATTTCTACAGCATAACTGTGATTTACACCCTTAAAGAGGATGTTTATCATTTTGACTGCTCAGGAGTCATTCTTCTTCTAAGAGCACCTGACTACCTTTTAGGAAACACTGTACCCATGTGTCTTAGTGAAGTGTGTATCTGCAAGAGCCCTTTCCTTACAGAACTACTCCACCTACAGGATCCCCTAACCCCTGCCACACAACAGCCAAGGGATGGGCTTGGGAACAAAGTTAACCCAACTGGCTACTCTCCCTAGGACTCAGGTGAGCAGTCGAAAGAAGAGTTAAGCCATCATTTCAGGGAGGTGTACATGACAGACTTCCCAGCTGGGAATCATGGCTGAGTTCTCCTGAGGTCCCCTCAGCAATTTCCCATTTTCCTGCCCAATCTCAGCCTCTCTTAGATCTGTGAGTTCCCCTTACCCTTCCAGTAAATCTTCTTGCACCTAAGAAATGCACTGTTGGTTTTTGTTGCTTGCAACCAAAAACCTGACTCTTCCTTTTCCCAAAACAATCCCCATCATTATGGAACTATGTGCTGCATTGGCCTGAAGTCATGAATGTCCTAGATTTTGAAAGAAGTAAGTTCAAGGCCAAGTTGCCTGTAGTTGCTCTTTTGCCAACTGCAGTCTGAATGAGAACACCTCTAGGCCCAGTAACCAGTGGTTTGAATACATCTACTATCCAGAGAGGAACATGAACATGATCTATGTAACAGCTTCTGTCACTAAATCACAGAATATTGGGGGGATGTGGAAACTATGTGATGGGCATTAAGGAGGGCACTTGATGTAATGAGCGTTGGGTGCTATATGTAACTGAAAAATCACAAAATTCTACCTCTGAAACTAATAATATACAATATGCTAATTAATTGATTTTAAATAAAATAAAATAATAGAATTTTAAAGAATATCTAGAAACAAGACCCTGAGAGGGAAGGTGACTTGTCTGGAGATGAACAACTTGGTGGCAGGCCTGAATCAGGATCTTCTGATTCCCAACTAGGGCTCATTCCACCCCACTACCTGCTCTCTGTCTGCAAGAATGTTTTGTTCTCTTGGTATAGTGGTTAAGAGTACAGTTTTAGCAGACACACCACTGGGCTCATATCTTAGCTAAGCCACTTATCAGCTCTCTGACCTTGGGAGCATCACTTGCCTATCTGCACTTCAGTTTACCTACCTGTGAAATGGGAATGATTATAGGATCTATCCCCTAAGACTGTGATGAGTAACAAATAGTATAAACATATTAGCCTAGTATCTGGATATGGCAAGTGTTCAATGAATATTTGACATCATTACAATTATTCATGAAGGAAGTGACCTTGAATATCAGTTATTCCTCATTTTAGCACTTGAGCAGAGATAAAGGGAACAGACCAAGGTCATGCATCTTGAAACTGGCATGCTGTTCCCACACACCAGGCATGTGTTGTGCTAGCCTGGGCTATTTTTAGTAGCAACTGACAGAAAGTCTCAACCTAGTGAAAACTTACTGATTCATGTAACTGAAAAAGATGGTTGCTGATTTCAGTAGTGTTGGGTCCAGCTGCTTACACAGTGGTCTGTCTGTCTGTCTTTCTCTCTTTCTTCTCTCACCACTCTCCCATCTCTTGGCCTTGTTTCTTGCTGTGTTAGCTTCATCCTTAAATAAACCCTTATCACATGGAGATTCTTGCATCTCCAGGCTTAATTTATTTTTATAAGTAATAATCCTGGTGAAGAAAAAGGAACTATTATTTGCCAATTATTCCTGCAAAATCTCGGGAATTCATGTTGATTAAAGTCAGATGTTCAAGCCTAAATCAATCATCTTGGCCAGAGGGCACTAGTAATGAGCCAGGCCTGCCCAATGTGCCCATTGCTGGATCTGGTAGGATGAGGTCACTCCCAATTAATCACACAAACAGGGTATAGAAAGGAAGCTGATACCAGAAGATGAAAGGATGGAATATGCAGGCAAACACAACCAAGATCAGGAGCCCAACTTTCCACTCTGTTATGGAAAGATCCCAAAGGCACCCATTTGCCACCACCACTCTTCCCCTCTCGCGTCCTCCAGTCAGTTAATTTCTTCATTCTGTTTCTATCTCTTCCTTAGAACTTAAAAAATTCTAACCTGCTGTGTAGACTCCTAAAAGATCCCCAGTGCCAAATCTGAGCCCCAGATACTGGGTCCAACTCTCTGCACTGAACACAGAAATGTGGTAGCCTATAAGCATAGTTATCTTTGAAGCAGATCTGGAGACTCAGCCAAAAGGGTGACCTACTTCTCTTTTCTTTAGCACCTCAGACCCCTCTTGGGTCAGGAATGCATCCATCAGCAGCGATCCTCTAAAGAAGAAACAGCGGGGCCTCAGATTTGCTGAGAGCCAGCATGACCTTAAGTACTACAGTGGAAAGTCAAAGTCATCCTCCCCTACTGACTGTAACATTGCAATAGCAAGCGGGCTGCCTACCTGCTCATTCATAAGCCTTGGGGCCATATAAAGGGGCATATAAGGGATTTACAGGCATCGGTTCTAATGCCACATCTGCCATTAGTAGTCAATGACCTTGGGCTAGTCAATTAGCCTCTTAGAAGTTCAGATTCTCATCTGTAAAACAGAAGCAATAACATTTATGTGCCAGGGGTGATGTGAGTGTTAGATGAGACAGTGCATGCGTTGACCTCTGGGGGGCACAACATTCTTTGGTCCACATTCCCTAGGCCCGGCCATTCCTTTCCATTCCTGTCAAGATCTAAGACAAATACCTCCATCTCCTTAAACAGAAGAATGCCAAGCTGATGAATTTGATTGCAAGACACAAATTGGACTATGTAACTGTCAAATGGATGAGCAAGCCAGTGTAGACATACCAGATCTCTCCTCCTCTTCCTCACCTCTTCAGGGTAAGGGCTGGGGCTGCCTCCAGATGTGAGAGAACCCAGATCTTTTTCTGTTTCTGTCCTTCTTTGTCTATCCCCTTGTGGCTACTGATGCAGATTAAGAAATATTAGGGCAGGCAGATCCAGGCTTTGGGGCCATTCTTTCTCTTTCTCTCTGTCATCCTGGAGGCAGGGCTGGAGGGGAGCCTCCTCTCATTACAGTGGCATGTGGCTGTGTGACACTGCGCAAGGAATTTAGACATTCCTGGCCTCAGTGTTCCCTTCCACAAAATAGAGATAAATGGAACTAGACCTGGTCATTCTAAAGATGACATTAGATTGCAGAGACAATGCAATAGTACAGTGCTTGGAATATGATAGGCACTAATCATAAATCATGGATGCTTTTCCCTCCTCCTGCTTCTTATAAATATGACAACATCTATCTCTTGTGGCACAAGCTCCCTAGCCCAGTTCCATGCAATAGCCTCTGATAAATGTCAGTGGCCAGGACCCAAAACTTTCCTCTTGTTTTGCTAGTTTTTTTTTTCTTTTTATTGGAATTCGTCTGAACATCAGATATTCCTGGTATTAGCAAGAACCATTTGTATATTTGACATTTGATGTTGGTCAAAAGGTATTTGACCAATGTCCTGTCTACTCAGAACTCCACTCCCTCACACCAGCTAATAGGATCTTCTAATGGGCTTTTCTTATAACTTTTTGGTGGCATTCATTCCATTCTGCTTTGTGGTTAAGGGAAAAAGAGTACTGCACTTGTAGCCATCCTAGGTTTGAGTTTTGGCTCTCCAAAGTGCCAGCATGACTTTGGGTATATCATCACCCCTCTGTGAACCTATTTCCTTTTTCAAGATGAGGATAATAATACTTTCTGCATTAGTGTTGTGAGGATTTGGGGGTTGTGATAGTATAAACTAATGTACATATTGGATATTATTGAGTATTTTGTGTATGTTTTCTAGAAATCTCTCTCTCTTGCTAGACAGTAGATTCCTTAAAGGCAATATATAATTGCATCAACAATATCATTCATTCATTGACCATTCATCATTTATCACTGATATGATTTAATGATGTCAATCGTTCATTTCAGAATCCTGCAAGTTCTAAAGCATAGAAGATATCCAATGTGCCAGATAGTTAAATGGATTAATGGGGATTCTCTTCTATGATATATTTAATGTATTCCATTTATACAACCCTTTGGTAAATAATCTTTTTGATTCAGTTCTGTATCCCCATGTTCAGCAGCTCTCTAGTAAATATTTTCTAGAAGAACAACTGAATAAATGAGTGATAGAGAATTCAAATCTTTCTTCTCTCCATTCCTTCCTTTCTCCCTTCCTTTTAACATTCATCAACCACCTCGTTTGGGCTGGTTACTTTAGTAGATCCCATTCAACTCTGTGCCCTTGCATACACAGCCCACATCACACAGTAAGGAGGTGCAAGACACAGGACAAGATAAAGAGGCAGTACAGTGATGTTGTTTAACTCTTAGGCTCTGAACTAGGGCTACCTAAGTCTGAATTCCAAATCCACTACTTAACAGTTCGACCTGATCCTGGTGAATAAACTTCTTTAGGACTTAGCCTCTTCATCTATAAATTAGGAATAACAGTAACTGTCTCAAAGAACTTCTGTGAGAACTATATCGGGAAATATGTCCAAAGCACTTGGAACAATACCTATACACAGTATTATTAGTATTATGGGCTGAACTCTGTTCCCATAATGTGTGTTGAGGTCCTAACCCCTGGTATCTGTGAATGTAACTTTATTTGGTAATAGGGTCTTTATGGATATAATCAAGTTAAAATGAAATCCTTAGGGTGGGACCTAATCCAGTATGAGTGATGTCTTTATATGAAAGGGAAACTTGAACACAGAGACACAGACATGCACAGAGGGAAGATGATGTAAAGATGGGGAGACTACGACGTGAAGCAAGGGAGAAAGATTGGTGTGAACATTTACAAGCCAAGGAATACCAAGGATTGCCAGCAAGTAGAGCACAGGCTAAAAAAGAGAAAGGAAGGATCCTCTCTTAGAGCCTGTAGAGCAAGCATCCCCTGCCAACACCCCAATTTTGGACTTCTATTCTCTAGAACTGTGAGACAATAAATTTCTGTTGTTTTAAGCTGCCCCATCTGTGGTACCTTGTCATGGCAAGCCACAGAAATGAATACAATCATTATTAGTATGTGGTTTAAATGTGCTCTTTTAAGAATTTCTTTTTAAGTAATCTCTACAGCCAACATGGGGCTAGAACTCACGACCCTAAGACTAAGAGTCACATGATCCATTGATTGAGCCAGGCAGGCACCATGTATTAAATGCTTATTGAACACAAGAATGAATTTGTGCATTTTGGACTCTCTTTTTGAGTTTCTGGGACCCTTCGAGAGCCCAGAGTAATGAAAAGAATTCAGAAAGAAATCTGGTTTGCAGACTCTTAGGAGAACTTATTAGAACCATTCTTTCATGACATCCTGGAAACAAGGCCATGAATAGTTTTAACCTGGTTCACTAGGTGAATTTCAACTGACGTGCATAGAAGTCAATAAAAAAAAATTTTATTTATTTTTTGAGAGAGAGAGAGCACGCACATGAGAGGGGAGGAGAAGAGGGGGAAGAGCAGAAGTGGGGAGAGGGACAAGCATACTCCCTGCTGAGTGTGGAGCCCCACCCAGGGTTCAGTCTCAGGACCCTGAGATCATGACCTGAGCCAAAATCAAGAGTCTGATGCTTAACGGACTGAGTCACCCAGGCGCCCCAAGCCTGCTCCTTTTTTAATGCCTCCTCATTCATGCAGAGCTTCAACTTTACACCCATTACCATAATCAAGCTGTATCCAAGGACAAGCAACAAGCATATCACACAGAGAAATGAAAAGAAACACCCAGATAGGGCAGCCTCTGTCCCCATTTCAAAAGGCTGGTCATCAGAGGGCACACCCCAACCGGTCTGCTCTCTGCATTTGATTCTTTCCCATGAGTTCTGAAAAGGTTCCGCGTGGAACCAGGCTTCAGTCAAAATTGTGTACCAAGCATGTATATGACCTGAAAACTTCTTCCATGTCTTAAGGAGGATTTTTCCATCAAACTTCCCCTGGCGGTCAGATCATTTGGAAGATGTGTATCTTCATGGATTGATGCATACCAATGGTGGACATAGCTGGATGCCTACCAGTATCTGTCCACTTTTCCTCCTGCCTTCTCTATAAGCCACGAGCCTCAGGACACTCCCACCCCTGAGTTCAAATCCTAATTGGTCTGAGTATAGTCTCATTTCCCTGGCTTAGGGTTGGCTCAAGAACAAGCACTATCCAAAAAAAAGAACAAGCACTATCTGATTCAGGGCCATAAAGTGGGATTCTGCAGGTGGGCTAGTGAGAAATAATGTCCTCAACCAAAAAGACAGGGAGGGAGAAGAGGAGGGGAGAGAGGAGAGAAAGATGTAACCTCTTTTCTTCTCCGGACATCACTGAGTCTGGATATAACACCTTCAGCCTAAGGATGAAAGCAATAGCCAGGACAGCAGAGGAGAGATTCAGGAAGAACTTGGATCCTCAATAAAAATATTGAACTGCTAAACCAACCAATTTGGAAGCCTGACATGTTTTGGGATATGTTCTATCATAGGAGCCTATAAATTTGCTTTAGTATTTAAGCCAGCTTGAGTCAGTGTCTGATCCTAGCAAAATCAAAGCATTTCAACAAATAAAATATAAAATATTTTTCAAACAAATTAAAATATTGAAAATAAAGTTTATCTTACTTTTTCATTTACCAAGAGATTTTTCCTATGTCACTAGATAATCTTTATAAATTAAATTTTATAGAGACATTATTATAGTTTGAAAATGCATCACAATTTACTTAACTATTCACATACCTTGGGGGAATTAGATTATTCCCATATTTCACCGTTATAAATAACATTGAGGTCAATATCTATAAACAACCCTATTTAGTTTCTTAAGATAGATTAGAGAACTTAAATTCCAGTTTAAAAAAAAAAAACTTTTTAAGGGTTTCTGATACTGCCAAACTGCTTTCAAGAAAGACTAAATCAATTTATACTCCCATTAACATAGTATAAGAGAATCTTTCTCACTACAACATAAGTCATAGGCAATTTATTAAGATAAAAGAATAGTATTCTCATCTTAATTGAAATATTTTGATTACTAGCGATGCTGTGTTTCCTTTTATTTAATGGCCCCATATTTTTTTTCAACAAATTGCCCATTCATGTTCTTGCTGATTTTTAATTGAGGTTTTACATTTCTCTGCAGACTTTTAAGAGCTCTAGGGCTTAATATGTGCAATAAACCTTAAATTCATAATTTATTTTAATCCTCAAAAATAATTTTGTTAGGTAGGTTTCATTAAATCCATCCTATGGAGGAAGAGATGGCAGCTTCAAGAAGTTAAAGAACTTTGTGATTGCCATCAAGGTGTGTCTCACGTGTGAATACAGGTGCGCACACCCAAACACCAATTTGACCTTTGCCACTTAAAGTGCCTCAGCTGTCACCCACACTCTTTTTCCTGCAGGTGAGCCCTTATACCTTGGCGATTGTCTGGTTCTCCATGTAAATGAATTTCTAGTAATTCACTTTTGGAAAACACAAGGATGCATTTTTCCACTTGGTATGTTTCCTCCTCTTTTGATGATATATACATAGAACCTCACCTCCTGTGAGTGAGATGTTTCCCCAGCGCCAGAATGCTCCCCCCCCCCCCCCCCGCCGGCCAGTGTGGCAACTGCAGCAATAAATACAGATGTTCCACATGCTGGCAACCTGGCCACTAACTGAGGGAGCCACCTGCTTCTGGCTTGTTAGCAATTGCAGGGTAACTGCATCCCAGACTTGACCTGACAGATGATACAAGGGAGGGGGGGCGCTCTGAGCACCCACGGTGGTAGAAATCATCCAAGTAAGCCAAAGGAGGAAAAGTGGTGGGCTTCAGAGGGGCTGGGAATTATAAAGCAGTGTAGTTCATGTAAGAGTCACCAGGGAGATTTTTTAAAACTCCCACACTTCAGACCACTCTCAAGACCAACTACATCAGAATCTCATGGCAGTGCGGGCAGTGGGGGGGGGGGACCCAGACGTCAATATTTTTTTTAAAGCTCCCCAGATGATTCCATTGTGCAGCCAAGCCTGAGCACTCTCATTCTATAGAATCACACTTCTGATTTCCTGTCTTCAAAAGGAAACCCTGCACCCCAGAGATGCAGGAAGGGTTCAGGAGAGAGAACGAAGGAAGTGCTCAGAGAGAGGGTGGGACCTACGAGACCAAGGTGAGTCCTTGGCTTGGAAACCAAGTACTAGTTAGGAGATGAAGCCTAGTTGGGTAGATAGAAGCTGGGAGGTGGGCTGGACCCAGGGACCCCTCCCTCGCCCACTGAGCGTGATCATGCTCTGAGCACTCCCCTAAATCCAAGCTCCCCTCAGGTCCTTCTGAGTGAGACAATTTCCTTGAAGCTGAGCAAAACAGTATGAGGATACCCACCCCCCTCCCACACCAAACAAACCAGAACAAAGTGAGCAAACAGGCAGGAGTCACCACTGGCATATAAACACAGTTTAGAATGGTGACTCCCATTTCATCCTTGTCCTCTTCAGTCCCTCCCACACCTCTGCATGGGGCCCTCTCCCAAGGCCAATCAAGTGGGGGTTGCACAACTGTGCACAACTGTGCTCCAATATTTCTGCTGTTCCAGAAAAATCTTGCTCTAACGTGATCACGATTCAAATGACTTTGTCTTCCCCTGTGGTTATATGTTTCCTGAGCTTTCTTTCCCATCATTGTTAGCAACCACACTCGAAAGTCCCCCAGTGCACAGCAGGAATCACGGAATCCCCACCTTACATATGGACAGGTCAAAAGCCTTCCCAGGACCCAAAGCTAAGCTACGCAGTGGGAAAGGGGAGGAACAGCAAGGCAAGGATGCACAGAGAGATGGACAGCAGCTCAGAGATGATCAGAAAGCAGGTAGAAAAAAAAAGAGAGAGAGAGAGAAAGGAAAACAGATGCTCAGAGGTTCAAAGAAAGAGAAAGACACAGAGATTCTGGGGGATGCAGAGACATAAAGACATAGGAGAGAAAGATCCAGAGCCAGGACTAGAAGGATCTTACTTCCTGGTTTGGGAGTAAAGCACTGGTGTTGGGTCATTTCCACCACTCCTTTCCCCTGTACAACTGACCAGGTCAGGGGTGACAAACATGTTCCAACACGCCAACTGCAATCAATAGGCAGTCACTTAAATTCTATCTTGACAAAATCTGAGGCTACACCCGGGCGCAGAGAAAAAGACTCCAATGATGGATTAGCGATGTCTGCCACGGATGCGGGCGAGCAGAATTAACAACGCACGTGCCAGGTGTTCACCTCAGAAGTAGATTCCTTCTAAATTCAAATTTCAGCTCTAACGGTCTACAATGCAATGCCACCAAAACAAAAACACAAGATCTTTTCACTAGACCACGTTTTTCTCTAAAATGGTGACTATTACCTGCCATCATTGGGCATAAAGGGGAAAAATATGATACAAGGAATATTTCAAGAGGGAACAGTTGTGGTTTTTCTCCTCCTTTCCCAGAGCTTCTAGAAATATGGACATTTTAGAGTGCTAGGGGATGCTTTTTGCATCTCTTGGAGAAACGAAAGAAGGGGACAGCTGGAAAAATTTAGGACTGTTCTAAATTATTTAAGACCTTTTACTTTACTTGTACTTTCCCAAAGAACACAGGCACCAAGGTCTCAGCCACATGCACCCTGCCCACTTGGTAAGAAATATGGAAGCTTAGGCTGCAGAAATGAAAAACCACAGTGCGTGCTCAGAAACATCTGAAAGCTGAAGTTTAGTGATTTGTGCTTTACAGTACAATACTCTGTCCTCCAGGAACTGAAATCTGTGAAGGAGGAAGGGTGGTTGGCAAGAAGCTCAGACACATGGTGTCCAGAGGGTGGTGATCTTTAGGAACAGAATTCTCAAAAAAAAAGGGGGGGGGGAACAAAATTCTCTAGCTTCGGGGCTAGCATCAGGCTGCCCTGGGGGTCCAGCCCTTCCATGGCCTAACAGCAGAAGCGGCTCTATAATGAGATGCTCTGGGCTGAGACATCTAGAAACCGATTTTAGATTCTAAGTACAGTTGACCCTTGAACAACACAGGGGGGTTAGGGCCACTGACAACTCCCCTGACAGTCGAAATTCCAAGTATAACCTCTGATTCCCCAGAAACATAACTACGAAGAGCCTACTGTTGACCAGAAGACTTATTGTAACATAAACAGTAGATACCATAAATATCTATATTGTATGTTGTATGTATTTGATACCATATTCTTACAACAAAGTAAGCTAGAAGAGAGACAACGTTGAGGAAATCACAAGATAGAAGGAATATATTTACAGTCCTGCAGCATAAAAACTCTACACCAAAATTGACCCACACAGTTCAAACCCACGCTGTTCAAAGGTCAACGGTATTTCAGAAATCTGTTCTCTTTCTGACTCACCCACTGCCGCCCTAGATGAGGTCCTCATTATCTTCCTCCCAGACCCCTACTAAGTCTTGTTTCTCTTCTCTTTATCTCTCGTCCTGACACGCTTGTCCATCCTCAACACCAGCCACAATGACCTTTTCAAAATGCACACTTGACTATATTGCTCCGTTTTAAAACCTCTTGATGGCTCCTTTTATCTCTGGATAAAATCCAAGGTCCTGAAAATGTCCCAAGAGACCTGACCCTACACAAGACTTCTGATCCTCACTTGTAATATGCCACCAGCACCAACACGGTTGAGTTTCCCCGCAGTGTGCCTCTCCTCCCTTAATCCCTGTCTTGGCTCAGGCTCCTGCATCCGGAATCAATGATCCATAGCTGTCTGCTGGAGAATTCTTCAGCCCTCCATTTTCCCCTTTCTGCATATCATGACATTTACCATATTTTGCCATAACAAGTGTACTTGTTTCTCTGCTCTTCCAGACAGGAGCTCCTTGAGAATAAGAACTACATCCTACTCATCCCCAAGTTTTGTCATCTGAGTATGTGCCAGGCAGCTTACAAGTCTTTATTCAATACAGTGAATGATATTTAAAAAAAAAAAAAAAAAAAACCTACCTTATATAGGACTCTGCCCTTCTTTAGCAAATTTACCCAAAGGAGGTTACGGTGTATCTTAAAAAGATTAAATCTTGAAATTTGAAGTGGGTTATACTGAAAGTCGAACTACCCCGTCTCTAACAAAAAACTCCTTCTGACCGTCTTCTCAGGGAAAACTTACTCAGCTTCCCATCTCTTCATGATCACATGGAGTTTTTGTTCCTCCTCATGGCTTCCTTAACCATGAATTTCACACATTCATTTTAGCACAAAGTAAATTTCAGTTTCACACATCAAGATAAGCATCAGTCTCCCTGGTTAGAATATGAGCTCCTTGAAGGTGGCAATTGTAGTTGACTTGTCTTGGGAGTAAAAAAATCATAAAACAGATAGTAATCATGTAATACTTTTTAAAATAAACAAGTGAATTGCTTTTTATCATAATAACTTACATCTATTGAGTACATAGTAAAATTCTCACAATGAGGTGAGGCAGGTATGCTTATTTTGCAAATGAATAAATGGAGTCTTCTAGATGTTAGGTGACTTGTCTTATTACTCCCAAGTGACTGGCCCAAAGCCAGAAGCTAGACCTGTCATGTTATGTAGTGCCTCAATGGATGGATGGGTAGATGGATGGATGGAAGGGTAGATGAATGAGTGGATGGTCTCATGGGTGGATGAATGAATTATGGGTGGGCAGATGGATAGAAGGATGATGGATGGATGGGTGGATGAACAGGTAATGGCCAGGGCTCTGAAATCCTATGGAAATATTCGACATTCTTCACCACCACCACCCACTGATGTCTTAAGAAGACTAACAATTCTAGTATTCATTTATGATAATGATTTCATTGAAAAAGAGGAGAGAAAATCTGAGAGGAAAACCCTAGACTGATTCGTCAAGAAATGAGAGTTCCTTAGTACCTACAACCTATCTGCAAATTTATTTTAAGTTATGAGATCTAAGCCTTTGTCCAGATTTCTTCATTCTTTTTATTCCCAATATTGCTTAACTAGTGTGCGTGTGTATATGTGAAGAGGAGTCTTTTCCTATTTCAAAGGAAATATTGATATTTTACTTTGTGAAAAAAATTACATGATTGCACTAGAAAAGATAAATGGATTCATCTAGTTTCAAATGCTGCTGGAAAAAATTATTTCTCCCTGATTCTTGACAATTTCCTGTTCCAGAAGGAATTCCCACTTAGTCTAATTAGGCTCTCTCTCTTCTTCACTGGGTCTCCATCATTCATTAGTTTCCAGCTGGGTGATGCATTACAAGGAGCTTTCTAATTACCTTTATTTTGTAGACATCCTTACCTGTAGGTGGCCAATGAATGCTTACTTAAGCTGGATTGCTGATCTCCACTGACCACTGACCTAATACCCTATAATCTGCTTGTTCTCTCTCTCTTTCTCACCCTGTTAGGAAATCAGAAACAAAGACTCACACCAGAGAGTGTAAAGAGTAACACCACATATAGGTTTCTCAAAGGATCAACATACCCAATGTGTAGAAGTAGAGATTCACTTTATTTACCTTTCTCAAAGCCTAGAGTTTAACACAAGACTTCTCAATCAGACCATCCTGCTCCAATAGCAGCTCTCTTTGTGCTCCACTGTAGGAACCCTCTAGGTGGTTGCTACCAATCACCATTCTCTTGAACCCATCAGCAGCCCACAGAGATTTTCAATAACCAGAGTGTCTGTATCATTTCTCATCCAAATTAGGGCACTTTGAGAAGTTACGGTGGGTAGCTACACCAGGAAAACAAGAGCAACGAGGATCATCCCCATCAATAACCCTACCAATAATAGATTTAAGCATTTGTATATTCCTCCCCTGGACCTCTGCACATTTTCCAAGTCAGCTTAGGCTGTGTGATTGGCCCCCAGCGCCCTGACTCAGTTTCTCACTGGACACACTATGCGCCCACACTCAACTCCTCATGTCACAGAGGTTGACTTTATCATTATCTACTGGCCACCACATCTTTATTCGTGGGCAGACCAAGTCCAGGGTATTTGGTCTCTTACTCTGTTTTTCATGCTCATCTACAATGAACCAGCTGATGCATGGATCCTATCCCCTTTAATTCCTAAATTTTCATTTTCACTTTGCCATTTTTGCTGCCCAAAACACGATGCCTATTTTCTAGCTGTAAAGACTGTATCTTTTTTTGGTATATTTTTTATTAGAGTTTTATTTGCCAGCATATAGTATAACACCCAGTGTTCATCCCGTCAAGTGCCTCCCTCAGTGCCCATATCTTTTTTAAACTGGGTCAGTGGATTTTGATCCCGATGCACCACAATGGGATAATAAGATAGATTACGCCTAGACAGTCACAATTAATTCTTAAACAGACTTAATTTTATTTCCCTTCTCCAATAAACCTAATTTACCTCAGTGGAGGTGTGACACGTCTGATTAGGCACAGCGATGCTCTGAACAGTGGCCTGGTGGAGAAAGGCTTGTGTGTGCAGAGCCATGAGGTCAAGGCTGAGCGGCGCTCCTCTTCGGTGCGATTAGCTGTAATTCAGAAGAACCTCTGGCTCGGTGGTCCACCCTTTGCTCTTTAACTGGCAAGATAATTACACAGGGAAGAGGTGAGGAAGGGAAGCCAGGGTCAACCCTCACTTAGCACTGAGACTACAGACAAGAGATGAGTTCAGGAAAATAATTATATGATTTTTCAATGCTTAAACTCAAAGTCCACTTTCAGCTCCTTATGGAGTCTTATTGAGGAGAGAATGGGATCACTTGCAGTGCTGTGGAGACTGCTACCTTCCTCAACAACATTTAGAGACATCGATTTTCAAGTCAATATGCAAAGTTTTTTTTTTTTTTTTTTTCATTGAACAGAGTTGATTAGACCCCTGTGAGTGCTGGGAGCACAGAATTCTTGATCCACAATGTTTGATTTACTCTGAGTGAAATTGGTAAGACACACCAATTCTTTCACTAGTTCTCAAAGACTTCAGAGGTTGAGGGTTACAGACTTTGGATATCCCCCATCCTCTGATCATCACAGTTAATTGCTCCTGAAAAGCCTTCAGATATTCTAGAAGTCACCCCTCAGGAGGGCAGTTTCATCAGCCTACCTTTCAGTGCATTAGTGGTCCTGCCAGCACACGATGGAAACAGCTGACTCTGTGTTTTCTATTCTCATTCCTGCCCTGACAAGCTATGCAGCCTTAGGTAAGCTACCTCACCTCCCTGGGCCTCCGTTCCTTCCCAGGATGAATGAGGATGAAAGGACCTGCCAAATCTCCATCAAATAAAGTAGCTAACAAGAAGTATCGCTTGATATGTTCTCAGTAGAACATAGTATCTGTCTTTTCTAGGAGTCACGCCAACGATACACTGCCCATGAAAATATTTCAGACAATTTTCCGAATAAGCAAGGAGGCATTACCATGATCAGGGACCCTAAAATGATAGCAGCAGAAAGAAAGACAAAAACACCTCTTAATTGTGACTCTGTTGAACAGAACTGAATTTTAATTAAGCAACAAGATGGGAGACACCATGCATTTCCAGGCAATTATGGAGCACTGTGGGGGGGATTGTAAAGTGGCAGGCTGCAGGCTGACTGACTTCAGAAGTTCACCAATTCCCACTGAAACACAGCCCAGGATGTCTCGTTGCCAATAGGGAGCGGTGTTTGTCAATGAAAATAAGACAGAGCTCTGGCGGGGAGACCAAGAGGGTCACTAGAGGGAAAAGATGGACTTTTTTTTTTTTTTTCTTTTGGTCTGAACAGAATGATCTAGAGCTCTCTCTGTCTAGTGATGAGCACACACGGAATAATTTCTGATGGACAGATTTAATATCTTATCCACGGCCGCCTCTCCTCATGTCAGCATCAAGACCAGGGAACGCAGGCAGGGCACACATGAGGAGAGATGGAAGATGGAGGCAAAGAGAGAAATCTGGCACAAGACCTGCAGTGAGAATATAGATTGTATTTCAGTGCATGAGCAGGCATGAGCACTGAATGGCATGAGCACTGAAATATAGTCCCATACATTCAGCCAGATTCAAAATTCGAGGAGCCAGTCTCAGAAAGCAGGCAGGTTGAGGGTCAGAGTAGGCCCCCTGAGTCAGATTCTTCACGATGTGAAGAATCAAGACACCATGTCAGGCCAAAGCAGGGAGATGGTCCAGACGCATGAAGATAGTCTGAGTCGCAGGTGTCAAGATCCAGGCAAGGAGAACACCCAGCCAGAAGAACCTCCACATCGGCCTCAGCCTGGGCCACCTGTATACTCTAAGTTGAGAAGCATCCTGTCCTCAGGCTTTTTTTTTTTTTTTTTAAGATTTTATTTACTTATTCATGACAGACACACAGAGAGAGAGGCAGAGACACAGGTAGAGGGAGAGGGAGAGAAGCAGGCTCCACGCAGGGAGCCCCCCATGGGACTCGATCCTGGATCACACCCTGGGCCGAAGGCGGCGCTAAACCGCTGAGCCACTTGGGCTGCCCAGCTTTTTAAAGGACTCCCCAGGAGGCTGCTTCAGCTTGTCTGCCTGGAGCATTCATAGTCACTGGTTCAAAGGCACAGGTTGAAATCTGACAGCTCAGAGCATCCTGCCTGTGGGTTTGTTTTGCCAGCACAGTGTTCTTTAAAGGGTTAAGTCCAAAGGCCTTTGGAGAGGATGGGTATTCCGCACTTGGGGGATGCCTCTTCTCTCCCAATTGTGCCATATCTGGTCACTTTAAATACTTATTTTACTGCTGGCCCCTGGAAAGATCTGAGATTGTGAGCCCAGTTTAAGATATCACCACCTTGATGAAGGTGGCCCTGATTGACTCCGTCAGAACCTTCCTCTCTGCCCCCCAGAGCCTTGCATCTGACTTCATCCTAGAGTTTATCATATGGGACACTGTACCTGTATATTCCTCTCCCATAAGAAGAAGTTCCAGAAGGACAGGCTCCCAGCCTTGTTCATTTCTCCAGTGCTCAGCATACTATATGGTACATAGAAGGAGCTCAATAAGTCGTAAGTGGATGAGTGAATGTTTGGACCTTAGAGACTTCCCTTGGAGACTTCCTGAGGCCCAGGTATGGGATGATGGTTGACATGGTAACTCACAGGCTACCTTCATAGAAATCTGTACAGCCAGTGCCATTTTCAGCCCAAGAGACTAAGAGTTTGAATCTCAGGTGGTTGCCTTCCCGCCCTAAATATGCTACTGAAGACAGCAGAAGTCCTAGCCTTTGGCATAAGTGCTCTTAGCTTCTGGTGGTGGCCATCCTGGAACCTTCTTCATTCCCAGCTTCCTCTCTCAGAGTGAGGATGGTTGGAGATACTCAACTTGGGTGTTCTTGGGATGAGAACTTAGTCACACAACACACACGTGTACACAATACACACCACTCCAGAGTCATCGGAACATCACCTAAGGTAGACTGATACAGAAACTGTGAAAGACACACATGGCAGCAAGCAGTACAGCCCTAGGGCAGGAAGATGTGCAAGAGAACCCTAGACCACCAGGCAGGCTTGGGATTGAGTGCAGCTGTGTCGCTAACAACTGTGAACTCGGCACATCAGTTATCCTACAGAGGGTACATGGTAGGGTGCTGGGGGAGAGCTGCAGGAGACATAAAATTCCACCTGAATGGCTTAAATAAAAGAGGGATATTACTGATTCACGGAATAGGAAAAAAAAAAAAACAGGAGTAAACCGAGCTTCAAGTATGGCTGGATCCAGGCCTTTGGGGTAGGTGATCAGGACTTTCTCTCCATCTATTGGCTCTACTTTTCTTTGTATTGTCTTCATTCTCAAGCAGACTCTTCAACAGGTGGCCTTCGGAAATCCAGGCTTACATAATATTCCTGGGTTCAAGCCCAGCGCCCAAGAGAGCATCTTCCTCCAAACACCCTCAGAAGTCACAAGATTAGCTCTGAAGGACGTTTTGGATTATATGATCACACTTGGAGCTTCAGGGCAAGTCAGCTCACCTTGAACTTCATATAGGCCTTCTGTGCCTTGTCCTTGCTCCTCTGTTTTCTGTCTACAATTCCTCCCTAAATGATCTCATCTGGTCCCATAGCTTTAAATATCTACATCCTAAAGACTCCTAACACACGGCTATAGCTCTGACCTCTCTCCAGGCTCATGTATCAAACTGCTTCCTTCACACATCTCTACTTAACTTAATTATTAATCATTTTGAATGCAAGTTTTCCAAATAGAATTGTTCATTTTCGACCCCAAGCCCACACTTCCTTTCGTCTTCCCGATTTCATTAAATGGCACCACCATCCACCGTGTTGCTGAAGACAGAAATGTAGGGATCATCCTTGATTCCTCTCTACCTCTACATTCATCCAATCCAACAGTCCTTTTAGCTCCTCCTGCAAAACACATCCCACATCTTATCACTTCTCACGTTTTATAGTATCCTCCTAACTGAAGTCTCAGCTTCCTCTTTTTCTTCTCATAGTTTATTCTCCACACAGCAGCTTGAATCATCTGTAAAAGACACAAATCCCTCACCTACCCAAGCCCCTCAATGGCATACATTCATTCAGAATAAGATCCAAATTATATTCTATGACCTACAAGGTCCTACACAATTTAGTCCCCATTGCCACCTCCCTGCTTTGATCTCACTTCATTCACCCTTGCTCACTGTAGTTCAGCTGTGCTGATCTTCTTGCTGTTTCTTGGAGACGCCAAGCTAGTTGCTACCACAGGGCCTTTGCACCTACTTTTCCCTCTGCCTGGAACACTTGCCCCCCAAGAATTCTCACATGACTTGCTCCCTCACTTATTCAGTTTTCTACATCTTGCACTTACTCAAAGAAAAAACTTCCCTGCCACATATTCTTCTTTTCCCATCTTTCCCAGCCAAATTCTGTACCTGATTTTTCTTGATAACATGTATCTCTTCCATAAATTATACATTTATTTGTTTCCCATTTTCCCTACTAGCATATAGACTCCATCAGGACAGGAATCTCATCTATCTAACTCACCACTATATCCCAAATACCTGTCCTAGCATGAAGCACATGGCAGGAGCTCAATAAGTAAAGAATGAACTGAAAGTGAAGGATGGGTAACTACTTTTTTTTAAAAATGAGGGCAAATTTACCCTCATTTCTCCTTATTACTAAGGAGAAATGAATGTTGGGCAGGTGCCGCCCACGATACATCCTATCTAAAAATACCTGATAATCAGATCAACCCATTTTATGAGAATTTCTACTAAGAGGTACCACACACAGTTACACACAGAAGAGTCCAGCCAACCTTTACCTAGCTCATCCAAAATGCAAGATTTATGAGCTGCTTCAGGTTCAAGAAAGACTACTGAGGTTGACAATAGGGCAAAGGTGTGAGTCTACATAAAGCCTGGATTCAGAAATTCAAAACTGAACAACACATTTGTGGAAGATGGAGCCAGTGAAGCTGAACTGCACCAGCCCCCATCCTGCACTTCACTTTAGCATCAGAATATGCTGATTAAATATTTTCATTTTCTTTATTTACACAAGAAGAATTATAAGGGTAGGTATTTAAGATGGTGAAGGCAAGGGTTCCATCATCCTCAATGGGGCTGATTTGATTTCCTGCCTCAAAGTTGAACTACTTCGAATGCATGAACTAGATCATTCTCTTCCTATTAATACAACAGAGCAGCCTAACCTATTTTCAGATTGCGTGACACCTTTTTTTCTTTTCCCTCCTGAAGCTTGTATTGAGAGTCCAATTTTAAGAGCAGGTGATCAGCAGCATGGCCTCATTTGCAATGATGAAAGGCTGAAATTATTCTTACCTGTTTTCTTTACTCTCTTTCAATCAATTACCTTGAGATTTTAGAGATAGCTTCATTGATTGCCCCAAATCTCCCCATCCACCCTTCTATCAATACTAAGTTCAAGGTTACAGGAGGCACCATTTGTCTTATTGATGCAATTCCTCCTTCCATTTCCACTGGCCTACCTTGGATCAATTTTATTAATAATACAATTGGTATCTTTCCCCACCCTGCCCCTCCCTCAATCCCCAAATATATTTCAACATTTGCCTCCCCCCACTAAAAGCATTCACTCTGCCAGAACATTCTGAAACACAACACTCTCAAGAATGAACCGTCGTCCCTTGATTGTCTCTGAGCTGAGGGTGTTCAAACTTCAAAGAATATTTTAAAAACTATATGGTGTGTTTAAGAAGGTACAAGCTTAGGGAGTCTTTCTTTCCATGTTTACATGTTCTTTTTATTCCTGGCATTCTAAAGCCCAACCTTGTTTTATTTATCCTTCTACTATGAGCAATCATTGTTTTTATATATTTCAACCCCTTTTGCTATTGCAAGTTTCCTGAAGGTAGATATTATATATCAGCCACCTCTGAGTCTCCCCCAGGGCTTTGCAAAGAGCTTGGCACTAGGAGGCCCTCACTAAGGATTTGGAGAATGCATCAGCAAGTGAACTGCTCAGGTTTCCACAGGAGCATATATTCTTCTACAGATTTTCTAGAACATAGTTTCAAAATGAGTGGGCCAATTCCACCCGACTGAGCCTCTCAGAGACTAGGTGACCCTCACCTCTGTAGCCCCAGGAATGAACTAGCACAGCTCATGACACAGGAGAATAAAGGTTTGTTAAACAAGAAAACAAAAGCAATACTTTAAAATTATATATTTATTAGGGTGAAAAGTTGCACGTAAAGCTCCTTGGATTTCCCAAGATGCTAGACTCTCTGCTGGGAAAAGAAACTTGACTAAGAGCACCTGATGAGTCAGACAGTTTTTTCCTCCCTCCCCAAAGAAGTCCAAATCCATGGAACCTGTGGTATGACCCTTATTGGGGAAAAGAGTCTTTGAAGATGTAATTTAGTGAACGATCTTGAGATGAGACCATCCTGTGTTATCCAGCGGGCCCTAAATCCAAGAACAGATGTCCTAGAAGAGACAGAAGAGGAATAACACAACAAAGAGGAAAGAGGCCACGTGAAGAAGGAGCCAGAGATGAGTGATGAGCGCCCACAAAGAAAGGACTGTCAGACACCAGAACCTGGGAGAGGCAAGAAAGGACTCTCCTCCTCTGGAGCCTCTGGAGGAAGTGCAGCACTTTTGGCCTCCAGAATCTCATTGCTGCTGTTTCAAGCCGCGTGTGTTCCAGCATGTGCTCCAGCAGCCTCGGGAAATGGATACAGGCGCTGACACTGGGGTTTTCTCCCACGGACTCCTCTCAACACTTAGTGTCTTCATTTTTACAGAGGAGGAAAGAGAAATACAAAGAAGTAGAGTGACATTAGTGTCACAGCTCGCCGATGAGCCAGCTGAGCTTGCAAACAAGACTCACTAAGAACAGCAGTTCAGTAGGTCTTCACTGAAACCAGGCTTTGCAGGGCGCCTGGCTGGCTCAGTGGTTGAGCGTTGTCTTTGGATCAAGTTGTGATGCCAGAGTCCTGGGATCAAGTCCTGCATCAGGCTCCCTTCAGGGAACCTGCTTCTGCTTCTCCCTTTGCCTGTGTCTCTGCCTCTCTCTGTGTCTCTCATGAACAAATAAATACAAATCTAAAAAAAAGAAACAAAGAAAGAAAAGAAACTAGGCTTTGCTCCCAGCCCAGGTGAGGCTCTAGGGATGACAGCCTCAGTAAGATGAGAAGTCTACTTTTGAGGAGTTTCCAGGGGGCCTGCTACTTTCTACCAAAGCCCATGTTCTTTCCTCTATGTGATGTGAAAGGAAACAGTAGTTCCACCTTATACTTGTCCATTCTTTCTTCCATGCTGTGCTCTCCAGCCTAGATATCCTGCGTTCCAGCAAGCCACCTCAATGGTTTACCTGGGCTTCTAGGCTCAGGGAAGGAAAGGAGGGAGTAGAAAGAGAAAGCCAATTAGCCAGGAAGGGCAACCAGGGAGGGAGTTGTTCTAGGATGAAGGGCACTGGCTTACTTGATACACACCTGGTTGCTTGTGCCCTGGAGTGATAGACGTGCTAAACACACACACACACACATGCACATGCACACACACATACACACCTCATTCTGTCTTCCTGGGGAATTCCTTCAGACTTTTAAAAACAGCTACTGTTGGGGCACCTGGGTGGCTCAGCTGCTTAAGCATCTGCGTTAGGCTCAGGTCATGATCCTGAGCACCTGGGATCGAGCCCCTGAGTCCGGCTTCCCCCAAGGAGCCTGCTTCTCCCTCCCCCTCTCCTTCTGCCTGCTGCTCCCCCTGCTTGTGCCCTCTGTCAAATAAATAGGTAAAAATCTTAAAAACAAAAACAAAATAGCTACTATATGCTACCTACGTGTACTCCTTCTCAGTCTAAATCTTTCAGCGGTGTACTGCTTTGTAGTTTGTAAAACCCTATCACCATGTATCACCATGTTTAACCCTTTCCACCATCTAAGGAGGCAGGAATATTTTTTTCTCACTTTGTAAGAAAAGAAATAGTTTCACAGATGCACAGTGATTTTCCAGGTCAAAGAAAGGATCCAAACCCAAGTATTCTGAATACATGGTCCCATATATCCCCACATGAAAATTTAGGGGCAGAGACACTTGGTATCAGGGAATGCTAGTCCGGAGGATCCATTCTTGCCTTCAGATTTTAGCTGGGCACCTGGCCACTCAAAATTAAAACATGTCCTAGCCTCCCTGGCAGCTAATTATGGCATGTGACTAAGTTCCAGCAAAGAGACACAGGCAGAAAGTTGCATCCAATTTCTAGAACAAATCCATATGTGGAAGAATGTCTCTCTGTCCTTCCCACCCCTAGTTGGAATGCTGATGTGTTGGCAAGACCTGAGCAGCCACCATAGATTACTAGGTAAATGATATTCTGAAACAGTGGAATAATGCTAGAAAGGACCTCGGACTCAGTGATCAAGTAACTGCCTTGTCCATCTAACATCTATATTCACCTATATTTACATGGGGGGAAAGTGAATTTCTACCCATTTTGTTTAATTCATTATTGTCTAAAGGGTTCTCTTATTTTCAGTTGAACCTAATTTTTAAAAAAGATTTTATTTATTTATTTGACAGAGAGAAAGCACAAGCAGGGGAAGCAGGACAGGGAGAAGCAGGGATCCTGCTGAGCAGGGATCCTGATGCGGGGCTCGATCCCAGGACCCCGAGATCAGGAGCTGAAGCCTGACCTGAGCTGAAGGCGGGCATTTGACAGACTGAACCATCCAGGTGCCCCCAGCCAAACCTAATTTTAACTGACATGGGTTCCTAAATTTACAAGGAAACCAAATGGTTTAAAACCTCTTGGTTTTAAAGGTTCAGGTTGTTTGCTGAGTCTAATAAGTTTTCTCAAACTACTTTCACTGCCTGAAAACTGCAAGGTGAAGTTAAAATCAGCATTGTACTAAGCCACAGAACAGTTATGAGGAGTTTGGATTTTATTAAGAAAGAATTATCTACATCAATATTGAGGCATTCTATTCTTTTAGATCTTGCTACAGGTTGAATTATTGCCTATTATAGAAACTGGTTAAATAATTGCACTTTGTGTAGTCCGTTTATTTCATCCTTTTTTGGTACCAGCTTTATAGAGATATAATTCACATGCCATTCAATTCATCCATTTAAAGTGCACAATTCAATGGTTTTTATAGTCACAGAGTTGTTGTAACCATCGCTACAATCAATTCTAGCACATTTTCATTATCCCACAAAAGAAACCCCATGCCTACAGCAGACACTCCCCACTCGCCCATCCCTCCTCAGCCCTAAGTAATCATTACCCTACTTTCCATATTTGTGGACTTGCCTATTCTGGACATTTTGTATACAGATCTTTCTTGACTTATGATGGGATCATATTCTAATAAGTCCATTGTAAGCTGAAAATGAATTTACTATACCAAACCTACCAGACGTCATGGCTTAAGCTAGCCTGCCACAAACATACTCAGAACACTTACATGAGCCTACAGTTGGGCAAAATCGTCTAACACAAAGTGTTGATATTTCATGTAACTTGCCAAATACTGTACTGAAAGTGAGAGACAGGATGACTGTCTGGGTGCAGGTTGTTGACTCTCGTGATCACATGGCTGACGGGCAGCTGTGGCTGCATCGGGAGGGAGGATCATACAGCCTATATCATTGGCTCAAGAAAAGATCCAAATTCAAAATTCAAAGTATGGTGAAATGCCTAGCGTTTTCACACTATCATAAAGTCAAAAAACCCTAAGTCGAACCATACTAAGTCAGGGAACCTTTGTAAATGGAATCACCCAATGTGAACTTTTGTGCCCAGCTTCTTTCACTTAGCACAATATTTTCGAGGTTCATCCATGTTGGGGTGTGTATCAGTACTTCTTTTCATTGCAAATAACATCCCACTCTCTGGATATACCACTCTCTGGACATGTGGGTTGATTCCAATCTGGGGCTATGATGAATAACACTGCTACGGACAGTCCTGTGTTAGTTCTACTACAAAGCTCTTATTTATAGCATACCACATTCTAGCATTCTCTAGGTTACAACTATTAGTCTTCATTTCATTTTTTGGTAATTATTTTAGGGCAAAATATGTTCTCTCTAGTTAACTGGTGTTACAATCACAGTGTCATGGGAAAAGCAACCTGTTCCTAGGGTCGGAGATAAACAGCACCAAAGTTACTAATATGTACTAATTAACAATAATAACGGCAGCCATGAGTTATTTAGATTCTCCTATGTGTTCATTACTTCCCGTTCCTTCAGTTGATGCACCTAATTAATCTAATAATTCTCCCATTGCTGGTGGATTTGGGTTGTTCCCATTTTATAACATGGAAGTTAATCCTTCAACAACCATTTCCATGCAACATTTTTTTTCTTTCTTCCAGAAGTATTTTCTCAGGATAAAATCACAATCCTGGTAAAAAAGGATAAAGCCTCTTCTGGTGTTCACTTAATTGCCATATTGATTTATAAAATTATTTAGAAATATCCATTCCAGCAAACTCTGCCAGAAATAGGTACTGACTTTTTAAAAGATATTTGTTTGTTTGTTTGTTTGTTTGTTTATTTTAGAGAGAGAGCACACAAGCATAAGCGAGTGGTGCAGGGAGGGGGAGAAGAGGGAGAAGAAGAATCAGATTCCCCCATTGAGCAGGGAGACTGATGAGGGGCTCAATCCCAGGACCCTGAAGTCATGACCTGACCTGAAGGCAGAAGCTTAACCAGCTGAGCCACCCAGGTGCCCCTAGGTGGTGACTTTTTTAAACTTACAAATTTTATCCATGCAAAATACAAACTCCGCTGTAATGCCTTAATTTGCAGATCTTTGATTACTTCTTTATTATTTTGTTGAAGAATAAGGCAGTTACCTCATGGAATCTTTGAAAAATTGAAATAAAATGAACACAAGCTTTGACCCCATATCTTCATGAATCACTGACTGAAGGGGTGATAACATGCTTAAATTAAAGATGATTATTTGGAACAACAGTGAGCCTCAGTGGAATTTTCTAGAAATGGCTGAAAAACTTAACTCCATTGAATGTTTTATCTTCATTAATGATTTGGAAGGAAAAAGTAAACAGCACTGAAATTAACTTCACAAATGGCTCTAAACTGAGAGAATTGTAAATAGCAATGAATAATGAGAAATTATCAAGGGATCAGAATGGTGAGAACTCGTAATATACAAAAGCCAATCCAGGGACACCTGGATGGCTTGGTGGTTGAGCATCTGCCTTTGGCTCAGAGCATGATCCCAGAGTCCTGGGATTGAGTCCCACATTGGGTTCCCTGCAGGGAGCTTGCTTCTCCCTCTGCCTGTGTCTCTGCCTCTCTCTCTCTCTCTCTCTCTCTGTGTGTGTGTGTCTCATGAACAAATAAATAAAATATAATAAATAAATAAATAAATACATACATACATACATACATACCAATCCATCCTTGAAAACAGGGCTGCCAGATCAGGAAAATGGAGTATCCAGTACAAAAGTTAGGAAGTGCTACAAGCCATATCCACTGGACACCCACCTAGCACAGGGCAAGTACCAGGGCCTGTCAGGTTCCCACATGGAACTGCCATCCTAATGCCTTGACCACTCACGCTGGTTCCCTTTGCCTGAGTATCTCATCCTCCCTTATTTACTCAACTGACACCTTCTGGGACTCAATTCGGACAGAAGCTATGTCCTCTAGCCAACTCCTGGCCAGCCTCCCTCTACTTCCTTCCGCATCACAAGGGCATCCTGGGCCTACACACATTTTAGCACTTAAGAAAAAAAAATATTTTATTTATTTATTCATGAGAGATACAGAGAGAGATGTAGAGACACAGGCAGATGGAGAAGCAGGCTCTCTGCAGAGACCCTTATGTGCGACTTGATCCCAGGACCCCAAGTCAATGGCAGATGCTAAACCACTGAGCCACCCAGGTGCCCCCATGTTAGCACTTTAAAGACCACAGTTTGGAGTCATCCAAAGACGGCTACTATGGTATACTATATTTTGAATCCCTTCCCATAAAAACATATAGAGCAACTGGAGTAGCAAAACTAAAATTCCACAAACAGTATCTACACTACAACCAAGTGACTAGATATCATCATGAACACTATAACAAGGCCCAGTGAAGACAGATCACTGCATGGCATCAGCATGTGGATCTGTGTATAAGGTAGGAGAGGGAAGTGGTGGAGCATCTGAAAGACTGGGACCAGAAGAACCCCCCAAAATAGAGTCCCATATTCCTTAAGTAAAGAAGTCAATTTTAGAATAACAACAGACACTGGGAAACACTTCCCCCATAATCTATGAGTAAATGCTGGGGGGCTCACACATGCTGGAAGGGCTAAGATATCCAAGCCCTAAAAACACTCCAAATTAACTGGTCAATATAATATACTCTTCAAAATTAAGTTCCACGCTGAGGACAACTGCTGATAATAGAGGTGAAATTAAAAGGACAGAGGTGATAGGAGGAAAGGACAAAGACATCCAGATAAAAGTAGAGGGAGAAAAAGGAGCCAGGAGATGTCAGAATTCATAAGGCCTTGACTTTTAAACACTTCACAAAACAACAGAAGAGAGAACTCCGGAGCTAAATGTAGAAAATCTTTCCTGACTAGCCCCCACCAAAAAGTATCAGAGAATACATCTTGTGTAAAAAAACAAACAAACAAATGAGCATGCACAAATTCCACACAAAATTATTATGTATACAGCCAAGTAAGAACACAATAATGCTCTTTCACATGACGAAAGAATGAATAAAAAATAAGATGTTTTTAAAGAAGTCAATGAAACTGTTTATAACTTAATATTTCCAAATGATGTAAAAGAACAGGGGCATCTGACTGGCTCAGTTGGTGGAGCATGTGACTCTCCATCTTGTGGTTATGAGTTCAAGCCCTACATTGGGCATAGAGCCTACTTAAAATTTTCTTTTAATTTAAAAGAAATTAGAAGCAATAATAGAAGATGTGAGCTAACAACATAAATCAGAATAAGAAATACTAGAAAATAGAACTAAACTCAAGAGAGAATTAGGAACAAAGACAAAAGAGCATTTTAGAAATGGAGACTAAGACTGAAAAAAAAAAGAAAAGCTAAAGAAACACAACATATAATACCTTAAAAGAAATAGAAGACATAAAAGAGGAACTTTTAAATAAAAATAGTCATAAGAATTAGACACAAAAGTGACAAATGCAGAAGATAGTCAAAGATGATCCAACACATATATAACTAGAGCACTAGAAGAAAACTATCCAAAGAAAGTAACAGAACAAATTCTAAAACTCTAGCTTAAAATGACTGTCCTAAAATACTGTTGTTGTTTTTTAATTTGAAACTGCATTTAAAATGCCACATACTGGGGCACCCAGGTAGCTCAATGGTTGAACGTCTGCCTTTGGCTCAGGTCATGATCCCTCAGTCCTGGGATTGAGTCCTGCATTGAGCTACCCACAGGGAGCCTGCCTCTCCCTCTGCCTGTGTCTCTGCCTCTGTGTGTCTCTCATGATTAAATAAATAAAATCTTAAATTAAATAAAATAAAATGCCACATCCTATTTCTAGGTATCATCAACCCAGGACAACCAGCAGAGAGACATATTCTAATAAAATAGTTAGAAGAAAAAAATGCCTTAGGGCATCCAAGAACAAAAACTAAGTCACTTCTAAGGGAAAGAATATCAGATTGTCATCAAATGTTCTGAGAGTGGCACAATATGCCAAAAGACAATGGCATATATTTAATATATTCAAAGAAAGAGAAGTTGAGTGCTGAGTGAATGAACCCAGTCCTAAAATACCACAATTGTATGATTCCACTTATTTAAAACATCTGAAATAAGTAAATCTACAGAGACAAAAACGTAGATGAGTGGTTGCCAGAGCTGGAGGGAAGAGGGAATGAGGAATGACTGCTAATGGGTACAGAGTTTCTTTTGAGGATAATGAAATTGTTCTTGAACTAGACAGTGGTGGTAGTTTCACAACTTGGTGAATACACTAAAAACCACTGAAATGTACACTGTAGAAGAGTAAGTGTTATGATATGTGAATTATATCTCAATAAAGGTATAAAATGAAAAAAGAAAAAGAAAAACTATGTAAGCCAAAGATTTTACACCTAGCCAAACTAACCTTTAGGTATAAAAGCTAACAAATGGTTCTCATGAAGACAGTACTCAAGAAGTATTGTTCCCACAGGCCCTTTTTGAGTGTGAACTTCACACACTCTTGAGTGTGAACTTCATTTTGCTAAAATCACAGGAATATTAAATATATATAAATACTTGTGTAAATATATATACTTGTAGAGCTAAGACTATTAGAGAGTGTACAGTATGCAATGACTATATGTATGACAGCATAGCTATCAAAAATAGGTGGGAAGCACAAATAAAAAACAGAATCTCAAATACAGAGAACAAACTGGCTGTAGCCAGAAGGGAGGCAGATGGGGGCATGAGTGAAATAAGTGATGAGGATAAAAAGTACAGTTATCATGCTGAGCACTGGGTAATGTATAGAATTGTTGATCGTTGTATTGGATGCCTGAAACTGATATAACACTGCATGTTAACTATACTTGAAAATTTTTTAAAAATGGATAGGAGATAGGGAGAGTGACAAAGAATTAAATTAAACTAGTTGATGCACAACGATTAACTTGGAATTAGAAAGTATGGCCTGGGGGGAGAAATGAGCAGAGGCTGAAGAGGTTATACACTGATTTCAATATTGTTCATTGAAATATTGTTCATTGCAGAGAACAAATAGACCATACTCAAAACCAAGGGATTATGGGTATTGTGTAAAGCTATTTTATACAGGTGGAAAAAAATAAATGAAGTGTGTCTCTAGATACCACTGTAGTATGAATCCCAAAATATATGCTTCAGAGAAAATATGGAAGATGAAATAGAAAAGCACATATAATATGCTCCTGTTTATTGAAAAAGGGGGTTATACATATTTGCTTCAATTAAAAAAAACAATAGGGATCCCTGGGTGGCTCAGCAGGGATCCCTTGGTGGCTCAGCGGTTTAGCACCACCTTCAGCCCAGGGTGTGATCCTGGGGACCCGAGATCGAGTCCCACGTCGGGCTCCCTGTGTGGAGCCTGCTTCTCCTCTGCCTGTGTCTCTGCCTCTCTCTCTGTGTGTGTCTCTCATGAGTAAATAAATAAAATCTTTTAAAAATATATATAAAAAATAAAAATAAAAATAAATAATAAAAATAAATAAATAAAATAAAAGATAAACCATATATTTTTAATTATAAGGGAGGAAAAGAATAGGGAAAACAGACAGAAGCTTCACTTACTTGAATTTATCTTGTTTTGTAATTTATCTTGTTTTTTGATTTAGAATCATTAATTACTTTATGGAATTGTAAAGTAAAATGAAAAGCAATGACTACAAGTTAAAAATAAAGAAATTTAACAATATCAAAAATCTCTAAAAGCACATTCAATTGGTGGCAGAGCCACACAGAGAATTATTATTCAAAATAACTTTAAGAGACAGTAATTTTATTTTTTTAAGAGACAGTAATTTTAACTGTAAATCCTTCATAAACTATACACTAAGAATCATTACATTATTGGAGCTAGTGTTGGTATTGTTTTTCTGTTGGATGTGTAATGATAAAGCAGATTTTTATGTTACTCTGATTCTATCATTCATAATTTTCATAAGATCAAGCTCAGAATAGAAGAGATATGGATGTAATCTAGAAAAGATGAAAGAGAAACTAGTCCTGACATTTGATTATAAATACCAGTATAAATCCATGATGTATTTTATCTGTTAAAAATGTCTTAGCACTGTCCACTGAAAAGACCTAAAACAATGAAAGCCCCAAAAGCAATGAGCATCCCTAAAGCACAGACTGTACTCTTGAAATTTCATTTCCCAGTAGAAGAAATCAGGGCTTCTTGGAGAAATGACTGATTCTGTATCTTGGGCAGGAAATGGACAAGGTGAGCCTAAAACATATTGCCATACCAAGTTCCTAGGACACTATCAAATACCCACTAGGGTAATGTCAAAACAGGTCAAACTGAGGAAACTCACTGGCCAAAAGTAATACATTTTGAGCATCAATGGAAAATAACTTCAGTGGGTTAAAACATTGAATTTATTTGCACACACAAGTATAAAATGATGCTTTAAAAATCTATCCAGTTGGTCCGTATTAGAAGATATTAGAGAACTCAATTTATCATTTTTAAATGTCTACTTTCCTTTACTTTTGGGCAACTAAATAGATTTAGAATGATGCCATTCTGTAACCTCTAGTTAATGAACAAACAGAGGCACTGACAATTATCACCAAGATCACAAAGAGAGGCACTATTGCCTCCTGATGGAAGAGTCTTGCCAAACATAATAAGAACAATAATATCAATTAAATCTGAATCTGATCATTGACAGCTTATAGGAAGTAGAGAGGACAGAGAATCATTTTATATATATGACAGGTGGGTATAATCATTCAAATCCAGACCATAGGAAGCTATAAAGGACCAAAGACATTTCTCTATGAGAAAAGAAAGCATATATTAGACTTTAAGAGTCAAATTACATATCAAACAATTGCAGGATGTGGCCCTTATTCAAATAAGTCACTAAAACATAACACTTGTGAAAATGGAAATTTGAATAGTAACTTAGCGTTTGATGACAAAGAGTTACTGTTAAATTTTTTAAGATGTAAGAATGATATTGTGGAATTTGTTTCAAAAAATAGTCCTTATTTTGTAAAGCTATACAGCTGTAATAATTCTGGGAATAATTCTGCACTATTTGAGATTTGCTTCGAAATAATATAGACCAAACACATATACACAAATGAGTATGAGAAAACAGGTAAATCTAGAGAAATCGGTGTAAGACCAGCAGATTGTATCAATGCCAATATTCTGGTTGTGATATTGTACTACAGTTTAACAAGATGTTCCTACTGGGGGAAACTGGGTGAAGTAGGTACAGATCTGTGTCATTTCTTATAGCTTTGTGTAAATCTACAATTACCTCAATAAAAGTTCCAACTAAAAAACCCAATAAATGGAGGACGTTGATGGAGGTATAAACAAAATAAGATCGGTGAGGTTGGCAAAGAATTGATAATTGTTGAAGCTGAGTGATGGGTTCCAGGAGTTCGTTATATTATTTTATTCACACTTGTATATGTTTGTAATTTACTATAATATGGTTTTTAATGCATTTATTTTTCATACCTCTCCATCTGTAAACTTTTGAGACAGGATTTGTGTATTATGCATCTGCAGTTATTTGCAGAAGACTTGAATAAAAATATATTGGTTAGATAAACTCATGTAGAAATGGATGGAAAAACAGTTACAAGTGAGTGCATTATTAGATAGAAAAATACATCAAACTGGTGAGGCTTTCAACCCCAGATCTGATACCAAAGTCCAGTCGTTACTAGTTAGTACCAAACTAATGATGAAATAAGAGAAGTATGGAAGACAACTAACTGCTCACCAACATCTGATTTTCCACTTTGGTGGTGGATTATAATTCCATTGAAATCAGGTTTGTTGTATGACTCCCTTTGACCAATTAAACAGGATTAAAAAGTCCTTTGTGTCAACTTGTAGAAAAATCTTTAAGAGACAGTTCACCATGTTCCCTCTTTTCCTCTTGGGCAGGGAGCTCAGTGGAAAGTGGCTGCTCCTTTACAGTGTGGGGGGTCCTGAGTAATGTGAAGAGGAGAAAAAGCCAGTAGGTAGCGTGTACAAAAAAAAAAAAAAAAAAAAAAAAAAAAAAAAAAAAAAAAAAAAAAAAAACCTTTGTTGTTCCACACCACCAAGATTTGGGGGCTGTTACTAACTCTCTAAGTAGCATAACCCGATAGAGGGGGCTGCTGGGTTTGCTTTGTTTTAGTAGAGCAGGAGCAAGAACAGTGAAGTCTGGGCTTGAGGGAGCCCAGGACAGGGATGGTGAGAGTATAAACCAGAACAGAGGCAGAGGAAGGCAACAGCGCTGAGCTGTGACAGAGGTGGAATCCGCAGGGCTGGGAAATGAAGAGTGGGCCTGAGGGAGGGAGAGAGGCCAGGATGTTTCCAGGAATGCGGTAGGAATGGCGCCACCACTGTCACTCCGGAAGGGAGCATGAGACAGGGGGAGAATGCCACCCAAGGGAAAGATGGGGACAATTTTGGTCTTAAAAAGGATCAAGCAAGGCTACAAATACATGCTGCTGTACAGTCCAGCTGCAAGAAAGCAAAGCAGAATCTCAGCACTGACAGTGCATATAGGAAGGGTGGTGATGTGAATGAACCCCCCCACTCCCCTCACCCCCACCGCCCCAGCCTCCAAGCTGGGCTGGGCTGTGCTGTGCTTGCAAGATCCCTGACAGATGGGCCCGTGCCCACTTCTCAACCTTTGCCAGGAAAAGTGATTCCCTGGCTTCTCCAGGAACCCAGCAGTGTCTGCCAAGGCCAGTGGTCAGCAGGTTTTCCCCTTGGTAAGCAGGCAGCAGTCGCCCCTGGGGCAGACAGACCACAGAGCATTAATCAATAATCACTTTTATCAGGGCTTTCAAGAATTGGCTTTTGGCAGTAGGGTTCCAGAATTTCTGAGTTTCAACCTTGAAAAGACCTTTCTCCAGAAGTCTCTTCTTGTCAAAAGTAAAACAAGCCACGAGAGATCTAAGTAATACCTCTTTATTTAGTAGTTTCCGAGAGTGGCAATCTCTTACCGGTAGTATTAAAATAAAGTGACAATAACAAAAATTATAATTTATTTTTTAGCACTTTATCACATGCCAGGTATTGTGCAAAAGGCTTCATATACAGTACTTCTTCATTCATGTAGCCCTGCCATCAACTTTATGAAGTCATAAAAACAATGTGATGGAAAACTGACATTACATCCTGAGAAAGGTGAATTCTCTGACTACAGCTCTTCTGTTTGCTGAGAAACGTGATGATTGTGGGGATGTAAGCTTGGAAGAATCAGAGGTAAATTATGCTATATAATCAGAGGAGAAGAGTGATGAGAAAAGAAGGAAGAAAAAGATAGAGGAGCTAGAAGGCAACACTTAGAAGCTGGAGCCCCAAAGGGGAAAAAGGAGAACAAAGCTTACACGCACACACGTGTATACACACACACACACACACACACATACAACTGGTGGGGCATCTGGGAATATCAAACAACTTGATGTTTGTTGCAGGGCATAGCACGTAAAACATCTCTTAATTCCCCCTACAAAATTTTTTAATGAAATACACATTGCACATTAATGTTTTGAGAGGATGATGGGGTGGGTTATAAAGAAGTAATAATTCCCACTTGAAAGTTAAGGAAAAGCAAAACAAGGATGCTCAAGGCATTATGCTAAGTCAAATAAGGCACAAATAAATACTGTATGGTATAACTTATATGTAGAATAAAAAAAAAAGGCCAAACGCATAGAAACAGAATACAATGGTGGTTGCCAGGGGCTGGAGAGGTGGGTGGGTAAAAGAATTGGGAAAATATTGGTCAAAGTGTACAAACTTTCAGTTATAAGATGAATAACTTCTGAGGATCTAATGTATAGCATCATGACTACAGATGATAATACTATATTGTTTCCTCGAAACTTGCAAAGAGAGTAGATCTTAAGCATTCTCATCTTTTAAAAAAGGAATATGTTAATTAACTTGATTGTGGCAAATATTTCACAATGTATTCATATATCACATGATCTCATTGTACACTTTAAATATATATAATTTTATTTGTTGATTATACCACAATAAAGCTTGAGGGGAATCTTTATAATCTTTATAATGACAGCAACATTTTTACTGGGCTGAAAAAAATCCAAAGTTCTAAGTGGCCCCATCAAACAATGGTGCATGCATACACTGGAATAATACCCAGTGATAAAAAAGACCAAGCTATTGATCCAATAGTATCAAAGATGCATCTTAAATGCATTTTGCTAAGTGAAAGAAGTTCAGACCCAAAAACCCTCATAAAATATGATTCTATTTATATGATAAAATGAAAAAGGCAAAATGTGAGGGGCAGAAAACAGATCAGTAGTAGCCAGGGGTTGGAAGAAGGGGAGAAGTTGACTATAGGGGAGCACACAGGGGATTTTTTAGGGTGATAAAGCTATCCTGCGTGGTTCTGAGGTGGTGGATACATGATTCCCCATTTACTCAAATCCTTACACAGTGAACTTTATTGTATGTAAAAACTCTTTAAGCAACCAGAATGTCCAAGGGTCTCAGGATGGAATGTGGACCGTGAAAAGTGAACCTATCTGTATCAAAAAAACACATAACCTTACTGATAGGAGTAGGGGAAAAAGTATTTCATCTAAGTAATTTTGATTGCTTACAGTATTTTGACAATTTATCTAAAGAAATTGTAGATAATGAGAGCTAGATTTCCTGCTGCCTGAGAAAGAAGGTAAAACTCAGCAAAGAGAGAAGGCTAGAATAAACCCAGGGCACCTGGGTGGCTCAGTGATTGAGCATCTGCCTTTGGCTCAGGTCGTGATCCCAGGGTCCTGGGATCTAGTTCCACATCAGGCTCCCTTCCCCACAGGGAGCCTGCTTCTCCCTCTGCCTGTGTCTCTGCCTCTCTGTCTCTCATGAATAAATAAATAAAGTATTTAGGGAAAAAAAGGTAGAATAAACCCTTGAGTATAGGCTGGACTTAGTGACTCATTTCCAGAGAATAAATTATGGAAAGGGGAAAATACAATCCTTAAAGTGGAGAGCCTGGCAGATGCCACTGTAATCAAGCAATCAGGGTTAATATCACCAGACTTAAGTCACATGGATGGCCTGTTACCCTGACACGAAGGAATAAGAACCCTTTACCTCAGTAGTATTCTTCCCCAAACACGAGGAAAAACATCAGGAAAACTAAAATTGAGGGACAATCTATAACATATCTGACCAGTCCTCTCAAAAACTATTAAAGTCATGAAGATCAAGCAAGGAATGAGAAATTGTCACAAATTAAAACACACTAAGATGTGGTACACAAGTGCAGTGTGGCCTCCTGGACTGGGTGCTGGAACATAAAAAAGGAGCAGTAGTGGAAAAGCAGATGTCATCTGAATAAAGTCTGTAGTTGAGTTAATAGGAAGGCCCCAATATCAATGTCTTAGTTTTGACTGAGGCTCCACAGCTATGCAAGATGTTAACACTGGGGGAAGCTGGGTGGAGGACACATGGTGACTCTCTATTCTATCTGCGAGCCTTTCTGTAAGTCTGAAATTATTTCAAAAGAATTGGCATGGGCTGGAAGTAGATTATAAATCACCACCACTCATACACTATTGGCTTGAAACTAGTCCTACATCCTTAATCCACCTGTAAGGGTGGCTGGGAGCTGTAATCAGCCTTACGTGCACAGGAAAAAGAACATAGAACATGATTTTGTAAACACCCAGCATTGTCTCTACGTACCACTCTAAAGGTATGAGGCAGACACAGTAAGCAAGAGAAGGTTCACCGCCCCAAGTTCAAGCAGCAACTTTCCCCAAACCTTTTTTTTTTTAAAGATTTTATTTATTTATTCATGAGAGAGAGAGAGGCAGAGACACAGGCAGAGGGAGAAGCAGGTTCCATGCAGGGAGCCCAACACGGGACTTGATCCCGGGTCTCCAGGATCAGGCCCTGGGCTGAAGGTAGCGCTAAACCACTGAGCCACCCAGGCTGCTCTCCCCAAACCTTTTGACCCTGACCCTTTAACTGCCCAGAGTAGCCAGTCACGTTTTAGGAAGAGTTGTGCTGTTGGGAGAAGAGTTTGTGCAGTGCTTTGGGAAACACTTCCAACTCACGAACAGCTTTATGCTTCAAATGCATTGTCCCGTTTTATCCTCATGGCCACCCTCCAGGTTTAGAGATGAGGAGCCTGACAGGTGTGGAGTGTCTCACTGCATGGACCTACCGAAGACCCAGCTGGACATCTGATGAGGTCATGGGGTTAAAAACAAAACAGAAACCTTAACTTTACTGTGGGCCTAAATTGTCTCCCCCACCCCCAATCCAGATGTTGAAGTCCTAACCCCCAAAACTCAGAATGTGGCTGTATTTAGAGATGATCTTAAAAGAGATGACATATTTATAACAAAGTCTTGAGGGTGGTTCCTGTTCCAACCTATGTAATGATCTCAGAGGAAGAGGACATTTGGACACAGACACACGTCTACGGAAAGACTGCGTCTGTGAAGACTGCCGTCTGCAAGCCAAGGAGATAGACCTCACTCAGAAGAGATCAACCCCCTAACACCGTAATCTTGGACAGCCAGCCTAATGAACTGTGGAAAAATTAATTTGTTTTTTAAGCCACTCAGGAATCAGGACCATAGTCCTTGTTATGGCGGTCCTGGCGAACTAACACGGCCTGTCTGCAGTTATCCCCGGGTCACTGAGCCCCATAGGAAGGAGTGGAGAGTGAGCCTTTCTATTCCCAGCTGGTCTTTTCCAGAGGGAGAATCAGACCTCAAGGAAGCAAGGTGGTACCCACTCGCTCAACCTCTAAAGGAGCAGGAGCTTCAATCTGCCCATTCCCACCAGTGACCTCAAGCACCTTACCTGGCAAGGGGTAGCCTAGTGCCCAAAGCAAGGCTGTGCCACTCACCAGCTGAGAAACTTTGAGGGAGTGACAATCTCTCAGAGCCCCAATGACCCCACCAAGAAAACGAGGAAAATGGGTGATGCTTGCCCAACAAGGTGTTCATCGAGCTAAATTGGTCAAAAGTTTGTGAAAGCACTTCATACCAGGCCCAGTCAGTATACATTCAGTCAGAACACAAACATAGCATCCACCATCACTACAACTTGGAGACTCTTAACTCTTATGAGTCACGGCCCGGCCAGGCGTCTGGATGGGAGCATTAAATACACCTGGGCACACATCCCTAGATGACCATGAGGTGACCTGAGTTAAGTCCATTCTCTGAACTCTGTTCAGCTGTAAAATAGAAACAAAAACAGTGGCTCCCTGGAGGGATGTCTCTTGGGTCCTGATGATATTGCACGCACAAAGCTCTCAGCATGGAGGCTGGCCCGTCATTATGATCATCACCCAGGTTATTAGAATGTTTAGTTTTGTTTCATTTTCAAATTTCTCTTTTTCTATTTCCCCAAAATGTGCTAGCACGAGCACATCTCCCTTGAACTCATCTGAAAGCACCATGTTTTAATCACCAGTCTGTAGATGGGCAAACCTGGAGCTTCATCAATGTTATAACAATTCACAGGGAACATGATGTGACCCTGGACTGTGTTTTTAAAGCAGCCTTTTATTGGCTTCTGGGGAATGGATACCTCCTTACAAATCTTTGTTTCAAGATGTCTCTACTTAAAAGGGCAAAAAATGTTCAAGGAAGGGGTATTATATTCTTGTTCTCAGACATTGTTCTGGAAAAGGAACAGAAAGTGCTCCCAACAGGTCTGCATCAATACAATTCTATATTTAATCGTGTGGTTTGCTTTTGTGAATTCTTTATTAGCTGGTCATTAAGAGCATAATCGCTGATTGGAATCGGTGCACAGGGAGGGATTTTCTTGCTGCCTGCCTTTGAATCTTAATTGTAAGGCAGATGGAATGAGTTTGTGTACTGACCTGGGAATGAGCCTGAAGACATCTTTTCAGGGGAGTCAAAAACAAACAAGCCAGCCCCCACGCAGCCTGGCTTAGAACTGAACAACCTGGAAGGTGGTAGGAAAGGAGAACTGCGCAGGCCCCTCAGGAGCTGAACTCTAGCTCCAGATGCCAAGGGATTTGAAGTTTGGATGGACCCCCAAAGAGATGAAGGCTAAAGAAGCTGCTCCAGGGGCACCTGAGTGGCTCAGTGGTGGAACATCTACCTTCAGCTCAGGTCACGCGATCCCAGGGTCCTGGGATCGAGTCCCACCCCTGGTTCTCCCTCTGCCTCTGTCTCTGTCTCTCTTTGTGTGTCTCTCATGAATAAATAAAGTATTTAAAAAAAAAGGAAGCTTATGTAGTAGAATTACTAGCAGATTTAAGGATAATGTCTGGCAACCACACTGTTCAGTAAGATATTATTGCAGATAATATTTATCTATTTTTATTTAAATTCAATTTGCCAACATACAGTATAACACCCAGTGCTCATCCCATCAAGTGCCCTCCTCAGTGTATAGATAATATTTATTGATATTGTCTACAATGTGCCAAGTGCTTCCCGTGGATTATCTCATTTAATAAACACATACTATAATTTAAAAAATCTATCTCTTTGTTTGTTTATTTATTTATTTTAAATAGGCTCCAGGCCCAGTGTAGAACCCAATGCAGGGCTTGAACTCATGGCCCTGAGGTCAAGAGTCGGATGATTACCCAACTAAGTCACCCAGGGGGCACCTGGATGGCTCAGTCAGTTGAGTGTCTGACTGTTGATGTTAGCTCAGGTCGTGATCTCAGGGTCCTGCCTTGGAGCCCCATGTGGGGCTCCATGCTCACCAGGGAGTCTGCTTCAGGATTCTCTCTGTCTCACTCTCTCTCTCTCTCTCTCTGCCCCTTACACTGCTTTATGCTCTCTCCCTCTCTCTGTAATGAATAAATGAATCTTTAAAAAAATAAAAGAAACGTTAGACTTAAGGAAGCTAGGTAACATTCCTTGCTCTCAGATCCAGCAAGTCTAGGCTCGAACTAGGCTTTAAATTCAAGTTATTGATTTCAAAGTCGCAAGTCTTAATTACTACGATAGCGTGGTCAGTGGCAGAAGCAAGAACATCTGGATTTGTTGATAATTAAACCACAATCCTGGGCCCCAAGCAGCTTGCGGACTGACAGGGGAGTCAGACACTGTAAACACATAAATGACTTAACAATGCATTCAGTACTGGAAGAGAGTCACAGACAAAATGCCGTGACTATACAAGGGCAAGAGGAGCTTATCTGCCTGGTGGAGTCAGAACAGAATCACTGAGGAAGTCTTCCTGAAGCCGAGGAGCTCAACAGGCAGAGAAAATTGGGAGAGGTGGGGGCAAAATAAGGAAATGGTACAGCAGGTCTGAAGTCACAAGAGCATGGAAGGGCATGTTTTGTCCAGGCCACAATGAAAAGCCCAATGTGCCTTTACCAGATGGAGCATGTGCAAGAGAGCAGTTAGTTGTGCCTGGAAAGATTCACTGAGGCCAGGGATGAGGGGCCTGATGTATAGCAAGTGCTAGAGTTTATCCTGTGGAAACCAAGAGGTGAATGGCACTTGAAGCAGGGAAAAAATGCATCAAATTATGTTTTTTAGGAAAATTCTCCTAGCAGCAGTTGGGACCATGGAGACAGTCCCTGAATCCCTGAAAAGGTGAAAAAGATAAGAATTAGAGAATTCATTAGATAAGAAGTGGGTAAATGACAGACAAATTAGGACCATGGTGTCAGCAAACTGCAGCTTATAAACCAGGCAGGATGGGCTCTTGGGTCCAGAAATGAAATACACATTCCAAAGACGAGGAATGGTGTCTGCCTGCAGGTGAGACACAGCAATGGAAGAGTCCTTGAAATGAGAAATGAAGGAAGGGACAGGTGAGATCAAACTTCCTGGAGATGCTGGGTGGCTCGGTGGTTAAGCACCTGCCTTCGGCTCAGGGCATGGTTCCGGGGTCCTGGGATCAAGTCCCACATCAGGCTCCCTGCAGGGAGCCTGCTTCTCCCTCTGCCTGTGTCTCTGCCTCTCTCTGTGTCTCTCATGAATAAATAAATAAAATCTTGTAAAAAAAGAAAGTTTGCCTAGGGAAAATAAGCATGCATTCAGACATTCAACAAATTCTTATTAGACACTTATTAAGCTGTAGACACCGGGGGTATAAAGATAAACAAACCACCATAGTTTCTGACTTCAGGGAGCACACAGTCCATGCACGGGAAGAACGCTGAGTGCAGGAGGTGCCCCCAGGGTCACGTGGGAAAGACCTTGGAAACCATGCCCGGAATCTCTCCACTTTCCTGCAGAGTAAGCTTGGACGATGAGCAAGTGGACCTAGTGGTCATCATCCAAGGGGGCAACGCGCTCACAGCAACTTGGTGAGACAGGATGACCAGGATATAGGAAAGTATTCTTCCCCTCGAAATGAAAAGAATGGAGATTCCACTGCCCAAAAACTGGTGACCTAAGTGACAGTAGCTTTTTTTTTAAATTAAGATATTTATTTACTTATTTGAGAGAGAGAGCACACGCAGAAGGGGGAAGAGACAGAAGGATTGTGAGAAGCAGACTCCCCACTGAGCAGAGAGCTTGATGTGGGACTTGATCCCAGAACCCTGAGATCACGACCTGAGCCAAAGGTAGATGCTTAATCGACTGATCCACCCAGGTGCCCCATGGAGTAGCTTTTTATACCATAATTTGAATAAGATAGAACAGCTGGGCACGATTTTTGGAACCTGGGATTTGGAGTTTTGCCCACCCAGGTTCCAACTTCAGACTCTCCAGTTGACTGAATGATACTATCTTTCTCCTGCCTGTATGGTGTCTTCATCTGAAGAATATGGACAGTAACATCTTCCACCTCAGTTTGAGGTGAGAAGTACCTGAAGGGACTTTATGAAATGCCTATTGAAAGGACTGGAATACAGCAGGTGAATATCGGAGTCTCTGAGTCATACCCAATACATATACACCCCTCCTCCCCACTTAAATTTCTAAATAAGGAGAGAAATAAAATATAAGAGTACAAATAGAGGCCAAATATCAACTTTATTACTGATTATCTATTGCTGTATAACAAACTGCTTTAAAATTTAGTGGCTTGAAAATTATATTTATTGAGCTCATAAAGCTGCCATTTGGACAGAGCCAAACAGAGACATCTTGTCTCCGCTCTTCTCACATTGGTTGGGGCAGCCCACAGGCCCAGGGCTAGAATCATCCAAAGGCTCCATCACTCACATGTGGGGCAGCTGGCAGCTGGGACCTGCGGCCAGGACCAGGATACCTGTGCTCTCCACATGCTGGCAGGGTTCCAGCGGCGGGCATCCCTGGAGGACCAGGTGGGAGCTGTATTGCCTTTTATGACTCAGCCTCAGAGTTCACATAGCATCATTTCTGTCATTCTCATAGCCCTGCCAGATTTAAGGTGGGGGGGGGTACATAGAGACCCATCTCTTGATGGAGGAGTATCAAGATCACATTTGAAGAAGAACACAAGTAGGATGGGATATATATTGGTGTGGCCCTGGTTGGCTGACCCGTCAGGCTAAGTTACAGAGGAGGGTTTAGTAAAGCGACTATGGGGTAGGGGAAAGAATTTAGGAAAAGCAATTAGACCTCGTTACAGTGGAGCTGTCACAACGCCTAGGCTCAAAGGGGTAAGGGAAGGGAGTGACTACCTGAGAGAGTGACAAACTCCAGCTGAGGAATGAAGCTGCCCAATGGCACCTGGCAGGGAGAGAGCCGCAGGAAGAGATACCGCAGCCTTACTCTCCTCCTTCCTTCTGACCTCCTTCTATACCTCCCCAGCTTGAAACCAGAGGGGAAGCATGTATTTCAGGATGCAACCAAGAACAGAACAGAAAGGATCAGGAGGGGCAAACAAAAGCCATCTAGCACAAAATCCATGTTGGAACATCTGCACTTGTGGGGGGTTACTAAGTGGAGCCCCCATCTTTCAGCCTCCAAATCTCAAACAAGGACCAGCCCTTTCCTTTGGGTAGAAGTTTGCATCTGCAGAGCAGGTGCATTTCCCCGGGGCCACAGCCTCCTCCTGGTCATGTGGAAGAGAAGTAGGAAAAGGCTGAATCAGTCCCCTTTGTTCCTTGAGTCCAAACAGAAAAGGGGACTGGTCACCCACCAGACAATTCACTGCACCGCTCTGGAGGCCTAAGGGGTGCAAGGGCTGTAAGAGGTAAAGCCCCTCTCAGAAAAATGGGGGGATTTCCCCCAACAGGACTCAGCCATGACCCTCCTTTTGTTTACTGGCCCCCTGACTTCCACCATAAAGGAAACCCAGGCCAGATGAGCGCAGCGCAGAGCAGAAGCAGAGATTTTTGTCTGTATTAAGCCAGCAGCATCATCCATCAATTTCAGGCACATCAAACAGACCAATTTAAAACAAAAGACTTTTCATTGGATTTCTGCATTTCCCATGTACACAAATAATACGAGAGGAGACAACCAATGCCTGAGCATCTCAATCTTACTCCTTCTAGATCCTAACACAACCTGACATTCTTCAGGGCAACTTTTCAAACAAACAGCCAGGAATGGACAGGAGGCAAATGCTTTGTGCAAACACCAATAATTCTCATTCTATCCTCTTACATATTGACATGTTCTAGCTGTAATCTTCTCTTTTTAACCTGTTTTGCTTTGGGAGAAGGTGAAGAGTCTCAGGAGGCAATTGCAAGGGACAGGGAAGAGATGGAAGAGAAGGTAGGGTGGGAGATGTTAGCCTGGTAGAGGCCACCCCCCCAAGACCTCCCCCCAGGCCTTCCAGGCACTCCTGACCACCTCCCATTTTACTCCCCCCACACCAGGACAGGAATGATGTATGGCATTTCCTTGTTCGTGTGCTCTACCCTCCCACCCTCCTCAAAGGTAGAGGCAGCTTCTTACAGGTAGGGGCTATGCCTTTCCCAGTGCTACACAGCTCGGTACCTGGCTCATTATACATGAGGGTGATAATAGCATAAAATAGGACGGACTGCAGTGAGCACACCAGCTCTGGAGATCATTGCAACACTCTCCTCCTTCTCCAGTGACACACGCTCAACAGACGAGATGTGTGAAATTGCTGTAGGGGCACCTGGGTGGCTCAGCGGTTGAGTGTCTGTCTTTGGCTCAGGTTGTGATCCTGGAGTCTTGGAATCAAGCCCCAGGGTGGGCTCCTCGCAGGGAGCCTGCTTCTCCTCTGCCTATGTCTCCGCCTCTCTCTGTGTGTCTCTCATGAAATGAATAAAATCTTTAAAAAGAAAAGAAATTGCTGTATAAACTGTGTTACCTGTACTGCACCCCACTAGTTAGTCCAAGAGCTGGGAGGCCCAACTGTCAGGACCCCAAGACTCTGTGGCGAGACCAGACAGGTTATTTTAAATCCTGGAATTATGGTGTCGAGCTTAAAAGCAGGACAGCCTCAGTTTAAATCCCAACTGAACCTATTACTGGCTGTGTGATTTTGATGAGGTCACTTGCCTTCTCTGTGCCTTGTTTTCATCATTTGGAAACTTGGGACCATAATGGAAACTACCTCCTAGAGCGGCTTGAGAATCAAATGAGTCAAAATATAAAACTTTTGGAGCAGTGCCCAGCATATGGCAACCACTATTAACATTAGGTACTATTAATAAGCATAGTGGCTTTCATTATTAATATTAATAGCTTGTATCTGGCTACTGTCAGAGTCTCCTGAAATCGTAGAAGTGGACAGAATCTTAGAGGTCCTACATTCCATCCTCTTGTCCCTGCACCCCAATGGGTGGGTGGCTGACCACAGAGGGAATCAACATTTTTCAAACACCTACTATGAACCAGAACAAGCACTCGATGTTTAGTACACATCATCACACTTGCGTCTCAATACAATTCAGTGAGACAGATACGGCTATTCCCCCATTTTACAGATAGGGAATGGAAGTTTAAAGGGAAAGTTGCCTCTGGTGGGGCTGGATTCCAGCTGGGATCTCCACACCCTAAACTTAGGACTTTGTTGGCTAGAGTCCTGCCCTGCGCTCCAGTCACTGTATGTCTGCTAGCCTTCTCTCTGCAGCCAGACTCAGCACCTGCCATCTCCTCCGGCTCTATCCCCTCCACCCACTCCCATTTAATAAGTGTAAAAATACTTTTACTGAATCATTTATTCATAATTTTCTCAACACCCACCATGTGCCAGTCAGCAGCATGTGTGCTGTGGGTACAACAATGAGTAATCCACAGTCCCTTACCACGGAGTCTAAGGGAGTCTGGGGAACTCTGTATTTCTCATGCCAGGTAAATATCAATAAGGCCATTTGATTGATTGAGACAGAGGAAGAGATGGACAGCCACAGTCAAGGTCTCAGACTGATCTCCCCCTGGAAAGCAGAGCCTGAGTCAAGAAATTGCATGCAGGTAATTTGTTTTGGAAAGTAAGACCAAGGCAGTCACCATGATGGGCAACTGGGGCATTATTCCCCTGGGACCTTTGTGGAGTCACCTTCTAGAAACCTCTACCAACATTTATCCACCAGCTCTTCTCTTCTATAGTTCAAGGGTTCACCATGAGGTGTTCAGTGTGTGGCACTTCCACATAGCACATGCTTGAGTATCAAGCAGTTTCGCCACAAGCATCCACTGCTAAAAATCCTGACGCACCCCACGGCAGAAAACATTGCCAGTGCATTTGCCTGGACAGAGACAGTTGCTTCTGTAATGGCTGGAGCAAAAGGAGGACGAGCAACAACAGCATCACATTTGAAGTTATCATAAATACAAATATAAATACAAATTCTCATGACCCAGCCCAGACTTACGGAGTCAGACACTCAGGGAGTGGGCTCAGCAATCTTTTTCCCCAAGCCTTCCAGGTGATCATGATGCACACTTGAGACTCGCTGGTCTAGAGAACTGTGGGTCAGGATACAAGGAGTGTCTGACCCAGCTAATACACTGATCCTAACAGCTGAACATTCCAATTATTTCAAATCCCAAGGTAGAAATCTGCAGGTGACCTTCAACTCACCTCCAAGTCTGACAACCGCCTGCTCATTCAAACACCTATTGTCTGCAGCTACTTTCATACAAAACAGACCATGTAGCCACAAACCTAAACTATTTACTATTCAGCCTTTTAAGAAAACGTTTGCAGGGCATCTGGGGGGCTCAGTGGCTGAGCATCTGCCTTTGACTCAGGGCATGATCCTGGGGTCCTGGCATGGAGTCCCACATCGGGCTCCCTACAGGGAGCCTGCTTCTCCCTCTGCCTGTGTCTCTGCCTCTCTCTGTATGTCTCTCATGAATAAATAAATAAAGTCTTTTTTTTTTAAAAGAAAACTTATGCCAACTCCTAAAATAGAGTCCAGATATACACACACAACAATGGTCATAACTGATTTCTGACAAAGCTGCTAAAGCAATTCAAGTGATAGTCTTTTCAACAAACGTTATTGGAACAAGTGGGTATCTATATGCTAGAAAATAAACTTCAACCTACACTTTGCACCTTATGCAAAAATTAGCTCAAAACAAGTAACAGATATAAATAGAAAATATAGTCATATAAAACTCCTAGAAGAAAACATCAGAGAAAACAATTGTGGCCTTGGAGAGGCAAAAATCCTGAGACATGACAGCAAAAGTACAATCCATAAAATAATAAATTGATAAATTATGCTTCATTAAAACCTTTGGTCTGCAGAAAGCAATGTTCAAAGGATGAAGTACAAGCTGAAGACTATAAACATATATTTGCAAATCACTTCTCAACAAATAAGCTTGTATTTAGAATACATAAAGAATGTCACGGGGCACCTTGGTGGCTCAGTCAGTTAAGCATCTGACTCTTTATTTCAGCTCAGGTCATAATCTCAGGGTCATGAGACTGAGTCTCACATCAGGTTCTACATTCGGTGTGGAGCCTGCTTGAGACTCTCTGTCCCTCTGCCCCTCCCCCCCTTGCACTTGAGCACACACTCAAATAAATACATAAATAAAATCTTAAATAAAATAAATAAATAAAATATTTTTTAAAAAGAATGTCAAAATTCAACAATAAGAAAACAAAACAGGGGCAGGGCAGCCCTGGTGGCTCAGTGGTTTAGTGACGCCTTCAGCTCAGGCCCTGATCCTGGAGACCTGGGACTGAGTTCCATGTCAAGCTCCCTGCATGGAGCCTGCTTCTCCCTCTGCCTGTGTCTCTGCTTCTCTCTCTCTCTCTCTCTCTGTCTCTCATGAGTAAAATAAAATCTTAAAAAAAAAAAAAAAGAAAACAACACAGGTTTTAAAATGAATGAAGGACTAGAGCAGATACTTCACCAAAGAAGATATGTGGATGGCAGGTAAGAACAGAAAAATAATGTTCAACATCTTAAGTCATTAGGAAAAGGAAAATGAAAATGATGAGACATGGCCCACATACCTATTAGAATGGCTAAAGTTGTTCAGGAAATTTTAAATCTGACACTACCACATGCTGGGGGGACAGGGAGCAACTGGATCTTTCATGCATTGTCACTGGGAATGTAAAATGCTACAGCCACTCTAGAAAATATCTTGGCAATTTCGTACAGAGCTGTAAACATGCACTCAACTATATGACCAATAATTCACGCTCCTTCTATTTACCTTGGAGAAATGAAGATGTGTTCCCTCAAAACCCTGCAAGTAAATGTTTATAGCAACTCTATTCAAAATCACCCCCCCTAAAACTGGAAATAATGAAAATGTCCTTCAGTAAGGACACGGATAAACAAACTAAGATACATTCACACAATGACACACTCCTCATCGATAAAACAGAACAACCTATTGATAGTCACAGCAACTTGGATGAATCACAAAGGCATTATGCAGAGTGAAGGAAGTCAATCTCAAAAGATTACAAACTGTATGATAAAACAGGACATTCTAGAAAAGACCAAACTATAGTGGTTGCCAAAGGCTCGGGGTAGGAAGGAGAAGACCACAAAGGAACAGCATGAGGAAGACTTGAAATGTTGGTGCTGTTCTGTGTGATGATGGTGAAGGTGTTTACAAAAATCTGCACAATGGGGCACCTAAGTGGTTCTGTTGGTTGAGAGCTGACTCTTGATTTCAGCTCAGGTCATGATCTCAGGGTCTTGAGATTAAGCCCCACATCGGGTTCCACACTCAGCGCAGAGTCTGCTTGAGATTCTCTTTCTGCCCCTCTCCCACTGGTGCTCCCTCTCACTGTCTCGCAGTCACTGTCTCTCTCAAATAAATCTTCAAAATGAAAAAAACCTATGCATGTATTAAAACTCAAAGAACCGGGAATGCCTGGGTGGCTCGATGGTTGAGCGTCTGCCTTTGGCTCAGGGCATGATCCCAGGATCCAGGATCAAGACCCACATCGGGCTCCCTGCGAGGAGCCTGCTTCTCCCTCTGCCTATGTCTCTGCCTTTCTCTCTCTGTGTCTCTCATGAATAAATAAACAAATCTTTTTGAAACGTTAAAAAATAAAAAATAAACTCAAAGAACCATACACCAAAGAAAATGAGTTATATTGCATACAAATGAAAAAAAAAAAAAAAAACAAGCAAGAACATAGGCTCTGGGGTCCCTTCGGCTATCTGGCTCCCAGCTGTAACTCTTACTGGCTTGGTTGTTTAACCTTCAGTGAGTCACTTACCCTCTCCTTTGCCTCAGCTCCTCAATTTATAAAATAGAGCTAATAGTTTCTACCACGTAAACGTTTTGTGATGATTAATAGTGCAAAAAAAAAGCCCTCAGACAGAGCCTGGCACACACAAGAAATGTAATACTAATAATAAAGGTTTACACTCATTAAATTTAGCCACTAGTTACATCAAATGGATTTTACTTTGTTATGCAAGAACTGATCTTTTTCAGGGGGTTCGAACAGTAATTCTCACATAATTCAAAATATCCTATTTCACAGAGCAACTTTTTCCATCCATACAAGATTCAAAAGGCTTTTATGAATTTTGTCATTTATCCTTGTAAGACCAAGAGATCATCCCTATGTATGAAACTCCCTGTCACTGGGGCTGTGAGGGTTTCTCCAAATCCAAGTTTCAGATCGTTTATGGGAAAAAGTCAGGACCCAAAATTGGAGTCCAGAAATAAAGAGGCATCGTCTGTTCGAACACTGCACAGTTGAAATTCCTTCCATCTGGTCTTGAATACCATCACTTTGATGGAATGAATAGAGATGCTTGACAAATAAACAACAAGTGACTCACACTCTATTCCTCAACCATGGAATCTTCTCAGTTCCTATCCTGTCCTGTGGTTCTTGAAATAATCCCTCTTTTATAGCATATCCTTCCCCCTGCCCAGAGCTTCCCACCAACCCTGATGCTCTAAGTGGATGATGGCCTTTGATATGCCATTTCTGTCTTCAAAGGCCTGAGTTTCTCCTTCCCTTCACAAATCATCATTAGCTTTCTTTAGCGAATTTCCACTGGAGATAATTGTTGTGACATGTCCTCAATTCCTTTCTAATGAAAGTGGAGTGTAACCCAAGGCTTTTCAAAATTTGAACAAAGGCATTTCATCCCAGTCATACATAACACAGTCGTAGCCAGCTGTCAGTTCAATAGCTCAACAAATGTGTACTGAACATCGTTTGTGCCATGCGTGATGGAAACAAACATGACTATGAGCGGCCCCATGGAGCCACCAGGATTCTCGTACACTGCTGGCGAGAGTTTAAATTGGAACAACACTCGAGAAAACAGTTTACCATTATTATAAAGCTGAAGATGTACACTATGACCCAGCAATCCCACTCCTGGGTATACATCCTACAGAAACCCATGTGCGCATGCTCCAAGAGATGTGTACAGGGCATTGTTCCATCAGCCCCAGACTCCAAACAACTCAAGTGCTCAAACACATTGCTATATACTTACATGATGGGATATGGAGATAAAAATTAGTAAAGACAGCTATGCAACGCAACGTGGGTGAATCTCACAATGCCGAACAAAGGAGGCCGGACATAAAAGAATACATACAGTAGGAGTTAATGGCTATACAGTTCAAAAAATGCATAACTAAACCACACTGTGGTACAGAGGCACAAAATGTATGTTCCAAAGTGGGTACCATACACAGTCGGGAGATAACAGTAGCAAGAGACGGAGCAGGTCATCACTGATGCTTTTGGGATATCCATCATGTTTTATGTCTTAACCTGGGCGGTCACTTCACAGGTTTCAATTCATAGTCATTTAACTATATACGCATACATCTTACATATATATTTATATCTTACTTATGTGTATATAGACACATCTACACACACATATACACATCATATGTATACACATTACATGTATACATAAGACGTGTACAAATTTATACACATATATATATGTGTGTATATATGTGTGTGTGTATATATATATAGATGCACTTATGTATATTGTATTTCAAAATAAAAAGGTTTAAAAAGAGGTAACATTCAAAAAGAAAGAAAGATGGAGAAAACAGATCCCACCCTTTCTCTCCCACTGGATGCAGAGTGCCTGGGGCAGCTATTTAAGGACTCTGAAAAGTAAACAGCAGCAGGTACCTCCAGGAAGATGAGAATTGGAGCCAGCAAACGGGAGATGAGTTTACTGTGGCTTTTCCTCCAAGGCGCCCAGCCTGAACAACGCATGGGGGCGTGGGGACCAGCAAGCAGGCCCCCAGTGGACACTGAGAACTCCAGGAGCAGCTTCTGGCCCGGGCTCCAGGTGCAGGACAGGGAGTCTCTAACTCACAGAAGGAGTGTGGGAACACCCAGTCTCCCCTCCCTCGGTTCTCAGATCCAGACCCAAAGCGATCCTGGGCTGTCAGTGGCAGAGGCCCCTGCGGGAGGTCACAGGGTCTAAAGCGCTAAAGCAGGGGACCTGGTTCTGCTCAGTGCAGCGGAGATCCCTGGTTGGTTTTTTGGGGTGTTTTGTTTTGTTTTAATGCACTTGTTCATTTTAGAATAGTTTTTAAGTTTACAGGCAATGGTGAAGAGAGCACGGAGAATTGCCATACACCCCAGAGGCAGTTTCTCCTACTGTGAGCCTCTTACATTATTAGTGTCTGTTTCTCTGTCCTGCAGCTTGGCCCCAGAGCCAGGCACAGCCGCGAAGTGCTCAGCCCCGCAGGCCACCTAAAGCCCCAACTTTCTAGCGGAAGGAAGGAAAAGGAGAACCCCGGGGAAATCAATGTGAAGTGCCGGAGACAGAAGGGAGACAGAGGAGCCCAGGAGGGAGAGCTCAGGAAGTGGTTGATGAATTCCTGTGCCCACACCCAAGCTGTGCCTGCCTGGGGCTCCTCCTATTCGGCGCCCCAACCCTGAGAACTGACCGCAGCTAGAGGATGACCCATGTCCTTAGACTGAACACCAGGTGGCGCAGCCCTGGGGCGGCTCTAACCAGCACCACCGAGGTTTGAAAACCCAACTCCTATTGGAACCAAAGTTCACAAAAGGGATCTTGGAACTTGCCGCCTGAATCTAGCCGGATTGATTTTCCTGCTAAAGCGAAAAATTTCCTCAAGACGTAAATAAGGACCAGGGTTGCATAACATGCGGCTCAAATTGTTCAGAATCTAATTCAAAATCACTCCGCATACAAGAACCAGAATGCTCTCGACTCCACTGGGGGGAAGCAGTTAACAGAGGACACAGATGTAGGAATTAAGTGGTCATACAAAAGCTCCAACAAGCAATCATAAACCATCTTGAAACAAATGGAAAATCTCAATAAAGAAGTAGAAGATAGGGCAGCTCCGGTGGTGCAGCGGTTTAGCGCCTGCCTTCAGCCCTGGGATGTCATCCTGGAGACCTGGGATCAAGTCCCTGCATGGAGCCTGCTTCTTCCTCTGCCTGTGTCTCTGCTTCTCTCTGTGTGTGTGTCTCTCATGAATAAATAAAATCTTAAAAAAGAAAAAAAGAAGTAGAAGATATATCCAAACATCAAATAGAAATTTAAAAACGAGCTAACAAAAAAAAATTTTTTTAATAAAAAAAATTCACTGGATGGGCTCCATTGCAGATTAGGGATAACAGAAGAATTCGCAGTGAACCTGAAGGTATATTAATAAAAACTGTCCAATCTGAAGAACAGAGAGAAAAAATCTTTTTTAAAAATAAGCAGATCCTCATAGACCTGTGGCACTATTACAAAAAGTCTAATATTTGTGTAATCTGAGTCCAAAGGGGGAAGATAAAGAGTGTGATCAAATGTTTAAAGGAATAAAGGCTGAAAATGGCCAAAAGGCATAAAGCTAAAGGTTGAAGATACTCCGTGAGCCCCAAACAGGGTACCCAAGGAAATGCACATTACAAAGACCCCTCACTGTCAAACTGCTAAAACGGAAGACAAAAATATCCTGAAAGCAGCCAGAGAAGAATGAATTACTTAAAGAGAAGCAAATATTCAAATGACTATGAATTTCTCATCAGAAATCACAGAGGTCAGAAGAAAGTATTAATATATTTTTTAAGTGCTGAAAGAGAAAAATTGCCAATCTAGAATTCTAAACCTAGTGACCTATAACAGAATGAAGTTAAAATAAAGGCACTCTCAGATGAAGATAAACAAAGAGAATTTCTTGATAGTGCACCTTTAAAACATCCCTGCTTTCAAGGAATTTCTAAAGCAATTTCTCTAGGCATGAAGGCACATGAAACCAGAAGAAAACTTGAAATATTGCTGGAATGAAGGAAGAACAAAAGACATAGAAAAATATCAAGATGAAATAATAGACAATTCTCTCCTGTTGAGTTTTTAAAAATGAATTTCACAGTTGAAAGTAAACACTATTTTCTGGTGGAGTTTTAAATGAATTTAGAAGTAATATGTAAAATAAATATAAAGGTGGGAGGGTAAAGAGACCTATAAGATGCGAAGTTTTCTATATGTATCTTAGAGGGCTAAATATTGATTATAAGCAGACTGCCAAAAAATGAGTATGTATATTGACATCCTTTGTTGAACACTAAAGTAACTCTAAAAGAGGTATAATCAAAATCTAAATAGAAAATTAACATGAAACACTAAAAAATATTAAAATAACCCAAAAGGGGGCAGGGAAAGGAAAATTGAAAAAACAAAGGAAACAAAATGAAAAATAAAATGAGAGATCTGAATCCAAAGATAACAATAATTACATTAAATGTAAATGTTCTGAACTTACTAAATAGAAGAGATTTTCTGAATAGGCAAAAACATATGCCCTAACCATATCCTGTGTATAAGAAACTCACTTTGAGGGGCGCCTGGGTGGCTCAGTTGGTTAAGGGTCTGCCTTTGGCTCAGGTCATGATCCCCGGGTCCTGGGATTAAGTCCAGTGTTGGCTCCCTGCTTTTCCCTCTCCTAATCCCCCTGCTTGTGCTCTCTCGTGCACTCTCTCTCTCTCTCTCTATCAAATAAATAAAATCTCTTTAAAAAAATAAGAAAGGAACTCACTTTGAATATAGTGATATAAATAAGTTAATCAGGAAAAAATGAGAAGTGACATATCATGCAGATACCAATAAAAAGAAAGCTGGAAGTCTATACTAAATAGACTTCAAAGCAAAGAAAATTACCAGGAGTGAAGAGGAGCAAAGCATAATGGTCAGTTCAGCAAGAAAACATAACAATCCAAAATGTATATGCAACCTAACAACGATTTTCAAAATACACAAAACAAAACTGGAAAACTGAAAGGAGAAATCAATAAATCCACAACTATAGTTTTAGATCTTAACACTCCTCTTTCAGCGATAGACATAACTAAAACAACAACAACAAAAAATTTAACAAGGACATCAGCCTTGTTGTGTCTAACTGATATTTGTATCAATTGATATTCATATTGATCTAATTGATCAATATCTAATTGATATTTATAAAACATTCTACACAACATCAGAATACATGTTCTCTTCAAGTGCACATGGACTACTTACCAAGATAGACCATATTCTTTTTCATTTTTTGTTTTTTTTAAAGTAGGCTACCCGTGTGGAGCCCAATGGACTTGAACTCACCATCCTGAAATTTAACTAACTGAACCACCCAAGTGCCCCAAGATAGACTGTATCCTAAGCCATAACACAAAACCAAATAAACTTAAAAGAACTGAAATCACATGGAATATGTTATTTGATGCCAAAGAAATTAATGAAGAACAGAAAGTCTGGAAAACCTCAATTCACATCCTTCTCAAAAATCAATAAAGAGGTAGTCTCAAGGGGAAAGTATGCCAAACTGAACAAAAATATGCCATATTTGTCAGCTGCAGCTAAAGTAGTACATAGAGGAAAAATTATAGCATTAAATGTGTTAGAAAAGAAGGGGGGACACCTGGGTGGCTCAGCAGTTGAGCATCTGCCTTTGGCTCAGGTCCTGATCTCGGGGTCCTGAGATCGAGTCCCACATTGGGCTTCCTGCATGGAGCCTGCTTCTCCCTTTGCTTGTGTCTCTGCCTCTCTCTCTCTCTCCCTGTGTGACTATCATAAATAAAATTTAAAAATTTTAAAAAAATATTTAAAAAAAAAAAGATGGCTCTAAACCCCGGATGGCTCAGGGGTTTAGCGCCGCCTTCCCCCCAGGGCCTGATCCTGGAGACCCAGGATCGAGTCCCACGTCAGGCTTCCTGCATGGAGTCTGCTTCTCCCTCTGCTCGTTCTCTGCCTCTCTCTCTGCATCTCTTTGTTTGTCATGGATAAATAAATAAAATATTTTAAAAGAAAGAAAGAAGAAAGAAAGAAAGAAAGAAAGAAAGAAAGAAAGAAAGAAAGAAAGAAAGAAAGAAAGAAAGAAAGGAAGAAAGGAAGAAGGGTCTCAAAGAAATAAGCTAAGTTTCCACCTTAAGGACTAGAAAAAAAATAAAAGAATAGCAAAATAAACCCAAAGTAAGCAGAAGTAAGAAAATAATAAATATACGAGTAGCAATCGATAAAATTAAAAGGAGAAAATCAATGAAAACAAAATTGTTTTATTAAAAAAAGATTTAAAAGTTGATAGACCTCTAATAAGACTGATTATAAAAGATACAAATTACCAATATCAGAAATCAAAGAGACAATGTCACCTCCAACCTACAGACATTAAAAGGATACAAAAAGAATATTATGAACAACTCCTCAACAATAAAATTGACAAATCCGAAGAAATGGACGAATTCCTTTGAAAACCCATAAACTATCCAAAATGAAATAGATAACCTGGACAGACTTCTAACTATTAAGGAAATCAAATTCAGAGTCTAAAGCCTTCCAAGAAAGAAATCTCCATGCCCACATGGTTTCACTGGAAACTCCTCCCAAACACTAAAGAAATACATAACACCAATTCTGTATAATCTCTTGCAGATAATATAAGCAGAGGAAACACTCTCCAACTTGTTTTATGAGACCACAGTACCCCGATAGGAGGGAGCATTCAGGGTTGGCAGTACCAAATTAGAGGTCACCCCAGTAGCAGCAAATAGCAGTGCATGTAGAAATTCACGCAATGGCTGAGATTGCCCAAGGAGAGCACATCTAGTAAAAAGAATTGAGGGATCATGAGAGAACACTGGGGAACCACCAGGGTCTGGCAGGAGAGAAGGATGTCCAGGAAAGAGACAAAGAAATGGTCAGCGTTGAGACCAAGAGAAGTGGCATCTTCAAAAAGACACGAGAGGTCAATGGTATCCATCCCATAAAGTAGTGTGATTCAGACAAGAAGAAAGGCGTCCGCAATTACTGCCCAGTTAAGACGGGCACAGGCTCCCTAAAGGGGCACACTTGTGCACTTTGGTGGGATCGTAAACTGGTGCGACCACTATGGAGAAGTGTGGGGGTTCCTCAAAATATTGCAGAAGGACTACCATCTGATCCAGCAAGCCCACTTCTGAATACAATTCCAAAGGAAATGAAAATAGAATATTGAAGGGATCTATGCACTTCCATGCTTTTGCAGTATTATTTATAATAGCCAAGATTTGGAAACAACCTAAATGACCATTGATGCATGAATGGATAAAGAAGGTGTGATATAGATACAGAGATACACACAGAGACACACACACATACACACACAATGAAATACTATTATTCATCTATGAGATAAAAAGAAATCCTGCCACTTGCATAAAGGGACTTTGAGGGCATTTATGCTGACTCAGTCAGGTAAGACAGAAGAAGACCAATACCATGTGACAGTCCTTGTATCTGGGATCTAATAAGAACCCATCCTGAAATGGTAGTTACCAGGGACTGCCAGGCAGGGAATAGTAGAGATGCTGTGTAGGGGGTGCACACTTGCAACTAATGGACACCTAAGTCCTGGAGAGCTGATACACAATATCACACTTAGAGGAAATTGTAGAGAAGGATCATCAAGAAGACATGACTGGCAGTTGACCTGGCTCTTTACACCTTCCGCTGGCCTTGGAAAGTGGGTTCCGCTTGCTTTTCCTGCCCCCAGAGGCTGCTCCAAGGAAGGCCTTGAGACAATGATGTTTCCCTTTGCCTATTAACACTGCCACCTGACAACCTAGAATGGGCTGCTTCTTCTGTCTCTCTTGCCCTCCAAGTGCAGGGGGCCAGTTTCACTATTACACCCAGCAACCTCCAGAGAAAGTTACAAACCAACAGGAAAATGGAGTTATAAACATTGGACTTGCTAAAAGAATAGATCTTAACTGTTCGCACCACTAGAAGAAATGATCATGGATCTGTGATGCAAAGGAAGTATTAATGAGCTCTACGATTGCAGTCATGTTGCAACATAAATGCGTCAAATCAATATGTTGTAACCCTTAAACTTACAGCATTACATGTCGATTATAGTTGACTCCTTGAACAACTCAGTCTGAACTGCCCAGGTCTACTTATACATGTTTTTTTCAATAAATATAGTATAGTACTCTAAATGCTTTTTCTTTATGATTTCCTTAACATTTTCTCTGCTCCAGCTTACCTTATTATAAGAATACAGTGTATAACACGGTGTAACATACAAAAAATATGCGTTAATCCACTATTTATGCTATCCGTAAAGCTTCCAGTCAACTATTAGCAAGCTACTAATAGTTAAGTTTGGGAGGAGTGAAAGGTTACCTTCAGACTTTCAACTGTGGGGCAGGGGGCGTCAGTGCCTCTAACTCCCTTGTTATTCAAGGATCGATTGTAAAATGGTAAATAATCCGTTTTTAAAAGAGCACGTTTCCAAGTCCATCCCACTGGGCTCAAATCCTGGCTTCACTCTCTAACTCAAGTAAGTTACCTTAACCTTCCCTGCGCCTCAATGCCCTTATCTGTAAAATGGGCCAATAATAGTTCCTGCTTCAAAAGTTGCTATGAAAGAAAAATGGGCTAACGGGAGTAAAACACTGGCACACAGAAAGTGCTCAGTACATGTCAGCTGCTAATATTTCAGTGTCCTTCCTTTCAACTTAGGAAAAGCAAGAATCAGACCTAAAATATGTGGAGGCAAAATGAAGTCAGCACCAACCCCTCACCGCAGCTGGCCTCATTGCAAACACATCTCTCTTGTCTTGGCAGTGAATTCTGCTGTCAATAAAGCCTCAGCCCTTCTCTGAAAATACTCAAGGTGCACAGTGAGTCCCTAATTATCTTATTTTTTTATTATTCCATGTCAATAAGCCATACTTTCCACATAGAATTAAAAGGCAAGGTGGTATTTCCACAGGAACGGCAGTCCAGTTCTTCAAAGATAATGTTTGCAGCCCTTGGCTCTGCCAACAGTGGGCTGTGTGAACCCTTGCAAGTAGATCGACATCCCTGATCCTAAGTTCCTCATCAATACTGACACTCACCCTTCCATCTTTTATAATGGTACAAGGGCTGGAGCGGTCAACTGACTGCAGACTCTTGCCCTCCCTCAACATTCCTGAGAATCACAGAGATGCAGCTGTGTCTAAAGTTTCAACCTGAAACTTACCTGGAGGTTTTGAAGATCAGCAGGACCACACAGGTGACAGGGAAGGAGTGACCACATCACTCCATGGAATTTCAAAACCCCTTCCAACATCTGCTCCATATTTCTGGAGGTCTCACTTTTCGCCAAGACCAAGCCCCAAGAGCCTGCTACACCTTTCAACAGCTCTCACCACCCAAGAGACACCTTAGGATGTGGAAGTAGAAGAATCAGCAGCACGGGAGTCAGGGGACCTGGGAGCCCAGCCAAGCCCCGACCCCAATTACCTATGAGATCATGAACAAGGTAATTGCCCTCTGTGGGTATCAGTTTTGTCATCTGTAAAATGAGCATGTAGGCCTGGGCTGTATAAGAAGTTCACTTCTAGTTCTTGGATCCTTCATCCTAAAAGGAAAGAGAGGGAAAAGTCTTCTTGAAATTCAATGAGAGAAACTTACCGGATGATTCACCTAAGAATGAAAACAACTTCAGGTAACCACTAGTTGTCCAGAGTCTCTGGGAACTACCCATAAGGATGTAAGTTTGCAACCAAAGTTCATTGTTGCTTTTTAGCAAAGAATTCCCCACCCCACCCCCCAACTTCTTCCTCTCTTTGAGTGGCATTTAATGTCCACAGAAGGGTGAGTACAGTGGCAGAAACTCAGGATGACAGTGAAGAGGGGAGTTATTGTTCAAGGGCACAGAAGGAAATCAACCCACCATCATTTCCCAATTATTTCTCCTTTTGAAGCTCATTAAGGCTTTCTCAATTCATAATCAATACATTAAAGTCCCTCTGTTTTATAAAACAGTTCATCAATATTTTATAGCTTTAATAATTTATGTTTTATTACAGAAGCAGATGGAACCCTACAGCACACATGTTCTCTAGAGACGACAGAGGAGAGAGAAAACCTGAGTTGCAGATTCTGGACTTAAATAATCAGCCTTTCTGGGCCCTTATGTCCAATTCTGAATTTTTGAAGGAGGGATGGTGGCTGGGTGATGACCCACCTATTAACTTCATTAAGGAAGAGACCAGTTCCAATTATTTCTTGACCATCTACCATGTGTCAGGCATTATGCTGACTATTTGACAGGCATTGCCTCAACTACTGCCCCCAAATAGCCAGAGTAGAGAAGTATAATCGTCCCCACTGCACAGATGAAGACCCTGAGGCTCAGAATTATCAGAATTAGCAAGGAATTCATCAGAATTCACCAAGGTGGGACAGACAGGACATAGCAGTGCAGGGTTTGAAGTGAGGTCATCTGACATCAACATCCATGCAGTTAACATCTCCGCCATACAATGGCCAACATTCCTTCTTTTGGGAATATTATTTAGTGAACATCAACTTCTGTAAGTACTGGGGATGCTGACATGAACTATGCAGGTGGGACCTGAACCTCAGAGCTAACATAACTCCCACCATATTCCATCCAATGCCCCCCTCGTAACAAGTCTCCTGCAGCCCATTTCACTAGCCAGGTCATGGTATGGCTTGGTCAGCTTGGCTGGGCTCACAGGGTCAAGGACAGAGACCTGAACTGGAGGGTACAGAGACCAGGTTCCAAACAGGTGCTCCAGAGGTACATGTTTTGATGGGCTTTCCCCTGGGAATATATCTACCCAGAGTATGGGGGAGGGATCCCCTGGGTGCTCATGTATAGAGGCTCCGTGCACTGTAACTTCATTGGCCTGCCTGTGAATCTGTCTCTCCCACATTGATTTATTAAAACTGGGGTTTATGTTTCTTATAGTGTTAGATGCCATTGCCTAACACAGTGCCTGGCATGTAGTAGGTGCTCCATAAATGAATGAAGGAATCATTGATTGAGTTCAAAGTCGGGAGCTAGCAGTTATTTCCTGTGCAGCCTCGGGCAAGTGACTTAACTCTCTGTGCCTGGATTTCCTCATATGTAAAACAGGACACTGAATAGTACCTATTTCACAGAGCTCAGGTGAGCAATAATTGAGTGAACAGACAGGAAGCCATTAGAAGAATGCATGACACATACACAAAATAAGTGACAGTTTCCTGTTTTTCACAGTATCTATCTAAGCAAAGGCCATTTTCCAGATGAATATTGATTTTCCTATATATATTTTCCCATTAAGTATTTGTTCAATGCAGGATATGTTTCTGTAGGTATTTGTCATACTAGGTGTAATTTATCCCCCCAGATGTTTTTCTGTGCATATTTTTTGAGTGGTAATTTCTCCTAATGAAAATTTTTCTGGTAGGCATTTTTTCTGGAAAGACTATCTCTCCAGAGGCTATCATCTCCCCCTTTTTTGCAGTTAATTTTTCCGGTGGATATGTCACCCAGTGAATATTTTTGTGGTGAGCATTTTCACAATGAACAGTTTTTCCCAGAGGATATTTTTCCTAAGGAGCATTTTTTTGTGAGACTATTTCCTGGTGGGAATTTTTGCTAAATAGTATGTTTTCATGAGATACTTTTCAGAATGAAGTGTGCTTCCAGTAGTTATTTCTCCAAATAGGCACTTTTTTCTTAGAAGTTACATGTTTTTCCCTGGGTGTTTCCCCCATAAGTCATATGATCTCATTATGGATGGAATTGTGTCCTCTAAGTTTGTATATTTGAAGCCCTAATCCTCAATGTAATTGTATTTGGAGATGGGGCTTTTAAGGTGACTAGGGCTTAATGAGGTCATAAGGATGGGGCCCTGATCCAATAGGATTAGTGTCCTTATAAAAAGAGAGACAGACACCAGGAGGCCACATGGGGACACAGCAAGAAGGGGACCATCTGCAAGCCACAGAGAGAGACCTCAGGAAAAACCAACCCTACTGATGCCTTTATCTTCTGGAGACTTCCAGCCTCCAGCACTGTGAGAAAAATAGATTTGTTTTTTAAAACAAATCTGATATTTTGTGACAGCAGCCCTAGCAAACTATTACAGTTCCAGGACCTGGGATTTTTGTGGCTGGAGCTGCAACAGAGTAGTAACCTTTTTCCTTCCAGCTTCTTCTAGAAGGCAGTCCAGTCCTTCAAAGACATCCCTCACTCACCCCACATTGCACATGAAGTCCTAACTCAACACAAGCAGAAAGTCTATGCTGGTTTATGGCTCCCTTTTGTGCTGGTAAATATACAGTCCTTAATCCAATTTATGTTCCAGCCTGCAGCTCTCCATAACTCTAGTCCTGCAAAACCAGCTCAGTAACAAGTGCCCTGTTCCATACATGTAGCCTTGAGGTTGTACCCAAAGTGTTGCAGACACATAAAGATCCTGAGGACCGTAGAAGATGTGGCTTGGGTCCCTTTGTCTGCATAATCCCTTTTTATCGCCATCCGAGTTTTTTCAACAGCAAAAATAATCAAAAACAGATTCATGCTGAAGTGCAAACAAGTGATGACAACTAAATTCGTCCTTAAATTAAAAGAGTAAAGATTTACTATATGGACTTTGCGGGATCAGCTCACTGGGGGAGGGATGATTGGCAGGTAGCAACCCATCTGCTGTGTACCTTGCTCTACCCTTCCTGCACCCGGTGGAAGTTCTAGAAACAAAGTCATCTTGCAGGACGCTGCCAGGGGACTCAGTAGGGATTCTGCAGATACCAAACAAAGATGGGCTTCCCTCTACTCGAGTCAGCACAGGGCACTTCATGGAGTGAAAGCTCCCTAGGCGTACTTGAAAAGATAATGCCCCATTCCAACACGCAAGAGTTGTTAGGCGCTCCTGACTCTTCTCTTACATCCCTCCCACACACAGCTCTGCCCCTATTTCTACCCTATTGGTTCTGGTGGACGTGACTGGTGCTCACCAACCTCCATATTCTCTCTTCAGGGGCATGTGGCTGAACAACATTTCCTAGGTGTGGCCACAAAACAGGGTTCTGACCAACAGGACATGAGCAGAAGTGATGTGTGTCCCGACGAGGTCCAGGCCATAAAAACCTCCCTGGCGTGATTCTCACACTCTTTTGCATCTAAGCAGAGATGTTTCTGGGGACTTGTAGCAGGGAGGAGCCACAGTGTAGAAGGCGCCTGGCTTCTGGAGGGACGGTGGGGAGCAGAGCCCCAGGCCATTCATGCTGGACCATGATGAGCAAAAATTTAAGCTTTACTGCAGCAAGCCACTAAAAGTCAGGGAGTAATTAGCCTAAGCTGAGCCATTTACTGGCCCTCTCTGAGCCTCAGTCTCTGGACTAGTAAGACAGGGAGATCATGTGACATGTAAGGTGACTTGGCCTGAAAAATTCAGCGGGTCTCTAACTTTTTCCATAATTTGGTCCCAAGTCTTCGGACATAAAAAAATAAGCGCAGGTGCATTCATCCACCAGGTGGGCTCTTCAGTGTTATATATGTTACGCTCAGAACAGATCCATTTTTCTTTTAATAATAGAATATCCATCCATAACTGGCTCATTCCAGAAATAGGGTTTCAATCGACTGAGCCACCAAGCGTTTGAATTCCATAACATAAAATCAGTTAGCAATTGACTGATTTTAACTAATTTCAATTTGTGGGGAAGATCGTGATTTAAATATCATTTCTTATTTTTTCCCCCTCTCACTCAGCTTCATGCCTACTGTGTATCCTACAGAGGGATGATTATTCCACATCTTCCAGCTCAGAAAGCTCTTAGGGGGATTGTCCACCTTGATGGAACAAACACATGCCTTGATTTCCTGTTTGGGAACTTTGGGGAATGGCTGGAGGGAATGACAGTTGTCCCCCCAAGCTAACTTTATTCATGGACAGTAATGAAGTCTTTCCAAGTTCCCATGATATCGGCTTTGAGTGAGAGCCACCAGGAAAAGTGAGAGAATAAAGGTGGGTTTTCTTTGTAGGATGATGATGACTGATCTTCCTAATGGTGCCACGGTTTCCCTGCTTTCCTCTAGAATTTACTCTCAACACAGCAGCCAATTTGATCCTGCTAAATGCGAATGGGATCACATCACTCCTCTACTTGCAGAATTGCAAAGAATTTTATCTTGCTCAAAGTAAAAGCCAAAGTCCTTCTTAGCTTGCCTATGAGGCCCTACATTTTCTGGTCTGACTCCATTTCCTTTTTATCTCTCACTGCTCCCTGCATCTCAGCCACATGTACCTCTTTGCTGTGACTCAAACCACCCTAAGCAGAACTCCTGCCTCAGGGCCTTTGCACTTGCTGCTTCCTGGAACACTCTTTCCTAGATATCTTTATATCCTCCCACATTTCTTTCAACTCTTCGTTCCAATAGAGAGCTCTTCGCTCAAAATTCTATTTATACTTACAACTCCCTTCATCAATGGCACTGCCTATCCCCCTTCCCTGATTTTATTTTTCGCTACAGTCCTTTTCTCCTTCTAGCACTCTCTAGCTCTCATATCTACCTTTATTTTATTGTTTATTTTATTCAGCCCTTCCTGAATATAAGCTCCATGAGAACATATCATTGTTCTTTTGCCGCCATTCCCCTAGCACCTAGAAGACTGAATGGCACAGAGCAGATGCTCAATAACTACTTGTTGAATAAAAGTTAAATTTTGTTCTGCCCTTATATTTATCAAATGATATCAGAAGCCCCTTAGATTTAACATATTTCATATTTTGCCTTGGACAGATGTCAATTATTGTTGTTTTTATTGTAACCCTATTGTAATTCCGATTGGGTCCCCAAATTCCATAGAGAGTAGAATGGGATTACCCTTCGGAGAAAAGTCAGCCTGGGAGGAGGAAGAGAGTAATGACAGGTGCTGAGCTGCTGGGACCATTCCCTCAGAGCTGGCGATACCTGGGCCACGGCAAACATTGCTGACTCAAGATGTGTGGACTCCGAAGTGTCAGGCCTGTAAATCCCCTGAAACTATAGGCAAAAATGTGTCTCTATGTGTATGCGTGAGTGTGTGTGTGTGTGTGAGTGTGTATGTATGGGTGGGTGTGGAGTGTGTCTGTGGATGTGGAGTGTATGTGAGTATATGAGTGTGGGTGTAGGTGTAGGTAGGAGTATATGAGTGTGGGTGTAGGTGCATGTGTAAGTATGTAAGAGTGTGTGGGTGTGTGGATGAGGAGTGTGTATGTGTGCGTGTGTGAAGCACCCATGTATGCTCATTCATTCTTTTCACAATACCTGCAAGTGCCAATCTCCCCACCACCCGGCCCCAGGTTCTAGGATTATACAAACCCAAAGTCCCTGCCCTGTGCAGCTTACATTCCAGTGAGAGAAGAAATGCTAGGCTGATGCATATTTTTATAAATCAGAAAGCCAAGAGGCCAGACAGTGAGCAGGTTGACGGGGAGCTTTTCCAAGGGGCTTAAGCTGGAGGTTCTCTTTGAGAAGGTGGAACTTGAGCAGAGATCTGAATAAAGGAAGGGAATGAGAAGCGCAATCATCTGGAGCACAGTGGTCCAAGCCGAGGGAACAGCATGTGCGAAGGCCTGAGATAAGAAGATCTATGCATGTTTAGGAGAAGGGAAGGAGGCCGGTGAGGTGGGAGTGTGGTGAGCAGTGGCGAGAATGGCAGGACAGGAGGACAGAGAGAGTAAGGGGGGCCGGCATGTAGCATCTCACAGAGCCATGTGTGGCCGTGGCATTTTATTTAGTGGTGAAGATAACGAGATTCCAGTGGCAGACTGTGAGCAAAGACCTACCATGATGGGACCTGGGTTTTAAAAGCTTCTCTCAGGCTGCTGTGTACAGAACAGCCTGAAATGGAGCAGGGAGGCAATAGGAAAGGCGTGTGGAGACCCACGTGAGTGGATAGCTGGGACCAAGTAGGCGGTGTCACTGAGAAGGTGAGAAATGGGGCTGCTGACTGCTACATGTGGCTGTGTGGACACATTTCTGGAGAGACAGTCTATATTGGCCACCAATGTCTCCTGACAGCCCATGCATGCCTCCTGCTTCTTCTGGTGAAAATATGTCCACTTCACATTTGGCCAACAACCCTGCCTCAACAGGCACAGTAGGCATGGAACCTCTGTCCCTCAAACTTACCAAACTCTCCAGGCTGAGGGGCCAGCCCTGGACCTCAGCGAGGTCAACAAGCCTCCCTTCCCTGGAAAACTGCATCTTTTTTTTTTTTTTAATTTTTATTTATTTATGAAGTCACACACAGAGAGAGAGAGAGAGAGGCAGAGACACAGGCAGAGGGAGAAGCAGGCTCCATGCACCGGGAGCCCGATGTGGGATTTGATCCTGGGTCTCCAGGATCGCGCCCCGGGCCAAAGGCAGGCGCTAAACCGCTGCACCACCCAGGGTTCCCGGAAAACTGCATCTTTATTAGAATGACATCTTTCTGAAACCGGATCATATTCACCTGGACAGTGTTCCCCTGAAGGGGCTGCTTATGCGTTCTGCTGGCCTGACCCTAGGGCTGCTTGGTCCCCTTCTTTTCCAATGACTGGAAGTTCTATTTTTTCCTTTTTTATACTATTCTGACTATCATATATAGTCATATATATCATATATATTCATGTACATATATAAACACATATGTACTTACATGTATGAATATATACATACATATACATATATATGCATATACATATAATATATATATAGACCGTGATGTTATATTGTATATGATTGATTATATTATTATATTATGCTGTGTATGCTGTGTTATGCTATGTATATTAGCCAAGGTTTCTGTTCTCATCAACCAAATAACCTTAAGCAACACAGAGTCCATAGCTGTAATCAGATTATCGAAAGGGTCCAGTATCTCCAGAGGTTTAGCAGTTTAGCAGTAGTGTTTTAGAGCCTTGTGAATCAAAGTGTGGTCTGTGAACCAGCATCCCCATCACCCAGGTGCTTGGTAGAAATGCCCGATCTGGGTACCTGGGTGGCTCAGCCAGTTAAGCATCTGCCTTCAGCTCAGGTCATGATCCCAGGGTCCTGGGATTGAACTCCACATTGGGCTCTCTGCTCAGTGGGGATTCTGCTTCTCCCTTTCCCCTCCCCTTGCTCATGCGCTCTCTCTCTCTCTCCATTAAATTAATAAATCTTTAAAAAGAAAGAAAGAAATGCAGACTCTTAAACCCCAGACCTACTGAATCAGAATGTACACTTGCACAAAATCCTCAGGTGATTCCTGTACCCTTCAGAGCTTGAGAAGAGCCATCCGAGAGTCAACATGATGCAGGAGGAAGCTGTCAGACTGGAATCCAGAAAACCTGTGTCCTAGACTTGGTTAGTGCACTGAATAGTCACGTGATGTTGCCAACTCTCTTCCCTTCTAATCTGCTTTCATTTTCTCACCTTTAAAAAAAAAATAAAGTCGATCTGTGACTTGCTATTTGCTCTCATGATAATTTGGAAGCACCCACATTCTAGCAAGAGGCATAGGACATTATAACTGGTCAAATGTCCACATCCCCCACCATCTGGAGGAGTGGGTGGCTTTATCATTCACTGAGAAATGTTTGCTGACTCTCTTCCATGTGACAGGCACCTGCAGTGCTCTGGGATGATCACCTGCGCCTGCCCTAGCCCAGTACCAGTGCTCAGTAAATGTTTCCAAACACATTATTTAATGAAAGGATTCCTTCAGAAACAAGTTACTGCACTAAATGTACAATGTAAAGTAGTTCTTAATGACCACTATAAGCATCTTTTTAGAGATCCTTTTCCAGTTCCAACAGCCTAGGAATCTATGGAATGAGTCATTTATCAGTGGAAGGGTTAGTAAGGATGGATCGTATCTTCTGGAAATCCCAGGCCCTCACCTGAGCTTCTCATAGAGACATGCCATCAGCAGGTTACTCCAACCTACACATACAAACCTTCTTGGAATACAAGGATCAGTGGGTAATTCACCTGCCTGGAAAGACAGGTGCTAACTTCTTTATAGCTGAGCTGTTTGGGGTATGGGGAGGGGGGAGGGTAAAAGCAACCATTTCCATAGCAACAGAAATGTACAATTTAAAGGACATAGTGTCTTGCTTAAATCTATTTATAAAGAATGTGTAGGAAAACAATTAAGGAAACAGCAGATGAAGTCCTCGAGCTCTTGCTTAATTGTCTTCCATCATTTAGCGTTGAAGAAAAATGGGCTGACAGACAGGGTCAAAGGGTCAGCGGCCAAGGAGGGTGTGCTAGGAGGAGCATGTGACTGTCCTGTGTGGCTGCAGAGAGTCCAGCCCACTCACAATCCCAACCCCAAATCTCCCACTTCCCAGGGCTAGCCCTGTTCCAAAAGTTTTTAGGGCAGGCCTGAGATGTGGCTTAGAAAACCATCACCTTCAGGTGATTTAATTGTCCCCTGGGGCTTACCAGACTGGGAACGTCTTTTCCCTGACCTGCTCCTCCTGCCAGGAGATTTTCAAAGCTGCTATCTAACCGGTCTCGTCTCCAAAACTCATAATGCTGCTTTGGTGCTACAGGTGCGCCCCTAACTCAACATTTCCAAAGTCAGTCATCTTCCTGACCGCTCACTTGGGTCCCACCACCCTCTCTGACATCCAGCAGCAACACCTCCCATGTCCCTAAATCATGCCCATTTCTTCTTCCCATCGTCTCCTGCAACTTGTCCATCATCTTGACCCAAGACTACACAAAATGCAGCAGAGGTGGGCTGGAGGCAGGGCTTCTGAGGACAGTTCTGGGCTCTTCCCCGGGCCACATGGCCTCTCCCACCACACACCCTGGTCCGTCCCCGTCTTCTCCACACCCTAAGGGTGCCCAAATGTGTAAATCCCATGTGCTGAGCAGAACCTTGGCCACGCATCTCCTGAATTTGTGGCCCAGCCCTCAAGATTCAGGTGTGGAGCAGCTGCTGATGTTTCCTGTGCAGCTTTGAAAAGTGGGTTTCAGCCATTGTGGATTCTGCAGAAGCCATGGAGCTGTGTCTCCCCTCCATCTACACCCTCATGTCATCGCAGGGCGGCACCGATGCAGGGTGTGTCCCATTGGCAGTGGTGGCTTCTGACCTCCCTCCTCTGTCCTTGCTGACCTCCCTCCTCTGTCCTTTGATGCTCCCCAGAAACCTCAGACACATGTTCAACCTGGAAAATGGAAAAGGCTACCCAGAGTGTGAATGTGTCTGTCTCACTAATGAGACGAACCTATTAGGGCCACGTGTAATCAACACGGACTCCTAAACTGAGTGATGTGTGCCTCTCTTTGTCACATGGGTTGATGAGGACCCAACACTTCAAAATGAAGAGAAAACCAAAACAAAAGCACAAGAATGCAGTGTCTTGCTTGTTCAATAGACTCTCCTGGGCCACTTCTCCAGCATCTTCCTCCCTCCTCCAAAAGAATAAATCTTCATTTTCCTGTAACATTTCAAGTTCTGTGACCACAGGCACTGCTGGGGGGAACTTCACCCTCACACCAACTTCCCCAAGCCAAGTCCAAGCTCTTTCTGAGGCTCCAACTCCTTCCTCTAAGGAGCCCTGCATGTTCCTTTGGGATGTGCTCCTCCCTCCTCCTGCATTTCTCTTCCCCAAATCCATGTTTGTTTGGCCCCTCCTTACCATTCAGTTCTCAGCTCAGAGCAGCCTTCCTGGACCACCCTGGCTATATTATTGAGCCAAATGGGCCAGGCAAAGATATGGAAATGAAATCTATTAATGGGGTCGTCTTGTCCCTGTTCTCCTCCCGTCAGGGCACTCACCACTGCATGCAATTATTCTGTTCATTCTTCCACTTGGATCTATGTTTACGGAAGCAGACACCCCGGGTCATATCTGTAGCCTTAGTGTGTACTCAGAGTCTGGCACATAGTAGGAGCCCAGCAAGATAGTCTGTTGAATTAATGCATAATCTTTATTTACAGCTCCCTGGTGTGTGGTTGGCCAAATAATCACCCTGAATGAAAGAGGATAGTAGATCCCATGGGATTCTGTGAGCTCTCATACAATCTGGGGTGGGTCTCTTCTGGGAGACCTGGTACTGTAGACCATCTGCGGGTGCCTTGTGCCTGGGCAGCAAAGTCAATAGATAGCAACCCATGGAAGGACAAGGAATAAAATTCAGGGCAAAATGCTGAAGACATTTTTAAAAGATATGAGGCACCACAGAATGCTTCAGATTTCAGGCAGAAACTTGGTAGTGGACAGCCATTGCTTAAGGACTCTGTAGATGTTCACTATTATCGAGTTCTACCCGGTGGAATCAGGAGTATGAACCAGAGCAGATTACCTGCTTGTTACGAGGGTGAACGTATTAGACCACTCAGGCTGCCATGACAAAGTACCGCAGATGGTGTGGCTTAAACAACAGAAACTTGTTTCCTCACAGTCCTGGAGGCTGGAAGTCCACACATCCAGGTTGGCAAGATTGGTTTCTTCTGGGGCTCTCTCCTTGGCTTGTAGATGGGCATCTCCTTCCAGTGTCTTCACTTGGTCTTCTCCATGCGTGTATATCTGTGTCTGGATCTCCTCCTCTTATAAGGACACCAGTCATATTGGACTAGAGCCCAGCCCACCTTACTGACCTCATTTCACCTTCATTACCTCTTTAAAGATCTTATCTCCAAATACAACCACATTCATAAGATTCCAACATATGAACTTGGGGCAGGAGACACAATTTAAGCCATAATGGCTAATGAGATTTATCAACATAATCTATGTACAATCTTTTAGAATGATGCCTGATACACAATTTGCTTTATAAGTGTTATTATAATCATTGTCTACAATTTTAATAGATTTCATCTCAATGTCTTTGCCAGACCCATAGGGCTCAATAAATATGAGCTATTGCTATTAGTTTATTCAAGAAATATTGTTCATCGCCCATTGAGTGCCAGCCATTGTACTAGGTGTGAGGTGGAGCTGTAAAGAGGATGGATGAGGGACCTGTCCTCAGGGAAGTTATTATTATTATTTCCATGGACTTTCATTATTACCTAATCATATAACTTTATTTAAAAAAAAAAGCTGTGATTTAGCAAATGTGAATCCACGTTAGTGCCAAGAGATTTATTTTCCTAAGTGTTGGTTAACCATCTATTTGTTATCTGTACTAGGACTTGATGGGATTAAAGTTTAATGCTTTGTGGTGTCAAAGGTCTACTTTATTAAACACTGGACAGAACAGGTCCCTGAGTGATCATCCACTCCCCCACCACTCTGGGCTTCTCTCCACGGTCACCAACTTTGGTTGTGGGACCAACTGACATTCCCTCCACCACTCTGGATCTGATCTGTCAGGACATGGGTTGTCAACTCACTTAGAGCAGACCCCATCCCTTCTCCTCACAGATGACATCTGTGCCCTCACCTGTGTGCAGCTGCAACTCAACCTTCCAGCTGCTTATTCACCCTTACCCAGTTTGTAACCTGAATTAGACAGAACCCTTTTCATTTAGAAGCTAAAGAAACTTGACTTAAACTATCCCAAAAAAGGAATTTGTTCACTGTATGGACTGAATGTTTGTGTCTTCCAAAATTCATGTGTCGGAGCCCTCACCCCGCATGGGATGGCATGTGGAGGGGAAGCCCTCAGGAGATGATTGGGTTTAGATAAGGGGGTGTGTGAGACCACCCTGATGGGAATACTGTCTTCATAAAAAGAGGAAGAGAGACAGAGCTCTTCTACCATTTTTCTTAGGTACCGGCCATCTCTTTTTCCTGTTCCTTGCTTCAAATAATGCTGACATCATTGTTTTTGGGGGGTTCAAGATACTTACGGAACTCCTCCTGCTTATAGTGGACTGTTTTTATACACTAATACCATACTTCTGATTTTGACCACCACCAAAACCTGAGCGCCTCAGATATCTTCTCTGGGTTTTGTTTTTTTTTTTTTTTTTTTAAGATATCTATAGCTTTTCTCTCTCATTGTATTTATTCATAATGATACAAAGTCCAATTGTTCTGTGTAAGAATTTAGACATTCTTTCAATAATGATTTATTGAGCCCCTATTATGTGCAAGATACCTATTGTAGATCCTGACAGTATACCAGGTAACAGGTGAGACACCATCACCACACTCCCAGACCCTATATTTCAGTGAGGTGGGGCATGATATGGATATAATATAGGGTTTTGTTTTTTTGTGTGTCTTGACCTAGTTTTGAGACCCTAGCTAATGCATAGTTAATTCTTCTTCTTGAGCAGCTGATTAAATTTACACTCCCACCCACCTACCATATAGGGCTCACACTCTGGGTCACTATCTACCTGCCCTAACTGCCCCAGGGCCACATACCAGACAACCAGAGATACCTTCTGAAATTATTCAGATTAGTCTATCTTAGCCCAGGTTGCCCTGCCACATTCTTCCCCTCTTGCAGAACCCACAAGTGCTCTGGCCTACAGGTATCTCCCCTTTACCTAATGACCCTCCCTAGTGCTTCCCCTGAGTGTCACTGAATAATATGCTACTAATCCCCAGGGAGCTGAGAGTAGCAAAACAGTAAAATTCTTTCTAGTTGCTCTCTCTTGATTTGTGTCTGGCCTCACTATACCTCAACCAAGATAAAAAGAATAAAACAGTGCACCAGTTGAATCCTCAATTCTTGATATCTAAGTATTATTATCTCAAACTCCCACTGTCATGACCTAGAGGAGCCCTCAAATATCATGGAATTTCTGCTGATTCCTTGTGGTTTGGATTCTAGTATCTCTGTTCCAAGTCCAAGTCTCCTTGATAAAAAGCTCATGTTCTTCATCTACTTCCAAAAGAAATCCACACAGAAATATAATGTTTGTAAAATTGTCCTGAAGACTTGGTGCATTTTGGGCAGATATAGATATGGTTGCCCAGGGAAAGTAGAATGATAGGAGAGATCTAGAATGACACCCTGAGGAGCCCTGACATTTCCAGGCTGTGTAGAGCAGGATGTGGGTAAGAAAAACTAAGGTGAGGCTTACAGGGAGGTGAGAGAAAGAGCAGGAGAGAGTATGTCCCAAGAGACAAAGAAAAGAGAAGGTCTTGTCAACAGTGCTGAGAATTGCCATGAGACCAAAGTGACCTAAATGTTGAAAAGCATTCCTTAGATTTAGCCATGTGGGGATCTGTGGAGATCTTCAGGAGAGTGGTGAAAATCGATAATAGCAAGCTGAGGATGATGTGGGAGGTGAGAAGACAAATGCATGCATCTCCTCAAAGGAGCTTGATTAAGAATGGAAGAAGAATGTGGTAGGAAATGCTTCAGTGGCCCCAGATGCCAGGCTGCAGCTTGGTGTCATAGTCAAGTGGCATAGAGGAGAAGGTAGCAGCATGGCCATCAGAGTCAATAGATGGTTAAGACTTAGGGAGTACTCCCAGGCCCCTGTGACTTTCACCTGTGCCCAGGGACCAGGAACACCTATATGCCCCAATGAGAAGACGCACAGTTGCCAAGGGGGAATGTCACAGCAGCCGCCTGGAGCTGGAGCAGCATGACTGCAGAAGCAAATACCAGAGACTGCAGACTCCAGCAGCACCAGCACACATGGCAACCCATAAAAACATATGGCACCAAACACACACACACACACACACACACACACACGCATGCATGCACGCGCGCGCCCCTGCACACAGTGATGCGAATATGTCAAAGAACACAGCAGTCAACTGGAGGGGCTCAATGGCCAAAGCTGGAATCACGTAAGCCACAAAATAAATAAAGCACTATTGGATTATAACCCAAACTATAAAATAAATAACCATGAGTCCATACTGATAGATAAAAAAAAAAAAATCTCTGGTGCAGGTGGGGCATTACTTTTCACTCCTGAGTGTGAGTGTGGGCTGTGCATAGTGACTTCTTCCCAAAGAGGAAGTATGGAAGGGGAAGGATACCTCCACCACCAGGCAGCTGCTGTGACATTCCCCCTTGGCATCTCTGAGTCCTTTCATTGGAGCACATAGATGTTCCTGGTCCCTTAGCCACAGGTGAAAGTCATAGGGGCCAGGGAGTGTTTTCTCCGTCTTATCCATCTATCCACTCTGAAGAGGAGGGATACCTTTACAATGGAGAAAACTGACATATACTGCTCGGCCAGGTGATCAAGGTTAGCATCAACAGTGATAAGTCATAGCAATACTGTGTACTCTTGGGACGCCTGGGTGGCTCAGTGGTTGAGTGTCCGCCAAGACTCTGGGGTCATGTCCTGCATCGGGCAGGGAGCCTGCTTCTTCCTCTGCCTATGTCTCTGCCTCTCTTTGTGTGTCTCTCATGAATAAATCAATAAAATTTAAAAAAAATACTGTGTACTCTTGATGTGATATGGTAAAAATGGAACTTTACCTCTGTGATCTTCCCCCCCAAAACCCATTGCCCCAGTCCTATCATGAGAAAAGCATCAGACAAATCTCAGTTGAGGGACATTCTACAAAATATCTGACCAGTGCTCCACCAAACTATCAAGGTCTTCAAAAACGAGGAAGCTCTGAGAAAATGTCACAACTAAGAGGCTCCTAAGGAGACATGATGACCAACGGCAATGGAGTGTCCTGGATAGGATCCTAGAACAGGAACAGAAAAAACTAAGGAAATAGGAATAAAGTATGGACTTTATTTAATAATAATGCATCATTGTTGGTTCATTAATTGTGATAAATGTACCATACTAATGTAAGATGTTAATAATAGAGGAAACAGTGTGCAGTATATGGGAACTCTCTGTACTAGCTTCGCAATAATTCTGTAAATCGAAAACTGTTCTAAAATAAAAAGTTTATTAAAAACACAAAACAGATGGCATCAGATGAAGTATGCTTCAGGGCTGTACATGTCCCTGGAGATACTCTGACCAGCCACTCTGCCACAATTACTAAGAAGGATCCCGAGGATTTGAGATGAATTCAAAGACCCTGTCTTCCTCTTCCCACTACCTCCTTAAAGTCACCTAATTCACCTTCTCCTCTTCAATCCAATTCTAATGTCCAGAGCAATGGGAAAGAAACAGCATTCTAAAAAATCAATTAATTATCAAAACTAAAGAAAAAGTTTACAACACTGAACTTTGATTACGAGTTTGGACCCACCCAATGGGGGCAAAACTAGGGACAATTAGATCAGTCTTGGGGAAATAAAGAAGCTCCAGTTGTTGCACAGCTGAATGTATTGAGTAAATGTGCAACTAACTACATGTAGAGTCTCTGTATAAACAGATCCACAGAAGAAAGGGAGGATGTGAGGAGGAAGGTTCTCCTTACTTGGTAGAGTTCCTTGTCATACACAATGGTCTACTCACTCCAATTCCCTCCACTCTGGATGTGCTGACCATACTGCAGCAAGGTGGAATGAAGAATCCATACCTACTTGTGAGCCATCCTCCAGGGGACCCTCAACTGAGATCTTACCTATGTCGGGGTCACTTTCCTTGGAGCAGAAGAAGCTGAGAGATCAACACTGAGCATTCCTAATGCATCCTATAATGCTCTCCGAAATTATGCCATTAGTTTTTCTCCTTATTTTTCCATGTTCAGGTGGGAAATTAGACCACCCTCTATTCTCTGCTTTGGAAGATGGAGGAGCAAGGAGGTGTTGAGGATCAGGGGCCATTATTTAATATGCAGCTAATTTCAGACAAAAGACTAGGGAGTCCAAACTAACTGATGTCATGAGGTATTACAGAGATGTGCATAAGCAAGTGTGCAAGACCAAACTAAGGTAGCAGAGCCTGCAAGACAGGAACCATGCCTTGCTATAGAATACCAGATAAGGAAATGCAGCCAGTAGCAGGCAACCCACTCCCTTGCTCGTGATCAGGAAGCTTTGTTCCAAGTATAGAAGAAGAGTGGAATAAGGTAACTCACAAACTCTATCTGGAGCCCAGTGGTTCCCATCCTTCCCGCCCACCTTCTGATTCTGAATCAGTAGATCTGGGGTGGAGCCTATTAATTTGAATTTCTAGCAAGCTTCCAGGTGGTGTTGCCTGCAGGACCAAGGACCACACTTCGTGTTGTATTGAAATGGAAAAAAATAGATACATAAAAAGGTAAGCAGAGTAGTCATGCATTCTTGTGTATCTATTTTCCCAGCTCAGGGTAAATGCTCCCTCACTACTGTCAGAAGCATCCATGTCTCCTAAAGATGTAAGATGGCTTGAGAAAGAATGAAAAGAACAAGCTGTAACCTATAGGGGATCATTAAAAAAAAATTCTCCCATTCTGTTCAATACAAAGTCACTCTTCAAGACTCTGCCCCCAAGATCTGCCTTCCTGAGTTCAGAGATAAGCTTTGACTTAAACTGATAAATTTTTTAAATGAGGGTTGGGGCAGGGGTAGAATCAAACAAGCACTGAATTGAACACATTGGTTGAAAATCTGAGTCCCATTGAACAGAGGTCAGTGCTAGTTTCCTTCCCCTATCTTAGTTAGGAGGTTGGTTAGGAAGCAAGCCCTAACAACACTGTTTTCATGGTGTCTGAAGTACAAATTGGGATTCGTAACACTCCTTGAAGGAGTGAGCCATAATCTCATCTGTTATGTATTCCTTCTAAAGTAGTTGCTTATCTTCTAACCTTATGAAATCATTTATTGAACACTTACTATCAATACTAACTAGGTATCGATAACTTACTATTACAACTATACTAGGTATCATGTACACCAGGAACAGAGACAAAGGACAAGACTCTACACACAAAGACTCACAATCTAACGAGGAAGAAAGACAAAAAGATGGTCTGTGTTGGTTCAATTTTATGTGTGCTGTTGTAAGAGGTATTTGGGGAGAGGGATCCCAACTTACGTTGAGAGTTTTGCCAAAGGCTTTCTGGAGGAACCCACATCTGAACCAAGATCTGAAAGACAAGGAAGAGTTGGTCTATGTTATGGACTGAATTGTATTCCCCCCAACTTCATATGCAGAGGCCCTAACCTCCAATGTGATGGTATTTGGAGGTGTAGCCTCTGGAAGGTAATTAGGGTTAGATGAGATCATGAGGATGGGGCTTTGGGATGTTGGCATTAGTGGCTTTGTATAAAAGAAGAGGAGAGAAATATGCCTCGAGTCTGGATCTATAAGAAATAAATACCTATCGTTGAAGCCCCCCCGCCCCCAGTCTATGGTATTTTGTGATACCAGCCCAAGCAGACCAACACTGACTAATAATAAAGAGCAGGGAAAGCATTCCGAGTAGCAGGAGCAGCCCAAACAGTCCCCAAAGGATGGGAGAGCTAGCCTTGTCTGGGAGCTACAAGCCCTTTCAGATTCCTGAATCCCAGGGCTTTCGTATTGCTGGTACTATAAGGGAGGTGACCATGACAATGACAATTAGAAGTTCAAAGCAAGATACCCAAGAGTTAGAATGCACAGCACCAAGATGATTCGTATGTGCATTCAAGGAAAGACAGGTTCAATGAACACTGAGCAGGAGGCAGGAGGAGCAAGGATTTCTTGGAGGGGGCGTGGCAGCAGAGGGAAAGGGCACTGTCCCAAGGCCAAGAACAGAATCCAATACATTCCCACTTTGCATTCCACTGTGAAATGAGCATGACCGATTCTCTCCTCTCATCCCCTCTGCAAAAGTTTGCTTTCCACAGGAAACTGTTCAGGGACATGTATTTGTTTGAGGCAGATTGGAGAGGCCATGGCTTTGGTAAATGTGCATAGAGCTCATTCAAATTGGATGGATTAAAGTACATTTTGGCCAAAGGATTCTCAAAAGCCTGTGCCTGGCTGGTTACATAGAGGCAGCTCTGCTGATCATCTGACTCCCTTCCACTTGCTGGGCTGTACATCTATGGCAACCTTTTAGGGCACTTACCCAACAACAACAACAAAAAAATTAAATTATGCATTGAAGTGGAGGCGTGATGTGCAGGGGAGAGACAACAGCGTCTCTATTAAACCACTTAGCACCACCATCCTCAGCCACTTGGGGCCGGAAAAGATGGTGTGTTTGAAGGGTGGTGTTTAAAAAAACGTGTTCCAAACACGAACAGAAATAGTTTTTTCCAACAATTAAGAAACACTTTCAGATACTTTGCTGTGGTGGGGTATTTCAGAAACATTTGTGTCTTTAAATGCCAGATTCCTCAGACTGGTTATTGCAGAAGTATGAGAAGGAAAAAAACCCTTCTATTTGAAGAAATTTGTTTCAGAATGCACTCAAGCAGTAGTGGTTTGGCATGGGGGATTTTTTTTTATCTTTTTCAACCTTTTAATGATATGCACGAGTACCTTGGGACCCTCAAGGATCTAAATGACTGGCCCCCTGCTTACCTCTATATTCTTTTCTCTTGAAACTCTTCAGTTGGCCTCTTATGCTAAAATATGGCCAAAATGTCAATAACTAGCCAAATGTTTCATGCTGTTGGGTGTCTTTGTTTCTGTGCTGTTTCCTCTGCCTAGAATGAATTTCTACCACTGATTGTCTGGTGAACCCCTTCCTACATCCTTTGAAATGAACAGAGACATGACTTCCTCCAGACTCCCTGAGATAAAGAATGACTCATTTTCTCTCTTCTGTAGCAACACCTTTGAGTTTGGTCCCTACTCTTGTTCACTTGGGCAGTCTGGATGAGCTTCTGCTCTCCTTTTTACCTTATAAAAATGGAGAATCAGAATCAGCTTAAGAACATGACCTGTTTTTCTGCACTCACCCCAGACCAACAGCTTCTCTAGCCCTGTCTCCTGCTTATTTCAAATCTCTCATGCTGAGAGGATGTGTCCCTTATCAGCTAAGCATCAGTTATGTGTATGTTCTCTGGGTGGATCCATTGGTACATGGATGCACATATAATATCTGACAATCATGGAGTGCTTTATGGAATGAGTTTAATAAATGATTTTTTTCTTATTCTCAATCTTTAGTCTTGGGCTTATGGAGGCAAGGTGAACAAAAGGATCAGCCTCATGTTGGCCAACTAGCCAAGAATGAGGATTGAATTCTAGGCATTCTGATGAGCACTTAATAGAGTCTGGCATAAAGTGCTGTAGGAGCATAGAGGATGGGGCTGCTGATCTTGCCTAGGGAGCAAAGAGGGCCTCACAAAGGCGGTGCCCCGTGCAATCGTTGCATCCATGCTTGTGTAGCCCAGACAGTCATGTGAGTCTTGTTTGTTATTTCGGTCAGACATGGATGAACATATTTTTTAATGTTTAAATATAATAAGTAGTACAGGCATGGTGTGTATTTGGCAAAAATTCAAACAACCCAAGTCTATTACATACCATTCTATTTGTTTAATTGATTAACACCATTCTTCCTTCATTGACAGAAGGTCATTAGCCTGTTTTCTCAAATATTAATTCATTTGAGCTTCATAACAATTCTATGAAGTAGATACTGTAGTATTAAGCCCAGAGGACAGAGGAAACTAAAGCATGGAAAGGTTGGATAATTTATTCAAGGCCATAGAACAAGTAAGAGGGGAGGATATGAACCCAGGCAGCATGGGGCTGGAGCCCATGCACTCAGACACTATCATATGCTGCCTCGTGTGCAGATATAGTGACAAACCATAAACTCAAGGATGCCAGGATTCATCTCTCTCTTTGTTTTCCTCCACTGTATATCCAGCCTGGAACTTACAGCATAGCCCCTAATAGGAGCCACATATTAAACACTTTTGAAGAAATGAATGATAGAAACAATAAGAACATTTCTTCAGGGCACCTGGGTGACTCAGTGGTTGAGCATCTGCCTTTAGCAGGTCATGGACCCAAGGTCCTGGGATTGAGTCCTGCATCGGGCTCCCCACAGACAACCTAGTTTCTCCCTCTGCCTATGTCTCTGCCTCTCTCTGTACCTCTCATGAATAAAGAGATAAAATATTTTTTTAAATAAAAGAACATTTCTTTGCTTGCACTAATCACACTAATATATATATATATATATATATATATATATATATATATATATATATCTGCTTGCATATTTGTCTTTCTGCTAGACCTTGAGATTCTTAAAAACAAGAATTCACCTTGGAATCTTACTCACCTTCAAATCTTCTCAGGTCCAGCACACACTTGTATTTATTTGCTCAGTGAATTCATTCATTCAAGAGATATGTATTTAGTGCTTTGAAACTAGACATCACACAGTAGAAGGTCCATAAACAGTGCTATAATGATGCTGTAAAAATTTGGGGGGAGAATTCTGCTTCAATCCAAGATGATTAGTACATCAGTCATAGGTCTATACCTGTATCTAGGCATCCTCACAACAGAGGTAATTCCCTCTAAGAAAGCCTGATCTTCACAACAGAGAAGTTGACAGGGTAGCCATGTTACATGTGTTACAAAGAAATAGGACATTATTTTGATTCTTCTGAAATGAACTTCAGAGTCATCCTATCTTTTAAACTCTAACTTGCACTCACTTTTTCAAGGACGGTTCTGTGATTTAAAGTGAGTGTGCTCATAAATCAATCAACTCACATTATGCACATATTTCTCACAGGGATGCCCACAAGAAAGGGCACAGAGCATTCTCATCAGACAATTCATAATTCTTCTGACAAAATTATGTGATGGTTACCCTTTCCATTATCATTAGTGACATTATGCAATGGAATATGGTACAGAAAAGTAGAGAAGAAATGAACTTTAAAATTGGACCCACATGAGTTCAAATTCTAGTCTGCCGTATCTAGTTGTATGCCCTGGAACATGTGACTCGACCTTTTTTTCCTTCACTGCAGAAAAAAATGGAGATAATAATGTCCATGGGCATGGAGCATTGTGAGGTAACATATGCCAGTGCCAGACACATAATAGCTCTGATATAAAAATTATTTTCTTTACTTTTCCCCCATGACCCTTGGTATTCATAAAAAAATTGTCATTGCCATACTACTAAGAAGAAATACCTAAGCTAGAAAAGATATATCTTGCCAATGTCTTGACCTTTTGAGTCAACCACACAAGGAGTCTGGTCACCCAGGATATTAAAAAGGAATAGCAATTAAAATCAAAGAATAGGAGGCACTTCCCCCAAATCTTGAGTTTTCTTGGGGCATTTTAGTGAGTTTTTTGAAAACTCCACAAAAGGAATCCCCATTACACTGTTTCCCTGGGTAAGTGATGCAATCTCCAGCAAATTATACATAAAATATGCACATATAGACATAGTCAGTATATTATAATTCTTAAGAATGTGCACACAAGAGTCAGACTACTTTAATTAAAACTGTGGTTTCAACATGTATCAGCTGTGTATCTTTAGGAGCTATATCTAACCTCTTCATGCCTTGACTTTGTCATTTATAAAAGGGATATAAGCATTATACCTACCTCCTAGAGTTGTCTAGAGGATTGAATGAAATAAATACACTGCTCCACTTCACTTAGAACAGTGCCTACCATGTTGCAAGTGCCCAAGAAATTGTCCATATCCACATATCAATAGGGTTATCAGGGTGTGATTGGAGGATGGTCAATTCACTGCTTCATATTTTATTATGCATTTTCTGAATCTTTTACACCATCAGCCGTTTATGTTTTCACTCATAGCCAAACTTTAATGCTGTTTCAATTTGAGAGATTTCTTTTTCTTTTCTTTTTTTTCTTTTTAATGAGCAGCCTTCCATTCAAAGGGTAGGAAAGAATTGGAGACTTGCACAGAGCCAATGGGTGGAATCCAGAAAGAACCAACAATTGAACATCAGGAGGTGCAATCTAGAGCAATTCTTAGGTAGAAAGTAGCTGCGAGAGCTTTTTAATATATGGCCTGAAATCGCAGGCCAACAGGGTGAAAAAAATCTTCAGAGTAGGGTCCAGACTCAAATAAAGGCAAGGGTTTCCACAGGCAGCATGAATGAGTGAAGTGGGCAGGTTGTAATCCATAGAAGTGGTGGGAACTCCAGAGAACTGGACAGTACATACCTCATCTGAAGAGGACAGCCACCACTGCCTTCTGCTTGTTGTAACCATGCTCTGTTTCCAGATCTTGTGATTTTTGAAGAGAACTAAAAAATCTGGAATTTTATGTAAAATACCCTAAATTTTAAATGTTGGAAACTACTTACAATTTTTAAAAATATTGAAAGCTAAACAAAGATGTCACAAAGCCATGAATTTATAACCAATGAATGAAAGGCTCATTTCCATCCTAAAAAATCAATAGAATAAATGGAGAAAGTTCATATAAAACCCAACAAGGTGCATGAGAGACGCCTAGTGGATGGCAAAATGGAAGGAGGAGAAGGATCTAGGTTCTTGATGACATTGTTGAGATAACAAAGCAATCCTGGCACTACTTCCTGTCTTGTTAAAGAAAAAAATAAAATAAATGTTTAATGATTTCATCCCCTATCAGCCAGGTTTTCTTTTACTTGCAGCCAAATGCACCCTTATGTACACACAAAGCAGATCAATCTGGAGAACAATCTGGATAGGAAGGTGAAGATGTGGATGAGCAATGCCTCAAAAAAATCCATTTGCTCACTCAGTCATTTTACAAATATTTATTGTGGGACCACACTGTGCCAAGCACTGGGCTGGACAACAAGGGCTTCAGGGGTAAGTCGGACTCAGACTCTAGAAGCTCACACATGGAAGCATTTGCAACTCATCTTCATGGACCAAAAGAAAAAGAGAACTAGCTTAAAAACCCAGGCCATGTGAGTGGGTTGCCTACAGGTGCAGTCCAGAGGGCAATTTCATGTCAGGTGGGGCAGAGAAATAAATCTCTAGACAGGCCTGTGTCTGGCTGCCAAGAACATGGAGCCTGTGCACAAATGTCAAGGATGGAGTGTTCAAATGTGACCCTCATGCCTTATTTATATGGCATTTTCACCCGGCAGCTATCTGGGAAGGCCCTGGCCCTGGTCTCCTTGCCACTTTTTTGTACTCTCTCTATTTTGACAGTGTGATTTACTGGTCTCCCTTCTCAGATCTTCCCTGGGCCTAGGAACAGATATACAAGCAGAGTGTATGGCCTGGAGAGAACCTGGTAAAACCAGGGTAATCTGGGAGGAGAAAACTGGCTGGGCATCAATCTGCCTCATAGAGATGAGCAAGAAAGAGAGTCATTACTGGCTCTGTCCTCTGTCTATTTCTCCTTCCCATGATCTCCCCAACTATACTCTTCCCATGTAGATACTGAGCCCTCTGTGGGGAAGGCTGAGGCTTGTCCAACAGTCTTAGAAACTGAAATAAGTTAAAAGGCAAGGGCTAGTTGTGTCCAATAGGAAAGAACCTCCTTACCTCCTCTTTCTAAGTCTCCATGCTCAGAAGTGGGAGATGGGCAGGTGACACAACACAAAAAGAGAATTTCTCCCAAGAAGAACCCTATTTCCTTCTGCTCTCTCAATTAAACCAAAGGAAGGCGATTTTTTTCCCTTTCTTCCTTGAACCAGAGTTTTCCTGATATGGTTGAGTCTAGGCAGCATTTAATAATTTAAGCATAGAGAATATTATTGTTAAGGTCCCCTAGAAAGTCCCAAGACATAAAGGTGCAGAACTGGAAATGAATTTAAACACCATCCAGTCTCATGCTTCCTCTGCCCCATTTAATGCTTCAATCCATTCTGATAAATCATGTACCCACCCTGCAAACATTTCTTGGACACCTACTCTGTACCAGGCACCAAGAATGGAACAGTGAACAAAACAGGCAAAGGTCATCACTTTCATAGAGCTCACCCTTGAATGCCATGTGGTTGTCCTACCTTTGTCTGAGTAAGAAAATGAGATCTTATGACCTCTGGGTCCAGAACAGCCCATCTTAGAACAGGTCTGCTGTCTACAAGGCTCTTCCCTCCATTGAATGAAAATATGCATTTCAGTCTTCCTTCACATGCATTGAGCATCTACATAGTTCCAGAGTAGTTAGCTTGAAATTTGCATCTACTCATCATTTTATACTCCTCATGATTACTCTGTAGGGAAAATATTTATTCCCATCTTACAGATGGGGAGCTGAGTCATAGAGAGACTCCATGACTTGGCTAAGGCCACTCAATTGGCAAAGGAAGAGCCTAGACTGGAATTACAGACCCTCCCACTGAGATCAGATTCACTGGTCAAAGGCAACCCAGGACATTCCTGCTGGGTCCTGTCTGGATAGAGATGCATCCTCCCTGGGATGCATTCTTGGAATGAAAGGGGGTTGACCCCAGCAGACTGATTAATTCAAGAAAGGGGCAAAGAAAATTTCTCCCTTCAATATCCCTGTTTATACAGGATCCCTACAGAAAGGAAAGTTCCTCACTATTACTACCCAGAGGAAACTGTCCCACTCTGCCTGAAGTTTGTCCTCAAGGACCCCATGGAACCTGCAGACCCACACTTAGCCAGAAAGTCCTATAGTCCTTAGGAATGACTCTTAAGCAAGGGTGCTGGAGAGTGGAAAGGAGAGTCAAAAAAGAGCACTCTCTCTGACACAAACAATGACTCACAATGGTGATTGCAAGGACTCTTGGTCAAAATGCTTAAGCTTCTGGGGAGGGCCTATAAGGGCCTTAGCCTTGCTTCTCCTCTCATTCAGTCTGCACTGTAATGCAGGGACTCAAATCTCAGGGTACTCTGGTCCAGCCCCCTCATTTTACAGACAGGGAGACTGAAACTCAGAAGAGAGCCTAAGGTAGCAACAGCCAGTAAGCAGAAGCCTCAGGAGAAGGAGTCAGTGGATTGGGAAGATGGTCTCAGGCATTGTTTGGTCTGATGTCACACCAGTTGGGAATTAAGTAGATGCCCAGACATGAGCCAGGGGATCAGCAGAGTCTTTATGGCTGTCAGAAGGAAGGCACTGGCCAGAGTGCTCTGGAGTGACCCACACCAACCTGTGGGACCCTTAAAAAATTACTGAACTACCCTGCTCAGCATCGTCATCTGCAAAATACAGACAATAGGGGATCCCTGGGTGGATCCCAGCGGTTTAGCGCCTGCCTTTGGCCCAGGGCGCGATCCTGGAGTCCCAGGATCGAGTCCCAAGTCGGGCTCCTGGCCTGGAGCCTGCTTCTCCCTCTGCCTGTGTCTCTGCCTCTCTCTCTCTCTCTCTCTATCATAAATTAATAAATCTTTTAAAAATCCTTAAAAAATACAGACAATAATGATAGTAATACTACCTCTATGTTGAATTGTACAGATTAACTTGGATACTTCAGAAAAAGCATTCAGCACACAGCCTAGCCCATATTAAGGGCTAACAAATAGGGGCTGTGATTATCATCTCCTCCATCCATTTTAAAACTTACTTCACTATACGAGAGAAGACTAAGATTCATGAAAGACAGTGGAGGCCAGATTTGTACGTAGCCCTAGTCGCTTTCTGGAGCCTGTGCACTTAACCATACACTGTGTTTGCCCGAGCATAAGATGGCACCATTTTGCACCTAAAACACTGGCCACATGGACTCCACCCATTTTCTGTCCGCACCTCCATCCTCCACTGACTGTGAACTCTCTGAGAGCAGGAAGCTGCCCATCATGTTCATTACTCATCCCTAACATCCCAGTGCTGATGGGTGTTCTGTGTTGGTTGAGTAACTAATTAAAGGGAAAAATAGCATCATAGATCATGACACTTGGAGGAAGAGAGTGAAGGTGAGGGATGGCTCACCCACTCCTGTTCCCTCCTCCTTCCCAGTGATGTGTCTCCCTCTCCTGGTCCCTCCCTTCCATTACTGGGAAGATCATAGAACCAGTGCCTTATGGAACCCATCTCTCCTCTTTAATCTCTCTTTATTTCTACTTTTGGAGAATTAATTTTTGGTGAGGTGTCATATTTCTTCCACACCCCCTCTACAGCTAACAATCTTCTCATCACGCCTCAAAACCCAACCCAACTGAAATGTCACCTCCTCTGTGGAGTCTTCTCTGTTCCATCAGGGAATGTAAGGGAATGTAATGCTCCGCGTGCACCTACAGGACTTTGTTGTTATTCACAGCTCTGCTCTAGTACTTACAGGGTTGAAACCTCTGCCTGCCCCCCAGTGCTGTGTCTGTCCCCCTCCCCCTAGCAAAATCACTTAAGGACAAAGCCTGACTCTTCCCATCTCTACCGGCAGCATCAAGCACAGAGGCTGGCATCTAGCAGGTGCCAGGACATTGATTAATTAAATGAATGAATGAATGAATGAATGAATGAATGAATACCAGAATGTGCCCAGTTCCCTAACAGAAGATCTGTAATTCTGAAGTAAGTAGTATTCAGACACTCAGTAGCTACCTCTTAAGTGCCTACTGAGCACTGGGCACAGTTTAAGGCCTAGAGCTCAGGCTTTAAGTGAAGCAAGAGAAATAAGAAGCAAGTACAGAAATAAAGAAAAAAGAGATTTTAGATAGTGATGAGGGCTGTGGAGAAAATAACCCAAGGGGTTTAAGAGAGGGTCACTGGGGTCACAAGGGGTCAGGGTGGCCTCTCAGAAGAGGTGGCATATGACCACAGGAGCTGCTGGGAATGACCACAGGAGCTGCTGGGAAAGATCAGTGGGAAAGGCTATGCCTGGCAGAGTGAGCATCAAGTGGAAAGGCTCTCAGGAAAAACAGGCTTGTCTTGTTGGAGGTGCAGCAAGGATACCCAGACACCTGGTAGAGTGGAGTGAAGTGAGGGTAGAGGAAATGAACCTAGAGACTCTGCCGAGGGTCACATTATCAGGGATGCATGGCATGGTGGGACATTGAAAAGTTTTACACAGAACAGTGACATGATCTGCCTTATGTCTTTGAGAGATCACCATGAGCAAGGAGAGAAAATAGGTTTTTGAAGCCATAGCAGGAGTAGACTTAGGAAACCCAGTTAGGAGGCCATTGCATTATCCCAAGTGTGAGTTGATGGCAGCTGGTCCAGGATGTGCTGGTGGTGATGGAGAGGAGGTGAGATTCAGGAACTGTATCAGAGGTAGAGCCCACAGAACCTGCTGGTGCACTCAGAGCAGAGGGTAGGAGAAAGATGAGAGCAAAGGATGGTGGTTGCTTACTTAGATGTATTTCTACAGGACTAACTTTCCATTACTCCAACGCTTACAGGGAGGACCCTCTCCATTCTGCACCTCTACGTCCAGCCAAGTTGCTCCAGAATGAAACCTGCCAGCACACCCAGCTCCTTCTTCCTATTCTCCAAGCCACCTTCACTTGCCTCCTGCATCTTTTCCTCTTCAAAAGCACTGCCTGAGCCTACGAGTCATTGCTATAGACTTCTCCAGCAAAATGCAATTTGGGAAAAGCTGGTTTGCTTTTTTTTAAAAAAAGCATCATTTGTACACAGGAAGGCACTACATGGGGGATGATGGCTTCCATGGAAAGCTGTCCCATGTTGGGCATGGTAAGGCACTGCATGAGCCAGCAGTGCCGGGGGAGGGTTGGGGACTGTAACATTTTAATAAAGTGCTGATTTCGGACAGGATTTCATGTCTTGGAGGGAAGTGGCCTCGGGCCAACTGTATGCCTCCTTGCCTCATGTTTGCCAAAGCCCTTTGAGGAGGTTGAGAGCTCATTACTACAAGAACCTATTGTAGACCATACACCATTGAATCCTCAGCCAGCCTATGAAATTGTTTTCTTGCACTTTAGGTTCATGGTTTAAGTAACAGAGAGTGATGGCAGATGGTTGACCAAAATCCAAAGATGGAAAACCTACCACACCTCCTGATCACCCGTTCTTTCCACACCCCATACATTGACCTACATTTGGCAAGTGAAGCCCCTCCCCAGGTTTCAGACCAATTATGCTCTCAGTGTATACACAGCATCTATTTATTTTTCTCATTCAAACAAAATGTATTTATTGAATGCCTCCAAATGCTCTGGGGTTGCAGCCATGAGCGAGAGGCAAGGTCCCTACTCTCATGGAACGCACACTCCAGTAGGGAAGGAGAATGAAACGACAGATAAGATGATTTCAAAGAATAGTGTATTAAGGAAAATATGACCAGTGACTATGGAGTGACTCTAGGGCAGGGTCTGCAAACATTTTCCATAGAGCCAAAGAGTAAATATTTTTGGCTTTGTGGGCCATATGGTCTCAGTCACAACTACTCAACTCACCTGTTGTAGGATGAAAGCAGCCACAGATGATATGTAAAGGAATGAAGAAAAAAAACTGCATTCACAGAAACAGGTGGCAGGCCTGGGGACTATAGTGTGCCAACCCCTGCTCTAAGGGAATGTGGGAGGAATATTTAAAAGGGTGCACTGAAATAGGGTGATATTTAAGCTGAAGTCTGAATGGTGAGAAGGAACTTGCCACATAAAGATTAAAAGGAAGGTGTTCCCCATTTGCTTCAACGTGGATGGAACTGGAAAGGGAAAATAAGGGAAGGGAGAAGAAATGTGTGGGAAATATCAGAAAGGGAGACAGAACATAAAGACTGCTAACTCTGGGAAACGAACTAGGGGTGGTGGAAGGGGAGGAGGGCGGGGGGTGGGAGTGAATGGGTGACGGGCACTGGGTGTTATTCTGTATGTTAGTAAATTGAACACCAATAAAAAAAAAAATAAATAAAAAATAAAAAATAAAAAAAAAAAAAAATAAAAGGAAGGTGTTCCAAACAAGGGAACAGCACGTGCAAAGCCCTGAGTCATGACTATTTCAGGAACAAAAATGCCCACCCATGTGGTGAAGCAAAAGGAAGATGAGGGTCACAGGTAGGCAGGGATCAGGCTATAATGGTCCATAGTCCAAGATGAGGCCTAACACATAGTAGGTGTTCAATTAATTAATTATGGCTCCATCAAAGGGAATTTAAGGAGTTCTAGGTTATTATCCAAAGAATTTAGACAAAGTTCCACAATTGTCATTCAACGCTGTACCAATCTTAGCACAAGAATCTTTTTTCCTGTGATTAAATTCCCACCTAGAACCTCATTCCCATCATTTATTTTCAGCCTTGTCTCCTATTAGGTAGCCCACCTATGCCCAATCCCTGCCTCCGTAACCTAGTTTGAGCTCCCAGATCTTCCAAAACTGGTGATTGGTTTAAAACTAAGGGATTCCTGACTGTTTCCCTAGAGCAGAGGTCCCTGCTATGTACTAGCTGCTGACAAGTGGAGATTTGTTACGGCAGTCACTAGACTAGGTATATTAGCAAATAATCTAGTTCTCTCCTTCCAGGTACTTCCACATCCCCTGAAAGTTATACGATCAGTGACATGCTTAAGCCAATGAACTGCAAACAGATAATGCATGAGTAACTTTCAGGTAGAAGCTTTAAGAGCCAACATACAAATTGCCATCTCTCTCTCTCTCCCTTCCCAGCATGACTAACTTGCAGCATTTCTCAAGAAGGAGCCCTGTCCTTATCCATGTTGGACATACAGTATTGAAAGAAATAGATTTGTGTTGTGTTGAGGCAATAAGATGCTGTGGTTATGACTGTAGCACAATCTACCCATTCTGATGAATACAGAGATTTGTACTTAAAAGGAAGGGATAGCCATAATAAAGATCTAAAATATGTTACGTTGACCTAGAAGTTGAACAGTAGATGACTCAGGATATCCAAAGCTAAGTCAAGACACCAAGCCAGGGTAATATAGAAGCACAGCAAATCCAGGAAATCCAACTACTAAAGACATGACTGTTGACTCATGGGAACTCCTAGAGATTATTTCTGACCTTTAGAAGCTCACATTCTGTGGACAGCTCAGCCAAGTAAACAAGTAAGTATAATTCATTGTGTAACAAGTGCCATTATGGAATTGTCATAGGAACAAAGTCATAGGAACAAGAGAAAGTGAAGTGATATCAATAGTGCATTTAATTATACAGTAATAGTAAGATTAATTGGCCAGGCTACATTTGGTAGATCACATAAACTCTATGTAGGTAGGGAGTTGTCTGTCTGATTCTCTGTTATATCCCTAGAATCCTATTAGGCACCGGTGAGTGGATGTTTCATAGATTTTTGTTGAATGAATAAATTCTGAATTTCAGAAATATGGTGGTGAAAGAGTATTTCAGACAGAAGCAAGAGCATATGCTAAGGCACGAAGTTTAACTCTATAATCTAAGGAGTTCCATTTACCTGGATGATATGATATGCCCAGGATATGAAGGAGGCTGAGGGGACATGGGGAAGGAGTCAGGATGATCATGGAGAAGTAATCCAGGACAGACTTGGATTTGCAGACCCTGAGACCAGGTTACTCAAGGTTAGATATCTATGGGGATAAGGAAGAAAATGTGAGCTATAAAGCCATAGTTTGTGAAGACAGTATGTGCTGGTAGAAATCTGGCCAACTTCATGAACTGTTGGGTGCATATTCCTCCTAAAGGTTTTTAATCTGAGATGTTTACAAATATTGTGATGACCTAACACAACATGTCTGTGGGTTACAGGCCAATTGTAAGGCACCAATTTTCAAATCCTGCTAAGAGAGACAATCAGGAGATGACTGGGGCTTCAAGAAAAGGGGTATAAGTCCCCAATCATCATCCATAATCTTGAAATTCTAGAAGCTGACAACCGAAGGCTTTTCACGAGTTTGGCCCAAACTCATCTGGCAGCAAATACTGCATGAACTTACATGAGGCTATTCATAGTCTTCATTTTTCCCTCTTCATGTGAATATTCATACATTTCATTGTGTGTGTGTGTGTGTGTGTGTGTGTGTGTGTGTATGGTTATGGGGTGCTGCCCTGGAGTACACTGCTAGACCTACATAATATGCTGTATCTTGTTTTTCTTAAACTCAAGAGATTCTGAATTTTTGGAAGACTCAAAATTTTAGATCAAGGTTTATGGACACCAGACATGATCAGATTCATAATCTTTTGGTAGAAAGCTCTGGCACCTGTGCTAATGGTAAACTGGAGGAAGGAGACAAGATAGCTGGTTAAGGAGCTGTGGGCAAACCATTTTTGAAAACTATCAAGAGCTGTTCCAAGGTGGATATGCTGGAAATGGAGGGGCTTGGGCGATATTTCCCAGTCGGAGCAACACAAATCAGTGCCTGATGGGAGGTGGGAGGTAAGAGAGGAAGGAATCCAGGATGAGTCTCATGCTTCCAGCTTGCAAGAGTGGACAGATGGTGAGCCATCCACCACAAGAGTAAATCCAGAATGATTAGAGTTAAGGGAATTAAAATTATAAATGCCAGTTTGGACCTGTACATGTGAAGTTCTTCTGTACCCTGTGGCTGGAGATGGAAATATGGATCTCAAGCCCAGGCAAGAAGCTACTGACAGAGTACAAATTTGGGAAGGTATCATGATTTAAATAGTGTCCCGTAAAAAGATAAGTCCAAGTTCTAACCCTCGGTAACTGTGAGTGTGAATTTATTTGGGGATAAAATTAATTTAAAGATCTTAAAATGAAATTGTCATAAGCAAAGAGCCCTAAATCCAATGAATGTTGTCCAAATAAGAAGGAGAGGGAGATTTGAAACCCAGAGAGAACACAGAGGAAATTAGAAATTAGAGTGACTGTCAAGGATGCCAGAGCCACTTGAGGCCAGGAGAGGCATGAAATGGATTCTCCCTTATAGCCTCCACAAGGAACCAACCCCACTGACACCTTGATTTTAGACTTCTGTCCCCAGAACAGTGAGAGAATAAATTTCTGTTATTATAAGCCACCCAGTTTGTGGTAATTTGTTACAGCAGCGCTAGGAGATGAACACAGAAGGCTTCAGCCATGCAAGGCATTTTCAGCCTGAGGATATGGTGGGGAAGTTGAGAGGTAGACCAAAGACAGAAGTCAGGTGACATCAACGTGGCATTGAAAACAAGATGGTGACTAAGGATAATTGGAGAGGTAAGACAAGCCCTGGGAGGGTGGAAGCCCAGAAGGGCATGAGCCTCAGCAGGAAGGTATGCTCTGCAGTGTCAAATTTTGCAGAGAAGACATATAGAATGAAGGCTGAGAAGAGAATACCAAATTTAGCAATAAGGTCAATGATGATTTTGAGTTAGGAGAAGCTCCAGTAAACTAAGCAATAGGTAATTTGTGAGAAGCGTGAAGTCAGTAAGGAATTCTTTCAAGAAGTTTGGCTGTTGTGAAGGGAAGGAGGGGGCCATCTCAGTAGCTTGAAAGGTTTGAGAGTCAGGAAAAAGGGTTTGCAGGCGGGGAGCATTGGGAGCATGAACATATCCCCAGGCTGTTTGTGGAAACGAGGGCTGGGCAAGGGCTGGCAATGTAGGAGAGGGCAGAGGGCAGAGGACATGCAAGGTCCAACTGACAAAGAGTTAAATGTCACATTTGGGGCATGGAGTCCAGGGGCTTCTTAGTAGACCTCTATTGTGGGGAAGCAGGTACCCACCTAGAAACATCTCCCAGCCTCCCTTGCAGTCTAATGGGAACATGTGATCAATTCTCAGCAATGGAATGAAGCAGAAGTGGTGCATCTCCTCCAAGCCAGCGGTGCATCTCCTCTATCCCTTCTCCTCTCACCTCCCCCTGGACACAGAGGATGTCACAGCCCTTAAGGATGGCACCCCACAAGACTGAAAAGGTCTGGGTTCCTGAATTACCACCGGGAGGAAAGCCTCCCATTATCAGGAAAACTCTCAATGGACTGTCAGATGAGTAAAAAACAAATATTGTCTTAAGTCACCGAAATGTGGAAGTTTATTTGTTTTAGCAGCTAGGTGATTCTAATACTATCTGCATATTATATGTGTCCAGATCTTATACTGCTGGCTTCCTGCCACCTGCCAGAGTTCAACTGCTACCAGACTAACCCACTAACCCATTAAGGATCACCTGCCTGGGGCACTGGGGTGGCTCAGTTGGGTAAGTGTCTGCCTTCAGCTCAGGTCATGATCCCAGAGCCCTGGGATCAAGCCCCATATCAGGCTCCCTACTCAGTGGGGAGTCTGCTTCTCCCTCTGCCTGTCACTCCCCCTGTTTGTGCTCTCTTGCTCTCTCTCTGTCTCTCTGTCTCTCTCTCTCTCTCTCTCCCTGTCGAGTAAATAAATAAAATCTTTAAAAAAAATCACCTGCTTTGCAGGACCTGGCATCTGTTCCACCCTAACTGAAGGTCTTTGGTTCATTCAACATAAATGTTTAATCTCCTACTATGTGTAGTATACTAGTTGGGAGATACGGCTACCGGCACAGATGTAATAAATCCCTGCCTTCAGGTAGCGTACATTTTATTTTTTTTAAAAAAGATTTATTTTTATTTATTTATGATAGACATAGAGAGAGAGAGAGAGAGGCAGAGACACAGGCAGAGGGAAAAGCAGGCTCCATGCCGGGAGCCCCATGCGGAACTCGATCCCGGGACTCCAGGATCGCGCCCTGGGCCAAAGGCAGGCGCGAAACCACTAAGCCACCCAGGGATCCCCGGTAGCATACATTTTAATGGGACACACAGAAACTAAACAGACACATAAGAAGGTAATACAGTATAAGGTAGGAATATATGACTTCCTACTGATATATATATATATATATATATATCAGGTATACATATGAATATATATATGCTTCATTTTTTAATAGTAATAAAATTGCTGTAACAAATTATATTTTTAATAGTACTAAAAAATGAATTAAAAATGAAGCAGAATAAAGGGACAGGGAGTGATGGGTGAGGCGGGGTGCAATTTTAAACAAGTTAGTCCAAGAAGGCCACTTGGAGGGCAAGACATTGACACAGAGATTTAAGTAAAGTGACTGAACAAGCAAAGAACAGGCTGGAGGAGGTAAGCCAGACAGAAGGAGCAAGTTGTGCAAAAGTCCAGAGAAGACAATGTGCTTGGTATTTTGGAGGGTGGCAAGGCCAGTGTGGCCTGAGCAGAATGAGCTACCATGACAGGTACGGCAGAAAGATAAACCAGGGGTCAGATATCCTTGGGTCATGGTGAAGACTCTAAAGCCTCTTCTAAGAAGTGGGGAGCGCAGACCCTGTCTCCCAGGCCAGCAGGACTTCTCCCACTGTTTCCCAAGAGCCTGCCCCTCCCACCTGCACACCTGGCCAGCTCCAGGACCCAGCTCCTGTCCCTCTACTCCGCACCCCGTTACCTCACTCTGAGCTCCCCTGGGCACAGAGCTGCCAGACTGCGGGGGACCTTTGCCAAGGATAAGCAAGGTAGAGGAAGTGGCTTTTTCCATGAGAGGTGACTCCTTTGCAGAGAAAAGAAAGTTCAGAAGCATCCTAGGGGAGAAGCAGCACCCACGAGGCAGTGAGCACTAAGTCTATATTTGAGCTGAAAAACATGCAGACAGGCGGGCGGGAGCCCAAACACAACTGTTTATGCCTTATGCGATCGCAAATGAGTAATTTTGCCTACTGGAGTTTCAGGAAGCTCCTCCAGCTCGGAAACAGAGCCATCTCTCATACTAGAAGGCTGCAAAGCTGCGTGTGAGGGTTTGGTGGCCTCCGCAGATGGAAACGCTTCGAACAGCCACAGTCACTTGCATTTGCAAACTATGCTTCTCTCATCCTGTCCATGCGGCCCTGTCCACACAGTAATCTGGCTCATTTTATTTTACAAACGAGGGCACTCTGGCCCTGAGAGGTGACGTGTTGTGTATACCTAAGGTCACAAAGCCAGTGGCGGGCTTATTCTTGTGAACCACATTTAAAAGTGTTCATTATCCCCCTGCTTGAAATCACCCATGGGTACTTAAAATTCAAACTCCTTCCCATGTTCTAAGAGATCTTAGGCTAGGGATCAGCAGACTCTAGCCCACTGCAGGATTTTGTAAATAAAGTTTTATTGGGAGGAAGCCATATTCATTCATTTGCATGAATGCAATAAGACCTGGCCTCATTTGCATGAATGAGCATGTTTGCTCACTGTCTATGGCTGCTTTTGCACTACAATGGGAAAGCTGAGTAGTTGCTTCACAGACCGGTCCATAAAGCAGGAAATATTTATCATCCAGCACCTGTAATTTCAGATTTATTGACCCCTAGCTCTTTGCCATCTGTCCAGACCCACTTTTCCTCTCTTATCTCTCTGCTGTCTCTTCTACGCACTCTTTTCCAGGCACATTGGTCTTAGCCTAGCTTTTCTTGCCCCAGGACCTTTGTACTTGCTATTCTCTCTGAAACACTTCATCATGATTTTCATACCTGGCTTCCTTTCACATTTCAGGTCTTGGATCAAATGCTTACTCCTCGGGGCGGCCTTCCACAATCTCCCTATCTAACAGGGCTACGGTCCTGTCTCAAATTCATTCCTCTGCTTTTTATGTGTGTGTGTGTGTGTGTGTGTGTGTGTGTGTGTGTGGTATCTATAACTTTCTAAGTCATCTTATCTTTTAATGTACTTATTGTCAGAGTCTCTCACTAGAAAAATAACCCCATGGGAACAAGCACCCTGATTGTTTGGGTCCCAGTTAAATCCCCAATACATAGAATGGTGTCTGACATGTAGCGGATGCTCTATAGTCAAGTGCTAAATGAATGAATGAATCAAAGAAATAATGAGTGAATCATAACTGTCCTTGGTGTATATCGAGGTTCCTCGGCCTTAGCACTAGTGATTCTCGGGGCTGAATAATTCTTTGTGACAGGGAATTGCCATGTGCACTGTAGGGTATTGAGCACTGCCCCTGATCTCTACACACCATAAGTCACCACTACCACCAAACTGTGACAACTGGAAATGTCTCCACGCATTGCCAAATGTCCCCTGGGGGATAGGGGGAAGCGATTCACTCCCAGTTGAGAGCCACGGAGATACATGGTTTAAAGCTGCCCTTAGAGCTTAAAGCAGACAATAAGCTTTTATACAAGACCACAATCATCCAGATTCCTAGTTGATTGTAGTTGTACATATGAGTGACCTCTGGGTTAGGGCCATCTCCTGATGAAATTGCTTCATAAAGGAAATACCAACATTATTTTGGAAACGAAAGTCCCAAGTTGGAAACCACTTTAATGTTTTCAGTGGGGAATGATTAATAATCAGGAGCCAGGATGCATGGAGTTACAAGTTATTATCATATTCTGGACTCATATGAACATAAAGAGACGTTGCTGTGTTCCAGGGAGGGTGGCAGGCAGAGGGGGCAATGTGATCGGAGAGGCCGAGGGGCTCTCCTGGGGATTCGGTCATTTACAGGGAATCAGAATTATTAATGTGTTTTGTTAAATCTTTTCCCGTAACAAGAAGAAAAATAGATGAGAACAGAGACAGAGCAAATGCACCGCCTGGCAAGGACTGTGGGTGATCTCTGGGGTCCGCAGATGATGGGAGGGTAGGGAGACTCCCTTTTGTGATGCTATTTTCTAAGGAGGAAAATGCTGAGTTCAGAGAGCCTGCTCTTGCTGCAAGAAGGCTGCTGCCACTCTGCCTCTGATGTAGGGGCTGGTCAATGCACTTTGTTCCGTTCCTGAGGATGGAGTCTATTTTAGTAGCTCTGGTCCCCATGGGGCATAGCTTAATGTGCCACCCAATAGATACAGCCCTGCTTCACCAGAAGGATGGTTGTCCTCCAGCAGATGACCCATGGGGTCCTATGGTGTCAGCAAAGAGGAGGGACTCAGGCCAGGACAGGCTGCCCCAACCCATAAGGTGCATTTCCTGCTGAGAGTGGGCACTGGGGGAGAAGCAGTGGCCAGGAGCCATGCCTGTTGCAGTTGGTACGTTTCTCTCAGCCTGACTTCCCATGGGTACTTTCCCCCTGCTGACGGCCCCAGGGACCAACCCTGCCTCCCATTCTTCCTCACTGCTGCTGGTACTGCCTCCAGACCTCAGATTTCTCTCCCACCAAAGGCCGGTTTCAAATTAAGGATGCAATTCTGGTTCCCCAATTTCATTGTGGAAAAGAAGCACACAGTCTTTTCTTCCTAGGGTGTTGAGAGAGGGAGATAAACAGGGTAAATGAAAACAGCATGAGAAGGAAAATGAATATAGTGGAATCTGTTGTTTTTATGTATCTAGGCTCCATTCCTCCTTCTGACCAGAACACTCACATTTTGGGGGGAGACCCACCATCCCCTAACCCTCAGTTCTTGGGATCTGAGTTATGGCTAGCATCAGCCACACCAGATTCAGGGGCAGGCACATGGCCCAGCCCTGTCCCGATCATGGTATATCATCCTTCTGTTCACAGTGATGGGTTTATAGGTGGACAAATGACCCAGGTCAACCCAAGTCATCATTAACTCAAGGGCTCATGCTAAAGAGTTTAGGGAAGAGGAATGCTCCTCTTGCTGATTGAAGAGAGAACAGAATGAAGGCCAGGAGCTGCTGGAAGCCTTTTTCCACCACTGCTGGGAAGCCTGTCAATTGAGCCAACGGTGAAAAGCAGTTCCATGAGGTGGGGACAGCATGACAGCATCCTCTAACCATTTGCTACAGCCATACCTGAAACTGGCCCTTCTCAGAACTCATCAACTACATAAGACACACGTTATGTAAAATAGACCTTTTGATTTTTTTTCTCAGGTAGATTTTAGTTTTGTCTTACAACAAAAATATTTAGTATCTCTTGCAACACAAGAATCTTGTATTTTAACTCACAGAGTTCCCAGATTCTCACAAAATTCTGACCATGTCTTTGGTCAATATTAGTTTCCTTTATTCCTAAAGTTTCTAAGCCCTTTAAAGTCCTTTAAAAAATTAATTATTTATTCATGAGAGACACACAGAGAGAGGCAGAGACACAGGCAGAGGGATAAGCAGGCTCCCTGCGGGAAGCCCGATGTGGAACTCAATCCCAGGACCCCGGGATCACAACCTGAGCCGAAGGCAGATAGATGTTCAACCACTGAGCTACCCAGGTGTCCCTCTAAGCCCTTTCTTAAACAGTGAGAGGGTAGTTTCTCATATGTAAGAGTACTCCTTCTTTAACCCCAGTGCTGGAAGCTACTGAGTAAATATTTATTGATCACCTAATATGTTCAAGGCACCATGCTTGGTTCTTTACCTAGGGTTTGTTATTATTTAACTCAAGTTATAAGAACATATGATAGACAGTCTTAGCCTCAATTAAAGATGAACAAACTGGGATTCAGAAAGCAAAGTAAGTGCTGAAAGCCCCATACAGCTAAGAAATGGCAGTGCAAGCATTCAAATCCAACACACCTCTCCTAGGTCTATGAGCCCTTCTCCCATTGACGCCTGAAATTACAATTAAGAAGAACAACGGCTATGTACTGCTTGACCATTGGGATTAACAATACAATTCACCACTGGAGTACTCATCAGAAGCCCAAGCCCTGGACTAAGTACATTGCCTATAATATTTCTAACATCCACACAACACTGTAAGATACGGATTATTATCTTACCATCACCTCCATTTTAAGAATGAAGATATTGAGGCTCAGAAAACGTAAAATAACTTGTTCAGGGTTATACAGTTAGCTCAAGAAGAGAGAATTCCAGACCACGGAGAGTCCAAGCCAGCGTGCTTTCCAGTAGCCAGATTTCCTCCCAAATCTCAAGTGAGAAATTAACATCTTAAGAGCTTTGAGTTTTTCCCACCCCCATGTATCTCTGATCCATAAAAGAAAGCTCTTCTTAGGAAATTTCGTCATATGCCATCCACTTAAATACTTTATGCAGGAAAAGCTTGACTCCCCAGTTAAAATAAGATACGTGGAGGCTGGCTCCATCACTTACACATCTACACACCAAGAAGCGTAACAGGTGCATCATAAACACTTGCTGAAGAAACAAGACAATCCCTCCATCCAGACCTTGTCCCCAAGGGCAGTCCATGGAGATTTCTCTGGGAATCCTGCTGAAATTGCAGATGCCCAGATCTGCAGCCAGGCCTATTAAATCAGAATATATGAGACAAAAGGACAAAGAAAATGTGGCATATTGGAATAGTATACATATAATATCTATTATGAAACCCTATATATATATAATAACAGAATATTATTTTGCCCTTTAAAAAAAAAGGACATCCTGCCATATGTACCAATATGCATGAACCTCGAGGACATTATGCTAAGTGAAATAAGCCAGTCATAAGAACATAAATACAGCGTACTTCCACCTATATGAGGTACCTAAAAGAGTGAAACTCACAGAAGCAGAGAGTAGTACGTGGTTGCCAGGGCGCGGAGAAAGAAGGTAATGGTCAAAGGGCATGAGGTTTCAGTAATGCTAGATGAATTAATTATAGAATCTGCTGTACAACATTGTGCCTGTAGTTAATAAAGTAATATACACTTAAAAATCTGTCACTATAGCATGCACAACAATCATTGCAATAACCCTAAATTATTACCAAAAAACATACCAATACTCCTATTTAAAAACATCCATTAAGAGGGTAAATCTCACTCTAAGTGTTCTTACCACAATAAAATAAAATTTTAAATTAAAAAAGGGACACATAGAGACAGAGTACAGGAGTCTGCATATTAACAAGCACCCAAGTGACAGCTATGTGTATCGAAGTGTCTACTCTGCTAAAGAGCCGCCAACCTGAGGGACAAGTATATACTTCATTCCTCCACTTAACAAATGTCCTAAGTGTCTCTTGTACAAAATGTACCTTGCCAACCATTGAAAATAAATAATAACCAAGGTCTCTTCCCTCAAGGGACCTAGCAGTGAGAAAAGATGGTACACAAGTAATTACAAAACCACTGTTTACTTATAATTATGCCAAGTTTTGTTGTAACATGTAATGGGAAGACTTGACGTTGTCTGTGTCTGTATGTGTGTGTATGTATACACAGCAGAGAAGGATCATCGTGCACTTTGAGGACCAGGTGGCATTCTCACTGAGCTCTAAATGTTGAGCAGGAAATAACCAGGTAAACAAGCAAAGTGCCTGAGGCATAAGAAACAGCATGTGCAAAGGCCTTGTGATGGAAAGGTAAAAAAGAAGGTTCTAGAAACTGAAGGAAAAGGAAGGGGTATGCAGTGTAGAGAGGGAAGGTAAAAGTGCTGCATTATGAGGGTGGTGAAGCATATCCTGGATGTGTGTGGGGAGGGTGGTGGGGGTTGTACACCATTATTAGATTGCATTTGGGGGGGTGTTGTTATTTATTTTTTTGTTTCTTGTTATTTTAATTCCAGTATAGTGATCATACAGTGTTATATTAGTTTCAGGTGTACAATTTAGTGATTCAACACTTCCATCAGATGTGCGTTTTTTAAATGTTGGGAAGAGGACAAGAGTAGAAGAAAGAAAACCAATGGAGAGGCAGCTGCTGTCCAAGCAGGAGATGAAAGTGAAGGTGATGTGGACAGTGGACAGAGCAACATGTATTTGGGAAGTAGAAATAGCAGTCTCAGGGATAGAATGGATACAATGGCACAGGAGAAGAGCTGTAAATGGCTCTCTAGAAACCCAGGGGAGAACAAGAGCTCTGTCAGGGAACATGGTGAGCTCAGTTTTGGAAATGATGGGTGTAAAAGTACATCAGTCAAGTCTCAATTGGCAGACAACAAAAACTCCTCAAGCTGTTTAAGCAGTCGTGGATTTTTTTTTTTTTTTAAGCAGTCGTGGATTTAACTCCAGTATTAGATGTTCTCTGTGGTCTCTCTTACTGTGTGACAAACCACTTCAAACGTTGTGGTTGTAACAAGAGCCATTTCTTTAGCTCACAATTCTCTGACAATTTTGGGTTGTTTTGAGTTTAGCTGTGTGGTTCTTCCGGTCTTGGCTGGACTCACTCTTATCTGTGGTCAGTTGCAAATTCACTAAGCGTCTCTGCATCTGGGTACTGATTGGTTGTTGGTTGAGTGTGATGAGGACCTCTGGGCCATATATTTTTCATCATTTAGCAGTCTGGCTTCAGCTTCTCACATAGCTGCTGGGAGATGTATACAAGGCTTCTTAAGAGGTAGGTTCAGAGTGGGTACATCACTTTACCTCGTTCTGTTGGCTAAAGCAAATTATAAGGCCAGCATAAATTCTAGGAGAGGGGGAATAGATCCATCTCTTGATGGCATGAGCTACAAAGTCTCACTGCAAAGAGGCATGGGTGTAGGAAGATGTAAGATATTATGGCCATTTTTGCAAACAATCTACCACAAGTACTTACAAAATCACTGAAAGGACTGGAGGAACATGCTTCATGCTGAACCTCCAAGAATGAGTCTGAGAACTTGCTCACCAGGGGAACTTTTGCCTCTGCTACAATCAGGAAGGCCACCACAGGACCACTGATTTCAAGAATGGGCCACTGTCATTGTATTACAATGATCAAGAAGCCACTCGAACTGCCACTTCAGAAACAACTGCCTTTCCATATCCAGGAATGCAGTGACCAGAGGCAGGGACTCTGCTGCAGAAGAGTCCAACATCCTGGTAACTGCAACAAGAAGATGACCTCCACCTTCCCAATCTCATGCCAGTACATATAATTGGTGGAATCTGGTTTTCCTTCTAGAACTCCAGCTGTAATGGAGTCTGGGAAATACAATTGCTAGTTTTCCAGCCTTAATAGTATAGGAAGGTACTCTAGAAAGGGTTGGGTTGGATTCTGGGTGTCAGACCACACCATATATCTCAAGGCGATTGTGAATAACCAAGGATAAATGATGAGAAGAGGCAACTATTAGATGCAACTGTCACCTCTTCAATAAATGGTGCTGGGAAAATTGGACATCCACATGCAGAAGAATGAAACTAGACCACTCTCTTGCACCATACACAAAGATAAACTCAAAATGGATGAAAGATCTAAATGTGAGACAAGATTCCATCAAAATCCTAAAGGAGAACACAGGCAACACCCTTTTTGAACTTGGCCACAGTAACTTCTTGCAAGATACATCCACGAAGGCAAAAGAAACAAAAGCAAAAATGAACTTTTGGGACTTCATCAAGATAAGAAGCTTTTGCACAGCAAAGGATACAATCAACAAAACTAAAAGACAACCTACAGAATGGGAGAAGATATTTGCAAATGACGTATCAGATAAAGGGCTAGTTTCCAAGATCTATAAAGAACTTATTAAACTCAACACCAAAGAAACAAACGATCCAATCATGAAATGGGCAAAAGACATGAACAGAAATCTCACAGAGGAAGACATAGACATGGCCAACACACAGATGAGAAAATGCTCCGCATCACTTGCCATCAGGGAAATACAAATCAAAACCACAATGAGATACCACCTCACACCAGTGAGAATGGGGGAAAATTAACAAGGCAGGAAACCACAAATGTTGGAGAGGATGCGGAGAAAATGTAACCCTCTTACGCTGTTGGTGGGAATGTGAACTGGTGCAGCCACTCTGGAAAACTGTGTGGAGGTTCCTCAAAGAGTTAAAAATAGACCTGCCCTACGACCCAGCAATTGCACTGTTGGGGATTTACCCCAAAGATACAGATGCAATGAAACGCCGGGACACCTGCACCCCGATGTTTATAGCAGCAATGTCCACAATAGCCAAACTGTGGAAGGAGCCTCGGTGTCCATTGAAAGATGAATGGATAAAGAAGATGTGGTTTATGTATACAATGGAATATTCCTCAGCCATTAGAAATGACAAATAACCCCCATTTGCTTCAACGTGGATGGAACTGGAGGGTATTATGCTGAATGAAATAAGTCAATCGGAGAAGGACAAACGTTATATGTTCTCATTCATTTGGGGAATATAAATAATAGTGAAAGGGAATAGAAGAGAAGGGAGAAGGGATCCCTGGGTGGCGCAGCGGTTTGGCGCCTGCCTTTGGCCCAGGGTGCGATCCTGGAGACCCGGGATCGAATCCCACATCGGGCTCTCGGTGCATGGAGCCTGCTTCTCCCTCTGCCTGTGTCTCTGCTTCTCTCTCTCTCTGTGACTATCATAAATAAATAAAAATTTAAAAAAATAAAACTTTAAAAAAATAAAAATAAAATTAAATTAAATTAAAAAAGAGAAGGGAGAAGAAATGGGTAAGAAATATCAGAAAGGTTTTCTTTTTTAAACTTCCCCTGGCTATTCGGGGTCTTTTCTGATTCCACACAAATCTTAAAATAATTTGTTCTAACTCTCTGAAGAAAGTCCATGGTATTTTGATAGGGATTGCATTAAACGTGTATATTGCCCTGGGTAACATTGACATTTTCACAGAAAGGGAGACAGAACATAAAGACTCCTAACTCTGGGAAACGAACTAGGGGTGGTGGAAGGAGAGGAGGGCGGGGGGTGGGGGTGAATGGGTGACGGGCACTGAGGGGGGCACTGAGGGGGGCACTTGACGGGATGAGCACTGGGTGTTATTCTGTATGTTGGCAAATTGAACACCAATAAAAAATAAATTTATTATTAAAAATAATAATAAATAAATAAAAATGTAAAAAAAAAAAAAAAAGATGCAACTGTCGCCCAGGTGTGGGGGAGGTGAGGGGTCTGGGCTAATTTCAGATTTGAACAAGAACTGAGCATGGTATAGGGAGTCACTGTGTGCCTGGGATTCATACCAAGGCCAAACATCCTAACCATTAACAACCTATCCCATCCCCATTGTCTCAGTGATTCTCGCTTTAAGACAAGAATGGTGGAAACATTCTTTAAATACACTAAGGCCAGAGCCTAAGCCTGTTGCTCCATAGCTCTGTGAATCTGACCACCTCTCTCCTACAGTTTTGGTGTTCTCCCCAGTATAGCAAGATGAGTCAGATTTGTCTACATAGATGACTCTCAAGAGCCTTTTTCAGCAACAGTATCTATGAAACTTTCTTGCTCCTGTGCACAGGTATGATTCATCGTCCTCCCGCAGTCTCTTGTTGAAAGAATACTTCCCAGCAGGTAGAAGCACTTACTCCCTTGACATTTGATGATGACAGCAAGGAGGGTGCCCTAGATTCCAGCCAGCCTGTCCTGTTCCCCACTCTGGCTGAGTGACAGCAATGGGCTACCCCTGTGCTCCCCATTTCACCTTTTTCTCCTATGGAAACCTTTCCCCATCCAGCTGTGCACCTGGTCTCAATCTAGGGCCAATTATAAGCTTTGATCCAAGTGTTCTACAAGGGCAGCTTCATGGCCAGGATCTCAGTAAACCTCTGAATCCATCTGTGGCAGACTTGGTGGTTCCTCAGGGACCAGCCAGATGGTTGGTAAAAATGTCTGGGGAGCATAGAGCTTTGCCCTGTAGGGTTATCCAATGGAGCTAAAGAATCAATTGAGAGAAGGAACCAAAAATGGAAGAGAAAAATCTAGAAACTTAGCAGTTCCATCTTTTTATCTAATCAAAGCGTATGAGAAAGAATCTGACAGTGTAGTGGCCTAGACATAAAAATGAAATCTATGTATTTGAAGACCGCCCTATTACATTTAACAGAATGGTTGGCAACCAATGTTTCAGTGTCCTTACTACCAGTCCTAAAGTGCTTCTTAAAAGAGGAATTAATATAAAGATCCTTCTTTCCCACTTCCTGTCCCAAATTTTAGTCCTGAAAGTATTTCCATTCATCACATGCACTAAGTATTTCCATTCATCACATGCACTAAGCCATCCTCCAACAACTGGAAGTGATCATTCTGAAATGCAAAGACAACTGTGTTTCTCCTAATTTATAACCTTTTAATTGTGTTTTTCCCAATTATTCCCCCTGTTGTCCTCTTTTATGTCACGTGTGTGACTTTTTATAATCTGGCCTCTCCAGCCTTGTCTCTTGCTTTAACTCCTTCTAACAGCTATACTCCAGCCCTGGGATCCCTGGTTGGTGCAGCGGTTTAGCACCTGCCTTTAGCCCAGGGCGCGATTCTGGATACCCGGGATCGAATCCCACGTCGGGCTCCCGGTGCATGGAGCCTGCTTCTCCCTCTGCCTATGTCTCTGTCTCTCTCTCAATCTCTCTCCCTCACTGTGTGCCTATCATAAATAAATAAAATAAAAATAAATTTTATACTCCAGCCCTGATGAGCTTCCTCTGGGTTCTGAAAAACACCATAACTTCAGTGTCTTCAGTTCTTTTGCAGATGTTTCTCTTGCTACCTAGAATAGTTCCCCAACCACCATCCCACCTCTGTATCTAGATTCCTCCAGTGCCTGCCTTAAAACTTTATCCAGGCACCACTGCTTCAAAAAAATCCTCCTTGACCCCAATAGAGTGCTTTGCAAATGAACAACTGGGCTTCCCTTCCCCTTCTCCAGAGCAGGAGTTTGTGAAGGTACCTATTGCTTTATCAGGAGTCAGTGTCTGGCCCAAAAGAGGCACAAAGTCAACGTTAGATTTTAAAAAGAAAATCAATCAATCAATGTATTAGAAAAGCAATGCTTTCTGAAGATACAGGAGTGTTTCACTGGGCACCTTAGGATATACACCTCACTATAAATGAGTACAAAATTATAAGACCAGGGCTTTGACTCCAACTCACAAATGATCCAGACAATCCTACTGTGTATTTCAGTAAGAGATGGGATCCTTAATTTCCAAACTCACCCTGGTGATCAGTCATCAGAGATACTCAGAGAGCAAAATATAAACATGGTAGCCTGGTCATTTCTCCAGATTGGTCAATAAATATTTATTGAGCAATCGCTATGTATCAGGCATGATTCTAGGTGCTAGAGATTCCAGGGTAAATATGTTTGACAAAAGCTCTGCTGCTGTTGAGACTGTACCTCTAGAGAGGAGACAGTGGGAATAGTGAGTGTTAAATGCTGTGAAGAAACCAAAACAGGACAAATGGAAGGTCCATTAACTGTGACAGGCTGCCCAGTTCCGATGACTGGGAGGGCTACTCAGGAGCCATGGAAGACATCACTGAAGAAGCGGCCTGAGAGCTGAGTGCTGAATGGTGAGAAGCATCAGGAAGCAAAATTAGGAGAGTGTAGGGCTCCAGGAAGATAGGAAAGCAAGTCCAAAGGTCTTGAGTGGGTGCCAAGTTTGGGGCATTCAAGAACAGACAGATGGCCAGTATGGCTGGAAGTCAGTGATCAGAGGGAGAGTGGTAGGTGCTGTGGCCCCAGAGGGCTGCAGGAATCAATGATGTAGAATTGTATAGGCCACCTGAGGAGTGGGAATTCTATTCCAAGAGCAATGGGAAGGGATTGGAAGTTTTTGAGCATAGGGATGGCATGATCTAATTTAAAAGATCACTCTGGCTGCTGTATCATGAGTAGGTAATGAGGACAAGAGGAGAGGAAGGGGAATAAGTTTGGGTTGCTATCACAGGGATCCATCTAAGTAGGAGGTGATATGAGAGATAATGGAGTTAGATCTGGGCAGAAGGATTAGCCAACAGGACTTGCCATTGCAGGGGGGTAAGGGAAATAAAGAAACAGAATGACTTCTAGTTGTTTGGCTTGAGTTGCTGGATGGATTCTGATGGCATTTCCAGAGATGGGAAGGTCTAGAAAGACAGATCTGGAGAATCAACGTGTGAAAACTGCTCATGTTTCACTTGGGATGTCCATACGGTGCTGACCAGGCCGTGTGGAAGAGATAATGGATGTGGGAATCTGGAGCACAGCAAGGTCAGCCCAGAGATAATAATTTCACCATTATCACCAAGTACATGGTTTATGAAGGCTTGGGCTGGGTGAGATCGTGCAAGAAAAGAGTACGCACCAGAAGAGGACCCTGGACTGAACCCAGGAATACTCCATTATTTTGAAATCAGAGGATACCAAGTCAGCGGAGGAGAATGACAAAGCTAGTGAGATAGGAGTTGAGAGCAGGAGAAGGTGGTGTCTTGAGCCCAAGGGAAACCCAGCACCTGAATAGATGAGAATAGAAGAGCCCAAATCAATCACACCTTCTGGAAGGACATTCGATCAGTGATATCATCTGCACAGAGAAAGGGAAGCACTTACAGAGGAAATGATGTTGGGCAAATAACTATGTGATAATCAATAACCACATCAGGCAAAAGAACGATATGGTTCAAATAGTAATTACAAGCTAGAATCACAGATCATGGTTTGAATTACTTTTGAGAGCTTAATCTTGAAATCCTTAGGCCCCAGTATAGGAAATATCACTAAGGACTCTACTCCAGCCTTTGGATAATGTCACTAAAGTGCCCACTGGTCAAAAAAGAGGGGGAAAAGGGGGACAAAAGGTCTTAATATTTAACTTAACTTGTAATTGCTTCACAATGCTCTTAACTGTGACTAATCAGTTGTAGTTTCAAAGTGAAATGAGCTGCTTCTGCCATAGGAGGCAGTAGAGCACGAAAAGAGCATTGATTCCTGTTGTTCTAGATGCACAGATTTTATCTGGGGACCCTTGGGGAGCCATGGATAGAACTAAGGGGTCTATGAGGTTGATTAGCAAAAAAAACTCATCTTTTTTTTTTTTTTTTTTTTTACTAACCTCTGCTATTTAGCATTTCTTTCAGTACCTTTGATACTGTGCCCAAGAGAATCAAGATTCTTCTATACATATAATAGTTGTTGCAGGGATCTTGAAATATTGTTTATCCTCATCTACCACTTCAAAGGAGACCTTCCTCTAGATCCTATTATTTCATGTGTTAACAAAGAAGTACATATATTACTATATCACAATTTTTGTTGTTTTTGTCTTGTGAATATCTTTGACGACTGAATTTCAATGTATTTGAAAACTGATTTATCCTCACCAACTACTTCAAAGGAGACCTGCCTCTAGATCTTATTATTTTATATGTTGATTGATATTGAAACTGCTGAGAACTGTTTACACCTATCTACGACTTCAAAGGGGACCTGCCTCTAGGTCCTATTATTTCTTGTGTCAATAAAAAAGTACATACATTACTATATCACAACTCTTGTTGCTTTTGTTTTATCAATATTCTGATAAACTGAATTTCAATATAATCCCTTGATACTCCTTTGTGTTTTATTTGATGCATTTAAACGCATGACACCTAGAAGGGTCTGCAAGAGACAGTGTTTAGAACAAAGTGTGGCCTCAGGTGGAGGGAGGGGAGAACTGCTTTAGGAAAAATGGAGAAAATGCCTGACTCTAGAAGCAACTCTGATCTGGAAGAGAAGGTACTCAAGAATTGAGATAATTCCCATGAAAAGAACAAAGTTAAGTGGCAATTGCTCCTTGAAAAATCTAGAAAGGGACTCCTGGGTGGCTCAGCGGTTGCGCAACTGCCTTTGGTTCAGGGCGTGATCCCAGAGTCTCTGGATCGAGTCCCACATCAGGCTTTGTGCATGGAGCCTGCTTCTCCCTCTGCCTGTGTCTCTGCCTCTGTGTGTGTGTGTGTCTCTCATGAATAAATGAATAAAATCTTTTAAAAACAATCTAGAAAATATGGAGTAGAATTCAAAATACTGTAGCTCTTAGTAGTTAGGAGCAGCAAAGAAGGAAGCATTCACTTTTGAAACAATCTGAGACAGAAAAGCCCAGAGCAGCAACTTCATAGTAAAGGTTTTAAAAAGGCAATAGTGAGGTTGTAGATCATTACATTAGTGGTTTCTGATATAGCAATGCCAGATATGGCAAACAAAAATATTGGATGACCAGTTAAATTTTAATTTCAGATAAACAAAACATACTTTTTCAGTATAAATACATCCCAAATATTGCATAGAATATACTTACACCACAAAATTCTTTACTTATCTGAAATTTACTTATGGCTGCCCTGTGTTTCATCTTGCAATCCTACCAATAAATCATGCCTCCAGCAGCCACACTTTTGTGTGGTTCCTCCCCTCTTGATGCTGGCCATGTGACAATTGCTTTGGCCAATGAGATGTCAGCAAGTGTAACCTACACAGAGATTTGATAAATTCTTGAGCAGACAAAGCTAATCCTCTTGAATGTTACTGCCACCATGTGAGGAAGCTCAGTGTAGCCTCTTTGAAGATGCAAGACACCCACCGTGGAGAGAGAAGCCCGCTGGCCCAGCTGGCCTAGCCCCAACTGATCCTCCAAGCTGAATGCAGCCACATGAGGGACCCAAATGAGCCCAGCAGAACCACCGGGACTGCCTGCCCACAGAATTAATGAGAAATAACAAATTGCTGTTTAGCGGTGGTTTGATATGTAGCAATAAACCATTGGTACAGTGCATTGTATTATAATTCACTCAGTGAAGACTTCTGCAGCACCTACTACATGCAAGCCACTAAAATTGGTCATCCAATATTTTTGTTTGCCATATCTGGCATTGCTACATCGGAAACCACTAATGTGATGATCTACAACCTCACTATAATTGCCAGAGTGCTGTGATCCACCTACATTAGAATCATGGAGACAGAGTGTTAAAAATCTATATTCATAGACCACCTCTATTGAATCAGAACCTTTGGAGATAGGACTGAGTAATTTGCATTTTTGACAAGCCTCCCTAGTTATTTTTAATCCTCTTTAGAGTTTGAAAACTACTACACTAAAGTTAATAGACATTATTCAGTCCTCAAGCTATGCGACACAGAGAAGGAGTCAAGAGTGTAGCAAATACCCACAATCCAAGTCAGAAATGGGAAATGACTGCCCCAAAAGTGGCAAAAGGAAAATCCTATGAGCCACAGAGAAAGGCAAAATCCACTCTGAGGGAGAGGCACAAGAAGGCTTGATAGGAAAGGGAGCTTTGTGAGTATAGGTCACAGAAAAGTACAAGACTCAGAATTTGGGTTCCTGGGTTTGGGTCTCGGCTAATGATAGCCACCATTTATTGAGCAATTATTATTTGTAAGGGGATGAGCTAGGCTCTTTACCCATACTCTTTCAAATCTTCACAACAACCCTGCAAGGTAGATGCTATAATCCCGTTTTTAAATGAAAGAAGAGCCTCAGAGAGAAGATGACATCTGCCTAAGGACACAGGGCCACAGTTGGCAGAGCAAGGATTTAATGCCTGTTTGCCTGACTCTATAAACCAGGAATCTTGCACTGCAACACATTGCCACTGACAAAGAGCCAGCCCACCCTCTGGGCCTCCATTTCTTCATCTGTGAGATGGGACAGAATGCATGAGGTAATTTCTGAGGTCCTATTAACTGGAGCCCAATCACCCCTACTCTTGATATTGATTGTCCTTGTTGGGTTGGGGGTAGAAAGAGTTGCAACAGCAAAAGGGATGGGCCTCAGCCCTCGGGGATTTGTTGCTTTGTGAATGATTCAGTCAGCTTGGGCTGCTATAACAAAATATCATAATCTGGGTGGCTTCTAAACAACAGAAATTTATTCCTCACTGTTCTGCTGACTGGTAGTCCAAGATCAGGATGCCAGCATGGTCAGGTTCTGGGAACCTCTTCTGGGTTGGCAGACACCAACTTCTTGTATCTTCTCATGGCAGAGAGCAGGAACAAGCAAACTCTCTAGGGACTCTTGTAAGGGTACTAATCTCATTCGTGGAAGCTCTACCCTCATGACCTCCTCTCCTCCGAATTACCTCCCAAAGGACCCCTCTCCTAATATCTGTCGCACTGGGGGTTAGGGTTTCAACATATGAATTGGGGCAGAGTACAAGCATCCCATTGATGATCATTCCCAACCCAGAAATACCAGTCACAAACCATCTCCTTTTCACTCTCAATAACTGTTGTATTAAAGATTCTGCTTGCTTTCTACAGGAAATGAGAGGGAAAGATAAGATGAAAGGAGGGAGGTGGGTTAGTGAATAATTGACTGAATGAATCACTGAATGGATGATAAGTCAATGAATGAAAAATGGGAACCAGATGTTTGAGGAAACCCTGATTAAAATGGCTCAGGGACACCTGGGTGGCTCAGTAGTTGAGCATCTGTCTTCAGCTCAGGTCATGATCCCAGAGTCCTGGGATTGAATCCCACGTCGGGCTCCCCACAGGGAGCCTGCTTCTCCCCTCTGCCTATATCTCTGCCTCTCTCTGTCTCTCATAAACAAAGTCTTTAAAAGATAAAAAAAATTAAAAAGTAAAATAAAATAAATTGGCTCAGCCAAATTAAGAGGACCAATAAGTGTTTGAGAGCAAGCAAGGGTAAGAGTGGAAATGTGTGCTCCAGAGGAAAAAATAGCTTAGCAAACATCAACAAAGGCAAAGAATTAGACAAGACGTGAGGCAAGACTGACCTGCACAGCTTTGAGGGTCTAGGCAGTGCCCCACAACCGGCTTGCTACAGAGTAGATGCACAGAGTTCTGCCCAAAGTGAGTGAGAAGCCACTAACTGATGATTAAAGAAACAGGGAGAGTTCACCACAAGAGATCAGCAAGGACACTCAGATGCCTGGGTGGTGAAGTGCTGGTGTCATTACATCCTGAGACCTTGTGGATTAATGAGATAGTCGGGGTATCAGCCCATGCCAAGAACCCTTCGTTCTGTACCAAAGGAAGTCAACTCAGATCATTTAATTAACTGTTCTCAAGTTTTCTTACTTTGTTTTGTTTTGTTTTTTTAAGATTTTTATTTCTTTCTTTATGAGAGACAGAGAGACAGAGAGGCAGAGACACAGGCAGAGGAAGAAGCAGGCTCCAAGTAGGGAGCCTGATATGGGACTTGATCCCGGGACTCTGGGATCACACCCTGAGCCAAAGGCAGAGGCTCAACCACTGAGCCACCCAGGTGCCCCCAAGTTTTCTTACTTTGAAGAGAAAAATAAATACTTTCATTTTCTTCTGATTTCTGAGAAAATGAGTCTAGGCTCAGAGACGGCAGTAAGCACTTTGATAATTAAGAACTGTTCTTCAAATGCAGGAGATTTCTCCATGAAGCTAGGAAATCTGTTTAGGAGAGAAAAGGAATCAATGCTTATATGCCAAGTACTGTACCAGGCATTTATAATGGCACAACAGCCCCAAATGATGTCTTGCAGTCTCCAGTTTACAGATAAGGAAACTGAGTCCCACGATATCCAGCCCCCCAGAAACAGAGCCCCAGGTTCAGAATCTGGCTGGGCACTTGCCTCTGGGATTATGATTTGTCATTGTTTAATTTCCTTTTTCAGGGTACAACTCAGTTCATCTCTTTAAATATTTGCCTTACTAAAGTATCTTTTCCATTGCCAAAAACCATCCTATTAATTGAATTTGGGGATCTAGTCTAGGACCTGACTTTTCAATAATATTTAATAACTATTGCTTCCTTCTAGTTAAAAGGGTAAACATCAGAGTTGGAAAGAAGTATTCAATCCAAATAGGCCTCTAATTGAGGCTCTCTTCCAGCAGTAATAGTGATAAATCGTATTTATATAGAATGTTACAAAATTCCAGGCATCTTGCACTTAACATGTGCAAAACTGAAGTCTTGATTTTCCCTGAAGCTCTTCCACCTTTTGCTAATTTTCCACATCTCAGCCAAGAGCACTGGCATCCATCCTACTGCTCAGACCACGTGTTTAGGAGGCATTTTTGCTTTCCTTCTTCACCCCCGACTTGTTCACCATCCAGCCCTGAGTCACAAACCCTTTCCTCTTCTCCATCCTCGCTGCCAGTGTCTCACTGCCCCATCTCTCACTTAGCTCGCTGCCATGGCTTTCTAACTGGCCCTCCATTCTCCATCTTATCCCACTCTGATGCATTCCTCCACATAGCCCATGCCCCCTCCTTAAAATATAAGTAACCTTAAATTCTTAAATTAAGTCATCTTCATACTTAGGATCTTCTAGTGATTTGGAGTTAATAGTAAGGTACCAGTGTTAGTCCTAGGTTCTGATTAATGTAACCATTTGTGGAAGATGGAAGATGTCCACATTAGCAGAGATTGGGTAAATGGTGTAAGGGAACTCTGTGTTTTCCTTGCAACTCTAAATCTAAAATTATTTTTAAATTCAGACAATTTTTTTAACCTTCCAGAGAATTCCATCTGACTTGGACTAAGATTCAATCTCCTTTCCACAGCCTGCCTTCTTCCTCTGCACCAGTTCCTAGTACCCTCTCATGCCCCCTTCTCCCTTCACTGTGGCTTCCTCTTGGTTTCTAGAAAACGCCAAGGATCACAGTCCCTCCTCACCACAGGATTTTTGCACATGCCATCTTTTTCTCTGGTAACATCTTCCTTTGTTCTTCATGTTGCTTCCTTTTGGTCCTCAGGTCTCAGTTTTAAAAGACTCCTGCCCAGGGGGGCTTCCCTGACTCCCGGTGTAAAGTGGTTAGATTCCTCACCATGCCTGCTCGTGTCTGGCTGTAGGCTCCTCTAGTACCTTGCACAGTGTGCGGACCATGCTTGGTGTGAGCTCTCCTCTCCATCGGCTTGCATTTTAATTCCAAGATGGATGTTTGGTGTGTTTAAAGCTCCTTATCTCTGGCAGCAGCATTTACTTCATAGGAGCACAGCCCTTGGGGACCTGGAGAAACTTGTCTTCACCAAGGTATGCTGGAAGTAGATAAACTGTAGAATTTACACCCCCAGCTTACCCTCTAGAGAATGGGCATTTTGAAGAAGATTGATAAAAGGAATGAGAAAAACCCCTTTCTGCACACTGTTTCTGGTCCCATTTCAGCCGTTCCCCCATACACAGGCTATAAAAAGGATATAGAAAACACGATATGAAGAGGTGGAAGAAATAGGCTTGCCATTGAGAACTTCATCCCTAATTTAGATAAGCGTGTCTCAGGAGATATCCTTCTGTCATCCTCTTGAAAGCTTCTGTTATCATGTGACCCTCAGCTCAGCATTTTAGTGCCCGATTCCCCTCCTTCTCCTTCCCTTCATACTAGTTCAATGGATCAAGCAAAGTCAAAGTTACAAAAATGCTACATACCACCCATGGGCAGGGGACAGGCTTCCAAACAAGCAGGGCACCTGGTGGTTCTATTTCATGAATGAGGAAATGTGATACAAACAACTATCACTTGTTGAGAATGTCCCTGGGTGCCAGGCACTGAGTGAAGTGTATGCCTTGTATTATCTCATTTGATTCTTTATATTGTTTCATTCAATGATGTCACCCAAATGCGTAGAATAGGCACATAGTAGGTGCTCAGTAAAGTTTCCTATAAACGAATGATCCTCTGATGTAGGAATTGCTAACATCACCCTTTTCTGGATGAGGATCCTGAGACTAAGACACAGTAGCTTGTTCAACATGACACAAGCAGGAAGTGGGAAATCAGAATTGAACCCATGTCTAGTCTGAGACCACATGTTTACCATTTGTAACAGCTAATCATCACAGCCCCTCACTTCAATCCAAAACTCGGTTTGGATACAGGTCCGTCAGATGCCTCATTCCAAAGCACACGTGCCCAATAACCCTTCCAAATCTAAAGACAGTCACCCTCATACTGAAACACTTCTCTATCGACTTTCTAGATGATTGGATCTGCGTGCTGTTCTGAGTGAAAGAACAACCTTACAAAGAGACCTTTTTCCAAAATGGCATTGCCCTTTACATTCGAAAGTCATCCGGCATTGCATTTCTTCCATTAGTTCAGGGTTGCTGAATTTCCACTTATTTCTCCCGTCAGTAGATATATGGGAATATGCACGGATCAGAAAGTCCAGGTCAGTTTTGTTGAGCAACCTGAGGGTGAGTCTGGCTTGATTGGTGTTCTCACTGGGCTACTGGTCAGAACTCAGGGGTGTAGAGTCTTAAATATCTACCAGCCTGCAAGGCTTCTAATCTTCATGGAGAAAACAAGACCCACAGGGAAATATAGAACAAAAACAAAAAAACAAAAATTAGGCAAGAAGATAAAGTGAGAGTCAGAGCATCCCTCAGAAAACAAAAACAATGATTAAAAAGTAAGTGTATTGAACAGGATAATCTAAAGATACGATGGGAATGGGGCCCTTAGTGTTGTGCAATTAGGCAGACTCATGTATGCACCAACAACTGTACTAAACACTTTACATTAATTTCCTCAATTCTCACAATAAGCCTGAATATAAACCATGTTATTGTATACAATTTCCAATGAGGAAAGTGAGGCTCAGTGAGATTAAGGATCTTTCCCAAAGTCACACAGCTACTACATGACTTCTATGAATTGCTGTGCAAATTAGCAAAAATACGGAGAAGTCCTATGCATCGGTGAGATGTGCTGGCTTTAAGATGCTTGAGTTTTAGTCCTGAGTCTGTTTCTCACCAAACATGTGCTCATGGGCTAATCTCTTCCCCATTTCTAGCCTCAGTTTCCTTAACTGTCAGATGAGAAGACTGAACCATAGCTGCCAATTAAATGGGGGGTTGCTACCTGTAGATAGTTGGTGCTGAAAAAACAGAAGAAGAGGTCTAATTTGCTGTAGACTCAGGCAGAGGGAAGACTAGAGGGGTCACAGGAGGCCATGCTTGACCTGAGATGCAAAAGGTAAGTAGAAGTTTGTGGGGACTAGGACTTGAGGGACTGGGAAGAGCACATGCGAAGGGGCACACTGGTGAGCATCATAAGGAAATCTTGAAAAAATGGTACATTCAGGACTTTGGGAGGTCACTTCTCCTCTCTGCCTCCCACTTCGTTGGTTTTTAATCTGTGAGATGAAATAATTGAGTTGGATGCTCTGGGAGTTCAATTTCTCCATGGTATTATCTAGAACACCAGAAAGTATATTTTATTTGGTATATTTACAGTAATGACAATGTCCACCATTTACCCAGACAACTAGTTATCTAGTTAGGATCCCTTTCCTTCTAATCCCAACATCTCACTCCAGTCACCAGATTGCCTGGACCCAAATCCAGCCCTCCCTGCCAACTGGTAGCCCTGGAACCCCGGGCCAGTGACATCGCCTTGCATGCACCACAAATCTATCATTTTTTAGAAGATATTTGAGATAATACACAAAGTGTCTCTATTAAAGATGATAAAACAGGAAATAGTGACTAGGTTGGACTACAGTTCTTTTCAACTGTCTTCTGCTCCCAGATCTGGAATGAATTTGGTCTTCAGTTACATTATTGGAGCGAGAAAAAAAGAACATCTTCATTTTCCTAACACTAGCCTTCCACCTGGAAACCTGAGGTTGATTTGGTAGACACTTAAGACTCAGCAGGCATTCCCCCTTCCCATTTCATTCTGCTCACAGCTGGACTCCAGAAACCTTGGAACATTAACCTACCATAACCCCAAACCATGATCAATACCAATGTTAACAAACATATTTTCAAGTTTGGTCTGCTAACACAACTTCCAGTCACCATCAATGGCAGAGCCCGATCTTTTTTTCTTCAAGTATAAATCAAGTGATTGCATCCTCTTCCTGACCTGTCATACCACCTGTAAATCCACTACAAACATCATTTTAATCAAGTCCTGCTATAAAAGCTAAAACCTGACGTTTTTACCAGCTAATGCCAGGCCACTTTCCATCCAACAAATGGTAGACAGACAAGAGAATGAATCTGGGTATGAATGGATCAAGTGCAGCAGGGGGAGAGAAGAAAAGATAATCTCGACTATGGCACAACTTTCCCAGAGGCTCAGACCAGGTTAAGAAGTACAGAAAATTAGGGGTTCTGCTCTTCAGAACTTGAATAAATGAAAGAAGACAATCCCAAATGAAATGAACTCAATAATTAATGTATAAAAAGGTCCAAAGAAAAAGAAAGTGGAATTAAGCATGTGAATCAAAGTCCTTTTTTGTTTGTAACCTTACCATTTCCAAACAGTTTTCATGGCAAATGACAGCACAACATAGCATCTGTGGTGTAAGGTGTTGAACACCTCTGCAGGTGTTAAACATATATACTGAATGTGCTAAGACACAGCAGCAAATAGAACCTCTTCTTCATCACCTTCTCCAAACTTAAATTCAACAGATCACAAAAGATTGTTTTCCTATTTAAAAACCCACTTAGACTGTGGCATTCACTCTTTTTGCTGTGGAAGCCAGAGAGGCACATAGTGGTCTTCCAAAGCCCAGGGATGGGTGGGTTGCCTAGGAAAACTAGCTTGGCTGGGGTTAATCCTCCACAGAAGAAATAACATTCATCTCCCACTGTGGGGCAAATCAAATTAGAGATGGCTCTAGAGAGCCTTCTCTCTGTAAAAGAGGCATCCCCAGCACATACTTCCTACAAAAAGGGTTGTTCCGACTCATACCGTGAAGGAGACTGAGTTTTATCTGAATGGCATATTACTTTGGAGTTTGGGAATGGGAAAGGTTTGGAAGATGTAGGACACTGATGTATCAAAAATTGATTCTGGGGATCCCTGGGTGGCGCAGCGGTATGGCGCCTGCCTTTGACCCAGGGCGCGATCCTGGAGACCCGGGATCGAATCCCACATCAGGCTCCCGGTGCATGGAGCCTGCTTCTCCCTCGGCCTATGTCTCTGCCTCTCTCTCTCTCTCTCTCTCTGTGACTATCATAAATAAATAAATAAATTTAAAAAAAAAATTGATTCTGTTAGTGGGGAATTTTGATTCCATCTCTGTGGTTGCAGCCTGATGAGTCATGTGATGAAGCTTCCTTCTGACTCAGACATTTCCTCAACATTCACACCCCTCTCTCCAAGCCTGATTCCATGTGAAACCCAACAGCAAGTCCATTAGGACCTACGGCTGGAGAGCTTGATGCAAATGCTTGTTCTGATGCACATAAACTGGAACCTAAGAGGAAAAATCATGCAATTATTAAAAGTGCCCACATTAGGATCTTAGTTAATAGCAATAGGACCTTGGCCTAATTACTTGACCCTTCAGAAATGTGTTTTCCTAGCTTATAGACTAGAAATCCAGAATATTAACCCCGAAAGGCAAACCTAAGTCTCAAATGATGTCTGTAAAACCTTCAGCATGGTGCCTGGCGTGTGATAAGGGAGCACTGAGTGGAAGGTCCTATTGTAAGGGAACAATGAGGAACAGAAATAGAAGGAAATGGTCCTCAGGAAATGGGCACAACACCAGCACTCTGGGGCCTCTAGCCCTGTCACAAGCATGGAGCTGTGAGCACCCCTCCCAAAGTGAAGGGGAAAATGAGGGGGTCTTCCACTGGAGCTTCCATGAGCTTAAAAACAGGGACATCTGCCTTCTTAATCTCTGTACTAGAAATGCCTACTACAGGCCTTGGCAAATGGCAAATGTTTGATGAATATTTGAATAAATGAATGAGCCCACCCCAAATCAACAAAGTTAAAACCATAATAATAACAATTTCAAATTTGTATAGTGTGTACTAAATGCGAGGTACACATAGCAAACACTTTCCAAACATGAACTCATTTAATCCTCACATCAACTCTATGAGGGGTGTCCTACTATTATGCTTATCCTTGGGCAAGATGAAACTGAGGCGCAAGAGAGGGTAGTAATTTTCCCAATGTCACACAGCTAATAAGTAGCAGAGCTGGAATATATACAGTAGAATATTAGTCATCAAAAAATGAAATCTTTCCATTAGCAATGACGTGGATGGAACTAGAGGGTATTATGCTAAATGAAGTAAGTCAATCAGAGAAAGACAATTATCATATGATTTCACTTAGATGTAGAAGTTAAGAAACAAGACAGAAGGATCATAGGGGAAGAGAAGGAAGAATAAAATAAGACAAAAGTCAGAGAGGGAAACAAACCATAAGAGACTCTTAACTCAAGGAAACAAACTGAGGGTTGCTGGAGAGGAGGTAGGTAGGGGAATTGGGTAACTGGGTGATGGGCATTAAGAAGGGTGCATGATGTAATGAGCAAATGGGTGTTATATGTAACTGATGAATCACTGAATGCTAGAGTCCATAATTCATATTAAACTATGAAATAATAATAATTTCATTATTAGTAAAACTAATAATATACTATATGTTAATTAATTGAGTTTGAATTTAAAAATTAAAAAAATAAACACAGGCAGCCTGGGTTTCAATTCTGTGCACTTAAATCTAAATGTATTACGTACCTCAAAAAAAGAAATTTGCTCATTAAAAAAAAAACACACTAATTCATGCTTGCTTTAGAAAATTAGAATGTACAGAATATTAATCTTTTGGTTTACTGCCTTCTAGGCTTTTTTTCTATCTATTTGATCAGTTACAACCATAACCTGCATACAAATTTACAACCTTTTAAAGGGACTGGTTGCATAATGAACTCTGCCAAATTTTGTAAAGAATTTTTGCAGATTGAAAACTTTAAAAAAACCTATTTATTACTTGCTTGTAATGATGCCCAGCCCCAAAGTTGGAGTTCTTCCCAGCCCTTTGGTCACAGGGGCTCTGACAGAGCTTTCTTCCCAGAATTTGGGTCTGGAATATGGAAGCTGATAATACTTAAGGTGTCTATAGCCTGATTTTATACTCTCGAGAACATTCAACTGTTCATCATGTTCAGCATTATTGTTCCCTTCACAATCTACTCAAAACTCTACTCCCCCCATCCTCCTCCACATCTCCCAGTTAGGGGTCTATTTGGACAACTGCTATTGAAGGTATCAAGGGACAGTAAGCACTTTTTTCCCTTTGAATTCTTGTTAGTTTATTCCTCTGGGTCCTGTGAGTTACAATCCACAGAAAGTAGAGCTTGTGTTTTTCCAGAGCAGTTAATAAAGTGTTACAGGTGAACTTTGTGCATTCTCTGCCCATCGCTGCTATCCAAACACAACATTTATTGAGCCTTTATACCTGTAGAAAAGATGTGCAGGATGCAAGAATTGGAAGCCTTTATTTTTTTCCTGATATTGACCTAAGTAATTCCCCTTATTTCTCTCTCTCTTTTTTTAATTGGAGTTCAATTTGCCAACATATAGCATATCACCCAGAGTCCCCTTATTTCTCAATGTGACTTTACCTAGAAATAAATGGGCCAAGACAGTGATTCCAACTTTTGGCTGAATGTTGGGCAAAGAATCTGAATAGACATTTGTCTAAAGAAGATACACAAATGTCATCATAAATGCATGAACATATCTCAACATCATTAGTGATCGGGGATATGAAAATGAAAATCACAATAAGGTACCACTTTATGCCATTAGGATGGCTATAAGCAATAAAATATATAATAACAAATGTTGGTGAAGATATGGGGAAATTAAGACCCTCATACTCTGCTGATGGGAGTGAAAAATAGGCAGCCACTGTGGAAAATAGTCTGGCAGTTCTTCAAAAAATTCAACAGAGAGTTAGAAGATGACCAAACAGTTCCGCTACTAGGTACATACATAGGACAAATGAAAGTACATGTCCATACAAAACTGTGCACACAATTGGTCACTGTGGCATTAGTCATAATAGCCAAAAAGTGGAGAAAATCCAAATATCCATCAATTGACAAATAGGTAAATAAAATGTGGTATATCCATATAATGAAATATTATGCAGCAACAAAAATGAAATGAAGTCCTGACAGATGCTAAGACATGGATGAACTTTGAAAGCATTATGCTAAGTGAAAGAAGCAAGTCACAAAATACCAGATACTGTATCATTCCATTTATATGCCATTTCCATAAGAGGCAAATCTCTACAGATAGAAAGTAGATCAGCAGTTGCATTGGGCTGGGGGATGGAGTGATGGGAAATTGAGTATGCTGTTAATGGGTACCGGGTTTCTTTGAGGAGCTATAAAAATCCTAAAAGTTGACTAAATCCTAAAAGTCCTAAAGTTGACTGTGGTTATGGTCATATGACTATGAACACACTAAAAATTTTTGTATTATACAGTAGTCCCCCCTTATCCAACAGTGTTGCTTTCTTTTTTTTTAAAGACTTTATTTATTTATTCATGAGAGACACACAGAGAGAGGCAGAGACAGGCAGCAGGAGAAGCAGGCTCCCTGTGGGGAGCCCAAGGCAGGACTCGAGCCCAGGACCCTGGGATCACAACCTGAGCCAAAGGCAGACACTCAACCACTGAGCCACCCAGATGTCCCCAACAGTGTTGCTTTCTGTGGTTTCAATTGCGTGAGGCTGACTGTGGTCTTAAGCAAATGATCCTCCTTCTGACATAGCATCAGGTCAATAGTAGCCTAACACTATGTCACAGTGTTCACAGCATTCACCTCACATCATCTCACCACATTCCAAAGGGAGAAGGGTAAGTACAGCACGATAAGATATCTTGAGAGAGAGAGTGCATGTGCACCAAAGGGTATATTCACATAACTTATTACATTATATTGTTATAATTATTATATTATTATTTTTTATATTTTATTATTTAGAGACAGCGGGAGAGAGAGAGAGCATGAGTGGGAGGGGAGGAAGAGAGGGAGAGGGAGAAGCAGACTCCCTGCTGAGCAGGGAGCCCAATGAGGGATATGATCCTAGGGAATCCAAAATCATGATGTATGTGAGCCAGAAGCAGATGCTTAACCAACCAGGCCACCCAGGCACCCCTATTCAATTTCATTAGTAGTATTATCATTTATCTCTTACTGTGCCTAATTTATAAATTAAATTTTATCATAGGTATGTAGGTATAGGATAAAACATAGTATACAAGGGATTCAGTACTCTCCAGTTTCAGGTATCACTGGGAGTCTTAGAACAGGGACCACTGTACAGTTTAAGTGGATGAATTGTATGTGTGTGAATTATAGCTCAATAAAGCTATTTTTTTATCCATCAAGATACGTAACTAATTCAGTCAGACAATTGCCATTTTATCATTAAGAGGCTCAGACACACCAGACATTTTGACTCAGTTTTTCTTTTGTCTGGGTATGCTAACCATCCAAAAACTCAGTGTCTCACAATGGTGAGCATTTGTTTAGCTCATAAATCTGTGGGTCTACTGGGCTAGGCTGGGCTGAGCTGGCTGATCTTGACCTGATTCACTCACATGTTGGTCAGCTGGTCATTTGGCTAAGATTTGGCCAGTCTAAGATGGTTTTGGCTAGAGTGATTCATCTCTACCTCACATGATCTCTCCTCCAGAGGGCCAGCCCAGCTTTGCTCACATGGAGATAGTAGGGTTCTAAGAATAAATGGAAGCCTGTCAGACCGCTTGAGCCTTAGGCTGAAACTGGAAATTGACACAAAGTCACTTGACCGCATTTAATTGGCCAAAGCAAGTCATCAAACCAACCAAAATTAAGGTTTGTGGGAGAGGTCTGAAAATCACATTACAAAAGAGAAGGGTACAGAAAGCAGTAAAGAATTAAGGCAATTGTCATAATCAATCTATCCCATAGTCTTTGGGGCAATGTCTAGCTTTTAATTTCACTCATCTTTGTGGGTAGCTTTGGGCACATTTATTGCTTCTTCTTATAAAAGAGATAAGGCCTACTTGAACTTCAATCAGATTTCTGGGTTGAAATTAGATTAAAAACTCCTTTAGACTACTTATTTCAAAAAAATTAAAGTTAAATGCAAAAAGTATTCCATACTTATTAGCAGCAAGTGTCTTATGATCTATGGATTTAAATAAGGCAGAGTTCAAGTTCTCACATACAGGAGAGACCCGAGATTTCTGAGAATTAGAAACCTATTTAGGTAATATCTTCCTTGGAATGAAAGCAGAGTAGGAGAAAATTCTTACATAGCCAATGTAATTCATCCATTCTAATCCATTCACTTTATCATGACCCAGTAGAAGACAATAGGGACAAATTAGAAGAATGAATGAGACCTTATCCATTTTTTTCTTGGAGCAAGTAGAAGTGAAAATAGGAAAAGAGAAGCTACATTCTAGAATCCAGAGCGTGAGAGAGTTTCAAGGAGGATGGGGAGTCGGCAGCAGCAAATGCATCTGTGAAAACCAGTAGAGTGACAGGGAAAAGGATCCATTGGATTTGGCAGAGCACATTCATTCTATAAATGTTAGTTGAGAAGATACAATATGCTAGGCCCTCTGTCAAATGCTAGAACACAGAATGGCTGTCTTCTCAATCTCAAAGAACAAACCAGTGGGAGAAAATAGACATAAAAAAAAAAAAAGCCAGCAATTCAATGTGAAAAAAAATGTTTTGATGGAAGTTATTGGTCTCCTTACAAAGTATGCTTTTGGTGGAAAGAGAAAGCCTGAAGCAAGCCTACTGCATGTTGGATAAGAAGAAAAGATAAAGACTAATAATAGTTATTGAAGAGAAGAAGAAATCGGGAGCAGCTTGAGGGAAAGATTGAGCCCTGAAAATTTTTGCTTTGTTTTGTCTTTGTTTTTATTCTTGTGTGGAGACCACCAAAGCATGTTTGATGGCTACCGAAAGAAGCCAAAAGAGAAGAAGAGCTTGTAACGAGAGAGAGGCATTAGCGTCACCTCCTAAACAGAAGCTAGATCCGTGCAATAGGAAGATTTATTTGGGAAAGGAGTGGGAACCACTTCATCCTCTGAGCAGGAAAGGAAACAGGAAACTTGGACATTGAATATCTAAACCCAGAGCGGTTTGTGTCCATTGGGGTCCACAAGAGGCGATCTAGGGAGACTTACTTTGGATCAAAAATATTGGCATTCTTCGGGTATTTCTAAGGTTTACCAGGAACACACGACAGGATAAGTGAAACTGGGAGTTTCCAGGAGAGCGTGGACATGTGTTTGCTTCCATACCCCTTTTTGGAGACAGATGTGCAGCAAGTTGAGAGAAACCACAGGAGCAGGTCTCCGTTTTCCTGCTGGGGTGGCACAGGTCATCTGTGGACAGGAGCAGGTGAAGGGAAGGATGGGACTTGGCAGAGAAAGGCAGTGTCCCTGAGCAACTGACACGGGATGGGAAAGGGTGCCAACCAGGAGTCATCTCCTACATCAACAACTGCCGAGGGATTCATATATTCCGGGAGGAATGCTGAAGAGGTCATGCTGGTTTATGGGAAGCCTAATTAGAAAAGTTAATCAGATGCAAAATTCTCCCAATGAAGTCCACGCATTCCCAAGCTGGAGAGCTATGATTTGAGGATTGCCTGCTGTTCTGGATCGTGTGTGCTGCCAACTCTCCTCTATTACTGCAGATAATTGTGTCAGCTCCGTGGAGTGTCTCTATATATAAATGTGCAGGGCGTGTCACACTTTTCCTGGGTGCCACTTGTCTCTTGGCCAGCTTGTTGCCTTTCAAACAGTAGTCCCTGTGCTTCTGCCTGGAAGAAGGACAGTGCAGCCAGACAGGAAGGCCACGAAGCCTTCAGCGGTGTGTGAGTGCTACGTGTACCATCCTGCTTCCTGAAAACATGTCATCTCCATCCCTAAAACATTAGCTCTGATGCCTCTTATTAAAATATACTTTCTCATTTTCTAGCAGTGCAAATGTTGAGGAAGATAGCTGACACTTTTATATTTTCCTTTCTTGACAGTAAAATTTAAAATAACTGTTCTGAAGATGAATTGCTGACTACTTCTAATCATAATCTGGATGTATTTTTTTTTTAAATCCCGACACAGGTTTTGAAGTCGACAATTCTAGACTAGAAAATCAACTCTGTAATCTGGGATCTGCTAAGCTCTCTGAGCCTCTGTTTTATTCTCTCTATTTTGGGCCAACTAATGTATGCAAGTAGGTGTATAAAGTAGGTACACAGAGAATAGAAAGATAGTTGACAGATAGAGGAAGGCAGACAGGCAGAAAGATAAATAATAGTGATGAAATGATGAAAATGATGGATGGATGGATGGATGGATGGATGGATGGATCGTTGGATGGATAGATGGATGGATGGACGGATGGACAGATATGCTAGTAAAGGAGAAAGGAACGAAGAGAGAAGAAAGATGCACATGTTATTCAGGGTGTACTAGTTAAGAGCACAGGCTCAGAAGTTAGACTGATGTTTCAGTAACTAGCTATGGGAAGTTGGGCAAGGTATGCCTTATTGGATGGTTGTAGGGATTAGACACAAAAATCCTATAAAATCCCTGGCACGTAGCCACCTTGGAAACTGATAGTGACTCATGCCAATTCCGTGTCAGCTACCAAGCTAAGCAATGTATGCACGTTAACTTACTTAATTCTTCTACCATTGCTCCCAAGGAAGATATTGTCCCCTTTTCCAGATGAAAGGCTGAAAGTCCAGGCCACCATGAATAGCCAGGAGGTCTATGCTTTGCCCATCCTTGGGGCTGCCAACCACAAGGACTAGATGGGACTGGGCTTTAGGGAAATGAAGTAACTTATCCAAAGTTATATAGAAAGCAAAGACTAAATTGGTGATTTAAATCCAGGTACGCCTGACATCTGAATGTGTGCTTTGAAACCCTAAATACATTCCATCATAAGCACTTATGATTATGTTACTCTAATGAGACTGTTTGATAAATCAGTTTAGTGTTCAGATGAATAGAGAAGAAACAAAGAAAACTGTTGAAAATACTGTCTTTACACATCTCCATTCCTCCTTGGACCTTCCATCTCAGTTACTGAACAAATTCCATTAACAAGTACAACTCTGGCTCTTCTCTACTCCTGATTAACTGGGTGTAGCTTGTCCTTTGCTAAATCATCTGCAAATGTCTCTTATTTCCCAACCAATAGCTATTGGCCACTGTTGCCTCTCTGTCCTACTGTCCCCTGAAAGAACAAAAGCCAATTTAAATCCTAGCCCTAGGAAATCATAATTAGGAAGCTAGGGCTCTGTTCTCTTCTTCCCTGCTCTGACAGATTCCACAACTGAAGGCCCAGCCTCAGCACAGAGTCAGGAAGGTGGAGACACTAACCAGCATTTAGATATTTCAGCCTGGAATAGACACTGAAGGTGGCAGGATGCAGCTTCCGGCTCGTCTGAGAGTTGTCAGCACCTCAACCTAGCTTATCATCCCCACGTTGGGCTCAACTCCAGAGTTTAAGAGCAGCGTGACTAAAACATTTGAGGAACCCCTCTGTCCACGGTTCTAAAAATTAACACCTTGGAAGCATCCTTCTTGCTTTCTTTAAATACCATTGACTTCTGTCCAATCTCTGTGAAGAACGCAGAATCCAGTGCCTTGCCTTGCCCGTCTTATAAACATTTCTGATAAAGGGGAAGCTTAGTGTAGAAATGCAATAATTTGACCCATGCTGAACAAAATTTACATCAGAATGCAAAATATCCAGTTATTTTAAAGTAAATTATTCTTTTATATTTTTTTATATTTGATGATAAGTTTCTAATTGCTAGCCCTTAGGAGATACATATAAATCACAATGTGGCATTTTATTTTTAAATGTCAATATTTATAATTTGCTGAAAATAACATCCCTGGCAATTGTTTAAAATTCAGATGAGAATTTCAGATGTCAATTCAAAAACTTCTGATCACATTATTTTCCAAAATTATTTTCAGAGATACTAAGCAAACACATTTGGAGACTGCTGTTAAGCCAAAAAAGAGATATGATAGAGAAAAAACATGGAGGTGCAAAAATTCAAATAATTTTTTTAGGTCTATGCTAACTTTTAAGTACCTGTCTCTCCCCAACTACTGTGCAAGTTTGTTCATGGCTGAAACTAATCTGCAGTAGGTATGGATGGTACCCGCCATGTAAGCAGGTGCACAAACATGGAGTCTTCATGTAGACATGACAACTTCTCAAAGCTCAGGGACTACCCATCACCTTCATCTCTTTCCTCTGGCTCCCTCCTCCAGGTCTGTAGACTGCTAGATGCTATTCCATGAGGCAGGAAAGTTTCAGCAGGAAGGCAGTGGTTAACAGAGATTCCTTTGTTCATACCCTAATTAAAACATATTTATTGATAACCTCGATCTAAATATGTTCTAAGAGGTGAGGAAGGCTTTGCTGTGGAAGAGTCATTTCAGCCCTGACCTAAATGATTCCGAGGAGCTACTGGTGGGGAAAGTCCAGGAAAAAGCATCCCGGGGAGGGGGGGGTGGGGGGTGGAGTGCAGGAACACATTCCTAACACCTGAACATCTTTGAAAAAGAAAAGGAAGACCAACATGGCCAAAGCACAGTAACTGAAAGGAAGAGAGGTATGGAAATAGATGAGAAATGTACTAGGTGGTATAATGCCATGATAAGGAATTGTAATTAATCCTAAATATTAAAAGAAGCCATTTGAAGGGACGCCTGGGTGGCTTAGCAGTTGAGCATCTGCCTTTGGTTCAGGGTGTGATCCTGGAGTCCCAGGATCAAATCCCACACCGTGCTTGCTGCAGGGAGCCTGCTTCTCCCTCTGCCTATGTCTCTGCCTCTGTGTGTGTGTGTGTGTGTGTGTGTCATGAATAAACAAATAAATAAATAAATAAATAAATAAATAAATAAATAAATAAATAAATAAAAGAAACAATTTGATTTATATTTTTGGAAGCTCATCCTGATTTCCATGTGAAAATATGTAGACTTAATATAGTATAAGGGCTTTGGGTAAGGTCAATAGGTTACACACACACACACGTGCATGTTTTCTTTCCCATTGACACTCTGCTACACTTACAGTGAAGATATTTTGTTTTAAGGCATACACTCAAAATATTGGGGAGAACAAGGGAATAAAAACTTTGAAAGTTGGGGGACACATAAATAACTGACAAATGACTTACAAGATCTAAGATATCAACTCATCTTCTAGAGTAAGGAAATCTGAGGACCAACTTAACTTGAGTAATAGAATCCTCAGAAGGCTTTAGAAACTTTACAAGTAGGAGACAAGGAGATCAAAGGAAGAAAGACTAAAAAAATCTGCTTCAGTTTTTGGATATCCAGATCCCCTTCCCCACTCCACAGGTAAGTGATTGCCACCACCTTGAAAAAGACAAGAAGTTTCATTCTCTACAGAGAGTAGAATAGTGGATCTGCAGTCTTGGAGACATCAGATCCATCTGAGGGCAAGATTGTCAAATGAGAAGATTAAGTGAACTTATGTATTTTAGATGCTGAAAACCCCAAGCATGTTTTCTTCTTTTAATTCCAGAATACTGGCATTCATATCTTCTAGAAGATTCTTTTAAGAGGAAAATGGGAAAGAAAAGGTTAAAAATGTTTAAGTATCAGTCCTGAATATTCCACAGTGAGATAATACATGTTGTGAAAAAAAATGAGAGAGAACAAAGACAATTAAAGAAGGGGAAATATAAAAAAAATAGTTTAAGAATATATAAACATAGGGCAGCCCTGGTGGCACAGCAGTTTACTGCTGCCTGCAGCCTGGGGCGTGATCCTGGAGACCCAGAATCAAGTCCCACATCAGGCTCCCTGCATGGAGCCTGATTCTCCCTCTGCCTGTGTCTCTGCTTCTCTCTCTCTCTCTCTCTCTCTCTCTGTGTGTGTGTGTGTGTATGTGTGTCTCTATGAATACATAAATAAAGCCTTAAAAAAAGGAATTGACAAAGATTGATTAACATTTAAAAAAAGAATATATAAACATAATATTATTTTCCACATTTAAAAATTTACTGAATGCTCAGCATAATGAAAAAAAATAAACCCAAATCCAATGGCATTATTATGAATGTTCAGAACACCAGGGATAAAAAGATTCTTAAAGATCTAACAACAACAAAAACAACAACCAAGAAAATTCACATACAAAGGCTAAGCAATCAAAAAGTCTTCATACTTTTTAATAGCAATACTGGATACTAGAAGGCAGGGAGTAGGGGGAAGAGACACCCTTAAAATTCATAAGGAAGTTTATTTCCAAGCTAGATTTTTATACCTAGCTAAACTCTCAATCAACAGCCAGCATGGAATTAACCATTTTTTTCAGACATGCAAAGAATTTTTTTATCCCCTTCTATGGCTTCTTTTTAGAGAAACTACTGAAGAGTAGGAATCACAAAATAGATGGAGAAAATCAACAAAGTAGTTGTGGGATATTAGAAATAGGAGACATGGCTTGAGAGAGAGATGCAAAGAATCCCCAGAATGAATGATAAGGAGGATTCCTGGATGAAAGCTGTGCCCTGGGCATCAAAAAGGCTAGTGGTCCAGGGTGATCAGAGCTAAAGACTAAGAGTATTATTAACAAAGACTAAATAGATTGGAAATACCTAGAATGTCTGTATATCTTGAGAAAAAGGAGATTTGGACAAATGGAAAAGACGCAGGATTGAATTACAGATTAGAACATAGAAGGCTATGGAAACAAGTTCAGTAGTAGCTCTGGGGGAAAATGTTGTACAGAGAAGGAAAAGTAATCCTAACTTAGTACATGGGGGGGACAGGAAGATGGCAGGAATACGCATGTATGGTGGGACCAATGGGAATTCTTAAACAATGTCTAAAAAAAGAAAGAAATCAACAGTTAGTATCCAGCTGGTTATTTAGAAGCAGAAATAAAAATAAGCATCAAAATTATCTAAAATTTTAATTATTGCTTGTGGGGAAAGGAAAGTTGAACAAGAGAGACAGAGAATTGATTTTTTTTTAAGATTTTGTTTATTTTTTTTTTGAGAGAGAGAGAGTGAGTGAGAGAGAGAAGGAGCAGGGAGAGGGACAGAAGATGGAGGGAGAAGCAGACTCCCCACTGAGCAGAGTTCCCAATCCAGGGCTTGATCCTGGGACTCCAGGATCATGACCTGAGCCAAAGGCAGATATTTGACTAACTGAGCCACCCAGGCTCCTTGAGAACTGATGTCTTATGTAAAAACTTGGTACAACTATTTTACCCTTCAAATAATATACATGAATAATAATGTTTAATGACAGCCAGATGTAAGGTGTACTTAGGTCGAGCTGTATACACATGCTATATACTCATTTAATTTTCACAGCAAGTCTAGAAGTTTGAGCTTATTTTTACTTCCATTTTCAGATGAGAACACTAAGACTCAGGGGAGTTAAATAATTACTGTATGAATACAGGGCTCGTAAGCTGCAGAGTTGGGATATAATTCAAGCAAACTGGTTCAAGAGTGACCATTCTTGAATGCTCTACCAAGGGTTCTTAAACTTGTGTAAGCCAGTGACCTCTTTGGCATTCTGGTGAAGCCCAGGGACACCTTAAATGTTCCAGCCAGAAGCAGCAGCATGCGCAAAGGTGCACAGATGTGAGCTGCAGCAGTGTATCCATAGGACCACAATTGTTCAATATTGTTAGAGAGATGCATTTTCCCTTCTCCTAATGTCTTCCCCATGGCCTCTTTCCACCCTTTTACTCACTCTATCCTGGGGGAAGTGAAGTGATCTATCTGATTGGTAAGTTTGGAAAGAATAAACTAGACCTCCCTATAGATCCTTGCAGGCAAATTATATGCAAAGAGCAGGAGTTCTGTATCTCTCCATATCATGCATTTTACACTTGCTGGTTTAAGACTCCCTGAGCCAGGATTGTCTGTGGCTGGATGGGTAACTTGCCTGGTTCAAGGCAATCAGTTAGTAGGCCCATCCCACACACACAAGCTGTGTCATCTAACTTAGTTCTGATCAGAATGAGAGGTGATATTTTGGTATTCTGGGTTCTTTGAGTTATTTTTCTTGACTTAATTCAAAACCCAGATGAATAAGAATAATACTATGCCCCTCAGAAACTCCAAAAACCATAGCTCAATTAAAAAATATTTTATTTATCTGTTTATTTGAGAGAGAGAGAGTGAGCATGGGCATATAGGAAGGTGAGGAGCAGAGGGAGAGGGACAAGCAGGCTCCTGCTGAGCACAGAGCCTGACTTGGGGCTCAATTTCACGACCCTGAGATCATGACCTAAGCTAAATGAGGAGTTGGATGCTTAACCAACTGAGCCACTCAGCCACTCACACACAACCCCCTCCCCCCAGCTCAATCTTAAGTAATGATGGGAGATGCAGGCACATGTAAAACTAGGGTGGGAAACAGGAAAGATACTGAACAGGGATCTTGTGGTGATTCATGCTTTGGAATTCTGATTTTAACTTGAGGGCAGTGGGAAGCCACCAAAGGATTTAAAGTAAGGGAGTAACATGGCCAGATCAGCATGTCGTAAAAAATCATTTGATAGAAGAATGGATTGGAGCCAAGGCAAGACTGGTAAAAGGAAAAGAATTTGAAATCTATAACAATCTGTCCAGAAGTCAGGCTGAGGAAGTAGACACGGAGGGGTAGTTATGGATTCTAGAGATACCGAAGGAATTTCTTTATGAGACTTCCTCATAAAGAGGAATTCCCCCACTCTGCTACACCTGCAGATGAAAAATAAGCTCTCTTCTCTGAATTCCATTTTCTTTGGTTCCTAACTCCCTTATGGTCTTTGTATTTTCACTCTTCGTCATAGTTATCTACCTGTGTTTTACTTAACCAACAAGATTGTCACTTCATGACAATGGAGAGTTTTATGATTCATCTTTATTACCCTCACTGACCCTGGTCAGAGTTAGCCACAAACAAATTCATGGAATGGATTCGCCTTTATAATTAGGAAAGAAAGATTCTGGCAAAATCAGTGAAAGGTGAGACTGAAAAAAAGCAGCAATTAGTTATTGCAGCATAAAAAACCATTCCCAAAACATAGGAACTCAAAACAGCAACCATATTTTTAGTGCCCACTAATTCGCAGGTCTGATGTGTGGTTCTGCTGACCAGCACCAGGGAGAGACTTACTGGCTGGCCTCAGTCATGTGTCTGTGGTCATCTGATGGGTGGCCAAAAACCAGCCAAGCAAGGATGGCTGTCAGCTGGTGGGATGAGGACTCCTGGACCACACACTTCTCATTATCCAGTGCACTAGTCTGGCCTTGTCATGGTGGCAAGCCAAATTTCCAAGAGAGCAAACAGAAGGATTCAAGGCCACTTGAAGTGGAACGATAGTACTTCTGCTGCATTCTCTTGGTCAAACACCAAGTCACAACACCAGCCGGAATTTGAGAGATAGGCAAGTAGAGATGGGAAGAACTCCAAAACCACACGGTCAAGGGCAAAGATCAGGGAGGGATGGAGAACAGGGAACATTTCTGCAAACATTATACTAGAGGGAATTTTGAGGTACAGCTCTGGCTGCAGTGAAATAATCCCCTTACCAGCAGCAACCATGAGAAAGATTTGCTTGAAGATCATGGATGATGATGAGGAGGAGGAGGAGGAGAAAGAACACTGCAAGTCTTGTTAACAATGAATCCAGCTATTGTAATCCCCATTTTACAGGTATGAAAATTTCATCTTCATGCAGGGAGGTACTTTACTCCAGGTTAACTATAAGGTGATAAGTAGCAAGCCTAGAAACATATGAAGTCACCATATGGAATGGGGGACAGCCAGCTGGGGCCCAACTGCATGGAAAATTTGCCAGAAGTTTCCCTCCTTGTTTGAGAGCTGCAGGAGACTTTTCATATAGGCTCATTTTCCCTGTTGCATCTTTCTCTGTTCATCTCTCTTGATTATCCCTATCCTGGTTAAGTCTATTTCTCAGATTTAGTTTATAATGTTTTATCATAAAGGATCTTTTTTTTCACTGCTTTATAGAGACATGGAGAGGATTAACAATTAATTTAGTGTTCGCAAAATGCCTCGAGCACCTTGGAATTAAACATGTCATGTGCAAATAAATAAATAAAGGCTTTTGAGTATAGAGACATTGGTCTTCTCTGAGATACATACTCAGAGTATCTACATGCATGCATGCACACTGAAAATCGGCTGATTCCACTAGACAAGGACCAGATGATCCCAGAATTTGCTCTTCCATGGGTGTGGTATTAGAAGGGAGAGATGAAAGCCAAGATTCCACCATCCACCACATTTTCTATCTGTATGTGAGGGATATGAAAATCAATAGAAATGTTCAATGTTTGATAACCCAAGTACCCCCCACCACACACACGTGCACACACACACACACACACACACACACACACACACACACATACATGCTGCTTTCCAGGATCCAATGAAGCTGACAGGTGGCTGAGCAATGAGGAGGAAGAGAAAGATATGCTTCAAAGTAGAGACAGCAAGAAGTTTGAAGCTTACATAGTGACAATGAACAGTTCATGAACATATTTTGTTTTTGTCTTTTATTTTATTTATTTTTTAGTAGGCTCCATGCCCAACGTGAGGCTCAAACTCACGACTCTGAGATCAAGAGCCAGCCAGGCACCCTTATGAACATTGTTTGTTTGTTTGTTTGTTTGTTTAGAGATTTTATTTCTTTTTTTTTTTTTTTTAGAGATTTTATTTCTTTATTCATGAGAGACACAAAGAGAGGCAGAGACACAGGCAGAGGGAGAAGCAGGCTCCCTGCTGAGCAGAGAGCCTGATGCACAGGACTTAATGCCAGGACCCAGGATCACAACCTGAGTCAAAGGCAGACGCTCAACCACTGAACCACCCAGGTGCCCCTATGAACATATATTTATGTTGATAGGTAGTTTCTTGGCACTTCCCTCTCCAGCTACTGTGGATAGGACCTCCACCCTGCTACCAGTCCTAGCTTCTTGAATTTCAGCTAAGTGTAGGATCTCCTGAGAACACAGCATTCATAGTAGCCTGAGGTTCAGGGAACCCCTGGAACTCATAATTTACCTGAAATAGGTACACGTTTATATTCTCTATGAGCTGCCCTGAAACTATTTAAAATGTATTCTCTTTGTAAAACCCCTTTCAAGTCCTAAACAACTATTGTATGAATTAATTCTTAGAGTAAAACTTATGATTGCCAGGTTTGTGGATTTATAATCAGATAAAGCAGACCAGATGAGAAAAGTCTTTAATTTTTCAACCCACCCCTTCAACCACAGTGCAGTTTTAAAATTTTTCTTTTAGAGAGAGAGTGAGAGTGGGAGAGAGCACAAGCAGGGAGGGGCAGAGGGAGAGAGAGAATCCCAAGCAGGCTCCACACCCAGTGGAGAACCCAATGTGGGACTTGATCCCATGACCCTGAGATCACAACCTAAGCCAAAGTCAAAAGTCAGATGCTTAACTGACTGTGCCACGCAGGCACCCTAGTACATTTTTTAATAGACTTCCTATTTATTAGAGCAGTTGTAGGTTCACAGCAAAATTAAGAGGAAGATACAGAGATTTCCTATATACTCTCTACTCCCCACACGTGGGTACCTACCCATTATCAACACCACTCAGGATACATTTGTCACAATCACTGAACCTACATGGGTAAGTTTTACCCAAAGCCCATAGTTTACATTGGGGTTCACTCTTAGCGCTGTATATTCTATGGGTTTGGAAAATTTATGACGTATATCCATCAGTGTAGTATCACTCATGGTAGTTTTGCTGCCCCAAATCATGGCACATTTTTGGTGAATGATTTTCCCTTCAAGGCTGCTCTTGATTTCACTTTGACCAGATTAGAGGAACAGGAAGATAACACAGCCTATGAGTAGCCCTAACTTCTAAACATTAGAAGAAACAAGGGATGGAAGGTGGACAAAGAAACCAACATATGCTGGGCATCTCTAGACACTGGTTAAGTTCTGTTTTCCTGCATTATCTCACTTTAGTCCCCCAGACCCTTTGGGGTAGATGTCTTCACCTACATTTTCTTTATGAAGTCGATGAGGCTAAGTATCTCATATAGCTCTTAAATGGACTATAAACTCCTTGAGGAGAGGACAGTATCTTACTCATCTTCATACCTCCCCATACTTATCACAGGAACTGGAAGAAAGTAGGCACTTGGTACATATGTGCTAAAGGAAAATTAAGGAAAAGGCAGAGGTGGAATTCAAATCCATCCCTATAGGTCTCCAAAATCTGTGCAAGTTTCTAAGAACCAATTTCATGTGTGTGTGTGTGCATGTGTATGTGCACGTGCATGTGTGTGTGTAAGACCATAGAATTTTCATTCTGGCACAGGAAATGCCCAAATATGAAAATCTGCTCAGCTATTTGCCTGTTCCTCCCCTCCTTCCTGAAAATTAAGTATCAAGTGAGATGCATCTTCTTTGACTGTATTAGGATTTTTTTTATTCCTCTTACACACTTATATTTTCCTTGCCTTTTCCTACTTTCAGAAATCAGCCCTCATCTACAGAAACTGCCAAGAGATCCATTCATGCTTTTTATGGAACGGCATTTGAGTAAGACCCTTGAATTCTTGGCAAACTACCTGTTTAGATTTGAGAACTATATACAGGTAGGAAATTCTCATTTTATGACTAATTAGGACTTTGAACCCAATCCTACAACTCCAACATGACCTTGCCCCATGGCAGCACCTAGCGCTACCTTTCTATCCTCTCTTCCTTACTCACTGGGTTCCTGATACAATGGCCTCCTTGGTGTTCAACAACTGCACACAACTCTCACCACAGGACTTTTGCACTTGCTATGCCCTCTGCCTGGATCTCTCTACTGTAAAAACCTTCCTTCATGTCACTGCATAAATGTCACTGCATCAAGATCCCATTTCTAACCACGTTATCACAAATCCTTGCCTCTACCCCATCATTCTCTATGCCTGTTTATTTTCTTCACTGTCTTAGGACTCCCTGACATATGGCAGGTGGATTTGTTCATTGTCTCTCTTTCTCCCACTAGGATGCAAGAGCTTGATTTGCTCACACTTCTACCTTCAGTGCCTAGAACAAAGCCTGGAAATATGGGAACTCAATATCTTCTGAATAAATGAATGGAATGCCCATGATGGATGGCAAACATGTGTGCCTTCACTCCCCTCTTCTGTGTCCATTTCAGACCTCGCTAACTACTGTAGTGACCATTCCTACTAAATCAGAATAGAGCCTCAGAATCCTCTCTAGGCAACAGCTACCAACCTACTGAAGTGGGCACTTGCAAAGAAAATGATGTGCCTTTCTGAGGCCAGTGTGATCTTCTGCCCTGGTGACATGAGCTGGGCCACAGACCAAGCAGGAGACCTTCATCTGTCCCTCTAGCTTCAGACCAAGGCCAGATCTAGCCAAGTGGCTCATTCCTCTGTCCTTTTTTCCACTAAGTCCATAACCTAGTCCTCTGACTTGGCCCAGGTGTGTACTGGAGCTGGCTTAGATAGCTCATGAGTGCAAATTACTCCCATCTTCTCCCAGTCTGTGTTCCATGACTTCATTGGTAGCTTAAAATCAGCCATAGTGTCAATCAGCAAGTAGTACAAATAGGGCTTTTTCTTTTCTTTTTGAGAGGGAGCTGTGAAACCAGCACACCACTTCCTAGACCCTGTGAGGTCCAGTAACCAGGGGAGCAAGTGCTGTGTTTCTTTCCTTGCCTAGAGCGGGAATGTCCCAAGTCACTTCTGTCCCAGGGCCCTAGTCTCCTTTCTGTTTGGCCTTATGAGGAATCTGGAGGTGAGAGAAGATAGGGCTTCCAGCAGGAAGCAGACTGGGTCACTGGAGGGCAGAAAGGACAGCAGCTTGCCCCCTGAAAGAAAGCGCTTTTGCCTCTTTGTTCCTTCCATGGAAACCCCTAAGTGGCTGGGACATTCTTTTTTCTTGTTAAGATATATCTGTTTTAGAGAGAGTGAGGGACCATGAAGGGTAGGAGCAGAGGGAGAAAGAAAGAGAGAGAGAAACTCAAGCAGACTCCTTGCTGAGTACAGAGCCAAACATGGAGCTCAATCCCATGACCCTGAGATCACAACTCCAGTGGAAACCAAGAGTTGGATGCTCAACCACCTGCACCACCCAAGCATCCCTTGGCTGGGGACACAGATCCCTCCTTCCAAGTAGGGAAGTGAGGTCTGAGGGAGGAAGGGACTTAGAGAGACTCTGAAGAGCAGCATCTGAGTCTGGTTTTTATATGGCCTGCCTCAGAATCCCAAAATTTTCACTACTATAGCAACACCCCTCATGTGCTGATCAAACTCAGAAAATGAGATTTAGAAAAATGCATTTCCATGAGCACAACAAAATGATTCATGAGCACAACAAGTGATTATTAAACTTGCTAACATAAATCAGACTTTCTTAGAGAGAGCATTTAAAATGCACACTCCTGAGTCTCATGTTGGAAGATTCTGATTCGGTAAGTCTAGGGTAGGGCCCTATGTTTTGTGGCTGGATAAAGCTTCCTAGGTGATTTCGATGATATTCCAAGTTAGACTTGGCAGTAAACACGGATTTGTCTTTCCTTTTTGTTTTTACTTCGCAAAATGAGCTTTTTAAAAAAATTCCTTACTTTTTGCAAGAGAACACAAGTACTTTTATCAGATAAACACATATTGAACATATAACATGAGCAAACATGATGCTGTGCTCATGAAATGGATACTTTTATTGCAGAGGTAGATGCTACTATTGTTCCCATCTTAGAGATCAGGAAACTGAGGCATGGAAGAATAAAGTCATCTGTGCAAGGCCAGAGCTAATGAGGCAAAGCTGGAATTTACACCCAAGGTTATTTGATACTAGAACCTACACCCTTAATCACCAAGCTTACGGACTCCCGAAGACTTCCAGAAATAAAAAGACAAAAAATTTAATTTGAAAATCTCATTGAGCAAAAGGATTTTAAAAAAATAATAACGAATCTTAAACATTTCACTAAAATGTCAAATTCCATTTTTCTGGATTTTTCTCATAAAGAACTCTGGATGGTTGAAATAGATTTCTATGGGTGGAAAGCAATCAGAATAATTGGTTTGAGTAGAGCAAAGTAACCAATAAATTAGCTTGAACATGACCTTTCAGAGGCGGCTTCTATTTTGTTTCTATTCTCTGGCCCTGAATTGTCGCTTGTTAATTGGTGGTTTGTTCTGCAGTCAGGCTGCCTGTTTCTGACACTGGGTAATGCATTATGAGATAATCTACTTTCTGTGACTTCACACAGTTCCCATGGCAACCGTCAATGCCATTTCCCTGCAGAGTGGCTGCTTCGTTTGTTCCAAATATGTTGCAGGAATGTAAACATCTTCAATAAAAATGTCCAGTAACATGACAGTCCAAGCAAAGAATGACATTTATATAATTACAAATGGGAAACGATCTATAATTATCCCAACTTTTCCCCTTGGACTAAACCAGGAGAGATGTAGGGTGGTTTTGCTGTTGTTATTCTAACTTCTGTTTGAAGGGGGAAAAAATAGAGAAAAGGTTTGTTTAACAAGACTTACTTGAAGAGACACAGTACTTCTTTGAAAAGACCTTGTTCATTAAAGCTTTGGTTCATTAGAACCAAGCTGGCAACATTTCTAGAAGGAAAGAACCACATCCATCAACCCAACTATCACAACTATGAGGCGAGTGCTCACTGGGAGCCTCAGATGACCTAGATGTCCCGACGTTCAAAACTAATAATCTGAAATTCTCTTGGTTGACAGAGAGAGTTCTTTATCTTTAACTCTTGCTGGCTGGCTAGCTATGTCCTCAAAGTGAGCTCCCCTAAGGAAATTTCTCCCATCAAACACTTTCAGACACAATCCCAAAGTGAAGGAATTCAATGTCTGGAATTTTTTTTTCAGCTTTATTGAGATATAATTTATAAATAAAATTCTGCACATATTCAATGTGTACAATTTGATGAGTTCAGACATAGTATCTGGATCTTGATAGCACTTTTCAGTGCCTTCTCTATCTTTGTACATGCTGTTCCTTCTGCCTTGCATACTCTTCCCACCTTCTAGTTCAGTTCATTCCACTTGTTTTTTTTAATAATAAATTTATTTTTTATTGGTGTTCAATTTGCCAACATGCAGAATTACACCCAGTGCTCATCCCATCAAGTACCCCCCTCAGTGCCCACCACCAGTCACCTCCACCCCCCGCCCTCCTCCCCTTCCACCACCCCTAGTTCATTTCCCAGAGTTAGGAGTCTTCCATATTCTGTCTCCCTTTCTGATATTTCCTACCCATTTCTTCTCCTTCCCCTCTATTCCCTTTCACTATTATTTATATTCCCCAAATGAATGAGACCATATAATGTTTGTCCTTCTCTGATTGACTTATTTCACTCAGCATAATACCACTTGTTTTTTAAATCCAAGTTCAAATGTCACCTACTCTGGCAAGTTGTAGTAGGCAGAATTTCAATATGGCCCCCAAGATTCCCACCCCCTGGTATATTCCCACCTCTGGTGTATGTACTGCATGCAGTCTCCTCCCTTGAGTGTGGGTGATACCTATAAACATGTGGAATTTCTTTCCTAGGATTAAATGAATCAAAAGGGAGTTTATCCTAAATGCCTGACCTAATTCGGTGCATGCCTAAAAAAAAGTCAATAAAGGACCATCAGTTTCAACTTGGACATGTAAAGAGCTTGGAAATTGACATTCCCATCCTTACACCAAGAAAAAAATTGGACAACATGAAAAATCAATGAATTTTTTGGAACTGTGAGATAACTGAAGATGTAAGAGAAACTGCCACTCTAAAATCCAGAAAGACAGTCCTTTCTAGAGAGCACAGGTGAGATTTGCTTACCTGAGGCAGAAACCTCTAGGCTCATAAACTGGTAGGAAGACTTAGAAGGTGATTTTGACAAATTGCTGAAGGCTCAGTGTGGACTCGCATGAGAGTAAGAAACTCCTTGGGCCACAGTCTTAAGAGGACCCACACTTTTGTGAGGTTTACATCCAGGAACCCTCCCAGGTTCCAAGAAAGATCCCTTCTTGGCTCTGCAGGCAGGAGAGTACAAATTAATCATTTGGAGATATACCAGGAGCCTACTACATTACAAAGGCCTCCCCTTCAGAAGAGCTTTGCCAGGCTATCTAACTGAAGGGAAGGGGATCCTACCTACTCCAGCCTGCTTCAACATTCCCAGCTCACCGACAGGGAGGAAAAACATAGTCAACAAGGATAAATCCTTCAAAGAAACAGATAAAAAACACTATAGCCAGTGAAAGTGGGGGGAGACAGAGAAGGGTAAAAGCTCTATCACTGGAGAAATACTTGTGAAGGTCACAGCCCCAAGACACAAACCCAGAGAAAGACTGAGATTTAATGGGAAGGTTTAAAATGTTCTCCATTCCTCATACCTTTCCACCACTCCAACAGGGCTCTGGTAAAACAACAGTGGATTTTGGCCAAAACAATGGCAAGGGGCAGACTCTGGGGAGGGTACTGAGGAAAGTCACAAAAAAAAAAAAAGACATAAGTAAAGGCATTGAGGACTGGGCAACCTCTGGCACCTGTAGCTATAGCAAACATTAACACAGCATGTCTTCCAGAGAGATTAACCTAAGTCCTTCCACTAAAGGCCTATTTACCTGACCCCCTGTTACCTGATACAACATGTCTGGCTTTCAACAAAAAATTACAAGGTTAGTCAAAAGGCAAGAAAAACAGTCCAAAGAGACAAAGTAATCTTCAGAGCTAGACTCAGATATGACACAGATGTCAAAATTATCTGACAGAGTTTAAAATAGCCATAATTAATATATTAAGAGATGTAATGGAAAAAGAACAGATAAGTATTCAAGAACAGATAGGTACTGTAAGCAGAAAGGTGGAAACTCCAGGAAACCATCAAGTGATGCTAAAAATCAAAACACAGCAACAGACATGAAGGATGCCTTCAGAGGGCTCATTAGTTGACTTGGCACAGTCAAGGAAAGGTCCACTGAGCTTGAAGATAGGTCAAAAGAAATATCCCAAGAAGAAAATTCAAAGAGGGTGGGAGCCTGGGTGGCTTAGTCAGCTGAGTGTCTGTCTTTGGTCATGATCACAGGGTCCTGGGATTGAGCCCCACATTGGTCTCCATACTCAGTGGGGAGCCTGCTTCTCCCTCTGCCTCTACTCCTCCCCCTGCTTGTGTGCTCTCTGTCTCTCTGTCTCTCTCTCTCAAATAAATAAATAAAATCTTTTTTAAAAGAAAATTCAAAGGGAAAAAAACAAATGGGGAGAAAAAAAAAACAAGATAGAGCATCCAAAAATTGTGTGACAACATCAAAAGGGATAACATACACGTGATTGAAACACTGTCAGAAGAGAGAATGAAGCAAGAGAAATGTTTGAAGTAATAATGGCTGTGAATTTTCCAGAATCAACAACACCAAATCATGGATCCAGAGAACATCAATGAGGTTAAAGGAAAACAAATCCCAAAATATCAAGACATTCATATTCAAACTGTGGAAAACCAAAGACAAATAAGAAATCTTAAAAGAAGCCACAAGAAAAATACAGCCTTAGAAGAACAATGATAAGAACCATGGGGAACTTTGTGGGTTTTTGTTTTGTTTTGTTTAAAGATTCATTTATTTATTTGAGAGAGAGAGAAAGGGAGTGGGGTGTGGGGGGCAGCAGAGAGAGGAATCTCAAGCAGACACCCCACTGAGCTTGGAGCCTTGATGCAAGGCTCAGTCCCACAACCCTGAGACCACAACCGACCTAAAATCAAGAGTTGGGTGCCCAACTGAAGTGAGCCACCCAGGCGTCCCAGGACCACAAGAAACCTTATATCAGAAGCCATGTAAGAAGAGAATTAAGTGAAATATTTAAAATTTGAAAAAAAAATTGAAAGAAAAAGCTCACCAACCTAGAAATTTATATCCAGCATAATTTTTCAAAGGGAAGGAAACATAAAGACTTCTCAGACAAGTAAAATCAGAGGAGCTTGATTACCAACAGATCTATCTTGCAATAAATGTTAAAAGAAATTCTTCAGGATAAAGGAAAATTATACAGGTCTGAAACTTGCATTATGTAAAGAAAGGAAGAAAGGAAGGATGTTGTAGAAGGAATAAATGCAGGTAAAATAAAATATTTTATTTTCCTAATTCTCATTGACTTAGAATATAACTTATTGTTTAATGCAATAATGGTAACAATGTACTAGATGTTTGTATAATGTGGATAAGCAAAGTGAATAACAGCAATATTGCATGGATGGGAAGGAAGAATAACGAATTCTCTGTTCCAAGACACCTGCACAAGCTTTGAAGTGGTGTCATGTTTTTTGAAACCAGACTCAGGCTGTTTGTAAATGTAGATTGCAAACTATAAATGGAATGTGGGATCCTAAGTGGGATCTTGGAATGGAAAATAATATTGGGAAAAACATAAGGAAATCTGAATAAAATATGAATTTTAGTTAATAATAATGGTTCATTATTGGTTCATTAATGGTGATAAATATGCCATACTCATGTAAGATGTTTACCATAGGAGAAAGTGTGTGTGGGATAAATGGGAACTCTCCATCCTATCTTGTGATAAATCTGAAACTATTCTAAAGTTAAAGGGAAAAAAAGTGATACTCAAAGAGATTATCCTGCTAGTGTCAAGAAGGAAGAAGCAAAGCTGCCTCAGAGAAGGGCAGGATCTAGTTGCAAGAGCTTTGGTCCTACAACCGCAAGTCACTCAATTTTGCCTACAATCAAAATGAGCTTGGAAGAGGACCCCAGCTGAGAACCATATGTGGCCAGTGCCTTGACTACATGCAGCCTGATGAGACAACCTGATGAGACAGAGGATCCATCTGAGCTGTGTCTGGATTCCTGACCCACAAAAACTGTGAAATAATGAATTTATATTGTTTCAAGCTACTACATTTGTGGTCATTTGTTATGCATCAACAGGATACTAATGCACAAGACTTTTCTGACTATTGTCAGGTGTATATGTTTCCCCAAGGAGTACTCATCCCTTTTATTCATTCACTCAACTTATACATATTGAGACCTACTATGTGTCACACACTGTAATAGATAATAGAGGGGGTAAGCGGGGTATACTTCTTTTCTTCTCGGAGCTTGGGGTGTGGTGGAAGATGCAAACAAATACCATTGTAGATGTTTAATTTACAAACTATGGTAAGTTCTATAAAGGGGAAAAATAGGGCAGGAGAAGCAGTATTTAAATACTGGAAGGTTGGAGAAGTCTTCTCTGAGGAAGACTACAATTAAGCTGACACCTGAAAGATATGTGTACTCTGGCCAGACAGTAAGTGGGAGCAGAGAAGGTTGCATGTGCTAAGGTTCTGAAGAGGAATGAATTGGGATATTTGAAGGACTAGGAAATCACCAGCATGATAGAAAACCAAAGACAAAGATAAAATCTTGAGGGAAGCCCGGGGCAATGGCTAGCATGGCTGTCATGAGTGACCACAGGGGAGGGACAGGAGGTGCATGTGGGGAGGTGAGCAGTGATGGTCTGGAAGGGGTCTCAAAGGTGGTAGAACAGATGCTAGGATTTTGTGTGGAGGCCTACGAAGCCCTTGAAGGGTTTGAGCAGGAGAGCACTCAGATTGCTGTGTGGGCTTGAGCAGAACATTGAGATGGGAGACTAGTTGGGCAAGAAGGATTACTAGAGATGTGGAAAAAAGAAGGCCTGAGAGTAACTCAAGAGCTGGGGTATCTAGAAATAAGTGGAGTTGATGAGGTAAGAAGGAAGCAGCAAGGCCAAGGAGGATTCCAAAGTTTCCAGCATCCTGGATAAAGGTGAAGAAGGCTAGGGGAGGTACCCACTGTTCTCTGTCTCATATGCCCTTCCCAGTCATCTTGGCCTAGCCAGCTTCTACTCTACCTTCAGAAGCCAGCTCAGTGTCACTTCTTCTAGGAAGATTCCCCTGACCACTCAGCCCTGAGGCTCTTCCTCTTGTCCCCAAGCATCTGGGGACCTTTCTCACAGCACAGAGTGCTCTGTGGCATAAGTGACCAGATACCCCTTTGTCCCACAGAAGCAGGAGCTCTTTAGAGGGAAAATGGTACTTCAAAACTCTCTATTTCCAACTAGAACATGTCTGGCACACAATAATGGTTTGCTGCACGAGCAAATGCAGTAAAAACATAGGAACGATTCAACATTGGGAAACACTGCTCCTCAGCACACGGTCCAAATGTGAGTAGTAAACAAAAGCCCTCTGAAACATGAAAGCAAGTGCCTTTACAGGCAAGCAGCAAAGTTCATGTTCTCCCCTCCAAGATGGGACACCCTTGGCCAAACTGAGAGCCAATTCACAATTTTAAGGAATTCAAGTTATCTGGTTTCTTAGTCCAGAACAGATTAGATGAAATTTATGGGAGTTTGTCACCCTAACAACGAACACAGAGCAGGAAAATAAAATGCACTTGACTGTAGAAATTGGGGCATTTTGCTGCAAAAATGCAGCAAGTAGCTGTCTGAACTCCAATCTGTAGCAACATAATGATGGCGAATTTAAAAATAAAGCAGTTGTACTAATGGGCACCTGCATTGTGCTGTCCACAGACAAGGTTCATTCGATCTTCTTAGCAAATGTATGAGAAATTAAGATGCTTGCTTGCAAGGAATTTAAAAAGTAAAATGTAGGAAGTAATGGGGATGGGGAATGGCACAGAGTACAGAGGGGAGGGGAATGTGAAATGGAAGAGGATTCACTGGGGTCTTCAGAGGTAGTAGTGATGGCCTCGTGTAGCAGAAGCATCCAGGGAGACATAAGTATCCTTCTTGGTTAGTGCCACAAAGTTCAATAATAATAATGTCATTGTTATGATTTACCCTTATAGTCTTTGCAGTGCATGGATGGGTGTTGGTCTATGCTATGTCTGATTTTATACAGAGAAAATCATTCAGTTGCCCCCCAGCTGCCCTGCAGGACAAGTCACACTGTTCCTATTAAACAGGAAACAAGATTCAGGTGAAACAACTCATAAACTAGACAGGATTGAATCCCCATCTACCTGATTCCAAAATGTCATTCCAGCCACCAGCCTCTTACTGAAAGGCAGGCCCCCACCCTCCATCTCTCATTCGTGTTTTTTAGCAGGAAAGGGTGAGGAAAGCGGGATCGCTTAGACCCTGCCTTGGCACAGGTGACCCTTCGTGCTCACACAGGCACAATGAGAGTGATGGTCAGGGCTCCCCTTCAGCCAGTTTCTCCCACAAGCCTACTTCCTCACCACGGAGTTCAGGGGAGAGGCTCAGCGTGTGGCTCAGATGTGAGGTGTAAACATCCTACTGCCTTCTGATGCTAAGGGGTGAACATGTTCAAATAAGCATGCAGCAAGAACGATGGATAGACAGACAGACAGATGAGACGTGATTCCTCAAGAGGCCCCCTGAGCTCACCCAGTCACACAGCCACCTGGATAAGGGGTGGGATGTTGGGGTTCATGCCTCTATGTCTCCTTACTCCATAGATACCTACCACCGCAGCCTTCCTGAACTCCCATCACTGTTTCTCCATCTCAGCAAGGCCACCATGCGGTGCTGTCAGGATAGTGTCCCCAAGCAGAGAGCTGGGATGATGGAAGGGAGCACACCTTTGTTTTGCTTCTGTCAGGGAGACAAGGTCCCACACTGTGCACTGTCCTGGACACTATCCTGTCTCCAGTAATGTACACTGGGAGGGCAGGTCCAGTCCCAGCTATTCCATCATGACCAGAAACAGTAGTCTGGTCCCTTTGTAAACTAGTCCTAGGCATAAAATTCTCTTTTTTGAATGAAATCTGTCATATACACAGGATATATACTATTATATAGTGTGAAAGATTTGGGATTTCCCTGAATTCAAATCCATGCTATTGGACACAATTCTTTCCTTATAACCCCTAAGAGCTGCTTTGTAAACATTAAGTTTAAAAATCATTGTCGATATCAATCTCCAAACCTCTAGACCAACAAAGGGTCAAAGTGATCCACAGAGGTGTCAGGAAAAAAAAAATACTAGAATTAACTTTTATTTTTAACTTCTATTTTGGGTGTTTTATGGTGAAAAAATATATTAGAATGGTAGTACATTTAAATATTTTATAAATAAACAAATCTACATATGTAGTTCAAGCGATGTGGGCTTTTTGTTTTTTGGTTTTTTACTAATAAGAATACACAATCAAAATAGCTTAAGGGTCTCTGAACTAGACAGGGGTCAGTAAACTTTTCCTGCAAAGAGCCAAACAGTAAAATATTTCGGCTTTGGAGGCCATATGGTCTCTGTCAAAACTACTAAAGTCAGCTTTTGTAGCATGGAAGCAGTCATAGACTATATGTAAATAAATGAGCAAGAATGTGTCCCAACAAAATTCTATTTGCAAAGACAGGTGGTGGCTGGATTTGGCCTCCAAGCTGTAGTTTGCTGACCCATGGCTTTGGTGATCTTTTTTTGTTTTTTTTTTAAGATTTTATTTATGTATTTGAGAGAAAGCCAGAGACAGAGCATGAGCAGAGGAGGAACGGCAGAGGGAGAGGAAGAAGCAGACTCCCCACTAAGCAGGAAGCCTGATGTGGGGCTCCATTCCAGCACCCTGGGATCATGATCTGAGTCAAAGGCAGACACTTAACCAACTGAGCCACCCAAGTGCCCCCACCTTGGTGATTTCTGAAGATGCTTTCAGCAGGAGAGTCTTTAGGCTCAATTTCAATCTACAAACTGTAGTGGGCCAAAGTGAAGTGTCTCTGGCATCACGAGCTCCTGTATGTTCTTAAAAGGGTAACTATCACTCATACTGCTCAATCCTAACCCTCCACCTGAATACGCAACCCCTTCTTTAACAGCACTGAAATATAAAACAAAATCTCTCCAGCAGTTACAAGGTGATTAAAACTCAGGCATTGGAATTAAACAGAAGCTAAAATCCAAAGTCCACTATATAGAGCTGGGCTCAGTTTAATTACTTCTGGGGCCTCCATCCCCATCACATGCAAAACCCAGACTCTACTAGCTACCCAATGAGTGTGCCGCACTGATTGAAAGGGATAAGAGGATCAGAAAGTGCCTGGCATGGATCCGAGACATAGCAGGTACTCGGTAAATGCTGAATTCCAAGCCTGTCTTTGCTCTGGGCCGTTTTTGCCCTCCAAACCAAAAAATGGAAGGAAAAATCAGAGTAAGAGCAAAAGGAAAAAGAAAGAGAGAACAAGAGAAAAGAAAGAAGGTTTGGTTATTCCTTTGCTCCTTCTCCCACAGGTTTCGCTTCTTCTGCTGGGAAAGCTGTAACTCCTACTTTTGTCGCAAACCAAGGCTCCTCCCTCAAGGACATGGGGCAGGGGTAGGAAGATGGGTGGTGGCTGCACAGTTTGTCATGCATCCTTTGTTAGTGGTCCCCAAAAGGAGGTGTCTCCACCAGGGGTTTTATGTGATCCATTTGGGCAGAGGGAGGAAGTGTTAGAACTTCATTTCATATTTATTTTTCATCTAGTCTTTTCTAAATTTCTACTTTTGATATGCATCTTATGGATTTAATATATTACACTATAATACATGCTTGTAGTCTATCAATAGTTACACATAAAGTAAAGAATAGGCTCAAACAAATGTCCTGATTGTGGTACATGATCAAGGAGATAAAAAACTGGGGAGAGGGCAGCCCAGATGGCTCAGCAGTTTAGTGCCACCTTCAGCCCAGGGCCTGATCCTGGGATCAAGTCCCGCATTGGGCTCCCTGCGTGGAGCCTGCTTCTCCCTCTGCCTGTGTCTCTGCCTCTCTCTCTGTGTGTCTCTCATGAATGAATAAATAAAATCTTTAAAAATGAAAAAAAAAACTGGGGATATCTCTGCTTTAGGGCTTGACGGGGATATTTAGACATCCTATATGTCAGAGGATGCAGGTAAATTTTCTGTGTCTTCTGGGAGTATCCATGTTGTACAAAGATTTTTCCAGTATCATTAATGCAAACACATTTTGAAGTTGAATGCCAAATCCACTTGATTTTTTTTTTTTAAGTTTAAAGTTCAACATAAGACTTCTAAGAAACTGTAAAAGAGTGATTGTTCCTTCCTTCAGGTACACCCCAGACCACTCAAGAATATGTGTTTACACTATTCCATCTGGAAAGTGAGAGCCAGAGAGACAATGCTATTGGCAAAGGACCTACTTGAATGAAGTTCCTCTTGGTTGTCTGAATCCAACTCATCCCAAAGTACAGTGTGGGGAATATTCTGGAGGCATGCCCTGGAGACTCACATGTGGCTCTTACAATAATATAAATAATCATTTGTTTTACATTTATTACTTATTCCATGACAGGCATTTAATCTATATCATGTCACATAATCCTCATAACAACATTACAAAGTAGATGTTTGTATACAACATCATGTCGATGTTTTTCATATAGAAAAGGCATACAAAATGAAACTCTTTTTCTACAGCTAAAGAGCTGCAGTGGGTAGAATTCTGAAATGACCCTTCATGACCCCTACTTTTGTATAACCTCGTGTCCTGGAGTATGAACAAGACCAATAGTTATTATGGGATGTCAGTCCTGTGGTTGTGTTATATTATATGGCAAAGTAGATTTTTGTAGATGTGATTAAGATTCTTAATCAGTTGAGCTCCTCAAAAGGGAGATCACCCTGGGTGGGCCTGACCTTATCAGGTGTGCTCTTAGGGGGTCCAGCAGTCACAAACTAAAGAGATGAGAGAGATGTGCTTCTGCTGGTCCCAGAAGAAAACAATGTATTCTGCCATGAGCTGCCTATGGCGGTTACATGTTAAGAAACTGCAGGTGGCATTAAGGTTCTGAGTATGTTCCATGGCCACAGCCAGGAGCAAAACAGGGACATCAGTCCTACTACCACAGGGAAACAAATTATGCCAATGATCCATTAGCTTGGAAAAGGAGCTCAAATCTCAGGTGAGAATAGCAGCCCCAGCCAGTGCCCTGATTTCACCCCAGTGGGACACTAAGTGGATTCTTACATCACGGAAACTGTACCATTTTAAGAAAATGTATTATTTTAAGCCACTAAGTTTGTAGCAATTTGTTACACATCATGGAAAACGAATACAGGAAAACTAATATGGCTAACCAGAGGTGGTACCAGAAATGCAATCCCAGGCAGTCTTGGTGCATTCATTCATTCATTCATTCACTCATTCAACTCTGCTCCTGGTTCTGGAAGTAACAGTGGTGAATCATAGGTGTTCCTGCTGTCATAAAGATGCCAGTCTAGGGCAGCCCCGGTGGCTCAGCGGTTTAGCGCCGCCTTCAGCTCAGGGCCTGATCCTGGAGACCAGGGATCGAGTCCCACATCAGGCTCCTTGCATGGAGCCTGCTTCTCCCTCTGCCTGTGTCTCTGCCTATCTCTCTCTCTCTCTCTCTCTCTCTCTCTCTCTCTCTCTCCTTCATGAGTAAATAAATAAAATCTTAAAAAAAAAAAGAATTAAAAAAAAAGATGCCAGTCTAGTGTCTCCAGAACCCTAGCTTTCAGTGCTGTGCCATACTGCCTCCTTATAAGTCAAAGGGGTAAGAGACACAGGTTAGTCTCGCCAAGGAGGAGAGGGATTTCAGGTCCTTGTCTGCAACTTCTCAGGAGAGGGTGGTTTTTTCCAAATAAAGGAATGGGACTGCAAGCCAAGATGAGGTCATGACACCCATAGCAATGGCCACATAGCCCACTTTGCTTTAACTTTTTTCTGGGACTCAGGGAGTCTTTCCCTTATAGACCAAAGAAAGTCCGTGCAGGGGCCTTCTGTCAAAATATGTTTACTTATATATTTAATCTTCTCTAATCTGATTTGTTTCTGTGGCTTTTTGTTTTCCTAATCAGTTTGCTATTCTTTTAAAGATATTCAAGATAACTAATAAATCTTCCAATATGGTTTTATTTACTTTTTTTAGTAGATTCACTATTTTGATGGTCAATGCCTGGAGAGAAAGGACTGGAAGGTTGCCATTCGTCTGGGAGGGCTTTCGTCAAATCATGTCTAGGTGTTTAGTGCGTGTCTCCCGCACACCAGAGGCCGGCAATGCAGCAAATGAGAAGAAAGTCTGTTGCCTGCCTGTGTCCTTGGAGACTGGACAGGAAAACACAGAAGTATGAAAACCTAACAGTAGAAACCTCCACAGATGCAGCCATCAAGGCACACCCAACAAAGCCCATGGACTTTGGAGCCACCCAGACCTGGGTTTGAATCCCTGCTCTGCACCTCTCTCTACCTCTGTAGATGTAATCATAATGATAGCTACAGCAACAATTTTATTAAATGTCTGCTATATACCAGGCACAATGCTGAGCCCTGTATGCATGTAGCTGCATGAATCTGAAACCTACAGTATGTTCTTCATTTTAGAGATGAGGCCATAAAGCACGGACAAGTTAAGCAACATGCCCCCCATTAGCCAGCTAAATCGTGGAGGGGGTAAGATTTCTGCTGAACCCTCTAACCTAAACTCTGGGCTTCCATTTCCTCATTTACAAAATGAGTTTAATCATATCCACTTCACAAGGTCGTATGGAGGAATGCGTGAGATAATGCCCTTACTACACTTGCTTAAAGGCAGTCACTTGGGACACATTAGCTTGCCTGTGGAAGCAACTCCTAGGCTAGAGGCGTGCCAGCAGGCTTCCTGGAGGAGGTGTGGCCTGGGAAGGGTAGATTATGCTCAGAGACTGTTTTGAGTTCAACGTCATCAGCGCGCTACCTCCAGTTTGCTCTGTAGGCAGGCTGTGGGCTCCACGCAGAAATGAGAGAGCTCGCCTGATTTAGTGAACAGTGATTCATTCTCTTTCTCCTCCAGGTAAATATGCCTGGTGAACCTGGGATTCCAGTCTCTTGGTGCACACGGCTCGGTGCTGGGCACACACCAGCATGCTCAGTCCCTCTGCTTTGCAGAGGAGCAGGAGCACAAATGTGACCTCATAATATGCCACTTTGGCATGTGGATTCTTTTGAGCTGAAGGGCCATCAAGACCCAGCAGATCCAAGAACAACTTTTCTCTAAAAGAATTTACATAGGGAGCCTAGCACAGAGAGAGAGAGAGAGCTATTACCAGGCATAACTTTTTATCTGAAATGACCTATCTGAATGGCAGGGCAAACATCTAATTACCAAACATCTGCTCTTCTTATTGTTCTATGAATCACCCGCCCCCACTTGGAAGCCCCAGGCCCCTATCCCATTCCTTAGCTCAGAATGGCATATTGGCCACAATTGTCAGACTTGTCCTTGGGTGTCATATTTTTTACAGGGCTCCAGTACGTACGTAATTAAATTTGTTTCTCTCCTCTTAAACTGTCTTATGTCAATTTAATTATTAGAGCAACCGGAGAACCGGAAGGGCAGAAGGGAAATGTTTCCCTGTCTACACAAACCGCTGCGTTAGGAGGCAACAGGGCCCATCTTGAGAAGCCATAAGCTCTTTTCCGTTTGAATTGACAGAGAAATATTTATCCAGGGTTGCAAAAATCCTCCAGGAGGGCATTACATTCAAAAAGAGAGAGAGAGAGAAGAGGAAAAAAAAAAGAAAGAAAGAAATTTCTTACTGTATTGGAGAAGCAGTGCTCCCCTTTTGACATTTCATAAGGCATAAATTTAATAGCAACAGAAACCCCAGAGACATGCTGTTAGCTAAACTGCAGGTGAAGGCATATTGCTGAGAAACTCGGGGAGTGCCCTGTCCTTGCCTTTGTTATCCTGAGCACACTTGTCTACAGTGTCTCTGGGGTAGTCTTTCTCCAAGGTTAACCCACCAGGGACTCAAGCTTCCAGTTTCACTTCTTACAAATGCGTATTTTAATCCATGCCCCTGGCTCCCTTGCAGAACCCATCCTGATAGGCAACACTCCAGGATCTGAATTTAAGAAATCTGGCAGAGCTGTCTGGACCCTTGCAAAAGTCTGTTCCTATTGTTTCTGGCAGCTCCCCCTTGCTCTTTGGTGAGGGGGGCAGTGACGGCCACTGCCATTCAGGTGGTGACATTAGGACCAAGGGGAGGTTTTGAACCAGAGTCCACCATTCCCTTGGTGCTACCAGTACCTCATGGTGGGTTTCAAGGGGTCGTCTGCTGTACCAGCTTTAAAAAACAATTAAAAAAAAAACAAAAAACGATTGGGTAGGGTTTGGAATCTGACCCTCTGTGAGATGAATTTAGGGATCTCCTCAGTTATATAGAAGGCGCGGACTTGCTATGTGACTTGAACTTTAGTGTACAAGTGATTTACCTGCTTGGGGGTTTTTGTTTTGTTTTGTATAAAAGTTGAACTTGATTTCTCATACTAACGTCTGTTTAATTTTTGATACAAAAGACAGCTTGTTTTTTGGACACTGTAGATTCCTAGCCACCACTCCGGGAAAGTCGGATTCAATAGGGAGGGACCCTTGACTTGAATTTCACAAGCCTTAGGTGTGATTTTTTTTTTTAATATTTTACTTTTAAGCAATCTCTACACCCAATATGGGCTCAAACTTACAACCCCAAGGTCAAGAGTCGCATACAATGTTTACAGCAGCAGTGCCCACAATAGCCAAACTATGGAAAGAGCCCAGATGTCCATCGACAGATGAGTGGTTAAAGAAGATGTGGTATATATATATATTATATATATATATAATATATATATATACATAAATGGAATATTACTCAGCCATCATAAAAATGAAATCTTACCATTTGCAAAGACGTGGATGGAAGTTGAGGGTAGTTATGCTAAACAAAATAAGTCAGTCAGAGAAAGATAAATACCATAGAAGTTCACTCATATGTGGAATTTAAGAAACAAATCAGATGAACATGGGGGAAAGGAAGGACAAATGCAATAAGGTGAAATCAGAGAAGGAGACAAACCATAAAGGACTCTTAACTATAGGGAACCAACTGACGGTCATTGGAAGTGGGGGGATGGGGTCATGGGGTGATGGGCATTAAAGAGGGCACATGATGGGATGAGCACTGGGTGTTCTATGCAACTGATGAATTGCTAAACTACCTCTGAAACGAATAATACACTACATGTTAATTGATTGATTTTAAATTGAGAAAAATGGAAAAAAAAAAAAAAGAGTCACATACTCCACCAACTGAGCCAGCCAAATTCCCCAAAACTTAGATGTGATTTTGATGCAAATGGCTCTGGAGTCACCGAGATGTTGATGCTCAAGAAGAACCAAATCGCCATTTATGAACTCCTTTTCAAGGAGGGGGTGATAGTGGCCAAGAAGGACATCCACATGCCCAAACACCCTGAATTGGCCGACAAGAATGTGCCCAACCTTCACATCATGTAGACCATGCAGTTTCTCAAATTCCGACGCTACGTAAAGAACAGTTCACCTGGAGACATTTCTTCTGGTACCTTACCAACGAGAGTGTCCAGTATCTCGGTGATTACCTCCACCTACCCCCCAAGAATGTGCCTGCCACTCTGCACCGCAGCAGACCTGGGACTGGCAGGCCACTGCCCAAAGGTCTGGAGAGAGAGCGACCTGCAAGACTCACAGGAGGGGAAGCTAACAGAGACACCTACAGATGAAGCGCTGTGCCCCCTGGGGCCGACAAGAAAGCTGAGGCCAGGACAGGGTCAGCAACCAAGTTCCAGTTTGGAGGTGGATTTGGTGGTGGACGTGGTCAGCCACCTCAGTAAAGTTGGAGATTGTTTTGTGCTGAATAAATCTGTAGCCAGAAAAAAAAAATGGCTCTGGAAGCTGGCATTAAATGTAAAGAGAAAGGACTCTGCAGTCTCTGGGTTAGATTCAAATTCCAACTAGGTCATTTACTTGCTGTGTGACTTCAGCCATGTGACTTAACCTTTCTGGGCTTTGGTTTCCTCATCTATTAAAAAATAAAAAACAACAAAAAAAAAACCCCTCTGTCTCAAGATGTCTGTCACCATTTAGAATCCTAAACTACCAAATCTTTGGGTGGAAAAGGAAAAGGGACAAGACCCAGCATTTGATGGAGCCCCAGTGGTATGCCAGGTGTGTGATTACACCTCCTCTAGGACTCCTTCAGCTAAGCTTTTCTCCATCCCAAGTCAAAGAGCCTATGATAATCTGTTTGGGCTTCTGAAACGTGCCTACAGGGTAGTGGTTTCTGACTCATATTCTGACACAAAATGTGCATGGTGGATTAATTTTGTTCAACACACCTTGGTGGTTTTGTAAAAGGAAAATCTGTGCAACTGAGTTCATTCATTCTACTGTGTTCCAGACACTGTGGGAGACGCTGGGGACCTCATGGTGGGCTGCCTTTGTGGAGGCTGGGCACACTGGCACCACGATGCCTGACCCTGTGAACCAATTCAAAAGCAGCGGGACTGTCCCATTCAGCCCAGGTTAGGTGAGGCTGAAGGGAAACCGTGAGAGACTGCTCTGGGAGCTGAGCCGAGCCGCATCCCAGCTTGGCTGCTCGAAAATGAAAGGCCAGCTGAATTCAAAACACCTGCCCACAATAAATAGCAAAATAATAATAATGTGGTATTTAAATGCTGGCATCCAGACTTCTTATCTGCTGTGCAGGCTTGTCGGGAGAAGGCTAAAACAATGGAGGGACCACAGGCACCCCCTTAAACAGAAATACTGAGATACAAGCAAGTAGGTTTTCTCAGATTGTGGTCCCTGGGCCACCGGCCACACAACCAGCTCAGGGAGCTTGTGTTGAATTCATAGTCCGGTCCCCTTTCCCAATGCACTGACTCAGAACTCCAAGAGGAAGGGCTTGTGAGCTGCATCCTTTACAAGACCTGTAAGCCTGCCCCCTCCTCCCACAGTGAGCCTACAGCCAATCTGAGAATCATTATGATCTTGTTGCATTTAATGTAAACAACTTTCATAGTAGACGTGTCTCTCTCCTTTCTGATCTTAATGATAATAAAACCAATAATTGGTAATGTGTACTGTGCACTCTCTATCTGCCAAGGAGTGGTATGGATCAGGCATTTTACATATGACCCATTTATATGCCCAAAAACTGTCTTGGTTCTATTGTCATCCCCATTTTACAGGTGGGGAGACTGAGGCATGCAGTTTGGTGACTTGCCCAAGGTCTTACTTATTAGGAATACAGCCAAGATTCAAACTCAGACCCACGGATCACGCAAGAAAGGATCTCACTTCTTGCAAACACAAAACAAAATAAAAGCAAGATGCTGAGGGCAGTGGTTTTTGGGTGATGAGAATACAGAGAGGACACTGCCCTTTGCCAGGGCGGGGCGGGCCAGTGTGTCGCAATTAGATATTTCAGTCCTCTGGAATCAAATCAGCTCGTCACTGGCATCATGTTCTCTCCAGCACACATAGCACCGCTGGCTCGCTTTCTCAGTGTTGAATCCAAACACCACAGTTTTAGAAACTGCCCTCTTTCCAAGCACCTTATTAATCCTCAAAACATTTGTGAGCTTCAAAAAATTATGCTAGCAGCATGTTACATGTGCGACAGGCCACGGCTTGCACTCCCCATTTTCCAGACCAGGAAAACTGGGCCGGCAAGCCAAGTTCCTGGGCCAGCAGCACAGTTGGAGGGTCTTATCCCCTCCCTAAAACCCACCACCTCTTTGGGACTGTGTTCTCACAAAAGGGAAACGAAAACATGGAAACTACAAAGACATCTCCCCTGTCCCCCTTCCGCATGAGTTTGAACGATGCAGTCTGGAAAGTGTCTACAAATATGACTTAGGTTCAAGGCCCAGAATCCTAGATGAGAGCTAGTGACACCAGGGACAGGTCAGTGTTTTTATCCAATGAGATCTTTGAAAATAACAAGAATGACTCCGATCTGGGCTGGTTGCAAAGGGTTTTTGGTGCTCTCAGGGGCTGTCAAATGCCAGGCAAGCCGGGTTTTGCAGAACAGGCTCCTAAGAAACAACCAGCCAATTAAAAATGCCTATTTCTAGGCCCTTAGCTAGACCTGGAGCATCAGAATTTCCCGAGTTGGATCAGGAAATCTTTATTTTTAACACACACCTCCACTGCTCCTGATGCCCGGGCAGGTTTAGAAGGCCTTGAGTCCTTGTCATTATGAATCTATTTATATCCTAAAATGGCAAAGCTGGCAGGGACTTGAGATGCTGTAGTCCAACCCCTCATTTTACAGATAAGGGAACGAAGTCTGGGAGGGAAGTGGCCCGTCCAAGTTCCAAGACCCAGGCTGAGTTAACTGCGGCCCATTTAACTTTGAGTTCTGGAAGCAGATCTAATTTCAGGATCAAATTGGCACCACAAAAATACACTTGAATATTAACTTTTTTTAATGGCTAAAAACCTGAGCCAGGTTTCTCATTTAGATTCTTCTATCCAGTAAAGTAGGTAATTTAAGTCATAAGAATAGGTATCCTCACGCCCCATAAAACTCAATAAAGTGATTTCCATCTTAAATGGGGCGGGAGGAGGGGGCCCGTGGAGGATATATCCTGTGAACCTTTCTATTTTTTGCATTGGTCTTCAAGTCCTGAGCAGTATTCACCCAGAAATCAGATCTCTAGCTCCTTACGCAGCTTCCAGGAACTAGCGCTGGCCGTCCTCTGCTGGCCCACTCAATGGGATGGACACCTGTGGCTGGTGTGAGGCTTCAAACACTGAGTGATCAGATGACCTCCTGAGCCAGGCCTGGAAAGCCACTCACCTGCAACAAACAAAATGCAAATACATTGTGTTTGCTTTCTTCCTGTGGCAGGTTTGCAAACAGAGGTTGTACATCTGGTGTGGGGCCTGGGGGAAACACCTGCCCCTAGCCCAGGGAACAGAGTGACTGACAGGAGAGTCAACATGCCATCCTAGGTAGCGTAAGAGCCAACCAGGAGGGCAGCTGCTGCTGTTACTGCCTCAAGTCCCTACCAAGTCCCCTCTCAGATTTCTCCCAACTGTCTTTGCTGGAGCTGTGCAGTCCAGGCCTTATGTACCTTGCTACTGGCGAGCTGGGTTCTTTCCTGGACACCTGCCTCCTTAAGCCCACCTGAGCCTGCTGGGAGCCTTGAGCCCAGCACGGTGCCTGCAACCTGGTGAACACTCACAAAAATCTTTGCAGGACTTTTGAACTAGACCTACCCTGTCTCATATCTACATGCTTCTTGGGCTGCTTCCAACTGAATAGCTGATGCCAAAGTGAATTCAATTGGATTTTTATCCGACAAGCTTTGAGTACCTGTTGTTTGCCGAAGTGGTATTAAGATCAGTGAAATGGAGGCCCTCCGCGCCAAGAGGGTGTAACTGAGAAGAAAATGCACACATGCGTTCACATCCTCCTTGCACAAGGCAGCCTATGATGAATGCAACTCAGAGAAGTGCAAAGAGGCAGACAGCACAGTGGGAAGACTCCTGCTTGACTTTCTCCTCTTTATAAGTATTTTTTAACAGCTTTATTGAGATATCACTGACATGAAAACTTGTATATATTTAAGATGTGCAACCTGATGTTTTCATATTCATATACATTGCAAAATGATCACCACCATCCAGCTAACTCACAGATTTATCACCATCACGCAGTCACCCTTTGTGTCTGTTGAGATTTAAGATCTATCCTTGGCAAACTATACATTAGATCTCCAGACCTCCTTTATCTTGCACAACTGAAGTTTTGTGCCTTTTGACCAATATTGTTCCACTTCCCCTCCACCCAGACCACCTCTCTCCTCCCAGTCGGCAACCCCCATCCTACTCTCTGTTTCTGGAGTTTGACTATTTTGGATTGCACACGTAAGTGAGATCATGCAGTACTTCTCTTGCTGTGTTTTCCTTGGTTTCCTTTGCAGAATGCCTTTGAGGTCCAAACATGTTGCAAGGGGCAGGATTTCTCTCTTCATTTGTGCTAAGTGATATTTCATATATATATATATATATATATATATATATATATATATATATATAATAACTTCTAAATCAAAGGTTCATAGGGGGCATCTAATTGAGGGAGACTGAGGCCTACGTCTGAGTCCTGGCTGCAAAGGAGACTGAAATTGGGGGTCTAAACTCTTCCTTAGAAAGGCAGGACCTAAAATAATTGGAATTTCCTCAATGCAGAAAGGCCATTCAAAAGACGGTAGGAAGCCATGAGTCTGACAGATATACACCACAAGGGGCATAGCTGAGATCTGAAATGTGAACCTATCACCTATTGAGTGTAGGGGATATATTAGATCAGGGTTCCTCAACCTTGGCACTGTTGACATTTCGGGCTTCCTGAGTCTTAGTTGTGGAGGACTCATGTATGCCTTGTAGGATGTTTAGCAGCATCCCTGATGTACCCACAAAATGCTACTAGAAACCTCTCCCCCAATTGTAAAAACCAGAGCTGTCCTCAAACTCTGCCACATACTCCCTATAGGGCGAAGTTGCCCTGAAAACCACTGGATTGGAGACCAGCTGAGTTTGAAGGCTCTTTTGGTAACTGAGAGAGAAAAAAAAGGATATATATATATATATATATATATATATATATATATATATATCCCATCTTCTCTATCCGTTCATCTGCTCGAGGACACTTCAGTTGTTTGCACATCTCGGTAATTGTGAATAATGAGGCAACAAACTTGGGGTGCAAACAACCTCCTAACCCACTGCAGGCTGTTTATTGCCTTTTGCTAGCTCTCCAGATAGTAAACTCAGCAAGGGTAGGGATCTTGGTTTCTGCTCACGGATCTTGCCAAGTGCCTAAAACGGTAGCCAGCATGTAGTAGATGATTTACAAATATTTCTGAATGATTTTGATTCAGATGGGGTCTGGATTCCAATCCTTTTTCTGCCAAGTATCAGCCACATGACCTAAGACAATGCTTTTTTTTTTTTAACTTTAGCTTCCTTATCAATGAATCTGGAATAATGGCAGTTGTGAGGATCAGAGTTTATAAAGCAAGTGGTTTTCAACCAATGGCATTAATGTTACTGTGATTATCATATTATCTTAGTGATAAATTTTTGAAAGGCACGGTATCTTGGAAGAGAAGATTTATTATAACTGGCACACTAATTCTACCTTTTAACTATCTATTAGGTGACTATCAGCCAGAAGTCACAGAAAACCAACTCATACTGGCTGAATTTATTTTTTTCCTCATGTAACAAGAAGTCTGGAAGTGGATTCATATCAGGGCTGGCGTCTCTATAGTTCTCATGATGGGGACAAAGGATAGCCCATAGGAGAAATCAGCCTTGCCCACTGTTTCCTCAAATAAATTTTTATTGAAATATAATTACATTCACTTGTTTATATATTACCTGTGGCTGTTTCTGCACCACAAGGGCAGAGTTGAGCAGTTGTAACAGAGACAATACGGCCTGAAAAACCTAAAATATTTGCTATTTGGCCTTTATAGAAAAAGTTTTCTGAAGCCTGCTCTTGACCATTTTTTAATGTGTTCCAGGTAGCATATTTGCTTTCAAGACAAGGGAGGGAAAGGTGGCATAAGCCAAGCTTGTCCCTTTAGAGAAGAGCAACAGTTTTCCCAGATGGCCCTGTCTAACTTCCTTTTTCACTTCGTTGGTCAGAACGGGGTCACATGATCATCTTTGGCCAAACAGGAACCTGGGAAAGTAGGAGATGGCTGGTTACAACTGCCTAGACCTGAGCTGTCCAATAATGGAGCCACTTGCTGTGCGTGTAGCTGTTGAGATCTTGAAATGTGACTGGACCCAATAGAGATGTGCTGTAAGTGTAAAACATGCATCAGATTTCAAAGACTTGATGCAAAAAATAAACCAGCTCATTAATAATTTTTTATTGATTACATGCTAAAATGCTAATATTTTGGACATGTCAAGTTAAAATATACATCAAAATAAGTTCTACAAAAATTGAAATATGCTAAAAAATATACTATCAAAATAAATTTTACAAAAGTTACAATATACTACGAAAATGAATTTCTTTCTGCTTTTTAAAATGTGGTTACTAGAAGAATCTTAAATTATATAAGTGCCCTCACAGTTGTGGCCCTCATTCTGTTTCCCTTGGATGGCGCTGTGCTAGGCTAATTGTGATTCATTGCCTGAGACTGGGAAAATTGCTACCTTAACTACAGGGGCACTCTGTCAGCAAGCAGAAAGGGGGAGGAGTGGGGAGGCAGACATTGTTACTAACAGGGTTTGCCATATTTATTTATTGAACAAAAAAAGAAAAGAAATGAGTACCCAAACCATGCCAAGCACTATGAGAGATGATTGGAATAGGACAGAGCAACACAGACATGATCCTGCCATCGTGGAACTTAAAAATCTTCCCGGAAAAGGTAATACTAGACCTCGGTCGCAGAATGGATTGGACTTGGGTAGACAGTGGCAGGCAGTGTTGGCTGGGATGAGTGGGAGGGCATTCCAGAGTGAGTAAAGATGATTGAGGAGGGTGGGGATAGGGATCTGGATGAGGAGGAAGGTTTTTACCCCAACCTATTGCCTTCCTCTTCCTGCTGCACCCTAATCCAGGCAAAATCACCTTGTTTTCATTTCCCAGACATAGCATGCACATTCCCACCCCTGAAACTGAGATGTCCTTCCTCATTTTCCTCTCCTCTGTGTTGGCTCAGTGAAATACCTTATTCTTTGAGGTTCAACATGTGCATTCCCCCTCTACGAAAACTTCCTTGATCCCCAGTCCCAGAAATTAAGCTCTACTTTCTTTGTGCTCTAATAAAAATAATAGACTTAGAGTAACAGTCATAAATATCTGTTGAACACTTACTATGTATCTGGCATCATGGTTTTAATTAGATTATTTGAGTGTCATGACCACCTTATTAGGTAAAAATATTATCCCATTTTACAGATGGGACCACACAGATCAAACCCATGTTGTTCAAGGATCAAATTTGTAGAGGAAGTAATAATAAAATGAATGAGAAGACATTTCCCAGAGTTAAAGAAAGCAAGACTTCAGACTCAAGGGGCAGAAGAACACTGAGCAATTTGAAGGAAAAGACAGTCTGCTGATGTTACGAATTTGGGTACCTAGCGCACGAGGTGCTCAGAGGTAACTAGGTCCCCCACTCTTTTCCCATTGTACTACGTGTATCACTATATGAAGGCTGTCTCCTTGCTCTCTTGCCTTCAATGGAACTTCTCCACTATCTGAAATGCAATAAAAGCATCAGTTCAGAATTCATCCTTGATTCTGGGCCAATATTTGTGGTGTATGGAATTGGATGTGCCCATTTCAGAAGATGCCTATGGTATAATTAGAGTTTATTAGCCTCCGTAGTGTGTGTTCATCAGAAGTTCATCCCATTTGACACAGTTTGGGCCTGTGACAGGCAGCAGCTTTTTAATCCCTGCCAAATTGGAGGAGGAATCAAAATAAGAATCTATCTCGGAGATCCGTTATTGCATATAAAATGGGCAAAATGCTAAAAAAAAATGTCATGTAACAATCTGTTTGGGTAATATTTGAATGTATTTATTGAAGATGTTGACATTTAAGCAAGAAAATTAGTGTTCATAAAGTAGAGTGGACTGGGGATTATAAGAATCTCTGACCAAATAACAAAAATAAAGGACTACATAAACCAATCAATTTAAAATTTTAAATTAAAACAGCATTAATCTGAGATGTGAGATATCAATTTTGTAAGCATGGTTCAGGGCTGGCACTTGGTAAAGTCCAATGCCTCTTAAAGAGTGAACAGTTCACAGGATCATTTGGTTAATCAACTCTTGGGAGATGAAACTGAACAAAACCATTTTACTAGTAAATGAAACATATTTAATTTGGTGTCTCATTCTATGCCAGTCTGTCATTAGAGGGACCTACATCAAAACTTATAACAACAGCTTTCCATCAATAAATGTTTGACAGTTACAATGCTATTGGGTCCACCTTTCAAATTTATAATTAGGAAGACTTAAAAAAAAAAAAAAAAGGAAGACTTGGCAGATGGGACATATTGATCAATAACATAGTCAATTTTCTATTATGGAAATAAATTGATATTTCCACTGTAAAAAAAAATTTCTTTCAGTACCTCAGAATAACACAATTTATTTCCAGCAAGGTAACGAGAGGAAGTATAAATGTTAAGACAAATAATAGTAGGCACTTACCAGTCCTTTGAACTATACTCCATTTTCAACATCCCTATGAGACATCAGATTTGCTTAGCAACTTCCTTGCAAGAAATTTGTTCTCAGATTTCTGCCTTATGACAGGAGAACTGGATCCAAGACTGATCATACTGTTCATCCAACCAGGACCACTGTTGTTGGAGATGGAGTTGGCGTTGGTGGGAGATGTGATACAGAGGAATACAGACACAGAGCACAAATCAGATCCAGAATCAGATCCGGGTATAAATTTTAGCCTTGAACTTGAACACATTGCTAGCTCTCGCTGAAACATATATTCTTCACCTATAAAAGTTGGAATCAACTAGATCTAAATTCAAATCATTTCCCTCCTGCTTACTAACTAGCTAAGAAGCCTTTTTATTGGGGGATCCCTGGGTGGTGCAGCGGTTTGGCGCCTGCCTTTGGCCCAGAGCACGATCCTGGAGACCCGGGATCAAATCCCACGTCGGGATCCCGGTGCATGGGGCCTGCTTCTCCCTCTGCCTATGTCTCTGCCTCTCTCTCTCTCAACCTCTCTCTCTCTCTCTGACTATCATAAAAAAATAAAAAATAGGGGATCCCTGGGTGGCGCAGCGGTTTAGCGCCTGCCTTTGGCCCAGGGCGCGATCCTGGAGACCCGGGATCGAATCCCATGTCGGGCTCCCGGTGCATGGAGCGTGCTTCTCCCTCTGCCTATGTCTCTGCCTCTCTCTCTCTCTCTGTGACTATCATAAATAAATAAATAAAAATAAATAAATAAATAAATAAATAAATAAATAAATAAATAAATAAATAAATAAATAAAAATTAAAAAGAAGAAGCCTTTTTATTGGACCTCTCTCACCTGCTTTCTTCAGTGGACTGCATGGGAGTGAAATGACATGATGTATCTAGGTATCACAGCACCAAGGGCATGCCCTCACTGATTTTAGTTCCTTTCCTCTTCCCTGTGATACGACCAATGGACAAACAATGCACCAAGTTATAGAAATTTGAGATCTGGATGTGCAAATTGCTCAGTCCTCTTTTTTTTTTTAAATGTAGCACCTCATCTGGATGGGTCTGGAGTCTTGGAAACCTGACTACCCTACATTCTTCTACAAATGGACCTCAAGAGCTTATTTGTAGGTTCTAGCAGGGGAGCACAGCTACCCATATACCCTTGACCAAAGAACAATCCTCCAATATCAGGGAAGGCCATCCTCTTCGACTGAGTGCAGGCTTGGGAAGGACACATAAGGAGCAGAGAGGGAGGAAGGGGACATGACCTAGCCAGCCAGATTAACAGAATCAATTCTGTCAACTAATGGGGTGATGGGTGTTGCAGCCAAATCACCCTCACATCCTTCTCAGTCCTTTTAGATGTAGTTTCTTCTAAGAATCTCAGTGTAGACTCAGATATGGAACCGTATTAATGTACCAGCTTGCTTCATCAATTGTTCATGGCATCTACTTGGTCATTTCAATCTCAGATGTTTGATGAGAAGCAATACACAAGGCATGAGAGGACCATGTAATGACTTCCAACATCAAGAGGGTTAAATCCAACTGGGAAGTCCCTACACAAACTGAGACCACCTAGTCACAACAATCACGTTAATGTGTCCTAGGGGTAAGGGGAGCCAGACTGTTAGGATGTCAGGAATTCTCACCAGTACTCAAGTTCTGCCAAAGTATGTTAGAGAACATTGTGTCAGAGTCCCCTTTCCTGCAGTCTCTCTTGCCCATTATGAATCGAGCCATGTTGCAGAGGAGGGAGTGGTAAAGTCCTCCTTCAATTACTGACAGTCTTGTCATCTCTGCAGCCCACCTCACCTGTTCTCTCCATTATGGCCACTTGATATTGAAGAATGCTCAGGATCAGAAGAAAGTTTGGCTAATTCCTTGGGACTTGGTTCTCAGAAACCATCTCAAGATGGTCAAGGACATTGGTAGTACAAGGAAGACTAGGAAAAGGACAGGTGAGCTTGTTTGGGAGGGATAGTAGAATGGGGAATCAAGAGTTCTATTTCAGACATGTTAAATTTTCATTCCTACTCAACACGTATAGGGAGATGTCAAGTAGCATTTTAGATACACAAATCGGGAACTCAAGGGAGATCTCTGAAATGGCGAACTGCTGTTATAAATTGGGGAATCATTATTACCAAGAGATAAGGTGAATCTTGGAATTACTCTACATGTCCCAGAGAGTATAGAGACAGAAAAGTAACAAACCCAGGGGAAGGCCTCCAGGAGAGATGGCATGGAAGGATCAACAATATTGAGATGGATGAAGAGAGAGATGGCCCTAGGTAGATTCAGAGATGTGAACAAAAACCCTACAGGCAAAATATATGTCTTGTTTGGCAGCTAATGAAAACACTATTGGGGAAAAAAAAAAAAGAAAGAAAACACTATTGGGTTTTCAAATGGTATCCCATGGAACTCCTGGGTTCCCCAAATCTTTCAGAGGCTGTCATTTGGGGTCCAAAGGAAGTTCAGCCATGGGGTCTCAAGTCCCCCTTCCCTGCCTCAACCATAACAGCTCCTTTATTGTCTCTTCTATATTTTTTAACAGAAGATTTTCTGCAAAGATAAAACTTTAAGGCCTTTTAGAGAAGTTGGCTTTGTGACAGGATCATAGGTCCTAGAGTCCTAAGAAATATCTTATGATCTAGATTCTGGCCCTTTGTATCATGTGACCTTAATCAGGTTGCCTCTGGTACAAAAAGAGGCTACCAACACCTCCAATTTGTGACTCCATTGAGAGAATTAAATAAAAATTATATAAGGTACCTAATGGAGTACCTGACACCTAGTAGGTCCTCAACCCTTACTGGTTTCCTTCCGTTTTCAAGGGAGGGCTGACCGGGAAAATTCATTCCACCAGACTCACTGTTCTACAGAGTTCTCTGGCATTGCTAGCCTGACCCAAGTGCTTTTTCATCTCTCGGAGAGTTTTCGCTCTCCCAGCCTCAGCCTCAGCAACCCTGACACACACATGCTCACATGCATACATGCACACACACAGGTGCACACACATGTCCATAGTTTTATTTCCTTCCCAGAGTGTTAAATCTTTGTTTTATTTTAGCCTCCCCCATTCCCAGTGCAGGCTCCTTCTCACTCCCATAAATTCCCGCAGGTCAGCTGTGGTGGATCAAGGCTTCCCCAGGACCAGTGGGCTCCCAAGAGCTGGACAAAGCCTCCAGAGTCCTCTCTGGGAACCTTCCCCTCATAGGAGCCAGGCTCGGATGGGAGGCTTCCAGTGTTCATGAGCTCACTGCAGTCCCCTGGGGGCCAGAAGGAAGGTGCCCAGACAGGAAACCAGGGGCCTGGAGAATGAAAGAGAGACATTATAAAGGCTTAGTAGAAAAGCTATAAATTGCTGTTTCCTCCCCCGGCAACTTGTATTTTCCAAGATGGCTGCAACATTCTCTCCCATCTTGTCTGCTCTTCTACAATTTAACCTTGACCCTCCTCCCTGAGATGTGGGATCTAATTCTTCTGCCCTTGAAATCTGAGCTCATCTCCTGATTTGTTTATTCCCAGTAGAATGCAGCAGAAATGGACTCTGTGACCTTCAAGGCTAGGTCAGAAAAGGCCATGCAGCTCCCACCTGGCTTTCGTGGAATGCTCACTGCAGGCACACTGCCTCCAGGAAATCAGGCCCCACTCTGCGGAAAGGCCATGCCACATGGAGAAGCCACCTAGAGGGGCTCTGGGTGAGTCATCCCAACCCAAGTAGCAAGCAAGACCTCCAAATGCTCCCAGCCCCAGGGGTCTGAGTCACCACCAGCCCCCTGAGTCTCTGCAAGTGAGTGCTCAATATTGTGGAACAGGCCCAAGCTATCATCCCCTTTGCTCCCTGCCTGAATTCCTGACCCTCACTATCTGTGACCTGAACAAAATGGCCATCACTTAGTTTTTACATCAGTCTGTTGTGAGTGATTTGTTACACAGAGTTAGTGATGGGAACACAATCCCAAAACATATAACAAGTAAGTGCACACATACACACGTGCATGCACACACGCGTGCTCACCCTTGTTTAAAGAAGAAAGAGTAACCCACTAACTCCATGACTCAGTTTCCCCATCTGTCAGGTGACAGGTGAAGCTCTAAGCCCCAAAGGCCTTTCCTGCGCTGACATTCTGCTTCTGTGACCTTCCCCCCTTCCCTTTTGTCAAAGCCTTGTCTGAAACTCTTCTATTTCTCTGCGGTATACAGGCCTGAAGCCTCCCCGGCTGTAGCTGCATTTTAGACAGCATGAAAGCCTACTGGGAAAGAAACCAAGCTTTGATGGTGGGATTTCAGAGCCAGGAGGTGTTTTTTTGGGGGGGTGGGGAAGAGTGGTTATCCTACTTGGAATTATGGCAGTATTTGTGTATCACTGTTACATAATGAATTATTTATACACAATAACTGTGATTACATGAGGTGTTAGCACATGCAGATGCTGACTGTATGCTGAGCGTTCTTCCAAGCACACAGCATGTCTTGTCCTTCTAGCCCTTCACGGCGGGAGATGGTCCCACTTCAACGAGTGCTCCCTGCTCTGATACCATGTTAGGGAGCACATGTCACGTGGGGAGAAGAACCTACCTGAGAATTCCATACTAAATGTCGGTCTGTCCAGCCCAGGGGTTTTCAAAGCTGGCTGCAGTGAAACACATTTTATACCCTGAATCATGGTGTTCCTCTGATAAAACTGAATGATGTTAATGTCTTCATTTGCAGGGGAAATATGTTAATGAAGAGGATTTTTTATTTTCCTCCAATTTCTTTTTAAACCTTTGGCATTCACTGCCACTTGCTGACTAAGAAAACCAGCTCAAGCTCAAAGGAGAGGAAAATATGGGGGCAATGAAGAGAATGGGCTCTGGAGTCAGAAAAAAAATGAACAAAGTGAACCAGCCCTTATAGCTGTGTGGCCTTGGCCAAGTCACTAATCTAATGCTTAATCCTGTCATCTGTTACAGGGCAACTACAGTTCCTCCCTCATAGAGTTGTGTCAGGATTAAGGGAGATTATGTATTAAGTACAGTGCCCACCACGTATAAATAGCTAATACAAGTTCGCTGCTTTTATTAATAAACCATTCTTAGATTACTGCAGGCAAATTCAAGATAGAAGATAATTTTCAAGGTGATTTGGGCCTACTAGAAAAAGTCTCAGGACTAAGGGAATGTACGTTTGTTCATGCATGCACATCTGTATTTTACGAATTAGATAAAGTCTTACAATAAAAACTTCCAAGTTAGTTATTGAATTTTCCACCCTTGTGATGCAAAAATACTCCACTGAAAAATAATATACTGAAGCAGGAAATGCATGGCCATTGGAGCAGAACAAAAACAGATTCTAATCCTGGATTAGTTACTTATCTTCTCTGAATCTTGGTACAGACACGATGTATTAAGTGCTCAATAAATATTTGTGTCACAAAATTCTAAAAATTATTATACTAATATCTACCTTTTTCTTTTTTTAGGATTAAATGAGATATAAAGTAAAAGTGCCTAGCTCACAGTTGCGAGTTGGCAAATGTTCATGTTCTTTATCCACAAACTCTTTTTAAGTGCCTGGCATATTTTATTAAGAAACTCCAAATTTGATCAGTTCTTTTCATTCTGATGAATTTTAATTCCTTTATTCATGCAGATAACGGCTGCTTTAGCTACTAAGATGGTTTTACTGAATATACTCTCTATTCCATCCTAGAGATTAATAACAACAGGCTGTGTGGATAAAGTAATGGTGCTTCTCAGATGAACTCAAGAAGCTGTACATATATTAATCCTCCTCCTTGTAAAGGAGTTAAGAAACACCTCATTTTTCATTAACTTAAGAGATAGCTAAGTTTGCTTTTATCATGGGCATACACACATGCACACACACACACATACCTTGAATACAGTGTCTCTTTAGAACCATGGAGTCTCAGATGGTCATAGAATCATTAGACTCCCTTCCTCTGGATATAAATTTAGATCTCAAAAAAAAAAAAAAAATTTAGATCTCTGTGACTTCCTGAAAGAAGATCATTTGTTTCATCTTCAAAATTAAGGAGTAGTGGGGGAAAGTTCCGGTGATTCTTTTTTAATGCTCAGCAATTTCTAGTCTTCCAATTAGAAGCAACTAAATTCACATCACGTGACTCACCTTCCTGCCATAAATCTGGTGATCAATCTAAAAGCTCCAGTCTGCCAGCCATTTCCTAGGTAACCAACCCCAAGTGACTAATGGACAGCCCATAACAGACAGCAACCAGCAAGAGAAAGGAAAAATCTGTCAGTTTGTACTTTTTTCTCAATACATTTAAATAATTAAAAACACCATCAAGCAACTAATCCATAGGCACAGTGGTGTGTAAAATATGATTGCATAGTGCTTTGCTCCCTTCATTGATTCATTGGAGAAGGAGAAAGAACCATTTCCTCAAGATTTTACTTGTCCCAAAAGGAGTTTCTGCCAACCTTTGCTAACTTTGAAATGAAGTTAGTTATCAGGCCAAGCCTTGTTGAGTGGCTGCATGACAAATGGGCATAAGCTAAGTATTTATGGCATGATCTCGAAGTTTCCTTTCAACCTGGAAGTATCATAAATGGATGATTTCTGGAATATATATTGGATTACATTCAATGATTCAAGAGGCAGATCTCTCCCACCTAGTCCAGCCTTCAGGTCACGGCTGCCCTCATCGCCATCCTGATTGTCATCCCATGGGTTGCCCTGAGCAACAACCACCAGCTCAACCATTCCTGGGGGTCCTACCCCTCAGACTATGTGAGATGGTAAGCTTGTTGTTCTAAGCTGCTAAGCTTAGGGTAATTGGCTCCACAGCAACAGACATATTCCTAAGTGAACAAGTGAGGGGCACACCATTAGGCACACAATGATTCTTTTTGTTTGTTTAAAGTCTATCTCTGCCTGTGCCAAAAAAAAATCACAGATATTGCTATCTCTAGGTGGAGAGATGACTTGCATTTTTCCTTCCAACTTCTCTTTGTTTTCCTACTTTTCTACAGTGAATCATTTCTGTAATAAAAAACAAATGAAGTTAAAAATTTTTAGTAATTCAACAAAGCTTAAAGGTTAAAGCATCCATTGGGGAATCAGTCCTCAGTGAATCCTGGATGCAACATATATCAGTGCATGACCTTTGGAAAAGATATATAATCTTTCTGAGTCCCTATTTTTTCATTTGTAAAATGTTGGTAATGAAAATAATTGTATCTCATTAGGTTTAGGGGATGCTTAATGCAGATAATGCAGGTAAAGCACCCTGCACAATGCTGGTCACATAGGAAACACTAAATAAAGGTTGGAAATAAATTTAAAAAGAATCACCTTCTTATAGGTAAGTACTTTCTGAGTGTCAGGCAGCAGGTTAAGGTAATTAAACACAGAAAATACCAGAGCAATAAAGAATTAAATAGCTGTTGATTCAAAAGAAAGGAAACCATTAACTCTGGTAGCATCATAAACAGCAAACAAATATTGAGCACCTCCATGTGCAAAACTGAGTAGTAGATGGCAAGGGCATGGGTTTTAGAATCAAAAAGAAGTACATTTGAATCCTATCTCTTCCTTGTTATCTGTATGACAGTGGAAACACAACCTACTCTCTTATCTTCACAATGGGTAAGGTCCACTGGGGCCATTTTGTAGTCAATAAAAATGGATCCGGCAATCTTTTTTTTTTTAATATTTTATTTATTTATTCATGAGAGACACAGGGAGATAGAGAAGCAGAGACACAGGCAGAGGGAGAAGCAGGTTCCATACAGGGAGCCTGATGTGGGACTCCATCCGGGGACTCCAGGATCACCTTGGGCCAAAGGCAGGTGCTAAACCACTGAGCCACCCAGGGATGGATCCGGCAATCTTTTTCTTTTTTTTAATGATCTTATTTATTTATTCATGAGAGACACACACACGCACACAGAGAGAGAGAGAGAGGCAGAGACACAGGCAGAGAGAGAAGCAGGCTCCATGCAAGGAGCCTGATGTGGGACTCGATCCCAGGTCTCCAAGATCACACCCTGAGCTGCAGGCGGCACTAAACCACTGCGCCACCTGGGCTGCCCCTGGATCCGGCAATCTTAACCACAAGAGAAATTCATTGGAAATACTCAGGACACTTAGGCAGTCAATGAAACTAGAAGACTAGTTTGGAAAACTATTAAGTTTGGGAAGGTTCCAGGTGCCAGGGCAAAAACCACAGAAAGACCATGCAGCAGCAAGGGTGTGGTTAGCGACCATCAATGCTGCTGGCACGAATACGCCCTCCCATTGGCCTCATGTCTTTAGGTCACCTGCTCCAGATTCATAGACCTCCATTGTGATGCTATCATCGGCTCTGCTGGAATAAAAGAGGTCTCCTCAGGCTCCATCAGTGGAGCAGGTGCTATCTCCACCATGACCATGTGTGTTGGGCTATTTCAGGAAAGGGAAACTGGGCACCAAAATGTTGAGTGCCCACCCTCATTGGAATAATGATATGAAACATTGCACACTCATTATAAGGATGAAGGAACTACATAAAGTCTTTAACTTGCATATCACAATACCTGGCATATAGTTGGCACTCAAAAACTGTAAGCTGTTATTATTAGACAATCAAAATGTAGCCTTTGAGCTACAGAGCAGACTTTAACTGACCACCTACTCAGCACCTGGCCCCATGCTAGGCTGAAGATAGACCAGTTACAATATCACTTAATACAGTGTTGCATCTGCTTATAATGAGATTACAGGATAATGGGAGAGGCAGAGAAATAAAAAATAATAATAGAAATTTGAAATCATTGTGATGAGGACCAGAGCTCTGGGAAGGAGTAAAGTGCTCTCTGCATTCTCAGAGGAGGGAACTATTCACTCTGTCTTGGGTGGCTGGAGAACGCGGAAAGAAAAAGGAAGTCCTTGCTGAAAGGACGGCATTTGAATCAGGAAGATACTCTCCTGCCCATCTGTCCTGACCCTGCACATTCCCCAAGGTGCTTCTTCTGATAAAACAGCCTTGCTACTCCATCCAAAATGCAGATTGAGGAATTTGAATAAAGAAAAGTTCTAAATGAAACCTTCCAGGTGGGCAAGTGGTTGCCAAGCAAAGGTATTCTTCAGTTCTTTTTTATTTTTTCTTATCTTCCATCGTCATCCCTACATCATGCCCAGGGAACAGTTTTCCTTCTTAATTAATGGTCTGTCTAAAAGCAAAGGTTTTTCTCTCATTTGCTCATTTGTCATTTCAATAGATAGCCAACACTTATCCTTATCCAGGTGGTAACCCAGGCAGTACTTTCTAGTGGTTGAGCACCTAGGTTATAAAATCAAGCAGACCTGGTCAGATCCTACTTTTGCCCTTCCTCTCCAGGTGACCTTGGGCAACAAACTCACCATAAGTGTTTAAACATGTGTAAACCAGGGACAAGCACAGTAAACATGATTCTCAGAGTTGGGACACCACATTGGTATACCCTTGCAGAGAGACAGACGTTCAACAAATGTTACCTATATTGTTACTATAAGTGGGATGTGGGTTAGCTGTGCTACTATTCAAAGGGCAGTGTGCATCACCAGCAAAGAGGAGAGAGGCTGGAATTTTCAAAAGCCTTTGTTAAATACTAGCAGAGACAGGAAGGAAATACAGAAAATTTGAGAAATACAATAGTTTGACATAATCAAGGACAGCTTTCTGATGCTTCACTAGCCTATTCTATTACTGTTTCTTCACGTCCTATAATAGTAGCTGGTCTTGTGAAGGTGTTCTATAAATATTTAGTGAGTTATTTAATTAATAATGTGTGTTTATCCAGTGACCATTACCTTCCACAACTCCAAGGGTTATTTACATATGACACACATAGATGACATTGTGCTTCAGAGCAGCAGTTCTCAAACTCAGCTGGACTTTGGAATTACCTGGAAACATTTTTAAAAGACTGAGGGCCTGGGTCTCACCCCTAGAGACTCTGGTTTAATCAGTATGGGATGTGATCTGGGCATCAGGATCTTTTAAAGCTCCCAGGAGAGAATAATGTGCAGCAAAGTGTAAGAACCAATTCTCCAAGTATTCTGCATGAGTTTTGACCTCTGGATTGTGCACCAGGGTCATCCTGTTATTAATAGCTCAAATCCCTGTTCTCTAAGGTATACAGTGAGAGGGGAAATGGGCAGGTCTGCCTGCAGTGGTAATTTATTATGGCTAGAGAGTAGAGAATTGAGATCAGATGGACACAGATTTAAGCATAGGCCAAATTATTACTAAATCATGTAACCCAAAGCAATTTGCTTTGGCGGGGAGGGTCTCAAAATTCAGAGAGCTGTGACCCAGAGTGCCCAGCAGAGGGTCAGCCTTGAATAACAGCTGTTCATAACTCAGACCTCTCTGACTGTTCCACACGGATCACTTCTTCTGCAGCCTTCTCTCATGTTCAGTCTAAACGAGGAATTAGCAAAGTACTACCAGTGGATGAAAAAAGGTTCGGCCACCTATGTTTGTAAATAAAGTTTTATTAGCCATGCTCCTTCCTTTATCCTCTGTGGCTGCTTTCAACCTCAACAGCTGAGAGACTCTATAACCTACACAGCCTAGAACATTTACTCTCTGGCCCTTCCCAGAAAAGGTTTGCCTGGCCCTGGTCTAATCACCAATGAAATACATTTTCTGTGCTGTTTATGATAATGAGGATCTACTGTTATTTGAAACCCCACCCCCACATTACGATTTAGGTTCCTTGAAGCCAGACCAGCTCATGTCATATTTCTCTGATAATTCTATTTCATATTCACTTCTTGCTTGCCAAAGAACTTTGATGTGTGAGCTGTCATTTCCCACAGAGTCTAGCATAATGTTGAGCAAACAGAAGACACTTGAAAAATATTTGACTGATTGATTGCCTTTCTCTGATTTATTTCAAGCTCTGAGCAATTGGGCCAATGGTTATTTTTGTCGCTGACGTGATAGGTCATGAAGACCATCACAAAACCCTATATCAAATGGGGACAGAATATTTCAAACCATTGTATGAAGTGGCTTTTTTGTAACCTTTCTGATTGTCACTAGTTTCCATCCATTTCTTTATAAGCGTTATATGATTCTTCTCACAAGAGACAGTGCTGTTTCTGTAGAAAAGGACAATGTTTAGGTTTGAGCTAAAACCCCAGCTTGGCCATTTCCTAGCTCTGAGGCCTCGGCCACATGGCTTGTGATTCATATCATTTACAATCTAGATGAGTCAGAAACATGCTCTTCCCTTCACTCGTATGTCTTGGTCTCACTTCTCTACCAGTTCATGGGAAATCATATCGGTGAATTGTCTTTTACGACTGCAGACAAGGGCACAGATCAATCTAAAGTCAAGCAAGTTTGCTAAGAAAAACAACGATGAGAAGCAAATGTTCAAGGAAGAAGATAAGAGATGTCGTGAAATGCACATGCCTATCTGTGAAGCTCTGGAGTGATGTGACATTTCTTGTCATTGATTTGACCTACTTCCAGCTCTCCTATGTAATAAATAGCAGGGCATTCAACACTATTAGCTATTCTATTTCTATACATTGTATAGTTAGTTCTAATGATGTTTTCTAGTTATTTTGTGCTTGTTATCATACCAAGAGGACCCACTTTAAAAAATAGTAATAATTGAATTTACTAAGGAGATTTCATTAAAAAAACAGGCTGAACATGGTCCAACTACTGAATACTGTGGCTAAATGTGAACCTGATGTTGAAGTTTTTAAAGGGGTTTATGTAATTATTTTGAGTTAATACTGTCTTTGTTCCAGATATTGGATGGTCTTTTGTTGGAATTCTATGTGTATTGGATGCTTTTCTCTTGGATAGTTTATAAAAGAGCCCTCTGAAGGAGATAATGTAGCCAGAAAGCAAGACCAAGTGTGAAAGAGATATTTTTCAACTCTATAAGAAGATGACACTGTCACTAAGAGTTCTGCACACTATTGCAGGTATGAATTGTCTTCCCTACAATCATATATTTCACCACAAAATGAATTTTTAAATTTATATTGGAGTATGGAAAGGTCTTATATTATGGGAATTCACTTCAAATTAAATAATGAACCATGAAAAATTAAACCTGAGAACTCTTCTGAACTTTGATAATGTAAGTCTTGACTAATAAATAACAAAAATCTTTCCATGGTACTTACTTGATAATCACAATGATCCTACAAGGTAGGCATGTCAGGTATTAAAAATCCTATTAAATCGAGAAAGAAAGCCTCAGAGAAAGCAGAATCCAGGCATACAACTGGGTTTTAAAACCGTATCTGAATTCACATCCTTTGGAGTTTTCAATCGAATAAGCAATATTCTGCTCCCCAGGAGTCCTGTGTTCTTTTTTCCAACAGTCTATCCAGTTTCTGACTTTTCCCTTGGTTTTGTCCCTCAGCTCTAATCTGCACCCTCCCCTTGGGAAGCATTACAGAATTTAACTTCCCTCTTCATGGCCAGGTATTTTGGCTCCTCACTGTTTTAGGATAACTGTCCAGCCCTACCCAACGCTGCTGCAAGACCTGAGTCTATTCCTCTCTGCACCTGGCAGACGGTGTCTGCTCTGATGAGGTGTTTTGGCTGGCAGAGAGAGAGGTGGTGCATTCCATTTCCTCCAGGAGCTTCTGTTCAGAGATGAGTGGTAGAGATCAGAATTCTTGCTGGAGGCTGGAGACACAAGAGGGGATTGAGATTACAAAGTGGATATTCTCCATCTGGCAGGTCATGGGAGCCAGTTTTGGTCGTTATGGCTAGAGGAATAAGACAGGATTGTTTTCGTGAGAAACTATGTGAGACTGAGCAAAATCAAAACTGCTTTAGAGCCTCGTATTTTCATTCATTCAACAAATATTTAATAAGCAACTACTATGTGCCCCACACTGTTGATAGACACTGAAGATACATCAAGGAATGAAATAGTAAAGAACTCCTGATCTCATAAAGCTTACATTCTAGTTGGAGGAGCAGGCAATATACATATAAGCAAAAATATGTATATTTTAGTCTTCTAACCCTTGAACATGGTATATGTTTCTATTTAGCTATTTTTATTTCTCTCAGCAATGTTTTGTAATTTCTCGTGTACAGATCTTGATTTTGTCATATTTAGTTCTAAGTATTTTGTGGTTTTTGCAACTAGTAAAAATAGAATTTTTACATTTCATTTTCTAATTGTTTACTGCCAACATATACAACACAGTTGATTTTTTATATTAACCTTGTATCATGCAACCTCATTAAATTCACTTATTATTTCTAGTCATTGTTTTGTAGATTGCTTAGACTTTTCTATGTAAATAACCAAGACATCTGCAAGTAGAGACAGTTTTACTTTTTCCTTTCTGATCCTTATGCCTTTTCTTTATCTTGTCTTATGACAAAAGCTAAGATGTCTTGTGCACTATTAAAAAGTGTGGTGACAGTGGACATCCTTGCCTTATTCTTACTCTTGGGTGAAAGAATTCAATATTTCACTATTAATTATGATACTGTTTATAAATTCTTTATAGATGTCCTTTAACATACTGAAGAAGTTCCCTTTTATTCTTGGTTTGCAGATTTTATCATGACTAGGTATTGACTTTCGTCAGATGTGGTTTTGCACCATGTGGCTTTTCTTATTTATTCTGTTAATATTATTAACATATAAATATAATATTATGAATATTATATATGACATAGATAAGATATAATTATAACATACATAATATGTAATGTTATGAATTATATACAGATTTAATTAAAAAGTTTTAGTATAAATGCTGTAAAAATTAACAAGTTATACTCCACATATGAGTGAAATCATATGGTATTTGTCTTCTCTGACTTATTTCACTTAGCATAATATTTTCTAGCTCCACTCATGTTGTTGCAAATGGCAAGATTTCATTCTTTTTTATGGCTGAAAACTTTTCTATTGTTTATATATACTACCTCTTCTATATCTATTCATCATGTGGAATTAAACGAAACAAATGAACAAAGGAAACAGAACCAAAAAAAGATAGAGAAAAAGACAAACCAAGAAACAGACTCTTAACTACGTAGAACAAACTGATGGTTACCAGAGGAGAAGTGGGGAGGGGGGGATGGGTAAAGTAGGTGATGGGGATTCAGGAATACACTTGCTGTGAGTAACGAATGTACAAAATGGTTGAATCACTATATTGTATGCCTGGAACTAACATAATGCACTATATTAACAATACTTGAATTAAGATTTTAAAATTTAATAAAAAATAAACAATTTAGAGAGACTAAGAGTAACAGGAAGACTGTTTCAAACAGTGGGCAAGGAAGGCCTATCTGAAGAGATCACTTTTGAATAAAGACAAAGAAAGTGGAAAAGCAAACTGAGCAAAAGGTTTGAGGAACTATCATCCCAGGCATCAAGTGGTAGAAGATGGATTTGAAGAGATAACCAGGGATTATTTATATCAGCCCTTGAACCCATTGTAAAGAGTTTGGAATTTTATTCTGAGTCCCCTGGGGAACCATTAGAAGGTTTTTAGCAAGAAAGCACCATGAATTGATTTATGGCTTTTAAAGATCCTTCCAGCCGTTGTGGAGAATTCGATGCAGGTGTCAAGAGTGGGTGGGGTGTCAGTCGGAACTGTTTTACCAGACTACCAGGGACACTGGCACCCTGGATTAGAATGGTAATGGATGAGGTGGTGAGAAGTGACCTGTCTGGGGTTTGTTATTGGATTGAATCCGGACTACGGAAAGTCAGGATTCAAGCTGGGTGCGTGGCGGTGCCACTTACTGATGGGACAGAAGAGGATTGGGAGATAGAATCAAGAGGCCTGCTATTGCCATGTAGACATTCACCTCTTTCAATGAATCCAAAATAAATAACTGGACATACAGTTCCGGAACTCAGGGAAGAGGTAAGAGTAGAGAAACAAAACTGGAAGCCTCAAGAATGTAGATGACACTTAATTCTATGCAGCAAGGTGAGTTCACAGAGGAAATGAGAATAAACAGAACTGTGTGCTGGGGGATTCCAACACATGTAGAATCAGGAAGAGGAGGAAAGGCCCACAATGGAAGTGGAGAAGGAGCAGCCAGTGGGTAAGAGAAAAACAGGAGGAGTGGGGTGGCTCAGAAGCCAAGAAAAGAAAGGGCTTTGTGGGAGAAAAGAAAGGTCCACTGTGTCCAGGGCTCCTAAGAGGCTAAGTGAGATAAAGATAAAAAATTGACCATGGACTTTCAGGAAGTCTTTGGTAACATAGAAAAGAACAGTCTCACTACAGTGAGTGGAGGGGAGAACCTAAATGAAGAAGGTTGAAAGACAGAGATTTATACTGGCTGGGTTGAGGGGCTTGGAGACAGCATGTATAGACAAAGTTTTTTTAAGTCTCACTTCAAAGAAGAGCAAAGAAATTACTTAGGCCTGAGATGGGAAATGAAGCCCAAGGATGGCTTGTTTAGTTTTGCTTAAACATCACAAGTATTTCCCACATGCTTATAAGCTGATGGGAATGCGTCATACAAAGGAAGAAGCTGTTGGTACAAGAAATAGATGGGATCATTGAAAAAGCAGCAGTTTGTCACTAATAGGACAGAATGAGGTCCAATCACAACCCCAGGGACTGGCCTGACCCAGGAACAGGACCAATTCTCCACAGAGGGAAGGCAGGAAAAGGGAAAGCGATGAAGATTGATGGGTAGGTCGGGTAGATGCAGCTCTCTTCCTCCAGATTCCATCATTAATGGCAATGAAAGAAGAGATGGAGGCATCTGCTGAGTGATGAGGCTGGAGCAGAACTGGAAGTGTGGGGAGGGATGAGATATGATGACACAGTAGCCCTACAGGTAAGAGAGTAAGGGATCAGTGCAGTCCCACTGAACAGCCAGGCAGTGCCAAAGTCTACCTGTGACTGATCATAATTTGAAGTGAGGTCCATCAGCAGAGATGTGCATCCAGGTTCTGCTACTTGGGCTAAGAGGCAGAGGAAAGCTATGTTGGGGTCTACTGTGCTGGTTGGGCAGTGGAGACTCATAGAAGCTACTGATTGCAGAGGTGGACCATGTTATCTAGGCTGAGTTAAAAGAGAAGAGATAAAAGTAAAATGGTGTTAGGGTCAGTGGAGGTCTTAATGAGGTGAGAAAAGTCTGTTTGTGGAGAGGGGGTGGGGGCACTACTCACATAAACAAGCTGAAAAAGCAGAAACTGGTGGTCAAAGAGTAAGATGCTTAATCAAGAATTGGAAGATGGTTCAGCTATTGCCAATGACAACGTCAGGGGGAACTTCATGTGACAAGATGCTTGGAATTTGGTGGAGGAATAAAGTGAGAAGAGTATGGGAGTGCAGGATAGAGGTCTGGATGTCAGATGGATGGACCTTTTAGCTAGATGTTGTCCTTGAAGACTTTGCACATTGTCCCTCGGATAGCCACATAGGAGAGAGTGTATGTGATGGGCAGTGAACTAAGTCCTAGCATCACTGCTTCTCCCCCATTCCTGCACTTTATTTTTCTATCATATTTATGGCCAGTCAACATGTTTCATAGGTATTTATTGTTTGTTGCCAAGGTAAGGATCATATCTGCTTTGGTTCACAGCTGTAACTTCAGAATGGAGGGACAGTGGGTCTGAAAGAGACAATGAGAAGCCCCAAGGACATATTTCTTGTCCTCTAGCCTGGTAATCCTTGCAGGTGAGAATTACAACCAACACTAGAGGGCCACCACCCAGAAGGTGGTGTTCTCAGGGGAGTTTTAGCAATGAGAAGAGGGGGACACACAAAAAAGGGGGTGACAGGTATAGATGTTTTCTTTTTTCTTTTTTTGGAACACAGGAGGTAAGAGTGAAAGGGACCAGGAAATGAATGGGAAATTGGGTCAAGTTCGTGATGTGGAGGACAATGTGGGGTGTGTCCAAGGGACTGGCCAGAAAGGCTTGGGAGTGTTATGGGTACTGAGGTAACAAGGCATGGAACGCATAATGGGATCAGTGCTGAGGTCTTGGAGAAGGTGAGCTATTAATTTTCATTATGGGGTCCCTTTAGAGTTTAGCTTAGTCAATAGTTCGTTATGAGAAATAGATTGTAATGGTCTTGCCAAGCGCCCAGAGATTTCTGGTGGCCTCCTTACTCTGGTGGGTTACATCATGACATGTCTCTCCCACCTCTGCACAGAAGCTGACACCCAAGTCCTGGCAGTTTGGAAAGGACTGAGTGGCCCTGCCCTGCATGAGCCTTGGTATCCTCACAAGGGGCATGTCCTCAGCAGTGACAACTGTAGGGAACCTCCCAGCAGATTGCAGTGTGGTAGAGCAGACTGATGGGAGCTGGAGCAGAAGAGGGTTTATCCCAATGGCCTACATTCCTGCATGAGAAGATATGGGCTGGAGAATTTCAGAGTCACTGTAATTTGGGCACGAGTGCAAAGTGACCCTATCCCATAAGCACAGGTGGAGGAAGCTAGTGGCCACATAAGTTACATGCCACAGTCTCCATATGTAGCCTCTTTGCCACACCTTTCCCTAACAACTCACTTCTTGCTCTGGCTCTTAAAAAAATTTTTTTAAAAGGTAAAATTTATGTTTTTAAAAAGCTTCCCTAGAGCAGAGGTGGTTCTTAAGCACTGACGTTTCAAAAGATAGGCCAGAAAGGCTTGGGAGTGTTAGGGTACTCAGTTTGTAGAGCTATCCAAAGTTGAGATGTCAACAGAGGAAGTTAGAAAGTGGAGAGCCCAGGCTGCCACTCAAGAGTTGAGCAAGTTTGGCACCAGGATGCCCAGAACAAGGAGCACCATTGACTAATTTGAACAAAGGCACCTTATGGGCAAATGGCAGTCCCGAATCAATGAACTTGAAAGCAAACCCCCAGAGCATATGTCCAAGAGAAAACAGAGTACTCTTCATCTGTATGAAGTGGGAAGGCATTGACCTCATTTATAGGATGAAGGATTCAGGTGAAAGGTGAAGAGAGATGCAGATATTTGAGTGGTTCCAAGGAGTCTCAGAGAACAGCCTTTCGAGCAAGTCTTCCTCAAAAACGCAATGCATAATATTTTCAATATGTTTGCTTTATGTTTCCCTTCACTTTCCAGGGGTGAGGGTTCTAGTCTAATCGATCTTTTCATTCCCAGGACTTGGCCAAGACTGGACACTCAGAATATGCTCGCTGAGCAAAACTGGACGACATGCTGTATGTCATAATGTGAAGTTTCAGTTCTAAGGCAATCCTGAGCTCAAAATCTTATTTTTTTTCAAAATTTTAATATTATAAACTCAGAATGGGTACTAGAAATAACTAATTTTTATTGAGAGAGCCATATGATTTAATCCCCACAGCATAGTCTACGAGGTAGGTACTGTTAGTACTTCCCTTTTATAAAGAAGGAGAAGGGGGAGGTGGGGGAGGAGGAGAAGGAGAAGAGGAAGAGATACACATAGTATTTAGTATGTGACAAGCCCTGCCCTAAGCACTTTTACTTATATTAACTAATTAAATCCTGCTAATAAAACTTTGGGGTGCCTACTATCATCATCCTCATGTTACTGACAGCAAAACTAAGTTGCAGTAACACATTTAGTAGTTAGCAGAACCTGGAAACCTCCCTGACTCCAGGATCCATGAGATTAACCAAAGTTATCCCCAAATAAATCCTCAAATTCCCCACCCAAAATAATAAACATCCCAGGATCTTCCAAAACATCTATATTGATCTTGTCCAAAAATCATTACCATTCTGAACTCTGAGTCCAAAAGATTGTCTTCTTAGGAGAGAAGAGGGTAATAAGCAATAGGAACACGCATTAATGGGAGAAAAAAAATCAAGAGTTTTAGAACTGTTATTTCAAAGCCTGACAGCACCCTTTCAAGGATCCGTGTGCCACCCTCACAGTAAGTGGCTCAAGTATAGATTTCCCATTTGGTCATTAACACCCATTATCTCACTCCCCCCACAGACGCGCCAAATTTACTTTTAACTGCTCTCAGCACTGAGACAGGGGGGCAGGATAATGAGTCTCCACAATGTATAATTATTATAAATGAGCAGAGATAAACTACACCTGTCAAAATAAATGATCGGCATCTTAAAACTGCTGGTTTCTCCATTCACTGTTTTGTAAACTTGAGTTAGCCGTCCTTGCTAATTTTTCCTGCTGCTGTTCCTAGGATTTTATTTTTTATTTTTCTGATTTAAGCCCCTAGAGTTAGCTCAGAAGGTGTTCGTCACCTGCAAATTCTTCTGAGGATAAGAGAAAAGCTTGAAGTAAATTGTTCTGCAGGGAATGAATTACTATACAACTAGAGCTCCCTGAAAAGATGTCAGACATGGGCTGGCTCATTGTGACTCTGTCTATCAACGTTCAGCCCTTCAATAATACCCCAATTTCGTTCTTTTTTCCTAAGGTTTCTGCCAAAGTGACAAAAAGACAATGGCAACACAGCATAGAAGTCAAGCTAATTTTAAGTATAACTATATTTAAGGAATGTTCAGCCGACAGTATTTGGGATGCAGAAATACTTATTTCCATAATCTCTGAAGTTCAAATCCAACTAACAAAACTACTGACTCGTCTACACCGGTGTAAAATAACTGTCCATGTGGTTTTTAATGATTGTATACTTGCGTCTTTCTCTTGCAAAATATTTTCCTTACTATCTTGGGTGTATTAGGATTCTCAGAATGTGAGTAACAGAAATAAGGAAGGGACCTTTAGTAGAAGGACAATGAGGTCACTCAGCAAATCAGAGAGAACTGAACAATTGGACAGGAAGCAGGGCAACTCAGAGCATTTCAGGAACAGAGACACAGTACTTCCCAGGGAGACTGAATCAGATTCATTCTAGCACCACGCATTCCTTTGAGAGAAGATCTCATTGACCTCGATAGAGCCATGTGTCCAACTGCAAAGGTAAATGAGCAGGATACGGTGAGAAGTGAGCCTATAACCAGAAGAAGGGAAAATAAAAACAAAAATAAAAGCAAATGGAGTTCCTACCCTGTTTGTTTTGTTACTCCATACAGGAAATGCTTTCCAGGATTAATTCTGGAAATTAGTTCCAACACATTCTGGTTGGTCCAAGATACAAATCTGTTTCCTTTGAGTTCTAAGGTGACAAGAAGCTAGCTCTAAGAAACAAAGGGCCTGTGGTGGTCAGTACATGAAGTTTTTCCAATGACTCTGAGTCCACAGAGATGCTCTCTGTTGGACAGTTCTGGAGATTCAGAGTGTCGGGAGAATAAAGACTGGGTAGCTGGTCTCAATTTACCAAACACCCATAAAATTTTTTTTAAAGATTTTATTTATTGTTTCATGAAAGAGAGAGAAAGAGGCAGAGACACAGGCAGAGGGAGAAGCAGGCTCCCTGCTGGGAGCCTGATATGGGACTCGATGCCATGACCCTAAGATCAAGCCCCGAGCTGAATGCAGATGCTCAACCACTGAGTCACCCAGGCATCCCCACCCATAAAACTTTTAAAAAATATCTCTCACACACCCTCAATCCACTGCTGATCCTGTGGTTGGCTTTACCTTGGGGATGAATACACCCAAGGATGAGATTCAAAACCTAGAATAACCTGTGTGGCACAGCCTTCCCTTCCCCCCAGAACAGATCCCGACCTGCTGTGCCAGGAATTACTTCTTCAGTTGCTGGATCATGGGAGGTCCAGGGGATATATCCCAGCACCAACCAGAAGCTTGCCCTTCATCCCTGGTGAGGGTCACCCCAGCCTTAGGGACCCTGCCTTCTTGCCCATGGCTGCAGCCTCTTGAGGTACACCTGCAACCTATGTCTCAGAAGCCCTCTGGGAGCTGTAGTCAGAGACTTGGCATCAAGCCATTTTGCTGTACATCTGAATCTGAGTTTCTTCTGTTGACTATCTGGGTTCTAGTCCTATTCTTAAGCTATAGTCCCCATGGAGCATCCTGATATTGAATACAACAGCCACCCTTTGTCCCTGTAACCAGCTTCTATTCCAATAATATGCCAGCTATTGCACTTCCAACCTATGACTGGAGCATAGCCTGTTATGCACCATGTCCCTTGCCATTCATCTATTTGTCTGTTCACAAACATTCCCTGGGGATGCTGAGATGAATTAAACCCTTGTCTTTGAAGAACAAACAACTCTACTCTTGAGCCCCACTTTGTGCCAGGGCATTGACTACCAGCCATGGACCTCCTAGAAAGCAACAGCCTGCTTGGACATGTGTTAGGCCATAGTTAGGGGTGCCTGGGTAGCTCAGTCAGTTAAGCATCTGACTTTTGATTTGGGCTCAGGTTGTGATCTTAGGGTCATGGGATTGAGCCCCATGTTATACTCAGTATAGAGGCTGCTTGAGATTCTCCCTCTCTCTGTGCCTTCTAAATAAATAAATAAATAAATAAATAAATAAATAAATAAATAAAATTTAAAAATCTTTTAAAAAACAAAAATTACTGAAGCTACACACCACCCATTTGTTGAAAAATCTGAGTACTGGTCACTGTGGGTAGAGAACTTGGATATTAGGACCAGTCCTTCCTTCAGCATCAGGAGATGCTCCATTCCCACCCTACCCCCTGGCTCAAATGAAATTAATTTAGCTCTCTGAGCCACCTCTCACCTTCTTTGGTCTTATGAAATAACCAGGAACATCTAGCCACACCCCCACATATAGCACCCTGAACTCTCCCTAAATTCGTGCTCCATCATCATCATGGGGTTTCTTGTGTTTTCCCTGTTCCTTGGGAACTTCAAGGCTAAGGGTTGTATTAGTCTGTACAAAATGTGCATGTTCAGCTTTCCCCAAAGACTGCTTTAATATAAAAAGTATGATATTAGCTTAGAGATGTCACCATAAAAAAACCATCACCCAAAATAGGTTATTAATTCAGAAATGCCTGATTTTGAGATGTCCTACTTTGTTACCCTAAATTTCAGACTTTGCTACGTCCATGTCTAGCTGCTAGAAAGCTGTCATAGTGTTGGCAGAATACAGAAAATTGGGAGAATTGGCCAAAATGTTTTTGAGGGTATATTTATTTGTCATTCAGAGAGAAGGTAACCCCCAACAGGCAACATGTCATTTGTGGGTATCAGGCAAATTTTTGGTTTAATTCCAAAGGCATCCAGGACATATAACTGAGCAGCCATTAGATTGTCCTTTTCCTTTGGTTCTGTAGTGAAGGGAAACCTGGAAAGGTGAGTGAGCAACGTTGGGTTGGATGCATCTTATCAATGCATCTAATTAGTGTGCTAAGATGTGAAGAAAAAGCATTTGTAGGAGCAAGTGGCCATTTGTATTCAGTCCTGCAAAGGCCCATCTCCCTGATTCATCAATCTGGACCTTCTACACCCAGTGTCACCTGGTTCTGCCTCGCCCTACCCTCCAGGTGCATTCAATCTCAATCCCCCAGGTTTCCAACCCCATCACTCTTTTTCCTGTGGATGGCCATGGTTCATCTCTAAGGCCTACTGTTCATCCCTCTTTTCAAACTATGACCTTCACTGACACTCAGAAGCCATCTCCAGGTACTTTGCCTCTGGATTCTCGGGGTGACTACTTTTTCCAATTCATTTTGGCCACTGGTCCCTAGAATGGTGCTTCCATAAAAAGAATTGATAGTCAAGCATAGTTGTTCTCTAAAATAAGCTAACATTTATCTTTCCCATAAAGACTGGCAATGGCATCAAGCCATTCCCTTCAAAAGAAGCTGTGAAGTCTATTGCCTTTGTTTCTATCTGAGATTTCATGAGGTTTTGTGCAACACAACAACAACAACAATAGCAAAAACCTGATTTGCTGCTGAAGTGGTGAATTTGGAAGGTACGTGGACATTGTGGCTTACCTTTGGTTAGAGCAGCAGGGCCTCCCAGCTGGGTCTTTTGGCCCAGTTCTTGGCTGTTGAAGCCAGCTCTACAAAAAATCCTTGCTGCTTTTGGCTATTTGGTACATTGTAATAATTAGTTGGCAGTTCGTGTGATTGGTAATGGAGCTTTTAAAACAGATTTTTCCCCCATCCCCTTGTAAAAAATTCAGGGCTTAATTGTTCTTTCAGAGCACTATTGGAAGAATTGGGGTCGGGTGTGAAACTCAAAACAAGACTGTTGCCTGTGAGAGAGCTTTTCTGAAAACATTCCATAGTGCACCTGCTTGCTGGGGAATGGAATTTTAGGGGAAGAATGTTTGAAAAGGAAAAGTGACTCCTAGAGTGCTCCTGGACTTAGCTGTTTATAAAAGCAAAGAAGCAAAAGTGGCTTTCAGTTACTTCTTTAGGAAATGTAAACATGATAGGGGCGCCTGGGTGGCTCAGTCGGTTAAACATCTGCCTTCAGCTCAGGTCATGACTCTGGGGACCCCGGGAATGAGCCCCACGTTGGGCTCCCTGCTCAGCGGGGAGCCTGCTTCTCCTTCTCCTGCTTCCCCGCCCCTGCTTGTGTGCTCTTTGTCTTTCTCTGTCAAATAAATATAAAATCTTAAAAAAAAATGTAAACATGATATACCCCAGTCTCACTATGTAAAGCTCTATCAAAGTATGTTTTAGTAGCAAGAACTCTGGACTCTGAATTCTAGACCTGACTGCCCCCAAGACATCATGTGACACAGAATGCATATTCGTTCACTTATTTACAGTCATTTATTGAGTACCTACTATGTGTCAGAATTCTTTGGTAAGTACAGTAGACCCCATCTCTGCTGTTAAGAGGTCATATGAACTAAGAATTGGATCCAGCAAGATGGAGACCAATGGTGACCTTAGCAAGAGATATTTTCTATGAAGTAATAGCATCAGAAGCTTTACTGGAAGGCAGGAGGGGACAATGCTGAAGAGTGACTGTTGGGACATGAGTTGTAGATAGCAAGGACCGATACACATTTCCAAATTTTCAAGAAGGCAAACCTTTCTGAATTGCTGACTTTTAGAGAAGAGATGTGAAGTGCAGGCCAGTCCCCCTCCCCCAGATACAGCAAATGGATAAGGACAAAATTAACTGCTTGTCGGGAAATTTTTCTCAATGGAGTTTAAGTTCAGGATGATTTAGACTCCACTGTCCTGGAGCAGAATGATTATCATCTTAGTGAAACTTCACCAAAGAAGATTTACCCTCCATTGTCTATTTGTACTCAGGTACCACTGATTGTCTGCAGTGGATTTTGGCAACTACAATGCTCACAATGTGGGCCCTTAAAACACAATTGTGCTTGGAGTAGATGCTCCAAGGGCTGAGGATCAGCAGTTTTAACATTTTGTGGATGTTGGGCTAGTGTTGGGAAAAATCTTATGAATAGTATTGATAAAATCCTCCCTTGACTCTCAAGCTACTGCTCTAGTTCTCTCTCTTTTAACAGCAAAACTTCTCAAACACAAGATATAAAGCACCTAGAACAGTACTTGGAACATAGCAGACATTTGTTGTTAGTATTTTGTCCCCCAGAACTTAATCCCCCTGCTTCTCTAGTTAAGACTTCAGTGATGGGTGTTCACATTATCACAAGTAATTTTGAATGCTAGACAGGTGTTTACAGAAAGCTAATAAACAGAAATATTTTTTTAAAGATTTTATTTATTTATTTGAGAGAGAGAAAGAGAGCTCACTAGCAGGGGTAGGGAACAGAGGGGGAGGGAAAAGCAGATTCCCCCCTAAGGAGGGAGCCCCAGGCAGGGCTCCATCTCAAGACCCTGAGGTCATGACCTGAGTCATGACCTGAGCTGAGCCAAAGCCAGACGCTTAACCAACTGAGCCATCCAGGTGCCCCTAAACAGAAACACTCTTATACATAGTAGAATTTGAAAAACTATTAAATTGATCATTACAACTCAGTTTTGCTAGAAGGGGGGGGGGGGCATGAGTGAAAGGCTCTTGAGAGACATGTGTTGGGATACATTCAGCTTCAAGTAACAGATAACATTGACTAACCAATCTAAACAATGAGGACATTTAAAAATTTCAAGTGCAAGGATTCTGAGACAAGGTGGCTTCTGAATTAATTCAAGGTTCACTGACATTAAGGATCCATATTTCTTCTAATTTTCAACTATACCGTGGTGCTAGCTTTGTCCATGGTGAGATTGTGGCCTTAGGATGTGCTGCTGCCATTCTGAGCCTTACATGCAAACACAGCAATGTTCCAAGGAAGGAAAGGGATGACTTCTTCCTCTTTTTGTCAGTAAGAAGCCCCCATCCCAAACCTTCAGCATATCCCTCATATCTCATTGGCCAGAACTGCTTTAAGTCATACCCCTAAATCAATTTCTGGCAAGAGGACCATGCCTCAATGGTAGATGTAGACTAATTCGGATCTGCCCCCACAGTTGCCGCTTTGCCTGCAAGGATGAAGGGAGAATGACTCTAGCAGTAGGCTCTGCATGCCTTGAAATTCCTGCACCACCAGCTTTGAGACGTTTGCAGAATGGCTACTTTGCTTTAGAGAATCAAAGAATAATCCAACCTCCTGAGATTCCTTTTGGGAGAAAGATACACAGAGTAGCCTAGGAGTGTTTTATAAATAAATATTTAACAAAAAGCTGGTGTTCTGGGCCGGGGTGATAAGGGAGCAGGCTTGGAAATGCTGCCTCAGGCGATTTCCTGCTGGACAAGCCTTTATGGCCAGTGACCAAAAACTTTCCATGGACAATGGACACTCCAAACTTTCCATAAGACCCCCTGGCTAGAAGAATCAGTTCCACTACAAATTTAGTGAGGTCAGACAATATGATATTGTGATTTATAAAAAGAAATATGGTCTTTTTCCAGTTTCTGGCACAGAGCTCCTAAAACTCTTGGAATTTCCTTAGAAATGAGTGAGATAAAAAAGTGTCTTTTGTTATGTTAATGACATGACTTTTGGGCCTAACCTAAGGATGAGGCTGGTTGCCAAGAGAACCAACCATGTGGTTAGAGGGTTGTAACTTTCAGAGGGATCTCCTATCCTCCCCCCCAGGGCTCCCAACTTCCAGGGAGGGCATAGGAGCTGCCGATTGAATCTACAGCCAAAGGCCAATCATTTAACCAATCATGACGATGTAATTGATGTAGGAATGAGTTAGGGGCAGATGGGGCTAGGCAGGGAAAGATAAAGGAAAAGCCCAGAGTCAGGCTCCCATAAATCTGGGGGCTCCCATAAATCCCAAAGACTCCAAATGGTCCAGAGTCAGGCTTCTACCCATCCCAAGGAAACAGAGATAAGACAGTAAAAATGGAAAAAAATAAATAGATCAGGCTCCCTAGATCCAAAGTGTTACGGAGTATCCCCCTTTGGTGATTACCAGACAATCACAGAGATTCACCAGACCCCCAAACAGCCATATGTCAATCACTTGAGACAGCACAAAGAAATCTCAAGGCCTTGGGCTCCCTGGTTAGGTTCCCAATAAAAGGCCAGCCAAAAAGCCCTCAGTGGCAACCCTGTTGGGACCATCTCACTTCTGAGAGCTTTTTCTGTATCTTTACTTAATAAACTTTTATCCCTTTCCTCACTTTCCTGTGTTGGCAAGATTCATTCTTCAACTCGGTGAGATAAGAACCAAGCTCTCCCATGTTATAATGAAGCCTTCACTAAAACCCAAAAGGTCCGTGTTGGGAGAGCTTCAGATTTGGTAAAGAAGTGGAGATGTGGGGGAAAGTGGTATGATCAGAGAACATGGAAGCTCTGAGTCCTTTCCCCACACCTTGTCTTATGTATCTCTTCCACCTGGCTGTTCCTAAATTGTATCTCTTCACAGTAAACCAGTGATGTAGTAAGTAAAATGTTTCTCTGAGTTCTGTGAGCCAGTCTAGAAAAATTAATCAAACAAGGAGGGGCGCCTGGGTAGCTCAGTTGGTTGGGCTTTTGACTCTTGGTTTCAGCTCAGGTCATGATCTTAGGATCATGAGATTGAGCCCTATGTGGGGCTCTGTGCTAGGCATGGAGTCTGCTTGGGATTCACTCTCTGCTCACCTCCCCCCCCCCCAACCCTGTGTTTGCTTTCTCTCTCAAATAAATACAAATAAAATCTAAAACAAAACAAAACAAAACAAAACACACACACACACACACAAGGAGGAGGTTATGGGGACCTCTAATATCTATCTTCTGTTCAGAAGCAGAGGTGACAATCTGGGCTTGCAAATGGCATCTGAAGTGGTTGGGGGGAGGGCAGTGGTGTAGGAATGAGCCCTTCACCTCCAAGATTTGATGTTGTCTCTGGATAGATAGTGTTGTAATTGAATTGAAATCTCAGATGCCTCAAGTACCACCCTCCTCCACTCCACCTCCACAACTGAAATTGGGTGTAGGAACCCAAAGTAGAGAGTGAAACCATTAAGTCTTTCATGAAAATAAACCCCAAATAAATGAAACTTTTACCAAAAACTGGGTTTGCCTTTTGGTGGGTGTCCAGCCAAAAGACACAACCAAGCCAAAGAGTAGGAATAGAAGGGTTTCACTTGCAAAAAGTGAAAGACAGGGCTATGTCCCAGAGCAGTGTTTCCTTGAACAACAAAACTGGGAAAATTTGAAGCTAAGAGTGCACACATATTCACAAAGGGGCTTGTGCAATGGGGCATTCAACATGGAATTGGGGCAAAAGTCGTCTTAAGGAGACAGATTCCAGGTCTCACTTGATCGAAGTCACCAGGACTGGCAAGAGTGAGTATCATCGGTTCTCTGGCTCCAATTGGCCCTCTATTTGATTGTTCAAAGGGGTTTAAATTCCTGCAAAGATAACTCAAGAATATGCATTGTCAGGCCAATCTTTACTTTTGAACCAGGACTGGGAGTTTTATCACTGATTTATTGTTCCCTATATGATTAGGGTAACTCTTGCCCCCCAATAGTGGCTATTTGTTCTTATATTCTTTTGTTCCCTTAAAATCATTAACCACTAGATCTAGTCTTCTGCAATTTCATCATATCCCAGGAAGTTCTGTGAGGAATATGCTCTGGGCAAGTAGTGCCATCAGGCAAAAGATCACAAGATGGCAGGGTGGTGGTGGGGGCTCCAATGACTTTTCTTATGTCAAGAAAGTTGTCTCTTCCTTCTTTTTCCGGGAATCCCTAGCTCTTTCTGCTTGCACAATCACTACAACAATAAGGGCACTGACTTTTTTTCTCCCTAACTGATCCCCCAAGAAATGGAGTGGTAAGAGGTTGCCTGGGAAAGGAAGCAGGTCAAGTCAAGGTTTTTCCAAGATCCAGAAAAGACCAGAGGAGAGAATTTGAGAGCTAGAGATATAGCTGAAAATCTGCATCATGCTTTAAAAAACCAAGAAAGAAGGAATTTCCTGCCCAGAGCAATTCTGTATTGTACAATAGTAGCATGTCTGTTGCCAGCTAGACTATATAGTTTTTTTTCTTTCTTTCTTTTTTTTTTTTTTTAGGGAACTTATAACCATGTTAGGCATTTGGATCAACATTGATTTTTTTCTGTGAATCATCACTGAAGTTTTCAAGTCAGGTTTTGTTCACATAATGTAAGCAACATCTCTCCCTTAATGATTTTTATATACTTTTAGACTAATCACTACTCTTCTGAGTTAGTTTTCATAAATTAACGAGTTAAGTACGCTTAAATCTTTAACATAGAAAATAAAATGTCATGTGAATTTAAAAAATATTATTCTTTTTTTATAAATTTATTTTTTATTGGTGTTCAATAAAAAATATTCTTTAGAGTTTTAATGGAAATGACTAAAAAAATTTTTTTAATGACTTTTAAAATTTTAAGTAGAATATCTGGATGTTAAAGCTATAGGTAGATCAGTTTACACCATCCAGCCAAAAATCTGTAGTCAAAATATCAATAATATCAGTAGCAATTTCTGAGTAGTCCTGAAGCCTTACGTTTCACTAGAAAGAATAACCACGTAATTTTGTTAATATCACACCCTGACAGAGAGGAGCAAGAAAGCTTCTAGAGAGAAACCACCAGAATTACTAAGTAGGTGAAGGGATTATTCCGAACAGACTAAACGTAAATTGTACTCTAGCGAAAGAGCCTTAGAGGACTTTTGATATCAATTAATTAAATCATAAAGGTTGTTAACGAAGACAATAGTCACTACCATTTACTGGTCATCTGGTGTGTACCAAGCATCCTGCTGTGAGCACCTACACCAGGCCGGGCTTAGGCTCCATTTCTGGTTAAGATAAGCAGAAATGGACATTTTGGGAAGGAACTCAGGTGATCTATCATGGTGTCCAGAAGGCTAATGAGACAGGGAAACTGAAGGGAGCCCATTTTAGAGAAGCTCCCTCTCTGCTGTTTCTCTGCTATGCCCTACTGACTTATGTTCTATATTTCCCCTCGCGTCTGAGTTAACCAAAGAAGCTATGTTTCCACTCCAAGGGGAATGCAAGAAAGTTAATCATTCTCCAAGTTTCATCCTAGGCCCCCATATACCTGTTAATATCTACAAAGAATTGGATCCTGAGTATGTTTCACGACATTAGCTTCAAACCTTGGTCAACACTGACATCAATACCCCCTACCTTTGGTGATTTATGGAATATTACTTATGTTCACCTGACACTCATCTTTGATGGGATCCTATCCTAGATTCAAGCACCCTGGGCTCCTTTCCAATAGAAGACTCTAACCTCAAGTAAGGGGAAAGACTCACTTTTCTGAGTCTCCCAGACATTCTGTCCATTACTTATGCTCTTCAATAAACTCTGCTCTCACTTCCTCTCAGCTGGTATTTGATTTCTACCCGGCAGGAAGCCAAGGATCCCTGTGGCTCTTCCTGTGGAATCCCCCTCTGGGTCCTCCTTACTTCACTGGTGAACTGAAACTAAAAAGTGGCAGCAGGAGGCATGGGTGTTGTCTGGCTGGCTCAGCTGGAAGAGCATGCAACTCTTGATTTTGGGGTTTGACCCCCTTGTTGGTTGTAGAGATTACTTGATAGATAGATAGATAGATAGATAGATAGATAGATAGATAGATAGATAGATAGATAATTTTAAAAAAGTCCAAAACCAAACCAAAGACTGGAAGAAAAGAAAGGGGACTAAGGAGCTGAGACGACAGGACATATTTCAGGTGAGTCCTCTGGATTCAGCAGTTTATAATTGGTCAAGCTGGATCAAGTGGCCACATCTTAGCTGTCAGAGGGAAGGAACACCTGCTCCTATCAATTTCCTTATTGATAGGGGGTGGGGCCATATCCAAGCAAGGATCTTACAGTGGGGAATTTCACCTAATAGGGATATTTAGGTACTGGGCAACCACAAAGATAAGAGTTCCTTTTTAAAAAAATTTTTTTTTAAATTTATTTATTCCTGAGAGATACAGAGAGAGAAAGAGGCAGAGACACAGGCAGAGGGAGAAGCAAGCTCCATGCAGGGAGCCTGACACGGGACTCAATCCTGGGACTCCAGGATCACGCCCGGGCGGAAGGAAAGGAGGCGCTAAACACTGAGCCACCCAGGGATCCCCTAAGATAAGAGTTCCTTGAAGTCTGCGCCTTCAAGCACCCAATAGCCTCATAACATTTCATCTGATATTAAAAAAATAAAATTCTGTTTCCCATCAAAATAGTATCAACTAATCCCTCATACAACTGAAAATGGTCTATGAACTACTCAAAGCCCCATTCATGGTAATGCAGCTCCCTCACTATCCTACAGGACCACCCACGAGTCACCACAATGGTACGTTAAAATAGAAAGAAGCTCAATTCGAAGTCTTTGCCCTGCCAAGCCAGCAAACCAAGGCTTAATTACAGTTTCAGCTTATCCCAGGAATGTGAGCTTTTAACTGTCAACCGGAAATTTCCAGATTGGCCCTAGCGAGGTCATCTGCATGATAAAAACTCTGCCTTTGCTTCCTCTCCAAAAAAAAAAAAAAAAAAGGCCTGACCTGAAGCAATCTCCTTTTTTTTTTTTTTTTTTGCTAATAATGTCCTTGCCCCCCTATAAAAACTTGCCTATAAAAACCTTCCATTTTGTACAGCTCTAAGGAGCATCTCGTTACCTGCTATCTGTGGTGCAGCTGGCCTCATGGATTGCCTAATAAAGCCAATTAGACCTTCAGATTTACTCAGTTATATTTTGTTTTTGTGCAGGTACCTTCCTGGCTATGCACACAAAGCAAACCCGCTGTCTGCCAAACTCAAATTGTTTCCTCTATCACGAAAATCTCATGACTTCATAAATCTGAGGCTTAGATGAGCAGCAAAATAAAAAAGGCAAGTATCCTTGGAGGTTGGGCAGTGTTAACTGTAATTGATTCGTACCTTCAAGACCATTTGGGGGCTTGTCTGTGTGTGCGTGTGCGCGCACGCGCACACAAGCATTTCAGCCAACCAACCAAGCCATTGATTAGAACTAATCCCACTTGTTTGAGTTTACACACTGAATTCAGAATCTCCTGCATGTAAACCCATATCAAAATTATTTTGTGACTCCTCCTTTCCCCCTCAAGGCTTAAGTTTTAAATTGGACTTCCAGCTCAAGGAATACTGGGACCTGAGTAGTCCTAGGTATGGAGACTGCATAGAAGTATCCATCAAACTTGGGGGGGGTGGGCTGCTTTTTCTGGGGTTTAGTGGGAGAATTACTGAGGGTTCGGAGCTCCCAGTGCTCTAAATTCCCTCCCATAGCCCCCTTCTAACTCTTGGGGGCCCACTCTTCACAGTAACCTACCTTGTACAAAAGACTTGGGGATGCTGTGAATTCAACAAACACTGCTTTGGTAATCCACAGGATCAAAGTCGGAGCTTGGTTTTCAGCTGCAATTGATAAGAGATTACTTAGCTGCACTCATTGAAAGTCCCCGATTTCTGAGTTTTGAGCCAAAACGGGAAGATTTGAGGAGGTAATTCTGTTTCTTCACATGACCTCCCCTCGTCCATGCATCCCTTATGCTTTTGTAAAGACAAAATTTGACGTGTTCCTATAATAATTGTTAAACATTTCTTTCTGGCCTTTTCCTCTTCCATATCTTTAGCTTTAAGCTTCTTGGCCCATTTCCCCCCCACCCTCACTGCTAACTGATGTAATTTCATTGCTTAGCTTGAAACCGCAGGCCCTTCTAACCTCTGATGAAAGAAATCTCAAGAAAAATAAGGAGATAAATGTTCACCTTTTTTGCTTCAGCTGTAGAAAAGCGGATAGGATTTTGTACAATGATGCTGTATGTGCAAATATATTTTCTTAACAAAGGAGTCTTTATAAAACTCAGACTTGAGATGGCTTCTGCAGGCTGGGTGTTACCTTTCACTTCTAAAGAAGCCGGAATTGTCTTTGTCACTTTAATTATTTGCTGCCTGAATAGAATATATAGCATCTAATCTTATAAAGGCTACAAATACTTGTGAAGTTTCTTTGATAAACCAGAAGAGGTACTGATACTTCTCTCTTTATCCTACATGCATGGATGCGAAAAAAAAATTAATAAATAAAACTTTTGACTCTGTTGGAGTTCTTATTTAAACAACATTTCCAGACTATTTCAATAAAAGAGTTTCATTGTCCCGTAGCAGTGAACACTTACTAGTCCTTCAGTGGGTACTGCACTGATGGAATTAATTCTATGACTGATTGATATGGTAACATCTGAACATAAATATGTTTGGTCCACACCCCTTTTCTGGCACAGAGCTCCTATAACCCCTGGAATTTCCTAAGCAAGGAGAGAGGTACAGGTGTCTTTTGTTATGTTAATAGGCAAGTTTTGGACACCTAAATATGGGGTTGGTTGCCCAGAGAACCCACCTGAATGTTAGGGGTTGGAACTTTCAGGGGAGGGGAGCAGGGCCGCAAGGTGAATCACTTGCCAATGGCCAATGCTTTAATCAAGCATGCCTTTATAGTGACACCTCTATAGAAATCCAAAAAGATGGGGTTCAGAGAGCTTCCAGGTGAGGGAGCACCTGGAGGTGCGGGGAAAGCAGTGTCCCTGAAGAGGGCATGGAAGCTTCCCGCTCTTTTCCCAGACTTCGCCCTCTGTATCTCCTCATTCTGTTACTGAGTTAGATCCTTTTATGATAAACTAGTGCGTTGAGTGGTTTCTCTGAGTTCCATGAGCTACTCTAGCAAATTAACCAAACCTGAGGAGGAGGTCGTGGGCACTTCTGATTTACAGGAGTTGGTCAGACACAGGTAACAATCTGAGCTTGGGGGTTGGGGGGGGGGGGAGCACGCATCGGAAGTGGGGGAGGGGCAGTCTTGTGGGCCTAAGCCCTTACCTGTGGGGTCTCCAGGTAGCTAGTGTCAGAATTGAGGTGGGTTGTAGGATACCCATTCATTTTTAAAGATTTTTAATGTATTCATTTGAGAGAGAGAGCACGTGAGAGCATGAATCGGGGAGGGGCAGCGGGAGAGGGAGAAGCAGACTGCCAGCTGAGCAGGGAGCCAACATGGGACTCCATCCCAGGACTCCAGGGTCATGACCGAGCTGGAAGCAGATGCTTAATGAATTGAGCTGCCCAGGTAGCCCTAGGATACTCATTTAGTGTCACAGACTTGCTCTGTGGTGTGGTGGAGTCTGGTGTAGGGGCCAAGGACAGGCTGCCCCCAAATGTGTCACTTTAGCATATTGATTATTTTAAATTAGACGTTATTTAAGAATCAGCCAGTGTAAGGAGAATACCCTGACCTTCCTTTGTCCCCAGAAAGTAGGAAATAAATCTCCCATGTGAAAGGTTACCCTCCTCATACCAGGAGGTAAAGAGACATCCCCATCACCAGAGAGAGAATTTAGAGCCAAGAGGCTGTATAGATAAACCTTGTTACTTTTTACTAATTTACTATCCCAGCCCAAAAGCTGTTTAGAATTCCTTCCTAATTGAAATTCCCAAATGTAAGTTTCCTTTGTCCTGTCAATTCCTCACAAATTTATTGTCTCTTTGTCTAAAAAAATATAAAAACTGCTTGCCTTGGTCGTTGTTTTAGGTCATAATTTCTTTTTTTTTAATATATTTTTTAAATTTATTCATGACAAAGAGAGAGAGGCAGAGACAAAGACAGAGGGAGAAGCAGGCTTCTCGCAGGAAGCCGGATACGGGACTGGATCCCGGGACTCCGGGATCACGCCCTAGGCCGAAGACAGACACTCAACCACTGAGCCACCCTGGCGTCCCATAGGTCATAATTTCATTATTGTGCCTCCATGCACATGTAATTACACTCCCCCCCCCTGTTAATCTGTCTCGTGTCAATTTATTTTTTAAAGATTTTTTTTAATATTTTTTTCTTTATTTATTTATGATAGTAACACACACACACAGAGAGAGAGAGAGGGAGAGAGAGAGAGAGGCAGAGACACAGGCAGAGGGAGAAGCAGGCTCCATGCACCGGGAGCCCGACGTGGGATTCGATCCCGGGTCTCCAGGATTGCGCCCTGGGCCAAAGGCAGGCGCCAAACCACTGCGCCACCCAGGGATCCCCTCTCGTGTCAATTTAATTCTTAGGACAGCTAGAAGATGGAAGGATAGAAGAAAGTCGTTCTTCCCCAACACCCTCACATGTTGGAATCAGGTCCAGAAACCTAAAAGACTACCATATACCTTAATCTGCTGGAATCCCACAGCCCCAGTTAGCCCAAAAACAATCACAGATTATTCTCTTTACCCTATTGGTCTCCAATTGTCTACTCAACTAGTACCAGCTTCTGTACCGGTGAGTAATTGCCAACATTAGATAAGACATTATTTTATTGGAAGGTTATTGCATAGCTCACAGAACTGATGGAAACGATGGAAAAGCAGACTCAGAACAAATGTGGAAATTAAAGGAAATTATGAAGGTAAACCATAATCAAGGCCATGTCAGAAAGAATCTGGTTCTGATGCCACTGTGGGTACTGTCACCCCTGGAAAGCCATTGGTGCTGCTCCCAATTTTCAATTCTACGGTGACCACCAGGAGCAATCTCCAATGGACCTGGGTGTCTGCTTTGCTCTCAAAGGTAAAGTCCTTGATGGGGACATTTGATTAGCTCAACCTTGGTCAGATGCTCTTGCCTTAGCTGCCAGAGAGCATGGAGAGGGAATATCATCCCTGTGATAGATATTTGGATATTTCTTATGTTTCTGGGCTGATCACCCTGTAATCTCTGGGTAATCCACCTCCACCTCTCCTCTTCCCAAAGTAGAAATCAGAAAAATTATTTCTTCAGGTTCCTTTGCAGCCTTGGCCCACATATGACCTCAGCCTACCCATCAGTAGGGGACAAAAGGAGGAAAAGGTTTTGTGTGGAGTGTTCATTTTGTGGGGTTGCTGGTTGCAGGGTCAAGTTCCCCATGCAGAAGTGGCATATGAGTCAAAGGAAAAAAGTTGAGTCCCTAATGAGGTGCAAACTCTAACTCTCCAACTTAGTGACAGAACAGCAGTTTCCTCACGAGGCCAGCTCCCCAGCATGGTTTTGGTATCATTCTTAATCTCTTTAGATCATTGGTTCAGCACTCCAATAATCTGTAAATTATCCCTCTTCTGTTTTGTCATCCAGGGTCACTTAGTGTTGATCACAATCAGGATCTCTAGTTGATAATGTATCCCTCTTTATTTTCCACATCAAAAGTGGGGACCCCACTCTTATCAAGACTAAAATAATGGGGATTTCCCTTCAATTAAGAGTGGTATTCTGGGGTGCTTGGCTGGCTCAGTCAGTAGAACATGCAACTCTTGATCTTAGGGTTGGGAGTTTGAGTTGCACATTGGGCATAGAGCTCACTTTAAAAAAAAAAAAAAAAGAGTAGCATTTTGACTCTGGTAAGCAAAAGAGAAAAAAAAGACATTAATACTCCAACACTGACAACTCCCTACATTTGCTATTACTATGCCCATTTTGGAAATGAAATAAATGAAGTCTCAGATCAAACAACTTATGTGAAGCCACACAAGCCACAATTTGTGTGAAGCTGTGTAGCAGAGCTGTAGCTGAATCCATCAGGCCCTAGTGGCCAATGAGCATTCTATACCAGAGCTTTCTAATTCCTGTCTGCTATTCTGCTATTTTCCACTACGACACATCTTTTTGTTAACAGTAAAACACAACACACAAAAGTCAACAACAAATCCTCTCCTCCAGAGAAAGTACATTATACCTAGTAGTACAGTCTGAAATTTTTAGACAGAGGCATTCTATAAGAAGATTCCAGAAGGTAACCAGACTGCATCCCTACCAAGAGTTTCATAGCAAACAGAGGTGGGTTTTATTCAGCTTGTTCTTGAACCAGTATAGCATATCGGCATCCTGGGCAAGTCCCTTAACCTCTCAGGGCTTCATTTTGGTCATCTGAGCAGTGGGGATAAATAGAACCACTTCCTTTGTTCTGAGGGTTGAAAGATGAAATGCATCTAAAGCACTTATGGAGCACAATACTGATGTACATTAAATACTCAACAAGTGTTGGCTATTATCCTTGGGTGACCTTTGATAAAAGCGGAGGCACCGCACAAAGAAGCATGTCAGCTAAGGGTTCGGAGGGAGACCAGGGATGTGGTCGAAGCCTCTTGTTGGTCCAGCCTGCTCCTGAATGTCTACCAGAGTGAATCAAGGCTGTGTTTTGTTTTATTTTTTCCCCAGGGAGATAATAACATCCACCCTCCCTAATTCACAGAGTCATTAAGCGGACAAAATAAGATAATGTATGTACAAAAAAAGAAGCACTGGGAAAGAAAGTTAAGTGCCATAAAGTTGCAAGGTATTGTTGTCCTTGAGGCTGTTAGTGTTTTTGGAAAGCTTTTACCCTGGTAAATAATAAGACATGCCCTTGAAAGCCCTTTAAATATGTAAGGTCTAAGTATGTTACCAAAAAAAAAAAAAAATTAAGGGATTGAAATTAGCCTGGGAAAAGGAGGGCTGAAGAGGGTGATATAATTATTCTTTGTAACTTGAATATTGCCTCCACAAAGAGAGCTGTGATCAAATTGTCTGCTTTCTACCAAGGTCTACACAATAGGAAATTAGTTTCAGGTGCTACTGGAAGAGACCAGGTTTTTTACTCTAAGAAACACTTCTAGAGATCCCATTGGAAGGATTAAAGATGTCATGTCCTATGTAAATGCTACCAGTGTAACAGTTGGGGCCTTCCAGAAGGAGGAGGCCAGTTGGATGCTTTGAACAAAAAAAGACCTAGTGGCTTATAAAACAAGATCTTGACTTTTAGTCTAAAGGTAAGGTGGAAGGGATACGAGTTCCTCAAAATGGAAACTACAGCCAAGCAACTGATTGGAGGTGGTCCCATAAGGCACCATTATTGAAAGGTCATCCCATTCCCATTGGGAGGGGGATGAAAGGTGATGGGATGAGAGGGAATATTGCAAACCTACACAAAGAAAAATTAAGTTTCCAAATAATCTCCCTGCTTAGTTAGGACAAGGTGTTTCCAGAATGCGGTTGAAGAATTGGCTGCATTAGAAGGTTAAGTAGGCCTTCTAGCATGGAGTAGAGAATGCAGGGATCAAGGGACCAGGAAGACCATCACAAAGGATGAAGCTAGGTTACCTCACATCTCTTCAACACAAGCAAAACTGGGAGACAGACAGAGTGATAGAATATTGTTAGAGAAAATCCCAGAATGTTGTTGAGTTGGATCAGCACTGATTCATGCTAAGTAAGTTCAAGGGACCACACTGCTACTCCATTTGTTCATCTCTGTTGATTCTCTCTCTTTTTTTTTTTTTTTTTTTTAAGATTTTATTTGTTTATTCATGAGAAACACAGAAGAGAGAGAGACAGAGACGCAGGCAGAGGGAGAAGCAGGCTCCATGCAGGGAGCCCGATGTGAGACTTGATCCCCGGTCTCCAGGATCACACCCCGGGCTGCAGGCAGCGCTAAACCGCTGAGCCACCCGGGGCTGCCCTGTTGATTCTCTTAAATGCCCTCAACAGCTGTTCATGTCCTGTTCTTCTCTTCAAGAATGTCCTTCCTGCTCAACAAGCTGCAGCCATGCCAGCCAGCCTTCTCTCATGCCAAGTCCTCTTGTTTCATTGCTTTGCACATGCTGTTCCTTCTACCTGGAATATTCTTTTTTTTTTTTTTCTTTTAAACATAGAATACTCTCTGTCCTCACTCATTGCTTGAATTACTCCTACTTCAGATCCCCTTAAATATTTCTTCTTTGGAAAGGCCCATCTGAGCTACAGCTTTGGTCCTTTTCCCACTGAACCACCTCCAGGTTCTCTGTAGCATTTCCCTCAATTAACAATTATGTATGTGTTTGTGTTTGTCTGCTTAATGTTTGTCTCTCCAACTAGATCGTAGCTTCCACAAGAGAAGGAACACGTCTATTCTGCTCACCTTTGGCACCAGGCTAGAAAAGCAGGCCCTCAAAATATCCTGGTTGAACCCATGAGTGTTAGAATAAACTAAAATGTCTCCACTAGAGACACTTTCCATCAGCTTTCAGCATGTCATTTATTTATGTTGGGCAGGGAAGAGTTAATTCATTAGTATCAATGAGAACATGAGTCCAAAGCAACAATTTGGTTAGGTTAATCTGGCTGCCTTTGGTTTGGCCAACCTGCTCAACAAATATGTCCTCTTATGCTCGGTTGAAGTGGACAGTTGTTCCCAGGAGAAGCAGTAGCTGAATTCCCCACTCTCACTTAACTACAGCCGACTTCCACTGGGAGACCAAAGTATATACTTTTCACTAAAATTCTAACGGTTAAGAAATCCTTCAGAAGGTAGTGCTCATAAACAAAGGCCCTGTAACCAAACACAAGAAAATGGTAAGTTGTGATTCCCCTCATGAGCACGAAAAAGCTTTGGCTGATCATACATTGCCTTTGCAACTTTTTACAACACAATAACATGGAAAGGTGGACCTGTCAGTTGAGTTATTATTTATACCAGCCACATGGCTGCTGATAGAGATGAAGAAGCTCAGTCATGAACCACCTTCATTGGGCCAATAGAAGTGGCAGGAGCTTAAAAGGCAGAGATAGAGCCTTCAGCATAATCCCCCATCCCTTGTCTTCTGATTGAGAAGCTCTAAATCTCAACTAACCAGTCTGGAAGGTGGAGTCCTCACGGACAAAGCAGGATAGGGAAGCAGAGTGAGAAGAAGAACTGGGCATTCTAGTTTTGAGTATCAGAGAGCCTGGTGGCAGGGAGGGAGAAGATTCATCCTTAAATGAGCAAGCCACCTAAGATACAAGTCTACTGTGAGGTCGGTGGGGCAGGGAGACATTGGGTCAGGAATTGTTTGCCCATATCCATCTCTATCCAGCTGTGGATCTGGAAAACAGTTCAAAGCCACCACTCTGAGAATTGAGCTAAGGAAAATCCATCACCAGTGTATTGGTAAACACTGGGTATCGATGGGCTTGTTCTTACTTGAGGATAAATGAGTAGAAAACAAGAACCATGCGAGACCAGTGAAAAATACTGCCGAATAAGAGAAAGGGAAGAATATCCTAAAGACCTAAGGAACGACGAATTCTCTCAAAATGATTTACTATAGGAAATAAAGTAATACTTTAGAATCTGCTTAACATCTATAAAACTAGAGCAGAAAGGCCAAGATGTCAAGACAAAGAAAATGAAATTAAAAGGGAGACAGGTGATATAAATAAGAATTGTAAGGAGAGGGGGATCCCTGGGTGGCTCAGCGGTTTAGCCCCTGCTTTGGCCCAGGGCGCGATCCCGGAGTTCCGGGATCAAGTCCCACGTCAGTCTCCCTGCATGAGCCTGCTTCTCCCTCTGCCTGTGTCTCTGCCTCTCTCTCTCTCTATGTCTATCATGAATAAATAAATAAAATCTTTAAAAAAAAAGAATTGTAAGGAGAATCAAAAATGAAGTACAAATAGAAAAATTAAAAATCTACAATGAAGTAGTAGAGAGCAGAACTGAGCACACAGAAATGTGGGTCAATGCCAGGGAGGATGAACCAGGGTAGCCTTCTCAGAAGGCATCTATAAATAATTTAGGAGTTAAAAACAACGAGATGGTAAATGGCATCTCTATTAAATGACACGTAAAGACAACAAAATATAGGGAACTAACCTGCATCTTTGCCCACTCCCTCCCCAGCTCTTAGCCAAGTTTGTGAACAAGCTTTAAAAAGCTCCTGTACCGGGACACCTGGGTGACTCAGTGGTTGAGCGTCTGCCTTGGATGCAGGTTGTGATCCCGGGGTCCTGGGATGGAGTCCTACATTGGGCTCCCCACAAGGAGCCTGCTTCTCCCTCTGCCTAGGTCTCTGCCTCTCTATCTGTCTCTCAATGAATAATATCTTTTTAAAAAGCCCCTATACCCTTGTTCTAGGGCTCAGAGATGTGTCCCCATGTTCATCTCTTAGCCTTTGTTATGACCTCCTTAATTTGTCCTAGTGCTCACACTTTGCAGAGGCAATATGGCACCATAGTTAAGAGCTCATACTCTAGAAATAAACTGCCTGTGTCTGGAATCCAATCCTAATGTTACTGTGCAAATTTTGTAACTTACCTGATTCCTTATGTCCTCATTATCTCATCTGCAAAATGGCCACAAGGATGATAATAATAGTAATTACCTCAGAGGGTTTAGTATAACTATGTGAGCTAATGCACAAAAGTGTTTTGAACAGTGGTAAGTGGATTACAGATCCATGGTAAAGTGATATTCAAATCTTTTGCATTTTCTCTGGTTTCTTTCTCTCTACTGAAAGCGATGGATACTTCCGGATTGATATTTCATTTGAGAATTTTAAGGGTTGCTCTAGACTTTGGGTTTTCCCTTGGCTCTACCCTTGACAGCCCATGGAGCTTTTGGATACTTCCTAAACCCTAGTCTGGGGCTAGTATTCCAGATCCCCACCTAAGGGAGTCAAAGTAGAATTATAGATATTTTGGGGAAGGAACTAGAATACATAAGACAGATGTAAACATAAGTTATTAAGAAGCATGCTCAGATTTACTTTGTGGAGGTAATTTGGTTAGCATATAAGAATGGGGAAAGGCTAGTTTAAGGAAGTTGGAGATACTTGGGAGATACTATTTGCAATATTCCAGGTGAAAGAGAAAGGTCTGAGCTAAGGGTATAAGTAAGTTTGGCTGAAGCATTGGAAGGATGCTCTCAGGATAGGATGAACAAGAGTCTGTGACTGAGGATAAACAGTGGATGAAATATAAGTCAAAGTTAAGCATTTCACCCAGCACCCTTTAATATTTTTCTTTCCTCTGTCCACTTGGCTGTGGGCCATGAAAAGAATAAGACCTGTCTTTATTTTTATTAAAATTCTCAATGGTCAGCATAGTAACTGACACACAGCAGGGATTCAGGTACTATTTGTCAAATAATTCTAGACCCAAATTAGCTTTCCAGTCTCTGATCCTTTAAATGATTGTGTCACGTTAACCAATCACATCTTCTGTTGAACAGCTTAGTTGTTTCTCATAGCTTCCCTTCACATATGGCCAAACCTTGCCAAACCTGCATTGTCCAACAAGATCCTCCTGCTTTTAGAAGTCTTCCAAAGACCAGATGGAGCACGGCAATCTCTCTCTTCCAGATTCATAACACTGCTTGTCCTTACTGTATCTTTTAAGAACACTCAAGGGCAATTCTTCGGATTTATCTCATTTTTGCAAAGTCATTTAACTCTTCAAAGTAAATGCTTTGTCTCCTGAATTGGATTTGGAGATTCTCAAGTGTAGGAACACATCTACATTCCCTTTTGCTTGCTCTCCCCACTATGCCCACTCCATAGCGTGCCTAGCACAGTAGTAATGTGTAGGTAGTAGCTACACAATAAACCATGAGGCACATGATTCTGAACACTCAGATTGTGTTTTTTAATCTTCTTAAGCAAGTAATTTTTAAAACTACTGTTTAAGATGAGAAATTCTTGACTCTCTAGCAGGACTGGGTAAAATACTAACAGAAACAGCTCTTCCCTGGCTTCCAGACATGCCTTATTCTGCTACGAGAGAGACTAATTTGAGGCTTGGGTCCAAGAGTTTAACTGGGACACCATGACTTGTCCTGTCCACACAGAGGTTATCAATTCAAATCCATGCGTTCTGTGACTACAGCATATTCAAGCCCAAACATACAGAAATAAAAGCCAAAGGTCCAATTGTCATGGTGGAGAATGGAGCTGTCATGGGAACTTTCAGCCATCATCACTTCTCGAGTGAGGTTCTTTGCCAGAATGTAGAAATGCCAAAGTCAAAGCAAAGGTTCTAGAGGCAGGCTCCAGCTCCCATGATAAAAATGCTGGCAGAAACTATGGGGTAGGGGCAAAAATGGTGAAAGAGCTAACCGAGCAGGCTGAATCTCCACTCCAGACTCTGCAGGAGATCGGAATGATAAATAGATCCTTGTGCAAAGGGAAGTTGTAGTTGCGCAGACCAACCACATGTGATAGATGGTGGGTAGAGTGTGGGAACTGCAGGATCTAGGTCTGTTCACACCAAGTATAAAATAGCAAATGATTTCCAAATGAAATTTCACTCTCTGGAGGAGAGGGAGCTCCTTGTACCCTTGTAGCATCAGTTGTTGTCATATCCAGGAACGGTGAGTATGAGAATTTTTAAGTCTGAGTCTTTGGGAAGCAGCCCCTTTTACATGTATTGGTTAAGATGATTTGGATATGAGTAAGAGAAACCTAAACAAAAACTTACACAATAGGGATCCCTGGGTGGCGCAGCGGTTTAGTGCCTGCCTTTGGCCCAGGGCGCGATCCTGGAGACCCGGGATCGAATCCCACGTCGGGCTCCCGGTGCATGGAGCCTGCTTCTCCCTCTGCCTGTGTCTCTGCCTCTCTCTCTCTCTCTCTCTCTGTGACTATCATAAATAAATAAAAATTAAAAAAAAAAAAAAAAAAAAAAAAAAAAAAAAAAAAAAAAAACTTACACAATAGGTGGATTTATTGGTTCATGTAAATGAGGGATTCATTGGTAAGTTCTTATTTGGTGCCATCAAGGGTCCTAGAGAAGGCCCTATTAATTGATATCCAAAGGTCACTTTCTCCCCTTCTTTTTTGCTAACAAGCTCAGCGGTGTTCCATCTTCAGAAGGGGAATCGTGACTAGCCCAAGACAATCCTAAGGGAGAAATCTAAGAAAAGACAAAGCACTTTCTGCCTGTCTTTTTCTTACGGCTTTGGATGCTGGTTTGAGAAAATGATGTTTTAGAGTAACCACAGCCATCCTGTGAACATGAGGCAACACGTAAAACCAACCCATGGAGGATGGTAGAATGATAGACTAGAGGGAAAGATCTTAGGTCCTTGATGAAATCATCGAGCTGCTGTATCACACGTGGACCTGCCTACCTTGAGATTTCCCATTATGGGAGATTATTATTTAAGGTCTTATTACCTGGGTATTTTGTTACTTGCAGATCAAAGCAATCCTGATTGATATGGATTGATTTTTTTTTTTCTCACTCCATGCTCTGATATTCTTGGTATTGCTGTTATGTGTTGTGGCAGCAAAATGGCTGCAGCAGTACCAAAGTTTGTATCAGTAGACCTCACAGGCCAGAGGTGATGGAACACTTGGTAGTCCAGCATCTCAAATAAGCGTCCCGAGAGTCAACTTGATTGGACTAGCTGAGGTTGTCTACTCAGCCTTGAGGTGGTCAGGATATGGAATACATTGATTAGCTTTTGGTATTCATGTCTGCTTTTGGAACTGGAGATAGGTCAGGTTCAAAATAAAATCTGGGTTCTTTTAGCAAATATGCCTTGCTCAGATCCCCAAGGTGATCACCTCCATCTTTGATGGACAGTTTCCATATCAGTGAAGGTTTCCTACCTTAAGCACCTGTACCTCTCTGCTGTGGATATTGTCTGGCCATGGGAGCGTGGTAGATGTGCTGGAACTGACTAAGGCCCAGGAGCAATGCTCAACAGATGAAGGGATTTTGTGGATAATGACTTCTTTAGGTTTCCTGACCCTTAGGGGGACAATCCTGAGGTATGTTCTACATCTTCGCTTGTCCCACACAGTAGCTAAAAGCCAGGTGCAACTATTGACATTTAAATCAATTAACAACAACAACAACAAAACACACACACACACACACACACACACAAATCAATTAACATTATATAAAATTAAAAATTCATTTCCTAAGTCAGACCAGCCTCATTTCAAGTATGCAGTAGCCACTAGTGGCTACTATATTGAGACAGTGCAAATATATAACATTTCTATCACCCAGGTCTTCTGGACGATGCTCTTCTACACATTCTCTCAGAGTGTCCTTATCACAACTAAGCACCCATTGACCACTGATTAATTTACCCCTGATTGGTCTCTTCCCCTTTCTTATTTTATTCCCACACATCTTCATTGGGCTTCTTGGAATCAATTTCCAGATAAGCTTCTCGGTCTCAAGTCTTTGTCTCAGCGTTTACTTTCTGGGGAACCCTACTTGCATCACACTCTCAGGCATAGGAAAGGGAGGATAGGATATTGTTGGTTACTGACAAATGTCCTTTACACCCTGGCTACTCAAAGTGTGGTCCCTGGATATTGTTAGAAAAGCAGAATTTCATGCTCTGTCCCAGGCCTACTGACTCAGTACCTGCATTTTAAGAAGATTCCCAGGTGACATGTATGCACATGAGGTTTGAGATGTGCTGCTCTATGGGTTCCTTAGATAGAGAGGGGGTGGAAAAAGCAGAGCTGAGAAAATTTCCCCACACAACTATGACTGCCATTTAAACAGTTATTGTTTTCTTGTCTAGAGCACCAAAAGATATATTTCATCATCTTTTATTTCAATACTTTGAGGACCTTATCAATGTTTGAATTTATTTATTTAGTTATTATATATCATTATATTACATTATTATATTATATTATTATGTTATTATATATATTTTTTTCATTTTTGTCTTGGTCTTCTGGGCCAATAACTTGAGATCTCCTTTCCTTCCAGGGTGCCAGGACCTCAGGATGAAATCTCACCTTGACCTTTGAATTGACCACTTCCGCACTGATTTTCTCTTCCTGTCTCCACAAGGCTGTTACATTGCCAGTTAAGCACTTCATCATAAGGTGATCAGGGAGCTATTTACCTGACAAGGTTTTTACTCTGATGGACTTTCACATTCAGTGAGTGAATAAAACCTTTCTTCTAAAGACAATGGGATTCTCTATGTAGAGCCAAGTTTGTTCTAATTAGCTGGCTCTGAGGTTTGCAGTGGCAAGTCTTCCGGAAGTTAATACTGCTATTTTGAGAATACCTGTATGTTGTCTGCTTAATGAACATGATGATGGGAACATAAACTATTTTTCATTCCACTAAGAAAGACTTTATCCTTATTCCCCATCTCACATCTCAATTCTAGACTTGCTTTGTTTTTAGTTAAATTATGTTCAAATCACACTTTCATTAGTGTTAATTTGGCGGTTTTTGCAATGTTCTTTAATTCTTCAGCTAGCAAGTGGCATGTTTCCTGCTTAGATCTGATGGAGGCATTTTATTTTACTCATTTTGATTATTGGCCTGAATGACAGAGGGATGTTCCACATCATGCATTTATACTTTCAGTTGAAATGCATCTGGATAGAACACCTTTTGCAGATATTTCTCCAGCATTGGTTGAAGGATAACTAGTAGGTTTTATATCTGTGCACCCTGAGTGTTGTTTGATTCTTGATCCTTATAAGGACACTATAACCTTATTTACTGGCAAGATGTGGGAAGAACATGTGTGAGTGCTAAGTATTCTGAAACCTTGAAAATTTGATTGCTAGATATTGAAGTCTACAAAATGATTTGGGCAGCTTTACATATGATCAGGTCTGATACTGCAGTTGTTTGGCAAATGTAACATTACTATTAAAATATTGAAATCCTTCCGTAGTGGCTGTTAAGTACCCCCTGAAGTAGTAGGTTCCCTACTTCTCTACCTCAGCTGACATAGCCGTCTCCCAAAATCATACCTTTCTCCCACCACCATTTCGCCAGAACCCAACATCAAAGAATTAGTACTTGGCCTACCAGGCCCCCCAGATTCTGCTGTAAGCGTGGATGCCCCAAGGCTGACCTGACTTCCCATAAGTTGACTGGCAGGTGCCCTGCTGTTATAGGTTGTATAGTTTTCACATCACTCCTGTAAGGATTCATTGGTTTCTCTACCTAGCACTTGAACACCTTTCAAAACATTCAGAAAACAGCTCTGAAATCTTAGAAATGAGTTCTATTTGGAATAGTAAAAGTAATTGGGTTGACTTTAAGATGGTAAAAGTATCAGGCCACCTTCATTTGGATGAGTGCAATATTCTTTATTATGATGATGATATTTTGGAGGCAAGATAAGAATTGGGAAAATGGGACTCGTCTTATATTTTAAAATAAATTTTAATATTTTATTTTACTTTTTTTGGGGGGAGGGAGACTCTGGTCTTTTAAGATGTAAAACCCAATCTGCCTCCAGACTTTGCATCATATTCTTATTCCATTCCAGTTCCTTGAGGTTCACAGAAAATGAAACCAGGAAAAGCGGAGGTGACAGCAGGTCTCCCGACTTCCTCTTTGAGATGCCTTTAGGGCCCCCTAGTGGCTATTTTAAGACAGGTTTTTTCTTTTTCTTTTTTTTTTTTTTTTTAATTAGGATTAGGTCTCCTTGACCCTGATTTTTTTTTTTTTTTTTTTTAAAGACCTTTCTGAATCTCTCCTGTGACAGGTGCAATAACTGTGTGGAGAAAAATATATAACAGTTGGTTTAGAGGGCTCAATATTTTTCACTTCTCAGTTCTTAGCAAAAGCAGTGCAGAATCTTTAGAAATAACAGATATATCACCTTACATATTTTATTCTGCATTCCTCATACTATATTATGTCATAGCTGAAATCCTTTAAGACATTTATATCCTGGTTTGTGTCAAAGGGCTATACTATAATTCATAGGTAAGTACATTCTCCCTTAGGTTTAACACACACATACACACACTAACGCACCTATCCATCCCATTGGTGGGCAAAGGAATTCTTTTAATGTGGGGCTTCACATAATATGAACTAACAGAAAGGCTCAGTTTGTGGAATATTTCACTCTGACAGCATTCCTATCATTTAGAACATTAGAAATGCCACTGAGTTCAAAACACTGCAACACTGAACAGATAGAGCCAAGCTTTTGTGCATTTAAGGTGCCTATTGACTGATGCAAGTAATTTTTGTGAAATCCTCTAATAATGAAATATATCTTCAATGTGTTTTATTGACCAGAGTGAATATTGCTCCCTCTCTCTCTATGGTGATATTTTTCTTTCTAAAATCCAATCTAGAGAATGCACTATACTTGGGTGATTATAATGGAGACGTTTCTTTACCACATGCTTATCTTTTAGTTCAGTTTCTGATATTATTCCTTTATTTCTCCATCGCTTGTAAATTTCAGGTCTCCCTCTCCTTCCTGGGTAGGGTACTGAGTGTCTCAGTCACGTTACCCTTATTAATATGCTAATGTATTATAATAATGCATTTTACACCACTAATGAAGCGAGGCAAAGCAATGAATAAAAAGCAAGCCCAAATTCTTGCTTTAACTTTACCCGGTTCCAGGGCGGGGGCTGGAGTAGGGGAGAAGGAGAGTGGGAAGGACGGCCGACCCGCAAAAAATAAAAATGATCCCCTTGTTTTCAGCGCTTTCTAGAACAGAGCTGTACGTCAGAGGAAGAACCGAGCAGCATTCGAGCTACAAGGATTGGCATTAAACTTTGACACTTTAATGGTCTCGAGGATATTAGAAAATATTTTATCATATAACGTTCTTCTCCGACACGGTAGTGACATTGACATCAGAACCAGATACGATCTCCTATCGGTGCAAACGTGCAGGGTGAGGCTCATCCCCGCCGTGATAAGGCGGCAGGACCCCAGCTTCGCAGTGAACTTCTGAAGCTCCGAGAGCGAACGTTTCTTACTTCTTCGCCGGGGACGCTGCTGTGTAACCGCTACCTTCTTTTTGCATTCTCCTCGGCTCGGTCTGCCGCTGAGAATAGGTAAACAGCACTCCAGAGCTGGGGGAGAGCCGGGGGTGGTGCTCGAGGGGTGGGGTGTGCACGGGGGTGGGGGTGGGGGCGCTGGGGCGTGGGGGGGGGGTCGTTGCCTGAAGAGGCTGGAGGGAAGGGAGGGGACGGCGGAAGGGTCCCGGCTGGGTCGAGCTGCAGGCCGAGAGCGGGGTTACTTGGCGGCAGCCGGGTCCCGAGCGGACCGGAGGGCCAAACCTCCGAAACCCTTGGGCCTGACCCGGGGGGCCTGACCTCTGGGGAGTGTGGTCGGTACCGCAGTCCGAGCTCCGCGTCCTTTCCTTATGCACCCCCGCCCCCCGCCCCCCCCCCCCCCCTTGCACTTTATCTCTGCTTTTGCATCCTTCTCCTGCCCCTTCCCGGAGTAAGGTGGGCTTCCCGCGGCCTCATCTAAGCCCTGGGGCGGGGAGACCGAGGCGCGCAGTGGCGAGTCTGGGACCCGGCGCCCGCCAGGTTGGGGAGGGGTGGGGACCCGGTGGTGGGGGGGGGGGGAAGGGGACCCCAGAAGCCCTGGGACGAGCTGAGGAAAAACCCGGGAGCTGGATCACACGCCGGAGCCCCGGTCTCCCAGGCAGAGTTGCCCATCCCTCTGCGTCCTCCTCCTCTCCCGGCCTGCTTTCTCCTCCTTCGGGTTTTCTCTCCAGGCCTCCTCCCGCCCCCTTTGCCCAGACGATTTCACCCACTCCTTCCGTAGCTTCGGAGCTTCGGAGGACTCTCGGCGCCCCTCTCTGGGCTTTAGGACTGGGAGGCTGGAAGTCCATTCAGTGGGATGTCGCGCGCGGGGTTCTTGTGCCAGGAGGGAGAGCAAGAATGAAATCAGGACCGGGAGGGGCGTGTTGTGCGTGCAAGGGTGTGTGCGTGTGTGTGCGTGTGTGTGTGTGGGGAGGGGGCAGAGAAATGCAGTTTCCCCGAAAGAATAGGGAGCCCTGGATCGGATTCTTGGATACAGAGCCCCCAGTAATGCTGTCAAAGCCCTTCCTCGTGGCTCCTCGCAGCCTCCGGCTGCCCCGTACCCTGGCCACCTTGCTGAGAAGCGGCGACCCGAGTAGAAGTGGAGGCGGGGAAACTTCCTACTTCCCACGACGGCCGTTTCGTACCAGGGGGAGTGGACCGGCTGCGCGGCCCTGCGAGCCTGCCGGCGTCTCGACAGCGGCAGCTGCGGACCCGTGGCTCTTCCCTTCCCCCTCTTTCCGCCAGGCTGGCCAAGCCCGAGGCGGCCGGGAGCGGCCGGGGTGGGGGGGGAGAAGGGCGGGGAGCTCCCGGCTTGCACCCTTCCATCCCGACCCCGGCCGGGATCCCGGCTCCGGGTGTTGCTTCCACCCGCGTGCGAGCGAGCCGGAGAGGCGGGGGGGCGGAGCCTCGCGCGGGGGGCGGAGCCCGGGCGGGGGCGGGCGCTCGGTCCGCGCGGCTGCGGAGCCCGCCATTGGCCGGCCGCGCCGTCACGGGGTGGGGGCGGGCGCCGAGGCGCGCACCGGCCCCGCCCCCGCCCGGAGCCCGGCCCGGGCTCGCGGTCCCCCCCAGCTGCACAGACATGACACAGACACACAGTCACTGCAGCTGCTGAGCGAGCCCGGCGCTCTGGGCACGCGGCGGCGGGGCCAGCCCGGAGCCCGGACCCCAGCGCCCGCCCGCTCGCCCCCCCCCCCCCCCCGCCGGCCTCCGCGCGGCGGCCCCCGCCTGGCCGGGCGCGGGAGGCGGGGATCGCGCGCCGGCTCCGGCCAGCGGCGCCCGGCTGCCCGCGGCGGCTGCAGCGGCCGCCCAGCTCCGAGCGCCGGGCGCTCGGGGAAGCCGGCGCGGCGCGTCTCGGAGGCGGCGGCGACCGAGGCCGGCGAGCGCTCCCGGCGGCAGCGGGGGCCGCCCGCCGCGGCTCCCCGCACCCACCGCGCTGCGCCCCGCCTCCGCTCCGGTGACCTTCCCGGGGCGCCGCCCCCGGCCCCGCGCCCCCCGGCCCCGCGCCCCAGGCCGGGGCGAGGCCCTCTCCAGCGCCGCCTCCCCGCGGAGCCGCGGGCGGGCGGGCGGCGCAGGCCCGGGGGGAGGGGGCGCCGCGGCCGGCTCAGCCTCTCCGCCGCCGTGCTCGGCGCCCGGCCCGGTCGGACCGCCGCTGCCCCGCCGCCGCGCGGAGCCGGGGCGCCTGACGCTGGGGGCGCGGCCGCGCTCGCCTCGCGGGGCCGGGAGCGGGCAGGCCCTGCCCTGAAGGGGCGAAGCGGCGGGGAGCGCGGGGGGTGGAGCCGGCCCGGTGGCCGCCCCGCGGCTCTCCCCAGCGCCCCCTCCCCGGACCCAGCCCGAGGCCGACGCAGGCCCCTGCCCATGCGGGGCGCCCCCGGCGGGGAGAGTCCTCGGGGCAGGGAGCAGCGCCAGGCAGCGGCGCCGGAGGGCGAGGAAGGAGGGACGGCGCTCAGCCGGGGCGGCCCGGACCCTCCCCGCCGCCCTTGCCGCCGCGGGCCGCCCCCGAAGTCCGCGCTCGGCCCCGCCGCCTGAACTAGGGCAGCGCCGCCGGGACCCCGACCCGGACGCCCTGCGCGCCCCGCTCTTCCGCGGCCTCCCGGTGCTTGGCGGCAGTCACGGCCAAGGTAAGAGCCCGGGGGGGGGGGGGGTCGGAGAGCCGCCGCGGGGGCGCCCTGCTGAGCGGCGCCCGACTAGTTCCCCGAACCTGTGGCTGCTACCCCCGCGAGGCACCCCCTCGGCCGCCTGGGCGCGCGGCCCCGGGCGGCTGGGGTGCAAGCCCGCGGGTCTCGGACGCCCCCACCGCCCGCTCCTAGGCACACGGCTGCCAGCCCGGAGCGCGGGGAGGACTTTCCCGTCCACACCGGGAGGGGGTGCGCCGCGGTCTCGCACCCTCCTGCCCCAGTCCCCGCAGCTTCTCAGCTTGGGCATCCGTACTTGGGGCGGGGGGGGGGGGGGACGACGACCTGCTGTGTGTTTCGCTGTCCCCCTTGGGTGATCCTCACCTGCCTATCCTGGTGTGATGCTCTGGAGAACTTTTCTTTGCTCCTGTTGTAGACAGTCGAGGCGATTTCGGGGGAGCAGCCACGGCTTCCAGGGCCCTCTCTGGGACAGAGTAGTTGGGTGGCAGCGATATCCGTAGAGAGGAAACCTAAGCAGAGTGGCCGTCCTGTTAGACAAAGCTGCTTACGATGAGTGATGAGTGTGCAGCGATCCAGCCATTCCCGTGAACGTCTCTGCCGCTGAAGGGTGGAGTGGCTGACTCCAAAGTTCGAGCATCCTTAAGTTATTTTGTTTATTACCTTCTTTAACATCTCAGTCCTACAAGGCTGTCCTTGCCACTTTGAAATTTATTAAACCTATGAGATTTCCCTGGAACAATCTGATTTTAAATGGGTCACTTAGGAGGGAACAGATTGTCTCTCCTACACTGAATCCATCCCCCGGGTGACCCTGTTTAATGGGGATGGATTTTTTTCTCGTCCCCGAGCCGGTGTACCTCGGTTGAGCAGGTTTCTGTTGAACTCCGAATCCGTGAATTTTGTCACTCAGTCCATTAAAATGATCTCCTGAGGGAGCAAAATAGCAGCTTACGTTTTCCGTGAATGTCACAGGAAGTTTTACAGGGTCTTATGTAAGTTCCCCAAGAGAGCACTCAGGCTCCCGCTTTCTTCTTGGGGGGTGAGGGTGGGGTGGCAGGTGCGGAGGTCACCTCACCAAAATGTGGCTCGGTCCCCTCTCTGACACAGGTGGAAACCCAAAGTGCTTATTCACTCCGTGGATGCAGTCACTTCAGGCTCATTTTTCTCCTTACCTCTCTCGCCTTGCCTCCCCAGGAGTCAGCTTCGGTAGACTTAAGACAAGGGAAGGTTCTAAATCAGGAAAGGAATAAGTGGTGTTTTCTTTTCTCATCTCTCACAAATGGGTGACATGAATGAATTACTCACGGGCATGAGTCCTCACTGGGGATTAAAAAAAAAATAAATAAACAACACCTGGCTTTAAGGTTTCACACATCTTAGTGTACCTTTATATTTCAAGAGTGTTTCACTTCAGTGAAAATTGTTTGAGGAGAACACACATTTATCGAGCCTGGCCCTGTTAATTCCATACCAGGAAGAAAACTAATTGGAGCAGAGAGGCAGAAGTCGTCAAGATTTAGATGTTAGTGGGTTTTCAAGTAGTGGCAAGGACAGGAAACAAATCCACCTAGTAAGATAGGTTTTCAGAGCAAAGATTGGATCACTCTGGAGAGGTCAGTCGTCCACTAACCAGTGTGGGTCCTTTTTCTTCACGTAGTGAAGCGTGTTGGCTTGTGGGTTAACTTTTTCCGTGTGAGGTAATGCAGATCACATTGTCTTTTAAACCAGAACTATAAGGGCCTTGGAAATGAAAGCACAAGGTTTTCGTCTCCTCATCTCCTCGTAGGTCCTGGAGGGCTTGCATCTCGACAGGATGTGGAGGTTCCTGAGCTGTGCTTTAATGTGGATGCGGAATGCAGGAGTGTCTCCATCCTTCAGCCACCTACAGTGGGACGACACTAGGGGGACTAGTTTTCTCTTCCACCACCAAGGAAGAAAACACAAGGACCCATGTTACAAAAGGCCGTGGTTTATCTTTAGGGCTCATGAGCTTGACTTTTTGGTACCTACTGTATGCTTGCATGAATGAGTGGATCCCAGATGCTTGAATGATGGGCCTCATCACATCTAAAGTGTCAGTCGGGCAAATCAGGACTGGCTAACTGCAAAGTTCTGAGTAAATGAGGGCTAGACATTTCAGGGGGACAGAACCTCCTGCAGGCTCCATCCTTTGGGCATGTAGGCCATGCTAACTTCTCCCCCAAAGGTTTGTAATCAGAACTGCCTTTTTTTGGTTTTGGACTGCACATCACCTGCAGTCTTCATAAAATCACATATAATCATCCATTCTAAATGGAGTCTAGAACCAACTCCGTCAAACTCCAAATTTCTCACCGTCATCCCTTAAAAACACATATGTTGTATTTACACACAGCTAACGTTTGACGGTGTGGTTTGCACTTTTGTCTCAGATGCTCTCTGCACTTCTAACAGCATTAAGTCATTAGCGTCTAGGTTTCTTCCAGTTGAATTGGAAGATAATTCTATTTTGCTGGAAAAAAAAAAAGAAAAGCCCCATTGCCCAGGCTTTCCTTACCTAGGTGGTATGTGTCTTATCATAGCCGACTCCAGCGGGGGGCAGACAGAAAAGGTGAGAGGCAGAGTCCAAGAAGAGGTTACCCGGTTCAGAATACTGGCACCAAAAAAGGGCAGATGTCCCCAAGATTTAAGTCTCACTGGATTCTAAAAGCCCCAGTTCAGCATATGGAATTAGATTCAGTGTTTGGAACCTGTGAACCTGCATGAGTTAGTTATTACATTTTCCTGAACTCAGGGTCTGGTAGGACCTGCATTTTTTTTTATCTTTTACCCATATGTGTAGTGCATATTTAGGTAGTTTGAAGGGAACTATTGTTGTGGTCTAAGGAGAATGGTCAGTATAAAGCTTTATTTCTGCTATTAAAGCTTTATAGATTGATTCTCATAGGCACAGTATAGCCAAGGGGTAAGAGATTGGAGCAGGAAAATACTATTAAATTTGCCACTGAGCATCAACTTGTGAAAACTGGTTCCAGAAAAGATATATACTGTCGTCCTAAGGCATGAATGAAGTCATGTGAATGTCAGGGACACCAGGTGGCAGAGGGAGAATAAGAAGTTGAGGTGGAATACTGGTCTACGGTAGGGTCTGTGAATGATGGGAAGGCATCTTGGAGCCAGAGTCGTCAGAGAGTAGGGAGCATGCAAGGTTGGGGGGAGGGATGAGTCAGTCGCAGGGGACTGCAAGCCCCAGGCCACCCTGCCACTGACACACTTGAGTCATACAGCCACCTCACAGAACCCACTAGTGCTGTTGAGGCTTTGCTACTGTCTTCCAGAACATTTGACATTGAGAGATACTCGGGTGCTCTGTTCCTCGCTGACCACATTGGCATTTGGAGGGCAGTAGGCAGCTCCATCATAAGTTAAATGTATTTCAGAAGATGTTCCTCCTTTTAACTCAACGAATAATAATTGAACATCTATTATGTGGCAGATGCCATGCTCTGCATGGGAGGCTACAAGAGGTTTCACATTTAGTTCAGGGAAGCAGAAGTCCAGAGGACCTTTCTCATGAGCGAAGTGCTGTTGTATAGGTTGGTGCAAAGGATGTGTGTTTACCAGAGGAGTAGAAGGAAGAGAGTCCCAGGTAGCAAGAATAGCGTGAAAACCTTGAAATCTGTCCCGTGTATGGAGAACAGTCATTAGTTAAGGTGGCCGGAAGATGTTCTGGGAGAGGGGAAGCCTGGTGGGAGAAGGGAGATAATTGGATAGGATTCTGAGCTGGGGACTAACTTCCTGCTACATGTCTTCAGATGGTGACAAGAATGGTGTCTGGATAAGATCCGAGAGTACTAGTTGATTATTCCACATTGTTAACAAAAACAGAAAAAGGGGTTTTCTGTTTTGTTCTTTATCCTTCTACATATAGCACTTTGCTTGTTCTTTAAAAAAAAAAAAAAAAACTGTTAGCAATGCAAATAAAGAAAGGGTCCCTTATCAACCATATAAGTCTGCCCTCTTGCGTACGAGAATTCCATCTGGGGCTTTCATTATGTGATCATGCAGCAGTGGGAGAAGTGACAGTGTTAGATGAGAGATGATATAGTATGGGGGAGCAAAGTCCTTCTCTGGGAGAACACATTCCATTTTGTCAGATCGGATTCCGGGTAGAGTTACGGCCACGTTTACACTAGAACAAGGTTCTCGTATTTGAGTCATTTCAGTTCTGGCCTCAACGTTCTTTGCTTTTGCAAAGGAAGAGTTTAATAATGAGAATGAGTGTGTGTATGTGTATGTGTGCCTGTGCGTACGTGTGTGTATGTGTGCGTGCATTGTGGGATGAAGAGACTGTATAGCGAAGAAGAAAAGCAATGATGTAACTGTCGGAGGATGATAGGGAGAAAGGAAAATCAGAGTTGCGGCAGTGAGTGAGCCCCAGGGGAAAATATATTTAGTTTTTTTTCAGAAATAGGAGCCAGACAGTGGAGGAAAAAGAAGGCTCTGTGTGTGTGTGTTCCTTGTATCATCTTTACCTGCATTAAGTGGGAAGCAGGGTGATTTAAGTAAAATCAGGAGATCTGGGCCTAGTCTTGCATCATCTGTTGCTAACTTGCTGTGTGACATTGGAATATTGCATGACCTTTCTGGGCTGCAAGTGTTGTCTCTATACTTGAGTTCTTTACCTTGCAACTGGGAATTTAGGGCCCAGAGAGGGAATGGGTTTGCCTGAGTTAGTGGCAAAGCTCTGACTACTTAGGATTTCTAGCTCTGAAATGGGAAGAGGCCTGTGACCAGTTCAAAGGTATACTCTACCTTGAAATATAAAACACAGGTAGGCAATGCTGAAGAAATGAAGCATGAAGTCTTGGCTGTGTTGCTTGTATTTCTCTGATCTCTCTCTAATATGTTGGGCTATTCACGCATAAGCAGCCAAACTTGCCCGCTAACTTCTTAAATAATAGGAAAACAAGTTGGTTTTGATGTTACCTATTCTTTGAGAACTACTTGAGAACTAAGTATGTTGTGATAAAAAGCAATGCTGAAAATTTTGATTTTTTTTTTTCTTCCAGTTGTCTCTTGGGGATTTGGCAAAGCCTGTACTCTAACGTGGAAAAGGGAACCCTTTCATTTGGTCCAGGGTTGGGGGAGCAGTTTACTTTGTAGGGCAAGCTCTTGGGTGAGTCTGAACGGAGGGATGTTTGGAAGAAAAATGAATGCAGAAAAGCAATCCTGTAGATGTATAAGTTGGGGGAAAAAGAAAATCAATTTAATTTTATGCCTGCACATTTGTGTTCTAGGAAGAAGGGTGCTCACTACTCAGGCATTGATCTGGCTATAGAGGGCAGTGCTTATTGGAAAGAGGAGATCTGAAGTGAGTGCACCGTAAATCTGAGGGTTTATTTATTTATTTATTTATTTATTTATTTATTTATTTATTTATTTTTACGTTCTTATTTCAGTATGGAAGTTAAGTCTAGAAGTGCCCTATTTTAGCAGAATTTGGCTTATAAAATCTGATTTTAAAGGCAAACACGTTAAGTAATTGGGGTACAAAGATTTTTATTTTACAAAAGGGATTCATAAAAGGACCTTTTTAAATTGCTAGTTCCTTTATTGTATTTCAAATTATTTGGTTAAGGCAATCATGATGGATGCTTTTGGGAGCCTCATCTGTCACATGAAACCAAGGATATTTTTTAATACAAACTTTTCAAATGTTTTAACAAATAATTCCACAGGTTAACCTGCCAAGGACCCTAATACGGAACTGTATTACTGGAAAAAGTCTGGTAGTTGTATCGCCTTTCATAACCACTAACCAGCAGCTGGTGTTCTCTCACTCACCCACTTACTTGGGGGCAGATTTACTTGTTTAACTGCTCTTCTTCTGGAGATAGCAGTCATAATGACCCACCTGCGTGAGTTCCTCAACCTCCTGCATTGAGGTTCTACCTCTGAGACTATATCAAGAACAGAGGTGGTTTAAAAAGTAAATTAGGTCATGGGATGCCTGAGTGGCTCAATTGGTTAAGCATCTGCCTTCAGCTCAGGTCCTGATCTCAGGGTCCTGAGATCGAGTCCCAAGTCTCTTGGGCTCCCTGCTCAGCAGAGGGTCTGCTTCTCCCTCTGCCCCTCCCCACCGCTCCTGCTCTCTCTCTCTCTCTCTCTCTCTCTCAAATAAATAAAGAAAATCTTTTAAAAAAAACATTAAAAAAATTAAATTTGGTAAGAGTTTCTAGGACTCTGAGTTTTCATTATTGCAGACATGGAATTAATTGGCTTCTGCCTAGGTATACGGGAGAGGTGATAAATGTAGGAAATGTATAGAATCATGCTTGCCTCTTGGCTCTTGCTTTGCAGCAACTGCAATATCTAGGGCTTTTGGGGGTTTTTGTTCCTTTATCTCTTATGAAAGTTTCTGGAAAGGAACTTGTTCTAGGAATGAAATAAAATGTAAGGTGTTTGAGGCTCCAGAGGTAATTTGGGGGCATCCTGGCATTGTAGATAATCACAGGCCGGGGCTAGACTGGAAAGTGCCATATTCCCGGTAATTTTAGCCTCTCTTGTCACATTATGGGGTTGTGCTCTGGACGGGTGACAAATGAAGATGGAGATGGAGCCCTGACTACCGGGAGAGGTCTGCTCATCATAGAGTCATTTTTTGAAGTACCAAGGCCAATTGGGAAGACAGGGCTTGCTCATCTTTCCACGGAAGCAGAATTTGGGAGGATTTATGGCAGAAGTGGGCATGTGGGAATTTCTTTCTTTTTTTAAATTAAAATTCAGCAGGGAATCCTGGGCTCTCTAGTATGATTCTGTGGTTAGGGCTTGCCTGGGATACCTTGGTCACCTGTTTATTATTGAGGAAGGTTAATGTGTCGGTGCCTCCTGGGGAAAACCCGCTCGCCCCTTCTGCTCCTAGAACAGTTGCGTAGACCCTTGATACGCCAGCACTGTGTGTGCACCAGCCTCCTTGACTGTTGTCAGCTCTCATCTGGGAGGAATGGCATTTCCTGGTTGTCTCAGGAGCCAAGAGGGGTGCAGGCAGAGTAATCAGCAGAGTAGGGCTTTCCCCCTCCTGCAGGCCTCGTGCCCAGAGCTTAGTAGTTCTGCACGAAATGAGTAGTGTGTCCTGTGTCCTCATGGAACAATTTGTTTGATGAGTGAACAAGCGGTCATGTTTTCAGTGCTGCGGTGGGGAGGTGCCAGGGAAGGAGGGCGAGTGAATACCAGCAGACGCACAGACTCGAGGCCTCTCCAGGAAGATGTTATTTTAAAAATGTGAAGGACATTTCAGGTCAGCAAAATGAATTCTCTTAGGGGTCATTGTTGTGGTTCAAACACTGATGGCTTTGTAACAAGGCAAGGGGAGTGCAGTACTGGAATGTGTGGCGGCTTTCCTTTGCTCTCACTTTGTGGGGATTTTGACTTTTCTGGCACCAGACGAATGGGCGTGCCCTAAAGCCTGTCAAATGCACATGCCAGGTGGCCTGGAAAATGCTGGAGAAGCGTGGATTGTTGCTGATGCTGTTTCCAGTGCTGGGGAGGGAATTATGGAGTGTGTGGGGGTGTGGAGCTGGGGCGTGTGGCTCCCTCTGAGGAGGAGGAGTGGGGGGCACTTGGGACAGCTGGAGCCCTCTGTCTCCATGGGAAGACCTTTCCACTGCCATCTTGGTATCTCTTTGCCTTTCTCTGTTTTCATGAATCACTCCCTGCTTGGCTTTTCCATGTCGGAAGTTCTCTGCACCAGGAGCAGAGCTTCAGGGTGGGGACCCCACCAGGGTGGGGAAAGACCTTGGACCCCATCCGACCAACACCTTCCTTTCATAGCTGTGGCTGCTAAGGCCAGAGAGATAAAGAGAATGATCCTGAGGGGAGGCAGGACCAGAGCCCCAGCTTTCCGGCCTCCCCAGTGGCCCTAGGCTCTGTCCTCTCACACCTGTGACTTCTAGGTGTCTGTCTTCAGCCCCTTCCCTTTGTCGTTCTGCATCATCTGTTCCACACCCAAAAGCGTGTTCCTCAAGTGCCTCCTTGGTGCCAGGCTCCCTTTCATTGGATCTTTCCGTGTCATTTCAGCCTGACAGCACCCTATATGTGGTGGGCACTCTTACCCACTTGGGGTATGGAAACTGAGGTTGCTCAGGTCACACAGCTGTGAAGCCTGGGGCCAGGACTCAGCTCAGCCTGCTGTCTCAGTGCTTACCTTGTCCTGGCTTCCCCGCCTGTCTACACTCGCTGTTTGCCCCGGGACTTTGCAGGTCTTCTCTAGTCCTGGCCTATTGGCTGTTGCCTAAAAATGCCCCTTGTTTTCCCCACTTGGGCCTATTACTGCTTCTCCCTTTGCTGGATCAGACTCCTCCTTCCTCCCTCCTTTCTCTGTCCGGTCAAAATCTTTCCTGTCAATAGGCCCCGGGCGGGCACCCTGTCTATCCTTGATGGCATTCCCTTCACTCATTCGACGTCCACTCACTGCCTGAGCCAACACTCCTCAGACAGCATTCACTAAACACCTGTGATGTGCAGGTCTTGGCTTGACATTGGGAGACGGAGGTGAGATCACCTGCTATCATCAGTAGCCTTGTCTTGGTGAGGGAGGCAAGTGGTAATGAAAGCGCGAACGAAGGACAGTGGGCACAGTGTGCTGGGTAGCATTATATTATGCTTGAGAGAGTCAAAGAAGAGAGTATTCGATCTGGATCTTGGTGAATAGGAGATGGAAGAATGACGTGGGAGGAGGCATTGCTCCCAAATGCCGACAACTGTGCGTGGCCTCTTCTGCTTGGCCTCGTCCGTGTCCAGATACTTTCCTTATTCCCCCACTTGAGTGTCAGCTCCTTAGGCACTGTGGCCTGGTTAGCGCATCCATGTACCTATGGGTATGTCTTGCTAGCACTTAGGAATCCTAAACAATCATTTATGAAATTAAATTGAAAGCCTGCTGTCCTTGCCCTCGAGAAACATAGTTGGAGAGATTTAAAGAATGTGTGATAAGTTAAGCAACAATAGAAGATTCAAACGACTGGTTGAGAGCAAGAATAGAAACTGCAGCAGTACATACAGTTAATGGTTGTGGATTATTGAAGCTGGATGGGAACTCAGAGGTGGGAGTTTACTTTAGCTGCTTAAACTCAGGAGGTGGGGTTTGAGCTGGGTCTTTGGATGCAGGATAGTTATAAATCTGAATAGAAGAATTACAGGGAGGTCAAGGGGCCAGGTTAGGTCCACAGGTACATATTTCTGGGTTACAGGATAAGCCAGCTTGGGTTTCTGTTAGCAGGGAGCCGGAGATGAGCTTGGCAAGCTGGGTTGGGGGCCATGGGCTCTCGGAAGGCAGGGTGGCTTTTGATCAGGAGACTGATGTATTAAAAGCTCTGTTTTAGGAAGATGAGCCCAGGAACAGGATTGGGGTCACTTTGGAGTAGGGAAAGAGGAAGCTGGGAGGCCACTGAACAGGCTTTTTTGCCATAGTTCATACATGGAGTTTTGGAGACCACAGGGCTAGAGCTGGTACGGTTGGGGATGGAAGCCAAGAGGAGCTTTTGAGCTTTTCTCCGATCCCAATCATTGGTACCGAAGTCTGAGATGCCCACTGGAAAGCAGCCTTGTTGAAATAAAGTTTACTTGTGAAAGTAACAGCAATTCTTAAAGTAGCGCTTTCTTCCTCAGCTGGGTAGAGCATGGGGATGGGGCTTGGGTGAAAATGTGCTTTCCAGCGCTTCTTGTTTGTTTGTTTGTTTTTTTTTCCACATGAGCCCAAGGTTATAGAACAACCTTATTCCTAGCCTTGGATGACACCCAATAACAGAGAATTCTTTTCCTCATGAGTGGTTCCTAAAGCAGCTGTCGTGGGCCGAGAGGAAAACGACTGGAGCTCTGACATCTGGGCTCCCAATCTACCGTAAAAGTGAAGCTGTGCTGTGCTTCCCTCACCACTGGTGTGTTTCTGTGCCTGAGGAAGGCCTTGCTGGGAGATGACAAGAATTGCAGAGGTTTCAGAATTTCAGAGGAGGCCATTCTGGATAACAGAGTTTTTCAAATAGGCTCGCAAGGCTCTCTCATAGATAAGAGAGCCTTTATTTTTAATCTGTAAAGAAAAGGGCTTTTCTTGAATGTTCTGTGTATTTACCCTCACAGGCTTACTCTTGGCCACTGGAAAACTTCCAATTTTCTTATCAGGACCTGTAAAGCTTGTTAGGAACTGGCCCCTGCCTCTCTCTGCAGCCACATCTCCCCCTCCCTCTGCTTCATGCATCTGCAGCCCCTACCTCTTTCCCCTCCCTGCCCCCACTCCCCACACCTGCCAACCTGTGCACAGAGCTCTTCTGCATGATGGGCTCTCTCTCTATCTACTTAGGACCCCTCTGTTTCTCCCTGAGTGCCTCCCTGCCATTTCCCTTGCTGGCCTCTGCTCCTGCACTTTCTGTGCTGTGTTCCCAGGTCTCCAAGCTGGCTGCCTGGCCAGAGTGTGCGAGCCTTTCAGTAAAGAGCACGTCTGAGGACTGGGGGATCCTCAGTGCTTTACCACGTTGCCTGGACCTTGCTGTGTGTTCCATGCGGTGGCAGTGCTGGATATTTTGGATTTCATTTGCCGTCCAGGTGTAATAACAGCTCTTCCTTGCTGAACGTTGAGGATTCCAGAGTGCGTGTGTGTGTGTGCACATGGGCTTCTCAAGGTATTCTTGAAGGACCTGCATGTCCCTGCTGCTTCCCTTGTCCTGTTGGGTGTAGCTGTGTTGCCACCACCCTCACCACACCCTCTTCTCTCTGCTGCCCTAACTTTGCATTTCTCTGCTTTCCCCATTTTCTCTGATCTTCAGCCTCCTCTTTCTTCTCCTCTTGGGCGTTTTAAAACCCTGACGAAGAAGGTCAGCTCTTTTCCGCAAGCCGCAGGAGGCCTTGTCTTCAAGTGTTTGATTCTTTCTGGCTGTGCTGTTGGTCCCGAGGTGCTGGATGGAGTCTTTGACCATGGTTTCTGTTTACCAGGCTTAACACCATCTGACATCCTTTGTAGAGAACCAGTTGCAGAGTGGCACTTGTGGTTGATGGAGAGATTATGAGATAGTGATGGGGCTGCAGAGGTTGGATGAACTTGTGGGGAAGCTCAGCCCCAGTGCTCAAAGACGCTTCCCTGGATAACCAGTGTGTTTCTGTTGGCTATCTAGGATTGCTGCTAGTATTTGTGAGGTCCATCTGGGTTTTTATCACGCTGCCCTTGTAAGCCAGACACTGGTGCTGCACAAATAGGTTTGCTTAGCGAATCACAGAAGAGTGATAGATGAACCCTGGGCTTATCAGAGGGCGTGTGTGATCCAGGCCCCAACAACATTTTATAAACTTGCAGTTGGCACGGCATTGGTTTCATGGTCCATGAAGCCCTGCTGCTTTTCCAGTGGTAGTCTGACTTAATACACACCGAGGGATGCTTTCTCTGGCTCTTACTTATTGACATTTTCCTTTTTCTTCTGCTTGGATTTATCCATAACTCCTGTTGAAACAGCATTTTTGAGCTCATTAAATCTGTTAATGTGTGTGTAATGCTTAGGACAGAGCTATATACAGAAAGCGCTCGGTAAGTATTAGCTATTGTAATTGTGTTATTATTTAGAGCTTACCCACATTTTCTCTCCTCTCCCTCACTCCGGGCTCCTCACTCCTGGCTTCTGGTGGTTGCACTTAGTAAACTAAGGAAACCAATGGCCCTAGGGGCAGAGGACGAGGCTACAGGCTTTGTCTTTGCAGCCCTGTCCAGAGATCTCAGAAAGCTTACAGAGGCCCTGAAGGTAACCACCAACCCTCTCATCACCTGAGGCCATTTTCCCTGAACTCTCTGTCCACCTGGCTCCTTTCTCTCATTGGAAATTTGTGCTCTGATTGGAAAAGGAGATGGGAGCCAATGAATGGTATAGGGGAGGACTCTTAGCAAGTTGTGCTTCAGAGTATTTAAAATAACAGTAACAGTAATAATGGTGATAACAAATGATAGCAATCATCCTTGAGTCCCTCTTCTGTGCTTAGGAGATATGCTTTCCATGCATGAAGCCTTCTGATTCTCACTGCAACCCTCTCCTCTGTGCAGTTCATATTACCTATGGGGAACCTGAGGTGCAGAGATGTGGTTTTTACCCAAGTGCAAAGCCAGAGACTGAATACCAGGTCTGCCCATAGAACATTTCCTCTTAATCTCTGTCCTGTGATCCACTAGCCCAGGTGCCTTGACACCTGGGGATACATGAATGAAGCCTTTCCATAGAGTGTGCAGGTGTGGATGGTTTTAAGGGAATAAATTTTCAGATTTTTCAGCCTTGCATATGGACTCTTCCCTAAAATTAATTGGACTGAGACCATTCCTCCCAGGTCCATGGATCATCCTTCCATTTTCCCAGGCACCCCTCATCCCCCTTTATAAAAGCACATTTCTCACCCAACACCAATCTCCCTCTGATGCACTGCTCTTGAGTATCAAACCTATCAAGGGGCCATTACATTCCAAACAGAGTAACTGTTGGAAGTGGGTGGGTGGGAACCTTCTGCTAATGTGCGCATTTTGCCACAGGGCGCCCCTTTGTACCTTCTCTCGCCTGTTTACACTTGGGGTTAGAAACAGGACATCTGGGCCCCTTTGTGCTAAGGAATGATATAAATTTTTCAGCTCTCAAAAAAATGTAATTTGCTCCTGAATTTTTAAAATGAATGATAGGTCTCAGATGGTTAGATTCTGTTTAAAAATGTGATGGGAAAGTTTTATTTTAAAGTGTTACTGTTTATAATGTGCTGGGAATTCTGTCCTTAGAAATGAGTTTATGATGAAAACTTCAGACGTCAGCCTAAAAATAGGCAAAGTGGTGCAAGTTTTTCAAATTTCAAGAATTCAGAAAAAGCGCAATAATTGTACTCTACTTCCCCCTAAGATACTGAAGTTTGGAGCAGACTGTCCTTTGGTTAGTTTCTGCCATGGACCCTTAGGCACCTAAATATTATATTTTTTTTTTCCTTAGAATTTCAGGGACATCAGTATCTCCGAAAGCTCATATTTGCAGTCCTGATTAGGCACCCTTGAAATTATATGGGTTTTAGTCAAATGTAACCACACTTGAAATTTTGATGAAACTTTCATATGTGGAGTGAGACATCTGATTGTATATAGCAGAGTGCTCCAGTGAGGACTGTTTCTCCTCCTGGGGTAGAAACCTCATTCACACTGATGTTAAGGGGTGGGGGAGAAGAGGACTTTTGCTGCTCAAGTAACTGAAAAGTAGAGGGAAGCATCAGGTGGTGCTGGATCCAGTCCTTGAGAAGTCATTGATCTGTCTCTTGGCTCTGTTCTCTTGGGTGTCGGCTTCATTCTCAAGCAGTGTCCGCATCAGGGGGCAGGACAGTCCTCAGCCTTACGTCCTACCCACCACCTCATTGCCTCTGAGGGAGAGCATCTCTTCCCTGGTAGAATTGGTGGAAGTCTTGGTCATCCTCTGGTTAGAAGGGTTGAGACCACAGTCCTGGAGTGGGTTGGGGACAAAGCAATGAGTTCTGTTTGAAATGCTCGGAGAGTGGGGAGGGAGTGGTTCCTAAGAGAAGCTGGGCAGACAGAGACCCTCAAATGCTCAGTGGGAAGATTAGCCTGAAGATCTTATGATGCTATCAAACCGACCACAAATGCCTTCACCAAAACCCCTTTATTCTCCTGGGTAGGCTTCCCACTGGCCAACACTTTGACTGATATTCAGATACTCATCTGCCCAGTGACACAGTGACGTTAGTGGTACCTTCTCTCCCTGCTTTGGTGATTTCAGGACATCTAAGGAAATGGTCCCAAATCCCCGATGTAGAGTATTTTGTGATTTATTTTTTTTTTAATGACCATTACTTCTGTGTGTGGGCTGCTATAACAAAGGACCACAGATGCGGGTGTGTGTGTGTGTGGCGGGGCTTACACAACACATTTATTACCCCACAGGTCTAGAGGCTAAGCGTCCAAGATCAAGGTCTCAGCAGGGTTGTTTCTTCAGAGGCTTCTCTCCAATGGCTGTTGTTTCCCTGTGTCTTCACATGGTCCCTCTTTATCTGTGTTGTCCCAGTCTCCTCTTAAAAGGACACCAGTCCTACTGGATTAGGGCCTCGCCCTCCCTAATCACCTCATTTAACCTTATCATCTCTTTAAAGCCCTGTTTCCAAATACAGCCACATTCTGGGGTATCGGAGGTTAAGACTTAGACCTATGAATTTGGTGGGTTGAGAGGGAGACACAGTTCAACCCGTAACACCGTCAGTTGCTGCAACTCTGTGAATGGGTTCTATTTCGAAAAATAATATTAACGTACCCACCTTGTTTAAAACACAGATTAGTAACAGGTTCAACTATGCGAATGCAGACTCACCATGGCAGGGTGGTAAGTTTGACTCAGTTTGCTATTTGGGTATGCTTTTCCCATTAACAGGTGTAGAGGGAAGGCAGCTTATAGGTGAGGACTGGTCGTGGGTTTGTCAAAAATGCTTGGGATCTGGACCTTTGGCTTCCTTCACTCCAGCTGCCACTGTTGTTCTGGTTCCAGTAACAACTTCCTGGACATTCCCCGAGGGTAGACTTTGGTTGTGAAATAAGTTTTAGGAATTTTTAGGGAGTGGGCAGGAGGCTGCCCTGAGGCAGGATTTTTCCATTAGCCCAATAGCTGGTGGTCAAAGCCAGTTTCTTTTTACTCTTTCCCTTGGAGCTGGTGGATCATTTGACCTTGATCCCTGTTGGTGTCCGGCCTGTGTGTAGAAGAGAATCTCAACATCCCGTATTTTGTGTCTGAGGACACAAGGTTCACAAGTGAGGGGTTTTATGAGTCAACTTGCCCAGGTCCCTAAAGGGCTGCTGTTGTAACAGAAATTGCTTTGCATCCCCACGCAGGGCTCATCTTTAAACTCCGCAGATGACAAGCCTGCCTCAGATTCTCCTTGCTGAGCGGTTGTCACTGTTCTCCCTCCTGCGCTAATTACTGTTTTAACACGGCTCGGGTGTCCGTTGTCTGGTCTGCCTGCGTTTGTAGTGGAACATCCCTGCTGAAAGATGTGGGGAGGAGGCAGCCGCTTGTCAGATTGTAGTTTCTTGGTGTCCAAATCCCAAAAATGCCCCACTGAGACTTTGCTTACCTACGATCCTGAGCTCTCCCTCCTGAGTGCTTTGGAAAGCCCTCTGCTGTGGGATATGGTCGAAGCATAGGTATGTCCCTGGGAGGAGGGTGAAGTTTTGAAAAATCCATCCACAGGGTAGCACCCCTTCGTATGCCAGTGTGGATTGCCGTAACTGATTTCGAGATTGCCTTTATGGGAAGCAGATCACAGTCCCCAAGAGACAAGGACACAGGAGGTGGAAGTTTTGACTGACAGCCCGGTTTCTTGTTGGATGTGCCTTGGCTAGCTCAGCCTTGGGTAAGCGGCCTACTGTCTCCGTACGGGGCTTTCTGTCACTGCCGTCACAAAGTACCAGCTGGCTGGCCTCAAGCAATGGGAGTATATTGTCGCACAGTTCTGGAGGCTTCACGTCCAGAGTCCAGCCATCTCAGGGTGTCAGCTGGGCCAGGCTCTCTCTGATGACTCTAGGGGAGAGTCTTTCCTTGCCTCTTCCAGCTTCTGGGTTTTGCCTGGACAGTTACTGGGCAGTCCTTGGCTGTTGCCGTTCTGTCCACACGGCGGCCTGCTCTCTGTGTGTTGACACATTGTCTGACCTCTGTGCATAGCTCAGTGTCCAAATTTCCCGTTTTGTAAGGACACCAGTCATATTGCACTGGGGCTCACCCTCGTGACCTCATTTTAACTGGAATATTCTCTAAAGACCCTGTTTCCAAATACAGTCACATTCTGAGGTCCCAGGGGTTGGGACTTCAACTTCTCTTTTTGGGAGGATACAACTCAGCCCCCAACTCCCTGAGCTTTAGTTTTCCTCCTCACAAGTTCTGTTAACTGTTCCCACTTGTAGCATAAGTTTCAAACATGATCATGTCAGAGAGCTCTCTAGAAAATATATCCCCTGAGTGATGGAGGCAGAATGCCTATTGGATGTTAGATGTGTTTTATTCTTAGTTTCTGGTACCTACTCAGCATTTGGACCTGGCACATGACATGCTCTGTGTGATTTTTCAATTAAAAGTCTTTGGGGAGTGTGAATGTGTGATCCGAGCTGCGCATTTGCTGAAACCTGGAGCACGTTGGCAGCAGACTCGCAAGGGGAGCGCTGCCCCAAGGGTGGAGCAGCCTCAGAGACTGCTATCACCTGCCTTGTCCTGACGCACTGGCCACTCGGCCGCTCGCTGCTGCCCTGCGGGACAGTTTGGATATAAATCCTCAGATTCCCATCCCGGCTCTTGAATCTTCCATGGAGTGCATGGGAATGTGTGGTAGCTTTATTGGTTTGTTTTCATAAGTTGTATTTTGATATTCAAAAGAGGTTCACTGGGGCAGAGGCTAAGAATGTTTTCAGAGTGTTTCTCTTTTGCCTTGTCTTAGTAACTTCCAGTGGTAAGAAAAACAAAAGCTACAAAACAAACACACTGAAGACAACCCTGAAAACCCTCACCTCCCAGACATTGAAAGGATTTGGAGTCTTTAACTCCTTTTTGTATAGGCTTATGTGTATATGTTTCTGTCTGAAGGCATGTACATCCAGATATTTCCTTGGAGGTGCTCAAGCTGGGCTGAGATCTCACTTCTCCATTAAGTAAGTCTTGACGTTGTTCCCATGTACTGGATGGGTGTTTCCAGGGGCTGCCGGTCAGCAATGTGGCTTTGCTGTGTTTCCATCCTCCTTCCTTCCTTCCTTTTGCTTTCCTTTGCTTTCCTTCCTCCATCATGCAGGGAGCATGCATCATCTGTGTGTCGGGCACTGTGCTGGGCACGGGCTTGAGGAGGACGAGACGTGAGGCCCTGCCCGCATGGAGGCTCGTTCTGGATGGCCTGCGCTTCCTTGAGCCTGGGATGCGTCGTCTCCCTGCTCTCTGTCCTCTTTGCACGCAGAGCGACTTCCTTTGACACTTGGCACCTGCATTTGAGGCTAAAAGCTACCATATATCTAACTCCACTTGGTATTTATTGGGTTGTTACACCAAATTTTGCAAAGCCAAAGGCACCGCTTGGTTAGAAGGAATTCTCTCTCTCAGTCCCAGGAGGCTGCTCATTGGGCTTTGATGATCCGTAAAACCCAGCTCCGTTTCTAACAACGAGAGAGCTTGTAACTTTTTTGCCCTTTCTGAATTTAAGTCCTTTATAGAGTATTCTGAGAGTTGGGCACTGTCAGACAGATTTTATGTCATGACTCTCGGATGGGTGACGATGTCCTGGGATTAATTTTGTTATATGGCTGTCTTCATGTAGTGCCACCCTTGGAAGCATTAGATTGTGAGAAGTGTTCTTTTCATGGCAATATTTAGATGTGGTCATTGAAATGGGAATTCCTGGAAGGACCCTTGGCGTCCCCACGCTGCGTGCAGGGGTTGACAGCCATCTTGCAGAAGAGTCGAGAGCATTTGTTGCCTTGTTCTCTTCCAATGGGGAAGACCATAAATAGGTCCTGCTGTGGGGAGCTGGCCCAGCCGCTTTTATCTTCCCGGCCTCCTGTCCACTTCCTGCTGGACAGAATCGAGAGACGACTTACTTGTTTAAGGGATCTGTAGTGAACTGTCCTGGAAAATAACTCCTCAGAGAAGAAGGTGCAGGAGGAAAGGTTTCTACGTGGATGGGAGAAGAAACCAACCAGTGGGAGGTGTCTTGGAGAGTTGCACAGTGGGTTGTTTTTTTTTAATTTTTAAAATTTTTTTAATTTTTAATTTTTTAAAGATTTTATTTATTCATGATAGACAGAGAGAGAGAGAGAGAGGCAGAGACATAGGCAGAGGGAGAAGCAGGCTCCATGCAGGGAGCCCGACGTGGGACTTGATTCCAGGATCTCCAGGATCACGCCCTGGGCCGAAGACAGGTGCTGAACCACTGAGCCACCCCGGGATCCCCTGGGTTGGTTTTATCTTAAGATGACTCTTGTAATGATCTTGTTAAGAGAGAGGAGGAATTAAATATAACTACTATTATCTGGCTTAAAGTTCTTCACCATCCCTCTGTGTCTTATAGAGATGCAGACTCTTTTGGGCTCCAAAAGAGTAGACTAACTGGTTTATTTGACAGATGATGAGACTTCAGCCTGGGAGGTCAAAGGGACCTGTCCAACGTCACACCAACTTGATGGTGAAACCCTGGTCCCCTGACTTCCATCCTCTTTGGCTGCCTCCCCCCCAGCCCAGGCTACCTTCCACATGATTCGATGGCTTTTTAAAAAGACAAAGGCTGTTATTGGTCAAGTGCCTGCCCCCCCCCCCCCCCCCCATCTGCCAGAGAACTGGCCTGGCCCTCCTGGTAATGGTTGGGTAACTTTTGGGTTGTAACGGCCATGGCCACATCGATGCTGGAAGGAATAATAGCAGGGCTGGGTCTTGTTTTATTTATTTTTTTTAAGCGGGGTCTCATTGCTACGATTATTGAATGCATCTTTTAAAGATGAATATAAAACAGCTACCCTCCCAAGCAAATCATAAAACAAATTATGCCCTTGCCACCCAGAACTACAGAGAAACAGCAGGCTCTTGGTGGCACAGAGAGTAATGGCTGCAATATTAAAACAATGATGAGAAAACCAGGATCCGATAGCTGGAAGGCAGGGAGGAGAACAGTCCCTTAATCCCCCAGGGATAATGGGTCTCAACGACAGGTCCCTGTGATTTATTGTGCTTAATGGACTTGTTTTTATTTGTCCCCTTCAACACAGAGCTTTGTCACTGAAGAGATTTGATAATGGCCTGTTTGCAGTCACTTAGACTCTGTAATAAAGCGCTACATTTTTGGCTGTCTGGAGATCCACTGCTTCATTGGCATTCCCCCTCCGATTTCACCTTCCCTGGGATGGAGTGAGATAAGGACTTCTTTGCAGCCCTTGTGCATTCCCATCATGCCCCCCAGGCCGCTTGGTGGCCCAGCGGGCCTGGCCTGCCTTCTGCTCTCTTCTTGTGCTACTTTGGGGCAGCAGGAAGGAACCCTTTATTCTGCCCATAATAACAAATCCTGAGGACTTTGTTTTCATGAACCATCAATGAGAGTTTACTGCTTGCAGCTTTTGGGGCAAGCAAAAAAAAAAAAGAGAGAGAGAGAGAGAGAGAGAGAGAGAGAGAGAAGTAGATGTGGGAGGTTTTCAGAAAGAACAGGCTTGACCTAAAGGCTGCAGGTGTTCTGATCGAGGTGTCCTGCCCCTTTACAAAGATGTGTCTCATTCATTCCTTTTGCGTAAGTCACCCTGAGGTTTCATTTCAGCTTCCTCCTGGGTTCTGGGGAAAGGGAGCTCCTCAAAGGACTGCCCTCCTTCCTGCAAAACTGCCCCTCACCTGCTAAGGTTTGGGCAGAGAATTCCCAAAGCAGGAGATAGAGGGAAATGCCTAGAAAAGAGACTTCCAAGTCTCTTCCAATCCTGAGTTTCCTCTCTTGGAGGACCTTTCCTGGTGCCCTGTTAACAGGTCTGGTCAGTGGGGAAGGCGCTCTGCTGTGTGGCAGCCACACTTGGCCTCTGGGGCAGTGTTGGGAGAGACTCTCTTTCACTGTGAGCATTTCTGAACACCAGGAAGGGACCAAGTATCTAATTATAGGAAGCTCAAACAGAAAAAGACTCCTTTAATATGCAGAATGATCTGCAAGAGTCAGGAGTACAGAAGGTTTGGTACAGGGGTGGTCAGCATCCTGGGCACCTCTGGGTGGGGTGCTCCCCTGTAGGTGGGGTGCTGCAAAAAAACAGTTTAGTTTGCACATTCTAGCAGGGTGACAGCATCATTAAGGGTGAAGTGGTGCTGACAGTGTTATGTTGCTCTTGGGTATTTAGGATTCCACTCATATGAGGTACCTGGGGGAGTCACATTCATAGAGATAGAAAGCATGGTGGTTGCTGGGGCCTGGGGAGAGAGGTGAAGGGGCAGTTAGTCCTCAATGGTTGCAGAGTTCCAGTTTGGGAAGATGAAAAAAGCTCTGGAGATAGATGGTATTGACGGTGGCCCAACCGTGGGGATATATTTAATTTCACCAAACTTTACCCTTAAACATGGCTGCAGTGGTCAATTTTATCAGGTGCATTTTACCACAGTGGAAGAAAAAAGGGTTTCTCTTTGACCCCACCTGCCGACGTTCATGCTCTTGTATGACCCCTTGCTCACCGTGTGGATGGGGCCTGGGCCTTGTTGTAAGCCACAGAATACAGCAGGGGTGATGGGGTGTTGCTTCTGTGATTAGGTTCGCCTGCTGACTTGCTGTGGAGGTGCTCCTGGTTGGCTTGGTGAAGTCAGCATGCTGGGGAAACCTATGTGGCTAGGAGCTGTGCGGTGACCCTTAGCACACAGCCAGCAAGGAGCCTAGCCCTGCAGTCCTACTGCACAAGGACTTGGGTGAGCCTGGAGGGAGGTCTCCCCCAGAGCCTCCACAGGAGGACACCCCCTGGATAACTTGACTGCAGCCTTGCCTGTCTCTAAGCAGAGGACCCAGCTAAGCCATGGTCAGACTCCTGAGCCGCAGGGACCATGAGATAATAAGTGTGTGCTGTTTCAAGCCCCCAACCAGGTGGTAATTTGTTGCACTGCACTAGATAACTAACACAGAGCCTCATGAGAGACTTTGTCTGGATTTATCCCATTCTAGTTTTCCCTCCACCTGGTCAACCTCAGGCCTCCATCTTCCCTTCCTGTCCACTGGGAGTATGCAGACTGTCTGTCTTCTGTTTGTGTTCAGTTATATTCGTTGTTAGAGCCCCTTCATCCTTATGCTTCCTTCCTACTCTTCTCTGGTTTGTGGTTTCAGGGGTGGGACACATTCCCAGTTGGCGAGAAGAAGAGTAGTTTTCAGGGTGATGATGGACTTCGTCAGAGACTCAGGTGTACTAACTCACCCACCTGTGCAGGTGGGCCCTTTTCCTCATCCCTCACCTGCTTGCTCACTGGCAGTAGCTTAGCTGGATCTTGCCTCACTCAGGTACTGTGCTCATTATACAAGATGCAGGTAATCAGATTTTCTAGGGTTGCTCTGATTTCAAATATTCTGCTCCCATTCATTGTCCCCCATAAACCATGAAACTGTCCCAGAGACTCTGCTTTGGCATCTCAACTCTTTTTGGACTGGCTCCCTTGCAGTAAATTAGTAAGAGCCACTGCTGTTTTTTGAGCACCTGCTGTATGTCAGACCCTTGATTGATGATTCCCCTTGTGTCTTCCCATCAGCCCTGGGGGGGGGGGGTGGCCGTCATGATGCCTGATTTACACAGAAGCACGCCAAGATGCAGTGGGGTTTATTTTCTTGTCCAAGGTCACATGGAGAGCATGTGTGGCCAAACCAGGATTAGAACTCTGAAACTGTCCTCTGTCCTCTCACTCGTCTGGGCTCACTGCCTCGGAAGAGGACCGGAGGTATTCTTGCCAGGTCCTGTGTCCCAGTTTTGCTTGGAAAATAGGGTTGCTGCACACAGGCCACCTGGAGGTTCCTGATAATTTCTTCCTGGTGGACCACAGTGGGACAATGTGGGGTAGAGGGCACAGCTGAACCCTCAAGCTCAGATAGGGAGGGAGACCAGGTGGTCAGGCGTGGAGGTTCCAGTTAGCCTTGGCAGCCCTGGTGGGCAGAATGAGGAGTCCAACGTGGTTCCCAGCCTTGGCTCTAAGTTATAGTCATCTGGGCTGTAAGTTGGATAACATCTACTGATGCCTGGGCCCCACCTCCAGAAATTTTGATTCAACTGGTTCGGGGTGCCACTTGGGCATGGGGGCATCTAAAACTCCCCAGGAGATTAGCACATGGAGGGCCTCCATGTAGCAGGAGGTCAAGTGGACGGAAGCTAAGGGTGGGGGCATATCCCAAACACCACCACACTCGCCCCTCCCCATTTAGTGACAGACTCTGTTTATGGCCTTGGCCTTGTGGAGTCCAGGCCCACGGGATTGGCTTCTAGGAGCCCAGTTTGAGAACCCAGTGAGGCAGGCTCATAGTTTGCTATGGATTCCATGGGTCTTAGCACCGTACTGCATCTTTAGTGCCATCAACTCATTCCTACTCAATGCACAGTGAAGGGGACAGAAAGGTTGGGATCCACACCCCAAAGGCCTTATGAAGTCAGCTTCTGTGCCTGCATGGACTGCTTCTTGTTCTTGCCTAGAATGAGTGGTTAAAGCTGGGCTGTGCCATTTCCCCCTGTAGCTGGTGTGCCTTTTGATGAGCGATACTAAGATTGTAGTCATTTTGTGGATAGGACCTGAGGTTTGGTCTGCTGGAGCGAGTGGCGTGATGAGTTACCCATCGTGGGTGCTGTGTACAGACAGCTTCAGCTGGCGATTGCTTCAAAAGGCTTTTGAGGACGCCTGGGTGGCTCATCAGTTGAGCATCTGCCTTTGGCCCAGAGCGTGATCCTGGGGTCCTGGTATTGAGTCCCACATCGGGCTCCCTGCAGGGAGACTGCTTCTCCCTCTGCCTGTGTCTCTGCCTCTCTCTATGTGTCTCTCATGAATAAATAAATAAAAACTTAAAAAAAAAAAAAAAAGCTTTTGAGAGTTGAAGCCCAGAGAGCCTGAGGTCTGTTGTGTAAGTGACACCCTTGGTGATTTTTGCCCTGTATTTGTAACTGGTGTCAACAACACCCCACTGCTTTCTGTACCCCACTCTGTTTTTTCTTACGTGTGGCGTCACTGTTGTTAATACACTGCGTGATGTACTTGAATGTAAGCTGACGGCGGCAGGCATTTCTCTCCCTTATGTCTTGCATGCAAAAGGCTCTTGATAAGTATTTGCTGAATGCAGGAACAAACGGTGGCTTGTAGCTTGTATCATTGGGACCCAGAGGGGGAAATGGACTCATCTAAGACTTTTTCCCCCCTTGGTTGAACTCTGGGAGGAAACTGCAGGCTTTCATAGGGCAGGAGGAATGGAGAGCTATGGGTTAATTTTATTTTACCTACCCTCTTGGAGCTGGTGTCTTCTTTCTTAATTAAAATGTATTTTTTTTTTTTAACAGTTGCCTTGTAATGGAAAATGACAGTTCTGTAGGCTTTAGTCTTTTATGTCTTCTAAACCGAGCCCTTTCCCCTGCTGTGGCTTCAATAATGCATCATTTCATAAGTTCACGGACTTTAATGTGCTTCTGCAGAGCCTCTAGTCTCTGGTAGGTAGTTAAATGAAAATTAACCACCGTAGGTTTGATTCAAAGTCACCTCCTCACCTTCTCCTTTTGTATCCCCTCCCTCATCTCATGTATGCAAAACACTGTCACGTTTTTCTTCTTCTAGTGAGAGGGCGTGATGTGTGTGTGCACCTGGGCTCTCATGTGTGATGGATATATCGATTTATTTCATAATCTGAGATCCATGAAAAAAATAACAATGTGTACATACAAGGTTTTGAAATTTTGCCTCTTGAGCTAAAGTACAGGGGAGCCTAGGGACCTGGAACAGACTAATATTTAATGAGAGTGTTGCTGTCATATCAGGCTGAGGACTCAGAGTGGCTGCTGGTAAATTGTCATGTGTCTTCACAAGGCTCCAAAAGCTACTCAGGTTTCATTCATTCATTCATTCATTCATTCATTCACTCAGTGCCCAAGGATGATTTTTTTCATGTAGGAAGGCGCCTGGGTGGTGGATGTGATGTGCCCTTTGCATTAATGGTTTCAATTCTTCATACCTTTCTGAATTCTTGGAATTCCTACCTAAAGATTATGGTGTATTTCTGCAGCTTTTGAGTTTGGACTCAACTGTGTGACTTGCTCTGACCTGAAGGGATGATACAGAAGTGATGGTATGTGAGTTCTGACCCCAGGCCTTATAAGGCTGGGCAGGTTTCCGCTTTTCTTTCCAACTCTGTGCCTTTGCCACGAGAACGGCATTCCCTGGTAGCCTGCTTTTCTGAGGAGAAGCAGGATGAGAGGCACTTGGAGCAGAGCTTCCCAGCTGACCTGGGAGCCTGCAGTGGGAAGCCAGGCCCACCCTATATCTGCTGGGTCCCAGCTGGCCTGCAGATGCTTGAGTGAAGATAAATGATGGCTGTCTCAAGACACTGCTTTTTGGGATGGTTTGTTACACAGCGTTATGATGTGACAGGTGGCTGATAGAGGGATATTAATATGACTTGGACATGGATCTTCAAGTTTGGAGTTTGGGGACAGGTGGTGGTGAGGCCAGGACAAGATCAGTAGCTCCCACAGGGCAAAGAAGGGGCTTAAGTGCCCTAAGAAAGGACTCAGTAAAGGTAGTGCAAGGAAGGAGAGTCTACTGGGTGAGTTACCAGGGAACCCCTAACCACCAAAAGACCATCGAGAAAGGGTTGGTCTTTGAAAAAGTGTTCTTTGACAATGTAATCAAAGTTCAGAATAGAGGACCATTGACTGGGTTTCTGAGTTTAGAATATGTGATGTTTGAAAATTGATTTTTCATCACAGCTAATTGCATTGATGCCAGTTTCCCATTAAATATCTTATGACTTTGCTCTCACTGGACCAGAGAAGACTCAAGACTTAAAGTCATATTGGTGTCAGAGAGCAGCATCTCCCTTTGATGACAGCCAATATTTATAATGCTTGTCACAAAGAACTGCCCAGCGTGTATTTGGCATACCTACTGAGTGCCTGGGAGGTGACTGTCCAGCACTTTATAGGAATGAGCTCATATAAGCCTCATCATCATCACCTACAGAGGCAGTGATAGCTACTAATGTTAGTTCCATTTTCTAGGTAAATTAATCAAGCCAGAGAGGGTAGGTAACTTGCTAAGCCATGCAGGAACATTCTCCTCCCTGTACTTGTCTCTCCCATGAGACGGACATCCTCTCCATTCATTCATTTTTGTACGACTAGCACATAGAATGATGTTTTGCACACAGTAGGTACTCAGATGGCATCTGTTAAAGGGAAAAAAATGAATAAATCTTTTCAGAATGAAGTGTCTGTATGGAAATCGTAGTTGGTAAGGAAACAGGTTTCTGGGGATTGATTCTTATAAAACAATGAGGCCAGGTCAGTGGTAGAGATCCTGGAAATATTTACAGGTATTTGGGAGAGCACAGAAAGGAAAGGTAGCACCTTCTGGAAGTGATGAACTCTGAGATGAGTCTCAGATGAGTCTGAATTCGACAAGGGAGAAGCAAGGGGCTCATCTGCAGAGGAGCCATGCATTTACAGAAACTGTACACACATCCCCCGGTGCCCAGCGCAGCTTCTGGGACATGGCAGGTGCTTGGTTATAAATGTTTGTTGAGTGAGGGAGGTGCTGGCGATGAACCTTCTAAGCTCTTGTGACCAACACAGCTGTGAAAACTTGAGTCTCTTCATAACCTTTTTGTTTCCAGCTTCCCTGATGCTTGTCACTTTAGGGAAACTGAGGCAGCACAACAAAAAGCACCAGGACCCATTTTGTCTTAAAAATTTGAGGGATTGTTGCCTGGTCAGGCTGGTTTATCAGATAATGATTCTCTTGAACAAAGCGAGGAATTCTGCAGATATTGAATAAATTTGGAATAGCACATGCTAGTTCAAACCTTGACAGACTTGTACCCAATGACTCTCGAATTTTGATACTATTTACTGATGACCCTCAACTCGACCCATATCTGAATCCTGGCCCCAGCATTTACCTGTGTGAATTTGGTGACATTCCTTAATAGCTTTCTGAGCCTCTCTTTCTTCATCTGTGAAATAGAGATAAAATCCACATCCTGGAGTTATACAGGTTAATTAAAAGAAAACAAAAAAAGCTTGGATTTTCTTTTTCTTTTTCTTTTCTTTTCTTTTCTTTTCTTTTCTTTTCTTTTCTTTTCTTTTCTTTTCTTTTCTTTTCTTTTCTTTTCTTTCTTTCTTTTTTTTTTTTTTTAGTATCAGCTACACACCAGGCATTCTTTTTAACCCCTGTGTGAATGGATTCATCCGGCATTTTGAATCCTCACAGAAAACCCTAAGATGGTATAAATAGGATGATGATCCCCACCTTACAAATGAAGTTTGTTCATAGCTGTTCATAGCTGCAGGGCTGTTGAGGGGAGAAGGAGGATTTGAACCATCCCCCCACAAAGTTATACTCCTAACCCTTCAGCTGTACTGATTTTTTTTTTTTTAAAGATTTTTATTTATTTATCCATAGACACACAGAGAGGCAGAGACACAGGGAGAGGGAGAAGCAGGCTCCATGCAGGGAGCCTGATGTGGGACTTGATCCCATGTCTCCAGGATCACACCCCAGGCTGCAGGCGGTGCCAAACTGCTGCGCCACCAGGGCTGCCCTATACTGTGTTCTTAAAACTTAGCAAGTACCCACAGATCTTCAGTTTTCCATCCCCTTCTCTTTGCAGACCTGACCACCAATGTTCTTTGCCAGGCCTGAGGAACCAGTATGTCTGCCAGGCTGGGAAGGCTTGGCAGGCCCCATTTTACATATGGCAGACACTTGGCGGAGGGGGGGCCTCCCTTTCAGTGCTGACATCTCTGGTCATTTGGTTTTGCCTACGTGTTTATCATTGTTTATCCCGTGGGGTGGTGTGCTCCACGAGGGGCAGGGACCCTATTTTCCTGTATTTTTGGCACAGAGCTTAGGACCTTTCCCACTTTGTGAGCACTCTTTATTTGTTTTATTTTTATTTTTTAAAGATTTTATTTATTTATTAATGAGAGACACAGAGAGAGGCAGAGACATAGGCAGAGGGAGAAGCAGGCTCCTCGCGGAGAGCCCCATGTGGGACTCGATCCCAGGACCCCGGGATTACACCCTGAGCCAAAAGCAGATGCTCAGCCACTGAGCTACCCAGGTGTCCTTGTGAGCACTCTTTAAATATCAAATGAGGGAAGCCCTGGTGGCGGTGGCACAGCGGTTTAGTGCCACCTGCAGCTCAGGGTGTGATCCTGGGGACCCAGGATTGAGTCCCACGTCAGGCTTCTTGCATGGAGCCTGATTCTCCTCTGCCCGTGTCTCTGCCTCTCTCTCTCTCTCTGTGTCTCTCATGAATAATAATAATAAAAAATAAATCAAATGAGTGAATTGAATTTTGTTCACTTTTCTTCCCTGTTTCCTGATCACTCAAGACCACTCACCATTTTAGACCTAGTTCAAATGATCCCATCCGCTTACAGTGAAACGAGCAGCTTGAGCCTGTATATGTTACGCTGGCATTTTATGTGGGTACTTTGGTGAGCACTGGTAGGGTCTCCTTTCTTACCTGCTGGTGAGTGCCCGTGGGCCCCCCAGAAAATAGCAGACTCAGAGCCCACCTTCCCAGGTCAGATATTCTCAGTAAGCACTATTGACATGAGTTGATTGAACAGAGGCCCTCTTTGACTTTTGCCTCTGTTAGAACTTCCAAGGCGACCGAGAGGGGAAAAAAAGAAGTTTATTTAAGGAAACTATTTTGCATAGTTTCCAAATATGTATTATTCCAGCTTAAACTTATGAATGGATGGACTCCAAACGATATTTTCTTTTCTCCCACTGAAAAAGATGTCCTAGATGGTGCTAAGGAATGCTGGTCTAGGCACAAAAGTCCACCTGACCCAGGAGGGAGTTAAACTCTGGGACCTTTGCCACAAAGTTGTCAGAGGGCTGTACTTGCAAATCTCAGGATTAAAACGGGAAGGGGATACAATTGAATCAGAATGTTTTTCATTTATATTGAATGAAGAGGCTTGAGGACAAGCTCATGTAATTAAAAGGAAAACCTTGATACTTCTGAAGGGCCCTGGGTAAGAATTCTGGAGGTACTTGTCATTTACAATTCAATGAGTGGGTTTTCTTTGGGGGAATGAGGTTAAGGGGCTGCACTGAGCCCAAGCCCTAGGATCCTGCAGGCCCTTGATTAAATCCAGAGCTTGACTAAGTGTGTTAATTGACTTTAAGTAAGCTACTAAAAACACTCCTGGCTTTCTTATCTCTGAAATGGGTGAGGTATTTTATGAAACTGACTGGGTGTAAGGACTTATTTGGAGGTGCTCTTTAGGTAGGAGGACCTCCGTGAATGTTAACCCCTTTCTCACCCCTGTGTGTGATAGAAGTACAGTCCATCCATCCCAAACATCATTACTGCATTTATCCACAATACACACACCACATCTGAGAATGGAAGCAAAGTGGAGAGAGAGTTGAAATTGCAATGGGGAGGGATTTTCCTTGAGGGTATGGAGATTTTTGACACATGGAAGGGAAGAGGGTAACTCACTAGGTACTTTGTTTCTCCAAGTGTTCCTCCATGGGGTTTGCAGGTGTTCTCCTGGAGAACATTTAGATTTTTTTTTAAATTTTTTTTTCCCATTTAAAATTTCATAAATTGACATTTTGATGTCATCTCAAATTAATGTAAGCATCTTCGGGGTCATCTGCATGACTACCTATAATCAGACTTGCACCAAGTGATTCCTGTTCAACTGAGTGAAGCTCAGGAAGGAAGGATGGGGATGCTTACTGTGAAGGAGGCCTTTGGGCCATTCGACAGTGTTTCCAGCATCAAGAAGGCACAAGGCTTGAGGCACTAACCTCAGAAGAATCTGATCCACCTGAGCTGAGCAAACCTTCCTCCCTTGGGAGAGTGCTGGTTTAGGTTCAGCATTGACTGTCACGTTGAGTTAATGTAAACTTAAACTGATACCGGACTTAAAAAAAAGCCCAACGACCAGGTACCTTGTGAATTTACTGCCTTCAAAGTTGTGTTAGAGCCACAGGTCCTGGGTGTGTGGTCCCCGGCCCTCTGCTCTCTACCTGGCAATCTGCTGTCATCCACCATCACTGCCTTGGAACTCCCCAACCTCAATTTACTTACCAATCCTCATTCTCTCACACTGGCTCATTCAAGCCAAAACTTGCCTTCTCTGTATGTAATTTTTTATTTATCTATTTGGAGAGAGAGTGCATGCTTGCAAGTGGCAGAAGGAAGAGGGAGAGAGAGAGAATCTCAATCAGACCCTGCGCTGAACACAGAGCTCCATGTGGGGCTTGATCTCAACACCTGAAATCATGACCTGAGCCAAAATCAAGAGTCAGACACTCAACCAACTGAGCCCCCAGGTGCCCCAACCCTCTGTGTTTTTAAACGAGCTTTGAGAGAGTTTTCTCAAGTTGGTTTTTACAGTTTTGGTGGGATGTTTTGGTTCATTTCTTTCTTGGGTGAATTGCTGGAATGGAAGCTTCCTGAGGGCCTTGGGGTACTTGTTACTATATCTGTAGTACTCAGGACAGTGCCTGGCACTTAACACTCTATAAATAGGTATTTAAATCATTAAAAAAATTAATATTTAACATTTTAATGCTGAAATAACACTGGAATAAAAACTAAGCCAAAAGCAAGGGTTCCTTGCCAACTTCTTTGCCATACAAGTGGCCCCCTGGTAACTCAGTTTGGGGGAACATTGTGTTAGATGGATTGCCTAAGCGAGAATGGCCATACTCTAGGTGGAGGTGGAGGAAGAGGGGACATAGGATCGTATTGGATCCATGTGTACCTGCTGACACCAGGGAACAGGGCTGCCCTGGGTCCATGTCTGGGGGGGTCCAAGAAGAGGGACTTGGTGGCCTGCAGTTCACCTTGGCTGCTTACCTGCCTGCAGCTCACCTTGGCTGCTTACCTGGGATGCTGACTGGGGGAAGTTTGTAATGTAAGCGCACCCTTTCTGGATTGAGTGTCTCCTGGAAGGTCAGTAGAAGGGCAGTAGAAGGGCATTCTTGTCCTTTATAGAGTTTGGAGAGACTCAGGCTTGAGTGGGAAGTGAGTAGGAAATTGTAGCTCAGGTGAACCCACGCGGACCTCTGGAGGGTAGCTGAGCTGTTTATGCCTAATATTCAACTTCTTAATGGGTGTTACTCACTGGATTTCATCATAATTATAACTTTGTTCTAACCGCCTTTTACAGGTCGCAGAGCACACAAACAAGCCTTTTATGCTCTGTCAATAAATATTATGAGGTCCTTACTGCAGCCATGGGAGGTGGATATGGGATAAACATTCCTGTTCTGCAGGTAAACAGACTGAGGCTTAGAGGGATTGATTTGAACTTGGGTCTTGGGACTTTGAGGTTCTGTTACCTCCATGTGTCATTTGGCCATCTAAAGGAAGGGGTGCTTCTGGATTTAAGTCTGGAGTTTCCCCTGCTTTCCCTGCTGCTAAGGGTCACCAGCTGGTGATAGGGTGACCCAGTAGCACCTTCATTATATTTTCAGCAACCAAGAAAGGGATAGATCCACTTGACTTCATGACAGGCGGTGTTGCAAGTGAGACCCACACCCTTGTGCCATACAAACTAGGTTTGAAAGCAAGCTCTGTCATGTTCTGGCTGGAGTGGATTACTTCTTACCATCTGAGCCTCAGTTTCTTTGTGGATAAGATTGGGGATGCTAATGTTTAATCAGGGCATTAGGATGAGAGGTGTCATCATTTGCAAACTGCCTAATTCAGTGCTCATATACTTAGCAGTTATTTCTATTTCCTGAGGTTCTTAGCCAGCCTTTTGTGTAAAAAATTGTGTTTTTTGTTTGTTTGTTTCCGGTAGAAAGCCTCACAAATGCATGTGTTCTTGGTAGCTTCAGAGAACAGGAACCTAGAGATGCTCCTGTCATTGCGCCTCGGAGTCCCCACGGATGTGATTTGCAGGAGAGGGGAGGCCTCCCTTCCCTGCGCAGGCAGATGAGAGGCTGGGTTGCCAGCCCTCAGCGGTGGAAGCAGTGACCTCAAGAATCTGGCAGCCCTGCAGGACGGTGGCATCTGGCCTTGCAGGGCCTCCCCCCATCTGGCCTGGCCCGGTCTCCCACCGATTGATTCCTTCTTAGTTGTGACATTCCAGCCAAACTCACAGTTGCTTGGATGTGGCACGTGCCTTCTCATGTCACATGCGTTGCTGTGCTGGCGCTGTGTTAGGGCCTCAGAATAGATGTGGGGTTTGATAAGTGGGCAGCCTCTCCTGGGCTGACTCACCCCAAGCCATTGCTATGTGTGAAGAGTACACTCTTTAATGCCATCAGAGGAAAGAGGTCCCGCAGACGGTGACCCGAGACCATGGTGTTCGCAAATACACAAGTGCTTTGAAGGGAGGTGTTCCCAGCAGCCTGGTCGAAGAGCTCAGCAGTGACTAGTAAATGGTAGTAAGTGGAGGAAGTCGATGTTGGTCGAGACCCAGCAGGGGAGCTGCCTTCCTGCCCTGCTAGGAGCTTCTGCTCTGCACTCGGCCCGGGCCCACAGTGAGAGGGGTGGTGTGCTGAGGTGTTTACAGCCTAATCATTTTTTCATTCATCATCCGAATATTTACTGAGTACTGCCACGTATGGCACGGCTGTGAAGTGCAGTGGGGCTCTCAGACAACTGAGTGTCCTCAGGAACCTTACATTCCATTGAGGGAGACAGACCAACACAAGTAAAATATATCAAGCCTTCTGTGGTGACAAAAGTCCCAGAGAAGTAAAAGACATTGTCGATGGGAGAGGGAGGGTTGGGGGGAGAGTTTGCAAGTTTAAGTTGCTCAAATGGGGGTTCTTGCAGGTGATTTGAATGAACCTCTGAAGAGGTAAAGAAATGAGTCATGGAGATATTGGGAGAAAGAGTGGAGAGCAAGTGCAAGGGCTCTGAGGCCATTTTTGAGTTGAGAGACCACAGGAGGTCCATGCATAGAAAGGAGGGAACCTTTTTTTCTTTTAGGGATACAGGGACACAGGATGTTGCATTCTTTTCCTGAGCTGATGCAGACCTAGATTTAATATCATGGAGGCTGCTGAGATTTTTTCACAGATGAAGAATGAGAATTTCCCCCTGCCTCCAAGTGGAACCTGGTTAGCTCCTGAATCCATAGATGTCCTTGATGTATCCAGTGAAGCCAGTCTTGGTCTTCTGCTCCAGCTTGTCCTCAAGGGGTGGAAAAGCCAAATGTTGAGGGTCAAGTCAAAGAACAGAAGCTTGCAGGGGATAGGTTGGAATCCTGGTGGGAGGTGCGTGATGTTGGCTTGCTTGGTGACAAGGGAAGGGTCCAGGCAGAAGGTCTCAAACTGTTCGACCAGAGGCTTGTTCAGGTGATGGGCGCAGGCCACCCCTTTCTCTGCATCACGTAGGACCCTCCTCTGTTGAGGATTATCCATAGGGAGCAAAGATGGAAGCAGGGAGACCCTCTGGGAGGGGCTTGCTTTAATTCAGGGAGGAGGTGACCGTGACTTGGGCCAGGGGGCACTGCCCCCCCCCCCTCATAGCTGGCTTTGGAGGCTGTGTGCTATCTTCTGTCATGTCATAAGGGAAGGGGCTTAGATGCTGACTGAGGCTGAAACAGGCTTCTGGCAACTTTCACTGCATGATCTCTTCTGGGGTTGGTGTCCCAGCAGGTTGGTAGGGATGTTCTCACCCAACCTTTGTGTCTTACTGATTCCGAAGCTGGTGCACAGTGACGAGTCTTCCCACTGTGCACGTAACTCATCCAGCTGGGTGTCATGTCTCATGGCTTCCCTGGATTTGTGGAGAGGCAGGGTGAGTTGTGGTCCATCGTGAGGAAAATTGGGAGTATGGAGCAATAAATTGAAAGAGGCCTCCATCAGTCTGTTGAAATCCCTGTCATTTTGGGCTCCAGTTCAAGGTAATCCCAGGATAGAAAATAGAACGACAGAAGAAAATAAAAATTGGGACTAGTTTTGAAAGGAAGGAGGGCATATGTACCTGTTGTTGCAAGATGCAATCTCAGGAGTTTACTAGAAGTGCTGTAGCGAGGTCATTAAGGGCATTTCACTGCTCCGTGGGATGTATGGAACTTTTATTTGCCACATGCATTGTTTATCATCATTAGTTCTTTTCTATGACAAAGGTTAGCATTGCTGTTCCATTTTTCCTGATGAGATAGCCTTTGCTTTCCTGGCTGAATTTCATCCTGGCTGAAATTTCAATCTTTCCCCAAGGTTTAACAGTGTTTCCTACTGGCCTGTCTCCTGGTCCCCTTCTGACTGCTGTGTGGGGGGTGAAGTGGTAGCTGCTCTGCAAATTCTGGACACAAGTTAGATGGCATTAAACGGATTTCCTTGGCCCTGGCTCACTGGCCTTTTTCATCAAGCAGAAGGACAAGGCGTGTGGAAGAACGGAGGCAGTTTTTCTGGAGTGGGAAGGGTCTTAGCACCCACTCTGGGCCTGTGTCTGGGAGACTTTTCTTCCCTGTCCTGTGTTGCTCCTGGTTGTTGCTGCCTTGGGGAGTTTTGCAGCTCAGCCTCCTGTCCTGGAGCTAAGTCCCACATGTCATTGTCAACCTGTTCATACACAGGTGAGGCTCCTCGTAACCGTTTCCCTAACCCTTTTTTTAAAAAAAAAACATTTTATTTATTTATTCATGAGAGACACACAGAGAGAAGCAGAGACACAGACAGAGGGAGAAGCAGGCTCCATGCAGGGAGCCCGACGTGGGACTCGATCCTGGGACCCCAGCATCACGCCCTGAACTGAAGGCAGACACTCAACCACTGAGCCACCCAGGTGTCCCCGTTTCCCTAACCCTTAAGGCTCAGCCTTGGTGAAACAGACTCGCAGGTGGGTCTTTGTCGAAATGAGATCCACGGGTCTTTATTCTGTATGTCCTGGAAGAGAGACCTGCTAATTCAACCAAACTTTTTAAACAAGGGGTTTATATTTTGAGGGTAAACTAAACAAACAAACAAACAAAAATAGCCTTGAATCTTTGCTGTGATCTTTTGCAGTTGACATATATTTTCATAAAATAGGACCTGAGCTTTTGAACCAGCCTCCCCCTCCCCTTTGAAAGAGGTCAGTTTATTACCTCTGTTTGGAAAACTTGATTATAATTTTCTACCTTCCATTTCCTAGGTACCTCCCTAGGCGGAGAGGCTTAGATCAGCCTTCCCCTCCAGTTCTCCACCTGCCTGCCCTGGGAGCAGGAGGTGACCTCGCCCGGCGACCTAGCGCAACAACCCCTAAGGGCTCCTGGCCCCACTGCAGGCTTCGCGTGGTTTGCTCGCCAAGCGGGAGAGGAAGTGGGCAGCATGTTGTGTGCGCAGGACTCCTTTCTTGGCCCCAGGGGTGCTCGTAACTATGCTTTTGGAAACCTGGTACATGGCAAGGCATCTGGAATGTTAGACTCTCCATATGGAAGCCTGTTAGGGAGCGTCACCGCGGGTTGGCCTCATGGCCTGTGTGGCATCTTTATTGAGCACGTGCGCATGTGCACACACACACACACACAGCTGCTTTTTATAAAGTAGAAGGGGATAGTTTGGAAGGGTGACATGATTCTTTGCCATCAGAAGCCTAAAAAGTACACAAACACCTACAGTAAATCTCTTCTTTGTTCGTTCCCCCCTGCTTCCTGTGTTTACTGCTCACAAAATGGAGCAGAGATGGGCACCTGTTCAGGAGAGGAGCGTGCCTCCATCAACACCTGTGTCTCAAGCAAGAGAAGTAGAGGGAATGAAAATGTCAGTATGGAAACCTGTTCTAGAATTTGAAAGCAAGATTTAGCTGAAGGTTTGGATGAAAACATCCTCACCTTTTACATCTGGGAGGGGATGGGAGGAGTGCACCCGGAGCAAAGAAAACTTGAATCACGTGGGACAGCCCCTGCTTTGATGAAGCCATCAGAGCGAGGCAGGGAGGTCGGGGAGAGTGGGCTGGGCACAAGGAGGAGGCAGGAGTGTGGTCCTCGGGTCTTGGATGATGGGGCCTAGGTTGGCCTCATGCAGTGATGCGCATCCTGTGCTCCTGGGCAAGTCTGTGGTCTATGTCTCAGCCGAGCCTCATTGTCCTTACCTGAAAGCTTGGCTTAACACTAGCAATGTCACAGCGTCATGAGGGCGCTCAAATGAGAACGTGCATCAGAGGTCACTCTGATACCTACCTGCTGTGAAAAAGCATTGGATGGCTGAGATTTTGGTCAAGACTATCGTACTTCCATCTGATGTGACTTGGACCCACAGAGCCTGAGAAATATGGCAGCCGTGCAGGGTGGAAAAGGCTCTGAGAGTCTGTCTTTTGCTTCAGCTTAAACCTATTTCCTTGGTCATCCAGAGATGCTTTCATGTTAGCGTGGGTGGGCACAATTTGGAGTGCTTGATTAACCCAGCAATTAATAAAAGCGGAGAGGTGACAATTGGTGTTACCAAGCTGCAATTGAAAGCGATGCATTTGGCTTCTCTCCATGCAAACAGATTGGTGGAGAAGCCACCCATGGGGAGGAACATCGGAATGCAGAAAAAGGAAGCTGGTTGGAAAAAGTATGCTGAGCAAAATACGGTGTCAAGATGGGTTGCTTGGTTGGTGATTTCTTTCAGTCAACAGATATTTATTGAGTAATTCCTATGTGCCTGATTCTGTGCTAGGAACTGAAGAAACATTTGTGGATAAAGCGTAACTTCTCCTGTGAGGAGCCTCAGACTGGTGATAAGAATGACTTCTAACACTTTGTAGGAAGTACAAGATTGAGGGTGTTTAAAGTTCATGGGGATCAAGGGAAGGAGTGGCTGGTTTTATGAAAAGAGAGAGCAGTATTGACTTTACAGAATAGTGGATTAAAAGGATGTTTTCACACAAGGGACTACAGGAGCAAGGGTTCGGAGGCATAAAATGAATGGTGGATTTGTAGTCGATAAGCAGGGCCTGGTCTGAATTTGAGCTCTGCTGCTGGCTAGCTGGGGGACGTGGCATATCACCGAGCCTTTGCATGAGTCAGTTTCCTCATCTGTCAATTGGGCATAAAGACTACACATCTCAAGGGGTCTTGGGAAGATTCTTCTCTACTTCATGCAAGACACAGCATGCTTGGCCCGTGGTGAGCCCTCCTGCAGCAGTAAGCCCCGAGATATGCCCGGTTCCGTGGATGTGCCCTGTGGAAGCAGGACCTGAGACTGGAAATGTCACATAAGGCCTGCTGGGTCAGAATATCACACGTCCTGATTTTACCTCTGCAGACATTAACTGACACCTTATTGGAGCCTTGTCTCCCCTTGAGGTACCAAACCATCTTACCCTATAAAATATGGCCACCTGTTGATGACCCTGGGTGGCAAGGAATTGCCTATTCATTTTCCTTCTCGCCTGGAGGTGATAGGTGATGGCGTGGCATAGCCTTGGAGACATAAATGAGATGGCGACAAGCTCGGCTCAGCATCTGGTTGGATCTGGGACCTGGTTCTGGCTCCATCGCTTGTCAAGTGCGTGACCTTAGGCAGTCTCATGTCCTCCCTCCTGGGTGGAGTTTCTGCACCTGTGGCATTTTGTCTAACTTGTATTTACATATTGAGTGAAACTTTGATCTCAAGAACTAGGATGAAAACGCCTTTGAAAGAGGGAACTGCCTTGTGGTGGGGAAAGTCCTTGATAGGCTACAATAGTATCATCCAGTAGAAATAGAGACCACAGGGGCACCTGGGTGGCTCAGTGGTTGTGTCTGCCTTTGGCTCACATCATGGTCCCGGGGTCCTGGGATCGAGTCCCTCGTCTTCCTCTGCCTATGTCTCTGCCTCTCTCTGTGTCTCTCATGAATAAATAAAATTCTTTAAAAAAAAAAAAAGAAAGAAATAGAAACCACATATGTGATTTAAAGCTTTCCAGTAGCCGCGATAATAAAAAATTAAAAGGTAAAAAGAAATAGGTGAAACAAATTGTAGTCATCGGTTGTATTTAGGTCAGTATAACTGAAGTGCAAATGCAAGTTATTGTGCGATGTTACCTTCTTTATTTCACACTAACTCTGTGAAACCTGGTGCCTGGCTTTCAGTTAGAGCGTGGCTGGGTCCAGACCTGCCCAGGGCTAGTGTGGCTCAGGGCTCTGGCCGCGGAGTCCTGGGAGGAGCCAGAGCCACAATGCAGTGGCTCTTCCTCCCTCTCTCCATCTGTGTCTCTCTCTGCATCTCTCTCTTTCTCTCTATGCTTCCCCTCCCGGAGACGGACTAGAAGATAAATGAGCAGTGGAGACCACAGTGGATGCTTTGTGTGATAGGATTTTTGTGGAAAATGAGGACTGGGATAAGTTTCACGGAAGGACACAGAGAAAGGCAGTGCACCAGGAGTGTGCAGAAAGCACGCACATCACAGCAGTAGCAGCTCTGTGTCAAGCACTGTTCTAAGCATCTCACTGGCTCCTCTCATTCAATCCTCACGGGACCCTAATCATTTCTCCTATTTTGAGAATGGGAGAATTGACACAGAGAACTTAAGAAACCTACCCAGAGTCACACAGCTGAGGTTTGAACTCAGATGAGCTGTCTCTGGAGCCCTGCTTGTGCTAGTTAATTCAAAAAAAAATCTTGGAGGGAGCGTCTGGGTGGCTCAGTTGGTTAAGTGTCTGACTCTTGATTGCAGCTCAGGTCATGACCTCAGGGTTGGGAGATCGAGCCCTGTGTTGGCCTCAGGGATTGTGTAAAATCTTCCCCCTCCCCCTGCTTTATCCCCTTCTCTCTCAAAAAAAAAAAAAAAAAATCTTGGAGGAACTCAATCTTACAGAAGACTTTGGGCTTCCCTTTGGACTGAGTAGTTTACACCAGAGGTTTAGGGGCAGGAAGGCCCTGAGGATCATCTGGATGAGCCTGAACTTTGCAAGAGTGTTAAGTTTACACCACATGTCAAGTGTGCTGCCCCGAGCACCGTTACTATACACAACAGGGCTTCAGTAAATGCTGCTCCTTCCTTTCTTCCCTCAGCCCCCCAAGATAAGCCTGTTTAAAGAAGGGGCTTTCTACATTTTGCTCACACTAGACCCAAGCCTGGTGCATAGCAGCTGCGTGGTAAATATCTGTGGAAGTCAGTGGGGATGCGTTGGCATCACCAGGTATGATGATCGTTGAGCCCACCAAGAGCTTGCAGGGGCAGCTGTGCCATGACATATGGGATGGCCTCATAAATACAGCCCTGGGTGAAGAGGGCTCATGTGAAAAGATGACCAGCCTGTTATATCTAGAGTTCTCACTTCCAGCTGAGGACAAAGGCCAGTTTATGCATCTCATGCCAAAACTTATATATAGAATATAGCATATTCTATAAGCAGCAAAGTTCAGAAAACAAAGTGTTTAGCTTGATATACTTTTTACAAGGGGAGTCCCCCTGTATAACCAGTTCCCAGATCGAGAAATAGGACATTACCAGTACCCCAAAGACCGCCCCGCCCTAGAATGTCTGCTCTCCTAATGTCTGACTTCATGGACTACCTTTGTGTGCCCATGCTTTTGAGAAATCCTGATGACCAGAGGTGTGCAGGGTCAGTTTGTTTCTGTCTTGCAACTCTGATCTTCTCCAGGGTTGGAGTTCTAACCTGGTTCTTGTGTCTATTGCATGGATGAGACACTGAGGCTCACAGAGGTCATCTAGTTCTCATGGTTGAGCATAGATCAGCGACTCAGACTCAGACCTGTAGTGCTCCAAAGCTTGTGTTCTTGACCATCCCATATCCATAGGTTTCCTTCTATGACATTTTGTCTAAGATCCCAAGGTTGGGATGTTCGGGTTGAGATTTCTGGACTGAGCAATATCTGGGGTGCCTGCTGTGATGCTGCAGAGGAGAGACCAGCCGTCCCGGCTCAGAGCCTGGGATGCTGGATTTATCCCAGAGGCCACACCTTCCAGGGTGCCTTGGCTGGCAGAGTCCATTCTGGGTGGGGTGGCAGGGTGCTTCAGAATGTGGGGCAGAGGAGTTCCTCATTGCCCCGTGCTTCCCACGCCTGCTTATTGCTGACAAGCATGCTCAGGCTCTGTTGGGGGAAGCGTTTAATTAAAGTCAAATGGCTCACTCCCACCTAAGTCCAAGGGCTCTGTGCCACCAGGTACACTGGTCTCCTGCTCTGGGAGCATGGGCTTTGGAAGCATGGTGAAGGCTGCTTGGGGGAGGAAGCTGGAGTGGCAGGCTGGGGAGGGCAGCCCCTGCCTGGCCTGGAGGCCCCTTAGATGGTTGGAAGTGGGCACACGTATTTCAGGCTGGGGAGCATTGCTCTCTCTGTGGCACTGCCCTCTGCCCCCACCGTTCTCCAGCAAGAGGGACAGGTGGTAGCTGTCATTCTGCAGTTGGCCCTGGCCACAGAGAGATTTGCCAACAGTTCTGGAATGGAGATACCCCCCCAGCCTGTTTGGCCCAGAGAATGCAGCTTGACCCATAAAACTTCAAGCAGGCAGTCCCCTCGGCCTGGCTTTCTCTCCGCTCTGATGGGAGTGGATAGCAGGCAGAAATAGAAGCCATTACGCTAGGCTCGGTGCCCCTCGGACTGAAATTTAATTCAAAAAGGCAAAATAAAATCATCCCTCTGAGGCAATAGTTCTTATAAAAATAAAGCCAATATTATTATAATAATCCTAGTGAGTGAGTTGCCGAATGGTTTACTCTTTGCTGGCTACTGGGCTTAACGTCCGTGATTGAATGGCATAGCTCTGGAGCCAGGCTGTCTGGGGCTGAATTCTGTATCCTCTACTTAGCTGTGTGACCTTGGGGGAGTTACTTGACCTCTCTGTCCATCAGTCAAATGGAGATCTCAATGGTCTGTACTTGTCAGAGTTGTTGTGTTAATGAATTGATTCATGTAAAGCACTTAGATTACTGCCTGACCTGCTAAAGGCTCAATGGACTTCCATGTGGTGATGATGATGGGGATGATGAAGATGTGCATAGAGTTAGTTCTAGTCTCCGGGCAGTCTGGTGTGCTAGATAGCTTAGTATTCCTAGTTTACTGACAGAGAAACTGAGGCACTGCAAGCTGCCAAGGTGGAATGTGAACCCAGAGCATCCCACTGCAGGCTGTCCAGCTAATGGGGTTATTTAATCCCTGAAAAATTAAATATATTTCACAATCCCCCCCATAACTAATGTCTGTTGAGTGAATCACCCCATTTCAGCTGCTACGTTTCCGTTGCCTTAGTGTGTGGGTTGTGTCTTGAGACCTTTGTGGAAGAGCTCTGAGGTCCGGTGAGACTAGAGCCCTGCGGGTGAGATGTGCTTGTGAGACGGGGATGCCTCGGCGTGTGAAGACAGTGGCAGTGGGGTCTTAGCAGTGAAGGCCCACCGTCCCATCTGTGCCTGTGCGGGGCGTCACTCTGGCTGGCTGGACCCTTCTGGCCTTCAGTCCCTCGTAGGACTCATCCTCGGGATCTGTACCAGCTCTAGCCAGGTTTGACAGGCATGGGAAAGCACTGGGCAGTCTGGGGAAAGAAGGAACCGTTTTCTCACGGAAGTTCCCTGAGTGGAGGCAGGAAACCAGGAGCAGAGGGGAGGCAGGAGGGAGGGAGAGGGAGAGAAAAATGCAGTAGGGGTGCAAGATGAGAGGCTCAGGAGGAGGGAAGTGAAATCGGTGAGTATTTGGGTTTTTATGGCTTGAGAAGGGCAGGGCAAGCCTAGGGTGGGAGGCAGATCTGGGCCTGGTGGGGAGCGGACGGACCGGGTGCAGGGATGTGAGGTGCTGGCAGGGGGCCGCAGGCATGGGAGGGTGGAGAGGGGCCCAGAAAGAGAAGGGATCCTGAGTAGAGTACAGGTGGGGTGCGGGTGGCCATGGGGCCGGAGTCTGCTCTTGGGCTGGGCCCTGTGGGTCGCCACCTGCTGCAGAGTTTCTGAGGAGGGCTGCCCCGCCCCCACCGCCCTGGGGGTGAGGTGGGGGGGTGTACCCGGGCGTCCGTGCAGGGCAGGAGCAGGCGGGCAGCACCCCACACCCTTCAGAAGAGGCTACACAGATAAACACGGTGTGTCTCATGAGTCCAGGAACAGCTTGAGCTAATCGAGGCGTGCCTCTGCCGTGTGCCGCTCATGCCAGGGGGGTTAAAAAAAGACAGACTCACGCCGATCCCAGCAAGGGCTTTTTGTGGCGGTGCAGAAATAATAAACCCAAACCCAGAGGCGAGCCGTTCCGGGAGCGAGGCGGGCGCCGGCGCGGGGGAGATCCTGCCAGCTTCTGCGGCCCCGGGGGCCGAGCCGTCGCAGGCGGCCCCTGTCTTCCAGGGCAGAGGTGAGAGGGCACGCTTCCCGGCGGGGCGATCCGAGTTTAGTGTTGGTCTGCCCGGCGAGGTCAGTTCCGTGCCCCCCCCCCGAGGCTCTGCCTTCGAGCCAGCGTGAGCCGGCCCGCCTCGCCCGGTGCCCGGTCCTGGCAGCCCAGGAGAACTTGTTCAGGTCCAGAGACGTAAATGGCTCGTCCCGGGCTCATACGCAGCCCTGGTGGCGGCGATGGCCACGCCAAAGGACTAGCGTAGCTGCTAGCTGTGTGCCTGGGCGCCGTGGCACGTTCTTTGGCAGTGAGGACGGTGTTCCTGACGGTCATGGGTGGCATTGACCCTGTGTTGACTCCATGCCTCACCTTCCTCTTTGAAATGGGATAGCTTCGTGGGGTTGTGCTGGGGTTAGGGTCTTCGCGGGGATCCCACAGGTTCATGAGTGTAAGGCATTTAGTGCCATGTTGGTATTCGTTACCAGTATTAGGTGCTATTGATTAAGCCACTGGAAGGGCACTTGACCTGAGAGCCACTGTTTGCCCTTTATAAAGGGGCGAGTCTGAACCTGCATTCTTTCTGCCAAGCCACATGCTGCATGATGACCTGCCAGCTTGCGGTGTGGAGAGACCCTGCAGTGGGTGAGTGACTGGCCAAAAGTTTGGTGACAGGACACATCTCTGTTGTAGATTCTTTTTCCTTGGCTCCCAGGACGCCCCCCGCCCCTGGCTCTCTCCCTCTCTCTCCCCTTTTCCTAGTTTCCACATCCGTTGATAAAGAATACAGTAGCCTGTTTCTCTGTGAACACGTGAGGGGTAGTTTAGCTGAATTAACACTGGCAGCCATCACTGGTTGTCTGTTAACTTTAGGTTCGCAGGGCTCTGACTCCGTCCCCAAAACTTTTTTTTCCAAAAGTAAACAATCCACTCTCTTCCCTCCACTGGGGATTAGGGATTGTGGAAATTGAACGTTGCTAAATGTGCACCAGGGTGGCTCATGCAGTGAGAAAAATCTGTTTCTGGGAAAAGTTGCAGAGAGAGAAAAAGGGGAGGGAAGAGGAAAGGAAGAGGTATGTTTGCACAGGGAGGCAAGCTGTTTGGGTGGGCCTTGAAACAAGCAGTACGCTGAAACTGAAGATTCAGTTCAGATGCCACCTGTCCCAGAGCCGGTGCTGTGCACTCGGGCAGATTTAGGAACCTCTGCCCTGTCCTCCAGTAGCACCTGTGCTCTGACTTCCCTCTTGGCGCTTGCCAGGATTTATGGCTGTTTGACCACTGCCGTGTCCTTGCTGGGCTGGAGCTGTGACTTTTGTATTCCCCTTACCTGACACCATGCTGGCACATAGTAGGTGCCCAGTAAACGTTTATGGAAACGACTTAGTGTAAAAGCTTGGCAAGTGAGGAGCTTTAGTTCACTCTGCCCACTTAGTCCTGGAGGTACCCTAATTGCTTCTTTCCTGTTTTCTGTTGCCCATATGGACCTGGGTCAGTTTTAACTGCTAAAATGAACTAATTTGAATTTAATTTGAATTAATGGGATGTATGTAAGCCACTGCTCATTTAATTAATTTGTTTATGTCATCAAATGAGTACTTTGAAGGCCCCTAAGTGCAGAGCATTCTGTTTGGCCAGTGGAATAACAAAATTGAGATAGATGCCAAGGATGTGGGCTTTGAAGCTGGACCACCTCAATTCATGTCCTGGTTAGACACCCTCTTCTGGCTTCAGGGGGTTATAGTAGGTAAAGAGCCCAGATTTCTGGGTCTGAATTTGAATCCTTACCCCACCACTTATGAGCTGTGTGACCTCAGGCAAATTACTTAACCTTTCTATGCCTCCCTTTCTTCTTTAAAATGGGATGACTTCATGGGGTTGTTGTGGGTTAGGGTCTTTGTGGGGATTACACAAGTTAGTATATGTAAAGCACTTAGTACGTGGTTGGTATTTGTTCCCAGTATTCGTTGCTATTAGTTAAGCTTCCGTACTGTCATGTGTAAATCTTGACTGTTAGTACCTAAGTCTTCATGGAATTGTGCTGAGAAATGTATGGGTTTCCTGTGGCTGCCGTAACAAAATGCCACACACAGGGCAGCTCAAAATAAGAGACATCTGGAAGCTGGAATTCCGAAGTCAAGGTGTATCAGCAGGGCCACACTCCCTCTGAAATCCATTGGATGATCCTTCCTTCCTCCTCGTGGCTTCTCGTGATTGCCAGCAGACCTTGGTGGTCTTGGCTTGTAGACGCCTCGCTCTTGTCCTCTGTATCATATGATGTTTTTTCCATTTGTCTTCACATAGTCCTCTTACAAGGACACCAGTCATACTGGCCTCAAGGACACACCCTATTCCATTATGACCTCATCTTAACTTAATTATATCAACAGTGACTGTTTCCAAATAAGGTTACATATTGAGTTGCTGGGGGTTAGACTTGAGAATATCTTTTTTTAGGAGTACACATTCAACCCATAACAAGGATGGAATGAGAATCCAGAGAAGTGCTGGATGTAGAACCTAGAACAAAACAGTGCCAGCAAGCTTTAGTTGTGCCTGTCATTACTGTTACTCTGTCGTCATCAGCACAACAGCCCTTTGCTGGGTGGCCATGGGAGGTTCTTGGAACATCTTTGAGCCTCATGTTTTAACTGTGTTAGTTAAAATACGAGGTTTCCTGTGTATTATCTGTGAATGGTGTGGCCCATCTTACAGGGCCAGCCAGTGTCTCCGAGGTGGGAGGAAGTAGGACCACTTCCCAGAAGGGACCCTGTCACGATGAAGTGAGGCTGAGTTTGTTGGTGGCCCAGACACACGGTGTTTCCCAGGCTTGCCGTCCTTCCTTTGTGGTGGGTACCTGGTAGCCCACTGAAGACAAAGCCCGTTGTGTACCACTGCACAGACCAGGGAAGGCTCCTCTTCCCTCCCTGTGGGGTCAGGAAGGCTCAGAGGCATGTCCAGACATTAGCCAGCTTGGATTTTCCAGATCCCCGGTTCCTTTTGCAGATAGAATGGGATTTTTTTTTTTTTTTTCTCCACTTGGGAGCCGAACAGATTTGCTACAGAGAAGTCTAGATATCTATGGAAACAGTCCTAATTTTAGCCTTGCCACGCTTAATGCCAACTCGGAGAGTGCTGTCTTGGGTCAGGGCCCAGAGAATGGGGAAGGTAAGCAGGCCTGAAAGGGTCAGAACAAGCGCAGAGTAGCCAGCTGACCGGCCAAAAATGGGAGGGTGCTCAGAAGTCTCAGGGGTCACAGAGGGACTGGCTCCAAGGAGAGAATGGGTCTGGAGAGAGGGGCTTTGAGAGATGCCAGTATCAGAAATTAGTCTTTAGAACCAAGGGATCTCTTTCACCTCCCTGTCTTGTGCTCCCTGTTGAAATTCTGCTCATTTTCAGCCCATGCCAAGACCCTTACTCCACTTGCCCACTTTTGGAATCAGCCTCTAGCTGCCCTGAATTCTACTGCCTTCTTTAATTCTGCTAAAGCACTTCTGGCAGCCAGTTTTGTTTTAAGGTTAGTCTGCATACCCCGCCAGCCTCTGTTTGTTTTTTCGCCCCTCGAGGTCAGCTGTAGTCACTGTCATGTCCGTGTGCTGAGCCTGCCATGGGGTGGACCTGCAGAAAACGTGAAACGAGTGGAATTAGACATGACGTGGTCTCCAGTTGGCCACACCAGGGCCGGGGCAGCCTGGAAAAGGGCACTGAGTGAATGAGAATATTTAATAGAGTATACAGAGCCCCCTTAAATGGGAAGAATCCCCATGCATGGGAATGGAAATCACTTGTCATTCCATGAGGGACATGCTGAGGAGCATGACAGGCAAGAGGCCCTGCTTGGGGTGCTGGGTGTGTCCCATGATGGGGTGAGGGCAGAAATGGACAGACATCATTTTAGGCCACGTAGGGGACATTGCTTCCCTGCGTCAGCCCCGTCCACCCAGCTAGCTCAACTCCTGGCAGAAATCATTGTAGAATATCAAACACAGCCGACCCTCAGACATCAGACCTATAATGAGCAAACGTCCGTTGTAACGGTTTGGAAGTAAGGCTTAGGCACATGGAAGAAGTCCCTGATGTGAATTCTTGTACTGCATTTCCAGAAACCTTGTGTTCTTTTCATCAAGATGAAAAGCAACACGATTGTGGTAAAACAGGGAAGGTCATGTGCAAGAGATTGCACGGATCCAGTTCACCTTCCCCTTAAGGAGGTGGGTGAGGCACAGGTTGGCATGCTGACCCGGATGGTGTCAGCACGAGCGGCTTAGACCACATCTCTCATTGTCTCCCCATCTTGATGTGCTAGACAGAATGTAAACCAGGTCCTACTGAATACTTGGGCACTTTATTTAAATGATCTCATTTAATCCCACTAACAACATCGTGTAGCAAGCAGTGTTTCTCTTCACTGTGCAACCAACGGGAGGCTGAGACCTAAGGATTTGAAGTAACTTGCTGAGGCCCGCCTCACCAGTAAGACAGCCAATGATTCAACATAGCCCCCTTCCGTGACGTTTAGCTGTGTCAGGGAGCTGCAAACCTACCAAAATGAGCTTTTCAGGCAGAGAGGTATGGTGCCATTTGCCACCTCTTGGGAAAGCTCTGCCTAGTGAGTAATAGAATTGGGGCCAGCGTGCAAGTTGGACTGGCCTGCAGGCGAGTCTGAGGGCTGGGCAGGCATTTGCTGGGCAATGGGATCCCTACCTCTTGGGTGGCTGCTTGTCCGGCACCAGTTAAAGGCTGTTTTGCCGGGTGGGAGACGTGGGTGCAGGCTCCCTGATTGGTTCATCCCCTCTCCACCCTGGTACTGCAGAGAGGAGTGAGCCGCCCCAGCTGGCAGGGTGAGTCAGAGCGGAGCCCAGAATAGAAGCCAGAGGGCACGTATGTGAAGGCCATCTCTATCCCAGTCATTTGGGTTTTAAAATTCCCGTTAAAGATGATTAAGCTTTTATGCATCACAGTTTGCACACTGCTGTGGGATCATTTATTAGTGTTGCCTGGCAACAGCTCTCTGAGTTAGCCACACCCTCTGGAGGGTAATTAACTGGGTCACCCAGGGCCCAGCTCAGTATTTATGCATTTTTTTTAAAAAAAGATTTATTTATTTATTTGAGAGCGAGAGCGCGCGCGGACACACACATGCACACGTGGGGGCAGAGGGAGAGAGAATCCCAAGCAGACCCTGTGTGGAACATGGAGCTTAATGCAGGGCTCCATCTCATGACCCTGAGATCTCCACCTGAGCCAAAACCAAGAGTCAGATGCCCAACTGACTACGCCATCCAGGTGCCCCTTACTTGTGCGTTATTGAGCCTTCTCCTAACTCCCTTCATGCATGCATCCTTCCTTCCATTCATCCGTCCAAAGAGCACTTTTCTTAGGCACCTCTTTGGGGTTAGCTTTATATTTGGCAGCATTCTCTCTTCATTGCCAGGAATCATTGTGCTAAACTGGAAATGTTGGTCTTCCTGTTTGTATCGGCACAGTAGCGCCCCCATTTGTTGAGACCCTAAGCTCCAGGAGGGCAGGGACTTTGCTCATTTCTACGCCTCTCATGCCTGGAAGAATGCCCAGCACATAGGACCTGCTCTGTGAACATTTGTTGAAAAACAGAGTGAATGAAATGAGTGTCTGCTATGTGTTTGGCCCTGTGGGAGGTCCTTTACAGATTTTTTCTTCCTTTTTGATTCTCTCAGTAAACCATCTTGCACCATGCCTGTGGCTGCCGCTGTTGTAGGGTGCTAGCTGGCGAGCGCTTACTTTTATCGTAAGCCTTACTATCAGCACTTGCATAGCAGACAATCATCCCTGAAGAATGCCGCTGCTGTTATGCCCATTTTACAGATGAGGAAGTGATGCAGAGGTTAAGTTGCCCAAGTTCACACAGACCCTCTCGCTTCAAGCTGTGTTCCTTTTCCTCCTCACCAGGGCTGCCCAGTAGAACTTTGTAGGTGACAAAGTGTTCCGTATCTGTGCCGTCCAACACAGCAGCCACCAGCCGCAGGTAGTTCCTGAGCACTTGACATGTGTTTAGTGTTACTGAGAGACTGAATTTTTAGTTTGATTTAATTTTAATTTCATGCGGCTAGCGACCTCGCACACCGCACAGCACATAGTTCTTTCCTGTCCAATCTGTGCGTATTGTAACAGTTTACCTTAATTGTTTATTACGTGCTGCTGTTTTTTTCAAATGCTTTACAATTGGGAAGTTATTTAAGTTAATCCTCACAACCATAAATGAGCTCTCGGAGGTCAGAGGTCAAGCGCTTCCCCCCACCCCCAGGATTTTTCCGCAAGAAAGTGGTGTAGCTGGATTCTACCCCTGGGAAAAACTGTCTGACGCCAGCCTTTTAAAGGATCTCCCTCTTTGCCTCCTTACTTCCCACATGTCTAGCAATGGATATTGCTGTGAAAAAACGAGGTCTTGTTGTTCTATGTGTTTTTTTTTCCTCCGAGGTTTATTTTTTTATTTTTTTATTTTTTTAAAGATTTTATTTATTTATTGAGAGACGGGGAGGGGGGGGTCTTACGTGGTTTTTAATCCCAGACACAATGCTGCCCTCTTCCCCAGCTTTGGAAAGGGGTCAGCCCATATGCAGGTGAACTCGCTGTTCCCGCCAAATGACTCATTTAGGTCAAAAACATTTATTTACCTGAAGTGGAGTTGTGTCATTGTCACTCAGAAGAAAAACAAGATGCCAATATTCCTTGCTAGGATGTTCTTTAATGAAAACAAACAGACCAAACCAAACCTACTCCTTGGAGTCCCGGTGATAATATTTCGAGGTCGGGCTTGGAAGGAGAGAAAAAAAATCAAACTGAAATTCTCTGCAGTCCTGCTGGGTGGAGCAAGTGTCTGCGGCCTGTGGGCAGAGTGATGGGACTCTTCTGTTCCTGGCCGCACCTTCCCGTCTTGAGGATGCATGAGAGGGCTCTGGGTCAGGGGCCAGGTGGCAGAGGTCGCTGAATTTTGCTCCCTGGTAGAGGTCGGCATGTTTTGGGATAAAGGTTCATCTGAATGTGTCATGCATGCTGGGCCAGGGCATGCCATCCATGCCTGTGGCTTTTTCAGAAACCGTGAACGGAATTGGAGGCCGGGCCAGGAATTGAGAGCAGAGCTGGGGCACAGGTGATTGGGGAGAGACGGGCCCGAAGGATGAGGCCACATCAGGACCACAGTTCCAGTACAGGCAGTGGTTGTGGAACCCAAGGGGCCACAGGTCAACAGCCCCTTGGGTTCTGAGTTGTGGGACCAGGAGAGAGGTGGCTGCTGGCCTCCAGGGAAAGCCGTGTTTGAGGGCTTCGACTGACCAGTTACATCTGCGTTCATCTTGTTGCTGCCTCAAGGTGGTCACACAACCTCCTTGACCAGCCCTGTCTCTCTGCTTGCCCACCCATCTGTCCATCCACCCAACCAGCATTTGGGTCTCAGCTCTGTCCTGGGAACAATGTGGTGAACAAGGCACCGTCTGTCTCCTCGAGGAGTTCACAGTCCTGTCAGGAGACACGTATTGGAGCCTGGGTTTCTGAAATGAGTAAAGGCAGCGAGGGAAGCTGTGTCCCAAGGCACCTCGCCTGCCCAGCCTTCTCCAGTGACATGAAGCCAGCATTGCTGTCTCTGCTCCTGTCGTCTTTATCGTACACATGCCTACTGTCTCTGTTATGCTTCGGGAAATGTAATTTATGCTCCATGTAGCTCTTGATTGCATCTTTTTTTTTTTTAAGATTTTTTTTTTTTCCATGAGAGAGACAGAGAGAGAGGCAGAGACAACAGGCAGAGGGAGAAGCAGGGTCCCTGAGGGGAGCCTGAAGCGGGACCCGATCCCAAGACCTGGGATCATGACCTGAGCGGAAGGCAGAGATGCTCATCCACTGAGCTACCCAGGCGTCCCACTTGATTACATTTGATTGTAACCCTCCTGGAAATAGGGGCCTCCCTGGGACCCAACTCTGTGGTAGGAGCTGCTGGGGTCTCCAAGATTACTGAACTAGGTTGGAGCCCCTTCATCCTGGAAGCGACCTTCACGGCCCTCAGCGACTTTGTAGGGGCATTCCTAGCTTTCTTCTCTTTGCCTTCCTCAGATAAGGTCCCTCAGGGTGGGCTCTGTCATGAGCTGTTGCCACCTCAGTGGAAGAGAAAAGGGAAGCCTCACCTTTCGCTTAAGACAAGTTTGCTGGAGCTCATCGCCCTCCATGCACGTCCCTGTTACCTGGAAACGCAGGAGGGATGAGTTTTCCTAGATTATCAAATGTGGGATGGTACATACTTTGCATTTAGGTAACACTGGGAGGTAAGCATGCCTGTGCATTTGTTTGATGAGACAAAACGCCAGGTTGCCTTTGGTGTGTTCAGTGAAGGAGCCACACTTTACAGACTTTGGAAAAAAATAAGGCATTGTTACCCTGACCCCGCCTTTTATTCTTAATAAAGTTCACCTGAGCCTAGAAGGAGTCTGAGGCCTGCCCTGGAGTCCTGGAAATGGGGCTGGCATCATCCAGGCGTTGTGAGGCATACCATCACCTGCCTTCCCATTGGGAGGCAGGAGGCCGCCCAGTGCTAGAAGAAGGAGGGCTGCCAGCTTCTTGGGAGTTTCCTTTGTGTCAAGGACTTAATTCATGTTTTTATTCCAAATGTCTCCAGCCCCCAGTGAGCCTGTATTAACCTCCACTCACAATCAAGGGGACTCTGGGAGCCCAGGGAAACCCATTTCAGACTTCTAAGCTTCAGATAATAAATTTGTCTAAAGCACCCCCTCCCCAGGTGTTCCACAGAGTTGACCTCCCCAAGGTTGAGCTGCTGAGGATACCACGTTCCCTGCTGAGGCCTGACATGGAAAGAATCTACGTTCTGGATCACATTCACACCATCTGGGGTAGCTCAGTTGACGTCTGTGCCTCAGTTTTCCCATCTGTAAAATAGGTTATTAATAGGTTATTAATAATAGTAGTAGGCGTTAGATGAAATAATTCAGCCAAAACCTAGCACATCATAAGCACTCAGTACATGTGAGTGCCAATAGATAAATAGCTAGAATTATAACATTAATCACCATTACAATTTTGACAGTTTTTACTTCTAGGGGCACCTGGGTGGCTCAGTTGGTAAAGCATTTGCCTTTGGGTCAGGTCATGATCTCGGGGTCCTGGGATCGAGCCCTGCATTAGGCTCCCTGCTCAGTGGGAAGTCTGCTTCTCCCTCTCCCTCTGATGCTTCCCCCTCTTTGTGCGCTCTCTCTCTCTCTCAAATAAATAAATAACATCTTTAGAAGTTTTTTTTTTTTTTTTTAATTTCTAGTAACAATTTTGACCATTGTATTACTGGACTGCCTCTTTGTTAGTCGAGTCATCACTTTGTTAATGAAGACACAGGTCTTCTAATAAGAACTTAGATTTCATGACATTGAGCCCCCGTGCAGCATTGTGGTAGCCCCCAAGGATGTGTGGGGTCGCTGGCATTCCTAGGACCCCCATGTCCTGGCTCAGTCTCAGTTTCATCTCCCATGGTCCTGGAGACTGTGCTTCTTGCAGCCATTGTGTCAGGGAGCTTATCATCTCGTCGTGGGGGGCCCCCCAAACTCCAGATTGAAGAAGTGGAAAGTCAGTACAGGAGTGCAGTGTTAGTTAGGTCCAGGCTTGACTTGTCACCAACCCAGAGAAGCCTTCCATAACGTGGACTGTCCACCTCCTGCTCCCACGTGGCCTGAGCAGACTCTTCCTTTGATTCTGTGGTGGTTTGTGTGACCTTGTGTTGCAGCCTTTTCTGTTGTGTGTTCTTAGGGGGCTTTGTGTCTCAGCTCCTCCCCTGGCTGTGAGCTCTTGAGGGCAGGAGACTGTGACTGTGTTAGGAATTTCTGCTTCTCACTCGGCTCCTGTCCTCCTCTTCTGGGGCCAGAGATGGGTTCCCTTCCCTGCTCTGGCAGTTAGGCAGGGCCTTGTGGCTCCTTCTGGGAGAAGAGAAGGCTGAATAGAAGTGGCATGCCTAACTCAGCTACAGCTTGATTTGTTCAGGAGCCTGTGAGGCTTGGGAAGTGGCGCCAAATATGAGGGGAGGGGCGTTTGTGAACTCTGAGCGGCCAGGATGGCAGTGTGTCTGTCTGCAGGTGAAGAGTCAGAGGCTTTGCCAGCTTAATTACTTGTCCACAGTCCCACAGCTGGAATTCAAGTTCAGCTCTGTCTTGTTCTATATCAGTATGCTGCCAGTAGCTAGTCCTGGCTTCTTTTGTTTTTGTATTGTGGGGTGAAGGGGTATGTGTGTGCAGGTGGGGGTGAGTGCATATTGGAGGCATCTAGCAAAACCACAGGGCTGGGCTCCTTTCGCCAAGTGGGTCATTGCGAAGGCTGGCATCCTCTGTTCACCAGGTTAATGAGTACAGAAGCCATTTTCTATTTATTTAGTCTTAAAGATTTTATGTACTTATTCATGAGAGACACAGAAAGAAAAAGAGGCAGAGACACAGGTGGAGGGAGAAGCAGGCTCCCTGTGGGGGGCCTGATGTGGGACTCGATCCCAGGACTCCAGGATCACACCCTGGGCCAGAAGCAGGTGCCCAACTGCTGAGCCACCCAGGTGTCCCCCACCACTTTCCCTTTAATGTGGAGCTTTGTGGAGCTTTAGTGAGATGAGCAGGAGGGGCTATGCTTACTGACCTTTACCTCACCTCCCAGATGGGAAGACGAGGGTGGGAAGAAGGGAGGAAACAGGACAGGAGGCCGAGGTAGAGGCTTCTTGGGTGATGCCGCCTCCCTGCACGCTTAGGCTGACAGGCTTCAGCACCTTGACCCCCTTGGGATTCTAGGATGAGGGAAATGGATGTACCATTTCCGTTGTTGGGGCATTTGGAGGGGTGGGCTCGCCTAGGGGTTGCAGAGCAGTGGCCTGGCAAGCCTGCTGTGTTGAGTTCGTTCCCACTTTGACCTGGTGATCCCAGTGAGGCTCAGTTTATGACCATTCTTTGTGTGCCAGGTACTTTTTTTTTTTTTTAAGATTATATTTATTTATTCATGAGAGACACAGACTGAGAGAGAGGTAGAGACACAGGCAGAGGGAAAAGCAGCTCCATGCAGGGAGCCGAACGTGAGACTCGATCCTGGGTCCCCAGGATCAGGGCCTGGGCTGAAGGCGGTACTAAACTGCTGAGCCACCCGGGCTGCCCTGCCAGGTACTTTCTTAAATGTTTCCTACACATTTATTCCCAGAACTGTCCCCTCTGAGCTCTGGGTGGTCCTGCTGCCCACCTGACAGATGAGGACTAGAGAGACTTTCCCCAGGCCACACCTGCTATTGACTAGAGGAATCAGTTCTACACCAGGACATTCTGACTTGGGAGTCCCTAACTGCTGTGATTTCTCTTCCAGGTGCTTAACTTGTCCAGTCACAGCTTAAAAAATTGTTTTTAGGTCTTTTTTTTTTTTTTAAAGATTTAATTTATTTACTCATGAGCGACACAGAGAGAGGCAGAGACACAGGCAGAGGGAGAAGCAGGCTCCCTGCAGGGACCCCGATGTGGGACTCGATCCTGGAACTCCAGAATCATGACCTGAGCCAAAGGCAGACGCTCAGCCACTGAGCCACCATGTGCCCCTGTTTTTAAGTCTTTATTATGATACAATATGCATTATATAAGATTGACCATCTTAACCATGTAAAATGTAGTTTAGTCGTATCTGTACATCTGCATGGTTGTATGACCAGTCCCCAGAACTCTCTTCATCCTGCGAAACTGAAACTGTACCCATTGAACAGCAATTCCCCTTTCTGGCCACCCTGGCAGCCACCATTCCACTGTTCATCCCCAAAACTGGGCTGCTCTAGGTACCTCCTGTGTGTGGAATCATGTAGTACTTGTCCTGCTGCATGTGGCTTATTTCGTTTAGCATAATGTCCTCAAAGTTCATCCAGGTTATAGCATTGCTTTTGACTGAATGGTATGTATAGTCTGTTGTGTATACATCACATTATGTTTTTCTGTTGGTCCACCAATGGGTAGGTGGATTGCGTTCACCTTTTGACTACATTTTGTTGTTTTTATCAATCAGACCAAGGTCACACTTCAGGCTTTGAACCCAAGTTTCTCTTTGATACTGGACTACTGACTTCTTTTACTTCGAAGCTCTAGGAGTTGAAAAGAATTTTGACACACAGAAGAATGGTATTTTTTGTAAAGGGGCCAGTGAAAAAAGTTCTAGAAATGTTCCCCGAGGCTCTTCAAGGCTCCTCCTGGAACGTGGCTGCTGGGACTGCTTCTTTTCTATCTGAGTTTCTGCTGGGGCTTAGGAGGTGGTTCGGAGCAGTCCCAGAAAGTATGAGGGAGGACGTGGATCAGAAGAACAGTTCTGGTCCAGGCTCCCTGGACAAGTCTGGCTCAGTTCACCAGCTGCAGAAAACAGCTCTGGATGACCTCAAATCCCATGTACCTGGAGGTTTCAGATGGCCTCAGACATCTGGCTCTGTCTGCATCACTGTTCAAGAAGTACATTCGGGATCCCTGGGTGGCGCAGCGGTTTAGCGCCTGCCTTTGGCTCAGGGGGCGATCCTGGAGACCTGGGATCGAATCCCACGTCGGGCTCCCGGTGCATGGAGCCTGCTTCTCCCTCTGCCTGTGTCTCTGCCCCCCCCTCTCTCTCTGTGTGACTATCGTAAATAAATAAAAAAAAAAATTAAAAAAAAAAAGTACATTCAACTTTAGTAAGCCTCAGATGGCGTTGGACCATTCAGGTGGTGTGAGATCCTTCTTCTGAGTCCCCACTCAGATAGCGCTTCTCCCAGAAGCCTTGTGGGGACCCAGTTACATCACCAGAAGCCAGAGGAAGGATTTTTGTTTCTGTTTTGTGTCCCTTTTCTCTGAAAGTGTACTTTTGACCCCCACTTTGTTGGGTTCCTTGTAAAGCTCTTGTCTTAGGTTTATATTAAGACAGTCTTGATGGGCACCTCGTGGCTCAGCGGTTGAGCATCCACCTTTGGGTCAGGGCGTGATCCTGGGGTCCTGGGATCAAGTCCAGCATCAGGCGCCCCACAGGGAGCTTACTTCTCCCTTTGCCTGTGTGTCTGCTTCTCTCTCTGTGTCTCTCAGGAGTAAATAGATAAAATCTTTAAAAAAAAAAAAAGAAGACTGTCTTGAGATACTATTCTGAAATTATTAAGTATAGTGATCTAACATTATTATCATGACATGGGTTTGCAGTCGTAGCTCCCTTGAAGGGGTTAGGTTTTTCTTCAAGCCCAGGGCCTGAGTGAGAATGGATAGTGTAGCTGTGGGGGTGTCTGGTGGCACAGGCAAGGTCTCCCGTGGACTAAGCCATGATTGCTGTCCAGTCCAGTGTGTCATCAGTTTCTACTTAAAATAAGGGTTTTGTTTTACTGGGAGAGCATTAGTTACTAACTGTTACTGTTGATTTACCAACAACCAGAAGAAAGGTTTAAATACAAGTGTTTTCTTAGCATCTTCCCTGAGAAACTATCTGCAATGGGATGCTTAATTTAGCTTCACCTTTCTCTGACCACATCATGTCTTATGGTTGCATGTCCACTGGTAATATTTATTGGCACGCATCTATTGACCTGTAGCATTTTGGGGGCTGTTGGAGTAGCAAAAGCTCGTAATGGATTTTTCTCCTGCCCTTGAGGAGAGTCTCTTTCTTTCCATTTCCAGTTTAGAGCCAAGAAGGCAACGTGTGGGTGATGAGGTGCGCTCCCAGACGTTGCCAAGCTCTGTCTGCCCCGCAGACTTTGACTTTAGATGCTATTTTAGCCTTTTCTTCTTGCTCATGGCAAAACACAAATTGGAAGAAAAAGATGACGACAGGTTCATCCAACAGCTAACCTTAGGAGGGGTCTTGTCTGGTTTTTAGAACCTATGTTGAAAACAAATTCAGATGCATTGGCTATTTGTAGCGCACCTGTCACATGCCAGGTAAGACATGGAGTGGTTTCTTTTTTTTTTTAATTAAAGAATTTATTTATCTATTCCTGAGAGACACAGAGAGAGCGCAGAGACACAGGCAGAGGGAGAAGCAGGTTGCCTGTGGGGAGCCCGATGTGGGACTCGATCCCAGGACCCCGGGGTCACACCCTGAGCTGAAGGCAGATGACTGAGCCATCTAGGCATCCCAAGTGTTTTCAGAGCTGTCCTGTTAAATCCTTTCAGATCTCAGTTTTGCAGTCGCGTGAGCATCCACCTGTCACAGGGCTGTCCGTGGAGGGGCCAGCAGCCTGGTGCATGCCTTCTCTGAGGTCAAGGCTCTGTTCTGGTTCTTCTTGCTGCAGATGACACAGTGGCTTTCTCACATGGACCCAGACAGGATTCTGAATCTCTGTTCCAAAGGAGTTCTGCCTCTGTGTCTTGCTGTCTTTGTCCACGCTCCATGGGTTTCATTATTAACTCCCAGTTAGCTGCAGAGACCTCCGAGGTCTTCGTTGAGGCCCTGAGAGAGGAGTAGCTGCAGAGACCCTTCACACACGTAGGTCCTGGCCACCTTCTGTGTGGAGGGTCATGTGGCTGCGTGGAGAACATTTCCAGAGGGACCCGGCCACCCAAGAGCTGTGACAGCCATGAATCAGCACTTACTCTGTTTGGACTCTGCATATGGAACATCCTGGAATCTCTTCAGTGGAAGTCTGGCGTGGGGTTCTCTTCCACTCCCCCACCAACCCTTTCCTGCTCTGTCATGGGCCGTTCCTCTGCACACCCAAGGGCTGGTCTACAGGAGGCTCTCAGGAAACAGCCTGAGGTAGATGGTGCTTCTCAGAGGGCTGAGGCCAAATCCTCTCACTGTGTCACTTATTACTTGTGTTCTCTTAATCTTTTTTGCATCAGTTTCCTTGTCTTGGGGTGAGAGTAATATCTCGTGGTATTGCTCCTAGGACTCAGTGAGCAAAAATGTTGAGTGAGAGCCAGGTATTTTTGTTTTATTCACCACTGTATTGCCGGGTAGGTGCTCAGGAAATATGTGTTGAACAACAGAAGGAATAAGGAGTCTGTCTCTAAGCTCATTTCCCCCACTTTGGAAAAGGAGATAAGGGTGTTGATCAGTGGTTCTTAAGGAGGGCTCCTTCCCAGAAATTCCTTGGGGGCCTTTCCTTTAAGCACACAACCAAGCCCTGCTCCTGAAATTCCGACTCCCTGCATCTTGGCCTGAGCTTGCCACGTGCATTCTGGAAACAAGGGGTCCAGGTGATTCTCCTGTGCAGCCCTGGTGAAGAATGAGGGGCTCGCTGGCTGCTGGTATCTCTCACCTGATTCTGCATTGGACAGGTAGGGGGCAGGTCATCAGGGTCTCTCTCGGTGCTCACCCCAGCCCCCTACCTTTCACACCCATCCTTCAAGACTCAGCTTCAGTGTCACTTCAAGGAAGACTCCCATATCTTCCTCAGATCCAAAGCACCCCTCTCTGTTCGGTCTCCATGGTCCTGCTCCTGGCATCTGTAATGCCACCATCAGCTGAAATGAGGTTGTTGTTGTTTCTTTTTTTTTTTAAGATTTTATTTATTTATTCATGAGAGACACATAGAGAGAGAGGCAGAGACACAGGCAGAGTGAGAAGCAGGCTCCTCACAGGGAGCCTGACGTGGGACTTGATTCCAGGACCCTGGGATCACGCCCTGAGCCCAAGGCAGATGCTTAGTCCCTGAGCCTCCCAGGTGCCCTGAGGTGTGTCTTCTTTATGAGGCGGCAGGCTAGTGGAGGGCAGAGTCTTGCCTGATTCAACTTGCAGCCTGCCCTCCGCCCCCAGCACCGTCCCCCAGCCTCTTGGACCTATTTGGTACATCATGTGTATTTAAATGTGTCACTGATAAATACATGAATTTTTCAAAAGCTAATTTTACATGTATAAGTCATAACGGTCTCCCTTGAGACTCCTGTCTTATTCAGACCAGTAACAAAGGACATTGTTATTAGATTTTTTTTTTTTTCCTACTAAACCAGGGACATTTAGGGGGAAAAAAGCGATACTCTTCCTTTGTAATTAGCCTTGATGATTAGACTATCTTTTCCATTATGTTTTATTTTTACTCTGCTGGAATTTATCAAGTGGCCTCTTTTCTGTGAAGGTTACCCTTCAGAGGAGCAAGGGAGCTTGATTAGAGCACTGGGGGATTTACTTTGTGTTTTTTTAAAAAATACGGAGCATGGTGGAGAGGGCTGATGTGAGCCGGTGGTGAAAGGTCAGCGCTTGAGCCATAAAAAGGGACCTTCACAGGGAAAAACTGAAGCCTGGGCTCCCAGGACAGGAATTTTTTTTCTACCACCAACATCTCAAGTAATTAATAGTCACTTTTATTTTTGAATTTGTTTTATATGTGGCAGAGCTTCCTGACCAATCCCTCATGGCCTGTCATCTGTGCTGAGGGCAAGTTCCTTTATTTTTTTAAAAGCACATTAATAATTGCATTCATCAACTGTGACTTTCTGTTAGCTATTTGAGTGTGAGGTTTTATTGCATTTTTTGGATACAAATGGATTTCAGAGTCAATTGCTCAGTGCCTTGGTAAGCTACTTAATCCCTAAAAGGCAAGTTAATTTTTTTTTGTCCAGCATCTAAAAAGAGTGTCTGGTGAGCCCGGGGTGTGTGTGTGCAGCTGGCTACCTTCCTGCCTGTCTGGTTGGGACTCCTCTGGGGACATGCTGAGAATAGTTTCATTTCACACTTGCTTTCTCTTGTCCAAAGATAAACTGAGAGGTGTTCTTGGGGGTTGAGGGGTCCCTGGTGTGTTGCGGCCAAAGAGCAGAAGAAGTTTGTTTTTCTCCATTTGTCCAGTGAATATTTAGTGCCTGCTTCAAGGCAGGTTCTGAGGATACAGAGGACAAAACAAAGTCCTGTTCTCATGAACTTGCTCTTTTCAGCTCAACTTCTTTGGGAAGGTAGGCGTTCTTGCTGCCTTGGGCATACTTACATAGGTTTGACCACTCTGCAAGTAGCTGTTATTAGGGATATTACACACACACACACACAGATCTGTAAACATGATTCTGGCGTGTGGCATTTTGCAAAACAGTTAAGCTGTGGAATTATGTGTTCTGGGTTTGAAAGTAAACCCTGCCTCTTACCAGCTCTGTGGTATTAGACAACTCTGGGGCTTCGGTGTTCAGAGCTTTGTGTCCTCCTCTATCAAATGAGGCTAATGGTTGGATGTACCTCTCTGGATCACCATGATGACCTGTGAGGGGCATAGCAGAGGCCCAAATGCTCAGGGATGGCCCATAGTAGTAGGTTGGTGCCGTGGCAGGGAGGACAAATTTCCCGCTACCCTCTAAGATTCAATGACCAGACTTGCGAAATAAGTGGAGAGAAGACAGATTAATGGGAGAAAAGTGTACAGATTTTATTGGATGTTGAAAGTTTTACAGGGTATGAGGGTGGGGAGAGGAGGCTTCAGAGAAAGAAGAGAAAACCCCTAAGAAAGCAGCTAGAAAGGGGTTTGGGGACCTTTCAGGGGTGGTAAATTGTGAGAAGGTCACTCTGTGGGGGCAGAAAAGGGTTCTTGAGCAGGATCTGCTGGTGTAGATTCCTCTCAGTGCCGTCTGCATCTCTGATGATAAAGTTGCTCTCTCCTCTTCTTGGTGTGGGAAGAAAGGGCACCTTTGCAGGGAATTTATGCCCTTCTTCCAGGTGGGTAGGGAGAGGGCCTGGGTCTGCTTTTTCTCAATGCCATCTGCTCAAATAGTCCTTATAAGCCAGAGGAGCATATCTTGGGTGACATATTCTGACCCTGGTGGTGTGGACACACTGACGTGTTGTCAGCCTCGCTAGGAGTGAGGAGGTGAGACTCTGGTTCTGAGGTCTGGAGTCCTTCCTGGAACCAGTCTTGCACCAGGATGACCTTAGATCCAGTTTGTGTTCAGAAAGGTCACATGTGGCAGAGGATCCTGAGGCCCTCGGGGCTCCCTGGTTGTACTATGTAGTTACAGAGTGGTCTTGGACATGTTCCCCACTGCTGCAAATGTCACTTTTCTCATTTCTGAACTGGGACAAGGCTCCTAACTTTTCTGGTCACCTCCTCATCTTCCCTCAAGTCTCTGTTTAAATTTCACATGGAGGAGGCTGCCTCTGGCCACCTGCTTGTCACTGGTGTCCTTCGCTGGTGTGCCCAGTTCCCTTTGCCCTGCTCTGCCTTTTCTTTTTTCCAAAGCACTTATTGCTTCTAACGCACTGTAGGATGTTTCTTTTTTAATGTATTAGGTTTATTTTATTTATTTATTTTTAAGATTTATTTATTTATGAGAGAGATAGACAGAGAGAGAGACGGAGACACAGGAGGAGGGAGAAGCAGGCTCCATGCCGGCAGCCTGATGTGGGACTCAATCCTGGGATTCCAGGATCACGCCCTGGGCCAAAGGCAGGTGCTAAACTGCTGAGCCATCCAGGGATCCCGTATTAGGTTTATTTTTAATTAATTCTTTATCCCTTTGCAATGTAACCTCATCAAGGGTCAGGGTCTTTATTTATTTTGTACCTCTGTTGTCTTGATATTGCCTGATGTAAACAGATGCTGTGAATAGTTGAACACATTATAGAGAAAAGAAAAGAAAAAAGAAAAAAATCCCCAGGAACTCTGACTGCTGTCTGCGTGGGTCTGGCCTGGCTCCGAAGGCAAGGCCCTGGTGTTTTCCTACTGGACACGAAGAATGTCACAGCACCTTGATATGTGGCAAGGCCACTGGGTGATGGTGGTAGATCCTAGGAGGAAGATAAGACCACTTATGACCAGGACTGATTGCAGATGAGACGGGATCACAGTGCACTCCACAAAACTGGCCAAATGCTCTTCCTCCCCAGATCATGCAAACGACTGCTATTTATCTTTTTTCTTTTCCTTTTTCTTTCTTTCTTCCTTTTTTTTTAAGATTTTATTAATTTATTTGAGAGGGGGGAGGGAAAGAGTTGTGCACACAAGAGTGGAGGGGAGAGGTAGAGGGGGGAGGGAGAAGCAGACTTCCCCCTGAGCAGGGAGCCTGAAGATGAGCTCAATCCCAGGACCCCAGATTATGACCTGAGCTGAAGGCATCCACTTAACTGACTGAGCCACTCAGGTGCCCTGACTACTGTTTCTTTACCAATTACAGCTATAGTCCTACTCTGTTCTCTTCTCAGATAAACATTACAAGGGTACATAGTCACAGAATTCCTGCTTTATGACAGCCCCCACCAGAGAGGAAAACCATGCATTTTCAAACCTTCCCGTAAATCATGAGCAAGCCCAAGTTGTATAATGAGTACCTCCTAACATCCTTGTACTGAGACACCCATCATTCTCCAGGATGACTTCCTTGTTTGACTTCAGGTGTGTTCCTGGTGGTCTCTGGCTGGAGGCTTCAGCATCGAGTGGCCTGGAGAATGAAACTCAGTCACTAGCTATCACTATACCAGTTGCGTAGGTTATCATTCATAGATAAAAGGTATTGAACAGATATGATATCTGCTGGGCCTGAGTTTTCTAATTGGCAAAGTGAGAGGATTGACCAGATGGCTCACTAGGTTTTCTTATAGTTGTCACATTCTGTTAACTCCCGAGTATTACTAAGCACTCAGTGTGTGTTGTGCATTGTGGGGACGAGGAAAGAGATAGAAATAGGAGGTTTTGGAATTCCTGCCTGGGTTGTAGCACTTGCACTCTGGCCCAGTGCAAGATATAGAGCCCCAGATTTCAGTTTTATTAACTGAAAGGTGGTGATGGTGTTGATTCATAATAATATTGATAATAATAGCATAAAATTCCTAAGAGCCTACTCTGTGTTATCTGAATCAGGATCCCATGAATTCTCACAATAACCATGTGAGGAAAGTGCTGTTACTACATTAAACATACGAGGTCAGGAAGTCACAGAGAAGTGAAGTCATTTTCCTAAAGATCACGCAGCTCAACAGTGTGAGAACTGGGATCGAATCCTAGGTCTCTGTCATCGTTAAGTCACATATTTTGACGTCTAGGCTCAGACTCTTCATCACGACACCATGGTGAACTAATGTGATGGCTGGATGTTCCGTGGCATGCAGCATGAACAGTGCGTTATAGAGTGCACGGTTTACGTGGAGGGCTAGGTCATGCACACCTTCAGTGGTTGGGATGTTAATGCAGGGGTTGTAGGATGCACACCTCAAGGCATGGATGTTGAGAGAGAGGGAAAGCCTGGTGGATGGGGCTGAGGGAGAGAAGGAGGCACCACTCCACGAGACACCGCAGATCTTGAGAAGTCCACAGGATTGGGAGTCAAAGTGACGTAGGTCTTATCCTGATTTTACCACATATGAGCTCTTGACGACTTTTAGTGGCTAGATTTTTAATTTGTTTAAAAAAAAAAAAAAAAGAGGGTCAGTAATTTCTCCCTGCCTCACAGAGGAGGTAACACCTGTGGAAGCACTTTATAAATGGTCCAGTGCTGTATAAGCATAAGTCCTCTCTACTTATGGAGGGGGAAAAAAAAACCCCACAACTCATGTGGTTTCAAGGCATTTCTCGGAACATAAGCCAGGTGCTAAGTGATCCCTCTTCCAACTACCCAAACTTTAGAAAGGAGTGTTGCCATAGGAACCTTGTCATTATTATTCAGCAGATGTAGACTTGTAAGGGTAGAGTATTTTTGAAAGGCCCTTTAGGTTACTTGTAGGGTCTTGGGGGCAGGAGGTGGGTGGGAGGGTTTGCTGTAGGCAGGTGGAATTAAATAATGAGGGAAGCCCACAGGGCCCCTCCTTCAGGTGAGGGCCCTGGGATTAAAGGGGCTGCTGCTACCTGAACCATCTGCCCTATCTCCTTCACTCTGAGTCAGCCTTAATTGTTCAGGGATTTGAATTGGAAAATGTGTTAGCCACATTATTCTTCCAAATAAGGTTATAATGTCTACCTGTGTTAAGGGAAGAGTTCCTTTGGTATTTCAGATCAGGATGATGATAATGGTGATGGTGATGATAGTTAGAATCCTACCACTATCTAGCAGTTATTGGGTGCTGTATTCCAGACACTGTATTGGGTGTGTGTGTGCATTACTTTATTTAGCACTTACAACACATTCATTGTTACCCCCTTTGTAAATGAGGAAGCAGGCACAGAAAGACTGAATTACCTACCCTGAGTTACCAGCCAGCGGGTCTCATGGCCTAGGTTGGAATTAGGCCCTTCTGAATCCTCAACTTCTAAAGTCTTAAGACCCTGCTCCCTGGTGTCCTCCCAGAGAATCCTAGGATGAGAGCTGGTAATCTGGGAGCATTGACTTTGAGACAGGAAAAGGGGGTTTGGAAGAGGTGAGGTCCCTGTTTGAAGGCCATGATGCTGGCCTGGGGCGAAGCCTGGATCAGGGCCTCCATCTCTTCCTTAATCTAGAGCAATAATATGCTTGATTTTTCTCCTGATGGATTTCTCCTAGTGTGGTTTCTCAGACACAAGTGTGGGCCCCTTTTGTTTAACTGGAAATGACCTAAGCCAAAAGAGCCAAACTACCTGGGTTCCCATCCTACCTCTTCCCCTAGCCGACCATGTGACATGGGACTTGTTTTGTGATCTCTGTGTGCCTTTCTGTTTCCTCATGTGGAAAATCCACTAACAACCGTACTTACACCAGAGGGATGTGATAAAAACGAAAGGAATGAATGTCTTTGAAACTCTTAGGGCAGTGCCTGGTGCACTCTGAGTTGTCAGTAAGTGCTACCTGTTCCATGGCTTATAGTCTTAATATGAGTCTGTTCCAGTGTACTGGACTTCCTGTCCTTACCCCCCAGGATCTGCAACCCCCTGGAGGTATGGATGCTGGTGAAGATGTGGTGAAGTTGGTGGGTGCCGGACAATGGGGGGGAGAGTTGCTAGTTCACAAGAGACATTTGCCTACCACACACCCCCTCCCAGGTGGTTGGGTGTTCTGTGGAGTGAACCTGTGTGTGTGTGTGTGTGTGTGTGTGTCTGTCTACTGGATTCGGTGTAAGGAGACAGGTTTATTTTAATCAGCATCCTGTCCTGGGGTGACTCAGGAGAAGTCATGTGGCCCAGTGGGGTTTGAAAGTGATGACACAGCATCACCTCCAGCCAGAAGTGGCGCAGGGGCATGGAGGTCATATCCTATGCATCTTTATTTTATGCAGGAGATATGAAGTAGGTAGGGTAAGAAGATGAAGAACACGGACACAGGGTGGGTGGAACAGAGAAGAAAAGGATTGATCATGCAGTTAAGTCATTTTAATCCTTTTAGATACTCCAGAAGGCAGTGAAGATGGCTCTCTGGCTTGGAGACCGGAGAGGAGAGGTGTTTCAGATGAGTAATTTCTTCAGAGCCAGTTAGGTGTGGATCAAGGACTTGAATCCAGGTTCCTTTGCCTCAAAGTCACTCTGGGATGGACCCAAGGGACTTGCCTCAAGGAATTAGTAGAATACCAGTTTATGCAGAGCAAGAACTCTGGGGCTGCAGGTGGACAAGCCTTTGGTGAAGCCCTAGGATTTAAGAGCCCGTGCCTGGCAGGGTGCCAGAAGTCAAAGGCCCCTCTGTCTCCATATGGTTCCAGGAGGAGTTCCCTCTCCTCTCTGGCTGATGCAGAACCTGGGTAGGCTGGGGATGAGCTGCTGGCTTGGAGACAGCTGATAAAGGGCACCTCTTCCCTTTTCTTCATGAATTCTGGAGGGAATGATTATTAACTCTGAGTTATTTAGTGGCCCTTGGGAGGTAGGGAATAGAGCTGCTGGCCAAAAACTCTTTAATGCCTGCTCTTTCTTACCCACTGCCTGTTTGGGCCTGTGAGCCTGGTTTAAAAACCACTTACCCCTCATCCTGTTTCCATCCCTATACACTACATACTTGAGATGCGTAAATACATTTGCCACAAGTGTTATTGGGGGGCTGATGAATTTATACATAGTCTTTTCCTCATAGGCACTCATTTGTTTATACTCTGAACTTCCACAGCAGATACAAGTAGTTTCATGCCGGTAAAAAAAGCAGACCCCACAGAGGGTTTAACAAAATCTGTGTTCCTGATTTAGTTTTGATTGATTATATCTCTGGCTTCTTTCATGGGGCTATTAATTGACTATGGGGAGTGGCTGCTTTTCACCACCATTAAGTCGCTAGTCAGGAGTAGAACAGAGACATGGATTGTTTTGAGGTCCTTCAGATTGTGCAACATAGAAACAGGCTGTTAATTTTGTAACCACCAGTTAGCATTAGTAGGGATGGCTTGAGTTTCTCGTTTGATTATGGATCAGGGGCTATGGCTTAGAGTCTCTTTGGGGTAAGGTAAACTGATGAGTGAGTTGAGGCAGCGAAAGATGGAGTCATGCCGGGTTTTTCAAGCAGTTGTTTATAAAAGAATATGTGAAGTGGTGGAAAACAGAATTTGCTTGGCTTTTCCTAGTTTATCACCTGAGAAGGTGTTTGAGACTTTTTAGCAGACTTAGATCTATCACAGAGCATATTTAGGGGAGCCCTTATGCAGGTTAGTTGATAACATACAATACTTTACGAAGTCCAGTGAATTTCAGGGCACCTGGCTGACTCAGTTGGAAGAGCACGTGACCCTCGATCTCAGGGTTGTGAGTTCAACCCCCACGTTGGGTGTAGAGAGTACTAAAAACAATAAATAAAATCTTAAAAAAAGAAAGTCCAGTGGATTCAATAGTGTTGCTTATTTATCGAGAGACTATTTATCAGTCACTTATGATGCATAAATTACTATCCTAGACAAAGGACAGAATTTTAACTATAAATTGTTATAACGTAAACTGTATCCAGTATTGTTACCATGTTAACTGTATCTTATTGTAGTCTGATCTTTAAAAAAAATATTTATTTTTTTGAGCACAGAGTGAGAGAGCATAAGCAGCGGGGAGCAGGAGAAGGCTTGATCCCAGGACCCCAGGATCATGACCTGAGCCAAGGGCAGATGCTTAACCACCTGAGCCACCCAGTCGCCCCTGAAGTCTGATTTTTAAAAAAATGCATAATGTCACATTGTTGAGCAGAAAATTTCAGGTCAACAACAGGATTTAATCCACTCTAGGTAAAAAATAAAAAAAAAAAGGTATAACTTTATGCTTTTGTACATGTGTGAAACATTTTGGAAGATCCACAAGAAACTGAAAAATAGTCTAATATGGAATGTCATAATTAATGGCTGCCAACGTAGAAAACAACCAGATGTTATGTGTTTCCTGATGGAGCTGGAATCTGGTTGAGACTCTGGATCTAACTGGGAAATCAGCAGAAATATGAGCGGCAAAGACATGTGTAAACTGACGGGGGGCAGACATGAAAATCCAGGCAGCGGGAAACTGTAGAAAAACAACTCAGTCCTTCAACAGATTAATTGTAAGGGGGAAAATGATGGAGCAGTGACTTGGATGTCAGATGATATTGAGGAATTAATGTTTTTATTTTCTTAGGTAATGAAACCGAGGTCTAGATTTTCCGAATCTCTATCTTTTAGATGAACATGATGAAATATTTTTGAGTAGATAACAATATATTTGGAGATAGTTTTCAAAATAACCTCAGGGGCATGGGAATGGATAGGGTGGAGCCCAGATGAGACTGGGCATGACTTAGTAATGGTACACACCTGGGTCATATTAATGCAAGGATTCTCTCTAGTCTTGAATATTTGACATTTTCCATCATAAAATTTTTAATGAAGTAATCATCAAAACTAGTCTATTTCCCCTTCACTCCATGTGGAGAGGCATAGTGAGAGGTTCATGGTAAGTAACAGCCCTGAAATGCTCCAAGTTGGAATGATCTTAGAAAGATGAGCTCGTTTGCTGGCACTGTGCCCTGGGTGTCCAGGGGCTGGGAGAGGGAGACAGGGAGAGACTCCATCGGTGGGGCTTTGTGAATCCCACACGTGCACTTTGACCACAGCTGTTCCACTTGTATATTTTATTTCTTGGAGTTTCCCATAAGATTTCACTTGGGACAAAAAGACTTTTTGCTGCTTTAAAAAAAGACAAAGGTTTGGCAATCACTCCCTAACATTCTATTTAATTAGGAAACCGAAGCCCAGAGAGGGAAGGTGATGTACGCAGGCTCACACCGAAGGTGCATAGCCCCAGACCTCTTGGTAGATGTTCTTTGCACTACTCAGTCATGCTGCTGGTTATTCTTTAAGCCTCTTATGCAGGGCCCCCCAGGAAGATAGATCACCTGCATTCTGGTTTCAGGTCCTACACCCCCCTCCCCTGCCTGCAGCAGAAGCTGGGTTGAAGTCATTCTCTGTGTGCAGAGTGCTGGCTCTGGGCTCTGGGCTCCGGCTCCAGGCTCCCTGACTTGCTCTCAGCCTCAGCTCCTGGCCGTGCATCTGTGCCAGGGAGCCCTGCAGCAGGAGGAAGACATTGAATTTGGGAAATGAACAGTCTTCTTGGGACCCTACACGGGCTGAAAAGCCTGTATATTGAACACTTAATCATTTTTAATGCTTGTTTCATCTGCTGCTCAACTTTATTTGCTTTAGTAAAACCTAGGAGCCTCATAGGGCCCCCCTTCAGGGCCAGGTACACACATGGAGCACAGCTAGAATCCAGGCATGTGGCAGTATTTCTGTAAAGTGGTGGGTCCCTCCTACCCCGTATCCAGATATCAACCTAGGCAAAGACGGGAATGGGTAAACTAAAAGTACGGGCAAGATTGGTAGGAACAGCTTATAGAATCTCTTCTGTTAATGTTAGACCAGTGGCCCTTAAACCACTATTACCGCTCCCCCCCCCCAAAAAAAAAAAAAACATGAAGGATAAGGCTTAGCTTTTATCGGGAACCTTTTGGTAGAGATTTGGGGATGGAGAGAGGGTCTTAGTATAGTGAGGGACATCCGGGAGGATGGTGGTAGTGACTTTGGGTGCAGTTTGAATAAGCCCCCATAAAACTCTCCTACCTATGATCTCACTCCTCTACCCCTGCCACTCTTGAGATCTCCTGTTTCATCTCAAGGCTGTTTAGCATTATGGAGTATACTTAGAGCTGAGCTCAGGACTGGCATCCATCTGCTGGAGGCATTATTAATAGCAGTCTTTAAGGCATGCCTTGTATGCTTTGACTCTGGGTTACAGGGATGGCTAGGATCTAGTATGTGCTCTAAGGTGCATAGTCTAATAAACTAATGAAAAAATAACACATAGAGGCTCAATTTTAGAGAGTCTTCACTCCTTGCCAGGCACCATGTTAATTTTTTTAAGATTTATTTATTTATTTATTCATGATAGAGAGAGAGAGAGAGAGAGGCAGAGACACAGGAGGAGGGAGAAGCAGGCTCCATGCCAGGAGCCCGACGCAGGATTCGATCCCGGGACTCCAGGATCGCGCCCTGGGCCAAAGGCAGGCGCCAAACTGCTGAGCCACCCAGGGATCTCCCCCCCCCCCCCATGTTAATGTTTTACCTGTGTTTGGTAATTTAATCCTTGCAGCAACCATAAAGGAGAGTCACTATTAATAACCCCACTTACAGAGGGGGCACTGAGTTCAGAGAGGTTCTGTGACTTGCCTGAGGTTCTAGAGCTCAGAGTAAGTGCTTGGAGCAGGATTTGACACTAGGCAGCCATCTCAGAGCCCTCTTACCACCATGCCCTACTGCTTTCTGCTGTGGTGAGGACATTGCAGTGTGTTGAACACAGGCACAGACATGTGCATGAGCACAGAGGTGATGGAGAAGCAGAGGGGACCCATGCTCATGAGTGGGGAGGAGATAGGGAAGTCAGGGAAGGCTTTAGAGTAGAGAGACCCAAGTTGGGTTTGGGGGATTAAATGGAGTCTACCCAGAGAAGCCAGGAGTGGAAATTCAATTCAGGAGCCAGAGCAAACAGAAGCGGCTGTTTGGAGAGTGGGAGGTGGTTGGCTTGTGCTGGGATAGAAAACTCAAGTGGAAGAGAGAGCAATAGATGGACACACGGGAGAAGTCCTCAAGGGCACCATCTGCCCTGTCCTCCAATTCAGTAGCTGCTAGCCACATGTAACTACTTTAAATTAATTAAAATAAAATGAAATAAAAATTCCAGTTCCTCAGATAAGTCTGAATCCATGCAGCTAGTGGCTACCATATCGGATAGCACAGATATAGAACATTTCCATCAGGGGATCCCTGCATGGCTCAGTGGTTCAGCGCCTGCCTTTGGCCCAGGGTGTGATCCTGGAGTCCCGGGATCGAGTGCCGCATCAGGCTCCTGGCATGGAGCCTGCTTCTCCCTCTGCCTGTGTCTCTGCCTCTCTCTCTCTCTCTCTCATGAATAAATAAATAAAATCTATTTTTTTTTTAAAGAACATTTCCATCATTGCAGAAGGTTCTGTTGGAGAGTGCTGGGCTAAATTGTTTTCTTATTTGGCACACACCTGCCAGGCCCCACCTGGCTGGTCACCTGCAGGTGTCGGGACAGAGAGTTTGTTTTGGTTTGGTTTTGGTGGAAGAGCCTGGGCTCTCAGTGGAGGGGTAGGGGGATGGTGTGTGCAGTTAGAGCAGAAGCATCGTATAATTGCTTAAGATAGGAATGTTGGTAACTTTTTAAAAAGCACCGCTCAGATCAGTGTATAAAACTCCCAAGAAATATGTCATTTCCCCTCTTAAGCCAGCAGAGCTAACTAGTTTCATTAAAAAGGCAATGGCAATCTATTTTTAATTTTATTTTTTATTAAAAAACACCCTACTGCTTGAGATTCTAATCTCTAACTGAATAATAGGTGTCATTTTAGTGTTGCGAATAGCCAGCAAAATAGCATGCATCGAGGGTGCTTAATAAATAGGATTCAGTGCTTTACATTAGCGTAGGGACAAAAATAGGTCAAAAAGCTTTTCCTTTTTCCTTTTGAGTACAGTGTTCTGACTTTCCAGATGGTGAAGAACCATTTAGAGCTATAAAGGGATTTTGATTTAGATAATGGTAACCTTGCTTAATTTCACAAAATTTATGTTTTGTAAAAGGGACTTGGCTTTCTTTGAAGTTCTGTGAGCAGTGGATCAATAGTTTCAAATGTTATTTGTGACCAAGAGATTCAGTTTTGAGGACTTTTTGTGATTTACTCCCTGTGTTTTGAAACAATTTGCCACTATTTTTGGAGTACTTGCTTTCAGAAGATTTGTACTTGAGTCCTGATTGTGTCTCTTAGTAGCTGTGTGACTTTGGACAAGTCACGCAGTCTGTAATGGGCACCTCTTGATTTTCCAACTCAGCATTTATTCGGCCCTCTCAGTCTTTCTTAGGAAATCTAGTGCAGCCCATGAGCTTTGGAGGAGACCCTATCATGCCCAACTTCAGGGTGTGACCTATAATACCAATTATACCTCACTACAGTGATTTGGGTGGGCACAATCATATGCGATGGGACTTTTGTATGGACTGTTGAGACAGGTGCATGTATTCTTTTCCTTGAACTTTAGAGGCTATAGCTGTGCACATCTGCCTACATCCTACCTAGTAGCTCTGCACTGCTTGGCATCTGCGAATGAGGTCAGTGAGGTTAAGAGCAGAGCTGAGAACAGGAGAGAGATCTAGATCACACCTTGCCTGAGGGCAGATCTACTCTTGGACTTTGTAGATTATAAGCCACTAAATTCTCTATTTTGTTTACAATAGTTTTTCTATCCCTTAAACTGGAAAAGTCCCCTTACAATCCTTGTGACACCTTTTTACACATTCATAAAGGAAAAAAATTATGAAAGTATTTTCCCATCACCTAGGATTGTTGTAAAGGTGAAGAAAGGTGATATATCCAGAAGCATTTTCAAAAGTAAAAAAAATCATGTTCAGATAGATATTTGCAAGAAAAAAAAGATGTTAGAACGTTTCAAACCAAATTTTGACTTTGTTCTTTTTGGACAAGGAGCAGCAACTTAGTTTCATGGATCAAAGCTAACAGAAGAGATTAGATCATATTTTAACATTCTCAGTATTTTCTCAAAGTGAGTTAACCTCCAAAAATAATTTTAAATGAATATATGTAAAAGTAGTTCTTAAGGACTGAGAGTAAGACTGCAAAAGGATTCTTTATTTTTAGGACCATTTTTGTTTTTCTGAACTAGGTCCTTTTTTAGTGTATTAATTTTCTTAGATTTTTAAGTGGGGCTATCTTTTGAGAGGCACCTATATAGTGCTGGGCTAGCTGTTTTGCATATGATATCATTAAATCAGTCTATGGCCATACCACCCTGAATGCACCCGATCTTGTCTGATATCATTAAATCACTTTTTAAAAAAGATGTATTTGTTTTAAAGAGTGGGGAGGGGCGGAGGGGGGGGGAGGGAAAGAATCTTGAGCAAACTCCATGCTGAGTGTGGAACTGGACACAGGGCTCTATTTTCACCACCCTGAGATCAAGATCTGAGCCAAAACCAAGAGTCACATGCTCAACTGCACCACCCAGGCACCCCATTAAATTGGATATTTTATATTAAGTGTGGGGTAGGCTAGACTGTAAAACCTAGTCACTGTGGATGTGTTTTTCACATTATACATTTTCCTATCTTGGTTTGTATTGTCTCTTAACTTCTGCAATTCAGAGGCATTTTAGAGGCATATTCTCTAATGATCTAGCCTGTGGATCATTTAATAATGATTTCATCTTCCACAAGGGACTGGGATGAGCAGAGTTTTATATCCTAAACAGCAGAAAGTGCATGGGCTTTGAGGCTGGGTGGATGTGGGTATGAATCTAGAGTCCCCACTGTTGGGTCTGGGTGTCTTCATCTGGAAAAAAAAAAAAAAAAAAAAAGGAAGGCTCACAGTTCTCTGTGGTGGGTTTGTTGTGAGGATTGCAGGGGGTGATGCATATGAAAGCACCTCATACCTGGTAGGTAATCAGTAATCACTTTGCTTATTTTTTTTCTTCATCTAGATGAGATAGTTTCAGGCAGTGAGTCTAGCTCTAGGGAAATTAGGAATTTTATTAAAGAATCAATTTGTCCCAGTAGCATTCATCTTTTAATTCTTTAGACTACTAAATAATCTTGTTCTCACACAGATGTTCTATATTTTGAGATCTGGGCATGTAGAAAGAGGAGAATGTTCTCCAGGGATGCTAAAATATATTTATTTGTCCATTCACTTATTCATTCAAATTATAATGGGGACCTTCTCTGCCAGGTGTGAGGAAACATCTTTCTTTCACCTCTCCTAGGTCATTTCTTGACTTCCTCGTAGATCTGTGGACCTTGGGGTCATTTCTGAAGCTGATACTTAGATAAAAGTAGACTTTTCTACCAGAATTCCATGTTTGCTCACTCTTGGGACAGATTTTTCTGTCATGGGAGTAGTCCATTTCTTTCATTTTTTCACCCCTTCTCTTGATGCAGATAAAAATTTGGAGAGCTGTTGAGGGAAAATGGACAGGATAAATTCTGCAGACCAAATCTGGAGACCTAATAGCTCGGGGGAGAGTGACCAGGAGGTGGAGAGCTACCTGGGGCAGGACTTTCAGCACTGGAGCTGTCCACCAGCCAGATGGGCTATTCCCTAAGGCAGGTGAAAATCTACTGCCAGTGGTGTTTCATTAAAGGCCACAGGACAAATTTTTTTTTTTTTTTTAACATTTTTTGAGATCTAGTGGCTCTGTGACTTACTGAAGTTTGAGTAAAGGATATTCCAGCATCCGTATCCCCAACTTAGAATGTCAGGAGAACCTTGACGTTTAGACCATCTGATAAGAGACAGCCACAGAGAATGGTCTAGAGCAGAGACTAGCAAATGACAGCCTACCACCTGAGCCTGTGAAATAAGAATGGATTTTATTATATTTTTCAGTGGCCAAAAAAGAAAAGAAAATACTATGTCACGACATGTGAAAATGGCGTGAAATTTAAATGTCAGGTATTCACAAAGAAGGTTTTGTTGACATACAACCACACCTGTTCCTTCACTGTTGTCTGTGGCTGCTTCCCACCACAAAGGCAGAGTGGAATAGTTGCAACAGAGGCCATATGGCCCAAAGCCTAAAATATTTACTGTCTGACCTTTTACGTAAATAGCATGCTGATCTATGCTCTAGAGCAGAGCTTCCAGACTCTTCTCACCCGAAGCGTCGTGGAAAATGATGACGTTTGCTTAGCCAACTGAGATCCATGGGAGGTGCCCTGCTGTCCGAGGGCTGGAGGACCAGTGGCTCAGCCCGCCTGACATCCTGGCTCACAGACCGCCCTGGTCAGGGGCTTCAGTCCCACCTGCGGCTGTTTGATACAGACACTCTCACCTGGGCTTGCTCTTCTCCAGCTTTTTAAAGATGCCCCAGGACTCAGATGTTCGCAGTCATCTGCATTGCTTTTCATGGTGCTCTTGATGTCGCTTGTGCTGCAATCTCTTTTTCTTTGTTCTCAGGCCCTAGGCCTTTCATAATCTGTTTGAATTAGCCCTTCCCAAAGGTGTTAAGGGCAGGTACGAAAGCGTTGTTGTTAAGAATTTCATAATGTGGTTGGAGAAGCAGGACTTCCACTTACATATGTGGAATGGAGGGTATTAAAAGGCTGTCTTTGGCGTGGCTATCATGGGATCTGCTGCATCCCAGCACCAGCTGGTAGAAACGGCCTCACCCTTGTTGATAGGACTGCTCTGGGCATCTGTGCCCATTGCTTTAAGGGTGGGCACCTGATATACTGGCCACTCCACAGAGTCTGGGTGGCATTTCTTGTAGTGGATTAGCAGAAGAACCCGAAGCCTGGTGTGATAATGCTGATTAGTTAAGTATATCTTTCAGAGAATCTTAACTAGAAATCCAGAGCAAGGAGCTGCTGGGTAGCAGGAAAAGAAGCAGAGAGAGGGGAATTCATTCCTGTCACAAATACTCACAATGTTTCTCTTAGGGATGAAGTGCTCTTCTCAGGGTGTGGACAAGCAAAGTCCCTTCTTTCTTGGATGTTACATTCCAGGGTAAGAGAATATAGAAAAAATGCTTCTTAAAGAGAAGTGCTATAAAGGAAATAATCCAGATTGATAGGCTAGAGAGTGGATCATAGGAGGGAAGGGTTAGGTATCAGGGGAGGCCTCTTAGGGCGGGGACAGCTGAAGGCTGTGCTAAAGTGGGTCTGCAAAGATAGGTCAGTAGAGCATTCTAGGCAGCGGGATCAGCAAGTGCAAAGGTCCTAAGGTGCAAGTAAACTCGGCTTGTTCATAGGACAGAGAAAAGCCATTGTATCTGAGATGTAACAGTGGGATATGAAGTTGGAGGAGACAGGGCCAGATCTTACAGACACATGGAGCCAGGAATCAGCTCATGGCAGAGCTCATGCTCCCTCAGCTGTGGTCCCTTGTGCTGCCTGGGTTCTAGCAGCCAGTGCTGTGTTGCTTGGTTGTACTGCAGCTGCTGTTCTGGGGCTCATGGGAGGGGCTGTCTCCCTTTTTTGTCCTTCAAGTGTTCATGATACATTGTTATTATCTGGGCTGGCCTCATTAAGTCTCTGCTTTTTTGCAATCTCATCTGAACCACAACTAGTACTTACAGTATGCCGATCTGTCTTCATACTTTATATGGATTTACTCACTTTTTTTCCCCAGTGAGGTAGATAACTGTGCTCATCCCCATTTTACAGATGGAGAACCTGAGGCAGAGAGAGGTTAGGTTACTGGTCTCAAGCAACCAGTTAGGAAGTCGGAGGCCCGAGGTTTGAGCTCAGGTGGCTGGATTCTGAAGCATGGGCCTCTCCCTCACCACCTTGTGCTCCCCCTTGAAACCCACGAGTGCAGTGGAGGCACCTGGTTGTGGAGCCAGGCCTAGGTGGAGCTGGGTGGGAATAGAGGGAATGTAGAATTGTGGGTGAGTGTAGCAGATGAGATTCAGCCTGGAGCAGCTAAGGTGGCAGGAATTCATGATGTGCATGAAGCAGCAAATGGACGGAAAGAAAAGACAAGGCTTGCCCTTGGTCCTGTTGGCTAGGGGAGCTCTTCTGTTTTCCCAGGGGACCATGAATGGGGAGACTAACACTCAGTTGGCACCACTGCATGTCAGACATTTGTTATTGTTTCTAACCCCAAAAAACCCTGCAAGGAGGTGGCTTGGAGAGGTAGAGACCTCTGCCATCATCACGGATCCAGGATTTGAACTTTTGAACGACCGGACTACACTGTCTTTCAACTCCATCACCCCCCCCCCCCCCCCCCCAGTCCAGCCCTCAGGAAGTAGGCTGAACAAGAGGAGCGAGCTGCACTCTACATTGGTCATTGTCAACGTCTTCTGGCTGTGGAACCCTCTGGAGCGGCTGTTAAAATGTGGCCTTTCCCCCAAAAGTGCTCGTTTACATACATTTGCAGACACATGGTGTTGCATGCACATTGAAGGACTTCACTGCATCTCTTGAATGGGTCCAGAGCCCTGTTCCCATCTCTCAAAGTGAGGCTGAACCCGACAGACCAACCCGGTTGGGGGGAAGAGGAACAAAGTGATTCCTGACTGCTTGCCTTATGTGGATCCAACAAGCTGTGACCTCTTATCTAAATAGCATAATTTAAGTGCCCACTTATGTGTCAAGTCTGGGACCAAGAGCTCACATGCTTCATTTAATTTCTACATCCCTAGGAGCCTATGTTATGGGTATTATAATTTCCTCTAGTTCGTTCGTTCGTTCGTTCGTTCCTTCCTTCCTTCCTTCCTTCCTTATTTTGTTTATTTGAGAGAGAGCACACACAAAAGCAGGGGGGGTGGGGGAGAGGGAAAAGCAGACTCCCCACTGACCAGGGAGCTCAACGATGTGGGGCTCGATCCCAGGATCATGAGATCATGATTTGAGCTGAAGGCAGATGCTAAACTGACTAAGCCACCCAGGCACCCCAATTTCCTCTATTTTAAAGATAATAGAACAAAGCATAGAGTTTGAGGGATTGATCCATGCCAGATGAGCTGCAGAGCCAGGATTCTAACTTAGCTCTTAGTTATACTGAATTTCCAAGTGGTCAGGCTGCAGCTAGTGCCAACATGTTCTTAGCATGAATAAACAAGTGCTTGTAGGTATTGCCAGGTCCTCAAATGCCATTTCTTACCTGCCTCTGTTAGGCAGCTCAGATCCTCGAGCCAGGGGAATGCTATTGAATTTCTGGTTCTGTCTTGAATGCCATCGATGCATTAATTAACGTGGCTGTGCAAGCACCTGACACTCCTGGAGGGCCACAGGGATGTGGCGTCCTTGCCACTTGTGTTGCACGCAGCAGTGCAGTTAATCCCTGCTGAGACAGCTCCACGCCATCCAGGGGGCTGACAATCATAGGGGGTTTGCGCAGACTTGCCTGCCACTACAGACCCCAAGTGCAGAATTGTAAATGAACAAACACTTAAAGATGCCACATATTGGGTAAATGCTTCTCCAGCGGTAAAATATTACACCAACAGAAAACCCTTATAAACATGTAATAATAATTTACGCATAAGTACCAGCTCTAAAGTGAAATTCAGCTCAATCGAGTTTTGCAAGAATTTTCCCTGGTGGAGAGTGCTAGCCATTGTGTGAATTCTCATCTGGGTGAAGAAAAACAAAATCCATTTCCCTGAGCATAGTTATTCTTTGAAATAGCTTTGGCCTCAAACTTTAGAGGGAAAAATTATCCTGCGTGGGAAATGCTAACTGTATCATTTCTAAAGCTGTAGCTTTGTTGCCGAGGCATATTAACACTATAGAAACTTTTACTCAGGGCTTATGACTTGCCCCTGCCTGATGTTTCCATTTACTTAAAGAAGAGTGAAATGAGTGAGCAATGTTCTTTTTTCCCCCAGCACTTTTCCTCTGAATATTCATTTTTATGGTTCAGCCTTTTTAAAAAAGAAAACTTGAATTGTTTGGCTTAAATGTTCTTAAGTGTTCATCAACTAGAGACCAGAATAAGAAAAAAAAAAATTGCTGAGATTCCTAGTGCTCTCCAGTTATTTCTGAAGGTGGATAGTATATCCAGGTGCCATATATATATGTGTATGTGTGTGTGTATAAGCGCCTGCCTTCGGCTCAGATCATGATCCCAGGGTCCTGGGTTCGAGCCCCATATCCAGCTCCCCGCTCAGTGGGGAGTCTGCTTCTCACTCTCCCTCTGCCCCTCCCCCTCTCATGCTTGCTCTCTTCTCTCTCAAATAAATAAAGAAAAGCATTTCCTCAGGGTCCTGGGGGCTGGGACCAGATCAAGGTGTCTATGGGGTGGTTTCTCCTGAGGCGTCTCCCCTGGGTGCAGACACCATCTTCTCCCTGGGTCCTCATGCTGTCTTTCCTGGGTGCGTATCTGTCCTAATCGCCTCTTCTTAGGACGCCAGGCAGATTGGATCACCCTAGAGACATCGTTTATCCTTCATTACTTCGTTAAAGACCCCGTCTTCAAATACCATCACACTCTGAGGTCCTGGGGGTTGGACGTCAATTTGAGGGGGGAGGGCGAATTTGTGAATTTGAGGGGGGAGGGCGAGGAGGGTCATAGTTCAGCCCTGAACAGGGCAGTTACTGACTTGATTTTAGCACCTTGTCACTGGTGAAGTGCCATTCAGATGTTCAGGTGTTATGAGGACTTTCAATCTAATTGAGGATATAATGAACGACATGAAAGTCAATTCATTGTATGGGTTGGTATCTTCTAAGCACCTTGGCAAGCATAGTGCTTTTGGGGTTCTGGGGGGTGGGCTTCACTCCACCCCCTCTGTGGGACATGGGGGGTTTTCCAGCATGTGTCCTCTCATTGACAGGACACATGTGTCCTGTGGCTTATTGAATCCTGTGGCCTGCCTTTACCCACCTGAGGCGCAGACACTCCATGGTACCTACAGGGTCCTGTCTGCCTGGTCCACCAACAGTGGCCTAATGATAGCACTTATTGAGTACTTGGTATTTGCTGGGCACAGTTCCAGGCAGACTCCTGTCTAGAGTTTTGGTACCCCCCCCCCCCGCCCCGCCCCGGGTTCACAGAGTATGTGCTGGAGTTTGTATTTGAACCAGGGGGTCAGCCCCAGGCTCCATGCTCTTACCTGCTGAGATATATTGCATACCAGTGAGGCTGTTCTCCTGGACACAGGTCACTAGGTGCTGACCGGGCCACAGCTGGAGCCACCAGGTGCAGTTTGGGGCTGCTGCTCATCTACTCTGTGCCCTCTGGGTGGAGCCAGCCTGGTCCCATCCCTCTGGGCTTGCCTCAGTGCAAAAGCCCTTCCTGACTTTCATTCTGTAGAGTTCTGAAATGGAGTCTAAGCCACAGCTCCCAGGCAGCTTGGAGGCTCTAGGTCCTGTCTCCATTGGACACTCACCCCACTTTTGGTTAAGGCTTCAGTTTGTTTTAGTCCCTCTGATTGCTTTTGGTTGCCGGACCTCCCATCTCCCTGTTGGGTCTATTCCTGATCTATTTTGTTGCTTATGTGGGAGCTCCTGGGCTTGGACTTTGCTGTATGCACTTACATCTGATCTGTGTGTGAGGGCAGAAGATGGCTGGGCACCTCCAGGGCCCTCCCCAGCCCTGGTGGAGGCTCCCTGGTCATCTGGTTGACATGGTCAGTGCTGGAACTCATGGTGCTCCAGCTGGGAAAATGCAACATTATGGGACCCTGGTAAAAAGGGCCACTGACTAGAGGCTCTCTGGGGAGGTGTTTGGCTCCAGAATCTTGAAAACTGATTTGGAATTAGCTAGAAAGAAAGGAGGGGAGGATCTGCTGGTCAGTGGGAGTGGCAGGAGCAGGAAGGTGAGGGACTTTTGAGATGCACAAAGGAGGGCACTGTGGAAATCTGTTAGTACCAGGACCCAGAAGCCTGAGAGTTGGAAAGGTGAAGGGGGAGGACTCTGGGCCAGGTGGGGAGGGGCTTCGTGTGCAAGCCAGGCAGCTTGAATGTTGTCTTCAGGGGCTCAAGTCTTTGTGTGTGTGCGTGTGGTGCATATGTGTTGTGAGGACTCCCATCTCAGAGACCCCACTTACAGCGGTGTGCCTGTTTCTAAGTGAAAGGATCCATGGACTTGATTTTGAAGGCTGGAGGGCTGGACAGGAAGCCACTAAGGAGAGAGGCAGACATAGCACTTGAGTTTTCATTCAGGGATCTTTTTTAAAGTCTGAAAAGTACTTTTCTGACAGCTGGTTGCTGGGAGTCATCACCAGCCTGAGATTACTCCTGTGGGCCCGGGGGCCACCCGAGGCCTGAGGCCGGCATTAGGTCTTTATGCAGCTGCTGCTGAGCTTCCCACCCGCTTGCTCAGCAGCTCTTTCCACTCTTGGCAGTGTTTCATCTCTCCAGACCTCCTGTCTCCTCGTCTGCAGGTGTGCTTCTGGAAGAATAGGAAAGGAGGAGCAGAGGGACGGTGCTCAACCTGCACCCCACGCAGGATGTAAAGTACTGCATCACATGTAACTCTTCTTTCAGTGAATTTCTTGTCACTCCTTTGCTCTGTATCCCCAGAATCTCTGCTAACATGGGAGTAGGATCACCGCCACCATTACCATTACCACCGTCATCATTACCATCACCATCACCATTATCATTACCATCACCATTATTCCCACCAGCACCAGCACCACCATTACCACCATCATTACCATTATTACCACTACCACATCATCACCATGACTATCATAACCATTAACCACTGCCATCATTACCACCCCATTACCACCAGTATCATTACCATGACCACCACTACCTTTACTACCACAACCATTACCACCGTCATTACCACCAGCAACACCATAACCATAACCAGCACCAATGCCATTACCACTACCATCATTACCACCATTACCACCACTACCATCATTATCACCACTACCACCATTACTACCAGCACCACCACCATCACCCTTCACCCTCACTTTCAATGTATCAGGATTTCTGGCCTCAGGAATACTTGCATCCCCCAGTATCCTTTATGTCAAGCATAAAGGATATGCTTGACCTCATTTAATTTTCAACAAGTGGCAATTAGTCACTTGTTGACAAATTCATTTTGCTTTTGAGGAAACTGAGGTATGGGGATGTTAAATAAGTTGGCCAAGATCATGCTGCTGACACGCGACAGAGATAGAATCCAGATGGGCCCCCGGCACCAGGGGGAGCCACTGCCGCCTCTCACGGAGGAGGCCTGGCCTGGTAGCTGGGGAGGGGATCCGGAAGGCCGTCCACTCCGTCTGCCCTGGATCTGTGTGGTGTTGCTTCTCTCTGCTCTCCAGATCCCCGAAGTTTTATGTTCTAATCAAGTGTGGTCAGCACTTGCTCATGGAAATTGATGACGCAGCACAACCTCTTTCTGTAAACTTCAGAGATGGAGTGTCCTTTGGAGACAGAGTGGCTGTGGGTCTCAGACCTTGAGGGTGGGGGTACGCACCATCGCTTTAATAAATGAGCTGAAAGCCTCATTGGCCTCCAGCCTGAAGGGCCTCGGTGACTGATGGGCAGATGGAACGTCACATCTGTCTTTGGGGTGCTGTTCCTCACCTCCCCACCGCCAGGCTCTCACCCCGGCACTTCCTGCTTGGAGTCTCCATCTCTCGTCCCTTCCCGGGACAGGTCACCTGTAATCTCTCAGGCAGGGGACTTGCCTGCCTCCTGCCTTCACCCTCCGGGAAGGGTGGTTTCTTCTCAGGATGTCTGCAAGCTCCACGGCTTGGGAGGAGTTAAGTCCAGCCAGGCTGCCGCCTGGGAACCTGTCCCCCTGGATCTCTGTTGGTTTTAATCTTCATTATCTTGAATGACAATGCTGTCAGCACCCGGGAGGGATCCTTGAGCAGCCAGATGGTGGCTGGATTTTTCTGCCAGTCATCAGTTTTCATCTGATTGCAGCGCAGGTGCAGGGAGGAGCCGTTTCTCAGCACTCCTTCAGATTGCCGCTGCTTGAGTAGATTCCTCCAGGAACCTTTCCAGGGACTGTTAAGGCTGGGAGCAACCCAGAGAGTTGGGAGTTCACCAGAGAGGTGAGGTGGTGGATTCATAAATAGTTATTGATGTCAATTATACGCAAATAAAGAATTTTTATACATTTATTGAGCACCTACTATGTACCAGGAGTTACCCTAGGCCCTGGGGACCTGGGAATGAGCAAAACCAAGCCCCTGGTCCAGTGGCTCTTCGAGGAAACAGACATACATGGGACACATCAAGTGCAGGAGGTGCTGAGAAGGGAAGATAAAGCAAGATAATAGCATCAAGGGTCAGAGGGTGACTGGGCCATGACGTGGGGTGGGGTGTTGTCTTGAAGAAGTCTGAAGATGGGGGATGTTTGGAACCCGCCTTGGCCTGTGTTCTTCTCCCTCTAGTCTTTCCGTATTGCTCTTAGGTAGTTTTGATAGTCATTGTGTATAAAGGACTTCTTTGCTTTCTGTCATTCTAGCATTATTACGTTTTCTCATTCATTCCTTTACTCCTTCAGTGATCCTTTACTTAGGATGCCACTGGTGTCAGGTACTACTTTCGGGACCAGGAATTTAGAAGCAAATATGCTCCCTTGGGGGCAGCCCCTGGGATATGGGATGCTGGCATTGAAGTCACCCCCAGAGTTGTCACTACTTCATTGCTGCTGATCGCCAGCACCTCGGGCTCTCCCGTGCCTTCTCTGGCTCACCTCATCGACTGCTCTCTCACCCCTCTGGAGAGTGGTCCTTCCCTGAGAAGAGAGAAAGCCCTTTCTTTCTCAGCCAGGCTTCCTTCTGGATCCTCCTTCATGGCCAGGCCTCAAAGCAGAGCCTGTGGCAAGGCTTCCACATTCTCAGCATGGCCATCAGAAGAACCTGGCTTCCGTCCCCAAGCATCAGGGAGCTGGTTGTTAGGTCTACACCCGTTGCCCTCCACCCATTGTCACTCCCCCTGAATTGGGCAGCACACATCCTCCCGTCTACTACCTCCTGCAGCAGACGCCCTGCTCCAGGTGCTTCCTGGGACTCCCGGGACTCAGCCAGCTCCTTGGGGACTCCCAGCCTGCTGCCTGTGCCAACACCTCTTCCCCTGCCCTTCGGAGACAGGTCGCCTCCAGGTCCTGTGGCTTCTTCTCATTCTTGAACTCACCCCCTTGGTATGTGGATACCTTTTCCTACCTGTCCTGTCGGCAACTTTAAACTTAGTGTGTCGAAGACCCAATTCTTCACCTTCCCTCCTCCCGACGGCTCCCCCTTAGGCTCCCACCTGTGAACATAGTACTTTCATCCCTGTTGTCACGTTACTTCTTCACACTAACCCCAGGAATTCCCGCAGTACCGAGTCCCATGCCCAGCCCTATTGTTCCTTTTTGACTTTGTGTCTCCCCTCTCCCAGCCCTCGCCACCTGGGTCCTCTGGAGAACAGTGCTCCTGGGAGGAGCCATGGATTGAAGTAGCTTTGGTTTCCCTAGCTGTGTCTTTTGGGTAATTCCAGGCCAAAAGCTTTCACCTCTGGCCTCTTTTCAGTTGGAAGAAGCTAGAATGTGCTGATTCCCAGGATGGCTCGAGCTTTGATATATCTTAGGTTTGTGACCTGTAAGGTAAAATATTTCCTAATTATCTTAAAATTAGGTAAGAAGAGAACTGAAGTAGGTGGAAAAATGTCCTCTGGAGAGAGGAAGGCTTAATCCCCAGAACCTGTAAGTATTACTTTATTTGAAAATTGGGAAAGACCCTTTGCAGGTGTGATGAAGCAAACTGCTCTCAAGATAAGGAGATAATCCTGGATCCTCGGGGGGTGCCCAAAGTGCAGTCACATGCCTACTATAGGGAGGCAGCGGGAGATGGTCCACAAACAGAAGTGGGGATGACGATGCGAGGGAGAAATTGGAGCCATGAAACACAAGTCAGGCACTGAGAAGGACAAGGAACAAACTCTCTAGACCCCTCCCTGGGGAGAGCACCACCCTGGGACACCTTAATTTAGGACTTCTGGCCTCCAGAGCTCTGAGAGAGCAAGGTTCTATTGTTGTGAGCCACCAAGTTTGTATTACAGCAGACATAGAGGATTTTACCACAATTAAGCCCCCAAAACAGAAACCACTTTTGTAAAAAAAAAAAAGAGTAAAGAGTGTCTGTGTTTGAAATATGTCCCAGGTGGTGGATGTATCTGTTATTGGCACCAGGGTTTCTAGGTGTAGGACTGGTGGGGTTGGTGGCCTCAGCCCTGCCACTCCCCAGCCCTCGTTCTCCTCCCTGGCCCTCCTCCTCTCCAGCCCTGCTCCTCCTCCTGGGCCCTGCTCCTCCACAGCCCTTCTCTTCCCTGGTTCTGCTCTGATGATTTCCTAAGCCTTCTGCTCTGCTTCCTCTCCAAGTGGCACTTTGTGTCTTGTAGTTCTGGCGCCTTCCTCCCCTCCTAGCCTCGCCCACATCCACACCTGCTGTTTTGTTTCCCTAATTGCAGCTGGGGCGTTCAGCGGCTTCCAGTCTCTGTTGGAGACTGCGCTGTTGGGTGGTGGGGACAGCCAGGTGGGCTTTGTTGCTCTGTCTCTGTCAGCATCCCATATTTGGGCATTTGATAAATATCCCCATCCTGAAATGAAAAGACTGGCCTCTCGAATGTTCCTTTCTGGGGTTTTTGCTGTAGAGTAGCCCAGTCCTTTGGGTTCCCCTGCCCAGCTTTCTATAGTGAGGCCAGTGTTGTCTGCACAGTGGACTTGGGGAATTCCCTGGGGTATTCAGTCATTAGGTCACTCATTTATTAATCAACTACTAGAATCACAGATCAGAACATTTGAAGACTGGTTCCTAGAGATGATCCAACCTTTTTTCCTCATCTTGCGTACAAGAAAACAGAGGCCCAAAGTGTTGCCTCTGAGGGCGAGCGATAATACGATATGACATTAGACTTAGTTTATGTTGTCCACCTGCCTCTATCCCTCTCACCCCTCACTGCCCACACACTGTGCTAAAATGTGTTGGTGGGCCACAGCTGTCATTATATTTAATTTTATAAACAGCTGACATTTATTGAAGCCATACTATGTGTGAGGCACAGCTATTAGCACTTCCCTGTATCAGTCCATTTAATTATCATTAAAACCCAAGAGGTAGGTGCTATTATTAGTAGAAGAGTGTCTAGGCTTTTTCATTACTCAAGCCTTTAAATTCTGGGATCATCATTTGCTAAATTTAAACCTCATCTATAAAATGGGGGTCATAGTGCCTCAGGCCCTGAGTAGATATTTATAGGTGAAAGGAGCAAGTGGAGGAACATATAAATTATGGACTCAGAAAAATACATGTAATTAAGAAATATCAGTCAATAAAATGTTCACAAAAGCCAGGGGCCTGTGTGTTTAATTTGAGCCTGTGACATGAAACTTTTGTTGCATTCATTTTCCCCTCTGGAAAACGAGGATAGTAATATTTAGCTTATAAGATTGTTCTAAGGATTGGATGGGAGAGTGGTATAAGCAATGGACCTACCCTAGTGCGTAGCACAATGGCATGACATTGGTGATCACCCAATATTGGGTGGCAGCTTTTGTTTGCTGTTGAGATACCTGAAGGGCAAATGAGGAATGCATTGTCATTGGGCTGTGGGGTGCTCTGGGGTAACTGTAAAGTCCTGTTCCAAGATCTGCCCTTTTAACAGGACAGCCAGTGTGAAGTACAGATGACTCAGTTTTTGAACAAGGATATCTTGACCCCAAAGGGCAGCAGAAAGAGCTCTATCTACCATCAGCCCCAGCCAGGAAATTCCTCACTGTCTAATGGGAAGGTACAATGGTCAGAAGGAGCTGCTGGCTGGGTGCAGATGCATCTGTCCGCAGTCACACTGTCTATGGGCATGAGTCATTGGCTCTGTCCTCAGATGTGGAGGGCAAGGACAGGGAACAGCATGTCATCGGACCTAATTGATGGGGTGAGTGTTGCTGTGCTTTAGAGGGATAGTTGAGCCTAACTCTTTTTCCATTGTAAGCTCTATGTTAAGTTGGGCAGACTCTATTAACTATTTTTTCCAACTTAGAGGAGTATATATTGACCTCTGCTCTGTACCAGGCACTGTATTAGGTTCTGGAAAGACAGAAGGAAAAGACATGGTTTCTGTCCTTGGGCAGTTTAGAACTCCTAGGAGACATAGGCAAGGAAGCAGCAATAGCAGGTGCAGGCTGGTACTATGAGTGTATTTACACATGCACATGTGTGGGCAAGGCTTGTGCCATGGCCTGAGAAGAAGCTCATGAATTTTTCTCATTGGGAGGCCTCTTGACAGATGACTCATGATCTTGTTTCCTTTTTTAATATATCATTTATATTCATCAGGATGGATTAGGTTATGCTATTTATATGAACAATCCCCAAATCTCTATAGTTTTACAAGGATTTATTTCTTACTCCGGTAACAGGTTCATCTTTGGTTGGTATGTGTGTATGTGGAGGCTTTCTGCTCCATGTTACTCATACTCTGGGAGTCAGGCAGGTCCCACTCCTTGGAATGTCCTAGATCACAGCGGCTGCAGGAAGTTGGGACCCGGGGAATCACTTTCTGCCTCTAACAGAGTTTTGCTTACAGTTGGTTGGCCGCAGGCAGTCACCCAGTCGCAGTTTGCTTCTAGCAACTGGGGAAGATTAGACCTACCTGGAGAAGAGGAACCACATGATTACCGACAGCCTTGGATTGTTCTGACCAACTTCACATTTGAATTCCTAAGCTAGAGGCTATAAACAAAACAGTGCATTGAAAGAGGAGCTTGAGAAGGTGGCCAGAAACAAAAGGAGGGACAGCCTTGCCCGTAGGAAAAGTATAGGAAAGTCATGTCTACTAGTGGTAAGATCAGATAGAGCCACTGTGCAGAGTTGACTGCCCGGACACCTTTGTAGCCTCCAAGGGCATACACTGTGCTGTTGCAGTGTAGTAGAACTTATTGCTACACAGTGCCTTGGCCAGGCACCGTGCCAAGGCAGGGGTTACGTAATTACCTGGGATCATTAAGAAAAACTTAAGAATATATTTATTTTATTGGTTGTAAGACTAAGGATGTATCTTTTTAGTTAGTTAAAACTAAATGTAACAAAAACAGTAAGCCTTTTGTTACCTAAAAAAGTCACTTAGGGGTGCCTGAGTGGCTCAGTTGGTTAAGCATCTGACTCTTGGTTTCACTCCGGTCCTGATCTCACGGTCATGAGGTTGAGCCCCACATTGGACTCCATGCTCAGCTCGGAGTCTGCTTGAGATTCTTTCCCTTTCCCTCTGCCCCTCTCCCCCCATTTTCTTTCTCTCTCTCTCAAAATTAATAAATAAAATCTTTAAGGAAGGTCATTTAAGTGAAACTTGGGTAAATGGAGGCATTGCCGTTTATAGTTTTTCATTTCTTCAGGATAGTTTGTAAGTAAGTGTTTGATTGTTTGAGCAGACTCCAGACTATCTCCCATGTTTGTTTTTTGTCGTTATTTGTTTTTTCCTGTTCATCATGCTTATGATTGTTGGGAATTTCCAGTAATGTGCTGAAGATTGAGCTATTTTGTTGTAAGTATATATGTATACATGCACATGCACCTTTCTATTAGGAGAAATATGGGCTTTAGCAAGCAGAAGGTCTTTGGTTAGGGTCAGAGAGGACCCAGGACATAATTTTGGAATAGCCTTACCTATTATCCCTGCTCTGTTCTCTTTCTCAGCATGCTCTTTGACATCCTTTATAAGGTAGCTGGGAAGAAAGCTCCTTAAATATCTTTGGCTCACTTTCCTGGAGATCTGTACTAGCTAATCAGTCAAGCAAACATTTATCAAGCATGGTTTATATCCCCCAAGGCATAGTGGAAAAAGAGAAGTATAAGGTCTGGCCCCCCATGCTCGAGGAGTTTACAACTTAGAGATGGGGAGATAAATCAGTATTTGCCAACTATGTGCCACACACTGTTCCAGGCTGGCATCACCTCATTTAACCCTATAGGAGGCTTCAGTAGCTGCCAGGTTTTCTACTTTAGGATGAAGAGATTAAGACCTGGAGAAGAACTCTAACTTTATCATGCTTCCATAGTAAATGGCAGTATTTGCATGGGAAGCCAAGTGTTCTCTTTTAAGTCCCGTCTGCCCTTGCTCTGCTATCTGCCAGCCAACACAGAGCATTCAGAGATCCCTAAAGCAGAGTGGGATCTCAGGAGGGCAGAGATTTGTGTTCGCTTCAGCTCTTAGGTTCCCAATGACTACGTGGGAGCCTGGCTTAGATGCAGTGATGAGTAAAGAAGGCTCCTGCCCTCCAGGAACGAGCAGTCCAGGCCTGTGAAACTGTTGAGAGGTTCAAGTCAGGGCAGGGAGTCTGCTACCAAGGGCACTGGCACAGGCGAGGGTGCCTTGCGTGTAGCTCATGAGAAGTGCTGAGGGCGTTCAGCAGGGGTGGGACCCGGTGTGACTGGGTTTTAGCCAGCCTGCACCCCTTGAGCAGTGGCAGGAGAAAGGACAGAAAGGAGCACGCACCTGAGGTGAGGTAGCAAGCCCCATCAAGATGCCGTATGAGCAAGAGGGGGCTGCATGCCGGTGCCAGCGGTGGGAGCTACTGGTCTTACTGGTGCTAAGCATGGGGAATACAATAGAGGAAGGAGCCTGGGAAGATCTGTTCATTCCTGGCTTGGGTAACTAACTAAGCTGGTGGTAGTGGACGAGGAGGAGGACCAGATTTAGCGGAAAAGATAATCCTATTTCAGACAGGACAAGGATGTGGGCTTGGGAGTCAAACCCCTCATTTTCTCTATTAGTTTTTTTGACTCTGGGCAGAATACTTCACCCCCCCCCCCCCACTTAGATTCCTGTAATGTGAGAAAACAAATTGTACCTCTCCCATAGAGGTTTTATAAGGATGAAATGAAGTCATGCCCATAAAGCACTTAGAGTTTGACATGTAAGTGCTGGCTGCTGATAATTACTAATAACCTGTAGTTACTAACTGATAAAGAAGATGGATAAAATGTAGCTTACTGCAGTGGAGAATTTATTTTATTTATTTGTGGTTTTATGGTTCTATTAACACAAATACGATGGCACACAAGCTGCCTGTTCACTTTCTTTGCTATGCAGCCTGGCAGGGGGATTGGCCAGCGGGGCTGCTCTTTCCACAGTGGCTTTGGAGGAGCCGCCGTGAGTGGCATCTGCACAGTGAGATTTGTCGCACATCAGCAGCATGGCTAGCTCCTTGACTTTGTGGGCTAGTAACTTCCCGAAGCTACTGGGCAGCATGAACTTTGTTTTCTCTTTGGTCCCATAACTAATGCTGGGCATCAAGATGTGGCCCTTGAATCTGTGTACCCTATTGTCGGTGCCTCTGCGTATCTGCCAGTTGCATTTATTTTTGATGTATTGGCCTGACTAGTGCTGGATGTACTTCTTGATCCTCTTTTCTTAAGGATCTTTGGCTTCATAGGGGTCTGAGTAGGAGATGGCTGCCACCTCCCCAGGTGGTGCCAAGGAGAGTACAGCAGGGAATTTAGTATCTGGTGACCTCTATTCTCATTTTAAAGAGTTGAGGGAAAATGCTATAAGAGCAGATAAAGGAAAAAAATCAAATATCTGTTATATTGGCAGGCTCTATGCCAGATCCTATGCTGGATGTTTCGGAAATTTTTGTTACTATAACCATCCCATCACGGCAGGCTGAATAGATCTCAGAATGTATGATTCAAGAGGTTTTTATCTCATTCCCCAAAGGAGTAGGCTGGGGAGAGTGAAGGGTGTGTGTGTGTGTGTGTGTGTGTGTGTGTGTCTGCTCCACGCAGTGACTCTGGCCCTTGTCTTCACTCGAAGCTCTGGCACTGATGTCCAGCCAACACAGGGCAAGAGCATAAGCCTCCTTGCCGCTCATGTCCCCCTGGTTAAAATTTAGTCCCAGGGTCGCACCTCATGGCGAGGAGGCTGCAAACTCTCTCACCCTGTGTGCAGAGCTTGCTGAACAGCTAGCTCTCTCCACAAAGGGCCCAGTTTACAGGTGAAGAAACAGTTTCTGAAAAACAAATACGTTTCTTTCAGGATGACTGATGGAAGGCAAGATACATGTGGGAAGCGAAGATGGATAGTTGGGGGATAGGTGGGTTAAGTGAAGTGGATTTAGTGGGATTAAATGATGAATAAAGGAGGCATATCTGTGGTTAAGGTAGTTGAGACAACTCCTGGGCAATGTCCCAGGCCGTGAGCTGGTACCAAGGAGGCATGGCGGTGGAGGTTGTTGGCACCAGGAGTTACAGATCAGGTAAACCAGTAGGTTGGATGAATAGCCACAGGAGCTGGAGCCGCCCCAGATGGCAGTATAATTAGAAAGGGAGGGAGAAGCTGAGAGAGCGGGAGAAGGACACAGAGTTTGTGACCAGAAGATCTAAACTTCAAAGACATCATCCAGAGCATTGATGTGTGTGGAGTAACTTACTTGTTTTAGCCCTACCACGGACCTGGTAGGATAGTGGACCCGGGGAGAGCTTTGAGCTCGCATACCCTGCAGGGGAAGATAAAATGAGTTGTGAGGATGGGGTGAACGGAAATCGGCTGTCATGATCATTACTTTTGGATTAAAGAGGTTATGGGGGCCTGTGTAGACTTGGAAGTTGTTTGGCATTTGGATCAGGCTGTGGTGAACAGGATAAGCACAGTTCTCTTCAAATTGGTGGTTTGTGAAGTTGCTTTTGAGCGCGGGGATGAATCAGTCTCGGCACCTATTTATTGAACACGTACCATGTGCCCAAACGTTAGTGATACCAGTTCTCAGGATAGCGATGAGGTATAACCACAGCTTTACCCCGGGGCCTGCTTGTAGAGAGGACACGCTCCTGCAGAGTGGTGGGGGGACGTCTGAGGGAGTCTGTGATCACTGCCCACAAAGCCCACCTAGGTTCTCACCCGCCCTGAGTTCTGTGAGCCTTTGCCAAGTCACTGGGCTTCCTGGTCTCGGGCATCTCATCTGTTTAAAAATAAACTAAAAAGCATGGGCAAGGCTTCGTTTTCATTATTCAATAAGTATTTGCTGGGTACCATCTGTTCAGGTCCACGGGGCACAGAGGGTAGGACACAGAGCTGCTGCCCTCAAGAAGTGAAGGAATAAGATTAATATATGTGGAGGGAAAAGGTAAGTTTGTACAGGCTGTCGTTGGATATTTATGAGAGCCTCTGCCTTACGAGGCCCTGCTCCCAGGGCTGCGGCGGTCGGAGCCTGCCTACTTCCCACATGCTCTTTAGTCCCATACATTCTTGTGCGGCCACCCTGAGCTTCCCCTCCCCTCCTCCCACACTTCCTTCTCCCTTATTCATTCAAAACATATTCACTGAACACCTACAGTTGGTCAGGCTCTGGAGAGACAACCATGAATGAGTTGACAGGGTCCCTGTCCCCATGGAGCAAACATGTCTTTGGAGTGACAGATTGTACACAAGCCAACGAGGCAGTTCCAGATCTCTCCATACATGCTCTGGATAAACTGGAGACAGCAGTGTGGTGGCAGTGACTTCTGGGGTGATGCTGGACAGGAAGGTCTTTGCAGGGGTGACATCGCACTGAGCCCTGTGGAGGCAGAGAACCTGCCCCGTGACTTGGGGAGCAGCATCTACCATGAGGGTCGCGGCATGGCCAGGGACAGCAGGGACTGAGGGAGCACGGTGGTGGACGTCTCAGAACTCAGATGATGGGGGCAGAGGGCATGCATATTGAGACACACGTAGGAAATGTTAGGCCCCTTCCTTTACTCGTCCCTGGCACATAGTAGGTTCTCAGTAAGTATTTGTGAAAGGGTGAGTGCATGCATACACACCACCTCTTGGAGCCCCCTTCTCTCCCAGCTGGCTCCTCCAACCGTCCAAGGCAAAATGTTCAAAAGATCTCCGGCTTTTCGCATTAAAATGCCTTGGCTTTAGAAGGACTGGTGGTCCATACACGGGAATAAATCTTGTAAACTGGCATGCCGACTGCACCACTAGTATTGGCTGAGGCCCAGGAGCCCCCCCGCTGGCCTCCTGAGCCTCTCAAGCCTCTGTGCTCCACTTAGAATAGGAAAGGAAACACTATTTAGCCCTTACAAACTGGCCATGGTGCCATAGGGAGATTTTAATATTTGTGCTCCTATGAGTAAGTACAGTCATATCCTGTGTTTATAGGGGAGACACTACAGCACAGACTGTCCAAGGTCAGATTCATTGTACAGCCTGGGGTCTCATCCCGGGTCCCCTGCCTGTAGGGGCCCCCTTCCCGCACGCCACACCACGCGGCCCCCGTCTCCTGCCCTCCCTCCTTAGCCTCTCCATCTGTCAAACGTGGATAATGATTTTGTCCTATCTTACCACTGACCCCCTTGATAATATTGACCTAGTGGGAAGTTGTAAGGCAGAACCAGTAAAAATGACAATGAAGCATTTTGCCAATAGAAGGTGTGCGGCTGAATGTTAATTCACAGCGGAGCCTGGCCGTGATGTGAGGGCACATTTATTAGGTAGCTATTTAGCCAGCAGGCCTCTTCCTGCCCCCAACTCGATGAGGAAGCCTGGGCTGGCTCCAGCGGCGTGAGCTCCGTCCTCTGTATTTTTGCTGTGTGTCCCTTCTGTGATCTCTCCACATGTGGATTTGGTGACCCTGTAAAAGCTTGGAAGCTCTTTGGGGCCATGAATGGGGTTTGGCAGCCACAAGAACAGTGGACACCATGCTGGGTGTCCAGCCATGAAGGCTGGAGAGGCTGCCTGCCCCAAGGGTCTCCTGGTCTAGAGAGAAGAGAGGGCAGGTGTGTGATCAAGTGCACCAAGCAGTGGGGAGGCCTGAGAAAGATGCTCATGCATGGAGCATTGTGGGAGGAGAGGGAAGAGGCAGCCAGGGAGCCTTCCATAAGGAGGGAGTTTGAGAGGCTGGTCTGGCACAGGGGTCAGGTGCTTGCACTCTGGAGCCCACCTGCCACTGTCTGGCTGGGTGACCCTGGGCAGGGTATTTGATCTCTCTCTAGGGCTGTAAAGTGGAGATGGGAAGACTTAGACCTCACAGGGCTGTTTAGGGCATTAAATGAATTAATATATGCACCAGGTGTAGAACAGTATCTGATACATGAGTACTTGACATGTGGCACACACGTGTATTCTGAGCAGTGGCGTCAATGTGTGGAGGCCTGTGGAGGGAGCAGACCTGTGAAGGGCTGAGGTGGGTGGGGGACAAGATCCTAGGCACATGCTGGGTGGGGAAGGCACTGTGTGCCCACTGGAGGCCAGGCTGTGTGGGTGCTGCTGAGCCTCAGTGGCACATCTTTGACACTGTGTGTGTGTGTGTGTGGGGTGGGTGGGTGGGGGGATCTAGATGTGTATTTATGTAGACATAACACACATCTGACATTTACCACCCAGCCTCTTAGCTCTAGGGACAGACTGAGGAGAATGACTTGAGGGATAGAAGCCATTAGGGGAGAGTGATAGTCCCTCTGACCAGCCTTTCCAGGAGAGCATTCTGGAATTCGAGATGGTGGAGTGAGAGTAAACTGTGTCATGGAGTAAATAGTGATTCTAGAGTTCAGACAGACCTGACTTAGAATCTTGCCCTCAACATTATGTACGGGTACACCTACCTACCTACCTACCTGCCTATGTATATAGGTATGTATCTATCTACCTACCTACTTACCTATGTATGTATCTACTTACCTACCTACCTACCTACCTGTTTGTCTCTCTCCTATTTATCTGTCTCCATCAGCCATCCATCTGTTGGTATCAGTGTCCCTCTGTCTCTATCAGTCCATCAAACCAAATTGCATCTTGAGGGGGAAAGCCTGAGTGCTACTCCAGCCGCAGCTCTGTGCTGTTCACCATTGGTCCGTGATTTTCACCCCTTTTGTCCACAGGCCACAGGGGGTGCATGCTGTCGGGCTGGAGTTTTCATCACCTAGACTCTTTCTATTTGTGAAAACAGTGCAGGCATCCAAACGCCAGGCCACGCTTTGTGTGCTCATTTAATGAGAAAATCGAATGCAAAAGAGGGAATGTTTGGAGATAATTGGACTCAGGAGGGTTGCGGGTTTTTGGAGGTGATGAGCGGTTGATGGTCTCATAAGAAGTGCTTATGATGGTCTACAAATGGCTGAGCAGCCGGATTCCTGCTTCTAAGGCACATCTCCCCAAGGTCTTCCTCATGTGGTGAACCCTCCTGCCCCCCACTGCTGTGTGAGGCAAGCACTGGCAGGGTGTCCGGGTGCCTGCGAGCGTGCACACACCTGTAGGGACACTCCTTGTGGAAAAGGCAGGGGACGAGTTCCCATCCTTTGCTGTGGCTCTGTTTTGAAACTTGGTTTTCATGGCCAGCCTCTTCCCTGAAGTTGCACCCAGTGCATGGGTCCCTGGGCTGGATTGACAGGCAGGTGCACTGTTAGATTCCCAAGAATGGGTCTCAGATGAAAAGAGTTCTCTCTCTTTCTTTCTCTCTCTCTCTCTCTCTGGGTCATAGAAGCCATGGTCAAAAGCCAATCACTCACCCACTTGTCGTAGAACAGATGAAGGCAACCCAGGGCTTTTTCTCCGATGGCAAATTCTCCCGGCATGAGGAAAGAAACATAATTGGAAAATGGGCAATATTCACAGAGCAATTACTGTGCCCGTTAATGAGGTTTACATGAAGGCTTCCAGTGAATTAATGAAGAACAGTGATTTTGGCATTCATGTTGAACAGCTGGACAGCTTGATAAGGGAGCAGACTAGGAGGGCCCAGGGCTCGGCCAAGGTGATAAGGACTGAGGGAAACTCTCTCCCCAGCTGGCCTCTTCCTCAGTTCTCTCTGGTCCCATTACTGTCCTGGGAGAAGTTGATCGTGGTGTCTGGGCCGCCACATTGGACCTGCCCCACCAAGAGGAGAGGAACCAGTTTGCCTAGGCCGTGGGGGCCCATCTTCCCTGGGCTACGCTCAGAATCTGGCCAGTGGCAAGCCATTAAGTTTCCTTTCCTCGGGCGTTCTGTTTGGGGGTTACATTACAGTGGTTTTTGGGGGACAGTACATCTTGGAAATCTCATGCCATTTGAATACTGAGGTCTGGGTGATGGCCCTGTCATTCATGCCTGTGTGCTCCTTGGGCACGTTACTTAGCTGCTGGGAGCTGTGGTTTCCTCCTCTGTGGAAGAGACACACTTACATCAGTGACCTGTTGGGAGAATCAAATGGAATAGTTCATACTGAGTCCCATTCTGCATGTGTTATGCGTTGTGTCAGGTGGGGGTTCTCCAGAAAAATAGAGCTAGTAGGACATAGAGAGATCTACCATATACCGTAGGCTTTGTTTTAAGAAATGGCTCATGTAACTGTGGGAGCTGTGAAATCTGTGGGGCAGACCAGCAGACTGGAAGCTCAGGCGTTGGGAGTCAGGACTACAGTCTTGAGGCAGAAATTCTTCTTGTCTGGGAAACCTTGGTTTTTGCTCCTAAGGTCTTCAACTGATTGGACAAGGCCCACTCACATTATTGAGGCTAATCTCCTTTACTTGAAATCACCTGATAGCACAGATTAACCACATCTACAGAATGACTTCACAGCAACATGGAGGCTGGTGTCTGATTAAATAACGAGGGACTATAGAACTAGCCAGGTTAACACACAAAACTAATCATCATTGTCATTGTCATTGGGATGTCAGGAACCTTGAATACAGTATTTGCTCCTGTTGGAGACTATTGGAAATGTGTCATTTGCTGACAGTCAGCATCTTAGCTCTAGGGATAGATTGTCAGGTTGAGGAGAATGACTTGAAAGACAGAGGCATTTAGGGAAGAGTGACAGTCTGTCAGACCAACCTTTCCAGGAGAACATTCTGGAATTTGAACTAGTCAAGTGAGAAGATGTCATGGACAGGATAGCAATATTGGAGGCCAAAGAGACCTGATTTAGAATCTCGACCTCAACGTAGCTTCCTTTCCATCCCACATTGTGATAAGTAATTGAACCTGTGATGCTTTTCAAACCTTTTTTGTCCTTTAAAATGGGAAAAAATAAGCTTAAAAGATAAGTTTTATAAGAGTGCAGTATGTTTGGCATAATTTAAACAATCAGCAGATAATTATTTCCCTCCCTGTGTATTTGTTCAGTGTTCATGGAGTTGTTATAATGGGGCATTTGTTTTATAATCTAAGGATTTTCCTGTGAGGGCTTTGAAGCTGGGAACATTGCAGAATGCGAGAGTTAAGGAAAGCTGGAAGTATCTGTCAAAATGGGGACAAGTAAGGGGCACCTGGTGACTGTTGGTTAAGCATCCGACTCTTGGTTTTGGCTCTGGTTATGATCTCAGAGTTGTGAGATCGAGTCACGTCGGGCTTCTTGGAGTCTGCATGAGATTTTCTCTCTCTCTCTTTCTGTCCCTCCCCTCTCAAATAAAAGAAAAAAAAAAAAACAAAAAACAACATAGGGGCAAGTATGGCATTCAAGAGTGCCTGAGTTTCCTATGTTCACAATGAAAATGCATTTCAACAGGAGATCTTTGAGGGGCAGAAAAGATGGACCCTCCTGAAGTAGTGCTTCCTTATCCGAGCTGAGGGCTGAGCTGGAGTAGAAGTGGAGTGTCATTTCCTGGTGCTTGTGTCCCAGTGGGAATGGCCGCACATCACCATTTCTGAAGATAGGCGATCACCATGGTCAAGCTTATTTCATTTATCCCCTGCCCTGTTGGGTAGAGGGGATCCTAAATGCTAGACACATCTGTCTTTCACCAGATGTTTGTGTGGGACAGTGTGGGCACCTGTTTCATTTCTGGTCCTTGGTACATGACTGTCAGAAGAACAGAAAATCTGTGTGATGCTGGTGAATTTCCATGAGCTTGGCATTGTCATCTGGGAAAGCTCGTTGCTTCTTAGAATGGCACTTCTGCGTGCACTGGGTGTATTTCAGAACAGGACTACACTAGACGTAATGTCTCCTCCCCATCCCTCCCACCCCTCATTAACATGTTGAAATCCTACCTTCCAGTGTGATGATTTCTGGAAGTGGGGCCTTTGAGAGGTCCTTATGGTTAAATCAGGTCATGAGGCTGGAGTCCCCCAGAGTGACATTAGTGCCCCCATAAGAGTCACCGTCAAAAAGCTCTCCCAAGTGTGAAGTCTGCAGCCCTGCAAGAGAACAGTGCTCTCAGCAGAAACCAGCCATGCCAGCCGACTCCCAGCCTCCAGAACCGTGAGGAATAAATTTCTGTTGTTTCCTTATGCCCCCAGTGTATGTATGGTACTTTGTTACAGCCGTTTGAAGTGACTAAGAGAACCACTTAAATCCAGACTATTCCCTTAGCATTGGTTTATGTACCAACTTGGTACCTCCTAATGAGGGAAAAAAAAAAAGCTAGAAAGCATGCAGAACCAGTTTCATTAAATATATCTGTGTTTTATTTGTCTTTTTCTTTCTTTGTCTCCTTGAGGAAGCTGTGAACTCCTTGAAGGACAGATGGTTTTCTTTTCATCTCAGTGCCTCATTGTCTAGCCTGGGGCCTGGCATGTTGTCAGGGCACAGTGTACATGTTTGGTGGATGAGCAGACAAACTGTGAAGAAGCTTCTTGATCCACATTGTGTGGTTGGCCTGCACAGCTGTTGAGGCTTGACTGTGCGTCTGGAACATGATATTCCACACAGAGGGAAACTCAGTAACGGACCAGAGTCCCCAGGGAAACATCTCAGAGGGTCTGATAGATGGACAGAACAGCCTGGCGAGGCCTGCGCCATCTGTGCCTCTGACCCGGCGGATCGAAGGTGACCGTGTGATGGAGCGAGGTCTTCCCAATGACAACTCACCCTGCTTGGCACGTACATGCTGGGAGGCTCTGGTCTGAACTCCAGTGTCCCTTGAGACTTGAGTAGATAGAAGTGGCTTCGTGTGTACAGGGGAGGGAGCCATCACTTGGACTTCTTTGGAACACGGAAACGCAGAGGAAGGCAGGTGTGGTGGTGTGTTTCAGAGCATGTTGGAGCCTTGCGTAGACTTGACCTTGTGGTCTTAGCCCTGTGGGGCCTCTGCTCTTGGAGTTGTTCAAATATTAAGTGCCCCTGAGTGGGAAAAGAAATGAATTTTTAACATCTATATTTGCATGTGTTAATCATCTCCTGCATTTGCCTGCCCAGATTCAACCTTTCAAAATAATTTCCAGATGTCTCTCTTAATGACACCACATCTCCGTGTTCCTCGTCTACTTAGGTCATCCAGCTGAGCAGGGTTTTCATCTCCCCCTGCTACAGGCCTGGATGGTGGGACTCGCTGCTTGCCTGCCCCACTCCTTCCCATATCTTCCCATGTTTCGAAGGACTGTTCTGAAGCTTGGAGCAGCTCGTGGCAGTCCATGTTAGTGCTAAGGCTCTGACAACTCCTCATCACTTCTAGAAGAAGTCCAACAATGCCACATGTGTTCCCAGTTGGGTTCTGGTTTTCCTGGCCTTAGGCTCTACATCTAAGTGCCAGACCTCAACTTGACCACTCTCTGAATCTAACATACTCTTCACGTTCCCAAGATTTGTGAATTTGTTTTTCCCCCTGGAAAATCCTGCTGACTCTTTCTACCTGTCAGACTCTCAGTCATCCTTTAACACTCAAGTTTTTTGGGTTTTGGTTTGGTTTGGTTGAATTGAATCGCATGCAAACGAGCACTAGGAAGGTGCTGGAATTGGCACACTTCTCTGCAGTGTTTTGCTTTAGTTTAGTGGAAATTCTCTTCAGCTCAAGCCATGAGTGCCCCACAAGGGAGCCCAGTTTCTTCATGTCTTTACTCGCTCCGCTAAATTGTGTTTTATTAATGTGTGTGATTGTACTGATGCTCGGGCCACTGTGCTAATCACTGATAATTGCCTTAATGAGCTATTTGTAAGAAATACAGTAATACCAGTAGGGATGAAACCAGACCCCACCACAGCTGGTGGTGTAATAGCCCTTTCATTGGCTTTGGGGAAGAACAGTCTGCAGGATTCTGGCAGTATCAGGAAGAGCTCTGAGTTACCCACTTTCCCCTGAACACCAAAGTTACCCATCTTCCACTGCACGTTAACCGTGTGCTCATCCGTCAGGAGGCTGGGTTATCTGGGCAGCATCCCAGTGACTCACTGAATGAGGTCCCCCCTGCCCTCCGCCATGATGCATGTTCATCAGAGGCCACATGTGGCTCTAGCCTATGCTATCTTCACTCTGGGATCCAGGGTGACCTCTCTCAGGACCATTGCTGGTCATCATGCCAAGAGGAGGGCCACACACTGGTTCTTAACGCTTCCTTCCCCTCTGTCGCCTGTGTGCTTATTTCATTGGCCAGAGTGAGCCACATGGTCAAGCAGGGGCAGAGAAGTTCTGTTTTGATGTGCTCAGGGCTGGAGAACTGGTATTTGAGAATCACCTGGAGCCCACCATACCACGTACAGGGGTACATTGCTCTGCCTTGTGTGGTTTGGTTCCAGGGAGTCAGTACAGAGATAACTGTGCTGACACAGGCTTGGGATTCAGTAGTCCTTGGTTCAAATCCTAACCACCACTTACTATGTGATGTTGGTCAATGGCTTAATCTCTCTCAAATTCAGTTTCTTTTCTTATTTTTTAAAAGATTTTATTTATTTATTCATGAGAGACACAGAGAGGCAGAGACACAGGGAGAGGGAGAAGCAGGCTCCACACAGGGAGCCCAGTGTGGGACTTGATCCCTGGACTCAGGATCATGCCCAGAGTTGAAGGCAGACACTTAATCCCTGAGCCACTCAGGCATCCCTCAAACTCAGTTTCTTCATCTGCAGCATGAATATAGCAATTCCTGGGGCACCTGGGTGGCTCAGGGGTTGAGCATCTGCTTTTGGCATGATCCCAGGTCCTGGGATCGAGTCCCGCATTGGGTTCCCTGGGGGAGCCAGCTTTTCCCTCTGCCTGTGTCTGTGTCTCTCATGAATAAATAAATAAAATCTTTTTTTTTTTTTTTTTAAAAAGAGAAAACAGCAATACCTGCCATATAGGACTGATAAGGATCCCATGAGAGAATGGATTGAAGGCCTTTCTAATGGTAATTAGTAAATGGTAGCTGCCCTTGCCATTTCCTCAGGGGAGCCATGGGAGTGAAAGCACCCACACCTGTCAATTCAGTAGTTGGTATCCAGCTCTCCCTTGTGGTAGCCACACCCTCATGTGTGTCCAGAGCTCTCGAAATGTGCCTGGTGTGACTGAGGAACCACACTTTGAATTTTATTTAATCTTGATGATTTAAATTTTAAAATAAGCAGTGTAAAAATATTTTCCCTTAATATACAGGCTTATTGTTCTGGAGATGTTTTTTCCTTTAACCACACATGGATAGTGGGTTTGGAAGGACTCCGTTTCATTTTAATTATTGAAAATGCAGCATCGAAATTGAGATGTACTGTGAGTGTAAAATATGCACCCAGTTCTGAATATTTACTGTGAAAACAGCATGTAAATTATCACATTAAACATCTTTATATTGACCACATATTGTTGTGATAATGTTTTGGATATATGGGGTTAAATAGATATATTATTAAAAGTAATTAGGAGAAAATTTAAAATTACACATGGGGCTAGCATTCTGTTGGGTGGTGCTGGTTTAGAGATGCAGAGAATGAGGCTCAAGCCTTATTGGGATTTGTCTGATTATCTGTCTGCCCATCTATCAATCCATCTGTCCAATCAGTATGGATTTATAGATAGCCTCCTATGTGTTAACCTCCTATATGTTAAGCTCTTGGTTATCAGTACCAGTCAAAACAGATGCATTCTCAGAGCTCACGCTTAGTGAGGTGGGGGGTGGGGGCCAATGATACAATCACATACATAAGTATAAGCTGTTGTATGGCATGTGGGACAGTCAGGGTGCTAGGAAAGCATACGACATAGGCCCTGCTCTTTTTAGTACATTAGTTGGTTAGGTGGGGTTAGGGAAGAAAGATTTTCTGAGATCTAAAATCAGAGAGGGTTTGGGTTGGATGAAGGTGGCTCTGGAGTTGGGAGAGGAGTGTTGCAGGCAAAGGGAAAAGTATGCACCCAGGTCCTGGGGCTGAGAGGGAAACAGCATGACAGTCTCACTGAACCTCTCTCCATCTCGTCCTTTTAATAGTTAATTTTCATGGGAAAACACAGAATGGATGGTCTTCTGAAAAAGGTATGAAACCCTGAATCCTTCTGCTGCTTCATCTAAGAGGTTCAAGTCCAGCGCACACTATGCTCCATGTGGAGCCCATCCGTTTTCCACATCTGACTGTGTGCATCCTCAGGTTGGAGCACTTCTGAGTCTTACACTGATCCCAGAGCTGAGCAGCGGGCCTTGCAGCTTAAAAATACTCCGAAAATATTGATGAGATTTATGCCTTCCCAGAGAAAGCTCATTACCATGTTAACCCCACTTTTTCATGCTTTTGCACCAGGGGCAGAGGAGGGCTGCTTATGCTCCCTTGAGGACTCCTCTCAGCACAATGGCAAGGCTTCATCCTTCTTTCCAGATACGGAGATGGAGGAACTTGAAAAGCAAAGACCTGGTTGTAAAAGTAACGTTCATTGCACACTTACTACATACTGGTCCCTCTTCTAAAGTGCTTCATGTGAATTAACTCATTGACTCCCCAACAGGTTGATGAAGCTGTCATCCTGATGTTGCAGATGATGAAACTGAGCACAGAGTAGCTGAGAAATTTACAAGCTCACACAGCTCAGAAGCGGTAGAGCTGGGATTTGGATCCCAGCAAGCCATCTCCAAGGCTTTTACTCCTGATGGGCTGCCATATAGTCCCACCTGCTGCACCACACTGCCCATCAGGCTGTGTTTCTGGAAGTCACATGGCTTGAAAGTGCAAGGAAGAGGACTCCAGGTCAGCTCTAAGTCTCATCACTTCTCTCTGAGCTGGGCAGCTGGCATCCCTGAGAACCTAGAAAGGCCCGAACACTGCTCTGAGTCCAGGAATTCAGAGACGAATAAGCTATCTTCTTACTTATAGGTGGGGAGATGTCCTATTGTAGATGATTTCAATATAATGATATAGCCATGTTCCTGGAAAGTGTTCAAGAATTATTTATCCTCTTCCAGGATGTGATTATGTAAAGGGGTGTTTCTGTTGAAGGTCCTGTAAGCACTGCATCTAGAAAATGTGCCAGGTTCATTTATAAGGCTCCAGGCTGTCCTGGAGGCTAGACTCCCAGACTATCCTGTCCTAACACGTGTCTCCAGCTGAGACTCGTTGGATTTGCTGCAGCCACGCCTGGTTCTCAAATCACAGACCTGTCTGACCCTCCCAGCTCCTCCAGAGAATCTTGCAGGAGCCCCCTTTGCTTCTATTCTCTTTCCTTCTGGATGATAGGGGCCATTTACTCTCCCATTCCCTCATCCACCTGGCTGCTCATTCATTTACCAAACACTTATATTAGCCGACTGGTTTTCTTGGGTCAGGTACTGTTCCTAGACACAGGAAATACAATGGTCAGTAAAACAGATCGCTGCCAGCGCCTGACCTGGCAAGGGGCAGACCCTAAAGGTCACAAACTCTAGGATTCCATTTACAGGAAATATCCAGAAGAGGTAATCTTTTGGTCATTACCAGGCCCCGAGGGAGAAGCTGCCCAGTGGGTAGGGAGTTTTATTTTGCAGTGATAGAAATACTTTGGAAGTAGGTAGGCTAGATGGCACAACATCGCAAACGCTCTCTGCGACAGGAGATCACTGACTTTATACGGTACTTTGTCTTAGATTGTACTGTGTTTCACTTTAATGACTTTTAAAAAAAAGGAGTAAAAAAAAATTCTAGTGAGGAAAGATAAGCCCTAAACAAAGAAGTTCATGGAGGTGGTGACAATTTTACAAATGAAAGAGAAGGGAAGGAGCAGGGATAGAGCTGCTGGGTGGAGTGACTGGTATGGACAAGCACCTGTCAGCAGAGGGTTGAGGGAGGCCAAGGGAGGCCGAGGGAGGGTGAGAGCACAGCAAGACAAAGGGCTGGAGGAGCGTGTCCCTTGTGATTGGCGAGTGGGGGGGGTGGTCAGAGCCTGATGGTGCCCCTGCCACCCTCTGAGTGCATGCAGATAAGGCACTCCTGTCCCTGGAGTACAGGGCTCCCTGGCGGGGTGGCAGGATTGTATCCCTCTCTGTCCAGTTCCCTTGTTCAAGCACGATGTGGGGCTGTCACGTGGTGGCCCCTGCTAAGAACTGTAGGACAAGAAGAATTGCTTTTTTAAAAACAGTTTTTTTTTTTTTTTTAAAGCAAAGAGTTGCAGTCTTACTCCCTGGGGGAAATAAAAACTAGGTTGCTTAAGGTATCCAAACCACGCAGATACACAGCTGGCTCTGTGCAGTGTTCTGTGGCAAGCGGTCCCCAGGTGTGTGCGTGCGAAGTGTTTAGTGGGCTGAACAGCAGTGAGGTGGGCTCTGGGTCCTTTATTCTCATATGTTTTTTCTCTTATGTTGCCAGCAATGGAGAAGGTATCTGGTCCTCATAAGGTGCCAAATGCATGTTTGAGGAATGAATGGGTGGATAGTCCTTGAACTCTGAGCTTGAAGACCAAAGTAGGAAGATCCAGTATTGTTATTTATTGTTAACTAGTGTTTTGTGCCAGAGGCTCCCAAATGCCTTGGTTATTGGAGATACAGTCCACCTCATGGGTTGAAAAGCCACCGTATTTTGCACAGAGGGCTCTGAAGGCAGATCTCTAAATAAATAAATAAATAAATAAATAAATAAATAAATAAATAAATAAATAAATAAATAAAATCCAAAACACCTGTGGACAAAGGCAGCATTTTTGGAATCAGCAAATGACTTTTCAGGATGATGACTTAGGCCAATATACTTTTGGGTGTTTCGCCCTGTGCAGACCAGAGTTAACAGACCCAATTGGTATCTGTAGAAAGGCCTGCTTGCAAAGTTGGCCCTTGGCTGATGTCTGAAAACTTGGATTTTGGGAGGGTGCCCATCATTCCAGAAGCTGGTAAGAGTGCCTCGCTGTGCCTCAACTGTTTATGCAAATGATAGAGCTTATGCTGAACACAGTTTCTCCTGGGAGTCCGGAATTTTGGTACATGTTAGGCAAAGGATGCCCACTGACCAGTCTCCAATAAAAACCCTGAGCCCTGAATCTGAACTTCCCTGGTCAAACTTTGTACATGTGTTGCCAAAGCCTGTGCTGGGTGCATTAGGTGCGTCTTGGGTGACTCCAGTGGGTGGGGACTCTAAGCTAGTGCCAGGTTCCTTCCAGATTTTACCCATGGGCTTTTATTTTTTGCTGATTTTGTTTGGTGTTTGCTGTAGTAAGTCAAAGCCATGTGCGTGTGAGTATATGCTGAGTCCTGTGAGTCCTCTTAGAGGATCATGGAACTTGGGTCTGGTCTTCAGGACCTCTGACACCCCTCTGCCTTTGGTTATTGGCTTTATTAAATAATTAGTCATATCACCTTAGAGACTATTGAATGCCATTGGCATTTACTGAGTCCCGTTTGTATACATATCACATCTGTAAAATGTCTGCATCTCCAGGCTCATTTGCCTTTATAAAAACTGGCACTGCGACATGCTTCCATGAGTGACTTGTTGCCAAGACATTTCCACACATAGGGCACTGTCACAGAGATGATTGAGACAGAGAATCTCAATTTGAGGGAGAAAAATGTAAGTTATAGGAAAGCAAAACCCCTAGAACTTTGGGGAAATTAAGTGCCCTCCCATTTCCATGATGTGACAGTAGTTGTTATAAAGGACAGGCTTAATGCCTCTTGCCTTGAGGGAGTCATACAAGTGGCTATAAGATGCTGGTGGAGTTGAGTGGTTTGGAGAAACAACACCTCACTCTTCCCAGTATCCCTTGCTCTTCTGGCGTTTTCATCAGCGTGTTGATGCACCCAGCTTCTTACCCATCCATTTGTACGTCTGTCTATCCACTCAGCCAGCCAGCCCTGCCAGGCAGCTTGGCCTCTTCCTGAGTGCTGATTATGTGTCACACAGTGTGCCAGGCATGGGGTACAGGAATTAGTTGAAGAGAGTCTCTGCTGTCCCTGGAGATAGGCGTGGAAACAAGAACTTCCAGGGGGAAAGAGCCAAGGCTCTCCAGAGTCACACAGGAACACATGCCTAGTTCATCCTGATGGGAAGAGAGGTAGGGTGACAGCCCCGCTTGGACTGTATGTGACAAGGAGATTATCTAAATAAGGGGACCAGTGCCCGGGTGGGTGGGTGGGTGGGGGTGTCCTCTGTCCTTGTCCTCATGGACATTGAATCAAAGGGCAGGGGAACGCCCTCCTCCTGTGGGAGTTCCCCAGAGGTTAATTTAAAATTATCTTTTCATTTGGCCTTGAGATGAGTCAGAGTTGCCTTGGGCTCAAGGCTGGGGACACAGCCATTCCCAAAGGAAAGTAACAATTCCCCTCCTTCACCTGCCGGTGGTAATCAGAGGAAGACTCCCGAACAAATAGCCTGGAACCCCAAGACAGGCCCAAGGACCCTTCCCGCAATAGTAATGGGGCCAGAGCCCCCTCCCTGGAGTCTTCTCGGAGGTTCTGTTAGAGAGTCAGCAGTCTTGAGTTGAAGAAGCCAAATTACTGCTTTTATTTTTGGCTTTGCCTGGGGTCAGAAATTCCTTTTGTTTCTGACTTACCTTTTGTTTCAGCAAGTTGGCCTGATTTCCGTGTTTAGAACATTTTTTCATCATCTCGGCCTCTACGACATTGTTCCTTTGCACAGATGCTTCTTAACCCTGCATTTTTTTTTTTTCCAGAGTTAATCACCAGGCCTTTTCCTCTCAAGGCTTTCATGAGGCAGGTCGGAATGAAAGCAGGTGTTCCTTAAGTGAGCAGAAATACCCCAAACCGCAAACACTGTGTGTCTGAACTGCTTTATGTGATACTGTTCAGCTCTTAATTCTTACAGTAAGTCAAGAATTAGGTGCGAGGCTTGCCCTCCCCATTTTACAGTTGAGGAGACTGAGTCACAGGAGGGTTAAGACATTTTTGCCCAAGTGCCTCTGCTCATCTTGGATTAAAAAAAAGTGGGACATGTGAAGCCCAAGTCACAAAACAGAATGGATCAACTGTTCTTCATCACAGGTGAAAATGTTCCAGGGGGTAGTCTGTAAAGAGGAGGGTGAAAGACCAGGAGAAGATTGTGCAGAGCATGTAGCTGACTGCAGACCCATCTCCAGGGTGGATCAGAAGCCCTCTAGACTTGACGGGAAAAAGCTGAACTGTGCACTTCTGGGCAACAGACTTACGCAGACAGCTCACCAGAGGAGATGTACAGGCGGCAGTCAAGCCAGTGGAGAAGGTATTCCACACTGTTGGGGAAATGCACGGTAGAGCCACAATCGGCTCCCACACCGCACCTGTTACAGTGACAGGAGGAGCCCTTGCTGCTGAGGACGTGCAGAAACCACACCTTCTGTGGGCGTGTGAAGGGCTGCAGCCATTCTCTGAATCTCTTGGGCAGTTTCTTGAACAGTTAAATATATACTTAACCATATGGTCCAGTGATCACACTCCTGGGCATGCATCAGAGAGACAGGAGAACTTGTGTTTACATGCACACCCAGACACAGGTGTGTACAGGCACTTCATTTGCAGTAGCTGCCAACTGAACATGGCCCCTGTGTCCTTCAACAGGAAAATAATAATAATCTTTTTATTTGATACCGAATTTTTTGTTTAATTTGGCACATATGTATGTTTTTAATACAGCTGTATTTTAGGGTATCATTGATATGTAAAAACTGCATGCATTTAGTCTATGCACTTTGATTAGTTTGGACATATGCATATACACCTGTGATGCCATCAGCACAATTAGGGTAATGAAACATCTTTGATTTTGGGACCCCTGGGTGGCTCAGTGGTTGAATGTCTGGCTTCAGTTCAGATCCTGATCCTGGGGTCCTGGGATCGAGTCACGCATCCGGCTCCCCACAGGGAGCCTGCTTCTCCCTCTGCCTGTGTCTCTGCCTCTCTCTGTGTCTCTCATGAATAAATAAATAAAATCTTAAAATCTTCATTTTCAATAGGTGAATTGTTAAAATGTGGTCTTGCCTTACAACAGAATACTGCTTAACAGTAAAAAAAAAATGAACTTCATGTGTGGAACAGCTGAGGTGGTCTTAAGGGCATTATGTTTAGTGGAAACTATCTCATAAGGGTTACGTACTGTATAATTGCATTTATATAACGTTCTCTACATGATAGAATTGCAGAGCATAGGAGACGAGTGGTTGCGGGGGCCTAGCAGGGAGCAGGGGCGCGTATGAGTGTAATGGGGTGGCTAGAGGGAGTTGGCTTGCGGGTAATGCAGCAGTTCTGCATCCTGATGGTGGCGGTGGTCACACAAATCTTTACATGCGACAGAATTTCTTGAACTAAACCCAGAGTTCAAAAAATCCCAAACACTAGTACATGCAAAAACTAGTGAAATCCCGAGGAATATCTATAATTGGATTGATTGTGTTGTGCTGGTGTTAATTTCCTGGTTATGAGAACGATGATACTTAAGCTGTCACTCCTGGTAGAAGCTGGGTGACGGGTACACAGGACCTCTGTGTACAATTCTGCAACTTTTTGTGAATCTAAAATTATTTCAAAATAAAAATAAGCATGGAGTTAAAAAACAAAAAACAAACCTGAGAGGTAAATATTTTGCAGACAGAGCATTTGATACACTCTTCGCCTGCAAGAGGCTTACTGTCTGGTGAGCAGGGGTTTGGTTTGGCCACACTGAACTTTCCAAATGGAATGAGTCAGGACATAAGAGAAAGCTGAACTGCATCGAATCGAGTGTCTTAAGAATTCAAACAGGCAGAAAGTGCCCAAGGCAGCTAAGATAGCACTTCTCCCTGCTTTCTAAGTGCAGCTCCCCCGTGTGCAAACACACACACACACACACACACACACACACACACACACACACACATTCAGCGAACTCTTGTCTGCCTGTGCCACCTCTTCTGCCATGTGGTCTCATCAGTGGCACCCTTTCTGTTTTCCTTTCTTGCACCTCGAGTCTTTCTGTACACCCCCACACTTTCAGCCAGTGACTCCGGCTTTTGTTTATCAGAATGTTCTTCTCTATATCTTTACAAAGACAGGCATCCCTTTTTGCTTGAGTTAGTTGTCTACTGATTTGTTTCTACTGCGCGGATTAAGCCTTTATTTTTACAGCCACAGTGCCAGGCCATAGTGATGCTCTAGAAAGGCTTCTCGGATGAACAAACAGCAGGCAGCTGTGTGCCCTTCTCCAATCTTTTTTATTTTTATTTTTTAAAAGATTTTATTTATTTATTCATGAGAGACACAGAGAGAGAGGCAGAGACACAGGCAGAGGGAGAAGAAGCAGGCCCCCTGCAGGGAGCCCGATGCGAGACTAGATCCCGGAATCTTGGGATCACGCCCTGAGCTGAAGGCAGACACTCAACCGCCAAGCCCCCCAGGTACCCCTCTGGTCCAGTCTTAACTTCACAGGAGATAGTTGCGTCCTGCCCACGGGATTATGAGTAGAATACTGTACTTGTATACTCGTAGAGTACAGTATTCTATTACAGACAGTATTTTGCAAGGGCCCAGGCAGATTGCTGGCTCTCCATCCTGATATGGATCTAGGTGTCATCCGCAATTTCTTGGAGAGAAAAAAGGCTCCAGAATCTGGTTGCAGAATATCCAAACCAGTCATATGGACCAGAAGCCAGAATTTACTGCTGTAGGTGCTTGAGGTCTGTATTGTCATTACTTTTAATAGGATGCAATAGTGTTGGGTGGAATGTTGAAAGGCCTGACCTTTGAAAGTTCCTTCCAACTCAGTGTCTCTTCGGTTCCACTTGAGAGTGGTGTGGAAAACCCACGTGGAGAACTGTTTCTGAGGGAGGATTTAGGAAGAGTGCCATGGCGGCTGCATGTGTCACCTGCGTCATGGGCCAGATGAGGCTGGGCTGGTGCCAGTTTTCCTTTGTGCATATTCCTCCAGTATGTCAGAGAGCTGGGGGTGGCAGGGACCTGAATGATTACATCATCCCCTCCAGATTAGATCTCTGAAAAATGTGTCAAGATCCTGCATCAAGCACATGGAGCAGCAGTTACCAGTGTGGAACATTCCTGACGCAAAAATGCCATGTGTGTGTCTTGGTACAGAGTGAAGAAGAGGAGGGAGATTGTCGCCGGTGGAGCACTCCTGGTGGTCACCCATTCCATCAGTTTCCCTTTCAAACTTTAGGAGTTAGGAATACCCAGGAGGTTCTGCTTATTCCTTTCCTGCAGTTTTCCTGTATTCTGTTTTCATGGATGCTTTTTATTCTATACTATGTTCATGTTTTAAAGATAAATGCAGTTTGTGTGTGTGTGTCTTCACATCTATACTCATACTACCTCAGATACTGCTTGGTACTTTGCATTTATTACCTTTTATAATTCATGCAACACCGTAAGCCTCACGTGCACAGTGTTGCATGAATTATAAAAGGCAATAAATGCAAAGTAACCTGAGGCTTAAGATCCCCATTTTATAGACAAGATAAAATGAGAGTGAGGATGAGGAGGGATGGTCAGGTGACTTCAGGGTCACAGTCGTAAATGGCAAAACTGGGCTAAGACTCAGGTCGGTTTATCCTCAGAACCGGTGTTGACAGTGTATCTTCAGAAGCATTTGACAGATAGAGGAGGGTCCCAAAACTCAAAGCACTGTGTCTGTTCAGATGACTTTGTTGGGAGAAGCAGTATCTACAAACTGACTTAAGCAGTTCAGAGAAGATACTGGAAGTTCGTGTAGTTGAGAATCCCAGAGGTAGGGCTGAGTTGAGGTGAGACTTTGTCCTTTTCCCTGTGTCACTTTTCCCACAGTCACCACTGCTTCTTTAGTAACTGGAGCCCATCAGATGCATGCCACCTGGAATCCATCACTGTGGCAGTGGGGCTTTGATGACAGCAATTGTGTAGGTTGACTGGACCCAACCTTAACACTTGAGGTGGTGGTGATGGGAACAAAGGCAAAAGAAAAATTAAATTTCCTTGCTACCTACAGCCCACTGACAAGTCCTTGAAACAGGCAGAGTGACCTTCCTCTAGGAGCTCAGCTGCCTCGATGTTACTACTTTGCTAAGAGCAAAAGGCAATCTTAGCCCAAACCCAGGATCTTCTAAATCTAACATATAAAAATTCCTTTGGAAATTTCCTTTATTTCTACCCTCCTATATACGGGTTGGCAATCATCCCCCAAGCACATGACCCACCGATATACATCTGAAGGGTCTCATGACTAAGGTTTTACTAGACAGTAATAAATGACCTCCCAATAATTGCTAGTCCCTCAAGGTCCTGGAAACCTTGCTTCCAGAATTCCTTAGAGACTCAAGCTCTCCCTAATCCCCCTCCCCACATGAACGTCTGTAATGGGCCACTCCTCATGACCCCAGTGCAGCTCTTCCTGCCCATAGGTCATGTCCCGCTGCTTTAATAAAACCACCTTTTTGCACCAAAGGTGTCTCACGAATTCTTTCCTGTGGCCGTGGCTCCGAAACCCAACATCTTCCTACATCAGTGGGACTCCTCTCCAAACCCGACGGGCTGGATATTCTGGTTCCTTTCAGAAGAGGAAAGGGGAGAAAAGGCAGTTCACGGTGTCCGATGGTCTGCATCTGAAATTGTCTGTAGGAGGTGCAGGCTGAGAAAGGTACAGGGCCTGACAGGAGAGGTCTCCTGCCTCCCCTTTGTCATCTGCACTTGCGGATTGACTGGAAATCCAGCCACCTAGTCATCCACCCACCGCCATCTGTTGTTCCTGTTCCTTGTGGGTTCCCACTTTATTTGTTTATTTATTTAATTTATTTATTTATAAGATTTATTCATGAGAGATGGATTTTTCTGTTTTATTTATTTCATCTTATGGTGTTCTTTGCTGGCATGATCATTTTACAAGAAAGACACTGTTCCCTGGCACCTCTTCTCCCTTGATTTATTATTTTACAGGTTTATTTTGCTTTTCTTATTAAGAGTTTCGGATTGTTTTCGAGGTTTCTCCCCTCTGCCACCAAGTGTGTTAGAGATCAGGCTTTGTCCAGGGCCCTCCCTTCTAATGTTTCAAATTCTTAGCTGTTTATCCTTCACTCCCATTGAAATTGACTTGCAGAAAAGTTTCCAGTGACATGTTAAATGAAATTCGATAATGTGGGCATTAATGTCTGTGTTACCTGGGTAATATCTGAGCACTTAATATGTTATAAGCATTATACATATATTAACTTAGTTAACAGAACCCTTATGAGGTAGGTACAATTTGTATCACATTTTACGGATGAAGAAACGAAGTCCAGAGAGGATGGTTGATTTGCACAAAGCCACACAGCCTGTGGCTGGCAGAGGCAGGATTTGAACCTTGGTCGTCTGGCTCCATAGTCTACACTCTTAATCATTATGTCTATCATTGTATACACATTTATAAAACCCCATATACATATATCCACTAATGTATATGTGGTTATGATTGCTGCAGGAATCAAATTGGTTATATCTATGTAAACATAAACATAAGCAGCAGTGATTATTATGACTAAGAGTTAATCAGATATATACTCTATGCCGGGCGCTGTGCTAATTGCTTACTTAAATTATTCTGTGCTGAGCTTTCCACAGCCCTACAAACTTGCTACTATTATCCTGGTTTTTGAGGTGAAGCTACTAGAGGCTGGCAGACTAAGTAATTTCTACCAGGTGACACAGTTTATAAAGATAGAGTCTGAATTTAAACCTTTGGAAACATTCGTCCTCTTAAAATAGGACCAGCAACTCTTACCATTCACTGAGTCCCATTCCCTGCCAAAGACTGAGGGAAACATTACTTACGTTGTCCTATTGGAGCCATCCACTGGTACTTTGGCCTCCTTTTATATGAATACTACTCCCTTTCGCTCCTGAGATTGTTCTGCATTGGGCAGGGCACCTGTGGTTACTGGACCAAGGAGGAGACTGAGTGGAGAGAATTAGTGTGACTTCTCCAAGGCCCCGCAGCAGTAAGAGGGCAGGTTGGGTTAGGCTCTGATCTACCTGCTTGAGAAGCCAAGGCTTTCAGCTCTTCCAGCCACCTGGCTCCTCTGAGATTTGCTGCCTTTGTGCTGCCCAACACGTACTAGAGGAAACCAGGTCTGTGGGCAGAGATGCCCCCTACTCCAGCCCCAGCCCTCGAGGCGCACCTGGGGCTGCAAGTGCCTGAGCAGCACCAGGGCTTTGTCCCCCTTCCCTCCCTCCCTGCTTGCTTGCTTGCTTCCTTCCTTCCTAACTTCCTTCCCACCCAGCAGAGAAGAATCACCTGGCCACTCCATCTTCTGTGGTCCAGTATCTGAGAAGACATGCCCCACAGTCTCATCAGCATTTGCAAGTTATTCACCAATTATGTGCACAGACACATGGGGCCCAACCACGTGCTTCACGCACGGACCACAGTGTGGGTGCTGGGAAGCATGTGGATGCTGTGGGTTTGGGAAGCTGGGTGGGCGTCGCATCGAGCATAAACTTGTCATCTTCATGCTTTCAACCTGGCAACATCCGAGCCAGTTTTCCCCTCAGCATCCCATAAACTTCCTTATTTTCCCTGTAGTTGTAGGAGAGAGGCCCTACAGAAAACTCAGAAACCAAAATATATTCTTTTGCAAAAAAAAAAAAAAAAAAAAAATGTCCCCACAAAAGCTGCCTTTCTCAATTCCATATATATTAGTGCTGCTTTACTTTTTTTCGGCGGGGGGGGGGGGGGGCATGAAAGCAAGAGATTATCACACCTCCCCTTCTTTTATGATTGTGACCGAGAGGCAGGGAGAGGACAGATCTTAAGGACACATGAGGGCTTAAGAATAAGCAGAGATCTGCATTGGGGAGCAAATAATGCAGACGTGCTTCGAAGACTTAGGAGATGAGTTGGAAAAGTTTTTTTTTTTTTTTAAATAAAGATTTTATTTATTCATGAGAGACACAGAGACACAGGCAGAGGGAGAAGCAGGCTCCGAGTAGGGAGCCTGACGTGGCCTTAATCCCAGGTCTCCAGGATCAGGCCCTGGGCTCAAGGCGGTGCTAAACCGCTGAGCCACCCGGGCTGCCCCAGTTGGAAAAATTCTATTTAGAGAGGAGGATTTTCCCGTGTTCCTGGGGGAGGCAGGAGGGACTCTGATGCCGTCCACATTCTGGAGGCCAAGCTGCCATCCGGGGCAAGCGGCGTTCTTCACTTCTCAGGGCGCTTGCTGGGGCTCCAGGGTTTTGAGCAGAGACTGGGCAGGTGCGCCTTTCAGTTCTATCAATTACACATTGTAGTACCGGGTTTGTGTCCCAGCTCGAGTCATTGGGGGGGAGCGGGGGGGTGCGGCTGCTCCTGAGCTCGGAGGGGCCTGTTCCTGCTCAGGTTGTGGAGGGCATCGCGGCTGCCAGGCAGGAGCGGAGACTGCCCTTCCTCACGGAAAGGAAACTTGGAAAAAAGTCCAGTATCTATTCTCAGAGGTGGGGGGTTTGGCGGTTTCCTTTTCTCTCCCAGCTGTAATATTTAAAAAATAAAAATAAAAAAAGGGAAAAGCATGGACAGCCTGGTAGCAGTCCAGGATGGTGAGAGAGAAAAGGGAATTTTCAAGTTCCAGAACATGTTCTCCTGCTCCTCTGTGGGTCACTAGCGTGAAGAATGACACGCTCCTGAGCACCTGTCCTGGGGATGCCTTGAGCTCTTCGTGGGCATCTCACAAATCTCCGGGGCGTTGCCTGCAGGAGCCTGGCCGGTCCTGGAGCTCCCTCCTCCGGACACACCCCGGGGGCTTCTGTTCTGTTGGAAAGCTGTTCGTGGATGTCAAATAAGATCGTACTCAGCACAGACTGGGCGCTCTTCTGACACCCCCCGCCCCCCGCCCGGCCCACCTTTTCTTTCCCTTTGCTCACGGGTGGGGTTCTGGGGGAACCCCTGCACATAGCAGGAAGGGAAGTGTGTTCTCTTGGAAAACTGGAAAGTGCTGGAGAGTGAAGGAGGAGAGAGAGACTTCTGTGGACTGCAGGCTGGGGGGCTTGGGAACGCCTGCGTCTCCCTTGGAGGGAAAGTCTTGTGTTTTTTGTTCATGTGCTTTATTTTTTGCTTTGTTTTTAAGCAGGTGAGTCTACTGATCTGGTTTGTCATGCTTCCCTTAGAGCACAGAAGAGGTTTCTTACTCCTCCATGTACTCCCAAGATCCTGTCCCCTTAGGTCTCTGAGAACAGATTTTCCTGGTCATACCTTTGCCCTTGTCACATTTCTAATCCCAGAATATCTGCAGTCATAGTACGTTCTGTTACAGAGAGGGGAAAAAAAAACCAAACCCTGGCGTTGGAGTCGATATGTCTGGGTCTGCACATTGGCTCTGCCACTGGCTATCAGAGGCACTGTGCATGCCACCTAGCCTTTGTGGCGTCCCGTTCCTCAAATAAAGAAGGGAACAGGTGATAATAAAGTTTAATTAGTGAGGATTGAATGAGATAATGTGATCTGATGCCAATCCTAGCATGTAGCAGGTGTAAAACACACAAAGATTTTCTTTACCCCTAGGTACATATAAGACTTAAAAAGTATTTTCCCTGGAAAAATGGTGATGATTGTTAATAGTGATGGTGGTAGTAATAGTAGTAGTGAGCCTTTGGCTTAGGTTCCATATGAAAGTCCAAAATGATTTTTTTTTAATTTTTTAAATTTATTTATGATAGGCACACAGTGAGAGAGAGAGAGAGAGAGAGAGAGAGAGGCAGAGACACAGGCAGAGGGAGAAGCAGGCTCCATGCACCGGGAGCCTGATGTGGGATTCGATCCCTGGTCTCCAGGATCGCACCCTGGGCCAAAGGCAGGCGCTAAACCGCTGCGCCACCCAGGGATCCCCAAAATGATTTCTATATAATCATCTGTCAAATTATTATATGGAAAAATAATGTGCTACTAATATATTTAGTTATATACTCATAATAGTATACTAATAATAATGCCACTTAGTAGCATTATTCCTAAAGAAATTCATTCCTCAAACACCCAATAGCCTAATAATAAGTCATTGTTAGCAAGAAAATGTTCCATATAGGTGAATCTCCAAATGAAAGGACACCTTTTGCCCTTAAGCAGCAAAATCTTCCAACCCAAAGAAAACCAAAATCACATGACAATATTACAGAAAATGTTCTAAACCCCATCTTTCCCTTCTCAAACACAAGAGACCAAGTCTTATTTAAACTTCTCATAACAAGACTCATTTTGCCTTTGCGCCCTCCTGTCATCCACGGGGATTACCGTGTGAAGAACAGTTTGCCCCGACAATCAGTGGCCCCAACTGTGGTGCTTTTGTGGTTTCCTGACTGCCTCTTGCTAGTGTGTTCTTCAGACCCGTCATCAGTCCACCCCACGCCTGAAGGGAATGCGTGGAGGTGGCTCTGGCTTTCTCAGGACAGAGCTCATCACAGGCTTTAAATCTGAATTATGTATCTCCTCACGAGCTCTTCTCATTTACTTCTACGAAAGAGGTTCCTTCTTCATTTAAAAGCCTTGTCTTCATAGCTACTACAAGTTAAAAAATAGCTCTTCTTGCCTTTATGTTTTCTTACAAAAATTTTATTTGCAGTGCGTACAAAGAAAAGTCATTGCGGTGGTTTTGGGCAGAATTTTTACCTGATGTTCACCTTGAGAGGACATGTGCTTGAGGGCATTTTAAAGCAAAAAAGTAAGGATTGAAACTTCTGAAGTCATCTAAATAAATATTCTGGATATGTATTGCTATGGAAAAAAAATTCAAAACAGCTTTTGGAAGTACCTGTCAATTATATTTCCTGTTTTGCTGAACTTAAGCAGTTGGCATGATAGATAACTAGATTCTCGGGATGTGGAATTTTTTTAAATCATTGTGATGGGCAGGATAAACGTAAACTTCGGTCATCTTCCACAGAACATAGCTTGGTCTTTCATCATGTTTTTGAAGGCAAAAAGAGGGATGGAAATCTCTGGGTGGTATGAATTGTTAAGTGATTCTGTTGGGTTATGAATACCTCAAGGAAAAGAACCATCTTAGTTTTCTTTTTATTCATGTAACAAGTATTTACCTGCTTTTGAAGCATCTGGAACAGAGTTCCCAAGTTAAAAATGTTTTGGACTTAGAGCAGGAAGATGTAGTTTAAATCCCCACTGCATCCTTGACCATTTAGCTTACAGCTCCTGAGTCTTGGTTTCCTTCCGCCAATAGCCACCGAGTTGTAGCTACGTTCCAGGTGCCAAGTGTGTGAACGTGGCTGAGAACCAGGTGGATACTCGGTCCCTGCCCTCATGGAGTTTATAATTGGCCAAGGCTTCGTGAGCTCTGCCATCCTGTGTTCCTGTTCAGTGTTGTTTCCTCCACCACCACCCCAAGCGAGCACAGGTAGGGGCAGAGGGAGAGGGAGAAGCAGACTCCCTGCTGAGCAGGGAGCCCAATGTAGGGCTCGATCCCAGGACCCTGAGATCATGAACTGAGCTGAAGTCAGACACTTAGGCACCCCTCTCCACCTCTTCTTAACACCTTATTATTTACAAAAAAAAAAAAAATACATTGATGGTAATGAGAAATGTATATCACTGTCCCTAAGCAGGTATCCAAAGGAACCCACTCTGTGTTAAAGCTTGGCTAGATGCTGCTGCCAACCCAAAACCCTCTAAAGGGGACTTCTTATTTCCCTTTGTCAAGTGTTGGAGGGCTGTAAGGATATACTAGCCTTATTCAGAGGGCCGAAAAAGGAGGCAGTAACTTTCTCACTCAGTTCTTTTGAATGAAGATCTGAAGATTTGCAAAAACCGAATTCAGTACTTGATTTTTTCAGTCTGATGGAGCTGACCTCTGCCTGCTGAGGAAGGCTTCCTGGAGGAGGTGGCCATTGAGTTAGGACCAGATGGACAACTAGCAGTTGAGCTGGCAAATAATTGAGAGGAAGGGCATTCCAGAAGCCTGGTCATAAAATTGCTTTTTATTGGGTTTTTAAAGGTACATTATTTTTATATCTGGTGTCAAATGTCGAAGTCTGAAATTCTAGAAATTAAGGGACATTTCAGAAGAATATTGAGACGTCACCATGAAAACTTGTTTTTAGGAAGATCATAGAAACAAAATGCCCTTTGAATCCCCAGCCACCCTCACTTCTTGCTGAGGATGAACATCACCCAGCCTACTTAGTGCACCTTATTCCCTGAAACTTTGCGTGTCTGGTGCTTTTCCAGAGGTTTGGGTTAACCAGTACATCAGGGATTTCAAAGATCTTCTCTAATTCCTTTTTAAAATTGGGTAAAAAAAATCCTATCAGCTTTTAGTTGAAAGTAAAGTGTGTTATTTACTTAGAAGCAAGCCCTATACTCATGGAGCATAAATTCTAGGAGAGAAGAGAGTCATTGATAAAATAACCTTGCAAGTAGGTGTAGGTTGTAAAGCTGGTAAATGCTTGGAAGGAGAGTATTGAGAGCTAAAGGGAATGCCAAGGTGATAAAGGAGAGAAGGGTCTGGACAGGGGAGAAATGTTCCCAGACCCTCTAGAAGGAGTGGGAGAGAGTTAGGCCTCCACCCTCTCTCTACAGGGCCTCTCTGTAAGGTCCCAGTACAAACTGAAATTCCAAGGGCTGGAACTGACCCAATGTGACTCCTTCCTTGAAGACAAGTGCCCTTTGGCTGCGGAGTCGTGATTTTGAATCTCCCCCTGAGAGCTCACGGTGGGCCAATTTAGAGAGATATTCTGCAGGTGTTTTATTATTCCGATTAATACACTTGAATAAGAACCTCCGTGTTCCTCTGCATTAGAAAATGTTTTCCTAACAAGGTCCTTATTAGAACTTGCAAAAACTGCCTTCCCGGTCTTCTCGGCCTCTGCATAGTGTGCCCCACTTAGACCCAAGAGAACAGGCTTCTTGAAAAATTCATTTCCTAATGATTCTGAGTTTTATTGTTTAAAGGCATGTTTTTGCTATCTACAGGATTTATTAAAAAAAAAAAAAAGGCTTTCAGAGTTGGCCTGCAGGCAATTTAATGCTGCCTGTGGCTTGCAGCAAGGCATATTTTAAAACATTCTCTGCCCTTCTTCCTTCTTTTATTTCGTATGCCACCCTGCCCTGGTTGCACGATGCAGTACAGCATGTCTGTAAATATCTACAGTGTGTTTGCACAGAAATTGTGCCCAAATTGAATCAAACAGCATTTCCTTTCTCTCCTGACAGCTTGGATTTTTTTTTTTTTTTTAAGTGGCTTTGACAAGACTCAGGGCCAAATTATTAAATCACCACGGTGACCCTTTGTGTTCATCTGCCGCTAATGAACTTAGAAAATTGGGATCTCATCTGGCAGACAAACTCATTTTGTTTGACAAACAGCTTAAAAGCATTTGTAAACAAGAACAAATTGGGGCTTGTATTTTTTTCTCCCACCTGGCATGAGTTTTAGAGTTTTTCGTTTTTAGCGTCTCTGAGGTTTGTAGGAATGAAGCTTTCTTCATATTTTTGTGACTTCCATTGTGTTAGTTGTCAGCCCAGCAGACCACACATGTAGCAGCTGTTCTAGAATTCGCTGGCGTGGTGTATGAGAAAGAGCGCTAGGTGTGTGCCTGAGATATAGTTTGACCAGTTACTCATCAAGTAGCTTCGTCAAGTTGTTTAACACCCTGGCACCCCAGTTTACTACTTTGTAAAGTGGATAGTAAAGCCAAATGATGAACATATGTATTGTGTGTGTTTACATAGTGTATATATATGGTATCTATACTGCTGTATCTATATTATATATAGATACTATATGGATTTTTTAAAAATTATTTATTCATGAGATACACGGAGAGGGAGAGAGAATGAGGTAGAGACACAGGCAGAGGGAGAAACAGGCTCCATGTAGGGAGCCCGACGTGGGACTCAATCCCAGGTCTCCAGGATCAGGCCCTGGGCTGAAGGCAGTGCTAAACTGCTGAGCCACCTGGGCTGCCCTGGATTATTTTTTATATGGATTATTTTTATGTGTAAATACATGTGCATGTCTGTGTGTGTATAATTGTATGTATGCATATATACATAAATGTTTCTATGTATGCACAAGCAAATAAAATGGAGGTTCATAGGAGCTTATTAGTACCTGCAACTATCTCCTACAACAGAAGGACAGATTTCTTTGAGAGACGAATGCCACCTTCATTGTAACTTTTCAACATACTATTTAATCATGCATTGGAATACCTAAGCCCTGAGGTAGTTTAAGAAGCAAATTTGGACATTAGAAATCTTTACCGTTAATTTGTATTCCTTCAAATTTAGAAGAAAATTCAGAAATTGTATAGTTAACTGCCAGAGATCCAGCTCTGTAAGCAGGAGGTACAGTGGAAAACAGATGTGCAGGAGTCACATTGTTGGGATGACATTCTTGCTCTGTCACTTGCTGTGTGACATAGGACAGATTGCTTAGTTTCCTTTTATTTAAAATGGGGATAGTATTACCTTATTTACAGGGTTGAATTTCAGTAAGATACTGCATGCAAAACACTTAAAGTGCAGTGCTTGGTACAAATATATTGCTTGGAATATGATAGAAAATACTTCTAGTAATATTCATCAGCAATAAAACAGTTGTTGTAATGGCTAAAACAGAGAAAGGATTCTAATTAAACAAAGTATTGGAGGATGGTGGCTCAAAGGAGTGTGGGTCAGCTTCCCCAAAGAGGTGACCTATGAAGGATGGAGTTGTCAGAGTTGTCACACACAGAAGGAGAAAAAAGGGAGAAGAAAGTGAAAGATTGTCTTAGCAGTTCAGTATTGATTGGTTTTAGCAACTTTGAAGTTCCTTCTGAGTACACAAGTCCTTCCTATCATCTACTGATGAAAGAAGACTCTAATCCCCCTCCACCACCCTTTCTTGCCCATGACTTCCTGCAGAGCCTGGTGATCAATAGCCACCAGGGGACTTAGAGCCACTTCTCAATACTGATTGTCAGAGGCAATGGCGCTGACGCTGCTGTTGTTTCGTTGTGTGACCATGCCATTCTCCCCAGCTAGACTGTAAGCGTTTCTCATACCCAAGCAGATTTCCATGGATATTTGTTTGATTAAATTAACAGGAATTAAAACCTTTCTGCCTGGAGTACCTCCAGTAGACGCCTCTTCTTCTTTTCATGGAAACTCATTTCTTAACCTTCTCTGTTTTCCATTCCCTGGCCCTGGTCCACCTTCCAGTAAATCTCAAAGTGTACTTCCAGACTCGTTCTTTTCCTGAAAAACATAGTCCTTGCTTAAAGGGATTCATTCTCCAATGAGAGAGATTCAGACGAACTCACTGCAATATATTTTGCTAAGCTCTACGAAAGGAAATAGAGAAGACAGATGGTTGACCTCCTTATATGATCTGGAGGAGATCTCTTGACTTTTAAGAGACTTAGTTTTTTATCCGGAATTTGGGGCCAATAGCATTGTGTCACAGGATGATTGTGTAGATCTAGTGAGACAAAGAACTGTCATGTGCTACCTGACATGCTTATGTCTGGGAATTGCTCAGGAAAAATAAGGGTGACCAGTAGACTCTTTTGTTCTTACAACTCCATTCTTTATCTTGGTGGGGGCTCGTCTGTATTATTAAGCCCTGACCTGATGTGACTGCTTATTTTTTCAAATGAGGTGTAACATATATAAGTTCTACCCTGTTAGATTGTACAAGTCCGTGCTTTTAGGGTATTCACAAGATTCTGTGACTGTCACTAGTGTTTAATTCCAGAATACTTCCTTTAGCCCCCAAAGAAACCACATATTCATTAGCTGTCACCCCCTCCCCCTCATCCATGAGCCCCAGGTAGACACTTTCTGTTTCTCCAGGTTTGGGCTGGGAGATTCTTGAAGGGTCTTTCCCTCTGTCCCCCATATTGAATGCTTGCAAATCATGACGTTTTCCATATTTAGGTCCTTTAGACATTTCTCTCTCTCTCTCTCTCTTTTTTAAGATTTTATTTATTCTTAGAGATAGAGAAACAGACAGAGAGAGAGGCAGAGACACAGGCAGAGGGAGAAGCATGCTCCATGCAGGGAGCCGGAAGTGGGACTCAATCCCAGGTCTCCAGGACCACACCCTGGGCTGAAGGCGGCGCTAAACTGCTGAGCCACCCGGGCTGCCCCCTTTAGATGTTTTTTTAAAAATATACTCTGATTTGAAGATGACAAAGAAGATAAAAAGCAATGGGACAAGAAGGCAAGGACTCAGGTTCCAGACTGAACTCTGTCCTTTTCTTCCTGGATAACTTCTGGGCCTGTCTTGTGCGAGCCTCAGTTTCCACACTTAGATGACTGGTAATTGAATTTGAAGAACCACTCCCTCTCTGAATTATCATTTAGTTTAAACTCAGTGATTTTGAGTCTATGCGTGTTCATATTCATTGGTTTTCAACATGTGCTTGTTCTTAAAGTTTCTCCCTGCTTTCTGTTATCCACTGAGCTGGTGGTGTTTTCCTTTTAAAGTTTGATGCCATGTTGATGTCAAAATATGTAAGTATGTCATGTGTTGTGCATCCATGTATGAAACAGAGGCATTTTTGCAGGCAGCTGTCTTGTGAGGACCGATGAGATCATGCATGTAAATTAGCACAGGATTTGCACTTAGGGTTACAGAGCAGTTCTTTGATAGGTGAATGATGGGCTCACCAGTTGGTGTTGGTAGACCAGTTGAACACTTGCCCAGATGCAACTTATTAAACCGGTTGTCCCATGTGATCCCAGTTCAAAGCTTTCCTGATCTTGGGATGGGCCCTCTGAGAGCTGCTTCCTTTCCCTCTTTGCCTTCTCTGACGTGTGGAACATGTCAGTGCGAAATTATAGATTTGGAAAAACAAATGCCATGAGAGGAGCAATTTACCTTATCCTGCTCTCTTCAAGTGGCATGGGAAATGAAAAACGTCCAAACTAAGACGAATTTAGTGGATACCAAAACCACCAGGCTATTGATTCTTAAAGCCAGACAGCACGGTTATGAATTGGGTGATAAAAATGGAAAGCATTTAGCTCGACTTCCAAGACGGGGACAGCTTTGTGTGTTATCACTGCGATTAGGTTCTCCTGACAGCCCCACAACTAATGAACTAGCACTCAGTAACTAGCCGGCTCACTTTATGTGCTGCATCTGTCTGACGTGTTGTGTGAGTGAGCTACATGGGAATAATTTGATTTTTTTTTTTTTATAGAAACTTGGATGCCTGAGATTTAATCTCTAACTTTAAAAGGTGGCAGGACTGCTAGCTGGAAGTTCTTACTGCAGTTAGGACAGTAAGAGGTTAGAAGCTGTGAATAGTTCTGCACCCTTGCAGAGGAGGGGTTTATAGCTCCTGATGGACATGAAACTGAACAAGCAGATGCCTTTTGGGTGTGAGGGATCAGTTATGGAATCTGCATTGATTGTCATTGGATCCTGAGGCCCAGAGAAGGTGAGTTTCCAGTCAAGTCACAGTGTAATTTGCTGGTTGAGCGGGACTGGATTTCCTGCAGCTGCGTTTCATGTCTTTCCTTCACATCATTTAGAAGGTTGAGGCCTGCGGTAGGTCCAGGCCATCCTGTCCTTTCTCCAGTGGCCTTGGGTCAGTTCTGCTGGTCTCTGACAGGTCTGACAGACCTCTCTCTGGAGACAGGATCCCTGACCATAGAGGACCAAAATGCCTCTTCCCAACTTTCTGCCTTCGTGGTGGTTTCTTTTCTTGACTTTTGTGTGATGGGGTGAGGTTAACTGTTACTAACTGAATTATATTCACCTTCCCTCCCAAATTCATATGCTTAAGTCTTAACCCCCAGTACTTGAGAATATATTCTTATTTGGGAATAGGGTCATTGCAGATATAATTAGTTAGAATGAGATCATCCTGGATTTGGTTGGGCCCTAATCAGGTGGTGTGACTGTTGTCCTTATAGAAGGGGAAATTTAAGCCCAGATACACACACAGGGAGGATGCCATATGAAGTCTGGGCTTGTGCTGCCCTAAGCCAAAGGACCAGCAAAGGCTCAGGGAGGGGCCTCGGATGAGCCCCTCCTAAGTGCCTTCAGAGGGCGTATGCTGTGCTCATGCCACGATCTTGGACTTCTAGCTTCCAGAACTATGAGATGATATAGGTCCGGCAGTCCTAGGAAATGAATATAGCCACCCACCAAGCAGTTCATACTATAAAAGCACAATTAGTTATGAGAAGGGGAAAAGTAAGTAATAGATTGTACCTTCCTTCTTACCCTTTGCCACATTCTTTTTAATTTTCATAGGTAGGTATTTGTTGAATTAACTGGATATTGATTCATTCATTCATATTCACTCATCAATATTCATTGTATAGTTGCTCTGTGCCAGATAACATGCCGGGCGCTCTTCTACCATGTCTCATCCTGCTTCTACCCAAACTGTGTGTGATATGTGTGTCTGGCATTTAACCCACACTGAGCCATGATTTTCTCATCCCTATAGTGGACTATTGACATACAAATGTTAGACATCTTGAGGGTTGGGCACCTGGGTAGCTCAGTGGGTTGAATGTCTGACTCTTGGTTTTGGCTCAAGTCATGATCTCAAGGTCATGGAATCAAGCCCTGAATTGAGCTCCACACTTAGTGGGGAGTCTGCTTGAGATTCTCTCCCTTTCCCCTATATTTCTCCCTCCCCTGCTTGTGTGTGTGCTCACTCTCTCTAAATAAATATATAAATCTTAAAAAAAAAGTCTTGAGGGTCAAGGGAGATGAAAATGTGATCAAGTGTCCCGTAGAAACCAGCTTCATAGTAGATGCTAAATAGCTGCTACTACATGAGCTCCCCAAGTACAAGATTCTAGAAATTTAAAATCATTAATAATAATAGGATTCCTTATGTGCATAGAGCAAAGGGATTTTGATAACCTTAGAAAAGTCATTCTTCTCAAAGAAGTACTGTGCATGCACACTTATAGTGGCATGATTCAGAATTACCCAAAGATGGAAACAGCCTGAATGTCTATCAGCCCATCAGCTGATGAATGGATTAATAATGTGTCCTTCTGTGCAGTGGAGTATTATCCAACCATAAAAAGGAATGACATTGATACATGCAAGAACAGTGATTGAACCACAGAAACATATGCTGAGTGAAAGAAGCCAGATACAAAAGGCTGATATGGTTTCACTTATATGAAATATCCAGAATGGATGAATCCATAGAGACAGAAAACAAAGTGGTGGTTGTTAGGGGCTCAAGGAGGGGAAAATAAGGAGTGACTGCCTAATTGTATGAGATATTTTTGAGTAATGGAATTTTTTTGGAATTAGATCAAGGTGCGGTTGCACAATAATGAATGCAGTAGATGCCATTGGATTGGTATGTTGTTAAAATGGTTAATATTAGGGGTGCCTGAGTGGCATAGTCAGTTAAGCATCTGACTGTTGGTTTTGGCTCAGGTCACGAACTCATGGTTGTGAGATCAAGCCCTGCACTGGGCTTACACTCAGTGTGGAGTCTGCTGGAGATTCTCTCTCCCTCTCCACTAGCCCCTCCCGCTTGTGCTTGCTTATACTCTCTCAAATAAATAAATCTTTTAAAAAAGGTCAATTTTATGTTTGAGAATCCTACCTCAGTAAAAAGAAAAAAAGTCATTCTTCTTTAGTCTCAAGGATATTTCTGTGGCCCTAGGCAGAGGAACACGGAACCAGGTCAGAATGTCACACTTTGGAGCCATCACACAGTATAGCTCAAATATTTTCAAATCGAGAGACATCATCTTGCCTTTACTTTTCTGTCTGTCTGAAAGAGGAGTTTTCTTCATGACACTTTCCTTTTTGTGGCTTTGGTGACACTGTGACTTGTCATTGCAGTTTCTGAGCAGGACTGGATCATGGGCCATCCCCAAGCCAATCCTGGGCAAAGGAGAACAGCATTGCTCCAGCTCTGTGAGACCGACCCTGACTAATCCTCTGCAGCTGGGGGCCCCATTCCTGAGCATTGTGCTGCCTCTGTCCTAGTCCACGAGGGCTGCTGGAACATAGCACCACAGGCCCGGTGGCTATATTGTAGTAAACAATATTTACTATAATATAATGAATAAATAAACAACAGAAGTTTATTTCTCTCAATTCTGGAAGCTGGGAGTCTGGGAGTAGGCTGCTTGCATGGTCAGGTTTCGGAGAGGAGACTCTTCTAGGTTACAGACCGCTGGCTTCTTGTGTGTCTTCATATGATGGAAAGAGTCCCTTTTAATAAGGACATAAATCCCATTCATGGGCTCCACCCTTGTGACCTCAATTCCTCCCAAAAGCCCTACCTCCTAATACCTTCATATTGCAGATTAGGATTTCAACATACAAATTAGAGGGGAACACAAACATTCAGTCTATTGTACCCACATATGGACCATATCAACATTGTGGTAAATAGAACGGTCCTCCAAACAAGGACATGGCTATTGGGATGGCCCCCAGTTGCATTGGCCACCAGAAGCCTTCAGGTTGGCCTCTGGGATATGCTTTCTTCTTCGCCTATCCCAGAATTCACCTCGCTTGTAGAGATGTTGGTTTTCTTAACCACAGATGTTCTAATTCCTGCCCAGCAGCTCCCGACGGACTGTAGGATGAAGTCCAAGTTCTCCTTCACTTATCATTCAAGGCCATCCAGGCTCATTCCCCTCCACCCAGCCTCTTCCTTACCTGACTCTGGAAGGAGTGGTTGTCTGACATTCCCTGATTCCACGCATGCCCTTGTACTTTCCTGAGTGGCTCCTTCTGTTAGGGATGACTTCTGTTTCCTTACCATCCTTTTGAATTGTGCCATCCTCCCTTAGCTTAGCCCAGATGTTTCCCCCTGCAAGTCATGTTTCCCTGGTTCTGTCTTGTGTCCTGATCATGGTGTCTTTGTCCCCTATGTTCTTAACAAGTCTGTTCAAGGGTAGGCACCCTGTTGTATCCTTCTTTTACCCTCTACCCCAAGCCCTGTGCCCAGAATAGAGTGTATGCCCTGTAAACATGTGCCAGGTGGAATGGGGATGAGTGTTGAGGAATCAAGAGAAGGTAAAGAAATAGCTACCTTCTTATCATTTGCCACAAGAGATATTTACATAAAATCTCCATAGGCCTTGAAACAGAGGGAAAATAGAGACTCTGCAAGTTAGACACATCCTCCTCCAGCAGTTGGGAAGGCTGGAGTGCATTTAGCAGTCTCCGCCCTTGATAAATGCTTATGCGTGTTTGCTTAAGCAGAATGGAAATGGGAAGCATGCCTGCTTAAATCATCCCTTTCTAGAGTGAAAAATCAAAAGAACGAAGACCAAAACACTCCAATGGGTAGCCTTCATGGATATGATTAAGCACTGATTTAACATTCAGAACAAAAACATAAAAATCAGCCTTCCTGGAGCTGTAGTCTGACCCCAGGAAAAGTGTGTATCTTCAAGAAGGATCAATTTGCATTAAAGATCTGTTTGGCAATGCTTTGTTGAAAGAGGTTAATATCGTAAGTGGAAATTTCTGATTGCTTCTCGATTCTTTTCCTCCTCCTTGCTCCTCCACCTGTGTTATCCCAGAGAGAGCTCCGGGCTAGAAGTGATATTTATGCCACCCGCCTGTCAACATCTCTATGAAATTTGAGTTCCTGCCCTTGGAAAGCAGAATCTGGGTTGATTTAACAGGTTGGAAATTAAGGGCCTGGGATGCAGATCATCAGCTCACCACCTACCTCCCCAGGTCAAGGGTGGTGGCTTTGGAGGAAGATGACCACAGTGAATGTGCAGTCTTGCCTGGGCCACTAGATGCTAGGAGCACCCCATTCTCTCTGGTCTTTACTATCAAAAATGTCTCTAGACATTGTCAAGTGTCCCTGGGGTGGGGGGCAAAATTACCCCCAATTGAGAACCACTGTCTTAGAGGCTCACCATGCAGATAAGAAAGAGTTAGGCCAGGAGGAAGAAGCCACAGCAGGCAGAAAGGCAGGGAACTGTGAAGGACACAGTGTCCTTCATCCAGGTGCTGTCCTGCATCAGAAGGTATGACATGGGTGGGCTACGGGGTGTGGAGCCCTTTAATGTCATGCTGAGGAAAACACATTGGATTTGAAGTCAGGAGTCTTTGGATTAACAGCAGGCAACCACCTACTCTGTTCCCCAAGCTGTGTGACCTGAGTCATTCAACCTCCTGAGTCTTGGTGCCCTTACCTGTAAAGTGGAGGGGCACAGATTGATTATAAAGACTGAGTGAGTTAAGACCAGGAGGATGTGTTGGTCTGGTGCTGGGCATCCTCAGTGACGATTACATGTTGTCTTCCTTCTTGAGAGCTCTCATGTCCAGTGAAATCTAGTTCTCTTTCCACTTCCATCTGGCTCATGCTGTCGTCTCTCCAGCCTGTGCAGAAACTCCTGGTTTCTCTGCTCCAATTCAGCCTCAGGCCTGTAGCCACACTTGCTTCCCCGAGACAGGGTGACATGAAGGCTCATAAGATACCTGTACTGCTCTGGGGTGCCTGGGGTGGGGTGGGGGTCAGTTGGTGAAATGTCTCCTTTGGCTCAGGTCATGATCCTGGGGTCCCGGGATCGAACCCTATGTTGGTCTCTGCTCAGTGGGGAGTCTGCTGCTCCCTATGTGCGCGCTGTTTCTCTCTCTCTCAAATAAATAAACAAACAAACAATCTTAAAAAGAAGAAGAAAAAGAAGACACCTGTACTGTTCCACACTGTGGCTCTGGAGCATGTATAACATGGCAAGTTCAGATTGAGTGGTGTGGTGTTCCTGTTAGGTGCACTCTGGATTTTGAGACTCAGCCCCAGTAAAAGAATGTGCAAGAGCTCAGTTGTATTTTATTTTATTTTATTTATTTATTTTTTTAATTTTTATTTATTTATGATAGTCACACAGAAAGAGAGAGAGAGAGAGAGAGAGGCAGAGACACAGACAGAGGGAGAAGCAGGCTCCATGCACCGGGAGCCCGACGTGGGATTCGATCCCGGGTCTCCAGGATCGCGCCCTGGGCCAAAGGCAGGCGCTAAACTGCTGTGCCACCCAGGGATCCCTCAGTTGTATTTTATATTGGTGACATGATAAAATGCTAGTATTTTTGACATGGTAGGTTAAATAAAATACATTATTAAAGTTAACTTCCCTTATTTCTTTTTGCCTTTTTTAAAGATGGCTAGGAAAACAGGATGAGTTTTATAAGAGTAGCTACAGTCTTGTCCAAGGAAGCATATGGTTTGGTTCTTCACAAGAGAATCATTTCCTGGTGCAGTTTTGAGACAGAATTTGCTTCATGGGGCAGTTCCATTTTAAAGTACAGAAATGGCCCCTTAAAAGTAGTCACTCATTGGCTAACATGTTTAGCACAGTTTGTATTTCCCCCCGTAGATGTTAGATTTTTTCCTGTTTAATACTACTTCTTTTACAGTATACGCCATCCTGAGGCAGGACCAGGGCATGGCCATATTTGTGAGATCTCTCCCCTCCTTAGTTATGGACTGAATGTGTTTTCCTAAAATCCATTTCTGGAAACCTAACCTTCAGTGTGCAATGGTATTAGGAGGTGGGGCCTTCGGGAGGTGATTAGGTCATGAAGGTGGAGCCCTTATGAATGGGACTGGTGCCTTATAAAGGGGACCCCACGAGCTCCCTTGGATTTCCTGCCACGTGCAGATACGAGCAGTGTGCTCTCATCAGTTGCTGAATCAGCTAGAACCTTGGTCTTGGCCTTCCTACCCTCCAGAACTGTGAGAAATAAACATTCGTTGTGTAAGCTGTCCAGTCTATGGTATTTTTCCAAACCAGCCCAGATGGATTAAGATGTGTCCTCCTAACTACTTTGTGGGTGGCACAGCAAGGCCTTAGAATTTTATTGGTCAAGCAACTGAAATCCAAATAATTCATTTTTATGTTAATATTACCTCAGCATCTTACGTTGCTGTGTAATCATAGTTTGGAGATTATTTTGATCTCTCTTGATCCTTGCAGCAACCACTAGTGCTTGATATTGCCATGAGCTTTGTTTCGCAAAAAAGGATGGGAATCTCTGAGATATCGAATAACTTGACAAGATCCTCAGGTCAATGGGCAGAGCTGATACTTGAACCCAAGACCTGACTCCCCATCCTCTGTAAATGCTGGGAGGCCCACCTGAAATGCAGACCATGCCTTGGAGCTTGCTGCCAACATAACAGAGACAAGATGGCGAAACTCTGTGGCTGCAGGTAGCATGTCCTAACTGCAGAGTTGTGTGAAATGTGTGATTGATGACTGGAGTGGGCGGTTGAGACCCTGGTGAGACCTCTGCCCTTGATCTAGCACAGCATGGTGGTTCTGAGAGTAAAAAGGACATGTTTCCCTGCAGCAAGAGGATTTGACTTCACAGTGGTATCAAGACAAACTAAGTTGGCAGAAATGGGCCCTCAGAGTCCTTTAGAACACAGCGAACTCCCAAGTCTCCGATGTTTGTTCCAAAGCACGTTGCATGTGGCTTTTACTCTCGTAGTTCACATGATCAATTTTTAAACAGTGCCTCCAAGGCCAAATGCCATTCTCCGAATGAAGAAAGGAATTGGGAGCATCAGTTTGACAAGCCCAAGGATCATCTCCAGGAGGGACATGCTTTGGGCTCTGATGTGCTGAGAAGAGAGAGGGGAGGGAGCATCTTGGGGTCGGTCTCCAGGAGGGGTGCTCCAGATTGCAAGGGAGAGGCCCCCCCCCCCTTGTGTTTTCTTCCTTGGGGAGCAGAGAAAGGAGAGAAGGTTACCAAAGTGAACTTGGCAAGTGACCTCAGATGTACCAAGGGGTCTCTGAGGGATTCACCACAGCCATAGGGACCTCCCTGAGGTGCTGTGTGGATTCTCTTTGTCCTACTACAGACATTATAGAGTCAGGCAGCAAAATGGTAAGCTTTTGTGTAGAAAGGACTTATCCAAGCAATAGTAGAATGACTGCAAGTTATTGGGTGGTTGAGGCTGTCTGGCATGTTCGTTCACTTGCTTCTTCCCCATCCATTTATGGGATGCCCACTCTGTGCCTGGCTGTATGCTGAATGTAAAGCAGTCATGGTCTTTGCCCAAGGGGAGACTGAAATCTAGCGAGAAAGGCAACCATTATATAAGTAATCCCTCAGATAATCCTCAGATAATTGTATAGTTCCAAAGGTTGATGAGTACAGTGGAGGGAGAAGCCAGAATATGGTGACAGATGACACAAAGAAGAGGCATTTGGGGCATAAGGCTGACCAAGAAGACCTCTCTGAGTTGACTGCATTCAAGGCCTAGGCTTGAAGAATCAGAAGGACTTAGCCCAGCAAAAAGCAGAGTGATAAGCATTCCAGACAGAGGCAGCACACGTGCTAAGGCCCTGAGGGGCATTCAGGAAGTGAGAGGGGTAGTACGGCCAGAGGCAAGCAGAATGAAAATGAGAGTGGCCAGAGGTGAGGACTGAGAGGCAGTTAGAGGTCAAGCCATGTAGATCCTTACAGATACACCATAGAGTTTGGCATTTATTTTAAGAGCTGTGGGGAAACATCGAATAATTTCCAGTGTGATCTGAGTTAGGAGGTGACTGCACTAGGTACAATGTGAGACGATGGTGGCTTGGATTTATATAGTGGCAGTAAAACCGGAAAGAAGTGGGTGTTACCATTGGACAGAATACATGTTTTAGAGGTAAAAATGACAGGATTTGAGGATGGCCAGATTTGACAAGGTATGAGGGGTGAGTAAGGAATTGAGAATGGCTCCCAGGTATCTGGCTTGAGCTTTGATATAGATGATGGTGCTCTCTTAAGGAGGTGGAAAGCTCTGGAGAAGAGGAGATGAGGATGGGGGAAATTGGGAATGAGGTCTGAGGCACACCTGGAAGGGGAAGATGATTGTACATTTGAGTCTGGAGGTCGGAGGCCAAAGCTAGAGATACAAATGTGGGAGGCATCAGCCTGGAGTCCATCTCACAGGACACTGGAATGGGGCATCTCCCCTGGGGAGAGAAAACAAGGCAGATTCCACACTGCACCGTGGAACCCTCCTGGAGTCTGCCATTTGCCATTGGGAAAAGAAGAGGCTTGAGGAGAAAAGAAATGTTTGAAATAAACATCTCAGGTACTAAGAAAGTGAGTTTACTCACTTACCAGATCACTTACCAGAGATCCGTGGTAGCATCTCATAGCACTTGACTGCCCATTTGAAACCAGACGTGAGTAAATGGAACAAATCTGCCTGCTTGATAGTGCAGTTTCCTACCCCAACATCTGGCTTCCCAAGTACAGCGGTGGTGAACAAGTATGGTCGTGCTCATCGGAATGAGTGGATTTTTCCAGGCTAGTACGATTGGAGCGAAGGAGGGCCAAGAGGAGGGGTGCATGCTTGCAGGGGGAGGTTCTAAGAATGAATCATGGCCTTTATGCAGAATGAGAGAGAATATAAGGAAAATCTAGGCCTGGATGGGCAGTGATGAAGAAAGCTTGTGGATTGAGGTACCAGAGGACAGTGAAGAATTTGTGTAATGGCAGCCTGGGAAGTCTAATGCTGACGTTTGAGATTTGGGAGGTTGTGCTGGTTTTGGTGACACCACGTCGTAGAAGGTAAATTTGGTCCATGTGAAGTGGCAGATATTTTGAACTGACCGTTTCTATCATGGAATCGAGGTGGTGGGGGGAAGAGCTTGTGGGGGAAACTGAGGTCTTCAGAGAATGAGAGGAGTAACTAGGAGTTGCCAGATGACAGGGACAAGGATGGAGAGAATGATGGTGGGCCACAGAGGAACAGGGTGCTCCTAAGAGGGAGGGCCGGTAAGAGCTGGCAGACAGCTGGAAGCCAGGAGGACAGAGGCCCACTTCCCAGCCCCTCCGTATTTGTGGGAGAGGTAGGGGGAAGGGTTCTCCTTTGGGGAAAGCAGTGACCCTGAGACAGCTGTACTTTCACACAAGCATTGAGCTGGAATGGAGCCAAGGGAAGTTGAGGATAAAGAGGAATTTGCTGATGACCTAGTGAAAGTTCCCCAGGATTCCATAGCAGGGCTTGGGAGGAAGGTGTGGGCTGGCACTTGTCAGAGGGAGTAGTTTGCATAATGAATATCCAGGGAGGCTGCTGGCTGTCACTGACATATTCAGTCATTGATCCATTCAATAAATATTTCTTGATCTCCTCCTAAGTGCTAGATACTGTGCTAGCAACAAAGATAACAGCAGTGGCCAAAGTAGACAAAGTGCCTGCCCTTGAGGCCTTGTGCTCCGACTGGGGAGACAGCCCGGTCGTCACTTGTGTGTTCTTTTGCACAGAACTGATTTTCTCTTTTTTCAGGAAGCGCTGGAATTTGAGTCTCAGGGTTTCCAACAACTAAATCAGTGTCCTTAGCCTCTCTTGGTCTGCGAGGTGGGCATAATAATGCCTCGGTGGGAGGTGGTGGTGCCATTCAGTCATTCAAACGTATAAGAAGTGTCTCTGTTGGGAGGTCAGGATGGGTCATCAGAGCCACCTCTAGTCCACGAGATGCTTCTGTTTAGTTAGAAAAAGGCACTTTTCCTTCTAGAAACTTTCCCTCCATTTATCAGGGACCTGTAGATAATAGATAATCGACAAAGTCCAGGGATGCGTGGGGGGCTCAGTGGTTGAGCATCTGCCTTCAGCTCAGGTCTTGATCCCGGGGTCCTGGGATCCAGTCCCACATCGGGCTCCCCTCAGGGAGCCTGCTTCTCCCTCTGCCTGTGTCTCTGCCTCACTCTGTGTCTCTCATGAATAAACAAATAAAATCTTTTTTAAAAAAAAAAAAAGATAATCAAAGTCCAGGATGTGATGGATTCCCTAGGGCCCTGGAAGCCCCTGCAGGGGTGAGGTGAGGGAGGGGGTTCAGTTGGAGCAGTGGGAGGCCAGCCTCATTTATAAATAACCTGTTAGTTACTCATTGTTTTAGTGGAACTGGCCTCTCAAACTGCGATGTGCACTCACATCCCTTGCGCTCTTGTTAAAATACAGATTTCAATCCATGGAGCTGGAGGTAGTGGGGGGGGGGGGGGGACCGGACAGACTGCATTTCTGGCAAGATAGGACCCGCCACCAGCCACTGCCTCTGCTGGTGGTTCAGGGACCACATTGTGGATGAATATGGCAAAGTATATAAAGTGTCATCTTACTGCTAGTCTCAGGCAGAGGCTTCAAACAAACACTACAGGGCCTGGATCCTTTGCCCTTGAGGGGTTTTGGTGTAGTGAAGAGAGATTAATGCCAGGAAATGATTAGAAGACAGTGATGTGATCAGGAATGTGCTCCTGACAGGCTTTGGAGTTTAGAACAAAGGGAGGGAGCCTCTCCAGGTCTGGACTTGCAGGGAGATGTTCCATGGAAGCAGCAAGAACTTGAAATTCCTCCAGAGGTCCTGCAGAAGTCCTGCAGAGGAGGAGAGACTGGCAGGATATTGCAGCTCTGTGAGAGGCTTGGGTGAAGGCATGAGGTGGGGATATAACACTCGCCCTAGTACAGATAATGATAGAACAAAGCTAATGTCTCTGAAGGGTCCGTCTGCTGTAGGACCTGTACTAGGAGCTCAGGGAGGGCCAGCCCTGTGCCCTCTCAGGAACTGGGACAGCATCTTGCAAGAAAGGTTCACTTGGGACTCAGACAACAATATGGAACCAGCGGGATTCACCCAATCTTATAGTTACAGTCGGTGACCTGAATTTGTTACCTGCCCATTGGATCAGTTTGGGCTCCTGAGTGATTGTGAATAGTTTTGGCCATTGGGTTCCTTAGACTTTCTGTTTGCTTCTTTTAGAGATTACTTAGATTGTTCATTCCCTCTTCATGTGCAGTATTTTTAGGGAACTCACACATCTTGAACACCTGTGAAAATTCATTTCTAATGATGCTGATTAAAATTAAAAGACAACCCCTCGGGGCAACTGGCTGGCCGGCCCAGTTGGTAGAGCACGTGACTCTTGATCTCGGGGTTGTGAGTTCAGTCCCTACATTGGGCGTAGGAGCCTACTTAAAAATAAATAAATAAATAAAAGATAACCTCCAGTGTTGATCAGATCTGTATTTGGAATGTGAGCTTCTGATAGTCTTTCAAGTGGTAGCCAGCCATCCCTGGAGGCTGTATTCCCAGTGAGGATCCTATAGATCTTAAATCACCACACCTTGCACACAAAGTAAAACTAACATGTATATTCTTCGCTGTCCGCACTCAGGTCTTTTGAAAATCACATGCAATATAACAAGACGTGGCAAGTTTTAAAATATTTTTAAGTTATAAAAACACGTATTTTTTTTGGATAAAATTTGGGAAAAATACGTATTCATATATGTTTAAATTATCCACATCCTCTACTCACAGATAGCCTATAAGTTTTATGCCTTTTTTCATATATATAGTTATATAGGTATTTATACACATGTATGCAATGTTACATTTTACTTTCAGCTATGAATGCTGCTTTTGTGGCTTTAATAGATCATAATTTTTCTTGCTCAGGCGCAATGGTTTGCATACGTGTGAATTTCACTGGTTAAGACGGATGGGAGAAGACAGTAACAGATGTTTAGGAGGAGAAATTGACCAGTTTGGCCAAGGGATTGGGTGTTGGGTTTGAGGCAGGGACATTTTTGAGGTGACTGTTGGTGCCACCTTTTTTCCAAGGAATCTGTCTCTCTCTGAGCAGGCAAAAGCAGGTTCCAGGCTGGTTTTCTCCCAATAATCCATCAACATTTGCACGTGTGTGGGAGGTAATTTCCAGCCCACCCTTGGTTCCTTCCTTCCTTCCTTCTTGTGTTGATTCCTGTATTGACTTCCTGGAGTAACTTCTGATATAAATTGAGATTTTTCTTTAAAATGTGTTTTTAGTGCATAGAGGTGTCATTTAAAAGTCAAATCCATGAAGGAATATTTTTTACCTGCTGGGTTTAATTTCAGATGCCAGTGTTATCATAAAATGCAAACCACCCTAGACTGTTTTAAAACTTTGGGACAAATTGTGCCTGTTGAAATTAACTTTTGCAGATGGAGCGAGGAGAGGAGGAAAATAAGTGTTTTAAAGAGTTTTTAAAAAATGCTTTTAAATATTAATGTTGCTTGAGTTCAACTCTGTATATATTCCTATATTCCTCTGAAGTCCAAATTCACCTATAACTTTCCAGTTTTTGTTGTGTCCATTGTACTTTTTTTTTTCTTTGAATGATAGCAAACAGTGGTGATATATTTAACCCTGGAAAGAAAATAATCAGAAGATTCAGTATAAAGGATTGAGGTTAGATGAGAAGGAAAATGATCCCTGGCAAAGGTAGTTAGAATCAATCAGTTCCTTAGGGAGAGGAGAGCCTGAGGTGTCTCTGCCTTAGGTACATGTAACCTTTGGCCAGTTGACCTTTCTAGGCCTGTTTCTCATCCATTAAAGGAGGTTGAAAACTAGTTCCTATCTCATAGGTTATTTTGAGAATTAAACAGAAGGCACAGAAAAGATCTTGAGACATGATCTGTGTTGCTTACTGCTAGTTGTCATTGCTACTATTATTATAAGGGCCATTCTTTAAAAAGATTTTATTTATTTATTTGGGAGAGAGCACAAGCAGGGGGAGGGGTGGAGGGAGAAGGAGGAGCAGGCTCGCCAGCTGAGCAGGGAGCCTGACAATGGGACTCGACCCAAGGACCCCAAGGACCCCAAGGACCCCGAGATCGTGACCTGAGCTGAAAGCAGATGCCTAACTGAGCCCCCCAGGTGCCCCTCTAAGGGCCCTTTTAACATGATGGTATCTCCTAAAGGAGATTTGAGGAGGGTGCTTCAGGTTGAGATCACCCATTTGGCAGTGACAGCCAGTGCATACTTGTTGGGATCTGTTTTCTCAAGAAGTGGCTGCTCTTTGGCTCTCAGGAAGAGGTGGGGCCCCCTGCCATGTGCTCCATCCATCTTTGCTCAACACTTATTCAAGAGCTCTCTCATTTAAGACTCCAACAGAGAGGGCATTGCTTCAAGAGGAGGGAAATGAAGCTTACCCAGTGATGGGGGGTTGCCAGTGCCATGGCTAGTCACGTGTGGAACTGGATTTGAATCCAGAGCTAACTGCATAGCCTCTTGTCCCCAACAAGTTTTTCCTGTGAGATTGGCCAGTGTCGGAGCGATCCTCATTCATAGTGATTCACAGAGTTTGTGTGGAGGGTTTGTTGCCCATGCTTCAGAATGAAAACTTTCCATGGGGGACTTTTTTTTTCAAATCCACATTCTTTGAAGCGATTTTGATGTTTTGGTTTTACCTTGTAGTCTATACCTTCCAGCCCTGTAGTCATTCATCTGTTTCAGAGGAGGGCCATTTAGAAAATCGTGTCAGGGTGGGTATAGAAGAAAGCCTGGTGTTGACAGTTGAGATTGGCTCCATTAGGTGTTCATTGCTAGCAACTTGCTGAACACAGACTCCTGAAGCTGGGGAGGACCGCTTTTGGTTAGAATCTGATTCCATTTATTCGTTCAGCAGACAGTGATTACCTAGCCTGCAGGTGACAGCAGGATGCTCAGGCTTAGGGAAAGCAAGGTGAGTGGACAGGGTGTCGCTCTCTTGGGAACTGCAAGGCTGATGGGGAGGGCAGACATTCAAGACCAAGACCACATCATGTGGGGTTTAAGGCTCATGGCAGAGGGAAGGACATAGTGTGGGAATACCCAAGGGGACACCCACACCAGCTTTTTCATGGACGTCTGTTCTTTGGGGCTGGGAAGCCTGCCGTGGCTGGTTCTGCTCTGGGAGGCTCCCAACACGGGGACTCCTCGCTCCTTCTGCAGCCAGTGTGACATCAGTGCAAGGAGAGAGGTGGAGACAGATGGCATGGCCTCTTGGTTTATAAATTCCTCTATAAGGCACATGACTTGCAGTCAGATATGCAGGTGAGGGGTCATGGCCTGTACTCTGCGTTGACCTTCTCCCTCTTCTTTGAACATGTCTCAGCAAGTCTGTGTAACCTGAGGCCTGGCTTTCTGCAGGCCTGTAACGGGTTATCTGTGTTCCTCTGCTTTTTCTGCACGTTTTAATCATTTCCGTGCTTTTCTGGACATCTTTTTCCGTTTTGAAGGCAGAAGCGATTAAGATAGTCCCTGGTGAGTGTATTCAGGTCATGAGCTGTGATGGGGATGTGGTCCCCTGCAGATGGTGTTGTGGCTGGTTTGGTGTCCTCTCCTCTGAGTGTGCAGACCCTCAGCTGTCAGTGCCTTGCACAGCTCTCCATCCCCCTCGTCTGGGACTTGGGAACTGTTCTGCTACCTCGACTGCACATGGGTTAGCCGGCGACTTCATCTGTTGTTCCTCTAAGGTCCATGCCTGTCTCATTCGTTGCAGTCTTGGAGCTCCTGTGCATGTTTCATTTCGGCCTCTCTTGTTAGACTATGTCTCCCAAGCAACCTGTGTTCTGGTCGTTTTTGGAAATGTGGCACCTGGTCAGTGCTTGGTATCTACAAGGTGCCAACTAAGTGCATTGTTAGTAAGTATGTTAGTTCAGGCTTTCGGCTAATCTGTACTGTAAAATACGTGTGTGTGCGTGCACGAGGGAAGGAGGGAGTCATAGTTTTTAATCATCTTTTATTTATTTACATTTTAAAGAGCTGTCTCTGTTTTGAGAGACTGGAAGACTGCAGAATTGTCTCTGGGATGGAAGGTTAGCAAGAAGTCATGCACAAGCCACATTTCAGGATCTCGGGGCTATCGCTCCTCTGCAATTTGTATCCATCTACAGTGCTGAGAACTCAGCCCTTCCTCTCTGCTCTTCCTTTCAGAAAGTATTATGAAGGAGGCCGAGGACCCCGTGCTCCGGGCAGAGAAGCGGCGCTGGGATTAGGGGTTGCCACTTCTGAGAGGATGCTGGGAATCTGCAGAGGGAGACGGAAATTCCTGGCTGCCTCACTGACTGTTCTCTGCATCCCAGCCATCACCTGGCTTTACCTGTTTGCCGGGAGCTTTGAAGGTAAGAAGGTGGCTTCCTTACAGGGAGAGGGGAGGAGGGAAGCAAAAGGCCCCTGGCTCTCCCAGAGTCCTGGGAAGCCCCTCCAGGCTGTCCGGTCCCAAGCTGTCACTTCATGGAGCAGGAGGCACATGGGCCAGGGGCCAGACTTGCCCAGGTTTACACGGGCAGCAGGACCGGGTCCGGAGTGAGGAGGACAAAATAAAAGCAAAAGCAAAATGAAGTGCACCTGAATGCAGTGACATGGTTGGGGGGCGGGGGGCGGGGAGTGACACAAGTGTCAGAAACCAGCTCTTCGAGTTGATCATTGTGTCCATAGGGGGTGAAAGGTTTGGGCCCTGGAGGGATGACGTAACTACTCATGGAGCCAGATGTTTCATTCATTCTTCGGTCTGTTCATTTATTCACACATTTCACATGTTGTTGTTACTGCTGCTGCTGCTCGTGTTGAGCATCCGTGCTGACCAGGTGCTGGGGAGGCGGCGATCACAGGTCTGGACGTGCGCAGTGCGGTGGAGACGCGCTGGTCCGGGCCTGGCCAGCCCAGTGCGCTCTGGGAGGCGGCTGTGGGAGCTGTCAGGCCTGCCGGCCGTACGACGCGATCAGTCACACTGGCCGAGGAGACGAGTGCCGCAGAAGAGCTGCCCTCCCCAAACAAATAAAAACAAACGCCAATCCCTGTCACTTTCCAGAAATCAGTAGAGAAGACAAACCCCGCCGTTCCTGCAGCCAGCAGTTCCGAGTGCAGCGCGGCGTTGGGCTGTCAGAGGTGGTTTCCTGAGCTTCAGGGGGGAGGGGATGGCACCATCGAGGAGGACCCTTCCTTTATACTTAGCGGTTGAGTTCCAAAAACATCTCAGGTGAAAATCTGTCTCAAGGAAGTCACTGGTGTGTTTTCTTTTCCTTCCGAGATTTTATTTATTCAATTTGGAGGGGGGGGAGTGAAAGGAGGGGCAGAGGGGGAGGGAGAGGGACAAGCAGACTCCATGCTGAGTGTGGAGCCTGACATGGGGCTCGATGCCACAACCCTGAAACCATGACCTGAGCTGAAATCAAGAGTCGGATGCTCAACCGACTGAACCACCCAGGCGCCCCTACCCTCTTTATTTTCAAAGATTTTATTCATTTTTAGAGGAAAGAGTCACTATTGTGTGTTTAAACATTTCCTTTATACATGATTTTTATTGACACCTCAAGGCTGCCTTTTAATTAGGAGTTCCACCTCACTCTCTTGAGATTTACTCAACTGAATATGATCGAGGTGTCACCATGTGCCTGCAGTGCAGGGGAGGGCCCAGGGCCACACCCGTCCCTTCCCTGTCCCACTCGTCCCTGGACTGGAGCAGCTCCTGTCTGAGCAGCTCAATGGGGTAAATTATGCCACGGCAGTGGATGATTAGGTTTTGGCAAAGAGATCAGAGAGAGGAAGGGGAGTTGCTGTTGATCCTAGAAGAGACAGAAGGAAGCATTGTGCCAGGGATGTTGGAAGAGCTCTTGTAAAAGAAGGCTGAGAACACGCCGTGCTGGTCCAGGGTTAGTACATCAAAGTGCTGACTTTGCCAGTAAAACTGGACCCAGTAATGATACTTATAGTGTAATAATAATAATAACAACAGTAAAGGGGATGATTATATTTCAGGCATTTCTGCGGCCAGGTATTATTGCAAGGATGTTGCACGTGTTGACTGTTTCTCCGTCATAACCCCTTGTAGTAGGTACAGAAGAGGAGGACAAGGCAGGAGTCCTTCAGTGATCTGTCCAGGGCCCCAGAGCCAGTCAGGATGGGCCTGGGTTATTGGACTTGAGATCTGGGGTTTCTAACTACAATACCATGGTGTAGATTGGGACTTCAGTGAGGTAGAAGACTTTGGCAAGGGGTTTGTCAAGGTGTCACCTGCCCTTTCTGAGTGCCTGCGAGGGAAATTGCAGAATTTTGATTTGCAGTCATTGTCGGAAACCCAACCCCAAATGATTTTGGCAATAAGGGAACTTAGGAGGTAACAAAACCAGTAAGTTCAAAGGTAGGGGGTGCTTTAGGCAGGGTCAGATCCAGGGGCTCAGGTGATATTTTTGCAGCTTAGTCTCCCTCCTTCCCTTTGCTCTACTTTTCTCTGCCTTGGTTTCTTTCAGGGCAGTTTTATGTACACAGAGGAAGCTTTAGCTTATAACTTAACCTCACCGGTGCCTGTAGAAAGAGTTCGTCCCCCTAATTCTGCAATATGCCTCTGATTAGATTGCCCCTGGTCAGTTGTGGTCCAGAGACCAATCACTGTGGTTGGGGGAGGCTGGTGAGGCCAGCTCTGTACCCTCTGCTTCATTTTCGTCATAGGGTAGAGAGGAGTTCCCTGACACATGTGGAGTCAGAATGGGGGAAGCGTGGCCCCCAAAGGTAAGTGGTGCAGTTTCCCAAAGAGGAGACTGGGAGTTGATCTGCGATATGGAGAATTCATAATCGGCTGTGCTTCGTGATAGGTTAATGTCAGCTGGAAGTCTACCTTCCAGCATCATGCTATCTGAGCCGGCCCTGGCTGATGGAGTGACGATGATCCTCAACTTTGAATGATTTTATTAGCCTGGCAGGTAGATGACGGGAAACAGGGAGGATTAAGGAAATAATACTCTGAGATGAACTGTGGAGACTGGTATAGGTGCCCTGTTTATCAACATGATGCTTAATCATAAGCCCTCCCCTGGGGACTGAATCGCAAACTGCATTAAACAGGGGCTAGATGATGGGAGCACATTAACAAGCATTCTTGCTAGGATGACAAACATTACAGGTGTGTTTTATGGGTATCAATCTGTAGCTGGACCACAGCATTTATTTCTGGGTGTCACACTTTAAGAACAATCTAGACACATCAGCACATCAAGGAGAGTCTAGGTGAGTGACAGTGCCAATTCAAACCTTGTTACATACACAGTGGTGGAAGGAATGGGGGCTCTTTACCTTGGAGAAGCCGAAACTCCAGGTGTACATGATCAGCTTCAACAAGCAGTCAAGGGACTGTCACCCGAAAGAGAGATGGCCCCAGAATCTATGGAGGGACATGGCAGGGAGCCAGCTGTCAAGCTCATCATAGTAAAGGATCACTCTGTCCAAGGCTGGAGTGAGCTGCCCTGAGAGGCAGTAAAACACCTAATGTGAGAGCTGTGTACACGGGAGTGCGGTGAGTGGGCGGGCGGCAGCTCAGCATCAGGGGTACGTGGACAGGATGACCTGCCTGACCTATCCTGACCCAGAGATCCTGAGACTCTAGGAAAGACAGTCTTTACTGGGAGACAAAGGGTACCTCCTTGCAGCCCCTGCCAGTTTACAGCAGACATCAGTGCATTTCCAAAAGAGCCCATGGAGACATTCTTTTCTCTGTAGTTAAACATAACAACTTTGCAATCCATTTATTGACACCCTTGAGTTTTCTGTTTCAGTGCAGGTGGAGCCATAAATAAAGGACAGGGTTGCTGCCTGCATTCATGAAAATGCTATTTATACTTTATGCGAGTTTATTTATTTTCCAACCCTGTTTAATTTCAGTGGATCTCTTGGAGATACCGATGCCCTCAGCATAATGTTTTGGAGTTAAATGACACGCAAGAGCAAGATACATTGAGAGTGCACTAGAAGGGGGCGGAGAGTGGTCTCAGGCACCAAAACCAGCTGAGCCAGAGAAGCTGGGTGATTGGGAGTATGGTCACTGCTCTTTCTAGGCCTTCATCTCCTGCTGCATGAAATGACATAAAACTGAAGGTCACCTATGGGGGCTGTTGGGGCACTGACATTCTAGAACTTTCCTAAGCATCTGATGTGCATGAATTGGAAATGACCAGAATCTGCCCCAGTGAATGGGAAGTATGTCTGGAAGAGGGAATCGGCTTCCTGTGATTTGCTCCAGAGTGTGGATCCAGGATCAATGTTATGATCAGGATCAGAGTTATGGGAAGGCAGGTGTTGTTTTAATATAAGAAGGAACTTGTGTTGTAATAATTAGATTTGCCAGGTGTTGGAGGCCACCATCTGGGAAAGCAGTGATGAGATCCCCATTCTTAGAGCTGTTTGTCAAAGGCCAAGTGACCGTTGGTTCAGGATGCTACTCAGGGGATGGTTTTGCTGGTCCTTCATCTCCCTGCCACGGCCCCATTCCTAAACCCTAATTCCTTTGTTTCTTCTCCAATCAGCCTTTCTTCCCATAGCATCTCAATGACCATTCCCAGCCACCCATCCTTCATGCTCAAAGCAGCATATCTTCGCTTCCTCCTTCTTTCCCTGCAGCCCATGCTTGCTACTTCCTGTTGAACCTGACTGTGGCCTCTTGTGGCTGCGTCTTTGCTTTCTGCCTCTCACCACTGAGTGGCCGTGACCCTGAACCAGCCAGTCATGCTCCTCCTGTGTGGCCATGACTGGTGCAACACCTGCCCTCCACCTCCCGGAGAGCAGCGGAGCCGGGCTCAGTCACTGTGCCACTCTGTCCCTCTTCTACTGCGCTGCCTCCATCCCCTAGCGTCCCCTCCCCAGCCTCCTGGACTCCCTTCCGGTGCGGTGCGCTGTCTGGTGGCCGCTGGCCTTCCCAGGTGCTGTTCTTTTTCCCTGGGACACCGCTACACTTCTTTGCTGGGCTGACTTCGACCCTTGGGGCTCAGCTGAGCCTGATGGCACCTCACCTCTAGCTAGGTTGGCTTCCTCTGCTGCTGTCTCCAAACTCTATATACTGTCCTTTCTTCACACCTGCTTTACGTTTATTGTTTCTCCTAATCCCGTCTTCACAAGTGAGCACAAGCATCGGGAAGGAAGGGAGTGGTTCTGCTCCCCCTCCCATCCCTAGGGGAGCCAGGAGAACTGGTTGTTGAATGAGTGAATGAGTGAAGAATGCCCTCTTCTGGATTTGAGTGCTGACAATGCTCACCATTGCCTCCTGGGTTTTCTCCAGATTCCTGGTAGTGGTTTGGAGTCTTTCACAGGCACTTTTCCTTAGCCTCTGATTTCTGTCAGAGGCTAAGGCAGGCCTTACTTCTCACTCAGGCAGGCCCCCTTCTGTTTTCCTACTTCTGTATTTTTGCTCTTTGTTTCTTCTTCCCAGAATACGGTTCTCTGGTTTTGCACCACCCTTCCTCCCAGCCAGCATCTTCAGCGCCCATGTTCAGCGTGTGATCCCATGTGGAAGCTTCTGTGACGGCACTCATCAAGGGGTATTTTGCTTGTTTGGTGTCTTTCTAGTGCTTTCTTTTGAGTTTTGTGAGACAGGGGACTGTTTTACTCATCTTTACAGTTTCAGAGTCTGGGCATCACCCTTAGTGGGTCCTGAGTGTGAATGTAGACTGGGAAGGAGTCTGGATGTTGGAGGAAGCAGGAACCACTGGTCTCTTCTGGGGCTCTGAGCACCTGTGATTTTGAGACTATGGCTTAGAATATGGCTCCAGGAGCCTCACCTCCCTTCTGGATGTGATGTTAGTTGTGGGACTTGAAGAATTCTGCTTAAACACACATTTATTTGAATTTATTTTATTTTTTTAAAAAGATATTATTTATTTATAAGAGAGAAAGCAGGCGAGCAAGCAACGAGAGAGCCAGCACAGAGGGAGAGGGAGAAATCGGCTCCCCCCTGAGCAGAGAGCCTGATTCAGGACTGCATCCCAGGACCCTGGAGTCACGACCTGAGCTGAAGGCAGACACCTAACTGACTAAGCCACCCAGGCACTCATTTTTTTTTTTTTTAAGGTTTTATTTATTGAGGGGTGGGGGGAGGCACAGAGGGGGAGGGAGACTTCCCTATTGAGCAGTAAGTCTGACTCAGGGCTCAATCCCAGGACCTTGAGATCTGACCTGAGCCAAAGGCAAATGCTTAACTAACTGAGCCACCCAGGTGCCCCTGGTGTTTTGTTTTGTTTTTTTTAAAATATTTTATTTACTTATTTGAGAGGGAGTGAGAGAGAGTACAAGGAGTGGAGCAGGAGAGGCACTCCCCGCCGAGCAGGAAGCCTGATGTGAGGCTCCATCCCAGGACCCCAGGATCATGACCAAAGGCAGACACTTAACCAACTGAGCCACCCAGGCTCCCTGCTCCATTTGAATTTAGATCATGCTGATTATTTTCTTCCAGAGTCACCTCTTCTCGTGGGTATGTGAGTTTTACTTGCCGGGTGTGGTTCTTTCTCCTCTGCCCATCGAGGAGATGTTGTTCAGCTGTTACTGAATTCCCAGCATGTGGGAAAAGCATGCTTTTCAGCCATTCAGAAGATTGTTCACACATGCTGCCCTCTGATAATTTATAACCAGCTCCATGCAGACGCTTGGCCCAGAAGCTTTCTATGGTCAGGGAAGCAGGCCGATGCAGGTGTGCGTGTTATTTGACAGCACGTGTTCTTCGGAGGATGCAAAGTCCTGAACATTTAAAACCCATGTCATGGGCGGCCCTGGTGGTGCAGAGGTTTAGCGCTGCCTGCAGCCCGGGGTGTGATCCTGGAGACCTGGGATCGAGTCCCACATCGGGTTCCCTGCATGGAGCCTGCTTCTCCCTCTGCCTCTCTCTCTCTGTGTCTCAATAAATAAATAAAATCTTTAAAAAAAGATAAAACCCGTGTCATGAGCAGGCATAGGATATTGATTTTTGGACTGATTTCAGCCCGCACCCACGTTATTTAGTTCACCGTTCATGCCATCCTTATCAACACAAATTCCTTCTGAAATGAACGGTTTCTTGGGGTCCTGACATTTGACTTGAAGAGTTGCAGTAAGAACCAAGGAGTTGTAAGTTGAACTTATTTTTGCCTTATGACTTTGGGGGATCAGGGGCACGGGAACCATGGATTAAAGGGAGCTGGTGATGGTGCTGGTGGGGTGTCTGTTATCCAAGCAGAGCTTATCCAGACATGACTGATTCCCCAGCCCCATGTCCACTTCCCTCAGCACAGGACTGTGATGGGATGTTGGTGAGTGTGCAGGGGGCTGGTGAATAATCTGCTCAAGGTTTCAGGATGCCCTGGGGCTAGGGTCTGTGGCAGTGGTGATGCGGCTAGGCCATCCTGCTTTCCTGCCAGTGGCCCAAACAGATCCCTTAATGAGGGTTTTACGGGGTGCAAGAACATGCGGTGCTGAATGAAATGGAAATGAAATGGAAAGCATAATATACTTACTGGCTGTCTTTAGTATGTCGGAAATGAGGGGCTTCCCTGCTTACTAGCTGTAAGCCTCCGAAGCAGGACTTGAGGGAGGCGGCGGTGGGTGGAGGTCATGCCGCAGACCCCGGGGCTGCACTCATCTGTGCTTCCTACCTTGGGCCCAAAAGCATCTCCTTAAGCTCTTAGACTCCGAGGGTAGTTGAAATCTGTCACAGCTGTGTTCAGCTGTGAGGTGGTTGCTAAGGTGACCTTTGCTTTTCTTGTGCCAGCTTTCGATCATCTAGCATTATCGGTAGTCCTGCTGGGGTGGAGCAAACAGCCCCTATGTGGCCTCAGTTGGCTGCGCCTCCTGCAGGAGCTTGTGGCTAGGACCTTTGTACCAGGTGTTAGGAAAAGCTGGTGTCTACTCATCAGCCACCTTGTATTAGTTTCCTGTGGCTGCAGTGACAGAGTCCCAGATGTTCAGTGCTGAAAGAACCACAAATGTATTGTCCTATGGTTCTGGAGGTCAAAAATCTACAGTCCAGTGTTGTTAGGCTAAAGCCAGATGTTGGCAGGGCTGGTTCCTTCTGGAGGCCGCCAGTGAGGATCCATCCCCTGGCTTTTCTCAAGTGCAGAAGTGTAGCTCCTTCAGATTACTATTTGACTCTGAGCTCTGCTGCTGGAAATTGTCACATCTCCTTCTCTGTCCTATCCTCTTAATAGGACCCTTGTGATGGATTCCAGTGCTCACCTGGATAGTCCAGAATGATCACTTCATCTTACAAGCCTTAATTTAACTATACCTGCAAAGTCCCTTCTGCTATGGAAGGTAACAGATTCACAGATTGTGGGGATTAGGACATGGACATATTTGGGGGTCATTATTTGGCTCTCCATATTGCTTGGTCCTATTCTCAGCATCCCCTCCATCTTGTGACTCTAGAGAGACAAAGGGGTGTTGTACCATCTCTTCTCTTTTTTAGATATCTTAATCCTGCTCGAGGAGTTAGGTGTTCTATAATTTTAATACATAGAAACATCGAGCAGGACTTACTGCTCATGAAAAAGGTATTGAATTCAGATGTGTTCAAACCATTTTAAACCATAATATTTTGTCTATAACAGATGTTTAACCAATAATGACAGTTCAGGTTTTTTTGAAAAGGACAGGAACTTCTGCTCTTTGGGGGTGCTGGTCTTAAAGTAATTTTAGTTATTTTTTTATTTCAAATGCCAATTTAACCAAAGAAGGGATCATTTCATTTAGAGAGGGCTGTTGACGGTCTCTTAATTTTAAGTAAAATATTTTGTATTGCTACTTTGGAATACGATTTGCTGTTATCACCTGAAGCTGAACATACTCCATGTCCCATCAGTTTCTGTCCCTAGTCATATGCCATAGAGAAAATGTACGTACGTGTGCTCAAAAAACACGTACAAGAATGTTCACAGCATTGTTTTTAATAGTGCCAAAGAGGAAAATACTGAAATATACACCCACAGTATAATAAACACAAGTAGTGGCATGGTTATATAGTGAAGTACTACAGAGCAATGAAAATCCTCACGGATACCGTTGAGCAGAAAAAGCAGACACAAAAGAGTATATGTACTGTTGGATTCCAATTGTATAAATAAAAAACCAGACAAAAGTTGATCTAGGTATAGAGACTGTGGCATGGCCAAAGGAAGACTTTGGGACACTGGTCATTAACTTGTTAACCTGTGATTATACAGGTGGGTTCACTTTATGAATATTCACATTTTCATTTTCACATTTTTCATCTGTAATTCACTTTTCTGCATGTGTTTTCTTATTTAAAAACAACTCTGTAGGGCAGCCCTGGTGGCTCAGCGGTTTAGCGCTGCCTTCAGCCCAGGGCACGATCCTGGAGACCAGGGATTGAGCTCCACGTCGGGCTCCCTGCATGGAGCCTGCTTCTCGCTCTGCCTGTGTTTCTGCCTCCTTCTCTCTCTGTGTCTGTCATGAATAAATAAATCTTTAAAAAAAAATAAAAACAACTCTACAACTCTTGATAGTTAACTGAATTTGAAGAGATTGTGTGGGGTTTGCATTCTTTTCAGATAAAAGAGGCATTTTATTAACCTTTGGGATTTACAAATCTATGTCATTGTTTAACTTTGAAATTCAAATACTTTTTAAGCATGAAACTTTTCTTTTGGGATATATACTTGACACTTCTATTTAACCACATTTCCTTTTTTCCCCTCCTGATCCACCTTACCATGTGGATACAGCCCCCACCTTCTGAGGGTCTGATCACAGCACTGATTTAAGATCTGAAATTGGCTCCTGAGACCTTAATTCTGAAAGCATGTTTTCATCACTTTGAGCCAAGATCAGTGTTCCTGTCGGAACTCTGTCAGTGACCAATTCCAATTAATATTAAAGTGATACTATTTCTTAATATGGATACCAAACCACATTGGATAAAAGCTCCCACTTGCATTAGTCATCTGACCTGCAGCGTTATAAAAACCCTTGTGCCTGGAAAAGAAAGACACTTCTTATTGTAAGCAGCATGAAAACATGGAAAGGGTATGTACTATTTAAGCCATAACCACAGTGGAAAGGACAGCAACTGCTATCACTTCGTTAGACAGAAATTGGCTGCATCTGGCCCGAAATTGTGTTGCGCTTGGCCAATGCGCTGCTTTTTACCATTGCTGACTTGATTATTGACCATTAACACTTGGGGAGATTGCACATAAAAATCATGATTTCTGGCCTTCCTTAACACCATGGAAAGATCTAGCAAACCAGAACCCCCTTCATCCTAGTGGCCACTGGCTGGAGCTGAGTCATCCCTTCACACGGTGCATGAACACTCCAGTTTGTCACAGTGACATCATTCCCGGCTGATCCCTGAGTCGCTCTGTGTGCTTGCTGTTTTCCGCAGACCCCAACTGAGAAGGAAGAGCTCCTGGTATTTTCTGATGTCACTCGTTGACCCTGGCTGGCTCAGTTAGACTTTGCGTTTGGACGGCTTGGCTTACTCTGTGCCATGTGCCGGGCTGGGGCTGTGACCTGCATTGTCTCCTGTCTCCCCACAAGCAGCATCATGCTCTGCCCATTTGACAGACAGAAGCCGAGGCTCAGGGTGTTGTGCTCCTTGGCCGAGGCCACCAGCTGGTAACTCGGGGAGCTGGCATTCGGACCCCGGCCTGGGCTGATAAGGCCCCCTCCTCCCACATACACTGCTCACTCTCAGTGACCTGCAGATATGGAAACATGTGGCAGAGGAGATTGTCAAGTCTGTACACTCAGGTTTCAGTCAGGGCAAGGCAAAACCCTGTCTTGGTCGAGAAGACAGACCCTTTTCTGTGGCTAGTGGGATTCTGGTCAGCCAGTCTAAGCAGAGAATTTGATTAGTCTTTTAATGCAGTTTGCATTTTTGCCTCTGCCATAGACGCCTGCAATTAAGAGCAGGAGGGCATTTTAGGATTCTTCCAGGCAGCCTTGCAACCTAAGCAGATAAAACCTTTGAAAACCACTTGAGGGCTTCATCCAGGGCGGGGACTGCTGGGGGAGGGGGGTGAACATGTACCCGAGTGAGCAGAGTGACAGTAGACCTGGTCCTTGACATCACTGCAGGTCTATTTCTCCCCCATGGAAAGGGGTGCATGGTTGCAGCTCCTGCGTGTTATGAAGGCTCAACATGGTCCTGCTACAGAGCATGGTTGTTTAGGACGGGTTCGTTTTCTTCCCCTTCTGTTTTCCTGGCGTGTTGGAAGGCTATCCTGGGAGAGATGCAAACGATCACCCACTTGGTCTTAACCAGGCCTGCGGAGGCCACTGATGTCTAGAGAACTGTCCAGACTAAGTTCAACGCCTCAGCCGGCGGTGCAGTTGGAACCATCGCTCAGTCTGTAGCACCACAGGACTCGCTACCCGCCTCTTCATATCCCTTTTAGAAAAGACAAAAGAGGAAGGTCACACTTGTTCATTTTTGTCAATGTGCTTTCTCGCACATCGGCAGCACTCCCTGTCTGTGTTGGGGGCAGGGGATGGGGACACGACCTACACCTGTGGTCGTAAATGCACCTGCAGCTGCTGGTGGATCCAGGGTCCATGTTTGCAGAAATGAAGCCGTTTCACATGGGTGTCCTATAGTGAGAACATGGAAGAGTAACAGGAAAGGACCATCCTCTGATTCCACGTTGAATCACCTCTATAATAAGATTTGTCTTCTAGGGGCTGTAGCTGAGTCATTACCCCTGGCTCTAATTCCCAAATCTCCCCTTAAATGCTGTGTGTCCTCAGCTGAGGAATCTAACCTCTCTGAGCCCAAATTGCTGCCTCTAAAATTGGGGTGCTGCTCCCTGTTTTACAGGGCTTTTGTACAGGTGAGAAGGAGTCCATTGTGCCTAATGCAGAGTAGACTCACAGAGTCGTTTGTGTTCAGCTGTGTTTTATATGCTGACTGTGCTCTCTGAAGCAAAAATCACTTAAGGACTCACTGGAATCAAATGTTTAAGGCTGTGGTGTTAGGCAGTCTGGCACTATCAGGTTCCTTCTTATCTTTCCAGGGGGGACCCTCCTCCGATAATGAGGATTTGTCAGTTTTGCTCCAGCAGAGGGCACTCCACGCCCCATCTCCTGCCTACCCGTGAATTATGCTGGAGCAGGTGTGGGGCATTGAAACTTTGCTCTGATGTCCTGGGCAGGAGGCCTCTCCATGGCCCCAGTAGATAGCCATGATGATTCCGTAGCATGGTGCTGCTGAACAGAAGCTTTCTCACGTACATTTAAATAATCCTCCCACAACTCCAGTAGGGAAGGCGGTATTCTCAGAGATGAGGTAACTGGGCTTCACAGCCATTGGTGGATCATTCGAGGACATTGATTCATTCAACAGACACAGCCAGGCACTGTAATGCAACACTGGGGATCGGGCTTTCCATCCCAGGAGCCCATCCTCTTGTGGCCTGGAGCTCCCTTTCTGGTGGAAGGGGAGAAATGATTAAAGGGTAGCTTTCTGCTACCCTTTTTGCTCTGCTGAGTGGTAGCAAATGCTACAAAGAAAAAGAAAACCTGGCGAGATGATGGTGAGCGTGTCAGGGGAGGGGTGGTTGGACAGTCCTTGGGTGATGTTTAAGCAGAGCCAGGTGGAGAGAGAGAGGAGGGACATTCCAGGCAGAAGGAACAGTGGGTGTGGAGAGTGCTTGACACCTCTCTAGAAGGGCAAGGAGAAATCCGGTGGGCTGGAGAGGGAGTGGGCTATGTCAGGAAGGTAGGTGGGGGCACCACATGAGGGTGGGCCTTGCAGCTCTGTACTCTGATTCCTTCATCATCCTCAGCAAGTTTATTCCTTGGTATCTCCCTTTGGCTGCTAACTTCGAGGAACCTTCGAGAGTGTTTCCTCCTCCTGCCTGGGAGCCAGGTCCCTTAGATCTCTGGTTTCAGAATGGCCAGATGAGCAGAATCACCTGGGGCATTTGTTTCATGTGTAGACTCCGGGCCTATCGTGGGGCACAGAGGAAAGACCAGTTCTAGGGCTCTGGCCCGGAAATAACCAAATGCGGTGCTACAGCCCCAGTGCCAGTGTTTTCAAGTATGTCGAGTGAGCCTTCTCTTCTGGGAAGTTTGACATGATTCTGGATCTTTATAAGTTCCCTTCTTACTATGGGTGGCGGATCTCAGCCCGTCTCCAAGGTTCATGGGCTCTAGGACTTGGATTTGGTAATGATCAGGTCGGTGATGACAGCATGGATTGAGTGCCTGCTGTTTATCTTCTGCAGAAGCCCAGCTTTATGCTTTATCTGTGACATTTAAGTCTTCGTCCTCACGCCGGGTTCCCCGGGGAGATAGTACCTTTGGGTAATACACTGTTTGTGCTTCTGTTCAGCCTCTAGTGTTGGATCACACTCCACTTCCCTCCTTTGCAGAGTTGCCACATAGATGAGAATAATGGTGCATGTTGCTCGGAAGAGTGCCTCGAGTGCTGGGTAACCTGTTCTTGTACTAGTATCCACCCTAATTTTGGCACCCTGCCCTCTGTCGTCATCTCCAAATCCTTAGTGTTTGGCACAGTCCCTGGTGTACAGTCGTTGCCCTGCAAGTGTTAAAGTGCCTACACTGGATAGTTCTAGCTCCTGTTTATGGAGGATTTATATGGGTTCTTTACTCATAGTAACTCCTCTGTTTCTCAAAACCAAGAAAGTAAGTACCGCCAACCATCCCATTTTATAGATGGGGAAACAGAGGCACAGGAGCGCTCAGGAGTGTGCTCGAGGCGTGAGAGCTAAGGCGGAGCCCGGGCAGTCGGTGTTTGCCACGGTCTCTCCAAGGTTCCATTTGCCTCTTCCACGGATGTGATTGTAGATCTTTCTCTCTTCTGTCTTAAGTTCCCTCCTTCCAGCTTCATTCTCCGTGGAGACTGGGAAAAGCCAGTCAGTCATTCCCCTTGTACGAACAACCCTTCACATGTCCTTGGAAAGTATCCTAGACCAAGACTTGGAAGGTGGTAGAGTGTCCAGGTGTGTTTACCTCTCTTTCTTTCCAAGCCCTGGATTTTCTTTGCCCACCCCTTGGGCATACCTGCCAGTGGCTTCTGCCTCAGTGGTGGTTGGATGCAGGCTTCAGGGACAGATAAGGGTCGGCCTGTTCTGAGCAGTAGAGCTAACTATTAGCCTGTGCTTTCCCCCACCCAGAAACCATGCCTGTGACTTAATGCTTCCCGGCATGCAGGGCCTGGCTCACTCCAGGGAGTTGGGTGGGGGGCAGGCTGGGCTCTGAAACTGTTCACATCCATCCAGAAGTGAACATAGGCAGTCCTATGGGAGCCGGTTCTGCGGTGGCAGTGAATGAGACAGGTCTGGGTAGAGCAGCGTCTCACCTACGGCTTGATTTCATGTTTTGGATAAATACTCCGAGGTGAGGGGCATGAACGGGTGGATAAGTAAGGATCTCAGGGAATATTTATGAAATCTTTGTGTCCCTCTCACTACCTCTCTCTCTGTCTCTCTTTTTAAAGATTTTATTTCTTTATTTGAGACAAAGCACAAGCCGGGGGTGTTGTCAGAGGGAGAAGTAGACTCCTCACTGAGCAGGGAACCCGATGCGGGGCTGATCCCAGGACCCCAGGATCATGACCTGAGCCCAAGGCAGACACTTAACCGACTGAGCCACCTCAGTGCCCCATCACCTTCTCTCTTAATAGAGTCCTGCCTAGGTGGCTCTCTGAGTGGAAAGGATCTGCCTTTTCCCTTTGGTCTCCCCTCTGCCCCAAACAGTCTCAGCACTGTTTTCCAGATGCTTTGATGACAGGTGGCAATCAGAAAGAGACCCTTGAGTTGCATGTCTTCTCTGCTGCTTCGCTTGTTCAATCCTCAGGTGAAATCCCTGGGCTCCTTCAGGTGCTGAGACCATCTCTCCTGTCCACCCTTACTGCCGGGTGATGACAGTTTGTGCTGGTGAGCACAGGCGCTGTCTGCTGTTCCCAGTGCATGTGTTACTTTTTGCAGTGCTCCTTTCCGGTAGGTCCTATTCTCGTCCTGCTCCTACAGATTAAGTGCAGGGTGTTGGGAAGCTTGGCTGGGGTTGAGGAGCCAGTGAGTGCAGACCCAGCCGGTGCGGCTCGGGGCCTGTGCTCTTAATCACACACATAGGCACTGCCCTCCCTCTGTCTTGGTCGGTAGCATGCATGTGGCTCTTCCTCTGGGCAGAGCACAGGACCAGCCACAGGGGAACAGAGGAGAGTATGATTATTCCAGGGCATGGGGTTGTAGAAATACAGAAGTGCAGATGTGCTGCAGGTGCTGTGAGAATGCAGAGCTCAGTGGGCCGTGTGTGGGCTGCGGGTCAGAAAAGGGCTTTACAGGGAAGTGATCCTGGAGCTATGTGTTGAAAGGGCAGTAAATGTGTCCTGGGGATTCATGAGAGCATTTCATCACTTGGGAAGACACAGTGGAGTGAAACCACCAGGACCAGAGGGAGGTGGGAGGTGTCTCCTGCGCCCCATGCTCTGTCACGGCCTATCAGAGGAGCGCACACCCGGATGTCAGGATGGAAGAGACATCGGGCTTTGCAGACAGAAACCTCTGGGTTTGAAGTCTGCCACGCAGCTGCTGTGTAACCACAGAGAGCATCTTGCCTTGTCTGTGCCTCTGCTTCTCCTGCATAAATGGGAACAGCACTATCTTCGTCCAGATTTACTACGAGAGCTGAGTGTGAAGGTTTAAGTAGGCACCTGATGCATACAGGGCACTCAGTGAATTGCAACTGCTTGTTTTATTTATTTATTTATTTGTTTGTTTATTTATTTATTTATTTATTTATTTAGGGCTGCACACTCGCATTATTTTATTTTGCTTTTCCAGCTTGTTTTATTTTTGATGAGATCATCTATCGATCAACTTCAGATCTGTAATTGCAAATCAAATATAATCTAAAAAAAATCTCTAGCACATAGTTGTTGCCCAGTAAATATAAATCAAAGGGTGGACTTGTTGCTAGCAGGGCCTAATGGGAGAGTGTTCTATGGAGATGAAGATTGGGATGGCTCTTTTCATTTCATCATGAAGTGAAGTGTGGTTGGAATAAGGTAGAAGTGCCAGCTGTGGCTCAGTTAGGTGGTGGCGACGCTGAGGTGTGCTAGGGTTGGCAGGTGTGTAGCTCTGGTCCCCTAAGACTTGGGTTTAAGTCAGAGCCTGCCGCTCACCAGCAGTCCCGTGCCATTTCGGATCTGCCACTCCTCCTCTAGGGAATGGTTGTGACAGATGAGCTACTACAGGACTGGAGCCTGGCACACGCGGGGCCAGGGATACGGGGTTCTTCAGCAGTCGTGAGCCCCCTTTAAGGGACAAGGAATTAGAAGGAACACAAGTAGTGTTTTTGGGACACTCACATGTGCTTGGCGCCGTTCCCTGTGACTTACACGGATGGTCTTCAGTCCTCACAGCTTCCCTGCGAAGTTGGTCTCCTAAGTATCCCCACTTACAGGTGAGGAAATTGGGGTACAGAGAGGTTAGGTTACTTGCCCAAGGTCACTCTGCTTGGCAGGAAAGGAGTCGTGCTTTCAGTTATGCTGCCGTGCCGTCTCCAACAGCAACCCTGGGGGAAACTCTGCCAGCCCTGTCTGACGGATGGGGAAACCAAGGCAGCAGGAGATCACATACCCTCCAGAGAGGGCAGGTTTGTGGCACTTGGCACGTTTTTTGTTTGTGGACAGTTAAAGGCTGAAGCTGGTTCTGCTTGGACTCTCAGCAGGAGGAGGAATCTTTGTCCCCACCCGGGGGACGGGGTGGCAGCCCGGGGAGGGGGTGGCAGCATGGAACCAGGCGCCCGTCATCCCCGGCCCTGGGGTCCCGCAGGGGGTCGTCTCAGGACAGGACCAAGTGCTCCTTGTCCCTTCCAGCCGCACTCGTGGCGTTGGTGCTGCTGCCCGACCTCCCTGTTCCCTGCAGCCCCTCCCCTGCCTGTGGCTTAGCGGGAAATCACAATCCCAGGGGTGTGGGGGGGTGTGGGGGTGCTTCCGCTGCAGTCGTGCTGCTCCGAGGACGCCGGGCCCCGCAGGACTGGGTGTCCTCACTGGCTCCCTGCGTCTGTGCTTGCGTGCAGCACTCTGGTGCATTTAGGAAAGTCTCCTTTCCAGCAGGCAGTTTGCAGCTGCTCAGCCCCAGGCGCCTGACATTTGATCTTCCACTTGCAAGTTTTTCTGTGGGTATTTACATTCCCATCAGCCTGGAAGAGCCTTGGGGAGTCAAACTGGCCCTGGGGCCCCCTTTAAATTCCCTACTGTGTGTCGCGTGTCTAGGGGTCATGATCACTAGCTGAGATGATGCTCCTGTGTTGGCCACTTTTTAAATGTATCTTTTTTAACCTACTGAGGGAGGCATGTATCACTTTTTTTTCCCCTTTACATCTAAAAGCTGGGGCAAAGCAGCCTCAGTACTGTAATACTGTTAATGTTTGGCCTGTACCTGTGTGCGCTCTGGGTTCCTGGGTTCCGGTGTGCTGGTGATTATATACATAGAAAACCTAATGCGTTCGGTGGACACCTTTTGATGATGCTTTGACTTCCTCTGTGAATTCCAAGCTAGTCCCCTTCCTTTGAAGGCTTTCATTACCTAATGAAATGGTTCCAGTTCCCTCTGTAAGACGTGGGTGTAAACATTGTTCCGCACAAAGCCTGCCCTTCCGGATTGTCCTCTACCAATTTCACGGTTCCCCAATCCTGAAGCCAGATGTCAGATGGTGTGGCACTTGGGAAGTCGGGAATCCTGAGCTTAGTTGAGATGAAACCTCACCCGGAGTTTGTGTGTGAGGAGGTTTAGTAGGGAGTAGGGGAGACAATGCCCCCTTTACTGCTTTTTTTAATGACAGCCCCCCACCCCCACCCCATACCAGAGGGAGAATCCGGGTATTTCTGAGGAGGAAAGACCTGTATGACTCCTGCTTCTTTGCATGTTTTTTCATGCATGTGGGGGTCTCCTCTGGATGGTCGATGGATTTTAGAGCCTTTGTTTCCTGCTCCTCTGTTTTCCTGTTAGATGATGGAGCAGATGTTTATTAAGTATTGGGTATGTATTTGATCCTGGACCAGGGTCTGAGAAAGACAAAATCAGGCTAAGGCATGACCCTTGCTTGCCGTTAAGAAAACATGTTCTCTTGTTAGGTGATAATGACCCTTCTGAAGGTGGTCATTCCCTGAGGACAGTGGGTCCTTGGAGGAAACCAGATGAGGTGATGGGACCACTGTGTAGTCAGGGAGGGAGGTTGTAGGATGATCAGAAGTGAAAATTTACATCAAGAGCAGCAGTCTGTTCTGGAGGCGAGAACTCCCTAGGTACAATCCAACCTAACTACTATGTTAGAAGGAAAGACACGTGACTCTCCGGGGGCATCAAGGAAAGCTTCCCGAGAACCGTGCCTCTTGGGCCGAGTCTTTTTTTTTTTTATTTTTTTTTTGAATAATAGATTTATTTTTTATTGGTGTTCAATTTGCCAACATACAGAATAACACCCAGTGCTCATCCTGTCAAGTGCCCCCCTCAGTGCCCGCCACCCAGTCACTCCCACCCCCCGCCCTCCTCCCCTTCCACCACCCCTAGTTCGTTTCCCAGAGTTAGGAGTCTTCCATGTTCTGTCTCCCTTTCTGCTATTTCCTACCCATTTCTTCTCCCTTCCCTTCTGTTCCCTTTCACTATTACTTATATTCTCTTGGACTGAGTCTTGTAGCATGACAAGGAAGTGTCGTGCTACAAGGAGCAAGCCAAGGAAAGTGGAGTTGAAGGCCACAGCTGACCGATCGTTGGCTGGGGTCATGAGATCGTGACTTGATGGTGGTTCTCTGCTGAGACCGTCTAGTGATGCCACATGTGGTCCCTGAGAGCAATGTGTTTAACAAATTGGTCCAGTGGTCTTGGTAGGAAAAGCACAAATCCCGCCCGAAACTGTGTGGTATCCTGCATGGCCTCGGCTAACAGATTTCCATATTAGCTCATGAGCCTTGTGGAAATCCTGTCTTCAGACATCCATGGGGTCCTTCTCTGTACGGTATCTGCAGTGCTATCACCTCCTCTCCTGCCTCCCTCCACGCCCCCATCTTTGGCCCTCAGTGATTCTGTATTAATAGCAGCGATTAAGCTGCCTCATCTCATCAGGGAGGAGATATTAATCTTCATCAGACCCAGGAAGGAGCTGAATTTTTTTTTCCCTGCTCTTCCCTTACCTCCCCTTTCTCATCCCCCCTCCACGGAGCTCAGGGCTGCTCCAGTGTCTGCTCTGGAATCTCCTTCTGCAGATGAGTTCAGGGGGGTCACTTCTTGGCTTCCCTTGCTCAGCCTCCCTGCATCCAGGCATCGCATGCTGCATGCTGTAATTGAAGCCCACTGTCCAGGGACAGAGGGCGGGGAGGTTGCTCCCTCCAGTGGGAACTCCCAGTCTCACTGTCCTCGTTGCTGCTGGGAAGTTAGAACAGGGCAGTACCACAGCTGGAAGCTGGAGGTTTCTTGGTTTACGAAATCCCATTCAACCCTTAGAGAAGTATGCCAGCACCCTGTTGCCTTTTTCATTCTGTCTTTCTAAGGTCCATGCTGGGCTGAGGATCCTGGGTGCCAGGGCCAGGGCCGGGAGGCAGAGACCTCAAGGACCAGAGTTAGGATGGAAAGGAACTATGTCCCAGAGCTCTTCTCCATCCCCAGCTGTTCCCACTTCTGTGAACCAGCTGCCAAATATAGCTCATCGTGCACCAAACTTCTGTTACGGGCCAAGCTCAGTGTTGGCACGGTAACTCATTCACACACGAACTTGCCATATGTGTGTTGTTAGTCCATTTTTCAGATGAGGAAACAGGACTGGGAGGTTGAGCGCCTTTGCTGAGGTTGCGTGGCAAGCTGGGAGGAACCAAAATCCATCGTAGGTTTCTTGACTCCTGTTTTGCTCTGCCCACCAGGGATGACAGTAGAATTTCTTGCCAAAACCGGAATGCTTTAAAGACTGGAAGAGGATGCTAAAATATGTAGGCTGGGCCAAAAGGCATAAATGGTGACTGGTCCAGGTTAACCAAGAGGCATGGTCTCTTGCTTGTACTACAGCTGGAGACACGGGGATGCTTCTGTGCTGTTTCTGGAAGCAGAGATGGCAAGAACAGACCTCATTCTCTCTGCCTCCCTTCCCTCCCAGAGACCTGCTGGCTTAGCCACAGGCCTGGTACAGGAGAACCTGATTAGTTTGCTTCTAACAATGAAGAATCTGGAATAACCACCATCTCCTCTGCTCAGCATGCAGCCTTCATACCCAGGCCACCTTGAAGGATCTATCTAACTCCCCTCACTCAGTGGCATTGGCCTTCTTTCAGCCTCTGAGCACACCCCGGTTGGAGGAATGGTAGTCTGCGCCCTGCCCCCCCCAAGGGCTCTCTTTGCATTCTACCAGCAATCTTCTTCCTCAGAGGGATTCCCGAGACATTAAATTAGCAGACAATGACATTAGCTCTAAGAACCAAACTTGATTACTCGAACTATGAGTGTTTATTATTATAAGGAATAAAACAACCTTCTCTCTATCCCCAACTCTTAGATCAATCATATCCTCACACTAAATTGCATTAACACCAGTTTCCTTTTAGTTGGCAGGGTTGTTTTGTTTTTTGGATATTTTTTGTGCAGATTGTCTGAAAGGCAGGGAGTATGTCAGAGTATTACACACCAGCACAGACAGGTTTGTATGTGAGCTTCCCCATGTAATTTGCTGGCTCTTCAGGCTGTGGTCTAGGAGTGTGAATCCTGCTAGAGGCTGCATCCTATCGTGGCCTCATCTCCCTGGACTCTGCCCATCACTCTGTTCCTCTAACTTGACAGCAGATACTCTGATGCCTTTATATTTGCCCATGCTCTGCTTTTTCCCTGAGAAGTTCCATTGTCCACGTCCAACCCCCAATCCTCTGTACTTGAGACTGTCCCCAATGCATCTCTTTGCCCCTACAGCCCTTCTGGGCTCCCCTGTTAGAGTACTTTGGGCAGAATTGGTGCTTAATATGTGCTATTCATGGGGCAGGAATATTGTTACCTTGTGAACTTGCTGTGAGGTTAAATGATACACTTAGAGAGTGCTTTCCTCTGTTCTTTGTGTTCTAATTAATACTAGCAATTATGGTGGTGGTTGGTAAACTTCTGGGAGGTGATTCAATGTCAATATTCAGTATGTGTCTCCACTGACGTGACAGCTACTCTAGGGTAGGGCCGTACGTCTTACTCTATTTTGTATCCCTGACTACAGGGTACCGTGGTAAGTGTTCCATGAATTCAGTTGAGTGAGCGAGATAAAAGCCGACCTGGGGAGGGGAGGTTTTGAGAAAGATCCTTTACTCCCCTCTTACCTGAGGGCCAGTTTGAGGACCTGAGTACAGGATCTGAGATTAATTGGAAGGGTTCTGGGTCCTATAGGAAGCAGGCGAGACCTGTGAACAAGCAAGTCTGTTCAAAGCATGGTGGGTGATTCCAGGCCGCTGCAGAGCTGAATCTGAGTTTTTCCATGGGATGCCACAGCTTCTGTGAAGAGGGGAGGAGGATCCTTTCTTACCTACACAATTTACCTGGAGAAGTTTGGCCTCTCCAGTGCTCATGGGGAGCCAGAGTCCTCTTTGGACATTGAGGCAGAGAACCCACATCTGAGTCCAGTTGTGCCTGAAACTCCTCGTGTAGCTGTGGGCAAGGTACTCCTCACTTCTAGGATCTGTAAACAAGGGGCTGGGTGTTGGAAGAGTTAAACTTTATAAGGATTATTATTCTAGAACTCAGAAGGATAAAAACAAAAATCAACTCAATGGATTGTAGAGCTCAAATAGACTCATAAGAGCAAAGCTGTAAGACTTTTAGAAGCAAACATGGGGTAAATCTTTGTGACTTTGGATTAGACTGATTTCTTAGCTATAACTCTAGAAGCAAAAGCAAAAAAAAAATAGATTGGACTTCATCAGGATTTAACTCTTCTGTATATCAAAGGGCACCATTTAAGATGAGACAGCCTGCAATATTGGAGAAAGTATTTGCAGTCTGATAAGGGACTTGTATCTTTAATAAAGAACTCTTCTAGATCAGTGAAAAGACAACTGGATTAAAAAGTGGACAAAGAACTTGAACAGACATTTCTCCAGAGAAGCTACACAAGTAGCCAATAAGCACATGAAAAGATGTTCAATGTCATTAGTCATTGGGGACTGTAAATCAGAACCACCACAGGATACCACTTCACACCCACTAGGGTGACTGTTATCAAAAAGATAGAAAAGAACAAGTGTTGGAGAGGATGTGGAGAAATTGGAGCCATTCTACACTGCTGGGAGGAATGCAAAATGGCGCAGCCACTTTGAAGAAGTTTGGCAGTTCCTCAGAAAGCTAAACATAGAAGTAGCATGTAATTCAGCAAGACTACTCCTATGTATATGCCCAAAAGAATCAAAAACAGATACTCAAAAACTTGTACACAATTGTTCCTAGTAGTTTATTCATAATAAAGTGGAAACTTCCCAAATGTCTGTGAACTGGTGAATGGATATACCAAACATGGCATAGCCACATGGTGGAATATTATTCAGCCATAAAAAGGAGTGAGGTATTGATACCTACAGCATGGAGGAACCTGGAAGACACTATGTGAGAGAGGCCAGACAGGGAAGGCTACGTAGGATTCCATCCATATGAAATGGCAGGATAGGCAATAAGTAGATTAGTGGTTTCTAAAGGTTGGGGGGAGAGTAACTGGCAGAGTACAAGGTTTATTTTGGGGGCTTATGAAGTTCTAGAATTGGACAGTGGTGATGGTTGCACAACCCAACATATGAGAACCTGCTAAATTGTATGCTTTAAAAAGGTGACTTTTTTATGGTATGTGGAGTATATCTCAATAAAGGTGTTATTAAAGATGAAAGTGGAGGGACACCTGGGTAGCTCAGTCGGTTAAGCATTGGCCTTCAGCTCAGGTCCTGGGGTCCTGGAATCGTGCCCTGCATTGGGCTCCCTGCTTTGCAGGGAGTCTGCCTCTTTCTCTCCCTCTGCCCTTCCCTGCCATTCATGCTCACTCTCTCTGATAGATGGATGGATAGATTTGTTTAAAAAAAAAAAAAAAAAGATGGGGCAGCCCCAGTGGCTCAGTGGTTTAGTGCCATCTACAGCCCAGGGCCTGATTCTGGAGACCCGGGATCGAGTCCCACGTCGGGCTCCCTGCATGGAACCTGCTTCTCCCTCTGCCTGTGTCTCTGCCTCTCTCTCTCTCTGTGTGTCTCTCTTAAGTAAATAAATAAAATCTTAAAAAAAAAAAAAAAAGATGGAAGTGGAGCTACCATATTTGTCCTTCAGGGTCTGGGTTTTTACCCCGTTGTGGGTTGAATGGTGTCTCCCCTCCCCCCACAAAGATGTTGCTGTCCTAATCCCTGGTACCTGTGAATGTAACCTGATTTGGAAATAGGGTCTTTGCAGATGATCCTGAGTTAAGATGAGGAAATTAGGGTGGGCCCTAATCCAGTATGACTGGTGACCTTCTCCAAAGAAGGCGTTTGGATCCAGAGACTCCCACTGAGAGAAGACGATGTGAAAACACACAGAGAACAACACCCATCTACAAGCTAAGGGTTGCCTGTGGCCACTGGAAGTTAAGAGAACAGGTCCCCCCTCATGGCCCTTGCAAGGAACCAACCAGGCTGATGCCATGACCTTGAACTCCGGCTTTGGGAGAAGAAGGGGTTTCTGTCATTTCAGCCACTTCGTTGATAGTACTTCTTTGTGGCAGCCCTCAGAAATGAATATGCAGCATGTCCATGAACACTATGGCCTTTCTGCTTTTTCCACCAAACCATTTACCACTTACTGTGTCCCCTAACACTTCGTCATTTGATTATTATATTTGTCATATTACGTTGTATTTACTTCTGTTTGTCTCTCTAAGTAGACTGTGATGGGAGGGATTATCCTTGCGTGTTCCTACAGCATGCTGATGTACATGTCCTATAGGCAGGATGGATGCATGCAGGCAGGACTCAGAAAATCAGAAGAGAAAAACCACCTTCTTCATATCAAAGCTCAAAGTTTAAAATGCAAAATAACATTTGAAAGAAAGATCTGCGTGTCTTCTCTACTTGAGTCTCCTTGGCACCAGTCCTCAGGCACGCATTTCCCAGTGTAAATAACTTTTGGACGTGTTAAAAAGTTCACCAGTGTTTAAGTTCATTAAATTAATGTTGTCACTTTAAGCTGCTGAGTGTGGTGCAGGCTGTAAACTGTTCATCGTGTTTCTATGATTCTGCAGCAGTGGTGTCCTCAGGAATGGGAGGTGTGTTAAAAATAGAAGAGTTGTTCTATATTAAAGAGTCCTAGACCAGGAATTCAGTGACTCAGGCCTGCCCCTTAATGCTGCATGGATTTACTTTGTTAGACCTTCAGCTAAACTCAAGTAGCAGGTGGGGGAAGCCAGGCAGTATGCAGGCAGGTCTAGTAGAGCCTCCTATGGTTCTGAGTAGAGCCATGGCCTGCTGGGGGTGAGATAACATGGCAGTGGGTCTGTCACCCAGTGTCAGATGGTGTGCCTGGCATAAATCCCCTGGAAATGTTTTAATTTGTGGGATAGAGAGTCTCTAGGCTGGAGGAACGGTCTATGTGTGCATATGAGAAGAGGCGGATGAACTCTGGAAGCAGTAGGGAGTGGGGCTGATGAGGAAGGGTGGGATCACATATGCTGTAGGCAGAGTTGCTGGAGAGCCATTTGCACGGCTTTGAGCGGGCCTTTCTGAATCGGACTAGGAGTTTGATTCAGCTTATTGGGATGGTTGATGTTTGCCGTCAGGCCTTGCGAGCACCAGGCCCATTTGCCCAGCCTCTGGATGACCCTTACCTGTCCCCAGTCCTTGATCCTGCTCGGGGCTCATTCCTGCTAACCTTCTGTGCTGGCCCCACTCCTACCCATACTTCAAAATTCAGTTCAAAGCCTACCTCCTCTAAGAAACCTTCCCTAACTCCCCAAGCCCCAGGAATTCCGTCTTTACCTCCTCTCCTGAGCTTCTTTCTTTGCCTTTGCTTTCTGTGTTAATCATTTAGAGAATGGACCTGGGTTGAGGTCCTAGCCTTATTAGTCAGTGGATTTGTGACCTTCGGCATACAATGTGACTTCCTGGGTCTTACCTTCTTTCTCTGTAAAATGGATATGATCATAATTTCCAGACAGAAGGAATAGGTACACCTCATTGTCATCCTCAAACGATGAACTGGGACTTGATCCTGTTACAGGCATTCATGGCGGGTCCTGGGTCAACAAGGCTCTAAATTGCATTTCTCTTTATGTTCTACTGTCCAGCCCCATTCACATTACTGCAGTGGGGTAGAAAAATGTGCCTTACACACTCAGCTTTGAATGCTGGCTCTTTCTCTTTGCTTGGTTGAGCAAAATATTTCTGGGCCCTTGGTTTCTTCATTGTGGTATGTATGGGGTAATACTACTACCCTCTGTAATGTGGAGATTGAACCAGGTGGGGAATGGATCAGCCCTACTTCAGTGCCCAGCCCAGAACGGGGACTAATCAGATGACTTAATCAAAACCAGCCCAAGCTTCACTATTTGAGGTCATTTCTTAAGAGCATTCTGAAGTCTCTCGATTCTTAGCAGCCACCTACACCATGGTTGTCATAAGAGATGGAAGATGTCTTTCTTTCTCTTTGGTGGAGCTGATTTTGGGGGCACTCTCATTTGTGAAGCCCTCTTCCTCTCCATCCATAACCATCTTCCACCTTGTTGTGGCTGCCCTATATCACCTTGACTTTCAGGAAGCCTTGGTTTTGCCACCAGCCTGTGCCATCCTCACTTGCCAGGGCAAGCGGACTCTCCCTACATTGCTTCTCCAAATCCTCTCACATCTCTCAAAACTTCTCTCTTTCCCTCACTTATATTGCCTTAATTTCTTGTTCCTCTGCCATTAAGTAGATATTGATTTCTATTAAGATGAGCATCAGGATTTATTGAGTGGAGAGGTAAATATTGACAGGCAGGGAGGTGGGGAGTTCCCTCCTCATCACCACTCCATCCTGCTTGCTGCTTGGAGGTAGGCAGGCAGGGTCCTAGTGTGGCATCCAATTCTGTTGCAGTAGGAAGATTGCCTACCTCGGGCCTGGGCAGGTTAAGAATGCTTAACAAATGGACCAGGTGAAGAGGAACCCTTGTATTTGCATCTTGTATTTGAATATTCCCAGTCCTGGCACTGTGCTCGACGCAGGGTGGATGTCAATACACAAAAATAATTTTGGAAGGAAGAAAGGGAGGGAGGAGGACTATCTAGCAATGGCACCTCCTTCCTTCTCTGGGTGAAGGGAGAGGAATTTAGGATTTGTATGGCTAATGTTGCTCTGAGTTTCTGAGTGTGCTTCCAAAGGTAATGTTTCTGCTCCGATGACGAACAAGTCCTAGCAATGTTAAGGCTGGAAGTAAGTGATTGTCTACATCTTCTGAATCTTACAGTTGTGGGGACTGGCTTAGCATGGGGAGGGGGGAGTCACGGGGCCATATGCCAATTCTTGGCAGAGCTTTGGCTTAGAGATACTTCCAGTCCATTCACTGATCTTGTCTGTATTTCTTGATTTTTTTTTCTTCCCTCTATTTCCCCCCCCATTTTTGTTTCAGTCTCTCTGCCTATTATTCTCTACCAATTTATATTTACCTGTGAGATAATTGAAACTGTATAATTTGGTCTTTGGTCTGGTTCCTGACACAGAGCTTGTAAAACCTTTGGAATTTCCTAAGGGGTGAGAGGAGCTTCTTTTATCATTATAAGTGGCCCCCTTTAAGGCTACCTGAATTGATGCTAATGAGATGATCCTTGGTGTACCCTCAGAGAGCTCTGGATGGGGAGCTCCTTGCTGGGGGCAACACAGTGGAGAAGGAAGAGGGGCTGGACATTGATTAAATCATTGGCCATTGTTTGGCCAGCTCCATCATGTCCTCTGAAAGAACTAAGGGGTTTGTAGAGCTTCCTGGTTGGTGGGCGTCTCTAGGTTCTGGGAGGGTGGTGCCCCTTGAAAACATAGAAGCTTCACATTCTTCCCCCTCATACCTTGCCTTCTTTATCTCTTCCGTTTGGCTGTTTCTGAGTTACAGCTTTTAGAATAAACCAGTAATAGAGAGTAAAGTGCTTTTCTGAGTTCTGTGAGCCAGTCTAGCAAATTATTGTGCAATTTGTCTATTGGCTTATGTTGCTACCATTTTGTAGTTAAGAATGTTCCTCACGCTGTACTCTTCTGGGTATGTGGACTTCCCAGTGGCCCAGCTGGCTCAGCTGGAAAAGAGAGTATTGTGGAGATTAAATGGGCCGGGGTGTCAGGCCTGAGGATTCTTCGTGGGGAGGTGGGGACCTGACCGTCTTCTGCATTGTTTGACGGTTAGTGGTTTCCCCAGCCTCTTCTTGCTAGATGCCAATGGCATCCTGTTGCTGCTCCCCACACACATGGTTATGATCTCAAAAATGTCTCCATTTATTGCCACATGCCCCCTGGGGGGCAAGATCACTCTAAGCTGAGAACTAGTAGCATAGAATGAGAGGACATCATGAGGTGTTATTAAAAACCTCATCCTTCTTGATGATCATGCGGTCACATGGTTTATCTGGCAAGCATTTATGTGACACCTACTGTGGATATTGCATTGCACAGACACATGAGGAAGGCAAACCTGTTTTTGCCTTCTAGAAGATTATGATGGGCTTTGAGAATCACACACCTGAGTATGGGCTTCCAGGATTGCTTTAAACGTTTTGTCCTGACCTGCGTACAGTAGAGGGACAATGTCAGGGCAGACTTGAGAGCAGCTTTGCCCACTATCGATCGACCTTTCAGGGTCTTCCTGAGCTTCTCCTCACTGCTGACCTTCTGACCTCACCCCCAATTCCTATCTCTGTTACACCTCCTCACCCCTTAGCCCATTCTACCTCCCACACCCCCCACCCCACCCCTGCAGCTGCTCTCCTTGCTGGGACCACTACTCTGGCCCCTCTGGGAATGCTCTCACTCCATGTCTGTCCTAGCTCAGTCCTTCACTCCTAAGCGTCTCTGTTCACAGTTCATCTTGTAAGAGAAGCCTTCTCTCAGGGCCTTTTATGAAGCAGCCCTCCTCCCTGCACTCTCCATATTTTCTTCACAACTCTGATCACAACTCTGTCTCCCACTCGAGTGTTGACACCTGAGGGCAGGCAGTTTGTAGGTCTTGTTCAGTGTCCCAAAGAGTGACCTGGGCACTCAATAATAATCAATGGATGGATAGATGGATGGATGGGTTCCATGTTGAGGTAGGAGACTTAAAATGACTCGTGTTAGTACAAGGTCGCTGAGAATGTGCAGAACCTTTGGACCTCTTGGATCATGACCTGCGTCTTGATGGTCAGTATCTGCTTAAAGCTCTGAGTGCTTTATGTCAGCCCTTCCCTTCTGTATCTCAAGAGGATTCTTTCCAGGTTATGAGCCCACCTGGATGTACAGATGAGGTGTGAAGGGTGACCCGTGTAGAACTGTGGCTGATGGCTCTGGTTCACGTGTTTGACCCACAGCATTGTCAGCTTCAGCAAGAAATGGTGGCACCTTTGTGTCTTGGGACTCCCTGCACTCTCTGCTGTGCTCACCTGCCCCCATAACCCCTCCCCCCCCCCCCCCCCCCCGCATCCCACCCATCTAATGCAAGCAGAATTTTAACGTGTGTTGTCATTGATACTCCTGTTGTCTTCCATGTAGCATCGTGCACCGGTCCACCTGCCACTCAGGCACGTTCTGTGGCCCGTTTGCCTTTGCTCCCCAGCCTGTGTTTCCTTGCACACTTCTACCCTGCTAGCTGTCCCCCCTACCTGTGCACTGATCCGTGCTTTACCCAAGTCTACCTGGTATCAAAGCTGCTTCAGTGTCTAGGATCCTTAGAATCAGCAGCAGCCTTTTTCATCCTTATTTCCACTTCCCTACATTACAGGATGTCCTAGGTAGTAGGACTTGCAAGAGTGTCTGCAGAAATGAACCGGCTGGTGGTAGAAGAAAGATAGCATGGGTGGCGGTCTCCAGAATTTCTTGGCATGTTACCCCTGTCCTGAAGTTCCTACATGTGAGGCATCCAGAGATGGCCTGTCTCCCTTTCTCCCTGGACCTTGGAGGTTGTGCATCCCTCACCATGAACCCAGCTCTGGCCCCGGTTAGCCTGGAAATGAGGACCCTTCCCCTTTTAGGAGAGCTTTTTAAAGTTCTTTGAAGTGTGAAAACCTTCTTTCTTGTAATTGCCCCTAATGGCTGTCTCTTTGGAAGAAGCCTTCCTTAGCCTTTATCTGACCTGTCCTATGCTGCCTTCTGCCTCCTGGTGTTCCCCTAGTTCCTCAAGATCCCAGAAGAATCCTCCTCAAAGGCTGTGCCACTCCCTGCTGAATAGCCTTCTGTGGCTCCCTATTGCCAGAACAGGAGAGCCAGGCCAGAGGTCACGGGCTTCCCCTTCCTGCCCTCAACATCCCGCTCTGACTTCCTTTTCCAGCTCTACCAAAGCAGTTTGCCCCCAGCCGTCAATCCCAGCTCCCGCTCATGACCTCAGCCATCCACTGACCCCTGTGGTAGCCAGCAGAGATGGTTGTGGGTGCGCGTGGCCCTTATCTGGGTGCTGGACCTTGCGTGGAGCCTGCCACCCCCATCCTTGGCCCCCGTCCTTGCTGTTCTTTCCTCCTCCTTATTGTCCTCCTACTTCCCTCCACAGTCCTGTGCCTTCTGCTCGGACTTGTCTCGTGTGCTTTTAGGGTTTCTTTGTTTTTTTGTTTTGTTTTTTTAAAGATTTTACTCATTTATTCATAAGAGACACACAGAGAGACAGACACAGGCAAAGGGAGAAGCAGACTCCCCGTGGGGAGCCCGATGCGGGACTTGATCCCAAGATGCTGGGATCATGACCTGAGCCGAAGGCAGACGCTCAGCTGCTGAGCCACCCAGGCATCCCATCTCATGTGCTTTTGTGTGTACGGTCTGTCCCAAGGGCAGGAGTGAGTGGTGAATCCCATCACATCTGGCTTAGTCCCACACACACCATAAGTCTCCATACGTTGTCATTTTGTCAAAGCACTTTTCACGTGATTGGTGTCACATTGTCGTTTTCATGATCATCCTCCCCCATGGTTGTCGTTAATAATAACTTTATGGTGACTGCGCAGCCAGCCTCGTGTCGTCCCCAGGCCCTCTGTTGTACTCATGCTGCTGTGCAGGAACAGGAGCTGAAAGACAGACAAAAAATGCCACGTGGTGTCAGGGTGACATATGAGACTCTTGTGTCCTTGGTCAGCGTCCAGAAAGATAGTGCTCAGACCAGAGCACTGGTCAGGGCATGAGGTCTGGAGCTCCTAGGAGAAGACCAACTTGTTCGGGGGTGTCACTGACAGGTGGTAGCGGGAAGCCCAGCATCATTGTGAGTTCAGAGGGGGCACCGCGCATGCTTACTCTGCACTGCTCTGGTTCCCCATCTGTCAGGTGGCTGTGCCGCTCTTCATTTGGGAGCTTAGGCTGGACTTGAGAGATGTTGCTAGAAGACCCTTCGTGGAAATGTCCAGGATTGCATTTCCTCTTCATGCTCATTCATGGCTTTGTGTCCTTTCTTGTTCTTTGGCCCAGTTCGTCCCAACTTTTAGGGGTATATGGGGAATTTCAGAGCTAAGTGACTCAGTACCCAGCACCCGTGATTGTTGAATGTTATACTTAAAGGACTTATATATTTGGATTCCTACATAGTCTTCAAAGCGAGCCTGAGGAAACTGGTATCTTTGTCCACATTCTACTAAGGAGACCATTGCAGCTCAGAAGGAATGAGTGTTTTGCTCTGGTTAGGTAGCTTGCCCACAGTCACATGGCTGGGGAGCCAAGATTTTGATCTGAACCTCAAGTTCAGTTTTCCCCCTACATGACACCTGATTCTGCAGTCCTTTTACATAGATAATCTGACCTAATCATATGAGGGTTGTGAATGGGAAAGCCCAGTTACACTGCTACTGTGTCCCACCCCCTTCTGCCTCTGTTTTTTGTTTTGTTAAGATTTGATTTCTGCTTTGCATTCGGCTCTCCGGGAATCTTGTGGCCACAGCAGACCAGGCTGTTATTCCAGCAGCCCTCAGCTTTCAGTGGCCCCAGCTTTTATTAGCCACTGTCCTTTGCTCAGCAGCCAGATCATTCAAGCCAAGCATTTTATTTCTTCCTCTCCTCTCCTCTCCTCTCCTCTCCTCTCCTCTCCTCTCCTCTCCTCTCCTCTCCTCTCCTCTCCTCTCCTCTCCTCTCCTCTCCTCCCCTCTCCTCCTTTCTTTCTTTCTTTCTTTCTTTCTTTCTTTCTTTCTTTCTTTCTTTCTTTCTTTCATTCATTCGTGAGAGACACAGAGAGAGGCAGAGACATAAGGCAGAGGGAGAAGCAGACTCCATGCAGGAAGCCTGATGCGGGGCTCAATCCCAGAACCCTGGGATCATGCCCTGAACTGAAGGCAGATGCTCAACCACTGAGCCACCCAGGTGTCCCTCCAGCCAACCATTTCATTCTCTTATTTAAACCCCTCCAGTGGCTTTGGATAGTCTAAATGTCTCACAGTCAACAAGGATGTTTGGTGTGACCTCTGTTCACCTGGCAGCCTTATCTCTAGCCCGTTCCTTCTCTAACATTCTACATTTCAACCTCCCCTAACCACAAACCACCTTCTCTACCTCTGGATTGTGGACTTCCAGGTGCACACCTGTATACGCTGACTCAGAAAAGAATGAAAAAGCCCTGATCTGCAGTATTTGCCCATTTCTGGGGTATAAATTCTCCCATGAGGAGGAGCCAGCCAGCATACCACAGGGGTCACGTGGCCTGCTCTTCTCTCTTCACCTTAATGATTCTTGGGTGGTGTTGGGATTTAGTTCAGATATTGCGTCTTCTAGGATGACTTTCTTGACCGCACCCCCCCCCCTCCGGTCCCCTGCCTGGCAGAGGCTCTGTGTTTTCACGTGCCTCCTTGCTCACATTGGTTATAAATAACAGTTATCAGAGTGTATCATAATTGTGTGTGCTGGGAGATCTCCCTTCTGTTTTCTGTACTCGGTGGGTGACTACCAGCTGTGTTTTGATTCATTTCTCCAAGCCAATACTAAGTACAAGGTCAAAGAGATAGGAGACGTCCAACAAAGGTTTGCTGAGTGAAGGCATGTTTTGACCTTAAAAGGACCTTTGTAGTTAGCTCAAGAAGAGTGTTTCATATTGATGGAAGTCTTCCTGCATATTCTAGTTGCAAGACCTACAGATCTGCTTGAGTTTAAAAAAGGTGAAGGTGCTGTTATCTATGAAACATGAGTATGTGCCCAGAAACCTCAGATTGGGAAATACAGCTCAGTTTCTACCTAAAAATTTGGGGATCGAGGCTTTTACTTCCAGGATGTAGGAAGCTCTAGGATCTGTCTAGTTCTAAGTCTCCTCTTTGTCTCTCCATCTTTTCCCTCTGACTCTTTGCTGTCTTTCTCTCAGGCCCCCACTCCATACACCCTCCTTTTCTGCTTCTCCTTTATTGATCACCGGGTTCTTTTCTTTCTCTCATTCATTCTCTTCTCTCTTTTTTCATACAGTTTAGTATGGTCTTCCATTCCAACTTGTTGTGACCTGTCAGCTTAGGCATCTGCCACAAATGAGAATTTCTCTTTGTTTGCCTTATTTAAAATTTCCATGGGAGGGACACCTGGGTGGCTCAGTTGGTTAAATGTCTGCCTTTGGCTCAGAGTCATGATCCCGGGGTCCTGGGATCGAGCCTCACATTGGGCTCCCTGCTCAGTGGGGAGCCTGCTTCTCTCTCTCCCTCTGCCTGCCCCTCCCCCTGCTTGTATGCTCTCTCTCTCTCTGTCAAGTAAATAAAATCTTAAAAAAAAAAATTCTATAAGAAGAACTAGGAGTGGCTCAGCATTTCTGGTTGAAGCCCCCAGCGGCCATCTTGGACCAGGAATCTTTGGCTGGTGTAATCTGTATGGGGGGAAGATAGCGTCAGGCTGGGACACACAGTGACAGACCTGTCAAGGACATTTGGAAATAACGTGGTTCCCTCTCAATGGTGCCATCCCAGGCTGAGTAGGAGCTAAAAAAATGATAGTGAATTGGCGTTGGGGGTGGGAGAGCCACTTCCCTCTCATTAAAATAATTGTGGATCAGGATGGAAGGAGTTCAGTCATGTGGCTACGTGGCCAGCCAGCTCTTTGTTGGCTTGTGTTGTTTTCACCCAATGAGAGCCCAGGTCTATTAAAAATAATCATGGCTTCAGATTCTGTGATTGCCTCTGGGAGTCCAGTCAACACATTAATTAATTATCCTCAGTGTGAACAGATTTCCTCTAAAAAGCCTCCTGTTTATTTTCTTAGCCTCATTCTGTGCCTTCCAATTTGTCCAACCCTGTTCCCCTCATAAATTGGTCACTGTCTTAGATTTCTCCCCAGCATCTGGGCTGGCTCTGTGTAGTGTTGTCTTCCGGTGAGCCAGCTGTGGCTCTGATGGACCTCCCTTTGCCAAGAGTCTTCAGAGCAGGAGACTGGATCTCTGCTTCGGTCTGTCTCTTAGATCCATACCTAAGGTATTGAGAGCCTTGGACATTTGGTCTCGGGGGGCAGCCAATGTGCTATTTAGGGACAATGAGCTGATGACAAATAGCACATTTGGCTTGGTTAGAAGGCAAGTATAGACAGTACCTGGAATTGTCGGCCATGAAACAGGTTATCTACACAGCAGCATTGTGAATCTCTCTTAAATGATTTATCCCTCAAAGTTATGCACGAACCTAGAGATTAGACAGAGAAAAGCTTTAGAGATGAGATGAGCAATGAAAACAGAATGACTATTAAAAGGATCTCCCCAGGGTGGAAATAAAGGGTGAATGGAGTGGAGAGGGTGGGAATGGGGATGGACAGCCTGGCCCTTTGGGAAACCTGACTTTGAAGGAATGTGCTTGAAATAAAATTTCAGGACATGATCAGTCAAGTAGTTCCATGTATGGTTTTAGTCAACTTCACCCTTCATGCATTAAGTCTCCTTTTTCATTTGTTGTAGCCGTGAGAGAAGTCAGTGCCAGTTGGTTTCTTAAGTACAGTCATCTGAGCTTGGGATTGTTCACAAAAGAAGGGCGTGTGGGTCACCAGCCGTCGCAGATAACCTGTTGCTAAGAGCCCTCCTTTCCCAGTGCAGGTACTTGAGGGTTCTGGAATGGATTTATTTGGTCCTCAAGAGCTCCTCTGTGGTGTTTTTGGATTTCTGCAGGGTTGTTCACTGACCCAAGGAAGTATTCAGTAGGTTGGAAAAACTGGTTCCCGAGAAGAGCTTTACCAACACTGGAAGGAAGACAGCTTTACTCGGTTTAACAGCTGAGAGCAGATTTACAGAATATTCTTCCAAAAGGGTATTGGAAAGGCCAATACTTCTTCCAAAAGGCCCTTGGGAGAAAACATTGGTGATGGATTCATAGTCAGTTGGAGGCACTAATTGAGATATGTCCCCGCAGATTTGAGAGCATTGCACCATTGGATGGCTTGATAGAATTAATGGAAAAAGGCTATACTGTGAGTGGTGAGGAACAGGAAGGAAGGGAGGGAAGCAGAAACCCGCCAACGTGACTCCCAAACAGAAACAACTTTTGGTCTCCTTGGGGAGGCAGAGTATAACATCCATAGCAGAGAGGAGTATCTTGTGTATCCATTAGGACTCATTTGGGTACTAGCGATGGAAGAGCCAACCAACAAGTTGAGGCTCAAATAAGAGTGTATTCCTCTTCCCATACGAGAGCTGGGAGGTGGGTGATGGTTGCCCTCAGTTCTGTGGCTCAGTAATGTTGGTCCTTTGAATGGGCGTCTCTACAGGTCTTCTGATCTTCTCATATTTGCAAGATGGTTGCAGGAACTCCAGGCATTAGCAAACACTAAAAATTATCCCCTCTACAGCCAGTTTTTAAACATTTACCCACACCCCTGCTTATATATCTTATATTTGTAGCAAGTAACATGTCTTTCAAGCTCAATATATATTTTTTGAATGAGTGCACAGGTGCCAGATAAAATACAAGACTGTTAAATTTATACTTCAGATAAACATATAACAATTTTTAGCATAAGCATCGCATGGACATACTCCTGCTAAAACATAATTGGTTTATCGGAAATTCAGTTCTAAGTGGGTATACTGTATTTTTTAATGCCCTGAATCTGGCAACCCTAGGACATGGGAGTGACTCTATGGAGCTAGGTTGGAGGGTTTGCCTTTGTTTCCCAAAGCGAGGGCTATGTATCGTGATCCTACTTCAGCATATGGGTTGAGGTGGAGAGTTGAGTTTAGATTGTGCACAGAGTTGGAACAATTTATCTAAAGGGAAACATGAAATTGGAATTAGTAGTTAGTGATGGAGAATTAACTCAAAATTAAATTGTGGATGGTTTGTAACTCCTTGGAGAGATTTCTTAGTATTGGTTTCGGAGCAGTGAAGAGAAAGCCCCCGCCAGCTGGGATTCACAGCATGTCGACATGGGTCTCTTTCTCCGTGACATCTGTCTGTGATCACATGAGAGATTTGAGCTCTGTTGGAAAGAGTGGCAACTTTAGGCTAGCTTGTCCAGTGTCCCCAGAGTTGTAGACAGGGATCTGATCTTTGATCCTTGCCATAGGTCATGTTGCTGGATCGGAGAGCTCAGCAGAGAGAATATCTGAATGGGGCACTTGTTTGAAATATGATTTCCTGGGGTCCCACCCCAGACCTACTGCAGCGGATGCCCTGGAGGAATGGGGCTCAGCATTCTGAGCTTTTAACGAGTCCTCAAGGTCACTTTGTTGAAGTTTGAGAGCCTCTGTTCTCAACAGTAGAGGAGCTGTGGAAGAGTGTTTGCTTTGCAGTTCGAGCAAAGGGCTGTCGTGAACACAGCTGTCCGGGGAAACCACTTTGAGACTGGTTAACGGCCAGATGTTACCCCAGCGTTACCAACCTGCCCTTAGGAACATCCGCTTAAAGCAGTAAGATGGCAGGGGTCTGTTGTACCTCCAAGGAGCAGTGGGAGGGCTCAGGGGCTTCGAAGAAGATGGCCTGTTAGTGTTGAAATGTCTCCCATGTGCTGATGCTAAGATGTGGGAGAAGTCTGGTGATAGGGACCCTGGGTTCTAGTAATGACCGGCCCAGTAAGTGGCCCAGTTAACCTTCTACAGCCACTTTCTTTTCTCCAGATCCTCAGTGTCTGGTGGTGCCAAATGAGGATTTCAGAGGAGCAGCCTCAATTCTGATTCTCTGTTTCCAAGCTTCTCACTCAGAAGGTGCAGAATGGAAGCCCAAGTATTCCTGACAGCCGAGCTGGAGTTGGGGTCCCCCATCTCCTGCATAGGCTCTTTCCTCTGTTTTGTCGTCTTCCCCGCTTCTCTCTCCACTTGCACAGAAGTCCTTCTGACAGCAAGCCTTCAGAGGATGAGAGAGGTCTATCCAGTGATTTGGATTCCAGAGGACAGCCTGGAGGGAGCCAGGAGCATTGGGGGTCCATGAGCTTCTGGGAGACTGCTCCCCGCCCCCCAGCCTCTGTGCATCTTCAGAGACCTGCACTCTGTGCATATGAAGTAACCACCCTGTGTCCTTTTGGAATCTGTGGTGGCAGATTGGACTTCAGGACTTAGGTTGGACTTCAGGAGGATGTCACAGAGGCCAGAGTGTGCTTGGAGTGGGTCGGAGGTCTGTGTGTGGTTGGTCGGTTCCTAGAGAATTTCCCGGGGGGAGTGACAGGCCTATGTGTGAACAAGATGCAAGAGGAGATGCATGTCACAATCCATTTTACCTGGACTTTGTAGGTTACTTTTCTACCCCCCCCCCTTTTTTGGATTGGTTTGGTAAATGTACATTATAGATCTTAATTTAGCATTTACATGATGAAAGCAGTTGCTGCTTGTTTCCCCCAGTATATTGTGTGGTGTCTTGATCTTGCTCATTTAATCTCATAAAGTAGGTATAATTCTTTTCCCCAGTTTACTGATCAGGCCACAGGCTTAGTGAGGGAAGGGGTTTGCCCAAATGTGCATAGGGAAAGAAGCCATGATTTGAACCACTTTATCTGACTCTAATTTTTTAGAGTCAGACACTAATTTTTTTCAGGCAAGGCCGACTTCGTTTCTGGCCTGTCCCCACAGTCGTCGGACCTGAGAACTTTCAGCTGTCGTAGTCAACTGAGTAGAAAGGTAGGTGCCAGTCCCTGGTTTTCTACGCCATCATGCAAGATGATCCAGTTCATGTTACCAACTGGTGGGGGTTCATTTTTAAACACTGAATGTTACAGGGAAAGAGTAAACAGATCTGTGAGTTTTTCCAGAGAAGGGGAAAAAAAAAACACCTAAAACAAAACTATCACCTAGAGAATTAAGGAACTATCAGATTGATATAGTGTCACCCTGGTTTGTTATGTCCAGCCATATGTGCTGGCTGGTTGTGTTTAAAAATAAACTACCATTGGACACCTGGCTAGCTCAGTCAGTTAAACATCCCACTGGGTTTCAGCTCAGGTCCAAGATACCAGGATACTGGGATCGAGCCCCATGCTGGCCTCTGTGCTCAGCAGGGATTCTGCTTAAGGATTCTCTCCTTCTCCCTCCGCCTCTCCTGTTTGTGCACACACACTCTATCAAATAAGTCTTTTAAAAAAAAACAAACCACCAAACCCACATATACTGGAGTTGACCCCCAAACCGTAATTGATGTGTTTCCAATAGCCAGGGGTGGTGCCCTATATTCGTATACTTGAGGCACAGCAGAGGTGGGGTGGCTCTCAAAGAGGGGCTGTTTGGGGATACATTTTAATTTGGTTCCAGAAGGAAGTGGAAATAGCTCTCTCGTTTTTCTTTATCTGATTCAGGGGAGGCAGGGGGAGCTGGAACCTTTTTAAAAACCAACTTCATCCATTTCTTTAATGATTATCTGAACAGCTAAACCTTCTGGGACTATTATATATAATCGTTCTCTGAGCTGTATCCATTCTCCCAGGTCTGTAGATCTATCTATCCCTCTCCTCCTTTTTAAATAAAACTGATTAATTATAAGAAAATAGATGTGAAATGAAGCTTTGAGCTTCTTAGCAAATCTTAGCCCTCAAGTGATATGATTTTGCTCTCAAGATGAAGAGGTTCATAAAGGGGAGATTTTGAGGACAAACAAAACAAATTAGCCACGGGGATAGGCAGTTTTCAGTGGCTGTGACTGAGTAGCAGTCATCGGCACCATAGATGTTTAAGATATACCATCTGTGAGTACACCTGCCATGCAAGGCAAATTCCTGGAGGTGATAGAGTTGGTGCCATAGGAACAAAATTTAATCTTGACTTTGGTAGAGGCTGGTGAGGAATGTGAGGGCCAAGGTTACTGGTCTTTTCCCCCTGTTGTTGTTTCTACTTTTTTTTTTTTTAAAGACTGAGTACGTTAGTAGCTTTTCTTGCTGGCCTCAGTAGGATGTATGATACCCATGGTGTGTTCTCTCTCTCCCCCTCCCTCCCTCTCTCCATCCTTCTCTCTCAACTGCTGTGGCTCTAAAACCACTCTTGGTTTCCTCCAGTTCTCTACCTGTTCTTTCTATGTCTTGACCACGTTTGGAGCCAAGTCGAAATTTTCTCATAATTTCCCATTGATGATAGAGTGTGGCTCATCTTGTTGCCTAGTGGCTAGACTGTCATTTTGATGTGCTCATAGTTACTGGGTCCCTGGTCTTCAGGAACACTCCTCTCTTGTGCTCTTCTCCTCTTGAGGTCCTCTGGGCTCAAGACTTATCTGATCCTGCGTTCCTCAAGACTGCTTGGATATTCGGGGAAGGACCATCTCTCCAATTCAGGTGGCATCCTTACTGGTCCAGTGCCATTTATGTCCACTGGTAGGCATGACATCCAGGTTTCTTGGTTTCCCTACCGAGTTAGCATCTGCTATCTTTTTTTTTTTTTTTTTTTTTTTTTTTAGATTTTATTTTTATTAGAGAGTAGAGGAAGAAGCAGAGGGAGAGGGACAAGTAGACTCCCTGCTGAGCACAGAGCTCAATGTAGAGCTCAAATCCACAACCATGAGATCATGACCTGAGCTGAAATCAAAAGTCAGACGCTTAAACGCTTAACCCACTGAGCAACCCAGGCTCCCCGGCATCTGCCATCTTGTTCTTTACTCCACAAAGTTATTGAATAAGACAATGGAAGTGGTTAAAGCTCTCTGGAGTCAAATTACTCCTTGACACATGGTACAGCTCCTGGGCCTGTAATTTTTGCTACTGTTCCTCCTAACTTGCTCAATACCTGGACAGTTACATAACCATGGTGCTCTGTTAGACCCAGAACTAGCCATTGTGTAGGGCCAAGGGCAAGGATTATGGTTTTAGTCTCCCATTTGATGCTTTGATTTACTGTCTCTCTTCTGAAAATCTTTTGTTCTTTAATATTCTAGCCTTACACTTATTCCTTGGTATTCCTTAAAGGCTTAACACATATTAATACAATTTGTATTACATTATTCTGCATTCTTACATGTTTTTTACCTCCTTGAATTCTTAGAAACGCCTTACTGTCCTGAACTATTGTCTTCTTCTTCTAAAACTGCCCGTGGTAGTTCTCTGCTTATAGAGCTACTCAGATGTTGGTTGAATGTCAGTGACATCCTCCAGATAGGAAACAGGAACGGTAGAATCAGATGATGGTAAAGTTTTCCTTTTTTCCACCTAGAAAGTGTTTGGCAAGAGAAGAAAGTACATCAAAGTAGGTTGGGATTAATTCTAAGGGCAAAGTTTAATTGGTCCTGGTGGTTTTCATCATTCTGTACCTAGACAGAGGCCATTAATTTCAATGGCAGCTTATCACTGTGTTGTTTCCGTAGGTGCTGCTGTCCCGATCTGGGTAGGAGGAAGATGCACTTTAGAGAAGAAAGGTGTGGGTTTAGGTCTCATGTACTCCTCAGCTGTCAAGCAGCTGTCCCAGTGTGTTACTCCCTAGGACAAAATCATGGAGCTTCATTAAAACTGGAAAGGGTCTTTTGAGCTTAACTTGACCATTCTGTCCATCCCTCCATACATTCATGCATTCAGCAAATATTGATCAGGAGACTGTGATCTGTAAGGTTTTTCACAAGGCACCATCAAGAGGCTCTTAGGAAGCATGAAATCCACTTTGGAGAACAGGCATTAATCACATGGGGGCTGCTGAGAGTTGTGATCCCACAGCTGAATGGCCTGTAATGAAGGTTTTTAAAAATCGGTGCATTGCAATGGAGAATGGGTAGCTGTGCACAGCTCTGGTGTCTAGACAACCCTGAATAGAGGAGAATGAGTCATGATGATAGAAAGTTACTAGCTCAACGACCAGCAACAAAACAGTTTTAATCCTAGAGCAGTCTTGGCATGCTTGATGCGAATGACTACTTGGGATAAAGTTAGATCTCAGGTACAAGGCCTACGCTCACTCACTCAGTTTAGACCTGTGGCCCTCTGGTAAGCTACCTAACCTTCCTGTGTGTGTCATGTTCCTCAGTGGTATACAGATGATAATGACTGTTAGGGGTTGAATTTTGTTTCTTTCAAAATGCATAGGCTTGAGACATCATACCTGGTACTTCAGAATGGGACTGTATTTGGAGATAAGATCTTTCAAAAGGTAATTGAGGTGAAAGGAAATCACATGGGTGGCCCTAATCCAGCGTTGGTGGATTACAAGGTGGTGTCCTTATAAGAAGAGAAGATTAGGACACAGACACATTCACAGGGAGGACCATGTTTAGAGCCAGGGGAGGAAGTCCATCTGCAAGGCCAGGAGAGAGGCCTGAAAAGAAGCCAACCCTGTTGGCACCTTGATCTGGGACTCCAGCTTCCAGAACCTGTGAGAACACATATTTCTGTTGTGTAAGCCTCCTAGCCTGGAATACTATGTTATGACTGCACTAGTAACCCAATACAGTGACAGTCACCTAAAGAGAGGTGCTGTGATTCAAGAAGGTATGTAATGTCTAGCTTATAGGATGTGCACTGGGCAGGGATCCTGACTAGACCGAGTGAGAGGGGTTCAGGTTGGAGTCCCCATCCAGGTCTCCCTGTACATGTTTACCACCACGACCACCTTCTCGGGAGGTAGACTCAGTACCTGGTGCACAGTCCCACTAATTACATTCTTGTTCAAATAGCAATGCCTTGGGGTACCAGCAACTTTTCTTCCATGTGTGGAGGCCAGTCATACCACATTGCTGGGCTCTGTTGAAAATACTTTTTCTCCTTCAGACCATGTAGTTGATGAATTCTGAGCCTTTCATCCTAGGAAATGGCCAAGGGGGTTTTTCCTGAGGGTCCTGTGGGGGGTGGTATTTGGGTGCTACATCATTCTCGGCTCCCAGACTTCTGGCAGTTTGCTTAGGCACATCTGCCTTCCCATGGCTGAGGCCCAGTCCAGCTGGCATAAGTGCATTGACAGACGTCCATTTGATGGTCTCTACTTGATTCTGTGGACATTTCCCGAGCCAGGTATGCATTGGTTCCCCTCATTTCTATCTCTGGCTCTCTCAGATGTGCTCACTCTTGTGGATTTTTATGGGGGGACTTGCCCCAGGGCCCGCACAGTACTACTAAAATCACAATAGTGACATCAAGCCCTTGGATGTGTGGGTAGCCAGTGGGAGGCAGCTCCATCTGGAAACTAAAAAGGGAAACCACAATCCTCTTCTTTTACTTCTAGATTTTCCTATATCTTTGCAGGTTGACAGGGCCAAGTAGGGAATTTACAAATTGACACTTCTTTTTTTCCCCCCAAAGCAGCTTGATTTTTTTTTTCTTCTTCTTTTTAAAATTCCTTTGATTCCAAAGAATGGGGAGCAGAGGGTAAGGTTGGCTGGGAAGCCAGAGCAATTGGAGAAAGGAGGGGGGAAATGATGCATATTTGCCTGGAGTCTTGTGTGTTTGGAAAATCTTGGTTGTATACTGCAAATGTAGCCATAAACCCCAGCAAGACGAACCTATAACCATTTCCAGCTGTTAACACCTGGAGATTTTCTAAGTTACGATCAAAAGAGCATCTCTGGTAAAGCCAAACTTGACTTTATGAATTTTGTTATGTGTGGCATCGATGCTTTTCATACTCACCTGAGCATTGCCTGTATCTTACTGATGGTGGACACATAGTAAAACGGTCAGACTGCTTGTGCCAGGGGGCAGATGTGGTTTCCCTTTAACAACTGGCAGGATGGCGAGGAAAAAGGCACATCCTTCTAATGCCAGGATGGTAAGGAAAGGAAGCCAGGGTGAGTTTTTCCTTTTCTCCCTCTAGAGCATTTCTTGATCAGTCATAACATTATTTAGCTGGAATTGTTCTCCTGTGTCAATTCTGGATCTCCTGAGATGATAGCATTCGTGATGATGGAGGTAATGATTGCTTTTCCAGGCTGCTTTCAACCTGCAGTATCATCAAGATGTGAGCTGATGGGGGTCTGAAAGAATCTAGGATGGTCACTGCCTTAGGGCAGAAAAGGGCCAACCCATGGGTTTCTGTTTGTGCATTTTGAGGAAAAGAACTTCTAAGATAGTAAGTTACTTGTGCAAATGATCTGGGACCCACGTACCCGGTCGTGGTTTGCTGAATTTTTTCCTTTCTTTAAAGCTATTCGGTCAATCTCCCCTGCTGCCTCCAGAGGGGAGTCTGAAATTACATCAAGTTATTTGTTTTATCATTTATTAGGCTTCGTGAGGCCAAGACTGACTTGCTCCAGGTCACACATTGAGTTACTAGAGAGCTGGGACTTGAACCTGTGACTCCTTTCCCACCCTGATGCTCTTGCCCTTGTAGGGAGCTCCTTCTGCTTTCTAGGAACTGTCACCTTTCTGTTCCATCTGTACTGCGCAGTGTACCCCTAAGAGAGGCCTTTCCTGTTCTCTCCCAGGCTCTGATGAGAAGGCCCCCTCTCAGTCATTAGAGGGACCACTGGAGGCCTGTGTGGGGACGTGGCCTGATCCTTGTGATCCTTGTTCGTGTAGTGGGGAAGCAGCCCTCAGAAGAGGACAGGCATTTGTATGCAGCTAGGCGGACGGCATTGAAGTAAACACAGCACTCATCAAACTACACAGCCAGCACATCCCAGGGAAGATGAACCCAAAAGGAATGCTGATTTTTCTCACCACCATCTTTAGAAACCAACTTCCTTGGCACCCATCTGGGGGTAGTAACTGTTCGGGGCAGTCTAGCCTTGGAATGAAATGCTTAGGGTTTGGAGACAGTGCTGTGTTCAAATCCATTTGATGGGTAGGTTTATCATTTGTGGAACTGTTGAGGGAAGTCACTTTCCTGTCTTCTATAAACTGGGCCTATTAATGCCTTGCTCAGATTTCAATGGACTCCCTGCCAGTGGGCTTGGGTAGATGTGCTGGTTTACATAACAAAGAAGTACCCAGTCTAGTTCCTGGTCTCTGGTTGCCTTAATAAGGAAAAGCTGTTATAGCAGTGTGGGATAACTCAAAGATCTGAATAATTCAGCAGACGCAGCAGAACTGGGGGATTCAGGGACTCAGAATCTTCTCCCGGCCCTGTCTCAAAAGCACTCAAAATTGTAAGGATGTGTTGGGGCAGGTTGCTTCACTTGACACAACCTCACTATTCTCATCAACCAAATGGGGCGAACTGAGCACTGTGCGCTGTTGAAATGAGAGCTCGGGAGGGGAGGTGGCCAGCCCCGCGTGGAATTAAGGCAGGGCCCATCAGCTGCTGGATCTGAGTGGCTGGCAATGCCAGTGGTGCTCTCGGGAGAGTAAGACGCGAGTTCGCCATAAGAACTATAAATTGTGCTTTTACCCTTTAACTCAGTGATTCTATTCTTAGGAATGTACCGTCCCCAAATATAGATCCTAAAAGAAAAGGGGGAGCAGGGAAGAGTGGAGCCTGTCAGAGCGGTTCCTAGCAGTGCTGTTTAAAATAGCTCCAAATTGAAAACTCGGCACGTGCCTGACTCTTTGTCCGCCCTCTGTGGTGCCTTAACGCCACGCCGGGAGCCCTCCGGGGCCGGGGAGGGGGTCGGAAGTGTGCAAAGCACGCCTGGCTTTCAATTTGTGGGCTCTCCACGTGGTGAAGTCAACGAACCAGTGTTTTAACTGAAGCCGAGAGAGGACCAGGGATTGTTTGGAATGGGTTCCGCAGCCTGCGGGGCCCCCTTCTCTGGGGGTCCGCTGCTTTGGTGGCTGCCCAGGCGCTGCCTTGGAACCCCTGTGGTGCCTGGCCCGTGGCCTCAGGGAGCTGGTGGCGGTGCCAGAGCAAACCCAGCTTGTTCAGATCCGGGGCTGCTTACATGCCACCTAAGCAATCCCTTTGGCAGCGAGTGACATTCGGCAAAGGGCGCAGCTGATGGAGGCCCCGAAGAGGTATATGTGGGTGAGGGATGTGCTACACACGCGCAGTGGGTGGGAAGGGTGCAGAGCCTGGAGGCTGGCTGCAATTTTACATTTAGAGGCCTCTCCGTGTGCAGGCAGAGACTTGCAGAGATTGGGGGGCGGATGGCGCATGGGGAAATGGATTAGCTCCTCTGCCTGGCTCTCTCTGATGGGCCCTGTGCCTTGTGACAGCAGTGCCCGGGGAATGGCACTCAGTCACTGGAGACTCAGGGCCACCCTGGCACTTAGGGTGCAGCCCAAAAGGGTGATAAGTGTTCTTCTTCAGAGGATCGTGGGGTGGGGGGTGTCTCAGCAAAGGAAATGTTCACAAAGCTTTTGGCCCCAAGTGGGCATTCAATATACATTGGTTGCCTTCCCCATTCTGGAGGCTCAGGCGCAGGGATAGGGAGGGAGCATTTGAATGGGGTCTTTTTAGGCACAGGGCAATCATCCATTCATCCAGGATTTTGCAGGAGCAGATGAGGGTGGGAACTCTCAAGGCCCAGTCCTGTCCAGCTGTGTGTCTGCACCTGCACACTCCTACCTGATTACAGCCCACCAGTACAGGTGTGTGTTTTCAGAAACATTAGCATGGCCTTTGGGGGGCTGGTAATAGAGTGACATATTCCAGTAGGTTATTCCTTCTTTTCATAATGTCATTACAGTCCATGGTAAAAGAAATGAGTCCATAAAATGGAGAATTAGACATGTGGTAATTCCTGAGATTTAAGATCTAAAAATGTGACGATTCAGTGCTTTAGCACGGGCAATCTTATTATATCATCCCTCTGCTTAATATCCGTTAGCAGCAGCTCCACGTTGAGGATAGAATGGAAACTCAGCCTGGTGCACAGATCCGTTCGTGGTTGGGCCCCTGGCTGTCCCCTACCTCAGTTTCGTTTCTGGGTCACTTTAGTTTAGCATTCCTGAGGATGCACCTCCCACGGCATATGTGTATTGATTTCCCAGGGCTCCTGTAGGGAATTCCTGCAGACGTAGTGGTCTCAAGCACCACAAATGGATTCTTTCATACCCCTGGAGGTCACATGTCCAGCACCAGTCCCTCTGGGCTGAAGTCCAAGTGACAGCAGGCAGGGCTGGTTCCGTCTGAGGGCTCTGAGGCACTATCCGTTTCTTGGCTTTTTCTTGGCTTCAAGTGGTTGCTCGCATTCCTTGGCTTGTGACCCGTTCCTTTCCCTGCAAAGTGTGTTGCTCCCATCTCTGTCTCGGTGGCACGCTGACTCGTCCTCTGATGCCAGCGGTTCCTGCCTGGCTCGTAAAGATCTTGTGATGGCATTGGGCCCAGGAGGTAATGCAGGATAATCTTCCCGCCTCAAAGCTCGTTAATCATACCTGCAGAGACTCTTTGGACTTCTATTGTAGCATCCCTGGCAGCCTCGGGATTAGCCTTGGGCATCTTTGGGGGACCGATATTTAGCTTGACCCAGTGTATTTCCTTGGTCCCTGGACCTAGTGTTCTTGCTGCCTGGGACACCTCTTCCTGCTGCCTGGATGAGACTCCTCCCTATTCACCCTCCAGAACCTAGTCCCCGGGTTTTCTCTGTGAGGGGACTTCGTTGGATCTCCTCCATCCCCTGCCCCGTTGAGCTGGTAAGGTGCCTCTGCTGCTCGCCTGATGCCTTGATCCTGTGCCCTGAATAGCACTTCCATGCTGTATGATGATGTAGGTTTATTTGCCTGCCTGTCCTTGGGGACAGGGATTGCATTGTCATCGCCTTCCTTGTCCCTACCCTGTGGACCAGTGACTGTACTTCATGGACACAGGATGATGGATGCCCAAAAAGCGGGGGCCAGGGCGGGACCCATGCTGCCCACCCTGGAGACATCCAAAGGGAGAAGCCCTTTGTCCCGATTTCCACACAGCCTCGTTGGCCTGGAATGCATTTCCTCTTGGGAACTGCAGTCCCTTGGGCCTCAGCATGTCAAGGTCCCATGTTTTCCTGTCCCTTCAGCTGTCTATTTCCCTCTTTGTTGGGCTGCAGTAGATTAGCCTCAGTAAAAGCGAATAGACAATTTCCTATTAACATTTATATTGCTTTTCTTTTCTATTTCTTGGCGAGGCTCTGAGGGCTGGGATGGCTGCGGAAAATGTTCTTTCATCTAAATAATGTCCCTGTTGGGGGCTGGATTCCGGCTTTTCGCTGGGCTGTGGAGAAGAGTGGGTGGGGTGGACTCATGAGCCCAGGAAGAACTAAGGCATGGAAGCCAATCCAGAAACTGCAAGTTAGAGTCTGTGAATGTATGTGGAGCGCCCACCAGGTGTGTCCATTCCCACGCTAGGTCTTGGTATGAAGAATTAGTGCCTAGTGTTTATGAAATGGGTACTATGTGCCACACATTGTTTCAGGTGCTTTAATTTTACCACGTCCTTGGCTTCTTGGAACTCCCTTGTGAAACATGGGTCCTGAGTTTTACAGGTGAAGAAACTGAGGCAGAGAGAGGTTGCATTTTGTGTTCAAGATTACACTCTAGGAAGTGACATGGGCTCCAGAGCTCCCTGTTGTCCACCTCCGTGACAGAGAAGGCCCAGCCCAGTCCCTTCTCCCCCAAAATGCTCATGGTCTGGAGGTGACATCTGAGCTGCCAGTGCACTCAAAGGTTAAGTGGGAGATCTGCAGGGCGTCTGGGGCTTGAAGGGCAGTCCAGGCAGAGGGAATAATGAAAACAAAAGCAGGGAAGTGTGAAAGTAATTATTTCGTTCAGGGAAGAGTGAGTAGCAAGCAATTCAGGGTAGTGTAGGTTGCTTTGAAAGTTGTAGGAAGGGGTGACTCCGTGAGACCTGGGAGGGCAGGAACAGGTGCTGAAGAATGTATTTCCCACTCTGCGGTCAGATGATCTCACCTCAGATCAGAGGTGAGAAGGAGGACGTTGACAAGAGTGCCTCTCTAGCTGTCACGGGCATACACATCTCCTGGTCGTAAGCCTCAGGTGGGCCTCAGAGTCGGCTTCTCTGACTGGCTCCCAGGTGATGCGGATGTGGGGCGTACCTGGGCCACGCTGCGGGGGTGCAGGTGTGTGGGGGAGTGGGCTGGGTGAGCATACTTGGAAATGAGCCCCGCCTGGTGCTGTCTGGCGAAAGGGTCGGACGGTTCTGTGATAACGTTCTCAAGAAGCGTGGCAGCAGATGGAGAAGCGGATGGGGGCTTGGGGCAAAGGGGTCCCGTGAAGGAGGAGGAGGAACCCCGAGTGCTGCAGATCAAGAGGAGGCTGGTGGAAATAGTGGTGAACTGGGGACAGTGAGGCGCCACAGCATGTGACAACCGTCCCCAGTAACAGTGGCTTAACCCAGAGGGAGGTTGATTTCTCTCCCACATGCACGCAGTCAGGACGTTGGCAGTAGGTTGGTGCATGGTTTGATGGCATCCTTCCCTTCTTGGGACACTCGATTTCGGCTTTGCCATCCTCAGCGGAAGGTCGAGGACCTCAGCGTCCGACGTGGTGCTGGAGCGGCACTGTCCTCCCCGTAGGCCGGCAGCCAAGAAGGGACCGGAGACAGGCTGCCAGGCTGGGCACACGTGGCCCCCGGCAAACTGCCCGTCAGTGGCCTCCCCGAAGTCCCAGCGCCACACTCAGCTCTGTAGAGGCCGTGGGAGCGAGTGTTTTCTCCGGCCTCTTTGCTCTCCTGGATGTAAGCAGGGTTCTGTTCCTGAGCAGGAAAGGGTGAATGGACGTGGGGTGGCAACGTGGCAGTCCTTGCCACAAGCAGGATCCATGACGAGGACTCAAAGGGCAGGGGGTGTCTGTTGAAAGAATCAAGTTCTTAAAGTGTGTTGCAGAGTCACGGCCCCTTAGGTTCACAGGACTGTGACTCTTCTTGTGCCCCTTGTGTATCCTGGTTCCTTAGGGTGAGTGTCATTCTCCTTGTCCTAGAAAACCTGTCCAAACCTTCTTCCCTTAGAAAGGTCAGCTCCACTGCCACCTCCTCCGAGAAGCCCACCAGGACTCCTGAATCAGAATTTATCCTCCATCATCTGAACAGAGCGTGGTGCTAAGCATCTCTGTGAGCCATCACCTCATTCTGTTTTGTGTTTTACTTAGTCATTTGCACGTGTACCTCTTTAGGATGTGAGGCACATTCAACTCCCAGCACAGTGCCTGGTGCACAACGCATTCCTAGGACATTTTAGTTCAACTTGCATGAGTAGTTAAGCTTGAGTGCTCAAGCTGATGGCACTGCGTGTTTTTCTTAGAGCAGTGCTTTTCAAACTCTAGTATGAATCAGAATCAGCTGGAGGGTGTATTATACCAGCCTCCCCCTTACCCCGTTTCTCATTTAGTAGGTCTTTGGTGGAGAAGTGAGGGCTAAGGATGTGCATTTCCAACTAGTTCCCAGATGACGCTGATGCTGCTGGTCCTGGGACAACCCTTTGAGAACCACTGTCCTTGAGAAACACAGATTTGCTGCTTTCCCCCAGGGGAACCTGCCTTGTAAATCAGGCCTGGCAGTAGGACCTGGGCATTAAATACAGAGAAAATAAGCCCAGGGATAAACCAGCAGAGAAATATTTGGGGTCAGGGGTGCTTCGGAGCCTTGTTTCCTAATTTTTTTCCTCAAACTAATTCTGTTTAATCTAAACCTAGATGCTGCCAATTGTAAGATGCACTGTTACTTTATATAAAGCCAAGAAATTAAAAAAGGCTTTTAATTAAACTGCGACACAATGCTTTCTTATCCTGCTCAATCTTTCTTTTGTACTTACTGAAAGGGCCCTTTTAGACCTAATTAGATGGGTTTTTATCATATTTTACTGCTATGCCTACATATAAAGGAAAGTATTGGCAAATATGTTGGTTCTGGTGTTCCTAAAGCTTCTTTACGTTGAGTCTCACTCTTCAGCATGCTTTCTTGGCTCCTTGTCATTGCCGTCTCTGTTTTGCTGCATTGTGTCTTCTCCCTCACCTTTGTGAGCATCAGATTTCCTATGAATGCCCCAGAGACGGCACCTGTGCCCACTTTGCAGCTCTGTCGAGCTAGCCCACTCCTGGCTTCTCTTTCAGGAATGTTAGTAGCACATCTCATTCTCCACCTCCTCCTGCCCCTTCCCACAACCCTTTGGTTCATAGAATTGAAAGACCGCCCTCTTCCATGGTCTCCAGGATTTTTTTTTTAAGATTTTATTTATTTATTCATGAGAGACAGAGATTGGGGGAGGGGGGGCAGAGACACAGGCAGAGGGAGAAGCAGGCTCCATGCAGGGAGTGTGACGTGGGACTCGATCCTGGGACTCCAGGATCATGCCCTGCGCTGAAGGCAGGTGCTAAACTGCTGAGCCACCCGGGCTGCCCGGATTTTTTTTTTTTTTTTGAGATTTTATTTATTTATTCATGGGAGACAGAGCACAGAGACACAGGCAGAGGGAGAAGCAGGCTCCAGGCAGGGAGCCTGATGTAGGACTTGATCCCAGGACTCCAGGATCATGCCCTGGGCCAAAGGCAGGTGCCAAACCGCTGAGCCATCCAGGGATCCCAGGTCTCCAGGATTTTTACCAAAGCCAGTGACACCCATTTTGCAAGTTCTGTGAATGTTCTAGCAATGGCAGCCATGTTATACCACTGTTCTGTGGTCCTGTTACCACTGGAGGCTTCTTGATGTCAACGATGTTAGAATGTGCAAAATACTTGGTCTTAGACTCCATAGAATTTTTTTTTAATGTTCACATGCTAGGCACAGTTTTTCACAGTCTATGGCTTTTCACATAACTGGTCTGTTAGTATTTGTGACGGATGCCCAAGATCAACATCGTGACCTCTTTTATAGATGAGGACCTTGGGTCTGCCCTAAGCATGCAAACAGGCATTCATTCACTCAACTATTATTGAGCTTCTCCTCTGTGGCAGTCACTATTGTAGGCCCTGGGAATACTGAAGTGGAAGATTTTCTGGGGGAATAGTCAAGAAATAGATCTGTAAGATTGAATCACTTAAGTGCCATGAGAGTAGTAAGTTGGGGGTATGCTGGCTGTTAGGGAAGGCTTTTGAGTAGACACTAGAGTGAGGTGAAGGTACATGCTATACAGATATTGGAAGGATATAGATTTGAACCAAAGGGAATTTTAAGTGTAAAAGTCCTGTAGCAGGAATGTGTGTGTCTTATTTGAGGAATAGGAAGTCTGCAGGTTTGTTTTTCTTTTAAGATTTTTATTTATTTATTAATGAGAGAGAGAGAGAAGCAGGCTCCACGCAGGGAGCCCGATATGGGACTCCATCCCAAGTCTCCAGGATCACGCCCTGGGCTAAAGACAGGCGCCAAACCTCTGAGCCACCCAGGCATCCCAGTTTGTTTTTCTTCTACAACACTTCTGACCTCAAATGCTTGTTTTTTTTTTTTTTTTTTTTTCTTTCCCCTCACCAGTTTTCCATCTCCAGACAACTAGATATCCTACAATTCCATTTGACACTCACTATCCAGAGTTAGTCCAGACCCTAGAGGGCAAGGGCTCTGTCCTGTAAGACTGTTCCTACTTCATACTCTAGTCACAAGGCCCAGGTTGCTGCTTATACTTTTGACCAACCAGCTATAAATTTGGAGGTTCTCACACCCCATTCCGGACCTCAGAAAACTGCTTTACTTACCATCACTGTTTTATTTTGGAAAAAAAAAAAAAAAAAAAAAGCCTAAACGGAAGAGCTGCATAAGGCAAGGTGTATGGAGGGAACAAAGGTTGTGCATGTGCCCGACCCAGGCATGCTGCCCTCCCAGGACCTTGAAGTGTTCAACAACCCTGGCAGGTGTCTGAACCCTGTCATTGAGGTGATTTTTTTTTTTTTTTTGGAGGCTCCGTTACAGAGGCATGCCTGATGAAATCATTGGCTGTTGGGGATTAATTCAACCTTCAGCCCTTCTTCCCTCCCTGGAGATTGGGAATGGACTGGGCCTGAAAGTTCCAACCCTCTAATTGTGCTGTGCTCTTTCTGGTGACCAGTACCCAGCCCGAAGCTATCTAGGGGTCCCCAGCCACCAGTCCTCTCATTAGCATACAGAGGACACTCTGGGATGTTAAGAGATTCCAAGAGATTTTAGGAGCTCTGCTCCAGGAACTAGGGACCAAATATATGTTGACCACAGCAAGGAAGCCAGCTATGCTGGAGCAATGGCAGCTGGGATGTTGCTGAGCTGAAATTTCTAGATCTTTGAGCTCAAAGTCTGGGGTTTGTCCACATGCAGGTAAATATGAGAAGCCACTGCGGACTATACCTCTCTCTGTTTCATCTTTTAAGAAACAAATGTCTTGATTGATTGAGCTCCAGTAGTGAGTAGCTGTTCCACAGCAGAAAAGCAGGCTCATCGCCGTCACCCTGTGTGGCCTAGGAAGTGCCCACGGTGGCTGGTTCATGAGCAGAGAGGTCTAACCAACCCGGGTGGAGGTGACTGCATGTGTGGGAAGGTGGGCAAAGGAGGCAATGAGAAAGCAATACAAATATTTCATTCCCAGGGCATGTTCTCAAAATAGAATACAGGACTTTCAACTCTTTCTTCTTTGAAGAACATAGCACCAGAGAGAGACTCTGGCAGCACATTCCAGAAGAAAGGACAGAGATCAGGGTTTTGATCTCAGCTCTGCCAGTAATTAGCCATGGGACTCTACCTATTAGAGTTCAGTTATGGACAAGAGAATACGTGAATTTAAGCAGAAAGGATCTACGGCCGTTATTGGGTGCAGAATTCCAGGAGAAGCTAGACGCACGGGCTCTAAGCTGAGCTGTGAGGAGAGGAAGCAGACCACCAGAGAGGCTGCAGTTAAGGAGCCACCGGACCCCTGCCGCTTGCAGACCACACCCTGCGTGCTGGGGTCCGTGTCAGCAGCACAGGTGTCATGTTTTCTTGATACTCATGATGCTTGGGACTGGACTCAGATCTAATCACAGATGCCTTGGGAAGAAACGAACGTTCCTTGCTTATGCTTGCCAGAAAAGAGTAGAAGCATTAGCAGAGCTGCCCCATCTCCCGACGTGCGCTCGTGCCTTTCCAGTCTCCCAGGGTCGTGTCTACATGGTGGAAACCAAGTTTCACAATGGATGTCCGGGAGTTAGACAGGAGTTAATAGGTATAAAAGAGCTTAGAAAGTGTCTGATGTGGCTCTTGGTGTATTTAGAGGAAATACTTAAGACAATCCTATTGTAACTGTGAGTGGGCAAAAGGATGCAAACGGCGGAGGTAAGGTTTCCATACTGCACTCAAACCAGGATATGTTGGCCCTAGGAGAATATAAAATTTGATAATTTGATAAATTATGCAGGTATAACAGAATATTTAGAGAAACCATTAAAAAGGCCAAAGAAAAAACAACAACAACAACAACAACAAAAAGGCCAAAGAAGGGGATCCCTGGGTGGCTCAGCAGTTTAGCACCAGCCTTTGACCAGGACATGATCCTGGAGTCCCAGGATCGAGTCCTGCATTGGGCTCCCTGCATGGAGCCTGCTTCTCCCTCTGCCTGTGTCTCTACTTCTCACTCTCTGTGTTTCTCATGACTAAATAAATAAAATCTTTAAAAAAATAAAAATAAAAAGGCCAAAGAAGTACACTAACACCACCACAAGCAAATCAAAATGGAATTCTAAAAACTGTTTGAGGCAAGGAAAAAAAAACCCATGAGATGCCATCACAAGCTTACTAGAATGGCTAAAATTAAAAAGACCATCAAATGTTGGCAAGGATGTGGCACAATGTAATTCCCCTACATCATTGGTGGCAGTATAAAATGGTTCATCCATTTTGAGAAGAAGTCTGGAAATTTCTTCTCAAGCTAAACAAACACCCTCTGACCCTTCAGGTTCAGTTGTGGTCATTGCCAAAATGGAAGATGACTCATGTTCATTGATAAGACCATGAATAATATAAAGATAGATTGTAATAATGCAGTGACTTGTCGCTCATTGAATAGAACAAAACCGACAACTGGAATGCTTAGCAACATGAATGAATCACAGAAATGTTATGCTATGAAAGAAGGCTTAGCCCAAAGTGTATGCTCATGATTCCTAATAGATGTACCTCCTTATAATGGGAATAAATCAGGAAAATGATTGCCTTTGAGGAGTGCAGGCAGAGATTGACTAGGAAGGGGTTTGAGTACATTATTTTCCATCACTCTACTTTGTGTCTTGAGAGGTGTTGGGTTTTACAAATGTATGCAGTTGTCAGAACTCACCCCATGCATTTCATTATAATGTGCTTTTTTTCCTCAAAAAAAAAAAATTATTGAACTTAATTAATGTGTCTGTACTCTAGTGCCTAGGGAATAATGTGCTGGTGACTAACTTGCTGTTTTGAAATGCATTTTTTTTAAATGATGGGTTGATGGATAGATAGATAGATAGATAGATAGATAGATAGATAGAATAGAATAGAGCAAGCATGGCATAAGATGTTAACATAGAATGTAGATATGGGGATATACATGTCCCCTGTAAAATTCTTTCACCTTTATGGTGTGTTTGAAAATTTCATAAGGAAACGTAAAAAAAAAAAAAAAAATCAGAAAATCGATAGGATATATGGTCCCTTCCTTTCCTACATCAGGCAGCAGTTGGTTGTTGAGAAAGTCACTCCAGCTGCCTGGCAGTACTTTATGGCATGAGATGATTTTTGCTGAACAGCATAGTACAAAGGACTCATAATTTAGGTGACTGAAGTAACTGGGATTGAAGATGTAGCCTGGGTCCACCCATCCACAGAAGAGGCTCAGTAAGTAGGTACGTAGCCTGTTTCTCTTACTCTGTAATGATAGTCCTGAAGTCCGTGCCAGCCATGCAAAGACTGCGCCAGGCATTTCTGTGCTGAGGGTAAGTGCAAACTTTTGTAGTTAAAAGAGACCCTGGCAAGGGTAGGAGGAACTACCTAATGCTATTTTATTTATTTATTTATTTTTTGTGTGTATGAATTTACAGAACTCAATTTGGTCATTTAAAAATTATAGCTGATTTTGTAGGTAATAGTAGTGGCCAAAAAGTTTGAGTTGGACAAGGGTTATCTTCAACCTCCCTACATTCATTAGTTAATATGCACCCAGTGATTCAAGCATCTTTAAAAATACCAATGATGTGTCTGTCCTCTGTCCTTTCAGATGCTCTGGCTACCCTCTTACAGAGAGGATCACAAGAGGCAGGTGTGGCAACGTGGCAGGGATCGTGCTGTTGTGGTGGTAGCTGGCGTCAGGCAGATAGCAGTCTTTCCGAATGGTGGCTGGAAACCAGAGTGCTTAGGGATCACCCCTAAGCTGCCATTGCTGAGGATAGGCTCTTTCTCTAGATTTGGTGTCTGTTTATGGAAAGGTGGAGAGAATCTCTAAAATGCTTTAGCCTGTCCACATTTCTTGAAAACATTTCACTCATGAGAGCCTTTCCTAAAATTCCACCTGCCATTTAAGAAGCCACTATGTCACCAAGAAAACCCCATTCCAGAATTCACTAGATCTCCACCCTACTTCATGCTTCTGGGAGAATTCTGGGTTGAGTTCCTAGTAGAGTGCATCTTGTTTGTTTAATTATCGTGAAATAAACATGAAACTTACCACTTCACTTTTACTTTCATGGCATGAAGCACATTCATGATTTTGGGTAACCATCACCACCATCCACTTCCAGTAGTGCTTTATCATCTTTTTTTTTTATAAGATTTTTTTTTTTAATTCATGAGAGACACACACACAGAGAGAGGCAGAGATTCAGGCAGAGGGAGAAGCAGGCTCCATGCAGGGAGCCCAATGTGGGACTCGATCCTGGGACTCCAGGATCATGTTCCGGGCCGAAGGCAGGCGCTAAACCGCTGAGCCACCCAGGGATCCCCTGTGCTTTATCATCTTAAATAGAAACTCTATGCTCATCAACCAATGACACCCCGTTTCCTGCTCCCCCAGCGCCTGTCAACTTCTATTCTACTTTGTTTCTATGAATGCCCATTCTGCGTACCTCCTATATGTGGGATCATACAACGTTTGTCCTTACGTGACTGGCTTATTTTACTTGGCAGAACATCTTTAAGGTTTGTCTGTGTTGTAACATGTGTCAGAATTTCCTTTTTAAATCTGAATAACATTCCGTTAGATGTACGTGTAGCGCATTTTGTTTATCCCTTCATCTGTTGACACCGTTGGGATTTTTTTCGTCTTTTGGTGATTGTAGATAAGGCTGCTGCCTCTTGTGCTTTTTCTAATACTTAAACTTCATAGAACGTACATGACACTACACCTTTGGGGTGGTATTTACTTAGGAAAATGTATATTTACATTGCAAACACCAATATAACACTTTCAACAAAATAATGTATTATGATAGGCATTGTTATAGACCAGACACAACAGGCAGAAAATTAGAATCCTTTCTAGAGCTTTTAGAAGCCCGTAAGCCTCAACAAGGTGGGGATGTAGGGTCTTGGGTGTTGCTGGTACTATGAAAGGTCACTCTGCTGTATGCACAGCAACTGTTTGCTGACAGCTGCATGAGTCGTTTCCTGATCAGGAGGCAACATTTTTAAGTATTTCACATCCTTACGAGAGAATGTGTCACTTCTATACAGGTGTTTTATATTTATGATGACTTCGTTTCATTTTAGGGAATTGAGTGGGAGGGAAGGAGGGAGTCGGGTTAACGTGTAGTGCATTATAAGTTTTAATTATCATTTTAATTTATAATTTTAATTATAATGTATCTTATTTAAAATCATGGGAAACTTATTCCATGTTAGCTTTTTGGGAACAAAACATTTTACTTTCAGGAATGAGTTATTGAAATAACAAGGGAGAAGCTTGCCTTTTAAGGTAAGTTACAGGGATGCCTGGGTGTCTCAGTGGCTTGGGACATGCCTTCGGCCCAGGGCGTGATCCTGGGTCCCGGGATCGAGTCCCACATCGGGCTCCCTGCATGGAGCCTACTTCTTCCTCCACCTATGTCTCTGCCTTTCTCTCTCTCTCTCTCTCTCTCTCTCTCTCTCTGTCATGAATAAATAAATAATTTTTTTTAATGGTAAGTTACAGATATGAGTGTGGAGTGGGAAAGAGACCTGGTCCCCTCAGCGTCCTTAGGGTTGCCTAGAGAAGAGTGGGGTCACCCTTTGAGTCTGTAGCTCTTCCTGATTCCTTAGGGGTCTCTCATTGTCTGCATGTCTGAACCATTAAGGGACTGGCCCAGAAAGTAGGAATAGTCATGGCCTTTGCAAACACTTGGGAGAGAGCCACCATGATGGGCTGGACACACTGGAAAGTTCTAGGAGATTGTTGGGGCTTGGTCAATTTTAATGTCCAAGTCTGTATGGAGATTTGTGGATGTGAGCAGAGAGGTACATGTTTTGCTTGCTTGCTGACTTGCTTCCTCCTGGCCCGTGAAGAGCCATATTCCACTGTGGGGCTCACAAGCTTTCTTATCGTGCAGTCAGTATTTGCTGGTGAGAAACAAGTCCACCCGTACTGCCACATCCAATGCTCAGCTGATTCTCTCCATGACCAATGTCACGTGCATGGTTTGTGATGGTAGAGCAACAACAAATCCAATTTTCATCCCCTTTCCCCTCTTCTTCTAGAAAATGGGGAAGCCACTCTTCCCCACCAGCAACCTCTTCTCCCTCCTCCCTCCCTCCCTCTGTCTCTCCAAATACCAACTGGATTCACATTTTGCAGTTGTGGCTGCCTACACACCTGCTTAGAATATGTGGCTGAACTGTGGAAAACAATGTCACAGAGCCTTTGTGGGGTTTCTGTGTTTCTCTTCAGTATTGTCCGGAGCACAAGTATTGCGTTCTCAAGCCAGAGGATGCTTCCAGCAATGGCCAGGGCTGTGCACTCAGCCTGGGCTCAGCACTTGTGGAGGGGCTTCCAAACAGGTCCCCGTGAGCTCTGTTCTGTGCAGTGGCTGTGGCTTTGTGATACAGGGAGAGTCCAGGAGAGTCTTGAATAGTTGGATGCTGTGTAGGAGAAGAGGCCAAATGGGACTGTAGGGAGGTGGCCATGTGGGATGTCCCTCCCAAGGCTGGCCTTGTTGGCTAGAGGAGACCCCACTATGCCAGACAGAGATGGTCCAAAAACTGACCTCAAACTTGGTTCCCTTTGCCAGGAAGGTCCTAGGATGTTTTTCCTTTCTGTTGTTTTCTCTTTGGTCTCTTTGCCTTCTCACCCCAGTCCACTGTGATCTGAAGGGGAAAGGGTGCTTCTCATTCCTTACCTTCCTCTTTTCTCTGCTCTCCTTTGCTCCTTTCTTTTCCTGTGGTCTCTAGAAAAAGCATGGAGCCTGTTAGAATCCTGCCTCCTGTGGAGTATGTGTGGGAGCTCAGGCACCGGCGCCTTCAAGGGTTAACTGGGGATGCAGATCCGCATATCTGGGGTTGTTGGGAGATCTAGGTAATGACTGTGCTCGCTTAGAACTTGTATAGCCCTGACAGCTGTGTATCAGCTGCTGATTCTACATGTGTACGCTTGGTCCTCAGGACTACCCACGAGATAGGACTGTGGTCTTCAGGTCACAACTGTGGAAGCCAGGCCTGGAGAGATGAGCCAGCTCACTGATAGTCACACAACTCTTATATGGTGAAACCAGTGTTTGCACCCAGCCTGCCTGGCTCCACCCTTCACACCGTGGCAACATTACCCATGGAAGCTTTTAGAACATGGGGAAATGAGGAACTAACATTTGACATCTGTGGATGAAAGTTACATTTTTTTAAGTTTTTAATTTCAGTTAGTTAACATACAGTGTTATATTAGTTTCAGGCAAACAATATAATGATCCAGCACTTCCATACAGTACCCAGTGCTCATCACAAGTGCACTCCTTCATCCCCATCCCCCTCCACCTCCCCTCTGGTAACCATCTTTTTGTTCTCCATTAGTTAAGAGTCTATTTCTTGATCTCTCTCTCTCTCTCTCTCTCTCTCTTTTCCATCTTTGCTTGTTTTGTTTCTTAAATTCCACATATGACTGACATCATATGGTATTTGTCTTCCTTTGACTCATTTCATTCTTTTTAATGGCTGAATAGTATTCCATTGTGTATATGTACCACATCTTCTTTATTCATTTATCAATCAATAGACACTTGAGCTGCTTCCATATCTTGGGTATTGTAAATAATGCTGCTATAAACATAAGGATGTGTGGATGCATCCCTCTGACTTACTGTTTTTGCATCCTTTGGGTAAATACCCGGTAGTATGATTGCTGGATCATAGGGTAGCTCTATTTTTAGTTTTTTGAGGAACCTATGGTACTGTTTTCCAGAGCAGCTGCACCAGTTTGCATTCTCACTAACAGTGCAAGAACAAGGTTCCTTTTTGTCCACATTCTTACCAACACTTATTGTTTCTTGTGGTGTTGATTTTAGCCATTGTGACAGATGCGAGGGGATATATCGAATTATAGTTCTGGTTTGCATTTCCTTGATGATGAGTGATGTTGAGCATCTTTTCATGTGTCCATTCGCCTTCAGGGTGTTGTCTTCAGAGAAATGTCTGTACTGTCTTCTGCCCATTTTTTTAATTTGATTTTTTTTGGGGGGGGGTGTTGAGTTTTATAAGTTCTTTACTTATTTTGGATACTAACCTTTTGTCAGTTTATGTTATTTGTGAGTACCTTTTCTCATTCCATAGGTTGCCTTTCAGTTTTATTGGTTGTTTCTTTCTCTGTGCAGAAGCTTTTTATTTTGATGTAGTCCCAGTAGTTTATTTTTGCTTATGTTTCTCTTGCCTCAGGGGAAATATCTAGAAGAAAGTTGCTACATCTGATGTCAAAGAAGTTATTGCCTGTGTTCTCTTCTAGGATTTTTTATGGCTTTCTGGTCTCACATTTAGGTCTTTAATCCATTTTGAATTTATTTTTATGTATGGTGTAAGAAAGTGGTCCAGTTTCATTCTTTTGCATGTAGCTGTCCAGTTTTTCCAGTATCATTTGTTGAAGGGACTGTCCCTTTCCCATTGGATATATTTTTTTTTTTTGGCTGGAAAAGAGTATGAGCTTTATTCAGAAGACTGGCAGACTCTTGTCCAAAAGCCAACTCCAAGGTTTCTGCCTGGCCCAAAGATTTTTAAAGGAATTTAGGGCAGTTAATCAGTTAAGGGAGTGCAGTGGGCTGTGACAATTCTTGATTATATGCAGTCTCGATGGTGCCAGCTACAGACTTAATCACAGTGCTTGGAGGGTTGTGTAAGGGGATCTGATTCCTTGATGTCTTGGGTGGTGCAGGAGAGTCTGGTGATGTTGTGAAAGTGCTCTGTTTTTTTCTAGAAAAGAATACTTGATTTGAAACCACAGGCTGGGGGACACCTGGGTGGCTCAGTCTGTTAAGTGTCTGCCTTCGGCTCGTGTCATGATCCCAGGGTTCTGGGATGGAGTACCACTGCTTCGGGCTCCCTGCTTGGTGGGGAGCCTGCCTCTTCCTCTCCTCTGCTACTCCCCCTGCTTGTGCTCTCTCCTCACTCTGTCAAATCAATAAGTAAAATATCTTCAAAACAAAAAATAAATGAAAGGAAAGGAAAGAAAAAAGAAAAGGAAAGGAAAGGAAAAGGAAAGAAAAGGAAGGAAAAGAAGAAAAAGAAAGGAAAAAGGAAAGGAACAATGCCGGAACTTCCCCTTGATTCCCTTCCCTACAGGACATTCACCACGTACCTTCCCCTTCCCGTCCCTCCGCTCCATCACATCCACTCCCGCCCCTTAGGAAAGAAAGAAAAGAAAAGAAACCATAGGCTGGTTCCCTTGGAGTAGTCTCAGGGTTTGGACCCTTCAGGGCTTATTGGGGCCACAGGTGGGGACCTTCTTTCAGGAACTATGGTAGATCACCAAGAGGAGAAAGCAGCAGAGCTCAGCTCCTGAGAGTGTCCAGACTTCCTCCAGGAGGTGCAGGCTGAGTGCCAACTGCATTGATGCCTGGAAGTCTTGCAGACCCTCCCCGCTGGCGCCCCCTACGGGCCAACATCGCTACAGGTGCTGTGACTGGGGGTTCCTGCTACTCCCAGGCCACCATCGGATGTTCTTTCCTGCTTTGTGGAAGATTAATTGACCATATTAATTGTGGGATTATTTCTGGGTTTTCTATTCTGGTCCATCGATCCCGTGTCTCTGTGCCAGTGCCATACTGTTTTGATGACTAAAGCTTTGAATATAACTTAACGTCAGGAATTGTAATGCCTCCAGCTTTCCTGGGCATTTTTTCAAGATTTTTTTCAAGATTGCTTGGGCAATTCGGGGTCTTTGTGGTTCTGTACAGATTTTAGGATTGTTTGTCCTCATTCTGTGAAAAAGGCTGTTAATATTTTGGTAGGGACTGCATGGAATGTGCAGATTGCTTTGGGTAGTATGGACATTTGAACAGTATTTGTTCTTCCAGTCCGTGGGCATGGATGGAATGTCTTTCCATTTCTTTGTGTCGTCTCCAGTTTCTGGATGGAAGTTCTTCAGCATGCATTGTGAAAGATGCACATTATGAATATTTAAAAGATTATTTATTCATATCATTTTCTGTCCATTTTAATTGTCCTGTTTTTTTTTTTCTTTCTTTTTACATTTCTCATGCCCTTCTCAAATCCTGGGGATTTGGCCTAGCTCCCCTTCCTCTTTCTTTTGATCTTTCCTCCTCTGTGGACTCCCCAGTGTAGTCTCTGCTGCATTTCCCCGAATGTCTCCACCCACCCTCTGCTTCATGCCTGTCCCTGTCTCTCTGCTTTTATCCATCCTCATATTGCCAAGCCAAATTCAGCAGGGATGGAAGTCAGCCCCCGTCTCACAGCGTGGCAGGAGCACCAGGAGTCGTGCTAGCCTAGGGCCTCCCATTCCTGGGAGCACAGAACAGGATGGAGCGTGGCTCCTCAAGCATTCACCGAGGTGCGCTCTTTATTTATTCCTGCCAGAGGAGCTGCACCACAGATGGGGAGATCCCTGTGCAGGACTCTGGCTGAGACTTTAATCTCCCCAAAGTCAGAAAAGTTCTGAGATGGAATTTTTGCATTCTTCATAACTTAGCCAGACACACACACACACACACACACACACACACACACACACACACTAAAGGCAGTGAATTTGTCAGCCTGTACAGTAACACACGGTTCTAAATATGGGCAGGGTAGGAAGAGAAATGGTTACTGTGGGAACTATAATTTTTAATTTACTGGCTTGGAGCTCTAAACCCAGGGCTTGGTGCTTAATGTAGTGTTTTTACATTTGGATATGTGCTCAGAAAAGTCATAAAACCTGGCAAAGCTAGGACCAGTATAGGGGGTGGGGTGGGAATCATTGAAGGAGGTTGAGGGGGAGGGCCTGAAAAATTAGGGGAGGTGGAACGGGGCCAGTTAGTGTGTCCATAACAATCAGAAGGGAAGAAGCAGACAAATCCTGGAGAGCCCAGCTCACCAGCTTGGGGAGGCTTCATGACCAGCAAGGCTGCTTTTCTCAACTTGCAGCTGAGAGCAAGGTCCAGAGAGCAAGGTCCAGAGAGCAAGGTGATGTGGCTGGGGAAGGAGGGAGAAAAGGAGCACAGCTCTGGGAGCCAGAGGTCTGTGTTCAAATCCATGCAACATGCTGGGGATTTGGACTCTTTTTTTTTTTTCTTTTGTTTTTAAAGACTTTATTTATTTATTCATGACAGACACAGAGACAGAGGCAGAGACACAGGCAGAGGGAGAAGCAGCTGCCATGCAGGGAGCCCGACGTGGCATTCGATCCCGGGTCTCCAGGATCACGCCCCGGGCCAAAGGCGGTGCCAAACTGCTGGGCCATCGGGGCTGCCCGGATTTGGACTCTTAAAATCGGAGCCCGAAGAAACGAGGAGCCCTTGGGTACTGCTTCCTATGTGCCAGGTCCCTTTCTCAGCAGACGAGGGCTAGTCATTCATCCTCATGTCCTCATGAGGCAGGTACTCTTCTTGTCTCCACTGTATAGAGGGACATTGGGGCAGAGACAGCATCAAGGCAGAACTCTACCCCATGCAGTCTGGCTGCAGTTTCTACACCTTGTTTGCTACATTTTGCTGCATTTGAATCCTGACTTTACTTCTTATCAGCTGTGTCATCTTGGGCAAGTTTCTTAACCCTTCTCAGCCTTGATTTCTTCCCCAGAAAAATGAGGACAGTAATCCCCTTTGCCTGTGGTTGTGGTGAATCTTGGGACAGAATGATCATATGGAAGTTCTCTGCAGGTGTGATGTTTTCGTGTTTACCATCGAGAGAGGCCTGAGTGCAGGCCTTGTTTGAGGAAGATGAGGAGAATTAGTATTGTGGTATTTTTACTTCTTAGGTGGGCAGCACCTGTGTTGGCATGGGGCCCACCTGACAAACAGATCCTCTTCCTACCTCCTACCTTCCCCAGCCTCCCTGGAAGAGGGAGCAGCAGCCCCATGTGCCCCCCTCCTCCCCTCCTGCCATGCTTTGCCAGTACAAGATGTGACTGAACCATCAACAACACCTGCTGGGGTATTTGGGCCTGGCACAACTTCTGGTGGGGCTCTCTTGAGTGGAGTGGAATGTGGTGCCTCCTTGAAGATCCATTCATTCAACAAATGTTTATTTTGTACCTGCTGTATGCCACCTATTGCTCTCAGCTTGAGGGGTATGTATACTCATGACTAAGACCAGATGGTCTTTGACCTCCTAGAACTTTCCAGTAAGGGCAGTGGGTAAGAAATAAATTCTATCTGCTAGCAATGAATGTTATAAAGAAAAAAATTAGCAAGGAAAAGAGAGCCTATGGGGAGAGAGTAGGGTCCAATGGGACCTCTGTGAAGAGGTTGTCTCGGAGCAAACAACTGCATAGAATGAGGGGATGGGGCCCACAGAGATCTAAGGGAAGAGTGTCCAGATGGAAGGAGGGACAAGTGTAGCTGTCTTTAGGCTGGACAAGTCTGATGTGCTCCAGGGACAGTAGGAGGAAGAGGTAGGAACAGAGGTAGGCCAATGCCAATGGTGTGGGGCTCACAGATGGTAGAAAGGAGATTGGTTTCTGTTTCAAGTGTAATAGGAAGCCACTGAGAGCATGTTGCCAGATAAAATACAGGATGGCCAGTTAAAGTTCTATTGTGGATAAACCCTGGATAATTGTTTGGTTTGGACATAACTGGGGATCCTGTATTTTTATTTGCTAAATCTGGCAACCCTACATCAGTGGGCTCAGAGCAGGGGCCTGTTGTGTGGAGAATATTGGCTGGAAGGCATTTTGCAATCAGGGGACCTGGGAGGAGGTTGTTATCCCCAAGACAGAAGTAGAGCTGGTCTGGGCCCTGGTGGCCCAAGTGGAGGTGCTGAGAAGTGTGTGGATATAGTAGATGTTTATGGGACTTGGTAACGGATTGGATGTGTCAGGGAAAGAGGGGACTCAGGCAGGGCTGGTACAAAGCTCTAGTTCATGAGAGTCTACAGGGTCAGCTGTAGACCAGGTTGCCTGCTGTTTACCTGAGCTCTTGTTGAGCTAAAGATTCAAGTGCCTCCAGAAAGCAGAGGAGTTTACCCTGTTTTTCTGCATTTTTTTTTTTCCGTGCAGTAAATTTCTATGCACTCTGCCTAGATAGGTGGGTCGGTAGGTACTATCATAGATGAATGCATCATCTTTTGAGCACTTAACCTGTGCTGGGCCCTCAGCTAATTGCTCTCCACAACTGATTCCCCCACAACCAGGGGTGGGTTTGTGCTGGGATCATCCACAGCTTACAGCCCAGAAGATTGAGGGTCCGAGACAATGTGGCAAGCATGTTACTTGCTTTATTGGTGTCAGGCTTATTTCTCTGTTCCCTACCATGTGGTGGGCATGTGAGTACCAGATCCACAGTTCGCCCTTGGCAGTGATGTTGTTCTGATGAGGGACATCTCCTAAAGCTGTCCCGAGCCTCAGTACCAGAGTTAGAACTCAGCTCCACAACTTTATATATGGCAGTGTTCTCTGTCTTGAGTGGGAATAAAGACCACTTAGGGAGTTTGTCCAAGATGTATATTCCTGAGACCCACATGCCTGGGGTTCTGGTTCAATCAGACCTGAGACGTGGCCCAGGAAAGTGCTTTTAGACAAACTTCACAGTTGAGTTTGATGTCATGATTTGTAGACTTGGAGAAATGCTATATGACTTTGCCTTAATTATGCCAAACAGAAAAAACCTCTGTTCCCTCAAATGCCCCAATGGGACATGCTTGGATTCCATCATTTGGGTATTAGGGATGCAATTTTGAATATAGTTTGATAGCACGGGTTACTCCTATTCATGTTTTCAGGGATTTCCACATGCTTTTCATAGATGCCTCAGGGATAGATCTGTATTCGGTGTTTCGGGCAGAATGGCTTCAGGTTTCTTTTGTGAGTTGATGCCCCGTTACATTTGCTCAGCACCAACCCTAGTCCCAAGGGTTCCAGGTACCTACCCCTAACCCCCCGCATCAGGCTGCTTTTGCCCTTCTCAAACATCCAGGACCTGTGCCAGCTGCCTCTCCTGCTTTCCTGAGCCGATGTGCTCTCACCCCTCCCCATGTGCACATACCTGGGCAGACTTTGGATTGAATATAATCTGGTTATGTGCTCATCCCAAGGGAAATGTCTGCTGGTAGGAGCTTGGTGAGGTATGGTGGTTCTGCCTCCAGGCATCTGTGGTTCCTCTAAATGGAGGTGATGTGGGGCCTCAGAAGCATCTCATCCAGCACCTTAAAACAGCAAAGTAAAAAGCTCAGAGCCAGGACTTGAGAAAGTGGGAGGGGTTGGGGGAGAATGGGAAGAATGTCACTGTGGGAGGGCAGGTGGGATTGGAGTGGCATCCTGGGTGAGTATAGGGTGCAGGGAAAAGAAGGTAGTGTCATAGAAGGAGATCTGTGTTTCCTAACTACAGGTAGTGGGCTCAGCAACATACTTCTTCATCCCTGGGTGTACTAATGAGGACTTAGCATTATATACACAGTGACCCCCAGCGAGCTAGGTCCTGAAATTCGCCAGTTCCTCATGGGGTCCTGTTTAGCCATTATTTGTCCCCAAATGGGACACTCAAGAGACTAATGAAGTCCCAGAGGAGTCCTCAGAGAGTGCCTTGAGGGGTCCTCCATGGGTTCTTCTCCTGAATACGTCTTGTTTGAGGGGGTAGGTTATGCCCCATGGGTTCCAGGGACGTGAAGATGAGAACATGGGGCGGGAAGCCCAGGGCCAATCTCTCAGCCTTTGCCCTCTTATTGGCCTGGGTAATAGTATCATGGTTCCCTGGCATAGCCCGTGAATTTGTTGTTACTATGTCCATGCTGGGGAGCCCGGGCGGAGAAGGCATCGGTGCCAGAGACCAGGAATTCTGGAGAGAGGTGCCCTAGAACACTCCTTCCATGAACACATTCCACATTCACTGGGTGTCCCAGCCCACAGTGATTTCTGACGCCGCTGCTGACTTAAGGGCCAGCGCGTTCGGTCCTAAATCTTGCTTCCTGTCTTATTAAAGAGCTGCTCACCGTAAAACTGTTACTTTGGCTCAGAATGGTTTGCTCTCCACACCTCCCCGCCCTCCTGGCCTCCGTGCCTAGGGACAGCCATCAGCCTAGAGCAGTCCTGATGCTGTCACAGCCTCTCCCACCGCTGCTAGTAACATGGAGCTGGCTGCCACATGCCAGACTCTGGGGGAGCTTTACCTGCCCTGAACCCTCAGTTCTGTTCTGGTGCCTCCGGACCCATGCTTGGGCATTGCATCACGGGCTGCAGGGATGGTCCCCGCTGTCCCAGTGGTTACAGTCCACCTGCTGAGAAGAGAGGCAGGCCTGATAGATGGCTCAAATACCATATCCACTATGTGGGAGCTGTGTGACGTTCGTACTTGCCTGACCACCCTGTTCCTCAGTCTCCTGTCCTCTGGAGATAATAGTAGCATAGGCCTTACGGTGTTATAAGGATAAAATAAAGTAAAAATTCAGAATGCCTAGTACCGTATTGTTACATAGAAGGTTATAACCCTTTCCCTGTTGTCATTTCCATCATTGTCGTGGATACTCTTACATAGCGGGCTGGAGCCAGGAGCCGTGGCATTGAACTTGTGGCTCTTCTTCCTGCTGCCCATGTCCCCCTGGGCTGTGGACGGCCCCCTGCGTCCCTGGGAAATCAAACCGGTTTTCCTTCGGGCTTGGGTAACGCAGCAGCAGCAGGCACAGGCACGCAGCAGAGTGTCTGGCCCACAGTGGGTGACGCACTCACTGGCGCGTCGTCTCCGAACTTCTGCTCTGTGCCAGACTGTGTGTTCGTGGCTGGGGATCCAGCGATTCAAAGATGCATGGTCGCTAGTTTGAAGCAGCCTACTGTTCCCTGAGAACACGGATGTGACCAGAGAGGATTTTGTACAAAGAGATAATTGCTGAAGTGGAAGCTTGCGTGAAGGGCAGCAGCAGAACCTGTTGAAGATGAGCTAACTTCTGCCTGTGGGAATCACAAGACTTCCCATGGATGGGTGTGAGAGGGGAATGAGGGGGGAGTAGAAGGTGGAGGCCTGGCGGCAGGGAAGAGCATAGAGAGCTTTGCCGAGTGACAGGGAGGAAGCCTGGGAGCGGGGAGAGGAGTCAGCGCCAGCTCGCAGCCCATTAGTTCTGCATACCTCTTGGCGCTCAGTGTCTTCATCTTTAGTATCTTGTCATCTCTTTCCCAAGGATCCCTATTTTCACAACCCCCTGTGTTATGACGTTAATAATCTTCCTTATAATATTATTTACATGTGCGAGGCGCCTGGTGGCTGACTCGGTTAAGTGTCCAACTCTTAATTTTGGCTCAGGTTGTGATCTCAGGGCCATGAGATCGAGGCTTCGAATCAGGCTCTATGCTGAATCAAGAGCCTGCTTAAGATGCTTGCTCTCTCTCCCTCTGCCCCTCCCCCTGCTTACACGCACACTCGCTTGCTCTCAAAAAAAAAAAAAATACACGTGCAACTTGGTACAACCTCTGTGTAGAGGTAGCTTGAATGAACTATATAGAAAGAGCACCAAAGATTTCCAACACAACTGTAACATTAACAAAAATGATCAACCAGACTGCTTATTGTAATATGTCAGGGGATGCGGTGTTCTCTCCCAGCATCACTGTGGCAGGGTGTTTGGGACGCCTGTGTGCCACATGATGGCTCAGGTGATGACTCACTTTTACTGGTTACTTCCTGCCCAGAGAGCCCCCAAACCACTTAGCACCTGATTTGTAACCTGCATGTGGTCTAACTGCATCATTTATGTTTCTGGTCTTTTTCTGCCCTGTTCCTTACCCCAAGACAGTTAAGACAGTGGAAATCCATATTCTAGCACATGTTTAAATTGTCCTATGTGCCGGGTACCATTCTGAGACCTTTATGTACGTTATGTCATTTAATCTCCACCACCCTCCTTTGAGGTATGTATTATTAGTATTCCTATTTGAAAGGAAGAAGATGAAGTGCAGAAAGTTTCCATGTCGGGCCTCAGGACACACGTGTAACAAACTGCAGAGCTGGGATTTGAACCTGGGCAGTCTGGTCCTGAACCCTTGGCTCCTAGCAGCTGCAAATTTCAGTGGACATTTCAACTCCTTTAATAGCTAATAACTAATGACCTATTCCTACTAGTTTCTGCATGTGTTTAGGGGTTGACAACTTGCTAAAATTTAATATTCAGAGCAACGCTGCCAAATAGCAATGCTATTTGACAACTTCAGATATAAATCTACCTTAAAGATGTACAAGTACAAATTATGCAATTTGACTTTTAAGTGCTTTTCTAGCAATATAAATAATGAAGTGTGTTGGAACTGGCAGGTATAGTACATTAAATTGAGTGCAATTAAAACACTGTGATATTTTTAAATTAACAAGAAAGAAATAAGTGGCAAAATGAAGAAATCCAAATCTGTCTTTGCAGCCTCCACCAGCTGATAACTGGGTGGGTGATTGCAGAGGGTATTAGTAACATTTATGCTCTGGATTTCAAGTGCAATGATACTCACATTTAACACAAAGAACACTTGGATTTCACTTCTGCGTAATAGGCAGATGACATTTCCAACAACATCATCTTTTCAGTCTTTTTTTGAAAGCAGATGACAAGAGGGTATTCTGAGAAGACATCTGAGTTGAAATAATGACTTGCCTTCTGGGTAATGTCTCAATGAGACATCTGAAAGTCAGGATTCTCTTTGCTAGACACCAGAAGAATCTGTATCTTTCACACTCATGGGTGGGCTCTGCCCTTTCCAAAAGCCAAGAGTCTGTTCATTGGGAACCAGGAGGATCATACAACTGTTCAGATTTTTCATGCCTCCCAAAGACTTGATGGGGTGGGGTGAGAGCTACTCTCAGCCAGTAGTTACTATACAGCCGGATCAATACATGTTTATCAAAGATCTCCTACATCCTCATCCTCAGTTCTGAGGTTACAAAGGTATAGACAAGACACCATGGGCTTATTTTGTTGTAAACATACCTGTACCTGTGAATTCACCTGTTTCCCCTAGAAGCAGTCCTCTCCCTTCCCTGTCCACTCACTCCTGGTACTTAACCACCCTTCATCCGGGTTCATAGACTCCATGGAAATCCCAGTTTTTGAAATTAGGTGTGTGGCCTGCAGCACATTTTTACAGGTGGCCCAAATGGGGATGGTGAACAGCTTTAGAGTGGAACATATCTTCCTAAATTTGGGGTCCCAGTATATTTGTTCACTAGGGCTGCCATAAAAAAATAGCACACACCAATTGGCTTAAACCGCAGAAATTTGCCTTAACATTTCTAGAGGCCAGAAGTCCAAGACAGGGCCATGTTCCCTCTTGGCTCATGGCAGCATGACTCCAGTCTTTACACGGCATTCTCTTTGTGTATTTCCTAATTTCTCATTTGATGAGAACACCAGTCATATTGGATTTGGGACCCTCTCTGCTCCTGTATGACTCATCTTAACTGATTATTTCCCCAGCTACCCTATTTTCAAATAAGGTCACCTTCTGAGGAACTAGGAGTTAGTACTTTGACGTCCACATTTGGGAGGTGGGACACAGTTTGACCCACACCAGCCTGTAAACCAGTAGAGCAGCTGGCACATAGAAGATTGGTTCATCCATCCATTGTTCATTCATTGAATATTTGACTGCGTACTTGATGTCAGGCACTGTTTTAGACACTGGAAATAAGACCATGAGCAAAACAGATTGCTGGATCTCAGGAAGCTCCTATCTTAATTGAGGGAGATAAATCTTAAACTAAAAAAGGTTGGGTAATGGTATGTGCTATGAAGAAAAATGGGAAGGCAGATAACCAGTGGTGCCTGGCATGGGCACCTGTATGGGATGGAGTGGTCAAGGCAGGTGTCTCAGAGCTGGTGGCATTTGGGCCAAAACTTCCCTGAACCATGAGAAGATCTGGAGAAATTGTATCAGCATGGAGGTGAAGTGCTCAACTGGACATGAAATAGGACATGTTGCTAGGGTTCATTTAAGAAGGTATTTGGGGACAGGGCTTATTTTTAAACACTCTGGGCATATTCGGGAGTGAATTCTAATACATAAGAGGAAGGGAGAACATTCGGGAAAAGCAGTTGGATTAAACTCATGATAGAACCCTTAGAATCTTCCATCACAGTTGATCTGAACACTGGCCTGGAAACCATTTCTGAGGCCCCTCTTCCTGTTTGAATCTTAGTTTCATGGGGTTTCCAAGAAACCCCAAGTCTATCTAGATCTTCCTCCCATCTGTTGCAGAAATGAACCTCTTCTTCCAACGTCTCCAGTGGGCTGTGCATTCAGCCCTGTGTTGAGCCTCCCCTCGTCTGGATACATTGCCCTTTCTAAGACTTCCTGCTCCATTGCTAGACAAGCAGCTCCTGAACCTAGCTCCTTGGCCCATGGGGAGATACTTTATTCCCCGGCTTTTTCTCTTTGCCCAGCTGCCTATATATCCTTCTGCAAGTATTTCATGCCCTAAATCCAAATCCAAATCTGAACCATGGTTCAGAAGATTGGCTGTATGATAGAACGTATTTGGAGGGTTCTGTAGAAGGCTGATTCTCAGATTCCAGCCCATACCTATTCAGTTGGTGTTTTTGTGGCAGGTGCCTGGCAAACATTTTTTTTTTTTTTAACACAAAGCTCTAAAGATAATCCTGCTTTTAAGAATCACTGCCCTGAAGCATTGATGCTTTTTCCCCAGTGGTCAATTCTTTTATTAGAGCAACATCAAGAAAAGGGGTAAATGGGAGGTCACTTCTTTTCCCACTACAGTGTCTTGGGTATCATGAAACAGAACTGTCTCTGGCATGCCTCAACCTCGTGGTAATTGTGAAGGGTTCTGTTGCATGGTGCACTCTGCTCAGATTTGTGAGGATATATCACATAATAACCATGCTCTCCTCAGATCTCAGCACGTCATTAAGAAACGCAGAGAGATCTGGGTCAGCTTGGAGAAGCAGAAAAGAGAATGAGCTGGTTCTAGTGCTGGTGCTAAAAACAGAACTTGAGCTGAAATTTATTTTCTCATTACTTAAGGACCACTCGGACCGAGAAATCAAAGAAAATGAGCTTTCCTGGTAGGGATCTCCATATCAAAATCTTATATAAAGTGAAGAATTATTTGCGATGCCTGTTATCACTCCTCCCCCGAATGCCTTGTGTACACATTCAGGTGATCATTTGTACTGGGCTATGCATGTGGATTTTCAGAGACTTCATTGCACCTATTAGCAACTCCTGTTAGAATTTGCTGCCAGCTTCTTGAAATCAAACAGGAGGCCCTTATTTCCATTCTTATTGCCCCCAACGCTGCCCTTCGTGGGGATGAAAAGCAGCTTTCCACAATTGTTTAATAGTATCCCTTTACATAAAATAAGACCAGCCACTGCCTTTGTGTTTCTGTAGTTTGGCATATTGGGTTTTTCCATCTATAGGATTATTTTTATCGCTCTCACTTGGTCTCTCTCCAAGTCCTGCAGATTCTTCCCGAATTGAGTAAACACATCCCACTTCCCTTTAAGTGATTTTTTTTTTTGATTCCAGCCTGGCTTTGTGCTCCTCCGATCTGTCTGCTGTTTCTTTCAGATTGTAGATCGCAGTCATCCCTGCTGTGGCATTAGACGTGTTGAGGTGTGTGTGCCAGTTTCTCCAACACCTGGCTTCTACCTGTGGCTCTGGCATTCCCTGTGTGTTTGGGACCTCAGCCCTGCTCCATGCCTGGCCACGGCTGGTTGGAAAGGGAATGCAGTTGTGATCCACTCCCTAGTTAACCCCCATGCTCATGGGTGACCAACCGGATGCTCATTCCCAAGAATTTGGACAGACAGACCCCAGGCATTAGCTGTGGGTATAGATCAGGAGAGGATGGCATCAGGGTGGTGGTCAGTGGTACTACTCTAGCAGGTGTAGCTGTTCACGGGTCCGCTGGAGATGTGGCTGTGGGCACCTGTGACCCGGGAGAGGACACCAACAGGTGGAGCAGGGGAACGTTACAGACACCCTGAGGAAAGCAGAGCATCTCTATCAGATAGAGATGCAGAGAAATATGGAGAGGGAGGAGGGAAGAAAGAGAGAGGGAGGTGGACAAGGAGAGCCAACTGCCTTGATTTCCAGTGGGTTTCCATTTCCCACAAGTCTCAAGAGTACTGTCTTCCTACACAGTTCCCATGTGTTTCTGGTAAACTCTGGTTTTGCAGTTGGGCACGGGTATAGGTGAGTTTTTGTCTTTGCCTCTGAAAGATTGCACACGGGATCCCACTCGGTGTGGTCACATCTTGAGGACCATCTCCTTATCTTCCCCGATCCTCTTCACAGCTGGGTTGTTTCTCTGTCCCTAAGCGGTAAGCCACAGGGTACGTGCGGTGAAAAGCCCCAGGACACCAGGAGCCCACCACACCTGCCTTCTACGCCTGCCTCTGCCATCTGGGTGGCCCTGTGCAAGTTGTTTCAGGTCTCTGAACCTCAGTTCCTCTTTTTGAAAAATGGGAATCAGTGACATTTGAGTCACAGAAGTAGAGTTTTGGGTAAATTAAATAAAACCCTGGGGAACATTTAATTTTAATTTCCCTCCTTGTGTGATATCCAGGCTCTGTGTTGCTACTTTGATGGTGGGAAAGAAGACCTGTTCTTGACCTTCAGGGATAGGGGTTGGCATGTTGTAGCCTGCAGGTCAAATCTGGTTCACTTGTGTTTCTAAAAATAAAGTTTTATTGGAACACAACTTTATGTACTGTCTGTGGCCACTTCTGAGCCACAATGGCACAGTTAAATAGTTACAACAGGGACCAGGTGGCCCAAAAAACCTAAAATATTTATTGTCTGGACCTTCATATGAAGTTTTCTAACCCCTGTTCAAAGATCTTATGGTCTCCATGGGAATTAAATCAAATAGCTTTCTAATATTCATGTTGTGTATCATAGACTTTAGCTTTTTAATTTTAGTATATAGTTCTGGTCTTTGATAAATATTTTGGCTTTTTACTTATCTAGAACATTTTATACTATTTTCCCCTTCTCTTTCATTGTCTTTATAAACCACTTTCAGATAGCCAGCAATTATTTTCTTGCCTTTGACCTGTAACTATATGATGTGCAGATTTTACCCTCTGGACATATTCTTATGTGAAAAGAACTGCATATGAGCAGTGACATTTCTCAGAGGATTTTTGCACCTGTAGCTGGCTGGCTTTTGCTCCTCTGGTTTCATCTCTAGGATCAGATTTCTTTTGGGGAACCTCAGAGCTGTGACCTTAGTTTCTCAGCCAGTATTAGTGAACAGTGAATCTTTATGAGCCACTTTTTGATGTTTTATGCAAAAATATCCTTTGTTACCAAAATATCACCCTACAACTTCTACTGCTGGTGTCTGTAAATGCATAAAAACATAAAACTGTCTTTTGGAATAAGAATTTACATAAGCAGGGCAGCCTGGGTGGCTCAGCAGTTTAGCGCTGCCTTTGGCCCAGGGTGTGATCCTGGAGACCCCAATGGAGTCCCACATTGGGCTCCCTGCATGGGGCCTGCTTCTCCCTCTGCCTGTGTCTCTGGCTCTTTCTGTGTATCTCTTGTGAATAAATAAATAAAATCTTAAAAAAAAAAAAGAATTTACATAAGCATTAAAAGAAAAAACAACCCTAAGACTCCAGGCTTCCTAAGAGCCATGGTATGATTAAAATCTTATGGATCTTAGAGACAAATCTTTGTCCAAAACTCTGGCCCTTTACCAGCTCAATTCTCTCCAAACCAGAGAGAATATCTACTTCAGAGAGGTGTTAGGAGGATTCATTGAGAGAATGCATATAAGAAATTAGAGTTATTGCCCCGCATATAAACCTTGTGTAGGTGGGAGAGGGGAGTGGTCGTGGAGACTTATGTAGATACTGTGCTCATAAGTCCCTCCCAGTATGGTACCATTTATTCTGGAACTTTCTAAGCTCAGAACTCTTCAGAGAGCATATTTGCCAAGGACTTGGGGTCCTGCTGCATCAGACAGCCCAATGCCCTGAAGCCCCTCTTTGCTCATGCTGCTGCACACACCAGGCACTATCTTGTTTGGTTGTGTGTGTTTGCAGTTTCCCAACTCTACCAACCTCTTTCTCACATTCCGGCTTTTACTTCTTGTCCTTCTGTTTTGAATATTCTTCACCCCCACTTTTGCCTGGTTCTTCTTTTTCAGTTCTTGGATCATACCTTTGTCAGGCATGGCTTCCCCACACCAACCGAAGTCAGGTTCTACTATTGTGTGAATTTGTTAAACAAGCAAGGGAATGAAAATCCTTTCTGAGCCCTTAATAGATGCTAGTAGGTTTGCTAGGTGCTTTGGAGAGAATGGAATAAAAACCATGTAAGTTGAGGCTATTCTGCTAAGTGAAATAAGCCAGTTCATAAAGAGACAAATTCTAATTCTGTTTGAGGTCCTGGGAGGAGTCCCATTCATGAAGACAAATTGGTGGTGGTGGTGGTAGGGGTGGGAGGCTCTTGTGTATGGGGTCACAGTTCCAGTTCTGTAAGAAGAAAAGCGTTCTGGAAATGGTTGGTGGCAGTGGCTGCATAGCAGTCCGAAGCTGTACACTCAGAAATGGCAAAGATAAATTTTGTGTGATGTTTATTTTACCACCACTGAAAGTAACTTAAAAAAAAAAAAAAAAAGGACTAGATTCAAGTGGATCTGTTTGGAAGGCTGCTGAAGCCATAGGGGAGAAAACCCAGCCGGAAATCTGGCATGTAGGGTTATTGGGAGGAATGGAGAGAATGGGATTGGCTGAGGAGGTGCAATGGCTGGGCAACAGCTAAGGACCTGGTGACTGGTTAGTGACGGTGTGACTTGGCAGTGGTGGGGGTGTGTGGCAGTGTTGAGCATGGCTAAGGCTCACCCATTGAGTGGGGATGGTTGCCAAGATGGAATCTTGGTATGGTCCCTCACAGCACTTTATACTAATCACACTCACAACTAAATAATTAATTGGGCCATCAGCCGTCTTCCTTGGGGAGCTAGAAATAGCACCCAAAGAGAGAACATATCTGCTTTCTTCACTCAGTGTCCCCGGCGCCTAGCATGAGGTCTCATCCATTATAGGTGCTCCATGTCCTCTTTGTGAAATGCAGATGGTTTGTGGTTTATCAGATCTGCCTTTCCATTAACTGACTTGGTTCTTAGGCTTATTTCTTTTTTTTTTTAATTTTTTTTATTTATTCATGAGAGAAATACACACACACACAGAGAGAGAGAGAGAGGCAGAAAAGAGGCAGAGGGAGAAGCAGGCTCCATGCAGAGAGCCCAATGCAGGACTCAATCCCAGGACTCCAGGATCACGCCCCGGGCTGAAGGCAGATGCTAAACCGCTGAGCCACCCAGGGATCCCCTTTAGGCTTATTTCTAATGTTAAGGTTTTTGGGATCAATAAATAATACCCCTCTCTTCCATGTCTGAGATGAGAATAGATGGAAAGGTATGGGACCAAGCACAAAGAGATCAGAATATCACTTTTTCTTAAAACCATTTAGAGAATGAGTATGTCTCAACCAGGCTGACTTCCCTCCTCACCCAAATCAAACCATCTTAGCAGCAAAGTAAACCTCAGGTTCTCCCCCTGGGGACCTGTGGCTCGTGCTCTCCACAGGCTGGTGGACCCAGAAAGAGCAAGGTCAGGCTGAGCAGGCACAGGTCCTTGTCACAGGTGCACAGTCAGATGTAGGCCCCTCTTTCCCAGGAAGGAGGAAGCAGCAGGTGCCATGGAAGACCAGGATTGCTGTTCTGGCCGAGCTCAGCCCCCTAGGGACCCTGCACACTGAGGTGGAGGGGTTAATAAATACAGGATAGCTGTTCTTGCTGCAAGTTTCAGAGCAAGTAGGTTTTTCTGGGGACGATTTTGGAACTGGCCGAAGTCCTGACCCCCAGACTCTTTTCTATCCTATATATAAGAAGATGAGTATGAGATGCCAGTGGTCCTGTCTCCTCTGCTGGATGCTCATTCTAGGACAGCCTTTACAAAATCTCTCTTCTTCATTGTTCTTTTCTCTTAGACCTAGCAGACACTGTGATTTTTAATTACTTCATACCCTACTGTTTTCTGACTTTGGGAACCATGAGGGACGTTGGATTGACGTGGCCAGTTTAGCTTTTGGTTGACGAAAGTTTCTTAGCCTGGTGAGAAATTTTTCTTAAGCGTGACATTTTAAAGGGAAAGTATCTTCATATGAAATGTTTTAGTAAATTTGTTTACGATATTCTTGGGCTTATTGTAAAATGCATCATACGTGCAGATAGGAATAGTCTGCATTCTTTAAACTCTTAGCTAATACTTTAGGGAAATGACAACATACATTGTTTCAGCTCCTGAATGCATCAAACACTTGAAGTTAAGCAGTTCAGATTTTACCAGTAGCGCTTTCTCTTTGAATCTAAAAGGTGTTTTAGGGATTAGAGGAATAAACAAGGGTAAATTTTGGCAATAGTGTAGAATAAGGAGAGAGGAGGTATTAATAGCCTGCCTGTGAGTAGTTCAGAGAGAACTTAAGATTCACTATAGGTTGATTAATTTTAGAGTAGGACACCTACATATAAATGCTAGGTAATGGTAACTTTTGTTTGTCAAGCATTTTACACTTTACAGTGTGATTTTACTTAGGTTCAGTGGATTAGGTGAAATTGCAAGCGCTGCTTGACTTAATGATGGCTTTCATTGGAGTAGCTCTGCTCCTCTGTAGACCTCACTCCTCAGTGTGGGCTCCGCTGTGTGGCACCCACATGATGAGCTCTGAAGTACAGGTGTTCTGAGAACTGGGGAGAGTCTAGGAAAACTCAGGTGATAAAACTCAGGTTCTGTGCAACGGGGAAGTTTCAAACTCTTGTGGGTCCCACTGGCCTTAGAATGAAGGTCAGGTTCTGTAATGTACCTCCAAGGCCCCCTGTGATCGCCCCATCCATCTTTCTAGCATCTTCCTTCCTCACCCCCCTCCCCTTGCCCTATGAAAAATCTTTTGTGTTCATTCTAAGCTCCAGTTCCTTTGATCTCTAAACCACAGGTTCCCACATTTTCTCATTTTCTGGGGCCCCTGGTATCACCTTGCCCACAGACCAGATGAAATACCAAATAGTTTATTGTTTATGTCCTAACAATTCAGTAGCTGTTTGAAAAAAGGACACACATAAAGTGAAGGAAAATTTCACTGTCAAATAGGGATTTACTTACGGGATGCGTTATTCTCAAACCTTAGAATCGGACTGGACACCCGTTGCACACTGGTTTCCATGCGGTTATTGCTTTTTATCATGGCAAGTTCTGAAAAACCTGGCTTTGCCAAAAATATGGAATGTCGTTCAGTCTAGTGAACTAAGTTGAGCTAGTAGTTCAGGCAGTGCCCGGCAGATACTGAGAATTGCTGTGCTTCTCTAGAAATTTTTAAATATCCCGGGGTGCCCCTGTGGGTTTATTGGGGCACCCTGGGGCATCCAGCACACAGTTTGGGAACCGTTGTTCTCAGCTTTTGTATATGCAGTTTCCTCTGCTTGAACATGTCTCCTCTCAATCCCGCTTCTTGGTGTGCCCGTCCTTTAGCTGTCAGCATGGATAGGATGACTCCTGGAAGTTTTCCCTGAACCTCTGAGAGCTGGGAGGTGCCTCTACAGGCATCACCCTTAGCACACTGTCCTTAATCCTATGGCTTTATCTCTTGCAGAGATAAACATCATCTCTGTAGTTTTAGCTTTCCTTATCTTTCCCGCTGGGTTTTGAGTTCCTCCAGGGAAAGGGCTTGTCTAGTGACTATCATATTGCAGATGCTTTATAAATGTGTGAATTGAGTGAGTGACTCACTTATTGGATCTTGTTCAGAATGAGCTTGTAGACTGGAGGAGATAACAGTTCCAAACACATAAGGTTGACAACTACAGGGCTCTTGTCATTTGTTTGAGGATGTCTTACAAAAGCCCGACCTTAGTGACAGACAGTGTCTCTTGCTCTCCATGACCTCCTACCCTCCTTGGCCATATACTGCAGCCCTACAAGCACACGACTTCATGAATTATAACAACAAATCACAGCGGAGGTCATTTTGATCCTTTTGCATTTATTCATGTTGTGAGACGCTGACCCATATACACAGCTTTTGGGTTCAGAAATTGGAGGTATAACTTGCTTCAAATATGTTTGTTCTCCCCTTTATAGGGAAACAGATTACATTCCCCGATGGCTCGAACTCCCGGCTTACTGTAGCATTATAGGAAATACAGTTGTGCTGCAATCATTTAGTCTAGAGGTGATGAGGCTTGGGGACAGTGACCCAACTCATATCAGAAGGAGCAGAACATGGGTTTTACACCGGAGCAGGTGGGAAAGGCCTCAGTTAGCAGATGGTGGTCATCCATGTGCACACTGGTCCTGGACGTTTCTGCTGTCTGTTCCTGGCACTAATGTAATTAATATGGAGGAAGACGGATAACCATTTCCTGTACCAGGCTAACAACTCAAGTGGCTTTTGAGAGCCGTGGGCCTTGTTTGTTTTCAGTTTTGTCTTATCCTCAGAATATGAGAACATTAATGCTGTAATCTACCAGGTGGCTGCCTTTACTGCTAAATTAAATGCCATGGTAAGTGGCCGATGTCTAATAACAGGACTAGTGAGCACAGCGAAGTCCTGTGTGTCTTCACTTAGGAATGTCCCGTCCCATTCCCATAAGAGTCCCTACTTACCTAGGCCTTTCCCACAGGCATTTTCAAAATAGCCCTATCAAGTAGACTAGAAAGTTTTTCTTTTCATTTGAGGCTTACGGGTGTTAAATTGCTTGCCCAAGGTCAGCACAGCTGATAACTCATTTCTCTTCCCTACTCTGTATGGGCTCTGTTGCTGCACCGGGAGACTTTTCTCACTTCTACCATAACCAGGTGGGCCTTTGAAGGTCTTCAACACAGCCTGAGGCATCAGGACTCAAGGTCTGCTGAACTGTTTCATGTGGAAGGACAAGGTTGGCTGAGGGGTCCGCATAGATGCTTCAAGTCTACTCTCTCGTGACCTTTCTTTGTTGCAAGTGAAGATCTGTTTTTGTGCACCTTTTCACTCCTTAAGTTCTGATGCCACTTCCAAAAGTTGTAAAGGTGACACGAGGCAGCAGAATATACACTAGAAGCAATTGCAGGGAATGTGAACCAGTGCCTCTGGTCCTGGTCCTGACATCGCTGGGCACATGCCTGTGAACCTCTGGACCTCACTTGGCTCACGTAGAGTGGCAACAGCCACAATCCCTTCTCTGCCTACATCAGTTCACGTGAAAGATCAAGGCATGACCGAAGATCCACAGATGCTCTGGACTTAGTCTCACAGTACTTTACCAACGTAAAAGAGTAGTATTTTGTACTAGAAGCACATGGGCGGTTATTTCAATGCCTGCACTCATAGTTTAAAGGAAGAGTAACTTGCCCCCGTCAGATAAATAGTAAGAACTTTAACCAAGCACTTATGTTCTACCTTGCCTCGGAAGTGAAGTGCCTCCTGGGAAATTCTCTCATTCTTCCCAGCAGTACCACAAGGCAAGGGCTCAGTGGAAGCTTCTTAATGCATCTCCACTTAAGAACACACCCAGTACCCAAGCATGCCTCCATTCCCTCTTGTTAGGGAACTGTTCATTGCCCACTGCCTGCACAGTATTGGCCTGCTTTCTAGAACTGTTAGGCATTTGATCCCACCAGTTGGATTTTGTGCTTAGCAAAAATCACTGTAATCTATTTCCCAGTGTGTTATGGTGAATCTTTATCATGTTATTAAATGATACAATTGAATTATTACAGAAGGCAGTAAAATATAAGGGCAGGAAGTAACATGTGTGTAGACAACCAAGTTGTATGTTTTAGAACAATGACACAAAGGCAAATTGCTATAAAAGCAGCTGTCAGAAGCAAGACAACTAAAACAACAGGGGGAAAAAGATACAAATATGAAAGGAATTCTGTGCTCTGAAGACTTCACAAATGTCTTTTAAGTTCCCCCTAAATTTTGAAGATACCCCAGTGGAAAGCTTTTGACAATTGTAATTTAAGCAGCAAAGGGATGGCGCCTTTTCACGCAAGCGGGCATGTTCTTACAGAAAAGGCCTTAGGTCCCCTGTCAAAAGACAGTGCTCAGGTGACTCATTTGAATGTCTGCCTTTGGCTCAGGTCATGATTCCGAGGTCCTGGGATCCAGCCCCACATCTGGCTCCCCGCTTGGAGAGGAGCCTGCTTCTCCCTCTGCCTCTCACGGTCTCCCTCTCAAAATCTTGGGAAAAAAAAAAAAAAAAGGTCAAATGAATGAATATTCACAGTAGGTACAGAACCCCGATGATGCTGGGTAAGAGGATTCCTGCAGAATCTTTACTCCCATTTTACAGATGAGGATATCCAGGTGCCAGGAGGGTCACAGGCTTAACCAAGGATGAAGAAACCCAGAGTCGATCATTTATACAGTTTTTTTTTTTTTTTATCCTGTTGTCTATTTCTGCCTTTAGAATGTCATGGGTGTAATTTTAGACACCCTGTAAATTTAGCCAGCCCCAGCGGCATCCTTATTACAATCAAGTCGTGACACCTAGAAATGGCATTGGTATTTTCACATCCCTGATTTTTCAAGCCAAGTTAAGGACCCTGTCCTCACTATGCTCCTGGGACCCATGGCTTATTCTCTGTATGGCATCCTTCTCTATGGGAGGAGAGACGTGGTAACTTTCCTCCCCTGCAAGCCAAGACAAATGTAACAGAGATACGCCATCAGAGACGTGCAGTTTGATGCTGTTTGCCTTTACTTCTCGCTTCTTCAGGGCTGACGCTTCTTAACCGACAGGTGCAAAGATTGAAAAGTGTCAGGAATACATGAGGAAGATAGAGGCTCTGCTTTTGGAGAAACTAATAACCATTCCAGCCAGTAAAACAACCCAGGTGTGTGCAGGCAAGCCCATGTGCACCCGGCTGGGTAATCAACATTCCTTATAGACGTGTTTCTTGGTAGAATGCATCCTTCTCGGATCTGGAGAAAAGAGGTCTCTTATTTGAGCTCTGGATTTTGACAAATGGCGTATTTTGGGATGTGGGGTTTATTTCTGCTGAATATCTGGCTTGATGAGTGTGGAGAAGCACATGCAAAGCAGGCTAGAGCCCCACCCCACCCAAACCTCCCAGTGCTGCACAATCAGGAAGCGCATTCTCCCTCCCATTGTGGCTTCAGAGGGAAGTGTGCTTTACATATGCAAATGCAGGCCCCAAGTTTCACTTAATAATTATCAGCTGGAGATTCTATTGATGAGCAGCTGAAGCTACTCATCAGGAGAGAAACTGTGAGTTAACCCTTCCTAGTCTGTCCTGGATACTGCAGCCTACCCCCCACCCCACCCCCCAGCCTCTGAATACTCCGGTGATTGCTGACAAAGGTTCTGATTTTCCCCATTCTTCACTCCTCCTGTCTGGCCGGAGTCTGGCAGTCAAGCCTTCCTGACCCCTTGTGTTAACATGCGTGCATCTTTTCCCCTGCCCCCACCTCCTTTCTGTTTTATAGGCTACAGAAGGCAGGATAGATCCATCGTTATTTGCGTGGCAAGACCGCTTGCAGCTCTAGAAATAATGGCCTCTCCCCGCAGCCATTCTCCCGCTTAGGCAACCAGCAGCATCCTTTTCAAAGGACACAGGGTGGCCTGGAGGCAGGGTACCTGGGATGTCTAGTCCAGGATACCAGAAACTTTCTTCTTTCTGCTTCTCCTTTTCCTCTCTGTGTGCTTGTCCTCTGGGATGTCCAGGTGTGTACTTGGGCTGCTTTGTCCGTGTCACTTGTTCTAGCTGTGGCTTGGCAGCGTTCTCTGGGCTGGTACAAATGGTTTTCCTTGGATTCCCTGAGTGTTCTTTCTGCAGGAAGTTCCTTATTTTCTTGATGCTTGTTGAAACTGTCTTGCCTCTTGTCTGTCCGTGTGTCTCATGACACCAAAATGCAACCTTCATTTTTTGGAAAGAGAGCTATTTCAAGGTAGAAGGTGGCATGAAAAGATTTTTTTTTTTTTTCCTTTGGGGTGGGTGTCCATTAGACTTTTGTTCAATCTGGTCATTTTACTTTTGCTGTAAGTCTTGGCAGGTTACTTATACTCAATGAACCTGACTCTTCCACCTTAAAATGGGGACAATAAAACCTACCCCATAGGATTGGCACTAGAGTAAGACAGTGGGTAAGACCCATTCGACTGAAGCAGGTGGTCAGTGAGTGGGTGGTAATCACTATTCTCTTTTGAAAACCAGTTCCCATCCCTGGACTGTTCTAGTCATTGCCTGTATCTATTGATTTCATCATTTGAGACATTTATTGAGTGTCTTCCGTGTGCTCAGCTCTAGGCCTTGCATGTATAACAGTGGATAAGACCCATCCACAGAAGACCTCTCCAACATTGAACTTGTATTCTAGGGATGGAGACAAGCAAACAGGAAAGAAAACAAATTTATACTTGGGGGAATTCTGTGATGTGTACAATGGGGAAGGGGTAGGGAAGTGTGCTTTACATATGCAAATGCCCTACATGTGTGTCTACATATTGGGGACAACAGTGGTGGTTCACTGGGACAGGGAGCAGGAGGTATTGAGGTGGGAACCCAGGGCTATTAATTTGGATATGGGGACATGGGGGACTCCTGAGTCCCTGTCTGTTTCCACAGGGGGTAGCAGGCATAGAAGAAGGCCCACTGTTTGCAGACATTGGCAGGAGACATTTGGGAGGCAAAGGGGAGTCAGCGTGGCCTTGGCTTTCACCAGCACAGTGTCTGCCCTGAGCATCTGTTGAGGGCATGGAAAGTCATAGCGTGAGGCATGTTACATAAACAGGTATTGCAAGTATGATAAGAGCCATTACCTTAGCCGTTACCCTATTGTCACAGGTTTCAGGAAATCCCATAACAGTAAGAAGGGTGGAGCGACTGGGTCACCCTGGGCCAATGGGAGAAGGGTTCCTAGGAAGGATTCCTCAGGTAATGGGAGAGTCCATGGTAACTCACCACATGACAAGGTCCGCAAAGGAAATAGCACGGATCCTTAATACTTGTTCCAGTTGCTGGTCCTGTTGCCTAAACTTAAAACAGGGCCTGCGCATGAGAGGCTTTGGAAATACAGGAAGATCGCTGGTTCTCCCAGGTACCCTTCAAGGCCAGAAGGTAGAGTCATAAGGTATAGGAAGTTTCCACAGCAATTCCAGGAGGTCCAGAAAGGCTTGTACCAGCTTTCCTCTTGTTATACCCACTCCATTATCTCTGTCTGGACATGGCCTCTGAGGTCACTCCCATTGGTAAGCCTCTGCTGGATTCTGTAAGGGTCTCATTGCTTTGGGGGCCAGGAATTGAGGTCTTGTCCTGGCCCCATCAAGGCAAGTTCTGGGGCCTCTGTGTCAGCTAGTGCTCCCCACGTCCAAGGTCAGCTTCCTCTCAACTTGCTGAGGCATTTCCTGCCATTGCTTCACAGCTGAGTTGAGCTGAGAGTCCTTGGTTTTCTTCTTGCTTTTCTGCTACCGTCGGAAGCGCCTTATAAAAAGTCACTGTCATCCCAGGAATAGGACTTGGAAGTAAATAACAAGCCATCAGAAGTAGAGATGGCAGGTTTTGCTTATTAGGTATTAGCACAATATTTTACCCAAACATCTATCACGCTCTTGGTAATGTCTTATCTTTGCCAAGTGCCCATCCTGATAAAGTGTTATTTCTGTCAAGCTGAGCTTCTGATAAAATCGTCTATCTCCCCCTCCCCCCACCTATCCTTATAAAACCTCATACTTCATTTCTGAATTCCTCCTGAGGGATGGTTTGGATTTGTCAGGAATGAGTGAAAAAAGGGATGATGAGGATTTTCCTTCTTTTTTTTTTTTCTTGCCCTTTGTTTCCATATAGATACTCATGAGAATTGGAATATAAGTAAGTCAAACTGATAAAGGGGGGTTGGAGACTCTGAAGAAAGGAAAAGAAGATTGAGGAAAGGAAGGCAGTCATTTATAGGCAAGGGGACATTCAGGCAGGCTTTTGCTTGTTTTCTCTTGTTTTTAATTTACAATTGAGCTGAGGATGATGGCATTGATTTAGGTGATGAGACAGTTTGCAGGAAAGGGATGCGATTGAGGGGATCAGTTACATTCACAAAAATACTTGCTTCCTTTTCTTTTTGGAATGTGTTAGAATATTCTTCATGGCAGCTACTCGTGCTCTTGGTGGGCTCCGTGGCCATTGCTAACTTTAGCCCATGCAAGTGTGCCTTTACCCACAGGCAGTTGGGTAAGGTTTGAGTGAAGGGCAGCGACTTTGTCTCAAAGTCAGTTGACTATACAGGAAATGAGTTTGTTGGAGGGTCCAGAGAGTATGGTGCAGATCAAGCCAGTCTTCACACTAGACCTGAAATATCAGACACGGGAGTGAGGCGTTTTCTTCTATGTTAATCCTCACTTCTGAGCAACATGGAGGAAGAGAGTCTTTGCTCAGATTTGGCCTGTGCCTGATTTCAGGTAGGCAAACTGAGCGCCATCACAGACATCGGGCATGAAGAGCATTCTAGACTTTGAATGCTATTTTGCATTTAGTTTTCCTCTTCTAGACCCTGGGCATTCCTGAGAGTTACTGTCCTCCAAACACAGAGAATAGCGAAGTCTGAGTGTGCTGGTCGCCTGTCTCCCTAGGAGAGCAAAGCACCGTAGTTCAAGTCTGATGCAGTTTGATTAAAGGTACACTCATGATATAAAGCAGTCATTCTTTTGGATCTTTGTACAAGAGTCCCTATTCTTCCCCAGAGATCTGACTTTCACTGTGATACTCCACCCCTTAAGTAAGATGACCTAGAAGCACTGGGGGAGGATAAAGGAGCAGGAATGGATGGGGCCAGGGTTTTGCTGATTGTGTGGGGTCCTTCCTGAAACAAACACCTGTTGCCTGCCAGTGAAATCTTTATCCCTCTGCAATCCAAACCAGATACTACTGTCAACCCTCCCCATTAAAAAAAAAAAAAATCCTTTTTGGTAAATTAATGTGGCTATCAAGAATGACAGTTTTATGGTGAGCATGGATTCACATATTTAGAAAAGGATAGCTTTCAACATCCTTAGTGTGACAAATGGAAAAATTTTAAAACCTTGCTAGAGAGTCATCCCATGTGGCTCTCTTGATTTGAACAAGATTTTAGTTGAAAAAATCAAACCTCATTCAAAATTTTTACAATAAAATATTCTCCCCAGCCCATATGATTTGCCACTCTTGGAACGTATTAGTAGGATTTTATGAGGGCTATGAATATTTCATATAAAATAACACATTTATTGCTAGGATTTTAAAAAAAATAGATCAGTGGAAAAATACTTAGGAGATCTTTCATCTTGAGTACTGCCAAGGAGAAAATAAAAAAGAAATTTTGGAATCTTTGTGGGTTAGGGACCATGTTGATGATTCTGGTGAGGATGGCCAGTTCATGCTTTGCAAAGGATAAAGTCACGCTAGTTTTGCTTACAGTTTTGATAACGATCCTACTGAAGGAGATTGTGTTCAACTGTTGCATGCCTACAAAATGTCACTCAAGATACTATGGAAGGGGACACACTGCCTTCCAAACTCAACCACTGGAGACTGCCCTTAAAGCTGGGTGTCTTTGAGGCCATGCTAAATGCGATAAAAGTCAGGGAGTTAAATGGGTACAGAAGCTAATCAAAGATGTTTGGAATGTGAGTTATGCTCTAACACACTAGTTGGGTTTCCAGATATGGAGTGAATATCTACTTAACATTTTCTGGGACACACTGTGTCCAATAGTTATTTCCTAAACCACCTTGTGATTTAAGAGAAGAACTGGACCCCGCTCTCAAATTGTTCAATTATATCAGAAATCACTACACACATTATCCTTTGCCTTGTTTGGTGATGATTTGAATGCAACTAACAAAGTCCCTTCTGTCCATACTTAGACTCCTTGGATAGCAAAAAGAAATAGGATTGGCCAGAGTTAGAAGTGGAAGGACTCAGTTACTCTGCTATCAGACCAACTGCCTCAAACTTTCAGAACTTAGGATATGTGGCAAGAAAAAAAAAAAAAGACATTTGAAGCTTTGAGGTCCTTGAACCTAAAGTTTCAAGGGACAAAACACTGACATCATTGCTCATTAAGATAAACTTTGTAGATCCCTGGGTGGATCCCTGGGTGGCTCAGTGGATTGGCACCTGCCTTTGGCCCAGATGTGATCCTGGAGTCCCAGGATTGGGTCCTGCATTGGGCTCCCTGTGTGGAGCCTGCTTCTCCCTCTGCCTGTGTCTCTGCCTCTCTCTCTGTGTGTGTCTCTTATGAATAAATAAAATAAGATCTTAAAAAACAAAGATATAATTTGTAAGCACTTACAGCAAAAGCCCAGCTATGGATACAGCAAATTGGTGCTAGAAATGTCTTCATTTTCTTGACCTAAGCTCTTTAAGACACAAGGTTCTGGAAAATACTTTCATGGAGGAGAGAAGTCAAATTGCATCTAGACCATTATGACGAAACAGAGCCAGGCTTCTTTCTGTGGTTTTGTAGTTGCAAATTCTTTTTAGAAGCTTGTGGGGAACAGTTTTCTTAACTGTTGTGCAGTCTTTGCCAGAAGATCTCCAAGGTCTTTGCTGGAACTCAAGTTTGCTTTGGTTGCCAAGACAACTTTCAGAAAATCACTTTGGGGAATTTTTGGGTAAAATGTTCCCTGTTTACCCCATAACAAGTGAGCAGCTTCTGCATGTTACTACTGCCATTTTCTTCTCCGTAGCAGATCTGGTTACACAGTTCTGGAATTAGGAAGATGTCCAAGCTGAGCCCTGTGTCTTACCCTGATTGTAAACTGCCCAGAATTAGTGCCATATCAGATGCAACTGTCACGTGGGCATCTAGTGATCAAAATGTTAAAAAAAAAAAAAAAAAACCACACACACACACAACTAAATGTGAGACCTTGAAGATTAAACTGAGTTCTGTCAATTTTTCTAAAGTGAGTTTGGCTGCAATATTTATTTTGCAATTTCAAAATGTATTAAAGGGTGTGTGTGAGATTTTTATGTTAATTAAAAAGGAGAGCAATTACAAAATGCTTACTTAATGAACGCAGCCTTATATGGAAGGTGAGAAATTGGAGAATTCATTTGGCATGAAGTAACCTGTTGATCAAGAGATGAGAGCTTGGAACCAGGGAAGCTGGAAGATCTGGCAGTTGGGAGTGGGGTGTAGGGGGACTGCTTTGGAAGGAGCTTCAGAGGAGCTCAGAAAAAGACATTGACAGAATCAAAACAACCCCAAGCTTGAGATAATTAGAACACTGGGCAGCCTAGCTTTTAAGAAATAGGAAGGTCCTGGGTTACACAATAGAGCTGTTCTAAGAATACAGTAGAGACTCAGGCCGGGAAACGGGCCTACGGTCAGAGCGGTGCTGGAATTAATGGTAAGATTACTTCCTCTTAGTAATGCTAAGACTTCCTCTGCATCTGAGCAGTTTCTTAAATTTGCCTTCAGGAGCCAACAGGCATGCTTTACAAAGGAAGTTTATGGTGTCTTATATGGAGGATTGAGGGAAATGCCTAAACCAGTGTTTCTCAACCTTGACTATACAGCAGGACGGCTGTGAGGGTGGCTGCTTCTAAAAATGCTAACTAGATCCCCATTTCCAGAGATTCTGAGCTAATTCACCAGGGTTGAGGCCTGTGTACATCAATATTTTGTAAAAGCTACCCAGGGGATTGTAATAGCAACCAGGACTGAGAACCACCAGCCTAAGGGACCAGGGGATGAAGCAGGAGCAATACAACAATTAGATTAGACTTGTTTGGAGAAGGGACAATTAAGACATTTTGATTTGGAGCATATGAACCTGGTTCAAGACTCTCCCTCTGCCATTTGCTGCTGGAATGACACTGAACAAGTTAACTCATGTGTCTTATTTTGTTTTGTTTTCCCCTTTCATAATCAAGCTGGGATAGTGAGAATACCTGCTCCGTTACAGTCTTGCTAAGTTAATGAGATGGCACATGTAGCTTCTACACACTGGACACGTACTCACTAGGACTTATGGCCGAGCATTTGTTGAATTCAATGGATGACATTGAAGTAGATGGAGTTGCTTCTGTACAATGCAGTGGGAATAGGGCTGACGAACACTATTCTTGGCATCTGTGAGTGAGGCTGGCAGAATGAGGGAGAGATTGGAAGCCAGTGTTCTTAGGATAAGGGTTCACAAATGAGGGCGTATGGGCCAAATATGGCCCACTACTTGTTTTTATAAATAAAGTTTTATTGAAACAGCCACGCCCATGTGTTATACATTTCTGTGGCCCCTTTTGTATTAACATGGTCGAGCTGAGTACTTGAATCAGAGACTATGTTGCCTTCAGAGTAAAACATTTATTTTTTGGTCATTTACAGAAAAAGTTTGGCCCCTGTTTTAGGATATGATTAGAAGATTTGGTTTGGGATGGAATGTTTGAAATACAGTGAGAGAAGCAAGTGCTTCAAACAGGAAGAATCTGCAGGCCCTGGTGATGGATATATGTAGGGGGATTTTGCTGTATAAAGGTTAAGGATTCAGTGTCTTTGTCATGGATGAGATGATGCAAGGAGGACAGACGTCCTGAAATCTGGGCATGAGTGCAGGATCTGGGTATCCTTGCCTAGAGAGATCTAGCTCTGTCACCACTGGAAGGGGCTGGTAGGAGTCCCCTCTGTGGGTAGTCTCAGGGCTGGGAGGCCCACTCAGGTCCTGACCCTGCCTCTGATAACAAGGCCCACAGTCCTGTTTTGTCCATCTGCAGGTGGTGAATATCATAGCGCTAAACACTAGCACTCTGGACAGATCCAGAGAGATTCAGTCCACACAAATTGATTCAGATCATTACTTAGAATGTTTTAGATGGCAAGTCCCTAATTTCTGTCACCACACTGCACGGAGGCTGATTTTCAGTTTACCTTTTTTGTTCTCAATCTTCGATGTTTTGATTCTTAATTCAGAGCATTCATCTCAAATGGATTCAGAGACTCAAATCTGCTGATAAATTCATGATTGTTGAGAATATTGGACGGAGGAGGAAGACGTCAAATGAGCTTTGAATATTGTCTCCTTTGACATTTTAAAGTCAAGGTGGGCTGAACCGCGGATCAACACGTATAGGCATTATGTGACAGAGATGTACCATGTGTACAAATAGACTGTGTATATCTGAGAAATAGAGCCTGGAAGGAAAGGTAATAGAGAAGCAAAAGTCAAGGGGCTCAGAAATGAGGGATCCTATCTGCAATTGTCTTTACATGTCCTGCTTCCTGGATTAATGGAGTAGGGTGGGGGGGGAAAAGGGGGAATTTGTGTATTTATCCTAATTAGGCCTGATGCTGGCCTACCAGTATACCACACACACACAACACACGCCATTTTATATATTGGAACATGGAGTCACAGAGAAGTCCTTTGCCTACGATTATTTATTAGGAAGTAGGACCATAATTTCAATTCGGTTCTTTCTTATTCTGAATTACAGACCTTTACAACTCTGCCTGATTTGCAAGCAAATTTTCTTGGGTATCTCTCCTTCCCCAGCATTTAATATTATAATGAGGATACTTTTTTCTTTTTTGTATATAATGAGGCTGCTTTTTAAGTAACTGGTAGTTTAAGATTTGCTAGGCCAGTTTTTTTATGCCATTTTAAAAATTCTAGTGGCCATTTCATCCCTTCTTTGAATGTTTCTTAAGTACAAGCAATGTGGCAGGCCCTGGAGATAGAGAGAGGCCAGGTATTGGGCAGTGTCACTCAAAGTATGATCTATGGACTATTCTTGGTTCTTGTAGTAGTCAGGGTTCTCCAGAGAAATAGATTAAAAGGATATGTATGTGTGTGTGCATAATGAGATTTATTATAAATAACTGGCTCATGCAGTTATGGAGATGATCAAGTCCCAATATCTGCAAGGTGAGTTGGCAAGCTAGAGACCCAAGAAAGCCAATGATGTAGTTCCACTCAAAAGCTTAGCAGGCTCCAGGCCTAGGAAGGGCCAGTGTTTCAGGTCAAATCCAAAGACAGGAGGGAAAAAAAATAAACCCAGTTTCAAGGCTGTCAGGCAGGAAGAAGTTTCTTACTGAGGGGATGGTCAGCCCTTTTATTTTTTTCAAGGCCTTCAACTGATTGGATGAGGCCCACCCACATTAAGGAGAGCAGTCTGCTTTACTCAGTGTATTGATTCAAATGTTAAGCTCTTCTGGAAACACCCAGAACGACATTTGACCAAATATCTAGGCACCCCGTGGCTCAGTCAATTTGACACTTAAAATGAACCATCACAGTCCCCAAATTGTTCTGTAGCAAGCCAAGTACGAATGATCAAAATTGACATTTAAAAACTGCCAGGGGAATTGGACTTTGTGGCAGCCCAAGCATGTGATCAGTCGACTTGATGAACGGGTATAGGCCAATTTGTTAAATGCAGGTGATGAATAGCATGAGGAGCAAGCTATGTACTAAGTATGTGTGTTAGGGCCAGATTTTTTTTTTTTTTTTTTTTAAGATTTCATTTATCCATTCATGAAAGACACAGAGGCAGAGACACAGGCAGAGGGAGAAGCAGGCTCCATCCAGGAAGCCTGTTGCAGGACTTGATCCCAGGACCCCAGGATCATGTCCTGGGCCAAAGGCAGACACACTCAACCACTTAGCCACCCAGGTGTCCCAGGGCCAGATTTTTATCCAGGATTAATAGGGAAGAAAAAGTTGGTTTTCCTCCACTGATGGTTTGGGAAGTGCTGGTATGGGCACAACGGTTTACATAGGCCCTAAGTTCCCATGTGACAGGCTTTGTAATGACTATGTGTACACAAAGCTAGGGGGAGCACTCCTGGGAGGGACCAGCAACAGAAAGAGGTCATTGGGGTGTGCAGACCACCTCTAAAAAGGTGGCCTTTTGCTGTCCTAACCCTCCTCTCCACTCAAAGGACCAGGACAAGCCAGAACAAAGAGATCAGGAGCCAGAGAGATGAGTAGTCCAGGAACCAAAGCAAGAGTCAGGATGAATGAACTGAGCCATGAGCATGGCAGAGCAATAGGTCCCTTTTGTACCAAGCAGCTTTCGGTTGTACCTGTCAGCTGGGCCAGAGACACCAGGTCCGTGTGCATACGAAGCCAGGGAAAGTCAGTGCTGAGAGGGCCCTGAAACACATCTCCAGTACGTTCCAGAAGCAGAACCTGGCCAAGGAAGAGGAATGGGCCTGCTCAGGATAGCCTACCTTTAGAACAAACCAGAAATGCCAATTCTGCTGTTGATCAAGTACTTTCTATGTGCCAGGTGCAGGGCACAGCATATGTGTTGCCTTTTCTGACATTGGGGCTTGGCATTTATTATTTTGTGTGTCGTCTTTAGTGACAAATCTATAGAGCTTTAAAGGGCAGAAAATGCCTACCATCCTTTAAGAGCTAAGTTTGGTTAAAACCATTTGGGGCCTTAAAAAAGGTAGACTTGATATAGACTCTTGCTACTCCTGGCATTGTAATTGCTTGGGGGGGGGGGGTTACATAATTATGCCTTTAAATAAGCACATAAGCAAAGGATTATAGATGTGTAAATGTGGAGCTTTCAGGGGAGGAGCCAGAGGAGGTGATGAGGTCCCCATGGGAAGCCTGCCTATCCTTCCACTTGGCCTCTGGATGAACTTTGACCTGCCTAAGGCTGAAGGGAGAAAGATTCAGAGATGCCACAGATCAAAATAAGCCAAGGTTTGTCGGCCCTTTTTTTCCCATATACTAGAGAACAGCCCTGTGTTCAGAAAGTTTATAGCCTTTAAAACACCCTAATTTTTGCCATCAACTCATCTTACTCATTATACCACTTACTTTCATTGGCAGCTATTGGAACTATTGCCCAATGAGGGGCAAAGTGCTCAGAGCCTTGTATTTCTCTGTATCTTACTTAAGACTCCCATCATGTTTGTGAGGTTAACATTTCTGCTCCCATTTCAGAGATTGGAAAACCAACGCTCAGAGCATTTAAGTGATACCTCCAAAGAACAAATTTCTAGTTCTTCTTTGTTGTGAATTTTCCAGAGCTTCTGGGACCCTGGTGTACTTCCAGAGTTTACTGGGTTCCTTCCCAAATGTCCCAGGGTTCTTTCATGAGAAAGAAGACCCCTCAGGCCCCAGAGCACCTGTACCTCTGACTCAGAGCATAAAAGCAGGGGCATGGCCCCACACAGTCACGGATATCTTCACTTCAGTCGCAGTGCACCACAATGGGAAAGCTTAAATGTTGAGCGTCTGTTTCCTCATCTGTAATGGGGACACTGGTTGCCACCTTCTCTTACTGCGATAACCTCAGACGTTATCAGCATGAACTACCCCAGCACTGCACAGATCCATAGCAGGCCCCACACAAAGCATAACTCTGCCTGCTGCCAGAAACTAGATGCTCATCTTTTCCCACCCCTGCTCGAAGGGTCGATGTCAGTTGAGCAAACACAATTGCTGTTAGTGGCCTATTCGTTTTCATTCTCTGTGGAACTGATTTGGTTTCACCAAACAGGCAAACAGGTTTCAAAAGCCTGGGTCAGAGCTTGTAATTGGCCAGCTCGGTGACAATACAACCCTAATCAACCTGTGATTTTATGTACCCACACACTCAGCCTCGGCCTTTGATCTGTGGTCCTGAGCAGTGGAATTCAGCGAGTCCCATACGCCAGTAATAGGAGAGGGCCAGGAGCTCAGGCATTAACCCCGAGGTAATTAAGAGGGAGAAAAATGAGTCATGTTTATGAAGGCCCACAGTCACATCAGAAAGCCCTGGGCAGAGGCCGAGGTAGTGCAGCGGCACAGGTGAAACCCGCGGGGTATAATTCATCCCTTTCTTTGATCTTCTCTGGGACAGTTTGGAAGCTCAGTGGGGTCTGAGCAGGAAGAAGAAAAACTCAAAGTATGGAAAAAGAGGAAGGTGGTTTTTTTTTTTTTTTTTTTTTTTGGTGTGGGGTTTTTTTTTTTTTTCTTTTCTTTCTTTTTTTTTTTTTTTTTTTTTTGGCAGGCAGCTAAGAGAGGATGATTTTCTAGAGATGTCATTTTTGCTTGGTAATCTCTCAGGCAGCCGTGTTGTAGCTGGATCCTGGGATTTGGGCAGCATAAGAACAGAGAGGAGTGACAGCTTTGGGTTTATCATGTCCCGGATGCACCTGCATACAAGGTGTGGTATGCTAAGTATCTTTAGGAAATGGAGATTTTACAGTAATAAATTTTTTTTAAAAAAACCATAGCTCTCTATAGGGCCTGTAATGAAACTTTAAGTGGGGCATGTACAGGCTCAGGCCTAAGGGCGACCTGGGTACGAATTCTGACGCCACTGTGTCCTGGTTGTGTGACTTTGAGGCACTTGATTATTTTACTCTTGGCTTGGACACATGTATCTACCTCACAGCGTTCATCAGATGGTATATTACCACAAAGATAAGTATGATCTGTTGTTCTCATTGAGCTGCCAGCCTTTCCAGGAAACATTTGCTAAAACAATTACCAAGTACAGTATGACAGCTACGTGTTTTTCATAGTGATATGTACCAAAAAAATGTACGAACACCCTGAAGAAGATTTTGCCTACACATGGAAGGAGGCTTCTGAAACGGGGTTTTGAAGGATGAATAGGTGTTCACATAGGAAGAACTAAACAAATGTGGCCGTTATTAATATTTGTTCCTTTTACTCCTTTTTGCACTCTTCCACTTTCTCCGTTTCCTCCTTCCCCTCCACCTGCTGCTACTCCTTCATATTCGAATTTTATAGAGAACAAGAATGTCTGCCTGGAAATGTGCCAAGTAGGAAGGCAGGGTATTTAATTAGGGGAAAAAAATCATGATTGTCTTCTTTAGACGGCCCCTTCGTTTTAATCGTGGTAGTTGGTCCTGCTGTGGGCTCTGTCCCCGGGTCCTGCTGTGGGCTCTGTCCCCGGGTCCTGCTGTGGGCTCTGCCCCCGGGTCCTACTGTGGGCTCTGTCCCCGGGTCCTGCTGTGGGCTCTGTCCCCGGATCCTGCTGTGGGCTCTGTCCCCGGGTCCTGCTGTGGGCTCTGCCCCCGGGTCCTGCTGTGGGCTCTGTCCCCGGGTCCTGCTGTGGGCTCTGCCCCCGGGTCCTGCTGTGGGCTCTGTCCCCGGGTCCTGCTGTGGGCTCTGTCCCCGGGTCCTGCTGTGGGCTCTGTCCCCGGGTCCTGCTGTGGGCTCTGTCCCTGCGGTCCTGCTGTGGGCTCTGTCCCCGGGTCCTGCTGTGGGCTCTGTCCCCGGGTCCTGCTGTGGGCTCTGTCCCCGGATCCTGCTGTGGGCTCTGTCCCTGCGGTCCTGCTGTGGGCTCTGTCCCCGGGTCCTGCTGTGGGCTCTGTCCCCGGGTCCGCCCAGATGCATTTATTCCCCACGACTCCCCGGTGCTCTCCCTGGCTGGGGACAGCGAGGCCCCGGGTGGTGATGGATGCGCGGGCGCGGGTGTGGGCTCGGCCGCGTCGCCCCGGCTAACCTGGTGTTTCTCCCCCAGATGGGAAGCCGGTGTCCCTGTCTCCGCTGGAGTCGCAGCCGCACAGCCCCCGGTACGCGGCCGCCGGCCCGCGGGAGCGCGAGAGCCTGGAGGTGCGCGTGCGGGAGGTGGAGGAGGAGAACCGCGCGCTCCGCAGGCAGCTCAGCCTGGCGCAGGGCCGTGCGCCCGGGCCCCGGCGCGGCAACCACTCCAGGACCTACTCCATGGAGGAGGGCACGGGCGACAGCGAGAGCCTCCGCGCCGGCATCGTGGCGGGCAACAGCTCCGAGTGCGGGCAGCAGCCGGTCGTGGAGAAGTGCGAGGTAAAGAGCGCCTGCGCCCCCCGCACCCCGCGCCACCCCGAGGGCCCCCGGGCTCCTGCCCCCACCCTCCGGCTCCTGCCCCGGGCTCCTGCCCCCCACCCTCCGGCTCCTGCCCCCACCCTCCGGCTCCTGCCCCAGGCTCCTGCCCCCAACCCCCCCGGCTCCTGCCCCCCCCTCCCCCCGGGCTCGTGCCCGGGCAGCGCTGGCGTTAATGCCTCGGGCCGAAGGTGCGTCTCTCACGGACACTGACCTTGCCGTGTGGCCTGGCCCCTCGCTGAGCCGCTCTGAGCCAGAGTCTTTGCCATCTGAAAAATGGGCCCAAGAGGGGCCCACGCCTCGGAGATGCTAGGAGGAGCCGAGGGGTGGAGACGCTTGCTTGCTTCTTGGCGGTTCGTTTTGACCCAATCAGGGTTCCTGACCCTAGTTGTCATCCGTCCTGGGGATGCCTCTAACTTAGAATACAGTGAGGGTTGCGCCTGGACTCGTGGCCCTGTTGGGCAGTTCCCTTGGCCTCCTTCTCACTTTATAATCAGCTTCTGAAGTTCAGAACCAGACATTTGTTGCTCTTCCAAGGCAGTGATTTAACTTTACAGCCTAATAGCTTGTCTCCCCCCCCCCCCTCGCCACTTTCCCTGTTAGTGACTCTTTGGACATTTGGAAAACTTACCACCTCTTCTCCGTACCGTCCTCATCCCGCTCATTTGGCTCATTTGTGCATCTGTGCTTATGTCTGCACTGAACACACACACATGCACACACACTCGTTTCCTGCTGCTTCCAGTTCCCAAGGACAGAAATTAGAGCACCCCTGTCAAAATCAAGGCCTCTTGTGATCCAGACGTGCCTAAGTTCATATCCCAGCTCTGGTGGTTTCTGCTGTGGCTGCTTGAGCAAGTATCTCATGAATAAATTTGAGGAAAAAAATTCTGCTTCACACGGGATTTATGAGAAGTAAATGGGATGGGTCATGTAAAGCCACAAGCAGTGCCTGGTACATAGTATGTTTTTAATTATGGGTTTTGTTTTTTTGAGAGAGAGTGTGTGCGAGCAGTGGGGGTGAGGAGGTGGGCAGAGGGAGAAAGAGAATCCCAAGCAGGCCCCACAGTCAGCACAGAGCCTGATGCATGGCTCAATCCCATAACCCTGAGATCGTGACCCAAACCTAAATCAAGAGTTGGATGCCCAACTGACTACCACCCAGGTGCCCCATCAATTATGGTTAATCTTTATTATTTTTAGTTAGATACATTACCTACTGCTGCTTTATTCCATTTCTGGGCCGCATCGTCAGAATGAGACTTCACACCCCCCTGAACACTCCTGGCAAACTGTAATATGTTGTTCATGTGAGAGTAGTTATTGTTGCTGATACTATACAGTCTGTGACAAGGGAATGTGGGGCTTACTAAGCAACATAGACTCTATTCTGGGGAAGGTCAGTGGTGAATGAGGAGAACCCCAGGCTTTAGTAGGATTTCTCGCAGTTTCTGAAGCCTGGTTGAGGTGTGGAGAGGTGGACAGTGGTGGATGGAGGCTGTCCGGTGAGGAATGTACACATGAGTATGAAAAGTGTGAAGCAAAGCCTTGTCCTAGCAAGAAAGAATGCAGGACATGGGGAGGTGGTCAGTCAGGAAGCCTAGAGAACCCGAGCCGGGAAACTCGGATTATCATTCATAATTATCATTCATCCTTCATTCAGCAGATAGTCACTCAGCCTCTGTTAGGTGTCTCACACTATTCTCTGTGCTGGGAAACATCAGTGAACAAAAAGCAGCCCAAACTTCCCTTCTTGTTCTCATGTTGAGATGGGACATAGAGGAAGAGATCAAGAAATAGAGAAATTCAAATGTCAGGAGGTGTTAAATGCCACACATTTGTTCAGCCCTGCCCACATGCCATGTCCCATCCGTTCATTCTTCCACAACCATCGACAGTGGCCTGTGGTACTCAATCTCTCTCCCTTTTTAGATCTTTGAAAATGAGGACTCAGCCGTGTTAACAGATCCCCCTGCTTCAGGCTGGTCTGGGAGGACCCTAATTTGGGAGCTTCTCTTCTTGCCTGAAAGGCGGCTTGCTTGCTTTCTTGCAGATTCTTTGCTCACAGGTTGTGACCCTGATGTCTGCTCAGAGTGGGTGATGGAACCCTCCACCTAGGTGGGACAGCTCAGAGGGAGGAGGCATATGTACATTACCATGACTCAGACGGACTCAGAATCAAGGAGATGGAAAATGGAAATGAGAAAGGAAACAAAAGGGGAGGGTGGGGGACCCAAGTGGGGCAGAGGGAGAAATTGGGGCTTTCTTTTCCTACCATGGGCTGTCTGGCCAGCAGCTTCCCTTCCCCGTTCTGTTTTCTGAGAGACGCCTCCTATTTCTGAAGAGGGCTTCTGCCCAGAGCGCTCTGCAGAAGAGTGTAGACAAAACAGCTACTGAAGCTGGGAGACGGGAATCTCAGTCCTGGCCTCATTCCCAGCGTAATAGCTGTGTGGCACTGAGCAAGTTACATCATTTTTCTGTGTCTCAGTTTCCTCGTTTGTAAGTTACCAATAAAAATCAAGTTCCTGCCTTGTTTGTATTATGTCAGTGGTGACAGTAGATACTACAGCTGGAGGCAAACTCTAAAAATACTTGTTACTGGCATTAGATTTTACTGTGAAGTATCTAATCCCAACTAACAATGGCTTGACATCTAATTTTTCTTTATGCTCAAGAAGTCTGGAAGCCTTTCAAGTAGGAATGTCCATTTTGGGGATGCGGGCTTCCTTGATGTTTCACTCAGCTTGCTTGACTGGCATTCCCAAGGTCCTCTCAGTGTCCATGATGGCTGCTGGAGCTTTGGTCATATCTCCACATTCCAGCTGGCAGGAAAGCAGTGGGGCTAAGACGGAGTATGCCACCCTCCTTAAATAACATGCAGTTGACGTCCACCATCCGTTCCTCTAGGAGCACGCTGGTGGAAGAAATTTGCTGCAGCTGCCATCTAGCTGCAAGGGAGCCTGGAAAGGGTAGATTTCATTCAAGAAAGCCACGTTCTCTGCTAACATTTTGGAGTTCTGATGCTAGAGAGAACAGATGTTATAGTCACAGTGAATGTTCTTTATCACATGGATTGTGCGCAGACTTGGTGGTGAATTAGAATAAAATATCAAAAATGCACATTTGTGGCACCCACCTTAGACCTGCTCATCAAGATTCTCTGGGTGCCTGCAAGATATGAGCATTAAAAAAAATTGGTACAAGTGATTTAGAAATAGTAGGGACTGTTTAGAAGCCACTGCTTGAAGCCACAACAAAAAATGGGGTTCTCTTCATTCTCATGATCTGATGAAGCACAGGGATGAAGTAGCAATATAGGAATTCAGACCTAGGGGACACCTAGGCAGCTCAGTGTCTGAGACCTACCTTTGGCTCAGGTCATGATCCCAGGGTGCTGGGATCAAGTCCCACATCGGGCTCCCCATAGGGAGCCTGCTTCTCCCTCTGCCTGTGTCTTTGCCTCTCTCTCTGTGTGTCTCCCATGAATAAATAAATAAAAATATTTTTTAAAAAATGGAATTCATACCTGGCAATTGTTGATTCTTATCATCTCTTTTCAGTCATTTGCACCTGAGAATTAAAAGCTTTAATCTTTTGTTTTTCTTCTCTTTGCCTGTCTTGATAATGTTACTTCTTAGACCCTGCAAGTTATTTTTGGTAGAATTGTCTGTGCTGAAACCTGGGTCCTGTTCAGAGCTTGCACAGATGAATTTGAAAGTTGATCTGCTGGCAGCTTCTTTCAAGGTGGTCTCCTCTGGGAGCACATTGACCTTGAGATGCTGACTTTATAGTCATTATTATGGTATAGATACTTTCTCTGTCTCCATCGTTTGGTGTCTTAAAAGATTTTAGCAAAGAAGCCATAGAGGCAAACAAGAAATGTCAATGGAGTCAAAATGGAAGCCTCCCTTCATGGCGACACTTAGCGATTACAAGTGCTGAAGCCGGTCCTGACACCCTGTCAGAGCACAGCGCCTCGTAACTAAGGACATTGTCATCATTCCTTGTTGCACTGAAACTTCTCCGGGGTATGACAAGTATTTCTTGAAAAGTCTTCTGTAATGATGCCCAGGCTGTCAGTCGAGATATCTGGTGATGGAAACAATGGGCCCTCACCAGTCCTTGTGCCCTCTTATCGTTCCTAATTACATGGCCTTCAAAGAGCTGTCCGTTTTATTCTTGCCTTTCTCTGTTGTCAGGGCAGTGCTGTTTCAGTGATGACTGATTCCTCTGTGCCCCAGAACTTGCAGCAGAAAAATCCTCTTTGATTCCCCCATGGGCCCGCCTGTGTCTGGATATGTGTATTTTTCTTGACTTTCTGGTTCAGGTCTATTCCGAGAGTCAGCTCTGGTACAGCGGAAGTGTCACAGGATCCAGAGTCCAAATTCCTGACCACGAATCTTGCTTTGTTGGTCATTAGTCATATGACCTGGGGTAATTGAGTGACTCTCTTAGAGTCTGTGTCATCCTGTTACAAAATGAGAATTTATGATATGTTCTTCCCCCTGCAGTTGTGAGGATGAAACGGGTTAGCAGGTGGGAAACTAACTCTGTACGAGCATCACATACCCTTGCGCTGGGTGTTCTTGTTCCCTGATTCTGCCTGACGGACACTTAAAATGTCATGGCTTCAAACAATACCAGTTGTTTTATTAGCTCTCATGGTTTCTTTGGGACAAGGATTTGGGAAGGGCTATAGAGCTGTACTGGATTGGTGTTCCTCACACACTTGTCAGTAGTTTGTGGCTGGAGCTGAACAGTGAAGGCTGGAGCAGTGGGCACCGGCCCCGCCTCCCTCTTCCGCGTCTATAGACTTGGGCCTCTCAGCGTCTATCTGTACAGCTGGTTTGGGCTTCCCTCCAGCATGGCGGCCCCAGGGCAGTTGGTTGCTTCCATGGCAGCTGAAGACTAAGCACAAGTATTCCAGTGACCAAGGCAGAACAGAAACACTTTTCCGGACCTGGCCTCAGAGTCCCATCGTGTCACTTCTGCTGATAGTGTAACCTTTTCATGGACAGAGGCTCAAAGGCTCACCCAGTTTCCCAGGGAGAAGCACACACGCCATCTCTCAGTGGGAGGGGATGTCAGGAATTGGTGGATGTACTTTGATTCAACAGCAGTTGACACTGTTACAGTGAGGGGTCAGGTGAATGGTTCTCTCTGATGTGAGACCACCATTACGGAAGTATGTCTCTCCTACTCCACGCTTTGAGCTTCATTTCTTGGTAGTAATGTCATAGTAATAAAAGTTAACATTTACTCAGCCTTTAAAGTGGATCAGACACTATGCTAAAATTTACATAAAATAATTTACATAAAATATCTCATTCAAACCACACAGCATACTTTCTTCATTTTACACATTAGAAAACTGCTAAGAAAGTTTCGACAATTATTTCCAAGTCATGCTACCGAGTGGAGGGGGAGCTCGAATTTAAACCTAAGCAGTTTGCTTCCAGAGCCTGTGCCCGGAGCCCCTGCCTTATCACTCTGTGAGTCAGAGCACCTGGGATCCATGCTTCCGTGAGCTTGGAGCCCCAGCTCTCGTCTGTGCCTGGCAGATGCCTCACCTTACAGGCTGTGGGTAACCGGGCGTGAGGGAGGGGGGGGTCACCTTTCCCCTTGGGGGCTACAGCAGCCCCACGGGGGTAGTCATTACTCAGTAGGTTGAGGCAAGGATGTACCTGTTCTTTTAAAAGAAGTTAGGTTGAAAATTGCCTTCCAGATTGTGACTGTGACTGTATTTGTTAGCTCAGTGTACTGAGCTAGCTAACAGGTGTACTATTTTGCTTTAGGCATTACATTTAGAAGACTTGACACTTTGTATGTTCATTTTCTGGACCCCTAAAACCACAGTATTTTGATCTATTGCTTTTACTTCATTTTTGAGGGTTTTACAAACTAACTCCTCAGTGGAGGGGTTTGGGGCCTCCCATATTTACATTGTTGTTGGAAGATACTCTTGTTTCATCTGGGTTCACATTTTATTAGCCTCACAGGTTGTCTTCTGGGCTACCCCAAGGATCTAAATCTGCTAAAGTATCTTCCCTAAGTGTCAGGCCCTGGAGTTAGGGAACATGATATCTGGAAGGATCCTAGTAGGATTTTCTTATGCAGGGATTTTCAGGAACCCTAGCTCCTAAAGTGATTACTTAGGTTGCCTCCCCTACTGGAGTCTGGTAGTTAGTTATTGCTTCATACCCAGTTATCCCCAAAACCCAATGGCTTCAGATAATGAACCTTTATTATGTCATACAGTTTGTGAGAATCAGGACTCTGGAAGCAGCTAAGTAGTCCATTATATCTGGAGGGTTCTCATGTGGTTGCAGTGAAGTTGTCTGCTAGGGTTGCAATTATTGGTAGGCTTGTTGGGGCCTGGCAGATCTGCTTCAGAGATGGCACACTAGTGGGCTGGGACCTCAGTTCCTTAGAATTATTTGCATGTTCTCACACTGTCCCTGAGGAGGGGATCCAGAACAAGGCAGAGGCCATAATTTTATTGTGACCTGCCTTTGATATCATATCCTACTAGTTCTGCCAAGCTCTATTGGCCATATAGACTGACCCTAATACAGCATAGGAGAGGCTATATCATGGCTACATAAGCTGGCAGGGATCTTTGGGAACAGTCTTGGAGGTGGCTACCATACCATGCCCATGGCAAGGGGCCCTGCCCTGTCTCTTGCAGCCTCCTGTCCATACTTACTCCAAAGGAGTCCTGCCCTCATCTGCTTTCTCTGTCATGCTCTCTTATTATGTTTTATTTCTTAAAATGTGCCATTAACAACAACAAATAAAGATGCAACCTTCTCATTTCAAAGATAATGAAGGTAAAATGGAGCAAAATAAAAGGTCTGTCCTAATTTTGCACAGTTGCTACCATGGCCCAAATGATGGTTGATTCCAGTGGCTCATCTCCTCCCTCCTGTGTCTTCTGCCCTCTTGTATGGAGGAGGATGAAGGTAGTTCCAACATTTGACAAAAACAGAGGGAATCGGGCAGCTCCAAAAGCCCTCCTTTCAGCTGTGGGGGAAAGACAATCCCAATCCTTACGTGAAGGAGAGGCAGGGTGAGGGCAGGAGGAATGAAACTGATGCCTGACTTTCAGGAGTATTTAAGGCTCAAGAACATAGAGTCCAGCATACTGTAAAACTTTTATATTAATAGTAATTGATACTACTGATTGCTGATGCCTATCTTCTGTGTGTACACAATGCCAGATTCTAAGTCCTTTACATGAATCATCATTAATGTGTCATTAATGTGTCTAGCAGTCCTTGACAAATTTTTATCCCTTTTTTACAGATGAAGAAACTGAGATCCCAGCAGGTGCTGGTATGTCTTGTAAGATGGGGGGGAGGAGTTTGATATGTGAGGTGAAGCACCAGGGCATCCTGAACTCTGAGGGCTCATTATGGAAACAAGGAAACCTAGTGAGTCATCCAGCTTGATCACAGCACAGACACTATGAAAGAAGGAGGCGAGGAGGGTGTTGATCACGTCTGCTTTCACTTTTTGTGCAAATATCAGACACTGCACTTGTGCATGTGTTAGCTCCTGGACTCTGAATCGTTATAAATTTATAACTAGGGAAGCTTGAGCTTAGTAAGGCCACATAGCTAAAAAGTGCGTGTCTACATTTACAAATCTCTTTTGTTTTTAATTGTGGTACAGTAGGCCTTACAACATGACATTTACTCTTAAAAATGAACTGTACATTTCAGTAGTGATAAGTATGTTCACATTGTTTTGCAACAGATCCCTAAAACTTTCTTATCTTGCAAAATATACCTGTTAAACAGCAAAAATTCCTTCATTTTTCTCTCTCCTCACCTCAGGCCCTGGTAACCACCATTCTACTTCCTGTAAATTTGTGTGCTTCAGATCCTTTATATAAGTGGGATCAAATGGTACTTGTCTTTCTGTGACTAGCTTATTTCACTTAGCATGATGTCCTCAAAGTTCACATTGCAGCACAAGACAGGATTTCCTTCCTTTTTAAGGCTGAATACTACTTCATTGTCTGTATATACATGTTTTGTTTATCCACTCATCTGACAGTGGAAACTTGGATTGCTTCCACCTCTTGGCTGCTGTGAATAATGCTGCTGTGAGCATGGGTGTGCAAAAATCTCTTGGAGATCCTACTTTCAATTTTTTTGGATATATACCTAGAAATAGGATTGCTAGATCATATGGTAATTCTATTTTTAATTGTTCTAGGGACCACCATATTCTTTTCCACAGCAGGTGCACCATTTTGCGCTTGTGGTAATAGCACACAAAGGTCCTATTTCTCCACATCCTCATCACACGTTGTCTTAATCCATATACTATCCTGCTTCCTCTGCTAGAGAAGTTAACTGCAAACAGATCATCCCAAGGACTTTGAAAGAATACATCATGTGGACCCTTCTCACCACCACCTTTGATTCCCTGTCCCAAATCACCTCTGGTTTAGTGTGCTATGATGTTGCATGTGCAGGCAGTCTGCAAAGACGTGTCCTTGGGGCTGGTGCCTGAGGATACTGAGGGGTTTATTGGAGGTGGCTCTATCTCACAAACCTGAGATCATGACCTGAGCTAAAACCAGCAGTCAGACACTTAAGCCACTGAACCACCCCAGTGTGCCCCTGTTTTTATTTTTTTAATTGAAGTATAGTTGACAAACAATAGGAGGTGTCCACTTTTGTCTTCTATAGGGTTTAGACAATTCTGTCTTTTGGGTCTGTGGTTTAATATTTAGAGGAAACAGAACTCAACCACTGGCTTTACAAAAGAAGTAGAGATGCCCTGGAGGTTTGTAAGATGATTTTAGGTGGCTCATCAGCAGTATATTTCTTTCATTTTAGTAGTTACATGTGTGTTTTATTGAGACAGGATAGTATGGGTTTAACAGCAGGGCTGTGAGTTCAACCCCTTGATTTGCCACCCATTGGCTGAGCCATGGGGCCTTGGACAAGACACTTAACTACCATATCTCACTCTTCATCTTGAATTTTGGAAAACTCTGGATATAAGGAGGACTCTGTACAGTAATCCCACCTTATCCATGGTTCTGATGTCCACAGTTACCTGTAGTCAGCTGTGGTCTGGAAGCAGGTGATCCTCCTCCTGATGATCCATCAGGTCATTAGTAACCTGACAATGTGTCAGAGAGCCCACATCATTCCCCTAACTCCATCTCCACACCTAGGTGTTCCGTCATCACCCATCATCACAAGAAGGGTGACTGCAGTACATGGTACATTAAGATACTTAGAGGCCACATTCATGTAACCTGTTACAGTATATTACTATAAATGTTTTATTTTTAGTTACTGTTGTTAATCTCTTCCTGTGCCTAACTTATAACTTAAGCTTTGCCGTGGGTATGCATTTATAGCAGAATACATATATATATAGGGTTTAGTACTATCCACAGTTTCAGGCGTCCACTGGGGGTTTTGGAAAGTGACCCCTGTGTACTACTGTATATAGAAATTCTACGCTCCTCCTTGTATAGAGGATTCACCAAGAATCAGAGCAGTTAAGTTACTTGCACGAGGTCACTCAGCTGGCCAGAGGCAGAGCTGTCACCATTACCCAGCTCTCCTAATCTGTCCCTCGTTCTTTTATACAAGTGCAGAGGAAGGTCCTCTCTATTGGAGAGATATTGGAAATGGATCCTTTGAACACCCCTCATAGTCTCAGTATGGTCACAGCTCACATCTTGGTTGAGTTTTTACCCAACATTCTTCAAAACACTGAGATAGAGCAGTGGTTTTCAAAGTGTGGTCCCTGGACCAGCAGCATCGGCATCACCTGGATGCAGGCAGTCCTCAGGCCCCCACGTCAAACTTCCAGGATCAGAAACTCTGGGGAAGAGTCCACTGCCCCCCCGCAACTCCCTACCCCTCACTCTGAACAAGCCCTCCAGGGATCATGATGCACGCAGTTTGAGAGCCACTTACTCCTTATCCTCAACAAGCCCTCAAAGGTGAGTAGTGTTGTGTCCCTGTTGTGGACGGGAGGGAATTAAAGCACAGAGGTGTTGAACAACTTTTCCGTATGTTGTTTAGGTATTCAATAAACAGCGTCTGGTCATTAGAGACCCCTTCTCCCACTTGCTTGTCTGATGCACAGCCTCTCAGAGAGGTACCCATTTTTATCTCCATTGTACAGACAAGTCAAGGAGGTCGAGGGACATTAAATGACTGCTCCATGGTCACATAGCAGCAGCTCAGCTTTGACATTGCAGCTCAAACCAGATCTCTTCATTCTTGGTGCATTTTCCCCACAAAGCCACCTCCGCCTCTGTCTCTAGCTATGTGCTTCTCCCCAGCTACCTGTCCTGGGAGGCACCTGCCTCCTCACCCCTTGCCCCCAGCACAGAAGTCTGCAGCTGTCCTCAGAATACGGGCTGAGCCTGACTTTTCACGGCACAGAGGCTGGTGTTGAGATGGATGTCCCCTCTCCCTCCCGCCCCACCGGCAGCCTGCCCAACAGGAGATGCTCACAGTAGGCTGTGCCTGCAGACAGAATGCCCTGAAGAGAGTGCCAGGCCTTCTGTGTCACTACTTCTCATGATGTTGCTGAGGGGGAAGCACAGCGGAGCACAGTATTGATTCCTTCTACCAGGGTCACGCCTTGCCTGCCATCCCTTAGTTTCTTCTGGCTTTCTTTTGGGACATTTTTCCTCTGCATCCATATTTGAGAAAACCACTCTGTGGAGCTTTTTTTGTGTGTGTTGGGGTAGGGGCAGAGGGTGCAAGAACACAGAGAATGTTCTCTTTCAGGTTCTGTTGAAGGCTGACCAGCAGAGAGCTACAAATCCCAGCTGGCCCTGAATGTCAGGAGTGACGATTGCCGTGGTCAAGTCACCTTTGCTCTTTGAAGCTGCCTGGCATCCCCTTGGTCTAGACGGGGCAGGCTACTCTGGTTTACGAGGACACTGAGCTTACCATCATAGGAACCTGATGGAATTGTCTGTTTGGTGTCTTTCTTCCTCTTCCTTTGACCCTGGGGGACTGATTCACCTTTCTGTCCTCCAAGCACAGCACAGTGCCTGGCATGTCGGGGATTCTGAAAATGCCCATGTCATGCCTAAATCCTTCTACAAGTCCTAGAAGTAAACGTCTGCTCACTTGACCTTAGTTCAACTATGTCATGTCTTCAGATGCAGCGTGTGGTGTGTGCTGAACTCCAGAGTCAGGACTAAAGGGAGTGAGCGGGACGCTCTGTGGGCTTCCTTGGAAAGAACCTGTGATCCACGTGTCTGAGAATTTTGTCAATGCTTAAAATTTATAAATACAACTTAGGCATTCTCAAGTTTGCTCTGTTGGTGTTCCTCTGCCTTGTTTCACCTTAGTGATCAGCAATTTATGTATGAATGCCTCTGAGTCCTCTGTGCTTCCCTTCCAGACACCAGGACCAATGTGAGGCTCAGGAAGAGTCACTGGAACTGGCCAGGCCCTAGAAGGAAACTAATGGCACACTCAAAGGAGCTGGGAAGGGTTTAAGGCAGGGCACAGGCTTGGGAGCCAGCGAGGGTGGTGGGACCCCTTGGAGGGAGTCACTACAACCCCTGTGCCCATGGTGTGTGAGGCAGGTAGAGCCCAGGAGAGCCAGAACTCTGGGAGAAGGTTTATGAAAGGTGTGGGGGATCTGACTTGTCTTTGTGCCTTCCCTCAGGCTTCTCAGGGACCAAATTCAACCAGAAACCAGAGCTAGTGGGAACCCAGTTATTCAGGCTGTAAAGGTCAGGTGCTCAGGTACAGAGCAAATTAGAGAAGACTAAGAGTGAGGTTGGAGGAGTAAATATGATCACTGCCAACCCCCATCTGACCTTTGTGACCGGTTAAGGAGAGTATGATATCTATATAAAATATAGGGAGGAAGGCTTGGGGAGTGGTCAGTGGTCACTGAATCTGATACTCAGACCCTTCACTTTGATGAGAGTCATTGAGGTCGTTGGTCATCTTCAAGTCACTTCCCTGAAACACTTTAAACATGGACTTTGTAGCTTCGAAACCAAGTGATGGTGAGACCATATTTGTGACTCTGCTCTTTCAAGGAACGTTCATCTCTGTCCCGTTCTCTCCACCCCAAACCCCAACCCCCATCCCATTCTTGGCATTTGCTTCTGTCCCCACAAAAGTTGGAACCATCCAGAACTCTTCCAAGAGCAGGTCCACAGTGCTCCAGTTTTCTGCATTCCTGGGTAACAGGGCCGTGCTGCTACGGCTCCAGATGATGAATTTATTCATGGTGGCAGGTGTATTGGATGAAACTAAAGAGATTGGAAAATTATGTAAAATGTTTGAGAATGTGCACGCTTGTGCTTACATTTAATGGGCCCATTTAAAAAAGCCCCTGAACCCTGAAGCCAAGACAAAGTTTGATATCTCAGAGGCCGTATGTTTAAATATTTGTGATTCCAAAGAGCCTGATTCAGCTTTTATCCATTCTTGTTCCCTTCCTGGTTATGTCTCCTGCGTGCAAGCGTTTTCCTATTCATTTCCTCTGTGATTTAAATGGTGACAGTTGCATTTCGCATTACAGTCTTTCATCCTGAGTCTTTGGGAGATATTATCCAGAGATAAGCGATAGTGTCTTCATTTTACAGATGGAGAAATTAAGATATGCACAATATGGTCTAATTTTATGCGAGACTAGGTCAGGCTGGTAGCTCGTGGGTCTGAGTTTCCCTACCACCCCCCCTTCTTCTTTCTGAAAGCCAAATTTCCTCCCAACAGCCCTGCGACTTTTGGGGCAGGATAATTCTCTCTTGTGGGGGCTGCCCTGTGCCTTGTAGGGTATTGAACAGCATCCCTGGCTTCTGTTCACTCGATATCAGTAGCCCTGCACACCCCCAGACTTTGTCAGATGTTCTGGGCAGGGCAAGGGGGCGACTTTTGCCTCCTATCAAGAACCACTGCCTTCCAGCAGAAGAATTTTATATCCTGGCCATCAGAGATTGTGAGTCAATGGGTCTCAGGTAGGAATGAGGCACAGGGTTGTTTCAAGAATATTTCAGGTGTTTCTGATGTACTATCCAGGTTCAGAATCTCTATTCCAGGTTTGGAATCTCACCTGTCATAGCCTGAATAAACTTCCCTCAGTGATGTCTTGGGTGGGGTGGTGGAGTAGGCCTGGGAACCATAGGTCATTGCCCTGAAAGCCTGTAGGGGAGTGACTAGGATGTCAGACCTGCTTTTTTCTTTTTTCTTTCTTTTCTTTTCTTTTCTTTTCTTTTCTTTTCTTTTCTTTTCTTTTCTTTTCTTTTCTTTTCTTTTTTCTTTTCTTTTCTTTTTCCATTTTTTAAAGTAATTATAGACTCCTAGGAAGTTGTAAAAGTAGTACATAGAGTCAACAGAACCGTTTTGAACTGGCTGATTGGAATAACAGGGAGTGAGTAGTTCTGAAGATGGAGGGCCCCTCTTGAGAAACTTCCTTTTATTAGGTATTGGATGCTGGACGGAACAAATGTGTTCTGCAGTACTCCCAGGACGGAGCGAGGTAGGCTGATTTCAGTTCAAGGAAGGCAGTGCTTCGGTAAAAGGTACAACATTGGGAGACATGAACCTTCTATTCTTTGAGCTGTCTTGAGAGGCTGGGTGACTTTCTGTATGGGATGCTCTAGAGCAGGGCTTCTCAGTCTTCATCAAGTTGCTGAAGCTCACAGGGCAGCCAAGCCCAAGGGAGCCAGCCCTGCCTTGGGAGCCTTGAGATCTCACTGGAAGGGATGAGTGACCTTGTATCCCGTAATTCACTTTCAGCACACCAGGGTGCCAAGGGACCCTGTTTGGGAAGTTCAGCTCTAGAGATCATCATTGCTGTGATTGGAATGCCTTGTGCCAAGCACCATAGACTGCTCTTGGTATCATCCCCTTATGTACTCCATGACATCCTGTAGGACTTGTCATGGCCCTTGCATTACTGTGTGTCACCTGATGCCACTTTTTCCCCCTGGACTAAAGGATGGAGCCAGGGTTTGTGTCTGGAGCCTGTGCTCTTGACTGCTCAGATGAGATACGCCATGAGGTTCCCTTCAATCTTGCCAGCTCTCAGTTCTTGGAATGATGTCCCAGCTGGGGCCTTTGTTGTAATGAACCTGCATAGATGTTTATGGGTCTCTGTGCCCAGTCAGGATCCCCTAACCTAGGGCATCTTTTTTTTTTTTTTTTAAAGATTTTATTTTTATTTATTTGAGAAAGAGAGAGTGAAAGCAAGCATGGGGAGGGGCAGAGGGCGAGGGAGAAGGAGACTCCCCACTGAGCAGGGAGCCCGATGTGGGGCTCGATCCCAGGACCTTGAGATCATGACCTGAGTTGAAATCAGATGCTTAACCAACTGAGCCACCTAGGCACACCACCTGGGACGTCTTGCAAGAACATTTCCCAACTCTGAGCCATCACTTCTCAGTCTAAAATCCCTTTCAGTTCTTTCTTTCAGGAAGTATTTCTTTCTTCTCTCTTGTTACCAGTTGTCACGGTCTCCCAGCTTGGGGGAAGGGGACTCACTGTTTGCTTGTTTGAGCCAATCGCCTCTTTTCTCATCCCCAAAATGTAATTGCAAAGAGCCTTAATGGTTTCCAAATGTTCATAGCTCCATAAACCGATTAAAAAGGCCTTAATAAAATGGTCTCAAGTTATTTTCCACAGCTGCAGACTATGCCCTTTGTTTTCTAATGATCCCAACAAGAAATAAGGGGGATTTTTCTTTTCCACATGGTCTGAAGCACTGGGAAGGCTCTCTTCCATCTGTCTAACGGTTTGCCCTGTTTTTTTTTGCTTCCCAGACGATCCACGTTGCTATCGTCTGTGCCGGGTATAACGCCAGCCGTGATGTCGTCACCTTGGTCAAGTCTGTCCTGTTTCACAGGTAAGTGTGGCCGTGGCCCTTTGCGGGCTCATGCCTGTGACTTCCTTGGGGGAAGGGTAAAGAAGAGCAGCATTTCTCATCAGTCAAAGCTGCTGTGAAAATGTGAGTTTTGCCTGACACCCTGGAAATATTATTGGGTTCATAATGTTTAACAGGAGCAATCAGGTGCTATCCCACAATGTGTAGAATTGTAGCTCCTAGACCTAAGGGGACCTTCAGGGACACTCCAGATTTGAGGCTTGGATTTCTTCATTGTCTTCCCTGGCCTGAGATCACCAGCCTTCTCTGTTTACACATCTCTAATGACAGGTTGTGTTATGGACTGGACGATGTCCCCCTAAAATTGTTCTGTTGGAACCCCAGCCCATAGTACCTCAGGATGTGAACTATATTTGGAGACTGGTCTTTAAAGAGGTAGTTCAGTGAAAGTGAGGCAGTAGGAATGAGCTATAATCCAGTATGATTGGTGTTCTGATAAGGGGAGGAGTTGGGGAGACAGTGTCACACAGAGCAGAGACCACATGAGGACAAAGGGAGAAGATGCCCATCTACCAGCCCAGGGAGAAGGCCTCAAGAGAACCCAGCCCTGCCATCACTTGGTCTCGGACTTCAAACCTTCAGAACCATAGAAAATAAGTTTCTACTATTTAAGCACCACCACCACCACCACTCCGTCCCCCCGCCGCCAGTCTGTGGTATTTTGTTGGGGCAGCCCTAGCAAATTCATAAGAGTTTGCTTGCTCTATTCCAATGTAGCCTGTCCCACATCTGGGCATCTCTGACCATCAGGAAGTCCTGTCTTTTAGGACAGTAAAATTTTCCAATCTGTGGATCCTAGCAGATCCCCATGCAAACAGCCATGCAAAGGGTAGATTCCTCTTCACCCTGGAAGTGATCCTGCCTCTCCTGAGTTATCTCTTGTCCAAATTAAACTCCTGTCATTTGCTTCTGCTTTTTTTTTTTTTTTTTTTTTTTTTTTTTACAGGAACTTTCTTTTATGTTTTCTCTGTTTGGATTGATTGATATCTGGACCTATCGAGGGTGTATCCAGAATTGAGTTTGTAGTTCTAGCCAGTGTCCTCTCTTCGAACATTCTTACCAAGTGTCCTAGATTCTAGCTCATTCTACCAAGTTCTATCCAGTTCTACCAAGTTCTACCCAGTGTCCTTTAACATTCTTACCGAGGGTTTAGATGAAGCTATCTATGGCTGTAGCCAAGATCCAGAAGGCTTTGAGCAGTAGGAACAGCCATGAAAAGCTCTTAGAGCTCAACTAAATGAAGATCAATGTGAAGTTAATGCCCGAATCTAGCTGTCAGTGGCATCAACAGAGATGGGAGGCATGGTGGGCACTCCAGACCTGCCAGCCACGCAAGAAACTGGCCTTTGGTTCCCCTTTCTCTCTCAGACCCCCATCTGGCCCCTCTATGATCAATTTGGGGGTTCTCTCTCTTAATATTTTTAATTCCATCCCTTTCTCTTCATCCTTGCTGCACCTGGCACAGTTGAGGTCTGCATATTTTCTCTCCTGCTCTTGGTTTTCCAGTCCCCACAGATCTAGCCTCTAAGGCCAGGTGGGGGTTCAGAAAGGCAAATCTGGTTTCTTCAAACTTTTCATTGGCTTCTCCTCATGGAGGGGAGAGAATCAAACTTCTTCACTGTGGTATAGGGACCATCAGGACCTGCCTGATGTCGTTCTCAGCATGCTTTCTCTTTCTTCCCCTTGTTGATAACTTGACTCTCCAGCAACACTGACCTGCTTGTGGCTTCCACCCTCTCCCACATGTGTCCTGCCTGTTGTCTTCACCATGCTGCTCTGTCCATTTCTTCTCTCCTCTCTCTATTTTCCCCTCCCAACTTTGCAGACTCCTTATACTTCTAACAGGAGGCCCACCTGTACCTGTTAGTCAGCAAGAGCCCCCCTCCTCCCAGCCCATAATACCCTGTGCATTTTTATCATTGTACTTAGTATGTTTTGTTTTATTTATTCATGTTATGTCTTTTGTAGTAGAATATGGGACTTTGGGGGACAGAAATCATGCCCAATGTTTCTGTATTCCTATTATCTTAGTGAAGGACTTCACAAGTGTTAAGCTCAATGTTAACTTGTTTATCTAGTGAATCTGGGAAACTTCATTAATAAATCACCTGAAGATGTATTTATTCGACCAGTTAACTAATCTGTCCAGCTCAGACCTGGTTCGATTACATGGTCCTGCCACTCTATAGCTGAGTGATTTTCAACAGGTCATTTTAATTCTTTAGACTTTAGTTCCTAGGCCAGTTAACTTTTGCTGTGAATCCGTGCACCCTAAAATTTATTAGGTTGAAGACAGAATTTTTAGCTCAGTTGTTTTTACTGAACTCACCTGGGTGGGTGTTTCTCTGGGGTGCCCTACTATGCCTCTGGTCAGCTAGCAGGTCTGCTCCCCACCCAGGAGGGGGAGGGATTCCCTGCTTCCACCCTCCATCCCCTGCGGAGCAGATAAAAGAGAGAAATGAGTAAGCAGAGTAGAGAACACTGTGGGCTAGTGGTAGGGGCTCTCCCATCTCCTATTTGCTCTTCACAGTTGGCACTGGGATTTCAGTTGCACATCTAAGAAGGAAATGGAAATACCAAAAAAAGAATGACCGAGTGGGGCTCAACCTCACTTTTTCTGTCTTAAGGGGAGATGGCCCTTCCACACTACCGCTGCTGCTGTGTGGTTTTTGAGACTCCCTGTGATTCTATAGCCTTCATCTGCTGCTTGAAACCAGGTGTTTTGTAGTAATTTCTAGGGCAGTAAAATTTTCCAATCTGTGGATCCTAGCAGATCCCCATGCAAACAGCCATGCAAAAGGGTAGATTCCTCTTCACCCTGGAAGTGATCCTGCCTTTCCTGAGTTATCTCTTGTCCAGATTAAACAAGATAAGACAAGACCTGATTGGGTGGGGGCAAGATTTTTAAAAAAATCTTTTTAAAGATTTTATTTATGCATGAGAGACACAGAGACCGAGATACAGGCAGAGGGAGAAGCAGGCTCCCTGCAGGGAACCCAATACAGAACTCAATCCCAGGACCACGGGATCACACCCTGAGCCAAAGGAGATGCTCAACCACTGAGCCACCTAGGTGCCCCAAGAAGCCCCTTTTTAAGAAAAGAGGATTTGCATGACTTGCATGATTTCAGTTGTGCTATATCTGAATTATGGCAAATTTTAAAGCCATGAAAACGTTTGGTTTGGTATTGTTGGGTATAAATATTCTCATTGTTGTGTTAGCTACAAATAATAGTTGCTGAAACCCTAAGGAATCCCAAAGAGTATAAACTTTTATTCCTGCAGTCACTGTGTAGCACAAAGATGTTACATTTAAAAATAGCAGATTTGTAGTTGGCTGCTGATGGCATGACATGCTTTCGTGGAAGCATGGGGATTTGAGAAGAAAGCAAATTCTTAGTATGCATTAGGAAATTTCTGCACTCCACGTCAGTGACTGCTTTATCTTGGTCCAGATGACCACTTAAATCCCTCCCATCCTTGAAATTCTACAAATGAGAATGTCTGTGAATTGATGTGCTGGTGATAATGACTTGAGATATCAAGACAAAAGGACTTTTGAAAGACTTTCCGCTCAGAAAGTCCAGCTATAAATAGCTTCATTGCTTCCGAAGCACGTTATGGGGATTAACCAATACATGATTATAAAATACTTTGGCAAATGAAGTACCTTTCTAATGTTAATAATAATATAATAATAGTGGTGTAGAATGCTTCTTTTGGCTTTCACTGTTAATTACAGCAATTAGATTTATTCTCCAGACAGGATTTTCAGCAAATTTTCATTTAAGGGTTGCTTTGTTTCATCAAATCAATTTTACTTCTGCAGTATGCCTGGTGACAGTGGGCACACTATATTTTAAAAGATAGTGAAAGAGTGACACACAGGCACTCTTATATTCTCCTACCAGAACTGGAAATTGCTATAATCTTTTGGAGAAGAAGTTTTATGATGTTATGCCCAAGACCTTGACCCTATATGACTAACTTCAGGGACTGTCTTAAGAGGATAATCCTGGCTACAGAAAATACTTTTTTTAATGACCTATTGCTTATGATCCTAAAAATTTGAAAAATACTTAAAAACAGTAAGACTAAACAATGGAACACCCTTTTGTAGTAAAGCATGTCCTCAGTTGGTCTTAAAAAGCATCTCCTCATATGGACAAATTGTATGATATAATGACAACACACTTCAAAACATATGCATAATATTATTACATGGTGTCAGCAAAGCCACGTATATGTCACATGTGTGCAGATGCACATAAACAGAATACCGGGGGCAGGAAGACTAGCCAACACCCTGTGTAAAAAGGGAGTTTTTCGTGTTATGCGTAGAGAGAGAGAAACAAAAATGATCTTGTTTTTGTTTTCTCTTTACATGTATTTCTGGTCATCTCATTATGCAACCCCTATGATAAAGAAAAAGGGTGGATGAGAAAAAAATCAATACAAAATATATGTGAACAAGGGTTTACCTAATAGAAAAAAATAGCACATTATGTGTCTGTGTCACCTAGATGGAAGACTATTTCAAGAAAAATTGGGGGACGTAACTCCAACCCCATTTGCAGATAAACTGGGAAGTATAGCTGCTCTTCAAGGAAACCGAGCTTTTAGAGAGCAGAGGAAAAAAAAATTACGTAGCCACTAGGTGTTTACCTCCTGGGCAGGAAGGCAGGCCAGCTTGTAAAAATTTAATATTTGTTTGCGAGGATGATCTACTTACTCTCACACTCTACAGCCCTGTTGGCAGGAAGAAGTTGGGTGATTTCCCTTACTTTGCATATCAAGCAGCTGGATTTTTGTTTTGTTCTGTTTTGTTTTTTTAAAACTTGTGCCCCTGAAGAACATGGAAGATAAAACAGCCTATTTGTGCCCAGTATCTGCCTCTAATTGTGTTATTGCTTATTCAGGCTTAAACTTATTATAGAAGCAGTTTCTAGATCGTGACGGGAAGAACTTAGGATTTGAATAAAACAAACAGAAGTAGGTACTGATTCTGGTCATACCATCTATGAGCTGGGTGGCCCTAGTGAAGTCTCTGAAGAGCTTTGGCTTGTTCCTTTACGTCTTAGAGCCCTGTTGGACTATCCTCAGAGATATTCTATGTGAAACGTTTCTGTGTTTTGTGTATTGAACAAATACGAACCTAGCTCTCTGTGTGAAGTGTTTTTCAGATATGCATTTCATGCTCTTGTGACTCCGTGAGGTGGGTAGTATGATTGTCCCCATTTTACAACTGATGAAGCTACAGGTTAAGTCATACCTCAGGATCAAAGAGAAGTTACTAGAGACCTCGCTTTGTACCCACTCAGTCTAGATTCAGAGTCTGGCGGGGAGAAAAGTTACTATCTTGAGTATCATTATTCTTTTTATTTTTCATCATCATTTTGAGTGACCACATTGGGAATTGTTATCATTACTGTGATCTCTGTAATCACCCCTTTATCCCTCTGTCATTATCCTCACAAATGAATAAGGAAACTGACGCTCAGAGGTTAAATAGCTTGTTCAAGGTCACTGGGGAGTCATCACTTCTCCTCACATTCTGACCTGACCTTGGTTCTGCCAAAGCCTGGAAGCCACAAGGCCTTTTGCTTTCTATCTTTCTTCCTTCCTTCCTTCCTTCCTTCCTTCCTTCCTTCCTTCCTTCCTTCCTTCCTTCCTTCCTTCCTTCCTTTCTTCTTTCTTTCTTTCTTCCTTCCTTCCTTCCTTCCTTCCTTCCTTCCTTCCTTCCTCTCTCTCTCTCTCTCTCTCTCTGTTTTGTTTTAGAAAGTTGCTCTGTTCCTCTCCCATGGAAAGCTTTTCTGATGTGATATAGACTTGTCCTTGAATGTTCCCACATTATCAATGCCACTTGTCCTCCCTCAAACCAAGAGCTCACATTGAAAAACCCCCATTCCGGCTGCTGTGTTTTTCTGCAGTGAGTTCTATTAAATCCTTAAGGATAACAGATTCACTGAGCATTGGAGGTACTGTCACAGACTCTTTCTTTTTCTAGAATTGCAATTCCATTGTAAACTTAATAATTAAGGATTATTTCAGCTCAGATGTCCCTGTATATTTTAATAAAAGCAGACCCTGGATTGCCCTGTAGGGGCTGTGGCACATTCCTGACAAGAGAAGAAAGAAAAGCAGGGAGAAGGCTGGGGTTTAATCATCTTTGCTCTTTGTATTACCATATTTATTGCATCCCAACCTGGAACAGGGGAGCAGTTAAGGAAATCATAGAGGCAGCAGGAGCATTGCTCATTATGAGCAAAGTCTGCAGGCTCTGCTGAAGATGAAACATGCACTTGCTGCTTTCTTTGTTGTAAAAGTGTGATCTGGTCTGAATATAGACCAGGCTTAATGTCTGTATTGTTCAGACCCCGGCAAGCTACGTGGGACTGGTTGTATATGAAGATGTTCTGGCCTATTCACAAAAAAGCCTTTGCTCCTGGGCTTAAATCAATGCTCCCAAAATGCATATAATTAATGACTGGTATAAAAGACTATTTTAGATGTTGTAGAAATAAATTTAAATAACATTGAATCCTATATCGAGAAATTATCTTTTTCTGTAAGAAAAAATTCTAAGTTCTCCTCCTTTGCTTGATGCAGTTCAGTTGATATAAATATATTCTTAATGTCTGTCTAACTCCTGCTATCTCCCTGTGAACAAAAGAGCAAGGGGTGGGGGTGGGGCCCTTGGCCTTTGACTGATTTTGGAATTTGAGGACCCTATCATTAAAACTATTTCTTACCTTCCTGATTAGGAACTAAATGTAAAATAAGACTCAGAAGTCACACATGGAGAATGAAAGTCCTTTTTATCACTGTTCTGAGCTGCAGGACATTTCTTCAAAATGTGGGCGCAGTAGGATATTCTCTCAAATGCAGGCACGGTTGGGCTTTTTCTCACCCCCATTAGTTGGGTTTCCCTTCTGGTAGAGGCCAGCCCTGACACCTGCAGGCCTTCCTGACACAGCAAACCATTGGCCTTATAGCCCAGCTCCCTCAGGAGAGAGAAGCCCAGAAACAGCTGAGCAGACCAGGTCTCTTTCCCTCCCCCAAACAGGCCACTTCCCATCGCAGGCAGATGAGAACGTGTTGGCATCTAATTCACATACCTAATGTTCACTCTTCAAGTGAGTACAGTCCATTGGTTTTTAGTGTTCTCTGACTTGTCCAACCATCACTACTTCCTAATGTTAGGCTGTTTTCATCATCTCAGCAAGATCCCTTTGTCTCCATGAGGACTCGCTCCCCGTGTCCCCCTTCTTCCATCCACTGACAGCCCCTCATCTTTCTGTGCCTGTAGATTTGAGGATTCTGGACCTTTCACATCAAGGAGTCTCTCACTGTTTAGTCTCTCATGAGTGGCTGCTTTCGCCGAGTACCACATTCTCAAAGTTCATCGGTGTCATAGCAGGGGTCTTCGATGCTTCTTGTATTTGCGTTTCCAATAATACTCCAGTCCATGGCACCACCACCTTTTGTGTATCCACTCAGCACATGGTGGTCATTGGGGTTGTTTCCATTTCTTGGCAGTTCTGGATGATGCTCCTGTGAAGGTTTGTGTACAAGTATGGGTGTCTAACTAGGAGCAGGGCTGCTGAAGAGCTCACCAGCTGTTAACTTTTTATGCTTAATTTCTGGAGAAATCCCCAGAACCGGTTTCCAAAACAGCTCTACACCATCTTCCAATTCCATAAGTGACAAATGAGGGCTCCAATATCCCCAAGTCCTCACCAGTACTTGTTGTTCTCTTATTTTAGCTGTTTGATGGCTGTGAAGTGGTACTTTGTAGTTTTGATTGACGTTTTCCTGGTATCTAATGTTGTCAAGCATCTTTTCTTGAGCTTATTGGCCATCTGTGTATCCTCTTTGAGAAATGACTGTTCAAATCCTTTCCTTGGGCTTTTTGTTTTTTCAAATTTATTTATTTTAGAGAGAGTGAGAGCATGTGAGTGGGCAGAGGGTCAGAGGGAGAAAGAACCTTCAAGTGGAGTCCCCGCTGAGTGCAGAGCCTGACGTGGGGCTCCGTCTCACAACCTGCAAGATTGTGACCTGAGCCAAAACCTCGAGTTGAATGTTTGACTGAGCCACCCACGCACCCCTCCTTTGCTCAGTTTTTAATCAGCTTACATGTCTTTGTATTGTTTGAATTATAGAAGATCTTTATATATTATGGTTACAGGTCCTTTATCAGATAAATATCTGCAAATATTTTCTCCCATTCTGAGTTAACTTTTCTACTTTCCTGATGGTATCTTTTGAAACACAAACATTTTTAATTCTGATTAGGACCAGTTTGTTTGTTTGTGCTTTGGGTTTTTTGCCTAAGAGACCCTTGCCCAATACAATGCTAAAAGGTTTACTCCCACATTTTTTTCTGAATGCCTCTGCTTGTAACACCCAGATACCTGTGTCAGACTGTAAGGACATTTGGATCTCTTTGGTGATTATTAACTTGTCTATTTATTTATTCTTTAAATAAAAAATTACTGGATGTTATATCTACAGGGACTAGTAAAAATACAGGGACATGATTATTTACAAAATACAGGTCCCAGTGCCAAGACCCCATCTCATAGGGAACAGAGAAGTGAATATTTAGTAGACTATAGCATTCCTCTGTGTTTTGAGTTCTGAAATCAGTGGGAGACATAAAAGAAGGACACCTGACCCAGTTGAATGGCTTCCTCATCGAGTACAGTGACATCTACGTTGACCACAGAAGGCTGGAAGCAGTTAGCAAAGCAATGTGAAGGTGGTCAAAGAAGAGAGGCAGCATGCACTTGAGCCTGCGGGAAAACGTGATTAGTCTCTGACATTGTACCCACGGCTAGGCCCTTGCCAAGCACTGGCATGTAGAGTGAGAAAACAGGAGGATAAGTGCATTGTGGAAGCAGAGAAACTCCTCCCTACACAGCTCACGTTCTAGCAGCGGGCAGGAGATAGACCTGCAGATTGATATAGAGAGTTCCAGTGCTGAGAAGAAACTAATAGGGCAATGCAGTGGGGGGAGCCCTTGGAGAGGGAGGGGGCACTTTTGATGGAGTGGCCATGGAGGGCCTCCCTGAGCAGGTGGCACTTTATTCCTTAAGAAGGAGAAAGTTGGTCACATGCACATCTGGGGAAGGGAATGGTTGGAGTGCAGGTCTGTGGAAGGGGAGTAGGAAGACATGTGTTTGGAGAGGTGGACCGGATGAGATTATCAAACCTCCTGCCAGCTCCATGCGGGAGGCGGGACTTTATGCATCCGACAACGAACAGGGGGTTATGTGATCATTTTGGAGGGAGTCCTGGGCTTACAGGACAGAGGATCTGTTGGAGGGAGCCAGCTCAGAGACAGGGAGAGAAGGGGAGCATGTATTTGTGAGCTCTCACCGAAGAGCAGGTACACTAGTCAAGCTAACATTCATTAAGTCCATATTCCTTGGGGGTCACTGTTCTAAGTGCTTCATACACTTTAATTCAATTTGATAATAACAACCCCATTTTATGGATTCAGAAGCTGAGACTCCAAGACTAACATGCTTGTCCAATATCCTGTCTTTAGTTGGTGACAGATCAAGATGAGAAGCAGCTAGGCAATTTGGCTTTAAAGGCCTGGCTCCTAACCAGTGGACTAGGCTGCCTCCAGGGTGTGGGATTGATTGGGGGTGTGGGAGGTGGGCGGGGAAGGAGCGCTGATGATGCTCCTGTTTCCAGCTTGTGTGAGGCTGGATAGATGGTGTGCCCTTAGCCCTGGCATGGAATTCTGTGGGACACGTCTGTGTTAGGAGCCTCTAATAGGTCCTGTTGTTTTGGGGGCTAGGCTACCCCAGTGAATGACAGAGCAAATGTCTATCCTCATGGAGCTTACAGTCTCGAGGAGAGACAAGTTACTAAACACTACGCAACTTCTTAGTCACCTGGTGTTAGGAGAGTTGTCATTAGGCCATCTTGATACTCTGTGGCCTTTGGGCATGAAGGGAGGACCAGCTAGTTGGTGGTTGGATTTATAGATTGAAACTTGAGGGAAACATTCTGGTTTGTACAGAAATTTGAAGCAAAGTAGTCTGGGCAGTATTTTCAGGTGCTTCTCCTGTGGCCTCCAGGAGGTACAGTTGACAGGACCCACATTCTCATGATGGTGCCGAAAGTGGAGCTTAGAGCTGCTCTGAGCATCTTGCTCACAGCAGTGAGATCAAGCTGCTGCTTGTGAGCCTGCATGGGGCTGGTGAGACTGTCCATGAACTGGCAGGGTCTCAGTGGTCCCCTGGGCTGGGGGGCCCTGATGTGTCCTCTGATTCAGTATTTGCATATTCTGATGAGGCACACGGACCTCTTTAACAAAGCAAACAGCTAGTTTTGCCCTAAAGATGAGCTAAGTGTCTCTGGATTTATTTTCCCTTCTGGGGAGTTGCTTGAAATAGACCAGAGCAAGAGCTTGTAAGGGGAAAGCCTCATCAGATGCTGGCAGCATCCTCCTCTGCGAGCCTATTCCTCTTTCCACGCTGGTCTGTCTTCAGCTCTGTAGCCAGGTTAATGTCTCGAATTACAACTTTATCGCCTTCCTGCTCAGCACCCAAATCTTGTCTGGCTCTCTTTCTCTTAGACAATGAAAGTCATGGATCTTAAGAAGTCACGCACTCTGGCCTGCCCTGCCATTAGGACTTGCACTTTTTCTTTTTATCCTCCCTATTCTTGGCATGCAGTAGGTGTCCAATAAATGTTGTTGTATGATCCACCCAAATAAGCCTGTCATTCCTTCATAGATATGCAATGTACTTTCCCGCCTCTGTTCCTTTCCTTATTCTGTTACATCCTACGTATTGCCTTCCTCCTTCCTCCCATCTCTTCTCATCTAAAGGTCTGGTTTAATTGCCACTTAGTCCATGTAAACATTGTAGATGCTCCACGGTTGAGAAGTAGCTTCCACCCCTGTAGCTTTTGTGCTTCTCTTTGCAGAGTTGTCCTGTACACTTGTACAGGTTGCTCACCATTCAACTCTAGGGGTACCCTTCACTTACTGTCCATATCAGTCTATACAGGTGGCTCCCCAGGAGGTGTGCCATTCCCACACTTTGCAGCTCTGTGAGGTGGCCCAGTGTTAGGGCACAGCCATGTTCCAGTGTTTATGTAGTTATTGGCATTCTCTCTCTGCTTCTACCAGATGGATAGCTGCACCAGCAGAGAGTCCCAGCTCCAGCATCACCTAAACCCCTATTATGCCTTACATGTACTTACTGCTTGATAGCTCTTTGTTGCATGTTTCTTCATTCAACTCATTTTTTGTTTTATGGATGGGAGAACTAATTGAAATTACTTCATTTGAAGAGTAATGCAAAGCAGGAGAGAAAAATCACAGTTTCCTAATAAGTTAGCACTGACAATGGCTGTCGTAGTCTGCTCGGGCTGGTACAACAAAATACCACAGACTGGAGATGGGGGGGGGGGCGCTTATAGACCACAGAAATCTGTTCCTCACAGTCTCAGAGACTGGGAAGTCTAGGATCATGGCACAGCATGGTCTTAAGGGAGGCGGGGTAGTGGAGACTGCTTTTTGGTTGCAGACTGCCAATTCCTGTGTCCTTCTATGATGGGAGGAGGGTGAGAGCTCTCTGAAGCTGCTTTTATAAAGACACTAATCCCTTTCAGGAGGGCTGCAGCCTCACAGCATACTCACCTCCCAAAGGCCCCACTTCCTGATACCCTAGGGCTTAGGATTCGACATGAATTTAGGGGGGCATGCCATAAGCACTCAGACCATACTAGTGGTTAACATACATTCAAATCTTTCATAACAGGCACTTTATATTATATCACTTAGTCCTTACAATGCAATATTGTTTACTTACTGTTACTGTTCCTAATTTGAAGATGAATAAATTGAGGCCTAGAAAGATGCGTTAACTTGCTTCTGGTCACTCAGTTAGTAGTTAACACAGCCAGGGCTCTGACCCAGACATTCTCGAGCAGTGTCCCCGGCTCTGAAGCATTGATGCAGATAATGCCATTGACTGTTGTTGCCTTCTCATGGTAAGGCTAATGGTGACCTGGAAGGAGGGACTTTGGTTTTCTTTTCTCCTGTGGCCAAACACTTGTTGCACAAGTGTTTGTTGAGCACCTATTATGTGCCAGGCTCTCCTCTGGCCACTAGGGATGGAGATGAAAACATGGTTTTTGTCCTCAGAGACCTCCTAGTAGAGATAAGGAGCCACATGTTTCAATACTTATACAGTGTCATGTTAGAAATGGTAGACAGGTTTTGGGGTGCTTGGGTGGCTGAGTTGATAACGTCTGACTTCTTGATGTCTTAGCTTAAGTCTTGATCTCAGGGTTGTGAGTTCAAGCCCCATGTTGGGCTCCATGCTGGGTGTGGAGCCAGAAAGAAAGAAAGAGAGAGAGAGAGAGAGAAAGGAAGGGAAGGAAGGGAAGGAAAGAAGGAAGGAAGGAAGGAAGGAAGGAAGGAAGGAAGGAAGGAATGAAGAGAAGGCAGGAGCAAGGGAAAGAACTAAAGACAGAATAAATCAGACCAAACCACAGCACTACACAAAACCGCACTCCCTCAATCACTCGCCCGACTCTCGATCTCTCCCTCCGCCTCCCTCCCTCCCTCCTCGCTCCTTCCCTCCCCCCTCCCTCCCTCCCTCTCCCTCCCCCCTCCCCCACTCTCACACCTTCCTTCCTCTCCCTCCCCCCTCCCCCCTAACAAAGAAAAGAAAAGAAAGAAATGGTTGGGATGTTTTTTATATGAGATGCCAAGTTAGCAGGAAAAAGGGACAAGGATGAGCTCAAAGAAGGTGTCCGGGAGGAGCTAACTTGCAAAGGGAAGTCTGAATGATAAACAGGAATTCATGGGACTTCTAAGTAGGAGGCAAGTATTTTTTGGAGCACATGAAGACAGAGACACGTGAATAGCAGGATTGTGTTGAAACAAATATACGTACCTTGGTCTGTTTGGTATTTTCACTGTGTCTAAAATTATGCCATTCCTCCATTGTGGATAAAATTGAAAATTGACAGGAAGGCTTTCTTTTATCCATTCTTGATGCGTAAGACTCCATCATGGCTCCTTTTTTATTTTTTTTAAAGATTTTATTTATTCATGAGAGAGAGAGAGAGAGAGGGGGGGCAGAGACACAGGCAGAGGGAGAAGCAGGCTCCATGCAGGGAGCCTAACGTGGGACTCGATCCCGGGTCTCCAGGATCACACCCTGGGCTGCAGGCGGCGCTAAACCACTGCGCCACCGGGGCTGCCCTCCATCATGGCTCCTGTGGGAGAGGGAGGCTGGTTGTACCAACACCGAGGGCTAAATGGACCGTCTGTCTTCCCAAGGACTCTGACTAGTACCTCTCATTTAGCCTTCAGGTAAGTCATTGGCTGATAAATATATGACCACCAATCATCACTCAGGCCAACTGGTAGCTTCTTACAGGAAAACTTGTTGTAGGGCTTCCAAGGAATGCTATAGGGCCCTTTCCCCTTGAGTATAGATAGTTTAATGGGAGAATCTGCAGTGTTCAGGCATTAGGTCCCATGGAGAAATTCTGCAGTCCTGTTTGTGTCTTCTGTTCATTTACTCTGTTTATCATCTTTGAGCACCTGTTACATATATGGTGGGTTAGCCTTGGATGATAATCACCTTCGGGTCTAGACTCTTCCGTTCAGCTCCATCTGGCTTTGCTACGCTCACCTTAAACTTGGTGTGTCCAATCTCAAACCCCTCATCTTCCTCTGATGTGCCTTGCTTTTTGTAACCCCTGTCCTGGAGACATCACCACCAACCCAGGAACCTCAGTGTCCCCTTATGCATCTTCCCCTTCATTTCCCCCCTTTCTCTAAGATCTCTTTTCCTGAAATCCCTCTAGATTCAGCTTCTGTGCTGCTTTTCCCCAGACATGGTCTCAGTCAGATCCTCACTTCACATTCACCTAGTCTCCTCTTCTAAATGATGTGTCTACCTCCCTTCCCCTTCTCTCTCCACCATCCATCACTTAATCCAGTCCATTTATTGAACTCCTCCTGCATTCTATGCACAGAGCTAGATTATGTGGTGATATTTTTTAACATAACGGGCATGATCCTTGACTTCTCCAAGCTCACAGTCAAGTGGGGATCTAGACAGGTAAAAAGGCGACCAAAACCTGAGGGTGGGTGCATGGTACTGAGGTAACTGACTATTAGGAAGGGACCCTGAGCCAGGCATGGGTAGTCAGGGAAGGGCTCCAGGAGAAAATGATGGTGGCCCTCAGAACTGAAGGCTGAACAAAAGATAAATGCTGGCTGGGGAGTGTGAAGGGTGGGAGGAGAGGGGGCCAGACCAGGAGATTTGAGAGGGCAGCAATGGTGTGCCTTACCTTGTCCCTGGCATCCTGCTCATCTCCCGCCAAGTAATAGGTGCTCAGTAAGTATTTATCAAATGAGCAAATGCATGAAGGTTCTTACAGAGCAAACTGAATCTGCAGTCTCAGGTGAAGAGAGGGCATGGAAAACAGAAGGTCTGTGGTTCTGGAATAGGGCTGGGAAGAGGCTCAGAGGCTGAGAGCTAGGAGGTGGGTCACATTGCTCCCCACACCTCGCGAATATAGTAGGGACTATTTAATTGGGTATTCACTGCACTGCTTCCTGCACTCACTGCTCTCTCCTCCTCTGCTCTGACCTTAGAGTCCCAGCTAACTGCTTCCCTACCCCCCATGCTCCCAGCACCCCCTGGGCGCTAGCTGTTGTCTCCTGTTACTCTCCTTGGATTGTGTCCACTCTCCCTTTGCTTCCTATCAAACTCCTATATCTTCTAGGGCACTGCTTCCCCAGCTCCTCCACGTCCTCCTGACCCAGTCAGAATTAGCCCTTTTTTGCCTTTACTCTCATAGAATGCTGTGTTGTGGTTGTGGTTGTTAACAACATAATGTGCCACCATGTGTGTATATTAAATTGTGGATCATCTGTCCCTATAAGGAGTGTGAGCTCCTTGAGGTCAGGGGAACCAGGTCATTTTCATCTTTAGATTTCCCAGAGGCACTCATTTGTGGTATTATAGTTCACACTGTCACTTCTGCTAGCTCAGTTGTATTTATAAGACTAGAAGGTATATCTGCTATTTATCATCCTGTGTTTATTATTCATATGCCTTATCTCTTCTACTTACCTCATACACAGTAGCCTGATAAAGAGATTTCTCTCAACATTTTACAGAATGAAGAAACAGCAGTGCAGAGGCAGAAGCAACACACTCAAAATCCCCACTAATAAATGCCATGACTGGGATTTGCACCCATTTCCATTGGACTCCAGAAGCTTTGCCCTTGTGTAATGCCGGCTATTTCGGATGCTCCCTCAGTAATGTCTGGTTGGCCGAGGGGAATGAATAAAAAAAAACTCTAGGAATATTAGAAGTTGAGAGTAAGCTGATGTCCGGCGATGGGGTTCCCTGGTGATGCCATCTTGGATGCCTGGGTTTCTTTTGGAGAAGAACAAGCAGAAAACAGAACTCAGTACTGTGCTGTGGGAGAAGTATCTTGTCTGTTGCATTCAGTCTAAAGACTTCATTGTCTGACCACGTGCTCCTGAAACTGATGCCCATACGTCTAGATGGTAGAAATAACGGGCTGGCCAAATTGTTATCTGTGCCCTGCTTAAGATTTTTAGAGACACAAAAATGCTATTAGGGTTGGCTCGAATGGAGGGTTACCAATGATTTGACCGTCTGAAATCTTGTGGTTGGGTGAAATACCTTCTCTCCTTTTCAGCTTCCGCCATCCTTGTCAGCAAGCATTGGGTTGGTCATGTGCCTGACTTCCTTTCACAGCTGCTGTTAGAAACTGATGGGCACATTACAAGTTAGAAAGAATGTGATTTTGTGGCTGGAACTCCCTGACTCGTCCCTCCTGACTCCTCTTCCCTCCACTTCTCACAGGCGGAACCCCTTGCACTTCCACCTCATTGCTGACTCCATCGCAGAGCAGATCCTGGCAACGCTCTTCCAGACCTGGATGGTGCCGGCCGTGCGCGTAGACTTCTACAACGCAGATGAGCTCAAGGTACAGGCAGGAGGGAGAGGTGCCTCCCTGAGCACCGCATGCTGGAAGCTTTTCTTGGTTGTGGCCTTGTAGACTGGCAGTGGTAGAAACCTCAGCTTTCAGCTGGAAATGCCCAGGGTATAACTTAGGCTGTTTGTCACTCAGATCTGATATTACTACAGAAAGCATCAAAGGGACCACTACTTCAGCACAGAATGTGTGCTGGTCTGTGTGGTTCTGGCACAGACCAACTTTCTTTAAAGGGTTTCTTCAGAAGGGGAAGACCTGGTATGCATCTGAAAGAGGTCTTTGGTGGCTCTTCTAGAGAATTCTGCTACCAGTGAGATCAGTGCTGAATTCAGAGTCAGGGGCCTGGGTTTTAATTTGTTGTATTGTCACTTGTCGTAAGATACAAAGTAAATAATCTGTACCTTTGCTGTGTCTGTTTTCTCATCAGTAAAAAGGTGATCATACCAACCTCACTGGGTAATGAAAAGGCAGAAATGAGAGAATGTGTGTGAATGTGCTTTTAAAAGATTATGCAACACAATAGTAAAGATTGTGTTGGGCCAGAAGTTTCACCGAATAAGACTCATTTGGTCATATCATTTCCTTGCTTAAAAGCCATCTGTATTGCCATGTTGCCTGGATCAGGATTGGAATTCATAGTCTCAAGAAGTCCTGCTTCTGGTTCTTGACTCTTCTTCCAGTCTCATCTGTGTCATTCCTGGAAATTCATCCTGTTACTCAGCTCTAGGAAACTACTTCTAGTCTCTGCTTCCTCTCCTACTTTTGAGTCTTTGCTTATGCTGTTCCTTCCAACTGACATTCCCTTCCACCTGCCTTGTCACAACTCCTACTCACCTGCTGCATTGGTACTTCCTCTGAGAACCTTCCCTGACTTCTCCAAAGAAAACTTCTTCAGCAGTCTATCTGCTGGTTTAGTTTAGAACCTTTTTTAATAGGGGAGGGGGCAGGAAAGCACGTCTTACTCTTTTCTGATTTCTGGTGCATAGCTGATACCCTGTAATGCTTGTGAATTTAACAAATTGCTGTTGTTAGGAGAACACGTAACTTTGCTGAAATATGTTGATGTTCTATCTCCTATCACCTTGGGAAGGACTGAACACCTAGGCATGAGGCTGATTCTAGCAAATTGCTTGTTCCAAACCTCATAAAGCCATTATCTTTTCATTTCAGAGCCATAACATTTTAAATAGATCACAGAGATGCCGGCCAGAGTTTCTGATTTTCCCATATTTCAGACTCTGAGGTTGATCGAGATGTTCAGAATTTAGCATTTGGGGATTGTCGTGGTAATTTGTGTGCCATTCCAATCTATTCTGAGCTAAAATTGATTAACACTCTTAAAAGGGAAAAACAAAATTTAGCAAATTGCTACGCTAATTAAGGTGAAAGCAAGCCTCTCTGTCTCCCAGGGTCTTGGCGCCAACACAGTGGGGGAAAAGCAATGGGAGGGAGGCGTGGCGCCTGGTGCACAAGGATGCTTCTGCCTCCTTCATTGCTCTTTTTTGGGCAATCCTGTGCCATGCTCCTTGCAAGTCTGTGCCCCCCACTACTTTTTAAGAAAACACAAAAGTGGTTCAGCAGAACCCCAAGTTCACATCTTGGCTTGCTGTCGAAGAACCATCTGAATTGGTGTCTGAGCCCTGGCTCAGTCAGGTGTTAGATGGGTGGCACAGTGACAGCCACCAAGACAAGGACTAAACAAAATAACACCTGTGAAGGCACAGCAGTGTCTGGAATGCAGCAGGTTTTTGAAAAGGCCCCACTCTCCTTTGCAGCCAAGGCACAAAGTAAGATTAAAATGCTCGTGAAATCCACAGACATTTGGGAGATGTCTGAAGGACATCTGAAGGAGTAAGGCACCAAGGACTGTACTCTGCTCCCGGGAACCCTGGGGCATCCCTGAGGTTGAGGTCTTGGACGACATGGGGGCAGAGGGACTGCTGCTCTGACTCTTGCACGCCCACTTCCATCCTGGAAGACCGACTGTTCATTATTTTACATATTGGATTTTTATCCATTGGAATCACAGAGTCCATGGCTTAAAAAATAAGAATTAAGAAAAATACAATCAGATGTGTTCTAAAAGATACTGTCTCCAGTGTCGTCTTCTTTTTTTTTTTTTTTTGTCTCCAGTGTCTTATCCTCTAGCGTGACCTTTGCTACCAACTACACTGACTACCCTGTTCAAAGTCTCAAACACACCTGCATTTTATTTCCCTTCCAATGAAATTCCCATCTCCCACCATCTTATATCCCCTGAGACTCTTGTCAGAATCCTGTAAGGACAATGAGTATGAAAGCATTTTGTAAACACAATTTTGCCATAACTGATGATCACAATAGTGATGATTTATATGTAATCTAGCTCTGCAAACCCCAAACCATGGTTTGCCCAGTCCCCGCAGCTTGAGCCTCTCCTGGCCGTAGCACTGCTATATGCCTGCTTAGCTGCTCTTCCAGAATCAAGGTTCATCTTTTTTTTTTTTTTTTTTAAAGATTTTATTTATTTATTTGAGAGAGGGAGCATGAGGGAGAAAGCAGGAAGGGTGGGTGGGGAAGAAGGAGAAGCAGACTCGCACTGAGCAGGGAGCCCAATGCGGGGCTCTATCCCAGGACCCCGGGATCATGACCTGAGCTGAAGGCAGACGCTTAACCCGGTGAGTCACCCAGGCACCCCCAAGAGTTCACCTCTGCCATCCCTCTTCCCTCACCCTGTGTCTGCTCATCCCATTCCTAGCTGGTCTCCATCTTCCTGGCCGCCATCCCTCTCTGAGCTTTTCTGACCTCTCCCCAACACAACAGCAGTTTTGGTCTTTTCCCCTCTGCCCACTCCTCCCCCAGATGTATTCTCTCTCAGCAGCATGAGTTGGCTCTCCCAGAAGCATGCCCAACCATGCCAGTTCCCTTTCCTGTGCATAAAACCCTGCGTGGTATCCTGGTGCTCCAAAGATAGAGGCTAGGATCTGGACTTGGGCTTTCTGGCTCCTGCCTCCTCCGGCTCTGTTGTCTACCACAGTACCACCGCTCACTCACTGGATCATCACAAGTGCTCTGCTCCTTCCCTCTCACCAGGGGGGCCACTACACAGGCTACTCCTCTGTCTGTTAAACTCTGTTCCCCAGTTGGCCTCCTCTTCCCCATTGCTAGTTAATTCCATGTTTTTTTCACTTAAGCTACATTTACTCCGGGAAGCCTTCCCTGCATTCAGTATCTGATAGGGGACACTTTGTTGTATGTTCTCATGGGATCACATACATTTCATCACACAATGTGATCTTTCTTGTCTTTGTGGAGAAAACTGGTCTTTCTCGCCCCTAGATAGCTGGTTCCAAAAGGACCGAGATAGGTCTGCTTTTTATCACCCTTCTATCTTTAATGCCTCCTGTGATGCCCGGCCTATGAAAATATTTGCAAAATGATGATATACAGTAAACTTAGAGCTGGGTCCTTATGAGTAATAAAGCCATTAGGAAGGGGTTTCTTTATCATTGTCAGGGCTCACCACATTCCTAAGGCCTGTTGGGCCTTAAGGTATGGGCGGACAGCCAGGTATTTGTCTACCAGTCACCCTGCAGTGGCATAAATAAGGCAGCTCCATCTGTGCTACCCTGTGTAAAGTCCCAAGAGCAGCCCTGGGACAGGTGAGTGTCTTTCCATGAATGCATTAAAACGCCATCCATCAGCTGATGTTAGCAAAGGAGGAAGAAGGGGAGAGGAGAGGGCCCGTGCTGTGTTGTGCAGTTGCATTTAGAAAGCGTGTCCGATGGTACCCTCAGCAGGCACACATGATGCCCCCCACCCCCAAACTGGTGCTGGAAAATCACTTTGTACAGCTGTTGGAAATGGCATTTCTCGGAAACATTCCTGTGGGCCCCTTATTATATCTGTTAGTGCTGGAGAACGGACTAAAAGGGAAGAGGAAATTTATAAGGGATTGGTGCATGATTACAAATGAACTGCAGGAAGTCTGCTGTGGACTGGTATGCTTCTCTTGGTAATGGCCAATTAGTGCAGATTTGCAAATAGTGATCACTCAGCTTGCTTGTCTCTGTGGCCTGTGAAATGCTCATTGGTCTTCTGATGTTTACAGGGCCCATTCATTTCCAGCCTCCCAGTCCCCATATCAACAGGCTACCAGGACTGAGCACATTTTTGTACCCAGAACTCCATTCAAGATGCATAACTCCTCTCACCAGAGAAAGGAAGAGCAGGATGGGGGACTTATTTTTGTGGGGAGCTTTGTAGATGATGGCATGCTGTCCCTTGCCCCTCAACGGCAGCCTTGTGGGATGGACTGAAGTTTGATTACCGCCATCTCACAGATAATTTATAAATTGAAGCATGGAGTTGAAGAGTATTTGCCTACAATCAGGCAGCTAATAAATGCCACAGCTGCTATTTAACTTTTCCCTTTCCAAAAAAAAAAAAAATAAATAAAAAAATAACTTTTCCCTTTCCAAATGGAATGCTAGGAGATAGAGGATTGTGTAATTCAGTAGACATGGATGTAGAGCAGATCCGAAGGGAAGGAGGGAGTCAGGGACTACAGCCACCGAGGAACACATCCGCCACTGTTGAGTTGTGCTTGAACATAGGATTCCTGTTTTCTGTGCCTCAGGACCCTGTCAGGCTGCAGTGTAACTTGTGCTATCTATGGGACCCTTGGTATCTTATGTGTGATGTGCTCCTTTTATAGAATGCCCCCAGCTCTGTGGAGCAAGTGCTATTATTATCCCCACCATGCAGATAAGGAGGGTAAGGCTTTGGGGTGGTCAACCAAACCAACCCCAAGTCCTGTGTGTAGCTCGTAGATGGCAGAGTCAGGATTAAAACCCAGAACTACTTGACTTCACAACCCATGCTCTCCTGTGTTAGATTTCCTTCCCTGTGGTCTGCTTGTATATATATATATATTTTTTTTTAAGATTTATTTATTTGAGAGAGAGAGAGAGAGAATGAGTGTGTGCACAAGTAGGGGGAGGGGCAGAGGGAGAGAATCCACAAGCAGACTGCCTGCTGAGCACGGAGCCCAATGTAGGACTCAATCCCAGGTCCCTAAGGTCATGACCTGAGCCAAAACCAAGAGTCAGCCTTTTAACCGACTGAGCCACCCAGGCTCCCCTATGGCTTGTTTTTAAGCTGGGACCCTGTAATTGTGACTAGACAAGGGTCCTCTAAGCTCTCGGTGGTGGTTTTTTTCCTGGTTGTTGATGAAGAACAAATGCTTTAAGCATGACCCCTCCATTAAAGGAGATGGAGCTTCCTGCTGTAGATAAAAGGACACTATATTCACAATGCTGCTGAAGTTCAGGACAGCCCCATCACTTCACCCAAGGTTGTTTTCCAAATGAAGCAGTCACTCTCTAGGCAGTTTCCCTTAAATCAGCAGTACATACCTTGTCAGTTTTCACACAAGACCCTGCATACCAACTAGCCCTTGATCTTGCCCCAGTTGGCCCAGAAAGTCAATCCCATGCCATCAGCTGGGGTGAGGATGAACCCGAGCTTGCAACGGGAAGCTCCTAGGGCCGCAGCCGTTTCATGATTCACCTGTCCAGCTGGGGGTCCTAATTTATCTCCTTTTCTCTTAGACCTGATGCCTGCTCGTTACCAACATCAGAAAGGTTATGAAGTGGGATTCAGGGCTATGGCTCCAAAAAATATTAATGGCTGACTCTAAAAATTGGCTCCCTACTCATCCTCTGTTACCTTTGTGCTGGTCTTTGTGGAGTATCGCAGAAGCTCTCTTTAGATAACTGCCATCTTCAGCACCCTGCTGTCCTTTGGGAGACATACTTCTATTGTTCCTCTCATTAGGGGGTGGATAAACTGCTACCTACCCTATCTGTTTCCCAGGAAGATGTGCTTCCTGAATGTTGGACATTTCCAGTTAGGAAGGACTGATACAAATAAGAAGCCCTAGGGATTCAGGGTTCGGAGGAAGCTCGATAAAAATAGCTGTCTTTGGACAGATGAGGTCCAGGGAGGGTTAAGAATTATCCAGGATCACATGTGATTCTTTCCAACACAGTCCTCTTCCCAGAATTGGGTCTGGGTGTTTTGATTGTGGGGCCTGGGCTATCGCTCAAAGGCACTGCACTTGACGGTGGTTGAACACCATGGACCGTCACCAACTCTACCCCCATAGGGCTGGAGCAGGTTCCAGTTAGGCTTGACCTGCAGAGGAAGGACAGAAGTCTCATGGAGGACATGATCTGCTCTAAGATGCCTGGCAGAAGAGTGAGAAGTGAAGTGTGTGTGACCTTTGGAATTGTGCGACTTCACTAATAATTCGGTAATACTGAGAATAACACACAATGCTTAATTGTCTTTTAAAGTTGTTACCTCTAGCCCTTCTTTATTAAAGGTGAAGATTAAATGCAGTAAATGAGGTCTCATAATGGAAAGCACACAGTGCTTGGCACATAGTAGGGACTCGTGAATTCTGTGTTTTCTCTTTTTCTATATTTGAAAATGGCTATGATTAACCTCTTAAGTCTTCACCCTTGTTTCCTTCTCTCTTTTTGCATCTCATGTTCTATAGGAGGGCTGACAGGGGTTAAATATTATGTCCAGGTCTGGAAAAGTTATTATCTCCCATTCTCTTCATTGTTTTTCTTGGGCCCTGGATTATCCATGTGGTTTGTGAATATGAGGGCTGGTTCTATCTGGCCAGCAGTGCACCTCTGGCCTTTGCAATAGGTTCTTCTCTCTCTCGGATAACAAGGTGAGATTGTAGAATGGACATGGGAGTGAAATGCATCTGAAAACACAGGAGGTGGTCGTTAGCTTTTAAATATCACACATGGAAAATTGTAAGCAACCAACAGGAAATTGTAATCTGCATTAGAAAAGAATCTTTGTGTCGATTGTACAATTCACTTTATACACAGGCAAATATTTCTTTATAAAATGGAGTGTCTTAATGAATGGGCCCTGTCTCTTTTTGAGAATCATAGAATCTTAATTAGGAAGGAACTTGGCATTCATTTGGCATAACCTTCCACTTTCTTCTATAATATTCTATATAAATGGTCATTAATCTTCTGCTTTTGAATACTTCCAGAGATAAGAGACCATTACCTCCCAAAGGACCTTGTTCCATATTTAGAAACTCTATTAGAAATATCCGCCTTGTGCTGTCCTGAAATCTTTATCTTTTTGATTCTCCCATTGGTCCTGAGCATTAATAAAGACCAAATGCAAGTGTAGATATCATTGTCTGTTAACTCCTGTTAACAGTCTCCTTTCCCACTAGACTGTGAGAACCAGGAGGGCAAGTCCTGTAACTTTTATCTCTATGCCCAGCTCTTCGGACAAAACCTGGTAAAAGTGGCTCCAGGAAATGCATTGGTTTTATGCCATGGGACTGCAGAGTGAGTCAACCAGCTGTTTGGAGACCAGCAGATCTACTGAGTCTTCTCTTCCCCATTCTTTCAATCATATCCCGAATGGCAGTGCTTGGAATCTGGGTGACACTTAAATATATCTTTCAACGTTCTTATGTAATACATAGGTTTCCACGTTGTTGCCTTCCTTGAATGGGCTTACTTTTTGTCTCTGTCTACTATTCTCTGTGGGCCTTCAGAATACAACAGGTGTGTCAGATCTATGTACCTGACATGCCCCATCAGGAGCAGTCATTGGCCTGGGCTCAGACACTTAAACACCTTTAAAGCAATTAAGTGTCCCCTGATCCACCCTTTCCCTGATCGTGAACATTGATCCCTTCCCATTTTCATCGCTGTGGTCTTCTCGTTCTTGGTTCATTTCCCTCAGTAAAGAAGGAGATGTTTTTGTGTACCTTATTTCACTGTGTCCTCAAGAATCCCCTGCTGTGGAAACAGCACATGTTTGCTTGTATTAATAAGGGATTTATCAGGGCAGCCCGGGTGGCTCAGCAGGTTTAGTGCAGCCTTCAGCCCAGGGCTTGATCCTGGAGACCCAGGATCAAGTCCCACATCAGGCTCCCTGCATCCTTGCATGGAGCCTGCTTCTCCCTCTGCCTGTGTCTCTGCCTCTCTGTCTCTCTCTATCTCATGAATAAATAAATAAAATCTTAAAAAATAATAAATAAAAATAATAATAATAATAAGGGATTTATCAAAGGAAGTAGCAGAATGCTGCTAATTGGAAATACAACTGATACCAAAATATACTTCTTTTGGTCTTTAATACAGTGCTCTTCCCTTGTACCAAAAATCATACCTATCCACAACTTGAGTTAAAAACCAGCAACAGTGATTGAAAAAGGTGGTTATAGTGATGGATTTTGACATTATAAGCTCAACCAAAAAAAAAAAAAAAAAAAAGACCAGCAGTATCTGATGGGTGAAGGGGATGGGCAGAATGAAGTGGGAATTAGGAGGTTAGGATATATTCCCAGTGAGAATAGGAGTCTTTGTCCAAATGTTTTCAAAGGATAAAAGGCTGGATTTTGGGAGTAAAATGTTAGAGCTTCAGTGCCTTAGATGAGGTATATTTTTTGACATATTACCCAGAGATGGAGTGGCTGAAGTGGTGTGATGAAAATTAGGAGCTTCCTGGCACTTTAAGGCAAGCGTGTTGAGTGGTCCATCCATAGGTTGATGAAACCCAAGAGGAGAGAAGAATTCTATGCATGCAGATGAAAAGGAGCCCTACAATCTAGGCAAAATGGGTGATAGGTTGCCCACATCATGGGATACCCTAGAAACATATTGAGTTATGAGGATTTAAAAAAATCCTCCCTTTAAGATTAATAATAACTCTCATTAATAAGAATTGATTATATGCCAACATAATAGCTTTACAAGCATAATATTATTTTATCCCCACAGTAAGCCTTGAGGTTAGTATAATTATTTTCACCCATTTCCAGGTGAGGAAGTGGAATCTTATAAAAGAAACTTGTTAAAATTATTCAGCATTTTGAACCAGAATATGACTCTAAGTAGTCCAACCCTTGAGCAGCACTGTCCGATAGAAATATAGTGACAAATCATAGGTATAATTTCAAGTTTTCTACTGGTCACATTTCCAAAGGCAAAATGAAACAAGTGAAAGGAATTTTAATAATAGCATTTTATTTAAACCTATATATCCAAAATACTATAATTTCAACAAGATCAGTATTTTCAAAATTACTAAGGAGATAATTTTATATACTTTTTTTCATACTGCCTTCAGTAGTCAATGTGTATTTCACGCATTTAAACTTAGGCTGCATTTCAATGACTCAGTGGCCATCTATATAGGGGTGGTGGCTATGAGGGAGCACTGGAGCCTGATTTCTGAGGCTCCACCATGACACAAGGGCAGAGGGTGGAGAGAGACATATCTTTGAAGAATAAAAATTCTGGCTGAGTCTTTTTGCTATAATAATAGATGTCCTTAAGAAAATTTCTACAGCCCTTTCTGAGCAGGGACCTCAGAATACTAGCCACATTTTCTCGTGTATAAAGACAACAGAAAATTATATTCTATGCAAGAGCTCACAAAATATACACCAGTGTATACTTGAAGAAGTATCATCAGTGATTTGCCAGCCAACCATATAAGTAATCAAAATGAATATTCAGAATGAGATAGTCTCATTCTAGAGGGGCAGGCAATGTGTACTGAAAGAAGTTACACATGGGATGATATGTAAATAATTGTTTTAAGTCTATTGCAAAGATGAATGCAAATGCCAAAAGTTGTTCTTAAAAACATACATAAATAACCAAGTAGTTTTGTTGTTGTTTCCATGTTTACCCATCTTGCTCACCCTGTACCTCCCACCTCTGGCAACCACCTGTCCCTTCTCTGTGTCTATGAGCTTGGGGCTTTTTTTTTTAATTGCTGTTTCTTTGTTTGGTTCTGTTTTTCCGAGATTCCCATGTAAGTGAGATTATATGTATTACTTTTCTCAGTCTTATTTCTCTTGTAATGCCCTCAGGGCCATCCATGTTGTCACAGATGATCTCCTTATTTTTTAGGGCTGAATAATGGTCTCTTTTCCATTCACCATCAGTGGACACTTAGGGTGCTTCCATCTCTGGGCTATTGGAAAAGACGCTGCACTAGAAAACTAGAGTGCTGATCAGTCATTTTAAAACCAGCTGGGAAGTGTGTGTTGGATTTAAAAGCTGCTACATTTCCTGCGTTTTGTGTAACTCAGGTGGGATTCTGTAACCCTTCACTCTGATCATCAGGAGAATGAAAAAGTAAGCTGTTTTTGCAAAACTCAAAGCTGACCATGGGTAAAGTTATAAATAGAATTAAAACTGAGTTATCAGAGATGAATATTAATATTGCAAGTGAAACAAAGTCTGTGTAATGTAGGTAGGGAGCAGAAACAAAATGAAAAAGAAAAAAATAAGAATGCTGGAACGTAAGATATACAAATGGGGGAAAATGAGCCTTGTTGTAGCATATGCAAAAATTAACTTGAAAATAATCTTACACCTAAATGTAAAGACTAAAACAATAGAACTGATGGAAGAGAACAGAGAAGAAAATCTTAGTGACCTTGGGTTAGGCAAAGATTTCTCAAGTGGGTTATGAAAAGCACAAACTAAAAGAGCAAGAAATACTAATAAATTGGACTAATAAACTGGTTTTTGTTGTTCTGAGACATGAATAAGAAGATGACAAGCCACAGACTCAGCATATTTACAAAGTATATGTCTGATAAAAGATTTGTATCTGGAATATGCAGAGAACTCTTAGAACAGTACAAGAAGACAAATGACCCAATTTAAAAATGGACAGTGGATTTTAAGAGACACATCAGTAAGGAAGACAAGGATAGCCAGTAAATGCCCACCCCCCCAAAGTGCTCAACATCATTAGTCATCAGGGAAATGCAAATTAGGTCACCAGGAGATTCTACTTCACACCCACTACAATGATCAAGATCTTAAAAGAGTGAAAATACCAAGTGTTGGTGAGAATGTGGGACAACCAGAACTGTTGTACATGAGTAGACATGTAAAATGGTACATCCACTTTGTAAAACAGTTTGTCCATTTCTTAAGAAGTTAAACAGTCTCACATTATGGCCCACCAGCAGGAGAAATAAAAACATTCACATACAAAAATTTGTATGTGAATATTCACAGCAGCTTTGTTCATAGAATGCCAATGTCCATCAACCAGAGAAAACAATTAGTATATCCATTCAGTGGAATGTTAATTCAGCAGTGAATGTGATATATACAACAGTATCAGGGAATCTCAGAAGTAGTACACTAAGTGAAAAACGCCAGACACAAAATACTGCGTATTATATATGACTACACAAAATTCTTGAAAGCAAGGCAGGAGGTACTAGAACCCAAAGAGTGGGGTGGAAGAGACCACCTAAAAGGGGTATGAGGAAAATGGGGAGGAGGGAGATAGAATTGTTGTATATAGTGATCGCGTGGTGGTTGCAGACTGTATACATTTGTTGAATCGTTCATTTAAAAGGAGAGATTGTAATGTATGTCAATTTTTTTCACAGAGCTGAAAAATAATGCTTAAAAATACTATTCCAGAACAAAACCAACATTACTTATTTTAACAAATGTACATACTTTAAATTTCTTTTAATGGAGAAACACCCCAATGCTTAAGTAACGGTATCTTAACTGCTTACAATCTTCAAAAATATACCTAAAATAAATTATGAAATTAAAAAATAAGTTTATATGTAGGATGTCTCAGACATACAAAGGAAAAGAAGGTACAGATGTTAATTTCAGACTATCTCAAAAATAAAGTATATTTAATTGAAATTAGTAATTTCAAATTGACAAGCATGATATCCATAAGAGGAAATAATAGCCATGCTGTTTTCTAAGTTAGAAAGCTTTCAAATACATAAAGCAAAAACTGATAGAAATATAGGATATATTGAGTTTCAGCCACTAAAAAGGCAAATCATAATTTTAATGACAGTTTTAAGAATATAATCATTATGAGTAGATATCAAAGCTTATATCCATAAAATGGAATAAAATTGGATTTTCATGTGTTTTTGGAGAAATTACATAAATTGAGGGTGCAAGAAAACCTCATTAAATTCCAAACCATAAAAATTATACAGGCCCCCTTCTTGGCTACAGTGAAGTAATACTACATCAGAAACAAACTTTTAAATGGGAAGTTCAACATACCTGGAAATTAGAGGAAGGTGAAGAATTTTTCTAAATGCTTATTTAATCCAAAAGGAAGTAAAACTAAAAATTATAGCCTATTTTCAAAACCACAAAAGAGGAATATTTCACAGTAAAGCTTATGGAATGTGCTCAAAGCTGTCATTGGAGATGTTTTAATAGCCTTCAGTGCCTTCATTATTCAAACACAAAGATGATGATAAATGCACCTCACATTCCATTTGATAATTTAAACAAGAATAATGGTGTGGACCTAAGGAAAGCAGAAGGAAAATAAAGTTAATAGCAGAAGGCTGTGAAATAAGAAAAATGAAAAGCAAAACTAGAATTAAATTTTCGAAAGCTGGTTCTGTGAATGAGAAAATGGCAGTCCTCCGGCTAATTTAGGAATGAGTAATGGAGTAAATATTGTTAAGCTAAACACTAAATAAGGTAGCAGACAACAATGAACATGGAAAACAGTAATAAGATAACAGTAAAACCTAGCATTTATTTGGTACTTATGTACTAGATACAATACTAAGTATTTAATGTGGGTTCTCTCACTTAATTATCACTCTATAAAATTAGTGCTATGATGATCCCATTTTGCAGATGAGGAACCTAAAACTCGAGGCAGTTTGGCCAAGACATCTTGGTTTGCAGAGGTTGGAAACAGGATCACAGCCTTTATCCTGGTAGTGGGTCTGGGTTTTGATTCCTAGAACATAACACTGTAAAATGCCATCCCCTACATAGGTGTATTTTAATTGTATGTGTATAATACACATTTTAGTATATACTGTATATGTTAGGTATATATAATACACACATGGCATGTATTTATGATATGCATATATTGTATAAATATATAACATGTAATATGTACATATATGCATTGTATATATAATTGTATATAATATGCATATGTTGTAATACAAAGTGCTATAATATATATGTATGTATGCATATATACATACATTGTATATATACACATCTATATGTATACGATGTATATAATATACATTTCAATTAGTCAAATTGAAATAGATTTCATTTCAGTTAATCAAATCTACTAGAATTTTCCCTTGAATTTTCTTAGAATTTTTTCCATTTCTCCTTGCCATATACAAATTTTCCTTGCCCTTGGATAAAAATTTTCATTTTTTTCCTAGTCTGAATGTTTCTCCCTTTAAATTTAAGTCTTTAAATTACCCAAAATTTATTTTTGTGTCTGGCGATATCCTATTTGATCTTTCCCCAAATGCTCAATCTTCACAATAATGGCCTTTTGCTACATAAACCATTCTTTCTCCAAGGGTTGGAAATTCTTCCTTGAGCAAAGGTTGATAATTATCCAGAACATAGGATACCACTCTTTCCTTTTCATATTCACAGCTGATAGAAGTAACTGCTCCTGGGACTCTTCCTGCTGAGTGGAGGAAAAGCTTCAGCATTCTTATTAAGACTCCTTCATTCAAACATTTACTTAGAGTCAATTATGTGCAAGTACTCTGTTAACAGTGGGGGATAGATAGGGTGGTTAAGAACAGAGGGGGTCCATCCCTGTAGTGGATGAGTTGGGCTTATGACCAGTACTTAGGCATTAAAGGTACTGAAGAAATAATTATAGAAGAGAAGTGTTTAACAAATAACTATACAATAACAAGTGTTATGAAAAAGGAAACAGTGGCATGACAGCCTAGAGTAGAGCAACCCAAACATGAATAGAATGGTGGGCCAAGAATAATTTCCTTGAGATTTAGACTGAGCTCTAAACAATAGATGGGGAGGAAAAGTGAGGAGGGAAGACCTCTATTTCAGGTAACATGGTGAACTAGACATACTAGAATGTTGTATATAACATTGCATATATATATTATATATGGAACATTTTATATATATATATATATATATATATGAAAGGAAGAACTATCCCAGTAAATATGGCTTAAACAACATATCCATTTTTCTTATAAATGATTGGCAGTTCCATGAGAGATGGTAGTGTTCATGGGTGTTCTCTTGGGCTCCTCATGGTTACAGTGGTCATAGCAAACCCAGCAAGTCATCTCCTCTCAGGACATTGGGAAGGAAATGTGGGTTCTCTCTGTCCCCATCTCTCTTTCTCTCTCTCTCTCTCTCTCCCTCCCTCCCAGGGGGAGGGAATCTTCTCCCCAGAATCTCCCAGCAGACTTCCCATCAGGTGTGCTGGTCAGGATTGTCCTATATCTATATGCTGTCTACAGGGGAGACTGGGAGAGTGAGGGTTTCTGTGTTTGCAGCCTTCACAGCAGAGACTAGAGGAGCAGCTCTGAGTAGGCAACCAGTAGAGTCTCTCACACTTCCCTTTGTAGGTTTGTTGTGAGAAGAAAATGCATATTTAGGAAGCAGGGATAACTAGTATATATATGTATATATATATATGTATATATATATATATGTGTGTGTGTGTGTTGTTTTTTCCTTACTTGCTCTTTTTAATCTGTGACTTCTGAATTAACCACTTTTGGAGTTTGGTTTGGGTAACTTTGTTGGGATTTCCTAAGGCAACTAGTCTGTCCATGGGGAAATTCCCAGCCTCTCAAGATAGATGGACTACCAGTAGCCCAGGGTAACTGGCTGGCTTGGGAAATCGGATGCTAACTCTAATTAATTCAGCTACCTAGCTGAATTCTCAATTAAGAGGAAGTAACTTGGGTCGGGTCTATACATTGGTACAAGTCAATCAGTAGATAAGGATTTGCTGAATGCACAAGATTCTGTCAGAGCTCAGACGCAGAAAAGCTAATGTCTTCTGCAGGAATTTAGTACCAGTGAATGAAATGGAGAGTGGTGCAGTACCAGTCAGTTACCAGCTGGATAGTCAGGGCTGGCTTCCCAGGAGAAATGGGATTTGGAGCTGGGCCTTGAAGCTAGTGTGATTTCCAGAAGTGAAGGGGAAAGAGAAGGGGCGTATCCATGCTGGGTACATCATTATCCAGAACAAGGAGGGCTTGAGGAAGAGGGTGGAGAGAAGGCGGAAGAGCTTTTTATCGGGCTCTGTGAATTAATGACAGGTTTTCACTGCCCAAAGAAGAGAATACCTTTCCCCAAGCAGGATTCCTTTGTCTGATTATTATCTGCTGAGCTTAGCTATAAAACTTAATACCCTCATCATTGTACTTTTTCTGTCAGAAAAGAAAGAAATGTGTTTCTTTTATCTTCCTGGCCTTCTGTTTTTCACTTAGTAAGGCCAGACCTAAAAAAAAAAAAAAAAAGGAAGGCCAGGTCTTTTGATAGTAGAAGAAATTAATACACCAGTTCGCCAAGACTATCACCTGGGGCTCCTCAGGATGCCCATGGGAAAAAAATTAAATTACTGTTACCTTCTAGTCTTCAGTATCCGTATGCCACTATGTCCACATTTGCATTAAAAGCAAACAAATTGAATGTCTACCATATGCAAAATATCTTAGAAACCACTAGGGGAGTTTCTGAGCTAAGATAGTGAATCTACCACCAGGGATGCTCAGGTGGAGATACATGTGTACCTGTGAATTACCCACAGGATACATAAGGCAGAGAGAAGCATGCTTAGTAGTGGATGAGTGTGAACCTAACTGGCCTGATATTTGGAAAATTGAACTTTGATTTTACAGTGTGCAGAAACCATTTAAAAAAAATCAATGTCCCTGATCTGTTCAGTGGGTTTGAGGACAAAAGGGGAGCTGGATGGGATGAGCATTGTCAAGTTTTTTCCTGAGGTTCTGTTTCTCTTATTTATTAGATAACTTGCAACAGAATGCCACCTCTGTGTGCTAGGGAGCATTGGTAAAATGAACAAGTCAGTCCAAGACCTTGATCTTAAGGTTCTCAGGACCGATGACCCAGTGACCATATGGATCCTGGGGGCAGGGTGTTGTGGTAGATGAGTAAAAAATAAAGAATAGAATTGGTTCATCTACTCCAGACTTGCTGCTTTACACTATGACTATCCCCAAAAAGAAGATATAGATGGGTTTTAATTAAAAGTCTCTTTCTTAGACTGCTTCTTCCCTCTTCAGGTGACCACCGTTAAAGGCAGATTAATTTTTTTTTTTTTTTTTTACAGCTGATATGACAGGGTTTGGGACCTGTTGAATGTGTCCGTGGAGGGAGAGAGGAATCAAGTTCACCTCGTAGAGTTCTAGAACAAGCTGGTGGGTGCATGGTGGTCTCATGTATATTGAGGGAAACTGACAAAGGAGCATGCTTTAGTGGGAGGAGCAGGAGTTCTGGCTGTTGTCTAGATAACCACTAGAGAGACCATAGTGTAATGTGTGTCGCTGGGAGCTGTCCAAAATGGAGAAGTGCTGATAGTGTGATTTTTTCCCCCTAAATAATTGCATAGTGCAGGATCATCAGATGTACAGGTGTGTCATTTGTTACATGAGCCTGGTTGGGACACAGTTAAGTGGATCTGGGGCTGTGACCCAGCAGAAGGAATCTGCTCTACTTTATACAGGGCAGGCGTGGGAGTGGAGCTAACATCTGGGGCTCTGTACAAGAGAGCCTAAGCTTAGGGCAAAGTATTCAGGAGGATGCTAAGTAATGACAGGTGCCCAGCGTGTGGAGCTTGGAGTCCTTGGTTCAATGCGAAGTTGCATTTAGGATGAGGCTTATCCTCCAGGGAGAGGGGGTGCCTGGGCCTAGTGGAAGCATGGAGTTCTTGCTGGGATAGGGGCAGCCCCAGTCTCAGCCAGCTAATTGCTGCCAGCCAAGAAAGCCCTCCTTGAATTGGCCACTGGGCAATCTTGCTTGTCTAAACGTTGTATTCTTCTCTTTATAAGCCTCATTTAAGTTTTTTTTATCTTATATGTGGGTTTATGGAATTGCCTCTTTTCTTCCTTTAGCTCATGATGCTGAGGACTTCACACTCTTGCCTTCTTCCTCTGAAGAGGTACTTCACTAATTCTGGATAACACAGTATTTTCCAGTAGGTCAAACTGAGTCAAACTTTTACACTGGTACCAGGATCAAATCAAGATTTCACCTGCTTATCCGTACACATTTTTCAAGGTTTCACCAGTATTTTTTAATGATTTATTTATTGGGGGGCGGGTAGTTAGGGGAGTACAGAGACAGAGGGAGAGAAATGCTCAGTACACTCCCCACTGAGCACAAACCCAACACGCAACTCGATCTCACAACCTTGACTGAGATCATGACCTGAATGGAAACCAAGGTTCGAGACTTAACTCACTGAGCCACCCAGGTGTCTCAAATTTTCACTAGTATTTTTGAACAAGGTGCCTCAGCCATAACACCCTTGATGTTTTGGGGCAGATAATCCTCTTTTTGGGAGTTTGTCTAATCTTAAGGTGTTTGGCAGCATTCCTGGCCTCTACCCACTAGGTACCCAGTGGCTGTCTTCCCCTCAGGATGTGGTAACCACACATGACTCTAGTGTTGCCAAATGCCAGAGAGTGGGCAAAATCAGCCCTAATTAAGAACCAGTGTACTGAAATCAGACAAAATCATGTGTGAGTCTGCTATTGAGGCCATCCCTGACTGTGATGTCCTTGAAGGTAATGGGGTGGAAAATTCAAGCCACCAACTCAGAGACCAGCCAAGTGGATTTATGTCCTTTTATTTCTGTCATGTGACACATAAGCAGCACCCAGATGTTGCCTGACACACATTATCTGTGGACCCCATGGTGATATCATCACTTTACCTTGTTTGGGACACAGAAGGGGCCAGATTCTCTTTCTTCGCTAACTGAAACATGGGAAGCAAGCCAGAGTTATTTCTACACAAAGAGTACTTGGAACTTTTTATGTTTTCATCCCTTGGTACATGCACCATGTCACCAATTTGATTTTGGGGGTAGGCGGAAGTGCCCAGAGGTGTCAAACTGAGTTTTCTTGCTGAGCACAATGGACAATACTTTGGTCTGTCAATTCCATCTGCTTACCTTGCTAAAGTCAAAGCATGACATGGGGAGCATCTTCCCGAAGGTCTAAAGAGGTAAGTTTCAACCCTACTACCATTTACTGGCTTTGTAACTTTGGACAGTGGTGTTTTAAAGTCTCAGTTTCCTGTTATGTAAAGTGGGGATGTGAATTCTTGCTTAATTCACAGTTATTTCCAGAATCAAATGAAATCATCTGAAAGTGCATTGTAAACTAGAAAATGCTGTGCATGCATTATCCTCATCATTCCCATTATCATTTTTGAAAGATGGACATCATCTTCACAAACTGACCTGTTAAATATCCCTTTATAGACTCAACTCCCTTGGCTAAAAACTCATCTAACTAGGATATTTTCATTGGATTTAACCACTCAGCCAGGCTCAATTCAAGAACCCCAGTGGGTTTTAAATCTGCTCACTACTGGCTAAATAATATGTTTGAAGAGAAAATAGCAAGCAGTGATCAACATCTTATTCATAGGCATAATAGCGCTGCTAAAACTCCCCTTTCTCATCCCCTATTATTATTAATATGCTGTTATTACCTAACGTACACTGTGTCCTAGAGTGTGCTTGTTGCCTTTACATTACATATACATAATACATAAGGCCTACCCTCCAAAACCAGCCATTATAAAGAAGCGAGAGGAAATCACCGATGGTGGCAGATGTGGTAAGGCACTAGCGTTTCAAGCTTGCTCACTGTGATCAGGCCTTTATTCTCCTTGTCACGTCATGAAATATTCCTTACTTCCAGATTCAGAATTAACCAGCAGCTGTGAATGCAGATTCTGTCAGGTGGCCTGCTTGGTGCGTCCACAGACATCATCTCTGGTTTTCAGTCTCAGACCAAGTGAACGGCTTTGTCTCTATTTTTCAGGTGCACAATCTAAGAGAGAATAGAATTGACCCACCTCCCAATGTGTGTTTTCAAACTCTGAGTAGTGTTCATTTCTGTATTCTGTGTTGCTTCCAGGTCAAGAATGCTTAAATATTCCCACACCAAGGGGAATTAAAAGAGACATACAACAAAAATACTCCGTATAGGAACAGTGTCTGTGCAAACAACAAAGCAGAACCAAAGTTATGGAGCTTATGCTGTCATTAATTTGGGTCTTGATTTCCCAGCTAGGAGTTAGAATTGATTGGTTGGTTCATTTCCCCAACTGCTGTATATCTCAGGCTTGGTTGCACCTAAGGATCATTTAGTAGACTTTACTAACACAACACATTACCCAAAAAGCCATGACAAGGTCCTACCCTCAATTGCCCATTAACATCACTTGTGATCTTGATCAAACCAGAACCAGCATTAGTGCCAGGCCTCACCACTGGCTTTTCCAGGGCAGACCCAGTATAGTGGGATCAGGTGATTCTCTGGTGCAGCCCAGTGTCGGACCTTGCCTCCAGCTGGTTTTCATCAGTGTCCTAGTGAAGTTGGCTTTTGCTCTGGGCCCTCAATAACATCATTCATATAAAGCATGAGCATCAGAGGCTGAGATTTTCTCTGGCATTCTCCTTAGGTGCTAAGGAACAGAAATTAAGAAATCACTGTAACACTCTTGGGACACCTGGGTGGTTCAGTCAGTTAAACATCTGCCTTTGGCTCAGGTCGTGATCCTGGAGTCCTGGGATAGAGCCCCACATTGGGCTGGGGAGCCTCCTACTTCCTGTGCCCCTCCACCCTCTCTCCTGCTCTTTGTCTATGTCTCTCACTCTGCTCTCTCTCTCTCTCTCAAAGTCTTTTAAAAAAATCATTGTAACGCTCTTTTTGGATCTACTTTTTAATCTTCACTTTCTGTTCTGTTTTGGTGTTAACAGTTTTCTTCATAGCATCTTATCTGGTCACTTGCAGTCTTGTAGATGTCTGGGAGACATCTGTACTGGGAAGGTATGTGACTCTCACAGGTTGCATTGACTGGGACTGCGTTGGAATGTTCTTTTGCACTAAAAGTACAAGCTCCGTTTCCTAATCACCTTTTCCTTTTCTAACTGTACTTTCTATTTCCAGGTGCAATCGACTGCTCTATCCCCAAGAATTCTAGAGAGATTTCATTTATAGCTTTCACTGCCTGATGATCATTTGAATATCTCATTTGAGTCAGTTTCCAAAATGATTAAGATTTTTGGAATGAGTCAAATCTGATTTTTAGTCCTAGCTCCTGTAATTCTTGAAGATTGTGTGATTTCCTTGATGTCTGTTTTTTAGGGTTATTGTGAGAGAAAGATATTCATAAATTGCTTATCATGTCTGTTACATAGTGAGCATTCAACAAATACCATATTATTATCATCATAGATATAATAATGCTCTTTCCTTTTTATCTGTGATCTCCTAAGAAATAGGAACATTCCACATTCACTGCTCTTTCCTTAGTGTCTAGTATAGAGTTTGGCACACACAATGAATGTTTAGATAAATGAGTCACTTTCAGAATTAGGTGATTTTTTTTTTTAAGGGGGATTTAGAGCATTAGGAATTCCTTTGATCAGTAATCAAATCCCCAAATGGAAAGTACAGGCTTAAATGGAATTATCTTGTGCCACATACCATCTTCTGTAGTACTTTCTAAGGTTGACATTCATTTGCCTTCTGCACTCTCGTGTATGATAAATTCTAAATCTAGACAAGTTAGACAGCTATCCTCAACACCTGGTTTCCTTGACAACCCTTCATATAAATAGTAAGGGCCTGTTACAGGGGTGAATGTCAATATAACAGTCTGAGGATTCATGGTCAAGATAAAAATATTTTAAATTACAGTAAGACTCTTGGTTAATGTTTTTAGATGTATTACAAGAGCTGAGTAAAGATACCATCTTTCCTTTGGATGACCAGTAAACAAGGGTCATTTCGGTTGTCAGCCAAGAGAAATTCTGTCATGATAAGGCTTTCCTTTGGGTCTCCACTTTACCAGGAGAGTTTCACCTTCCATGTTGTGTGAGAGAAAACAGTCTTTAAGCCAACTGAAAATTAATTAAGTGGCACCTCTGGTTCACCCTCCTTAACCCACTTTACCTGCTCAAGGTTACCTTCCTGTGTGTTTAGAGTTCAACTGACCTGAGGGGTTCATCTCTGAGGCTGAGACCAGAGAGCTTCACAGGCAAGAGCTTCACCTCCAAAGGATTACAAAGTCCTCTGAAAATGAAAAGCACCTCATTAATGCAGAGCAGCATGGTGCCTCATTAATTGCAGCCTCTGAGGCTGCCTTTTGGAAGGTTCCTGACAGAAGGAAGTGGTAGGAATGAGAGAGGGGGGATCATGGGCAAGTGTTCCCCTAAAATCTCTAGATGAACTTGGGAACAGATAGTTGTAATGTTTTGTGATTGAACTGCCAGCTGAGTAAATTTATGAAGAACCTCTAGACTTAGCTGATGCTAATATCGGGATTCAGGTATTGAGTTTATTTGTGTTGTTTTGTACACTTCTCTGTTTTGCGCCTAGCTTAGTGTCATATAATCCTGTAGAGCATAGTTTCTCAACTATTAAAAAATTTTATCATCACCCTCTCCCCAGGAGCCTATTTAGGTACTTTTTTTTTTTCCTAATTGCGCCCTTCCCCTCCATGAGATTTTAATAACAAATCATGGTAATATCCAAGATTTTTTTTTTTTTTGGCCTCACAAGAAGCAATTTTGCCTTGTTAAGAATGCATGCTGAAGAATAAATTTATAATAACAGGGAAACAAATAAGAGGGCTTTTCCCCCCTCCCTTGCCTTTACTAGCAAAATGATTATCTCCATTCTAACACTTGGAGCAGGAGTTGAGAGAGGATGGGGGGTGGTTTTAGCTGGTTAAGCCTGGTCTCTCTCTAACTCCCAAATCCTGTGTTCTCTCTAGGTCATGTTCTAGATCACCTGTGATGGATTTCTGTACATACAGGCACATAGACACATATGAAGACTGCAGATAAATTGGTTATGACAGACACTGATGAAAACACCACACTATCTAACTTAGAACTAGAATAGTATCAACAAAACTATCCCTTTCTTATTCAGTCCCTCTATCACTTCCAGCCCCTATTAACATAAACCACTATTCTGAGTGCTGTAATAATGCCTTTTGAAATAATTGTTGTCTCTTAAAGCAGTCCTCTGGTGTTTGAAAGGATGAATGAATGATCCATGATCACAGCAGGTTCACCACTATATCCCCATCCCCAGGAATGGTTCTCAGTAAGCATAGCTTGTGTACTTGTATTGTTTTACTTTTTCAAAACTATTCACTGAGTGCCACACTGACACTGTGTGTCAGAAATTGTGCTAAGTATACATACATAAATACATACTGTGCACTATAATAAGAATTGCAGCTTCTAAAAATATTAAGTCCAGGCTACGCAGGAGCTAATGCAATTTTCTCCTCAGTGCATTGAAAAATCTATTAGTTAAGAAGGCAGCTATATTTCAGGAAATTAAACCACTGTAACAGTCCAGTTCACAAATCAGAACTCCCAGTGCTTTGAAATGCTTCATTTCATAACGTAAAGTACTGAGGGATGTTCAGGCAATCCGTAAATGCTCTGGTGACCAATCCCCCCAAGCTTCACAAAGCTAAATACAGAATGCTTCTTGCCGGGCGTGAGAGGGAGGAGTTTTGTTGCTGATATGAGAAGGAATGTGTTTATAGATCCATGATCGCATTCCTCATGATTCATTCTACCTTTGTCATTACTCCAGAATTAATTATGTTTATGGAAGGTGGTTTCTCAGTAGATTTGTGAATAATGAGCATTTCAGGTGGAAGCCAGTTAACTTATTTTAGGCTGGAGTTGTAACCTGTGAATAATATTTACTGATGCTTAGTGTAGAACGCTGTCACCTAAAAAGACCAGCCTGGGGGCTCTTACAAGGTTTCCTTCCAAGTTTCCATTGTGGGAAGATGTGAAATATATAACTCAGCTCTCCTGTTGATACCGGTTCCTTAGAATTTCACTCTAGCCGACCAAGTGTGGTTTTTATGGAAATAGGATTTCTAAGTTTAAAAAAGGACACCCAGGAAACCTTTGTGGCTTTAGTCTAAACTGCCTGTGAGGTGTAGGGTTATCTAAAAAACTCCTGATCTTCCCTCAACCCTTTCTCATATTAATCTTTGAGAAAGTTCTTCTCTCCTTATACATCCAACTGCATCAAGTTCAGGTGGTACACTTAAGTTTTGGACTATTTTATGTCTTGTTTCTACCCAACAGTGAGCTGGTTGGTAATCCACTCTAAATGATTCAACCAACAAGACCTTGAGAAATAAGTGTTTACTGTGTCTGCTTAGGATGCCCTAGGGTATAGTCTGGGGACAGCTGCTTTAGGATCTCATGAGGCTCTGGTTAAGAGTACAGGTGTGTGTTTGTTTTTTTAATTTTTAAAATGTTTTTATTTAAACTCCAGTTAGTAAACATAAAGTGTAACGTTAGGTGTACAATATAGTGATTCAGCACTTCTGTACAGCATCCAGTGCTCATCTCGAAAAGTGCACTCCTTATTCCCCCATTACCTGTTTCACCCAACCCCCCACCTGCCTCCCCTCTGGTAACCATTGGTTTGTTCTCTATAGTTAAGAGTCTATTTCTTGGGATCCCTGGGTGGTGCAGCGGTTTCGCGCCTGCCTTTGACCCAGGGCGTGATCCTGGAGACCCAGGATCGAGTCCCACGTCGGGCTCCCGGTGCATGGAGCCTGCTTCTCCCTCTGCCTGTGTCTCTGCCTCTCTCTCTCTCTCTCTCTCTCTCTGTGTGTGTGTGTGACTATCATAAATAAATAAAAATTAAAAAATTAAAAAAAAAAAGAGTCTATTTCTTGGGCAGCCCCAGTGGTGCAGCGGTTTGGCGCCGCCTGCAGCCTGGGTTGTGATCCTGGAGACCCGGGATCGAGTCCCACATCGGCTCCCTGCATAGAGCCTGCTTCTCCCTCTGTGTCTCTGCCCCTCTTTCTCTGTGTCTATGAATAAATAAATACAATTTTTAAAAAAGAGTATTTCTTGGATTGCCAAAACAAAACAAAAAAACAAAAAAAAAACACCGCAGATTTCTGGGCCCCACCCCAGGCCTGATGAATCCTCACTTCTGGGTGTGGATCCTGGGAATCTACATTTTCTCCCCTTCCCTTATTTATTCATTCATTCATTCATTTAGAGAATGTGAATGGGGTGAAGACCAGAGGAAGATGGAGAGAGAATCTCAAGCTGAGCAAGGAGCCCCACACGGTGCTCGATCTCATGACCCTGAGATCATGACCTGAGTTGAAATCAAGAGTCAGATGCTTATCACACTGAGCCACCCAGGTGTCTGGGAATCTGCATTTTCTGTAGGCATCCTCCAAGGCTCTGATGCCCCTGAACTGTATTCTGTTTGTCTTTCTTTCCATAGGTTGCTAGAGTATATTCTAAACATGTAGTCGAGGTTCTTCTGTCTCTTTGCTAGTGAAAACCTTTTTCTTTCTTCCCACCATTTAGGACATTGTACAGTGCTCGTTGGCATGGTATACAGTATGCTCCAACACTTGACGCTTTCCTGCCTCTCCATGTTCTTCTCTATCACTTCCAATCCCAGGCTTTACCTTAGTCTTATCAGACTATTGCATGCATGTGCACACATAAACACACACAGTTGTTTATATCTGTGTGCCTTCACTGATGATAATCTCTCTCCTATCCTGCTTTTCTCTCAGTGTAACTGAGAGAAACTCAATTTTCAATTCATTTTCTAAGACCAAATTTAAAGCTCATCTCTAACAAACATCTCTAACTGGTTACTCTCCCTCCTCTCCTCTTTAATTGTACTTCTACTAGACAGCTATTATACATCCACTCAGAATACATCTTAATCCAGTTTATACCATTCTAGAATTACAAATGTGGTAACTAGTTTCCAAAGTGTCCCCCAATAATCCCTGTTCACTAGTATTCTCACCCTCGCCTGGTACCTAACCATGTTGCATAGGGCTGATCTGTATAACCAAGAAGACATTACAGAAATGATACAGTGTCATTTCTGAGGCCAAGCCATAAAAAACACCCTAGTTTCTCTCTTGCACACTCTTTTTTTTTTTTTTTTTTCTTTAGAGATTTTATCCATTTATTTATGAGAGACACAGGCAGAGGGAGAAGCAGACTACCTGCAGGGAGGCTGACGTGGGATTCAATCCCGGGTCTCCAAGATCACGCCCTGGGCTGAAAGCAGCACTAAACCTCTGAGCCACCCGAGCTGCCCTCTTGCTCACTCTTGATCACTCACTGTAGGAGAAGCCAGCTCCCCTGTTGTAAAGACATTCAAGCAGCTGTCCCAGGTTTGCCGTGTGGCAAGGAGCTGAGGCTTCCTCTGGGGAGCCAGCATCAACTGCCATGTGTATATACATGAGCCATTTTAGAAGCCAATCCCAACCATCAGATGTCTGCAGCTTCAACTGACATCTTGACTTTGACATCATGAGAAATCCTGAGCTAGAACCATCTAGCTTATGTGCTCCCAAATCCCTGACACTGAAACTGTGAGATAATAAATAAGTATTGCTGTTTTAAGCTGCTGTGTTTTGAAGTAGCTTATTATGCAGGATTGGATAATGAATATCTGGTAAACCATAGACTTCGAGAGCATCAGCTATGTTTTATTCATCATGGACTCTGGTCCCTAGCCTCTTCTTGGTACCTGGCCCACATTAAGTGTTCTAGAAATGCTTATTTAAATGATCCCAACTGACCAAAAGTGTATTTTGGGGGGTTTTTGTTTTGTTGCTGGCAAGGGTAATGCAAATGCAGAGGACTCTGTCTTATAGATAAGAATCTCATCTTTCCTGTTGCTTTAAATATCTTTAATATAAACAATGAATAACAAATAGCTAGTACTTCTATATAGCACCAGAAATCTCATAGTCCTATGGAGTATGCACTGTAGAGATGCCCATTTTACAGATGAGAGAAAGGGAGGTACATTCAAGTTGAATTACTTGCCCAAAGTGACCTAGCTAGTGAATGATAGAGCTGGGATACAAACCCAGGCAGTCACACTCCAGAGTGCACGCTGTTAATCAGTTTAAAAGCTTGGATTTTAGAAATTGAGCCCTTCCCATGAGGCAGACACTATGCCAGGCACCTTAGTTCTCCTGCCTCACTTAATACTTTTCCAAACCTTGTATGATATGTATCATTTTCTCTATTTTGTGGGTGACAAGGTGGAGGCTTAGAGAGATGAGCTTGCCAGTCTTGAGGTGGTGGAGCCAGATTTAGAGCCTGGCCAGTCAGACGCCCGAGTCTTGTTCCATGGTCCTCCTCCATGGCATCTCCCAGAGTCCCCGCCCCATCCGAGCTCCTCACCCTCCTTTCTCAACAATTATGTTCTGAACATACAGGTTGGTTGCCAAGACGACCACTCCGAAACAACATGAAAGGCAAATGACTTTTCGAACATTCTGCAGCTAGGATGACTTCTTTTTTTAATTTTTAAAAATGTGTCAAGGTGATTTGTAATCCACAGGAAAATGTTGATGTGGGTGAGAAGTCTATTTTGAGCAATAAATATTTCCAGGATGATGGAGGAAAGCTTACAGACTATAAATACAACAAACAACTCCCTAGGAAGAGAGCAGGATATGCTACTATCATCCCTATTATACAGATGAGAAAATTCAGGTTCAGAAAGACCGAGAAACCAGGAATACCCAACTCCAGAGCCCTCATATCTAATTGCCATGAAAAACTGCTCCTTGGTGAATGAAGGTTTGGTTGGAGACAGGCTCAGTCATGACAATACAGGAACCCAGAGGAGTGAAGAGCACACCTGGGCCCAGGGGCAGTGGGAAGGGAGGAGAGAGAGACACTCTCATCATTTCAAAGTAGAATGTCTCCGACTGGGGACTGAGAGAAGAAGGAAAAGCTTGGGTCCTCATTCCCCAGACTTCATGCGCTGTGGTAGTAATACCTGACCTGTAGACTCGGGGCAGGGTGGGGCGGGTGCAGGAAAGGTAGCTAAAATGGTAAGCAGAATGCTCAGAAGGCATTGCCTGACACCCAGGAAGCACTCAGGAAAAGCTAGATGATATTTTCTACTGTTCCCATTAATGGGGCATCCCAGTGCCTCCTGAAAGCCAACATCTTCAAGAAGAAATGTGCACCATTCCTTGATAAAACCAGCCCTTCTTCCGGTCTTTCTCTTGTCTATCAAAGGTCGGCAACTTGGCATCAATCGCATTGAGACATCACTTTCCTTCACACCCTGTGCTTCCATCCCCAGGTTACTACCCTGGTCCTGTTTTCTGAGTAACTTCTCTGTGGACCACCCAGCATCAGATGAACCCTAAAATCACTTGCAGCACTTCATAGAAACTCCCCTTGGGGTCTGTCGGCTGAGGAACTGGCAGTTTGGGGAAGGTGAATTTTCGCTTGAGAGCATCACCCACTCCCTACTCTGCAAAGAAACCCTGAAAACCTGGGATTGCTTACGCTCCTTTATGTAAGTGCATTACGTAGGATTTTTGAGCACGATTGCATTTTTGCTAATTAAATCTTAGAACATCCTTTTTTTTTTTTTTTAAAGATTTTTATTTATTTATTCATGAGAATACACAGAGAGGAGAGAGAGAGAGAGGCAGCGACACAGGCAGAGGGAGAAGCAGGCTCCATGCAGGGAGCCCGACGTGGGACTCGATCCCGGGTCTCCAGGATCATGCCCCGGGCTGTAGGCGGCGCTAAACCACTGAGCCACCAGGGCTGCCCGAACATCCTGCTTAGAATTATTAACAACCATTGCAAGGATAATTGTCCATTAAAAGAAACCTAACTTTCATTTTTATTATTGTTTTAATTACATAAACCCTTTGGTGTGTTCATCTTGAAGAAGAACATACTAGGTTATTGCTCTGCCAGGTGTTGTCATCTTATAGGATGCTCTGGGGTTAAACCCTCCAGGTTTCTGCAGTGTGCCTCTCAGGATGGTCTTCTTTCTGTTGACCCCATGGCTTAATGTTCCTGATTGGACTGGAGTTTATTACAGGGTAGAAATGGGATTTGGTACCAGTAAGAGTTGCACCAAGACACTGTCCCAAAGGTTGCATGGGTGACCACATCCATCCACTTTGGTGAAAGCGGTTTTGTTTTGTTTTGTTTTGTTTTGTTTTGTTTTGTTTTAGTAGGGTTTTCCTCCTAAAATCAAAGGTATACGGTCCAATTTGGAGATCTACCGGAGGAGGCTTAAATTTCCAACATCTTAGTTTGTGATTTTGTTAATAATCTAGGTAGGAAGGGCACTGGGGTGCTGCAGTTGGTTAAGCGACCAATTCTTGGTTTTGGCTCAGGTTGTGACCTCAGGGTCTTGAGATCAGGCCCCGCATAGGGCTTCAAACTCAGTGGGGAGTCGGCTTAAGACTCTCTTTCTCCCCTTTTCCTTCTATCCCACCTGGGTGGTGCGTGCTCTCTCTTTCTCTAAAATAAATAGGTAAATCTTTAAAAAAAAAAAAAAAAAAAAAAAAAGCTAGGGCAGCTGTGTGGCTCAGTCGGTTGAGCATCTACCTCTTGATTTAGGCTCAGGTCATGGTCTTGTTAATAAGATTGAGTTCCCAGTCCAGCTCCATGCTCAGTGCCGAGTTTGGTTGCCCTCTCCATCTGCCCCTCCTCTCTCGGTGTGTGTATGTGTCTCTTGCTCTCAAATAAATAGAAATCTTTTTTAAAAATAATCTATATAAGGATCCTAGGGAAAGATGATGAGAGACTTATTTTCCTCTGACAAAACCATCTTCACTCCTGACTTCCCCTTTACTATCAAAGATAGCATCATTTCCTGCTTTTATCAAGTCCAACATCTTGAATCATCTACACATCCACAGTGCTGACAGACTATCACCAGGAGAAGAGGAATGGCCTTTGCAGAGGCCAGCTTGGTGTCCACCCTCAGGCTGGATGCTTTGTCATTCTCCCAGCAGTATTGCAGAATGAGTGTTCCAAGCCCCCATTTTGCAGATGAGAAAACAAAGCCTCACAGAGGTAAAATGATGGAACTGGTGGTGTTAAAGCCCGGGCTTTGGGGCGGAACAAGCCATGCTTCTTCCATTGCACTGTCTGGACCCTGGACTTCAGTAGTTATGGATGTTTCTGCTGCTGGTTGCAGGAAACGTCAAAGGTAGGATTTAAACCCAGGCCTGGCCAACTCTGCAGTCATGCACGTTCATCAAACATTTTTTGAGTAATGACTGTGTTGTTACCACAGCAAAAATGACATCGTCCCTGCTTCAGGGAGTTCCAGCCCAGAGCTGGCGAGAGACATGGAAAATTAGACACAGCATGAGAGCGTGCTGTGCTAGAGGAAGGGAAGCAGCTTGCTCCAGGAGCCCTTGCCCAGCCTGAGGCCCTGGGGAGGTGACGACTGGGGGGGTGCTTTCTAAGCCGAGACTTGAAAGAAGAGCAGGATTAGACTAAGGCAGGGGTGGGGGGCGTATTATATTGTACTTCTGAGAGAGCCATTTATAATAAATGTATCTGCTTCTTACCACACGTTCTTTACCTGCCCCCCTAGATTCCTCAGTTTTCTTTCTGGGGTTTTCTCTCTGAATACAAACTCATTCAAATGCTTCCTTTACCTCTAATTGAACACTCTGACTTAATTGATTATGTATTAAGTCGGGGACTTGGGGCGACATTCCAGCCTGGGCTCGTGTTGAGATTAATTTATTCCTGTCGTCCTACTGTTCTGTGATGCATCTGAGTGCCTCACATGTGTGTTAAAAATAAAGCCTAGAGTCAGGGCAATCTAATTAGATGGCTCAACCCAACGCTCTGGTGTTCAGTCTTCACCAAGCTCTCCTGCTTTGATGGTAACCAAAATAGATGAATAAGTTAATCAAAGGTCTGATTAAATAGCACAGCTCTGCAGTGTGGACCCGTGATTGCCAAGCTTCAGTTCAGGCCAATTCTCAGGGGAGAGAAGATGCAGAGCTGAGTTCCAAAGGCTGGAGCTTTCATGAGGGAAGTTTTTTTTTAAAGCCCACTGGAGGCTCTTAGGCGAGGAGCCCCCGGCCCTCAGATCTAAGCTGATGGCTAGTTAGGATGCTAACTCCAAAGGGAGGCAGACCTTCCCTCGGCAGGTTCTAAATGGAGCTTTGCATGCCTCACTGAGGGATTGTAGACAAATCACTTATTTTCCTGTATCACTTGTCCATCTACCCGCCTGTCCATCCTTCCATTTGCACACCAACCCAGTCTACCTGTCCATGCTTCCATTTTTGCCCACCCACCACCTTCTCATAATAGCATTTTGCACCTGTTCAGTAGAAGGCATTGAGCTGTGGTCTTGCCATCACTCGTTTAGTTGAGTGACTGTGCTGGTTGTGTTCGGTTTGCCCTTCCCAGTGCTCTCTGGGCCTTCTCTGCCCTACTCTGTGCCCCATGAGGCCACTTCACAGGGCCATGGCTCTGAGATCACTTTCCATCGGCTTCCATTTGGGTTTGCACAGGGGGCGCCCTAGAGGGAGATGGGTGGGTTAGGAGGGGAGAGAGGCTAAGCGAGATGCCTCTCCATACTCCATCCTGTGAGATTGCTACAAGTTGGCCTTGACCCTCTACCAAAGTTCACCGTTCCTGCCTGGTGGCTCATTCGTATGGCCACTGTCTCCAGATTCCAGCAGCAGCTGGCAGCAGCCCTTCTGGCCTTGGGTGAGAATAGCCCCTTACTCTCCGTCTTCACAGGTGCCACATGTTTCCTTGCTGCTGGCCCTAAATTATGCATACACTTCAGTAAATCGTTCTTCTGTCACCCCATTTCCCTCAGATTACCCAGTCTGAGTGTGCCGCTTCCACCCACACCCTGACTGATACAGTGCTGCAAGCGGTAGAATCAACTGCCTTTTGTAAATGACAGACTCTCAGAGAGGCCGAACCCACTTGTTCAAGGTGATGTGCCAATTAAGTGACACGAGAATCTGACTCCATGTGGTGCCTGACTCCAGAATCTGAAGTTTAAAGCTGTGTTGTACCCCAGAGCCCTGCCCCCCTTCAGTATAATGAGGTCAGAGAGGCATGGCCATCTAAATGCTTGACAAGCTCAGGGGGAATCAGGAGGAAGGCTGGGAGCCTCTGTGTGCTGAGGGTCCTTTGTGCACCAAACCTTCGAATCCTTCCATCTCCTTTGAGTTTTACATGAGCCATGTGATATAAGTATCATCTCCATTTTACAGGGAAAGGAACTGAGGCTTAGAGAGACCATTGCCTTGTATGGGGCTGGGGTTCAGATTTTGGCTTTGGTTCTGCTTTCCCTTTTCCATGCTGCCCGGGAACATGGTGTCGGGGATTCTTTTCCCAAAACTGACATGTGGTGACCAGTTATATCCATCAATTTATGTTTTTTCTTTTTTTTTTTTTCCTGGTTAAAATTGCACATGTATTGAAAGGACCATTGTAAAACTGAGGATAAGGAGTAGCTGACATTTTATTTTCAAATAAGCTGAAGATAAATGCAGAACACAAAGTGGGTTTGAGGGATGGGGTGGATCGTTTTAGTTACCACAAGGGTCCTTTGTCATAACTCTCCCCAAGGCAGCTTCTGTGTTCCTGTTTTCCCACCATCACCAATGTTGGTATGTTTAAAAAGAAGGCTAAGTATTCTTAGTTTTTTCTTTATAATGATAATAGTTGCTCATTTTGAAAAGTTGAAAAGTGTGCTGAAATATCTGTGTGGTGTGGGGTGTGTACACATATATATCTATTCAGAGAGGGACCCATCATTCCAGAATGACCATTATTAGTAATTTGATACATGCTTCTGGTCTTCTTTCTGCATAAATTTGGGTAGATATGCTTTCGTGTTATTTGATTATACATAATGATTATTAAGCAAAAGTTATTTTAAAACTTGCCTTTTTTCTTTTAGCATCACATGAAAGGTTTTGTTTTTTTTTTTTTTTAGTACATCTTAATCTACATGGCTCATAGCCATTAAGTAGTATGTTATCGGATTTTTAAAAAGCACGTTTTAATTAACTGTCCAGTTTTGGGGCATTTGGATTATTTCTATTTCTTTTTATACCATGGTGATGCACATCTTTAGGAATAAAACTGGTTTCTCATTTTGGAATGTGATTTTTTTTTTTTTAGAACAGTGACCTCAGAATGGAATTATAAGGACAAAAGGGGTGAATGTTTTTTGGACTCTCAATAGGGTGACCACATTTTCCACTGAAGAGTTCCATTATCAGTGGTAACTTTTTGGGAATAAGTGTGGTTTGGCTTTCGTGGAGGCTTCCCATGGTAGCTAGGTTGGGTCCCTATCCATCATTACTTTCATATATGTCCTGTACCTTTGAGAGCTTTCAGCATGCTTGTATTCTATATGATTTTCAACCTTGTCTTGCTTACCAGGTGATACTGAGATGTGTGGCTCTCTGACAGATCTACCCATGTGTGGGACCTTGGTAGTCCTGTTACATCGTATGAGGATTTCAGTGGTGGCTTTCTGTTGGCTGTTCATTACCGTCTGTGGCTGTGTCTTTTGCTCCCTAGTGAAGAGTGTTGCATAGCTCAGGACCAGGTCTGTCTGGTGTGCTTGAGAACCAGGAGAATGGAGCAATGCTAATTGGCCCAATTGCAGCTCAAAGAAAAAAAAAAATAGATAAGCGTAAGCTTTAACAACACCACTAAGATAGCAATCTTTAATGACAAACAGAATGTGATTTCAAGAAATAGATCTACCTAGGAATAGTTAGGTACTGTTTTCATTGCAAAAAAAAATCGTGATCCAATTTTTATACTTTTATTTTTATAACATATTTTTAATTTCTCTGACAAGCGTATATCATTTCTATAATAAAAATTTTATTTAAAAAAATCTGAGCCTAGCATTTGCAAATAATAGTTATTTCATAAATATTGCTTTTGCTCCCTCTTGATTCAGATGCATTTTCTTCCAATAAACTTCACATGCCAAACTATAAATTTACATAAATCTTGAAGAAAATATTTATTTACTGAGCAAATTTTTATTGAATACTTTTTATGTACCAGACACTATTTATAATGTTTAATAATGCTTATGCAAAAAGTGAATGTAATGATTCTTTATTTTTTCCCCCTTTTTTCTACTCCTTCTCTTCCATGCCTGGTGTAGTCTGAAGTATCTTGGATCCCCAACAAACACTACTCTGGCATTTATGGTCTGATGAAGCTTGTCCTGACCAAGACTCTTCCTGCCAACCTGGAGAGGGTCATTGTCCTTGACACGGATATCACCTTTGCGACCGACATTGCAGAGCTGTGGGCCGTGTTTCACAAGTTCAAAGGTAATCATAGTCCATTTCTCCTGGTATCTTTGAAGGTGTCATCAGGCCAAGAAGAGTAATTGTATTTTTTGTTAAATGTGAGGCCCACGCTTAATGAGTTCATGCTAATGAAATGGACAGGAGGTAGAAATGTAGTTAAGTATCAACCCTACTGGTATTTGAAACACATTCGTATCAAACTGGAATTTGTCTGCGTTTCTTTAGTAAATGAAGAGGTAGTCTGTGTTCACAGGAAGAACCCAATTTAGGATGGTTTATAAGAGATGAATGTCAAATATGTATATTTTGTGTGCAGATAATTGAGTGTTGACTTACCTGCATTTATCAGTTTTGTTTTGTGTTTTAATCAAATGATGCTTTGATTGTTGAGAAGGCCTTTGAAGGCGTGGAGATGGGTATTGATTATGGTGTTGGGAGATGTACTTAGGGCCTTTTTGTTGTTGTTGTTGTTGTTGTTCTTAGGGCTTTTGCTTTCATTAATATTTTGGCTTATAATTTTTTTAAGGAGGTATATAAGTTTCACTTCATAAGACATTCCTTCTTGTCTGGTTAGTTTCTTCTTAGCCATTATTGTAGCTCTTGTCACTGCCTCAGGGTGTATAAGATGATGTGGTGAGCAATTGTGAGCCTGGTAGGTGTACTTGACTCTGGCACGGATACATGGGAGAAGTAACAAGTTAGCACAAATCTTGGGCTTTTATTTTAATCCCCCCTCCAGATGTCTTCCTTAAAATTGCGTCCTTACAAATTCTTCTCTATATTAAACAAATGCAGTGAGAGATAAATTTGGGAGTAAGATTTTTTTTTTTATTTCTTAGTTTTCTCTTTAAAAATCTCATTCTGGCTCTGTTTAAAATCTCTCCTGCTGCTTCTCTGTAGCTCCTTATCCTATGAAGGTGAAATGCTACTCAGTTATTTAAAATCACCACATTTTCATAAATTACAAGATATTCCAGTTGGTTTCTGTTTCCATTCATGGATAGAAGAGTAAATTCCTTACCTACTCAAGTCTCTGCCTGCTTCTTTGGCCAGGGTGGAACAGTGGGAGGATGGAGGGGGAATCTCTTAGCTCCAGGTTAATTGAAAAAAGTCCTCAGCCTATCATGGGGGAGATACCCTGACCCTCGGACTCTTTCCTTGTCAGGATCAAAATTTAAACTTTCCTTACCCATGTCAATAATGACACCAAGAAAGACATCATTTAGCAAAACTTTTGAGACTGAGTTGGTGTCTCAGCTCTGTGTCTTCATAGAGCGTTGGAGTCTGTCCTTTCAATTCACAAAGAAACTGCAGCTGAAGGCATGCAGAGTTAGAGTTCTTTCCAGAGTTCAGACCAGAATGCACATATCTGTCAACTTCCGTGTACATCTCTTGTCAAGTTCCTCTATTATTTCTGCTTGTTTTTCTGACTACATTTAATGAACTCCTTGGGAATAGGTTTTTGGTTTTTTTCTTTTTTTCTTTTTTTTTTAATGAAGGAGGAGGGGCAGAGAGAGCTGGAGAATCCCAGGCAGACTCCCTGCCCAGCACAGAGCCTGATGTGGGCCTCAATCTCATGACCCTGAGATCATGACCTGAGCTGAAGTCAGGAGTCAGATGCTCAACTAACTTGAGCCATCCAGGCAACCTTGGGGAACAGTTTTTTAAAAAATAATTCTGTGATACTCCCATTTTCATGCTCATGTATTCGGTGATGTGTTTATTCAGCAGACATTTATTGCATCTCTACTGGCTGTCACTGATATGCTGGACTCTGGAAATAAAGAGATGAGCAAGAATGAAAGTTACCACTTCTCCTGGAGGGGATCGGAGAAGGCAGCTGGTAGGGCATCACAGAGGAGGTGGTCATCATGCTCTGACTTGCTTGAGAGAAGTGGTTGTGGGCAGTTAATGCCCACATTCCCCTTTAGGAATAAAGGACTTTTACTGCAGCTGCTGGGAGTGCCACTTGCAGATGGCAATCAACTATTAGTCCCTTGGAGTAGGCCACAGGTGAAGTCACATGCCTGGGGCCATACCCCCCATCCTGGGGAATGTGGAATCTTGCAGGGTCTGCTGTAACACTCCCTGGAGAACCCCCCTCACAGCTGGATTTCTCCCCCTGCCCAGTCCTCTTACCTTCCCTTTCCAGATACCCTTCCTAAGATAGCTCCCTAAATTAACCTCCTGCATGCTGACTCCCATATCAGAGTCTGTTTGCCCAGAAACTCAACCTGCAATTTGCATTTAAAGCTACAAGTCTCCCTGGAGAAAGTCTAACTTAGCAAAATCACTGAAACAGGTGGTCACTAATTGTTGCATTGTAGCTAGGAAATCCCATTTATTCTGTGCCAGCCAGGACCTGCCATAGTGCTGGTAGGGTTCTGAAGCCAGTAACAACATCAGTATAATCGTGGTGTTAAATTCCCCAATATCATCTGTGGAAAGGGAGCCGCCCAAGGATTGGGATCCTGGGGCAGAGCAGAGTATATGGGCCAAGGTCAGGACAGAGATGGGGCACTTGAATGGAAGCAACTGAGTTAATGAGCTGCATTTTATGTTTATTCTTTTATTGGTTTATTTCTAGCACTTGTTAGGTCCCTGCTGTGCAGAAGAATATATTAGATGCTGCTGTTACCTAAAACTGTCGAGAACACAGCACCTGCCTTCAAGGCGCTCACAAACAAGGCAGGCTGCCTTATATTTTTATCTATCACCAGCAAAGGAGTATAAAAACATCTGAGGTTTTCCCATGCCCACTCTAACTTTTCTGGGAAAATACGGAGATGAAAGGAAAATAAGTAAGCTCTCCTCTTCTCCATATGGTACTCTTTTGGAGGAGGTTGTTTTTTTTGTGTTTTTGTTTTTTGGGTTTTGTTTTTTTTTTTGTAATTAGTTTTTTCTAAACTGGAAAAAATAGAAGCCAGGTCATGGAACAGGAAGAAAGCCCCTTGGCGCAGATAAAAAGTTCTGATCCAAAAGGGAGAGTTCTCCTCTCTTAAAGGCAATTACAGTTGGCATCCTTCACCGTAAACATTTTGAGTGACACTAATGCAGTTTGGCCTTGTTCATTTTTCTCTGTTTTACAACAGCGAGTTATCTGGGGCTTTTGTGTTCAGATCACATATGCTTGACTCCTTAATGGCGCTGTGAGATTTCCCTCATCTAAATCCATTATGTGGAGACTCTAGTAAGAAGCCTTTTAGTAAAGGCTTAGACTCATCCTCCACCTCTGCCACGGGCAGCTTTGTGTGCCTCTTGGGGATGTCCACATGCCCTCTGAGCCTTGACTTCACCTAAATGGCAGGTTCCTCCCTCCCTGCAGCAGCAGTCTGCACCCTTAACACCAGCTGCGACTGCTGGAGGATTTTCAGAGCCACTGCTTCTCAGCAAAAAGAATTGGATGTGCCATGGATGGCTAGAATGAGGAGCCACCCAGTCAGTCACATAACTGAGCTTTTAATAGTTGCCAAATTGTTTCCCAACTATTGGGAATGTTGCAAGAATAAGAGAAACCTAGCCCCTCCCCTGGCAAGTGTATATTTAAGTGGAGAGAAGACTGACAATAAACAAGTAAAATACATAATATATTGGATGGTGACTAGAGCTTGCTCCAGAGGAAATTGCTGAGAGCAGATGAGGATTGCCTCTGTCTTTGTGCACACGCATTGTTTTAATATTCAAATACGGTCATAATGGAAGCTCTTACAAAAAAGGTGACATTTGGGATGCCTCGATGGCTCAGTCAGTTGAGCATCTGACTCTTGATTTTGACTCAGGATCATGAAATCAAGCCCTGCATCAGGCTCTGTGCTCAGCATGGAGTTTACTTAAGACTCTCTCCCTCTGTCCCCCACCCTCAATCATACTTATGTGCTCTCTCTCTCAAAGAAAAAAAAAGTGACATTTAAACAGAAACCTGAAGAAGTTGAGAGAATAGCATGCCAGGTGCCTGCAGGAAAGTGAAACAGTGTCCTAGGCATAAGGAACAGCAAACGTGAAGTTTTGGGAGCCATGTGGCCTGACCTGTTTGAGCAATAGGATGGTATGAGCCCGGGACAGCCAGGGGCTGGTGGGTCAGATCCGTCTGACCCCAGGGAGGCCTCCTTTGTCAGGCAGAGGGAGGATTGTGCCTTTTCCTTCAGTGCGAAGGGACAGCCATTGTGCAGCTTTGAGCAGGAGTGATGTGACCTGTTTGATGTTTTTAATGAGTCATCCTGACTACTATTTGAGAACAAGTGGAAGGAAGCAGGGGGAACACTTCAGAGATGGGGCAGCCACGGGCCAAGTGGAGCAGTGCAAGTGAAGACGTTGTCATAGTAGGGATACGTTTTGGAGGTGGAGGCGTCAGGATGTTTTGCTGGTTGGATGTGCGGGTGAGAGAGCAGAGGGCAGGATGCCCGAGCTGTCTCGGCAGACCGCGCCACAACGGCATAAAGAGGATTTGCATTTGGGACCCTTTAAATCTGAAATGTCTAATTGGACATCCACATGGAGACGGTGAGGAGGAGGCAGATAAATGAGTATTTGGAAAGCAAAGGGAAAGTACTATTTCCTAAGTACGTCTTCTGTTTCAGGCACTGAGCTAGAAGCTTTATACATTTGAAAAACAGAATAAACTGGACCCAGGAGAGGCTAAATAACTTTTCCTGCTCAAAGAGCTATTCGCAGCAGAGCTGAGCCCTGGACCATCTGGCTGTGGAGTCTGCGCTCTGCCTCCCGCCTCTCCGGCTCCCTGATGGCGTGGGGCTGGGGGGGTATGGACCTGGGAGGGTGGCGCACCTTAGTTGGGCTGTGGCCACTGATCGCGAGTCGTCCACCACCCGAGTGCCATAGGTTTACTGCACAAAAATTTGGAAATGATATCTGATTTTTGCAGTATGAAGGGGCTTTTATGAAAGCATATATAATAAATATACCCCCATAACTTGAAGCTTTTAGAAGAACGCCATGTTCAACATACTATTTTTATTCTGGAGAAGAAATGCCTTCCCTTTGGGAAGAGTATATTGCCATAATGTAAAGCTCTGGCCTCAAAACAGGTCTGGTAGGAGTGTCAGGCACAGGTGGGCATTACCCTGCTCAACCCCATGGTGCCACAGTATGGGCACATATGTCACACCTGTGGGTATTTTTTTAGGAACTAATAGACTCACTGTGGACTAATTACAGCTAACATTTTTGAGCACTTACTCTGTGCCAGCCACTCTGTTAAGCACTTTATGGTGAAACTCATTTAATCCTTACAAGACTCCCATGAAGTAATCATTGTTAATGTTTCCATTTTAAAGATCTGGGAGCTCAAGCTTAGGGAGGCAAAATAGCATGCCCAGCACCTCAGCTCTTAAATTGTATGGCTGAGATTTGAACTCTGATGACCCGACTCTGAATCCAATACCCGTAACCGTGTACCTACACTCCTAGAAGAGCAGATGGTGGAGCTCAGAGTCTCTGTGGAGAGACCTCTAAGTTAAATAGTTGAGAGCAGTCTAGGTGACCGCATGAAGCTGGGTGTAGAGGGCAGGCCCAAGGCGATGCAGACTTTCAGAGAAGAGCAGTGTGGAGGCAAAATCAGGACCTTAGAGAAGTGTGGTTTCCCCAGGCTCTGAGAAATAAAATTTTGGTTTCCAGACTTCTGGCCCATCTGCTGACATCCCAGAACATTATCTCTAAGGTAGCTGTGAGCCCCAGGATCTCTGTTCATGTACTCCTCATGGTCATTGGAAGGGCAGCAGAATTGGGGTCACTCTGTGACCATGGGCGGGTTACCTGACTTCCCTGGGCCTCAGTGGACCAGGACCAGTGCATGGGTCTTTGTTGAGGAGTGCATAAGATGATGTGCATTGTTCTCTAAGGACTTTGACCAGAGGGTATGGGGTAACTGTAGGTGTTGTTCAGCTGTGTCTGCTGCATTACCTTGCAGCTTTGTCCACAAAGCCATCGGGGCTGGGGTGGCTCTGAGTGGGAAATAACACAGAAAAGCTGAATATGAAAAACCTTGAAAGTATTACTATTGAGAAGACATTTGTAGAACTTTTGTGATTATAATCACTTGCCTTGAAGGAGTTTTTAGTCACTTTTAACATTTCTCTGGGTCATGTCTCTATTTCTCTTTTTTTTATTTTTATTTTTTAATAATAAATTTATTTTTTATTGGTGTTCAATTTGCCAACATACAGAATAACACCCAGTGCTCATCCCGTCAATTTCTCTTCTTGTCAAGGCTGCTCTTCTTCTTCCCTTCTCCTCTGCCATCCTCCCTCCTTCCCCTCCTCCTCCTCTCTCCACACTTCTCTCCCCTTCTTCCTCATCCCCCCTTTCCCCCTCCCTCCTCTCCATCCTTCCCCCTCTTTTCCCTCCCCCTTCCTCCCTTCCATCTTCCTTCCCTCCCTCTGTCAGCAGAAGACGAAAAGTTTCCAGTCCCCGCTCATCTCTTACCAGAGGGATAATCTCGGGATGCTCACTGACCATCTCTACCACCAGCCCTTAACTGTAGAAAGAAAACAGGGGCAACATCCACAAGGGTGTGGGTTTGGGGAGGTGATCCTGGTGCCAGTACACCCTTGTCCTTCCTTGTTACTTTTTCCTTTTTATTTTTTTCCTTTTCCTTCCTCCTCTTTCCTGTGTTCACGTTAGCTTATCCTATCTTATCCCATTTGCTCCTTTCCCTTTGACTTTCGATCCTTCTCCTTCCCCCGCTTCACGGACCTCCAAGTGAAGCTCCACACCCCCCTCCCGCTTTAGCTGGCTTACAGAGGATCAAAGCTGGCCTCTCAGGACCACCACCCCTCATGGTCTTGTGGCTGTGGCCCGTAGGGTCCAGAATAAAGCCGGTCCTCCTTGGCCAGGCCTGCTCTGGAGAAAGTCCCCCTCACCTCACATCTGCTTTCACCTTCCTGCAGAGGCTGTTTTGCCTCCTGGGAAGAAAAGCAGAGATTTTGAAAGATACAAAGTTGTAGATCAAGTGCTTTATAGTGACAGCGTCTGTGTAGGTGATGCTGTTAGTGCAGATGGCCCTGGGATTCTACTGGAACCCAGTGAGGTGGGGGGGGGCGGGTATGTTGTGTTTTGTGTTAGGGCTCCACTCAGGGGCTGGGGCATGCATGTCTTTTCATCTCTGTGGTGGTTTCACATGTTCTGCACTCCTATTCAGCACGTTCCTTCCTCATCATCGGTACTTTTCTAATTCCTAGCTGATTTTCCACTTGGGAAATTTGACGGCCTTTTACATCATGTCCTCCTCGTACACTTTGGGTCTGTTGTCCGTGCTGCCTTCCGCTCACAGTCCAGGAACTAGCTCTTTGTTTCTCTCCTTAGATGTTCATGGACAAGATAGATGTTCTTGTCCATTAGACAAGCCGAGATGCTCACCACTGGGAGAACACCAAAACAGAATTCTGTTCCTGGCAAAACTGGCAAAGGTGTTTTAATGATTTTTTTTTCCCCATTAACTTTGAAAGGGATCTGCTTTCTTTCACTATATTAGAAAAATCCTTTCACCTCTCTGAGCCTCTTTTTTGTTGTTCCATGAACGTGGGGGAATGACACAGCCATCACCGCCCTGCATAGGTTTTATTTTGGTAGTTAAGTGGGGAAATGAGTCTGCCTTGCACACCACTTACTCGGTGATAATTCCCCTTACCATCTGCATCTTTGTTTTCTTCTTGTTCCTCAATCAGCAGCTCCTGAGAGTGAGGGGAACAGAAGTCCCTGCCTCCCTGCCCCTCCCCCGTCATCGCTGTGCTTTCCACATGCATTCATTTCATTGATTCTATGTTTGGAGTCCCTAGACCTGCCACAGGCCTGGGTGATCAAATCATAAATAAGGCAGACCCAGGCCTGCTATCTCGGTTGCTAATTTCTATTAAGTGGTTTTTACATGTCAGGCACTGGGCTCTTACTGAGCCCTCATAAAAGTCTGTAAGTATCTTGCCGAGATGATACAGCAACTTTTCTACAGAGCCTGGACTGAAGCCACGCTGGCCCCCAAGCCCACGCTGTTGACCACTAGATTCTAGGTCCAGCTGAACACACGGTTACATAAAAGCGTGAAAAGTACCTTGAAAGGGAAAATTCAGGGTGAGGTAGCATCATGTTTCAGGGAAAGCAGGCCTGGTCAGGAAGGTTCTGGAGGCAAGAGGCATGGTGATAGTAGCCTCCATGTATTCCCCCAGGGAGGCCACAGGCAGAGGCCTGAAGTCCCCGAGAGGATGGTGCAGACAAGCATTGAAAGACACACTAAATCTCCTCAAACAGACTGGGTGGGCTCCTGCCTCTGGTCCTTTGCTCAGATGGCCCTCTGCGAGGACTGCTTGTTTCCCGATGCTGTGTCTTGCTGCTCCCTGCGAGTCTTGGCTCAGATCTTGGCTTCTCAGCGAGCTTCCCCCTGATAGTTCCCTTCCATCCTGCAACCTGAGATCCAGCCTCTTGCTCCCACCTTGCTCTTTTCATGGTCTTTACAACACCCATCACCTTCTAGTCTGGTTTGCGAGTATTTATCCAGACTTCTGCTCCACCCTACCCACTAAGCTGCAAAGACCCAGGTACCTGGACGCGCCTGGCTTTACCTGGTCATCGTGAGTCTTTCCTGCTGATGTCATCGACAGTCTTTGTCTGTCTTGTTCCTGGAAACGTTTCCAACATCCAGAACAGTGCCTGTAACATAACAGGAGCTCAGTAAATATTTGTCACATAAAGAAGCAAACCATAAAGTATATGATTCTAGGTGATTTGTGGGTGGGTAGCGGAAATAAGAAAAGTATGAAGGGTAGTCCTGGGTTGTCTCCACAGGTAGTTAAAAGATGGCTTAGAGGGGCGCCTGGGTGGCTCATTCAGTTAAGCAGCTAACTCTTGATTTCAGCTCAGGATTGTAAGATCAAGCCCCACATCAGCTGAGTATGGAGCCTACTTGGGATTCTCTCTCTCCCTCTCTAAACCACCCCCTACCACTGCCACTAGCTTGTTTGTATGCACCGTCTCTCAAAAAATAAAAAAATAAAAAAATGGCTTAAGAGTTTTAGGTAGAAAAAGTATGCTCAGATTCTCAGATTTGAAAATAACCCTTTGGCTGCAGTGTTCAAAAGCTGAGGCAGGAAACAATACCTTGGAAGTAAGTTGTGTCAATATGTGTGGGTTGGCTACTGCTCCAGTCCAAGCAAGACATTGCTGTAGCCTGTAGTAGGATAGTGCCCTTGGGACAAGCCAAGGACATGGATTCAGGATGACCTGGGGAAGTTGAGTGGATAGCACTGGGTGATCAATGTTGATTGTGCGAAAATGGCTGAGCATGTCTGGATCTTACAGCAAAGGACTGGGCTGGAGGTATCTTAAAGTGTTTTCTTTTTAAAATAGTATTCTCACCAGGTTATTACAGTTTCCTTTTCTGAACTTCCCGATATGTCCTAGTGTAAGGTTTGGAGGTGCTAATCCCGTGGTCCTGATCCTGAAGGGGGAGTGGCGGGATTTGCTGTCCCTCATAGAAGGCTAGTGAGCTATCTGCAAGCACTGAAGCAGGGCGAGGTGCGGTTGGATGGCAAGCCCTGGACAGTGAGGAAGAGCAGCAGAGGGAGCACAGAGCAGAATTGATCCAAGGAAGATCCCGGAGCTCCCTGATGGTGCAACACACACCCAGCCGCTGAGGTCACCTGCTGCCTCATGTGGCTGTGCATTCTCGGGCTGGCTGTGCCAGGGTTGGCTGGAGCAGAATAGCCACACTGCTGCCTCCTCAGGAACCCCCCAACTAGGCAGACGGGACCTCTGTCGATCATGTGGCTTTCGTAAATGCACAGGGATCCAGGCTCTTTGCAGAGTGAGCTGGAGGATGCTTGGAGGCTCCCATAGAAGAGAAGGAAAGACAGACTTCTGGAAGTGACTATGAAGTATTTCTTCCCTTTGTCCATACCCAACTCAAGTGTCCACTCCCGGGGTGGAACATAGAGATCCAGGGCCTCTCCTTTGGGGAGCACCATCCTCCATCCTCCTACCGTCTTTATGGCCTTGGTACCATCTCAAATATTTCCTGCCTGTAAAATGGAGATGCCAGTGCTCCGAGGGTATCACTGTGCAGCTAATGTGACCTGGTCCACATACAAGTTGGCTCAGTACCTGACACAGAGCAGCACTGAGTGTATAGTAGACTTACTTATGCTGCTGGGACTAGTAGTAGAGTCCTTTTGTTGTCCTTACAGGGAGCCCGCTGTTTACATACCTACGATTCAGGATCAGGGGGATCTTGGTATTAGAGGGAGCAGTGTTGGTATCAGTCCCAGCATAAGTAAGACACGCCACCTGATCCTGGGCGAGGGTCCTGGAGGAAGAGTCTGGATTTTGTCCCACCTGCAGAGCACAGGCTATGGAGCTCGAGGGTCCCAGGACCTGGGTTTGAGGCCAGCTCTCCCAACCAGGCGGCACTTCCATTGCTCAATCTCAATAGGAATAATAGTTTGGAGGCAAAATACATAATTCACCGAGTGCTTTGCAGGTATTCGTTACATTATCTCAGTTCTTCGATGTAGGCTTTTTTCACGTTTTACTGTTTCAGAAATTGGGATGTGAGTTACAAAAGTAATTCTCCTGATGGTCTTTTTCTCCTCGAAAATATTTTGATATATCCTACAATCAGTGGCCTCCTAGAATCCAGAAAATGTGGTGTTATTTTTATCAGTATTATTTTACTAGCTTTTCCTTTTATCTTGGAGTGGTACAGGAAGGATGGAGGGTAGGGAGGGCTGTAGACTGGAGAGAGTGGGCTGAATTGGGAGGTTGATTAGAATCACTAAAAGAGAAGGATTTGGGGGTCATAGAAGGCCACTCTCTGATTATGTTATTGTATGACCACAGGGTCCTGGGATATTTGTGCCATTGCTATTTTTAGTAAACACCTTCCTAGTGTCTCATGAGGAATAGTTACCATCCCCTGATGGGCCCTTCCATTGTGGAGTGTGACTACATGTTTTCTGGAAATCGTTATGTTGTGGGCATGGAGGATGGGGATGTCATCGAGTCATGGAACAGAAACATTTTAGACTGAAAATTGCAGAAAGAGATAGTGAAAAGCTTAGCATTAAACCAAGAATTACAGGAAGCTGCTCTGCCTGGAAGTCTTTTCTTGATCTTTCAGATAGTCAGTAAATATTTACTGGGCATCTACTTGGTACCAGACATGTTACAAGCTGTGCTTTCTAGTGCTCAGGCCATTAGAAATTCGTGTGACTAACTCATGCTTCCTTGAAAAAAAAAAAAACAAAAACATAAACTTCTGGGAGCATTTTAGGGTTATCTGCCACTAATGTGAATTATTTAGGTTGCTCTTCTGTTGTTTCGCTGAAATCGGCTGCCTTAAGGCAAAGAGATTATGATTATGAATGTAGCCGTTGCGGATGTGTAGAGAGGATAGGGCTCTCCTTGGTCATTCTAGGGGAAGGGCAGGTGAGGGAACAGGATCAAATAAAAGGTACCAGGGACTTAGAGTGACAGTGAGAGACAGGTACACAATAGGTAATGAGCGGAAGCAAGAGGCAAATACCTGTGGAATGGATGTATAGAGACAAAAACAAAGCCCATCTTTAGAACTCTGTGCTCAGAATGGAAGCCATTTTTTTTTTTCTTATTTGCACTGTAAGTGTCTTGACCAAAGGCAGAAGCTCTTTGAATCATCATGAAGGCTTGTTCTGGGATGGAGGCCCACTTCTGGTATCAGAATTACCTGTAGGGTCTTTTCAGATCGCACAGATTCAAGGCCCACTTATGTCCTGCACAGCGGCCTGGACATCACCAGTGATTTGAGATTCATTGCCTCAGTGCAGGGTTTCTCCAGCTTGGTGCTATTGACATTTGGAGCTGGATCATTCTTTGTTATGGGATGGGGTCTGGTCCTGTACATTGTAGGATGTTTAGCAGCGTCCCTGGTTTCTATCCACTAGTTGCCAGTAATACCACCTTCCCCAGTTTTAATAACCAAAAACATCTCCAGATATCATCAAATGCCCCCTGAGGGGCAAAATCTTTCTCTTTGAGAACCCCTTCTTGGCACACCGTTACTGATAAAAATGTGCAGGATCAGTCAGGTAGGTGGTGGTGGTGGTTTTTAGTGTTTGATAATGATGGCTCAAAAGAAGATATAAAGGGGCACCCGGGTGGCTCGGTGGTTGGGCATCTACCTTTGGCTCAGGTCATGATCCGGGGTCCTGGGATTGAGTCCCACATCGGTCTCCTTGCATGGAACCTGCTTCTCCCTCTGTCTGTCGTCTCTGCCTTTCTCTCTGTGTCTCTCATGAAGAAATAAATAAAATCTTAAAAAAGAAGAAGAAGAAGAAATATGAACTTTTGATAGCTTGTTTATCTGTTCACACCGTGAAGACTCCCAATCATACACCCTTTGAATGACTTTCTGAATCAGCCCTGTGTTCAAGCTCCTGTTGTTATGTGCTTCAGACTTCTTTTCCCTTCTTTATACTCAACACTGGCCTCAAAAATGCTTGAACTGTAAATTTTCTCTTTTCTAGGGCTGCAGATAGAGTTGAACAGCCAGCAGTGAATTTCTTGTCTCAGAAAGTAAATAAATGCGTTCATTCCCCCTGTACCTGGAAGGATACATGATACCAAGGGAAAGTATGATTGAATTAACCAGACCCAAATGCATTCATATCCCTAGAAGGCCACGATTCTGTTAGGACCCACTAGAATTTATGATCTTCCCCTGAAATTACAAGAGGGACCAGCTCACTACTCATCTACATACTCATGAAGAGAGGAAACCGCCGTGTGTCATTCTGTGACTATTGCAAGGACACACATTTTTTTCCCTCCTAAATGCATATACATAGATTATTAGCAGCATCTAATATATGACAAGGACGGACGTGGCCTGTCAAGGAAGACAAATAGCTGTTCTCTTCTCCGCACGGTGCACTGGGCTTGCCCATCTGGAAGAGTGCAGTGGGCAGAGGTGTGTGTGCTGATTCCTTATTGAGATGGATGGAGGGGCCATGTAAGGGAACACTGTCAGCCAGCATAGGACCAGGTAATATCACCAGCTTCCCTAGAAGCAAAGGATATATATATTTTTTTTTTTTCATTAACAGACATCTTCATTAGAAAAAGAAGTCCGGTTTCTGTTTTTTTGTTTGCCTTTTGATTGGTCTTAGGGACAAAGAGGTTATGACAATTTGGGGTTTTTCTTTTTTATTGCTTGGATAGCAAAAGAGGCCCCAGGTTATATTCCATGATGGCAAAAAATCTTAGAAGCTTAAAAAGAAGATTCCCCATCCAGCCAATAATCCTTTTTATTTTTGAAATGATGTGATAATGGGTTTTCAAAAACTGAGGAGGCAGCCCTTGAGGGGCTAGAGGGGAGAGGGGAGGAGGGGTTGGTTGGCAGGAATGGAACTTATATTTTTTTCAGATGAACTTTAAAATTTTGGAACAGCTTTTGATTTACAGAAAAATCATGGAAATAGTACAGAGTTTCTATATACCCTGCCCCCTCTCTCCCTTATTGCTTCCATCTTGCATTAGTACGGTACGTTTTGGGGGAAACATTTTGCCTTTTTGTAAAGTGTCTGATACAATCTAGACTGCGCCTGCAGCCTAGTTGCTCTGTATACCTTTGCTCCATTCATCACAATAGTCCTCTGACAGATGGATAGTCCAATCTCCATTTTATGAGAGCAAAACCAACACTTACAGAGGTTGAATAATAGACCCAAATCATCTGATTAGTATGTGGGAGGCCCACAATCACGGCCTCTTTCCTTTGTCAATAATAAGCCCACAGGTTTTTAAGCATTGCTTTTCTGTACTGAAGTGTATGGTTAGTGAGGCGGTACACCTACCTTCATGAAGAGGGCACTCTACTTGAAAATTTGAAAGGCAGGCAGCTACTACGAAGGGACTGTGGTGAGAAATAGAAGGGCATGTACCAAGCACAGTGGTGCCACCATGGAGAGAGTAATTAACTTTGGAGACCAGGAAAGATGTCACCTGCAACACAAGATAAATTGGTGTGTGAATTGGCTGGAATATCTCTATGAAAGAAAAGTGGAATAGGCCACTTCAGGCAGGAAAACAGAGTGGTTAGAGTCATGAAGACATGCAACAACATGGCATGTTGTTGAACTGTCAGGGGCTTCCCTCTGGCTAGAATATTTGTACAAAGAATTGAGCATGGGAAGTGGGTTGGGAATGTGATGGAAGATTGAAAAGTAGGCAGGAGTTAGGTCATGAAGGGGTCTGGCCTTGGCATGCCATGCTAAGGAGTTTGGGCTTTTTCAGAATACTGTGAGAATCTGTTGACAGTCTCCAAGAAGAGTGATTAAGATCAGTCCCCAGTATAAAAAGGTAATGCGCTGCAGTGGGAGAATGAGTTGGATAGTACAAAACCAAAAAACAAAATCCAATTAGGTGGCCATGTTGGTAATCCAAGTAAGAGATGATCATTGCCTAAACTAAGGTGGAAGTGGGTTGCAACAACAGAATCAATTAGAAATAGATGTCCAGATACAGTGTGGTAGATGAGAGATTTGTAGATGTCTCTTATTTCTCAGTTTAGCAGATTAGGGTAGGAATACAAGAGGAAGCATAGGTGTTGGGTAAGAAAATAAGTTCAGCTCTTCTTACCTGTGATAGGGTAGTGCTGGTGATTGATGTTTTAAGTGTAGCAAATTCTTTCTCATAATATACTACATTTGTGTTCCACCATGGTAGAAGTGCTGTTTGCTTACTCGGGATCCATAAACATCAACAGAATGTCTCTTTTTCTTTTGAAAACCTTGACTCTCCTTGTCTTAATTGATTTTCAGTGTGCATAAGGGGTGGTGTGATCCATCCTTGGCTGCATGGTAAGGGCATGCGCCAGTCCTGGCCAGCAAGACCTAGCCATCTCCCTGACTATGATTGGTTTAGGGAGCTTACGTGCCTCATGCTGAACCAATCAGAACTAATGAACACCAGGTCAAGGGTTTCTGCTGGGATGTCTGAGAAGAATTTTCCACTCCAGTTTCTAAACTATGAGGAGATGAGACTAGAACCTCCATTGGTCGCTTTACCACCGGGATCCTCGAGACCACCCCTAGATTCTGTGATTTGCAAGGATGATTTGTAGGATTCAGCCTGAGTCATACTCGTGGCTATGACTAACTTCAGAAAAAAAAAAAAAAAAAAAAAACATAAAGCAAAATCATCAAAGGAAAATGTGCATGACTTAAGTCCAGAGGTAACTGGGCTTAGGCTTGCAGAGTCCTCTCCTAGTGCAGTAATCCAGGTCATACTTCATTCCTCCAGTAATTAGTTGAAGCAACAAGTATGAAATGCTCTCCACCAGGAAAGCTCATTAGAAATTCAGCATCTAAGGTCTTTACTGGGGGCTTGTCACATGGGCACCCTCTACTAGAGCATACCAAAATTCCAGATTCCCAGAAGGAAAGCATGTGTTCATCATAAACCATAATGTTTACATAGTTTATACAGTAGACCATTCTTATCAAGCAAGAGTGGGGAACCTTCCTGGAACCCAGGTTCACACGTGCCAGCCAAAGGCAAACTTGGCAAGCAGACCTTTTTAAAGAAAGCAGTCTCAGACTGACTGGTGCCCCTTTCCTGCACAGCTTCTCTGTCTGAGAGTGAAAGCCAATCTGAGAGCCTAAATGGAGAGATTCCAGATTACATTTTATTATGTCCCTAGTTCCAGCCATGCCTGAAGCAGATTTCACTTGTCTTATTTCTTACATCAGTTTAAATTTCTGTCATTTACAGTCTTAAGAAGCATGCCGGCCAATAAAACCCATTCTACATAAAGAATTCTTTTTTAACTTCTCTCCCACAAGTCCCCATCACTATTTTCTTGTCTCAGATGGGATCTTCCTCCGTGACCATGACTGGCCTATAATAGACACTATAAGATTTTCTTTAGGATTTTAGAGAATTATTCTGTCTAGATGGAGAAGGTAGATTTGGAAGACTCTTTATCCTCGAATGTGACCTAAATTAAAGTTTGACCTAGCTGAATATCTCCTTGATCTTCCCTTTTACAAATTACTCTTCCCTGAGAAATTGGCCACAGCTCATAGTAAGTAGTGCCTCCAGCTTGGGCTCTGTCCTGGGCATTCTTCCTTGTTTGGCCTAATTAACGGTGTCATCATTCAAGCGGATTAGGTGTGTGCCTTCCTGGGACATCAATTAAAAAAGAAATCAGTATCTGTCAAAGTGGAAAGGTGACATGTTGAAAGATGAATTTTCTTTCCAGTCTGTACAGAAGCAGTAGCAAACAAAGGCAATTTGGTAGTGGCTTCGCCGACGTGCACATATGCCAAAAACAGGAATGGGACGAATGTTAAAAGATCCTGAGCTCGTTCAGTGCTTTCTGCTGCAAAGATAAAGAAAGGTCCAAAAGGTCTTTAGTTTGTGAGATGGAGTTGTAAGAGGACTTGACTTGGATGCAGGTCTTTGTCTTGCCATGACTAGCCTTAGGCAAGTCACTCTCCCTTCCTGATCCAAGGGTATCTGTTTGATGAGTATTTATTGAGTGCCTGGTACAGAAGTGAATCTGTAAAATGAATGGGTTTGCCTGGATAATCTCAGTGCTCCATTCAGGTCTGTGAATCTCATACAAATTCACATGGCCAGAAGCAGAGCCAGAATTACAGAAAATAGGAGTCCCCTTTATGCCTTTCTTGACCTCACGCCCTGCACTTATCTGCCAGCAAGTCTTGTAGGTACTGCCTTCAAGGTCTGTCCCAATCCATGCCTTTTAGATGCTAAAAAAAATTAGTTCTTGAATAAATAAAATTAGGTCTTAAGCTTCTTTGGCTCCTTGAACTCCATAATACTGTTTTTTCCCCATTGTCTGCTTCCATAAAGTAGAAAATCACAGACACCCTGGAGTCTCCAAGGGGACTTGAAGCACTGAGATCTAAGACAGGAATGGAGATCAAATAAGGGGAATGAAGCCATTCCCAAAGTAGGGTTCCCACAAGTGTTTAGATCTTCTAGAGTAAATAGTGATTTGTGGTTCAGCCCAGCGAGTCTCCTGACAGTGGGCTTCTAAACTCAAGCTCAGTTCTGGGTTCTGGCCTCAGAGAGAGGTGTGGAAGCACTCATGATAGGAGGTGGGCTTTTGAATACTTCTTGGTGCTTTTCCATAGTAGTACAGAATAGGTGCTCATCCCTAACGTTTGCATCTCTGATTAGGTTTTTAGAGACACTCTGATGCTCATGATTTCAGCTCTACATTTTTTTTTTTAATTTGAAGAAGAAAATATGTTTTTCCTTGTAGAACAGTAAGAAGAGAATTCTATATAGTCAGGACAGGGGCAGGCAGCATAAAGATGCCCTCTGGACATTATTGTAATCGTGAAAGAGCTTCATCTCCAGAGGCAAAAACAAGAATTTACTAGATCCTTTCAAGAACAGACCAGACCGCTCTGTCGTGGGCATCATTAAGGTTCACTAGACTGATCCACTTTATATGCATGCATCATGAATAAAACAATGCACATCCATATCAGCACAAAGAAAATAAAACTCCTTCTGTGTCTGTACTACCAAGAGTTCAGTTGTTAACATTGTAGTATATTTCCTTTCAGACACTTTTCTGTGCGTATAAAATTGTTTATTTTTTTAATAAAATGGAGGACCATGTTGTAATACTGTTTACGTACTATTTTTTTTCTTCTTAACTACACATTGCAGCATTTTCCAAAGTCATGTGCCATGTCATTTTTTATGCTTCCGGGTATCCTGTGGGATGGCTATATTATTATTTGCCAATGCAGGCCTTCTGTTTTGGATTCTTGGGCCCACTTCCAGCTGTTTTTTGGTATTCTAAAGAAGAGCAAAATGCTCACCCTCTCTTTTGAGCATTGTAAGGCTGTGGCCCTGAGGCTGCTTACATATAGATCTCTGTAGGTGTACTGAGCTTAAGAGTGCAATGTCATGGCTGCAGAGAGTCAAATAGCCCTGTGTTCTAGGCTGAGCCCTGGCTGTGTGATCTTGGATGAGCCAGTTCACCTCTCTCTGCTGTGCATTCTTCATATGAAAACCAAGCACCTTCTCCACCTGTTCCCAGGGGCTGGCCTAAGGACTGAACCTGGTCATTTACCTCTCTGTTCCCTCCACTTCTTCCAAATGGCAGTTGTCTTCAACTGGCTTCAAGTTGGAATTACCTGCGGAGCTCCTTAAGAAGAGTATTGCCCAGGTCTACTCCATAACAACCAAGTCAGAATCTCTCTGGTCTAGACACCGGATGTCATGTTTTTACAAGCTCTTTATGTAAGGCTAACATGCCACCAGGGTTGCGACTTATGCCTGAAAGTTTCAGACCTGCGGTTTCATGGCTGCTGCAACAAAAGAGACGTTGTCTTGGCCATTTTGTCATGGGGGTGGTGAGGCAGGGCAGTGTTTGGAGACAGGATTAGAATCCTGGCACTCAGGCCTCCCAGGGAAAAGTGCCAACCTGTTTATTTTGTGTCAAGAGCTCAAACAGTGATCAAAATCCAATCCAACATCATAAATACCAGAAAAGGTCAAGATTGGGCTGGTTGTGGGATCGAGCACACACAGCCGAGCTGAGGTTGGCACTTGGTCAACTCCAAACTCTGAGCTGGCACACGGTGCAGGGGGCCCTTGGCAAGGCCCAGGCATACGGCACCCCAGTCACAGAACGGAGGTGCATGTGGCTCTGTTGCTTTTGCCGAAGGAGGAGAAATGCCATTCTCTCAGCAGTTGTTCTTCTTGACTCATTAGTGTACTTGGCATGCGGTTATTTTTTAACTTCTCTGCAAATATTCGTAGAAAGAGAAGGGGAGTGGAAGGCAGGAGGTGTTAATGTTTACTGAGCTTGTATTTTGAGCAGGCCTTCCTAGGAAGGGACGCCTCCCCTGCTCACGCCAGACCCAATTCCGTAGTACAGCTGGCAGGCCTGAGGTCTCCTGGCTGGCTCAGAGCAGAGGTGGGAATTTTGTCCTGGGGTCAGCAGAACCTCAGAGCCTATAATTTGTTCCTCAGGACTCCACATCTTAGGAGTTCAGGGGCTTTAGTTAGACCATTTCTGGATAATTACATCTTGACTATGACAGTCAGAAGGAAATCCACTGTAGACTATGTAAAGGTTTTCCATATGAGTTTGCCAGGACAGCCTAGGTAATAGAACAGGACATACTTGAGCAAGTCATTTACCCCAGTTGGCTCACCCCAGAGCCAGTGGGGTTCCTATCGGGATGGCAGTGGAGCAAGTGTGATGTGCAGATGCCCATGGGCTTGGAGAGTTTACCTATCAGGCCTTTCATTAACGGAGCTGGCAGGACTCAGTCCATTGGCAGGCCTTGCCTGCTCTTTATATCAAAGTATAGATGGAGGAACATCAGGACTTTTCATACCTTTTTGACTGTATCCCACAGTAAAATACATTTTATTTTTTATTTTTTTTTAAGATTTTATTTATTTGTTCATGAGAAACACAGAGAGACAGAGAGAGAGAGAGGGAGGCAGAGACACAGGCAGAGGGAGAAGCAGGCTCCATGCAGGGAGCCCGACGTGGGACTCGATACCGGGTCTCCAGGATCACGCCCTGGGCTGAAGGCAGCGCTAAACCGCTGAGCCACCCGGGCTGCCCTAAAATACATTTTATATCACAATCCAAAAGAAAGTGCACACGCGCGCGTGTGTGTGTGCATGTGTGACACCTACACACATATGATACACACAGCTGTGTAACTAAATATCTCATAAAACAATACTTGACCTTATTATGTCCATTGACTTAAAATATTTCTCTCCTAATTGATTTCATGTATTGTAATTTTTAAAATGCTCGTTGAAACCCACTAAATTATTTTCACAAGCCCCTGATATGTGGCAAACCCTAATTTCAAGAACATTGGACTGGAAGTTAAGTTGCCTTTTAACTCTGGATTAAGCGTTCTGAAGTTCTGCAGAGCTGCCAGCATTCAGAGAGGAGATCATAAACTCATTTTCTAGAATCCGTGTGCTGGAAGGGGCCATGGGGATCCCATTTAGGCCATTCCCTCTCATCTGGCAGACCTCCACTCAAATGAGCTAAAGTGTAGCAGTGTCAAGTGGCTGGCACATAGTAGGGGACTCCATACATCTCATTTACCTTTCTTCCCAGGCAGGTGTCTGGTTTTATTCGTCTCTCTATTCCTAGCAGTGAGTATAATGCTTAGCACTGGGCTTAGCAAATTGATGGGAAAAAAAATGAAAAAATGTGGCTTGGTTCTCTTTTCTCTTTCTCTCTCTCAGTAAAGATTGCTCAATCTGCCTGGATAATGCAGTTCGTTTGATCTTTTAACTAACTTCAATTCAGGAGCATGTATTCAGCACCTACTATGTGCCAAGTAATATTGAACATAGAAGTTGTTACACGATGCACCAGAAAGGGAAGGGATTCTTGTTCTTCAGGAATTCCCTGAAAAATGGAAAAAGGAAAAGGAAGCAAGGAGCAGAAGCAACTGCCAAGTAATGTGATTGCTCGCGCAGAGAATTTGCCAAAGTGCTGGGCAGGTATTGAAGACCCAGAGGTATTGAGACACAGAGGTATTGAGACACAGAGGGAAAGCACCTGATCTGGGCTTTGAAAGTTAAGTAGAAGTTTGTAGGGGGGCCAAGTAGAAGGCAATTCCAGGCAAAAGGAACATCTTGGAAATAGCAAAGAGGAGTATCTTACAGCATAGATCTGGGGCCCAGTAATTGTGGATGTGCCTAAAGCTCCGGGCTCATGGGGCAGCAGGTGTGCACAGTGGGTAGTTAAACACGTGGCCTTGAGGCACAAAACACAGGTCTGAATTCCGAGCCCTTCTTTCTATCTGTGGGAGGCTGAATGATGCCCACAAAGATATCTTTGTCCTAGTTCCTCAATGAAAGTTAACCTTTATGACAGAAGAGACTTTGCTGATGTGGTTAAGCTACAGGCCTTGAGATAGGGAGGTTATCCTGGACTATATGGATGAGCTCAAAATGTAAGGAGGGTGATATAATAGAAAATAAGTATGTTTAGTCTTTGTCTCCAGTTCCTGATATAAAGCTCCTAAAGTTCTTGGAATTTCCTGTATAATAGGCATGGCTTTATTCTAAAGAGGTTCCTCTTGGTGGGTCTCTAGATGGCTTTAAGATGGTGCTGGTAGCAAGAAGGACCCAAGGCCTGCTTAGAGGGTTGGAACCTTCAACCCTCTTCCCCTACAAGAACCCCACATACAGGAAGGACGGGGGGCTGGAGATTGTGTTAATCACCAGCCTGTCATTTAATCAATCATGCCTAGGTGACAAAACCTACATAAAACCTGGGATTTGAAGTGCTTCCAGGTTGGTGAACACATGAAGGTGCTGCAGAAGTAACACACCCAGAGATCCCTGCCCCTACACCTTGCCCTGTGTCTCTCTTCCAGTGACTGTTCATGAGTTACACCTTTTATAATAAACTAGTGGTAATAAAGCACTTTCCTGAGTTCTGTGAGTCATCCTAGCAGATTATCACAACTGGAAGGTGAGGGTTGTAGGAACCCTCAACTTTGTAGCCGTGTTGGACAGATGTGTGGGTGACCCAGGGACCCAGTGCCTGTGACTGGTGTCCGAAGCAGGGGCAGTCTTATGGGACTGAGCTCTTCAACCTGTGAGGTCTGTGCTGACTCCAGTTTGTGTCAGAATTGAAGTGGGTTGTGGGATAGTTGGTGTCAGCAGGGAGAGTTGGAGAGTTGGCTGGTGTGAGAAGTCCTGCACATCTGGTATCAGAGGTGATAGGACGTGAAACAGTCGAGAGGGTCCTAACATAAGGAGGAGACAGAGAGTAATCTGATGGTGGAGAGAAGCTATGTGATACAGAGAAGCAGGGGCTAGAGTACCGCCATCTGACAGTGGAGGAAGGGGCCACCAGCCAAAGGATGCGGGTACCACTGGAAGCTTAAACAGGCCAGGAATCCCCTGGAAGAATGCAGCCCTGCCAACTCCTAGATGTTAGCCTAGTCCCATTCCAGAATCGTGAGAGAGTACGTTGTGTGGTTTGAAGCTACTATGTTTGAGGTGATTGTTCCAGCAAGTAGGAAACTAACACAGTGCCCGGGGGGTTGTTTCTAACTAAGCACTGAGAGACGGGACCCTATTTGTGGGGTTTATCCCTGTCCTCCAGGGCATGGCATGGCCCTGGCCTGTTTAGCATTCTAGAATTCATTGATAAACAGTTGAATGCATGCTCTGTTGTAATTCAGAGGTTCCAGGTGAGGGAGAGGAAAGGAGGGAGGGGTCACATCAAGGAGACCGTGGGGCACCAAATAATCCAGGTAAGACGTGATTTTTTTTTTTTCCTTTCTGGTTGACATCCCTCATGTCACACTTTCATGCACATGCCCTTTAATTCTGTTCGCAGAGCAAGAGAACAGCTGCAAACTGTCCTCAAATGGTCTCTTCTCTACCATTAATTTGTTCTTCAGCCTTCTCTTTCCAAGCAAAATGACCCAAATTATTTTGGCTTTCCCTTATTCCGAGTGCAGCATTGTGATGCCTTGCAGATGTTGCAGACGATGGTCCAGAGGACACATTTGGCTTTGTACACGTGTTTTAAGTGACCCACACATACTTTTTTTTAAAATGTGAGTTATAAAACATGGCAGATTGAACATGGGTTTATTTCTGTGCCTTCCCAAAGTCCACTAAAATGGAAGGAAAAGAATAAAAAAAAATGACTTAAGTTCACAAGAACAGAGCTAACAAGAGGAGAACAGACCAGGGCATCAGGAAGAGTGGGAGCTGGAAGGCAGACAGGGAACCCTGCACCCAGCATGGCTCTGACTCCACTCCTCGGGGCCAGGCGCTGGAGCGAAGACAGGGAGATGGCCTCAAAGTCTGTGTCCTGAAAGAAGACCATCTCCTCCTCTGCTCAGAGCCCAGAAGACTGTGGAAGGCCTCGTGTCCTCTAGACTAGGAATTGGCTTGATGTCTCCGGGAAGAGAGTCCAGCCCAGGAGTTGGGTTCTGACATTGGCATACCCATCCAGGTGCTCACGGAAGGGCATTTTGAGTTCCTGCTCTCAGCTTCAAAGCCAGCCTTGTGTACTCCACTCCTCTAACATTTCATCCATGCCCTGTGAGATTCTGTAAAGAGGGACACTGGAGAGAAGAGGCTTGCTCCTGTTTGTCCGAGTTCCAGTTTGTCAGAACCATTCCAGCAGGGCTTCCTCACCTGGGTCAGCAGTTCGTTCCAGCTTCAGTCCATCCCCTCCCCACACTCGCGATGTGACGTTCCCTCCTCAGAGGCCTGGGCTCCAGGTACGATGGGGGAGTGGAGGTAGGGTTTCCAAGCTCCTAAAATCTCATAATCCTAATTCCTCCCTTCCTGTCATCCTGCCAGCCCTAGGAATGGCAGTTGTCACTTTCAGGTGCTGTTTCTGTGACATCTCAGTGTTTCCTTCTGGCTTTTACAGCCCCCCACACCTGGCTAGCAACCCCATATTAAGCTCCTCTGTGTGGGGTTCCTGTTCCTTGACCACACCCCAAATGATGGACCAGATAAGAGACCAATATCTGCTTTATCACCCTTTAGTGAAGGCCAACAGCTGGGAAGCCCACCCACATGATCTACTGCCCAAAAGGTACAAACGTCCAGTTATAAGATGAAAAAGTTGGGGCAATCCAGGGTATACAGCATGGTGGTTATAGCTCATGATACTGTATCACACTTGAATAGTGCTAAGAGCAGATCTGAAATGTTCTCTCCTCAAACAAATAGCAACTATGTGACAGGATGGAGGGGTCAGCAGGTGGTGATGGTGATAGTGGTCATCATTTTGTAGTTTATAGATGTATCAAGTTAACAAGTTGTGCACCATCAGCTCACTCACTACTCATCAGTTACCACTCTCTAAAGCTGGGGCAAGGAGATTTTAAAAAAAAAAAAAAAAAAAAAAAAAGCTTACCAATGAACTCAAAAGCTAAAAAGCCAAGCCATTTTTAGTGCCTCATTCATATGTACTGTGAAGACTCAGTACACATTGAAGGAAAATCTCTAATGTAAAAGTCAGAGATCAGTTTTGACCAATTAAAGAAATACCTAAGAAACCGAGATAGGGCAGAAAAGGAGCACTCAGCTTACTTTTGATCTTAAAATAAGTTCCTAAATCATTCTGGGCTTCTGTTTTCTTATAAATAAAATGGGGATGATAATACTTAGTCTCTCATGGAACTATGGGGAGCTTCAACCCTGTCATACCAACATCCAGCATCGTTTTTGACATGGCCTGACATAAACATTTTGTTAATAATTGTAATAAGGCCATAATAAATAGTACTATTATTCAGAAGATTCTTGGGCTTCATATCACTGTTAACAGGGAACCTTGCCATCTTGGTTCTTTTAAATGGCTGTAGGCTCATGAGAAGGAAACACAAGCTAACATTGAACTCCCCAATGTCCATCACTGGATGAACTTTACATTTTCCCACTTATTACTTATAAAAATCCACTAAGTTGGGGTGTTTTATACCTACCATATTAGGAAGCTGAGGCTCAGAGAGCATTGCCCCATTTCAAAACTCCTACCAGGGAATTAGCTGCATGCCCATAGAGGCAGCCTGCCATGAAGTTTCCGAAGGGCCATATGGGCAGACAGCCTCTTCGTTGTCTAGCTAATTTAAAAACAGGAAGGTGTTCCGAATAGAACTCAGCTGATATGAATAATCCCAAGTGAGGACTCGTTCTTTCAGGCATGGACAGGGCCACCCGGCAGCTGACGACGTTAATAAAATTGTCAGGCAGCTATTAGAATAACTTAAAATTATCCAGATTTTTATAGCTACCTAAAAAGGCCGAACTGCTCCTGTCTTTGCTCATAAAATGAACATCTGTTAGCTCCTGAAAGACTGATATTCATGCTCAGTGGCTGGACCTCAGGCCCCCTGTTGTCCTGAGATGCTCAATTATGTTTTGTTTTGTTTTTTCTTTTTTTACCCCCATCTCTAACAATGGTCTGTCTTGAGAGCAAATACATCTGCTTGTTTTTACTTTATTCTAAATATTTTTACCTTTTTTTCTTTTATTTTTCACCAATGAAAGACCTTAAAATCAAGCATTTGAGTTCAAGAAGCATGTCTTGACCTCTTAGCTATGCTGTGTCTTGCTCTGTCCTGGCCTTTGGTATACAAGTTCATGTTCTCTGTGTCCATTCCTATGGAATTAATAACTGGACGTTATCTAGCAGCCATCCTTGGAGCAGTTGTGCTTCTTGCTATGCCTCCCATCACAGGGGAATGAGTACATACATGTTGTATGTAGAATGGATAAGAGTCTTAGGACTGAAATCTTTCATTCTGAAAATCAGTAGAGTCGTAATGTTATGTCTCAAAATTATCAGAAGTGGCTGAGAAGCCCAGAACTTAAATAAGTATTGATAACGGCAGTGATAATCATTTGCAAACAGGGAGTAGAGCACCTACTAGCTGTCTACTCTTGGGTCAGTGACCACTTCTCTTCACCCTCAGTGTTTTTATCTGTACATTGTATATGAAAAATCTTGCCTTAGAGTGTTGGTGTCTGGATTATTAGAGCTGTTCCATGTGACATACACAGATTGGCACCTGATGCAGGAATAGGGGCTGAGTAAATGGGTGCTTCCTAGTGCCCCAGGTGTTTTCAGGACATATACATCTGTGCATTCACCTGTTGCATGCACAGACCCATCCTAGAGCCTTACAGAGCTAAGTATCACAGGTGTTATAGGTGGGGACAAAATGGGACACTGATTAAAGAGCTCCTGGATCTCACTGTGTGAGGAAGACCTCTGGTTATACAGTTAGCACGCAGTAGAGTTAAATGAATGGATATGTGTGGCCCTTCTCATCTCCATTATATTAATTAATTATTTAATTAATTCAATAAATATCAAGTTCCTTTTATGTGCCAAGCATATCAGAGTTGTATACCACTGCTGCACCCAAGTTCATTGCCAAACTAGCTAAAGCAGCTTTTGGGATCATCTTGGTGCTCCTGAGCCTTCCGGCCCTTCTGTTATAATCCCTGCCTTACAGGTGTTCAGCCTCTGTGGCATGTGTCCATTGGAAGGAAGCTCACCTCACAAGACCGTCTTCTCTGTTTCTGGGCATCTTGAGCAAACCTTATATGAGCCTAAACCACCATGTGTGTTCCTCTCCCTGCTTAGGCATGTGTCCTCTAAGCCCTAGAGCTGAGGCTCATTGATTCTCTGATGGCTGTCTTTCGCAGCTGCCTGCAAGGCTCACCTCCACCAGGCCCAACAGTCTGTGTTCCCCTAGAAAGTGAACCAGGATCTCTGTCTGGGGTAGCAACACAGTCACAAAACCAGTCTAGAACCTTATTCATGATCCACCCTGTCATTTTCTAGCTGTGTGACCTTGAGCCAGGGAGTTACTCTTTGAGTTCCTCAAAAGGAAGGTGGTGGTCACAGCAGCATCTAGCTCTGGATAGTTGGTGTCATTTTGTATGACAGTGCTGTAGTTGTGTCCAGGTGTCCAGAAGTGCAGTGCTTCCCAGCTTGATGTGGTCAGGTCTCAGGTTATGGGTGATAATGCTGGCTTATAGTCCAGGCACGTGAGCCTCCCAGCATGGCACATCTGTTAGTAAGAAGATCAGGTGTGAGACCAGACATCAATGCTTTGTCCCTGTGGAATGACTGGATGGGTGGCCGGTCTCTACAGTGCTGTGCTTGAAGATGCAGATTTTGCAGGTACTAGAGTCAGGCCTGGATGTTTGTGAAACTGACGCGGTTGTCTTCAGGGGGCACAGGAAGGGCAAACATACCCAGCCTGTCAATACCGATTAGCTGAGGTCATCTAACACCTGGGAAAGAAGGACATTTTCCCCCACATTGTTTTGTCTTCATTTTTAGTTTGGTGGGGAAATATAAAAGCAGTGCCATTAGGAGGCTTACCTGATAGCCTAAAAAAAATCCCTCAGCAAAACATTATTTCCCAACAGGAAATTAACATCTTTGGTTTGCCAAGTTCTAGGCCAAATGCCATTTATATCATTGCATTAGGAGAGCTTCTGGCTGCAAGTGACAGTGCTTTAAGCCATAAGGAGGTAGGGAGTCCAGTGCCTACACAGCAGCTCAACAGCATCCTCAAGACCGCAGATTCTTTCCATCTTTTTCCATTCTTAGCATATTGGCTTTTTGTCTCCATATTTCTTGCTTCATGGTTGCAAGAAGGTTGCCATGGCCTCAACCATCTTATCTTCACTCCAGTGTCTCAAGCAGGAAAGAAGGAGCAAGGCCCAGATTCTTTTTCCTTTGGAGGCCCCGCCTTTTTATTCAGAGTAAGAACAGTCCAAGCATACTGTGAACCAAGTCCTCTTTCCTTTTTGGTACTTAGTTCTCTCTGCCCCACCAACAGCTCTCCACATCAGGGCTGATTTTTTTGTTTTCTGTGTGCTTCATTGCCTGCTATCATTTTTGGCAGTGGGTGCCCACTTGGTAAATGCTCTTAACTGGATTCCCAATAGGTAATGAAGTATCTGCATAAATTAGGAAGATTTTTAGCTATTGCATTTTGATGGACCTTAGAGGTGGATTTGTGATTCCCATGGTGCTGGCTGAATCTGAGGGACTATGTAAGTAGTGGGAAGGGTGGAGAGCAAACGGGTTGGGTTGCCAAAGCAAGAAGCCATTGTGACATTTACTGGCGATGAGCCAGCAATTGAAGATGGATTGTCATTTCTTCTCCCAAAAAACGTACAAGATAACATTTGAAATTCATCTTTCTCCAGCTCTTCAGAGAGTTCTTTTTTGGTAAGGCATGGCTGGTAGAAAAGGTACTAGGAAAGGAAAAGAGAGAAAATAATTAGAGAAGAAATTCACTACTCCATGTTTAGGGAGTGGAGTAAGGGAGGTGGAACGTTGCAACTTTTCGTGGTGGGTGTGTAGTTGTAGTTGATGAGCTTCTCTACCTTGAAAAATAGGTTTCTCAGGATTGTTCCAAAGACTAAAAAACTTCATAAATGCAAATGCTGAGAATAGTGCCTTGCACTTAGTGGACACTCATTAAATCATCTATTATTATTAATATTGGAAATTGTGTGAGATTTGATCCTCTAAAACCCAGTTTGAAGGAGAAGAAAGGAGATAATTACTCTGTGCAAAGATCTTTTGCTAGGACTCTTTTTATTCTTCAAACAGCCTGAGATTGATATTAATATTCTGATTTTACAGAGCAGAAAATTTGGGGGACCCAGAAAGATTAAGCTCTTTGTTCAAGTCCAAATATCTGTTTGATTTATTCTGTTTCCTTTACTCTTAGGAAACTAGAACTTTACATCTCCTGGACTTCCTTCTGTTCTCTTTGTATACTAATTAATCAAATACTCAATTAACCCACCATTCAATTAAAAAAATACAGCAGACATGGTGCTGGGAATGCAGAGATAGTCACAGACTTGCTCCCATGCAGCTGTTTGTTCAAGTCCAGAAATATCTTGACACCAAAGCTTATGTTTGTTCTGTTCTTGCATATGGGAAACCTGCTTCCACCTAGCCCACCTAGCCCGCCTAGCCCTGCTCTGGGGTAGGCTATGACTTGTCTTTTAGGAACACCAGCTCATTCTTCCTCCTCTTCCACCTCTTCCTCCTGAGCCTTCTCTCTCCTCTCATTTTTTTCTCTTGGAATTATAGTTCCTTTCAGCCACATGGCCAGTTAACTTCGTGTTGGGACCTTCCTTTAATGGGGTCAGTGTCTGGGCAGATGGTTGTACCTTCCACTGAGGAGCCAGGGGACCTCAGACTTGGTGGCACTCAGAATCTTGGTGGAAAGGTCTTAGATTATAGGGCCATGTTAAGTCATCTTGATGGTGAAAAATGGCAATAGTGGTTAGATAGAGCTGGCGCTTATCTTTGAGGGGATCTCTGAGCGGCTCCCCATCCCATTGCCACTCATCAAGAAAAGGTCCTCTCAGGATTGATGTCCCTGAAGACAAATCTCCTCTGACTATGCTCTGTGCTCCCAATGCATCACCTACTTGGGGTTTTGGAGCCTCTGCCACATGATAGTGTCATTGACACTGAGCCATTGGTTTTCATCGTGTGCCCTGAGGACACATGAGGCTTCCTTGGGAAAACAGATTTCCAAGTCTAGCTCTCTAGGCCTACCAGGATTTGGCTTTGAGATCCACATTTTTACACAAGTTCATTGGACATGTGGATGCAATCTTTGGGCCATGCTTTGAGAAATGCTTCACTCAACTGTGAGCTGCATGAAAGTAAGTCTGCGACTATTTATCTTTGCAGTCCTAGCACCTCGCCTGATTATTTTTTTAATTGAATGGTGGGCTTATTGAGTATTTGATTAATTAGTATATGAAGAGAAGAGAAAGAAGTTCAGGAAATGCAAAGTTCTAGTTTCCTCAGAGTAACAGAAACCAGAATAAATCAGTTGCTCTGAAAGATCAGAATGGCCTTTGCAATTTAAGGACTTAAATTCAGTATCATTTGTGTGAGCCCTTCCCGTCCCCCCATTATGACTGCACTCCCTGGATCTTGTATTCTGCAGACTGTTAATGTCAAGCCAGACCCTTTGTCAGAGAACCTAACTGTAGTGTGAATATATGCCTGCACTGGATTTATTCATCTGACAAATGCTTCCAGACCCTAAGCCCAGCTTAGGCATTATGTTCTCCTGAGGTCCATTCTTTTTTTTTCCGCCCCCCTTCCAAACCAAGGGTCCATCTCTCCTTTTTTTTTTTTTTTTTTTTTTTTTTTTTTTTTTTTTTTAATTTATTTTTTTATTGGTGTTCAATTTACTAACATACAGAATAACACCCAGTGCCCGTCACCCATTCACTCCCACCCCCCGCCCTCCTCCCCTTCTACCACCCCTAGTTCATTTCCCAGAGTTAGCAGTCTTTATGTTCTGTCTCCCTTTCTGATATTTCCCACACATTTCTTCTCCCTTCCCTTATTTTCCCTTTCACTATTATTTATATTCCCCAAATGAATGAGAACATATAATGTTTGTCCTTCTCTGACTGACTTACTTCACTCAGCATAATACCCTCCAGTTCCATCCACGTTGAAGCAAATGGTGGGTATTTGTCATTTCTAATAGCTGAGTAATATTCCATTGTATACATAAACCACATCTTCTTTATCCATGTCCAACGAAAGATGAATGGGTCCATCTCTCCTTTACTTAAGTGCCATCTTTTCTAGAACCAACCTTTTTAAGAGTTTTGCCTTGACCTGTTTAAACTGGCTCACAGCTCCTTTTTTTTTTTTTTTTTTTCACATCTCCTTTCTTAGATTAGAAGCTCTCAAAGACCGAGAACTTCATGTGTTGTGTACATAGTAGGAAATAAATCTTTCTGGAATAAATGGTTAATGAAGTGACCGGGTTCTCATGCCAGCTCTGCTGCTTAGGAACTGACTTCATCTCCATGCATCTGATTTTCCTGAATATCAGAAAATGAATAAGCAGTGGATTGTGCTGTGAATGGAGGAGATACTAAAAGATGGACTTGGGGCTCTTTTATTATCATGTATAATATATAACAGAGAGAGCAATGGCTTTAGCTCACCTTCCAAAGTTGGAAAGGTATTAGTTAACTTTGCTTTGACTTTTTTCCTCTAGTAGTAATTTTTTAGCAGACATTCATTTACCTAGTCTTTATTTTACTGGGTCAGCCCGTATCTTTTTCTTTTTCTTTTTTTTTTTTTTAGCAGCTTTATTAAGATGTAATACATATGCCATAAAATTTACCCTTTTAAAATATGTAGTTCAGTGATTTTTTTTTAGTATATTCAAACATTCAAAGAGTTGTGCAGCTATCTATACTTTTAGAACATCTTAATCACACCCAAAATAGATACTTTTGGTCTTTAGCGGTCACTCCCCATCATTCCCTACCCCACCAGCTCGTGGCAACCAGTAGCCTACTTTCTGCATCTAGAACGTGGCTATTCTGTTTCATATAAATAGCTTCATACGTTATGTAATCTTTTGTGGCTTCTTTCACCTAGCATGTATTTCAGGATTCGTCCCTGTATAATGTGTATCAGGACATCACTCCACTGGACTGGACAAGTTCTACTCCATTGTATGGATATACTGCATTTTTTGGACGCATTCATCAGCTGATAGACATTTGGATTGTTTCCACTTTTTGCCGATTAGGAATAATGCTGCTCTGAATATTTGCATACCTAGTTTTGGTGTGGACATACATTTTCAGTTCTCTTGGGAATACTCTTTGAAGTGAACTGGAATTGCTGGGTCATGTGATAACTCCATGTTTGGCATTTTGAGGAACTGCCTAACTGTTTTCCAAAATGACCATACTATTTGCAAGCCTGTGTCTTAGACTTAGCTGTTTGTGTGCTAAGAATACCAATGCCCTGCATCTTCACTGAAAGCCAGATAATCAGACAGGTGAGACACAGGTGGTGAATATGGAGCAAAGAACTGCAGACTCTTCTATCTCTGCAGCCGCTCTGGGCCCCAATGTGGACCCAGTGAGTAGATCCAGTAGGCTGAGTAAAGACAGAGGATCCAGGGCTTTGGGGTTGCCTAGGGACAGATGAAGTTGTTTAACCGTGAAGCAAAGGCAGGATGGTATCTAAGAGGTGAATTTCCATGTCTGGCACTGCATCCTCATCCCACATCACATGTCACTTGCATTTGTCTTCCCTTTCTTTCCAGTGACGTGTAGCAGGGTTGCTTGAGAGGCTGTTTCCTGCAGCTTTCAGCTTCCATCTCTCTTTCTACTTTGTCCACTAGTTCAAGGTTCATAAGACCTCCAGTAAGAGGCTGGAGGTCACACCTTCCACACTGCAAATTGTGCTGATACCAAGACCCTGAGATGGCCACGGAATGTGCACAGGAGATTGTTTCTCGTCAAAGACATGTGTTCTGTGGGCCTCTGTGTCAAAGGATCAAGCAGAGCCTGTTGCCGACAGGTTGAGGGTCCCTCTGTTCGGATGGCAGAGCAGGTAACGAGACCTTTGCAGAACAGGGTCAGCTCTGATTCACGTCCTCCTTTCTCCCTGACCTAATTGTGACTTGTCTCAACAGAGGTAGGACTTTCATCTTTATGACAACAAAACATTCTCTAATGGAAAGATTCTAAACAAAAGATAAACAAGCATTTAGACCCTTCCTAAACCAGAAGGTTCTGTGTACTAAATTGATGAATGCAGAACCATCACAGTGGTCGCAACCTTACTGCATTTTAGACCAAATTCTCTGGAGCCCCTCTTGTCAGGTTTCTTTGCCACCACAGACCACCTCCGCCAAACAGAGATAAGTTCCCCTTAGGTACACTGGAAGAGAAAGGGCTCTCTGTACCATGCCTTCTTAGAGCGGGCTGAGCTTTACTCATGGCTTTGGTTTGATTTGAGGGTTTGGGTTTTGTGTGGGTTTTTTGTGTTCTACCTTGTGATTTTTGAGTGACTCCAGCCAACCAGGGGGGAGGAAAGTGGCATTTTCAGACCTCCAGAGGCCAATGTGGAATGAGAGATCAGTTTGACCACCAGACCTTTGTTTGGGAAGTCAGTCACTCTGGAAGGCCTCATGTTGGAAGGAATGGGAGAGCACAGAAAAGGGATGACTGAGAAGTTACATGAACCTCAGATTGAGTGGGTAGTTCCCTCTATGTAAACAAATTTTACATCTGACCCTATACTTGGAGCATTACAGAAGATTTTATAAGATGATGAGAGTATGAAGAAAAAATAAGTAGATTATAAAGGAAATGGTATGAGCTTTTGCTGGGGGATGGGGGAGTGCAAGGTTGTAGCTACAGTTTTTAAGTTGATTGCATTGGGCGGGTGGGAGATGTTTGCGGTGATGGAACAGTTCTGTGCTTGCTGGGGGAGTTTCATGAATCTCCATATATGATACAGTGGCACGGAACTGTACACACAGCGTACCGACCTCGCTGTCCTGGTTTGGATATTGTACTCTCCTTATCGAAGATGTCACCATGGGGGAGACTATGTGAAGGTACATGGGACCTCTCTGTGCCATTTGTTGCAACTTCCTATGCATCTGTAGTGATTTTAAAATAAACGGTTTTGGGGGGGGAGGAGCAAGATGGCGGAAGAGTAGGGTCTCCAAATCACTGACTCCACCAAACTACCTAGAAAACCTTCAAATTATCCTGAAAATCTATGAATTCGGCCTGAGATTTAAAGAGAGACCAGCTGGAATGCTACAGTGAGAAGAGTTCGCGCTTCTATCAGGGTAGGAAGACGGGGAAAAAGAAGTAAAGAAACAAAGGCCTCCAAGGGGGAGGGGCCCCGCGAGGAGCCGGGCTGAGGCCGGGGCGAGTGTCCCCAGGACAGGAGAGCCCCGTCCCGGAGGAGCAGGAGCTGCACCGACCTTCCCGGGGGAAAGGGGCTCGCGGGGAGGTGGAGCAGGACCCAGGAGGGCGGGGATGCCCTCGGGCTCCCGGGGACAGTAACAGCAACTGCGCGCCCAGGAGAGTGCGCCGAGCTCCCTAAGGGCTGCAGCGCGCACGGCGGGACCCGGCGGGACCCGGAGCAGCTGAAGGGGCTCGGGCGGCGGCTCCGCGGAGGGGGCTGCGCGGCCCCGGGAGCAGCTCGGAGGGGCTCGGGCAGAGGAAGAGGCTCCGTGCGGAGGGGGCTGCGCGGTTCCAGGAGCAGCTCGGAGGGGCTTGGGCGGCAGCTCCGCGGAGGGGGCTGCACGGCCCGGGAGCGCGAATCCACCAGCGCAGGCGCCGGGACACAGGGCGCCGGGACACAGCCCAGGATCCGGCCTCCCCCGGGACAGGCAGAGGCCGGGAGGGCCCAGGACAGCAAGGACGCTCCTGCCCGAGCTGGGCAGATCAGCGGCCCCGCCCCGGAGCCTCCAGGCCCTGCAGACGGAGTTCCTGCGGGGGCCGAATCCAGGTTTCCAGAGCTGCCCCGCCACTGGGGCTGTTCCTCCTGCGGCCTCACGGGGTAAACAACCCCCACTGAGCCCTGCACCAGGCAGGGGCACAGCAGCTCCCCCAACTGCTAACACCTGAAAATCAGCACAGCAGGCCCCTCCCCCAGAACACCAGCTAGACGGACAACTTCCAGGAGAAGCCAAGGGACTTAAAGAACACAGAATCAGAAGATACTCCCCTGTGGTTCTTTTTTTTTTTTTTTTTTTTGGTTTTTTTTTTGTTTTTGTTTTTTTGTTTTTGTTTTTTTTTTTGTTTTGTTTTGTTTTGCTTTTTGATTTGTTTCCTTCCCCCACCCCCCTTTTTTTCCTCCTTTCTTTTTATTTCTCTTTTTCTTCTTTTTTTTCTTTCGTTTTTTTTTTTTCTCTTCCCCTTTTTTTTCTCTTTCTCTTTTCTTTCCTTCTTTCTCTCCTCTCTTTTTCTCTTTTTCCCAATACAACTTGCTTTTGGCCACTCTGCACTGAGCAAAATGACTAGAAGGAAAACCTCACCTCAAAAGAAAGAATCAGAAACAGTCCTCTCTCCCACAGAGTTACAAAATCTGGATTACAATTCAATGTCAGAAAGCCAATTCAGAAGCACTATTATACAGCTACTGGTGGCTCTAGAAAAAAGCATAAAGGACTCAAGAGACTTCATGACTGCAGAATTTAGAGCTAATCAGGCAGAAATTAAAAACCAATTGAATGAGATGCAATCCAAACTAGAAGTCCTAACGACGAGGGTTAACGAGGTGGAAGAACGAGTGAGTGACCTAGAAGACAAGTTGATAGCAAAGAGGGAAACTGAGGAAAAAAGAGACAAACAATTAAAAGACCATGAAGATAGATTAAGGGAAATAAACGACAGCCTGAGGAAGAAAAACCTACGTTTAATTGGGGTTCCCGAGGGCGCCGAAAGGGACAGAGGGCCAGAATATGTATTTGAACAAATTCTAGCTGAAAACTTTCCTAATCTGGGAAGGGAAACAGGCATTCAGATCCAGGAAATAGAGAGATCCCCCCCTAAAATCAATAAAAACCGTTCAACACCTCGACATTTAATTGTGAAGCTTGCAAATTCCAAAGATAAGGAGAAGATCCTTAAAGCAGCAAGAGACAAGAAATCCCTGACTTTTATGGGGAGGAGTATTAGGGTAACAGCAGACCTCTCCACAGAGACCTGGCAGGCCAGAAAGGGCTGGCAGGATATATTCAGGGTCCTAAATGAAAAGAACATGCAACCAAGAATACTTTATCCAGCAAGGCTCTCATTCAAAATGGAAGGAGAGATAAAGAGCTTCCAAGACAGGCAGCAACTAAAAGAATATGTGACCTCCAAACCAGCTCTGCAAGAAATTTTAAGGGGGACTCTTAAAATTCCCCTTTAAGAAGAAGTTCAGTGGAACAGTCCACAAAAACAAAGACTGAATAGATATCATGATGACACTAAACTCATATCTCTCAATAGTAACTCTGAATGTGAACGGGCTTAATGACCCCATCAAAAAGCGCAGGGTTTCAGACTGGATAAAAAAGCAGGACCCATCTATTTGCTGTCTACAAGAGACTCATTTTAGACAGAAGGACACCTACATCCTGAAAATAAAAGGTTGGAGAACCATTTACCATTCGAATGGTCCTCAAAAGAAAGCAGGGGTAGCCATCCTTATATCAGATAAACTAAAATTTACCCCAAAGACTGTAGTGAGAGATGAAGAGGGACACTATATCATACTTAAAGGATCTATTCAACAAGAGGACTTAACAATCCTCAATATATATGCTCCGAATGTGGGAGCTGCCAAATATATAAATCAATTATTAACCAAAGTGAAGAAATACTTAGATAATAATACACTTATACTTGGTGACTTCAATCTAGCTCTTTCTATACTCGATAGGTCTTCTAAGCACAACATCTCCAAAGAAACGAGAGCTTTAAATGATACACTGGACCAGATGGATTTCACAGATATCTACAGAACTTTACATCCAAACTCAACTGAATACACATTCTTCTCAAGCGCACATGGAACTTTCTCCAGAATAGACCACATATTGGGACACAAATCGGGTCTGAACCGATACCAAAAGATTGGGATTGTCCCCTGTATATTCTCGGACCATAATGCCTTGAAATTAGAACTAAATCACAACAAGAAGTTTGGAAGGACCTCAAACACGTGGAGGTTAAGGACCATCCTGCTAAAAGATAAAAGGGTCAACCAGGAAATTAAGGAAGAATTAAAAAGATTCATGGAAACTAATGAGAATGAAGATACAACCGTTCAAAATCTTTGGGATGCAGCAAAAGCAGTCCTAAGGGGGAAATACATCGCAATACAAGCATCCATTCAAAAACTGGAAAGAACTCAAATACAAAAGCTAACCTTACACATAAAGGAGCTAGAGAAAAAACAGCAAATAGATCCTACACCCAAGAGAAGAAGGGAGTTAATAAAGATTCGAGCAGAACTCAACGAAATCGAGACCAGAAGAACTGTGGAACAGATCAACAGAACCAGGAGTTGGTTCTTTGAAAGAATTAATAAGATAGATAAACCATTAACCAGCCTTATTAAAAAGAAGAGAGAGAAGACTCAAATTAATAAAATCATGAATGAGAAAGGAGAGATCACTACCAACACCAAGGAAATACAAACGATTTTAAAAACATATTATGAACAGCTATACGCCAATAAATTAGGCAATCTAGAAGAAATGGACGCATTCCTGGAAAGCCACAAACTACCAAAACTGGAACAGGAAGAAATAGAAAACCTGAACAGGCCAATAACCAGGGAGGAAATTGAAACAGTCATCAAAAACCTCCCAAGACACAAGAGTCCAGGGCCAGATGGCTTCCCAGGGGAATTTTATCAAACGTTTAAAGAAGAAATCATACCTATTCTCCTAAAGCTGTTTGGAAAGATAGAAAGAGATGGAGTACTTCCAAATTCGTTCTATGAAGCCAGCATCACCTTAATTCCAAAACCAGACAAAGACCCCACCAAAAAGGAGAATTACAGACCAATATCCCTGATGAACATGGATGCAAAAATTCTCAACAAGATACTGGCCAATAGGATCCAACAGTACATTAAGAAAATTATTCACCATGACCAAGTAGGATTTATCCCTGGGACACAAGGCTGGTTCAACACCCGTAAAACAATCAATGTGATTCATCATATCAGCAAGAGAAAAACCAAGAACCATATGATCCTCTCATTGGATGCAGAGAAAGCATTTGACAAAATACAGCATCCATTCCTGATCAAAACTCTTCAGAGTGTAGGAATAGAGGGAACATTCCTCGACATCTTAAAAGCCATCTATGAAAAGCCCACAGCAAATATCATTCTCAATGGGGAAGCACTAGGAGCCTTTCCCCTAAGATCAGGAACAAGACAGGGATGTCCACTCTCACCACTGCTGTTCAACATAGTACTGGAAGTCCTAGCCTCAGCAATCAGAAAACAAAAAGACATTAAAGGCATTCAAATTGGCAAAGAAGAAGTCAAACTCTCCCTCTTCGCCGATGACATGATACTCTACATAGAAAACCCAAAAGTCTCCACCCCAAGATTGCTAGAACTCATACAGCAATTCGGTAGCGTGGCAGGATACAAAATCAATGCCCAGAAGTCAGTGGCATTTCTATACACTAACAATGAGACTGAAGAAAGAGAAATTAAGGAGTCAATCCCATTTACAATTGCACCCAAAAGCATAAGATACCTAGGAATAAACCTAACCAAAGATGTAAAGGATCTATACCCTCAAAACTATAGAACACTTCTGAAAGAAATTGAGGAAGACACAAAGAGATGGAAAAATATTCCATGCTCATGGATTGGCAGAATTAATATTGTGAAAATGTCAATGTTACCCAGGGCAATATACACGTTTAATGCAATCCCTATCAAAATACCATGGACTTTCTTCAGAGAGTTAGAACAAATTATTTTAAGATTTGTGTGGAATCAGAAAAGACCCCGAATAGCCAGGGGAATTTTAAAAAAGAAAACCATATCTGGGGGCATCACAATGCCAGATTTCAGGTTGTACTACAAAGCTGTGGTCATCAAGACAGTGTGGTACTGGCACAAAAACAGACACATAGATCAGTGGAACAGAATAGAGAATCCAGAAGTGGACCCTGAACTTTATGGGCAACTAATATTCGATAAAGGAGGAAAGACTATCCATTGGAAGAAAGACAGTCTCTTCAATAAATGGTGCTGGGAAAATTGGACATCCACATGCAGAAGAATGAAACTAGACCACTCTCTTTCACCATACACAAAGATAAACTCAAAATGGATGAAAGATCTAAATGTGAGACAAGATTCCATCAAAATCCTAGAGAAGAACACAGGCAACACCCTTTTTGAACTCGGCCATAGTAACTTCTTGCAAGATACATCCACGAAGACAAAAGAAACAAAAGCAAAAATGAACTATTGGGACTTCATCAAGATAAGAAGCTTTTGCACAGCAAAGGATACAGTCAACAAAACTCAAAGACAACCTACAGAATGGGAGAAGATATTTGCAAATGACATATCAGATAAAGGGCTAGTTTCCAAGATCTATAAAGAACTTATTAAACTCAACACCAAAGAAACAAACAATCCAATCATGAAATGGGCAAAAGACATGAACAGAAATCTCACAGAGGAAGACATAGACATGGCCAACATGCATATGAGAAAATGCTCTGCATCACTTGCCATCAGGGAAATACAAATCAAAACTACAATGAGATACCACCTCACACCAGTGAGAATGGGGAAAATTAACAAGGCAGGAAACAACAAATGTTGGAGAGGATGCGGAGAAAAGGGAACCCTCTTACACTGTTGGTGGGAATGTGAACTGGTGCAGCCACTCTGGAAAACTGTGTGGAGGTTCCTCAAACAGTTAAAAATATACCTGCCCTACGACCCAGCAATTGCACTGTTGGGGATTTACCCCAAAGATACAAATGCAATGAAACGCCGGGACACCTGCACCCCGATGTTTATAGCAGCAATGGCCACGATAGCCAAACTGTGGAAGGAGCCTCGGTGCCCAACGAAAGATGAATGGATAAAGAAGATGTGGTTTATGTATACAATGGAATATTACTCAGCTATTAGAAATGACAAATACCCACCATTTGCTTCAACGTGGATGGAACTGGAGGGTATTATGCTGAGTGAAGTAAGTCAGTCGGAGAAGGACAAACATTATATGTTCTCATTCATTTGGGGAATATAAATAATAGTGAAAGGGAATATAAGGGAAGGGAGAAGAAATGTGTGGGAAATATCAGAAAGGGAGACAGAACGTAAAGACTGCTAACTCTGGGAAACGAACTAGGGGTGGTAGAAGGGGAGGAGGGCGGGGGGTGGGAGTGAATGGGTGACGGGCACTGGGTGTTATTCTGTATGTTAGTAAATTGAACACCAATAAAAAAAAAAAAAAAAAAAAAAAATAAAATAAAATAAAATGAATTTGTTAAAAAAAAAAAAAAAAAAAAAAAATAAAGTAAAATAAACGGTTTTGGGTTTTTTTAACCTGGGAGGAGAAAAAGGAAAATGGTAATGCAAACAGAGAAAAAGGAAATAATGGGATGGACAGGACAAATAATGACCTAGCATCTAACTAGGCGTAACCTCTATTAGACTGCTGACAAGTGGTGTCATTTCAAACAGGAAGGCAGCCCCTGGTGGTAGTGTGGTGTCCATCATCGAGATTCCCCAAGAGGAGAATGTTTGTGTGACTCATGCCACACACAATGGGCTAATCTCAAAATTATATGCTAAGAACTCCTAGAAATTAATATGAAAAAGACCAACTATGATCAAAGAATACGAATACATGGTTCTCAGAAGAGGAAATACAAATGGTTCTTTTTTTTTTTTTAAGATTTTATTTATTTATGCATGAGAGAGAGAGAGAGAGGCAGAGACACAGGCAGAGGGAGAAGCAGGCTCCATGAAGGGAGCCCGACATGGGACTCGATCCCGGGTCTCCAGGATCAGGCCCTGGGCCGAAGGCAGCGCTAAACCGCTGAGCCACCCGGGCTGCCCCAAATGGTTCTTAAACATAAAAAAAGACTCCTCTTTCTGTCAAATTTAACAAAAATAATAATGCAAATAAGACTGTATTGAGATACCATTTTTATAATCTCAGATTCGTGTAGATCTATGAGTTTGGTAGCACATTCTGTGGGTGATGCTTTGTGGAAGCAGCCATGTCAGGCTTTGCTGGTGGGAGCACAGACGGGGCACTTGGCAGAGTTGACAAAATTCCCAAAACAGAGAAAAGACATTTTGCCCTTCTGCAGAAGTACAGCTCTAGCTGGAACATGGCGAAGCCACTAAGGGCTCCAGGCCCCGGCTCCCCTGCAGTCACATCGCTATGACTGTCCAGTGGGATATGAGTAGGAAAAGGGTGGCCCTACACGCTGTGTGTGTGCTCACATGCTGCATGCTGGCAGACACAGGCATGTTCTTTCCCTCCCCGTGTGCGTGCCGTGTACCGATACTTTGGAGGCCCTCTTATCAGGAGTCGTCTCTCTGCATTCCCTAAGTAGCCTGCCCTTGGCACTTCTTTTGGCCCATGGGATGGGAGCAAACAGGACAGGAGCACCTGAAAGTGCTTGAGCTTTGGGGCTCCCCCACTGCTTCTCTTGGAAACCTTCTGCCATGATCTGAACACACCTGGGCAGGCCTGCCAGGAGATGAGTGACTCAGGCAAAGAGGAGCTCCTGTCTTCTGAGCTGCCCTGTGAGGCCTGTCAAGACCATCATATAGTAGCAGCCCCTGCCAATCCACCAGCTGACTACAGATGCCGAGCAAGCTCGGCCAGGAGGGTCCACACTGAACCTGGTCCAGACAGCCCACCTGAGCCAGGCCAGATTGTCCACCCATACTTTTAAGCTACTGGGTGATTTGTTACACAGCAGTGCTGATATGGTACACTCCTGAGACCAGATTTCTGAGTGCTGCATGTCATGTGCCCTGCTATGCTATCGCTCGCTGTCTTCACCATTCCACAATCATTCCTGAGATGGCTCATCGCTCAGTCTCATTCTTGAGTCACGCAAGCAGTACCAGCAAATCCTCATCAAGACTCTACTTGCCCAGGGCTAGGGACTCAAAGTCAGATGCTCTGGCTTCAAGGAGCTTACCCTCCAGCAAGAGACAAATAGAAATGTTTATTTTAGGCACTGCCAAGTGCAGCAATGAGAATAAAGTGGGAAGGAATGTTGGTATGCCTTCCCTCCGTTGACAAGGAGGGAAATAGGGCACTCAGCGCTTGATATACACTGTTTACAAATGAGCGAAGCAAGTCACAAAGGGATAGCTCCTGTTTTGCGACCATAATCCCATGAATTTCCGCCAGGCCATGTTTCACAGAGCATTACGGAAACCAAGACAGAAAGATAGAGAAAACATAGAGAGTCAAGCAGAGCACAGCCAGGATTAGGATTCAGGTGTGGACTGCAGAAGCAGTCGGGGATGGACTGTGCTTCAGCCTAATGTACCAGGGGTAGATAGGGCATGTGTTCAGGGGGGTGTGAGTTGGAGATGACATCGTTCAGAGCTGCTGTGTTCTCAGAGAAACAGGTCCAAGTTACCAGCTCGTTGGGATGCAGAAGGCTGCTCCCTGCATGATTGTAGGACCCAGGGAACTACATTTTATCCCCCCCACCCCCACCCGCACCCTGCACATGTGTGGCTCAGGTTCATGGCAGTTTAAGAACCACTGAACTGATGGACGGCCACCTCTTACATGAGTGACAAGCCTCTCTACAAGACAAAGCCAGCCAGAGCAACTTTTTAACCCAAGGAAAATGCTCTTTAATAAATAACATGAAGAAATAAATCCCCCTTTCCTTCAGAACACAACTTGCAAATGCTCCTTTTTATGTCCAACATTAAAACCAGAATGGGAAAAAACCAACCAACCAAACAAACAAACAAACAAAACAGAATGGGAGCTAGTGATGGAGCCATCCTGGTCAGGCGTCTGAAGGAATGAGTTGTTTCCTTTTCTCTCCCTGCCCCCCCCCCCCACCCCCTTGTTCTTCTAAGATACTGTTTCTTCTTTTAGTTAAATGACAGACTTCAGTAAAGCAGTAGAAGATGTAAAAATAGCAACTATTCAGGAAAATTCTGGGAAGAATCATCAATTTCTGTTTGAAAATGTAGGAAGTCAAGTCCTCTGGAGTCAGAGATGGGGGAGCCCAGAGTCTGGTATAGAACCCAAAAGAGCTTCCTGAAGCCCCTACGGGGGTCTGGCAGGTGCCTCATTTTATCAGCTCAGGGAACCTGCCTCGGGACCTGGAGCCTAAGGTGAGTTTTAGGGATAACAGCACCCCCTTCTGGTGCAAGTGGTTTTAAACATATAAAACCTTGCAAATCCTGAGCCAAGTGGCGAGCTTTCTGTCTGTGCATGGGGTAGAACCCCTTGCTGCCTTGGCGATTCTCCTCCCAGAGCTCCCTGGTCTCTTTGGAGTGAGCCCCTCTCTGGGGTACACATGCCCTCCTGACATGTGGGCAGCTCAGGGGCCTGCAGGTTTTGCCAGAGATCACTGTGCCGGAGGAGTTAGATTTCCATTTAGCGACTTAAGCATTTAAATTGCTGGGATTTAATTCTTCCTGCAGAAAACCAGGGTCTCTTCTGACTGGTATCAGGCGGCAGCAAGTGAAACCTTTGTTTTCCTTCTAAAAAACATTACAACCAACTGACTAAGTGTGATCTCTTTGCATGTCTCTGTCTTGCTAGGTGTATCAGATTGTGATCAGAGTGTGCACCTTGCCCAGGGCCCATGGCCATATCCTTTTCCCTGTCATTTCCCTGGTGGCCCTCTCAGGAAATACTCAGCACTGTCTTTACTATAAACTCTAGGCCTCATTTCTCACACATTGGCCCTACCCTAGTGAACTGTCCATGGGCTGCTGACCCTTAGGTAGAATTTATGTGGGATACCGTTAGGGTCAACATGGGTAGAAGGGGGCCTATCAGCCAGGGTTCAAGCCCAGAGCCTGCCACTTAATGGCTCTGTGACTTAGGGCAGGTGATTTAACCTATTTGGGTTTTGGTCTCCTCATACCTAAGATGGGGCAATAGTGACAGACTGTAACTCACAGGGTTAGTGTGAGAATCCAATGAGCTGATACATGTTAAGTGTTCAGGACAGCGATTAGCAAAAGGCTTTTCAGTTCATGTTCGCCATTATTCCAGCTCCTTTGCTGAAGGCCTAAACTTATCCTGTGGTTGTGTTCTTGGTTGTATTTCCTCAAGTCCTATCCTAAAATCCCATGGCCTTGGGTAAGAGAGAGCCCCAGAAAACAGCGAAGTCCGTAGGGGGTACAGCTATCAGAGATAGCAAGGAATGTGAAATTCTAGTTAATTCCACTTATAACCTTCAGGACCTAATTGCTAGGTCTGACTTTGTGGCCTGATTTTTCTAGAAGAAGCCACTGTGACTGACCCAAATCTATCTCTGCCTTCTTAGGGTGGGCTGTGTCTGATGACACAAGAGCTAGGTGCTGGGCCAGCTCCTTGCCGTGCACCCCATTCCTGAGTCGGTGCCTCTTACCTGGGGTCCACAGATAAATTAGGGTGGTTCTCAAACCCCCTCAGAAATTGTGTGCAGATTTTGGTGGCATTGTTACACATGGGTTGTCACTTTCTTAGAGGGAAGCTGTTGTGGAAGTTAGAGCGTGTCTCTAATACTTACAGGTGTTGACTGGGAAGATCGGAGACTTGGTTGTGAGGGAAGTAAGTTTGTGAGCACTCCCCAGTGCTTCATCCTGGGGTAGCTTTGTTTAGGAAGGTAGAGTTTGCTTTCCCATGGCTCAGATTGTTCAGCCTCAGGATTACCAATCAGTGCTTTTCACAATTAAGGGGAATATGCAGGGAGGAAAAGAAAAAGCCACATGCTAACTTTCAGAACTAGAGATTTTCATGGGCTGTTTTAAATTATTCACGCTCCCCGTTCCCTTTATTAATGTAGAAAATAAAGAGTTGGCAGTGTTTTAGAGACCCAGGCCCCAACACAAGAGTGTTTGTTTTCTTTTTCAGGCTCCAATAAACATAAAAAAAAAAAAAACCTGATAGCATCCCCATGGCCACTTCCATGGGATTCTTGTCATGACTGTCTCGTAAGTGGGAGATGAAGGAGCTTAAATAGGAAGAAGTAGGGAGCATCTCCCCAGTTATACAGACATTGTTCTCGAGGGTAAGGTTGGCCAGCCCTCCATGAATCGTATGGCAAGTAGCAGGACTGATTGGGTTATTTGTGGAGCCCAGTACAAAATTACATTTATGACTCCTTTTTCCAAAACTGTTTATGAATTTCAGAGTGGTGACAGCAGAGTGTTAAACCAAGGGCAGAGTCCTTCTGGGGGTCCTTTGTGGCTAAACAGGACACAAGACCATGAGGCCAGCCCTGGAAGGATGCTGGGTTGCAGAGCTCTTCCCCCGTCATTGCCCCACTCTGACCTTCTGGACATCTTGCTATGTGTCGCCCACAACAGGCACACGCCAGCCTCTTGGCTTTGTACTTGCTGTTCCTCTGCCTGGAAGTCGGTGCCCTCAGGTCCCCCTAGAGTCCACTTGTTTCCTTTAGGTTTCTGCTAAGACCTCACCTTTGCGGAAGGGCCTTGCCTGACCACCCTCTTCCAAACAGCACTCCCTTCGTGCTCTCTGCACCCTCCTCTGCAGCAGAGGCATGGCTCTCACCATACATATATTTTATCATTTATTGCTGTTCTCACCACAATGAAATATAACCTCTCGGAGGGCTGGGACTTGTTGGGTGTCACTCACTGCCATACTTTGTAGGGCTCACCTGGGGCCAGCCACATAGCTGTGACCCGGTATTTGTGAGTGCATGAGGCAAAGGCAATCCAGAGGCAAGGTTTCAAGAGAACGCTGAGAGTTTGCTCTCGACTCGGCCTGCTTTCATCAGTGATATCCTCAGGTAGAAGCATTTCTTCTCTTGGTCTCAATGATTCTGGGTGCCTGATCCTGACTGTGAAACAGAGAACAGGTCTCAAAGTGTAAGAGGCCAAAGTCATTAGTCAGTTTTAAGAATATGCTAGAATACACTACTTTCTACACTGAGTTAGCAGCTGTTGGGTGGGCGAGTTCTGAGGTCAGGTGTGCTGCACGGGGAAGCACGGTGAACTAACCCCGGACTTCAGGGTTCTCAGAACTCTCTGTGTGCTGATACGCACTGAGTTTTACAAACTCATTCACACAGTTCCCCAAGCATCTCAGCACAGTTCATCTGGGAGGTATACATCGGGACCCCGTCCTGGTACTTTGGCAGATTCACTGGCCCATACATCAGGAGGCTGAGCTCCGTCCCTGGACTCCGCCCTATCTTCTAGAAAGATGAAGTCAAGGTGCCCTATCCCTCTACCCTGGGTTCTTCAGTCCATGAAACCAGGGTAGCGTTTCTAATCATTGTATTATTAAATGTGTGCTGGGCAAGCCCAGAATTCCTGTCCAGCTCCCATATTCTAGAAAAGACAATCCTGGCTCTTGTTCTCTGATTGCTGTCAAAATTCTTTGACTCATTTATTCATTCAGCCAGTAGATGTATGCCAAGTGCCTGTTAACGTGCTAGGGACTCTTTGAGCCCCTCAAAAAAAAAAAAAAAAAACCACCAGTGAAAATAAACCACATCTCTGCCTTCTGGAACTGACCTTTTCATAGATATCCAGGATGAGCAACCCAGCATGGATAGATTTGCTGTGTGTCTCGGTCTTGATGCACCAGTTAGCACTGGAAAAGCCACTCGTAAGGGTGTGAAAGAAGGAACATTTGGACACAAAGTCCAGAGACCCAGATTACTGTTCAGGCCTCACCACCAGCAAAAGTGGCTTTGAGATCACGAGTTTACGCTCTGAAGTCACACCATACCAGGTTCAATCTTGGCTCTGCTGTTTGCTAAGACCTTGAGCAAACAGCTTCTCAATATCAGCTTGTTTTCTCATCTGTAGACTAAGGCGAGGCACACCACCTGCCACCAAGGAGATACTGTGCACAAAACACTTAGCCCAGAGCCTGGTTCATGCTGTGCACATGAGGCTGTCTGTCCATTCATGTACCTCAGACCCTCTGTGAACCTAGGCCAGCCACGTTCCTTGCACTTTGGCTGCCCCCTTCTGTAAGGTGAAGTGTTATCTCATCACGGAGGCCTGTGTTTCAGACTCCATTTAAATAGCATCAGAACTGGGATCCCTGGGTGGCGCAGCGGTTTAGCGCCTGCCTTTGGCCCAGGGCGCGATCCTGGAGACCCGGGATCGAATCCCACATCGGGCTCCTGGTGCATGGAGCCTGCTTCTCCCTCTGCCTATGTCTCTGCCTCTCTCTCTTTCTCTCTCTGTGACTATCATAAATAAATAAAAAATAAATAAATAAATAAATAGCATCAGAACTGGGATGATTGTCTCTCCTCCATGTGTACACTGGCCAACCGAAACATGGCTCTAGGAGATCTCTGGATCTGTATCTGTACCTGTGTAGAGAGACATATCATATATGTATATGTAAGGCTATTCATCTATACATATGCATATGCATCATCCTTTGTGTGCATGTGTAAAGGACCTCAGCTTTTAAGTCTGTAGTAGAGCCTTTCTGCTTCTGTCATTGCAATCTATGGTCAACATTCCATATGTGGAAGTGTAGCAGGGTCAGAAAAATTAATTTCTGCCCATTCCAATGCAAGGGTCCTATCAACCCTGTTGTAATCCATGGAGCTTTTATTTAATTTCCTCTTTTGCATGTGTTTGTTTTATTTCTGTTTATCCTTTCTCCCCTGGATCTATCATCATCCTGCTTACCATTTACTAATTTTCTTGGGCAGGAGCATCTTCTTGCGGAGTGTCTCCATCATCTGCATAGCAATTCTAAGATGCAGGAGCCTGGCTATATAATGGGTGCGGAATAGGGAGCAAAAAGTGCTTGAATTGCTCTGTGCTCAATAATACTCAGATCTTTCACAAGGGTTAGCCCATTTAGCACACAAAGGAACCTCAGCCAAAATTTAGACATGGGTAGTTTTTCCTATTACCTTGAAATTAGTCTCGATTACCCTTAAATTATTGAAGATTGACCGCCATGCAAAGTGGTTTCTCCTTTCATTAATCTTACTAACTGGCTGCATTTGTTACAAATCTTTTTTTTTTTTTTTTTTTTTTTCCCTAGCCAGCACAATTCCCTTTCTGCAGAAAGGTTTTTCTCCTGCAGTGCCTTTCTTTTACATCCCTTACTTTTCTTTTGAGCATTTGATTAATGGTCACACCAGAGCACATCCTGACAGCCGTGCTTCTACCCATGTTTGCCCAGCAAAGCCATCTGGATGCAATGTTTGCATCTTCTATTTTCTGGGATCCTTGGGTGTTAGACACCTTCCCCCACCGCCTCCCCCCAAAGAAAAACCTTGGTCAGGGTAATATAACACATCTGGCTCAGGCATTTTAAAAAGAGAATATCCAAAAATAACAGTGCATGTGTATGTGTTCCTCATTATTGAATAAAGTCCGTGCATCACAGAATCTATTGGAGACTAGAAACGATTAGCAGAGGTGACAGAAATCCTACATCTTCTACTGCTTAGAGATCACCCCCTAAATTAGTTAGTTAACTTTCAAATTTTCTGAATAATTTTTAAAGACCATTGTCTTCCTTCTAAATGCAGTTCTCATTCTTGCTTTGTATTTTCACTTAACATTATTGATCTTAATAACTATCACTTTCGCTGCCTGGGTAATGTTCCATCTAGTGATATATCATCATTAATATTTTAAGACATTCTCCCTATTTTTGGCCAGCTAGGTTGTTTCTGGTTTTTTGAAGATTTACTTAAGACTTTATTGAATTTTGGTGGCACGTGGCATTCCTTCTTTCAGATTCATCTTTCAATATCAATTAGCAGAGTGTGATTTTTGGGGCCACAGGTTTGAATTTTCTTGAAGTTCTTAATCTGCATTGTTCGTTTCCTTCTTACAAGGCATGTGCCCCTTCATAGTGCAACCAGTTGTATCAGAGAGAGGCCTAGCAGAGGTAAATTTAATGTGTTAGCTCATAATGAAGTTCTGGCTTTGATTTTTCTTTCACAGGACATTTTTTTAATAATAAATTTATTTTCTATTGGTGTTCAATATGCCAACATACAGATAACACCCAGTGCTCATCCCGTCAAGCACACCCCTCAGTGCCCGTCACCCATTCACCCCCACCCCCCGCCCTTCTCCCCTTCCACCACCCCTAGTTCGTTTCTCAGAGTTAGGAGTCTTTATGTTCTGTCTCCCTTTCTGATATTTTTGATAAGAAAAAACATAGTGACTTTAAAAAAATTACTTTAACTGTGTGATCTGACCACCAACCAAACAAGTAAATGGTTCCCTTTCTTGGGCCTCAGTCTTCCTACCTGTAAAATAAAGCCATCAGTCAAGACGAGGCACATGTGTGGGTGGTCATTATAGTTGAACAATTTGACTAAAGCACTTCTCTAGGTGGAGTTGGAGGAGAGGCTGGCCGTTAAAATAGAAAAATGACATCCGGGATCCCTGGGTGGTGCAGTGGTTTAGCGCCTGCCTTTGACCCAGGGCGCGATCCTGGAGACCTGGGATCGAATCCCATGTCAGGCTCCCGGTGCATGGAGCCTGCTTCTCTCTCTGCCTGTGTCTCTGCCTCTCTCTCTCTGTGTCTATCATGAATAAATAAAAAAAAAAAATCTTTAAGAAAAATGACATCCCGTTTCATGGGGGATAATCAACCTTGACATCACTAAGCTTTGTCTTCAGCAAGCCAGGGTGTGCAGAAAAACTGCCTCACAAGATGCAGTGGAGGCAATTAGAGACGACAAGACACACGATCCTCATACACACATCCTTCCACCAAGTCCTTTTCCAGGGTGAAGCATTCCATTCCTGCCCCAGGGGCTGGATGGGAATATCCCCGCTTTGGAGGAGTTCATTCTCCAAGTGGAGTCACCCCATCTCTGTGAGATTCATCTCGGGGGCCAAACTGCTTAGTTTGCCTAAATCTTCAGAACGTTGGGGGATGATGCTGGCAGAGCTGGAATGTTCTGAGGTTGATGAGGCAAAGCTGAGTCCTGCTTTGCGCTCTGTAGTGGTATCACAGGGAACATGTAGAAACCTCTTTAAATGCCAAGGAAATACCACCCGTCTTGTCTACGTCAGAGCCTTCCAGGTCCTTAACAGTTTAAAGGACACTCAACAAATATTACCACATAGGACACCAAGCTTCCAGATACTCCACATAAGGGCACAGGAGAGCACACATACAGGTACAACACACCCGGGTAGCATCAGCAATGTAACAAAGAAGTAGCCATAAAAGCTGCAAGCGAAGGTACCCGAGTACAGCTGCCACATGTGGAAACATCTGTGCAAATGGGAGCAAAGTCTGGCTGCCCCATATTGGTCTCATTAGCCATTTAATAGCCCATCAGTGGAACGGGAAAGAAGTCACTTTGTGTGTGATGGATTGTTTGACATCACGCCACTGTCATGGCATCTACTACCTTGAGTTGCGTTTATTAGTTTATGTGCCCATCCTCCTCTCAAGAAGAGGGCCACATGCCAGTCATCAGAGAGCCGGAACCACGTGGCACAGACCTCAGAATCAAAAGCTATGTTGATTTGTGATCTCTGTGGGCTTCCATTGTCTTACCTGTGACACGTGGATGATGTCACTCACCGGCCAAGGCAGTAGCAGAGTCATTGGTTCATCCTCTGGAGCCAAGTGACATGGGTGCGAAGTTTACCATCACCTTCTATTAACAGAGTGGTATTGGCCAAGCTGCTGAACCTCCCTATGGTGCAGTTTCTTCTTCCGGAAAGTTCTAACTCCCAGGGTTGTTAATGCTGATTAAATAAGTGTGTGTCAGGTGCTTAGCGGAAACTCGGCACCTGACCAGCAAGGTGTACACCTGTGCTGATATCACCGAACTGTCACTTCCTTCCAAGAAGGCTGCAGGGTTTAGGACAAATGCCTTCCTACTGCTTGGTGCACGGTGGGGCTTAAGAAGTAGTATGGTTATCATGGTTAAATCCTTCTCTCCCAGCACATTGCCTGCCTATGGCTATCAGTTGAACAGAATCATGAGCTCATTCCTCAGTTTTATAGTTAGGTAGGGGCAGGCACCTTTATTATCGTATTTTTACACATTTTGCATCTTTAGGTCTAAAATGTTTATAAAGAACAGGGTGGGAGGGAAGTCCTAGCATGAAGCACAGGACATTTTTCTAATGGCCAGTTTGTCATTGCGAGGTGAGCCCCAGGTTAAGTAAGCTTTACTCATTTTTTCCTTACTCTTTGGGATTCATTCTGTCCAGATGAAAAGCAGGATGGAGCGACTGTAAAATCATCAGTTAGGTTGTGTGGGGGCGGGGCAAATCATCCATTGCACCTTTCGGCAGCAATCCCCTGCATTAGTAAGGCGCCGTCCTCCCCTGTGAGGTGGTGCCCACGGAGACCAACCAAACATTCTGTGGTCGTCTTCTGCTTCTGTTCGCAACAGGTGGGACCACTGAGATGGGAGTGGAGAACCCAGCTGGGCTAAGGGTAGGAGCAAATTGGGGAGGCCAGTGATTCTCAACAGGTGGCCCTGGGATCAGCAGCATTCATGTCACCTGGGAACTTCTAAGGTACTCACTTTCTTGGGCCCCACCCCACACCTGGTGAATGGGAGTTCCTGGGGGTGGGGCCCCGCAGTCTGTGCTAAATAACCTACAGGTGATTCTGATATGTAGGAAGTTTGAGACCCACTAGGGTAAGCTGAACATTTCAGACACTTGATGCCTCTTTTAAGGACAGCCTAAGGCTTGCGATACCTGCTCTTTTTCCTCACTCCCCAAGCAAATATATACCTGTGACCACACAATCAGAGCGGTAAATTGAAGCCAATTAGCAGCTAAGTAACTGCCAGCACTTGTCACCAGGGTAGTTGTTAGTAATTAGCACTAATGACTCTAGAGAGGAAAACAGTTGTGGTTCAAAGACATCCCCACCATTTGAATTCACTCTGAGTTTTCTCAACGTTTTCCTGCCATGTTTCTCTTTTACATTCAAACACCATCACAGTTGGATGGATGCTTCTCTTGAGACGAGATCACATGAAGAAATAATATGCAGTGGTGTTTTTTAATGCTTGCCAGGATGCGCTGATTGAGTTGGGGTGTATGTGAAAGTTGTGAATCCGCCTTTTGGATGCACCTGCATAATTCCTATGGCGATGTCAGGATGTACATTGTAACTTTCTCCGGGAAGCATAAAGTGATTTATAGGCATGTCAGAAATTGTTGGATGAGCTCACCAAATGACAGTTCTTTCTGAGTTTTGTGAGAATAGAACCAAAGAGAAGAGAAACCAAGAAAGGGTCATTTTCAAATAGAAAGTCAACTTTGTAAACTTTTGAAAACTTTGGTGTTGAGCTAACAAACATAGATTTTTAAGAAAATCTTCCAAGAAATCCTAAAGGATACAATTAACCCGATCCTCCCGTTAGCTCCTATGTGAACATGGTGCATATAGAAGGGGAATGGCTACTTTGGAACCGAGGGGCTCCTTCAGTTTTGCAAGGATCATATTTTGCACATTCCCAGTTCTCGGCAGCCACCCTCTTGCCTTGCCTGGGGGTGACTCTCCGAGCAATCTTCAGATGGTTGGATCGAGGTGAGTGAAGCTGGATTGAATGGTGTCTGAGATTCTCTTTTCAGTACAGATACTATGTGCTCCACCGTGATCAAAGCTCATCACTGTGAAAGTTTGTGAAGTAGACAGATGTTTAGTTGTGTGGGGTCGTGTTAATTAGGAGAGGGAGCATGTTATCAAAGGGAAGGCTGCCTGTTTCAGCTGTCTCCTTTCTTCCCTCAACCCAAAGACGTAAAGTTAGGGCAGTTTGTTAAAAACTTAGGGAGGAGGGAAAAACTGTGTGATTTCAAAGTTCACCTCTTTCAGGAGGTGAGAGCTTTTTCAAACTGCTAGATTATTTGTAAAGATTGAGTCTGAGACATTTCCCATGGGTGTCTGATTCCCATACCACCTCAGTGCAGAACAAGCTGAGATGCCTGAATTTACAGACATAAGAGAGGCTGGTCCTGAACATGCTTCCTGGGCATAATCTTTTTATTTTAATTCATTATGGTAAAATATAACAAGTCAGCATTTTAATCATTTTCAAGAATACAGTTCAGTGTTAAGTACATTCCCAGTGATCAACCATCACCATCATCCCATCTCCAGAGCTTTTTTTTTTCATCTTCCCAATCTCTGTACCCATTAAACACTACCTCCCCATTCCCCATTCTGCCATCCCCTGGCACCCAAAATTTACTAAATCAAACTGCTCACAAGCCCTCAGATCTTTGCATATTTTAATTTCTGTGCCTGAAATGCCCATCTCATCAGCTTGGTAAACTCCCACTCATCCTTAAAGCATCCCTCTGGTGTCACTGTGGGCTTGGTTCTCATAGCCCTTCGTGTGTCTATGGTGTGTGACACTATCATAATGATCAATTCCCTTATCTCTCTGTGACTTCTCTTTTCCCTTCAACCTGTGAGTACCCCTTGCTCTAGTGACTCCCAAATATATGGCAGAAAGCCCCAGTGCATGGTCAGTGCTCAGTATGCTTTGTTGAGCAGCTTGCTTAATAGAGGCCAGAAAGCCCAAAAATTCTACTAGAATTTGTATGTGTGTGTGTGTGTGTGTGTGTGTGTGTGTATGAACAAAGGAGATCCATTTGGGACCTCACAGATGATTCCATTACACTATCTCAGCTCCTCCCCAAGTGGAATTTTGCAAGTCGAGTACAGCTTGGGTGAAGAGGAAGGGCCCCTGTGAGATGCATCGGTGATTGTATGTCCCTAGTGCCAAATTCCTGCCCTAGGGGTCTTGATCACTGGCTCCAGGAGTTGTATGGTTTCTAAACCTTGTTCAGAATGTCATTTATTACTGGGTTTAAATGGAAAATTGTTCCAGAAACGACAGCTGCCTCTCCAGGCCTAAGAAGATCTCTTTCTCTGACTTGGGAAAAAAAAAAAAAAAAAAAAGTATTTTACATAGCAAGTTCTGTTCTCAAGGCATCCTGGGAGGTAAAGAGGTTTGAAATGAGATGAGACCCTTCCTCCCTTTAGGGAAGATCTAATATAAGAGAGGAGTCAGGCAAGTGTCCAGGAGAATGCATACAGTGAGTCTTGTAAGATTGAGAACAGTTTGTAATTATGAAGCATAGGGAATGTTGCTGCCCTGACCCGCACATTCATGCCTACTATGCTTTAGGGCCTTGGGGTGTCTGGGATGATAAGAGCAGTCCCTGGCGAGGAAGGCAGCATGATGATTATATCCAGTGTAGAATGGCCGGTGCTTTGTAGAGCAGAGAGCAGGTTGCTCTGGAAGCAGAGCTGTTGTCAGGTCCATCATTTATTAAGTACTAGGAAGTGAGGGAAGAGAAGGGAAATTGATTCCAAATGACAGGAACCAAAAGCTGATGCTTAAAATGACAGTCTCGGCACGACAGGGAATCCCGAAGGCCTAGAATGCCCTCTTGTCTTACCCACGTCATGAGTTGGTAAGGCTGTGCACACCCTCAATGGCTGGGAAACTCATTACCTGTCACAACGGCACATTGTGCCTCCAGAGAACACTGACCTTTAAAAGTTCTTCATATTCAGCCCCAAATCTCTTCTGTAACTTCTTTCTTTGTTTCCAGGACTTGCCCTCCCCGTGCAGAACAAATCCCCCTTCCTAGCCATGTGCAATGGACTTGGTGAGCCTCCTCTTCTTCCAGGAAAACCATGATCAGTTTCTAGAGTTTTTCGAGGGGTAGGGATGACATGGGAGCTGGCAAGAGGTTAGCAGAGCCCATATGGGTCCTCTCATCTCTCCTGTGATAGTGGTATTAGCTGCTGCTCCAGATAGAAGCCAGGGACACCTGTGAGAAGCTGACCACCCACAGCCTCAGCTCACCCCAGCATCTGGATGGGCCACAGGAAAAAACCTGCTCTGGCAGCCTGCTTCTTCCCTTTATTGTAGTCCTGGCCCCAGGACTGGCCCCCAGCCCAGGGTCCGTCTTGGCACAGCAGGATGGGGGAAGGACAGGAGAGGCCCTCGGATCTCTGGAAGCCCTGTGCCTCTTCAGTCCCGGCAAGACTGATGAACAAAGGCCCCTTAGCATTTCTGAGCATTCTGAGTGTTTTAAACTTCTGATACTGAGCCGTTAGAAATGGAGCGGCTCTGTCGGTTCTGGGGGCCAGCCATTTGTTGTTTCCTTGCACCTGACACCTTTGGCCACCAGTCACCTTCTCACCTGCAGTGCCACCTGAGCTCTGTCTCCACGTCCGAACTAGGATAGATGGCAAACACTTGAGTCCTGCACCACTGGCCAGAACACGTGGTTAATGTACTTTTGATTGGTGTTTGTTCCTGTTTCAGTAATCACAGCGTCCACCTAAGGTATTTTAAATGTGTGTATCTTATGGCAGGTGTGCTGCTGACACTTCACAGGAAATGTTTCATTCTGTAGCACCTTATGAGCAACCCTATGAGTTGGTGGTGTGGATCTTGCACAGATGTGAAAACTAAAGCTTGCAGGCAGGAAATCGCCTGCCCTCTTTCACATGGCTCAGTGATTTGTAGAGCAAGGATTCAAAGCCCCCTCTGTTGGATTCTGATATTTGAACTCTTAGTCACTATTTCTTTTGTGTGTGTTTTTAGATGTATTTCAGATACCGTAAAATTCACCCATTTATAGTGTATCGTTGAATGTTTTTTAGTAAATTCACAGAGCTGTGTGACCGTCACTGCAGTCTATTTTAGAACTTGGACGCTCCCAAAGAGACTACCCGTCAGCCATCACTCCCCATTCCTCCATTCCCCCAGCCTAAGGAACTGCTAACCTGCCTCCTCGCTGTGTGCAGTTACCTGTTCTGAACACTTCGTATAAATGGAGTCCTGCATTGTGTAACCTTTGTGTCTGGCTTCTTTCACTTCACCCTAAGGTTCCTCCATGTTGTAGCAGGTGTCAGCCCTTGTTCCTTTTTGTGGCTGTATAATGTTCCATCATATGGAAATGCCACATTTTATCTTTTCCTTCATGGCCGATGGACACTGAGGCTGTTACCACTTCTTGACATTGTGAATAAGGCTGCTGTGAAATTTGGGTACAAGTTTTTGTGTCAGCATATTTGCATTTCTCTTGTTAGATCCCTGGGAGTGCAATTTCTGGGTCATGTGAAACTCCATATGCGGCGTTTTAGAAGGAACTGCCAGGCCATCTTCCAAAGTGGCTGCTCCATTTCCCATGTTCTTGACTGCTTTTTTTGAGTGCAGGAATCATGTCTTAGGTGAGCAAACCCTCCTCACTTCATTATTTTAGTTCAGTGACTAACCTGGTGAATTCCAGCTGCACAACACAGAATAGCTAACTATAAAGTTTCTGAGGGGTACCTGATTGGGATCTCAGCTTCGGGACTTACCACTTCTGTGACCTTGAGTTTATCAACCATTCATTCTGTATGAGTAAAATGAATTGATTTGATGCTAATCAATGAATTAATGGATGTAGTGAGACACAGTATATAAAATCCTGACATGGGGCCTAGAGCATTATAGGAAATTTTTCACTTCACTTCAGCTTTTATACTTGAATTTCTACTGTGTGCTGTGAAAGCACATAGTCAGGACCAAAAGAGTAAGTAGTGAAAAATATAGACCAAAGTCCACACCTCCTTTCCTCTTCACATACTTCCTCTCTCTGCCTCACTCCGGAAAGATTAGTGTTCTGTGTTTTGTGTGTGTGTGTGTGTGTGTGTGTATTCTGTGTTTCTAGAATGACTTGTTCTCCCTGCTGCCGCAGGACCTTTGCACATGCTCTTCACTCACACTGGAACTGTCTTCCCTGGGTTCCTTGGCCAACCTCCCACCTTTGCTTGGTTGATCCTACATGCTCTGCCAATCACTGCCATCACTGCTTCAGGGAGAACCTTGCCTATTCAGATCAATTCCTCCTATTTTATTCCTACACAAGCATCACACGTTTCCCCTTCATAGTACTTATGATAACTGTCATTTGGTATTTACTTGCTTTTGCATGATTCTTTCATTCATGTCCCATATATTCCCACTAGACTCCTAAGTTCCAGGAGGGCAGGGCCTGGTGTGCCACTGTCCATTGCTGTATCCCTAGTATCCGGCAAGCAGTAGTAAGCACTTAGTAAATATCTAATGATGGAACGAAGATCTGTTCCTTTCCCAGTAATTACAAACTGTCAAAAGTGACTGCTCTGAGCTGGGAGGAGGGCATCATCCACATCGTAGGTAAGTGAAAACTCATTGTGCAAACTGCCTGCCACCCCATCTGGATCACCCTGTTCGAGTAGAATATCTATGTGTTGATGGACAGCCAGGTGTTAAACAGGTTGAGATGAAGAAAGACTTGGAGCACTTCCGACCAAGAAAGAAACCCTGAGTGTATGAGATCAGAATTGATGGCTGCCAGCAGGCAATTTCAGGGTAACTAGCCCATCTCCTGCTCCATAATAAAGTTAATTAATCCTCGGTCTTGTCCATCTTCCTTCCACCCTATGACCACCACCAGCCACTGATTCTCACAGGTGTGTGCATGCAGATTAATGCCCCCCTAGGGCGTGACTCTTTTGGCAGCAGTGATGCGGGGGGCAGCCCCCGACCCTTTCCCAAAGTCAGCATCTTCTGTTTCCTGCTCCTGTTCTTGTGAGGAGCAGCCCCTCTTCTGCTTGCTGCCTTTGAAGTATAAGTAATAAACTTTTACAGATGGTGACAAGAAAAGCCTCATTAGCTTCGTCCCTGACTTGGAGAGTAGCTCTAATCCACTTGCCTCCTGAGTCCAGCTCTTTAATGTATCATTTTCAATCCTGGACTTCTCTGATGCAGCCCTGGAGCTGCTTTGAAGTGTCACCGCCCCCTCACACACCCTCCCCGTTCTCTGGGTTCCTCTTTATGGCCCGGGAGGGTCCGGGGCTGGGGCAGGAAGCCCTCTGTGGGCTCCCCTGAAACCTTCATCTTGTCACAGGCCCAGCAGTGATCATCTGCCCCTCTCCCCTGAGCTTACACCTGTGCTAGGAGCAGCTGTTCCTCTTCTATCCCTTCTGGGGATGGCAGCTCTTCAGTTAGTTTAGCTGTGAGTTTCCATTAAGCCACTTGCTTGGATCAGCTTCTGTGTTAGCAAGTGCTGAAGTAATAATAAGAGTAATAACATGAAGAACAATAATACATTCCATTTATTGATGATGCCAGTCATTAGACTAATGGCTTCATGCATATTGCCTTATTTAATCTCCACCAGTCACTTAAGGAAAGGGGCTCTTATTATCCACATTTTATGGGTGAGGACACAAACTCTTAAATAGCTTGCCCAGAGTTAGCAAGGATTAGAGTCTGATGCAGACACCTGCACTTAACCACCTTCTAAACCTGGAAGCTATGGGACTTATTTTTTCTTAACAAAAACACACTAGAGGTTTTATATCCAAATGGTCTCCCATGGGACAGTCTGCACTTTAACGATGTGTTCCCCTTTGCTCTAATTGTCGGCATCATGGTCCTCAAAGTGGATTTGTACCTGTAATTGGACAGGTAAGGTTAGGGGTTTTGGAAGATGGAGATGAAGTAAGTGCCTTGTAATTCCTTTGCTGCCTAAAGATGTTCTAAAGCTATAACTTAATGGTCTTTTGAAAGAAGCATCTCCCACTTAGCACCTAACTGTTAACAAAGCTGTGTGCTAAGCACTGGGGATTCAGAGGTGAATTAGACCCACTTTCTACTTTGGACAGCTTACGTGGAGAAAAAAAGAGAAACATATATGCAGATTCATATATTATCTACATATATGCATTATGTATTTTAATGTGTATGAGAACATTGTATAAATTACGTATTGTATGTTTATATATCTAATATCTTGTAAGGCCTGGCATAAGGTGCTCTGGGAGCAGAGAGAGGAGTCATGCTATAAGTAAAGGAAATCCATACCATACTGGCATAAATAATGAATGCATTGCTTTATGTAACTGCAGGTGGCAAATGGGCTTTGGCTCATTTCTCAAAGATTCTTCATCTTTGTCCTCAGGCTGACTTCCCTTTTAGTAGCACATGATTTCTATCCATCCCTGGGGCTGCCAGCTTCCTCATTCATCTCTGAGGGACAGAGAGTCCTACCTTATTATTGTGCCATCTTGGGCCACAGCCTCACTCCTTATCCAATCTCTATAGCTTAATGAGTAGAGTATGCCGCTCACCTTGATCACGTTGGGTCCACGCTTTGAGCAGGGGTGAGGTCAGTTATCTCTAAATTGAATAGCTGCCACAAAATAGAGGAGGGAAGAAGAGAGGAAGCTACAACCATTAGTCTTCTACAGATCACCTTTCTTTGGCTTTCTCATTGCATTTAGGGCAGAAAGCCCTAGGCTTGGGGTCCATTCTGACCCCAGAGTCCACCCTGCTACAAAGCACTAGCCTAATTTTATGGAAGGCAGCAAGCAGCAAAATGGCATGCCAAAGAGGCTACTCTAAATGTCCATTTTCCCAAAAGTCATATACAAAATTACCTTGTAAACCACATGAGTCTCCGTTTTATAGTCTTTTATTTTTAAAAAAGAACAGGCCTTTATTACCTTTCTTTACCACCCATCTTATTTAGCAGATTTAGAGGTATATGGGATTCTTGGCTTTTTATGAAAATTAAATCATCCCTCAAAGGACAAGATACACCAACCCTTTGTTCAGGATATACTTTCGGATCTTCGGGGAGTTGTAAGTCACCTGGCTGCCACAGTCGTAATTTTAGCAGCATGGGCATCATTAATACACATCTCCAAGATGACTATTCTGAAGGAAAAAAATACCCTAATCACACTTCATTTTCTCCTACCAAGTCATTCTAAGGAGTTCTAGAAGTTATTTTTATAGAACAATTCCACTCGAAGGACTGTTACCCTTACTTGAGGTTTTGGGATATAAAGTCAGTGAAAAAGTTAAATCTGACTCCCCTGTACTTTGGGGCTAGTAACAAGCCACAATTCCATCTCTGACCCTCAGCGTTCTTAACTATCATGTGAGCACCCAGTAAGCCTTGCTTTGTACAGTGTAGATGAACTGGGATCGAGTGTATAAAAACTCTTCTGAAACACTAAGATTGCTATCATTCGCATTACCTATATTCCATTCTTTAGCAAAGCCTCAGCAAAAAGTTGGAAGTAATTAATAATACATTGTATTGATGTGCATGCCTTGCCTAAGAAGGGTTGTTCTCATTTATTCAATATGTATTGGACACGTTGTATGTTTTTATCACATTGAAAACCTGATAAAAATACAGCCCTAAGCTTCTGGCAGCAACCTTGGAAGAATCATCTTTGACATTGTGCTGGATAATTAGACAGCTGGCACTCACATGGCTAAGCCAGTTGCCATGAGGCAGGCATTCTTATTGGAGTTTGCAGTGGGGAGACTGAGGCATAGAGTGGTCACTTCATTTGCCTAAGAAAATAGCAGAACTAGGGTCTGAACTTGACAGTCTTGCTCCTGAGCCTGGGAGTTGGGTCCCTCCATAGACTGCCTCTCCAGGTATCTCAGAATACTTCAGAAAGAGCCCAGTTTTCATGGACAGGAGCAAAAAACAAACAAAAAAGACACAAATCTATCAATAGAACAAACACAAAGAAACAAAACGAAGTTGAATTGATTGTTTTGTTGCCAGATGAGGAGGGAACAAACACACACCATTGAAAAAAAAAAAAAAGATTTACCAAATAGATGGCACAGGGGAAAAAATCAAAGTATTTAAGTGCAAAGGAGGGGGGAGGTAGGATAGGAAAGAACACTTGAACTTGTGTTCTCAGGGGCTCAGAATGAGTTCATTGTTTGTACAAAGATTTTGAGAATAACCTAGTTCACTGGCTAGGAGACAAGAGTGGTTTTTTGGGTCCAGTTAGAGGCAGCTGTGATTATGATCCCTGAGCAGCTTCAGCTGTTTAAAAGCAGTTACATCGAAATACAAACTTTAGTTTTGATGTCCCCTAAGCAGGTGTTCCTGGGGGGTGGAAATTTTTCTATTATACCGTGTAACACATACTGCATGAGATGAGTGAGACAGCCAAGGGCCTTGCCCCCGTGGAGCTTAGACTCCTAGGTGAGGTGAGCATGATAAAATTTGATGGTGATGTGGTAGGAGTATCATGGCAGAGAGGGGTGGGTGCAAGGCTGCTTATGGAGGAAGGAAGTCACAAAAAGTGGATGAGAAATTCCAGCCCAGAGTAGACACCAGCACTTGCAAGAGGAAGAGTGCTCTAAGCAGGGCAAACAGCAAGGGAAAAGCAGGAGGGAGTTAGTGATGTCTGATGAGGCGAAAGGAAGCCAGTGTCACTGAAATATAGCAAGTAGGGGAGGGGAATTCGGTGGTCTGCTGTGGGCCTCCTTGGAGGGCTTTCTGATGATCAGGAGGCGGAGGACGCAGGGGACAGAGGAACAGCAGCCGTGGGGCCGGGGGCTTGGATGGCATTCCTGAGCCAAGCTTGGCTCTCTCTGAGAACTGCAAGGTGTAGCTATCACCCTCACGGCAGCGCGGTGAGAGGACGGACTTGAGGACCGTTTCCTGGCTTCTCTCGGACTTGCCATGTGATCCTGGAGAAGCCGATTATATTTCTGCCCTGTGATCTTGTAGAACCTACAGGTATTTTCAAAGCAGTGGTGGCAGAAGCAAAAGGAGAATCCGATTTCCAGTCTTAGCTGCAGCAGTGACACCAGCTGACCTCCTGGCTTGAAGTAAGTTCTTGAATCTCTCCGAACCTCACATTTCTCAGCTGCCAAACAAGTGTATTAGTTGAGTTACCTACCTGCTAGGGGGGTTGTGATTACCAGTTGGGGAAACTGGTGGGAAAGCAGTTTGAAACAGTTTAAAACATACAGGTTTGCAAGCAGCCTGGGTGGCTCAGCGGTTTAGTGCCACCTTCGGCCCAGAGTGTGATCCTGGAGACCCAGGATCAAGTCCCACATCAGGTTCCCAGCATGAGGCCTGCTTCTCCCCCTGCCTGTGTCTCTGCCTCTCTCTCTCTCTCTCTCTCATGAATAAATAAAATCTTAAAAAAAAAAAAAAAGATACAGGTTTCCGAGGTACTGATGTTATGGATCTGACCAATTAAAAATATAACATGGCAGCACAGATTCTACTATTTGGATGCAGTTATTTATCATGTACAGTTTATTGGACAGTCCCTGCGTTTCGTTAGGCACCACGCTGAGCACTTCCACACACAGCTGACCCTTGAACAATGCAGGTTTGAATGGCACAGATCTACTTACACTCAGATCCATTTCAATAAATACAGGATGATACTGTATGTGTATTTTCTTTTAGGATTTTCTAAGTAACATTTTCTTTTTCTCTAACTTGATTGTAAGAGTATAGTATATAATGCATATAACATGCAAAATACATGTTCATTAGCCATTTATGTTACCGGTAATGCTTCTGGTCAACAGCAGGCTATTGGTGGTTAAGTTTTGAGAAGTTATATGCAGATTTGCAAGGTACTTGGGTGGCTCAATTGATTAAGTGTCCAACTCCTGGTTTTCAGGTCAGGATTGATCTCAGGGTTGTGAGATTGAGCCCCGCATCAGGCTCTGTGCTCAGTGGGGAGTCTATTTAGGATTCTCTTTCTCCCTTTCCCCCTGCTCGCTTGCTCTCTCTCTCTCAAAATAAATATTTCTTAAAAAGTTATATGCAGAATTTTGACTGCACAGGGGCAACAGCACCCCTAACCCCGGTGTTGTACACGGGTCATTACTGTACATTAATCTGTGTTGAATTTCATTAGCAGCTCAGTTACCGTAGACCTGCACATAAGCCATCAGGTAGCATTTAGCCTAAGGAAGCTTATCTTGGTTTATCTTCACAGCAGCACCAAGAAGTCAGTGTTACTGTCTCCATTTTACAGATAGGGGACTCTGAGATGCATCAGTTAGATTCAGCACTCAGAACCAGGCAGCCTATAAGCAGAAATGTTCTAGATCCACACCCAGCACTCTTTGGCTGCAGTGCTGACCGTGATGCGACACTGCCTGCCTTCTCTTGACAGGTTTGTATACAACCATAGCATGCTGGTATCTATAAATTAGCCAGTGCTCAAACTTGATTTCTGGGTGAGAAGCTTAACAAACACAGAATTCCCTTGGGCATTTACCTTGTACTTGTATTAAACTGACAGTATTCGCTGTCATGCTCAGAGTAGCATCTTTTACATAAGAACCTTTGGTAAGGATGGAGCAACTGTTCCCTTCGCTAATAAAAAGCACCTCATGATTGCTACCCAATTAGAAGAGAGAGGACCCGAGTCAGCAAATCGGTTAGCAGAGCTTCTTAATTATTATCAAGAGAAATGAGAACACTGATATTTATTAGCTTCGTACTAGGCAAATGTGGGCCAAGGAGCCAGGTTACCGGGGGCCATTGGTTAAAACAAAGGCTTTTGAGTCCAGTCACATGGATGTGAATCCCAGCCGCAAGATGTGGTAGGTTGGGTCACCATGGGTCAGCTGGGTCAGCCTCTCTCCTCAGTTTCTTCATCTGCAAAATGGGTGTGGTTGTTCTGCCTAGCTCATAGGGTTGTTGGGAGGTGTTATTTGGGTAATGGTAAGCCCTTGGGTCCGTACCAGGACCGACAGTCAGAGTAACCTGTCCTCATCATTAGGCTCAGTGATCACCTATACTGATGACACTGAAAGACTAAGAAACACCATGTCCACAGTGGTGTTCATTTGAACAGAGGTGGATTTTTACCAGGAAGGTAACATAGGTTGTTTCTCAATTGTAGAGAGTACATGGAAGTTATTTGCCAGAGCGCCGTGACTCTCCTCACTTACCCAGCCATTAAACATAATTTTGACTTTGATGGTGTACTGTGATATTTCCCATTTTCCCTGAAAATGGGATGTTAGGAGGCAGCGTGGGAGGATATGTTGCCTTTCAAGAAAGGACACACACTGCACCCCACTGACCTCTCCTCCCACCTTGGGTCCTCGCCGTGACTCCAGACACTACTCCCAAGCCCCCAGGACAAGGACAGTGTGTCCTTCCATATGGTAAGTAATTCAAAACATTATTTTTCAGTTAAGACACACACAAAATTTAAAATGTGCCCAGATGACTATGATAAAAATTGAGACTTCAAAGACATCGCTTGCTTACCAGCAGGCTAATCTGGGCTCTATATTCATTGTCCAGGGTCCCAGGATTTATGTTAGTGAAAGAATTTGCAGAGTTCTGGGAGCATCCCACCTCTGACTTCGGACAGACCAGTTATTAAGTCCTTGCTCTGCTCCCTGCTTGGCTGTGTTACCAGAGTATTTAACTTAGAGATTCCATTTCCTCTGCTATAAAATCGAGATGATACTGTCTTCTACTTCAGTGGATTTGAGGGAGAATCAAAGGTGAGAACATACCTAAGAGTGTGTGGCAGGTGGCTTACACCCAGTATTCTCTGCCACCCTCCTTTGGCTTTACTTGGCATTCGGGGATCAAGGGTGGCCCGCTCTGTTCCCCAGGCCATGGAGTTTGCAGCCCAAGCACCTACTTCTTTGTGCCTCTCAGTCAGAGAGGCTTCATCTCAGCACTTGGACTATTCCACAGCCTTTTCCTCCATGTTTCTTGTTGATGCATTGGCTCATCCATCACCTGCCAGTGGCCAACCGGTCCCATCAATCTTGCTGTGACTTACTCATCCGCCAGCCTTTTCTCTTCTCTGTCATCACCCATTTGGTAATTCAGCACTTTTCTGGCACCCGCTCTGTGCAAAACATAGCATCTTTTGCATCTTTTCAGTTTTCAAATATACCATGAAACTCTTCTCATCATTTATGGAGTCCTACAGCACCATTGGTGGATCAGCCCCCATCTCAGCGCAAATTATGCATTACACATCTGACTTTACAATGGTTTTGTTTTGTTTGCCCCTGACTTTGTCTGCATTTTACAATAATTCAGCCACGTCTTGAATTTCTCTTCTTTTCTGCGTCAGGTTGACAATTTTGCTTAATTTCAAGTAGGCAGGCAGTGCTGGCCAGAGAGACAGATGAATTCATAATTTTCAAAAGCTTTTCAAACCTACCCCAATGCTGGGCACAAAAATGGGGCTGGAGAACCTGTGATTGAGTTCCAGTTCAGATGCAGAGGCTTATTGTCAAGGCAAAGCCCCATGCCATTTCCCCTTCAGAGACAAAGAGCTGAGCTCAGGGGAAAGGCAGCCAACCAACACTTTAATTAGAAATAAGTTTTGAGAAGATTCTTTCATCTTCTGAATTTTCTCTCACCTTGAAATGAGCAACCAGCATTGTCTTTTAAATTATTAAGCCCTGGCTGGCTGGCTGGTGTAGCACAATTGGGAATATGCATTCATCTTTTTAACTATTTTTATCAGAGGTTCTAGCTGACCCTCCACAGGTGCAGGTCGCCTGACCTCAGTCTTCCTATCCACAGATGGCTGTGTGTAAAAACACAGTTCCTGCTTGTGCCTGCTTAACAGTTCTTGAGCTGTATCCATATAGCCACATGTAGTAAGTGGTCAGCTATTCAGAAAAGAGCATTTTCATGCCCTCAAGCTCCCGGAGACCATGTGCCAGCACTGTGGTATTAAGATAGGAACATCCTCTGAACTGCCTTGGAAACCAGGTGCTATCCTCTGAAAACATTCCAAGTCTCAGAGCTCTATTTGCCCCCTGTGGTCCCACAGCAGTTTACATGGGACATGGTGCTGCAAGGCTCCGTTTTGTCTGTCTGAGCTGCTGAGATTTATTTCACGTTCTCACAGACAATATATAGGTAACCTAGGAGAGAAGAAACTTGGATGGAGGGAAGTTGCTGCCAGGGGTTTGAAGAATTGAACAGCAGAGAAGACTCCAGAGGTGGGGCAGCTCTGCAGCTCAGGCTGGGAGCAAAGAGCCACCAAAATGTCAGTACTTTTAGGGGCTTTGAAATCAAAGAGCATCTCCACCAAAACTGAATTGAGGGTGGTAGAGATGGGGGAAGAGGGTCAGTAACCACCTGGAAGTCACTGCAATGCCTTTAGATATGAGCTCTTTCACGAGCAGATTAGCCGTTCAGGATTCCCAGGGACCGTAGCACCCACTGGCAGGTTTACTAGTCGTGCTAGGGTTTCATACCATAGTCAGAAACTAAAAGCACAAGCAGTCCCAGAATGTACTGGATAGCAGTGCCTGTACTATAGACAGGCAAACAATTGATTTAGATCAGTTATAGTTATAACAACAACTCCTACTTACTAAGAAGTTTTCATGCTTTGGGTGCTTTGTCAGACACTTTTGCATGCATTGTTTTATTTAAATGTCACCCTAGTGCTTTGTTGTGGATGAGCAAGGAGGACAGAAAAGCAGGTCTTTTTCAGATAAGGACAAAATGGCAGGCGTCCTCTTATTCTCTGTGGTAGAGAAGCTGGGCAAGCTTTGTCCCTGGTATTCTGTGAAAGCTTCTAGAATGAATAAAGGAAGATAGATAAGACAGTCCCTGCCCTTCAGGAATTTGAACCCACTGGGACTAACATCTACCTAAATACATAATGTAATACTATATGATACCAGATGGATGAATCAAGGTATTTACAATGTACAGAGAGAATTCAGTTGGGAGAATCAGAAAAGCTCCAGAAAGTACTCCAAGTCAGGACTTGGAGGAGGAAATGGAGGAAGTGGCCACGTGTGCAAGGTAGGGAATGTGCATTCCTGCAACGAAGAAAACCTGCATGTATACCCTCTGCATGTCCAGGTTCAGTGACCTTCTGTGTAGATGGGAACACTACCACCCCAGCCCCAACTGTGCTTCCACCACCTTCCAACTCCCAGATCCTCAGCACTTGCCTTCATCTGAGCTACAACAGTGTCCTCTTGCTTATAACGCCTCTCTGCCACTAGAATATAACCTCCATCAGGCCAGAGCATCTGTCTGTTTTGTTCACTGCCGCAGCCCCTGTGCTCAGAACACCTCTTAGCACTTGGAAAGTGTTCAGTAAAAATCTGGGTAATGGGCATTAAGGAGGGCATGTGATGTAATGAGCATTGGGTACTATATAAGATTGATGAATCACTGACTCTACCTCTGAAATTAATAATATATGTTAATTGAACTTAAATAAAAAATAATTTTAAAAATTACTCCCAAGGGGATCCCTGGGTGGCGCAGCGGTTTGGCGCCTGCCTTTGGCCCAGGGCGCGATCCTGGAGACCCGGGATCGAATCCCACGTCGGGCTCCCAGTGCGTGGAGCCTGCTTCTCCCTCTGCCTGTGTCTCTGCCTCTCTCTCTCTCTCTCTCTATCATTAAAAAAAAAAAAAAATTACTCCCAAAAAGTTTTAAAAATCTATTGAATGAATAAACAAATAAATGGCAGTTTCAAAGTATTTAAGAAAATAAAATAATGTCTAAATTTAAGGAAAGTACCTCCAACCCCTCCCCACCCATGTTTATGGTTTCTGTAGGCACCTGTCACCATTTAGCATATTGTATATCTTAATATATTTATTTCTCTATTGTCTTTCTTGTCCTACAACGACATAAGCTCAATGAGGTTATGTAGAGGTCTGATCTTGTTTTTTCTTTGCTGTTGTAGCTCTAATACCTGGCATAATATTTGGCATTTAGGAGTGCTTAATAAATACTTTTTTTTTTTCTGAATAAATACTTTTTAAAGGAATAAATGACTCAATGAGGCTTCCTCTGTGGGATTGAGTGGAAGTTAGGGGTCTGAGGCAGAGGAGTAAGGGTGGGTTTGGCAAACTATAGTCAGCTTGTGAAGGGGATCCTATCCTAAACTGAGGGCTTTTGATAAGTACTCTAGGGAATGGAGTGCTTTGTGAACATTTTGAAGCTGGGAGATAGGATCATATTTGCATTTCTACAAAGAGCACTGGGTGTGACCAGAGGGAGATTGGAACTGGCTGGAGCTTGTATAGTCCAGACTAGGTTATACCTAGAGGGAAGACTCTTTGCATCTGAGAATATTGCAAACCATTTCCCCAAGTCATGATGATTAGCACGTGATTTATTTTTGAGGTATGGCTCCTTAGTCCTGGGTTATCAGAATTAACAGTGTCAGGGCAGATGGTAGGGGAGCCATTCGGTTTGTCAGAGTGGCTTCCGTATGACTTTTTAATAAATGTCTTAATTTGATCTGTGCTAATTAGTAAAAGATCTGAAAGTTTAATAATGTTCGAATGGCGCTAAACTGTTAGTAACCAGAACTACTAAAGCTGTCCTATAAAGCCAACCAAATGCCCCGAAAGCACTTTGTCAGGACAACCCAACAGATGAGGACAGCCTCACCCTATTAGCCCTGACAAATTATTGAAAACCTGCTGAAATTTCACAAGTGTCTGCAGAATTAACCCTCGGACCCTTGTGTTGACTTTTCTCATTTCTCCTTCTCATAATGTATTTTACCTCCTCCAGTTCTAACAGAGTTTTCTGCAGTGATAGAAATATTTTATATTTGCACTGTTCAATGTAGTCACTAGCCACCCTGGTCATTAAGCACTTGCAGTGCAGCTAGCGTGACCTAGGAACTGAATTTGAATGTAATCTAAATTTGATTGATTTAAATTTAAGTAGCTACAGGTGGCTGGTGGCTACTGTATTAAGTGGCCATCAGATATTTTGGACCAATGCTGTTTTGACATTTCACCAACTCTTGTGTTTTATTTTATTTTTTAAGATTTTATTTATTCATGACAGAGAGAGAGGCAGAGGGAGAAAGCAGGCTCCATGCAGGGAGCCTGACATGGGACTCGATCCTGGGTCTCCAGGATCACCCCTGGGCTGAAGGTGATGCTAAACCACTGAGCCACCGGGGCTGCCCGACTCTTGTGCTTTATTAAAGTTTTTAAGCCCATAACTCTCCTAGTTGCTCCAGAAAAAAAAACTCTTTCTGGGAAACAAATCCCTCACCGCCGACATGAGGTCAAACAACTAGATTAAAAAGATTTTATGTCTAACGTGCTTTACACACTACCTGACTCATAATAAATGCTCAGTAAAGGTAGCATTGAATCCTGGCCAGTAACCCTAAGCAGAGAGCATTATCTCCATTTTCTGGATAGGGTAAGTGAAACAGAGACTTTTAGAGCAAGTGCCTATGATGGTGTTCCAGCCAGTGAGGAGCAAGCAGAACAGAGATTCTGAATGTGCTTCCTTAAATCACTGGGTCAGAAAGCAAACTTATTTTCCAGACTTTGGTGTTTTCCTTTTACTCTGCTAAGCGAAATCGCCACTTCACACTGGCACAAACATGACATCCTTAGCAGCATGTTCTCAGAACTCCCTTCTTCATTTGGTATACTGGCCCCGTGAGAGGGACAGGCACGTTCTCCAGTTACCCAGCTTGGCAGCTGGAGAGAAACACCTTTAAAACAAAGTGCTCCCCAAAGGTCCTGGTCATAGGAACTCGTGAGCCAGAAAAGCATCCACAGGGGTGTGTCCTGGGCAAAAGGACTTGGAAGAGAAAAGGAGAAAGCAGTTAGGCTGCTACAGAGCACCCCATCAGGCTGATGTAAATCAGAGCAAGAAGAACCCCAGCTGGAGTGGGGTCCAGGGAATGCAGCACACCTGTGATGAGGACACGAGACCGCTGTCTTAACTCCTGGTGTGAGTGAATTGTGTCTTTCTCTCCAATGTCCATGAGATTCTCTACCCCTATTACCTGGATCAGTGTCTTGATGATAGGAGATGCTCAATAGTTACCTGTTGGATGGATGAACAGGTGAACAAATGAAAAATTTGATGAACATAAGTTTCCTGTTGCCCTAAAGCCCTCCTAAAAAGTGGGGAGGCATTTGCTTCTGCAAACTTAAAGCAGCATAAAAGGACTGGAGAATCAACTCGGGCTGCAGTCACTCCTTTGGAGAAAGTGTAGAAAAGAATGTTTGTGTCTGCAGTTCAGATCTTGCCTCTTGATAAAAGTCATAGAGTTACCATAAGAGCACAGTTAGTATAACTGAGTAAGCAGATTTGATAGGAATCTAGATATATCCTAAATGAGTTCCAGAACTTGTGGTTACAGTTTTCTGAGGATCCTGAAACATTCAAGCGAAGTTTGGGGGCGGGAGCCTGACAAACCCACCTAATTTCCATCCTTCCCATCAGAGGGGTGGAGGAGGAGATGCCAGGAGTAAATAAATACAGCTAGATTGGGGTGGGGGATGTAATCCCTATGGGACTGGTGGAGTCTGATGGTTGCCTAAGGAGTATTTAAATAAGATTTGGATGACTTATGTGAAAAGTAGCTCCCTTGCCTTTTGGTGCTCTTTTTCTCCTTCCCCCTAAAGTTACATTTAATCTCATTGATGGAGTATCTCAGTCTTTGACTGGCTCTCCCCGTCACTTCTGTTTAGTCCTGCTGACTTTGTCATGGCATCTTGGGAACGCACTGCGCTTGATTTTGATGCTTTGTTTGAGATTCTTGGGCTGATTAGCCAATAGATAAAATTAATGAGATCATCTCAATGAAAGCACTTAGTTAACTGTCAAGGGCTATGCCAGTGGAAGGGGGTAGTGGAGTGGCTAGGGTGGTGGTGGTAGCAGTCAGACACACACCCCGCATTCTCCAGCTTCCTGTTACTTTTCCCATACAGTCTGTATAATATCAAAGGACAGAGAGATGGAAAAGCTGCCGGGCATCATATCCTTCCGGCCTCCCATTCACATAAGTGATGAAACCAAGGCTCAGGGCGGACAAGCCACATGCTCAAGCTCAACCAGAAAAGGAGCGGCAGAGCCAGCACTGGTGGCCAGGCCTCACGTGCTCCTTCCTGTCCCCCCTGCCCCTTTCCCTCCACCGGTGGAAGCGGCAGACCTGCTGAGGCTGTCACCTGGAGTGATGGTCTTTGTTACTGACACTTCTTTACCAGTAGAGAAGAGTGTTTGCTGTTTGGGAGGTAATTAGGGCTGACTCCTTCAGCACTGCCTTGTCCTTGTGGATGTGACAGGGCAGCAAACAAAACAGATGAAAATCCCTGTCCTGCCGGAGCTTATGTTCTCCCCCAGGAGGACGTATAAATATGTAGTGTTTTAGGTGGTGGCACATGCCTGGGTGGCAACTAAAGCCAGGTTGGGGGGGTAAGAGCGCCAGGGTGCTGGGGGAGGAGTCGCTATGGTCACTGGGAGATGCGGGTCAGAGAGGCCTCACCAGATGGATAGTGTGGTATTTGAGCTCATGATTGAGCTTGGGTGGTAGTCTAACTGAAAACCCAATTTCAAAGTAATAATTTGGTGGAAATAAGGACAAGATTAAAAAAACAGCAAGTGAGCAAGTGAGCATCTAAACTACAGAAAGTCATTGAATACTCACTAAAATGTTGACAATGCCAGTCTCTAACTCGTGGGATTATAGTTTTTCTAGTCTCTGTATTTTTATTTCCTACAAGAAATACGTATTACTTTTATTCCAGTATGAGCCCCAGAGAGCGTTCCTGCATGCCCTCCCCCAGCTCAGTTCAAGATGGTGGGGTCCTCAAGGGCCCTTTAAGAGCGCCCCCACTGGAAGATGCAGAAAGTCTTACAAGATGTTGGAAAAGAGGAATATATCATCCTTTAACATTTGTTTTCCAGAAACATTATTCCTTTCCCAAGTATGATTCACAGTAAGATTAAGTCCTGTTCCTGCATTTAAATCATGATGACATTGGTTGAAGAAAAAAAAAAAAAAGTCTCTTAAACGGTCATTAAGTGGAAACTCCTCAAGGTTAGAGACCATGCCTCATTTTTCTTTGTATCCCCTGTAGCACCTAGCTTCATAAATATTTATTGATTTGATTAGAAAAGGTGATTTGATAAAGTGAGAGGAACAATGGAAATACAACTAATTTTTTTTAAACCTAAGGATATCAGAATGTCCCAAGTTGTCCATTATCTCAGTTTTTGCCCTGTATTTGGTGAGGTGCACCTTTGAAAGGCATCATATTTACAGCCTAGAGATACATGTATTTGTAAGAATGAGATGGCGGTCATCAGCCCAGATCATGATTTTCCGTGTTCCCACTGTGTCCTCACACATACTCAATGAGTAAGAGAGAATCTAAATTTACAGCCCACTTGGTTAGAGGTCTCGCTGTGCCAAACCACCATGGTGGTTCACCCACTGCCTGGCCAGGCCCAGATGCACACTGAAACTGTCCTGGCATGTCACCCTCTCCCCATCTCCAACCTGTTGGTGTGTCATCCCTGCTTCTAAAAGGATTTTAAAAGCCAGTGGCCCACTATCCCGCCTCCATCAGTTTAACAGAGTGAAGATAATTTAATTGTTTTTTAACGAGGCAGGAGCTTTAGTGCCTTGTGGTTATAATTAAGAGTGTTAGTGGTCATTAGAAGTATCCACTCACTATCGTGGTACAGTCCCTCCCTCAGCTGCTATGGCTATTGCCCCACCCACTCTCACCTGTCCCCATCTGTCTTTAAACCCAGAGCTTTGGTCTCCTGATTTCTGGCCTGCCTCTTCACTGCCTTATCCGCCTTCCCTCCATCCCTTCCTCCCCTGTCCATGCACTACGGAATGCTCAGTCCTCTGCACATAGGAACACAGCGGCCAGCTTTGCATGCTGTCCCATCCCCCTAAATCAGTGTATCCCCAAGCCTTGCTGGACTGCCGGCTGTGCCAGGAAGCATTCTCATTAATAAAACGGAATCTTGGATCTCCAGGGTGGCTATGGAAGTACAAACGCCTTTTCTAAAAAGGAGGAGAGAGCACCTGAATTTGACCTTCCACTGGGGCCTTTCTCTCTGCTCTCATGCTGCCATGTTGCTGGGCCTCAGGATGATCCCACTTCACCTTTAATGCCCTGGCTCAAGTGTGATCCAGACCTAATGCAGACCAACCAAGACTTTCAGAAACACGAAAATTTTGCTAATAGAAACCAGGGGATGGACATTAAGGAGGACCCATGATGTAATGAACACTGGGTATTCACTGACCTCTGCCTCTAAAACCAATAGTGCATTATGCGTTCATTATTTCAATTTAAATAAAAAATTAAAATTTTAAAATAATTTTAAAAGCAATGGGGAAACGGAATTAATAAATTGAACACAAGAGGCATGACAACAGAAGATAAGTGATGGTTGGGATGCCTGGGTGGTTCCAGTGGTTGAGCGTCTGCCTTCAGCTCAGGGCATCATCTCTGATGCCAGGATCAAGTCCTGCATTCGGCTCTCTGCAGGGAGCCTGCCTTTCCCTCTGTCTGTCTGTCTCTCTCTCTCTCTTTGTGCATCTCATGAATAAATAAATAAACCTTAAAAAAAAAAAAAAAAAAAGAGGGATCCCTGGGTGGCGCAGCGGTTTGGCGCCTGCCTTTGGCCCAGGGCGCGATCCTGGAGACCCGGGATCGAATCCCACGTCGGGCTCCCGGTGCATGGAGCCTGCTTCTCCCTCTGCCTATGTCTCTGCCTCTCTCTCTCTCTCTCTCTGTGACTATCATAAATAAATAAAAAAATAAAAAATAAAAAAAAAAAAGATAAGTGGTGGAGTTTCTGGTGCTGCTGTGGTTGGTTTGCTGCTAGGCCTCGTAAGCCCTGTCCTATCTCACAGTCTCTGCTTTGCTGATTTCCTAGCACCGTGTGGGGAGGGCACCATACCTGTCCCCACCATCAGGAAGCTACACTGTCATTGCAGGAAACAATGGAGCCAACTTTCCATTTTGCTTCCCCGCCCCTAAATGGTGACAATGATCTTTTAGCTCTGGTATCTCTTCTAATGGAAGAAGTGTTCTTTAGGGAAAATAACCCATCCATTAACATCTCCCTGCAGGTGAGATCCTCCTTGAACATGCAGGAAGTAGCCCTAGAAGCTCTGAATCCCTTAGGGACTCCAAATTCTTGACCCTGTTTGTGACCTCCACATCACTCAAAATTGTATTGTCCTAAATGAGGTACCGCCTGACTTTGTATAGGACCAGTTTCTACATTAACTGTCCCCTTCTGCTTGGGTTGGTGGTTGAGCTAAGGGATGGACTTTGCCACCTTGGAGAAAATTCCTTGACCATCCACTAGATAAATAAGTGATAAAGCTGAAGTGAACAGTGGTGTTTTTCTCTCCTAAGTTTTTTACCAATAACTATTTGACATGTAAGGAGATGAGAGGAACCACAAGTGAAAAATTGGGAGAGTAGATGAGGAAAGGACACAAAACACCATTAAATAATATATTGAAAGAAACTACTCTAGGGAAAATGCATATCATAGATGAGAAATAATAGACCAGTATTTCAATATGTAAAATGCTGCTGTAAATCAAGAAAAAAATAAAGAATAGGCAAAAAAAATAAAAATAAAAAAGAGATGTTCTTTCCTATAGAGGAAAACACAGAGGCTAATTAACGTAAGAAAAAAATTGTACTTCACAAGCAGTCAAAAAAATAAATAGTAAAAGAGGAATTGAGCACTGGCATATATATACCAATGATACTAAAGATAAAAATGTAGACATTTCTTGCTGGAGGTAATATGTAACAAAAGCACTTTTGCAGCACAGTTTTAAAAATGTGCATATATGTGACATAACAGTTTTATTTCTAAGAAATTATAGGAGATGAGTTCAAGGAGGTTTTACCATTATTTATGATAAGAAAATGTCCAAAATCAGGAATTTGTTTAATTTTGGTACATCCATACCACAGAATACTCAGGGAACTAGTAAATGTGGAATACTGACATGAAAAATGACTTTTGATAAATCAACTGTAAAGGTAGGTTATATAACACCTCTACCGTTACCCTATTTTTGTCAAAATATATAACTATATCTCAACATGGAATAAAAGTCTAAGATTGTATTTTAAAATTACCTCTAGGTGATGAGATTGCAGATAATTTTTATTTCCTTGTTTGTGCTTTTTTCTGTTTTGAGCATTTTGTGCAAGAACACTTTTTGGGTCTTGTCATCAGAAATCAGAATGATAAGCATATAAGTTATTGGAGACAGGAGGTTTGATTTACTGAGATTCCATTTTCACGTAGTCTTTAGAGACTGTATCTGTTGTTTAAAGCAAGGCTTGGCTCTCCAATCCTGGAATAGGCTTGCTTCTGGAAAATACTCCCAGGGAGGACGGGAAGCAGTATAGAATCTCCTGTGGGGCACCATGGGGCTCATCTCTCCTCCCCGGGCAGAGAACCAGAAAAATGAGCCGGAGATTTATACCCACTTGACTTCTTGTTCTTATCCTTTTTGATTAAAAAATATATCAAGACGTGAGACGGATGGAAAAACCCATAAAAATAGTTTTACTGCATCATAAAAGGCTTACATTTCTGACATTAGGATCACGAAGGGAATTAATTGACACTGTCACTTTGCTTTCCCACTATGGAGAGGGCACACACTCACTAGTATGTAAGGGCCTGAAGAGCGCACACTCTCGCTGGTATGGCAGGGCCCTGCTCTGCAGTCTGTGAAGCCACAGAGGGTGCCTGGTCCTCTTCCCCCAACTGCTGTCCCCCCACTGTGTTCAGTTGAGGCATTGTTTTCGTCTTTGTAGCCCCTAGAGGGGAACCAAGGTCTTGTAGTCTCTCAACTTTATGCATCGCTGGTCCCGTAGGAAACATTCATTTTTGCTACCATCCCTCACCTTTTGTATTGAATTGCATGAACATTAAATATCCTAATAATTTTGGAAAATAAACAGATCAGGAAATAATATGAGAGCAATTTGATTTGTCAGTGAGTTGTAATTGTTTATAGCTAATTTTCCAAATGGTAGCTCAGCTTAGTTTATTCAATTATTCATCTGTTCATTCAACAAATATTTATTTAGTCTCTGTTAGTGCCAGGCACTGTTTTAGTCGCTTTGGATACAGCAGTAGCTGACAAGGGACAAAGGCACTGTTTTTATGGAGTTCATATTTCAGGAGAACTGAGATCAGTTTCTTCCTCCTTTTCCTTCTACCTCTTTCCCATCCCTCCTCTTCCTTTCATCTGTCCATCTATCCACCCATTATTAATTGAATGCTCATCAGGTACCTGGTACTATGGTAGGCATTGGAGGATGTATTAAACAAGATTCTGTTCCTGTTCTGAAAAAGTGGAGGGTATAGTGAGGAAATGAGCCAAGATTAGTGCTATCCAAACACACACACACACACACACACACACACACACACACACACACACCAGCTACAGATCACCTCTTTCCTGGATACAGGAATACCCATCATTGTCTAGTTCCTGCTTCCACAACTCATCTGCTCTGGAAGGAAAGTTGGCCTCCGAAATCAGGCAAAAAGAAGTCAAAAGATGTCCCTTGCTGCCAGGAACACACTAGGGAATGGTAGAGTTCTTTGGGTAAATCACTGTTTTATTGATAAAATCCTTGATGTCAACTATATATTGAACAATCTGCTCCATTCTGGGGGTTAACTGGAAGGTGTCAGACTCAGAAGACTGAAGATTTCAGTGGAAACTCAGTGACGTGGACTGTCTGCATTACAGGAATTCTGTAAAAGCAGAGGGAGAAGAAACAGGCTTTTATTGATCACCTGTTAGATTCCTTCCAAGCATTTTACAGATGTTTCTGTGTGCTATCTCATTTAATTCTCACAGAAATCCTGTGACTTCTTATTATGTTTTCATTGATGAAAAAGTTGTGGTTCAGAGAGGTTAATTGACGTGACCAAGATCACAGGTATCGACCTGCATGACTGAGTCCCCAGAGCTGTCTGCCCTCTTCATTCTTCTGCAGTTAGGGAAGCAGCATGGAGGAGGTTATCTTTTGGCACTTTATTTGAAAATCTCCCTTCTGGCAATTATTTAATCCTACTCGGGATTGCAGTGCTGTTTCCCAGACAATTTTATAGAATACAAGATGTTAATAGGTGTTCTAGCCAGAGAAGGCTTCCATGGTTAAATACATTGGAGGAAATGCTAGGTTGCTTCTCTTTCAGGATACGTCCATGTACTGGGAAGCTCGGAGAGGAAATTGTGGCAGGCACTCGAGAACACACAGTGCATCATTGTGCTCATGTCCAGTGAAAGCCAGTTTAGAAATATCATTCATTTAGCAAGCATCTGATGAACTAACCTGAGAATGGCACCTAGGGCTGTGCCTTTCTACAGACGGTGTCCTAGTCCTCTCCTCCCCACAGTGCCTGCTGAACTTGTCATAATTACAGCTAAATCTGTATCTGAGTGGGTGTATGAAATGGGCCTTAACCTTGACTCTGAAGAGCTGAGAAGGAGGCTTCCAAGAAGAAAGTCTTAGGGCCCCTGACCCCACCATATGTGTAAAAGAGAGGCTACATGTTAGGGGAAATGTAGGAAGAGTCTGGGTTAGATAGAGGATTTTGTGGCTATCAGATTCTTTCACTGGGCATTTGGACTAGTTTTATTGCAGTGAAATGGATTGTGCAAGACATCGAAAGACAAATGGTGGTCAAAGGCTTTAATCCTCCACTCATTAGCAATTCATTGCAGTACCTAGTGTTACCTAGATCATAGCCATACTGCTCCTAGCCCATTGCTCAAAGTGCAATTATTCAGCTGAGCCCTAGGACTGCAGGAATACACTGACACTCCTGTGGGATGTGGTCTGCATCCATGACGGGGGAGTTGTGCATAACTATGGACAAGCTCCTGGGGGTGTCCTCTGAATCCTTTCATGGATTCCTTGGGCATGAAATTAAGGTCCTATGAGGACAAACAGCTTTCATTTACCTTATTCAGAATACTGATAGACAAAATTTTTCCTAATCTTTTGTGGAACCCAAAAGAGCAAGCCTGCATGGTTTCTAAACAAAGGAAGACTTTTGTCAAAGAATCTTCAGAAAGCATAATTATCAAATAGAAATTTTCAACAAAGAGCCCTTTAGAGATTGCAAAATTCCCCCTTCCTTGCAACTGACAAGCAAATGCTTTCTTGGAAGAGACCCATTGGCTTTGCCTTATTCTTGCTTAAGTATTGTAATTATAGTCTGTTGATCCCCTCTTGATTCGTATAAGAAGGAAGAATCTATACATGTGAGTGTCAGGATCTCTCAAACCCCAGGTGGGGCTTCTCTAAGAATATTCCTTACAGAATCCCCTTGGCACCCATGGCACTTTGAAAACTAAATCACTGTGCATCTCCTAGCTCTTCTTTTTCATTGCTTTGAAAATTTTTTCCAGGAGAGTTATTTCTACATGACCTGAGAAAAGAGAACTTGTGACAGGTAAAGCAGCCCCAACAAGAAATTGTTTCTTCATGTCATGGGCAGCCCTGAACCTCCCCACTATCCTTCATTTCAAATAAGCTAAGCTGAGAAGTAGCAGGTGTATTGGGCTGCCATAATGAAATACTATCAATGAGACGGCTTAAACATTTATTTTCTCATAGTTCTGAAGGCTGAGAAGTCCAAGATCGAGATGTCAGCAAAGTAAGTTTCATACTGAGATCTCTTGGCTTGTAGGCTACAGCAGTCTTGCTGTGTGCTCATGTTCCTGTTCTTTGTGAGCGTGTGGGGAGATGGGAGGACACAAGTCCCTGATGTCTCTTATAAGGTTATTATAAGGGACTAATTCCATCAGACTGTGGCCCATCCTCATGACCTCATCTAACCGTAATAACCTCCCAAATGCCCTACCTCCTAATACCATCACATTAGGGGTCAGGTCTCAACATAGGAATTTGGGAAGGATGTGTCAGTCCATAGCAGCATGTAGTATATTACTACATTTCCAAGTAATGTCATTAAAGGTTGCTGTTAGCATTAATGAAGAAAATCCTGTGTTACCACATCCTGACACTATTTGAGTCTCTGATTCTGCCTTCCTTGCTCATGACCTTACCATGAATTTGGGGCCTGCTTAATTAGTACCTAATTATTTCCTACGTGTGGAGATATGGAACAGAGTAGGAGTGAAAAGTTACCTTATTTAAATGACAGTGTACCCTATTGCACCTGTCCAAACTATGGGCTGTAGATGGTTTAGGGACAGGAGAAATGTGGTTTACAAGAATGGCTAATATACACCAATAAGAGAAAAGATAAAAAACCATATGATCATTTCAATAGATGCAGAAAGAGCATTTGACAAACATTCATGATAAAAATGCTCAACAAAGTATGTTTGGAGGGAACATACCTTAACGTAATAAAGACCATATATAAAAAAATCCCACAGTAAAAATGATGCAGTGGTGAAAAAGTTGAGAACTTTCCCCCTAAGGTCAGAAAAAAGAAAATATTCAACATAGTACTGGAAGTCCTAGTCACAGCAGTCAGACAAAGGAAGGGAATAAAAGGCATCAAAATCAGTAAGGAAGAAGTAAAACGTTCACTATTTAAAAGATGACGTGATACTATTTATATAAAACCCTAAAGACTCCACCAAGAAACTACAAAACTGATAAATGAATTTGGTAAGATCACAGGATACAAAATCAATGTACAGAAATCTGTTGCATTTCTATACACCAATAATTAAGCAACAGAGAAATTAAGAAAGCAGTCCTATTTACAACTGCACTAAAAATAATATCTAGGAATAAACTTAACCAAAGAGATGAAAGGCCTATACTCTGAAAAATATAAAACATTAATGAAAGAAATTGAAGACGACACAAAGAAATGGAAAGATGCTTATAGATTGGAAGAACAAATATTGTTAAAATGTCCATACTACCCAAAACAATCTATACATTGAATGTAATCCCTGTCAAAATATCAACAGCGTTTTTCTCAGAGCTAGAACAAACAATCCTAAATTTGTATGGAATCACAAAAGACCCTGAATAGCCAAAATAATCTTGAAAAACTAGAGGCATCACAATTCCAGATTTTAAGTTATACTGCTAAGCTGTAATAATCAAAACAGTATGCTATTGGCACAAAAATAGACACACAGATCCATGGAACAGGATAGAAGACCCAGAAACAAGCCCACGATTATATGGTCAATTAATCTTTGACAAAAGAGGCAAGAATATGCAATGAGAAAATGTCTCTTCGACAAATGGTGTTAGGAAACTGGACCCCTTTCTTAAACCATACACAAAAACTCAAAATGGAGTAAGGACCTTAAATGTGAGATCTGAAATCTTAAAAATTCTAGAAGAGAGCACAGGTAGTAATTTCTCTGACATCAGCCATAGCAATATTTTTCTAAATAAGTCTCCTGAGGCAAGGGAAGTCAAAGCAAAAAATAAATAAATAAACTATTGGAACTACATCAAAGTAAAAAGCTTCTGCACAGCAAAGGAAAAATCGACATAAGTAAAAAGACAACATACTGAATGGAGGAAGATATTTGCAAACAAAATATCCAATAAAGGTTTAGTATCCAAAGTATATACAGAACTTACACAACTCAATGCTCAAAAAACATCTGATTAAAATGGGCAGGACATGAACATTTCTCCAAAGAAAACCTACAGAAGACATTATATGAAAAAATAATAAAAATAAAAAATAAAAATAAATTTTAAAAAAGACATTAGATGCATAAAAGGATGCTCAACATCACTCCTCATCAGGGAAATGCAAATCAAAAGTACAATGAGGTATCACCTTAACACCTGTCAGAATGGCTAATATTAACACAAGAAATGATAAGTGTTGGTGAGGATATAAAGAAAGGGGAACACTCTTCTACCGTTGATGGGACTGCAAACTGGTACAGCCACTCTGGAAAACAGTATGGAGGTTCCTCAAAAAATTAAAAATAGAGCTACCTATAAGCGGGGTGCCTGGATGACACAGGCAGTTAAGCGTCCGTCTGCCTTTCGGCTCAGGTCATGATCTCTGTGACCTGGGATCTGGGATTGAGCCTTGTGTTGGGGGAGGGGGTGTTACTGCTTAGTGGGGAGTCTGGTTCTCCCTCCTCCCTGCTCTTGCACTCTTGTGTGCACACTCTTGCGCACTCACTCGCTTTTTCTCCTCCTCGCTTCCTGTCTCCCCCCCTCTCCCTCCCCCGCCTCAAATAAATAAAAGAACTACCTATAATTGAGTAATCATACTAAGTACCCCCAAAATACAAAAAAAAAAATAATTCTAAAGGATATGTGCACTCCTGTGTTAATTGCAATATTATTTATAATAGCCAAATTATGGAAGCAGCCCGAGTGGCCATTGATAGATGAATATATAAAAAAGATATATATACATATGCACACACAGAATTGAATATTATTCAGCCATAAAAAAGAATGAAATCTTGCCATTTGCAACAATGTGGATGGAGCTACAGAGTATAATGCTAAGCGAAAGAAGTCAGCAAAAGAAATACCATATGATTTCAGTCATGTGGAATTTAAGAAATGAAAGAAAGAGACAAACCAAGAAAATTGACTTCTTAACTACAGAGAACAAGTATATGGTCACCAGAGTGGAGGGTGGGTGGGGGAACTGGTGAAACAGGTGATGGAGATCAAGGAGGGCACTTGTGATGAGCACCAGGTGTATGGGCGTGTTGAACCACTATATTGTACACCTGAAACTAATATAACACCATATGATAACTATATTGGAATTAAAATTTTAATTAAAAATAGTTAATTGTTCTTATGTTAATTAGATCTAAAGCTGTAAAAAATATAATAAATAATGGCTGATGCTGAGTATCCAAAATGAACCAGGACCAAGGTTAGACATTTTCTCTGCATTTCTCTCTCAATCTGTGTTTGTAACACTCTGCAATGTAAACTGTTATCATCTTTACCTAACAAAGAAGGAAGCTGACTCAGAGAGATGCCAGTTGGCCCTGACCGATAAGGTTATATATGTAGGAGGAGATGAGACAGAGATTTGAGCCCTGATCGTCCAGCCCCAGAAATCACCTTCTATCCTGGATTAGACAACTTTGCAGAAAAAAATTCAGTTTAGCTCTGTTCCAATGAATAGACTCTCCCATTCCCTATCCCCAAATTCAGGTCTTCTGCCCCTATCTGGTCCACCCGCTGTGGTTCCTGAAGGCAGAGATGGGTAGAGTGGTGCAGCCTGACAGAGGCCCTAGGTCTTGGTAAGTAAGCCCTGATATGGCTTTCAAAAACAGATGTTCCTGGCTTCTCGCTTCTGTTCGTCTATCTTCTTTTGCTGTCAGTCCTGCCTTGAACAAAATTTCCTTAAGATTGCAGATGAGCACCAGTGTTTTGGGTGCAGGAGCTTTAGCATCGTGCGGACAGCGGATTTTTCTCTGGGGACACCAGCTAACCCAGAGCAAGCACCCTGTGCTTTTTCTGTGCTCCTTATTTTCCTGGAAGCTTTCTTGTTGGTTTCCTCTTCTGGCTACAACTTACTCTCAACAGAGAACTGTTTTCCTGTTACTGCTTATTATCTCAAAGCAGATATTCAAGGTGAGGCTCAGGATTACTTCTCAAAAATATAGAAGATATTTGTGTCTCAGAGGTGTAGAGTGAGGTCTCAAACCGGTGTGTATACAAGCAAACTGGTGTGTATACAAGCAGAAGGCAGGTGCAATGCCAGTACACAAAGTTTTCCAAGTATAAGTCGATAGGTTTTTATGTCTCGGGAATTGTAAGTTGATGCATCACCTGCCAGGTTTTGTTGCCTTTTAAAAGTCAACTTAAACACAGTGGTCAACAATACATGTCTGAGATTCTGGGTACAATTGATTAGTCAGATTTAGTGGGTTTGACGTTCCTTTGAAAATCTGTGATCTTGTGATTTTACGATTCCTTACAAGGTAGGTCAGCTTACTTTCCCCCCAATAAGTGTTGGAGAGCAGCTTTGCAGAAAACTATAACAATATGAGATGCCTTCAAATTGTAGGGTGGTAGGAAAGGGAGCCTGTATATCAGCCACACATTTCTAGGAAAGAACAAGCATGAATATGGAGGAGAGTTAATTTTTGTAATTCTGAAAAAATGGTCTCTTTTCTCCTTTTCCCAGGGCTTTTCATGGGCCAGGCATTCTGCATATATGGGGATATTATAAAGAAGAATAGATGGTAGGATTTCAAGAGTATGTGCATTGTAATATGATCAGTAGGAGTGTCCAACTCATCCCAGTTTACCTGGGACATTTGCCATTTAGCATTAAGAGTTCTATGTTCTGGAACCCCTTCAGGGCAGCTAGTCACCCTGATGCTTGGAAATGCCTACCCTGGAAGACATGATGTGCTACCACCGACAGGTAGGATTCCTGTGCAGGTGACAGCCACAAATGCAGAGGGATACAGGTATGTTGTAGTGATGACTCACATACTCCAAGTGCCATTGGTTTCATTTCACAAAATGATAAACTCTGGGTAAAATTCCAAACAAAAGAGTCTTCCGTCTATTCACACACTAATTGCATTGCCGGAAAATTCAGCATATATCAATGTGTACAAAAAAATTTGGAGTTTAAATTCAAAATATAGTTTCTGTACAGATGATTATCGACATCTTTTCCACTTAAATGAATGTCTACATAGATATTTGAAAGTCTGAGAAGCAAGGGACAATTTTTTTAGTGTGGACTTGTCCTGCACACTGTCAAATATTGATCATCCCTTGACCTCACTTATGAATTTAGCCAATGGTTCCTCTAGTCTTAACAACCACAAAAACCTCCCTCCCAGATTTCCAGGATAGGAGGCAGTACTTCCCTCATTAGGAATCACTATACTAGATATTTGAGAAGAAATAAATATTTAAGAAGAGAGAAGGAATGGTTGGGTCCTTCTGCTATCCTTATTCTCTTATTTTCTCTCCATCCACTACAAACTATAGAGATTTTCTGTGTAAACAACATTCTACAAAGACCCTGGGACAGTCGGCAGATAATTCCCATCTTCATCTCCAAACAGCTTACATTATGCTTGCACATATCAAACCAACCAAAAGGATCAGCTCTCAACTGACCTGAATGGCACGGAATCAAGAATGTCTGCTCAGTTTCTGCTGTCACTGACTTGGTTGGGTGTACACTTCTTACCTTTTATTGATCGTAAAATCAGCCCAGTGTTTTTTCCCCTCTCTGTGTCCTCTGGCCTGGCAGTGGGAGAGAGGGAAGGAACTAAGACCCACACCTCCCTGAGTTGAAGAGATTCCCAGGCGGTCTTGTGTTTGGTCTCAACCAGTTATTCAACGTGGTGCATGTTAGTATTCTTTCAGGTGAAGCATAGTAGTGGGAAATGAGATGGTTAAGACCCAAGAAATTAGCAATTGGAAGGACGCCTGGGTGGCTCAGTGATTGAGTGTCTGCCTTTAGCTCAGGTCATGATCCTGGAGTCCTGGGATCAAGTCCCACATTGGACTCCCCACAGGGAGCCTGCTTCTCCTTCTGCCTGTGTCTCTGCCTCTCTTTCTCTGTGTCTCTCATCAATAAATAAATAAAATCTTAAAAAAAAAAAAAAGAAAAGAAATAAGTGATTGGAGAATGAAAAGACCAATGAGAAATTATTAAGCCCATTGAGAATTTGAGTAGATGCTTTGTACATAGAAGCAACAGTTATAATAGGCTACTATTAATAATGATTATTGTAACAGAAATAATAATGTTTTTATACTTTGGGGGAGGAGGTTGGACTTTTTGGAAGCCATGTAAGGTTGGGCTCTGGCTCTGTCACTTTCCAGCGCTGTGCCCTTAGATAGCTTCAGCTGTGGGTTTCCTCATCTGAACAATTAAGATTGAGATATGTACCTCAGCTGCTGGGAAGAATAATTTTTTCACAGCACCTCTTATGAGGAAATAGTAAATGTTATAGCTTGGTGTCTTCTTTTTCTAAAAGAATTACTGATAGGAATTTGATGATTACTTGATTTCAGGACCCTGGATATGTTGCTGAAAAATGGCAACCATGCTGGAAAAAGTTGGAAGTCTGGGTTGTAATGTGCTGAATTTGAGTGGCAGCCACGTTGAAACATTGGGTGTAGAGCTGGTGATCGGGACCAAAACTCGGATGAGGTTCCAGTAGCAACAAACAAAACAGAACAAACAAAAAACAACAGACTTTCTGCTGAAAAAGGTGAAAAGATCACAGCAGAGATGGGGCTCTTGGTGTTCTGTACACTCACCAGCGTTGCCACATGGCCGGGCACGCACCATTTGGTTCTCTTCATCGGGATCCTCCCCAGGTGTCACTGCTATATGTTAATAAGCTCCTTCCTCTTTCTCATCTTCACGTTCTCATCTTCCTATTCAACTAGGGAGATGGACTACACGTGCCAGGCACCCCTCGACCTCATAGGGACAGGTGGGAAGCTGAAGCCAGGCCCTTCATTAGCAACCACCACAGGCTGAGCCTTTGAAATGTCCAGAGGCAGATGGAATTGAAGAGTTGGGGGTATCGGTAGCATAGACCTCAACCAAAGTGGTTCCAGATGTTGGAATGAGCGCAACCCTTCTCTTCTGCTGCTTTCTATCCACGTAGCATTAAAATTATCCAGAGAGCAAGCAACGAGTAATGAAGTCTGGGTCAGTCCCGTCTGTCTCACAAAATGCCACTTGGAACCAGAGCCTTTTCATTTGACAATAAAATCAATGAATGAAATATCGCAGGGTTGAAAGCAATGCTGTACAGAATTCATTATGGGCGCCGTGTTCCCAAGGATGGAAGGGCTTGGCCCTCTGTACTTTACTTTCCCGTAACATCAACACATCTACTAAATGAAACTTGAACCTTCTGTTAATCCTTCACCTATTCGCTTTTAAACTTAAGTCCTTGGAACAAAAGTCAGAAGGCCTTCTTTTTGGATTCTGCCTCTTTACGACTGAGCTATCATAAAAAACAATAGAATTTACATCAGTTAAGGGAAAATGGGACTCGTTAATTAGGAAAACAGATCATGAGATGAGAAGACTAATTCTCATAATCACCACATCTCCGATGAGCCCACACCATTTTTCTTTGAATTGTTCTTGCATTTTGAGTCATCTCAATACTGAGCCTACTGAAAAGAGTGCCACCATTAGTACAGATTCAGAGACAGCCGGGTGGTGGGTGAGCAAGAAAAAGTGGCCAAGGGAAGGGGGGGTATCTCCAGTCTCCAGTCCTGCTTCTTGGAGAATGTAAGGGAGCTTTGAGAAACCTGATGAACAAATAGGATTGGCATGAGAACTAGCCCTTCAGGTGTGTGTGTGTGCGTGTGTGCGCACGTGTGCGTGTGTGTGGTGGAGTGAGGAGAAGAAAATCAGGAGAATGTGGTGAGGGCTGGTTCTGCTGCTGCCCTTTGCCAAAGGAAGTGTCCTTTCTTTGGGAAAGTGGGTGAGTGAGGGGATCAGGAAAGGAAGGGGGGATGTGGGATTATACTTAAGGTTCATGACTCATCCAAGAGGTATCTTCCATTTTAATCCAGGCTTCCTATTCCCCCACTGCTTCCACAAATACTTATTGAGCACTTACTGTATTCCTGATGCTTCTGGGCTTTAGACAGAATAACCACTCCTGACCTCTCCCTCAGAAGCTCACGTTCAGGTATGAAAGAGAGAGACAAGGGATGGACATGAACATAATAGGTGCTCTGAAGGAAACAGAATTTGAGAATAAGGAGCAGGGAGGTACTTTGAAGAGAGGGACAAGAAGGAAGGCTTCTCTGAGGAGGAGAGACTTCAGCTGAAAGAGTGCAGAGGAGCTGACCCTGAGAAGAGTAGGGGAGAGATTGGCAGAGAACATTCCAGTATGTATGGAGGCTGACATGGTGGCATTGGGAAACAGGAAGTCCCATGTGGCTAGAGTGATAGCACACATTAGGAAGGGCAGAAGGAGATGAGCAGGGGCTTGTTCATGTAGGGATCCGGAGACCACAATAATGCGTTTGCTTTTTATGTTTAAATAGAGTTTTATAGTAAGGTACTGGTGCAATCCAGTTTACAGTGGAGGGTGGAGGGTGGATCACAGGAGATAAGCATCAAAGCAGGAGGACCGGTTAGGGCAGGTGTCTAGATCTCAGATATATTTTGGATGTGCTTTAAGGATGCTAGGGTATGGTTGGTGAGGAAGAGGAAGGAGTCAGGGTTGACTTACACCTTTTGGGCTCAGGCAATGTGAGGGAGGATGTGGCCATCACTAGTCATTCTTTCAGCATATGTTCTTTCACATCAGCAACGTACACTGCACTAGGCCAGAGAAGAGGAGATAGATGAGGGTGGAACACAGTCACTGCCCTCACTGGGTTCACAGTTGAAACGGAAAGACAGATGTGCAAATACACTCTTAGAACAGTGGGACCTACTGGCACACACCTGGAGGTATTTGGCCGAATCCCCTGAACAGTTTCTTTCCCTCTCATCCCCCTGCGGCCACGAGTTTTGTTTGTTTTGTAGCAACTGTTGGGATTTTTGCTCTTGCAGATATATTTAAAATACATGGAACATGCTCTATACGGGAAGGAATACATGCGACATTTACACTCTGCTTAAAAAATAATAAATCCAACATCCACGTATCCACCATCAGGCGAAAGGAATAAACTTTGATCAGATCCTTTGAAGCCCTATGTACTCTTTGTCCAGAGTTAAATCCAAAATCCAGTATAATGTTTTATCACTTCCTGGATCTTCTTTGTTGTATAACACCCACATTCTCAAATAATGTGTTGTTTATTCCACCTCTTTTAACTTTGTAAAAATGGAAGCATTCTACATAAATACTTCTGCAGCGTCCTTTTTTTGCTACTAGTAAGCTATATCAACATTGAGCATGCAGCATGTAAATTGAGTTCATTCATTTTCCCTGCTCTGTATGCATAATAAGTCGCAATATATTCCTTCTTCTGTCACAGGTCACTTGGGTTTACCATTTTTGGCTCATCCTCACAATACTTGTATGAACATTATTTATATATTTCTTAGGGTGCATACCTCCTGAGGCTTTCCTTGAGGGGTTACATGTAGAAGTAGGTCATAGAATATATATATTCAGTTTGATTAGTAGTTGCCAGTGGTTTTCCAAAGTAGTTGTTACAATTTACACTCCCACTCTAGTGATTAACAGTTCCCATGGCTATCCATCTTCACTGGTAATTACTCATTGTTGTTTCACTTTTGAAAATATTTGCCAGTATAGTGGGTGAAAAATGATATGTCACTGGCATATTAATTTGCATTTTTTCTGTTACTAGTGAGGTTGCACTGTACTAATATGTTTTTTGGCTGGTTGGATTTTCTATTCTAGAAATAATTTCTTCAATATCTTTGCTCACTTTTCCATTGAGTTGTTTTTCTTATTGATTTGTAACCACTCTTTATATATGCTGGATACTAAGCCCTTGCAAGTTTTATATGCTGAAAAATCATCCTCTCAGTTTATTGCATGTCTTTCTAATTTTTTTATGGTGTCAATTGATACACTGACCTTCTTAATTGTAGTGTAATTGAATTTTTCAGACTTTTCCTTTATGGTTTGCATATTTTTGTATTCAGTTTAAGAAAATAATCCATAGCCTAGGCCCATAAAAATATCCTCCACATTTTATTCTAAATTTTTTGAAGTTTTTTAAAAGATTTTTTATACTTCATTCATGTGGGATTGGTTTATATAAAGTTTATTTTTTGTGACCATTTGTTCCAACATAATTTTTAAATCAGCTCTCCCACATTTATGCATCATAGATTATGTTCCTGCATATGCATGACTATGTTCCATTGGACTGTGCATCCCTATGTCAGTCCTACATTATATTATTACACCATTATAATAGGTCACGGTTGCTGGTAGTGGTGGTCACCTCACTTGTTCTTTTCCCTTTTAAAAAACTTTTCAGGGGTGCCTGGGTGGCAGTCAGTAACCATCCCACTTATGGTTTCAGCTCAAGTTGTGATCTCAGGGTAATGTGATCGAGTCCCACATTGGGCTCTGTGCTCAGCCCAGAGTCTATCTGAGATTCTCTCTCCCTCTGCCCGTCCCATTCTCTCTCTCTCTCTCTCTAAAATAATAAATAAATATATCTTTTAAAAATAACTTCTTAAAAATTGAACTGTACCAAAAATATAGTACATATAGGTATATATATACCTTAGTGAATTATCACAGTCGTGGCTATTTTTAAATACATGTAAGAATAAATTTCTCAATTTCCATTCATGTACACACACACTCATACACATTGGGACTTTGATTGGAATTTCATTGAGTCAATATCCATAAATCAGTCTGACAAGAATTGTTATCTTTATGATAATGAGTTTTTCTATCTATAAACATGATTTGTTATTCTTTGGATTTGTTGTTCTTTAATATCTTCCAATAACATTTTACAATGTTCCCCATAAAAAGTCTTACACATCTTCTGTTAGATGCATTTCTGTGTATTTGATAGGTTTTGCTGCCATTGCAAATGATATTTTAATGTGTTTTTAATCTATTGCTGGTATATGAAAAGGCAATTAACTTTTGTATATTGACATTATATGCAGAAGTCTGAAACTCTCATTGATTCTAATAATTTATTGATAGAATAGTTTTTTTTATAATGTAAAGACTACCTCCAATAATGGTTTTTTGGTCTATTGTTAACAGACGTATTTCATATTTGCCTTTTATAACTTTATCTTTTTATTTTCAAACTTTTTTTTTCTTTTAAATGAGAAATGGCTGGATTTTTTTTTTTAATTTTGTATAAAAATTTTTCACCCAGAGGGTATGGTCCAAATTGCTGTTACCCATATGGTTGGCTGTTACCCATATGATGTTACTTCTGCCATTTGATTTTGTGCTTCCTATTTGTCCCACTTTTCAGGTTTCTTCATTTCTTCTTTCTTACCTTCTTTGAATTGATTGTAAGTTTTACTTCTTAATATAGTCTAAAACTAGTATTTTTCATCTCCCCACAAATTTAAAAACTTTAGAATGCTTCATCTATAATCCCCTCCTCTCAAATTGTATGCCTATTATTTAAAGTATGATTGTTTATTTTGCTTTTGTTCTAATTCCATTATGTAGCTCATTGTTGATTTTCAGTTGGCATGTTTTAAAAATTATCAATTTGCTTTTTTATTTTCTCACTTTTCTTTCCCACATTTCAAACTTTCTTCTGGGATCATTTTCCTTCTTCCTTGTAATATATTTTTTAAAATTTCTCTTGGTGAGTATCTGCTACTAGTAAAATCCATCTTTGAGTCTCTGAAAGATGTCTTTATTTTGCCATCAGAAAGGATGTTTTCACTGGATCTACCTGTGTAGGCAACAGTTATTTTCTCTTGGCACACCAAAGATATTATTCCACTCTCTTAAGGCTTGCAACATCTTTATTCATAAGTCAGCTGTCAGTCACTTCTCATTTCTACATCCTTTACTTGGTTCCTTTTCAAATATGCCTGGTCATTTTTTAGTTTTCTTGTACTTTCATCATACTTTTTTCTAAAGATTTTATTTATTTCAGCGAGAGAGAACACTAGGCAGGGGAGAGCATGAGGGGATGGTGAGGCAGACTCCCCACTGAGCAGGGAGCCTGATGTGTGGGACTTGATGCCAGGACCCTGGGATCATGACCTGAACCAAAGGCAGACGCTTAACCTACTTAGCCACCCAGACACCCCCCATCATACTTTTTATAGTCTGTATGGTTATCTATTCATACATAACAAATTACAAGAAAGTTTAGTGACTTAAAACAAGTCACTTATTATGTCTCATGACTTCTGTTAGGAATTCAAGGAGGGTTTAGCTCTAGACAGTTCTCATTTAGGAACTCATGCAGTTGTAGGTATATGTCAGCGTGGGTTGGATAGTTGACTTTTTACCTTTTTTTTACATACAAAATATTTTATTGTGTTTTGGTGTTGGTAGCTTGTTTTTGATTCGGTTATTTTTTCAGCTTCTTGAGATAGACTTGACTGGGACACCTGGGTGGCTCAGTGGTTGAGTGTCTGCTTTCGGCTCAGGACGTGATACTAGGGTCCAGGATCAAGTACGGCATCAGGCTCCCCGCAGGGAGCCTGCTTCTCCCTCTGCCTGTGTCTCTGCTGCTCTCTCTGTCTCTCATGAATAAATAAATAAAATCTTTAATAAAAAAAAGATAGACTTGACTTACAGCGTTATGTAAATTTAAGATGTACAGCACGTTGTTTTGATGCACTATACATTGCAAAGTGATTACTATCATGTCGTTCTCACCATTCCTTCTTTGTGATGAGAACATTTAACACCTAATCTCTTAGCAACTTTCAAGTGTGTAGTACAGTATTGTTAGCTATAATCACCTGCTGTATATTAGATCCCTAGAAGTAATTCATCTTATTCCTGGAAGCTTATGCCCTTTGATCAACATTTCTCCATCTCCCTGCTCCACTACCCCCAGCCCCTGATGACCACCATCATACTTCCTATGAGCTTTTTCAGATTCCCCAGATAAGTGATACCAGACAGTATTTGTCTTTCCCTATCTTACCTCATTTAGCATAATGTCCTCAGGTTCCATCTATGTTGTTCCAAATGGCAGGATTTCCCCTTTTTTATGGCTGAATAATATTCCACTATATACCACATGCTGTTCTTTATGTGTTTATCCATTGGTGGATGCTTAGGTTGTTTCCATATCTTGGCTGTTGTGAGTAATGCCTCAGTGAGTGATGCTGTCTGGGGATGCAGATGTCTCTTTGAGATCTTGTTTTCATTTCCTTTGGATATATATACCCAAGTTTTACCCCAAGTGGGGTTGCTAGGTTATGTGGTAGTTCTATTTTTAATTTTTTTCCGTACAATTTTCTGGCATGCCAGTTTACAGTCCCTCCAACAATGCACAAAGGTTCCCTTTACTCTACATCCTTGCCAATACCAGTTACCTCTTGTCCTTTTGATAACAGCCACTCTAATGGGGTAAGGTGGTATCTCACCATGGTTTGATAGGCATTTCCCTGATGATTAGTGATGCCACACCTTTTCATGTACCTGTTGGCTACTTGCATGTCTTTGGGACAAAAATTCTTGAGTTCCTCTGCCCAGTTTTTAAATCAGATTGTTTGTTTTTTTGCTATTGAGTTGTATAAGTTCTTTATATATTTTAGATATTAACCTCTTATCACATACCTGATTTCTGAACATCTTTACCATTCCATCAGTTGCCTTTTCATTTTTTTTGTTTCTTTTGCTCTACAGAGCTTTTTAGTTTGATGCAGTCTCACTCATTAATTTTTGCTTTTGTTGCTTATGTTTTTGGTGTCCTACCCCAAAAAAGTCTTTGCCAAGGCCATTGTCAAGGAGCTTTTTTCTCTATGTTTTCTTCTAGGAGTTTTATAGCTTTCATTTTCACATATCAGTCCTTAATCTGACTTAATATTTGTGAGTGGTGTGAGATAGGGATCTGACTTCATTCTTCTACATGTGATGATCCAGTTTTCCCAGCACCATTCATTGAAGAGACTGGGTTATTGGCTTTCAAGCTATATTCACATAGCTGTCAAGTTGGTACCTGCTATGGGCCAGGGGCTTCATTATTCCTCCATGGGGACCTCTCCACAGTGCCTCTCCAGTGTCCTCATCTCATGGTGACTGGCCTCTCTCAAAGTAAGCAAACAATGTGAGGCATTAGGCACTGAAATGAATCTTTCAATGGGCAGGGGATTAGACCCTACTTTTTCATTAAAAGAACCACTGCCTATTTCCTGTTACTTCTTAATAGTTGAGTCTATCTTATGTTCTTCTCTAATGATTTCAATAGTCTTTTGGGGTCATGTTCATTTTGACTTCTGCAGGGTTTGTTTTCTGATAGATTTTCTGACTGTGTGTGTGTGTGTATGAGAGCGAGCGAGCAAGCAAGAGTTGGAAATTTATCTGTGAGAATTCTTTGATGCCAGGTTCTAAAATACATGCTTCCAGAGAGGATTTGTATTCACAGTAGTTTCAGACCAAAAAGATAGCAATGAAATTCTGGCCCCCAAATACCTGAGGATAGGTCTGACGTTAAAAACTCTCAGTAGAGACCTCTTTGTCATTGTCTTTCACCGAGACCCATTGCCAGGATAGACAGGGGTCCCAACTCTCTTCCTCTGCAAGGCTGGCTTCACTTCAAGGGCATGACTTCTAGGGGGGTTCCTGACTTAAGTCTTTGTTTCCTAACCTGCTTTTGCAAAGGCTTATAGTCCTAGTCTGTCTTTGTGTGTGTGTGTATTTGGCTCATTAAAACCCATGCTTGGGACGCCTGTGTGGCTCAGTGGTTGAACGTCTGCCTTCAACCCAGGGTGTGATCCTGGAGACCTGGGATTGAGTCCTGCATCGGGCTCCCCGCATGGAGCCTGCTTCTCCCTCTGCCTATGTCTCTGCCTCTCTCTCTGTGTGTCTCATGAATAAATAAATAAAATCTTCAAAAAAAAAAAAAAAAAACATGCTTCATGACACTCAAGACAGACAGGTTCCCCAGCTCAGATACTGCCTTTAGCTTGCTTACCTTTCTGGATTTGTGCTTTTTTTCTAATCAGTTTTCTTTATTGACTCTAATAATTGTCCTTATGTTCTTTTTTTTTAAGCTTTTGTCTATTTGACAGAGCATGTGAGCACAAGCAGGGGCAATGGCGAGGGAGAGGGAGAAGCAGGGTCCCCACTGAGCAAGGAGCTCAACATGGGACTCGGTCCCAGGACTCCGGGATCATGATCTGAGCAAAAGGCAGATGTTTAACCAGCACCCAGGCACCTGTCCTTATGTTCTTATCTATTCTTTTTTTCCCCTTGATGCACACACACCCCTACATTATTATTTTGATTCAGTGTTTTTAGGTGTTTTCTACCAAGATTTTGTTTTTTTCAGGATATATTGTCCCGTGTCCTGTCAGATACTGATGTCTCTGGGGGGCTCCTTAAAACTATGAATTCCCTGGTGCAACCCAAACTTAGCAAATTAGTCTTCTGAGATGGGGGCCAAGTTCATGTACTTTTTAAAAACCTCCCCAAAGGATCATGATGCTCGCTGCTACTAAGAGATAATTATTATAATGAAAACATGGTCCAAAAGCAATGGAAGCACAGCAGGAGAGCTAAATTTGGCCCGTGAAGTTGGGGAAGGCTTTATAGAGGAGGAAATTGCTTTTTACCCTTTTTAAACATTCCCTCTCATCTTCTGACTGTTGCAGTTAGTGTAAGCATCAAACAGCAGCAGCATCCCATGTATCTGTGGGCTGCTGGGGAATGTCCAGAGGCAGCCATCCTCTCACTGTGTAACAAGATTATGTGAGTTGGCCCACCTTGTGATATGAGATTCCCAGCACTGACTCATGCCTGTCCCCCCATGTGTCCATTGCATGGGCTCAGAGCCACCAGTATTCCAGCTTACAGAGCAAGAACCCACTTGTGTTCTTCTCTGGTCCTACTATGGCTATGGAGGCTATGGAGTGGGCTGAGCTGACAGATGCAGATGCAGCATAAAGGTCAGAGAACTTCAGCAAAGAGGATTCTAGGGAGGAGACAACCCTCAGAATGTTGGGTCCATTTCTTGCATGACCCCAAGCTGTACCAAACCTTGTGATGTCAGGAGAGTTTTGTGTGAATTTACTCTTCAGTAACCTGTAAACGGCTCTCACCATGGACCCCAGTGAAAATTCCTAGATCCACAGGGAATGGAGATGCTCAACAGTTCATGAGGTGTGCAAATCTAGACTCAGGAAGGACTAGGTTTGAATCCCAGCTGTACCGCTTATTAATAGCATATTCACAGGCAAGGTATTTCAGTTTTTCTGAGCTTCAGTTTCTGTTTGTCAAATGGGAGGGAATATCTATCTCCTATGGTTATTGGAAAACTTATATGAAAATGTATTTTAAATACCCTGTACAGTATCTCACGGATACTTCTGTTTGTTATTTTTACTATTGCTTTTCTGGCTCTTAAAATCCCTAAGGAATAAATAGGACAAGGATTATTTTCATATTCTTTTCCTGTTTAATAAATTTGATGCCCACTCACTTTATCACACAAGTCACGACCAGATTTCCATGTCCATGCTGACCCCAGTCCACCCTCCCAGATTTAGTTCCTAGTAATAACAGTAAAAACCACAACTCATTTATTGAACAACTACTGGGCACCAATGTAGATACTTTACATATATTATCTCTATTCCTTGCAGTAACCTGCAAGTAGGTCTTGTCAGCCCCATTTGACAAAGAGCAAACTAAAGCTCAGAGGGTAAAGGACTTTGCAAGGACACAGAAGTGGCCAGTGGCTCAGCTGGGACTTGAAACCAGGACTTCAGTGTTTCCATATGTAGACAGCCTTCCCTTCACTGTGCACAGCTCTATATGATTGGTACCCTCACCTGGAATGACCTTTCACCTTTTAATCTGCCCACCAAAATCTTATTCATCCTTTAAGACCTAGCGCAAATGCCACCTTCCCTATGGGCCTTCCTCTGGCTCTCTGGGTTGTAGAGAATTAGTCTATCACCATATTTCCATGGGAGTTTTCTTAGGTTCCATTTGGGGCACAATTGACACCATCTTGTGTCTTTCATGCACATAAATGTCTCCCATGTTTATTTGCAATCTGTTCAAAGTCAGTGGTTCTATCTCATTCTTTTTTTCTTTCATAATAACTATCCGTTGCATGTCCTAGGTGTTCACTAAATGTTTATTGAATCAAAGATTAAAAATTCTGTCCAGAGAGGTTGTTATTAGGTTATGTTCTTCACTGTGTTTGTCCTTAAATCTTCTTCAGTGATGCCGTACAAGTGACCGTTAGCAGAAGATAAAGTTGACCCTAGTGCCTAGCTTTGTTGACAGCCATGAAACTTCCCAAATATTGATATTCCCAAATCACAAGTTCACAGGTGAAAGCTTCTGTCTGCCTGAATTGTGTAAGTCACAGAAGTTTATTTGACTGGATTAGGTCTCCTGTTCCTTGTCTAGGTCTTTCTCTCTGGCCCCCTTCGGCTTCTTCATTCTCACCTGGCACATTATCCCAAATCTACAAAAGGTGAGTGGACAGCATGTTGAGTTCTATTAGCTCAGAGCTGCAGCTGCCCCACATACAAGCTCTTTAGAATGATGCAATGATGAGAAAGCTTGCACCTAAGTTACTAGGTCACAGCAGTCAAAAATTGCATAAGTGGAATGGAATTAGAATCTCTCGGGGGCTAAAAGGTTGTGTTTCTAACAGGTTCTGTTTCTCTGATGCCTTTCATTCAATGACACCTTAATACAGAGTTAATTGAAATGGAAAACATCAAGCACAAAAGCAAAAAGGGCTTTATAAGATGTTTATGATTTTTCCACACTTTGATTGGGCATACATTTAGAAGTCACAGGCAAACCAAAAGCTTTATGTTTGAGAAGTATGAAGAAAATATGTCCAAAATCTTTCCGTCCCTAAGAAAGAATAACAGTACCCACGGTACTGTTTATAGTAAAGTAGGTCAGAGTCCTTAGATCAAATGGAAGACCTTTTGGTACAGGTGGATTGGTGGTTGTGCCTGGGTCTATAACAGCTGTGTGGTAACTGACAGCCATAAGATCATAGACCGTCAGAACTCAGAGGGACCTTTGGGATTACTTTCTGGAAATACTTCACAAAAGTGAATGTCCAGGTCTATGAACAATTGCACCTGGCCTGGAACTCTAATGTTGCTTATTCTAAGACCGTATGTCTGTAGTAATTGCTCAAGTGTCACAAAGATGGCCAATAATATGGGGAGAAAGCATATAGACAAATCATGGCTGTAAATGCAGGTGTTTGAGAGTCTTGAGTTACAGTCCACTGATTATCCTTATGTGACATTTTTCTTACAATTGCCTCCACTCATAATGTTATTTCCAGCTTCAGTTATGTAGAGATAGTACCAAAGACATTCTTCAAGCAACTAGATTTACACTACCTTTCTGAGTTGTCTAATACAGTAGCCATTGTTTAGTGACCCACCACTCTTACCAGATCTTTCTCTAATTCAATTTAGTTTTCAGTGAGACAGCTCTTTTCACACTGCTAATTAATTTACATAATATTTACTTAGTATACTTAATTGCAACAATAACAATGTGCATAAACAGGTTTTGGAACAACTGTAACTCATTCTTGGTTAGCACATGGCCTGATGTGCGGAAACAGGAAAGTGGAGACATCCCGAAGAACTCAGTAGACCTTGTTCTGCATGCCCTGTGCACCGGTCCATGTAACAGACTCCTGGGGGAGAGCGAGAGGGTGGGCAGGAGGCCCTCAGTATAGTGCAATCATTCCCTCCCTTTTACAGACCCAGGAAAGAAAGAAAGGTGACCTGGTCAAGTCTCATAAGCATCGTAATGGCGGACCTTCTGTCAAACATACTAATGGTATCTGGGTGTCTCCTCTGTCTATTGCTTTTAGCAGCAAGTACCTGGTCTGGTGTCTTCATGAATTTGGCCTGCTCTAACAGAAAATCATATGCTGCATGGCACATTTATTTCTCACAGTTTTGGAAACTGAGAAGTCTGAGATCAAGGCATCAAAAGATTTGGTGTCTGGTGAGGGACTGCTTCCTGGTTCATAGCTAGCCATTTATACCCTACTTTATCCTGCAGAGGGTTTTGGAAGCTTAAATGACACTGTAAGCTACGTACAAGGTTCATTGTATCCTACACTGTTTTTAAAATTAAGCTCTGAGCTTCCTGGCAGCCAAAGTAAAAATATCTATTCAGAGGGTGCATAGGTGGCTCAGTCAGTTAACCATCCAACTCTTGATTTTATCTCAGGTCATGAGTACAACTTGTACTCTCTTGCTCTCAAATAAGTAAATAAATCATAAAAAAAGTTTTTTAAATCTTCTCAGAGGACTCCTGCTCCAAAAGAATATATATTATTTCTTTTTTAGTGGACTCAAGTTAATCCTACTGTTTAGTTTGAGAGGAATTTCTCATCGGGGTCTTCCCAAAAGAAAGATTGGCCTGGTGGGCAGTGTCCTTAATAAAATCCTTGCAATAAATGCAATGGAAAGTTTCGTGTCCTTCAGGGAAAGTTGGGAAGCCAGCCAGACATGGGAGTTCAGCACAGGCCCAGGCAGTTTGGCTCAATCGTGTAGCATTCTGTGATCCCCCCTAGTCACCCATCACTGTGACCCTCTCTACCTGCCCTTTGGCAGGACTTCAATAGCATATCATGCAGGCTTAATTTCTGATAGCAAAAGAAATGAGCATTGTGTAAGTTATAGTTCAAATGAATTGAAATGGCCCTAATTTTGACTAAGAGGATAGGAAAGCTATAGCCCTCTTCAAGGGGGGTCCGCCTACACTTTTAAACTTCTGGACTTAGGGAGTATGTCATTTTTATGCAGTTCTCCTTCTCTCCCTAAGATGGATATTGTTTCCCTCCTTTGATGGCTCTGAAATGTTATTCTGACATACACCATGCAGCCTGATGCCTTCTGACCTATTCATTCTTGAGCAGACTTCAGCCCTAAATAAGGAACACATGTCATCCCAGGCAGATTTTTTCGCCTGCCACTTGCTACTAAATCAGTGACCTTTTCCAGATTGAGCCTCAACAAAAGCTTTTTTATGCGGCCAGCTCACCTGAGACAGACACACTGGAGCTGCCAACCGTTCCTTTCCTGGAGGCCTCGGCACTGTAGGCTCCCTGTTCATCTGCCACTCTTTCTTCTTGCCCTGGCATTCCTCTGAGCAGAGGGAAAGATCCTTTCTCCTCAAATGTCACCTCAGCTATGCTTTTCCACCCCACTGTCTTGTCTGGTGGGCTCCAGTCCTTCCTCCCATCTCTCTTGATCCCCTCATCTATTTACTGTCAGGGTGTTTCTTAGCACCACTTGGCACTTTACCATGAATCTCTCTGTGGCCTGGCTCCTCCATTGGAATGAATGTGCCAATGAGACAGGGCCTTCAGGTTTTTGGCTTTGTTGTTATTGTTTATGACGCAGAGCCCAGAACAGTGCCTGGCACATAATCTACACTTAATAAATGAATGTTGGATAAATGAATGAGTGGATGGTTAGATGGATGGGTGGGTAGGTGGATGGATGGATGGATGGATGGATGGATGGATGGATGGATGGATGAATGAGTGAATCTAGGTTGAAATGCTGGCTCCTTGTTCTGAATTATTTGCTCACCTACACACATATGCGTCCCCTCATTGGCTGTCTCCACCACTGCTCAATCATTTCTGTGACTTAGCCAAACAAAACTATTTTCTATTTTGAACTTGGAAGCCTCCATTTCAGTCTCCATCAGGAAGGATATCATAACTATTAAAAAAGCAAGGTCTTGTGCTTTGTTACTGGTGATTTAATACCATGCCAGAAGAAGACCATTAGCTAACTGTTATAGGTGTGTGGCCCTTGTTTTCCTAAGGCCAAGGAAGGACTCTCCGAGGGGACAGCAATGAGCAAGCCTAGAGAGTGACTCTGCTAGCAGAACCTCAGTGGTTTATGCGGCATGTCTGCTGTTCAGCTTCTACAGGTACTGTGTGAGTAGAGTGTGTGGAAGGACCTGAAGGAAGCCGAGGTCCATCCCTACATCCCTATCCAGCTGTTGACATCAGCAGCCTTCTTTCCCACATTGATCCTAAGCAGCTGAGAAGTACCATTTTATTAAGAAGCAAGGGTTCTGGTCTCTACACAGCTCTGCAATCTTGGGAATGTTGTCTCTCCTCTTTCTGTAACTCAGTTGCATTGGTTATGCTGTGAAAAGGTTAGACTAAATGATTACTAAGGTTGTTTCAAGTGTAGTATTTTTAGGTGTATTAGGAACTTTTATTTATAAACTGTTCTAATGTCCTTTTGAAGTCTGCCATTTAGCATGCCTCTGTTATAACACATTTCAGGCCACATACTTGGTCACATGCTTTGTCTCCTTGATGAACCTGTGGCCTTTCTAAGCGGGGAGGACCCCGTCTTGTTTATGGGTTTATCACCCAGAGTCAGACCCAGTGCCTAGTACTTGTACATTCTGTGGACAATGACTCTGCTGTTTTCCTGTGCTTGGTTACCTGTTGATTGAGTTGTAAGTATGCAGTGCAATGTCCTAAAAGACAGGTGGCTTGTGCAAAATTCATAAATCATCCATGTATAAGTTCTGAGAATCTCATCACTCTTGGGTGCCATCTCTAACACTTCTCCAATACAGAAAACTTCCTTAATCCCCTCTCCTTCTCCTTTTATCTTCATCCCAGAAAACCACCACCTAGGCTTTGAGGTCACACTTAGATCCCAGCTCCATTATTAGCCTATGGGAAACTGGGCTACGTGCATTTATCTCTGAGCCTCAGGTTTCTTACCTGTAAATGGGAATAATACCTTGCGGGCTTGGTCACAGGATTAAATGGCCTCTTAGCACAGTGTCAGTGTCAAACAAGACTAAGCAATGTTAATTATTCCCTCCAGGGCTCAATTCCTCAGAGTTTTCCCAGCTAACACTTGGTGATTGTTCCTTAGACACTATAGGATGTGATACCTCCTGGAACATCTGTACTCCCTTTTGCAAAATAGACTATAAAATGCTAAAAGTCTAGGAGCATCCAGGAACCAACTAAATAAAGTGTGTACTCCTTTTTTTAGCCTAATGTCCTGAAAATAATAGATGCTTAATTCATGTTATGTTCAGGCAGAGGAGACCACACATAGGAAGGAAGGGCACCTGCACCACGTGGCCCTGGTTGCAGATCTTCTCTCTGCTTCCATCTCCTTATTTGAATGAAAAGTTTGGCCCAGGGATGTCTGGGTGGGTAGCTCAGCGGTTGAATGTCTGCCTTTGGCTCAGGTCGTGATCCCAGGTTCCGAGATCAAGTCCCGCACTGGGCTTCCTGCAGGGAGCCTGCTTTTCCCTCTGCCTATGTCTCTGCCTCTCTCTCTCTCTCTCTGTCTCTCATGAATAAATACATAAAATCTTAAAAAAAGAAAGAAAGAAAAGAAAAGAAAAGAAAAGAAAAGTTAAGTTTGGCCCAAAATATTCCCCAAGGCCCTTGAAGCAGCTCTGATATCCTGGGCCATGAAACTGCAAAGGGGTCTTGAGGGGGTTGAGGTTTAAGAGTACAAAAAGCCTCATCATTGATGCAGGGGTTTCTTTAGACACAGAGGGGTGGGCTTTTCTACAAGACACAGTTTTCTTGCATGAACACTTGTCCTCAGCTCATGAACAGACAAGCATGTGGTTTGGGGCTCAGCTTCCCTGCAGCAGTGAGCTGCTGTGGTCAGCATATTGTTTCAGGGGAAGATTGGCAACTGATCTGTCTCCTGCAAGGGTATATATCACAACCAGGCACTTCAATCCAAAGTTAGTGAAAGAATATGGAGACCTTGGTTTTTCACCAACGATCTTAAGGGAGCCAGTTAGGAACCTCGCCATAGATAGAGCATCTTGTGGATGAAAGGTGGTGGCAGTGGTAACGAAGGGTGGTGAGTGTGGGCTTTAGAGTCAAGACTGCCTCACTGCAAATTTTAGACTGAGAAAGAGTCAGTACGTTGACAGTCTGGAGTCCTTACCTTTAGATTCCCCATTGGCTCTCCTTGACGCAGTACCACATGGCAGCCTTCTGCTGTTATACAGGGGACACTCCTCTGGCTTCTCGCTTCTTTCTTCAACAGCAAAGCATTGGGGGGCTCAACATTCTGCCTTGGTCTTCTTTCCATTAGCCTCTCCTTCTCCTGAGCTCATGCTCCCAAATACCATTTGTGTGCCATGACATGCAGATCTGCAGCTGGGAGCACAGGCTGAATTTAGGCAAAGTAAGAACTCTTAATTCCACCCAAATTGTGGTATATCCATGCTTTGGAATACCGCTCAGCAGTATAAAGGAGTGCAAGGTCAATGCATGTAACGACTTGGGCAAATTTCAGAAACACTGCTAATACAGAAAGTCAAACATGGAAAGCTCAGTGCTGTTGTATGACTGTGATTCTGTTTATGTGTAATCCTGGAAAAGGCTGAACTGAACCATAGTGTGACAGAAATAAAATCAGCAACAGTTGCCTGGAGCACCCTCAGTTCAGGAAAGTAGATCACCTGTAGAAGGGCCACAAGGAAATGTTAGGGTGTCGGAACCAGTCTGTATCTTGCTGGTGATGGTGGGTATGTGACTGCACACAGATAACCAAAGTTTTGTTAAACTACAGATCGTTGAGCTTATCGAATTTCACAGTACTTCAGAAAACCTTGAGGGAAAAAAGAAATGACTTCATAGTTTGTGGTCTAAGCAACTGGGGAGATAGAATGAGCTGCTGTTTTCTGACATGGGTAGCCCAGGTGGAAGAGTAGGTGTGGAGGAGAAGGATCGAGAGTTCCATGTGGGATGTCCCAAGTCCCAGATGCCTATGAGATGTCCCAAGCAGAGAAGTCAGATGGGCAGGCGAATTTGCGATTCCGGAACTCAGTGTAGAAGTCAGACTGGGATATAAATTCGAAGTTATCAGCATGTGGGCAGTATTTAAAGCAGTGGCGTGGAGGGAGGTCCCCAGGGACACAGCAGGTGGACAGTAGGCTGGAGAACTCTGGGGATTGAGTGAGGCCTCGGCACCCTGGCATCTGTGGGGAAGACTCCGTGGGATAAACTGTGATTGACATAGACTGAGTATTACTTCCGTGGTCACTACATCGTTGTCAGCTTTTGTGTTGGTGAAATTCGCCAAACTTCAAACAATTAGCCATTTTTAAATGTGTGAGTCAGCAGTGTTTTGTTGTTGATAGTGTTATGCAGCTGTCACCTCTCTCTAGTTTCAAGACACTCTCGTCACCCCACAAGAACACCCCCGTACGCAGCAAATAATCGCTCCCCACCATCCCTCCCTCTGTGTCCCGTTAACCACTGACCTACTTTCTCTTTGTGAATTTGCCTACTCTAGATCTATAAAAGGAATCGTACAGTATGGGGTCTTTTGTGTCCGGCTTCTTTCATGAGGCATAACATGAACGAGGTTCAGCCAAGTTGTAGCACGCATCAGTACTTCGCTCCTTTTTATGGCCAAGCACCTTATTTTGTTATTATTCCATGTCTCCCCACGATGACTCCAGAGCACATGTGGGAATTCTTGCCTGAGAACTTGTCTCTCCTCATCCACTTTACCTGGCTGCACTTTCCTCCTCCTCCCTGTGCTGATTTGACTTGTTTTAGGAGGCAAGTCCCACCTCCTCAGAGACTTAACCCACCCCCGGCATACCTCTTTTGTATCCCCCAAGACACGTAGGTAATTTCATAGTGTTGCCTTTACCACCTCTCTCCCAGAGCCTGATTGGCTCCAGACATAGGGTAACTTGTTGTTGTCCCCACAGTACCGTTCCCAGCAGGGAGAGAGCACTTCAGTGCTCTCCAGAGTACATGGCACCCTGGGAGACCCCGGGTTAGGAGAGCAGCAGAGTCTGCCCCCATTCCTCCACTCCCCATCCCCTTAGTAGATCACAAGCACCTCACCTGGGCTGAGGGTACGGATGGCCCTCAGCCCAGGTCTGCCACCTGCACACAGGTCCCTCAGAAGGCGTTTGCTGAGCGTGATGTGTGTCTGCAGCCCTCACCTCTCTGCTCATGCATGTCTCCAATGGGCTATTTCTAAAAGAAAGAAAGAGAGAGAGAAAAGAGGAAGGAGCGAACGAATGAATGAATGAAAGAGAACACTCTGATCACACTGACCTCACTGACCATAGCTGGGGCTGTTCACACTGTCTTCCTTGCAGATGGTGCCCAGTGTCATGGGACCAGATGGTCCCGCCTGCCTCAGACCCTTCAGCTGTGCCCCTGCTTGTCCTGCACGGAGCAGCGTCCTTACCCTGGGCAGGTCTGCCTGCCAACTGCAGTCTCCTCCCCCACCTCCTCTGTGTGGTCTGTGTGTTGGCCATGCTGGCCGTTAGTCCCTTGAGCAGTAGTTCTTCCTCCTGACACCAACCAGTGCTCCACCTCTCTGAAGACACCAAGGGGACATCCCACAATTCAAATCTGACATTACTACCCAGAGTTGGCATCAGACCCCATGGGCTTATGGGCTCCGTCCTGCAGGACTGCCTGCACTTCAGACACCAGGCATGAGTATCAGGCCCACCGGATTACCCACATCTCCATTCGACTTGGCCCCCGAGTCAGGACCTCCCACAGCCCCTCTCCTCGCGTAGGTTTGCTATTTGCTAGATCACAGGACTCAGGAGCCCACTTTACTTACTACTAGTGGTTGATTATAAAGACTACAAAACAGGAACAGCCAAGTGGAAGAGATGCCTAAGGCAAGGTGGAGGGAGGCGTGTGGAGGGGCCATGCTGTGCTGAGTGCACCACCCTTGAGCACCCTGAAGTGTTCACCAACCCATAAGCTCTCTGAATCCCATCATGTAGGGTCTTTATGGGGGTTTCATTAGGTAATCATGGTTGATTAAATCATGGTCATTTGTAATAAACTCAGTCTCCAGCTCCTTTCCCCTCCCTAGAGGTTGGGCAATGGGGTGAAATTCCCAAGCTTCTAATCAAGACTGGTCTTTCTGGCAGCCAGCCCCCATGTAGTGCTCTTGGGGCCTACCAAGAGTCACCTCATTATAACAAAAGATGCTCCTAACACCCTTCCCACTCAGGAAATTCCAAAGCTTTTAGGAATTCTGTGCCAGAACCAGAGACAGAGACCAGGTATCTTTGTGTGATGCATCCTTCGCCCTGTCAAGCTTCCTGCTGCAAGGTCTTAACACACACTGTCTCTCTACCTTGGTGCTCTTCCCATCTTCCTTTAGATTGCGATCGGATCTTTCTTTGTTCAGATCACCTTCTTGGCTGACTTCCCCTCTTAACAGACCCTGGCAGCACTCAGACCTCTGACCTCACTCCCCCAGACCTTCCAGAGTCACAGTTTCACACTTGTTGATTGGTGTAATTGTTTAGTGACCTTGCCCTATGTCATGGGCTGAATTATGCCCCCCAGAATTCATATATTGAAGTTCTAACCCCTAATACCTCAGAATGTTAATTGCCTTTGGAGAGAGCGTTTTTTTAGAGAGGTCATGAAGTTTGCATGAGGTCATTAGGAAGGGCCCTAATGTGATGTGACCACTGTCCTTATAAGAAGAGATTAGAACACAGACACACACGCAGAGGGATCCCATGAAGACACAGGGAGAAGGTGGTTATCTACAAGTCAAGGAGAGAAAACTCAGAAGAAACAACTCTGCCAACACCTTGATTTGGGACTTCCAGCTTCCAGGACTGTGAGGAAATAAATTCTGGCGCTGCAGCCACCCCATCTGTGGTACTTGTTACAGCATCCCTAGCAAGCGTATCTGTCCTCCAAGGCTGTAAGCTACACTGAGGGCAGGGACTGTCTCATGATTCACCCACTCTTGCATCCCCATGGCCCAGCCTGGTGCTTAACCAATATGTATTCAATAAGTATTTGCTAAATGGACAAGTGATTGACCTCATGGCAATGAGACAACTTCAAAATATGAAGTTTCATTAACCTGACACTGAGTGGTCCAGACTGGTGGTGATCCTCTAGTGTTTTAGTATCTCTGTTCCAAACTTCCTCTGTGTCCTCCCTCATTGAATGAGCATCCCTACATCTCTATAATCTGCCCGAGGGCCAGTCATAAGAAGACAGATTTGGTCCTCATGCTTTCTGGCTGCTTCTAAGCCACATTGAGGCATCTACTGGCCACTTCCGCCTTCCAGGCCATGTTTCAAAGAATAAAGTTTGCTGTGTCAGGCCGCTGCTTATGTAGACTATCAGCAAGTAATAATGCTATAATCTCAGGAATACTGTAGGGGAAAAATTGAGTAATAGCTACAGAAGACCCAGAAATGTTTGCTAATGATGGTAATACTTAAAGTTGAACAGTAGTTTATAGTTTACAACATTTTATTTCACTCTTGAAACCATATAGTGGAAATAGGATGGATTTTTACCATCATCTATTTTATTTATTTTTATATATTTAAATTCTATTTAGTTAACATATAGCGTATTATTAGTTTCAGGGGTAGAATTTAATGATCCATAAGTTGCATACAATACCCAGTACTCATCACATCATGTGCCCTCCTTAATGCCCATCACCTAATTACCCCATCCCCCCACCCACCTCCCCTCCAGCAGCCCTCAGTTTCCAAGAATTAAAAGTCTTATAATTTGCCTCCCTTTCTGTTTTAATCTTATTTTTCCTTCCCTTCCCTGATGTTCATCTGTTTTGTTTCTTAAATTCCACTATGAGTGAAATCATAAAGTATTTGTCTTTTTCTCTGAGACTTCTTTCATTTAGCACAATACCCTCTAGTTCCATCCACATTATTCCAAATGGCAAGATTTCATTCTTTTTTGATGGCTGAGTAATATTCCATTGTATATGTATAATGTGGTATATATGTATATACCACATCTTCTTTATCTGTTCATCTGTTGATGGACATATGGGCTCTTTCCATATTTTGGCTACTGTGGGCATTGCTGCTATAAACATTAGGGTGCATGTGCCCCTTCGAATCACTATTTTAAAGAAATAAAAACTAAAGCTCAAAAAATCAAGTAGTTTTGGTCCAGGACACACAGTTACTACAAATGACATTTGAACAATGACAGGGTTAGGAGCCCTACCCCCCCCACCACCACCACCACCCTACTCAGTTGAAAAATCCACATATAACTTTTGACTCCCTCAAAACTTACCTACCTGTTGACTAGAAGCCTTAGTGATAATGTGAACAGTTGATGAGCACATATTTTGTATGTTATATGTATTATATACTGTATTCTTATAAGCAAGTAAGCTTGAAAAAAGGAAATATTAAGAAAATAAGAGAAAATGCATTTATAGTACTGTATTCATAAAAAAAAAAAAATCCACAATGTGTAGGTGGACTTGCACGTTCAAACCCATGTTGTTCAAGGGTCAACTATAATTGGAAAAGCCAGAACTTCTCTGGTGGTCTGAGAATCCTACAAACAAGTGCTTTTTCCTGCAGCCCCAGTAGGAAAAGTGAGATAATTTCTCCTAGGCAGTGTTACCAGTGAGACAAAGGAGTGTCCGTGAACAAAGTATCAGAAAGATGCCAACAAATTGTGTTTTTTAAAAAAGGATCCAAGCAGTCCACGGATAGAAGTTGTAGCTGGATCCGGGCCAGCTCTGCTCCCCTGGCTGGGGCCTCATCTGAGAGGTGACAGCAGCCAAGCGTCCTGGGAGTCATTGTGATAAAAGCAGCCTTGGAAGAGAGCCCAAAGGCTGGCCCTGAGTTCCTTTTCAGTTTTTCCCATTTCCAAAGACCAAAGTTCAGGGAAGGAAGAAGAGAGAAATCATTATTTGCGATCGAGCAGGAGTTTTTAAACCATAAATTAAGTTAATGTGGGCCCGCTTGGGACTGACTCGAGAGGGTGGGTGGGGACTTGCTCTTGCATCGTGGCAGATGGAATCGTTATCTGGACCTTTATTGGATTGTAGACTCTGTTCTGAGCCTCGGGCTGTCCTTCTGTTCTCTCTGGGTACCCCTGGGTAGGAAAGTGCTCCAGCTCAGTGCCCTGGGATTAATGCTGAAGGAAATTAGTCTCAGAGCACCTGATGGACAGCAGAGGACTCTGCAGTATTCTGGACCTACAGCCCCTGGTGGCAGCACAGGCAGGAACAGCTGTGCAGCTCAAATAATCCTTGGCCAGACTTTCTACCCATTTTCTCCTGTCCTTTGGAGTTTTTCACATGGTGGTATTTAGGGCAGGAGATGCCTTGCAGATTGTTCCTAACAATGAGTGTAGGTATGGAAACACAGGCTTTTAGGACGCCTGGGTGGCTTGGTGATTAAGCATCTGCCTTTGGCTTAGGGCATGATCCCAGGGTCCTGGGATTGAGTCCCTCATCAGACTCCCTGCAGAGAGCCTGCTTCTCCCTCTGCCTATGTCTCTGTCTCTCTGTGTATCTCATGAATAAATAAATAAATAAATAAATAATCTTAAAAAAAAAAAAGGCATTTGCAATCAAGACACCTGAATAGAGCCCAACTTCTGGGATCCCAACCACTTGTCCTTGACAAGTGATGTATCTTCTCTAAACCTCAGTTTTCCTTCCAAACAATACAGATAAGCACCACACCCACCTCATGGGGTTGTTGTAAGGTACTCTGAGACAACGCATGGAAAGCACGTATCCCAGTGCCTGGACAAAGTGCTCACAAAAAGGGGGCTGCCCTGAGAAAAACAGGCTCCCATCACAGGGCAGCTGTGTGCACACATATACAGTGCAAGTGGAAAAAGAATGTGTATGGGGACAGTACAGCCTGAGGGGATACTGAGAAAGGTCCTTTGGGCTTTACAGTAAAGCGAGCTCACAGGTTGGAAGGGAGCTTTGAGATCATCAAATCTAATACAGAAACCCTTCTCCCACAGCATAACGGCTGGGTGACCTCCCACTGCAGAGGTCCCCAAACCTGCCATACATGAGAATTAATGGAGCTGTCTTTGCAGAGAAGGCCCCTAGCCTACCCCGGAGGCTAGGGAGGTTAGAGGTGGGGCCTGGCCAATGATAGCTAACCCATTTGAGAAGTTCTTTGTAGAGATCATAAAATCCAGAAGGCAAGGACTCTCTTGTCTTCAGTGCTGTGTCTCCAGCAGTTGACACAGCCCCATGCACAGTAGGGTCTTGGTGAATACCTGCTGGATGAGGGCTGAATCGTGCAGCCTCTTCCAGAACCATGCCAGTGTTCAGAAGCTGCTCCCTAGAAAGGCAGCTGGTTTCCATCTTGGTGAACTCTCATGGAACTCTTGCAGTCTTGCTTTTAAGAAGCAAAATCTGTCTTCCTCCAATCTTCACTCATTCAGCCTAATTCTACCTTCTAGAGTGACACAGATTCTAATTCCTCTTAGAAGGGATTATCCATCAGCTATCGAGGTCAGCAAGGATGGGGTCTTTATCTCTAAATGAAATCGAGGTTGCCTGAACAACAATTCAGAACAGGGGCACTACCCCCTGGGCAACCAATGATTGACGACTGGGAGTACATGGGTTCTGACTCAAGGCCATGCAGTATGAACCTGAGACACATGAACCTGCTCAAGATCTCAGTGAAGCCCCCTGAAATAGATACCTTTACCATTTTCCAGAGGTGGAAACTGAGGACCAAAGTATTTACCCAGGATTACCAGTCAAATGTAGGAGAGCTAAAATTTGAACCAGGTGAGAATTATATTCACGCTCCAGGAAAGAAGGCATAACCAAGTCGGAGAAACTGATGAGTAGAAAACACAGCATAGAGTCGGCAGTAGAGTCCCAGGACTAGGTGTTGTGTCCCTAAGTCCCTCATCCCCCTTCTCTGGCTCCACCTGTATAAGGCAGGTGGCCCCAGAGTGAGTACTCAGATCTTTGCTGAGCCTATGAATTTCTATGATCCCAGAGTGCATTTAAGTGAAACATGCAGGTTCAGAAACAGTCCTTTTCAACCCATTCAGAGTTGCTTAAATACCCTTTTGTGTGGCATCTTCTAAGGGGATGCTTGATTATTCCGCACCCAGTAGCCAGGGGCAACCAGGGCAGACTCACAGCAGTTCTTTCAGGATGTTTAGTAAACGGCAATGTGATAGTATATGTTTTCCTTGTTATTAGCCATCCTGCACCCAGACATGCACTGAATGATACTATTAAAGGCTTTTCTATTTTAAAATAGCTTATTAGAATAAATATGAGGTTGGAAAGTCATTGTTGCTTTCTCTGCTGATACCCCAGACAGCCCCTGGTTATAACATTTTAATATTCACCTGCTGGTATAAGCAGAGCTGTTTGATATGCAGCAGTGATTGGCAGATTCTCCGTGCATCCAGGAACTTTCCTGGTGGTGGGGATACGGAGACAGCCCTAGGAGCATCTGTGATCAGAGCTAGAACTACCTGTCTCTGGTGTTTATTACCTGGGGAGATTAACCTGTAAGCATCCACCTCCATCCCATTCAGATAGAATTCATCACTTCCAGATGGGCTAGGATGGTCGATGACAGATAGTACTTCTTTTTCATCCATCCATCCACACTATATGGGGGCCTGGGAGCATTAAGCTTTTTAATCAAGGAAGGAAAATTATCAAATTTGCACTTGCAGAATATTTCTTTGTGGGCAGAATGGAACAGCAAGGCTCCCCTGAGGGAAAGGTGATCAAGTGTGATCTGCCAAGTAATCTAGGAAGGAGAGACAGGTTGAGGGGGTGACAGACAGGGGAGGGGACGAGTTTGAGAAATAGCAGATAAAATCTGTGGGATTTGGTTATGGCAGGGATGTGACAAGCAAGGATTTAAGAGCAGAAGCTCTGAAAAGCAGTCTGAGCTGGGATGGAGGTGGGTGATTAACTTCCTGTCGGTGGTATTTGAGGCCACTGGAGTAGATCCTGTCACCCAGGGATAAAACGTAGAACAAGAAGAAAAGGGGGTTAAGGAAGGGAGTTGGGGAACACCAGCATCCAAGGGGAGGCAGAAAAAGAATATCTGGAGGGAAGAAGACAGCCAAGGGACTAGTGTCACCGAAGCTGACAGGGCTTCAGAAAGTCGCAGGGGGTCAGGGCAAAGGCCAACAGGACAGGGTAGGGGCAGTGGGGCCAGATTTCGCCGTGTCGAGTCTGTGCAGCTAGCGTCAGCCCTTGAGGAGAAATCTCAAACACCAGGCACAACGACCATCATCCAGAAGGAAGCATCTACCTGAAGGTGAGCGCTTAACCTCTGTCACCTGATCTGCACATCCGTTCTTGTAGGCAAGGGGATAGATTCTCTTCTTGCCATTTTGCAGTTAAAAAAAACAAAACAAAACAAAACAAAAAAACAAAGCAAGGCTCAGAAAAAGTAAGACCTCCACCAAGCCATGAGGAGCTAAGGCTAGAACCCACGTCAGTCTGGGTTACAATCCGTTTGTGTCTATAATTCACCACGCCGCCTCCTCCTAGCTGGTGGGCGATGCCCAGCCCGCCCCGTCCGTGCCCGGTGTGCCACACGGAAGCCTCCCCAGGGCCCGCTCCTGGGGCCTCACCACCCCCCACCCCGAGCAGAGCCCTGCCTCGAGCCAAAAGCAGTGGAAGGAGGGAGCGAGGGGGGTTCCCAGCCCGGAGCCATCCGTCTGCTGGCTGCTGACACCGACACCAGGGCCCCAGCAGAATAGCAAGCTTGTTCGCTCTTGTCTGGCTGTTAGTGGTGATGTATGAATAAGCAAAGAAGACAGCTTCATTTTCATAAGTTAACTTGTGCCTCGAGTAAGGGAGACAGGGAACAGTGCACTTAATCATAACCACAGGGCCGCCCAGAAAACAATGACAAAGCCGTTTCTGTTAGTCACGGTGTTTTATTATAATAACTCCTAAGAAGACGAGACAGTGCGGAATGCTGAGGGAGGGGGTGCGCCAGCAGCCCATGGCCCCCCCACCCCCACCCCAGGAGGAGTCCCCTGGGACTCACCTCTTCACGGGACAGCAGGCCTCATGTGCTAGCATCACCCAGGCTGAAGCTGTCGACTTTGACCTCTGGAGACCAGATGATGCCGCCTGGCTGCTGAGCTGGGGTTGGCATGACCTGTCTCATGCACTGTCACCAGGGAGCAGCAGGGCCTCTGCGGAGAGGGGTGTTGGGAGGTAGCACTGTTATCAGGGAGGCCTGGGAGTGTGGAGGGCGGTGTCGATGGGGCAGGTCTAGCCCATCGTGCAGCAAAGGATGCGGCAGGCAACCCCCGGGAGGCGCCCGGCTGGTCCCCCACCGTCCCCCACAGAACCCATTACTTCCTGCCCTCCACTCCTCCGACGTACTGCTGTTTCTATTGCTGTGCGTACCAGCTGCTTCAGAAGTGTTTCTCTGCCTCTTCTTCTAGCTGCCTGTTAGGGTGAGGGCCGTGTTTTATCTTTGATTCCTTGGTTTGTTGTGTGCTATCTGACACAGCAAAGCCTCAGCCGATTGCTAAACTAAACCAAAGTCGTAGGCAGAGAAAGGACCTAGGCAGGTAAGGAAGGAGCCAGGGAGATGGCCGAAGCCACAGACGCCTCCTGAGTGCAGGCGACCGGGATAGAACCGGGGCCAGGGAATTCTGGGTGTAATGATAAGAGCAAATACCTCCTGAACAGTTTTACTAGTTTTCCAGGCATTGTTAAGTTGCAACATTTGAATAAGCAAAAAAGCACAAAATTAACTTGTGCCTAGAGAAAAAAAAATTCTAAGATATATCCTATGTGTTAACGTCACTTTATAAATAAATGAATGAAGAAACAGGCACCAAGAGGTTAGGTAACTTGTTTGAAGTCACACAGCTAATAAGTAGAGGAGCTGGGGTTTGAACCTGGGCAGTCTGGCTCTAGGATTCATTTTCTTCATCACTTCACTGTCCTTAAGAAGCATAACACTGGGGGCGCCTAGATGGCTCAGTGGTTGAGGGTCTGCCTTTGGCTCAGGTCATGATCCTGGGGTCCTGGAATGGAGTCCCACATCCGGCTCCCTGCAAGGAGCCTGCTTCTCCCTCTGCCTGTGTCTCTGCCTCTCTCTGTGTCTCTCATGAATAAATAGATGAAATATTTTTTAAAAAATAGAAGTAGAAGAAGAGGAAGAAGTGTAACACTGGAGGCTGCCACTGAATTCTGGTGGTTTGTGGGTGGGATTTAGATTCCAGTTTATTTTGTGTTAAGGGTTCCGCACGCGAGCCTCACCCCAGACCAAACCTGGGACACAGCTTCCAGACCTGGTTCAGTAATTCTCAGACTTCAAGGTGCTCTCCAATTACCTGGGCTTTTTGTAATGCAAATGACTAGACCCAATGACTAGAATCCTGTGTGGTGCATTGGGGCCTGGAAAGTACTGAGTGCTCTGTAAGTGATAATCTATTTTTTTTCTATATTTATTTATTGGAATTCAATTTGCCAACATGATAAGCTATTTTTAACTAGCATCACCCAAGCTCACCTGGAAGCTTCAGAAAGAGCATTTTGCCCTCCCTTCATTCACCAAGATCGATGCATGCTCCCACTCAGCTCTGTGCAGCAAATCTGGCATCTTCCTCACCCGTGTGGAAAACTGCAGAAGTGTAGTGATGACACCTGGAAGCACCTCTACACTGGTTGCTTTGCTGAAGGCTTGAACTCAAGGTCACAATCTCCAGAGAAGGAAGGCTCTGCATGGTTAATCTCAAGTCGTGTTCACCAAATTCCCTGTCTCTCACTTTGCACCTGGGCTGCATTTCTCATGATCATCGCAAACAACTCTTTTAACACATGCCAGCCCTCTTTAGGGTCTAAAAAAAAATTCCTTAATTAGCATCATGATAGCGGTAATTTTAATATCCACTGGTTGGGAAAATGCAAAATAATAAACAACTACTGAGCCTTTGTTTTGCTTTTTTAGACAGATCCATTAGCTGCTCTGTCAGTGATTAAAATTAGTAGCCTGGGTTTTGTGAGTGGGCTTGTGAAGCCCCTGAACAGTTTGGAGCATTAGGGGCTAGAATGTATTGAGTGCTGTAAAAGTGATAGCTATTTTTAACTATAATCATCCAAGCTCATCTGGAAGCTTCAGAAAGAGAGCAAGCCCATCCATGAGGGTTTCTTTGGAGGTCATCCAGCATAACAGTTAGGTCCTTCTAGAATTTTAACTGTGGTCAGGGTTTTGGCATGATGCCTATCTACAGTAAGTCCTCTAACTTGCAGTAATAAGGTAACATTTTGCTCTTACTTTTTTTACCTCTAAATTGGTTTGGTATCTGGGAATATGGGGTTAATATCATCTATTAATTCTCTCATGCCTCCACACTTCTAAATAAGAATTCTGGGAGAATGTGTCAATCTCGGTGAATGAGGGGAGGGCAAAATGCTCTGCAGCTTCAAAGATGTGAGAATACTAATATACTAACATTATGGGTCCCGCAGTCGGGAGGGGTTTACCCACTGGATGTCATATATTTAGCAGACATTTATTAGCACCTGTTAGTGTGTTGGATGCTACTCAGTCCTTGCCGTTGGACTAAGGTAGAAGTGGATATTTACAAATGAGGTGTGGATGTGCCCATGTGTCACCCACGCTGCCTTTGACAAGGCATAAGTCAGCTGATGGCAAAAAAATGCCAGGAGGAAGTGCTAAATAGAGCTGTCTCCCGTCTCATGTGTGAGCAAAGGTAAAGATCCAGACTTAGTGGTGTTCATAGATGTCTTTGTGCTGGAGATGCCCTGGAAGGGATTCCGGGCAGGAGTTGGCCGAGGGTAAGGGCAGTTCCCGCCAAGCAAGAGCCATGTGAGCAAGAGCCAGAAGGGAGCCAGAATGCAAACAACAAAACTGTACATTTTCATTTGGCAGGAATAAAGTGTGGCTACTTAGAGAAAGCTTCTGAGGAAGTAGACTGGGGCAGAACACTATGCATAGAATGTGAGAAAACAAAATTTGGACTTCAGGTAGCTGAAGATTACCTTACCTAAAATTCAGGTGGCCACCTGAGTTCAATGAAAGATCATTCCCCTTTTGTCATTTATTTCTTTTTTTTTTTTTTTTTTTTAAGATTCTTATTTATCTGAGACAGAGAAAGAGTGAGAATACAAGCAGGGAGGAGGGTCAGAGGGAGAGGGAGAAGCAGACTCCCTGCTGAGCGGGGAGCCCAATGCAGGGCTCGATCCCAGGACCCCGAGATCATGATCTGAACTGAAGGCAGACACTTAACTGAGCCACCCAGGCTGCCCCCATATTGTCTGAGCATGCGACACCCTTCATTACACCGAACCTGTGGTCGTTAGTAATTATGAACCAGCTCCCCTAAGGACTCTGCAGCCCCTCCACACCCCAACCTCCGTGCGAGGTTATCACGTGAGCTCTGTAATGAGGTCCCAGCATCAGGACGTGGCACACAGGTTTCTCTGCTAAGGACAGCCTGCCTTTCAGATTTCACTGTTCTATATGAATATCCCAAGCTTGTTGTGTGTGGAATTGATTGGCTCTTGCACTTCCTGAATTGGTGATGGGTTTTTCTGAGGGATTCTACAAGTTTTAGATGGGATCATATACAATGACAAAGTGGGTGGTAGTATTTTTCTCATGCCTCTAATTTATGTATTTGTGCTGAGGTGATGATTTAGATAAGAGCTCGATAAATTGATCAAATAAATTACACCAAACCCACACACCATCGTTTCAGGGAACTGTCATCACACCAAGGAGGTTCTATATCACCCAGCATGGTGTACCGGGAGAAACACTGTGTTTTTCTTAACATGCTGCTGGGCTTTTATTTGGTCAGAAAGGTCTTTATTTCTCAGATTGGCCAATAACATAAAGATTTTAGCCCCCAAAGACATCGGTTCACTGCGGAAGACAATGATTATGAGTCATGTGACCTTTAGCAAGTTAAACTGTCCAAGCCTCAGTTTCTGCTCCTAGAACATGGGGATTTTCAATTCCTACCTCAAATGCTTATTGTAAAGGCAAGTAAGACTGCACCGAGATGGTGGAAGGAATCTGGGTGTCAGACAGATACTGAATTATGTGCCAGCTCCACCACCTGTCATGTACATCACAGTCCGGGCGAACTTCGGTTTCCTGGTCTGTAAAATAGTTGATAGTAGGCCCAAGGGAATACTTCCTGCAAGTTACACAATAGGGTTGTCTCATGGAAGATTGGTGGATCTGATGCCCTGTGTGCCTCCATAGAAGGCCTGGAATCCCACGTATGGGACGCCCAAAGAACTGGAGAGGGTGACCAGCTCACTTAAGATGCTGAGTTACTAAGAGGACTGGCTCACCTCTGCTGTTGGCTCCAGTAGACCAGACATATTAGAGCCGGGCGCTGGGGATAGGGCAGCAGTTCTCCTCTAGAAGACACTCCCCTATTGACATGACACCATGGCTTGTTGACTCAAGATAAAGGGGATATGAGAAGCTTCGGCCAAAAGGGGGCTCTTGTCTATGAGCTTCCACCTCCCTCACCAGGGGCACTTTTGCCCTCTGATGGCAGGAGATGATGGCAGCTAATGCTCAAAAAGCCATTGAACTAGCTAGCGTACAGTGGGGAATATTGCAGCTAGAACACTCGAGGTATGCCAGTAAGTAATACTGGTGGTGAGTTAAGGGATGGTTGGACCAATGGTTGGCTGCTTGGTTGGGGATTCTGGCTTTATCACAGAGTAAGTGGGTGACCTTGGGCAAGTTAATTAGCTACTCTAGGTGGCCTCCAAATGGCAGGGCTGGCGAAGTAGGAGTTGTAAATGCATTAATATGTGTGAAGCACTTAGATCAGGGCCTGACACATACTAATGAAAGCCACTGTTGTGATGATCTGCCTTGACTCTATCTCCTGTTCAGTTCTCACTGTTGCATTTGGCTTGGTTTCATCTAAGACCTTTGCTTTCTCTGTACTTTACAGGTCAGCAGGTCCTGGGCTTGGTCGAGAACCAGAGTGACTGGTACCTTGGAAACCTGTGGAAAAATCACCGCCCTTGGCCTGCCCTTGGAAGGGGCTACAACACAGGTAAATCGTGAGGGTGGTGCATGGCGGATGTTTCGGAAGGTGGTATGAGGGCTCAGCGCTCCTTCCTCTGAGGGAGAAGGAAGGCAAAGCCCAGGAGGAGGCCAACTGACTGCCCGAATTCTGCAGTGGATAGTGCCTATTCGGTCAACCTTCCAGTTCTTTCTTCAAGCCACAACTACAGGCACAGTAGCTATCAGACCTTGGCAGTCCGTGGCAGTCTCACCAAAAACTCTCTCTCCTGACTAACCATCAGACCTAGATCCCACTGAACTTTTTTAGGAGTATGCACAATGATCTTTGCATCAACAGGGCCCTGTTGATGCAAAGATCATTGTGCAGTGACAAAGAACCCCAATGTTTCAGCTTCTTAGCACAATAGAAATTTATCTTCCTCACATTCCATGTCCATGTCAGGCCTGCTGGATCTGTGCTCACCATAAGCCGTCAAGATTCATCTGGATTCATACTTCCTCATATAGGGAGGAAATAGCAGATGTCCTATTGATTCTGAAAGTTTCTGGTCAGAAGTGACATCAATTCTGCTAATACTGCTAAAGTATCTCTGTTAATGGTATCATTCATCCATTCATTCTGTATTCAACAACTGCATGTGGAGTCCCTAGTGTGTCCTGGACGTGCCAGGAAGGCCACAAATGGCCCATGACCTCCCAGAGTGTACTGATAAGAAACTCGAGCGGCCTCCCTCTCCTTAAAGCTCAGGGCTGCCAATGTCTGTTGTCACAGTGCTTCTGGATCCTTCTGCCCTCTCCCCCTCTTCCTCTTTGCCACTGCTTTGGCACACTATTCTCAAAGGATGCAGACATATGATCTGTGTTGGAATTAGAACTTGGAGCTCAAGGAGCAGTAGACTTGCTCAGGCCCAGAAGGGCTTGGCGTCTGAGACCAGCTGTCCTGCGGTGGAGCAGGTATCTAGGGATGGCACCACCTAAAGGATCCTGGAGACTAGGGCCACACTGTAGTGGGAAGAGCCAGTCAACTCTAAAAGCTAAGGGTTAGTCTCCAGACAGGTCAGGTACAAATACAAGGTCCCAGAGCAAAAAGAAATGGATGATAGTCAAGCTTCCCAGAGATGAGAGTTCAGAGATGGAACCATAGCGGGGTCAAAGCTGGAGGAAGACAAGGGAAGTTTCAGAGTCAACATCCTGAGGAGCATGGAGAGATGCCCAGTGGGGAGCCTGGTGAAGGTTGTCCTTTGAGATGGGGTCATTCCTGACCTGACATTTGCCAGAACATCCAGGCATGCCTCACTCTATGTAATTTTTTCATGTGACACCTTGCAGGCATTACAGCCTGGAAGATATTTAACCAGCAGCCTTTCACACACCTCCTGGATGTTTCCCCCACACACACACACCCAGGCCTCCCATCTCTGCTGGGCAATAACCCTTGAGTTGCTGGATGGTGAGGAAGTCTGAGGAACCCCCAAGAAGAGGCAGACCACTCTGAGCAGCAGCTCTCCATTAGCTGGTTTAGAAGTATTTTAATAATGGCTAAGGCAGTGTCTGCATACTAGCTAAGTGTACACCGGGTGCTTTCTAGATGTTCATCTTATTTGATCCTCACACTAACCCACCAGGCAGGTGCTATTCTTATCTCTACTAGTTTCCTATTTATACACAAGAAACTCATGCTGAGAGAGGTTGAGGCTCCAGTCTGATCAGTAAGAAGGCTGCCTTGTTAACTACTAACCTTCCTAGCTTGAACTTCAGTGGCTTGGGGATCAAGAATACTATAACACGTGGAATCCTGGACTCTGTCTTTGAAGCATCTGGAGAGAGGTCTAGGATTTTGTCCATAAGAAGCCTCCAGGATGCTTCTGGAACAGAAAGGTCTGCTCTGAAAAGTGGCTCTGTTTCCCCTCCCAACAAACCTTCCCAGGGGCTTGCTTGGTGCATTTGAGACTGGACCTTTAGAAACCCATGGTGGGGCCAGAGATGCACATACCACTCCTCCTTACTTTCCTTTGGTGAATTATCATCCCATGTTGATCTTTTGTAAAAGCCTGGATTCCAACACATTCACTTCAAGCTCTTATACAGCTGGAGACTTCCTGTGTCTGTTGGGTGGGAGAAGGGAATCTCAGGTAAAGCCTGGTGTGTGTTGAGTTTCTGTCTTTCGTATGAGAATAATAGACAGTGTCACATAGAGATGTACTGCGGTGTCTCGAGGACACAGCATCAGGGTCATGGTTATCTGCGTAAAACGAAACCCACTGGTCATCAATCCAGGTTTGCAGGGAGAAGAAAAATGTGGCATATGGGGAATTTATTATGACAAAAATGACACGTCCTCCCCTCCTCTCCCATCTTACTTCAGTGTGAGGTCAGGAGACATTCAAGTATCTAAACCACCTCCAGCTCCTACTTGATATGCCAAGGCGCAGTGAGTTACTTCCCTGCTTGCTGGTACTTAAAGGGCAGAGCAGATGAGGAAAGCCCTGTTAGAAGTGATGTGTCCATTTAAATAAGCCAGTGACACCAAGTGATCATTATAAAAGGATTTATGCGACATCAGAATGCATTGGCTTTCATGATGGGGATTTGTTATTTTAAGACTCGGAATTGTACCACACATCAGTGCATGAGTCATGCAGCACTTAGGATTCTCACGGAAATTGAGGACTCTGCGGGGAGGGAGCATGCTGCCCTGAATCCCAGCATGTAGCAGGCCTCCACAAGGGGTATCTTCAGCAAGGCCCTGCGTTAAGTCTTCAGCTTGGTGAGGGCGAACTCCAGCAGATCCACACTGGAATTGCAATTCAGCCATTAAATGTCCACATAGGCTTGGCCACATTGGTTCGCTTCCTTGAGTAAACCATAGTTCTCTTCCTCCTATAGGAGAATAGTTCCTAATACGGGAGAATTAACAAAATAACTAGTTCAACAAGCCAGCCCTTACTGGCGCACAATGTGTGCACAGGAAATCTCAGTCTGTCCTCTTGGGTCTTTTCTGCCACCTAACCTTTCAGCGAATGGAATCCATTCTCTGCTTTAAAAAACGGTGATTATATGAGGTTTTTTCTAAGGTCTTCAAAGCCCTCAGGTCAGAAAAAAAGTAGTAAATTTTTTGCTTTTCCCTGAATATAATATAATGCGGTCACCTAACACTTTTTCTCCTATTTCTCCCCTATCTGGAAGGGGTTGCCTTTTCATATTATTTTAGAAAAAGTGATGATTCTACTTCACATATCAGCTTCCTGTGTTTTACTTTAAAAATCCCCAGAAAAAGCAGAAGATGTTTGAGTTGAAAAATCTGCCTTCAAGAGGTTAACTTTATCATTTTTGGCTTTATTCCTTTTGGAAAGCCATGCCAGCTCTCTGAGCCCTGCATTCCTTTCTGTGACTGGAGAATGAGAAGCCCCCACCAGAGCCCTTTGTGAGGCTCCCTTGTGGTAGTGTAGCTACAAGGGCCTGGTAGACCAAAGGGCATTTGGAAGGCGGTTGTAGCTTTTATTTCCCCTCCTGACCACAGCCTCACAAGTAACTCTTTTCACATAATTCAGATTTGGCCCCATTTATCAAGTTCAGCTGCGTTCACCAGGCATCCTACCGGAGACTTTACTATGCATTATCTTCATTAATTCCTAGCATTGTCATGCACAGTAGACATTCCCATGGAAATTGCCAGCCAGCTTCCTCCTTCCTCTTGTTTTTCCTTCCCAGTCTGCTTGCACAAAGTCCATAGGGCCTAAAAGATTAGAGAAGATCTTCTCACCATCTCCCACCCACTCCCCTCCCTTCTTACCGGAGCTGCGTACAACTTAATTCCATCCTCACAGAACTGCTAAAGCCACGGCAGCTGTGGATGACCAGGCAGCCCGCAGCACGGGGCCCTCACTCAGGTGGAATTAAAAGGCACCTCCCACATACTTGCATGGAGATGGGTTCATCCCCGACCACTCTGTCCATCCATCACCTAGGTGCAGGAAGCTCTCATTCACCCTGCATTCAGCTATCTGCAGGACTACCTTTTTTTTTTTTTTAAACAAGAGTATGACAGGCTCATTAAGATTCAGCACACTTCAGTTCCTATGCTGATGGTGAAAATCTTAAAAACAAACACCAGAAAACAAGAGAAGGGGAAGGAAAGCTCCAGGTAGCAGGTGACTGGAGGTGAGGGGGTAAGGGAAGGCAAGCCAGTGGGAAGGAGATGGCTGCCCTACAGAGAGGTCTGTTTGCGTACCATCCCAGAGGTTACTCAAGGACAAGATGCATCCTTCCCGAACTGAAGGACATCATATTAACCAGAGGATGTGCTTTAAGAAACTATTTAAAAATAAAATGTATCCCAATTCCTTTCAGTCTCCAAGTAGGCCAGAGACAGGCAGATGGAGACCTGGCTCTCCAGGGAGGGAGGAGGAATTTCTCTAGGAATCCATATCCATAGAACAATAAAATGAGGACATTCAAGGACTGACTCACCTCTGAGGCTGGAGGAAAGCGAAGAAGTAGACACCATGGTGATTCCATGGCAGGGAGTCAAAAGGAGCCAACATCTGAGCACTTGCCAAAGAACTGCTAAACAAATAGCTTTCGTGGGCTGAGTAGAAGTGTAGGATAAGGCTGACGCTTTGCTTCGCCCCCGACATCCAGTTTTCTGCAGCCCTAGGCATTTCCCTCCATTTTGCAGAACCCTCCTCATCTCTTGGCTCAAAAACTAAGAAATGCTTATGCTCTGAAGGAATAGCATCATTGGATGATTTCTGTCTGTAATAATTGCATCCAGAGAAACTAGCTTTGGATGTAGTTCATTTATTGAGCACGTGCTACTGAATGCCTATTTTCTGGGTAGAAAAAGATTTTTGAAAAATAAGTGATGCCAAGAACCTTCCTTTAAGAAGATTGTAGTTCAGTGGAGAAGAGTTTGCATATCCACAAATGAACTCAGTGTGACTTGAGTCCCTGGAATGATTGAGATTCAGAGTTGAATGTCAACCTTGCATTGCAATAAGCCCAGACCAGCATTTTCTAGACCGATTCTAAAAGGCGTTGCAGGAGATGCTGATACATCTTTAGAAACTATGGAAGATAAGGTTGAGAAATCTGTATGCTGCATCCTTCCCTTAGAGATTCAAGTTGCATATTGGTGTATTAGAGATCCTGGAACATCCAAAAGTAAGGGAAGCTGTTCAACCCAGCAGCACTTCCCACTCTTATTTGATCCTAGAGCTATGGAAATGTTTGAAAAAAATCCTACTCCCACACTAATTCCGAGAACGGGCATTACACTTTTTGGGCTCTGTATCCAAAGCTTACGTCACAGAAGACCTGAAATAAGTAGAGTTTGTAGAATAAGCCCATAGAAAGATGCTTGCCATTCGAGGAATGGTTCACTCAGTAGAAACATCTACTCTGTTTTTTACCATTATTTTCTCATCCATCTCCCTGCTGTAAGGATGGAGATATGTTTTTACTTACACCATCTAAGCCAACATCCTGTGTATCATTGCATGTCCGAAGCCATGCACCAGCCCTCAAAACCTTCTTCCCATGTAAAGGAATTCTGTGGGAGATGGCTTCCAGACCTTCCACCATCCTGATTGGTTGGCCATTTCTAGGTAGCTCTGACTTCTCTCTGTGGGGGCGACACTCTGACCTGAATGATATGCTCTGGGTGTTACCAAACTGTCAAAGGTCCACACCTCCACTTGGACTTGAGTCCAGTCTTCGGAATCCATTCTTCTCAATCATTCAGAATGCCTGCTTACAATGTCAGCTTTCAGGCTCTAACCCAGAGAAAGTGCATCTGAATCTCCAGAGGTGAGGCCAGGAAACTGTTCCTTTAAAAGCATGTTGCCTGCAGGATTCTGATGCATGCCGAAGTTTGAGAAGCAGCCTCCTGGTACAGAGTTTTATTGCCATTTGCACATCAGGCTCAAATTGAACTTGAGTTCAGCTGAAAAGCTCCCCGAATGACTGCTCAGCCAAAGGTTCCCCATTCTGTACTTCTGCAGTAGATTTATTGACCCAGAAGCACAGGCCTTATATTTATCTCTGGTTGAGTTTTATCTGATTTAGACCAATCTTTGTCTCATTTTATTTGACTTCATTTGAGTCCTCAACTAAGGGTCATCCACAAAAATAATGAAAATGCCTTCTGTTCATTCAGCGAGTGGCCCTCGCCTCATTTTTGTAACAAATGTTTTGAATGCCTTTTTTTACCATCCTGGAATAAAATTCAAAGGTTACCTATATTACACTGTCTACAAATATAATTTCCAAAAAAAAAATCAATATAGTGCCCTGGCTATCATTTAAAGAAGAAATAAAAGGAAATTAACTTACTATAAAATAATATTGACTTCACATGTGATTGCTCAGGCTTGGCTGCAGTGGACAACCCGTAGAGCAGTCCGAAGCTTCTATGCCTGTGTTCAAGGTAGAGCCGTCTCCAATGTGACTCTGCCAATGCAAAACGGCACCGATGGAGCACGGGCAGTCGAAGCTCGATGCGTGCTGTTTGCTGTCTTTGAGATGTTTCCCCAAAGTAGTGAACGTCCCTTGGCAGATCACCACATGGCAAGATGTATCCTCTTCCCTTGATTTGTCCTCCAGGCTCAGTGTCTACCAAAACCATGCAAAACCAGTGCTTAGTTTTGTTTCTGTAAGTAGTGTTAGCTTCAGGCTCAGATAGCTGGAACATCTATACACAACCATAACACACATGTTCGGGCATATTCTTCACTCTGGTGGCCTGTCCTGGGAAGAGGTACTGCTCCCTCCATCCCCCGAAAGCCATGAGTTCAAGGCATTGCGCATGTTCAACAGACAGGCAAAGCTGTGATCTGCTCAAGAGCTCCCTCAAGGTTGGTGTCAATGATTTAAGATGATGCTCCTTGCTCAGAGGGAGTTCAGCTGGCTGGAAGTATGTAGCAATGCTGCCACCAGCTACTTCTCTCCACTTACCCTTCTTCTAAGGTTCAGTGAAGTTAACCAGTGCTTGTCTATGTCATATCCTGAACCAGAATCTCCTTTAGATCTGCCTTCTAGGTTCCCACCAGAAATCCATTCCCTCTTCCACCCAAGAACGCTCTAGATACCCAAGTGAAAGCAAGTGAACAGTACATCCTAGACCCTCTTCTCTGATATCATCACCCTCAGTTCCCTGCATATCCCTCATTCCCAGAGCCTCCACTCATGTATGAGACAGGGATGGTTGTGTCTACCTCACAGAGGACCAGGTGAGAAGCACAGATGATAATGCCATATGTTTAACATAAGGCATGTAGGCAACGCTTGGTCCATGTAAGAGTAGCTGCTTTTTGTCATCATTTAAAAGGTGGACTAGGGGACTGCAGGGGTCCAGCCTCCTCCCACATCGGCCACCCTGTGCTCCTGGAGCTCCAGTTTCATTTTTCCTTTTAAAAGACAATATTGCTTATGTTCTGGAAATGAATAGTTGTGGGTTCAAGTGCCAGCTCCATCTGGCTCTAGCTCCATGATATCTGGGCAATGAACCATCTTTATTTATCATATCAGGACTTGAAGAGTTCCCACCTCACAGGGTTGCTTTAAGGACAAAATGAGATATTTATAAAGTACTTGGAACGATCTCTGGATTAATAAATGTCAAATATTAGTGCTTTCCTTTTATATTTGAGGTTCCCAAAGAGGGAAGACAGCTGTAGCTCTCGAGCATCTTTTGATAATAACTCTGTCTTTTGTCCATTGAAGAGATCTGTGCCTGAGCACTCTCCGCCCAGCCCCAACCATCCATTTGTTTATTCACGGGACACATAATCCTCAGGCACCCAGCATGTGTAACGTGCTGGGCACCTTCCTAGGCCCAGGGGACACCCCAGACCAAGACAAAAGGGGGCCCTGTTTGTAGGAGATCCCTTAATGTGGGTGAGAAGAAGTCCCTGTCTTGTATCTTGCGATGCCACCATATCAGGGTGCCCCCAAACTCACTCAGCTTCAGCCATTCAGCCTCTGCTAACCATTCCTTGAATACACCTGGGCGCCTCTCCAGCTCCACTGCCTTTCCCTGCATTACGCTTCTCCGTAGTGGTAATTGCCATCTGACCTAAGATAATTTCCCTCATTTTCTTTTTAATTTTCTCTCTTTCCATGAGGATTCAAGTTCCTCAAGGATAGTAATTTCTGTCTATTAATTTGCCTGCTTTATCTCCTGTCCCTAGAATCATGCCTGGCATATATTAGACGTTGCATAAGTATTGTTGTTGAATGAAATTAATAACTTTGGAAGATGGTAAGTGTTTTTGAAGACAGTAACCTCGAGCAGCGGCTGTCAATAGGATTTGGCGGGAAATTTGGCTCCCAAGGGTAGGTTGGCAGTGTTCAGAGACCTATTTGGTGGTCACAACAAGGGAGACACTCCTGGCACTTGGCAGGTAAAGGTGGGGGATGCTGCCAAACACACTGCAGTGCATGGGAGGGGCCCCTCTAACAAAGAATGTCCAGCTTAAAAACGCCAACACCTCTGAGTTTAAGAAACCCTGACATAAGGTGATGTCCTGGGTAGCAGAGGGGAAGTTGGATTCTTCTAGAAAGGGCTGTTTGTTTAGGGAAGAGTTCTCTGAGAGGACCTTTGATCTGCAGACCTGGAATAAAGGAATTTGGCAACAATGCAGAGATCTAGAACAGCATTCCAAAGAGAACAGCAAGCACAGCAAAGGCCTCCAGCAGGAGCGGAGCTGGCTATTTGTGTTCTCATGCTGTCATGCCCCACACCCCTGGGCAGAGACATCAAGTCGACCTTCACCACGCTTTGGCTGATTAACCATCTCTGGTCCATTCCTGACCCTGCAGGGGTCTGGCCCCTCCTCTAAAATCTAGGAACGCTCAAACCAGAGTCTTCAAGCCTGTGCTTTCAGAATGACCCTCTACGCCCTTGGAGCTCTTCCTTGCATTAACATGCTTTGGAGCCATGCATCTGGCCCTGTTCTCCTGCCTGAGGTCTGGGGTTTATAGAGATCACCACTAGCCCAGAGAAAATCGTGGCTAAGTGCAGCATCTCTGGAGGGGAGGTAGCCTAGGCTGGTTGTGGCACATAGCCCCTACTCTCCCTTGTACACTCTCTTTCAGCCACACCAGCCTCCTGACTGTTGCTCAGGTTCATCACTTGGTCTTACTTGGCCATCTTCTCCAAAGGAGGAGTCCCCATCCCCCCACCCTCATTTCTTTTTCTTCATTGCACTTTTCATCAATGTTATAAAAGATACATTTTTTATTATTCATCGGCTGCCTGTTGTGGTGGGCAGAAGAGCCCCTGAAAGATGCCCATGCCTTAATCTTTGGAACCCGTCATTCTGTTATGTTTCATGGCAAAAGAGACTTTGCAGCCATAATTACAGACCTTAAAATAGGGAGATTATCCTGGCTTATCCGATGGGCCCCAAATCTAATCACAAGAGCCCTCAAAAGCAGAGAGCTTCCTCCACCTGGCAGCAGAACAGATGTTGCAGGAGGGGAGTCAGAGAGATTTAAAGTGTGAGGAGGAGTCATTGCTGGTTCGAAGATAGGACAGTGCAATGAGGAAAGCAGATGGTCTTTAGGAGCTAACACGTGCAGGGAAGAGGGGAGCTTAGTTCTATAACCCCAAGCAACTGAATTCTGCCAAGAACCCAATGAGCTCATGAGTAGAATCTCCCCCAAGAAGCTCCCAGGCTGGCCGCCATCTTGATTTTGGCCTTGTGAGACTAAGCAGGGAGCCCAGCCCAGCCCCTAGGTTTCCAACCTGTACAGCTACAAAATAATTAATAAATGTCTGCCTTTTAAACTGTTAATTTGGGGATCCCTGGGTGGCGCAGCGGTTTGGCGCCTGCCTTTGGCCCAGGGCGCGATCCTGGAGATCCGGGATCGAATCCCACATCAGGCTCCCGGTGCATGGAGCCTGCTTCTCCCTCTGCTTGTGTCTGCCTCTCTCTCTCTCTCACTGTGTGCCTATCATGAATAAATAAAAATTAAAAAATAAAAAAATAAAAAATAAATAAACTGTTAATTTGTTAGGGCAGCAATAGGAAACTCGTATCCCTGTTTTTTCCCACAAGAATACAAGCTCCTTGAGGGCAACTATCTCGTTTGCTTACTCCCGTGTCCTCTTCCAGAACAGAGAGAGCTATCAAATATTTGTCTAGTGAACAAATGAATTCCAGCTTCCACCACTCCTGCCTTTCTGGACATGGAAGACAACTTGGAAAGTTACTGGTGGGAAACAGCCCGTGTGCCCATTCAGTAGGCACACACTCAGCAGGTGGCAGGTACCTGACACCAGGTGTAGTGGAGCCGAAATCAAAATCAAGTGTGGTCCCTGTTTGCACCACTATCTCCCCTCCCCCGTGGGGTCACTACTTGAAGTAGGTGGTTAAGGACAAATATAATGTAGCTGAGTGCTGTGATGGAGGGGTGTGCCTGCATTCCCGAGAGCTCAGGGGAGGCCCGGTTGCATCAACCAACACAACCGGAGGTGGGGACATGGGGGTGGACATACCAGGCCAACAGAATAGCAGGCCCCCAGCCCAGGCTGGGAGATGGGGAAATTCTTGGCACAGAGAATAGCACATAGTTTGGGCTATTAGTTTAGTCAAAGGTGTCACCTGTAGAGTTTGTGCCCAGTGTATGGGGAGTGGTGAAGAGCCTGAGTCCTGTCTCCATGAATGACCATACAATGACCATGTAGTAATCACTTAAGCAAATCCCTTTGCCTTTTTTTTGCCTGGCTTTCTTCAATTCCTGGAAAGATTAAGTGAATGGAAAATACCTGGCAAACAGTAAGCACTCAATAATGGTAGCTGAGACCCCTGGCACAGTAGTACAGAGCATGGAGGGAGGTGGGGAAGCTGCAAGCTTAGGTAGAGCGGATGTCCAAATGCTACAGAGCCTCTGCAGCTTCACCCAGCAGGCTGGGACATTTTTAAACAATACACAGCTTCACTGCAGGCCCTAGGGAGACACCAAGCACCCTCTCCCTTTTCATTGTCCCCATCCACGTGTTTTCCCTGAGCCAAATTCTCATCTCAGTCCTGGGGCCACAGCCTGTTCAGACGCTTTGCAAAAGTGTCCGTTAGCAGGCCCAGGGCACTTAACCCACTGCACTGCCGTCGATGGCTCTAGGTTCCCTGTGGTACCCTAGCAAGAAGGCCAGATGAGAGACCCCCACTCACCGGACTTGGGGGTGGGGGGCTCTCCTTACCCTGAGCCACTAAAGTGTTTTCCTGACTGCATCCTGAAAACAGGGTAAGATTTCTCATCCCCCGCCCTCCTGAGCAAAAGCCACTGTTCTAGAAGAGTTCCTCTGCTGTTTTTTCCTTCATTCCCCCGGCACAGCCTCACAGGAGAGAGTGTTTAATTCAAGGCTTCCGGAAGCTGACCTTAAACAAAAAGACTGCTCCGTGCCCTCTCTCATTCTGAGATCTCCCCCCTCCCTGAACGATTTTCCTTATAAATAATTCTGTTTCCTGGGTAGCTCTGACAAGAGTCTCATGGTTTTCTTCCCTCTTTGCTAAGTAAGTAAATCACAAAGAGAAACCAAAACCAAAAGCTCTGGGTCTCCCCGGCCCATCAGCCCAGGAGGAGGACAGGGTGCTGGCCGCTCCCGGTGAGAATGTCCTTACTACGCACATCCTGAGCTTACAGTCATCAAGCCGCTTCCCCAGGCCCCAGTGTCCTCGCCTGTGGACTGAGAGTAATAACGCTTAGTCCATTCAGGCCGCTGTAACAGAAAACCAGGTGGGGTGGCTTCTGAAGACACCTGTGTTTCTCACGGTTCTGGAAATTGGGAGGTCCAAAGTCAGGGTGCCAGCAGATTTGGTGTCTGAAAGGGACCCTGCTTCCTGGTTTGTCATGGATGGCTGTCTTTGCGCTGTGTCCTTCCATGGCAGAGAAGGCAGGGGATCTCACTGGGGTCTTTTTTTCTCTCTTTTTAAAATTTAAATTCAATATGGTACATCATTAGGTTCAGGTGTAGTATTCAGTAATTTATCAGTTGCGTGTAACACCCAGTGCACATCCCATCACCCGGTTACCCCATCCCTCCACCCACCTCCCCTCCAGCAACCCGCAGTTCCCTCGAGTTAAGAATCTCTTGTGGTTTGTCTCCCTGACAACTTCTTAGTTTTCACTCCCTTCCCCTATGATCCTCTGCAGTTTCTTAATATTCCACGCATGAGTGAACCCATATGATAATTGTCTTTCTCTGATTGACTTATTTAATTTAGCATAATACCTTCCAGTTCCATCCACGTCGGTGTAAGTGGTGGGTATTCATGCTTTCTAATGGCTGAGTTATATTCTCTTGTATGTAGACCACATCTTCTTTATCCATTCATGTGTCAGTGGACATCTCAGGGTCTCTCTAATAAGACCACTAATTTCATCCATGAAGGCCCTGTTGTCTTGACCTGATCACCTCCCAAAGCCCCCCCCCCTTCTTCATACTGTCACACTGGGGATTAGACTTCACCACAGGAATTTGGGGAGCACACATTCAGTCTATCATAAATGCTTTCCCTGAAATGTCACCATATTGCTGAGAAGGTAAAAGGGTACAGATCTGTAGAGCTGAACAAAGTTATCAGTGATTTCTTAATATCTGAGCATATGTCACCAATCCTATACCACTTTGTTACCTATGTGCTACCACTTGCTCCTCCAACCTGATCTCATGTGTTTTTCCAGATTATTTTCAACCATTCCTCATTGTCCCTGCGGCTGGAAACCTTCTCCTAAAGGCATATGGCGTTCACCCTTCATCAACAGGGCTTACTATGCCTTGATGTTTGAGAGGGCTGTCAGAGATCAGAAAGTCCCAAGTCATGACATCTACTCAGAGTGTATCAGGGCGGAGGCAGAGATACTGTAAGGTGTAGGTATAGCATATATGTATTTATATAAATAAATCCATATTCTGGCACATAGCAGGTACTTCGTAAACTAGCTCTTTTTGCAGAACCTGGGACACAATAGGCCTTTCAGAAAGAGCAGTTCAACTACTTTAAAATGCCATTATGGACTCTGCCACATGCTATCAGAGTTTTTAGATTACTGCCAAAGAATAGGATCCCTTGAGCGTGATCCCAGGATCGAGTATCAAGTCACAAATCGGGCTTTTTGTGGGGAGCCTGCTTCTCCCTCTGCCTGTGTCTCTGCCTCTCTGTGTCTCTCATAAATAAATAAATAAAATCTTTAAAAAAAAAAGAATAGGATTTCTCTGGTTTTATTTTAAACTGCATTGCAGACAAATTTGGACAACCATCCATATCCACATTTGTTGTAAAGGACAAATAGTATAGAAATGCAGTGATGTACCAGACAGAGGCCTGGGTTGGGAGAGCCTATCGTTAAATTTTCAGGCAACAGGACATCTGGTTGTTAAGCATAACTACTGTTAAAAATCAAGTTATATAAACTTACCATTAAGTAAGCTATTTTTTAAAAGGTAGTAAATCAGAACTCATTTCTTCCTAATATTTTACTATTACCTGTGTTGTGAAGGTTATCTACATCTACTGTATGTATATGGTGGGGATGCTGTATAGTGATATGCTACTGTACCTCTCTTTTCAGCTCCATCTGATAGCGTGATATCTGCCATGGTGCGGGTATTTACACTGTGGAAATTGGCAAACACAAAAATCAGAGCTTTTCTTTCTGGAGATGCAATTGTGAAACGTTGTTACCAGCATACCACTGAGATACAGTAATATATGAAACCCCCTCTCCCCATCCCTTCCCAAAGTTAAACCCTGTTAGCTGTGTGCAGTGTTTGTGACTTTCCTCCTTCTGCCTGTGTAATTGTTTCTCTTTATGCATGCATCTCCTTTTGAATTATCAAGTGCTCTATTTGCTTAAAAAATAAGATGCTGGGTATCTTTCTACATTGGTATATAGGGTTGTATTTTCTTTTTAAGAGCTGCATGGTTTTTCTTTTTAAAAAAATGATTTTATTTATTCATGAGAGACACAGAGAATGACAGAGACATAGGCAGAGGGAGAAGCAGGCTCACTGCGGGGATCCCGATGTGGGACTCGATCCCAGGACCCCGGGATCACACCCTGAGCTGAAAGCAGATGCTCATTTGCTGAGCCACCCAGGCACCCTGCATGGTTTTTCCATGTGATGAACGTGTCATAATTTATCTCCTTTCCTAATTAATTGGGATTTTAGTTGCTAGGCTCCCCCTTCCCCCGCCCGTTTACAAACACCACCACACATAAATATCCTTTATCTGTTTGCTTGTGCAAGCATGTGTATGCACAATGGATTTTATGAAGTAGTACTGCTATATCAAACATTTATAGATATTTTAAACTTTTATAGATTACAACATGCTAAATGCATCGGTCAGGTGGAAACGGAGCTAATTTTTAAAAGTAAACTTTTTAAAAATTGAACATGTATGTGTGCTTTATTTTCTATGCTGGGAACACAGTCTGCATATTGCAGAAAAATCAGTATTTTGCAGAGTAGCTACTTAAGAAGAACTTCTTCTGGACTGAATGTGCCCTCGCCCCAAATTCATATGTTGAGGTCTTAACCTAATGTGATGGGTATTTGGATGTGGGGCTTTTGAGAGATAATGAGGTTCAGATGAAGTAAAGAGGGTGGACCCCTCATGACAGGGTTAGTGCTCTGATAAGAGACACCAGAGGGCTCACGCTCTACGGTCCTCTCCCTCCCTCCCCCACCCACCCCTTCCCTTACCCCCATACCCCTTCCCCTTCCATGGGAGGATGCAGTGAAAAAGTAGTCCTCTACAGGAAGAGAGCCCTCACCAGGAAGCAACCCTGTCTGGATCTTGAACTTCCAGCCTCCAGAACTGTGAGAAAATAAATGTCCGTTGCTTAAGCCACCCAGTCTGTGGTGTCTGTTAAAGCAGCCTGAGCCACCTAATCTAAAACCTAATTGTAGCTTTTTATAATTTAGGCAGGTGGTCTCCGACTAAGGTCCAGCTAGGACTTTGAAGCCAAGAATCACAAGCCAGTGGCCAAGGGAAGTAGAGCCCTTTCCTGTCTGTGGGTAGCTCTGCCTGGCTCTGGTGCCTGGCTCTGGCTCTGGTACTGGGACTAAGCACACTGACCAGGCCTATTGAGTGGATACAAGGGGTGGTCATTTTCTGAAAATGTTTCTGCCCTGCTCTGTGAGCCCATGGAAGGTCAGCTCTTGCTGTGTCCCTCACTGACCTCCTAGCAAGAGCTTGCAGGAGCTGTGACCCTGACACCTGTGTTGTTCAGTTTGCAGAGGAAGAAAAGGAAGGTAGGATATGATCCTACCTCTTTCTGCCTTAAGAAAATATTCTGGCATTCATTCAGGGCACGGTTTCCCTGAAGATATATTTATGGTGGGCGGCATCTGATTTCCTTGAGGTCTCTCCGTTGCACAGTACCCATCTCTTAGAGTCCCCCCAGGCTTTCCTGTGCACTAGCTCACGTGTCCCCATTTGACAGAGGAGCCAGTGGAGGTGCAGAGCATTTGCTCTGTGCCGAGCCCTGTGCTAAGTCCATTTCATGATTTATCTCATTTCATTCTCACTACATCCTTTGTAAAGCTAGCACAGTTATTCAGAATCTCACTTTAGGGCATCTGGTTGGCTCTGCTAAGGGTCTGCCTTTGCTCAGGTCATGATTCCAGGATCCTGGCATGGAACCCTATATCAAGCTCCCAGCTCAGCAGGGGGTCTGGTCTGCTTCTCTCTCCCTCTCAAATAAGTAAGTAAGTAAGTAAGTAAGTAAGTAAATAAATAAATAAATAAATAAATAAATAAATAAATAAATAAATAAAATCTTTAAAAAGAAAAATCTCACTGTAGAACAGTACCTCAGAGTCATGGCTGCACACTGGAGTCCCCTGGGAAGATCTTAAAAGCCCTGGTGTCCAGTGCTCACCTCAAACCAATTAGAATGTCTGATGTGTTGGGACGCCTGGGTGGCTCAGCCGTTTAGCTCCTGCCTTCTGCCCAGAGAGTGATCCTGCAGTCCTGGGATCGAGTCCCACGTTGGGCTCCCTGCATGGAGCCTGCTTCTCCCTCTGCCTGTGTCTCTGCCTCTCTCTGTGTGTCTCTCATGAATAAACAAATCAAAAAAAAAAAAAAAAGGACATCTGATGTGGGACCCTCTCCATCATTAGTTTCTCTAAAACCAAGCAAGTGGTTTCTTTCTACTGGATGGGCCTGCCCCCTTATCTTTCCAAAACCTGTGTTATAAAGACACCCTCGTGCATTTCCACAGCTTTCTTTGGACCTTCCTTCCCTCTTATTTATCCCCTGCCACCTGTTTCCCTAAACATCACCAGATTCCAGGACTCCATAGCTCTTTGATTTTGTGTACCTTCATTCAGCAAAGATATCTTGCGTATTAGCCGTGTATAACATCAGGCACCATGCTAGGCTCCAGGCATACTCAAGTGAAACCAGAATCCTGTCCTCAGACTGCTGTCAAGAAGACCTAGAATGCTCTCCAGATTCATCCATGTTGTCACAAATGGCAGAATTTCCTTCTTTTTTTTTGGCTGAAGAATATTCCTGGTGTATGTGTGTACACACACACCACATTGTCTTTATCATTCATCATCAAAGGACATTTGGGTTGTTTCCCTATCTTGGCTGTTTACAATACTGCTACAGTGGACATGGGTGTGCAGATATCTCTTCAAGTTCCTAATTTCAGTTCCTTCGGAGAATTACCTGTGTTAACTATACGAGGTGATGGATGTGCTAATTATCTTGATCTTAGTAATCATTCTACAAGGAATATCAAATCATCACACTGTATGCCTTAAATATATACTGTTATGTGTCAGTTACTCAATAAAGTTAAATAAACATTAAAAAAAAAAGACCTAGAAACAATTACAAAAGATTATAATGCCTGAGTGCCCAGAGAGAGAAAGTTCTTCAACTACAGGGAAGAGGGGGTACAGAGATGCACCTCCCTTAGTTTAATTTGCACCCCCTTTGTTGCCTGGATTCTGACCCATTATCTTCTCCTTTCCCCCAGGGGTAACAGAACCCAGCAAAAATGCCAGTGACATCAGAAAGAGAGAGACTAGCCTCCTGGTCTGCCCGTTGCCTTGAAAGCTGTGCCTGTCATCCACCTTTATGCTTAAATATCCCCCATGTGCTCCTAAGCCCGCAGTTGCCAGGTGTCCTTTTAGACCATATTTGACATTTCCCCACAGTAGGTTAGATGTATTTGAATCAGAATGGTCCAGAAGAGCTTGAATTGGTTTGTGGGGCCCTCGGGGGCTGCTACAGGTAAAGGTGGTCTCCGCTCAGACAATTATCCAAGAGACATCGCTGCTGCACTGAGGCAGGCTCGGCCCACTGGGCCCCAGGCATCTGGCACGGACCGTGTGCCCAGCACGGTGCAGACAAGCTCATCTTTAGCTATGCTCCACGGAGGCATCAAAAGAAGAAAACACGACCCTTGTCTTCAGTAAATCTAGGATTAAATTAGAGTGGCCAGGCAAATACACAGAGGAAATATTTATTTCTTTTTAAAATTTTTTTAAAGATTTTTATTTATTCATGAGAGACAGGGAGAGGCAGAGACACAGGCAGAGCAAGAAGCAGGCTCCCTGTGGGCAGCCCGATGCAGGACTTGATCTCAGAACCCCAGGATCACAACTTCAGCCAAAGGAAGATGCTTAACCACCTAGCCACCAAGGTACCCCAGAAACATTTCTTTCTTAATCTTAGTTTACTTGATATCTCCCTGATGTTAACCTGTTTAGAAAAGCAGGGAGTGATGCATGCCCAATGTAGCCAGCACCTGCTTTAGTCTGTCTCAGCTAGGAATGATTTTTACATTTTTAAATAACTGAGGGGAAAAAATGAAAAAAAAAAAAAACAAGTATATTTTGTGGTACATAAAAAATATATGAAATTCAAATTTCAGTCTCTGTGAAAGCATAGCTTAGGATGGCTGCATGCTCTTAAAAGCCACACAAACACGGATCCCCACCTCCCAACAAGGAGTTCATGCACCCATGATCCTCCCAGATAATTGCTTATAGGTACAGCTCTAGCCACATGTCCCCTCCCCCCACCTCACAGAAGCAGAAATGTATTTCCAGGGAGAAATCCCACCCTGCACTAAGTAGATCTGTAGGAGGATAATGCAGTTTGGCACCACCACCCCCCACTCCTTCCTTCTTTCTGTTTTATTGAACACCAGAAACATTATCAAGGGAAGGACATTCTCCCCTCTTGCCTTAAAGCTTGGATCGGGGTAATTTTGCACCTTCTTTTGAAATGATTGACACCACAACAAAGCTGGATTAAGTTCTCTCTTCTTTCTCCCCAGCATTCAGTGGGTACCCTGCTAATCCAATTTATAGGAAATCCTCTCCTGTGAACTGGACGGCCTGTGGACTGCCCACATCGGGCTGTCAGAGAACAGATAGGCTCATTCATTAGCGCAGGTTCACACCCCAGAGGGTTACCACTCCAGCGCCTGCTGGAGTCGCTCTGCAGTAGGTATGGGCCTTTGTGTGCCCACGGGAATAATGTTAATAGTCCTGGCTCACATTTACTGAGCACTTGTTATAAATGTGATATTTCGAATGGATTATTATCTTGTTTAACTATCACAGCAGCCAGGAGGCTGTTTCCACAGCAGATCAGCTCCCTCAGGGCCTTTGCACTTGTAGCTGCTTCGGCCTCCTTGCTTCCCCCATATTGGCATTGTATGGTCCCTGGCCTCCTGTGGGTCTTTGCTCAAATATCACCTTCTGAAGAGAAAGCCTTTGCCAAGCATCCATTTAAAATTTCAATAGATCCCCACCCGAGTGCTCCTTACCTCCCATCCTGCTTTATTGTTATCATCAGACAACATGCTACATCTTCAACCTGCTTACTTATTGTCTTTTCTCTCAGCATCTAGGCTCCATGAGGACAATGACTTCTGTTTTCAGAATGGGTTCTGTATGTAGGTTCGCAGCAGACATCAGTTGAATGAAAAAATAAGTGTAATATCACCATAACCGTTTAACAGACTATAAGGAGAAGTTGACAGAAGTTAACTAACGTGCCCCAGAAAACAGAATTAACCTGTGTCTCAGACTCTCAAGTCTTTACAGTGCTGGCCACCAGCACCTGACCAAACCCAAATCCTTCTCTAGAAATTCGATCGTGCTAGGAAATAAGGAGACAGAACTGCCATTTGTGCCGTTAAAACATCCTCTTGAAGTTAGCTTTAGTGTAACAGGGATTGATGTTAACAGAGGGGCTGTATCTGGTCCCTCCTCTGCTCTAGGCACTGTGCTTGTTGAAATGCAACTCTCCAGAGTTCAGCGCAACAGCAAGGCAGATCATTATACTTGTTGTGAGCAGACCTGCTGTGTGTCACAGACCGTTGGAACCTAGGGTGCAGTCAGACACACGGCCACCCTTGGCAGCTCAGTATGTGGCGCAAAGCATGTATGATGACTATGGATCTTAGTCATAAGTGTAGACTGGGTTTATGAAGTTTTTTTTGCAGCCGATTTGCTTATAAGGCCTATCCAATTTCATTTCATCGACAACCATCCTGGGAAACACATGGCTTTGGAAGCCAGACAAAACTAGGTTTGAAGCTGAGCTTAGTTACTTTCAACTTTTCTGAGATGTTATAAGGAGTAGAGGTAACGGGCACGGCTAGCACAACACCCGAAGCCTGGTAGGGGTCCAGTAGTGGGCGTGGCCACCCTTGTTAGTTATCAGTGTTATCATTTATCATCATTCAGCTTCTGGGCAGTGAATCCAGTGCCCACAGGTCAGTAGGAAGAACTGAGTTGGGTCTACCTCAGATAAAACAATAGCTCATTATCAAATGAAGTCCCTCTGCTGAGTGTTTTAGGACAACAGTCCTTTGAGTTCTTATGAATACCCGTTTTACAAAGGAGTATAGGGACCCACAGAGCAGTAATGAAGTCACTCTACTTGCCCCAGGTCACATAGCTGATTTAGTAAGCACGGAGCTAACATGTGGATTGATGCTGGGACCCTTATTCTTCATCGTTATGCTTGAGTCCCCAGGCAATCCAAGTGGGAGGCTTGAGAGTTGTTGCTTCCAGTCAGGGAAGCAAGAGAAAGTACCAAAGCTGGAGTTGAAAGACTTGCACTCAAGCCCTACTTCTGCTACCGCAAAAGCTTCCTGACCTTAGGCCCCTGAGCTTAGTTCTCTGCATCTTGCTCTCCTCATCTACAAAATGAAGAGATTGCTCTAGATGTTGTTCAGGGGTCCTTCCCACTCTATGGGCCTCTCATTCCGCATGCTGCAGATCTACCAGAGTCAGCACACTGTGCCCTTAGAGACCTCAGTTGAGATCACAACGTTGCCACTCACTAGCTATATGACCTTTCTGAGCCTCAGTTTCCTTATTTGCAAGCTGAGCATAATCATCCCAATTTCACAGAACAGTCCAGGGGATTAAATGATTATAATATACATGTAATAAGATCCCATCAGATGACTTAAGGTGCTCCAGTGAAGGGACTGTTTATGCTGTGAGTTGATGGCACTGAAAGTATCAACAGGGATGCTGAGGCACCAGAGACTCACAGAGGCAGTGAGCTGTTACCACTTCTGGAGCAAGAGATGTGTGTTAGTTTCTTAGGGCTGCCATAGTAAAGTACCACAATTGTCTGGCTTAGCAGAGATAATGGTTTTTTGTTTTTGTTTTTGTTTTTTGTTTTCTTTGTTTTTTTTAATAAATTTATTTTTTATTGGTGTTCAATTTACCAACATACAGAATAACACCCAGTGCTCATCCCGTCAAGTGCCCCCCTCAGTGCCCGTCACCCATTCACCCCCACCCCCCGCCCTCCTCCCCTTCCACCACCCCTAGTTCGTTTCCCAGAGTTAGGAGTCTTTATGTTCTGTCTCCCTTTCTGATATTTCCCACACATTTCTTCTCCCTTCCCTTATATTCCCTTTCACTATTATTTATATTCCCCAAATGAATGAGAACATATAATGTTTGTCCTTCTCCAATTGACTTACTTCACTCAGCATAATACCCTCCAGTTCCATCCACGTTGAAGCAAATGGTGGGTATTTATCATTTCTAGTGGCTGAGGAATATTCCATTGTATATATAGACCACATCTTCTTTATCCATTCATCTTTCGATGGACACCGAGGCTCCTTCCACAGTTTGACTACTGTGGACATTGCTGCTATAAACTTTGGGGTGCAGGTGTCCCGGGGTTTCATTGCATCTGTATCTTTGGGGTAAATCCCCAATAGTGCAATTGCTGGGTCGTAGGGCAGGTCTATTTTTAACTCTGAAGAACCTCCACACAGTTTTCCAGAGTGGCTGCACCAGTTCACATTCCCACCAACAGTGTAAGAGGGTTCCCTTTTCTCCGCATCCTCTCCAACATTTGTGGTTTCCTGCCTTGTTAATTTTCCCCATTCTCAACTGGTGTGAGGTGGTATCTCATTGTGGTTTTGATTTGTATTTCCCTGATGGCAAGTGATGCGGAGCATTTTCTCATGTGTCTGTTGGCCATGTCTATGTCTTCCTCTGTGAGATTCCTCTTCATGTCTTTTGCCCATTTCATGATTGGAGAGATAATGTTTTCTTATAATTCTGGAGGCTAGAAGTCTATGATCAAATTGTCCACAGGGTTGGTATCTTCTGAGGCCTCTCTTCTTGGTCTGTAGTGACCATCTTCTCCCTGTGTTTTGGTTGACCCTCTGTGCCTGTTTGTCCATATTTCCTCCTCTCACAAATAAGGACACCAGTCACACTGGAGCAGGGCAAAGCTCGATCATCTTAGTTTCACTTCACACCTCTTTCAAGGTCTTATTTCCAAATCCGTTCATATTCCAAGATACTGGGGGTTAGGACTTCAACATACGAATTTGAGGGGAACGCATTTCAGCCCCTAACAAGAAGGAAAGGGAGGAGATAATGCTGCCAGAAGACAGTGAAGGATAGAGCCATGGCTGCCCAGCAGAAGCAGAAGCTGGAGAAGACACAGGCCCTGTTGGAAATACTGCCCAAACTGGAGAGTCCGTGGGAACGGAACACCCTCTCTTTCCAACCCCCCTCCAGTGTGTGGCAGATGCTTCCAACCAGGAATCGGCCCCCAGGGATCCCAGGTAATTCCATCTGTAGGGAAGTGGCTCTCAGGGCACAGAGAAAAGCAGAGAGTGGAGTCGGAGCAGACAGATGGAGAATATGCCACCTGGAGAGACACCTGGCACATAAGAAATGTTCGAGAAGTGCTTCTTTCCACTTCATAAGTGTAGGGAGGAGAGTGAAGAAGGCAGCTGTGAACCCTACCTACCTCACTGGTTGTTTTGCAGTACCTGCTTTTTCTTTGAGCATGTGAATAATGAAGAGACTCATAGTGCACCCTTCCATGTGGACTCACTTTGTTTAAGTTTGAAATTGCAAAAAGCTTCTTGCCCTTTTTGCACCCCATTAGCTCAGCATTCAGCCAGGCTCCAGCATACGTTCAGCTGGTCAGCATTGCTCGGCCATCCACATTGTCTCACCCTTCTTGGTAAGTAAATGAGATATGATCTTGTGCAGTGGAGCATCTAGCCAGACTGGTAGGGAGAGTCGGGCTCATTATTTGTAAAAAATTAAAATCTCCATGCCAACAAGCTGGTCAGCAGGTCTGACTTCTATTCAGCGAATAATTACTTTTCTGTACCTGCAAAATGTCGGGCTCCAGACCTCCCAGACAGACTCAGTAGTGCTGTCCTCGGTTCTGGTGTCTACCTCTGGCTGTTCTAAACATCATAATATATTCCATTTTGTTCACTGGTAATTTTAAGACCCACTTTTTGGGATCTCTATATTCTTTCCCATAGACAGCTCCAGAAAATACTTTCTTCTTGCTGGCAGAGGTAGGCTGGAGAGTCTTTAATAACCACCTTAATAACAGTGGCCTGGGCATGGTCAACAATGTCTCTATTCAGTATCTGTCATCTCCCGAGGTCTGATGGCCTGGCCATGGTAGGCTGGCTCGTCTCAGAGCTGGTCCTGTAAGACACTCCATCTCCCTGTGGGTTTTCTGGGTGGCGGGAAAGCCAAAACTATAGCCTTTCAGCAAGGATGGTTCCTCCTGCCATGGGTATTTCTTATCACTTGCTATCTAAAATGGGCAAAATCACTTTACCTTCTACAACTTAATGATTATCTGAAAATTTGCCCAAACCTGAAAAATGGCAGTAATAGTTTTGGCCTAAGACAACAGCCAAGGGTTCTCAGAATCAGGTGGATTTGGAGTCTGGGTGCTGTGTTCATTTCCTCGGACTGCTGTGTAACAAAGTGCCACAGACCATGTGGCTTCAATAGTTTATTCTTTCAAGTTTTGTTTTGTTTTAGTTTAAGATTTATTTACTCATCTGAGAGAGAGAGAGTGTTGGGGCCAGGAGGGAGGCAGAGGGAAACTCAAGCAGATGCAGGCTCGATCCCACAGCCCTGAGATCATGACCTGAGCCAAAACCAAGAGTCAATGCTTAGCCAACTGAACCACCCAGGCACCCCTCATAGTTCTGAATGCTGGAAGTCCAAACTAAGGTATTGTCTGGGTCACACTCCTGCCCTGCCTCTTCCAGCTCTGGCAGCAGCAGGTGGGCCTTGGCTGCGGCTGCATCACTCCAGTGTCTGCCTGATTGTCACATGACCTGCCCTCTGTGTCTGTTCCCATGTCTTATCAGGGCCCTGTCATTGGATTAGGGCCCAGCCCTAAGTAGTGTGGCTCATCCTAACTTGATTATATCTGCAGAGACTTTCCCAACAAGATCCTATTCACAGGTCAGGGGGTAGGATTTGGACATACCTTCGTGGGGGGACTCACCACAACAATGCTTTTCCTCTGCTTGTTATTTGCAAAGCACACTCTCTGGCTAAGAAGATCTACTTGTAGAATCTCCTTGGATCTGTGCATCTGACCAGAAATTATCCCCTCATTTTGGCCCAGGAGTCTAGAAGGACCAAGGAAAGCTGAGAGATTTAAAGAGTTTGGTTGAACCAAAGTGGGGAGCAGGGGACAAAGAGAAAGCCCAGGGGAAGAGTCAGGTCCTGAGGAGCCTCAAGTGTTGTTTACTTCATGCCAGTTATTTTACTCTGAGCCAGCCACTTAGCCTTTCTGAGACTCAGTTTCCTCAGAGAGATGAGGATGGGGTGGAGGCTTGGATTGATAACGTTCTGAGGTTTCTTCTAGTTTAATATTCTTTGATGCCACAAACCTTCTTAGCCATATCACAATCTTAGCCAAATACAGTCTGTCCAGGGATACGTATATTTTTGAACCGAGCCTGCCTGCCCAGCAAGCACACTTCTCTCTGTTTGAGTACCCACATCACCTGCCAACTCTGGTGTGTAGAGACCACGTGAGTTTTCCATCTCCATATATCTGGTGCCTGGCACGTGGAAGTTCCTCCATAAATACTAATTGAATGGATAAGGGAGTGAGTGAGTGACCACCAGCCTTTTATGAGGTCTGCGCAGCCCTTTGTTCACCATCCCTGCACACTTTCAAAAACCCCAGCAAATTCAGGCTTCAGGTGGGAGGATTTCCATTTTTTCTCTTTCTCTCTGCTCAAGAGCTTTTGGAAAGGAAAAGATTTTAAAAAACAAAAAGTAGGAGCTTTTAATTTATAGGATCAAAAGTAAGTCCCAGGTAAAATCAGCAGGGGATTTTAAATTAAGTGGTTTTTAATAAACTCACCTTCTGTTGGGTCACACATGAGAAGAGAGCTGTAGCGCTTCAAAGTGGGAGAGAGGGAAGTGGTGATTTCGAGGGTCATTTTCAAGAATGTTTCCGGGATGAAAGCCCCTGCGTTCCCAAGCCACTGGGACAGAAGTACGCACAGTGCCCACTTACAGCTTTGTTTCTCTGGTCCAAACCAGCAAAACCACAGGAAGTGCTGAAGGACTAGGGAAACAGATTTGTATCTTCGTGTGTTGGCCCTTGCAGGGCAGATTCCAAGCCAAGGAAATGCAGACAGCCAGTGAGGACTCAGAGTGAAGGAAAACCAATATCCTACAGATTCCCAGGAGGAAAGGGGAGAAGAGGCCCTGGTAAATAAATCTGGGAGATGTTGGATACAGTAGCCCCCTTTGAGGCTCACCGGGCACCCTGATGCAACCAATACTGTTTATTTAAACCACATGTGTCTTAAGCTTAATTTACTGACTTAACCCTGTTTCCCACACACCTGCTGTAACACACTGGTTCAGTGTGTGTAGTCACTGTGAGTTTAGGAACGGAGGTTGAATCTGAAACCTGCTCTGATCTCATCTAAAGGAGGCACATAGCCTCCGTTTCTCCTTCTGAACTAAGGAAGCATGGAGTCTGCCTTGACCAGGCCAATCTGAGCCGGATCGTTTAGCTTGACTATAGACTGGAAGCACATTGCTTGGAAAGAAAAAGTGGTAGACTTGTTCTGAAACAAAAGCCTTGCATCATGCTGAAGAGTGCCTGCAGGAGGCGCTATGACACACCATGATACAGTTGAGTGGGCTCAGAGTATAGTTGAGTGGGCCCAGGCACAGAGATGAGGGCCTCCACACCACACACCGGGATTGATGACAGGTCAATTCTGAAACACTTGTGCTGATTGGCATCTCTCTTGGCTGGCAGGCAGCCACCCATGCCTTCATGAATCTGATCGGGCCTCACCCTGTGCACAAACCCTCCCTTTCCTGGCCTCATGGAACACTTGGTCTCCCTGTGAATTTTCACACAAGCAAACTGATCATGGCCTGTGGTCTTCACAGACACAGTCCTTCAAGCATGTACTTCTGGTTTTCCAGGAGCTACCTGACTTGTTTCATCTTGAGACCGCAGATGTAGCTACATCTTGCCATATCTAGTCATGAGCATGCACACGGACACACACACACACTAGGAAGTAGCATGGAGTGGTTGAAAAGCCACAGATCAGAGAGTGAGACTAATTTTGCCACTCACTAGCTATGCATGCCTGAGCCTTGTCTCGTCATCTGCAAGATGGGGATCACTCCATCCACTTTGCAGGTCTGTCCTGAGACTTGGAGGGTCTGTAAGGAAAGCCCTCATCTCTAGTAGGCAGCAGTGTTACCAGCACCATCACCACCTCCCCATCTCTTCTCCCTCTTGCAGTCCCCTTGGTAAGAACCAATATTTGGCTCATTTTTAAAAAGCATTATTTTCTCCCTCCTCTCTACAAAGACCCCCACTTTTCTTTCCCTGACATCTTGGCTACGGAGCCATTGCTGCATATTTAATTTAAAAAGCAGAAATATTACCCTCTGATCCGCAGATGAAATGCCCTACTGCTGGACCAGATGTTCACGGGAGAAGCCTTTGATTTTTAATTTATTTAGTGTTCGTCTCTCCTGCTCCCAGCACAACAGCTGAAGGTAAAGCCCTGCAGGCCCCATGCCTCCCAGTCAGCTCCATTGGGAGCCCCTGTCACATCGAAGGCATGCTGCCTCCGTGCAGAGTGCTGGCCTCCAGAGCGAAGGGCTCGCCCCATGCTCCCAGAACCCCGATGGCAAGTATGGAAATGGGCGGATCATGTAGCAGCAAATGCCAGGCAAAGGCCAAAGTCAAGCTTTTTGGCACCACCATCCCCCTGAGAGCAGGAAAGCTTAGTGTCACAATCTAACTCCGGGCAAGCATTGCAAAGCCAAATCTGCGTCGTTTCAGCTCGAAAGGGTCTAATTTCAGAAGGAGCCATTTTCATCATTTTAACCAGAATTCACTTAAAAAGCTTGCTCCCACATTGCATGCATGCACATAATTTGTACTCATTCTAGTGGGAATTATGCAAGTAGAGTGAGTGATAATTAGACACCTTAATGAGGAAATGTATAGTTTCTGTAACTGTTATTTATAAGCTTTTATGTACCACTTCATATTTTCAAAGGCCTTTACAATCATTAATTAGGCTATCTCCCCAGCACCATAGGAGGGAGGTCAGTAAACAGCTAGAGTTATGTTCTCTCAGAAATGTTGTTTTTCAGCACTTGTACAATGTGTGTGCAAACTCCTAACCTTTGAAGAAACGGGCAGATTCTCTCATTCAAGCGTATCCAAGTGATTATATGTAACAGTCTATACAGAGACTCCTTAGCTGCTTAGGAACATCCTTGATGCACCTAATTTTACTCGCGATAAATTTTCTTTCCTTTATTATTATGTTTTTTGTTCTTATGGGTCTTATCCCTTAGCTGTCACTTAAGAGCCCGAGGACCTCCTGATCATGCTGGTTGGGATACCATCAGCTTCCTGTTGGACAGAAGACTTCTCAGGAACATGGGCTTGCAGATATTTCAGAATTTTTAAGTGTGCAGGGCATTCTGCACACAAGGGGATTTTAAATATTTTTAGAAAGATGAGTGAATTTGGACTGGGAAAATTACTAGGTATGCATATTTATTAATTAATATTTCTCAGTTCAGCCATATTGAGCATTGCGCTGGCTGTTCTAGATACTTATTAATGTCATAGGATTTTTACTTTGAGGTAGGAAAGAATAGCTCATGGCATATACCAGATACTTTTAAAGATAGACTCTTTTTTTTTAAGTCCTCATAATCATGTTGGAGTTAATGCAGGATTGTTCCCATATTTTACAGAGGAGGAACTGGGGCTCAGAATCCCAGTGACTTTTTTCAAGAGATCTTGCTGGTAAGAGAGAATGTTAGGACTCAAAACCCTTCTGTTTTCAAGTCCACCTGAAAAAACTTGGGGCTTCCACGTTATAAACAGCTTCCTCTTCTGTGATAGTGACAGAAACATCTATGTTCCCAGAATCCATTCCACAGCCTTAGCTTGAGGATGTGGGGATATTTATTGTGCAAATAACCTGTTGTTAATTACAGATTTATGAGCAAAGACCAACGTTTTCACCCATGCTAGACAATTTAATGTGGCCACTTTTTAATTTTCATTTTTTGGGCGAAGAGAGGGAAATGGTTCATTACCTTTTAATGTCTGCTGTTCAAACATGGTAGAAAATATTTGCTGTCTGGTAGGGATTCACATCCCTGAAAGGATGAGCCTGTCTGGTCTGACCTTCACGTAGATGATTGTATCCTTTAGCTTTTAGGTTAGATATCATTTATTTCAGGAAGCTTTTCCCTAATGCTTCCCTCCACACTCAGATCACAGTCTATTTCCCTTACTGGATCCCATGCTTCTTACTGCATCTTTTATCTGTCACAGTGTTTGCATTTTTCTCAGTTGCCCATTTCCCTTTCCCATTAGGCCTTGGTCTCTAAAAGCAAGGGCTGTGTTGTACAAACTGCTAAGTTACCAGCTAACCCGGTGACTAATAGGAGGTGCTCAAAACACACCCCAGATGAATTATACAAGAAATAACTTCTGAATGCAGGCCCCATGGTTGGAGACCAGACAGGGGCCCCACTGGTTTGTTTGACATGTCAAGAGAAGCTCTTTACATATGGCCAGGTGGTAGGTGCTGGGAGCCCTGAATCCCATGAGCTCATGCTGGCCTGCGTTGGCCAAGTACACATTTGGCATTAATGTTTACCATGAGGCTGTCCTTCAAAACATCGAGACAGGGGCGCCTGGCTGGCTCAGTCAGTAGAGCATATGACTCTTGGTCTTGGGTTTGTAAGTTTGAGCCCTGTTTTGAGTGTGTATAGATTACTTAAAAATAAAATATTAAAAAAAAAAAAAAGCATTGAGACATATTCCATAGACCCTACTGACACATGGAGGACAGTCTTCATTAGTTCTAACGTTATAGGATGCAGACCCTTTCCCAGATGGGGCAGCAGGAGGCACTTACCATGACATTGGAGATTCACCTTACTTCTTAGCACCTCACTGCTCACATCTATCCAAAAGCAGTAATAATGACTAGCTGGTCTCCTTTCTAAGAATGTTATGGAGTCAGAAGAGGATAAATGTGGAAGCTCTTGAATACAGAAGCTGACAGTGAAGTTCATAAGCTTTGTAACATGTTTGCTCATGAATTTTTTTTGGGGGGGGATTCTGTTTGAATCAGGGAATGGACAGTAGTATATTTAGTAAACATTCTGGGATTCTAAGGAGAAAAACTGCATATTGGCTTGTCAAGTTTGAAAAGAAAGAGTTAGTTAAGTGGCAAGTTGCCATCAGGCCATGTTTGCTGGAAGGAATGGTCTGTTGGAAGGAAAAAATGTAAATCGTGGCAAGATGGTCCTGGTGTGCCCAGCTAAGGAATTAACAGCTTGTTCTTTAGACTATCTAAGATACTTGAGGCCTTTGAGCCTATGAAGTGACTTGATAAAGCAACCTTTTAGGTTGGCTTTTCTGAAACAGAAAAGTTGTGGTCACTCCTTTGCTCAAAATCCTTCACTACTCCTAGGTGTCCTCAGCAGGACTTGCCAACCAGTGTGACATTGTGCATGATAGATGCAAAACAGTGATCCCTTCAGTCCTGGGCGCCCCTGAATGGGCAGCCAGATCTTGTCTCTGGATCAGCCCTTCCAGCCACAAGCAAGTTATAAAGATATCATTTTCTGTGTAAGAAATGACATTGAAAATGGTTGGAAGGCATCCCTTTTGCACAGATCCAAGCCCTTCCTGACCCATACCCCACTCACTTGCTCAAGGTCACATCCTGACATTTGTCCCAAAGGGCTCTATTTCAGCTGTCCCACCATCACACACACCTCTTCCCACATGCCCAGTCCTGCTGCTCTGCCTTTGTCCATGTCTCTTCAGACATCCCTGCCTTGTCTGCCTGGCCTGATCCACGCCCTGGATCCTGGCTCACTAAGGCCTCCCTCCTGCATTCTCTTGATAAGTGTTGTACATCGTCAGTGTGCACTTGAATCATGATGGTTTGTGTGTCTTCCATGGATGGGCCTGGCCAAGACTGAATGGTCTCCACCTAGTAAATATATGTTGAATTAATATTGAATGAAACCCATGAAACTGGGGAAAGTAGGGAAGAAAAACACATACAAGTCTGTTTCAGTTGTTTGCACAACATTGGTGCTCACTAACTACTGAATGAGTCAGTAAAGGAAGAGACACAAAAGCCATTTTAAATATAGACTCCATGGGACACCATGATGGCCTGAATGTAAGAGAGGAGGAAGGCGGATTGTTTGAGATGTTTTGGGACAAGCAGCATCCTCAAGCTTTCCTTGTACAGTTTGGGAAGCTGGACCTCAGCTAAACCCTCAGATGTATATCTAACAAATTGGGATTAGGCTGTTAATTGCAACATTGTTTATATAATAGGAGAAACCTAGGAAACAGCCCGAATGTCGTTCATCAGGAAATGGTTAACTTGTGGTAGGGTTATACAGTGAATGAAGTGATTGCAATGAATAGACTAGATATTGAAATCTTCACATGGTTAAGTCTTAAAGACATAACTTTGGGTGAAATAGAAAATTAGAATTGAAGGTAGGCACTCTGAGACACTCGAAGCAGCATATATTGTTGATTAATACATGCACAGGGAGTGAAACTTTAAGCGCATGCATGGAAGTGAAACCCAACCACCTCGGGGTAGTGGTTACCCTTGGGAAAAGGAGCCAGAGTAAGATGAAGGACCTTTGATTTATCTGTCATGTTTTATTATTCACAACAAATGTGGCAATATATTATTAGCATTTATTAAACTGGGGTGGTGGGTATTTGTCATATTTGTTTCCAGACTTTTCTGTTGGATTGAAGGGCTCGTGCTTTTAAAAATTAACATCACACAACAGAAAAGGCTGGGTAACCGGGAGAGTAGCCCCACTTTTCTGCATCTAGGCTTCTGTTCTAGACGCCCGCCTCTTTTCAATGAGGCTGGCAAACGGTGGAATCACACTGGCCACAGAGGATCTGCCAAGTCTTAACACCATTTAAAAGCCTCAATTCTCGGTTCAGCCCCTGAGACTGATAGATCTCTTGACATCTTTGACATCTCTAGAGACTTGAAAATGTACATTAATACCTTCCATCACTGTTTATGGCTTCTACCCATTTTCTCTGTATATTAGAGCATCCATCCAACCTAATTACAATTAGTTTTGCAATAAGATTTAATGAAATTGTCTTTTGAGTGTTTGACTGGGATACCCAGTGTTTGATTGGGATGAATTTTCTTGAATCCATCACTGTTTTCTCTTGGTTTGTAACTATAAATTTTAATTTTCTTTCTCCCCCAAAAAAGCAAATAGTATTTGCATGGCGAATTTCACTCTTTCTAAAAGTGCTTCCATGAACAATTTCTGTGATGTCCTAGAGCTAGCTTACACTGACTAGGGGTGGGGGGAGTCAGTTGTGTGCATTTCTTCCCAACTGGGTGTTCAGTGACATCACGTTGGTAGCTTGAAATCAGCCAGGGTGGGAGTATTTACACCATGGGAATCAGCAAATGCTACCAATCAAGTTTTAGGGTTTTTTCTCTGGAGAGCTTGTGGTTAAACATTTACTAGCCTTCCATTAGGGGGCACAACAGCTTCCTGAGCTGCACAGGGCAAGTAGCATTTTTCTCATTTCACAGATCCAGAAAACCAAAAATCAGAAAAGGAAAAAGTCTTGGCCTGAGTCACAGGACTCCAGGGCTGGGGCTCCAGTCTGTGTGGTGTAGATGAAGAAGCGCTGACTTCGAAGCCAGGCAGATCTGAGCTCAAATCTAGTGTAGCTTCTCTGGTATACTGTGAATTGTTCGGGTGTCTGACTTAGCCTTTCAGTTTCCCCACCTATAAAATAAGGATGACCACATCTAGCCTGTAGGATCTTGTGAGCATTAAGTGAAAAGATGTGTGCAAAACCTAGCAAACCACAAAGGAAACATGCAAAAGAATGTAATTTGACCTTTTGACTTATGAGTGCAGATCTGTGTATTACCCCATTCTTAACCATTGCCATATTTTTTTTAATTTCAACTTTACTAGACCAAACACCTCTGACGAAATGGTGACTTTATTTTTTCTCCAAATACGTGCCCCTAGAATATGTTTGTTTTTTGTTTTTGTTTGTTTGTTTGTTCTTTTAAGTCTCAGAGTTGACATTTATGTGTGATTTGGGGAATCAGTTTCTTTCCAAAAATCTTAGAAATGTATGTACTAGGTATCAACAAAGATCATTCGTCAGCTGCCTAGAGTTTTCTCCACTGGCCATTCCTCCGAGCTAAGCATCCTGAGCAGGATTGGTGTGGGGGCCCATGGGTGCTACAATTCCATGCACCAAATTAACTGCAGTGGCCTGCGGGGAAATTCTCCTGCTGGCTCCTTGTGTTCTGTGCTCTGTGCCTTCTCTGCCTGCTCCAGCTGACCTGGGAGTAGACAGCTGCGCCTCAGTCATTCAGCAAAGCCAAAATGTGCCTTTTTTTTTTTAGACTTGCACTAGTTAATTTTTGCCTGAGTGATAAATGTATTTGTTTTAACATTTTGATAACAGAATACGATGACAGATTCTCTCCCTACACTGTCCCCCATTGACTCAAGTCCCTCCCCGTGAAGACTAACAAAACAAAACAAAAATGGAGCTCATCTTAAAGACCTGGCATTAGCACTGCTTTCATTGTATTTTACATCTGTGTCGGTTGTAGGGACCAGAGAAGACTTTGGAAGTCAGAAACACTGGATCCAGCTCCTATGGCTTGTCAATAAAAATTTGCAAAAAGCAAATTGGCCAGACTTACCTAGAATAAAATTGCAGAGGAGCTGTTTTATAAAGATAAAAATGGCATATATTGTGCAAACACCTTCCATCAGCTAAACCTTGGAAGGTTATCATATTTCCGGAAAAAAAAACATGGGGAAGAACCTAATGCTTATAGGGAATGTACTACATATCAGGTGCAGCCCTAGAGTCTTTTTAAAAATAGTGTGGCAAAATATACATAACATAAATATACCATTTTAACCATCTTTAAGTGTAGAGTTTAGAAGCATTAAGTACATGCACATTATTGTGCACCCATCACCACCATCCCATCTCCAAAAAGTGCTAGGCTGTTTTGCCCATCTCACCTAGTGTTTGCAGCAGCCTTGGAGGCTGTTGTAATGTTCTCCGTACACTGAGGAGGCTTCAGAGAGAATGTTTAAAGTCTCACACTGAGACACTGGTAGAGCCTGGGATTGAATCCAGGTGTGTTCATCTCCACAATATGGACAGGTGTGCCAGGCTCTGTGTCTTACTACTGCTTTTCCCTTCTCCATCCTATGCTGTTGCCCAGGAGTGATCCTGCTGCTTCTGGATAAACTACGGAAGATGAAATGGGAGCAGATGTGGAGGCTGACTGCAGAGAGGGAGCTGATGGGCATGCTGTCCACCTCCTTAGCTGACCAGGTGAGTGGCCATGTTAGAAGGTACAGTTGTTCCTGAACACCCTTGTACTGTTTCTGAAAGAAGCTTGAAAATAGATGGGTCTGAATTATTTTTCCACCGATTGCATGACTGTGCCCTGAGATAGATCTACCTTATGCTTGTCTGCCAAAGACAACAGCCGAGCTTGTTTGTGAATTCACTGTCCGTTCTGCAGACTTTGCACACTGTATGCCAGGGATGATGCTCAGCAATAGGATTGCAGAGATAAGTGAAGGAGGCAGTCCTTGGCCTCAGAGAGCTCCTAGTTTATTGAAGCAGACTGATAAGTAAATGGCAGTCAGATGTGCTGAGAGGCGGTCGCTTCTTTGTCTTGCTGTGAGATGCATAGCTCCACTCCTGTAACTCTGGAGTACCATAGCATATTTCCCAGATAAGATTTCATTTTGCTTTTCTCACTTTTAAAGCAACACCTTTTGCTTAGAACCTGTGCTATGACCTTATCCTCCAGGGAAATGCATTTAAATGGAAGGGACAAACTGCCTGGCAGGGTTAACTGACTTCTAATTCAGGCGATCTGAAGAAGCCTATGCACTCCACAAAACCATTAACATAAATTGATAAAAATCCCGTTTCTCATTTTTGCTAGGAAAATGCAGGTGCCCGAGCCTTTGACCTTGGCTCTACCAGGGTCACACATTTAGACTTTGAGTTCCCTGTGGTATAGCTGGCCGTGTTGAAATGGAGATAAGACTTCCCTGGGTCCTCTGCATTTTATCCTTTCCTCTTCATCCAAAAAGCAAGCTCACTCCCATGTTTTTGCTCTGTGTTCAGTGGTCCGATTCATTGTATTTTTGCAAAGTTTTCTTTGCAGAGGAAGCAAGAAACTCTATAGGGTTACTATACTTTTTTTTTTTTTTTTTTTTTTTAGCATTCTTATTATTCAGTATTTCCCAAGCAACCAGAAACTAATTTCCTTTTTCAAACATGAGGCCTGGTATAATGAATGAGTTAAAAATTACCCAGGTAGCTGTTTTAAACCTGAGGGGAAAATTGTCCTCCATCATCATATTTTAAGTCAGGTCACAATGACTCAAGTGTGTCCCCAAAAGCTAGCAATTGCATGTCCGTGTCCAATGAGGATAGTTTATCCAGCCATCTCCTTCTGCAAAGGCACATAATTCACCTCCCGGCACCACCTGTCAGCAGCTAGTTAATAAGTATGGCCTGGTGCAGCGAAAGCTTGGACAAAAGCCCTGAAAGAAGGAAAGCCTTCCTAGAAAAGTCGGAGTAGGATTTGGAGGTGGGGGGTGTGTACTCGGGTACCATGGCCTGCAGGAAAACAAGGCGCATCCATCATCGAGTCCACCAAGAGCCCCAGGAAGAGCTGCTAAAACAGGATCTATAATTTGTCTCAGCCTCTGAGTGAGTGGAGCAACTTGTCATCATGCAGTTTCCTCTCCTGGAGGCTTGGAATGGATGACACAGGGCTCCTCGATGAGGTGGGAAGAGGGGCAGAAAAGTGACTTCATTTAATATAACCCAGCACAGGTAAGAAAGATACTTCCTGTCTGCTCCCACATCCCCTTGCCTGATGGCACCTTATGAGACCAGGAGAGCCCATGAGCATCAAGTCAGCGTGGGGCATCCCCCTGTCTCTATGCAAACACAACTGCTTGGTTCTAGAGCTAGGAGAAGCAAGAGGAAATGCCTTTGCAGTGCCAGCCAGCCTACGTTCAGAGCAGGAGGTTCAAGAGAGGCCCTTGCACAGGAGGTGGTGCACTATGAGAGTTGGCATCCTAAGTGAAGCCCACCTGACTGTTTTGACTGTGTCTGGCTTTTATCTCGCAGGATATTTTCAACGCTGTCATCAAACAGAACCCCTTTCTCGTGTATCAGCTCCCCTGCTTCTGGAACGTGCAGCTGTCGGACCATACCCGCTCTGAGCAGTGCTACAGGGATGTGTCTGATCTGAAGGTAGAGTAAGGACAGGCTACAATGGGTGTAGGGCAGACCTTCAAGGAGGAAGAGGAGGAGGAGGAAGGGGGGGGTGTCCAGTAATAGCAGAGGGAAGCTGGATGGGGAGGGCTCTTCAGGGGGATGAATGGCTGAGCTTTTTGTGCAGTGTGGTGAGAGAGATAAGGGTGTCAAAGGGCAGAAAGACTGTGCTTTTCTCCTTTGTTTTTGTTGGGTTTTTTCCCCTCTTGTTTGAGCTTTCTGGAAAGCATAAGGCCTCCCTGCATAAGAACCAGCTTGCATATGGTTATTCTTCTTGCCACCTGCTGCCAGCCGTTTTGGTTCATGTCAGCTCCCCAAATCCAGTCATTTAACTCAAACAAAAACATTTATTGAGGGACTACTCTGTGCCAGGTGCTGCAGACGTGAATAACTTCCATCCTACTTTCAAGTAGCTTGTGGCCAGAAGAGAGACACGTGTGAAGAAATGAGCCAGGGGTGAGGGGAGGACATGCACACCAGGTGCTGTGGTGGTTTTCCCGGGGGGTGGGGGTGGCACCAACACAAAAGGCTCACTCTACCCCCGCAGCAGTGATAGTGATGGAAAAGCCTTTAGCCTCTAGGTACCAAACATCGTAGTAGGGCCTGGAAGTAGAAGGATGAACATAGCCATGACTTTTAGGCAACCCACTTGAACCATGGAAACCTGTGTAAGGTAGAAGGGCCCACAGTGACCCCCAACCGCCCAGCTGAATACAAACAGGCCCATTAGGTGACCCACCTCAAAATATCTGTAAGCCCTAGCTGACCAGTGGTTACTGACACCCGGACTCAGGTACCAAAGCAGGAAAAATCCATATGTCCCCATACCTCCTCACCCCCCCTTCACTACAGCCCCACCACAGCCTCCAAGCCTGTCTGCCAGCACATGTGTTTGCCTCTCTGGCTATATCAGACAGGAAGTAGACAAATGCAACCATAGAGAGCTTAAGTCATTTAATTTTTTTTTAAGGATTTTATTTATTTATTTATTTATGAGAGAGACACACAGAAAGGCAGAGACACAGGCAGAGGGAGAAGCAGGCTCCCTGCAGGGAGCCCAATGCGGGACTCAATCCTAGGACCCCAGGATCACAACCTGAGCCAGAGGCAGATGCTCAGCCACTGAGCGAAGGAGCCACTCAGGTGCCCCTATGTCATTTAAATTTATTGGCATTGCAATAACAATCATTAAAAGTTTTATGAAAGGAAAAACCCAAACTTTGCTTTCCAAATAAATCCATCTTTTCCAAGTAGCTTTTGGCCCATGTCCACAGGTGTGTGTTGCCTCTTACGTATAGTCCCAATGCACATAGAATTCTGTACTCTTCTGTTAATGCACCACTCCTGTTACTCTAGCTATTTTCAAATTTTCACAAATATAAACTGCTAATGAACAGGCTAAAGTTCACACCTTTCCAGCAGTGAAATCACCTAGTTAAAAAGAAAGAAACTTGTTTTTGTTTTCTTATGTACCCGAAGTCCCTTACAAAATATTAGGAAGTGTTTAAAACAGAAGTACCTCCATCATTCATTCTTTCAATCAACATTTATGCAGTTTCTTCACTATGTCATGTATTTCTTAGACATAAGGAAAATATATGACGTACTCAGGAATATTTCCAAGACTGTCATGAATTGGAATTTTAAAGGTGAGGAAAATAAAATCAACCCTGTAGAAAACACCAAAAAGTACCAGATTAAAAAAAAAATTTAATGATTTGAAAGCATAGTCTATCAATCCATAAAGTAAATGCAGTAAGCAGAGGCCAGAAATGATGATAAAGTATGGATCCAGAAGGATAAGCAAAAAGCAACTAGATCTGGGGTGCCTGAGGGGCTCAGTCGGTTAAGTGTCTGTCTTCAGCCCAGGTCATGATCCCAGGGTCCTGAGCTCGAGCCCTGTGTCAGGCTTTCTGCTCAGCGAGGAGCCGGCTTCTCCCTCTCCTTCCTGGAGCTCCTCTTTTTCCCACTATTTCTGTCTCTCTCTCAAACAAATAAATAAAATCTTAAAAAGAAAAAGAAACTGGGTCTGACATTGGCTGGGTATTTGCTAATCCTTGGGAACTAAAGGCCTGGCTTAAAAGTAGGTAACTACATAATTTACTATATAATTCGAACAAAAGAATGCTATTGTTAGCGACACTGGGACATTAGGCCAGTCAGGAAAACTATATGTGTAACCTTTCCATTGAAAGGCTGTGAGTGGGAATTTGGGTTCCAACCCCAAGGAGGACCGTTAGAAAATCCTTGCTGGAAGTCAGGATCCAGGAAAAGTGAAATCCTCAGTGGATAACAAGTTTAAAAATATCTATAGGAGAAGATGATAGAGGTGTTAATAAAACATTGTTAAATGTTTTATCCTTGGCTTTAGGTAGAATAAGAGGGAAATGTTTCCCCTAAGAATTTCTCATTTCAAGCTTGTGCTCATATTATTTGAGGGAGCTGAGATTGTACGTGTAGAACAAAAATAGGAAGAAAAAAGTGAAAATGTGCCAGGCACCTGGCAGAAGTAAACAGAAACCTGATCTAGAAGAATAGTCTCAAAAACAAGAAAGACTTGAATGAATTCTTTAGATGAAGTTTCAAGAAAAATGAGTTCTCATTCCATAATCCCTAAACACAAAGGGAAATAAGCCACCATGAGAAAGGGCAGAAACTATAGAATTATTTTTTCCTTTTTATATATATATATTTTTTATTGAAGTTCAATTTGCCAACATATAATCTAACACCCAGTGCTCATCCCGTCAAGTGCCCCCCTCAGTGCCTGTCACGCAGTCACCCCATCCCTCCCCCCGCCTCCCCTTCCATTCCCCTAGTTCATTTCCCAGAGTTAGTAGTCTCATGATTTGTCACCCTCTCTAATTTTTCCCACTCAGTTCCCCTCCTTTCCCCTATAATCCGTTTCACTATTTCTTATATTCCCCATATAAGTGAAACCATATGATTGTCCTTCTCTGATTGACTTACTTCACTCAGCATAGTACCCTCCAGTTCCATCCACATCAAAGCAAATGGTGGGCATTCGTCCTTTCTAATGGCTGAGTAATATTCCATTATATATATAGACCACATCTTCTTTATCCATTCATCTGTCAGTGGATATCAAGGCTCCTTCCAGTTTGGCTATTGTGGACATTGCTGCTATAAACATTGGGGTGCAGGTGTCCTGGCAAGAAACTGTAGAATTAAATCTCAAAGACTTTAGGTATGAGACTCATCAGATATAAGACATAAGGGTTTTTATTTTGTGTAAGAAATAAAAGAGAATTAAAATGATGGAGGAACAAGAGAGTCTCAAAGGCAAATGGACCTATTTGGATCAAATAGTCCTTTTAGAAGTAAAAAATATAATTATTGAAATTACAAATTAAATGAATGTGTGAAGCAGTAAATTAGACTCGGCTAAACAGAGAATACCAGAAGAGATGATAGCTGAAGAAATTATCCAAAACCCAGCACACAGGGAGAAAGAGAAGAACTGAGAGAGAAGTTCAGATATTGGGATATGTCTAATTAAACTGTCAGAAGGAGATAATGGAGAAAATTGGAAGTGAGGCATCTTTGTAGTAAGTGGGAATTTTCCAGAACCATTAAAAAGTATCCATACATACAAGCAGTTTAAAGAAAGAGAAGGCTATGTTAGATCTATAGGAGTAAGATTGCAACACCTTAAAGTGATTTTTTAAATAACTAAGAGAATAAACAGATTCTCTACAAAGACATTGCATGTGTAGAATAAGAGTTCTTAGCAACAACAACAGAAGCCAGAAGTGTAGAAGTAATACCTTTACTGTGCTAGGTGACCACAACAATACATTGTATACCTAGCAACACAAGAGAAAGAATATCCAGATAAGCAAAAGCAAAGAGAATTTACCACAAACATAGCTCTGCAAAGAAACTTCTAAAGGATTTATTTCAGGAATAAGGACTGTGATTCCAGGTCCAAGAAGGAATGCTGAACAGACAAATCAGACATATGTAGGAATTCCTAATAAAAATTTCTAAAAAGTAGTATGTAACTGTGGTCTTAGAAAGGTTATACCTAAAATAACAGCAATATCACATAAGTCAAGAGGAACATGATTAGAAGAATTAAGGTATTCTAGAATCAGTGTTTTGTTGGAGAGGGGAACGAAATAATTTTAGGTGCTAAGGTAGCTGTGCTTGCTAACCTTTTAAGCTTAAGCTCTATGAATTGGGAAAAGTGCATAATTTATAAATTCATGGTAGGTGAGATGGTGAGTGGAGTAAGAAAAACCAAAACAACCAACCAAAATATCTCCATCTTTAGAAAAAAAGAGAAGAATGCAAGAAAAAATGACAGCATAGGAAAAAGAGAAAGCAAGAAATCAGATGGTAGAAATAAGTCTAAATATATCAATAATCAAAAAAGCAAACTAAGTTTGGGGAGGAAAAGACACATTGTCAGACTGAACAGGAAATAATATTCAACATATGCTCTTTATAAAAGATATACCTAACACATTGACAGTTAAATGTTGGAGAAGGAAAACCAAGATAACTGTCTTGGTAGCAGACAAAGCATTGGTAGGTGTAGAGATGGTCATTTTAAAAATTAAAAGTTTAAGGGTGCATAGGTGGCTCAGTCGGTTAAGTGTCTGCTCAGGTCATGATCCCAGGGTCCTGGGATTGAGCCCCACATCGGGCTCCCTACAAGCCAGGAGTCTGCTTCTCCTTCTCCCAGTCCCCCTTCTGTGCCCTCTCTCCTCTCTCTCTCTCTCAAATAAATAAATAAAATCTTTTTATTTATTTTTTTTAAGATTTTATTTATTTATTCATGAGAGACACAGAGACAGAGAGAGGCAGAGACACAGGCAGAGGGAGAAGCAGGCCCCATGCAGGGAGCCCGACGTGGGACTCAATCCTGGGTCTCCAGGATCACACCCTGGGCCGAAGGCGGCACTAAACCGCTGAGCCACCCAGGCTGCCCTAAAATCTTTTTTAAAAGTTTTCACTAAGAAGATACAAGAACTCTAAACTTGTATACATTTCATAGTATGGCATGCATATAGATATATTCATACACACACATTCAAAGCTCAGTAGAACTCCAGAAAATAAATTGACAAATCTACTATCATAGTAGAATATTTTAATGTATCCTTATCAAATATCAGAAGATCAATCAACCCAAGAAAGTGGATTAAAAATATGGAAGATTGAGGTACACAGTTAAAAATCTTGATTTATTGGGCAAATAAGAAGTCTTGTACCTAACAGAGAATATACACCCTTCTCAAGCTCACATGAGACATTTACTATAAGTAACCATGTTCTGGACCATAAAGCAAATCTCAGTATGTTTCAAGAAATTTACATACATACACATAAATTTGAACGTGTGTGCGTGTGTGTGTGTATATATATATATTCTCCAGGACACAGTATAATTAAATTAACAGCAGTAAGATTTTTTTTAAATATATTTGAAGGGCACCTGGGTGGCTCAGTCAGTTAAGCATCTGCCTTCCCCATGGTCCTGGGATGGAGCCCCACGTCTGGCTCCCTGCTCAGTAAGGAGCCTGCTTCTCCCTCTCCCTTTGCCTGCCGCTCCCCCTGCTTGTGTGCCCTCTCTCTCTCCCTCTCTCTCTCTCTCTCTGTCAAATAAATAAATAAAATCTTTAAAATATATATATTTGATTAAAACTCAGAGCATACTTTTTTTGTATATTTATTTATTTATTTATTTTGTAAATTTATTTTTTATTGTTCAATTTGCCAACATATAGAATAACACCCAGTGCTCATCCCATCAAGTGCCCCCCTCAGTGCCCGTCACCCAGTCACCCCCACCCCCCGCCCACCTCCCCTTCCCCCACCCCTAGTTTGTTTCCCAGAGTTAGGAGTCTCTCATGTTCTGTCTCCCTTTCTGATATTTCCCACTCATTTTTTCTCCTTTCCCTTTTATTCCCTGTCACTATTTTTTATATTCCCCAAATGAATGAGACCATATAATGTTTGTCCTTCTCCGATTGACTTATGTCACTCAGCATAATACCCTCCAGTTCCATCCACGTCAAAGCAAATGGTGGGTATTTGCTATTTCTAATGGCTGAGTAATATTCCATTTTATACATAGACCACATCTTCTTTATCCATTCATCTTTCGATGGACACCCAGGCTCCTTCCACAGTTTAGTTATTATGGACATTGGAAACCATACTTTTAAATTACTCATGGTTCTAAGAAATCATAATTGAAACTGACACCTACTTAGAACTGAATGAAAATAAAAACGATACATGTCAAAATTAGTGAAATAATACAAATATATGAGGAAATTTATAGCCTTAAATTTCATATTAAAAAGAAGGGAAAAAAGAAGAAAGGCTAAAAATTAATAAGCCAAGTCTATAACTTAAGATGATAAATAAAGAACATTGGAACAAATTCAAAAAGTAAAAGGCAGGGCATAAAGAAGATTGGGGCAGAAATTGATCAACAAATTATTCTACAAAGTCCAAAGTGGGCTTCTTGAAAGGAACTGATAGAATAGGCAAAGCAGTGGCAGGACTCATTGAAAAATAAAAAGAGAACTCACCAATAAATAAATAGGAAGCCATAAATGCAGATTCATGTATTCAATCCCTACATGTCTTTGAGCCAATCATCTTTCTGAGTTCTAGAAATACAGCAGAAATTAAACAAAAGTTTCTTACCTTGTGGAGTTTTCAATCTAATATATAAAGATATAAATAGATACAAATATATAATCTAATATACTGTGTCCTATAATATATTAAATATAATATATTAAATATAATTATAATAAATTAAATATATAATATTATTATGCTATAATATATAATTATAGGACATATTAAGAGAATGCTGTAGACAAAATTATGTCAAAAGTTTGAGAACTTATATAAAATGAACAAAATCCTAGATATGTATAAATTATCAAAACTGGCTTAAGGAAAAAACAAATTCTGGATTATCTTCTAGCCATTAAGCCATTTTACAAAGTACACAGTATCCCTAAATGATGAGTAGAGATAAGTGCTACCATTTTTTTTTTAATCAAAAGATAATTCCAGGACTCCTGGGTGGCTCAGTCAGTTAAGCATCTGCTCTGGCCCCAGTCATGATCCCAGGGTCCTAGGACTGAGCCCCCTCATCAATCTCCCTGCTCAGTGGGGAGTCTGCTTCTCCCTCTCCTGCACCCCCTGCTTATGCTCTCTCTCTGTGTCAAATAAATAAATAAACAAAATCTTAGAGTGATAATCAGGGGCCCCTGGGTGGCTCAGTTAAGCATCTGCCTTTGGCTCAGGTCATGATCCTGGGGTCCTGGGATCAAGCTCTGTGGTGGGCTCTCTGCTCAGCAGGGAATCTGCTTCTCCTTCTCCCTCTGTGCTCTCTCTCCAATAAATAAAACATTTTTTAAAGAGACAATTCAAATTTTAAGTAAATTTCCAGAGAATAGAAAAAGAGGAACACTTTTTAATGCATTTCAATGAGGCCACAATATCCTCAATACCAAAATCAGACATGGAGAGCACAAGAAAGGAAAACTAGGCCTGTCTCACTCATGAGAGGTTTGCAAAAACCTTAAGGAAAATATTAGCAAATCGAATTAAGCCATGTATGAAATAGATAATACATCATGGCCAACTTGGGTTTATTCCAGGAAAGACAAGAGTGATTTAACATTGAAAAATCTACAAGTATCATTCAGCATGTTAATAGATTAAAGGGAAAAAAAATAGATTAAAGGAGAAACAGCATATAATCATGTAAATAGATGCAAGAAAGTGATTTGATAAAATTAGATATTCACTTATGACAAAAACTCTCATAAATAGTATCCACTGAAAACCTACAGCAAAGTTTTGCTGAGCATCTGCTTAGGGATGTGCTAATTAATTAGTAAAAAAAAGACAGAGAGCCCAAGAACACACATACGTATATGGAAATGTGGTATATAAGGAGGTGGCTTGCTGGGAACTGGAGAAAGAATGTAATCGTCCACCAATGGTACTAAGGCATCTGATTATCCATATGGAAAAATGAAAACTGATCCCTATCTCATATCATGCACAAAATTAATTCTGATAGAGACTTAAAAGTGCCAGGCCAAATTAAACTTTTATTTTAGAAAAATTAAATAACTGGCCTGTGACCTCAGAATTGGGAAGAATTTCTTTGACAAGACAACAAAAGCATATATCATAAATGAAAAGATCAGCAAATTCAGCTACACTGAAATTAATAACTCTCACCAAAGTAGCATCAATAAGAGAAAAGAAAAAAGACAGTGTCAACATATATAACTGACAAAGAACTAGTAAGTGAAATACACAAATAGTTCTTACTAATTAATAAGAAAAATGTGTAAAAGAGTCATTTCACTGAATTGTAAAGAAAACAGCCAGTAAACACTTAAAAAGATGTACAACTCTTTGTTAATCTGGGAAGTGAAAATTAAAACCACAAATAATTTCACCCCCACCAAATTGGAAGAGTGGTACTATCAAGTCTCAGTTGATCTGTAGGAAGTCTCTAGTCTTGTTGACAGAAGTGTCCATGGATCAGCCAAATTGAAGCAACACTTTAGCACCATCTTATAAACTTGAAGTAGTACATATTTTGCAATATAGGCCTTGGATGTACGTGGTCAAAAATTGAGAAGTGGGTGAGCTTCAGAAGGAAGCATTCCACGTTCAGCTGTCGGGGCAAATATGACAAGACATTGAAGCAATCCCTGGGTTCTCGTAATAAATGGACATTTCTTCACCAGGCAAAAGTACAGGAGACTTCTAAACTCTCAAGTCTTATTTTCATACCAAAAATAAAACCATAAAATTTCTGTAAAAATCAGTGTTACTGAAGATCTTGACAGTCCTTAAAAAAGGAAGGAAACTCTGACATGTGCTACAACATGAATGAATCTTGAAGATATGCTAAGTGAAATGAGCCAGGCACAAAAGGAAAATTATCGATGGTCTCACTTATAAGAGATACTTAAAATAGTCAAATTCATAGAGAAAGGAAGTGGAACAATGATTACCAGGGGCTGGGTTGAGGGGAAAATGTGGAGTTAATGAGTACAGATTTCTATACGAGACATTGAAAGAGTCCTGGAAATGGTGGTGATGGTTGCATAACAATGTAAATGCACTTAGTGGCACTGAACTATACACTAGAAAATGGTTAAAATGGTAAAATTTGTGTATATTTTACCTCAGTAAAAATAAAATCAAGGGTGAGGAGGACCTTGGTGGATGTCTTGTGCAGATGATTATTCTTAGCAGGATTAGTATGAGTTTCATTAAAGAAACCAGATAGGTATGCATAAGCCAATATCTTTGACATGGTATCTGAGAGCCTCTAAATTGGCAGTCACAAAAAGGAAAAGTCAAGGCACCATAAAATAGAGAGATTTTCTCTGTGAACTTTCAACTTGGACATTTTATAAATGCCAGCAAAGCTACTAGGTGTCCAAGTGAAAGTGTGTCACGTCTGCCCATCACAGATATACCAATGCATTCATGCATTTACTGGGTAGTTACTGTATGCCAGGCACTGTTACAGGCCCTAGTGATGCAATGGGAGACAAAACAAAGTCACTGGTCACCTAGAGCTTAGATGTTAATGTAGCAGGTGGCTACACCACTTTGACGTTGCTCAATGATTGGTTAAGTATTGTCACTTTGAACCTGTCAAACAAAGTAACTTGTGAACTCTTTTTGGCAGCCTATTCTATGTTTAAGTAGAGGACTTTCAAATAGGAAAACCAGGAAGACAGAGTCAAAGCAAGTAACTCCTCTCTCTCAAGATAAACCTAAAAAAGAATCTGAATGTCATTTTACCCACTAAGATCTTGTCTAACAAAATCTTAGAATCCTTAAATATACCAACATATAAACATGGGGAGAGAGTTAAGGGATGAAGGAGAGCTGACAAGTCTAGGTTCCACCCTTGGGGCACATCAGGGTCTGGACGTTGCCATGGAGCCTGAGGGCCCGGTTCAATAACAAGGGGGGTGTGTGTGTGTGTGTGTGTGTGTGTGTGTGTGTGTGTGTGTCCCTCCAGGCCAACCTGGGCCTCAGAGTCCAGGTAAAGGTGCATCTTCTTCATTTTCTTTCTTCTTCCTTCTCCCATCCTTTATGTCCTCCATCATATTCAACGGTTAAGAAGGACCTCCTATTTCTGGTTCCCATGTTCTCCATGGGGAATATACAGATGAATCCTGAACCCTGCCCTTCATCAGCTCACACTCATGCTCCAAAGGGTAGCCCACCTAAGAAGCCCCACCTGTGGGTCACACAAGCCACCGGCACTGGGTCAGCTGACTGAAAAATGTCGGTCCAGGCAAGAATCCTAAAAATAGGTTAACTTTGATTTGCTTATCTCTTCAACCAAGGCCAGATTTTTCTTTTTGTTTTTGTTTTTGTCTTTGTCTGCTATTGCACTGTATTTATCTTGCATGGACACCTTGTTATCCATCTTCTTTGGTTCTCCTGATTCCTTTCCTTGAAGGGGGAGCAAGAATATAAGGACTCTGACAAAGCAGGTGGAGGACAGTCCTGGATTTTGCATTTTCCCATTCCTTTATAGTCTCTCACCCACACCTAGTCTGACAGCCATTTTTTTTTAAAGGGACTTCTTTTTTATCAGTCGTTCCAAAGCTTTGCCTTGGCCTTTCATGGAAATAACAACTCTCTTTTTGCATTCACCTAATTCAAAGAATATTTGATTACATTTCCAATTGCATCAGAAATACAAACAGCATAGAAGCACACTTGATAACACACAACTCACTCTTGGTAAGCATAAAGCTCTACCAGAGACAATCTTACTAGCCTTGGGCATCCAGCCTGCCCTGGGTGTCAGCAGAGAACTTTATGCTAAGCAAAGATTGGTTAAGAGAACAACTAAGGGGGGAAATAAGGGGAAAGAAGTATATAGGCTTTGGGAGCCAAGCAATCCTGTCAATTCTAATAACAGTCCTGCCTCTTACCAGCTGAAGGACTTGTATAAACCGCTTACCTTCTCCCAGTCTCAGTTACATTTTTAATGAAATGGAGGCCATGATTTTCAACCCTGTTCTCCACCAGGCCCCATGAGTGCTCATAGAAACACACTTGACTTTACCTCGGTCTTTTTGTTTCAAAGACCTTCATTTTTTATCTTTCAGTCCTAAAGCTTGATGACTCAGCCTTCCCTGGCTGAATCTTAAATAAAAAGAGAAGAACCCAAAGGAGCATCTTTTTATTCTTTCACCAGGAGCACAAATTCTTCAGAGATGAGCAAAGGGCCTTGTGCCGGCTTGGAGAAGGGACAAGGGGAGAGACACCAGGAAGCTGTGTTCTAGTCCTTGAGTCTTCACTCGGCTTTTAGAGAAGGAAGCCCTGGCCGGAAACAGTGGGTGGTGGTCAGGAATTGGCAAGCAAAGGGTCCAGTCTTCGGATCTGTATGAGCTCCTGGAGCCCCAGGGCTGAGCCATGGTGTCTGCTCTTAGGAAGGTCACAGTCTAGTGAGAGGCAACCATTAGAGAATTCCAGGACAGGTGCTGCATGTTGCGATGGAAGGAAGGAGCCCACAAGAACTCAGGGAGGCCCCACTGGGGACAGTGTGATGCACTCTGTGTCTTGAGGGATTCTCTAGGAGGCCTGAGCTCAGTCTTCATATCAAGTCTCTTCCTTCCTTGTCTTCTGCCCTGACATCATTCCTCAGCCCCCAAATACCCTTGCCCCCCTCTTCCCAGTCCTGTTGAAACCACGCTTCCTTCTCTGTGTGTGTCTCCGGAGAATGGGAAGGAGCAGAACCCCACATGTGAGTCAGGAACAACAAACCTGGTGCTGGTAGGCAGGCAGCAGGGAACCACACAGGGTTCCAAAGACATCTGCCCAGAATGCACTGATCCCTTTTGGGGATTGACAGGAAGCAAGCTGTGGCCAAGACTTCAAAGGATGCCATGGGGGTTTTCAGGCAGATTGAGTGGGAATGGTGTGTGTGCTAAGTGCGGTATCACTTAATCTTTGCAAAAGTCTCACAGGGTGAATATTAATCTGTTTTATACATTAGAAAATGAAGGATCATGTGGATTAAGTCACTTGCTTGCCCAGAATCACACAGCAAAATAGGACTGAGCTGAGGTTTAAACTCGTATCAGCCTGACCCTGACTCCAGAGCCCTTTCCTCTGACACAGGGATATGTTCTCAACTTCATATATTTTCCCAGGAAAACATTTGATGTGAGATAATGCTTCTATAGGATTATTCTGTGTGAGTCCTCTTTGTATTAAATGGCTTTTGGAGGGCTAACCCCGGAGCAGAGGCTCTTAGTATAACATTGTCTCCTTGAAAGAACGTTTGAATTTTAAGCAACAGACTCAGAGGTTGGATTTTTGATTGCCACCCATTCATAAAATAGGAGCTGAGTACACTTAAAAGAAAAATCCTAAGGAAGAGAAAAACCAAGAGAAAACGTGCCATCCATATGGAGAAATGATGTATGTTCCTAGAGGCAATCTGTACCATTTGCATAAAAGGAGTAGCACATAATTCAAGTTTTAAAACATTTTATAATACTTAGAGAGGTGTCAGTTTTCACATCTTTTGAGGAAGATGAGGGGCCGCCTGGCATTAGCATATCGAGCGTGCCATAGCTGAGCAGACTACCATGAAAAATGAGGCTGGGGAAATCAGAGAGAGGGTAATAAGAATGATGAATGGTAAGGTTGATTTCAGAGGATTAGGATGGATCAGGAAGAAAAAAACACTTGTTTTGGGGGAGAAGATCTAAGATCTACAATCACCACCTCCCACCCAGACCCCTCTTTATTTGAGGCCTGTTTAATTTCATCCTGTGACTCAAGTCCAAGGGCTCTAAGTGCTTTATTGTCTCTGGTCATCACTGTGGCTGGTACACTTGAGGGGTCTCGGGATCAAATAGGAGGTGGCTGGCGCCTGTTCAAGGGGCCTGGCATTTGGCACTGTCAGTTGGTGGCTCATGCTTTGGAGTCACTCGTGCACCCAGCAGACACTCAGAGCACCCACTGGGGGCCAGACTGGAGGCCTGTCATTGGGTTTCTCAACCTCCCTCACCAGTGTCCTCGCACGAGAAAGTAGAGAAATAATCGGCACTTTACGGAGATGTAAAGATTAGAAGAGGCACAGGTGCGTAAGGCAGTTAGCACGGGGCTGGGAGACATGGAGTAAGCCTCATATACCCTATTGCCAGTAATTAATAATTAGTGATGCTCCCACTCTCTCAGTAATTTTCGGCCAGCTGCTGGGCAAAACATGTAAACGAGGGATCTTCTTCCTCATGCATTCCACTGCCCTCCTTTCACAGACAGGACAGAGGGCCCTGAAGAGGGGAAGGGGTCTCCCGAGGTTAACTGCTGGTTTGGGGCACGTCCTCTGGTGCCCTGATAGTGTGCTGGAGAAGGGCATGCTCAGCACGGGGAACTTCGGATAATTTAAGCTTTTGGTCTTTTGTCTTCAACACTCACCTATTCTTTGCTCATTAGCTAAATTTTCAGAACTTAACCCCTTTGGGTATTAGTGATTTAAGTTATCCATCACTGGCTTTGTTATACATAACTGATGAAGTTCAGATGCAATTATTCCCAGAAACATCAACAAAATTCCTAGAAGCAAGGTGCTGCCTCTGGAAAATCTGCCCTACAGTAGCATAGCACTCTTTGGATTATGTACCCAAAGAGTTCTAAGAATTGTTAATGGGATTTCTTTAAACAGCAAGGACCTGGGGAGGGGTGTGGAGGGGAGTTCTGTATACCGTATATACAAAATGGCACATTACGAAGTCCTGCAGCAAGGAATCCTGATGGGTTTGGTTGATCCATGGCATTTCTACAGAACAGACCACTTGACCATGGAATACCTTATGGGACAGGTTCCTTAAAAGCCCACTGTAAGAAGCACTTTCCTGGATAATCTGGCCTCTCTTATGAAAAGGATTTTGAGAGAGGGAAGGCCCAATTAAGCAATATTTGCTGGTTGTGGACACCAGGCCATTGAAGTATGTAGAAATGAGGGTTTTGTTAGGTAGCACAGCATTTTTTACCTCAAAATCCTGTAACAACAGAAACAATTTCAAACATCTGTTTTCTAAAAGCTCTATATCACAAGTTCTTTCTAAAAGTAGTTACTACCCCATTCATTACCTTGACATTGAAGGGTCAGATTACAGTTGCGTACTTTTTTTTTCAAAGGTATGAGCTAGCATACCACTGATAACCATTTTTTGTAAAAACAAACGCATAAATCATCTTTACATATGCTATTATAAGGCCTTTGCCATGAGGTAACTAGCAAAGCTCTATATTGTACAAAAGATTTCCATTGTCATTCTTCATGTCATTTCAAAGTGTTATAAAAGTTCTATGATATTCTCAGCCTCACCTTTATAAAAGTAACCAAATTAGTGACATCCAGTAGTACTTGTCTGCCCTGGCTTCAAGGCTTTGTTGCAAACTTTCCTTCAATAATGAAGTAAAGAAATTCAGTATCACTTTGTGAACTCACTTGGAATCCTTTCATTATTCCAATTAAACAGCTCTACCTGGGATCCCTGGGTGGCGCAGCGGTTTAGTGCCTGCCTTTGGCCCAGGGCGCGATCCTGGAGACCCAGGATCGAATCCCACGTCGGGGTCCCGGTGCATGGAGCCTGCTTCTCCTTCTGCCTGTGTCTCTGCCTCTCTCTCTCTCTCTCTGTGTGTGACTATCATAAATAAACAAAAATTTTAAAATATATATATTAAAAAAATAAAAATAAACAGCTCTACCTTTCATACATGCACTTTCCATAAAACCATTGTCATCACTGAAGTAGGAATTTACTGTTCAGATTATAATTTGTCGAGGACATCTTTCCTTTAGTGCTCACTGAAAAGTTGTTCTTTTGGTATTTCATTATCTAAACCAAATCTTGCAAATAGCATAAGCTGACACACATCAGGATCCTCTGTGCTTTGATTTAACTCTGTAGCAAATCTCCCATGTAATTTGTCTTCATACTAGGATCTTCAGGCCAGCTGCACTTATATTTGTGACTCTGCCCAACTATATTTGCTGACAAAGGAATTTACTTCATTTGTTACTGTCTTGTGTGCTTTTTCTGTGATTTTTGCCAGGGCAGGAAAAGCTAGTGTTTTCCTTATTGGATTTTATTATCTTTCGTTTTACATATGAAATCCCCAAAGGGACCACTAAACTCTCTTCATGGGGGTTAGTGGAACGTTGTAAAGTTCTACACAGAGTTTCACAAGACTTTATACCTCATCAAAAAATTACAGAGAAAAAAATAATTTAAAAAATTACGGAGTCTTGTTTTCTTATCCTGGATGCTTTGTGTTTAAGTGTCTTGCCAATCATGCATCCTTGTACTAACATTAAGTAGTATCTTCAGGCATTATACACACTTGGGGTGAAGTTCTTCCTTAATGAAGTGGTTGTAAATCCATATTTGAATCTAAAACAAAAAAATATTTTTTTTGCCAGCTTCTTGTCAGATCTAATTAGGTAGCCATTTCTGTTCTTGGGAACGTAGCTAAGACTCATATTGGAAACAGAGCATCAGCTCGGCTGTTTTCCTGCTGGCCACCTGAGCCTGTCTTACTGGTGTTCACAATCAGTCCATTGCCTTGTAGGACAAGTTTTTAATACCTACTTACTTGGAAGAAGTTTTAGATTTACAGAAAAGGTTGTAAAAGTAGTGCTGAGACTCCCATACTGCCCCCACTCCAGCCGCTCCGCATTTGGTGTCCATTTCCCCTACTGTTAACATCTTACATGGTAATGGTGAACTCTCCAGACTGACAAACCCACATTGGTAGATTGCGCTTCACTTATCTCCACAGGCTTTAGGCATCTTTCACTGGTGTTTCTGTTGGTCTCCTCTGGCCCCCAATGCTTTTTCAGTCTTTCCATGTTTTTCATGACTGACCTTGACCATTGTGAGGTGTACTGGTCAGGTACTTCATGAAATATCCCTCAGGCTTGGTTTGTCCCCTGTATTTTTCTCATGATTAGACTGAGGCTATGGGTTTTTGGAGAGAGTATCACAGAGGCAAAGGGTATCCATCCCCAAGGGCATCACATTGTATCAGGAAGGACCTGATTTTCACACATGGCATCACTAGGGACCCTAACTGTCTGTACCTGGTCAGGGCAGTCTTTGCCAGGATTCTCCACTGCAAAGTGACTGTATTCCCCTTTCATGCTTCATTTTTCAGAAGGGTGTCACTGTACCCACCACACACTGGAAAGGGGGAGATTAAGTTCTACTTCCTAATGAGGAGCAGAATCTACATATGAGAGCTCTTAAAAAAAAAAAAAACATATGAGAGCTCTTCTGTGAGGAGATCTGCTTCTCTCCCCCATTTATTTGTATTTATATATTACATAATTTATTTATATCCACGTAGACTCACTTATATTTATATTATACTTTGGGTTACCATGCAAGGCTCTTTTTTTTTAAGATTTTATGTATTTACTCATGAGAGACACAGAGAGAGAGGCAGAGACACAGGCAGAGGGAGAAGCAGGCTCCCTGCAGGGAGCCCGATGCGGGACTCGATCCCAGGACCCCATGATCACAACCTGAGCCAGAGGCAAACACTCAAGCCACCCAGGTGCTCCAAGCCATTTGTTCATTTTGTGAGGAATATTTTATTTAAAGATTGATATTATTAGATACTATTAAATGAGCTAAAAATAGATATTGAAATTGATGGAACACTCACCCAGGAACATTGAAACCCATCAAAATGTGAGATACACTGCCCTCTGTGTTGACACAGATATGGGTGCTCAAATGACACATCAGCTCACTCTCTCCTTTTTCTCCATCTTTCCCATGCTGCCTCTGTTACAGCAGGGTGACTTTTAGTAGTTCCCCAGCCCATAAGTACACAGGACTTAGTTATTCAACAAATATGTATTACATGTGGGCTGTAGGTCAGGCACTGCTCTGAGCACTGGTTATACAGTAGTGTGTAAGATTGCACAGGCCTTGCAATGAGCTTATATTCTAGGGCAGACTGTAGACACTGAACAAGAAAACAAATGGTCAAATTGGTCATTCCAGGTGGTCCAACATGCTATGAAGAAGTCAAAGCAAGTAATCTAAAAGTGACTAGTGCTCATGACCCCAGTTAGAGAAAGAAGACCCTCTTTCTTTCAGTGACTCAGCTAAATGATTCTGTTGACCCCTCTTAAGACACATGTCCACATCTGAACCCATCTTTGTGTTCTTAGGAATGGTCAGAAATGACTCATTGGTCAACCTGAGTCACATGCCCCTGCTTCTGATGGACCAGGCATGACCCATAGCCCCATGAGAATCATGGGAAGAAGGCCATGTCTGGGTCTGCGAGGGGATGATGCAGGACATACAGAAAAAAGATAGGGGGCCACCACTGAAGGTGTCAGCTGGGAACCAGGAAGCCAGCTGCCTTTCCCAGAGCAGTGATTCATATGGTGCCCACCCCTCAGGGCATTACTGATGATTCCACCAAATTGGCAAAATCCCACTGGACTACAAACCCAGCTGCTCCTCAACCAACCTTGGGAGATTCCCTCAGCTAAAGATTCCGTATCATCCCTAGAGGTGGAATCTGCTTCCCTCTATCCTCTCTGTCCCCAGATCAGTAGAGATACTCCCCAGAGGGACACTGTGGGGCTTCTGTGAAATGTGAGTAAAGTCTTAGTAATTAATCCCATAGAGAGAGGGGGAGTACAGGGCCAGTTACATCTGCAAGTCTTAAGTTGGTTGTCTGCAGAGGAGCCACATGAAGACAACACTCGTTGAGGATTCTTAGGCTGTTTGTAGTGCTTTGCCATTTCCTGCAATTGGGGCCTGCCAGAAATTCTCCACACATATCAAAATCCAGTTCAAACAGATCGTTAACTCCATTTTATAGCAAAATAAATAAATACATACATACATACATACATACATACATACATACATACATAAAGGAACTGAAAATATGGAATGTGATGGCCATGAGAGACTATAGCCAGATCTCCTCATGGATTCATGACTCTCCCAGCCCTGAGTATTATCAAGGATATCTATTTTCCTGTGGTCATTTGTCCTCTCCAACCTCCCCATCCTCAGGCAGGGGAAAAACTAAGAACGGTTACAGATGGCAGAACAAGAAATGGTAGGATACAGGACAGGCCTTGTGCCTTCCTTTTCCAGATGAGGATGCTAAGTAATCACTGAGTCTGGTCTGTCCTCTGCCCCCTTCCTGAGGAATGAATGATGCACTTTTGTCTGGGAAGAATTTTTTCTTTTCTTTCTGGGACTTGTAAAAACCAAGAAGCAATAAGAAGCTGTGTAAAAGGAGACAAAGAGTCACCAGAGCCTTTGTGGCTTGGACTCTGAGTTTCAAACCCACTGTTGTTATTTAATAGCCACTCCGGGTAGTGGTTAGGGGTGAGAAAGGAGGAGGACGAGAGCTGGAATAGAATCTTCCACAATTAGCGGGGCAATAGAAGAAGCGGAGTGGATTCCACGGGCAGTGAGCAAACATTGACCAAGCCTGTCACGATGTCTGCAAAGCTGGACAAAAACAGGCCTTACATTCAGGGAGTCAGCAGTCTGGGCTTTAAATAGGTATAGGGGATGGTGTCACTTTAGATTGTCCACCTCTCATGAACTGAGCGCCAGTCTGCTCCAGGCTCTGCAGCAGATGCCTTTACATTTCTTGTCTCATTGATCCTCGGAAGCAGGCAGTATTATTTCCTTGTATCAGATTAGAAAATAGAGGTTCATTTACATCAAGTGGTTTAGGTGACAGAGCCAAGAGGAAGCAGGGGTAAATTTGCTTTGCTTCTGTGCCTAGCAGCCCTCTTTGGTATCTGCTCAGTATTTTGAACTTGACTAGAAGCGTGGGCCTTACTACCTTACTGGATAGCCCCTGGCTTCATCTCTGGGCTTCATCCTGCCCTTCTGCCTCAGGCTGTGACCATCTGTAGTCCCTTGTTTCAAGTCTTGTTTCTCATTCCTCTTTCCGACATAGAGACTCTGTGTTCACCCTGCCTCCTCAGTTGGCAAGGTGGCTGTTTTGTGAACTCAGAACCTCAATTTCTTCTGTAATTTGATGAGCACCTTCAGTATACCTTCTTGTGCATGCATCCATCAGTCCTGGGCTGGACCACCAACTACAAGGTGGTTGCTGTGACATCCCTTTTGCGGGTGAGGGACTGTCTCCGTGAGACCAGGCAACTTAGTGCCGGCCACCAGCTGATAGGAGCTGGAGCTGTGACTGGCCTGCAGATCTGTCTGCTTGTCCCTTTCTCCTGTGCATCGTAATCCTGAGGATGACAAGGAAAGGGACTTGTGAGACTGTTGTCCTCCTCCTTGAAATACCAAACAAGGGTAAGAACAGAGGGAGCTTAAACTCTTTCAAGAGAAAATGACAAGCTGTTTGGCCCTTACACAAAGAAAGGGGGAATATATTTCCCCATCCTAAAGTCCACATTAATAGGGCTTTTATAAATGATTTGCTGTAGACAGACAGAATGTGAGGATTATAGAGAATGTCATCATCATGATTTCCATTCTTGAAGCAAAGGGCAGCTATTGAATACTAACTACCTGCCAGACACTATGGCACTCAGGAAGAGTAATAAGTCATGCTCCCTGCCAGCCCAGAAATTCACATCCCAGTGCTGCCAGGTGCAGGCTTGTAAATAAATAATTACAAGAGTGTGCAGTGAGTTCTCTACAGAGTTAAGTGCAAGAGTCTATAGAGCACTGAGGAAGGGCCCAGCAACTGCCCCGGTGTTACATAGGAAAGCTTACAGTGAGAATCAGAAAACTTAGTTTGCAGAGGCTTAAAATAGAGGAGTTTAATTTCTTAGCTAAGAATTCTGAGTAGCTATAGACATTGGCTTCTAGACAGCAGGATGTTGACTTTCTCATAGTCATAGGATAGCTGTCATGGTTCCAGTCATCACATCTGTGTTCACAACAAAAAGGTGAGTGGGATGTGAGCAGAATGGCACCTTCTCTGAACCTTATTATTAGGAAATCAAATACATGCTTCCTCATGTATCTTTTTGGGCAATCCTGAATCATATGGCCAACCTAGCTGCAAGGGGGTCTGGGCAATCAGAGCATAGGGTCATCATGATTAGCTTAGACCTTAAATGGATCAGGATCCATTCACAGATGCTGGGAATTACAACTATAAAGTTAGTGTTCTGTCAGGAATGAAGAATGGGGTAGAGGGACAGACCTACTAGGAGGGAACCGTCTGCCACAAGCGGTCAGGCAGAGATTTACAGAAGAGACATGTATTTGAGCTCCGCCATGGAGGTCAAGCAGGCATTCACATGGTAGAGAAGAAGGATATTCTGGGGAGGGGGATAGAGCATATGCAAAGACACACGTCATGAAAGACAGGTTCAAGAAATACTAGGAAGTTCCTCCAGCCTGGACATAGAAAAGAAATTGTAAGCAGGAGTCAGTTTGCAACAGGCTTAACTACCAGGCTAAGGAAGGTCGTAGAAAATCAAGGAAGGTCTTGAGACAGAGACCCGTTTTCCAGATTACCCCTCATTCCCATAACTTGGAAGATACATAGCCCAAGTTCTTGTTCACCTGGCACTTGCACACAGGCTCTGATGTCTTAGCATTTTGGGCACCGTAAGTTACTTTTAGGAACCCTCTGGGTTGTGAGTGCTTCAGAAGCTGAATTTTTGACTGAGCTCTTTCCATAGCCTTGTCCTTGTACCGAGGTCTTGCTTCTACCTTTGAAATGCTTTTTCCTTGATGGGCGATAGAGTCTCGTGTTTCTCCTTTAATCAAGTTGACTTCTGCTGTCTTCCCAGATGATGTTTAAGTTTCCTGAACAGTAATCAATTTCTGTCAATTTCTCTGGCTCACTGCCTGCTGACTCCCAAGTCTGCACACATACTCAGCCTTCACAGACATTTCAGATCCAAATCAGATCACACCCATGGGGCCCCTGGTGCCTGGCAGCTTCTGCAGCCCACCTGGCATGCCATCTGGATGCCTCCTTCTCTGCTTCCTGCCAAGATGGAGGTTCAGCCCCTGTACCTGAGAAGTCCTAAACCATCCTCAGCCTCAGGATCCCAGAGATGAGTGAGGTCCCTGTGCTTAGAAGGGGAAAGTAGGATTCTTTTATGATCCAATAATTCTCCTATAAATTTCATTCATTGCTGTGATCAGAGTCATTTAATGATTACAGACATGAGAGAAATGAGAGAGAGATCCCAAGTATCTCTGTCTCTTTGGATTCAAATCCTGACTCTCTCACTTCCTAGCCATGTAACTTAGGGCAATTTAGTGGACTTTCCCCACCTGTAAGATGGGATAAGGAGACTATCACTTCTACTCTTAAATGAATGTGTTAAATGAGCTATGACAGCAAAGTATTGAGAGCAGTGCTTGGCACATAGGAAACATCTTGTATATGCTAGCTGCTGATAGTAATTACTATTGCCATGCTAATGTGCCTCAGCAAGTAGAGTAAGTTATGATAGTTTCCACCACAAGCCTTGGTAGACTCATACACATTTACCAGCTCTTTGCAAAAATCTATTTCAGGACACATTCTCCATTGTCACTCCCATCTCGTGTGTGAAAGCTTGTCAGCAAATGTCATCTACACCACCGGCTTGCTGCCCCCAAGCCAGCAATGATGGTCCCTCAAGGGACCAGGAAATGACATTTCTCAGTAGTCAGATATGCCCTGATCAAAATTATCAGCAATACTAATCCTGAGTTGGATTTTCCAAAGCAGGCATATGGTTTAATGGAAGGAACAGTGCCTCAGGAGACAGAACGTGGGCATGACTTCTCCCTTTTTGCTGTGTGACTCTGGGCAGGTCTGGGCCTTGGTCTTCTCCCTCTGGGCCTTGGTCTCTTTATATTCAGGTGGCCCTGCCCAGCGACCATCACTAACAATCTCTCTTTTAACATCTCCATAAGAGCCACGTAGCACACCTGTAATTTAAAATGGATGGTTAACTTAATGTCCTGCTCTCTCTCAGTTGTAAGTTCCAGAAAGAGAGTCGTGATCCCCTGTCCATCTTTGCATTCACGGCCCCTATCAGTGCCTGGCACGCGGTCAGTGCTCATTGTAATATTTACTGAATGAATGAATGATGTGGTAGAAAGAAAAAGATGAGGGAGCAAGACAGACCTGATTTTGTATTAGGACTGGTTACTTACTAGTTGGGTGACCCTGCATTAGGATCGGCTTCAGCATTATTGTCTGTAAAATGGGGATACCACGTTGTTTTGAGGATTGCATTGAAAACATCACATGCACGCACACCAACCACGTCTAGTGTATAGCGGGTATTAGATAAACATAGCTATTATTTACTTCTCTAGAGCCTAGCACAGGGGAGTGGAGTATGCTGTGTCCTGCTAAGGAGAAAAAGGCACATCTGAATATACATTAAGTTTCTCCCTGGTGAGAGACTAAAATTTTTTGAGCCAGACGCACATCCCTCAGCCTTCTTGCTGGCTTAGCACTCAGCAAGCACCAGGATCTCGGTCGGAGTGAGCCTTTGAGTAGGCTTCCCTGTTGCTGGGTCGCCAAGTTGCAAAGGGTTTTCCAGAACCCCCTTGACCTGCCAGCAACCACATCATCTTCTCCCCCTTCCTTCGTTCAACCTTTGCTGCTTTCTGTAGAACACCAGGTAGCAGTATCTACCTGGAGGCAATAGACAGACCCAGAGCACTGTCCAGGCACAGAGCAGAACAAGACATGGTGGGATAAGAGGTGGCCTGGAAGGGGTCGGGGCTACCTGGAGACTTGGGTCCTCATCATAGTCCTTGCCCCTGTCCAAACACCCCGTGAGATCTTAGGTAAGCCAGCTCCTCTGTAAGCCTCACTGCCCTCATCTGCAAAGCATTCAGCCCATTGATGCCGTGCACGACAGCAGTAAGGAACCTGGGACTTCAGGTGTAGCACCGGCTTCATGTCTCAGCTCTGCCCCTTACCAGCTGTGAGATACAGACAAGCCTGGTACCATCTTTGTAAAAAGGACAGTGGGATCCAAATGGGCTTTATCTGGGGGATTTAATGACACAGTGTCTCCAAAGTCCCTGGCAGATTTGTGCACAAGGAGTAAAGATTTGTTTGTCTGGGGACCCAGAGGCTAGCCCTTATTTTTACTTCCTGTAAGTTTCTCCCTGTTGAGGAACTTCATGTTTCCTGAGTCAGTTGCACATCCATCAGCCTTCCTGCTCGCTCAGCACTTGGCAAGCACCAAAGTCTCTTGCAGTAAAGACATGATCCCCACAGGGTGTGAGTGACACCAGCTTGCATGCAATTATTTTAATGCGTGGCCCAGGACCTTCTCATGCCCGAATTGGTGTATTCTCAGGGGAGAATCTTCCCTCTCCTTCCTTCTCACATCCTTCAAAAGGCACAGGAAGAGAACACATCCTGCATGCTCTTCCTTCCCTGAAATGCAGGCGCCGCCAAGTGGCGTCATTCCAGGGACGGTCTGCTGGCCCTTCTGCACCATCCTGAATGCTTAACCCGCTTCCTTGCTTATTGCTCCGGTGGACTTCATGCTGGCAGGGTTCGGAGAAAGAGGATGCAGAATGCTGGTAGGCAGGCTGCTGCCATCATGTTTGAGGGGAGAAGAGAACCCACAGAATATGGGGCCATCCTGGCTTGCAGGCACTGGGCTAGGCGTTTGTTTTAAACCTCTTAACTCCTTTGGGGAGTTGGGTTTACTGGTTCCCACCTTACACATGAAGAAACTGAAGCCCCAAGGAATAAAACGAGCTGCCCAAGGACACAGTTAGTGAAGAGCATAGAGCATAGCTGAGATTCACACCTAGGCTGGCCTGACGTCCCCGGTTCTTGCTCTGCCCTTACACCATCCTGGTCTTGGGAGGCTGTGGCAGGTATGGTTTGTACTCAGTGGGTTTCCCGTTGTTGCCATGAGAAGAGGGACTTGGTCTTGCAGACCAGCATTTACCAAGCCAGCGTCGAGGGCTGTGGCTGCCGTACATCCAGGAGACACTGAGAGGGCCCCACTCTCTACTCTGAATGCTGGCTCTGTTCAGGCTCCTGCAGACAGAATGTGGCTAAAGGAGGGAACTAGGGAGGAACCGAGCTCTGGACACCCCATTCCTTCCTCTGTGTCACCGTCAGCTATGCTGGTCCCCCCACCACAGGCGGCAAGTGGGGGAAAGGGGAGAGTGCATTCATATCTTCTGTAACGTGACAAGGCATGAGCAGGGAAGTTTTTAAAACCTGGCTTCTCCTGTTCTCCCCGTGTGGACAGAAGAACATGGGCTTTGGAATCAGGTTTATTCAGACTTAATTTTGAATCCCGGTTCCCATGTTTACCAAGTTTGTGGCCTTGGGCAAGTCACTTCTCCAGGTTCTTCATCTCTAAGATTGCATTCCTCATGCAGGGCACCATGAGGATTAAAAGAAGACCGTGATTATAAAGCTGATGGCAAAGGGTGCTCCCGCCCGGCCCCTGCCCAGCCAGCTCCCCCGCCCAGGGCACGAGCTGTCCCTGCTGGCTGCTCTTCTGGCCCTCGCAGCCTGCATTCCTGTCTTGTCTGTTATGATCAGAGCATCATACTCAAACCCAGGGTTAGTGATTTCCCCCTCAGTGAGGTCCCCAGTGCCACAGCTGAGTTCTGACCATGGCCTGCATGGGGCTGGGCTCTCCCCGCACCCTGCTCACACTTTTGGCCTCATCTCCCACCCAGCACCTGCACTCCGGCCGCAGCACCTGACTTTGTATTGTCCCACGGGTCTTCCCTCTGCCGGCACTGTGCCACCACCGTCCCCTCCATGCTGGCCTCTGCCTCCTGGGGAGCTCTGGTTCATCGTTCAAGCCCCAGCACAGGCATTGAGCTACCTATTCATAGCTCTGGTTCCCATTGACCCTCTCTTCACGAATCACATTCTACGCTCTGTTTGTAGACACATCTCTGGCCAACCACCAGCCAAGCAAGGGCAAGCACCGTCAACAGAGGTGGCTGTGCCTCTCTCAACCCAGTGCACCCCAGGCACATCCTCGCAGGCCTTTCTGGGGTGCTCACCTTGTGCCAGACACTCCTTGCCTGCATTACGGGTATTGACGAGTTGATTTTTCACTGCAGCTATATGATACAGTGTATCCGTCGGCCCTGGCTGGAGGCAGAAAGCATCCCCATTATTCAAACAGAGAATTTAATCTTTAAAAATAGCAACTTAGACATAAAGTGTTGATTTGGTAACTAAAAAAGCAAAAATAGGAAATAGCAGGAAAGAGTTACTGCCCCTGGCGCTGAAGGAACAGAGGGGAGGTAGGAATCATTACATGGGGCTGGCTCCCAGACCTGGGCTGGGGGCTGTAGGCAGCTCTGAGGCAGACCAGGAGGTGCATGCTGCATGCTGGAAAAGCTGCAAAATGCTTCTAGCTGCTGCTAAACGAAGGAAGTGTCACTGCTGCCTTGAAGAACGGAGGTAGGGTGATGCTTGCAGGGACAGGAAGCAACAGGAAGGCCACCTTCCTTTCTCCTCCCCCAGACTCCCAGTCTATCTGGCAGCACCCAGCAGGAGGCGGCTGGCAAGGTAGCAGTAGGGTTTTCAGAGTCCCCACCTCAGCATCAGGAGGCTTGGAGCTGAGAGACAGAAGCTTAAAAGCTGGCACAAGCAGGAACTTTTGCTTTCCCCAGTTCACAGACAAGGAAACTGAGGCACAGACAGTAAGTCACTTGCCCAAGAGCAGAGGCAGGATTGGAACCCGGGCCATGTGGCCTCAGCACCCTTCCTCTTCACCCCTCAGTTGTAAATGGTGAATGAATGAGTGAGCGAGTGAATGGACAGGCCCCCCCCAATAGTGCTTAGGCCCATGCCACCTGCCTACCTCCTTGTCACCCCCCCAGGTCATTCACTGGAACTCCCCCAAGAAGCTGCGGGTGAAGAACAAGCATGTGGAGTTTTTCCGCAACCTCTATCTGACCTTCCTGGAGTACGATGGAAACCTCCTGAGGCGAGAACTCTTTGGCTGCCCCAGCGAAGCAGACGTCAACAGCGAAAACGTAAGAGGCTCGTGGGGCCCTGGATGGACGAGCCGCACCCTTGCCCCTGGTCCCATTGGGATGGGGTGGGGACACTGGTGCTCCAGCGTCTCCCCTGCTCCATGCTCATCACTGCAGGCAGAGAGGGGGTACGCTCAGCCCCGATGAGGTGCACTAACTGGTTCCTTTAGGGGTAGTGTAGGTGGAGAAAGCGTTAGGTACAGGCTCCAGGCATAGCTAGCACCTGTATCTTCCTGTGTCTTCGCTGCTGATAATTTTTTCCTACCTTATACTTCATGTGATGTGCATAGAAACCCTCTTTCTTCCCCCAATCTGAGTGCAGAGATTGAGGCACAGCAGGTTGCTCACAGCAAGCAAGGAGCAAGGTTGGAAGTGATTTGAAGTTCTGGGGAGCAGGAAATGGGGAAGCCGCACACTGTCATGGAAGAAGGCAGGGCATGCTGGGTCAGGCTGACCTGGGCTGGCTTTAATCCCTTCCAGTTACCAAGTACATGACCCCCAGCAAGTTACTCACCCTCTCTGTGCTTCCGTTTCCTCAACCACCAAAAGTAGATGTAAAACTTAAAGGCGGGTTTTGAATTGCATTTAGAGCACCTGGCTCAGCATCTGCCATATGTTAGCTGCTCAATAAATATTTTCTCTCTTTCCTTGACCCTAAGTATTAGAGATAGAAGTGATTGTTCATTCAGTGAACATTTCCTGAGGGCCTCCCTGTTCTGAGCCCTGAGCATGCATAGGTAAAACAAAGGACGATGGTCCCCTGCTGTTGTGGTGCTAATATTCTCATGGGGGAAACACACTTGATAACTATGAATGTTCAGGAAAAATGATCAGCCAGTGGCAGGTGCTACATGGTGGCATATTAATGAGCAGCTGAGCTACTCCACTGGTTTGCAGGGGCCAGGGTGGGGTGGGGCAGAGGGCAGCTTCTCTGAGAAAGTGGTGTTCCATCTGAGTCCTGAATGACAAGAAAGAGCCAGCCATAGAACAGCAAAGGATGAGGGAAATACAAATCAAAGCCACAGTGAGATACCCCCTCACGCCTGTAAAGATGTTTGCTCCCAGAGAACAAAAGATAATGAGAAATGGTTAGATGTAGAGAAGTTGGAACACTGTGCACTGTAATACGATGCTGTGGGTGCTGTGCAAAACAGTATGGAGGTTCCTCAAGAAATTACAGAGAGACCTGCCCTATGACCCAACATCCCACTTCTGGTGTGCTTCCAAAAGAATTGAAATCAGGATCCTGAGGCAGTATGTGCATTGCCGTGGTCACTGCAGCATTACTCTTGATGGCCACAGGTGAAAACAGCCCAGTGCCCATCGACATCACAGATGAATGGATAAAACGCCATGTGTATGAACAATAGGATATTGTCCAACCTTAAAAAATAAGGATATCTTACCATTTGTGACAACATGGGTGAACCACGGAGATGTTATTATGCTAAGGAAAGAAGCCAGTCACAGAAGAATAGATACCGCATGATGCCCCATGTGTGAGACATCTAAAATAGTAAATGCACAGATGTAGACAACAGAATGCTGGTTACCGGGGAGGGGAGAGGGGTTATGGGGAGCTGGTGTGTTTAGTGGGTATAAAGTTAGAGTTACACAACAGGAGTAAGTCCCAGAGATTTCCTATGCTGCACGGTGCTTGGAGTTAACAGGGTGTGGTGCTCTTAAACATTTTAAGAAGTTGGATCTCATGTGTTAAGTGTTCTTAACACACACACAAAAAAACTAAGAAACTTCTGGGGGTGATGGATAATGTGTATTACCTTGATTATAGTGAAAGTAGCATGAACGTAACACGTCTAAACTCCAAATTGTTTTCATTATGTTAACTTTTTAATTTGCCATTTAATATGCTATGTTAATACGCCGTCTCCCCATTTCAGTAAAGCTGGGGAGAGAGGTGGAAGAGCAAAGGAAGTACATTCCAGGTCGGGGGGAGTAGCTAGTACAAAGGCCCTGGGGCAGGCCACAGCCAACATGAAGACCTGCAGGATGGCCAGTGTGCCCAGGGGCTGGAGCCCAGGGAGGAGAACGGCAGATGCTGAGCATCAGAAGGGCAGAAGGCCGAGTGGAAGGATGTTGTGAGCAGGTGAAAGAGTCAGAATTTCCTTTTATTACTATTATCGTTATTATTTATATTCTTATCTTGGATGTCAGGAGAATTCCTTTAGTTCCCAGCGTCAGGGGATGGTGTCTACGGAAGGTCTGGAGGACGCACTCACCTGGCCCTTTACCAGGGTGACTGGTCCCACGGCCACCCTGCCCTCTGGCATCTGCTCCCAGGTCACAGTGGAGTCCCCTTGAGCTCTGGGCCTTCTCCACATCACCTTCCATGCCTTTGTCAGTGTCTGCCCTTCTCCACCACTGGCAGTAGAGAAAAGAATACCATTAAGCACTTGAACTCTGGCTCAGAGTCTGGAAAGCACTTTAGAGGTTTCAACAAATGCTGTGTTCTTCTGGTTTTGCCATCCTCTCTCTACTCAAATCAGTATTTGCCATCATCATCAATATCTGAGTGCCCATTCGGCACTTTTTCCCTCAAACACTAAAATGAAAACTGTTCTCTCACCTTTGTTTTTTCCTACATGGAAAAGACTCCATAAAAAGCCTTGGCAGGATGAAGCCACCAGTTAATTGTTCTATCAGTGTGCTCCCCAAGTGCACTGTTGGGCATCTTACAAAGTGGGACTCCCTTTATAAACTACCCACTTGCACCTCTTTCCCCTGCTGGGTCATCAGAGTGGGGAAGTCATCGGTGGTCCTTCTCCTAATCTGACTGTATTTATTTGCTCAATAAGCATGCATCAGTGCCAGCCACCTGCCAGACACCCTGCCAGGCCACCCAGGTTGAACTTACAGGCTGACTCCATCCCTATACATAAATCGCTTGTCATGTAACAAATGTTAGAGATGCCAAGAGGATGGTCACCTTGGGTCCAGGGGGGGCCATGAGCAAGAGGGCAGCCTTCCCTGAGCACTCACCACAGCTGTTGTCCCAAACACTCTGCCCTTGACTGTGCAATAGCCACAACCACCACCTTTGTTTCTTCTGCATTCCAGTCTCATTCCTAAAGCAGGGCCTTTGTGCTTGCTTCCCCTCTGCCTGGAACACCCTGCCCCTTAGCACCCACCTGTCTCAGAGGTAGCATCCTCAGAAACTTGCCCCCCTCCCCTAACAGGGGCATCCAGTGATGCTATAAGTCACTGTGATGTGCCCCATTTTCTTTTTATCAGAGCACACACTACTATGCACAATTAGTTGGTTCATGCAATTGTCTCCTATTCCCCCCCCCCCCCGGAAAAGAAGAGCAGAATATATAAGACCCTTAGAGACTTTGCCTGTCCTGTTCACCTCTGGGGACTCCTTCCTGTAGCAGAGAAGCAAGCACATCATAAGCACTTAACAAATATTTATTGAACGGGTTGAACAAATAATAGAGACAAAGGAAGTACCAGGTGAGGGGAGAGCAGATGGAAAAGCAGGGAGTCCAATGAGAATATGCTGGTAGTCAGTTTCCTAGAGCACAGGCCTGTTAGGAGTGACAAGGAATGAAGCCGACCGGAGGGGCCTTGGCTTTGCTTAGTTTAGACTGACCCTGTCAGCAGTGAGGAGCCACCAAAGGGCTTTAATCATGGTCAGATTTACATTTGAGAGAAATCACTCCGTGTAGAGAATACAACGAGAAGGACAGATTGGAGGCAGGGAGGCCAGTTAGACCATTGCTACGTCCCAGGCAAAGAGATGGCAATGGGGCTCTGACCTAGGGCAGCAGCGGCAGGGATCAGAGAACAGGTGGGTTGCTTTGTGGGTGCTAAGACAGGGGCAGATACAACTCCCCCTCACAAATCAAGAGGGTAGGTCCCTGTGCCCTGCTGCAGCCAGGTTCCTCTGGCCAAGCCCACCCCCAGAGAGGGGCTGGGACAAGCAAATTGTAACTTTGGGTCCCCGAACATTGTGTCCCTGGGGGGAGTTCCACCCTCTGGCCCTTTGCAGCATGTCGAGTGTTAGGCAAACACAGCCAGAGGGAAAGCACAAGATCCTGGATCTGGGCCAAAGCTAAATGCTCCCAGCCCTGGGGGTGAGGTCGTTAGAGCTTTGACAAGCGCACAGAGGGTGGCAGTGTCAAAGAAATGACGTTGGGAACCTCTTCATAGGACTGCAGGCCCTAGAGGGGAAAGGTCTCCAACAGCAGTGTCTCAGGCAGATAGTCCTTCAAACAGGCACCAGCTGCAGGGCTAGTGATCCAGGGGAGCGGTGCAAATCAAAGTCTGCTCCAGTGAGGGATGCAGACAAGCGGGGGTCATCCTCCCGTGTGAGGAGCACCAGACCAAGACGGCACTTCAGTAGCCCAAGAGAAGGGCATTTCACCGGTAAGGAAGAGCAGGTGCATCACAGGAGACTCCCTGGAGGAGGGAGGATTTGAAGGCTAAGAAAGGTGGACCTAGTGGGAAGGAGGGAGCAGTGGAGACCCGAGGTGAATGGGAACAGGGCACATTCAGGCGAAGGCAATGTGAGGGCATAAGCAGTTGCACAAGATGGTTATTATTTCTTCACCGGGGAGGTGATGATGGTGGTGATGATAAGATGGTGGGCTCCCCTGTCATCACAGATCACTCATTCAGGAGACACGTGACTCAGAGAAGTCATGTGAGTGCTCTGAGGGTCACCATCTGATAAATGGGGACGGTGATGCCTTTGTCACAGTGTTTCGTGGACACTTTATGTTAAATCACCATAAATGGGACTCAGCACCAGGAACACAGTGTTCACTGAGGTGCATTTTTTCACAGATCACGATACTGAACCCATCTGAGATTGGGCCCAAACCTGTTGTTCCACGAATGGTCTTCAGGTTTTGTTAACATTTTTCCTAGGCAGAACTCCAGAGAGGGGAGCTACAGCGTTGCTTAGAGCTCCGTCTATAAGCATCCCAGGGGCTGTCGCTTTAGCTCTGGGCCACACAATCCCAAGTGGATTTCCCACCAATTAAGAGACTCTGGGTAGGAAGGGGAGGCCTTTGGGCTGACCCTCCTGCTGAAGAGAATACACAAGTAAATTCAGGAAGCCAGTGTGAAGCTACGATGGGAGAAGCAGCCCCCATTTTAGATTCTGTGTTTGGGGTTCTTCCTCTAGGACGAGATGGTTTGGTTTGGAAGAGCAGCCTCCATCTGTGGTTTAGATAGGCAGTAGCTGATGGGACACACAGCCTGTCCTGTCCCATGACATCTCTCCATTTTCCTCAGCAACCTTGCCCCTCAGGTCTATCCAGGGAACCCTGGGACTCCACAGAACACAGGTGGATAAGCCCAGATGTTCTCCACCCCAACTCCGTGCAAAAATCCTGCTACAGCATCTCTAACAGGCTTGCATCCGGCCTCCGCTGGAATCCTCCCAAAGACAAGAAGCTCATCACTTACAACAGCTTCCTCCACTACTGGGGAAAGCTCCAGATGCTAACCCATTCTTCCTCATGATGAGTGTAGTCTTCCTGTCTGTAAGGAACCCATTAATCTGAGTCCTGTCCTCTAGAGCAGAGAAAAATAAGGGCACCCTACCCCCTGGCATCCCTGACAGCCTGGCAGCTAGGGTAGCATGTTTCCATACATTGGTTATTTGGAAACATGCAGCTCTTCCTAAGCACTGTATTTGTAAAGCGATGCTGTATCATCAGGAGAGCCTTGTTCCACCTAAGGGTATTTTCCAGATAAAGGAAGCTCACCTTTTAAAATGCAGAGTTATTAGAATATATACATTTGAATCCATTTGGATGGGAATCTTGGTCAAACACATATGCCCCCTTTGGTAACCTAAGTATACGAAACTCAGTTTGCAATTTTCAGTAAGATCACTCTGGCTAGGCTGAGGGGGCAGGAATTGGCTAGAGGAAGGAGGATGCTATTTATCCTGGCAGGAAATGGCCTCGGACTATCCTGCTTATTCTGCAGATTCCTTTCTGACAGCTGTCACTTTGAGTTCATCAGCTTCAGAACAACCCTTTCTGGGCTCACCTCCCTGTTCCTCCTTCCTCTGGCAGCTGAGGAAAGAAAAACCAATGGTATGTAAGTTGGAAAGACCCAAAGTAGAAGAATCATGCGCTGTTGTGGTAGAAGTTCAATTATGAGACATAGCAAACCTCCAAAATGTGCAAACAAAGCAAAAAACAAACAAACAAAAAAAAAACGACCCCAGTGAGCTTTGACCTGTACGTGGAATTGTAAATCAATGGACAGTGTCTGCAGACTTAGAGCTTCTTTAGCCCGTGTCCACAGCAGACCTCGTGAATCGATGGCCCAGCCCATTCCACTCGGGCTCAGCCCTGTTCCCAGCATCCTTGCCAAACCGCCCTCCAGGAAACCAGTACCAGCGTCCAAGTGATGACACAGGAGACTCGGAAGCCTGTTGAGTCTGTGTCCCTATGCTAGACGTTCACCACTCTATCTCCTAGCCTGGAGTCAGCTCTCTGCGTCGCTTCAAGACCTTCCTCTGCTTTTTTTAGCCTCTGCCGATTGGGGTTTCCTGCAGGGAAAGAGAAAAGGAAGTGCAACTTTAATCTTCACCCCAATCGAGGGAGGTAGGCTTTATGAGTCACATTTCACAGATAAGGAAACCAAAGCTCAGAAGGGATGAGTTACTTGCTCAAAGTCAAACAGTTCCTATATGGTGGGCCACGATTGGAAAGCAGGTCTGTGTAACTCAGAAGTGGTAACTGGGGCCATGCTTCCCAAGTGGATGGAGCTCCATGGATAAGATGAATATAATGAGAACTACAGGTTACTTGGTGATGGTTCTAGTGGTTTTTACTTTTACAACCATCTCTTACTCTTTCACAAACCCTGCAAGGTAGTGATCACCTCCATTTCTAGAGGAGGAACTAGAAGCTCAGAGAAGTGAATTCCTAGAACAGGTAGTGGCAGCCCTGGAACTCGTGTGAAGCTTGACCCATGGCTGAGTGGTCTTTGTGCAAATATTTATAACTCTTCGGTCTACACCTGCAGTACCTGGCCTGTACCCCAGCACCCCTGTGTCCCAGGCCTCCTGACTTAATTTTTCTGTATAATATGTACCACTAACTCAATAGATTATATTCTTGACTTCTTTATTTTGTTGATTGTGTCTTTCCCTATGAGAATGGAAGCTCTGTGACTGCAGGGATTTTTACCTGTTTCATTCATCAATATATCTTCATGCCCGTAAAAGATTACCTGGCACCTGGTATGTGCTCAGTCAATTTTGGTGAACACATGAACTATTGTTAAGTCCTTTTCTTTTTAAGATTTTATTTATTTATTCATGAGAGACACACACACAGAGAGAGAGAGAGAGGCAGAGACACAGAGGGAGAAGCAGGCTCCATGCCGGGAGCCCGACACGGGACTCGATCCCAGGACTCCAGGATCACGCCCTGGGCCAAAGGCAGGCGCTAAACCTCTGAGCCACCCAGGGATCCCTAAGTCCTTTTCTTGAAACATCTGTGGAGTGCTGGAAAGATCCCTGTACTTGGAATCAGAACACCTGGCCTGAGAACTAGATCTAGGACTTCAGGGGTAACTCTCCCCTCCCACGGCCTCAGTAATCTCACCTGTGAAAAGGTCAGGAAATAATCCCAGCCTAGGCTGTCATGAGAGTTGATGCGGTTAAGGTGTATGGAGTGTCGCACATCCGCAGGAGGCCTGGTTCCGAATGTGGGCCGAAAAGCTCATCCTGACACCTGAGATCCTGCCTCCCCTCTGGAAGGAGGGTTTCCAGACTCAACTCCCTCATCCTACAAGAGTTTTGGGCAGTCTGTGCGGCCATGTTCCCTGATACCAAGCCCACCAAGAAGAAAGGACCACAGCATCACCGTGGCTCAATTAGAATTTAAAAATAAGACATATATAAGCAGACTCTATAAACACTTTGCAGCATCAGTCTGCACGGCAGTGCCAGGGAACAGATGGCTCTGTGGAAACAGCTGTATCCCAGAGAAACCCCAGAGAAAAACCAGAAAGCATTATTGCTGTCACGTGCAAGCTGCGTGTCACCAGCTCTTTAATCACACGGTGGGCAGCAGAGCCCTCGGGTGGCCAGCACCAGAGCCCTAAGACAGGCTGCCCAAGGCCAGCCTCCAGGGGCCCTCCACAGGCTTGTTAAGCTCTAGAGCCCAAAAGTCACAGCGTTTGCCTGGGAGGCCAGGGGAGAGAAGAGAGGGAAGCGCCATGGGGTCAGGATCCTGGAGAGATGTGTCTGGGCTGCAGGCGCCCCATCGTGGCCTGTCTGCTTTGTTCCCATCAAGCTCCAACTTGTACACATCCCTCATGCATGCCCCTAGGCTCTGGTTGTAATCCATCCAAATAGGTCCTGTCCCCTCGTGTATGTTTGCTTATGGCAGCTCCCTGCCCTCTGCTTCTGGCACACTCTCTCTGCTAGCCAGCTCCTTGTACAGTACCTAAGAGGGCAGCCCTGGAGCAAGACTGCCACAGGTAAAATCTGAGGAGTACTTAGATGAGAGTTCAGGCCATATGCTTAAACTCTTTGTGCCTCAGTTTCCCCATCTATAAAAATGGGAGTCTAACTAGTCCGCCTGATAGGCTCAGTGAAGACTAAATGACTCGGGACAGCTGAAGAGCTGTGGTCAGTGTGGCACACAGCACATGCCCACACCTCTGCCCCCCCCCCATTAAGTTTCGTTGGTATATGAATATGCAGTATTATGATTGCTAACTCACTTCATTTTTTTAAGATTTTATTTATTTATTTATTTATTTATTTATTTATTTATTTATTTGAGAGAGAGAGAGAACACGAGTGAGCATAAGTGAGGGGAGAGGCAGACTTACCCGCTGAGAAGGGAGCCTGATATGGAATTGATCCCAGGTGCCTCTACTAAGTCACTTCTTTATTTCCCCACCCAGACTGTGTGAACAATTTAAGCATAGAAACTGGGGTTCATTCCCCATTCCTAGCACAGGGCTTAGCATACAGTGAGGGCCTATTGTATGCTGTTTACAAATTAATACTGGTACCCAGGAGGGAAGAGACTAGGCCTTTTCCTCATTATTTCCTTAGAGCCTGAGTGCTAGAAAGATTCTCTCTGAACCTTCTCTATATAGCCCTAAACCCATGCCTTTCCCCTCCCGTCAAAGAAGGAAAGTGGCCCATTGTTGGCTTTCCTTAGTAAATGTTTTGAGCTTCCAGAACTTTGTTGATTAATACACCCATGAGCTAGTAATCTTTCCCTACCTGTTTGAGTGGTTTAATAAAGCTTTCCTGCTTCATGGAAAGCCACAGGGAAGAGCCCTGAGGTAGGTTTCAGGAGATATGCGTTAAGAGTCCCAGTTCTCCAAGCAAATCAACTAAGGGCAGTAGGGCAGCCCTGCCTGTCTCACTCAGATATTGGGAGGAACAGATGAAGTCAAGGGTATCAAGGCAACAGAAAACTGAAGGTAAATGTTGAAAGTATAAAGCAGCATTCTGGAGAGTTACTTTACCCACAAGAATCTTCCACCCATGCTGCCAAGGCATCAGAAAGAGCAGTGTCATAAGAAGTAGACTCTTTACTTGGTCCGTTGTACTCAGTCTTCATCACTCACTGGCTAGAAGAGGCAAGCAGGTGTGTTAAAGTATCACAAGCAGTGGTGAAATGGGCTCAGCATGCTAGAAGTGTATTTCTCACATCGGCCCAAATGGATGTTTGTGATTGGCAGGTGGCTTTTCTCCAGATTCAGGGGGCCAAAATCCTTCCAACATGTGGCTCTGCCCTCCACAGAGCCTTGGAGTCCTCTCCTGGATGCCCTTGCTCTGGCCAACAGAGAGGAAGGTGCACAAGTCAGAGCCTTGAAAGTGGTAACCATAGTAGCCAGAACTTGCCCATATTCCACTGACCAGACTTGGCCAGTTACCTTACCAGAAGGAAAGCTGGGAAGGCAGCCTGGCTGTGCACTCAGGAAGAGAAGAGAATATGAATCTTGGTGCATACAGAAGGTCTCCGCCACGGCAGGGAGTGCATGCGTTCAGCATGGTCCCTGTAGTCATAGAACCATCTAGCATTAGAACTGGAAAGAGCCCCAGAGATTGACTAACAAGGCATTGTAGTGACTTGATTACGCACAAGAACGTGGGGAAAATACGCCTGGAGGTAATATCCCAACTCTCACTGTGTGACCTTGAACAAGTGGCTAAACCTTTGAGATGATGAATGCTTTCATCTGTAAACAAGGTGGACAGTAGTTGTCCCTAAGCCGTGGAGTCAGCGTGAGTATTAAATGAGAAAGTGCCTGCAAAGCTCCCCGCACGTTCCCTGACCCTATTGAGCGCTTGATCCTTGAGAGCCACTTTTATGAAACCCAAACTCTGTCTTACAAATCGGAGAAATGACTTGCTCAAGGTCACATTGAAAATGAGTGTCAGAGGAATCAGGTCTGAGTTTCCGGTTATCCCCATAACCTCTCTCTGTAGCTTTTCTTGCCTTTGAAGAAGGCTGGAGCCATGGACGCACTTCCAACCCCTCTGAATCCTCAGGCATGACCAGCCATCATCTCTGATAGCTCAGAGGTCAATCCAGGCCACTGTCCTTAAGGATGGGAAGAAATAAATGCAAACTGCTTAAAGGGCCATTTTCCCTTGAGTCCAAATCTCCCTGTGCCTCAGCTGGCTGCCCAAAGAAGCAATTTAGCAAATGCATTTTATCTCAGGAGAAATCTGTCTTTTGTTTCTGTGACTTGCTTGTCAGGAAGCCTCCTACTCCCCCCTGGCCAGAGTATGGAGTGCGGTAGCGTTCAGACCCTGTTAATGAAATCCCTCCCTCCAGCTCAGCATCTCCCTGGAGAAATCACCCATAGTTTGGGTGGAAAAGAGGTAGTTTTTAAGCTGCTCCAACCTTCCCCTTGAGATAACATCAGCCATGCAGTCAGCAGTAAGAAGTCCTAGATTAGAATTTGAAAAGGTACATAATGCAATCATAATCACATGACTTAGGTTTTGTGTAGCACTTTACAGTTTACAAAGCAGTTTAACACGCATTAACTCCTTTGAGAAAATTGCAGGGAATTTGTTAAGTACCGAAAAGTATAAAGAAGCCAATAAGATTCATCCGTGAATTCACCAGGCAGAGAAAAGCTTTGTTAACACTGTAATGTGTTCCCTTTGCTCTATTTTCTGTGTGGCTTTTTGTTTGTTTGTCTTTTTGCTGTATTGGGATCATACTGCATATGCATTTTTATGGCCTGCTTTTTCATGGAGCATTGTGTCTTCCACGGTCTCTTTGATCCTTGCATCTATCCCTGGGGAGAGGAGTCACTGCACTGCCAAGGTGTCCCTTATGTGAGGTCCCAAGACTGTATTCTCAGTCTGGAACTGTTTCTCCTGAGCCGTGCAACTAGCAGATGACTGAAACTCCCTGAGACTCAGTTTCCTCCTTTGTAAAACAGAGGTGTGTGCCGAAGGATGAAATTAATAAAGCAATCCGCCTGAAAGCATTTAGCACTGAACCTCATCATGTTGATGAGGAATATAACATTAATCGCCGGGAAGGCATCTGGTTGGTCCAGAGTCCCATAGATTCCGACATCATATGTTGGACATCATATTTGATGTGCTTGCCACAATACCCAGTGCGGTTGGTAGACAAGGGTATTCCCTAGACCCTCCTCCTTAGGTACCGTGATGGCCACAGGTGACCTAGGGGTGTGGATGCCACTGAATCATATTAGTGGTACCATGAAGTTCACAGAGCCTACTTATCCCTCCAGGACTGCTGGTAGACCCTCCTGACCAGGTCAGGCCATGCTTTGGTGATTCTGGGTGCACTTCTATTGGTTATTGTTCCTTTTTTTTAACATGAGTACATGGCTGGGAGTATATCCAGTAGAGGCTTGTTGAGCACACAGGGTGCTCTAGATGTTCTAGGTATAGGAAATTCAGAAATGAATGGGATACAGCTCCTGCCTTGAGGATCCCACTATATATGGGTGTTTTTCAGAAAATGGCTCCTGGAGCTATCTATCTTGGAATGTTGTTTCACCCTAACTCAAGAGTATGCTTGCGTATATAGAGAGAAATCCCTATACATACATGCATTTCTCATGCTCTGGCCACTAACTTCCTTTCTCACAGGATGAGGATAACTTCTCTTTTGAAAGCTCATCAAGAAAAACCCTGCTCTCCATTATCACATGCCTGGCCACACCCACCCTCACATGTTCCCTCTGTCTTCACTGTACCAGAAGCCATGCACTCCTGTCAACACATTAAAAACACCACATAGATCAAACTGCACCCTCCAACCCCCACCCCCGGAAACAACCCTGTTTTTGCAGAGAGCTTTGCAGATGTTTATTCTCTAAAAGGGAATAATTGCATGTGCCCTTTTGCAGTGTAGTTGAGAGAGAAGGAGGATATGAATTGGTTGTTTCCAGTTGAGGGGCAACATTGTGGTTTCTTGGTATATTTGGGTTCCTCAAGGAAGATGTGGGGACTGTCTCTGACACTCATGAGACAGAAGTGCTATCCAGGCTCAGCGAGCTCCAGCCTTCACTGCCATTGCCCTACTGTCTCCTCCAGGTGGTGGTTGAGGATGGAAAGTATCCACCCAGGCGTCTCCATTTCCTAACTCTGATAACAACCATGTAACAGATGATGTCTGCTGTGTCTTTAAACACTGTACTCTGCATATGCAGGATCTCTTGGAATCCTCCTACAATCCCCTGGGGTAGTTCCTATTATCATCCCCATTTTTACACTTGAAGAAGTCAGGGCCCAGAAGGGTTAAGCACCTCACCCACTCACCAAAGACTGTGCGGACAGGAGTGGGATAGAACCAGTCGTCATTCAGCCACGGTGCCATGTGTGCTTCTTGACCCAAGGCTGAATGAGCATCTTTCCTGGAGAGGCAGCTCGGTAGTAGAAGAATACAGACCCAGGTTCAACCTCCCTGAGTGACCTCAAGATCTCGACATTGCTTTTCAGCTGTCAAATGAGGCTGCACATGCCTCCCGGAGGGGCTCCAAGAAAGGAGATCACACCTACCCAGCACCTTGCACAGAGCCTGATGCATGCTTGTTTGCTGTCTAACACATTTTCAACCATCACAGACCCTTGAACTGCAAATATAGGAACAAATAATGGGCTTAAGAATGATCACCTTCTATGCATACTGTTAGAGGATACAGAAAGAAAGTTAGAAGGACAGGCCTTCTAATGATTATGGTCTTCATGCAGCAAATATTCCGCATGCATGCAGCACATGAATATTAAGCATCTGTCATGCAGTGGGCACGGTGCTAGGGGCAATGGTACAGTGTCACCGTGTCACCAGGAAAGTTGCCCTTAAGTAATTTCAGTTCAAACTGACAAGTGCTTTAGTGGAGTTATGAATCAAGGCCTCTCGGGGCACAGAGAAGTGGACCAGTCCTACCTGGCAGGGCTAGCAAAGGTCTCAGACAGACAACGTGTCATCCAGGCTGAATTTTGAAAGGTAAATAGAAGGTCCCCTGGTGGAGAAAAGCAGGTGAGGGGAGGGAGGGCAGTAGAGAGGGTAGGACACATACAAAGTCTCAGAGGGAGAGAAAGGCAGGTTTGGGGAGCAGAGAGGGCATTGGTGCAAGTACAGAGTACCTGGGGGTGGGGGCGGGGGAGCGATGGGTCAGGGAGCAAGAATATGATTATCAGCAAGGATCTGGATTTAATCCTGCATGTCAGAAGGGGCCCCTTGGCTCATAGAATATTAGATGGAATGAGAATTCCAGTTTCCTGGCCTTACATGGGTCACACTGTCGGCATAATAGGAATCTTCAAATAGGCCAGAACTTCAAATTTAACATGAAAAATTGAAGAGACTCCCCGACTGCATCCTTGTTAACAGTTAAAAATTTTAAAGGTGGGTGAGAATATCTCATAGATCACTGGATCTCAACTGATCCTCCAAGCAGCATTTGGAAATATGGGAGGGGGGTGCATTTGGAGTTGTATAGGCTGTATGGAGAACTCTACAAGCATTTAGTGGGCTGGGGCCCAGGAGGCTAACTGTCTGAGGATATATTGGACAGGTCACATAATGAAAAAGCTCCCTGCACAAAATCCCAGTGACACCATATGGGTTATCTGTTGCTCTAAACTTGTAAAACCTCAGTGGAATACAGGAAGCTGAGCTTGGCTGGCCTTGCTCCCACAACTGAGGCAATTGTGGAGCTCCTGCCCTGCTCCAGGTGTGTCTCATCCTCTAGCAGGCCAGCCCAGGCATTCTCTCAGGGTAGTGGTAGAGGCACAAGAAACACACACTTTCTCCTTGAAGCCTAGTCTCAGTATTAGGGCAGCATTGCTTCCCTACAGTTTTATTAGCCAAAGCAAGTCACATGACAAAGAGTAGAGATGTGGGAAGGGGTGAAGAATTGAAGGGATTAAAGCACTCTTCTGCCATTGCACACGTCTTGAGAAATAAAGCTATAGCTTAATCTATCAAGACAATGGTTTTAACTGAGACAGGGTCATGAAGAAGTGAGTTAATATAATTCTTTTTTATTACACTATTGATTTGGAGATTTAAAATATATACATACACCTTTTTCTTAGAAAAAATGCTCTGTTACATTCAGCCAGGTTAGTAGCTCTAGCCCCACAAACTAAACTACATTCAACTATCTGCCATCATGTGATACACTAGGCTGATGTCACAGAAAGAATCTTGTAACCAGCGATTTGACCTTTAGTAAATTCAATTGAAATTGTTTGCATATGTTAAATCCACCCATTCTAAGTGTATAGTTTGTTGACTTCTCATAAATGTATAACCCATGTAACAGTGGGTTACATGTAACACTGTAACCATGACATAGAACATTTCCATTCCACAAAAGACTTCTCTCCTGCTTCTTCTCAGTCCATCCACTCTGCCGCTACACATCCACTGATCTCATTTCTGTCCCTATTGAAGTCCTTTTACTTTTTCATTGCAAATCTTCATCTATAAAACAAGCATAGTCACCCCTGCCTGGGAGGGACACGGTGGGGTTGGCATGACATGGTTGTATATTGGGCAGCTGCACATCCTCAGACAGATCTGCACATCCAGACAGATCTGGATATTGTGCATCTGCATATGCCGGTGTCACACGCTAAATCCTTGTTTCTCTGTTGGCAGGTCATCCAGCTGTTGCATTGGTTGGGGTAGGAAGGCAAGTAGAGCCACGTAAAGAACTTCTCTAGGCAGATTAAGGGAGCGGGACTTCCCAAGAGTTAGAAAGAAGAAAGAAAAGTGGATGCCAAGTCTGATTAAACTTGGCTGAAATGAAAGGAATAGATTTTTAAATTTTGTCTTTGGGTTGGTCTTTTCAATACCTGGTACAGAGATTGAAGTCTGTAGCTCTAGACAAGAGAGAAACTCATGCAAAGGTACTGTTCCATTTGGATTTCGGTACCTTCTTCCCTGTTATTTGAAATTATTGTACTAGGTCACCTATCAAAGCATTTTTTTGTTTTTAAGGAGTTTCTGGTTGCTTATACATTTGTCATTGGTGAACACCATCATTCTCAGCCTAGATGGTGCTTCTTTCCCAGATGGCAAGGACAACTGCCCTTAATTATTGCCTTTTTAAAATTAAATTGCTAAATAAATAAATAACTAGCTAGCCAGCAGAGGAAACTAAGACCAGCGATCCTGTCCTATGTGTGACCCATCAACAAAATCCAGTGAATAACCAACTCAGCCAGAGGCAGGCTCCTAGCTCCCTGGAGCTTACCTTCTTGATCCCATACGCGCGCCCCCCACCCCCTTCTCCTACTTTTCAGCTCCAGAAGCAGCTCTCTGAACTTGATGAGGATGACCTGTGTTACGAGTTCCGGCGAGAGCGGTTCACCGTCCACCGAACCCACCTTTACTTCTTGCACTATGAGTATGAGCCCGCTTCGGACAACACGGATGTCACCCTGGTCGCTCAGCTCTCCATGGACAGGTAGGCAGACGGGCCCTGCCCTCCCCACAATCACTACCCTGCAGCTCTATACTGGGTCAAAGGGAAAAAGGAGAAATTACCTCACAGGCGTAGGCTTGGGTCACACACCTTCCTCTCCAGCCCTGAAAACCAGGGGCTCTTGTCTTCTGGTGAGGGTGGTGGTTTTGAGAACAGAAGAATTGATTCTTAAAAATAGAGCTCTATGCAAATTACTTCAAGGAAAAGGGGTATAGTATAGGCAAATACATAATCTGGAACCACTATCACTGCTAGAAAGCAATTGCTATTTCTTTTCTTAGTATATCGATGAAACAAACATCCATCAAGCCTTTATCAGAAGTACTGACATGATCCCTGCCCTTACATGGCTTACACTCCAGTGCACTGATTCTTAGCTTTGGCTGGGGACAAATTGAATCACCTGGGGAGTTCTTAAAACAAATTCACCTTTGAACTCCATTGCAAACTAGTAAAGTAAGAATATTTGTGTGGTTGGACACTTTGGATTGTTTTATGCATGCCAGGGTTAAGAACATGAGTATTGTGGTATGAACAGCAAGAAAATAGTTAAGTAAAATGATTATGTATAAAATGATTATAATTGTGATAAGTGCTTGGAAGGAACCGAAACTGATAATAACAATGTCAAGAGAAGGACCTTTTTAAGGTAATGTGGTCAGGGGAAATCTAAGGAGGGGCCATTTCTGCAAAGACCTAAAGGATGAGAAAAGGAGTCAGGAATGTGAGTTGCTGAGAAGAAGAAAAAAAAAAAATCCAGGTGGATAAAATAAAAAGTGCAAAGGCCCTGTAGTAGAAAGGGGGTTCAGGGATCCCCGGGTGGCGCAGTGGCTTGGCGCCTGCCTTTGGCCCAGGGTGCGATCCTGGAGACCCGGGATCGAATCCCACGTCGGGCTCCCTGCATGGAGCCTGCTTCTCCCTCTGCCTGTGTCTCTGCCTCTCTCTCTCTCTCTCTCTCTCTCTCTCTCTGTGACTATCATGAATAAATAAATAAAATCTTAAAAAAAAAGGGGGGGTTCACATTCAAAAACATGATAGAAGATCAGTGGCTAAAGGATAGCAGGAAAGTGGCATGAGATTAAAATTATAGAACAAAGTCACCAAAACATTTGGATTTTATTCTCAGTGTGGTAAGAAGTTATTGAAGATATTTACACAAAGTTATATGATCCAATTTATGTTTTGGAAAGCGTCTCTCTGGCTTCCAGGGGCTGCATAGATTCAGAGCCCGAGGTCATTCACTCAAGGCTGTACCCTTCCATACCTGGGTGTCCTGTGTGTCTCCCTCCCTCCCTGACAAGCTTTCTCTTCCATTTACACATAGCCCACAGTGGCTCCCTACCTCCAGTTTCCTTCATATCGTTCCCCCTCAGCTCCCACAATTAGGGAGTTTGATTGGCTCATTTTCTCTGAGTCACCTCAGAGATGCCCCTGCAGCCTGTGGATGTGATTCCATGGGACCATTTCTAGGATTCAATGAGTTAATGGCTGTTAGGTGCTGAGAATAGTACCCGGCACGCTTGTTAAGTGTTCAGTAAATACCACTGGTTACTAGTGGGGAGTGACTGAAGAATGAGCAAACCAATGAAGGAGCAAGTGCTCAGCCACAGAGAGGTTCACATATGGTAGGAAGTAGTGTAGGGGTTGCAAGGAGTGAGTGGAACCTTGCCTCCAGGGACATCTGGGGATGGGCCATGTAGAGCGTGGCTTACAGAAGCAGACTCATCACTTTTATGTGTCCCACTGTGTATTGGCAAATGCTCACTTGTGGGATTCAGTGGCTCCATCAGCGGGTGGTTTCCTGGAGGTTCTTAGGCCTCAGGACTCCTCTGCAGGAACACGGTGAACTTGCCAAGCATAGCAGGTAGCAGGGAAAGACAAGCTGGGATGAAAGGGAAAAGCCCAGAGCTTCTCGCACCAGCTCCATCCTGACCTGTATTGTAACCTCAAACAGGGTCTTCCCCTTTCCGTGGCCTCAGATTCCTAATCTGTAACATTCATGAGACCGCTTAGTAGGTATTGTATAATATCTATTGCTGTGGTGTGCCAGGCTCTTGTGAAGTGGAGGATATTTATGAGAAGACCCAGTTTTTGCCTTCAAGGAGTATAAAGCGTACTCAGGTCTCAGGGTATTAGTTACCTACTGTTGTAGAACGAATTGCCACAGACATAGCAGCTTGAGTAACATTGAGTATCTTTCAGTTTGGGGGATCAGGAGTCTGGATGGGTGCTAGCAGGGTCCCCTGCTCTGCTCTCAGGACTACCGTCTAGGTGTTGCCTGGGGCTGTGACCTCATGGGAGTCAGGGTCCACTTCTAAGCTCATTCTCAGTTCTACGACTGAGGTCCCCGTTTCCCTGCTGGTTCTGGCTGGGGTCATTCTGAGCAGCAAGAGGCCACTCTTAGGTCTTAGCTTTGTGGTGCTCTGACAGCATGGCAGCTTACTTCTTCAAAGCCAGCAGGGGACTCTCTGCAGTCTGTCATATGGAAGCAGTGTTCCATCCCATTCCTGGGTTCAACTCACACTCAAGGGAGGGGGTTATACAGGAGTGTATGCCATGGGGCAGGAGTTGTGGAGGCCACCTTAGAATTCAGCCTGCTACAGACAGGCAACAGATTCTTCCTGTAGAGAGATGCTGTGCTGGGAGCCCCTAGCCCGGCTAGGGGTGGACAAAGAAAGAGACAGGCAGTGTGTCCGAGAAGAGGTTGCCTGCTTGAGTTGGAGGCTGAGTAGATGGGAGGTGGAAAGTACATGGGGAGAGAAGGTGGGTCCCCAAGGTGGAGCAGGTAAAATAGGGAACAAAGAGGCCACCAGGCCCACTGAGAACACAGGCTCTAGTGTGGTTGGAGCTTACGGCATAGGTGAGAAAGCGGAGAGTAGATAGGATGACAGAGGGTGTTGGGGAAACCAAGGCAGGTGGCCCCCTGCCGGCTCAAACCTACCTGGCTCCCAGTGAGGCTCCATAAAGGACTGACCTATAGACCAGAGCCCCAGGGTCACCCCAAACTTCTCTATCTGGCTTCTCACCCAGCCTTCAGTTTGGGTGCACACACTCTCCCACCAAGCAGCACTTAGTGAGCTGGCCATGACAGACCTCTCTTCCCATTGCGTCTCCCTTCTCCTGTATGCCATTCCAAATGAAAATAAAATCTAATCCTTGAGTTTCATGCTGAATGATGGTTTAGATGAGTCCTCTGTTCTCTGGGCAACACAGATGCACCTCAGTCCCCTCAGATGAAGCTCACGTCCTGTAATCTGCCCAGGTGAGTGAGTTCCAGATAATTCCAGGTTCTCACCTCTCAGAGCATCCCTGGTTTTCCTTGGTCCCATTCATGCCTCCTATTAATACATTCCTTTTATCAATAAAATATGGTGAATCAAGATTAGTAGCCGGTGAGTACCTCCAAACTCAGGAGAAAATAGAAGAGACAAATCTGACATATTTTCTAATCAGAATAAACTAGACTGACCTTGAATAATTTGGTCCCTGGAGTCAGACACTGTAGGGTCTTGGTGGCTCTGCCACTTCTTGACCTTGACCTTTGGACAAGTCACCTCTCCAGGCCTCGGTTTCCTCATCTATAACCTGGAAATGACAATGACAGTAGCTCCCAGCTAAGGTTGGTGTAATGATCAGATGAGATCATACACAGCCAGGACTTAGCCCCGACCTACAGTCAATCAGAGGCTCCCTATCATTGATAGCATCATTGGCCAAAATCTTAATATTTGTGGACACTAGACTTAGAGACAAAGAGCTCTGGGTTCAAATCCCACTGGCTTCTTTACTACTCAGCTGGTGATCTTGGGCAAGTCCTGACACCCTTGCTTATCTTTCTCCTTCTACAGAGTTAAAAATATTTGCCTTGTAGAGTCCTAAGATTAAATGAAAAGACTGTCTATGAAGGCCCTTGGCATATATTTGCATTCAATAAATATGTACAGATCTGAGAACTTTGACCACTGCATCTGCACATGGTAGGTATTTAGGAGAAGTAAAGTGAGCCTGGGTGGCTCAGTTGGTTAAACATCTGCCTTTGGCGCAGGTTACGATTCCAGGGTCCTGGGATCGAGCCCCACATCAAGCTCTCTGCTCGGCCAGGAGCCACCTCTGCCTACCACTCTGCCTACTTGTGCTCTCTCTGTCAGATACATAAATTAAATCTTCTAAAATAAAATATTTTTTTAAAGGAGAGATAAAGTGATATAGGAAAACAAAAAGAGAAATATGTGAGTTCAAAGTCCAGTTGAACCACTTACTAGCTATTTGAATTTGGACAAGATTCTTAGGCTTTTTGAGCCTCATCTTATCTGTGAAGTGGCAATGATACTGTCAAGGTCACAGATCGATGTCTGGATTTTATAAAATAAGAAGCTCTTAAGTGACCAGTAGGTAGTAGGTCTACATTGAATATTAGTTTCCCTTCCCTTAGTGTTTTTTTTTCCCCCATGCTAGCTATAGAATTCACAATCTGGAATTTATAGACAATTAGAAAGAAAAGTTTTTAAATTATTAACACTCCAAGTCCATAATTCTGTATACAGTTGCCATCAATAAAAGGATACAAGCAAAACAGAGCCCCTCCTTCTAGTGCCAGCTAGAAGCATCCTCCTGGCTGGAGCTGCAGGACACTGGCAGGACCTTCCCTCCCAACCCACTTAAAGGGAAGCCCAGGCCCCCCTCATATCTGCCACAAACACTAACCACAGAAGCCTTCCCTTCAAAGCACACCCATCCCTCAGGATGGCAGGCACACAGTCCCCCTTAACGCATTGTGACAAGTATTGCCATCCTGACAATACCCCAGAGAGCCCAAGGAGTTCCACACCCTAACGAAAGCTGCTTAGCGGGACATAATAAAAAAATATAGAGCAGTACCACAAGCTGATGGAGATGGTAGGAATCCCTCCAATTATGATGCAGCAGGCTGATTGGTGCCTGTTGGATTGATTTTTAATTGAAGAAACATTTCGGGTGTGTTTGTAAACCTTTGAGTCAGAAGTAGGCCCTACGTGAATGCCACAGTGAATTAGGGGATCCGGCGCACAGGCTCCTATGCCTGGCTCCCTCTAGAATTCCGTTCAGAAAGAATGAACGTCGCCTGCTACAGCTGTGCAACCAGCAGGTCTCCCCCACTCCCAGCATGCAGGAGACCACCCTCCCATCCTAGCCGCAGATGAGGATGGTGGATAGGACAGAGGGGGCTGGCCGGGAGGGATCCTGGCCACAGCATCCTTGCCACCTGGCCAGGAGTCGCTTGCTCTTTCGTGTTCTCTTTGACAAAGTCATTGAGGTACTAAGTACTGGTCCAGGGAATCATGTGGTCTTCTCTATTTCCTGTGAGTGGAGGAAAGAAACTGTTAGCTGAGGTAAAGGCGCCCATGCTTCAGATCACCCAGGAGCTTGTTAGTGACACAAATTCTTGGTCCCACCCACACCTAGTGAACGGGAACCTCTAGAGGGGAACCCAGGAATCTGTGTCATAGTAAACCTCCCAAGTGATCTTGAGCATGCTTAAGTTTGAAAAGCACCGCTCTAGAGAGTGAAAGGTAACTCCTTCTCCATGTAACAGCCATAGTGATCTTCTAAAAAATAGATCTTCCTTAAACTTATGGTGGATGGGGTTATAGCCCAATAAACCCATCATAAGCTGAAAATATTATAAGTTGAAAATGCATTTAATACACCTAACCACCTACCAAGCATCCTAGCTTAGCCTCGCCAACCTTGAACGTGCTCAGAACACTTACATTGGCCTGCAGCTGGATAACTTCATCTTAACACAAAGCCTGTTTTATAACAAAATGTTGGCTATCACATGCAATTTGTGGAATGCTGTATGGGAAGTGAGAAACAGAGTGGCTGGCTGAGTGCAGAATGATTGTCAAGTGTATCAGTTGTCAACCCTTGTGATCGAGGGGCTGACCGGGAGCCATGGCTGCTGCTGCCCAGCACCAGAAGAGAACATCCTACTGCATATTGATAGCCTAGGGGAGAATGCAAATTAAAAACTCAAAAGCACAGTTTCTCAATGCATATCACTTTCGCACCATCGTAAAGTTGAAAAATTGTTAAGTCAACCCATCATAAGCTGGGGACCATCTGTATATCAGGCCAATGTCTTTAAAACTCCCCAATAATTTCCTCCTGTATATAGAATAGTAGTATAGCTGCGTGCTCTGGCCTTCCCTGCCCCATAGGACCTGGCCCCTCCCACTTCCCAACATCTTCTTTCCCTCTGCCCCCCTCACTCGCCCATCTTCCCTCTCTTCTTGCTTCAACATACTACACTCGGTTACCCCAAGGGCTGCTCCCTCTCCTTGGAAAGCTTCTTGCCCACAGTTCTTCAAGGCTGGGTCCCTCTCCTGATCCAAATCTCAAATTCATGGCCCCAGTAGACCTTCCCTGGCCAGCCCTCAGGGTTACTCCATCCTATTTCCTGTTCTCCTTGCCTCTTCAGCCCTTTGCTCCCTCTGAATTTTCTCGGTTTGTTCTGTGTCTTCTCCCTCCAGCAGAAGGAAGCTCCAGAAGTGCAGGAACCCTGTCTTTCTTGTTCATCCTAGGGTCCAACACGTAATCCATACCTCGTAGATATTAAATAAATATCTGTTAGGTGGGTGCATGTTTGAGAGGCAGAAATAGAACCTAAGGAAGAAATTACAGCTGCCACATATTGAGTACCTGCTGCATATCTCATGGTAAGTAGGCTTGCCCTATGGCAGTAGTCACAAAGTTCCATGAGCACCTAGGGTCAAGCCCCAGCAAATAAGCACTGCTTAACACTTCTTGTGTCCTGTTTGAAGCAAGTGACATGGCCATCCCAGAATCAGTAATGAGGAGTATCACCAGAGGGTATAGATTGAGAGACAAGAATGATTTGTTGCCATTTTGTGATCTACAGAGGCATTACTGTCTGCACTGTGCACATGTAGAAATGGAAGCCCAAAGAACCGTCATCCCTTGCTCAGGAATGCTGACACAGCTCAGAGTTCAGACCCACTTCTGCGTAACCCCAGAGGCCACAGTTGCACCTCCATACCATGCAATCTGCCCTGCTCTCATCAGCTGCCTTGTAGGGAGTGAGTTCCCCATCCCAACAGAGGCCAACTGACATTCTAGAATTCCTTCCAACCCAGGCTTGTAAGTTTCAGACTTAGCTCTTTCCCTGCCTGCTCCCTTGTCCTCAGACAGAGCACACGAGGCTTCCTGTCTCAGTAGGCTCCCTGGGGCAGCCCTGGCTTATCTAGACCTTACTGACATCTCTTTGGCCTTTCCTGAGCCTCTGCCCTCCTCTTCCTAGCATGAAGTGATGGTGGCCCTTCCGGGAAGTGGAGAAAAGCATGAGATGGAGAGTCGGGGCCACGGGTCCTAGTGCTAACCAGCTCTCCCATTCACTCGCTGAGGGCTCTTCAGCAAGCCATGCTCCCTCTGAGGCTGAGCTGCTTTCTCATAAAGATGGCATAATCAATTCTTTCCAAACTGAAAATTCTGTAGCTTAGGTTCACCTTTGTCTCTTGAGACCCTCTCTGTCGTCTCCGATCCTTGCTGTGCCAGGTACTTTATCTGCCAGAGTAAGAGACCAAAGAGCGACTCAGCCCAGAAATGTGGACAAGAGCCGCAGGAGAGGAGTTTAGGGCACAGGTGTGGGGAGACACAACCAAGAGAAGGCTCAAGAGAGCAGTGGGTCTTTGAAGCACATCCCCCGGGAGACTGAAGAGGAGGAGGAATGGGAGGGAATGCACAGAAGCCAAGCCCAAGGGGAGAACACATTCGTGTTTGGGGATACGGGCAGCCAAGAGAAGATCCTTGGGGGCATTAGTCCCAGCCTGCGAGCAGTCTGTGTGGAACATTGGTCTGGTTCTGGGCACTGGGTTCCAACAGACCGGGGTGTCAGTCCAGCTCCCCACCTTTGTAGCTCCGTGCCTTGGAGGAAGTCACTTCACCTCCTTGGGCCTCTCTACCTGTGACACAGTGATGACAATCTCAGCGTAAGGGAGCTGGTGTGAATGTCGAAAGCAGTCCCATTGGAAATGCGGCTGGCACACTCCATGCCGCAGAGAAACGGTAGCGATGTTCTGTGTGTCGCTGTCAGATTTTCTGTGTTACCATCATTACAGTAAACCTCGGTCTGTCGCTGTTGTTCGGGTCCCGGCAGGAAGCTTGATTTTGAGGGAAGAGAGGTCAGAAAGCTTGGGGCTGGTGGCAGACAGGCAGGCGTGGCTGGGTCGTCCTCCCTCTTTGTTCACAGAGGTTCCACGGAACACCTGGCACCACTTCCAGTAAAGCCCACACGGCTGTGATGTTTGCTGTGGCAGCACCTGAGAACCTGGAGTATTTCAAAATGCGTCTCTGTTCTGATGCTAAACCCTTGGCAGAGCTTGCTCCCTGCTCAGAAAACTCGGACACAGAGTTAAAATCCCAGGCAGTGGGCTCTCCACCGTGGGGGCTGGCCTCTCTCCCTCCACCAGACGTGCATGCCTCCCCCAAGGGTGTCCCCCCAAATGCACAGCCCCCTCCACTCCATAGACAGTGGAAGTGAGGTGTTGATCATTCAAAACCCCCGATTCTCTGAGCCCAGCAGAGGGCCGGGCCTGTGGCAGAAGCCAAACACAAATTTCAGGCAAAGTAGGCATTGTGGAGAATGCAGAGCCTCTCAGAAAACTGGCTCTAGTCAATTTGATTATTAAGTGTTATAAAGTATGAGAAATGGAGGGCATTTTACCCTCACAAATCTCGTAATCCTCCGTCACGAAAGAGGAAACAACTCCTGGCTATAGCAATTCACAGAATTACCAAGAGGAAACTCTGAAAGTCCATCGAGAAAGCCATCGGTAGAAGATAGTTGTGCCCATTTTCTTTTGTTTAGAAGCAGGGAAATGCATGGAATCTATTTCCTGGTAATTGTCCGGAGAAAGTGGGCATTCCTACTGGGAGACTGCTGATTATGTACCTCTTGCTGGGCAGGGTAAAAAACTGAAATAGGCTTTTGCTGTGTCTGAACCGTAGATCCTACCTGCCAGGCACTTCCAAAGCCTTTGGAGGAAAAAAAAAATCTTCATAGATTTCTCTTCAAGCATTTTTGTAGAATCTTCTCCATTAGAAGCACCTTTTGTCCCACCCCCTCCCCCCGGGCTCTTCTTCCCCCTGCCATAATCCTTGGCACGGTGCCTGTCTTGTAGCCTCACAAAATCGGCAGGGACCCTAGGGCAGTAAAGGACTCTGACAAATGAAGACAGCATCACGCCAGGCACGCTTTTGTCCCAAGCATTCACGTGTTCTCCTGTTCCCTTGCCAAATACCCAGTGTTCTCGTTTGTTCTCACTGTCTCCAAGGCCCTGGCCCGGTACCCGTCTGTACAGGTCTGGTCCACGTCCAAGAATCCAAGCTGACCAGACATCTGGATCCCCAGTTTCTCCATCAGGGAAATGAGGGAAATGACAGCCATGCGCAGGGTCGTTGGGGGAGTTCTGGAAAGGGTCTGGTGCATAGCTAATGATCACAGTTATTATCACTCATGCTTTAATGCTCCTTGTAACTTACGGCCTCACTTTGGTTAAATCTTCTATGCCTGGTCACTGCTTTAGAAGAGCAGTACAGCTGTTGTTCATCTTTGCTGAGAGAGGAGAGGCATAGGACTTCTGAGCTGGAAGGGGATCTTTACATCATTTAGTGTCATTGTCCCCGCCCGCCGTGAGAAGAGGAGTAAAAAGGAAGGCTTCTAGTGGGATGTGATTCTGTCAGTATCCCACCTTCATTTGGAAGCTGATAGAGGCAAGAACCAGCAAGATAAGTGTTTCGATGCCCCTTTTCCAGATAAAGGAGCTGAGGTTTGGGGATTTGCCCCCATCATGCAGTGATTACTGTTAGAGCAGGGATATGAACTTGGAGCTGGTTGACCAGGTATCTGTGGAGGTAGACTCCCATCCCAGGAGGCTGGTGCATGGACTGGGTCCCCGTGGCTCACCTTACCTGTCTCTTCCAGGCTCCAGATGCTCGAGGCCATCTGCAAGCACTGGGAGGGACCCATCAGCCTGGCCCTCTACCTGTCGGACGCCGAGGCCCAGCAGTTCCTCCGCTACGCACAGGGATCCGAGGTGCTCATGAGCCGCCACAACGTGGCCTACCACATCGTGTACAAGGAGGGCCAGTTCTACCCTGTGAACCTGCTGCGCAACGTGGCCATGAAGCACGTCGGCACGCCCTACCTGTTCCTGTCTGACATCGACTTCCTGCCCATGTATGGGCTCTATGAGTACCTCAGGTGAGGCCCGGGAGGGGGGACGTAGGCTCATGCAGTGCCAGGACTAGAACGCTCCCGAGGATGGTCCTCCAGTCCAGGACGGGCCCTGCCCAAGTCCACCCAGAGATAGAGCTCTTCCTGCCGGCTTTGGCTGGGCCATCGTGTCCTCATTTCCCTGAACAGGCTGGAACCCCACTTTGCATACTGAAATGGTAGGGGCAGAACGTGGTCTCAGAAGCCTCTCTTCTGCTCCCAGTCTAATGCTCTTTCTGTAGCTGCTGTGAAAACGTGTCATCCCTCCCCCAGTTTTGGATCAGATGACCTTCATCTAACCATTCTGGAAAGATCACTGCCTATTCTGTAAAACAAATCAAAGTGATGGTGAAGGCTAGCATTTATTGAAGTGCTTGCTGAGTGCCAGGCACTGTTCTAAGAGCCTGACAAGTAGGAGTCCATCCCCACCCACTGCAGTCCCTATGCCGGCTACTATTATTATCCTCATTTTCGGGACGGGCGTGTGTGGGGCTGAGATCGTGAGCTGTCAGCCCCAGGTTACACACCCTCGGAAGTGAGGGCTGGGGGCAGCCAGTCCTGCCTGCAGAGCTATATGCCGCATGGCTGTCTCGGCTACCTCTGTGACTCTGCAACGACCCTTCCCAGCTCTGGCCACGCGGAGGGGCAGGCATCCAGTGGCTGGAGAAGGCCCTCGACTCGGGGAGCAAGAAGGCTGTGTGGGGAGTGTGGCATTTACTATGGAATAACAACCAATCTGAACTGAAAGGCACTGCTGAATTCATATGGCCCTGAAGTCCCCGTGTGGGTAAACTGAAGTCACAAGATGGAAGTCAAGACGTAAATGATCAAATTTTTTTTTTAATCCTTTGCCGCTGGCTTTTGTCAGCGTGAATTATGTCTGCTACCGGGTGAGTGCTTGCCCGAATCCAGGTACCAGAAGAGGTGGTTTGCACATATTTATTATCCTGCTGGATCTACACACCAAGCCCAGAAGGCAGGCGTGGTCACCCCGTGTCACTGTGGGAACGGGGAGGCTCAGCGCAGCACAGTCCAAGTCCACGTGGCTTGCTCCCGGGCTTGGGCAGCGCCTGGCAGACCCCGGTGGGCTCGCGCACTGCTTCCTGTTCGGCTGGCTGCTCTGGGGTGACTGACCGTCCCCAACGGGGCAGGAGTAGGGCTCCGTCCCTCCCGCTGTCTTGCCGTCCTTCCCTCTGTGTGTCTGTCTCTCAGCCTTCCTCTGTCTCTGGCGCTCTCCCTCTTAAAAGAGCCTCTTCCTCCAAAAGACTGGACACCTCTAGTCCGGAAGCCAGAGCGCAGGTGCAGGGTGAGGCCCCCCTGCTCTCCAGAGCAAGGGAAGGCAGCCTGTGTCCTCCGTCCGCTTTTCGGAGCCCCGCTTCTTTCCAGGTTATCCTGGGACCTCGGAACTTCAGCCCCTCCCTCCCCTGCGAGCGGGAGGGCCCTTGCGGCCTGGCCTCTCTCTGTGGCAGCATGACCGCGGGTCAGGGCGGCGGGAGGTGGGCTTCCCAAAGAGCATGGGCTGTGGCGCCCCGGGTGATGCCGGCCCTGGGTTCCCGGAGCAGAGCCCCAGTGTGGGGTGAGGGCGCCCCCGTGTGGCCAGACCTCCCTTCAGAGCCCGATTCCGGGAGCTTCTGAGGCCTCCACACACACAGCCTGCAGGAGCACCAGCTCTGGGAGTCCAGGGAGGGGGGGGTCCCCCCAAAAGAACAGATGGTGGGGGCGAGGGCCACCCTTCACCGAGAAAAGAGAAGCTTGAAGATCAGGCTGCGGCCCATCCTCCCCGTGCGGGGCTCTTCTGCAGGAGCGCCTCAGGGGCCTTCATTCCTAGGAGTTCGGGGTGAACTGGCCCCCTCTTAACAATCTGTGGTCTGCTCCCGGCCTCCAAGCACTATCTTATTATTTTACCTCATGGGCCTCATGTTTCAAAAAACATCACAGACGAACAGATTGTTTCTATGTTCTAGTCCTATGTTTTATTGATCAAAGATGCTCTTAATCTCTAATCAGGACCTTACTCAAGAGGAGACAACCAGTGTCGCCTACTAATTAACATGTTCTTAACGCTGAGTCACCTGAGGCTTGGTTGGCCTTTGCCACCTTGTTACGAGGAGCTGCGTGGTTCCCCTCAGGGGTTTTAAAATATTGCACATTGCTCCTAAAACTCTGTTGCTGTCTTCACAGGCCCTATAGAAGTCCAGAGACCCTACCCTGAATGAGAAGAAATGATCTTGTCCAGTCTTCCTTTTTTAAAAAATTCCAGTAGAGTTAACGTAGTGTAATATTGGAGTCAGGTGTACAATATAGCAATTCAACACTTCCACACATATGACACTTCCACTCATCACAGCAAATACATTCCTGAATCCCCATCACCTGGTTCACCCCTCCTTCCCCACCCCTCCCCCCACCCCTGCCACCCACCTCCCTCCTGGTAACCAGCTTGTTCTCTACAATTAAGAGTCTGTTTCTTGTTTTCCCTCTCCTTCCTCCCACCCCCATGTTCATCTGTTTTGTTTCTTAAATCTCATATATGAGTGAAATTATATGGTATTTGTCTTTCACCAACTAACTCACTTTGTTCAGCATTATACTCTCTAGCTCCATCCGTGTTGTTGCAAATGGCAAGATTTCATTCTCTTTTATGGCTGAATAATATTCCATTGTGTATATACACCACAACTTCTTTATCCATTGACTTTTGACGGACCCTTGGGCTGCTTCCATAGTTTGGCTGTTGTAAATAATGCCACTATAAATGTAGGGGTGCATGTATCCCTTTGGATTAGTGTTTTTGTATTTTGGGGATAAATACTCTGCAGTGTGATTGCTAGATCATAGAGTCGCTCTATTTTTAACTTTCTGAGGAGTCCCCAATCCTGTTTTCCACAGTGGCTACACCAACAGGGCAAGAGGATTTGCATTCCCACCAACAGAGCAAGAGGATTCTCCCTTTCTCCACATCCTCGCCAACACCTGTTGATTTTAGCCATTCTGACAGGTGTGAGGTGGTATCTCACTGTGGTTTCAATTTGCAGTTCCCTGATGATGAGTGACGCTGAGCAGATTGTCATGTGTCTGTTGGTCAGCTGGATGTCTTCTTTGGAGAAATGTCTGTTCATGTCTTGTGCCTGCTTTTTTTAGTTGGATTATTTGGTTTTTGGGTGTTGAGTTGTATTGTCCAGTCTTCTTGGTAAAGTACACATATGGAAACTGAGATTAGAGAATCCATAACTTGCCTGTCATAGAGTAAAAAGGCATTGTGACTTTCCTTATTCTTCTTCTGCTCCATCCTTAGTATCCATTCATTTTTCATTCATTTAGTGGGTAAACTTTTATAAGGCACCTACTACTATGTGCCCCCATATCTGTGAACCACAGAGATAGGACCTGTGGATCCCAGGGCGGACAGACCAACAGGAATGACAGTTAATGAAAGATGCACAGTCTTTACGTTCTGTGGTGGGGGTGTCCCCTGCCAATGGAATTCACCTCATCTGGAGGTGGAAGGAAGGGACATCCTGAAGAGGTTAGATGCAAATGAAGGCTGTGTTGGAGTCCGCCAGTGGAGATTGCCATGTTCCAAGCAGAAGGAGCTATACTTTCCAGAGGGGCAGGGTGGCTAGAGCCTTGATGGGGAGAACAGCAAGAGATGATGTGGCTAGAAATGTAGGCTGTGGTGGGTCCCACAGGATTTCTGATAAAATATTCTGAGTGTGGACTCAATGAGGGAGGAGAACAGTGGAAGATCACTGAGAGAATGGGCAGATTAAGTGTTCATTTCAGGAAGATCATTCTGGTTGCTTTGCAAAGGATCAGAATCAGCAGGGCCAGAGGAAGGGGGATAAGTGAGGAGACTGTTGTGTTAATCCAGGCAAGAGGCACAAAGAGCCTGATGCAGGGATCAGAAGCAATAGGGATCAGAAGCAGCAGGTAGACAGGCCAGTGAGATTTGACAGCTGAAGTCAGTAACTGCCTGCAACAGTGTCTGGACTTTGAAAGGGAAGACAGGAATCACTTCCTAGTGCTACCACCTGAGTCTTCTTCCTTTGTAAAGCCTGCACCCAGAAGTCCTGCTTGGTTTGGCCTGTCTCTCATGCCGCCCACCTCTTGATATGCTGTGCCCGCGTCCGTCCTGGATTGAGCGAGATTACATGGCATTGACTTTGAGTGTTAGGGTGGACAGGATGCTTGCCGAGGCCCAGGAATCCTGTTCCTGCCCACCCTATGGGCCATGGTGAACTGTGTGACTTCCAGCAATTCTGTTTTTTTTTTTTTTTTCCAACCCATTTCCTCATTGTCAAATTAAGAAATGAGTTTATATCAGGAGCCATAAATGCAGACACCCGCAGGGGCCAGGACCTTGGCCCAAAGGAGCCAAGAATGCTGAGTGTGATTCTCTAGAGAGACTGTGGCTCCCATCTCAGGCTCCTGGCTTCTCTCTACTTCTGCCATGGCATGATCACTCTGGGGAGAGGAGGCGGCAGGGCTAAGGTCCTCATTTTTCTTTTTTAAAGATTTCATTTATTTATTTTAGAGGGTGGGAGAGCATGTGAAAGGGGGAGGTTGGGGAGGGGGGAGAAGCAAAGGGAGGGGAACAAGAACAAGCGGACTCCCCTCTGAGTGTGGAGCCCACGGCAGGGCTCAGTCCTACCACCCTGAGATCATGACCTGAACCAAAACCAAGAGTCAGATGCTTAACTGCCTGAGCCACCCAGGCCTCCCAATCCTCATGTTTTTCAAGAGGAGCTGGAAACTTGGATTTCTGTGTTTTAATTTTTAATATTGACAACTAGTTTTGAAAAAAACACTGTTGTGTTTGAGCCCAGACCAAATATGTCTTCAGGCTGAAAAGAACCTCCCACTCCCATCCTGTGCCACTAGTTTGTGACCTCTGACCTAGATAATTCCTAGGCACCAGAATTTTGAGAACTGGTAAGGAATATGATTCTGTCTGAAGCCCCAAATAGGCATGCACCCTTACTTTCCTATGAAGGTAACCATATTGGCTTGCCATTGGCTTATGGAAAATTTTCTTTCAGTGAGTGGGCTGCACGTGTTTCTGATCCAAATACTAAAAGTGGTTGTGCTTCGTGACCAGTATTATATCGTGAGTTGGGGATGAGATTAAGGGTACTGTTCACCATGAGAGCCATGGACCCTCTTGGAGACTTTTTTTGGCATAGATACCCAACAAAATGCTCTACCCAAACTCTGTCAAGACGTTAATATTACAAATGATGGTAGTTAGAATTTATTGAGCTCTTCACATGTGCCAACAACCCTGCCAGCTGCTTTGTAAAAATTACCTCTGTGGTTGACACTTCTCTGAGAGGTAACTGTTATCACAGGTGGCCAGATTGAGGCCCCAGAGAGGTTAAATACTCATGTCAGAGGAGGAAAGTGGACTTCCCTCTATGACAGCCTGCTCCCTCTGGAAGGGGCCAGATCACGCTCAAAACCCGAGGACACCTGAGCAGGCTGACTGGCAGCCCTCTCCCTGGACCCCCCCCCCCCAAACGATCATATCGCCCTTTGGGGGGGGGGGACCTACCTGCTTTCTCAAAAACAGTTCAGCATCATAGCTCACTCAGCGGTTGCTTAGCAGCCAGCTAGTATTACAGCAAAAACAAATGGATCAATTGGAAAATAATGAAATCAGTTATTCGTGTGGACACAGCGGCAGAGTTTCACTAAAAACTCTCCCACCCCTTTGCCGGTTTCTTCCAAAGAAGAAACTTGTAGATGTGTGGCTTTCACTGGGTTTCAGAAATGTCAGGAATGATCCAGCAGGGCGTGGCTGACCTGCACATGAATCCAGGTTCTGGCACACCTTCCCTGCGTGTCCCTTGGGCAGCTTACTTAGTCTCTCCAGTCCTCTGTTTTCTCAATTAATAAAGGCGCTAGTAATAACCTCTCGCAAGGGGATAGTAGGCACTCACCTGGGGTGAATTATCTGTCCCTCACAAAGTTCAGACCCCTACCGGGCCAGACCGCCACCCCACCCCCTCCCATTGCAGACTGCCAGCTTTAGTATAGCCGGGTAACTTCACATAACCATCACAGCTTTTTTTTCTTATAAAATGAGAAGCTGTATACTTAGGCTCATTTATCTGAAAAAATATGTAGTGAGTACTGTTACGTGCCAGGCAGTGTGCTGCATGGTGACAGTGCTGTCCCTGGAGTCATTCAGACCAGACCTGCCTTTCAATGCCAAAAACTCCTTACTCATCATTTAGTTGACCTTCAGAAAGGTGCTTAACTGTTTTTGCCAAATGGGGATAATACTACTTCTTCCCTCTTCAGGTCCTGGGAAAATTAAACGAAATAGTATTTGGAAAGCACCTGGCACGATGCCTTACAACATGCCTCATTCCATGACATTGCACAGCTGCCATGGCCCTGCCCTGGGTGCTGGCGTTGTCACAGTGAGCAGGACAGGCTGGTAGGTTCCTGCCGCATGAGGGTTACGTCCTAGGGGCCACTGTCAACTTGCAGTTGTTGCTGCTGTTCTTGTTACCAATACAGAAACAAAGAGAAAAGATACAGGAGCTCAGACTCACTAACAGATGACCCCGTGTGGGTGGACAGGGATGGCCTTGAAAAGACATGGATGGTGATAGGCACGAAGGACTAACAGGTGTAAAGGCGTGATATATTTTGACATTTTCAAAGAATGTTCCAGAATGGCAGAGGAATCAAAGGTGGAGTGTAGAGACAGCTCCTCTCAGCTAGGACATTGCATATCCATGAGACTGGGCAGGCTTCCCACCTTTCTCACTAATCCTGCAGAATCTTCATCTTTGTTCAATGCCTGAAGCTTAAAACATCTGCTCTGCTTTGCAAATGTCGCCTTTGCTTTCTAGGGGACACACATGCCACCCTGCATGGAGACTATATTCTGACGGTGTGCAGGAATGACAAATTTCAGTTTCATTCTGTTCTCTCCAGGATGATGGCTCACCAGCCTCCCCCATCAGATTTCCCCTGGCACACACAGCTGCTCTATAAATACTCGTGAAATGAGTGCTGAAATCTGAACAAGACCAGGTAGAGGTAGCACCAGGCACGGCCAACTGGCTGCCTCCCAAGAGCCGTTACTAGGTGGCACTTCCGCGGGTTAATTCATCATTTTAGTTCTGCTATCTTGATAACATTTAACGTTTACTGGGCACGTGCTATGTGCCAAGCACGGTGACAAGCACGTTGCATGCATATTGTCATTTAACCTCATGTTAGAGACGAGGTGGTTTCGACTAAGTAGCCTGCCCTCAAGCATGACATTGCCAAGAGGACAATTCGCTTATTCTGGGGTTATCTGAGGTGTTCTACACCTAACCTGTTTATTGATCCCATTCCTGACGGGCCCATCTCCACCACCACCATGATGGCCATGACCATTGTCATGGGTCGTATTGGTCAAGTGCATCTCATGCATTGAAGAACCGCCTCTGTGTGAGATAGCCCATTAATCCTCATACCCTGCCCCACACACAGGAGGAGAAAACTGTGGCACAAGGTATAAGTTGGTGCAGGGCACCTACTGGTGAGTGTCCTGCTGGGATCTGCATCCGAGCCACCTGCCCCAGAGCTGCCCTCCAGACTTTGGGGGTCTTGACTATCCTCGCATAATCCACAGCGGGCACCTAACGCAGAGCCAGCACACAGAGCGCTCCGATGTGTGGCCCTGGTTGCTCACAGTCAGCATGGAGCCAGCAGGGTCCTTTTTTTTTTTTTTTTTTTCTTTTATTTATTTTTTTTTTTTTATTGGTGTTCAATTTACTAACATACAGAATAACACCCAGTGCCCGTCACCCATTCACTCCCACCCCCCGCCCTCCTCCCCTTCTACCACCCCTAGTTCGTTTCCCAGAGTTAGCAGTCTTTACGTTCTGTCTCCCTTTCTGATATTTCCCACCCATTTCTTCTCCCTTCCCTTATTTTCCCTTTCACTATTATTTATATTCCCCAAATGAATGAGAACATATAATGTTTGTCCTTCTCCGACTGACTTACTTCACTCAGCATAATACCCTCCAGTTCCATCCACGTTGAAGCAAATGGTGGGTATTTGTCATTTCTAATAGCTGAGTAATATTCCATTGTATACATAAACCACATCTTCTTTATCCATTCATCTTTCGTTGGACACCGAGGCTCCTTCCACAGTTTGGCTATAGTGGCCATTGCTGCTAGAAACATCGGGGTGCAGGTGTCCCGGCGTTTCATTGCATTTGTATCTTTGGGGTAAATCCCCAACAGTGCAATTGCTGGGTCGTAGGGCAGGTATATTTTTAACTGTTTGAGGAACCTCCACACAGTTTTCCAGAGTGGCTGCACCAGTTCACATTCCCACCAACAGTGTAAGAGGGTTCCCTTTTCTCCGCATCCTCTCCAACATTTGTTGTTTCCTGCCTTGTTAATTTTCCCCATTCTCACTGGTGTGAGGTAGTATCTCATTGTAGTTTTGATTTGTATTTCCCTGATGGCAAGTGATGCGGAGCATTTTCTCATATGCATGTTGGCCATGTCTATGTCTTCCTCCAGCAGGGTCCTTAATCAAGGGTGAATAGGGATGTGGCGGGTTACACGAGGTGATGAACACGGACAGAGTCCCTGACATAGAGCATGGCGCTGTAACCCCAGCTGTTCTGGGTTTCTAAAATTTGCCCCCAAAGCTCATTCTAAGCTTCCCTTTCTTCCTCCCCCCTCTCTGACTGACAGGCTATCTCCCTGGATATGTTAATACCATGCATTTGGGATCTTGCTGGGGCCTGGGAGCGCCCCCCCCCCCCCCCCCCCCGGGCTCTTCAGATGACTCTGCCCATCTCCGACCTCATCCATTATGTGTGTATTTTACAGTCGCACTCTCTGTGGGCAGCCTTCTCACCCTCATTTGCAAGTCTTTGCTGTTGCCCCCACACACCTCCTGGAAGCCTGTCTGCCAGGAGCTCATTTCCTAGGCAACTGTAATCGATGCTGAGGCTGCGCACACCCTGTTACCTGCCTCTGTGTTCAGGGAGGAAGCAGGACCGGCGGTGCCAGGGCCGGCCTCCGGGTTACCGGGCGCAGGTGGCTGGCACTGCAGCATTCTGCTCCCGCCTCGCCCCGGCCCGAGGGAGGCTGGTGGTCAGATGCGGCCCGGGCTCCCTGCTGGAAAGCCATGCATATCTAGTGCTGTTGAAGCTGGGCAGTTTCAGGGGTGGGGGGCAGCCGGAGATGGGGCCTCTGCTCGCCTCCCTGAGGCACACACGCACACATGCACACGTGCGCGTGCACAGATGCCCTTCCTTGCCCTCCCGGGTTGGGTACATGTGTGGCCGCATCCGCCTGCTGCTCCTCACCATCTGCCAGCTCACTCACGGGTTGGGTTTGCACCCTGCCCACACACTCGTTCCAGGAAGAAGCCAAAATCAGAAAAGGGTGGGTGAGTCTCAGACGTGCGCCTCAGCCTTCTCCTCCAGCAGGGATGGCCTCAGCCACGCCCATGTCCTCCTAGACGACATCACAGGACAGTGGGAGTGCACGGCAGCCTGTGAAGGGACAGGAAGGAAGGAGCGCTTCACAGGCGCCTTCTGTGTACCAGGTGCTGGGCTGGCTGCTCGACACATGCTCCTTTTTCTGTGACCACCCAGTCAATGCTCAGAGCTTTCATAAGCAGGAAGATTAAAATGCAGAAGATAAATGTGCCCACAGGCCCTACAGATTAAGTGGCAGGACTACAATTTCAACCCCAGTTTTGGAAACTGTCATTTCCAAAGGATGGTCTTCACAATACCATCTTCTCCTCCATATGACAACTGCAGACTGACTCCTCCATTCCCTCTACATTTGTTGAGCACCTACTGTGTACTGGAGCTGGAAACTCCGCCATGAGCAAGGTTCAGCCCTGACCTGGAGCCTAGCGGAGCTGACAGGTGCACATTCAGGCAGTCTGCTCGCTGTTACCACTGCTACCTCCCACCATCGCCAGTGAGCTGAACAGTCTTCAGAGAACCAGTCCCAAAGAAGATGCCCGCCAGCCATCCAGGGATGCATCAAGGCCAGCAGAGGGGGCAGAAGAGGTGCCGAGGGGCCTAGATGCCAGGAGCCAAGCTCCTCCTACTGGCTGCGCACAAAGCCTTAAGAGAAAGGATGAGGCCATTCTGGGGTTTCTGAAACAGATGCACATTCCAGCACAGTTTCTTTCCTGCCTCCCACCCCCTTTTAATATAACTTTCACCTAAATCCCCGGGAACTTATGAGAATCACTTGGACTCCTTACAGCTCGGGTTTGATTAAACAGCGTGCTCTCTGACATTGGAACAGGCTCTGCAAATCTAAGGCTCTGAAGGCTGGTGGGCCTCCTCTCCTGGCTTTGTGACGGCAGCCCCAGTGCCTTCAGCCCGTGGTTCCCAGCAGTTTGTCACCTGTCAGCTCTGGCCTCAGCCATATTGCACTGCCACAAAATATCAGTTCAGCCAGTTCTGTTACGGGAGAAGTTTGCATGGTCAGAGATCGAGGATCCCTCACCCCTGCCCAAGGGGTAGTGGCTACAAGAGGTACCCCATCTAGATGGTAACCAGCACTGTGAGGGCTGATGCACAGAGCAATTCCCTGATCAAAGCCAAGCCAAGTGGGAAGATGCTCTCCAGAATTCTGGGACAGAGTTCTTGAGCTAAGGGCAGAGGGAGTGGTCTTAGCGCCAAAGGTGAGAGGAGTTGAAGAAGATGAGAATGGACCAATCTGTCGAGTTTAACAGTAAGGGGACACTGCTGACCTTGGCCAGATTCAGGGGTTCACTGGCAGACTCCACTAGTTTAAAGAAAGGAAATCACCAGGATAGGAGGCCCAGTAAGCCAATAGGTCCATGCGCACGTCTCTGCATCTCCAGACCCTGCCTGTGTCCTGGCTTCCACACCGCCCCCCCACCCCGCTGCTGTGAGGCAGGACCTGCCAGGCGGAGAAGCATGCTGGCTGTAGCTCCTGGCCACGGACTCCAAGAGACTCACTGCTCCAGTTGCAAATTCACCGCATTCCTAGACTTGACTCCAGTAGAGCCTGTGATTAATGATCTTTCCCAGTTATTTCTAAGCTGCTGCAGCCTTAACTAATACAGTGAGTGTCTTCTTCACTTGAGGAGGAGGATATGATGATGGTGATTGCACCTGCCAGCTGGGTTATAAGGCAGCTTGCTTGACCTCTCGGAGCTTTAACGACTTTATCAGTAAATCAGAAATACCAGTGCCTCTGTCGCACGTGGTGATGATTAAACATGCTTGAGGGGCCTGATACTGAATATACATATGCACTCGTTATTGCCATTTATTGACCACCTACAGTGTACCGGGCATTCCTAAGAACTTCAGCTCCCCCGAATCCTATGTGCTTTCTCATTTCCAGAACTTCACAAATATTTAGAACCCTCTCCGCTGACCTGCTAACTCCTGCTTCTTAGGAAAAAGTGGCAGGAAGCTCTCTGTGACTCTGCACCAGAGACCCCTACGCTCCTGCCTTCCTCCCTCCCCGAACTTTGAGCTCGGTCCCAGCAGAGGTTTTGCCTCTTCATGCAGCGCTGTGCTCCGTAGCTATGTCTGGCCTCATAAATATCCATTAATTAATGAGTCTTTTATCTTAGTTCTCTTAACAACCAAGTCTGTGAAATATTTATTATCAAGATAAGGAAACAAAAGCCCAGAGAGTCAAGCAGATTGCCCATGATTACACAATTAATGAAGTAGGGGGAGTTAAGATAGGCTCTGTCATCTAGAAGATTGTTTTTTTTTTTTTTTTTCTCACGATTCAGCCTCCCTTGAAACTGGTGTTCCCCTGGGAGAGAATCAGCCCTCAAATGTGTTGAAATAATTTTAGCTGGCTCCCCTTGGAGCATCAGAATATGTGGCCACATGGATGACGCGATCCCATGCAGCTGCCACGCGGCCAGAGTTGAAGGGCATCTTGGTGCTGGGCATGGATCCGGGGTCACCCCATCCCCTGCCCTGGTCCTGCAGCTCTCTGAGTTTGCCCCCTCCCCCTCACACCCGATAGAGACAGCCTGAAACAGGAGATCATTGCAAAAACCCTTTCTTTCTGTTTAAACCTTACCGTGCTAAATCATCAGAGGTAGATGATTTTTCTCATTTTGTGTTCCCAGAGGTGACACCAGATTGGGTTGGCAGTGCCCAAGCCCACACCCCTGAGAGAGGAAGCATTTGTCTCTGGGAATCCTGACTAGGGTAGCATGCATACAAGTAGAGAGGAACAAGTCAGCTGACCCTGTGAGGGAAACAGGCAAGTAAGTCACGTCCTGTTTTCAGACAAGTGTTACCATCTGTGGGACCCCTAGGGGGGCCTAACTGGAAAACAGCCTCCTGTCCTGGCTTGAAGCTCAGTGTTAAAGGTTAGGTGTTAGGAAGTCTTACTCCCTCTCGTCTGCACCATGTGGGTTAATTCTTTCCAACCTCTAATCACATAAGGTGAAATGAAACGTTTTTCACAGCAAAGATACTCATGACAAGGTTGTATGTTTTTGCCAAGTATGAGGTCCCGTTTCTTGGTCAGTTGCCTTGGGCTCCGTAAACATCACTGCTTCCATGCTGACCACCATTGTGCGTTCCGGATGGGGGATGAAGGGCCAGCATGGTGACATGGATCCTGTTCCTGATGTGTGACTCGACCCTGCTCTTATGTTGACTGGATTTGTTTCTGCAGAACTAGGGGGCAGCGCCTCTCCAAATGGCCAAAGCCCTTGCCCCCACCCGTTAGCTGGTCTCGGCTGCTGCTTCAGGTCCTATTCCGGGCGCCAGCCATCCAGAAAGAAGCCACATTGCCAAAAGCCAGTGGTCAGCCTCCACTGCTCATCTTGACTTCTCAGCAGCGTTTGACAGCCAACAGCCCCTCCGTTTCTTTCCTCTTGGCTTCCTGAAGAGCGTCACTGTCTCCTGGTGTTTCTTCCACCTTATTACTCCCTCCCTTTCGTTCTCACCGATGGCTGCATCTCTTCCCATCCTACCCTCCCTTGGAGACGTTCAGTCTCGTGGCTTTAAATGCATTGGCCACTGATCCCCAAAATATCCCCACCCCGCCCTGTCTCTTGACAGGGCTCAAAACTCAACTGTCCAACAGCCTCCTCATTGCCTCTGCTTAGTTCTCTCAAGCATCTCAAACAAACTGTCAGAAACCTAAGTCTCACCTTCCCCCAAAAGTCCACACCAGGGTCTCAGTTGATGGCAACTTCAGTCTTCCTGTGATGCAAACCAAGAGCCTTGGGTCACCTCCTGTCCTCCACCTGCACACCCCACACCCAGTGGGTAAAGAAATCCTGCTGGCTTTAGAACCAGGCCAGTCCTTTTCACCTTCATTGGTATGATCGTGGTCCAAGCTAACTCAGCCGTATCACCTCGGGAGCCCCCTAATTGGTCAGGAGCCCCCTAATTGGTCTCCCTGCTTCTACTCAAGCAACACTGCAGTCTGTTACCAACACCGCAGCCAGAGGGATTCTTTTAAATATAAAAAGCCCCTCATCTCCTTAGCTCACAGTTCTCCAGTGGCTCCCCATCTCACTCAGTAAAATCCCAAGACCTCTGCATTGGTCTCCTATCGCTGCTGTAACAAAGTACCACAAACATGGGTGTTGAAAGCAACACAGATATTTTATCTTAGAGTTCTGGAGGTCAGGAACAGAAACCGGTCTCACGGGACTGACATCAAGGCGTCCACAGGCTGTGTTCTTTGTGCAGGCTCTAGGGGAGACTGTTTCTTGCTTTCATAGGGGGATCCACATTCTTTGACTGGTGGCCACATCACCCTCACCTCTGCTTCCATCGTCCCATCTCTTTTCAGACTCTGACCCTCCTCCCTCTCTCTGATCCAGACCCTTGTGATTACTCAGATGATACAAGATCATCTTCCCATCTCAGGATCCTTAATCGCATCTGCAAAGTCCTATTTGCCATGTGAGGTTTCATATCGTCAGGTTTCTGGGATTAGGACATGGACACCTTTGGAGGAGAGAGCGGTGGTGTTCTTTTGCCTCCCTCAACCTTCAGTGATCTCCAAGACCCTGTGTGGCTCTCCTCCCGCCAGTGCCTCTCTGGCCTCATTTTTAGAGACTCCCCCTGTCCCTTATTGTGCTCTTGTTATTAGCTAAGGCCTTTGCACTGGCTGCTTCCTTCGCCTGGAACGCTCCTGCCCCAGATGGCTACATGACTGCCTCCTCGCCTACTGCTCACCTCCATGAGGCCTACCCGCAGCACCTTATCCAAAACTGCAACCCATTCCCCACCTCTGGCATTCCTCACCACCCTGACCCAGCTCTGTTCTCCCTCACGGCAATTCCTTCTTTCCCACATACCCCGGGATTCACTTACTGTGCTGTCTCCCTCCCAGAAGTGTCAGCTCCTTGAGGACAGGAATCTCTACCTATTGCATTTACTGATGTTTCCCAAGTGCCTGTGCAGTGCCTGGCACATGGCGGGGTGTGTGAGGAGACGAACAAGTGGAAAACAGCAGTCTAGTCACACCTCGGCCAACATTGGCACCAGCCTTTGGGACCATAGTCAAGCCAGCGCCGGAGGATGGGCGCGATCAGAATCCCGGGCAGCGTGCACCACTGCTTCTCACCTGCTGGACACAGGGCCTGCTCGGTCCTCGTGGACCCCGTTGTCACCACCGCCATCATCACAGACACAGAACGTGCGACGGAGAGGACAGGCAATCAGCCAGGAGGCGAAACCCAGGCAGCCGGGACTCATCCCCACCACCGAAGTGGGAAGAGTTCTGCAGCACGCCACTGTTCCGTATTTCTGAGATGCTTCCCTGTGATCTCTTCATGTTTCCCTGGTGACAGAGACCGGTCCTGGGACAGAGGGTAGGGTGAAAAGGAGCGAGATGGAGGGCAGGCTGTGTGTGTATGGGGGGGTGCACACGTACCACCCACCACTAGGATCAGTCCTGGGGTGTGGTCATACTGAACTGTAGGAAGCCCATCTTTCTAACAGCATACCTTTGGCGCCACCCCCATGGTTGGTACAGGAGTCCTCGCTACCCACTCACACTCTCCCCAGCTCACCACTCTTCCCAGCAAAACAGGCTGTGAACTGTTTGCACACTTGACTGAACAGAGAGGAGACACTGAAAGGAAGAAGAGGTGTAGGAGGACTGGGGGGCCTGAAGACAGACGCTGCCTAGTGCACAGATCCCACCACCCCATTAACTCCCCCTCCACCAGGTTGGAGAGGCCGAACTTGCTCTATCCAGAACACCTGAGTTGTTTTTGACCAGAAGAAGGACCCAGAGAGCTGGCTGGAGACTGGGATCGAATACACTGTTTAAACAGATAAGCAGGTTAGCATCCAACGTCCTGCCCTAGATGCAAGAATCCGTTGTCCTTGCTGGCTCCTCTGCACTCACCCATGTCTGGCAGTTAGGCCCCCCAGGAGGCCGAGCCCGGAAAGGGAAGGGGGCTCATTTGTTCATCAGTTACTCTGGGTCAGTCTCGAGAGTGACTGTTTTTACTTCATCCTTTCAGCAAGCCTGATAAGAGCTGTCATCTCCATTTTATAGACGAGGAGCCTGTGACCAGGAGAAGTTGAATATCGTGCTCAAGGTCATAAGAGCATGGCAGGCAGAATTTGAACCCGATGCCAGCTGGCTCCAAGTCCCGTGTACCTGCTATGCTCTGCTACACCAGCGGGGTTCGGAACTACTTAGGTAGAAGCCTTTTTCTAAGAGTTCCTCAGTCCAAAAATGCTGTAGTAGGTTTGGGAATATTTTTGAAAGTGTCTCTGGCCAGAAGCAGGGACAGCGCATCAACCAGGATTCTTCGGAGAAATGGAACCAACGAGACTGGATACTTGTTTTAAGGAACTCTGGGAACTGGCAAGTCTGAAATTCGTAGGACAGGCCAGCAGGCTGGAAACTGAGGCAGGATTTGGATGATACAGTCAAGAGGCAGAACCTCTTCTTTCCCAGGAAAGCTCAGTTTTGGCTCTTATATCCTTCGACTGCTTAGATGAGGCCCATCCAATGGTTGAGGGCAAGGGCCTTTATTTAAAGTCAACTGATTGTAAAATTACTTATATCCACGAAATACCTCCACACCAAACTTTAGATGAGTGTTTGGCCAAACGGCGGGCACCATAGCCTGGCCAGGTTGACACAGAAGAGCAACCGCTACAGGCTGAACCATCACAGACCTAGTACTTTACGGGTGCTGGGCATGACACCAAAGACTTCCACATGCACATGTGCTTGTCCCTCCCCACAATATTTAACACAAGCATGAACTCTGAGATTCAGGATGGTTCGAGTGACTTCCTAGGAGGAGTCTTAGAATCAGAGCTGGAAGCCAAGTGTGTCTGATTGCACTTGCACCCGATGACCTTCCAGAATCTTCAGTGTTACTCTAGATTTAGCATTCTACAAGGGGTGAATGAAGTGACTGACCCAATGCCACTCAGCTCGTCACGGCTGGCTCCAGAGCTCAGGTCTCTTGGCTCCCAGTCTGGCCTTCTCACCTCCATGTACGGCCCCTCTGTTCCTGGAAGATTCTGCCTTTGAAACACTCCTGTGGGACTCACTTTCCAGATAAATGGTGGAGGCAATTTGTGCATCCCTAGGTGGTCAGCAAACCCCCTGCAAGGATATGCCAACAGGAAACCGGCCGGAAGGGTCCGAGCTCTATCATTGCCAGCTCAATGAGCAGATGTGCTCAGAGTCACTGTCCTGAAAACCACTTTATTGCTGAAACAACCTCATAATGAGACCCATTCAGGACATCCATAGCAAGACCTCTTTGGACTGCATCTGAAATGGACCTCTCTAGTGACAAACCCATCTTTGTGGCAGTTTGTATTTCAACGAGATTAAGGGGAATTTTAGAAAGCACTCCAGAATCTGATGCTCTCTATGCGGAGAGAAATAAGACTTTTTCAGGCTGCACTTTGTAAAGCTTGCCACTTACCGGGTCGGTTTACTCTGGACCTATCAGGGTGGTTTGGTTGCAAATAACAGAAACCAATAGTAGGCAGCTGAATTGAAATGAAAAGAAATCAAAGAAAACAAGACAAAAAAAAAAAAAAAACAGTTGAGTGGTATTTCTTAGGGAATCAAAGTGGAATTTGGAAAACCAATACTTGAGACTGTAATTAACCTGGGCAACTCTGGGCTTTCTGCTGCAGAAGCTCAGAAGCCTCTAGAGTGCTGCCTGACATTAGCACGTGTCAGCCCTGTGGTTTCCAATCTCTGCATCTCTGTTCAAATTTCCAGGAGTGAGAAACCGATTTGCTCAGCTTGAATCCAGTGTCTGCCCCTGAACACTGCCCTAGCCATATGTTCCTGGAGCTGCTCCTACATGCAGGAGCCACGAGAAAGAGAATCACCTTTGAGCAGGGCAGTCCAGGAAGTGGCTACTGTAACCATGGTTATAATAGCAGTAGAGACACGTGCACATTCATAGATCTCTGTTGTGGATGTGTGTACACACTTTGCCCATGCTTTGTGGTTCAGTGCTACTGGCTTCCTACGCTTTTTGCAATTATCTTGGCATAATTAGCAGTGAATGCAATCTTGGGCTTTTAGCATCCTGAGACATTTGCGACCAGAATGTAAATACCAAGCAGGAAAGATTCTGGCTGTTTTGTTCACTCTGTGTCTCCAAGTGCCTAGCACGGTGCCTGGCACAGAGTAGGTGTGCTCAGGGATTGTTGAATGAGTAGCAACCACTCATCAGTGCTGGGGTGCTGCTTCTCCCCGCTTCCTGGTGGTTGCAGGGGCTTTTTCGTCTGGTGAGTCCACGGATATTCTCTAGACCCTTGTGGCCCACCCCCAACACTCAGAACCAATAGCTAAGGTATCTAGTTTTCCTGGAGGAAAGGTGGCCAACCCTGGTTCTGCCTATGGCTAATACAGGATTGACATAGAAGAGAAGGCTTGGCCATGGATGAAGGCATCTTGGGTGTTTGAAAACTGGGAAGTCATTGTTCAGGGAGACAAAGCAGGAGAGGAATGCAGACCAAAGCAGCCTGACTCAGGCTACTCATCCAACTGGCTAAATCTAGCTCACCCAGACTCTATCTTGGTGTCATCCTTTATGAGTCTCCCCAGAAATAGTGACATCAGGGTCCTATATCATTCGGTATATAGTTAACATAAACCTAATTACAAAGAATTAATTACAACTGATATTCAGAGGATTCTGAAATGACCTTCTGGTCCATCTCAGCCACGCCCTCTCCAGGGGGCACCAATGCCACCCACCCCCATAACCAGGGCTGGCTTCTGAGACCTGTCCTTACTCTGACCTCATCATTCACAGACACCAAACCCCGCCTTGTCCTTCTCAAACCACCCCTCTGTTCTTGCCCCACACTGGCCTCAGCTCACAAAGTTTTACTTCCTGGGAGCGCTACTCCCCTTTGCAGACCCGTCCCTGTTTGTGCACTGGTTCACAGTTGTGTAGAGTGAGGTGACTTTAGTGATACAACAATAAGTGATACATCTATGGAGGGGCTACTTCTTCCAACATTTTGCAAAATGCCTTCCAGTGCCCTGATTACCCCGAGGAAGAGTGCTTTCTCTACTTCAGAGATGATAAGCAGATAGCCTTTGCTAGCACCGAATCCCAGGAGTCAGTGGTCTGAGCAGAAAGCCAGAATGAAGTACCAAAGTCATGGCCAAAAGGGATCATTGGAAGATCAAGCCAGGGAACAAGGACCGTGTTGTGGTATAATAGTGACCACTTGTTGCCACAAGCCAGCCGTGTGCCAAGTGCGCCAAACAGTATTTGTATTTATGTTACCTCGTTCAGCCTCTACAACAGCTCCGCGAGGGAGATCGCATTGTCCCTTTTCAGGGAGGAAGAACCTGATGTGGTAAGAAGCTGAATTACTTGCCTGGTAACAGACTCAGTGAGTGACGGAGCCAGGATTCGAACCCCATCTGTGTTCATTACAAGACTCCTGCCTTGTGCTCCTCTCTAAGCCTTTCTCCCTTTCAAAATAATGGCCACAGAACCGGGAGATGGCAGACAAATCTAGAAGGGCAGGAGCTGGGTCTCAGAGGAGCAGGGCAAGTCGGCCGGGCTCAGAGGTGGGAGCGAGGAAATGCATGGAGCATGCCCACCCTCATGTGGACACCAGAGCTTGTGTTGGGTGCTGGCTATGGAGGCAGGGCTGCCTACTTTATTTTTTTTTAATATTTTATTGATTGATTGATGAAAGACACAGAGAGAGAGGCAGAGACACAGGCAGAGGGAGAAGCAGGCTCCTCACATGGAGCCCGATGTGGGACTTGATCCCAGGACCCCGGGATCATGCCCTGAGCCAAAGGCAGATGCTCAATCACTGAGCCCCCCAGGTGCCCCAGGTCTGGCTACTTTAAAGGCTCAGAGCCTGTGGGACTTGGGCTTGAGAAGTCGAAAAGATGGGACGCAGAAATGCCCAGGTTGGTGGCCATCTCATCAACTTGATGTCGGACGTTCGCATGTGGCCAGTGGTGGTCAGCCCAGTGGACTCTGAGGGCTGGACTCCAACCCCTGTGGGTCCCCAGAGACCTGCCTTCTGCACTTGGCTCTAACAGGGACACTCGCTGTGAAAGTAAGCCCCTCCTGTCTGGCCTGCCCTCTGTACTCTCCAAAAAGACTCCGCTTTTAGGATCAGAAGCAACATTTCTTCTCTGGCCTCCTGAGTGGTATTGGACAAGCTGCTTAGCCTCCCTGGGCCTCAGTTTCCCCATCTTTCAACTGAGAGTTTGACTTGGGCTTTCTGTCCTCTCCCCCCACCCCCGTGCCAACCAACTCCCTGCCCTCATGTGAGAGAGGCCTCATGGGGACCCTGTCTCTGCCTGCCCTTTCTTTTCAGGAAGTCTGTCATCCAGCTTGACCTTGCCAACACCAAGAAAGCGATGATTGTCCCTGCGTTCGAGACACTGCGCTACCGGCTCTCTTTCCCCAAGTCGAAAGCGGAGCTGCTGTCGATGCTGGACATGGGGACTCTCTTCACATTCAGGTGAGTAGCCTCAGTGTCCTCCCCTGGGGGTGTCTGAGGCCTTCCTGTTCCCAGAAGCCAGGCTCCAGAGCCACTGGCTCACAAGCTGGTTGCTACCTTAGACCATCTTAGGGCCAGAAAAAGTGCCACAGGCCCCCAACTAGGCTTTTGGGATATTCTCTTCCCACATGCCGCACGCTTCATCTTGTATGTGGCAGTGGACATCATGTGTCTGGATGGAAGGACAGGATGTCAGGTAGGAAGTTAGCTCACGCTTTTTGTACTTTACTCAGGGTAGATTCCTGATCCTGTCTCAATTCTGTCTTTGGGTTTGTGTGTTCCTTCATTCATCTGGGAAGTGGGTTCATCCTGTTGGTTACTATTCCCTCGTTCCCTTGTTTTGTGAGCGGTCCAGATACCAAGGTCCTTGGGCTGAGGATGGGGGTCCATAGCTTCAACAGCCCAGGGCACCAAGGTGATTCTGGGCTTGAACATGGCAGAGGGGGCAGTCGGCTGTCCTGTTGCCCAAGTGAGAGGTGTTTTGTTTTTCTTTTTAAGATTTTATGTATTTATTTATGAGAGACAGAGAGAGACAGGCAGAGACATAGGCAGAGGGAGAAGCAGGCTCCACACAGGGAGCCCGAAGTGGGACTCAATCCTGGGACTCCAGGATCACGGCCTCTGCTGAAAGGCAGATACTCAACCATTGTGCCACCCAGGCATCTCTGGTTTGTTTTGGTTTTTTTAAAGAGTTTATTTATTGATGAGAGACACAGAGAGGCAGAGACACAGGCAAAGGGAGAAGCAGGCTCCATGCAGGGAGCCCGACGTGGGACTTGATCCCAAGACCCAGGATCACACCCTGAGCCAAAGGCAGATGCTCAACCACTGAGCCACCCAGGTTCCCCCACAAAGTGACAGTTTTGAACAAGCTCCTCGTTGGCCTGATTTTTCCAAGCCCCCAAGTCCTGCAGGACCATTGCTGGGGAGCTATCCTGCCACCTGTCCAAAATGCCCAGGAAGCGTGTACGAGTGTACAGGTGTGAATGGGTTCTGACTCCCGGGAACAGGCTGTGGCATTAAGTCTAGTGCTCGTGGGAGAAGTAGGAGTCCTCCCTGGTCTCTTGATAGAGCAGTCTGAAGAGAGAGCCACTGCCCCACCTGCTCCTATTTTAAAGAGAAGCCTTCACACAGAACAGTGCAAAAACAGCCAACACTGCCTGTGAGTAAACACGTCACACGTTTCTAGGCAATCTGAATTTTATTGAAAAGGTTATAATAACAACTTTGGTGTCCATACTACTGTTAAGTTACCAGAAGTTTCTAGAAGGCTCTCTCAAATTTTATTTTGGGAAAGTAACCTGATGAGATAGGTTATTCATTCAACAATTCAGAGATGATTCTTGTTCACGTTTCATGCAGATAAACAGAGGAGTAGAGGGATCCTGCTAGAGCCAGAACTCGAACCCCAGCCTTCTCCCTCTATCCAGAATTCTGGAAAGTGACCTGAAATGGTTTAATAACCCCCTAAACTCAGACTTCTTTCTTCCTGGCAAGAAATAACTACCATTTGGCGAATATATAACTTGTACCAGACACTGTCATCAGCTGTGTGATCCTCACAACAAATCTATGAGGCAGATACTGTCATTCCCCTTTTACAGACCAAGAAACTGAGGCACTGAGATGCTAAATAACTTACCTAAGGACACACCACCAGAGCATGGCAGAGCCTGGATTCAGTCCAGGTCTCAGGAGCTGCAAAGACCATGCTTTTAACTCACATACCGTTGAACTGAGTCCTGAATGTTCAGTGTTAGATGCAGGTAAAGACTGACGCTCTGAGACCAGATCTTAGTGTGAGCCTCCCACAGACGCCAGAGCCTGAAGGCTCCATGTCCGGCAAATTTCCAGGGCATCTTTCCTCCCATGTCCATCCCCAGGTGATGTAAGAACTCATTTCAAGGCCATGCCTGTGGCAGGAAAGCTGGGGTTTGGCCTGCCATGTCCATGATTCCTGCTCTGGCCAACAGCTAACAGCCATGAGGCTAAGTGCTAAATTACAGACCTTCTCCCCCAGCCCCCTGAGAAATTGCTTGTCACCTGCCCTCCAAATGATGAACTCTCAGGTCCCCTCACAGCAGAAACCCCCTCCCACTGCAGCTGGAATGGGAAGCGTTCCCCACCCCTGCCCTCTACGTTCTCAGAGTGGGGTCCCTGGACATGTAGCCTCAGCATCCCCTGGGAACTTCGAGGCTTCAGGTCTCAAGCTGCATCCTGGATGCACTGGATCAAGACCTGTGCGGGTGGAACCCAGTGACTGGTTCGCCAGGAGTCTCCTAGGTGATTCTGATACTCAGCTCAAGTCTGAGAACCGCTGCTCAAAGCAGAGTGCCCCCAGATCTCTTCAGAGTGGCCTCCCATGTGCTGTATCCAGGAAACCTCTCATCTCTGTTTGGTTATTTGTTTTTTGTGTCTTGTTTTTTGGTTTTTTTTGGAGGCTCCTGGTGTTGATGGTCTCAGAGAACGAGCCCTGGAGTCCCGTGTCTGTGGCCTGACAGTGGTTTCCTTGGGGCATAGTCAGGCTCTGGCGTGGCTTTGGGGCAGGTGAACTGTAATGTCACCCTGTCCTGTGCTGACCAGCCACTCGGCATGCTGGTCCATCTTCAAGCTGAGCTAACAGAAGCTGCCTCCCCACCCCAGGGGACACAGCGGCCCTCCCCCTCTCTTCTTCTTTCTCACACTAGGCCAAGAGTTTGTATTCCAAATAAGATGCCTATTGAAAAAAAAAAAAGATGCCTATTGATACACGAATATCACTGAGAGTAAGGCCCCTGTGGATTGACATCATATCCAGGCCAAAGAAGAGGGAGAAATGAGCACATCTTCATTTTTCGAGGCATCACTATATATCAGACACTGCTCTGGGTACTTTATATGAATTCACATCATTGTCATAAATCCACGAAGGAGTCATTATTCTCTCTGTTTCACCAACAGAAAGAAACGAATAATAATTATTATTTATTAATAATGTCACCTAGAGAAAGAAATGAAGGAACAGAGGAATTAGGTAAATTTTCTACACCTGATGAGTGACAATTCAAACCCAGACAGCTGGCTCCAGATTCGTTGTTCTTAGCTGCCTTGTTAAACTGCCTCTTAGGGAAGGAGCATTTATTGAGTGCCTCCTGTGTGCCAGCACTGTTCCAAGCTCTCTATAAACATTTCCTCCTTCCAGTTCCTTCGCCATTCAGCAAGAGAGCTGTTCTTTTCCCCAGGGGACACAAGAGGGAAGTGAAAGCTGGTGTAGATGGTTTGCTGACCAAACTCCTCCGCTCCTAAGCGACAGAGGCAGGATTCGAACCCTGATGCGGTGGCCCCACTATGCGGAGCTTGAGCTACAGTGAGTGCCTGGCCGCTGGAGGTGCAGGGCCAGCTCTGTGGGAGCGTCAGGTGCCAGAGAACTGTAAGCTAGTTCACGAATAGAAGTAACTCCTTCCCAGCCTGGTTCTTGGATTAATCCCAACATCTTGCAGTATCCCTACTTCTCACACTCTGTTAAGGGGGCATTACTCTGCCTTTCATTTCCCTTCCCATCGTGTGACTGTGGTTTTGGTGGCGGTTGCTGAATTGATGGAGCCGGGGATTCAGGTCCCTGCCCTCTGCTAGCCTGGCAGGTAGCCCGGCAACACAGTGTCCTGACAGGCCACAGGTTGGCCAGTGCCCATTCAGCCACACTGGGCAGTTCCTGGGTGTCCCAGGGAGGCCCAGCCTCGCAGAGTAAGCAGGTGGCTGCGTCCCTACCAGAAAAGCTCCACTCACCACACTGACCACTGACTCTCACTTACACCTCACCTTAGAGCCTGCCTGAGTGGAGGTGAGGCCCCAGACCACGAGCTCCTTTCTCCCTAAAGCTCCCTAACTTGTTGGGGTCCCACCTTTTTCTGTCTTGCTTTCATATTTTTCTACAATGTTCTTTTTCCCTAACCCCTTGCTCTTGGGCCAGCTCTGCTGCTTCACTAGGCTCCCGGCCTCCTGCCATCTCTTTGTAGTTTCCCAAGGCAGATTCCTGCCCACTACCTGCTCTCTGTCTTAGATACCCCTCAGGTTTTTAGATCACTTGTTCATTAATTTATTCACTGACTCTCTGCTCTGTAGAGGCCAGAGAGTGTGGGTGATGGTGACAAAGAGGAGAGATCACCCAGCATAGCAATTCAGGGACCTGGCCCTTTGGCCAGACTGTCTAGGTTTGAATCCCAGCTCCATCCTTACTATTTGTAACCTGATATTGAATAAGTTACAAGAACTTAAAGCTGTAGGCAGAATATTTACAGTGTAACCAGTATATAGCAAGTGCTTAATATATATTAGCTTGTTATGATTGCTGCTACGTGGTGATATTCACTTCTGTTGCCATATAAGGAATTTAGAAGCTTTAAACAATACAAATTTATTATCTCACAGTCCCTTAGGGTCAAAGATCTGGGCATGAGGTGGCTGGATTGTCACTCAGGGCCTCACTCGGTGGGGACAAAGCTCCAGTTCTCCAGAGCACTCCTCTAGGCTCCCTGACTTTCTTCCTTACACATGGAGGACTGTGGTCACCATTTCCTGCTGGCTGTCTGCCACGTGGCCCCACAAGCAGCTCACACATGGCTCTTTGCTCTCTTCCCCCACATCTAAAAGTTCACATGATTCGGCCAGCCCCACGCCCCACCAGTAATTCCCCTTTGTTTAACCCAAAGTCAACTGATTAGTAACCTTAATTACATCTGCAAGGATCCTTTTTGCCAGATGATGTAACATAAGCACAGGTTCTGCCTCAAGGGGGAGAACGTTCTATGAGGGACAGGGTCACTGTGTTCTCTGGTAGGAATAACCAGCACAGACCGACCTGCCCTTAGGTCCCTATGAATGATGCAGAGCTCTCCAGGAAGTCACTTACCTCTTCATTGTGAGAGTCTCCTCGTTAATGGAGGATGGAGATGACAGACTGGATTAGTTTCCTAGCACTGCTATAACAAGATGCTATAAACCAGGTAGCTCAACACGGTGGAAGTTCTTTCTCTTAATTGCAGAAGCCAGAAATCCAAAACCAAAGTGTTGGCAGGCTCATTCCTCCTCCAAAGGCTCTAGGGAAGAATCCTTCTTTGCCTCTCTCCAGCTTCTGGTGGAGGCTGACCATCCTTGACATTCCTTGGCTTGTGGGTACATCACTTCAGTCCCTGCCTCCACCTTCCCATGGCATCCTTCTGGTGTGTGTGTCTCAGTATCCACATTTCCTTCTTTTATTATTTTTTTTTCACATTTCCTTCTTATAAAGACACCAGTGGTTGGAATAGAGCCCACCCTAACCCACTGTGACCTCATCTTGATATATCTGCAAAGACCCTCTTTCCAAGTAGGTCACATCCACAGGTACTGGAGGTCGGACTTGAACCTATCTTTTTTTGCGTCACAGTGCAACCCACACAAGGACTGTATCCGCATATACCTTTTCTTCCTCCAAAGCAGTAGCATTGGTAAAGCTGAGCTTCCTTCCTTGTACCCAATGGCTTTTCTCCATGTGACCCAGGTACCACGTCTGGACGAAAGGCCATGCTCCCACAAACTTTGCCAAGTGGCGGACCGCCACCACGCCTTACCGTGTTGAGTGGGAGGCTGATTTTGAGCCATACGTTGTCGTGAGAAGGGACTGCCCTGAGTACGACCGGAGGTTTGTGGGCTTTGGCTGGAACAAGGTGGCTCATATCATGGAACTGGATGCACAGGTGAGCTGATGGAATGTCCTGGAGCTGTTGCTATGGGGGAAGAAGCCATGTAGACTTCAGGGCTGAAAGGGGACCCTGGAGGTCAGAGAGCAGAGCATGGAGACAGAACAAGATGTGGTCAGGGACCACAGAACAGAACATGACAGTGCTAATTCTCAGGGCCGCTGATTCCCAAATCATTCCTCTTTCTCTACCTTTGGGTGAGAGTTGGATTCCTGAGCAGGACCCAGGCAAGTGTGAGTGTCCTGTGACAAAACATTTCATTCCCCATCCTCACCCAATTTAATGATGAAAACAACAACAACAAAAAAAATCATCACTTGGCTCTTGTGCCATGTAACTGGCACAAAGCATTCTACAAGTTCGATATAAGGGTCACAAGAAGGCATGTGGCTTGAGATGCAGCGCATTATCTTATTCTGTCACTAAAAGCAATGATTTGGGGGCTATGTTTATTTTTTTTTTGATTTTTTTTTGGGGGGGGGCTATGTTTAATTGTGAAACATTTTCATTCATTCAACTAATACTTACTAAACCCCTACTTCAAAAGAAATTGGCAAAATTATAACAGGATACACCAGGTGTCTGCGAGCTTTCTGCAGACGACCAGATAGTAAATTTGGGGGCTTCGTGGAGCCTACAGGTCTCCTTACTCAGCTACTCAACTCGGCTGTTGTAGTTCAACTATAGACAGTAACTAAACATGGGCGTGGCTGTATTCCAATAAAACTTTATAAAAACGTATAGGAAGCCGGACTTGCTGCAGTGTTAAATAAACAAAAGCACAGCTAAACTAATCTGGTTAAATTAGGAGAAGGATGCCTAGGCCTCTCAATCCCACCTTTTTCCCCTTTATGTGTTATTCTCCAAGGCTTCTCCTCATGGAGCACGGGATAAATATCTTTCAACAGGAGCACCTCAAATTAAAAAAAAAAAAAAAAAAAAAGGCAAGGTCGGATGCTCAGTGCTGGCTACCCCGAGAATCACCTGGAGAACTTTCCAACAGTTCCAGTATGTTTGAGAGCAGTCCTGAGTGATTTTAATAAGCATCTAGGGTTGCAAACCACTGGTGTAGATGGGAGGTTGTAGAATAGTGTCCATACTTAACAACAGAAGCATGGTCTTTAGTATCCATTTTTTCAGTACTACTGAAGGTAGTGCAATGCTGCTCACAGAAACGTTCAGGCTGCCCCAACTTCTGCTTGAAGGAAAAGAAATGCCATATTCTTGTGTCCAGCAGTGCGGTGAGGTGAACTGGTTCAAATAGTTAATTTTTTCCAGCACTGAGACCCGGCTTTTGTTTGTTTTAAGGCAATTTTGACAGAACTCTTGAAAATGTCTTGATTTATTTTTCTTTCTTTGCTGGTAGCACAGCCAAACATAACTTTACCCTTTCCAGCGATTTCCCGAAATAATGAGTACATACCCAACAGGTAATCCAGCACACCTGTAGGGCTAGTGGGATTGGCCAGGTTCTTTGTCCCCACAGGAAAGTCCCAAACAGCTAAGCTCTGGGAGCCCTTGCATTTTCTCTTCAGTATTTATCTTATTCCTCCCCACCATCAACTGTCATTTCTTGCTGCTGTCAGCGTTCCTCCATCTGGAACAGCTACCTTTCCCCATTCTGAGTCTCCCTTACAGAGTTCATTCTGATCTGCTCTGGGCCAGAAAACTAGATGACCAAAGCTTAGCAGACGTTATGTCTGAAATCAGAGCACATGGGGTCTGAGGGAAGGTGTGCTGGCTTCTCTTTAGAGTTCCGTGTCCTAAATTTGTGTCACCTATTTTGGCTCTTTGGAGGCGTTTTATTTTTAGTCTGAATTTCTAATGCTGAGTGGAGGCTACTATATGGTAGCGTGACTTATCATAAGGATGAGTAAGCAAGAGCTTTGTTCTAAGTGAGCTTCTATCCAGTGGGGTCTTTTTTTTTATTATTCTTTTTTTTTTTGGTCCCCTCTTGTGTACTAATCTGTTGAGGCTGTCAAATCTCATCAAGTCCTATGAGAAATCACATAAACAGACATCATTTAATTGAACAAGAGCGTCTCTCATGGCTTGCATCATTCTAGAACAACCACATGGGCACGTGCTCACATTTACCAAGAACCTTTCATGGGCCAGGAGCTCTGTCCAGCACTATTCCATACATTATTGGTCATCTTTCAAGGTAGGTATTATTACATTTGCTTTATAGATGAGGAAACTAAGGCAGAGAGAAGCCAAGTAGTTTGTCCAGCGTCATGGCAACAGCCCTGCACTGTCCCTCTCCGGCATGGCTGTCTCTCCATACACCCTCCTTGCTGATGTCATTCTCCACTTCATTCATTCACTTGGTCATCTGATCACCCACTTGGGCATACACCGTATAGGCCTGAGGGTTCTTGCAAGTGCTCACGCCGCTCTTGTCTTCCAGGAATATGAATTCATCGTGCTGCCCAATGCTTACATGATCCACATGCCTCATGCCCCCAGCTTTGACATCACCAAGTTCCGGTCCAACAAGCAATACCGCGTCTGTCTCAAAACCCTGAAGGAAGAGTTTCAGCAGGACATGTCCCGCCGCTATGGCTTTGCTGCCCTCAAATATCTCACGGCCGAGAACAACAGCTAGCACCAGGAAGTCCGCCACTAGGGAGAGAGACCTCTTCTACAGGGGGAACGCCACTTGCTCTTTGGGGCCCAGCCTTCAAACTCAAAATTGAGTGATGCTTTTTTTGGTTTGTTTTTATTTGTCTTTTTGGCCCAACAAAGCCGCCCACACTATAGAGATCTGGGATAAGGATCCGGCCAGCGCCTCTCTGCTCCACAATCTGACATTCCCAGGATGCAGAAGGATAGCTCATCGACACAGTCTCTTCAAGAATGGGACACAGAGGAGTTCGAGGGAGCAAGGGGGTTATCCGACCACAAAGCCTCAAAACCAAGCAGGTCTTTAGGATGTTCTCATTGCATTTTAAGAAAGGGAAGTCAGGGTGCTGGGGGTTAGCCATCCCAGGAAATAAAAGCAAAACTGTCTCTTCGTTTGAAGAAACTTTCTTTTGTGTCCTGCAATCTAGCTGCGTATCCGGGGTGGGAGGCAAACCAATGATCTGAACCAACCATTTGGGAAAACCCAGTGGGGACATTATACCTGGTAGGACCTGGAGGTGGGGTTGGTTGGTTCTTTATCCTCAAGGACACTCTTGTTTTGCTTTGATTTGTTTTTGTTTGGGGGGATTTTGTTTGTCTGTTTGTTTTTGGTCTGGGAATCCAAAATAGAAAACCTGATCTTTTAAGGCTCTGAAGGAGAATCCGCTGCCTCATCCAGCATGCCCCCATCAGCAGTGGCCCAGCAACAAGTAGGAGAGTCTTTGGCCAATATTTAGACATGGGCAGCCTTCTTCAGGATTATCACCGAGGCCCCCGTGACTTTGAATCCCCTACTCTCCAGAATCCAGGGGCTAAGACAGAGACTGCGGAAATACCAAGACCAGTGGTTCTACAACTGGTCACATATGCTATTGGCCATGACCGGTTTGTGGGGAAAGGGCTCTGAAGGGACTCTTGCGGTGCACACGGAAGGCACCAACCTCTCAGGCTTTAGAAGAACTGCAGTAGTTCACACAAGCCCAATACTGAAGACCCATGTTTCCATCTGGAGACCTTCGGGAAGAAGGCCTTGGGTTCCTCTGTGTTCATGCCGCCTCCCTGTGGCTGGGACAAGGTCACGGCCTCAGGCTCCCTCTGGGACCTGTCGGGGGTGGGGGCGGGGGGATAGGCAAGCACCTTTACCGTTACACGGATTGAGGAGACACTGGACTTTTTACCCATTTTCTTGAATCTTCAATATTAATGTTGTGTTTACATTGATGAGAACAAGAGTCCACGCCTACTCTCGGCGAGGCTGTTTGTACTAAGTTGCAATGTGACCAGCGAACGCTGCATTCAATAAACGAAAGTACGGACTGTTTCTTCCCCGCTCCCTCCCAGTCTTGTGAGATGATGCTGCCGAGACACATGCCAGTGTAGAGAGCAAGATCCATAAACGGCAACCTTACACTTTCTGTTCTCCCATTTTGTTTTTCTCATCATTCGAACCTTAACCTCGCTCGTTTTCTCCTTTTCTGAGGTTAGATCTCACTTTATGCCCCAACCCTCAAAGCATCTTCAGAGTCTCTGTCCATCTTCTGTCTCAGCGCAGAAGCCAGACACTTTATATCCCAGCTGCTAGCAAGGGAGATCCTGGTAATCACTGGGAGCAAGCCCCCAACCCTTTGTCCTGGTGGTCATGTGACACCCACAGCACTCTTACGAGATCCTTGCATGTGTTATATGCTCAAGTGGAGATCTCACTAAATGTATTTAAAAAGCTTAGGAAAACAATTATTTGGACTAATCCTCAGATACGGATACATTTCCGTGTATATGTATGTGAATGCGTGTATGCATATATATTTATCATATATATGTTACATATATATAGTATATACGGAGCATGTACATCCCCAAATTAATACACAAATACTATAAAAAGATAGCACAAACGTATTCAAAGTACGTGTTAAAGTCCTCTTTCTCCATAGGTGTGTGAGAGCCAGCTCCTGCCAGCTCACAGGAATTTAATGTGTGCATCTCCTTCCTATGCTTGTGTCCGGTGTTTCATGTTCCTACTTTGAAATTGGCCATGATGAAAGTATTTACGCCACGGCAATCAGAAAACCACAAATCAGGTCACCATCACCACCCCAAGAGCTGATGGTTAAACATTTACCAGCACACCAATGCCTTTTTCTCTTCCTTCTGTATACACACACACCAACACACACACACTTGCTCAAAAATTATCTTTTATAGAGAAGACCATTGTTAATGTAATTTTTAATCAGTCACTACTAGCTACTTAAGCTAAGTGGAAATGTACTAGTACTACTGGTTCCTTGATGCTAAAAATCAAATTTTAATTCCCTAAAGCCTTTTATTTTTTACAGTTCCTGAATCCTGCCCAGCCACCTTGCCTTCCTTTGCCTTTCTATGGGTAGAGTCATGACCATATAACTTACCATGCAGACTGGGTCACCTCTGAGAATAAGAGAAGGTGCTAAGTACTTTGAGACAACAGGTGTAAATTGGAGGACGATGTAGCTTCATGTACACTGAATTTATTAAAGCCAGAAACTGACTCTCCACACTGACAGGAGAAAATCCTATTTCCCCAAAGACAGGTGCCTGACATAATGAAGCTGGTCTCACTTAAGGCTAGAGCTCAGATGCTGGCTAATGCCCAAGTTCAACACTGAGGCTGCCAACCCAGTGGAGGCTGAGTTCTGCAGAGCCTCAAATAATTCCCAGAATTTACATTAAGAGCAGCAGCTCCTTACCAGCCCCAGTTCAGGGCAGAGGCAGTTCCTACCCATGGTGATTCCTTAATCTCAGTTCCCCAGGGCAAAACAAGCTTATAAATGGGTCACGCTGGTGTTTTCATGCTTTAAAAAGTCAATACCATCTTGGCTTTCAGCTGGGAGGAAAGAAAGGTTTCTCTCGCTTTAGCCTCCATAATATCCAGTGTCTGGGAGAGCTAAGATTCATTGAGTAACCACTATGTAAAAGGGCCTTGTGCATGCATTAGCTCATTGAATCCTTGCAGCAAAACTGCAAAATGAAACCTGCTATTTGTAGGTGAGGAAATCGAGTGAGCGCTGGGAAATTAACTTCCCTAAATTCATCGTCACTATATGGCAGACCCAGAATTTAATTTAAGCCCATGCCTACTTGGATGGATACAAAAACCACATAACCTGCAATGCTGCTCCCTTCCCCAATAAGAAAGAAACATGGACTATTGGCAGATGAGAGGCTTTGAGCCTATATAAGAAGAGTCTTAGATTTCTAGTCTTCCTCCTTCCACACCCATCCGGTAGCACACACACAGACCAGACAGCAATCCCTCTTAGATGCTCCAAACCTTGCTATGCCCAAAGACTTTCTGAAAATTCATTTGAAATAGACCTGGCAGTCCTATAATCCTAGTGAGATGGCTGGGATCGACTCAGGGGCAGTCATGGATTCCCTGAAGGCTTCTCCTGGGTTACATGGCACAGATGACACGTTTTAAGCTCCTCTTGGACCTGAACTCAGCTGCTTGCTGCTTCAAAGTGGACTCTGAATGTGTTGAGCTGATTTACAGAGCACATATTTGCTGAGTTGATTAACAGCTTCTTTGTACACCATCGTGAAAGGACAGACCCCACTTTAATTCTATTCCTTTCAAAGACTCTACTGTCTTTGAGCTAAGGCTTCATTTGTGGTCACCAGGCCTTTAGGGAGCTCTGTGTTTAGTGGAAAAAACGTGATTAAAATCCCCTCAGACATGGCTTCTGCACACTCTTAGGAAGACAATGAGAGCTGCCCATTTACTGAACCAAGACTTCTGTGGTAGTTGGCAATGATGAGTCTTCACAGCAGCATAATAACATAAGGTATTATCATCCCTATTCTTTCACTAATGGAACCAGACCTCAGAGAAATTTTGTGAATTGCCCCAAATAACACAGGTTGTTCGTGGAAGTGCTAGAATTTGAGCCAAAATCTGGCTCACTTCACAAATCCATGTCTCCACTCCGTGCTGCTCCCTGTCCATACCACAGTGAAGTCGACTTAGCTACAGGCATATGCGGCCTTATGCTCATGATACACTTTTTTTCCCTTGCTTTTTCAATCCTAAGTGTTTATTTCCCAATTTAATGCCACTGAAGTTTATGAAATGTCAGTTATCTGCTAAGTGCATTCTAAGACGTTTCAGACCCATAGAATCTAATGTCAGAGATACCCTGGTTTCTGTCTTCATTCATTTAACAAAACTATTCTTAGTAAGTACTCTCCAGTTTGAAGCAATGGTTGCTGATATCTGAAAGATAACGGGAGTACCACAAACATAGAGAGTTTCTGATTGTGACTATTTGACACAATTGGTCCTTGGTTTTTTCCACCACTTTCAGATAATCTTGAGAGACCATATTTTCTGGAATCAAAGAATGTAGGTCAGTTTCGGAAAAGGATTTCCCAAGGTTTGGAACCATTGCGGCTGGGATGATGTCACAGAATGACTGACAGAGTTGCCTAGAGCAAGACTCGTCAGCAGAGTCCTGGGTAGGTCATGCTGCTGAGATTCTCCTAATGGAAGAAAGGAGGGGCTGCTGTGGTGGCACCATAATTTCACTGTACTCCCTGTTCTGTCTTCTGCATTCCGCTAACAGTTATTGAGCATCCACTCGGTGATCAGCACCGTGACGACAGCAGGAACCCGGCGCCGGCAGCTTCCATGTACAGTAACCTGGAGAGCTGAAAAGTACACATAATGCTGCGACAGGTTTCATTTTCTTACATCCATGTAAACAATTTTAGTTTACCGGTTCTTTTAAAGATTTATTTATTTGAGAGACAGCCAGTGGGGGAGGGGCAGAGGAAGAGAAGAGAGAATCTCAAGCCAACTCTGCACTGGGTGGGGGACCCCAATGCAGGGCTCCATCTCATGACCCTGAGATCACAACCTGAGCTGAAACTAAGAGTCAGACGCTTAACCAAATGAGCCACCCAGGTGCCCCTACTTTATTTTTATTTTTAAACTTGGATACTGAAGAGTCCTAAGAGTAATACAGAGAACTTCTGTAAACTCTCCATTTAGATTCACTGATTATTAGTATTTGCCCACCTATGCTTTATATCTCCCTGGCTATATTTTTTTCTGGAACCTTTAAGAGTAGATTGTAGATGTCATTCCCCTTTAAATCTGAATACATTGGCATGTATTTTTTTAAAGGACATTCTCATATAACCACGATTCAGTGATGAAATTCAAGAAATTTTAGCTACAGTACAATCATCTAATACACAATTTACATTCAGAATTTTCCATTTGCTCTAATAATTTCTGTGTGACAGTAACCATGGCCATCCCACACCTGACTCCAGGGTCCAATCCAATCTAAGACACATTGTGTTGTTGCCTGCAGTCCCTAATGAGGAACAACTCCTTGGTCCTTTGTACTATGACAATGACATTTTTTGAAAAACAGTCATTTTTCTAGTGTTTTGAATGAAAAATAGGTATCTATACATAAGGTAATTCATAAAATATATATGTATATATATAATGACTTTCTAAATTCCTAATTATTATTATATAGAATATTACATAACATAAAATTGTATGGCAGATAGTGTTAAAGAAGCCAGACCCTGGAATGATCACCTCAATGTGGATGTATGTGCATTGGTGGGATGGTCCAATAGGTAGGACCCTATGGCAGGCAGCACATACTATCATAGGGACACACTGCTAACCCCACTTAAGTGTTCTTATCACTAGACAATGAAAGTGATCATTTTCTACTTGCTTGAAAGTCTAGTAGCAACTTTTAAGAGACACTCCTTAGCTGAACTGCTTTGTGTCAGGGTGAATGTATATTATATGTGGATATAAATGTGGACATTTTTTGTTCAGTTTCTCAGAGCTACAAGGAAAAAAGATAAAACAACAATAGAAGAATTCTAACCTTCCCCCCAACTTCATTATGTATGGATGCACATTAGCCAGTTCATTAATATCTTCAACCTCACCAAAGAGTATTTAATACTTAGGTAGAAGTGAGCAACTTGGTTTCCTTCTCCATGAATATGAAGATCAGCATCTAATATTCAGACCTTTAGAAGATGAGAAACATCTAAGTAGGTGAGAGAAAACTGTCTCACCCCGCTGATATCAATAGTGGAAACGATGTGGAAAGACCATGAGTGAGCCCTTTGTGTACACTGGCTTGGTAATCTGGCCTCAGAACAAAGAGCGCCACTCAGAAATGCCCGTTTTCCTGGTGGTCCATGATCACCATGTTACACCAAGCTCATCACACTCGGACTCCAAAGTCCCAGGAGCACCAGCATGCATGATGCACCCTGCAGTCCAGGGTGGCTTGTGTACATGCCGCAACAATGGCAACTCTGAGCCTGGGTTTTCCATCAACCCTGAGTTACTGGAATATAAAAACCTACATCTAGGGGGCACATGGCTAAGCATCTGCCTTCGGCTCAGGTCGTGATCCCAGAGTCCTGGGATCTAGTCCTGCATCGGGCTCCCTGTGGGGAACCTGCTTCTTCCCCTGCCTAGGTCTCTGCTCTCTGTGTCTCTGATGAATAAATAAATTAAAAAAAAAAAAAAAGAAAAAAACCTACATCTAATCCAGCAGAAAAAACTGATGGAAGACCCGTAGTTAATCATGTCGTCTGGCAATGGGTCTGTTTTGAACATTCTGATACTGCTCATAGCTACCTATAGCCAATCCCAGCTATCTTTATGCAGCATTTAATGTGCCAGTGTGCTGATTCCTTGCTCCTGTTGTCTACAGGAATCCCATGAGATGAGGGATTATTATTTTCAGAGATGGGGAAACCAAGTCTCAGTGGGATAAAGTCCATGATGAGGCCACAAACCAACACTATTTTTCTGACTCCACAATTTTGGTGGATGGAAGTGGAATGAGTATGGGGCCCGGGAACAATGAGCATGGGGCAGATCAGTGGGCCTGCTGGTCTCCTGTGGCATTCCCAAACCCACTGTAGACTAAGCTAGACCCCATGGTCTCCCTCCCTAAGAGTCTAAGTCCTCTTATACTGCTGCTTGAGTGTCATGAACCATTCTGAATGATGCGGGCAGGGATCAACTGGAGTTGGGAAGGAAGGGAATGGAACAGACCTTTGCTGACTAATACATGGTTTGCATTATCTTATTTAACCAGCAATAGAAGGTATAATATAAGTAGTATCTCCATTTTAAAAGTAAGGAAACAGGGGCACCTGGGTGGCTCAGTGGTTGGGTGTCTGCCTTTGGCTCAGGTCATGATCCCGGGGTCCTGGGATCAAGTCCCTGTGGGGAGCCTGCTTCTCCCTCTGCCCGTGTCTCTGCCTCTCTCTTTGTCTCTCATGAATAAATAGATAAAATCTTTAAAAAAAAATTAAGGAAACAGAAGCTCAGGTTAAATAAGAACCATGACCATCAAACCCAGATCCATGTGCTCCAAAGCTCATGATGTTTCCAATTATCTTCACTGTTTCCCAGGGATCCAGCCAACACAAAGTTATAGAATCTTTGTTTTTCAAAGGACCTTAGTAGTGAGAATAAGCCTAGTCATCTGCGGGATATGTCTCTTTGGCCTACAACTAGTGCTTCTCTGACTTTAGCGCTTGGGAATCCTTTGTGAGGATCTCATTAAAAAGCGGATTCAGTGCGTGCAGCCTGAGATTCTACATTTCTAACAAACTCTCTTGTGGTGCGGAGGCTGCTCGTCCACACACATAAGGTGGTCTCTTCATACCTTTAAGACTCTCAGCTTCTTTCTAGATCTTTGTAGAGCTCTGACAGGATGTCAGGCAGGTATCACTAGATACCTCGGAAAAATCACTGTTCAGGAGATTAATTGATTCATTTTTAAGAAACAGTTCCTGGGGTTCAGCAATATTGCCAGGTGGTGATAATTCAAAGATGATTTAGACACAGTCCTTAAGCTCATGGAACACCCCCACCCCAACCCCATAAGAAGACAGGTGTATGAAGAGTGACATATGGAGAAGTAGCAGGAGAGGGGCCGAGGGTGCTATGGGAGCTTGGCAGAAAGAGGTGCTCCTGGAAGCCTCTCAAAACAGATGACGCCTATTAAAGAAAAATTACTGATTGACATTTGTTAAAATGGTAAGAATGGCTTTATTTAGGTGTCAAGATTATTGGCTTTGAATACAGGGGAGATTCATAGACAAGGAGCTGAATGGGGGGACTGGTGGATGCAAAATCATGAAGAGGAAGACCTCAAAGGTAGTGGAATTCTTGCTAAACCTCATTAACAAGATTCTTGCTGAAGGCAGGTCAAGGATTTATGCATCACAGGTGGGGGTAACTCTTATATTGTTGGTAGGAAAGCAAGCTGGGGTAGCCACTCTGGAAATCAGTGTGGAGGTTCCTCAAAAAGTTGAAAATAGAGCTACCCTACAACCCAGCAATTGCACTGTTAGGGATTTACTCCAAAGATACAAATGTAGTGATCCAAAGGGGCATCTGCAGCCCAATATTTATAGCAGCAATGTCCACAATAGCCAAACTATGGGAAGAGCCCAGATGTCCACTGACAGATGAGTGGATAAAGAAGATGGAATTATTACTCAGCCATCAAAAAAATGAAATGACATGGATAGAACTAGAGGTTATTATGCTAAGTGAAATAAGTCAATCAGAAAAAGACAATTGTCATATGATCTCACTCATATGTGGAATTTAAGAAACAAAACAGAGGGTCAAAGGGGAAAAATAAGGGGAAAAGTAGGGGGGAAAATAAGACAAAATTGGAGAGGGAGACAAACCAAAAGAAACTCTTAATCATAGGAAACAAACTGAGGGTTGCTGGAGGGGAGGGGGGATGCGGTTCCTGGGTGATGGGCATTAGGAGCCCATCATTACAGGGTGTAATGAGCACTGGGTGTTCTATAAGACTGATGAATCACTGACCTCTACCTCTGAAACCAATAATATGTTATATGTCAATTAAATGAATTTAAGTTTTTTCAAAAAGGTGGGGGTGAAGAACTTAATCAGATGTCAAGGGTGATCAGCTCTCAAAGGTGGGGGATTCTTACTAAGCTGTTTTAGCAGGATGCTTTGCTGCACTGGCTGGGCTCACCAAACACAGGGAGGGGACCATGTCATAAGGAGGGTGCAGAGGAGCCTGTTCAGAGTTGGGCCAAGGAGAGAGTCTTTGTCGTGCCTGACAGAGGACAGTCATTGGCCTGAACAAGAAAGCAAACCTGATTTAAGTGGCTCACCCAGCAAGGAGAGACTGGAACTTGCCACCTTTCTTCACCCTGAGTTAGGCCTGAGTTAGGCCATGAACAGATGACAATATGATGTCATCCTGTGGACTCCACGAGCCTTACCTTCAGGAGTAGATGTCGTTTGTGAATTTCAAACCATATCTCTGACCTTGAACAAGATGTCTCTGGAGCTCAGTTTCAATGTCTGTAAGATGAGGCCATTGGGCGTGTGTGTTTTTGGACACAAATTCTGTTCTCCTCTTTGGTTTTGATTTGCTAATGATTTTAGGAAGCACTTGGGTAGTACCGAGCATCTTACATTTAGAAAATTCAGTAAATTAGTTTAAGTAGTGACCCAAGGTAGGTACTCTTACTAGACCTATCTTGCAAAGGGGCAAATTGAAGCATAGAGAGGGTAAGTGGTTTGCCCAAAGTCACACAGTAAGTAGCAGTGCTGGGATTTGAACCAAGGCAAGTTGGCCTCAGAGTTAACATTCCCAACCACTATGTCCTACTGCCTCCCTGATGGCGGAAGAAATAGCACACAGTTATAACAGATGCTTCGTTGTGCACTTTCTGTCTTCATGGAGTGTATCCATTTTCTATGGCTGTGTAAAAAAGTCCCACAGACCAGGTGACTTAGAGCAACACACCTTTATTATTTCATTGTACCCGAGGTTCAGGAGTCCAGATATGGGCTGGCTGGGTCCTCTGATCTGGCTCTCACCAGGCTGCAACAGAGAGGTCAGCCATGGTATGGTTCTCAGGTGGAGCCTCTTCCTTGGTCCTCTTCCAAGTTCTTTGTTTGTTAGAAGAATTCAGTTCCCTGTGGTTGTAAGACTGAGAGCCCCACTTTCTTATTACTTTTTTTTTTTTTTTAGTTGAAGTATAACATACAGTGTTCTGTTAGTTTCAGGTGTACAATATAATGATTTGACATTTCCGTACATCACATGGTGCTCAGCATGGGAACTGTGCTCTTAATCCCCTTTATCTAATTCACCCATCCCCCCACTCACCTGCCCTCTGGTGACCACCAGTTTGTTCTTTGTATTTAAGCATCTGTTTTTTCAGTTTGTTTATTTTGTTTTTTAAGTTCTACATATAAGTGAAATCATATGGCATTTGTCTTTCTCTGATGGATTTCACTTAGCATAATACACTCTAGGTCCATCCATGTTTTTGCAAATGGCAAGAACTTGTTCTTTCTTATGGCTAATATTCCACGGTGTATATATACCACATCTTACCTATTCATCCATCGATGGACACTTGGGCTACTTCCATATCGGGACTATTAAAAATAATGCCACAATATAAAGCCCTGCTTGCTTGCTGGCTGGTGGCCATGACCATTTCTTACCAAGTAGAGGACCTGCCAAGTGGTCCTTTCCACGACATGCTGATTTCCTTCTTCAAAGCCAGCAGGAGAAGCTCTCCCTCCAACTTGCTAAGACAGAGTCTGTTACAGGATAATATAATCATGGGAGTGACACCCCATCACATACCCAGGGGTTGCCCACCTGGGGCAGGGAGGAGGTCTATAGGGCATGCATAGCAGGGGATGAATATCATCAGGACCTCCTTAGAATTCTGCCTGGAGGGGGTGGGGAGGGGGGTGGAGCCTGATGTGAATTTGTGGCCAAAAGGATTTCTGTAGAGTGAGCCCACTGCCTTTGAGGGAAAAGGAAATCATTGGTTATCATTGTACCTGAAAGGCACAGAGTTCGTGAGAGCGTGGAGGGGCACCCACCACGGGCTGGCCATCAGTTCAGGCCTCCTAAGGAGGTTACACTTGAGCTTAACATTGAGAGGTGGGTAGAACCAAAGTCCTTCCTGCAGAGGAACCCAGGCTGTATTTTTTTGCTTTTCTCTTTTTTTTCTGTCTTTTTTTTTTTTCTTTGTAACTAGGCTTATAGATTTTTATTTGTTAGTTCCTTTCATTTCCTTTTCTCTATTTTTCTTTTTTGGTTCACTTATGCTAAGTGAAATAAGTCAATCAGAGAAAGACAATTGTCTTATGATCTCACTCATATGTGGGATTTAAGAAACAAAACAGAGAGTCAAAGAGGAAAAATAAGGGGAAAAGTAGGGGGGAAAATAAGACAAAATTGGAGACAAATTTTTCTTTTTCTTTAGCAGAAAATAGTGTGACTTAAACAGAAAACAGTGTAACTCTCCCAGCCATTCCCCGTGTCCCAGAAAGGGTTTGACCAAATGCAAGGGAGGCAGAATTTCTGGAAGTTATTTTATTTTAATTCTTAAAAACTTTTATTTATTTATTTATTTTTTTTGAGAGAGACATAGTGAGAGACAGCATGAGCAGGGGGGAGAGGGAGAAGCAGACTCCCTGTTGAGCAGGGAGCCTGCCGTGGGGCTTGATTCCAGGACCCCAAGATCATGATCTGAGCTGACTGCAGATGCTTAACTGACTGAGTCACCCAGGCATCCCTGGAAGTGTTTTTAGAATGGCCTGGTCCAGTGGCAGTTGTGGCCTGGTCATAAGAGCTCTGTACTTGAGGTCAGACCCACATGAGCTCCTGTCTCTTCCAGACCACTTAACAGCCAGGTGATGGTGAACCCAGTTAGCATCTCTGCCCCAGGTTCATTCGACTGTGAAGGAAAAACTGAAAAATCCTCCGTCTCTTAAGATTTTTTGTGAAGATTGAAGGCGTTAACGTAAGTGGATATGTTTTACACTTAAAGCACCTCATCCATACAAAGTACTGTTTGCTAGAAAACTCTTCATGCATTTCTCTTCCTTTTCAGCATGTGTGCTTCTTTGAGTGGGGAAAGGGAGCCAAGTGGTTAGTTATCACGAACATCCCTGGAAAAGATTCTTCTGAGGCACCTGTCTGAAGCACTAGGAGGAAATGCCACAGCCCATGTGGCCACTGGTTGCCACACAATTTGATTCTCTACTCTTGGGAGGGAATAAATCATTTTAGGGATGGGAACCAGAGGCTAAAACAAAACGAATTCCCAAACTCATGGCAGAGCAGATGCAGTCCTCTGACTCCAGGACTCATTTCCTTCCCACTTCAACACATTGACAGGGCAACTGATGTAGAAGCTCCTCAATGAAATTCTAGAATCAACCGCAGATTTGAGTGTTATCTGGGTTGGCCTTTGACTCCAGATTTGTTGGAGTTTTTCTTCTTTCTTTAAAAGATTTTATTTATTCATGACAGACACACAGAGAGAGGCAGAGACAGGCAGAGGGAGAAGCAGGCTCCCTGCGGGGAGCCTGATGTGGTCTCAATCCCAGGACTCCAGGATCATGACCTGAGCCAAAGACAGACACTCAACCAGTGAACCACCCAGGTGCCCTTTATTCTTCTTTTATTTTGTTTTGTATAACATCTTGGCCTCGGTTCATGTCATGTTTTCTTTTTCTTTTTGTAAGAAACAGCCTTTTCACACATTCTCCTTCAGAGGACTCACAATTTTAATCTGGGACACAGAAAAATGGTCCCAATGCCTGCAGTCAACAGTTGCATCCAAGGCCATGTCAGGGGTGAGCATACGTAAAGAAGAGCCGAGAGCCTGAGACAGAACCCTCAAAATCCCAATCACCATGGTTCTCTGGATGTTTAAACATTGAAAACTTGGGAGAAAAGATAAATCCAAAGAAAAACTCTGAGCATCAATCAAACATCGTGTGGAGAAACATCTAGTTGGCACAACCAAGCAATCACATCACCCTCCTCTGTGGGCCAGACTGTGTGCCCCTTGAGAGAAAGAGCAGCTGCTGTGTCCCATGACTGGCACTGTGTCCTCAAAGGGGTGCTCGGGCCTGGCTCAGTGTAAATTGCCAGATGCCATGGAGACCATACGCCTCTTACTCTGAGCAGTGCCAGGTGTGGTACCAACATACACTGGCCACTAATGTTTCATTTTGAAAACACTGACATCCAGAAGGTGAAATCCCTCCGTTCCATGACAGTTATCTTTACTGGGTACCTGCCTACCCCTTCATTGTCATTTTTCTCTCATTCTTTGCATTCACTCTCTTCCTAGGATGGGACAGGGATGTTCCTTTTTCTTTAATCAAATGCAGCAAATATTCAGAGAGAACTTTAGTGCGCTGGCTTCAGCCTCATGGGCACTGTAAGGACGTGGAGAAGAGGCTCACGGTTTAGGGAAGATGAACACAGAGTCAGGTAGGGGAACACAACTGGACACTAGGAACAGCCATGACCCCAAGGGAGGTGCTTCCTTACTGCGATTGGGTGGGATCACTGCTACAATGTGACCTGAGGGGGTTCCTCCGGAAGTTGTTTTCTGTTGTGCCTGGGAAGCAAGGTAGCCTAGTAGGCAAGAGCTCAGACTCAAAAAGTCCTCGTTTTGAATTCAGGATGGGCCACTCCCAGCTGGTCCTTGCACGTGGCGTGTCTCCATTTCTTCATTTGGAAGGTGATGACACTGAGGATCCCCACTTTCAGGGGCCAAGAGGTTTACCCGGGACAGCACCTGGGGCACAGTAGGTGTGCGGCACACGGAGCTGATGCTTCATCTTCCCTGTGTTTTCTCTGCCGGCTTCACACGTGTTCCCTCTAGAATCCTTGACTTAAGGGAGTAAATTCAGGTCTCTCGGCGCCCCGGGGAGGGGGGGGGGGTGGCGATGGGCAGGGGGAGGCCCGGATGGTGGGGGTGGGGGGATGGGATATACTTCCTATGCCAGGAAGAGGAGAGGGGAGGGCGACACACAGAAGAGGAAGAGACGGGGCCTCGCGACAACCTTCTCAGTGATGCCCAGGTCGTGGCAGATAACGAGAAGGGCTGAGGCACGGCTGTCCTGGCCCATAGCCCGCACGGGCCACCGGGACTGGCCAGACTGCAGGAGGCCGGCAGGCCCGGCAGGTAGCGGCAGGCCCCGGGGTGGCTGAGGCTCAGAGCACCGCGCCCTCCGGAGGTCCTGCCACCGCGCCTTCCCTCAGGCCCGAGGCTGGCCCAGAGCCCCGCCCCCAACCCCCCAGTCTCCACGGGGCTTCGGCGGCGGGGCGGCGGGGCGGCGGGGCGGCGGGGCGGCGGGGCGCGGGGAGGCCGTGCCGGGCCGCCTCGCCGGCGAGGGCGGGGGGAAGCAGCCGAGGCCCGGGGCCACGGAGAAGCCCGGTCGCCCCTCGGGGCCAGGCGGCGGCTCGCTCCCCGGTGCCAACGCCTGTGCGTGCTGCCTACGGAGCGGCCCCACGTGGCGGGAACGAACCCCGGCGCTGGGGGGGAAAGGGAAAGGAAGCAGGGGCTCGGCCCCGCCGGCCCGCGGAGCCCCCCGCGACCTCCCCGCGGGGTCGGATCCCCTCGCGCCCCGCCCCCACCCAGCGCCCCCGCTCGGCCCGGCCCGACCCGCGCTCGCGGGCGCCCCCTGAGGGCGGCTCGGGGCCCTGCCCGAGGCCGCCGGGGACTGGCGAAGGGGAAAATCGAAGGCTCCGCGGGGCTGGAGGTTAACGCCTGCATGGAGCAAAGGTCGCAGAGGTCGCCATCAGTCCCCCGCGGCTTTGCGTCGGGAGGCGGACCCCGGGACGGCGACGCGGGAGGCGGACCCCGAGGCGGCGCGCAGAGCAGAGCCCGCGGGGAGCGGGAGGCCGCCGAGGCGGGGCGGGGGGGGGGTGTGCGGGGGGCGGGGGCGGGGCCCGGGCAGGCGGCAGAGGCGTCCCACGTGGGAATCTCCGGGAGAGGCGCCGAGGAAGAGGCCTGGCGACGTAGCTCTTCTTGATTCAGGTGCGGTGAGGCCGGCAGGTGAGATGATGGTTATTGAAGAGTTTGCTCCTCGCAGCTCCCAGGACGAGGGGGCGCGGCGCGCAGGGCCCTGCGGGTGGGTCAGGGCAGGGGCGTCGGAGGACCCCGGGTGGGTGAGGGCAGGGGCGTCGGGGGACCCCGGGCGGGTCAGGGCAGGGGCGCCGGGAGACCCGGGTGGGTGTGGGCAGGGGCATCGGGGGACCCCGGGCGGGTCAGGGCAGGGGCGCCAGGAGACCCGGGCGGGTCAGGGCAGGGGCGCCGGGGGACCCCGGGCGGGTCAGGGCAGGGGCGTCGGAGGACCCTGGGTGGGTGTGGGCAGGGGCATCGGGGGACCCCGGGCGGGTCAGGGCAGGGGCGCCAGGAGACCCGGGCGGGTCAGGGCAGGGGCGCCGGGGGACCCCGGGCGGGTCAGGGCAGGGGCGCCAGGAGACCCGGGCGGGTCAGGGCAGGGGCGCTGGGGGACCCCGGGCGGGTCAGGGCAGGGGCGTCGGAGGACCCTGGGTGGGTGTGGGCAGGGGCATCGGGGGACCCCGGGCGGGTCAGGGCAGGGGCACCGGGAGACCCGGGTGGGTGAGGGCAGGGGCGCCAGGGGACCCCGGGCGGGTCAGGGCAGGGGCGTCGGAGGACCCTGGGTGGGTGTGGGCAGGGGCATCGGGGGACCCCGGGCGGGTCAGGGCAGGGGCGCCGGGGGACCCCGGGCGGGTCAGGGCAGGGGCGTCGGAGGACCCTGGGTGGGTGTGGGCAGGGGCGTCGGAGGACCCTGGGTGGGTGTGGGCAGGGGCGTCGGGGGACCCCGGGCGGGTCAGGGCAGGGGCGCCGGAGGACCCTGGGTGGGTGTGGGCAGGGGCATCGGGGGACCCCGGGCGGGTCAGGGCAGGGGCGCCGGGAGACCCGGGTGGGTGAGGGCAGGGGCGCCGGGGGACCCCGGGCGGGTCAGGGCAGGGGCGTCGGAGGACCCTGGGTGGGTGTGGGCAGGGGCGTCGGGGGACCCCGGGCGGGTCAGGGCAGGGGCGCCGGAGGACCCTGGGTGGGTGTGGGCAGGGGCATCGGGGGACCCCGGGCGGGTCAGGGCAGGGGCGCCGGGAGACCCGGGTGGGTCAGGGCAGGGGCGCCGGGGGACCCCGGGCGGGTCAGGGCAGGGGCTCCGGGGGACCTCGGCGGCAAGCGCCTGGATTGGGGCGGTAAGCGGGCTGAGCACTGGCTAGTTGGAATAACTCCAGGGAGCTCTGGGGGTCGGGCTGTGTGGTCCCCAGCCCTCCCGGTGACTAGAGCAGGGGAGTGGCCCACGGTGCAAGAGGCGATGAAGGCGGTGGTAGGGGTGTCGTTGGTCTGCCTATGGAAGGCCAGCCACGGGAGGGGCCGTCTCTCCAGGGTCGTCAGGAACACACAGTTCTTGCCGAAAAGCAACATTCAACCAGGCAAACAGACATCACAAACCTTCCATAGTGGCTAATAATGATGCTTCTGGGTCTTTTCTATGTTCTGGAACCAGAGAGTGGAACTCCATAACACCAGGAGAGACCTCTCAATTGAATTACCACCATTTGGAGAAGTAAGGATGGGCATTATTTTCAGCACCCTGACAGCAAGTAATTGCAGATCAAATGACCCAAGTGGATAAACTAATTGGAATTAAATGAGATTAATCAGAATAAGCTCTGTTATTCCTGTATCAGGAGTGTCAAGACACTGTTTGCTAAAATGAAGAAGTATATGTAAATGTGTGTGTGTGCGTGTGCAATGCACACACAAATCAGGCTTGCAGAGAAATAGAAGGCATTTGACTGCCCCGGTGGCCAGGAAAGTGTGACATGACAAGGGACTGAAGGAATGTTGTTCCAAGTTATTTTTTCTTCCTTTGGATGGTTCATGGATATAAATAGAAATCGGATCTGCCTCCTGTATTACTTATCCTTAACACTATTTGTCGGTGGGCTTAAAGGCAAGGAATGGAAATAGGAATCAGATAAAGCTTTCAGCACTTCTTAGGGTGAGGATACAATTTCTTATCATGGCTTCTGGGGAGCCACAGACTCTAACTTCTACCTCCATATCTAACCTCATCTCACACCTCGCTCTGCCCAGCCGCCTGATATGCCATTTGCTCCCTCATCCAGCCACCTCAGTCATTTTCCCGTTGTCAACTCCCGGCATCCAGCTGAGGAGCAGGCCTCGACCCCCATCCAAGCCAACACCTCAAACTATGCTGTCATGGCACCAAGGCCTTCTCCGTAACACCTTCTGCAGCTGTGTCTCACAGGTCTTTATGTGGACATTTGCTCAGTGACTCCCTCTCTGACAAGGTTGGAGGCACTAGAAGTAGGAAGAACTGAAACTGGTTTCACTCACTGGGGTAGCTCAAGACCCTAACACATAGGGGATCCTAAATAGATATTTGCTGTATGAATGAATAAATGAGTGAACTTGGATTCTCTTCCCAGACCCATCTCTACACAGATTCTCATTCCTGAGCTAGTCACGTTCCCTCTCTGAGCTTTCCTCTCTTCACCTGTGAACTGGAAACACTGATCGTAAGGGTTTCTAGAGCCTCTCCTGTTTTCTGTGCTGTTAAGGGCTGTTCAAAGGCTTTCTGTGCCCTGTGTATGTGTGTGGGGGAGGGTGGGGGTGGAGGGAGTGTTATTGCCTAGCCAGCGAGGTTTGTTTCCTCCTTGTGGCAAGGAGAAAGGGGCTTCTTAAAGATATGGGAAGGCTATGGAGGAAGAGGGGACTTGTAATGTTAATGGGTGGCTAGGGAAAGCCTCACTGATAAGATCAGAGACTTAAAGGCAGTAAGAGTGAGTCATGTGGATATCTGGGAAAGAGTAGTCAGGTAGAACAACACGTGCAAAGGTCCTGAGGCAGAAGAATCCTCAGCTGGCTAGATGATTAACAAGAATGCAAGGATGGCTAGAGCAGATTGAGTTGGGGAAGAATGAGAAGCAATGAGGACCCAGAAGTCAGGAAAGGAGGTGAAAGAGCACACAGGGCCTACTGGGCCATTGTAAGACTCTGGCTTTCACTCAGAGTGAGATGACAAAACATTGGAGGGCTTGGAACAGAGCAGTGACATGAGTTTGGGACCTAACTGGGTTCCTGGATGACAGTGAACAGATCAGCTGTTGTAAATGGAGCTTGTATTCCCTACAGAAGTGAATTCCCTCGAGACCTATTTCCATGAATCTATGTCATGCCATAAAGACACAGTCTGTACTGGAGAACACAAATAGACACAAATACGTGCCTCGTAAAAGACAGCCTTGGAATTCCAGTCTCTTCTTCCCTACTGCTTTCCAGTGGCCTCCATGTGTACAGTATATACAAATATACCCCGGCTTTGGAGTAAACCTAGAACTTGAATTTTGTCTCTAAAAGTAATCACTATGAGACTCTGAGCAAGTAATCACTTCAATTCCCAGAAATTTGTCTGCAAAGTGAACACACAGAAACGTGTTAATATGCACCACATGGGGCGGTGTGAAGGTTAAAAGAAAACACACATATAACATATAACATCCTTAGCGTAGCACTCGGTGCGTTCTTGTTGCCTAGCACATGCAGGTCTCCTTTCCTCTCTTTGCTTTTAAATGGCTGGAACAATAACTAATATGGGGATGGGAGGCTGGGATTTAGGGCGCATTAAGATTATAACACTACTGTGCCATTGTTTTTTTTTAAGATTTTATTTAGTTTATGGAGCATGTGAGAGAGCACAAGCAGGGGGAGCAGCAGAGGAAGAACAAGAAGCAGACTCTCCCCTGAGCAGGGAGCCTGATGCAGGGCTTGATCCCAGGACCCTGAGATCATGACCTGAGCCAAAGGCAGATGCTTAACCAATTGAGCCACCCAGGCGCCCCTATTTTTTTTTAAAGATTTATTTATTTGAGAGAGAAAGAGAATGTGTGCGTGAGGACGGAGGAGGGGGACTGGGGGGCTAAGGGGCAGGGGGAGAGCATCTTTAAGCAGACTCTCCTCTGAGCATGGAGCTGATGTGGGGCTTTATCCCAGACCCTGAGATCACGACCTGAGCCCAAACCAACAGCCAGACACTCAACAGACTGTGTCACCCAGGAGCCCCAACCATACTGTACATTTAAAGAGACCTTAACTAAGTTTCCAAACACTACCAGACAATTCTGTGAGCTCTCCAGAAGAGAGATTATTATCCCCATTTTATAGATGGGAAGAGTAAACCCCAGTAAGTTCGAGTAGCTCGTACAGGATCACAGAGTGAATCAGTGGCAAAGCAGGGGGTTTGCAATTCACCCAAGAGTTTTGCTTTTGCCCGTTTCCCTCTGTGCTCTTTCCAGCTCCTTTTCCCCAGTGTTTGGCTTCAGTATGTTTCCAAGGTCAACCAATTTCAAAGAATTCAGGGCATCTATGAATGGCTTTAATAGCAAAGGCTTTCCCCATAGGTGTTGTCCACACTATGCCTAAGAATCTCTTTTGAAGAATATCCACATGTGGAAAATCACATTTGAGGGAGTCAAGGAGCTGTGTGTCTTTAGGTAGATTAATTCGGCTGGAAGAATTACTGCTGATAAATTCTTGGCTTGCCTTGCTGGCAGTTCCCTGCCCAGCTGGTGGAGGAAGCAGCAAGAACTGCCATTCCGGACTTGTTTTAGATCAGTAAGAAACAACTGACTGCTTGTCTGGAAATGACAATGAAGGAAGAGAAACGATTCAGCATGGGGTGAAGGGAGGGAGCTCCCCCTCTCCCCAGGCCTGGAACTTTGATAATGCAGATGTCAAACATGAGGCAAAAAATGAACATGGTCCCAGGAACTGATTCTTCACAAAAGCAAAATACTTTGGAAGAAACCTAAAAATGAAATCTGACAATATAATTCAAAGTATTCCTAGCCAGAGATGGGTGAGACACCTTGAGAAATTAATGCATTCGCACAGGTAGGGTCTGTGTCTTAAATAGGATCCTTTTGAGTACGAATTTAAAAATCACTCTGAATTAAGTTTTAAAAATCAAGTAAAGAGGTATCTATTTAAAGCATTCTAGGATAAATCATAAAATCCAAGGATGGCTAAGCCTTTTTAATCTGAAACAATAAACTCAGATAACATGAGAAATATTACAGCAACTTACATCGGGCTTCGCTTCTCCTATCTTGTCAGGTTGGAGGGATATAAAATCTTGGTTCTCTGAGGGGACATCCTTGCCTGCCTTTGTCCAAGGGGGCACCAAAGAACAGAAGAGGCCTCCTCAGTTTTTGATCAGCAGTCCTGAGTTTCCACCCATTGCTCCATTTTTGCCATTGTCCTAATCTGTCACTTGGATGATGAATCAGACAGGATTCAAGCTGGCTGTGCACAAAAGTTAAAAACAAAATAGCAAAGGCTTGATTAAGATAAGTCTTTTTCCCTCCCATACAAAAAAGATCCAGCTACTTTGACATGGGAGGCCAGCTAAAATTTAGCAGGAGGAAGGAAAGAATAGAAATTGGGGGGCAAAAGTAAAGAAATTGAGGGGCAGCTAGCAGTGTGGTTTTCATGCGAGCCTCTGGACGTGGGGACCTCTGGGGAGACGTAGGAGCAGGGTCCTATTTTCTCAGACTCATGAGGCAGCCCTCCTGTCTGAAGTCCTCAGACACCCTGTCAGAGTGTTGCCGGAACCACTGCTCTTCCAGGCCATTCTAGCCTCTACTTTAACTGGTTGGGTTCCTCCCAATATGCTCCAGGTCCTCAGAGGTGCTCCTCGCTCTCTTTCACCTTCTGGGACATGTAGCACTGCTCTTGAGTTAGTTTCGGGCTTTGGAAAAACACACAAACAAAGGTCATAAAAACACCTTGCACCTATTAGTTCTTTTGTGACATGATGGTAATTGTTCTAGGGATTTTACATGTTTAGTTCATTGTCACAATAATCCTATGAGGTAGAGGTAGGCAGCATTATCCTTATTTTACAGATGGGACAGCCGGGTGATTAAGTCACTTGCCTAGGTTCTCATAGCCAGGAGGTGACGTGGATTCTTCTAAACCAGATGGCCTGTCTCAAGATTCTTGCTCTTACCTGCAGCCCTGCACTGCTTCTCCGTTGCCATCAAGCCGTCTTTGCTTTCTGCCCCGTCATGTGGACAGTCAAGGAAGTAGCAATAGTCTAGCTCCTGCCTCGTAATGGGAGTGGGGGGAGCAAAGAATACAAATTGAAATTTCCAGAAATTATCCTGCCATGCTTTACTAGGACCTGGAAAGCCATCAGGAGCTCATCTCCTTGGCTCGGTATCTCCGTCCACTTCATTCTACACATCTGTCCATTCTCCATTCAACATGGCAGAGGAAGTAGGGCATCATGGGTCCAGGTAGTGAGCAACAGTAGGCAATCGAATTGAATCATGGGTCAAAAATCAATGATGACATTTCCAATCTTGGGAAAGAAGAAATGGCAAAATTGAGGACTGATGTTCACTTAGTCAACAGTCTGTGATTCAAGCTAATTCCCTGATCTGGGGGTGGGGGCTTTCTGAACCTGGTCAGAATTTCTAGCATGAGTCTCTCAATTTCTCAGCATTTGCAGAGCACTTTATTAGTTGCAAGCAGAACACCGATTTTATCTTATATCCAGCTTGATAATGAGTAGCTTGAGACATGTCCAGGTCCCACAATCAGCATATTTCCTACTCTTTATTCTTTCTAAATTGGAAGATTCCAATTCACAATTGTAAGGATATTTAAATAATTCTGGGTATTCAAATAAAACATTTGACTCAGAAAGAATAGATTTATCACTGAAGATTGCTTTCCATGTTCCATTAGAAATAAATACATCATAAGCAAAGTTTTAACTTTCAACTTGAAAGATGAATACCAATTCATTCTTTGGTTGAATGTGTCTCTGGAATATATCTCTAAATGGTTTGTGGCAGCATTGGGATATGATTTTTCAAACATTATCAATAATATATCATCAGTTTCTTTCTCTGACAGTGGAAGAAAATTATTAGCCATAATGATCGAAGGATTTCTTCACAATGTATTCTTAAGAAATTCTAATATTGTGTTCTGAACATTAGAAATTATAATCCTTTAGCTCTGAAATGACAGATTCACTTTATTCAAGATACTTATATTTTGAAATATATTAGTTCATTCTAAGTAATTGAAGTGATCAAGTCACAAAGAATTGATTTTTTTATTTCTAACTTTTAAAAATCCATTTATGTTTTTTACCAACCACTATGTGTCAGTATGAAAAAAAAATAGTTTTGTATTCCACCAACCATTTCTCAACACGTTGCAGTGGAGAGAGATGTACATATACCGGCTATGATTCAGTCACATAAAATTTCCCCAGTATTTTCAATCTTGGATCAAAATTGAGAGGCATATTGTTGGCTACTGATTAGTCTCTGTCAATAAAATATTCAAGAAAATATGTGTGCACTGTTGGTATGGGTCCCAGTGTATTTGTACTGTCCTCTTCTTGGCTCACAAAATCATTTTCTTTTAAATTAAGAAGTCTGCTTATGGCACAGGCTTTCAGTGATAATGAGCTGTTGAACATGCCTCTGTCATATATGCAGAGCACATATTCAAGGAGTTGACTTATACTCTGCATACCAGTAGTTTGATCTACATGTAAAGCAAACTTTGTGCTAGAAATGCACACCTAGTGATTTCTCTTCACATTTTTTACCATTGATAGTATGCAGTCTCCAAAAGTGTTATTGGATTAAGGAATTTTTGCAGTTTTCATGAACTTTTTGACTAGTTTAACAGGTTTTTCAGCAAAGGTGGTGATCTGTACATTTTTTAATAATGCCTCTGGACATGTTCTGGACTCTCTTCTACATTTGGATATACAATTCACTTAAATCATACTAGCAAATACTATTTGGTGCAAGGACTGGGGGGGGGAAAGTGACTGGATTACCAAAGAGGTTCTCTTTTATTTAAAAATGTCACATATCTTTGGCTGTCAGTATTTGCAAAGACTTAAAACTGACAGTTCCTGGGGCATCAGAAGCAAATGGATTGCAAGCGTAATAAAATATATTTTCAGGTATGTGTTATTACATTTTACATTTACTTTTTGGAGGGCTGTAGATTTACTCATCACTCTATGTTACATGAAGACCTTTCCATAATTTGTAATATTATTTTAAATTTCTATTCACTCTGCATGTATGGAGATCTTTCCATAGCTTACATTTATAATATCATTATGATTTTCATTACTTTTGTGTTTCAAAGAACTACTTAGAGGCAATGATACATTTTTTAAGGAACATTTTGGAACATAAGGTAACACAGTAGAGTAATATTGAAAAATGAAGCTTTATGAATGAAAACAAGCACACTGATGATATAAATGATGTAAAGTATTACACTATGGCCATGTGTGGCATGCATACAATTTTTAATGAATGCAATGATTTTAAGAAACAATGAGATTTCTATAAAAAGTATAAGTAATTATAATTCGTGTCAAATATATGAGCAAAATTATTTCCTTGTTTTTATGCCTCCCTCTCTGCCAAACCACTTGCAAGTGCATTAACTATTTGGGGTGGGGGTGGGGGTATACTCTTAGCATAGAGATAGGGAAGTGAGAAGGTGAGGGAAGAGGGAGGTCAGGATATGGAATGTGATCTGCTAAGAAAAGGGGCATGTTCCCATGTCGTCTTAGGGATGCCCACATCATCAGGAGCAGAAGGAAGTACCCAAAAGGCATGACTGGGCCATCAAATACCAGAGCGTGGGAATCATATTTAATAATCAAATCCCAGAGAAGGGATGGGAGAAGCTTATTGAATCTTGCTTCAGCTTGTACCTTCTTAGGAGCTGAGAGCTCTCTGAGACAGGTGAGAGCTGGCAGTAGCTCTGGTTTTTGTAACCTGGAGTCACCAGAAGCAAAGGGAATAAAGCAGAGCTATTACTTCAGTTGCTGAATCTTAGATCTCAGAAGGGAAGCTTCTCAAATTTAATGAAAAAGAGATATGAATGACAAAAGCAGAACTCCAGATTATCCTGGCAGGCTAGAATGAAGTGTCTAAGGCAACTAAGTAAAAATTTGTAGGTTAACACGAAACGTGTCCATTTAATTTCCAAAACTCAGTTGCATGAGTGGAAAGGAGACCTAAATGGACAGAATTCTTGTGAGAATGAAAGAGAAGATATTTGCAGGACCACAAATTCAAGAGTACCAATTCAGCATCTAGAATATTAGTGAAACTTCAGTTACATTAATCATTGTGTCCAGACATAAATATGTAAGAAAGTAATGGTAATAATAATGGCTTACCTTTTGGCAATATACTATTAGCAAAAGTATTTCATTCTCTTTGTGTTTTCCCATTGCACTCTGCATAATTTCATCCAAAATGGGATAGTTCTTGTCACTTTATTTATAAGATGATAGCCCTTTGAGTCACCTTCATGAGGTTGTCATAAATAAATTAGATTAGGATATGGGAAGCCAGCACAGAGCACAGAGCAGCTCCATAAATGATAGTAGAGTCTAAAAGAGCTGAATCCATAGTGGTACATGAAAGCATGAGGATAATATTTTTCTTCTAGATTATTTTATCTAGTTTAATCTTCCTAATAACCCCATAAGCTTGGTTCTAGATGCTCCTCACCTGGAAAACTGCTGTATATTCTTAAGGGCTTACATTAAATATTTTTTCCTCAGGGGATGTCTACTCTAGTCCCAAAACAAGGTTCAGTGGTTCCATTCCATGCTCTCATTTAATTCTGTAATTTCCACCTCCTGGTGCTTGTCTCAATTTGTTGTTAACAGTTGTTAATTATCGTTACTCCTCACTGGATTACCTACTTTGTGAAGTTCATGACTGCATCTGTTTTGTTCGATATTATATTCCTAGTACTTGGACAATGCTTGGTTTAAAAAAATAGAGCTTAACAAGATTGGTTGAATGAATGAATAAATAAAATTGAGGTTCAGAGTATCGGAGATGCTAAAACTCTCATAGTTTACAAGTAGTAGATGCCTATAACTACACCCATATTATCTTCCTCCAAATGGTTTGGAAGCTATGTCCTGAGTATTTACTTTAGGAAAGATCTAAATTTTTTCAAATCCTCAAAAGTGTGTCATATACAAGGAGTCAATTTGTTCTGTTACTTCAGTGAACTAATCTGTATCTAATAACCTATAGGGCAAGTAATTTCATCTCCAAATAGGAAAACTTTTTAAAAAATCAAGTAGAACTGTCCCATCACGGCATTTAGTACCTCTGGGGTTTCTTGTCACTGAATGTTTCAGAGCAGAAGAGAATAATCACTGATCAGAGATGCAGATGCTGAAATTAGTAGGGATCCAATCACTTTAAAATTTTTTTAAATTGTGGTAAAATATACATAACATAAAATTTACCATCTTAACCATTTTAGGTGTACAGTTCAGTAATGTTAAGTGTGCTCACAATGCTGTGCAACAGATCTCTAGAACTTTGTCATCTTGCAGAAATGAAACTCTAAATTCATTAAACAACTCTCCAAATCCCCTCACCCAGCCCCTAGCAACCACCATTCCACTTCTTGTTTTTATGAGTTTTTCTACTCTAGCATCTCATATAAGTGGAATTACATAGTATTTTTTTTTTGTGACTGGTTTATTGCATGTTGCATACTGTCCTCAAGGTTGATCCATGTTATAGCATATGTCAGCATTCTCTTGCTTTTTTAAAAATTTTTTTATTTTTTCTTGAAAGATACAGAGAGAGAGAGAGAGAGAGGCAGAGACATAGACAGAGGGAGAAGCAGGCTCCCTATGGGGAGCCCCATGCGGGACTCAATCCCTGGACTGAGATCATGCCCTGAGCCAAAGGCCTCTGAGTAACCCAGGTGTCCCGCATTCCCTTCCTTTTTAAAACTGAATTATATTCCATTCTATGTATATGTCACATTCTATACATCCACTCCTCCATCGATGGATATTTGGGTTTCTTCTACTTTTTGGCTATTGTGAATACTGTTGCTATGAACATGGGTAGATAGGGGAGCCTGGGTGGCTCAGTCAATTGAGCATCTAGCTCTTGACTTCAGCTCAGGTTGTGATCTTAGGGTCATGAGATCATGCCCTACATTGGGCTCCATGCCCAGCATGGAGTTGCTTGAGATTCTCTCCCTCTGCTGCTCCCCTATTTGAGCTCTTTCTCTAAAGTAAATAAATAACTGAAACCTTTAAAATGTAGATTTAGATATGAATATAGATATAGATATATCTATCTTTGAGGTCCTGCTTTCAATTCTTTTGGTATATACTCAGAAGTGGAATTGCTGGATCATATGGTAATTCTACTTTTAAGTTTTTCCATGGCAGTTTTACCATTTTTACCTTCCCATCAACAGTGCACAAGAATTCCAATTTTTCCACAGCCACATCAACACTTTACTTTCTGTTTCTTTGATAATAGTCATTGTTATGGGTATGGGGTGATATTTCATCATAGTTTGATTTGCATTTCCCTAATGGTTACTAAAGTTGAGGGGGGATCCAGTTACTTTCCATTGTCCTTTCCAATTCTGAGTCTATGATAGTGGATTCTTTGATGGCCATGTGTTACATCAGGCTATTCAAGCTTTTTCTAATTGAAGTTCTAGTGCATCAATATAATAGGAAGTAAGTATTGAATTTGTAAGTCACTGTCAGGAATAGGGAATTTTCATTTACTCATTCATTCATTTCTTTACTTATGCACCAAGACAATGTATTGATCTTATTATGGCAGATCATAAGAAAGCCATAGGAACACAAAGATGTAGTTATTGATTAGTTCATGTTGATCAAGAATTTCCCTGAGATAAACCAACAGATCAGAGAGTTTACTTACCATAGGCTAGGTACTGTGCCAAACTCCCTAATATGTTAACTCAATCCATAGAACTTACTTGACAGGTAAGATATTTGTGATAGGCAGAATCATGGCCCCCTAAAGACATCCACATCCCAATCCCTGGGACTTGGAATTATGTTATGTTACATGGTAAAGTGGGTTGAGGCTGCAGAAGGAATGAAGATTGCTAATCAGTGACTTCGAGATAGAGGGATTGCCCTGGATTATCTGAGTAGGCCCAATATAATCACAAGGGTCCTTATAAGTGAAAGAGGGAGGCAGAAGAGAGAATATCAGAGTGATATGATGTGAGAAAGGCTAGATTGGCCATTACTGACTTTGAAGATGGAGGGGTTGCAAGTCAAGAAATGCAGGCAGCCTCTAAAAGCTGAGCAAAATAAGAAAATGATTTATCTCCTAGAGCTTCCAGAATAGGAGGCCACTTTGCTTATGAGTCCAGTGAGACCCACTTTGGACTTCTGACCTCCAAAACTGAAAGGTAACTGTTGGTTTGAAAATTGGCCCCCATACACAGAGGGAAGGAAATTATTGAATAAAGAGACAGACCACTCCAGGTTGATAGGTTGGCAGTTCTAAGAAGCAAGAAAACTTAGGTACAAGGCTTTTCCTGGGCAGCTGCAAGAGGAGTAATCTCTGTAACCACCTGCCAGAATCTTAAAAGTTTATATAGAGGCCTTAGTTGGGTTCCATACTGTATTCAGTCCAGATGATCTCAAAAACACCTTCCTCTCTCCAGACTATGTCCTTGAAAACAGTGCCTATTATGGGAATGATGGGCAGAACATAAATTCCAAGGACAGAGGAAGGAGTGAGAAGGCTCTGATCTTTAGGATTGAGTTTGTGCGTCAACTGAGGATCATATCCTCTTGATTACCTCCTTCAACAGTAATACATCTATGTTGTCTTAAGTCACAAAATTGGTGGCAATAGGAAATGAAGACAGCATTATTATCTATTTTAGATACAGGTAAACTAAAGCTTTAGGAGGTTAAAGGAAATTCACAAGCTACCACAGCTCTGAGAGATGGGGTTCCAGTCAATGTCAAAGCCTGGGCGCCCTACCCCCTCCCTTATGATCAGCTGCTTGGAAAGGATTACATCTTCTGTACACAACAAAGCCTCCCAGGTCTACTGGCAGACCTGGTCAAATGATGCCATTTTGCAGATTTCATCAACTTGCAAAATTGGAAATTGAGGGTTTGGTGGAATTTTTTTGAGGGAAGTTGTTTTTGCCACTGTTGTTGTGGTAGTTGTTATCCACTTCCTCTTTTCTCCATACACTCCATGATGGAAAGCATCCAGGTGGCCACAATAGCTCTACCACTTCTATATTCCTTCTCTGATTATTAACTAATGCATCATCATGTAAGACTTGGTGGTCCAGGCCATCAGTGAGAGATCCTTAACTATGGTAGGTCAAGAATGGGGACTCTTTAATTATTTGACTTCCATCTGCCTAAAGAGACTACTATGTGTTTATTCCCTGAGATCCTCAAAACAGACCCACTGCTCACATTCTGAGGTGCTTAGGTTGTCCTGAAAAGTGCCTCCATCAGTAACTCCCTTCTACTTTGACTCAAAGTGGAATTTTAGATAAAAAGGCACTGGAGGATGGAGCTGAGGAGAAAAACAGCATGATGAGTCAGGCTTGGGTTGATGCTCCAGTTCGGTTCTGGAGAGTGAATTTGCCTCTTTGAGACTCAATTTCCTCATCTGTAAAATAGGGATGTCACCTCTGCCTTATATTCTAAGAGTTTGTGACAAGAATGGAATTAGCTCATAAGTTTGGAGGGTTTGTAAACTAAAGACCACCATGTAAATTCTAACTGTTATAAGTATATAATATTGCAATGATAATACCTATATTTTCACCTGGGATGATTGTTAGGACTCTTATCTAGAGTGGGTAAATCCACAGGTATCTGCTAACCCCAGGGAAGTACTTGGCTGACTTTGCTACTTACAGAATCAAGAAAGGTGACCTCAAAACTGGTTTTGAATGACCCAACACTTCCAATCTTAAGTATTTACCTAAGAGAAATGAAAATGTATGTCTAACAAAAAAGACTAGTGTATGAAGGCTGATAGCAGTTTTACTCAGGAAAGCCTAAAACTGGAAACAACCAAATTGTCCATCAAGGAATGAATGGATAAAGAAATTTTTGGTATGTTCACAGAATTGGATGCTACTCACAATAAAATGTTAGGAAAGGTCACTGAAAAGACATCACCACCAGTTGACCTGTGACCAGTGGACCCTGGCATTTGGAGGCTTTTGACCCCTTCCCCTGTCCTTGGAATGTGGGATCCACTTGCCTTTCCTGCTCCCAAAGGCTTCTTTTAGGACATGGCCTTGAGTATGTGATGCATTGGGGTGCCTGAGTGGCTCAGTCAGTTAAGCATCTGCCTTCAGCTTAGGCCATGATCTTGGGGTCCTGGAATCAAGTCCTATATCAGGCTTCCTATTCAGCGGGAAGTTTGCTTCTCCCTCTCCATATGCCCCCTTCCCACTTATACACTCTCTTTTCTCTCAAATAAATAAACAAACAAAAAAAGAAGGAGGAAATCTGGAATACAAGGAGAAGGCCACATGAAGACAAAGGCAGAGAGATCAGCATGATGCTTGTATAAGCCAATGAATGCCAAAGATTGCCAGCAAACCACCACAGGCTAAAAGAAAGACATGGAACAGATTCTTCCTCATAGCCCTCAGAACAAACCAATTCTGTCAATATCAGACTTCTAGCCTCCAGATATGTGATACAATATATTTTTGTTGATATGCTTCCCAGTTTCTGGTACTTTGTTAGGACACCCATAGAAAACTAATATGTGTCTCTAGAGTTGAGTTTTCAGCCTTGTTAATTGTTAAATCCAATTTATGTTTATTGAATGACATCAAGGTATCCTATACTATCTTAGGCCCTGTGGGAAAACACAAGAAATAAGAACTTTCCTCCATGGGGAATGTATATATGAAAAAAATGGAAAGAGAAACAGTTCTTTCAGTTCCAGCAGGGGTTCTAAGATTGTATCCATGTCAACCAAAATAATATGATTGCTTTAAAAAACAGAGAGCCAAAATACTCATTTACGATGTGCAATCTATCTGCCAATAGGCTAAGAATGCATCCACCAGCCAACACATTTCCGTCCCTTTTTAAGAAATCTACTTGGGAAGTGCATTAAGATTAGAAGACTGATTGGTGCATATAAATTGAATATGGATAAGGGATATTTTTAACGAGTGCTGGGAGAAGAATGAGTCATCTGTCTCCACCACAGGTACATAACTGCCATGATGTCTTTAGTGAGTAAGGGTTCCCATCCCTAGGAGTATATAATATACTGACCTACTGACAGTGTCTACTTATTATTAATTCTTTCATTTATTCATACATTTAACAAATACTGATGAAGAGCTTTGTATGTGCCAGGCAATGTGCTAAATATTGGAAATTGAACAGAGAAAGACCCAGTCCCTACCTTCAAGAGGCATAGTGTAATAAGGGTGCTATGAGGATTTCCCACTGTTGTTGAGAACTCAGAGAAGGGCAGCTAAACCAGCCTGGAAGAATCAGGGAAGGTTTCTAAGCTAATGGGATGGGAGTGGGTATGTCTAGAGAGGGGAACATATTGTTTCAGGAGATAGTAATAGGATATGCAAAGGTCCAGAGGTGAGAGAGCATGTGTGTTCAAGGAGCAACTAATGGCTTATTATGGCTGAAGGAAGAGCACAAGAGAGTGAATGTAAGTGATGTGGCTAGAGAATTATGAAGGACTTTGACCATGTGAGGGCTTGTATGCCACATTAAGCTGTACTCGTGCAAGTATGAGGCATCCCATGGAAGCTGGTAATGAGAATGCTTTGTTGCCAGGACAGAGAGGTCATTATACGGAGTACATAATCTGGGCAGCACCCACCCAGGAAACTGAGTTTAACTGCATGGCAAAGTGAAGAGTATAGGGGGCTCAAATACAGAAGAAAATAAGTAGTGCTGAGATCCAGAGTTAGCAATGGACAAGAAAGAGTTCCCTGAAGTCAATGGCTTTATGATCAATATATAAGAATACCCCTTTCCCCAGATTGATCCATAAATTCAATGCAATACCAACCAAAGCCCCACTGACACGCTTATTCTAAAATGTGTGTGGAAATACAAGGAATTTTGAATGGCTAAAGCAACACTGAAAACCAAGGAAAAAGTTGGAGGACTTAACCTGATTTCAAGACTTACAAGATCGAGACAGAGTGTTATTGACATGAGGAGAGACAGACAGATCAATGGAAGAAAATGGTCCGGAGATATATCTACTCATATAAGGTCCATTGACTTTTTGGACAAGACACAAAGGTCAATCAAACAAGAGTGGGAGGTCTTTTTAACAAATGGTGTAGGAACAACTCAATATTCTTTTGGAAAAAATTGGCAAAGGATCCATACCTAAAATATAAGAATATAAAGAAGTCCTTTAAATCAATGATAAAAAGGCAAATACCTAATAAAAATGGGCAAAGACTTGAAGTAACACTTTAGAAAATAATTTATGAATGGCAGTATGCAAATATTAATCTTCAGGAAATTTTAAATTAAAACCACATATTTCACACCCTCTATAATCTAAGGTAAAAAGGACAGACAAAATCAAACGTTGATGAGGATGTGGAACAGTAGGAACTCTCATCCATTGCTGGTGGGAGTATAATATGATACTACTATTTTGGAGAATAGTTTGGCAGTTTCTCATAATGTTGAATACATTTCTATATTATGATCCAGCCTTTCCACTCCCAGGCATCTATTTTCTAAAAATGAAAACATATGTTCCCAAAATGGCTTGCAAATATGTTTTCTCCCATATCAGGAGAAATTTGCTATGCATTTAACTGCCATAAGATTGGTGTCTGGAGTTTATAATGAGCTTCTACAAATCTAAAAGAAAAATGTAAACAATAGTAAAATGTGCAAAAGATATGAGGGGACAATTCTCAGAAGAGAATATATGGAAATAATGTCAACTTATTAATAACCGGGAATATTCAAATTGAAACCACTCTGATATACCAATTCATGCTTATGCAGCTGCAAAAAAAAAAGAAAAAAAAAACCCAAAACAATGAATAATAAATGGTGGTGGAAGTGTAAATTAGTTATTTTGTAAAGCTGGTTGGCTATATGTATTTAATAGAAAGTACTCTTCAACCTAGTAATTTTACCCGTTCCCCCAAATTCTGGCATGAATAAACTACCAACAATGTTCAGTATAGCATGGTGTTTTATTGTTTAAAAAATCTGCAGATCTGTCCATTGCTTCTCTTTTCATTCCTAATAAGGTTCATTGTCTTCTCTTTTTTAAATTGATCTTTTGTTTGATTTATTAGTCTTTTGAAGATAACTTTGATTCGGTTGGTCTTATTGTTTCTTTGTTTTCCATTTCATTAATTTTGACTCTCACTCTTAGTATTTCTACCATTCTATTTTCTTTTGGGATTATTCTGTAATTTCTCTTATCTTCTTTATTGTAGCAGCTTCCTAAATTATTTTCAGAATTCCTTGTTTTTCAATATACAAATTTAAAGTTATAAATTTCCCATAAAGTACTATGTTAGTAATATCACAAGGTCTCCTGTATATACTGATTTAATTGTTAAACAATTGTAAATATTTTCTAATTCCCACTGTAATTTCTTCTTCAAACCATTAGTTATAAAGATGTGTATTTTCAATTTCCAAATGTGGCTTTAGCAGATTGTATTTTTGTTATTGATTTCTAATTTTATGGCACTGCAAAATATTTATTCTTCATTATCTGCCAAAATCTTACCTAATAGCTACTTTGTGGTCAGTTTTTGCATTGGTTTCTCACGAGCCAGAAAACAAATATATTCTCTGCGGTGGTGAATTCCTCTATTTGTCCATTAGCTCAAGTTTGCTTATTAGATATTTTTAAATGTTCTAAATACTATTAAATTTGGTCTCCTCAATCAGTTTCTAAGAGAGATATCTTAGAATATCTTTTTGTAATTGTAGGTTTGTCACTTTTTCTTTTAAATTATGTCAATTTTTGCAATATGTCAATATTTTGAAGTTCTTTCGTTTAGCCACTAACAGGCTGAAGATCTATTTTGGAATCCTCATTCTACCCTCAATGTCTAACTTCTATTTCACGTTTTCTTTCTCCATATCCTTTTGCTGCATTCTGGCTAATTTTCCCAGTTTACTTGTTCTTTCTTTAGCTATATCTAATTTAATTTTAACCTAACCACTGGGTTTTTCATTTCAGTGGTTCTATTTTCACTTCCTGCAGTTCCTTTTTTTGCTATTTTTAAAAACTAGTTTTTTTCCTCACATCTATCAGTATTTTTATTCCATATTACTTTGTTCATTTTAAGTATACATACAGATCTTTTAGATTTACTATATTATTTCCAATTTAACAGAGGAGGGCAGATAAATTTCCTAGCATGAAGGTTCATTTGCTTATGTACTTTGTAATTTTTTCCCTAGTAAACTCCATTTTGGCAGAATTTTTTTTTTCACATTTCCTTTCTGTTTGAGAATGGGAAGAGGGAACCATAACCCCTTTGTTATGAAAATGTTCCCTCAAAGTAGTTTTACTTTTGATCCTATTTGAACCCTGTCCTGTTGTTTCAATCTTCTTGGGCTAATTTTATTTTTGGATTTTCAACAAGGGCTTCTTGTCATGCAGGTTTTTTTTACATCCATGCATCGCAAAGGTATGGGTTTTTGTCATCTCATGGATGACTTTCTCTCCACCTCCTCTGCCTGCTACTAAATTATCTGGACAGACAGCAAACTTCCTCACCTCTGATGGCTGTATCCATAATGCATTTATATGGTAGTGAGTTCCCTGTTAGTGGAGAGATATGGTAGAAGGATTTGTTAGGAGCTGGAGTCAATCATGATCCAATGCTAAGCATCCATGATAATCTCTGCTTTTATTTGTTACATCTTTCAAAGCTTATCCACATCCACTGTCTCAGTTAACAACGAGATGCCAGTAATTCCATGGTCTTTAAGCTTCAAGCCTTAAATTTCAGATTCCTAGTAAACAACAGGAGAACAGCCTCCTGAGGCATGCTCAGAAGACACAAAGACTTGTAGATACCTCTTCAGTGCTTGGGACACACTCCGTCTTTTCAAACCCATGGGTAGCTGTCGCATATGCCCATTTCCTGTGGTCTTCTAGCTTTGGGCTGGACTGGCCCTGCTGTTTTGTGTGAAGTGGCAGCAACATCCACCAATACTTTGGTGGTTAATTATGGTTCCTTGATCTCAGCCACAGAAATTGTCAAAACTTTAGCTCCATCTTCACATTCTGCTGAGAAAAAGTTTGAAATTCAGTCTGGCAGAAAGGGCAGTGAAACTTGCAGGTTGACGTGTAAACTGTAGCCCTAACCCAGGGGAAAAAATGTTATTGGTTTGTTCACACTCCAACACTTTCCAAAGTTCCTTAAGCAAGGAACACACACATACACACACGCACACACACTGGCTCATAAATAAAAATAGAACATATGAATTATTAAAAGAAGGGGAACCCAAACTATAGCTCCTGAGGCTATTACTGTGTGGGGTATGAAAACTAGTAGCAGGTTGGGTCTTTCCAAAGGTGGCCTTGATGGTATCTGTCATCGCTGTTTTTCTCTTCTGCAATGTGACCTTCACGCTCATCGGGAAGTGGAGTTTCTCCACCTGTTTATTAGTTTTCTAAGGCTGCTGTAACAAATTACCACAAATTGAAAGGCTTAAAGCAATAGAAATTTATTTTCTCATAATTCTGGAGACCACAAGTCCTAAATCAAGGTGCCTGCAGGGTTGGTTCTTTCTGGGGATTCAGAGAAGATGTTCCCTGCCTCTCCTAGCTTCTGGTGGCTGCTGGCAATCCTTAGTGTTTCTTGGCTTGGCAGTACATCACCCCCATCCCTGCCTCTATCACCACACGAGTTTCTTCCCTGCATCTCTGTCTCTGTGTCTCTCCTCTTACACAGGATGCCAGTCATTGGATTAGGGCCCACCCCAATCCAATATGACCTCATCTTCACTATGTACATTAGTAAAGACCCTAGAAGATAAGTTTACATTCCTGAGATTCTGCATGGATATGAATTTGGGGGAACACTGTTGAACCCAGTTCAACCCTCTTGAGTCCAGCCAGACCTTGTCTTTGCTTCAACTATTAGAATATTGTAGATGTGACTCTGTGCTAACTTCAAGCTAGATTCTGCTTTCTGCGTCATGGAATGTTTGGTCTTGGACATCTTCTATTGGAACCCTACCTTCATGCTGTGAGAAGTACATACCACTCAGAGAGGCCATGTGTGGAGGGGCTCAGGTGGAGCTCCAGTTGAGCTACCAGCCATATATATTCGGTGAGCTATCTTATACATCCAGTCTGGTGATGCTTTCATATGACTGTGGCCACAGCTGACATCTGACGGCAACTACATGAGAGGTTATTTCATTTCTTAAGTATGCCAAGCTTATCTCAACCTTGAGGCCATGGAGCTAACTAACTTTTTTGGCCAAATGACTTTTCCCTCAAGCATTCACATGGGTGGCTCCTTCTCTTCAGGTCTGACCCCCTCAAAGTAGCTCCTTTATCATATAACTTCATTTTCTTTTCACATAGTATTATTGGTATTTTCTTGCTTACCTAGTTGTTTCCTTGTTTTTTATTCTAAGTCTCCTCTGATTACCCTAAAATTTAAGCTCCATACAGGAGAGACCTGCCTGTCTTGTTCACTGCTGTATTCCCAGCTTCAAAATACTGCCTGATACATAGCTGGCTCTCATTCAGTAACTGTAAAATGAATGAATAAAAAATGACAGCATGCATTTTAAAATTGGAAGGGTTTTGGAGTCAAGCAGATGAGTTCAAATCTTTTTTTTTTAAGATTATTTATTTTTATTTATTTATTATTTATTTATGAGAGAGAGAGAGAGCATGAGCAACGGGGAGGAACAAGCAGACTCCCCTCTGAGCAGGAAGCCAGGGTATGGGGCCTGATCCTGGGACCCCAAGATGATGAGCTGAGTCAAAGGCAGATATTAACCAACTGAGCCACCCCAGCACCCAGGGTTCAAATCTTAGCTATAGTATTTAGTAGTGTCTTTACACAAGTTACTTAACTTATAGGGGCTCAGTGTCCTTTTCTATAAAATAGGAATAAAATATCATCTCAAAGTGGTGTTTGTAATTATTTGATAAAATAATTTATGTGTATTGTGTACAAATATTAGCTGAAAACTCAGCTATTTATTTATATTTTAAAATATACAATTACTTAATCTTATTAGAACTTGATTTTTTAAATTATAAGTTCCCTGTGTCAGAACTATCATCTCAGAACATATGAAATGACAGGGCAGCAAGGGTGTAGTAAGGGGTCTTCAGCTACCACTTGTATGCCAACAGACAGAGAAGCATTTCCTTTTATCATCAGCGTGGACGTCTTGTTGGGTAGTGATTGATATTAGCTCCAGTCAAGAGCTTGGCCTATGCCTTGGAATCTGGTTCTGCCACTTCTTTGCCTGTAACCAGGGCAAGTTCTCTCCATGGCACAGTTTTCTCATCTGTAAAATGAGGGCAATCATAATAGCTATTTTGTAGAGTTGATGATAGAATCAAACGATCTGATTCAGATGAAGCTATAACCTAGAACAGCGCCTGGCACACAGGAAGGGTCACACAAATGGCAAGATTGGTTATAACCTCTATGCATGCTGACATTCTCTGAGATGCCCTTGTTCGTAGCTTAGTAGAAAGTAGGTTCCTTTTCTCTTTTTCCTGATGACACAGTTTTTAGAGCCTCTGCCTATCTACGCTAGGTCTGACCTGCTCTTAGGTACAAAGGGCTTGGCCCCGCCACTCTGAATTTGACAAATTTTGCGAGGCGAGCTCATGCTTTCCTGCATGGATATGACATGCAGCCATTTCTACTATGGAATCTTGTTGCCTTGCTATTCTACTTGGGAAAGAGAATCTAGCAAATCCTCTGTACTTTCCCCTCTTTCCTTAAACTACCTAAGGTTTTATGGTGTTCCTTGTGCCTTAGGCCATTGTTATGGGCTAAATAATGGGCCCAGCAAAGTTCATATGTAAAAACACTAACTCCCAGTACATTAGAAGGTGACTGTATTTGGAGATAGAGTTTTTAAAGGACATCTAAGTTCAAATGAGATCATTACGGTAGAATCTAGTCCAAAATGACTGGTATCCTTATTAGAAGAGTAAATTAGGACACCACAGAGGGAAAAACCAGCCACATACAAGCCAAGAAGAGAGGCCTCAGAGGAAATGAACCCTACCAACACCTTGATCTTGGACTTCTGGCTTCTAGAATCATGAGAAAATAATTTTCTGTTGCTTAAGCACTCTGTGGTATTTGTTATGACAGCCAAAAAACCTAGTCAAAAAGTCAATGCAGCCAGCTCTCAGGGTGTCCAGCTAGGAGGCTCTTTTCTCAGAGGTCCTCATCAATACCAAAGCTTTGTGTCCTCTCTGATGTTCTCCCTTTACCCTCATCTGGAAACACTCATCTGCAACCTGCAACCATACCTCTATGGCATAACTCACCACACCTTTCTCTATCTCAGAAAATCTGATCATGGTCCTGTGCCTCCCACAACACAGACTTTGCAATTTGAAGCAAAAAAAAAAAAAAAAGAAGAAAGAAAGAAGGAAAGAAAAAAGAAAAGAAAAGAGAAGAGGTAAGGGACTAAAAACAAAGTATGTGGGATGCCAGAGAGAGGAGAAAACTTATGACACCTGTTGTATATGAAGATCCTAGTGTAAATCTGACACAGACTAAATGCTTTGCAGGTCCGAAAGGCTAGTACGGTATCATCATTGTCAGAAGCAGCAGCACCACCACATAGGCTGCTAACAACCTGATGTAGGCAACTCCCTCTACGGGAAGTTTACCACTCCTACATCCTCATCATACTCTCTTTCCCTAGAGCCTCTCAGAATTCCTCCTTGCTTCCTTATATGCTCAGATGCTGGACCTGCCTCAGAAAACCAGCTCCTGATAAGATTTAGCAAATGTTTGGAAAATGAGAATTTGAATGAGCTGTAATAACTCCAAATTCAAAGCACATCCTACCTTTGAAACTCCGCAGAAGTTTCTAAGGCATGTGAGTTTCCCAGCCCAGAAGACAAATGGTGTGCAGAAATGCCACATGAGGCATGAGCATGGGCTCCTGCTTCCTGCTCTCAGAAAGGTGGATTATATTTGGTGTGCAGTCACTTGTTCATTTTTCTCCATCATCTTGAAGCACAATCACCAAGTTCTAAAAGACATATGAGTCCATAAGTCCCACATCTTGCAAAATGGCTACCATCACTCTCCTGTTTTTCACACTGCCTTACAAATAGCCCCCATTTATCTGTGGCTCCCATGCCACACAGCTTTCTCCTCCCCATTACTGCTTTGCGTTCTTGTCAAATAGACTTCAGTGAGGCCATCGTTTTGGGATACACTTTATCAAAATAATTATGCGAAGAGCTGGAATAGAGGAGCCAAAGTGAGAAAGCTGAAGTTTCAAGGCTTTAGAAATACAGGGAGGAAGACAGGACTTATCTAAAACTAATCTTCAGGCCATCTTCTGCCAGATTCCCAGCCCCATGGTGGTTTTATCTTGGTTAGTTTTTTTGTTTTCCTTTTCCCAGCAGATAAGCATGACAGAGCTCATCCTTGCCCTTGGTCCCCAGATGACGTCCACAGACTTGTCATTTGCAGGAAACATTGCAAGTCAGTGGGTGCACTCCACTTTGATGCTGTTACAGTTCTTGGAACAGAGGCATCTGCTGGGTGTAGAAAAAAAACTGTCAGCCTGTGCTTTTTCTAAATCATTAAAACACCATTGGCATTTTGACAAATTGGCACTGATCATCAGGCTCAGCAACTGGGAGCAATCTGTTTTGCAGACTGAGAGAAACAGCTGTAAAACTCTGGCACAAATCTGTTCTATTGTGCTCAAATACATTTAGGTAGAGAGGCAGATTGGTGAAGTAGAAAAGGTATGGTCTTGAGAGCTTTGGGTCTAGGTTTGAATCCTGACTCCTCTGCCCACTGGCTGTGAGTGGTGAGCAAGCTACTTAAGAATTTTCTCATCTGTAAAATGGGGAAATAAGTAAAATTCTTGCAGAGTTGTTGTAATGATTAGAGATAATACATTTTTTGAGAAAATAACTTTTTAAGTGTCTAGTGCAAGGCTGGTGCATCATAAATGGTTTCTAGGGGGAAGGTAGTGAGGCTAACACAACAGTGGCATTAGTTATGGTTGTGGTGATAGAGGCAATAATAGCAGTGGTTGTTGGGTAAGTATTATCAGTGGCTGTTGTTGTAATAATAATAATAATAATAATAATAATAAAAGTGTAAAAGTGCTGATTTGGTTATGAGCCAGGAGACTTGGATTATACTCATGATAAAGCTGATAGAATGAAAGGGAGATTGAGAATCAAAGACCTAGTATCTAGTCCCAGTAGTTTCTCTACATTTTGTGAGTAGGTATAGGATTATAGAAAATTGGAAGATCGTATGGTCCTCTTTAAATCTTCATTTAGATGCCCTTCTCTTACCTGCAACAATATGTAAATGAAATAGCAAATGTTTCTTCCTCATTCTGTGTTGATTAAGTGTTAATAAAAATAATGGCAATGCATGCTAACTTATATTGAGTATGTGCCATGTATCAGGCACATTTTAATTTTACATATATTGCTTCATTAAATTCTTGCAAGTACTATATGAGTAATGCCTTAATTTTATTCCTATGGTTTGGTATTGAGACACAAAGAAATTGTATCTTACCCAGGGTCACAGAGCTAATGGTAGAATCAGAATTAGATCTCAGACCTGCCTCCAAACCTTGCATCTTAAACTTCTGTAATATACTATGAGCTTTAATGAAATCTGTCACAACCTGGAGGTTAGGTCACATACTTTGTGTAATAGAGATTTCTCTTTCTGTACAACCTGGTTTATAATCTATCCACAGCAAGTTAGCATAACTGAGATGCTAAGACATAAGGAGATAGGAATTGTTTTTGTTTATTCAGCCACGCAACTAATCAACCAACAGGCAACCCATATCTATTTAATATGTAGTTCTTAAAATGAGACTTGTTTTCAAGGGTTAGTGAACAGCCCAACCATTTGGAGGAGAGTGTTAGTTTGAGAAGTAGTGAAAGATTATCTTGGAGAAGTTATGATGGGACATGATAGTGAAAGACAGAATGTCAGACTGAGTCTGAACTATAGACAATGAGGAGTTGGACATCTGAGTGGCCATGGCACCTCACTTTTCTCCTTTAGAGCACACTCACTCTTTATGGGAATTATAAACTTACCTATTTCATTCAGTATCTCATAAGCTCTTCAAGACTGTAACAATATCAGAGTTTTCCTGACCAATCCAGGCAACTATGTGTGTCTTCCAACAGGGATTCTCAGGCCAGTTCAATCACCTGCCTGTAATATGAACCCAGCCTATCTCTGAGAACAGATTTAATCTGAGAGGCTGGAGTAGGTTAAGAATCTGAAATCAATCCTCATATATCTGCCATGGGATTCCCATCTTTTTCTAGAAAGAAAAAGATGGTTCTATTTTCTTTGGGGGAGGGGGGATTCTAAGTCCATAAGTACTGGTTTACAGTGATTTCCAGTGTCCTTTTAATCTGATGCTCCATGGGGACAAGGCTTGGACCTAATTACTCTAGGATGCTCACCAATGTACTGTCTCACCACTGCTCTTGAGTATGAGAGCTGGCATTAAATTCTAGGATGGCAGTTATTTTAATAAGAACTTTGAGATCATTTTACTGTTCTTTGGTCTTTATTGCTGTTTATAGGAACTCTGCAGTCAATCTAATTATAATTCTTTCTTGGATAATCTTTCTTTTTCTCTTAGTGTTTTTAAGGTTCAGAAGTTTTACTGTGATATGCCAGACTATGAGGTGGCTATATTTTCTCTTCTCAGAACTTAGTGTGTGTTTCAAACTACCTTTGTTTATTTTAGAAAAATTCTCAGCCATTATCCCTTTATATATTGCTTCTCTCTCATATTTTCTATTCTTTATATTCACTCTTTATATTTATATTCTTTATATTCACTCTTTCTGAAATTTCTATTACAAGTACTCTTAAACGTTCTTATGTCCTCATTTAAAAATGAGTCATAATTTTATCTCTCTGTGACATAATCTACTTTATTTCCTGAGGTTTATCTTCCAGCTTATTGATTCTTTTTGCAGCTGTATCTAATCTTCTACTTAAATCCAGCATGCTGTTTTCAATTTTAATGACTATACTTTTTGTTCTTCAAAGTTTATTTTTTGCTTATTGTTCAAATATGCATATTATTTTCTGCATACTCCTTCTTTTTAAAAGATTTTTGAAATTTATTCATGAAAGACACAAAGAGAGGCAGAGAACATGCGAGGGAGAAGCAGCCTCCCTGCAGGGAGCCTGATGCAGGACTTGATCCCAAGAACTCAGAATCACAACCTGAACCAAAGGCACTTAACCACTGAGCCACCCAGGCATACCATACTCTATTTTTTTGTTTGTTTATTTATTTATTTTTTATTTTTAAAAATTTTAATAATAAATTTACTTTTTATTGGTGTTCAATTTGCCAACATATAGAATAACACCCAGTGCTCATCCCGTCAAGTGCCCCCCTCAGTGCCCGTCACCCATTCACCCCCACCCCCCGCCCTCTTCCCCTTCCACCACCCCTAGTTCGTTTCCCAGAGTTAGGAGTCTTTATGTTCTGTCTCCCTTTCTGATATTTCCTACCCATTTCTTCTCCCTTCCCTTCTATTCCCTTTCACTATTATTTATATTCCCCAGATGAATGAGAACATATAATGTTTGTCCTTCTCCGATTGACTCATTTCACTCAGCATAATACCCTCCAGTTCCACCCACGTTGAAGCAAATGGTGGGTATTTGTCATTTCTAATGGCTGATTAATATTTATTTTTAAAGATTTTATCTATTTATTCATGAGAGACACACACAGAGAGAGACAGAGACACAGGCAGAGGGAGAAGCAGGCTCCATGCAAGGAGCCCAACATGGGACTCGATCCCCGGTCTCCAAGATCAAGCCCTGGGTTGAAGGCGGCACTAAACCACTGAGCCACGGGGGCTGCCCCCATACTCTTTATTTTTAATATGATTTCTGTTTTATCATTTTTGTCTCTACATATTATCTTTTTATTTTCTTGCCAGCTTGTTTTCTTTTTTTCCATGTTGTGTTAATTCTTTTTATTACCTGCTGAATTCCCTATTTCCCTTTGATTTTTAATTTGCAATTGAATAGGGAACTCATGTTCAGAATTTTTCCCCCCTGTGGTAGGTCCATGTGTCCTGGAAGTATTCTTGCAGAGTGGTTTTAAATTTTTAGCTGTTAAGATCCTTGTAGTCACACTAATTCCAAAACAAATTTTGCCTCTATTTCCTATTTGGGTGTTTTCTGAATTATGATAATAATAAGAATTCAGGTCATCTACCATGTGTGCTTCAGGCTCAACATTTCTTTTTTTAAAAAATATTTATTTTTATTTTAGGAAGAAATAGAGTGTGCAGCCAGAAAGAGGGGGAGAAGGAGAGGAAGAGAATCTCAAGCAGACTCCTCCCCACTGAACATGGAGCCTGACGTGGGGCTTAATCCCACAACCCTGGGATCATGACCTGAGCCAAAACCAAGAGTCGGACACTTAACCAACTGAGCCACCCAGGAGCCACAGGCTCAATATTTCTATTTCTTATGGTGATTTTGTTTTCTCACCTACAGTTATATAGAAACTTCTGTGAGCTGGAGACTGATGTTTTATCTCCTTTTCATGGATGCTTTTCATCTTCCTTTTTATAGAATAGTATTCAAAGCCCCTAGCCTTATGCATGGGGCTCAATCTAACTGGGGGTCTCAGTTGCAGCTCAATCTCTCTCTCTCTCTCTCTCTCTCTCTGTCTCTCTCTCTTTCTCCAAAGTCAAGTATCTTGCCCTTGTGTATTGTAAAAATCTCAATCAGTAGTTCATATGACCTATATATTAGACCAGTAATCCTGTGACCTGTACAGCATTATCTCTTACTTAACACTTTTGCTTAATTTCCTTTGTTTCTAGCACCTAGGTATTTCCTTTGATTCCTTTAGAGTACAAAATAAGGTCAAGCACATGGCTGGTATGAGAGAGAAAGTATATATGTTTAAAAGACTATGTATTCATTTTTTTCTAGTTTTAATGTAGCTAGTATTCGTAGCACTAGAAAAGTCCTGCAACATGAGTTCAGTCTGACCTATTGTCAGAAGTTGCCGTCTCCCAACATCATGGATTCTTCATTTTCACATAGAGCCAAGATTGAAAAAAAAAATATGTAGATAACTTCAGAATTGCTTCCATAGCATCCCTCTGATTTTGAGGCACTGGTCAAGAAACAGAACCACTGCGTTGGATAAATTTTTACTCCCATGTTACATTTGTTTAACCAAGTAGAGTCATGGTAAGGATGCACTCCATCTCAGTTATAATGATTAAATTTGAGTTGCAGCCACACTACACTTACCTTTTATCTGTAGAGCCAGTACCTACCATTATGGTTGACAAATGATAATAATAATTAACATTTACCAAGCTCTGATCTATGTGCCAGGCACTGCTATTAGCACCTCATATACCACTTTGCCTTTTCAACAAAGAACTGAGGTGCAAAGAGGTTAAATAACTTGCTGATGGTCTAAGTAATGAACTACGATTCAAATCCAGACATCGCAATGGATGCACACCTCCAGTGAACGCCTAAATAGCCATTAGATGAACAGAACTATATTGAAGGCATTATTATTACTATTGTCATTGCCATATTTGAAGAAGATGAATGCATTTCAGAGAGAGAGCCTCACTGACTGTGAGTAATGGGAAATTGATGGGCAAGGAACATAGGGGCGGAAAGCATGTTAAGGAAGCTGCGCAGCAACATGCCTGGGCCCCAAAACTTATATTCTAATTGTAGCAAATTGCTTTTTCCTTTCACACATGGCTCAAACACAGTACTCATGCAATTAATCACTGCATAATCTTGTCTTTGAAATTTAGTTTTTCTCCTTCTGAACTCTTCAAGCCTTACTTAGCATTGCAGATAAAAGATTAAAAATAAAGCTAATTAAAAAAAAACACAAAAACTATCTTTGATAACACCATATAGACACAGTGCTCTGTATAGTGGAGAGAACATATTCTTTATTTTTTAAAGACTTTTAATTAAATTCAATTTGCCAACATGTAGTATAACACCCAGTGCTCACCTCATCCTGTGCCCTTCTTAATGGAGAACATATTTTTTAAAAAGTCAGACAGGTATGGAGTCAAATCCAAGCTCCACTGCTTACTGTGCCTCAGTTCTCCCAAATGTAAAACTGAGAGAACATACAACTAACAGGGTTGTTATGAACTGGGGAAGGGGTTATAAGACAATATTTCTGAACCTTGATGGTGGAAAGATGACACACTGGACAGCATTTCTTCTCTTTTGCCCCACTGTGTAAGCCTGGGCTTGTCTTTGGGACTAGGTGTCCCTCTGTGTGGATGGGGACCACTACAGAGAAGTGCGATCAAGTAGTTAAGAGCACTGACTACAGAGCCAATAGACCTGGTTAAATCCTGCTCTGCTACTTTCTGGCTGTTGATGTCAGATGAGTTATCCAGTCTCTCTGTGCCTCAATGCCCTCATCTATCAAATGGAAGCAAAAGTAGACAATAACCTCTTATGATTGTTATAAGGATTTTTAGAAAATATTTTATTATTTACTCATTAGAGACACAGAGAGAAAGGCAGAGACATAGGCAGAGGGAGAAGCAGGCTCCAGGCAGGGAGCCTGACATGGGACTCGATCCCAGGACCCCAGGATCATGCCCTAAGCCAAAGGCAGACGCTTAACCGCTGAGCCACCCAGGCGTCCCTGGTTGTTATAAGGATTAAATGGGCTAATATTTGCACAGCACAGTGCCTAGCACTCAGTAGGTGTTATGCAGGTCTGCTAAATACATACATACATACATACATACATACATACATGAATACACAAATAATTTAGTCATTCATAGGTAAAAGCAAATGATGAGTTTCAAATGCATATACTTTAGACTGGATGGTCAAAATTTGTTTAATAATTATAGGGCTGTCTTCATCATGGGTAATATACCTCCAGCAAGTTCCTTTTACCTTTTAAAAAAATCTTCTGTTTCCTCCTGTGAGGCTCTGAGGATGAGGAGAAAGAGAAGGGGCTGAAATTGTAAACATAGGACTTTTAAAAGAGAATTTTTGTCTGAGTGGATAAATAAGCCCCCATGGCATGGTGACCTCATGCTTGCTGTGCTTTGGGGCTTTAAAGAGGATCCTGCATCTACTCTGGTAGTGAGGTGTGTGTGGCAATGTGCAAAGTGGTTGAGAGGCTAGACCATGAGACGTGATTGAGGCAGCCAACATGAACAAACTTAAGTTCAGAAAGCAGCCTGGAGTGAGGCGAGGGGGAAGTAAATGGGTTTTTTTTTTTTTAACATAAAGCAGTCTTTGGAAACCTCAGAAATGCCTGGGAAATGCCCTGGCTTTCCAGCAAGTTCAGGATGAGTGCTTACATTATTTGGTTATCTACAAATGAAGGCTTACTCTGAAGTTTCATAATGAAGGATATACAATGTCTATTCTTAAAGCAGCCAGCAGTGCCTAACACACCTTCTTCCCCTTATTTTCCTGAATTTTTTGTGGACTAAAGTATGCCCAAGGCACCCCACAATTAGAACCAAGAGGGAGACAGCTTCTACAGCTCTGCTCCCAGGCACAGAGTGGCTTCTGTAGCTTTGCTCAGCAAGTCAGGATCAGCTGCCTCTCCTGGCTAGTCTTTATCACACCCAGAGCTATATGACCCAAGGACACCTGTTCCCTGATAACCAAGCAGATGCAGGAAAGCAGTGTCTTTTGTCGGGATGCTGAGCAGAAGCTCTCTCACTGAGTATTGGACAGCCCTGACAACCGATGCCAAGGGGACTTCATCAGCAAGTGAGAGTATGGAATTATCTGGGTTTCCAGACAGTGACTTGGCAGGTGCTAGTTCCCCAGTAGGGGTCATGCTTATCTAAGCATTTCTTGCAAAAGAAGAAAAAAGTCTCTTCCCTCTTCCAGACAAATGACTCTGAATAATTGTTCTGATTCATTTCCTCTGGCTGGCAGGTGTAGCTCTGTCTTCTTTTGATGGAGTTGACAGCTTGTGAGCCTGTGAGCCTGTGGCCTACCTCTCCGAGTTGTTCCAGACACCAGCTCTTCCTGTCCTTTTGCTAACAAGTGTCACAATCTGTACTGCCTTTGACAAGGCCTGTGGGTTGCATTATTCGGCTGGCACCAGGGAGTTTGTTGGATCTTGATTCAGCTCATGGTGGACCCCAGGACCTAGGGCAATGCTTCCTGAAGCGTGATATTTGCACAATAGTTAATACATGACATGGTTTTCCATGGTGTGAGGTTCGAACATTTTAGTAGTAAAAAGATACCAAGATGCTGTTTTTCATTCAGTTAGGAGTTTTACTCAAAACATTTAAGGATAAAAGTGAGTCAATTTAAAGAATACTAACAATATAATAGTTCTGGAACAACATGGGTGTGGGGAAAGGCACAAAGGTGATATATGAATGAATAAATTTTAGACAAATGTGACTCAGCAAGGATGCTGCACTATGTATACATGTGGGGAATTTACCCATTTATCTATTCATTCAACAGCTTTTTTGAATACCTCCTGTGCTAGGCTGTTGCAGAGATGGGGATTGAACAGGGATCCTGACCCATGGCTGGGCTGCATAAGCATTAGTAAATTGTTTGGGGATTGGGTGAGTGGTATTTACCATGACAAACTGGTAGGGTCAGGTGTTTGGTAGTTCTGAGAAAGATATGGTATCTGAGAATACCTAAAAATATCCTAAAATAGGACGACATAAGAGGCTGGTCTGTACAGAATGTGGATATCTTCAGATAGATATCACCATGGATGGCTCCTGGAGCTCAAACTGAGTCACAGGGCAAAGCCAATCCAGTAAGAGCCTCTGAGGGACTGGACAGATTTGCATGAGGGCTGCTTCCAATGAGCAAGGGAAGAAGGAACTTGGTGTATGGGTGTGCCCCTTTCCCCTAAGATGGTGTAGGACACCAGTCTTTTAACTGGCTCTGCCTGAAGGATAGATTGTACAACTCTAAAGGGCGCCAGTCTCATCTCAGGCATTGTCTATTTGCACCCAAATTGTGCCAATTTCCAGAAGATGATAGTAAACTGTCTCATTCTATGTAAATCCTCATATTATGACCATTTTCCAGTAGCTGGATGTAGAGTATCTTAAGGAAGAGGTGCCTCTGGCAAACCCCAAGCTATTTCACACTGGGTATCTGGTTCCTTTTGATCTGGATTTTGCCTACCATCAAAATTCTTGGCCCATTTTTTTCTCATGGCTCTACCTTGCCCTTCTGGCATTGATTTTTTTGAGGTTTTAGGAAGTGATTTAGTAACAGGCTACTTTCTCCACCTGAGAGATGGGCAAAAAAGTCAGATAGACAGAGATTAAAATATCACCCTTATTACTAATGAAGATGAGTAAAATGGACCAAGCCTGGGGCAAAATGGTCTTGCTAATTAACCCTGAGTAAGACATGCTTATTCATCCTGACACTGGCACAAATTCTTCACACTCACATGCCTCTCCTGATAGGGGCAGCAGAGAGCAGATGAAAATATGCACATGGGCAGATCCTGAATAGCAGAAATAGGGAGGGTCTGGAAACTCCATAATAAGTCATTTTGCTTTCTGTGGGAAAAAAGGCCAGGAATGTTACTCGGATGTCCCTACTCTACAGAGTGATGTGCAGATTCAATGCAATCCCTATCAAAATTCCAATTGCATGTTTAATAGAAATAGAAAAGATAGTCCTAAAATGTGCATGGAATCACAAAAGACTCTGAATACGCAAAACATCTTGAGAAAAAAGAACGCTGGAGTCATTACATTTCCTGATTTCAAGCCATAGTAATCCAAACAGTATGGTACTGGCATCAAAACAGACACATAGATCAGTGGAACAGAATTGAGAGCCCGGACATAAACCCATGCATACACATATGGTGAATTAATTTATGACAAAGGCACTCAGAATGCACAATGGGGAAAGGACAGTCTCTTCAATAAATGGCATTGGGTAAACTGGATGTCCACATGCCAAAGAATGAAACAGGATCCCTAAGTTACACCATATACAAAAATCAGCTCAAAATGGATTTAGGTCTTGAATGTAAGACCTTGAAGCCATAAAACTCCTAAAAGAAAACATTAGGGGTCAGCTCCTTGATATTGGTCTTGGGAATATTTGGATTTGATACCAAAAATAAAGGCAACAGAAGCAAGAAGCAACAGGTAGGCCTATATCAAATTATATTTACCTTTTATAATTAACATTTTCTTAATACAAAGAAGAAGCAAAAGTTTTTGCTTCAAAATTATGTCCTGGCTTTCATTCATCAAGTAGCCCCTCGCAGAAGAATATCCAGACTGTCAGGGGAGAGAGAGTGAGAATATAAGAGAAGAAGAGACGGCACAGCCATGTCCCCCAGGTGTTTACAGTTGACCCTGCTAGCCAAGTGAACAACATAATATTTCTAACTAGAGTTGTATGTTGAAATAGCCTTTTCAATGATTCCTTTTTGCCCTTCACTGTCTCTTTTCAACAAGGGCAACGTATTGAGCAGAAGAGAGATGCCCCTTACACTTCTGTTTCCTAACGGTGGGAGATGTCCCCTCCTTCTACATCTAGGTGTGTGTGATGAGGCGCAAACTCCTAGATGCCCCATGGGACGTCCTGCCTGACCTTCCAATGTTTCAGTGTTTCCCTCCTATGGGAGTGGGAGAGGAGAATGGGGCAGATCAGAGTCCAGAATCCTTGCTCTCCCCACGCAAAGCCGGTACCTCTGTCCCCTAAACAGCAAGGGACTGCATGCAGCTGTATTTCTAAGAGAGCAAGCATGAGGGATTCAGTTGAAAGCTTTTCTGGGAGATGGTGAGACACAGAGGAGGGCAGCCGGCACGGGCCAGGAGAAGGCACCAATCCAGAGACTATTCTTTTTTTCTGTGTCTGCACCCTTCGCTAAACAGCATTAGACTTACCGTGTCTCTGGACAGCCTCAGTGCTGTGCTCAGGCAACTAGAAACTCTCCAAAATTATCCCTCAATATCTGCTTCAGATTCAGTGGAAAGAAAAACCAGGGTCACTGACAATTTTGGGGAGGCATCAGGACACTGAGAAGCCATGCGCATGCTCTCCTCAAATGAAAGAGGATGAAGGCAGGACCTAAATTTTCTTCCTCTTTCACTCTACCACGTTTTTCAGCTGTCGATGTACTCTGCTTCCTTTCTCTTTGCTGACTCTCCACTCCCCTCCCTTTCCTTCTCTAGTCTTTTTATCTGGTGTGATTTTTCTTCTCCCTTGACTTTTCCACATTTTAAACCACCATTAAAACAAAACAAAAAATAAAGCTGACAAAAGAGCAGATAAATATTGTTTTATAACCTAACCTCTGAGCCTCTAACAGTATTAGCATAATATCTTTCCCTAGAGAGACCGTCATTTTGAGAAAACAGCTTGAGCTGGCAGCAAACTCAATAAATTCCGTGCTTCCCGAGCGGTACGTGACCTCACAAATCCAAAAATGGCCTTTCTTTGTCTCTTTCCATTAAGAGAGGTGAGCAGTTCTCTCCCCAGAGTCCATGGTAGTGGAATTCAGGGTTGAATCAAATCCACCAACAGTTGGATGATCCTAGGGGTTATCGGTTCTCAGAGAAGGCTCCACAGAAATCAAGCTCACCACAGACTTTTATTAGAAAGTAATCATAGGGGATCCCTGGGTGGCTCAGCGGTTTAGCATCTCCTTCACCCCAGGGCGTGATCCTGGAGTCTTGGGATCAAGTCCCGCATCGGGGTCCCTGCATGGAGCCTGCTTCTCCCTCTGCCTGTGTCTCTGCTTCTCTCTCTCTGTATCTCTCATGAATAAATAAATAAAATCTTTTAAAAAGAAAGAAAGAAAGAAAGTAATCATAAACTTTTTTTCTCTTCTCAGGACAAAGGCTATTTGAGGGGGAGGATTCAGGTTGTTTATGAGAGATGTTACTGGGAACAACTGTCCCTGGTTAACAGTGGGGAGTTTGACCTTTACTGCCTCTCAAAGCTTCAGGCCAACTACCTCTCTGTGGACAGGCTGAGCAATAAGTCCAGCAGGCATGGGGTTCTGGCAGCCTTAAGAAAAGCCTCCAGAAAAAAAAAAAAAAAAAAGAAAGAAAAGAAAAGCCTCCAGAATGAAGAACAGCAGAGGGCCATTCTAACAATGGCTTAATGCCTTCCCAACTTAAGGAATCCTAAATGGCGCCATGCAATCGGGTTTAGGGTACCCGCACTGGATCTGGAATCCAGAAGGTGTGGAGTCCTTTTCTGCATCACTGCCCTGTTGGCTCGTACTTTTGTTCACTGACTTAGGCAATGCTTTTGGATCCCCACTCTATGCAAAGACTATCCGAATTTTTTGGACAGCATTGCTTTAAATTTAAAGAAATTTCTCAACATTTAGCACACACCACGTTTTTCTGGGGAGATTTTTAATGATGCAGATTTCTTTTCACAAATACTAGGGATTTTAATTCAGAAAAACCTGAGGGAGGTCCTAAGCTCACATCTGTTACAGGCACCTCTGACTTTACCCCTTTCTCAATTCTAACGATTTTGAGTTTTTAAGAATCTAATTTCCCATTGTGTTAAAATCCTTTTTACCTATGCCTCTTCCTCTTCTAAAAGCCTTGTATTATCACGAGTACCGTGTCTCATTTATTTTTATATTTCTGTATTATCTTGTATATAGTAGGTACTTAAAGTTGGCTGCATGGAATTGTGCCTAACACAACAGAAAGAAGACAAATTGCAGCATCAATGCCCAGAAACTTCTCATGGTGCCTAAGCTTGGTGAACCCAGAGAAATTCATACGAAAGATGGGGCCCACTAGAATACTGAACATGAAGGAAAATCTTACACGCAAACACTTCACTAGGGAGCATTGTCTCAAGGGAGTAAGGGAAATGGGGCTGTGTGGCAAGGAAGGAGAACAGAGCTGGCCACAGCTTTTTAAGGGGCCAAGAGGTTACTTGGTTTCCAAGGTCGTGCTCAGAGACTGCCTAAAATTACTGTGTCTCCAAATAGCCAGGGAGAAGAATTTTCTACTGGATTCCATCTCACAATTAGCCAAACATGCCTATCATTGGCTGAATTGTGACCCCTCCCCTGCCACTTAAATTCATCGGTTGCAGTCCTAACCCCAAGTACCTCAAAATGACTGTATTTGGAGATAAGGCCTCTAAAGGGTGATTAAGTTAAAATGGGATTATTAGGGTGGCCCTAATCCAGTATGACTGGTATACTTACAAGAGGAGATTAGGACACAGACACACACACAGAGCAGAGACCATATAAAGACACAGGAAGAAGGCAGCCATCTACAAGCCAAGGAGAGAAGAATCAGAAGAAACAGCCAGCCAATACCTTGATCAAAACTTCTAGCCTCCAAAAGTGTGAGAAAATAAATTTATGGTGCTTAAGCCACCGTATCAGTGGTCCTTTGTTACAACAGCCCTAGCAATCTAACATAATGCCCACAGGTATCAACTCCCCTACAAAGGAGGGAGCAGCAGAGGTATCAATGGAAGGAGGTACAGAGCATGGGGAAGGCCTGTGAGCACTTGAAAATCAGAGAACACACCTCCCGTCTGCCCGCCTGAGGGGCCTACCCAGGTGAGCCTGTGTGCACACAAGCACTTGGGAGTTGCTCAGTGGGAATGAGGGTGAAACAGGGAAAGCATGCATGGTGTCCTTGCCAGGCTTGAGGCAAGGAGTTATCAGGCCATGCCTGTGAGTGATGTAAGGGCTGGGAACAGCTGGTCTGTCGGCAGGGCAGGCAAAGCACAGTGAAGGCGAAGACTGAGTTCAGCAAAGATCAAACCTTTTCCTCTGTGGTTTCCAAAAATGCAGTTCAGCCTGGTGACCTTCCTGTAACGTCATTAGGCACATGCGATAGAAAACCATGCCTTAGCCAGTGCAAAGATGCACACAGGCAGGGTTCCACTTGCGACTTGCTCTTAGAATTTTCCAGGAAATGGGACAATTGACAAATTTATTTTCACCACTAGATGTCACCCTAGTGCCACCCAGGCTTCCACTTTCGCTAGGGCTGTGTTAGGCACTGGGGCAAAGAGGGTCTGGCAGGGGCAGGTCCTGTGGAGGCCTGCAGAAGTTTGGGGCAGGGTAAACGACCAAGGATGAGGAGTTAAGGGGAAGGGGAAACGGATAGACTTCTGGATTTGGAGCACACAGTTCTGGAGTACTTTACCGTAGTGTTTCTCAACTTCAGCTGCACATCAGAAACTTCTGAAAAGCCTTAAAAAAAAAAAAAAAAAAAAAAACCAACCTGAAGCCTGGGTCTCACTCTCAAGACCCTCTGTGTAATGAGATGGGTGTAAAAGCCCTCTAGGTATTTTTAAGAGCCAGGATTAAGATTGAGAACCACTGCTGCAGGCTATTATAGTGAATCCTGATATCGCATGTAAAGCAAATATTCATCAATTGAATCATTACTGAAATGTACTCTGGGAACCTGCTTTTATGAGCAAAACAGAATAGAGGGAAGTCTGTGGAATTGACCCCCATACCATTACATTTTCCTATGTTTGAATTCAACTTGAAAGATACCTATTAAGTAGTCATTTTATGTCACATCCTGTATGGATTGCATAACGTAGTACGTTATAGCTCTGAAGAGTGCCAGTGGGGGAGGCAAATTACTATAGATTCCATCTGCTGCCTGTGTAGGTGTCAGCTCTGGAAAGCTAGGGTTATGGAAGAGAACCATAGAAGGCAGTTACAAAATGGAAACTGTAAAGAAAAGAGGTGACCAGGTACACGTGATCTTTTTTGACATGTGTTCTCTGAAGGATGCTCAAACTTCCAATGGCCATCACACTAGGAAAGCCTGGGATGCAATACAAAGAGTAACGATGCTTCTGACGCTACAAAGAACTATTACAAGGACTAACTAGAAGAATAATGATGATGTAGTCACTGTGGACTCCTCCTGTTACCTGCTACTAAGGAGCCCAGGCACCTTCAAAGTGCTAGCTTGCTTGAAGTCTAAAACACCCAGGCAAGAGGAAGGGATGGACATATCCTTATTTTTGGGGAATGAAGTATTGAGGGAGATCTGCCAGCCTGTTCTACATGCTTTGCAACATTTCCTTGGATCTCATTTTCTTGGCCTTCCACTTCTAAGTCCTCACCCTTAATTTCTTTTTCTAGATCATCTGCATCTAAACAGGTTTAGCAGAAACTGCAAGCTAATGCCCTAAAACTGAGCACAATGAGCAATGAGCATCCTGCATTATGAGTACTGCACTCCTCTCCAGGTTTATTATGACGAGCCCCCCCACACACACACACACTACTGTGACCAGCACCCATTCATTCCCTCTCCCATCTATAGAAAGAAAAGACTAGAAATTTGACAATGATTGCCTCAACTAACTGAAATTTGTTAGAATATGGAGTCATTCTTTTCAGGGGAGAAAAGCTGAATTTTTTTTTCCTCTTCCCTCTCCTCTTTATGGCATTTACTCCCCACCAAAGTCAACCTGGGGGGTGTTCTGGAAGGACCATTTATAAAGCCTGCATATGGAGATGCCTGGTGGCTCAGTGGTTGAACATCTGCCTTTGGCTCAGGGCGTGATCGCTGGGTTCTGGGATCGAGCCCCACATCGGGCTCCCTGCAGGGAGCCTGCTTCTCCCTCTGCCTGTGTCTCTACCTCTCTCTCTGTGTTTCTCATGAATAAATAAATAAAATATTTTTTAAAAAGCCTGCATGTGCCTGTAAGATGGAAGCCCAGCATCCCCTTGTCCTGTGGACAGCTGCTGGAGCAGTGGCTTTCCCGTCTTCCCCGTTGTGTCTGTTTTATTCGCCAGCTTTGTTGAGGTGTAATTGACAAATTGGAATTGTACATATTTAAGGTCTATAACTTGACATTTTGATATATGTATATATGTATACATTGTGAAATGATGCCCGCAATCAAGCTAATTAGCACATCCATCACCATACATAGCTATCATTTTCTTCTCTTCTCTTCCCTCTCTCCCTCCTCTCTTCCTTCCTTCCATTTGTGTGTTGTGTGGTGAGAACCCTTAAGATCTACCCTTTTAACAAATTTCAGGTATGTGATACAGTATTGTTAACTATCGTCACCATGCTGTACATTAGATGTCCAGAAGTTATCCGTCCTACAGAAGCGAAACTTTGTGCCCTTGACCAACATCTCCCTGTTTCCCTCCTCTGTGTAAATTTGAGTAAGGGGAAAAGAAAGAAATGGATTGGTAGCAGGGGGACGAGAACAGCCGGTAGAAGAGCAGCCTGAGTCCTCACTTCCTGGTGTGGGTCATGTGGAAATCAAGACTTGGCCAGAGCTGAGCCTGTCTTGCCAGCAACCCCTCCTTCCCACCTGCACAGATCCTGACCAACAGGTGAAACTTGTAGTAATAAGTACTCTGGAGTGCATCCCCTGGGGCAGGTGTTTGGTCAAGTCAAAAGGTTCTCCCACATCCAGGAATCATGCGCTGGGGAGTCCTAGGGACTTGCAGAAGCTCTGAAATATGCAACTCAGTGGAAGTCCACCATAGCCAGGGAAGAACCGTCAACCGTAGCTACCAAGAAAAAAATGATTTTGCCACTTTCCTCTAATTCCTCCTTTGAGATCCTGATCTTGGGGAGGTTCAAAGCATCCAAAGAAAGGGGGAAGATGTATGAAGGAGAAGCAAAAGCAAAAAGGTCCAGTCCCCAGTGTGCAAGGCAGGTCTGGGCTGGTGGAAAGGGGAGATACTTTGAATTGGATTTAAGAATAAGATTTTAAATCTGGGGGACCTGGGATGGACATTTTAACATCAGCAAGGGTCTGGAAAGCTGTGAGATCTTCAGGAAAGGAGCAGGAAAGGAAGAACCAATAGCACTTGTTTGAAAACTGAAGGGCAAAAGATAATCTCTTGTAACCCACCAAGTACAGGCATATCTCATTTATTGTGCTTCACATAAATTGCATTTTTTAAAGATTAAAGGTGTGTGACAACCTCACCTCAAGCAAATCTATTGGTGCCATTTTTCGGACTGTATTTGCTCACTTTGTGTCTCTGTGTCACATTTTTGGTAATTCTCACAGTATTTCAAACTTTTATTTCAAACATTTTTTGTTATTATTATTGTATTTGTTATGGCGATCTGTGATCAAAATCTTTGATGTTACTATTGTAACTGTTTAGGGGTGCCATGAATAGTGTTCATATACAATAGTGAACTTAATTGATAAATGTTGTGTGTGTTCTAACTGTTCCACTAACCAGTTGTTTGCCCTTCTCTCTCCCTCTCCTTGGGTCCTTATTCCCTGAGACACAACAATATTGAAATCAAAAGCTAGAAATGATTAAGCTTAGTGAGGAAGGCATGTCAAAAGCTGGACAGGATGAAAGCGAGGCCTCTTGAGCCAGTTAGCCAGGTTGTGAATGCAAAGGAAGAGTTTTTGAAGGAAAGTAAAAGTGATCCTCTAGTGAACACACAAATGATAAGAAAGCGGAACAACCTTATTGCTGCTATAGAGAAAGTTTGAGTGTCTGGATTGAAGATCAAACCAGCCACAATATTCCCTTAAGCCAAAGCCTAGCCCAGAGCAAGGCCCCAATTCTCTTCAAATCTGTGAAGGCTGAGAGAGGGGAGGAACCCGCAGAAAAGTCTGAAGCTAGCACTAGTTAGTTCATGAGGTTTAAGGAAAGAAGATGTCTCCATGACATACAAGTGGAAAGTAAAGCAGCAAGTGCTGGTATAGAAGCGGCAGCAAGTGACCCAGGAGATCAAGCTAAGATCATTAAGGTGGCTACATTAAACAACAGATTTCAATGTAGTAGAACAGCTTTATTTTGGAAGAAGACGTCATCTAAGACTTTCAGAGCTAAAGAGGAGAAGTCGATGCCTGGCTTTGAAACTTCAAAGGGCACACTGATTCTCTTGTTAGGGGCTAAAGCATCTAGTGACTTTAAGTTGAAATAGCCAATGCTTATCTATCATTCTGAAAATCCTAGAGCCTTCAGGATTAGGCTAAATCTGCTCTGCCTGTGCTCTAGAAATGGAGCAACAAAGTCTAGATAACAGCACATCTGTTTACAACGTGGTTTATTGACTATTTTAAGCCCACTGTTGAAATGTACTGCTCAGAAAATAAGATTCCTTTCCAATTATTACCACTCATTGACATTGGACCTGGTCACTCAAGAGCCCTAATGCTAATGGAGATATACAACGAGATTAATGTTGTTCTCAGGCCTGCTAACACAACATCCATTCTGTAGTTCATGGTTCAAGGAATACATTTTGCAAGGTTATAGCTGCCATAGATAGTGATTCTTCTGATGGATCTAAGCAAAGTAAACTGAAAACCTGGAAAGTTTTCACCAGTCTTGATGTCATTAAGAACACTTATGATACATGGGAAGAGATCAAAACATCAACATAAACAGGAGCTTGGAAGAAGTTGATTCCAACCCTCATGGATGACTTTGTGGAGTAAGTACCTGGAGATGTGGTGGAAACAGCAAGAGAACTAGAATTAGAAGTAGAACCTGGAGGTGGGCTGCATTGCTGCAATCTCATAATACAACTTGAACAAGTGGGGAGTTGCTTCTTATGGATGAGCAAACAAAATGGCTTCCTGAGATGGAATCTATTCCTGGTGAAGATGCTGTGAAGATTGTTGAATGACAACAAAGGATTTAAAATATTACATAAACTGAGTTGATAAAGCAGCAGCAGGGTTTGAGAAGATTGACTCCAATTTTGGAAGAAGATCTACAATCCTATCAAATAGCAACACATGCTACAGAGAAATTGTTCATGAAAGGAAGAGCCAATCGATGCAGCAAATTTCATTGTTGCCTTATTTTAAGAAACCGTCACGCCCACCCCAATGTTTGGCCACCACCCAGTCACCAGACAACAACATCAAGGCAAGATCTCCCACCAGCCAAAAGATTATGACTCGCTGAAAACTCAGATGATGGTTAGCATTTTTTTTTTAGCAATAAAGCATGTTTCAATGAAGATATGTGCATTGTATGTTAAACATAATGCTGTTGTACACTTTAAAGACTATAGTGTAAACATAAATTGTATATGTTTATATAAAACATATAAACACTGGGATATGTAAAATTCATCAACTTGCTTTATTGCCACATTCACTTTATTGTAATACTTGCTTCATTGTGGTTGTCTGGAACTGAACCTGCAATATGTCCGAGGTGTACCTGTGTAAGTGTTCTGATTTTTCAGTCAGTCAGTCAATAACTTTTGCTCATTATCCAAGAAAGGACAATCCTGAAGTGAGTCTTACCATACCCTCCCCATTATGACCACCTTAGTCCTGTCTCTCCCTTCATCTCTCTTCCTCTCTATACTTGTAACAGGAAAGTTGTTGTTCTTGAAGTTGATTGAGGGATAGGAGTGATGTGGAAATTTAAGAGCTGGGTGAAAAAGAACTGGAGATTAAATACTTGGAGATACATTTTATAATTAAAATTGCTTTCTGAGGTTCCCTCCCTTCTTTTGGTGATTAAGAAGGACATGTTGCCTGGGCAGCCAGAGGAGATAATTCAGGCACATATTTAACCTCCAAATCTGAGTTGCTGGCATGTTCAGAATTCACTAGAAATTCAGTTATGGCCCCATTGGAACACATTTAACTGACCACTTGTGCTCGAGGATAGGAGAATTAAAATTTTTTAAATTTATTTATTTATTCATGAGAGGCATAGAGAGAGAAGCAGAAACACAGGCAGAGGGAGAAGCAGGCTCCATGTAGGGAGCCTGATGTGGAACTTGATTCCAGATCCTGGGATCATGACCTGAGTGGAAGGCAGATCCCCAACCGCTGAGCCACCCAGGAGCCCCTCAAGAACAGAAAAAAAACCTTTTTCTGAATCCTGTGTGGCTCACTGTCTTCAGATCCACCTGGGGACTGGACATACAAGAGAAGGCAATCAGAAAAGCTCATTGATAGGGAAGGGTGAGTTAAGAAAAGCTGGATCCTAACTCTGGGAAAAGAACAGGGGTAGTGGAAAGGGAGGTGGGCAGGGGTTTGGGGTGACTGGGTGACGGGCACTGAGGGGGGCACTTGGCGGGATGAGCACTGGGTGTTATGCTATATGTTGGCAAATTGAACTCCAATAAAAGAAAAGAAAAGAAGAGAAAAAAAGAAAAGGAAAGGAAAGGAAAGGAAAGGAAAGGAAAGGAAAGGAAAGGAAAGAAAAAGAAAAAGAAAAGAAAAGAAAAGAAAAGAAAAGAAAAGAAAAGAAAAGAAAAGAAAAGAAAAGAAAAGAAAAAAGAAAAGCTGGATCCTGGGACGCCTGGGTGGCTCAGCGGTTGAGCATCTGCCTTTGGCTCAGGGAGTGATCCCCGGATCAGGCATTGAGTCCCACATCAGTCTCCCTTCAGGGAGCCTGCTTATTCCTCTGCCTGTGTCTCTTCTTCTCTCTCTGTGTCTCTCATGAATAAATAAATAAAATCTTTAAAAAAATAAAGAAAGAAAAGCTTGATCCTCCCTTGCTTGTTCCCTCAAACTTGCTCCTGGCACAGTCATTTATTTGCACCAGCAGCTGCATAATAAGGCTATCTTCTCTCAAGTGAGACAAATCCCTCTTCTGTCTCTAGAGGGTGCTCCGAATCCACTGATCTAGACAGAGGCAGCTTCAGAAGAGCCAGAGCAGGAATAACACAAAGGAGCTGAGAGAGCTTCCCTTCCCCTACAAAAGGAAGGAAAAAAAAAAAAAAAAGAAAGAAAAGAAAAGAAAAAGAATATAGAGCAAAATCCTCCTCCTTTAGGGCAAAAGAATCAGTGACCATTGGTTCTCTGGTCTGTTGGCCCACAATATTTCAATGATCACTGGGCCTTCATTCAACAAGCATTTTTGGAGACAGAACTGATCTGTACATTCTTCAGTGCCAGATGCCAAAAGGACAGCAGTATTTAAGAATGGAATAAATACAACTATCATTAAATGTACATCCATTTTGTGTGTCACTCTTTTCAAGATGCTTTACCCACACACTGTATCTTATTTTCACAGCTACAGGATATGTTGAGTTTTATTGCATTCATTTTATAGATGGGAAAATTCAGTTGCAGAGAAGGTGAATAGCCTGCCCAAAAGAAAAACTGCTTTTTGGTACCGGAATAAATTTCAAATCTACGGCTTCTCCAATACACCGTCCAGCCCTTTTCTCAAGATCTCAAGAAGTCCATAATTGAGTAAAGTAATCAATGATTGACACCCTAATGCAAAATAGCGATGCATGATACAGAATTTTAAATGTAGCATATGGAAGATCTAAAAGCAGAAGAATCTCAGGGCTACCTGACCTCTGAGGCCATGCAGTCCAAAACACAAATCAATGAGTCAATCTTCATCACATATTCACAGGGGCCTCTTCAGCTTCTGTTTGAATGACTCTACTGAGAAGGAATCCACTACTTCACAAATATATCCTTCCACTGATGAACTACTCTGTCAGAAAAATTTTCCTCGTGTGACCCCAAGTCTGTTGCTCTGAAACACTGAACTAGCTCCTAAAGCCATCCTTTGCAGCTATGCAGGTACAGGACCGGTCTTCATTTAATACAGCAACATTTCATACGTTGCATGCCCATTGAGCTGGCCCTACCCCTAAGGATTTCTCATCTCCAGGTTAATAAACAAAGTCCCAGTTCCTTCTCTATTGCCTCATATGGCACAGGTTTGAGACTTACCCCCATTCTAGTTGCCTTATTCATAGCCATTCATAAAGGTGGAACCAGGAATGAACAGGTATCTATTCATCACACACACATAAAACAACTCACCTCTGTCCCATCCACTGCAATTGGTTCCTAGACTGTTTCCCTCTGGGATCATTGTGCCCTTCTCAGTGCCACTCCTCTTTCTAGAGCATAGTGGCATGTAGCATTTCTGGGTTGTAATTATATCTCCACATCTGTTCCTTGAACAAGAATTTGAAGGCAGGAACTATATCCATCTTGACGGTCTTAACACAGTGTCTGGAACATATTGGATGCTCAATAAATGTTTCAGTTCTCTCATGACAGAGATTTTGTCTATTTTGTTCACTGATGTGTTCTCAGCACCTAACCAGAGCCTGGCGCTAGTTCTCAAGAAATATTTACTGGATGAATGAGTGAATAACTCAATATAGTGTTCCAGAAAAAACACTAAATCATGAATTCTTTTAAATGGTATCTGCCAAGCCTATACTACATGTGAGGCATTATTCAATTTAAAATAATTCTATAAATGCAGCTCAGTGTATCACTTCATTATTTTGACTGATTAATATGATACAACAGTCTAGGTTGTTTACAGTAAAGACAAGACATTAGTCTTTTTTTTTTCCCAAGAGTCCTCAGTGAAGCCATCCCTCTCACTTACACTCATGCCAGTGTTTGGAGGTCTAGAGGCAATGTTTTAGATTTATTTCCAGCGCAATTCAACTTGTTATTTTCATTCCTTCATGCCAGGCTATTGATAGTTTTGTGAATCCCAGTTTTCTATTATATAATCCATTTGTTCTTCTCCTCAGCCTTGGTGTATCCTGAGATTTGATTAGAGGGCTATCAATGCTGTCATATGAAACACTGATAAAAATGTTCAAGTAGAAAAGACCAAACCTGGAGCTCCTTCACAGAGACCATTTTTCTAGGTTGACATTGATCTATTAGCATTCTTAGGACACAGCCATTCAGCTCATTCCACTCAGTGGTAATGTCATCAGTATTTTGCCATTTGTTCACAGAGGCATAATGGAATTTTTGGTAAATGCTACACTAAAACTCGCATGCCCTGTGACTCTGGTAATCCTGTCAGTGATTTATTTATGAGCAAACAAACAAATAAGGTGAGTTTGGTATGATTTGCTGTAAGTAAACCTCTGATGTTTCTTTGTAATCACTTTTATTTTCCCAGTCTTCATGTACTATCTTCTTGGTATTCTTAGCTAGAAACTCTCCTAGAATTTCCATTAGGCCACCAACTATGGTTTATGACTTCCATTTTCTGCCTATATTTGAAAATGGGCACCATTTCCCTATATCCCCAGGAATCCAGTCTCAATACCTCTATGATCACTAAAGCTGTTCAAACAAATTAAGCTGCCTTTGAACACTTAATGCTAATTTTAAAAAGGGCAGGGATATAACCTGAGAAAAGTATTCACAATACTATGACTGAGGGCACTGTTTATGTTCCCTACTCTGAGAATCTGCACCAGACCATCTGCTGGCAACTCACTGCCATTCCCCACCGTGTCCCCTCTGTGATCGTCCCTGTGTCACAGGGGCCAGAAAATTATGAAGGCAGGCCACGTATTCCAGAGTCCCTAACAACTAGTTTGCCCATGAGGAATTTTCACAAATTATGGAAGACTGGGATGGATGGATGAATGGATGGATGGATGGATAGATTGATTGATCATAGGTAGTCACTGCTTCTTTGGAAACAGAAGATGTGTGGGCTGCAGCAGATGTGAAATTTTGAGTAGCCTCCAGGCATTTTCTTGCGGCTCACCCACCACAGCACTGAAGATGTTTGTAGTTACTGCCAGCAGCTTCCTGTTGAGGCCCTTAGCCTTCCTGATTGCTTGAAAACTAGCAACATAACTGAAAACTGCCACCTTCCTTGGCTTTTTTCCCCCTCTGGCTCTTACTGCAGTTGTATAAGCATCTAATCTTCTATATAAAATCCCTTACTGCTTACAAAATAGGGAGTGTTTTCTGTTCTTTTAATCAAATTCTGATAAAGGATGCAATCCACCTTCACCCTATGTGAACCTTATGGAACTGACAATCAAGATATCATTTTCTTTCTAGCCCAAGAACAGGTTTCTACCTCAGACTGGCCAATGTACCCCATCCTCTAGTACAGTGATTGATCCAGAGGTAAGTATCTAAACCAAGTAGAGAAAATAAAAAGAGTATTTTAACTTTTGCTATTAGGTCATTGGAAAACAGATTTCCCCTCCTCTGCATAACGGACTGTAAGGATGTAGGGCTGGGAGTGCCAGTGACTCTCTGACCTGCTTCAAAGAAGATGCAGCCAACACAAGAGGAAGGCGGGTCTAAAATATGGAAAGAAAATGTCTTGACATTGCAGAAGCCCCGAAATCCAGATGATTCTGAAGCCAGATGTGTCCTGGGACTTCCGGTTTATATTGTCAATGCCCTCTGGCCAAATATCCCCAGTGATGCACCTGCAGTTGAACAAGTTGGGGTTCATGATTACTGCGGTGGGAAAGGTGGGACAGGGAGAACAATGGACTGTTTCAGTAAAAGGGCTTTAGAAAGGATATAAAGGATTTGACATTGGTTGTGTGATTTGGGGAAGGGTATAAGGAAGTGGGCTTTGCTCTAGATTGGAGATTGTCAAGAAGCAGGGGTTGTTTTCTCCTTGGATATCTTAATAACTCTTATTTACAAGGAAGTAAGACAGGAGCAAGGTTGAAGGAGGAATTGGAAAAGAAGCAGAAGTCACTCCTATTACTCAGGATGTTTGATTATTTTCATGGTCATGCTTTTATCTTGTTCCATGTTAGTTATAGAGTGACTTTGCCTACTATCGGCATTTCTGTGAAATTGTTTGAGTTCAACAGACCTAGCTGAGTTCCAGGCTGGCTTCTAGAACACCAAGCCTTCTCTGCCAGCACCAGGCCAGCTTCTCGATGTCAGAGATTGCTTTTCTTTTTCTCAGCATGCACCCAACTAATGTTTATTAAATATCAACTATATTCCAGGTACTCCTGGATATTGACATTCCTGAGAGAGACATATAATATGTACACAAATAAGATGTAATAGGTAATTACAGATTTGGTTAAGTTCTATACAGTAAAGAAATAGTATGACCTTCAATTACTGAGTAACTTCCAGTGGCCATTTTAAGTAAGATGGTTAGGGAAAGACTCATTGGAAAGGTGACATACGGCATGAGACATGAAGCATGGGAATAAGAGAGATGTTTCAGGCAGAGGGAATAGCAAGTGCAAAGACCCCAGAGCAGACAAAGGGTTTGAGAGAACTCAGAAAAGGAAAGGAGATTCATGTGCCTGGAATATGGACAGCAAGAAGGTAAGACCAAATAAGAGAAAGAGTCAGGAGGCCAATCATGCCAGGTCTTGTAGGTTCTTAGTAAGGACATTCCAACCTCCACTCCTTCTGTCTCCATAGGATGCAACTGGACTAAAAGTTCTAGTGTCCTCCTCTTTCACCTACCCTTTCTTTGGAGGAACAACTTATCCAACATATGACTTTTAGAAAATGAGCCCTAGCCTTTCCTTCTCTTCTTTAGCATCCAAGGTGCCTAAAGGAGGCAGATATTCTCTGTTCCCCCTTGCCATAAATTTTACATGGTCAAGCCCTTCAGGAGGAAGCCTGAGGTTGTCCACATCTGTGTATGAACCTATAAATCAGACTGTCTCTTGGGTGCTGTCTTAGCAACCTCCTGTATTAGTTTGCTGGGGCCACCGTAACAAAATATCACAGACTGGGTGCCTTAAACAACAGAAACTTATTTTCTCACTGTTCTGGAAGCTGGAAATTCCAGATCAATATGATTGGGTTCTACTGCATGCTCACGTCCCCCTCTCTTCTTCTCCTCCTCTTCCTCTTCTTTAAAGATTTATTTATTTATTTTTAAAGATTTTATTTATTCATGAGACACACACACACACAGAGGCAGAGACATAGGCAGAGGGAGAAGCAGGCTCCGTGCAGGGAACCCGATGTGGGACTCGATCCTAGGTCTCCAGGATCATGCCCTGAGCCGAAGGCAAACGCCCGACCACTGAGCCATCCAGGCATCCCTAAAGATTTTATCTATTTATTTATTTGAGGAGGGGTGGAGAGAATCTGAAGCGGATTCCACACTGAGCACAGCCCAACTCAGGGATCAATCCCACAACCATGAGACCATGACCTAAGCCAAAACCAAGAGTCAGACGCTTAACTGAGCCACCCAAGTGCCCCTCTTCTTTGTAAAGACATCAGTCCTATTGGATTAGGGCTCCACCCTTATGAACTCACTTAACCTTATTTACCTCTTTAACAACCCTATCTCTAAATACAGTCACACTGAGAGGGCTTCAACATATGAATTTGGAAGAACACAACTCAGTCTATAATTCCCTCAGATTTCAACCTATTTCTCCACAGACTTATGCCATATACTCCAAACAAATGTATGGAAAATATTTATCTATGGCTTCCTCAGTTCTGAACTCAGGTGGGGAATGAAAATAACATGTTCCAGGCTACCAAAAACCCTCACATAGACCAAGGTAAGGCATAATAATGGGACTGTTTCATGCAATGGGAATATTTCAGAGTTTAAGCGGGAAAACAACACAATGTGATTTATAAGGATTAATCTGGCTACTGTGTGGAATATTCATTTTAAAGCACTAAGTCTTTTTTAAGCCCAGGTGACCAGGTTCAGTTATAAGTGTCTTAAATTACTGAATTTGTCCTTACTACCACTCCAGAGATCGATGTTGTTATCCTCATTTTGCAGGTGAAGAAACTAAGATTGAGGCAAGTAGCCTCCCTAAGGTTGTGCAGTTCTGTGGATCAAGCCAGAACTAACATTCACTACATTTAACCCATAGTTAAAAATGAAAATCACATGGAAACAAGTTTAGATGGTTGTTTCAAAAGTATGAAGAATGAGAGAGAAGCTATTAACAATATCTGCGTCTGGATATGATGATGTTAGCCACCATAATGTAGTGCAAAGAAGCTGCAAATAGCAGTTAAGAGCACATGCTCTGGAATATATGTATAGATAATAAATAATGGACATCAGCACTTACTATTTTCCACACACTGTGCTGAGTGTTTCACAGATGTTAGCTCCTTTATTCTTCAAAATAGATCTGCCTGCCCTTAAAATCCCATTCTTTTCCCTCTATTGAATCTTGTCTGGACAACTGACATTCTTCTAACAAAATAGCATAAGGATGAGACTACTACCAATAATATTACTATCAGTTAACAGTCACTACATACCAGGTACTGTTCTAAGTCTTTAACATATATTAGCTAAGTGGATCCTCACAACAACAGTGGGTACTATTCATATCCCCATTTTACAGAGGAGACACCGAGGTACATGGTTATGTTACTGTTGTTTAAAAAAACAACAACAACATGGATTTATTAAGTTGGAGAATCAGGTTTCAAACCAGAGCACAGCTCCAGTATTTGAGTGCACATTCTGGTTATCATCCTCCCTAAACAAGTGAAAACAACCAAGGCTTAGTGGGGAGGTTAAGTACCTTTCCTGAACTAACAAGTCATGGACATAACTGGGTGACTGTGCACAGCTGCTTACATTCTCTTGGCCTCAGTTTCATTAGCTGTAAAATGGGTAAACCCTACATGCACAATAAGTTTGGGGTGATAATTATTTTTTTTATTTTTAAAATTAAATTAAATTAACTTAGTTTTTTTAATTTTTTTTTTAGAGAGAGAGTGCATGTGTGCACACTTGTGAGGTGAAGGAGGGGCTGAGGGAGAGAGAGAATCCTAGGCAGGCTGCATGTGGGGCTTGATCTCATGACCCCAGGATCATGACTGGAGCCGAAATCAAGAGTCAGATGCTCAATTGACTGAGCCACCCAGTGCCCCTGGGGTAATAATTAAATGACATAAATATGTAAAAGGCTTTATGCCCACTTCTTGCCACAAAGTTAGTGCTCAAAATAGTCCCTATTGATAGCTTGAGAGTTTTACAATGAACATACATTCCTTCAAAATCAGCAAAAACAATAAAGACATTCCCATTTTGAATTGAATGCCTAAACAATAAGACTTGAATGCATTTAACAGAACAAGACACACTCTCAACATTTTTTATTTCCTCCAACCAATGTTAGCTCCCACTCTCCTGACTCAATGATTAATTTTCCTGGCAGGAAGGACAGAGGCAAAAGAGGACTCTGGTCATAGGTTATACTTCTTCTGTGGACTTCTTGAACCGAACTAAAATAGCCTTCCTATCAACCTGGCTGTTTCTGTTTCCAGACCTCTTCAAAGGGGCTCTAGTCTGCCCACCCCACCTGCCTCATTTTGGACACCTCTTTTCCATGTCCTACGTCTCAGGAGAGCTCGCCACCCAGACACATTGACCTCCTTAGACAATAGCTCTCCTCACCGCTCCACTTCCTTCTCACCAGGCCATTTGTACCTTTTAACTAGGATTTCATTTTCCAAAGGGTTTTTCCTTGTAGTCATTCATTGGTTGCATGTGTTACATTCTCTGAGTGCATCCTGTGACGATGGCTGTCACTGCCAATGATGACAAGTGCTTCTACTCACTACATGGCAGACACTGTGCTGTGTGCTCTATGTGCATGATCTCATTGAATCCCTTAACAACTCTAGGACTAGGGCACTATTATTATCCTCCATAAATAGTTGAGAATAAAAACAAAAACAAAATGAAGTCTTAGAGAGGTTCAGTAGCCTGTCCGACACCACAGAATGAACAAGTGACACACAGTCGTCCATCTTCCTCTATACCTGCCACCACTCCCAGATCAAGCCTGCCACTCCATCACCTGACTGGTTCATCAGTTTCCTAACTGGGCTGCCTGTCTCCAGCCTTGACCTTCTGCAATCTATTCACTACTCGGGCAAGTTGAAGTTTTTAAAAACATAAATAGGCCATATTGCTCCCTTGTTTAAAACCCTTCAGTGGCTCCTCATTTTTCTTATGATAATATGCTAAGTCCTTATATGGCTTTGAACTATGTGGATTAGCTTGAGCTCTACAGCCTTAATTATTCCCCTGTCTCTTCCCCATAGCCTACGACCCACCTCCATTAGACTTCGTTTGTCCCTAGGCTTTGCATGGTCTATGCCCTCAGCTCAGAAAGTGTCCCTTGCTTTCCCCCCGGATCCCTGAGAGAAAATAAAGGCATCTCTCCTGCTGCTCTGCTTCATACTTCCTCCAAAAGCACAGGAATTTCCAGGTAATTTAATGCATTTGCCAGGTTTCTACTGCATCGTTTAATTCATCCTCACTCCTCTACAGATGAGGAAGCTGACCTCAAGTGACCCGTTCAAAATCCTAGTTCTAGCAAGCGGCAGGGTAGGGGTGCCAGCTCATGTCTGTCTGCCTCCAGACACTGATCTTTCCTCTGAGCTTTGTTGCCATGACGTTTGTCGAGGTTAGAAACAACAGCAGGTAAACATGGGTACAGCTGGAGGGAGGGATTGTCTATGAGGCTGAAACTGATCTAATAAATGGAAAGAAAAGACATTTTAACCTATGCCACTGACAGTGGGAAGGTCAGGAATTGAGCTCCAGCTGGAGAGTGGGTTTCTGCTTTTTGACCGAGAGTAATTTCCTTGTCTACCTTTGTGTGACTACAATGACAGAAGCTGTTTTATTAATGCCCTTGGCAAAGCGCAGTGAGATGATCTGTCCTTAGCAATGAAGGGGTATCTGAGGTCAGTTCTAAAGAGCCAGAGACTCAACAGGGCACTTGCAGGAGAACAGAAAGGAAATTTGTGAGGCAGGCAGGGATCCTGAGAAACCAGGGTTCTAGAAACTAGCTCCAGAGGCTCTTACCACCTCTCCCACAAAACTGAGTTCTTGCTCTGCTTTAGGACTTTCTCATGTACCATCCAGCTTTAGTTCCTTCCTTTAAAAATGTAATAAGAGTGCTACTACTGCACAGGGTTGTTGTGATTTTCTTGACATCATTATAGTAAAAGGGACTAGCACAGTAGCTGGTACATAGGCAAGTTTTTGGTTTTTCTATAACTTATCTATATGCTGTCACTGTCCTACTCCCAGAGAAGTGAATTGAGAAAATGCAAAGATTCCTGTGTAAGACGGAATGCCTGAAGCTTTGGGCCTATGCCTGCACCTAACTTGCCTAAACAACCCTCATCTGAGTCCCCTCCTCTCCTATCTGAGCATCAATCTGCTTGCAACCACTGAGTGCCCCACTATTTGCCATGCACTGAGAAAAACAGAGATGCATGTAACCGCTCATTGCCTACTGGCCCAGCAGATGGACAACTATCCTTCTCGTCTGCTAGGGCTGTTTCATCTATTAGGTTCCATGGTAACAGGAGCTGGGGCCTACATGCTTTCCAAGGGCCTAGGGAAATCCTTGAGATCGCAAATACAAAATTATTGGCTCTGAAATACAAGAGTGGTATAATTTAAACTAATTAATGTTTTGGTTAGTGTGTCTACAAAATGCATCATATCAATTTTTATAATTTTTTTTTAAATGTAAATTTCCTTTTATTTATTTATTATTTTTTTTAAATTTTTATTTATTTATGATAGTCACACACAGAGAGAGAGAGGCAGAGACACAGGCAGAGGGAGAAGCAGGCTCCATGCACCGGGAGCCCGATGTGGGATTCGATCCCGGGTCTCCAGGATCGCGCCCTGGGCCAAAGGCAGGCGCTAAACCGCAGCGCCACCCAGGGATCCCCAATTTTTATAATTTTTAAACAACTTTTATAGTGTCATTTTATAACTTATCATATATAAATTCTATTTAATGTTGGACGTGGGGGCAATTTAGTATGACTGAGCTGAGGAACCAAAGTTAGAAGCCCTAAAGTTAAAGAACAATTGTACTAGGACCCCAGAATGGACAAACTCCATCTGCTTCCTGATAAACCCTCACTCATTTGGTTTTCTTTCCAGAAATGACTCCTCCCCACTTTGCAGCTAGTACTGATTGGCACTGGGCAGGGCCCTCTACCTCCTCAGAAAGCTGTCCTCTCTTGGCTTCAGCACTCCTCTATCACTCTCTGTTAATATGGTTCAACTTCACAAACCCTGAGCCTACCCCTGGGTGTTGGGGGCTTCCTTCCTCATGGAGAGAGAGCTTCTTTGTCTCTGAAGATCTCACCTTTGCATGAGGGATGTGGATAAATCCACACAAAAGCACAGCATTAAGCCAAACTTCTAATGGATGGCAGGTATCCTCTCTGGCTTTCTCTGTCTGAGAATTACAGGGATTTGTAGGACCTCTCGTTAAAGTTCTGGAATCTCTCTTGGCTGGACCCATTGTTTTCGGAAGGTGCCTTGATTAGGGCATGTCTCTGTAAGGTCCTCTATGGATAGGGGGAAATCAGGTAAGTTTGATAATAGCTACCACCAGCTCCTCCTAATTGATAATCAGGTCTCCAAGGGAACTGGTGCTTAGTGTGTGATAAAAGGCTCAGTGCCTTGCTCTGTCTTTGGCCCAATTCAGTTTAGCATTTTTTAAAACATGCCAGACGCACATCATACAGTTTTATCTTTATATAAGCCTTCCTTTTTAGCAGAGCTTTTACATCTCTGCCTCACATGGAATTTTCCCCTTTGTTGTTTTTATTATCTAAGCAATGCATATTTATTATGGAAGAATTAGACCAACAGATAAACAATGACTCAAGCCACCATTACGTTGGCATTGTGACTGATGATCAAATCTGCCACGATAGCAGAATGCCAAAAGCCTTCTGCCAGATGGTAAACAACTTGGGTAGAAAAGCCAAGTCTGCAGCCAAGCACTGTAGGAAGGCATGGACTGGGGAGTCGCCCTGGTTCAGACCTGGGCTTAGAACCCAGCTCTCTGTTTTGCTGGCTGTGCAGAAATCCTTAGTGGGACCATTTGGAACAATAAGGACATCCATTGGCCCATATCGATGGAAGCTTGAGGGTTAGCTTAATCCAGTAGTGTCTGTGATTCCCCTGGCCATGCCCACCCCTTGCACCATGGGCACCCACCTTCAGGCTGACGGCAAGAGGGCTACAGCACCTCCCTCTCCCCCTGCACATGTTGGAGGACAAGATTATCTCCTACTGAGGATTTCTCTAATGAGTGAAGACAATATTTGCAGAAGGTGCAGAAAACTTTCCAGTGTACCTTTTTGATCCAAATTTACACTCAGCTAATCCTGTGGCCAACAGAATGCTCTGCACTAGTTGGCTTAGGCCTGGGTTCTCCCGCTGGAGACTGGGATATGATTTCCATGATTAGCTGAGATTAATCAAGCCCTGCCCCTGCAGATGGTGTGGACTAGACGTTGGGAAGTCGACAGCAATTCTGTGGTCTTGGACAAATTACTCAACTCCAATGAGCATGGATACTGTTGCTTATAAAACTGGAATAGTGATACACATTGTGTGGTGGAGAACACCTGAGGTAATTCATATGAGATGGCAAAACACCATGCTTGACCTTTAGTAGGGGCTTAATACGTGAATAAGTGTTTGATGAATCCATTAATTAATTAGCCAGGGTCTTGAAGGTGACAATGCCCAAGTAGATTAACATTCTCATTTGAACCCAGAATCTGCAACTTCCTGACCTTGGAAACATGACTCTCTCTCCCCAAACCTCAGTTTCCTCCTAGGTAAAATGGGTCAACAGTGGGTCAACACTCATTAGACATTCTGCTTGACAGGCACCATTCTAAACAATGTACAGGTAGAGTCTCATTCAATCTTTTCCACCACCCACCATCTTGGCATTTTCACGACCTCACTATAAAAGAAGACGACTGAGGTACGGAAAGTTACTTGCCTAAAAGTACCAATTTATTAAGTATGGAGTCAGGATTTTAATATAAATAGTTTAGCCTCAAAGCATAGCTTCCTGATAATTAAATTCTACTGCCTTTCAGTAATAATAGATCTATCTCAGGGATTTTTGTGGGGATTAAATAATAAACGCGGGGGATCCCTGGGTGGCTGTACAATGCTCAGAAGGCTCTGTACACATTATGAATTATTATTATTTGAAACATGTGGTAATGAAAGAGACTTCTATGTAAGCCCAAAACTTCCACTCCACTGTAACAATCATCCCCCTAAAACTTTTTGATTCATTACTTCAGAAAATACCTATTGATCGTTCAGTCAATCATTCCCTTGAATTTGATGAGGTTACATGACCCTGATGGTTCTCCTGTTCCCCAAGGAAAAAGTCCAGTTTCTCCCTGGATTCGGCCCTCACCATGGTGCACCACGGAGCCTGCTCACCAGGCCTGCATGCTCCACTCCCTTTGTTCCCTGTGGCGGAGTATCACCTGTCCACCCACCATGCTGACTGACAAACTCCATCTCCTTCAGATGAATCGCTCCTTCCTCTGTGTCCTGGAACTAGTGGGCAGAGCCGTCTGTTTGTATAGACTGTAACTGATTTGTTTCCTCTGTTTACCTGTCTCCCTCCTGGTCCTGGGATGGGACACTGTGTGCCAGTCATCTTGATACAGAGCTGGCACATGATACAATATTTGTTGGATATGGATATTTGTTGGATATTTGTTGAATAAATCCCCAAATCACAATTAGGATAAATACCCATTAAACACTGACTGTGTACGACGAGGTAACATCCTAGGTGCTTCACATGCTGATTACAGCTGTGGTTATGAATGAAAAATGTGTAATTTACACAAGCTGATGAAAAGGAGGGGAATCTATGTGACAGTATAATCTGGTTTTTTTTAATAATAAATTTATTTTTTATTGGTGTTCAATTTACCAACATACAGAATAACACCCAGTGCTCATCCCGTCAAGTGCCCCCCTCAGTGCCCGTCACACATTCACCCCCACCCCCAGCCCTCCTTCCCTTCCACCATCCCTAGTTCGTTTCCCAGAGTTAAGAGTCTTTATGTTCTGTCTCCCTTTCTGACATTTCCCACACATTTCTTCTCCCTTCCCCTATATTCCCCTTCACCATTATTTATATTCTCCAAATGAGTGAGAACATACAATGCTTGTCCTTCTCCGATTGACTTACTTCACTCAGCATAATACCCTCCAGTTCCATCCACGTTGAAGCAAATGATGGGTATTTCTGACTGGTGGTTTTATACATATATTTATTATATATGGATGGATACATGTCTTATTCGTCTTCTGGATGCTTATTTTTATTCATGTTCCATGTGTATATCTCGAACTTTACTTATTTAATTTTTCAAGTATCAAAACAAAAACTTGAAGGTGAAATATCTCATTAATTAGAAAATCACAAAATTAAATGATGCCTCATGGTAGTATTTGGAATATTAAAATATGTAATTAAATTTTAATATTTGTTTTAAATGTGGTTTAAGATGCAATGTCTTAAAATAATGTTTTAAAATGATTAAAAGGCATATTGGAAGTGCTAGCTGCAGTAAATATATTGGATGGTAGTAAATATATTGGATGGTAGTAAATATATTGGATGGTGATCCTAATAGGACTAGAATCTTCACTCACAGGCATTATTAAATCTTTTACTCTTGGGATTAAAAGTTTTCTCAGTCAAGGGGTGCCTCGATGGCTCAGTCAATTAAGCGCTTGGACTCTTAATTTTTGCTCATGTCATGATCTCAGGTTCTGAGGTCGAGCCCTGTGTCTGGCTACCTGCACCGGGCATGGAAGCCTGCTTGGATTCTCTTTCCTCCTCCCCTCTGCTCCACCCCTTCCACCACTAAGCATACGGGGATGCAGGTGCGGGTGCATGCTCTCTTGCAAAAAAAAAAAAAAAAAAAAATATATCTTAGTCAAGTGGCCCCTGTCACTGCATGTGGATGATTTTTCTTTCAATTATGGGGATACTCAGGGGTAAAAGCCATCCTGAACTATTTTTGCTGTCTGGAGAAAACTATATGGATATTAAAATGTTGAATCATCTGAGGAAAATGAATTTTGACCTCTCTGTTCCTTTCATACTGATCTCTCTCTCATTAAAACTTTTGGTTGAGATGGAGAAAATCTAGTATCAGATCGAAGCCCTCTTCCACTTGGACTACTGTGGACTGTTTCCATTCTGAGTTCCTTTTGTGTATCTTTTAATCAGGGCTTAGTGAGGCCATTTGTGCTACTGGTTAGCTTCTTTTTAAAGAAATTTTATTTATTTATTTGAGAGAGCAGAGTGAGAGAGAGCACACATGAGCAGGGGTAAGGGGCAGAAGGAGAGGGAGAAGCAGACTCCTCACTGAGCAGGGAGCCCAATGCAGGGCTCCAACCCAGGACCCTGGGATCATGACCTGAGCCAAAGGCAGATGCTTAACCCACTGAGCCACCCAGGTGCCCCTACTGGTCACCTTCTTGTTGTTCATATGTCTGTGGACACTCTTGTTTGCTGGACAGGGAGTTTTTGAGGGAGACTTTCTTTTTCACTTCTCATCCCCAGCTGTCTCCCAGATGCCTGGCCCAATAAATCAGTGGATGCCAACTGAGCCTGGTTCATGTAAGCAGCATCTGCCATGGGCCATGTCAGCATTCCTTTCTCCACATTTAACATCCATGCCAGTCTAGGACCTGACAGTGAACCAGGAGACCTGGCAATTGGTAAGTAACTCAGATAAACTGAAAGAACTCCAGAGCCAGAGGGAAACTTGAAAATATCTGGACTTAAGTTTTTATCTTGCAACTGAGCAAAAGGAAACCCAGAGGGGTAAAGAGCATTACCTGATTCAACACAGCTGGTCAGCAGGGAACCTGGGGTTAAACCTCATGTCACTTGGCTTCCAGCCCAGGCTCCTCCTCCCTTGTCACCATGCTTCCCCAGCTCAGAGGGATGTGTGCCTTCCCTTTATACTAGCACAGAAAGTTTCCACACTATGAAGTACCACCATGCCATCTCCAGGAAGGGGAGCTTGCTGCCACCTTGTCTTAGGAGAGCTCATTTTTCAGACTTACAGCTCTTGGCATAAACAACCTGGGGCCTACGGGGGATGTTTCTTACAAGGAGCTGCAATGCAGTGATTGTTCACTCTGAGAGCTCTGACTCACCCCTTTCTCAGCCCCTGGGCTTATTTTAGCCCCACTTTCTGGAGGAGGAAATGAGAACATGATCCTGTGGGAAGAGCCCAGGGGCCTCCAGTTCTCACTGGAGGCTTCTGGCAGCAACTTGCAGCTCCAGCTTCATTAGAAATCCACAGCCAGAGGCTCCTATAGAATTAGGGCTGCTAGCCTGGCCAGGTTACAGTGCACCTGCTTTAAGAAAATCTGCCATCCAGAAATGAGAATTAGGCAAAAGGGATGAATTTGAAGCTGATTATTGACCTAGCAAGGAGCTTCTTTCCTTTCTTCATTAAATGTGGAACAGTAGAATGAGCAAGGCTGTTGGGAGTCCCTGCTTCCATTAATGAGCTATAAAACCTTGAGTTTGGGATTAACCTTTCTGAGATTGGGAAGTTGGGGGTGTGCAGGGGAGGAACCTTGAGCTGGGTCTTGAAAGACAAGTAGGGAGGAGGAGAGGGAGTTAGAGCTGGGGGAGGGGTACACACAAATTCCCAGAGGTGTGAAAGTACAGGGAGTGGTCTGGACCATCTGCAGCAAAGGAAGAGAACCTGGATAGGCAGAGTCTGGAGCAGTCTCCTCCATCTTCCCCAACATAGCATGCATATTCCTGCCCATACACTTTTCCTTAAATCAACCCCCTTACCTAAATGCTTTCCCTGTTCTCTCCAGTTACCAAATCCTACCATCCAAAGCTTAGTTGGGTCACTTCTCAGGGCCTCACATGACCAAAATCAAGGTGTCGACCAGGCTGTGTTCCTTCTTGGATGCTCTGGAGAAATCATTCACTTCCAAACTCATTGAAGTTGGTCAAAATCAGCTCCTTGTGGTTGTAAGCCTGGGGTTTTCTTTGTCAAGGGCTTCTCTGGGCAACTAGAGGTCCCCCATGTTCCTTGCCATTTGGCCTCCATGGGCTGTTTACAGCATGGCTGTTGCTTCTTCTTCCAGGCCAGAAGGAACATATCTCTTTCACTTCATCCTCAATGACCAAGTGAAGAAAACTTTCTGCTTTTGTTTGTTTTGTTTGCTTCGCCATGTGGTTTATTTATTTTTTATTTTATTTTATTATTATTTTTTGCCATGTGGTTTATTATTATTTTTTTAGTAATGCACATTATAAGTAAATACATATTATATATTTATATAGATTTCAATTTGAAAATTACAGATTACATATATATATATATACACTAATCGTCATAGTTATTCAGTGATTTGTTTCTAAAAAGGTTATAGTAATTCCTATTACCATTAGCAATGTTTGAGAGTATGCAACTCCCCATATCCATACTCACAATTGAAGATAAGAATTTTAAATGTTTTGTTTGGAGAAAAGTGACTGTATTATTTTAATATGCATTTGTTTTACTGAGAAATTTATCATTTTCACATGTTTCTCAGTTATTTGCACTTATTTAAATTTCCTGTTTATCTTTTTTATTCATTTTTCTTTTGGGTTATTTATCTTTTCTTGTCCATTTGTTACAGCTCATTTTTCTACTGTAGATATTAATCACTGAGGTATCATTATGTGACCATTTTTTTCAACTTATCTTTGGTTTTATGACATCAAATATATCTACATGTCGTTAATAACTTCTGGGTTTCCAATCTTGGTTAAGATCTCCCCTGCCTGAGATTATACACAGTCTCTTAGATTATACTGTAGAACAATTTTATTATTACTACACTTATGTGTGTAATATATCTAGAAGGTCTCTTTCGATGTTTTAAGGGCAGGATCCAATTATACTTTCTTCCACTTGGATAGCCAGTTGTCAGCACCATCTATTAAGTTACCCATACTTTTTCATTTGGTAAAATCACTTTAGTCAAATACTAAATTATCATATATGTTAGGACCTACTTTAGGATTCTACATTCTGTTCTACTGACTGATAAGTTAGTCCATAGCTATGTCAATGTCATATTTGTGAGAACCCTCTGTTTTCAAAGTGCCCACTTGAATAGGTCAAGCTCCCCTTGAGCTATCCCCCTTTCTTAAAATCAACAACCATGTAACACAACCTAACTACAGGAGTAAAATCTAGCATGTTCATAGTCCTGGACATAATGTAGGGTGTGCACTCCAGGAAGCAGGAATCTTAGGGAACATTTTAGAATTCTGTCCATCATACCCTCCATGCTCTTTTCTATGGAGGAAGGAGTTTTGCTTTCAGGTCAGTTTCTGAGCTCTCTGTTGTAACCCAAGAACTGGACAGATTTCCACCTAGAAGCAGTGAGAGCTACAGCCACACTTTCTTTCCCAACAGGTGGCAAGATATGGAGAAGGCTAGGAGTATATGCTTTCTGAAAGGAAGTGGGCCTATGAACATCAAGACTGGAGGAGGAGGATGTCAGAGGAAACAGCTGACGAGTGAGGGATGGGCAGGTGGGAGAGGCAAGTTCTGGGCCTTACTACATGAGTAGGAAACAGGAAGAAGCAGGTAGGGAAGAATCATGGGCTTGGTTTCAGGTAAGGATTTGATGGGAATATGAAAATGAGGAAAGGAATCAGGAGTAACAGGGAAAAAAGATCCTAAGAAGCACTGCTCTGAGTCACAAATTATATCCTCTAAGACACTTATTAAGAAAAGCCAGTACAGGGGAGCCTGGGTGTCTCATTTGGTTAAGTGTCTGCCTTCTGCTTGAGTCATGGTCCCAGGATCCTGAGATATAGGCCTGCATCGGGGTCCCTGCTCAGCCAGGATTTTGCTTCTCTCCCTGCCTCTGTGCACCCCCTCCCACTCATGCTCTCTCTCTCTTTCAAATAAAATCTTCCTTTTTTAAAAGAGAAGCCAGTAAAACATAGATTTGCTTTTAATAATGTTAATACTGGACTGTCTTTCCTTGACTAGGTCTGTGCAGAGACTGGGTCTGGTGACATATCTTTCAATTGAGTATGTAGGAACTTTATTTTACTGTTTAAGCTACAAGCCGGGTTGCCCTATAATGTCAACAAAAATACCAAGCTGCAGAGTACAAGAGAGGCATAGATTTTCATAGAATGTGCCATCTTTTTCTTATTAAACAAAGTACATAATATCTCATTCTCAAAGACCTATACTGATGCCAGACATCTGCAATTCTACCTAGGAGCCCTTTTAGGTAATGATCATCACTGTGCTTCCTAGTCCCTAGTATAGGGTAGATACATGAGAAAATATGCCTTGCAATAAAATTTATTTGATTAATAAATATAATCATTAACACTTACAAGACACTTCCAAAGTATCAGACATTATAAAATACTATTCTATCTGGATGATAGAAACTGTGGCACAGAGAGGTTAAGTAACTTGCTCAAGTTCACACAGCTAGTAGATTCTAAATTTAACATAGGCATTCTGATTCTTTAATCCATGCACTTGTATAAGCCATGAACTTCTAGTAAGGGACAAAGGGATTAATATATTATGTGTCCTTTTTTACCTTGAAGAAAGAAAGAAGACCCAGGATGGGTGTGGAAGGAGTTAATGCAGAAGCCTCCTGGGCACCATCTCTTTCCTACGAGTACTGGAGAACATGCCCTGACTTCTTAGTCTCTGCTACTAAAGGGTGGCTGGTGAACCATCAGTGTCAGCATCACCAGGGAGCTTAGTGGAAATGCATATTCTTAGGTGCCACCTCCAGACCTAATGAATAAAAATCTGCTTCTTAAAAAGACCCCCTCGGTGATCTCTATGCACATTCAAGTCTGAGCAGCATACGGCTTGAGCCACATTACCTAGGCCCATGCAGCTTAAACTTCCTGCTGTGATGGGAAAGTCCTATATCTGCACTGTCCAATACAGTAAGCGCTAGCCACATGCAGCTAGCATGACCAAACCAGTGAATTTTTCATTTTATGTAATTTTAATAAATTTAGATTTAAATAGCCACACATGGCTAGTGGCTACCTTTGTGAGCAGCAAAGATTCTAGATTTGTTGTTTCCCCTAGGTTTATTTCCCTATGATCCAATAACCCTTTGTGAAGTCTTATTTAAAGAGCTTTGTCTTGAAACAGCCATGTTAGGGAATATAGTGGAGGATTTTGTGTCTCTTCTTGGCTTGGGTCAGAGCATTAAAGGAGGCCAGAAATCATAGCACAGAAGGAATTCCATGGTCTGACTGACCTTGTTGCCTGCCTGACACACCTATGTGCTTCTTCAGCTGTCTGTGCATTCCACGCTCACATAGGTAATATCATCTTCTGGTTACTCACCTGTATTAGCTGCCAAACACAAGCTCTCTGAAGACAACAGCCAAAGCCTGATTAATAAGAGAAAAATACACAAATTTTATTCATATGTGCAGCATGCATACACACAGGAGAAATCCAATGATGAGTAACTCAAAGGGGTGATTAGAACTTGGACTTACATAGCATCTTTTTTTATGATTGTATTTATTTATTCATGAGACACACAGAGAGACAGAGACATAGGCAGAGGGAGAAGCAGGATCCCTGGAGGGAACCTGATTTGGGACTCAATTGCAGGACCCTGGGATCATGACCTGAGCCAAAGGCAGACGCTCAACCACTGAGCCATCCAAGTGCCCTATCTTTTTTTTTTTTAAACTTAAATTTAATTAGCCAACATAAAGTATGTACTTAGTTTCAGATGTAGTACTCAATGATTTATCAGTTGGGCATAACACCCAGTGCTCATCACATCACATGCCCTCCTTAATGCCCATCACCATTTTCTCTTATTAATCTGTCTTTGGTCAGTTTAATATACAAGTCTTCAGCAGGGCCTCCTAGAAAACATAGAGAGTAGAGGAGAAAAGTTTTCTTCCTCCCCTGCGTGTATCAGATGGAAATAAGTGGTACAGAGAAAAATAAGCATGAAAGGTAGATAGGAGTGTAAAAGAGGAGGGTGGTGATTTAAAACAACAACAACAAAAAATACATTTAAAGGGTTTCATGTACCTAGTTATTTATTAATAGCTACCATATGATTGAGTTTGCCACTATATACCATGAGCATTTGAAGCACTTGACAAACATTATGTCATGTAATTTTTACAGTAACTGACAGAGTGGTGGTATTCTTTCAGGTGAAGAAACAGACAATCAGAACAAGTGCATCCACCTTCCTCTCACCTGACCTAAACGCTTGATTTTTGAGTTTGCTATTCAAAAGATATGAAAAGATCTTCTAGGAGCCACTGGAGCTCCTAATGCTAAAATTCAAAGAAAATGAGTTAATTCTCTTGGATAGAAGTGTCTTTAGAGGCCATTAAGACACAGTACTCTGTGCTGACTTATGCTATTCTTGGGGAAAAAATCGAATTAAATTTGATTATCTCTTTTGCTGCCCCCTTCCTCCATATTAATAGTTTAATATGCATGATAAGTGTTGTATGTGCACCGTGGGGCTGTTTACAGCAATTGGTGAAGTGTTTAACATTCTAAAGAAATTAACTGTTGGTAAAGAGGACTCCAGAGACAGAAGAGTAAGAGATAGATAGATGGGATGTCTGATAATCCTGGTGTTCTGGAACGAGGATAAATGAAAGTTTCTTTCTGGTTCTCCTCAAAACTCACTGATCGCTCTCATTTTCTTTCACTATTATTTCTTTCTTTGCTGTGGATGTTCCCGAGGTTTATCTCTGGCTATCCATTCCTCCAATGCTGCACTGTCTCCATTGGGCCTTCTCATCTACCCAGTGTCTCTCAGGAGGCAAGGAGAGGAGCCTCAGATGAGAAGCATCAAGAACCCAAGACCACCCAAGGTGGTATTTAAACATATACCCTTCCATTCCCTTCCCTTTACTTCCTTCCCATTTCCTTTCTTTTCCTGTAGGAAATCCAGAGATTCCAAAATCATTAACCTTTAAGAGAATTCTTTGGGGGTGCCCCAGCCTTGCCCAGAACAGAACTAGAATAATTTGGCTCCAGAAAAAGAACTGTGATCTGAATATGGCCAGTCACCCCACTGCATGGACTCATATACATTCAAAACCCTGCAGAACAGCCAGGAGGCTGCAAACCAAATGAATCCAAAAGCCTCTGGAGAGTTCCTTGGGGATGCTCTGGCCTTGCCTGGCACAGGTTCTAAAACTGTGTCCTCTGAATCTGGATGGACTGGTAAAATTTCACAAATAAGTGACTGATTGACAGCATGCTGCTACCATCTAGAAAAAGAAACATGCCTGGAATAAAGCAACATATAGAAGGAAGCAGAGCAAAGAGAAAGAGAGGCCAGATAATGTAGCATCACTGGGACTCTTGATCCAGCCATGCTTGAAGCAAGACTATCCCAGGACTTTCCAGTGATATTCTTAATAGAATTCAAACCTCCATCTTTTTTACTGTTTTGTTTTAATGTGGCTTGAATTGAACTTTCTATTCATTACCATCAAACGAATTCTAACAAAATTTCCATCTATGTATAGATGACCTCTAACTGGACACCTACCTATGTCTCTTTCTGGAGCTTCAGACCTGGTATTCAGTGACAAACTTATCTGGATACTTCCCTGGAAATCCTTACAACTGAATATGGCACCATCTGAACCTGCCATCCCTTCTCCCCTACTTTTGTCCCGACCCATGATCTGCTTCTATGTCAGTCTTTATTATCCCAGCTCCCAATCACCTAGTTTCCCCTTTTCATTCCCTGCACACAACCATTCATTCATTGAGCTGTCCTCCAAAATAGTTTTTAGAGTTCCTTCTCTCTTCAATTCTCCTTGTAGTTCCTTGAGTCAGCCCACCATCACCTCTTAGCAAAACTTCTGAGTTGGTCCCCATTCTCTGTTTTTTCCTGAGTGTAGCCTACAATCATCCTACTCTGTAGATATAAAACTGTCTCTCTGCCCTCACCCTACCACTTTAAAAGTCTTCCATGTTACCCCATAACTTTCAGGATGAATTTCAAATCCTTTAGCATGGCATTCAAAGTCACTTATAGCCTTCCCAGTCTCCATCCCTAGTCACTGTGCCCACTTCCCCCTCCATGTTCTATGGTTTTGTTGTTCCCAGAATATTCCATGCAAACTGACACCTTTGTGCTTTTGCACAGGTAAAACTGCACCTGCTATCAGTACCTTTCTCTCTGCAGCCATCTCTGACCACATCTCTGAATCTCTGAGTCAAAATTAATTGCTCCTTGTGTACTCCCTAAAGCACTATATATGAAACTTCGTTAATGAAACTTTTCCCACTGTGTTATAATTAATTTCTGTCCTATGTTTATCTCTTTCACTAGACTTCTGAGAGTTCTGTGAGCAATTGAACAAGAAGGGCTTATCCACTTTTGTATTCATGAACCTAACATAGTGTCAGACTTAACAGATGCTGAATAAAAAATACTGACTTAAATTGAAATTGAAGGTGTCATTGACACCATCTCTCAGCTTACATATTTCATGTTCCCTATTCACAAACAGTCCTCATTTATTTGCTGGTCTTTGTAGTAGGACATACACTTTTTTTTTTTTAAGATTTTATTTATTTATTTGAGAGACAGAGGGTGAGTAGAGCAAGAGAGAGCACAAGTGGGGGTAGGGACAAAGGGAGAGGGAGAGCAGACCCCCTGCTGAGCAGGGAGCCAGACCTGGGGCTTGATCCCAAGACTCTGGGATCATGACGTGAGCTGAAGGCAGACGCTTAATCAACTGAGCCACCCAGGCATCCCAACATCTACACCTATTTGAAAAGTTGTAATGTGCTATACATATAGGGCAGAAACATAACTTACTAAGCAAAACAAATAAAAAAAGACATTGATCAGCTGAGTATTATTTGGTCATTTTATTTGGCCTCTGCCAGAGCAGGAGGAGAAATACTGAACAATATTTTGTTCCTATCCTACATCTATCACTTACTAGCTGTAGCGAATTGTAAAGATAAACACAAATCTTCCTATCACTATATTCTTGCCCTTTTGTAAAGTGACCTTAAAGCTCCTCCCATCAAAAGGTGGGTGCTAGGGCAGCCCCGGTGGCGCAGCGGTTTAGCGCGGCCTGCAGCCCAGGGCGTGAACCTGGAGACCCAGAATCGAGTCCCATGTCAGGCTCTCTGAATGGTGCCTGCTTCTCCCTCTGCCTGTGTCTCTGCCTCTCTCTCTCTCTCTGTGACTATCATAAATAAATAAAAAATTAAAAAAAATAAGTGAGTGTGGCATCATGATGAGATTCAGGATATCTGAAGTTACTGGACCCCAAGGGCATTTTTGAACCCTGGGGACTGTCCAGAAGGAAAGCAGGGTCTGCCATCTTTCAGAGTCCCAAGGAAGTATTGTAAAGACTACCAAGAGCCACAAGAACAAGTATCAATATTCAAATGCTTTTCAACCAAGTGCTTGCATCGTATTTGCTACTGTCTCATATGGTCAAGGCTATGTTCAACATAAATCATGTGGTCAAGGCTATGTTCAAGGAGCATATGGTCTCTACCTCTTGATGGGAGGAACTGAAAGGTCACCTTGCATAAGAGTGAGAATACTAGGATAGGAAGATTGTGCATCAAAATACATTTTGAATACCAAATAACTAATAAATTATTTCTGTGTCCAATATCTCAGCAACCTAAAGACTGGGTGTCATCCCCATCTCACAAGTGAAGAAATAAAACACAGAGAATAAGGGTGGGAAGTGGGGACTTGCTTCAAAAGATCCTACAGGTCTATACTCTGTGTAGATGCAGAGAGTAAAACCCTCACTACTGCTGAATGGGAACAGGACCCTGTGATCCTCAGGTAATGGGGGTCCCAGCTGGATGTTAACACCCCTGAACTTACTGCCAGGGAGGTCCTGAATTAGTCATGAGCACTCTGGCATCAGAAACTCTGGTAGGTCTATTTAAAGCTATTTAAAGTTCTTACTCGGGGTTAGCTCAGGATTGTAAAAGATACAGGTACTTTATGGGGAGGAAATGAGGGCTGAAGCCACATCTTATTCTCCTCTGAAACCTCAGCACCTAGCATAGGACTAGCATAGATGAGGGCACACAGTGAATGAGTGTATACTGAGATAACTTATTCTTCCTTTTACTTGTCATTTATGCCTTCACCATTTAATGAGCATTTTTATGTACCTCTTATATGCCAGGCAATGTCAATACATAAATATATAAAAACTGGTGTTTTCAGTAGAATTGTGTCTCCCAAATAAGATATTTTTAAGTCCCAACCCTCCCCAACCTGCAAATGTGACCTTATTTGGAAACAGGGTCTTTGCAGATATAATGAAATTAAAATGAGGCCTTATTGTCAGATTATATGGACCCTAATCCTGTGACTGCTATCTTAGAAGAGAAAGGAGAGGGAGACTTGCGTAGAGTCACAGGGAAGACGGTCATGTGACAACAGAGGCAGAGATTGGAGGGATGCATCTGCAAACCAAGGAATGCCAAGGATTGCCAGCAATCACCAGGAGCTAGGAAGAGGCAAGGAAAGATCTTTCTCTAGAGCCTTCAGTGGGAGCATAGCTCTGCAGACACCCTGATTTTAGACTTCAAGCCTCCAGTTCTGTGACAGAACACACTTCTGTTGTTTTAAGTCAGTATGTGGTACTTTTATGGTAGCCCTAGAAAAGTACTATACTCTGTCCATTCATACTCTAGTGGAGGAGACATGAAGAGATCACTGTAATAGAATACATCAATTATAATGCAATGGAGCTATGTGCAAAGTGTTTTAAGAGCATGGGGGAGGGAGTAATAAACTTTTCCTGAAGGAACCAGTAAGTCCTCATAAGTAAAATGATATTTGAAAAGGATCTTAAAAAATGGATGAGAATTCATTAAGCAAAAAAACAAAACAAAACAAAAAACAAAACTAAAGAAGGTTATTTCAGGCAGGGTTGGCAGCATATACAGAGGATATTGGAGGCTGGGACTTGAACAGTATTTTTAAGGGATTGAAAATAATTTTAAAACCACAACTAATGGGGCACTGGGTGGCTCAGTCATTTAAGTGTCCAACTCTTGATTTCAGCTCAGGTCATGATCTCAGGGTTGTGAGATCAAGCCCTGCATCTGGCTCTGCACTGAGCATGGAGCCTGCTTGAGATTCTCTCTCTCTCTTCTCTCCCTCTGTTTCTCCTCCCTCTTTGTGCATATGTACATTCTCTCTCACTCTTTCTCTAAAAAAATATGAAGAATAAAAAAAAAAAAAGAAAAGAAAAAAAAAGACCACAGCTAAGAGGAGGCTGGTTATAAGGTAGGGAAGTTCCACTGAAACAAGAAAGTGAAGTAGGCAGGAGCCTCTTGATTGCCAGGAGAGCCATTGAGAGTAATGTCATAATCAGAGCACAGGGAGAACTGGGGTTGAGACTGGAGACAGGGACCTAGATAGGAGATTGCTAAGTACAACAGTCCAAGCAAGAGATGAGGAGCTCTCAACCAGGATGGCAGAGAGAAGGGCTCAATTTGGCTAAATAACCAGTCCTCATATTGGTCCTGATATGCTGCAGCCTTTTTCCCAACTCCCCATCTCCCACAGCAGAATGGCTACAGCCCTTCAGGGACAGTGTCTGCCCTTATCCCTTGGCATCAGATGGGCAGTGAAAGTCATATTCATTGCAGAGCTGTGTCCAGGATGGGAAAGACAGTTCTAGTGACATCCTTTCTGCCATATTACAAGGAAAGAGCCCGCTCTCCTGGATTTAGAGTAAAGGCACATTATGTTACAAGGTTAGGCAGCCAGAATGTAGGGGAATCACTTCATCCACTCCTTCCCATAGTATTTGCCCATGACCTCCTGAATGACTCCCTAAATCACCTCTACAGCCTCTAAGGAGCTGGACATTGGGCCAATGAAACTTATTCACTGTATTTTTAAATTTGTTGAAGGAAATAAAACCCCAATAGACTCTACATATCTCCTATTAAGGGATTAGAAGAAGAGCATAAAGAGTATTTCTGCTAGGGACTTAGGAGGTTGTATTTTATGAGATCAGGCTCTGGGAATAAAATGTTACAGAGGATGTGGGGAGGGAAGTGTTGTCAGAAGTACAGAAGAGATTTTCAATAACCAACTTCAAACCCTTACAAGATTCCAGGCAACTATAAACTCATCAAACTACTAAATTTTTGCAACACATCTCTATCTTCACTTCACAGATAGAGAAACAAAGGTTCAGAGAGACTAAACTATTCTCCAGAGCCACACAACTATCAAGGGGCAGTGCTGGGATCTGAACCCATGCCAATTGGTTTCAAAGTCTTCCTCCTTCATTATATGACCATCAGGATGCAGGCCAACACCCAGTCCAAAGATGGGATGTCTCTGTTCTGATCTTCTCCAGCCAGGCACATCTGGGCTGCCTTCTGGCCATAAAGTACATAGAGCTGGAGCAGAGTCAGAGGAGAAAGAGCAGAAATTGCATATATTTGTCATACAAGAAATGACAGCAGGAACTGGATATTGGCTTACGGAAGAGAAAACTCTAGGGATGTGGCAGCTGTCTTCAAATATTTGAAGGGCTGTCATGAGGAAGAAAAATTAGACTTATAGTCTGAACGGCCTTCAGGGGGTAGAAATAAAGGTGATGGATGGCAGTGACAGGCAGTCAGATATCAGTTTGATGAAAGAGAGACTCTTCCACCAGGCAAAACTAGAAAGATGGGTTACCTTGGGAAAATGAGAGCACTCTGTCACCAGGGTATCCAAGAAAAGGCAAGATAAGATGACTCTATGCTGGCAATGCTGTGGAAGGAATTCACAGATTGGTGAGCAAGAAAACTCCATTCTTTTAAAGGTCTCTGATAAAAAAAAAAAGTCTCTGATAGCTCAGAGAATCCAATTTTGCAGTCTATTTATACTCTCAATGCCTGAACTGATTTGGAATCACTATGCAATTAGTAATACTAGGCCACAGTCTTCACAGTGTCCTACAAGGCCCTATGTGCTATGGCCCCACCTCTGTCACTCCACTCCAGACACATTAGCCTCTTTACTGTGCTTTGAATAGACCAAGTACACTCCCTCCTCAGGGCCTTTCCAGTGGCTGTTCCATTTCCTATCATTCTCTTCTTCTAAATAACTCTGTGCTTATTTCCCTGGCCTCCTTCAATTCATTTGCCCAAAAATCCTATTCTCAATGAGACCCAATCTGAGAATTTTGTTTAAAATTATTCCCCACCTCTGTATCTGACAGTTCTAATTTCCTCTAGTCTGTTCAATTTTTTTTTCATAGTGCCATAATTTTCTAACATCCTGAGGATTTTGCTTATTATGCTACTATTTATTGCCCATCTCCCTTTACTAGAATGCAAGCTCCAGGGAGGTAGGATTTTTTTTTTTTTACTATTTTGTTTACAGTTGACCCCCCAAGCACAAAAACAATGTCTGATACAAAGTAAGTGATTAATAAATATTTTTGGAATGATTGAATGAATGAGATTTTCCTTTCATTCTCACTTTCTGCTTCTTGGGAGGAGATTCTTTGGTAAGCCTAACTAAAGAGGCAGAAATTACTTAACAAGATAACGCAGCTAAATTAAGCTATGAAATATGGTCAAAGTCACAGGAAGATTAAATAGATATTCTATCCTGCAGAAAATGAAAGACTTATTGCCGCTTCCAATGATGAGCTGGAGCTTAAGGACTTGTGATTTCTTAAGTTAGAACCAGGACACTGTGTGTCGGACAGAAGGATTAGGGGGGAGGTAGATGGAGAGAAATCATAAAAAGAAGGAAATTCCTGAAAAAGACAGTCTCTTCAATAAATGGTATTGGGAAAACTGGATAGTTACTTGCAAAAGAATGAAACTGGAAACTGGACCACTTTCTTATACTATATACAAAAATAATTTCAACGGATTAAAGACTTAAATGTGGGACCCAAAACCATAAAACTTCTAGAAGAAAACATAGGCAGTAATCTCTTTGACATTGGCCTTAGCAGCATTTTTCGAGACAGGTCTCCGTGGGCAAGGGAAACAAAAGCAAAATTAAACTATTGAGACTACACCAAAATAAAAAGCTTTTGCACAGCAAAGAAAAAGGAAACTTTTGTTTTGTCAACAAAACAAAAACACAATATACTAACTGGAAGAGGATATTTGCAAATAACATATCCAATAAGGGTTAATATCCAAAATATATAAAGAGCTTATACAACTCAACACTCAAAAAATGGATAATCTGATTAAAATGGGCAGAGAATCTGAAAAGACATTTTTCTGAAGCAGATACTCAGATGTCCAAAAGATACATGAAAAGGTGCTCATCAGGGAAATGAAAATCAAAACCACAATATAAGAAATAGTGAAAAGGATTATAAGGGAAAGGAGGGAAAATGAGTGGGAAAAATTAGAGAGGGTGACAAAACATGAGAGACTCCTAACTCTGGGAAACGAACAAAGAGTAGTGGAAGGGGAGGTGGGTGGGGAGATAGGGTAGCTGGGTGACAAGCACTGAGGAAGGCACTTGATGGGATGAGCACCGGGATTTATGTATGTATGTATGTATGTATGTATGTATGTATGTATGTATTTATTATGATAGACATAGAGAGAGAGAGAGAGGCAGAGGAGGAGGGAGAAGCAGGCTCCATGCCGGGAGCCCGACACGGGACTCGATCCTGGGACTCCAGGATCGCGCCCTGGGCCAAAGGCAGGCGCCAAACCGCTGAGCCACCCAGGGATCCCCGAGCACCGGGTTTTATTCCATACATTGGCAAATAGAACTCCAATAAAAAAAAATATACAAAAAAAAAGCACAATGAGACATCACCTGTCAAAATGGCTAGAATCAAAAGGACAAGAAAAATCAAGGGTTGGCAAGGATGTGGAGAAAAAAGAACCCTTGTGGACTGTTGGTGGGAATATAAATTGGTAAAAACACTGTGGAAAACAATACGGAGGTTCCTCAAAAAATTAAAAATAGAAATATCTTATGATGCAGTAATCCCACTACTGGGTATTTACACAAAGAAAACAAAAAATACTAATTCGAAAAGATAGATGCACCCCTATGTTTATTGCAGCATTATAGGTAAGTTATGGGAGCAGCCCGAGTGTCCATCAATAGATAAGTAGATAAAAATCTGGTATATTTACACAATGGAATATTAACCATATAAAGAATGAAATCTTGTCATTTGTAACAACATGGATGAAAAAAAAAAAAAACAACATGGATGGACCTAGAGGGTATTATGCTAAGTGAAATAAGTCAGAGGAAAACAAATACCGTATGATTTCACTTATACATGGAACCTAAAAAACAAAACAAATGAATAAACAAACCAATCAAAAAAACGGACCCTTAAACATAGAGAATAAACTGGTGGTTGCCAGAGGTAAGGTAAGTAGAGGGATGGGTGAAACAGATAAAGGGGAATAAAAGGCACAAAGTTCCAGTTATAGAACAAACAATTCATGGACATGAAGAGTACAGCATAGGGTATATAGTCATTAATATTGTAATAATGTTGTAGGGTGACAGATGGTGACTACACTTACTGTGGTGAGCACTGAGTAATGCATGGAATTGTTTAATCAATATGTTGTACACCTGAAACTAATATGACATTGTATGTTCATTATACTTCAATAAAAAAAGAAAAGGGGGGTACCTGGGTGGCTCAGTTGGTTAAGCATTCAACTCTTGATTCTGCTTAGGTCATTATCTCAGGGTCATGAGATTGAGCCCCGTGTCAGGCTCCACACTCAGCTTAGAGTCTGAGTCTGCTTGAGATGTTCTCCTCTCCCTCATCCTTTACTCTTCTCCCCACTTGCACTCTAAATAAATAAATAAATAAAATCTTATAGAAAAAAAAAGAAGGAAATTTCTAGGTGTTCATCCACAGTACATTCAGCATGGATGATAATCATCATTAACCATTTACTGAGAGCTTACCAAGTATTCTTTAAAACAATTTATAAGGGTTATCTCACTCTTTTATCAACTCTAGGAGTTAGGCCCTGTTATATCTCATCCCCAAGCTATAGATGACAAAAATGAGCCATGGCAAGTTAGTTAATGTGCCCAAAATCATACAGCTGCTAAATCCTAAATCCTAAATCCAGAATCTTAAATCCCTTGGCAGCTGAGCTGGGTAGTCCTGCTTACCACGACATGGATACTTTCTGATTGGTGTGGCAATCAGCCTGAGACAGATTTCCCACTGGCAATGACAAGACAAAAACACTAACATTTGGACAGCGTTTTAAAACTTATAAATAGAAATATTTTTATTTGATCCTCACAGCAAATATGTGAAGTATTGTAAGCAGTCTATTTTTCTTTTTTAAGTAGGCTCCATGCCCAGTGTGGAGCCCAGCATGGGGCTCAAACTCATATCCTTGAGATGGAGACCTGAGCTGAGATCAAGAGTCAGATACTTAAATGAGAGCCACCCAGGTACCCCAATAAGCAGTCTTTTTAAAGGAGGAGAAACCTAGCACACCCAGCTAATGACCTATAGAGTAAAGATTACAACCCTAGTCATTTGGCCTAAGCTAAGGTCTGTTGATTTTCTCCATCATACCATGCTGCCCTCATGGTTCAACTACTCCAACCTCTAGAATCCCCAGTAGTCTACTAAAATTTGGACATTGTCTCTATATCATTGATCTTAGATTAGAGAGGAGTTGAAAATGATGCAACTATGTTTAGGTCTCAGTTTCCAGGGTTCAAATGTAAAGTTGGAGAAAGATATATACCTGAGTCAGCTAATTCTAAAGATGGTTGTTGACTGCATACAGTGTGTTCAGTCTGTGCTGTCCAGTTCAGTAGCCTCTGGTCACATGTGATTTTTGAGGAGTTGATACTAATGTACTAATGTCATTGAGGAATTAAAATTTTAATATTATTTAATTTTTACTACTTTAAATTTTAATTTAAAAATGGAAACAATATAAAATACTTTCTATTAAACATAGGTTTGTTTCAGTAAAAGAATACTTCACTTTAGCTTTTGCATTGCCTAAGACAGTACTGTTGTATAGTAATGTAGTTATCGGGTAAATGGATTGTTTCCACTAACACACATAAACACATCACTGGTCTAGTTAAGGCTGATGGATTGATTCAGTTTGAATGATTTTTTTTCTATACATGCAATATTATAATGTTTCTTAGAATATTCTATGCTGACAGCTCCAGCTACTGTGATAATTATGTGAATTTTAATCAATAATTAAATTGAAGTATTTGCTACTATTTTAATGATAATACCATTAGAATTATTTATTTATTTATTTATTTATTTATTTATTTACTTATTTATTTTTTATTGGAGTTCAATTTGCCAACATATAGCATAACACCCAGTGCTCATCCCATCAAGTGCCCCCCTCAGTGCCCATCACCCAGTCACCCCACCCCCTGCCCACCTCCTTTCTACCACCCCTTGTTCGTTTCTCAGAGTTAGGAGTCTCTCATGTTCTGTCTCCCTTTCTGATATTTCCCACTCTTTTTTTTCTCCTTTTCCCTTTATTCCCTTCACTATTTTTTATATTCCCCAAATGAATGAATGGTTTTTTAATATGAAGAATAAGTATGGAGAAATTTTAAAATTTCAAAACAAAAAGCAGACTAGTGATAAAGAATTAAGTGGAAATGCAAAAGCTAATACTATGATCAGAATAGAAAAGAAAATAGGAGATTGGAAAAAACTTTTACAGGGAATGGCAATTGCAGTTTATTGTAACAGAATAAAACAAGGAAGCTCTCTGTTTTGTTAATAAAAGATAGTAGACAATATTAGGAACACTTGCAGCAATATGGTTAATTTGATAAGATGTTTCTTTTCAATAGTAAAAAAATAATTGACTAAATCACCTAATATCAGAATTAAGCATTAACCAAAAATTTTAAAGATTTTTAACAGAATCTGAGCTTGTAATTCTGGCAAGCCATGCAAGACAAATTTTTTTTTTAAGATTTATTTATTTATTTATTTATTTATTTATTTATTTATTTATTTATTTATTTATTTAGAGAGTGAGAGTGCTAGTGCATGCAGAAGGAGGGGCAGAGGGAGAGGAAGATAATTTCAAGCAGACTCCCATGGAGAACAGGGTTCAATCTCACGACCCTGAGATCATGACCCGAGCCTGAAACCAAGAGTTGGACCCTTAACTGACTCAGCCACACAGGTGCCTCATATACAATACATATACAATACAAATTCTTACATACACAGAACCATTTTTGATAGTAAAATGAATTGTTATTGCATTTATGAAATTTTTTTTAGAAAATTATGAGGAAAATACTAAAAATGAAACTTTTACAAAAGTGGAAGATCTTCAATTAACACACCAAACAATTGCTGACAGACTGTAAGACCTTTCTAACAATAGCAAAGATCAATTAATCCAGATTTGAAAATTTCAAGTATTTTTTTAGCTTTTAATGGTTGGTAAATATATACTGCCTAATTAATACCCTGCGTACATGTTGTCTCAAATTTATAATAAATGTTGTAATTTGTATATGTAAATGTAAATGTTCAAATTTATAATAAATACATAACTTAAAACATCAAACTTGTGGCATATTTTTAAACCTTTTATATCTGTCAAAGAAGAATTTTACTGAGATGTAAAATGAAGTTCCTATCATGGATGATGCTCTAGCTAAAGATTTAAAAAATAATTTTGATTTTTTTTTTTTGGAATTTTGAACAAGAGACTGATACTTTAATTTTTTTCACTGTATGATTTATGTTGAAAATATTTGGACTGGGGATCTCTGGGTGGCTCAGTAGTTTAGCACCTGCCTTCGGCCCAGGGTGTGATCCTGGAGTCCCAGGATTGAATCCCACATCAGGCTACCTGCATGGAGCCTGCTTCTCCCTCTGCCTGTGCTTCTGCCTCTCTCTCTCTCTCTCTCATGAATAAATAAATAAAATCTTAAAAAAAAAAGAAAGAAAATATTTGGACTAAGGTTATAAAGCATACTCTATAATAAAGTGTTATGTTTGTAGTTGTTAAATTCTTTAGTGTATATATATATATATATATATATATATATATATATATATGTAAATGCTGTGAATCATTGCCAGTTTACAGATCTGTTGAACAAAACAGAAGAGCAATGAAGTCAATGATCTGTTGGGGGTTTTTGCCAGTACTTATCAGTTGAGCTTTTTTATATAAAAATTTACTGTATTATTAACTCTAATTCAAGATTTTCGTGAAACAAAATTCAGTAAGTCAAAGACAAAAAAATGTCAGTGTGATACAATATCATACTACAAAAGAACAGGGGAAATTTGAAGTTTCATGGAAAAGAAAAGCTTACTTGTGACCCAGCAAAACCAGTGTGAGAACTTGCTGAAATTAAAAATTCCATTACAGAGAACAACAATAATTTTGTGCCTTTTTCTAATGGGAATCAATATGCAGAAAATTGTCAGTGCAATTAACAAAATTATGTACTTTGGCTGCAAAAATGACAAGAGAAATTTGAAGGTTTTTTGTTGTTGTTGTTACTGGTAAATTTAGACCTGCTTTTCAATTTACACGATATCTTTTGAACCCACTAACACTGAGTTGACAGAGGAGTTGGTGGATCTATTGTGCACATAGTTTTGAAATGGATATGTTTTAGCTTGAAAGTCAGATTAATTGTACTAAAGATGATGAGCCACTTTTTGTTGATGTGGATTTGAATATTAAAGGAAATGACATATTTTTAAAAAATATTTATTTGTTTGAGAGAGAGAGAAAGAAGAGAGAGAACATGAGTGGGGCAGGGGCAGAGGGAGAGGGAGAGAGAATCCTCAAGCAGACTCCCCACTGAGCGTGGAGCCTTATGTGGGGCCTGATCCCAGGACCGTGAAATCCGGAACTGAAATCAAGAGTCAGACATTTAACCAACTGAGACCCCCAGGTACCCTGGAAAATTATATATATATTTTTAGTTTTCTTTTATCTTTTTAAAATATATATATATTTTTTTTATTGAAGTTCAATTTGCCAACATACAGTATGACACCCAGTGCTCATCCCGTCAAGTGCCCCCCTCAGTGCCCATCACCCAGTTACCCCATCCTCCACCCGCCTCCCCTTCCACTATCCCTTGTCCATTTCCCAGAGTTAGGAGTCTCTCATGTTTTGTCACCTCCTCTAATTTTACTCACTCATTTTCCTTCCTTTCCCCTATAATCCCTGGTTTCACTCATATGGGGAATATAAGAAATAGTGAAAGGAAAATGATATTTTTGAATTTATATCAGTTTTTTAGAAAACTTTTAAGAATGTTTGGAACAGTTTGAGCATGTGGTTATACTTTTTTGAGAATAAATTTTGTAAAATCTAAACATAGATCAAGTATTTCTGATGAAAATGTAGTTTCTGTGTTGACATGGCTGTAAGCACAAAATACTCACCAGATTCTGAAGATTTAATGTGATAAACAGAATGTGAAATAGCTCGTTTATTATTTTCTACACCAATTATGTGTTGAAATGGTAATGTTTTGAATATATTGGGTAAAGAAAAACAATTATGAAAATGAATTTCATCTGTTTCTTTTTACTTTTTAATGTGGCTCCTAGTAAATTTTAAATTACATATGTGGCTTGCATTATATTTCTGTTGGAAAATGCTGAATTAGGCAAAGAGGATATAGAGGTAAGACCTAGTTCCTTCCCTTAAAAAGAAAATGAAGCACAGAGACTACTCATGGTAAAACAATATGGAAGCTAAGTGATAGAATCCAAAAGATGTGGAAGAAGTAACAGGGAAAGTACCTAATTAGATTGAGGAAAATCAGGAAGACTTCTTGGATGAGGTGATAACTGGATATGACCTTTAAAAGAGGACTAAGGGGGGATCCCTGGGTGGCGCAGCGGTTTGGTGCCTGCCTTTGGCCCAGGGCGCGATCCTGGAGACCCGGGATCGAATCCCACGTCGGGCTCCCGGTGCATGGAGCCTGCTTCTCCCTCTGCCTGTGTCTCTGCCTCTCTCTCTCTCTCTCTCTCTGTGACTATCATAAATAAATTAAAAAAAAAATTTAAAAGAGGACTAAGGGGACGCCTGGGTGGCTCAGCACTTCAGTGTCTGCTTTCAGCTCAGGGCATGATCTGGACCCTGCTTTCTCCCTCCGTTTATGTCTCTGCCTCTCTCTCTCTGTGTCTCTCATGAATAAATTAAAAAAAATAAAAGAGGACTAAGGATTATATAAATGAAAAAAAATAAAAATGGCTTTCCAATGGAGTATTTATTATAGGCCAAGGCCTGAAGGGGTAAAATAGTATACTCATGTGGGGAATGAAAAGCAATATGGCTTCTGAGGGTGTAAAATGTGAGAAGAATATGGCCAGAGATCAGGCTAGAGAGGTCTGTTGGATCATCATGGGCCTAGTAGAGCATGCTTGGATTGGAACTTATTTTGCAGATGAATGGTACACTTTGCCAGTAAATTATGTAAACTCTAGTTCCAATAGGTTTTTTTCTTTCCTAATCTGTTTCATTGGGGAGGAGTGGGCACGCTGTTCATTTTCACTGAGGGGTTGAATAGCGTCAGCCGCAGGAAGCTTCCCTGCACCTCCCTCTTTTTTTTTTTTTTTTAAGACTTTATTTATTTATTCATGGAGGGGTGTGGCACAGACACAGGCAGAGGGAAAAGCAGGCTCCATGCTCCATCGTGGGACTTGATCCAGGGTCTCCAGGATCCCGCCCTGGGCTGAAGGTGGCGCTAAACCGCTGAGCCACCCGGGCTGCCCGAGAGATGAACTCTTATTGGGCAGCTGGTTTCATGTTAGTAGATTCAGACTATTCCTCATATAACATATTTCTAACTCACATGGCTGATATTTTGGAGCCTGAAGCCTTATATTTCAGCGTTTACTTATTCCACTGATCACTCTCTGCTATAATACATATTTGTTTGTGGTTCAGGTTTCCCCCTTGGAATGTAAGTTTCATGAGGCAAGAGAGATTCTGTCTTGTTCATGACTGTTTCCCTAGCACCTATAACAGAGCCTTTCAAACAGTAGGTATTCCTTAAACAGTTTTGAATATATAGCACATTAGATAAGATGGTGGTACCTACTGGCAGCATGTCATATTGCAACCTAGCTCTACTGCTTCTGTAGATACTTGTATAAGACACTAAAGAAGCCAAATTCCACCAACAGGGCGTTATTATTTCTGAATGATGCTGACCTAACTGGCTCAAAAAATTAACTACAGCAAAAAAAAAAAAAAAATAACTACAGCAAGTGGAAAAGTCAAGGGAGGAAAATGCATATCTAGAGAAATGAGGCAGCCTCGTGTAGTGAAAGAAAAAAGACTTTAGACATGGATTGTCAGGTTTCAACTCTCAGCTCAGGCTTTTACTTGCTGTGTGACACTGTGCAAAGAAACTCACATAGCTGAGCTCAATTTCTTCACCCTGTAAAATGGGTAATAAAAGCAACAGTGTTTTGACATTGGAAATAACATATTGAGAGTGTGTTCTATAAAGGATAGCTAGTAATAGCTTCAATAGAAGACTGTAAGAGGGAAGAAAATGGAGTGAATGATTTGCTTTTCTGTTACCAACTATTCCACCTTCATTTTGGTCTGGGAGGACCCTTCCAATCATTCTCATGCCCTTGCCTTTTCAGAGAAGTTAGTTTCTTTGCTCATCACATTAGAGACTATTTCCTGGCCCTGTGTGGTGAGTGAATAAGAAGATGCATAGATTGTTCAGGCTGATGAGACCAGAAACCTCTCTCAGGAGGTTTTTCAGGCACTAGAAATCAATATCTATTGTCAAGCAGCTTCAAAGTGATTATCTTGAAATGAATGGTCATGATTCCTTTTTAGGTCACCATCCTCCTCTTATTCAAAGGGTTGGCTGTAATACATTAGGTTCCTAATTAAGAAAGATGATGCTCAGCAAATGACTTTTTTTTTGAGCAGAATACTAAACCACTGGACAGTCTTGGAGCAGGTCTTCTGGCTTCCACACAGAGACAACATATGTGGATAGAGTTGGTGCTGCCTTAATTGGTAGTGGTGTAGGGATTATATTTCACTGCTCTGCTGGGAGTAATAAAGACTGACGTTATAATCAGTGTGACAGTAAAGAAATGGAAACAGAATCTGAGCTGCTCTGCTATTCAACTAGAGCCGGTTGAAAAGGAAATGGATACTGCCCCAGCTGGTTGAAAATACAGATCCTCCACCTAATAGTAAAAATACCCTCGGTAGAATGAAACTGGAGCCTACATCTAATGATAATAATAATATCTCTGTAGTGAAGCCAACCTTGATTCAAATTCTTGGTCTTTCCTTTACTACCTGTTTAGCCTACGGTATATTGCTTAGCCTCCCCAATACTTGGTTTCATCATTTATAAAATAAGACTTTGAAAAATGTGTTAAATAAATAAGTTATCACAACTGGCAAAGTTTGTGGCACAGAGAAAGCTTGCCAACAATGTCAGTTTCTTTCTCCCTTCGCTTTCCCTTATGTACTGTTCAAAATGTCTTTTTAAGAATTCAAATTCAAGGGATGCCTGGGTGGCTCAGTGGTTGAGCATCTGCCTTTGGCTTAGGACGTGATCCTGAAGTCCCATCAAGTCCCACGTCAGGCTCCCCGGGGGGAGTCTGCTTCTCCCTCTGCCTTTCTGTGTCTCTCATGAATAAATAATCTTTAAAAAAAAGAAGATAAAAATTTAAATTCAATTAGCCAACACACAGTACATCATTAGTTTCAGATGTAGAATTCAGTTCCTTGCATATAACACCCAGTGCTCATCAAAACATCTTTATATTTTCTACAACTTCCCAACCTGTGGCCTGGATGGACATGACAGCTGGGGGCTGTAGAACTCCTGATATTATATGTAAAATGTTCTATGAGTTTTGTCTTTTCTGGTGAGCACGTCTGTGGTTTTCAGCAGATTCCCAAGGGGGTTTTTACCCCAAAACATAGTGTAAAGTCACTGGTCCATATCTTTCTTCTATGGTCTGGTTTCTGCCTCTCTCTGCACCTTCATTACCTACAATTTTCCTCCTCATTCATTATACTCAAGCTATTCTAACCCTTTCTCTGTTCTTCAAGCATGCCACACTCATTCCTACCTCAGAGTCTTTTGCTTGCAATTCTCTCTGCTCCCTAGATGTTCACATGATAACTCAGCTCAAATATTACTGCTTGAGATGGTCCTTCCCTGATCTCCCAATCTAAAGAACTCCCCACCCTGTCCCATTCTATCATATGTATCATTAGTCTATGCAGGAAGGATATAGACTGCTGCATAGACTGGGGGGTTTAAATGAAAGACACTTATTTCTCACAGTTCCAGAAGCTGAGAAGTACAAGATCAGGGTGCTGGATGATTCAGTTTCTGGTAAGAACTCATGGGTTGCTGATGGCTACCTTCTCACTGTGTCCTCACATGGTGAAGAGTAATCACTCTTTTTCTCTTTTTGTAAAGCCACTAATCCCACCATGAGGAACCCAGCCTCATGACCTCATCTAACCCTAATTATTTCCCAAAGGCCCCAACACCAAATACTATCACATTGAGGGTTAGGGCTTCAATACATGAATTTTAGGGGGACATAATCCAGACCATATCAGTATCATTGTGTTTTATTGGCTTCAAAGCCTTTATCCTTACCTTGTTTATTGATTCACTCCCTTTTTTATTTTATTCTTTACCCAATGCCTCAGAGGGTGTAGAGGAATGTACCCTTCACAAGCACAGGAACTTAGTCTTATTCACTGAATCACAGCAATTAGAACAATAATTGGCACATAGTAGGCATGCCAATTACTGCAAGAATGGATGGATGGATACCTGGACGGATGGATGGATGGATGGATGACTTTTGAGTGTATCCTTGTGATATAGAAGAAATCTTTTTTCCCCATTTTTCCAGATGAAGAAACAAATTTAGACAGATTCAGTGCCTTGGAAAAGGTCTATGCATAGTTAATAGGAGCAGTCTCTAGAGCTGACCACTAGAGTTGAAATCCCAGCTTTGCCATTTAAAAACCCTACGACCCAGCAATTGCACTGTTGGGGATTTACCCCAAAGATTCAGATGCAATGAAACGCCGGGACACCTGCACCCCGATGTTTATAGCAGCAATGTCCACAATAGCCAAACTGGGGAAGGAGCCTCGGTGTCCATCGAAAGATGAATGGATAAAGAAGATGTGGTTTATGTATACAATGGAATATTCCTCAGCCATTAGAAACGACAAATACCCACCATTTGCTTCAACGTGGATGGAACTGGAGGGTATTATGCTGAGTGAAGTAAGTCAATCGGAGAAGGACAAACAGTGTATGTTCTCATTCATTTGGGGAATATAAATAATAGTGAAAGGGAATATAAGGGAAGGGAGAAGAAATGTGTGGGAAATATCAGAAAGGGAGACAGAACATAAAGACTCCTAACTCTGGGAAACGAACTAGGGGAGGTGGAAGGGGAGGAGGGCGGGGGGTGGGGGTGAGTGGGTGATGGGCACTGAGGGGGACACTTGACGGGATGAGCACTGGGTGTTATTCTGTATGTTGGTAAATTGAACACCAATAAAAAATTATTTTATTAAAAAAATAAAAAATAAAAAAAATTAAAACTAGGTAATTTTGGGCAACTCACTTAACCTCTCTGTTCTTCAGTTTTCTCATCTGTAAAATGCTGATAATAATAGTGTATTATGGTAGCCTTAGAGCTGTTCATCAACATTCTGGTTCTCTTCTTTCAGGCACATAGTAAGAAATTTCTTCCATGGCCACTTGAAGTTAGGACTTGAGCAACTGTGTCATTTCTATATGGAAGTTTTTAAGAGCTCATGTGTGATCTGTCCTTTTCTTTTCCCTGCCATGAAATGTGAAACATTCCAGATAGATATTTTTTTATTAGCCCTGGTCCTGGGGTAAACATAATGTGGAACCTACCAAGAACATAAAGCATGAGTTAGAAACAAACCACTGGGATTTATTTGTTATTGTAGCTTAACCTAGCTTAGCTATATATATATCCCCCAAATCACTGAGCTCTTATGAGGATTAAATGAGTTGATGAAAGTATCATGTCTAGAACAGTGTTTGGCACGTGGTAAGTACTACATAAGTAGTTATTATTATTATTACTCAGTTAAGGTTGAACCTAGGACTGGAACTCAGGTTTTCTGACTAGGATTATGATGTGATTATCACTACATTTTGTTATTCCACAATCTACAAAAGAACACTTGAGAGGGAGAAGGGAAAGGATAGGCAGAAGTCTTACCCACACCTGCCAGGTGCCTCTGGTTCTAAGAATCCCAACCCTGGAAGGATGATTGCTCCTGAAGACAAGTTCTGAGCACATGCAAGAGCAGGGTCACCCTAGCCAATGATTTCAGTTTGGGGAGAAGAGCAGTGACCCATTGCCGTGGTTTTCTCCCTCAGCAGAGCATCCTTCTCATCATTTCCTTTCCTTTTTTCCTTGGGGTCCAGAGTGAAACTGTGCCTTGAGGGGAAATTTCTAAGCAGCACTAGTTGGCTGGGATATTCTCAGCAGAAGAGACAGTTGAATTTTTGAAAGGAGAAGGTCACTTCTTGTCAATCTATTTTGTGAAGAAACTGAGTTTGGTAACTGTGTTGATGCTTCTGGAAAGCTGGGACAAGCCTGAAAGAAAATGATAGTGTGTGGTCCAGTCTAGTCCATATGATCTTTAATATAACAATAAGGAATTAATAAAGTAATAAGGGTTGTGGGTTATAAGAGTGATAACTAGCTACTGTGGGGTGCTTTTAAGAAAAATGCCAGGCCCTGCTTCAAGTTATTTGTAGACCTTAACCCATTTAATCCTCACTGCACTATCAGGGAGTTATTAGTTTTACCATCCTCATTGTATGGATGAGAAACTGAGGGACAAATAAGCTAAGGAGGTTGCCACTGGTTACGAGGTAGAGCCAGGATTCAAATCCAAGCAGTTGGGTTCCTGGATCTGTGCTTCCAATCACCATGAGGTACTCTCATCTGTCTCACACTTCCCTGCCTTTGCCTGTGCTGTGTGCTCTGAATTTTTAAAACTTACATCCAGAATCATCTCACTGTGGAGCTTACCCTGACTTCTCCCATCCTCCCCTTTGAAGCTGTCACTTTTTCTTCTGTGACCCTCTCTGCCTTTATTACAACAAATTTCACACTAAGCCATGAGTACAGAAACTACATCTTAATAATTTTAGCATCCTTGTATCTGGCACAGTCCCTGGCATAAAATAAAGGTTAATTTATTGTCAATGAATCGCTGTGTAAAAAATTGAAAACCATGAGTACATAGAAGATGGTAGACATAGCAACACAGAGTATATAGACTCTGGAATCTGACTGTTGAGCTTCAACTACCAGCCATTAATTTTCATAACTCACAAGAATGACCATGGGAATTTTTATTTTATTTTTTTGTGGCTCAGTTTGTATGTCTATACAGTGGTAATAATAACACTACAAACCTCCATGGGTCACTGGATGGATTAAATGAAATAAGGTAGCAAAGAACTTAGCCTGTGTCCTGGAACATAATAAGTTAATGAATGTAGTGCTCAATGTTAGCTCCTCCCGCCTGAGCATCCTGGAACATTTCACACTGAAGGTGCATTATAGCTATGCCTATCACTGACTAATGAGAAAATAGCTCAGACGAATAAGGCTAAATGATGACAACTTGGCAGACTGAGAGATGTAAGCCAATCTATCTGTAAAGCTGCTGTACTCTCGTAATTTAGTGCTTGCCCAACAGCAATCAGCGCATGCTTAACATTTTTCCATTCAGATGGATGGAGGTTGAGCAGTGAAAAATCGGGAGAAAGAAATAACCCTGAGAAAATTGATTATATCATTACCAGTTATCTTCTGGGACCATAATAATGTAGCTTTCATTATTTCTTTTATATGCCAGTCTCTTACTGCAAATTGAAAATAGTACATGCAATTCAGATATCTCTGAAAAGAAGCCTAGTTTTGAAAAGAAATGGATGCAAAACAATGGTGTATAAGCACATCCAGCCTGATTAGACATGAACTACAATCTGTTATATTCAGTGTGCAAGTGGAATTTGAGGTGAAGAATGTTCAGTACTCAGGGTTAGACTATTAACCCAATAAACTCAGAACAGATCATAAAAATTATTTTAATATCTGGATTAGATGTGAGACAGTAAACTAAAAAGCATAACATGTTCTAATCTCTGTGTCAAGATTAGTAGATAAAATATAGTGTATGTTGGGATGCCTGGGTCGCTCAGTGGTTGAGCGTCTTCCTTCGGCTCAGGTTGTGATCCTAGGATTCTGGGATCAAGTCCCGCATCACGATCCCTGGGAGGAACCTGCTTCTCCCTCTGCCTATGTCTCTGCCTCTCTCTGTGTCTCTCCAGAATAAATAAATAAAATCTTTTAAAAAATATAGCATATGTTTAGGACCTACATGCTAATTGTGCTTACTGGAAAAGGAATAGAAAAAATACTGCTTCTTTTCCTATTCCCTCAAGTAAAAAGGCAGAAATATTGGAAATTCATCATGTTTTCTGTGAGGCTATTATACCTCAATATTGAAGGAAGATTTTCAATGTAAAAATCCCCCTTGAGCTACCACTTGATCATCTATAGACAATGCTCCTTCCAGACCCAGACTGCTTTCCATGTTACCAACTTGGGGAATCAAAAATATTGAGAAATAGTAAAGTGTTGTGTTTAAGGGTCCAGATTTTGGATCTAGATAGCCTAGGTTCAAGTCTTAGTTTTATTTTTTAAAGAATTATTTATTTATTTATTTTAGAGAGAGAGAGAGTGAGCAGGGGGAGGGACAGAGGAAGAGAAACTCAAGCAGACTCCATGTAAGTATAGAGACCAATGTGGGGCTTAATCTCATGACCTGAACCAAAACCAAGAGTCAGACACTTAAATGACTGAACTATCCAGGCACCCCCAAATCTCAGTTTTAAAACCGCTATGTGGCCCTGGGAAAGTTACCAAGGCCTATGAGGTAACTTTGTCTATGAGGTTCCTCACTTTATGATGGAGATAATAGGGATGCCTGGGTGGCTCAGTGGTTGAGCATCTGCCTTTGGCTCAGGGCATGATCCTGGGGTCCCAGGATTGAGTCCTGCATTGGGCTCCCTGCAGGGAGCCTGCTTCTCCCTCTGCCTATGTCTCTGCCTCTCTCTGTGTCTCCCATGTATAAGTAAATAAAATCTTAAAAAAATAATGGAGATAATAGTAGCGCCTAGATCGTGATACTGTTGCAAGGAATTAGTAAATTAATATGTCACTTACATAATAATCTCCCAATAAATTTTAATCATTATTATGTGTCTTGACTATCTTTTTCATAAATATCCTTAACAAAAGGCATGGAAAGAAAAAGTATAATAACAATAATGCATAGCACTTTCAATGTTACAGGTTCAGTTCTGAGTAGTTTTTGTATATTAACTCTTTTGATCTTCATAGTAACCTTTGAGGTAGTCTTACCAGGTAGAGGTGAAATGACTTATCCAGGGTCACACAGATAGTGAGTAGCACACCAGGGTGTGAACCCTGACAGTCTGATTTTAGAGGTCTCATTTTTAAGTGTTAAATGTATATTCACTTCTTTTGAGCACTATGCCTGAATGTATTCACCATCCACTCAAAAAATATTTATTGAGAATCTACCCGGCACTAAGTACCAATCTACTCTGAGATATGTTACTAAACAAAGAGAGACACAGGGTCTCTCTCCCACATATTTAATATGTTTAATACATACTTCTATATGTATTAATATATATTAATATATATAATACATACTTTTATACATGTACTGTTTCTTTTAAGCTTGTCTATGTTCATTTTGTTCATAGGGATAAATACTATTTCCAGGTCTATAGCTCTTTATGAAGTCTAAACATTTGGTTTTGTTTCTTTTACCTTTCCCCTACCAGCTTAAAGTATCCACCTTTGAAAGTATTCATTAATGTCTTGTACAATTCAGCACCAGGGACAGCAGACAAAACCTATTAGCATTAGGAAGATATATGAATTTTTTCTCTCAGAATTCATGAAGATTTGATACTTCAGAACACACATGCAGACACACACACACATTAAATATTCAGAAAGATCTTAGGAAGAATCCTACAAATTACCAAACACATAAGTCCCTGGAACAGAGAGGGAAATGCGCATCCACAAGGCCATACATCTGAAGCCAAGAACTAAGTTCCTAGGACTAGTCTAGTTACAATTAATCTCAGTGCACTGTCATCACCAAGCAGAACTGTATATATTCAGTGACATGGATGTGGAATACGGTGACAATTCCTTAAATAGGAATTGAGGAAGAAGTCAAATACTCTGGTTTAAGCTCCAGAAGAATCCTTATTCACTCAGAAAGATTCATTTCCTAATAATGTTATCTATTATTTCATATTCCCTATATACTTCCTAATATATTTGAAAGCATGGGTGGAAAGAAGTTTCAAGGTTCATTAGAGGAGAAACAGATCCAAGTTACTACTGACTCTGCCTTACACACTACATTTTTTTTGACATCATTCAGTACATTAGAATTCTTTCCGGCCTATCAATGTTTATTAGATTTGATGCTGCCTAATTCTGACGTCTCAAAGGAAGGTGACTCACTCCCAGTAAGTGTGTTATCAGTTTCTAAGGACATGTCTAATCTGGATGACATCATCTTGTCTGGAAGACACATTTTAGGTGGACAGTTCCACAGCTCATGAAAGAAAAACTTTCCATTTGCTGTGTTTCACTAATCCCATTCCATTAAAGCAGCTATGAGAGCCTGAAAGGAAAAAGAATGTGATCCTGTGAAGGAATATAGAATTATAGATTTAATCACTCAAGACTATATTTATTATAATAATCAGTGCAAAGCTCTTCAAGGAGTCTCTTTTGATATAAATAAGGATCACCCTAAATCTTTCTCCTCTGAGATACTTTCAACAATTATCCAAGTACTAGCATGTAATCATGGAAAGTTACTGAAGTCCTCTGGGTCTCAGTCACCTCTTCTGTGTAATGAGGGCTATTTGACTTGTGATTCCTCACTGGGGCACTGTGAGGAATAATGAGATAATTTGCTACCACATGGTATAAAACAGTGGCAAGCAGAAGCAGAGGAAATGGGGCACAGGTGGCTGATTCATCTAAGGGTGCTGACATACAGATTTTTAAGAAAAAGAATGAAGGAAATCCCCCTAAAGACTGGAAGAAGGACTTTCCTTGTCACTGCCAAGAAATTTCTTCAACTACTCAAATGTTAAAAAGCCATGAAATGGGACACCTGGGTGGCTCAGTGGTGGGATGTCTGCCTTTGGCTCAGGGCATGATCCTGGAGTTCTGGGATTGAGTGCTGCATTGGGATCTTGCATGGAGCCTGCTTCTCCCTCTGCCTCTTATGAATAAATAAATAAAGCCTTAAAAAAAAAAGCCATGAGATTTGAAGTAAGAACCTTCCTTAAATCTCATCTCTAGCACAGATTAGCTACCATATCTCCCTTCTTCTCCAACTTTTACTTCTTCAGGCTACAAAAAATATAATTATTTCACTGGAATATAGTTACCACCATATATTGGTAAAAGATCTAGCTAGGAGGTGCCTGGCTGGCTCAGGGTTGTGAGTTTGAGCCCTGCATTGGGTACAGACATTACTTAAAAATAAAATCTTTAAGATAATAATAATGATAAAAAGAATCCAGCTAGTTACTTGGATTAAAAAGGTAGTTAATAGTGCAGGCTCTAACAGTGATTGGCTTAAATTCTGGTGCTACCACTTACAAACTGAGTAACTTTGGGCAAGTTCCTTAATTTCTCTGAGCCTGCATTTACTCATCAGTAAAAAGGGATAATATCAATAACCCTCTCATGAGGATGTTATGAGATTAAGAATGTTAATAGGTATAAAGCACTTAAAATGGTATCTGATACATAATAAGGACTCAGTAAATGTCACAATATAGAGAACATGCCAACCAAACATAAAGTAGTTCAGGACCTTCGGACAGGTACCCTCTTTACTTATTTCCCAGACAGGAGACTAAAGCCAGAGAATCTTTTATCCTTTGTAGATCTGCTTATTATGAAACCATATCTTATTTTTCATTTTTTAATTTTTCTTAAGGCCATTCTTTGCTCAGTTGATGATAATTGTGATCATGATTATGAGGGCTATTGCTTCAAAGATATTTTATTCTAAATCACAATGATGTATGAAGAAGTGAATTCAATGGAAGTAAAGGAGAAGTGGAGGGGGTCTGAGTGAAGGAGCAGGAGACCAAGCTATAAAGAAAAGTGAAGAAGAAGGCATGAAACCAAGCTTTGTGCTCTTTTCCTAACATTTACAAATACTAACCTAGACCTCTGTTGATTCAGCCAACTTGTCATGCCTTCCTGTTGACATGAATCCAGGACATAGAAATATAATAGTAATCACTAGAATGAGCAGAGGATCTGGAAGAGCTTAAGATGAGAAGGGGAGAGAGATGCAGGAAGGACGCCTCTAGTTAGGCATGATGAGGGGTCTGAACACCCTCATGCTACTGTGGGAGGATTATAGGAATACCATAGGAATACTATTATAGTGGTTGTCTACAGAACTGTGATCTGTAGTATAGATGATACCCCCAAACACATACATGAAGGATACAAGATTTATTAGTGTGTCCATGTTTCCAGCCTCCATATGCTCTATGTCACCCCCATTAAACAATTTTTCTTATTTGTTCAGCAATCGGTAGCGTTTGGTTTGCTATTCCAGTTACTACGGTTTTGTGACACAAGTTCAGAAGAACAGAAAGAATGTGAAAAGAGAGACAGGTCTAGAGATCCAAAAGAAAGGAAAAGAAAAGAAAACAGTAAAAGCTGTAGGGGTTAGGTGTTGAGGTCTGAGGGATTTCATTAGGATGGGTTCTGTAACACCCATGGGGTGGGATAGAATGGAGAGGATTTTAGAGAGTTGTTCTAGGTTGTAAAATGGACTCCTATTACTGGTTTTCTTTTCTTTTCTTTTCTTTTTTTCCTTTTCTTTCTATTATTGGTTTTCAAGAGGGCTAAGTATAATTTAAAATTCCTTTTGACTGCTAGATTAGACTTTTTTAAAAAAGATTTTATTTATTTATTTGAGAGAGAGAATGAGTGGTGGGGTGGGGCAGAAGGAGAGAGAGAGAGAGAGAGAGAGAGAGACAGAGAGACAGAGGGAGAGAGAAGCAGACTCCCTGTTGAGCAGGAAGTTGATGTGGGGCTCAATCCCAGGACCTAGAGATCATGACCTAAGCTGAAGGCAGATGCCTAAGCCACCCAGGGCCCCAGGATTAGACTTTTATAAATATTACTTTATTTAGAGACTGATGCGGGGTCCAGTAATCAGGGTTATGGATGTGCACACTAAAGTCTAGAACTTCACTCCCATTCACTAAAGACATGGATTGGGACACACAAGCCCCTATATTCCATTAAAGGCAAAAGGAATGGTTGGTGAAGGCAAATGAGAAAATATCAAGTTTTATTTAAACTTTGAGAATAAAGTTTAAAGAGAATAAAACAAAATCAGTCTTTTCTTGAGCAGAAGCAGGAGGAATTTCACTATCACTTCTAACCCCTATGGGGAAGAAAAGTCAGTCAAAAGATGACCTGTTTAAATTGGATGGGACTGACATTATGTGCACATCATCAGGGAAATTAACAACTCTAAGAATAGGAAATGTATATCCCTTGAGACAGCTGCAAGAAAAATTGCTCAGAAATGACTGTGCTGGGGACTCACAGGGAGTGCAGCTGGAATAGGAACAAGCCCTGGGGTTTCTGAGACCAGTGTTTGACAGCCAGGACTGTAAACAGCCTTCACTGGCATAAGCAGAGGATCTGGGGCTATGAATGTAGTCTGCGGCGGGTGGCACTGGGCTGGGACTTAGACCCGGGACAGAGAGAATCAGAGTTGGCTTACAGAGAAGATGAGGTTGTGCCAGGCTGGGAATTGGCTCATCACCCACTAAATGTTAGCCCACACCTGCCAGTTGGGCTACACATCAGAATCTCCATGGACTATCTTTAGAAACACACATTCCTGCACCTTATCTGTGGAGACTCTGATTCAGAAGATCTCAGATGAGGCCTGGGCATGACTCTTTCATAAGCTTCTCACATAATTCTGGTGAAGCTTATTCGCACACCAGAATTTCAGAACTGCCAGTTGAGGAAGTCACAACTATTCTTTTTCTAACCAGACCATTAATGCAATGATTCCATTTGTCACAAGCTAGTTAATTAGGGGCTTTTTTTCATTTCCATAGTAAACTCTCTTCAGGACAAGATGAAGAAGAGTCTCATAACCTCTCTTAAATGACCATGCAATCTTCTTCTCTTCCTCCTTCTCTCTCTTTCCCTCCTCCTCCTTTTTCTCCTCCCTCAACCCCCTTTTCCTTCTTTTTAGTTTCACACCAAACACAAAACAGAGATTTAATGTGTACAAAATCTACATCAAAACATAAATGGGCTTTACCACATAGCTGTCTTCAAGCAGTTCTTGAGAGACAATCTTGTAAACTCAGAAATGCATGAGGGAGTCATGAGTGTTTTGGGAGGAGGTGCTGAGAGGTGGGAACAAGAAGCAAACATCTCACCAGTGTCAAGTAGATATGGTTCCCATTAGGATTTGTGCTATATAGTACCCACAGTGCTCCAAGCTCAGTTCAGAGGATTCTAACAGGATCAGGAAAGTGGGCTGGTGGCTCAGGTGCAGTGAGACCAGGGGCTTCAAGGTCCCAAGTGGCAAGAGTCAAGAAGAGCCAGTATATGAAAGTTGGGGCTGTGATGTCAGGTGGCCAATTGAAGACACATCATCTGTGATTGACAGCACAGTGATTCCCAAATACCAGCTTCTGGACATCAGAAGTAGTCAAGGAACTAGTTCAAAATACAGACTTCCAGACCCCACCCCAATTGTGTTCTTTGACACTCTCTCTCTTATTTATAATATTCATTTAGTCAGTGCATAAACATGTATAAAGTGGCTACTCATGATCACTAGTCTGCTAACTGCATGAGAACAGGAACTGCATCTGACTTGCTCAGCCTCAGTGTCTATCTAGCATAGTGCCAAAAACTATAGCCATTCATTTAAAAAAATGCAGTAAGTGCTTACTTTCTACCAAACTGAGCTAGGCACTAGGACACAGTGATTAATAAGTATGCTCCCTATATTGAGTCTAGTGCGGGAGATAGCCTAGGGATTAATAAGTTACATTAACATGACAAGCGTTTAAACAATATACATAGATATTTCCTACCTTCTGAATCCACCCCACACAGGAGCCAGGGAGATTATCCTAAAACACGAATCCAGCCATGATATTGCTTAAAAAGAGTCAATAGTTCTCCTATGATCCCTCATCCCAAAGAGGGTCTGTAGACTCCATGAAGATAGATGTCTAGAAAAGAAAGAAGTTTCCATGGTCAGATAACTGTGGAAGACTGGGATAAATGAAACAAAATGAATCAAGTTTGTTTAATGCAGGATTTTTCAGAAACTGTAGAATACTAATGAGCCTTTTAAATCTCCAAAAGGTAAAGGGGGGGAGGTAAGTATAAAATGGGGGAAAGGAGTAGTATTCAGCACATTCTCATTCTTATTTGATTGTGACCCTTTTGGGGCACATCTTAAATAACCGGTGCTTAGAGAACAGACTTTAGAAAATTCTTGCTGGCCACAACATGCCCAACATTCACATTAAGCATCATAGGGTCCCCCATAATCTCCTGCCCAAGCCTCTGCTCCCCACTCTGCTTCTTGTATTTTTTTAAAAGATTTTATTTATTTATTCATGAGAGACACACACAGAGAGAGAGGCAGAGACACAGGCAGAGGGAGAAGCAGGCTCCATGCAGGGAGCCCAACGTGGGACTTGATCCCGGGACTCCAGGATCACGCCCTGGGCTGAAGGCAGTGCTAAACCGCTGAGCCACCCAGGCTGCCCGTGCTTCTTGTATTTTAACAAAACCAAACTCCTTGTTTCCAAGCCTTTGCTCACATTGTCTGCCCCCCAACACACACACACACACACACACACACACACACACACACACACATTCTTCAAGCCCTGAAACATCCTCCAACACACATGGAATTTGCCTGAAGATGATACATGTCCTTGAAAAATCAGTTCAGACATCAGCTCCACCAGAAGCTTTTGCTGTTCAGGTGCTTCTTCTGTATGTGCTCAGAATGCTCTGTCACAATTCCCACAGAGCAGTGTGCTGTATTATTGTGGTCCCGCTAGACCATGAGGTTTTGGAGGGAAGGAGTCTTTATGAGGCTTTATCTCTGCTCTGCTATACTGGAGTTTCTCAACCTTGGCACACTTGACATTGGGGCTAGATGAGTCTTTGTTGTGAGAGGCTGGCCTGTGCATGGTAGGATGTTTAGCAGCATCCCTGGCTTTTACCCACCAGATGCCAGTAGTGCTACCAGTACCTGATCCCCCTTCCCCCAAGATGCAAGAACCACAGAATCTCCAGACACTGTCTGATATTTCCTGGGAGAACAAAACCATCCCTCATTGAGAATCACCGTCCTATATCTAGTATAGTGCCTGGTATTCATTAAACAAATATTTACTGAATATATACTACTTGTCAGGCCTTGTGCCAGGCACAGATAATACAACTGTGACCCAAACGCTTGCTCTTGCCTATAATCTTCAGGAATCAGGAAGTAAACATACATGATTATGATTGTAATGATAACCATAGTTCTATGAAGGTTGAGAGAGACTTGTGTATTTTGTTCATTTTTATATCTCTCAGCTCCTAGGACAGTACCTGGTACATCGTAAGAACTCAATAAATATTTGTTGATGAAACATATTATCTAAAATTTACAGAGCACTTATAATGCGCCAGAAACTATTCTAAATCCTTTGTTTATATTAAATTAATTTAGCTCCATAATGAAACTATGATATTCTATTATCATACTCATTTACAGATAAGTAAACTAAAACATACAAATTTTAAGTAACTTAGCAATGATCATGTAATGAGTGCAAGGTAGAGCCATGACTTGAACTCAGGCAGCCTGGTTTCAGAATCCAAGCTCAAGTGCCCCACATGTTACTGCCAAGGATGACAAACATTGATGGAACCTTCCTTTGGACTGGCATAACAACAACACAATAAGTTGTTTCTTTTATCTCATCCTTAGCACCATTTTATTTGAGAAAATGTAAAGCACAGAAAGGTTAAGTAACCTGAATTCTTCCATAAATGGTAAGTGCCTAAACTGTTTTTTTTTTTGTGCTCCATCTGACCATAGGGACCTGTGCCCTTGACCACCATGCTATACTGCCCCAAATATGGAAGCATAATAAATAATGATTAGATGACTGAATAAGGAATGGTTTACATGCTTTCTGCATCCCCCACACCACCAAGCAGAGAAACTAACATAGATGATGCCCTCCCCACCCCCACACATGATTTTTTTAAATGATAGCAGTGAAGTACAAGGAATGGGACACTCAGTTAGGGATCAGATCTGACTTGTCCTCCTGATTCTGCCTTTGAGTTGCTGTGTGACCTTGAAGACTTCATTTCCTCACAACCAGGTCCCCATTTAGTTATCTAAAATGAGAGGTTTTGAATTTCTTGAGTTCCCTTCAGCTCTTTTTTTTTTTTTCCTTCAGCTCTTTTGCTGATTCTAGCAGCCATAGTCCTGAGTGAACCTGGAGAGCTCTCTTTCCAATCACAGACCAACCAGGTAAAGCTCCTCCCCTGACTGTCTTGATTGGTTTGCTCACCTCCTGTGCAGGTGCTGTTTTGGTTGCCTGGTAACACAGTGATAGAGACTGCCAGTTCCCAGAGGAGAAATGAATGAATGAGCAGAGATAGTCACACTAGGAGCAGTGGCTACAGCCAGAGCAGCACATTGCAGATTTCATAACTCCACCTGTCTGGAATGGGCTTTTCACATAATGCTGATACAGCAGCCTAATGGGGATTCTGGAGGTGGCAAAAATCCTAATGCACAATCCTATTTCCCCATAAGGAGGTGACTCTATCACAAAAATTACAAGCACAGAAGTGTGTTTTAGTATCACTAATAAAAGATCTCCCTCTGCTCTCTTCCATGTAAAAGACTACTGTTTCTTGTGTTCCATCCTGCCTTTAAATCCAGGTTCTGTGCTACTGGACAGGTCATGTAAATTGGAATTGATCCCCATGATCACTCTGAAAAACAGGCAGAACAGAAATTCAACAGATAGGGAAGTCTTTTAAAAAGTTCAGAGCAATGAACAGAAATAATGTAGACCTGGGTTCAATTCCTGGCTTTGCCACTTATGAACTGTGCAACTTTGAGTTAGTTTCTTCATCTGTAAATTGGGGGTAATATATCTATCTCAAAGTGTCACTGAGAGAACTAGGTAAGGTAGTAGAAGCTGAAGCACTAGTCCAGATGCTGGAGTATACATGCACAATTTTTATCATTATTATTGTTAGTGTTTAGGGTCACACACCACTTAAATGACAAAATTGGGATTTGAATACAGGTCTCTAGTAGTGCCAAGGCCAACTTTTGTCATTATTTCATTCCTTCTTTGAAAGGAAAAGCCATAACCATGCGTTTTTTCGACAAATACTTACAAGCCACTATGTGATGGTGTTGAAAATGATACTAACTCTTACACAGCAGTTTTTAGACCAAGCAGTGCTTTTGCATGCATCCTCTCACTTAATATGATGGCCACTTCTCTGATGTCTGGATGGAGATCATTCTGGACAAAGCAATTATCTGCCTCTGGAAGTTAAACTCTCCTCTTTCCCCAGGAGCTTGAAAGCCAGGAGAAGCCTCATCCCCCAGTGCAATGGAGCCAGCCCAAGGGCATGCTGGCAAAGGCCACTGAATTGTGTGCTTAGGTTCCTGATCCTTTATGTATGAGTGTGTGATCTTAACAAGTTCATTTACCACTGTAGGCCTCAGTTTTCAAATCTGTAAAATGGGAATCATGTATATGCTTATCTCTCAGAGTTGTTGGGATAATTCAATAAGCATATGACTGCAGAATGCTTAGTACAGTATCTCCTCGGCAGCTGCCACCATGAGGATGACAATCGGCATGATTCTTATGATTCTTCCAGAGGCCTGCCTGCAATATGGGTACCTACCAAGGAAGGTGGGCCTAGGTGAAATACTACAGTCAGCCTATAATCTCTAGGGGTCATAGGAAAAAGAAGAAAGTGAAAGAGGAAGGGGCAAAAGGAACACCTTTTACTGTCTTCGTAGCTGGCTCCAAGAGAGTAGGGTCAGAGGCAGGTGCCAGACATGATCGATACTGTTGCAAAATCCATGGTCCATTAAAACACTTGTAGCCTGGGGGCACCTGGGTGGCTTAGTCCGTTGAGCATATGCCTTCAGCTCGGGTAATGATCTCAGGGTCCTGGGATCCAGCCCTGCACTGGGTTCCCTGCTGTGCAGGGAGCCTGCTTCTCCCTTCTCTCTGTTCCTCCCCCTTCTCGTGCATGTTTTCTCTCTCAAATAAATAAATAAAATCTTAAAGGAAAAAATAAAAATAAAATACTTTTCTGGGGGATCCCTGGGTGGCGCAGCGGTTTGGCGCCTGCCTTTGGCCCAGGGCGCGATCCTGGAGACCCGAGATCGAATCCCACATCGGGCTCCCGGTGCATGGAGCCTGCTTCTCCCTCTGCCTGTGTCTCTGCCTCTCTTTCTCTCTGTAACTATCATAAATAAATAAAAATTAAAAAAAATACTTTTCTGGGACAAATAATAAGCTAGTGGTGCTTAATGTTAGGCTCCACTCCTCTGGGTTGCAGTCTCTTATAACTCAGGGATCAAGGGATCTGCTCATTGTTTGAACTCTAGATGATGAGATCTATGTTGTTCTTTTTGGAGAAATCTTGGATTTGATCATTTCAATGCAAGTAAAATGGGAGCACTTGAAGACCACTTATTATGTGCCAGGGACTGCCCTAATTTTCTATGTTTTAATAGATTTCACCCCCCTGCGACTCCTGAATGTAAATTTATCACCCTCTCTGTGTAGATAAGGATCCCAGGCAAACAGCTTGCCCAGAGTCAAAATCTAAGAAGTAGCAGAGCAAGAATTCAAACAGTCTAGTGCCAACTTTCATGTTCTCAACAGCTACAGTTACTGGCTCTCCATGTTGTCAAAGGAAAAAGAATCCATTCTCTGTCTTGCCTGGTTATTCCTCTAGTGATTGAGCTTGTCTGAAATGGCGGGGGTCTATATAGAGGCCAATCTATGTAGAGTTATTATTCTGTGGGGTTTAGGAAGGAAGAAAAATGATGTGGAAGGGGTAGATTTTGTTATGTCTCTGTCCTCCAGACACTCAAAGTGGTGGAAACGGACAGCAAGCAAGGAGATTTAAAATTTTTTTTTTTAAGATTTTTATTTATTTATTCATAGACACACAGAAAGAGAGGCAGAGGGAGAAGCAGGCTCCATGCAGGGAGCCCGACGTGGGACAGATCCCGGGTCTCCAGGATCACACCCCAGGCTGCAGGCGGCGCTAAACCGCTGTGCCACAGGGGCTGCCCGCAAGGAGATTTTAATACAAAGAAAAAAAAAATGTGGGTTTCCCAATCCCATGCTGGTCCTAAGTCAAATGCAACTCTATTGAAGTTTTGGTAATGGCCAGGCTCCTTGGTTAAGCTTCACAATAGTCCTGCAAAAATGATTATATTACCTTATTTTATAGCTGAACCACCCAAAGCTTGGAGAAGTGAAGACGCTAGCCTGAGACTTTAAGCCCAACAAGAAGCATGGGCCTGGGACTCAAAATCAGCTCAGCAGTGCTCAACCTTGATTATACAAAGGTATCACTTGGGATGCTGACAAAATACATACCTACTGGTGAGAATATATACCAAAATATATACCAGTGATGTGAATTGCTGTCTAGGTGTCTTCATGGCCCATCATGCAGGAGCTGGTCTTCTTTCTGCCTCAATACAGCTGCTTCCCAGTGAGTCGTGAAGGCAGATGTATTAGAACATTACCTTGAAAGTGACTTGATCAGCTAAAACGTTCAAGCACCCTTAATTACAAAGGAACACCCACTGACATCTGCCTCCCCTTAAGGGGGACTCCAAGGATTTGGAAACTTATTTTTCTGGTTGCCATGACAATCTTTTGCAACGTCAGCAAAAATGCTCTGTGTTACAAACAGGCAACCATAAAACCACTCAAAATCTTTAGCTCAGAATTTGTCTCAGTTCCAGACCATGCCATGCCCCCTCTGAGCCTTTACCTAGACTCTAGAAAAGAACTGTAGATATTAGGACCTTCTAAACACTCCTCACATTTTACTAGGGGTAAGAGATGAAGGGAACTGCCTCACGTCAGGGAGTAAATTAATGTTTTCATATTTTCTTTTATTCTATACCTCACTTCCTCATCTTTCTAAGACATTTTTTAATCTAAAGATAAAATAGGTGAAATTGAAAAGTTCTCTCACGTTTATCTTTCTTTTTTTATAAATCAAATTTATTTTTTATGCTTTTTAATTAATTTACTTTAAAATAAAAATTGTATCTATTTAAGGCATACAACATGATTATCTGCATATACATAGTGAGACGATTACTATGTCAACCCTCTTTGGATAGACTCCAGAGGCTTTATACTCCTGTAGGTGATAAGATTTTACATTTTAACTTTCAGAGGCTTATTTGCATTTGTACCCTCAATCAATCTTTAATTATAGCAATTCATCTTTGTGCAGATTTAGGCAACATGAAAGGTAGAGAGGATGATATACTGGAAAATCTTTCTTGTCATCTTAAAAATCTTGCCATTGGCCGCCTTGGTAGTAAAGTGTCCAACTCTTGGTTTTGGTTCAGATCATGATCTCAGAGTCATGAGATCTAGACCCACCTCAGGCTTGAGCTCTGTGCAGGGTCGGGATTTTCTCTCTCTCTCTCTCTCCCTCTCCTCCCCTCCCCCTAGTCTTGCTCATGCACGCACATGTCTGTACTCTCTTATAAATAAATAGAATCTTTAAAAAAAACTTCCTATGGTTGGATAACAAAATTAACTCTGCCCTTTTTGGCAAGTATGAACAAGCCATAGCTGAATAGGTGTTCCAATAGAGTGGAACTTTCCTGACTTGGGACCTGGGTTCCACCTGCACTCTGTCACTCACTAGCTCTGTTACACGATATCAAGCTGTGTGCATTAAAGGCACACATGGCCTTCATTGTCAGACAGCATTTTGAGTTCTCACCTCAATTTTGTGCTAAGTGACTTTGGGCAAGCCTCCATTTCCCCTACGAAATGGAAATATTCTCTCCTTAACAGGGTTGTTGCTTTCTGGGTATGTAAAGCACTTATCACAGTGCCTGGTACACAATAATCAATAATCAATAAATGATAGCTATTATTACTTTAATCCATTAATACTATCTAATCTGCCTACCTCACAGGAGAGCATATGAAATGAGGGACTTTGAAAACTACAAAATTTACATGTAAAGGGGCTTATTTCTACAGTTGTTTTGTTATTATAAGGACTTGCTCACTTTTTTTAGATCAGATAAGAATAGCAGATCTGGATTCTTCTTATCAAAAATAAATATCTTTTTAAACCACCACCACCACTACCACCACCCTGTAGGGTTGGATTTCTCAACTGAGTGGTGAGACAATGTGTACACCTGTCACTGTGGGTGCATCCATATGTATGCAAATTCCTGAGCTGAATTGTTCCCCAGAGAAAGGATCCTATGATACAATATGTTTCTTTCCTTCCTGGGCCTGTCAGGATTCTTGGTTAAAAGTAAGAGAAATAATGTAGGCTGTTAACCCAAGAAGGGGATTTAGCAGAGATGGAACATTCACAAAATAAAATTGGATGGGGGATGGGATGGCATGAAGAATCAAGCTTGGGAAACAGGCAGAAATCAAAGGAATTTGGAGGTTGGCCAACAAGATTCATGACCAAGCAGTAACCACTGGCCCAGCCTCTTTCGGATGCTGAGATGCTGCTGCCATCATCAGTCTGATCAATCTCACAGCCCATCTCTTTCTTTCCATCCTTGTCAATTTCTGAAGAGACAAAGTTCCAGGAGTGTGCATCTAATTGGCCCAACTTAGGTGACATCCCTCAAGTATTTTTGGGGACTGAGAGAAAGCAAGTCATGGGAGGATCTGGCCCCGGGAATTGCCAGGTCCTCACACAATGAAACACTTCCCCTAAAGAAATGTGGAGGTATAAATATCTTCTAGGAAGCCACCTTTGGTCAAATTCTTATTTCATTGATAAAGAAGGTGCAGAGAGGTTGTTCAATGACTGTGTGTCAAGTCTTCCAGCTTCCAACCCCATATTCAGTCACTCTCTTACACAAAACCCAGCAATTTATAAAGTCATAAGCTCTTTCTCCAGCTTTAAGCAACACTCAGGTGGGGACAAAGGGACTGACTATGGAGAGTCATTATCTGTTTTCAGATTCTTTTTATTACATAAGCTCAGCACATAAGAATAAATAATGCTGGCATGCAGCTGACCTCCAATACATGATGGGAGAATCTCATTACTGCAAAACCCTTGGCGATAAATATAGAGAACTGGCTTTGATACATTGAATTTTCAACAGAAACCATTAAACACTTCTGCATCTAACTGCCTTTTCTTTTCTTATTCATAGTGCAATAAAAATAATTTTCCATGCCATAATTTGCCTGATTTTTTCCTCTACACTTCCATCCTACTTCCTGTTTCTTTTCTTTGTTTAAAACTGATACTAGTGAAGCTTTTTGAATTTATAGACCCAGACAAGAACACCCTTTCCATTTTTTTCCCCAAGCAACTCTCCTGTGCATATTTGAAAGCCAATAGTTTTTTATTTTTTTTGAAAACTACATATAAGTCCAAATCTTAGAGTTGGGAGGTATCTTAGGGGAGCTCTTCTCTGACATCATTTCACAGGTGGGGAAATGGAAACTTAGAAAGGATATGGCAGGTGGGTAGAGGCAGAGATGGGCCAAATACCATCAAAGACTATGCTGGGTTTTTGAGTGGAGATTTCCTTGATCCTCTTATGTCCACGATTGTCATTATCTGGGTGTGAACAGAAACTTAGGAAGAATCTGAGGTACTGCCTAATACAGAGGTGGAAAGTAGTAGCCAAAGGGGCAAATCCTGCCTGTACATGGGTTTGATTTTGCTCAACATTCTTGGCTCACACAGTCCTTTAAATTTTTTTAAAGTTAATTGCCAACATGTAAAAACCTGGAGATTTAACATCATTTGATTTTCTGACCCTTTAATAAAACTCAGACCATCTGGCAACTCAGGGTCCCACTATATGGCAAAAATGAGTTGTTTCTCAGTAACAATCTGCCCCCCTTAAGCAGGTACACACATCTCAGTATGCCACAGTCTCTACCCTGCCCTGCTCTATCACAACTTGCCAACTTCACTTGTTACATTACTGCCTGTCACCAAAGTTTGTGATTCCTGAGCTAGTCTTACTCCCTTAGTTACTACAGTTGGGTCACTCCCTCCTGTTGACTGAGGTCACTTACTAAGGGTAATGCAGTAAATGGAGATGTTGGAAGACAAACTTCCAAGGGCTCAGTCCTTGGCTCTCCTCTCCTCTCATGATGCCTCAGGTCAGAACACTACCCCGGGGAACATCTCCAGTCCCAGACTCACGTCTGTGCTTTACACTTGGGTATCCAGCCCTCACTTTGGGCAAGTTGCTTAAGCCTTTCAAGTGCCTTCATTTCCTCATCTGTGATATGGCGACAATGAGAGTACTTTTCTACTATATGATTATTTTGAGAATTATACGTACAATTGGCTAATATATGCAAAACAATTTGAAGAGAACCTGACACTGTTGTTGTTGTAAGTTGCCTCATGGGTCTTTAGAATGTACACGGTAGAGCTTTTAATTTCCTTCTGCCTCCAACCTGTTCCTTCCTAGTCTCCATGTCAGTAACAGCACCATTATCCCATGGATGGCTTGAGCTAAACACCTGGGAGTCATTCTTTGTTAATCTGTTTTCCTCATTCCCTAAATCCAATCATCATCAAGCCTATCCAGGATACTCTAAAAATGTATTTCAATTGGTCTCCTCTCTCCATCTCCACTGTCACCACCTTGGTCTAAGGTGATGTCATCCGTTGCCTGGGTTTCTGCAGTATCCTCCTGTTATGCACTGAACTATGCTCCCCCCATTCACATGTTGAAGCCCTAACCCACAATGGGATGGTATTTGGAGATGGGACCTTTGGAGGGTAACTAGTTTGGATGATGCCTTAGTAACTAAGGGAGTAAGACTAGCTCAGGAATCATGAACTTTGGTGACAGGCAGTAATGTAACAAGTGAAGTTGGCAAGATGTGATAGAGCAGGGCAAGGTAGAGACTGTGGCATACTGAGATGTGTGTACCTGCCTAAGGGGGCAGATTGTTACTGAGTAACAACTCATTTTTGCCATACAGTGGGACCCTGAGTTGCCAGTGGGGACCTCATGATGGGGTCAGTGTCCTCATACGTAGAGACACGACAGAACTTGCTCTCTTTATTTCTCCCTGCCCTGGAGGATACAGGGAGAAGGCAGTCATCTACAAGCCAGGAAGAGAGCTCTCAACAGAAAAAGACCACGCTGGCACCTTGCTCTTCACCACCAGAACTGTGAGAAAATACATTTCTGGTGTTTAAGCCAACCAGCCTACCGTATTTTGTTACGGTAGCGTGAGCAGACTAAAACACCTCCTAAACTGACCCCCCTGCTTTGTCATGCTTTCTCTTGCAAAATCTATTCTCCACACAACAGCATATCTTTTAAACATGTCATGGCCCTCCCTCCCCTAAAACGCTTCTGTGGCTTTTTTTTTTTTTAATTTTTTTTTAATTAATTTATTTATTTATTTATGATAGTCACAGAGAGAGAGAGAGAGAGAGCAGAGACACATGCAGAGGGAGAAGCAGGCTCCATGCACCGGGAGCCTGATGTGGGATTCGATCCTGGGTCTCCAGGATCGCGCCCCGGGCCAAAGGCAGGCGCCAAACCGCTGCGCCACCCAGGGATCCCTCTGTGGCTTATTTTTGTTCTTCCAACAAGCCGAAGCTCTCCGGGGTGGCCCTCGGGGCTCTGGGGACTTCCGCCCCGGCCACCTCTGCAGCCTAGCGCACCTTGCCCTCGCCCGGCGCTCCGGGCCCTCCTCGTCTGCGTTCCGGCCGCAGAACCACGCTGCATCTGCTGCCCCCTGCCGGCCACGCTCTTCCTCCAGCCGGGGAATCCCTTTCACATTTCAACTCTCAGAACAACTCCCACCTCCCCAAGTGGCCGCAGGGAACCATCTTACTCACAGCGTCCCCGACCCCCTTTCTTATTTAAAACCACCTTTCTCTGCCATAACAATCTGACGTGATCTTCTTCGTTTCCCCGCATTTAGCTTGCCCCCACCCAGGCCCCATGCGAGCTACTGAGGGCGACAGACTTGGTCCTGTTCCTGTGGCACCCCGGGCGCTGAGTGCCCCCCACACTACCTGAGACGCGCGCAGACGGTGCGGCCGGGTTTCTCGGGGGCGCCTCCTGAGGTCCCGGGAGGTCAGGTGCCTTCCCCAAAGCTGGCTTCCAAGGGCGCTGCACTCTTCGCGCTCCCCAAGGGGCGTCGGGACGCTAGAGATGCAGCACGATCACGGCACTCGGCTGCCTGAGCCAGGGCAGGGAGCTCAGGGTCTGGGAGCAACTTTCCCCGCGTGGAGGGGTGAGGATCGCTGCGGGGGGAGGCGCGGGGAGGGCCTGTGGGGGCGGGGCCTGCGGGGGCGGGGCCTGCGGGGCGGGGCCTGCGGGGGCGGGGCCTGGCCGCCCGAGCCAATGGGGCGGCGCGGCGCGGCGCGGCGCGGCGGGGCGGCCAGGCGGCCGAGGGGAGACGCTGGAGCGCGGTGGGGCGCGGAGGCTGAGCTCGCGGACCCGGAGCGCATCCTCAGGCGGGCGCCGCGGCCGAGGCACCCCCCTCGCCACCCCCGCCCCGGGCGCCGGCTTCCTGGCGGCTCGCACGGTAAGAGGAGCGCCGCCGCGAAGTAGACTTTGTGGGGCTACGGAAACTGGGAGCCCCTCCTGCCCTCGGCGCCTCAGACCGGGCTGCCGGCGGCGTCCTCGCGCCCGGCCGCGTCCCCCGCGCGCCGGCCCTGTGCCCGCGGGAGGCGGGCGCGCGGAGGGCGCGGGAGGGAGGCGACGAGCCGCCGCGCCCCGCGCCCTCCCGCAGCTGCCGCAGCCCGGCCGGGGCCCGACCGTGCGACCCACAGGTCGGCGCGCGGGAACTGCCTGGGGCCCGGGAGCCTGAGGGGCGCGGGACGGCGGCGTCGGGCCGGGTCTCCGGAGACTTGAGGACCTGTTGGCCCGGGGCTCGGGGTCAGGTTTGCCGCGCTGTCGCCTCTTTGCAGCCGCCCTGAGGCGCAGGAGGTCTCCGAGCGGCTCCCGGCGGAGCTCGCCGCGGAGACTGGCCCTTCATACCGCGCCGCACGTAGTTCTTTATTCAGCGTTTACCCGGCTGCCGCCGTGTGTGCCAGGCGCTGTGCTGAGGGAGCCCTGAGGCGCGAAGACGGGCCTTGGAGGGGCTCCTGCGGCGGAGGGGCGCGGTAGGAGGGATAGTTACCCAACAACACTAGTACCGGGCGCGAGGGGGAGAGCGAGCCAGGAGGGCTTCGGCGCGGGGGTGACCGCCCAGGGTGGACTGGAGGAGTCGGAGGGTCAGCCCCGCTGGGAGCGGGGGGGAGGGGGTGCCGGGGGAGGGCAGGGGGATAGCGGGCGTTCCAGAGAGATTTTCTCGTGCGAAGGTTAGGGAGCCGAAGAAGTCCAGTCTCCCATCGGGTGATCGCGTAGGACCAGGGCTTACTGTGGGTAGGAAACGAGCTGTCGGCGTGCAGGGAGGGGGCTGATCCACGCCCAGGCCTTCGAATGCAGCCTTGGACTGCCTCGGATTTTGTCCTGGGATGGGCTGCAGTGGAGGAATTCCGACCAGTAACCAGGTCCCTCTGGCAGCTCTGTGGAAAAATAGGTGGAGCCTGGAGCAGCGGAGAGCTGGTAAGTGTAGCTGCTGTTCAGACTTGGGAGTGAGTACTCTGGGTGGGGAAGACAGTCGCAACTGCCCAGGAGCCCTGCTCCCCGGCCTCTGGGCATGGATTTGGGCCAGGGACTGTCGTCCGTGTGACACTTGCTTCTGCAACCCGGGGGCCATTTTAATATCGTTTCTGGAGGCTTGGACCTCAACCTTGCTATCAGGGATGGACCCTGGAGGATTGGGAAGGGTACCGCTCCCCTTCTCTTTCTGTCTTACAAAGGCTCAGTCTCAACCGTGAGAGGTTGTAAAAAGCAAGGTGTCACTGAGAGTCAGACCAGAAAGTCACTTTAGCTATGTGCCTGGAGGATGTAATCAATCTTTCTGATTTTCAGTTTTCTGATTTAAAAGGAAATATATAACTACCTTTATTAGGTCAGGTTCCCTGGAAAAAGGACTCAGAGATTCTGAGGTTTGTCTGTAGGGGAACTTTGGGGGAGTAGTTTCACTGATCCAAGGTGGGTGAGGGGTGAGAAAAACAGGATTGGGCAGAGGGAGAAGTGAATCTGTGGTGCAGTGCAAAAGAGGCCTCAATTGAGGCATGGGGGCGCCAAGCCTTTGAAGCCCCATGTTGACCAGCCAGTAGATGCAGGGGCATAACTTTGGTTGTCCCTTCAGCAAGACAGTTCCTGAAGAAGGACTCAGCCAGCACTCCTGGACGTGGAGCATATAAGAGTAAGGAGCCTTGGTCTTGGAGGGGGATTGAGAACTGTACCGCAGCAGCCACCTCTGCAGGGTGGCCTTGGGAAGTAAATGTAACAACTTGACAGAAATTGGTTAGCACTACATCTGGTGCAGAACAGGCATTTAAAAAGTGTTCCTTTCTCTCACCGTTAAACTTCTTGACTGTGTCTGAAAGTAGGTTGGGAAGTTAGAGCTGGATAAATAGACATTTTAGAGGAAAGGACTTTTAACAATAATAATAGCCACAATGACTACCACTTCCCGTTATTGAGTGCCTGGTATCTATATGCATTCTCTCCTAGTTGTCTAGTAGTATTCTGTGTCAAGTATTTTTACTCTTATTTTATAGCTAACCCAGTCGTTTCCAAAACCCAACAGAGTATGTGTCCTTTTGCCATAAAATAATAGCAGTAACAACAGCAGCAATCAAAATAATGATTTGTTACACTTTATGAAGTGATTTTATTGGTGGCTTGTTAATTAATTCATTTATTTATCAATTATTAATTCAACAATGTGCATTGAGTGCTTCCTAAATGGCAGGGTGCTGTCCTAGGTACTGGGAATACAGTGCAGTCTATCAGGGAAGAGACAGACATTAAATGCTTTGATTTTTCAGGAGCAAACATTTAAGGATAGAACATCCCATTGCACAACCAGGAAGGAAGTGATAGAGAGTAATTGGCCCTTTTCCCGATTGACTTTCTCATTCTTCAGTTTTAGTATAACCTCCTCAAAAAGGCCTCCTGGACCATCCTGTGTGAGGCAGGTCCCTCCCTTTTACTCTCCTCTCATAGTACTTGTTCATTCATTTCATTTATTTCCTCGTTAGTGGTCCTCCCCATTAGACCGAAGGCTTCAGAAGGTCACATATTGCTTTATCCTAAGATCCCAGCACAGTGATTAACACATATTTCTTGAATGAGTGAAATGAATGAGACGTCTATCTGTTTAACAGAGTGGCTAGGGGAGGTCATATTGAGGAGTGATGTTTATATTGAGATCTGAGAGATGAGAAGGACCCAACAATGCCAAGCAATGCCAAGATTAAGAGGCAGAGAGAGCAGCTTGTTCAAGGATCATGAGGTGGAGGAATGGAGCCCAGTGCGATTGGGGAACAGCTTGAGATGAATTTGGAGCAGTAGACAGGTCCTTGGAAGGCCATTCTGAGCTTGGATTTTATTCACAGTGAAAGATCATTGAGGGGTTTTAAGCCTAATAATGACTTTGTCCATCATGCCTCTTGGAGGCAAATTCCATGATGGAAAGTGTTCAGTAAATATTGTTAGAGTTAATGGATGATCTGGTTCATGTAACTACCAAGTGAAAAATGGAGGAGGGAGAGGAATGGGTTTTTATCACAAATTAGGAGTTAGATGAGAGAGAAATGTTGGTGTCTTTGCTACAGAACAGCAATGGTGTTGGAGAAAAGTAGAAGGACTAGAGTTGTATTTGGTTATAAAATGGAAAAGGACTTGCTGATACATTAGGTGTTGGGAATAGAGGAAAGGGAAGAAGAATCAAGGGTAACCTGTGGGTTTATCACTTAAGATTGGGTAGATGCCAAATGTCTATCAACAGGTGAATGGATAAACAAAATGTAGTACATACTTAGAGTAGCATATTATTCAACCATAAAAAGGAATGAAATGCTCCTTTTACTACAATATGAATGAACCTCAAAGACATGCTAAGTGAAAAAAGACAGATACAAAAGGTCATATGCTGTATGATTTCATTTATATAAAATGTCCAGAGTAGCTAAATCCATAGAGACAGAAAGCAGATTGGTGTTTGCCAAGGACTTGGGGAAAAGGGTAAATGAGGCATAACTGCTTAAAGGGTAAACAGTTTCCTTTGGGTTGATGAAAGTATTTTGAAACTAGTTAGATGTGGTGGTTGTACAACATTATGAATATACTACATGCCACTGAATTGTGCATTTTAAAATGGTTAATTTTGTGTTATATGAATTTCATCTCAATTACAAAAAAAAAAAAAAAGATTGGGTGGTTGAGAGCACCAATAACAGAGTAGAGGAGACTGGGTAGGGAGCAGGTTGTGGAATTCACGTGCTGTCTTAGAGATACCCATGAGACATCCACATGGAGCCTAGGGGGAGGTCTGGGCTGGAGATATAAATATGAGAGTTGTCAGCACTTAGATGTCAGCCAACAAAATGGATGAGATCTAGGGAGAGACAGTGTAAAGGAGTACATCACAGCCTGGATGGTTCTTTAATTTGGCCTTCATACCTACTTACAAGGGAAGTGCTCTTGTCTTCATTATCAGATGAAGAAACCAGCCGCCTTCCCTTGGCTCCCAAATAAACTTGCCCGGGGTCAGACACTTTGTTTATGTGCACCTTATGGCTTTCAGGGCTTTGCTGTTCCCATCTTGGCATGATGCCATTTAGAACTCTAGCAAGGGCCTTACCTCCCTTCTCCCTCTCCCTCCAATCCAGACTGAGTACTCACAAATGGCAGGCACTGTGCTGGGCATATGTTGGTGGAGAAGGTAGAAATGGCTCTAATTTTGTGGAGTTTACCCAGTAAACAAGCAGCTGCAGTCCACTGATATAGGGGACCTTAGGAGCCTGGAGCAGGGGCATCTACCCCAGGTTTGGGAGTAGGAGGAGGCTTCCTAGAGAAAATGGCAGCTAAGCTGAGATTTGCAGTAGAAGGAGAAAGATGGAGCCCTAGAAAGAGATGGTTCTCTGGAGGGCTCATGATCCCTAAACACCTGCTATGGGAATTCAGTGTTCTCTTCATTCCCCAGTTCTTCACAGGTTACTTGCATTTTCTAACTTATTGTGAGGGTTTTCTGTATTTTCTATAGCTCTGGAGGCAATAAGCAGACAAATGGCTTAGTTTGACTTCTAGTGGGAGCTTCAGAGGGGTAGCCAGGTAGAGTGCAAACAGCCAGGTTTTCAAAGCCAGCCTCCATCTCTTGAGCAAGTGACTTATTCTCTCTGAACCTTACTTTTTATACCTATGAAATGGAGCCAATAATGTCCATTGCTTAGTGTAGGAAATAAATGAAATGATACAGTAAAGTATTGGGTACATAATAAATGCTCAGAAAAACAGTATCTCTTTTATCTTTTGGAGAGGGAGATTTTCTAAATAGACCAGTAGTAGTCCTCCACTCTATACGCTATTTAAAATACAGATACCCGTCTTCCCTCTGAGGGCTCTATGGTTCCAGATGCAGCACAGTGATCTGTATGTTTAGAAAGCAGCCTACATGATCCTGGTAAAAACAAGTCCAGGAACCATTGGCTTTACCAAATACTTGAGTCATTGCTATGATGAACATGAAAGGGTTAAGCACCTAAAAGCAGAATTTTTCCTTCTAGGAATTATTAGCCAATGACAGTGCTGACCGATGATGTAATGGCTTTGGCTGGCGCTCCATTGGTTAAGTGTATTGTTTCTCTCCCTGCTTCAGCTGTGTGAGGAGCAAAGCTGGAGCCCAAGGGTTAATTATTCTGTGGCAGCAGATAGAGCTATTTTTTTCCCATTCCTCTTCTGCTAGGGGTGAGTGTACAGCCCAGCTTAGCAGATTGTTGCCCTTCTCCTTCCAATAAACAGCTGCATCTTCCTCCTTACCTCCTCCCAAGCAGAGCACATGTCTCCGTAGTACTACAGAGGAGGAGGAGGGAGAGGGAAGAAGGAGGAGGAGGAGGAGGAGGAGGAGCAGCAGCAGCAGCAGCAGCAGCAGGATCCTTTAGGGAGGAACCTTTCAAAGTTCCACGCGGCAGTCTCTCCTTGCCACTGGGTACGGGCACAGCCCCCGGCTGCCCTGGCCTGCAAATGTCCCACTGGATGAATTGCTAAACTGCCACCTGCTTCTGGGCATTGTTCAACCTGTCAGGATCCTCAGAACCAGGAGGTGAGCCTAGGGTTTCGGAAGAGGGAGTGGGCCTAGCAGAGGGGAGCTCTAGACTAGAGGTCTAGAGAGAGGGAACAGCTCTAGGCTGAAGGTCAAGCTTAGGCTCCATCTTATAGCCCTGGCATGTGGTGTGAGCTTGGGCAGGACTGTTTCCCTCTTTGGGTCTGTTTGCTCAAGTGCACAGTGTGAGGCTTGGATTAGGGATATCTAAATTCTGGGAGACACTGGCCACAGTGTCTGACCAGAAGCTATAAACAAGCATGTTCTTGTTGTAGCTTTCTATCAAATGATCTCTGTAGTTGAATGCTTTGCTCCGGCAATCTTGGGCAGCAGTGGAATGTCAGGTGAGGGCTTTCTCCCTGGAGCCAGCTATCACCCAGGCCCCTCCTCATATTGTCTGGACTCTCTCTTCAATGCCCCCACTCAGCTGAGCAGCCCTTGGTAGACTCTGGGCTGAGGTTTCTCTAGAAACATCTGAATGGTCTCAGGGATTTTGATCATGTCCTTTGAGGGGAACTTTGGGGTCACACTGACCCTTGAGTTATCAGTGTGCCTTAATTTGGCTTTCCTAGTTGTCCTGTGCTGGAGCTCCTAAGGTAGGAGAATTATTTTTGCATTATTGGATGGCTTAGCTGTGACAGTTTTCTTGTGTGTTTTTAGTGGGGCATGGATTATTGCCCCAGCCTGAAACTTCTCACCTTGTCCAAAGAGGTCCTAGTGTAAGCGTGTCAGCCTCAAGGTGTAAATTTAAAAAAGTAGAAATGGGGTGGAGTGGGGTGAGAAGATGGTGGCTAAATAACTGGAAAAGGCTGATGATAAAAAACTCTGACCTTCATTTCATTGTAATTCAAGAAAGCCTGCATTTTACAGATAGGCTCTGATGCTACTTCCCTCTTGCAACACTCCAAACAATACAGAAATAAAAGCTCTGTTATTTTTATTTTTCGGAATTTAGTTATGTGTGGGGAGTTATCACTTTCCTTGGGGAGAGTAGAGACTTCAAAGTGTTCTGTGTCTTGTATAACCCTTGGTACCAGCTGCCCTGTGTTCTGGGTCAGGCTTTGCTGCTGAAGAACATATGGGCCCTTGGGCAAGTCGCTGTGTCTCTTGGAGCCTTGTTTTCTGCATTTGTCAATCACAGGGTCAGGAGGGAGTTGGACTGACTTTTAGAACCCTTATAGCTCTGGCTGTCTGTGCTTTGGATCACAAAAAGCCTTTGTGATTTGAGGCTGTTGATGAAGTGGGTTGGATAAGTAAAGAATCTTTGAATAAAGGAACATGCAGCATGGGTCCTGTAAGTGTAGGGCTGTACACATGTTTTAACTCATTTCACTCCCTCAGGTAGCACTGGGAGTAGATGGAATTAACCTCACTCTACAGATAAGAAATTACTCAAGATCATCATACAGTAAATGCTGAGACTGGTATTTGTGCAGGTGACCATACTGAGATGGTGGCACGTCTTAGGATAATGAAAGGGCTGGAGCTGGAATCCTTACCTACCTTTGCTTCCATGCATGCTCTTCTTTCTACTATAAAGCAAGTACTGATTTTAAGATTGACTAGTCTGGCCAGATTAATGTGGACTATCCAGTTTAATATCTGGGACAGCAGAAAATTAGGGGACCCTGGGTCTGGAGGTGAATCCTTTGGACAAGGCTCTCAATTTACAGCTGAGAAAAATGGAGGTCCAGAGAAGTTAGGTGACTTATTCTCTGTCACTCAGTGAGTCAATAGATGGCAGGGATGGAAACCAAGACTCATTCACTTAGGTCTTTGAAGGTGTATTGTTATTAATGAGTTTTTTTTTTAAATCTTCATCTGAGAAATTTGGCATCATTTGAATTTAGCTATTCTCACCTTTGTGTATTCTCACCAGAATTTGTGAGATTTGTGTATTTGGCTCCTTTGAAGTGCCAAAGGGTTGAGGTAAGAATCATTGAATACTTAACCTGCACTTGGCATTGTGGCAGGTGTCTGAAACATGAAAGAAGAGTGGTAAGCAAGCTGAGTATGAGATGTGGCCAGTTTCCTTCAGGAGCCTCACAAATGCAAGCTGTATTTCATGAGAGTCTAACTCACAGGTCAGCAATCTTTCTTCTTCTTCTTTTTTTTTTAAGATGTATTTATTCATGAGAGACACACAGAGAGAAAGGGAGAGACACAGGAAGAGGGAGAAACAGGCTCCATGCAGGGAGCTCGATGCGGGACTCGATACTGGATCCTGGGATCACGTCCTGAGCCAAGGCAGACTTGAGCTCAACCGGTGAGCCACCCAGACATCCCAGCAATCCTTCTTAGTGGATGAACTGGGTGGGACTCTGACCCTTTTTCTCGGTATATGGCTGGCACCTAATTTATACCACTACAGGAATACTTGCCACATGACATGTGGTCTCTGTTCTTTGTCTTTCCAACTAAGCTTCATGTTTCCCAAAGTGTGGAATTTAATCAGTGGGGCTGCCTAATGGGGAGGTAGATGTCAATGTCTTGGATATGCAGAGATGTACACTCAGAAATAAAAAGCTATCAAATGATTATTAAGGGCAGCCCTGGTGGTGCAGCGGTTTAGCGCCACCTGCAGCCCAGGGCGTGATCCTGGAGACCCTGGATCCAGTCCCATGTCAGGCTCTCTGCGTGGAGCCTGCTTCTCCCTCTGCCTGTATCTCTGCCTCTCTCTCTCTCTGTGTCTCTGTGAATAAATAAATAAAATATTTAAAAAATGATTATTAAAAAGAGCAATGCAGATACTTGACTCCTTCCTTGATCAATGTAATGAAAGAATCATCTTGGAGCAATGTGAAGAAGAAGAGGCGAGAGCAACCCCTGGATCAGCCAAAGCGCGTGCACCGCTGCATCCCCACGTACAGTGCTTATGCCCTGCTGCTGTCACCACCATGCCCAAAAGAAAGGCTGAAGGAGATGCTAAAGGAAATAAAGCCAAGGTGAAGGATGAGCCACAGAGAAGATCTGCAAGGTTATCTGCTAAACCTGCTCCTCCAAAGCCAGAGTGCAAGCTTAAAAAGGCCCCTGCAAAAAGGGAGAGAAGGTACCCAAAGGGAAAAAAGGGGAAAGGTAATGCTGGCAAGGATGGAAATAACCCTGCAGGAAATGGAGATGCCAAAACAGACCAGGCACAGAAAGCTGAAGGTGCTGGAGATGCCAAGTGAAGTGTGTGCATTTTTGATAACTATGTACTTCTGGTGACTGTACAGTTTGAAATACTAATTTTTTATCAAGCTTCATAAAAATACAGAGAAAGAGAAAGAATCATCTTAATACCATGCTTCAAATATCCTAATGATTATTACAGGAGAGAGGAGTTATAAGTTTTTTGCAGGGCTGAAGGGCAAAGCTAGCAGCAATGGGTGGAAGTTGGAGGGGAGCAGGTAGCAGATAAATAGAGGGAGAGTATACTGATGGTAGAGGCTGTCCAGTGGGTAAGTCCACCTTCTACACTTTTGTCATCAAGATGTCATGTGCAAACTAGTGTGTAAAACACTGATTTAGACTAAGAGAAGTAGCACCACAAAGTCTATATGCAGTTGTTTGGGTCTTTCTACTGCTTTGTCTTTAAAGTAATTATAAAATTCCTCACCTGCATGGGGTAGGGGATGGAGAATTTTTAAGTGTCCTTGCTTGCTTGTAGTTATAATGCTATTCTGTTCAGATAAACAGTTTTTAATACCATTAAATGTGTTTAACAGTTTTTTTTTTAATGATAATGAAAATTAAGTGAAATAATATGTGTAGAAACCTTGAGCCCGGGAACTGTTACAGAGTAGATGCTCAGTATAATTTTACTGAAAAGAAATCAGCAACTTGCTTTGCATACTTGTCTATGCTGGTCTTTGAAAAGTTTTAGAGAAGAGCCTGGCCACCTGTGTCCAGGCTGGCATTTCCTATTTGAGTTTGGCATGTCCTGTTTGGCTCCTCTGCATAGTGTTCACCCTCTTACCTCTGAATACTGCTTCTAAAATCCAAAGTAAAAAAAAAGAATGAGTTTGAAAGCTTCACAGACCTGAGTTCAAAGCACTAGTTCAAAACATTACCTCGCATATCATTTTCTGGCATTGGCCATGTTACTTAACCTCTCCGTGTTTTTTTTTTCACTTATGAAAATGGGATCAGTATACCTCACCTTGAGGGTAGATGGGGGCTTAAATGAGAACCTTAAAAGAGTGCCTGAACATATATAGAGTAGGTGTTCTGTAAGTGGCTAATTTATTTGTTCTCCACCGAAAAATGTTACAGAGACGTGGTTTTTTTTCCCCTTCAATCTTACCTCAAACTTCTTTGCCCACATTAGTAGTATTTCTACATAGTTTTGTATAAACTTTCAGGAAACCTCACGTGACATTATTTTTAGAATGCATTTGCTTGCAGCCTTATTCCCTCCTCACTCACCTTCATGGCTGTCACCTAACTAAGCACTCAGAAGGGAAATGTGTTTAATCCAGTTGTAAAACTCTAGTAACTGATTTAAATATTCTGGGCTGGAATGCTCTTTACTCAGGGGCCAACTGAGCAGGTAATTTGAGGGTTTCTCCCCTCATAGCTCCAAGTTCAAAGCATTGGGGAATTTCATCATTGAATTTTCATTCCTTGGGTTTGTGTATTTATCCATTTAACAAATATTTATTGAGTTCTTATACTGTGATAGGCAGTGTGCTAGGTACTGGGATCAATGACCATACAGACAAGATGTTATATTCTGATGGGGGAATGGAAAATAACTACGAAACAATTAAATTATAGGATGTCAGTGGCAAGGGCCATGAAGAAAAATAAAACAGTGTAAGGGCATAGGAAGAAGGCCATATAGAAAAATCCATTAAAAGTCTCTGAGGAAAGGAGAGAAAATGAGTGAAAATATCAGTGAGGATGACAGAACATGAGAGACTCCTAACTCTGGGAAACGAACAAGGGGTAGTGGAAGGGGAGGTGGGCAGGGGATGGGGGTGACTGGGTGACGGGCACTGAGAGGGGCACTTGACGGGATGAGCACTGGGTGATATGCTATATGTTGGCAAATTGAGCTCCAATAAAAAAAATAAATTTAAACAAACAAAAAAGGTCTCTGAGGAGTTGCTATTTCAGCAGAGGGAAAGTTTGAGAAGGTATAACTAGAAAAGTACCCAAAACCAGGTCTGGTAGGGACTCATGGGCTGTAGAGAGAGGTTTGCATTCTACTTTTCCCCAGAGGCTTTGAGCAGGGAGGTTAAATGGTTTGACTTATTCTTTTGGGTTTTTTTAAATTGCCATATAGAAATTTGACGTTGTTTTGGTGTAGATTCATGGAAGTACCAACATCACAGTGAGGACACAGAACAGTTTCATCACCCAGAAACTTCCTCCTAATGTCCCTTTGTAGTCACAAACTCCCCGTCTCTGACATTTGGCAACTACAGCTCTACTTTCCATCATGACCATTTTGTCTTTCTGAGGATTGTGTGGTCAGGGGAATCATACCATATATAACCTTCTGAGGCTGCTTCATTCCCTGAGCACAATGCCTTAGAGATTCATCCATGTTGTTGCGGGTGTCAATAGTTTGTTTTTGCTGGCTAAATATTGTGTGGTTGTACCACAGTTTGTCTATTCATTTACCCTTGAAGGACAATTGGGTTGTTTCCAGGTTTGGGCAGTTACGAATAGAGCTGCTATAAACATTTGTGCTCAGGTTTTTGTATGAACACACATTTTTGGATCTCTAGGATAAACACCCAACTGTTGGATCACTGGGACATAACAAAAAATTTGCACTTAATTTGTTAAGAAACTGCCAAACCGTTTCCAGTGTGGCTTTACCATTTTGCATTCCCATCAGCGATGTGTAAAAGCTCCACTTACTCTGCATTCTTTTTTTTTTAATATTTTATTTACTTATTCCTGAGAGATGCAAAGAGAGAGGCAGAGGGAGAAGCAGGGTCCATGCAAGGAGCCTGATATGGGACTCAATCCTGGGACTCTAAGGATCATGCCCTGAGCCAAAGGCAGATGCTCAACCGTTGAGCCACCCAGGTGTCCCGTACTCCGCATTCTTGTCAGCACTTGTCATTGTCAGCATTTTTCATTTTAGCCATTCTAATAGTTTATTATTTCTTTCCATGGTTTTAATTTGTATTTACCTAGTAGCCAATGATATTGAATATCTTTTCACATGTTTATTTGCCATCCTTATATCCTTTTTAGTGAGGTTCTGTTCAAGTCTGTTATCCATTTTTTAAATTGCTGTTGTGTTTCTTACTATTTAGTTTGGAGTATTCTTTATATCTTGTGGATATCAGTGCTTTCTTGAATATGTGTTCTGTAAATTGTTAACTTGTTTTTAAGGAATCATTCTGGATTCTGTGTGGGAGGGCTGCTGTAGTGAGGAGGGGTGGAAGCAGAAGGATCAGTAGCAGATTATTGTAGTAGTCCATGGGGAAAGATGATGGCAATTTGGATTAAAGTCATTTGGATGTAAGAGGTGAGAAGAGGTAAAAATCAAAGAAACTTTTGAAAGTAAAGCCATCTGAACTTGATGATGGGTAGAATGTGAAATGTGAGGGAAAAGAGATGTCAAGAATGGCTATAGTGATGGAGGGGCTGAGAATTTAAATATAACTCAGGTATGGTATCTGCCCTTAAGAAGCTCTCAGACTAGTAAAAGGAGACTTACTGTAAGCAGTTTACAGAATACAACCGAGTGTGCTCAGAGAGATCATGTGAAAAGAACTAGGATATTGCAGGTGATGGAAAATTTACTAAGGGTAATATTTGTGAGGCCAGCTCTCTGGACAGCCACTCTCAGACTTCAGTGTCTGTAAGAATCAGGTGAGAAATTTATTAAAAATGAGCTGGTTAGGCTCCTGCCCCAAAAGTAAGAAGCCTGTGGTTAGCAACACCACAGATCATTCTGTGTAGGGGATTGGTTGACCATTATGAGAAACCTTTGGGGGAACTGGGAGGACTTCAGACAAGTGATGCCAGAGTTTCAATGTTCAGTGGGAATTCTGACTTGAAGGAAGCTGTGGAGAGGGCAGCCAGGCATGGCTTTGTGGGAAGAGAAAGAGTAAAGGCTTGGAAGAATGATAGAGACTGGCTGGATCCTAGAGTAGTATAGTATAGGTGGGGTGATGATGATGACTATTGACCAGAGAGCATGTGTCTGGGAGTTAGTGATGAATCATGGAAATTCCTGTGCTCAATGAGTCTAAAGTGGTTGCCACCACCCAGCAGCTGCCCAGATACTAACAAGAGGCCTGCCATAGTGAAAGGTATCTGGCAGTCCAGTGCTGGGTGTGCAGAGTGACTGTCTTGTGACCAAGTGCCTTTGAGGAGAGAATGAGCCAGCTGGGGGTACTGTGTGTAGAGATTTGCAGAAGGATGCCCTGCCTCTAGGACCACACTGGGTCTTCTTTGAAGCTTACAGACTCTGTATTTCCTGTTCACACATGATCTTGCCAACTTACCAAGGTTGCTGAGCCCCATCTTCCTGTAGCATGACTACTACTCACTGTGCGTCAAGCATAGTTCAAAACGCCTTACACGGATTAACCCATTTAATTCTCCCAACAAGCCTGTGGATGAGATAGAATGGCTATTTCTGTTTTATGATGAACAACTGAGGCACTGAAATATGAATGACTGGCTCTAGGGTGCAGTGCTACAAAGTAGAAGAGCTGGCATTATTAAGCAAGTAGTTTGGACTTCAGAGCCCATGGTTTTAACTGTTATGCCGCATACGCCCTCTGGGGGCATCTGTAGAGGGTGAGAGGCTGGAGAAGCCGGAGTGGCAGCAGTAACACATACGCTGTGCTTACAGTATCCCAGTCCTTGGGCGACATTTGTGGGGTTTTCCCTGCAGGTACTATTTCAGTAATACACTTTTATGTCAGAAGTTTTCTTCTTTGATTTTAGCTTTTGGGTTAAAACTTACTATTTTTATTCTTTCTTGTCTAGTTAATAGCAATATGGTATATCTATTGTGAAATTTGAAAGAGTAACATAAGGTGTTGTAGTATCATGATGCTCCTTAAAATTGTTGTTATATGTGGAACTGTTTGCCCATACACTAAATGGCCCCAGGTTATTATGTTTTAGAGTTCTTTTAAATCTGTCTTTCTCCATAACTTCCTGTGCTTCAAGCAGCTAGTGTGTTTTCCTACAGCAAAATTCTTTCTGATTTATCCCGTCTGTTTGGCTGAAGTCAAGGAAGGCAAGCGACCAAATATATGTGCATTGTTTCCTAAGGAAAAATCAATAGGCTCTGACTAACAGGCTTTTCTCCTTTTTTCTGTAGATTTCAGAGAGAGGTACAATAAACTGATGGGTCTGAGGCCACTCCCACTTTCTTTTCTTCTTTCTTTTCTTTCTTTTTAAGATTTTACTTATTTATTTATTGGGGGGGGGGGGCGGAGAGATTGGTGCTAGGATCATATGAGCCAAAGGCAGACACTTAACTGACTGAGCCACCCAGGTGCCCCTTTCCCATCTTATTTCAAGGTTCTAAACTGCTGCTGTACCAAATTTCTGTAGACTGGGAGTTTAAACAACAGACATGTATTTCTCACAGTTCCAGAGGCTGGGAAGCCCACAAGTCAGGGTATTCAGTGTATTGGGTTCTAGTAAGAGCCTTCTTCCTGGTTCATAGAGGGCCATCTTTTTGCTGTCCTAATATTGTGGAGAGCAGGAAAAGAGGAAGTAAGCTTTCTGAGTGTCTCTTCTTAGAAAGGCAATCATCCAATCCCATCATGAAGGCTCTACCCTCATGACCTGATTATCTCCCAAAGGCCTCATCTCCAAATACCATCATGTTGGGGATTAGAGGGGTTCAACACAGGAATTTGTGGGGGACACAAACATTTACTGCATAGCAGTTGAGTAGTTGAGTTTGCTACACAAGAGAACTCCAGACAGTGCAGAAGGAGTGTAGTGTGATCTAGGAGAGTTTTAAAGTTCTCTTAGCAGAGAGAGAGCTGGAGTTCTAGGGAGGCTTCTGAACCTAGAGCTGAGTTTTGAAAGATGAATGGAGTACACTGATCCCATGGGGTGGGGTGGGGCTTAGAGAAGAATAAAATCGGATGCCATTCCAAGAGGCAGGAACAGCATGTACAAGAACACATGGCAAGTGAGCAGATATGTGTTAGTGAATGTAATGGTGCCACATGAGGCTGGAGACAAAGCTGGCACAGATCAGAAAGGGCCTCAGTGCTGCATGGAAGGGCTTGGGCTGACATCAAGGAGCAGCTGCTTTGTTTAAGTAGGATAGTGACCTGGGCAGGTTTTTGTTTTTAAAAAATGTCTCTGACAGTCTATCCTGTGGAAATGCATTTGGAGGAGACCTAAATATATGCAGGGAAACCACACTTCTGCAGTGGTCTATGCAAGAGATTACATGTCCGAGCTAGAAGTTGAGAGAAATGAAGTGACTGTCAAAGCTTCCCTTTTATTGAGCCCCACACCCAGAATAATCTCCTCTGTTATGGGGCTGTCTGAAAGTAAATTTGATATGGTCTCTGTCCTCAAAAAGCTTATAATACAGAAACATCTAAGAAACCATTGGCAGTGCTGAAGATGGATTCACCAAGTTTCTTTGATTCACGAATGTCTTTTGAATGTTTTCTATGTACCAACCCTTTCTGGTTGGTGCTCGAGATGTGGCAGTTAAAAAAAATCAACAAAATTCCTGTCCTTATGGGGATCACATTCAAGTTGTAGGGAGCACAGAAAGGAAACATGACAAAGGTAAGATACATGTTATGTGACAGTGGGTATTACAGACAAAAGAGGGAAGGGGGAGAGGGGTGTTGGAGAAGGGGCTGCAATTTTTTAAAAGGTAACATTTGAATAAAGAGCTAAAGGGGGAAAGGGAATGGTATCTTAAATATACAAATATAGAGACTAAAATACCTTTCTGGAGTGTAACAACTTTGAACATGAGCTTTGGGGAAAGGCAGACTTTAATTTGAATCCTGGCTCCATGCCATGCTGGCTGGGTGACCTAAGACGTGTTATTTTCACCTCCTTGAATGTGGATTTCCTTATCCCTAAAGTAGAGATTGATGACATTCATCTCCCAGGATTGCTGTCAGGATGGAAAGAGATACTTCTTGCTTAGTGCTGAGCCTGGTGCATCGAAAGTGCTCATTGTGTGGTACATACTCAATGTTAGAGATGATTCTGGTAGAGCATCACCAAGGAAAAGGGCCCTGGGAGGTACACCAGGGGGTCTGAAACAGGATTTCCTGACTAGGGCTCTCAGCTCTGCTGTTGCAGAACTGAGCCATGGGCCCTGGGGGCAGAGAGGCAAAAGTTCCAGAACAGCCTTTTCAGTAAAGAGTACAGGAGAGCCTGGAGACCCAGTGTCCTGCTATGTTGTGTGGTCCTTCAAAGTCTCTGCATCTTGGGAAGGATTCTGTCCTGAGGCAGGTCCCAATTCCCTGGGAAAGGATGTGAGAAAAGCTTTATGTGCTTTAAAGAAATAATGGAGGTGAAAATTGGTGGTTGTGAAGGCGAGTCTGGCTTTTGTTCAGCAGTTTTACTGGTGAGCACAACAGAAATGGTTGTTTTCTGCGGGGGCTAGAGGAGGCAGCTGCCAAAAAAGCCCTTCCTTGCCTGCGAGTGACAGAGGAGAGGGCTGCTCTCTGGAAGGAGTCGGCAGCAGCTGCTGGGGAATCTGGGTGGAAATCTAGGATATGAAAGCTCTGCTTCCCGTGGGCGCTTCCCTCTGCCTGTCACATGTCATCAACCATTGGTATCATGGTGCCTGCCTGAGGGGGCATTACTGCCTCTTGGCTAAGGCTAGCCATTTCCCAAGACTGCTTTAGGGGGAGGGTCTGGCAGCAGCAAGCCACTGCAGAGCAGGGGAGTGAGTAAGAGTACAGCATTGGTTGGGATTCCTCTAATCTAGTCCTTTTTCCTTTTTCTCATTGTCCAAGTCTTCTGTTTTCTTTTCATCTATTCTGTTTCATTATTTTATTTATCTACCCCTCATTCTTTTTCTTCTTTTTCCTTCCATCCTCATGTTCTTCTTAGATTTTTCTTTTTACCCCCCCTTTGTTCCTCCTTTTCATCTATTCATTTGTTAATTCATTATTAATCCATCAAGCATGTTCTCTGCACAGTGCTAGCCCGGGGCACTTATAACACCTTTCCTGCACTCAGGAACTCGGCTGCTGCAGTAAGGGGGAGGAGGGGAAATAAACAGGCAAAGCCTGCAGTGAAGGACCTAGACCCTAGAGTCAGACAGACCTGGTTGGAATTTGCCACTTATGTGTTATGTTGGGCAAGTTACTGAACCTTTCTGAGCCTCACATGCTACAGCTCTCAATCAGAGTACTAGACCCTTCTTCCTAGGATTGCTGGGAGTGCAGGAGGGAGTGCAGGTAATGTGCTTAGCAGAGTATGAGGCATGGAGCAAGAATTCAGGCAATGTTATTATTAATATATTCTGGCAAATATTATTAGGCATCAAGATAAAGGAAGGGAGAGAGAGGAAACCACTTTTCTGTGTCTGGTTCTTGCCCCTGAAAGTAAGCATCAAAGATATGCAACAGAGTTCCTCAGTCCTCATTTTATAGATAAGCAAAGAAGCCTATGAGTAGAGAGGTGACCTGCCTTGGGGATGCCTAGGGATACAGTAGAGTCCGCCATCTGGGTCGAATCTTCATACCACACAGAATCCTGGTGGCAGCTGTGCAAGTTACTCTACCTTTTGGGCCTCAGTTTCCTCTGTATGTAAAGTGGATGATAACAAAGGATTACTATTAGGACTAATTGGTTTAATATATGACCAGGGCTTAAAAAAGGACCTAGCACCTAGGAAATAGTATAAAAATATTAGCTGCTATTACTATTGTTATTAGTATTACTGTCATCATTTTCACTATAGTCAGGGTCACACAGAAGGCCAGTGGTAGTGGTCACCACTCACCTCCTTTAGTGGACATATGTATGCTAGCCTTGCCCACACCAGCCCCTTTGTGCGAGCAGTGAGGCTGCCAGCTTTCCTAGCCTGCAAGAGGGAGTTATGTCCCCATAATTGCAGCTGAGCCCGCATAATTGAGCTGTTCCCAGAACCTTCTGAACCAGTGCCTGGATTCAGGCTCTCTGAGGTGAAGGGCACTGCAGAGTCTGTCACAATGCTGCCCAGTAGGTGTCAGGTTACAGGGAGTACCCCACTGAGGTTTAGCACCAGGAGAGTTAGGGGAGAGTAGGCCAGCAAGCCAGGGCTGTGCAGTCGTTGAAGGGCTGCATCTGGAGACAGACTAGACTGATGTAGAGGCAAGATTGAATTTTGCCACTAACCTGGTACATGGTGGTCTGCAGTTCACTTCACCCCCTTCAACCTTAGTTTCTCATCTGTAAAGTGGGTTAATGGTACTATTTGCTTCACAGGGTTCTGTGAGGATTAGTGAGATGATGCTTGTAATGAGCTCAGTGCTAGGAAGCAAGTGGGTCACATGGTGGCTATTACTTTCTGCTATTTAATAGAAGAGTGCTCCCTGTCTGGAGAGGGTGAAGTGAATGACTGGGAACTAAGCATTGATATACAGAGAATCTTATATTTTAATTGTGGTAATTTGGAGTCAGGAAAAAAACACGAGCTAAAGACTTAGGAGACCTATGTTCTGGGCCTGGGCTGGCCTCTACTTCATTGAGTGATCCTAGATAACTCTCTTCCTTGTGTGTGTAGTCTCCCCATCAGGTAACAAGGTCATGGGAGCGGGGCTGCCACACTGCGCAGTTCTGTGTCTTTCACAGGGGCCCTCTCCAGGTCCAGACCCTCCAGGTAACTGTCTCTGCCAGAGCACAGCCCATGCCCCCCGGAATCCCAGAGTTCTTTACCAGATGCTTCCTCAGTGTGCAGTGTGTCAGTCCTGCATCCAAGTGCTGTGCACGGTGCCAGGATGAGAATGAAGTGGGCAGGGTCATGGGGGAGTCTGGCAGGAAGTGAACCCACTCTCAATATAAGGAAAATGCTGCAGGATAAGGGAAGAAGATACACAGTGGGCCCCCCTTATCCGCGGTTTCACTTCCCGCAGGTTCAGCTACCTGTGGTCAACCTCTGTCTGGAAGCAGATGGTCTCCTGTGGTAGCGTCAGAAGGTCATAGCAGCCTCTATGCTGTGTCACCATACCTACATCATCCGCTTCACTTCTTCTCATCACGTAGGCATTTTATCATCTCACATCGTCATAAGAAGGGTGAGTACAGGACAACAAGCTATTTTGAGGAAGAGACCGTGTTCATATAGCTATTATTACAGTGTATGGTAATAATTGTTCTATTTTATTATTAGCTATTGTTGTCAATCCCTTACAGTACCTAATACATAAATTAAACTTTATCATAGGAAGAAAACATAGCATAGAGAGTATTTGATACCATTGGTGGTTTCAGGCACCCACAGGGTGTGTAGGAACATACCTTCTGTGAATAAAGGGGGCCTACTGTAGTTGGTGAAGGGCACTAGGGTCAGTATTAAATGGAATGGTCAGGAAAGGACGCTGAGGAAGTGACATCCTGAATGACAAGGAGGCGGCAAGGGGAAGACAGAAGAAAATTCTGGGCAGAGGGAAGAGCAAGTGCCGAGACCTGAGGGTATTGGGGCAGGGATGCTAGAGAGTGAAGTCAGCTTGTTTGAGAAATAGAAGGGCCAGTTTGGATATAGAAAATGAGCTAAGGGAAGGGAGTCCAGATGATGTGTCTTTTCCTCCCCCCGAGGCCGTGAAAGAAGCTTGAGTGCTATCCAGACCACAGTGGGGACCGCTGAGGGGTGGGAGTCACGGCAGGGAAGCAGGTGCCAGGGCAGGAAGGGCAGAGGGGAGCTTCCTTGTTGGTCCAGGTGAGGATGACGATGGCTTGGACCCTAGTGGTAGCTGTGGAGTTGGAAGAAGTAGATGCACTCAGAGGCTGTATTGGGGAGGAGAGTTGATGGCCTGTGGAGGGTGGCTGGAGAGGGGAGAATTATGGGATCTTCCCACATTTCTGTCTTAAACAACCAAGTGTGGTATTTACTGAGATGGGAAGATGAAGAGAGGGCAGTTTGGGGTGGGGAGATGGCAGAAAATGGAGTTCTGTTTGGGATCTGATAAATTTAAGATGTTTCATAGCATGCTTTTGCTGCTCTCCAGAGTAAACTTGCTAAATTACTCATTAGGATGGCACCTGCCTGCCAGAAGCACCGCCAGGCTGGCCATCTGCCCTGCCAAGCTTAGACAGGAGGCTGCGGACACCTGAAGGTGATAGGATTGGATGTACAGTAATCAGCCTGGTCTCCACGGGCTGTGCTCTTCCCCTGTCTCTCTTTTTCTACTTCTGTCTCTCTCTGTCTCCCTGTCTCTCTCTTGCTCTCTTTCTGTCCCTCTCTATGCCCTTCTCTGTCTCTGTGTCTCCCTGTCTCTGTGTGTGTGTGTCTTTCTGTGTGTCTCTCTGTCTCTCTTTTACCTGTTAATAGCTTCGTTCAGATGTTCCAGATAAAGTTGGCGTTTCCTTTCATTTCAGTCCTTCTTCCTTTCTCCAAGTGAGCCTCTCACTCTCAGAGTGAGCCTCTCCTGTATCTCTAGGAAGAAGGTTATTTATTTGGCTCTGTGTGTTTTCTGATCTGGCACAAGGAAACACCGTGTCTGGTTCCTGGATTGTAGTAATGCTGGCATCCTTCTTGACTCTGGGCTCCCAGCTGTGCCTACTACTATCTCTAACTCAGTGATTCTGTAGCCAGACATGGTCCCTCCCCTCAAACCACAGGGACAAGTGTGCACAGGGCTTTGCAGGGACACAAAGCAGCTCTCTTAGTCTTAGTTGGTTGGTGAGAGTAGTCATGGAAGCCTCCCTAAGGGAGAAGGGAATGAGCTGCATCAGAAGTAACCAGCTGAAGAACATAGAGTGAAGGGAAGGTCATGCCAGGCAGAGGGAACAGAGATGTAAAATCATTGCATGGGGGCCAGGGCGTAGGTGACCAGAACTCTGAGCAGCTCTATACACTAAGCTATGTTTATGGAATCCTAGAAGCCAGATTGCAGATTCAAGGAGGCCCAAGGTACCGTGACATGAGAGAAAATCAATAGGCCCATGCCCTGGGTTTGAATCCTATTACCATCGAGGGGCAGTGCTGCCTAGTGATTAGGATCATGCTCACAGGAGCCTGGTTGCCTGGGTTTGAATAGAAACTCTGCCTCTTAGCAGTGTAACTTTGGGTCTCATTGTCCACTTTTGTAAAGTGTAGGTGATAATAGCACACCTGCCTCATAAGACTAGAGGAAGCATGAGTTAATATGTGTCTGGTGCTTAGAACAATGCCTGACAGAACTGTGATGATTATTTACAAATTGAGTGACCACATAAATTACTTATCATTTTTGGTCCTCAGTTTCTTCCTCTGTAAAGTGAGGGTAATGGCACTTCCTGAGCAGGATTCATATATATTTATATCCTGGAAACAATAGCACTGTGTTTGGCACTTCATAGCTGCTCAGTAAATGATAGCAGTAAGTTTTACGTTACAAGCCCTATAGAAGGGAGTTCTGCATGGACTAAGAAATAGTATCAACTTCCAAGTCCCTTTCAAATTCAAAATTAGGAGCAGCCAGGTGGCTCAGCGATTTAGTGCCGCCTTCCTCCCAGGGCGTGATCCTGGAGAGCCAGGACTGAGTCCCACATCAGGCTCCCTGCATAGAGCCCGCTTCTCCCTCAGCCTGTGTCTCTGCCTCTCTCGGTCTCTGTCTCATGAATAAATAAATAAAATCTTTAAAAAAAATTCAAAATTAGTTCCTGAAAAAGCAGCTCTGATTTAATGGAGAAACGGAAGATAAAGAATTAGGAAGAAAGAAAAGAAGGAAAGGAAGGAAGAAGAGAGGGACGCCTGGGTGGCTCAGTGGTTAAGCACCTGCCTTTGGCTCAGGGCATGATCCTGGAGTCCCAAGATCGAGTCCCACATCAGACTCCCTGCATGGAGCCTGCTTCTCCTGCTGCCTATGTCTGTGCCTCTCTCTCTGTGTGTCTCTCATGGATAAATAAATAAAAATCTAAGGAAAAAAAAAAAAAGGAAGGGAGAAGAGATGGAGGGGGGAAGGGGGAAGGAAAGAAAGCCTCCTTGGAAACACTCTTTGTAAATGGGACAAAGACAAAAAAGACGGAGTTGATGCCACCCAACTTATATTTTCTGAGCAATCCCATATGCAAGATGAAGTACTGGCAGCTCTGCTGAGGGTATCATCAAGGGTCCCCCACTGTATTCTGCTGTTCCCAGCCATACTATGCACCCCACTGGCATACCCAAAACCTCAAAACCTCCTGACTTCATACAGAGATAATCCAAATGTGTTTCCTGGCCTGTTGCTGCAGAGGGAGGTGTGGGCAAGAGGCCCTTCAGGCAGGTGCTGCTCCAAGGGCACAGGCATTGGAGAACAGAGACCCACAGTGATTGTGCAGAGACTTGGATATTCCCTTGAATACTATTTTCCCCATTGTATACAATAGCCAGGTTTTCTCAACAAGATCAGGACAATAGGGGCTTTCTGAGTTTTCACTGGCAGGGATTGAGGGAGCAGAACATTCTCCCTGCAGAGAATGCAGAGCCTGGAAGTGGCTAGCCCTTGAGTTTCCAACCAGGTAGATGGGCATGGCAGCCATAGCACTAGGAGTTACAATGCTCTCCCAGGAGTTAGGAAGTAGATCCTCCTGGGGGAATGCTTGGGGACCAATCCTTGAAAGAGGGCTCTGGGACCCCAGTCATAGATTCAAGGCAGAGATTGGATACCACAGTCTTGTTGGATCACTGGGGGCTGTTGAAGTAGAAACCCCAAATGACCACAGAAAAGAAAACCTAAGCAAGGTCAGCCCTTGGGCCACTCAGATATCTAATGTTAGGGGTAATAGGCAGTGGTATTTTGACCTCAGGATTATACAGGAGCCTGGGGTGCACATGGACAAGCTCTCTGTGTGACTGCAGGAAAGGTGATCTGGGGACCCGAGAAGTCCCAGCCTTTGTAGTTGGTTTTAGAAAAGTGAGTTAAACCTAACCCCTTTCAAACAGGGCCACAGGGAGCATTGATTAGAATTTTCTCAGGAAATAGAGAAAGAATCAATCAATTAATTCTATTATCTACTGAGGTTGTACAAGGTGCTATGGATACAGAGCTGGAGTACAGACCCTGCCTTCAGTGATCCCGAAATCTAAGCCAGTCATTGCTGTATTAGGAGCCAATACATGACACACAATCACAAACTTGATGGTATAGATTGATAAGCATTTGTTTTATTCATGCTTCTTCAAGTTGACTGGGAGCTGACGCATCTTGGTGGGGCTCATCTGGATGACTCTAAGGTACTGCTTGGGTCTAAGTCTTCTTCAGGTGTCTCTGTTCCTCATCAGATCCACGGGACATGTTCTCATGGCACTGGCAGAGGTACAAGAGGGCAAGTGGAAACATGTGATGTCTCTTAGGTCTGTGGCTCAGAACTGGTGTACTATCACATCAGCCAAAATTAGTCACATGGCTGAGCCCAAAGTCAGTGGGCAAAGGAGTCACTCAGCTTCAAGTGGAAACAACTGCAAAATCACTTGACAAACTGTAGATTCTGGGAGAAGTATAGAATTGTAACGAATAATTCAAACTATCAAATTGCCCACCCCAACGTAGGTGTGTTCATCTATGTACAAATCATGAATATTTTACACATATACTGTAACCACAAAATGTACACACAAAAAAGAATTTAGATTGAAAATTTGGAAATAAAAGTTCAAACAATTTTTTACGTACACTGCAGTGCATCATTTTGAAAAGCCTTAGGGGATGCACTTCCCATTTTGGATGTTCTGATCCAGAGAAGTATTTCTCAAAATGTGGTATATACAACAACTGCAGCAAATCATTTGACGAGCTTGTTAAATGCTTATTCTGGGCTACTTTTCCAACCTACAAAATCAGAGCCTCTGAGGGTGAAGCCTAGAATTTGTATTGCTAGGAGCTCCAGGTGATATGGGTATATCACTGAGACTTGTGAACCAACAAAGCAATCAGCCTCTGGTGGAAAGAAATTGAAAAGTGGTTTCCAAGAACATTGGAATACCCCCCTTACCCATTCTGGAGTGTGCTAGGGGTGGTCAGGAAGGCCGTCCTGATTGAGTGGTGCAGGAGGTGAGTACTGAAGGAAGGGGGGATTTAACCATGATGTGTGGAGAAGGCTGAGCCGGGCAGAGGTCTCTGCATGTGGAAGAGCTGTCCTTGAGAAAGGACCTGCCATGTTCAGGGAGCCCTATGGTTAGAACATGTGGAGCAGAGGATAAGGAAGGCATCCTGAAGAGTGAGTTAACAGATAAATAAGGCTGAGCCAGAGAAATAAAAGGACAATGGATTGGGGGCAGAAGTGGTCTGATCCAAGCTGGAGGTGAGAGGGCTGGAGTTTCCATGCCTGAATGTGAATAAGATAAGGATCTTGGAGGCCATGGGCAACCACAGAAGAATTTTCTGCGGGAAGTGACATGATTATATGTAGGCAAGGGATTGGAAGTGGAAGCAGGTATGCAAGCTGTCACACTTGTACCCCAGAGAGATGAGGGTGCCCTGGCACTGCAGGGAGGACAGAGATGAGATTGGATGCCAGAGTTGTTTAGAGAGAATCTGTTGAGCACTAGAGAAGCACCAAAGGAGAACTGGGGAGGTATCTTTGAGTGTTGAGCTTGACGGCGTGAATATGAAGTGGTGATGGAAGCAGAGCTGTTCACCCTGAGAAGCGGGGTTTGCCCAAAAGGGTCCACATTCTAGATGATCACCAAAGTGGGTACCTCTCTGGCCCCAGTTTAGAGTGAAAATCCCTGGAAATAATATTATGAAACACACCCCCAAACTACATATTGTTTATTTTGTAATAAGGTAACATTGCTAAAAATCACCTTTATTTATTTTAAGGGCCTATGACGGGCAGCAATCACAGAGGCAGCCCAAGATGGCCATTTAGTTCCAGACCTCAGGTGATCAGGAGCCTTTGTTTAGATTTTTAGCATGACCTTCAGATAAAGGTCTAGATCAATCAGAGGCAAGCCAGTGTGATTGTCAGGTAACATTAAGCTTGTGTCTCAATCCTGCCTTGTGCTGCCTGGAAAGCTTTATAAATTCTGCCTGTAAATAAATCCTGTGGTTATTTTGTGGGTAACAGTTATATATAGTTGCTTTATAATTGTAGGTTAAAAACTTGAAGCTATTTGATGTAAATGCTCATGTACATGAGTATTTTTTTGTGACCCTGTTTTGACATTTCTCCATTTGAATATAGTTTGAATTGAGGTGGGTGATCTCAAATAAATGGAAGACTCTCACTTCTCTCGATCCCTGGGAGACTCTCTTCCATATAATTTCCTGACATCTGGAGGTGCTCTCCAACAAGGGGAGGGAATTATTGATACAGAAGCCTCTCTCACCCACAAATCCTAGCTTTAAAGCCTGAATCCTTGGCTGGGGACCCACAGTGTCCCACCTGTGGGAACAAGAGTGTTGCCACTCACAGGAGGTAAAGGCCTGTGTGAGTGGATTTGAACTCATCAAAGACAGTGGATACTTTCATGTAGATGTGGCTCAAACAGAGCTCTGCAGATGAAAGACCCCACAGGTCTGTCTGTAGGTGGAGATGGAGCTGCTCCCTTGGCAAAGATGCAGGTTTGACCTTTTTTCAGGAAGTTAAGTATCTCTTAGCTTTGCAACTTGAGTGGTACAGCCTCTGGATTCTCCGGCTCACCCTAGACTCCCACACCGCCAGTGCTCATCAGTATATTGATGAAGCTGAGCCCATGTTGTCTCCATGAATTTTTAAACTTTCTGCTCCTGCAGAAAGGGTTTTAGCAGCTGTTAATTACGCAAATGCTAGTTCCTAATGGGGAAGGAGGAAGAAAAATCTGTCAGCATTCACTGAACAGAAGCTGGAGAGAGAATTTATCATCTTGGTGTGTTTACATGAGGGAAGAGCTCACCAAAAATTAAATCAGATATTCCTTTGCATTATTCCAGCTTAGGCTTATGTGTCAGATGTTCTGATAGTTACTTTCCTTGTATATAATTGTATTTTTAGTCCTCACAAACAAAGGTGAGTGTGGTTTAATTTCATTCATGTTATTTTAAACAAATTCACTCAACAAATATTTATTGATCCCCTACTACATTTTTCTAAATGCTTGGGATATAGCAGTGAACAAATCAGACAATAATCTCTGTTCTTAGGGCACTTTCTATCAGAGGGAGCAGAGAATCAACAATAAGCAAAATAAGTATATAGCTTTTTTTTTTTTTAAGATTTATTTATTTGAGAGAGAGAGCAAGCACGCAGAGGTGGAGAGGGACAGAGGGAGAGAGAATCTCAAGCAGACTCCCCGCTAGGTAAGGAGCCTGCACTGGGCTCAGTCTCACAACCACGAGATCATGACCTGAGCCCCAATCAAGAGCAGGACACTTAACTGACTGAGCTGGTGCCCCCCAAAGTATATAGTTTTATGGAAGGCAATGCATGCTATGGAAAAAAGAACAAGTGGAATGGGGAAGGAGAGAACCAAAGTACCAGACGGTTTAACATTGGGTGGTTAGGAGGAGGCCTCACTGAGAAGGTGACATTTGAGCAAAGATCTGAATGACATGAGGGGGTAAGCCATGCAGGTTTCTGTAGCAAGAGTGTTCCAGGTGAAGGAACAGCCAGGGCAAAGGCAGCTGGTGAGCAGGAAGTTCAATTGTTGGAATTCATCTTCCTTTATTTTCTAAGTTATATGCCAGGCCTCAAATGTTCTTTAGCTAATGTCCCATTGTAAGAGATCCAGGTAATAGCCCCTGAAATATTATGCAATTGACATTTGCAGAGCACTTTAAAGATTAAAAAGCAATTCCATGTGGGTCGATGGAAATATTCTGTACCCTGGTTGTGGTGGTGGTTACATAAATGAGTTAAAATTCATAGAACTCTACACCCAAAAAGTCTATTTTACTCTATGTTAGCTTATAAAATAAATATTTTGAAAAGCAACTTAATACACTTTATTTTGTCTGCTCAGAGACCTGTGAAGTAGGAAGGATAAGGATTAGTATCCCTGCTTTGCAGATCAAGAACCTGTGGCCTGGATATTACTTAGTTGCAAGAGGCAGAGTTGGGTCTCAAAGTCAGATCCTTTCCAAAGCCAGTTCTTATGTAAATACTGCAGTCTCTGCCACTTTGTCTCCCACACTAGTGCTGACCATACTGTTTAGACCTTCAGGCAATGGGACATGCACAATGTTAAAAAACAATCAGAATAATAACAGCAGCTAACACAGATTGCTCATCATATGCCAGCATTATTCTAGATGTATGTAAAGTCACTTAATGCTCACAAGCATCCTGTAAGGTAGATACTATTAGACTATCCCCACCTTACAGGTGAGAAAACTGAGGCACAGAGAGGTTAAGAAGTTTACCTGAGGCCATGTAGGTACTAGATTGCAGAACTGAGATTAGAACACAGGTCCTGTGGCTCCAGGGTCTGTGAGCATAACCTTCAGGCTTGCTCCCTCTGTCCTGCAATGTCCAGCCCCAGAATGGTGAGGCAACGATAGTCTTTAGCCTGATCTTGGTAGAGGTCTTGCACTTAAGAACACCCCCTTTTTTTATCAGAAAGGCATTATATTCTTTTTAGTTTAAGGTTCACGACAAATTAAGGGGAAAGTAGAGATTTCCCATGTATCACCTAACTCACACACAAGTGTAGACTTTCCCACTATCAACTTCCCCACCTGAGGGTACATTTGTTACAATTGTTGAATGTACACTGACACATCATAATCACCCAAAGTCTGTAGTTCACTTTGTGGTTCACTCTTGGTGTTGTATATTCTATAGGTTTGGACAAATGTATAGTAATGTGTATCCATCAGTATGGTGTATGCTACAGAATATTTCTGCTCTCCTAAAACTCTAGGTGCTCTGCCTATTCAGTACCCACCCTTGCCCCAGCAACTCCAGGCAACCACTGATCATTTTACTGTCTTTGTAATTTTGCCTGTTCTAGAATGTGATATAATTGGGATTACAATTATACCATATGTAGCATTTCAGACTTGCTTCTTTCACTTAGTAATGCACATGTAAGGATCTCTGTGTCTTCGCATGGCTTGACAGCTCATTTCTTTTTTCCTACTGAATAATATTCCATTTTCTGGATTACCACATTTTATTTATTCATTCACTACTGAAGGACATCTTGGTTGCTTTTAAGTTTTGGCAACTATGAGTAAACCTGCTAATATAAACATCACTGGTGGGTTTTTGCATGGTCGCAAGTTTTCAGCTCCATTGGGTAAATACCAAGGAGCATAACTGCTGGATAATAAGAGTATGTTTAGTTTTTACAAGAAACCACCAAACTGTCTTCCAAAGTGGCTTTACCATTTTGCATTCCCATTAGCCACATCTTACCCACATTTAGTGTTGTCATTGTTCCATTCTAATAGGTAGTATCTTGTTTTAATTTGTATTTTCCTGATGACATTCAAGGTGGAACATCTTTTCATAGATCTTATCTTCTGCCTTTTACTGTCTTTGGCCCATTTTTAAATTTATCAGCATGTGAACCAAGACTATGGTAGGAGTGATGGAGAGGAGTAGATGATATTAAAGATGTTGGGAGAGACAGCAGTGACAGGGCCTGGTGACCGAGTGGCTGAAATGGTGAGGGTCAAGGAGTGACTATGAGAGTCCAGTTTCTGGCCTGAGTGGACAAATAGTGGTACTTCTGGGAAGAAGTGAGGGATGGGGGCCCAAGTGCAGAAACTCATTTGAGGTTGAGCAAGGAAGTGAATCTGCAGTGTCTGTGAGCCATCTGAGCACAGGTGTTCACTCTCCTATCCAGGCTTATCAGTTGCTCATCTTTTCCCAAAGTAGCCAGTGTTACTTGTGAGGCAGCTCTTATTCTAATGGAGTCTTTTTCACTTTTAAAAAAGATTTTATGTATGTATGTATGTATGTACGAGCATTGAGGGGTGGGGGCAGAGGGAGATGGAGAGAATCTCAAGCAGACTGCCTGCTGAGTGGGGGGGGGGGGCTGATGCAGGGCTCAGTCTCACAACCTAGATAGAGATCATGACTCAAGCAGAAATCAAGAGTCCAGTCTTTCCTACTTCCATGCAAAACTTGTGTCCCTATGATTTACATTTTTCTTCTTTGTTGTGGCTCAACCGACAGTTCTGAGAAGTACCTTATTTTTACTCTTCCCAGTAAAGTCTTCCTTCCTGCCACAGCCCCCAAGAAGGAAGCTTGCGAAAGTTATTTTCTGCAAGTGTTTTTTTTTTTTTTTTTTTCATTTTTCCTTTCTGGTGTGGCCACTCCTGCCCTCTAGTGGCCACTTGTGGGGCAGCATGGGGCTGTGTACTCCCCCTGGCTTACACCATTCTGTCCCAGAGAGATTTCCTACCCTTCTTTTCCTCCTAGAATCCTTCTCATCCCCACCTTGTCTCACTATCAGATTACATTTGACACTGAAGAGATATTCAGTGTCCAATGGCACAAGAAATGAGTGACCCACAGAATAGGAAAACACATTGCAAACCGCATAATCCAACTCGCTTCTTTCACACCCAAGGACCCCAATAATGGCAACAGCCTCCTAACTGGTCTGGCTGCTTCTATTCACACCCTCTACAGTCTGTTTTCCACTCCGTAGCTAGGTTGACTAGTCCATGTCTCTCTCTTGCTTACTTTTGCACTTGAATTAAAATAGAAATTATCATAAGTATGGCCCTTCATGATGTTGTCCCACTACTTCTCTAAACATTTTCTTAGAAAAATCTCCTTCTTGTTTCCTGATTGGGCTGCCCTTCCTTCTATTCTTCAAATGTACCTAGCTCTTTCCTACTTTTGGTCCTTTGCATATGTACTTCTCTTTCACCTTATCTTTCACAACTTAGCTGAAAGGTCATCTCCTCAGAGAAGCCTCCCCTGGCCCAACACCACTTAATCTTTATAAAAGCACTCTATATTCCTTACTAGCACTTGCTGCAATCGAGGAATATTTGTTCACTTTTTTTTTTAAGATTTTATATATTTATTCATGAGAGACAGAGAGAGAGAGAGAGAGAGAGGCAGAGACATCGGCAGAGGGAGAAGCAGGCACCATGCAGGAATCCTGATGTGGGACTTGATCCCAGCATCGGGGATCACGCCCTGAGCCAAAGGCAGACACGCTCAACCGCTGGCCACCCAGGTACAGGATGAGCCTTTGACTAACACTGGAGTTGGTCAAAGGATAATGAGGTGATTTGTCTGCAGGTGTGGAATTCCCAACAGTGTAAGATTGACCAGAGTTCCCAAAGAAGGGGTTGTTAAATAATCTCTAAGTCCAGTCAATTCTAGTATTTTATTAACTTTTCTATCCAGTAGATTAAAAATGGAAGAGGTCCAGATTGAATAATGACTCAGTAGCTCATGTTGGACTAATCCTTGCATAGTTGATAATTATAAACTTTGGGTACAGTATTTGGGATCCCTGGGTGGCGCAGCGGTTTGGTGCCTGCCTTTGGCCCAAGGCGCGATCCTGGAGACCCGGGATCGAATCCCACGTCGGGCTCCCTGTGCATTGGAGCCTGCTTCTCCCTCTGCCTGTGTCTCTGCCTCTCTCTCTCTCTGTGTGACTATCATAAAAAACAAAAACAAAAAACAAAACAAACAAACAAAAAACTTTGGGTACAGTATTTAAAAGACACCATCTGAGGTTCCTGGAGAGAAACAAAAGTAGGTAGAATCTGGAGAAGATATGACCCTTGAAAGAAGAGAATCACACCCGCTAAGTGAGATCTACATTTATGTGCCTCTTTTCTTAAAGCATTCCCCAGTCCACATGGCACGGAGCAGCTAAACCAAAGCAGAAAGCTGCAGTTGTATTGGTTTGACAGGTTAGCAGAGTATAGGCTAAGGAAGTAGCTGGAAAATGAGGAAAGCTAAAAAGATGCCCAGCTTCCATCAATAAGTCTGACTGATGCCTCCTTTAAAACTGTATTGCAGTTCAACTCATTTCTGTTTTTCATACTTTCCCACATTTGCTAATCTTGGGAGCACTCTCCAATAAACTTCTCGCTTGCAAATCACCATAGCAGAGTTGGCTTCCTGGCTGAGGAAACTGACTTGCAGCAATCCAATTGATATTTATGGAACATTACACTGAACAACTGTAGACTACCCATTCTATTCAAATGCAAATGGAACATTCATTAAGATAGAGCCTACTGAGCCTACATGAGTTTCAATGAATGTCAGAGATGTCAAAAGTTTAGAACCTTATAGATTATGTTCCTTGCTCACAGGTGAATCATATTAAAAATAATAAATTATCTGAAAGAGTGGTGGAATTTGAAAATGAAACATGTTTAAATAATACATGAGTCAAAAAAGAATCACAAACAAATTAAGAATAATTTGAATTCAACAGTAATGAAAGTTATGAAATGCCAAGTTTCTGAGATGTAGCTAAAGCAATGTGTAGAGGGAAATGCATTGCTTTAAATGCTTATATTAAAAAAGATAAAAGGTTTAAAATTAATGGTTTATATTTCTATTTTAAGAATCTGGGATCCCTGGGTGGCGCAGCGGTTTGGCGCCTGCCTTTGGCCCAGGGCGCGATCCTGGAGACCCGGGATCGAATCCCACATCGGGCTCCCGGTGCATGGAGCCTGCTTCTCCCTCTGCCTGTGTCTCTGCCTCTCTCTCTCTCTCTCTGTGACTATCATAAATAAATAAAAATTTAAAAAAAAAAAAAAAAAGAATCTAGGAAAAAAATCAAACTCTTAAATCCAAAGGAAGGAGAAGAAAGGAAGTAATAAAGAGCAGAAATGAAATACAAAACAAACAATGGAGAATATTGGAAAAGCTGCAAATTGATTCTTTAAAAGATTAACAAAATTTGTAAATTCCTAGCAACACAAATTAATCCAAAAGAGAGAAACAACAAATTTCTCCTATCAAGAATATCAGGGAAAATATCCTACAGGGAAAAGGATCCTCCAGAAAATGAAAACATAATAAAAAAATTTATGAATAAGCTTATGCCAGTAGATTTCAACAACTAAGAATGGACAAATTGCTTGAAATCACATATTGCAAATACTGAAATAAGAAACAGAGAATATGAATAGATTTATAAAACAGATTGAGTTCATTATTAAAAACTTTTCCATGAAGAGAACAGCCCCAGATGGCCTCACTGTTGAATTCTTCCAATAATTTAAGAAAAAAGATAATACCAATATTACATAAACTTGTTCAGAAAATAGAAAAGGCAGGAACACTTCCCAGCATATTTTGTGAGCTCAACATTACCCTGGTACCAAAATCTAGCAAAGATATTACCAGAAAAAGAAATTATAGACCAGTACTTTTCATGAACACGGATGTAAAAATCCTCAACAAAATATTATCAGATTGAATCCAGCAATATATAAAGCTGGTAATTAACTATAACCAAGTGGATTTATCTCAGGAATGCAAGTTTGGTTAAACATTGGAAAATCGATCAGTTGATTCACCACATTAAGCAAATAAGTGATTTTAAAAACTATAGTCTTCTCAGTTGAAAATCGCTTCGCAAATTCAACATCTGTTTCATGATAAAAACTCTCAGGCAACTAAGACTATTAAGGAACTATCTTTGATAAAGTGCATTTACAAAAATCTACAGCTAACATCTTAGTAATGTGAATTAGTGAACATTTTCCCCCTAAGATTAGGAAAAGGTAGGTGCCTACTTTCATCATTTCCATTCAGTAGTGGGATACTAGACACTGTAATGAAAGAGGTGAGGAAAGGAAAGGCTTTAAGGTTGGAAAAGGAGATGTAGAGACGCCTGGGTGGCTCAACAGTTGAGTGTCTGCCTTTGGCTCAGGGCGTGATCCTGGAGTCCTGGGATCAAGTCCCACATCGGGCTCCCTGCTTGGAGCCTGCTTCTCCGTCTGCCTATGTCTGTGCCTCTCTCTCTCTGTCTCTCATGAATAAATAAATAAAATATTTAAAAAAAAAAAAGGAAAAGAAGAAGTAAAGATGTCTCTATTTGTAGATGACATGATTGCTTAAGTAGAAAATTTTAGGAAATGTATAAACAACCACTAGAAACAATAATTGAATTTATCACATCAACATATTGACAACAATTGGCAAATATATGATACTAGCAGAAAACAAATGGAAATTGAAGCTTAAGGAACAGAGTCTTAAAATGCCACCCCCCCAAAAAAACCCAGAAGAAATATTAGGAATCAGTTTAACAAAATACGTGCAACACTTCTATATTGAAAATTACAAAACATTTCGGAGAGAAACTAAAGAAGATTTAGTAAGTAGAGTGCTCTATCATGTTCATAAAATAAAACATCCAGTAGCGTTGAGATCTTATTTCTACCCAAACTGAGCCGTGGATTCTGTATAATCCCAAACCATATCCCAACAGACTTACATACAAGTTGATTTTAAAATGCATATGAATATAGGACCTAGAATACTCTAAACAATCTTGAGAAAGAAAATCTAAGTTGGAGGACTCATTTTGTCTGATTTTAGGCCTTTAAAGCCGCAAAGCCATAGTAATCAAGGCTGTGTAAGGACAAACAGATCAATGGAGTATAATAGAGTGCAGAAATAGACCCATACATACACAATTCATTAGTGCCAAGAAAGCCACCAAAGCAATTCATTGGAGAAAAAATAGTTTCATAAATGGTGCTAGAAAACTGGATAAATGAACCCTACCTCACACCACTCGAAAAATCAAGTTTGGCTGGATTATAGACCTAAACAAAAAAGCTAAAACTATTAAGTTTCTGTAAGAGATTAGAAGACAGTATCATCATGATCTTGGGGTTGGCAAAGATTTTAAAAGCAGATACAGAAAGGTTTAATGATAAGAAAATCTGGACTTCATAGAATTTTAAATTTGTTTAAAACATCTGCAGATAAATGTAACAGATTTCATATATGTACATATAAATATGTATCCCTGACATGTATATGTATATATATTTGTATGTACATATAAAATACTCCTAATCAAATAATCCAAATCAATAATAAAAATATAAACAACCCACATTTTAAAAATGGACCAAAGACTTAAACCGACACTTCACAAAAGAAGATATGTTAATGTTAAGATATGTTAATGTTAATGTTAAACCCATGGAAATTGCTCAACCTTTTTCAGTATCAGAAAAAAGAAATTAAAATACAATTAGATACTATTTTATACCCAAAGGAATGGCTAAGATTAAAGATTGACAGCAACCAAATGTGTTAAGGATGTAAAGCACTGGAACCCTCAAATGAAATATACAAAAGAACACAACCACTATGGGAAAATTTTGGTGGTTTCTTACAAAGGTAAACATATTTCTACCCTATAATCCAATAAATTCATTTCTAGATATTTTCCTGAAGAAAAGTCTCCTTTCACTCTCTCTCACTTTCTCCCTTCTCCCACAAAAATGCTTAAATAACAAATCCCCGTAACAATCATATTCATAATACCCTCAAACTGGAAACATTTCAAATATCCATCAAAAGGAGAGAGTGTAAAAAGTTGGGTTTATTCATCCAGTGAAATGCTACTTGGCGACTGAAAAACAGAATGACTATTGGTATGTGTAGCCTAGATGAGTCTCAAAACCACTCTGTTGAGGGCAGAAAGCCCTTCACAAAAGATTAGTGCATATAATTACCTTTATATGAAGTTTAAGAAGAGGTAAAATTAATATATGGTGACAGACATCAGAAGAGGGTTTGTCTATGAGAACGTGTGGACTGAGCAGAAAGGGGCACAAGAGAACTTCCTGAGGCAACATAAGTATAATAAATCTTATACCAGTTACTTGTTCAATACCAGAACTCAAAGAGTTGTACACTTGAGAACTGTGTATCTCAGCAGAAGTAAATTTCACTTCAATAAAACTATAATCTCAAAAAACTAGAAGGGATCTAATTGTATCGTTTAAATAATCATTTTTCTCAGTGGGATATCTGGATCTCAAGTGAATAATCTGTTTTTTCTGAACTTATTTTTTTCCGTCCAGAAAAGTAATATATATTAGTCTGCCCGGGTTGCCATCACAAAATATCACAGACTGTGTGGCTTAAAGAACAAAAATTTATTCTTACACAGTTCTGGAGGCTGGATGTCTGCGATCAGGGTCCCACTATGTTTGGTTTCTGGTGAGGGCCTCTTACTGGCCTGCAGACAGCTTCTTTCTCCCTGTGTCCTCACCTGGTGGAGGGAGAACAAGCTCGTTAGTGTCTCATTTTATAAAGGCCCCAATCCCATCATGAGGGCCTCACCCTCATTACCTTAACTAACTTTTGTTACCTTCCAAAGGCACTATCTCCAGTTACCAGCACACTGGGGATTAGGGCTTCAACATGTTTTGGGGGATGCAGTTCAGTCCACACAGTATACTAGAAAATCTGGAAAATATAGGTAAGTGGAAAGAAAGTAAAAGAAAAAAAGCCATGTCATTGCATTACCAAAATATAATTAGTTATTATTCCAATGTATTTGGTTTTCAGTTATTTTATCCCTTATGTGGTAGTTGTTCTGTCCCAATAAACTTGGAGCGCGAGTTTTTTAATTACAAATGAAAAGTTTTCTGTGGTACTAAAATCTCTTTATATGTACCCCTGTCTAATAGCCACAAAAGTTTTCTACTGCATGACTGTGCTGTAGTTTATTTATTCATTATTTTGTGACTAAAGGTTGGAATTCTTTCCAGTATTTTGCTAGTATCAGTAATGCTATGAAAAACATATTTTGTGCAGGAGGCTTTTTCTATAACTGAGATTCCTTTCTTGGATAGAATTCCAGAAAATGGAAATTGTAGGTTAAAAGGTTATGCTCTAATTACATGTCGCCAGATTCCTTTCCAAAAGGATGTCCCACTTTATACTGCCCCCAGTAGTGGAGCAGGAAGATGCCATATCTGTTTGCTCTTAAGGGGAGGAGGTCATTTCTACTAATGTGTGTGTTGGGTTGTTTCCACAGGTTAGCAAAGACAGCTGAAGCCAACTTGTACAGGATTCCCCTGGCTCTTCTGGCTTAAGACCCTACCACCTCCTCTCCTCGGCATCCTGTGTTCTGGGCCTCACCCAGACAAGTCTGAGTAGGAACAAGCCATCTCTTCCATCCATAGCCATGAATTTCCTCCGGCGGCGCCTCTCTGACAGCAGTTTTGTGGCCAACCTGCCTAATGGCTACATGACAGACCTGCAGCGCCCAGACAGCTCCACCAGCTCCCCTGCCTCCCCAGCCATGGAAAGGAGGCACCCCCAGCCCCTGGCAGCCTCCTTCTCCTCTCCAGGATCCAGTCTCTTTAGCTCCTTCTCCAGTGCCATGAAGCAGACCTCACAAGCCCCCGCAGGGCTGATGGAGCCTCCAGGTCCCTCTGCTCCCATTATTCAAAGGCCCAGGATCTTGTTGGTGATCGATGATGCCCACACAGATTGGTAAGCCAAAATCTACAGGTGCTTCCACCTAGGCGCAAGAGAGGAGATGGGGCTTATTTCAATCTTGGAGGGTAGTGGGGGTGGGGAGCTGAGAGGCTTGGTGATATTACAGATAGGCCGGAGGGAAGGAAACTGAAACGATGTTTACCATGTGGCTGCTGTATGCCAGGCACCATGGCACCTTCTTTGTGCTTTACATTTACGGTCCCAATCCTTTACCTGCAAATCCAAAACCCAAAAAGCTCTGACAACTAGAAAATATATTAAAGATTTTATTTATTTATTCATGAGAGACACAGAGAGAGAGGCAGAGACACAGGCGGAGACACAGGCAGAGGGAGAAGCAGACTCCCCTCAGGGAGCCTGATGCAAGACTTGATCCCAGGACCCCAGGATCACACCTTAAGTCGAAGGCAGATGCTCAACCATTGAGCCACCCAGGCATCCCTAGAAAATATTTTATAATCCATTTGGCAGCAAAGCCTGGTCTGAGGGAAAGTGAGACTATAATAGTCTTCATTATACTACTCACTGTGCTTGACCATATGAGCTACTGCAGTCTTGTTTTACATTAGCTATGGGGGTGCTGCCCAGAGCTCATCACAAGTATTACATAATATATGGTATGTGTGCCATATTACCTTCCTAAAAATGGAAAACTTTAAAAATTTGAAATAACTCTGGCAAGTTGCTTACTATCTTTCTGCCTCAGCCATCTTCCATCCATTCAATTAGGTTGCTGTGAGGGTATAAGAAACCAACATAGGCCCATGGTCCTTATCTAACACCCTTAGGACCAGAGTGCCTAATTTTGTATCCCATCTCTTCCATGGACTGGCAGTCTGGCTCCAGAATATATTCTTCTAACACCAAGTATGGGCAGAAATGATGTGCCTTCCAGCCTCTCGTTAGGCATGCTGAGAGATGGTTAGCTCTCCAGAGGCAGAGACTGGGCACGTGTGTCCAAGTCATTGCGGCAGCTATCCCCCGAGTAGTTATTGAGCACAGCAGAGTACAAGTCACAGTCTTAGGTACTCAGGTAAGTGATGAACAGACCCTGCTTGCGTGGATATCTGGCAGTTGGAGAATAAGGTCCTATACCAAATTTTTGGTAGAGATAGGTGATAAATATTATTATCAGTCCTAGTTGGAGACATAGAACTTGCAGTCCAGGAAATAAGTCCAAATGTGAGACATGGAAGCACTCTCTCCAGGGCATTTCTGATAGTAGACCCCTAAATGGTCATGGGGCCAGAGAGTGAGGTTGTATGCTTGTCTCCAAAGGCTGCCACATCACAGGTTCTCAGTAATTATGTCTTAGGTAAAAAAAATTAATGCATTCGGTTCACTGAGCATGCCAGAGGCTCTGCTATTCCTACATGCATGTGTGTACTCACATTCATTCCTTGAGAAGTTAACTCAGGTTGGGAATGATTGAGCTTGTGCTTTGGAGTGGGAGATATTTATAGTATATAATACATGTTCAGGACAGTCAACATGGAAGCATGTTCAGCAGGTGTAGACAGCAGTCTTTACTTTCCTGCTAAGAAATCAGTTCTCCTTAAGCAAGATGGTCATATGCATGGCCTCTTTTCTGATCCAGTCTACATTGTCTTCAGTGTTGCTTGAAGCCTGTCATTGTGAAGCCTCATTTATCTGTGTCTGTGCTTATGTAAAGCACCATCTTTAGGTTCTGAGTGTAGCGGTTGATTTCTGCAGAGATGTTGCTTCCAGGCATTCTTGCCTATATAATCCTGCTGCCTGTCTGCCCAGTAATGAAGATGCCTGCATGGCCTTTGCAGTCCTCTGTTTCTTTTTAACCCAGTGCTTGACCTTGATTTTGAGCATTCTCTGCTGTGTTATCTTTGGCTTAGTCAGGGTTTGCCATGATATGGTGGTAGTGGTTGGGGGGGGGGTGTTATTTAAAAACCTGTTTGTCAGGAAAGTTACTTTCCTGTGTGGAGGCTGAGCTGATAAATGACAGCACAGTACAATGGTGAGGAACACAGACTTCAGAGCTAAGCTGTCTGGGTTCAGATCCCATCTCTACCCCATTGTATCTAATTGACCTTTGCAAGTTACTGTACCTAAATGTGAATAAAATAGTACCTACCTTGTAGAGTTAATGTATGTAATTGGGTTAAAATCTGGGTTAATATAAAAGTGCTTAGGATGTGTCAAGTAGACAGTAGGTGATACTTAGGTGTGAGTTACTATTGGAGACTATTTGTGACCTTCTTTGCAACATTAATCATCTTGATGACAGCCCCTCATGGGCATGTTTGTTTAATCTCTTCATCCCCAATAATGGGCAGAGTGGATTAGGATTTATCCTGTTGTACAGAGTTTTCTATTAATCATTCGGACCTGTTAGCTCCTGAGTGATAAAGTTGGGTCTTATTAATCTGTCCTCCTGATGTCCATGTGGTAAGTAGTATGGTGTAGGGGCACAGTAAATGAGGTTGAAATGCAATGAATGGCCTCACTCAAGTAATATTTATTTATTATTTTAAACAGTTTTTATTTAAATTCCAGTTAGTTAACATACAGTGTTATATTAGTTTTAGGTGTACAATATAGTGATTTAGTACTTCCATACATCATTCACTGCTCATCACAACAAGTGCACTCCTTAATACCCATCAGCTATTTCACCCATCCAGGTAACATTTAAATTTTGACTTGGATCTTCCATCTCTAATCCACAAGCATGACTAATGGATGAATTACAGGCTGTGCATACTGATGAGTGACATGATTTTGGCCAGAGGAATGTCTCCTGGTGTTTTTCAATCATGCCTTTTATACTTACACTTCAATCAGGTCTCAAAAACAGCAGTCTTTTTCTTGCCCCTCAGTGGGTAAGAACAGGGAGAAGGGAGAAACTAACACTCATTAACTTACCTGGGAGCTGCCTCTGCATCCATTGGACATTTGTGATAGAGACTTCCTGCCTGCAGGCACATCAGCTTTTCCTGCAGGACTCCATCCTAGATTCTTCTCCAACTTCCTATATTCTCTGAATCTCAATACATTCCCAGCTTTCTCCAGATCTATGCAGGCAGCCTGAGAATCCCAGTCTTCCTTTGCAGAGTTCCTGAAGGATGCTGGTCCCTGCCACCAGGAGCCGCCAGCAGGTGGCGAGCCAACCCCACTGTCCCAGGCGGCTTTGGCAGAGCCTGGGCTGCCTTGGTCAGCCCCCGCCCAGCCCCTCCTCCATTGTGCAAACTGTCTCCTGAGAGGAAGAAGTTGCTAAAGGGGAGAAGCCAGCTCACAGGGCTCCTCTTTTTACCCCCCTTTGAGATGATAATGAAGGGGGAGATAGCCACTGTCTGGACTGAGAGTGAACCCACCAGGAACAATGCTGCTCCCTTTTTTCCTTCTCAGCCCCAGATCCTCTGTCTTCCCATTCTGGGTCCTAGACCTGCCTGCAGAGTCAAGTTTCCTTGTGGTGAGGGAGTTTGTGGGGAAACCCCCATCCTCTCCCTCCTAATGGGGCCAGCTTGCAGATCCTCTGAACCAGTGTGGGCCCCCCAAGGACTATCTGATACCTGCCCAGTGACCTGACTTTTCATCCTTGGAGGAGAAACAGAGGGCCCCAAAGTAACCTTTGCTGAGGTAAACAACTCATGGCTGAACTTTGTAAGATCACCTTTTGGAGTTGGCCCTGGAGGTGAGCCTGGCTAGAGCAGTGGCGTTTGGGGAACTTTGGACCAGCTCAGTAGTAGGTCTGAACTTAGGTTGGTGTCCTCTGGGATTAGGGGAGATCAGTCAGTCTTGAGAACCACAAGGGAAAGGAGAAATAAATAAATGGATTTCAAGCTCAGTATTTTTCAGCCCTACTATTTGTCTACTCATTCTCCTGCCTAGAAACTTCTAGCAGCCTCACTGGTCTCAGACCTCCAGTCTTGACCTCTTGGTTACCTCCCATGTTACCACAAAAGAGTCATCTTTTTGAAACACAGACTTGATCAGTTTGCTCCCATCGTGCACCCCTAGTTATAACCCTCTGTTGCTGCATCATTGCCCTCAAGTTCAGATTCAGTCATCAGCTTGCCTGCCTCCCTCTAATTCTGTCTCTGGCTCCACTTCCTGCGTATATTTATTCTGCAGGAATAACAAACAACCTGTACTTCTCAAACACACTTGCCTTAGCACATTCTGCTCCCTGCTACCTGGAATACCCTTCCCTATCTTGTTCACTTGTCCAATGTCCATTCATCCTTTAAAAGCCTGCTCAGGTGTCACTTCTTCTGTGAAGTCTTCCCTGGCATGCTCTACCCTGCCAGCAGTGCTAACAACCACCTCCTTTATACGATTTAAACATATGTCATTGTGCTACCGTAATTTCACACTGCATTATCATTGGCTGCTAGGTGGCTGTCTTTTCTGCCAAAACAAGGCCCATGTCTTGTTCTTCCTTATATCTCTGGTGCTCAAAACACGGTCAGTGTTCAGTTAGCATATGTCATTGCCTCCACTCCAGTCCAATGAGGATAACTTTTAATGGGTATAATGGGGCCTGAAAACTGCCTTATCTTAGGAGTCAGCAATGTAATACATATAGTTGAGGGGTTTCTGTTTTTACTCACCTAGGTATAAAATCTTGGCTCTTTATTTTCCAGTATGTGAGGGTAACTATGAGCTGCTATTCAAGATCATTAAAAGAAAGTTGGCACAAAGTTTTATTATTACCCACAGAATGTACCAGAACCCCAGATTTAATTTTGAAATCAAACACTGAATGTGACCAAAAAACAAACAAACAAAAAGATTGCTTATAATTGAGTTTGGGTTGGATTTACCTGTCTGCTCATGATTTTACCTACAAGATCTTCAGAGCCTGGATGGAGTTGAGGAGCGGGGTTGGGGTGAGGTGATAGAAGCAGCTAAGCCTTTGCCCCCAACCCCTCCCTCCAGTGGCCTGTGGAACTCTGGCTCTCCTCTCCTCTTACCTCACCCATGGCCTTGTTCCCAGAATGTCTGCTATTCCATTTCAACAATGATCTATTGTTACCTTCCCTTCAATTCTCCACGCTTCTCTATGTTTCTTTTTTCTTTTATTTGTTGGGGAGGAAATGAAAAAAGTATTCTTGGTTTGAAACACTCCTCTCCTACTGCCCTTCCAGGCTGGAGTGTATCAGGACACTGTCCTACCAAATAATGATCGGTGATACCCATTAAACCATCTGGTGCATTTCTAGATTCACCAAGAGATGCTGTATGATAATTTATGTTCCCACCACCACTCACCCCACCCACTCCCAGATGGTGTCTTTGTATCTCAGCACCTACAACAGGGCAGGCAGTTAATTAGGAAATGTCTGTTGATTGAATGAGTGACTTCGGAAGTGATGAGTTATTGGTAAGGACAGGTAGGTGTGGTGACAATGAAACTAAGGAGTGAATTTGGACATTCTGAAATCCTTTTTTCCCCTCTCATCTCATTCTTAATCCAACAGAAAGTCACAGTATTCACATGAGAGTATTTACACCACAGAAATTGGCAAATGCTACAAAACACAGGGCTTTCAGTTCTCCCCCAGACTACTGGTTATTAATCATCTGCCAACACAGCACTGGTCGTAGGTACTTCCTGAGATGCCCAGGGGGCATAGTACAGGCAAGGAAGCAGAACACAGAGACCATACCCCTGCTCAAAGAACTGTTGGGTGGCTAGGCTGGGACTTGAACAGGACCAGCTTCTTAAAAGGAATTTCTGGCACCACAGCTCCTGGTAACCCTCACAGAGGACTTCAGTGTTTGGCAAGATGTAGATATTAAGAAGTCTTGGTTAAAAAAATGAATAAACACCCAAATGAATAAACTATGAGCAATTTGGGGTTGGGGTCATGTTTTCATCATTGTCATGTGGCAAACATTTGTGTACTTTCCACCACCAGACATTGTGCTAAGTAGTTTTCATAGTTTTCTAATTCAATCCCCCCAACAACTATATGGAGTACTTTTACTATTCCCATTTTAGAAATAAGGAAAACTGAGGCTCTGAGCCCAAAATTGAAACAGATGTCAGTGGCATCGGGGACCCAGCTCAGACCATTCTGGACACCCCTGTTCTCTCTGCATTTTTCCCCCTCCTACCTGAGCATAGGCCCTTCTGTGCTGTGTGAAGCCTCTGGCCTGCAGAGCCTGCCTGCTCAGGAGGCTCGCACATGTACACACACCCACACACACCCAGTGTCTGAGAGTAATGGGAGGAGACCGGGTGGCAGGACTCCATGTAACAGCACTGTGGCCAAGCACAGGATCCCAGTGACCTCACCCTCAGAGGAAAGTGCCCCACCTCAAGCCAGGCAGCCCCACCCTACTGGAGTCCCGTGGGCAGCTGGAACGATCTGGTGCCAGGAGGAAAAGGAGTTCCTATATCCATCCAGACACTCGTGATCTCAGGTTTGGGAATTGGATCCTTCATAGAAACTGCCTTTGGGTTATTATCTTCTTTTTAAGGTTCCAACAGGATCTTTTCTGCTTTCTCCTGCTGTGTTCCCATGTTAAATGTGTAATTTCCTAGCACATTTCAGACATGATGCCTACGGGAGTTAAAATGGGAAGGAAGATGAAATGCAGAGAGCTTGGGGCTGGCAGGCTGCAGGTCAGGGTTGAAGCCCCAGCTTTGCCATCCACCAACTCTGTGGTCTTGGCCAAGCTGCTTTACCTTTCTTTTCTTTCTTTCTTTCTTTTTTTTTTTAAGATTTTATTTATTTATTTATGAGAGATACACACACACACAGAGAGAGAGAGAGAGAGAGAGAGAGAGAGAGGCAGAGACACAGGCAGAGGGAGAAGTAGGCTCCATGCAGGGAGCTTGATGTGGGACTCCATCCCAGGACTCCAGGACCACACCCTGGGCGGGAGGCGGCACTAAACCACTGAGCCACCCGGGCTGCCCTACTTTACCTTTCTGAGCCTCAGTTTCCTTATCTGTAAAGTGGGGACCATAATGCCACTACTCTTGCCATTCCACGAAGCTCGCAGAACTGTTAAAGCCTCCAGTGAGAGCACATTGTACCTTCCCCTCACAAGTATTGTTCCATATGTGCAGTTTGTTTGCCTGTGCTGTGGTCCTGTGTCAGAGCATAAGCTCCAGGAGGGTAGAGCTTAGGGTTCCTTTGTTTGAACACCATATTCTCAGAGGCTAGCATAGTACCTGGCACAAGGTAAGGCAGGATACATGAATGCTTCAATTAGTAAATAGATGCTCTTGCCAAAGGCTGATATTACTGTTAAGGAAGAGTTCAGGATTGAGGATGCCCTGGGGAGAGTCTCTCTCAGAGAACACAACTGCCATGGAACTCGAGAAGACTACCTAAGGTCCACATGCTATGCCCAAGGCTCCCCTTCCTTTTTGTACAGCTGGGAACTCAAAGGCTCCAGCTTCCACTTGAGGGGCTGAACTGCCAAAGGTTGCTTTGACTGAAGGCATGAGGGCTTCAGGGCATCTTGACAGGCCCCTCGAAGCCTTGCAGTGGGCCTAATTGGCCCCATGGTGACCAGGATATTTTGCTTTCCATTGTGCCACCTACAGGGGGTGTTTGGACTCAGAGCTGGTGTCACCTGCAGTACCTTTGGGGTAGGGTTGCTGGATTCAGAAAAAAAAAAAAAAAAGAAAAGTACAAGATCCTCAGTTAATACTTAGATAAATAATGAATCAGTTTATCTCATGCAATATTTGGTATAGACTTATAATATATACTTAACACGTTGTCGGTTAAGAGTTGTCGGTTTATCCAAAATTCAAATTTAATTGGGTGACCTGTATTTTATCTAGATAATCTATTTATGGGGGATGGCAACAGAGAGAGTTGCCACATCTCGGCCCTGGTAACACAGTCCCAGTGAGAGGCTCCCTTTGCACTTCCTTGCCTTTTGGTTGGAGAACCAAAGCAGGCCCCCACATTGATCCCATTCTTGAAGGGCAGCTTTCCCCTCCCATGACAAGGACTGAGGACTGTCAATTACCAGCAGGGAGGAAGCAAAACTAGTAGAGAGTCCCACGGCCTACTGCCTGGGTCTCTTCTCCTTCTCACTGTGTGACCTTGGGAAGTCTGACCCCTGAACCTCACATTCTTCACCTGTGAGATGGGATGATGGTATATCTTTTGTGAAGGGTCATTGCAAAGATTAGAGATGATGGCTTGGCTAGGGCTGGTACAGGGGCTTAACTTGTCATAACAGGCACTGAAATGGTAACTGTACTAACAATTAATTGCAATTACTAATTGCTGATGAATATAATGGTGCTGGAAGCCAGGGGGAAGGAAGCCACTTGGCATGCTTCTCAGTTCAGTTGGATAGGCTCAAGGGCTGTCTTCCAGAAGCCCTGGAGGAGGGATAGCTGGATGCTGGTAAGCTGGCAGGCACTCTACTGTGAGGATGAGAAGACGAAGGCCTGGGTTGGTCCCCCCTAGACTCACTTGGGGGTGCTCACAGCAGAGACATGCACCAACCTGTTGAAGAGACGTGGCTTTGGGAAACAAAATCCTTACATATACCCCCACCACTTCCTCTACCCCTAAACCTTTCCTTGAACAAGGCAGGCCCTGGCTGTTGCCAGTGGGGGAATGTAGGGGTGGAAGGGAGAGGGAGAAAGGAAAGGCCTAATGTCACCTTCCTCCTCACTTCATTCACCAACTCACATAGGCCACCCAACACCACCTAGAGTGGCTCTGGACTTCTGGACTTATCCCTCCCAATCTGGGCACCTGGCCTGCTCTCCTGCCCCTCCCCCTTGCCTCCCTGGCCCTGGCCCTGGTGCTGGGGAAGGGGAGGGGCCTTGGGCATTCCCCAGCAGCCTGCCTAGTCGCCTGGAGACAGGCTCCGTTTTCCCAGGCCCGGCCCCTTTTATCAGGGAGACAATGTGCGCACACAGTGAGGGCCTTGTGTGGCACCCAAGCCCCAAGCCCTTTGACTTGAGGAATTTTTCAAGTGCTGACCTCTCTCCGTGAGGTCTTCCTGCTGTCCAATCCTGAGGCCTGGTGCCCCTGCTGCTTCCTACCCAGCTCTTTCAGGGAGAGAAGCAGGAGGTGGGGGGGTAGGGGAACAGTGAAGAGCTGTCTCTCCCCTGGTAGAGTCTTCACCCTCTGAAACTGGCTAGAAAATCTGGGGGAAATGTCTTTGAGCAGAAGGGAATGTGGGGAGAAATTTGATAGATGCTTTTTCTTCTGGATTACTCCCTTCTCTGCTGATGCTGGATCTTAGTGGAGTCACTGTTCTCTTTGGTCCTCAGTTTCCTCATTGGTCTAATGATGACAGACTAAGATCACATTCCCCAAAAGACTGTTTCTATCAGAACAACATTCAGATTCCCAGGCACCTTCTATATTAGGAAGAGTTCTTTGTTTGCAAGAAAAAGAAATAGACTTTGGCTGACTTAGTCAAAATGGGGATATATTGAATGTGGTAGGCTCACAGAAGCAAAAGAAAATATGAAGACCAAAGTCTCGGAGAGACCAGGACCCAGGGCTCCACTGGGATCTAGGAGGCTGGGACTTGTGGGCAGCCTTCTCTAGAGAAGTCACCTCCTGCTTCCCTCCAGCCATGTGCCTTCTGCTCACAAATCAAATTCCTGGGGAAGAACAAACCTGGCTGGTTCCACAGTGTGTCCTGGGACAGTCCGACCAAGACCATGTGCTGGAGAACTGTTTGGTTTCTTCAATGCAAATGCAAATGGAGGTGCTGTTGCTGGATTGGTACAGGACAGGCCACACTGCCATGTGCCCTTAGAACCACTGAATCAAAATATCTAGAGTGGAGCTTGGGAAACTGTATTGTTTTTAAATGATGACGAGCCAAGTTTAGAAACCATTAAGTTAGAAGACTTCTTTTCATGTGGCTCCCAACTGGTAGAGCCAGGAACAGTGGGGCCACCTAAGCAGAAGATCTGTTTCAGTTCAATATATAGAATGGGAAAGTCATCCAAAGATCAAGTGGGCTGCCCATTGGGAGTGAGCCTCTCATCATTTGCACGTTCAGGTACTGGGCTGGCCATTTGGGGAAAATGTTGCAGAAGAGCCCTGAGTATAAAGGGATTGACCTATAGCCTTTTCAGGAGGTTTGAGCCTAAAGCTTTGTGTTTTTCCTCTCTGCCTTTATGTCTCAGTAACTTCTCTGGTCTTGCCTTGCTTTTCTCTGAAGAGTTCAGCTGTTTACCTTGTGAATCTCTCCTCTCCCTCCAAAATGTGGTTGTCTTGCCCAGGTCCTCTGAATGACCTTTTCAGTGTAGTCCCTCAGATGCCATGCATGGCTTTCTTAGCAATAGGTGTTCCAGTGCTGGAGTCTACAGACTTCACCTCACCTCATGACAGCCTTGCCCTGGGGGAGGCAGGTCACTGGGCAGATGCCAGCCTCATTACAGAATGTCTCTTCTCCTGGGGCCTGTGGAAGCCTGCCTGGGATGTGTTTCCTTGGCAGGAGGGATGCTGTCTGTGATGGCAAGAGAGAGGATGGTGCTTTGTGTCCATTCTTCCTGACCTCCCACCTTGGATCTTCAGGAAGGGTAAGGATGCGGGTTTCCTGAAGATTTGCACTGAGCTAATTGCCAGCTTTACAGGACTTCGTTAACTTAGGAATTGCCTGTGCCACTACTTCCAGGCAGGATGGCCAGTGACTGAAGGGGCAGGTGGTAGGAAAAGGCACAGGCATAGAGAAATATTTCCCTGCTATAAGGAAAACAACAATACATGCTTTATGACAAATGGTATCTGCCCACTTGGTTTCAGCTTCAGCAAAATGATGGCGCGTTGGAGACTGTGTTAGGTGTGAGAACTGGTGTCCCTTCTGAAGGTAGCAGCTGCAATTCACTCACTCAGTTGTTACCATGCAGGAGTAAAAGGCTGGTGTTGCCAAATCATTGATTTTTCAAGGGCAGCCAGAAATCTTAATTTTTTATATGAATTTACTATTTTGAAATTATAAGTATAAAATTTAAGTCCAAATTAAGACTGTGGACTTCATGAAGTTTACCAGTTGGTAACTTCTGATAAAGAAGACAGGAGTCAGGATGAATAATGCAGTCTAGCCCTTCTTCTGGGTCTGTCTCCCAGCTAGATGATATGTACTCTTTTGTTTAGTGCAATACCTAAGGTCTAGCACAATGCTGGGCACAGAGTGAACCTTGGATAGATGAGTGGATGAATGAATGGATAAGTAGTTGTATAGATGGATGGATGGGTGGGTGGGTGGGTGGATGGATGGATGGATGGATGGATGAATGGATGGACAGATGGATGGATAAATGGGTGGATGGATAGAGGGAGGGAGGAAGGAAGGACAGGAGGGAGGGAAGGAAGGATAGAAAATAACTTTTCTCAGCCTTTTTCTTCTGTTCCCTGTCCTTTACACCTTGACAGGGCCCACACCCCCTTTCTAAATCAAACATTCGATATTCTCATGGTCCCCTTCTCATCCTCCTTATACCATCTAAATCCCTTTTCTGGAATGACCAGATATTAGTCACTTGCACCTTGTATGAATTACCTTTCAGTATATTACCTTTCCCATGGGCATTTCCCCAGGTTGGACTCTTAGTAGATGCTCATTAAATGTTTGCTAAGTGAATGGCTTAGCTTTCTAAATGTTAACAAACTCCTTTGTGTCATAAAGATTGTGGACTTTCAGATATTTATAGGAATGAGGGTGACACAGTGTAGTGTCTCTGGTAAGGAAAGGGGTAAAGACTGAGATGACATTCTAGCCTGATATCTGTAGTCATGGAGAGTGGGTGGCAGATGACTTTGTTTGCCCTAAAGGCCTGTACTGGGGAGAAAGAGGAGATCCCAGGGAGTAGTCAAGGCAGGTTTCCATTATGCTAGACATGAAGCAGGAGTTCCATTTAGAGCAAGGAAGATACTGCTACTTCCTCCTCTTAGAGAAGAAATAACATGTCACTTCCCCGGGGACACACCCAACTGGCCTCAGCCCTCTACCCATCCTGGTGAAGGTCAGAGGGGAAAGGGATGAACATTAAATGCCTGCCATGTGTCAGGATGTGTCAGGGATATTATTCATGGGCACTTATAAATGAAACAGGGTTGGAAAGGTTGATGCCTGTCTGAAGCAACATAAGGAAAGAACAGCAGAGCTAGATGAGACCTAAGTCTGTCTCCAATGCTAGCAGTGCCCATCCTACCTCTTTACTTGGAAAAGAGAAGTTCCATCTTTCAGCCCACTGGTGAGCAGCATACTTGCTAGCACATTTTTGGCAGCTTCCCAGAGTCCTCCAAATCTGCATCCTCATTTAAGCCTTATGCTAACCCTGTGGGTAGTCTTCCTGTCCTTATTCTACAGTTGAAGAGGTAAGGGCTTGTCCAAAATCATGTAGCATTTGCCCCAGCTGCCAACTCAAATCTAGGTCTTCTGCTCCATGCCTGTCGCTCATTTTTTCTACACCTTTAGGATATGCCCCAGGAGAATTCATCACTTCCCTAAGCACCCCCAGCAGCTACCCATTTTGTTTACCCTTGTCTGTGCCTTTCACACATACACACACAGCCAGACCCTCTCATATTCATCTTGGTGGCCCTTGGCCTTGACAAAGAAGAGGCCCCAAATATTGGATGCAAGGATGGATGAACTGGGCCACTTCACAAGGGAAGTAGCCCCTGACATTTAGACTAGACTGGGTGTACCTTTTTTGGGCTGATGTCCTGTGTGGTCATTGTCCATTTATGAGTCTCTCCCTCCTGTTAGGTGATAAGCTTCCTTAGAGCCTGCAGGCCCTGGCCCATAATGATGATCAATAAATATGTGTTAAGCATCTTCCAAAGCCTTCCCTGACCAACCTAAGTCAGATCTCCCCTGCTCTCCACATCTTATCCTCTATCACTTTGTGCATTTTATTCTTAGTACTCACCATTTCTTTTTTACCTGGTTGGTTTTCTGACTTTTCTGGGAGCATGAGCTCCACAAGAGCAGGCACCATGTCAGCCTTTTCGCCTTATACCTAATAGGGTGCCTGGTCTGTACGAGGTTCAGTACATAGTGGTTACATAAGGGAGTGAATGGTGACCATATCTACCCATAAAAATCTCCTTTCCTGTTACTGTCAGAAGCCAATGAGGGGACATTTGTCATACTCTGTGGTGTGGAGCTCTAGTTTCTTACCTCCATAGATCTTTATATGGGTACAAGGGGCCTGGCCATGTCCTTCCTCTGCCTGATTCACTGGAGTTCCCTAATTGCAAGGTGGTATGGAGAGGCTGCCCCATAACTGGAGGATCCCCTCTGGGAGTGGGAAGGGGCCAGGCACATTAGCTATTTTTCAAGTAAATAATGGAGCTAGAATGGATCTCTGAATTGGACCTCTGTGTTCAAAAGTCCTGCTTTTGCCACACCTCCATCCAGCCTAGGTGCCATGTGATTCTCCTCATCTTACTGACCGGGAAAGCCTTGAGCATGTCTGCCTCCAGTGGTTTCCTGCATGGTCCGTACTCCATCTCCCCCTGCTTAAGTCCAGGCCATGAATAAGCAACCAATATGTTACATCAGAAATGTGAGACTCCCCTCCTAGGGCCAGTTCCCTGCATCCCTGCCCGCCCTCTCCCTACAGGGGTGACCTGTGGAAAGAGGGCTGTGTCTGAGACAGAACATTCCTGATCCCTCCTCCCTGGGAAGGGCATAGCCAAGGCCCAGCCACATTGACTCTACATCCCAGACACATTTATTAGGAGGGTGCCGCTTGGACACAGGTGGATCCTGTTTGTGCTAATTCTCCTCTTCCTTCTGCCCCTGCTGTCGCCATGAAAGAACTCAGTACCCACTCCTCATAAATCTCTCTCACACACCACATCCCGCCTCCCCAAACTTGGGATTTCCCACCCCAGGCAGCACTGGTTTTATAATATTCTCCTTCCTGGTGCCTCTGATGTGGCAGTAAAATATGAGACCACCCACAGAGAAGGAAGCTTACTGGAATCAAGAGTTTCCCCCACCCCCTTCCCAAGGCCAAGGCCTGAGTGATTGGCTGGGATATTCAGGGAGCTCATTATGAGAATAAACATATTAGGGCAGTAGGAAGAGGTCTGTATTAGGGAGACAGCCTTCGGGCACAGTGAGGCCATCAGTTTTGCCTGAGGTCAAACAGCCAGGCAGTTACAAAGGCAGCAACCCCAACCCCCAAGGCATCTAGAATTCCAAACCATCCCTACCCTTCCCTCTGCCAGACAGAACTGTTCAGAGGCGGCTCAAGCCTGAATGAGCCCCCGGCAAGGAGGCAGCAGTCTGTGTGGCCTGTCAGGAGACAGACTTCTGACTCCCAGCCAGGCAGGGGGATGGACTGCCTGACCCCCAGCTTTAGCCCGAGTCCATCTGCCAGGCTCTGCAGTAAACATTCCAGAGATGGGCAAAACAAGTGTTTCTCCTGGGAAGGTGAGGCCTTGTGAAGGCCAGAGCTGCTTGGGTGGTATTGTTATAGGGTAAAGTGCTCTGGGTTCTGGTTAGAATCGAGTTGAGGGCTACCAGTCAGTCATTCAGGTTGGACGCTGTACAAGGACCCCACATCATAATCAGTGCAGAATTGTAAGTGTATTACAGCGGTGTACCAGTAGATGACAGTAAAGTGTCTTAAGGACAGAGTATGCTGTGACTTATCCCTGGAAGACATTGTTCATTTACTCAGTGCGCAAACGTTTGTTAAACATGTGCGTTGTGCCCTGGCACTTTGTACCAGATACCAGATGCAGTGAACATTGAGACAGTTTCAGGTTTCTAGAAGCTCACAGACTAGGTATGTGGGTGCAAGGTAAAAACAAACACCATGCAATCACAACATGGAATGATATGTGTTTTAATGGTTGTTAGTATAGGATGCTGTATGGAACCCCAAGGAGGAACCCCTAACTCAGCCTCATTGTGGAGGAGCACTTTCAGGGAAAACTTGATGGAGGAGGTAAGTGAAGATCTTGGAGACAGCCAGGCAGAGAAGAACAAGAAGCCATCCTAAGCAGAGAGAACAGCCTGTGCAAAGTTTCTGAGGCGTCAAATGTAGGATGAGGCTGGGGAATCACAGGAAGTTGTGTATGTCCATGAGGTGGGCAGAAAACCAGAGGAGAAATGGGCCAAGTCAGCAGGGTCCAGATCATGAAGGACACAGAGGGTCTGAACAGAATCCCCAAAATCTTGAAGCTTAAGATCTAACTCACCATAACGCTTAGAGATTTTATATGTCATTGACAGAGACTTCACCTGGAACGTGTGGGGACTGATCCCTACCATTTCTTCTCTCAGGGTTGATATTAGAGTCAAATAGGAGGAAGGATGTAAAGGTACTTGCAGGCCTTATATACCAACAGCATCTATTTATTATTATCGTTGCACTGATGGAACAGATCAATGTGATGTGAATCACATTTCTGTTTTGCAACCTCTGTGAGGGCAAGATTATGTTTTATCTGTGGATCCCCACCACATAATACCCACAGGCATAGAGAAAACATTTAATAGTTCTTTGTTGTTGATTCTGTGGTAGGCCCTGGGCTGTGTACTTTGGAGCTAAGAATGTGCAGGAACTGTTCTGAGTGCTTTTATGTATCTTATCTTGGTTAGTTTTTACAGCAACCCTGTGAGTTAGTTACTAGTAGTAACCCCACTTTCCAGGTGGGGAAAGTGAAGCACACGGAGGTTGGAGGTTGAGTGAGTTACCCAAGGTTGCACAGTAAGTGGTAGAGCTGGGATTGCATCCATGTGGTTGCCCTGAGTTAGCTACTCTATTGCCTTGTTGCATAGAGAATCAGGTGAATTTATCCCTACAGGCTTGGCTATAGATGTTATCACCCTTGACAAATGAGAAAACCATGACCCAGAGGGGTTAAGTACCTTGGCTTAGAACATGTGGTGAGTGAGTTGTAGAGCTCAAATTTTGCCCAAGTCTTGCTTTTTCAAGTGTACCAGTGATTGTTCTCATTAGTTACCCTCTGAGGTCTCACCTAGTACTTCTTTTAAACCCAAGCTAGAAGGAACCTTGCTTAAGTCTGATTCCAGCCCTTACCAGCTGTACCCCTTCTGACCATGGAGGAGGTCTCTGCACAGGACCCTGTAAATGATACCTTAGACCATGCACTGGATACACAGAACCCTAGAGTTCCTTGCCCAAAGGGACCCTGGCCCAATTCCATGCCCTCTGGAGACCAGTTCCCTGATTAATCCTCCCAAGGCACAGTTGAGGGGGCATGAGTGAGGAAATGAAGCATGACACATAGGCTGGGCCATCCATGAGCCTGCACAAAAAGCCTAGGTGGTGCAGGACAGAAAGGAGGGTGGGAGGAGGATTAGGGAGGAGGGTAGAGACCAAGATATGGCGATCCCCATGTTGCCTTGTTCTGAGTAGAACCCTAAGAATTCCACGAAGTCTAAATTCTGATCCTTCTAGATCATTATGAAGTTGTATTTGTCAAGGAAGGAAGACAGAAATGTTTTATTTAAATGTTTGCTGGCTTTATATATCAATTATAAATATTAGACATATGATACATAGGCCTTCATTTGTTCTTTTGCCCCAGGCCCCACAAATATTAGAGGTGGACTTATCCCAGTGTCTGCAGTTTGCTGATGCTACCTTTAAAGGTTTGTGATAAAATTCACAAGCTAGGTGGAAAGGTTCCCTTTGCATGAAGCCTCACTGCCCACATGTTTTGTCAAACACCATGCCTGAAAGAAAAAAGACCACATCTTCCTTTCAAGTCATAATAACAGCTCCTATCCCACTAAAGTTTTGCCTAGTTGACAGCTAAGTCTGTCAACATTGTGAGAAAAAGTAATGTTAATATTAGAGCTATCAGTCAGTGATTTGGGCAGTCTTGGAAAGAAATGAACTCCATTGTCATCAGCTGAGTGTAGATAGAAACTCTTTGGAAGCAGGCAGACAGAAGTTTGGTCAGAGAATTTGTAGAAAGGATTCTTTCTTTCCAAATGAAAGGTTGAAAAAATAGCAACATGGATGTTCCAGGAAAAAAGAATAGGGGAAGAAACTAAGAAGATTGTTAGATGACTACTTACAAATTATTGATTTGAACTCAATCACATGACCACACCTAGCTGAATAGAGTTGGGATATTCATTCTTGTGTGTGTGTGTGTGTGTGTGTGTGCGCGCGCGCCAATCCATAAACTCTCTTACTTTGTGAAGGGGAGAATGGGTATTGGAATAAAGAGCTGTCTCTTCCCTAGAAAGGTTTATGGAAATGCTTAACACAGTGCTCAGTTTACAGCAAATGACTAAGAACTGTTAGTTTCTTCATACCAAAATCCAAAAGAGCAAACGGAAACTTTTATTACTTTTGCCTTGTGTGTGGGAGGACGTCTAAACCCAGAGTACCCCAACATTTGCTGCTATTTTTCAAGGTTGAACAAAAACATAGATGTGGAATTAGAAGAACAGGATAAAGTTCTTTAGGCAAAACATTTTGTCTCTCTGGGTTTTGGTTTTCTTTTTTATAGGTTGGAAATAATAATGCTTTCTTCATGGTGGTGGTTGGAAGCATTAAAGGAGAAAGGCAATATAGGTTAAAGCCTACAGCACAGTTTCTGGCACAGAGTAAATACTCAACGAGTGGGTTTTTTTCCCCATCTATCTCTTCATTCATTTATTCATTCAAATATTACTTGAGCTCCTACTGTGTGTTAAGCACTCTGGTAGGTGTTGAGAGTATTTGTTCTTTACCTCAAGAGGCTGTGTTATATAGTATATTGAGACAGAAGAATTAAACACAGTTACTGATTATAACTAATTATAATTGTAATAAGTACTATGAAAGAAGAGTATGAAAAGAGAATTGATATGAGAAGAGAGATGAGGGGGCCAAGATTGGGGTGCTTATAGAGAAAAAATGGGCAAGTGGATGGATTTGGGAAATAATTAGAATATAGAGTTAGTGGGTATGGGGAGAGAGAAAGAGAACAAAAATGATGTCTATGTTTCTTCCTGGAGCAGTAGGTAGATGGGATGCCATTTACTGAGAAGATAGAAGTAGGGGTGTAGAGGAAAGATGATGGAAGGATGGCTGGCTGGCTGGCTGTCTGGATAAAGGGACAGATGAGGGCTGCTTCATTGGACAGATTGACAAATGGACGAATGGGTGGACAGATAATTCATGAAGTATATAGAGTGTAACTCACTAAAATAATAAAATAATTCTCATTACTTATGTAGGATTCTTTATTTCATTTGATCTTTAAAATAACCCTTAGAAATATGTCATGCAGGTATTAATATCTTCCTTTTACATATGATAAAATTGAGGCAAAGGGAGGTCCAGCCATCTGGCAGAACCAGAACCTGAGGCTCCAATCTTCCCATTCAGTATTCTTTCCCTTCTTGCACACAGTACATACAAATAATAAGAAAATCAGTCAAGGTAGGAGGAGAGAGCATGAAGGTACAGATGTGTCTGACATGCACTTCTTGGGGTAAGTAAGGCCTTTGGAAGAAGGAAGAAAACAGTAAAGCAGTCTGCACTCTTACTCAGTAGCTTTCTTCCTCTCTTTCACAGGACCAAGTATTTTCATGGAAAGAAGGTGAATGGAGAGATTGAGATCCGAGTGGAGCAGGTAGGTTGGAGCTAGGTCTTTTATGCTATCGCCTTGATGTTTTCCACAGGGGAGTCATTCCCAGGAGCAGCCTTGATCCTCATGTTATGTGGCTACCATGAGTCAAGATTACCAGAAAATCCTGGCTTATACATGAGAGTTTTATTAAATTCCAGAGTCATTTAGCTTAATGGTTTTTGTTTTAGCAGCAGAACCTTTCTTCAAAGGAAATCTCAAGTAGGAGGCCATTGTGCAAAATAGAGACAAGTAGAGACAAGAGAACTGATGAAATGGGCGCGGGGAACCCAAAAGTCTGTCTGCTCCATCCTGTTCCACTTTCCTCCAATTCCCCCAAAGCCCCCAAGGCATCTCCTTGGAACCACTGGAGCCAGAGAGCACAGTGGGTTTGAATCCTGGCTCTCTCATTTAATCGGTATGGGGCAGGTAACCTAATTATTCTATGCCTCAATTTCCTTGTATCATTGTTGGGATTAAATAATTTAAAACCTCAAAGAGTTATGAATATTGGCTCTAATGTCAACATCCAGGCACCTCATTTATTGGGAAAGAAACACAGACTTGTTCAAGGCTACATAGGAAATCTGTGGCAGAATTGGGACTAGAACTTATGACCTCTAGATCTAGGGCTCCTCCCATTCATTCAGTATATGCCAAGCATCCTGCTCAGCCTTAGGAGAGCTAAGGCTCAAAGCCTGGGCTCTGGAGCCAGACTTTAGGTCTGAATCCCAGTGCCACTCCTTACTAACTGCAACTTTGATTGGGCTGTACTAAGGTCTTTGCAGCTCAGTTTCTTCATCTATACAATTGGGTAATAATAGCATCAATTTCATAGGGTGGCTATGAGGATCAAATGAGTTAGTCTCTAGGTATTTGGAATAGCACCTGGCACTTAGTAAATGTTATTCATTTATCATCATCATCGATGTCATCATCATCATCATAAAAGACAAAGAGTTAACAAGATAGACAAAGTCCCTACTATAAGATGAAGTCAGAAAAGTGCAATAAGAAAATAGAGGGTGTGACTTTTTTTAGCATTCTTTGAGTTTAGTGTGTTAGAAGAACAGAAAGCCTTTCTGAGTATCCAATTTGAGTTGGCTTAGTATTAAAACACCTTAAACTTGAATTTCAATTTGATCCTGTGGCTTTCAAGTCAGTCCAATGTCTACTGGTTTTCCTTCCATGGCAAAGAGTAGGTTATTTTTGTTCACTTAACAAATATTTGTCAAATGTCTACTTTGCTAGTTCACTAATATGTGGGAAAGGAGGATATAGAAACAGAGGCTCTGTCCCAAAAAGTTTGTGGTTTAGGAAGGGAGGCAAGATAAGTCTTCACAGAACCTCAGTGCAGGTGGAGTCCAGGAAAGGGAAGTCCAGACTTAGTGCCAAGGGCAGCAGAGGCCATGGGGAGTAAGAATGGCTCTAAGGAGGAGGTGGTATTTAGAGGGCATCTTGGAGGATGGGTAGGATTTCAATAAGTGGATATAGCCACATGAAGTGTACATGAGATGGAGCAGTGTGAGCAAAAGTAAGGGGGCTGAAGAATAGAGAGTGTGGAATGGTGAGATTCCAGTTTGGTTGACTCCAAAATGGGGCACATCATCTTCTCCTAGCCCCAACTTACTTGTCCTCCCAAGTTACCTCTCTCAATAAGAGTGTCACCCTCTACCTTCCCATTAGTCAGAAACCTGCACAGGCTCCTGGATGCTTCGCCTCCCTCCACCACTACACCCATTCAGCTACCAGAACCTGTTGACTTCACATTCCATGTCTCCAGTCCACGCACTTCTCTCCATCCTCATTACCTAGATCCTCAGCTGAACCATCATCAGCTCTCATCCAATCTTTCTCATCAATAGCCTTCTAACTCTTTTTACCCACTTCCAATTTATTTTTATTATTAAAGCTGCAGTGATCTTTCTAAAAAACCAAATAGATTCTTTAAAGTGTTAGCTTCTTTTAAAAAAAGGTTTTATTTATTTGAGAGAGAGAGAGAAAGACAGCATGAGCAGAGGGGAAGGGTAGAGAGAGGAGAGAAACAGACTCCCCACTGAGCCGGGAGCCCAATGTGGGGCTCGGTGTGGGCTTGATCCCAGGACCTTGAAATCATGACCTGAGCAGAAGGCAGACACTCAACTGACTGAGCCACTTAAGGCCACTAAAGTGTTAGCTTTTAAATCCGTTCCTCAAGGACTCTTCCTTTCATACCTTGATCTAAATCCGCTAACTTGGTTATTCCCTATCATAGCACCCAATTTGGCCTTCTTAGCCCTTATCCATATATTTAGCTGTGGGATTATTTGCATGAGCATAAGGACCATGACTGTTTGGATCTCACTTTGTTAAGTAGCACACGGCCTGGCACATACTAGAACTAAAGAAATATTTGCAGAATGAATGACTGATAGATTCCACAGATTCCAGGCTACTTGTCAGTTTCCAAGGGAGATAAATCATTGCTTCTTAATCCCCCTCAAAAATCTGTTTTTTTCATAAACCATCTGGTAAATGCTCAGTTGCCAGTTCAGCCAGCCCTGTCTCATCCCATTCATGAAAACCCCAGAGACATGTTTTAATTTTACCCATTTATCTCAATGATGCCCCTAGCCCAGCTTATGGGTATAAAATCTATAAGTAGGAGCATCATTGGGAATTGCCCTAAGAATAACTCACTCGGCTCTGGGGACACTCAGCCAATCAATGAAGGCTACAGTCATACTGGAAAACATTGGCTTATTTAGCATCATCCTGATTTCTAGCCACGCCCCTCCATAGAAGCCAGAAGGCAAATTAGCCAAATAGCAGGTTATTTGGGCATTTTTCCCTGAAAGACATGCCTTCCTAAACTCATCTTAGAGTCTGAAATGATTGTTTTTTTCCCATCTGGATGAATGGTTGGGTCACATAAGCAACCCCCCAGGAATCTCACACGTATCCTCTCACACTGAGGAAAAGTCTTAGGATGGAAGCCACTGTTTAGTCTGAGCTGGACTCACATTTTGGAAGTCTGTCTCCCAACTAAGGGCCAAATTAACCAGATAATTGCACTGTCTGGGTTTTGCTGGACAGAGCAAATGAGTTAGTTGTGGTTGGCCTAGAGGAAGCCTCCGCCTCTTCTCTCCACCCTCTTCCCCCCAAGTTCAAAAACTGCTTGCCTCAGCACTTACAGAGCCAGGAATCAAGAAACCCTGGGGAGGCTGGGGAGGTGTGTGTGTGTGGGGGGGCTGCATCATGTTTCATTCCATTACCCAGAATGCCCTATTGACTCTGTGGGACCTCACAGCAGTGTCCTTGGAGGGTCTAAGACGTTTGGGCCAGGGTGGTTGACCTGTCAAGTTCTTTTCTGTTTATATTTGAGCAGAGGGTCTTTTTCTCCATAGGTACAAGTCACCCCTCAATGGGACTAAACAATGAGGTTGATGAATGGATTAATATTGAATAGACTCAGTTCTGAGAGATGAGCAGACTAGGACTTGTTCGGACAGAGCCTTGGACTTCTTTCCTCTCTAATAAAAGACTACGATTACAATGGTCAGTCTTTCCTCAGTGATAATAGAGGTACCAAGGCATAAGCAATGACAGTGTCCTGCTCTAACAGATGGAGGGAAAGACAAGAAGGTGAAGCATCTGACCTTGGCTCCAATGGAGGAAGCTGGACAAGCCACAGATTTACATATGAATGCCCTTGGAGTCCTGCTCCCCCTGTGATATTGGAGTTGCAATAGGGTTAGGTCGATGTGTGCAGATCCCAGGAAAGGTTCTTGATGCAACTGCTATTCACCTTCTGCTCTTTATATATTTCCTCAACTCAGATGTCTTAGGGAAGCAAAGGTAGGATTTTTTTTCCTCAACATATGTAAGCACTCTTATCATAGTTTGGCTATTGTGGACATTGCCGCTATAAACATTGGGGTGCAGGTGCCCCATCATATCATTAGTAGATTTGTATCTTTGGGTAAATGCCTAATAGTGCGATTGAATGGGAAGAAATCAGAGAGGGAGACAAACCATAAGAAACTCTTAACTGTAGGAAACAAACTGAGGGTTGCTGGAGGGGTGGTGGGTGTGGGGGTTGGGGTACCAGATGATAGGAGGGCATGTGATGTGATGAGCGCTGGGTGTTATATGCAGCTGATGAATTACTGAAGTCTACATCTGAAACTAATAGATGTACTATATGTTGGTTAATTGAATTTAAATTTAAATAATAAAATAGTTTAAACACTCAAAACCATCATGTATATAATTTTGCATGCCCACTTCAGCTTTCTATCCACAGTTCTCAATGGGTCAACCTTTCTTAGAATGAATCTTTGCTGTAGATGTTATATTGACCATAAAGATCATGTGATATTTCAAGAAGTAGTTGTCAACAAGATAGAGAAATAGAAGTTGGATGTTAATTCAGATCAGTGAATTGGTAACAAGTTGAACATTACCCCCATTAGGAAATGATTACTTGATAGAGATACACCTTGAGAGAAATACATGTAATAGCAGAGCCCTTGGCTTTATTCTTCTACTTAACTGAGACTTGTCAAATTATATTTGCTGATGACTTGAAGCTGAATAAGAGAGAGAATATGCCATGCTAAGCCTGATACAAGCGAATTGAAGGAGGTTGTGATATAAGGCCCTATGGAAAAACTCAGCTGAAGAGGAGCAAGATTAGGGAGACTTTGCTTATTAAAATCACAAGGAGGGGGAAGGGGATTCCTGGGTGGCTCAGCGGTTTAGCGTCTGCCTTGGGCCCAGGGCGTGATCCTGGAGTCCCGGGATTGAGTTCCGCATCGGGCTCCCTGCTTGGAGCCAGCTTCTCTCTTTGCTTCTCTCTCTACCTCTCTCTCTCTCTCTCTCTCTCTCATGAATGAATAAATAAATAAATAATCTTTAAAAAAATCACAAGAGGAAAGAAAAGACCTAAGATTTGAACAAATTCTTAATATCTGTAGAGGAAGTCTAATGTGGAGGTTAAGATTGTGACTTCAGAGTAGGAGGGACCAGAGGTGGATCTCAGCTCTACCATATTTTTTTGTGTTGGCCTTCTATTTATAACATTTATATGCACGTTTTGTCATCTGAAAAATGAGAGTAATAATTTCTATCCCCTAGAGTTACTGTGTCGATTATATGAGTCAGTGTAAGTTATATGCTTAGCGTAATTTCTGGCACATATGTTAGATGCTCAATAAACTATAGTTATGGTTGCTATTCTCCCAAAACCTGATACCTCTTTAGGCTGTGTTATCAAAGTACAGCATTTAGAATCCGGGAAGGTGCTGGTACATAAACACACATGCACACACACACACACACACGCACACCCTTACACCCCTACACACCTATACTGTCCTGGTCAGACGCTAGGGACAGGTCCAGTTTTGATGTCACATCATAAGGGGGTATTCCACAGAATGCCTTGTGAAAAGAGTGATTGGAGTCTGGGGAATCTGACATCTGTGAGCAAAGGGTATCAGTATAAGGAACTGAAGATGTTTAGTCCAGAGACAAAGGTCTTTCAGAGGATCCCATCTACTCTGTGTAGTGTCTACTACCTGAATAAAGTAGGTGAAAATGGTAACAGTTACCATATGTTAAGCACTTACAAGATCAGGCTAGATGTTTTTCATTGTTGAATGAGCATTGTCATTGCCTCCATCTTAAAGAATCTGAGACTCAGAGGGAGTAAGTGGCTTTCCCAAGGTTGCCCAACTTAAAATTGGCAGGAGCTTGTCTTTGAACCCAGGCAGTCTGACTTCAAGGCCCTCCTATATTATCCACTGCATTTTTCTGCCAGTGGTGCAGGTATTTAGAGCCATAATCGAATGTGTTGGTTAAGTCACATCCATAATCTTATTCCGGCCTCACCACAACCCTTGGAGATGGTTGCTATGATGCTCCCTGTTTGGCAGATGAAGAAAATGAGGCTCAGAAAGGTTCCATAGCTAATCTGAAATGAGTGATAAAAGTGTCATGTGTGAGTGTGCTGGAAAAACCACCCCAGATTGTCTCACTGGGGTTACAGTTCAGGCTAATAGTACTATCCTGCAAGAACATGGATTTCAACTTGGTATGAACAGAAACTATGAAGCAGTACTAAGTAATGATAAATGGGCCACGCCCCTTGGTAGATGCAGAGTTCCAGTAGAAACTGGGTTGATGAATGTAGTGAATATTTCATAGGAAATTTGGGTACCTAATTGGAGATAACCTTTGTTTTTTTTTCTCTTTTATTTATTTTTGGGGTAAAGATAATATATACAAATAGCAAAAGTTGAAAAGATTAAAAATGGTATCTAATGAAAAGTTCACTTCAACTTTGCCCCTACTAATCTGTTTTCCTTAACCATCCATGAACTTCATTTAACCATTATCACTAATTCCTTGGGCAACTTTCTAGAGAGGTTTTAAATGCAATACCAAATATATGTGTATGTGTATTTTCCTTTGTTTTTCATAAATAGTAGTTGGTTTGAAAAACAGAAATCATTGTAGGTATTTCGGAAGAAGACTTAATGGGAAGATTAGTTACAAATGGTTCAAAAGGGAAAATCATATTACCCAGAACCACAGCAGCCCTACATTCACTGCTGCTGTTGTCACTACCACCATGGCCAGTGGAGAGCCATGAGTCTGCCCTCCCACTGCGCTGCAGGAATCGCCACCAATCTGCTCTATCTGCAGAGGCTGTCAGTGAAGCTTCTGTAGCTACCACCAGAAGCAGAACAATTGCTATCTCCTTCTTAACCTGAACTCTTGCATAAATGGCTCCCATTGTTAGAAATTAACTGAAACCATGTGGCAAAAGCATCTGGGATGTGTAGCTTTAGGCTTTCAGCCCCCATAGTGCAGGAAAGAGGGATGGGTGTGGGACTGAGTGGCAATCAACAGTGAGCAGCACAGTCCATTCTTTTAGCTGTTCAAGGTCCACACATACCCTTCTACATACCTGTACTGTTCTGAACCCTGACTTCTCACTTAATATACTGGTTGTTTCTTCCATGAGAGTATGTGCAGAGCTGCCTCATTCTTGTTAATGATTGCCTGGAGCACCGTCATATGGATATCCAGTAATTTATATTCCATAATTTTACTATAACAAATAATGCCAAACCTGTGTCATTGCAGACGTCTGTTAGCATACCCATAGGATTCCTTCCTAGAATTAGAACAACTGGTTCTAAGAGCAACGCATGCCATGAGTGCTGTCACGCACCTGGAATACAGGGCTTTCTGCAGCTGCTGGCATTGCTACCACCCTCAGCAATTAGCTCTCTTCCACCCTCAGCAGTTAGCTCTCTTCTGGAAGTGGCCCAGATGAGGACAGCTGCCTTGCCCAAGCTCACCTCTCTTTCCTGATGGCAGCTTCATTCAATGACCGGGCAATGCAAAGACCTTGCCCATTTACCCCAATTTGGGACAACTCTGAAGGCCCATCCCAGCTTCAGAGCTCTTTGTGGAATTGACAGAGGCCTTTGCTGAGGTAGCAGTGCAGTCTAACTTCTCCTTCTGCCCAGTGCTGCTGCTTTCCATTTTCTTCTCATCTGATAGTGGTGATACCCAGAGCACTCCCTAGTAAGCCCCCCACAGGCTGGTGTCTATCTCAGAGTATACCTCCCACTATGAGTGTACACTTAGGATCCTGATAGCTATTGCCAGATCGCCCTCCATAGAGGTTGTATAGATGATCTATAAGACCCTTCTGATGTGGATTTCTAGGACTGTAATTGACCCATGGGTTCTGGTGTCCAGCGTGCACAGAATGTCCTCCTGGTTTCAGCTTAAGCATTGATGCTGAACACTGAAGTACTTCATAATTTGCTCTTCCTATTTGACCTTCTTGTGTTTGAAATTCACCAGAGCTTGGCGTTTCTCTGCAGGGCTGAGTCCGGCAGAACTCTACCCGCTCTGATCCACTAAGCCTTGTTTTGTTAACACAATCCTGCAAGATTTATTTGTTTGGCTTGGCTTACCCTGACCTCAGACATTCTGTTTTGTATTATTTTTAAAAGCGTGCAGGTCTCCATGGAGGCCTTTTTCTTTTCAAATCTAAGAACCAGCTGGGGGAATGAAAAAAGCAGGTGGGACACTAGGGCATATTAGCTGAAACATAACTCATTAGAGGAGCAAGTGTGTCTTTTCTTAACCATGGCATTATGAATGTGGGTGAGTTAATCACCATCCTGGCTCTATCTTTAGGCCCACTAATTTAAGAAGACAACAGAGAAATGGAGAAACAATAGCAATGGTGATGGTGGTTAACTTTGATTGAACATTTTCTGTATGCTGGGTGCCATGTTAAGTGCGTCCAGTGCCTTAACTCATCCCACATGATGTGCCTATTGCTGAGGAAGCTGAGGCTCCAAGAGCTTAGATAAATTGCCCAGCCTGGGTCACACAGCTGGTAAGAATGTGCTGCCGCTGGGATCTGAACCTAAGTCCAGCTGACATCAGGGGCCTGCTTAACCAAAGTAGATCTAGTAGAGTATATGTTGAGTTTTGAATTTGTCTTCATTAAGCTCTTTTTCAGTTCCCCTCTTGGATCAGGTTCCTCAAGCACATAATCCCACCGTCAATTCCTATCTTACCTTACTCTTTTGATCTGCTGGATAAATTACAATTTCTTAGGAGGTGTCCTTCTAGCAAAAGACTCCTCCTTTTCTTGCTAACCCCGGTGGCTCTTACCCATCATTTGATGTTTCTGGCTTATTGCTGGATAGTCCTCCTGTTAACAGTTCTGTTTGTTCTTTGTTTTCCTCAAAAATAAATATTTACTATTTGTCTCTAAGTGTAGTGGTACACTTCAGACTATATTAAGACTATAATAGCCCTGACTCTGGAGTCAGACCAGGGTTTGAATCCCAGCCCTGCCACTCCCTAAGTGACCTTGAGCAAGTAACCTGACTTCTCTGTGCTTCAGTGTCCTCAAATGTAAGATGAAAATAATAATAGTAATAATAATAACCACAAGATATACCTACAGAATTGCTAAACCCATGTTTCAGTCTCTGGGATTATTCAGAAATGGAAAGGATATAATTCATGCTTAAAGAAGTTTGTTGTATAGTTAGGGGTGGATAAGAAATATAAAACATTCATGTTTATGTGTGTGTTTTTATTATTTACATATATTTCTAATCATATTTCCCCAAACATATGGTGTTCAACTGGCATCTGGTGCAAACTTCTAACTTTTCCTTGATAGCAGATAGTATAGGTCCTGGTCAAGGTATTCAATAAATGCTTGTTGAGTGAATGTGTGAATGAATGGATAGTGTGGTACAGTCATAGTAGGGTAGGGCCAGAAAGGGACCTTGGAAATCATCTAATCCAACCTGCATGTTTAATAGCTGAGGTTCAGAGCAGGGAAGTGAGTAGACCTAGCACACACATCAAATTATTGTAGTTCCATGTAGAGACCCCTGGCTCCCAACTCCCATATCACCCTTTTTCCTACTACATGTCTCCACTTGTCAATGTTATCATTTATCTTCCCCATTTAAGAAACTATTAGTGTCTTCTGATGGTTTTGGTAGCAAACAAGTTAATCTAATTCTGTAGTCAGGAAGTCCATGTTTTCCACATTTACCCACAAGATGCCTTCTCCTTGTGAAGGCAGGGGTGCTAGGATGGATTCTGAGCCACAGCTAATGGCCGAGGCAAGCTCCAAATAATGAGGGCTGGAGGAAGATTGAGACTATGGTTGGATGAGCCCTGCTGATCCTAAATGCAACAGGGACTGCTTTGCCACTTGGATAGTTCTTCATGGCCTACCTCCCTGGTTTGGCTATACTACTCATTAGCCACTTAATCAAAGATGAGAAGAAAGGTTCCATGAGAACGAGAGCAAGTCCATCTTCTTGTGCTGGGAAAGCTGGCTCATGGTATCATAGCCTCTACCTACTCTGATAATTTTCCTGTCCTTGATGCCATCTCCCTCCATCAATATCTGCTCTGCTCTATCACATTTATCATAGATAAATGTGTCTCCAGTGGAAATTAAGCAGCAGTTCTGAAGGAGAACTTAATAACCCTTTAACTTCTTGAGTGGTGTGTATTAAAAAAATAAACAGAACTTGACTTCTCTCAGCCTGCTTCTTAATTCAAGAAAACACTTACTGAGCACCTGCTCTGTATTTGGCCTTAATGACAGCCTTCCGCTCTCACGGTATGCTCCTTCTGGTGGAAAGATAGATATTTGGGGGGAGTGACTGTAATACATTAGAGACCTGTGCAAACCTTAGTGAGCACAGAAGAGGGATTGCCACCGTTGCCTTGGGACATTCTTAGGAAATGCTTCATGGAGAGGTTAATACTTGGTTGGGATTTGGGGAAAAGAATTAGCTTTGCATCAGGCTGCAAAGGAGGCAGATGTGAATACCAGGTCTCCCAGCTCAAGAACATACTTTAAATTTCAGCTTGTCACATGTGGGGAAAATGACTGGAGTATAGGGTGCATGAGGAGTGGGAGTGGGAGATAAAGCTGGAAAAGAAACAGAACAATCTCTTCGGGGTGGGCTTTGTGCAGCAAGGCAAGCAGCTGGAAATCATGTCATAGAGGCAGTGGGGACATACCTGTCAGATTTTTTAAGCTGTGGAGTGACGTGATCATGTTTTCATTTTAGGATGCACATGCTAATAGTGGTTTAGAAGATTGGCTGGGTAGGAGCGGTGGCCTGAGACTGCTTGTAAATCCCTGCCACATGGTCTTTAGCTTCATTCTCTACCTGCAACTTGCATTTGAAAAGGGAGAAGATGACCTACTTTTTCTTTAAAGCAGAGAGGATGGAACCAGAGCCACACAATGTGTTTGAGCTAGCATCCCATAAAAGCAAGTGCTATCAACTGCTTCTTATTCACCACCTTTGTCCCAGCCACTTGCCCAGACCCAGTTCACTCCCTACATTCCACTTTACTCTCAATCTACCTAAGCTCTCGCCTTGTGGTGCCTTCCACTGCTTATGATTACCACTCCTCTGCCCATTCCTCTGCCCACTCCTCCCCACTTTTGCCCCTCCTTACACCCTTTCTGGCTTTGTCCTTCAGCTTTTGCTTGGCTAACTTTACATTTACTGCCAGCTCTGCTGTCAATCTCTACCATTTAGAGTCTGGCTCACTCCCTGATGAAGGGAGCTCCCACTGGCTTCACCCCAGCCCTGCCAGCAGCCCCTGCCCGGATGTGCTTACACACAGGATTTCAGTAGGAATCAAGGGTTATTAATTAACCCAGGGTGGAGCCCATTATGAAACATCCCAGAAAGCTGGAACAAACCAAAGGGACTTCTGAACTCGCAGCAGGGAAAAATGCCTTTTAATTGACTGGGATGACTTCACCACAAAAATCTGTCTAGCTGTTATGCTAAACTGGAAACTAATCTATTAGATTGTCTAAGGAATCTCCCACCCCACCCTGACCAGAATCTCCCGAGGAGGGAAGTCAGGCCCGCACATAAACAGGACTTATGCTTTGAAATGGATTCTTTTGGATCCTACCCAGACTGGCTGCATTTTCCAGTCGCTGGGAAAGAGAAGGGAGACTGGTATCTGAGAATAAGTTTGTATGTCCTATGGTGTCTACCTTTAAGATCACAGGGGAGATTTTTAAGGTACTGCATACTTTAGAATTCAGCCTAGGCTGAACCTGTCTGGGACCTCTTCTCTCAGGAAGTTTAGAGAGTGGCATGAGAGAATTTCCATGGATGGTGTTGTCTTGGGCTTGGAAGGGACTGATAATAGCCACTGCCTAATCCCATGCTTACATGCCATGCACACACTGAGCACTTCGTGTGGATTAGTTCATTTCATCCTCACAGCTTTCCTGTGAAGAGTAAGTATTCTATAGTTTCTCAATTTCCAGATGAGGAAATGAAAAGGGTCAGAGAGGCTATAAGGCTGCACAGCTTACAGGTGGCAGAGCCAGAATTCACAGTCTAATTCCAGATGCTATTTTAGCAGGCAAGGTTTATTACAGGAAAGTGAAATCCAGGCATAACTTGGTGAATTTCTTCTCATGTGTAGAGAGAGCTGGCTTGTGCCTGAGACTTGTTCCAAGGGACACAAGCATGGCATCCAAGCTAGCCCTTGCCTGCCTTTTCTTCTTCATCCCCTCCATTATGTAGCTTAGATTGTAGTACTAGCAAACCCTTTGTGGCTCCTTTCCTGTCCAAACACCATCTTGTATTTACCCCATCCATGCCTTTTCTTATGGAAATCTCTTCTCCTGGGACATGCTTTTCCAAATTTTGCTTGTCTTCAAGATTTAGCCCTGGTATTATTTTCTGTTCTTCCCCTGACCACCCAGAGGAGGCAGGGCGAGTTGCTCCTTATCTGTGTTCTCACACACCTCATGCATATGTCTATTATTACACTTACCATATTGCTTTGGAATTACTGGTCCACCTGCCTATCACTCCCTTTAGACTCTGGGCTAATAGAGAACATGGATAGTACCTTTAGTCATCCTAAAAATGTTTATTGAGTGCCTACTATGTGCTAGAGCTACAATGGTGATTAAAAACAGATGTAGCCTCTACTGGATAGAGCTTAAAATCCAGTGGAAGAGTCGGACATCAACTGCATCTTCAGTCTTTCTCTCTCTCTCTCTCTCCCACACACACACACACACACCCCACACATCTCATAATTACAAGCTGATTAGGAGCTGTGAAAGAAAGATTCACAATGTTATAATAGCATCTGTGGGTAGACTACCACTGGGCACTTGTTCGCATACATAGTAGGTGCTCTGTGTACTCAGATACATGATCTGTGCTCACTTAATATCTCTAACTTATCTGTGATAGGGAGAAATGAAAAAGGAACAGAAAATATTGGATCCACCAAAGAACGTCCCAGGAGATAGACTCACCCAAATATCCTTTTGCCTGGTAAACAACACAGGTCAAGCACTAGTCTGACACCAATGATATAGAAAAGCAGTGATACAGTATCATACAGGGAAGGCAGTGCTTGACATTAAGTGAGCCACCATCTAGGAGTTTACCTCTATAAATTCATTTAATCTCACCACAATTACACCAAAGAGACACTGATGGAAGTAAGACTCAGCAGGGTTAAGTGTCCTGCCCATGGCTGCACAGCTAGTAGGTAGGAGAGGTGGAGGCTCCAAAGATGCTCTGGAGCCCACACCGCTGACCCTACATCTTACTGCCTTACACCCTCCTGTAGAACTGGGACTCATCATGGCATACTTCCTTGCTCTAAGTCATGATGCTGGTAATAGTAGAGCCAAACTACCCCCACTTTGTCTCCTCTATTTTGAAGTCTGGCATTCAAAGCACCAGACAGGTGGCAGAACTGAGCCTCATCTTGGGGGATCTGGGGTTACACGTTGGGGGTTCAGAATGCGTGTTAAAGGAAGGAAGGAAGATTGGCTACTGCAGGTCTACTGTGTGCTCTTCATCACATCACATATATCATGTTTCTATATTCAGTCCTTCAGCAACACCTGGGGTGTGAGTCTTGTTATTGTCCAGATGAGGAAGCAGGCTAGGGGACGCAAAGTAGGTGTTTGCAGAGTTAGTGGCAGAATTATGACTGAAACCTATATCTGTCTGTTTTGAAAGCCCATAATTTTCCCCTTAACTCACCTGTTGCCTAGCCAGACCTGGAAAAAAGGCTTGCTTTGTCTGGCCTAATGCAGTTTTTCTGACTGATTTTCTCGGAGACCATAGACAGACAGCCCATCTGGGTTTTCTGACTTCCCTCTATCTGTGTTGCTGGAACCTTTTTCTGATCTCTGAGCAATAGCCCTGAAGTTCCCTTCATGAGCTTATGGGTGGGTTCTCAGCCTGTTTAAGATAAAGTGAACCAAGTGACTTCCCACCCACCCCAATGGACCTACATTCTGTCCAGACAGGGAGGAGACCAGCAGCCCACCCCTCTGGCTGCCAGGAAAAGCAAGGGAAACGGGTGAATCTCCACTGACTGGGCCAGGACATACCAGGGCCCCAACTTTGCGTTCATTAGACAGAACCAGGTTTTGATCATTTGTCTTAATTTGCTTATTTTTGTACAGCCACTTTGGTCTCCCTCTGGCTGCCTTTGCTCTCTAGGCTCCTTCATGTCTATGGGGATAAAGGGGCCAAAGTCCTCAGGCAGCACCAAGGCTCTTCCCAACCAGGGACCAGCCTGCCTTTCTCACAACCTCTTTGCCTCTTTCTGCTCAGTGCTGCCCCCAAGAGTCTTTGGAGGAGCCAATATTTAATTTAGATAGTCTCTTGTTTATAGCAGCTTTCCCTTTGGTGCTGCATCTTGGTTTCCAAAAATGTTATTTCTATGAATATCTATCCATCCGCCTCTTCTTCCATCCACATACCTATTTGTTTATGTGTTCACCTTCTCTCTGGAACCTAGGTCTCTCACCACTCCTTTTTTTTGTAGTCTCAAAGCAGTTTACAACTAGCCTTCTTTCCCCTGAATACCTTCATGAAATTTAGTATTTCATAGTACCTACCAATAATAGCGATAATAGGACTTTTGTATATTAATCACTTGCTGCACACACACACACACAGCTCTGATACTCTGGCAGGAGCTTGCTATACATACCCTCACTTCATCCTCACAGTGACCTTGTAAGTTGTGTATTACTGTCACAGGTCCCACCAAGCACATTTAAGTTGGCAGAGCTGTTTTGAACCCCTGGCTCCCAAGCAGCCCATACTCTATAAAACACTATATTTTCCTAAATCTCACTGCTAACTCACCCCTCATTCCTGGATATGCATCTACTGCCCATTCTGGTTTCTTCTAACCTTTGCTTTAAATGCCCTTTGCATATCTTTATTGGGAAATGACACTGAGATTCTGGAAGCTAATAGGCTCATTTTTATTAATGCTTATTACTACTGTATATTTTACTTATATAGAGGAAAATTTATTGTTGCCTCAGAAGAAAGAAAATAGTTTGAGACAGTTCGGTGTGATGGACGAAGCTGTGCCTTGGATCAGAAGAGCAAGGGATCGAATCCTGACACTGCCTCTTATTACCTGTGGGACTTTCGGCATGTGACTCTGTGTTCCAAACTTCAGTTTCTTGATCCAAAAAATGAAGATGATGATGATAATAGCAGTACTATCAGCACATTGTAAGAATTTGATCAATTTTCATTAAGTCAGAGGGGATCCTGGATCTAGGTTGATCATTTGTAAAAGGAGGAATTGGCAAATGCATAGAGCACTTTCTACCTGCCAGCCCTCCCCCAGCCACAACAGATACCACTGCTCAATGAAGGCATGCTTCCCAGCCGAGCTTAGGGCAGCTTCATTATTCTTCACACAGCAGCCAGAGCTGGCAGTAAAATGAAACCCATTGGTGACCCCAGAGGAACTTTCAGTTCTCACATTCTGTGGGTTTAAGCCAAGCCTGCTTAGAAAGGATGGCAAATTATGGATAAGGTGGTTGAATCATGAGAGATGAGCTCAGCTAGTAAATATATGAAGGGAATGAAACCAAGAACTCTGAACAGCAGACCTCTGAATCCTATTCTGGTGATCCGTAGCCTGGAGCTGTCTGCTAGAGCAACTGTTTTCCAGTTGTATACCTTAGAACCATGGTCTTCCACTGGGGTACCTAGGGTTGTAGACTCCTGAGCATCTTTGGAAAAGCAGGGGCAAGAAAAGAAGGAGGGAGAGGGAAAGAGGAAGAAAGAAAGGGAAGTGAGAATGAAAAGGAAGGGAGAAGTAGGAAGAGGAAGAATGAGAAAAGGGAGAAAGCTTAACCATTCCTTCTTCTATATCAATAATTCACAACCAGGAGAGATTTTGCCCTCCAGGGGACATTTAGCAATGGCTGGAAACATTTTTGGTTGTCACAACAGGGAAATGCCACTGACATCTATGGGTAAAGGCCAGGAATGTTTCTAAATATCTTAAAATACACAAGCTAGCCTCCCACAGCAAAGAATTATCCAGCTCAAAATGTCAATGCTCCAAGGTTGAGAAACCCTGTTCTAGAGAGAAACAACTCAGAGATGACACCTTTTGTGTGGTGAGTCTTGTTGTTCCCTAAAGATAGGTGATGGTAGTATAATTTATAGTGGTGAGGGCTTCCCAAATCAGACCTCTCCAAGGAAACTTCACCTTCACAGTTCCTTTTAGTCAGCATCGTAGCCTTGGAACAAGGACAGGGCAAGGGCCTTCTCTCCCATTCTTACCTGACAAAGACAGTGAGGCAGAAATTCCTGTGTGACTTCCCCCAAGATCACACAGCTAGGAAATTCCAAGAATGCAGTTGAAACCTAGGTCTATCTTATCCCATGTTGAGTGATTTTGCAACACAATCCCACATAATAAATGTGTCCCCTGGCTTGTACCCAGTAGCTCAGCAAAGGCCTAAAGTCTGTTGAAATCTTTAAGGGCTGGACCAAGCCTGTTGTAAAAGTACCAGGATTTGTTTTAGTTGAATATGGTAAGATGCAGAAGTGACTTACATGAATGATCAAGTTCATTGTATTAGTAGTCCTCTAAAAGTAGGGATGTCACACACTTTGGGGGACCACATGAACACCATGGCCAGTCAGGAGGCAGAAGGAGCTAGGGGGAAACGTGGGCAAGAGCCTTTGTTATGGTCTTGCAGGAAGGAATGGGCAAGCAGGGTAAGCAGCCTTATGACTGGCTAGTTGGAATAGCTTCAGCAGGCTCTGGGGTGTAGGGGGTTGTCCTTGGTTTTCTGGTACCTGGCCCTTGAATCTTAGGGGGATGGTCGCCTAGAGTGTGAGAGCCCCATAGAGCAGGTGGTTGGCACATGGGCTCTGGATTGGTTTTGGCTTGCATTTGAAAGGCGTTCTCTGTGGTGAGTTATTTACCATCTCTGGGAATTGACTAAAATTCCTGTGAGAGGCAGTCTTTCCAGGGTCAGCAAGGCCTCAAGATGTCAAAACATCAGAATACAGAAAATAAGACATGGTTACTACACCTGTGTAAAATCCAAAGCCTCACCATACTACAGCTTTTTTTTTTTTTTTTTTTTTTTTTTAGATTTTATTTATTTATTCATGAGAGATGGGGAGAGAGAGAGAGGCAGAGACACAGGCAGAGGGAGAAGCAGGCTCCATGCAGGGAACCTGACAAGGGACCCGATCCCGGGACTCCAGGATCACACCGTGAGCTGAAGGCAGGCGCTCAACCGCTGAGCCACCCAGGCATCTCTATACTACAGCTTTTTAACAGTCTTTTAAAACAGGACTCTTTTATTTCCAATTAAATCTTATATATAAACCTCACATTTAAATAAATTAAAAAATAAAAATTACTGCTTTTCTTGATTCTTAGCTGGAAAACCCTGAATCCTTTGAACCTTCAGGAAGTGACTAAAGCCCCCTCCTTAGATGGCCTCTTCAGAGGTAATTCTCCCGCAGTAATCCTACCATGACCTCCAGGCCCACTGCTCCCCTTGCCTCAGGTTGCAAGAAGTCTAGTAGAGTAGCTAAGAGCAGGGAGCCTGGAGCCAGACTGCTTGTGTTCACTTGGTCTGTAACCTCCCAGCTGTGTGACCTTGGGAAATAAATGCAGTGTCATTGTACTATAGTGCTCCCAGCTATAAAGTGGGCATAATACTAAGAGGACCTACCTTAGGTAGTTACTGTCCTTAGAACAGTGGCTGGCACATAGGAAGGGCTTAAAAACTATTATTCATTTTAATCATAATGTAAATATAATTTACTATATGCAATTATAAATATATTGCCACTGGAAATACCAGTGGTATTCATAGAGCTACCTCCTCTCGTCCTATTATAGCTAGTCAGTAGTATCACTACTTTCATTTCTGCTTTTCCAAAGACTACAACTGCTGCTTCTACTTTTGCCTCTGTTGCTCCTGTTTCTCCTACTATTGTTTCTACTGGGAATAACCACTGCCACCACCACCACTGAACATTACTACCACCGAGTAAAAGTAATGTCAGCCAGGTCCTTAGAGTCAAAGCAGGTGTGAAGGTGCAAAAAAAGGCATGATCCATCACTGCTGGGCCACCAGTGACACACTCATCCTGTTTCTCTTATACCCTTTTTGCATTCCCCTTCTTCTGGGTTTAGGGGAAGTTATTTATGAAGTCTCCAGACATGTGGGGCCATCATTGATGAGGCTCTGTATGTGATTCTAAATTGATGAGGTGTTTTTTTGGCACTGGATATGGGAGTGCCATTGTGAGTTAGCAGTGCAGAGGTCCACCCTGCTCCTGGAAATGGACAGAAGACCCTCCTTCCCTTGGCTTCTTGACATGGGAATGCATTGATTTCAGGTGATTCTTCTTGACACTGTCCCTTGCAGTCCCCATTGGGAGATTCGGTTCAGGTTGGCCCTGAGCCCTATCTGGATCATGCTGTTTTGGAACTACTGGTGCCCCTGGGGAAGAAAATGAGCATCTGAGAAGAACTTGGCCTTTAGAAACCAGAGTCCCTGCTGAGGAAAAGGAATCGAGGAACAGCTCCTTTGCAAAGAGGAAAGTGGCCCTTGGTCTCCCCCTTTCCTGAGCCCAGCCTTAATTTGGAGATATTTCACAGTGGACTTTTGAAGGGGTGACTGGTTCATACCAAGCTGCCTTAAAGGCTTGGAGCAGAAACCTATGGGGACTTGCAAATCAACCTCGGGAAGAGAAATTAGCTATGTCTTGTCTCAGAACTCCCAAAGCCTGCTCCAAAATAAACACATAAGCTGTGCCGGCAGGGAAAGCTTGGGCCTTTTTTCTTCTTCATTTTAGAAACTCCATGTGTGCATTATTTTAAATAGGCGCCAGCACACGAGGCCCTTTTAACAAGATTGAAAACAGATGGGGCCTCAGGCTGTTCAGTAGCTCTCAGAAATGAACATGGGAAGTGCTAAGCCATCTTGTGTCCAGGCAACGTTCATTTTCTCCTCGAAGCATCAGTCGGCCAGGCCTCTCATTTCCAGGGAGCACAAGTCTGTTTCCTGCATCAGGTGTGTCAGCCAGGGGAAGGAAGTATCTCCTTTCACTGAATTTATCTGTGTTTGCATTTACTTAACCCTTTGGCAGCTTGGGAGAAAGGAGGATTGTGCTATCCTTGGAGGCCCCAGGCTTCTGGAGCTGGTAGCATTAGATTTACCATCCTTATTATCAATGGGATTATGATCCTTCATGGTTCACATCTCTCCAAAGGCTCCCAGTCTTGCTCCATCTATTAGCCAGAGTCCTTCCCATAGCTCTAGACCCTTCGTGGTGTGACTTCTCTGGCATTCTTCCTGCCCTTTCCTGCCTTGTCCTTCTTGCTTACTCTGATCCAGGTACACTAGACTTCTCATGGTTCTTTAAAATCAAGGGACAGAAAACAAGTGTTGGTGAGGATGTAGAGACATTGGAAACCTTGTACACTGATGGAAGGAATGTAAAATAGTGCAGCCACTGTGGAAGACAGTATGGCAATTCCTCAAAAAGTTGAACATAGACTTACCATATGATGAGCAATTCTACTTCTGAGTGTATAACCCAAAGAACTGGAAGCAGGGACTCAAGTAGATGTTTTTAAATTCATGGTCATAGCAGCATTACTCACAATAGCCAAACGTAGAAGTAACCTAAGTGTTCGTTGACAAATGATATGTAAACAAAATGAAATCTATCCATACAATGGAATATTATTCAGCCTTCAAAACTTCAAAAGGAAGGAAATCCTGACAAATGCTTCAGTGTGGACAAACCTTGAAAACATGCTAAGTGAAATAAGCCAGACGTAAAAGAACAAATACTATATGATTCCACATATATTCACATTGTGAATATACTTAATGCCACTGAACTATATGCTTAAAAAACAGTTAAAGTTGTGAACTTTATATTTGGTGTATTTTACCACAATGAAAACAAACTTTAAAAAACAAGTGAGCACACTCTGCTTTAGGACCTTTGCTCTTGCTGTTGTTTTTGCCTGGAACCATCTTCCCCAAGGTATCCTTACCGTGGTTCTTTTTTCTTTCTTCTTCTTTTTTTTTTTTTTTTAAGATTTTATGTGGGATCCCTGGGTAGTGCAGTGGTTTAGAGCCCGCCTTTGGCCCAGGGCGCGATCCTGGGGACCCAGGATCGAATCCCACATCGGGCTCCTGGTGCATGGAGCCTGCTTCTCCCTCTGCCTGTGTCTCTGCCTCTCTCTCTCTCTGTGACTATCATAAATAAATAAAAATTAAAAAAAATAAAGATTTTATGTATTTATTCATGAGAGACACAGAGAGAATGCAGAGACATAGGCAGAGGGTGTAGCAGCTGCCTGGCAGTGGCCTTCACGTCTACATCTCAGTCTCCAAGCCCCCAAATTGTCCATCGTTCCTCTGGGGAAATGTGGGGAAACTTTCACACCTGGTTTGCTTAATCCTATAAATACACTTTTCTGAACATTCAGCAGAAAAGTGTTTGAACATGTGGAGCAAGCTCTGCAATGAGGAGAAGTAGAGAGAAGCAGATGTCAGGGGGACATTAACCATCATTCTCTTCTGCATAGTTAAACTGTGGTCTTAAAATTCCTGAACATTTGCCTGATCTGTTGCAGGAGCAAAAGTTTGTGGCAGGTGGCAAAGTTCTTTCCTAGGTCTCTCAACCTTAAAAGCTCTGGGGGCTGAGGTGGTGCCACCATTCTGTTCCCCCTAAAGGCTTCCCCTCCTTCTCTTTTCCCCTGTCTCTCATTCCTCTTCCCCACTTTTCTCTACCCCCGCTTCTTCCCCTTCTTCTTCATTTCCTTCTTTCCCTGAAGACATTATCAAAAGCTTTCACTTTTTTTCTTTTAAAGATTTTATTTATTTATTCATGAGACACACACACACACAGAGAGAGAGAGAGAGAGAGAGAGAGAGAGGCAGAGACACAGGCAGAGGGAGAAGCAGGCTCCGTGCAGGGAGCCTGACTTGGGACTCGATCCCGGGTCTCCAGGATCAGGCCCTGAGCTGAAGGCGGCGCTAAACCGCTGAGCCACCCAGGCTGCCTGCTTTCTTCACTCTTGTAGCTGACCTGGCACAGGGAAAAGGACGATGGGTACAATGGTTGTTTTTCTTTGATTCTCACTTGCTCTTGTTTCTTGTGGGTCTTTGATTCTCACTTGCTGTTGTTTCTTGCGGGTCCAGTTTTTTTGGGAACCGGAGCAGGAAGGGGTAACTAGCAGGGCAGAACTAGGGCATGCCTGGGTGCTCTGGCTGACATCCATCAGAACCCCACCTTAATCTCTACTCAGTGTACATCTAAGCCCTGGAGAACAAGCAATACTGGGCCATGAAAAAAATTCCTTAGAAATCAGAGTGCCACACTTACTGGTGATTTTTTTCAAACTGGACTTCTTGAATTCTTGCATTGCCAAATATGATGATGATGGCGGTGGTGATGTTGAATCTTCATCATTATCTTTTTTTTTTTTTTCATCATTATCTTCATTGACAGTGTGAAGATGATAATGTTGCTCATGAGGATGGTGATGGTGCTAACATCTTAACCCTGTGATCCAGACGAAAATCCTTACTGGGATCAATCCACTGTCGTTTCTCCAACCTCTTCTTCCACTCACTCCCTCACTATCTCTGTTCCAGCCACACTGCCTGCCTTGCTGCTCTTGAGCTACATACATAATGCTCCAGCCTCTAGGCCTTCCTCCTTGCTATTCTCCCTGCCTGCAGACCCTTTCCACCTCTTATTGTAGGATTTGCTCCCTCCCTTTGCTTGTAGCACTGATAAAGTGCCACCTTCCCATGACCCTCCTTATTTGACATAACGCTCACCTCCCAGCACTCTGTCCTCTTTCCAGAATCTGTTTCTTTCCCTGACATATTGTTTATTGTTAATGGCCTATTTTCCCCACTAGATACAAGTTCCATGAGAATGGGGAGTTTTGCTCATTTGCGGTCGTGTCATTAGATCCTGTCCTTGGCATAGTAGCTGTCAAGTGCATGAATGAATGGATGAATGGAGTCAGAGTTGTAGCTCTCTTGCTCCATAACCTTGTGATCTTGGCTGAGTCATTTGTTCTCTCTGCTCCTCAGTTTTCTCGTCAGCTAGTGGAGATACTAATACTTCGCCTCATATCAAGAGGTTGTTGTAATGATCCAATTAAATAACATAACCATGATAGCTAACATTTATTGTGCACTTATTTTTGCTTATGCACCTTGCTAAGGGCTTTTATCAATTCATTTGATGCTCACAATTACCATGGGAAGGCTTATTTTATAGACAAGGGACTGAGGTATAGAAAGGCTAGCCTGCCTCAAGTTTTACAGCAGGTAAGGCATAAGAGCTCACAGACTCGCAGTCTGATTCTGAAAACCAGCCTATACCAATCACTTTGTAACCTGCAAATCACTGTTGCTGATTTTTTTTGTTTAGTTTTTAAAATGTGGTTAACTCCATCTGATTTTGGATTTTCTATTACTTGAACATTTAAGAATTTAGGGTTTGTCATTTTAACTTTTTCTGTATTTTTATATTTATTTTGACATGTTTTTATGGATTATTGCTCCCTGCCCTGCCTTCTACACACACACACACACAAAGTGTTATGTTTTGATGAGCTGAAGATACCTTTGCGTCTACACATTGTAGCTGGGTGCTTTCACTGAGCTGCCAGGCACTGCTCCTGAGTGAGATTTCCTCATCTGGAATGGGCCACTAAGAGAGTCTGCAGACTCTCAAAGCCTCTTTTGTCTACAAGGTGAATCTGAACTGGTGGAAAAGACTTCAGATGCCAGGCAAGGAAGTCACTGAGCCCACTGGGCCCTCAGAACTAAAAACACAGCCTGTGCTGGGAAATCTACAGGAAGCAGTTCTTGCTGACAGCAGGCCTTGGGCCACCTGCCAAGTGTTTGCAGGAGCGGGGCAGTTGGAAGAGGTAGAGTGGTGAAGGAGGGGCAGGGGCCCATGGGCTTTGCTGACATGGGAAGGTTTGAAAATTAGGGCAGCCACATGCACAAGCAAAGCCCAAAGCCAGCCAAGCAGCCCTTTAGCTGACCCAGCTCTGTGCAGTAGAACAGAGTCACCTCTAGTAACCCACTTGGTGCAGTGTGAAGGATGTTGGCCTGGGTTTGAGTCCCAGCTCATGTAACTATTGGGTTGTAACTTTTAGAAAAATCACTTTGCCTCCCTGGGCCTCACCTCTGACATCTACAAACTAGACATTCATTTATTCAATGATATTTATTAGAGCATTGTGCTGAATGTCAGGTACTGGTTTGGGTGCTGGGATAGAGCCATAAATGAAACAGACCTCTGCTCCCTACTCTGGTGAGAGAGATGGACAATTAAATACTAAAGTGGAATGGATGTAAATCATGTCAGATGGGAAAAGGGTACAATTATGTCATTGGGGATGAATGTCGTAGGGAGAGTTCAAGCAAGGAAAGGGGGCATGGAGTACCGCAGGTGCTTTGCAGGGAGGTGCCTCCTGGGGGTGCCACTGAGTAGAGATGTAGGTAGAGTGGGAAGGTGCCCTTGTTGCCATCTCCAGGAAGCTCTAGGGGTTGGGGGACTGGAGCCTGGAGTTTGCTCAGCATGCTTGACAATGGGAAGGTGACCAGTGTGGCAATGGCAGAGTCAGACAGAAGTGGAGAATAGGGGATGGTGGAAGGCCATCAAGGAGGTCATCAGTTCTTTAGTGTCTAAACCATGTTGGACATTAGAGACCAGGTAGCGCTTAGGTTTTTTGTGTTTAGTGCTACTTGATTGTTGTTGTTGTTGTGCGTCCTTCTAATGAGTCTCTTGGACGTTAGGAAACTCTGTGAAAGAACTTAAGACATGGAGAGGATCAGAGTACATGCAGAATGCTGATTGTTTTTAAAGGAATTTGTTAATGACACAGTTTGGTTCCCAAGAGTAAACATAACAATCTGTTAGGGATTAGAGTGGAATTTTGATGATAACTTGCTAAAGGATGCAGGAATGCCCTAATCCTACCTTGAAAATCACCACCCCTGTTCTAGGTTCCTAAGGTAGCCAAATACACAGGGAAGAATAGCAAATAAGTCCTGGAATACCTTTAATCGTTAGCTGGCCTGGGCCCCCCACCCCAGTGCAGGGCTCTTTGCTAGAGCTGGTGTGAATCCTGCAGTTAGGCTCCAGATCATTTGTGGATGTTATTTATTAAGCATGTGGCTGTTATTACTAAATAGACCCAAGGTATGACAAACACAGTTATGAAGAGAGAAAGCAGGACATCTGGGACTTTTGGCAATCAGAGTTTACTGCTGCCAACTCATGGAAGAGAGAGCAGTAGAGGGAAAGGTGGATGCTGAGATGAGCATCTATGAGGAGCTACAGGCAGAGGAGAGGAATCGACATGATGACCACACACATCATCAAGCACTCAGCTGCAGAGAAGCCAGTGTCACATGTGGTTGCCTGGCTTTTCAACCTAGCAATGACCTTGCCATCTGTCACCTGTAGCATTATGATACCCTGACCTGCAGATTAACAGTTCCTCTGCATAGGGTGTAATGGGAAAGGTTGGAGAATGGGGCTGAGGGTCAGAGGTTGACCACCCAGCATTAGAAAAGGTACTGGAGGCTGCCCACCTTCTCCTGTCGACTCTGTGTCTGTCTCTTTCTCTCTCTTCCTTCTGAAAAATCTGTGATATGCTTAAGGCTTTGAAAAGGGGCACATTCTAAGGTTTAAGGGTACAGTCTCGACCAGATGGGTCTTTATAAACTGGCAGGAATTTCTAGTATCTTATCAGCCACCCTTGGATTCCAGAACAGTCTGTCTGCAAGCTCCTTGCCTTTCTCAGGAACTCTGGACAACATCTTTTTGTGTCAAAATCCTCCTTCAGTCAGGCTTCATGGTCAAGGCTGAAAGCTGCCACCTTTGCATTCCCACACATTCTTGGTTTCTTGAGCACATTCCCATCAGTCATCCAATTGCAAGTCCCACTTTCAGTTTTTCTCTCATCGATCTGTTGGCCTAATAGCATCATTCAGCTTATTGTAATGATGACTGCACACACCATTTCCATTCTATCATCAACATCATAATCACCATAGATGCAGTTATTAATAACCAACCATGAATACCCCATACTTTCAGTAATATTATCTACTTGGCATCACGTGCTTGCCAGGTACCAGTTCCAGGGAGAACACCCTACGGGTAGCCAAATACCCTACGGGAAATTGAATGCATTCTGTCTTTTTCCCTGTGTGCATGCGTGTGTATGCTTGTGTGTGCACATGTCCATGTGCGTGTGTGTTTCAGAACGGGACATGAGTTTAATTATAAAGAGGTGCTTATGTTGCCTTCTGATCTAGGGGGTTGTGGAAGAGATTTTGTTAGTGGATAGGATTCCAACCATATCTAATACCTGTAACAGAGCTTGGAGACTAGAAAATTCTTTGTCAATATTTGTTGTTAAATATGTAACCACTCCCCTCCACTGCAGCCTCTAGTGTTTTCCAGCGGCTTCCTTCCCCCCCCCCCCCGCCACAAAATGTTATACCCTACTCCCTGGAACCTGTGAAAATGATATTCAAAAGGGACTCTGCAGATGTGATTATAGTTATGGACCTTAAGATAGGGAGAGTGACCCTGATTATTCAGGGCCCACACAAGCCCTTAAAAACAGAATTTACTCTGGCTAGAGAGAGAAATGTGGCAGAGGGGGAAGTTAATAGATTTCTAAGAATATGTGACATACAGTGCAAGGGGCCTTAACTGTCTTGGAGAGGCTCCCAGCTGACACCAGCAAGGAGGCAGAACCTCAGTCCTTCAACCACGAAGAGCTAAATTCTGCCAACCACCTGAATGAGCTTGGGAGCAGTTTCTTCCTAGAGTCTTCCAATAAAAGCCCAGATGATTGACACCTTGATTTGGGCCTTGTGAAGCCCACAACAGAGAAACTAGCCAAACTAATATGGGCTTCTGACTACAGAGCAGTGAGATAATAAACTTGTGTTGTTTGAAGTACTTTGTGGTATTTGTTATGAAGCATGCATATATGCATATACTTTGTGGTATTTGTCATGAAGTATGCATGTATATTTGTTATGAAGTATGCATACATTTGTTATGTATACATATGTATGTATACATCATATACATAGATGAATGCACTATACAATGCACAGCAGAGTTCAAGATCCTTCTGGACTGGTCTCTGACCCACTTTTCTACTTCTGCTTCCTATTATTTTCCTCCATAAACTCCATGCCCCAGCTACAAAAGACATGTCACCATTCCATTGATCCAATAGCCCTGTATTCTTACCTGTGCTTTCATTACTAAAAGCTTACATTGGGCCTTTCCCCTCCTTTCTGCCTGGAAACACCCTCCTCAATGTTATAGGCTAATGGATCTGGCAACGGACAGTTTCAGAAGGCAAGCTACATACATAGCATTAGTAGATATCTGCTTATCAAAAATAAAAATAACATTTTATTTAGCAAGCATTTTTGAATACCTACTGTGCTCCTGAAGCTGGATATGAGGCAGTGAAGAGCTTTCTAACAAAAATACTGCTTGGCATTCCTTTTTCATAAGATGTGATGTGATAATAGATTTTTCCTTCAGTGATAATTGAGGGACGCTAGTTGAGAAATAAATATCTGTAAAAATGAAAGGCACTGTAGATGTGATTGACTCAGTTGATTATAACTCTTTCATTTTAAAGATGAAGAGAGGGCAGCCGCGGTGGCTCAGTGGTTTAGTGCCGCCTTCAGCCCAGGGTGTGATCCTGGAGACCCAGGATCGAGTCCCACGTTGGGCTCCCTGCATGGAGCCTGCTTCTCCCTCTGCCTGTGTCTCTGCCCCTCTCTTTCTCTGTGTTTCTCATGAATAAATAAATAAACAAATCTTAAAAAAAATAAAGATGAAGAGAATTACAGTGGATAGTGAAGGGTTTGCCTGTGGTCATTGTCATTAAGTCATTGTCAAATCCAAGGTTTAGATCCCTGCCTCAGACAACAAGGCGAATTCCTTTCCCACTATTCTTTGATTCTTCCATGTACATGTTTTTAAAAGTCATAAACAGGAAATCTCAGGTAATCCAACACTTTCAGGTATTGTTGTGATCAGTGTTGAAAGCCTCCCACACCAGGTCTTAACAAGAGTAACAAAATACAAAAGTCCCTATATGTGCGTAATACTGCAAAAATCTACTTGTCTTTTTTTTTAAAGGTTTTATTTATTTATTCATGAAAGACACACAGAGAGAGAGATGCAGAGACACAGGAGAAGGAGAAGCAGGCTCCTTGCAGGGAGCCTGACGTGGCACTCGATCCGGGTCTCCAGGATCACACTCTGGGCCGAAGGCAGGCACTAAACCACTGAGCCACCCAGGGATTCCCTCTACCTGTCTTTAATGATGTCTAGAGACAATCTCCCACAAATGTATAACATGACTATTTTCCCTTTCAAAACATTCAGCTGGTTTATTTTCTTGGGCTGCTTCCCTCTTAGAATATTATACTACTTGATATCAAGACTCACTGTAAAGCTGCAGGTAATTGAGAAAACTTGGATCAGACTCAAGGATAGACAAATAGATCATATATGAAGTGACTTGATGTTTGACCAAGGTATGGTCAAAAGACTCACTGTAAAGCTGCAGGTAACTGAGAAAACTTGGATCAGACTCAAGGATAGACAAATAGATCATATATGAAGTGACTTGATGTTTGACCAAGGTATGGTCAAAAGTAGAATTTAATCCTTTCTTTAATGCCATTAAAGAAATGCCATTAAATTGCAAGGTATGCAATTCTATTGGGAAGGAATAGTCTTTTCAATAAATAATTGCAAAGTATTTGAATAACCATTTGGAAAAATTGAACCTCAAATCTTACACAAAATATTAATTCTACATGGATCACAGATGTAAATGTGCAAAGACCCTATTTCTAAAAAAGGTCATATTGTGGGTATCAGGGTTAGGGTGTGGATATATCTTTTGGGGAAGACAGTTCAACCCACTGCAGTTTTTACATGAGCTCCGAGGCTCTTCAAAAATAGTTGTTCTTTGAGATTCTACCGAGGGCCATCATGCTATCACGAAGGAGAAGTATTTGGATACCTCTGTGTTCATATACAAGTTTTGTTTGTTGAAATTTTTAAAGAGTAAAATATAGAAGAGTGCCCTCTCTTTACTACTGTGGCTCTCTATGCTTGATCCAATAGAGGCTTGCTACCCCTAACAACCGAGGCATTTACCTCCTGTAATTATTCATAAACAGTAACTGGGAAATAACTCTAGAAATCCTGACCTGAACATGATGAACTTCTAACTTGTATATCTAAACCTGAGTGTGTCTTTTTTCCAGATATCTCTTTCCATTTGGGCAGCAAGACAGCCCATGAGGCTTTGCCACCTTGGAGTTGGAGATTCTATCATTCAAGATTGATTTATTCCTTTTCTTCAAATTTTTGGTGCCCAAATGTTCTGTGTTGCAACTTTCTTCTAACTTCTTTTCTCCACACAGTCAAGCAACAACTTTTATTGCTAATTCTTTTTTGTATTCTCACCAGTGAAGTATCTTAAACATGATGGGACTGAATTTTTAGGGCCTTAGACTTAATAAACAGGTCATTACCACTATTTACTAATCTGGACTCATTAACAGAGCTCATTGCTTTTCACCTTGCCACGACATAATGAGGCTATTAATTAATGCAAGAGATGTAAGTGTCCTGGGTTTTCTTTAATGCCATCTGGGGAGATGACTAGGTCTTTGGTCATAATTCTGTTAAATGTTTCCAAGGGGATACATTTCAGTCACTGTGAAATGATATTTTCCTTCAATATAAACTTGCTTTTCTCTTAAAATGGGCTATTTTAAGGTCCCTAAAATTCGCAGTTGTAATCCACCCGGTGCCTTATTCAGCTAAACAGTGGGGTAGTGGGGTATAGCAGTTAAAAGCATAGGCTGGAGTCAGACTGCCTGGGTTTAAATCCTGGGTTTTGCAAGTTATTTAATCTCTCTTTACCTTTTTTTTTTTTCCCCAATCTGGACAAGTATGAGGATTAAATTAATTCATACATGTAAAATGCTTAAGACAGAATCTGACGCATAGTGAGTTTTTCATATGTAAGAGAAGTTATTTATATTCATTTAATCCTGAGAAATAGCTTTTGGCATCTATTGTGTAAGAGGCACAGTTTGGTAGTATGCATTTTCTAGGATGGGGTTACAAGTTGAAGTGTCTGCACCCTACAGAATTTACATGTTGAAATCCTAAGCCCCAATACCTCAGAATGTGACCTTATTTGGAGATAGGATCTTTATAGAGTTAAGCGAGGTCATTAGAGTGGACCCTAATGCAGTATGACTAGTGTCCTTATAAAAAGGGGATCTTTGGATACAGAGACATGTGTAGGAAGAAGACAATGTAATGAAAAGGGAGAAAGTGGCCATCTACAAGCCAAAGAGAGAAACTTGAAACAGATTTTTCCCTCACAGCCCTCAAAAGGAAGCAACCCTACCAACACATTGTTTTTGGACTTCTAGCCTCCAGAGGTGTGGGAAAAGAAATTTTTGCTGTTTAAGCCACCTAGTGGTGGTACTTTGTTATGGCTACCTTAGGAAACATGGTTATGATAACCTGGAATCACTGTCCCCAGGGAGTATATAACCTGGTAGAAGGGATGTATTCCATAGGGCTTTGGTCACAAGCAACAGAAATTCAGCAGATCTTGCTTAAACGAATAGGAAAACAAAAAGATGAACTTATAAAGATACAGATGTATTGCAGTAAAGCCTAAGGGCAAGATTATAGCTGGCACATAAACATCAAGACTACTCATCTCTTGTCTCTGCCCCTCTCTTAGAGACTGTGACATTTTCCCCTCTGCCTCCTTTTTTTCTGTACTTTCCCAATCCAGATAGCAGAAAACATGGTCTTTGGTTATACTCAGGTTTTGTATATTAAATACAGCCTGTAGAAAGAAACTGTGTGAATCACTCAGCAGTTTTAAATTCTAATACAAGGGCACCTTATTCCTCCACCCTGGGTCAAGTGCCAGCCCCATCAGCTGTGACTGAGGGGCTGAGAACTATTTCAATGCACAGCTCTGGTGCTTCTACTGTAACCATGTAGGTGGATGAGGGAGGGGCTATGACCAAAAGAGGTAGCAGTGGGCAGATGATGAGGAGGACTCCATTAACAGTGATAAGCAATCACTAGCTGTGATGTCATACTACTGCATAACCTGAAGCTGGAGAAATCTAGGGAAAATGTTATATTGAACAGCCTTTGGCCTCATGTAGTCCTGAAGCTGGAGTTGCTTCTTCCACTTTCAAGGAAGTAGAAATTAGTAGTGGCTAATAGCATGGGTCTGTGAATCGGAGACATAAGAGTTTCAATCCAACTTTGCCTTTTATTATGTGACCTTGTACATAGCACCATGCTTGTGCACCTTGGATTCCTCATGTTTCAGAAAGGGAAGTAAAACATTATCAACTTCCTAAGATTCAGGTGAGATATAAGTGTATACTTGGCACATACAAGTACCCAATAAATGTTAATAGTTTTTAGCATCGTTATTTTTTTACGAATCCTTTTGTGTTTTGCTTTCTCCTTCAGGCTGAATTCTCAGAGTTGAACCTAGCTGCCTATGTTACTGGGGGCTGTATGGTGGACATGCAAGTCATGAGAAATGGGACCAAGGTTGTGAGGTAAGGAGGACTGAGATATAGAAAACCTTCATTTGAGAGGCATGTGTGTGGGTACCTCACAGAGCTAACCCCTCTGTCTGCTGCCTCTGACCTGACTCCCACACCACATGTACTTTCACATACTGAGTGTTACTTTCAAAGAGTTTTAGGTGTCGTTGTGATTGGAATTACTAGCCACACAAATAATATGGAGAAGCAATGGTGGTGTGCTGGAACGAGCCCTGAGCTTGCAGAGAAAAGACTGGAGCATTTATGGCTTTGTGACGCTATTTCAGGTATATTATTTAGTCTCTATTACCCTCAGATTCCCATCTGCAGCATGACGATTGCAACACTCAAGTAAGAGACATGTATGTGAGGGTGCCCTGTTCATTCTAAAGTGCTATACAAATGTAAGGGTTTATTAGAATGAGCTACAGCCTGCTTCCAGCATATGGCAGACTAAATGTTCGAAGAATCCCCTCCTAGGACATCAAACCTAAAAGTACTGTATATACCATTTTCCAAAGAATCTGTTTATAATGTATGCTGAGCTTGAAGAGGAGTAAGGGAATTCTGCAGAAGCCCAGAAAAGTCAAGAAAGTACAAATCCACAGAAGAGATAGAGTTGTGTTATATACTTCTACCTATTAACATATTTCTACCTATATTTCTAATATTAATATATTAACCAGAATAATACGGACCAGGTCTCCTGAGGATTTAGCTGGGGGAGAAATAGGATTCAGATTTGGGGAAGTAAGGAAAACAGGAAGAACTTTTGAGGAAGAGGGGGCATTGGTTTTGAGCCTTGTCAGTGGTAGAATATGGGCATTCTCTGCATCATAAGGGTAGGAAACAGTCTTTGTAAATGCAGACAGGCAAAAAAAGAGAGCATGTTTGGAAAATTATGATAATTCAACTAATTCAGCCATCATTTACTGAGAGACTACCATGTGCCAAGAAAGACGTTATTTGGCTATTTCTAATAATGATGGGCTAGATTATTTGGACCAACCTTGCCACTGAAAACAACTTAAAAAACTGGTTTTAAATAATGATCATCTTGAAAGTCTTCAAAGAGTTGGCAAGACATTAAGGAATTACCAAGAAGAGAATAATGAGGAAAAGGAAACCCAGAAAGATGAATAAGTACAAAAGTTACCTTTTTCTTGAGAGCATTTGCGAAGTCTAGCAAATTTGAAAATTGATTTTGATAGCCTAGCAGGAACAAGGGAGACAGAGGTCAATGTCCAAGGCCACACAAGGTGGGGAAAGTAATGATAGCCCCCCCACAATAAGCTGAAACCCCAAAGGACCACATCTTCAAGATAAATGAGAATTCTAAGTACATGAGTCCTCACAAGTAATTGCAGTTTAAATTGCAGTTTGATTGAACTTCTAGGCAGCCTTAAACTTGGTTTATGGTGATCCCAAACATGCCAGACATAAAAGCAAATTGTATGTAGAGGAAGGTACTTTCATCCTAGGCTTGATAAATTTTTTTTAGAATAGCTAGCATAAAGCCAAAGACAACCAGGCACAGACACCACGAATGAGAAGAAACAGAAACAATAGACAACAGAAAGAGACCCTGAAAGATGTAAGGTACTGGACTTATCAGATAGCAGTTCTTTAAAAAAATAATAATTAACTTGAAAAAAATCAGATTTGAAGATATCTTCTAGAAATAGAAAACAATAGTAATAAAAAGTGACACAACCATTTTTTTTAAAAAAACAAATACAACTTCTAGACTTGAAAACTATAATAATCAAAATTGTTGGATGTGTTGTGTTTAGCAGCATATTACACACCATTGAAAAGGTGATAATGAAGTAAAAGTTGAGCTGAAGAAATCTAATGAAGCACAGAGAGAAAAAGATGAGAAATGCAGGAGAGTTGATCAGATCTTTTGAGAAAATCTTACATTTAAACAATCTCAAAATGAGATGGAGCAGAGGCAATATCTTAAAAATTGATGTTTGAGAATCTTTCAGAAAGTTACCAAACCACCAAAACCAGAAGCTCAGCAAATTTCAAGCAGGATCAATAAAAAGAATTATACACCAACACGCAATAGTGTAAGTACAGAAAGATGAAGAAAAAGCATCTTAAAAACAGCCAGAGAGAAAAAGGCAGATTCTTTATTGGAGTAACAGACTGAAAGCTCCCAGGCAGCAGTGGTAGAATGACATCTTCAAGATGCCAAAAGAAAATAATTGCCAAGCTCTAATTTCATCTTCAGGGAAACATTTTTTATGAATAAAGGCAAAATGAAAACATTTAGACAGAGAATACCCTCACTAAGGGAAGAGTTTAAAGAACATGCTTTAGGCAAAAAGAAAATGATTCTGGAATAATATAGAGCTGCAAAAAGATATGTACAACAAAGAAGGTGGTAAATATTAATAAATATTGTCTTCAAATAATATCTATAATAATAATCTATAATGTCTTATAGATTTAAAAAATATGTGAAGAATTAAAATACATGACAGTAAGATAGTAGGGACTGGGAGAAAATAGAATTAAGGTGCTCTGAGGCCATTGTATTGTCAAGGAGGTAAGTAAACATATTGATTAATAATAGGCTTTGAAAAGTCAGAGATGAATGAGGTAGTTATACTGGGGTAATTATGTAAAAAAAAAAAAAAAGAATGCAGTAAAACTTAAAAGCTATAAGGGAGGGAGGGGCACCTGGGTGGCTCAGTCAGTTAATTCTCCAACTCTTGATTTTAGCTCAGGTCATGATTTCAGGACCTTGGTATTGGGCTCTGCATTGAGCTCTGTGCTCAGCGTGGAGTCTGCTTGTTCCTCTCTTCTGCTCCTTTCCGCCACCCTGCTCTTGCTCTCTCTCAAATAAATACATAAAGCATTTTTTTTTTAAAAAAAAAAAGCTATAAGAGAGGGAAAAGAAGAAATAGTAAAAGAAGACATGAAAGGCAAGAAAAACCAACATAGAATGTGTATTACAAATAAAATAAGGCGGTAGATTTAAATCCAGATATATAAGCAGACTGATATAAATGGCCTGTACAGCAGTGCTGGTTATAAAGTACTGAAAATTTTCTATACAAGTTGGTCAATAGCTTCTGCTCATAACCCAATGAATACCTTCAGCTACACTTACCCCATGGATGGGCATGACCACTGGGCTGCTCTTTTGTTCCCCAGTTCACCACACTTCTGTCCTCAAGCACACATCCTTATTCTTCCCATGGTCAGAGGATGCCCAAACATTGTAGGGAAGGCACACCCTTGGAAGCAGTGGTGGAGAGAGAAAATGCCTGGTTTCTTCTGTCCCTTCAAGGCTATAAATGTCTGAGTCCACTGGAGTCGCCCTCTCATGGTCACTTGTGAGAACTACAACCTTCAGAAAGTATCCTGTAAGTTAAACTATTTGCTATCAGGAGTATATATCATTAATTGCATTAAGTATAAAAGGACTGAATGCTGTAATTTATAGGGCATCTGCATCAGAATTTTCACAGTAGGTTTTTAAAAATCCAGCTATATTCTATTCAAGATATTTATCTAAAACATAGGAATATAAAATTTTGAAAGTTAAAGGATGGAAAAAAAATATATATATATACCATTTAACTGAAAAGAAAGCTAGGTGATGTAGCTGTACTAATATCAGGGGGGAAAAAGAGATTGAAAAACATTACTAGGGCAAAGGAAGTAATGCATTATCATAAAGATAAGAAAGAGACTAATTTTAAATTTATGAGCACCAAACAAATGCCTCAAATTATACTTCAGAAATTATCAAATTTATCTGTGCTTATGCCCCACTCTATCTGGGAAAGGAACTGAATTGTCTTATTTTGTAATATATAGAAACAAGAATGTCCATCCTATTAGACCTCAAATTTGGCTACAGATTAGAATTATCTAGGAAGTGTTTTAAAATTCTGATGGCCAGGCAATATGCTAAACCAGTTTCGCCAGAATCTCTGAAGGTGGATTTGGGAATCTGTAGTTTTTACACTCCCTAGGTGTTTCCAGTGTGTAGGCCGATGGAGAACCTCCCCAGAAAGCTCTCACATCGGCCCTGCACTGGGTCTGGGTCAGCTGGGGCTACGTGTGCTGCCTGACACAGAGACAGGGAAAAGTGCCATGTGATGATGAAAACAGAGTGAAGTGATGTATCTACAAGCCAAGGAAAGCCAATGATTGCTATCAGTCACCCTGAGGGAGGGACAGACATGGAACAAATTCCCTCTCAGCCCTCAGAAGAAACCAATTCTGCTGACACCTATATTTCAGAATTTTAGCCTCCAAAATTGTGAGAGAACACTTTCCTATTGTTTTAAGCCATCCAGTCTGTGGTACATTGCTTAGGTGGCCCTAGAAAACTAATACAGTAGTGCTTTCCAAATTTTAAGTGCCTGTCAACTCCCTAAAGACCTTGTTAAAATGCATATTTCCATTCATTAGGTCTTCGAATAATAGCACCTGAGATCCTGAATTACCTACAGGCTCCCAAGTGAAGCTAATGCTGTCAGACCTGAAGCCTCAGCTTGAGCAGCAAGGGTATGGGCAAGCTCCCAGAGGCTGCTAGTGTTGGTAGAAGACCATACCTTGAGTAACCAGAGCTGTGAGGGCAGTGCCAATATAGCCAAAGCACTGGGTTCAGGGTCCATGCAGCTGTTGAGATTTATTCTGTCCAAGTCCAGGATGGTGCTTACAGTCAGATGGACAGCTTGTTTTGGCAAGCCACAAGTTCACAGACCTGAGAGAATGTGCATACAAACCAGGTAGCTCCAGCCCAACTCACGATGTATCCTGCAGGAAGGGACGGAGTCAGTAGGAATCTTCCTCTGCCACATAGTACTGTTTCAAGCCCAGCTGTGGTCTACCAAAGTAGGAACGTTGAGCAGAGTTCTTGACTTGCAATATACGCTTTCAAAGAGACTTAGGTGTTGCACTGAAAATGACTTTAATCACTTTCAAATGTGCAGTATGAGCAAGGCCTACATTTTCTGAAGTCATGCTTATAAGAAGTGCCTTCAGAAAAGTTGACCAGAATGGATGGTAGAGCAGACCACAGCTGGTTTTCTCCAGCATCCATCCTTTCTACTCTGAGGCACAACATCTAGATTTTTCATATGGGTGACCCCTTCCCAGTATACAGTCTGTGTGGTGTCTAGAGCTGATGTCATTTGGTGTCAGACTGAATCAGAATATTGTAATGGGATCTAAGACAAGCCAATGAGGATCCATTGTGAGGCTTTTACTGGAACCCTTGAGTGGGAGACACAAGTGCATTCTGCTGGGGCTGCTGAGCTGGTGGGACGGATACCTCGAGCTGCTGGTGGCCATCTCTTTTTTCCCTTGAGGTTTTGCTAGGGTTGAAGCCAAGGCAAAGGAAAGTATAGCCAAGGGAGGGACAGAGAGTGAATGACCCGATGATGTTATTGAAGGCCCTGGATCCAGATTCATCTCCAAACCTTAGCCAAAAAATATCCCTTTTTGATTAAGCCAGCTTGAATTACACATACAAAATTCATGAATTTTTATTTAACAAACACTTTATAGCATTTCCTACGTGCAAGGCACTGTTCCAAGCACTTAACATGTATTGACTCATTTCATCCTTTCAGCAACTCTATAAGGTATGTACTATTATAATCCACATTTTCTAGATAAGAAGGCTGAAGCACCAGTGAGTTGGGTAATGGAATCAAGGTCTCCAGCCGGTAAGTGGCAAAGCTAGTATTTAGACCTAGGCAGTTTGACCTCAGAGCCCCTGTGGGGCACCACTTCACTGGACCCACCTCTTCAGCACGGGGGAGACTGCTTCATAGAGCTGCTTAAAGAGGCAGTATGTTCCTCCTTATGAGTGTTGTGCAAAAGTACCACAGCCATCTGGTAGGAAAATATTGAGAAGATTCATGCACCTGACTTTTAGTCGGTAGGAATTTACTGAAATGAAAGGACACTAATTAGTGTCCTTAGATAAACATGAAACATATGAAAGAATAAAATTCATCGATAAAGTTTAAGTATTTGGTCAGATGCAGAATATTCTAATAATGTAATACTAGTGTGTAAGTCACTTTTAATGCTCATATAATATTTCGTCTTTTTTTTTTTTAAAAAGTTTCGTGTCTTTTAAATGACTATTTAAAAAACTATAGCTATACTAATTTGTTAATGAATATACAATATAAAAAGATGTGAATTGCAACCTCAAAAACATAAAATGTAGGAAGAGAGAAGTACAAAAGAATCTGTATATGATCAAAGTTAAGTAGTTATGGCTTAAAATAGACTGTTATTAACTATAAGATGTTTTATGTAAGCTCCATGGTAACCATAAAGCAAAAACTTATAGGAGATACACAAAACAGAAAAAAGAAAAATTCAAAACATACCACTATAGAAAATGTTCAGCCATAAAGGAACACAGCAAGAGAAGAAGAAAAGAACAAAAGAACTACAAACCAGCCAGAAAACAATTAACAAAATGGCAATAGTAAGTCCTTACCTATTAATAACGACTTTAAAAGTAAATGGATTAAATTCTGCAAAAGACACAGAGTGACTGAATGAATTAAAAAACAAAAACAAAAACAAAAAACCCCCAAGATCCTGCAATACGCTGCCTATAGGAAAGTTTAAAAACACTTATTTTAAAGATATACATAGGCTGAAAGTAAGGGGATGGAAAAGGATATTCCATGCTAATGAAAACCAACAGAAGTGTCACTATACCTATATTAAACAAAATAGGCTTTATGTCAAAAACTGTAACAAGAGACAACAATGGACATTATATAATGATAAAGGAGTCAGATCATCAAGAGGATATAGCAAATGTATTATTATCTATGCACCCAACATCAGAACATCTAAATATAAAAAGCAAATATTAACAAGTCTGAAGGAAGAAATAAACAGCAGTACAAAAAAAAATAAACAGCAGTACAATAATAGTAGAGAACTTCAGTACCCTTAAGTTACATCACTGAGACAGAAAATCAGTAAGATAACATTGGACTTGAATTACACTTTAGATCAGATAGACCTAACAGAAGGACACAGCACTGCATGCAATTGCAACAAAATATATATTCTTCTCAAATGCACAAGAAACATTCTCCAGGATAGATTATGTAAGTTAGAAAATAAATTTTAGCAAATTTAAGAAAATTGAAATAATATCAAGTATCTTTTTAGACCACAATTGCATGAAACTAGAAAAAAAAATAACAGAAGTAAAACTAAAAAAAAAAAAAAATCTGCACAGTAAAGGAAGCAATCAACAACATGAAAAGACAACATTCAGAATGGGGAAAATATTTGCAAATCACCTGTCTGGTAAAGGGGTTAATATCCCAAATATATAAGGAACCGATACAACTGCAGAGCAAAAGACCAAATATCCAAATTTTTTAAATGGACAAAGGACCGGAGTTGACATTTTTCTTTTTTTTTTTAATTTAATTTTTTTTATTGGAGTTCAATTTGCCAACATATAGCATAACACCCAGCGCTCATCCCACTAAGTGCCCCCCTCAGTGCCCATCACCCAGTCACCCCAACCCCCCGCCCACCTCCCCTTCCACAACCCCTTGTTCATTAGTAGACGTTTTTCTAAAGAAAACATACAAATGGTCAACTGGCACATGAAAAGATGCTCAACATCACTCATCAGGGAAATGCAAATCAAAACTACAGTGAGATACCATAGCACACCTGTTAACATGACTATTAACAAAAATGGCAAAGGGTAGCAAGTGTGGGTGAGGATGTAGGAAAAAGGGAACCCTCATGCACTATTGGTGGGAATGCAAATTGGTGCAGCCACCATGGAAAACAGTATGGAGGTTAAATTTTTAATAAAAAAATTAAAAATAGAGTTATCATATGGATCAGCAATCCCACTTCTGGGTATATATTCAAAGAAAAGAAAATATTTTGAAGCGATATTTACACTCCCACGTTTATTGCAGCATTATTCACAGTAGCCAAGATGTGAAAACAACCTACATATTTATCAGTGGATAAATGAGTAAAGACAACGTGGTATATATACAATAGAATATTATTCAGCCTTAAAAAAAAATAGGAAACCTGCCATTTGCAACAACATAGATAAACCTGGAAGACATTATGCTAAGTGAATTCAGACACACCAGGGAAATACACATGATTTCACTTGTATGTGGATTCTGAGAAAGCTAAACCCAATAGCAACAAATAATAGAATAGTAGTTATTAGGGGCTGGCAGATTTTGGGGAATGGGAAGACATTGGTTAAAGGGTACACACAGTTATAAGATGAATAAGTTCTGGGGACAATGTAGAGCATAGTGACTAGTTGATAATAACGTATACTTGAAATTTGCTGAGTGAGCAGATTTCAAGTGCTCTTAGGAGGGAAAGTGGTAAACTATGTCAGGTGAGGAGAATATTAGCTTGGTTGTGGTAATCATTTCGTAACATATACATATATCAAAACATGTTTTACACCTTAAATATATGCAGTTTTTATTGGTCAGTCACACCACGATAAAGCTGGGGCAGAGGAAGAGGCAGCACTTGGATTTGAACCGTGATTTCTGATTCAATGCCAAGTGAATTTCCAAGTGTCTTTATGTCCTGAGACTCTGTTATTCTCTTCCTCACTGTACCCACGTCCATTCCATGGCCTCTGGCCCTGTCAAGCCTACCCCAGACTGGCATGTGTGGACTCTTGAGTCTATACAGGAAGCAGCAGGACTCAGAGATTTCTCCAGACATTGAGTGTGGTGTAAGCTCATCCTGGGTATAGGATGTGTGTGTTGCTCTCCGTCAGAAATGTGTTGCTCAGATCTGAGAATCCACTTCTCTGAGCCTTCATTTCTTTATCTGTAAAAGGTAATCATATTTTACATAGTTTTGGTGAAAAGTTTACTCATTTGTTCCATAAATATTTATCAAGGGCTTGCTAGGTTGCAAGCTTTATTCCAGATATTGAGCATTGTATCAGATGGGAGCTAAGCAGAAAACAGAATTCACCCACAAATGGTTTATATAAATATTGTAACGAAGGAACCACTTACAGAGAGTAGTGTGTGGGGCTAAGGAAACGTGATGCATCCAGAATGTAACAACAGCAGGAAGCAATTATCATCCCTAGGGATGAAAGGGCAGGAGAGGAAATAGAATTAATAGATTTAATCTAGTAGGTTTCACCTAGACTTAAGCAGGAGAGTCCCGCACTTGAACCAGCAGTGGCGGAGGAACATGGCCACCTCCAGAGTCATGGTACTGAAGCAGGGTGGGCATGAGAAAGAAACACCACCACCCTTCCCTCCCCTGCCCTCCAGGCTCCTGCTGGGGCCTCAGTTCGGCCAAAGAGAAGCAGAGACTGGTGAGCGGGATTGATGCCTTCCACAGATGCCCCACAGCATGAGGGTAGGAGGCTCAAAAAGAGACTCTCTTAGGAAGTCACCACTGAACAAAGCAGACCAAGTCTCTGTTCAAGGTCAGATTCTAGTAATGTTTTATAAATAGCAAAGTATTGCATACAAGTTGGTTAAATCATCAGTAATTATAGCAATTAAAATGATAGAGTCCCTTACTCTGGTTTCTGTCAAATTCCCAAACTAGGGTGCGCTGCCAGGCAGCCCGAGGTGCTTAAGAGCAACCCAGACATCCAGGTTCTCAGTAAAGTTGCAAAATTCTATTTAGAAGGCAGAGCAGGGGCCATCCCAGGGCATGTTAAGATTCATGCTTTGTGATGGCCGTGGCTGTTCTGGGCCCAAATTCAAGACTGGCTCCACAGTGGAGTGATAACAAAGGGCAGCCGTGCCTATACAGACAGATGGGATTCAAAATGCAGGACAGGAGAAATCAGGAATGAAAAATACCCAAGGAGGCAGACGTTAATGAGGCCCCAGCCTAATTACACAAGCCCTGCTCTCAGTTTCCAGCATTAGGCAACACTAAATTACAGGCACCCGTTCAAACCACAGTGGCTGATAATGTGCATCCGCTCATTAGAAGGTCAGACCTCAGAGAGGGTTGAAGAGAGGAGCCAGAAAGCATAAGTAACACAAGACCTTGAGGAAAGGCATCAAAGACTCCGATATTCCCCCTGGTACCCACCCTAGTCTTAACCGTTTCCAGGGAAGATGCTTGGGGCAAGACAGATGTGTCAACCTGTCCCACAGGAGAGGATATTTTATTCAGTCTTAGAAGTCCAGAGTTAGAAGAGTCTCTCTTCCCTTTTCTTTGTGTCCTCATTTTACAGATGGGCAAACAGTAGCTAGGAAGGTTGGGAAGAGGGTGATTTGTTCAAACCACCTATCACATTAGCTCCTGATGAGCTCTCAACTTCCCTGTCTCTGTCCTGGGAACTCTCAAACACCCTATCAGAGCACATTGTGAAACAATGTTCCTTTACTCTTTATTTCACACATAATTGCCTAGAGTCTTCTGACCCTCATGAACCTAGAATTTAAAATTCCATTGGGCACCTGGGTGGCTCAGTCAGTTAAGCATTTGCCTTCACCTCAGGTCATGATTTCTGGGTTCTGAGATCTGAAGTCCCTCATCAGGCTTTCTGCTCATCAGGGAATCTGCTTCTCTCTCTCCCCTTCCCCACTGCTCATTCTCTCTCTCTCTCTCTCTCTCTCTCTCAAGTACACACCAGCAAGTATTATGAAGAGTGAAGGATCTGCTCCCACCTCAGTCCCTGTGCCTGTTTGGAAAAGTTCTCCCTTTAGCTCTCCTAAATGGTTACAGACCCACTGAGCATTCCCTGCTTTCCTTTCATTTATTCATTAAAGATGTGCCGGGCACAGAGGATACCACAGTGAACAAAATAGGCAATAGCCTTTGTGGAGCTGAGATCTAAATTGCAGAAAGTGGAAAACAAACAAATAAACAAATATGCATTCTAATGGCAGGTCATGAGAAGTAGTTGAAGCAAAAGAAGACCTAGAGAGGGACTGCTATTTGAGGAAGTGTGAGCTGGGAAAGTGACTTAAATAGAAATTGAAATGAAGTGAGCAGAGTGAGCCCTATGGAGTGGGAGGAGTTTCCCTCTCTCTTGGTGGCAGACATGCACATGGGTGAAGGTGAGGGATAGCTGCCTGGGGTGGGTCCAAAGCCCACCTTCCACAAGCCTCAGGGCCCTGGACCTCTGCACCTTTCTAGCTCTTGGTTTCCCAGTCTGTAAAGAGGGAAGAAGTGGTCCTTACTCCACTTGAGTGATTTGTATGAAGTAGTGATTTGTATGAAGTAGATAGAGCAGGGCCTAGTGCAGTCTTTACACTTGCTTTCTTCATCCTGAAACACTTCTGCAAATATTACCATGCCCCACCTTCTCACTTTCTTTCAAATTCCTGATCAAATCCTGCCTCCTCAGAGAGACTTGCCAGACTATATATTATCTCTGCTCTCGAGGCCTAACTGAACACTTTTTTCTTTAAGCATTTATTCCTGCTTGAAATTATAGATGATTGGTAGGTGGCCAGCTAGCTAGACAATAGATAGCTAACATAATATAAATAAGATGTAATAGATTTTATTGTATTATTTTCTAGGACAGAAGACTGTAGGCAGGGACTTTGTTTTGTTATTACTGTATTCTCAGGCCCTAGAACACTGCCTATCACATATAATAAGGTTCTCAATAACTATTTGTTCAGTAAGTAAAGGAATGAACCAGCCTTCAACTGATCATTATTAATTCCCCTGTCTCCCACTGGACTGGACCTTCCTTGAGGATCAGGTTAAGGACTCTTTTTCTGAATTGTACCCCCAGTGCCTGGCAAAGTGCCTAAATCTTTGCTGAAAGCATTCAGGACCAGCCGACTCTTCGAATGAATAAGAATCCCACAACTTTGCAAAGTAAAGCAGTAGCTTGCACTGGGCGCGGACTTGCTGACCAGCACACCGCCCACCTCCTCCTCTCCCTGGGAGGGGTTGGGGTCTGGGAGGCCAGAGACAATGAATCATTGAGGTCCCCAGCAGCCTTGGAGGGGGAAGGCTCCGATCTATCTCTTCACCCAGGGCCTTTGCCCTCACCACTGCAGGAGAAAGCAGGATCCCTGGGGACTTGCAGAGGTGGGGCGTGGGAACAGGGAAGAAAGCTGCATAAGAAAGAGACAGTGAGAGTCTGTAAAGAAATGCCAGGCTCTGCTGCCCATGCGTCTCCAGCCAACGGGCCAGCGGCAGATCTGCCAACTCCCCCAGGAGAAGGAGCAGCACTCTGACAGAGAAAAACAGTGTGGCTCCTGATTCCCAGAATCACAGAAATTGGGGGTGGGAGAGGCCTGCAAGACCACGCAATCTTCTGCACCTTCCCACATGCTATAGCCCCTCCTGGGAATGGCTCTGGTGCTGGGTCCCATTTCATGTTCCCTTGGGGGACCCACTCCCAGCCTAACAGTTTACTGTGGAAGAAGCTGCACATGGGGTGCTTGGGTGGCTCCGACTCTTGATTGTGGCTGAGATCATGCTGTCTGGGTCGTGAGACTGAGCTGCGAGACTGAGCTGCGCATTAACTCCGCACTGAAGGCAGAGCCTGCTTGGGATTCTCTCTCCCCGCTCTCTCTGCCCCTCCCCCACACTTGCTCTCATTCTCTCTGTCTCAAAAAAAAAAAAAAAAAGAAAGAAAGAAAGAAAGAAAAAAGAAAAAGAAAAGAAATTGCCCTGATGGTCACTTCACCCTTTTGGTTTCGGTGTCCTGGCCTTTTCTCATTCCTAAGCAATTACTTTTTACTGAAAGGCTACTGGGTACCCGGTACTTCTCAGTGGCAGGTAATTTCATCTGCTTTTGAAAGAAATGGACACTTTGCAAGAAGGGGAATGCCTAGTTGGAGGCCACACAGCTAATGAGTAGAGGAGCAGGGTCCACAGTACTGTGATTTTGTTATCATACAATTCTGCTACCTTAGGGGAAAACCTTAGGGTCAGAGTCAGGTGGTGGTCTTGGGTTCCAATCTTGACTCCCCACTTGCTCTTTGTATGGCTGCATGAGGAACCCCACCTCCTGATTTCCAGGTTTTTCAATTGTGAAATGGAAATAATGCCTACTTGGAGGGACTAAAACAGGGTAGGTCTGCCACCAGTGTCCACTCTCCAAATGCGCACTCTGCCCCTTCCTCGCCCTGCCACCCCATCACTTGTCTTGCACACTCTCTCCTTCCTGGCTTCTCAGGATAAGCCTGGTAGAAGGAGGGAGGGAGAGGAGGAGACGATCTAGGTCCCCCTCCCCACCCCAGGCAACATGGTAGAGTGAGAAGAACCCCACAACATGCATGCAGTGATCATTTATTCTGCTGAACTGTTTTCAGACTCTCTCTCTGCATTTAAGCAAGTCCACCTGCTTCCTCAGGGTGTGTAGATCCACCAATTCAATGACTTTCCAATTTCCTGTGAAGGTGATGAATTTGGGAAACTTCTGCCCTGCTTATTAAAATGCAGATGCTCAGGCCCCATTAGCAGAAAGCCTGATTCCTGGGCAGGGCCCAGGAATGTGCATTTTGTCGAGCTTTCTCTACTAGATTCCAATACCAGTTCCTTGGACCCCACTTTAAGAACCATTGTACAACCAGCCAAATGGAAAGGAGCAGGAGGCAGACAGCTGCAACACAGGATGCTACATGATTTTATTTTATGTAGTTTTAAAATAAGTGAAAATTTTAGTGACATATACTAAACAAATTTGAACTTGCTGAGATGTTGTATGTTCAAAGTCTGTCTCTAGCACTTACTGCCTGTAGGGCTTTAGAGCAATAATTATTTCCTCTCTGAGCTTGTTTCCTCATTTGTAAATGAAGGACAATTGATAGAATCAAAGGAGGTCATATATATGGTCATATTTGATAGACTATAAAGTCATATATAAACATCAGATGTTATATTAAGATGGGCAGTTTTTTTCTGGGACATTCCTACCATAGGCCAACTCACCTTTCTCTGTCTCATGGATTTCTGCAGTACCCTCCTCACCGGTCTCCTTGCTTCTGCCATCACCCACGTCTCAATTGCTATATAACAAACTTCCCCATAACGTAGTGGCAGCTTAAAGCCACAACCATTTTTATTTGCTTGCAATCTATGGGTCAGGAATCTGGACTTGGTCAGGCAGTACTTCTGCTGCAAGCAGTGTTGGTTGGGCTTGCATGCAGCTTGTGGCTTGGCTGGGCTGGAAGGCCCAAGTAGGCTTCATACTCAGGCTTGGTACCTCAGTGTCCCTCCACCTGACTGACCCCTCTTTCTCCACATGGCTAATCCACTTCCTCATAGGAGTGCAGTCTCAGGAGAGTCAGACTTCTCATATGGCAGCTGGTTTTCAAGAGGTCAGGTTACAAGAGGGGTGGAAGGTGTCAGTGTCTTCAAGGCAGAGTTAGAAGGTACACAACATTACTGCTGCCATGTTCTAGTGGCCAGAGACAGGCACAGGGGAAAACTAGATTTAAGGAGACCCCATCTCTTGATGAAAACAGCAGTGGAGAGTCTGAGGACACATTAATTCCCCTTCAATCCATACTCCAAACAGCAACCAAAGTGATTCTTCCAAAATTTAATCAGATACCAAGCCCATGTTTAAAATCTGCCAAAGATTTCCCATCCTTCTTAGAGTGAAATTCACAGTCCTAACCATGGTCTGCAAGGCCCCTACAAAAGTGTTCCTTATCTGTCTCCAGCATGAAAATATAAGCTCTTTGAGTATACGAATCTCACCTGTTTTACAAGTCACTATATCCCTAGTGCTTATAATAGTGGCTGGCACTATTTTGGTTGAATGAGTGACTGATTCTTATATTCCTCCTTTTGTTTTATTTTCTTTGTTTAAGCCCACTTCCCTGTCACCAGGCTGAGAGGTCCTCAAGGGTAGACATGTTGCTTTCATCATTGCAGCTAGCTGGCACCTAGCATTGTACGTGATAACCATTGGGCTTGAGTCCTACCCTTTGTTTGAAGCCTCAGGCTTATGCTTTCAGAAATTCTTATTGTCCTTCTTTGTTCTGAAACATATATTGATCTCTTACTATTCTCCATATAATAAGCTAGTGAGTTACATCCATCTTATCATTTATTTTTTTTAAAGATTTTATTTATTTATTTGAGAGAGCAAGAACAGAGAGAGCGAGAGAGAGAGCACGAACGGCGAAGGGCAGAGGCAAACTGAGAAGCAGACTCCCCACTGAGCAGGGAGCCTGACTCGGGGCTCGATCCTAGGACCTTGAGATCATGACCTGAGCCGAAGGCAGACGCTTAACCAACTGAGCCACCCAGGTGCCCCGTAACTTATCATTTCATTTAATCCTCAACACAACTCATGATATGATATGTCCTGTTGTGATCCCCCTATTACAGATGTGAAAACTGAGTCAAAGAATAGCTGAAAAGCTTGCCCAAGGTCACACAGAAAGTGGAAGAGCCAGGATTTAAACCCAGGCAGGCTAATTCTAATGCCTGCTCTTAACAGCTAAACCATACTGCTTCCCACATGATGTAATCATTGATTGTGGCTGGTCTGTTTGGTGCCATCTTATAACCATTCTGTGCTGGCACAGCCTATTTCCCCAGTTAACTCAAGTTTGTATCTTTCAATCTTTTAAGCCCACTATGTCACTTACACTGTGCAGGCTGATGAATTGTTCTGTGACTCAGTTTCCCTGGATACAAAACAAAGATAATTACAGTGCTTAGTGCAAGGCCTGGTTGAGGAAATGAAATGGGCTTATTCACATAAAACACTTAAAACAGTACCTGCCACAGAGTTAGCTCTCAACAAATCTTACAGTTATTGCCACTGATTTTCCCCAAAGCATGAAACAGCTTTAGCACTGGGGCAGCACTCTGATAAATACTTTTGCCTCTGCTAATAAATGGTGAGATGTGTTTACCTGCTGTGAAGCTACCTGTGTTTTACCATCGCAGGATGTCCACTACCACCACATAAAGAGCTTTTGTGTCCTGACACACTTTCCGATTCTTTACATTGTCATACTCATTCTTTCACATTAGGCTAGTGTGAACTGAATGCCTGTCTTGTGCCAGGCTTTCTGCAAGGTTTTTCCAGTACACTGTGTCACTTTATATGCTTGTCCCCATATCACAGATGAAGAAATTGAAGCCCTCAGAGCTTATGTGACTTGTCTAAGGAGCTCAGCAAAAAAACAAAAAACCTAACTGGTCCTCCCCATTCTCCCTGCCCACTCCAGTCTATTCTGTACATAGCAGCCAGGGTAAGTTTTCCTTTTTTTTTTTTTTCTTTCTTTCCTTCTTTCCATCCTTCCTTCCTTCCTTTCTAACTAATAGACTTTAATTTTTAACTTTTTTATTAAGATTTTTATTTATTTATTCATGAGAGACACATAGAGAGAGGCAGAGACACAGGCAGAGGGAGAAGCAAACTCCTTGAGGGGAGCCCAATGTGGAACTTGATCCTGGGACTCCAGGATCATGTCCCGAGACAAAGGCAAACGCTCAACCACTGAGCCACCCAGGTGCCCCTAGGCTTTACTTTTATAGAGAGGTTTTAGGCTTACAGCAGAATTCAGCAGAAGGTACAGAAGATTTCCCAAATACCACAGGTGCGCAGCCCCTGCCACTATCAACATCCACCACCAGAGTGTTACATTTGAACTTACACTGACATGTCATAATCATCCAAAGTCCTAGTTTACAGTAGAGTTTACTCTCCTTGTTGCACATTGTGTGGATTTTGATAAATGTATCATGGCGTATATCTACCATGTATCCTATAAAACAGTTTCACTGCCCTAAAAATCCCATGTGCTCTTCCTATTCATTCCTCCCCCCACCCAACCCCTGCCAGCCACTGATCTTTTTATTGTCTCTATAATTTTGCCTTTTTTAAAAAAAATTTTTTTATTGGAGTTCAATTTGCCAACATATAGCATAACCCAGTGCTCATCTCGCCAAGTGCCCCCGTAGTTTTGCCTTTTGCAGGATATTGTATAGTTAAGATCATGCAATGTGTATCCTTTTTATTTTTTTATTTTTACTTTTTAAAATATTTAATTTATTTATTCATGAGAGACACAGAGAGAGGCAGAGACACAGGCACAGGGAGAAGCAGGCTCCCTGTGGGGAATCTGATACAGGACTTGATCCCAGGACCCTGGGATCACGCCCTGAGCCGAAGGCAGACGCTCAACCACTGAGCCACCCGGTCGTCCCTGTGTACCCTCTTTAGAATCAACCTTTTAATACTCTGGTTTGATGATGTCACTACGTCAGTCAAAATCCTTTCATGAGGCTATGTGCTCTAGTCCCTGCCCACCCCACCCCTGGCTGCCTCCTCAGTGTCACCAGCTTTTCCTCAGGTCTTCAATCCATTTTTTTCCAATCACTGGTCTTCACAAATTCTGTTCCCTCTGCCTGGAAAGTTGTTTCCTCCCTATTTCACCTAGAAAATTTCTGCTCTGCTTTCAGGTCTCCGGTCAAGTGTCACTCCTCTAGAGAAACCACTTAAACCCTCCTATATGATATTCACTACACCTGGTCCTCAGTGGGCTTGCAGCCAGTCTTCATTACGTGAAAGGACCTATCTGTGGAGCTATTTTAAGCTCTTACTATGTCTCGGGCACTATGCTGGGCACTTTGCATTTGTTATATCTAATTCTTACATCCTCCCTGTATGATCAGTATGATAAGCTTGGGAAATTGAGGCTCAGAAGGGTTCAGTATCTTACCGAATGTCCAACAACTCACAAGGGGTGGGGTTGGCTTTTGAATCCAGCTCTGGCTGAATGTAAAGATTATGTTCTTAAAACGATACCACCCCCCCTGCCTTTTCTTAATGCTGGAGCCAGTGCTTGAGCCTCTGTTGGTGGCAGGGCACAGGGGCTCTCTGGGTGGGTGGGCTGGTGACTACCCATTTCCTTGGGTCAGAGGTCAGGGGAGAGGTTGTTGCCATTTTAATAACATGCAACAGCAGCTCTGCAGTTGGGCAATTGGAGCATTTGTTCACCATATGACGGTTTGGCTTCCATTCAGCTCCCCAGAGAGAGCTATACAGCCATCTTTTATTACCACCCTCCATGCTGAGAGAAAAAAACATAAAGAGATAAAGTGACTGTGTGGCTTGCCTTTGCTTTGGGCGCTTGGGATTACCCAGAGCTTCCTGACTGCACAGCCTGGCTGCATGGTCCCTCCTCTCATCCAGGGCTACTACATGCATCAGGGCAAGTCTGAGACCATCCTTTGTCTCTCATCCAGCCAAATTTATGCTCTCCCTGTGCTTCTCTGTACCAAATACTAAGGCGAGAAAAGTAAGGGTCATTGTGTAAGATTGTGCGGCTTGTGCACTGCTCAAAGGCACGTGGTACCCTTGGAGGGTCTGCCTCTTCTCTCTGTTCACCTGTACTTCTGGCCTTTTTCTGATTTACACAAAGATGTCTATGTCAGTAGGAAAGGCTGGTGAATGTGGCGTGGAGAAAAAAAACCCTGTCAGATAGACTTGGGCTCTGGCAACCACACATCTCCCAGTCTCTGCTTGCGACCTTCATTCACTAATATGCCCAGACTCTGGACCTGTGATACCAAAATTCATATGGGCATAAATTACTGTAGTAATCATTAACTTCCCTTCCACCTAGGCTTAGAATTCCTTATGCAGATTATTATGACTAAGACTCTGACCTTCAGGGTCAATAGCAAAGCAGTTTGTGTTAAGACCACAGTCTGTGCAGTTGAGCAAACTTGGATTCAGGTCCTCCTTCTGTCATTTATGAGCTGTGTGACTTAGGGTCACTCACTTCCCCTCTCCATGCCTCAGTTCCCTCACCTGTGAAACAGACTTATGCTTACAACGATTAAATATATAATTTATGCAGTCATGATAAAAATGGCTAACTACATCCTGCTGCTGTTATAGGCACTATAGAGATTAATTTCTTTAGTCCTCTGAACAACCTATTTTCCAGATGAAGAATCTGAAGCATAGAGAGATTAACCAACTTGCCCAAGGTCACACAGCTGCTAAATTGGTGAAGCTGGGATCTAAATCATGGCTCTCTCTTAACTCTCAAAGTAATGCACGTGGAAGTGAATTCCAGCCCCTGGCACAAAGAAAGTTTTCAGTAAATAAAAGTTATTGCTTTTATCAGCAATGGCAGTGACAGCTACCAGGGTCAGAGGCTGCCAGGGCATGAGATTCTGTAGATCAGCTGTCATGTCATGTGGTTCTTGAACCCCATTCCACAGAGGTACCTCCTGGTCTCTTTCAAATTGTTGGGTCTGAGAGCTGAGTGGGCAGGATTCCCTCTCCCCCCTTCACACTCAACCATCTTTATCCAGAGAATCAGTTCCAATTTCATTTATATATTAAAATTCCAAGTGAAAATTTGTTTTAAAAAGAGCTCTGCTGCCGAGCAAGAGTTTAAAAACACATGGCCCACCTTAACCCATTCATTTTTAAGTAAATATGCCATAGAGAGGGGAGGTACCTTGCTCAAAGATATGCAGCGAGTGAGTTGAAGACCATGCCAGGACAGAGCTACTTCTTGATTCCCAGAGCAGTGGCTTTTTGCTAAGCGTCTTTCAGGGTCTTGTTTTTTGCTAAGCTTCTTTCAGGGTCTTGTTTTTTTCCTCAAGTGCAACCTGGAGAATGTATTTTGCTCACATTTCCCAGAGCCCCTCATTCCAACACACTTCCTCTCAGTTTCTGAGCACACTGCCTATGTCTGTGTCTGACCTGGGTGCACCCTCTCATGTGAATGCTGACAGGTGCTCCCAGTCCCAGGCAGTCTGACCCTGGCACCACCCTGTTTCTCAAAGGCAAGTCCATGAGGCTGACTTCACACTGCTGGCTCCATCTCTCGCTGTGCAGGTCAGACCTGAGCGCAGAGAGGAGGGAGGGCTGACAGGTTCATAGTGTTAATGGGATACATTTGAGAAATGCTAAACCAACAGTGTTTGGAAATTCAGGCCAGCAGCCAGGCATAGAGCCGGCCAAATTTCAGCTGGGGTGGGAGGGGGTGGTTATTCTGAGGCGGAATTAGTGTCTTTTAAAAAACTGGATGAAGACATTGTTTATTCAAGACCCTGGGAGCACAAAGATAAAACATGCATAATGGATTTGGGGTCTTTCAGCAGACAGCTCTCCTAAACTGTCTCCATCATAACAAAGAGTTGCAGCCATCCGCTGAGGCCTGTTCAGTGGCCTGTGCTTGCTAGCTGTGCATAGATCCTCTCCCCCTGTGGTAAACTGTATGGCATAGGTTAGGAGGCTGAGGTTCAGAGAGGTGAAGGAACTCATTCAAGGTCACATAGCTGATGGGTGAGAAGGAGCTAGGATTTAACCAGGTTTCTCCCAACTCTCAAATCTCCATTCTTGATTGAGACTAGGTCCTAAGGCTAGGATCCTGCCCTCTAGTGTCAAGGGCAAAACAACTTAGGTAGAGTGTTTAACCATTGGATTTAGATGAAGACCATTGAGTTTATCTAATCTGGGATGGACAGCATACTGGGTACAGATAATTAAGGCGTCCTTAGAACACTTTAAGCCTTCCCATCAACTTAGGCTATCAGGGCAGGTTACCATAGCAACAAGACCCTGTGAGTCTTGGGTTGTAATGGATATGACAGAAAGGTTAGACATTCCCAGTTAGGGTCCATCTAATCGTTCCTCTAGACTTCATCACAATATGATATGCTAAGGCTTGAGCATTCATTCATTCAGTGAACATTTATGGAGGACCTTCCCTGGGCCAGGCATTGTGCCAAACTCTGGGAAACAAGAAAGTATTGGCATTCATCGAGGAGTCTGTAGCCAGGGAGAGTTGAAAAGTAATAGTCTTCAGAGACACACCTGAGTGCCTAATCCATCTCTGTTCCCTTAACTTCACTCTCTGAGCTTCTGTGCTGATCACAGGGTATTCTACAGTGGTTGAGGGTTGGGCTTATCAAACTTCATCTATTAAGGGCCAGATAGCAATTATTTTCAGCTTTGCAGCTTATATGGTCTCTGTCACTACCACTACACTTTATCATTGTGGCATGAAAGTAGACCTACATAATGCGTAAATGGATGAGTATGGTTGTGTGCCAATTAAACTTTATTTATAAAAACAGGTGGTGGACTGGATTTGGCCAGATTTGGCCTATGGGTTGTAGTTTACATACTTACATACTTCTCTGGTTAAAAGAGTATGGCCTTTGGAGTGTGGCTGCCTGGGTTCAGATTTTAGCTCTGCCTTTTACTGGTTGTGTTGACCTTGGACAAATTATAAAACTTGTGCTTTATAATTTGTGCTTTAGTTTTACCATATGTAAAATGGGGATGATTTCTGACAACAATGAGGTTGTGAGAAATAAAATAATATTTGTAAGGTACTTATAAAAACAGTGTCTGGCATATTGTCAGCCTTCATAATCGTTAGCCACCCAGAGGGAGATTAGTGTATGTGAAACAGTAATGGTATTAATACCTCCCTTTTGGGGCCATTGTGCTAAGGGTGATATCATTTGTTATTGTGAGCTCCATTAGGGCATGCGTTTTTTGAGTGTTTTGCTTTTATATTATTGCCCTCTAATAAAAATTTATTTACAAAAACAGGTGGCCAACCCATAGACCATAGATTGATGATTTGGTTTCTTTAAATATTCCATTTAAATATTATTTATCTTGATTACTGAATTTTAGGGCACCTCTCCCACAAGTTTTATGCCCAAGTTGAATGCTTCACTTACCTCATCCTAGTCCTGGGCTGGCCAGAGCTTACTTAGAACAGTTACTGGCACATAGAGGACATTCAGTGAAAGTCTGTTTAATGCCTGAAGTGCCTGGGCAGAGAATCCAGCACCCAGTGGGTTTTCCATAAATGGAACCTCCCTGCAGTGTGTGTGTGTCACTGGGATTAAGAGCTCCAGTTTGGGAGCCAGATGGCCTGGGTCAGTATTTGGATCAGCCACTTACTGTGTGACTTTTAAAAGTTTCTTAGCCTCTCTATGCCTCAATTTCTTTATATGTAATATGAAGCTAATGGTAGTGCCTATACTATAGGGATGCAGTGCGGATTTTAAATGAGTTGATCCATCTAGTGTTTAGAAGAATATGGGCAGGTGGTGAGCACAAGAGATATTAACCTTTTGATTATTTTTTCCCTACGTTTAAGGATCACTGATGGGCAAAATGGCAGAAATGAGTAGTGCTACTAAGGAAGAACTGGGTGTAATTATTTCAGAGAAGTGGGGTTTTCACTTGTTAAACCTTGGTGAGCGTCACAACTGTCTAATGAGCTATTCTAACATGCAGATTCCTGTTCTCCCCTCCCGAGGATTTAGATTCATTATGTTGTGGCCTGAGAATCTCCTTTTCCAACATGCCAGGTGCATGTGATGCAGGGGGTCCCAGGAGCACACGTTGAGAAACTCCAGATCTTCAGTTTCCAGGGAATGGCTTCTCTCAGGCCTTGCAGCTTCCTGAGAACAGGCAGATCAGCCACTTCCTGTCTCCTTTCCTCCCTCCTTGTCCCTGGAGGAGGCTCTGCTTCCAGATGGGGTCAGTTCATTTCAGCTGCTCCCAAGCCTGTCCCCAAGGCCTCCAGCTGTGCAAACCTCTGGCTGAATTGTCTCAGAGACTTGTCAGCTAGTGTGTTGAGGACTCTGTTGATGCCTGCCCTGCTGCACACCTCTGCTGAATATGGGACCTCTCAGCCAGGGGCACCCTGCAAGCTGAGCTTTCCCCAGCAATCTGACTGTTATTCTTGACTGTCAAAGGGCAGGATGCCAGTATCTCTCCTTCAAGAGCTGGGAAAGTGAGAACAGCTAGAAGAGTTGGGCAGAAAAAAAAAAAAAAAAAGAGTTGGGCAGAGCTGTGCCTAGAGTGGAGCAGGGGCAAAGGGGAAGGCATGCGGGTTCTGCAGCCATACAGACCTGCTTCACATTACCTGAGTGGGGGCTTTGGATTAGTGAATTAATATCCATGTGCCTCTTGTATCACTCTTCTTTGCACAAGGACATTCTTGTCCCCTTAGCAGAGCTCCTATGAGTGTGAAATGAAGTATGAAGACAAAGCACCTCACTAGTGTCTGGGATGCAGCAAGTGCCTGGAATTTAATTGCGCGCATAGAGAATCAGTAATTGGAGGCAGGTCAGGGGAGATAAAGTGGAGGTTTTCCCTCTGCTAACTGACCATCTAGACTCCATGCCTCACTCTCTAGGATGTTTCTTAGTTTTGTACATGTAGTAGTTGTCTTCCCAACTAGGTTGTAGGCTCAATGAAGTCACAAGCTAACAGAATATTCTACATCGGCTTGCCACCCACCTAAAGCATATTGAATACTAACTTTTTGTGAAAAGCAACTAACAGTGAAGAATTCCAATTGCTCTTTTATTTTTCCCCAAAAAAATCTTATTCCTTTTCATTTTGTGACTAAATGAAATAATGTGGAAAAATGACCCATCCTGGAACCAAAATAATTGCTTTTTTGAATGAGATTATAGCAAGTTATAGCTGACAAGAAACTCTCAAGTTCATCTGATTCCACCCTGTGGGGTTACAGATGAGAAAACCAAAACTCAGAGAAGGGAAGTGGCTTGCAATTGGGGGATCCTCCTCTGAATCACAGAACATAGAAAACTATGAGAGTGTCTGTTTTCACAGTTCTCCCAGGCATGGTACATAACTCGTACCCTTGCAGATGGATAGGAGAGAAGTTAACTCATCACATACAAGGATGCCTTTGGATTAAGGGCTTAATTTTCTCCCACAACTGGTTGAGAAGGGTACCTGTTACTATATAATGGGTACCAGAGCTGTGGCTAGCCCAGACACCCTCCCATAGTAGATGAGAGTCACAGCCCAGTGGTTAGTGGTGTGGAAGAAGGGACTGACCCATCACTTGCCCAAATGCTTTGTAAAATCCAAAGACCCTACAAACATAAAGGGTTCTTTGTTTATTTGGAAGAGGGTGGAAAACTATTAGATGTAAAGGCGAAAGGCCTCTAAAACACATGTCCTGGTCTTATTGTGTATCAGAGTAGGCTAATTGTTGTGGGAAAACAAGCTAGGTGGCCTGATGCAAAAGAAGCCCATTTCTCACTCAAGAGTTCCATGTGGCAGAACTTTGTCAGTTTACTCAGGTGCCCAGGTGGGCCCCTCTCATCTTGTGGCTCCATCCTCCCTAGGTCCTCAGAATCCTCTGCAGGCTGTCTGCATCTGCTAGCTGATGAGAAAGAGAAGGAAGCAGACTCTATGGAAAGATCTAGGTCCATGCATCATTCTCACTAGCATTTCATTCCTTCCAGAGGCCTGAACTCAGCCACATGGCTGCCCCCAACCACAAGGGCTGTTGGGAAAAGTAGTCCAGCTTGGTGCCCAGGTGGAAAAGGAAATAAGTTTGGCCAGCAGGTATCTAGTTCCTGTAATGCTTTGTAATTGCAAACAAACTTTCTGCTATTACCCATCTTTAAACCCAGGGAATAAGTCCTGCTTGCAATACAGGATTGTTCCAAGGATAAAGAGACATAAAGGCTGTCATGGTGCTCAGAAGCACTACATACAGGTAAACTTCATTGCCTCCTTGAATGCCTGGCCCAGAGCCAAGTCTATAGTAGGTGCAAAACAAATGTTGTGGACTTGCTCGTCTTCCCACCAGCCTCCTGAATGCATGCTTTGCCTCCGCTAGCTAGCATTTGATTCACACACACATCTTTTCGACAACTTACCCATTGCAATCAGTCATTGCCGATTTCCCCTGCCAGCTATGAGCTGGAACACAGGAAGGGTTTTATCTGAAGCCTGAGACATCCTGAAAGGATGAGGCCTCCCTTCTTGGGTCCCTGGAAGGCTGCCCATGGCACCTCACATTCTTTTCAGCCTAGCGGCCGATGGTAACCATGAGCTCACTGAGGGGCTTCCGCAGCCAGCTTCTGTTGCTGATGCATGAAGCTCAGGGCTTGTGGTCTGGAGACCTTGGTTATTTTCCTCGATCCCTCCATGAACCTTGATGTTACTCAGAAGGAGGAGGAAAAGGCCCCAGAGATGCTGTCAGAACCTGATCATCAGGGTGTACCTAGCTCACCTTACCATATTTAAGTGAGTGTTATGAATGTTTAAGACAAAAGTCAACTCTCAAATAGCAACAGTAGTAATAGCTTACACTTCTGTAATGTTTACTGTGTGCTAGGCATGTTAGCTTAGTCTCCAAGATAAGCCAATGAAATGGGCATAATTATTTTGCCCATCTTACAAAAAAGAAAATTGAGGCACAAAATGTTCACTGGCCTTACCCAGAATCAATCACAGAAGCATTCCTTTGGTTGAGGCATGGACTCTGTAGTTCACTGTAGTTCTCACTACTCCCTGATGTCTCCCAGACAGAGGCTGAATGTCCATTGCCATTTCTCTGTACAAAAAAAGGCAGTCAGAGTGTGATGCTTTAAGACCATGGACACTGAATCCAGATCACCATAGTTTAAATCCTGGCTCTGCCACGTTTCAGCTATGCAAACTAAGGCAAGTAATAAACCACTCTAAACTTCATCTGTAAAGTCTGTCTAAAATCACTGGCTCTCTGTGCCTCCAAGGGCTGTATTTAATCTAGGCTACTAATGTGCAACTTCTGACTTGAGACATATTCAAATCTACTCCATTCGCCAATAGAAGTGCAAAGGAACCTCTGGCAGATGAAAACAGATGTGGAAATTAGAGCTCAGAAAGTTCAAGTAACTTTTCCCATGGTCAGTGACAGTACCAGACCATCCGTGAGAAGTTGGGTCTATAAATCTGCCCACCAGCTGCATCATCCTTTGATGTGCATGTTTTATAAAAGGCTCTGTTCCCAGAATCTGTGGTGGATGTGTTGGAACAACCTGCACTTACTTGCAGGGTAACTTCAAGCAAGGTACTTCCTGAGCCTTCATTTTCTCATCTAAAAAATGGGCTAATAAAAACTTTTCCATAAAGTTGTGGTCTGGAGGGTTGGCCCATCATGTCTGAAAAACCCATTTTGCCCTCTCACCTTCAGAGAATATCCTTGGGCACAGCCAACTCCCACCCATCTTGCTCATTCCCTTTTAATACTTACTTGCATTTAGAAGCCCTCACTGGCTAGGTTTTCCCTCAGTCAGCCCAGCCTGGGATTTGGGAGCTGTGTGGGCTTCCCTCACAACATTGTTTAGAAATGGCCTATGCCCGTGCTTGTCTCCCAACACCATCCCAGACTCAAGGGCTGCAAATGTCTTGCTCAAGAATTTATCTCTAGCTCCATGCCCTGGGCTCCTACAAAAGAAATGTGTGTTGGGAACAGCAACAACCCAGGGGGTGGCATGGGTGTGCCTCTATTCCCTTCCTATGGTGGGGAGTTTGAAGCAGAGCTGGAATATCTTCCCTGACTATGCTGTGCAACCTCTCAGTTCTTATAGGGCTATCTGGGCCTCAGCAGGCTGCACTATTACATGGCTCTGCTCTCCTCAGAAAAACAAAGATGCTGGGAGGCAGGAACCTGGTTGTCCCTCCCTCAAGCAGTTTCAGCTCTAGCTGGCAAAGCTGTGCCTGGCTCAGAGAATGATTGGGGACTTTGTGAGGCAGAAAGTCAGTGTGGCTATTGGGTTCCAGAATGCAGCATTCAGAACTAGGCATACCTGTGTTTGAATCCTCGCAGGATCACTTCCCAGCTGAGTGCTCTCAGCAAGTTACTGAACTCTCCTGGCCTCAGTTTTCTCATCTGAAAAATGGTAACTGACTTCCGAGGGTTGCCCTGGGGACTAGGAATTAAAATCTGCGATCTTCCAGTGATAAGATAAATAAGGACTAGGGATGTAATGTACAGCCTGATGACTATAGTTACACTGCTGTGTGCTATATATGAAAGTTAAGAGAGTAGATACTGAGAACTCTCATCACAAGGAAAATAACATTTTGTATTTACAGGAGATAACGGATATTTACTAAGCTTATTGTAGTTATTTCATGACCTATGTAAGTCAAGTCATTTTGCTGTACATCTTAAACTTATGCAGTCCTGGATGTCAGTTACATCTAAATAAAACTTGAAAAAATCTCTTGAGCATTTAGTTTAGAATAGGATATGGTACATAATGAGTGTAATAAAAATACTTGTTCAATAAAAATCTAAGCAGGAAAAGTAGGGTACATGATCAGTCCCTGTGAGAGAAGCAAATGGTAGGAACAAATGAATGGGAGCTGTGTGATGATAAAAAGAAAAAAAAAAAGATTTGCTGAGACTAAAGAACCTGGCTTAGGGCTGGAGGATGGAGAGGGTCTGCTTTAATGGCAGGAAACAGTAGCAGCTAACACTCATGCAGCTTCGACTCAAAGCCAGACACTAGTACGTTTTTACCATGCATTTGCTTACTCAGGACTCACATTCCCAGTGAGGAAACAGGTGTTCAGGTATCACCTGAAGACTCAGCTGGTAAGTAGCAGAACTGACATTTGGACCCAGATAGTATAGGCTCTGAAGCCCATTTTCTAATAATTAACCTATAGCAGGAATGCAGCCTTTTGCCTTTCACAGCACTGTTTTAGTTGACTGTCAGGTACTTGTTACTGTACTGGAAGACCAACTCCCATTCATAAGTGCCTTCTATGAAGCACATAGCATCTGCTGTGCTCCCATACCCACCTAGACTGATTAGCACTGCAAACTTCAACTTGCATCATTTTGTATCTCCTGCATTTGCCTCTTCATTCCCTAGTACTCATTCATTCAACATTTTTGAGTGCTGTGTGCTAAGTACATGTATCAGATGCTGTTGCTATATCAATAAACTAGACAGACATTTCTAGCCTCATATAGCTTAGAGTGAGGTGGGCAAGGGAAAGATACTACTCAAATAATCAAATGTCCCATCTTAGAATCTAAGTAGGAAAGTGTTAGGCACTGAGTCTTGTCCAGCAAAGATTCTCAATACTTAATAAATGTCAGTGCATTGTTTGGTATGGGGTAACAATAATGGAAGTATTTACTCCCAGGTCTTTATATCATCAGGAAAAAAAAATGTATTAGGGACACCTGGGTGGCTCAGTTGGTTAAGTGTCTGACTCTTGATTTCAGCTCAGATCATGATCTCAGGGTCTTAGGACTGAGCCCCACATTGGGTTCCACACTCAGCACAGAGTCTGCTTGGGATTTCTCTCTCTCCCTCTCCCTCTGCCTCTCCCCACCACCCCCCAATAAAATCTTAAAAAAATATGTACTGAGTATATGCTATCTGCCAGGCATTCCAATGGAGAACTAGGGATGAGACAAGGAGTATATATATAGCCATTGTCCTCATAGAGTATACAGTCTAATAGGAAGGCTGACGTGTAATTTAAAGCCTAATCACACAATTACAGAGGTTTGTGCAAAGGGCTGGATAGAAAATGCTTTCCACGTTAAAATAATATGGCATAGATTTTATTTTTTTCACTGTATATCTAGAAGAATCCTGGCACATAGTAGGTATTCAGTAACTAGTCACTGAATGAATAAATGACATGATATTTACCCTAGGTTTTGAAGGGTAGATAGAAGTTTGTCAGGAAATTTGCCTGGAACTGATGTAATGACCAAGATGTAAGGGATTCCATCAGAGCTGAAAGATGGAAGAATCTGTGAACAAGGATCTATGAAGATGGTCCTGGGCTGAGTGGCATTGTAAGACCTATTCCATTTTGAACCCTCTCTTGACTCAAGTCTATCATGAAGTCAGTCTTCATGCATTGGTCTCAGTTTTGATTGTAAAGTTCCATCAGAGACGGAGCCAGGAGATCACATTCTTTCAGGCTGTTTTAGCTGAAAAAGAAGTTGTTATATTTCACTTCCTCATTTTACCCATAAAGGGGCTGAGGCTCAAGACTTGTTCAAGGTCTTGGGCTGGTTAGTGACAGGGCCAGGACAGGAAGCAGGGTTTTAACTCCAGGCCTGTGTTCTTTCCATTCTGTGAGGGCTTTCCAAGCCTTTTAAATTTATTATTTTTATTTTAAGCAACAGAACCTTTTTTTTTTTTTTTAACTAAGTAAAAGCTTACATGGATAAATGCAGAACTGCCCTGGATAAAGCCACATGGAGGGCCAGTGGTGGACCCGTAATCTCCATCACGGACCAGTTCTCCCCTTTCTACCAGCACACTCCTTCTTTGATAGAGAGAGACAGTTAACATTCTCCCTGTCTTCTGAGGATGAATGCTGTCTTGATGCCCTAACTCCGTTCCCTCTTACAAAAAGATCTTTTCTCCTAAGTCTCACTTCAGAACCAGTGTACTGTAGGTAATACAAGTTAAGCTCTCAATATAGCACCTGGCACACAGTAAGTGTTCAAAACATGTTCATTGTTATAATTTTTATTGTGGATTTGGCTCGGTTCATGCAAATGAGAGAGTGGAGAAGGGATCTGCTGCTCATGGGCCACCAGCTATGAAGTGGGTGCAGGACGAGACACTTACCATACCTATCTTGGTTGATCTTCTGAAAGAGGTCAGTACTACTGTCTGTGTTTCACAGTGGAGGATACTGCAATTCAGACAGGTCCACTACTTGCCTGTGGTCACCCATGTAGTAAGGAGTAGGCTAGGAGACAAGTCCAGGTTTCTTTTTTTTTTTTTTAATTTTTATTTATTTATGATAGTCACAGAGAGAGAGAGAGAGAGAGGCAGAGACACAGGCAGAGGGAGAAGCAGGCTCCATGCACCGGGAGCCCGATGTGGGATTCGATCCCGGGTCTCCAGGATCGCGCCCTGGGCCAAAGGCAGGCGCTAAACTGCTGCGCCACCCAGGGATCCCCAAGTCCAGGTTTCTTAACAGCCTAAAACCCTCTGCAAAACACACACAGAGACTTACACACACACACACACATACACACACACACACACACAGTGAATTCAGCATTCTTTGTCAGGCAAACTGCTATTTATTGTTTCATTCAGCCCTGATAGCAGTACCATTCCTCCATCAAATGAATATTGAGCACCTATTATGTGCTAGGCACTCTAGTAAGCCCTGCGCCAAGCATAGGCAGGATAGATGGGAACAGACAGCACATGAGTAATCACAGGTGTTACTTATTATTACCAAAGGAAGAAAAAGAATGATTTCAGTCTGTGTTATTACTCTCCATTATACAGATGATGAAACTGAGACTCAGTTAAAGACCTGCTCAAAATCACAGGGCAAATGATAATAATTGAAATTCATCATGTGTGTTAACTACATGCCTTCATGCATTTTTCATGAACTCACTTAAATTCTCTTAACAACTCTATGAAGTACTGTTTCTCTCTTCATTTTCCAAAGGAACCTGAGTCATAGAGCATGAAAGTAACTTGCCTAAGACTGCAGGGCTTGGAAATGGTTGAGTGGGGATTTGAACCCCAGCAGTCTGGCTGCAGAGCCTACATTCTCAACCCTTTAAATCCAGATCTGATGGCCCCCACTGCTGCTGTTTCTGCAGGAGGAGGGAGCTAGAAGCAGGTTCAGAGTCCCTGCTCTTTTGGGCATCCTGGACCTCTCTCTGAGTGTCACTGTGTAATTGTCATATCTGAGAGAACCCTGCTCCTGGAAAGCAAGGATGCCCTTCCTGGGCAGTGACAGCTCCAAAACAGCATCCTGCAGCACAGCTTGATCCATGAAGCACCTCCTTGAATAAGTGGTGCTCCCCAAGGGTGGACTTCAGATCGCAGGTGTTCAGAGGGAGATTCATGCTTCAGGAATCTGAGACCTCAGCGGAAAAGAAATCAATGTCTGTGCCACCAGTGTACCTTTAGCTCACATGGGCAGGTGCCACGCCTACGCACTCACATTCCTCAGGGGCACAGGTGCTCAGCAGTTGAGTAGTCAGCTTGGCTGAAGTGGGGTCAGAGCAGCTCCTTCACAGCCTGCCTGGCCCAAGGGGCGTAGAGTTTGGAGGCCCAAAGAGAGCCAGAGAGCGTTCTCTGAGATAGAAGTGTGTTAAACAGGACCCTCAGTAAGGGGATAGGCCCCTTCCAGGGGACTGGGATGGGGGTCGCAGTACAGGCTCCCAAACATCACCAGAGATTATATGATTTCTGAGTTACCACACGGTGATAACCTCACACACTTAAAAAAAAAAAAAACTGTTTTAGAAAAGTTAGAGAGTATATTTCCTCTTGCCACATCCCATGTGAGCCTCGCAATATATCCACGGTCTTTCATCTGTGAAATGAGAATTATGCTCATTATGTAATACAGTGAGGATTAAAAGGAGACCAGGTTTGGAAAGAATTTCACATAGTATTTGCCCTTTCCTCACAAAATTGTTCAAATTCATGACAATGCTTTAAAATTCATGACAGATACTGTTAAAGGATGTTAGAAAGTAATATCTTTTGCTGTTTTACATTGTCACAATTAATATCAAATCCTGAAGCTATCCCCAAATGCCTTGATTCTTTTGTTAACACATAATAATGGTTTTGTCATCCACCAGTTTATCTAGGTCTTCCTTGAAGGCTGAGTTACGTTTTTAGCCTCCTCTCTCTCAGAATAATGAGGTGCTAAGTTTACCTTAGAATGGAAGAAGTAAAGGGGTCTCCCTTTTTTCAGTTGTGGATGTTCAATCTTTAAAGTTTCAGTGTCATATTTGTATATGCATGTGTTTCTCAATTTCCCAACCAGATGCTCAAACCCCAAGGATCTGACCCACGTTTAATTCTTAGCTATGATTAGCATTTATTGAGCCTTCTATGTGCCAGGCACCATTCTGGTTGCCTTACATGAATTCATTGAATCCTCCTGCCAACGCTATTAAAGAATCCTGTTAGGATCTCTACTCTACTAGCAAGGAAACTGATACACATAGAGACTAAGTAAGTGGGTGGTGGAACTAGGCTCCCAAGCCAGAAGATCTGGGCCCAGAATCGCTACTCTTTGATGATAATTCTACTGTCTTCTTGAAGCTGCTCACTCAGAACCCCACATTAAGAGGCACTGGGAAATTTTGTGGGTTTCATTTAAGACTATTCCCTTCCCCTGTCTTACTCTGATTGTATAGCTGAGGAAATGAGGCTCAGAGATGTGAGCTAATTGGGTGGGTCAGGAATGCTTTTATTGCATGTAAGTGAAAACCTGGCGTGTACCAGTGTAGGCAATAAAGACATTGCTTTTTCTCACATAATAAGGGTCTAAATGGAGGTTCATGCTCCTTCGCCACATGTGTATGTATAATTGTGAATCTATGAAGTGTCCACATTGGGTGCAGTGAGAGATTTTGCTGTCAAGGATCTAGATTTTGCTTCTTGTTTTTATATACTGCCATCTTTAGCATGTTGGCTTTTTATTCTCATGTTGAACACCTCAGTGTCTCTGTTAGTCTGAGTTCTCCAGAGAAACAGAACCAATAGAAGCAATATATAAATATGTGTAATATACGTCACATATACATTATGTACTAATATGTATAGATTACAAGGAATTAATTCAAGTGATTATGGAGTTCAAGGCGTCCAAGATCTGTAGTCATAAAGCTAAAGAGCCAGGAGAGCTAATGATGTAGTTCCAATCAGTATCCAAAGGCTTGAGAAGCAGGAGAGCTGATGGTAAAAATTCCAGTTCAAGTCCAAAGGCAAAAGGAGGTTGTTGTCCCAGCTCAAAGTCAGGCAGAGAGAAAGCATTGTGTCTTACTCAACTTTTCTTCTATTCAGGCCTTCAACAGATTGGATGAAGCCCATTCACATTGGGAAGGGCAATCTGCTTTACTTAGTTTATAGATTGAAAAATTAATCTCATCCAGAAACACCTTCACAGACATAACCCCCAAAATACTGTTTAACCAGATGTCTGGGCATCCCCCGTGGCCCAGTCAAATTGACACATTAAAGTAACTGTCACAACTTGTCCCAACTCAGCTGCCATAGTTGGAGGAATCGTGTCAATGTTTGGGTCAGGAAGAAGAGGTCCCAGGTGGCTCTTTTTCTCTCATGCCAATTCTGTTTAAGGGAAATAGAAACTTCCCTAGAAGTCCTTCCCAGATTTCCTCTTTTGCCTCATTGGTTAGAATTGGGTCACACAACTAGAGCTATATATAAGGGAGGTTGGGAAAATTGAGTATCTGACTTTTCAGCCTCAACAATAGAAGGCCAAAAGAGAAGGATGAGTTTCTGAGTTTGCCATCCACTAGCATTTATCATGGTGACCTGTGTAAGGGCACAGGTCCATAATAGAAATTTGAAGTAGGATCCTGGACCATTTACTCTTTTTATAATATGTAAAGGAGAATAACATTTTATTCTCTAGACTATAATTTTACGTCTAAAACCCTCATTCCACAATTCTTTCAATTTCTGTTTTTCACCAGACCCTCGCTCCCAGCCTATAAATGTTTGTTACAAGGTGAAACTTTCAGAGGATAAAATACACACAAACAGGCCAGTGGCAGGGGCCCAGGATCTAATCCTCCTCTAGAAGAAGACTGTCCAGTTGAACAAACACTGAGTGCCTACTATCTGACTGTCACAGTAATAGGCTGTGATAATGCTGTAAAAAGGAAGATACTGCCTATGCTCTGGATGTGTTCCCAACTGGTAGAAAACCAAGTTGCAAAACAAATGTGGGCCGTTGGGGGGCTGAGGGCCATGAGAGAGAAGTGTATGAGATACAGTAGAGCACAGCAGAGAGAGGCCTGTTCCCCTGCAGGGCTCAAGGAAGGCTTTCATTACCAAGAAGGTGATATTTGAGCCGAGTCTGAAAGGATGAGTAGATATTTGTCAAGCAGACTGGACAGAAAAGGCCATTCCAGGCCAAGGGAGCATCATATGCAGTGTGGTGTGAACCTGTCAGGTTTCCCTGACTCTGGAGTGAACATGCTCCTTCCCCACACGTGTATGTATAATTGTGAAGCTATAAAGTGTTGACACCAGCATTCTCTCCCCACAGTGTCTTAATTTCCAGTCTCCTGCACTTAAGCACCCAACCAACCAAAATTTTAAGTCTCTACTTAAAGGTGGACTCCTCCAGGAAACTGTTTCTGACTGTTGTAGGCCTCCCTTCTCTATGCTCCTGTATTATCTCTGCCATTTCTTTATCATTTTAGCAGTCTCTGTATAAATGTGAGCACCTTCCAGTGCTCCATGACCTCCCTGACAGCAGAGTCTGTGCCTTGTTCATCTCTACATCCCAGTGCCTGGTGTTATGCCTATAAGCCAATAAGTAGCTGAGGAATGAAGAGAATGGGCAAGCCCTGGAGGTGGGCATAGCAGACGTGCTATTCCTACATACAAATGAGAGAGCTGAGGTTCAGAGCATTAGGCCTGTGGTCTCACCGGTGGTAAGTGACCCAGTGGGACTGGAACCCAGGTCAGCTGATCCAGTTTTGTTCTGTTTTCACCATGCTGCCTCCAGAAGGAAGTGGGGCCCATTTTTCATTTTGTAAAGACCAGGAATAGATTCCAGTTTATCAGAATTCCTAGCCATTTCCCAGTATCCCAAACAGTGACACCTTCTCCCATATTTCTCTCTAAATTCCCACTTCTCCTATTCTCTAAACTTCTCTCCTTTCCCCCCCCCCCCTTTTTTTAAGATTTTATTTATTTATTCATGAGAGACAGAAAAGAGAGAGGAAGAGACACAGGTAGAGGGAGAAGCAGGCTCCATGCAGGGAGCCTGACGTGGGACTCAATCCTGGGTCTCCAGGATCATGCCGTGGGCCGAAGGCGGTGCTAAACCACTGACCCACCAGGCTGCCCTCCTCTCCTTTTCCCTTAACCTCACCTCTCTGAATTCTGGTTACGCAGCCACCCCTCCATCCCCAACTCCACTTCATAAGTGGGCAGCTCTTCCCAAACGGTCTCCAGTCTGTAACAGGCTGGCATTCCTGAAGCATCTGGATAATCTGAGGGCAAAGAACTGTTCATCATCTTCCTGACCAAGATCTGCATTTCCACTTTCTGAAACTTTCTGATCAGAAGGATGGATAATGGGAGATGGGGCAGGAGATGATTCTGAGGGCCCTAAGTGGCTGTGATGAACAAGCCACATTTAGGATTCTCAGGAATTGCTAGACCACTTATTTTTTTTTTCATTCCTTCCAGATTTATTGAGATATAGTTGACAGATGGTATTGTGCAAGTGTAAGGTATACAGTGATTATTTGATATATGTGTATGAAATGATCAAGACAGTAAGGTCAGTTAACACCTCTATCACCTTACATAGTTACTGTGTGTGTGTGTGTGTGTGTGTGTGTGTGTGCGCGCGTGTGTGTGTGTTGAGAACACTTAAGATCTACTCTCTCCACAACTTTCAAGTATACAGTACAATATTGTCCATGGCATCCCCAGAACTAAATTGTTTCATCCTTCTACCCACTATTGCATAAGAGCAGGGACCACATCTACCCTGTTCAACTCCTCAGCTCCCAGCACAGTACCTGGCACATAATAGGTGTACAGCAAAGCTTTGTTGAATAAGAAAATAGTTTTTATTCTTAGCTAAAAATTAGTCTTCAAGCAATGCCCGATCTTCATGTAATACCTTTTATATAGACTTAGACTTTACTTCCAATTGTATTATCTCCTCTGATCTTCACAGTATTTCTGAGGTAGTTATTAGAGTCCCTACTTTGCATGGAAGAAAAGTGATGAGTCTCAGAGAGCTTAGTTAACTTGCCCAGAATCATGCTAATGCAAGGAAATGCAGCTTGATGCTTGATAAGGAGGTAAGTATTGAGCATCTGCTGCTTGTCTGAGTCTGCATGGCCCTGAGAACGGTCCCCTATATCAGGCATTATCATCCTAATGGTATGATTTTTAGAGATAAGCCAACTAAGGCACAGAGACTAAGCAACTTGCTTAAAGCAGGAATGGCTGAGCCAGGATAGGAACCCAAGCAGGATAGCAAAACCATCCATTTCTATTATATTCTTTGCAAGGAAATCTGCATATAAAGGATGACATGTTTTAGTGGATGCTAGAGACTTTGCAGGGAACACCTGCAGAGAAGAGGGGTGAGAAAAAAACCTGAGCAAGTAAAGAAGTGGCAGGATTCTGAAGCCAAGGGAGATACTAGAAAAATCCACTGGAATTCAGTGCTGGCAACAGAATATACTGTAGGAATTTTTAAGCAGAAAGGAACTTACTATAAGGATTTAGGTATCTAGACCACCATTGAAAGGACTAGAGAAGTGGGCTCCAAGCTGGGCCTCCGGGAAGCTTCTGGAGTACCACAGAAATGACCCACCAGATGTTTCAATTCAAGAGCATTTTGACGTCACTGGGATTCAGAAAGCCAGAATCTGGAAACTTCTGCCGTCTCAATGGCCTCTCAGCACCCAAGAAGCTGGAGCAGGGCCCCAGAGAAACCACATTTATGCCCCCAGAAACTCATCTGCCAGCAGGGAACAGAGGGGGCAGGGAGATGATTACCACCTCACTTCTGCTCTCCGAAGTTCAGCAATTGTTCCAGTCAGCCAAATCTGATTTATATTCAGAATCTTGGCCACAATAGAGTCGAAAATTATGTTCCCAACATTTCATCCTCTGCAGAACAAGAAGACACACTAGCAGGAGGGTAGATTACAAGTTGTGTGAGCATCCATCCCAGGAGGCACAGAGAATCTTTGATACATCTCATACCAATGGGACAGTAAGAGCCAGGAAAGCTAGAATGCCTCCTGGCTTGCTACCAGGTAGCAAGTAACCTCAACTCCATAGCTCCCTGGGGAAAAAAAAAGCCTAGTCAAAGAAATGACAGATTTGGAGAAACTACTGCAAACTATGACAAAGGATTATTACCCTCATATTTAAATAGTCCTTATAACTTAATAAAGATGAATATCCCAATTTAAAAATAAATAGGTATAAACCTAATTAATTAAAAAGATTGGCCTGTGAACAAATAGGTAAAAAGATGCTAAATCTCAATAATTATCAAAGAAAACATAAAGGAAATGAGGAGACATTTTTTCAGATTCAAAAAGATTAAAAGAATTGATTTCATGCTGCTGAGAGAGTAGAGGAAACTGGCTTTCCAATTAACTGTTCATATATAAATGAGATTCTCCAATGGACAGGATAAATTTAAATGTTCTTTGATCCTGTAAGTTCCCTACTAAAGACTTTGGTAAGGACAAAGTTAGAAAGCCCAAACAGAGTAGTAGAGGCATTCTTTCCAGGACTGTTTTTGTAATAGCTTTTAAAAATTTAAATGGGTACCACATATACTATATTGCCAACAAAAAGGTTTAGATGTTTACATTTTGTTGTGCAAAGATCTCTATGAAATAGTGCAAAAAAGAGATTGGGAGATGGCATGTTTGTATAATTCCATCTTATTTAGAAATATGTGCACTTATATGTATGTTTACATATTAAAAATATGGTGGGGGCAGCCCCGGTGGCGCAGCGGTTTAGCGCCGCCTGCAGCCTGGGGTGTGATCCTGGAGACCCGGGATCGAGTCCCACATCGGGTTCCCTGCATGGAGCCTGCTTCTCTCCCCGCCTGTGTCTCTGCCTCTCTCTTCGCTCTCTCTGAATGAATGAATAAATAAATCTTTAAAAAAAAATATGGTGGGAAATACTTTGGAATATCAATATTGTCTCTGAATCTTGAGAGTATTCTTTTACTCTGTTTCTTATATGTTGCTGTGCTGTTTTTTTCTTTAATCACATCTTATTTATTAATAGATAAATCCCTTTAAAACTTTTTTTCCCCCTTTGAGAGAAAATTTGGGCCTTGTAAAGCTTATTGGGCACAGTCACTGCCTTTACCCTTCTCCAGATACTTTAGAAAACCAACCTTCTAAGGCCCCTTGAAGTAAGGGTGTTTAGATTTGTGACATGGAGCTTGGGGCCATGGGATTAATTAGAGTTGGTGCAGGAGGAGCACTGAGGGAGGGAGATGTGCTAATTTTAGCATCTCTGATAGTTGTTCAGGATTCCTGTAATGTCCCCTCACACATGCTTAGCTCTGTCCTGCAGCCCCCTCCCCAGTGATTGCAGGGCTAACACAGGCAGCAATAGACTTTAGATTGTAACAAAATGATCAAAATCTCTGCTGCTTTATTTTTTTTAATTTTTTTTTATTTATGATAGTTACAGAGAGAGAGAGAGAGAGAGGCAGAGACATAGGCAGAGGGAGAAGCAGGCTCCATGCACCGGGAGCCCGATGTGGGATTCGATCCCGGGTCTCCAGGATCGCGCCCTGGGCCAAAGGCAGGCGCCAAACCGCTGCGCCACCCAGGGATCCCTCTGCTGCTTTAAATAGAGGTGTGTGACACCTTTGGGTGGCAGGTCTGGCAGAGCTGGGGCCCTTAGCACTCACCCTACTTTGAGGCTCTGCAGTGAAGCCCCTGGAATGCCAGCCTTCCCTTCATTTCCAATATCTCTAAGACAGAACTCCCCACCATCCCTGTGCTGGGCAGTACCTCCTTTGCATGAAGTCATCCAGCTCAAATCCTCTGGCATTCCTGCTCCACCCCCACTGTTACTTAACTTCTTTCACTCTTTTTCCTCTTCCCCTTCCTCAGGATAAGGATTTAGAATATATTATTAAAAGTACTCTTTGTTGGGGTGCCTGGGTGGCTCAGTTGGTTAAGTGTGTCACTCTTGATTTCGGTTCAGGTCTTGATCTCAGGGTCATGAGTTCAAGCCCTGCATTGGGCTCCATGCTAGGTATGGAGGCTACTTAAAAAAAAAAGAAGCATACTTTGTGGGCCCTTTATAGAATCATAGAACTTTATCTCTTAAGTGACCTTAAAAATAGTATAAGGCATAATAGATTTCTTTTATTTGGTGTCTATTAAATGCCAATCACATTATATATGTATTGCTTTAAGATATCGGGATGGCAATATCTTAAGATTTAAACAGCTACTGACAAAAGAAGATATATAAAAAATGGCCAATAAGCCCATGCGATGACTCCAAACATCCTTAATTACCAGGAAAATGCAGGTAAAAACTATAATGAGATATCGAATTAAAAAGACTAACAATGCAAACTATTGGCAAGGATGTGGAGCAACTAGAACTCTCATATACAACTATTAGTGTGACATGGTACTGCCTCTACAAAACAGTTTGACAGTTTCTTATAAAGTTAACTATATGTTTCACTATAATCCATCCATTCTTCTACTGGATTTTTCTCCTAAGAGAAATGAAACATGTCTACTGAATGACTCATACAAGAATTTTCCTAGCAACTGTATTTATAATCACCCCAAACTGGAAACAACCCAAATGTCTATCAACTGGTGGATAAACAAAATATGATACATTCACATGATGGAATGCTTCTCAGTGACAAAAAGGAACAAACCATTGAGAGATATGTATTAGTTTTCTGTGCTGAGTAACAAATCCCTGCACGTATATTGACTTAAGATAACACATATTTATCACCTCACTGTTTCTGAGGGTCAGAAGTCTGGGCACAGTTTAGCCATATCTTCTGTATGACTGCAATCAAGATGTCATCCAGGGTTTGGATCTTATCTGGAGGCTTGACTGGCAATGGAACCACTTCCAAGTTAATGCAAGTTTTTGGAAGAGTTCTTTTCCTTGTGGCTTTAAAACCAAGGCTTTTTGCTGGTAATCAGCTGAGGCCACCCTCAGATTCTGGAGGCTGCCCACAGTTTCTTGTCACATGGCCCTTTTCATAAACTCTTGTATGATATGGCAGCTTGCTCCTTCAAAGCAAAGGGAAAAGAGAGTGAGTCTACTGGCAAGACAGAGACTTATATAATATAATGTGATCATGAGAGTAATATCTCATCACCTTTGCGATATTCTAGGAAAAAGTCACAGGTCCTGCCTATATTTAGAGGAGGGGATCATATAAATGTATGAACACAGGAAGCAGTAGTCATGTTGGCTACCTTCCAGCCCATCCTCCATAATACACAACACAGAATCTCAAAAATATTACATTGAGCATAAGAAGCTAGACACAAAGGAGTGTGTAATTTATAATTCTACATTTATGAATTCTAGAACAGGCCAAAGTAATCTATAGTCACTGAGAGATCAGTGTTTGCCTAGGGAACAAGGGAATGGAGGGGATTGACTATAGAGGTCACAAGGCAAGTTTTCAGATAATACAAAGTACTTATCTTGACTAGTGTGATGGTTAGATGAGCATATACATTTGTCAAAACTCATCAAACTATATGTTTTAAATAGGTACATTTTAGTTTATGCAAATCATACCATATGAATGGCCATATGAATTCCATATTTTTTATCAGCATTAATCTGTGAGGAAACTGAGGTGCAAAACTTTTGCATAGTCACACAGCTGGTGAAACTGGAATTCTAAGCCAGATCTAACTGCAAAATCCATTCCCTTTTCCTCTATCCATAACATCTTATTTTCCTGCAAGCCACCACTTTCACAAAGGAAAAAAGTAGAGGCCCAGAAGGATAAAGAAACATATCCTAGGCCTCGCATAGAGAGTCAAGAGAGTCTCAAGTTTGTGTTTTCTGATTCAGAGTCAAGAGTTCTTTGTACTGCTAGGTCTCCATTTGTCCTGCCAGACTCCATTAAAGTCTTGTAGCAGATTTTAAGAGTTATTAATACATTTTTAAGTTTATTCATATGTGTCATTATAAATACACTTAACAATATTTTTCTCTTAAAACATATAATGCTCTGAGCCAATTCTTTGAAAGAACAGCATATGGTCATCCATGAAAATAAAGGTTTCAGAAGGTATGCTGTATGCTGTTGGTTGCTTACCTTCTTTCTTTCCTACCAAATCCTGAGTCTATTCAGATGTTTGGTGGCCATATGCTTCAAGGAAACATAGGTCCCTCTCTGATGCCAGGGCATGAATCTTGGTTCCTTTCAGCCAGTTGTGGTCATTTTGTTCCCACTGAGAGATGTGTTTAGGTAAGAGCCTGAGATGCAGTTCTGACCAATGAGGCCTGAGAGGCATGTGCTGGGGGATTCTGGGAAGTCTACCAGGCTTCTTAAAAGTGACAGAAGAAGGGGGCCCTTTCTTGCAGGCATGAGGGTATGACCCAGGGATCTTGAGGCTCATTGATAACATGAACGGACAGTAGGAGGACAAAAGCTCATCCTTGAGAGTAAGAGTCAGAAGGATATAAAGGATGATGTTGAGCCCCTCATGTACTCACCCCTGTGACTCCCTCATCTCAGTGATGTAAATAATATGCTTTTTTAAAAAGGTTTTTTTAAGTTTATTCATGAGAGACACACACACACATGCAGAGAGAGAGAGAGGGAGGCAGAGACACAGCCAGAGGGAGAAGCAGGCTCCATGAAGGGAGCCTGATGTGGGACTCGATCCCGGGACTCCAGGATCACACCCTGGGCCTGAGTGCTCAGGTGCTCAACTGCTGAGCCACACAGGTGTCCCATAATACGCTTTCTTTATTGACTTAGTTATCACTGTTAATTTGTAGCCCAAATCATCTTGCATACAGAAGATATAAGCAAATACTGTCAAATATCTTTTTTTGCACCCAACTCTATGGCACATAAGATTATTATAAATACTTGTTGGCACTACATTACTTTCCAAATTGTACGGCAAGCAATTGATGTTGTATATGCCAGGATTCGTTTCATTCTCAGAAGTGTTTGTAGATAGCTACTGATTAGAAACAACCTAACTGTCCAACTGAGATTGGGTAAATAAATTAGTAAAAAGCCATATAATGAGATACAATTGGAATAAAGATAAAGGAGTATCTCCATTTGTACTGATATGAAAAGATTTCCAAGATGTGCTGCTATGTAAAAAAATAAGAGAACACTATACAGAAGTCTTTGAAGTCCATGGTCATGGAAAAGCATCTGAAACTCATTGCCAGGACTGTGGTGGTACAGGCAAGGAACTTGGAAGGTGGACACAAAATCCTAAACAGAATTTTCACAAGGGGTGGGGCCACTGAGGATATTAAGTGATAATGGTATTGGAAGAAGCCTGTTGCTGTCAACAGCAGGAAATCTGTGGAACCCACTGATGGAGCTACAACATGGAAACAGCTAGTGAGATCTGGCTCTTGAGGGAAAGCATTAAGGATCAGGTGGGCATATAACAGGGCTGATGTATGTGATCTAATATACATGAATTCCCTACGTTTAAGATATTAAAGAACTTTTTAAAAAAGTCATATTCATAGAAACTCTGGAGTCACAAATAAATGCTACCTACCTGTCAGCATCAATATTTAGCTAACGTAACATTAATCAAGAGCTCTCTATGTGCCAGGTGCCAGCCTCAATTCTATCTGGATTGGCTTATTTGATCTTGTAGTAACACATGAGATGCATGTTATTGTTGCCATTCTATTTTTTACAGCTGGGTAAACTGAGGCATCAAAGTGTTAACTACTGTTCTAGGATCATATAGTTGTTAAGTGGTAGAAGCAGGAATTGAGCCCCAAGTCCACACTCAGAACACTCCACTAGTCAACCTCTACGGTTATTAGAAAGATTAAATGAGCTCATGTGTGCTTAACCAGTGTTTGCCTTAGCCAGTGATTCTCAAAGAGTAGTCTATGCACCAGCAGTGTTAAAAATTTGTTAGAAATATCTTTAAATTCTTAGATACATTGGCCAGGTTCAGCCAGACTTGGTTTTATGTGATCACTGCACACTGACATGTCTCTTGGATGGCATTGAGCATGTGAAGTCCCACCCAGCAGGGGAAGGGATAAACCCATGCCCTTGCCAAACCTTGGGAAACTACCTAAGTATTGTATATATAGTTACTACCTTGCATTCTTGTTTAACAGCCATTTATTGACAAGCACTCTGGACTAGGCAGGAAATTACCCTCTGGTCAATCAGTTGTATCTGATGTGGTCTTAGGAAGTACTAAGACCCGACAATTCCCAGTCTGGGTGTGTGATCTGTGCACGCCAAAACCAGCTGAATAATTCATCTGCTCAATTTAGCTGCTCTATGGGACAAAGATCTCAAACTCCTTCCTTCCTCAGTGTCTGTTATATCATAGATGCAAGTGCATTGAATGAAGATGCCATCAGAGTTCACCTGGGTGGTAGTTGTCTTTTTTGCAAAGAACACCTAACAGAAGTTCTCAGCCTTGGCTGTCCATTATAATCACTTGGAGGGCTTCTAAAAATCCCCAGCCTCAAGCCAATCACAAGAGAATATCTGAAGGTGGGGGAGGAGAGGGAAGGAAAAGGTGTGAATAGTTTTGAGAACTCCCCAGGTGATTCCAATATGCTGCCAAGATTGAGGACCCCTAAGCTAGAAGGAAGAAGGCAAATTGCAGAGGATTGGCTTTGGCAACAGCCAAACCAGCAAAGTCACAGTTTGAGATGCAATGGGTAAAGCCCAGATGGCTTCCTCGAAAGCTGCTTCATCCCTCTACATCTTTGATGGGCATGTGAGCTGAGCTGGAAGCAGCCAAGATCCTGTCTTTAGAAGTTCCTGTGCATAGTGAAAGGTGCAGCTGGAAGCATTTATGCTGGAAACCCTGACTGGGTGATAGTCCTAAAAATTATTGCCATATGTCTCCAGCAGGGAGGGCAGGGCCCATGTTTGTTCCCTCCACCCTCCACAGCCTTGCCTCCATCAGCTGCTCAGTCTTCACCCATGGCGGCCCCTGGAGTGGCTCCATTTAGTTTAACAATTTTATGGAGCATCTATATTTCTTGCAATAGGCCAGGCCCTGGAAATACAGATATAAATCCAACATCACCCCGTCCCTGGTGGAGTTCACAGCCCAGAAGGAGAAATGGGAAATAAATCTACAACTAAGATGTGGTATGATAAGGGCCATGAGAATAGTACAGAGAAGAGAGATCTTAGAGGAGGGGGTGAGGAAGGGGCTTTGAGGAGGCTCCAGAAGCTTTTGAGAAGTGGTAACAATGCTGAGGGTTTTTTCTTTTTCTTCTGAAATGTTCATATATATTTTTTAAAGTTTGGAAGAATTTTAAACACGTATAGTTGAACACATCAATTTTAAAAATAAAAAAATAAAAAAAATTTTAAAAATATTAACATTACGCCATGCTTACTTCAGAGCCTTTAAAAAAAATTCTAAACTATTTCAAGCATAGAAAAAGTACAGAGAACTATAACAAACACCCATATACTGAGGTAGTTGAGCTCCCATTCTGGAGCCAGGCTACCTGCCTGCCGTGTGACATTAGTGAAGTTACTTAACTTCTCTATGCCTCTGTCTTATTTAAAAAAAAAAAAAAAAAAAAAAAAAAAAAAAACCACCACCCACCTCAAAAGGTAATTGTCAGGATTAATTAAAGTAAATCTTTTAAAAGACGGAAGGTCCTCACACACACTATGTGCTTAATAAACACGCTTATCTGTGTATTAATGACTCTGCTTGTTGAATCTTAACATTCTGCTCCATTTGTTTTTGATATTTTTTATAAATAGAAGTTTCCTATTACACATTTTTAAAGAAGCCTCTGCATACCTCTCCTGTTCTGACTGCTAAGATAGAATAAAGTTAGCCAGAGGTCCCTGTGGGAAAGTCTACCACAAGGCCCAGGGCAGGGCAGGGCAGAGCAGACCTGGACTTCTGAGGAAACCCTCTGGTCTGGCCAGAGAGGAGGATGACCTCTGGGCAGGGGAGGAGACTAGAGAGATGGCCAGGGCACATCAGGGAAGCCCCCCAAGAGCTCAGACACTGTCCACGAAGCCCATGTCGGGGCCATTTCCCTTTGCAGACCTCATATCCAACTGTCCCTTGCCAGGAAATCCTCAGGGTGTCTTTTAATGGACTCCCTGCAAAACATCAACAAAACAATGAAAAATAAACCTCACCCACACTTGCTCCTCAATCTGGAAAGTTCCACCATGTATGAGCTAGCTTTGAGGAAAGTGGGAAGACCCACTGGGGCAGCAGGATGGGAGCTTAGCCTCCCTGAAGTTATTGCCACCTGAGTGCCCCAGAGGCAGGAAATGAGTGATTTAAGGCTGTAGCCCAGCCCAGAATGTTTAGCTTCCCTGGGCCCCATGACGCTTGCACTGAGCAATTACCTTGGGGAAGGAGTCTTCCTTGGAACTGTGTACCCGCCAGGTGGATACTCATGCTGAGTGAGCTGATAAGAGGGCCCCCTGACTTGTTCGATAGTTAACCTGACAGAAGCACATCTGTGGCTTGTCAGGCATGGATATTTTGGGGAAGCCTTGGGTACAAGCACACACTACCACCCAGCCTGGGTTGAAAATGTGTTCTGTCACCTCCCAGCAGTACCATCATCTTTTATCTCAAAATGGGCTGTCCCCCCATCTTCCCCTCCCCTCCACTGCTTCAGCATCCGTTCCAGCCGCTGCGGAACAGCTGCTCTGAGGTCCGTCTCTCATCAGCTGCCTTATCTCCCTGATGAATAATGTTCCCCTTCCCTGAGCAGCAGCCTGGCAGGAGGCCCGCCCTGAGTGGAACAGGCTGCTGACAGCCCTTGGAGCCCAGGCAGCTGTTGGAGAGCGGGATGGCCCCCTGGCCCCTGCCTGGGGTGAGGGCTGACCCCCACCCCCACTTCACAGAGACCTGCCACCCTGAGGGCACCCCCCACCAGCCCTAGCAAGCGTCAGCTCACAGACTGTCCCCAGTTGCTAGGGCACATGGGGCCTTCAGGGGTGGGGACTGAGGGAGATGCGATTTGTACCTGATAGCACAAACCTCTCTGTACTGCATGTTTAATCACTCCAGGGCTCAGTTTTCCACATCTGCAGAATGGGCTAATTGTCGTGGTGTATAGCTGGCTGTGGTTCTCTGCTCCGATCCCCTTTGCCAGCCAGTGCACCCATCCCCCAGCACTGTGAGTGCCATAGTAACAGTTGTTCCTCTAGCTTCTTCAGAGCCTTTGGCTGATGGGCTGATGGCAACCGCATCCCTGAGATAACCCAAAGGCTAACTCCCTCTGCTACCCTTCCCCTTTCTGTCAGGGGAGTTGGTAACTGAATGATCCTGGAGAGGTGGAAACCCAGGCCTCTGCCCTCAAGGTGGGACAACTTCTGAGCCAGCCCCACAGATGGGGCCGAGACTGGGCTTTACTCACAACTACACCCCTTCCTGTCCTGTTTCCCTCACCCCCTTACAGCTCTGCCTCAAGGGCACACCCTCCCTCCATGAATCATAGCTTTTTAGAAGCTTGTTTTGGGCTTGGGTTCTAGGGGACCCAGCCCTGGATAAGTACCTACTTCACAGGGGCTTTATGTGAGGATTCAAGACGATAAGACTTGAAAAGCCCCTTGTAGGAGCCTGGCACTTGGCAAGTAGCTGATCTCGATTCTTGTCAACTACTGCGGCATGACAGAAGGTCATAAGGGAACTCGGACAGACAACAGAGGTAGGTGTTGAAAGCCTTGATTCCAAGTCTGGATTGGAGGCTGTCATCCCAGGAAAGGACCCTCGGAGGTCATTCAGCCCACCTTTTTTTGTTCTGATGAGGAAACTGAGGCCCAGAGAGAAGCAGCAGTCTCTGAGACTCATGGCAAGTCAGGGGCAGAGCTGGACTGGATGATGTCTTGCTTTTTTCCCCTCACTCTGCCATTTGGCATCTTCAGGCCCTCTTTTTCCTGCCAGTTTTTGAAATGTTTGTTGACTTTAGATAGTCTAGGACCCTGAGAAGTAAAGCCAGAGCACACTTCTTTTCCGTGTAGATCTCTTTAGCACCTACTGTGGACTAGATACCTTCTAGACACTCAGGGAAGGATTCACAAACATATATACCAACCCCTGGTTGTTGCAGAGAGCTTCACCATTTTCATTGTGTGTGTGTGTGTGTGTGTTGATTAGTGAACTCTAGCTTTCCCAAGAAGTGAACAATACCAGCCCATTCTACAGGGGAGATATTAAGAGCAAGCTTTTAAAGACCATTCAGAACAGATGGGTGGGCAAGGAGATTCTTGACTCACTGTGTTTCCATATTAAGCACTTAGAAATATTCTTAATTTCCATAGTGCTCTCTCTGAATGGTCCTTTGATACCTCTTTCATCTCCCCCAAGTCTGTATGGAGTTGCAAACATGAGACAGATCATGGCTGATCTGGGATCTCCCAGATCTGGGAGACAGCTGTGGCCCCACGTGGTTGGAGTATAGAGTGTATCCTGGGGGATGGCCACAGTGGGACTTGAGAAGTAGACCAAATCCATGCCAGATGCAAAACTTTGTGTACCATTCTACTTCAGTCTGCAAACAATGAGCAACATCTAAAACCCACTGTCCAGAACAGTGACACGCTCAGATGTGGGTCCTACAAAGATCTCTCTGGGCACTGTGAAGAGGAGAGTTCTGTCCTCAGTAGAGGACACCTTTGAACAGGTGAAAGGTGAAGTAGGAGGCCACAACTTGTGAGCTGTCAGGAGATATCATGTGGATAATTTCCACATGACCAAGACATGAAGGTGATGGGAATGGAGGATAAGGAGAAATCACTAAGGAAGTGGGATCTGAGTTGAGGGAGTCTTCAAGGGGCAGCTTCCCAAGCATGAGGAATGGTACAGACAGCGCAATGTGAGTAGATAGAAGATGAATATGGAGGGAAGCAGAGCCAGGGGGCCAGGCAGAGGACGTGCAGCTAAGAGGAGACCCAGGCCACTTTCTGGGGAACACTGGATGCCTGGTGAAGAAGTAGGCACTCCCACCTGTAGGCAATAGAGGCTGTTGGAGGGTTTTGAGCAGCAGAGTAACATGAAGAAAGTAGGGTTTGAAGACCAGTCCAGGAGTGGGATACCAAAGAGGTTGGTAGTGGGAGAGTTACTTTCCTAAGTAAGAAGATCACGTGACCTGTCCAGACCAGTTGGGATTGCCTACCCAATGTAGTCCAGCATTTTTAAAATGGAGAGATTTCATGTGAAAGATCTCACATAAAAGGCAGGTTTCCGGCTTCAGGTGAAAAACAGAGGATTTGGTGAGACCAGAGCAAGTATTTCCACGTGGCTGCTGCTGTCTGCTGGAGTCAGGTGGCCATGGTCCCCTTTAGGTGTAGCTTTGGGTTTCATGAGCATTTTCCCATAGAAATCCTGCTTTATTTTTGGTGCCAGTCTGCATGGTGATTTTTAAAACTTCTTTTGAATGAGTCATCAATATTTAAGTTTTTTAGAATTTCATATAAATATCCAGATTTGGGCCTTAACACAGTCATTAGGGCCACCTGGGACCTCATTCATACATGGCCATAAACACTAGAGCTTATGCAATTCTCCCATTCACCAGCCCCCTCCTTCCCCTTGCTCTCTACAGAGGCCTATGTTAGCTGCCATTTATCAAAGAAGTTTTTATGCTTGCCTACAGAAAAATGAAATGTTTCTTGTACTCAAGTCATTATCAAAAGTGGGAAAATGAAAGATGGAGTAAGGTGTATGCCAAAAAGGCCAGAGAGTGTGTTGTGGAAATTAAGAATATTTCTCTGTGTTTACTATGGAAGAGGATATGTGTAGAAGGATACCACCGAAGACGCTACTAGAAAAGGCTAGCCAGCCCTGAGGTCACCTGCTTGGGCCCTGGTATTTAGTTTGGGAGTCCCTGGGGTAGAGGCAGGGAAATTGAGTAACACTCAGCAGTCAGGATTCTGAGCCAGGCCCTGTGCTACACAGAGGAATAAGGTAAAGGATTGTGACCCCAGGGAATGGGATCTGGGGATCTATTGAGGTATCCTGGGAATGAGACAATGGGAGGGACATGAGAGTAACGGGGTACCCTTCTGGAGGGGACAATCAGCAACATTGGTGGGTCCTTACACAGTTGGTGTCAGAAAGAATTGCAGATGACTTCAGGGTGACAGATCCTGGGCTCTTGGGAGCATGGTGGGTAAGAGAAGTCAAGAGATCCACTTTGAGGGAGGCTGATAACTTGGGACCTGGGTGCAGGGAGTTTGAAGTGCTGAGTATTCAGGTGGGTGGACAGTGCTGGTTGCATGGTGGTTATGCATGTTGGCTTTGAATCACTCGAGTCTCTTGTGGACGTTGTTCTTGCTTTGCTTAATCTCTCCATGCCTTAGTTTCTTGAAAATACTTTCCTCCATGCAGGATCATGATGAGGATCAAATACAGCATAATTAAAAGCTTAAAGATGATTCCTGGCACAGGGGAAGTGCTCTGTAAATCTGAGTCATTTTCACCCTTGCCTGTGAGTACAGGGTGGCCAATGTGCTGAACAGAGATGATTCCATAAGCAGAGAACCAACGTGGAAGCTTGGACAAGAGCCACAGGAAGGGAGAAAATGATGAAGTAAGGAGCCAGGAAGAAGCAGCTGGGAAACAATGGGAGAGGGTGTCTTTGAGGCAGGGACGAAAGATTTGGGAGGGGAGGACAAAGATCATGCTACAGAGGCCATGGAGGAGCTTTACAGCAAGAATTCACCACTGGGGGAAATTTACCCCCCAGAAGACTCTTGACAATGTCTCCAGACATTTTTAGTTGTCACAACTGACCTTGGGAGTGCTATTTGCATCTAGTGGTTGGAGGCCAGTTATATTCCTGACACCCTACAATGCACAGGACATCACCCCCCCACCCCCCCCAAAAAAAAGGATTATCCAGTTCTCAATATCAATAATGCAGAGACTGGGAAACCCTTCTCTAGAGAGCCAGGAGGTTCTCAGATTTGACTCATGGTTACATCACACGATGTGTGATTGTGGCGAGTTTCTTAACTATTCTCTGCCTCAGGTTTCCTTGTCTGGAAAATGAGGATAACACCTGCCTCCTGGGACTGCTGTCAGACTTCAGTGAATTAAGATATAGAGAGGGCTTGGAATGGAGGCTTATGGTACATTAGTCGTCATTAGAAATCAGAGGAAGTACTGAGGGGGGGCACTTGGCGGGATGAACACTGGGTACTATGCTATATGTTGGCAAATTGAACTCCAATAAATAAAATTTTAAAAGAAGAAGTCAGGGAAAGTGAGGGCATAGCAGAGGCCATGGCATCTCAGTTTGACATTTTAGAGTGACCTCAATGTGGTTTCATAGAGGTAGAGAGGAGGCTGATCCAGATGCAGAGGGTTGTGGAGATGGGTTCATGGGAATTGGGGCTGGCAGGCTTAGACTGCCCTGTCCAGCAGTTGTAGGAATGGAAGAGAAGAGGCTAATTAGATGACTGCCAGGCCAAGTGAAAGGGCTTGCTTCACATTGATTTCTGTATTGATGCCAACCTAAAGTTTTGGCTGATGTCCAAACCGTATTGTAATTGACCCTTGAACATGTGGATGTTAGAGGTGCTGATCTCTTGCACAGTCAGAAATCTGTGTATAACTTCCAACTCCTTAAAAACTTAAGTACTAATATCTTACTGTTGACCAGATGCCTTACCAATAATGTATACAGTTAACACTTGTTTTGTATGTTATGTGTATCCTATACTATATCCTTATCATAGAGTAAGCTAGAGGAAAGAAAATATTATTAAGGAAATCATAAGGAAATACATTTGCCTTATTGTACTATATTCATTTAAAAGATCTGCATATAAGTGGACCTGAGCAGTTCAAACTTATAGTGTTCAAGGGTTAACTTGGTCAATGGAAATTTTCAAAACGAAAGACATCACCTGTAACCTTACCACCTTAACACATTAGGAAGTTTCCATCTCCTCTTCCAGAACCAGCATTTTTACTGTGTGCCCTTTTCTATTGTTTTATGTCACATGAAATTGTCCCATAAGCATTTTCCATGATGTTCCATCATTGTTATATTTATCATTTTTTTTCCAAAATGAAGATAACCTCATTGTTTTTTCCTGGCTGTTAAAATGCTCTGTTCCCCCCTCCTTTTAATGCAGATAGTACCAAAACGTCTGAAGAAGAATATAACTCCCATTTTCTACCCCACCCTTCAGAGATAACCAGGCTAGCATTTTGGTAAATATCCTTCCAAACTAATCTCCATGCATTTATTGATGTGTTGACTTGTTAATTCTTTCATGTAAATATGAACATTCCTTAACCGTCATTTCATTTTCAGCCTTAAGGCAGAAGTTTCTAATTGTTGGGGTTGGGGTTGTTGTCTTGGCAAGTGGGGAGGTGGCTGTGGATGGGCACACCCAAGAGCAGAGAAAGTCAGGAAGCTCAGAAAGTGGCTAGGAGGAGGAAATGCTGACTAGGTGTGTGGTATACCTGTGTCCTGAGGCTGCTGTGTCCATGCACCACAGTCTGGATGTCTCAAGCAAGACAGATGTCATCTGGCACAGTCCTGGGGGCTGCAAGTCTGTAACTAAAGTGTCGGGAGGGCCACACTCCCTTCTCAGGGATGCAGGTGAGGGTCCCTCCTTGCTTCTTCCGAGCTTCTCATGGTTGCCAGCAGTTCCTGGCACTCCTTAGGGGTGTAGATGTATCATGCCAGTCTTTGATTCCTTTGTCACATGGCATTCTGCTCTTCCTGTGTGTGTCTGTGCCCCAGTTTCCCTCTTCTTCTAAAGACACCAGTCCTGGGATGAGGGCCCAGCCTACTCCAGTGTGACTTCATCTTGACTGGATTAAATCTGCAAAGACCTAATTTCCAAATCAGGTCACATTCATCAGTAACAGGGAATAGGACTTTTGTACCCCAGTGTACCTTTTTGGGGGACACAGTGTAACTCATAACATGTAGGATCCCTGGAGTGATGGAGGAGGAGAACGGAGCAGGGACAGAGCAGTGAGGACTCCTCTGAAATGAAAGGGAAGGAAGAGACGGAGAGACAGAGATTCTTGAGGCTGAGAAGGGAGATGAGGAAGCCTCCTTCCTCCAGCAACTCATGTCTGTATTTTATTAACCTCCTAGTGGTTCACAAAGGGGGCCCTGGGATTCATCAGAGAGCAGTGGCCATCCATACGTCCCACAGGGCTCCTTCCCCACCATCATCATACTGTGCAGCTGGCAGCTGCTGTGCGGGCCCCACAGGCCTCGCTGCAGCATCCTGTTGTCTGCTCCTTGCCAGACTCTTGGTTGGCTGCCACCTAATTTCTTTTCAGCCTGGACTAATTTCTTGCAGTCCTCAGGCTGGCGGGAAGCATCCCTAATTCTCAAAGCCCTTCCATATGGCCCTCCATCTGCAAAGTATGCACAGTCTCCTCTGTTGTATCCTTGTTGCAGGACAGTGGTCCACAAGCCTTCAGGAGCATGGAGACCATTGCTGTGTTTTGATCTCCTCCCTTCTTCTCAGGACACCTGTTTTTGCTGGTGTCCTCAGTTCTTTTGGTCTCCTTTTTCCAGATGCCATACCCAAAGTTGAATTTTCAGAGGTGGAGGGGGACAGAGGATTGAGGAGTGTGGTGACACTTCTGAGGAAACTTGAAGCCTCTCTGCTGGTGGATGCTGATATCAGAAAGTCCACAGCATTCCCAGGTGTGCCTGGGGTCAGATCTGAATGTGATGGGTAGCATGTGACCAAAATGAGCATCATTGATCATCACACTTTGTCATCTAGAATCTTGGGGAACAAGGGACCATTACAAAATTACAGTCAAGTGCCTGAGAATAATGAGGCTTCTGATTATTAACTTAGGTCCCAGGCAAAGCCTAGCCAAGATCTGTTCTTGCCACCACAGGTTTCTGCATATTTGAGGGAAACATTATACTTCTCTGATGGTTAAAAGTCACTCAGCCTTTGGCGTCCTGCCTCTATATACTGCCTGAAGCATCCCATAATCTCCCGGCACTGCATCACCTGTCCCATCTCTGCCATTTAATTATATGTTGTCTTTGGTTTCCTCTCCAATACTGACAGCCACTTCTGAGAAAGATCTGGAATCAGGAACCCAAATAATATAGCTCATATTAAGTCCAAAGCTGAAAGAACAAGAAAAGCCAGATACTGGCTCCAGCCAGGATGTGGGGTATTGAAAGACTTTCTTGCCCAAGTGTGAAAGATGCAGGGCTTGGACTCAATGGGACTATCGAGACAAGGAGGCAAGAAGAGGCTCATGAGAGCCATTAGAGCATCTTACCCAGCCTCATCTCTTGCTACCACCTCATCAGACCTTGTACTCCAGCCATGTAACAATTGCAAACTTTGCCACTTCCTCCCAATATCAGAGCAAGAGTAATGACAAGCACTGAGCCAGTTCAGCAGTGTAGACAACAAAGGGAACTTAATAGGTCAGATAGCTAAGAAGAAAAAGATGGGTACAGGGGCTGTTCCCTTTACCTGGAACACCTGCAAAATGCTACCCATGTGACAAACCCATACTCTTCCTTTAAGACCCAAGCCTTCTGGCACATGCTGATCCACCCCCACCCCCAGACAGAGTTGAATGCATCTTTGGTCCACCTTTGTACACTGTACATGCTTCTGTTATTTCACTTACTTCCTGGTACACTTCATGAATCCTAGTCCTTTAGAACTTCACTCAACTCCTCTTGGATTGTGGGTGTCCTTGCTTTCAAGGATCATGTCCTTGTCATCTCAAGGTCACCAACCTCTACCGGGGTGTTTGGCCCACTATGAGGGTCTGAGAATTGGTGGCTAAATCCTTGGATGTTGGGGTGGTATTAGGATGTGGCCATTCCCTGGCTGGAGAGGGTGGAGTACTGGGTATGAAGAGAGGCACTTCATGCCATAGGTCGCCTGGCTCAAGTCACTAATTTTTCTGTGTTCCTTTCAAATCCCTCATACCACTGTCAGGAGGGACCCTGTGCATTCTATGTAGCAGTAAATTGCAGCATTTGAACTATAACACGTTCCTGGTTTGCCCAGATATATCACTCATAGAAAGTGTTTATTTTTTCACACATTATACCTGAGAATGTTAAGAGGTTCATCTTGAATTCCTTGGGGTTAAAACTTTCTTGATGATGCTAACCTATCTCTGGGAATCAGAGCATGTTCCCTGGTAAAGCAGTCCCTAGTTGTTAGGGCCACATGATATATCCTGGCAGCTCTGGCTATCAGCACCAGCTCTCTTTTCTAGAGCTACAAGTAAAGAGGTCCCTACCTTTTGCAGTGGTCATTTCACTTCATGCCCATTCATTTTCCCCCTCATTTACACATGCATTCATTAACTTAGTCATTCATTTAAAAACATTAGTATGGTCTATTTTGTTCAAGAGAAGCACTTCTGTTCTCATTGAGCTGTCATCTGTAGAGGGAAGAGCAGATAATAAAAAACTAAACAGATCAACAGGAAAAATAAAATTGCCACAAGAGCCGTGAAGAAAGGAAAATAGGGCAATATGGGGTTTGGCACAAATTTCAATAGAATGAGCAGGACAAGTATCTTTGTGGAAATGAACCTGAGCTGATGAGTAAGTGATGGGAATGAGACCTCTGGGGCTACATTTGGGGAAAAGCATACAGGAAGAGAGAGTTAGAGGAAGAGGAGGTGTAATTGTGGCTCAGTGAAGGTGAAGGAGAGACAAAGGTAGAAAGTGAGGATGGAGAGGTGGGCAGGGGCTCTGTTGCCATGGTAAGAAGCCTAGGATCTGCTCTCATAAAGAGGAAGACTTCAGAAAGCTTTTAAGCAGGGAAGGGCTATATAATTTTGAAAGAGCACTTTGAATATAGCATCTTGAGATAGATCTCCAAATCCTTAAAGACAAAAAGGAGGTGACCACTACTTTTATTTCAAAGAATCAGAAAGATTCCAATTGAGAGATTAGTTTTAGAAGTCCTGGAGAGAAAGCACATTATAATATCTGGGGCTGGTATTGGGCCGTCCCAGGACACACCCTCGGATACTCCTCTTGGAAGATGATCTTTGGAAGGGCACCCTCTTTCTCTAGATAGCCAGATTTCTCCCCCAGGCTATGTCTGTCTTATGAGTTCTCCACAAACAGTGAGAAAACTGGCAAACTAACCAGCATGAGACCTTTAATTGTTTCCTCCTGGGGCAGAGTGGAATTATCCCCAGTGAGACACCAGGTTTGCTGCCGCTTGTTGTCTGTGGGAGAGGCCAGACTGCTGGGAGTAAGGGGTATCTCATTGTGAGAACCAGGGCCCTGGAGGACCCTCTGATTATCAAAACAGAGAGAGAAATCAAAAGGGAAAGACTGTAGATTTGACTAGGTGGGAATGGAAAATGGGTTTATATGGTTTTTGGAAGATGCACAGACAATAGAAAAAAAGACAAGCAGACAGCTAGTAAAAATATTGCCATACCAGATGATGTGATAAAGTTAAAGGGAATCATCCTATACACAGAGCTCTGTGAGCAGACTTTTACAGAAAAGAAAATGCACACGGTTAATGAAAGTACTTAAACTCACTAAAGTCATAGAAATGCAAACTAAAACAGCAGTGGGGATACAGGGTATTTTGGGGGAAGTTGCTTATCAAATTAAAAAATGTATTTTTCAAAAACTGCTGTGTTGGTGAAGCCATAATGATATGGACACTGTCATCTGCAATTGGTGGCTTAGACCTTTAGAAAGGGGGCACATTTGGATACTTAAAAATTTTTCGTACCCCTTAAGCCAGTAATCCCACTTCTTAAATTTTATTTTAAGATAGCTTAAAAAGGAAGGCATTGGTTTGTATGCAAAGATGTACATGTGTGAAGTGTGGGAAACAGCCTACTTGATAATAGTGGATGATAAGTTGACTTCATTATGGTATATACATTCAGTAGACTGTTAGGTGGCTGTCAAAAGTGATATTTTGGGGGACGCCTGGGTGGCTCAGTGGTTGAGCATCTGCCTTTGGCTTAGTGTGTGATGCTGGAGTCTGGGGATTGAGTCCCACATTGGGCTCCCTGCATGGAGCCTGGTTCTCCCTCTGCCTCTCTCTCTCTGTGTCTCTCATGAATAAATAAAATCTTTTTTTAAAAAAAGAAATAATATAAGGGATTTTCTCTGAGTCAAGAATTACAGATAATTTTATTTACTTTGTGTTTTTGAAGTTTTTTTTACACGATGAACATATATTCCTTTTCAAATCATAAAGAAACAGAAAATGGTTTTTTGTTTTTGTTTTTAGAAAATGGTTATATTTTGTTAGTGCTGTCTGTTGTCATCAGATCCCTATTAGAGACACAACACTCCTTCCTTCCTTCCTTCCTTCCTTCCTTCCTTCCTTCCTTCCTTCCTTCCTTCCTTCCTTCCTTCCTTCCTTCCTTCCTTCCTTCTCTATTGCTGCAAGAGCCAGTGAAGTAGAGCACAAACAGCAAGAAAGTCAGAGGAGAGACCTGGGTGTTACCTACTGCTCTGGCATGGTTTTGCCTGGGACACATCAAGGCCCTGCTGTGGTCCTTTTTTTTTTTTCCTTTGGTATATTTTTTATTGGAGTTCGATTTGCCAACATATAAGCATAACACCCAGTGCTCATCCCATCAGGTGCCCCCCTCAGTGCCTGTCACCCAGTCACCCCATTCCCCCTTCCACCTCCCCTTCCACCACCCCTTGTTCATTTCAGCTATGGGCCTTAGTTTCCCCATCTGTAAAATATATTAGTTGGACTGGTTCAGCTCCAAGAATGCAATAAGGATATAAACATAATAATTCCAAGCTTCTAACCCAACTCTGACCCTAACTACAGAGTGACATGATTGACCATTTCCATGAACACAACAGTGTCAGCCATACCCAAGATACCACCATCCACCTGGCTCCCCTGGGATGAGTCACAACTTAATGGGGGGGATCTCTGCCATTTTCTTTAGGGATTAGGGGGTGATTTTTGTGTATATCATTCCTTCACCACGCACTTATTACACCTCTGCTCCCATGGCACCAGGCCCTGGGGTTATACAAGAAGACCCAAGCTCAGAAAGATTGAGAAATGTCTGCACCTGCAACACATTCTTTCCTTCTTTCTCCACTGGGGCAAGTCCTCTCCATTTGACCATTATTTTAAGTTACATTCAATTTATTTGAAAAAGAAACAGTTTATTTGAAGCTAAATGTCTAACTCTTATGATCCATAAGCCAAATGGATCATACCATTTTGAGTATAAACCACCTATATACTGTGAAGCTGATTTTCTTGTGTGACCTAGAAGTGAGGAATCTTGATATAGATGGATCCTTGGGCAGTGTGAGTAAAACAATGTTTGAATTTACCTGGAGCCATGTGACGGAGGGAAGAGTATATGCACTTAGAGTGAGATCACCTGAGTTCACACATGGCTCTCTTATTTCCCAGCTTTGTGACTTGGAGAAGTTCACAACTTCTCTGAGCTGCATGTTCCCATCTATAAAGTGAGGAAATAGTCTCGATCTTACCCAGGTCTGCTTGTGGGTACTTATCAGGATTATGTCTCCAAAGGGGCCTAGCAAAGAGCCTGGCATATTCTTGGCCATCACATTAATGCCCTTGCTGCTTTCCAGAGGTTGCTACTTTAAAGGGACAAGACATGTTTGAAGTATATAGGATATATAAAGCATACATATTGTGTCTATATATCTGAGTGCATTATACATACCATGCTGCATGGTGGTTGAGAACTAGGGCCGTGAGGCTGCAGGCACCTGGCCCTGCCGTGTACCTGCAGCATGTCTTTTTGAACAAGTGACTTAATCTTTGTGAGTCTCAGGGTGCTGTTGACACAAAATGAACAAACCTTTTAGAATTTCTTTAAAAAAAAGAGAGAGAATTTTATTCAAGCCCAAGTTAGGACAGCTGCCCGGGATATACAGTCTTCACAAAGAAGAGAGTGCTCTGATAAGGGAACATTTGATGTAGGTTTCTATACATATTTTGCACAAAATGTTGCAAATTATTAGACAAAGAACATTTCAGAAAGTTGCTGGCCTATCTTAAGTTTCTAATATTGGCAGGGCTGTATGACTTGAGTCTTAGGGGAACCAGGAAGTGTTTTACTTTTTCTTATCATTTATGTTCAGAATACTCCTTTTTGATTATTTTCTTTAACAAAGCAGATGTCCACTATGTGCTCTTGGGGCAGAAATAGAGTCTGTACTTTGAGGTTTTGCCAAGTCATTTTGACCTTGGTAAATGTTGGAGTATAGCTTCCCTGGGAGCCCAGGAGCAGGACCCACAAACAGTAAAAGTTGAAAATTTCCTTTATCAGTGCTCCTCTGTAAAATGGAATTGCTGGCAGCATTGCCCACGTTCTTGGGCAGTTATGAGGATTCAGTAAAGTAATATGTATTGCCTAATAAAAATGGAAGTATATTCACTGAGTAATTTCATACATTTTCCTCTGATTGTAAATGAATATTTATTCAATGTAGAAAATCTATTATGCTGAGTGAAGTAAGTCAGTCGGAGAAGGACAAACATTATATGTTCTCATTCATTTGGGGAATATAAATAATAGTGAAAGGGAATATAAGGGAAGGGAGAAGAAATGTGTGGGAAATATCAGAAAGGGAGACAGAACGTAAAGACTGCTAACTCTGGGAAACGAACTAGGGGTGGTAGAAGGGGAGGAGGGCGGGGGGTGGGAGTGAATGGGTGATGGGCACTGGGGGTTATTCTGTATGTTAGTAAATTGAACACCAATAAAAAATTAAAAAAAAAAAGAAAATCTAAAAAAAAAAAAAACACCTAAAAAAGAAACATGAATAAAATATGAGTTGTTTTCAGCCCTTTTATTTTGTAGCTGCTGTGTGTTTGCATCTGACTGTCCCCATTCACACTCCCCCATCCCATCCTCATTCTGAACTGAGAGCTCCTGGCTGGCCCCCACCATGCTGGGTCAGTGCTATCCTCAGCAGGCTGTGGCCCGATGCCCTGGTGTTTCAGCAATGCCCCATGTAGTAATACTGCTACCGGCCCCTCTCTTTGCAGATCCTTCAAGCCAGACTTCATCCTAGTCCGTCAGCATGCCTACAGCATGGCTCTGGGTGAAGACTACCGAAGCCTGGTCATTGGCCTTCAGTATGGAGGGTTGCCTGCCGTCAACTCCCTCTACTCTGTCTACAACTTCTGCAGCAAGCCCTGGGTGGTAGGTGATGGGTCAGGCTGACCTAGAGTGAAGTGGGTGGCAGTGGGTGGTCTCCCAACCCTGAAATGGGCCCATCCTCCAGCATGGAGGCCTCAGTAATGGGTCTTTTTTAAGCAACTTAATAAGCAGATTGGACCCCAGGCCTCTTCTGTTAATTATTGCCTAGCGAATATTCTATAACAACATAGTATGAACATAGTATGACATAGTGTTATCTTATAATAACATTAGTGGTATACTGTTCTTACTAATATTAAATTAGACCATTTGTTAGCAGTGGGCACTATTTATTGAGCTCTTACTATGTACCAGAAAACTGTAGCTGCCCGATGCTCAAACTATTGCTGTCTGGCGAAGTGGACATCATTACTCCATTTTGCAGAAAAAGAAGCTCAGCTTCAGAGCAGCTAAGGAACTCACCCTGGTCATGTAGACCAGGAGGGGTGAAACCAGAACTCGAAGCCATATCTCTCCAACCCCCAAGACTTGATTTTCCCTGCTTTGTAGTCATTAAATTAGTTCATCCCTTGATTTATTTGAATCTCCATTCAAATGTTACCTGTAAGAGAGACTTACTAGGATACTACCCCTCCATTCCCCCAAATACTCTCGATACCCTTATCCTGATTTATTTTTTCCCCAATAGTTATCTCCATATAGAATGATAGATTTATCCATTCTTTTGTGTATTGTCTGTCTTCCCCCCTAGAAGTAATTCATTCATGCAACAAATATTTATTCAGCACCTACTATGTTCCAGGCACTGTTCTAGTCCTAGGAACATGGCAGTGAGCATACCAGACCATAATCCCTACCCCATAGATCTGGTATTCTAGTGAGCAGGGGCACATGCAGTATATTAATAAATATCCCAAATATATAATAAGTCATATAAACACCAACAGGGAAAATAAGGCAGGGAAGGGAGATAGGAAATATGGAGCTGTGGATATGTACAGCATGCTCTGTGGAGCTCTAGCCATCTTGTCTCTTGTTTCCCTCTGCTTGGTCTCTTGGTGGTAGGACAGTGATTAAGAACAGGGGTTATGGAGCCTGATTGCCCAGTTCCAGGAGCCTCAATTTATGAGCTGTCATCCTGAGCAATTTGCTTAACCTCTCTGAGTTTATTTTCCATATTTGTAAAATGATGATAATACTAGGGTCATCCTGGTAGGGTTATGAGTGAATACATTTGGCTGGCACAAAGTGCACACTCAATACATGGTGACAATTATATTCATTCAGTAAATATCGAGTGCCATCAAGGTCTCTGCAACATTGGCATTCAATATTTATTGAATGAATATATACATTAATTTAGTATATATGAATAGTTTTTAACCACTGTTACCATGGCTCTGGTCTCCTCATTCTACCCTGAGATCTTTGGCCTATGGCATCCCATATTTGATGTCACTGTCTGGAAAGGGTCTCGATGGTATTGGCCCACACCCCTTGTTTTTCGATGCAGACATCATGATGATAGCAGCTACTGTCCATCAGCACTGTGTGCTGTGCTGAGCCCTTAACATACATATTGTATTTGATCTTCAGAACACCCTGACAAGTACATATTGCTAATATCTCCATTGTATGGATGAGGAAATTGGAGGTGGGCATCTCCAAAACTTGTGTGCTTGATCATAGACTTATTTTCTCTCTCTCTCTCTCTTTCTCTCTCTGGACTTCAGCATCCTTATCTGTAAACTGAAGGATCTCCTGTGATTTCTCATATTTCTGAGGTCCCTCAAGCCCTCTAAGTGGACTCCCTGTGGGACCACATCTGCAGATTGTACCCCAAGAGTTTGCAGACCAATTCTAGCCTGATGCAAAAAGTTACCCATTCTGTCTGAGACATTAGTGTTGAGTTACTCCTGAGTCAATCTGGTGTAAGACTTAGCACCCCTGCTAGCTATTGGGCATCCACCTTAGGCCACAAACTGTAGCTTACTCCTTCTTCCATACCATACCCTTTACACTTATGGCCACCAGGAGTTCCCTTGTTTCTGGGTAAATTCAAAGCTCCTTGTGCCAGCCTTTAAAGGCTCCCAGTGGTCTCTCATGAATCACCCTCCATCGTCATCTCTCATTGTTCCCTGTACCCAAGGCCACGGCTATGACAGCCACTGTCTCCAGGACACTAGTCTCACTACACACCTGGAGTACCTTTCCATCTTCTCTTGTGTCATCTGCTCCAGGGAGTCATCCTGACCCCTACTCTGTCCCTCTTCCAGGCCCCTCAGTCCCCTTGCTTTCCTCCAGCAAGACATCATTATCTCAGCCATCTGCCCACACTATCTCCCCTCAAGGCCTGGTCTCCCATGCTCAGCTTGTTCCAATATTAAAGCACAGTGCCGAGCACAAAATGAACTCCCAAGGGCGCTGAGTGGTGTGGGGTAATGGAAGAAAATGTAAGTCCAAGGCCTGCCTTCCAGGTGCTTACCCTCCAGCTCTTGGGATGGCAGCTACCTCTATGGCAAAATAAGGCAGTGCTGAAACAAGAGGAGCCAGGTATGGAGGGAATACAGCTCAAGCAGTTGGAAATGAGTGCAATTGTAAAAGCAGAAAAAAAAAAAAAGAGTTGACTCTTGAACAGTGCAGGAGTTGGGATGCCAACACCCAGTGCAGTTGAAAATCTGTGTATAACTTTGACTCCCCCAGAACTTAACTACTAATAGCCTACTGTTGATTGGAAGCTTTACCAATAACATAAACAGTCAGTTAACACAATTTAATGTTATATGTATTATACGTTGTTTTCTTACAATAAAGTAAGCTAGGGAAAAGAGAATGTTATTAAGAAAATCATAAAGAAGAGAAAATACATTTATAGCACTGGCATATAGCATTTATAGCATTTCAGTATTTACTGAAAAAAAGCTGTGTATTTAGTGGACCTGTGCAGTTCAAACCCATGTTGTTCAGAGGCCAACTTTATTTATGATTAATAATAATATCTAGCATTTGAGTATTCCTAGGGACCAAGTACAGCTTTTCATACATTGTGTAATACTGGATCTCTTTTTTTTCTCCATTTACAAATGGAGTGACTTTTCAGGCTACACAGTTAGTAAGTGGTAGAGAATTTGAATCCAGAGTCTACACCATAAACTGTCATGCAGTACAACTTCTCTAGAAAGGCTTTGCAGGCTGGGGACATGGCATGAATATCAGCAGGTTATGCTTGTGTGAGATGCTGACAATGTAGTAAATGTTCACTAAATGTAATTTAGCTGAATTTGGTGGCCTGACAGGAATGAAGGGTTGATGCACCTAGACGATTGAAAAGATGAATTTCCAGCCAAAGAATCTGGTTTTCATCCTGTAAACAGGGACTGACTAGTGCAGCTCAGCTCAGAATTATTAGATACCTGAGGCCTGAGATCGAGTGGGAAATCCCACCATACTATATAAAGATGATTGACCAGTACTCTTCCCCCTTCTTTTCAAGTTCTCTCAACTCATCAAGATCTTCCATTCCCTGGGTCCTGAGAAGTTCCCACTTGTGGAGCAAACATTCTTCCCCAACCATAAGCCAATGGTGAGTGCCCTTTCTTACTCTGATTACCTTCATGATACAGAATGAACACAGATGTCCATGTTTTCCATCCCTTTGGATGGATGAGTAGGCTGAGGGGCCACTCCCTCACCACCTGGGCTCTAGGGAAGAGCTGTGATGTCCTGTAGGAATACCTGGCTTTCCTAGGGAAAGGATTAACTCTTTGGGTAAAATTTCAGGTAGCACGGCAGATGGCAAAGGTAGATGGCATTCCCTGGGACATCGGGTATCGTCAGCAAATCTGGGGACAATCTGAGCTGTCATTTTGGAGCCAAAGGTTGGTAATAAGGATAAAAGATGTTTCAAAGTTTGGAAGTTGTTTCCCCTGAGCACTGGGCAGACCTGATTTCAACTCTTATTTTAATAAAAACAGTAATATTTTATTTGTGTTGATTGTTGAAGAGCAGTTTCTCTGTATGTTCTCTTTGCATATTGACTTTTGGATGTACCTGAGGTTGTCTCTGGGAAGTGGTTGGAGCTTCACTTGGAGCACATGGTAGAGCCTCTCATTTGGAGGACAGCTGGGTGGGAAGGTTAACATCTTTCTGAATAGGGTGGTGAACTCTCCATCCTACAACCAGAAGAAATTGGGTGGAAGAGTTCTGTGCAGCTGGAAATAACCTGTGATGCATCTGCTTGTGTGTTTTGGTGGTCTTCCTAAACTGATCAAAGAAATGCAGGGCCCTGGCCCCATGCTTGCCATGTAAGGAATGTGAATCTTGGGAAACAGGGTAGTTAATAGGGTATCCAAATGTCTCAGCTGGGGACTGTGGCCTGTTTGTAGAATCCCAAGCTCAGGCTGCTGACCTAGAAAATTCTGTTTTGAGACAATGATGGGTAGGACTGTAGGCTCCAAGAAGGAGCAGTCTAAACAGGCAGAGAGGTTTTTCCATTGATTATCTTTCCCTTCTATCTGATCTGCTAAGAGTCATCAAATCCAGGATATGCTGCTTGGATAAGAAGGGTTTGTGGAACCTGGCATATTCCAAAAAAGCATGAACACAGTAGAGAAACTTCAAGGTTTATTACCAAACCAGAATGAGTTTGAATCCTAGTCTGCCAGCGTACTAGGTCTTGAGCAATGAATGGTCTTGGCTTCCTCTGAGTCTTGGCTTCCTCTGAATCTTGGCTCCCTCAGCTGGAAACTATGGAGGACAGTGGGGCAACCTCATTGGGTTGTTGAAGTTTAATGTAATCATATAGAGAGAGTGCTGTGCCTCATATACAATTGGTGATCAAAGTAGACTAGCTTAAAATAGGGGCAAAAGTTATACCCTGGAAAATTGTCAACAATGGGATGAAAGTTGGGTGAGGGGTCTGCAGCCAACCCAGCCCATTGAGGATGACAGATCCAGTTGTAAGCTCTGAGAGGGGCTCACCTGCTAGTGGGACCTCTTGAGTTCCTGGCATTCCCAACTAGGCCAAGCCATAGTTGGAATTCAGGTAGGTATTTGGCATCAGGTACTGATATTTGCAACCTTTTGTTCTCATTTCCGTGGTGTAAGATTCTTAGGAAGAAAACAGGGAAAGCCATACCAGGGCTTCCAACTGGAAATACCTGTACTACTTACCAACAGTTAATTAGATTGAGATCCAGATTCTATAGAGTTATGGAGAACCCTGACCATGGAATCAGGGAGCAAGCTCAAGGCTGGATTAGCAGTCAGAAGGAAATCTAGAAAGCCTCTCCTGAAATCGCTCCTTTCTTGAGAAAGGACTGGAGCTGGGTAGGCTGAAGCTGTAGAAGTGGATGAAGGGAGGAGAACGTGCATGGGCCTGCAGCCAGGACAGGAGGGACCAGCTTCCAAAGCCCTCTGCTGTCCATATTACCCTTAAGGACAGTCAGGATAAACAGGCAAGAGACTACAGGTGTGTGATAGAAATAAAACCATTTTACTGTTTAGAATAAAGGACACACTATAAAAAGTGAACATTATGCAACATTACAGACAATATACATTCACGGAATATAAAATTCATAAATAACATGGAGGAAAACTGTAAACAGTGCTACAAAATTTAGCAACAAATACATTCCTTCCAGATAGGGTTTTCTCTGGTTGGTTTCTCTCCATCACTTCTGGGTCTCAGGACAGCAGACTGGCTAAGGGGAAAGGTGAGAGCCTGGGAGAATCTATGAAGCCCCTCCCCTCAAAGCATGACCTGGTCTTTAAGTTCTTACCCTCCTTCACAACTCCCAAGAGCCAACTTGGGGATTGTTGACATCCACCTCCCCTACACTCCCACATTTTTTTTTGCTTATAGTCATCAGATTTTTAAAGTTTTTTCTTTGTGTAAAACTATTGTAGTGATCTTTTTCCTTTTGGTAGCCAGGAGACAAACACTAGGGTGCCAGCCTGGGGTAATCCATATCAGCGACCATCAAACCCAAGATGAAAGGCTGGAGCAGAGGAGGGTACTATCTCCCAGGAGACCACAGTGTCTCTGAGACAGGATTGTTCCAATAAGTCATTTGTTTCTTTAATTGCTCAAGAATCATTATATGAAAAATGGTGCTCATGGGCTGTATCTCAACTGCCATGATATAGGCCTGGAGCTGAGTGACAGTAAAGGACAAGAGTCTCCAGCATTATCTACTAACCAGATGGAGCATAGGCCTGAGAGGAGAGAGGCTGGGTATAGTGCTTTCTGGATAGGGAGGCAGAAGAGATGGCCAGATGAGGTCAAGAGATCTTGGAATCATAGCTCCCATGGCCCTGGATTTTTAGGAGAAATCATGGCTTCCTAATTGGGTGGTCAAGTTGGGGACAAAGAATGGGAATGGCCAGCAGACTGCCCAGTGCCAGTTGATATAGAGCGAGGACATGAATGTAACTTGCTGTTTTCTCTTCCTACTTCCTACTCCAGAAAGCACTGGGTTGCCAACAAAGGGAGGAGGTTGGATGAGTCTCAAGTGCTAGTTGCTCCTCATTTCTCCAGTTTGCCAGTCAAGCTGCCTGCACAGTAGAAGTATTTTACCCTCCATTCCACGTTAGAATTTGATTCAGGAAAATGGCGGCATGTGGGTTTCATTTTTTTTTCTCTTAAACACAATGTACACATATTAAAGCCTACACATGACACAAGATTTAGCAAAATAAAACGTTCACGATATGATTGAAATACGGAAGTGTCTCAGCTACATAAATGATTTTAAATTATACAGTAAGTGAACAGGTGAAATAAACAAAGCTATAGCTTATAGAAAGCTCAAAAACCGCCCTCTGCCAACATTGCTTTGCAAAGGACCCTTCTTTGCCCAGGACCTGCTGTTCTCTTCGCCAGGGCCTGACAGATGGGACTGTGGTTCCACCAGCATTTCTGCAAGGAAACTTCAGATATGACTCACTCTCAGGCCTCACCCCAGGTCCCGCCTTGTGTGAGTGGAGGTGGCCCCACCAGGGACCAAGAATCACCAATGCTTCATGGAGGGGATACTGATGTCCATTTGTGGGAGGGCACTTGTGTGGGTTGGGTCAGGGGGTCCACCTTATAAGACTTCAAGGTTGAAATCAATAAAATCTCAGGACACCAACGCTGGGGCTTACTCCTTAAAAACCACTGGCCTGCTGACCTCAGATCCTTTTGCTTACACTGCTGCATTGAGAGGGACAAAGCCTCCCATTTCTCACCTGCCAGATGGCATGATTATAAGGTAACAGATATAAGATAATAAAATAGATCCCACAGAAGCCAGATGCCTGTACTGCCTTCCCACTGAGGAGTTCTGCCGAACACCTTGCCTGGGCATTTGTGCGTGCGTGTGTGTGTGCGTGTGTGTGTGTGTACGCAAGACATCACAATGTGTTGTCTGCTTTTTTTTTCTCCTATTTCAATTGGCAGCTCTGTTTCCTAAAGTGGAATGAACTGAAGATACAAATACTAAGAGGATAAATACCCATAATCTGAAAAAAGAGAGCAATCATGTTAAATGTCACCATCCTACCATCCCCAAATCAGTAAAATATACATTATCACCTACTCTTGGCATCTCACTTTCAACACTTAAACTTAAAATACTTTTATTTAATCGGATAACTTATATTATAGTTTTATTTCAAAAAACACAACAAAAACTCTACAGCGGATTGCAGAGTCAGGCTTCCCCAATGACCACCGATTTTAATCCCATGAGGTAAGGACCTCAGGAATGGTGTTCGCCCACCAGTGAGCTGGGGCAAAAAGAGCAGGCTGTCCTGAAACCCAGGAAAATGGCCATCTAGCTGAGGCAGGACACTTTGCAGCTTTCCCTCCTGTGCCCAGACCCCTGACCCACACTAACTCTCATCTCCCACCTGAGCTAAGCCAATAAGGCAATTAAATGAAGGCCCCAAACATGAAGCAGGAGAAAAGGAGAGGGACAGAGGTCAGATGACCCCAGTTAGAAGGATGTTGAGGGTGTTCAGAATTTCAAATTTTAATTAAAATGAAAAAAAAAGTCAACTTGGAATGTCATGATTTTCTTCAAACAAGCAATGACAACAAAATAGAAGAGATTATACTACTGGCATATTTAACAGCATTGAACAGAATTCTGTGTCCTGTAAAAAATTAGCTTATGTCCCCGTGTGGGTATATGCAAATGTGTATACAAACACATCCCCCTAGGTGAGCTAAACCCTACTTTGGAAATAGTACTCTCTACCCAAATCTACTTAGGCTATATCTGTGGATAGTGTATGGTGCATGTATTCCTCCAATTTACATAAAGGTAAGCTCCTGGCCAAATCTACCAAAGAGTTTTCCAGGAGGAAGTCTTGTGGGAGATAGAGAGAGGAAAGACATTCATCTCAGTCTTTCACCTGAGCTTTTGTACAAGGCAGGCAAATTGCCTCCTAACCTCAGGCAGATGTTTAAGTCTTCATCAACTAAGAAAGTTCTGTTATTCTGGTCTGGCTGCTTACCCCAGACTCAGAAACATCTGGTCAACCCAAGCGGCACTGGGCTGGGGGAACTGTGTGTGCTGTATCTTCTCAGACCCTCTCCTGCAGTCTCTTTCTTCCCTCCCTCACTCTTATGTGCAGACACAGACAGACACAGTCTGGTTGGGACATGCAGTAGCATCTCCTCAGTGTATAAGATCTTCTGTGTACCTTGAGTCTATCTGCTTGCTGCCCTGGACTGCTCCTAAAATGGTTCACCTCTTAGCAACTTCCTTGTCTGTGTCTTTTATGTCCTGGGTGGAGAAGGGCCAAGAGAAAAGGATCTTGGAGATGGTGAGGTGGGGAAGAAGAGAGAGGGGTATGTGTTACAATGCCCAAATGGGATAGTTTTTCGATTTTTGTTTTCCTAAAAAAATAGATTATATTATCACGAAGAAGAGGAGTGTACATTCCTCATTCTTCCTGGCATGGCACCAAAAATTCCCACGTGGAAATGGGTGATGTCAAGGCCAAAAAGAACGGGTAGGGTGGGGCCAGGAGGATGGTTCCAAATAAACTCCATATGACAGCATAGACTTTTCCTTAAGTGTTCGAAGTGCTAAATTTGCAAGAAAACAGGCACTAATGTCATTGTCATCATCTGGGAAGAGTTAGTGTCCGAGGGAAGCTCAGCGAGAAGGGAGGGAGGTGAGGTGGGGCAGGGTCTGGTGCTCAGGGGTCTGTGGCATTGATGATGCTTTTGTCTGGGGGCGCCCATCCTCGGTACCAGCTGCAGTAGCCACCCTTCTGCCGGATGCAGGCATAATGTTTGGACTGGTAGCCAGGGTAGCCAAAATTGGAGAGCATGTCGGTCCAGAGGCACTCGTTCTTGGAGGTCACAAAGCAAGGCAGGTAGTAGCAGGATTTGATCTGCAATTAAATAACAGCCAATGGTTGGTGGGCTCTGCCATGGTGGACCCAAGTCTAGATTCACACCAGTGTAGGTGGAGCCTAGGCACATCACTCCCTTAGTAAAATAGAGTAACATTCACTAACACTTACTAAGCACCATTGTATACCAGATATTCTGCTCAGTGCTTCTATGTTATTCTCTTTAGTTCTCATAACAGATTTATTTCCTTTATAGATGAGAAAATAGAGGCTCAGAGGGGTTAAGTAACCTGCTCCAGGTTTCACAGCCAGAGAGTGGTGGAATTAAACATTTGAGAGAACTTTTCCTTCTCAAATGGCAACAGGCAAGGATGTGTGATCTCAGCTGTTGTGGGAATTGAGGAAGTAAGATTAAAGTATAAAGTATGGGCATCCAGCTGCCCTAGGAGAGAAATCGGACTCAGTGAGCTGTGTGACCTAGGGCTAATTAACTTAAGCTTTCTGAGCCTCTGTTTTCTCATCTGCAAAATGAGCAGAGTGGTAATTAAAACCGTACAGAGTTGTTATGAGAATTAGTGAGAGAATTGTGTCGCTCACTCCCACAGCAGGAAAGCTGTGTGCCATGGCGCTGTGCTTGAGTCAAGGAGTTGGGCCTGATTAAAGAGTGACCTTCTGCAGCATGTGGTATCAGCAGTCCTGAGCCAGCTCGCTCACCTGCGGCAGGGGCCACCAATGAAGCAGCTGCCCTGGTAAGCCCACTTGGGACTGCTTGACAAGACCTGAGCGTAAGGATCTTATACCTGCCACAACCTTGAACTACAGGAGGGGCCAGGGGTGCTGAAGAGTCCTTGTGCCCCAGCAGCTGCCAAGTGGGCAGCATGGAGACACCAGATTCCAGCAGAGAGGCATTCTTCCCCTGCCTTCCTCATTGCTCAGCCTGGGAGCAACATTCCTTACCACCCTTGTGCAGACCTGCCCTTCTGCCCTGGCCTGACATGTATGTCCTCGAGGACATATGGCCATGTATACAAGGGCTCGGTGCCCAGTACTGCAGGAACTGGCGTTTCTGGGGCTGTGAGCCAGCACTACCCCTGCCTGCCGTCTCCAGGGCTTACCTTGCAGTTACAGCCCAGGTGATACCTGTAGTTGAGCCCCTTGCGCTGGGAGAGGGTGAGCTGGTCCCACCTCTCCACAAAGTTGCATAGTCCTGTGTACATCTTACCATCATAGACGCGGCCTAGAGGAGAAAAGAGGACAAGGGGAGAGTTGTTTTGTCCAGAGTCCAGCCACAGGTGAAAGAATTCTCACGTCCTTAGACCAGGTACTGTGCTAAGTACTTGCCAGTCCTATGATTTTATTTCATCCTTCCCAATACCTTTGAAGCCAAAAATCTGCCCCCATTTGCAGAAGATCTTAAACCCATGAAATTCCAGAGCTGGGATTAAGGCTAACTCATCCCTTCTCTCATCAGTGGTTTCTTGGTTTTGGTCTCATTTTTTCCTTTTCTACATTGACTGCTTGAAGGTGGGCAGCTTTCAAAGATAGACCCAATAAATATGTTGACTATGAGGTATAGAGGAACAGGTACTAGCAATCCCTTTATATATATGAAGTAATGAGAAACTGCAAAACTAGGCAAAACAAAACTACATTTCCTCCTTGGAGCCAGTGGTGGAGATGAGACTAAACCCAGCCTCAATGTAGAGCTTTGAGTTCCCACCACAGGTCAAGCAAGGTGCACTCTACACAAGATATTCCTTACAATTCACTGGGCATGTGGCCAGGGTCCTAAGGATACTTCTGGGCCTGCTCCTCCTTCTCTATCCTTCTGAAGCAAATGACTGGTGGACCTTAGCCAAACCCTGGCCTAGATGCTAGAGTTGGCTGTTACCTGTCAGCAGGTACTGGTACTTGTTGACCTCTAGCTTAAGGCCACAGAGACTTTCAGAAGCTTCTGTGTGGATGTACTGCACGTGGGGCATCTTGGTGAAGCCTCGGTACATCTGTGGGCAGAAGGAATGTCATGAGAGAAGGACCAGGGCTCAGAAAAGAAAGCATGCTGTCATGTATTCTGTGGAGATGTGACTCCCCTAATCTACCATAGTGTGGTCAGTCACTGATTTACCCACCCCAGGGCTTTCACTTCAGATAAAGCCATCTAGTCTCCTCTTGTCTGGTGCCTTCCCAGAGAAACCTTCCCATCCAGCCAGTCACAATGCCCATTCCAGCATTTCCACAACACTGTACCAGACATATACTCTTCTCATATCCCAACACCTTTTCAGAAATCCAAAGAATTTGTTGTGAAAGGAGTCCTGCCTGCCTCACCAACCTTGGCCCCCAAGTTCTAAGAAGGTAGCTGGCTAGCCTTCTAATGACATCTCTGTGACATTTCTCAGTGTATAAAAGCATTCCACTTACATTCCCCTCATTGTTTCCTCCCAAGAACTGATGGAAGTAGGTATTATTGTACCCATTTTACAGACAAAGACTCAGAAATTGTTTGGTTGATAAAGTTGAACTCAGGCCAGTATTCTCCATGCTTTTCTTTTTCTGAGCATCTGTTGAAAGCACTGGGTTCCTTTACCCCAGACAAAGCATATAAACACATATACAAAATTTCTTGATTTTTAACTGAACACTTTATAAAGTTGAACTGAATGAATATGCTGATATTTGGCCATTTTTATCTACAACATAATCTAAGACGGTGGTTCTCAATGGGAGGCAGTTTTACCCCCACCCCAGGAGACATTTGGCAATGTCTGGAGACATTTTTGATTGTCACAGCTGACAATCAGCCACACAGCCCCCACAGCAAAGAACTATCTGGCCCCAAATGTCAGTAGTACCAAAGTTGAGAATTACTCCTCTAATATTAACCCACTTAATCCCCATGACAGCCCCACGAGGCAAGAACTGTTTAGGCTTATTTTATAGATGAGGAGCCTGAGCGCCAGACAGGTCAAGTGGCTTCTCTAAGGCCATACGGTTGGCAAATGGCAGAGATAGGATTCCAGACCAGAGAATCTGCTCCAGAATCCATGCTCTTAACCATTATCCTATGCTCTCTCTCACTGTGGTCTCACAAGTTCATGCCCAAAGGCCTCTGATACAGGCAAATGCTATTTATAGCTGTTGTGCCTCCTTTATCTGCATGTGCTCAGAGCCACTGGTGTGAACATAATGAAGCTGAACCCGCATGGTGATTCCATGTCAAGACCACGAGTCTTACACGGGTTCAGATCTGTTGAGAAAACTCTATTAACTGTGTGTGAGCTGGCGAGGGTAGGAGAGGACACCAAGGTATGGCCCAATCCCATTATCCCCCTGGTTCTCAGAGCACACAAGCCCTGGATGGCTGGTGCTCTCCAAGAGTTTACAACAGGACAATGTCTCTCCCTTAGTTCCTGGCATGCGTTATTAATTTACTTATGGTAATTAATAAGAAGCCAGACATCCTCTCATTGATGTCTCATCTAAGTGCCTCCCATTTGTAATAACTTCCTGGGTTTTCTCCTTATTTTCTTTTAAGTGGGGACTGGCTGGTGGGGGTAGGTGGTCCACAAGGACCTCCACCATCATAGAGGGTCTCCTGGACTCACAGAGTTTGGGAGCCTCTGCCTTTTTAAGGGGAACATTGTTCTAATTGTGTGCAACCATCAGTGCAGATGGTTTTAATTTACCTGGCCTCTCTTTTAACCCTCTTCTCTTGAGAGGCTCACCAGCTGAATGAGGAAATGCAGCCAAGCACTGTGAGAACTGCTGTCCACATTCAGTTTTCAATTATGCTGCAGGGGATCAGGGGCGGGTCAGATCGTACATACTCCCCACTTCCTCAGTGATGGATGGTGCCTCTCTGGCTTTAACAGGAACCATGCTTAAGAGCACTGCTGTGTGCATGCCATTAAGTGGGCCTTCAAAGAACATTCCTTACACTCTCTCCTGTGCCCAGCAGCTTCTCCTCTGGAGTGGCTCTTCCTTGAGTTCCTGGCAATGCTTCAACTCAGTCCTCACGCTAGGTCCTTTGGACCTAGGCCGTTAGAGCCTCAGTACATCCTTGTCAGTCTTTCCCCTTCATGTCCTCCCTGCTTCATGAGTGAGGATTAAGGCCCTGTGTAAGGTCCAGTGACTTCAGCTGCTCAGTTGAGTTCTCACTCCTTTTGAATTAGGAGGAATTTTGATTTCAACATGGCTTATAGCACTTGGATGCAGAATCAAAACTTTAATGCACTGTGAACAATTAGGTCTGACAAGCACAGTGCTGTCTTTTAGGGTCAATTCTGAGCTTAACAATATGGTAAAGCAGATTGTACTCATTTTGTTATCTTTTCTTTATAATAATCCCATCTTGACCTAAATATCGACCCTGAAAGTATCATTAAGTCTGTATTCATAGAGACTGAGAATTGGTTTGACAAATTTAGGAGGGTTGCGATTGGTTTGTAATGTGCTGACATCAGAGAATCATAGAATCTGAGAATTGGAAAAAACGTTAAAGGTAATCTAATCCAGTCAAAGCACTGGAGGATTAATGGTAAACTCAGGTTCTGGAGACAGACAGCCAATCTGAACGTTGTCCCTGCCACGTATTAGCCACTTGGAAAGCTACTTAACCTCCTTGAGTCTCAGTTTCTTTACCCATAAAATGGGGCAAAGTATTTACTTCATAAGGTGTTTCTGAGAAATAAATGACTTAGAATAGTACTTGGTGCACAACATTCGCCAAAAATTGTCTTAAAACTAGCTCTACCGAAATTCATATTGGCAAAGGAAAAGTTTGGTCCTCTGCTTTCTATGTCTCTTTGCCCAACCTTATCTCTTAATGCAGGAGTTTAAAGCTGATTTGGAACTTAAAACTAAGCAGGTTGTGTTCTCTCTTTCTCTCTTTTTCCAGCTTTATTGAGGTATGATTGACAAATAGAAATGCATATATTTAGGATGTAATGTGATGTTTTAATGTCTGTATATGTTGTGAAATGGTCACCACAACCAAGATAATTCACACACTCACAGAGTTACCTTTTGTGTGTGTGTGATTCTCTTAGCAAATTTCTAGGATTCAATATGGGATTATTAACTATTATAATGCACACCATGCTGTGTATTAGGTGTCCAGACCTTACTCATCTTAGTTCTGTAGAAATGGAACTTTTTACCTTTTGACCAACATATCCCCATTTCCATCACCTCCCAGCCCCTAGTGACCACCATTCTGCTTCCATAAGAAGTTCAACTGTGAGTTCCACTTTTTTAGATTCCACATAAAAGTGAGCTTATGCTGTATCTGTCTTTCTGTGTCTGGCTTATTTTTAGCATAAGGTCCTCCAGGTTCATCCATGTTGTCACAAATGATAAGCTGTCCTTTTTTTAAGGCTGAGTAATGTTCTATCATTTCTAGACACATACCTCATTGGATTCTGTAAGCCTCTGGGCCTTCCCTCTTGGTAGTATGTACACAAAAGTTTGAAGAAGTTAGCTTCCCTTGAGGTGAAGGGACAAATAATGTAAGAAAGAAGTTTCTGAATCTGGGGGCTTTGAATATTTCTTATAGAATGGCTGGTCTTTACCTTGACAGCATGAAATAATCACCATTATGTCAAGTATTTCTGGCATGCCTGCCAGAGATGAGCACTGTCCTGAATGCTCCTTTACATCATGAACTCCTTTAAACCCACAACTTATTCTCATATGCAGACCAAGCAACTGAGTTTCAGAGACATTAGATACTTGACTGAGATACCAAGTGTGCTACCAAAGTCTTTCTTTCTCTATAAGAGAGAAGTCTTTTTCTTAAAGAATACGCTGTCTAACAGAGCGGCCAAGCACGTGAGAATGCAGGCAGTCTCTGTTGAGGGCTAGCTGAGAGACCCAGGCCAGAAAGAGTTACAGGCATCAAGAAGGAGGAAAATGGCTCCCTGTGGGCTGGAGAAGCTTCCAGCTGGAGCTTCAAAGGCAAGACCTTGCAATAGTGCTCATTTGATTAGATAAACCACTAAAGGAAGGAAGTCCCCAGGGACCAAACATTCCAATTGCCCAGCAAATCTGTCCTGCCCAGAGTCAGGACATGCAAAGCACATGACCAGTGGGCCTCCCCTTGGGACCCCCGCCCCTCCAGGACCATCTAGGACATAATGTTCCCCACGTGTTGTCCCCTACTGCGCCAGCCTGGGAGCATATCTCCACTGCACAAACTGCAGCTCCTGGCAAAGCAGACTGCTTTCTCATGGTCCTGATAGGATATAAGGTCCTGATAGATTAATCAATTCTGGCAACTTCTACCTTTGCACTATAGCCCAGTGCCTCTGCTCCAGCTAATCTCCAAGTCTGGGTTTGTAATAAGTTCCCCTAACATTCAAACACTACCCCACACACACACCTATGGGTCTCTGCCCACTCAAGATAGGGCTATGACATTGACCAAAGGTTCTGGAATTAGCATATGGGATTGGGGCTGCCCACCTTTACTCCAGGTGAGAAGTTCAAGGGGGGAGGAGGTGGGAACTCTGAGACAGGGTGGCTCAAATTCTCACGTTCTCCGAGCTCCTTTAGTCCTGTTCTAAGGGAGCCCTTGCTCACCCCGTCTGACTCTCTTGGGTAGACTCTCTAATCCACCAGAACAAAGCCACCTAGGGACCAGTGCCAAAATTCATGCAGGCTCGCCTCTGGCCTCTCCTCCTTCCCTCCTACAAAGAGTTTTCAATACACCCTTTGCAGGATGTTGCAAGTCAAGAGCTACACTGCTGGATGACAAACGGACAGACCCAAGCTAACCTCTTTTTGTTCCTCGGGGGAACTATATACAAATGGGGTGGGGTAGGCCCCCAAGTGTGCAGGAATGATGAATCAGCCTGCTGCTCCACTGCTCTGTAATCTCCCTGTTGGCAAAGGCTCTACAGCTTCCCTAGTGTCTGCCACTTTCTAGTCCTATAAACTTGACTGTTACATAACCTTTCTAAGTCTCAGCTGCTTCACCTATAAAATAGAGGATAATGTGCGTCTACTTCATAGGATTGTTATCAGGACTGATCTGTGCAAAGGTTTAGCAGAACACCTGATACACAGTAAATGCCCAGTACATGTCACTTGAATGGAGTCTTATATTCATTATGACAAATATTATCTTGGTATCCCCAGCTTGAAGCACAGTGCTGATCACAGAGAGAGTGAGAAGGAAGGAGGGAGGAAAAGAGGGAGGGAGGTTGGATGGACTACTCCCATTCCTACACCCCATGCCTGATTAGTAGACTGCTCCCTGGACACCAGCAGAATTCAGTGGTCTCTCAGGACAGAAGGGCAATGACCCTTCTACAAGTTATCTAATACTGGGATGGTAGGAAGGGCAGAGTTAATAAAAAGGCATTACATAGTGATTGATGATCAAAGTGAGATGGCAGGGAGATTTGGGGAGCCATGTAAAGAACACACAGGATTGGGAAGGAATCCCAACACCTTAGCTTGGGAACCAGATCTGTCTTTAATTAAATGCATGACTGATCAAGTCATTTCCCCTGTGAGCCTGTGTCAGAAGTAAAACAAGGAATTTTACTTTCCAGCTCCCAGCACCCTGGTTCTATGAGCCTGGGTGAAGAATAGTGAATGGACAGTGTGATGCCACCAGCCTCAGAGTGGGTGTGTGCTCTGAAGCTGATGGGTAAACAAATGCAATTTGGCCTCTAAACACCCCCCAGCAGCTGGCCTGACACCAGTGAGGGGGGGAACAGGACATTCTGCCCACAGGAAGGGCATCTGATCATCCTGGTGTCCAGGCCCTGAAGGAAGTAGGGAAACTAAGCAAGCTTAGGAACTACTGCCTCCTAGCTCTCGTCTCAGATCTGTTGGCCACATAGTGTCCATAATGTGATGGATTGTTCCAGAGCAGGAGGGGAGTGTTGCCTGAACCTTTGTTTTATCTAACATGCTTTGGCATTTGTTCACTAGCTACTGGGGGCTGTACGGTGGGGGTTTCTTTGGTTGTTGTTGATCTTGTTGACTCCCTGCTCCACACTCTTCTCTCCCCATGGCCATCTGAAGACATAAGCTGGTCCCATGACCAGGCTTGGGCAGCCAAGGGCACCTAGCCAGGGCTGACTCTGGACATTACATAACCAGAAGGCTGTGGATATTTCCAAAGTTTAATCCAAAGCAACAGGTTCCACAGACATAGTACATCAAACCTCAGGCCTCAGGATGCAGGAATAATGAGGCCTGGAGGTCTGCCTCCAGGATGGTCAGGTACCACCTATGGGCTCTCCCCACCTGCATTGAGTTCCACCTGGGTGTCAAGGCTTGTCTCCTTTGGGGAGTTTTCTGGCCAGTAGGGTCTCACTCTCATTTCTCCCTTAGGTGGAGAAACATCCACCAAGTCTCTTTTGTGTGCCAGGTCCTGTTCTAGTTTCTGGGGATGCAAATGTGGGCGGTGAGTAAAGGGCTGGCAGTCCACTTAGACCTGAGCATACCCCATTTTAAACTTATGGTTAGTCACACATATGTGTCTTACGTCTTCTCTCCTGGCCTAATTGTACTTCCTTAACATAGGAACCCCATCTTTCTCTTGGCCTCTATGGCTCCTGGCATTAAGTGCTGTTTCTTGCCAAGGTGGAATGATGGACCAGCTGCTGAGCTATTCAGAGTGAGTGAGTGCAAATACCCCTTTCCAGCACCCAGAGTAGCTCTTGCTTAGAAGAAACACCACACATGTCCCAGGGCACTTAGAATCCTGAAATGCCTGAGCTAGAAGGGCTTTTAGGGGCACCAAGCTCAACCCCATACTGTTACAGGTGATAGAACTGAGGTCCAGCAAGGGGGGATCCCAAGGTAAGCAGGCTATTTGGGAGTGGAGCTGAGGCAAGGAAACAGGTTATGCAGGTTTTACATCTGAGGTTCTTTTTGTTAAGATGGACTTCCCTAGTGGGCTTCATAATGTTAATATGCTCAGGAATATGTTCAGTTATACAAATGTGCTTAGTAAATGGTGCTAACCAGATGGGATGCAAGATCTGGGAAAGACAGGGAAAGAGGGTGCAGTTCCTACTCCGGGATAAGGTTCCTGTGATCAGCCAAAGTTCAGTGTAAGGATTCAAGGAATTAAATGTAAATTGTAACCTCAGCAACTGCATAAGACCAGTAGGCACTATTGAGCTCAGAAGAGCCTGTAAGACAAACTCGTCCCATCCTCTCATTTTACAGATGGATAGACTGACACCCAGAGAGAGGTGGTGACTTGGCCAAGGTCTCACAGTTACCAGGGAACAAGGCTGTCTGCCCTCTGGTTCCAGAGTCAAGCCTCTTTTCAATGGCTTCTGAGGGACTCCACCTGCACTGGCTTTAGGGTGAAGCAGCCACCTTCCCCTCACTACCTGGCATCCCTTTCTTCTGCCTCAGCAATGTTCTCTCCAGCAGTGGGGAAGGGCTATGCACACCCACCTTGCCTCCTCTGGCTAGGACTTTACTGGCAAAAAACCCAAGAGCTCTCCTGGAGCGGGCTTATGTCACTTACCTTCATCTGCTTGATGGTATAGACCAGCGTGCCAAAGGGCCCCTCCTTCACCAGCTTCTTCCCTACCACCTTGGCCCGGATCACTGCAGAAAAAGGCAAGATACAGACAAGAAGGAGATTAGGGAGGCTTGAACCACATCAGAGACCACATCTCAGGTTGGGTGCCTGGAATTGCTTTCTTACCTCTGGGCCAACTTGAATAGACGATTGTATTTATTAAAGCAAGAATTCAGATGAGAGACCCAGGGGTTGGGAGAGGAATGGAGGAAAGAAGGAAGGCAGTCATCATTCAACTTAATTATCCCAAATATTCACAATTGCCGACGCTGGAAATTCCTAGGCTGTACTCACCCCTGGAAGAGTTTCTTGAATCTCTGGTTTCACCATAATCCAAAATCTACTTCTCTTGTTAGAGCCTCTTGCCATCCCCCCATTGTCCATCTGACAGTTGCATGGTTTCCCAGACCTATTCTCTTTCTACCAGGACCTCTTCCTAAATGCTGCCACATTTAGGGGCTCTTCCTTTGCATGCCCAGGTCTTGACATGCCTGCAGGGTTGCAGTGCATTCCAGCCATTCCCCATGGCTGCTCAGCATTCTGATGGGGCCCTTGGTACCCAGCACTTAGATGGCAGGGAATGCAGTAAAGCATAGCTCAATTAGGATGTGATAGAGGAGGGAACAGTTGGGAATAGGGGCTCAGGAGTCAACTGAACCGTTCTAACCCCAACTCTACTCTATGGCTATTTTGGAACTTTGTTTCTGGCCTCCAATTTCCTCTTCTGTAAAGCCAGGATAATGGTGGTACCAATCTCCTGAATTGGAAGGATTAGGTAAGATAATGCAGGTGAAACACCACCATGTCTCTAATGTGGTATATGTTACATAAACATTATTACTATCATTATCATCATCATCAAAAGTGGAATGGGCTTATCCTGGAAGAACTGCTGCCATTAAAGTAGCTCCCATTTATCACATGCTGTGTGCAGTAATACATTTCATTTATTCACTCCTCAAGACCACTTACAAGGGCAGTATTAACATCCATATTATACAGACAAGGAAACTGATAAAGAAGTGATGCCACTTCCTCTTCTGAGCCTCAATTTTCTCCTCTGTAAAGAGGGTGTAAGTCTGTCTACATCAAAGAATTGGAAGAGGATTAAACAAAAGATCTTATGAAATTTCTTAGTACCAACGTCTGGCAGAAAGGAGTTGCTCGGTAAATATTAATTGACTATGAACAGGAAAATAATTAGATCCAATGTGAGGAAGGCTGGAAGACAGGCATTTATTACATGCGGTGAAAACACAGAGAAGGGAAAGATTTACTTTAGTTTATAAGAGGCTATGCATTCTTTTTATATTTTATAGGAAGGAGAAGCACCCAGTAGCTGTCTTCAGATATTTATAGAACTTGCACATGGAGAAGTAATGGACAGATCTTAAGACAATTCAGAAATTGAAGAGAAGTTGTGTTCATTGGCTCAACCAAAAAAAAAAAAAGTCATTTAATAACTAAAACTGGCAACACAAGGGAAGGGGCCTGCCATAGAGTGAGAGTGTCTCCATCAAGGGGTTCTGGAAGCTCTCATGCTAGGACTTGGCCCAGAATGGAATGGATTTTGCATGTATAGCAACCATACTTTGAGTCACAAATTGAACTCTTCCAGCTTTAAGATCCTGTCACCCTTTTCTTACCTCCAGTTGCACTAAGCCCTCAAAAAGAGTAGGTACCCAGTAAATGCCTGTTAAACAGAATACCCTTCACTTATACACACACACACACACACACACACACACACACACACACCTGCCCACCCATTCTGGTAGTTCTGTTATCCTTCCCCATTTCTATGTTTCTCAATTAAGTGACTTTAATATCTTAATTTAAACAAAACAAAACAAAACAAAACAAAAAAACCTTTTTTAGGAACCAATCCTGCCATCCCAACTGGATTCTGTCCTGTTCCTCCCCAAACAAGTTTGGATCCTACTCTTCCAGTCAGACATGAAGTCAAAACCCAGATGAATCAACAGCCCCTCCAGACCTTCTTGCCAGGGAGGCTAAAACACAGAGCCCATTGGAGAAGTTAGTAATTTAGCCGAGGCAACTCAGATTGGGAGGAGGTGAGTGGCTGTTTCCAAGTCTGCTGTAAAAACGAGAGGTTGGCAAAATTCCAGGCCAAGCTCCCTCAAGATTCTGCCTCCACTTCTGTGTCTAACTTTGTAGCAGCATCCTCGGCAGGGAGCCAGGCTCCCAGAGGCCCAGGGACTATTTCCTCTACAGTAACTCCCACAGTCAGGTTGTAACAGCTTAACTGTTGGGCAGAGAGCATATCTGCCAGGACTTTACTATTGATTCTTCCTGAATTGATTTGGCTCCATCCTCTGCTGCTTCATTAACACAGAAGGTAAACTAGCAAGTTGAGTCTCTGCCTTAGAGAGGGAAGAAATAGCAAAAGCAATTTTTAAAATAGCAACTTCTACCCTTTCCTGGCTCAAAAATGGCTGGACTTCTTTTAAATATAACATGTCATAAGCAGACCTGTCCCATAACAACAGTAGGTACTAGGTACTTCTGGAAGCTTCTGCATACACAGTGAGCCAATTCCTTCCTTACCCTGAAATGGCCTGAGCTTGGAACCTTTTCATCTGAGAATAGTTCAATGAAAAAGGAGCAAGTTTCTGTAGTCAGGAAGCCACATTTGAGTTTCAGTTCCACCATTACTATGGCCTCAGGCAAACCCCTGTGTCCCCGACCTCCTTTCTCCTAAATCTTTCTGATTGTCTTGGTCCAATGCCCATCACGTGGCTTACAAGAGATGTCCCTAATTCTAGTGGAGGAGCAACAGAGCAGAGCATTGAAGAGCCAGGGCTCTGGAGCCTGACTGCCTGGGTTCGAATCCTAGCAGCAGTGCCACATGACCTTAGGGAGGTTATTATGCCCTTCCTAACCTATAGCAATTCCTCATTATCCTCATGCTGTGAGGGTTACATTCAGGCACTGAAAATGCTGTGTTTGCTGTCACCCCTGTTAGAGGACCACCACCACTGTGACTTCTGTTGTTACTCGTCTATCTGAGCATCTTTAGTTTCTAACATACACCATAAGCTAAGGCCTAGGAGTTCTCTCTAGGATGGGAAGAGAGGCAAGCTCCTCAAAAATATCTGGCCATGTAAAATTTTAGGGAGGGAGCACACATAAACTGGTCAGAACAAACGTAGAGGTGTTTTTAAGTCTGGAGCACTCACCAGACTTAAAATAGGGACCTGTCCTATCTCATCACTCAGATGTAACCCAAGAGCAGCCTACCAGGACCAAACTCGATCACATGGCTATAGTCCAGAAAGGCTGGTGGAGAAGGCCTAGCATAGAGGCCACACTAGTGTTTTCTTTATAAAAACTAAACTGAACTAAACCGAACTAAAATTAAGTAACATTCTGCTCTCTCAAAGAGATTCACAACGTCCTTCCAGAGTCAAAACACCAGCCAACCTCAAATCTGCCCATTAGGTCTGTGAATTAATATGTCTTTATTTGCTTCGGTTTCTCCTCTGCAATGCAACTGTGTGCTATTTTGTACTTTCTTATTTGGCAATAAGGGTGCTCCTGAGGCATTTGCTGGCCTGGGGGGCCACAGTGGGCAGGGGAGGTAAGGAAGGTCACAGTTCTCCAACAACAACAGAAGACAGTTTCCAAACTTAGACTGGCAGCATGTGGTCTGTTCCTGCCACCTTGGTGGAGTGGCTAGAAGCCAACTTTACAGATGGGCTGGGCTAACAAAGGTTTTCTTTATTCTCCTTCACGATGGAACATGGCCCCATACTGTCTACTCAGTGTCCCCCAGCAGCTAAACCAACATGGGTGTGAGCTGGGTTGGTGTGCTGGTGGGGGTGATGACGAGAAATAGAAGTCCCATTTCCTGCCTCCACAGAGCAGTCTAATGGGAAGACAAAGTTTAAAAGTTCATGGCTAGAGAGCTAATCTCCAAGGTATGAAAGCACAAGTCAGAGAAAGGGGCAATGGTGGACAGCCTGAATCTCAGTCTTGAAGACTCTTATGCTCCTGGGAAAGGAACCTGGGCTTCCGGGGGTATGGAGATCGGAGGAAAACAGAGTAGAGTATTTTAACTTAAAAGTCTGTAAGAAGAAACTGACCAGGCTATGTGTGCTTATGTAATTGGCACATAGATCTGTAAATATGTGTAGGGTCCTCTTAAATATATCATATACCTGAGGATCCAAGTAATAATTTTCTTTCTTTAAATAATTTCTGTGGGGAGAGCTACTAAGAGTTTACAAAATCACGAGAAACAAGGCACATCCCTTCCAGAAATATAATTGTATGCTGCTGGCCCCCACCTCCATCCATAGCAATGTAGAACACAAGCAGCACAAGTTTTGAACAAAAAATAATTCCAGTGGCAAACAAGACTCAGTTTCCAGTGCAGCTTACTGCTGTGTCCAGAAATTGCACATCCGCGACTCATCAGCATATTCAAACGGGGACAAGAGCCCATGAGAAAGCCCCTGACTCTCACCCTCTCCTCCTACCTCCCATGCAACGACCTTCAATCACACCCAGACCTTTCTGCCCAGATCTGATGGTCAGACTTTCCAGCTAGCAGGTTGGAAGGCAAAGTTTGGCTGGGTTTTGGATCAAAACCTTAACTGAATTAATGTATATCAACTTAGACATGGATTCTGCCCGTCTTACATCTTAGGGTCCTGTTGAAAGCACTGCAGATCCTCCCCAGGGTAGAGGAGCTGATGCAGCCATCTAGTGAGTGACATACTTTCAGTACCACACACATGCCCCCACCATACACACACTCTGTCCCATTCCTGTCTCTCTGAAGGCCCTGTGGAATGATTTTGCTGACTTGAGGTATGGTTTTTAGGAGGACAGTGAGGCTAGGTAAGGCACATGTAGCTAGCAGGTAGAATGAATTTCTGCAAAAGCAGAAGTTACTGTTAGTGTCAACCTGAGGAAGGGGAATGTTCTTCTGATGGGATCCTAGCAAGCAGGATCTAGGTAAGCAGAAAGGCCCAGACTGTGGGCTCACCTGTCTTCCTGGATTTGGACTAGGAAATAAAGAGCAGTTGGGAAGTGCCTGATACTCACTTATGTTTATGTCCTGGTTGCCATCCACATGGGCTGCTCTGGGGCTGAGAGCTCATGACAAAGACAATAAGCAAGGGACCCACAGCAAGGCAGGCCCACAGCCCATCTGGCTCACCCCGTTAGGCAATTCCCTGGTCCTGTGCCCCATGGAGAATCCTGCATTTTAGTCAATCCAAAGAGGGCAGAGCCAGGCTCCCTTGCTCCTCCAGCTGCCCACCCATTCATTAACCATCAGCTCCCTGCATTTCATTACATCACATCAGTAAGTCTAGAGGAGAGGGAAGGACTAGAACACACCGATAAGCCCCTCCCCTGTGCTGACAGGTGCTTGCATGCCATCCTGCTCTGTTCTCATGATAACTCTGTGAGATGGCTATTACTGTCCCAGTTTTCCAACAATGAAAAAGAAGATCAGGTACCCTGAGGGTGGTTTTGCATCCCAGCAAAACAAAAAATTGGTGGGTCCCCCAGGAAAGTAGACTGCCTGAGGCCTTTTCATGGGATTCGTACTGATTGCAAAACATTTCATAATTTTCTGTACCTCCCCAAGCCCACTGTCAGCTCTGCTAAGGATCTGAGAAGTGGATTGGTCCCTAGGAGGAAGGCCCCCCTGATAAGCCTCCAGTGACCCCCATCCCTTTGACCACCCCACAACTCTGTCCCAGTCACTCACACACGTTCCCTCTGATTAGTACTAAGAATCTACAAGTAATCACCATTAGCAATAGAATGGAATATCATCTGTTTAGCATACTGTGCTCCCCACCAAGGCTTTTAAGGAAGAAAATAAAATAACTTAGAAACCACAAAAACCTGACAATCCCTGAGGTTTCTCACAACACTATGAGTCTGAGGTTAATTAGGCTGATTAATTAGATGAGACAATGTATATGTAAAAAGGCACTTTGTAACCCTGAAGCTAAACAGATGATATACTATTATGTTGCTGATGGTGATTCTTTGTAGGTTCTTAAATGTGCTAATCAGAGGAAGACAGCAAGAGACCCAATTCAGCATTTCCTCATCCCCTGAGGATCTTTGGTATCTTATCCACCTCCAGTGACCCTTTCCAGAGTTCTTCACAATTTTCTGCTGCCTCTTTGGGGACACTTTGATGATGTCCATCTTTGAGGAAAAGGCCTTAGGAATTAAGGGTGGGTGGCAGAGACCTGAAGGCCTGCCCTAACTGGATCTTTCTGGTTTCCAGCCCATTTATCACCACAACCCCAAACCCCAAAAAGCCTCTCTACAAAGACCCGGAGGTTAAACGGTCAGATCAAGGAAGCCCCTGGAGAAGTGGCTGTGAAACACTGGAATAAACAGGCATGGAGTGCATAGGCCTGGATGCAGTCACTGCCCTGTCACTGTGTAACACTGGGCAAGTCACTTCCCATCCCAGCTTATAAATTGGGGTGATGATTACCAACCTCAAAAGCTTCTTTCCATGACCTAAGCTCCTTCTTTCACTCCTCCAAGCAGCTCTCGTCAAGATCACTTTTGACCTCCACGGTGCTCAATCCAGGCAGTGGTGGGTTCTTCGTCCAACTCTTACTTACACCCAACTTGTGGCTTCATACCATCCATACAACTGGTAGCTCTCATCTTTGTAACCTCCAACCCAGAACCCCCACAATGTGAGTCGACATTTAGTGTATGTTTATACTTGGAGGCCTAATAAGACATCTCCAACTCAACCCATCCAAAACCGAGCTCCTGAAATGCCCCTCCCTCAGCCCTGGTCCAGTTACCTTCCTCATTTTGGAAATAGCCCCATTCCCCTACTCCTTGTTCACCACCCCAAATACCATGTCAGGGCCTTTGCCCTTGTAGATCCCCTGCTAGAACACTCTTCACTTCAGTAGCCACATGGTTCCCTCCTTCATCGACTTTGAATATCACCTGGCCAGGGGGCCTCCACCATCCCCCATCCCTTCCTTCATGCCTTCCCTGTAGCCCTTGGCCAGTGTTCCTGTGCTTCACAGCCCTGACCACCATGACATAGTCTCTATCCATGTGCTGTTCTTTATTTTACTAACTACTGTAGCCTGAGCACCCAGAGGAAAGCCTGGCACCTAGCAAGTCCCTACTATGTATATGCTGAATTCATGAAGTTAAAAGGGCCACATGGAGGGTGATTAAAAAAAATAATAAAGATAAATAACTCCCCTGGATAAGCTCTGGCCTATGACCAGAGTTTCTGAGCCATATTCCATCAGAAGGGGATAATAGCAGGTCTCAGTTCATAGGGCCAGATAAACATCTGTTCAAGAATCATTTACAAAGTACTGTGCTAGGCTCACGGGGACAAGGAGATAAATGAGGCCCCGAGGAATTCAGGGGCTGGGTTTTAAAAGACCGGCCAGGAAATAGGTAAATGATATTCAAATATAGCAAACACGGCAGTCTGAGTAAGAACAAAGAGAGGGCAGGGCACAAAGAGGGGTGAGGCCTGACCAAGGGAAGGGGCATCTGGAGCTCCCCAGAGGCGACAGCGGATCTAGGCCTAAGTGCATCCCAGAGAAAAGATTCAGTACGCTTTATCTGAATCCAGAGGAAGCAGAAGCCTGGACCAGATCGGGTGGGGAGGGTCTAAGGAAGGAGCTGGGAGGGAGGCCGAATCTCAGCCAGACTCTGAGCAGAGCCAGGACTGACTTCCCGCCTTTCCAGGAAGATGGCCCTGGAGAACAGGAGAGGTGCAGGGAGGGGCAGCCAGTGAGGAAGAATGCCCCTTGGAGAAGTCTCACCATAGGCTCTCCCAGAGTCCTACCCTGATCCCCTGAGGGCACTTCTCCTTGTCAGTTTCAAAGGCCTTTTTTGTTGCTGTCAAAGCCACGACCAGACATGGAGATGCACTCCCAATCAAGATAGGGAGTCTCCAGTTCAAAGCCTGTCCTGACTAACTCTTTCCGTTAAGTAAAAATATTAATCTTGGTTTTATTTAAGCAGGTTTTTTTGGCACGGAATGAACCCCTGTGGCTAAAAATAAACCCAAATACACACACACACTCAGAAAAATCTGGAGAGCTGCAAATCATTTCAACCCAAGTTTCCATCTCAGAGAAAGCTATTAAAAGCGGGAGGATATTAAAACCTCTCTGCACAGAGCCTCTTTTCTCAGGGCCTGCCTTGTGTTCTAGGGTCCTCAGGGCAAGGCTGTCCCGGGGATGCCCTGTCCCGGGCCTCCTGGCAAAGGAGGAGGAGGGGCCTTTGTGAGCTTCTAGCTCTCACCTTGCGAGCATTGTGGGTTTCTGCTTGAGCAGTCCAGGAAACATGCTGGGGCCTCAGCCGACGTCAGCTGTGTATGAAATGAAGGGGCCCAGAGCGGCAAGCAAAGGGAACACAGGCTCAGAAAGGTCAAATTGTCTGGAACTTTGAGATTATCCAAAAGGAACACAAGCAAAGTCTATAGCTTACCCCAGCTTTCATGTTTTAAGTGGCAATCTCAATTGTAAAGTATTAAGAGACAAAATGTAAGAGTCACCACCTAGGCATATGTCCTGACTTGGTATTAATACATTTCATTTGCAGTATAATCATTTTCAAAGTCTGCTACCCTCAATTTCTTCCTGTAGCCACAGCCAGTTTGGGAGAAAGGTATGGATCACTTGACCCAGGACAGGGTAAAAGTCCTAGTACTGGTAGGTTCCTGGATTCAGGGCTGACTTACTTGGGGAGTGAGGACCATCAAAGAAGGGAGGTGGTGTTCTTGTGATCTGGATTTCTAAAAGGTTGGTAAGGTGACTACCCTGAAGTATCCACTAAGCTTTCGAATTGTTGAGGCTTTCGTTGTGCCAAGGGCAGCCAGAAGGGGAATATCAGTACCCCAAAGCACAAGAAATAGGAAGGGAGATGCTTCCCTATAGCTTCACCCCCATTCTCTCAGGAACAGATGGGATCAACAACCCTACCCACAGTCCCCCAAGCCTCCCTTGGTTTTGCAATGTAACAGGATTATTTTGAATAGCATAGTGATATATACAGGGCTCTCTGGGGTTCGGGCCTCATCTCAAGTCCCACCACTGCAAAGCCTCTAGCATCCCCTATTGCTTTCCCCCACCCCACTACACTGACCTGTCCTGTGATGCCCCTTGTCTCAGTGACAATGACTTTCTCCCCAGTCGTCTGCCTACGCATCTGTTTCCCTGCAAGACTCATGTAACTGAAATGCCACCTCCTCCAGAAAGCCTCCTGCCCAACCCAGGCCACACTAAATCCCTCCTGTCTTCTCAGCTTCCTTTCTTCCCAAAAATGTTCTACTTTAATGGTCAGTTGCTTGGCACTCCTTAGCCTGAGTTACTAGACAGTAGGCCTGTATCTATGACCCCAGCACCTGACAAGGTGCCTAGAATATGGCAAGGCTTCCCAAAATGTTTGTTGAATGAAGAATGAGGCTACTGGAGGGAATTAAAGGTAATATAATAAAGGGAGACAGAGATGGCTTCAGGTTCAGGCTCTTGGAGTATGGGTCAGGCGTCTGAGTCCCTAAAGATCATCCAGAAAAGAAGAGAGAGAGGCATGTAAAAGTGTGATCTGAGGGACGCCTGGGTGGCTCAGTGGTTTAGCTCCTGCCTTTGATCCAAGGGCATGATCCTGGGGTTCCGGGATCGAGTCCTACATCAGGCTCCCTACGTGGGGCCTGCTTCTCCCTCTGCCTGTGTCTCTGCCTCTCTCTCTCTCTCTCTCATGAATAAATAATAAAATCTTTTTTTAAAAAAAAAAGTGTGATCTGAGAAGCTAAAATGGGCCCCTAATCTCCAAATGCTGAAGATTCATATCTAAAAAGAGGTGAGTCATGGGGTCCTGTTAGAAGAGGCCCCAGTTAACAAATGCCTGTGGAGGTAGAGCAACCAAACTCCACCAACAGATGAGAACCCAAGGCTCAGGCTCAGAAAGGAGGTCAGTGAGACCACCTTCTTATTCAGTCCCCCTCCCTCCTCTTCTTCTTCCTCTTGTCTCCTTGCTCTCCTCCTCCTTCTCCTTTCTCCTCTTCCCTCCTCCACCTCCCTTTCCTTCCATCCTCCTTCCTCCCCATCTCTTCCTCCTTCTTTTATTCCTTCCTCCTTCCTTCCCTTCTGCTCCTCCTTCATCTTTTTTTTCCTCCTCCCTCCTCTACCTTACTTCCCTTCTATCTTCCTCCTTCCCCATCTTCTCCTCCTTCTAACATGAGTATTTGGAATAAATTCATTCATCCACTATTATTTCAGAAGTGTTTGACTACATGCCTTGGATCCTCTGCTTTGCCTTGGGGATTCAGCAGTCAGCAGGTAGATGAGGTCCTACCTTCAAGAAGCTTATTTCTGTCCTGAGACAAAAAGATAAGTGGTTATATACTAGGGAGCCACAGCAGCATGTATTGGACACCCCAGCTAAGCTAGGTAATTTCTGTGCTTTGGGGTATTGACATTCCCCTCCTGATCACCCTTTACAGAGCAAAAGCCTCAGCCATTCCAGTCATGGTTAGTGAATACTTTGGGGTAGTTGTCTTACTAGCCATTTAGAAACCCAGATCACAGAAACACCATCTCCCTTCTACAATGGTCCTTATTCCTTAGGTAAGACCCTGGTGGTACTATGGATGCGTGTTATGGGGAGACATCCTGCCTGAGCTAGGATTTGAGAAGTCAGCAAGAGTCAACCAAGAGAAAGAGAATGAAAAGGCCTTCAGCTCAAGAAGGGAGCAGAGGCAGAGGCAAAGGCCTCGGACCTGGAAAGCCTAGCCCATCAGAGTGACAGAAAGTAGGGTGTGTGACAAGGGGCAGGGGGACAGTGGAGGCCAAGAGGCAGGCAGGAATGCCCAGCTTTGTATAGACTGGGTCTTGCTCCAACACATGTCATTTCTCAGGTGGGCAACATGTGCCCAAATGGGTGCCTAATGGTCGGCTGATAGGAGAGCCTCAAAGCCTCAAGAAACCCCTAAAAACAAGTTCAGTCCTTGTTTGCCCCACTTTGCATCAGACCCACCAATGGTCCCATTCCATTTCACATTTTGTTTCTGATCTTCAAAGTTAAGATTTAAGGAATCCCTGTCTTCCCCAACACCCTCCTCCCAAACCCCTTAACCTCTCCCAGTGGTCTTATCTTGGGTGTTTTGGCTGGCTCAACTCAGCATGTGCCAGAGCCTGGAGGCATCCCGACCTCTAGAAAGCTCTACCCCACTTGGTTCAAAGGCACTGACCTGTTCACTGTCATGCAGGCACATAGGTCAGGAGTGCTCAGAACACACCCCCCTGCTAAGTGCTCCAGCCCTCCCCAGGGGCCCATGGGAAATTTTATCCCACACAAGAGGCCACCAGAATAGCAGCCTGGTCTTCAACCATGGACCCTTTGAAGCAGTGCCCAGAAAAATACCGTGCTGACGAATGGTTCTCAGAACTTCGAGCTTTCAGGTCAGGTCATTTTTGTGAGACCAGAACGGCTGGCAACATCTCAGGAGCTGTCTATAGTATTTTATTTTTCTGCTAATTGGGATTTTGTTTGCTAGGAGAGTCGAGGGACTCCAGGATAGGTCCAGGAATGGAAAAGCCAAGGAACTGTGAAGCAAAGGGACCTCCCTCACTTGTACAGCAGACCTGCAGATGTGTCTTTGCAGACAGACAGTGAATCTGTTCTCAAAATGCAGTGAGGATGGATGGGAGACTTTGTTGTGGTTTGCGTAAGAAGCAATGTCTGCTCTCCTCTCTGTCTCTGAGGATTATTTAGCACAGACCCCAAAAAGAATGTGGTACATTTATAACTTACCCTTGGGTAGCTTTTAAAATAGCCAAGGCTTCCCCCTTCTCTCTTTAATTTCCCTAACTTCAGCCAGGAAGACTGTGGACACCAGGTGGACACAGCGCGGGGAGGGGGGGGGGGGTCCCATAGAAAGCAGGTGCTTCCCTGCCCAGCTGACTCAGAACCTTCCAACCAACTCAGTACCCAGGTAGTGGACACTCAGGCAGAAACCGGTATGAAGAAAAACAAGGCCAGACTATAGATCTTCAAGCCCCAAGACAGTTATCAAAGGTAGCTAATGTTGAAAGTGTGGAGGGATGGCTGGAGATACGATACAAGTCCCTTTAAGGAAGCCAACCTTTGTTTTAAGGAAAAGAAAAAAGTAGAGTGCTAACAGCTGCCCTCTTTGGTCAAAGGGGGTAACAGCAAAATGATAAAGCCTGTCCCTGGTAGTTGCATACAGCCTGCCTTAGCCTGCCAATGTGACAAGAAATGGTGTCAATGGTTAAAAAAAAAAAAAAAAAAAAAGAGAAAAGACTGACCACCCACCGAACACCTTCTGAATGCAGTCCATAGTGCCTTAGCCTCTTGTGCATTTAGTAAGTATTTCTTGAGTGGCTGCTATGTGCCAGTCTGTGTCAGGTGGACACAGGTGGTGGAAACAGTGAACAAAACAGATGCACCTTACAAATATTATAGCTAAGCCTTAAAACTAACTTGCAAGAACATTATTTCCATTGGGTAGATCAAGAAAACAAGACTCAGAATAGACAAGAAACGTGTCAGAGGTCACATAGCAAGAAATTAAATCCACAAATGCCTGCCAGCAAAGCTCATCTTTCTACTGCTTGATATTTCACAAATCTGAAACAATCAGCCAGTCAAATGCATCAGACATGCAGAATAAAGGAAAATTCTCAAGGCTTAGTTATCAGGGAATGCATAAGCCATAGATGGTGAGAACCTTATGGTGGGGTTAACTCCCCAAAACAGAGAAGTCCAGTAACCAGCCTAAAGCCCCATAGTTTGGGGGTGGGGAGCACAGGCCTTAGCTCCAAGGAGAGTGGCAAGGAGGAGACAAGTCAATTTTACTGGACATCTGATTGGCAACCCTGGTCTAACAGCTCAGGTGCAAGGCCCAGGGCCTTTGTACATGTCATTACCTCTGCCTAAGACCTTCTTCTGCTGCCCTTTATTTGGCAACTCCTATTCATCCTTCATATTTCAGCTCCAAGGACACTCCCTCAGAGGAAGCTTTCTGTGACCCCTCCCTCAACATCAGACTAAAACAAGACCCCTGCTAAATATTGTCATATTCTTTAGTTTGAGGGTTTGTTTGGAAATTCATTTGAATATTTCATTTCCCAGCATTACACACTAAATTGGGATCATGACTTGTTTTGCTCATCATTATATCCCCAATACCTCACCCAGTGCCTGGAACATAGTAGGTGCTCAGTAAATGGGTTTTGGGTGAAGGAGGATGTCTTTTCCATCCTGGCACCTATTCATTGCATCCCGAAAACCTCCTGCTCCATCTTCCTCTACTATACAGCTGCTTTACCCACTGGCTACAACTGTCCAAGGCCAGTTCCACATCTATGAGTTGGCCAAGAAGAAATGTGTTGAGTTTTAAATGTGGAAAGAAAAGAAGGGGAATAGAATATGCAAGGGCATGGTAGTCAAACTGAGTCTAGAGTGTGAGAGGTAACATAGCTAAGGGACCCTGATGACCCCAGCTGGCAAGAAGCAGAGGATACTCATTAGTTCGTTCTACCCCAAGGAAATGTGAAGTTCCCTGGGTGATAGGAACTTGAATGGGGGACTTTTCAGGACTGTCTCACAATCTGGGTCTGTAGACAATGATGCTGCTTCTCTGTCCCCAGGATCCTCAGCCCCTCAGATCCTCACTTGGTACAGTTCTGATAACCTTTCACTGGCCATGCTCAGGTTTATGAGTATCTTGGATAATGGACTTCTGAACCCAGTCCACTGACTCATTCCAGTTGGGCAAGATGCATAAACTCTTCAAGCCTCACTTTCTTCATTCTGAAGAAAAGAAACTATTACATTTATGAGGATGAAAAATAATTAAGATGGAAACCACCTGGCAAAGTTTTCTAAAGTAAACCCAAGCCCCTTCTTCTCCCTATCCCCCCAGTTACTCCCTAGTGTGCAGGTTTATTCCTTCCCAACAGAGTTGCCCATGAGCGCAATGAGATCACTGAATGTTAACATAGATAACCTCAAAGGTGGTTTTCATATCTCATGGGGATCTCTGTCCAGCTGCTGGGATGGCACCCTGCACCAGACCATACCTGAGTCATGTTTTCTGGTTCTGTGAACTACCTAAAGTGCCCGTCTCCCAACAAAGTAGGGGTCTGGCTGCCTTCCGCATCTCTCCTCCTCTGAAGAGGGCTGATAACACTGCATGTGCCTGACCATAGGTAGCCCTGTTGCTGGATTCTGGGCAGCCCTCCGGGCAAGTTCCCATGCCACAGAGCATCCCCAGCACAAATGACCTCCCCTGACCACCCCTGCCATACATCTGAAGGCTGTCAGGGCTTCCTACTCTGTCCATGGAAAGCTCACACTCAAAGGTGGGCTAAGATAGTCTCTGAAGCACACCCCCAACCAGTGCTCTTAGATGTTCCTGACTGGAGTAACACAGAGCCAATAGGAACACGTTATCCTTGATATGCCAGGGCTCTCAGAGAATAAGAAATGAGAATATCGGAGATGAACACGTTTGGCCAGACACTTCCACAAAAAAAGCAGAATAGTCACTGGGGGCAGTGCCACCTTTTCCTACTGATAAAAATACTGTTGTCATTAATTGTAATGCTAATTATAAGACTGTGGTTAATTACAGTAGGTTCATCAATTAAGCACTTACTATGCACATTCAGTGCGAAATGCATTACACAGATTTGAACCTCGTTAAGACCTTATACAGTAAGTCTGTCATTAGCCCCATCTTGGAGAAACTGAGGCTTGTAGAGAGTAAGTGACTTTCCAAGATCATGTAACTAGAAGTGGTGGGACCAGCATGCCAATCCAGGGAGCCTGACTCTGAAGTTGCTGCTTTTCACCACTGGGTCCTACCTCCATTGCAGAGCACACGTTTGACTACAGTGCAGTGGGACAGGCACACTTTGCAGGCTTGAGGCTCTAGGTTGAGTGAAACCTTCAAAACCATGCAGTGTAACCTCCTCTGAAATTCTGTACAGTCTCATCGCAGGATTAATCTAGCAACTATGCAAATATCTATAAGCTAGGTCACCTAGCTGGTGCCATGTTGAGCCATATTTTGACCATACCAAAATTATTTAAGCTGCCTCTCTGTGGCCTTCCCCCAACTGGTTGACATTGTAGGCTTACACAAAACAAGATATTTGAACAGCATGGTCATATTCCCTAAATTTTCTTCAGAATAAATATTTTCATCAGTTTTTATGGCTCTTCCCCACCTATGATGTGATTCCAAGTCTCCTTCCATCTCTGTCTCACTCAGGGCCTGTATCCCTCTAATCTGTTGGTGTGTGTGTGTGTGGGGGGGGTGAATTAAAATTTCCTAGGGGTTGCTGCCCAGTGTGCAAAGTTGAAAGAGATTCACCTTCCTCACTCTGGATCCTTTTACAGCTGGCAATGCAGTCTAAGACTCTACCACCATCCATGAAAAACTCCTTAGCATTTTCAAAACAGAATCTGCCTCCCAGCTTTGACATGATTTAATAAATAACCTACTCCACTAAGTAACTGCACTTATTTGGGTTTGGAATTAAAAGGATTTTTTTTTTTTTTGCAGGGGGAGGGTCTTATTATATAGAAACGATTGAGTAATAGGAAGAATTCTGGGCTAGCAGTTGGAAGCTGGGTTATCTTTCTGGTTCTTCTATCCATTTGCTGTAATTCTGATAAATCACATCTCTCTTAGAGCCCTAGTTTTTTTATTCTGCATAAGGGAGAAGTTGGACTGGATGTATCCTATGGTTCCTTACGACCTAGAGGTCTCAGGTTATTTTAGCACCTCCTTTTAATTCCCACATGTCCCTTGAGTTCTACTTTCTCTTCATCAGTAATGATCCTAGATGCCATGTCCTCCCTGTGTTCTGGGTCTAGAATCACATCTCTGAAAAGTTCATCAAACCTAAATAAGTAATCAAGATGCTTCAGGTGCCTCCTCTGGCCTTGCCTTAAAGATCTTCTTTCACCTGTTCTGTCTGGACGATTTGCCCTAACCAGAACTGGCGACAGTGGCAAGTAGGAAACTGACCCCTAAGTTAGCCAACCTGGTCCATCCGCTACCAGCCTGTTTTCTTTATCAGCCACTGCCTGTTCTTGCTGCTATTGTTTATGCAGCAGTCATCCTATTATTTAGGCTGACAGTCCATCAGGGAGTTTATTTTCCCCAAATTCAAACAAACCTGGGATAATCTCAGTGGTTAAAATACATTATGGGAACACTAAACATTAATGCCATCTAGGGTCAGATGGATCCTGACATTAATGCCAGGTAGTGTCTCCTGCTCTGCATGGCCCCATCCCTACTGACAGAAGGATTCTAAAGACTGCTGAGCAGAGGTCTTCTGTCTTTAATCCCCCCAACTGTATATTAATCCAAGGTAATAAAAATGCTTCCAGGATGGCATCTCCATGGGGACTGTGCTCTAATAATCTCACACATACCACCTGGAGATCTGCTATATAGATAAAGATATAGATATGCTATATAGATAAAATTCAGCTACCCTTGCCCTGATGATTTAGTTTAAGTAGCTAAGACAGTGATGGAAGAGATAGGTTGATTCTCCAGCCCATCCAATGCTCTGAACAGTTCACCTCCAGTTTCCTGTAGAGTGGGACAGGGTGCCATCTGCCCCCATCATCCCTGGATGGCTTATTTCAAATGCTCCTTGAGCTCCTCAAAAAAGGAGGAGTTTTTAAAAGAAGAGAGAGCTCTCTTTTCTACCCAGGTTTGACCCCCATTGCCCCTTAAGGATATACTTCAAGGCCAAGTTGCCACCTTGATTCCAAACTTCAACTGCAGTCCAACCTGAACTCACCAAGCTGCGTCCCAGCCCCAGAGGTTTCTATCTTTGAAACAAAAGTAATATTCAATATTTTTCACTCTGTCAATATTTTTACCTTCATCTCCCTCTTGCCACCATGCCCCTGTTTGGGGGGGAAAATAGTTTTTTTTTTAAGGCCAAACAAAAACAAAACTCGGTCCAGGCTAAGGCCAGCAGATCGTGATGTTCTGGACGGATTTTGCTACGTGCCAGTAAAGACTGTCAGCAAGATCTACAGGAAACACCTTGCAGAATCCATTGGGAGAAGCAGAGGCCACCGAGAAATGCAAGGCAGATACACTTTTGGTCTGTGTGACTGGCCTTCTAGGTCAGGGTACAGGAAATGGCTGTGGGATTCCAGGCCTAGGAAGGGCAAACACACAGCTATGGCAGCGGGGGCGGTGCGGGGGGAGGGGGTTGCAGATCCCTCTGGTGTTTTCCATTGGGAATTCCTTCGACTTGCATATCTGTTCCCATATGCCTGTGCATGATCTGTGCTGAGGGGACCCAATAAGAAGGGTCTAGGCAGCTTCCCAAGAGTCTTCTGTTCCAGGGTACAGGCAAGCTGTGTTTTCTGTGAAAGAGGGATGTGCATCACAGTGGTCACAAATGTGAGGACTTGGGCACCAAAGAAACTAGAGTTGAATCCCAGCTTCAACTTGTACAAGCTATGGACACTCAGGCAAATCATTTAACTCCTCATAGGCTTGAGAGTAGAGATGTCATCAGGTCTGCCTCAGAAGGTTGTTGTGAGGTTGAAGTGAGGCATCCAACCTGAGGAACTAAGCCAAGTGCCGGGCACACAGTAACTTCTCAATAGACAGTGGTGATAATTATGATTTAATGATAGCCCCCCTTTCCCAAGGCAGTGAAGAAGCTAGAGGGTGGTAAGAGAAAGAACAAAGCAGTCCCAAGAAGAGAGAAAAGAAAATGCAAAGTACTAGCTGGGACCCATATGGGGCATTGCAAGCTCACAGCCTGGCTGCCAGCTTCCCTCTTGTGAAATGTCGGCTGCCCCACTTACTCTTGTTCAGGACATTGCAATTTCAGGTCAGGTTGAAGTGAAGGACATTAGCTGGTATCAGTCCAAGTGGAATGAACACCCCAGAGTAGTGCAAGAGACAGGGAGAGGAGGCATTGCTAGAAATGCTTATACATAATTAAGCCTTTCAAGGTCACATCTTGGTCCCTTTCTACCCAGGGACAAGGGGAGTTGGTTGTGCCCAAAGTGGTCTGTCAGAATGTGTGGGTAACCCTCCCTAACCTTCCTCGCAGAGAAGCCATGGGTGTGGGAAGCCAGCCCTGATGTGCAAAGTAAGGATTGAGAGCCATGGAGTTGGCAGGCCTACTCGAGCCCGGGTCAGCGGCCAGAGCTCGACATTGTTCTGGCCGGAGGAGGGAACAGCCAGAAGCCAGCATTCTGTGGGGAGGCCATGGTAGAGTGAAGGCCAGATGCAGAGCAATTAGGATATGATGGAAACAAGGGCTGTTTTCCATGAAATAGGATGTGGGCAGCCCTGCTATGGTGGGCATGCTGGCTAGATGAAGCATCTATCACCCATCAATCCTCAGGTCAAACAGCAAACCACCATGTGGGTACAAATGAAGTGCCAAGGGCTCCTGTCTACCCCTCTATCTCTGCTGTAATGAAAGTGCCTGTTGGGATCCAGCTGGGCAAAGGGGGCATGTTTCCTTACTCTATCTATTGTTTGGTAGTCATTATGGTAAAAGGACAATTATTCTTTCAGCACCACCAGGAATAGCAAGCTGGGGGCATTCTTTGAACCACCAGAAGTGATCAAGAAAGGAAGGTGCAGATTAGAGAGGGTACCAGTTTTAATGTGCAACACAACTCATGCCTCTCTGGCTTGGGACTGGAGTCAGCATTGGTGGTTGGGGCTGCTAAGGAGTGCCCAGCTGAATTTAGCAGTTCCTTTTTTTATCACTGTTTCTTCTTCTTCAGTGATACACTTGGCAGGTAGAAACATGCCAGTTTCAGCTAGTCCCTTGTGCCAAGTTCGAGTTCACTATAGGCAGTAAGCCAGTCGTCTCTTCCCACCCCTAAGGCTACTTCTGGGGCAGTGGGCAAGTAAAGACTGATTTGCCCCAAAATACTTGTTTTTTTTCTCCACTTCCCCATCATAGGGACCCCTAATAAGATAGGGAGAGTCTGAATTTCCTTATGTGACTATCTCCCCGCAGCTTGGCCAATGGACTCTTTTGCCTCAATACCATTTCCCTCTGCTGGCCCCAGTATGGAATCTGGGAAGGCTCAAACCAGTGTACTGATGAGCCAAACACATGGTAGAACTGTGTATGGTAGGGTGATAGACTATTTCCCAGGGCCAGCCCCAGGAAGCCTGCAGTGGGTAGGCAAGAACTCTGGCTGAGTTGGGAACTGTTGGCTCTAGCCACATGGACAACTAAGTCATGAAGTAGCCTTTTGGGCAAGTTACTTCCCATCACTGGGAAGCAAAGAGATTGAATAAAAGTCCTTAAAAGTCTGAGTCCATATGGCCCTGCATCTGGTCAAGAAGGCTCATCTAGACAGGCAGGAAAAGCTTCTTTAAATTCTGGTCCTTCCTTCCTGGGTGGGCACCATTTGGTGAGTGGCTGGCTTGCTGACCTCCTTCTGAGGCTCTCTAACACATCAGCTGACAGATGGTAGAATGTCCCAGAGGCTTGTATCCCTGAAAGATCTCCTGCTTCACATCAACATAAAATAATGTTGCCCTGATAGGCTGTTTGTTCCTAAGTGGACTGTAAGAGCTTTCATTCTTGAGTTTCACCCACTCTAGGCTGGGGCATAGGAGCTAAGTTGGAATCCAGCATTGCTGGTCACTAGCTGGGTAAGCTGGGACAAGACACTTCAGTGGTCTAAGCCTCAGTTTCTTTGTCTATTAAAGAGCATTTGTTTGAGGCACCTGAGTGGCTCAGTCAGTTAAGCATCCACCCTCAGCTTGAGTTATGATCCCAGGGTCCTGGGATGGAGCCCTACATGAAGCCCACTGCTCAGTGGGGAATCTGCTTCTCCCTCTCTCTCTCCCCCTGGCTTGTGCTTTCCCGAGCACTCACTCTCTCTCTTTCTCTCTCTTTCTCAAATGAGTAAATAAAATCTTTAAAAAACAACAATGGCAAAAAACAAAGGGCATTCCTTCATGCATTTAACAAATTAATATGTTTCAAATATGTTCTAGGCAGTGAATAAGCAAATGAGGCCTCTACTCTCTTGAGTGCTTAAATAATAATGTAGAAGACAGATAAAACAATAATCTGATGTCAGGTGCTAGGAGAAGAGGATAGAGAATGGTAGTGGTGGGCAGTGATATTTAAGATAGGGTAGCCAGAGAAACCCTGTCTGGGAAGGTGATAATCAAGCTGACACCTTCATGATGATGAAGAGCCAGCCAATGAAAATCTGAGGACAATATTTTCCAGCGAGAAGGGCAGCAGGTTCAAAGACTGAGATGAGGACAAATTTGGAACCTTGAGCATTCAAGGAACAGCTAGAAGGCCAGTGTGACCATAGCAGGGCAAGGGGAGACAGAGGCCACATCCCACAGAGCCTTCTAGAACTTGTTTAAGGAGTTGGGAAGCCACTGAAAGGCTTTGAGGACATTGCTGAAATCTGAATGACATTTTTAAATGGTCATTTTCGCTATTTTTGAGGGAATGGATTGGAGATGGATGGCTGAAGTGAAAGCAAGGGAATTCATAATAGTCAAACCACCCCTTCCCTGCCTACCACCCAAGGTAACTGTAAGGTTCCCATGAGATTCATACTGACACCTAGGAAGGTCCAGAAGCACAGGCAGAGATACGTATCCTCACATGTTTTTAAATCCATTTTTACAAGTAGGAGCTTGTAGAGCCTGGCACCAGCTATTTGGAACTGTGTTCCTGTATGGATTTCAAGGAAACAGGGTAGGGCGGCAGATTCTGCCTGCCTGAGCTACGCAGCTGTCCAGGCCCAGATGAATTCACATATTTAAACTGGGAGCCACGCCTGGCTCTGCTCTCGCTGCTGGTGCCGGACAGCAGTAAGCTAATACCCAGCAATGTGGAGAAGCTGACACTCCATGCAGACTTACTCGCTGAATTCCTGGCAAAAGATAGCTCATCTCTCCTGGCCTCACTTTTCAAGGCTGGGAAGGAAAGAGCAAAAGAAATGGAGATTTGTTCACTTAGGGATTTTTTTTTATTTCAGAGTGGCCCCTTGGAAGGATCATGATCAGTCAAGTCCGGGCTCCCCGAGAGAACTCGTCCCAGTGCTCAGAGAAGCAGGGCTTGAAAGCATCAAGGGTTCCAGCGCTTTTCCTTCTGCTGGGCTTTGGGGCACTAGATTGGAAGCCAGAGGTGTGGATTCAAATCCCATCTCTGCCTCTAGGTTTCCTCAAATGTAGTTAAGAGATGGACAGCAACACCAATCAAGGCTGTTGGTAGGGATCGGGTAGGAAAGCCAATGTGAAAACGCCTAGCTGAGTGCCTGGCTTCATTCACTAACTCACTCACTGACTTCTTCCAGGTGATAGGCTTTGGGCTGAAGAGTGGACATCCTGGTGCTTAGTCAATGTTGGGAAAATCTGAAGATGCATAGTATTTAGCTGTATTCTAGCTAAAATGGAATACTATCTAAAATACCAGGAAGTTCACAGAGGAGAATAATTAGCAGGATGACATGTACTGAGTATCAAGTTTAAAAAAAAATGTTAACTTCTCAGAACCTCAATTCCCCGTCCTCCCTACAGTAGGGACACTGACATCTCCTAAGGCCTCACAGCTGGAACTTGACAAAACAAAGTGTCTTTTTTTTACTGCGGTTCCTGGTCCACACTCTACTTGTTTGTTTCCTGGGACTTTCTCCATGCTTTTTACTTTCTTGTGTTACTTTTGTGTGTGTGTGTGTGTGTGTGTGCGTGTGTGTGTGTGTTACTTCTTTTTTACACGAGTAATACAACTTAAGAAAAGTAAGTTGGGAGGGAAAAAAATGGTAAAAAAAAAAAAAACCACTATATTTTTTAAAAGATGATTCAAATTATCCAAATTCCCACTATCCAGTTATAACTATGCTTCAAAATCATCTGTTACGTTCCAGACCTTTTCCTATGCTCATATAAACCTGTTATGTTTCTCTCCATAATCTATGATGGAATCATCTAGAACATACTTGTTGGTAATCCTGGGTTTTTTCAATCCCAGTATGGCAGTCCATATAGTCCTGCTCCATTCCTTTGAAATAGCGGTGTTGATTTCAATTGCATAGATACACAACAGTTAGACATTTTTATAAACAACTCTGTGATAAACATCCTTGTGTGTTTATGTATATGTACAGATAAATAAAAGTTCACATACATATATACACAAAACATCCATACATATATCTTAGCATACTTGTCTAATTATTTCCTATAGATCTAAAATTATCAACACTTTTAAACCTGTCATTTTTACATTAATTGAATCCAGGTCAGTAGACCCTTCCCACTCATGAGCCAGCTACTTTGGAAATACCTAAGTTTTGCACTGAGCCTCACTAAAGAAGCATTGGGCACAGTTTCCTACAACTCACTCCTACATCCTCCCCATCCTCCCAGCCACAGCTCCTGTCCCTACCCCACCATGGCCAGCTGGTGATCAAGCCTGAAAGAAATTCTATCTGCCTGAGTCCCATCCCTTTTCTGCCCCATTGGACCCAGGCTGCTATTTCACATTTTTTACAGGGTCTGAGTACACATCCCAGGACAGGCAGGGCCAAGAGGAGCCCAGTCTTCTTCTTCTTTTTTTTTATTTTTAAGATTTATTTATTTATTTATGATAGAGAGAGAAAGAGAGGCAGAGATACAGGAGGAGGGAGAAGCAGGCTCCATGCCGGGAGCCTGACGCAGGACTCGATCCCAGGACTCCAGGATCATGCCCCGGGCCAAAGGCAGGCGCCAAACCGCTGAGCCACCCAGGGATCCCCGGAGCCCAGTCTTCTGTGTCATAAAGTCACTAGTCAAAGCTACCTCCCCAAAACAAGGTCTCTTCCTGCCTCCCTGTGCCCCTTTCTACTCATAAAAGCTCTCACTTTTAATGGGCAGTTTTAGTATGCTGCATGGGTAGGGAGCATCCCTTTTCATCAAAGAGTGAATGCAAACTGCCTTCCCCTCTCTTCGCTTAGTATCAAAGGCATTTGCCTCCAACACTGGTCCTGAAGCAAAGAATGACATCGGAAGGAGAGGAAACAGATCAGAATGTTTCTCATGAAAAGAGCTATAAAAATAACACATTCACCTAATTAAAAGTAACTTTTAATTCTGTATGTGTGCAGGGAACCTACACCATACACGCATACCTCTAAGTAATCTGAACTCAGTGATTCTGTTTTCTTTGATTTGAGTGAGCTTTGCCAGGCATCTGCTATCTCCATGCTTTCAGTCCCTGTATGGCTCAGGAGCTCAAAGATACAACGTGTGATTGTCTTAGATTGTGCCCAACACCCCCCCCCCCCGCCCCGCCCCTAGAAACAACCCAGCTCCTCCGAGGCTGAACAGTGATTTATGCCAATGCTGAAGGAAGACCCAGCGCAGATGGAATTTTTGAGATATGGCACTGTGGTTTGGAGGTATTTCAGGGCTCCCTGACTTTCTAAATGTAGCTCTTCACCTTTCTATGTGGTGACTTCCTAAGGGGTCCCTCCATTGCCTTTATATCCAGAGGTGCCACAAGACCTACCCCTGCAATCACCTTGCTCAAAGGACTATAGGGACAGCAGTTTCCTGGGTATGGAGATGGGGGCTCTGAGGTAGAGTGACTTGCCCAAGATTCCATGGACGATGGAGGGTTTTGTGGTAACTGCAACCCAGGTCTTTTCGCTCTGAGTGTACCATTCCCTCCCTGCCCCTGAAAGCTGTGAAGTCTCTCCTGGCCTCAGCTGGTCACCAGCTGCATATCCAGAGCCCAGCCCTCAGGCCCAAGTTCCTCTCTTGGTGACACTTCTCCTTCCCTCCAACTCTTCTTCCTGCTGCTGGTCCCTCAGCTAGTCCCATACTACACTCCTCCACCCCTGGCCAGCTCTGTGCCCATCCTTGGCATCCTGGCTTTTTCTGTGCTGAGATACAGAGGGCCAACTGCATTCTGGTTTCTCAGACGTTGACTCTCTGGCAAACCCCCAGGTGCAAATCTGGTGCATCTATTTAGAAGAGAAGCAGAGGAAACCCACACCGCCCATAGCCCACAATGGGAACACCCCCTCCCTGTATCTCCTATGGCAAGTGCCAGGGGCTCCCCTCCCCCACTGCAGGTCCCGCAGAGACCAGGGGAAATCTAGCACAGGTCCTCAAGAGTGGGACAGATGGGCAGTAGGGGCAGAGGACATGGTAGCCCCTCACCCCCTGGAGCCAAAAGTGAGAGCCCAGGAAAGGCCAGGCTACTATTGGCTTCCCACAGTAGTACTCTAGATCCAATCCAGGGGATCAGCTGAGTCCTTACTTTCCCACCATTGTTCTTTTATCTGATTCTAAAAATAATGTGTCATCGTTGTGAAATTTCATTTTCCTGAAAATAGTGCTCAAAATTAAAATCCCCCCAAATCCTGCAACCCAGAGGTAACTAGTACTGATATTTGGTATCTAGACATTCAGACTTTCCTTTAAGCATCTATATATATATATATATATATATATATATATATATATTCATACTTTTTTTTTTTTTTTTTTTTTTACAAACGGTCTTCTCTTACCCAAAAGTGCAACATGGGAATATTCCCACATCAATATTTATAGACTATTTCAAGCTATTTTATGGCTACCCAGTTGTCCACTGGATGAATGCACCATGATTTAAGCAATCCATTTATGACAGGCATTGAGATTAATCCATTGTGTGTGTGTGTATGTAATTATGAACAATGCAGCCATGGATTCCATTGGTTTATTATTCATTTGAACTAAATCTCTAGAAATGAGATTGCCCGTTAAAGAGTATGCACAATTTTGAGACTTTTGATTCTCGGGGCACACTGTCCCCCAGAGATGCTACACCAATTGCTTTTCCCATCAGCAATCTGTGTAGGTGAGAGACCAAACTCTGTGAGGATGGAAAATACAGACCAAACTCTGTGAGGATGGAAAATACATTCCCCACACCACTCCACCCAGTCCAGGGACACTATCTGGAAATCCCCAAAGACATTAGCATTCAACAAACTCAATACTGGCAGTTAGAGAAAGGACAGAGTGGAGGGGCTCCAATAAGTTCCGGGGCCCATATGAGGCTCCCTCTGTCTCCCTAAAGTGTGCCTCTACTGAGTGGGGCATAGGGTGACAAGAGGGACTCCATGGGGCAGTGATGAGATCTGGCCCAGAAATGTAGTCACTGGAAGCTGCCTTCCCTACTAGCTATGTGACCCTGGGGAAGGGCCTCACCTCTCTGGGCCTCTCTTTTTCCATCTGAGCTGACATTCTTAATTCTTTGATCTCAGAACCAGCTTTTTAAGACCACAGTGGAGGTCTACACTCCATCTTCTCTCCATTCACTGAGTCATTTGCCTTTGATCTCTCCATTATATCCATTTATATAAACTACCTCCCTGAAGAACCACACCAACTTTTTTGGCTTCTGTTTTTATTAGCATAGCCCTGATGACATCGTAGTGGCTTGCAAGAGAGAGAGCAGCTCTTCACTGGAAAGTAAAGGACGTGCTTTTCAAATTCAGCTTCAGCTCAGCATTTGCGAGAGCCCAGGCACTGCTGACATGGCTCCCCCATCTTCCCATCGGCCCTACATTATAAATGGGGCTCTTCTCATTTGCAGTTGGGAAAACCAAGATTCAGAATTTGCATTTCAGTCAAACTTACCCCATGAGTAAAAAGCAGAGTTGAGATTCAACCTCAAGTCTGTTTGACTTCAAGCTCCATCTCTTTCTAAGCTTTCCACTGTCTGTCCAGTCAGCCCTATGGGAGGAGCCTTCATGTTCAGAAACATGGAATTCTTTAATGCAGGGCTGAGAGTTGGAAAAGCATGAAGTCACCTGGATTTCTCAGTTTGGTCATGCTTGGCTCAGGACCGTGAAGCCAATTAACATGTCTCTCCCTATCTTTTATCATCTATAAAATGTGCAGTAAGAGAATTAATTAGCAGTATCTGGCAAAACCTGCTCAGCCTCTTAAAAATCCATACAGTACTTCCCATCCAGTAAGTAAGCAGTAAGTGTCCTTTCCTCCTTCCAAGAACCAGCATCTGCAGCCCCCGATTACAAATAGGTGTGAGCAAGCTTCTGTGATTTCTACCCCGGAACATAACCCAAATCTCCCAGTCCACTCCCACCCTGGTCACAGATGCTTCCTGGCACCTAGTGGTAGCCAGGTCCTGGTGTTGCAAGGGGCCTGTACCCATCCCTAAGCAAGCATGTTGCAGAATCAAGATGTTCCAATGAAATAGGAGTTAGGAAAAATCTCTGGCTGACTCTGAAGGCTGTCTCTCATCCTAAAAGTTAATAGAGTTTAAAAAAAAAAAAAAAAGCCAATGACCTGGGTGCCCATTGGTCCCTGATGTCACATCTTGTCCCCAGGCTCAGCTTTTTCAGGTCCCCAGGTAGTGCCAGGGGCTGCAATAGAACAGGTTGGCAGGCAGAGTGGACACACACACATGCACACACACACACAACAGAGAAAGAAGGGAGGACTGGGGAGTAGGCTGTGGTTGTGCTCAGAGGGAATGAGGGTGGCCTTGGGCATAGAGCCTCAAAGAGTGCCTGGCCAGAAGGGAGGTCTGATTCCCTGCCCTTGCTAAGCCAGGAGCAACTGCTACCCTGCACCTCATATGAATCAGAAAACAGCACCCCCGCTAGGTGTCAGCAGCCTGTATCACACACCACACCAAAAAATACCTCTAAGGTCCAGTGCTCTTGGGCTTCAGGAAAAAAAAAAAAAAAAAAACAGTTGATGGGTTTCCAAAGAGGCCATGAAGTAAGATGGGTACCACAGAAAACCCATCAAAGAACTTCTCGTGGGCCCATGGGCAGAAGAGAAAGTCAGGCAAGGCATGGGCTACAAGAGGACTGATACATTGGCTTCTCCAGAATCCTCTTTTTTTGGTTTTCTGAATCTTTGAAAACCAAAGATGTGGTAGGAAATGAGGGCCCTGGAGCATGCTTCCTGCACATCCTCAATAGTCCAACCTGGAACTGTGGAGAAGGGAGAGCAGAGCCATAGCAAAGAAGAGACAGGCTGAGCAGCAGCTTCAAGGGTGGGGGCCATGGGTCATTCACCTTTGTGACTTCGGTATCTCTCCCAGTGCTTGGAACATAGTAGATGTTCAATAAATCTTTATTTAAGGAACAGATGTGCCCAGAGCAAATGTATTCTTGGGACCTTTACATGGTCAGGAAAGCTATGTGCCCAGCAGGAGGCAGCCAGGTTGGGAGATGATGGTGATCAAGGCCCATGCTTGGTGGTCACAGGCAACCATGTGGCTGGTGGTTGAAGAAGATAGCAATTGGGATGCAGACTTCTGTGTGTTTAGCCTCCCACATGGGGCCAGGCTGAGCTTGGGAAGGAGGCCACAGGTCCTGCCAACATGGCACCCAGCCCTCTCAGTATCCTGAGATGCCTTCTCTTTAAGCCTCTCCAGCCCTGTGGCCCCAGGATCTACAGCCGGCAGAGAGGCAGCTCCTTGCAGGCGTAACCCAGCACCGGGCCAAGGGGGAGGTCAAGCCTCTTCAAGCCAACACAGATTACTTCCTCTTTCACTGCCTCATTCTCTAGTGGAAAAAATAAGAAAACAAAATTCCCCTGAGCAACCTGAAACCTTGTGACCCCTCTGGCTAAGTGGCAGGCCCCAGCTCCACCTTAGTCCCCTCCACTTTTCTCTGGCTCACCTATGCTTAAGCCCAGAGGCCAGCCTCGGAGGTTATTTATAACTGTCAGAGGAGAAGGAGGCAGGAAATAGGAAATCATGAAGGAGGGGGCCAGGAGGAGTAGCAGGGGCCAAGTGACCCCGCTGGCTTGGATCCTCTGCCTGCCTGGCCCGTGGCGTCAGTGCCCCATGACAGGGCTTCTTCCCCAGCTCACACTCCTCCTGGCCCCAGAGCCCTGCCTCCTTCTCTCTGGCCAGCCACTTCTTCCTCAGGCCCAGGTGGAAGCAGTTTCATCCTGAGGCTTCTCTTCAGTCTGGCCACACTCACATGGACTTTTCCAGCTGGAGTTAAGGGCACAGGAGCTGGGGGTGGGGTAGGGACCACCCAACCTTTTACCTCCACCAGCCCCACCCTGCTCTCTTTCCTTCCCTTTTTTGTTTAAATACCTTGAAAGCTAGAGTATGAATAGTCAAGACTTGGGACCAAGGGGCCTTAGAGTCCTCCAGAATTACATAGCTAGAAGGAGCAGAGCCCAGCCTGGGGCCCTATCTCTTGGGGGCTCCAACCCCTTTCTCTGTGTCACCATGCTGTCCTCCAGAACCTCAGCTAGCCAAGACTCTTCTGGTACAAATATGAACATAGTTTATGGGCTGCATAGGCTAGGAGTGTCCATACTTGCATACCCAGAGCCATGAACTAGGAGACGGAATTCCAGCTGGCTACCTCAGATCCTGTGTAGACTGAGGCATAATATTCAGCATTGAGTTCATGCACCAAAACATTCCAAGTGACTGCTGAATTTGCAGTGCCACTAAACTTCAGACAATTTTGGATTAAGTTAGGTTATTCTTGTTTTGTTTTGTCTCGTTTATTTCTTACTTTGTTTTAATACATCATCCTCAACTCAGTGATTCTCTAAGACAAGTGTTCTGAATTGGGTGGATAGGAAGTGATTATAGATGGCCTTCAGGAAGGTGTCAGAAACTCTAGAATTTGTACGTATTCTCAGAGATGCTCCATCCATGAACTGATTAAGATGCTCATCTAAAAAAAGCATAGACCAGAGAGGTGAGAGTTCAAGCTAAGACCAGTGGGGGATCAGGGGTGGGTATATCCCCTTGCTGCCTTCTTTCCACAATACTTGTCCCCTAGACTCTCACGTCTTAAATATGTCACATTCACACCAGCCACAGTTCCCTTCCATCAAGTTTCTAATGGTATCAATAGGATACTAGGATTTTTAAAATCTGGCGTGTGCTCAGAACTGAGCCAAGTAAGATTGTAACACAAGTCATGAACAGAGGCTGGATCCTTAAATCTAGCCAGTGTTTGGCCTTAAAGGTCACTCCTCCCTTCTTCCTTTTTCCTCCAGCCCCTATAAAGTGCCCACTCACTGATGCAGCCATTCTGTTCAGCAGCCCAAGATGAGCATCTTCCCTATGCAATGCAGATAGTATCTCTTACTTTCTTCTTCCCTCCTCAGCATAGTACAGGCAAATGGAAAAAAGTAATTTTGAAGAATCCTCATGTGAGCAGTGTCTTACCAGTGGGACTTAAAGACATTTCTGGGAAAAAACTTGATCAGGGAAACCCTGGATTAAACAGAACTAAACAGGTTACTGTGCAGCAGGACTTCTCAGAGTCTTTACTATGCTAATGGTCATTGTGCATCTCCAAGAAGGAAATACAATAAACAGCTTTCCTAAGTGTGTTGGCTGAATGAACATTTCTTAGGACTGGTGTTTGAAAGATCACACCCTGGGAAACACTGCTTTAGGCTTTCCCACAGTACATGGAAATCTTCCTTGCCCCTATCCTCACAACTCACCTGATAAATTACAAGAGGTGGTGGTGCTAAATTTCTGCCAGGAAAGCAACCTCAATTCTTCCGAGCCAGACAACGAGGTAGCCTTCAGGGAGGACCCAGGAACTCGGTATTGGAGAATGGATAAAAGTCTCAAGACAGATTTGGAGGTTCCTGTCTTAAGGCTCCAAGGAACTATAATCTGCAAAGTGTTGTAGAGAACACCAAAGTCATGATAACAGAACAAAAGGAAGTAATTCCTATCTTTCTAGCCTGGTGGGATAGCAGGCAACAAGCAAACTGAATTTGTCTTTCCTGACATTCTAATTGCCTGTTGTTCACCTGGCCCAAAATAAAAGACATTGGCCTCAAGACAGCAAAAGCAGACAAATAAAAGTAACACAGATCTCCAGCCTGTAGGGAGACCCAAATAACCTTAATCTGAAGTTCTTTTAATATGACCCATTTTCAGTATTTGTTTATTTCTGTACTTTACCTGCATTTATTGAGCACCTACTAGCTGGGATGGCCTGTGGTCAGGAATACCCATCAATTTCCAGGCAACAAGGCTATTCTTAGTTTTCTGGTGTCTATTTAAAGAGCACTAATCCTCTCAGCATCTTCCTCCTGCAATTAGACTCATACCATTTTCCAACCTGGTACTCTGACCTCGCCCAACTGAGAAGGCAAAATGGACAAGTGTTCTTCCCACACTGTTGCATAGGGCCAGGAATCTGGCCTTTGAGGGCTCAGGGCAGCCTGAGAATCAACCAAGCCAGAGGAGATGTGCCTGCTTTGCCCGGACCTTCCAATCAGTGCTGGAGTCCAGAGCCTCCTTTGCTGGTTCTTACTGATAGCACAGTGAGGCAGAAAGTACTAAGAAGTCAGGAGGGGTATGATACAGGCAGCAAAGTGGGACAGTAAGGGAAGACCCTGGACCAGGGAACAGATGTACCAGCCCAAATACCAACTTTGCCATTGCATGGCTGGCTGACTTTGGGCATAATTTGTAATTAAGAGCTTGGACTCAAGTCTAGCATCCTGGACTCAAATCCTGGCTTCATCATGTACTAGCTGCATTTTAGGCAACTTACATAGCCTCTCTCAGCCTTTTTTCCCATGGTGACAATAATGATAATAATTCCTAATGTGTAGGTTTATAGAAAATAGTAAATATATATGTATGTGAAGTTCTTAGAATAGCTGTCAATAGATATTAACTGCTTTAATATTTAATTCCTCTGAGGCCAGGTTTCTTCATTAGCAAAATAGAAATCAGAGTGCTTTCTCATTGGGTGATTATGAGAGTCTTAGGAGATAATGCATGGAAATGTCATGCAACATGACTCCATAAATGTTAAATATTACCAAATGTTATTATTTTTATTCTCTTTCCAGCTCCATCTCGTAGGCCAAACTACTCTACCTCTTTGGATCTTAGTTTCCCCATCTGTCAAGTGAGAGCACTAGATCACATGGATCCTACAATATCAGAGCACAGGGGTTCCCTGCACTGGGACCTACATGGCCTGAAAGTCACTTGCCACAAAGCTGAGTCAGGAGCCTCAGAGTCTTGATTGGCCAGTACACCTACATTTTCCCCACATTTTTGTGCACAGCTCATTAAACAACTGGAAGGAGAAAAAAGATGCCTTGCATTTGCATGCATTCTCTTGACCTGCACCGTCCTATTCATGTGGTGGCCATTAACCAGAGGGGGCTGTTAAGCATTTGAAATGTGACTAGTCCAAACGTAGATGTGCCTAGAGTGTAAAATACATACTGAATTTCAAAAACTTATTAAAACCTTACTAATAATTTTGTAATTGACTACATGTTGAAATGATATCTTGGATAATATTGGGTTAAGATAGTATTAAAATTAAATTAACCTATTTTCCCCCCTTTTTTTAATGTAGCCATGAGAAAATTTAAGATTACATACATTGCCTGTGTTTGCAGCTCTCAATATTATTTGTCTTGGTCAGTGCTAGTCTAGCCTTGGCCTTTCTGTCCCCCTACTTAGGAATCTCCCAATAAGAAACTCTTCTCCAAGGGATATAGAAGGAATTTGAACTATTTGGGGTTAACTTTTTTAAACAAAATAAAACACAGATGTTGACTATCCAGGTGGGGCATTAAATTTTAAGAGTCTCCAGGAATCTACTCTGGCTTAAAGGGGCCCTGAATAAATAAAATCCATCAAGCCGCCAAAGCATCCCATGGTGTTAGCACACTCATGAACACCTGAGGTTTGACATCTGCACTCTGGTTGCCCCAGCCATCTCTTGTCTTCTCTATCTGAAAAGTATGACTAATGGTTTGGGTTTCATTTTCCAAGACAATTACCACTGTTTAGCATGCTATCCTAGCAGCTTAAGACAGCTTTTTCTTATGGAGCCGTTCTGTGCTTAACATGCGAAAACTGATTTCTTTTGTCTTTGTCTGTCTGTCTGTCTGTCTCTCTCTCTCTCTCTCTGATACACACAAGAGCTAAGTACACAATTGCTTGGGAAGGCTGGAATGATATCTTTCTCAAATGTCATTCAAGATACTTTTATTTCATGCCTACTGTGCATCAGGCAATGATCTGGTAAGATGTTACTCTCTGGATTACAGCTGGCTCACCATCTAGGGGGAGGCACCAAGTAGTAATAATATGATGACTGACATTAATCAAAACCCTCACTACATGCCAGGCAGAGGGCCAAGCCTACAACTCCCATTATCTCCATGAATTCTTCTACAACGCTAGGAGATTAAGAGTACTGTTATGGTGTAGTCCATTTTATAGATAAGAAAAATGAGGCTTAGAAAGATTGACTTGCCTGGGATATACAGCTAGCTACTGATGGAGCCAGAGTTTGAACCAGGCAGTCTTAACTCCAGAACCTGTGCTCTGAACCTTCTCAGGAACTGTGGAAAGTGCGATAACAAACAGAAGCAGTATTCTCTGGTAAAACAGAGAACAAGGTACATCATTTTGCCTGAAAAACCAGTTGGTCTTATTTGCCAGAGACCCTAGAGCCTGAAAGAAATTCAGACCATCTAGACTCGGGGTCACAAACTGGTAAGTCACAGGGCTGCATCTGGCCCAACGACATGTTTTGTCTGGCCCACACACATATGCGTGTTTCTCATTAACTGTGCCAAGATTTAAAAATCAAAAGATTTCACATTAAAATTTTGGATATCGAGCTTTTCCTAAAAAAAACGGAAATCTGGTAATATTACTAGGCTCACGTTCTGAGAGACTGGAGCTGAGTACTAGCTGTCCCCTTAAGAAGGTACATGGATGCTTCAGCTCACCACAGTTGCTACCATGCTCTGGTGCCTCCCCCACTGCAAGGCCAAAGGTGAGCTGCTACTTAACATCACATTTGCCCATTGTTTTGTTATTTATCTCAGAATAAAGAAATACTTTTAGTACCCAGTGATCCTTCCACAGTGGGAAAACAAGAGACGAGGTAACCACATATGTGTATATTTGGTAGAACCGAGTAATGTTTCCATATGTTTCATAGGCAAACATCCAGCTTCTATGACTGGCCTCTTTAGGCATTAGGGTTTGTGATCTAACCTAAGTGAAAGGTAAGAAAACCCAGGCCAAGAGAGAATCAGGCAAAGAACAAACTGGAACTCACATCTACACTTGACTATTTCAGGTGCAGGTTTTTTGCACTGTACTCATTTGCTCAGAAAGGTACCCTGAGAATAATATGAATAATATGGATTCTCTTGCATCTCTCAGCCCTTCTGGTAAACATTTGTATCAAGAAGCTACAGTCGGGGATCCCTGGGTGGCGCAGCGGTTTGGCGCCTGCCTTTGGCCCAGGGCGCGATCCTGGAGACCTGGGATCGAATCCCACATCGGGCTTCTGGTGCATGGAGCCTGCTTCTCCCTCTGCCTATGTCTCTGCCTCTCTCTCTTTCTCTCTCTGTGACTATCATAAATAAATTAAAAAAATTAAAAAAAATAAAAAATAAAAAAATAAAAAAAATAAAAAAAGAAGCTACAGTCATGGGAACTTGAGGGTTTCTGTCCTATTGTCAGAGAGGGGAGTGGATTGCAATTGCCCACGAGGGCACATGTTGATCTGTGGGTTCCAAATCTCCCTTTTCATTCATGTGAACTAAGTTCCAGCAGATCACACACATTTTTAACCACAGGTCTTCATGTTAGCCAGGCTTTCACAAGAGAAGTCTTCTCAGCTACATAGGTTTGAGCCAAGCCTTTAGCCAAATTTCCTGGAGCAAGGGACTGCTCAGATAGACTCTGGATCTGGAAGACCTTGTTTTGATGAATATTGAGTCTAAATCCTGCTTCTTATCCATCAGCTTCAGTGGTGGTGTTAATGGGGATCAGAAGAATTTTTACCACGCTCTCCAGACATCAATGACAGATACCAAAGTGACCTTAATTTTAAATTCTAGCCATCAACTAGGTCTGCGAGGTTGCTATCTGTTTGGCAAATCAGCTCTTCTCCAACAGGAAGTTTGGTGGTCAAATATGTCATCCGATAAAGTATGTCTGCTCATTAGTGGTTTTGTCCAATTGAAGCCCTCATCCACTTTTACAACCACAGAGATCCTGGCTCTTATCTTAATAGACATATTTCTAAAGAAGTTACCTTCTAAAAGGTGTTGTTGATAGATGTAGGTACTCAATTATTCAGCTAGACTAGAGAGCCCCTTTGAAGAGAACTTGACATATAGTAAGTATTCAGGAAAATACTGTTACTAGAAGTATATGTGAAAAAGATGCATATATACCACACAGAGCCAATATTGCTCTTTTACAGATAAAAGCCTGAAATCCAGAGAAGTTGACATCACTAGGGTGTTTCCAAAACCAGATGGTGACCCAATTCTAGAACTCAAGTGTCCTGATTCCAAGCCATTGCTCACTCCTGTACACTGTGCATCTCCTAACCCCAGCATAGACAAGGGTAGATGGGGACAGGGAATATGGACTCGACATCCAAGTTCAGTGTCACTAATCCATTTCCCAGGCCCTCCCCAGCATCTTCCACCTGTGCCTGTCAGAGTTTAGGAATATAGAACTTGGCCTCCTAGTTCCACGTGTGGGCTGTGTGACTGAGCTCTGGAATCATACTAGTTGTCACTCTCCACATCTGTTTAACAAGAACAGTGACTCTCCCCATCCTGCTTTTCCCTGGGGGATGTTGTAATTCTCAAATAAGATCAAGTGGACTTAAGACTCTAGAGAACTTGGTTATTGGTTTCAGTGTTTTATGGGAGGCAATGTGGTTAAGTGGGAAAACATTAGACTGAGGGACAGGGGTCAAACAGCCATGATTTTGAAACTTAGCCCCTCTTTATGTGGCCCAAACATCACATCTCTCCAAGCCCCATTTTCCTAACCAAAAATAAAGTGAGAATACTCATTCTGCCATATAATGTAACACCATAACTAAAAACTAATATTTCTTGAACTTTCAGTATGTGGTAGACTCCATGCTAGACATTTTCCTTGAGTTTTTTTCACTTATTCACTAACCCCATGTGGTACTATTATTTCCCCTCATTTTGCAGATGAGCAAACTGAGGCCAGAGAATTTACCCAAGCTCATGAATGGCAGAGCTCACAAGAGCTACTATGTTTCCAAATTTCAAAGGCTATGAGTCTATTCATGATGATCAAGTCCAGGTCAAATGGAAATCCCTCCTAACTCATGAACCATAAGCACTTCAGCCAAACACTGGTGATCCATTAGGTCATCAAACCATGTCCTCATGAGGTCTGACCCAGGTCGTAAGGCTTGCCTTCCCATGCCTTGATCTGGGGGATTGAAGGAGCCCTGAATTTCTGAATTAAACAGCCCTTCTCTATGGGCAACTGGGCTGTCAGATGCCTGGTGCCCCCATTTGAGAGGGACGGGGGTAATTGCCATGTAATATTTAAGGTCTCTGGTTCTAGAATAGCTGTGCTCTGCTCAGGACTTCCCCCCTTCCTTCCCCGCCACCCCTCCCCCCCCCCCATCCATCCCCTGTCATTCAAGGGGACTCTGTTTTTCTACTGGCTGAACTTTACCTTGGGCTCTCTGAGGCCAAATCTCACAGCTTTCCTTCCCTTCCCCACCCCCACAAACAGCCAGGTGGCCAAAGGCCTGGGAATACTTAGCATCTCTCCTCTCTGCCCTGAATGCCACTGTTAGGTGATAAGATTTACGTGAACATAAATCAGAACTGGGTGTTGGGCAGCACGGACCATTCCTTCTGTGGCAGCCAAACCGTCCCAGGTTCGCAGATGGCTATAAATGAATCAGGAAATGTTCTCTAGGCCCCCCTCCCTTCTCTAGACACTAATTTTTTAGCAATCAGGCAAAAACTCTTCTGAGTTCCAATACAGCTGGGACGGACACCTTGTGACCTCCTGTCAAATGCTATTTAGTGAATCCCTTTAGCTAGGATCAGTACATACTTGTCTACTCCAGCCCATCAGAGATTAACACAGGAAATCAAACCCCTGAACCCACATCACCTGCTCTGGAAGGGTATGAAGCTTAACCAGGACATATTAGCTACCTGCTAGCTCTACAAGCCTGTTCTTAGTGCTGTGGGTAAACAGGGAGATGGCAAGAGTAGTGAATGCGTGGACCTGCTCACATGGAGAAGGGATGATAAACTGGTATAAAACTAAATGACTCTCAGAGGAGTGAAGAACAGTTATCTACCAAGGGTCTATCAGCTATTTTTAGCACTTCAGTAGGCCAACCCAAATCATACAATAAACCATCCAGTCACCCATGAGAAAGCTTCTCAGGCTTAATAAGACACCAAGTTTCATTGCTTTTGACTGCAGTTAGTTTGTGTATTAGCTGATTATGTCAGGAAAAAAATGGCTATTATCAGCCATTATAATTATATTTTAACCGGTTTTCATGGAAAAATCATTGACACACAAAATGTGGCAGGTAATTTTTCCCAGCATTGAGAGAATTAGTAAAAATCATCCTTAGCATTGAAAAGGCTGGTTCAGTGGAAAGAGCACCGGGATAGAGATTAGAAATAGGGTTTGAGGCTTGGTTTCATTAGAACCACACAGCAATAAAATTGGGGGCAGCAGGGGAGGCCAGAGCTGGAGAGGCTGGCTATGGAAGAACATCAAAGAGAAGCATAATAAAATAAAATAAATTTAAAAAAATTAAAAAGAAAAAAAAATTAAAAAGTATTTTTAACAGCAGATAATCTTTTAAAAAAAAGAGAGAGAGAAGCATATTGAGTGGAACCCTGGCAGTAGAGAGTCAAAAAACTAATGTAGAGGAGGTTCCAAAAGGAACCCTGGCAGTAGAGAGTCAAAAAACTAATATAGAGGAGGTTCCAAAAGATGTTCCTGGGCTAAAGAGTCATAGCCCTTGGTCTATGCTGATTTAGATTACAAATTTTGGATGGATTAAGCAAGTTTAGATTCTATTTCTTAGAGGTGTGATCTTGGACAAACAATTTTACCCTCTAGCCTCAGCTCACTCACCAGGAAGCTGGGATGGGCCATGTCTACTTCACAAGGTGCAAGGATTTTCTTACAGTGCCTGGAGTACAGTAAATACACCTCAGGGAAAGGTAGTTATCATTTTGAGTGATCCCCTGGTGGAGTGGTATTTAGAAATCTCCAGCTTTTTTCTCTGGGAGTATGAATGGAGTATTATGGCCAGAATATGCAACTGGACTTATCAAGTAATGCAGACAGTAGAGCAGGTTCCTTCCCTCTCAGAGGGTTTAGATGGTCCCTCTGGGTGGTATACAGCCCTTAGATCTTTTCCAGCCCAAGAATGACTCACTCTGGGAATTTTCCATACAGCTTTGGATAATTTGGTTTTTACTAAAGATAGTGTTTTTAAATGTGTTCAAAATTTGAGCAAGGTGTGACTATTCTTCTATGCCAGTGCCAGGGAGTGCATGGGGAAATGGGACCAAATGAGACCTGGAGAATAGGAAGTTGATGAGGGTGTTCAAAACCCAGGGGACAGCATGGGCCAAGACCCAGACAGAGAATCTGAACAGCAGGAGCTGGAAGAGCCAGTGATGAAAGGATGATGAAGACGGAGGCAGGGGTCAGACTGGTCCTCATTAGAGCCATTTTATGACACTTCATCCCAAGAGTTCAATGAAGGGTTTTAATCAGGACAGTGGAATTGTCTGTCCAACCAGACCTTTTAGTTCCTTTAGTTCCTCTAGTTCCTTTTAGTTCCCATAATGACTCTGGCATCTTTCTTGGCTAGAAACCACTGTGCTTTCCCCTCCACAGTCCATCTCCAGTCCCCATGGCCTCCCACCATTCCCTCCAAGCATGATCCAAATGCAATAGCAAGAGTAGTAGGGAAACAAAGGGATAAGTCCCCTCACTGTCACTATGAGTCTGGCTAGGACCAGTCAAGAAGGGGACATCTTTAAGTCAGCACATAAAACCCTGCACACATGTCTTCAACCCTGCAGCTCAGCCTAAACCTGAGCTTACAACAAAACCCCAAAGTCAAGCAACTTAATCCAATGAATGGCCCCCTGCTTATTATGAAAGCAAAAATATAAAACCATATACAACTGAATGACTCCCAAACTGCATCAAGTCAAGAGCCATGGCTTTCCTGGCATGTAAGCCTCTCCCTCCCTATAAAAATACTCCTGTCAGCTTGGTCTAAGTGGTCTTAATTTTGCTCCCTTCCAGAGGGACAAAAGGATAAGCAAAAGAAAAAAAACTTAGAAAATCAGTAAAAATTATAAGCTGTTTTCCATTTGAGAAAGGCATATAAAGTCTCTCCAGGACAGGACTATAATACTCCCTCCATTCCTTCATGTTGCACATCCAAAAACAACTATGTGAACAAAGCCACTCTGGAGGGCAAACTAGCAGGTGCTGTTAAAATTTAAAATACACCTACCTGTGTCCAGGAATTCCAGTTGTATATTTGCTATAAAGAAATATTAGCACACATGAACCAGAGAAGTAGACAACTATTTTTTGCAGTGCTCTTTGTAAACATGAAAAGCTTTTAGAATCCTAGACATCTATCAGTAGGGAAATACATTCTACATACATTCTATACTTACAGGGATATATAGTATAGTAATGTAATAGGATAAAGTAGTATATAATATACCATATTATATAATATACGGTAATTAACATCTAATATAGTAGTTGAGTATATTTTAGAGCCAGCTCACTGGGGTTTAAATATAGGCTCTGCTGTAATCCTGACAAAATCATCTGATTTTTCTAAGCCTCAATTTCCTCATCTGTAAAGTGGGAATGACAGGAGCATGCTTGCCTCAGAGGACTGTTTAGAGAATTAAATGAGTTAATGCATGTTAACTATTTAGAATAGTGCCTGGAACATAATAACCACTCTCTACCTGTTAGCTTTTTATTTTTTTAAAAGATTTTATTTATTTATTCATGAAAGACACAGAGATAGAGGCAGAGACATAGGTAGAGGGAGGAGAAGCAGACTCCATGCAAGGAGCCCAATGTGGGGCTCGATCCCAGGACCCTGGGATCATGCCCTGAGCCGAAGGCAGGCGCTCAACTGCTGAGCCACCCAGGCCTCCCTACCTGTTTGCTTTTTAAAATATAATCCCATGGAACACTATACATAGGATGAAGTAGATATATATGTGTATTAACTGGGAACAAGCCCTAATACATGTTGTTCAATTACAAAAAGCAAAATGCTATATGTGGTATTCCACTATTTATGGTATTCTATCATTCATGTATTAAGGGAAAAACTACTATAAATTTCTCTTGGGTACCTATATATATAAATGCATAGGGAGGAAAGGATCTGGAGAAGAATCTAGAATTAGAGGAAGTGCTCAAAACAAAGGTTACTCTTATCTAATTTTAGATAGATGATAGATAGATAGGTAGATAGATGGATAGATACACATGTACACATAGTTACATACACACATGGATGTCGAATGTATTCATAAGATAACTTTTGATTTTTGAAATGTGGAGAAAACTTAAGGGCCACGGTGTTGCAAGTTATTATTCCCCTTTTATAAATGAGGAAACCAAAGCTTAAAGACATCCAATAACATGCCTAAGTGCGCACCGCCAACAAGCCCCAGAGGAAGGATTTAAACCTAGCTCTGCCCACCCCATGACCTTTCCACCACCCCACACTGCCTCTCAAGGCTGGCCACCCAGGAGTTGACGATAACAAAAGCTAGAAGAAGAGTTCTCCTTGTCCATACTGGCTGGAATGGTAAAAGCCAAATGCAATGGAGAATTGTGTTGTTGTTTTTGTTTTTAATTAATGAACCTGTTGGAATGTGCCATTCAGCAGTGGAGCTGAATGGTTCCTGCTGTTCCTGCAAAACAAACAAAAGTCCCTCCACCCAAGCCACTTCTGTGGCCACTTTTCTAGCCTTATCTATCCAGGGATTGTGAAAGGGACACAGAACTGTGGGAGAGGCACCTTCTCCAGCTAGCTGGGACCCAGTCTCTGATCTTCCTGCCACCACACCAGCCATCTACATAGAGTGGGCATCTTGCCCTGGGCAGCCCCAACTCATCCCCATCAAGAAGGGGAAGAGTCTTGAAGCCCATGATGTCTTGTCTCCATTAGCTTTACTTCTCCCTGGATCTCAGTGTGATAATCTAAGTCATTGTTTATTTTGACCTGGTGGTTTTGAGAATTCTTTCAGTTCTAATAGCCAAAGAACATTAGAAATTTTCCTTTTTCTCTATTTATGTCCTAAACTAATAATAATTTTTCCCTTCCATAATATGATATTTACTTAAAACCTCAGGTCATTTTGGCTCTTTTCATATTTTTAACAAAAACTTTCCCAAATCAATAAGTAAAGCCTTCTTCGAATGTTAACCCTCCATTCCCTTTCAGTCCAAGGAAGGGTTGTTTACCTTAGAATATTAAGGGTAAATGAAAGTCAAAAAGGTTTTGAAGAATTGCCTAGCTAAAAATGAATTCACCTTACCATTTAGTAGCTGGGTGACCTTGGGCAAGCACAACCTTTCCTAGACTTGATGTTTTCCATCTGAAAAAAAATGGTCGTGATACCTACTCTTAAGGTTGCTGGGTGGATGAAGGACATGGAATTTATGAAGTGCTTGCACCCAGTAGGAGTCTGAGAGGTGTCCCTTCCCTCCTTTGTAGAGCAGCTCTCCTCTTTCTGTGGTTCCCAAGATCCGAACAGCCTGGGTCCTCTCTGAAGTCTGATCCTTTTTATTTTCCTTCAGTCACAAAGCCCAGTGTGGATGTGTGTGTGTGTGTGTGTGTGTGTGTGAGAGAGAGAGAGAGAGAGAGAGAGAGAGAGAGTCAGACAGAGAGAGACAGAGAGACAGAGAATGGGTCTGGCTTCTTTGAAAATGGCTTCTTTGCTAAAACCACAACCTCAGATCTGATACCAAAAGAATCTGCTGGCACTGGTCCCTGTCAAAACAATTCAGAGATATCCAAGGACTGTCCTCCAGGGCTGGCAGTGGGCCCCCAAGCTGAGCCTCACTCGTGAATTCCCAAGAGGCTCTGGAGTCAGGCCCCCAACACTCCATGGCACAGCCCCATTCCTCTATGCAAAGGAGGCTGGAGAGAAGGGTTTGGCATTCTAAAGCAAAATTCTCTCTCTCTGCTGCCTGCCTCCTGAAGAAACCACACACACACACACACACACACACACACACACACCAATTTTCAGAAAGCTCTTGGCACTGCCTACCCCTTCCTGAGCTGGACAGAGCTGCTGGAGCAGGATCTGCCCAGCCAAGGCTGCCTTCTTCATTCCCAACCCCCTCTCTTCCCTCCAGAGTCAAGGTTTTGTCAGGAGTTACAGGGGTGCTGACTGGTGGGGAGGGGGTCAGAGATATCCTGGCTGCTGCCAAGTCCTTTTCTTTCCCCCACAGTATGTTTTATAAGCCGGCATGTAGTTTATTCTTCTCCTAAACACTTCACTAGGGTGCAGGGCCTGGAGTTGCCATAGAAACACCTTTTAACTCCTCCCCACCCAGAAAGCAGTGCCAATCCCCAGGGCTTGGGAAGGGGGCGGGGGAGAAAGGCAAAAAGAGACACCTGTGGATGAGGAGAAAGGAGAGGGAAGGTGATGGGGGTTCTTTAGACAAGGCCAAGTCGGGCATACAGTGCTTTGCCCAGCAACATGGCACTCAGCCATGAAGAGAAAACAGCCAGGAAGGTCTGGGAAGAGGAAGCGGGTGGTCTGGCTTGAGCACCTTTAATGGGCTACAGCATTGATTGCTGGGGTCATAAGGGTCAAGGAGAATGGGGAGCTCCTACACATTTCCTTCAGCGTGAGGGCAGGCAGAGCTTCAACCCAGACTGGAAAGGAGAAGTGCTATATGAGCAAGGAAAACTGGGAGCCACCTACTGGACACTAGCAGGGTACTGTAAGGCAGCGGAGGTCAACAAGCAAGCAGCCCACATCCACACCTCCCATTTTTAAAAGCATTATCTCATCCCTACCACTAGTGCAGTGCACCAAACCCAGGCAGAACAGTTCTGGATTGGTGCCAGTGTATCGAAGATTTTTGTTTGCTTCTTTTTTATTTTTGCTACCACAATGTTCTGGTCTATGGGTACTTCCCGGTAACTTAGCTTTCCTCTGGGCAGTTTATTGAGGGCAGGGATTTGTTAAATAAATCCAGAGAAATTACAAGAAACTTTCTGCATCAGCCCAGACCCGCAGCAGGAAACCTGAGTCGACCAGTGCAACCCATTAAAAGCAGGGTCTCCTTGCTGCTGTTTCCACTGTTCTCTGGTGAACTTGCAGGGTGAAAACCCAAAAGCCAAGGGCAAGGGGGAGTCATGAGGTCTCACTCTCCCCACACACCAAAAACTCTGAGCAAACACCCCCAAGCCATTGTCAAGCAGAAGAGGGTACCCTGAGTCCACCTGTCAGCCTCCTGACCTCCTCACTGAGCAAAACCAGAGCCCAGCGGCAGCAGCAGCTCCCAACACTATTCAGGTGGGAATGTCACCAATGGGGTAAGGAGGGACAAGCCAAGTAGAATTTGGGTGGGAGCAGTCAAAGGAGAAGGAAGAAAACCTTCCAGGCCTCAGGCAGCCCAAAAGAATCCTTCAGGCAATCCACAAACCGAAGGGCCAGCTGGATTCCCCTGGGGAGAGGGAAGGGTATACAACATGGGCCCCAGGAAACCTCTAACAAGGGTGACCCCAGGTCACATAAACACCCATGCTTGCCAACTGGACTGACCTTCTGGTCACCACAGCCACCTCCCTGACTTCTCCTAGGCTCAGCAGGGCCCACCAGCAGCGCCCCTCCCAACTTCAGCTGCCTTCCCTGCCAGGCTCCTGTCTCCTCCCCCTCCCCTGCAGCACACTTGTGGAGGCCCTCACCCAGGACCCAGTGGAAAATTTTCCTTCTTCTTTATGACTTAAAACACACACGCTCCATTCTTCACCTCTGAATCGACACAGGCAGAAGAGGGCAGCTAGACTGTGCCCCACCCCACCCCAGCCCGAGTACACACACACACACACACACACACACCACACATACACATACACACACACACACACACACACACACACACCCCGCAGCAGGGGCCACTGGACTTGCATGCTTTATGAGCTGGAAAGGAGAGAAGAGATGTTTTCCAGCTGCTACTCCACCTCTGGCCATCCAAACACAAGTGTCCCAAACACTCCCCAACAAGTTCTCCCAGGACACTTGTGAGGCCCTGGATTAAAACTGGTTCTACTTCTTACTGAGTCTCTAATCAAGACACAAAGTCCAGTTTGGAATTGTCACCATGATGTGATCGTTGGCATCTTTGTTCTTTTGGTGACAAATCTGTTTTCCACTGCTCATTCTCCCCCTCCCCACATGCATTCAAGCAAAAAAAAAAGAAAAAAAAATAACCTTCCTGTGAATTCTCACAGCTATGTGATAAGTGATCCCTCACACACGCCACCTCCTGCTTGCTATCAACACTCTCAAATACAGTTCCTCCGGGAAAGGGTCAACCCACAGCTTTCTTCTCATTTTTCCCTTAAATCCACTCAAACTTGGCAGTCTAAGAAGCTCATTTAGCCTTTGCCTGGGAAGTAGGAGGCTGGGTTGGGTGTCAATGAAAAGAATAAACTAAACGGGTGCAGGAGAAAATGCAAACTCAGAAAACTTCAAGATTCTCCTGCAACTTTGTGCACATGGCTGGCAACTTTTTTTAAACTATTGAACAACTCAGTACTTCAGTTAGTTGGCATTCCAAGTTTTAGGAAAGCCCTCCCACCCTTCTCCCCCAGCCCTTCTCTCTTGAGAGTGAAAAGGGAAATTTTCCAGATGTCAAAAGGACCAATAGGGGCCTCACGCCCTAAAATGAGAGCAAAGGTTGCAAGGGGTTCACTTACCACTGTAGGTTTTCTCTGCAGGGCATCTGCCCCTTCATCTATGCCAGACCCTCTGACTGAAGAAACTGAGTTTCGACCCCCTGCCCCCATCCCAAGCTCAGTCAGAAAAAAGAAACGGGACTCGCTACGCCCTCCAGGAGCTGCACCCCAGTCCGGGCTGCAGCGCAAGACCGGGCACCGCAAAAGCGGGCACCGCAGGGGCTCTGGTGGGGACACCCGGAGCGCTTACCGATGTCAGAGTTGCAGAAGGCGTCCTGGGGGTGGCTGGGCGAGCATGTGCACGCCTCGGCGCCCCAGTGCCCCAGGCTCCAGCTGCCCAGAAGCACCACTAGCCCGAGCCAGGGAGTCATTGCCGCTGTGGCTGCTGAGGCTGCTGCTCGCCTCTCCAAAGTTGTGCGCGCCGCTGGAGGGGCCGCTGCAGCCCGAGCTCGCCTGCCCGGCCTTGCGGGGCAACTTTGGCTTCGGCGCGCTGCCCTCGGGGTGCCCAGTGGGGAGGGAGGGGTGCAGCGAGGCTGTCTCGGCGCTGGCGCACGACTCTGCGGGCCGGCGGTCTCTCCCGGGGAAGGAGCGGGAGCCGGGGCGGAGCAGGAGCAGCAGGAGGAAGAGAAGCCGTCTGAGCGCCCGCCCGCTGCCCGCTCTGCGCCGCTGCCCGGCGGCCGAGTGATATAGTGCGGGTCCCCCCCGGGCAACTCCTCTCGGGCACTCGGGGCCCGCCCCCTGCGACCAATGGCAGAGCCGCATTACCTCATCGGCCCTCCAAAGGGGCGGGGCCGGGGGCGCGGGCCGACGGGGCGGGGCGGCCCCGGACCGTTCAGATCCTTATAGGGAATAATACGGCTGTGGGCACGGGAGTGGGTGAACCGGAACGCGCCTCGGACCTAAGCTTGCCAGGTGGCCCCCGGAGCGGGTCCCCGGGCCCGACCTTGCCAGTGCTCTGACCACACACCCACCCACCCTGCTTGCTCTCTGAGCGCTTCTGACCCAAACCACCCACCACAGCACCAACTCGTCCTCGGGTCACAGGCGGCCCTGGCGACCCTGACCGCGCCTGGTGGAAGGGCGAAGGACAAAGGCTAACTCTCCGGCTTCTCTGGAGAGAGCAGGGTCAGAGGCGAGAGGACCAGCTGACGACCCACACACCTACCCTCCGACTTTCCTGGATGTGAGGGAGCCATCTGCCCTTTGGAGCTGGCTTTAGGGACTGTTGCGCAGCACCCCCACCCCCACCCCACTTGCCCAGAGTAAACTGTGAAGTCACTCAACAAACACTGTTCTGAATGTTGGAATGAGCAAAACAAAGTCCTTGCTTCCATGAAAGTCGCAAGCAGTGCATCAGTGAATTCACCAATATGCCAGGTGATTTTCTATGATGATAGTACCATGAAGAAACAAAACTTAGTAATGGGTTAGAAATTACTGGATGATGGTGGGGGGACTGCTTTCTATGGAATAGTGAGAGAAGGTATATCTGAGGAGGTGACAGTCTGGCTGAGAGGTGAGCAAGGAGAAGGAGCAGGAGGAAGCCCTATGGAAATCTGGGAGGAGAAAATGCCAGTTAGGGAGAACAGCAAGTGCAAAGGCTCTGAGCTTATTTGAAAAACAATGAGTAGAAAGGGCAGGAGAAAATAGTAACCCCACCAAGGCCAGACAAATCTCCATCCTTCAGCAAGGAATTGGGGGTGAATTGATCCAAAACTGGGGTAACTTACACTGGATTCTGGAGAACTATCCAGGATCTTAGCCTACTAGCCATAATGGATGATTGCTAATAACTAATACTATGACTATCCTTATTATTAAGGAACATCTTGATTCTGCCTTATAGTTTCCATGCCACATTTCATTATATCTCACAATTTTTTTTTTTTTTTTTTTTTTTTTAGATAGGAAAAACACAAAGTACTATTCACACTTTCTAGATGAGGAAACTGGCACAGAATAGTGACATGACTTGGCAAGCAGCCAGGAGCTCCATTCACTCATTTGCACCTGAAGAACGATTTTATTTATCTGGACTAAAGCAGTAATTAGCTATCACCGTGCAGATGCCCTTTTGCAGCTGGAGACTTCTGTCTTTCTATTCTTGTGTCTCTCTCCCTTTCTCTCCTAACTCATTCTGTTTAGGAAGGTCCTTGCATGTTTTGGATATAGAAATGCCAAATGTTTGGAACAAAGTGAGGACTGGGAATACTTCTCAGAAATGCAAGTTCAACTTCTTTCTCAGAAACTCTCTTTACACCTCGGATAAGTGGCACTGGGATGGCAGAAGCAGAGCATTTCATTAAAAATGGTATTTCCAGGAACATTTTTTAAACTCCTTTGCCCCTGCTCCTGAAGAATTGTAGCTATAAGGAAGGAATCAAGTTTCCATATTCTCCTGCCCTGTCCCCTTCCTAACTTCTAAGCCCCTTTCCACCTTAACTCTATAGCCTGGCCCAGATAGTTCTTTCCTTCTCTCAATGTTTACTTCAGCACTTAGCTCACTGTTTCATAGAATATAATTGTATCATTTCCCCAACCACACTAGAAATACTTTAAGATCTGAGATACTTAGCCACATTGCTTTTTTGGCCCTCTGAGTATAAAATGGGGTCCCAAGAGACTTAGGTGTGGCTATGGCCAACTGCCCAGAGAGTCTGAAGCAACAGACACACTCTAGGGACCCAGGTTGAATGAGGGCATACTTGGTGGGATTTGAGAGTTTTGCTTATCCTTGCATGGTGCCAGTCATGTGGAAGGTTTTATAAGCCTTTCCAGACCAAGTCCGCTTTGAATAAGCAACTTATGTGATAAAGGCCCTCTCTTCTCTTTTTTCCTTTCACTTGACGGTTTTGTCCAACATGCCAGTATTTTCTCCAAGGGAAGGCTTGCCTAGAACATGAGTATCAGGCAGGTAACTTTTGCTCAACTTCAAGTAGCAGGTTCCTTATAGAAAGCATCTGAAACATTTGATTATGGCAACGACTTAATTATGTAAGCATCCAGAGTAATCTGATTGTTTTTCCAGCTGAAAGGTAATGAAATTGCCTTTTGGTTTATTTCCTCTTGCACCTAAACTGGTCCATGCAGTGTCTTTGCAGTTTAGCTTCCCTTTCAGTTGCAAAGCCCTCCCTAATGTCTAACCCAAGGGGACTCCCCTCTGCCCACCCATCAGAATTCAGTTCAGCCCTCACCCTGAGGAAAAGAAAGAACAAGAATCCTTGTGAAGGAGAGCACAACTGCCAGGGTCAGCACCCCCAGCAAGCAGAGCTCACAGGCATCAATCTGGATGTCATGTTGTCCTTAGACCTAATAATATGTAAGAATTACTTTTTCAAGACTATTTTATAAGCTGGATGGAGCAGACCTGCAGCTAGTGGTAAGAATGACGATACTGGCTCTCCCACTTAGAATAAGAATAAGGATAGGTTTATAAACTTCAGAGGAACTACAGTTTCAAAATCTCTCTGAGCTGTCCTCAAATCTACAACGCTGAGCTGATGTTCTCTTCCCTGGAACTTTTCTAGGGAAGGTGAGTCCACCCCTTTCATTTCAAGTTACGGAATACTGAAATCTATGAGAAGTCTCTCATAGACATTCAGAGGTCCTTAAAAAGGACCTCAGAGACTACCCATCCAACTTTATAGGTGGGGAAGATAAGGTTCAGACAGGTGAGAAAATTGCCTCTCACGGTCATCTTGTGGCAGAGCCAGGATTACTTTACAGTTGCCTGATTCTTTAGCTGGCTCTCTCCCACATTCCTGGGCCTCAGTCCCCCCAGCCACAGCACATGACCTAGTGCTTGCATCCTAGTCATGGAAACTCCAGCCACTCAAGGTCCTGAATCTGCATGTCAGATCTGTATTTCAGGAATTTGTTTCAGTCTCTTTGTATGGTGGATAACACATGGACAATCCCGCCTGCCACCTGCCCTGGCTAAACAGTTCTCCGTCATGATAATAATCACCTCTGAGCCAATCAGAACAAATACCACTCTGTTCTCGGAGGTTTATCTCTTGTGTGTTTATTTTTTCCCTTTCTAAATTATTACTTAATACTTTTTTAAAACATTCCAAACAGATTACTGCAAAGAAATGCATGAAGCTTTATTTCTGGGAGACAAAAAGAGGCTGGAATGAGGGGGAAAAAAAAAAGACCTCAGATTGGTTCGATTGTTGCTGCAGAAGAATAGTTGCTTGCATGTGTGGACAACTCACCTGGCCATACCTCGATTTCTGTGTTTATTGAATGAAAGCTATAACTTAATGGTCTCCAAGATCTCCTTTGGCTCAAAAAGTCAAAGATTCCATAGGAAACTCTCAAGGACAAGAAAGATAGACCTTACCCTTTAAACAGGTTTGAGACAAATTGAATATGCCCAAGACTGAAGCACATCCATCAATCTCTCAATCAACACTTATTGAGTTCCTATTCTGTTCTCTCCTCCAAGGCTCAGGCTGAAAACAAAGATTGTGATGGTGAAGCCATAGGAGAGACTGAAGCCCTTGCCTCTGATAGGGCCCTGTTTAAATTACTTGTTTATCTGTTTACCTCTTGAATCATAAGCACTAAAAGGTCGGAAAATACGTCTTTTATTGCCTTTATATCTTATTTTCAAAATTCACTAAACTACTATTGCAGGTTTTTTTTAAAGATTCTATTTATTTATTCATGAGAGACACAGAGACACAGGCAGAGGGAGAAGCAGGCTCCATGCAGGAAGCCTGATGTGGGACTTGATCCTGGGACTCCAGGATCACGGCCTGGGCCAAAGGCAGGCGCTAAACCACTGAGCCACCCAGGCATCCCCTACTATTGCAGTTTAAATGCCTTCTCCTCCAGAGAGCCTTCTTTCTGTCTTTCTCCCCCAGTCTTCATCAGTCACCCACAGTGGATTTCCACAGGACCCTGTACTCCTTTCTTTCATACCACTTAGCTGGCAATAATGTGATTGTTTATCCATCTCTTTCCCTTCCGGGATAGAGGAAGCCCCTCGAAGACAGTGTTGGTAACAAAGAAGTCAACAAGTACTGGTTGAGTGAGTCAAATTGATTGGTCCCACCAACCCCTTCCCACTTACTCTTATAGGCAGGTGGTAGCTCCTTGGAGAGCTCACAGAGCCTTATCCCTCTGGCTGGTGCTAGGGGGCGCTATAAGCCAGAGAACACCCATTTCCTCAGCCTGCAGTCTCCGCCAGTCTCACTGAGAAGGTGGGAGAGGCAGTTCCACACTAGTTACCCACTCTGAGTGGGTGAAACTAACCCCTCCCATCTGCAATGGCCACAAAGCTGTCGGTCAGCATCTCGTCTGGGTCCGCAGCTGCCCAGCTCCTCCACCCCTGAGCTGGCCACATGTCAACCAAAGGGGAGACATGCTCTCAGGAAGCTGTATACTCATGAATCATGGGTTTGGGGGGATTGGGGAGATCTGGGAACACAACAGACAATGTCATGATCCCACTCTTTCAGGGCATAGCTGGCCTCTGGAAATTAAACCAGGAGAAGGTGCTGACAAGACATGTTGTTTCTGTTGTCTCATAAGGAAACACCTCTTTTCTTCCCTTCCTTTTCCCTTCTAGACCCTGGCCACAATGCCTTCCCCCAAACCCACAGTCCTCATCTGAAAGTCATTACATTCAAAATAGCCCTTTTCAAGCAACAGACAGTCCTGGTCCACCCATCACCATGAGCCCTGGCCAGACCCTCAGTGGGGTTGCTGCCCAGCACTGGGAATTATGAACCTGAGATGGTAAGCACTTCTGGTTCTCTGTGTGTCTGGCACCAACTGGGAGTAAACACCTTTTCTCACTTCCATCTGGAGCTAATTTCATGGCAATAAAATTACAGAGTGTCTCTTGCCCTAGCTCCCCTTAGTCCTGCCATGGAGTGAAGACCCCTTAGTAAGAGTCTCTGGCTGCATACACCTAAATCCTGGGCTTTTCACATTTCCTTCTACCCTTTCTGGCTTAAAAATATCTTCTGGGATTTTTAAGCCAGAAAACACATGTGTACTGTAGAGACATTTTGCTCCCTATGTTTTCTGGTGGTGAGAGATGAGAAACAAAGTTAATATTCCAGCTCTGTTTTAAAATTTTTAATTAATTATTTATTTATTTACTTATTTGTTTTCAAACTGACTATGTGCTCAGTTGGTCAGTTATTTCTGTGAAAGGTAATACTAAGTGGAGGGAGACCTTCTCTTCCTTGACCCTGTCTTAATGTTTTCCTTATGCTGGTGGAGTTCATGTGTTTTTCCTTTAAAACTGAGTAGCTCCTTTGTGGTTTCTTTGAAGGTTGTATGTGCAGCTTTGCAGAGAAATGCATGTGAGTCTCCGCTGGGTGCTCTCATGGCTTGGGAGGGAATAGGATGGACAGTATGGCTGGTCTCCTGTCCGATAGGGCTGGAGATTCTGTCTCTGGCAAGGCACTTGAGCTCTCTTCAAGAGAACTTGCTGGAAATGAAATTGACCTGTCCTGTGTGATGGGGATGTTCCAAAGAGTGTTTGACACCGCTGACCACATCCTTCTTCAAACTTGGCTGCTGAGACTCCAGTCTCTCTGGGTTTTCGATTTCCACCTCTCCAACTGTACCTTCTCAGTCTTCTTGGCAGACTCTTTGAACTCTTCTTGTCACTAGAATGTAGGTGTTTCCCAATTTTCTGTCCCTGGCTGCCTTCCCTTCCCTTTTAGCCTCTGCATTCTCCCCAGCTAATTCTCTACCCTGGTTCTAGCTACTTCTCTGACATGTGCACAGGAATGGGCACTGCAAGCAGCATTATCCCCCTGAGGCCCAGTCTATAGCCAGCTTCCCTCTGGATAATTCCACTTGGAGGTCCCATTGCCTCCTCAGACTCCACTCTTTCCCCTGATGTGGTGTTACCCATACCTGCTGAGGACACTACCTTTTACCAAGTCCTGTGATTCTCACTCCACACATATCTTCCTATCCTCCCTTTCTCCACATTGCCACCATTTCTGCCTTGGATTAGGCCCATGTAGATTCTCTCCTGACAATTTCAGTAGTCACATAACTGGTCACCCTGTCCAGAGTCTTTCTCTGTCAAATGCAACTTTTGCCCTACTGCTCATGTAAAATTTTTCAGATATAAATTTGAAATCATCCTGTCCTTTGCTTAAAATGATTCCTTTGTCCTCCATGGCTTTCTGAACAAAGTCTTAAACCCCCAAAGAAAAGCATACAAGGCTCTGTACTGTGATCTGGCTCTTCCCAGGGCCCCACCTTGGGGGACCATTGCCATGGAATACAATGTGATTGTTCCCCCTATAGTTATGCAACAGTAGGCCCTGTCTTAGCTTATCTCTCCAAACCTATGCCCTCATTCCCATCTTCTAACCCAACATGAGCTTCCAGCTGTCAGTTTCCTGCCTCTGAGGCTTATTCACACTATGCTCTTTGCCTGGAATCCACCCTCCACCAATGTTTTCCCCACCCTCCTCCATCTCATCTGCAAAGATTCTCTTATCTTTCAGGATTCAGCTAGAGTCACCACCTTGTGGATGTTTTCCTGAGCCTCTGTCTTCCTCAACAGAATTGACCTCCTCTCCTTGGCCTCTCTTCCCTCATTCCTCTCCACACACATCGTAGACTCCAGATTTCCACCCAGTACTTCCCACACTCTGTTGCCCCTAGTGGTTGACATGTCTTTCTCTCCTCTTGACAGCTTCTTGGAAGCTTAGCACAGAATCTGCACATTGTAGGCACTTACCAAATATTGAAAGAATAAATAATCAATGAATGGCTAGGGAAGAAAAGATGGGAATGATCAGAGTTATTATCTTCACAAATTCACCATTACAGAGGTTCTGGAATCTGGCTTCTTAAGTCAAGAAACTCATTAAGGTTCGGTCCCCAGACTTGATCAGTCCCGGGGATACTATGATTCATAAGAGACCAGCAAGCCAACCACAACTCCATTGTCTTTGCTTCCAATGAAATACTTGTCACATAGGTTAAAGCACTCATATCAATGTGACCTCCATATTTTCCCCCTTAGAATCATAGAGGGCTTTGTGTGAGGCTAGTTTCTCATCAGAAAGTTGCTTTGCACATGAGAGACACCTAACTCTGGGAAATGAACAAGGGGTAGTGGAGGGGAAGTGGGCGGGGGGTTGGGGTGACTGGGTGATGGGCACTGAGGGGGGCACTTGGCGGGATGAGCACTGGATGTTATATGTTGGCAAATTGAACTCCAATAAAAAAAAAGAAGGTTGCTGTGGTGTATATGGAGTCAGAACACAGGGATTGAGGTCATTGTAAGTAGGTTTTTTTCAGCTGAGATACTATAGAATTTTCCTCACCAAACTGAATGGAAGGCTTTGCCATGGGTATGACAATGTTCACACCCACGGGCAAGAGCCCCTCTTGCTGGAAGGTGACAATGCTGACACATACTGCCAACTTTGGACTCTGGTCTTCCCATTTCTCTGCTCAAAACTTGCCACTCTTCACTTCTTTCACCCAGACTTTTCTGCACTGGGAATATTATAGTCCATTTGGTTTCTGTGTTTTAGATTACAGCCACCATTCTATGATTCCTTCAGGTCAACTAGTTTGGGTTCTAGACTTTGAATGCTTCTCTTACTGTGTCTTGATGTGCTACCACAGACGGCTAATCACATATGTGGTGTGTGAATTTATGGCTTTGGGACTCAAAAGACAAGTAACCTTCTTTCCAAGTTGTGGGTGGACTCTTCATTAACATTGCTCCACTGATCATCTCTATTTGCCTCACATCAGCTCTTTGGAGGAAAGGGGCAGGATTCTCTCCTTTCACCCTGCTTCCTTCAAATATTCCCCAGACACTAATTAAGTGTTCACTGCTACATGCTAGACACTGAAAATCTAACAGTGAACAAGGCACAGACCTACCCTCAAGGAGTTCCCAGTCTCATTATCTCTTTCTCTTGTGGGAGAGTAAGACATGAAAATAAGAGTGGGTGGTACAAACTACAACTAGAGGATCAAGTGTGCCATGAGATCATAGCACTGGGTCACCCAACAAAGAAGTGGGAAGGTGTTTGGGAGACCATATTTTGGTAAGAGCTAGAAAAGAACTGTAGGGCACCAAATCCAACCCTCTCATTTTACAGATATAGAAAAAGGCCCGGAGAGGTAGGGTTTTATATAGTACTTCGTCATCTTTCCATCATTCCATGCCTCTCTAATTTAGTGTAAATAATTCTTTCCCTGCCCTGTAATATGCATCAGCTATAGTATGTAAGCTGAAAAAGATTTCTAAGACAAGAAAAAGGGAGGAAGGGGACTCACATTAGTTCAGTACCAACTATGGACAAGTCATTTCCAATACAGTATTGTCTTCAATCCTCACAACTCTTGATAACAGTTATTACTTTATGTCTGCATTATGGTTAAGAAAACAGGCAAAACCAAAAAATAAAAAAAAGTGCATATCTGTGTTCACTGCCGCATTATGTACAACAACCAAGATGTGGAAATAACCTAAGTGTTATTGATGGATGAATGGATAAATTAATAGTGATACACACACACACACACACACACAAACAAAAACATGGGAATATTATTCAGCCATAAAAGGAAAGAAATCTTGCCATTTGCCAAACAACGTGGATGGACCACATTCAATTTCTCACAAGCAAGGAAGAGGCAGAGCTGTGATTCAGACCCAGGGGCTCTGTCCAAACCAGTACTATTTCTGGAGCCTAAAAATCACTATACCCTCAGGGTCATCAGGACATTGGAAGTGCTAATGATTTCCTCTTTGTCTTTTGGGTTCTCTATAAGGGCTCAGAGTCCTTGATCGTTGTTGGAACCAAGCAGAGGGAGTCACAGTACCTCCCACTGAGGGTTGGAGAAGAACCTTTATCAATAGGGAGGTGAAATACATCTCTTATTTTGCCTGGTTAGCAGTGGAGAGAAGGCAGAAGCAATCACAGAGCAGGCAATTTCTGGGGGTATAGATGTGCCCTTTCTTACTCAAGAATTTGGATGGATGCCACAAGAACATTACATTTGTATTACAAAGAAAGGGCCCTGAATCCAGAAGCAAGCTGATAGAATACTAATCAGTACATTTTTAACAGCCATTGAATATGGCTTCGTATGCACTGAAATTTCAAGCATGAGATTGAGGCAATGTACCAGGTTTTTCTTCTAGTTCTGCTATACACAATATCTGAGTGACCATAAGTGAATCAATGAATCCCCCATTCTTCAAATGTAAAACCAAGGGATTTGACTTTATGATCTCTCTGAACTTCTCAGTGGAATATTTTGGAAGGAGACTGACAAAGGGGTCAAAGATCAACACCTGTGACATCAGTAAAACTGGCTTTTAATCCTTCACTTTTTCCCTCTGACCTTTAACAAGTTCCTTAACCTCTCTGAGCCTCGGATGTTTAGTGGTAAAGTGGCGGAGAGATTCTTACCTCATACCTCATTCATACCTCAATGGAGGAGGATTTTCATGAGGATCAAATGAGGTATGGTAAGTAAGGCATATGGCACAGTGCCTGGCACATGATAAATTCTCACCGAGAACCTCTATGTGCCAGGGTGTGACCCTACAGGTGTAGGGGTGAATGAGGCCTCTGCCTTCAAGCAGCCTGTTGTCTAATGATCTGTGTTGATTAAGGATAAGCAAACTCCCATATCCCCTTTGACCAGGTAAGTAATACCCAGAGAACGGATGGGGTATAAGGAAGAGGAAAAGAAAACAAAAAAATTATAATAATAGTTTCTTCTTACAGAGTACCTACTGGGTGCCAGGTGTTCTTCTAGGCAGCCTACGTATATTAATTCATAGCAAAAACTGTGAGGTAGATGGAATTATCCTCACCATCCCTGTTTTCCTCACATACAGAAACAAAGGTACGGAGAGGTTCTGTAACTTGCTCAAGGTAGCATGGTCAGGATACTGCAGTGCTGGGATTCAACACCAGAGTAGCCTGGCCCAAGAGCCCATGCTTTTAACCATGGGCTCTTAACCCACTAGCCTGCCTTTTCCCAAGGAAGGTGAGCACGCAGAAAGTAACAAGGATACAAAATGGCAGACGTCCAGTGCCTGTTGCCAATGGGTCTTCTTTCCCAGAACGCCTCATAAGAACATGAATCAGATGCGGCCCCGATCGGAAAAGACACTTAGTAGGGCAGAGAGCACCTCTGCAGGCCTTCCTGGAGAATAATACTCAATGGATTCATGGATTCGGTGGGATTTGCAGCCCTCAGAACACTTGTCCAAGTCCCATCTTGTCCATCTACAACATTTCTCCCTAGTTTATATTTATACTCTGTAAAGGGAAAGCAAACATTTCATTGAAATTGGTATTTTCTAGGGTTAACTAATAAATAAATAACACTGACTGAGCACTTATTATGTACTAGGCCCTGTTCTATGTACTTGACAGATATAAATCTATATAACTTCTACAATTCTATGATATAGGGGCTGTTATTATCATGCCCATTTTATAGAAAGAAAAGCTGAGGCACAAAGAGGTTCAGCAACTTAGCTGAGACCCCACAATTAATAAGTGGTAGAACCAGAATTTGAAGTATAGAGTCCAGTTCTATGCTTCTCATTACCTCTCTGTACTCTGATGAATGGTTGAAAACATTTTGTAAACACTAGCTGGTATTGTCACTCTGCTCTCATACCCATGTTCATGCTGTTTCCTTGCCCTGGAGTGCATTTCTTCCTCTCACCTGGCTACCTCTTACTTGTCCAAAGGGCTGAAGAGCAGGCTTTGAAGCACCCACAGGCATCATGGAGCCAGTTTACACTGGTTTATGAGAGCTTGATTGTTAAATTTTCTGGATTTTTTCAAGTCAGTTGTTAAACACAGCCATTATTAAAAATTTAATTACATCAACTTATAATCAAACAAAACATATTAAAAATGTGGTAATGAATACTTAAAATTCATCACTTCCTAATTATTTCGTTGCATTATACTCTCATCTCTAATTTTGAGGCTATGTCCAGCTATTGTGTCTGTGTGGTGGAAGTATTGTATCCTGGCGGGCTGTGCCAGGTTCCTCCCAACTCTGCATTCAGTGACATCACACGGGTAACTTCAAATTGGCCACGATGGGTGTATTTATACCACAGTGATTGGCAGATGCCACAAGTCAGGCTTTTTGTCCTGGAGAGCTAGTTGGTAAATATTCACCCACACACCACTGCCATTTCTTAACTGTGTGATCTTGGACAAGAATTTTCCAGTGCCTCAATTTTCCCACCTAATAAAATAACGACAGCATTAGTGCCTACCTCACAGAGTTGTAAGGAATAGACAAGATGATGCATGGAAAGGATTTAGCAGAATGTGTGGCACAGAGTCAGCCATCGATGAATGGCTGCTGTCAGTGTTAACAGGAAGACAATATTATTATTAGGCATTGTCTCCTACAAGTGGCCTTTCCTTCCACCCAAGCTGGGAGCCACCCATCAGAGATGAGCTCTGACTTGAAACTCACTGCACTTCTTTGGGATTATCAGTTTCTGTGGCCCACTTTAGAAAGTGAGCTAATGACAGAGGTGAATTGAGTTTTCTCTTCTGAGCACTTAGCACAATACCTGACACTCAGTAGGTCCTTAGTAAAACTCTTAGATTAAATTATTAGTGAAGGAAGAGTTCAGAAGTACTGAAAAAGATCACTGAATATCAGAATTAGGACACTTGGAAGCTTCTCTAATCACATTACAAACTTTTAAGAAACGCTTCCTTCACTTCCAAGCATTACTGGAATATTCTGTTTAGGGTTCATGCCTTGGGAGTACCTTATAATGAGGTCATTTTGGAATTTTAAAAACTAAAATCCCCCTGATTTGGTGCCCAGACAGACCCACCACACACTGAACTCTGCTTTATAAAGAAGTTCTCAGTATATAAGGTATGGAGCCCCTATGATAGTCTTAGCATGTCAAGTAGGGATATGACCTGTAATTTTCCAAACTGCTTGAAGGTAGCTAGAACTGCCTCTGCCTCAAGTATTTAGAAAAAAAAAAAAAAAAAAGATCTTGATGTCACATCAACAAACTCTGAAAAAGATTGCACATACCTGGAGTGCTTTTCAAGGTCTGGGAGCCAGTGATTGGTGGCAGTTTCAGGGGGAAAGGAGGGGAGAGGCTGAAGGCATGTTGAAAAATCATTTTTTGTCTGTTGTTCCTTTGTATGAACTGGTCGCTGGCTTATGCAACGCCCAGTAATTAAAATGGCTGGAATGCTTTGCATTTTTACAGCAACGTGAAGGCGGCTTGGAAGCCTGGAGCTAGAGCCAGATGGAGGGGGGCCCAGTGATTCTACCCTGGCTGCCCCTTGGCAGAGGTGGCTGGCATCTGTCTTGGGGTGGAGGGGCTGGCAGGGAGGAGGGAGGAAGTCAAAGCAGCTAGGAGTAACTCCCACTACTCCCTCCTCTGGGCAGGTGCATCCAGGTGCACCGCCTCTAGAATGAAGATAGGCACAGACCACCCACCTTCTAGGAGTCTTAAATGATTAGTGGTGCTGCCTAGGAATGATAAATAATGATAAATCTATCCTTTATTAAATATCCACACTATGCCAGGTCCCATACTAATAGCATCGCATGTATTATCTGCCTTCACACACAAGAATCAGATGTCATTCTTCTGCTTAAAGCTCTTTATAGATCCCTAGTGCATTTAAAATGAATTATAAATTCCTCACCCTTTCACAGCCAGTGTGCTGTAGTCCTTGCTCCTACTGCCCTTCTATTCCCCACTCTCCTTCAAGTTTACTGTGTTCTCACTGTGCTGGGAGCATGCTTTCACCCAGCTGAGCTCAGTCCCTCTCCAGTACTGCCCTGCCTCCTCCCTAGGCCTTCCCTCTGTCTTGCTAACACCAGCTCCTTCTTATTTAGCTTCCAGCTCAGATGTTTATCATCTTCTCAGAGATGTCTGCTATGGCTAAAATAGCACAACTACCTTCGCTCCCACATGGCTCCCATCATCCCATGTTTCAGATTTTTTTTTTTTTTCAGTATTCATCACTATCTGGAAAAGCCTTGTTTGTCTATTTATTTATCCACTGTCTTTTCCAACTAGAATGGAAGTTCCTTGAGGTCAGGGCCCTCATCTGTCTTGCTCACTGCTGTATTTGTAACACCTAGATCCATGTTTAATAAATATCTGTCAAGATAATGGACCTTTACAACAACCCAGCAAGCTGAACATCATTGTCCTCATCTTCCAGATGCAAAAATGGAAGCTCAAGGAGATTAAGTCATTTGCCTGTGGTCATCCCATAGGAACTGATGTCACCAAGGTCTAACTCCAAAATCCATGTTTTGGAATAAGTATGAGCAACCTTCCCCCATGGACATCTACTTTAGAAAATAGTGGGAAGATGGTATCTGTATTTCAAGAGCAGGAACCAGCACTCAATACTGTTAGCCCTTTAGTAGTATAATGATGGTGGCACCAAGAAATGAGGATGTAAACTCCTGATGGAAACCCACAATCCTGGTGTTCTAATCTAAATTCTGCCACCTGTGTGACCTTGGACGAGTTCATTATCCTCTCTGGGTACCGTTTAGAATGTGCAGAGACTTTCTGCTTCTTCTCCCCAGCAGTCAATTACACGATAGTTATGTGAAGCCCCAGCATTCCCATGTCTCTCTCCTGCCCTGGGGTGGAGAGGCTGGTGTGTGCATGGATCACTAGAGTGGAAGCCATACCTTGGGAGAAGAACGCTGTCCCTGACCAAGGGCATCTGCCTGCCTGGGAGTAACTTCAGGAATAAGCAGCTTGTGTTGAGAAGCTGGCTTTGAAGCCTTCATGGGTGTTGGAGGATGGGCAAACATGGCTGAGGATGTCGTCACTGCTCCTATCATTGTTCAAGCACTGCCTTCCTGAAAAAGCCTGACTGCCCAGCCTGGCCTTTTAAACCTCAGCATCTGCCCCAGCCTCACTCCCATTCCGACTTCATTCTCACGAAAAAAGACCTGTGCCTTCCTCATCATGACACAAGTTGCATCTTCTTTCTACCATTGGCTTTTTAAAAGGCATTTTGTTTTGATGTAATTCCAGTTTACAGAAAGGTTGCAAGAATAGTTCAAAGAATTACCAGATAGATACCTTTACCCAGATTCCCCAAATATTAACATATACTGCATTTCCTCTTTCCCACCCTCTCTTCTCCCTCCCCTCTCTCTCTCACACACACTTTAGACACACACACACACTTAGACACACACATACACACTTAGACACACACACAATTTAAGAGTAAGCTGCAGACATGAGACCTCTTTACCTCTAAATATTTCAGTGTTCATTCTGTAAACACAAGGCTGCTCTTAGCTTTTGAAGTCCAGAGCAAGTCAGCCCCTGGAAGTCAGCCCCCAGGGCTTGCATTCCAAACCTCAACTCTACCTGTTACTAACGGAATGCATTTATGCAGAAGCTTTCACTTTTCTGGACTTCAGCTTCCTGGTCTATAGATAGGGGACCCTAAGAGCACCTAACTCATAATACCAATGTGAGAATGTGAGAATTCTTAAGATACCCTGTTTTGCAGGCTCAGCACTGCAACATAGAAAGTAAAAGTGCACAGTAAGTAAATGGGCCGGTGTTTTGCTAGAATGCTTTGGGTTTTTTTCCTCTTTGAAGTTGTTTGGATTCCTTGGATTTCTCCCTCTCTTTCAGGCCAATTTTCTTAAAAAAAAAAAAGCAAGACAGGTTCTGTTGTTGATGCACCCCTTATTTACTGAGCACCCATGCTGGGTTTGACCATGCTCTGGGTACTGAGATACAGCAGCGAATAAGACAGATGCAGTCCCTGGCCTTCGAGCCTGTATTTGCGTGGTGGAGACAGACAGTGGACATGGAAACAGATAGATGAACCATTTTAGTCACAAGTGTCATGAAGAAGGTAAAGCCAAGTGACTGGGAGCCAGAGAGTGTGCAGGGAACTCCGTTAGGGTAACCAGAGATGACTTCTCGGATGAGGCAAAACTACTAGCTACTTTTAATCTAAGAAAGTGCCTTCTGGGAAAATGTCAGACACAATTAATTGCTTGATAAATGTTCCCTCATGACTGAATGCAAGGTAGGATGCATGAGAGTTTTAAATCCTCCCATAAGAACATAATAATTGGAGCATGCCCTTCTCTACCATTTGTTTGGAGCCATGCACCTTCCATATATTATCCTATCAGCCTTCCTGCACTTGTGAAGCAGGTGTCATTAGCCTCATTTAATAGATGAGGAGGCTGAGGTTCAGAGAAGCAAGTTCATTTGCCCAAAAGCAAAGAGAAAGTAAAGAGGGGGGCCCTTTGACAGCACAGAGCTACAAAACTCCACAATGTCAGCCTCTTACTACTCACAAGTAAGAAAATGGCAGGTTTTCCTTTGAGGGAAGAGTGCCACCCTGGTGTTGGGAGGCATGGTTCCGGCCCTGGCTCTGCCACCTATGAGCCATGGAGTCTTGGTAGAATTGTCCGTAACACAGTGTAGTACTGGTTGGTCCCTCATCAGTCCAACTGTAACTGGTAAACTCACCTGTTGGGTTTTTTTTTTCCTTCCTCTGACTCCTCTTTAATGGAGAAAAATAACACAAAGAGGGAAGAGAATTAGGAGGAAAACAGATGGACTACAGTATCATCCACCCCAGGTAATCACTCTTGGAGTCAGAGAGTGGGTCTGCAGTCAGAGGGCAACACAGAAGGGAGATATGAGTCCTCTGCCTCGTGACACCCAGCCCGGTACTATGTACATGGCAGTAGGGGCTCAAGCCCTACTCTCGTATGAATGGGTGCCTTTGTTCTCTTATGTCAATTAGAAGAGCCCTGACATTATTTCATGGCCACATCTTATACAGCAAGCAAATAATGCCTTCTGTGATATGCTGTTCAATTTCAGGAACTCCTGTTTCAAGTAGACCACTAACATATTAGAGAGTCCAAAGTAGGGTGAATGTGGGAGAGTTACTATTGTGGTTAGTTGACTGTTTTAGTTATCTACTACTGCATGATGATATAACCCACACTTAATGGCTCGCTTAAAACACCACACATTTCTTATCTCCTGGATTCTGTGGGTCAGGAGTCCAGGCCTGGCTTTGCTGGGTCTTCTGCAAGGGCCATAGTAGAAATGTTAGTGGGGCTGCAGTTTCATCTGGGACTCCACTGAGAAATAATCTACTCCTTTGCTCACATGCCTATTGGCAACATTCAATTCCCAGTTTCTCTCTGGCTGTAGGCTGGAATTCACCCTCAGGTCCTTGCCATGTGACTCCACAAGGCAGCTTACTATAGGGCAGCTTGCTTCTTCAAAACCATCAGGAAAGCATCTCCTCTCAAGACAGGCATTGCAGTCTTCTACAGTGTGGTCACATAGATATAATCACATGCATCATCCTGTCACCTTTGTCATATTCTGTTGGTGAAAAGCTTTTCATAGGCCCTGCCCACACTCAAGGGTGGGGAGGGATTATGCAAGAATGGGAATGCCAGGAGGAGGGGATCATGGGAGCCACATTGGCTCACCCTCCAAACAGAGTGATCAGAGTGTTGAAAGCCCTGGAAATCACAGACTTAAAATCAGCACTTAAAATGTTTAACCTGGGAAAGAAGAAAATACTGACAAACACTAAGGACTTTTCATATATCAGTTCACTTGACCCTCATACAATCCTATAAAGTAGATATTGTTATCATCCCCATTTTACAGGTAAGAAAACTGAAGCACAGATAGTTCAAGCAATATGCCAAGGTGACACAGTTTTTGAATAGTATTGCTGGCAGTTGAACCAAAGGAGTCTGCCTCCAGGGTTCATGCCCAGTAAGGATGAGGTTGAGTTCCCCCAAAAGACTCTAGGACCAAAGACTAAAAGCCACTAGGTGGTAGATTTAGGGCTTATTATTATAAAGAGCAAATAAAGCTATGAGTTCTGGTGAAGTTTGAGCTCCATGTCATGGGGGAGTGAGAGGTGTTTCAACGGAAGGCTGCCCAACCATATTGCAAAAATGATGTGGAAGGGATTCCTGCATGGCAAAGAATGCTGGGTAAGATATCCTTTAAGCTCTCTTTAAATCAGAGGATTAAAAAAGATTTTTAAACTGCAACCTCAAGGCCAGAGTTGGTCCACAGATGGCTTTTCTTTTGTTTATGCAGCACTTTTGTTTTATTTTTTAATGTAATCCACAATTTTTCAGAAAAATTCCAATTTCCAGCTTCTCCTGAAAACCAGAAGCTCTGAATCCACATTGCCAGGGTATAAAAAGCAGGTGCTGAGGAGCACCTGTCCAGGTTAAACTAGGAAAATATGCTCCTGCACATCACAATCCCCACCACTCCCTCTTGTCTCTTCAACTGAGGCTACAGGTCTGTTATTTCTCCTACTGGCCTGTTTCAAGGCCCCAGGCTGCACCATAAAATCCTGGGCCAGGCATTCAGGCTATATAAACCGTGGTCACAGGAGGAAGCTAAGGTGGAGCTAGGCTTTAGTGACTATGTGAGAAGTTCAGCAAACATAGGAAGGGAGCCGGAGTATGAAAGTATTAGGGGCTCAGCTTCTGCTGTGAATGGAGACCATGCTCCTCACTTCACTGGGAAAGACAGTTCTGATCCCGCTGGTGCTTTGGAGGATCTGGTGATAACCTGGAGAATAGGACTAACTCCTAAACATCTTCCAGTGCCCAGATCCATAGACTTAAGGGAAGCAAGATTTTTTGTGTTACAACTACAAGACCTGAAAACCCATTTGCTTTCTTTCTTATTGGGGAATTTGCCTTTTGAAATCATTTTAAAGGGGGGAAAACAATTTTGAGAAAAATAGGAAGGAGAGGACTCATGGAGGGAAAGCTTCGCTGTGAGGTAGATTTCTTTGCTGGTGCTTTTTTGTTCTGTTCAAAAAAAGAAAGCTATTTTCAAGAGAATAAAAAGGAAAGGGAGGGAAGCATATTCCGCTGCAGATCTATTCAGAAGTTTAAATCTCTGCCCAAAATTCCAAGGCAGGCCCTGGAGAAAGGAAAATGCATCAGAAAAGGAGCTGGGAAACCCTCAAATAGCAGGTGGGTGCCCTGGCCCCACCTCAACGCATCAACAACAATGATGGCTAACACTTACTATGTACCAGATACTAATAGAAGTACTTTATTATAGATTCATTAAGATTCGGTCCAACCCTGTGGGGCAAGCACATTATCATAATCCCATTTGACAGGTAGGGAAGCTGAAACCCAGAGAGGTTAGGTAACTTGCCCAAAACCACACAGCCCATCAGTGGCAGAGCCAGGATTCCAACCCTTGTAGTTTTGCTGTAAGACTTGTGCTGTTAACCATGACCTAGTTGAACCCTCAAGGACTGATTGAGTAGGCACATAGGAAAGGCATTATGCTAGGTATGGTGGCGGGGGCGGGGTGAGAGGGAGCAGGAGGGAGGCATGAGGAAAGAGCAAGACCCTGTTGAGTCTTTGAGGCTAATCCACTTTCTGGCAAAGGGACCTTGAGCAAGACTGTGAGCAACTGGGCCTTGCAGGACATGGAAATTCCAGTGCCTTATACAATTAAAAGTTTATGGAAGGAGGGAGAGAGGGAGACCAACAGGGAGGGAGGGAGGAAGAAAAGAAATAGAAGCAATAATTAACAGTTAGAATAGCAATAACTAATAATTAGCTAAGCAATATGCAATAACTAATAGAATAGTTAGAATAGCTCTTATCAAGTGTTTATTAGGCCAGATACTGTCAAGTGCTTTACACACATTATATCATTTGATACTCATAATAACACCCCTATGATGTGGTTAATTCTATTACTTCCATTTGAAGGCTACAGAAACTGAGGCACAGGAAGTTCAGGAGCTTGTCCAAGGTCATGATGCTGGTAGATTGGAGAGCCAGGATTCTGACCAGGTGGTGTAATTGTAGTGCCCAGACTCTTAGCTGGTAATGAAAACAGTAAATATTTGAGGTCAAGGTGTCATTCTTCCCATTCGCAGGGTACTTGGTGGATTACAAAACTCTTTGCGGTGAGGTTTCCAAGGGTGGAGATGGGGACAGAAATTTCCGGCGATTTCTGGCGAGACTCAGCCAGTGAATCTTAGCTAACATTTAGGTGCAAAATGCCAAGGCATGCAGAAATGTGGAACAGAAACCAGAGCAGCCAATGCTGCACAGCTCAGAGGCCTTTTAGCGGCCTTGTCCTCTCAGGCATGGGTCTGACTTTAACAGCAATACACTGGTCTTCTGTGTTTTTACTCCCCAGGACACACTCTTGAGACTCCCATCTCTTTCGCTCCCTCACCCCCCAGGGCCAGCTGCAGCCCAGGCAGTTTCAGCCCAGCTCAGCAAAGCACAAACCAATTGCAGTGTCCCATAACGAGCGAGCTGGTGGCTGCTTAATTTGTACCCAGGCAGGTAGGCAAAGGGAAACAGAATTCAAAGCAGAAAGCTTCAGGAGTTCAGTCAGGGCACCCCGCCCCGTGTTGGGCTGGGCAATGCCGCAAGCAGAACACAGAGGTTTGCATCGCCTTACCTTCCGGGGGCCTCTTGATTCCAGCTCCCCCTGCCATGTTTGCTCCTCTGCCCTGGTTCTCCCATTGCAAAATGGAGCCCCCGGTACTTGCCTAACCTGTATCATCACTGGTACTGAGGATTGAAGGGGTCAATATAAATGACATCACAGCTCTAATCTGCAAAATTATAGCTGGCAATACAGCTGGTAATATTTTTCCTATTTAATGCATTTCCTGGAGAGGAAGTATGTCTGGGGTGGGGTTGGGGGACATAGTGTGAGAGTCTCATAGACCTGAGTTTCATTTCCAGCTCTGCCACCAGCCAGCTGTGTGTCCTTGGGTAAGTCATTGTGCTTCTCTGTGCCAGGGTTCCCTCCCTTGCCAAGTGAGAATAATGCCCACTTCAGAGTCACTGTGAAGAGTAACTAGATAGCACCCAACTCATGGAAAAAAACGTAATGAGGAGTAACTAGTAATTCTTTGCCTCACATTCCTAGTTCTCTGCCATTATTATTCTCTTAGGGCAGCCTTCTCTGACCTCAGGACCACATCAGAATCACGGTTACCAGCCAGCACCGTGTATCAACCCTCTCTAGTACACATCACATTGTACATTTATCTGGATGACTGCTTGATTAACATCAGCTTCGTTCACTAGCCATATGGAGGCAGAGACTGTGTCTGCCTTGGGCCATCACTCTAACCCCACTAACACAGGCTTGGCATATAATAGGTGCTCAGTAAATATTTGTGGAGTAAATTAACAAAATAAATTAGTGCTCCAATATACTGGTGTATTCCATGTGTTTGCAAGGGAATGTTACAGATAGATCTTTGTTATTAATAGTGAAAGTCCTAGAATTTATTCCTTTTTAAGAAATAATGAAAGCACGCTCAAGATTATCTTTATAATGGTGTCCTCCTCTTTTGCATTTTTTTCAACATGCTTTCTTGGGTGGGGCTACAGTTAAATGCAAGCCCTGGGGATTACATTCCACCCAGTGTAAACCCATGAGAATGTCTCCCTCAGGAATGTCATTTGTCATTGGGTCTGATGGAAGCAGAAGGTTGAAAAATGTGGGTCTTACAATACAGATCCCCATCCCCTTTGCTTGTAGTCTCTAGAAAATTGGTCTAGAAAATTGGAGACAAGAGTGTCCTGTTTCTCCCTCAGATGGCGTGAACGTTGAGAAGTTAATACTTCTAAGATCCTGGGCTGAAAGCAGAGAATTATCTGCTTCCTGCCATAAAACTTCCTGCCTTGAGATGCTGCTTATCAAACTGTTAACCCTAATGTGTCTTGAGCAGACAGGACCTGATAGGAGAAAAGCATTTTCCTCTTGATCTGGCAGCCTGCAGACCTCTACTAGAGCACATACTACCCTTTGCAATAATTCACAGGCTTTAGATAGCGTCCCTATGAACTTTTCATCTAACGGTTAACTTTTCAGTACATTATGTAGTATAAAAAAGTTAGCAAATTAAATCCACAAATTCATGGATATTATTGCTTAGGTAAACCCAATGCTGGCACTTACAAGAAAAAAAAGAGTCAATGCAAAGAAAATCCTAAGGAAATATTAATAGTTAACTGTTACAAGAAAATGGCAGAAATTAATGTTAATAGCTAATGCATCAGTTTCAGGAATGCTGCAGTTATTTTCTTGTTTCTCTTCCCATTAATTTGTGAGTTTCTTTGGGAAAGAGACTGTCTTTTATTCTTTTTATCTCAAGCACTAGTACAGACCCTGGCACATAGGAGCTCAACAAATCTGGTGGATGTGGGATGTGTGGGTGACTGAATGGTGGGACAGGCTTGGCATCTTGGGGTCCAACAAATTCACAGAGGTTGGGGTCTTCCCAGGGCATTGGGGACAACAGTATTTCTGTGTGATAATAATCAGCAAAGGGAGGGTTGGGCTGGCTCCAGCCCATGAAATAAAACTAATGTGCCCAAATGCCAGCTTCCCCACTTTCAGACTGCCCCCTAAATGACTCAAAAGGAGTCATTACGGTCGGGCGTACAGCAATTCTGTGATTCTGGGAGGGGTTAGTTGGAATTTGAAAAGTACAGGGAAGGCAGGTAGAAGGAGGTGCTACTGAGCTGGGGCAAAGCCAGACTCCGGCTTGAAGGAGTGACACTTTGAGGTCTAGTGATCACCTATGCGGTCAGCACCATGAGTGGCTCTGGGTGGTGACATCTGCGAGGTCACCCATGGATATTTCAGGGTTTAGAAGCTTCCCTCTGTGTGTGCTGGGGGATAATTTATGGAGTAGCTTCTACTGCTGGGGTCCCCACCTACCCCAGAGCAGTGGTCAAGCAAGGCAGCCTTGTCTTGCCCAGCCAGGTAAGCAGATTTGCTTCCACTTTGAGTTCTTATGCCTCCCCCTAGGATGGCACTTTACAGTTTACCAACGCGTTTCATGTCCTCTGTCCCATCTGATTCCCCAACAGGATCCTAGAGGAAGCCACTTAGGGTGGTGCAGAGGGAAGGTGGGAACCAAATGCTCAAAGCCATGAGGCTCTGTAGAAAGAGCACCACTTCTACAGGAGGGCAGGGTGCTCACCTCAAGGTGGCCCAGGACATGGGACTTGCAGCCACAGCCTTGTGTTCAAAGGCCAGCTCAACTAGGCACCGTCTGGGTGGCCTTAGGAGAGTTAGCCCTCTTCTCCAGGCTGCAGTTTTCTCTTCTATAAAATGGAAATATAACAATATCTGCCTCCCAGGGCTGTCGTGAATATGAATGACAATTATCTGGCACATAGTAAGTGATCAGATTTCATTACCTCATGATTACTTTGAGGATTTATTAAGGTACTGAGTATGTTCACTTCCTAGAGTTCTCATGACAAAAATACCACAAACTGGTGTCTTCAAACAACAGAAATTTGTTCTCCGACGTTTCCAAAGTCCAGAAGTCCAAAATCAGTATCAATGGCCTGGAACCAAGGTATATGCAGGGCTGAGCCCCCTCTGGAGACTCTAGGGGAGAATTCCTTCCTTGCCTCTTCCAGTTCCTGCCTGTTGCCAGCATTTCCTAGCTTGTGGCTACATCTCCCCAACTTCTGTTTCCATCTTCGCATGACCTGTGAGCACTCATACATGCTTGCGTGTGTTAATTCTTCCTCTGCCTTCCTCTAATAAGGATACATATGATGGCATTTAGGACCCACCCAGAAAATTTAGGATAATCTCCCTGTCTCAGGATCCTTAACTTAATCATAGCTGCAAAAAACTCTTTTTCCAAATAAGAAAACAAGTTTTAGGGTTTAGGATGTGGGTATCTTTGGGAGACCATTTTTCAGTCTATCACGTGGCCCTTTACAAAATATGCTGACCCTATTCTAGAAGGATAGGGAAGCCACTCCCAGGCTGGTCAGCTCCTACCTTCTGACCTGCCTTCTGGAGGCTCCACATTTCGTTCTCCATCTGCATCTCGCCCACACCAGGGTTCTCCATTTTGTTAAACACTTCCTAGGACAACCTATGTCTTCCTCATCCCTGCCCCCTGCCCCTTGCAGAAAAAAAATAATGATAATAATAAAACAACACCAACATCTGCAACATTTTTTGACCTTCTGGTCCTACTTTTCTCTCTCCTGTGGCCCTGCACTGTCTTCAGGAACAGAAGGAATGAGAGAGATTTTAGCAGACAAGTTTTGTTTTCTAGGCTAGGACCCTTTCTTTACCTTATTTTGTAGGCTCAATGGCATTTCCGGATGTCCTAGGAGGATTTTACTTCATCCTCTCTAGCTGAAACTGCTCTCCTGGCATTCTATTTCATCTTTGCCAGCAAATAGCCACCCCTCCCAAGGTGAACTGCCCCAAGCAGCAGTTTGCTAAGAAATGTACTCTGCTTCCTGTTTCAAAGTCTGATCATGGAAATAGATATTTGTTCATTTCCAGGTGTCCTCCTGGGCTGGTAAAACTAGCACAAACAGGGGATCCTTAGGTGGTTCCGTGGTTTAGCGCCTGCCTTCGGCCCAGGACGTGATCCTGGAGACCCGGGATCGAGTCCCACATCAGGCTCCCTGCATGGAGCCTGCTTCTCTCTTTGGCTGTGTCTCTGCCTCTCTCTCTCTCTCTCTCTCTCTCTCTCTCTGTGTGTGTTTCTCAGGAATAAATAAATTTTTTAAAAATACATAAAAAAAAAACTAGCGCAAACATGGTGATCAATGAATGTTTACTGTGGGGATGAATAAATACCACACAAACCCACAGATTCTGCCCCATGTAGACTGTGAATCCATTTGCACACTCCACAGGCTTGACAATGAACAAAGGACATTGTCCATCTTTTGATGGGGTATTTGAAATGGCTAATCAAGTACACTGGGTAGGGGCATCAAAGTTCTGGGGATCAGTATATCACATGACACTCCCCTGCAAGGGGGCAAACAGATACAATTGTCTTTAGTTTACAGAAAGGAAACTGAAGCTCAGAAAGCTATGTCATCCATAGGTGACAGACTTGTCCCATTGGCCCTGGCAGATTGGTCCCATTCCCCACTAGCATTGTTTCTGCTGACCTGGACAGGGTCCATTGTTGTAACAGGCAGTATGAGGGGTGTCCCAGGAGGTGGCTTGACTTGGGAGTTAGAAGGCTGCTTCTGATGTCTTCTCCATCACTAATTCTGTGGGTCAACTTTTTCTCTCTGGTACTTAGTTTTCAGAATTTTACATCTTTGTGGGGAACAACTTCAGGAGACCAGGCTAGTTGCATCATCATCATCATCATCATCATCATCATAGCTATCATTTAATGGAGCACTCACTGTGCTAGGTGCTATTCTATATGCCTTACAAGGTTTAACTCATTTAATCCTCATAACATTCTTATGGGTGTTCTTATTATAGCCACCTTACAGAGGAGAAAACTGAGACACAGAACACTTAAGAACCTTGATTCAGGCCACACACATATTAATTGGAGAAAATGGAGTGTCAGGAATAAAGAAGTTGCTATATTATATAGGTGGGTAAGGAAAGGTCTCTCTGCTGAGGCTGACACATGAAGAAAGGCAAAAAGAGAGAGCCATGTGAATATCTAGAAGAAGGGTTTTTAGACTAAGGTAATATCAGATGGAAAGGTCCTGAGATGGGGGTGTACTTGGGTGTTCAAGTAGCAGCAAATGAGCAGAGGGAACGAGAGGGAGGAGCAGGAGGTGAGATCAGAGATAGGACGGGGGTGAGGAAGGGCAGATTGTGCAGGACCTGTAGCTTATGGGAAAGAATTTTTCTTGTATTCAGAGTGAGATGGAAAGTCATTGCAGGGATCTGAGCACAAGAATGGCATTCAGCTTAACATATGAAAGCATCCCTGTCTGCAATGGGGAGAAATGGTGGTAGGGACAAGGGCAGAAACAGAGAGAGCAGATGGAGGTGATTGCAATGATCCAGGAGAGAAATAGTAGTGACCTGGTCCAGGGAGGTTGTAATTGACATGGTAGAATGTGGTCAATTCTGATTTTATTTTTAAGAGTGGCTTATAGAATTTGCCAGTGGATTAGATGAGGGATATAAGAGAAAGAGAAAAGCTAAGGGTAACACCAAGGCTTTGGGGCTGATCAAATAAAAGGAGTTACCATTCACTGAGATGGGGAAGTCTGCATGTCAAGCAGGCAGAGGGGTGGCTGCTGGCATATTCCACTAGCAATGCCTATTAGGCATCCAAGTGAAGATGATGAAGAAGAAGTTGAATCTAGAGTAGAGGAAGAGGATTATCTGAGGATATAAATTTGGGAGTCATCAATATATAGATGATATTTAAAGTCATGAAACTGACTCGGATCACTATGGGAGGCAGTGTGAATATAAGAGTATAGACCAGTGCTGCAAAATTTAGAGGTCGGTGGCACCTGGGTGGCTTAGTTGGTTGAGTGTTGTCTCTTGGTTTTGGCTCAGGTCATGATATTGAACCCCATGTCCCAGCGGGGGAGTCTGCTTGAAGATTCTCTTCCTCTTCCCTTCCTTCCATGTGTGTCCATGTGCACATGTGTGCTCTCTCTGTCTCTCTCTCTCTGTCTCTCTCGCACGTGCAAATAAATGAATAAATCTTTTTTAAAAATTTGGAGGTCAGGAAGATGAGGAGGAATCAGCAAAGGTGACTGAGATCAATCAGTGGGTGAGAATCAAGACAGGTGTCCCAGAAGCCTAGTGAGGAAAGTGGTTCAGGGAGGTGGAGTGATCAACTATGTCAAATGCAGCTGCTTGGTATAGTAAAATGAGAGTTGAAATTTGGTCATCATATTCAGCATTATGGAGATCATTATAGACTTTGACCTGTGGATGGATGGGAGTGAGTTCAGGAGAAAATGGAAGAAGGGAAGCAGAAGTATAGTATAGACTTTTTGCTATAAAGATGAATAGAAAAATTGGGTGGTAATTGGAGGAGAATGTAGGATCAAGAAAAGGGCTCTATTTTTTTTTAAAGATTTTATTTATTCATGAGAAACAGAGAGAGAGACAGAGAGAGAGGCAGAGACACAGGCAGAGGGAGAAGCAGGCTCCATGCAGGGAGCCTGATGTGGGACCTGATCCCAGGTCTCTAGGATCAGGCCCTGGGCTAAAGGTGGTGCTAAACCGCTGAGCCACCTGGGCTGCCCCAGGGCTCTATTTTTAAGGGAGATATTATAATAGCATGTTTGAAGGATGATCAGAATGTTACAACCGTATAAAAAAAGTTGATACAAGAGAGAGAAAAGAAACTTGTGGAGTAATGTCCTAATATTGGTGAAAGAGAATGATATCTGGAGCACAAGTGAAGGGTTCTCATGGGTAGGAGCAGAGTCCTCCAGAGGAACATGAAGGAAGGCACAGTATATCATGACAGATAATTGGAGGATGAGTAGATGTGGCAGTAAGAGCTTCAGCAGGTCTCTTCTGGTTGCTTCTCAAGTGAAGCAAGGTCTTCCTCACTGAGAATCTTGAGTGGAAGGGTGTATTAAAATTATGAGAAGAAAGGATACAATGTTAAATAGTTGCTTAGAAGAATGGGAAAATGAATGTGCTAGGGACTATCCTAGGATGACAGAGCTGTCCCAAGTCCTCAAGCTAATGGTCATGTTCCTCTCCAGACATGTTCAGATGTGGTATATTCCGATCACCTTAGCAGCTGAGGGCAAGATAAGATGAAACAGAATGACATGTGTAAGTAGGAAGGAAAGATCAATTTTGAACACATGTTTGAGTGCCTACAGGATTAAGTGGCCTGGAGGCGGTGGATAATATGTATGATCTGGAGCTCAGGAGAAGGTCTGGGATAAAGGTAACATCATCAGCAAAGACAGAGTCATTGAAACTGAGAAAGTAGGTGGGATGTCCAAGAAAGAAGTATAAAGAGAAGAGTATAAACTTGGGAAAACAAAAACAGAGAAAGAAGCTGAAAAATTAGAGGAGCATGTTTTTTTCCTGAAGCCTAGAAATGAGACAGTTCAATGAAAACGAAAGAAAATCATTCAGGGAGGCTGGAGAGGCAGCAGGGAGGTGGGAAGAGGAGAAAGTCTCCTGGGTTTGCCCAGAAAGAAGCCAGTACTGGATTATCTCAGAGCACTTAATAGAAATGCAAAGAAAAGGAACTTGTGAGCAAAATATAAGGGGCATGAAAGAAAAGACCCAAGAGAGCTACATACAGATAATAGGAGCTTTAGGAAGAGAAAAAAGAGTTACTGGAAGAGATACTTAAAAGATAAAATAGAAGAAAACATTCCTGAACTAAAGACCTGAGTCATCTGATCAAAGGGGTTTTCTAAGGTCCTAGAAAGAATAATGATGAAATAAATACAAAGACAGAAATCTGATGATAATTCTGAGCTCCAGAATAAAGACAAAAACCTGAAAAGTTTTCAGAGGAAGAAAGATTACATGGCTACTTACAAAGGAAAAAGAAGGAGACTGGCAACAGACCACTCATCTGCAGTACTGGAGTCTCAAAGACAGTGGAACAATTTTCTCAGATTGAGAGAAATATATATTATATAGGATTCCCTTACCCACTCACAACGTCATCCATGTTAGAGGGGCTCTAAGTATACCATCCATATATATACTCTTTCAGAGGGAATGACTTAGGGATATACTCTAGTGAAATGAAAAAATTGAACCAGAACAAAGATCTCAAAATGAAGGAAGACAAAGCATACAAGTAAATATGTGTGTGCATGTGTGTGCGTGTGTGTGTGTATGTATGTATGTATTTTTTTTTAAGTCACCAGCAATTCTTTGAGGGAACAATCCTTGGAAAGTAGTGAGAGCAAAAACTGGGTTGCTCAGAGTTGTAAAAGCAATAGCTAGAGAATACTAGAATTCTCTAGCAATAGCTAGAGAAGAGGAATGGATATAAAACAAGAAGGGAAGATTACTTAAGAAATAAAAAAATACTTGACTTTATGTATAAAAGCAAAGATCAAGCATGTGTGTAGGTAGAGGAGGAGTTGTGAGCAGGCCAAGGTGGAATGTGTACAAACACATGACAGTCCTGAGACACTGTCAGGACTAAGCCATTGCTGGTGATTTGAGAACAGGATCCCTTCATATTATGGAAGGCACTGGCCTTTGAGTAGCTTGGATTTAGGAAGGAGGGAGAAATACTGGAATGGTCAGAAGGAGAGAAGGAAGAAAGGATGAGGGAAGGGAGAGAGTTTCAGGAAACTGTTGTCTACAGATACCCAAAGACCTGTCAGAATTGCATGCATAGGGGTGCCTGGCTGGCTCAGTCAGACAAGCATGCAACTCTTGATCTTCGTGTCATGAGATCAAGTCCCATTTTGGGTATAGAGGTCACTTTAAAAATCTTTAAAAAAAAAAAAAAAGAATCGCATGCATAAAGCATTTATCTTAGTATGAGTGTTTTTAATTCTGTAATCTAGAACTGTAGCCCAGTTGATGAATCTTTCAACTGGGATCTATTACCAATAAACACATAGTTAAAGTGACCTCTGATTGAAGGGTACAAAGGACCAATCATTGTTTGAGGAAGGATTCATTAAAGCATATCTGAAAGTCATGGACTGGGCACCTAGGGAAGAGCATCAAGACATTTGGTTCGCAGTTGGCATGGCAAAAGTGGGAGAGCCCTATGATGGCTGAGATGGGAGCCTAGGACAAAATCAGATAACTTTATAAAACACCATTGCATAAGGATGAGGCTGGCTACATGTACTCTTAATGGTATTATGAGCTGCAGAGATTCAAATCTTGGCTCTCATTCACTGTGGGAGCTTGAGAGAGTGATTTCACTTCTTTGAGCATCAGCTTCCTTATCCATAAAAGAAGAGAATAAAAAAAAAAAAGAAGAGAATAATACAGACCTTGCAGAGCTTTTGGAATATCACATCCACTCAACAGGTTGTTACAGAGGGTCTACTGTGTGCCAGGCATTGTTCCCAAGGCTAGGATTCCTTGGTTAAAAAAAACAACATTCCATATTTCTCCTTCCTGGAGTTTCTATTCTAGGTGATTATGAGAAGGAGAAGAAGAGAAGCTGCCATTACAGAGCCTTTGGCATGAAGAGAACAAAAGGTGCTCAGTAGATACCACTTCCATCCTATTCCTTCCCAAAGTGACTTTCACAAAGGCTCCATCACCCAGAAATGGTGGGCACCCACCCACCCATGGTGGGCAGAACTGCATGGCTCTGAAGACCTTCCCCCAATTTCCATTCCACAAAGATGCAACCTTTGTTGATTATTAGCAAAAATCCTTGAAAGTCAAGCTCTCCCATTTGGACAAGGAGCTGGAGGAGGAAGCCTAGTGCTCGGACCCACCCTCTCACCTTCCCACCACCCCCCACACCCTGCTTTCCAGGACCTGAATCTCAAGCCCCGCTTGTAAAGGATTGTGAAGGATCATTCTCTACAGGTTCTCTGTCTCAGGTTTGGCTTCTTGCCTCTCCCAGACATTCTTCCCCATGGCCTGTATTTTGATGTGTGAGCTCTAGTCACTTAAAAACACAGGATTACACACTCAGTAGTGTGTGTTCTTTAAAAAAAAAAAAAATGCAATCTTTGTATGTGTACAAAGGGGTGCACAGACCCCAGCTTCCCCCTAGCTCCCTTTCCGCAAGCCCAGTGCTTCCCCTGGTCAGTGTGCCTGGTCAGTGTGCCTGGCCACCTGGGCCCAACTCTCCCAGGGGGCCTTCCCGCATGTGGCGTGCCCCCCTTGCCATGTGACTCTCCTGCGCTGTCACCCTCTCACTTCAGTGGGCCTGTCATTTTCTCATTATGGTCACCACCCCAGACCCAAACTTGTCCTCCTCTTTCCTGTTTCCAATTAAACCTTGTCCTATCAGGAATCAGATCACGATGTTCTGCGGTTGCCAGAGAGAATGACAGCATGCACGCAGAGGGGGGGATTCCCACTGACTAGCCTGGTAAGCTTGGCCAGAGATATTCTGGGGGTGGGTTAAAAGCTCTGGAGACCCCAGGGCAGATGGAGTGGGCGAGTCATTTGTGGTGGGTGTGGGCGGGGTGCATTTTCCTTCCTTGTCTCGTGCTTTCTTTTCACAGCTGTGGTTCCCTGGAGCCCTAACATTCCAGTTCCCAGAGCTAATTTTAGGTTCTTGGGACTGGCTTGTTCTAAGTGACCCTGGCCCCCGCCTTTCCCCTTTGCTCGGCATATTCATTCCGACCCTCTGGCTCACACAAGCCACACTCTCTTGCTGGCTCTCAAATCAGTGAAGAGTAATTGTAATCCAGGTCCCCCACCAGCTAGAAGACCCTCAGGAAGCAGGAAACTGAATGGAGGGGGCGTGGAGTGGGAGTCCTGGAAGGACAAAAGAGAATGGGGGTGGGGAGCAACTTCCTGCCTCCCAAATAAGGAGATGATGTTTATTGCACTGGTCCTGAGCACAGGACCTTCTTAAAGCCTTTGAGAGGACCAAGGGGCAGAAACGCCAATGAGGACAGACAGCTGGATGCCTGCCACCTGCTTCACCACTGCTGGTCTCCCTTCAGTATTTATGCAGCAGGTGAACCTGGGCCTCCTGGGGTGACTGAGTTTCTTTCTCCCTGGGTTCTGCAATCATGACAAAAACATTTTATTGAGTTTTAAAGTAGAAGAAACACATGTCATCTTCTTGTGCCTCTGATTCCACAGTGGGGTGAGCCAAGGCCTGGAGATAAGACATGACTTCCCTAAGGTCAGGATTGAGTACAAGGTTATGTGAAGCAAGAACTGGGACCAAGACTTGAACCACGGCCTCAGGCACCTGAGGTTCTTTCAGGCACCAAGCTGCCTTCAGCTGTGGGTTCTGTTCATTTCCTATCATTTGGGAGCAGGCCACCAGTTCCTCTGTCACTAGCAGCAGGGAGATTAGGTACCTCCCTCCCAAACTTACTTTCTCAGCACCGCCTTGACCTGGCTGGCTCTTTACTGAGGGCCTAATGGAAGCTCTGGGAGGAAGTACTCTCCTGGGGAAATGAGCACCACTGGCTGTGGGCCCCACCTGGGGAGCTGTGACCCCTTGGGACAAATTCCATTCCTGAGCTCAATCTTTGTCTCTGCTGATTAGCCAGGAAAGTTGATCAAGAATTAGATCTTCTACATCAAATTTTGGAGACATCAATAATTAAAAACCCTCCCTGGCTATTAGCAGCGACTGTCCCCTTCCTTCAAATTCTCCTGTTGCTCGAACTTGCTTTTCTTTTTTTTAATATAGTTTTTTTAAAGATTTTATTTATTAATGAGAGACACAGAGAGAGAGGGAGGCAGAAACACAGGCAGAGGGAGAAGCAGGCTCCACACAGGGAGCCCAAGGCAGGACTCGATCCGAGGTCTCCAGGATCAGGCCCTGGACTGAAGGCAGCGCTAAACCGCTGAGCCACCTGGGCTGCCCTCAAACTTGCTTTTCTATGCCTTGTTCTCTCTCTCACTTTCAGCTGCACTCACTTCCATGCCCTCTGTTTCAGATCCTGGGGTTTCCTCACCTGGACAAGTAATAAGTTCCCCCTGGGATAGAATCATCCAGTGACCTCTTGGGGACCTCTCAGTTTCCCAGCCACTGGTGACTCCAGCCATTCTCTTGATGTACTGGATCACTGAGGCAGTACCACATGGCTAACAGCATGCAGACAGGCTGGGTTTCAACCCGGCTGTGCCTCACTTTCCACATCTGTAAAATGAGAATAAGCAGTATAGGGCTCTTGACAAAGATTCAGTGAGTTCACATGATGTATACAAATATAAGAATTCATCAAGCAGTACTCTTAAGATTAGATCATTCTATCAACTTACTGTATATGTTATGTTTCTTAAAAAAGATTAAATGAGTTTATACACTTAGTTTATACATTTGACTCAGTGTGGCAGATAGTAAACACTCAATAATGATAGTTGTTATAGTAGCTGCTGTTATTTAACCTTGGCTCTCTGAGGACTAAAATTCATTCCTCCTAAGCATTTAGAGTAATAGTATGTCATATTTGTCCCATGCTTTCCCATTTACCAAGCACTTCCTTGTGCATCCTCTCACTTTGGTTTATCACAGCAGATGGCTTACTATTTTCCCCCATTTTAAAGATAGAAAAAAGGCTCAAAGACAGAGACTTGATCTAGATCATGCAGCCCATAATGGAGAACTAGGATGTACATCTGTGCGTGACTCTCAGGCAAGGACTTCCACCCCACCTTGCTCTGGCCATCAGCAACTCTATTCACAGATCCGTCCCAACTTACTGCTTACACATACCAGGTTCCCTGACCCTGGGCATCTCTGTGTCCTTCTGGAAGTGACCTATGCAAGGTCCTGTGGCTTAATAAACCAAAGCTGAAATAGAACCCACGTCTTCCTACCCACTGGAAAAAAGACAGTCTCTTCAATAAATGGTGCTGGGAAAATTGGACATCCACATGCAGAAGAATGAAACTAGACCACTCTCTTACACCATACACCAAGATAAACTCAAAATGGACAAAAGATCTAAATGTGAGACAAGATTCCATCAAAATCCTAGAGGGGAACACAGGCAACACCCTTTTTGAACTTGGCCACAGCAACTTCTTGCAAGATACATTCATGAAGGCAAGAGAAACAAAAGCAAAAATGAATTATTGGGACTTCATCAAGATAAAAAAGCTTCTGTACAGCAAAAGAAACATTCAACAAAACTAAAAGACAACCTATAGAATGGGAGAAGATATTTGCAAATGACATATCAGATAAAGAGCTAGTATCCAAGATCTATAAAGAACTTATTAAACTCAACAGCAAAGAAACAATCCAATCATGAAATGGGCAAAAGACATGGACAGAAATCTCACAGAGGAAGACATAGACAGGAAGAATCTCAACAAGCACATGAGAAAATGTTCCGCATCACTGTCCATCAGGGAAATACAAATCAAAACCACAATGAGATACCACCTCACACCAGTGAGAATGGGGAAAATTAACAAGACGCGAAACAACAAATGTTGGAGAGGATGTGGAGAAAGGGGAACCCTCTTGCACTGTTGGTGGGAATGTGAACTGGTGCAGCCACTCTGGAAAACTGTGTGGAGGTTCCTCAAGGAGTTAAAAATAGATCTGCCCTATGACCCAGCAATTGCACTGCTGGGGATTTACCCCAAAGATACAGATGCAGTGAACTGCCGGGACACCTGCACCCCGATGTTTATAGCAGCAATGTCCACAACAGCCAAACTGTGGAAGGAGCCTCGATGTCCGTCAAAAGATGAACGGATAAAAAGAAAAATGAATGGATAAAGAAGATGTGGTGTATGTATACAATGGAATATTACTCAGCCATTAGAAATGACAAATACCCACCATTTGCTTCGATGTGGATGGACCTGGAGGGTATTATACTGAATGAAATAAGTCAATCGGAAAAGGACAAACATTATATGGTCTCATTCATTTGGGGAATATAAAATTTAGTGAAAGGGAATAAAGGGAGAGGAGAGAAAATGAGTGAAAATATCAGTGAGGGTGACAAAACATGAGAGACACCTAACTCTGGGAAATGAACAAGGGGTAGTAGAAGGGGAGGTGGGTGGGGGGTTGGGGTGACTGGGTGATGGGCACTGAGGGGGGCACTTGGCGGGACGAGCACTGGGTGTTATGCTATATGTTGGCAAATTGAACTCCAATAAAAAAAATTAAAAAAAAGAAAAAGAACCCACGTCTTCTGAATTTCCAGTCTGGCACTATTTCCTCCACAACCTTTTGTCTTGTTGGCCTGATTACAAATTTAGAGGCATTAAAGACTTTTTTTGTTTTTCCCACTGAATTAAAGGAACCAAAGTATTGCATCAGGAATTGGGATATATTATAGCATGGGTGAAGAACATATGGACACAGGACAAGAAGGTTACAATTCATATTACACTGCTATCACTACAGTGCCTATCATTCAAGTCACTTGTTTGCACTATAGAGTTCTGGGGTGGACTGGGGCAGCTGTTGAGAGTCCTCGCTCCAGTTACCTGAGTCCTTCAGGAGTCCCCAGGACTCTGCTTTCAGGTTTTTCCCTCGTCTTCCACCCCCACCTGGACAATCTCCTAATGCAGTTATTTTAAGGAAAGTTCCACAAGGCAGAAACCTCACAGGATCACTGATGTTTAAGGGTTTGGTTCTTCCTGCCTCCCATTGGAGACTGGTTTTGAGGTTGTTTCGCTGAATCACTGGGCAAAAAGTAAATAAATAAATGAAGGAAGGAAATCTTGCTCAAAAAGAATTCTGTTGCTTCTCCAAAAAAAAACAAAGCATCTCTCATCATCAAAGGAATATGCAGGACCTGGCCTCTCTGGGACTGTACTTCATCCTAGCGGTTCAGAGGCACCCCCATCAGAGAAGAACTGACCCAACACCCCTTGGCCATGCTCAGAACTGGGATGCCAAGCCTCCAAGGCAAGCTGGCTATGTGCCGGGGCCTCTGTGTGGCTCAACCTTGCTGTTGTCCTCTCTCCCCTGCGAGGTAGGAGAAGAACCAGGAGTGACCTGCCTCTGGGGCCTGATATCTTGTGAATGTGTTCTTCTTCCTTTGGGGGTCACCACCTCTTCTGGAGACTTGTGTGCATGGCTTCCACCATCCACCCCTTGTCTCTTTCTCATGTCCTATTACTTCTCTGGGCTCCTCCCACCTCCATAAAGATAAAAGGAAAGCTCTTGATAACCAACTAGTCCAATCCCAACATCTTGCTGACATGGAGACTGGGGCCAAGAGAGCAGCTGCAGCTGACGCTGGGATGTGTAGCACCTTTGCGCAAAAAAATGTAGGAATAGAAAACAGTCAGTGGACCCCAATACCCAGAAGCTGGCAGAGCCACCATACTCTGGATGGGAGAGCTGGCTGGGCCTCCCTGTGCCCTGGGAGCTCCCATGCTAGAACAAAAGGGCAAGGAAATGAAAGATTGAGAGAAACTTTCAAGGAGAACCCTTGTGGCCACCTGACCAGTTTTGAAGTCCATCACTATGGGTAGAATCTTCCTAAAGCATCTCACTGAGCATTTCTTGTCTTGCTCAGAATCATTCTGTTGGCCCCAGAACCAGTCCATCCTCAATATGCCTGGCATTCAAGGCCTCCCAACATGTTCCCCATCTTCCCTCCCAGTCCATCTCTGCTCCCAGTAGGAGCAGAGGAGCCCCACTCTGTGCTTAATGAATCCCAGGAGCTAGGTATTGGGGATCAGGCTGTGGAGGACATATCCATGGTGTTCTGTGTATTCCTCTGTCAAGCTGCCCCATTGTGGTGGAAGGAAGGCCAGCCCCAGCAGGCACTGCCCCAAGCTCACTCTGAGATCCTAGTAAGCAAGTCACTGGCTGTCTCTGAGCCCTTCCCTCATGTGTGAGATGCTTCCCACCTCCTCCCAATTTTTGGAGATTTAACAGCATAGCTTAGGGAAAAATAAAGCTCCTGGTATGTAGGATGTGCTCAGTAAATGTTTGCTTCTCTCCTTCACCTGAATGACAGGGTGGAGGAGCAGATGGAGGGAGCTCAGTCTCCTGGAATGTTTGGAGGGCCTCGGGGATGTGCGAGGCACTGGCCTGTGGTGGGCAAGTGTGGGTGGAGAACATGGCTCCTCACCACCACCTCTGTCTAGACAAGGGCCTCAGAATTGCTGAGTCTCAAGGTTGAAAGGAACCACCTATCCAAAAGGTCAAGTAGTCTAGTCAGAGGCTGATTTGAAAACACTCTTCTGTTAGCTTTTCCATGATCTAGAATTTCATCCCAGCTAAATCAGGACCCTGATTTTCATTGTCAACTCATTGTTGCTGAATTCATTCTACATGCCTCCAAGCTTTCCTGTATTTGGTCACTTAATCCTCTCAAATCAAAGCCCCATAGTATGACCATCATTTCACTGTGAGAGAATTGAAGCTTTGGAAAGTTAAATAATTTTCCCAAAGCCACACAGCTAATAGTTTCATTGTAGAGATATTTATTGAGCACCTAGTTTGTGCTAGGTAGACCTGGAAATACAGCAGTAAACAGTGTAACCTGTATCTTTCTGGATTCTGGATCTTTCCACCTCCTCTTGCTTGCTGCCTTTTCCATCTGGACACTACAACTAAACCGAGGGCTTGAATAACTTAGAAAGATATTAAGAGGTTGGGAAATAATCTTTGATCAAAGCTTAAAAATGTTATCCGTGGTTCTCCACAGGGACAGTACTGTCCAGTACAGTTTGGAAACTGGCAGGAAGACTTTTGGTTGTCGTCACAAGCAATGGGCACTTTGTGGGAGGGGGCAGGGATGTGCATGGAACAGTCCTGCATCCAACAGGGCAATTGACCATCCCACCAGACACAGATGAAAACTCACTTATAATACCCGAACTTAGGACCTAACACCATATTATTCTGTACACAGAACATTGGAACAGGGAGCAATTTTAGTATATACACCCTACCCCCTACCCAAATGTAACCACCATGTAAATTCAGGGCAGATTCCACTTTGTGCTGTTGGAGCCTTAACAAGAGTTGTTTTAGCAAATCATATCACCAATGACAACCCCACTTCTGGCCTTTGAGTTGCCAATTAAAAATCCAAATCAGTCCACATTTGTAGATGTTAAGTTCATGACTGTTTTATTCATAAATGCAAGCATCAGACTATTTCATTATGTCTTCCAGTGTAGTCATGGGCAAATGTTTATAAGTAGAAACATGTTACTTTATTATAAATTATTTCTTTTTAGTTTTTATTAGAAATTATTTCTACTTGATTTCTCTTATATATTACATTTAGGGCATCCTGTTAATTTTTAAAAATTGTGTGTGTAGATTAACCAGGAATTTCATTTCAACATAGGGCATTACATAATATCTGTGAAAGAAAGGAGCATGGGTATGAGAAGCTGGGTGGAGCTTTGTAGTAAGAGAAGGGTCACGTGTGGCCATGAGCTCTTCCTTTTTCATCTATCACTCTTTTGAGGATGGAGTGGGAGCTGTGCTTCCAGGACTTGGAGTAGACATGGGCATGATTACCTGGCCATGAAAGCAGTTAGTCATTAAAGGAAATAACTGAATGGAAAGGGCAGAGATTAGTGACAAAAGATATGAATTTGAATATTGGTTCCGCTACTTACTGAAGATAAAACCGGGCAAAATCTCCCTTTGTTCCTACATGTTAGAGGGAGCGCCTTGAACCAGAACAGGTGATCATTGTAACGTTCTGTGGCTCCAGGATCAGTCTTGAAGGGTTCTCAAAATTCGTTATGCTTCTGGAACAGTGCAGTGGGTCTGGAGGCTGGGTGGTGGGGAAGTGGTAAGAGCATCCACCCAGTCTGAACCTGGATATGCCACCTTTGGGAATTGCTGAAATGACAAATGGCATTTTATTTCTCTTTTAGTTTTAGCCTCAGTAAAATGGGAATGAGAATGGTCATAACTTTTTGGAGTTAAGATGGCATTTTGGGGTGTAACAAAATCTGAAAGGGTGCCGAGCTTAGTAGTTCTCTGTAAATGTGACATGTCAATTCCGTTTCTTCAACCTCCACACCTTCTTAAATTCCCCTGACCAGTTCCCAACCTCTGCCCTCTGCTCTGTTCTCCTGGCCCTTCTGTCCCAGGACAGGACTGGAGAGGGAAGGAAGTGGAGTCGTGCTGAGTCTCCATCTTGTCCTCACATGAAGGGCAAAGGTTAGAAGTCCCCCCACGCTGGGGAGTTTCCACTTCCCTCTCTGGCCAGCTGTGGGATCTATGGGGAGAAAAATGACTAAGATAGGGAGAATTTCTGGAGTTCCTCTGGCCCTGGCCCAAAACCCACCCACGGGAAAAGAGGAGGAAAGTAGTTTGTCAGCCTGAAGATTCTGGACAAAGTCTTGGCTGTTGGGAAATGGAGACTCTCACCTCCCTTTCAGCCAGTGCTCAGAGTGCAAAGGTGTCAAGGTGTAAGACTATATGCTATACTCAGAGAATCTTTGAGAACTTGCTGGAATTCATAACATAGATCCAAGTTAAGGAAGCAGGATCCAGGTGGAGGAACTAAGACCGGCCAGATATAGAAGATCCTTGTTTGCTCAGAGTTGGAGAATTTACATGGCAGGGGATCTGTGGCAGCAGAGGATGGCACAGTAGCTTTGGGAAAGTTCACTAGTCCAGGACTGGGAAGACAAGCAAGTTGTAGGGAAGCAGGAAGAAATAGACATCTGCCATGGACAGCCCCTCTCCCGCAGTGCCCCCTGTAGGGCACCCCTGGCAGCAAGACCTTCAGATGAGGGCTCCTCCTTTCCCAAGCCAGCTCTGGAAGACTTGTTCCAAAGAGGTGTGAATGATTCAAGCCAGCTCTTCCAGAGGCCACTTTATCTCAACCGGCATCAAAACTCTTCCAGGGGAGTAGTTTGCCAACTATGCCATGCCCCGGGGGAAGCATCTTTGGAGGAAGGGGAGGTTGAATCAACAGGCCCTAGGCCTCTGACCCTAGATCACATTGGACATTGGTGACTCAGACTTAAGGGGACACACTGCTGCCCACAGAGACCCACCTTCCAGAGGAGACCAACAGTAAAGGAAGGGCATGAGTGACTCCAGGCATGGATGTGGACCTGGGGTATCTGGCAGTGGGAGGGGCATCTCTGTCAGCCCAGGGAGGAGGAGGTGGGAAAAGTTTCCTAGAGGAGGTGAGGTCGAGAAGAACCTGGAGGAACAACAGGTGATCCGCTGGTTGGAGAACAGGAGGCCATTCCAGGCAGAGGGAGCAGCTCCTGCAAACACCTGGAGGCACGGCCCACCACTGCTGTCTAGGGGCTTCAAGTGGTTGCAGGAAAATATAGGGATGGAAAGAACCATGTTGGAGTTAGACATGCCTGTGTTCAAGTCACTGCTCTGCAGCTCATCACTTCTCTGAACCTCAGTTTCTCATCTGTAAAATGGGGGTGATTCCTCACTAGTGTAAGCTCTGTGAGGATAGGCATCCTGTCTCTCTTATTTGCCCAAGGCCTGGAACAACACCTGGCGAGGTGATCCGTCAGTCTCTGTTTGCTGAATGGATAAAGGACACAATGCCTGTGAAGTGTCCAGCATAAAGTAGATGCTTAAGAATAAAGAAAGTCTTTGAAGTTGGGATCATAGAGCATAACAATGTAAATAAGAATGGTAAAGTGATTTGGACCTTGGATGCTGGTGATTCGGACTTTTTTGGTAAGTAATGGGAACAGTGGAGAATCTGGCGGGCTCCAAAGCCACCAGGTATAAGCTCCTGCTAGGGAGTCTGACTGTGCCTGAGTCCCTTCCTGAGGTGGAGCCAGCCCTCTCAAGACCCTTCCCCCAGGAAGCTTCCCATGAGTCATTGTCACAGGGTGGTCAGGGTCTTCCTGAAGCTCCTCTGGAGACAGCCTGAGTCAGGAATTGGGAATTTCTGGATGTGATCTAATACCAACCCTTGGAGTTGGTCCTTGGACTCAGAAGAAGCACCCGCCTGCCTGATTTGAATGTCACAGACCCACAGGACCCATAATCATTCATCTTTCTGTGCACTCTGATCTACTGACCCTGTTCAGCTCTAATGTTTGGTTTGCTATTGAGAAGGGAGGGCTTAGGCTGAGATGGGGCAGGGCAGTACTGCCCTCTGTGGCATGTCCTACTCAGGGCTCCAGAGGCTCCTTTGGCCACAGCTGGAAGTTCTGGGGCTAGGTTCACCACCATAAGGAAATCCATGTTGTTCAGGGCCAACCCCTAACCTTTCTCATGGCTTAAATAGCCCTGATTCTGGGGGAGGCCATGACTTTCCCCAGAGTTCTCAAATTCTCCTTTGATAAGTCCTGGGCTTTGACTCACCTCCCTTCATTTGTCTGTTCCTCCCTCTACTCCTGTCAGCAAAGCCAGCTCATACACTCCCCTGGCAAAAGGTGGCATCCACCACTGCTGGCACTTCAGCCATGCCCATGTCATCTGTGTCTCAGAGCCTGTCCTGGATCTGGAAGAGACTGACAAAGGAAGCAGGACTCCAGAAGGAATATAAGTTATTAAGCAGAGGTATAGACTGCTTGGTTGTCTGCAAGATAGGAATAATAGGGCCCTTTGAATGTTGCTGTGAAGATTGAGAGGAGGCCTGGAAAGGGATAGCGGAGGAGCACATGGCAAGCACTTAGTAAAAAGATAGGTAGTAATAATAGTAGTAGGAGTAATAGCAGAAATAGTATTAGTAGCAGCAGCAGTAATAGTGGTAGTAATAGTAGTAGTAGTAGCAGCAGCAGTGATGGTGGTAGTAGTAGCAGCAGCAGCGTTAGTGGTGGTGGTGGTAGTCATAGTGGTAGTCACAGGGCAGCAAAACAGCAGCATCAGTAGCAGTAGTTTTTATGATATACTGATATAGAATTAGAGGCACTAAAGAAAGAAAAAGGTTTCACAAAGAAACCTAAGGAACTGAGATCAGGAAGTTCAGGCCCTCACCTTTGTCCTGAAGAAAAGAAACGAGAGGGAGGCTAGATCCAAAGATACAGGAGATCAATCAGTGGTGACGCCATGGAGGGAAGCTCATAACTAAGCAACATTCTGGAAATGAAGAGGACAACTTCTTGGTGAGGAAGGAGGAAGGGATATTCTGAACTGAGTCACTGATCTAGAAACAGCAACCCCTGGGTGGCTGAGGGACAGACCCTGGCACCTAGTATACAGCCAGTGCATAATAAAGGCTTACTACTGCTCCTGGAGTTCTGTTTAGCAAGCATTCACATTAATGATTCATCAAATCATCATGTAGGGGACCTGCAGTTGTGAGCTCATTCAACAAATATTTATGGAGTACCCAAAAAGGTCTTTTATTACAGAATTTCTTTAGAGCAGTTTCAGGTTTACAACAAAATTGAGAGGAAGGTACACAGAGTTTCCACATACTCCAGCCCTCCCACATGCGTGACCTCCCCTGTTAACAGCATCACACACCAGAGCATTACCTGTGTTATGAAGGATGAACCTACAGGGACACATCATAATCACCCACCGTACATCATTTCCAGTAGGGCTCACTCTTGGTGGTATATATGCTATGGGTTTGGACAAATATATAATGACATGTATCCATCATTATAGTATCACAGCATAATTTCACTGCCCCCCAAATTCCCTGTGTTCTGACTGTTCATCCCTCCTCTCCTTCTGTCACCCCAGCAGCTACTGACCTTCCTTACTGGCTCCATAGTTTTGCTTTTTCCAGAAGATCATATAGTTGGAATCATATGGTATGTAGCCTTTTCAGACTGGCTTTCTCCACTTAGTAGTATGCATTTAAGTTTCCTCCACATCTTTTCATGGCTTGATATATATAGTTTCTTTTTAGTACTAATTACTTTTCCGTTGTCTAGATGCACCACAATTTATTTATCCATTCACCTACTGAGAGACATCTTGATTGCTTCTAAGTTTTGGAAGTTACGAATAAAGCTGCTATATGTGCAGGTTTGGGGGTAGACATAAGTTTCAGCTCCTTTGGGTAAATACCGAGGAGCATGATTACTGGATCATATGGTGAGGCTATGTTTACTTTTGTAAGAAACCACCAAACTGTCTTCCAAAGTGGCCGTACCAAAGGAAAAAGGAAAAAAAAAAAAAAAGTGGCCGTACCATGCTGCATTCCCTCCCACCAGCCACAAATGAGAGTTCTTGTTGCTCCACATTCTTGTCAGCAATTGGCAGTGTCAGTGTCCCAGATTTTCACCATTCTAATAAGTGTGTAGTGGGATTTAATTGTTGTTTTAAGTGCATTTCCTTGATGACATATAATGTGGAGCATCTTTTCATATGCTTATTTGCCATCTGTCTATCTTTTTTGATAAAGTATCTGTTAAGGTCTTTGGCCCATTTTTTATTCAGGTTGTTTATTTGCTTACTGTTGAGTTTTCAGAGTTCTTTGTGTTCAGGGATATTAGACCTTCCTCAGATGTATCTTTTGGACACTCACCATGTTTACCCCTTGCCTCACTGTCCTAACTTATTAGTCTCCTCTGCTCATTCCTTCACATTACGTGGGGCCCGGCGTCAGGCCTCAACGCTATCCTCCTCTCTTCTCTACCTGCACCCACCCCTTTACTCCTTTGTCAACCTTGCTGAGTATCATGGTTCTAAAAGCCAAAACACCAGACTCATATATCCAAGATTGCTATGCATTAGATGTCTCCTCAGGACATCCAACAAACAGGCATTCAAGCTCACATGTCCAAAACTGAACTTCTGATCTTTTCCCCCAAATCTGTTTCTCCTCAGCATTCCCCCCACTTAGGCAACTCTCTTCAACCTCAAAACTGTGTCTTCTTCAAGTGCTCCTTCTCTCACTACCTCTTCTTCCTAATAATTGAATCCATCAGGAAATCTATAATCCTTCTATCTAAGGATTATATCAAAATCTATCCAGAATCCAGGATCCTTCCATCTCTCATCTGGCTATTGCAGTCCGTTTCTTTTTTTTTTTTTTTTTTAATTTTTATTTATTTATGATAGTCACAGAGAGAGAGAGAGAGAGGCGCAGAGACACAGGCAGAGGGAGAAGCAGGCTCCATGCACCGGGAGCCCGACGTGGGATTCGATCCCGGGTCTCCAGGATCGAGCCCTGGGCCAAAGGCAGGCGCCAAACCGCTGCGCCACCCAGGGATCCCTGCAGTCCGTTTCTAACTGGTTTTTCTGCTTTTGCCCTGCTGACTTTCAGTATTTTCAGTATATTCAATATATTTATATAAAATATTCAGTATATTTCAATATATTCAAAATATTCAATATATTTATATATATATTCAGTATATTCTCAGCAGAGCAGAATAGCACTGAAAAATGCGGGTTCACCCTTCCACTGCTACAAACCCCCAGGGGTTCCCATCTCACAGAGCCAGTAAGGCTTTACTGCCTATACCTCCTGTTATTTCTACACCACTCTAGTATTTCTCTGACCTCATCCACACTATGTGAAAGGGATTTAGAGTAATAGGAGTCCAGAGACCAGTTATAGTTTTTACACAAGAGATGTGCTTTAATTTCAGGGCCATGGCTCTGTTCTCCCCTATCTAGAATGGTCTTCCAGGTATCCTTGTGGCTCTGTCCCTCACCTAGTTCAGATTTTGACTCAAATGTCACGTAAAAAAAAAAATTATTTGAGGAAGAGAGAGAGAAAGCATGAGTAGGGGAGAGGGCCTCACTGAGCAAGGAGCCCAACATGGCCCTTGATCCCAGGACCCTGAGATCATGACCCAAGCCAAAGTCAGATGCTTAATCGACTGAGGCACCAGGTGCCTAAATGTCACTTTCTCAAGACCTTCCCTGGCCACACTATTTTAACTTGGTATCATCCCAATCCATGGCATTTTCTTTCTTTTCTTTTTTTTTTTTTTTTTAAGATTTTATTTATTTATTTGATACTGAGAAAGAGAGCGAGCTCTCGCACAAGCAGATAAGGGGAGAAGCAGGCTTGATGCAGAGCTCTGTCCCAGGACCCTGGGATCATGACCTGAGCTGAAGGCAGATGCTCAACCAACTGAGCCACCCAGGTGCCCCCATGGCATTTTCTGTTGCCTTTCTCTGCTTTAGTTTTCTCTGTAGTTCATATCCCCACTAATACACGATACAGTGACATTTTTATGTCTATTATTTCTCTCCCACCTAGCCTACCTTCTTTGTCATTGTATCCCTAGCACCTAGAACAAAGCCAGCACATAGTAAGTGTTTAAAGAAATGAGTTTATTGGGCAACCTTGGTGGCTCAGCAGTTTAGCGCCGCCTTCAGGCCCAGGGTGTCATCCTGGGGACCCAGGATCTAGTCCCACATCAGGCTCCCTGCATGGAGCCTGCTTCTCCCTCCACCTGTGTCTCTGCCTCTCTCTCTCTCTCTCTCTCTCTCATGAATGAATAAATAAAATCTTTTTTTAATAAATAAAATCTTTAAAAAAAGAATGGGTTTATTAAAGATACCACTCAGTGTATTGACACCACTCCCAGCTCCTCTGATCGTGGTTCATTGCCTTGAACTCACTTGTATGTATTGATTTTCATTGTGCTTAAGTGAAGTCCTCAAACTCTCATTCAAATACATGTCTATTTGGCCCTGTCTAGTTGCCCTCCAGAAAAGCTTGACATCCCAAGTTTGACTTGGGACTAGTCACTTTGTTACTGTATCCAACCATATTTCAAACCCTACCAAATTAACATATTTCAGAAAGAGGCTAGGTTGGGGGTTAGACCTACAAGTGTTGCCCAGCAGGGATCTTTAGATAAAGCTAAAGTGACATAGTCCAAGAGAGATAAGGGACAGCTATTTGGAGAGGGAATTAGGGGGAGAGAGATGTCCCCAATGCAAAATGTCCCAGAGATTTCAATAAACCACAATGCAGGGAAGCATAGGAAAGTGAACCCAAAGGTGTGCCATAATAGAATTCTAGTCTGGGACTCCTGGGTGGCTCAGTGGTTGAGCATCTGCCTTCGGCCCAGAGCACGATCCCGGGGTCCTGGGATCGAGTCCCACATCTGGCTCCCTGCAGGAGGTCTGCTTCTCCCTTTACCTGTGTCTCTGCCTCTCTCTTCCTGTCCCTTATGAATAAATAAATAAAAATCTTTAAAAAAAAGAATTCTGGTCATCCACTATCCACTAAGACAGAACAATGCCATGGGATGGCTCAGGAAGACAAAGGGAGACAGGGGCTATAAGTGTTCTGAGCCAAAGATCAGAATCGCTAATGTTCCATCTGAGGTGGCCCCATGCCATCTAGAAGCCACCTCTATGCCAGTGAAAGATACAGCATGGGTCTGTTTGCCCACAGCTGCCCTGTTCCTTGTTTGGCAAGGGTGCTTTGCACACAACTCAGACAATCTCAGCACCTTCCAAGTTGTGTCATGATCATACCTACATGGCAGCTGGTCTCCTCCCCAGAGTTAGTGAGCCATGGGGGTTCATTTTGATGCTCACAGGAATAAGCCCAGGGGCTGTAATATAGACAGAATTCCTAAATATTGGATGCATGAATCAATGAGTGAATGAATGGATATACATATTCCCCACTCTAAGGAAGGGAAAAAGAGAATCAACGTTATTATTATTGGTGTTAGATGCTCTTCATTGAACCCTCATTGTACCCATGTTCCTGTTTTCTCAACAAACTTCAGAAGGTAGTTGCTGTCAGCTTTGTTTTATTAATGAGAAAACTGAAGCTCAGAGAAGATATCTGCTCAAGGTTACACAGCTTATCGCTGGCAGTACCAGCATTTAAAACCAGAGCTGTACTACCCCAAGCCCGTGCTCTTTCTCTTGGGCCACCTTCTCTTGAATAAAGAATTACTGAGTACCCACTGTGTAAGCTACTGCAGTAAGACACCTCAGGTAGTTTGCTCTATTTAATCTCCATATTTTGAGATCCATGTTATCCCTTTTTACAAATGGGAAACCAGGGGTCAGTAAGTTTACCCACCTTGCCCAAATTCATCCAACTGCTAAGATCTGGATTAGAACCTGGTTTTGACTCCAAAATTAAGCTTTTTCCACTGCACTACAAGGCCCAGGATGCAAGGCATGGCTGGTTGACTCCTGGTGATGGGCACAGGCTGTTGCTTCTTCCTTGCAAGTATTAGCTTCATACTGTCCCAGCTCTGCAAACTGTAGCCACTGTACCCTCACCCTGAATCACAGGAATCAGTAACCAGGGCAAGTCCAGAACAGGTCAGTCTCCATGTCTAGGGAAACAAAGCTAGCAACATGCCCCTCCTTGGACAATGACTCCTAGGTTCTAGAAGCTACTTACTGCATGATTCCTGCATAGCTGCTGAGGAATAAATCTTAGCAGTATACTGGGTGATTGAGAGCTCAGGCTCTAGAATTTAAGTTCTTGGGTTCAAATCTAGTAGGCTACTCACTGACTGTATGGTCTTCATTTGATTCCTCATTCCTTCTGAGTTTCATTTTTCTCATCGGTAGAATGAGGTTAGTAGTAGAACCTATCTCATAGGGTCACAGATCAGATTGAGACAGTGTTGATAACATGCTTGAAACAGTGTCAGCCACTTTTAATACACATGGGTTAAGAAAAACTGAACAATGGGACGCCTGGGTGGCTCAGTGGTTGAGCATCTGCCTTTGGCTCAGGGTGTGATCCTGGATTCCTAGGATCAAGTCCACATCCGGCTCCTTGCATGGAGCCTGCCTCTCCTCCCTTTGCCTCTGTCTCTGCCTCTCTTTCTGTGTCTCTCATTAATAAATAAAAATTTTTAAAAAACTAAAAAAACAATTCATTAAGCCATGTGAACAGGAAAATAATCTAGAGCTCTCTCAGAGATCATCTTGCACCTTTATGTTGGTCTTAGAAGAACACTGGATCCAGAGTCCAAAGATCCAACTTTAGATCTGGCTGTGTGGCCACTTCACCTCTCAGCCTTTTCTGCTCATCCAGTAAAGAGTTGTGGTGATACTAGAACCTGCCCTACTTAGACTTAAGATTCCCATGAGGTTTAAAGAATATAGTAGATGTGGAAATATTATGTAAAGCATAAAATGCTGGAGAAATTTTATCTATTGTGTGAAGATGGTTTTTCTTTCTTGTCCCCCACCCCACCCAGGCTCTCGTCAGCCAGCAAGTCTACCTCCCACCCTTTTTGGCTCTCAGCTGCCCTGGAATCTCAGTTGGCTCCCAGAAAGGATTCAGAGCACAGCACAAATTGTCCAAAGGTTGCTTCCAAAGCCTCCGGCAGCTAAGCCTGGCCCCAGCCCTTCCTCCTTGAAAATATCTGGCCTAATGGGAAGGAATGTGGGCTGGCAGTTAAATCTCATTCATATCCACAAGCATCCATTGAGTGTCTTCTCCGTGCCAGGCTCTGGGCACTGAGAATCCAGGGTTTGAGCAGGATGGTCTCTGCCTTCAGAAGCTCATAGTCTAGTGAGGAAATAGTCACATCACAGACAAAGACAATAGGGTAGGGTAGCACTGTGACCGGGAGCACAGAGGAAGCACTGTCCACCATGTGGGAGAGAGAAACAGAGAAGGCTTCCTGGAGGAAGGGGGACATCTGACAAGAGCCATACCCCCACCCAAGCATGAGTGAAGCCTTCACCACACTAAAGCCTCCTCACCTTGGTGGTCACAGATTTGTCAACATTCTTAAGATGGAGAAGGCTTTAAAATATTATTTCATTCAGCTGTCATTTTAAGGAGGCCCAGAGAGCTGAGGTGGCTTTCTCAGGTCATCCAGCTAGATCTGCAGGACACGTTGGGCAACTTTTATTTGCTCTTCTTGAGCATCCATTTGCAATCAGACCAACTCTCTGGAAAAGGATACCAACTGGTCTTGAAAATAAATCCAGAGGGGGATTCTTAGAGCTCCCTTTTCTTCTGCCCATTGTCCTTGCACAGCTCTTTACAGTTTATACAGCCTATCATATGCCTCTGAGTCCTCCAGGTGAAGCCATTATCATTGAACATATTTTATAGGTAAGGAAACAGGCTGGACAAAAATCCCTAAGATGCAATTGTGAAACTGGGAAATTAACTTCAAAAGTTAGAGAACCCTGAGTCAACATCCTGATTTGACTCCAAACTGTTAAGTCCATTTTATTACTGAGAAGTGTGTGACTGTTTCCTTGCACACTCCTCTTTCCTCCTTTCTTGTTCTTTTATAACATTGCCTTCAAAGAGGCAGAAATCACTGGTTGGCATGTGGCTGAATGTGGTATCTGGGCTGTTTCTATTTCTTTTGCTTTTTGGTCCTGCCTGTCATCCTTGTCCCTCTATCCATAGCTCTCTCTCTCTCTCTCTCTCTCTCTCTCCCTCTCTCTCTCTCCCCATTCTCTCTATCTTTCCCTTTTTCTGCTCTGTCTCTGCCTCCCTATCTCTCTCCCTTACTCTATCCATCTCTTCTCTCTTTTCTCTCTGTGTCTCTGTTTCTGTCTCTCTCTGCTTCATCTCTGTCTCTCTTTCTTTCTCTGATGTGTATGTCTGTCTCTCTGTCTCTGTTTCTCCTTTCCCTCCTCCTGGTCCCTTCCCCTCCACAGAAAGGCTGTGCAGGTACTTGGAGGTACCACTAAGCTTTGCTCTGACTAGCCCAGGGTTACACAGTTGCTGCCTTTTGCAGACCTTTCTGGCTTCCCAACCTCCAGTTCCTGGGCCAGTGAGAGAGGAAGCTGCCAAGAAATCTGACAAAGCCCTTGCCCAAAGCTGTGCATTCTCTTGGCAAGAAAGGAAAGAGGAGTTCCAGAGAAGAGACAAACAGGAGACATCAGTCAGCGACAGTCCCCCTTCCAAACCCTCCCCTGAACTTCTGGTTTGAGGAAGGGTGGAGTCCACCCCTGCAGATGTGCAGCAGTTTGCAGGAAAAGGCAGTGACTTCACAGATGGCCTAAACAAGGGGAATGGAAGTCAATATTGGTAAAAAGCAAAGCGCATGCTGTTTATCTGTACTGGATGGGGAGCTGGGCCCTGGGTGCTCAAGGTTTAGAGAAAGAAGAATAGAATCCAAGGTGACCCTCATCCATGCCAACTGGTTCCAATCCTGGATCCTCCCCCATGTCCTTCCCAGGCTCCTAATTCCTTACCTAATAAGAACCATCCTTCTTTCCCCCCTAGAGCCACAGTAGCAGTCACTTCTCTAAAGTACCCAGAGCAGAGTGTAGCAGGTACTGGGCACACAGTGCACACTGGTCCCTTCCTCCATCTTCCAGAAAGTCTTCCTGGAAAGCTTGAGTCCCACTACACTCCCGCTTTCTGCTCCCTCCAGCTCGTTGTTGATCTATACGTCCAGCAGTCCTCCTCCAGACCACCTCACTATGGCTCAAGAAGTAGCCACCCCATCATCATCCTATCATCATCGTTACTGCTGTTCCCATTGTTGGTGTTAGTCCTCAGACTGTTTGCTGCTGACATCTTGTTTCCTTGACAACATAAGGAGCCATCACTTCTTGTAGACAGTGCTGACAGGGAGGCACTCACCACAGAGTAGTGGGTGAAAGCGTGGACTTTAGGGTCAGCTAGGTCCAGGCTGGATCTTCTCTACTTATTAGTTTGATCTTCTCTACTTATTAGTCATGTGCCCGGGCAATGATGTAACCTACAAAATGGACATCATGAAAGCTGGATTGGATTCTGAAGATTGAATAGATGAAGAGCTTAACACAGCAGGCACACAGTAAGCCCTCCATGAATCAGGGATCTGACTTTTAGCTGTTATTACATGGCATTTTAGGTCCCTTGGTACCTAACACAGTCCTGTGTATAAAGTGCTAGGCATTCAGTAAGTAAAGATAAAAAGAATGGTGCAGCTGTCACAGATCAATGGCTTGCCATGGAGACTTTTCTATTACAGTTTAGCTTGGACAGGGGCTACTGGGAGTCCTAATACTCAAACTCAGAATGATTTCAGGAGGCAGTGAAGTCTGACACCCATTTCCACATTTAGAAGGGAATGATGAGACCCTGAAGAAGGAAAAATATTTACTCAAACTTCTTATAAACATGTTCATAGAGTTACTTGTTTCCTATTAAAATGAGAGAAGGTAGTATCTGGGCTTTGTGGGTCCTTAACTTCTGAGGGCAGGGTAGTGATTTACAGATGTACTCTCTGACAGCAGGTTTGCACAGAGGAGAGAGAGTGAGAGCAAGGAGTGGCCTGGGAGGACGAGAAATCGGTCACCTCATTAATAATCCCTTCACCAAACTGGCAAAGTATATCCTATTCTCTCTGAGAAGTTCACTTGCTCAAGATCATGCAACTGGTGGTGCTTAAGACCATACAATTCAAGATCCCAGATAGTGAGTCAGGATTCCAATCTGGGTATGTGTGACCTCAGAGCTGGGTTTTTCATGATACCCACTGCCTCTGGATGTGACCTAGTAGAAAAAGAGCCCCAAAGGGGAGGTTTGGACCCCAGGAAGACCAACTCACCACCTTCCCCTGCAGGGTGCATCAGATTGCTCATTCTCCAACCCGGAAGGAACAGGGCAGAAGAGGAAAAAGTTGACAGCCCAGGTGGGCCTTCAAGCTCATCTGTGCTAATTGGAACCCATGATGAGGGGTAGCTGAAGAATCTTGTCACCTGAGACCCAGAGATGCTGACAGCCCTCTTTTTGCCTAGGGTGGGAAAGTGGCTTATTTCTGCAGCTCTTATTTTCAAACATACAAGCACCTTGGTGAAATTCATGGAACTCATGAGATTGATATCTTCCCAAGCAGGTTGGCATCAGCCAGCAACAATAGCTGGCTCAGCCATCAGCCTCTCTCCTCTGTCCTTTTCTTCCCCTAATGCTCCTTCCCTCTTTACTGCCTTTGGTCTTGCTTCCCTGTGTGTGCTGCCACTGGTTAAAAGGGAATCCAGATTACTAGTTGGCTTGGGGCACCAGGATGGCTCAGGGTTATCTGCAGGGGCCAGCCAAAGGTAATTGGTTAAGTCTTGTCCTGCTGATGAGATTGTTCAGAATCAGAGTGGAATATTAAGCATTAGACCATTATGACTTCTACCATGGGCCCCAGCCCCACCACTCCCTCCAGCAAGCCATAGGATTCCATCAGCAATTTCCTGTATTTCCCAAAGCTACATGTGAGTCATACCATTATACTCATGCAGGGGATTACTGAAATAGCTAGCATTAAAAAAAAAAAAAAAAAAAAGAAATAGCTAGCATTAAAAATACCGATTATCTCATATTGATCAACTGATGGATAATTGTAGAGGTCTTTGATTAATCCGAAGGGTTTTATTGACTTGCAATTATTCATTATTATCTAATAGGCAATTAGCCATGTTCCTTTGGGTAAGTTACTTAATGTCTCTGATTCCTCCTCTAAAAATAGAATTATCATACTTCACAGAATCCTTGTGAGGATTAAATGAACTAATACCTATAAAATACTTAGAACACTTTCAAGGACCTGGTGACTTTTCATTGTTAGCTGTTTTTGTGGTTAGCATTGCTATTAATGTCATAAGTAGATGGAATATCTTAAAGCACACTATGCATTCTAGGAGAGTTGTCAATAATGTACACTGCTCATTTTGTGGGTGAGAAAATCAGCCCGAGGAAGTGAAATGGGCTTTGGACTCAGGTAGAGCTGTTTTCTAATCCCAGCTCACCTGCCTCCTCACTGAGTGACCTTGGATGGCTTACTTTTCTACTCTGACCTCTATATCCTCATCAGTAAAGTGACATAAGACATATGTCTCTGCTTGGTCCAAGAGTAGCATTCAAACAAGTTTCCATGGTGATGATTTTCACGTTCCTTCCCACCAACCACTCCTGACCTTTCTCCCCTTGTCTTAACTGCTGAGCTAGCCAGACAGGTTGACTTGAGCCAGATCTTTTGCCCTTCTGTGGTATGCTCTTCTGAAAGTTTCTGCAAGACCCCATGAGAGCCCAAGCTGAGGCCTGGGGTCCACTGTGGGCTGTAAGGTCAAGTGCCAGGAGCTTTAACTTCCTGTTTGGTAAACATGGGAAGTTTTGAATTAGCAAGATAATTATGTGGGCTAAAAAACTAATTTCATATTTGCTTTATCTTATTTATCAAGTAAGAGTTTGAAGCCCTTTGGCTTGGGATACTACTATAATGGTCAATAACAGACTTTGGGGAAGATGTTCCATAAAGAGACCCATATAGTGAATACTGTCTCCTGCTAATTTATCTGTTGGCAAATAAAAGGTCTGTACTGATGCTGAGAGTTCTGTTTAATGATAAAAAATAGAAGCTGGGACGCCTGGGTGGCTCAGCAGTTGAGCCTCTGCCTTCAGCCCAGGGCGTGTTCCTGGAGTCCCAGGATTGAGTCCCACGTTGGGCTCCCTGCATGAAGCCTGCTTTTCCCTCTGCCTGTGTCTCTGCTTCTCTCTCTCTCTGTGTCTCTCATGAATAAATAAATAAAAATTCTTTTTTTTTAAAAAAAAGGAAGCCTGTCCCACAAGGGAAGAGCATACACTACTCTGGTACAATGGTTAAGAACTGAGCTCTAGAGTTAGAATCCTTGGGTTTGAATCCAAGCTCTGGTACTTTCTACAAGTGGCATAACTTCCCCCATTTCAGTTTTCTCACCTATAAAAGAGATACAATTGCAGTGTGGGGGCTGAATGAGTTGACCAATATAAAATGCCAACAGTTCCCATGTGTGTTACCAGCCCATCATTGTCACCTCTTCTCCACACCCCTTCTCCCTCGTGTTTTGGTGAAAGACATTTGGAATCTCTTCTTGATGCTAGAATAGAGAGCCAGAGCCTCCTTTGTTCTCAGCCACCTAGAAATAAAGTTAGCTGAAGCCAGAATGGGAACATTCATCTATAGCACCCGCCTTAGTGGGACTGTTATCTTTAGCTCTCAGCAAAGCCCAAGGTTGCAGTGGATTATCAAGGTCATCTCATCTGACCACTTTGGCTACTGGGTTCTATTTGCTAACCTCTCTTCAAAGCCCCCCACCCATCAGTCTTCGAGTGCTTTCAGTGACAAGAATTTGTCACATCCTGCTCTTCCCTCATTGCCCTTGAGACTGTGTCCAAATTCCTAAGACCTCTTCACTTTGTCTCCAGTTGTGGCCTTTCCCATAAGCCTTTGATTCCAGCCAAAATCCAGGTCTCATTTGTAAATGCTGCACTGTTTTCCAGCAACATTACTTTGCATGTCCTATTCCTTCTCTCTTCCCTTCCCTAACAACCTCCTACATATTCTCTGACTCTGATCAAAATCTGTCTCCCCCAAGAGCCTTACCAGCTCCCCAAAGGGCTTCAGGGTTCCATTCTCTGAATTGAATTTCTCCTTCTGTTTACATGTCTGTATACCCTACTAGTGGCAACCTCTTAATTATTTTCAACATTGTACCCTACCCCAACCTAATTTGACACTAGCAAAGAAGAGGTACCTAGAAACTATTTACCCAGTGAACACATGATGACTGAATTGGCTGGTAATTCCACCCATTGGTGCAAATTTTATCCCTCTTCACACAGCTGCCCTTAAATATATGAAGACAGTCCTCCAGGTCCCTGGAAATCTCTTCTCTAAGCTGACATCCCCAGTTCTGACACCTTTCTTTATATGATATGGTTTCAAGTTACCCTTCAGCCTTCTCACTCTCTCCTAGACAAATTCTAGGTCTTTCATGCTTTTCCCAATGTATATCTTCTGAAGCTGAACCCTGGGCCCTATGGTGGCCTGGCATATGTAACAGGTGACAAGATTGTCCCCATATGAGCTGGGTTTGAAGTGACTCATATCATGGTGAAAGAGTACAGGCAATTAGAACCAGCTGGACATGGATTCAAACTCTACCTTGGGCATCCATCAGCCATTAAACCAGAGATGATACTCTAAATTTTTAACAACTGCCATGGCCCAGGAATTGACCAGTCAGCTATAGCTTTTTAGAAAAGTCTGAAAGAAAAAAAAAGAAAAAAGAAGAAAAAAAAAAAAGAAAAGAAAGAAAAGTCTGAAAGCCCCTGAGGTGCCTGGTGTTAGTGTTTGGACCATAGGAGGGGGGAATGGCAAGGAGGTAGTCAGAGTGGTAGCTAATTAATAACTACTACTGAAATACCTGAATAATTTAACAGCTGGTATGCCAGGTGGCTTTGAGTACTGGATATAACCAGATTCAAGTGACTTCAATACTCTGAGCCTTGGTTTCTCCATCTGATATGGAGTTGGAGGTAGTACCTATTGTTGAGGTCTTTGAAGGGACACAAAAAGTAACACCTTTCTTTCCTGACAAAATTCAGAAGTGATGAAGGAATAAAGAGAAAGAGTGATCAGATGGGAATGAAAATATCACCTTTACTACTGGAGAAAGATTGGAAGGTTTGGCTTGTATCTGCAGGTGAACGGGCTCCTCCTAACTGAACCCAGAATTAGACCCACTCACTTTCAAGGTTACAGGCTGCACTGGACCAGGTTCAGCCTCCTCCACAGTGCAGTCCCCACCTACCACTCCAGGCTTGCCTCTGCCATATCTCGTGTTCCAGCCACACTGAACTTTCTGACAGTCTCTAAACATGCCAGGCCCTCCCATAAGCCCATGCCTTGCCTGCTGTTCTTCATGGAACGTTCTGTCTTCACTTCTCTGACTGAAAAGCTTCTATTCATTTTTGAATACTAGCTTATGTATCCCTTCCTCCAAAGCTTAACTGTACCTATAAACTTAAATTGGGGGCTCTGGACATCATGCTTTATTCTGAGGGCAATTGCAAGCAAGCTATTCAGAATAACCTGATGGGATTCGTTTTTACAGGAAATCAGATTTCATAAAGAACTTTCCTCATAGTCATCGTCATACAGCAAGAGCTTCATTTTGGCACTCTACATTTACCAATGCGTAGGGGGAGAGGAAGTCTACTATGGGGCCCTTTTCTTCCCCATCCAGTACATTTAAAGGCCTTTCAATTTCTATTTCCCATTTGAGCCCTGTATTTCTTGCTCCTTGATGAAGGAGATGTGGATTCTACTTCATGACATAGTGTCCACACTTATGGGAGCAGGCATTTTTTTTCAGGCTTGTTCAGATGTTTGCATTATCTCTGCTAAAGGAATTTAGCTTAGGCCTGAGAATTCTGCCTCCAAGGGAAAGTGTTTTTTCTCCTAGGTCATTAACAAATTCAGAGCTCAGGATAGCCCGCATATCTCTTAAGTCTGTAAGTAAACCAGAAAGGTAAGAAATTTAAGGAATTGTCAGATGTAGAGTGCACAGTGCCTAGGATAAAGTTAAACATTAAATAAATGTCAGTAGTTGTGGTTATCATTACTGTATTCATCAGGATAATTAATGTTCAAAGGCTACAACAGGCAAACTCTTAAAATCTCAGTGGCTTACCACAATAAAGACTAATTTCTTGCTCGTGTGATATCTGATTTGAATCAGGCAGTTCTCCCCAACCAGGAGCTACACTATCTAGAACATGGGCCTCCACAGTCACCACAACAGGAAAGAAGGGAAAGATGGAGGAGGCACATCAGCTCTTAACTACCTCCATCTAGAAGTGATACCGCAATCCCTTTGCACATAGTCCATTGGTCAGAACTGGTCAAAGGCCCCAAGCCTGACTTCAGGGAAGGATGGGAAATGTGGGGAGCACTGGGGTATATGATAATTAATATGATTTCTGCCATAATTATTTAGGTAGGCAGGAATAGGTTTGCTTTCTCACCCCATTTCAAAAAGGATTTGGGAATAATGAAACCATATATAAAGAAGATTCAAAAGGCTTTGCTCAGTCATATTACTTAGCACCACTAACCCTTAGTTTTCTCTTTGGCAAAATGGAAAATCCTAAGAGTACCTACTTTGTGGAGTTGTTTTGGGTCATGAATATGACAATATATAGGACCAGGCTGACCTATTATGACTGCTCTGTAAAAATATTAGTTGGGTCTGGAGCTCTAGCCTTTTAGTTCTATAACGTCATTGAATCTCCTTCAAATTTAGTCTACACACAAACCCTGAACTGTTGTTTGTAGTTCTCTTTCTTTGCTTCTATAGCTGGTTTTGGGGATCCATTGGTTCATTTTCAGAGAGCTGTGCCTGATTGCTTCATAGTGTAAGCAGGACCTAGCACGTTGCCTGGCCCTAATCTGGTAATCACTACATGTTTTGAGTTTGGCATTGAAGAATGCACAGGCTTCAAGCCAGTAAGAACGGGGCCCGCTGGGTTTTTGGGCCTCCTTCAAAGGAGGCTCCATGATATGGGGGAGATCTGGGCCCTTGGATTCCCTAAATATTAAATATTCTGCCTCTGACTTTCAGTGTAATGCTGATCAAATTTCTTCTATTTCTGCCCCTGTTTTTCCATCTGTAAAATGGGAGGTAGTACAGCATGATTCTCAGGACATAGATTCTAGAGTCACATTGCCCTGGTCCGAACATTTGTTCTAACTTTTCCCCACTGTGTGTCTAGGGAGAATTATATTATCTCTCTTGAGCCTCAGATTTCCTGCCCATTAAAAAAGCATGCTAATAATTCTTACCTTGTAAGATTGGTATGAGGACTTGGGGAGAAAATTTGTACAAATCATTAGCACTGTGTTTTACATGTATCCAGTAATGTTGGGAAGTATCATTAAAATGAAAGGGTAGGTATTCTATACTACAAAGTACTACTCATCAACAAAAGAGAGTGAACTATTGATACCAACAACAATATAAATGAATTTCAAAACCTATGCTGAGCAAAAGAAGCCAGATGCAAAAGTACAAACTATTTACTTCTATTTTTATGAAAACTGTAGAAAAGACGAAACTAATCTATAGTGGAAAAAAAAACCAGGTAAGTGCTTAAGGCCTGGAATATGAGTCTGTGATGATTAATGTTACATGTCTACTTGACTGGGCCAAGGGATGCCCAAATGGCTGGTAAAATACTCTTTCTGGGTGTGTCCCTGAGGATCTTTCCAGAAGAGATTAGCATTTGAATTGGTAGACTGAGTAAAGGAGATAGCACCAAAAAAAAGGGGCAAATTTGTTCTCTTTACTTGAGCTGAGACATCCATCTTTTCCTGCCCTCCTTGTTTGGCAACTCCTGCTTCTGGGACTTCCAGACTGGGATCAGAACTCACACCATTAATTCCCCAGGCTTTCAAGCCTTTAGACTTGGGCTAAATTACAGGATCCAGCGTACAGATGGAAGGTAATGAGAGTTCTTGCCTCCATAACTGCATGAGCCAGTTCCTATAATGAATCTCCTTTTATGTCTATCTGTATATATCCTATTGGTCCTGTTTTTCTAGAAAACTCTGAGTAATTTGGGGCCTCACTGTAAAGGGGGCACAATGGAATTTGAGGGTGATGGAAATGTTTTATTTATTTATTTATTTATTTATTTATTTATTTATTTATTTAAAGAGGGAGCAAATAAATAAATTATTTATTTATTTAAAGAGAGATAATCTTAAGCAGCCTCCATGCCCAGCACAAAGCCTGATGCAGGGCTCAATCTCATGACTGAGATCATGACCTGAGCTGAAATCAAGAGTCAGGAGCCTAACTGACTGAGCTACCCAGGTGCCGCAAGTGTAGTTGGAAATGTTTTTTATCTGGATTGTGAGAAATTACATAGGTGTATCCATTTGTCGACACTCATAGACCTGAATATTTAAAACCAATGCTTTTATTGCACATAAATTATACTTTGGCAAAGTAGATTTAAAAACTAAAATAACCAAAAAAAAAAAAAATTAAAGGGTTGGACTAGATGACTTCTAAGTCCAATTCTAGGAGATCCTGCCAAGTATGGGCCCTGCTCTGCCCAGCAAATAAGACTTTCAGACCAGGGGCACTTTTTGCCTGTCCTCCCTTCCTCTGGGCCTCTGCCACGTCTCTGCACATCCTGATCCTATTTTCTACCCTCAAGCCAGCCCACTGCAGCTCTCTGCTGTGTCAGTAAACCAAGATAAGGTTGTAGGCTGGAGTGGTGTGAGGCCCTAGACATGAGTGGGAGCCCCAGTTATTAGCTCATAATGGGGATGAAAATGTTGGCAGCATCCCACTGCCATGAGGCTGGAGGACCCAGTGACCCTTCAGACTGCTAGGGCCTGCTGACCATGATTCACAAGCCAGCATGGGAGGCAGCAGGGGAGTCAGCTGATGGTGATGCTCCAGGATAGGGCCTTCTTTTTCTGAACATTAGCAGCTATGTCAAGAATAAGTCAGAGCCCCCTTTAGCTAATCAGAACTCCCAGAGCCACCAAATCCCAGAGCTAGATGTGGAGGGAAGCTGGAAAGGAGATAGGAATGTTCCAGCCTGTGCTAGGTGATTTGTACAAAATCTTTTGCTTCCCACTGTGATATTATGGGTTTGAACTGCTGATCACAATAATAGTAATAGCAGCTAGCATTAATTGAGGATTTACTATGTGCCAGGCACTTCCTAAAGGACTTCATATTCATCATCTCAGCTAACAATTATGTGACATAGATACCATCATTATCCTCATTTTTCTGGTTAAGAAATTGGGTCAGAGCACAGAGAGGTTAAGTTAACTTGCCCAAGGTCTCACAGCTCTAAGAGGCAGATTTGGGACTTGAACCCAGGTCATCTGATACCAGATCCTACAGAAAGCAGATGCTTTTGGTGTCCTGCCCTTCAACATACACAAAATGAGTTACTAGACCAGAGTCCTCTGTGAATCCTTCCACAGAAGAATCTAGTGGCAGAGCAGAGGCTGCAGGAATGTGGCCTTCCCCCACTTCTGCCTCCCAAATCTTGCACAGGTGCATGTAATCAGGGAAACCCAAACTACACTTAAACCCTAGCTCTAAAGAAGTCTAGGGATGTAGTTTTAACTTTTCCTGATTCTTTCAGAACAGGCAGACACAGTAGAAGGAAAGTGAATGGATGCTAAAGACCATATTACCCTGAGAGTCAACTCTGAGAACTGGGAATCAAAGGCCATGGAGTGGATACATAGAGTATTAGATGGGTCTCTGGGTAAGAAATAGCAAAAACCAGTGTTAGGAAGTATGCTTAAACAGAGATTTAAACTAAGACATACAGAGAATATCTCATGGCATCCAAAAACAACAATAAGTCCAGAAATGGTCTGGAACCGGGAAACATTATCACCTCTGGTCTCAGCCCTGGTCTGTGCATCTGCTTTATCCTTCTCCTGCCTTGAAGATGGGATTCCTCTACTTCTCAGATCCACACAGCAGGAAGCATGGCTGTCCTTACAAGGCCAACCTCCCAGAGTAATTGTTTGTCAATCTCTTTCTCTCTCCTTCCACTAATTCCAAGTGCCCAGGGTATAGATTTGGTTGGGCTGGGCTAGTGCCTGCCCCTGGTCACATGTATGAAAGCTAGGATAGGTGGGAATATATTGTACAAAACAGTAGGTGCGTATCTTCTCTCCCCACCCATTCCCTACCACTGGAGGTAAAGGTGGGGAGTTAAGATGCTGGGGAGGGGAGAGTTGTTGGTCCATAGGCTAAGAACACTCATATATATATACTATACACCATTCACTGGCCTAATCAAGGCTCAGAGATTTTTCAGATTGCTCCCATGTGAAAATATGCCTCCAAGCTGTTGACATTCAGACACCAGGCAAAGGATTACATCTGTTTACCCAGCTCAGGCCCTTTAAGGCAGCAGATTCAGCCACTCTCTATACACCCACAGATCACAGCAGCAATAGCCCTAGACAATCTACATTTATTTTTGGACCTTTTCTCACTCAGATGACATCTCTATAGTCTTGGCTCTTTGTTCAGCTCAATCCTGGCTTCTGGCCCTTTAGACTAATTGTCAGTTTTTGGTTTCCACACTCTACATCTCTGTTCTCTCAACCAGGCTTTGACTAGGCTTGGGCATGTGATCATATAATGTCCCTTCATGTCAAGTATCCTCAGGAAACCCATCACCCACTACCTTAAAACTGACCTCCAGCTCTTGTTCTCCAGCAACCTGTCTGGGCCAATCTGAGATGCCCAGGTTGAAGACTTCAGGAACATCCGTGGGCTTTGGCCATTTGTATTTGGCCAAACTCTTGGGCTTTGGTTCAACATTCTGTCAGTTTGAAATCTGTGCCAAACCTTGTGCCAGACAACAGGACACAGAGATGAAGAATATAAGGATGTTGCCTTCAAGGATACCACAGATATGGCAAAGGTGGAGCTCCAGCAGGCACTGACCATGTTAAACGTTGGATAGCAATCAAGAACCATCTACAAGGAACTGCTCTCCTAGGCCCAGACAGCCAAAGGAGAACTCACGATAGCCCAGAATGTCAGAGATAATTCTGATCCTGGCATAAGAATCTGGAAGATAAGAAGTCTTTGTTAGTTCCTCCTCCATGGGTACAATGAGGTATTCATGCTATTCCCCTCGGGACTTGGGAAGTCTTTTAGGCCCAAGAAAGGTCCGTGCGTCATCATAATTGTGTAATATGGCTGCCTTCTTTCCGCCCCACCCCTTGACATATCCTGGTCAGGCAAGATAAAGTTCTCTTGATGCGCTTGCTTCTGCGGCCACCATCAATCAAGCTTCCTTCAGTGGCCTTTGATTTGGCCTTCCAAAGAGCTGGAAATCTGGGGGCCACTTCCTTCCATCGGTCTCACCCCCTGCTTTTCAGCCACCATGTAAAGGGACTGATTCCATTTAAAAAGCACAGCCTCAAGTTTAACCACCCTGAGTTTGAATCACTTACCAGCCATGAAGACTTGGACAATTTTCTTAACCTCAGGGCCTCAGGATTATGTTTCATTTTGTTTTGTCTTTATCCAATGTGTAAAATAAGACTTAAGGAACAGCTTCATAGAGTTGATGGCCAGATTAAATAAAACAGTACATGTAAAGTCCCTCAAGCTTTACCAGACACCTAGCAGATGCTCAATAAATATAGTTCCTATTTATAGGTTCTAGGTTTGGTGAAATAAATGGACATGGTCTCCACATTCAAGAAATTTAGGATATTTATCATAAAAATAGATGGCTTCTTTATCATAAACATGGATGAGTAGGCCTACCTGTATAATTGTAATCTATAAATTGGACAATAAGATCTACTCCACAGGATGTGTAGGCACTGTTAGCCCCCACTTTACTGATAAGATGATGAGGCACAGAGAAATTGAGTGACTCATCTGTGGTCACAGAGCTGGGAAGTAGTAGAACTGGGATTCGAACTACCCTCTGGCTTCAGAGCCCATGTTCTTGCCACTTCACTCTGCTATCTGCATCATCTTGCTAAGCTAAGTGAATATGAGGAGTCACCAGGAAGCAGAAGGTAGTAGAAAGAAGGTCAAAAAAAAAAAAGAAAAAAGAAAGAAAGAAAGAAAGAAAGAAAGAAAGAAAGAAAGAAAGAAAGAAAGAAAGAAAGAAAGAAAGAAAGAAAGTCAAATTTGGAGTCAGGAAGGTTGGAATCTGACTTCACAATGATGGTGGCTGTGGGCAGATTACTCTGTTTCCTTATTGGCAAAATTATACCAGGAATAAACCCTGTCCAAGAGTTCCTATATAGATCTCACTAGGCCCATTGGTTCAATAAGTGGTTGTTGGAAGCCTACAGTGTGCCAGGCACTGTCCTAGGTGCTGGGGATGAAGCTTTGAACAAGAGACATAGCTGGTCTCAGATCAGGTCCCTGCCCTGCTATCTAATGAGAGAATAAGATTGTGTGCTTGGCAGTATTTCCCAAACAGATGTTTGTCATTAGTAATAAGCAAATGAAAATGTTTGCATCTCTACAGGGACTGGATTAAAGCAAAACAACAACAATAATAACAACAACAGGTACCATGTATTAAGCATTTTCTCTGTGCTAGGCACTATGTTAAGCTCTTCGTGTGGATTTTCTACAGCAGTCCCTTCAAAACATTGCATAGAGGCATGATAATAGGTTCTCATTTTACCAAGGGAAAAAACTGAGGCCTAGAGAGGTTGTTAATTAGCAGCCAGTTGAGCAGTGGAGCTGGTTTTCAAACATAGGTGATCTGCCTTCAGAGCCTCCAGTCCTAAACATCACACCATATGGCTTCCACTTCATCTTACTGCTGCTTCTGGCTACTTGTATCAGGAATATATTTAGAGACATCTGGAAGTCTTGTGAAGGGCTTTATCTTTAAGTGTGGGGAATTTAGCTCACAAGCCTCCATTGTCTAGTCAAGCCTGGCCTTGATCCTGCACTTACTTTAGACATAAAGACAGATGCTCAGCTGAAGGTCTGGGGAGCAGAGCGCCATGGCATTCACTGGCGAGGCCTCCAAGAAGTTACCTCACCACTGGTCTTTACATCACTGCTGGCCAAGCCAAGAGCCTGGGTTGTGTCCTGAATCTAAAAGCCTGACCATAGGCTTTTATGAAGCTGTATCTTGCTGAGAACTTCCTGGGCATTACCTCACTTGTCCTCTATCAGCTTCCCCAGAAACTGTGGCTGGAAGCCTCATCCTAGATTTATAGATTGTGGAGCTACAGGCTCCAGAAAAAGGAAGTGACCTTTTCAAGGTGTCCCAGTACAAATGGGTACAGAGATGTGATTCCCAATCCCAAAATGTCATCTGCAGCGTTAATGGCCAGAGACCTCAAATCGCACCACTAGGGGCAGCAGAGATCAAACAGGAAGTCTGTATTCCTGACTTAATCCAAGACCTTTTCCCTGCATGGAGCTACATTCATTCTTTCACTGAACAGATATTTGTTGATCACCTACTATGTGCCTCAATAGGCACTAGGAATAGCAAGGTGGATAAGGCAGATGCAGTTCCTGCCATTACAGAGCTCAAAGGCCAGCAAGGAAGAGACCTGAATGTTCTGAAGAGAACAACACAGAAGGCTCTGGGACCCATATCTGGTGACCTACCTTGTACAGGGGATCAGAAGAGACCATCATTGAAAATGATGTTTATGGGGCAGCCCCAGTGGCGCAGCAGTTTAGCGCCGCCTGCCGCCTGGGGCGTGATCCTGGAGACCGGGGATCGACTCCTACGTCGGGCTCCCGGCATGGAACCTGCTTCTCCCTCTGCCTGTGTCTCTGCCTCTCTCTCTCTCTATGAATAAATAAATAAATCTTTTTAAAAAATCCAAGATCTTTAAAAGAAAGAAAGAAGAAAGAAAGAAGAAAGAAAGAAAGAAAGAAAGAAAGAAAGAAAGAAAGAAAGAAAGAAAGAAAGAAAGAAAAAGAAATGATGTTTATGGTGACACATAGGATGAGGGAGATTGTTTCCAGTGAAGAGGAGAGAGTGGTACTCTAGGCAGAGGTATTACATACAGAACCAGAAAGAGGTTCATTTGAAGAAACTGAAATATGGTGAAAAGGACAGTGGCAAGAGATATGACTAGTGGGTAGGTACAGGCAAGATGAGGAGGACTTTGAGGTCTGTATTATTTTCTGTACTGCATAACAAATTACCACACATTTATCAGCTTAAGACAATACCCACTTATTACATCAGTTTCTGTGGGTCAAGAGGCATCAGAACCCAAAACTGCCAGCAAATCCTGAGCGAATATGCTATTCAGGGGTGGGTACATGTTAACCAAACTCACATTATAGCTTAAAAGTGAAATGCGATCCATATGGTTAACACTTAAATCAGAACATCCTTGAGGACATCATCAATTCATCATCTTCCACCAAGATATATGGGAAATCTAATTGCAATCAGAATGCCAACCTCTTAATTCATAATAATAGTGTCTGCTGAAAAAAGAAAATCCTGGAATCTTCATGTCCAAGACATTCTCTGAAAGTGGAAACACATGGGAAACCACAGCATACTCAGGTGGCTGTTTAGCAATTGTCTTAGAAGTATCAGTGATGGGAATTAGTTCAACAGAACCAGACTAAGATATCCTGTTGCAGCTACTTTATAGTAGGTTCATTAGGGCCGATGGGATGAGACATTTTTGAAGTATACCCTCAGTAAATGGCAGCTACTATGACTATGACTATTCTTTGTTTTAATATCACATCTGAAGTCATTAAACTAAGTAACTTCCAAGTTCTCTTATAGTACTGATGTACTGTGGTTCCAAAAGCAGCTATTGCTTATCCTAGGGTATAGTCCAGAGCCAGAGCACATTGCCTCCTGAATAGTAGAAGCCTTTGCCATCACCATCAACATCAACATCATCATCATCAGTAGTAGTAGTAGTAGTAGTAGTAGTATAGAAAGCAGTCATTATCTAGGGAGTTCTGCCTACCTTTAGGACATGCTATTAAGTGCTACTGATGTTATCCCATTAAATATTCACAATAACTCTGCTGGGTAGTTATTCTTGCTCTCAATATGCAGATGAAGAAGTAAGAAACTGAGGCTCAAATAGATAGTATAGTTTGACCACCAAGGAAATGAAAGAGACAGAATTCCAATTGCATCCAACCCACTGCCACTCTGCCACACAGATAAAATGGATCATGCTTTGCATATGTTCTGAGCAAGTGCATGCTGTAAATTCAGCCTCTTCTCTCCCACTCAAGAAAGTAAATTGGATTGCAAGTGAGTGAGAATGATGTCATTATAGAGATAATCTTGAACCTACTTTAATTTATTGAAAGAGGAAGTATTTATACAAACATTGGTAGTTATTAATATGATGACTGCTGGCTTCCCAGCAGGTCCCAAATACCTGATAGTCCCCATCAGTGTAGTCCTCAGTTATTCTAGAGGGTCCCCCAAAGATGCATTACCCATAAAACAACCTATCAGCTGTCATCATATGTGGGTATCAGTCACTTTTTTCTCTCGTTTCTGCCTTCCATGTTTATGTCCATCATCCACATGGCCCCCTGGAGTCAACTTCCCACTGAGCTGGGGCCATGCTTTCATACCCAGGTCATGAAGTGGCACATTCATTTACTCATTCATTCATTAATTCACTCAACTAATATTTATTGATAGTCTACTTTGTGCCAGGCATCATTCTCAAGCCTGGGGAGAGAATGGTGACTAAGACTGACAGATCCCTGGGGAGAGAATGGTGAATAAGACTGACAGATCCCTGTGTAGCTAATATTCTAGTTGGGGCTGAGAAGAATAAACAATTAACAAATGGGTAGCTGAACAAATAAGAACATTTTAGATAGAGATAAGAAATACAATGAAAATAAGACTGCCAGGGTGGAGAAGAACTAGATAGGATGGTATAGAAGACACTGTTGATGCCTCACCCCACATTTCCTTGGCCCATCTTTGACTTCACTGGCAACTGCAATGGTCAATTCCCAGGCACAAAGACATCCCACTTGCCTCTCCCCATTTTTCCTTCTGAGGGCGTTTTCTGGTGCCACAGGATTATGCTCCAGCCACACACAGAGATTAACTACTCCAGGGCCAGCCTTTAACCAAGGAGGCAATAGCCAGTGGATAAATACTCTAGCATCTCCATCTCTTGGTGGGACAGTTCTGAGACATGTTCTACATGATATCCCAGAGGTCCCCAGTGGGACTGATCCTTGATTTCCTATAGAAGTAGCCGACTCAGTAACACCCTGTTAACACACCCATCTCTCTTAAACTGTTCCAATTCCCTCACTTGTGCTTTCTGAGATCACTTCAAAATAAGCCACCTGCACCAAGTCTCTTTTAATGTCTGGTTGTAGGGAACCCAGGATGGCATCACTGAAAAAGTGATGTTTGAGCTGAGACCCAAATAATGTGAAGTACTCAAGATGTCAAGATCTGAAGAAGAGAATTTTCCAGGAAAACGGAGGAGCAGGAGCCAAAACCCTAAGGCTTGAAGGAGCTGGTGAACTCAGGTTACAGAGAAGGCTTGTGTGGCCTGAGCACAAGGACAGATAAGAGCCGGTAGGAAGTAAAATTGGAGAGGCAGGGAAAGGCAGGCCATGGCAGAAAGCTTGGATTTCATCCCAAGTTTAATAGAAGCATTGGAGGATGGTAAGCAGGGGAGGAACCCCACCTGATCTGCATTTGGTGCATTGTTGAGAAGAGATTGTGGGATGGTGTAAGTAGAAGCAATGGCTACTTAAAAGGCTAGTTCTGCTGTGACCAGTCTCAGAATTGCCCTTAAATGGTTCCACTGAGTTTTGCCTCTAACACCTCCTCTCCTTTGACGATGCAAGACAGAGTCCAAACCCAGATGTTCTTCTGATCTTCTATTTTCCTAAGCAAGGTATCCTCCCAGCACCTTCCACCTTGCAAAACATAAGCTCCCATATATGAAAACGCAGACTGATATAGGCGTATATGGTGAGGGAGGGAAATGTGAGCTGTATCAACAACAGCCAAACCACAATCTCTCGTGTATTGCTAACAAGGGTGTCGCCTACCTTTCCTCCAAGTCCTGTGTCACACACTCTGCTATCATGGTTGCCATAAATGGCCATGTGACAAGTGCCACATGACACTAAGGTCAACATGGATCAGAATTCAGAGCCCCTCTAAATATTCCAAAAGAGTCCACATGGGGTAATTAGTGAAAAATCTAGACTTTATTGAATATCTCATAGGTAAGGTGGAGAAGAAAGCTTACATTGCACACCTATGTATTCCTGTTTTCCCAAAGACTCTCTCCTGAGATGAGAGAGGTGAAAAGGAGGCAAGTGTCAGGGAGGAGCCAGATCAAGCAGGGCCTTTTTTTAATTTCTTTTTTTTTTCTCCCTCTCTGATTTCTTCCCATTCAGTTTTCCCTCCCTTCTCCTATGATCCTCTGTGCTATTTCTTATATTCCACATATGAGTGAAACCACATAGTTGTCTTTTTTTAATTTAAATTCAATTAGCCAATATATAGTACACCATTAGTTTCAGATGTAGAGTTCAGTAATTCATCAGTTGCATATAATTCAGATTCAGATCACTACATTTATATTTTGGGGGTAAATACCCAATAGTGCAATTGCTGGGTCATAGGGTAGCTCTATTTTTAACTTTTTGAGGAACCTCCACACTGTTTTTCAGAGTGTCTATATCAGCTTGCATTCCTACCAACAGTGTAAGAGGGTTCCCCTTTCTCCACATTTTTGCTAACATTTGTTATTTCCTGACTTGTTAATTTTAGCCATTCTCAGTGATGTAAGGTGGTATCTCATTGTGGTTTGGATTTGTATTTCAAGCATGGCATTTTATGTCATACTCAGGAGCACTTGTTTTGTTTTTGTTTTTTGTTTTGTTTTGTTTTGTTTTGTTTTGTTTGGGGGGGTTATGCTAAAATAAGACCCAAACTACACATAACAAAGCACAGGGCTGAGATGGCCAAGGTCAGATTAAAGCAGAGTCACGACAAATGCTGACTATGTGTCTAAGTTTCTTGTACCTGCTGTAACGAATTACTATCAACTTAGTGGCTCAAGCCAACATAAGTGTGTTGTCTTGCAGTTTGGGAGGTCAGAATTCTAAAATAGGTCTGCAGGGCTAGTTTCTCCTGAAGGCTTTAAGGGAAAATCCCTTTCTTTATCTTTTCTAGCTACTGGAGACTTCCTGGGTTCTTTGGCTTATGGCTTCTTCCCCACAGTACTCTAACCCCTCTACTGTCATCTGCCAGTCTCTGCTTCTGACTCTGATCCCCCTGCTCCCTCTTTTGAGGGCCCTTATACATTGGGCCCGTAATCCATAGTAATCTCTCTGTCTCAAAATATTTAAACTTAATCACACCTGCAAAGTCTACTTGGGCATGTAAGAATATATTCATAGGTTCTGGGATTTAGTTTGTGAACATCTTGGCGGGGAGTGAGGGGCATTGTTCTGTCTACCACACTAAGTAAGCGTGTTTTTAGATGAAGAATTGGAACGTAAATTTTGTGCTGAGTTTTATTAAGAAATAAATTGATTCTAGTTTCGGCCTCAGTTGGCATCCTAGCACTAGCCAGTCAAGGTGGCGGCAAAAGAGTAGGGACAGGTCTGTGCAATGTCTCTCCAGTCCTGGGAAACCAAGGTATATGCTACTGTCATCATACTCAAAAGCAACAAAAAAAAAGTTGTTGCCGTAAAAAGAAACCTCCGGACCTGGGTTCTGATCTATTTACATAATAGGTGTTTGACAAATGTTGGCCCACTCACTATTCTCAGAAGGTGTGAATGAGTATTGCTTAGGAGCAGTGAATTAGGTACTAGAAGACGTAGGCTCTTTCCTTGCTCCACCACTCCTTGCTGGGTGACTTAGGAAAGTTGCTTCCCCTCTCTGGGCCTCTGTTTCAACAGATACAACATGAGGGGCTTCCAAAGAAAAGAGCAAGTTTGCTCTAACACTAGCCTCCCAGGTTTCTAATGCCAGTAGCCCATCTGACCACCTCACCTTGAATTGACCGGAAAATATCATGCCCACAAGACGTGGCATTTGCTGTCACATGGCCACATAGGGCCTGCAGCACTAGGGCCAAACTCCTGAGGCCCCTTCACGTGGCATGACCAACAGCTCCCCCATCCCTGGGACCTTGGGCAAGGATGCAGGCAGCAGCCGGCAGCCACAAGCATGTGCTATTTCTGTGGTTTCTACTTAGAACAGTTTCCTACTTCAACCTGCCAGTTCCTTAAAAGCATTAGGCTGAGGTTTTCCCGAATGACTCCACTCTATTTTCATAAAGGGGTGGAGGGGCTCCTCCTGGGAGCCAAGCCCAGAGCAGGAATTCCACATGAATTAAGGGTATAGAAAGCTTGGAAGTCTGTCTCCTGGAGAAAGAGAAAAATAGCCTGGTGGGTGGTGACTTTTAGAGAGTAAAGAGAGTTTTTCCACTAGCCAGGTTCATGGGCTCAGTTTGCTTAGGTGGCTGCTCTATTTCTTTCTCTGGTCCTCATTTCCCGTGTTACATGAGGGGCTTGGGTCCTCCCTCTACGTTCTAGGCACTCCTAGGCCTCTCAATTAGACTGTTCGGTATAGATTAAGGTAATTTTAAGAGTAGTAGCCAATACTTCTATAAAATTTTCTGTGCTGTTCTAAGCACTTTATAAATATAGTTTCTCTTCTCACTCATAGTAACGCTCCTAAGAGGGCACTCTTACTATCCTCATTTTACATATGAGAAACAGAAATAGGGTTGACAAGTCAGGATTTGAACCCTGGTAGTTTAGCCCAAAGTCCACCCTGCTAGCTCTCTTAAAATAAGACCTTTCTGGAGGCAGACAGCTTAATATTGGGAAGAATGCAGTCGAATTAGTCTCAGAGGGCCTAGGTTTGAGTCCTGGACCCATTTTGTGGGTGGTCTTGGAGGTGTCACTGAATTCTTTGGAGCTTCAATTTTCTCATCTATAAAATAGGGCCATTGTCCCCAGGCTGATAATCTCCCAGATCTGTGAGGAATCTGAGGTGATGATTATTCATAAAGAAGCTCAAGAACAAGATAAGCAGTCTCCCAGCAGAGACTTTTACTATTGTTATTATTCCCATAGAAGCCTCTACCCACAGTTCCCTCCACACTACCCCCCACTCCTCCCCCCCCCGCACACACACACATAGGGCTGCTTCCACTTTGAAGGGACTCTGGGAGGAAGGCCCAGTTGACATCCTAGCAGTTCCAAAGCCCACTCCCTGGCCTGGAGGTAGGAGGGAGGCAATACCATTTTAGCAGCCTTGAGTCAGAGCCTACAGTCCTGTGAGGGCTGGGCGTCTCCCCCTACCCTGTGAGTTTATGTGCAGGCATCTGTGTATGTGCATCTGTATGACCAGCCTTGGCCACTGACCCCAGACATCTATCCATCTGCCTTCTAAGAGGCCTCTCCAATTTAATCCACCCAAACAGAACTCTTGATTTCCCTCTTGAAACCTGCTTCTCCTGATCTACATCTTGGTAAGTGCTACAACCATCTACACAGGCTGCTCGGGCTAACACCTTCCAGACCTCTTCCTCTTTTATGACCCATATCCAGTCCATGAGCAAATTATGTTGACTTTCCAATTCTATCCCCCTGTTTTTTCTGACTCTGCCCTCTCTTGTCCATCATGCTACCACCACCATGAGCCAGGGGAGAGATAATGGTTTCTCTCCATCTTGTGGTTGGTCTATCCCAATAGCCTCCAACAAGACTCCCTGTGTGCACCTTGCCCCCTGCCTCTTTCACATCTCTTCCTGACATAACCGGAGGGATCTTTTGAGAACACAAAACACTCCCTGTCAACCCTCTGCTTATAACTCCCCCGTGGCTTACATAGTCAAAAATTAAACTTTTTACATGATTTAAAGCCCCCTTGAGAGGTACTTAACTGTCTGGCTTTATCTTGTACCACTCTCCCTCTTCTTGTTCATTTGCTCCTGACACACAGTCCTTCTTTTGTTTCTCAAACAAGCCAAACTCATTCCCACCTCAGGACTGTTTGCATCAGCAGTTCCTCTGCCTATAATGCTCTGCCCTCACATATTTCTATAACTGGCCCTTTGTCATCACCTAGATTTCAATTCAAATGCTACCTTCTCAGAGGGACTTCCCCAACTACCTTGTTTAAATATGTTTCCTGCTCCCAACCACTCCTCTCAGAGAGATACCTCTCTTGGTTTCATTAGAGTATTTATCCATCATCTGACTTTATTGTGTTTATTTCTTTGATCAGTCATTTACCATCTGTCCCCATTGCTAGAATGATCATGAAGGCTCAGATATGTGCATTGTTTTTTGCAGTTGTATCCAGAGTGTATCTCCAGTTGGAGTGGGGATCTTGCACATGAAAAAGACTCAGTAAATATTTGTTGAATGGCTACAAGTTAACTCTCTTGGTTTCAGTTTCCCCATTAGTAAAATGAAGAAGGAGAAGGAGACAAGTCATTTGAAAAGACCCTCCTGGTTCTAACTCTGGACTTTCAAGTTCCCATTGGGATGATGGGTGGTAGATGGATGGATAGATGGATGGATGGATGAATGGATGGATGGATGGATGGATGGATGGATGGATGAACAGACAGATGAATGATTCCAGGGGTTTTATTGAAACCACCTAGGACAAAGGGAGTATCAGGAAGAAGATGGGGAGAGAGAAAGAGGGTAGGTCACTCCACTGGGAGTTTGCTTCACCTATACCAGTTGAGAAAGGGGCATGATTCCTTCCATCCTTTCTTACCCTACAGACCACCTTTCCCCATGGCTGTACTGGGAAGATGGCAGCAGCAGCTGCCTGCCCAGAGCTCCACCCAGAAGATAAAAGGAACCAAAGGAATGTGCTGGCAAGGCTGGTGTCCCTGTCTCCTCAGGGGTGTAAATGGCTTTCCTGCTCCCACAGGTTCAAAGAGCACTTCATTTCACAGCAAAAGTACAGCTAATGAGAAACAGATTTTCTGGCTCTGGCCACAGCACTGAGAACCCAGGAGGCAAAGGAAAGCCCCCAAGAACCTGGATATGAACATCTGTACCACAGGGCCTTTTCCTCTCCTTCTCTCTCGGGCCATCCAGCTGTCTCAGCCACAGAGGAAAGGGGTTGTTGAGAGGTGGGGATCAGGACAGGAGCAGAGTCTACATATAGATGGTTGAGAGGGGCCCTCAGGAGGAAGGCTTCTGAACTATGGACCTTCTAATCATTCTGAGTTGGGTTGGGTTTTTTTTGTTGTTGTTGTTGTTGTTTTGTTTTTTTGGTCTGGAAGCCAAGTTGGGCAATACCTAACAAGAACAATAGTTTCCTTGTTCTTGGGGCTGCCAAGGTGCCAGCTACAGGGTAGCCCAGCGGGAAGGCCATTGGCTTCAAGGCCACAAGACCTGATTAATAGACTCTGGGCCTTAGTCTTCTCTGCTGTCTATTGAGCACACTAGTAGTGATCACTGAGAATCCCAGAATTGCTATCCATCATGCAGTGCAAATAACAGATTGAGGCCCAGAAGACCTGGGTTCTAGCCTTGGGTCTGCCATGTGTATGACTTTGGGCAATGCAGACTGGGACAGTAACTCTTGGATGATTCTTTTAAAAGAGCCTAAGTTCAAATTCTGGTTCTTTCTCTCATTTTTCTGGTAGTGTTTGGGCAAGTTAACTTGGCATCTCTGAGCCTGTCTTCTCATCTATAACCCACACCAATAATATCAACTTCATGGGCATGGAGTGAGGATTAAATGAGAAGAGACACATAAGCTACTATACTAAGTAGGTGCTTAAGGACAAGGATAGAAACTTGTTTGCTCAAAGATCTTAGAAGGAACAGAAAAATCTGTGCCCAAGTCAGAAGACAAATCCAGGTTGGACCCATGGCCAAAAAATCCAATAAAGGCAACAATAGTAGAGTGATTGCAATGTCACATACTATAAGCTCAGAATCTTAGTCTCTCCAGAACAACATGTAGGGCAGGTACTACTGTTTTCCCCCAATAGTTAGAACCAGGACTTACAGAGAGAAAGTTGGATTCCAGAATATATGCTAAATCACCTCTTCTTCAAAGCTTTTCCCTTGTAGCCTTCTCCCCCATCCTCTGGGTGCCTGAATACCTCTGGGGGCCTAATCTGTGTCCAGTCTTCAGTGGGCACAAAGTTCCCAATCTAGATCATTAGCTCATCCCTTTTACCCACCTCACTTTTCAGGGTATTAGAAGGAGTATTTCATTCATTCAGCAAGCATTTCCTGAACACTTACTATATGTTGGGCATTTGAGACACAATAGTAAACAGAACAGAAAAAGAAAAATCCTCTGTCCTCATGGAGCTTATATTCTGAAGGGGTGGGAGGAGGATAAAATGAACAAATGGACAAATAAAAAGTCACAGTTTCACTGGCATTAGTTTGTTAAAGATTAGTAAGATACTTATTTGTGGGGTCCTGAAATAATTTGGTTCTTGCATTATTCACTGTAACGTTTAACACTAGCTATGTACCAGGCATTATGCTACGAACTGAGATTTAAAATATGAATAACGTATGTTATTTGGTGAAATTCTATGCTAGAAGGAGAGATCAAAATATTACATAATTGTAATACATGGTGCTAAGAACTGTTCTGGAAGAATTTCCCTCAGTGTCTCAAAGAGGGGATGAGGGAAGAACCAGGAAAAGTCTGAGAAAGGCTTCACAGAGAAGATAACATCTGAGCTTGTCCTTAAAAGATAAGGATGAATTCACCAGACAGAAATGTAGGGAAATACTTCCTGGAGTAAGAATAGTCATAGAAGGAAAAATATGCAAAAAAAAAAAAAAAAAAGGGCAAAAATATGCACAGCATGTTTGAGAACTCAGAATATACATTTCTATGTAGGTAAAGAACAGGATGAATGCAGGGGAGAAATGAGACTGGGGAGTACTATAGGAACTCTAGGTGCCAGCAGGTAAGTAGTGAAGAGTCATGGGTGATTCTTTAAGAATGTGACCCAGTCACACATGTATTTTACTTACCTGTCTTCATCATCACTAATCCCTTCTTCAGCTGTGTCTAAACTGATGCTAAATCTATGTTTTGGGTATACTTAAAATGGGTTATTTCATCTTTTAGTTCTAGAATTTCCAGTTGATTTTTTGTCAGTTTCTTTTTTTTTTTTGTCAGTTTCATTTCTCAGTAGAAATTTTTCGTCTTAAAAAAAATTTTTCATCTTTTCCTCTATTTCTTTTTTAAGTAGGCTGCATACCCAGTGTGGAGCCAACATGGGGCTTGAACTCATAACCCTGAGATCAAGACCTGAACTGAGATCAAGAGTCAGGTGCCCAACCAACTGAGCCACGGCACATCCCCCCACCTTTCCTCTATTTTCTTAACATATGAATCAGTTATTTCCCAGTCTGTGGCTGGTAACACCAATATATGGATTTCCTAGAGTCTTTTCCTCAGCAGACCATTGAGGGGAGAGCAGTATTCCTTCAAAGGGTATGGTGGACATGATTGATATATTTGTTGGGGCAGGATCTGGAGAGATTCTGATGGAAGAGGGTAGGACAGCAAGGAGGATTTCAGAAAGGGGATGTGGAAGAATGTGGGTGACAAGGGTGTGGACTCTCCAGCCTGGGCCCCCTCCATAGTCATTGCCTACCAGCCAGACTGGGAGTAGTACAGCATCAATCACTTTCCCCTCCACCCTGCTCCAGCTGGGAAAGACATCCTGGCTGTGTAAACTAACCTTATGAGTCTAATTCCAAGAAGGCCAAGGAATTTGACAGGAAACAACACAAGCTAGTCGTCTTAGATCTCTGTCTGGGCTTGACGTGATTGGGTCTGAAATAGCTACAGAGAGCTTCATTATTAGACATTTTGAACCCACAAAGATACACACATGTTTGCATGCACAAACAGGAAGGTTTAAAACAAGGCCACCAAAGGGGTAAGGCCATACAGGCCTCTACACAGGAACTGAGACCAAGGCTTCAATTTCAAGTCAGATCCCCAGTGGAGGGTGTTTGACAGGCCTTGTCACTCAGATTCCAAAAATCTGTCTCCACAGCCAAGAATCCTTCATCTCTGTCCCCACTCTCCATCTTGACTATTCTTGTGCATTGCAGGCGGCTCAGAGGTGGCTGTTTTCAAGTGCAGAGTGAGCCATCTCTGCCAAGAGCTTGTCTTGCCAATCACTTCCTTGGCCCTGGCCCTCAGCTCATCCAAGTCTGACATCACCCTTAACCCCCCACCACCACCCCCAGAATAAAGAGCCACCTCAGAGGCTGTGACTGCCAGACCTAGTCCCACTCTGTCCCAGACATTTCTAGCTGACAACTCAGAGACACAGAATCCCTCCCAGCCATATGCACAGCCCTCACTGCTCAGGGTGGTCTGAATACTCCAGATTTACTCTGCTGGGAGCTTGATCATCTGACATGGGAGGGATGGACGGTGTCAGGTGCTGGTCCCCCAGAGGCTAAAGGGTCCTAGCCCTCATGCACCCAGGAGCCTCAAGGGGCCTTAGAGTGGTCTTTTCTCTTATTGAGTCTGGAATGAGTGCTGCCTTAGGTCTGAGGTAAATAAGAGTAATCACATCATGGACTCAGGAGCTGGATCTTGCTGACTTCACTTACTGGCTTTGTTGTTCCTAGCTCTGTGGCCTTGGGCAAATTGCTTAACCATTTCTTCATCTTTTCATTCTTTATGTAAAGTGGAGCTAGTTACCTTATAAGGTTATATTAGGATTAAATGAGTTGATACATGTAAATTTCTTAGAACAAGTGCCTACCAGCTAAGAAGTTGCTAATAAGTAATATCAGGAGAGGCAAAAGGAGAGTAAGTAGTTTATAGGGACAGAGTTTCAGTTTGGGGAGATAAAAAAGCCCTAAAGATGGATGGTGGTGAGGGTTACACAACAAGGTGAATGTATGTAAAGCCACTAACCTATACACTGAAAAATGTTTAAAATGGTAACTTTTATGTATGTATATGTTACCATAATTTTTTTAATTAACAGCTGTTATTACTTGAGGGGCTACACTTTCAGGTCCTCATGGGGCTCTGAGATAAACATGGTATTTTTGCTGCCAGGAAGGGGGAACAGCCTTCTCCTTTAGTATGGAATTTAGGTTTCTCATTGGGCTCCAGCACCTTTTCCCACAAAAGACAATTCAGCTCTCAAGTCTCCAGGGTTCCACCAAGAAATTTGGTTACCTAGGGAGCTCTCTGAATTGCAGACACTTGGACACACATACACACAGACATATCAAAGAGATGGACACATAGAAACATGCCCAAGGAGGCAGACAAGGAAGAGTTGCAAAAGGATGAGGTAATCTAAGAAAGAACTCTGGTGTCTGGAGATGGATGTTCCAGGTAAGACCCTGAAGGAAATTGGATGAGAATGGGGGTGGAGTGACCAACCACATGCTCATTACATTGTCCAGGTCTTGATTCAGGCTCTACCTACTTGGAGTAGCCTCTCTGATCCTCTCCAAACCCTTCTAAACCCTCCCATGGTCTCAGCCTTGGCTAAAGGCTCCCTCCAGCAGAGGGCCCTCCCTGCTTCTCTACCCTCTTGAGGGCCCATTGCATCAAAGCCTCAATATATTCCTCAGCTCTTGTTCATCAATTGCTTTGTGTATTCCCCCTCCTTAAAGATGGGAGCTGTGGCTTTTCTTCCCTGCACTCCTCTCCTTGCACACTACCCCTAATGGAGCAGACCTCACCTATGTCTTTTTAAATGATGACATATTGATGAATTTTTTGAAATACACACACACACACAGTGTATTTGCAGGAACACCAGTTCCATGGGATATCAAGAGGTATTGCAAGAAAAGAAGGTTCCATAGTCTAATATATTTGGGAAATACTGAGCTAAGTAAAGTTAAACAGGTTTATTATAGAGGACATATCAGAGACTATAACATGCTAACAATTATTTCAGTAGTGTGTTGGAGCCAGCTCTTACCAGCCCATTCGGCACATCTCTTCCCAGTTTCACATTCAATGATGCAACATTGGTAACTTGACTTGGCTTTGGTGGAAGTATTTACACCACAGAAATCAGCAAGCACTACAAATCTGAGATTTTGGGGTTTTTTTTTCTTTGTTTGTTTGTTTTGTTTTTCCAGAGAGCTGGTTTACCAGCACATTACTAAATATCACTTCAGGAAGAGATTACAGGATGCAGGTTTTCCTAGTGTATTTGACCATAACATTCCTTTGTCCTCTGGTGGGAAGCATCATGAGAGAAGTAGTGTTCCACAGAACATTTTATGGGGAAAGTTGTCCTATACAAAGATGCTTTAACCTAATGCCAAGGGAGATGATTCAGAGGAACTTATATTAATTGAGCCTCTGCTGTGTGCTCAGCAAGATATTGGTACTTTATGTACATTATCTCACTTAATTCTTACAACAACATTGGAAAAGCTATAAATATTGTCCACATTTTACAGATGAGGAAACAAAAAATCAAGGAATTTCCCCAACTTCACACCACCAGGAAGTGGCAACACAAAGCCGGTCTCAATCAGAGATTACAATGTCTAATGGGGGAGTATTTGCAACAAGATTTAAGTCATTTTAGAAGGGTTTGTTAAATGATTAGTAGACAAGTCATGAGCTGTACTTAGAATCTAGTCATCTAGAATTGCCAGCGACACTTCTAGAAAATAACAAAAAAGTTACTGAAAATCTCAGCTGGCCCACATCTTGTCTTCTTCCTACTTGTCATCTGCCATGGGCTGACACTGCAGAATATCACAGATTTCAGAATCTCCAGGGCACTTAAGAAAAAATGCCCAGGACCTGAGCTCAGCCCTCCCCCAGGGCAGTTCTCACCTGCAGCCAGGATTGAGAACCACTGAAAATTATATGGAAAGGCCCTTAGAGACCAGCCAGATTAATTCATTTTAAATATGGGGAAACTGAGGCCCACAAAGGGGAAGTGGCCTGTCCAGAACCATACACCAGTCAGCTGCAGAACGTTAGACCAGTGCCTAAGCTTCTTGGTCCCTGGGTGATTCCCTTTCCACCTAGCATAAAGGGTCTTCAGAACTCATTGCCTGGGATGCCTGGGTGGCTCAGCGATTGAGCTCCTGCCCCTGGCTCAGGGTGTGATCCGTGGTCTCAGGGTCAGGTCCCACATCGGGCTCCCTGCCTGGAGCCTGCTTCTCCCTCTGCCTTCATCTCTGCCTTTCTCTCTCTGTGTCTTTCATGAATAAATAAATAAATAAAATCTTAAAAAAAAAAAAAAAAAAGAACTCACTGCCTAAAAGAGATTATGTCAACTGAAACCCAAACTGATTTTGGATAACTGAGAATTGGTTACTTTTCCACCAAGGAAGAACTAACCTTATCAGCTAACAGTATTCCAAGTGCAATGGGAAGCGCCTGGAGAGTTTGAAGCTCACAAACCACACCAGATGTCCTAGGAAATACATCAGAACACCAAATCACAGTCTTATAAGCTAAGGAACTCACCCCTGTCAGGCTGACCATGGTAAGACCAACCCACCTTTGCTGCAGTGACTTTTCTTCCCATCATTAATTAATTAATTTGGTCAGTCAGTACTGGCTTACCTGGAGGGCATTGTCCTTGACAGTCCTACAGTGAGCAAAATATACTAGACAAGTTCCAAGGAGCTTACATCTAGTGGGGGAGAAAAACAATGAAAATTAATCATATAATAAGAAATTGTGGAACGTGTTATGTGGAAAATAAACAGTAATGTTATGAAGAGTTTTGGGGGAGGAGGAAGTCACATCAAGTGAGCTAGTCAGGGCAGAGGGAAGAGCAAGTGCTACGCTGGTTGGGATTATCAGGCTGGGGTTAAAAAGCCACAAGGACCAGGAGATAGGTGGGAATCCACATGACTACAGTCAGGTTACCAGGCCAGAGTCCGTGCTGGAAAGGGGAGGCAGGTTGCCAAACTGAAGAGCCAGCATCGGATACCTCATTAGAGGATCCAGCAATTCTTGTCCTGTACCTTATTCTTCACTTGCCCTGACCCACAGACTAAATCCCAGAAGCATGAATTTCCAAGATGTTCCAACTTGGTTTTATTCAAGATATGCAAGTTTTAATGAAATTGAGTGAGAGGTCCATTTTGGCCAGTCAGGTGGATGAAAGATGAAAATGATGGGTTATATCCAGGAGTAATGATCAAGCCTCTTGAGTTGCAAAGAACTAAGATTCCTTCAAGTGAGTTTCTAAGAGGGGGTTTCTGAGAGGGCATAGGTGATTACTTTGGAGGACACTTACACAGGAACCTAGAGAAGAACAAGAAAGCCCTTGGGAAATGCAAAAATCCTATTTCTCTATTAACACACACAGTTACTCTGCTCCTGACTCTTCTTCTTGCAACCAGTTCCTTACTCCTACTTTCCCCTCCTTCATTACTTTGACCCCTTTGTCCACTGTTTAGTTCATGAACTTTCAGACTTACTTCCCACTGCTCATTGATACATTCCTTCCCTCTCCTCAAAGCAAATTCCCAAAAGAGGTCTGATTGATTGGCCCCAGACCATTCCTGTTTGACGAGTGATTAGACACCCTTGGCTCAGGTGTACACTCCCGGTCCAATCAGCTATAGCTAACTCAGCACTGGAGTATGTGAGGCTCTCATAAAAGTCCTGGCTGCACAGCTAGCTAGTATATGGTGACCAACTCATCCCAGTTTGCTTGGGACTTTCCAGGTTTTAAAACTGAGTTATGTCTCAGAACCCTCCTGAGTTCTGAGCAAACTGGGACAGTTAGTCACCCTATGGTTGTGGGTGGGACAGTTCCCTCTGGAGTCCTTGAAGGACAGATAGAGCAACAGACATCTCAGCATGTCAGTGGTAGAGTATGAGGAAGTCAGCATTTTTTTTTTATCCACTGATGGTGGGAGTGAAAATTGTTATGACCTTTCTGGGGGAAAACCTGGAAATATGTGTGAAAAGTAAAAAATATGTATACTCATAGAAACACGTCAATGATTTCTCCAAAATAATCAGTCCAGAGTGCAAAGATTCCTGAACAAAACCATTCATTGAAGCATTATTTATAAAGGTAAAATAATGGAAGTGCCTAAGTTAATTACCAACAGAGAATCAGGGAAATAAAACAGGATATGTCCAATGAATACTTTGCGATCATTAAAAATAATAATGTGCCTTTCTAAATGTTGTTGTAGTATTTTTCTAGGAGGTATTCTTAACAAAAAGGAGATGAGCAAATATTTATCATTCCATAAATAATTACATTTATGTAAAAGGGGGGGGAGGTACATTGAAAAAAATCATAGAAACATCCCAGTGGTGAGATTGCAGATGATACTCATCTTTAAACTGTTTTACTTTTTCTGAATGTTTTTCAATGCATAATTATTATTTCCATATTTGGATTTTTTCCCATTTTTTTAAAAACATAAAACATCCTGGTCCAACAAATCTGATGAAATGGTGTTTTCACTCAAAGATGTTTTTATTTTCCAATTTTGTTCTGGTCCATTAATTTTAGAACACATAGAGGTTTGATTCAGGTTCCAACTGATCCAGTTGGGTTTGGTTTTTTTAAAAAACAAAAACAAAGTTGATTCCATCTGAATTGCATTTATAGAAAATTAATATTGGGATTTGGTTAAGGATTCAACCAATCAAGTGGTTGGTTCCTATTCTTGGTTCACAGTTTATGCAGTTCAAGTTGTTCCTCAGAATTCCCACAAGAACCCTGAATAATTGGAATGAAAGCAGAGAGAGGTTTGAAAGCCTGAATTATCCAGAAAATTGTCGTGTCTCTCAGCCTGGAAGGGCCTGCAAGCAGCCATTTCCCAAAGGCACAGAGCAAAGCCACAGCTGGGACATTTCCAGGAGACCTATTGGCCCTAACCACATTGTGGCTAGAGCCATGCTGCCCCGGGACCTTGGTGTCACTGCTCTCTTACCCTCTGCTTGCTCCCACATGGCAGGAGCTGGCCCTTACTGCCCAACAGTGCCTGGGAGCTTCCTTCTTCTAGGCCAGGCCCTTGCATGGTCAACCAAAGCAGTTTGATTTGGGCCGTACAGCCCAAGGTGAAATTCCTGCAGCATGAGGTCATTCTTCAGCCATGCTGTTCATGCAAGGTCATGGCTTACTTGAGGACAGTGAGAGTGGTGACCAGAGGCCTCACCAACAAAACCTGCACTCTGCTCTTTTTAATGCTTTTTGTTGACGGTGGGCACCCTGGCTCTATGGAGAACTCTTAGAAGCAAGAGACAAGTGTGGTGAAGGTCAGTTCCCGCCTCAGGCAAACTGCTTCCATGAAGTAGGCTAGGGCAGCACACTCACCCAGTTGCCAGACAAGGTCCCCAAAGCATCCCACTCCTTCATGCTTTCCTTGAGATCATCAAAGCCTTAGCTGGAATGGTTTTAGAGCTGTGTTACCTGGAGCCACTAGGTGGGTGACCTTGGGAAAGCATCTTCAGCTGCACCTCAGTTTCTTCAGCTGAAAGCATCTTCAGCTGCACCTCAGTTGTGAATAAGCAGAGAAGCATACCTCTTTCCTAGGGTTGGCATGAATATTATATGAAATCATCTTTCTGGAATCACCTGCCACATAGCCTGCCACCAGCGGAGCCCCAGGGACAATGGGAATGGTCCACCTAGGGTGCATCATCCATGTTGACAGCTTCAATCATTCCTCATACTCTACCACTGACATGCTGAAGATGTCTGTTGCTCTATCTGTCCTTCAAGGACTCCAGAGGGAACTGTCCTACCCACAACCATAGGGTGACTGTCCCAGTTTGCTCAGAACTCAGAAGGGTCCTGAGACATAACTCAGTTTTAAAACCTGGAAAGTCCCAAGCAAACTGGGATGAGTAGGTCACCATATACTAGCTAGCTATGCAGCCAGGATTTTAATGAGAGCCCCACATACTCCAGTGCTGGGCACACCACTGCTTGCCACAGATGGCACACTCCACAAATGGCAGATACTTCTCTTGTATTATTGGATGTTAGGAACAATATATAATTGGCTCTCATTCACATACAATGATAATCTTTTATTTCAGATGTAAGTACTAAGCTATAATAGATGGGGAGATCCTGAGAAGATCAACTAATGGTTCTAAAGGTTTGTTTCTCACCTGATTTGCAGAACACTGGCAATGTACAGAGTGTTTTCACAGGCACAACCCCTCCTAATGCTCGCATGGCCCTCTGAGGTAAGTGCGGTTGTGCCCATGTTATAGATAAGGAGACCAGCCCAGGGGCATTTATGGAAATTAGACACAGTGCCTCCAAGCCCCTTCCCCACCAGCCCTCTGTGGAGCCCAGGGCTTGAAGGATTGTCCCCAGAGATTATCAGTAGGGAGAGAGCAAAACAACCATAGCACTTGGGGCTAATTGGTAAAGAGAAGAGAAAGGGGAAATCCTCCTATTTCCTATTGGGGCCCTCCCACTTACCTCGTTTGGGCATCCTGGAAGCCTCCCAGTTAGGTTCTTCCCATTCACAAGAAAGAATACCAAGTCTCTGGAAGATAAGATTTACTTACCTGGAGGCAGATGGACAAGTAAGAGGCAGAGCCCAATAATGAACCCTGGTCAATGTGAGACTAACACTCTACATCTCCCTCTTACCTCAGTGACCCAACTGGGTCAAGGGAAGGGCCTGATAGCATGGTTGACCAGAAAGAATGAAGATTCTGAGCTTCTAAGTAAGGGAGTATTTAGAAAAAGGAAATGCTGAATCCTATGCTTCTCAGAATCATAGTGGTTCTGAGTTGAGGTCTAGGGACAAAAGGTTTTCTCCATATGCCCTGGGTTTTTCCTGCCTTACACTCCCACGAGTCCCTGATCAATTGTGTGGCAAGTGCCCACGGCTTCTGGGGAGGCAGAAAGATATGTCTGTATCTGCTCACAGATCCTGAGCTTGCATAATTTGAGGGGGGATTGATCATCCTCATTCATTTGTCCCATTAGTTCAATGCCCATTGTGGGTTACTATTATTATTATCATCATCATCATCATCATCATCATCATCGTAATATATGCTCATGTAAGATTCAAAAGATACTGAACGGAAGTCAGCAAAAAGCAAGTCATAGAAGGAGATCATCTTAAAGGGAGAGTGAACATCCCAATATGTGTACAAGGCATAGGAAACAGCAGGAGGAAGATGGTCTGTTGGAGAAGAGAGGCAGGGAGGCCAGGAGAAGTGTGCAGACTTCCAGGGAATGACAGGGACCAGGGAAGAAGTCAAGGGTCAGTAAAGCTATGAAGTGGGTGATTTTTGGAGGGGAGAGGAGAAGAGGGAGCAGGTTTGGGACAAGATGCAGGACCCTCCTGAAGATGCAGGACTCTTTTGGAGAAGGAACAAAAGCAAACAGAAGTGGTGTGATAAGAATGGCTGGTCAAAGGCCAAAGAGAACCTCAGTACCAAAGGGCTCAAAGTCAGTGAAAGAAATAAACATCAATTTGCTGCAAATTAACTCCTCAGTCTCCCTCCTCAGATCCTGTATCTTTTCTCCCAGTAGCCCCATCTCTTCCCTTCAATCTCTTCTTTACGTCTTAAACTCCCTCTTCTGCCAGGAGAACTTCCTTTACCGTTTCTTTTCATACAGATTTGCTATCAGTGAATTATCTCACCTTTTGTTGATGTGTAAAAGTCTTCAGTTTGCCTTAATTTGTCAAAGATAAGTTTTTGGGTACTGAAACCCAATTTGACCATTTTTCTGTTGCAGCATTCTGAGGACATTGTCCTGCTCTCTTCCAACCCATATGGCTCCTGCTGTCATTCTGCTCTTTGTCCCTCTGTACTGAAGATGTCTTTTTCTCTGCTTCTTAAATTTCCTCCTTTTCACTGGTTTTCTGAAACTTAATTTTAAGTTCCTCAGTATACTTGTCTTTATGGGTTCTTTTTTCTATTTGTGGTTCACTGAGCTTCTTGTGCTTAAAATGTCCATCAAATTTGGAATGTTTGCCTGCTGATTTTCAAAAATTTTCCTGTACTCATCTCTTCAGGGATTCCAATTACACATATATTAGACTGTGTGATATTGCCTCATGGCTTATTGGGGCATTGCTGTCTTCTTTTTCTCTCTGTGCTTTAAATCAGATAGATTCTGTTGCTACATCTTCGAGTCCACTAATCTTTTCTTCTGCAGTTACAATCTGCTAATCCTATTTAATGTATTTTTTTCATCTCAGATATTGTGTTCTTCACTCTAGACATTCCAACTACCTCTTATTTATATCTTCCATTTATTTCTTCATCACATTCATGTTTTTCTTTGTATCCTTGGACATATAGATAAGACTTATAATAGCTTTTTAGCAGTCCTTGTCTCCTAATTCAAACATCTTTGTCATTTCTAGATCTGATCATATTTATTGGTTTTTCTCCTGGGTATAGTTCATATTTTCCTGCTTCTTTGCTTATCTGGTAATTTTTTATTGGATAACAAATACTGTGAATTTTATGTTCTTGGGTGCTGGGTTTTATTGTATGTATTCCAAGGGCATTGGATATTGTGCTGGTGAGCAGTTAATTAACTTAGGGTCGATTTTATCTTTCAGGGAATTTCTTTTAAGCTTTGTTATGACATATCAGCCTTTATTTGGGGACTAATTTAGTCTACATTATTGAGGTGTTATACCTTTAAGGACTCTATTCATTGCCTTTGAATTACAAGTTTTTTCTGCCTTGGGCTGTTCAGAACACAAACTATTCCCATCCTTGTGTGAACTCTAACAATTGATTGGCTTACTGCTTTCCAGTGTTTCAGCCCCCATATCTGGTAGCTTTCTTTCATGTGTGCTTAGGTCAGTATTCAGTCAAAGATTCAAGGGGATTCCTCTGAAGATCTGGGGATTTTTTCTTTCTGTCTCTGTCTTTGTGTGTGTGTATGTGTGTGTAGAGTGCCCTCTTCTTCGAGTGTCCTGCCCATAAATTCTAGCCCAGCATCCCTTAACTTCATTCTCTGTCTCCTTAACTCAGTGACACTGTCATGTTCTGTTTCAGTTCCTCCTCCCTGTGCAGCCTGGGAATTGGCTCCAAGCAATAAGCTGGGACAATCATAGGGCTCACTCTGTTTGCTTCTTTTTTCACAGGGACCACAGTTCTTTGCTGCCTATTGTCCAATGTCTGAAAACCGTTGTTTTATATGTTTTGCCCAGTTTTCTACTTGTTTGCAGGGCTAGGACAATTCCTATAACAGTTAAATCGTTCATGGGTGGAATTACAAGTCTCCATTGAGACTTTTTAAAGCAAGAGGGTGAACAAATAAAATGCATATTTAAAAAAAAATCAGTCTCACTGCTTTGTGGAAAATGGAAGTGATAGCGTGTTATAGATGGCCAATTCTGAGTCTGTTGAAGGCAAGAGATTCTGTTAACTAACATTCAGAGAAGCATTGGTTAAGATGGGACAAATAGAAGTGTATTTAAAATGTTTTGAATTTATAGGACTCCATGATTGATTAAATGTGAGAGGTTGATGGAGGAGGAAGTAATTATCAAGGATGACTCCCATTTCTGGAATAAACAACTGAGTGAATTATAGCATCACATACTCGAGTAGAACAATGAAAATTTGGGATGAAAGACCATGAGTTCTGTTTGAAAAAGTTATGTTGCCTGTGAGACATTCAAGCAGTGATGCTGTGTAGGATTCTTCTCTGGAGCTCAAAAGAGGGATCTAGGCTGGCGCTGCTTAATATTATATAGTATTTAAAGCTACAGAGGATGGATAAGATGTTTTTCACGTAATGCCTAGAAACATTAGCCATGTAAGTGTTTCTCTAATCCCCTTAAATTGTAAGATTTTAGGGGTCAGGCTTGGTTTGTTTTCTCTTTTGAATCCCGTCAAAGTGCCTGGCACATTGGCTGCACATGGTAGGTAGGTAGGTTTTAATTCATGTTTGCGAAAGAGACAGTGACAGTCAAGGAAGGGACTCCTTCTTTCATGCTGTGAGCTTTCCATTGCCTCCTGGTTGTCTAAAAGGTTGCCTTAAGTTTCATTGTTCTTATTTGTTTTTCTAGTTGCAGGCAGACTTTTCAAATTAGCATGTTAGTCATCAGCAGAGGGTCATGACTCTCTTGTTCATAATAGGGCTTGTGTCATGTCAACTTGGGTCTCATGTCCTATCCTGGAGCTGGAGTTGGGACCGCTATGCAGGAGGCCACATTCCTTCCAGGGTGGCTGCTGTCCAAGGTTTTGGCTGCTTGGGGAAAATCTTTAGAAGCCCCAAGGGATATTTATGCCTTTGGATTTCACAAATTTCACATAAGCCTAAGACTCTCAGATTCTCCTTGGTCGATCTGAGTTAACCCTGAAAATTGCTCAAAGGAAGAAAGAGATAAACCTGTTTTAAAAAATATGAAAGCCTTAGATTTCAAGCCTTAGAATTGCAGAAAATTTTAAGCATTAAAAACAGTTTAATTTGATAAGAGATTCTGAATTCTGAGTCTGAGATTCATTATACAATGTTGAGAAAATAACCTCCTGTCTCTAGTCTCCAGTTTCCTCATCTAAAACTGGTAAGATTGGACTAGATGATCTCTAAGTGCTCCTCCATTTCTGACATTAGAAGAATTTTATGTGCTGGATAGTATGAGTCATAGACCTTGCTTCAAGGTGTTTAAAATCCTAGAATTGAATTGAGGGGCAGACTGTCTCTCTGATACATAAAGAAGATATCTTATTTTTGCAAATGTGCTTATATAAAAATCTGGAAAGGCCTTGTACATTGAAAACAAAAATCTCACCTTAGACTTCACAATGAAAACAGTTTTTAGAATCTTAGAACTTTATCCTGAAATGAATCATATATATATATGTATGGATCATATATGGATATTATATATATATATGGATCATATATGGATATTATATATATATCTTGAAGATGAAGAAATGGGATCCCAAGAGGGGATATGACTTGTCCAAGGTCACACAGTCAGTCCATGATTGAACCTAACTCATCTACCCCTCCCCTCCCCTCAACCCCACAAAGCTATTTCTCTACCACCACCACCCTCCTTTTGGCACCACATCCTGTCTCTGCAGCTCTGCTGTCTCTGCAGTGGAACATTCCTTCACATAGGGGATTAAAAGAGCAGGGGTGGAATGCTAAATCTCCCTGCCCATTGGCAATAGCTTCTTTCCTGAACTGAACCCAGCGGGCCTTGGCTTAGGGGAAGCCACCAGCCCATGTGCAGCCCTGGATTGTCAGAACCAACTTCAGTCCACATGCCAGGGGCTGTCCATGCACTGTTCTCTGTCAGGTAAAGCCCCCCAAACAAATGTTCTGTGGCGGGAGCACTGCTGAGTTTGGGTGCTGTCCTGGAGCCTTTCTGGGCCAACTCTGTCAGTGTGCCCCGCCAAGCTCAGTGGAGCCATTGGAGACCCTGGGCCAAGCTTTGTGTGAAGGCAGGCCAAGTTTCAGAGTGTCCAGCGCCAAGGCTCAATGTCTGGTTCAGTGGAGAAAGTAAGAGGTCCAGACGCTTCTCTCCAGTTGACCTCTTCTTGGCTTTCTGACCTTGGACCTCAGTGACCTATTGGGGCCTCATGACCATGTGTGGATAAATGGATACAATGTCATCTTGCCATCTTTGAGCACATTATCCCATCTTACTGAGTATTTACACAGTCTAATGTCTCATATCTTATTCATGTAGACAGAGGATAAATAATGTTTATTCTTTATAGTTAGCTCTCATCTACCCATTAGAGAGTAGTATTAAGGATATGGATGCTCTAAAATCCTTCCAATAACATTGAGTATTTCCAAAACCATTTACAACTGCCTAAAATGACCAGGGACTCTGCTAAACAAGCTTAGCTTAGCTCTACTAAGGATAACAGAGCTAATAATACACCATCACTGCCTTCAGCAGGCTTCCTAATGATGAAGAAAAACGAAGATTATTATTATCTATAGACCACTGGCTTTTTTTTTAAGATTTTATTTATTTATTCATGAGAGACACAGAGAGGGGGGCAGAGACACAGGCAGAGGGAGAAGCAGGCTCCATGCAGGGAGCCCAACGTGGGACTTGATCCCACATCTCTAGGACCACGCCTTGGGCTGAAGGCGGCGCTAAACCACCCGGGCTGCCCTAGACCACTGGCTTCTAAGGAGGGTAGTTGCCACAAACAGAAGGACTTGGGTCTGGAATATCTGGGACAAGTCCTAACTGTTCTATGGAAGAAAGAGTGAGATTTTACAGAGGGGAAGAACAGATGGGGAAAAGAATAGATAAAAGCTGGCAGAATAGTGTCCTGTGTGAAGTAAGAGTAAAGGAGAAACTTTGGTTAGCATTTCAGCCAAAGAAATGGGAGAGAAACTGTATTAAGTGGAAGCTCATGATGCTATGTGATGTTAAAATCCCTTTAGACTTTCCCTTGAGGTCCTTAGTAAAATCTACCATATGCTTCTTTTTCTGAGGAATATGAAGAGAATTTTTCAGAGTCTTATGTACTGGAGAGCTTGAGGCCAAGGCAGTGTGTATCAGTTATCCATTGCTATAGTAATGGTGTCTAACAAACAACCCCCAAACCTCAATATACAGGAACATTTGTTTATTGTTTATCAAAATGGCATCAACTGAGGCTGGCTAAGAGGCCCTTTTGATCCTTTTTGGTCTTGCTCATATGTATGGGGTCAGCTAGGTGTGGGCTGATTCAGGGTAGCCTTGACTGAGTAACCAGGACATCTTGGCTTTACTCCATATATCTCACTTCAGCAGCTAATTCAGGCATGTTCTCATGTTGATGGCAGAGTTATGGGAGCTCAAGCAGAAATATACAAGTGCTTGTTCAAGTTTCTGCTTGCTTTGAGGAACCTAACATCCCATCAGCCAGACTCAGTGAGATGACTCAGATTAAAGAAGTGGAAAATATTCTTTGCCTGTTCATGGATAGTGAGTGACAGAACTCCACATAGTGGCTGTTCCACTGAGGGTTACTTGGAGCAGAGCCCCATCTGACCCTCTGTGGACATGTAGCATGAGCAAGAAACCATGTTTTTCTAAAGATAGGAGATGCTAAGATTTTGTTACTGCAGTAAGCCAAGCAAACCTAGCCTGTCATTACTGATATAATCATCTTACATTGATGGCTTATAACGTACTAGGTACTATGTTAAGAACTTTATGTACATTTGTTATTTATTCATTCAACACATATTGAATGTCTCTTTCATGTTTAAGATTGAACTCCATTCATCTTTATAACAACCCAGCAAGATAGATATTATTTTATCAATGTTATACATGAAGAAACTGAAACTCACATTGCTTAAAAATTTGTACAAGATCATACAGCAAATGGCAGAGCAAAACTTAAACACAGGTATGTTGGATTCTAATGATCAAGCTCTTAGCTAGTCTGTTCTACTATTTTTCTGGGGACTGTCCATTAAAAAAATAAAAATAACTTGTCACAAGAAGTGGATTTGAATATAGTAGTCCACTTAGATCAGAGCATTGAAAGCGGGGAAGAGTCATTTCCCTGGTCAGTCTTTTTCTCTCTCACCTGTGTTTGATCCACACCTTAATCCCACTTAATGTCCATGACTTTTAGCACCAGCTGGAGTGGTAGCACACCTGGCATCCTCTCCAGTGAGTTCTGTTTCCCCAGACAGAGATATTTTCTTTCCCCACTGTCAAATCTTACAGCCAAGCTGCAATGAGACATATTGGTAAATGTTGCCCTGGCAGCTCTAAGAAGCCTGCTGAGCCACAGGCCAGGCTCTAACCAGACCTCACCCAGGGGAGGGTTGAATCATTGCAGGGAGACAGGAGACACAAGCCTTGAGCCAAACCATGAGGGGAAGAGAAAGTGGAGAAGAGAGCATGGAGCAGCCCTCAGAACAGAGAGGAGATAGACAGATTCAGTTGAGAATAAAGAAAGTGGGAAGAGTAGTTTTTACCCAAACAAGAATTCATTCATTCTTTCATCCACAAAGCATTTATTGACCATCTACTTTGTTAACCATCATGCTGGGTGCTGGAAAATATCAAAAGCTTAAGTCATGGCCCTCATCTAGAGACCACAGATTACTATAGGAGAGATAGATATGTAAACAAGTTACAAGATGTTTACTGTACTCCCTGCTCTGAAGCCCATTGAATACAACACAAAAAAATGAAGAACGGAAATAGTAAAGAAAATGTCATCTTCAATTAGGAAATCACTATGGGGCTGAGATGATTAACTACTTGCCAGAGTTCATTCTTATCTTTCCATAATAGAGAGGAGTGGACAGGGAACAGCTGCTCAGGCAGAGACCACAATTCCCAGTCTTTCTATTGCATTTTGTTGAGCCATGTGACTAGTTCTCATAGTTGGAATGTGAATAGAAGTGGCCAAGATGGATAAGAGATAGTTAAGATTTCTTCTCTTCTCTTCTCTTCTCTTCTCTTCTCTTCTCTTCTCTTCTCTTCTCTTCTCTTCTTTCTCTTCTCTTCTCTTCTCTCTCTTCTCTTCCTCATCAAGCTCTCTCTCCACCTCCTTGTCTCTCCTCTTCCTCTTGATCCATAGAGGGACCTCTAAGACCAGCAAAGTAGGAGTGCAGGCTCCTGAATCACCATGTGGCAGGCTGCCCATTGACCAGGAACATCTATATCGGACTGCTATGCAAATGAGAAATGAACTTATACCATGCTAAACCATTAAAAATTGGGGGTAGCGTTGTTATGTTATGTTAAAATAATGTTATTCTTAATAAAATAGGCTAGGATGCCTGGGTGGTTCAGTGGGTTAAGCATCTGCCTTTGGCTCAGTTCGTAATCCCAAGGTCCTGGGATCAAGCCCTGCTTTGGGCTCCTTGCTCAGTGGAGAGCCTGCTTCTCCCTTTCCCTGCCTCCCAGCTCGTGCTCTCTTTCACTATTTCTCTCTCTCTTTCTCTCAAATAAATAAAATATTTAACAAAATCTAAAAATTAAAAAAATAAAATAGGCTAAAACCCATACATGCCACATTCAGCGAAGCTTGGACTTCATCAAAGGAAGACAATTAAAGGAGTCACATACATTGCCAGATATCCTTGAAAGTAATAAAGAAGATCCCTAAAAGCCAAATAAATGATCATTTGCTGGAGAGCAAAGGAGCAGAGGTGGGGGTAGGCCATGGAAGAATGAGGTCCCCTATAATGACTCAGGTCCACAAGGTGGGAGGGCAAGGGAGACAGGGCCAAAGGAGGTAGCTAGTATTACTCCTTCATCCCTGACTCCCATTCCTTAAATGTCTTAGAAGTGGAGCAAAAGAGAGAGAGGGAAACAACAATTAGCCTTGCATCTAATCACCGGAAGAGATACATGGGACCCAGCAGCTTTGGATCTTCCTTGTAATCCATACAGACCTCATCCATGGAGAGATGCTTGAAAACTCAGGATAGATGCACTTCCAGGGCAGAACATATTTGGTAACAGATCCTGAGACAAGAAAATCAAAGGTAATCTGTTAGCAGCCCAGCTAACTCCCCCATCCTATCATTATATCCCTGAGAAAATAACAAACCAGAGTAAAACATTTCCAAAGTCAAACTACAAATAAGCAGACAGGATACAAAAAAAAATAGAAAGAAAGAAAGATGAGGGACACTTGGGTGGCTCAGTGGTTTAGCGCCTGCCTTCGGCCCAGGGTGTGATCCCAGAGTCCTGGGATCGAGTTCCACATCAAGACTCCCTGCATGGAGCCTGCTTCTCCCTCTGCCTTTGTCTCTGCCTCTCTCTCTCTCTCTCTCTGTGTGTCTCTCATGAATAAATAAATAAAATCTTTTTAAAAAGATGATTTCTATACACACACACACAGCATACAGGATCCAATGTGAAAAATATTTTTTAAATAATATAACTCTTATAGAGAGAAAAAATTAACATCAGCAAGATATGGAATTCATTTAGTTGAGAGAAGAGCCAATAATATAGGGAATAGGGATTTAAAAATGGAAGAAAGGGGAAAATTATAAAGACAATGAAATAAAATAGAAGACAATACTTGCAATAAAAGGATATTCAAGTATACATACCAGGCATTCCTAAAGAAAAGAAAAGAAAAGAAAAGAAAAGAAAAGAAAAGAAAAGAAAAGAAAAGAACAGAACAATGGGCCACAAACATATTCAAAGGTATTACAGAAGAAAACTTATGAACTAAAGAAATGCCTTAATCTACAGAATAATAAAAATATCCTTAATATGTTAATGGAATTTTGATGGATAATATTCAGATAGTAAAATTAGGAAATACTCTAAAGGAGAAGTCAAACTGGCCTGTGACTTTACACTAGAGTGCCAAAAGACATGGTAGTGATGGACACAAAATTCTAAAGGTAATCAGTATGTTCTCAAATTTGGTAGCCAGTCAGGTTGTCTTTCATGTATAAAAGTAGATGAACGGGTAAAGAAGATGTGATATATATTTTTATATATATACAATGGAATATTACTCAGGCATCAGAAAGAATGAAATCTTGCCATTGCAACAATGTGGATAAAACTAGAAAGTATTATGCTAAACGAAATAAGTCCATCAGAGAAAGGCAAGTATCATATGACTTCACTCATATGTGGAATTTAAGAAACAAAACAGATGAACATAGGGGAAGGGAAAGAAAAATAAGATGAAAACAGAAAGGGAGGGAAACCATAAAAGGCTCTTAAACACAGGGAACAAACTGAGAGTTGCTGGAGGGAGAGGTGCGAGGATGGGGTAACTGGGTCATGGGCATTAAGGAGGACACGTGATGGAATAAGCATGGGTGAATAAACAGGTATTATATCCAACTGATGAATCACTGAACTCTACCTCTAAAACTAATAATACACTATATGTTAATTAAATTGAATTTAAATTTTTAGAAAAGAAAAAAAGTAGCTGAAGGACATTTACCAACAGACTCAGAGAAAAGAGCACATAGCACTCAAGTTTACAGGGAAGGTCAGGGGGTGGAGGACTTGATAATAAAACCTAGTTCCCCCCAAAATATATCAAAAATACCAACTTAGGAATGAGTAGTGAACATTATATTTGTTTAAATATAGAATGAAGGCTGAACAGCTGTGGAGATTATGATCACAGCACAGAATGTAAATGTTCCAAACCACAGCAGTACACAAAGAAAAGCTTAGCCAACAACAATGGTAGAGGAAGGATGTGAAGATGTATACATACCCTGAATTCTATATCTTTGGTGGCAGAATGTTTGTGGATTGGATACAGAGTAAAATTGATAAATCCAGATGTTTATGGATAGTGTTTAAAGTTATAAGGGTGATGACTTCAAGGATTAAAAACAGACTATAAACCTTCCAAGGCACTAGAAGAAAAGAGGGGGTAAAAAAAAGAAACCTCACAAATAAGACAAAACGGGGGGTGGAGGGAGGAGGAGAAGAGAGGGAGGAAGAAGGAAGGGAGAAAAAAAGGAAAAGGAAAAGATTACATGTCAAAAAAAATAAAAAATTCAGTAAACCTTTTATTAAAAAATAAAATAAGATGATGGAATTTAGGTCAAGTACATCAGATAGAACATTAATGTAAAGTGTTTTTCTGCAAAAATGAAGATGTCCAGTAAGGGAAAAGGGCAAGTTGCAGAGCAATAACTTTATATGACCGATTTTGGATCAAATAACTGACTGTACATACCCACATCCTCATATATACTTGATTATAAAAATTTCTGGAAGCCCTCCAAAGAAATTGCTAATAAGGATTAGCTTTGGGCAATTGTCCTTGAAGAATGGGCAGTGGGTAGGGGAGAATTTTGTTCTTCCCTTTATACAGAAAACACGTGTTAGGTCTGTGTTTTAAAAAGTAACTTAAAATCAAGTAAGTAGAAGGCAATATGAGAAATGCCATCACGGCAGAAATGCCATCATGGCAAAGGGCTTTGGGAGGTGACAGGAGGGAGGAACTAATTATGCCCAAGGTGCTGAAAAAGGCTTCAGAAAGCAGATGACCTGTGAGCTGGGCCTTAAAGAATGACCATCAGTTTTTGAGTACAGATCAAGCAGACAAATCAGAGGCTGCAGAGACAGAAGTATGCATGTTTTCCACAAATGAGGAATTTCCCAGGGTGGTGGGAGCACACTGCATGTGGGTCAGAGCAAGGGTCTGCTCCTCCCGGTGCCTGAATGCATGCTAATTGACAAACCCTGCAGAAGTCTCAAAAGAAAGCAACAGAAAGAAGGGGCCACTTCTGTGTTGAAGTGGAGGCTGGCCATTCTCTGAGCTCTGGCGGGAAGGCAGGCATGCAGAAGTGGTTTCCCAAGGCTCCCCTGCACCCCTGGCTGCACCCCCCTGACACCCTCAGGCGCAGAGAGGGTTGCACAGCTGATTCTGAAAGGAAAGCAAGAGTTTTTTTCCTGATCTTGAATCAAGCCATGTGCATGTTCCAGAGTCTAGAATATGGGTTTGGGGACTGGAGCCCCCAGCAAGGACCCCCTGGTCAGATTCGGTGAGACTTCAGGAAGGGAAGCAGAAGTTCTGGAGGAGACAGGAGAGGGCACAGCCATGGCTGAGAAACCAAATGTGAACTAGGAGCTCATCCACTAATGCATCAACCTCAGGCTCCCACTTCATCCCCATCTTGGCTTTCCCTGCAGTGTGAGCACACTTCTTCCCCATTCTATAGGGCTCAAATTCAATGCCACCTCCTCTTTCCTGGTAGTCCAGCCTTTTGTCCTATAATGTTGAACACATTACAACATTTAGAGTGAGCCCCCACATGAATCCTCCCACATGGGCAGCAGAAATGAAGGTAAAGTGGGGCCTCTGTTCTGAAATCAGAACCTACCTTGGTGCCCTTCTCTAATAATCTTTAACTTCTCACACCCTGCTTTCCTGGGAGTACCTGATCCTCCTCTGCTTGCCAGAGCTCCCACCTAACGGAGGGATGCAGGACAGGTAGAGAATCCTCCCCTCCAAATCCCTGCTTGACATGCTGAGGACAGTGCAGAGAGTGAATCTAGGACACTGGGAAGCGGAAGGGGCTCTTGAGTGCAGGAACATGGTGAAACTGCTGCTCCCTTTGTGAGTGGCTGGAATCCAAAAAAGGTCATAACAGCTGGCCTGAACCCATCTGAGCCCCAGGAATCCAGGAAGCCCAGAGCAGTGAAAAGGGGGTCAGACAGGAGGTTTGTATGGCGGAAAGCTAGACAGCTCCCTCATGAACCTGCTTAGTGACCTTGAGCAAGTGGCAATCTCAAGTTTGCATTGTCTCCCCTGTAAGAAAAAGAACTAAGAACAGTTGAAACTTAATAAAAGGTAGCTGCCATAATGTTTGTTATTTAGGAAACAGAGAATGCAGGTATGGATCCCAATTCCTTTTGTGCCTTGCCAGGGAGATGCCCTGAAACAAACTCAGATCCAGGTGGCCCCCAGGCCTTTGGGTGGGAGAAGCCACCAGAGCAAGAGTCACTGGGCAGGGTGAATGGCTTCCTCTATTTTAGTTGCAGTCCTCGTGATGCCCCTTGACATGGAAATCATTGTTCCTATTTTACAGATGTGTCAACTGAGACTCAGGCTAGTTGTCACCCAGTCACCCAGCTAGGATTTGAACCAGGTCTGTGTAGCTTTAATGCCCAGAGGCCACTTCCTACGTCTGACTGGCATTCATCCCAACACCCAAAAAGGGTGCTTTTGCCACTTCTCTAGACTGGATCTTTCAGCTGCCCAATCTTAGCAGAGACCCTCCCTTCCCTAAACCATGTTTCTGATCTTCTATCTCCACCAGCCCCAGCCCTACCAAAAGCTAGAGAAGGGGCAAAAAAGAAATCATGTTTTTAGTGCCTATAATTTGCTAGGTTTTTCTACCACTAACCCTAAATGAGATATTACCATTCCCACTTTACAGTTAAGGAAATTGAGGCTTGGGGCCTTAGGTCAGTTGCCCAAGGACCCAGCACTAACATCATAAGAGCAAAGACTCAAAGCTGGCTTTGCTCACTCCCAGGCCCTTATCTGAGGCCACTTTTCATGGGACACCAGCCCATACTCTGCTCTTAAGGACTGCCTCAGGATACACACAGGACTGAAAATTGAGAGCCAGAGCCCAGCATGGGAGGGTTCCATCCAGTGAGTAAATTGGGAAGCAAGCATGGTTAGACAGTCCCCAGGTGGTGAACTGGGGAGGAATGGGGGCAATAAGGGATAGGCCTCTGCCTGAGGGCCAGGTATAAAAAGTCTTTCTGAAAAACTGGGTACAGAGACTTGGAGATAAAACATGGGCTACCATCCAAGCCTCAGGATTTAGGAGTTGTTTTCCAAATTCCTATCAGAAATCCCATAATTAAACAGGATTGAAAGCAGGTCATTACATTCAAAGCAGCAGACAGTGGGGATCAAGAGTTTTCAGACTGCCCAGAGCTAGCTAACAAAGGGAAAAATACTTCTCTTTCCCCAAATGCTAACCAAATAGCATCTCCCCAGGGCAAGACTTCCTGCCACTGGAAAAAAAAAAAAAAATACACACACACACACACACACACACACACACACACACACACACACCAATTCTGATTTGGGACACAGCAGAAGTCAAATATCAATTGAGCCATCAAGCCAGAGGCAGAGCAGAGCAGAGTCCTGCTAAGCTCAGGACTTAGGGAATGGGGGTTTTATGTTCCCATGTGCCACAGACCATGGAGCCACTTACTGACCCCACTGATCCTCAGTTTCCTCATCTGTAAAATGGCCAACATGGAAATGGTATTGAAAGCTCCATTGGATGTTCTGATGTCTAGAGGTGTACAAATATAAACAAGTATTTACTCAGTATCAGCGAGTAAATATTTATTGAGTGCTGTATCATGCTCTCTGACAGTCACTGGGATATAAAGATGTTAACGAGACACATTCTTTGAGCTGAGGGTACCCTGAAGTCTCATGGAGCCAATAGATAGAAAACAAGCAAAAGCAGTTTGTTACGGAACTGTGATTATGCTGAGTGCTATAGAGGTGAATCACAGGATGGGCTGACCTGGGAAGGAGTCCTCAAAAAGGGGCCATTTGGCTGAGATGATAATGAAAATCACAATAGCTGTTACTTACATAGTACTTAGGATGGGCTAGCACTGCTCAGAGACCTGGAAGGTTAGTTGGGATTAATACCAAGAAGAGATGCATAGAGAGAATTCCAGACACATGGAATGGCATGGACAGAAGCCCTTAGAGGGGAGGAAAATGGCAGGCTAAAGGGGCTGAAAGGCTGGAGGAGAGAGATACAGGATGGGAAGTGGGGTCTTGCAGGATCTTATAAAACTTGGAAGGCAGAGGAACAGTGAGACTGGAGAGTAGTTATGAAGCTATTGCAGTTAGGTGGTAGTGATGGAAAAGAAGAGAAACAGGATATATGCAAGATGTATTCTCGAGGTAGACTTAATAGGTCTTCATCCCTGACCTGTACCAAGGGTAACACCCAGGATTCTGGCCTGGGTACCTGATGGGGTGCTAGCACCGGTTCCCAAGTTGGGGAAAGGTAGAGGAGGCCAGGGATGGTGAGGAAAATCCCAGTTTGGTAACAGCATGGTCTGAGAATCAGAATCCCTTTGCTCTAGTTCTGGTTCTGCCAGTACTTATTTAGGTGACTCTGGGTGAGTCACTTCACAATATCAAAGTCTTATGTAGCATTTAGACTATATTACCTGCAACTATCTTTCCAAGCTCTAACATTTCATGGTTTTACAGCAGACATTTCCAGTGGGTAGCTTGGGGGCTAGTTTCAGGCCACAGGAGAGTTTTATCGACCCACAGAGAGTTTATTCATTGGTAAATTCCCATCACAATTCAGATTTCTGGCTTTTTTTAAAAAAAAAAGAAGATCCACAACACTGGGTCTGAATCAGATCCCCATGTGGTGACAGTGAGCCAGAGTTGAATGGTAGCTGCCAGTTTGGAGAGCCTGGGCTCTGCCTCTCACTCCGTGCCCAAGGATCCCACCACGCTCACTCAGATGCATAGTCTACTTGAGGACTCAGAGTTCAGGGGTCATAATTCAGTGCGTTAAAGCGCAGGAAAGTTCTTTGTAAGGTGCCTTGTGCTATGAAGTGTGAGTCCTACTGGCAATATTTAAAGATGATGTGCTTCTTCTTTTTGAAAAAAAGCTTGATGATGATGGAAGACAGCAGAATTAATAAACTCTTTCAATAGAAAGTAGCAGAATATTCAACTCCAAGTATTTTTTTAAAGATTTATTATTTATTCATGAGAAGCACAGAGAGAGAGAGAGGCAGAGACACAGGCAGAGGGAGAAGCAGGCTCCATGCAGGGAGCCTGACGTGGGACTCGATCCAGGGTCTCCAGGATCACGCCCTGGGCTGAAGGCAACACTAAACCGCTGAGCCACCCGGGCTGCCCATCAACTCCAAGTATTTAAGAGAAGAAGAAAATTCAATGGTCCTTGCATCTCAGAGTCCCAGAGGTAATGGCTTCAGGCACAGCTGGATCCAGGGCTGGAAATGATGTCACAAGGGTACCGTCACTTTCTCTTCTCTCTGCTCTGCTTGTTCCTGCATCAGTGTTTATGGAGAAAACAAGAAGTCTTCTGCCAGGCCCACCTGTGTTAAAAAAAAAAAAGGGGGGGGGAGATACCCTCTTGACACCATATTTCAAAATTTCATAAAAGGACTTTGATTGTTCTTTCATGGGTCATGTGCCCACCACTGGATCAATTATTGTGCCCAAGAGGATGCAGCAGTCTGACTGACCACAGTTGTCAGGAAATCCACCATCATATTTGATCCTCCATTAGGACGCTATGCGGTGGGAAAGGGGTTGTTCTCCTTGGGAATGTATAATAGCTGCTCAAAGGCTACTATGGAAGAAAGACATTGTTATGAATTGAAATGTGTCCTCTCAAAAAGATATGTTGAAGTCCTACCCCCCCCCCAGTACTTCAGAATATGACTTTATTTGGAAATAGGGTCATTGTTGAAATTAGTTAAGATGAGGTCATATTGAGTTGGGTGGGTCCCTACTCCAAATGACTGGTGTTATTATAAGATGACCATGTGAACACAGAGACATGGGAAGAACACCATCTGGTGATAGAGGAAGAGAGGTTGGAGTGATGTAGCTGCAACCCAAGAACACCCAAGATTGCTGAAAAGGACCAGAAGCTAGGAAGAGGAAGAAAGGATTCCCCTACAGATTTCAGAGGGAACATGCCCCTGACAACCCCTTGATTTCAGAATTCTAGCCTCCAGAACTGTGAGACCATAAATTTCTGCTCTTTTAAGCCACCTAATCTGTTACAGCAGCACTAGAAAACTAATATAGTAATGCTAAGCAGAAGAAATTATTTCAGTACTGGCTGAAGGGATAAAAAGTATGGCCATAGAAGCCTTGAGAGGAGAGCATTCCAATAAGTGGCGTGGCCAGCCTGATCACCTGTCTTAGGATGTGGAGGGTGATAAAGATGGAGAAAAGGTGCACCAGCGATATCCACTGCACTAGTCCTCTCCCCAACAGAAGTAGAGCAGGACCATAGTATTGATGTGACCATGAATTATTCCACTGGCATGACTGAGACAAGTTCACTTTCATCACTGCTTAGTATGAGTCACCATTCAGGAATTTTATTGGCTCAGCTTCCTGCTCTCCTTCAATGGCCTGCCTCCCTTATATATGCTTGTCTGGTCTTGTATGGATGACTTTCCAATCTTTGGAGAAAAGACCCTAATATAGACATTTTCAAGGGGTTGGCTCTGCTGGGAAGAATGGTATCAACTCCTTCAGGTGCCTGGTGCAAGTGTCTATTCTTAGCAGAATGTGTAATAGCCTCTTCAAGGTACATCCCAAGGGCATGTTTGCAGAATGATAACATAAGGGGACCACAAGAGAGTTCCACCTGGGTGTCTCCAACAGATTTCTTCATGTGCCTCTGGAAGGGCATGTGCCTAACCTGCAACCAGGCTTCTACTCTATCTGTTGGTAGAGAAATAGCATCATCCAGAACAAATTTTCTGAATGGCCAACAAGTGTAAAATAAAAACATTTTCTTTCTACTGAAATTCTTGTTTGCATTCAGGGATGTCAAGCTACTTAACTCCAATCTAAGTGCTGGGGCTAATAAAGATCAGATACAGGGGCGACTGGGAGGCTCACTTGGTTAAGTAAGCATCTGCCTTTGACTCAGGTCATGATCTCGGGGTCCTGGGATTGAGCCCTGCATCAAGCTCCCTGCTCAGCTGGGATTCTGCTTCTCCCTTTCCCTCTGCTCTCACCCCCACTCGTTCTCTTTCTCTCTCTCTCTCTCTCTCTCAAATAATAAATACATACATACATACATACATAAATATTTTTTAAAAAACAAAGATCAGATACAGTCTAAAGAGGTAATGAACATGAAAGCTTGGCACTCTCTGGGTGCTCAGTAATGTTACTTCCCTTCTTACCTGGCTTCCAAGACCTTCCAAGAAGGGGATGAGTCACCCCATATCTCATGCCTGGGGTATGGTGGTCACCTCCAGGTTTTGTCTTCCTGCTTCCTCCCTTTCCTCTTCCCCACAGTCTATTCATTCTCAACACAGCACCTCCTTTCAAAGTATAAAGCAGAGGACACTCCTCTGTTCTAAATTCTCAAAAGATGCTACATCTGACACACAGCAAAAGCCAAAGTCCTATAGGGCTCTACACCAGAGTTCCTCAGTCTCAACATTATTGATATATGGATCAGGATAATTCTTTTTTAGAAGGGAAGAGGAGTTTCCCATGTAATGTAGGATGCTTAGCAGCATCACTGGCCTTTGTTCACTATATGCCAATAGCATCTACCCCTCCAATATTGTGACAATCAAAAATGGTTCCAGACAAATACCCCCACCCCCAGGGTCAGTATCATCCTTGATTGAGAACCACCATTCCACACATCTGCAGCCCCTCTGATCTTGTTTCCTATACCTTCTCCCCTCTCACAACACCAAGCTACATCGACCTTCTTGCCATTCCTTGAACCATCAGGTAGGTTCCCACTCCAGAGTCTTTGTATCAGCTGTCTGTTTGGCATGCTCTTCCCCAGACTGAGTTCCCCAGACTCTTTCCCCAATCCTACATGACTGTCTTATTTCTTTCAAATATTGGCTTAAATATCACTGTCTCAACATGACTTCTCAACAACTTTATTTTGAAACTGTGTTTACTACCACATGATCTCAGGACTCTCTAGCCCCCTCACACTGTTTTTTTTTTCCATACCACTTATTACTTTCTATTACTTCATACCTTTTTAATTCTGTTTATCATTTTTGTGTATCTCCTTCCAGTAGACTATGATTTCTATAAAGGCAAGGGCTTTTGCTATATTCACTTGTATCTTGATTCCTTAGAGCAGTTCCTGGCACACAGGAGGTGTTTGATTAATATTTGTTGAATAAGGTGACATGCCACTGAGGATGGTGAACTGAGTCAGCAGCTGTGACAGGAAAAGCATAATCTTCCCAGTCAGGCAGAGATGAACTTCAGTCTTGCCTGGTCACCTACTAGTTAGGTAACCATGGTTGAGCACCTCTGCTTCTGTGAGTCTTGGTTTTCTCATATGGCAAATGGGATGATATGTAAATTCCATAGCTGTTGGGAAGAACAGAGGTTATATAGGTGAAAGCATTTAGGACAAGGCACATAGTAGGTGCTCAATTATTCCTAAGATTATTATGACAAAAGTGGGTAAGTGAAACATGGAAAAGACTGCATTGTTCTGAGCTCTACAGGGTGAGTAAAATGTAATAAATGAAGATATGTGGAGAAGAGGAAGAACCATATTTGCTGAGCTTCACAACTTTCTTCTAGAAATGGAAGGAGTTATTTTGCCCAGCCTACATGCCTGGAACTGGGATTTTTAAACTTATTTAAATTCAATTAGTTAACATATAGTGTATCATTAGTTTCAGATGTAGACTTCAGTAATTCATCAACTGCATATAACACCCAGTGCTCATTATATACAGAAGGAACCTGAAGAGAGGAAAATTAATTTTGGAAACTCTTCAATTCTTGACTTCAAATGTTGATTTTGAAATACACCATGAGCCAAGAGAGGGCAATGAATGGAGTTGGAATTGTAGTTTGGACGTTGACATTTACAACTCTGAATAAATAGGAAAATCTGAATCCAAAAGGATGAAAACCATCTAGCAAGCTGAGTAGAAAAGGACAGCCTCTGAAACAGGGAGTCAACCTTGGCCTAAAAAGAGGCTTTATTGGGTAAAGCAAGTAAACGATTGGCCAGTCTACACAAGCAATGCTGTGAGAGTGCCATCAGCCAGATTCCATCCCATTCAACAAGGTGTATTGAATTGAAATATACAATGATCTGGGAGGATACAGAGAAACATAAAACATGTACTCTGTCCTCATGAAGCTTACAATCTGTTAGGGGAGACAAGCAAGAAAACAACACATTTTACTATCACAGAATTTATTTTTTAATATATTTTTATTGGAGTTCAATTTGCCAACATATAGCATAACACCCAGTGCTCATCCTGCCAAGTGCCCCCCTCAGTGCCCGTCACCCAGTCACCCCAACCCCCCGCCCACCTCCCTTTCCACTACCCCTTGTTCATTTCCCAGAGTTAGGTGTCTCTCATGTTTTGTCACCCTCAATGATATTTTCCCTCATTTTCTCTCCTCTCCTCTCCATTCCCTTTCACTATTTTTTATATTCCCCAAATGAATGAGACCATATAATGTTTGTTCTTTCCGATTGACTTATTTCACTCAGCATAATACCCTCCAGTTCCATCCACATCAAAGCAAATGTTGGGTATCTGTCGTTTCTAATAGCTGAGTAATATTCCATTGTATACATATACCACATCTTCTTTATCCATTCATCTTTCTTTTTTTTATTATTGAAGACTTGGACTCATTTATTCATTTAACAAATACTCTTAAAGGATCTACGAAGTGTCAAATTTTTCAGCTACATCCTAAGGATACAGTGTTGAATAAAACATAACCTTTACCTTCTGGGAGGTCATAGCCTCCTACCATTGCCTCATGAGATTACACAAATTAAAATGCCCTTGTGTTTTGGAACTACTGAAACAAAAGATGTGAAGAGAAGAAATGATAATCTTTTGAAATGTTATTGCCTGCCTGCCAGGCACAGTAAGAGGGGTATCCCTAGCTATGCTTTCTTTTTTTATATATATAAATTTATTTTTAATTGGTGTTCAATTTGCCAATAGAATAACATTCAGTGCTCACCCCGTCAAGTGCCCACCTCAGTGCCCATCCCCCAGTCACCCCCACCCCCTGCCCACCTCCCCTTCCATCACGCCTAGTTCGTTTCCCAGAGTTAGGAGTCTTTCATGTTCTGTCTCCCTTTCTGATATTTCCCACTCATTTTTTCTCCTTTTCCCTTTATTCCTTTTCACTATTTTTTATATTCCCCAAATGAATGATACCATATAATGTTTGTCCTTCTCCAATTGACTTATTTCACTCAGCATAATAACCTCCAGTTCCATCCACGTCGAAGCAAATGGTGGGTATTTGTTGTTTCTGATGGCTGAGTAATATTCCATTGTATACATAAACTACATTTTCTTTATCCATTCATCTTTCGATGGACACTGAGGCTCCTTCCACAGTTTGGCTATTGTGGACATTGCTGCTATAAATATCGGAGTGCAGGTGTCCCAGCATTTCATTGAATCTGTATCTTTGGGGTAAATCCCCAGCAGTGCAATTGCTGGGTCGTAGGGCTCATCTATTTTGAACTCTTTGAGGACCCTCCACACAGTTTTCCAGAGTGGCTGTACCAGTTCACATTCCCACCAACAGTGCAGGAGGGTTCCCCTTTCTCCACATCCTCTACAACATTTGTGGTTTCCTGCTTAATTTTCCCCCATTCTCACTGGTGTGAGGTGGTATCTCATTGTGGTTTTGATTTGTATTTCCCTGATGGCAAGTGATGCGGAGCATTTCCTCATGTGCTTGTTGGCCATGTCTATGTCTTCCTCTGTGATATTTCTGTCCATGTCTTTTGCCCATTTCATGATTGGGTTGTTTGTTTCTTTGCTGTTGAGTTTAATAAGTTCTTTATAGATCTTGGATACTATAATCTTTCTTTGAACAAGATATGAACAAGATAATTTCAGAGAGCGATAAGCATCAAGAAAATTACTGTGGAAGCTTGGTTCCTCTCCCAAACTCTCCAAGTAGCATTTCAGTAGGACAGAGTAAGGAGTCGGGCAGGAAGCTCAGAATATTACAGAAATTTTCCTCCTCAAGGAAACACAAAGAAGAAACATTCTTTGGCCCTTCTCACAAAATACTAGATAGGAAGATAGGATTGCCTGGGGAGAGTGTAGAGGGCTCATGAACGCATGTAGAGCTGCCAGCATTAAGATTTTAGATAAAGCAAGAGAAACCAGCAAAGAAGATCAAGGCCAGTATGGGAGAAGAAAATGCAGAAGAGTATCCTATCGTACAAGTCAAGAGTTCAAAGCATTTTCATGAAGGAAGGCATGGCTCCTGAGTCAAAACACTTTTGTGGAAAGAAGAAAGAGAAAGCCTTTGGGAGACATTGATGATCTTAGCAAGAGCTCTTTCAGTGGAGCAGTAGAGATAGAGATGTGTTAGAGCTCATTGTCTTGCTGGGGCTAATTGTTAAAGGATCTTTCCTGGGTATGGTATCATGTGGGATCTGACATCCCACACTTTGAGAGATTTGGGAGTAGACAGGAAAAGTCTAGAGAGGGGAAGGGACTCTGGAAATCCCAATAAGTCTCTGCTAGACTGGACTGAACCACAAATGCCTGGATACCCTGGACATTTCCCCTACTTCACCAACCACCTCATCTCCCATTCTAGGTCCAAATTCAGTTTTGATCTGCTCTCTACAACTGACCCTTGCAACAGCAAATCCCTGTTGGAATGCAGCCTTGAGTCTTCTCAGCTCAAGCCAACACCAGAAAATGCCTGTCCAATTGCCAAAGTAAACCAACCCTCACTCTAACCACACCTGCTTTTCAATTCCTGGGAACCTCCTGATTCCCTCTGAGGACTCACCTTCCTTATGACACTAGAGCAGAACTGTGCTCTTGTTAGTTCCCCTAATAGTGGTTTACATCTCCTTGACTTTGACCTGACTATGTCTTTGCAAGGAATGTGTATGGATTTGTGCGTGTCCATACATGCAAGCACATGCAAAACACTTCTGCAACTTTCTATTCACTCAACAGATCTTATGTCATTTGGATACAACTCTAATCCACTCCTTCTAATGGTTTCAAAATATTCCTTGGTGTGATTGAACTGCAGTTAATTCAGCCATTCTGCTACCAATGAGCCTCCCAAATCTTCTGTGAACAAGGGTATGGTAAACATCCTAGAATGTATGTCTTATATACATTTGGAAGGTTCTTATCCTCTAGAACACTTCTGCTCATTGTTAAAAAGTCTCTCAGGAGTCTCTCCTTCTGAAAAAAAGCATCATATGTTGGCAAATTGAATTTATTTTTTTATTATTTTTTATTTTTTGCAAATTTAATTTAATTTTTTTTTTTAAAAAAAAGCATCACTGATTACCCAGAAAGAGTGAATCCCTGCCCTGCTCATCTATCTTCCTAGTCCTCTATGCTTACATCTCTGCTATAGCGTTTTAGGAGTATGTTGAAATTTCTCTTAAGTGTATTTGACAGGAAGCTCCTTGAGTGCTGGGACAGTCCTATGTATCTCGGAATCCCCTGAGTCTAGAACAGTGCCTGCCTGCTTCCCTTATGTGTCTGATAAGTATCATATTGAATTATATTGCAAAGAGTTTGAGCTTTTGAAACCAGACTGGCTGGAGTTTGAATCACCATGGTTCTGTCACTTATTGTGTCACTTAGCTTCTGAGCTTAGTTTTCTCCTCTGTGTAAAGGAGGAAAATAATCTGTGTAAGTTGAATAAACTGGGTAGAGTTGAGATCATGTAGCACTTGGCCTGGCATATGGATGGTGTTAAAAAATGGATGGTATGACTCCTTGAAGAAGGAGGCCAGATTGAGACTGAGTTGGCACTGGGCCCTTTTGACACACCTTCAGGCTTTGCAGATAGGGAAACTCCCTAAAACAAGCTGACATTTCCCTGACAAATGCGGAGAGAAATCTTGTAGGTGCCAAGCTGTCTGGGACCTGTTGCCATTCTTCTAAATACCAAATCACTAAGTACCCAGGTGGAGATGACTGGTTTCCAATCCTTGTGACACACCTTGATGGACAAGCATTGTGGACATTACTCAAAATTTCTCTCCAAGCCAACACATTGTGCTTTGAAGGTGAGGGGCAATGAATATTGCTTTTGATACACATGCAACTGGGGCAGGAGCTGGATCCTTAGAGGAGATCTTAGGCTGGTGTCATCTAAGATACCTGTCAGGTGTTGATCCAGATGGGGCATTTGCTTTTTCTTTCCCTGTTTCACTCCACCTTTTCCTCAGTGTCTATTCTGGGGGCTTAAGAGTGTCCTGGATCATTGAATAGGGATTGATCACACAATGGCAGTTTGGTAAGAGGTGAACAATGACTTGAGGGCAGATGTTTCCTCTGCTGGGCAATCCATCTGGGTCCTTTATAGGACAGCAAAATCAGGTTACCTGAGCACTGATTTAGCTTCTGGCCTCTCAGGGGTCTTCCAGGCAGAGGAAGCTTCTGCCCCCCTCACTTGGTCCCTGCCTGTGGTCTCACTTCAGCCCTCATCACCATTACAGGGCAGTTTTCATCCAATGTGCAGTAAAAAGAACACAAGCAGGCAAGTGAATATGTCACCCTTCACTTAGCCATCATTTAGCTTAATACTCATCAATGTGGCACCACCTTTGATCTTGGGTTCCATAGCAACCTTCCCCCAAAGCTATTACTCATCTCTGCAGAGGGTGTCCCTGGATGCAAGAGAAGAAATTTGATGTTCTAGGGCCAGGGTGAAGGTACAGAGTTGTATAAAGCACATGTTTCTAACATGTCCACTGTCTACCTATCATACCAGACAGCCACCATCATTTGACCCTGGAATCACCCCAGGCTCAGCTGCTGGACAATTCCAAGTGGCCACCCTGTGATCCCTGTAGGGAATATCACAGGCACCTGCTCCTGGCTCTCCCCCCTGGGGGACTCAGAATTAGGGTAGTTTCAGATAGAAACTAAGTGTTGTGCAAGGTGAGGGTTTCTTGGTGTTTTGTCAGTTCTGGAAAACTATATGACAAGGCCTGCATATAATTTCTTGATAAAGAAACCAACCAACAAGATACAACTTTCCACTGACTGCCCAGCCTGGCCAGGGCCCAAGCAGATCTCTCCAGCCCATTCAGACTCTAGCAAACCTGAAGGTCTCTTGGGACATTGCAGGGATTTTTCTTTTTTCTCTTCCAGCAGTCTCTATTGCAACCATAACTTTTTATTTCTTATCTGAGAAAGGAGCTTGGAATAGAGGGAAGGTGACCTTAGGAGTCAGAGAGACCTGTGTTCATAGCAAGATCTACTCCCTAGAGCTATTGTAACAATTGAAATAGTGTATACAGAACATCTATGAGTTTGGTTCCTGGTGCACAGGGAGGTCTTAGTCAAAGCTGAGGATGGTGGTGATGTTGATGATGACAATGAAACTGTTACTCAACTATCACTATGTGTGTATTTACTTATTGATTACCTAGGCTATGTACTACATATATTCATATGTGCATATAAATGCCACCATTCTTCTCCTCATCCAGTTCATTTCCACCATCCTAGTCACCCTTTGATAAAGGAGAATGATGAAACCAGAATCATTTTATGACGTTTCTGTGACATCTCAAAGGGTCCCAATAATTTCATTCCACTAATTGGAGTGGCAAATCCCTTGACCCTTTATCTGTAGCCTCCATCATTTTTCCACTGAACAAATATTTTTTTTGTGAGTTTCCTGTGTGCTAGGCATTATTCTGTGCTAGGCAACTGGGATACAATAGAGAACAATACAAAGTTTACAGTCATAGTGAGAACATTTTGATGGGGAAGACAGATGATAAATATGCAAACCATAGTCTGTTTCTTTCTGTCAGGACCACTGTCTTTGTGGGAACATCCCTTCCCCTGCCCCCTAGCCCAACCCCAGCTGCAGAACCATTCCTCAGGGACAGATGGGCTGCAAAGCTGGCTTCATCAGAACTAGAAGTGTACAATTCACAGCTTGGAAATCTCAATCTCTATTGAGCCAGAAACTTGGAATCACCTTTGCCTCCCCTTTCTCCCTCCCCATCACCCCCCAGAGCCAGCCTTTCCCCTCACCTGGCACCCAAATCCCACTGCCACTGACAGTTTAGTAACACTGGGATGAATCTGAAGCTCAAGTGGCATGGTCAGACATGAGCTTTGGGAGGCTCACTGTGGCTATCTATGGACATTGCATTCTAAAGGGATAATACTAAAGGCTGGAAGGCCTTCGCTGAACCCAGGCAAGAAATGCTGAAGATGTGATGATATGGCTCCTGACAGCTTCCATAAGTTCTGGTGAGCTGTCACATTGCCCAACATCAACCAGGAGTGAGGGCGATGATAAAATGATCATGAGCCGATGCCAGACTGAGATTGGCCCTCATATCCTCACCATCTCTTGCCTGGGTTTCGCGATAGCCTTCCAAGCCTTTAGTCTTACCCTTTTCAAATCTAGCATCCAAAGGTAGCCACAGCAAGCCCTCCAAAGCTCACATCTTGATCATGCCACCTGGGCTCAGTATTCGTAAGGCTCCTCTATGGCCCCAGGATGATGTCCAAACTCCTTGACACCATCCTGCCTGATTAGGCCCAGGCTCATTTCTCTAGCATCATATAACCTCTCTTTGACTTACATAGAGTAAATCTTTGGCCATATTGAAGTCCTGGAGCATAACTTCTTCCTTTCACCACCAAGCTTTTGTAGGTGCAATTCCTTCTTTCTAGAACACCCCAACCCCTTGTTCATCTGACTAATCCCACTTTATCCTTGAATTCTCAGCTTAAACACTGCTTCCTCCAGAAAACTTCCCTGGCTCCTGAAGTCCTAAAGAGGTTTACCTGCCAGGATCTGCACAGCACCCTGTGCTACTCTATCATAGTGCTATATCAAATTTGCCTGTTGGCTCATCTGCTTTCCCTACTAGATGGGGAACTCCTTAATTTAGGGGGAATCTCTCATGTATTGTGTCTGGGACATGGAATACATATTCAGTCATTTCATCCACGTGCACTGACAAAACAGTCAGTGATTTGCATCAAGGCCCATGGTGGTGAGGGTCCTGACTGGTTCTGTTGGGTGAACAAACCTTAATTCATGCTACTAGATCCCTTTCAGGAAGAGAGGACAGTGAATGAAGGAAAAACCACCTGGCTCATCCCTCTCCATTTCTGACACAGTGTCCTATGCATAGAGACCTCCTCTCTTCTCTCTCCTTCACCAGGTCTCCATAGAGCACCCCTTTTTCCAAAACATGACACTTACTTTGCCAAAGAATTTCTCACCTATTCTCAATCCCAAGAGATTTTGTTTGTTTTTCTAAACCTCCTCTATTGCCTGGAGGAAAAAGGAGTGTTTTCATTTTGTTTTGTAACATCACCCAATCCACATCACACTCTCCATACAGTTCCATGTCATGCCCAATTTACACACCATCCGGGGCCCACAGAAGGACAGGACTGGGCCCCAGCCTAGCCAAGTGATAAAACAGCCAGCCACTTTTCTCTGCCCACATCAGTGTCAGGGGCCAGCCAGTCTTGGCCTGATGGGAGGGGACCTTCTCCACAAAGCTCTCTTTCTCTGGCCATTTCTGAATTATATAGAATTCCCAGGGAGGAGCCTTGGTCTGGCTCCTCCACCAAGGCCAAAGGGTTCCCCAGGCCCCACCCAGTTTCTCAATGTGGGAACCACCCAGCTGGCTGCCTCCCTGGCTCACAGGCTGCAGAGAGAAAGAAAAGGGCTCTTGAGAGTGGCTTTGAGTTCCCACGCAGGAAGGTGCCAGCTCGAGACAGCATGGCTTTGTGCTTGACAGAATCTGTCCTCTTACCAGGCAGAGGGAAATCATGTCCTTAGGAGGGATCAGAAAGACCAGTGAGGATGATGGACTCATCCCTGCCCCAAGCAACAAACTGCAAACATACCTGCCTTTAAGGGGAGAAGGCTCCTGACCCAAACTTAACTCTGAGAAAAGCTGTTCCCAGCCTTCTCCAAGACTACCAAAGTTCTCTCAAACCCCACACACCAGAGTTTCTCTACCTTAGTAACTGTTGATTCAGAAAATATCCCCAAACTAAAAAATACAATACATCCTAATTTTGTTCTTAATCTACATATATTTAAAGATAGAGAGATCCCCGTAGATGGGCAAGATACTATGTATAATAAGACTTATGCATAATAAGACTTATGCAGATCTTTTTTTCATAAGTGCAACACCTCGGAGGTATACAGATTACACTTTGTCTTCTGCCACTAGTAGAAGACACAGGCTATAGCAAATGGGAGAGCAAAAGCAAAGGAGACTAGAAAGTCCTAGACATTTGTTTGGACCTTCATAATCATTATTACTTCTCTCTGTATCAACTGCTGTTCTCTAGAATTTTAGGCTCAAAGCCTCAGACAGTTCCCAATGTGTATAGACTCATGGACATTCAGAACTTGTAAGGGACACATGAGATCATGCAATCCAGCAAACTGATGATTCACAGTCCACCATATGTGTGTGTATGAGTGTATGTGTGGGGGCGAGGGTGTAAGGTGTGTGAGAGTAAGTACATCTGAGTAAACGTGTCAATGTGTGTATGGGTATGAGGATGTTTGTTTTTGTAGGGAATGGAAAGAAGGCCTAGTGAGGATCCCCAACACCCTAACCGATACCCCCAAGAACTTCTGTAAATTAAATTTAAAACTTTGAAAACAATGGAGCAAATTCAAGCTAATTTAATCTCACCACTTTACAAATGTGGAAACTGTGACCTGCTGAAGAAAGGGATGTGCCAAATAGTTTTATGTTGTCAGAGCTAGAAACCAGGTCTCCTGGGTTCCAACTGGTCCATGATGCTTTGCTGCATTACCAGTAGAATCACTCTCACCATTCTTGAACATCTGTAGTATTCACCTAAGGGGTATGCTGTCCAGGTTCATCTCTTTAGAAAATGTGCCCACTCACTTATGCCCTCCTACTCCCCAGTCCCTACACTTATCTCATTGCTCCAAATATTTATCTCACCATTCATTATGAAAGTAACACATACTCAATTGTATACAATTCAGTCTCCACATTGTATTAAATCCACATAAACACATTCTGCAGGAGTTCTCTTGCACAGCATACTTTCTGGCAACAACTGATTGGTCTCCAGGGAGAGCAGCTGAACTAAGATGGGCCAGTCAGAGTTCTTCCCTGAGAGTACTGACAACAGAATAAAGAAAGAGAGTCATCCCTTTCTATTCTAAGCTGTAAAATTCGTCCATGAAGACCTGAGGACTCAAGTCCTTCTAGCTTATTGCCTTCACTCCCTTCTTAGTTTCCTTATATGCAAAATGTAGATATTGATGTATTATGACCCAAGATGGCTGCTTCTGTCTCTCCCATCACATCTGCATTTCAGCCAGCAGGAATAAAAAGGCTAAAGAGGAAAAAATATTTGTGTCATTTCCCCCTTAAGGAATTTTCTCAGGGGCTGTCATATGACACTTCCACTCAAATCTCACTTGCCAGAAAATAGTTATATGACCACATCTAATTTGAAAGGAGCCTGGGAAATATATCCTTGAGTCTAGGAAACCAAATATATGACTATAAATTAGTAGCTTTTTAACCATGGAAGAAGAGGCTGGATATTAGAAAATAATGTGCCCACCATTATTATCATTTTTACTTTTAACAGTTCTGCCATTTTTTCTAGTGGTTACTTCAGCTGTTCCAAGTGGAAAAGGTGGTTTTCTCAGAACCTGTTCTCCTTTCCCCACTGTCTTCTTTGCACTTAGTGTTTACGACTCCAAACTAGTGGTTTGCAGAGATGAGGAGAATAGAATGAACCTCACTTGGAAGTTAGGGCCAAACAGATCTGTTAGAGAATTCTGGAACAGAACCTATGGTTCAGTTTGTCTCTTTCCTAAAGAATTTTGGCCCTAACCCTAGCCAGGCTGCTGGCTCACAAGAGATGACAAGCTAGAAAGTGTGAATGACTCAGTTCCTACACATGCTACTCCCACCCCCATTTTATTAGGGAAATATCTTCTGACAGGACCTTCATAAGGGCAGGTCTGATCCACTCATCATGCGTTTATTTATTCAACACATAGTTTCTTTGGAGGCAGGATGGTGGTTAAAAGGACTAGCCCGAGTCAAATCCTCTGGGATTTGAAACTACCTAGTTTCAAATCCCAGATCTACAAGCCTGGGGAAATTACTTAACCTTCCTATGACTTGGTATCCTTATCTGAAAAATACAGATTTCTGTACCTGCCTCATAGGACTTTGGGAAATTATAACAGGTAACCCAGATCAGACATATAATAGTAAGAGCTCAATAAATGCCAGCTATTTTATCAAGTGCCTACTAGATGCCAGGATTGTGCTAAGAGTGTGGGAAACATAAGATTGAGTCCTTGCAGTTATGGAAGCATAGGCACCATAGGCTTGGAGCTACTCTGGATCCAGTGGGAGCAATTGGCAGCAGCATCTGAGCACTGAGGCCTTTTATGAAGGAAAGAGCAAGATCCTGGAAGCCAGAGGGGTCATGGGAAGCAAAACACCCTACTACCTTTTTCTTTTCCCTGCCCTCCTCCCTAAATAGATGACTTAAAGTGTTTGTGTGCACCATGCATTGAGATGGTCCTAATTCCATGCCCAGGGAGTCCCTTTATATCAGCTCTGCAAGGGTCTGGCTGCCTCCTTGAAATACCAGCAGCTTTCAGCAACACCAAAAGCCACCGAAAGGAAAGAAGGGGGGGAGAAAGGAAGAAAAGACAAAGCCAATTGTCATTTTCACTGAAAAGACAATAACAATGAACAATTCTACTTCCACAGTGTCCCTTTTTTCCCATAGTACACAACTGATTACTTTAAAAGGAAAAAAAAAGCTAATTTAGAATCTTGACATAAGCTTTATTTTCTGCATCTACAAGGTGATCTTTCAAACATTTATCTCATTCCTCATTATAATAAAAGTAATATGTACTCATATAGAATTCACACACTGAGAATAAAAGTAAAAAGCAAATGGCACATACATACACACAGTAGAGTCACACCAAACACATTTAATATGCTCAGAGGAAAGAGAAGTGAAGAGAGCCAGAGATAAGCAATTTAACTAGTGCAGGAAGTTCCTCCCTCCTTTCTCCTCAATGAGAAAATACTCAAGAGGAGGCCCAAGAAGAGAGATGCATCCCCTTCTGTTCCAACAGGAACTGATAACAATTGAGGGACAATTAGCATTTTACAACACAGTGAGTAGTTCTCATGCAGCGTAGCCCCATAATACAGTCTAATAGTTATTTTATCTGGTGGTCAATGGAAAGACAAAAAAAATCTGTTCTTCTTGGAGGAAAACATTGAGAGATGTTGGAACTTTTATACTGTCTCTTACAGGTGATATTAGGGGATTTCCAGGGTAGTTTTCACCACGTGCATCATTCTGATCTTACTGCTCATAATTTAGAACCAAATTCATAGAACATACAACCCCTTCCCCTCCTTCCTTCTGTCCTCCCTTCCTTTCTTTTCTTCCATTATTCTTTCTTTAAAACCAATGAAATAATACCTTGCATACTATTTGGCAATTCTCACCTAACAAATATCTTGATATATGTTTCCATCATCATGGAGTAGTCTATAGAACTAAAGTTTATTAAACCAGGCCCCGCTGACAGTACAAAAGTGCTACAAAGTCTTGGCACACATATCTTTGTATACTTGCTCAGGATTTTTGTAGGATAAGTTCCTTGAAGTGCATTGCTGGGTCAAAGGGTATGCACATTTTAATTTACTAAATGGCCAGTTGCCAGATATATACCAGTGTGTGCTCTGGTGTATATTCACTTTCTTCCCCATAAGCAGTCATTTAAAGGCTCTAACTTGTTTTTTAGTTTTTTATTTTATTTTTTTAGTTTTCTGGAAGAAGAGTAGATCAATCAAAGTGAGGGAAAGTAAAGGTCAAGGAAGGCTTCTAAGAGAATATGACTGTTAAACCAAGGCTTGAAAGATGGCCTGATTTTCAACACAGATAAATGGGCAAAGCACATTCCAGGTAGAGGCTAGAATATGAGGTCAAAGAGGCTCATGGGGCATGGCTGAGTGGTCCATTATATCTGGGCAAATCATTGGCCATAGGTCATCTTTGCCTTAGCTCTCATGAAAGGCTCAGACACTTGAGTAAAGTGCACAAAAACATAAGGAGTTACATTGTTTTGAGAGAGAGAGAGCATGAGTGGGAGAGAACAGATAGAAAGAACAAGCAGACACCCCACTAAGCAGGGAGCCCAACGTGGTGCTCTGTCCTAGTACCCTCGGATCATGACCTGAGCAGAAGAAGGCAGAGGCTTAACTGACTGAGCCACGCAGGCACCCCAAGTAGTTACATTCTAATGGGATAAATGAACATGGACAATGGATAGAACACAAAGCCAACTAACTACATTACATAATAAATGGTAGTAAGCACTATAGGGAATAAGGATCAGAGAAAAGGGACAGAGAATGTTTCTTGGGAGAGGAGCAGGTTACAGTCTTCAATAGGTGATCAAGAAAGCACTCACAAGAAGGTAGGGGGTGAGGGGATTTTTTTCCTTAGAAATCAAGCCCTGCAGATTTCTGGGGAAAGAGCATTCCACAGAGAAGGTACAAAAGGAGAAAGACCCAAAGGTTTGAGAGACTCTGGTAAATTTGAGGAAGAACAGGGAGATCACATGACTCGAGCAGAGCCAGGAAATGAGGGCTAAGGTCTGAGAGGACTGGATGCTGGCAGGCTTTGCAGCCATTATAAGGGTTGGGCTGCTTTTCGGAGTTAGCTAAGAAATCATTGGGAGGTTTGAGCAGAGGAATGACACAGTCTGACATATAGTTTAAGGAGATCATTTTGGCTAACAGATGAGGGCCCAAATGGGGAGATCAGTCCAAAAGTTATGGGAATAATTCAGGTGAGTGATGGTAGTGACTTGGGCCAAAGCAAAGCAGTGAGGGTAGGAAATGGCCAGATTCTGGATATATTTTGAAGGCAATATATCCATAGGTTTTGCCCATGGATTGGACACAAGATGTAAAAAATAAGGAGTCAGGACAACTGTTAAGGTTTTGACCTGAGCAGTTGGCATGATTAAGCTGCCATTAAGTGAGGTGGGGAACACTTTCAGGGCAAAATTTGAGGTCTTTAATGTGTGATTCTTATTAGACATTGGAGCGGAGATGTCCAGTAGGCCATCAGATATGTTAGAAGGAATTCAGGGAGAGGTTAGGGCTAGAAATATAAATAGATGAGTCATTAGCATGTAGATTGTTTTAAGACTCATTAGACTAGATGAGATCACTTAAAGGAATGAGTGTGGACAGAAAAAAGAGAAAAGGTCAGAGAACTGACCCCTGAGACACTTTAATGTTATAAAGGTGGAGACCTCCCTTAGGAGGTGGAATGTGGGAGGCCAAGCAAAGCAAGTATTTGATTGACTATTGTTGCTAAGTCAAGAAAGATGAGGACTAAAGCACTGCCCACTCGATCTTCCCTGGAACACAATGTATTACTTTTAACCAAGTGCTGGTCAAGCCTCCCTGGCCTGGGATGGAAAGCATATTACTTTGCATATTAGCCCCCATGTACTGAGTAGATGATTTAACTTCCATAGAAATATCTTATTTCCAAGTCCTAAAGTAGGATTCCCAACAGAAGGAAGAGTACATATCATGTGCAGAACACTAGACTTAAGAATGGAGTCAAATGACCTGAGTTCTAGCCCTGGCTTACCCATTTGCATCTTGGGTGACCTTGAGACCACCTCTAGCTCTCAGCTTCTTCAAATGCAATATGGTCGATGATAAGCAGAGGAGGCCTGACCAGAGTACCACTGAGATGCTTTTCGTATCCGCTACTCAAAGCTATAATTCAAAGCCACTTCCCTCTCTCTCAATCCAGTCTAGCTACGTAATTTGGAGGCTTCCTTGTTCAAAATGCAAGAAAAATGTACCATTGAAGGTACTATAACATAAACTTTTCCTTTCTTCCACGGTCTCTCTAACTTGTCATGGTTTTTTTATTTGCTATTTAACATGCTAATTACAAATGTTAATAAACAAATATTTAAGTATAAATTTATTTATTTATTTATTTATTTATTTATTTATTTATTTATTTATTTATTTATTCATGAGAGACACACACAGAGAGAGAGGCAGAGACATAGGCAGAGGGAGAAGCAGGCTCCATGCAGGGAGCCTGACGCAGGACTCAAACCTGGGACTCCAGGATCAAGCCCTGGGCTGAAGGCAGGGGCTAAACCACTGAGCCACCCAAGCTACCCAAATTTTTAAGTTATTAACATCAATTTTACCACTTGCTTTTAGATTATGCAATGCCAACTTTATATGGATATATAAGAGCGTTTAGCTCATCCGCAGAATCAATGAAATTACACAGTTCATTATTCATAGCTCACATAGGCATATGTATATGTGGCTGAATAGTGAAAATGTGGCACAAAACTAACTCACCTGTTTTATTCCACTTCTCAATATGCATGCATTCTACCAACTTTCCCTACTTTGGCTGACTGATGAGTAAGGAAGGACTGAAAAAAAGAACTATTGGTTGGTTGCCTTATCTTTTCCTTTCCTTCTCTGTTATCATTTTCAGCAGAAGTTGTTGGCCAGCAGGAAAGACTATGAGAGAATTTCTTGGTTGTTTTTCTTAGAACCCCATTGTCTTCTTTCTGCATTTGAAGCAAGTGTTGGTTCATACAGCAAGCATGGCCTCTCAGGGTTGTCAGCACTCCCTACTTATTCAGCCGTAGATGTCACACACTTAGCTTGTACTCACTTTGAGTCTCACTGAACTCCCATGCATCCACCTGAATCCCAGGTCCACTGGGATTCCATTCTCATGGGGCATCAAGGAGGCTGTCTGCGAACAGGAAGACAAGGAACGGCAGTGGACATGCACATTGCACATAGCCCCTTTGCTCATGTACATGCTCCATTGTCACCACTTACTCAACACAGACTCAAACGTGAAATTATTAAGGACTTCAGAGTGGCAATAGCAGAGACTTAAACCAAGCACGGGGCCCTTCTGAGTGTGGAGCTCTGTGCACCCACTTAGGACACACACCCAGGAAGCCCACCCTACTGTAAGTCTCCCTTTGCAAATACCACCATGGCACTGATCACACTGCCCATGAGGCTTGCTCTTCCTTGTCTGTCTTCCCCATTAGACTGCAAGGCATTGGCTCAGTTATAGTACCAGTACTTCGCACAGCACATGATGCATAGCAGTTACACATCAAATGTTTGTGGGAGAAGTATCACTATAAGAACAACTCAAAAAAAAAAAAAAAAAAGAACAACTCATTCTCTAATGCCTAGCCCATAACCAATAGTGGATCTTTTCCTTGATGGTTCCCATCTCCTCTCATTTTATCCATTCAGCATCTTCAGAAGCTAAGTCTGAAGGGAGAATAGACACTGAAACAGAAAATTCATTCATCCATTCATGCAATCAGTAGCCAGCACAGTGCCTGGCACATAGCAGATGTTCAATGAATATTTGTTATGAGTAAGACACAGTAGTCTGATGGAGAAGGCAAATAATTCAGCATTGAAAATGCAGTCCAGTGAGTTGTATTACAGGAACTCATTGAAGGCCCTATGGAGACAGAAAAAGGACAGCTAACCCAGCCTCAGGGTTGCTCAGAAGAGGTATCTTCTTAGAGGATAATGTGCTCTGATTAGAAAGGCCTTCCAAGCAGACCAAGCAGCACATGGGAAGGCCTCACGATATGCAAGAATATGTCTACCTTGGGCACTCTATACCTTTGGAGCCAAATGTGATGGAAGAGGCAGAGAGAGATGAGGCTGGAAAGAGAGGTAATTAGGACACTGTGTAATAAATGCTATGACAGGGGAACAAAGTTCTCTATAAGAACAAAAGAATGAGCTGCTAATTTCTTATAAGGGCAATTACAGTTGGACTCAGTCTGATGGATGAGTAGGAGTTTGCCTCAGAGAAGAGTATGCATAGCATCCTAAATGAGGAGAATGGCCTAGAGTAATATAAGAGCCTTTTGTCTTTAAGAAATGGTAAGAATTCAGTGTGGCTCAAGTGGGGAGGGTGCTGAGATGCAAAATAAAAATAACAGCTCACATGTATTGAGTATTTACTATGTACCAGGCATTGTGCTAATGCTGTTGAATTAACTCATTCCCTCTTAATGATAATCTTATGAAGGTGGTATTTCTATTATCCCCATTTTACAGATGGGGAAATTGGAGGTTAAGTAACTCGGTCAAGGCCCCGTGCTAGTTAAGTGGCATATCTGAGAGTTGAGCCCAGGTCTATGAGATTCCAAAGCACATGTTTTGAAATATTAGCTATCCTCTTCCCAATGTTGTGTGGCACTAAAGTCAAAGCAGTCAGTCAGCTTTGGAGGAAAATGGTGAGTTTAGTTTGGGGCATCCAAAGAAGGTTCTGAGAAGGCAGCTGTACATATATATTTGGAGCCCAGGAAAGATGAACAGCTGTAGCAAAGATCTGGGAGTCATCAATAGTTTTTAGGCACTGAAAGAAAGCATGAATATGGATATGGGCCTAGGACAGAACCCTCTAGTGCTTGGACATTTCAGAGCCAGATCGGAAGCAAAGAATGCCAACAAGGAGAAGCTAGAGAGGTAGGGAGGCAAAACAGAGGGGTGCAGCCTGCAAGCCAGTGGGCACCAATGCCACACATGCTACAGAGGCAGCCAGTCAGAACTGCAGGACTGCAAAGCGGCCTGTAGGTTTTGCAAATGACCTCACAAATGACCTTGTGCAGACCAGTTTCCTGAGACTGGTAGATAAGGAGAAAGAGACAATTGATAGATTTATAATGAAATTTAGTACAACTTCACACTTTTCACTATTCCTGAAAAAGAAATTCATCCTTTGTCAACTACATTTCCTGATTTGGGGTACAGGAAAATGCAGTCACTGCAGCAAGACGTCAGCTGTAATTTGGCTGTGCAGTATTTGGCAAGCCACTTACTTCCCTTCTTGAGGCATCAGTTTCCTTGCCTGTAGACAAAGGTATTGGAAGAGACATACTCCTAGGTTTTCTCCCGTATCCAAAATTCTATTCTCCTCCATTCCAGATGCTCTTTGGGGATGCCAGTGTTGATGGGGAAGGTGAAATAGGACTCAGGTGCAGGGAAAGAGAAGGGCCCCCTTTAACTGCTGCAGCTGCCCCATGGGGCTTGTTTCTTCTCGGTCTTGTTTGCTCCCCGGTCCTCCAAGGCAGCTATTGGAGCCAATGATGAGAAACACATGTTTCTGGGCAGACCTGGTGTTGCGCAGTGCCGCCAAGGGGAGGGCAAAAAAGAAAAGGAAAAAAAAGAAAAGAGAGAAAGGAAGGAAAGAAAAGAGCTTTGGTATTCTCAGCCTCCACAGACAATTCCCCCATTGATGTGCTGTGAGTCACGGCGGGCCGCCAGGCCATCGCGGTTTCTGAATCACTTCCTCCAAGAGGGGCTCTCCACTTGTTCCCCTGGCTTTGGCCAGGGCTGGAATGCAAGGAGGTTGGGCCCTTCAGAGTGCCTCTGACTGCTTTCTTCTTTGCTATAACTCTAGCAACAGAGGTAGAGGTGCCAGGTGGCAGGACAGGGGGCCTCAATGGAAGATGGCAGAGGAACAGGTTGAACTTGCTATTCCGACTGATAGACCCTCTTACAGCACTAAAACTCATGCCTCCCTCTCGAGTGAGATGGAAATGAAGTAAAAACCCAGATTAAAGGCCACAGTTTCCTGCAGTGGGCACCAGACTCAGCCAGATCTGGATTTTCCATCTTCTCCACCTTGATTCTCTGGGTATGTGAACAAGGCTGATCTCTTTTGGGTAGAGGCAGACATAAAGTTGATTTTGACCATTCCTTCACAACCCAATTAGGGTATTTTAGACTGCATCTCTTGATCTCCCATCTTTTTCATTTCCATTGTGAAGGACAAGGATATTAACAGTCCAAGATGGCCTCACCTGAGTAATGATATTCAAGTGAGAGTCTGTATTAAATTCTTGCTTAGGATAAACATCGTTCATTCAACAAAAAAATTGTGCTCACTCTGAGCCAGATTCTGTGTGGGCATCAGGGATTCTGAGAGGAAACTGACATGGTTTTAACTGGATAAAAGAGAAAGACTGATGAATCAACAATGCAAATTCAATATGGCAGGTGCTCTGGTGGAAGGGTACAGAGGAGATCATCAAACACAAACTTGGAAATGGGGGAGCTCAGGGAAGGCATCCAGAAATATTTGTTGAATTGAATAAGGCAACATTTTTGTGCCATTTCCCTTTGTCTAGCCAGTAGTGCTTTTCATCCCCCCAGGACTTTCCAGAAGGTCAGTACCTTCACTGAACACTGGAGATAAGACCTACTCTCAGCCCTTATGAGATGAAGTGGTCTCTCCTCCATGCCAACAGAGGACACTGTTTCCAATGACCTTAGCCGTTCGGGAATATACTAGAATGCCGCCATCTTGTGGGCAGGCTGAGCCATGTTCATTTTACAACTCTATGCTCCTGGGGCACTTATCAGAGATGGGTCGACCTGAAAGCAATGCCTCTGATTGTAGTTACAGATGAAGGGTAAAAGCAACACCTTTTAAGAAGTCCCTTTGTCCACGTTTAGCTAGCTGGTCTCTCCTTAAAGAGGCGGTTTTAGATAAAAAGCTTCTTTAGAGCAGGCACCATATCTTAATCTTCTCTATGCCTCTCATAGCCTCTACCAGAAGATAGGAAAGTAATAGGTGCTCAGCGCATGGATGTTAGATGGAATCACTCACTATAAACAATCAGCCAGAATAATAGTGCCTTGTACCACTGTGTCCCTAGCACCTAGCACAGTGCCTGGACCTACAAAAATATGTTGAATAAATCCGTGAAATCAGACTCTTGAAAGTAAAGCTCTAGAAACAGCAAACATTGTTTGCTGGAGGAGAATAGAGACCTTGTCTCTATTGTCTACTAGAACCTCCTCTTTCTTGGGTGCAGCACAGAAAGGTACAATGATTTGCCCAAGGTCACACAGCTAGTCTTAGAGCTGGGACTGGTAGGCGTGTCAGCTGACTTACCATTATGATTGCGTGGCAGAGTCAGCCCACACTTACATGAGAAACAAAGTAAAGCAGTGTATCTGTCTAGAGCAGGCGCTTGTCTAGAGTTATACCTGATAGAAGAGCTTTCCAGTGGGAATTTCTGAAAAATCTTCACAAGGACTCTAATACTGGCCTGTGCTTCTGCATAAATAAGGAAGCTAGCTAGTGTGCTGAATATAGAAGTGAAGGATATCTGGTAATCCAAGGAATATAGAAATAGCTGAAATGCAGTCACTAGACACAGAGAATGTTATGCAGAAGGTGCCACAGCCATATTTTAGGGGCCACGTGGGGCCTTTGCCTCCCAGGAAAGCTTGTAACCCATGTCCTGATGGTGTATGAACTTGAGCTTCAGAGTGGGTAATGGTTATCCAGGTGGAAAGAGCAGCTTAGCCCACATGTCAGAACAAAAGATCTGGCTATCTCCCCCAACACACCCCCAATGACCTCATTCTCTCCAGGTCACCCTCTGCCCAGTGTCACACGGATTTTTCTAACAATCCCCTGCTTAGACCATCAGTGGCCCCCCATTGCCAACAGGACACACTCCAAATACTTTGCCTTCCTTTTTCATCTGGCCCACTCCACCTCTCTAGCCATATGTTTCATCCCTTACCGCCTAGCCCTTAACACCTTGATCACACTGTTTGCCTTCCAGTCCTAGACTCACCACCACTCATTACCACTGTGACCTTAAGGAAATCACTTAACTCTCTGCACCTCCATTTCCTCATCTGTAAAATGGAGCTCTCAGTAACATCTACCAGACTGGACCATTTGAGAATTGATTGAGTTCTGTGTATGAAGCCTCCAAAATAGTTCCTAGCACATGTACATTGTCAGTATATGTTAGGGATAGTTACTATTACTATCACTAAATCCACCATGCTTCCTCCCTATGCTTGAAAAGTCTTTCCCTACCTTCTCCGTGAGATGGACAACAGCTCACCCTTCAAGAACCAGCTCAGTGTCCCCTTTTCAGCCACAGATGAAATTAATTGCACCCTCATCTTTGTATACAGCCTACTGCAGGTTCATAGAAAAGTCATTGACACCCTGAAACTCCCCATCAGTCACACAGGGGTAATGGCATCTATGGATCATGATGCCTCATGGATCAGATGGGTAACTCCATAGTCGTCCCACAGGCTGTACAAATCACAAAGCCCTTGAAAACATGAGAGATGTGTATTTTTGTAATTTGAGAAGGAATGTCAGCTGCCCTGCATCTGACCTGACAGAGCAGGGCCAGCCTGTCCCTCGCTGTGGTGACCCAAGACCCAGCCTCCAGCGGCAGTGCCCCTCCCTCTCATACACACTAGGTCCCTCTGCAGCCCTGCTCACCCATGCTTGCTTCCTGGGTACTGGCAGCTCCTGGCCCTCCCATTCCGGGAAAGGCAGGCACTAATTGTTGTTAGCACAAAGAGCCTGGGGAGCCCCAACCACCTCTTCACTGCCCCCTTCTTCCTGTTTCCCCCAAATTCAGCCACCCTGGCTGCCCTCATCTCCCCAGTAAGTTTCTGCCTTACCTTTAAAAAGCACTTTGTTTTTGTTTTTGTTTTTTTTACTGTATTTGCCATAAAATGGAAAGATCCCCTCCTGGATCTCCACTCATTCTCCCTTGCTCCTCCCTCCTCTCCCACAGCTTGTTTTAATGTCCTTTAATAAGCCTTCCTCCATGTACTCATTAAGCATTATGTGAAGCACGTCCTCTCTGCAAGGCATTGTGGGAGATTTCAGCAATGAAGAAGATGCAAACCCTGCGCTAGGTGGAGTGGAGGGGCAGCAAACATTTGTTGAGGGTTCTGCTCAATGCCAGCACCATGTCAGATACTTAGGTTACTCCCCTGAATTTGCACACCTTGGAGTAGATTCTATTACATAATCCCCACTTGATTGCAGACACGACTGAGATTAGGGAATTTACCTGAAGTTACACCACTACTCATTGGCAGAGATAAAATTTAAAACTTGCATCATTTCCCTAAACCGTACCTTCATGTAGCACATGGCACAGTAAGAGAGGTGCGTACAATAACTGATAAGTGGGATCCAGAGCCCAGGGATAAGCATTCTGAAGGCTGTGTCAGGTCAACTATCATCTGTGTCAACTATCTTTGTCAACTATCATATATGCCCAAAATTGCCGAGTTTCTCCCATATTCTTTTGCCTCAAACTTGCTGGAGAGAACCACAGATCGAGCATTTGAGTTATATGATGTCTCCCTGTTCCCTAAACCAGACACCAGAGGACTGGGTGGCACCAAGAATGCTAGCAAAAACTTACAAAGAATGCATCGCACATGAGAGTGTCGAGTAAATGCTTTATGTGCGCTAACTCAATACAACAACCTGATGAAGTTAGTACAATTATTATCAGTGATAAAGAAACAGGTAGAGAGTGAAGAAACTTGCCTAAGGTTACACAGCTAGGGGGCAGCCCAGGTGGTTCAGTGGTTTAGTGCCGCCTTCAACCCGGGAAGTGATCCTGGAGACCTGGGGATCGAGTCCCACGTCGGGCTGCCTGCATGAGCCTGCTTCTCCCTCTGCCTGTGTGTCTGCCTCTCCCTCTCTCTGTGTGTCTCTCATAAATAAATAAATAAAATCCTTAAAAAAAAAAAAAAAAAAAGATTACACAGCTAGAAGTGGCTGAGCTGGGATTTGAGCCCAGAGAGGTTGGCTTTGGAATTTGGGCTCTTAGGGACTTTACTGTACTGCCTCTTAATGGTTTAAAATGTAAATACTCTATGGATGGGGCACTTGCTGTGTGCTGGACACCGTGCTAGATGCTGGGAATACAGTGACAAATAATTCCACATGGCCCCTACCCTAACATAGTCCTATCTCAGGGGAATCAGCTAGCTATAAACTGGCAACTTCAATATAGTTTGACCAGTACCCTGGAGGCCAGTGGGGACGAGGTTAGGCGTGGGCTCTAGAGTCTGCCTGAGTTAGAATCTCTGTTCCTCCACATCCCCATGGTGTGATCTTGGGCATGTTAATAAATGTCTCTATACCTCTGTAAGGTCAGTATCTACACCTCAGAGCATCATTCTGGGAAGGATTAATGAGATAATATGGAGAGTTGGTTACCCTAGTACAACATATTACTTAGGTTTGATTCCTGATTCCATCACTTGCTAGCTAGGTGACCTTGAGCATATTACTTCTCTGTGCCCCAGCTCCCTCATCTATAGAGTGGGAACAATAGTATCTACCTCATAAAGTCATCATCAAAATAGAATGGGTTAAGGTAAAACATGGAACCTGTGGGCACTTATTATAGGATAACTCATTTTTTAAAAATATTTATTTAATTGATGGAGAGAGAGAGCATGCATGCACAAGCAGGGGGAGCGGCAGGCAGAGGGAGAGAGATAAGTAGGCTTGATCCTGGGACCCTGGGATCATGACCTGAGCCAAAGGCAGATGCTTAACTCACTGAGCCACCCAGGCATCCTGATAACTGTCATTAATAGTTGAATCTATCCTCCCAGATATCACCAAGTGTTACCACTAAATCCACCATGCTTCCTCATGCTTCCATCTCTTTGTGCATGCTGTTCCCTATACCTGGAATGCCCACCCCTGCCTTCTCTCTCAGATGGACACAAACCTCATTTTTCAAGGTTCAGCTCAACATCCCCCTTTGCTGCTTCTTGTAGCCCCTGCAGGGGAGGTTATTTATCTCACCTTTGCACATACCCCCTGGTTTCCACCATCCTCCCTTGTGCCTGGCAAAGACAGCTAAATGCTGAGGAGTCTGTGACACTTTTTTTCTACTTCTACATTGAATTGTGTTGCTTAGGATCACAGAGGATTGTTAGTGGATTCTAAAGTTTAGTAACAAACTTGAAAATTAGATGCCATATAAGGGAGTTCTCAGAAACTGTCCCCAAATATAGTGTCTATCTATTATTGAAGATGCAGTTTAACCCATTTTTAATATTACTATTAGGCCATTGTGTAATGTTATATATTGGGCTATACTCTAGGGCATGTTGTTTTCTAATACAAATCATTTATATTCTGGTTGGGTGTATTTTGTTTGTTTCTGAGATCCTGAAGAAAGAATTAAAACAGGTATTTAGCAGGAACTGAGAAACAGTCTTACAACCAATCCTACATTCTGTCCTGTATTCATGCTTGCATCTCTCACTGGCACCACCTACCCACTGAGGTCTGCCTGGACAAGACTGTCTCTAACTAGGCAGACTGAATGTGAGTGGCCCCTGACTGAAGGGTCACTTGGCCCTGGTGGCAGCAACCTTCCTTGAGCTCCAGCCAGCTCTCTACTTCTAACTAGCTTCTACCCCTCCCCCCTCAGGTACTTATGGAGCCTCTGATTCCTTTCTATGTCGCAGGAGAATTAAAGGTGTCTCCAGAGGGCAGACTCAGGCTCTCTCAGGCTCAGGATGACAGGGTGGGAGATATTGGAGGTGGAGAGGATGTCTGTGAGGTGGTCTCTTCCCAGAAGTCCAAATGAGAATTGGGCAGAAGCCTCCCACCTTCCTCATCAGCTCTCTCCTCAACCCAAAAAGGTCCTCAGAGATGGTACTTCAATTCAAAGGTGATGCCCAGCTGCTCACCAGCCCCTCCCTCTGCTTTTCTCTCTCTCTCTCTCTGTCCTCCTCCCACAATCCCTTGAAGTGGAGAAGGCCAACTTTATTCTTCCTCTTCTCTGGACTTCCCTACACCATGTCTTTCTCCGATGGGCATTTGCCATTATGGTTCAGCCTAAAAAGCAACTTATGCACCACTAACTATAATATGAGCTAGAAAGTGGTAAATGCCAAAGACATTTGATAAGGGACAGGAACTGGAAAATTCCAAGGAGTGGACCCCACCCCTAGCATAGAGAAGCATACAGGTCAACAAGGAGGAGAGGGCTAGGCCCAGCATCTTGGGGCAGCCTGTTTTAAGCTGGATATTGACCTACGACCAGGAGAGAGAGAGGGGGGCCCTTCCAAGAGTAACACAGCAGGGCAAAGGCTCAAAGACAGGAAGGCATGAGACAAGTGGTCCTGTTGGGATGGTTTATGGGGGACATGATGGGGACCAAAGGAAGATAAGGTAGGAGCCAGGCCATAGGAGGCTTTGAATATGGAGTCAAGGAACTTGATTTGGGGGTTGCTTGAAGAAGTTGCCAATGATAGATTCACTTTTTAAATCAGGTAAGACTGGAGCCAGGCTTTGAGAAGGTGAGAAGATACCTGAATGAGCAGATAGAGTTGAGAGTAGGAGTTAGAGTCCAGACAAAAAAAAAAAGATGAAGGGGAGTAGAATGGTAAGGTGCGTGAAGATATAAAATAGACAATAAGTTTGAGGCAACCTGGCCAGTCCAGGCTGCTCCTAACAGACTTACCTGGTTGCTGTGACAGCCTAGTGTCTCAGACATGAGCCCAGCAGGAAACATCCGGGCATTGTAGCTCCTGGTATGGGTCCCAGGAGCTGGCGTTAAAGCCAGGACAGGCAGGTCCTCTGCACCTGTCCAGGTAAGCAGATTCTGGAAGAAGTCATGGGCAAGGCCAAACAGGTACTGAAGGTTTGGTGTTACTTGCTCACAGAAAATACCTATCTCTTTCTTACATTCCACGGGCCAGAGAGCAAAGGGTGGGAAAGGAAGCCAGGATATGGAGACAGATATGTTTCCTAAGCACTCACTCTAATCAGCAGGTGCTATTTGCATATTAGAAAACATGGGGCTCAGAGATGTTGAGCAATTTTCTCAATGTCACATAGCTAGCAAATGGCAAAGTAAGAATTTGCACCCCAGTCTTTCTGGCTACATCCACTCAGGACACTGTCTTCTCCAAAGCATGCTTCTCACCTCCTGACCCCCAACCTATCTCCTCCTGCATCTCCTGACTGAAAGCTCTCTGCCATGGAGGAGCAAACTAAAATTGTCTCCTATTGGAAGCCCTTCCACAAAAACATAGTATCAGCCTGGTCCTTGCAGACCCTGTGCCAGGATTTGGTTGGAAGTAGGGTCCCAATATCTTTGTCTTAATTTGTTTTCTTACCTTCTTCTTATTTTTTTTCTTACCTTGTATTTTTAAAGGAAAGAAGGAAAAAATGTACAGGGCTGGGAAAAAGCAGTGACGGGAAGGCAACTTGATAACTGATGATTTTCTGAGTGCTTCAGCCTGAAGGAAGCCAACAGCTGCAACATATTGGTTACATGGAAATCATTAAGTCATTCTGGGAAGGAATGACAAATGTGTGTGCCTGTGTATATATGGTAGACATGTGTTTACGTATGGAGTGAGGCACCCACAGAGGGAACTACTTCAATGCTGCATCCAGGCCAAGAGAAGAAAAGAGAAATTCAAATAAAGCCCCATTGCAGGAGATGATTCTGAAAATCAAATTCTTGTTTAACATGAAGCTTGAGCTTAAAATTTAGGGGAAAATCATCTATTCCTTGACATCTAATCTGATAGGGCCTCCCTTTATCAAGAGGTGGCATGGTGGGGTGAACCAGCCTGGACAGGGTGTGAGATCTCACAACTAGGATGTGATTCTGAGGAAATTTCTCTCCCCTTTTGGGTCTCAGTTTCTCAAGTGTAAAATGAGGGAGTTTGACAAGGTAATCTCTGACATCACTTCCTGCTCTGACATTCTGTCAATGGGCAATAAATTCTTAGAGCATAAATTCTGAGACTGAGCTACTGCTCTTAGAACAGAGCTGCCCGTTCCCCTCACCTCCACCCAAAAAAAGGGTTTCCTTTAATAAAACCAGATTTCTATATAAATTTCATTTGCTTAGTTGCATATATCTGTTTGCATTCACAATTATGTTATGCCCCAAAACTAACTCCCCAGGGTATAAGACAACTAAAGAAAAACAATTAGTTACTTCCAACAAAGGTGCTTACTTCCCAGACCTGGGTGCACAGAAGGACTGAGCATATCATGGTTCATGAGACAAGGAATTACATTCTTCAGTCTTGGCCTCTGAACTAGTAATATATGGACCTGGAGGTGCCTGAACCCTCATGAGGTCTGTCCCTGGACCATAGAGAAACCTGCCAGTCCGTGCTACTTTAAATGTGTGTGTTGGGGTGAGGATTACAGGAAGCAGAAAGCAGGACCTACCTAGTTGTTGGTCAGACCTAATTTAATCTTCTTGACCCTAAAGGTAGATACAATTTTCATCTCTGTCTTGAAGTGAGTGGCAGAGGGTGGACCCAAACTGGTTCTTCTACATTCTGGTAAGTATGCTCTTAACCATAACACTCTAATGCAGGGTCTCTTAACCTCAGCATCATTAATATTTTAAGTTAAATAACTCCTTGTTGTGGGAGTGTTATGGACTCAACGTTTTCATCTCCCCAAAATTCATATGTTGAAGCCCTAACCTCCAGTGTGATGGTATTTGAACATGGCATTTGGGCTTTATGAAATAATTAGATTTAGTTAGGTGAGGAGGCTGGTACCTTCGTGATGGGATTTGTGCCCTTATAAAAGTAGGAAAAGAGAGATTTCTCTCTCTGTTCACATTCACACACCTGGGAAAGGCCACATAAGCACACAGCAAGAAGGCAGCTGTCTACAAACCAGAGAAGGCTCTCACTAGGAACTGAATCTGTCAGCGCCTTGATCTTGGACCTCCCAGATTGCAGAACTGTGAGAAATAATTGTCTGTCACTTAAACCACCCAGTCTCTGGTATTTTATTATAGCAGCCCCCAGCTGACCACAACAGGAGACTGTCCTTTGCTTTGTAGAATATTTAGAAGCATCCCTGGCCTCTACCCATTAAATGTCAGTATCAATCTCTTTAGTTGTGACAACTAAAAATATATCTGGATATTGCTAAATGTCTGCTGAGGGAGAAAACTGTCTCCGGGTGCGAACCACTATTGTAATATCAAGCCCACAATAGGAGGAGAAAAGGGCCATACAACACCATACTCAAATTCAAGTCTAAGGAATGAGTCCAGAGATATAGTTGGGTGTGGCATCAGTAGCAGTCAGGAAAGCAGAGAGTAGGTCAGGAACATGTCAAGCAAGTCCATAATTTCAGATATGAACAAACTAAGATAGTCAGAGTACCCCCTTTGTGGTGAGATGTTAAGAATGGCTAAATTGGGGCAGCTGGGGTGGCTCAGGGGTTTAGCGCTGCCTTCGGGTGATCCTGGAGACCCGGGATTGAGTCCCATGTCAGGCTCCCTGCCTCTCTCTCTCTCTCTCTCTCTCTCTCATGAATAAATAAATAAAATTAAAAAAAAAAAAAAAAGAATGGCTAAGTTGATGGAGTGCCTGCCTGGCCCAGTCAGTAGAGTATGTGGCTCTTGATCTTGGGGTTGTAAGTTCAAGTCCTACATTAGACATAGAGTCTGCTTAAACACCCACACACACTCACAAAAATGGCTGAATTGGCATACATCTGAGCAGGCACTGTTGACCCTTAGTTCAAAGCCTTTTCATTCATTCACTCAGGAACTGTGTGTCAAAGTCTTGCTCAGTTCCAAACAGTAAGTTGGCCCTGGGAAGCCAAGATGAATGAGCAGTGCCTTCTAGGAGTGTGCATTCTGTAGAGAGAAAAGAATGTTAATAATGACATTGGTAATAACAACCTTACCCAGATGTCAGATGGAGATCTCCTGATCCTTTAGGATCTAAGAAAAATTCCTTGGCCTCCCTTGGATTTTTGCTAATCCCTGGTGGACTCATCTTCTCTAGTACACAGTCTTTGGGGCACTGGCATCCTGCAGGCCATCATCTCACAGCACATCAAACAAAACATCAAGTTCAGCTGCTTCTCCCACTCCCACCACAAACAGCAATCTCTCCCATAGGAATGGTGTATTTAGTAAGTGCATGGACAACCATAATCGGGTCCTAGGAGGGGGTCTCATATCATGACACAGAGTCTTCCTTGCCCTCCCATCTTCATCCCCAACTCCCTTCCAGTTCACCAAATCTCATTTTCCTGTGCAGGCCATTCCCTGCCACCCAGGAAGCCTTGGCTCTAGCTGACTCCAGGCCCTTAGGAGGTTTACCTTCCATCTCAACCACTCACCAAAGTATTTTCCCCACAAAAACTTCCCTCCCTAAAGAGAACTGTGGAAGCAGCTATTAGAAGTTAATAAATAAATTCATACCAATGTATTAGGACTTGGTATTCATAATATTTTGGGAGCTCTCCCTAATGTTAGGCAAAGTGCTTGATGTGCATTATTTCATTTAATAATAGAATAGGACCATTACAATCCCGTGCAGTAAACACACAGCTGAGTAATTCAGACCATACTCTAGCATTCAAATTTCAGTCTAATAGCTATATGACCTTGGGTTTTTCACTTCACTGCCCTGTGCCTTTTTCTCCTTCATTTGTAAAATGGGGGTAATAGGAGTATTTCCTATTCCTGTTAGAGTTGTGGTGGAAATTGAAAGAATAAACAAAGGTGTAAACTGCAGAGAACAGTGTCTAGCACTTAGTACATGCTCAGCAAATGTTGACTGTTACTTCATCACTGAATAATTAATAGAGGGATTTGGGATTGAGTATGCATATGACAGGGACAGATCTCAGAGCAGGGAAAGGGGGTAGGGTTCTAAAGGATGAGCAAGAGTTTGCCCCTAGGAACATCTAATGCCCTGAATTTTATGAAATCAAGCCCTGCTGGTTATGCCTTAACCTTGTCAGCTTTCCCTCTTGGCTTTCCCCATCACTTTCTCATTCCCACAAGGTTCAGTGAGACACTTGGGAAAATATTTTCCAAAATAAATTTCAGTCATTATTTGACCCAAACCACCCGATTCTGTGACCCAGCCCTGTCTACTAATGTTACCACCCTGTCCCTATTTAGACTGAGGTTTTATAACTGCCCAGCCCTCTACCAGGGCTTCCCTGTCCTACCACCTCCTGCCTGAGTCATCCTGTGATGTCACAGTCCTAGCTTTATGATGTTGGCCAGTGTGGTTTCAGGAATGACTATGGACGGGAACAGCCTTAGGCCCAGCTGTGAAACCAGTCACATTGTGTTCCACTTCCCACCACCCCATTCTTCCATGATGTAGTGGAAAGATCAAGTTCTGAAAGTCTTAGTTACCTCCAAGCTCTGTCTTTTCCCTGCATGACCGTGGACCACAAGGGCTTTCTCCAAGTCTTAGTAAGATGGGAATGTTTGAGGATCATTTTAAACACCTAAGAAAAAGCGTCTGTGCAGGTACATAGTAGAGGCCATCAACATCTATCAACACAATTCTTGTTCATTAAAAGCCACTCCAAAACTCAGTGGCTTAAAAAACAGCCACTGGGTGGGAATTAGCTGATGCAGATGGGCCCAGCAGGTCTTAGCTCCACATCGACTAGCAAGCCAGCAGGGCAAGGGCAGAGGGACAGGAGGACCCACCTGAACACACAAGTATGTTACTCCACTGTTGGCCTCATGCCTACTAGCATTCCATTGGCTAACACAAGTCACATGGCCACATCCAAAATTAAGGGCGGGGGATGATACTCCTCCTTAGTGAAGGAAACTGCAAAGGCACCTGGCAAAAGGGTGGGATACAGAGAGGGGTGAGGAGTTAGTAACAACGATGCAACCACCAACAACATATGGTCAGGACATATATGTTTCCTTATTTCCAACTTCATTCTGCCACACACACATACCCAGGGCCTCTTAGTTTCATGTTCATCCAAACTCACTGCAAGGGGGAGAAATAGGTGAAGGGGACAAATAGTAGTTATAAAATAAATTAGTCACTGGGCAGCCCGGGTGGCTCAGCAGTTTAGTGCTGCCTTCAGCCCAGGGTGTGATCCTGGGGACCCGGGATCGAGTCCCACGTCAGGCTCCCTGCATGGAGCCTGCTTCTCCCTCTGCCTATGTGTCTGCCTCTCTCTCTCTGTCTCTCTCTCTCTCTCTCTCTTTCTCTCTTCTCTCTCTCTCTCTGTCATGAAAAAATAAAATCTTTTAAAAAAATAAAATAAAATAAATAAGTCACAGGTATGAAAAGTACAGCATGGGCAATATAGTCCATGATATTGTAATAATGTTGTGTGGCAACTACACTTATTGCATAGCTGTTGTGTAACATATACAGGATTGAATCACTATGTTGCACATCCAAAGCTAATATAACATTTTATGTCAACTATACTTCAATTTTTTTAAAAGGGTTTTTTTCTTTAAATTCGATTAGCCAACATATTAGTTTCAGATATAGAAATCAGTAATTCATCAGCTGTGTGTAACACCCAGTACTCAGTCACATCACATACCGTCCTTAATGCCCATCACCCAGTTACTCCATCCCCCCACCATCTTCCTTCCAGCAACCCTCAGTTTGTTTCCCAGGGTTGCATCTCTCATGGTTTGTCTCCATCTCTGATTTCTTCCCATTTGGTTTTTCAAAAAAAAACTCACTGTGAGGAAAGAATATAAAATTCACAAGCTCATCATATAAGTAACCGGTATGGGTTGGATAGCACTTCAGTGTTCAAAGGGTACTACTTTTCTAACATCACTACCACCAACAACAAAAATCATACTTGTTAGTATTTACTGTGCAGCAAGCTTTGTGTTCAGCCTCTATTCTATATGTTTTGTATATTTAATCCTTACAGCAAAACCCCATAAGATGGTACATTCTCATTTTTCTTCTTTTTCTTTTTTTTTATTTCTTTAAAATCAATTAACACATAGTGTATTATCAGTTTCAGAGGGTGAATTCAGTGATTCATCAGTTGCATGTAACATCCAGTGTTCATTGCATCAGATGGGCCTTCCTAAATGCCCATCTCATTTAATGGCTAAAGAAACCAGAGCTTTGAGATGTTAATCAACCTCCCCAAGGTCATACTCCAAAGGGGCCTTACAAAGTCAAGTCTCAAGTGCATCTATATTGCACCAAAGCTGTGTTCTTCCCATTAATACCTTTGAGGACAGAGTTCTAACTAGGGACAAAACTTCAAGTCAAGTGTCCCCAGACTTCAGTCATCAGTCATAGCCGGTAGCTTTTACCATATTCATGTACTACCTATAACTGTAATGCATTCAATTATTGATTATTCTTTAAATTTGATCCATTTTAACTTAAATATATTTTATAAGAAACTCTATGTGACCACCATAAATGGAAAACCAGCGTCTCCTGCCTTAAACAAAAGAAGGTTTACAAAAACAAAGCAACATTATGAAATTCATGCTGGAGACCCTTGTCTGCTGTGAGCTCCAAGAGCAAGTTAGAAGTTGGCAGGAGTGGGGAGGTAATAAAGAACACGAAGCTGAGATTCTTCTTGATGGAATCTGAAGGCTGGAAAGGTCACTTCGACAGTAACCTTCTTATAATGGACTCCAGTCTACAAAGTGCTACATCTAAGCATCACCAATATCCTTGCAGGGACCACCAGGAACTCCAGCCCAGCCTCATATGCCTGCAACCTTAGAGGAAGAGCCCTCAGTAGGTTCAGAAAAGACCACCAAGAGATTTTCTTGGAGGTCCTTTGAGTCCTCTCCTGCTGACCCTTGGGTTTGGTCTTCATAGACTGGGAGAAGGGGCATTCTTGATAGCCTCTTCCAAAGGCAAAGGCCAGTTTTCCTCATGACATAGAGAATAAGTGGAAGAGGCAAAACAAGTGACCAGACCAACTGCAAGCCTGTAGTGGTCATGGGGACATACATACCTGAGCTGATTCAAGTCCAGAGAGGTCCCCTTGGTGGCCCAGCCACACAGGGCAGGGGCTTTGGGGGAATTAGCCCTTGTCTTTCACCCTGATGCTTCTTACTGTCTGTGCAAAACCGCTTGCCAAAAATCCCTCCCAGAAGCCCAGCAGGTCTCCACTCATATCAACCCACCATCTTGTCTCCTCTGAAATAGAACCACAAAGGGAAAGGGACATTCATTATGTGCTGTCCCTGTACCTCTGCAATATCCACCTCTGTTCTTCCCACCATGTCTTTGTTTCTCAGACTCTGCCCACAAAGGCAGTCCCATCAGAAGTACCTCAGCCCTTCACTCAAACCTAGGAAAACCTCACCCAGAGTTTGCAGAGCCTGAGATCTTCTTGAGGTCTCCCTGTCTATAACACTGCATTTGCAACCCTTCTGGAGCACCTCTTATAATACATTCGGCTGTCTTTATTCATCTATTATCCCAAAAATGTTTGTGCAGATAAGTTCTCAGGAAATGTTTAAAACTCAGATATAAGCCTTTATTACAACTGCCAACACCAAGCAAGCGTGTTAGTAGAATCTCAGTCCACGGCAATCCCTGGTTTAGTCAGATGTAAGAAATGGAACTGGATTTTTCTAGGGTTCAACAGATTTTCTACTTCAAGTACTGGCATGGACAAAACCCAATCAGTTTGAGGTTCCCTCCCCTTCTCCTAGAGCCACACCAGAGTTTTGGAGCTTTGGTTAGTTCCAAGGTATTGGGGAGGGAACAGTTAACATCAATGTCATTGGTCCAACTGGCATCCACTGAGATGTCCATCACCTGTGGAGTGGACGGTCCACACAGGTTGAATCCAATCAATTCCATTCCTGTGGTCCCTTTCTGGACCTTCTACTGCTTCTGTGTCCCCTGTGGAAGTCACAGGAATCTTTCTGTTCTTCTTAGACCTCTCATTAGGCACAGGAAGTTCTGCTGAAGGCTCCATCCACCTAGACATTTTATACAACCATTTTTTCTCTAGAGCCTTGCTGCCTCCCCAGTGATGTAGTTCTGCCAGAAAAGAGTGTACAGGTCCCCTCTGCCACCTGGATCCCACAAAACCTCTTTGGGATTTGCCACCTGTCCCCCAGGGCCCATGTTCTGGAAGCAGGGTAGAGCTAGCTCCCTATTCCCTCCCCCACAAAAATATCCACATTTATGGTTTTACCTCCTCATCTCCCCTTTCTCCCAGACAGGGGAATTCTTTTTCTCATCTCAGAGGTGAGAGGCTTTGCTCTCATTCACCCTATTTCTCCCAAATCTATGGCCTGCTATGCCAAGAGTGGTTTGGGTTTTCCAAAGGACTTAGGCTTTGAAAAAAAAAAAAAAAAAAAAAAAAAAAAAAAGGACTTAGGCTTTGAAACTCAAAAGCCAGAAGACACTTCCTTTTCTGTGTTTTTTGCTGTCACATCCCTTTCCTTAGGCAGTGACCACAGAACAGCCAAATGTCTCAAATCAGAGAGGATCTCAAGAGCAAAAGGACAAACCAGAGCAAAAAAGAAAAAAAAAAAAAAACAGTTAATTTTTCAGAAATATTGCCCAGTCTCACAAACATTAAACAAACATGAAAGCACATGTGACTTTTAGAGCAAATGGTTAAAGCAGCCAAATTTAAGATACAAGGAGATATTTTTCTGCTGTTCCTACACCCTTTGCTCTCTCTCTTTTTTAAAGATTTTATTTATTTATTAGAGAGAGAGCACGAGCAGGGGGAGAGCAGAGGGAGAAACAGATTACCTGCTGAGCAGGGAGCCCAACACGGGGGGCTCCATCCCAAGACCCCAAGATCATGACCTGAGCTGAAGGCAGATGCTTTTTTTTATTATTTATTTATTTATGATAGTCACACAGAGAGAGAGGCAGAGACACAGGCAGAGGGAGAAGCAGGCTCCATGCACCGGAACCCGACGTGGGATTCAATCCCGGGTCTCCAGGATCGCGCCCTGGGCCAAAGGCAGGGGCTAAACCGCTGCGCGCCACCCAGGGATCCCTGAAGGCAGATGCTTAATCGACTGAGCCATGCAGGTGCCCCTCTTTACTCTCTTTTAACCTTCCTATAGCCTATTCTTTGCCTTTAGGAAAGATACTGGGTCCCTTGTATGTGACTTTTTAATTTCTAAGAAAATGTTCCAGTGTGTTCACTGTCAGAACACACACACCCCTTACTTATTTTTTATTTTATTTTTTACCTCTGAGCCCTTTCCCAGTCCTCCATCTGTATTAGAACTGGAAACATCTTCTCCACCCCACCTTGCCATCCTCCTATCCCCCGGTGGTTTTACACCCTGACATTAGAAATCATTCTCAAGAATTGAGCTTGGGGGACTCCTTGGTGGCTTAGTTGGTTAGTATCTGACTTTAGCTCAGGTCACAATCTCAGGGTCCTGGGATCAAGCCCCACATCAGGCTCTTTGTTCAGCAGGCAGTCTACTTCTCCCTCTACCTCCCCTCCCTTTGCCCGCGCTCTCTCTGTCTCTCTCTCACATAAATAAATAAAATATTTTTAAAAAAGAAAAAAAGAATTGAATTGGGGTTTGAGATGTGAGGCTCAGAGGTATAGAGACTCCATGATTCCTTAGACTCGAACCAAGCTCTCCCCTACTGCCTCCACTTTTGGAGGACAGTAAGAAAGAGAATTCCTCAAGGCTTCGACACTGGGAAGCCCCCAGGCTGCCTCCCCAAGAATGGAAGGAGGGAGGAGGCCAGAGGTAGAGAGAGGCTCTTCCTAAGGGGATTTCTTTACTTCCTGGCAGGCTCCAGGACACAAAAAAGTTTGTTTAGACGAGAAAGGAATGTCATTGATTGCTTGTGGTGGTGAGGGGAAAACAAAAATAATCTGCCCAGCAGTTCACTCTACTTCCTGAGCATGCAGGCCTAGCAAGCTCCATGCTTGTTTGGACTGGAAGGGATTCATTTGGGAGTGTTAAATGGAGCCAGAGTCTGCTGAAAAGGCACCCCCAGGACACCTGACACTCACCTGGCAGGACAGCTGCCACCTGGCACCCAGAAGAAGGATCTTTATTCTTTGTTATAACTTTTGGGAGTGGAGGAGGTGCCTCCTCCTCTCTCCTCCATCAGAGTCTGGCCCAGTATGTATGGCCTTACATGATTCTCTCTTTATGTCTCTTATCTCCCCAGTAAACTGTTGGCTCCCTGAAGGGTAAATGCTCAGTATATGTTTGAGGAACTGAACTCTGCCTTTTCTTTCCTGCCACCATTTGTCTTATCTCTTTTCTTCATCACAGTCTCTCAGTTAATGCTCTGAACAATCCTATATGGTCAGTACTGTTATCCCTATTTTATAAATGAGAAAGCTAAGCTCAAGGTCACCTTCACCAGCTAGTAAATTATATTGGAGCTTTAAAACACTGGGATTTGAACATGGGTCCTTCTGATATCTTCAGCTAGAGCACTCCCCGTTAGTCCCTCCCCTGTTCTCCTATTGTCCTCCTTTATGAGCCTGCTCTGCCTACCCACGCATACATCTCTAATTCCCCTCCTAAATATTCTTACACACCTTGATTGTTGATTTCAAGGACACTCTGGGCCTCCAATCTCCGGGATGAGATTATTGGGTGGCACAAAGAAAGTGTGAGCATAAATTTCATGCAGCTTTCTGCTCAAATATCACCCCCTCAAAGAAGATTTCCCTGTTCCTTCTTTTTAAGTTCATCTTGTAAAATGTAAATCACATGCATATTTGAGCATGCTCCTAGTGGATCTGCATAGTAATACAAGTATAATTGTTAAATAGATAAACACAAATAACCTCATACGTTGAGATGCATCTGCAAATTGTTTTTATTGCGCATCTAATCAAAAAAACTCAGAATGGGACACTGACCAAGGTCCAGGCACCTCACAGCACCCTTCTGGAAGATGGAGGGAATGCTTAGCCAGAAGCACAGTGAGAAGCTTTCCAGGGGAAATGCACTGGATATGGGGACTCCCATCTTTGGAAACCAAGGAGGAGCAGTCTGCACCCCTGTGAACCCAGCACTGCTTAATTTGAGAAAAGGGTTTCTCAAAAGTGGGACCCTCCCCTTCCTTCAGAGGGCACCTGTTTGGCTCTTCTTCTAACAACTTTATTGAGATATAATTAGCATACCATACACTTCACCTGTTTAAAGTGTGCAATTCAGTGGCTCTTAAGATATTCACAGATATCTTGCTACCATCACCACCTTCACCTTAGGAAGATTCCCTCACCCTGAAAAGAAACCTCGTAGCCATTATACAGTCACTCCACACTCCTTCCTCTCCTCTACTCCCCAGCCCTAAGCAACCACTAGTTTGCTTTTTGTCTCTATAGGTTTGCTTTATTCTGGACAGTTCCTATAGATGGAATCAGACAGTATGTGGCCTCATGTGCTTGGCTTTTTATTTTTTTCCACTTATAATCTTTTCAAGGTTCATCCATGTTCTAGCATATGTCAGCATTTCATTCCTTTTCAGGGTGGAATAATATTCCTTTATGTGGACATATAACATTTTGTTTATCCATTTGTCAGTGAATGGACATTTAGGCTCTGTCCACCTTTGGGCTAATATGAATTATGATGCTGTAACCACTTGCATACAGATGTTTGTGTGGACATATATTTTTATATCTTTTGGGCATGGAAGGGAAAGGAAGGGAATTATTGGGTTAAGTGCACTTGTTTAAAATGCACATTCTTGGGCCTCCAGAACCTCTGTAGCAGACCCTGGGAAGAGGCCTAGAATGCACAGTTTCACACGCTTCCTAGGAATCTAGAAGTGCATTAGAGCTTCAGAACCACTAAGCACATGAGCCCCACCACTCAGATCACAAGTCAGAAGGAAGCTCACCCTGCCTGACAGCTTGTATTTTAATCACCACTCGCCGACATTTGTGAGCGATTTATTTACACTTTTCTCTTACATGATCATGCCGTGAAACCACATTTAATCCTCACAACCGGTCTGAGAGACCAGTATGATGGCCTCCATACTGCTGTAGAAAAACAGATGAGCTGACGCCCAGGCACACCCAGCTGTAAGCTGCAGGGCAAACCAGGGCTTCCTGACTCGAAGCCCTGTGCTTATCCAGAGTACCTCCTCTCTGTTTTCTAAATCAAGGATGAACCCATGTGCTATGACAAGTGTGAGTATGTTTATGGAGACTGTGAGGGGCTAGGGTCTGGAGTCCTGCCTGCTAAACCCCTTCCCTATCCCAACAGTGGCCCCTCCAGCCCCCCTTAGTGGGACCCCTAGTGCTCCGAGGAACCTCTCTAAAGGTTTTAAGCTAAATGAAATAACCATTTCATTAATTCACCAAACATTTCTAAACAACTGCCTTGGCAGGCACTGTAGTAGATTCTGGGCACATTAAAAAAAATTGTTCCCAAGGGGCTTATAGTGTAGCAGGGGGTCAAGTAACAATATAAGTGATAAATTTTGATACCAGCAGTTCATACCTGGGAGTATGGGCAGGAGAGGCAGCTAACATGGCCTGGGGATAAGAGGGAAGTCTTCCTGGAGGAGGTGAGACCTTAAACTGGAACCTGAAAACAAGATAGTCTTTTAGCATGTAAAAAGCACCATGTAGATGAGTGCTCCAATTTCCCAAATGTCCCTGTTTCAAATATTTAGCCTCATTGCTACAGATATGCCCTGATTTTGGTTGAGAAAATTAAGTCAGTGGGATGATACAGTATCAGCTATGAATAAATATCTCCCTCTATCAGACTCACTGGGTATTCTGATCTATTTGTTGCAGCCAACATCTATGGAGCCCCCAAATGTATGCCAAATACAGTACCAGACTCTGAGGATAAAAATAAAGAAGATGGAAGATAGAAAATAGATAGGCAGACAGATGATGGATGGATAGATGTTGGATGGATGGATGAGTAGATGATGGATGACTGATAAATTAGGAACAGGGAGTTGAGAACATGTGAGTGGTTCTGATCAACATCATTTCTGCCCAAAGTGTGGGATGGAGGTGGGCAGAGGATTCAACATGGCAGCATAGAGGGCCCATGGAACCCAATCTAGGGAAACCATGGAGGGCTTCCTGGGGAGGAGGCAAGACCTAGGGGCAGTCCTGGAAGATGAGTAGAAGTTGGGTGAGGAAAACAGTAAAGGGAGAACAGGCAAGCAACAGCATGAGCAGCCCCAAAACCCCTTGGGGTAAAGAAATCACCAACACATGTACTGTGAAAGGCTGCCTGAATTTAACAGGGGAATAAATTTAACAAGGGAGTACATTTAATGAGGGAGTGAAGTGGTCAGATCTATATTCCAGAGCCTAGTTAAAAATCCTTGTCAGGGATGCCTCTGCACCCTAGTCCATGATGCACTGTCTGTCTCCTCTGTGAACAGAGGAGCCAGTATTTTTACTCAGTTCCATAGTATGTAGCAGGAGATGCTGAGAATCATGAATTGATTTGGATAACCATGCTCCTGTTGAGTTGGGCTGTGTAGCATAGTGATTAAGAACATAGATTCTGGTGCTAGACTGCCCACTCAGATTTGAATCTTGGCTCTGCTATTTGTCAGCTTTGTGACCTCAGGCAAGTTACTTAACCTCTCTGTGCCTCGACTTCCTTATCTGTGAAACAGGGATAATACTAGTCCCTACTTGATAAGGTGACTGTGAGAAATTAATAAGTAATTACCTCTGGAGTTCTCAGAACAGCACCTTATAAGCATTCAGTAACTGTTAGCAAGTATTATTTCCATTCTTATCTCCTACAGCTTTCCTCCCAGAATGTTCTGCCCCAGGGGACAGGGTCTTGACTGTCCTCTAAATAGGCTGTCATTCTTGAACTGTCAGTTACTGCTCACGCTGCCTTTTCCTCTCCTTCGTCCACAGGTGTCCAAACCTGCTGTCCTCAGAATCCCACCAAAGGCCATCCCCAGCCACCAGGATCCACCCCCCTTTACTTAATGCTTAAGCACTTGGGACTAACCTTGCTTTGGGGAATACTTAATCCAATACAACCTTATTATTCCCCAAAGAGGTCAGGGGCTTGGGGGACCATGAAAATGGCCTGCCTTGATTTCAGAAACTGTGGGATGGAAACCATGGGCTCTGCCACTTATTGTCTGAGCCAAAAACAAGAGTAATAAAATCATACCAGCTTGATGGAGTCAATGGGTGTGTCAAACCAGAAAATGAATATGAAGGGGTGCCTGGCTGGCTCAGTCAGGAGAGTGTATAACTCTTGATCTCAGGGTTGTAAGTTCAAGCCCCACATTGGGTGTAGAGATTACTTAAAAATGAAATCTTTTCTTTAAAAAAAGAGAGAAAGGTCTCCTGGGTGGCTCAGTGGTTTTGCATCTGCCTTTGATTCAGATCCTGATCCCAGGATCCTGGGATCGAGTCCCACATCGGGCTCCCCGCAGGGAGCCTGCTTCTCCCTCTGCCTATGTCTCTGCCTCTCTGTGTGTGTCTCTCATGAACAAATAAACAAAAATCTTTTTTTAAAAAAAAGAAAATGAATATGAAGTGCTTTGTATAAATAATAAACAATACGTTAGATATTACCACAGGCCTGATGCTAAAAGCTTCACAATGTTATATCAATTAAGCCTCAGCAGGCCTATGTGCTATTTTTGCTCCCATTTCACAGACAAAGAAACAGAGGTACAGAGCGGAAGAAGTAAATTTGTCTGGAGTAATACACCTCTATGTGGAGGAGCTGAGATAGAACCAGAGGGTCATAGCTTCACAGCCAACACTCTTGACCACTATTTAAACTGTCAAGTGCTGGCTAGACGATGGGCTTTGTATTATTATCTATAACGACCCAATGAACTCATGGAAATGAGTGCCAAAGACATCCACAGCAGTGCCTTACTCTTATGCATTATATAAATAGGAAATGAAATTAAGAAAACACAGTGAAGCAGTGATTGCCCTGGCCTTTTGTTTATTTCTCCATCAGTAATATAATCAACCGTTGAGCCAAACTGAGAAATAAATAGGAGGAAGGTTAAGGAGGGTTTTTGCCAGACAGCTGTTGCAGGGCTTGAGAAGGCTTCTACCCCAGCAATGAGCTTCCTGCCCCAAGCCCCTGAGCACAAGACTATAGATTCACAGTCATAAAATCTTAGGGCAGGAAGGAACTTTGGAGATCATGTGGCCCTTCCCTGATCACAGATAAAAATGTGAAGGCCTCCAAGGGAAGATATCTTGCCCAAGGTCACAGTGTTTGTTTCCTACTAATTTAGGACTTACCAAATACTGCACGCTCACAAATATAGTCACATTTACAGATGAGACCCCGAGACTCTAAAAGAGGGAGTGGCAGATCTGAGATGCCGGATGCCCAGGCAAGTGCTCCAGCCACCCTAGCACACTATTTGGGGGGGGGGGGAGGGGACTCAGAACCCCATGTCCAAGGTGCCATTTCCAGTCTCTTCTTAACACCCAGCTCCAGTGGCCCCAGCAATCCACTACTCCCTATTACTCCCACGTCCCAGAAGCCAGTGCCAGAACACCCAGGCTCCACGATGTGCCTTATGATATGGGAGCACCCCCACTCACATACCCCGAAGCCCCTGCATTGTGCAATGAACCTACCCATCCAAGTGGTGCTGTAATACCTTTATCTGTCTAGGGCAACCCCCATCTGCCAACTATAATGTCTCTCTGGCGCCTGGTGAACCAACAGAAGGGGCGACATGATCCTGGCCCTTTGTTTGATCTGGCTTGTTTTTGTAAGAAGGAAAAATAAGAGCCAAAAGCAAATTCCTCACTTCCTAGACCATTCATTCCCTGCCTTTGGTGGCATAAATAGGGCTCTGGCTTGGGCAAAGCAGACCTTAGAATAGAGGTGCTAGAGTCTGATTACTCTGGATTCAAATATTACATCACCTTCTGTTGCTGTATGACTTGGGCAAGTCACTTACCCTTTCTGGGCCTCAGCGTCTTCATCTATAAAACAAAAATCTTAACAGTGCCCACCTCATAGGGTGGTAGGAAGATTAAATGAGATCATGAATATAAAGCACTGTGATGCCTGGCACACAGTGGCTGTTCAGTAAAAAGCATAATTACTCTTGAACCTTAGGAAAGACACAGCACCTAGAAGACTGCTCATCTTTGAAAGCCTGGGGTTGTGTCAGGTGGTTTCCAATGGTCCCTCCTGCTATAAGGATCTGTGACTTATTGGACTCCATGTAGATTTTAATTCTCTTCTGCTTGCCCCTGGAGGAACTTCAGTGTCCCCCTTCTTAAGCCTAGAGCAGAGCTGTGCAGGAGATGTGCTCAGGTGACTTCAGGGCCCAAAAGCTGAGGATTTCAAAACAGGTGCCAGAAATGACACCGCAAACATCATCTGGCCTTTGAAGGATCTTAAAAATGCCCCTCCAGCTAGGGTTAGAGTTAAGGTTGGGATCAGTGTTACTCTTGAATTCAGGGTCAAGTTTGGCCTTGAGAGTCTCAGAAGTGTGGTGAAACACACCTGTATCTGGTTCAGACAGAAAAGTAAGGGGACACACTGCAGTCCAGGAAGGAGCCATGGCAGATAGGTCTTATCTTCACCCTAGCAGCAGTAAGAGCCTACTGAAGCATTTTAAGCAAGAAAGGGTGTTCTAGAGGGAACTTTCTGGAGTTTTGGGAATGCCCTGTATCGTGATGGTGGTAGTCACACAGCTGTGCACATAGGTAAATAGTTTTGGAACCGCACTCTCTAGATATATTCATTTTACTGTATGTAAACTATACATCAACTTTTAAAGTATTATTTTATTTAAATTCAGTTATTTAACATATACCATATTATTAGTTTCAAAGGTAGAGTCCAGGGATTCACCAGTTGCAGCACCCATGCTCATCATATCACGTGCCCTCCTTAATGCCCATGACTCAGCCACCCCAGCCCCCCACTCACCTCCCCTCCAGCGACCCTCAGTTTGTTTCCTAGACTTAAGAGTCCTTTATGGTCTGTCATCAACTTTTTGAAGGTGTGCCCAGAAAAGTGTGCCCACCTAGTAAGAGGCAGAGCCAAGACTCAAATCCACAAAAGGCCAGGATTAGGGGGAGGCAAGTGAGGTAGGATCATACAAACACAGGCTTGGATTCTGCTTTATTTAAAATGTCAGTATTTTGTTCATTGGGGATTTACTTGCATTGAATTATATTTTTAAAAATATTACTCAATGTATTTATTTTGATTACTGAGTTTGGGACACCCCCTTCTATTTTGTATCTGTGGCAAGAGCCTCACTCTCCTTACCCTGGTCCAGGCCCTGATGATCCAGCCGTGGCCCACTCCAGGGTGCATGCTCTTAACCACCCCACAGGTGGCCTCCTTTGCCCAGCTGGCCTCACCATCATGGTGGCTCAAGGAGCTTTGAAGAATATATTAAGAGGTACTTAGACTGAGGAGCTGGCCAAGAAGGAAGATTGCCACAGAGACTCCCAGGGAGTGGCTCTAGCAAAATTTACAGAAAAGCATTTAGAAAGTGTTTAAATAAATCTTTGGATGACAAAAAGATAGTGAGAGAAGGGGAAGCAATTTGGGACCAGGCTGGTAGCAGGGGCTAGCAGCTCAGGGAACAAGTGAACTCCCACTGGCCAATATCCACCACCCCTGCCCCAGAACACCATGCTGCCTGCTCCAGCAATTCCAAGCTGGCTGTCCCAGGGACCTGGCCCAGGGAGTCTGCCTTTCAGTTCCTTTCTTAGCAATGTTCATAATCATCAACCACTCAACACAAACATTTTGAGTATAGTTCTTGTGTGTGTTAAACAGGATAGCAAATGCTTCTTTGCATTGGATGGCGCTTTAGAGTTTGTAGATGCTTCTACACATGCTGCCCAGATGTCTGTGGGCCTTCTCTTCTGGCCTCTCTGAGATCTAGATCTCATTTTCTTGAACCTTCATCCACACCATCTCCCAGGAGATTGACGCCGATCCTGGAGGACCAGGGGTGCCACTCTGCTGTCCCTGAGCCCAGGCCCTCACTGGAACCTGAAGCAATTCCTGAGGATACTGGATTTCACCAACAGTTTGGGGGGCACAGTGGAAAGGCACATGCCTGGCAACTTCAGCTTCCATATCCCAGGCTCCAAGTTCCTTTACCTTCCTGGATTTCCTGGCAAGCCCCAGATTCCCTTTGTCACAGGCAGAGCGGTGCCTCAGTCCCCAGGTGTGGGGAGCCATCTGCATCTAATTCCCTCCAGTGGGCCCCACAGCTCCCCTGGGACTCCCCTCAGAGAGAGAGGAGTCTCTGCTCCCCTAGAAAGGCAGAGGCATTTCAATTTCCATTTCAATTAGGAAAACTGAACACGCACCAAAGCAAACATTCCAGTGACAACACAGGTTGTAGAGGGAGAATCAGGCATCTCCTAGGTGGTAGATAAAGATTCGAGTGATTTTTCATTTTCTTTTCTTGTTTTGTTATCAGAGGAACTATGGAGCCCACCCCTTAGGTCTCCTCTTCAACCTTCTTTTCTCCAGCCCCTTCTGGGCTACAGTTGATGAGCACTGTGAAAAATATATGTAAGTCCTCCAGGGCAGGGTAGATGACTTGCTGCTCCAGCCAGACCCAGATGCCTCCTCCTGAGGCCTCTACCGGCCTATCTCCCCTCACTTCTCCTTAATCATAAAGAGTTTACTTTGTGAAAGAAGAATTCAAACATGTAAATTATATGAGGACACTATGTGGAATATTCTAGGAACACAAACACCACAGGGAAGGGGGAAAGGCAAAAGGACTTGCTGTCTATACCATGGGGCCTTTTAAAACTTTGTCTTGCCTGCCCACTCTCTCCAGAGGGCAGAGGCCCAGGGCTAGCCAAGTGGGCAGCAAGTATGCTGAGCAGAAGCTGTCGGTCTTCTTTAAAGATACTGGTTCCTGGGGAATCAGGGGGTCCCTCTGACCCCTTGGAAAAATATTCCTCCGTGTTTGTCCAGGAAGACCCTGGAGGTAAGAAGACATGAGGACATGTGTGTGCTCAGTCTGTGAACCTTTCTGTGAGAATGGCTATCGGAGTTTCCAAGCGTGTCTCTGTGTGTCATGTGTCTGGATATCTTGGTGTGATGATGTGTATGTGCTGTGTGTCTTGGGGCATAGGGATCTCCACATTTCTAGATAGATGTGTGTATGTTTTCCTTAGCCATATGCATGTGTGGCTGTCCCTCTGTTGTTAGGTTTGGGTGGTGTCTACACATACAGAGGTCTCAGCATCTGGGACATGTGTCTCTGTGTGCCTGAGGAAGGTGCAAGTCAAGGGGTGTGTATGTATCTGGATGTGCAGGTATGCACATGTGTACAGGGACTGGGTGCATGAGGACTTACAGAAGCCACAGCAAGTGTACATGCTGTCTTTGCGAAGCAAGCCATCTGTTTTCCTGGTTTTGTTTTTTCTCCTCCCCGTGGGCTCCAGACCCCACTTGAAAACAAAGGGAGCTTAAAAAACGCAGCCCTTCCTGTGTTCCCAAATGTTCAGAATGCTGCGGTGAGCTCACATGGTGCCAGCTCGGATGCCCAGCCCTGCCGCTGCTGCAGGAAGCCACCAGCCTGCTGGGCTACCACCACCCACTTACATAACCCTCCAGGGAAAGAGGTGGGCAGGATGGAGGGGGGCAAACCTCACTGTACCCCAATTCTTGAGCCAGCATTGGGCCCCACAGGGGACCTGACAGCTCACATGGGGGCATAAGTATCACTGAGGTCTTCCTCCAAAGAGGAGGGCTCACTGGGAGTGGTGGGAGGGGAGATGCATGGAAATTATTACTAAGCATGTGTCCAGGGACTTTCCAGTTTACCATGTCCATTCCAGGCAGAAATCAGCATTTTAATCATGCAACACACATTTCCTGAACACCTACTATGTGTCAGACACTGTGAAAGATAAGAGTACTCAGCTCTGCACTCCCGGGATTTGTGTCCCCTGTTTTCCCCTCCCTGCGGCTTCTCTGTGTCCTCCAATGTAACATGAGGAGGTTGAGCTGGATGTCTCCAAAGCCTTTTCCAGATGGACAACTCCATGATTCTTAGTACAACAACTTGATGACTCTGTGCTCCCACGCTGCTTCTCCCTTCACCATTCCCTTGTTGGAGCAGGTCAGCAGTATCCCCTTCCCTCCCACCTTTGCCCAGATGCTCATTGCCTTTCCTCCCTTCCTTCCTTCCCTCTGCAGAACAAGCTGTCAGTCCTTCACTTGGAGGTATAAATAACTCCTCTCCCTTGTCTACACTTTCATGGGGTTCCCAGCCTTCATCTAATCCCAGCTCCTTCCAGGCCAGTCAAAGCCTCACAGCCCTGCCTCCACCCATCTCTCCAGTCTTAGGTCCCACATGATCTCCCACCTGCCTCTGCACCCAGCCACACTCTGCTACATGCACATCTTTCTCCCCACCCCAGCCTTTCCTCAAGCCATTCCCTCTGACTACCTGGAACACTCTTTCCTCCCCACCCCAACCAATTTCCATCTTTTGAGATCCTAGTCATCCTTTGAGGCCCATCTCAAACACCTTATCTTCCTTCCACCAGGCCTTTTCCTGATTCCTCCTGTCCCTTCCCCAGGAGGTAGAAGCTGTCCTTTTTCAAACCTTCCAAATGATCCAGAAAATTTGGCCTTTACTTCTGGTCATCTGTGTCTTTGTCTGTTGCCCACAACATGCCTGAGATCCTTGAAACTATAAGTCAGAAAATGTATCTTTCTCATGCTTGAATCCCCAAGCAGTACCTCTCTCACAGGTGGTCAGCAAACATCTGCACGGTACAGTGGTCTGGATGCAGCACTCAGCCACAGAATGTTAGGAGCTGAGTATTCCAGGTGGAAAGAATGGCATTCCTGGGGAAGGAGGTGGGCAGAGAGGAAAAGAGAAGCCTCAGAAATCACAGCCCAATAGTCAAGCAATTAACTGTCCCCATGATGGGCCTGAGACCTACAATGCTTCCCATACCGAAAAAGGGCCTGAAACTGGGGAGAAAGATCGTGAATGCTGCAGTGTCCTGTGCACCCCATCTAGATCACAACTCTTCCAAGGAACAAAAAAGCTAGGGAGTGTCATGTGACAAGAAGACTCTGGTCCTAGGGTGGTGGGCCAAGGGTGGCAACCGTGAGCCCCTCTAGGCCAGCAAGTGCCTGGAGCCAGCTGGAGATCTCACAGGAGTGAGTGTTGGCAAACAGAATTACATGCCCCAACCAAAAGGTGCTGGCCCTGCCTCCAGAAACATGGGTGCCTAGGTGGCCAGATCCCTAAGATTATTCAGAAAAAGCCTCATATCCAAGTTTTTATATAAAATCTCCCACTTTATGAGTGTTGGCAACTTATTTAATTTTAAAAAATCAACAACACGGGTTAGGCCAATGAAATAGATCTGCAGGACACATTCAGCCCATGCACTGACAAATCCAGACCACTGCTAAGGTCCATGCCAAGTGTACTGAGTAACACTGATTGTGAATGACTCCCTGCCGAGGCAAAATCTGACACCCACTGAAACTAGAGAAAATGCCTCCTGTTCTACTAAACCAACCATGGGTGCCCAATGGGAGCCACCGAGGGGTAGAAGAATGTCTGGAATGTCTTCATGCTCCTTGAAGCCAAATCCTTGCTCACCCTGATTATCATGATGATGCTACCACCTCCTTCACACTAGCTTGTCACTGACCTGCCCCTGTGAACATTCAGGATTCCTGTCCCCTGGCCCAGAATTTTCTCACTACCTGGTGCCACCTTTCTTTTTGTTTAAGGGTAAGTTGTGGAGTACAGGAGATGTTACTTTGGGTATCATAACCAAAAGGATGGAAGGAAGGCTTGGATCAGCCCCCAACCTGCTGTGACCTGGACAAATAATTTCCTCTTTCTGAGCTTCAGGTTTTCCTCGGCAGATTGAGTGGACTGGACTAGAGCACCTCTGAGCTGCCTTCCAGCCCCTGGCAAAGGAAGCATTAACCCTTGACTACATGAGGACTGGGCCCCACACTGTGGCAAAAGGGAATTCCTGTTAGCAGTGGCCAGGCCTTGCCCCAAACTCACACAGCCATGTCTTCCTGCAGGTGTCTGGCCACCGACGGGCCAACCACAGTCCCTGCTTCCCTTTGCAAGGAGTAGTCACACTTAATATGCAGTATGGCACAGGCATCACCATTGGAAGGCTGCTGGATAGGGCCTAGAGGTGTTTAGTGGTAGGAATTGTGAGGAGTTGGCCCAGGGAAGAACCCAAGGCAGCTGGAATGGCAGAAAGGCACCCCAGCAAATGATTACCAATGGAAATGAAAGTCTTCCAACATTTTACAATGGGTATAGCCAGGCAGGTGCATGTCCACTGACCCATACTCAGCCCTTGTCAGAATGCTGCCCTTCCTGTGTACAGCAAGGCAGACCCAGATGCTGGCAACATATTGGAAAGTGAACCCTCCTCCCAGCCTCTGGGGACCTCGCGGACCCCACTCCTCCCTCACAAGCTTGCTTCACTCCAGGGCCCCCACCCCAGGCCTCCCTGGGCATTGGCAAAGAGCAGGCACCACTCCAAATCCTGACTTCATGCTGACCATCAAATCCCCAAGCCAGGGAGGGAGCAATGATGTCATTGTCCCTGTGTTTCAGAAAAGCAATAATCAGACTCGGAAGAGGATCAACTTTCAAGGCAGAAGGCCAAACAGTTTATCTTGGCAAAGGCCTCCAAGGATTGCCTCATAGAAAGAAAGGGCTGGCATGCTCATGAGCATCATTTATTATGAGCTGGGAATCTGCAGTGTCCTTGGAGTCAGGAAAACCTCCGGGGCCCTTTTGAGTTGGAGGATGTCGAATCTTAAACAAATGACCATTAGTGTCATTTCTTTCCATCAGAACCCTCTCTTAAGGAAGGAGGGAAGCACCTCAAAACTCAAGGTGGAGTCTCTTTCCGACAGAGTTGTGCCACCCAACCCTGGGCTGGAGTCCCCTCTCGTTATTATAAAGATGTCACCAGTTTTCTCAATTTGAACAAGTTCCATGAAGACAGAGACCTTGCTCACTACTGTATCCTGGCATCTGGTACGGAGTTGAGAAATCTATCGGTATTGGCTGAATGAATGGCAAGGAGGAAAGAGCAATGAATTGGGAAGTAGTGTTCCTGGATCCCAGGCATCAGGGGTGTATCCAAGTTCGCCAGCTAGGCTTGGACAGGCAGGTGGGGGGAGAAGGGGTGTTGCCATTGATTGGCGCAGGTGTGTATTAGGTATTTTCAAGGATCTATCCTTTGATAACCTTTGACTCCCTTCTTTCCCTGGATCATAAATCTTGTCTTTGCACTTCTGCTAAAGTCATTATGCTTACTTTTAGAGCCATCTGGTCAAGACTTTTGGGTGAAACACTGTGGATAAGGCCCCACTTTGGGCAAATATGTTCAGAAAAAACAAGTCTCTCCACCACCCATCCTAAATTATACTTCTGCTGCACTGTAATCTGAGCTCAATCACTGCAATGACCTTGAACATGACACTTCACCTTTCTGGGCCTCAGTTTCCCCTTCTACAAACAATACATATTAAGTAGAAGTGTCCTATGTTCTTAACTTTTAGAGGGCAGTGTCTCAGACCCCTTTTAGAAACAGAAGAAGCGGGATCCCTGGGTGGCGCAGCGGTTTGGCACCTGCCTTTGGCCCAGGGCACGATCCTGGAGACCCGGGATCGAATCCCACGTCAGGCTCCCGGTGCATGGAGCCTGCTTCTCCCTCTGCTTATGTCTCTGCCTCTCTCTCTCTCTCTCTCTCTCTCTCTCTATGTGACTATCATAAATAAATAAAAATTAAAAAAAAAAAATAGAAACAGAAGAAGCCCATGGAGCCTCTCCCTGAAAAATACAGTTTCTCACACGTAGAGAGGAACATTTTTGCACCTAGTTTCTGGAGGTCCACAGCCCCCTCGCAGCTGGTGACAGAGCCCAGGGTCAGAGCCTTTTGGACATGCTGAGCTGCGAGTCCCTCCTGGCTCTGAGTTTCTGGAATGTTAACCCAAATGTGGCTGTAAGAAAACACATTCCAGCTGCCCTTTCCCCAGGTCACCTCAAGCCCCCTCGGAGCTGCCCCTCGGAGAAGAACTTGGGCTTCACTGATGGCCCCAAGCACAGCTGGCAGCTTCCTCAAGACCCACGCCTCAAAGCCATAAAGGTAGGCCTCACGGAAATGAGGCAGGAAGCAAAAGGAACTGCAGGCAGCTCAGCCTAAAAGGAATTTCCTCCTCTGCTTCTCCTTCTAATTTGGTCTTTCAAGAGTTTGACAAAAGTGGGGATGGAGGAGGGCAAAAAATGTTGAGAGTTTTTTTTTTTTTTTTTTTTTCTTATTGAGGCCCAGAGAAAGAGGTGGAGATGGGCCACAAAACAGAGAGGTCAGGCATGGGGACACAGGGCAGAGGACACTGACGAGCATGGGTGGGGCCTCAGTGCATTCTCCAGGACAAATTGGACTTTTCCAGCCTGCTGGTTTTTGAAAGCTATTTCCGAAGCTGGACTAATCCAGCCCAGCTGTGAGATGATAAGTAAACAGGACCTTTTGTAGAGGTTCCGAAAACCCCTTCTTAGCTTGTACTCACAGAGCTCACTCCATCCTTTCAGCAGGGAAGGCAATGAGGTGTCAAGGGCAGGTAAAGTTGAATCTGAGTCCAGGACTCATGCCTACCTGTCACCACTCTCAAACCTGGCAAGTGTCACCTGGACATCAGGATAGTCACACAGATCTGAGTCCAGATGCCTGTTCCTCTTCCTGTTAGCTGGGTAAACTTAGGTGTGCTTCTTAATCTGTCTGAGCCTCAGTGTTCCCATCTGCAAAACAGCCATAATAATACCTACCTGGTGGAGTTACAGGGCAGAATCAGTAAGAAATAAAGGTGAAAGTCCTGCAGGCAGTGCTCAATCCAGAGTTGGTCCTCAGAAGATGCTACAGGTCTCTCTTGGCCACCGCCATAGCTCCTTTATCCTTCTCTCTGGAATAGAGATTAAGATATATGGAAACCAAAAAAAAAAAAAAAAAAGATATATGGAAACCTTGAGTGAATTAGAAAAAAAAAAGGCACCCCCTTTAAGGGGGAGTGACTTGGAAAAGGCTGCATTCCTTCAAGCTGAAAAGCAGTCTTCACCCCCCAGATGCATGCATGGCTCAGCAACCAGGTTCCCATTCTCACTCCCCTCAGCCAGGCAACCTGGTGCCAACCACCACCCACACAGCTGTGTGCAAACAGCAACCACAAAACCCAGGTGTCCTGCCTGCCCTTGGGCTGAGATTTTTTCTATTAGAGCTCCAGTCTTTTAGCAAAGTCATTGATCCCCTTTTAAAATGCCTGGCAAGGGTTAAAATTGAAGCAAGACATTTTCACCTGGGTGTAATGAGTTCTTTGTTCATTCCTGCCCTAAGAAGGAGGCAGAAAAAGACAAAGGTAGCTAGGACCCAGCCTTACCTGGCACTCAAGACCGTGCTGTCCTGCCTCACTATCCTAAATGGGCTGCCTCTGTCCTTCAACACAGGTGCCTTAGCAAAGGAAACTCTCTTGCTGCTCTCATGCTATGCCCAAGCACACAAGGCTCAGAACCTAGCATCACTTTTTGCTGCACTCACAAGGCCATCCTGGATTCAAGGGGTTGGAGAGATAGACTCCATGTCTTATTGGTGGGACCTGTCAAGTCACACTATAAAGGGCATGGGCACAGCGAAGCCAGTAATTGAGAACATCTAGATCATACCATGAGTTGGGACCGTGTCTCATGCTGCTGGAGCCTGTTTTCTAAACCAATATTTGAGATTTAAGAGTTGATAATGTGACACAATATTTTCAAATGGGGCTGTCTAGGAGGCATGGTCATACTTCCATCTCTACACCACGCTAACAGCCTGGCCCAGTAACCTCCCCTAAACACATGTTTACTGGTTATCTGGCCACTTCAAAACCTGACATTTTAAACAGGAACAGAATGCCTATGTACATTTTGGAATCAAAGGCTGGTATTTATTAGCAGGTCTTGAACTTTATAGGATTTCAGATCTAGAAGCTGTTTAAAACAATACCTTTTATTCTTTTATACAAGAATAAAGTTAAGAGGTAAAGTTACTTAGCCAAGATCACATGGTCAGAGAAACCAGTGTTTCTCAACCTTAACGTGTACACAGATCACCTGAGCATCTTGTTAAAATGCAGAATCTGAGTAGTAGGTCTGGGGTGTGGCTGGGGTTTAGCATTTTTTTAAAGATTTTATTTATTTATTCGTGAGAGACACAGAGAGAGGGGCAGAGACACAGGCAGAGGGAGAAGCAGGCTCCCCATGGGGAGCCTTATGTGGAACTCTATCCCAGGACTCTGGGATCAGGACCTGAGCCAAAGGCAGATGCTCAACCACTGAGGCACCCAAGCATTTAGCATTTAGCATTTCTAACAGGAGCCCAGGTAATAGCAATGCCACTGGTCCCAGACCCACACTTTGGGTGCAAACCTCAACACAACAGATTCCAGAGAGAAGGTGGTAGGTAAACACCTGCATTTAGAGCCTTTTTATTCTTTTTCATTCCTTCAGTTACACCCATTTTACCAATGAGTAAACTGCAGTTCAGAAAGGAGGTGTTGGTATTGGACCAACTCCCTGAAATTTTTCAGAAGAGGACCCACTTTCCTCCATTCAGTAAGCAGTTGTCAGAGAGGTGAGCCCAAGGAGCTATGGACCTCTTTGAGTTTCCAGTTCCTCAACATAAGGGTGTTCTTCCTGGCTGAGGCCTTGGGCTGTGGGCCATATTTTCACTTGTTGGGGACTAGGTGCTGGCCCAGGGGTCTCTAAGTCCCAAGAGCTGGGATTGTCCTGTCTGGTTAGTGATTTAGGAGCTTGGCAGCCTCTGTTGTTCTATTATGTGGCCTCTGAACATTCCGTCCAACGGCCTTTTGGCATGCCACACATTTTCAAAATGAAAGGAGGAAAAAATGAACATTCTCCTTGCTCATTTGCCTAATTTAAAAGCATCAAGAAGCTTTTTTTAGAGGGGGGAGAAACATCATCCATCTGAAATGGAGGAAGTATCTCATCAAGGAGCCAAGAGAGAGATGGAGACATAAGTTTCAAGGGCTGACATATTAATGGACAAACCCTGTGCCTGATTTGTTTTTTCCCATCCCCTTTAAGCTCAGAAATCACTGCTTTTTTGGAAGCTCTTGCACTGAAAGGAAATTTCTTTTTTCCTAAGAGGAGATCTGAGCTCTCCTCACCTACCTCTGGCCCCAATGTCCTGCAGTTTCACATCAGTTCAGACCAACCCACAGACATTTACTGAGGGGCCACCATGTGTCAGGTGCTGTGCTGGATTTATTCTTTCATTTCTCAAAGATTTAGTGATCAGAGACTACCCCATGCTGTACATTCACCCATTCATTCAACAGTTGGCCATTGCCAGGCATCGTGCCAGCTCTGAGGATAAAGAGCGGCACAGACTGGCCACACCTAGTTTAGCCAGAGAGACAGTAAGAATTCTTACTGACATATCATAATAAGGAATTACTTGTGACAAGGAGCCATAATAGAGCCTGATGCTGGGAAAGCGAAGATAAAGGAGATCTTGCTCACGTCCATCCCTCCTTTCTGTCCCATGGCTACTGACTTTGCTTGGGTCCTCCCTGGTGGCATGGCCTAGGGACAGTGTGGATGAGAAGCTAACCTGCTGTCTCTAGGCCTGGGGCTTCTCTGTGTCCCTGGAACTGATGTGAGAGGCAGAGTGGTCCTCTGCTAACCTGGGCAAGATGTTTAATTCGGTCTTGGATTTTCCTTTGCAAATTAGGGATAACAGTAGCACTAGGACAGGGCTCTCATGAGGATTAAATGAGATGTGTCCATTCAGCTGCTGTGCAGCCTGCCTTGTGTAGACATTGAGTAATTGTCAGCCTCTATCATCAGTGGCCATCATGGCTCCTTCCTTAAAGGGGGCCCCACATCCAGAGACACGTCTTACTCTTTGGCACAAGGTCCCAGTGTCTGCTCAGATCCTACGAGTTTTACCTTTTGGGAGAGGTGGTGGAACTTTCCCTGCTCATCCTGAGCCACAGGCTTTGAAGGGCTTCATAATGGCTCTCAGCAGCGCTGCCCTGGACTCCCGCTTGCCCCACATTCTGACTCTCCATCCAGGAATGCAAGACCAGGGAACCCTGCCCCCTTCCTTCAGGGTCCCCTCCATAGACTGGGTAGTGTTGCTCCCCTTCACTTCCCAGCTGGTTGCAGAGTGCTCCCGTCTTCTCCTGCTCGTCTTCTCCTGCTTGCACAGAACCCTCGTCAGCCAGCACTCCCTGGAAACGTCTTGCAGGCCAGTTGAGACCCTGGGTGGGACTCACAGCTTTTCCTTCAGCTGAATCCACCTGCACACCTTCAACAGAGGGCCTTTTGGAGACGTTAGGCCCCACTGCATGCCCCCGACTATTGTTAGATGCCATCCCAGTGCTGCCCGGGCACCCACCCCTTCTCCCAGGGGTGTCAGGGGGCCTCCTCTGTCCCACCTGAGAGGCATGGAAGGGAAGATAAGAACAAGTCCCAGACTGGCCCTCCTCAGCCCACATCTCCGCGTCTGCAGGCAAGTCAAGGTGGAGAGTCTGCCTAATATCTTCTCTGATTATCTGGGCTTCAAATTGGCTAATGGCCAGTGTTTGAGACCAAGATCCCTCCTTTATCCGAGTGAGCATTCCCCCACAGCACAACTCCCCAAATCGAGTGCAGTGTTTCCACCTGGTGGCTGTTCTTACTTTCTCTCAAACAGGCAGGGCTGGCATGGAACCACGGCCAGATCCGGATGGCTGTGGCTGTGCCTGTTGTCCACCATCTCCTCCCTCACACTCTTCCCTGTCCGTCTTCACATTTCAAAGGTTGTTGTTTGGTTCCAGTGGAAAATGCACATCAGCACTGAACACAGCGTCTGTCTCAGGCAACCCCCCCCCCCCGGCCCCCCCGCCCCCAGTAAAACGCAGGCACAGTTTTAAAGCTTCCCACAGTTCTTCTTTATGGAACAGTATTTTTTTTTTCAACATTTGTCTGACACTTGCAGGATAAAAGCCTCCTTGGAGGCAAGGGCTGCCTCCATGTGGCAGGCACAGCGTGTGTTCCATTGAAGACATATTTTAAAAAGTGGAGAAGACAGAGGCTGGGGAAGAGAAACTTCTGAATTGGCAAGGGGGCCTCACCCCAGAGTTTAAGGGTTGGTTGGTTTCACAGATTCATTTTGTAGCCTCGAGCAAGTTACTTCTCTCTGCATCTCTGCTTCCTTATTGATAAAGCAAGGCAACGCCCTCCCTCTTTTACATCTCATTAATAACCACTGAGGCCCAACAATGCAGAGACTGAAGGGTGTTAGTTGGTGACGTGACCCTGCACAGGATCTCTGCCTCTCTGGCCTGTTTCCTCATACAGTGAAGGAGCTCTGTTGTGCTGACTGATCCCTTCCCACGCCTGAACCCCTTTGGTGGGACAAAGTTCATCTCACTGTCAGATCAGACAAGAGACACTGGTATAAGGTGATAAAGTGGAGTGGTCTCTTGGTGGCTGGGGTGACCCTCAAGGGCTATCAGATCCCTCCACTATGTCCAAACAGAGCTCCCGACTCTAGGTCAGGAAAGAGATAGAATGACCGTCGTCCATCACTCTCTTTGGGTTCAGATTCATCACCTCAGGGCCTTCCCTGTTGCCAGCAGACATCCATCGGCTGCAGATTTTTGACCACGTGGGTAACCCTAAATAAACCTTTGCCATCCTTTAACATGGAAGCCTAGATTCCTCTTGGCAGGTGTCACCTTGGAAAGCCTGGAGCAGGGAAAGAGGGAGACGCAGCAGCAGTTGGACAACAGCAGGGGGTTAACAATAATACCGACAGCCAGCATGGTTCTAGCCAGCCCCACATGCACAGCTAAGTGCTTTATGTATATTAACTCACTTTAAACCCCAAGGCAACCTATGTGGTACATAATATTTTTAGCCCTATACATCAATGCAGAAATTGGGGCACAGAAAAGTGAAGTAACTTGCCCAAGGACTCACAGCTTAGCCGTAGTAGAGCCCAGTCAGTGCTCAGCCCAGGCAGCTGTACTTAAGCGCTCACTATGCTTTGCAGCCTCCTCCATAGATGGAAGGAAGCAGGACGAAAGGGCTAAAGAAAGAGTGGGTGCCCTGCTGGGGCCTGAATATAGATAGAGATATACTGGGCACTGGAATGACAGGAGGTTCAATGCAGTGGAGAGGGCATCTCTAAAAGTAGTGCAGTCAGTACATACTGATAATGATGATGGTGGTGATAATGACAGCACCTAATATTTTTACAGCTCTCAGCACTGTTTCTACATTCATTCGGTGAATTCTATCAACAAATACTGGACACCTGCTGCGTGTTGGGCAAACAATGAACAAAATGAACATTGGCCTTGCCCTCATGGAGCTCAACAAATAAACATGAAAATAAACATTTAAGGGCAATCATGATTTTATTAGCTTTGTTGGCAGGATTATAAATTTTATACCTCAAAGCTTCCTCTCTGGATGGCTTCAAAGTTAACCATGAGCATTTGGGAAAATACGCTCATTTTTAGAAGGGAAAAGGTAATGGTCTTATAAAGGGAAGGGAGAACCAGAGATTATTTTCTATTATTCTGCTCATGGATACCCAAGACTAGCATTTCTTGAAACTTTCTTCTTTGGCTCCTAAACATTCTTCTTTCTTAGCCTTCTCTTTATCTACTTGTTTATGGGATGACAAAGTCAGTAAGAATGTGCTAGAAGCTGAAGTCTTGGTCGCCCCAATAACTGGACTAGTGATCTGGCTCAGGCCTTCTGCTTGGAAGGGCTGAAGAAACAGTGGGGAGTAGAGCAGACAAGGTTTCATACAGGATGTAGATACCTGCAAGCCAGTGTTGGTTTACCAGTAAAAAATCATTTTCCCTCCCAAATATTATATTGATATTTGAGATACCCAGCTGGATATTATCATTCTTTCTGATCCAAAGTATTATTGTTGTTCATTGAAACATGCTAAGACATTCATTTGCCTTCATGGTTTGCAGTCACTGGAAACACATCCAGGCCATTCTAAGATATATTTAAAAATCAGACACCATCCAGACAATGAAATATTATTTTGCAGTAGAAAGAAATGAAGCCCTGACACATGCTACAGTATGGATAAACCTGGAAAACAGGGTGCTCAGTGAAAGAAACCAGTCACAAAAGGTCACATGTTGAATGATTCCATTTATATGACATTTCCAGGATATACAAATCTATAGAGACAGAAAGGAGAGCATTGGTAGCCAGGGGCTAGAGGGAAGAGCACTGAGGAGTGACTGCTGATGGGCATGGGGTTTCTTTTTGAGTGAGGAGAATGTTCTGGAACTAGATAATAGTGATAAAATATGCACAGCTCTGTGCGTATCCTACACTGAATTGTATACTATAAAAGGGTGAATTTTATGTTATAGAAATTCTAACTCAATAAAGCTGTTATTAAAAAAAAAAAAAAAAAAGTCATGGGCAGCCCGGGTGGCTCAGCAGTTTAGCACCACCTTTGGCCCAGGGCCTGATCCTGAAGACCCGGGATTGAGTCCTGCGTCGGGCTCTCTGCGTGGAGCCTGCTTCTCTCTCTGCCTGTGTCTCTGCCTCTTTCTCTCCCTCATGAATAAATAAAGAAAATCTTTAAAAAAAAAAAAAAGTCAGCACAGCTGGGTGGCTCAGTCTGTTAAGCAGCTGCCTTTGGTTCAGGTCATGATCTCAGGATCCTGAAATTGAGCCTCGAGTCAAGGCTCCCTGTCCAGCCAGGAGTCTGCTTCTCCCTCTCCCTCTGTCCCCCCACTGCTCGCTTGTGTGCTCATGCTCTCTCAAATAAAAAGTAAAATCTAAAAAAAAAAAAAAGTCAGGCAGCATTACTGTAGCTGTGATGGGTCAGATCTCACTGTATTAAGTGAAAAGTTATGGAAGATTTACAAGATAAAAACCAAGTGATATGCAATCATCAGAGGTTGAGTGTATTTCTGTACAAGAAAATAAGTACAGGGACACCTAGGTGGCTCAGCGGTTGAGCATCTACCTTTGGCTCAGGTCGTGATCCAGGGGTCCTGGGATCAAGTACCGCATTGGGCTCCCTGGGGGGAGCCTGCTTCTCCCTCTGCCTGTGTTTCTGTCTCTCTGTGTCTCTCATGAATAAATAAATAGCTTAAAAAAAAAAAAGAAAAGAAGTACATAGAGTCATTCTATGTAAGGAATATCAGATCAATCCATTAATCAACTTAATGATAATTTTTACTTAATTTCAAAGCAAATTTTCGCATTAAATAGTACAGAAATGAAAACTTTAAAAGAAATGTTCATAACTGCATCAGGTGGTAATTAGGGGGGTTTTTAGTAAGTGACTGTGCCAGTTCAAATTATCCCTGGGGAATCTCTGGCTGGGATTCAGCTACAGATAGCATGTTTTTAACATACAAACTCAAATCTTCACAATAACTGTAGTTGCTGATGTGCCTCTTCCCATTTATAGGAAAGGCAACAAAGACCTGAGAGGCTAGGAGACTTGCCCCAGGGTGTGCCCGTAGGAAGTGACACCAACACTATTTAAACGCTAGTCTGTCTGGCTTCAAAGCTTGCATTTGTTCTTCTTCCTCATGCTGTGGCATTCCACGAACACAGCTTCCCCAAACCAGAGAAAGTGGTATTATCCCTTTGCTCACCGCCCCAAGTAAGCAGTGCTCATTCTGTACAACACCAAGTATACCTTTAACCAAAACTTTAGATTTATCTTTAATCTTAAGACATTACATTGTGAACATAAACTGAGACACAGAAATGCAGACACCGAAATAGTGCAGTTTTTATTTAACTATCTTCTGAAGTCACTGAGAAGAGGAGCCATATTAGGCTCATCAGACTTGTAAGGAGGGGCTTTCCCCACCTGGAAATGAAACTGAACAGCCTGTAAATAGAAGAAAGTTACATGGAAAAGCCAAGGGCTTGGAAATGCCACGGCAGCATGTCCCCACAGGATTCAGAGTGGTCGTAGACACTTTGAGTCGTTCAGATGATCCCAGAGCCACAGTTTCACTGGGGATGTTGTCTGAACTGTGAACAGCACCCAGGAGAATCCTCATGGGAGACAGGCTGACGGCCTGAGCCTGTTTGGTGCCATAAACATCATAGTAAGAACAAGAAAAGCATATCTGCAGACAAATATTGCCATCCTATCGCTTTGTTTATTTTTGACAATTCCGTTTCTCAGGGAAACAGGAAATGTAAGAGAAAGGAATGTTTGTATTTTGGTAGGGTAGGTTTAGTTTAATTTTTCTAAATATGCCACCAGTATTTTTCCAAGACACACTAACTGTAGGAGGAGGTGAGGCAGAGGGTTCAGAGGTGGGGATTCCAAGGGCAGAGAGTGTTAAGCTGGCCAGTGAAACCATGGACCTCACTCAGCAAACATTTCCTGGGGCCCCTCCCGCATGCCAGACCTGGTCTAGGGCAGTTTTGAGAATGAAGAAGGCAGGCTGGGTCTCTATCTTGGGTACCTGGGTGGGTGGAGGGACGGATGACTGAGGTTAGGATACTGGAGGAGGAGAGAGCATTTTGGAGGGGAAGTTCACGAGGTTGCTCGGAAATGTTGAGCTGGAGGTGCCTGTGAGACTACCTGGGGGCTGGTTCAGGAGGCAGGTTTGCGAGGAGAGGCCCCAAGCAACAACAGACACAGATCCACAGCTCCTTATGGAGCCTACAGTCCAGTGAGGGAGTTACACATTTGTCCAGCCATCACACAGATGAATTAAGAATGGCAGAAGTGCTAGGAAGGAGAAAGTGGTGAGCAGGCTGTGACCTCAGCAGGGAGGTGAGAGCCAGCTTTTTGAGGAAGCAACATCAGAGCTGAGATCTGAAGAATGACTAGGAGGAGCAGGGACAGTGTTCCTGTCAATGATAACAGCATATGCAAAGGCCCTGTGGCTGAAGAGAATAAAGCTAGTATCAGGGCCAGAAAGAAATCCAGTAAGGCTGGGACAGAGAGGCTGAGGGGGGAATGTGGGTGAGATGGGGGTGGGGAAGAAGGCAAGGACCAGTTCACACAGCCCTGTAAGCTGTAGTCTCAACTTGTCTCATTCATCTAGGTGGTAATTTATGAGTTTGTCAGAACAGGATAGAATTGGAAAGGACTATCAAAGGTCATCTTATCCATTCTTCCCCCTCCAGACAGGAGTGTCTTTGTGTGCAGTGCTTACATTCCAAGGAGATTCGGTCAGATACTACATACGGAGGTTAAGGTTTATCAGGCAGCTGTTGGGATATTTCTGTTCTCTCTTCTGAATGAATCTTTTTTGAATGCCCCAAACAAGCCCTGTTTCTGGGCTGCCCCGTTTCTGTCAAAGGCTTCATCATGTTCCCTGCTCACAACCTGGGCATTAGGCTTCCTTCCCCTCTTTTCTTCCCTTCCTGCATCTGAGGACTGAATGAGTCCTATCTATCAGCCTTTAACATCCTCCCAACCCAAGTCCCCCCAGGATCCCAGATGTGAAGGGAATAGGAACCAGTGTGGACCATCACCCTACTCCATGCCAGCTCAGACATTCCCTGACTTAGTGTAAGCCTCTTCACTGGCAGTGAGCATTTAATGACTGACATCTGTTATAATGTTAATTCTTCAATGATCTTCCTGTTTGGCAATTGAGGAAATTGAGTCACAGAGTGGTCAGTGGCTAGCCCAAGGGCTCATCTCATAACCAGAGGTGTTGGAGCTAGATGTGAACTCTGGGGGTCCTTCTGGCTCCAAAGCTCATGCTATTCCTGCCACACACTGACCGGCCTTGTCTTAATGAGTCTGCTGACCTCCACCTACCTATCCAGTCAAATCAAATGAGTGGACACCATTTCTGGGCACATGGGAAGCATTTGATGGTGCATAGAATGACTCTCCAAAAGTAGCACCATGTGGAAGCAGGGCAGTGAGCTCTGGCCAAATCCTAGCTTCCCCACTTTCTTACTGAATGATCCTAGGCAAGAAATTTCACTTCTATTGGCCTTCATTTCCTTGTTTGTAAAATGGGGGTAAAAATAGAGTTATCTCATAGAAGTGTCAAGAGATTTAAATGAGGTGATATACATAAAGTGCTTAGCACCATGCCAGCTACATTGTAAGTGCTCCAAAAATGGAGCTGTTTTTACTATGACCTCCATAAGAGTCTTCCTAAACCTAATTTGTATATGTCTACCTTCTGCACACAAACCCTCAATAGCTGCCTAGTGCCCACAAAATGCATCCCCCAAGCTTACTGCTCCCCAGATTTCCATCCTAATTCACTCCACTTCCCCAACAAGTGCCTGCTGAAACTAACTTTATCAACAGTTTCTCCCCAAATTCTTTCTGACTCTGCCTCTTTGTGCATACCATGTCTCCCCACATGGGAGGCTTTGTCTAATACCCACCCAACAATATACTACATACACAGCATCTACTAGATCCAGTCCTTGTGTGGACCCTGGAGATACAGTGGTAAACAAACCGTAAGAGATGCTGACCTCTAGGAAACAAACTGAGGGCTGCTGGAGGGGAAGGGGGGAGGGGTTCACAGGGTCACGGGCATGAAGGAGGGCACGTGATGGGATGAGCACTGGGTGTTCTATGCAACTGATGAATCACAAAATTCTACCTCTGAAACTAATAATGAGTAAATAAATAAACAAGCTAATCACAGTGTTTTATCAGAGCACCTATAGGGGAGTGGAGAGCTGGACACAAAGGAAATGGACATATAATTACAGTTGGTGCCTCCCAGTATGAAGGGAAAGTTCAGAGTGCCATAGAGAAGACAACAGGAAGCACCTACTTTATTATTTTCACATCTTTTTTTTTATTTATTTAAATTCAGTTAGCCAGCATATAGTACTACATCATTAGTTTTAGATGTAGTGTTCAATAATATAAGCACCTGCTTTAGACCAGTGACCAGGGGAACACTCTCTGGGGACAGAGCATCTCAATTGCTACCCCAAGTGTGGGAAGGGATTGGCCTTTCTCAATCTTATGTGTGTCCTGCACAACACAAAACACAGTGCCAGCCACATGGTTCTAACTCATCTAGTGGCCACTGAATTGGTTTGAATTAATATTATTTTATTGAACATTAGGCAGAGTCTTTCAGAGAAAGAGATCAGCATATACAAGGCCCTGTGGCTGGAAATAAAGTGGCCCATTTAGTAAAGAGCTGAAAGTCCTGTGGGTTGGTGCATAACTGGGAGGCAGAGGTTGGAGTGTAGGAGGGAGACACACAAGACAAAACTGAAGAAGTAAGCATGAGCTACATCAGGCGGAGGCTCACAGGCTTGGAATGAAGGCCCAGCTCCTCATTGGAATCTTTCCAGACTTCTTTAGTCCTTGCTTTCCTCCTCCAGACTCTTCCTGGCCTTGTTTTCTCCATACTTAGCCAGGACCAGACACTGAAGGCGTTTAAATCTCTAGAGACTCATGAATGCAGAAGGAATTGCCTCCTTCTGGGGAAAGTTGCACCAGACCACTCAGACCCCAGCCTTCCGACTCCATGGCTTGAAGAGGAGGTCGCTACAGTGCTGATCTGGGCTCCTACTGTTCTGACTCCAACCCCTCCAGAGAACAGCCAGCATGAGCACTGGGCCACCCCCACTTATTTTGGCTTCTTGGGAGACTCTTTTGAATAGGGCTCTTATCAGGGTGGGGATCTCTGGTTTCAAAAATTGATCTGCCCCTTCTAACAGGATGTCAGGCCTCTCACGCCATTGGGCAGTGCTGAACTCTGGAGCAGCCAGGGCATGTGAGCAGGGACAAGGAGCCTGCCAGAGGCTGGTGGGGCCTCCTATCCCCAAGGGGACTAAATAAAGCTATTGTTGGGAAGAGAAGAGAGAAAATAGCCGACAAGATGTTTTTTGTCCTCTGTGACCTGTGTTAGAGGAGGGTCTGGCATGTTGCAAATGATTGGAAAGGGAATGGCCTCTGGAACCTATTTGAACAGCTCAGGAAGAGAAGGAGCTGGAAAGGGGAGAAAAACTCCACCATTCCTCACCTGTCTGACCTTGGACAAATGGCTTGCCTCTGATCTCCTATCTGTCTCATGGGGCAGGGAAGATGCTACCCTATGTGAAATACCTAGTAGCATTCCTGGCTGTGACAAAACACTCCATAAGTGCAGTTGTCATTAGCCTGGAAGATCACATGGTGGGAGGTCTCACCCACAGTTACAATACCATGGCACCCACTCTCATTCCCTGAGCTCTTAGAAACCACTTAAAAAACCTGCCAGAATGCCTCCAAATTCTACCATTTCTCCCCTTAAAAAGTTCTTGGCCTGGCCTCTAGGAATTAAGACACTTGTTTGTAAGGACATCTGTACAAAGATATTTTGTGGTCTTGCTTAGTAGTAAGTAGTAAGTAGGTCTCAGTAGTAGATGAGAGAGAGGGAGAATGTTACACAAATGTCAGTTAATAGGAAAACATATGAAGAATTGTGGCACCTGTGTCCTGTGGAACACTGCGAAGCTTTAAAACCATTGGGTTAGAGATGTACCTTCTGACATGGGAGAGGAAGTGTGCATGGCATGATATTCAGTGAGAGGAGACATTTTAGAAAAAAGCAAATGTCAACCTTGACCATATATGTGTATATGTGTTTGCAAAGATTGAGCATGAAAAGCGATAGGCAGGAGTACCCATTAGACATACCAGGCAGGTGAGATCAGTTACCTCAGCTGGGAAGTGGGGGTGGGATATAAAAAAAATAAAAAAGATTGTGGCAAGATAAAAGGAAAAAGCTTAGGGTATAATATTAAATTGAAGACAGGTGTAAAATTCTATCTCTAAGATTATTGCAAAATGTCCCATTTTTAAATTGGACATTTTTAAATTTAAAGCGTCACTTTAAAAATAGAAAAGAAAAACTCTTGGGAGTGCCCCCACTTTCTCCACCATCCCCAGCCCAGCCCAGCCTCAACCAGGGGCACTTGGTGTTGGATGTAATCAATTCCAAGATGGTCTGTGACCTGTTGGTAACTACAGATACAATTCATCCTGTGCACAGTGAGCAGGTCACTCTCCTGTTCTAGAACTGAATTATTTTTCCCGACCCCCCGCCAGTCCAAGTGACCTAGATAGACTCTTGTCTTCAGCCTTGAAAGCCCCCCAACAACCTGGCCCCACATTGCCTCTTTCTTCTCTGCAACACTAGCCTAGAGCTTTGCCAACCAGTTCTAAGAAGAATGCTGTTCTCGAGGTGCCTGGGTAACTCAGTTGCTTAGGCATCCAACTTTTGGTGTTGGCTCAGGTCTTGATCTCAGGATTGTGAGTTCAGGTCCAATGTTGGGCTCCACGCTGGGTGTGAAGTCTACTTCAGAAGAAAAAAAAAAAGAATGCTGTTCCCAACTAAAGTAAAAAATGGCAATGAAAATTTTCCCCTACCAAGAAAATGCATTTGCTTTAAATAATGTTTCAAAATACTTTCTTTGAAATTATCTTCCTACAAATTTTCAAATTTTTCTACATTGACTTTCTGTGTCTTGTAAATCTAGACATAATTTCTCATCCCATTATTTCTGACAATGAGTATATTCCTTCAAGTTTAGTTAAAATGGTGGAAAAGGGCACTTAGTTCAAATATATAATTCTATTCAATCATGTCCAAAGTAACTTTATTACAGATAAACTCATTTTAAGTATCATAAAATAATTCCTCCCTTCTGGTGGGTCTTTGGAGCTCATGAAAATTAAGACACCTGCCATGGGAAGACCAAAGTATTCTGCACCATTCACCCCTTCAGGTATGCTGAGCCTTCCATCGACCCATACTTGTCCTTAAGAATCCTTGTCAAAGCCTTCCTTTCTTATGGAGACTTGCTCAGGATTCCATGCCCCACCCAGATTTGGCCACCATGCCACCTTATTCTGCTCTTTGACTGTACAACCCACCTCTCTAAAACAAGAAATCTTGTCTCAGTCTCCTGTGTCCTACACAGCATAAAACACGGTGTCAGCCACATACTTCTCACTCAGTTAATTGATTTGATTTGATATTATTTTATGGATCGTTATGATTAGAAAGAATTTATTGTACCCTAGGTATGCATGTGGTCCCCAGGGAAGTGTGCCTTGATAGAGAAAGTGCTTAATTGAGAGTCAAAACTCATGATCTTGACTTCTTTTTTTTTTTTTTTTTAAGATTTTATTTACTTATTTATTTGAGTGAAAGAGGGAGAGAGCATGAGTAGTGGAGGGGAGGGCAGAGGAAGAGGGAAAGAGAATCTCAAGCAGACTCCCTGCTGAGTTCAAATCCCAATGTGGGCTGGATCCCATGACCAAGATCATGACCTGAGCTGAAATAGAGATTCAGATGCTTAACTGACTGAGCCACCTAGACACCCCAAAACTCATGACCTTGACTTCTCATTCTGCTGTTGTGTGGCATGAAAACAATCACTTCTTACTCTTTGGGCTTCAGTTTCTAGGAGGACACACATACGTATTAGTTTCCTATTGCTGCTCTACCAAACTAAGCTGTCAAAAAGAACGTCTTTTTACTATCTCACGGATCTGTAGATTGGAAGTCCAAGCTGGCATGTCAAGGTGCTTTACTTAGAGTCTCATAAAGCCAAGATCAGAGTGCCAACACACTGCATTTTCCTCAAGAGCTCAGGGTTCCCTTCCAAGCTCATTCCTGTTAGGACAGAATTCAGTTCTTTGCAGTATGATACACCTCAGGTCCCCACTTCCTTGCCAGCTATCAGCCAGGGGCCACCTTCGGCTCTGGGAGGCTACCCACATTCCTTTTCAAGTAACCACCCCATCTCAAAGCAGGAACAGTGTGCTAAGTCTCTCTCCTGCTTTGACTCTCTCTGCCTCCTTCTTCTGCCACCAGCCTGAGATGGTTCTCTACTCTTAAAGGCTCATGTGATTTGATTAGGTTCTCCCAGATATCTCCATATTTTAGAGTCACATGTGACATATAACATAAAACAATCCTTGTGTGACTTTATTTGACAATCTCATCACATTTGTAGCCTCCAGAGATTAAAATGGGATACCTCGGGGAGCATTCCTAGAAATTCTACCTACCACCACATGGCAACATGGGGGTGAGGCAAGATAATTGCTAAGTTCTTTCAGATTTCCCTTCGTGGCCTTCATGTCACCCTCTGCCATACTATCACAGACTGCCAAGCAACAGCCTCTGTTCCTTCCTCTATCATCCAGGTTTCCTTCACCTCTGTCCTCATTCCCACAAAACCAGTGTTAACTTCTTCCTTCCCTCAGTCCTGCTCTACACTTTTAGTTTGAATCTCCCCTTGGTGCTAAGCAGTTTGACAGTCCTTATTTCATTTCTTCTTCCCCCAACTATCAAATGAGTTAGGCATGACCATTCCCACTTTGCAGATCAGAAAACTAAGTTTTGGAGAGGCTAAAGATCTAGCCCCAGACTAGAGAATAAGTTTAACTCCAACATCCACGTTCTTTCCAATATCCATCAGTGTGTGGAGAGATAATGAGGCCGGGAGAGGTGGAGGGGAAGACAGAGCACACTGATTTCCCCTCACCTCACACTCCACCTTAAAATGAAATGGAGACCTCATCTCAAGCCCCAGTAGTGACCCAGGCAGTTCTCAAACTGCTCGAGATGTCCAGGATCTGTGAGTGGATGGCCAGGTGTGATGACCCTGTTTGGGAACAAAGGCCACTTGGTGAAAATATACCCATTCATTCCACTTTACATCACTTGGGTTGGTGAAATATGTCTTTCAACCTCAGGTGTTGGGAGCTCTTTCAGTGCCTATGAGAGTGTAAGTCAGTGCAACCACTTTGGAGAGTTAATTTGGCAATATCTGGCAAAACTGAGAAAAGCATTGCCCAGCCCCAGCAATTCCACACCTGTGCATGTGCCCTGGGGAAACTCCCCTTCAAGTGCAGGGAGGATGGAGTTTGAGAATGTCTGAACTAATACTGTCTATCATTGGAGAAATAGAAATTGCCTAAATGTTCATCAGGAAAGTGGGCAAATGGTAATGTGTTCATATAATAGAATACTATGCAGCAGTAAAAATGAATCCAAGCTAAATAGATGAGCACACGTGAATCTTACAGACATATGTGCTAAAAAAAAAAAAGATTGTCAAGAATCTTTTGATTCTTTTGATATCACTTACATAAAATTTAAAAATGTGGAGTGTATATTGTTTGAGAACCATATGTAATAGTTAAAATATGAATAGATGCAAGGCAATAATAAACACAGAATTCATATAATGATGATTGCCTCTAGGTGGAAGGGAAAGGAGGGTGATAAGAAAGTATATCAGGGACTTCATCTATGTGGGCAGTGGTTTATTTCTTAAGTGAGGTAATATCTACAATATCGCTCTTTAGGTCTTTTTTCATATGTGAAATATTTTGTAATAACTATTAAACTGACAAGTAATCACCACCAGATGCTTACCCCAGAACAGTAAATGGAAAGAGCAGGAAGCAAAAATGGATATTCATTATACTTCCAATATAGAACAAATGAAAAAAATGTGGATTACCAGCAGATAATACACCAAAACTGTTAAAAGTCTGGGGGCGATCATTATTGTCTTCTGTATAATAACAACATAGTGCTTTATTATATTTTCCAAACTTTTTATATAATGAGTACATATTTGCTTTTGAAATCAAAATAAAATATTGCCCTTTTTAAAAAAAAAAAAAAAACATGTGTTTGTTCTCTCTAAGCATTGAGATATGATCAATTTTAGCCTGGGGGAGCCTAGGTGGCTCAGTCAGTTGAGCATCTGACTCTTGGTTTCGGCTCAGGTCTTGATCTCATGGTTCATGGGATCGAGCCCCACATTGGGTTCTGCACTCAGCGGGGCATCTACTTGAGGATTCTCTCCCCCTACCCCTTCACCTGTCCCTCCCCCACACTTGTGTGCTCGTGCTCTCCCCCTGCATCTCTCTCAAATAAATGAATAAATCTTAAAAAAACAAAAAAACAAAACAAAACAAAAAACAACTTAGCCTGAATAAGGGATTTTTTTTTTAATTCAATATCTACTGTAGGAAGCCCTGATAGGCTAGATCTTAGGAGAAACCGTTCATGTCAGGCTTCAAGTCTGACAGGCCCAAGTTTGAGTCCCAATCCACCCCTTCTCAGCACCTGCCTTGTGTCTCAGTGTTCTGTTTATGAAATGATGACTAAAAATCTTCCCTGGTTGCCTCCTGGAGCCACTGTGTGGGTAACATGAGATGAGATCCAATGGATCCATGACCCACAGCAGCCCCTTTCCGAAGCACCTACAGCAGCGCCTCCATGTCAGACTATACTCTGGGCACCAAGAGAGAAGATCCGGGTTCCTCCTCTCAAGGCAGACAGAGGGTCAGGACAGACAGCACTGCCAGAACCAAGTGACAAGCCCCAGGATAGACAGCACAGAGAGTAGGACATGATTACCCCTGGCTGGGCTGATCCAAGAAGTTATTACTAAATAACTAGAAGGGATAACCTTTGCCCTCGAGCACCTCCAGACAGACTTGCAGACACCAAGTAAACACATCTCAAACAACATATGAACAGAATGAAGGAGGAAATGTATAGCTAGGTTTGAACCTGGTGCTCTCACTTCCTAGCTGAGTGACCATGGGCATGCATAAGCACCTAATCTTTTGAGCCCCCTCTCCTCCTCTATCATAAGAAGAAGCATGCATGTCTCATAGGTCTCGCTGAAAAGACTGGTTGAATGAAACACAGATTCCACTATCAAGCACCTTCCCTGGGTCAGGCAGTGTTCTTGGAGATGAGGATGCTACAGGAAACCAACCAGACAAGTAGCATGACTCTCCAAGGGAGATGATACAGGGCATTTGCTCAGAACAGTGCCCAACACAGTGTGGCCAATAAATGCACGTGCCCATGGTGGGCATGACAACTATTATTAAGAAACTTCATAGGGCAGCCTGGAGAAGGCTTGGCAGGGGCGGGGGAGGGGCATGCATTTCCAGATACGTGAAGGTTTTTTGAGGGATAATATAAAGCAGAAATGTGATGGGAGTAACAAAGGTGCTGTTCATTGGGTACTTAAAACATAAAGGTTTCATGTGTGATAATGTGTTTGATTGTCATAGCAACCATATGGATGGATACTCATCATCCCTATGTTACAGATGAGGAAACTGAGCCACAGATCCATGTAGAGCTTGTCTGAGGTTGCCCAAGTGATAAAGCCAGGATCTGATACCAGTCGGTTTGCTCCCCACTGCCATCTCTCCAGATTGGTGGGTTCCCCAGCCAGGCTGGGTTTTAAGAGCTCAAAACTCCTTTTGGAAGCCAATTTCACTGGCATTTCGGGTGTTCAAGCTGCAGCAGGATGACCATCTGTCAAAGCGTTCTTGTGGGGATTCCGAGTAATATCAGATGACTGGATCTTTCTACAGAACAGATGGTGCCCAAAGTCTTGGTGGCAATGCTCTAGGATGCTAATGAGTGATTTCCTCTTATCTCTTACAGCTCACAGTGCCACACTTCCCTGTGGTGGTCAAGCTGGGACACGCCCATGCCGGAATGGGAAAGGTATGAGAAGCTGCTCTTACACTTGCGTTCACACTCATGCGACCTCCCCAGTCTACTTGTTCCCCTCTCCCTCTGTCCTCTGCCAGCCTCTCCTTGACTCAGCCACCCAGAACAGTGTGAGAGGAGCCCAGGATGCAGGACGCACCCTGTCTTCCCCACCCCACCTTCTTCTGAGCTCCTGTGGCATGGAGCTTCTATCCAGCCCCGTCTGTACCGTCTGAACCCTACCTGGAATTGCTAGCTAATTGTTTCCTGTAATTGTGTATTTGGAGAAACGAATGTAAAGCATTTTATAGATGGTGATTCTTTTGTTCCCATCATCATTTCCACAGCTGCTCTCTAAGCTTATGTCTTACTCATCTCCCCACCACCCACAGGGCCAGAACCTAGAAGGAGGTGAATATACATGGCTCCATGGAGGAAGCTCATGGAGTCAGTTAGCTTCTGCAAGAGTAAATCACATATTTCACCCAGTCACAGGTGATATATTTGTCAGAATTGGTCAGATCCTTTCAGTTGCACTTGTAGAAACTCAAATCAGGAGACAAAAGATAATCCATTGGTTCAAGGCATCAGGAAGTCTGGGAGAGTTCTTGACAGGTCTGGGCAGAGCTGGATCTAGGAGCCCAAGCAAGGCCAGGAGAGCTTGGTCTCCTGTATTTCTTGACTCTGTTCCTCTCTGCCTGGTGTTTTCTTCAGGTAGTTAAGATGGCTGTGGGTGGCCTTTATTCTGGTCCCCAAACTCACTTCCTGGAGGAAAAAAGATGGTGCCTTTCCAGGCTCTCTATAAATCCCATAGAGGAACACTGATTAACCTTTCTTGGGTTCCTGTGCTACTAAGATGCACGTGTAGAGATGTGGAGATGTATGCAGCCCCAGTCCAACCCACTGGATCAGGGTGCCCACAGGAAAGGGAGACTTACTCCTAAATAAAAGGAGTGGGAATATGGGGAAGTGTGAGGGCCCCCACAGGCCCACCTCTGAAGCCTCTGACTCAAAGAGATAAAAACCTTGATCTGAGCAGGCACAGCCCAAACATAAATAATCCTGCATCTGGCACCTTTGTTCTTCCCCACCCTGTGATGCCTTCTGTGTCATCTGTTCCCACATAAACTGCATGCCCTTCAGGCAGCAAAGAGTGGAAAGAGCCGAACAGGTCAGGGCATGACCCATAGCTCCGATATTTGTGTGAATTTGTACAAGTTGCCATCTGACCTCTCTTGGCCTTCTCTGTCGAATGGTGATGATTCTAACAACCGTCTTTAAAATAAATCCTCCCTCTAAAATAGTACATCTTCCTGAAAGTACACACCATGAGGGCAGGGGTCTTGCCTATTGGTCCACTGCCATATGCCTGGTGCCGAGTAGCCTATTGGTTTGTTGGGCAAGTGGATGAATGAGTGATTCCCTCTTTAGATGTGCCCTTGTGTCTGTGCCCTGCTCTGTGCCTTCCTCCTAATGCCTCCTGCACCTCTGCCACTGAGCTGAGGCCCTTCCACTCTTCTGGGACTGCCCTTGCATTAGTCCTCAGCGACCCTATGCTGCTGAATCAGCAGACACCTTTCGGACCCTACAGGAGCTGACCTCCCTGTATCTCTTAAAGCTGCTTGCTGTCCTTTCTTTTTTTTTTTTTTTTTTTAATTTTTTTTTTATTTATTTATGATAGTCACAGAGAGAGAGAGAGAGAGGCAGAGACACAGGCAGAGGGAGAAGCAGGCTCCATGCACCGGGAGCCTGACGTGGGATTCGATCCCGGGTCTCCAGGATCGCGCCCTGGGCCAAAGGCAGGCGCTAAACCACTGCGCCACCCAGGGATCCCCTTGCTGTCCTTTCTGTCCCAAAACTCCTTTTCCAGTGGCCCTTGACTCATGCTTCTCTCCTGGCTCTCCTCTGTCTCCACCACTGCTTCACAGTCTCCTCCATGTTGGTTTCTTGCTGCAGCATCTTCAATGTGTCTGTGCCAACAGCACATGCAATCTGAGCACTCATCTGCTCTCTTGGCTTCTACAGCCACCTGCATGCCAACAGTCCCCCGGGTTGCATTTCCCATCCAGACCCTCAGCTCTTATACCCAGCTCCCTCCTCTACATGCTCCCCTTGTCTCCCATGAAAACTTATCCCAGACAACCTGCACTCCCTCTTGTCTTTCTCCTCCCCCACCCCCTCCTGTGGTGTTCTCTACAGCAGGAACCGCCAATCCCTCCATCATCTCAAAACAGAAATCTGGGAGTCATCTTCCTCCTCCATGTCCAATAGGTCATCAAGTCTTGTCACTTGCCTTTGTTAATGTTTCTCAAACCCATCCCTTTCTTTCCACCCACTGCCACCATGTTGGACAACTCTGGGAAAGTTAAAAGAGTTCCCAAGAATTAAATTCGGTGTCTAAAGCTTCAAAGTATCCCAGACAGGAAATATTTAAAGAGACTGATGCAATGCTTGGGGGAAGGGGTGCTCTGAGAAACTCAGGCCCAAAAGGGACTCCCAGAGCATGGAAAGAAGGCCATGTATCCAAGGATAAAAGCCACTGGCTAGAACAAACTACAGTTCGCCGAAATGCTGACACCAAGGGAAAAGGGCTTTTCTCCTTCAGTTTGGAATGAGAAAACTATCAGGGATGGCCTGGGCATGCCAACTGAGCCAATGATGTCATATTCGTGTCTGAGAGGGAGAAAAACAAAATTGGTAACTTCCATGGTACTTCTGCTTCTCTCAAGAAAAAAGATTGTCTTCCTGGAGACCAGCAAAGAGAACATTCCTAGGAAGAAACTAGTGAAGAAGTTGCCAATGGACTCAGTGTTGTTGGAAATCCACCTGCATCCCTGCTGATCCACCCTCAATTATATTTTGCTGCTTTTGTTCATATATATATATTTTTTTTATTTTAATAGAAGCATTTATTAATGAGGAAATAATTAGTTTTGATTAATAAAGATGAACTGAGAAAACAAAGACAAAAAAATTTTTTAAAAGAAGAACTGAGGATTGGAACCCTCTTTCATAGCTGGTGGAAATGTAAAATAGTGTGGCCCCTTTAGTAAAGTTTGGTAGTCAAATTGTTATCTATAGGAGTATCATATAACTCAGCAGTTCCACCATTAGGTATGTGCCCACAAGAAATAAAAATATAACTCCACACAAAAACATGTTCATGCAGGCTCATAGCTGCCTTATGGACAATAGCCAAAAAAGAAATAACCAAAGTGTTGGTCAACTAATGAAAGTATTAAAAAAATTTATTCTATCTGAACAGTAGGATATTATTCAGTCCTGAAAAGGAACTAAGTACTGGTACATACTGCATAGACGAACTTTGAACTCATTTTGGTTTTTTTTGTTTTTTTTTTGTTTTTTTTTTTTAATATAGCAATTTTTTTTATTTTTTTATTGTTTTATTTTATTTATTTTTATTTATTTTTATTTTTATTTTTTTTATTTATTTTTTATTGGTGTTCAATTTACTAGCATACAGAATAACCCCCAGTGCCCGTCACCCATTCACTCCCACCCCCCGCCCTCCTCCCCTTCCACCACCCCTAGTTTGTTGCTTCAACGTGGATGGAACTGGAGGGTATTATGCTGAGTGAAGTAAGTCAGTCGGAGAAGGACAAACATTATATGTTCTCATTCATTTGGGGAATATAAATAATAGTGAAAGGGAATATAAGGGAAGGGGGAAGAAATGTGTGGGAAATATCAGAAAGGGAGACAGAATGTTCATATATATTGATTAGTGCCTACTTGGTGCTGAGAATCAGGAGATAAATAGGACCCACTTTCTGCTGTCAAGGAACTGGAGAGACAGGCAGATAAATAGGTATAATATGTGTTGGGGTTCTGATAGGAGAGTGTGTGGTGAGTACGAAGATTGAAGAAAAGAGCTTAATTCCACCTAGAAGATAGAAGAGTAGAAAGAAGTTCCATGCCTGAAAATAGAAGGAGTTCTAACAAACAAGAAGGACCCAAAGACAAGAGATGGAATGATGCTGTCTTAACAATGAATAGAGGCTGTCACAAGGCACAGAAATCAAAATATAGGGAAATGCTATGCAGTTTGGGGAGCATTTAGGTAGGAGGTAATCATGGGGAGCACCAACAGGTTCTTTAGAAATCAGTCAGACTAGACCAATAGTTCTTATGGTGGGGGGAGGGAATTCTGCCTCCCATGGGGCAATTTTGGTTGTCACAACTGGGGGTTGGGTAAGTACTACTGGCATCTGGCATCTACTGAGTGGAGACCAAGGATGCTACTTAACAGCCCACGATGCCTAAGACAATCCCACAATAAAGAATTCTACAGCTTAAAATATCAATAGTGTCTGAGTTGAGAAACCCAGGAGAAAACTAATTTTATTTCCTTTGTTGAAGGTTTTACCAGTCCAGAAACCAGAGGAAGCAGTGGTTATTATAGAGTTTAACATGCTTCAAAGTCTGTTCCAAAGAATTATAATTATTCAAATGCTAAAGCCTATGTTGGTCAAAGAGGCTTGGAAAATGCTGCGTTAAAGTAAGTTTTTAGTGTGGAACTTAGGAGTCCTAAATTTGCTTAGATACACTGTTGGGGTAAGAGAACATGAAAGATGCGCTGAATTTCCCAGACTTACCTGACCACAGAAACCTTTGGCTGTTTTTTTATTGTGTCCTTTAATGAATTTGTAAGAACTCTTTCCATATTAAGCACATAAAACCCTTGTCATGCTGTGCAACTCTTTTTCTCCTTTTGACAGTTATGTGTCCATTTTATTATTCAGTTTTTAAGCATTTTTAAAGGTTTTTTTTAAATATAGTCAAATGTTTCCATCTTTGGGAGGCAGTGTGTTATAGTGGCTAAAGGTACTGATTTGAATATAGGTTACACACCTCGTCATGAGATGGCAAGTAAGATATATATATATATATATATATATATATATATATATATAACTTCCCCCAAGGTTTCTTCATACGTACAATGCAGATAATCCTAGTAGCAACCTCGTAAGCTGGTTGTGAGGTTTAGGAGACGTGATGCATATCAAGCATATAGCTCAGTGCCTGGAACACAGTGGACACTTGATAAATATTAGCTATTAAGAATGTTCAGAGGTGCCTGGCTGGCTAAGATAGTGAAGCATGTAGTTCTTGGTCTCAGGGTCTTGAGTTTGAGCTCCGTAATGAGTGTAGAGATTACTTTTTTAATTAATTAATTAATTAATTAATTAATTAATTTTTAAAAAAGAATGTCCAGACATGCTTTGGGGACCCAAAATCCAAAATTGAAGTCAGTAAAGAAGATATGACTAAACAGCATCATCTGTCAGAAACTGTATTTCATTTGGCTGTAGTTTCAGTATGAGTCAGATGAGGAGTTGCCAAAGCTACTAAACCATAAATATGCAATAAATAGATGAAAATGGGCTCACCCTGATTAGTCATTAGGGAAATGCAAATTAAAACCACAATGAGATGCCACTATATAACTACCAGAAGAGCTAAAATTAAAAAGATTAATAACGCTCAGTGTTGGCAAGGACATGGAAGAATTGGAACCTACACACACAACTACTGTAAGTGTGAATTGGTACAACTGCTTTGGAATGTAGGTTGATAATATCCACTGAAAAGTTATACAGTTCTGTTAAGTATAGCCAGCTTAAATGCATGCATGTGCACACCAATATTTATGGCAGCTTGTTTATAATTGTCAAAACCCAGACTCAGCCATTAGTAATAGATGAGATAAATTATAGTGTATTCAGACAAGTGGAAAACTTTCAGCAATGAGAATGAATGAACTACAACTATATATAACAACAGGCAGGTATCTCACACACTTATTTGATTGAGTGAAATAAGTCATATACCAGAGAATCCCTATTTTAATGGTTCCATTTATATAAAACTCAAAAAACAGGGAAACTACACCATAGCATTAAATGGGATACGTATTTAGATGATAAAATTTTAAAGGAAAACAAAAAAATTATTACCATAAAAGAGTAAAGGTTGCCTTTGTGGAGGATGGGGGGTGGGGGGTTGAACAGAGGAGGAGGCAGGAATGAGTAAAGTTCTAGTTCTCCACTTAGATGACAGTTTGTGGATGTTTATTTTGTGATAGCTCATTGGACTGTTGTTTTTGTACTATGCAATTCTCTGTATATGTGTTATATGTCAAAGTAAGAGAAAGTTTAAAAAATGTAATCCACTCTTAGGACATATTAATGGAGCTCTAATAACGAGAACATAGTGAGAGTCCTGCACTGCAATGGTCAGTCCATGGCCAGAAGATTGTTTTGGGTTCTGGGCCATACATTCATTCTGGATGTTTGAGAGAGCCATTGACAAATGAGACAGTGTCACCAGCATCTGCAGAAACATGGAGAATTATCATGAGCACCTGGATGGGACCAATTCGAAATAATATCTAGCAGACAGGACTGGGACCAAAGTTAGGAGGAAATGAACAAATGTTAATTGTGTCGATGATGCAAATTTCTAACGATCAGAGGTGAACATTATTGGAATGGACAGTCTTTTAGGTAAGAGGCTCTCATCAATGCAGAGTTGCAGCAAAGATGAATGCTTACTGGAGAGTTTCAAGAGATTTAAGCATTGCATGAGCTCTCAGCCTGAGATGTTTAAAACCCCTAAAACCGAGACAAATCTGTATGTATATTTTTAGTGTGTGAGTGTGTGTTTATGTGCAGATACAGTACAAACTTTCTGGGTGGGAAGGGGTCCATAGCTTCTTTCAGCTCTTCATAGGAGGGTCTGTCACCCTTCCAAAGGTTAAGACAGGGATCCCTGGGTGGCTCATCAGTTTTGGCGCCTGCCTTTGGCCCAGGGCGTGATCCTGGAGTCCTGGGATCGAGTCCTACGTCGGGCTCCTGGCATGGGGCCTGCTTCTCCTTCCTCCTGTGTCTCTGCCTCTCTCTCTCTCTCTCTCTCTCTCTCTTTCTCTATCATAAATAAATAAATAAATAAATAAATAAATAAATAAATAAATCTTTACAAAGGTTAAGACACCCCAGAGACGATTCCTGCATCTCTTCCAATGATGAAAGTTTGTGGTTATAATCAATACTGTGAGTAGGAATGGCACAATATCATGTTACTATCAGAGGATTGGAAGTCAAGTTCAAGGCCAACTGCCAGTATAATGTGCTAGTATAAAGTTATAGCATCTGGAGTCAAGGTTTTGGGTTTGGGTCTAGATTGGTCATTTCCTGGCTGTTTCCTTGGGGATGTTACTTAATATCTTCATACCTCAATTTCCTTGTCTCTAATAGGAGAACAATATTATCCTCTTGGAGGTGTAATAAAGATAGAATAAATCACAAGAGCCTTGGGAGGGTGCCTGGTAAACACTCAGTGAATGGGAACTTTAAAAACCTACTACAAATGTAAACTGTTATTGTGATTACTTAACTGCTTGTCTCGGCAACATCCCCAGGAGAGGCCAAAATAACAAGCTAACTCCACCCTTGGGAGTTGCCTTATCCTTATTTCTTAGATTCACAGACTCTCTGGGCTTGAGTCCTGGCACCTCATCTAGACGATAAGGACGTGAGGCCTCAGAATGGAGAAGCCGTTGCCCAAGGCCACACAGCGAGAGAGCATCCCCAATAACAGAGCAGGAAGGGAAAGAAAGACCTTTCAGATTCGGCCATATTCCATACTTTAGAGATAAGAACAGTAATAATAGGGGCACAGTTGGTTAAGCATCTGCTTTTGGCTCAGGTCATGATCTCAGGGTCCTGGGATCGAGCCCCACGTTGGGCTCCCTGCTCAGCGGGGAGCCGACTTTTCCCTCTCCCTCTGTCTGTTGCTTCCCCTGCTTGTACTCTTTCTCTCTCAAATAAAGAAATAAGATCTTAAAAAAAAAAAAAAGAACAGTAACAATAATACCAACCTAATAACCCCAATAATAATAAAAGCTAATGCTTTATAGAGTTTACTCAGTGCAGGCACTGTCCTAGGGGCTTGAAATATATTTACTCATTGAGTGTAATCTTTATAACTACCCTGTGAGGTAGGTATGGTTGGTGCCCCCACTTTACAGATAAGGAAACTGAGACACAGGGAGTAGGTAGTGGAGTTGGGGTCCAGTTCTGGACAGTCTGGTTCTAGTGACTGAGCTCATAGAGGTGAAGGACATCGACATGGTCATAGTCTCATAAGTCCAGACCCAAATATCCTAACACTTTCCCCTGTGGCACAGGGTTTGCTGTCCTTCTAAGGCTGGAGTAATGAGTGACAGCATTTGGGCATCCCTGTATCTGGTCTGGAGGGTCAAGGTGGCAGTTCCTAAACTCCATGTTTCCAGCAGCCCAGGTGTCTCACACACCCACTGAGCCAGGGCTGCTGCTGTCATCAGTTCTGAGCAACCCGGACTCTGGTATCATCTCTTGGGCTGACTCATACAGCAAGCTTTTCCCACCCTGGTCTGCTTTTTAAGTAGGAATAGTGGCCTAAGAACACAATAGTGGAGGAGGGAGGAATGAATAAATGGACAGATGGAAACCAGGGGAGCAGTTAAGAAAACAGAAGGTTAGATACCTAGGAATAAACCTAACCAAAGAGGTAAAGGATCTATACCCTAAAAACTACAGAACACTTCTGAAAGAAATTGAGGAAGACACAAAGAGATGGAAAAATATTTCATGCTCATGGATTGGAAGAATTAACATTGTGAAAATGTCAATGCTACCCAGGGCAATTTACACATTTAATGCAATCCCTATAAAAATACCATAGAGTTTCTTCAGAGAGTTGGAACAAATAATCTTAAGATTTGTGTGGAATCAGAAAAGATCCCGAATAGCCAGGGGAATATTAAAAAAGAAAACCAGAGCCGGGGGCATCACAATGGGAGATTTCAGGTTGTACTACAAAGCTGTGGTCATCAAGACAGTGTGGTACTGGCACAAAAACAGACACATAGATCAATGGAACAGAATAGAGAATCTAGAAGTGGACCCTCAACTTTACGGTCAATTAATATTCGACAAAGCAGGAAAGACTATCCACTGGAAAAAGGACAGACTCTTCAATAAATGGTGCTGGGAAAATTGGACAGCCACATGCAGAAGAATGAAACTAGACCACTCTCTTACACCATACACAAAGATAAACTCAAAATGTATGAAAGATCTAAATGTGAGACAAGAATCCATCAAAATCCTAGAGGAGAACACAGTCAACACCCTTTTTGAACTTGGCCACAGCAACTTCTTGCAAGATACATCCATGAAGGCAAAAGAAACAAAAGCAAAAATGAATTATTGGGACTTCATCAAGATTAAAAGCTTCTGCACAGTAAAAGGAACAGTCAACAAAACTAAAAGACAACCTACAATGGGAGAAGATATTAGCAAATGACCTATCAGATAAAGGACTAGTATCCATGATCTATAAAGAACTTATTAAACTCAACAGCAAAGAAACAAACAATCCAATCATGAAATGGGCAAAAGACATGAACAGAACTTTCACAGAGGAAGACATAGACATGGCCAACAAGCACATGAGAAAATGCTCCGCATCACTGGCCATCAGGGAAATACAAATCAAAACCACAATGAGATACCACCTCACAGCAGTGAGAATGGTGAAAATAACAAGACGGGAAACAGCAAATGTTGGAGAGGATGTGGAGAAAGGGGAACCTTCCTGCACTGTTGGTGGGAATGTGAACTGGTACAGCCACTCTGGAAAACTGTGTGGAGGTTCCTCAAGGAGTTAAAAATAGATCTGCCCTATGACCCAGCAATTGCACTGCTGGGGATTTACAGATGCAGTGAACTGCCGGGACACCTGCACCCCGATGTTTATAGCAGCAATGTCCACAACAGCCAAACTGTGGAAAGAGCCTCGGTGTCCATAGAAAGATGAATGGATAAAGAAGATGTGGTCTATATATACAATGAAATATTACTCAGCCATTAGAAACGACGAATACCCACCATTTGCTTCAACGTGGATGGAACTGTAGGGTATTATGCTGAGTGAAGCAAGTACATCGGAGAAGGACAAACATTATATGGTCTCATTCATTTGGGGAATATTAAAAATAGTGAAAGGGAATAAAGGGGAAAGGAGAGAAAATGAGTGGGAAATATCAGTGAGGGTGACAGAACATGAGAGACTCCTAACTCTGGGAAATGAACAAGTGGTGGTGGAAAGGGAGGTGGGCAGGGGATGGAGTGACTGGGTGATGGGCACTGAGGGGGGCACTTGATGGGATGAGCACTGAGTGTGTTATGCTATATGTTGGCAAATTGAACTCCAATTAAAAAAAGAAGAAGAAAACAGAAGGTTCCCCGGCACCTGGGAGACTGCCAGAGTGCGTGACAGAAACCAAACTGGGTGAGAACAGGAGAGGGGAGCCAGCCTGCCAGATGTTCCCAGGGAGGAGTGTTCGAGGTCCCTGCCAGGCTGTGAAGAAGGACAGGGAGGGAGCCCCATCCACTCCATTGCGCTCCCTCTCAACTCCTACCTCCCCCATGTCCTCTCTCATCTCCCCTGCCACTCCCTTGAGATGACCACTGGCCTCATGTATTCTCTGCTTCTCTTGAGCAAGATGGACCCTTAGCAGAGATCAATCGGTCCTTTACACCTTAATGAAAATTTTAAGTGCTGTGCTCCCCTTCTCAGAGCCTCTGGCCTGAGGTTGTCCTCTCTACAAGCACAGTATATACCATCCATCCTCATTATGCATGGATTCCGTATGTACAAATTCAGCTACTCACTAAGATGTACTTGTAATGCCAAAATCAATTCTTATGGCACTTTCACGTTCATTCACAGACATGTGCAGAGCAGCAAACAGTGTGCACGTTCCCAGCTGAGGTCAAACAAGGCAACGTTCTGCCTTCTTGTTTCAGCTCTTATGCTATAAACAATGTCCTCTTCTCCATCTATTTAGAGCCACATTTACACATTCTTGCACTTTTTCGTGGTGATTTCATTGTTTAAAATGCCCCCCTGCCCCGCCCCACCACAAGTGTAGTGCTGAAGTGCTGTCTTGTGCAAGAAGTCCTAAGTTCAAGAAGGCTGTGATGTTTCTTACAGGAAAAAAACGTGTTAGATAAGCTTTGTTCCGGCATGAGTTATAGTGCTGTTGGCTACTGGTTCGATGTTAATGAATCAACAATATATATTAAATAAGATGGCTTTAAATGGAAGCACACAAAACAAGGTTATGTATCGATCAGTTGAGGAAAATGTTTGTGACCAGAAGCTTCCAGAAACCCTGCATTTCCCCTAGGAGCAATGGTTCAGTATTCACTAAATCAGTATTTGCTGCAATCTTATAGAACATAACTACCAGAAATAATGAGGTTTGACTCTGTGCACCCATGTGCATGTGTGTGTGTGTGTGTGTGTGTGTGTGTGGTATTTGTATATATGTGTGTATATCACATACACACACATATATTCTGGAGTCCTAAAGGTTTCTTTCTTCCTTTCGATCCCAAAATGCCAAGATCTAAGAACAAACAGAAGCAAACTAAAATGGTCATTTTATGATTCTATCTACCCTGATGTTTGTCATATTGAAGGCAAAGTCACCTTGATCATCGACTCATTTTTCTTATGAGAGTGTCAGGCTTAGATCTCTCATGGTGGCACTTCCTCTACAATTTCCACATCCTTGTATTGCTCTTGGTTGGCCTGGGTTCAAGAGACCTGAGTCCTCCTTGTCAGCACCATACTTCAGAGGCCAGCAGTATCCATCTGGGCAAGTCATTTAAAAACATCAGTGCTGTCATATATGTCAAATATTCATGGTTTTCCTCACCTGATTGCTCAGAAAAATAGTGAGTAAAAATGTTAAAATTAAGTGTGAAATGGGAAGTAAGTAAAGGAGAGTATGGTCTTTGAACTTAGACTTCCTTGGGTGCTCATCTCAACTCTGCCATTTACCAGCATTGTGACCTTGAACAAATTATTCGACTTCTCTGGGATCACTCAAAGCAGACTAGGTGTGAGGATACACAAGGAAAAGTGAGAGGGTGTTAACAATTCTGAGTACCTATGAGCCAAGACACATGCCTTCAACACCTCCTCTGACCCTCAGAGGTACTCTGAGAGGTCTCCCAGCTTTGCAGAAGTTCCAAGAGTTGTTTCTCCCAAGGTCATGGGTAAGTGCTGGAAGCAGGATTTGAATCAAGGTCAGCAGGTCCTTCCGCCCTTTCCTTCAGGCTGCCTAGGGACACTTGGAAACTCACTGGTGGAATCATCTCTTTTCTTGATAAGGCGACCCGCCAACTTCATTGGAGAGTTGACTTATAAAGAATTTCACAGGGCTCCACCCAAAAAACATGTCAACACCTTGGAGACCAGCACTGACCTTTTCATATGAACTGCTCTTGTCTGGTGGGCTGATCTCACCCCAGGCCTGAAGCCAAGACCCGGAACACTGATGCAAGACAATGAGAAGGAGAAAAAGAAAACTATTACTCCTGGCACTGTGTTTTAAAGACAGTGTTTTACTCCCATCACATACAAGACCTATTTTGTCAAGAGGGACAGAAGCCCAGGAACAGATTGATCTGGAAAGAATCAATTACCTGCTTTTGTGGGTACTCACCATGCAAGTCTTCCATGAAAAAGAGAATATTCTTGAACTGACAGACATTGAAAAGCAGTAAGATTTCCTTTCTCTCTCTCTCTCTTTCTCTCTCTCTCTCTCTTCTCTGTTTTCTTGACCCATCTTGGTTTTGTGTGAAACAAAGACCAGAGAAGTCATCCCCTTAGGAGCCCCTCAGATAGAGGAGGGCACATGTGTTGCCTGCTTAGGTGGGAAATGCTCTGTATCATTGACCACAGTGTGATTACTGGCTCCTTGCTTTTCTCCTGGCATTAGATAGTCATGTACAGTTTACAAAACACTTGCACAATGGAGGCCTATTCAAGCTCCAGCGGTAGTTTAGGGTGGGTAGTGCTATCCTGATACCCATTTCTCAGATGAGACAAGCAGAGATCAAGGAGGCAACATGCATGATTCACACAAGGTTGCACACAGCCTGCTGTGAAGGCTGCACAGTCCTGCACAGTCCGCTGGTCCTGGCACCCATGCTGAGAGGAGGGCTGCCTCCAGGCAGTTCCACTGGGCGCACAGCCTGCTGTGCCATCCTCAGGCCAAATATGCAGGTGTAACCCATTTCTACTGTTGGCAGGCAGGAGAAGCAATGTCTTGAAACAAGCAGAGGCTGCCTGCCTCACGGAGCCTCCAGCCTAGGGTAGCCTCCTACCAAGTTTCTCACAGCCAGCCACAACTCTGCCTTTTTGGAAATCGGTCCACTTAGGGGCAGCTGGTATTGCTGCTGACAGGTGGCAGCAGCAGGGTTGTTTGAGAAAGAAAGCCAGAGAAGGAAGGAAACAGGGAGTTTATAACATTTTGAAGTGCACATGTCTGTATGCACATGTGTGTGCACGTGCTTGTATGTGCATGCATGTGGGTATATGCATATTTGCGGCAGGGTAAGCAGATGCCTTAAACACAATTATCAGCAGTCTCTACTAAGCCTCCTCTGGGCAAGCAAGATGCTATTGGCAGACCCTGTCCTCTTGCCTCAGCTCCAGACCTCTAGTTCCAAGAAGCCTCTGAACCAACACCCTATCCTCCAGGATCAAGGCCAGAAGATGCTAAGGAAGCAGTGTGGTGGGACAGTGGATGCTGCTCAGGCTCTTTCATGTCATGACACTCGTAGGAAACGGCTGTGTTTAGAGGATTCAGGGGGCTCATCAATGGAGGAGGCCATTGGCAGCTAACGAAAAGGGCCAGGGGCCTTCAGCCACTCTAAGGGATGAGGAAACAGAAGCAAGGGCACCCAGAGATGCTCTGGGTGATGGACCAACTGAGTGTAGCCCTGAAGTCAGACAGGCCTAAGCTCCTCAATAGCCTTGCTGCTCAAAGTGAGCTCTGTATAAGGACTGGTAGCCTCGGCATCACTTGGGAACCCCTCCAAAACAGAACACAGGGCTGTCCCCACACCTGCTGAATCAGATTCAGCATTTTAACAAGATGCTCAGGGATCCAGAACAGCTGTTCTGCACACCTAGAGGATGCCAACTCAGATGCCCACTGGATCCAGGCAGTCCCAGGAATGAGTCAGGAGGCCCAGGTAGGGGCTGTAATGACCCACAAAGGCCTGGCCAGCCTGGATGGGCCACCACAGCTTAACCCCAGCTGGACAAAGCCCTGAGACACCACACCTGATCATCTGAGCCTTTCATAAGAAGCCAGTTCTCTGGGGCCCTGATATGCATTCCTCTGATTTTAAACGTTGGCAACTAATTTTAAAATATTCAAAACACCATGTAGGCTGAAGAAAAACATACATGTTGGCCACTGGACACCCTTGGGGCACCAGTTGGGGCTCTCCAACTTCAGACCATGAGTGTGGTCTTGATCTCTTTCCAGGGGGCCATGCAGCCTCAGGGTTAAGGCCACAGGTCATGCAGTAGACCCACAAGTTCAAATCCCAGTTCAGCTACTTCTTAGGTATGTTACTTTGGTCAAACACTTGGTGTCTTATTTTCTTATCTGTGAAATAGCCCTAATAGACCTCCCTAGTAGGTGTGGGGTTGCCCTGCTGACCAAGATAAAGCACTTGTAAAAATTTATAGATACTTAAGAGATATTGATTCACTCCCTCTAGAACCTAAGTGCTTCCTGCATTTTCAGCCGCTTCCAGATCACTTGTGAACCTTGTTAAAATGCAGATCCTGATTCCCAAGGCGGGGGGCGGTCAGGGAGGGCCTGCCTGGGAGTCTGACAAGCTCCCAGGTGATATCTGCACTGCTAGTCCATGTCAACTAGTCATGCTAGTCAGGGCTCAGCAAACTTTTTCCATACAAAGACAGATGGTAAATATTTTAGGCTTTCAGGCCATATGGTCTGTTGCAATTACTCCACTCTGCTCTCGTAGAATGAAAGCAGCCCTAGACAATACGGAAATGAATGAGTGTTCCAATACAACTTTATTTATGGACACTGAAATTTCAATTTCATATAACTTTCACATGTCATAGAATATCACCCTGCTCTCAATTTTTTTCTCCAACCATTTAAAAACTCTTCTTAACTCACAGGCTGCACAAAAATTAGCAGAAACCCTCCGGCTCTAGTTGGAGACCCCTGCTCTGGGTCATCTTAAAATCTGAACCAGCCTCCCTTGCTGGATTATAAACTTGCTGGGTGCACAAGCTGCACCCACGGACTCCATCTCTCTTCCTGGCCAAGGCCAGGCCCTTTCTTCATTGTGCACAATGCACAATGAAGAAAGGGCAGCTGAAGTGTTGCCTTACAGAGCTGACACTTGTCAGGTGCCTCCCTTCCCTTCCATTCAATCTTGCAGTCACGTTGTAACTCTATAAACTTGCAGGCAAAAGAATCAGTGACCTGGGAACTCAGGAATAACAGAAGGAGTTTTGATTTATGACGGGGAAGAGCAAAGGAAAGGAACCAGCGAACTGATAAGCAGGATAATTAGGCAGTTCCCTAAGCAGTCCATCAAAGACTCCCTGTTCCCATCACTTCCCACCACTCCTTTTGACACATGACCCAATCCAGCTGGAGCGAGGACATCCTTTGGGCTCCAGGTCTCAGCCTTTGGAAGGATTGGAGGAAGAGAAGACGCTTTTGAAAAACTTAAGGCCGAGGGCTCTTGTAGTCATTCAACGATTGCTAATGGATTTGGTGCCCAGCCGTTCTGAGTTGGGGACTCAGTAAATGTTTATGAATATTTTGGCAAATATTTATGAACATCTGTTATGTGCAAAGAGTGGGCTAGACTCTGGGATGGAGAACTTTTGGTTAAAATCCAGAGGTGAAATTAAAATAAGCCTGTATGTTAACTACACTGAAATTAAGATCTTTTAAAAATCAAGTAAATAAAATTTAAAAAAAAAATAAATTTTTAAAAAGATCCTGAGGTGAAAAAAAGACATGGCTTCTGAATGGAAGGAATTTATGCACAAAACACATAGGCTCACACTAGACTATAGTCTAGTGTAGAGCTTGGCAAACTACCACCCACAAGCCAAATTCAACCCCTGACCTGGTCTTGTTACTAAAATTTTATTATAATATAGCCCAGTCCAGTTGTGTGCATATCATCTATGGCTGTTTTCGAATGACAACGTCAGAGTTGAATAGTTTTTATGGTCCACAGAGCCTAAAATATTTATCATTGCACTTTTCACAGAAATTGTTTGCTGATTCCTGGTCTAGTGCAAAGCTTTACCAAAAATTTGTTTAGCAAACCACAGTAAGTACTAGATTTTGTCTTACCAACTGTTTCTCAGATATTAAACATATGCTATGTTAAGTTTAACATAACAAGAATAAAACTTGCCTTTTCTATGTATGTCCAAGGCATTCTGATATGTATTGTTCCAGTCTTTTATTTTTTTTAATGTTGGTTGTGACCCATTTTAAACCCACAGTTTGAAGAATCCTAGTTCACTAGAAAGCACAACATGTTTACTCATTCATTTATTCAAGAAATATTTATGGAGTGCTTTCTACATGCCAAGGACTATTCTGGACACTGGAGATGCAGTAATGAACACCGTAAAGTCCCTGGCCTCATGGACTTTACATCCAGTGGTGGGAGGGAGACAAAAAAAAGAATAAACAATTAAAAACTATGATATGTCAATGATGAGAAGGACTCTGAAGGCAAAAGAAACAGGATGAGGGACACAGAATGATGGGGATATTAAGGGAGCCTTTCTGTGAGTTGACATGTGGAGCCAATGGGCATATGGTGGTCAAGAGCATGACAGCGAGGGAAGAGCACACACAAAGCCCTGAGCCAGGGCCTCTGTGGTGGTCCAAGAACAGGCAGAAGGCCCGTAGGGCTAGAGTGAGTGCTTGAGGTGAGAAGTGGCATGAAATAAGGCCAGAGAGTTGGGGAGAGGTGGGAGATCATGTAGACAGTTGACTACATTCCAAGCCAATGAAGTAAACCTTCCAGCAGAAATACCAGCCAAGTGCTAAGAAGGGAATCCAGATAAAATTGAATGAAAATGGAGGGGGAAATGTCATTCATCTACTCATTTGTCCAAAAACCAGATATTGTAGGGGTGTGTAGGTACTATACTGAGCAACAAGCTTCCCCTTCAGGAAGCTCCCTTTCTAATAGAGGTGGCAGCCAACTAAGCCAATAATTAAGTCATGATAGAGGGAAATGCCAGGGGGAGTGAGAGCATCTTCACGGGGTACCAGGGCGACTGAGAGGAGGCCGAAGCTTTAGCTGCATCTCAAACAATAGGGAACAATAGGGACACACACTTCAGGTCAACAAGACTGAGAAAAGCATTCCAGGCAGCAGGACACACACACACACACACACACACACACACACACACACACACACACACCATGGCATAAGGGCCCAGGAGAACATCACAAGCTGTCAGATGTGGCAGGTTGTCAGGCTTAGTAGTGCTTAGAAGCACCCAGAAAGCTCCGAAATTATACCTCTGCCTGGGGCCCACCCCCAAAGACTCTGTTGTGATTGGCTGGCATAGGACCCAGGCACTAGCATTTTTTGATCCTGGATGATGCTAACACAAAACTCTGGGCTGGAGTGAGACCTGGACAAGTAAGTGAGGCCAGAGAGGGGACAGGGCCAGATCCTAGATGCATTTTATGCTGCACTCTAAAATTTGCACTTTATCTTCTAGCTAGGAGGGAGAGCCACTGATGGGCTGTAAGCAAAGAATGGGCATGTTTGGATTTGTACACAGTAGTGTGAGAACAGAGAGGAGTGGGGGGCCGAGAGGAAGATTAACACCCTTCAAACCCATGAAGAAGAAACTGTAGCAGTGCAGAAAAGAAATTAGGGTTGGAACCAGGCAGAAACCAAGGCAGTTTGCAATGAGATAAGGACATCATCCAGAGATACAGGAAAATCAAAGCAACTGGATACTGGACAGGAGAAGAAAATTGAGAACATGATGATTCCATTTACTGAAATGTAAAATCAGAAAGGACGGGCTTGAGGGGGAAGATAGTGAGCTGTTTTCAACATTTTGCATTTGAGGTACCTGTGGAAAAGGACAACCATAAGAATAATCACAAGCCATCCATGGAGGCCTCATGAGATGCTAGGCCCTGTGTTTCATGTGTGTGTCTCGCATAATTATTACAACAGCTCTCTGAGGTGGGCATTCTGATTATCTTCCTTTTGCAGAAGGAAACACCAAAGCTCAGAGAAGCTAAGTCAGTGGCAAGAACGATGCTATCTGTGATTGTGTACATAGGCCGCTTCGCACTGAGCTGGGCACATGGTGAGCACTCAGAAAATGTCACTCTAGCCAATTATTCTTATCTTCTCTCAACCATAGGAAGGAGATATGGGTCAAGTCTGCAGAGGAGGGGAGCCAGTTGTATTTCGGGGCCCTGTGTATATATAGATGTATATATAAATGCCTCAGTGTGTGTATCTATATTGCTAGACCCAGTCTGTTGCTGCTTTTTATTTTTGGCTCTTTAATTAGGCAACTCAGATGCTTCTTGATCTTACTCATTCTCAAGCTCGATCCCACGCCCACCCCATAATTATTTTATTTTGTACATTTCTTCTCCCAAAGTTAAACTGAGGCTACTCACATTTGTTCTGTTCTGCGAGGAAAATTGTGTGGCTGGCCATGCAGCCAGAGTAGGTTTTTTTCTTGTGGAGAGAAGGGAAACTTTATTTACTTTTTTAATATAGCTCCTCTCGCCTATTCCAATGCCAAATAAACAAAGCTGCTATTCATTTCAGCATCTCCCCATCTCTGTCGTACCCAGAGTCATTTTATCAGCAGAGCCTCTTGAGCTGTCTCTCTGAGAGCCTGGAACAGCAAATAAGAATGTTCTTAAAATGTGCTGTGAAAATAGAATCCTGTTTAATGAGGCCACCGAGAGCAAGCCTGTTGCTTTCTTGGTCAGGGCAGGAGCAAACATTATGTTTAAAGTCGTGGTTGGAAAGTGCTGTGGCCTCAGCAAAAAGCCTATCTCTGGTTCATGACTCAGGGGCAAAGATCTGAGACAGCTGGAAAGATAACTTAGAATCAGGTCACCACTCTCCCAAAGACCCCATCCTCATGCCTGGGACCCCCAGATGATATATCTGCCATGTCCTGCTCTTCCAGCTAGCACCCCTCAATATTGCCCCTGTGTCTCATTGATAAGCCCCCAAGTATCAGGTTGAAGGTCTAGAGCCCAAGCTTCCATCCAGTGCTTCCTCCCCAATGACCTGGCCCTGCTCTTTGGTCCCTGAGCCTTCTGTCCAATGAACGATAAAAGCATTCAATATATAAACTATATCCATGTGGAGCCACTAGGATGAAGGGAGGAGATCTAGATCTCATCCAACTGGTCTCCTTGCATGGACCCATCCCCCAAAGAAGGAGCCCCCAAAAATCTCCATGGTGTCCAACTTGAAAACCACTCCCTGAGGTCAACAGAGTGCCCAGTGACCATCCATTCCGTTCATTTATTCTTTAGGAAAATAGTTCCCAAACACCTACAATGTGCAAAGAGCAAGGGATATAGTAGTGAATCTAAGAGACAAGTCTCTGCTCTTTCAGAGCTTTATATTTTTGTAGGGTGTATAGGCAAATACAAGAGAATTTGAGAGCATAATAAGTACAAGAACACAAGCCAGCGTGATGCAATAGAGTATGAACAGGGAGTGGAAGAGCTACTTTAGATCAGATGATCAAAAAGAGGCCTCTCTGAGGAGGTGACAACAGAACAGACACAATGAGAAGGAGCCAGCTATGTGACAGATCTGCAGAAAGGGCTTTGCTGGCAGAGGGAATGACAAATACAAAGACCCTGAAGCAGCATTGAGTTCTGCAAGTTCTAGGAACTGAAAGAGTCAATAGGCAGGTGGCAGGAGATGAAGTCAGAGAGGTCAGCAGGGCCAACGCACGTTGTGCCTTATAGGCGCAGGGATGGGTTTCCTTCAGATGTTTCTGGCACCCACCATGAGGGTGATGTGGTTCCCTGCTGAAATAATGAGAACACATTCCTTTGCCATAATGCAAAGATGCTGGATGGGGGACCCAAGAGCCCTAACTTAGAAAATCCTTTCCTCCCTCCAGGGTTTTCCTCTCTTCCTTTGCCTTTCCAGAAGCTACACCACCAGAAATGACCTTGTCCCTCTGGGGTGGCTTCAGTTTTCTCTCCTGTAACATGAACTGACTAGGCAACATCAGGACCCTCCTTTCCCAATGAAATCCTACATGGAGCTTAAAATTATGAGACACAAAAGTAGTATTGTATTAGCTATAATTTTATTCTGCAACTTTTAATTTAAAACATTTACCACTACGTCCATCAGGAGAACACTGAAGGTCTTCCAATGAAATTGGGCCATATCACCCTCAGCATCCAAATTACCTTAATGTTTTGTGTTCTTGCAGACCACAGTTTTGAGAAAATCACCAGCATTTTACCAGCTTACTCTACAATCTCAGGTTACTTTCTGAATAGAAAAGACTTCCACCAAGATGGAAGAAGTCTTAACTCTGAGGGCTCCACAAAAAACAATTGCCTAGGCAGCTCAAGTAAATGTATATTAAACATCTGAGTGTGTTTTTTTGCATGCTTTAAAACGAAGCTTTTAAATATTTTATTTTAACAAAACAGTAATCCAACGTTTATTGCAACACTCCAGATCCTTCCATGGAACACTGAAAAATAGCCAGTATGAGTCAGCTCCAGGACACCACTGCTCCCAGCCCTCATACATAGTTGGTGTTTCTGTGTAGAGCCCCCTTGAATGCCATTACCCCAAAATAGACACCTACAGTGACACACAAGATCCTGAGGCCTTGGGCTGGAGCCAGGGGTGGGCAACTAGACTGGGGTGGAGAGCAAAGGACCAGAAGCACAAGAGCTGGAGTACTTAAGTCCAGAGGCTAGTTTATTGTGAGAAATTTTCCAAGTGTGACCCCAGGGACAGGCAGGGTGACACCTTAAGTCAAGTCTTCCCAAACTTACCTGCACTTAATACATTTAAAATCATACACTGAGATATCTCCCCCCATGGGACTCATCCTTCTAGACTTGGCTAAAGCAGCTTCTCCTCTTTAAAGCCTTCTCTGTCTTGCTCAAGCATGATGATCTGTCCTTCTGCCCTCCTTTGAGCCAGCTCTGAACCTGACACAGCTCTCACTCATTGCACCATCTTATTGTCCTACAGTAAATGTTCTAGGCTAGACCTTGTCAGCATTCTAGGCTAGACCTTGAGAGCAGAAACCATGATTGGAGCCCCAATCATGGGGCCTGATATTTTTGTTAATTTACTCAGTAAATATTAATTGAGCCCCCTTCTATGTGCCAAGCAGTGTTCTGGCCACTCTTGGTCTTCTCTCAGTGGAGAACAAATCAAAGTCTCTGCCTTTATGAGGGTTTTGATTCTGGGAGACACTCAATATACACTGAATTATTTTCTGATAGACCTTCTGATTACTACTCTTAGAAACACTAGGGGAGGAAGGATTTCATTTTATTTTAACCCCAGCATAGAACTGGCACATAAATAGAATCACCCTTCATAGTCTTTTTTTTTAATAGACTTTATTTTTTAGAACAGTTTTAAATTCACAGCAAAAGAGAGCAGAAGGTACATATTTCCCATATACCCTCTTCCCCCACACACGCATAGTTTCCCCCACTATCAATATCTGCCACCAGAGTGGTACATTTGTTACAATTGGTGAATTTTATTCAGCGCTAAAAAGAAATGAGCTATCAAGCCATGAAAAAAACATGGAAGTAACATAAATGCATATTAGTAAGTGAAAGAAGCCAATCTGAGAAGGCTACATATTCTATGATTCCAACTAGATGACATTCTATAAAAGGCAGAACTGTAAAGACAGTAGAAAAGATCCTGGTGCCAGGGGCTTGGGGGAGGAAGGGATCAATAGGCAGAGCACAGAGGATTTTTAAGGTAGTGAAGTTTTCTGTGTGATTCTATAAAGATGGGTACATGTCATTATTCATTTGTCAAAACCCATAGAGTGAACCGACCAATTAGTGAGCTCTAATATAAACTGTGGATTCTGGGTGATAAGGATATATCATTGTGGCCTTATAGTCTTTTGATTTTATTTTTTATTAGGACTTTGGGATATCTGAAGGCCTATTAATGTACCATTGTCATGATACATTACATATGCTGGTTACATATTTATCTACTAGAACCCCTTCGTATCTTAGGCCGAGTTGTTTCACAGGTTAGGCAGCCCTGGCAAGAAAACGAATAGATGAATGAGCTTGAAATTCCTGGAGACAGGAGGCGAAAAAGGCCCAAGGCTCTCCCCACCAGTAGCCAGCGCCCTGTATGAATCCCAGATCCTGGAATGGGGAAGGCTCACTGATTAGCCCAGGAGCAGCCATTCTCACTGCTCACTAGTTATTCTGGGCGTTGGGTTTCATAATAAAGAAGATAAAGTAAGAGAGGGGAAAATATAGTGATAGGATGAGGTGGTGGAGAAGGGAATACAGGGGGTGGGAGTGGGAGCAGAGATTTGCTCCTACACAGACTAAAAATACCAAATTCTAGAAAAACTAAAAGGACCCTCAGTCTTCTCCCTGAAGCACCAATCCCTAAAGATAGGGGACTGTGGTCATGATTTATAACAACTCTACAGGTTATGTGTTCTGTTCTTTATCCAGCATTTTAAAAACAATACCTCCACACATATTCATTCTCTCTCTCTCTCTCTCTCTCTCTCTCTCTCTCTCTCTCTCATGCTGTTTCTTTTTTTTTTTTTAAGGTTTTATTTTATTTATTCATGAGAGACAGAGGGAGAGAGGCAGAGACACAACACAGGCAGAGGGAGAAGCAGGCCCCAGGCAGGGAGCCCAACGTGGGACTTGATCCCAGGTCTCCAGGATCAGGCCCCGGGCTGAAGGCGGCGCTAAACCGCTGAACCACCCGGGCTGCCCTCATGCTCTGTTTCTTAAATGAGTAAATAATTCTTTTAAAATGCCATTTAAAAATATACTTATTAAAAAATAATAATTAAAAAAAAATAAAATAAAATGAAAATATACTTATTTAAGCAGAGAGAGAGCACACGCAGAGGGGAGGAGAAGAGGGAAAGGGACAAGCAGACTCCCTGCTGACCAGGGAGCTCAATGCAGGGCTCAATCCCAGGACCCTGAGATCATGACCTGAACCCAAGGCAGACACTTAACCTTCTGAGCCACCCAGGCGCCCCTTAAATGACATTTTATGTGACAGTCATAAATTATGCGTTTTATGGGCCAGATCATTTTTCCTAATACACATTGAAAATAAATAGCTGTTAAAATTTAAATGTTCATCTGGTGTACCCTTTAAGTCATCCTGTAAACAAGTCACCAGCATCACACACAGGGCCCCATGACACAACTAGCAGAGAGAGGTCAGGGGCCCTGGCACTGAACAGACTTGGAGCCAGTCTTTGTCTTTGATTTTTGAGCAGCTAGGGCAAGTCACCTGTTCTTCCTTGGGTGTCCCCTGTTCATCTCTAAAGATGACAGATGTTGACCAGATGCCGTCTCAGGTCCCTTCACACCCTGAGGCTCTGAGTTGTTCATTCTGTAAGGGTGACACACCCAGGACAGAGTTCTCACAACCCTGCCCCTCCCCTCCTTCCTGAGATTCTCCCTACCACCCTGTCACACCCCCTTTCAAGCCTGCACAGATCCAACCCCCAAATTAAAATTAAGTTGTTAAATTAGAAGAAAAACACTCTAGTTTTCCCAAACCTCAGCACAGCCCTCTTACACCCTTGAAATTTGGTGAAGTGAGTGATACCCTTTGCCAGGGAGGCACATCCCAACCCACGCAGAAGAAATCTCTTTGTTTTTGAAAGATGTTTATGATGACCTTTCATATCTCAGGCTTTCACAAGGGAGCCAGGCAGGCAAGGAGTCTAACCATTCCCAGGCAGCACCCCCACTCAGTGTCCTCCTCCACTGTCTGGCTGTAGATGACACCCCCCAAGACCTTCAGGAAAGTCAGCAGGTTTCACACCCTCCCTAAAAAGGCAGTGTGTGGAGGGAGGGGGGTTAAGTACGGTGTGTAATTGACCACAGAATCTGCACATGAGCGAGATTCGGTTCGGCATTGCTGTACCAACCCACCTTCAGCACAGCCCCTAGTAAAACCTCTTTATAGACAGCTGGCAGAGAGGCCTCCACAGCCAGAGAATGGGAGCCACCAGGTCCAGAAAAGTAAAGGAAATACCTTGAATTCTATCCGTGTGTCTCAGATTTTATGAAATCTCCAGATACATTATTATCCAGAAAAGTACTTCTAGTTAATGACAGGCAGGCTATATCCTCTGCTTTGTGCCAAGCGCTGCTGAAATTGTTTACATTGTTTATTTCACTAAATTTTTGTAGTAACTCTGTGAGGCATGCATTGTTATAAACCCAATTTTACAGACTAGAAAATGGGAGTTTAGGGAATGTAAGAAATTTTCCAAGCCCACACAACTGGTAAATAGTAAAGCCTGATTCCCAGACCCAGCTGTGAAGCAATACCTTCCATTTGTAGGTCATTTTGCATCTTTTAGTACTCTATGCACATCATAATAACCGTCACTTAGAGAAATAGATAGATTATTAATTAGACAAAAAGATATAGAGTTATAATTTCTGATTCTCCCAATACTGTGAGAATAGATATAGATATTATCACCTCCATTTTACACATGAGGACATTGAACCACAGAAATATTTAAGAACCGGTTCCAAGTCATGGCATTTATAAGTGCTTAAGCCAAAATTTGAACCTAGATCAGCCTGACTCCATAGTTTGTGCTTTCACTGTGCTGCCTGCAGAATTTCATCTGATTTTTCTAACAACTTTGTGACTTCTGTAAGAAAAAAAAAAAAAGTGTGGTATAGTAGAGTCCAGATCCTATGAAATGGAATTCTACAAACCTGGCTGATTGCTTAGCTTCAGGAGGTCCCTAAAAATTCAATCAATGCACAGTCATACATCTTCTATCACTTTCTGGCTTGTGTGCTTCAAAGCACTTGCACACAGCTCCTTCTTACCTGTTTACTACCTGTCTATCCATCAAATCACCTCTTTATCTATCTGCCTATTTATTCTTTGCCACTCTAACTAAAATATTCCCTTGTATCTGTCTTACTTATGACTGTATTCCAGTACCTAGCACAGTGCCCTTAATAAGTATTTGTGGACTAAGTGAATGAGCACATGCTCAGAATTAAATGACTAGTAAACACCCCAAGTGGCAGAGAGCCCTGTGGAAGTTCAAAGGAGGAAGGAGAAACCTTGAAGTGGACCAGAAAGGCTTCCTAGGGGAGAGGAGATGGGTTTTAGGGCTTTGTTGGGGGGAGTAGATATTAGGCAGAGGAGCAAGGAGAGCACCCCAGGAAGGAAAGAAACCAGAGGGAAAAGCACAGAGAGAGCAGGCTGGCATCCTCTCGTATCCTGAGACAGAAGTGCCTCTGAGCAGCTAGAAGCAAAGTCTGACTATGCTTCTGCCCTGGGAGCCCCAGGAAGACCCGAACAGCCTTGCCCTTACCATAAGGAGCTTGAATCATCCAGAGGACTTTATTTACCTATGACTGACTAGTCCCCTCTGAAACTGGGGATCATCCTCATTAGTGAGCTTCCCCCCCACCCCACCTCCATTTGTGTATAAAATGGTCATGGCTCTGACCCAAACCAGGTTGGCAAGAGCAGGAGGGAACAGGGAACCCATGTCAGCAAGGGGCTCAGCAAACCTGTTCTTCCTGGGGCTTCATCAGTTTGGGAACATGGAGAAGTAAAAGCAGCAGGGTCTGGGTCCAGACGTCTTCCCACTTTTCGGCTGCGTGACCTCAAGCTGGTTACCTGCCCTCTCTGTATCTCATCAGTCCCATCTGGGGATCTGGAGATAGTAATCCCTGCCCCCATGACTTTAGGATCAGAACCCACTGTCCAGAGTGGCCACCTGCTCCCCTGGTCACACAGTGGGCCACGTCAACTCCACATGTTCAACTTCAGTACATCCCAATTTTATGTAAATCACACCAAGGCCCAACACAGAACATTTCTCTTTCCCTTCTGTGTTAAGAACAAAAAGAGTATGGCGAGAACCATTCTCATCACACACATCTAATTCCAAAGACCAGAAAAGGAGAGCATAATGTATCTCATTCCTAATTTTTTATGAAGATTACACATAGAAATGATAAACATTTTTATATATTAGATTAAATAAAATATGTTCTTAAAATTAATTTCATCTGCTTTTGTTTTCCTTTTTAATGTGGCTCCTAGAAAATTTAGAATTACTCATGTGGCTCTGGGAACAGTGATGCCTTAGACAGTCACGTCCACTCCCTGGTCCCACCTGGATCCCAGCAGTTCAGCATGGTGATAAGGAGTGCAAATCCTGCAGCTCCACGGTTGGGTTTGAGTCATAGCTTGGCCACTTGTTCACTGAATAACCTTGGGTAAGTTACTTAGAACAATGCCTACATATGGAAGGCACTTGATAGAAGTTGTTTCTTCCCACAGAGAGGCAGCCCTGGGAAGTATTTACAGCTGAGAGCTCTGAAATCAGACTGCTGGACAGGCATCCTTCTTTGCCCACTAGCTGTACGGCCTTGAAGTTACTCAACCCTCCCCATACCTCAGTCCCCCCCATCTGCAGCCTAGTAGGAGTGCCATTGGGAAGGACTCCCAGCCTTGGCTGCCATGTGGTAGCATTCAACAATCAAGTTCTATGATTCTGTGCCCTCGCAGCCCCTCCCACCCACCACATGCTTCTCCTGCATCTCCCCCCTCCTCTCTCCTCCGCCCCTCCTCTCTCCTCTCCTTGTCCTGCCCCAGGACAGCTCAGCCTCTCTCCCAGTCTCATTGGCGGCAGTCACTGTCCAAATGATCTCCAGCCTCCTGGCTGGCCCCTCCAGTGCATTTTCCACTGTGGCTGCTGAAGCGCAGGTCCTAAATCCTAGAACTGGCTGCATCACTCCTTGCTTGAAACCCAACAGTGGCTCCATCTTGTCCACAGGTAAAGCCTACAAGATCCACCAGGGTCCACCAGATCCTCCAGGTCCTCTCAACACAGACCCCCTCACCCCCTCCCAGAACTCCAGCCCCACCCAGCTCCTCTCCAGTCCCCAAACATTCCAGGCTGTTCAGGCCTCTCTGCCTTTCCCTCCTCCTTTTATCTTCCATGAGTGCCCCACACCTGTGTCGGACCCATCAACACCAGACCCAGCTCAAGAGTTTCCTGAACTTCTCCCCAACCCCTCAGTGGATGTGACACCCTCCGCTGACTTTGTGCCCATTCTATGCTCATACAGTTCTGCTGCCCCCTGGGGCACCTGGGTGGGTGGCACAGCTGGGTGAGCATCCAACTCTTGATCTCCACTCAGGTTGTGATCTCAGGATCATGAGATCGAGCCCGGTATCAGGCTCCTTGCTCAGCGCAGTGTCTGGATGAGATTCTCTCTCTCCCTCTGCTTCTCCCCCGTTCCCCACTCCCTACTCACACACATGTGCTCTCTCTCATGCTCTCTCAAATAAGTAAATTATTTTATTTTATTTTATTTTATTTTATATCAGAGAGAGAGCACAAACTTGTACAGGGGTAGGGGCAGAGGGAGAGGGAGAAGCAGGCTCTCAACTGAGCAGAGCCTGATGCAGGTTCAATCCTAGGACCGGGGAATCACGACCTGAGTCAAAGGCAGATGCCTAACTGACTGATCCACCCAGGTGCCCCTCAAATAAATAAATAAATCTTAAAAAAAAAATCTGCTGCCCTATCTCTCAGTACAACAGTACAGCCTGAGGACTAGACACAGTTAACTTACTCGACTTACCTGTAACACCTCTGAGTTGGGTATTAATGACCATATTACAGTTCAGGAAACTAGAAGACAAAGAAATGGAGTCAACCCCCCTAAGTCCTTGATGAGCCAGAATTCAAAGCCAGGCAATCTCGCTTCAGAGACCACTCTTCACCTCAGTGTATTTTTTAAATTGAGATATAATTGATATATAACATTGTGTAAGATTAAGGTGTATAACATGTTGATTTGATGCATTTATGTATTGCAAAATAATTGGCACCACAGGGTACTTAAAACCTCCATCACATCACATAATTATCATTTCTCTTTTGTGGTAAGAACGTTTCAGATCTACTCTTAGCAACTTTGAAGTAACCTAATACAGTATTGTTGACTCTAATCACTATGCTGTACACTAAATCTCCAGAAATTATTCATCTTCTAGTTGCATATGTGCACCCTTGAGCAACGTCTCTCCAGTTACCCACACCACCCCCAGACCCTGGTAACCACAATTCTGCACTCTATTTCCTCACATAAGTTCAGCTTTTTAAGATCCTATGTACAAGTGAGATCATCCTGTGTTTGTCTTTCTCTGACTTATCTCACTTAGAGTAATGCCCTCAAAGTCCATCCATGTTGTCACAAAGGGCAGGATGTCTTTCTTTATTATTAGCTGAATAGTGCTCCAGTGTGTGTGTGTGTGTGTGTGTGTGTGTGTGTGTGTGTGTGCGTATGCACATAAAACGTCTATCCATTCATCCAAGGATGGACACTTAAGTTGCTTCCATATCTGGACTATTGTGAGTAATGCTGCCCTGGATTTGCTTTTTTTTTTTTTTCCATGAGATACAGTGGTGATGGCTGGGCTGACTTGCTTTTATAACCTAAGCTAGCATGGTTAATTTTTGAAGTCAGGAGTTCAGAGAGGGAAAGTTACTTGCCCAAGGTCACCAGGGAGGTCTCTTTCCAGCCAGAAGTGGAGTCTGAGTCTCATAGCTCTCAGTGTTCTTTTTCTCATTTTTTTGCTTGGTCCTGTGTCTTTGCCACAAAAGCCCAGGTTGACGCACCCCAACAATGGGCAGGAAAGATCCTGGGCACTTGCCTACAGACATGGCCCGAAGCAATGAAATCTCCACAGTGAGACAGAGAAAGAGCACAGCCATGGGAGCATCTGCTTTGTTTGCTTGGCTTGGTATGTTTTCATTACAAACAATCTGGAATCTGATCCTGCCTGGGAGGCATGAGGCTTCTTTTATTCTCCTGTAGGGCAGAAAAGAGAGTAGGGTGGAGCAGCTTAGCTAACAAGTGCTGACAGGAAGGCAGAACCGGTCAAGTCCAGGGTCGGGACACTCCCTGTGGAAGCCCAGACAGAGGGGATGCTAGCCAGGGACTCCCGGGGGGTGGGCGGGGGGCGGGGGGCGCGGACAGGCTGTCTGTCAGGGCCTGTCACTCAGGGGGCCATCATTTCTCAGTGAGTAATGCCCCTCCAGGCCAACTGAGTAATGCCTCTCCAAGCCTTGCCTGAAGGTTGAGAGTCCTCAGACCCCAAAAAGGAGGTTTACTGCAGATCACATTGGGCAAGAAAAAAATCAGACCTTGAGGAGCTCTGTGAGAGAGAGCCCACAAAGTGGGGCTAGCAAGAAAGGTAGAAAAGGGCAGGAGATTCCAGTAGGGCCAGGGGAATTTCTGGCAACTTCTTTAAAACCGCTGGTAGTGGCGCTATTTGTTATTCATTGTGCCAGTTCTCTTATGAGAAACCATTGAATAAATGCATTTCAGAATTAAGTGTTAGGGGACCAAAAATTTGTCTCTTCTGCAGAACTGGCCCCCTTCCCTTTGTCAGATATCAGAATCTTCAGGTCTCAGACTGGAAAAAAGCATTAAAGGTCATCTGCCCACCTTGCGCTTAACTTTGCTTCTACAGCCAGTCAGCTATGTTGCAGGCTCTGTGTGAGGTGTTAGCATATCATAAGGACTTTGAAAAATAAAATGTAACACCTCAGTACGAATAGAGCTACCAAACAATGTGGCTTAGGTGTGCAGGCAAATGGGTTTCTCATTAGTGAACCCCAGAATTAGAATTACCCATCAAACACAGACAGTGTTGGGCTGCCTCAGGCTTCCCCACATTTGGGGCCTGACCTGAAAAAAACTTATAATCTGGGAAGCAGAGCAGATTACATGCTGTTTGTAGGAAAGACAGCTCCCAAAGAGAAAGGAGAGGAGAATTGGCTGGGCTACTTACTACACTTGCACCATTTCTCCTCCAAACCCACTGATGGAGTAGGTGACTCCCTCTGAGGAGGACTGGGTGGCCAGGGGCAGATGGGCCAGGGGTGTTGCTCCCCTCACATGGAAGGACTTTGGAAATAAGAGATTTCCCCCCGTAGCTTGTCCCCATCCTACAGTTACTCTCTTCTGAAGAAGGACTCAGGGGCCCCAGGTCCCTTCAGAATAAATTTCCACCTCAGATAAGCCTTGGTATGAATATCTTCCCACAGACACACCCACAGGCCAGCAAAGCAGGTTTAGGCAGCCAGTAGCCACTAAATGCATGCACCTTATATCAGGATCATTTTGGCTAGAAGTGACAAAAATTCTACCTTTATCTGGCTGAAACACTCTGAAGACCTGGGGATTAGCATCTCAGTGAAGTCACCAAGGTCCTAGGCTCCTTCTGTCTCTGCTGGCCAGCCTCGGGCTCAGCTTCATTCTTGGACATGTCCCTTGTCCTGTGCAGGCTGGCTGTGGCATTCTGGGTTATATGCCCCATGCTTCCCTGCTCATATCCATCATGGAGTAGGATGTTCTCTTACATCTGATTGGGATTCACAGGTCCGTCCCCAGACCCCAGAGAGAGGAGTGCTGTGTTCTAAGTAACTTAAGATAATCAGTATCTACCTTTTGTGTTGGGAGTAGGGTCAGTTCCACTGAACCCCGTGGCTGGGTGGAGGGAGTAGAAACCTAAACAGAATGGATGGAGAAAGTGGGGGAATGGATGGTGGGCAGAATCTGAGGTGAGGATTTACTACAGGGTGTTTACTGGGGTCTGCTCTGCCAACAGACTGCACTTGGGAATACCAACTTGAGCAGTGATGGAAGTAGGATTGAGGGGAGTGTGAACTACAAGGTGATTACAAGAGGGACCTCAGTTGATCCCACTGGGGTCCTAGAGCTGAGAAGGCCCTTCAGAATGGTCACAAATGGTGGCAAGAAAGCCAGGCCTTTGAACTCCTGCACCAACCAGTCTTGCACATGGCCTGCCCTAGGAACATGGCATGAACTTGGGCAAGGCCCTGCCCCTTAGCTGAGGGCAATTCCTGGAGTCACTCAGCCATGAGCCATCAGCAGCCACCATACCAGACATCAGGGGAATGAGCACTTCTGTCCTGGAGGGGGCATTCAGGTGGCACCTGCAGCATCCACTGCAGAAGGCAGCAACCATCTCAGAGGACCTCCACTTCCATACCTTTTTTCCCTGCTGGGAAGTCAAGATGGAGTCCTGGGATGACATGGCGGTCCCTCCTTGATGCCCTGCTCTGAACACCCCAGGCTTCCCTTCAGCAACCACAAGAGAGAATCAAAAATGAAGGTGCTTTGTAAACCACACAAGCAAAAGAAATTCTGAGCTTCTGGGACATTTGCATTATGATTCCCATCCTGCCTGGTTTCAGTTAGTTGTTTCTGGTCTTCTCCTTTCCTCAACTACATTCCACCCCATGGCTCCTGGCACAGAGGAGACACAAGTGGGCATGAGAGAAGGTACAGGTCTGTGTTGGGGGAAGTCAGGCAAGAAGTAAGGCAGAGAGGAGACACGGGGAGACAATGGGAGGGAGGGGCTTAGACTCACTTTAATGATGAGAGAGCTGATGAGCAATCGTGTGGCCCCTGAGTGACCACCCTGCTCATTCTCCTGGAAAGAAGTTAAGAGTTCTGGGGACGCTAAGCCCTGCTTGGCTTTCCAAACAGGATGGCGCTGTGGAGAGCACTCAGGCTCCCCTGGTTCTCCTGCTACACCCTGTCTATGCCTCACCCAGTCACCTCTGCTGGTTCCCTCTCATGTTCCTGACCCCTAACCTCTGGATCCCCCTCCAGTTCTCATCTTCCTTCATTGGCTATTTCACTCAGTTCCATGGCTTTCCATACCACCTGCATATCCACAACTTCTCAAATTAAATCCCCAGGGGAGTCTTCCCTTCTGAACTCCAGACTTCTTTGTAGAAATGTCCATCAGGACGTCTGACCGTGGATACAACTGGGCAGTTGGGTTTTCCACAGCCTTTGCCATTTGAGAAGGGAGCAGGGGAAGAGAGGGGGATCCATGCTTCCAGCTACTCCAACCAAAACCCTTAAAGCCATTCTGCAGTCCTGCATTTCTCTAGCATCCTACCCATCAGCAAATCCTTTCCACTCTGCCTTCAAAACTGTTCTAGGATCTACTGCCCTGGCTCAAGCCACTGTCATCACTAATCTCTATTATTAAACTAGACTTTCAACAGATCTCTTGCCTTTTTAGCCCTTGCTTTGGTCTCCTCATAGCAAAGTGAATCTTTTATTTTATTTTTTTAAAGATTTATTTATTTATTTATTTATTTATTTATGATAGTCACACACAGAGAGAGAGAGAGAGAGGCAGAGACACAGAAAGAGGGAGAAGCAGGCTCCATGCGGGGAGCCCTACGTGGGACTCGATCCGGGAACTCCAGGATCGCGCCCTGGGCCAAAGGCAGGCGCTAAACCACTGAGCCACCCAGGGATCCCCCAAAGTGAATCTTTTAAACCATAAGTCAGATCATGTCATTTCCCTACCCCAAACCCTCTCTGGATCCCCATGTCATTCAAAGTAAAAACAGAAGTCCTTGTGTTGGCTCTGACATCCTTGACTTGCATCCTTCCCCACTGCCCTGACTTCCCTCCATCTTTCTGGCCTCAGCTGCTTGGCTGCAAGCACACCTGCCTCCTTGTGACTCGTTAATTAAACACAGTCTCGGCACTTGCTCTTCTGTGCCCAGGGTAGGCCTGTGACTCGTTCCTTTGCTTCCTTCAGGTCTCTACTACATACCCCTTTATTAGGGAGGACTCGAAAGAAAACTCTGTATGAAATAACATCCCCACCCTAACTTCCAGAAAGCCCTACCTACCTTAGCTTGGTTTATTTTCCCCCATAACACTTGTCTCCACCTAATATGTCATATATCTGCCTGTTAATTTCTCACCCAACCCTGCATTGTATCCCTGGTGCCTGCAACAGTGCCTGGCTTATAGGAAGGGCTCAGTAAACACTTGTCAAATGAATGGCTGGGCTTTGGAATCAGACATACCTTGGTTAGATCTCAACTCTTCTGTGTGCCAGCCCTCTTCTGTGTGTAATTGCCTGCAGCCAGTTACATAACCTTGCTGGGCCACAGTTTTATCATGTGTGAAATGGGAAAACAATTGTACTTACTGCATAAGATGGTAATGAAGACTGTGTGAATTAATATTTAGTTGTTAGAATAGCACCTGGCACATAAAAAGCACTCATTAAAGGTGACTGTCATTGCCCATCATTGTTGTTACTACAGTCATCATCATTATGTATTCACAGGATGAGACACATGGTCCCAGCCCAGTGCCCCACCCCAGCCCCCAGCCTCTTCTTTTAGCCAGAGGTGGAGGCAAGTGATTCAGGTGGTGGCAGCCTGCCCTGTGACTTAGCCCTGAGTCAGCCACATCGGGGTACCCTGGCATGGGCTGCCTTGGCCAGGGGGCCCTTGGGTTGAATCATCAGGGCCATGATTCCAGCTGGGGGATACCTTGGCTAAGGAGTTCAGCTCATAGAGCTTGCCCTCCCTGGATCCTTCCAGGAGGAGACTGGGCATTTGCCCCATTGTGTGCTCAGGAACTGCACTTTGCCAGCCCAAGTCCATCTGTCAGTAGGGCTTGAAAAAGAGCCAAGTGGGGAAAGGAAAAAGTAGGAAGAGAAAAGTCACTTCAATCTTTTGCCATTAAACAGGGCAGGATGGTGTTGTGAACAGATCATGGGGCTCTAAAGTCACCACGGCTGTATGTGAGTCTCCATCCCTCTTCTTACTAGCGCTCAAGGTTAGTGGGAGAATACACAGTGGACAGAGGCTGTCTTCAAGTCCCAAATCCCTCATGAACACTTTTCAGTGACTGTTGTAAAAGGAAAGAGGTATTCCCTGTCTCCCCGTCCTTCCCACCTCCTTCCCAGGAAGGGAAGGAAACAATTTCATACGTCCTTCTTTCTCCTTTTTAAGATTTTACCTTATTTATTGATCTGAGAGAGAGAGAGAGAGAAAGAGAGAAGAGAGTGTGTGTGTGTGTGTGTGTGCATGTGAGTGAGAGGAGGAGCAGAGGGAGAGGGACAAGCAGACTCCACATGAGTGTGGAGCCCCATGCAGGGCTCAATCCCAGGACCCTGAGTCGAAATCAAGAATCAGATGCTTAATCAACTGAGCCACCCAGGCACCCCCTTCCTTCTTTCATTCAAGAGCCCTTTATTGAGCACCTGCTGCATGCCACGGGCTGTGCTAGGCACTCGATACAGAAGTCATGAGCAGGTAGGAGAGGCAGACAGTGTATATAAATGAGCAGTTAATACCTGATTATTAAAAAAAATTACCTGATTATAAACTGTATTCAGTATGAGGCAGGAGAACAGGCTGTTAAAAGAGAAAACAACACAGTGGAGACAGAAAAACCGGAGTGGTACCATTTAGACAAGGACAAGAATGGCAGCAAGCCAACCATATGAGCCACACAGGGAAGAACCTTCCAGAGGGAGAAAATAGCGCATGCAACAGCCCAGAGGCAGGAAGCATTTAGGGAGTGCAGGAGACCCTGTGTCAAAGCGTCACAGGCCAGCACAGAGTGACAGATGTGGCTAGGAGAGGGCCAGGTGAACATGGGGCACCCTCTTGAATTTCCCTTTTCTGATGGATCCCGGGCTTGCAGTGCCTACTCCCACCACCTCCAACAGTCGCCTTGTAAACTCTTTTTAGTCTTCTAGTTGTTTACAGAGACCGGGCTTGTGTGAAGACATCATAGCCATAGGCATATAACCTATGTAGTACCATTCCTGACACAGTTAGTGCTCATTAAAAAACAGATTAGAACCCTTGAAAGACTGTGTGAAAATACTGAGAGAAGGAAAGCCCCATAACAATCTGTGAGTTGTTGTATTGCCATTTCAGAAAGAAGAGAGAACTTTGAATTTAAATGCATCCTTCTCCCCCTGACCATTACAAAGGGAATTGGGTGGCCTCTGTCCCCTCATGTGGGAACCCTTCCCCACCCCACCCACCCTTCAGGCCTCAGGGTCCCTCCACTGCATACCCAGGGCAGTCTTCTGTTGAATTGTCTGTCCCTGTAACTGTCTCTTCCATGGGCTCCTCAATGATGGGGACTGGGCCTTCATTATCTGTTTAATACAGCCCTTGGATGACATGTTATTTCATTTCAGGTATGTTTAAGGACCCTTCTAAATACCGAGCTGACTCTAAACCACCTTTGCACTAAAAACATGGTCCTTTCAAGCCACTATACCATCTTAATAAAGTGTAACATCCTTTTAATTTTCCTAAAGTGTGGACTGGTTTGAAGTATAGATTGATTCATTGGCTATTTCCGCCTCTGTGGCTTTCTCAAGACCTCCGGTTTCCATGAGGAGCAGGCAGGCTTTTCGCCAGGGATATTGCACCAGAGGTTTGTGTTATTTACTGCTGGGGAGAATGCCAAAAGTAATAACATTAGACCCACGATTCCCAAACCCTACATTCAGATACCCTGGGGACAGCATGGTATATTTTGAATTTTCAAGGAACAGCAGTTCTAGACATCTGTCAGACACCGTGCAGATTGCTAGCCGAGGTAGTTCACAGTTTCAACAGCAGATTACAACATGTTCCTCTCAGTGACATCACATCTTTACAAAGCTGGGGTTTTGGTGGTGGTTACGCTAAAAAAGTAAGTACTCTATGAAAATCAGTGTGGAACAGGAAATGAGGGTGATGGTGTCCGGTTCGGGACCAAGGTCAGGAATTTGTGCAGTGCCCAACAAGCGCACACATCGCATTAATAAGTAATTGTAGTTACTTTAAAGGAAGTAAAAACATTATGCGTATGTTTTCCAATTACCAAGTTGTTAGGGCATAAGTACTTAGTAAGCTATTTGGCTCTAAGTACTTAATAAGTGAAACTGTTTGATATTTCTTTTGGCCTAAAAATGCCGTGAAATAATTCCTAAGATGGAAGCCATGAGCCCAAGAAAGTCTGAGAACTTCTCCATTACATTATAGTGACTCCCACTTACCTCTTTTAGGCTTTCAATGCTGACCTCAGGAATTAATTCTGAGCTAAACCCTAAGCATGGCTTAACATTAATGACCTACACACACAACCTGTACTTAATCCTGCCTCAAGAGTCTAGGAGCTGCGAGACTGGTAAAAATTTACTGGGAGGAAAAACAGAGATGCAGCCCATCCCTGTTCACCCCATCTAACTAGTTTCTTAATGAGCGAATACCACTCTGGAATGAGCTGGATGCACGCCTTCCTGTTATAAAAACAGAAAAACAAGCATCCATTTGTGTGCCAGGGTTACGGTTTATTATCTCAGGCTAGGAGTGGCCTGAATCTCCAGCTGGCCCTGTGAGCTGATTACTGCCAGAAACACCACAGAGCAAGTGTTCTGAAGCTACAGTTATTATTGTTGGTAGCTGTCCTCCCAGCTTTTAGCTTATTCGTAAATAACCTCGTTCAGTAAATTGCCTCATGTAGTTAGTTATCTTTGTTTCAAGAAAACAAGGTTGTCTGGGCCATCACACCAGGAAGGAACATGTTCCACACTGAGCCTTCTATGGGAACTTGATGGAGATGGATTTGGCTAGGGTGAGCTGCTGGTCACATTTGCATGAAATGTGTCCTAGGCTATTGAAATAGGGCAGTGGACTTCAGTCACTCATGTCTCTTGGACGGGTTGATTCCAGACCATTTTCTGGGAAGGATCTTGGCCCCAATCCCTGTGTTCATCTGTATAGGGAGATAGGGTTGCCTGTGTTCAAGCATGAAACCCTATGTTCCCTCAGCTTCCACGAGAAGGTGTTACAGCTCAATTATCTGTTGTTTGTGAGTCTCTTTTCCATGGGTACCATCAGCCTCAGGGCCACTGCACCTGCTTTTCCCTCCTGCCTAGGCTCCCTGCACTCAGCTATTACCATGACTGGGCTCTTCATCCATTCTTTCAGCAAATATTTATTGAGTTCCTCCTGTGTGCCAAGCACTAGACTGGGGTGTTCAGGGTATAGGAGGGGATGATAATAATCATAACAGTTAACATTTACTAAATTCTTGTGAACTAAGAACTAAGCCTTCTTCCAGACCATTTACATGTAGTGTATTATTTAATGCTTGACAACAATCCAATGATGTTCAACAGTAATCCAGCAAATTATCCACATTTTGTTGTGGATCAGCTCCTTTATATCACCAAGGTACCCAACATTTTTCTGATAAGGAAAGTGAGACACAGAGAGGCTAAGTAACTTCCTCCAAGGTCACGCAGCTAATAGGTGATGGACCTGGTGTTTGAGCTTACATTCTTAAACACTGTTACATTGTCTCTCTAGCAACACACAGAAGGCCACTGGTCTTGTTGGCTTTCATTACTGTGGAGGAGAGAGACAATAAGCACGTTAGGTGATAAGTAATTTCAGATCGTCAAAGGTGGTAAGAAAAGAAGTAGTAACAATAAACCAGGGTAATTGGGTAGAGACTTAAGAGCGGGCAAGGAAGAGTAGCTGCTTTACATTAGGTAGTTGGAAACCCCTCCACTAAGGACTCATCTGGGCCGAGACCTGAAGAAGCAGGCCTTGGGAAAGTATTCAGGAAAATTGTTCCAAGCAGAGGGAATAGCAAGTCCAGAGGCAGTGAAGCAGAAACAAGTTTGGCTGAATGCAAAAGAGAGATAAGCAGAACCCAGATCACATAGGGTCATGCTTTGTGACCTGGGCTGCACACAACTGCCTGAGGGGCTTCTAAAAATACTGATGCCTTGGCCAACACCCAGAGATGCTAAGGAAACCAGTCTGAGGTTTGGCCTAGGCAAGAGGAATTTTAAAAGAAGATGGTCACAGTGGTCCAATGACATATGATGGTGGCTTGGACCAGGGTGGTGGCAGTGGAAGTAGCCATGTCTCCCCTTCAGCCACTGCTCCCTCCATGGGGGATTTTAAATGGCTCATGGCTGGGGTCTCTCCTACACAGACCACCTGTGGTTTACAGGAAGTGCTCACATTCTTAGCCTGGATAGACCAAAGTCTGGGGTGCCTAGCTGCAGGTAGCCTGGGAGCACATCAGCTCCAGCATACCAGCTCTGCCTTGCTGCTCATACACACATCCGCCTTGTCCTGCTGATGCTCTTACCAGATATATCAAGAGGAGCAGTAGACTGGCACAGCTTTTTCCAAAGAAATCATCACCTCAAAATCTCACATCTCCAGCCACCCAGCCTTTTAAGGCTCACACAATTATGGGGGGAGGTTGCAGAGGAGGCTGGTAGGCTGAAGATGCTGAATATTGATCTATTCAGGCCTTTAACTGATTGGATGAGGCCCACACCGATTATGGAGGGCAATCTGCTTTACTCAAAAGTCCAGAGATTTATTTTATTTTTTTATAATAAATTTATTTTTTAGTGGTGTTCAATTTGCCAACATACAGAATAACACCCAAGTCCAGAGATTTAAATGCAAATCTCAACCAAAACCCCCTCACAGAAACATCCAGAATATTTGACCAAATACCTGAGCAGATGCATCTTATATCATCTTACACTATTATATTCATAGAATATTTCCAAAAGAGTACAAAGAAATCTTTTCACCAAGGGGCTTGGAGTTTAGAGTAAAAGACATACTTATTTTTTCCCATATATTATTTTTATATCTTTGACTTTATTTTTTGCTCTGTGAGTATATGTATTCATTTCTCAAATAAGAAATAAACTATAAAATTTGGATCAAAATGATCACTGGGTTGCATTTATTGGCTATCTGTAAAACTGCCTTCCTCAAATCATACTTTAAGGAGATGACACAAGTACATGAGCCTACCCTAAGGAGTATCATAAGAAACATCAAACATCATGGAGCATTGTTGACATTTGTTCCACATCACAGTGTCCTCTATAGGAGGAGCCCGGGAGATGCCACATGAATTTTAATTCCAAAAATGGTTGTGGGGTACCAGGGTGGCTCAGTCGGTTAAGTATCTGATTCTTAATTTCAGCTCAGATCGTGATCTCAGGGTGGTGAGATCGAGCCCCGCATCAAGCCCTGCATCGGGCTCCACACTCAGATTCTCTCTTCCTCTCCCAAGCTTTCTCTCTCTCTCTCTCTCTCCCTCTCTCAAATAAATAAATAAATCTTAAAAAAAATAAAAAAGAATGGTTGCAATTCTCTTAGGTATCTGCTTGCATTTCCTCTTCAGGAGACTGAATTTGTGTGACTGACCAAAGTTTCCTACAATGAACCCTACAAAATGGGGTCACATCTCTAGTCAGATATTACCAGATAGGTTTTTAGCCTCCTTTGAAAGACAATTTTACATTCTCACTCTTACTTGTCTTTCTCTTTTAGTCCTGCCTTTGCTTAACCTTTTACTACAGAAATTTTCAAATATACACAACAGCAGAGAAAATAGTAAAGTATATTCCCAGGTACCTGTCACCCAACTTCAACCATTATTCACCGAGTCAGTTTTGTTCTACATACTCCTCCACACCTCCTCTCAAACACCACTGAATACTTTTTCATTTTTTTAAGATGAAATATCATTTTAGTTCTATAAAACTCATCCTTATAAAGTGTATAGTTTAGTGGTTTTTATGTATATTCACAAGGTGGAGCTATCACCATTATATAATTCCAAGATATGTTTATCACCTCATACCCAGCAGAAGTCATTCTCCATTCTCCTTTCACCTCGGCTCCTGGCAACGCCTCATCTACTTTTTGTCTCTATGGATCACCAGATTATTTTAAAACAAATCTCAGATATCACATAATTTCACCTATAATTATTTCAGTATGTATTTCGAATACATAAGGACTCCTTTCTTTTTCCTTTAATATAGACAAATACCATAGGATACCAAAAAATAGTAATAATTCTTCAATATAATCTAATATGTAGTCAGTGTTCAATAGTTCCCTATTAATTGGTTTGTCCTCATTGTATCCAAACAAGGGCTTCATACCTGCCATGGTTGGGATGACATGAGTCTCTTTTGATCTATAACAGTTCCTCTTCCTGTGGTTGATTGGTCACTTATTTGTTAGAAGGGGTGGGGGGAGATCATTTTCCTATAGGATTTTCTACATTCTGAATTTGGCTAATTACAGATCCACTGTGGGTTCACTTATTGCCTGTACATCCTATAAACTGGGGGTTGAATATAGAGATTTGATATGACTCTGGTTCTGGGTTTGGCAAGAATACTTCCCGGTTGGTAGTAGGTGTTTCTCTTGCACATCTGTAGACATAGTCGTGTCTGACTGTCTTTTGCGATTTAAGACTGATCTGTAAATTCAGGTGCTGTCTGCCTGACCAACACATCAGGAAGTTGGCCATCAGCCTTTCCTGAAGGTTTTGCATTGATCACTGTTGCCTAGATTCATTCTTGCCTTAGGGAGATTTGCAGAAGGATGATGCCCTAGTTCTCTTACTCCTTCCTCATTATTTAGCTGTGATTAATCTAAAAAATTTTTTCCTCATCAAGTTAGGTGATTATACAGGAGGTAGATTTTGTAGCTGGATGAATAGTTATGTAAAAAAATATGTAAATAATTATGAAAAAAATCCAACAATGAGTTAAAGAGAACCAACTTTTACTGAGTATCTTCTAAGTGCCAGACACTATGCTAGATAGTCCTTTGATATTCATTATAATGTAATTTAAAAATCATAATAATCTAGGGTGCCTGGGTGGCTCAGTCAGTAAGAATCCAAGTCGTGATTCTGGCTCAAGTCATGAGCTCAGGGTTGTGAGATAGAACGCCACATCAGGCTCTGCATTCAGCAGGGAGTTTGCTTGAGATTCTCTCTCTCTTCTCCTCCTGCCCCTATCTCTGTTCTCTCTCCCTCTTTCTCTCTCTCCCTCCATCCCTCCAACATAAATAAATATAAATAAATTCTTTTTAAAAAATAATAATCCTACAGGACAGTTATCTCATTTAACAGATAGGAAACTAAAACTCAGGGATCCCTGGGTGGTGCAGCGGTTTGGCGCCTGCCTTTGGCCCAGGGCGCGATCCTGGAGACCCGGGATCGAATCCCACGTCAGGCTCCCGGTGCATGGAGCCTGCTTCTCCCTCTGCCTGTGTCTCTGCCTCTCTCTCTCTCTCTGTGTGACTATCATAAATAAATAAAATTTAAAAAAATAAATAAATAAAAAATAAAACTCAGAAAAGTGATTTAAATCAGGTCAAACAGCTGGAATTAGGTATAGGAAAGGTGCACCAAAATTATGAATGACCTGTTAACCATCTAAGTTAACAGGTTAGATGGCAGAGTCAATACCGGGGAACGAAGGGACAGATGGAAATATAAGAGCTTTATATTTACATAGGAAAATGTAAAGTCCTGCTCTGGGACTGAATCCACTCAGGTTCACACTCGGAGAGATGTGACTTATCAGGATCTTGTGTTTCAAAATGAGTGGGAAATACCAGAGAGGGAGACAGAACATGAGAGACTCCTAACTCTGGGAAACGAACAAGAGGTGGTGGAAAGGGAGGTGGGCAGGGGGGTGGGGGTGACTGGGTGACGGGCACTGAGGGGGCACTTAATGGGATGAGCACTGAGTGTTATGTTGGCAAATTGAACTCCAATAAAAAAAACGACCTGGAGACATTAGCTTACAACAAGCTCCATATGGATCTTAGAAAAACTAACATTGTATTAAGCTGCATTAATAGGAGCAAGTAATGAATAGGCTCAAAGCTCCATTTGGATAAAAATCATAAATCTCTTTTTTTCTTATTGTATCCTCAGCCTCCGGCATAGTATCTGGAAAAACAGTCAGTAATTATCTGGATATAATGGGCACTCAATACAACACCTGGAAACACTTAGATATATTTATTCAATCATTAACCAAGTCTATTGGGTGCTTGTTCCCTGAGTGCTGCTATTGGTGCTTGAAATCCAGCAGTGCTCTTGCAGAGCCAACATTCTAGTAGAATGGTAGGGAAGAGGGACGACAAACAAATAGAGAATAGTGTGAAGTAGGGGTGGAAGTGCCATGGAGAAAAATTAAGCAGGGCACAGTGGATGAGGAATGCTGGGTGGGAGGAGTTGGGGCACATCTGAGGGTCAGGGAAGACTGCTCTGAGCAAGTATGTGCAGCAGAGACCTGGATGAAGCGAGGGTGTGGGCCATGCAGGCAGGGAACAGCAGGGCTGGCAAGGAACAGCAAGTGCAAGTGCTCTGAGACAGGCGTATGCCAGATGCATTCCAAGCAGAGGGAAGTGACAGTCTTCTACAGTCTTGGCTAGTGAAACCACATCCGGAGCTGGGTGTGATTCCAGGCACCACATAGTTTAGAAGATTGTCCAATGAGAGCATTTCAAGGTAGTAAAGGGTCTAGAACCTGCTCATGTCAGGGTGAGTTGAAGAAGACAGTATCTTAGGCATACCTGGCTGGCTCCTCAAGTGCGTGAAGAGCAGACACAAGGCTGAGGGCTGAGACTTACTCTTCATGACCAGTAACTGGGACTACTCATTTACTCCAGGTGTAATATACAGTAGAACAAGTTCCCCAAGGGGAAATTCACTTCCTTGCCCAGTAGTGAGCTCCCTGCTCTCAGAGGTGTTCAATCAAATGCAGACAGTCTACCAAAGATGGAAAATGACTCTCCTGTTTCAGGCTGGAATAGGAGACTTCCGAGGTGAATCCCATCAAGGAGATTCAGAACTGTAACCCGACTCCTCCCACTTTCCTCCCTTTCCATCCTGTTTCCATGCTCCCACCGTGCTTACCCTCAGGATGAAAAACACGTGTGCACACAAACACATAAGAGCAGGTACAGGGGATCCCTAGGTGGCTCATTGGTTAAGCACCTGCCTTCGGCCCAGGGTATGATTCTGGAGTCCTGGGATCAAGTCCCACATCGGGCTCCCTGCATGGAGCCTGCTTCTCCCTCTGCCTGTGTCTCTGCCTCTCTCTCTCTGTGTCTCTCATGAATAAATAAATCTTAAAAAAAAAAAAAAAAGAGCAGGTACAGTAGGATAGAGGAGAGGGAGAGTAGTCAAGGAAGGCAGAGAAAGAGGGAAAGAAGAGACAGGGAAGGGGAGATGGGGACGTGGGAATGAGGCTTCAGAGTTAGGGAGGCCTCAGTGACCCCATTGCAGGTCCCCAGAGCAGCAAATGGTAATTTTGAATCACAGCTCATTTAAAGCTTCCGGTGTTCAGCTTGTCTCTGTGAACATTTGGAGAAGTTTCCAGCTAGTAAATACAGCCGAGTGCCAAGACTCCCTCCCCAGCTCAGCAGCCACTTCACCATCCCTGTGGCTGCCTGGCCTCGTACCCTCTGATCCCGCTGTCCTTTCGCCTGAGGACCATGCCAGAGTCCCCTCCAGCACCCACCACACCCAACTCCAGACCCCCTGCCCGCCTCTCTGCAGTTCCTGACTTGCTCAAATTCTCACAATCGAAAGATAAACCTTGGAGCACCTGGGTGGTTGAGTGTCTGCCTTTGGCTCAGGTCATGATCCCTCGAGCCTGCTTCTTGCTCTGCCTCTCCGTCTCTCTCTTTGTCTCTCATAAATAAATAAATAAAATCTTAAAAAAAAAAAAAAAAAAAGATGAACCTCTGAGAGCCCAGGATCCAGGCTAAGCAGCTACAGAAAAATTCACCTTGTAAAAGACAGGTTTTCCTGGGACACTGTTTCTTTGCCTTTTCCCAAACTCCTGTATTCTGTCCACCTCTCTACTCCCTCTCAAGTCACAAGTGAATCTTTAACCAGCCTTAAATTCAGTCCAGCAAACATGCTGGGTGCATCCGTGCCAGGCACCTGTGTTATGACTGGTTGTCTGTCCCCAAGAAGCTGGCAGTCTAATGGGAGGAAGACATGGGTGGAGCTGGGGTGGTGCTGGGGTGGAGCTGGGCTTCACAGGACCGAGACATAGCACAGTTTGAAGACTCTCTCTAAGGAAAAGAACTTAATATTGCCAGGACCATAGGCCAGGGTTTGTCCTAGGGCTTTAGAAGGGTCGGTATACACGAAACCTGGATTATATCCTCACTCCTAGAGAGGGCAAGATGAGCACCCCACCCCAAACCACCCAGAAAGGTACACAAGGAGAGGTTGGGCTGACCACAAATTAATTAGCTAATGAATTCACTAAATGCCTCTGTCTACACTGTCTCTCTTTGATCTCTTTTGTCTATCCTGTGAAGAGATGAATGCAGGCATGATGCATTGAATAAATACTTACTTAGGGCTCCTACAATAATTGGAACAAAGTTCAGCTGTGTAACAAAGACCTAAGGTGGCTTCAGTAAGCCAGGACTTTCTCTTTCACACATGGTCTGGGTGAAAGCAACCCAGGGCTCTCATAGAACTTCCTCAGTTTTAAAGACCCAGGCTCCTTCCATCTTGTTGATCATGCATTCCTGGGGTGTTGCTCTTCAGCCACAATGTCAAAGATGGTCTACACTGCAGCCAGCAGGAAAAGCAAAAGCCCTCCCCTTCCTGTTCGTAGTAGGCCTAGAAGTTCAGACTCTGCTTCTGCTTGCAGAAGCAGAAAACAGGGTCACATGGACACACAGGTGCCAGGGAGATGGGGGAGCGTAATGTTTATTCCATGAGAGGTCATGTGGCCCCAGATCAGGGTGCTTCATTACTGTAGAAGGGAATGGGCATTGTAGACAGATAGAAGTGTCCAAACATCCTGCCATGTATGCTGTGCTGTCTAGGAAACTAGGATGCAGAAGGTCTGGTACTTTCCAGAGCCACCCAGTGACAAAACTGAATTAGACAAGCTGCCCCTGCAAAGCTTCCCCTACAACCACCACCCATTCTTTCATTCTGGTACCTCAAACTCTTCCGGACCCCAAATTTTGACTGAAGATGAAACACTCTGGTCATTAAAGATGAAGTTGGAAGAAGAGGAGGCAATAAGGTGAAGAAATTGCAGAAAGAAAGAATCAGAAGAGAGTAGTGATGTAGAAACCAAGTGTCAAAAAGTTCAGCAATTTCAGATGTTGTGGAATGCCAAACAGGATGCTAATCAGGGATGCCTGGGTGGCTCAGCAGTTTAGTGCCTGCCTTTGGTCCAGAATGTGATCCTGGAGTCCTGGGATTGAGTCCTACATCAGGCTCCCTGCATGGAGCCTGCTTCTCCCTCTGCCTATGTCTCTGCCTCTCTCTCTCTCTCTCTCTCTCTCTCTCATAAATAAATAAATAAATAAATAAATAAATAAATAAATAAATAAAATCTTTAAAAAAAAGAATGCTAATCGAAAGAAGGGTATTGTATTTGCCAGTGAGGAGGTGACAGGTGACCTTGGCCAGCTCAGTTTCAGCAGAGTGATGGGAAGTGAAATTTGAAGATGGCAGTTTAGGGGTGAGTGAGAAGTGAGAAGGTAGAGACAGAGAGCAGTGAGTACTTGGATTATTGAAAAGCAGGAACAATTTGAGGAGAATGGAGGACCCATGATTGGACTGACCCAAAGAATAATGAATCTTCAAGGCAGAAATATAATTTGACAGCTTTAATGAAGACCAAAATAACAGTGAGTTAAACAAGATTAAAGTTTACTTCTTTCTCACATAAGAGTCTGAACATGCACAGTCACGGGCAGACTGGGGACTCCATTGTGTTGGGAATCTAGGATCCTTCCACCTCCTAACTCAGCCATCCTCAACATGTGCCTTCCATCCTGTGGTCCGAGGACCTAGCCAGGTGGAAGAGGGAAAGGAGAAAAGGAAGATTCCCTTTGTGGTAAAGGCACCACCCAGAGGTTGCTCATAGCACATCTACTCACGTGTTCATTGACCAGACTCTGAGACTTGGCCACATCTATCTATGAGGGAGACTGGAACAAACAATCTTTAGCTGAGAGACTAGATCCCCAGATAAAACTAACAGGTCCTATTATTGAAGGAGGAGAGGGCAGTGAGCAGTCAGTCTTAGAAGACCTGGAACAAAGGGCAGCTTCAGCCATGAGTGGGAGGAGCACGCTGCAGCCTGGAAGAAAAGGCAGGAAAGCTGGTGAACTTGGGAAAGGATGGCAAATAGGACTCTTGCTTGGTCACTTTTATTTTCTCCTCAAAGTGGGACTTAGTGTCATCGCTGAGAGGCTGGGACTCTCAGAGAGCCAAGAAGAGAGAAGGTATGCCAAGCCTTGCTCCCCATCATTGTTTCCCATCTGTTAGGTCGGGACAGCAGGCATGCACTTGTAGCTGCCCTCAAGATGGTTTGGAGAACAGCTGTGCTCTTGGACTCCTGAATTTCATTCCCAGCTCTGTGCTTAGCTGCCACATGGCCTTGGACAAAGCAAGAAATAAGTTTCTGCATCTGTTAAATGACCATAATAATGCCCACATCGCCCACCTCACAATCCCGTTTTGTGTCCCATGAGAGAGCTGTGAAACTTCTTTGTAAGTTGTGAGGTTGTGGGTGGGCATCATTCTGCAGGGATGGAGTGGTCAGGGCACTGGTGAGTCTCCAAGGGAGATAAGAGAGGGGCTAAGAGAGATTATAAGGACAGGACAGCCTCCTGCACGAGCTGCCCCACACCCACCCCAACACCCCCCCGCCCCCCCACCAGGGGATCTGAGTTCTGCCCACCTCTGGCCCAACATTAGACCCCCTTGTGCTGTCCCGGTGAGGGTAACAGGGGAGGGGGCAGCACTCTTAACTGTCCACAGCTGGTGGCAATCAGCTTGTGTCCTGTCTTGAGATCACAGCCATAGAGCATTGGCCTCGTCCCCTGCATTGGCCTTGGAAGTTCTCCTGGGACCTCCCCCTGACCCCAAGGCACCACTTCATGTTCCTGGCCTCAGCCCAATAAACAGTGAGTGTCTCCCCCAGGCCTTTGGTTGGGCACAATTAGCCTTTTCCAGTGTATATGCACGTGCACACACACACACACATGCACACGCACGCACACACACTGCTTACAAGCACCACATACAACACGTCACACATACATGTACCCCCCCACAAACTGCACATACATGCAACCCACATGCACATACCCAACACATACATAGCACATGGACATATGCATGCACTGTCTTTTTCCCAACCGGGCTCTACCCCATGTCACATTCAACCCACCATACAACTCGCCATGAAATCCTCCATGTAAGTACTTGAGGGATTTTTCTAAAACACAAATTAGGCTACTTTCTTGTTTACACTCCTCTACTTCTTCCAGTGGTTTTCCAGAGCCTTCAAGCTAAAATTCTAGACCCTTACCAAAGCAATTGAAGTCCCCCAAGGTGTGTTTCCTGACAACCCTCTTCAGCCATCCGTCATCCTGCAGGCCAATCACCCAGTCTGAACCACTTGCACAGCCCTCGTCTCCATGTGGCTCCTCCTGCCTCGGCTTTGCCCATCCCCTCTATCCTCCAGAGAAATGCTCCTGCTGAAAACTGTACTATTCCAAACCCTGTTCAGAGCTTACCTGTTCTGTAAAGATTCTCTTGACAGTCCAAATGGAATGTTCTCTTCCTCATCTACAGGTATGTATGTAGTAGAATGACCTGTTCTCCCTGCTAAGCAGGTGACTTTCTCAAGGTCACTCTATAGATAGAACACTGGGTCCTGGCATTGGGTCTGTGCTCCGTGAATACTGGTGGCTGGCACTCACCCCCTGATCCTCCCACACAGATCAAAGTAGAAAACCAGCATGACTACCAGGACATCACCAGCATGGTGGCTATGGCCAAAACCTATGCTACCACTGAGGCCTTCATTGACTCCAAGTACGACATCCGCATCCAGAAAATCGGATCCAACTACAAGGCTTACATGTGAGTCCCTGAGCAGGGGCTGGGTTGCTGGGAGGAGAGGTGGGAGGAGAGTGTAGGAGGAACAGCGATTAGAGATGCAGGTCCAGCCCTGTCTCCTCCACCGCAGGGCAGAGACCCTTCAGCCCATCTTTACTCTCCCTTTATGTCCTCTTTCTGCCCTTCTTCTCCAGTCAGTACGGCTAAGTGCTGATGCTTTCTCAGAGCTTATCCCAGGGTCGAAATCTGTCTACCCAAAGAGAGCTGTTTCTCTCAGAGGAAGAAAGATACTTGGCATGTTTGGGGGAACTTCAAGTATCCATGGGATGTATATCATAGGAGACCAGACTAAAAGAGAAACTTTGAGGATAAATCAAGGAGGGCTTTGCATGCCTTGCTGAGGGTTTTGGGTTTTGTCTTGTTTTCTTCTGAGCAGAGAAGTGGCATGATCTGACCTGTATTTATAAAAAGCTGGCTCTGGGGCCACAGGCTGCCAAGGGGCTTCTCTAGAATTTTTAAGACCAATTAGGAGATTACATCAGATTTCTCCAGCTGCAAGCAACAGAAACCACATCTGACCACACTGATGGAGTTTTCAAAAGGAAATTTATTAGAAAGCCATGAATGATCAGAAACTCTGAAAACAGTTGAAACCACTCAACTGTCAATTTCAGAAATATTAGGATTTAGGGCAGCCGCAGGAATCTGGGTGGTGAGAATAACAATCTTCATGGTACCCCCACTGGAAAATGAATCTGCTGGAATCATTTTCAGTGCTGAACTCAAGGTTGTGATGCCACGGAAACAGCACTGATAAACCCAACTTGGATCACATGCTTGTTGGTTAGAGAATGGCAGAAAAACAGTATGGAGAGTCCCACCAAGATAACATACAATATGGGCAGGGTCATCCCCCAATGGGAACAGAGGTGCTGTGACAAAGGGAAGAGGAACGAATGCCAGAAAATTCAACACATTCACCCCAGAGGTGGTTCTGGCACAGGATGCCTCACACTCGAGCTGCTGGGTCGTCAGAATGGAAGTTCTTGAAAAGGTGGGAGGTCTTATCTGCTCCAAGGTCTCTCTATGTCTCACTTTGGAATGTTGTAGATTCCCCTTGAAGTAATCTACCCCCAGAGAGCTAACCTGTGCCAGGTTGCCAAGTGTTAATGGAGCACTGGCTGTGCACAGGCTCCTATCTGAGGGCTGCAGTGGCTGGCTCTGGACAGTTGGAAATCTCTCTGTGCGCTTTTGTGCAGTGGAACTCATGCTGTAGGTCAGGGTTAGCAAACCACAGCCCACAGGCTAAATCCAGCTGCTACCTGTTTCTGTAAATAAAGTTTTATTAACCACAGCCAGACACATTCATTTATGCATTATCTAGGGTTGCTTTTGCACTACCTAGATTGCCTCCACTATGGGTCAGCAGAATTTTTCTATAAAGGGCCCAATGGTCATTTTAGGCTTTGTGGGCACACAATGCACAGCAACTACTCCACTCTGCCATCACCTGGGGAACTGGAGAAGATGCAGGCAGTTGACCTATCAAGGAAAGCTTCCCAGGAAAGGGGTGGAGCCAGTCCTCAAGGAATACTTCTGTCTTGCCCATTCCTCTCTTCCACCCCTGAGCCAGGCCAGACCTGTTCCTGCTCTCAGATACCCTCAGAGTCATAAGGTTGGCTCTCCTCTGCCCCCTCTGCGTTGGGGAACATTCCAGTGCAGCCATCCGATGCATTCCTGAGGCCTCCGCCATCCATCATGATATCATTTCCCTCCTCTCCTCATTGTTCGTGTTTCCACTTGACATTGACGACACCTTGTCCCAGTTTCACTTCTTGAAGATTAGCTCACTGCTGCATTCTTTATGCTGAGACTTTCTGCCCTGGCAGCTCCGGTTTGTCATTAGTTATGGATTTTCCTGGACCCTGGGTTGGCCCCTGTCCAAGGGAGGGGGTCTGTGTCAGACCTCAATGTAGAGCATCCTCTCTGCCTGCCACCACCACCACCACCACCATTACCAACCCCGCCGACCATTCAGCCTCCTTTCTGGCCCACTTCCTGCCCTGTATTCAAGGCCTTTGTACTTGCTACTGGGGTGTCCCTGTTACTAGGGCCTCTCAGCAGACAGAGCCAGGAAATACATATGTGTGCCTTAACCCATGTGTGCACATATATCTGTAATTATTTCTGTATGTATCCAGCTCTATCTAAAGCTAAAAAGAGTTCATATTGATATCTCCGACTTTCCTCGGGTACCACATGATTTATTTCAGCCTTCCCAGATTGCTTATCTATAACTTCCTGCTCCAACAGGGAAAACCTGGCTCCTACCATCTGCCATCTATTTACTTATTTGTTCAGTCCCAGTACAATTGCAGAACCATTAACTTGGAGCTCTGTGGGAAAGAGCTTTACCCACGGCAGTACAGTGCTCGTGCACAGCTCCTTCTATGGTTAGTCAGACAGCCTCCCATCCAAGGTTACTTGGGTCCACACCTTATCACCCGCCTCCACCCTCTTCAGCAAGGAGGTCAACGTCATACATTTGCAATATAGGTAGACTTTTCTGTCACGGTCTACATTCTGTCCCACATTCCAGTGGCTGAATCACCTTTGGGCCAAGTGACTCTCTTCCCCCAAGCCTGGGATGGGCTCTGCCATGGAAAGTCATAGTTAGGAGCTTGGAGTTTCTCAGATGGGGATTGGTGGCTTCTGCCGCTCAGTGAGAATGGTAATCACAGTAATATCTGTCTCATTAGTTCTGTGAGCCTGAATGAACCAGGACTTCTAGAGCCCTTAGACCCAGGTCTCAGACAGAGAAAGCCCCCATCAAATAGCAACTCTCACTATTATTATTTTCTTGGCAGGAGAGCAATCTGGCTTGTGCTCCTGCTGCCTCTGGCATTGCAATGCCTTCTTTTCTTGTCTCCAGTGACTGAAAAATAATGGTAGTGCCCCGAGGGCTAAGCCATTTATGGGAATATTTCCTTTAGTCCACATAATGTGGGAGGATGGAGATCATTCCCATTTCACCAATGAAAAAAATAAAAACTCAGAGATACAGCAAGAAAATTATGGAAACAAGATTCAACCTTGCATCTGTCTGACTCAAGTCAGTTTTTCCCTTCTCTTACCACCATGCAGATCCTGCTATGCCAACCCTACCACCCTCTGAGGCACATTCATTGGTCCCCTTCTGGGGTCATGTTGAATGACTCTGGTTTCTCCTTTGCTTTCCCAGAGCTCTTCACTCCTTTGAAACTGGTCCACCCTTCCAGGTAATGAGCAGCCTTAGGATGGGGTCATCTCTGCATACCAAGACAAATCTAAAACCCAGGACATAGAGCAGCCCAGTGAGAGTTTGCTGAATTGAATTGAATCAAGCTAGGCTGAACTGAACTGACATAAAGCTTATCAACATCACTGCGCCCCTTAGCAATTCTAGCTCCTGTTGGCCACCATCTATTTTCAGCATCTGCTGTTTTCAGATACAATTTATTTTCTGTTTTAAGAAGATATATTTGTGTAGCAATTTCTCCCACTTCACCCTTTAATCTCAACCATATACCTTCCCTTACATGCCTTCCCTTGGCCATAAAATGAAAAACTTTACCTCTGCCACTTTGCTTACACTCATTCAGTCTTTGCTGAATCCAGATATCTGGATTTGGATAATCCAGATTATCCAAATAATCTCACTGGAGATTATTTGTCTTGATTTTTTCCCCTAATATAGTCCCTTACCCACGTAGGGGTATCTAGGCACGTAGCTAGTTACTAGGTATCTACTACTTGCCAGGTCCCACTGGACAGCGTGGGGACAGGGGATGAGTCTAACATTTCCCCTGCCCTAGGGAGACTGGACACTAAAGGAGTCTTTCCAAGTGAGATAAGCATTACTAAACATTGGTTTAGGGGCATCTACTCTTGTTGGGGGAGGTGGGCTGTTGGAAGTCACATGTCATATGAAACGTAAAGGATGAGTAGTCCTTAGGGAGGCAAAGATGGAGACATAGACTGAATCAGGCAAAGGGAAGAATGTGTGCAGAAGCCTTGACATAGGAAAAAACAATAGCATTGGAGCACTGCAAGGGAGGTTGGTGTTGCTGGAACAGAAAAGGAAAGACGAACCGAGAGGGTATTGAGGCCAGAAGGCCTTCCTGCCCTTCACCATGAAAAAATGATCACTTCTCTCCATGGGTCATTTTTCCTACATTTTGGAGCCCTCCAGGAATTCCAGAATCATGAGTGGCTCTATTGCTTTGGTTCTCCTTTTCAAAAACAAGAGGCCAAAGCTTGGGGCATTTCATCTGATGGTGTAGACATTTTTTAAATTTAAATTTTAGAGGCACCTGCACCCCAGTGTTTATAGAAGCAATGTCCACAATAGCCAAACTATGGAAAGAGCCCATTGACAGATGAATGGTTAAGAAGATGTGGTCTATATATACAATGGAATATTAGCCATCAGAAAGGATGAATACCTACCATTTACATTGACGTAGATGAAACTGGAGAGTATTATGCTGAGCAAAATAAGCCAATCAGAGAAAGACAATTATCTTATGGTTTCACTCATGTGGAATATAAGAAACGGTGCAAGGGATCATAGGGGAAGGGAGGGAAAACTGAATGGGAAGTCATCAGAGAGGGAGACAAACCATGAGAGACACTTAATCATAGGAAACAAACTGAGGGTTGCTGCAGGGGAGTGGAGTGAGGGGAGGGGGTAAGTGGGTGATGGGAATTAAGGAGGGCAGGTGATGTAGCACTGGGTGTTATATGAAACTGATAAATCACTGACCTCTACCTCTGAAACTAATGATGTACTATATACGGTCTAATTGAATTCAAATTTAAAAAAATGAAAAAAAAATCTTTAGATCTCAAAGAAATCTAGAAAAAGATACATAAGATCCAACAAATAAATAAGATAATCAACATAAAGGAAAATAAAAGCAGGCAAATAAAGCTGGGGACCAGACATGTACCTAATGATATACACCAGCACGTGAGGCAGGTATTTGAATTGGAGCGTCCTAACAGCCAAAGCAAATAAGGAAAGCAGAGCAGTGACAGGGGTCCTAATGCCCTCAGTGTTATTTTTCTGATACAGGCGAACATCCATCTCTGGAAACTGGAAGGCCAACACAGGCTCTGCCATGCTGGAGCAGGTGGCCATGACTGAGAGGTAAGAGACAAGGTGTGAGAGGGTGTGGCACCAGCCCCAGCAGGAGGTGGGGGAGGAGTACCACAAGAGGCCTGTAAGGAGTGCCGCCTCACCCTCCTGCCAGTGCTTCACCACCCACAGAGCACGTTCCTAGGCACGTCAGCTGTTGATTGCTCGGCAACCTGCTGGGTAGATGTTACGTTAATCCCACTTCACAGATGAGAGAAGAAAGTTCAGAGAGGGAAAGTGACTTGTCCAGGGTCACAGAGCTGAGAGTAGATCCCTGATGTCTTAACTCCAAGTCCAGGGGTCTTTCCAGCCCTGCCCAGCTATTGCAGAGAGAGCAGGGAGTCCTTACCAGTCCCCTCTGTGCTCTGACAGGTACATAAAAGATCCTTATTAGGGCACCAGGGCTACTGGAATGTCCATCCCTCTCTCAGACTTATATTTTCAACTCAGTGTCAGGAGGGAGAGGTTATTTCTACTGAGTCATGAATGTGGTATGTGCACCCTGGCTGAAGGCCCCTCAGGTCCCTCTGCCTTTCAGCACTGCTGGGCACTCTCTTCACCTGAAGAAGGGCCAGTCACCTGCTCGCAAGGCCAGCAGCACACACACATGCTTCCCTGCGTGCCTGGTGACCTCTGTGTGCTGGCATGCAACAAGAGTGCATGGAGTGTGGTGCTTTGGGGTCAGGTCTGCTGGGTGAACATTTATTGAGTGCCTACTGCCTGCCATGTTGTGCCAAGCACTAAAGGAGCCAAGATGAAAAAAGGTCCAGCCTTTCCCTTCAAGGACTCTGGGTCCACTCCAACCATCACAACACAAATCTCATTGATCAGAGACAGAAGGTAGATTGGTTGGCTTGTGGCAATGAAAACTGCAGAGGTGCAGCTCTAGGTAAGGCTTTAGGGCTCATTCTACACACCTCAGCTCAGCTTTCTTCTGCATTAGCTTCATTCCACACGGCGGGCTCATCTGGTGGCCCATCGAGGCCCCAGACTTCCATCCTGACCATGTCAAGGAGGGCAGGGACAAAACTTCTCTTTCCCAATCATCTCAACCAAAGACTGGAAGGGAGCCTTGATCATGGATTGGCCTGCTGTGGGTCACATGACCATTGCTGAGCCAATCACTAGACCCAGAAGCGGCACCTGTGAGATTGCTCCGGGCCTACATCTTGTCTCCACCCATTGGAGATTGCCCTGGGGCCAGCTATCGCAGCAATGGGGTGGGGAGGCTTGACTCCACCGAACATCAAAAAGGAATAAGAAGGGAAATCAATGTTGTGCAGACTAAACCTACAGAGGTCCACCCCTGGCTCCCCAGTCAACATAGGAGACATAGTGTGGTATTTTGGGGTGGAAGTGAGCTGTGGTGCTTGCAGGGGGAGCACAGAGAAGGGGCACCCAATGCAGATAAGGGAGGAGTGAGGTCAGAGAAGGCTTCCTGAAGGACGTGGTTCCACAATCACCTTGTAAAGAGTGAGTAGGAGTTGGGAGGCATCCCTTCATTTCCTTGTTGGTTATCTGCTGAGCGGGAGCTGGGAGCCAGGTGTTGAGTGAGGCCCTGGGGGAACTGTGGCAGACAAGACAGACATGGTCCCTGCCCTCATGATCTGCTGGCTCAGGGCCTCTAAGAAGCAGGATGTGAATGAAAATGAGTGGTCCTGTCCCTTCCAGGCTGTGTTACCTGAGGCGAGTTAACTAATCTTTGTGAACCGCTTCAGCCGTTAATCGGAGGTGATCAACTAGAGTGCTGCCGGGGAGAGGGATGGTCAGTACCTGACCCCACAGCCACCGTGGCAGGGTGGGGCTGCCCTCCCTTCCTGTCAGCCCTGGTGGCAGCTGCCGCCTTCCTCTGGGAGCCCGCCTATATCAACTAGTCTCAGGGAGGGCGTGCTTGTTACCTGGCCCACCCGAATCATCTGGTCTGAGGCAGTCGTTTCCTTCCCCCAGTGAACAGCCATGGGGCACCGTGGTCCTTTTCTCTGTGGCCTCTCCAGAATGTGAGCCCAGCCTTCTGCGATGCCCCATGAACTGCTCTCAAGTGTCCCCAGCAGGCCACCACATCCTAGCTCCAGGTTTCTTGGGCCATTCCTGCCAGAGCCTGCCTTAGGCCAGGGTCCACTTAGGTCTGGAATTCACTTTCCCTTCTGTAAAGTCATAGACAGTATTCCCAAAGCCTGAAGCAAAGCTCACCTATCCCACCTCCACAGTGGGAGGAATTCTCTGGGGGCCCATAAACAGGCCCTGGCTCCTTTTTCCACCTGGCTTACCTGTTTGCCAGGTAACCTGACCCCTCAGCAAAACCAACAACGTGGCTTGGTCAGTGCTAGTCCCACCTGGCTAGGGCAGGGGGTAGCGTGACCCATGTTTTCCAGTCTTTCCTGTCCTGCTCCATCCATGGAGCCCCTTCCTGGGCCCTGGGAAAGGGGACCTGTGCCCCATGGATACAGCCAGTAGGTATTCTGGAAGTTCATCATTGGCAAACAGCCTCTAGAAACCAGCTTTCTCTGGGTCTTAGTCCAGGCTTCTGTCTTCCATTGAGAAGAAACCTGACTCAGGGGTGTGTCTCAGGGCACAGGCCTCCCTAAACTGAAGGAGCCTCAGCTGTGAGCCACTACTGCCAAATACAGGGACCCTGTCAGAGAGCCCAGGGGGATCTTAGAACTCTGAGGACCAAAGAGATTCTCATGTGTGGCTGCACATGAGAATCACGTGAGAAGCTTTAAAAGTGTATAGAGAGTATTCTAGCATAGGGCAGGGCCCCCAAATCTGTATGTTTATGTTTGTTTGCTCTACCCTCTGGTGATTCTGGGACACAACTAGAATCATACGTAGGCCTGCCCATTTTTCAGATAAGGAAACAGGCTTCAAGAAGGAGAGGATTACCCAAAATTATTGAGGACTTTAGTAGCAAGACTCCAGGTCACTGGTTTCCCAGGCAGAGGGACAACAGGCTGCCATGTGTCCCAACTGAGAGGAAGGGTCGCTTGCTTGGCCTGTGGAATCACACAGATTCTAGGTTTGGAGGCCAGCACAGTGGCTGGTGAAGCTCTCTCAACCTCAGTCTCCTCATCAGTAAGATGGGTTAGACCTTCCTGACAGAGTTGGGTGGGGGTTAGAGAATGAAGGGTCACCCCCCACAGATGGCCTGGGACCTGTTGGTTGCTGAATATGCATGAGTTTTCATCCTTCCTTTTCCTTCTGTGATCTCACACACTCTCTGTTAGAATTGAATGAAAAAAGCCAGAGCCAGGAGCCAGGAGATCTATGTAATCCTGGGGGTATTACAGTCTCGCTGTGTGACCTGGCCAAACTGCTCTCCATCTCTGGGCCTCAGTGGGCCTTGGCGGTTAAGATGAGAGGGTTGGTTCTAAGAGCACTTCGGCCATGACCTCTCCTCATTCTAGGCCTGTCGCTCAGAGACACAAATAGATCTCAGAGCAGGCGTGCCCTGTGTGACCCTGGAGAGTGAGGGCAGAAGCAAGAATATTGACACCAAGTCCCCGGTGACTCCCAAGTCCGGCCCCCACAAGAGATGCCAAGTGCAAGCCCGGGAAGACTTCTCCAGATACAACCATCCCCTTGTTGTGGGGTCAAAATCCAGTGTCGAGATCTTTCCCCTGCAAAGCAAACTGACCTTATAGCCATCAAGTGGCTGGAAAGGGAACAAAAGCATTGGGTCCAGAGGGCCAGGCCCAGAGGGGAGAGCGGCCTGCCAGGCTCCCCGGCCTGCCCGCCCCAGGCTCAGGGCAGAATGCGCCCTTTGTCCCCCGCAGGCTGTTGTCTAGCGTGCTCACTGGGGCTTGGAGGGTGGCCTGGGAGGGATTCTGAGCCCTTCCAGCAGCTTTCCCAAGGGAAAGGGCCGCAGGAGTGGCTGGGTGTTCAGGATGGCTCCGGATGGAGGCAGGGCAAGCTCTGTGGAGCCAACATGGCCCTGCCATGGCCGGGTCCCTGACATCTCTCCCTCCTCTCCTTCCTTCTGCTCCTCTCCCTTCCTCTCTCCGGCTTCCTGCCTCCCTTGCTAGTCTCTCTGTCTCTCTCTCTGCCCATCCGTGTTTCTGCCTTTGCTTGTACCCCATTCTGTCCCTCCCATTGCCTCTCTGTCTCCCTCTGTGTCTCTGTCTCTCTCGCTGCATCTCTGTCTCTTGTTATTTCTGACCACCTCTCTCTGTTTCTGGATGTGTGCACGTGTCACTGTCCTATGGCCTGTTTGTCTGTGTGTCTCCCTGTGTCTCTTTGTCTCCACCTCTCTCTCTCCCTCTGCTCCCCCTTCCTGCGCTCTCCCCCCACACTCACAGTCTATCTCTCCGTCCCTGCAGGTACAGGCTGTGGGTGGACAGCTGCTCAGAAATGTTTGGCGGCCTGGACATCTGCGCTGTCAAGGCGGTCCACAGCAAGGACGGCAGAGATTACATCATTGAGGTGAGGGCTGAAGCAGGAGGTCCTCCTGGCCTGGTCCAGCCTCTGGGTGGGCATGCCAGAGGGACAGAATCCACCCATGGGCTCCAGCGTGGTCGGCCGTGCCCTGGCCCATGGCCTGGGCACACGCGGCTCCCAGAGGCTTCTCACCCACCGCCCTCACAAACCTCCCCATCCCCATCCTCGGCAGCATCTAGAGCATCTGTGTTCCGACAGGCAGTTTGACAACCCGTGGGCCTAAGGATGGTGGGGGTGGGGAGCATCAGTCCATGAGTCAGCAAGATCTGTGCCATTGGGCCTCTTAAATTTTCTGTGTCCAAGTGTGTCAGGAGGGCACACTTCCCTAGTCACCGTGCAGAGATTCCTCTTCATTCAACAGACCTGTCCTTGGGGTTCCCCGGGGCTAGGCAGGGGTGTGGTTCTGGGGACAGAACTGTGAACCAGACAGACATGGGGTGTACAGGCTGGTGAGGAAGAAGGATGATAAACGGGTCATGGAGGACACTGAAAGTTAGGACAGGGAGCACGGCGCTGCAGGGGTAGGAATGGAACAAAAGACGGAGGGAATTAGAATTGTGAGAGATGCTGCAGAGGAGCTGAGGGTCCCAGAATCTCCCCAACGACCCACCTACAGCCCATGCCTCTCCCAGGCCCACAGCCCGCTGCCCCTGCCAGCAGGACTGTCCCTACCCATCTACCTCTAATCCCCACTCTCCTTCCCCTGCCAGCTTCCTGTCCATGCTCCCTGCCCCCCGACCCCACAGTCCCCCTGTCTCCTCCAGGACTGCCCCCCACACCAGGCCTCCTGGTCCCACAGTCCTCCTCTGCACCCCAAACCCTCTCCCTGCCCCATCTCTCTACCCCACCCCCCGCAGCTCTGGCTCTCCACTGCCCTCCCCTGAAAATGCCCCTATGGCCTCAGAGTCCCCATTCTCCCCCCAACTGCACATCTCCGTGTTCACACTGCCCCCGCAACCCCTTCCCGGGCTCCCCTTCTGTGGCCTTCAAACCCCAGCGGATGGGTGGTGCTGACACAAGGCCAAGACACGTGAGGGAGAGCCCTGTGGCCGCCCCCTCCCAGGCTGTAGGCGGCTAATGGGAAGCACATGGCTGGGCGACCACAGGAGCCAGCTAGTCCCCGGGCCTGCGTGCCTACGCCACTCCCCAGGACCCCCAGCGCAGCACTACCGGTGACTCTGTGGGTGGGGGCCCTGCTATTTTTTGTGGCTGACCCAGGAGAGCAGCAGCCTCCTGCCCAGGGAGTGGCCACCACGGAGGTGTCGGGAAGGATCCAGGGCGGACACCGTCCCTCCCCAGAGAGGCCAGAAAGCTCCCAGGAGGACTTGCATCTGTATTTGCAGGTTCCATCTTGCTCTGGAATATAGCTCTCATCTCAAGTCCAGGAACCACTTCCCTCTGGCTGCTACCATAGCCGAAACCACCCCCACCCCTGCCCCCTCCCCCAGGACACCTTCTCAAAGGAGCAGTACTGGCCTGCACACTTGCTTCTGAGCCAGAGAGAGGCAGGCTGCATCCCAGAGGAGTGGGTGCCCAGCCTTCCTGAGGATGCCCTGGGTGCTTTGGACCAGGGACGGACCAAGGGCCTTCCTGCCTGAGGTCTTGCATCTCTTGAGACCCCTCCTGGCCCTGCTACACCTACATGTCCTCACAGGGACCAGCAGACACGGACACAGCTGTGGCACACATGCAGTCATCCAGCCTTCACTAACCAGTCCTGGTGCTGGGCGCCAGGCTCCAGGCCAGGAGATGGGGACTCAGCAGCAACCATGGCGGCCGGGACCCTCCTCCTAGAGCTTCCATCCAGAGAGGTGACAGCCATCATGGAGGAAGGGCTCCTTGGCTCCCCCCTCACACACACACACCCCCGAGTTTAGCCTCCTCTCCCTTCCATTCTCTCTGCCCCCAAGAGCTCCTGCCTATTTGAGTTTTCTCAACCTTTGTATTTGTAGGCCTAGGCTCCCTGCCTCCAAACATTCAGAGGGTCAGGGATGAAGGACCTCTTACATTAAAAAAAAAAAAAAAAAAGCAAAATTAGTGGTTTTGTACTTTAAAAAACAAGAAAACATCTTCTCAAAATGTTCCAGAAAAAAAAAAAAAAAAAAGATGACTTTTCAGACTGTTTTTTCTCTCAGAAACATTGCAGAGCTGTTTCCCTTGCTCTTGGGTTTACAGTGGGGTCAAGGGAGATGAGGAACTTGCTACCAGGAAGATAAAAGGTATTTTTTCCCCAGTGAGGAAAAAAACAGCAGAAGAGATCCAAAAATACTGTTTTCTTCAGCCACCTCTGTGGTGAGAACATAAAATTTGTATGACATGTTTTGTGATGATCCTCACAGTAAAATACTCAGGGGAAAGACCCTTGAACTTGCCCTCCATGGCCTGTCCAGGGAATGACATTGCTCACTGGAAAAATATCTCCCTGGGGAGACCAGAGTGTCCACTTCCTTTGGCTTTGTCCACCACGGGGATTCGAAACTGCTCTGACCTCAGGTTCCTCGCAGTGGCTGTTTTCCACTGCAGGGAGTGTAGGAAACAGAGACCAGAGCAGACAACGGTGGGCAGGGGCAGGGAGAGGAGGACAGGCGTGTGTCCACGTAGACAGACTCCACGGTTACGACCCAGTTCAGCCCACGTAGGCCAGCAGGCTGTTGGTGTGCCGGGCACAGAGAGCTGGGATGCCAGGGACTCAGGCCCAGCCCACGAGGAGTTAGGGTTGAGGACAGCGCTCAGGACCAGGCTGGAATCAACATTCACATCCTTGAGTTTGCTTTCCAGCCTCCCAACCACAGTGGGTGCTTTGGACACATGGACCCCTAGGTGCCCCAGCTGGGTTTCCCAGCCACCTAAGGCCCTCAGTTTACAATTGAGGAAGAGTGACCTGCCCAACATCACACAGCAAGTCTGTAGCAGAACACAGGCTTGGATTCCAGGTTTCTGTTCCCAGTTTTCACCACAGAGAGCTGTTTCAGTGCTCGGTGAGAAATGGAAGGACTGTGGCTTGCTAGTCACGTGTTCTCGAATTTACTACTTGTTTGATGTCTTCACCTTCCTCATCATTTTGATAAAGATAATAGTGGTGCCTGCCTCCAAGAGCTCTTCTGAGACTTGTATAAGATCATCCACACCCAGTGCTTGGAACAGTGCCTGGCCTGTAATCAGTGCTTAATAAAACATAGCGCACACAGTGTCCTGATCATCACAAGCAGGACTCAGTGCAAGGACCTTCGTTTTTCCATCGTAGGGGTTATTGAGGGCATATCTGTTGATCAGGACCCAGGGTGCATCCCTGACCCAAGGACTTAGAGTCTGGTTGAGAGACACAGGGAAACAGGAGAGGTCAGCACTCCCCTGGGTAAGCTCCCCAAGGCGGGAGTGCGGCTGAGCAGCTGGTTAGAAGTTGCTCAGAGGGAGACGAAGGGCTTAGCTGGGTGTTTCCAGAGGACAAGAAGGAGTTAAGTGAAGAGTGAGCAGAGGGAATGGGTGTAGGTAGGGACCTGGTCAGAAGACAGAGCCTGGTAAGTCCAGAGCCTGGAGGAGGGGAAACAAGGCCATGTGTTTGGTGGCCGGGGCAGGTGAGCAGGCTGGAATCTGGCGGAGGAGAGAGTGTCTGTCTGGGCCATGCTCCACTCCACACCTTCTACAGCTGCCCATGCACGTGCACGGTTGGCCTGTGTGACTTTGGCTGAGTCCCCTCCCATCCCTAGGCCTCAGTTTCTCCACCTGCCAAAAGAGCAGGTTGAGCAAATATGATCTCTCAGGAGCCACCCCCCAGCATGAGTACTTTGCCTCCTTTGAGAAACAGGCTGTTACCTGTGGACGGAGTTTCTCTGCAGGCATAGGCTCTGCCAGAGGCCCCAAGGACAGGCTGCTTCTCTCTGAACCCAGGGCCAACTGCAGCCCATATCAATTTTTGGTCCAAGTTGAGCACCCCCCACCCTTCACTGCTTCTGGCTTTGTGGAAAACCTTGACCTTGGACCAGTGGCCCAGAGGTCAGCCCCAAGCCTGGGTAGGAGCCAAGGTGGGAAAGGAGTGGGCAGAGACCGGCTTCCCCAAGAAAAGAGCAGAAAAGGTCAGCAAAGGCTCGCTGGCCCTTGGTCACATTTCTGTAGCCCAAAAAATGGAGGTTGAATTGAAGCGAAGCCAGAGAGTTGATTGAGACAGAACTGCGGGGACTTGGGTGACTCCAGGGGAGCAGACCCAGCCCAAGGCCGAGACCAGGTTGGCTGGAGAACACCGCCACCCAGCGGCCACTTCTGTGCTGAGCCCTGAGCCAGCCCTCCTGGACCTCGCTAGCGATTTGCGATTTGGATTTGCTGGGGCTCCCTCGGGCCTCCTTTCTCTCCCACAGGTGATGGACAGCTCAATGCCCTTGATTGGCGAGCACGTGGAAGAGGACAGACAGCTGATGGCCGACCTGGTTGTCTCCAAAATGAGCCAACTCCTCCTACCCGGGGGCACTGTGCCCTCACCACTGAGGCCTTGGGTAAGGTTCTCGGGAACACAGGAGACTTTGTGGCCGGGAGAAATGCCAGGCTGTCCAGAAATGAGGAGTCCCTCGGAATCAAAGGAGATGCCCCTAGAATGGCACCTCCCTGGGGAGACAGGAATGGGGTGCAGGTGGAGGTTGGCGTGAGGGCCTGCACCCCTGCTCCAACCAGACAGGGGCTTTGGGAGGCTCTCAGACCTCCCTCCTTCCATGTCATGGGGGAAAACACTCGGGAGATCATTAGCATGAGAAGCCAGTTGTCCCTTCTGTGCCCTCCATGCTGGGCCTGAGCAGGGAGCAGCGGGTGTGTGTGGCCATGTGTGTATGGTTGTGTGCGTGCATGCACAGATGTGTGTACACACATGCCCTTTGTGTGTTCCCAGAGCACCAGTCAATAGACACTATTGTGTCTTCTGTTTCTCCATTCCCCAACCTCCACAAGCTCCCACACAGCTCCTCCATTCCATGGTCCTCAGCATAAATTACCAGATCATTCTCCACAGAATTTGCTAGCTCCTAGTTTTATGGAAAAGCAAGTCTCAAACCTGCTCCCCTCCCCCTTTCCCCCAAAAAACAAATCTATCATAATAGCTGTGGGAATGATGGTCATACTTGAGGGGGTTGTGGGCTGGGAAGGGGCATGGGGCAGCCTTCTCTGCTGGAATGTTCTGTCCTGATCTGGGTGGTGGCTACCCAGACATATACACATGAAAAAAAGTCACGATGGTGTGTACTCTTAAGAATTATGCACCATATATAAGTTCACCTCTGTGATAACAAGATCTTAATGAATCCTGCCTTCTGAGGAAGCAGGTGGCTGTGGCATCACAACAGGTTTCTTTCCTCTCCTGCTCTAGGCTCCACAGACTAAACCAGCAAAGTCCCCAGGGCCAGCCCAGCTGGGGCCTCCGCTTGGACAGCCCCAGCCACGCCCGCCCACACAAGGTAAGAGCCAGGACAAGTCACCCAGAGAGATTATACAGGGAGGATGTTTAAATGCCCCAAGGAGTCCGTGTGTGGTCTCCAGAGGGCACTCGGGAAAAATCCACCTTAATAGTGTAGCCACAGAATGCGTGTACTCTGTGTGCAGAGCGAATGGGACTGGGATGTGTGTCACCCCCTTCCACTCGGGAGGGAAGGACGGGAAGACAGAACTCACGGAGCACCTCAGCATGCCAGGCACCGGGCGAGGGACTTCCCCATCTATTTCCTTCCTTTTTTTTTTTTTTTTTTTTTGTCTCCCAGTCACTCCACAGTGAAAACATCAGTATTTCCTTTCTACTAAGGTGCACATTGAGGCTTTGCCCAAGGAAACACAGCAAGAAAATGCAGGTTTATAAGTCTGGCCTTTTAGATCTTTGAGAAAGTGTTTCTTAGCCCCTAGTGGCGCCTGTTTATGGACTGATGAGCCAACCAGCCAGAGTGAGAAAGAGAGAAACGCAGAACATGATATAAGACCTTGTCGATGGAAATTCTCCCTCAAAAAATATTCCGGCATTACTGTGTAAATGCCACCGTTTAATAGAGAACGGATAGACTAGCGATGACAGGATGAAGCCGTGGCAATAACTAACTTTCTTACGGAATGTCGCCGCTTGAGGGTTCTCCCACGAGGGCCTGGGGAGGAAACTCGCCACAGCGCTCACTCGCAGCCAGAACCTTCCAGGTGCGCGCTCACTGCTCTAGCACCACCTTGGAGCTTCCAGGCAGCTCTGCATCAAGAAGCCCCGCCAGGGGGTTTCACAGCGATCTTTTTAAGAATCTGCTTAGAACCTATCAGGGGAAAAAAAAAAAGCATTAATCTCATGCTCTGGCCTTTCTAATCGCTTTTATTAAAATGATATATTCATTGTTTCTTGGGGAAAAATTTGACCCTGGGCATTTAATGGCTTCCCATTCCACAGGTGTCAGATAAAGTACCCCATCCATCTTTCTCATGTGTGCCAGAAAGTAGGGGCTCCTGGAGGCTCAGTGGTTGAGCATCTGCCTTCGGCTGAGGTCATGATCCTGGGGTCCTGGGATGGAGTCCTACATTGGGCTCCCTGCTCCTCCCTCTCCCTCTGCCTCTTACCCAGCTTGTGTACTCTCTCTCTCTCTCTCTCTCTCTCTCAAACAAGTAAATAAGATCTTTTTTAAAAAAGGCAGAAAGTATTTAAGAAAAGGGAACTGCCTAACTTCTATAACCATGTACATGGACGGCAGGATTCTTCTTGAGGCAGATAAGCGTGTTTATGAACCCTCCTCCGCATGTGAGTACCCTAAGGTCTTGGGCAAGTTACAGGGCTTCTCGGAGCCTGTGTCCCGCAGGTGATAGAACCACTGCCCTGTGTGGTTATGGGGAGGCCACCGTGAGGCCATGCAGGTGAAGCAGCTAGCAAGGTGACAGCACGGAGGTGACGCCCAGGAGGTGCTAGCTCTTCCTACTAATAGTTTACTAGGAATAACTATCTATATAACTTTTACTGTTAGAAACTTATTATCAATAACGTGTGTCTTACTAACAATTAAAACACACATGTTGTTCTTAATGATTGTTACCATTAACAATCCTTATAAAGCAGCCCCAGTGCCCTGCTCCCGCCTGGCGGTAATTCTATCATTATAAATGTTCAAAAATGATTTATTCATCCCCCTGCCAGGCTCCTGGCTGTGCCTCTGCCCTGCCGTCTCCTTTCCCGCTCTGCCCCAGGACTTATTTTTTAAAACACATTTGAACAGAGCACTTTTAAAACAGAGAGCTACTGTATTCTGGTTTCCTCTCCGGACCAGAGTACAGACATGCTTGATAAAGAGATATTATTTTACAGGACGTAAGGCTAAACACACTTTTAGTGAGTTGAAAAACAATCGATTTAAAATCAATTAAGATAATTAAAGCAAACGCTCATTGAATTAACATTCAGATTAAAAATAACAAAGCTAATTAAAGAACAACGCTTTCATTGAGTTCCCGAAATAACAGGATCACATTGTTAACTTGTTTGTTTGAACTCACCGTGAAAAGTGAAGTTTTCTTTTAACAAACCTCATAATTTTTTAGCACCGATCCTGTGCTTAGGCAAATACTTTCTATATATAAGCTAATGGGTTTTTGTATGTGCTGAAATTAAAAATACTGAATTGTTTGCTTTGCCAAGATGCTGAAAGAAATGAGTGTCCCTTGAGGAAGCCCGGGTGTCTAAGAGGGACTCGACAAATAGTTACTAACTGAATGAATGAGGATCCAGATTTTCCAAGATGTAATTGGCCCCAGGATAGGGGTGGGGGGACGGGAAGACTTGAGATAAAAGTAGAAAACAGAGGTTTGCTTTGACTGGAAGTGGGTTAAAAACACAGAAGAGTAGGCCAGCATTTAGAAGTCAGGAGCTCTTGCACAAATATCTTGGTTGCAGGTTCTCGCGACAGAGCAGAAGCTCTGGAAGCCAGACGCCTGCGTTCCTTTCCAGAAACTGTCCCCAGCAGACATTTTCTTTACTTGCACCTCTTTAGAGAAAGAGTTGTCTCAACTATGTTTTTATCTCAAGGAAAAAAATTTAAAGCCAAATGATTTTTCGGACACTTGCCAGCTTCATTTACATATGTCCCTGCTGGTCCTATCGGTGTTTGGGTTTGAGAACCCCGGGCCCTCCAAGCCACCAGGACAGACAGCGAGGAAAGCCACACACAGCAGATCAAGGCCACGTACAACCAGTTGCTGAATCGGTGCCGCCACCCAGTCCAGCGTAGAAAGTGCTGCACCGGCTCTCAGGAACGTTCGCTTTGGAAGGAATGTTGAGTGGCTGGTCTGAGGACTTCATTTTACAAACAAGGGCCCAGAAACACAGAGAAAAGTGACTTACTCATGGTCACATAGCAAGGTAATGCAAGACTGGAGTCAAGACCTGGGGCTCCTGGTGCCAGTATGGTGTCAGGGCCACCAGACATGCAGGTTGTGCCCTCGGCACATGTGCTGGCTGGGATGACGTCTGAGAGCAAAGGTCAGCTGAAGTCTAGGCCCAGCTCCTCCTGCACCGGGCTCAGAGCTGCCACCCCTACAGGAGAGCAGCTTTCCTTCATTTGCACAAAGATGTGAGGCTTCGGGGCAGCCCTGCATGGCATAGTTATTTGGGTTTGGGATTTTTTTTTTTTTTTTTTTTTTTAAGGAAGAACGAGAAAATGAAACAGAGCTTTTGAGTCAAAGAGATCTAGGTTTGAATTTTGGCTCTTCCCCTTATTAGAAGTGACAGCTTGAGCAAGTCACAGTATGTCTGGGACTCAGCTTCTTTGCAAAATTGGGGACATTTATGGGGATGATGCCTAACCACAGTGCTACTGCCAGGCTGCCCAGCCCTAGGCTAGGGATGACGTAGTGTGTGCTCAGTTAGACCTGTGGAGGGCAGGTGAGCGGAAGTCACACTCAAGGTCATTCCCGGGGCAGCTAAACTGTCCCCAAGCTCATGATGCTACACACTCCGGGCAGGGGGAGGGAGAAGCCACGGCCCTTGTGAGCTTCCTGTGGCTGCCGCTTGTAGTTGAGAGACCTTGAGGAGGCTGAGTGTCCACCTCTCCGTGACGAGAAGGATGGCATCTTCCCTGCCAGCCTCTCTCTAGATCGAATGACATACTGCCTTTGAAAGTTCTTAGAAAAGTTCAAAGAGCTATCAAAAAGTAAGGAATAATCCATTGTTTCAAGTCCTACATCTTTTTTAAAAATATTTTATTTATTTATTCATGAGAGACAACAGACTGAGAGAGAGAGAGGCAGAGACACACAGGCAGAGGGAGAAGCAGGCTCCATGCAGGGAGTCCGATGTGGGACTCGATCCCGGGTCTCCAGGATCATGCCCTGGACCGAAGGCAAGCACTAAACTGCTGAGCCACCCAGGGATCCCCAAAAGTCATACATCTTCAATGTGGAAAACATCAATGAGCAAAAGGAAGAGAATTAACCCCACCACTTTGGTCACCATCAAGCTGTGGCTCACTTCTCAAAGTGCAGAGAGTGGAGACATCCCCGGGGAGCTTGTTGGAGATGCAGAACCCAGAGCCTGCCAGTAGCCATGTGCTCGGGCTCCATAGCAAATACCATAGATGAGGTGGCTTCTACAAAAGACGTTTATCCTCTCTCAGTCATGGCAGTCCAAGGTCAAGGTGCCAATAGGGCTGGAAGTTCTCTCCATGGCTTGCAGACAGAACCTTCTCACTGGGTCCTCACGTGGTCCTTCCTCTGTGTGGCCCCTGGGGTCTCTCTCTTCTTCTAAGGGCGCCCGTCCTATTAGATGAGAGCCCTACCTATGACATCATTTAACAATAATTAGTTCCTTTAGGGCCCAGTCTCCAAATGCAGTCACCTTGTGGGTGAGGACTTCAAAATAAGAATGGAGGGGTGAGAGGTGGAGGGGACACAGTTTGATCCACAACACTGTCCCGGACCTACTGGATCAGAACCTGTATTTTGACAAGATCCCCAGTGATTCGTGCGCACATTAAAGTTAGAGACTCACTGGTTTGGGTAGACAACTTCCCAGTCTTTATTTTTTATATGACTATATACGTAGGTGCTAAAATGGAATAAAGCTGTACGTGCTCCTTTGTAAGCTGCCTTTTCTGTTCCCGGTGCACATTCAGCACGTGCTGTCAGTGGTCCTATACGTCACTTACTGTGCCGTCATCGATGGTGGCCACAGCGTATTCCATCCTATGACAGATCTTAGTGTTGCTGACCACTTCCTCGATGGGGCGTTTATACTGTTTTCAGCTTTTCACTGCTACAAACACCACTGTAATGAACATCCGTGATATGTTTGTGCACCGCCGTGTTAATCTTAAGAAAAACTTGAACATAATAATTTTTCGCCCTGTAGGGGGCCCTCGCCAAACTCCATCCCCGCAGCCTGCGCGATCTGGAAGCCCATCCCAGCAGAGGCTCTCCCCGCAAGGCCAGCAGCCCCTGAGCCCCCCATCTGGGTCTCCGCAGCAGCGATCACCCGGCTCTCCACAGCTGTCCCGGGCATCCAGTGGCAGTTCTGCAAACCAGGCCTCCAAACCAGGCGCTCTCCTCACCTCCCAGCCCCGGCCCCCCGTTCAAGGCCGCAGTGCCTCCCAACAGGGGGAAGAGTCCAAGAAGCCAGCACCTCCACAACCTCATCTCAAGTAAGTGCTCTGGGGTTGGGCAGGGTAGACGGTGGAGATGGGGTGTGGGCAGAGCCTGGTAGACTCAAGGCAAGGACTCAGAGGACGAAGGAGGACCCACTGAGGCCTCACCCACATTTTAAGTGGATAGGAGGCCTCAAGGATGGACTTGGGTGTGGCCGCCAGGGCCCAGGAGGTCCGAGGAGAGCATAGCTCCCCCCACGATCCTCCAGATACTCATGCACCAGCTATCTCTTTCTGCGTAACAAACCTCCCTGTAGCTTAGTAGCTTACGAAAATAGCCATTTTCTTTGTTCGTAAGTTTTTGGTTCACCCATTTATTCTGAGTTTGACTCAACTGGGAGATTCTTGTGCCAGTCCCTCCTGTAGAGTTGCCAGATAAAATACAGGATGTCCAGTTAGATTTGCATTTCAGAGAAGTGATGAATAATTTTGAGTATAAGTATATTCTCAAACATTGCATGGGATATACTTATACTAAAAAAAGTATTCTTATGCTAAACCAAAAGTATTTTGTTTTTCTATCGGAAATTCAGATTTAAGTGGGTATCCTCTATTCTTAGTTATGAAATCTAGCAACCCTACTCTCCTGGGATCATTCATATGGCAGCAGTCATCTGGCATCTTCACTGGGGCTGGATGGTCCAAGAGGGCCTTACACACACATCTGCTGTCTGCTGGGCCCCTCTCTCCATGGGCCACAGGCTCCAGCAGGGTGGGCCCCGCTACCTCAGAGGGTAGAATTCTGTTCCCAAAGAACAAAAGTGGAAGCTTTAAGGCCTCTTGAGGCCCAGCTTTGAAGCCACACAATGTCACTTCATCCCACCTCATGCTTTTAGTCAAAGCAACTTCCATGGTTGAAGACTTGTGGCAGGAGGACCTGCAAAGCCATGTTCAAAAGGCTAGACCCCAGGGACGGGAGGGACTGTTCCTGTCATGCCACGTTTGTGGACGACCCATCACGACACACATGCTCATCCCCTTTCCACTCAAGCCTATCACTCGGTTCGAGCTCCCAGAGGTCCCAGATGTGTTTTCCTGGGAAAGCCCCTCCCTTCCTTCCCTGCCAAGCACTAATGTTGATAAGCAGAGTCTTACTCCCAGCATCCCTTGTCCACTTACCACGTGCCAAGCACTTCACGTAGTCGGGTTTTTTTTTTTTTTTTTTAATTCTCACAAGCTTAGGAGTTAGTAACTCTTATTATCCACATTTTACAAATGAGGAGGAAATGTCCAAAGTTCCCACTGTTGGTGAGCGGAAGAGCTAGGATTGAACACAGGGCATCCAGTCCACGGATCGGGCTAACCATGTGTTCGGACGGGTGATACATTCACATGGCCCAAAGATCTAGACGATATTAACCATATCAAAGCTATCCAGTGAAAACCCTTCCTCCCACTTTGTTCCTGACTGGTGCTCTCGTGGCCCCTGCTCCCCAGAGGTGACCACTGCGGTTAGGTCCCTGGGTGTTCCCCAACATCTCCTTGCACAAATACAAAAATATGTATTGGTTCCTTCCCCCCCACACACACTTTTTACAAATGGTTTTACTTACTATCCACCCTCTTCTCCTGCTTTTTACATTTAACAATAAATCCTAAAGCTCTTCCATCAATTCACTGAATTTTTTTTCCTTTCCACAGCTGTATCATACGCCGCCGTCTAGTTAGTTGTACTGTAATCTAACTCCTCCACCACAAATGGAAATTTGGTTTGCTCTTTCAGAGAAGGCTGCAGTGAATAACCTTGCACACGCACTGTTTCTCAGATGTACAGGCTCAGCTGCAGAGATGCCAGCAAGTGTGTTGTTGGATCAAAGGAGAAATGCATTTTGAATAGATATAGATATTAGCACGTGGGCCTCCAGGCAATGTGGCGGCATAGTTGACCGCAGACTCCAGAGTCAGATGAGCTGATTTCAAATCTCAGCTCTCCCGCTTAAAGCTGCGTGGCCTCAGAAACATGACTCAACCTGCCTGTGCTTCTCCTTCCTCACATGCAAAATGGGGACAGTAGTACTTACCCCATAGGGTTACTGTGAGGATGAGAGTGAGGTCCTGCCCAGTTAGTGCTTAGATCTGAGTATCTGAGGCAGCCTCTCACATGTGAAGAGGTGCAGCCCAGCCAATCACAGGACAGGCGAGGGCTTTGGAATCGTGGACAGTAAGTACTGACCCTGTAGTAACCCAATGACGCTGAAACCCCCAGGTTTGTTGCTTTAAAGTCGTACGTGGTTCAGTTCAAGTCAGCAGGTACTTATCACATACCAGAGTGCCGTGGACGGTAAGTACTGACCCTGTAGTAACCCAGTGACGCTGAAACCTCCAGGTTTGTTGCTTTAAAGTCGTACGTGGTTCAGTTCAAGTCAGCAGGTACTTATCACATACCAGAGTGCCGTGGACGGTAAGTACTGACCCTGTAGTAACCCAGTGATGCTGAAACCTCCAGGTTTGTTGCTTTAAAGTTGTACGTGGTTCAGTTCAAGTCAGCAGGTATTTATCACATACCAGTGTGCACCGAGGCCTGGGTGAGGCCTGTGCAGAATTAGCAAGGGGAACGAGACAGTCCCCACCTGGGAGCGGAGCTTGGTTCCTTTATGGTGACGGCAGGACTGTGTGTGGCTTTTACAGCATCTCTTCCTGGGTCTGTCACCTCCACTGGAGTGTGAGTCTCCTGAGAGCAAGGCCCCAGTTCTATTCATCTCCACAGCCCTGTCCCCTGGCACCAGGCGGGCACCCTGAGGATCCTGAAATGGCCGGCCGGTGGGCTAGACCTGCCCTCGCTTGTCCCGATGAGGGGAAGGAGGCCCTTGCCGAGGCCAGAGGGGCAGGTGGCACCTCCTGATTCTCAGGCCTGAGCCAGGAGGTGGAGGAGGGGTGGCCACCCCAGATGGGGTCCAGCCCTTCACAACTGGCCATACAAGTCAGTGCGGGGAGGCGGGCAAGCGGTGGAGTGGCCTCCAGTAACGCCTGCACCTGAGCAGCCTGGGTGGCTGGGAAGCACGTCAGCCCTGGGCACCCCTGTTACTTGGCATGAGCCCATTTCTGCACCTGAACCTGGAGGGTACCAATAACCCCCTTGCACATGTTAAAGACTGTGTGTGAGCGTCGGGACGCCTGGCTTCTCCCTGGGCTCACCCTGCCGTTCCCAGGAAGGCCCCTCAGCCCTTTCCCAGGCCTTGTCGCCCCCCCCCAACCCCCCTTGCCTTTCTGTTTCAGCAAATCCCAGTCCCTGACTAACAGCCTCAGCACATCCGACGCCTCCCAGCGTGGGACCGCAAGTGAAGATGAGGCCAAGGCCGAGACCATCCGCAACCTGAGGAAGTCCTTTGCCAGCCTGTTCTCTGACTAACCTGCCCGGGCTGGGGTGGCAGAGAGTTCGGGCGCACTCTCCTTCTGCCTCATGGTCCTTCTCAGCCTTGGTTCCTGAGGGGAACAGAATGGAGGGCCTGCGAAAATACTCTCTAATGCCTCTGACCCAGGGACTGAGGATCTCTGCGTGTTCCCACCTCCCTTTACCATGACGTTGCAGCGTCATCCAACCATGGTGGGCCTTTGAGGGCCCCTGGGTTCCTCACATCCGGCCCTAATGGCAACACATCGCCCTCCCACCCAGATGCTTGCTCCCCTGCCTCAGATAACCAAGTGAAATGTGCGTGTGTGGCTACTTTTCACATTTCTTGTTAGTGTTTTGCTTGCCTTTGGGGGACAGCCTGTCCAGGCCTGGCCTCACCCCTCCAGATGCAGGCGCTGTAGTGGGACCTCAGCAACATGGGAGGCAATAATCTTTTGACAGTGTTTTGCAAACAGAAGGACAAAAGCCCAGCCAGGGGAACCTACCACCTACCTGTGCTAGTTCCATCCAGGCTCCAGTTCGCCCCTCAGACCACAGGCCAACGCCCATCACCTGTGGCCACCAGTGGGCTCTTGAGAACCGTGGGAAGAGATCAGATGCCATGTGACCAGCGGGGGCTTTCAGAACATGGCAAAAAAGAGGGGAAGTCTTGAAGGGCCGCCCACGGCCAGACTTGACCACCAAGAGCCAACCTCGGGCTCTTTTATGAAGCATCACTTGTTCCCAGCGCAGGACGATGCCCTCAACTTCCCGAGGAAGGAGTCCGTCAGGGCTCCTCCGCCCGTCCCGTGTTACACACCCCAAGAACTCTCTGCATTCCCGTCAGGAAGGCTGTCTCCTCCTCAGGGACAAAGGAGGAACCAGAGTCAGCAGATCAGTGGCACAGGCTGAGAACTCCTAGGCCGCCATTTCCGACCGTTGACAGCAAGGCACGGGTAGGTCACTCAGAAGAGGGTCCCCTAGTCCCACATGTTTAGGAAACACTGTTTCTATTTCCTGTTTTGAGACTGGTAGGTACACATTACATGTCTCTCGGGCTTCCTGCAGTAAAGGAATGAGCTTTCACCTGGTTAACCCAAACTTATTTGGCTAAACAAGTTCAGTGACTCCCTTTCCAAGACCCTTTCCCTACATCAGATGAGGGGCAGGGTTGCCCCGAATCACCATGCACCCGGTGCTAGAAACATGGTAGGTGCCAGAACCAGCCTCCTGGTCTCACCAAGAGTCCAGGACGTTAGAACATAGCCGCTTGCTCTCCCTGTACAGCCGACTTTCCTACTTAAGACATGTCCTCCCCTCCCTGTTGACAGAGGAGAGGATGCTCACGAGAAACATGTCCTTGGCCTGGAGCTACATTCTAATAGAGGAGTGAGAGGAAGCTGGTAGGACAGGGCAACACCAGGCAGCCTGCATGTCCTGGGGAATCAAGAACACAGAGACCACCCGAGGCAATCATCCCTCTTCCACGCTGGAGGGTAGGGTCAGAAAAAGTCAGTCTCACTTGATTCACGCTTAGTGATAAGATGCAGCTCAAGACACAGCGCAGGGTGGTCATGGGCTGCACAGTTTCTCAAAGTGTGGGCACAGCTAGCTTCATTTCAGACCCAGGGAGTCAGGATTTCTCATCATAAGGCCCAGACCTTACGATTGTCTGTCTCCCCAAGTATTTGGCATTTATGCTGAGGTTAGAGCAGCAGCCCTGAGCCAAGCTGGTGGAGAGGCCAGGGACCCAGTCCTCTGGTGAGCAAACCCTGCAGCTCCGTAAACAGTGACTGCATGGCTTGAATTTTCCCCTTCCTGTAATCTGTCCCTTGTCCCTAAAAACATCTCAATATTCATGCGCTCTCTCCCAGATACTCCAGCTACAATAGCACACACTTCTATCAGGCCGGGCATCCGGATTTTATGACCATGTACCCGTGATCCATGATGTGACACTGTAACTGGCCCATGGGAGCACATTTTCCCACTGGTGTGTGTATGGGGGTAGAGACCAACGATGGATGGCCTCGGGAGGGCACAGATCCCCTCTGGCGTCGGCTAGCTCCCATTCCTTCCACACATTCCACCTTCAATCGCTGTGACAGTTTTGAGTGGGAAAGGGCAAAACGATGTGAGGATGGGAGTCACTCTGGGGAGATTCTGAAAGGATGTTTGTTGTGTTTCGCTTTATGTCACAACTTCAACCCAAAGCCAGACTAGCACTTTCCCTCCAGGCTGACCTGCGGAGGCTGAAACAGCAGCAGGATCCATTTGGTTTGTGTGAACGTGGAGCACAGTGAATGGGGGTTTAAGGACATAGTCGCAGGGACACTGCCACCAGCACAGGGGAGACTCTTGGTCTGGTCTCCCTCCTGTCACCGTGGTAGGATGGCACCGTGTTATCTAGGTTGTGAAGTCAGCTTTCCAGGGACACTCAGTCGGCATGTCCTCCCTCTTCCATCACCTCTGTGTTCTCTTCATCATTACTGTTCTCCCTCCGAATGTTCAGTGCCTCTGAGGAGGCAGGGAGGACGGGCCTCACCCACAAGGTCGCACATACCGTGGCAAGACCCAGGAGCCCCCTCCGGAGGTTCTCCGGCATTTGCAGCTGAAGGAGCCTCATGAGCCAGGCACCGGGCACACTGCTTGGCACCCCGGCATTTAGGACATGCTTTAGGAAACTAGGAGACTAGTCAAATGTACATGAAGTGTTCAGATTGGAGAAAAGGGCGGTCTTTAAAGGAATCTCAGTGTGAGGAAGAGTCGCACTGACGTATTAGGAAGCTGAAGAAAATCTGTGGCAGTTTTCTAGCCTCAGAGAGAGGGCTCAGATTCCCCAGGGAGCCTGGGAAGGAATAGGAGCGAGCCGGATCAGGGATCACACAGCCCAGGGCCACCAGGGCGGGAGCCAAAGGGACCAGGTGCCAACTTCAGCGTCGGTCAGATGAGGCTCGCAGAGCAGAGAGCAGGGCCGTGGAGCCCCACGCAGACCACGCACCACAGCGCAGAGCCGCATGGTCACCGTGGCCCCCGGAGCCTGCCTGTCCCAGCGCCGGGAGCGGATGGCTCGGGCTCTATTCCACTTCACCTAATGGGTCAGGGCTCGTTCTGCTTCATGCGCTTAGCGCTGCTGAAAGGACAGGGCCGAGTCCCAGGTTAGGCCGGTCAGGTGAGCTGGCAGGTGCGGCAGGGACCGAGCCAGGTGGAGGAGCAGGTCAGGACCCATGTGCACTTTGCTTGTCCCACACGTTTCTGGATGTGCCTGGAGAGCGTGCTGGGCCGGGACTCAACTGGATTGACCGGTGTCAAAAGCTGTCCCGACTCCCACACGGCCCCTGATAAAATTCAGAGATTCGGTCTAATATTTGGACTCTAAGAGAAGGCAGCATTTGGGGTTTGGTTGGAGACGATTAGAAGTCTGGGCAACAAGCAAGTCGCATCAGTCCGTCAACCAGGCACAACGCAGCACGGGCACAGAGGCTCCCTCGTGTTGCAGAGACAAATAGGCGGCCCCAGTAGGTGGGACCGCGGCTCTCCGGGCGGCCGGCCGAGAGGAGAGCACGGCCAGGAAGTGATTTCTGAAGGCAGGGGGCACTGCTTTTAAGGCGACACCAATCAGAAACGAAACGTTCCTTCCACGAGGCACGCGTGTGAATCCTTTCCATTCCCCTTTGCCCTCCATCGTGTGTTCCGGTGGGTCCTCCCACCTGCGAGTCCCATTTCCAGAGCCTCCCGGGGGAAGAACCCGCTCTCTGCGGCTCCTCCGCGGAGTCAGGGGCAGGAGCGGGCGAGGCCCGGGCAGCCACTGCCCCCGAAAGGAGACACGCCAGTCTTGGCGCCGCCGGAGCCGAGGGAGCCCAGGGAGCCGAGGGAGCGGAGTCCAGCTCCGTCCGAAGAATTAGGGAGACGTGAGGCCCAACAGCGGTCTCAGAACTGGAGGGCCACGCGAGCGCGGAGCACAGAAGTCCACCGTTCTTACGGAGGCAGTCACCGAACCTTACGGGAAGGAAAGGGCCCCTCCCGTGGTTTGAGCGCAGCCACGGCCAAGCGCATCTCCACTCAGAGGGAAGGGGGGAGAAAGGGCAAGCGCCCGTCCGGGAGATCGGCGGGGGAAACACTGGGCGGTAAAGTCGTGAAGGCTCCGCGATGAAGAACCGCGTCTTCCCGGCCCACCTCCCGAGCGCTCTAAACCGTCTCGCCTCCATTCCAGTGTTACCAGTGATGTCAGAAGTCACACAGCGACCGTGCTGCTGCCAAGCCGTGAGCTCACTCTCATTACACACCAGCAATACATAAAGCTCCAGTTTCAGCCTGATGAAAAGAATGTAGGATTTGACAAGCTTCTAACTACAAATTTAGCCGCTCAAGAGGAAAAGCTAGGAGGCTGGTTTAAGAATTTAGAATTAGAATAAGCCACTGTTCGAGGCCTGCAACCTCAGGCCTCGGCCCAGCGCCAGCATCCTCAGCTAGATCGGTCCTATTGCCAGGAGGCCTGAGGGGAGTGTCAGAGAGGAGCAGCACCTGCATCCGTGGGACACAAGCACCATCCGCGGACCTCTCAAGGACCATCCAAAATGACTGCATTTTACAAACTTGTCTTCTAGTATTCGGTGCTTCTGGTCATCACTCCGTCCTTGCACTCCACACCACCCCCCAACCCCCAGTGCAGCCTGACACCCCAGGACAGCCAGAGACAGAGCAGGGTAGACCCACCAAAGCTTCTGGTAGTTCTTCAGCCCAGACCCAGTTAAAGCCACACAGCATCTAGTGGACGCTTTTTTAAAAAGCTCAGATAAATAGCTCAGATACTATAAAATACCACAGAAAGAAATGTCAAAGCCCCAATCCTTCGCCTATATACATTAAGCTACTTAAAAGTGGCATGGCCTCTAGAAAACCCTATTATTGACTGAATTTTCTTCACTGTGATGGGAATAAAGACTATATGTGTAGCAAAAAAATATTTTCACATGTAGGACTCAAAATATTCTTGCAGCATAGAACATTCCAAGCCATTTCCTTATATGCAAAACAGGTTTTTTAAAAAGCAGGAAAACATTGACAATATTCCTAAATATTGTCTGCAAATACTAATAGTGTTCTATTCCTGTGTTGTGATTTGGATTTTAATTTGTCACAATAGCATGTTTCTATAGTTGTATGAGAAGACATGTGTGTTTGGCCTTTCTCTTCTAAAATGAATAAAACCTGAATTTTGTGTATTTTAAATCTTAAAAGTAAAATGTTCTTCAAATAATAGGAGACTATCTTTGAAAAACAAGTGCCTGACCAGCACTTAAAGCAGTAAAACTGATGTTAAAAGATGTCACCTACTTAGATTACAAGTTAGGCACCAAGTGTTCCAAACACAAGGAAAAAAAATTCCACTCCAGGAGGAGCCAGAAAGAGTCCCTAGAACCCAATGTTTGTCAAAAAAAAAAAAAAAAAAATGCTGCTACAGAGCCCAGAGGTTTCACTACTGAACCCGAGAAAGACCTGCAGAGAGAGGAGGTGACGGAGCAGGTGGGTGTCCACAGCACCCACCCCAAGTCCAGTTCAACCGAACTAGCTTGGTTTTTACTCATTTTGTAAGTCAGTCTTCTGCAAATGATTTTGTTTAAAGAAAGGGTGCAACTAAAACATAATTTTTTAAAAATCCCCTGCAACAATCTGATGACATTGAATAGGTTTTCTGATCATTCTGAAATCTCCAAGTAATGTTGTGAAGCTGTTCTGAGTATTTATTCTCTTTCTGTAATAAAAATCAAGACTGCCACGTGACTTATATGTTTTGTTTTTTTTTTTAATCTGGTGCAGAACATTATCGATGAACCACCTTCATTCACTCAAGAGGGGAATTCGGGGCGGGGGGTGGGGGTGGTGTAGGTCAGTAGCTAGCTATTCCCAAGGTCAACCTGGTCATACAGTGACCTCTGGGCCCTACCACCCCTGGAGCTTTAAACAGATCTACTGAAAGGCCACTGTGAGTGCATTCCTCACCATCACAATCAGAAAACACTAGAGATCAGCACCCCAACAAGATGACATCAAAACCAAACAAGCTCCAGAAGTGAGATTACAAATCAATCACATGAATGGTGGCCTGCTGTCAGTTGGCCAGCCCCTGCTGGGCCTTAGGGGAAATCTGTCACTCGGGCCACCCCGCCCTGGCAAGGTGGGGCGAGGTCCCGGAAGCGGGCCAACAGGATCAAAACGTGGTCTGAGTGGAGGGAACTGGCTGGGGGTCTCCCCAGGCCCGGGAATGAGTGAATTGATGGGGTCCCCAACAAAGGGAAGTGTTAATCTTTCATCATATTCTCCACCAATAATTCCTGGAGGAAGGAGAGAGCTAGGAGGAAAAGGCCTGGGGTGCCAGGGGCTGGGGCCAAAGGGGATGGGGTGGGGCGATGAAGGCGGGAACATCATGTGGCGCGCTCTCTGAGCTTCTTTTCTTTGTTTGTACCTCTTCCTGTACAGCTGTAGAAACACAAGAACGAGATACCGTAAGTGATCTGGATGTTTCCCCAAAGTTCCAATTTGCTTCCACTGCGCTATCTACACTTTCCTCTTCCCACACTACGAAGCAGACAAAGGAACCAGTGCACACGAGAGAACGGTTAGCAGTTTCCCTCCCCACGAGTAGGTAGGAGCTGGGCATACAAGGCCGAACCAACTGTTCTCTTCAACCACAGGGCAACCAAGCAACTGTGCCCATTTGGAGAAACACTGAGTGACCTGTACTGTAAAGGTTCTAATCCAGAGCTAACCAATACACGATTTTAGGTCAGCCTTTCCTGAACATGGAAAACATAAATATATGTTGAGAAATATCATGCCACAGAATATAAAGTTAAGTTACTGGGGGCAGGAGGAACAGCATTTAAGCTCACTTTTTCACCTAAATCATGTTCCATCTCAACTTAAACCACAACAAAAGAAAAATGCCAATTTCAGAGGCTGGCACATCTTCCTAAGGAGCAGTGCTGTGCACTGAGGATAGTCTGAGGACCCTCCAGCCCACGAGCCTCCCCGTTTCTCTCAGTCCCGTCAACGTCTTGTACGGCAGGCATCTGCACGTCAAACAACATTCATTCTTTTCACAATGTACTATTCTAATGACTTGAACAGCCAGACGAGTCCAGCACAGAAACTCAACTTAAAATTTTTTTGCAACAGAGAAAGATAGAATGTTTTTTATAAAATCAAGGTGAAAAACAATGCTGTGATAAGACTCCTTTTTCTTGAGTCTAAAAGTTAAAAACACCTTTACTGAAAATGAGCAACAAATAAAAACAGATTTCATTACATAACAAAAGTAATCAATATGCCCTTAATGTATTAACTCACTAGTTATTGCTGTGCTTATGTTAACATTAGCCTCGATATTAATACCTACTTCTTTCCAATCTGTGTCTCGAGCTCTAACAGTACCATCTATAAAGAAAAAAAAAAACAAAAAGATTTAAAATGCTTCATGCATCCAGCATTAAAGAGCAATTTTGCTTTTGTCCTAAGGAAACTGAAGCTTAGGATTCAGCACAGAAAGGAACATGAATCACTTGTTTACCACATCCTGCAGGACCTGCACCTCTTGCGCCTCACTCAAACCGCTCTTGCTGAAGGCACCAGTCACCGTTCTGTGCTCGTGGGAAGTCTGTGCAGGGGCACCCAGGGGACGTGGAGGAACATGAGCTGTCCCTGCCCCTCCCTGCCCCAGCAATCCCCTGCTGCGCCTCCTCCCCTGTCCCATCTGAGTGCAGCTGCTGCCTCTAATCCCGACTCTCTGTGACACCTACTGGGTGACAATCTCTGCCCATCGCAGCCCATCAGAACTACAGGGAAAGCGGACCTGAAGTTTCCTTCCATATCTGGGTATTTTCCCCCAATCAGAGAAGCATGATCCAGACAACTCAATATTTTTTAATATACTTATTTACTTGAAATATGTGAAATGAGGAAAAAGGAAACTCTTCAATTTAAGTCTAATGAAGAGTCTCCATAAAAGAGAGGCTTCCTGAGAAGCTATTACATGGGCATGGAAGGAAGATTTTATAAAAGTTCCAGTCCCATAACATGGTGGCCATAGGGAAATTCATTAGAAAATCTGAACCCTCGGCTTACAGACAAGCTTGTGGACCACAATCTGGAAATGAAATAGAGACTAACTGTATTTTTAACCTGAATTTGAATATGACATAAAAGGGCTTTTTTGCCTATTTTTTATCATAGCCTGGTTTTTTGGTTGGTTCCTCTATATACTCTGGTCATTCTTTTCATTCTTGACTATAATTATTTTTTTAAAATTTGAGATGACACTTGCTGCCTCCTAGAACAAAATGATACTCTGAACCCCGGACTCGGCATAAATAATGTCAAACAAGGACCTTAGGAATCAAGGGGGAGGACACGGAAAAACCAGGTCATTCACTTCTTACTTTTGAAGGGAAAAAAAAGGTTTTTTAACAATCCAAATGATTCTACATAATATTCCTAGTACAAATAAGGAAGGGAATCTACCCGCCAGACTTTTACAGCTGCCAAGATGGTATGTTATACATAGCACCATCATTTGCATTTTCTTGATGTGAACCACAAATATTTTTTACATTGCAACACAATATATACCTATATATACGTATACTGAAATAGAAATTTTTAACTATTTCATAAAATACATACTGATTTTTTTTTTAATGACCCATTACATCAATTTCATGACCCACCTCAGAGTCAAACCAGTTTTAAAAAACACTGATATGCAGAAAAGAAATACCAGTCAGGCTTCTAGGCTTCTATCTGGGAATCTTGATACACCAGGTAAAGGGCTTTTACATTTGGGGTAACATCTCCCCATCCCCAAGTTCCACTGTCATCACTGCTGCAAAGATCACCAGGTCCCCATAAATGAGATTACATGAAATAAAGCTTCCCCAGCAACATGCCACAGGGAAGCAAGCAGGGCTCTCTTAACTTGTGCACAAGGTCACAACCATGGAAGTCATTTGGAAATGCGCCAGACCGCTAAGTCAGATACGGAGGATAGTCTAAAAAGAAAGACCAAACTTGAAATTTTTACTATCCTGAAATATTCTAGTTCATCTACTGGGCTATTTGTGTTATGGGGAACACACACACACACACACACACCAAAAAAAAAAAAAAGCGAAGAATTTTCAGGATACAGGCAAAGTATACAAGGCTTAGAATCTTCCAATAAAGCTGTTAGGATTATTTGCAACTCTTTTTTTAAAAAAAAAAAAGAACCTACAACTAAAAACTTTTAGCAAGCTAAATAACTATGGTAAGAGAGATTAGCATGTCATAACAATCACCTCGAAAATCCCTCAGATATAAACACCTCCAGAGCAGCTGGTCATTTGAAGCAATAAGGAGGTCACGACAAACCGCAGACAAAGAGAGAACAGAACGAACATCCAAAAGTCGGAAGATCCGCAGCTTCAGCTCCAATGGGAGGACCACCAACCCAAATACGTCTGGCAGGTTCAGGGCTACAAGGAAAAAAGGAACAGGTATCACTGAGTAAAGAACATCTGGCTCTCCCCACATAGTTATTAACAAAGTTACCAACTTGTTCCTCAATTGGAGGGTAGTCTTCCTCACCCAAGTATGCAACACCTACAACAAACTTCAACCCCACAGCGACCAGATTGCTACTTCTAAGTCCCTTATTCCCTATTTTGGTGGAAAGACAATTTCCATATCTGTAAGATGGGTTAATAGTACTGTCTACTTCACTCAGTTGAAAATTAAATGTGTGAATACATGCAGAATTAGCAAGTACTATTATTTGAGGTCTAGCAGACTAGAAAAAAGGAAAGGAGATAAATTTCAGAAGCAAGCTAAGAAGGGAAAACAATAACAATAACATACTCCAGTCAAATGAAAATTATTATTAGCTCCTTTAATAGATGTGATACTGTTCTCCACTAGCAAAGATAATCAAAATCAATAAAGGATTTTAAAATTCACATTTTTCTCTTCATCACCACCACCTAAAGACAATGACTGTGGTAACAACAATCTTGGCCCAGGCAACTGGAAACCTAAAATATTGCAATACACAGCAGATAAAAGCCACATATCTGTATAAATCTGAAGTTATTTTCCAGCTGAAGGATTGTGGTAGACTAGGATTCTCATTTTTCTAGCCTATAATTACACTTCCTCACCACACTGCCATCAGGCTCAGCCATTTTGACTGGTTTTGTCCAATGAAATAGGAGTGGAAGTGGCATACCACTTCCGAGCAAAAGCTTTAAGAACCAACACATGGCTGGGCCACTGGCCCTCTTTTCCCTCTGCTACAAGAAGGGCATATCCTGGAGGACTACTCCTGTGGCCACAGCTAACCCACACACAACAGGTACATGAGTGAGAAGAATAGGTATTTGCTTTAAGACACTGAGATTTTAAAATATTTTTGTATTACAACACAAATAAGAGCTAGCTAATATAAAAATTTTGAATGAATTCTAAATCTCACTAAAATAGCTTCATTATCTATAAAATGAAACTAAAATCTCCTTCAAAGTTGTTAGCATTAAATAAGAATGCATGTAAAATATCCAAAGTACCCATAGAGCCCAATAAATCATATTTAAAAACCTAATACCCAACTTACAGGCTGTATATTATTTATGTGTTTACTGAACGAACACCTACGTAAGGACCAGACCCTGTGTTGGGCCATGAGAACACAAAAGTGGACAAGACCTGTTCCCTGCTCTCCAGGTATTTAAAAGCTCAAGTGGAAAAACCTCATATCGACAATATTGATACAGCAGAGGACAGGCTGCAATAAAGATGCACAAGATACTGAGGAGACACCAAGAGGGAGTAAAAACCACGTTAAGGAATTAACATTGAAGCTTATCGCTTCTCGGCCTTTTGGCTAAGATCAAGTGAAGCTTAGTTGTAAAAAAGCAGAATTTCACTAGAAGGAGAAAAGAGGCAGAGGAGAATTTCACTATGTCAGAGTCACAAGCAGAACATATAAGCTTTTCCTACTCTTTCTAGCTGTCTGACCTGTGATCTTTTATCATCTCTCACCTTGTCGGGTAAAAGCCAGAAGAGGATACACCAGCTGGTCTTTGAAGAGTCGAGAGAGCTTCTGAAGATCTTTGTATATCTTGGCTACATTTTCCCCTAGAAGATATATTTTTAATGAAAAAATCAAAACACAAAATTAAGTGGCAAAACTTGAAATGGTATCCTCTACTTCTGCCAAGCCAAAGTGGTAAATTTTCACAAATCATTCCTACATGAACAGATATGAACCAAAGTCTCTAGAAGAAGAAGAAATATATAGTGTGTGGCTCTGAAAACTAAATCTTAGATGTAAAGCTAAAAATCTCAGTTTCAAATAGCGCTGCAGGCAACTTATATAGCTCACAGGCTATAGTTATGGTAGGAAATATTGTGGGGTGTGAATTGTACACACAACACAATTTCCTGAGCACCTGGCTCAACTGCCCAGGTGCTAGGAGTGTACGGTGGGGGACCACTCTCCAGATTTCAGAAGGAGAACGGTATTTGTCACCTTGATGACCAGGTTGGCAACTGTGTCAAGCATTCTTCAAGCTCTCTCTCAACATAAGTAATTCTCCCTAAGTAAGAGACAAATACTCTGACCCCCATTTTAAAAACAGGACAAGATAATGAAAGCCTGTCCAAGGCCTTACAGTAAGTGGCAGAGCAGGGTACAAAATCTAAGTCCGGCTTCCACGCACCCATTTTAGCCACCTCACTGCTACTCCAGAGTGTGTGTCACAGGTCACCAGACCTGGCATCACCTGGAAACTGTTCAGCACTACTGAATCTCAAACCTATGTTTTCATAATCAGAATCTGCATTTTCATAAGATGCCCAGATGATTCACCTGTACACTGCATGGGAAACACTGCCAAATACCACTGAAGTCCCCATTGCGGTTCCACTTATTTGTACCAGGTATATAACCTTGAACTCTCTGGCCCACATTGGCTTGCTCACCTGTCTAAAGGAGACACCACCACTGCACCAAAGACTCGTTAAGATGTAAAGTGAAAAACAGATAATATGCTTGCTCCCTCCCTATTCTGTGACTAGCTCCTTCACTATCTCTAAGAAATAAACACTCCTTTTAATTTGATAATGAAACGAGAAAAGATACATAGCAAATCTCTAAATCTTCACTGCATGAACTACAATCTTGACTTGAAATAAAATGTCAAGATGTTTTAAAAAATCAATTTGGTTTATCGCCTTTATTCATGTGTGAAAACTGACCTTTTTAAACAAGTTTTTCCTTCAGTTATTTATTATAAAAGTAATTGGGAACTTACAAATAAGTATATATGAAGTACCCTATTATAAACCACAATAAAAAGTAATTAAAATGACTTGTCAGATGAGCAGCGCTATATAACCTTACCCAACATTAAAGTACTATATTAAAAATATTTAATTAATACAGTCCATAACCTACTGTAATAGAACAGTATTAATTTTCTTCTTCCCCTTCACTTCCTGTCTCTTTAACAGAAACCAGATAAGAAATATGGATCTGAACTACATTCCTATAAAAGTTTTCTTTAAAAATAGGCTCAGGAGTCAAATCTATTCCAATCTTGAATTCCACCATTTATTAGCTCTATGACCTTGAAGTAATTTAACCTCCTCTAGACATGTCTGCTAATCTGTAAAATGCACATAATAACCTCTGCTATTGTGGAGTGTAGAGTATTTCTACTCTCAAAGCAGGTCCTCCCTAGTGTGAAAGGAATATAGGGTTGTGGCCAAGGAATTTCAAGTTTTTCTGGTCCCAAAGGTAAGACCATCTTCAGAGCTTTATCAGTCTAGTTTATACATCTCCAACAGGGGCAGCATCATGCACAATGGGACAAGAACTGGTTCTTAAAGGGCAAACAAAACAAAACAAAAGCCCTAGCTCTACCATTGGTTTGACCTTCCAAAGGACCACAGTACACAAATGAAAATACACTCTATCTATGGTATTAAAATTTGGGAGAGAATAGATGGAGGATGAATTTTCTACAAAAGCTCCTCAGGGAATTGATCATGAAAAGAGGGCTGAGAAAACACTGGTCTAGTGTGATGTTACATGTTCAGAGACCATTATAAACATGTATCTGCCCATCCCCTTTTCCCATCAGTTGGGGTTCATGGAGATTCATGGAACTCATGGCCCGAAGTCCCCAAGGAACCAACAAAAGTAAGTCTCTAGGCCTTCAAAGCAAAGACCTAGATCTAGGCAGCCTTCTCTCAAGGACACCGCTGTTACTGCCACCACCACAGGGCACCACCCTATGCCACATCTGGATTTTAAAACCCTCTTAAATTTACTAGGAGAATGAAATGGAATTGCATCTGTCAAGGCACAGGTCCAGCACAAAACGAGCACTTAAAGATGTGAGTTTCCCTCTCATGTCCTCTCCTTCAACTGCCTACCTGCATCTCATACTTGGATTTAACTGAAAAAACAAAACTTGTCTCTGCATTTATTAATAATCTTATAGGATACAAGCAAAACCGTGCCTAGAATGGCAACTTCTCGTAAAGTTCCAATCTGATCAAACAGCAACCAAATCTATGCTGGTTTAAGCCAACATTCTGAGTAGTTTTTCCTCCAATAATCTTCACTAATGATGGTGCATTGTACAGCTTCCACAAAACACAGATCCTCTCCATATTGGTTAAATATGATGCTGGAAAAATCCAAAGATTAATTCAGAAATTAGAATATCAGCATAGTGTGGGATGAATTACATACTTCTGTCATTCCATAATGGCAATATAAATATAACCCAGCACTCCAAGACTCTAAGAAAAGCAGGAAAGAGATACTCTGCAACATGTCTTAAATTTGCTTTAATCTCATTCAGAAAGTTTCAATCTCTCAGACATTTCCTTTCAGGTGTTCTAAAGTGAGCATCTCAAAGCTTCATCCCCAAAGTTCAATCATGCTTTTCTTACCTGGTTCTGCTCTGCAAATAAATGATTCTGGCAGCAGCTGCAATCTTTTCACACTTCTGAGCTCAGTGTTGATCTTTAGAGTAGCTGTAAATAAGGAAAAGAGAGACACACAATTCTTTTCAGTTCATTAATGGCCTTCATGTTTTAGCATGGGTTTGCATTTCCCTGTCCCAACATACAAAGGACACGTTACAGAAAACAAAGTGCTCTATGTTTATTTCCTTTCCCTCACAGCAAAGTGTAAAGCTGCCATCACATCAAGTAAAATCACTCTAAAACACCTTTAAAAACTAAAGTATGGGGAAGCCTGGGTGGCTCAGCAGTTGAGTGCCTGTGTTCAGCCAAGGGCGTGATCCTGGAGTCCCAGGATCAAGTCTCACATCGGGCTCCCTGCGTGGAGCCTGCTTCTCCCTCTGCCTGTGTCTCTGCCTCTCTCTCTCTCTCTGTCTCTCATGAATAAAATCTTTAAGATTTAAAAAAAAAAAAAACTAAAGTATGCACCCTTTATATAAAACCCAATAGGTATTACCAATAGCACCTTATTAGTAACTTAAAGATATACAGCAAGGTTAGTAAGAGGCAGTGAAACCATAATAAATCCATTACTTCTAACAAAGTCACTAAAAACTCCACTTATTTTTTTATTTAACCCCTGGCAATGAATCTTTCCTTGTTTATTAAAAGAATCCTGCTAGGTTTTCACATCATCTTTCTAGACCCAAAGGACCAATCTTCTTGACATCACCAGAGGGTTCAAACATTAATCATATATACAAAGGCGCACTTCATCTCATTCCATGAAAGGCCAGTGATGTGCTTATGCACATGTGCCCTGAACAGGAGGTCTTGGGTGAAGGAAAGACTTATGGACACACTGCTCCTTTTCAAAGAATCAAGCCTGGAGTGGCTGGCTGCCACACAAGTCTACAAGTAGCTGATGTGCCAAGAACAGTAAAAGAACAAGATAACAGAAACTAAGAAGCCATGGAGAGATCTAGCAGCCATTCTCTTTATGTTACAGATTCTGACACCAGTGAAGAGAGGCTATTATCCACGATGTTAAAGTGCTTTTCTAAGAAACAGAAGCAAAAATGAGCATGAGCACCTCCTATGTACTGCTGGGTAGCTTCAGCCTTGCAGTTATGATGGGATGGAGCAGAACGACGGGGAAGCAGAAACTACTGATGTTCCGTGTTAAGAACTCCCAGTGGGAAGTTTCACTTGCTCACTGTAATGAACACTGAGGAGACAGAACTAGTCCTCCTGCCACTGGAAAGTCACATCCTGACAAATGGGGATACCACCAAAGCTGTTAAAGCTGTTCAAATCTGAGACTTGAAAGGAACATTTCAAAGAATCTAGTTAGTGATTAAAGGGAAGTAGCAGAAATCACATCACGAGGAACCTGGAACTATCTTTCATTTCAAAGATCAAGACAGTGTAGGATGATGGTTTTCAAAATAAATTTTTGCAGAACAAACATTTTTCAAACAAAATTTTACAAGAGACCTCAATAAATGTAACAGACAAATATGGTGCTGCTCCAGGTTCAAGTGGCAATACGGGGTCTCCTAAGCCGCCTCCTCCACCTCAGCAGAACCAGTAGCTGCTGAGACTAGGGGCTAAGGTGTATGGAAGCAACTGCCTTTGCTCCATGAAAGGTGAGCTCTCCTGGAAAATTGAAAATGCAGTCATTCCAATCTCACCATACTATCTTATCCAGCTAAGGGGATAAACCTTAAAAATCAAAGCAGAGCAGAAAAAAAAAAAAAAAAAAAAAAAGGCAGAGCAGAAAGGAAAGATTCCAGTCACTCCGCTAGCTCTCCAGAATGTGTGATTATGGGCTCGTTCCACAGATCATGGGTAGATAGAGACTTCTGATGGCTTCGAGCTAAAATGAAATACAAAAATGGAATGCAAAGCAATCCCTGTGAAACTGCCAATATAAAAGAAAACTACACAAAGCAACTACTCAGAGTGACCTTCCTGATGGCGCGGGTGTGGGGGACAAGCGCACACACACTAAGGCAGTGCTTAGCTGTGTTTGTAAGCATCACTGTTCAGAGACAGGATCAAAAGTGATCCCCACTCAATCACCTCTTACCACCTCTCAGCTCCAGACCTCGGTCAAAAAAATAAACATAAAGTCATCCACAGGCAGACAGAGCCCATATGTAATAGATCATCTCACTCCAATGATTACAACACCCCCTGAAGCAAAAGCATCACAAGGGTAAGATAGCTGAAGGGCATGGCTGCCCTGGGAGAGAAGTCTGCCGGACTGAACATCAACCCATGTATCCTATGACCTTTCAGACTCGTGTTATCAGCGGCCTAGGGATTAAGAGACAAGAAAAACTCAACTAGATCACGACAGCCAGTCACTGAAGCAGCCGGAAGATGTCTGGAGAGGAACAGGTAGGTCAGCTCTGTAAACTGACAACTGTGGCCGTGCCATCCAATTACCATTTATGACAATCAGCGTTCCCAAAGGCACACAGGTGAGAGCAGCAGAGCCGCCCTCGCAGAGAGGATGCGTGTACTGCAGCTTATACACACCACCTGACTTCCAGTTCTCAGGCATGGACAGAGCTTTAGCCTCAGTCCCCTGGGGAATGAAATGAAAGAAACAAATAATGAGGAAAAGTATTACTCTCATAAAGACTAAAAATCCAAGAGGCCCCTAACTTGTCTGGAAATAAGCATTCCATACAGTCCCCTTAAATAAAGTTTGTCAAATCATTACTATCGTTAGTAAAATTTTGATAGAAAAATGAGACAGGGATTGATTTCTCTCTTTAAAGACTCACATCTCTGCCCAGCAAAGCCCTATCATTATTCAAGACCTACAGCTCAAAGATCATTTTGTGAGTCCTTAAAAAAAAAAAAATCCTGTTTGTCATTCTCTTCTACACCCTAACATTCTGTTCATACTCCTATTGCTACACACTTCTATTATGTTAGAATACATCATATTTTTCTTTTTATTTGTTTCTCTCCCCCGCTTACAGACTCCTTATATCCTGATTTCCCAGCTCAGAGCACTGCATGCTGCGGGTGTTCAATGATCACTGAATTGCTGCTCTACAGCTCTGTTACTCATAACATGGCCCACAGACCAGCAGCATCACTACTGTGTGGGCATATGCAGAGGCTCAGGCTTTATCCTAGACTTACTACATCAGAATATGCATTAGTAAGATCCCCAGGTATCCTCAGGCACACCGAGACGCTCTGTTCTCCTCCATGACTCTCTGGCATCTCAAATACACAGATATCTGTCCTAGAATTTAACCAATATAGTATGACAGATTGTAGACTGCCTCTCTCCCCCACTCCTGGACTACAAGCAACCTGAGAGCAGGGACAAAAGCACTGCATCTGTCACTGGAGATACTTACCAAATGGAAAATGAATGAATGAATGAATGAATGAATGAATGAATGAAAGAAAGAAAGAAAGAAAGAAAGAAAGAAAGTCCCTCTCCCTCAATGAATCTTACTAGATTACTGGCAATTCAAAGCCATTAACATCAGAAATAACTCAGTGAGCCATCCATGTACACATGCCCATCCCACAGTCTTGACCCACAGTTTTACTACGTTATCCTACATCATCTTTTGTCTTTAATACAGAACTCTAGAATACCACAGTACCCCAGTGATGTTTATTAATACACCACCATTCCCAACGGGAAACCCTAATAAGACATTTGATTTCTGCTCATAGTCTCACCTGAGGTATGTAACCTGACTCCAACATGAGAAGATGTATCGATATTATCAAGGCATCATTGGGATTAGAGCAGTCAGCTGACTGATACAGGATCTCTAATGAATGTGGCACTTGCCCTTCCACCGATTCACTGCAGAGCATCGGTTCCAAGGGAAAGACACCTGTGCCCTCTTCCATATCCACAACATCTTGAACTGACCCAGCTTCAAAATTCTGACTAGGTCCCGACTGAAAAAGATAACAAAAAGTATGAATTCATTAAATAGACTTTTATTTTTACACAGTTTACATTGTATCCTAAAGTGAACTCAAATGAGTACTCAAAGTCAAAGCACATTATTAGTTTCAGAAATGGGACACATTTTAAGTGAGCCCTCCTAATTATGAGCCAGCAATCTACTCCTCCATCTTGAATTCCCTATCTCCATTAATTCTGGCCAGTATGCCAAAACCTGGAAATCAACCTAGCCTTCTCCCTCCACCATACTAAACTCCACCTCTCACGTGACTGGTCTTCAAAGTTCCACTGAATCAACCTCCTAAACATCCCTAGAATCTGCCCAACTATTCCCCAATGGTACTTAAGACTCTACCTTCTGGCTTCCAGCAGCAGCCTCCCCAAGTATCCCCGACTCCACTTGGTTTTCCAACATATTCCACCCACTGCTGCCAGAGTTTTTGACAATTAAGAATCCAACTATGTCGCATGTCCCAGCTTAAAATTTCCCAGTATTTCCCCAATGCAGACAGCAGCATTTCCCGAAATTGTGCCTTGGAATGTAGCCCTAGATGTCCTCAGGAAAAGAGTTCTATAATCAACTAGGTTTGGAAACTGCTACATGCTACAGCACTGAACCTCACCCTCCATATTCACAAAATACACAGTGGCATTACAGAGCTCTGACAAGTCCAATCCCAATAATGCGTGCATCATACTTAGCCAAGAACCACCACACTCCTTCCTCAATGCTCAGCATCCCCATAACACCTTCACAGACAACATGTTGACCAAACACAGGCCTAGAAAACGAAGTCCAAACTGCTAAACCTCCTTAGCATACAAGGCCTTTTATCACTTCATCAGGTCCCTGCTCTGTCAAGCCCACTTCCTGCCAGTCCCTTCCTCTGCAAAAGAGGTAGTACAGACTACCAACCTGCCTTGCAAACGCCTTAACTACTGCACACTGCATTGCACTTTCCTGATCACACATCTACATCCCACCAGGACTGCAAGCTTAGAAAGGAACAGACTACATGTCACCCACTTTTGCAGTCCCAGTACAGTATCTGGCACATAGTAGGTGCTTAGCAAATGCTTGCTGCACCAATGTTAAGGACAATATCTTACAATTTCCTAAAGGTTTTGTTTTCAGTGTCTTCTCATTTGCACCATACAAAAATTCTATAAAACAGGCAAGTCAGCTGATGCCTTTTTAAACATGTTTCAATGGTGACTCAGATTTAAAAACAGAATCAAGGGGGATCCCTAGGTGGCGCAGCGGTTTGGCGCCTGCCTTTGGCCCGGGGCGCGATCCTGGAGACCCGGGATCGAGTCCCACGTCGGGCTCCCGGTGCATGGAGCCTGCTTCTCTCTCTGCCTATGTCTCTGCCTCTCTCTCTCTCTCTGTGACTATCATAAATAAATAAATAAATAAATAAATAAATAAATAAAAAAACAGAATCAAGGTTACCAGCTAATAAAAACCTGAAATCAACCAAGATCTCCAGATTGGCAGTTCAGGCTTTCAGACACAATATGCTGCTTCAGTAAGACTGTTACCTATATTAATTTTGCTCAGATTTGTTTCTTACTCATGTGCTCCAACTTGATATAAAACACATGTATCTTCTCTTTAAGTTCATATTTCCATTAAAGAAGGGGCAGAGGAAATTAAAATTATGTAGGATTAACGAAAGGGTGGCTAAATTTATAGGAGCAAGAGGCTGGTCTTCTGAAATCCTTGAGGACCTAACCCTTACTGGCTTATGGAAAAGCTTAAAATTCATTTGTTAAAACCTAGAGGCCAATGAGAATTTGCACTACCCAGAAAGGAAGCTCTATCATATTTCTGATAGAAACTACCTATTAAAACCATTTAACACTTAAATTATGAAGTATGTAAGCTCTTTGCTTCTTACTTACCTACTCTACCTAACTTTTGGCTATTTGCTACTTACTGACAGTTGTGTAGGAGACAATATATGTGGAAAAAATACTAAAAAAGAGTTACTCTAAACTAATAATGCCATGGGAGGAAGATATCAGAATCCCCTGGTGGACTTATCAAACCTTACTCCCTCTCCATGAGAACCACTGACATTCTGAGCCATTCTGATATGAATATTTATCATATTCTTCATGCATGTGGAATGGGAGAAAAATGTTCAACACCACCTCTCTAAACAGATCATTTGTCATGTTATTTACAAATGATAGAACAAGTGATTAAAATTAAGTTTAGGGTTAACATTAGGGTCTGATACCAGGCTATCCCTTTCTCCATTAAAGACTCAACAAGTACTAAGAGAATCCCCAAATGTGTGAAATAAGAAAATTAATTTACACTTAATTAAAAGAGTAAAACTTTCCTATTGCTTCTAGTTTTACCTATTTTCCTTTACTAATACTTCATTCTACAATTAGCAGATCTCTGTTTCAAGCACTTAATGTATACTTATGAGATTTCAAACTCACCTTCCACACTAAGATTTTACAGTCAACCTATACAAGTCTTAGAATACAAAACATGCTTTTAGAATTGAAATGACTAACCTGAAGCAACATTAATTTCTCAAAATTTTCCAAAAGGAAACTAGTAAAATAAATGTCACAGTGAAAAGTTCTTACAGGACATTTTACAAGTACACAAAGGTAAAAGGAATGGACCCTTCTACTAGAATATCTGAATGAGTTTATCAGCAAAGAAGATTTAGAAATTTAATTTAAATATGTGCCTAAATATTCTATTACTTATTCCCTAGATTCCCTCCATGAACAGAAAAATGGATACATAATAAATTTTTTTAAAAAATCAGGGGATTCCTGGGTGGCTCAGCGGTTTTGCGTCTGCCTTTGGCCCAGGGCGCGATCCTGGAGTCCCAGGATCGAGTCCCACGTCAGGCTCCCGGCATGGGCCTGCTTACCCCTCCTCCTGTGTCTCTGCCTCTCTCTCTCTCTCTCTATGTCTATCATGAATAAATAAAAAATAAAAAATAAAAAAATAAAAAAATCATAAAAACATTTTGAGCCTTATAAAGACTTCTTAAATCATTTAATCTCTCTGGATACATTATTAAAAATCTCTGAGACACCTGAATCAGTTAAATGTCTCTTGATTTTGACTCAGGTCATGATCTCAGGGTCACAAGATCGAGCTCTACACTGGGCTCCACACTAGCTAGGCATGGAGCCTGCTTATTAAGATTCTCTTTCCCTCTTCCTCTGCCCCTCCCTGCCCCTGCTTCAGCGTGCGCAGTCTCTTAAAAAAAGAAAAAAATCTTGACATAGATGATTTTCATACTTTACCAATCTTTTAAAAAGTGTTTCTTAATATCTGTCCTGTACTTAATGCCACGACAGCACAATGCATACTTATACTCACAAATGTTTAAGGTCTGAAAGAAAGAAACTAAGCTGAAGTGATAAGTATACACAAAAAAACAATGAACACAACAGCACAGTCTTAAAAACTAAATAATACATGTGATCCAGAAATAAAAAGCTTTGAAATCAATTGCCTCGTAAGCACCAAGGCAATAAGGATCATCAATACAAAGAAATGAGACAGTCCCTGGGCTGTGGCTGGCAGGACCTTGGAAGATGGGCAGAGACAGGAGAGGGAGGAAAGGCCATGCATTCCCAGCTGGGGGTATAGCAAGAGCAAAGGCATGAAACAGTGGGTAGGCTCTGTGTGTGTGTGTGTGTGTGTGTGCGCGCCAGTGAGAACATATGAATGTGCTGGCTGGTACAGGGAAACTGATAAAGGAGTCTGACTGGAGATGATAGTTCACTGGCGGGAAGAACACAAACTAGCCCCAAAAAACCTTAAAAGCTGGGTACAGGAAGAGAGGCAACATTTTCCTCCTAAGATGATAGGGTTAAACACAGACAGGTCTTTTTCAGCTCAAAAATTATAAGCACAGGTAGAATCAGTGACATAGTTACGGGACAAGCAAGGGAACCACATAATCAAAACTGTGCAGGGAAAACTTGAACACAAAAAGCAGACTGAAGGACAGACATTGGAAGCCTGGAATGGAAAGGAAAAACTGACATGGCTTGTTAAGAGGTTGGATATAAAGCATCAAAAATCACTCCAGGGTTTTATTTTATTTTTTTTTTTTAATTTTATTTTTTTTTTTTAATTTTTATTTATTTATGATAGTTACAGAGAGAGAGAGAGGCAGAGACACAGGCAGAGGGAGAAGCAGGATCCATGCACCGGGAGCCCGATGTGGGATTCGATCCTGGGTCTCCAGGATCGCGCCCTGGGCCAAAGGCAGGCGCCAAACCGCTGCGCCACCCAGGGATCCCTACTCCAGGGTTTTAAACTCAAGGAAAACAGTGGTGCCACTGACAGAATGGCTGGTTTGAGAAGAGAACATTAGTTCATATTTCCAAATTGATGTTGGCACAAATGGTGAGACAGCAGCGCTTAAAATCCAGGTAATAAATGTCCTGCAAATAATTTGGAAATAACTGGACTCTAGATAGCCTGAACGAGTAGAGCAGACAAGAGTGGTGAGGCTGGGAATCACAAGCTCATAGGCAGCAACAGGAGCCAAGGGACAACTTATCTGAAGGAGAAAAGGTCTGAACGAAATAAACAGGTAAAAACTGGGTTCTCTCGAATGGCAGTCAAGTAATGGTCCAGGCATTTAGCAGTTTAAAAAATTTCTACAAGACTATAATCTACAATCTACTACTAATAATTATCCTGACTGATACAGAATCCAACTGAGGTATTCAAGTATGCTTTGTCAACCACCTCATTTCTCATTTTGCTATTAATACCTACCATATTGTCCTCATTCCAGACATCAGTTTGGGCTGCCTGTCCTTGGAATGAATTACTGGGCTGTTCATTCTGTATGCTGGACCCATTGGAGCTGGCGGCCAAAGAGGGTGGGTCATTATTCTGGAGTGAGGAATGCTCTGAATCTGTGGATGAAGGTAAGTTAGGTGCTGGAATGGCATCTTCAAGAATCAAACATATCAAGTCCCCAGAAACAATCCCATATGAAGCCAAGGTCTCTTCATCTCCAGTGAGGGCATCCTTGTTGTTCAATGTGATTGCAAACCGGGTATCAGAACTGCCAAGAAAGATGGATAAGGATAGTAAGAGCTACCTACCATTACCTGGGAACATACGTAAGGTACATGTTATGATCCTAGGAGAATAAAATAATGAAAACAAAAATAAAAAGGAAGCCAAAGCTTTACAAAAAACTATCAAAATTATTTGTTCTTAGCACCACATTCCCTGGGTTATAGATCTCTAATGGCTACAATTCTAGCCTGGGGGACACAATATGGTAATTCTCTATCAGTAATCCATCCATGTTCTCATCAATTCTAACATACATATTTTACATCTTTTGTAATTATGCTATCTTCAAAACAGGGATGCTTCTTAAAATTGATGACAAAAAAAAATTGATGACACATCACAACTTAATTGCCAGCATTTTCCCCTTTAGCATTACATAAAACAACATAAATCTTAAGATTGACAGCAGCTTAAGATTCAGTCAATGAAATATAGCCCTTTTAAAATACAAATCACGTCATTCCTCTGCTGAAAATCCTCCAAGGGCTTCTATTTTGAAACCGGAACAGAATCTTTAACATGGCCTTCGACACTTAACATTTGACCCTTCCCCAGTGCTCCTACCACATCCACTCCATCCCCTCAGTTACTGTTCTCTGCCAATATAAGCTTTCTATCCCTTCTTCAAAACAAATCAACCTCACTGCAGCCTCTGGTCCTCAGCATTTGCTCTTCCAGATCTTCAAAGGACTGACTCTCATCATTCCAGTAATTCAAATACCACCTCTTCTGATATTCCTTCCACCTAGCCTCCATCACTCTATTCCACTCTGTTTCAGTTTTATTTTAACATCACTGTTTAAAAATTCCCTATTTATCATCTCTTCTCCACCCCCACCACTAGAATTTAAGTTTTTCATAAGGTCGTTATCTGTCCAGTTCAAAACTGTATCTCCCGCTCTTGGCAAGTAAAAGTATTTGTGGAATAAATGCGACCAACAGGGCACCTGGGTGGCGCAGTGGTTGAGCATCTGCCTTTGGCTAGGATCGTGATCCTGGGGTCTTGGGATCAAGTCTCTCATCAGGCTCCCCATAGGGAACCTGCTTCTCCCTCTGTATGTGTCTCTGTCTCTCTCTCTCATGAACAAACAGATAAAATCCTCAAAAAAAAAAAAAAAAAAAAAAAAAACAACCAACAACAACAACAAAAACCTGCAACCAACAAACATCAGTTGGTAAGATGGAAATGAAACTGAAATAAGGGCTCCCTAGTCAATGTATTTACAGGACAGTCAGCTATGTCTCTTCCAAAACACTAGACCCATGTCCAAGATAAATACTAACAATCACAAAAACATGAGAATATAGAGGACCGAGTATAAATGCATCCCTCCCACTGTTAAGTACAAGGTCGCCTTTGTTACTGATAACGTTATGTATGATGTCTTTTATAATGACAACAGCACAAATCCCAAAGTCCACTGCTAAACAGGAGCTCAAATTAGCCTGAAACAAACTCTCCTCCCTTCCACATCATAGGCTCTCTGATTTGAGAGAATATCCATCATTTCATCACATAGTGGTGCGGAGTAATTAACAAATCGCTGCACATTTTATAAGACACTTAGACTCAGCAATGCTAACTTCATTAACTTTTTGAGAGGTTAACCAAGGATTTGAAAATCATGTTCTGTTTATTCTTGCAATGCTGCATTTTCAAAAGTACGCAAAATAATTCATTTTCTTTCACATGTAAAAACACTTTTTCTTACCAATTAAAGTGTCTTTGGTAGAGAAATTACTAAAATTTTAGAAACTACTCCTGCTTATTAGGAAATAAATAGCTATACTTCTGTTTTCAAACCCATGAATAAATACTGAAGATGCCCCCCAAAAAAACACTATCCCAAGAGAAAAATGTCTCATATGAACTATGTGTTTATGGATCATCTGTCACAGCAAAAGGTTTTTTTTTTTTTTTCAAACAATGTCAATACAATGTTCATCCAAACAACCACCTGTAGAAAAGCTAAAGAACCATATAATTAATAAAAATGCTGGACTTCCCTCCCCATTTAGGAAAAGGGAAGAGCTACTTCTAAAGTAACATATAACTTTCCAGTGGAGGGGTTAAAAACTGAAAAAATTCAAATTCATCAGAAAATGCTATCTTAGAAACACCAGGCCTTTAAAAAATATTCATGTCAGACCCAGATCCACTTGCTCAGTGAAGACACTTAAAAAATAATAGTGTCCTACCGTTGTATTTTAGAACTACCCATTTATTATAAAGTGAACATATTTTCAGAAGAATGAATTTACTTTCAGAAGCTGAAGCTTACATTCCTTCCAGTTAACCAGCCTCAACTATAAAAACAAACCCAAAGGAGAAACTAACTTGGGCTCTTAAACAGTCCTTTCAGGAGTGCCCTTAATTAAAAAAAAAAAAATATTAATGAAATACACATACATACATATGAAAAAATATTTTAAAAAGAAGGTCCTTTTGAGATTTCTGGTGGGGTGATGACATTAACATACAAAATGCTTAGGCTTACCACCAGGAAATAACAATAGGCGTGTCACTTAATACAACACTCAACAGTTCAAATCTCATTTTTGATTTGGAGAAAAAACAGGCTTACTTTTAATATAGTAAATGAAAATGAAAAATGAAAGGTGACAAGTTCATAACATGGCCTCATTTTATTCTATTCCCTAAAAATAAAGTCAAAATCTATAAAAGTCTCAGAAAAAGGACCCACTTAGGGGCACCTGGGGGGGGGGGGCCCAGCTGGTGATCTCGGGGTGCCCGGATCAGTACCGCACCCGGCTCCCCGCAGGGACCCTGCTTCTCCCTCTGCCTGTGTCTCATGAATAAATAAAATCTTAAAAAAAAAAAATCCGCTTAATTAACAGAAAGGTTTCCTTTTGAAGAATTCACCTAGAAAGCCCCAGCGACTACCCTTGTTTCCTCAGCACGCTCAAACGCCCAATTCGCTCGCTCAGTTCGCGAAGAGGCCCACCCCTAGCTTTGTCCCTCGGCCCCCAGACTGTCATCCCCGGAAAACACTCGGTGGAAACGAAGTCTCATTTGCAGCCCCATTAAATTAATAGCGGATTCCGGTCCTTGATTTCTCAACGTCACTGCCCCCAAACCGCAAGCCCTCCAGGGTCACCCCAAGACCCACGTTTACCTTAGTTTTAGCAAAAAAGCAACAGCTCGGCCGGGGAACCAGAAGCACCGCAGCACCCACACCCTGAACCGGGTCCCGCCGCGGGCCGCGCACCGCCCGGCGCAGCCTCCAGCCCGCTCACGGCGGCCTCGGAGCGCGGGCCGGTCCCTAACTTCTGGAACTTTCCCGACGTGTTCCCCGGAACCCTGCGACCGCCGGGGACGGTGACCTGCGACCCCACCGAGCCCGGGAAAGTCCCCCCGGAGCCGAACCCCCGCGCCCGCCCCGGCCGGTCCCCGGCTTCCCCTGCGGCAGAAACGAAGGCGACGGCTCACCCTGCAGGGGGACCGGGTCCCCGGGACGCCGGGCCATGTCGGCCGCAAGCCGGGGGCCGCCGAGCCGCAGCGCTAGCGCCCGCGCCGCCCGGGCCTCCGCGCGTCACAGTCCCGGGGCCCTACCCCCGCCGCCCCGCCGCCCCGCCTCACGTGACCGCCCGCAGCAGGCGGGGAGCCCCCCGCGCCCCCCCGCGCCCCCGCGCCCCGCCCGGCCGCCTACCCGAAGCCCCAGGAGGGCAGCAGGGCCTGGCTCAGGTGCGCGCGCAGCTGGCCCAGCGTCGGCTCGGCGTCGGGCAGATCCAGCGGCCAGGTCCGCTTCTGGAGCCGCACCCGCAGCTTCATGGCGGCGGCCGGAGGCCCGGGGGCCCGGGGGGGGCGGGGGCGACTACCGGAGCCGCGAGGGTGCCGAGGAGGAGCGGAGAGAAGGCCCCGCCACGGCCCCTGCCGGCCGGTCTCTGGAACAGGAGCGCCTGCCCCTCGCGTGAGGGCGCCCCCTGGAGCCACCCCGCGGGCGGGCGGGTGGCGGGCGGCCCCCGCCCAGCCCCGCGGCTCGGCGTTCTGCGATCGATGACTCGGCGCGCAACGGCGCCGCCTGGGCGTGAGAGGCTCGCAGTGCGCAGGTGCCGCGGCCGCCACGCGGGGCGGGGGCGGGGCCGGGGGCGGGGCCGGGGCCTGGGCGGGGCGGGGGCGGGGGCGGCGCGGCCCCTTCGTGGCCAGGGCTGTGCCGGCTCCTCCCAGGCGGCCGCGGAGGACGTTCCGTCGAGGGCGCGGCTGCGGGGTGCGTGACTCGCCGCTCTGCGGGCCCGGGCGTGCCGGGCTCGTGCCGCCTGCGCTCCGCGGCGCTCAGCTCCAGCCGCAGGCCTCGGCTCTGAGAAGCCTGCGGTGCAGCCCAGGCTCTGCCCGTCTCCTCGTGGAACAGCAAAATATGAAACAGCTTGTGGTCCCCTGATCTGTGTCGGAGACGAGAGGAGTAGTGTGTCGCTCAGCAATCACCCCAAAGCTTCGCAGCCTAAAACTACGAATATTAATTGTCCCAGAGGTTCTGTATGGGCACGGCTGGGTGGGTGGGTCTGTCTTGGTCTCTAGAGATTCCAGGCAAGATGTAGGCCGGGGCTGCAGTTACCTGAAGCCTTGACTCAGGCTGGAGAACCTGCTTGCAGGAGAGCTCCCCCGACTGTGGGCGGGAGGCCTGGTTTCCACGGCGTGGACCCCTCCGTAGGGCCAATGGAGTGTCCCCGCGACACGGCATCTGGCCTCCCTCCTAACACGTGGTCCCGGAACGACCAAAGCAGGAGCTGCGATGTCTTTTGTGCTCTAGCCTCGGAAGGCAGGCACCACCACTTCTGTCATTAGAGCCAACCCTTCAGTGTGGGAGGATCAACCCAAGGGCATGAATAGCACTGGACAGGGATCACTGGGAGCCGCCTGGGAGAACCCTATCCTGGGGAGTCGGACAACAATGATGATAACTTAGGGAATGGTCAGATTTCATCCTTGTATGCTAGCCATTGTCCAAATCATTATTAGAGTTGAATGAAGTTTCTCCCAGTAGGTGGCAGTACTTGTCCACGTCCTGATCTTCAAACAGGCATCAACACCTACTTTGGGCCAGGTATTATTCCAGGTGCCTGGGGACTCAAAGAATGAGTGCAGAGTTTACAGTTGAATGAATCAACTCTTGTAGTAGAGTGTAATGATTTTTTTTATTATAAAGAACAATCCCGAGGGGTGGGGTACATACAGAAGAGTGATTGTGCCCCTAAATTCTTTAGTGGCAAGCAATATGAGATTAAGGAAGGCTGGTAGGAGCAGGGTGGCTCAGTGTGACCAGAGGGAAGGACAGAGTGGGTACTTTTCCAGATAAAGCTTTGAGCTAAGCAAAGGATTTGAGACACATTCTAGAATGTATGGGAAGCCAATGCAGAGTTTTAAGCAGGGGATTCTTTATCAGGTTTCTTGGTTCTGAGCAATAGAGATTGAGTCTGGCTGACTAACAGGGAACATGTTAAAAAGGATACCGGATAGCTCCGGGAATTCTGTGAAGGACTAAAGAAGTGGTTCCGGGCTAATTCCAGAAGTGAAACTCAGAACCACGCTGAAGAACTGGCCTGGTGAGGAAACTACTATGACTGATTGGGATTGCAGCTGCTGCTGCTGCCGCACCCCGCCCCAGGATGACACTGCTGTCACCCTGACAACCACTGCAGAATGGCTGCCACCTTCAAATGCCACAAGTTGTTACAGCCTCCTGCACCAACAAAATGCCAAGCTTCCAAAAGAGCCTATTTTCTCACCTTACTTCTAAATCAAAGGCTCATAGGGGGCATCTAATTGAGGGAGACTGAGGCCCACGTCTGAGTCCTGGCTGCAAAGGAGACTGAAATTGGGGGTCTAAACTCTTCCTTAGAAAGGCAGGACCTAAAATAATTGGAATTTCCTCAGTGCAGAAAGGCCATTCAAAAGACGGTAGGAAGCCATGAGTCTGACAGATATACACCACAAGGGGCATAGCTGAGATCTGAAATGTGAACCTATCACCTATTGAGTGTAGGGGATATATTAGATCAGGGTTCCTCAACCTTGGCACTGTTGACATTTCGGGCTTCCTGAGTCTTAGTTGTGGAGGACTCATGTATGCCTTGTAGGATGTTTAGCAGCATCCCTGATCTATCCACAAAATGCTACTAGAAACCTCTCCCCCAATTGTAAAAACCAGAGCTGTCCTCAAACTCTGCCACATACTCCCTATAGGGCGAAATTGCCTTGAAAACCACTGGATTGGAGACCAGCTGAGTTTGAAGGCTCTTTTGGTAACTGAGAGAAAAAAAAAAAAGGAATTAGTAGGATGACAGTAAGAATAGAGATGATGGGTGGACAGGTATGATATTCCAGAGGCAGAAATAATAGAAGCTGGAAAATGGCTATATTTGGAGGCCTTATTAGTTAAGGATATAGCTTCAGCTGCCCTAAGAGATCCGAAATAATAGTGACCAACAAGATGTTTATTTCTCTCTCAGATACCATTCTTGGAGAAAGCAGTGCAAGGCTAATATGATGGCCATCTTTAAAGACCATCTACCGCAGTCTACCTCTTAGTACGATGTAAACCTGGATAAGTTATTATCAATAAAAATGAAAATAGTAATAAGAATGTATCAAATATATCTGTGTTTTATTTTTTATTTTTTTAAAGATTTTATTTATTTATTCATTAGAGACACAGAGAGAGGCAGAGACACAGGCAGAGGGAGAAGCAGGCACCATGTAGGGAGCCTGACGTGGGACTCGATCCCAGGACTCCAGGATCACGCCCTGAGCCAAAGGCAGATGCTCAACCGCTGAGTCACCCAGGCGTCCCATATCTTTGTTTTAAAGATTGAGATAATACCTTTACTGGTTTTTTTTTAAACCACTAAATTTGTGATAATTTATTAAAACAATAGAAAACTAAACTAACTGGGATCTTTGTCTCAATCATTTGCCCAACAGGGTATAACCACCAACATGGCAGAAATAATCCAACCACAGAGGTTTAGAAGGGTCCTGGAAGAGAACCAGAACATCACCAAGGCACCAGCAAGATTTAAGGTACTCTAGAGGATAATCCTCCAAAACTTCAAAGATCTATGACAATGTTATATACCCCTTCTCTCAACTATTTCCCTCCTTGAGAACTTTTTAAAATTTCTTGCAGGATGTCACTTTAATGTCTGCAAGCGACAATTGCTGCAACTTTCAAAGAGTTCAGAAACAAAAAATGTTAATGGACCATTTTATAGAATAATAAAAGGGACAATGTCGCTGTTCTATGGGAATACATACCCTTCCTGTAGACTTTTTTAATAAACATTTTATTTTAGAATGATTTTAGATTTATAGAATGATTATAAAGACTTATATACCACATCCCCAATTTTCCCTATCAATAACATATTAGACGAGTGTGGAACATTATCACAATTAATGAATTGATGTGGATTCGTTTGTATTAACCAAAGGCCCTACTTTATTCAGATTCCCTCAGTTTTTTCTTAATGTCCTTTTTCTGTTCCCAGATCCTGTCTAGGACACCACCTTACACTTAGTCATCATGTCTCCTTAGGCTCTTCTCAGCTATGACAGTTTAATGACCTTGACAGTTTTAATGATTACCAGCCAGGTAGCTTGTAGAACATCCCTCAATTGGGATTTGTCTGATGTATTCTCATGATTAGACTAAGGTAATGTACTCCTGGGAGGAAAACCATTGAAGTCAAGATGCCATTCTCAACACATCAACAGTGCATACTGTCAATATGACTTCTCCCAGTTGCTGTTAATTCTGATCACTTGGCTTCTCCACTGTAAAGTACTCCTTTTTTCTATTTTTCATATTATAGCCTTTGGAAGAAAGCCACTATGCACAGGCCACACTTAGAGTGGTAGTTATGCTCCACCTTATTAGGGATGAAGTATCTAAATAAATTATTCGAATTTCTTCTGTACAGGAGATTTGTCTATTCTCTATTCAAACCTTTACATCAGTGTGGACTTTTTTTTTTTAAAGGTATTTATTTATTTATTTACGATAGTCACAGAGAGAGAGAGAGGCAGAGACACAGGCAGAGGGAGAAGCAGGCTCCATGCACCGGGAGCCCGATGTGGGATTCGATCCCGGGTCTCCAGGATCGCGCCCTGGGCCAAAGGCAGGCACCAAACCGCTGCGCCATCCAGGGATCCCATGGACTTATATTTATTTTATACTTTGGCTTATAATCCAATACTACTTTGTTTTGTTGCTCAGATTTTTCCAGCTTTGGCCACTGGGAAATCTTTCACTTGGCTACTGTATCCATTTGACATCATTGTGGATTTTTGTTCTTCTGTTCTGTTTTTTAGCACTTTCTTATTTTCAGGCATTGTAAGATACTTTAGGACCATTTTGGATCTAAGCTCCTCCCCCAACCCTATAATCAGCCATTTTTCCAAGGTGCCCTAGTTCTTTTCACTGGAGAGTGGTATTAGAAACCAAGATCTGAGTGCTACGTGTGGTCATTGCTATTGAGGTATTATTGCTTCTAAGCCTTTCACCTGACACAGCAAGGAGATACGTGTATGTATACACCGTTTCCATACATAGCCATTTGGTTTTTTTAAAAAATTTTTTATTGGAGTTCAATTTGCCAACACATAGCATAACACCCAGTGCTCATCCCGTTAAGTGCCCCCCTCAGTGCCCATCACCCAGTCAGCCCAAGCCCCTGCCCACTTCCCCTTCCTCTACCCCTGTTCATTTCCCAGAGTTAGGTGTCTATCATGTTTTGTCACCCTCACTGATATTTTCACTCATTTTCTCTCCTTTCCCTTTATTCCCTCTCACTAATTTTATATTCCCCAAATGAATGAGACCATATAATGTTTGTCCTTTTCTGATTGACTTATTTACTCAGCACAATACCCTCCAGGTCCCTCCACGTCGAAGCAAATAGTGGGTATTTGTCGTTTCTAATGGCTGAGTAATATTCCATTGTATACATAAACCACATCTTTATCCATTCATCTTTCGATGGACACTGAGGCTCCTTCCACAGTTTGGCTATTGTGGACATTGCTGCTATAAACATTGTGGTGCAGGTGTCCCAGCAGTTCACTGCACCTGTATCTTTGGGGTAAATCCCCAGCAGTGCAATTACTGGGTCGTAGGGCAGGTCTATTTTTAACTCTTTGAGGAACCTCCACACAGTTTTCCAGAGTGGCTGCACCAGTTCACATTCCCACCAATCATGCAAGAGGGTTCCCCTTTCTCCACATCCTCTCCAACATTTGTTGTTTCCTGTCTTGTTAATTTTCCCCATTCTCACTGGAGTGAAGTGGTATCTTATTGTGGTTTTGATTTGTATTTCCCTGATGGCCAGTGATGCGGAGCATTTTCTCATGTGCATGTTGGCCATGTCTATGTCTTCCTCTGAGATTTCTGTTCATGTCTTTTGCCCATTTTATGATTGCATTGTTTGTTTCTTTGCTGTGGATTTTAATAAGTTCTTTATAGATCTTGGATACTAGCCCTTTATCTGATAGGTCATTTGCAAATATCTTCTCCAATTCTGTAGGTTGTCTATTATTTTTTTTAAATTTTTATTTATTTATGATAGTCACAGAGAGAGAGAGAGAGAGAGGCAGAGACACAGGCAGAGGGAGAGGCAGGCTCCATGCACCGGGAGCCCGACGTGGGACTCGATCCCGGGTCTCCAGGATCCTGCCCTGGGCCAAAGGCAGGTGCCAAACCGCTGCACCACCCAGGGATCCCCATGTAGGTTGTCTTTTAGTTTCATTGACTGTTTCTTCTGCTCTGCAGAAGCTTTTAATCTTGATGAAGTCCCAATAATTCATTTTTGCTTTTGTTTCTTTTGCCTTCATGGATGTATCTTGCAAGAAGTTGCTGTGGCCAAGTTCAAAAAGGGTGTTGCCTGTGTTCTCCTCTAGGATTTTGATGGATTCTTGTCTCACATTTAGATCTTTCATCCATTTTGAGTTTATTTTTGTGTATGGTGCAAGAGAGCGGTCTAGTTTCATTCTTCTGCATGTGGATGTCCAATGTTCCCAGCACCATTTATTGAAGAGACTGTCTTTCTTCCAGTGGATAGTCTTTCCTCCTTTATCAAATATTAGTTGACCATAAAGTTGAGGGTCCACTTCTGGATTCTCTATTCTGTTCCATTGATCTATGTGTCTGTTTTTGTGCCAGTACCACACTGTCTTGATGACCACAGCTTTGTAGTACAACCTGAAATCTGGCATTGTGATGCCCCCAGATATGGTTTTCTTTTTTAATATTCCCCTGGCTATTTGGGGTCTTTTCTGATTCCACACAAATCTTAGATGATTTGTTCCAACTCTCTGAAGAAAATCCATGGTATTTTGATAGGGATTGCATTAAATGTGTAAATTGCCCTGGGTAACATTGACATTTTCACAATATTAATTCTTCTAATCCGTGAGCATGGAATATTTTTCCATTTCTTTGTGTCTTCCTCAATTTCTTTCAGAAATGTTCTGTAGTTTTTAGGGTATAGATCCTTTACCTCTTTGGTTAGGTTTATTCCTAGGTATCTTATGCTTTTGGGTGCAATTGTAAATGGGATTGACTCCTTAATTTCTCTTTCTTCAGTCTCATTGTTAGTGTATAGAAATGCCACTGATTTCTGGGCGTTGATTTTGTATCCTGCCACACTGCCGAATTGCTGTATGACTTCTAGCAATCTGAGGGTGGAGTCTTTTGAGTTTTCTATGTAGACTATCATGTCATCTGCGAAGAGGGAGAGTTTGACTTCTTCTTTGCCAATTTGAATGTTTTTTATTTCTTTTTGTTGTCTGATTGCTGAGGCTAGGACTTCTAGTACTATGTTGAATAGCAGTGGTGAGGGTGGACATCCCTGTCTTGTTCCTGATCTTAAGGGAAAGGCTCCCAGTGTTTCACCATTGAGAATGATATTTGCTGTGGGGTTTTTGTAGATGGCTTTTAAGATGCTGAGGAATGTTCCCTCTATCCCTACACTCTGAAGAGTTTTGATCAGGAATGAATGCTGTATTTTGTCAAATGCTTTCTCTGCATCTATTGAGATCATATGGTTCTTGTTTTTTCTCTTGTTGATATGATCAATCACATTGATTGCTTTACGAGTGTTGAACCAGCCTTGCATCCCGGGGATAAATCCCACTTGGTCATGGTGAATAATCTTCTTAATGTATTGTTGGATCCTACTGGCTAGTGTCTTGTTGAGAATTTTTGCATCCATGTTCATCAGGGATATTGGTCTATAATTCTCCTTTTTGGTGAGGTCTTTGTCTGGTTTTGGAATTAAGGTGATGCTGGCCTCATAGAATGAGTTTGGAAGTATTCCATCTCTTTCTATCTTTCCAAACAGCTTTAGTAGAATAGGTATGGCTTCTTCTTTAAACGTTTGATAGAATCCCCTTGGGAAGCCATCTGGCCCTGGACTTTTGTGTCTTGGGAGGTTTTTGATGACTGCTTCAATTTCCTCTCTGGTTATCGGCCTGTTCAGGCTTTCTATTTCTTCCTGTTTCAGTTTTGGTAGTTTGTGGTTTTCCAGAAATGCGTCCATTTCTTCTAGATTGCCTAATTTATTGGCGCATAGCTGCTCATAATAAATTTTTAAAATCATTTGTATTTCTTTGGTATTGGTGGTGATCTCTCCTTTCTAATTCATGATTTTATTAATTTGAGTCTTTTCTCTCTTCTTTTTAATAAGGCTGGCTAATGGTTTCTCTATCTTATTAATTCTTTCAAAGAACCAACTCCTGGTTTTGTTAATCTGTTCCACAGTTCTTCTGGTCTCTATTTCATTGTGTTCTGCTCGAATCTTTATTAATTCTCTTCTTCTGCTGGGTGTAGGATCTATTTGCTGTTTTTCTCCAGCTCCTTTAGGTGCAAGGTTAGCTTTTGTATTTGAGTTCTTTCCAGTTTTTGGATGGGTGCTTGTATTGCAATGTATTTCCCTCTCAGGACTGCTTTTGCTGTATCCCAAAGATTTTGAATGGTTGTATCTTCATTCTCATTAGTTTCCATGAATCTTTTTAATTCTTCCCTAACTTCCTGGTTGACCCTTTCATTTTTTAGCAGGATGGTCCTTAACCTCCACATGTTTGAAATCCTTCCAAAATTCTTGTGATTTAGTTCTAGTTTCAAAGCATTATGGTCTGAAAATATGCAGGGGATGATCCCAATCTTTTGGTATTGGTTAAGAACTGATTTGTGACCCAGTTTGTGGTCTATTCTGGAGAAAGTTCCATGTGCACTTGAGAAGAATGTGTATTCAGTTGCGTTTGGATGTAAAGTTCTGTAAATATCTGTGAAATCCATCTGGTCCAGTGTATCATTTAAAGCTCTTGTTTCTTTGGAGATGTTGTACTTAGAAGATCTGTCAATTGTAGAAAGCACTACATTCAAGTCACCAAGTATAAGTATGTTATTATCTAAGTATTCTTAACTTTGGTTATTAATTGATACACTTGGCAGCTCCCACATTCAGGGCATAAATATTCATGATTGTTAGGTTCTCCTGTTGGATAGATCCTTTAAGTAGGATATGGTATCCCTCTTCATCTCTTACTACAATCTTTGGGATATACTTTAATTTATCTGATATAAGGATGGCTATCCCTGCTTTCTTTTGAGGACCATTTAAATGATAAATGGTTCTCCAACCTTTTATTTTCAGGCTATAGGTGTCCTTATATCTAAAATGAGTCTCTCGTAGACAGCAAATAGATGGGTCTTGCTTTTTTATTCAGTCTGAAACCCTGCGCCTTTTGATGGGGTCATTAAGCCCATTCACGTTCAGAGTTACTATTGAAGGATATGAATTTAGTGGCATCATGATACCTATTCAGTCCGTTTTTGTGGATTGTTTCCTTGGACTTCCTCTTTCTTTTACAGAGTCCCCCTTAATATTTCTTGCAGAGCTGGTTTGGTGGTCACATAGTCTTTCAGTTTCTACCTATATTGGAAGCTCTTTAACTCTCCTTCTATTCTGAATGAGAGCCTTGCTGGATAAAGTATTCTTGGCTGCATGTTCTTCTCATTTAGGACCCTGAATATATCTTGCCAGCCCTTTCTGGCCTGCCAGGTCTCTGTGGAGATGTCTGCTGTTATCCTAATACTTCTCCCCGTAAAGCTTAGGGATTTCTTGTCTCTTGCTGCTTTAAGGATCTTCTCTTTATCTTTTGAATTTGCAAGTTTCACTATTAAATGTCAAGGTGTTGAGCGTTTTTTTTATTGATTTTAGTGGGGGATCTCTCTATCTCCTGGATCTGAATGCCTGTTTCCCTTCCCAAGTTAGGGAAGTTCTCAGCTATGATTTGTTCAAATACACTTTCTGGACCTCTGTCCCTTTTGGCGCCCTCTGGAACCCCAATTAAATGTAGATTTTGCCTTCTGAGGCTGTCATTTATTTCCCTTAACCTATTCTCATGATCTCTTGTTTTTCTCTTTTTTCCTCAGTTTCCTTCCTTTCCATCAACTTGTCTTCTGTGTCACTCACTCATTCTTCTACCTCATTAACCCTTGTCGTTAGGACCTCCAGTTTGGATTGCATCTCATTTAATTGATTTTTAATTTCGGCCTGATTAGATCTAAATTCTGCAGTCATGAAGTCTCTTGAATCCTCTACGCTTTTTTCTAGAGCCACCAGTAGGTTTTTAATTGTGCTTCTGAATTGGCTTTCTGACATTGAATTATAATCCAAATTTTGTAACTCTGTGGGAGAGAGGACTGTTTCTGATTCTTTTGTGGTGAGTTTTTCCTTCTAGTCATTTTGCTCAGTGCAGAGTGGCCAAAAATAAGTTGTACTGGAAAGAGGAGACAAGGGGAGAAAAAAAAAAAAGGGGGGGGACAAACAGAAAACAAAAAAAAAGTGGGGGAGTATCCTCTGATTCTATATACTGTAAATTCCTTAACTTCCCCTGGAACTTTCCAGGGCTGCTTGGTCAATAACTTGCTTTTCCCCTGTCCTTCCAGCTGGTCTTCTGGGGGAGGGGCCTGCTGTGCTGATTCTCAGGTGTGTGCACCTGGAGAGCTGCCCAGCCCCCTGCCAGGTGCACGGCTCAGTGGGAGCTGTTTATCCTGTGAGGCCCCTGCTCAGTCCCAGGTACAAGGTGACACCAGGAGGAACAACACCGGTGGTGGTGGCCAGGTCTCCAGCTCTGGAGTCAGCAGTAACTACTGCAGCTCCCAGTCCGCAGAGGCCTGGATGCTCCGGGGGCGGGGCGCCGATCTGCACAGCTCGGGGCTGCCCAGCGGCAGGAGCGTCCTTGCTGTCTTGTGTCCCCCGGCGCCCTGGGCTTCGGGGCCTGCACCACTGGAATCGTGCTCCTGGGGCTGCGCAGCCCCCTCCCCGGGGAGCCTCTGCCAGAGCCCCTCCGAGCTACTCCTGGGTCCAGCCGGGCGCGTACTGCAGCCCTTTAGGGAGCTCGGCCGCGGGGTGTGGTACGCTCTCCCCCGGGGTGCAGGTGTGTGTTAGTGTCCCTGGGAGCCTGAGGGTATCCGCGCCCCTCCTGGGATCCTGCCCGAGCTTCCTGAGAGCGCCTTTCCGCCCGGGAAGATTGGTGAAGCTCCTGCTTCTCCGGGACGGGGCTTTCCTGTCCTGGAGGCTCTCGCCGGGCGGCCTGAGCCCAGCTCCTCGCGGGGCCCCTCCCCCTTGGATGCTTTTTTATTTCTCTATTTTTTTTCCATCTTCCTACCTTGATAGAAGCCCAAACGCTTCTCACTGTAGCATTCCAGCTGTTCTCTCTTTATTTTATTTTTTTTAAGATTTTATTTATTAAAAAAATTTTTTTAATTTAAAAAATTTTTTTTAATTTAAAAAAAGATTTTATTTATTTATTCATGAGACACAGAGAGAGGCAGAGACACAGGCAGACAGAGAAGCAGGCTCCACGCAGGGAGCCTGTTCTCTCCTTAAATCTCAGACTGAATTCGTAGGTTTTCAGGATGATTTGAAAGTTATCTAGGTAAGTTGGTGGGGACAGGTGACTTGGGGACCCTACTCCTCTGCCATCATGCCCCCACAAATATCCATACATAGCCATTTGTATCTATATTAAGCTGAGCATAAGTTCTTTCTGATATTTCCACCTATAATCCATTACCACCTGACCATTCTGGTCTCCTTGCTTATCTGTAACTTACTAACCCAACTGTGACAAATCTAGCTCCCCCCATCCACCATCCATTTACGTAATCATTCATTTCCAGCATCTGTGTATAATAGCTTCAGGATTTAACCCATTGTCCACTGGAGTACAGTGTTCCAACAACTGTTCCTTCATCTTACAGACTTCATTCATTCCCAAAGTGACACAGGTCAGCACCTTGTTTCCCAGTCCCCTTCAGCAAGGTTGTTTCATACATTTATAAGACATTTAGATTCTTTTCTCACATTCTGCACCCTTTCTTGGACCCCTCAGTCTCCTATGTGATTTTTTAAAATTTACATACGTTAAGATTCACTCTTTGACCTGTAGGTTCTATCAGTTTCGGCAAATGCGTAATGTCTTGTTTCACTAATATAAAAAATCCCCTGTGTTCAGCCTTCTCCACCATCACCTGCTCCCCAACCTCTGCCAATTACTGATCTCTTTACCATCTCTTTAATTTTGCCTTTTCCAGAATGTCATATGATTGGAATCATAATGTATGTAGCATTTTCTGGCTTTGTAACTGATGTCTTTTACTTAGTAATACGCAGTGGAGATTAATCTGTCTTTTTGTGGCTTCATAGCTCATTTCTTTTTAAGGCTGAATAACATTCTACTGTATGGATGTACTACAGTTTATCCATTCATCTATTGAAGGACATCTCGGTTGCTTCTGGTTTGGGGCAATTATGAATAAAACTGCTATAAACACTTGTAGTTTGTGCAGGGTTTTTACATGAACCTCAGTTTTCAAATCAGTTATATAAACACCCAGAAACACCATTGCTGGGTCCTATGGCAAGACTAGGTTTAATTTTGTAGGAAATGGCCAAACTGTTTCCCAATATGGCTGTACCATTTTGCATTCCCATTAGCAATGAAAGAGAGTTCCTGTTTCTCTACATCCTCACCATTGATTTGTATTGTCGGGTTGTTTTTAACTTTAACCATTCTAATAGATAGTTGTGTCTCATTGCTTTAATTTGCAATTCTTAGTAATGATGTTGAGCATCTTTCTGTATGTTTATTTGACATCTATAGATCTTCAGTGAGATGGTCCTCAAATTTCTTGCCCACTTTTTAATTGTTTTTTTCCTTATTGTTGTGTTTCCTTTAGTTTTCTGAATATAAATGAAATTTCTGTGCATGATGAAAACTCTTCGTAGTCCAGCTAGAAGCCACTTTCTTCAATCTACCCAATGACCCCTATAGAATACTCACACTGCATTACTCCAAAATGCTTCTTCCCCTGCTTTACGTCCTCTCCTACCAAATATGTTTGTGTGCTCCTGTGCTTCTGCACATGCTAATCCTTCTTCCTGGGATATTCTTCTTAGTGCGTTGCTCCTTTTTGTTCCAAGAACACTTGGAACATGCTTTTCAATGTTACCCATCATATCACAGTGCAATTATTTGCACATCAGGCTTTCTCCAGTCTTAGGTTATGTGTTTCTCAAGGGGAAATATAATCCATCTTCACAAAGTTCAATCCCGACCCCCAAGTTAGGACTGGTTAAGCAAAATTTTTAAATGGCATTAAGATATCCATGTTTATATCTGAATTCTTGATATATGTGTTTGGAAAGTAAGGTTTTCATTCTGTCTCTACCAGAGAGAGCCATATTGGCCTTAGTCTGAGTGTTTACTTAAGTCAAATCCATTTTCCTGAATCGTGAGCTTTAATTTACACAGAGTTTCTGATTTAGCAGGTCTGGAGAAGGGCTTGAGGATTTGCATTTCTAGTGATTTCCAGGTGATGCTACTGTGAAGCCACACTTTGGGAACCACTGGTCTATACCATGTGGTCTTGCTATGTTGTTTTGGGTTTTCTCAACACTTATAAAACACTATGAGGTAGCTGCTGTGCTTGATGAGAAATTGAAATGGACCTTAAAAAGTATTGTGGAATGAAATTAGAATCATGCAAGTTAGGAAAAGGATGTTTAGAAGTTGTTGAAATGATTAAAACTCTATCCAAGGACCAAATGAAGATGTCTGGAATCTATTGAAAGAAAGAAATAAAAATATTCTTGGAGGGACGCCTGGGTGGCACAGTGATTGAGCATCTACCTTCAGCTTAAGGCATGATCCCAGGGTCCTGGGATCAAGTCCCACATCTGGCTTCCTGCAGGAAGCCTGCTTCTCCCTCTGCCTATGTCTCTGCCTCTTTATCTGTGTCTCTCATGAATAAATAAATAATATTTTAAAAATATTCTTGGAAAGCAAACTAGAGGGAGGTATACAGAAGACAGGGATAAGGGGTGGGAGGAACATCAAGGATTTTCACATCTTGATACATAAGCCTCAGTATTTGAATCGATGACCAGGAGAATGTATTCAAATATGTATTTGAAAATTAAGAATATTATTAGGAATATTAGAATCTGACATACACCCCACCCCCCAGAGGTGTGCCATTTTCTATAGCAAGGGCTAGATAGAATACTTTAATATATTTCATTTTCTTGATTCTAATCAAGGCCTGTCCAAGGACATTAGCCATAGTCTGGAGACATTTTTATCACAACTAGGGCAGGAGAAAGTGGTGCTAATAACATCAGGGTAGAGGCCAGGGGGCTACAATGCATAATAAGACAGCCTCCACATCAAAGATTTATGGCCCAAAATGTCAATAAGCATTGAGGTAGAGAAATCCTTGTCTGTCTGAACTGGGCTCACAGTGGTGGTTCTCAGACATTTCAGAGTTATATCACACTGTCTTGTCTGGTTGGTTCCACAATATGTCTCATAAAGACATATGTATGTTCATATCAAATTTAACATGAATTTAAATTCACTTTGAACTGCAAATAATAAAATGTAACTCCCTTTTAGACAACTGATAAGTGAGGTGAATAAGTGGGTTTGTTTATTTTTCAAAACCAGAAAGAAGTGGACTTCCTATACTATACTTTCTTACTATACTTCCTTACTATAAACCATTCCAGAATGTGACTAGCGGGAGAGCCATGGTCTGGGTTAGTCATCACAGGCATCAAGAGAGGGTGGCCTGGGACAGAGCTGGGAAGAGAGGGGGAGATGCTGCCGGGTGATAGGATGACTCTGCCAGATGTCTCCTGAGCCTGTCCAGAGTGAACGGTAGGGTTACTGATCTCTCTCGAGAGCCACACAAATTCCAGACCGCTTCCTCCATTCAGGACTAAGCTAGCAACTTCAAACAAACACATATATCTGTGTCACTCTCACAGATTCAGTTAGCAGCTTGGAAAAAGCAGATGTTATTGCCTAGCAACAGCATCCTTCTCTCTCCTCACCTTCCGCGTCCCCTGGGCTGTGGGTTGCTCTATAGCGACCTTCTTGAAGAGGCAGTTTGGCATTAGGGTTAAGAACACAGACTCTGGAAAGCAAGACACCTGGGTCCTGAGTCTTGGCTCTTCCACCTAAGCTTAGGCATATACTTAACCTCTTGGTTTCCTCACCTATAAAATTGAGATAATATTAGTACCTCATACAGTCTTGATGGGTATTTAGCAAGGTAATATATGGCTGGTGCCCGAAGCATAACAAAAAATGTTAGCTCTTATGTTTTCCTACTTCTTATTCCCTCTTCAGGGTGTCCCTTTAACCAGATCTCACCAACACAAAATGTTGGTTCACACCCCCCCCCCATATACAGATGATCCCTCTCCCCTGTCACTTTATTCTCCTGCAAAGAATAGTAAAATTTGTCTTCAGCTAAAAAAAAAAAAAAAAAAAAAAAAAAGCCTGGTATTCAGATTGCTTTTTTTCTATATGAGAATAGCCCAGACAAGTCTAGAAACCAAGCAGTAGGACACTCAGTTCCTCAACACTGCACTTTGAAATCTTTCTTTAATGAACAATCATTCTACCTAGTTAATTATGATGTTTCTTTGGAGTTTTAATTAAAGGTGTCCCTTGATCTGCAGAGACTAACATGCTGTCAGCCATTAGTAAGTGAAATAATTAATCTTGCCTGTAGATTGCCATCGTGGGTAGGCTGGATAAGCAAGAGTTCCCAGCAAATTTTCAGTTAAATCTGAAAAGTTAAAATAAATAGTGAAACTAGACATAGTGCTACTTGATTTTGTTGTGATGATGAATTCAGCAAATTCGCCTGAAAGCCACTCCCTGAGTAGAAAGGAGGCTAAGGAGCCTACTTCTCAGGCCCCTTCTAAACAAAAACAAACTAGCTGCCCTCTCTTCTGCTATCTTTGTTTCCTAAACTCAAATTATTTGAGCCTCTTTTTCTAGAATTATTCCATGTCTTGCCTGAGCTGCACCATTATTTATTTTCCTTCTCTATATAAGTCAGCCTACTTCTTAAACTCTATGTACAATTATTTAGGGGCACCTGGGTGGCTCAGTCAGTTAAGTGCCTGACTCTTGATTTCAGCTCAGGTCATAATCTCAGAGTCGTGAGATTGAACCCCAAGTCAGGTTCCACACTCGGCACAGAGTCTTCTTGATTCTCTCTCTCTCTCCCTCCCTCTCTAAAAAAAATACTATTTTTAAAAAACTGTATGTACATTTTTTAAAGGGAAGCTATGTAAAGGAAAAACTTACAAATTTCCAAATAGAAGGTAAATGAAAAAATATATACCATGGAAACTAAACTTTGTATGTTTAAAATAAAAATAGAGAAACATAATAATGCATCTCATTAATATTGTATGAAAAACCATGTGCTAGTTCATTCAGTTTAACTCTCATTGACTCTGAAAAGTAAGTGTGATCTCCACTTTTACAGAGGATGACTGAGACCGAGGAGTGGAGTAAATTGCTCAGGGTCCCCAGTGGAGTGGGCAGGGCAAGTCCCTGTGAGGCGAGAGCCCCAATTTACTATCTTCAGGCCACACTTCCTGAGAACTCCCCTCAAATCCTGTGCCAGATGCCCCAGAATGAACAACAATGATTCAGGTTTCCACCAAGGCTTTCAGATTTTCCAGGACAAAAGGAAAAGTTAATATTTGCATCAGAAAAATACTACTGTGTTATAATGTTTAGCTTCCCTATAACTCTAGCAGATCCTATGCAGCTGCTTAATAGATAGGAGAGGCAAATAGGGGGCTGAGCAGGACAGGGATCTTACTGACAGGGAAAAGGAATGAGGCAGTTGGGTAGTAGGGGAGCAGGGGAAGAAGATGGGGCCAAGCAGCCACTCTGGGCAGGACAGATAGAGGGAAAACCTAGGACCAGGGGGGAGGGTGGGGAGAAACTGGTACTGCCACCCAGGGAAGATTCTGAGGAAGGGACAGAAATATATAAGGTATTTTATAAATTTTTTCCTTGTGATCTATGATGTCATGCCTCTTCTTCCATGTCTGGTTGTGTATTTTTGTTCCTCACACACTAAAAACAATAATAATACAATTTCAAGTATTTATCTGTCAAGCACCTGAGATTATCCCACAACCCTCCGTAGTACCTGCACTGTGGGAAACTGCCTCACATGTACCTGTCCACTGCTGGCCTTTCATTTCACCTCCAGAATTATGACTTAGAAATTCATATTTCTGGCCAAACTTTCCCCAGAACTTCAACTACCCACCTGACACCTTTTAGGTGCCTAATACCAGTATTTCTATCCTTCATGCAGCACAGGCATACTGTCCACCTTTGTTGTTCTCTCCTCCCATTCCCTTCAGAGCTCAGATTTCAGCTCAAATTGACCTCCTCAGAGAAGACTTCCTGGACCATCCCACAAAGCGAGCATGCCTCCTACAGTGACAGCACTCTGCCAATTACAAGACCACCACACCAATACATTCCCTTATTTCCTTAATAGCATGTGTCACAATCTATACATTTTTATTTATTTTGCTGTTTGCTTGTTTGTTTGTTTGTTTTATATCTTTGTTTAATAAACTTCACCTGCCTGGGGATCCTATTGTTTTTACTGAAGAGGTCCTTGCACATAGTAGGTGCCCAATATTTATGGATTGAATGCGTAGGATCTGTGATGATTGACAGTGATTCTATGAGGAGAGAATGTTCACCCTGTATCACCATTGATAAGGCCACATACTAATGAATAAAATTTGATAGCATTTCTCAGTTTTAAGAGCAAATTCTTACAGATTATTATTATAATCTGGATGTTTGTGTCCCTCCAAAATTCATATGTTGAAATCCTAATCCCCAAAGGTGATAGTATCTGTAGGTGGGGCCTTTATGAGGTGCTCAAGTTATGAAGGTGGAGCCCTCATAAATGGGACTAATGCCATATAAAAGAGGCTCCAGAGAGATCCCTGGCTCCCTCCACTGTGTGAGGACACAGCCAGAAGGTGCTGACTATGAACCAGGGAAACGTGATCATGCTGGCTCCTTAATCTTGGACTTCCCAGCCTCCAGAACTGTGAGCAGTAAATTTCTGTTGTTTATATGCTATAGCAGCCCAAACAGACTGACGGTTACCAACATTTTTTTTCACCAGAACGTATCAAGGTAGATACTATTTTTTTTTTATTTATGATAGTCACACACAGAGAGAGAGAGAGAGAGAGAGAGAGGAGAGAGGCAGAGAGACCTAGGCAGAGGGAGAAGCAGGCTCCATGCACCGGGAGCCCGACGTGGGATTCGATCCCGGGTCCCCAGGATCATGCCCTGGGCCAAAGGCAGGCACTAAACCGCTGCGCCACCCAGGGATCCCCGGTAGATACTATTTTTATCCACGTTTTGTCCCTAAGGAAATACAAGTTAAATGGATAAGCATAACTGGAGGTGCCCTAGGTGAAAAACCTGAAAAGCTGTCAGGAGTTAGACAATGCCAAGTAACATGCCTACTATTCATTTTAAGGTTACCAATATCCTGGGTTTCCCCAGGACTGTTCTGGTTTTATTTTTTTTAAGATTATTTATTTATTTATTTATTTATTTATTCATGAGAGACACAGAGAGAGAGAGGCAGAGACAGGCAGAGAGAGAATCAGGCTTCATGCAGGGAGCCCAATGTGGGATCCCAGGACCCCCAGATCACGACCTGAGCCAAAGGCAGACACTCAACAGCTGAGCCACCCAGGCATCCCTGTTCTGGTTCCAGTACTGAAAATCCTGCATCCTGAGAAAACCAGGGCAGTTGGTTGCCCTATCTTACCCAGAAGATTATAAATAAGATCTTAGATACTTCATGCAATCAGATCCCTGGCCATGTAAAATGCAATGACTGAAGCATGGGGGATGGGAGGGCAGATAGGGTTTAGAACCTACCGATGTGAAGTCACATAGGAGTCCAGGCACCCACCCAACTTAACCTCAAAGAAATGCTGGGAGCGGAAAGCACTAACAACCCCGAAAGGGAGCAGACACTTAGAGATCCCATCTGTGCTCCTACCCTGAAAGATAAAGGCGGTAACTAGGTCAGCCCGGTTATCAACCCTCACACTTTCAGACTGAATCTGATCCACCAAAAGTCCAAAAGGTATTCTGGATAGTGGTGGAGCCATCCACTTTAGGTACCCTGAGCAGGAGAAACTGGCTTATTATCCCAGAAAGGAAAATTCTTCCTCTTCCAATTCAATGCAATTTGACACCTTTTTCAGTACATTGAAAGTCATGACTTAATCATTCTGGTAATGTAGTCATAATAGTTGTGTGTGTGTGCGTGTGTGTGTGTGTATTACAGGGAGTAATCATTGCATGGGTGGCATTGTCTGCTCATCTAGGTAGAGACTGTAGTGTTCATTCATGCTATTGGGCAATTGAAGTGTAGCAATTATGTATCACATTTTGAAAGAGGCATTTAAAAAAATCCACCTGTAGATGATTCAGACTTAATTATCTTGTCTTTTCAGCAGCTGGGTTCAAGGCTCAAGTGGGGAACACATAGTTTCAAAGGCAGAAGGAATCGAAGGTACTCCCCAGCTTTGGATGCTTCCTCGGCTTGAGGTAAGAATCGTGAGCAAACTTCAGATCTCTGCCAGCGCACAATCTCCCAGCGGGGATTACCCTCTCCACTGGCGATGTCCTGGTCAGTCCGCTGTCATGTGGCTTGAGTCATTGTCTGCCTAGGTTTTTCTGTTTTGTCTTTTATGTCACTTAGGCCGACCCAGAAGGCTATGAGCAGGTCTAAGAAAAGAGAGTTGGTGTGAATGACAGATTGACATTTGCCTCATTCAGCAATGTTAAGACAGTCACTCAATCTTCTGGACTTATTTTTGCCTTCATTTCAGGGGGGAACCCAACTCAATGGAAGAAAATTCTAACTTGTCTCTAACTTGAACCAGTGTGGATTTAGGAAGAAGGGGCTGCTGTGATGTCTGTGTTCTGGGACCCAGGTCTCAAACCACATCAGTGACCTACATCCTGCCAGAGCTAAGGCCCTCCCACTTGTTTAACCTGTTTGTGTTAAGTAAGGAGTTTGGGGAAGGCTAGGTGTAAATTTTCAATGCCCTTGTCACTTGAGATCTTGGTAAAAATCAGATGTGAGAGCTGAATTCCTTGAAATAGCCTCCAGTTCTCCTCGTATCCTATACCTATTGATTTAGATGTCTTATACACATTTTGTTTTAACCATTAGGTTGGAATATTCTGACAGTTTAGGCTTCCTTAAACCAATTGGACTTAATTTTTCCAACCTTTGATCCTGTTTTAAAGGCTGCATTTCATCCATCATCTCCTTTAACTGATTTTTCCAAAGCCTATAAAACTCCCCTCAGTAAATACCAATGGTAAGTCGACCTGTCTCAGGAATTTTCTAAGCTGTTCTAGAGTTTTCTTGTTTCTGGTCATCAGAACGGCAAGGGTCACCTAATATATTTATGTCTTTGTTTCATTTTTATTTTAATTCAGGTTAGTTAACATACAATGTAATATTAGTTTCAGTGTACAACATAGTGATTTCAACACTTTCATACAACACCTGGTGCTCATCCCAACAAGTGCACTCCTGAATCCCCATCACCAGTTTCACTCATCCCCTCCACCTCCTCTGCTAACCATCAATTTGTTCTCTATAGTTAAGAGTCTGTTTCTTGATTTGTCTCTCTTTTTTTCCTTTGCTTATTTGCTTTGTTTAATTCCATATATGAGTGAAATCATATGGTATTTTTCCTCCTCTGACTTATTTCATTTAGTATTATACTGTCCAACTCCATCCATGTTGTTGCAGATGGCAAGATTTTGTTCTTTTCTATGGCCAAATCAAATTCCACTGAGTGCATGTGTGTGTGTGTGTGTGTGTGTGTGTCTGTGTATGTATCACACCTTTATCCATTCATCTCTCAATGGATACTCGGCTGCTTCTATAATTTGGCCATTTTAAATAATGCTGCTATAAACATAGGGGTGAAACATAGGGGTGAAACAAAGGGATTCATATCGCTTTGAATTAACATTTTGTATTTTGGGGGGTAAATACTCAGTAGTGCAATTACTGAATCATATGGCAATTCTATTTTTAACTATTTGTGGAACTCCATACTGTTTTCCACAGTGGCTGCTCCAGTTTGTATTCCCACTAATAGTATAGGAGGGTTCCTTTTTCTCCACATCCCTTGCCAACACTCATTGTTTCTTGTACTGTTGATTTTAGCCATTATGACAGGTGTGAGGTGGTATCTCACTGTACTTTTGATTTGTATTTCCCTCATGATAAGTGATGTTGAGCATCTTTTCATGTGTCTGTTGGGCATCTGGAGATTGTCTTCTTTGGAGAAATGTCTGTTCATGTCTTCTACCTATTTTTGAATCAGATTACTGTAAAATTTTGGGGTCCTGAGTATATAAGCTCCTTAATTATTTTGGATACTAACCCTTTATTGCATATGTAATTTGCAAATATCTTCTCCTATTCCATAGGCTGTTTTTTAGTTTTGTTGATTGTTTCCTTCACGTTGCAGAAGCTTTTTATTTTGATGAAGTCCCAATAATTTATTTTTGCTTTTGTTTCCCTTGCCTCGGGAGACATATCTAGAAAAACGTTGCTATGGTAGGGCCATCTAGTTTAGAAGTGTTATTCTGTCCATTTATTGGTATGGAAATGTAATGACTTTTGAGGTTTTGAATCTTGGAAAGAAATAATTCCTTAAACAACAAAATAGGTGATTTGTCGGCAGGGTTTTTAAGTCATCTTGGATCCCTTCCTTTAGCGGGCAACTCATCCTGCCCTTACTTGTCAGCCAAATTACTTAACCTTTTAGGACTCATCTCCTTGCTTGACAAGGTTCCTTCCCTCCTCTGCCCATAAATTATCATCCTAACAAACACTTCACCTGAAAGTTACGTACAATCCTCTTATAGCTCAGTAATTTCATTTACTCATAAAATTTCTAAAAAATATATGTTTTTCTATGTGCAATTTTGAGTTCCTGGACCTTTGTCAAAGTAGACCATTTCAGAGACTTCCTTTACCCAGTGAAGAGAAAATAGAATTTTTGCAGCTGGAAAGGCATTTAAAACTCTATTTATGCCCAAGAAAATATGAAAGGATTTGCACTTTAATGCTTTAAAATCTCCAGATGCTTAATGATTTTTTCCACATAGAAGATGGCATCAAGCATCTCCTAAAGTTCCGAGATGAAAATGAAAAATCCAACACTTACCAAGTAATAAAATTCATAAACACTAGAATAGGGAGTCAGAAGAAAAAGGTGTGGTTCCCAAGTGCCTCACTTACTATATGGTCTTGGGTCATTCAGACTCTCCAAGTCTCTGTGTCCACATGCTTAAGATGGAGGTAGGATAATAGTAACATGAACCTCCAAAAATTGTTGTGAGTTTTGTAAATGGTGAAAAAAAAAACCAAATTCATTATTTTAGTTTTTATTCCATTAACAAATAATAGCTCTGCTTTAGTTTATTATGCTTTTTCACTGTAGAAATGGAGAGTTATTTATATGATGGTTTGGTTTTCTCATTTTTCCCCACACTTTTCTAGAACCTTTCTTTGTTAACCAGAATCTTGTAAGCCAGTCAGTTGGTCAGTTAGCAAATATTTATTGAAGCCCTACTACATGCCGGGCAGAGAGATTATTTCAACCTTAATTTGGATACAGTCTAATACATACAGAATTTTTGGTCTACCTTTTTTTCCCTTCACTTTCTACTGCTATGAAAATGTTTTCCACTTTAAAAAAAATCCCTCTCGTGCCTGCCTTGGCATGACACATCCATTTACAGTTCTTTGCCCACGGCAGTGTCAGAGTGACTACACATCAGTATGGCCTCACCATTTGTTAAAATGTGGACATACTTTTATATCAGTTGGTGAACAGCCCCAGGAGTGTTGCTCTCACTCCCATAGTTTCATCCATCTCTGCCTATCCTCCTCTCCAAGACCCCTTGACCACCACCACCACCCCTGCCACCCCAGGATCAAGGAGGGCCTAGCACAGATGGCAACTATACCTAGCTCTTGCATCCATTCTAATGAAGTATAAGGTGTTAACATCACCCTGCGTCTCGCTTGCTTATCCCACTCCTCACATTTCCACCAACCCTCAGATCACTTGCTGCCTGACCAGAGACAGGTCTCCTACACAAGTCCTCCCCTGTGGCTCTTATTGTCATGACTCTAGGCTTCCCTTGGTGTCCTCTGCACCTGACCATCTCCAAGTCACCCCTCCATAGCCCTGCCCCCAGCATGGCTGCTCAGGTTCTTTCTGTGCATTGTCCAGCATAACCCAAACCAATTCTGTAGGGCAGAAACATCACACTGAATGCTAAGGCCATAGCACTGTTAAGGTATTGAAATGCCTCTTTCTAAATAGTCACTACTCAGAGTCCTCCATCCCATTCCCAGTACCCCAGCCACACTAGCCAGTCCTCTCGAGACCTCTCCCTTCCCCATGATCTGGTACCTAACCTCCCTAACCCTGCTCCTGACCTGTGGCCAATATCTGTTCTAATGGGAAAGTGAAAAAAAAATAATGGGAAAGTGTATTCCACTAGAATACAAATGCTTTGTTAGTCACCTCTGCAAAGAACTGTAATATAGTGCAGAACAGGGTATGGTTCTTCCTTCATTTGTGATTCCCTGATTCATTCTTTTGTTGTTGTTGATTCATTCTACCATTACTTATCAATTGCTCTATACCTGAGACACTAAGCCAGGCTCTAGGACCTCCAAACCAAATGAGGTCTCTACCCTCATGGCACTTATATTCTCATAGAGGAGACAGACAGCACATGAGAAAATAAATATACACACATGAATAAAAATATATATTTTGATCAAGGATTCAGAAGGAAATTAGATAAGCTTAGGGAAGTCAGAAATGGCTTCAGAAAGAAGGCTGTATTTAAAATGGACCTTAAGGATGTACAGAGTTTCCACAGGCCTAGGTGAAGATGAACAGCATAAGCATAGGCATTATGCAGGAAACATGGTGAGTGTTTAGGGACCAGAAGTCCAATTTGTCTGGACAGAGGTGTCCTGGGAGGTCAGATGACAAATGTAAGCAAGTTGACTGAGCCTCACACCTGAAGGTGGATGTATGCATCACAGGACAGGTCAAGACCCCAATTCTCAACCTCATGGGTCTCCAGCAAAACACCCACATGAACGTTCACTAATCTGAACATAGATCCCCTATGTAAATTGGGCAATGTGTTCATTAGACAAAATACCAGCCCATGGGGCGCCTAGGTGGTTCAGTTGGTTAAATGTCTGACTCTTGGATTCAGTTCAGGTCATGATCTCAGGGTCATGGAATCAAGCCCCATGTCAGGCTCTTCTCTCTCTCTCTCTCTCTCTCTCTCTCTCACACACACACACACACACACACACACACAATAAATAAATCAAATCTAAAAATTTAAAAATGCTAGCTCAAGGGGTGTGTAGGGAAGCCCTTGCTCTCCCTACAAGTTGGGCACACTGAACACACTAGAACATTTTCTGCTTGCCCTATTTTGTACCAGAAAGCTGGTATATCTCCAAAGGGCACCTTTTCCCATTCCATACTAAAGGCCAAGTTAGGCTAGCAACAGCCCTGCATAGATACTCCTCTCTCTGGTCAGACTGTTCTATTCCTCTCAAATAAATTCTCTGGAACACCCCTTTTGTCTACATCATCCCATTCCCACCTCTATGGCCTTATCCATAAAGCCCACACACTTCCTTTATCAAACCTTTTTCTTTTCTTGGCCAAACAACCCTCTCCCCCCCCACACACACACACCTCTTGCAATGATTTTTTCCTTCATCCAGACTGCTCCTGAATCCCAGCCCTTCTGTGAATCCTTCCCTGCCACACCTGGCCTGACCCCTCCCTTTGCATGGCTCCCAGAACTTCCTCTTCCTTGACCACCCCCACAAATACTTCCCTGATTTGTCTCAATTTTGTATATTAACTCAGTGGGTATCTGTCACCTGTCAATCTTTAGCACATATGAACGCAGCAAGGGTAGCTCACCAAGATTGTAAACTGCCAGAACTAGAAACAAGGCCAGTGAACGTATCACTCAACTCAGCTGTCATTAAAAGAAACCCATGTCAGTGTTGCTATTTGTAACTGTGCTTCATTCATCAAGAAAATGGGCTGGGGGCTACCTGGGGAGCTCAGTCAGTTAAGTATCTGACTCATAATCTCAGCTCAGGTCTCAATCTCAGAGACATGAATTCAGGCCCCACATTGGGCTGCATGCTGAGTATGGAGCCTACCTTAAAAAAGAAAAATAAAAGAAAATGGCCTGGCATTAATTCATTGGGTCCATTAATTAAATAAATATACATTGAATATTTAATATATTCCAAGCACTAGCAATATAACAGCAAAAAAGATATAATCCCTCCCTTTGGAGTTGAGATTTTTTCTGTGTATATCTACTGTGTGCCAGACATTGTACTAGATTCTGAGGTGAGCCAGGTATGTGTGTTAAGGAAGGAAGTCCATGAGGAGGTAGAAGTGTAGAGCAGGGCAGGGCCTTCCACCTGGGCTTTAAGCTTAAACCCTGTCCTGTGGGCAAACAGGAGTCATTAAGGATCTTTTTTTTTTTTTTTCATTAAGGATCTTTAAGCAGATTGTCCCACATTCTCTGAGGCCACCTGCTTAAACTACTGACTTGTGTTCTAAAACTGTCAAAATTCCTGCATCCCCACCCCCTTATCCTTCCCAAGGCATATCACAATTGTTACATTTACAGTAAGGCTCTTGTGTTGCATTACATTGTATTGTGTTGTACGAGTCATAATCATCTGTGTGTGTCTGACTCACCCACTAGTCTGTGAGAAGCAGAAGTCAAGGGCACACATAGGTCATCTCGCATCCTCAGCACCTAGCACATATTCTGGTGTGTTCAATAAATGATTACTGGATGGATGGATATATGGATGGAAGGGTGGATAGAATGAGTTCTGGAAGTAAGCAGTGAAACAAGAAATCATAGAAAAGCTAGATGGAATTGACCAATGAAAGTCAAAAATAATAAAGGAACCATAAATGTTGGTTAATTGCAGATGCGTACAAAGGCAGTTCAAGTCCTCTGGGGATGTTTCTTCCTGTGGAATCTCTGCATCTCATCCACGCAGACCATTTACCCTGGAATCAAGGCCAGGGTTACTCAGCGGGCTCTGGACTATGGTGAGTCGAGTGCTTCCAAAAGCCAAACTACAGCCCCCCAGGTGGAGTTTGTGATCCAAGCTCATATTGGACGATCTCATGACTAGGGGAAGCTCTACTATGGGATGATCCAGCCCCTTTTGCAGAGTCTGCTAAGATAGCTGGGAAAGAAGTGGTGTCTGAAAAATAATCACCTTGATGATAGGCCTGTCCAAACCCAGCCACAGATGTGCCTTCTCTCCCCACCCCCCTGCCACCTGTACCCTCTCATGCACATACAATGAACATCCCTGCTCTAAAGGAGGATACATCACAGGGTAGAGGGGAGGAGATATGAGAGTAAAAGTAACACCTTAGACCTTCAGAAAAGGCTTGGTTCCAAAAGGAACTTAGGGTCACCTAAAATTGTGTGCCAGATTTAATGTAGATTATGATCGTGCATTTTTCTTGAGAGAGGTTCAATACATTCATTAGACGCTAAAAGGAGCCTGAGACACTGAAAGATTAAGAAAAACCCCTTTGGAGGTATTTATAAACACAGGAAGAGAAGCATGTTGAGCAGAGCTAGGATGAGGGCAGATTGTATATGGGAAAGGAACTGAGAAATCAAAGTGTGTAGGCCCAGTTTTCTCCTGTAAATCTTGGCCCTAGGTTAGCTGAATGCTGGCAGATAGAGTCACTCTGATGCTTTCTTAACTAAAGCAATCAACCTGAGTACTGCGAATATACCCAAGTGTGACCAGGAAATGCCTCACCCACTACACCAAAAAAGAAATACAGGAAGGATAGAGGGAAGAAGGAAAGGGTGGAAGAAGGAAAGACTGAGTTTTGGGCAACTCCCCCAGCACCTCATCTAGCACAGGAAATCTAAAATCGATCCATCTTGCACAATTGTAATATGAGCTGGCTATAATGAGAAATACATACCAGGAATGCATGTGCATGTGTGTATGTGTGTGTATCTTGTTACTATATTAATAACACTTATATACACAGAAATACATATCAGAACTATCTCATAAAGGTATTAAAGTTGTGAGAATAGCTTATTTTACCCTCAAGATCAGAGCAATTAAAAGAACAGATCTAATCAGTTCATATGGGTATGAATTTCAGTCCTGTCCCTTTCCTCAATATGTAGGGTTGGGCCAGTAGATTTTCTCATCTGGAAAATGAGGTGAGGGGAATGACAGTAATGTTGCCCCCCTGTAGTGATGTGAGGACCAAATGGGATCATCTGTCGAGATATGACATGGGTTGATGGGGAAGAACAGGCTTTAAAGTCAGAACCAGGGAGAGGAAATGTGTGGGAAATGTCAGAAAGGGAGACAGAACATAAAGACTCCTAACTCTGAGAAATGAACTAGGGGTGGTGGAAGGGGAGGAGGGCGGGGGGTGGGGGTGAATGGGTGACCGGCACTGAGGGGGGCACTTGACGGGATGAGCACTGGGTGTTATTCTGTATGTTGGCAAATTGAACACCAATAAAAAATAAATTTATTATAAAAAAAATAAAGTCAGAACCATGCCTTGATTGAGCATCTACCATGGCCAAGCTCTTTGATATGTGCCTTACAGGCTCTGGGTTGATTTAATTCCCACAACCACCCTACAAAGAAAGGATAGTCATTTTACAGAGGAGAAATCTGAGTCTCAGAAGCGCTGAACTGAATTTGCCATGTCACACAGCAGTAAGGGGGTGATGCAAGATCAGAGCTCAGGTCCGCCCTGCCTGATTTCCAGACCTGTGCTCTGTTCTCTGCACCCCATTCCTCCTCAAAGCCTCAATAATGATGTGCAGTAGTTGTGAGCTCTTGGGCAAGCCAGTGAACCTGTCTAATCCTCAACTGCCTCCTATGTTAAATAGGGATAATAATACCTATGTCATTGGGCTGCTCTAAGGATCAAAGGATAGAATATGTGTAGAGTGTAGACAGTCTGGCATACATGAGCACACAATTATTATTAAATCATAACAGTGTTAGGATTTGAAACTAACCTGTCTGATAGTGCCTTTGGTTCCATCTTTATATCCTTTACATTCTATCCCTGCAGCCCTATATTACAACATTATTCATGGTATTATAGAGGATAAGATCTGCTCTCCATCTCCACAAAGATAGCCTAAGTAAAAATGAGCTTAAGCTACAAAATAAGAGGCAAAGGCAAAGCTTCCCTCTCAAAAAGATTAAAATGAAAAGATCATTCTTCATCACTATGTCAGTTACTTTTCTTTTTATGTGGAAGAGGGCTCTTTTTCTCCATGAACTCAGAAAAATGTGTTCTGTGGTGCTACTCTGTAAAGACGAGTTTATTCCTGAATTACACAAAAGCAGGGCTTACTAACCTTTTTGGAGTCCTGGGATCCTTTGAGAATCTGATGCAAATGTGGACCCTCTCCTCTGAAAAATGAGAGACAAATGTACATGTACACACACATCCTGCTCACAGTCTTTTACTAGAATTTCAGGAGAGTTAAGAGTGGCCTACAGTCCATGGGCCTCAGGCCAAAACTTGCTGAGCTTAAAGAATCTAGGGGAAAGGAGACAATGTACAATAATTTTCTAATAAGACAGGATTCTGAAGCCAAATTGCCCAGATTTGACTATCATAATGCCCTGTAGTAGTACCCTTTAGTCTTGGCCATGTAATGAGAATCTCTTGTGCTATTAGCCCTGGGGTCCTGGGGTCTTTGTTAGCCTCTCTGAGGACCTGTTTTTCCTTCTGTAAAACAGGGACAATAGCACCCACTTTGTAGGGTTGCTGCTTTCTAAATTTCTCTCAAGAGCATGCCTTACTCAGTAAACCTCACATATACGTTTAATAATGTTATGCCATTGTTGTAAATAAATGTTCTCTTTGGTTCCTTCGTAGGCATTCAAGCTGGAATGGAGATGATTGAGCAAATGATTAAGGAAAAAAACATCCCAGACCTAAAAGGTTCTGAATCTCTAGAATTTCTGAAGGTTGATTATGTGAACTATAATTTTTCAAAGTAAGTAGAAGAGTATTTTTAGCTGTGAAATTAATCTTTAAAATCTTAGGGTTGTGGATGTGCCACCATGTGTTCTGGTGTAACACCAGCACCTACAGAGTAGAAGTTAACCCACCTTTGGTAAGGGGCTTCTCAGACGAATGACCCAAGAAAGAGGGGTCATAAAGCTGACAGAGAGTGTAGGATTTCGGTCAGAGCACCTGGGTCCGAGTCATATCCCTGCTGCACACTGGGTGTGTACACCTGGTGTATCTGCCCAGAGTCTCGATGTCCTTGCCTCTTTTCTAACATGAGAATTCCTTGCCCCTTGAATTCTTTTTTTTTAAGATTTTATTTATTTATTCATGAGAGACAGAGAGAGAAAGAAAGAGAGGCAGAGACACAGGCAGAGGGAGAAGCAGGCTTCCATGCAGGAAGCCCAACGCAGAACTCTATCCCTGGTCTCCAGGATCACACCCCAGGCCGAAGGCGGCACTAAACTGCTGAGGCAGGCTGCCCTGCCCTTGATTTCTTTTTTTTTTTTTTCTTGTATATTTTTTTAATTGAAGTTTGATTTGCCAACATATAGTATGACCCCAGTGCTCATCCCATCAAGTGCCCCCTCAGTGCCCGTCACCCAGTCACCCCCACCCCCTGCCCACCTCCCTTTCCACCATCCCTTGTTCATTTCCCAGAGTTAGGAGTCTCCCATGTTCTATCTCACTCTCTGATATTTCCCACTTATTTTCTCTCCTTTCCCCTTTATTCCCTCTCACTATTTTTTATATTCCCCCAAATGAATAAGACCATATGTTTGTCCTTCTCTGATTGACTTATTTCACTCAGCATATACCCTCCAGTTCCATCTATGTCGAAGCAAATGGTGGGTATTTGTCGTTTCTAATGGCTGAGTAATATTCCATTGTATACATATACCACATCTTCTTTATCCATTCATCTTTCAATGGACACCGAGGCTCCTTCCACAGTTTGGCTATTGTGGACACTGCTGCCCTTGATTTCTAAGAGAAAATTGTATCCATCCCATTGTTACCCCTACCCCAGAAGGCTAGATTTAGGATTCAATCACAGTCTCAAACACGAATCTACTCCATCAAGCCTTTCCTTATTTTAGTGAAGTTTAGTTGAGATTTCAGAGGTCATAGAAATGGACCACAAATAAGACTCATAAGGAAGAGCAGAGGGGAGCCCGGGTGGCTGAGTCAGTTAAGCGTCCAACTCTTGATCTTTACTCAGGTCTTGATCTCAGGGTTGTGAGTTCAAGCTCTGCATTGGGCTTCACACTGGGCATGGAGACTACTTAAAAAAAGGGAAAAAAAGAAAGAGGGATCCAGAGGGATCCTATGGAAGCCCCACAATTTTATTAGAACCCAGCCTTTTTGTATTTCTCTGCCCCACCATCCTCAGTTCTGGCTTCTGTCCTCAAGATTGACCACTGCAGCTCAGCCACAGGCATTGCAGCTTAGCCATCAAATCCATATTTCAGGTGCAAGAAGGCATAAGAGGGCTCTTGTAAGTTGGCTTAGTCTCTTCACTGAGTTGTTTCCTTTAGCCCCGCTCTAGTAATACTCTACCTATACAATAATGAACAGAACTTAGCCTTATGATCATACTTATTATTATTAGCAAGGGAGACTGGAAAATTCACTTTCTAACCAGACATCTTTGCCATCCTAATCAAATTCAGAGATGTTTGGGAATGATAAAGGGAAAGTAGATATTCAGACAGCAGCTGGCAACCTTTGTGGGGTTGCTCCAAAGGCAGTGTAGGGAGAGGATGTCTTTGTCCATCTTGACTTCAATCTTAAAGGTAAAGCAGAGAGTCAAGATTTTATAAGGAATTATCTGTGATTCACAATTTGTCCCAAAGCTTTATCAATCCAGTGATAATTCCCTGCTGCTCTAACCCTTTGGAGTAATAATTTCTCTGTTATCAAGGATAACATTCTATAAAACCATGAGTTTTCGGGGGGATTGGGAGTGGGTGGGGAGAAGAATGGTGATCAAGGGAAAGCTCTTATGAATGTTCTAGCTGTTAATAAAGGCAGCCATTCAACAAGTATTTATTGAGAACCTACTAGGTACCAAGGCTTGTTCTAGGCATAGGGGATATTGTAGTGAATGGCCCAGATATCCCCTGTCCTTAATGTCCAGTAAAAGTGATGGATATTATATATTTACAAAATGAATTATTCAATTAAAGTGATGATAAGGCCTCAGCAGAAAAATCGAAGGTTAATCATATATTATGAAATGTAGGTGAAGATGAGGAAACATAGGGATTGTCATGCATTGCTAGTGGGAATAAATAAACTGGTACAGTACTTTTAAACCTGTGCTGCCCACACAGGAGCCACCAGTCATATGTGTCTACTGAGCACTGGAAATGGGACTAGAGCAAATAAGGCACTGAATTTTTACTTATTTAATTTTAATTAATTTTAATTTTAAAATGGGTACTCAATTCAGTTATTGAAAAGCTTTTAACTATGTGTGGAACAATTTAAGTATGGAAGTGTACTTTTTCAGTTGAAAATTTTATCCCATCTAAATATAGGACAAGTATTTCTGATGAAATTCAGTGTCCAGATTGAGTCATATTATGAGTATTAAAAAAGACCATATTGTGAACACAAGACTTATTTTGAAAAAAGGGAAATAAAATATTTTTATTTTCATCAATAATTTTTATATTATGTGTTGAAATGATGCTATTATAGATATATTGGGTTAAGTAAAAAATATTAAGAAAATCACTCTCACCTGTTTCTTTTCCTCTTTTTTTTAAAAAAGATTTATTTATTTATTTATGATAGACAGAGAGAGAGAGAGAGGCAGAGACACAGGCAGAGGGAGAGGGAGAAGCAGGCTCCATGCAGGGAGCCTGACATGGGACTCGATCCCGGGACTTCAGGATCGCGCCCTGGGCCAAAGGCAGGCGCCAAACCGCTGAGCCACCCAGGGATCCCCTCTTTTCCTCTTTTTTTTTTAATTTTTATTTTTTATTTTATTTTTATGATAGTCACACAGAGAAAGAGAGAGAGAGCAGAGACACAGGCAGAGGGAGAAGCAGGCTCCATGCATCAGGAGCCCGATGTGGGATTCGATCCCAGGTCTCCAGGATCGCGCCCTGGGTCAAAGGCAGGTGCCAAACCGCTGCGCCACCCAGGGATCCCTCTTTTCCTCTTTTAAATGTGGTTACTAGAAATGTTTTGACTATGTATGTGGATCATATTCTGTTTCTATTGGACACTGCTCTTTTAGAAGGTAAAAGGACTTTTTTTTAAATGCCTGCGCTTTTACCTACCAATCCCACTTCTCAGTATCCTTACTAGAAAGACATACACATAAACAGCATGTATGAGGATATTCAGTGTGGCATTGTTCATAATACAGAAATAACTGGAAACAACCTAGATGCCCAGCAACAAAGAAATGATTTTCGTTAATGATACATCCATAGCTTAAATACAAAGAATGCATTAGACCTATATGAATCAACCTTATATATGAAATATTTTCATATTTCTAAGATTTCTAAGATCTGTCAAGTGAACCTCCACCATCTTCTTCCCACAGTGGGACTCAGGGTGTGTGACAAAGAACAGGTAGGAAAGAAGGAAAATAGAAGAAACACTAAATAAGCATTTGTTATCAGCTATAACATTTATGTTTTATATTTTTCCTAATCTTAGTTCATAACAATGCCTTTCTCCTGTGCCACAGTTATACATCAGTGATCTCATTTTGTCTTCTCAACCTACCCATGAATAACCCTTCCTTTTAGTGATTGACTGGAAGAAATTAAGTGTCTTACCCAAAGTTGCACAGCTACCACAAAACTCAGTTCTAAGCCAAGTGCCCCTTGCATAATACATGAAGTGGCGTAGCCTACTGGTTAAGAACACAGTCTGAAGACAGATTGAGGAGGGCTCCAGGTCTGGTTCTACCGCTTATATAAGACTTCAACCATGTTCTTTATCTTCTCATCTCTGAATTGCAGATTGCAAAACCAGCAACAACCTCATGAGATTATTGTGAGGATTAAAATGAGCTAATGGATATAAAGTGCTTACCACAGTGCCTGGTAGGGAGTAATCACTCAATACATGAGCCGCCTACCTGTATAGATTGCATACAGCCCATTGCCTCCTACCTGTTGACAGTTCAGAGAATCCTACGTAAAGTTAATACTCTAAGTTTCTAACCTAGGGAAGATACTGTCCACATAGAGGGCATCTGGGAACAGGAGGAAGGCACCCTTGTGATTATCCCAATGATGGGGGGAGGGGCACTGCTGGCATTTTGTTGGCACATATGCCAGGTACCCTGCAATGTATATTAACAGTCCTCTACACAAAATAGTTGTCCCAAAATACTAATGTCCTCCCTATACACCTTGAAAAATACTGGAATAGCTGAAGGGAAAAATTATGATGGCAGTGTTGTATTTCATACTGTCTTTAATGAAACTAAAGAAATTGATTATTTTCTAATTGGTTTTTATATTTCTCATTTCCCCCTCAATTAGACACCAGGGAGGTGCTTCTTGGCAAGGGTTAAAGGGGAATTAGAAGGCAGTGCCCAGAGCTGCTTAGGTGGGTCAGTCAGTTAAGAGTTTGACTCTTGATCTCAGCTCAGGTCTTGATCTCTGGGTCATGAGGTGGTTGTTTGTTTGTTTGTTTGTTTGTTTTTAAAGGCAGTGCCCAGAGGTAGCACCTCAGACCTGAGGTTCACAATTGCTTCCAGGAGTTCCATAAACGTCCTTTCTGATGTTGCCATATTTAGAGATGTGCTAGAAGACCTCTCTAGAAGACATGTGCTAACCTCCTTGTTTGTTTTTTACAGCATAAAAATCAATGTCTTTTCATTTCCAAATACTTCATTAGCCTTTGTGCCTGGAGTGGGAATCAAGGCACTGACCAACCATGGCACAGCCAACATCAGTACCAACTGGGATGTCAAATCTCCACTCTTGTGAGTATTCCCTTCAAGGCTGTCTGTGGCTCTTCTGGGGAGAAATGGAACCAAAATTGAAAGTACATAAATTCACAGACGCTTTTGATATTAGGCTTCTTTCCCTCAACCATTAACAGTCTTTCTTAAGAACACTTTCTTCCAGGAGAGATTTAAGTCAGGATATCTATGCTGGGGGCTGGGTAGAGGAGGAGGAGGGAGGGCTGAAAAGCATCCTTCCCTTAAAGGCAGAGCAAAATGTCACTTAAGATTTCCCAAGGGCTAAAAGGCCCTGACAGTTGGAGGATCAGACATGTGCTCAACATTTTAGACCTTCAGTGAGTCACTGTATGATCTTGAGCCATTCCACTCACTTCCCCATCTACAGGGGCAACTGATGGAGAAAGGGGGCCTTCTTACCTCACAAGAAGATTCGAGGATAATAGCTTGTGCCCAATTCTCTCCCTAGCAAAAGACCTTTGCACCCTCTTAGAAAAAAAGAGGGATCAAATTCAAGTTACACTTACAGACCATCTGCTGTGTGCAACTCACTGTCCTAGGTATAATATTTAGGTCTGCCTTGGTTGGTGCCCCAGAACAGCGCATCCAGTCATCCACTTAGTCATTCAACAACCACTTATTGAGTGCCAAACAAGTACCATTTATCTCCATCTCAAGAACTCCAGTCTTGTGCATCATAGAGAAATTATATTTTCCCATAAGTAACATAGATTCAGGTATTCATTCATTTTCTTTGCTGACTCATCAGCATATATTAATGCCTCTTCTGTGTGCTCATCCTGGGGAGGGGAGGTAGAGATGAATAACCCACACTCCACTTCCTCAAAGAGTTCACAGACTGTATCTAAGTGTCCCACTCCATCTGTGCCCATCATAAATAAGGCTACCCCATGTCCTCTCTCCACACAAGCATTGTATATGAATGGTGCTTAATATATATTTGGCCTCTATGGGGGACAGAGCACTCAGGATTAGAAAGCTAAGCTAAAGCTGTTACCATTCACATACTCATTGCCTCATTTGTCTAGTAAACATTCAGTACCTACTCTGCTCCTACCTCTTGTTGATGCCAGGAATCCAGAGATGAGAACGTTCCTGCCCTCCAGGAGCTTAGAGGCTGTGGGAGGTCAGAGAAACAAACAGTACATCTCCCCCCTACCCAGGACTGGGTAACCTTATACTTTTTCTCTCAATAGTCAAGACACAGGAGAAGCTGATTTGTTTCTGTCTGGGGTCTACTTCACTGGTATCATTGTCCTCTCCCAAAATGACTTTGGTCACCCAATCCTGAAGCTCCAAGACTGTTATGCCCAAGTGAGCCATGCCCACGTGTCATTTTCTGGAGAACTCAGGTGAGTGATAGCTCCACAATGGGCAATTACAGTGGGGCTGGATTCTCCGGCAGGGTCAGAGCAGATTCACAACCAGCAGATACAATCCCTGAATAAGCCCATGTTTTGTCTCTTTTCCCCAGTGTCCTGTACAACTCCTTTGCTGAGCCCATGGAAAAACCCATTTTAAAGAACTTAAATGAAATGGTAAGTCTTTAAAGGTTATGCAACCACAGTAAAATGCTAAGCAGCAGTACTGCCATGCTTTACCTTAGTCAGGAAACTTTTATGGAGCCCCTGCTGTATGCTAGTCATCATCCAAGGCACTTTCATGTACATTATTCTTTGCAACCTACCAAGTTTTGCAAGTTGCCTACCATGTCCCAAACATTGTGCTAAGTGCTGAGGATACAGAGATGAATGAAACAGCATTCTCTCCCTCAAGTGCTCAGCACAGGCTGAGAAAACAACCAACAGGAGTTTATTTATTGCATACCTACTGCATGCCCAGCACCAGGCTACAGGCTGTTAGGGATATAAAAAAAGGAATAAAATTACCTTCTTTTTAGAAAAACCCAATTCAGTCTTGTGGAACAATAACTTAATGAGTATTTGAATTTAATACATAATTACATGATCATTGGACTGAACCAAAGGGGTTCAGAGAGATGGAAAGATTAAATCAAAGGGCCTGAAAGAATCCTAGAGGATATTATTTAGAGGATGCAGGACTTGAACTGGGCCTTGAAGTATAAATTTGATTTTGATAGGTAAGGAATGGGGGAGAAGAAAGGATATTTCCAGAAACAGTCTGAGTTAAGATAGCTTCCAAAGTTACAAGTGTCTTGGGATCCCTGGATGGCTCAGCAGTTTAGCTCCTGCCTTTGGCCCAGGGCATGATCCTGTAGTCCTGGGATTGAGTCCCACATCAGGCTCCCTGCATGGAGCCTGCTTCTCCCTCTGCCTGTGTCTCTGCCTCTCTCTCTTTCTGTGTCTCTCATGAGAGAATAAATAAATAAAATATTTAAAAAACAAACAAAGTTACAACAAGTGTCTCGATTTCAGAAATCAGTGTTTGACGAAGGGCAAGATGGAATTGGCTGTGTGTGCCTCTTTCCAGTCTAGGCCAGACCATTGCTGCACCCTTTACTCACAGCTGAGGGGAGACAAGGAGAAGGATGAGGACAGGAAATGAAAGGGCAAGAACAGTATCTAGAACCCTCCATTCCCCTCATGCTTGATAGGCAGTCAGTGCTTGATAAACATCACCAAGGGAATCAACACTCAAACACATTCAGCAGCTTGTCCAAGGAGGTTACCTGCTGCTCAGGGGACTCCAAAGTTGCACGGGCCTTCTCCCTTCTCACCTGGCGGGTAATGAGCACCAGTGCACATGCCTGTTGGAGAATGACAGGGAAAGCCTGTCGGCTCAAGGACCCCATACTCACCATCCCTCCTCTGTTGGAGACCAAGTGTGGTTCTTTGGCCTCTAACAGGAAGCCAGTAGCTAAGTTTACCTGAAGTTTGCCTAAGACTTAGAGATCATGGATGCTTTGTTTCTAGTATTCCCTTTGTGCCACAGGAAAACAGAAAAGAATGCTTAGACCACGACTATCTAGGTTCCAAGTCCCAGTTCTGCAACTCACTAAAGATCTCTAAGCTTCAGGTTTCCCATTTATGACAGGGGACAAGGGTGCTCACCTGTCAGCATTATCATGAGGCCAAAATGGGGTTAAAACACAACAGTTGACATTTATGGAATGCTTGCTATGTGCTAAGCAATAGTACATGGATTACTTCTTTTTTAAAAATATTTTATTTATTTATTCATGAAAGACACACATAGAGAGGGGCAGAGACCTAGGCAGAGGGAGAAGCAGGCTCCATGGAGGGAACCTGATGCGGGACTCAATCCTGGGACTCCAGGATCACGCTTTGGGCTGAAGGCAGGCACTAAACCACTGAGCCACCCAGGCAGCCCCAATTACTTCTATTTCTCCTCACAACAACATGATGAAATAGGTACAGTTATCATCCTCATGTTGCAGATGAAGAAACTGAGGACAGAGTACAAATAACTTACCAAGGGAGTCGACCCCAGGCTTCCAAGCGTCTGCTAGTAACTGTCATACTGAGTACTTCGCACACGCCTGGCACACAGAAGCCCACCCATGTCCCATGTCAGTACTCTTCCTCCTTCCTAAAGACAAGCTTGAGCCCAATTCAAGATTGATTTTCTAACTCCAAAAGGGGTTCTGATCCAAATATATGTCTGACTACTGGGCTCTCAAGCCAGCCAAGTGGGAAAGTGAAGCCCCCAGCTTTTACCTCTCTGAGCAGAGAATGGAACCACTGACAGAGGAGGCAGGAGGCTGTGGCATCCCCGCAGCCAGGAAAGGCATAGCCAAAGGTCCTCAGATGTGACCGCACCAAATGCACTGGGCACATGTCCTGTCATGCCACAGGAAGAAAAGCCGAGGGCCCATTCTTTTATTGGACTAACTGGGTATAGTCCTGGTTGCTCTGAAGTTTAGCCAGCATTCAATGACATGCCATCCATACATACATAATGTGTGGCCCAGAGGCATCAATTTCAGGGAAAGTCCTTATGACCAAAGGGAGAATGGCTCCTAACCAGAAGGCCTTTGTTTGCAAGGTCTAGGCCCATAAATAGAGGTTTCAAGTGCAATGTGATAACCTACAGTTCTTTTATTCCTTTTATGGCCAGCTCTGTCCCATTATCACGAGTGAGGTGGAAGCCCTGAATGCCAATCTCAGCATGCTAGAGGGTGAGTCCCAGAACTGCCTCTTCAGGATGGTTCTCTTACTACCTTCTACCTGCTTTAGTCTCTGCAAACTAGAGCCATGGGAAATGCCAGCTCTGACACTAAATTCATCCTCTTTAGAATGAGTCATGCTAGTCTCAACCAAGTTATCCCCTTCCCACCCCGTTCTAACTCCTTTAGTGATTCCTTTTTGCCTCAGGATCAAGTCCAAATGCTTTAACATAAAGGACTACAAGACCTGCCCATCATGCTCTGGCTCAACTTACCTCTCTCGGCCTCATCTTATACCTTTTTCTGCTCTCACAAACTGCTTCTACTGCCCCCATGCCCCTTACTTGGCTCATGCTGCCCTCCCTGCCTAGAAGAGCTTCCCCTCCCCTTTACCAATTCATTTGTTCATTTATGAGATATTTATTGAACACCTACTTCTTTGCCAGTACTGCACTAAGCCCTGAGGGGTCCAGTCCCTTCCACTTCCTACCCCTGAGCCATCCTTAGTCTTACCCACTCCTCATTATCTTTTAAGGCTCAGCTCAGACATAGCTCAGACATAGTGTTATCTGAGAAGTCAAACCCGATAGCCTGCACCCCAAAGTTTTGCCTCCTGTGTGCTCACATGACACTTTGGGCATATATCTCTCTTTGCTCTCCATCCATTCATTCATTTACCAATAGTGTACTGAGAACCGGTAAGAGCCTGGGTGGGGTGCTGTTCTTGGTACTGGGAATGCAACAGTAAGCCCAGAAGATAGAAATCCCTGCCCTCATGGGACTAGTCAGAGGAGACAGACAGCAAGCAAGATAATAAGTTAAATCTATGATACTGATGAGCTAAGTGATAAGAAGAAGGATAAAGTAGAAAAGGAGCTGGGGAAGTGTTTCTGTTAAAATCAGATGGCCAGGAAAGACATCACTGAGCAGGTGACATTACAGTAAGAATTTGAATGGAGTAGAGAGTGAACCACTCCTAATCTGGACAAAGAACACTTCAGATACAGGAATGGGCAAGCTCAAGGGCCCATGTAGGAACATGCCAAGTGTGTTGGAGAAACTGTGAGGAGGCCATACTGGGAATAATATGAGGGGGAAGGGCAGCCAGAGATGAGGTCAGAGTGGGGGAAAGCACTGCTCAGGTCTTCAGGACTCTGCAGCTCCATACAAAGACTGGCTCTTAGTCTGAGATGAGAAGTCTTCAGAGAGTTCTGAACAGGGCTTGCATGATCTGACTTATATTGTAAGGAGATCACCCTGGCTTCCATCTATTCACAACAAACAGGAATGGGGCAAGGGTGGAAGCAGGGAGACCACCTAAGAGGCTACTGCATTGACCTGCGTGAGCCGTGATGGCAGTTGACCTGGATGGAGTGATGAAGATGGCAGAATATGCTCAGGTTCTGGTTGTACCTTGAAGGTAGAGACAGTAGTATTTGCCAACTCTGCACGTGGGTCATGAGGGAAGTCAAGGATGACTCCATATTTTCATTTATGTGACTAAAAAAATGGGGAGAAGGGAAATCACCAGTTACCAAGATGGAGAAGATTATAAGCATAAGTCTGTAGAAGGACCATCAGGAGCTCAGTTTTAGACCTACTCTTACTATCCTGTATTATAATAATGTCTGACTCTTCCCCCAGGCTAGTAGTCCCACAGGCACAGGGACTTTGACCATGTCCCCAGCACCAGGCAAAGTGCCTAACCCACACTAGGTGAATGAATATTGGGTCAATGAAGGGTTGCACAGTGGCTGGACAAGTAGATTGGACTGGGTGCAGATGGATGAAAAAAGGATGGATTGGGGAGGTAGGGAAAGAGGAATATGTAGTAAGGAAAGAACTTGTTAAAGACTCCCATGCTCTAGCTTGCCATGGGCAAGTTTCTCTACCTCATTCTCTCATCTGCAATCGTGCTTCCTACAAACTCCACTTACTGTCCTTTGGTCCCCTGGCCTCTTCTGCTGTGCTCTGAAAATGATAATACAAAAAAATGAACTGAATTAATAAACTGTGCATGAGAATTTTCTTGGCCTCTTTAACTTAGGGAATTTTATCCCTGTCTATCTTTCACAACATTTCTTTTTAAAAATTATTGCTAATGATAACAGTAATACAGACTCATTGTAAAACATTAAAGTTCTAACTATATAGAAGGCTATAACATAGAACTTGAAAGTCTCTCATTACACCAACCTAATATGTGGCTTAATATTAACAAGTGACTTTTGTCTAATTTTCTTTTTTAAAAATATGGGTATATGTGCATTGTGTTTGTATGTACCTGCACATAAAAGGCTATACAACAAAATTTTACTGATGTTTCCCTCAGTCTAATGTGATGAAAAAGGGTTTGACTTGGCATGCCTGGGTGGCTCAGTGGTTGAGTGTCTGCCTTCGGCTCAGGCCCTGATCCCAGGGTCCTGGGATCGAGTCCCGTGTTGGGCTCCTAGCAGGGCACTTGCTTCTCCCTCTGCCTATGTCTCTGCCTCTGTTTGTGTGTCTCTCATGAATAAATAGATAAAATCTAAAAAAAAAATGCAGATTATAATCTTATAATCTTCCCTTTGACTTTCTTTTTTCGATTTACTTACCCATCCTGGGTTTTGAAAAGCAAGCATGTATTACTTGTGAAATAAAGGTAATTGTTATTTTAAATAACAGAGAATTAAAATTATATTGCTCTGATAGATAATAATCAGATGCTATACTATATCTTTAATAAATATAAATTTTCATTTTTATTTGTTTTTTAGTTTTAACCAAGATTGACAACTATACTCTGCTGGATTATTCCCTCATCAGTTCTCCGGAAATTACTGAGAATTATATCGAGCTGAATTTGAAGGTAACTATATCATCACCAGAATCCGCATCCTGTAAAGAAGATGTGGTTTATGTATACAATGGAATATTACTCAGCCATTAAAAACGACAAATACCCACCATTTGCTTCAACGTGGATGAACTGGAGGGTATTATGCTGAGTGAAATAAGTCAATCAGAGAAGGACAAACATTATATGGTCTCATTCATTTGGGGAATGTAAAAAATAGTGAAAGGGAATAAAGGGGAAAGGAGAAAAAATGAGTGGGAAATATCAGAAAGGGAGACAGAACATGAAAGACTCCTAACTCTGGGAAACGAACTAGGGGTGGTGGAGGGGGAGGTGGGCAGGGGGTGGGGGTGACTGGGTGATGGGCACTGAGGTGGGCACTTGACGGAATGAGCACTGGGTGTTATTCTGTATGTTGGCAAATTGAACACCAATAAAAAATAAATTTATAAAAAAAATTCACATCCTGGCTATCAACAGCCAGTATTCGAAAAACAAATATTATATGCAGAAGGAACTATCACTACATACCCTTCAAATAATTTAATGTCCTTTCAAGCAATTTCCTCATGCATATGCTCTTTCAAAGACCCTTCAACATTTTATTGATTGGTAAATGATGGTTTAGATTTGCCCAACATATGACTGCTTTCTCCAAGCAAAGTATCATGGTGACTCTGTCTCTGGGGATAGGTCTGTGGCTAAGAGGCAGCAGGTAGAGTGGCTCTGCGTGTATCAGAACTTAACACATCAGTAGATTATACGTATCAATACCCCTGTTCCTGTCAGGTTAGCCAATTTAACAGAGGGCTCTTGACCTCGTTCAGAGCCATTCACATGCGAAGATGGTGTTTGCTGATTCTGGAAGAGAGATTAATTTTCTTTATGCTTAGTTTTGCCCCAAAGTTAATATCAGTGTTTTTTTTTTAAGTGCATATTGACTTATACTTCAATCACTTAGAGTCACTAAACTCAGCTAAACGTTACTCAAGGCACCATTTTAGAATAACACCCTATAGCCACTGAAGGCAGCATCAGGAATGCCACAGAAATGCTTTAGCCCATTGAGAGTCCTGGGTCCTTCTGAGTCTCTGATACCCCAGATGCTCAGCAGTCATAGAGTTTGAAGGTCAAGGGTTTAGCATCTTTACATAGCACCTCAAGAACTAGGTAGATCTGTGCATCCAGTTAAAATGCACCTGCTTTCTGAGAGAAGGTTACACCCCAGCATGGACAGACATGTCCATATATACTCAAGAAGTCATCAGAGCTGTGAAACCACAGTCATTGATCAAGGAGTCAAAAGGCCCTGTGGTCTTTTAATCCCTACTGAGTTTCTGGTATTTTCCTGATTCTGACATAAGCAGATCCACCTTCGTTAGTGCGCTATACCCAAGTCTTGAACTGATACACTGATCTTTCTCTCTGTTTTCCCACAGGGTGTATTCTACCCACTGGACAACCTCACTGACCCCCCCTTCTTGCCAGTTCCTTTTGCACTGCCAGAACGCAGTGACTCTATGCTCTATGTTGGAATCTCCGAGTTTTTCTTTAAATCTGCATCCTTTGCTTACTTTATAGCTGGGGCCTTCAACGTCACTCTCTCCATGAAAGAGGTGAGGAGAGTTAATGGATGGAACAATCAACACTAGCATTTAGTCTTATTATAAGTAGCCCATTATGGGAATTTTATGTCATAGTTTCTATTTCCTGGCCTTTTTAAGTCTAAAAACTTAGACTATCAACCCTAGCAGGCCATGAATGAAGTAATTGTGAACTGAATACTGTTATTAGCTGGGGAGTTGTTGGGTCTCCAGATCTGCTAATTTCAGTTGTGTATGATACCAGGTCACTGTTCTAGACTGATGTTAAATAATGCCAAGACTCCCCTCCGCCACTCATGGCCTGTAACTTTGGGCATCTTCAATTTATTTAATTTCTCTGGGCCAGAGCATCATCATTTTAAAAATGGGAATAATAATTCCATACTCACAAGGTTGATATGGACTTTAGAGAGGTTTAAATATATGTAAAGCATTCAGAGCAATGCCTAGCACAGCATAAGTATTCTTTAAGTGTTGCTTATTATTGTTGTTAGTATTATTATTATGCCTTGTGTTATGCCAATACAAACTTTTCCTATTGGTAATTTCAACTGACTTATCTACAATGACTGGTAATAGGACACATACTCATGAATTCTCTTTGCCATGCCCCTCCCTTGTATGATGAGAACACTCTCTCCGGGCAGTCAACCAATGACTTTTATTAAGCATCTCCTACTAATCTTCTCATTCCATGGGTCTTCATTATACAAATGGTTATAAAATTTGAATTCAAAATTCTAGGTGTGGTAGCACTGGCTGCCATAGACTACTGAGAATTAGAAAGCTCTAGCTTCAGATTTGGAAACCATCCATCCATGAAGATAAATTACTTAAGCATCCTTTGTCAGTAATCTCTGAAAAGATGGGCAATAATACAAGACTTATTGTTAACCACTGTCGGATATTTACACCTGGATCATACATATATAACATAAACAGTGTTGCCAAGTTTAAAAGGCACTTCCTGTGTGACCTTGGGCAAGTTACTGTACTTCTCTGGACCTCAGATTTCCTATGGCTAGGCTATAAAATGATAGGCCACCTTTAAACACTAATTGATTGTTGGTGTAACAACTTCATGACTCATAAAAATATAAGGAAAGTTAAGTTTTCCCTAAAAAGAGAACAAGGTAAAAATCTTAGAGTAACATGATGGTCTTGATTTTCCAGATTTCCAACCATTTGGTTCAAAACTCTCAAGGTCTTGGCAACATGCTCTCCCGGGTAAGTACTGAGAGTTTGGCTCCTTGGTGTAGTGTATTTGGATTCATTGCAGTTACTTCTGGAGGATTTATGGGTTCTTTCTCTTGCTTTTTGGTCCAATCTGAGTCCATCTTTCCATTCTGAAGAGATTTTTTTTCTTTTTTTAAAGATTTATTTATTTATTTATTTATTTATTTATTTATTTGAAAGAGAGCATGTGAGTAGAGGGTAGGGGCAGAGGGAGAGGCAGAGAGAGTCTTACGCACACTCTACGCGGAGCATGAGCCTGAAAAAGGGCTTGATGTCACAACCTGAGCTAAAACCAAGAGTCAGACACCCAACTGACTGTGCCACCCAGGCACCCCAAGACTTTTCTTTTCTTTTAATAAAACAGCCACAAATATTTACTAAACAAGGTACTATTAAAGGCATTATAAGTTTACAAAATAAATCAACTGTCCCTTCCATAAGGTTTACATTTGAAATAATCAGTTTGAATGGGAAATGGGGGAATAGTGCCCATGTTTGGGCACTAATTAATATTTTCAATGTTAGAAAATATTAATATCATGCCTTCACAGCACCTGGATACTGAACACAGTGTACTGAAAGCTCAGGTTTGGTCTTGAGAACAGAGAGATGCTCTGAGCATCCTAGTTTTAGAGCAAGGATCTTGAGTCAGACAGACCTGGTTGTGAATCCCAGTTCTTCAATTTATTCATTCAGAAGTTAAGGAAATTATTTAACAAAAGACCCCCTGTCTTCAGCTGTGAAACAGGGATTCTGACAGCATCCACCCAGAGGGATTTTGTGAAGATTAAACCAAATAATTTGTATATATTCAGTGAATGTCAGCTGTTGTTATTATTTGTTTTGTGTGCTGGTGTCATGATTATTAAAGAGTTTTGTTTGTATTCTAACTGCATGATGTCAGATTTAATCATCCAGGCACCCCAAATTTGTGATTTCCCCTTATCAACTCAACTCCCTGGTCACTTCTTTCCCTGAACATTGGCAGATTGCAGAAATCTACATCTTGTCCCAGCCCTTCATGGTACGGGTCATGGCAACGGAGCCTCCCGTGATCAGTTTGCTACCTGGTAACTTCACCCTGGACATCCCTGCCTCCATCGTGATCCTCACCCAGCCTGAGAACTCAACTGCTGAAGCCATTGTGTCCATGGATTTTGTAAGCCTGCAAGAGGGGCAGGAGGGCAGACTGTGGACACCAGTCCTGTTCCTACAGTGGGGCCACTGACCAACAGTGCTCTGCTCAGTATCTGGGGGCGCAAGGTCTGATTCATCAATTAGGGGTGAGGACAGAGGTGAGACTGGGCTGGGAGCAGTATGGGAGGCCAGTGCTCACACCCCCTCCAGGGTAAAATAGCTCTTCCCTTCCTCTGCTTCCTGTGTGCCCTTCCTGCCACTGCAGTTACATTGATAACTGACTCTTTTTTTCCCAAAATAAGTCAATCAGGATGGAATTCAAGGTTATTTGAGCAGATGAAGGCCAAATGCAATACAACAGAAAAGGACTACTATGAATCTAAGCAAAATGTCACACACACATGTGCACACACAAACACATACACAGTACATGAGAAAAGACCTTAGGAAAAAAATAGAAAAATAATTTAAGGGAGATCCTTAAAAAGTCATTATAGTTAGGTTTCCTATCTGCAAGAGTACATTTTCAAGCTATTTCTTTCCAGTACCTCTTAGCAATGAGAGGGAAAGTGGAGCTACTACAAGAAATGATATTTGTGGCCAAAATAGACAGAGTCAATCCTCTTAGTAACGAACGCTTTTGTTGTCTGCAGGTTGCTAGTACTAGTGTTGGCCTGGTTATCTTGGGACAAAGACTGGTCTGCTCGTTGTCTCTGAACAGGTAAGTTTAGTTTATTCGACTGTTGAAAACCTTAGTTATAAGTGATTCAGCAGCCCATAGACACAAAGTGAACATAAACAGAACAGGGGAAGTTACCACTAGATAGAACATGAATCACTTAGACGCTCCTCTTGTCGTGATCCAGATGATTTTAAAGTATGGGCTTCACTAAAAACTGTGGTGTGGAGCCTTTCTTTTTTTCTTCCCATTAGATAATGTTCAGATAAAATGAGTGGCCAAATAAGTGTAAATATAGTTCCATAATATAAACTCACATTCTAATGGTACCATAATATACATAAAAGATCCTCATCAGGGCAGCCCCTGTGGCCCAGTGGTTTAGCGCCGCCTTCAGCCCAGTGCGTGATCCTGGTGACCTGGGATTAAGTCCCACGTCAGGCTCCCTGCATGGAGCCTGCTTCTCCCTCTGCCTGTGTCTCTGCCTCTCTCTCTCTCTCTCTCTCTCTCTCTCTCTCTCTCTCTCTCCCTCTCCATCTCTCATGAATAAATAAATAAAATCTTAAAAAAAAAAAAGATCCTCATCAACAACTTCAGGTAGCATGCTATTGAGGAAAGAGCATGAAACTTTGAGGTTGAGGAACAAAATGTCAAATCCCTAGCCACTGGTTCTAGAACCATGATCAAATTTATGAACCTCTTTGTGGCTCAGTCTCCTTGTCTGTAAAATACTGAAGTTGGACTGAGGTCATCTATGAGGTACCTTCAGGCTCTGACCCTCTGACCCCATTACTAGAACATGGAGTTTAACAAAACCATGCGCAGTGGCCTAGCTGGCTCTCAAATGAACTCCATGCGCTATGAAAGGGATCAGAGAGGTCACGTCCACAGACAATTGGAAAGTAATTGCCATTGAGAAGAACTGTCTGCAAAGCCCATTTTCCTTGGCCCTGTGAAGGCAACAGTTGAAGCTATGAATCAAACTATCTGGGGGGAGGAGGAATGATAATCAGAGTGACCAAATGGCCCAGATGAAACCCACAGAAGGGAAAAGAAATTCTATAAAAATTCTCTGCCAGAGAAAGCAGAGTCTGGAAAAAAACAGGAAATCAACAGAAAGGAAAAGTAAGTCAATAACCGTAAGTCAGATGGATGGTTATGAAGCTGTTATTACAGAAACTTGGAAGGTACTTTCAATAAAATGATATTAAATAGGACAAAGAGAATACAAAATTGTGTGAACACAGCAGTCAGATATGTAAAATAGCTTTCCATCTGGATGAGAAACTGAATCACAAATGAAGAGCTGCGTTAGGATATGGATTGAGCAAGGGTTTTCTCCTTAAGATTTTCTTTGTAACTATATTATTTTCCCAATAAAAGGAACAACAACAAAAAAGGCAGTATGGTTTCCCAGAGATAAAAGATTTCAAGAAGGCTTTATTACATTTTACCCAACTCTGCAACACAGGGCTGATTTCTCCGTTAGTCTCAGCAGGCGCAGAGCCTAGAGCCCATGGATACTTTAGGGACCCCATGAAAGTGTTTTAATATATTTTAAAATAAGAATTTAAAAATGAACAGAATCCTGCTGGATTATACTTATCTTTATAACAACATAGCCTTCCAATATAATTTTAATATCTCTTTATGGAGGAAGGAGTCCCAGAGGCAAAAGTACCTAAGGCCCCTGAAGTCATAACATGTCCCTATCTCCACAAGGTCAAGGCTGATGAAATTCTGAATCTTGATAGGTCATCTTAGGGATGGCAGTTTTAATAGTTGAGAGGATGGAAGCCAGAGCACAGGAGAGGAGGAGGAAAGGGGTGGTGGATGAGGGAGAGGCAGCATCTGAGAGGCCAGAGTCCTCCATCTGCAGCCTGTGGACAGGGCTGATAGGAAAGGGGGACTAGAAATCTGGAGGGATGGGGGATGAAGGGGACAGGGCCACTGATTGAGGCAGCAAGCTCTTGAGAAGGGAGAAACCATGTGTGCCCTTGAGCAAGGGTCTGCTTTACTGGCAGGATGGAAGTAAGGATTTCATAAGTATGGGGCTTCAGGCTTGTGGCCAGTAAGAGAAACCTTAAGGAACAAAGAAAGAAACCAGATTCACTTCTCTGCTTAAATCAGTCAGACTCTCCTCTCCAGCGTTCGTCTTGGTTAGAGACTGCATGTTCAGAGGCCTTTAGGTTTACTTATAGGAGTAACTGCAAAAAAGGATTGCAACCTGCTCAATGCATGTCCCCCAAAGAAATATGTGGATCCATTCTCTGGCTTCCTACGGCCTATAAACATGCTTTGACCTGGCCAACACAGGCTGAGATTAAGACTCCTGCCTTCCTGGAGTGTCCTCCGCATTCCCCTGTGGTCTCCCTTAGATTCTCCAGCCGGGGAAGCTTCCTGAGACCTTAGAGGGGTCTGAGCAGGACTGGCTACCTAACTTGCAAGGCCCACTGCAAAATGAAAATGTGGAGCCCCTTGTTCAAAACCTTATGGAGGATTTCAAGATGGAGACAGCAGGGCATTAAACCAAGCATGGGCCCTTCTGAGTGAGGCCGTGTCCCACTGCACAGGTCACCTGCATTGTATTGGGGGGTGGCTTTGGCAGGCGGTTCTACAGCAGACCTCGGGCACTAAGAGGACAAGGAGGATAGACCAGGCATCACTCAGTCCCAAAGCAGCCCGTGAAAGACTGCTGAAGAGCAGAGGCTGTGCTGAAGGAGTGTCTTCACCTGTGGCCCCAGGAGGGGCAGCCCCACCTCCTGCAACTGCCCTGGCCAGTGCCTCCATTCCTGGTCCCAGAGGTGCTGCTTTTCCAGACAGATGGCCTGATTCGGTCTTGGGTGAGGTCAGAGAGACACAGCACCAAGAGGTGTAAAGGGAGGTGGGGATCAGTGAGGCATCCCTGAGAAGACCAAATTAGGCTCCCAGAATACTAACCCCCAAAACACCTTTCTAAACATCCCCTGCCTGAATGTGTCTCTGGAGCTGCTCCAGGCTGGCTACACAGGCAGCAGATACACAAATCAAGGCCAATCCAGTGTGGTGAGTTTAAAGAGGCAGTGAGATCATAGGCTTTAGAGTCAGACTAGCTGGTTCAGATCCCCACCCTGCTGTTAATTAGCTGTGGGGTCTCAGGTAGGTTACTTAACCTCTCTGGGCCTCCATTTCCTTCTCTCTAAAATGAGGATATAATACAATCCACTTCAGGGGGTTATTGTCAGGAATACATGAGTTAATACATGTAAAGTGCTTGTTAAGTGTTCAAGGTTGGCTATGGCTATTATTTAAAATTAGGAGCTGGCCTCAGCCAGGGAAAGATCATTTCAAGAGTTCTCCTATTCAGAAAAACCCTGTTCAGGAAACCCCTCATTCCCGTTTTACACCCAGTGATGGCTATTATAGAAATTGCCTTTTGTTCTACTACTTATGACTACTTTATTATTGAGCCTTTACTGTCTACTGGTCCTGTGCCAAGAACTTCACATTTATTACTTTATTTAAACCTCACAACCCAGTATGTCTAGGACCTGGCATGGTCTTCAATCAGTGTCTGTAGATTTAATGAACAGACCTGGAGATAGCTTATTATCCCTGTTTTACAGTTTATAGAGGTCAAATCACTTGCTCATGTCACAGAGCTATTGAATGGCAGAACCAGAACTTGAACCTGGATGAGTGGTTTTCACAGCCATGAATGTTCACTTACGACATTACACTGTCTTTGATGTGGTGCCTAGCAAAAACTTAGAAGATTTAGACAGTAAATATCCTTCCTTGCCCAGAAGAGGAAACCCATGAGTGTGAACTCACAAAATTGAAGCAGAAAGCCTGTCCTTTCTCAATGTGAAGATTTGATAGAAGATGAGAATCCACAGGCAGTGGGTGACCTGCAGTGGAAGAAAAAGCACATAGCTTTCCACACAGCTGCGTTGAGAAATAGAGTGAAGGGAGAAATAAAGAAAGTAGAAGCAGAGAGTTCAAGTAATCATCGTGACCTCTATGAGTATGTCTAATTAAGAGCACAGCCCTGTAGTCAGGCATGTCTAATTTTGAATTCCATCTCTGTCGTTTGCTAGCTGTGTGACCCTGGGCAAGTCAATCAATTTCCCTAAATATCAGTTTCCTCATCAGCAAAACAGAGCACCTATCCACAGAGCGGTTGTATGGGTAGACAAGGTAATATCTGAAAAGTGCAGTGTTCCCCACATAACCAGTGCTCAAGAAATATTTGTTACTACTAACAGTCGAGTTTTATTCTCTTTTCCCCTTCTGGGATCAAATTTTGACCAAATAAGAGGGAGAAATTGGTCCCAAAAGACAGGATAAGTCAGGACAGCCTTAAAAAGGCCTTAGAGTTGGCCCTCAGTGTCATAAACCAATTCGTACTGGTCTATCTACAACTGAGACTTTTGTTCCAAACACAGTTCTATTGGGAGATAACCCCAATGCAGGTTGATTCACATAGAAGACATTTCTGAGACCAAATTAAACAACACTTACCCTTTTTTTGGTCACCATATAGATGACTAAATTCTAACCCTTTTTCTTAATTGCATGCAAAGATCAAGTCAATCAAATATACAGTATTGTTAGGCCATTTAGAACTTTGGAACAATTTTGACATTGCTACGAGTGAAGCATTGGACACTCCTAAACTAGGCCCCCACCAGTAACATCAGCACACACACAAACACACACAAACACACTACAACCCCTTCCAGGTCAGAGAATGCAAAGATAGCTGGCTACAAGCAGATAGAATCACCACCCGATTCTCACAGCTTGGGCAGATAAACATTTCCCAATGTAAGCCATCCGAAAAGATACCCAGAAAGGAAAACAGTCTGGGAAGAATGGATTCAATTTTTGTCAGAACCATGTTTTAGACAAGTCATCAGAACACAGGCTTAGCACCTGGGCTAACCGCCATCTCCACCTTCCCTCTGAGCTACTATGAAAGCCAGGGCAGGGGAATGCCACCGTGGGAGGCCGCCGTCAGAGGAGGAAACTCCAAATGACTTCTTTGCCTTCTCCCAAATTTATTGGGGGAATTTCCAGAATGTAGAAGGCAATGAAGATAAAACACTGAGGATCTCTTCCTCATCAAGAGGGTTCCTTTAATACCAGTGTGGGTTGAACACATTCCTCACATTAAAACCTTTCATTGTTGGGAGCACCTGGGTGGCACAGTCGATTAGGCATCTGACTCTCCTGGTTTTGGCTCTGGTCATGATCTCATGGTTGTGAGATTGAGCTCCATGCTTAGTGCGGAATCTTCTTGGGATTCTCTCTCCCTCTGCCCCTCCCGCTCATTCTCTCTCTCCCTCCCTCTCTAAGATAGATAAATAAATCTTAAAAAAAAAAAAAGCTTCATCGTGGATTAAATCCACAGCCTGGGCTTGTCAGGCTCTCCTACTGCCTTCCAAGCAAGCCAGTCTTACCTCTCATAACTCCCTAAAGTGAACATTCTGCTTTAGGCTGGCTCACTCTCAGAGTGACCCCAATTCTACTAAACACTTCCCCACACATCCTTTATTTGCTCACTTATCTATAATTCATTAATGACAATTTATTGAGCACCTATTATGTACTCTATACTGTTCTTAATACAGATAGTAAAGAGAAAGGCAATTGTTTCTACCTTCCAGGTCCATGGCCTGGTGAGAGCAGCACTCAGATTAAAAGGCAAAAACTGAGTCCTAAGGGAAATGGTGGAGTGCTTGTACATGGTACTGTACAGAGTGCTTCTATCAAAGGGCAGTTTATTCTCCCCCACCCCAAATCTTATACACACACACACACACACACTCACACTCCTACCTCCAACCCACACTGGTTTCTTCACCTTTTCGGACCTTCTTAGAAGGTCCTGCAGTAAGTCAGTGTGCTGTGTAAACCCACAAAGGAGCACCAAATACATGCTGCTTTGCATTGTTCCCTAATTGATTCCTATACATACAGCTTCTGTCTGTCCATCATAATTATAATTAAAATTCTTCACATAGCCTAGAGCATTACTGAGCATAGAAGGGTCACCTAGAAAACCTCTTGGTCTGCCTATCTTTTCTCCATACTGCAGCCAGACTGATCTTTACAAAACACAGACATCATCTCCTTTTTTTAGAAACCCTCCATAGATTCCTTGCTCTTAAGATAAATAGAGAGGGAGAGCACCACAGGCAGAGGGAGGAGCAGGCTCCATGCAGGGAGCCTGATATGGGACTCAATCCCAGGTCTCCAGGATCACATCCTGGGCTGAAGGCAGGCGCTAAACCGCTGAGCCCCCAAGGATCCCCATCCCAATTTGCCTTTTTACTCTTGCTCACCCTTCATATGTCAGCTCAAGGAAACATTCCAGCTTGGAAACCTTCCTGCATCTGCCAATTTAGATCAGGTTCCTCTCTTATTTGCCTTACTGAACTTTTTCTTTCCTTCGAAGCATTTATCTCAATCTGTGATTAAACCGTCATCAGTGGGCTTACTTGATTAATGTATGCCTCTCCCCATTAGGCTTTGAGCTACCTGAGAGCAGTGGCTGTTGTTTGGTCTCACTCAGAATCGTTATCTCCAGAACCCGTCACAGGGCTGAAATATATTAGGTGTTTGATAAGTATATTCTGGGCAGATGAATGATTGATTGAATGAATAAATACTAAGTGCCTAAATGTGACATGCTCTGGATTCAATAGAGTTCCGAGTCAGAGGGCAAATAGACAATTATTGTATAATATTGAGTGCGAGAATTGGTTTTCAGTGTCTGCTATGGCCACAGGGTTGGAGGAATGGCATTGTGAGTGCCTGTGCCTTGGTCCACTTGAACTTCATTATGCCATATTTGCAATATGGACCCGGATCATGACCCCACCATCATTTGACATGCTAAACTGTTTGATTTTTGCTCTGGGTTTCAATCAGGGCAGTAAATCTTCTCCAAAACTTTTTAAATAAGCTATACTCACATATGTCTGCAAGGTAGGACTACTTGAGCTCCCTTTCTCCCCAACAACTTTGTGGTTCTGTAATAAAGTTTGTAGCAGTAGTGCATTAAGAAACAGATTGAGGGGCTCGGTTTGAGAATGAAAAGACTGAATTCAGTCGCCACCTAGTGGGCAGAGTTGCACTTGAGTGTTTTTCAGAAGGGGGACAGAGTGCTCTTTGCTCCGCCAGAATTTCTAACCTGGCTTGGGTTGCCCATCATAAAAGGAAGTGTAGCCAAGGGGAAGCATCCCCCTCACATTTCTCCAGCAGTGACTTCAAGTGTTTGTTCAGCTGCTCAGCTTACTTCCTTTATTTTTTTTAAAGATTTTATTTATTTATTCATGAGAGACACAGAGAGGCAGAGACACAGGCAGAGGGAGAAGCAGGCTCTCCACAGGAAGGTAGATGCTCAATCACTGAGCCACCTAGGTGCCCAGTTTACTTCCTTTAAAGATGCCCTAAAGATTCTGGTCCTCGATTCTGACTCAGTTTGAGCCACAATGCCATTGATGCCATCTCTGATCTTTGTCAGATTTAACTCTTTTTGGTTTTTACTCTTGCCTATCGCTTTAAAGCAGTCGCAAAACTCAATTCATATTAACGTGATATTGGCTGGTAGTAAGCAAACTTACCTCTCCCATTAATATCTGTCTCCTCCTTAAATGTAATAACAGAAAGAGGTAACACCTGAGTTAAATCTTAAACAATTTTAAAAAGTTAACCAGTCAACAAGAAAAGGGAGGAACAATTTCAGAAAGAGGGAGCAGCATAAGCAAAAAACACAGAGGCCAGAAGTATCATGGAATATTCAAGGAAATATTTTACAGTTGTTTTAAGATCTTTATGACCTTATCCACTCTAATTTTGGAGAATCCAGCCCCAAATATATTGCATATATTCAAATGCATTCCACATTAAATATAATGTAAATTTAACCACCAGTGGAGTTGAGTTAAAGTGACTAGTCACCATGATGTTACTTGTTATGGGCATGTGTTAATTTTAATTTTTCAGGATTTTAGTTTTGAAGCCAACACATTTTTTAACCTCTGATATATAGTGCCTGACCTTTTTTTAAAAAAAGATTTTTACTTATTCATGAGAGACACAGAGAGAAAAGCAAGTTCCTCACAGGGAGCCCGATGCAGGGCTTGATCCCAGGACCATGGGATCATGACCTGAACTGAAGGCAGACAGTCAACCGCTGAGCCACCCAGGCGTCCCTATAGTGCCTGAGTAATAAAACAGCATAGGAGTGCCTGAATGGCCCAATCAGTTAAGTGCCGACTCTTGATCTCAGTTCAGGTCTCTATCTCAGGGTTGTGGGTTCAAGCTCTGTTTTGGGCTTCATGCTGGATGTGGAGCCTATTCAAGAAAATAAGATAGGGGCACTTGGGTACCTCAGTAGTTGAGTGTCTGCCTTTGGCTCAGGGCATGATTCTGGACCTTGGGTCCGGGGATTAAGCCCTACATCAGGCTCCCTGCAAGGAGCCTGCTTCTCCCTCTGCCTGAGTCTCAGCCTCTCTGTGTGTCTCTTATGAATAGATAAATAAAAATCTTTTTAAAAAAATAAAATAATAAATAAAACAGCATAGCACTAAGCAGTTCAAGGTATAAATGAACTGGTAGAGAATGAAAAGAAGTATAAAATAAAGTATAAAATTCAAGGTAGAGAATGAAAAGAAGCAAGAGCAGACAGGCAGCTGGGCACCAGAATACAGAAAGGTTTGTGTGCCATATAAGTGACTTGGACTCAAGCCATTGAATAACTTTGAACAGGAGTGAGTCCTCATCAGACATGCTTGTCATTTAGCTCACTCTGGGAATGATATGGAGGACAGACTGGGGAAGACCAAGATTGGAGATGAGGAGCCATTAGAAGGCAAATAAAGAAGTAAGACTCTTCCCCTGGCAAAAGTGAGCCATGGAAAGCTAAGGGGGAAAGCAAGGTGAGGCAAGATCCTATAGTAGAAGGAAGGTTTGGGATGGGCATCAAGAGATCTGAGTTCTGGTCCTAAATTAATTGGAACTGTTTCCCCATCTGTGAAGTGAAGGGATCCTCCCTGTTGATTACAAGTGCTTCATCTTATTATTACAATGCATGAAAAATCAGGTGTGTATTCTGGGAGTTCAGACCAAGAAGACCTGTAGACTATTTCTCCCATCCAAGTGCTAACCAAGCCCCACCCTGCTTAGCTTTGGAGATCAGATGGGACTGGGCACGCTCAGGGTGATATGGCTGGAGGCTGAAAACTGTTTCTGAAGATTCCTCTGCAATCGGGTTGCCAACAGTAAGTCCCATATAGCAAATGCACTTGGGGAACCCATCCTGGTTACGAATCCAAGCCTTCTGCTAGGAAGCTCCACTTCTTAAGCAGCAAATGTCAGGGTAAAGTCATAGTGGAAATCTATATCCTTACCGGTCTGTGTGGTTTTTTTAAAATAGTGGCTTATGGACCTTTAAAAAAAAAATCCCCTTTCCTTTTTGTTCCTTTCTATTGAGATGGTTGTTTTTAAATCTTCCACCCTTTAAACTTTTCCTGTTGATGTTTGTTGTTTTGTTTTGTTTCAGATTCCGCCTCTCTTTGCCAGAGTCCAGTCGCAGCAATATTGAGGTAGGAATCAGAGCTCAGAGTTCCCTGTCAAGGGAAAAATGATAATTTTCCTCTATAGTAGCTGGATGACTATTTCCTAAGCCTCTAAGTACTTGGTTTCTCCATGAGTGTAGGTTTTAACTTTAAAACTCCTTGTGTAACTTCTTGTCCACCAACTCCATTAACTTTTAAGCAGGACAGCAACTCTCCAATTCACTCTTCTCTATTCAGAAAGACTTTTACAAGAATTTTTTAAAAACTAGGACCTATGTAATATTGGAGGGAAAACAGGCATTTTCAGGGAGATTTCATTTTTTGGAAAAGTAATCTTCAAGAGTTAAATATAAGATCTGGACTCCCAAAGGATAAGGCTATCTGTAAATTATTAAGGCCATCATTAAGTTTGTTTGTTGAAGCCTTAATAAGCCATCTCCTAAAATCGCATCAAGCCTGGTTGTGCAGATACCTTTCTGGGGGCCCCAGCCTAGTGACCTCCTGATTGGAATAGCATATCCCAACAGTGACTTGGAAACAAACCCCTCCCCACAAACTACAGGAAGATCAGCCAAATCACTTATTGGTGTCCCTACCCTTCTGGCACTTATATTCCAGAGCAGTGGCTCTCACCTAGGGCCAGTTTTGCCCCCAGGAACATTTGGCAGTGTCTGAAAACATTTTTGGTTGTCACAGTCTGAGAGGTGTTATAGGCACTTAGTGGATAGAAACCAAGGATGCTGCTTACCATCCCACAGTGCACAAGACAACCCCACAGCAAAGAAGGATCCATCCCAAAATGTCAATAGTGCTGCTGTTGGGCACTCCTATTCTGGTGTGTGTGTGTGTGTGTGCATGTGCGTGCACATGTATGTGTGGATATGTGTGAGATAGGTGAAGGGTGGAAGACAACAAGCAAATATATATTATATCCTGAAAAATATTACAGGGAAAGATAAATCCAACCAAGAGAATGGCCAGTGCAAGTAGCTGGGGATTACAGCCTTGGGGTTGTTGAGATGATTAGCTAGAATTATGTGTGAAATTCATTTAGCACATTGAATACATGGTAGGTATTAAATAAATGATGGCCATTATTTTTATAAAAGTTAATTTCAGTTATTGCCACCTCTATGTCAAGGGACAGCATAGCATAATGGTAACATACACAAACTCTGAGGTCAAACCGCAAGAGTGAACTTCCACCTACTGGCTGTATGGCCTTGGTCAGGTCACTTGATCTCTCCCAGGCAGTACTGGGACATGATAAGTACCGAATTTATTATCGTGTTTAACAGATGCAGCTATTAAGAGAGGAATAGATTTGAGGAAAAGAGCAAGGAAACCCAAGAATTTATCCAGCAGACCAAACAAGATGTTTATTTCTTTAATTTTAAAGAAGATGGGAAGATTAGGAACAGGGCATTAGTGTCAACAAGCTGGAAAATAAGTTACATCTTTCATGCCAGATATTGACATTTAGTTAGCACCTCCAGGCATAGCCATTTGATGGATGACAGACTATAATCAGTGAGAACACCTAGCTGACTTTCTCATAAATAATATTTATGAGAAATAATATTTCCTGAGCCTAGAGGGGCGAAGTAAGTCCAAGTCTTCCAGGAAGACCCAAAGAAACTGCTTAGTATCAACAACAGGGAGTGCTAATAATGACATTTCTGGAAGAAAAAAAAATGACAGTGGTATATACTGGGCATTTAACATAATATTAACTTGTTTAATCCTGAGACCAACTCTATGACATTAGTGCTGTTATTTTCATTTTACAGTAGAGGAAACTGAGGCACACAGAGGTTAAAGAACTTTCCCAAAATCACAGAAGTGGTAAAAACAAGAGCTAAACCTAGGAAGTCAGCTTCAGAGTCCTCCTTGCTAAGCTGCAAAGCTTTGCTAAGCATGTAGGATGTTCAAAATATATTCACTGAGTGAATTGATATTCATCATAGTCCATTTATTTTTTTTAATATTTTATTTATGAGAGAGACAGCTCACTCACACACGTGCATATAGAGGGGAGGAGCAGAGAGGGGGTGGAGAGGGAGAGAGTCTCCAGCAGACTCTGCACTGAGCAAGGCACCTGACCCTGCCAATCCTATGACCCTGAGACCATGACCCCGGGATTGTGACTGAACCAAAACCAAAAGTCAGGTGCTCAACTGACTGAGCCACGCAGGTGCCCTATAGTCCATTTATTTTTAATACCTGAATCTCTCCAGGAACTAACACTTTGCTAAATTTTAACAACTTTATTCAAGATAAATTGGACATTCTGGTGATACTGTTAACTATAGAGCATCACATAATACAAAGGACCTCAAGTAAGGAAAGACCACTAACTGGAATACTTAATAATTGTTTATATTGTCTTAGTAGATATCTAAGCTGCCATGTTTGCTGGCACCATGTGGTCCCTCTGCATCTGTTGTCACCATGATCCACCATACAGGAGAGTAGAAATGTCCGTCCTCAAAGAGGAAAAAAGATTGGGAAACTGTGTAATATGGTTTCCCAGAAAATAGCATTCAGTGTCTGGAAATCTAGACTATCTCTATGAGGAGATTCTAATTATTGCCCTGTGTCATGATTAGGTCTGGGAAAGTGCACGTCCAGACCAGGCACGGTACTTTCAAAGGCCCTGACTTGGCAACTGATTTAGTATCCCCTTTCATTTTAGGTCTTGAGGTTTGAGAATATTCTGTCCTCCATTCTCCACTTTGGAATCCTCCCACTGGCCAACGGTAAGGGGATTCTTGGGAAACATTTGACTCTGACATTAGCTAAATGTTGGGGATTGTTTTTCCACCCCAAAGCCTGTACTTCTATCATATGATTGTGTGAATCTAGGCCAATGCCAGAATTTACAGTTTGTACCATCAGGGAGGTGGTTGAAAAATTAGTTACTCCAGGTCCAAGACTTGTTAGTAACACTACCCACAGAACTCAGAAAGAATGGCTAAACTCTGGTTGAGTTAAGGAGATTGAAACCGCTCTCCTGAGGCAGTAAAAGAATCTCCTTCAGGTCTGCCAGAAATGAGATTAATCTCCCCAGAAGACATCTCTGCAGTTCTTACGCACAGACCACCATCTGGATAGACAGATTTAATGAAGGACAATTCTAGGTCCTCTCTCTTCATACAGTTGTTCACAAACTACAGCATCCTGAGTTTGGCTTCGTTAAAATACATTTTGTATCAGAGAATAAAATGTTCTCAGACCCACTAATAAGGATGTTTTCAAAATATAAATTGGACAAGTTGCCAGCATTTTTCTACTATCCAAATGCACCTAATTGCTTGCGCATTTTTATTAAGCACTTTATTAACAAAATAAGCATTTATACCAGGAAAATGTAAGGAACATAGAATGAAAATACAGAATCGGGAAGAAGGAAAAGATAGATTATTTAAAAGCTGCTTATTCACCTTTAACTAAACAAAAAGTTTGCCAAAACTTCTGTGTCTGTGCCTAGTTATCTTACATTCTGTTCTGTATTTTAGCAAAATTGCAGCAAGGAATTCCTCTGCCCAACCCACACAAAATCTCATTTGTCAATTCAGATGTTGAAGTTTTTGAGGTAAGAATGTGAATATTCTCTTCACTGCCCCCATTTCTTTTCATAGTACAGTAAGCCTCATCCTATTTTGCTTACTCTGTTTTATGCCACTTTGTTCTCCTTTGTGTTTTTCCAGCCCAAGGAATTTTATAGGCAAAAGATTTAGCTCTTAAAGCTTATAGTCAGGGCACCTGGGTGGCTCAGTGGGTTATGCATCTGCCTTCAGCTCAGGTCATGATCTCAGGGTCCTGGGATTGAGTCCCATATCATCGTTGGACTCCCTGTTCAGTGGGGAGTCTTCTGCTCCTTCTCCCTCTGCCCCTCTCCCCCTACGCTTGTTCTCACTCCCTTGGTCTGCTCGCTCTCTCTCTCTCTATCTCTCTCCCTAAAATAAATAAATCTTAAAAAAAAAAAAAAAGCTTGCCATCAACAATGAAAAGCATTTAAACTTGAGTTTAAAAATCAGACCAAGTCCCTTTGCAGCCAGGCTTATTCACACCACACACTATGAGAAGGTGCACTGTGGTGTTCTATTTCATGCATTCCACAAAACAACCTGCAAGGCTGGGATTAGCAGTCCCATTTTACAAATGAGAATACCGAGGCCTGGCAGAGACCTGACTGGCTCTTCTGATTCTCTCAGTGAACCTTTGCTTGAACCAAAGGACTCTCCTTGAGGTTCAGGGATCTGTTGTGAGCTGTTTCCTTATTAATCATTATCAGCAAACTCCAGAACACCTTCCCCCCCCCCCCCATTTTGGTGATTTTTTAGGGGGAAAGGGTAGAGGAAGTAAGATTCTTTTTTTTTTTTTTTAGATTTTATTTATTTATTCATGAGAGGCACACAGAGGCAAAGACATAGGCAGAGGGAGAAGCAGGATCCCTGCAGGAGAGCCTGATACAGGACTGGATCTCAGGACCCTGGGATCACAACCTGAGCCAAAGGCAGATGCTCAACCACTGAGCCACCAAGGTGCCCCAGGAAGTAAGATTCTGATGAAATTCTCAGATCTCATACACTAGCCTGCCCTCCTGCTTCCCTCCCCACCTCCTCTTCCATAGCTGCTTAAGTCACATAAGGAGACCATAATCCCAAGTGGCTTGTCCCTATGTCTAAGGCACTCAGAAGAGGACAGCGGGGGGTAGGGTATGACACAGGAGGACCTGGTCATGACATTGTCTTCACCATTGCCTCCTTTTCAGGGTTTCCTTTTGATTTCCACTGACCTGAAGTATGAAACATCCTTAAAGCAGCAGCCAAGTTTCCATGGTTGGGAAGGTCTGAGTCTCATGAGTGGACAGTGGAGGGGGAAGCCAGCCGCCTGACTGCCTATTTGACATCCACTCCAGGAAGTAAATGGCCCTTAATCCCACAGCTGCCGAAGCCCAGGAGGGGAAGACAGTACACACTGGATTGTAAAGCTCTTGTGAAGTGCTTCGGTTGACAGTTTTCTTTCTCAAACCCTTGGGGACAGAGGGAGGCAAACTGAATTAAAGAGCTAAATCAGGGTGTGTGTCTGTGGGTGTGTGGAGGGGTGGGTGTTTCAATGTGTGTTTATGTTCGGATGCACATTGTGTGTTTCCTGTGTTTATAAGGTGCCGGGGCCAAGAGTGAGGCATATGCCTCTGAACAGGTGCAGGAGAAACTCTGAATACAGGTTTGCATGAATGTTTCTGGAGGAACTCCCTTTAGATCTCCTAGCAACCCAGGGTTTCCCCCACTTCCCTGCTTTTTGGATTTTATGTTTTATATTTACAGCTACTGCCCCTTGTATTTAATTAAACTTGTTTTCTATCAATGCCAACCTTGTCTTTTTATTTGAAAACTTATCTGCCCTGGATTTTTTTTTTAATAAAATAAAGATGAGAGAATTTAGCATCTTTATTTTTTTTAAGATTTTTCATTTATTTATTCATGACAGACTCCCAGAGAGAGAGAGAAAGAGGCAGAGACACAGGCAGAGGGAGAAGCAGGCTCCATGCAGGGAGCCTGACGTGGGACTCGATCCCGAGAGACTCCAGGACCAGGCCCTGGGCCGAAGGTGGCACTAAACCGCTGAGCCACCTGGGCTGCCCAATTTAACATCTTTAACCAAGTTGACAAAAAGTGAGGGTGTGCAGACTTCAAGGCTCGATTTAAAAAGGAACACCCTGTCTCTTGGATGTTTCTGGTAAGAAATAGTGGTCACAGGAAGCTCTGGAAGTTATACCACTTCTTTAAGTTTTAGGATTTTCCCTCCCAGATGAAATGAAATGACAGTGCAGAGTCCTAAGCCTAGATCATTTGTAGTTGGCAATATACCTAATCATTGGGGTGAAATGGGGTCAGAAGAGGAGGCAAGGGGCACCCCCATGGATAATGTAAGAATGACTAGAACCCACCGCTTCATCTCCCCGGAGCTGACAATCTAGGAGCGAGTGGAAGACGGCGGGTTCCTGCAGGGCCAAGCCCCGCACTGGTTACTCCACACTGCCACCCACTCAATGCCCACAGACACTCGGAAGAACTGTGGTCCCATTTCACAGACGAGGGAACAGAGGTGACGAGGGATGAATCCTACAGGGCTGGTAAAGCAGCCTCTGCGTGCAAGGCAGAGGTAGAATCTGAATCCAGGTCTTCCCAAGTCCAAAGTCGCCGCTATTTGCATGAGGAAGGACTAGAGGCCGCAACAAGCACGTCAAAATCCCCTTCTAGTGTGAGCAAGAGACGTGCGCATAAAGAGCGTGAGCACAGGGCCCTTGGGACCCCGGGAGGCGGTGCGGGGGGCGCGGGGGGCGCGGGGGGCGCGGGGGGCGCGGGGGCGCGGGGGGCGCGGGGGCCGGGCCGGCTGCGCTCCGTTCGCCTTCCCCGCGCACGCGCGGCCGTACTAACCACCGCAGCGGCGCTCGCCGGACTCAATGATAAACTGTCACTTTCGTTCTTTGGAATGACAGAGACTTATTGAAGGTGCACCCACAGATTCATTCTCAGGCATTACGGATTTCCAGGAACATGCTTCTCGGCTGCAGACAGCTCCCCCCTCGCTGCTGCGGACGTAAACACCCAGCAGATATTCACTACAGCGCTCGGGCCTGATCCGCATTCTTCCAGCGCTGAAAAGCACTCCCAAAACGAAGGATGACTACATCTCACTAAAAATGACTGCCTTCAGGCTTAGCTTTCAGCCGGGAAGGAAAGGACCCGTCAATATCCGGAAAGGTGCACACTAGAGGGCAGTCTAAGTTAACGAGAGAAAAGCGATTTGGCGCTACGAGTTTCGAGCCTCGGCGCTCGCCGTCGCCCAGCCTGCGGCGGAGCTGGCCGCGCCTGCGCGTCGGGCTCCGGAGGGCGGTGCTTCCGGCCGCGGGACAGCGCGGCAGCGGCTCTTCGAAGCGGAGCCGGGAGTTCTCGTCAGCCTTGTCGCCGCCATGAGTCGCAGCTATAATGATGAGCTACAGTTCTTGGAGAAGATCAATAAAAACTGCTGGAGAATCAAGAAGGGCTTCGTGCCCAACATGCAGGTGAGGCGGGGAACGGGAGCCGTTGGCGAGGCCTTCCCGCCTGGGGGCCCGCGGCGCCTCCCCCTCGTCCCGACCCCCGCCCCCTCGCCCCCCCGCCCCCCCCGCCCCGCCTCCTAGGCCCCCCCCACCCCGCGTTCGCGCGGGACCGCCGTCGCCCGCACCCCGGCCGGCCCCACCTCCCGGCAGAGCGGGACGTCCCCGGGGAAGCCCTAGGGGTCGCCACATCGGCGCTTGTAAGGCGCTTTGTCATGGAAGTCTCGAAAACGCACCGTAGGACCCGACGCTCCCGAGCTTTAGGGGACGCCAGTGTCCCTTTTTTTTTTTTTTTTTTCCCCCCTTTCCTCGGTGGCACAGCCAGCCCAGGGCGGAGTTGCCGGCCTGGAGCTCCGCTCCCGAGTCTCGCGGGCCTTCTGCGCGGCGCGCACGGACCTCGGTTCGCTGAGGCAGTTGTTAGCGGCCGCCGCCTGCTAAGGCGTGTTTGGGTCTCGCAGCGTCGAGAAAGTTCACAGGGCAGGGTGGCTCGTGTCTCGGGTGATAGTCCCCCGGCTAGGGCTGGGTCGGGAGCGCAGCTTCCGCCCGGTTAGTAGCGGCTCAGCCCCTACCCGACACCTGCGTTACGGTTACTGGTCCTCCTCGGACAGAATGATGCGTTCCCGACGGAGACCTGGGAACTCCGTCCGTACCAGGGGGTGCGAAAGCCTGGGCTCACCGCCGCCCGGGCTCCCTGCCACTTGTGCCTGTTCCGCGAAAGTGAAGGAAAAAGTCAGGTTTGGGTGCATATGTTGTTAAATAGGTCTTTGAAGTCTCTTAAGGTGCCCTGTCCGGGTATGGGAGGTTTGTGGCTCTGTGTCCTTGGTAAAAGTTCCTGACAACGACTCTACTCGTTTACTCAGTATCGAAACTTAACTGAGTGTCGCCCATGAGCAGAGCTAGACACCGAGAAGAAAGGGCCACAGACATAAGGCTCCTTTTTGCTGTTTCCCATTTAGCCGGTTTCTGTATGTGGACTCTGGCTCCCTGAATGGAGGAGCAGGAGAAACCAGGCCGTGGTGGTCCTGATGACGCACCGTCAAGGTCTGGCAGCGGTTCTGGCCTAACGTTTGATAGACGCACTGTTGCTGATCCTGCCTCGGAGCAAGTCTTGTTTTGCTAGGCAGTTCTGGTTTAACCATTTGTAAGACACATTACTACCACTTCCCTAAGAGTGGAGAGTTGAAGTCTTGATATGCTGCTCTTAAAAAGTCACCTTTATGCCTTATTACCTCTGTTGTATTCCCATTCTCATGAGATGAGTGAATTTCACAGTGACATGGTATCTTTCTGTCTTCATCTCCATTCCTCGCGTAAGACGCACAGTCTGCACTAAAACTTCTTCCCCAAAACACTCACTTCCCAACTTGATGTCGTCTTTGTGTTTCCTTTATATCTTCTAAATGTCTTGCAGCTCCAGTGACATCTCTTGACTCCGAAGAGCTGGTTCAAATAGTGAACATCCCAGAAACCTCCAGCTCCCTAGGATGCTGAGCCATTTCATCAGTTTCTTCCATAACACTCACCTGTCATAGCACTTGCTTGCTTCATTGCACTCAGTTTTCCAGTCTGGGCTGCATCATGGACCGGAAATTCCTCAAAAACAGGATCTTACATGTTCTTCATATCTTCCCTAATGCCCAGTACAGTGCCTAAAGCATACTAAGTCCTCAGTAAATGTTTGGTAAAGTAATAAATGTAGCCCTTAGAAAATTGTACTGGAAACATTTTCCTTCAGCTGGTGGTGTTATTCACACAGAAGTCTTCTTTCTGATAAAGAAATTTGTCCAGATAATTAAATGTTAAGTCTTTGTTTCTCTATTAGCGTGAGTGGGCCTGTGGTGTTACAGAATTGTGTCCTCCATCGTCTTTTGTATTCTTTTATCAAGCTTCTTTATCCTCTCAAAATTATGTAGATTATAGAACTAAGCACACAGTTGAATAGCTATATGTTAAAACTTTTTTTTTTTTACTCCATATTTACCTACGCGTAGATTTGTAAATCAGCACAGGACACAAGTGTAATGTGCTATTATCTTAGGCACAGGAAAAATACACTAAGATCACATGACTGCATATTTATATTTAGAATCCTATTTTTATTATTCATCTATTTATCAAGACCCACTGATTTTTAGAAGCACAAGAGTATTGGGACTTTTGGCCTCAATGAGAGCATAGTTCACACATGCAAAAAATATTTTACCTCTTGAATTCCTAAATGCCACTTTAGAAGTAGGAGAAAATACAGAACAATTTGTGAGCATTACAAATCAATTTTTAAGACATATTTAAAGATAAGAACATGTACTCATTGTTAGGAAGTTTTCTGCTTCCTTAAGGTAATGAGAAGTGTTTCAGAAAGAGCAAAGCAAAATAAATATATAGAGAATGTGTACTCTACCCATTGCCTATATATCATGGATGTGTGTTCATAGTTTTTCCTTTTTGTTGGTACCAGGTGGAAGGCGTTTTCTATGTGAATGATGCTCTGGAAAAATTAATGTTTGAGGAATTAAGAAATGCCTGTCGAGGTGGTGGTAAGTGCATTAGTCTTTTACATGTGGTTATATCAATAGTAAGTATCTTCCCTGTGGTCTGAAAATGGTAGTTCAATTATAATTTTAAAATACAAAAATATTGTCGGGTAATGACCAAGATTTAAGTGAGATCAAGGACACCTGGGTGGCTCCGTGGTTGAGCATCTGCCTTGGGCTCAGGGTATGATCCTGGAGTCCCACATTGGGCTCCTTTCAGGGAGCCTGCTTCTCCCTCTGCCTGTGTCTCTGCCTCTTTCTCTGTGGCTCTCAAGAACAAATAAATAAAATCTTAAGAAAAAAAGACTTAATGAGATCAGAAACCTGTTACTTATTTGTGACCACATTGTTAGCCACCTGGCTTTGTAGAAACTGTTTAGAACTAGGTTAACATGGTTGGTTTCAAAGTTAACCTTGGACAGTAATAACAAGCTACCATTTATTGTGCACTTATTATGTGCCGGGCACCTTGCTAGGTACTTAACAGAGATTACTTCAATTCTTAGAGTAATTTTAAGAGGAAGATGTTTTCTCCATTTTACAGATGTGTAAGTCAAGGCTTAGTAACCTTAAGTACTTTTAATTTGTCCAATTGCATAGCTTCTCGGTGACAAAGGTGGAACTCAAGTCCAGAATACAGACTGATTCCAAAGTCCATATTCTTAACCAGTACACTGAGTAGCCTCACAGCTAGTCTCATCTGTAAAAAGGAGTTGATTACACTTATCTCGCCAAAGTACAGCAATGTTTAGAGCTAAGTGTATAAAGCTCTAATATAATGCTCCAACAGTGTTGATGGTATTCAAATGGAACCTGTTTTTAACCCTTTTATTTTGAGCTCAACAATCTAAATCCCACTTCTCTCTCCACTAGGACATCGTGACTTGCCTAAAATGACACTGTGACCGAGTTATAGAGCTGGGATTGGAACCCCATATGCCCTGCCCCTCAGTCCAGTGTTTTCCCAGTTCATCTACCTTGCGCTTTTTTGTCACAGTAAAACCGTTGTTGATTTTTTTTTTTTTTTGGTAAATAATATGAATTATTCAAAGAATAAAGTGTTTTTTTTTTTTTACATCAGCATCATAACATTTATTAGTTGTTTTACATTTGTCAGTAGTGTTTTCAAGTAACCTTCTCATAGAATGCACAGGATGCTGACAGCACATTTGTAATTATTCTGGTTGCCATCACTACCTTTCTCTGCCATCTTGATGGCACTTCACCTCAAGTGTCCTGTCATGCTTTGTTGTTCTGGTAGTCCTAACCACTGCCCCTTCATTTAATGGAAGGTAGAAACATATGAATACACTTAATGCTAGAAATCAATTATGTCCCCTTTACTAATATTGAATTTTTTTGTCTTCAGGTGTTGGTGGCTTCCTACCAGCCATGAAACAAATTGGCAACGTGGCAGCCCTGCCTGGGATTGTTCATGTGAGTCCATGTTCAGAGTTTTAATCATTTATATTTTCTCTTAGTCTAAAAGTTTGCTGAGTGGATGAATGGCCATGCCTCACCGATAGTGGTGTCGTTTAGGTAGTGACCTTCAAACATCTAGAAATAATCATGGAACTTAAAGAAATAATTGAGTCTGGATAGCATCTCAGTTTCTGGTTGCCTTTTGATAGAATCTGTAAGCATTTGAGAATCTGAAGTAGTTTTGTTTTCTTGTTTCTTCGTCACAGTACATCATTATTCCTGGATCAGGGTACCACCATTCAAAGTTTGGCTCTGGCTTCATTCAGGAAGATGATTGGAGAAAGAAAGGACAAAAGTTTAAGGGTTAGACCTGTGAGGAGGGAGAAAGGACAGTATAGATGTTACAGGCATGATTGGTAAAGGAGGGAAGTGGCAGTAATGGGTAGGCCTGGGTGGTGCAACTGGGGCCCCCTCCATGGTCTAACATTCAGGCTCCACAATCAAAGGAAGGTGTGAAATCCAAACAGACATTTTTTGAGGCCTTTATACTATTTACTATGCTGGCACTTGGGCAAAAAATGAAATGTCTTGTGCATTTAAGAAACTCGTAGTGTGTAGGAGTCTGCATACGTCCTTACCAAGCTTGACCTGCATTCTTCCCAGGTCAAGGCCCTTTTCTAGGCCCCGGATATAGAAAATGTACAGTATTCATGCCATCAAATGCGTTACATTTGCCTCTGATTGCTTAAACACTAAGGGCCTGTATAAATCAGATTTCACTTAGCCTGACATGACCACAATTTGTCAGTGTGTAAAGATTGTCTTTAAATGTAATACCACTGGGGATCCCTGGGTGGCACAGCGGTTTAGCGCCTGCCTTTGGCCCAGGGCGCGATCCTGGAGACCGGGGATCAAATCCCACGTCGGGTTCCCAGTGCATGGAGCCTGCTTCTCCCTCTGCCTATGTCTCTGCCTTTCTCTCTGTGTGACTATCATAAATAAATTTTAAAAATTTAAAAGTAAATAAATAAATGTAATACTACTGGGAATCCCTGGGTGGCTCAGTGGTTCAGTGCCTGCCTTTGGCCCAGGGCGTGATCCTGGAGTCCCAGGATCGAGTCCCACGTCGGGCTCCCAGCATGGAGCCTGCTCCTCCCTCTGCCTATATCTCTGCCCACCCCCCTCATGAATAAATAAATAACATCTTTTAAAAAAATAAAAAGTAAATGTAATACTACTTTGAGGTACCTGGGTGAGTCAGTTGAGTATCCAACTCTTGATTTCAGCTCAGGTTATTATCTCAGGGTCATAAATTGAGCCCTGTGTTGGGCTCCACACTCAGTGGGAACTCTGCTTAAGATTCCCTCCCACAGGGATCCCTGGGTGGCGTAGCGGTTTGGCGCCTGCCTTCGGCCCAGGGCGCAATCCTGGAGACCCGGGATCGAATCCCACATCAGGCTCCCGGTGCATGGAGCCTGCTTCTCCCTCTGCCTGTGTCTCTGCCTCTCTCTCTCTCTGTGACTATCATAAATAAATAAAAGAAAAAAAATATTAAAAAAAAAAAAAGATTCCCTCCCACTTCACCCCACACTTGCAAGCTCTCTCGCTCTAAAATAATAAATCTTTTTTAAAAATAATATTAAAAAAAAAATAAAATAAAATAAAAAAAATAAAAATAATATTTAAAACGTAATACTTCCTTAAAGTTAGTATGTATTCCTCCTGTGACATGTTCTACTGAGGGTTTTCTGTTTCAGTTTCCTTAGTTAATGGTCAGACTTTATTAAAAAAATTTTTTCCTGTTATTTTTAGCTTTATGATTAGGAGTTTTTATACTTAGTTTCCACCAATAGAGAAGGTTTCACAAAAACAGGACCTTGATTTGGGGAAGGCTTCAACCCACAGCCCCTTTGAGAATTACTGTGATCTCATCAGGCAACCAGAGCTGTATTTCATTTTCTAATTCTCTTTCAGAGATCTATTGGGCTTCCTGATGTCCATTCAGGTTATGGGTTTGCTATTGGGAATATGGCAGCCTTCGATATGAATGACCCCGAAGCAGTGGTATCCCCAGGTAAGGTCACTGTGCACGTCAGCTGTCAGGTGTGAAACATAGCTCTTCTGAGATAAGAGTATGGATATTTCTCAGTCTCATCATGTTCTGTCATTTTCTTGTGCCCTTATTCACTGAAAGAATTAATTGTGGATGCTCCAAGAGGTAATTAAAACATCAAGTAAAGCATACATTTATGGAAGATTAATTGGGCTCCTACTATATGCCAGGCACTTTCTAGACATTGGCTACAGAACAAACTAAAACACTTCGCTGGCGAATTGTGTGTCTTCTTTGTGTCCCGGTTAACTCTCGGGCAGATTGGACCTAGTGATGTTAACTCCACATAGCATTACCGTGAGGAGTAAATGAGTTAGCCTGTGTAGAATACTTAGCACAGTACTAGGCACTTAGGAAGTACTGAGTAAGTGAGTGCTCTTATTATCATCATTACGACTGACTTCTAGTTGTATGCATCTTTTCTCCTGTGGGGTGCTCTCACTGAAAATATTTCACACCAAAAGTAGTATCTTTGCTTTTAGGGTCTGAAAAAGAAATGAAATTTTAATTGTATCTTGACAGTTCTGCCTTTAACAGTGATGGATAAGCTTGTTTCAGGGCAGTCCTCTGCCAAGAATAACAGGAAAGGAAGGCTAAGATAATGTTTTCAAAAGACAAAAACACATCTGTTTGAAAGCATAGGAAAGCTACTGAAACTAAGAATTTGTGAGGCAGAGACCAGAGAAAAAGTACAGATACATGAGCCCAGCATTCTTATTTGTTTTTCTCCTGAGATTCTGGTAAATTTCAGTTAGTAAGGATGTAGATGATTTGAGCAATCCAGTTGACCGATATGACCATTTGACTACTGATATATATGTGTAGTGTGTGTACACACGTCACAGTGTGTCCAAGAACTCTAGAATATAGTTTAAGTGCACACAGAATGTTTATCAAAATTGACCAAATTGGGATCCCTGGGTGGCGCAGCGGTTTAGCGCCTGCCTTTGGCCCAGGGCACGATCCTGGAGACCCGGGATCGAATCCCACGTCGGGCTCCCAGTGCATGGAGCCTGCTTCTCCCTCTGCCTGTGTCTCTGCCTCTCTCTCTCTCTCTCTCTCTTTGTGACTATCATAAATTAAAAAAAAAAAAAAATTTTTTTAAATACTTAAAAAAAAAATTTTTGACCAAATTGACCATATTGCAGACCCATAAATCAGTACTCAAATTTTAAAGCATTGAAATTATAGAACGACAGTTCTCAAACTTTTCAAATTGAGGTTGATCTCAAAGGCTTTTAACAATGTTTACCTTGCCAGAAATTAAGACTGAGAAGTATTTAAAAGAGTAACACACAGGTACATATTTCATTATCTATCGGGTCAAGGAGCCTTTGGAAAACTTTGTTGTGCACTCGAGAGAGTAAGTTTGAAAGGCTTATAATGCATTAGCATTATTATTTTCTTCTCTGGAAGCTTCTAGGTATATAAACACCACTGGTATAGAAGGTATTACCTACTATAGTGTAATTAAGTGGGAAGTCATTAACAACAACTAAGGGGAAACTCATATATTTACAGATAAAGCAATTTGTGTTTAACAAGTCAAAAAAAAATAGTGGAAACTAGAGAATAACTGTGACTGATGTTAATAGAATACTGTGTCTAAAAATTATGGGCTATTGTTAGTGCCATACTTGACATATAGGAATATATAGCCTGAAATGCACAAATTAGAAAAGAAAGGCTAAAATACTAGTGATCTAAGCATCCATCTCAAAGTTAGAGAAAGAACAACAAATTAAACCCAAAAAAGACAAAATTAAGGGGCACCTCAGTGGCTCAGTCAGTTAAGCATCTGCCTTCAGCTCAGGTCATGATCCCAAGGTCCTGGGATCAAGCCCCGCATTGGGCTCCCTGCTCAACGGGGAGTTTGCTCTCCCCCTCCCTACTCCCATTCATGCTCTCTCAAATAAAAAAATTAAATCTCAGAGGAAAAAAAAAAAAAGTAATGAAACAATACACAGTAGAAAGGATGAACAAGGCCAAAAATTGGCTCTTTGAAAAGGCTGATAGAATTCATAAACCCCAACAAGAATGATCCACAAAAAAACGAAGCATGTAATCTGTAGTTTAGATGATACTCATTGTTCATCGCTGCCTTCCTGACCACAAACTACCCATAGTATGTACATTAATTTAAATGTTTTGATGTCATCAGACTTCACCTACTTTGTGGACTACTTTTAAAAAGTTCTCTTTAAAAGGGTAGCTGTCAGGGCCCCTGGATGGCTCAGTTAGTTAAGTGGCTGCCTTTAGTTCAGGTCATGATCGCAAGGTCCTGGAATTGAGCCCCCACATCTGGCTTCCTGCTCGATGGGGAGTTGTCTCCCTCTGCCCTTCCCCCTACTCCTGCACATGTCTCTCTCTCTGTCTCTCTCTGTCTCTCAAATAAATAAAAATGGTTTAAAAAAAAAAAAAACTTGCTTTCAAAGCTTGCATTAATGATGAGAAACCCATAATGCCTGGGTGGCTCAGCAGTTGAGCATCTGCCTTTGGCTCAGGGTGTGATCCCGTGGTCCCAAGATCGAGTTCTGCATCAGGCTCCCCTTGAGGAGCCTGCTTCTCCCTCTGCCTATGCCTCTGCCTCTCTCTATCTCTCATGAATGAATAAATCTTTTTTTTTTTTTTTTTTTCAATTTATTCAGAGGCAGAGAGAGAGGCAGGCAGAGAGGCAGAGACACAGGCAGAGGGAGAAGCAGGCTCTATGCAGGGAGCCCGATGTGGGACTTGATCCCGGGTCTCCAGGATCACACCCCAGGCTACAGGCGGCACTAAACCGCTGCGCCACCGGGGCTGCCCCTGAATAAATCTTTTAAAAAAAATGAGAAACTGTAGGTAACATTGCCCAACTACTTGGTTTTGCTAATCTATGACTAACTTCTGTATTTTGTAGGTGGTGTCGGATTTGACATCAACTGTGGTGTCCGCTTGCTAAGAACCAATTTAGATGAAAGCGATGTCCAGCCTGTGAAGGAGCAGCTTGCCCAAGCTATGTTTGACCATATTCCTGTTGGAGTGGGATCAAAAGGTGTCATCCCCATGAGTGCCAAGTAAGAGCACAAGATTCCGATAAACAGAATGGAAAAGAAAGTAACCACATGACCCTCATACTCATATCCAATGTAGGATGCTTAGGGGATGGGGATGTTCAGTCACTTTTCAGGAAGTAATAATGAATTGTTCTTTTACACAAGAGGTTCCTCTCCCCTCATTTATTAGAGACATTAGTCAACTGATGTCCATTAGAACAGTCTTAGACACACAGAAATTATAATAGAATAATACGCACTGACGATTATCAAGCGCTTGCTACATGGAAGGCACTGTGCTATTGTATATGTATATCATGTCATTTTGTCGAGATGATAATCTAATATTCTCCACTGACAAGAAAGGAAAGGGAAGTCTAAAGAGGTAATAGGGTGCCTGGGTGGCTCTGTCGGTTAGGTGTCTGCCTTCGGCTCAGGTAATAATATCTAGGTCCTGAGATAAAGCCTACATCGGGCTCCTTGCTCAGCAGGGAGCCTGCTTCTCCCTCTCATGCTGCTCTCCCTGCTTGTAGTCTGTCTGTCTGTCTGTCTCTCTCTCTCTGAAAAATAAAATCTTTAAGATAGATAGGTAATAGTAAAGTCAGGATTCAAATCAAAGATCCTTTGGCTTCAGAAGACTATATTTTAGAAACTTAAGGACGCCTGGGTGGCTCAGTGGTTGAGCATCTGCCTTTGACCCAGGTCAGGATCCTGGGATCAAGTCCCACACAGGCTCCTCACAGGGAGCCTGCTTCTCCTTCTGCCTATGTCTCTGCCTCTCTCTGTCTCTCACAAATAAATAATTTACACAGAAGGCTGTATTCTGAACTGCCTTTTGTCAGCGAACCTATATTTAGCCACAGCCTTCCTTTTTGAATGATAGCATAGAATGTTGTATGTTTAACTAGGATGTTAAATATTTCAATTGGTAGAGAATGAAATTAAAGGCCACAGCATAACTGCCTTTTCAATGGCCATTGATGGTACTGTCGTGGCTCATGTAAAACTGTGCGTCTTTTTTTTTTTAAGATTTTATGTATTTATTCATGAGAGACACTGGCAGAGGGAGAAGCAGACTCCCTGCGGGGAGCCTGATGTAGGACTTGATCCCAGGACCCCAGGATCACAACCTGAGCCAAAGGCCAACAATCAAGCACTGAGCCACCCAGGTGCCTCAAAGCTATGTGTCTTAAGCTTTGCAGAATATGTGCTTAACAAGGATGTTTCTTTGGCATCTTCTTTAAAATTTATCTTTAAAATATCTTTAAAATTTATGTGACTTTGTATTCTAGTTACCTCCATGTACATACATTAATACCAGCATGTTTCTAATTATTACGTATTCTACCGCTCCCCTCCAGCAAAAAACAAAACAAAACATTGGAGTAAAATTGATACACTTGGAGGATTTGTGATTTTTTGTGGTCCCTGACATGCAGCCCTACTTTGAAAGTCATACCTAGAACGTATAAATTCCAAGATACTCATAAATGTTTTAGATAGGAATTTTGTCTTGTATAATAATGTTTGAAATGGGCTATCATGGGGAGATGACATGGACAATTGTAACCTTCTGGATAGCATGTTGGGAGGGATGGCTAGATCTTAGGTGAAAACCAAGGCTTCTTCATTCTAGGGGTTTAATGTATGTGCATCTACCTTCAAAATGCATGTGTGCTGAAGCCATGTAGTACTTGTGCGAAGGTACCATAAAATGTATCCTGCGCCCTCTGAAGGTTTTTACATAGGTTTATTTATTATTTGGCCATGATTTTTCATAAATTATTAATGAAGGTGAGTAGCTGTGGTAGTTAGTGGTAGGTGGTAGTATCTGATTAGTTACATATTTTCTTTGCCTTTCAGAGAGGCAGTCTAATGCAAATGACATTGGAAGAGTACAAGGGACTAAATAAATGTCTAAAGAACTATCATCGTCTGTAATATGGCACTCACAATTTTATGTCACAATTATTTATGTAGCTGCTTTCCTCAAAAAACTGAAGTTCCTGAGAGCATAAACTTTGGATCTAGCACAGTGCCTGGTACACAGGCAGTAGTAAATGGACTGCTTCCCTCTGCCCTTTTAAGACATGGTCATCTTAGCTTTTGCTCTACCATGGCTGTGAAATGACTGGGCCTTATTACTCACACAGAGACTTGGAGGAGGCCTTAGAGATGGGTGTGGATTGGTCCCTGAGGGAAGGCTATGCCTGGGCTGAGGACAAGGAGCACTGTGAGGAGTACGGCAGGATGTTGCAGGCCGACCCCAATAAAGTCTCTGCAAGGGCTAAGAAAAGAGGCCTTCCTCAGGTAATACTTGGGAGGGGCAATGTGCTCAGGGGGAGGGGAGGGGCACGTTGGTTATGTTTTTGTTGAGGGGGAAAAGGTTATCTTCTATGTAGCAAATATATCCCCAGGTTTTTCACTGTATATCAAAAACACAGATCTGTTGGCTTTACCCTTCATTCTTACTCTTTTAAAAAGCTGTTAGGAACTTGCCAGATGTTCATAAAATAAGACATGCTGAATTAGAAATGGATGAGAAAAAAATGAAATACGATTATAAGGCTTAAAATGTATGCCCAGATTACATATATATGTACTTTGATGGTTCACAGATTTGGCTGAGTTTTCTGGAGTCTTAAGATGAGAAGACATACCTTGTTAGTTCATGGTGTCCATGAGATAAGAATATACCGGAGATCCCTGGGTGGTTCAGCAGTTTAGCCCCTGCCTTCTGCCCAGGGCGTGATCCTAGAGTCCCGGGATCGAGTCTTGCATCTGGCTCCCTGCATGGAGCCTGCTTCTCCCTCTGCCTTTGTCTCTGCCTCTCTCTCTCTCTCTCTCTCTCTTTCTCTTTCTGTGTCTCATGAATAAATAAAACCTTTAAAAACAAAAAAGAGGTAAGAATATACCACATGTTTGAAATATGCAGCTAATTGCAGTGGCTTTGCCATTAATTCACTGTGACTGTGAGCAAGTTTCTTGCTTCTCTGAGTCTGGCTTTCTTAACTGAAAATCAGAGTAGTTAAAACTTGGCAGCTTCTAAAGACTTCTGGCACTTCTGTGCCATGATCCCCATGGCACAGGGATTATTAAACATCTATTAACTCCAGTTACAGGATATATTCTTCAGTGGTAGGTAAATGGTAGGTGTCAACAAGCTCATAGATGTTTCAAAATCATTTGAGCTTGGACCTTGTGTAAGAGTCAGCATTCACCAGAGTTCATCTCAAAAGTTGACCCTTCTATCTGCAATGTTTAAAATGTCCTGTAGGCCAGATAGTGGTCTGAGTTTGGGTTTATGAAGCTTTTAATATCTATATATCTCAAGCAGATAATGATACGATAAACTTTTGGAATTGCCATATTTTCATTGTGTATTGCTTTAAATGCATGAAGCATCTCTGAGGTTCAGAAATTTCTTTGTTATATAAACCAATATAAACCACTGTGATTATTTTTTGTTATTGGTTGATTTTACCAATTTGCTTTTTAAATGCAGAATAGAAGCAGGGTGCCTGGGTGGCTCAGTCGGTTGAGAGTCTGACTCTTGGTTTCTGCTCAGCTCATGATCTCATGGGTGCTGAGATCAAGATCAGTGAGTGTTAGGCTCCATCCTCAGTGGGGAGTTTACTTGACTCTCTCCCTCTGCACATCCCCCCACTTGTGCATGCACACTGGTGCTCTTTCTCTTGCTCTTAAAACAATAAATCTTTAAAAGCAGAATAGAAGCTGTTTTATCAGACATTCTTATTTTTGCAGTTGGGAACCCTGGGAGCAGGCAACCACTATGCAGAAATCCAGGTTGTGGATGAGATTTTCAATGAGTATGCTGCTAAGAAAATGGGCATCGACCATAAGGGACAAGTGTGTGTGATGATCCACAGTGGAAGCAGAGGCTTGGGCCACCAAGTAGCCACAGGTATAGTCTGGATCTAATTTTAGACTCAGTGCTCAAACGCACATTTATGGGGAACCAAATAGAGATTTCAGGGAGAGAGCTCTGAAACTATATAATGCATAGATTTTTACTATTTCACATGGTATTGTTATAAGAAATTAAATACTTCACATAAACTATTTCATTTATACACTTATGACATATGCACATGGTTCTCACATATCTATATGCAAGGTTAAGTGTTATAGTGGACTCAGTGATGAACTTGGCAAGGACCTCCCCTCAAAAAATCCTGTCTCAAGAAGGATGTCACGTTCATTAAAATGAAAAGGTAGTATCTGATAAAATACAACAGAATAGTCTATATAGTAAAGTGTTTAGGAAAAAAATTTTGGAGGTGGCATCATGAATACATACTGTTTGCAGTTTGGACAGTCATGCACAAAGGAAGTTTATGACCAAAAGACACCATGAAGAAAGGAGAAGGCAGGGGAATAGCGACAAGATCACTTTGGACATGTGAAAGGCTTTTATGAATTTATGAGAAGACACATGGAAATTATTATAAACCTTAAGATGTGTATTATGTAATTTTTTTATGTAATTCATCCTTGTGTGTACATTTCATTCTATGGGAATTTACTAATTTGGGACATCCTGACCCATTAGAATATTAATTCTAGCAAATATATGGAGCACTGACTAGTAATTCTGAGCTTTACTGAATAACTTTTCTACACTTTGCCAAGAATTTGATTTTCCTGGGGCAGCCCGGGTGGCTCAGCAATTTAGTGCTGCCTTCAGCCTAGGACCTGATCCTAGAGACCTGGGATCGAGTCTCACATCAGGCTCCCCACATGCAGCCTGCTTCTCTGTCTGCCTATGTCTCTGCCTCTCTCTCTCTCTGTCTCTCATGAATAAAATAAAAATCTTTGGGGGGGAAGAAAGAAGAATTTGATTTTTCTGCTGTTCTAGCAACTTGCCTCCAGCTCTTTTCTGTTAAGTCACTAAAAGATTACTTTTTAAAACCATGATGGTAATAAGATGTATTTACTACCTCTGTTCATCTTCATGCCAGGAAAGGAGTAATTAAGACCATGTTGTTGCTGTTTGTGTACACATCTTATTCCCTTTGTAAGTTATCCAGGGAAGGTGTTATCTTTGTAACCCCCAAACTCCAGGGAAGTGTGTTATCTTTGTAACCCCCAAACTTGAGTCACACAACACTAACAAAAGGTTCTCAATAACTACGTCTTGACCAAGCAAATAGATGAACTTAGAAAAGCTTCCAAGGGAAAGTTGTATTTTATTTGCATTTTAAAAAGTGGATTTAAATGTGTAGCCTCTCTTTTTTGCAATAAATCTGAATTATAAAGGGAAAACCAGCTGTTTTAGACTCACTCTTTCTCTTGTCCAGATGCACTGGTAGCTATGGAAAAAGCCATGAAAAGAGACAAGATTATAGTCAACGACCGGCAGTTGGCTTGTGCTCGGATTGCTTCCCCAGAGGGTCAGGACTACCTGAAGGGGATGGCAGCTGCTGGGAACTATGCCTGGGTCAACCGCTCTTCCATGACCTTCTTAACCCGTCAGGTATAGTTGAAGTTGCTCATCTGTTTCTCATGGTGAAGTTTTAAACAACCTATAAAATCCGGTTTTGGAAATCTATGTAGTTAATATTGGAAATATTACCAAAGTGTCCAGGCTCTTCATGTCTCCTTAAACTAAGCCAGCAGAGTATCAGGTATGGGGAATGAGAGAAGAGGAGAAGCCAAAATTATTCCTAGAATTTGCCTTGAGCAGCAAATGGATAGAAGTGCATTCACGATTAGAAGGCTGAGGAAGAAGCCGTTCTGAAGGGTGGGATCAAGAATAGCTCAGCAGGTTTTCATCCAGAGTTGGAATTTATGGAGTGGTAATTGTAATGTGAGGGGCTCCTGGGTGGCTCAGTCAGTTAAGCGTCTCCCTTTGGCTCAGGTCAGGTACTGGGATCCTGGGATTGAGCCACACATCGGGCTCCCTGCTCTGGGAGGAATTTGCTTCTCCCTCTGCCCCTCTCCTCTGCTTGTGATCTCTCTCTCTCTCTCTCTCTCTCTTTCTCTCTCTCTCTTTCTCTCAAATAAATTAATAATTTTTTTTAAAAAGGAATTTGCAATGTGATGTAAAAGATGTTGTCTTTCCTGTGAAGGTTAATAATACTACTATATTTGAGCTCTTTAATCTCTCATTCCCTATAGGAATAGATCCGCTGAAATCGATGAGTTTTGAAGAGCTGGTTCTGGTTGCTTTTAACTTGGGCTTTTCCCTTTAGGCTTTTGCCAAGGTCTTCAACACAACCCCTGATGACTTGGATCTACATGTGATCTATGATGTTTCTCACAATATTGCCAAAGTAGAACAGCACGTGGTGGATGGAAAGGAACGGACACTGTTGGTACACAGGAAGGGATCCACTCGGGCTTTCCCTCCTCACCATCCCCTCATTGCTGTGGATTACCAAGTATGTACTAAGCCATTTGTGGTTTTAAGCCATGGAGGCATGATTTAGGTATTTCTAACATGGGTGAATTTAAACAGGCAGCAGTTGTGAAAAGAAAAATCTGTCCTCCATGAGAACAGTCATTTCCAGTCTTCTCTGAGGCAGTGACTCCCCCCTTATTTATGCTTGCAGTAAACTAAAACATCCCGCATGGAGAATCTTTTACCCCATAAATGTGATCTTTTCAAGGCCTTTAAATTGATTGGAAGGTGAGATTAAGATTAAACTCCGTCTGTTCACTTTGCCTCTCCTCTTGGTGTCTGGCTGTGATAGAGGTAGAAGGGCCTATAGGCTGCTCTCATTTTCCCTGTGATAAGGAAATCAGAACCTGGAGAGGTCAAGTGCCTTTCCTGGAGAGGTTCCTCCTAATGATGCTATCCCAGACATTTGAATTTGGCTTTGCTCTTGTATTGTCTGTCTGCTTCTGCCTTCCTGGTCCCTGCATTTTCACTCCCTTCCACTTCCCTCTCAATTATCCAAGAATTGAAATATGTCGTCATAACAATTGTAAAAGCAACATATTTAGAGCCCCAGGTTTCTCCCACAGTCCTGCAATGCAAGAGGATGTGTAAATATCAGGCATAAAAACCTCATGCTTTTCTACATTGTGATGTGTCTGATTTGTGTGTGCCTTCAGCTCACTGGACAGCCGGTGCTCATTGGTGGCACCATGGGCACCTGCAGTTACGTTCTTACGGGCACCGAGCAGGGCATGACGGAGACCTTTGGGACCACTTGCCATGGAGCGGTAAGGAAAAGACTTACTTAGAAATCCTCTCTTCAGTTTTGTCATTTTTCATTTTGATGGGTGAATGTATTAGACTGAGCACTAACCAAGTTGAAGTTTAGTCTGCCTTGGCTTCTACCTGAATTTATTCCCATAATATATACCATCCAGTGAACAGACTAAGGTCACCAGTATCCACCTTAGTGGAGTCATTTTAGGGCCAGGGACTGTTCCCCATCTCTACAAGTCCATAACATCCAGACTGGGAAATTGCCATATTAGCATAACGGACAGAGCCTTAACTGATGCAAGTTCACATCACAGCTTATCTCAGTGATTCACTGGACCTAGTCATTTGCATCATTTGCTCCTTACTTAATAGGTCCACTCAAGATGTGGAGGCAGAGCCCGCACGTAGACTACACACCTATCTCACCATATCACCTCCTCTAAGCCAGGGGTTGATAAACTTTTTTTGTAAATCACCAGATGGTAAATATTCTAAGCTTTGGGGCCATATGGTCTCAGTAGTAGCTACTCTATTGTGCCATCGTAGCAAAAAAAAAAAAAAAAAAAAAAAAGGCAGCCATAGACAATATATAAACCAGTGGTAATTACTGTGTTCCAATAAAACTTCATTTACAAACACAGGTGGTAGGCCAGATTTGGACCCCTACTAGCTTGCCAACCCCCTGTTGTGAGCCATGAGAGACTTATTAGCTAGTGAGGGAGTGAAGAATAGAAACTCTATAGAGTACCTTCTCAGAGAGCAGACCCTCACAAATATATTTGAACCTTTTTCTCTGATCCTCTCTCATATTACCAGTTACCTCCCAACTCTTCATTTTAACACAGTGATCAAAATCAGCACATCTCACACAATACGTTAACAACACCTGGAAGCTTTTTTCTTGGGTTTCTTTTATTTTTCTTTTATTTTTTTTGTTGGTCACAATGAGGGAGGGGAGCGTTGCTGCTGGCTTCTAGTAGAGGCCAAGGATGCTGGTAAACATTCTACATGACAAAGAATTATCTGGTCCAAAATGTGAGTAGTGGAATGTTGAGAAACTATTTTAAATCACAAACCACAAAGGTATTGTGATTACAGATATGCTATTTACAATTAAAATAAATTTATTTATATTGAATTGGTAATAGTATTTAGAAATACAAAATTAAAATTTTCAATACTTAATGTTTTATGTAGATGGCAATTTGTTGTCTAGAAGGATATGATGAGATTTTTAGTGGAAGACCCCTTATAAGGTTGATAAAATAGAAAAAGATGGTTTTCTAAATAAAGAAGTCAAGGAAAGGGCATATAATCCCAAGGGTTTAAATAATTGCTGGAGTTGAACATAAGTTGTAGCTCAGAATTTATATAGTGAAATTTATTCCTTTCCCAATCTAGGGCCGTGCATTGTCCCGAGCAAAATCTCGTCGTAATTTAGATTTCCAGGATGTCTTGGACAAACTGGCAGATATGGGAATCGCAATCCGAGTTGCCTCACCCAAACTGGTTATGGAAGAGGTAAGTGAAGCTTTGATAAATGTTCAGCATAAAACTGTGATTTATGCCACTATATAGAGAGCATAATTTTTGGTTTTACTATTAGGTATTATGTTTTGTTTTTGTTTTTGTTTTAATAATCTCAGTTATAGTTTATCATTGTTTTTTGTTTGGAGATTAATTACAAGCCAAGTCCATAGAAATAATTCTTACCTTTCTACATATTAAACTTTAAAAATTGTTTGAGCACTCATTTTAAGCTTTCTTTTGCACAGCTATTATATACTTATATTTAAATTTGAAAGCAGATTTGGAAAGGAAGATAACCATTTTGTTTGATTCAAGGGAGCCAAGATTTTGTTTAAATTATATGTATGTGTATGTACATATTCAAGTTAGAAGCAGCACAACTTGTTTTAAAAGTTTAAGAGACAAAAAGTCATGCAGAAGAAAACTCAGTATCCAACGCAACTGTTACTTCCTTTTCTAGGACACTTAACTATCTTCCGTTTTTTCCCTGAATGCTTTCTCTTTAAAACTAATTATAATCATAGTTTACAAATATTTTGTAGTCTTTTTATTTATTTATATCCTTTTGTTCCTTTTTGTTGTTGTTTTTCTCCCCTCTCCTTTTTTTAATTTAGCACAGTACTATACTATTGTTTGTGAGGTCTGTTTTTTTTTGTTAAGATTTTTATTCATTTATTCATGAGAATACACAGAAAGAGAGGCAGAGATACGGGCAGAGGGAGAAGCAGGCTCCATGCAGGGAGCCCGACATGGGACTCAATCCTGGGTCTCCAGGATCACACCCTGGGCTGAAAGTGGTGCTAAACCACTGAGCCACCCGGGCTGCCCGAGTGTCACTTTTTAATGATTGCCAAGTCATTCTTGCCAGCTAAGGATCATAAGTTTCTGCCCATATTGGACACTTCATTGGCTTCCAAATTTTCCTACTATAAATTAAGTGATACCTTCACACGTGAAGCTTTTTTTCCAGTTGTTTTTTTTTTTTTTAAGATTTTATTTATTTATTCATGAGAGACACAGAGAGAAGGCAGAGACATAGGCAGAGGGAGAAGCAGACTCCTCTCAGGGAGCCCGATGTGGGACTCTATCCCAGAACTCTGGGATCACGCCCTGAGCCAAAGGCAGACGTTCAACCACTGAGCTACGCAGGCGTTCCGAGCTGTTTTAATAATCAGAATGAAATCCTAAAAGTAGACTGAGTCACAGAGTATGACAAAGCCTTATTTCTTAATAATTAATTTTTCTGGGCAGTCTGGGTGGCTCAGCGATTTAGCATTGCTTTCAGCCCAGGGCCTGATCCTAGAGACCTGGGATTGAGTCCCACGTTGGGCACCCTGCATGGAGCCTGCTTCTCCCTCTGCCTATGTCTCTGCGCGCCTCTCTCTCTCTCTCATGAATAAATAAAATATTTTTTAAAAATAAATAAAAAATAATTTTTCTCTCTGATTTTAAGAATAACACCTGTTTATGGGGTACCTGGATGGTTTAGTTGGTTAAGCATCCGATTAAGGTCATGATCTCAGAGTTGTGAGATCAAACCGGGATCCATGCTGGGCATAGAGCCTGCTTTAGAATCTCTTTCTCCCTCTCCTTCTGCCCTTCCTTCTTTCCCTCTCTTAAAAAAAAAAAAAAAAAAAAGAAAAAGAAAAGAAAAGAAAAACACCTGATTCATTAAGAGATTTTGGAAAATGCAAAGAAGAAAACAAAAACCATCGAAAATTCCACCAAGCGCAGATAATCTCTATTGACGTTTGGCATTTTTTTTATGTGCATGTTTTACATACGGTTTTTTCATTCACTCAGACATGCTTATTTAAACATCTATAGTTAGGTCCTATTGTAGGTTCTAGGGTTACTGCAGAGAACAAAACTAGCAAATCTCTTTCTTATGAAACTTAGCACATAGTAAAAGATCTAGTGTGTTAGATGACATTAAGTGCTACAAAGCACAGATGGGACAGGGAAAGATAGGAACTGGGTGCAGTTTTAAATAGGGTGTAAGGTGTAGTTTTAAGTAGGGAGTAGTGATACTTGAATGAAGACCTGGAGTGAAGGAGTGGGCTATGTAGGTAACTAGGGACAAGCTTTCCAGGGAGAACAGCCCTGTGCAGAAACACTAAGGCGAGATTATACTGGGATGTTTGAGAAATAGCAAGGAGGCCACTTGTGACAAGAGCAAGCAAGCGGGAGATGAGGTCAGAGGCAAGAGTGCCAGATTGTATGAGTACTTGCCTTTTCCTTGACAGAAGGACTTTTGCTCTTCTTATTCTGAGTGGAGTATTGGGAAGACATTGGAGAATTTTGAGCAGAAGAGTAACATGATCTGGCACACTGATGAGGAGAATCTGGAAGAAAATTGGTGATGCAGGAAAGAGGGGGCAATTACTGGAGTGATGTCCTTGGATAGATAAGAGGAGATGGAATTGGGTGTCCAGGTGGATGAGGTTGGTCTTTCTTAGGAGCTGAAATAATGAGTCCTTAATAAAAGGAGAGAAGGTAGGATGCAGGTAGTCAGGGAAGAGATGGTAAGATTTTAGGGAGATTCTGTTCTAGTTATTTCTCTTTTCAGGTGTAATAGACAGTAGTGCCAGAAGCTAAGAATGAGGCTGCAGGAGAAGGGATCAGATAACATTTAAGAAAAAGTAATCAGCCTGGTGAGATTTTTGGTGGTTGCCAGCATAGCAGCAAGGGCCTCCTTGAGCTAAATTCAGTGATTGGGTGTTTTTTTCAAGAACATTCAGCTGTACAGGTATAGACAGGAAATAGATGTTGAGTTAACTTGAACTAGGTTTACAAATATGGTACAGTGGAAGGAAACAAGGCCGTTGAGGGTGTTGCAAAGAGATTATACGTCTCATGGGGTTAAAGGATTGTTGGAGATGGAGCACAGGAGGGAGGGAGCTGGAAACCCAGCTTGATCACCAGCCTGACATGCTTGAAACTGAAATTACAGAGGAGTTGTGGTCACTGGTAAGGACAGGTTCTAGGGTATGGCCCTAGCTGGGAATGAATGATCAGGGTAAGCATTGAAGGAGCAAAAATCAAGGAACTATAAAGCCAAGATACTGAGAGGCCCTCTTCCTAGATATTTAAAACATTGGAATTATATATAGCAAGACAGAGTGACAGTGAGCCAGGAGTGAGAAATCTTCAAGTAATGCTAAGGTAAGGAGTGATTCCGAGTCTAACAGATAACTGCAGGAAGAAGAGGTAATGAAACGTGAGGACTGCAAGACTCAAAACTGGGAGTGCTTAGGGAGAAGTGAGTGCGAATGGTCTGGAAAGAACCAAGATAAGCAAGGACGCCTGTCACACTCCTAGGCCTGATGACAGGACCCCATTTAGGATGAAAAATAGCTACTACTACAGAAAGTTGGAGGTGGAAGTAATATCCCTAGGGGAGATCTGTGTTTCAGAATGAACACGAGGGTGAAGAGGATGCTCAGAGAAGAAGAGAACAGGGAGAGGATTCTGCACATACTCCCTGGAAAGAGTCCAGAGGCTGCTGTTGGAAAGTTAGAAATTGAAAGAGAATGGGAGAGGAGCTAGAAGGGGATATGTACAGGGCCTTTGGGAATCTGCTCGGAGGCCCGAGCTTCTGCGCGGCCATGAACAGGGAGAGAGGTATTGTGATGCTCTGTTCCAAATGGCAAGACAGTGACTGGATGGGAAGGGAGGGTGGAGGTCTTAAGGGAAACTCAGAAATAAGAATGTGCGTATACATGTGTATACACATGAACATATACACACATGTGGCATTAGTAATATAAATGCGTTGAATAATTTTCCCTTATTGTGAAGGTGATAGCTATTCATTCCAGAAATTTGACAACTATAGAAATAAAGGAAATCAAAGTGGCCAGTAACTACCAACCAAATATAATTACCCCTAACAGGATGATTTGGTGCATTTCCTTTCTGTTGGGTATTTGTGTATGTGTTTTATTCAGTTACATTTACTGCTTTTCCTAGTTATACAAGTAATATATATTCTATGGGGAAATTATGAGAAATACAGAAAAAGATAAAAGTGTTTTTCATACTATCCTCTTACCAACATGGAGTTCAATCATCGTCTTTATTTGATATACAGCAAAGAGAAAATTCAATATTATTTTAATGTGCATTTTAATCCCACATGAAGTTTAATACTTTCAAGGATTACATTTTAAGTAGACTTTTACAACGTTGTAACTCCTTTCCTGTAGGCTCCTGAGTCCTATAAGAATGTGACGGATGTGGTGAACACCTGCCATGATGCTGGAATCAGCAAGAAGGCCATTAAACTGAGACCGATTGCTGTGATCAAAGGATAGAATGCTGACTGCAGCCACCAAACTCCACTGCCCCTCATGGGATGGAGGTGGACTGAAACTCCTCAGACATCAGACTCGAGACCTGACAGGTTCCAAAGTGCACAGCTGTAACTGTCCATTCCAACGTGGCTGGCGGGCGGCTGCTGCCTTCAGGAGCCAGTGTTGTAACATTACCTTCCGGGAAGAGTAACATTGCCCTCATTTGGAAAGGAATGTATGTGCTTCCTCCCTGATTATCCCACATGTTTTAGGAAAATCTGTTAGGGGGTGGGGATAGATCAAGATACTGCCTAACTCCTCATAGAAGTCTTAGTCATGACAGTGAGCTTCTTTACACCAAGCTCTGTGTTTATATTCTCAGAGGTATCATGTAGAGCGTTCTATTAAATAAGAAGGTTTTGAAATGTTTTCTTTCCCTCCTCCTTTTGTCAGTTTGTCAGTTCATCCACCCATCCACCCTCTTCCCCTGAACCCAGCAAAACCCTAAACACCACTCTCATTTGGAAAGTAGGCACAAAGTCCTATCCAGATACAAGAGGAAAGGATAATGGGACACGTTGAGGAGGGAATATGTATAGAGGTGTAGAAATAGGGGCCTAAAAGAGCAGTTTTTCATAGACTTGCTAATTTCTCATCCTGAAATATGAGGCAGAGTTTTGACTTACCTGCATAGCAGTGCCTTTTGGTACCTGTCATAATTAGGCCTGGTCTGATAAACTGATTTGTTTTTGGATGATTTCTTGCACAGCAGGAACAGAGAACCTGCACGATACTGAATATTTTTGTTTGTGATTGAATTATAAAAACATGCAATGACCACAGTTGTGATGTTAACAGTTGCTCTTTTGGGCAAGTTGACTGCTCTTGTGCCATCTAATCACATTTTGTGTTCTGTACTATGACACCTGAAGATGTTATAAGTTACAGGTTGCTAAGGCCTTTGTTGAATCCAAACAGCCAGTAAAATAGAAAAATCTAATAAAGTTGCAATATGTTGTTTATATCTTGTGCCTAATAGTTTATAGCTTAGGAAATTCATATTTGTGTTTCATTCACTTTGGTTAGTGTTGCTGTTTCCCCATTTTATCACAGGTTTCTTTAAGTGACTCATCCTAAAATCCCCTCTCCTAAAACTTCTCCTTCAACTTAAAAACCCTCCTTAGAGTATCTTCTGAATGCTGCTGTTTGGAAGGCAGAGAAGATAGACTTCCTCTGAAAAATGTCTGATATGAAATAGCATGTCTTTACTCTGAGCACCCAGTAACCTAAATATTTTGATGGTAGAGTTTGAAAATAACCAACAAACCAGTTAAGACTCTTAATGTGATAATTATGGATTATTTACAACTTCATACTGGACCGGCCACTGTTGTGCACACATGATGTAGGATGCAGGTTACCAGGGAACGCTGGAGGGCACTTTAGGATGAGGAACAGGCTTCTGGGAGGCACTAGGTTCTCTAGAGGTGAATAGCATTGGAGTATAGACTCCCCCTAACCGGGCTTGCTTAATGACATGTTGTTTGAAACTAATTCAAAGCAAAGTCCCCTCCCAAAACTAACTGATGTCGGTGCAAGAAATGCTGTGCATCATCTTAAATACATAAATTGAGTTTTATTAGATGCTTTGAAAATATTCCAGGGAGGTATGAGGAGGAGCAGATGAGAAGGAAATAAAAAGAGAATAGTTTCTGTGTTGGCGTTTCTGCCATATGAGCTTTTCTTGTATGTAGCATTTGTAATGAGCTCGGTCCCATTGATGACCACAGAAAGTAATGGTTAACATTCGAGTTCAAAAAGAAAAGTATAGGGATCCCTGGGTGGCGCAGCGGTTTGGCGCCTGCCTTTGGCCCAGGGCGCGATCCTGGAGACCCGGGATCGAATCCCACATCAGGCTCCCAGTGCATGGAGCCTGCTTCTCCCTCTGCCTATGTCTCTGCCTCTCTCTCTCTCTCTCTGTGACTATCATAAATAAATAAAAATTAAAAAAAAAAATGTTTTAAAAATATTAAAAAAAAAAAACAAAAAGAAAAGTATATTGTTTTCTTTATCTAGAGATGTTATTTTCCCATTTAAGGCAGAAGTTCACTTAAAAATAAATATTCAAAGCAGATGTTACCAGCTGTTTTTATTACCCTAGGTAACAATCCCCTCGGCCATGCACACACAGCTAAAATACCCTTCAGTAAGGCACTGTCTGGCTCTTTCAGGCATGGAAAGGAGTCCTTATTAACGCTGTACATCTCGGTCTCTTTTTAGGGCCTCTACAATCAGTCCTTTTTATAATTAATAATCTCAAAACCTCACACTGATGATGGGGCTTTATCATCCCTGTCATCAGCATATGGATGGAAAACCAGTTCATGAGACGTAAGCAAAATATGAAGAATCATTAATTTTCTAATTGGTAACTTTAGTGGAGCAGCAAGAAAATGAAAATTTAAATACTGAATTTTAAATCTTGAAAATCTCATTGTGATCTCCAAATTATACTTCATATAGCCTCCAAAAACTTAAGCACAGAATAAAGATTTTTTTTTTAAGCTTTTCTTATTTTTCCTGCTCGAGACTGCCAGTCTCCCCATGTTCATTATAAAGGTTTTCTGTCTCCTTGAAGACTTTACCTGTGTTGCTGAGGAACTCCCTGTGCTTGGAATTCCAAACACACAGTTTACTTAAGCTCATTCTATACTTTTTACTTACATCATTCTTCTTGCATCTGCTCTAGTGCTTGATTATTGAGATTTTTATATCCAGAGAGCATGATTTGTAGCCATCTGGATTTGCTGATTATGAAGGTGGTGTTATCCGTCAGGCACGTTGGAGTATGCCAAGTCATTTTAATGACTACGGATCTTTAGAAGCTCTTGCCCTAGAACTGGTATCTGATCTCTGAAACGCCAGTGATCCATCGAGAGGAGAATGTTACAGGGAAGGGGCACGTCAGAGAAGTAAGTGGTGACTTAAGTTGTAGTTTGCAGTAGTTTGCAGATGTAGTGAATAAAGTGCCAAGAATATAGTAGGTACTTAACACATTAACAGTCACCATTCCTGCTCTGTAGTTTACGCAGTGTTTATACATAGTTTTAGTTCTTACCGAATAAGGAAGGGTGGATTATCTGAGCCATTCCCTGGTGCTTAGTTAGAATACAGCCTCAGAAAGGTCTAGCAGCTAGCCCAAGGGCACCCAACTAATGACATAGAGGCACAGAGAACTAGGTCTTTTGGCTATGAGGTTTAATGCTGTTTTCCTGATGTCACACTACCTCATGTAACCATTTTGTGCTGCTTTTCCTATTCAATACAAGAACCAGCAAGTCCAGTCTGGGACTTCCAATTCTCAGAGGACTCACCAAAATTTATTTTATTTTATTTTTTAAAGATTTTATTTATTTATTCATGACAGAGAGAGGCAGAGACACAGGCAGAGAGAGAAGCAGGCTCCATGCAGGAAACCTGATGTGGGACTCGATCCCGGGACTCCAGGATCACACCCTAGGCCAAAGGCAGGCGCTCAACCACTGAGCCACACAGGCATCCCCCCAATTTTTTTTTTAAAGATTTTATTTATTTATTCATAGACACAGAGAGTGAGGCAGAGACACAGGCAGAGGGAGAAGCAGGCCTCACGCAGGGAGCCCGATGTGGGACTCAATCCTGGGTCTTCAGGATCACACCCCAGGCCACAGGCGGCGCCAAACCACTGCGCCACCGGGGCTGCCCCCCAAAATTTATTTTAAATTAGATGGCTTGGCCTTGCTGAGGCAGGTCAGATGCTGGCCACAGATGCTGATTGATTAGCACAAAGCATATGTGCTTTAGGGGAAAGACACTATATTCTGGCCTATCTCCCAGCACAGCCAAGCTCCTTCAGAGGGATGTCTTTACCCTATGGCCTATCCTTCTCCAGTTCCCATACCATCCCTGATTCTCCTTAATCCTGACTTGTGCCATTACCATTCCAATGAAACTACTCACCAAAGTCACCATTTACTTTGTAGTTGCTAATTAGATGGACCAGTTTAGCTTTTACTTACCCTCTGCAGTATTTGAAGCTATTAACCACTCTTGGCACACTCCTTAAAATGTTTTCACTAGGGGAAAAAAAAATGGTTTCACTGGGCTGAGCTTGGCCCTCTTCTCACTATGTATGTTCATCATGTCTCTTTTTCACTCATTTCCAAGACTCCAATCATCACCTATGGCTGGGGACCCCATGATCATCTCCAACCCACATCCATTGGACATCTCTACCTGAGGATCCATTAACATCTCAAATTTACCATGTAAACTCAGTCATCACCTTCAAAATGCCTTCTCGGTCTCAGGAAAGACACTACCAACCCACCAATCATCTAAGCCAGAATTGGATTCCTGCATATCTCTCTCTCTCTCTCTCTCTCTCTCTCTCTCTCTCTCTCTCTCTCTCTCCCTCTCTCCTCACCTTCGTATAAGTCTTGTCAATTCTAACTCCTGGGTATTTATCTCTAAGATACTTCATTTCTGTGCCTACATCACTTACCTGTTCAGATCCTTATCTGCCATCTCAAGACTGGCAGGTGTCTTCTTAGATGAAATCCTGCCCCACATAAGTCCTCTTTTCTCCTGGTGATAGAACCCATATATTTATTGGACAACCATTCCAGCCCCATTCTCTATTCATGTGGTTGGGGTGAATCGACTCCACCCCTAGACCCAGACTCTGCATCACGTCCTCCACCTCAAGCCCCCAGCCCCAGAAACCATTTGATGAATTGGCACTTGATCCAGTTAGAATAAAAGCTGATCCAGGAAGTGTTTCTAGATTACCTGAGAACAGGGTGCTCTCTTCCCCTGCTGTTGTAAGGATATGATGTAAGGCGGGACTTGTTGACAGCCATCTTGCCACATGAGCAAACTTGCCTGAGAACGGAGCCCACATAAGGGAAAACAGCTGAGAGAGAAAAGCAGGAGAGTCCCTGTGACTAAAGATTTGAAATCTGTGCATGGAAGCAAGATATCCCTGGATTTCCCAGAGATGTAGGAGAGAAAATTTTTTATTTGTGCCTAACTCAGTTTGAGTTGGGTTTTCTTGTAGCCAAAAGATTCCTAGCTTGTATAGCAGTAAGACTGACAACTACTGCCATAGAGGCACAGAGAACTAGATCTTTTGGCTAGAGTCTAGAAAGAGGAGTTGATGTTGAATCCAGGACTTTGTGCCTGAGGTACTGAATGCAGGCAGTTCTCTCAAAAACCCAGAAGTGCTGGGGAAAACTGATTTCCAAAGGGCTGTAAGAAGTTAGACCCGCTGGGGTGCCTGAGTGGCTCAGTGGTTGAGCATCTGCCTTCGGCTCAGAGCATGATCCTGGGATCCAGGATCAGGTCCCACATCAGGCTCCTTGCAAGGAGGCTGCTTCTCCCTCTGCCTGTGTCTCTGCCTCTCTCTCCGTGTGTCTTTCATGAATAAATAAATAAAATCTTAAAAAAAAAGAAGTTAGACCCGCTGAATTCAAGGTGCCAAGGACATGGAGGTGGCAACTGAAGTTGTATTACAGGAGCTCAGAAGAGAGACTCTAAACAGATGATTAGATTTTAGAGAAAATGAGATTTGTGAGAGAACCAGGTCAGGGATGAGAGGACTGAGGGTGCAGCTCTGCTTACTGATGAGAGGGGAAGAGGAGCCAAGGCCAGGACACAGGGCAGGCAAAGCCATCTCTCCTTGGTGGCACACTGTCCGTCTTTCAGCAGCTCCTGAGAACCAGTGAGCCAGGCTCTGTCCTGAGTGTGGGGCTGGCGGCCTGGTCCCTGTCCTCCAGGCCCCCAGGAACGGATGTATAGACTATTATCAAACTATGGGCACCGAAATGGGAGCAAGTGTCTCCATTGACCTCGTTCTGTGCTGCAAAGATCCCCTGGACTTAGTGACCAGCAAATCACCAGAGCAGTTTCAATAGGATATTTGGGCAAGCGGCTATTTTAATAGCAAAACAAGAGCTACCATTACATGACATTCACTGTGTACCAGGCACAGGTCTCAGCCTTTTACATATTGTGACTCATTTTGATCTCAGAACAATTCCATGAAATAGATACTATCCTTTCCATTTTTCATACTATTCTTATTTAATTATCCTTTTGCCCTAATAGGGTAAATGCTCTCCTACCAAACTTTTGGAAGAGCACATATTTTAAAGATCCTCAAAGTAATGTTTATGTGATTCTCAAATGATTTATGCCCTTAACAGATTTCATGTTAGTACAAACCCACTAAAAAAAACCCAGAGAGGGCAGCCCCGGTAGCTCAGCGGTTTAGTGCCACCTTCAGCCCAGGGCGTGATCCTGGAGACCTGGGATCGAGTCTCACATCGGGCTCTCTACATGGAGCCTGCTTCTCCCTCTGCCTGTGTCTCTGCCTCTCTCTCTCTCCCTGTTTCTCTCATGAATAAATAAATAAAATCTTTAAAAAATATATCTCCAGAGAGCTTACCTTGCTAAATGCAGCTTCAACTAAAGAATACTCTGAATATTTGTGCTCTCCTATTTCTTTTATTTGAAGTATAACTGACATATAAATCCTACTAGTGTCAGGTGTACATCCATGATTCAATATTTTTAGACATTACAAAATGATCCCAGTAAGTCTACTTACGATCCATCACCTTACAAATCTATTACAATATATTTTTAATTGAAGCATAGTTGATATACAGTATTACATTAGTTTCATGTGTTCAGCGTGGTGATTGGTTCAACAATCACATACATTTATACATCATGCAGGGCTCAGCATGTAAATGTAGTCACCACCTCTCACCATACAAAGTTAATACAGTATTACGAAATTCCCTATGCTGTCCTTATCCCTGTTACTTATTTTATACCTGGAATTTTGTACTTCTCTTTCTTTTGTCTTTCCCAGAATAATATGGGTACCGTGAGAGCCGGACGGTGCCCACCTCTCCACTGTGTTCTGTGAATACTCTTCCAGGTCCTGGGGACCCAGCAGAGAACAAAGGGAGACAAAGTCCCTTCTCTCAGAGAGGAAACAGGCTTCAATGGTGCTCTTCATTTATACGTGGAAACAGGATAAACATCTGAAAAGTCAAATACTACAGGAACTACATAAAATGGAGTCACATAATACTACGTGTGACAGCCCATAATCCTGCTGCCCCTGCCAGATAAGGAAACAAAGCCCAGGAACCCCAAGGAACTGAAAGTTTGCTTTCACCCAGCAAGCTGCGGCTCTCACTTTTGGTTGAGAGTTTTTCCCATGTCTCACATTGTTTTGCGATTAAAAAAACAAAACAACAACAAAATCCCTAGTCCTGCCTACAGGAAGCTTCCAGAAAATGATCTGTGAAGTGAAATAAAGGGAAATGAATGCCATAAAGCAGTTCACAATGCATTGAAGATAACACTGCACAAGCTCTGGCCTTTCGGGAAAGAGAGAGCAATACCATCTCAGGTGTGACATGGCCAGAACAGCAATGTATTTTCCATCTTAACTGCAAGAAACTAACCACTGCTAAACTGGGGGTGGGGAGGGAGGACCCTGAAGCAGGCAGGACCACCCGGTGATTCCACTGTGCAACATCCAGTCCCAGGGCTGTCATGGTGCTGTGCTGCTCAGTTCCTAAGACCCTGGCACAGCAGGAAGTAACATCTGCCTCCTCGCTGTCCAAACAGCAACACCTTTTTTGTTATTTATTTCAGTAAGTTCTACAACCAGTCGAACTGGAAATTCCACTTGGATAGTCAGGACTCAGACTCTGAAGGGTCTAGCCCCTGAACATGAGGATCCTCCCTTACAGTCCTAATGCCTAACATTCACCGAGCACATCCCATAAGCTGGAGATTGTTTTAGGGTGGAAGTAATTAAGATAGCAAGAGGGCTAACCCCCAATGAGAAGGAACCTGAAAAAATCGTAGGAATTCCTTGAGATGTTAGTCGGGGTCTTTAAACTTTCAGAGGTCAGGGACCTTCTCTGAGAATCTGATGAAAGCCAGGCTAGACTCTCCTCCCAGAAATGTACAGTCACACAAAAGTTTGCATGTCATTTGTGGGGTTTAACCCTTGTTAAGTCCGCGCGCGCGTGCGCGTGTGTGTGTGTGTCTGTGTGTGTGTGTACATTTACATGTGAGAGAAAGAGGAGAAAGAAAGCTCAGACCAAAAAATAATGAAATGCTCAATGAATGATGGGACAGATCAAAAAGAACTGGCTTGAAGGGCTCCTCCCCTCCCCCTGTCAAATTAGAAACAATTTCAACAATTAACAATAATATTTAAAAATATTTAAAATAATATTTAAAAATAATAAAAATATTTAAAAATAATAAGATTAGGGGCATCTGGGTGGCTCAGTGAGTTAAGCATCTGCCTTTGGCTCAGGTCATGATCCCAGGGGCCTGGGATCTAGCCCCACATCAGGCTTGTGCTCTCTCTTGCTCACTCTGTCTCTCAAATTAAATCTTAAAAAAAATTAATAAGTTATAATCAACTAGAATTAATTCCAAACTGAGCCCAACATGGGGCTTGAACTCACGACTCTGAGATCAAGACCTGAGCTGAAATCAAGAGTCAGATGCTTAACTGACTGAGCCATCCAGGGACCCCAAGGAAGCCCTTCTTTATAGAGAATAAATAAGTATGGAAGAACTAATAGAAATAAAGAATCAGCATTTGGCAACCACTGTGGAGGTGACTGGGGCAGATGGGAGTTATGAGTGAATGTCAAGGTTAGTTGGTGGGAGTCTGGTGAAGAACAAGATATTGACAAAATATTAGACTACCTCTCCCTCCCCCAAATACTAATCAACTACAAAGGGGAAGGTGGTGGATCTAAGGTGGAGAAACCAGGCAAGCAGCAACAAAAGTAGGTGGCCATGGCTAACACAGTCACTAATGGGACAAGTCACCACTGCTGGTGTGAGGCCCTGAGAAGGGCACAGCACCATCTCTGAGAAGTTCTGTTGCAGTGCGTGACCGGAGTCTGGTCATGAGCAACAGGCTGAGGGGCTTCCTACAGAATGAAGGTATGAACCCTCAGAACTGTCAGGGAAAAGCTAGGGAAAGGCTGACACACTGTTCCAGACCGAAGGAGTCTGAACGACACAACTAAAGGCAATGTATACTCCTGGGTAGGATCCTGGCTGGACCAAAAAAGAAAAACTGACATTGTTGAAACAGTGGTGAAATTTGAACAGAATCTGCAAATTGGTCAGTAGTGATGTATAAATGTTGATTTCCTGAGCTGGTGTTCGTACGTGTTCGTATTTTTGTGTGATATTGTGACCTACAGTTAAGAAATATATACGCTTGGTCTACATCCTGGTTTCTGGCATAAAGCTCCTAAACTCTTTGGAATTTCCTGAGATAAGAGCTATAAAGGTGTCTGCTATTCATAACAAGCCCCTTTCAACCACACCTGAGTGTAGGTTAAGGCAGGAACTTTGGAAAGCCCCTCAAGATGGGGGCTGGTTGCCTGGGAAACCAACCAAGTGATTAGAGGGTTGTAACTTTCAGCTCCACCTCTGATCTCAGGTTGGGGAGAACAGCTGGAGATTAGCTTCAATCACCAATGACTGATGATTTTATCAATCGTGTCTATGTTATGAGGCCTCCATAAAAACTCAGAAGAACAGGGTTCAGAGAGCTTCCAGGTTAGTGAACCAGTTTGCAACCACATGCCAGGAGGGTGGTGTACCCCAAACTCCACAGGGTCAGATGCCTCTGTGTTCAGACCCTTCCAGACCATTCTCTACCTCTCTCTGAATTTTTTCACCTGGCTATTTATTTGTGTCCTTTAATGTCCTTTGTAGTAAATCAGTAATCTAGTCAGTGAACTCATTTCCTGAGTTCTGTGAGCCGCTCTAGCAAGCTGGTTGAAGCAGAGGACAAGGGGGCGGAGTCATGGGAACTTGTGATTTATAGCCAGAGAATCGAATGAATATGGGAGACAAAGGCAGAAGGAAATGTAGATAAAATTAACTGTCCTTATAACTTGCAACCCATTGACAAATACTTGAGCAGATTATAACACTCCTCCAGGTGTGTATAATCACTTGCTCCTCACAATCCTGGGGCAGCAGACAGCAGCTCTTTCTGCCCATGGGGCCTGTCCCCAAGCTTTAATAAAACCACCTTTTTGCACCAAAGATGTCCCAATAATTCTTTCTTGGTCATTGGCTCCGGACCCCACCAACTTCACCAACATTCAAAAAAAAAAAAAAAAACTACATCAGAGGAGCACCTGGGTAGCTCAGTGGTTGAGCTCAGCATGATCCTGGGGGCCTGGGATCAAGTCCCACATCGGGCTCCCCATGGGGAGACTGCTTCTCCCTCTGCCTGTGTCTCTCATGAATAAATAAATCTTAAAAAAAAAAAAAAACTACATCAAGAATCACAGGTAACAACCTGGACATCTGTATTGGGAGCAGTGTTGGACTGAGGCTATCACCAGGTAGATCGGGTCAGAATCTACATTGTAGGACACCCATTAGTGTCCATTGAGAATTGGAGAATTGCTTGGTGGTGTTGGAAAAATACACATCAGATCTGGTTTGGGAAAAATACAGACTGGAGTGCTGAAGGGTGATGGGACATCATTTTTGAAGATTCCAAAAATGACTAATGATTATTAGTACTTAATTAGAGTGGGCAAGGGAACAAATGTAAAATATGAACAACTGGGGAATGTGAGTGAATGAGGATGTGAGAGTTCTCTGCACTGTTCCGGTAATGTTAATGTAAGTTTGAAATCATATAAAAATAGATTGTTTCAGGGGTGCCTGGGTGGCTCAGTCGGTTAGGTGTCCAACTCTTGATTTTCAGCTCAGGTCATGATCTCAGCATAATGAGATTGAGCTCTGCATCAGGCTTTACGCTGGGCATGGAGTCTGCTTAAGATTCTCTCTCTTGGGCAGCCCCGGTGGCCCAGCGGTTTAGTACCGCCTTCAGCCTGGGGTGTGATCCTGGAGTCCCGGGATCGAGTCCCATGTTGGGCTCCCTGCAGGGAGCCTGCTTCTCCCTCTGCCTGTATCTCTGCCTCTCTCTCTCTCTGTCATGAATAAATAAAATCTTTAGGGAAGAAAAAAAAATAAAAGATTCTCTCTCTCATTCTCCCTCTGCCCCTCCTCCCATCCCTCTCTAAAATAAGAAACAAATGAATAATTTAAAAGATTGTTTCAAAACAAAAAATAACATATAAAGATATTTGTGTAGCTCTATTATCAACATGGCCACAGAAATTTCTCCTACCCTGGACACCACTTTGCAGTCACCTCACATCAAGAGGTGGAGTTTCTTTTCCTTCTCTGTTCTGCACTGGCTCACTGACCTGCTTTGGCCAAAAGAATGCAGACGTTGTGTGCCTCCTGAGCCTTGGCCTCCACAGACTGGCAGCCTCGAGCCTCGTCCTCTTGCTGCTCTGAAATCATCATAGAAAGAAGCCCAGATCTCCTTGAGGATGAAGGACCACCCGGAGAGAGGCCCTGTTGGGCCATCCATCCAGGAGTTCTAGCTGCATTGTGACAGCAACTGTGAGCCTCTCGGAGGCCAACAGATGAGCCTCCCTGGATGAACCTCCCCGTCAATCTCACAGTCTCCATTGTGAGAAATAACACATTGCTGTGGTTGTTACATTTTGGAATGGCTCGTTACACAACATGAGAAAAACTACTACAGGACTATTTCTGTCATTCTACTTAAGAATTTAACCAATTGACTTTACGTTGAGTAGAATTTCCCTCAGACTGCAGAGAGTAGTCCCACTTCTCTGCAAAGCTCTCCCTACCTTCCAGAGAACCATGCAAATCAATAGTGATGACAGCACTTCCCGGTTTATAGGGATCTTTGACTTACGTAGCCTCCTTTCCTCATTAGCACAACCCTAGGACATGGAACAGGTGTTACTAACTAATCTACAGTCTACAGATGAGGAAATAGGGTCAGAGAGGTATATTTCTTGCCCAAGGAAACTCAGCCAAGAGGCACTGACGTTAGGATTGGATTCCACCTTCTTTCTCCCTTGTCAAGGTTCAGCTGAAGTCATGGGCCTTCTGTAGAGAACACTTTACTCTCCCTTCGGGTCTCAAACTAATACATACCAGGAAGTGTTTTGATGTCTGCACGAAGCTTGGTTGTTGTGAATGTGAACAGGGGTTGATTGGGATCCCCTCATCAGCCAGGACCCCAAACACACTTTGTTGTACTTGTCCCTCATTTTTTTCTAACGTGGATATTCAGCGGTCTGGTAACCGTGGGTCTCCAACAAGAAAAGCTTACTTAGTGGGCAGCCCTGATGGCTCAGCGGTTTAGCGCTGCCTTCAGTTTAGGGTGTGATCCTGGAGATCCAGGATCAAGTCCCATGTCAGGCTCCCCGCATGGAGCCTGCTTCTTCCTCTGCCTGTGTCTCTGTCTGCCTGCCTCTCTCTCTCTCTCTCTCTCTCTCTCTCTCTGTCTCTCATGGATAAATAAATAAAATCTTAAAAAAAAAAAAGCTTACTTAGTGTCAATCTTCAAATATGCTGTTATGATTCAAAGTTGTCCAGTCATTTGAATCCGCAGGGCGCTGCTTCAGAACTGTGGAAGATGTTTACTGACAGCAAGGATGAGTTATAAAAGTCTTTGCTTTATTTTTCTTCTTAGCCGTTGTCACCACCTGAAACATATTTATGCTTGTTTGTTGACGCTCTTCCACTTCCTAAAATTAAGCTCCATCAGGCAATCAGTTTCTTCTGATTGACGAATGGATGGAGGAAGACCTACCAGACACAGTTTGCTACCACTTTTGTTACTTGGCCTCTCTGAGCATCAGCTCCTCATCTTTAAAATGGAAGTGACATAAAATAAATCCCTTGCAGGACGGCTGTGACCAGATGAGAATTCTATATATAGGGGCTAGCCTGCCGGCCAGTAGGCTCTCCAAAAATGTTAACTGATGGGGAGTTTCTGTCATTAGAGGTCTTTCAGGAGAGAAGAGATATGTTTCTACCTTGCACAATTTAATCCTTCATTTCACTAATTGGCATCAGGCCAATTTCCAAGGCTCTTTCTAGTCCCATGACTATGAGATAGGATTCCTCCTTCAGTGATTTTTTTTCCCCACTGTCAGGGAAATGAGAAACGTCTTCAGGAGTGGCCCCCTCGAGGCTTGCTCTGTAGGAAAAACCAGTTTGGAGAGTTTTATTGTCTGGACGCACTTCCCTCTGCAACATCTGTGGTTTCATTCTGGCCATGGTTAATGGCAGTGAGTAACCCTACATGAAAAGGCTGCTGACAGGTTTGCACCAAAGGACCCAGCTAAGTAACTACGGAAGGATTAAAAACCCATCTCACCACCCAGGGAGCCTGCGAGTAAAACACACGCAACACGACAATAATAATCAAAGAGCTGGAAATGGGGGATCCCTGGGTGGCTCAAAGGTGGCGCCTGCCTTTGGCCCAGGGCATGATCCTGGAGTCCCGGGATTGAGTCCCGCGTCGGGCTCCTGGCATGGAGCCTGCTTCTCCCTCCTCCTGTGTCTCTGCCTCTCTCTCTCTATGTCTATCATGAATAATAAATAAATAAATAAATAAACAAACAAACAAACAAACAAAGAGCTGGAAATGGTTCTATGGTTTTGCGGGCCAATAAGGAGGCGCTAAAGCTCTTCCAGGCCCTCTGCTCTCTCCCAGCAGTCTGTCTGCCTGACCAGGAGATGACAGGGTTAGCAGTGTTGATAGAGAAGGGTGCGGAGAGCTCCCCCAGAGATAGAGAGTCTGCCTTAGTGATCACGTCAGAGGTCCCACCAGACCGCATTGTCATCAAAAGTCTTGTTCCCTGGGCAACAAGTAGGATTGCTACCCATTTTGGGGAGATGACAATGATAACTTTGGGGGCTTTAAAAACAACCTTTGTCTAGACCAAAACAGCTCAGAAGCTTTTTGAAAGGCACCATCTGACATCTTGGTTGGTTTGGTTATAGCTGGCTAATGCTGACTCATCCTATGAAACACTTTCCTTGGCCTCCTGGGACTTTGCTCTCAAATTCAACTAAGAATTATAGCCCCTGGAGTCCAGAGGATGAGAGTTAAGTTCACGTGTCCAGGGTTAATGTTATGTGACCCTCAGATCAAAAACTGTTGGCCAAAGGAGCAGACGCCATCTCTCCACATCAGAAGACTGAAGGGCATCCCATTTCTACTCCCCAAACCCTGTTCCTTTTACCTTGGCTACTTTATTCTCCTTCTCCTGTCCCCAGAAATTCCACAAAGGGAAGAAAATAAGGTACTATATTCTTTTTTTCTCCAGCCCTTGATTTATTCTGTACTCGTTCTGAAGTTTTTCTACATAAGAAGAGTATACTTTTTTCAACCTGCAGAAAACACAAAGGAAAATAAGTTATTGAGCATCTTTCTTAGCTGCTGGACTCTTGGGCAAGGTATGCTGTATATATTACTCTTATTTCATGTACTAAATGCTAGTGAACTTTCCAGAGTTACTTTTTTTTTTAAAGATTTTATTAATACATTCATGAGAGACACACAGAGAGAGGCAGAGACATAGGCAGAGGGAGAAGCGGGCTCCCTGCAGGGAGCCCGATGCGGGACTTTATCCCGTGACCCAGGGATCACAACTTGAGCCGAAGGTAGATGCTCAACCACTGAGCCACCCAGGCATCGCAACTTTCCAGAGTTACTTAATGGTCACAAAGAGATAAAATATAAAATAAATACAAATATCATTTAAAGTGTGGTGTCATCAGAGAGGGTTTTGTGGCAACTTTTTAACCAAGCCACGAAACTCAATGCCTTTGAAGCCAGGCAAAGCCAGGTTGTTCACCTAAGGAACAACACGAAACCCATTGTCCTACTCCCATACAACGCGCTTCTCATGCTCATCACCATTGTCTACACCCGCTCCAACTTCTTCAGTGACTTAAACACCTTACTTAGTCTCAACTGGTTACCTTCCAACTCCCTGCCCTTCCGATTCCTTTATCTCCCCAATTCCTAGGACCCTCCTCTATGGAGGAGTGACTTCAGACTCCTCCATGCCTTGCCACCCATGAGCCTCTGAATCGGCTAGAACTGTTTCACCTATAAGACCTCAGGCTCAGACCTGCCTCGATACGCCATCTTTGCCATCTTCTCCTCCATCGGGCTTCCCATTACATCATGCCAGCTCTCTTGCTCATTTGCTGTAAAGCGTCTTGAAAGAGCTGGCTTCAACCTCACCTCTGCTTTCTCCTCCCACCCCTTTTATGCCCTTACTAAGGTTTCTAGTGGCCTTTCAGTGGCTAAATCCAATGGGTCCCCCTCACCCCTCAACTCCCTGACACCTCTGATTTATATGATGTCGTCAACCAACTCCCTCCTCCTTATAAAAGGATGCCTGCTTGTAATTGCCTTGATCTCACACCAGCTTGGTTCTCCCTCCTTCTTAGTCCTCTTCAAAGGCATTTCTTCCTGCTGCCAACCCTCAGCGAGGCCTGCCCCAGCCTTCTTTTCTGGTTCTCTGCCACGCCTACTACTGCCCAAAGGTGATGACTCCCCAGGCTACCGCCATCTTTGCCTTCCCTCCTGACTTGACATTGGCATCTCCAACTGCTTGTGGACCCAACTAGCCTATTTGTAAATCCAGCGTCTCCAATACACAACTTTTACCTTTTAAATCTGCTCCTCTTTCTGTGTTCTAGGTTTCAGTCGATGGAAACTCACTAGAGTTGTCTTTTTATTTTTAAGATTTTATTTATTTATTAGAGAGAGAGAGAGAGAGAGAGAGAGAGAGACCGATCAGGGGAGCAGGCAGAGGGAGAAGCAGATCCCTGCTGGGCGATGCAGGACTTGATCCCAGGCCCCTGGGATCACGACCTGAGCCAGGCTTTCTGGGAACTCACTCACTCCAGTTGTCTTAAACATCTCCCTCAACCTGTCCCCCACCCCCAGCCTCCTGGTGGCCATACCTGTCCCTGTTACTCCCACATCCCCTCTCAGCCCATCCCTCCTCCCCATTTCCAGGACCACTGCCTGGGCTGAGGCCCTCCCTCCCTCTCTCTTCATTACCACGATGCTTCCTGCCACCAGACTGATCCTCAACCACAGCACTGAACATCTCAGTCTTTCTCCAAACAAACAAACAAACAAACAAACAAAACAAAAAAACAAAAGAAAAAAATTTTTTTCAATAGCTCTCAATTGTCTAAAAATAAAGTTCAAGTTTTTTAGCCTGGCTTTCAATGCCTACTAGAATCTTGTCTCAGCCAGTGTCTAGTCTCCTGTTATTCAGCTTCTATTTCCATAGTTCCTGCCTTCCAGGCACCTGTTCCCCCACCCTTGGATCTTCTGCATGTCGTCCCCATTCCATCCCACTTACCACATACTGCACCTCCTAGTTTTCTACTCACTTGAAGGTGCGATAACTGCCTCTTGTCTCTAAATCCTGAGCACCTTTTTATCATTTTCGACATGAGTTATACCATGCATTCCCTTTTTCATCATACTGAGGCGAAATAGGTTAATTTTCCCTTCGGACTGGGAGGTTCTTCAAATTCCATTCAAGAGAAAATTACATAGCTTGCATTTTTAAAAAATAAGGCATTGTAACAGCAATTAGGACTCAAAAAAGAGCAAGTTGCTGCCCGGAACTGGATCTTTCTAGTGGGAAAAAGATACAGAAACAACTGCTATACTATGTGGCAGGAAGCAGGCATGTCTTAACTTTTGTCATCTTGAGTCTAGACTGGGCACACATTAGGTGAATGACATTCTAGAGCCTAAAAGATCATGCAATCTAACCTCTCATGTCCTTGCATAGAGAACTGAGACCACAGCAGGAAAGGGCCTGCCCATTCAGACCAGTGAATGGCAGTGCTGCACCAAGTCCTAGGCCAGGGCACACTCTGCCACAACCCCTCCTCCTTTGCACCCTCAAGTGTTGCAGTCATTAGAGTTATAAACCACAACAAATTTTCCCAAAAAGCAATACAGGATAATCAATGGCTATGTCTGGGCTGAGTAGCCAAAAGAAACAGAAGATCATAAAGACTGTAAGCATTGGGCAGCCTGGGTGGCTCAGCAGTTTAGCACTGCCTTCAGCCCAGGGCTTGATCTTGGAGTCCCGGGATCGAGTCCCATGTCGGTCTTCTTGCATGGAGCCTGCTTCTCCCTCTGCCTGTGTCTCTGCCGCCCTCTCTCTCTCTTTCTCTCTCTGTGTCTCTCATTAATAAAATCTTTTTTAAAAAGTTATTAAAAAGGCTGTATTTCTCCTGTCATGAATGCACAGTTTCCATAAAGCTCCGCTCACCACATTGCTTCTACATAACTTTTTGGTCATTTATTTTCAAGAGTCAAATTATCTATTGGTTAATTAAGCATTCATCCACAGGAAAAGAGAAGATTAAACATTTTTAAAAGGTCTCATTCCTGGATTAGTACTCTTCCTGTAAACCATCCGGAAAGTTCCAGAAAAACTGCCTGATTTTTTTTTTCTTCTAAAAAATGTTATATGACTGAGATGAAATTTTATTGCTTTTTTTCAAAAGGTTTCTCAAAATCATTGCCTTATTCTCGGTTGAGCTTCAAAGAAAACCAGATGAAAAAATCTCTCAAGGCATTTTTATCCAGAATAAATTTGTCTTTTAAAGATTTTATGTAAATATTTGAGAGAGAGAGAGAAAGAGAGAGAGAGAGAGCAGGGGGGGAGGGGCAGATGGAGAGGATAAGAGAGAATCCCAAGCAGACTCTGGTGCTCAGCAAGGAGCCTGACTCTGTGCTCCCATCTCACAAGTCTGAGATCATGACCTGAGCTGAGATCAAGAGCTGGACACTCAACAGAATGAGCTGCCCAGGTGCCCCTGGGATAAAATTCTCTTTTTAAATCAGCTTTATCCTTTTCTTTATAAACCGCCCATCTCAACAAGGTATATTTATTTACACATTTTATGCATCGATTTTAGAGAAATAAATGAAGAAAAAAGTTTTTATTTCATTTTCCTGCAGTCAAAAGCAACCATAGTATATAGATTAAACAAAATCTTCCTTCTTCTTCTTCTTCTTCTTCTTCTTCTTCTTCTTCTTCTTCTTCTTCTTCTTCTTCTTCTTCTTCTTCTCCTCCTCCTCCTCCTCCTCCTCCTCCTCCTCCTCCTCCTCCTTCCCCTCCTCCTCCTCCTTCTTTTTCTTCTTCTTTATTATTATTATTTCTACTGTAGAAAAAGAGAATGTCAAGGTGCCAACCATGGCTGGAGCAGAATAAAGGAATGGAGAGTGCCATTTGTGTGTACTGAACACCTGAAAAAAGTTTCTGAACATTCTCAACAACTTGGTGAATCACCCTCTCCTCCAGCTCAGCCAGGAAGGTAACATGGGTGCTTTCCTCTTTCCCCCCTCCTAACATTAAAAATATATCTCACTTAGGCTTGTTTCACTGAAACCTCTATATGGACAAACAACCTGCCTGAAGACAAAAATGATACATTACAGACGTCTGTGAGTATGTAACCAGGTAATGGGTAAGAGCAGGGTTACGTCTTGCTCCTTTAATCCAAAAGGCTCTCCCCAGTTCTTAAGAAAAAGTAAAGATTTGCTGTGAATCACTGCAAAGCATTTATCTGTGCAGCCAGAAACACAAAATCCATTATAACTCGTTGTTATAAATATTAGTAGTTACACGTTTTAACGTGGACTCAGTTTCCACAGGTCAAATCACGTCTTATGATAGAAGGTAAAATCCTAATACAACGTGGTTACTCTGTCCTCCTAATACACTGAAGAAATCACACTAATTCCACCTAGAGATCATTTTCAACCAGGCTTTAGTCCCCACAGAACTGAGTAATAATATTTTCTCCAAAGAATGATAACACTACTAACTCATCATTGGATGGCATCTTGCAGATCACCGTGGTCTTTCATCTACTTCTCCTGTGTAACAGTATAGATGAGGAAACTGAGTCTCTGGGCAGTTAAATGTTTGCTCTGTCATGCAGCTAGCAAATAAGGACATGGTACAGAGCAAGGGAGGACATGGTAAGCGACACAGCAAGCCTGGGCTTTAGGGTCAGACAAACTTCAGGATTGAATCTCAGCTCAACTAACCATAGCAACACAAATCTGGGCAAGACCTCCTTTTTTTCTTTAACCACAACATATGTGTGATACTCACCTCACGGATGTATGAGAATTAAATAGGACATGTAAAAAGCACACAACAGAATTCACGGCACATAAAAGATATTCATTGCACGTTAGCTTTCCTCAGTAAACACATCTTTAAAAGGGAGGTACTGAAACCTACCCCATGAGACCAGTGTGGGGATTAAATCCTGTCCTGAGAGGGCTTACCATGGCCCCACTCCCCACCCCACACCCATACCAGCACTGCCTCCGTGGAAAGGTCAATTCAGGATATTAGAAAACAGCTTCAGAGAGAGGAAGTTTATCTTCCTATGTCGACAAGCATTTGACTTATCTACTGAATTTCATAATTATCTCTAAGACAAAAATGACCGGAATTAAATGTTTTTCAAAGACCGAGAACAAAGCCAAAGTCAAAGTCAGGAGTTAATTTCAAGATACCTAGAAGCCCTCCTGGTGTTGAAAGTTTAAGATCATACTAACTTCAGTCCACTCTATTCAACCATCTATGCATTTCCTTTTTTTTTTTTTTTAATCAGGGACGTCATTAAATTTAACCAAAGGTTAGATGGAGTGAGAAGAACAGAGCGGGGTGGAAAGAAGAGGAAAATGAAAAGCCAGCGGACAGAAACAAGTGAGAGGAAGGTACGTTTTCATACAAATCTCATACAGTCCTCTCTCGAAGCCATCACCCACACTAACATATGTGATTTCCTCAATGCTTTGAATTTCCTTCCCCAGCAGCCCGGCTCGCCCTCAGCCCGCAGCGCGCTGTCTGTCCCGCAGGAGCCGGGGCCGCGGTGTGTGCTCCAGCGTCAGCTCGGTCACCTTCGCCCAAAGTGACCGTGTCAATTAAACTTCAAATGCAATCCTCACAGGGCAGCACGCAGGAAAACTTTCCTCTCGTCTGAAGGGCTGTCCCCTGTTTTGGAAAGTTCTTCTTTGGGCGAGGTTGGATTTAATTGGATATCCATGTACATAAGGTACCCACACCGCGGGCTGTGGGAAACGGCTGCTGTGGTCGTCCTCTGGGTTTCTAGAATACTCGGTTTTTAGAACGAGGTGCTCAGAATCCGGTAAGCGTGCATCTGGGCAGCACCGCAGAGGACCTGCCCGAGTGCGCACCCTTAGGTCTGCAGGCGCAAACCCAGCGAGGGGCGCGTGCGGGGAGGAGGCGACCGGAAGGCCAAAACGCACTTTCCCCCGGAAAACATGCCTTTCTTTTTTTCCAAAGAGTGAGTCCTGGAGAAGAACGCCAGGTCAAAATGCGCAGCCCCCTGGGAGAGACCCTCCGGCCAGACTCCTAGGGTGCGCGGGGCGGCAGGCGCGGGATGGGCCGGGGCGGGGGGCCGGGGAGCGCGGGCCGGGGGGCTGGGGGGCCGGGGGCCGGGGGCCCGGGGGGCCGGGCGCCAGCTAGCTGCCCGCCTCCTCGGGCTCGCTGCAGGGCGAAGGCGCCGACGAGGCCTTGGACTCGCCGTCGCTGTTGCAGTCGGCCGGGCGCGGGGTGCGGGCGGCGGCGGGGCCGTCCTGCGCCCGGGCCTGGCGCTCCAGCAGCTCCTGGAGGTGCCTGATGTAGCGGATGGCGGCGCGCAGCGTCTCCACCTTGCTGAGCCGCCGCTGGGCCAGCTCGCGGGGCAGGTGGTCCCGCAGGCGCGCGTAGCCCTCGTTCACGCCGCGCACCCGCTGCCGCTCGCGCTCGTTGCGCCTGCGGAGGAAGGCGGGCTCCAGGGCGCAGGCCAGCGGCAGCGGCAGCGGCAGCGCCAGGCCCGGCCCGCGGCCCCCCGGCGCCCGCGCCCGCGCCCAGCACGCGGCGTGCAGCCGCAGGGGCACCCCGAGGGGGTCCGCGGGAGGGAGGCGGGGCAGGGTCCCCGGCAGGTCCAGGGGCACCGGGCCGAGGCGGCGCGGCCAGGGCAGCAGGCCGGACGCTCTGCGCGTCTCCATCCCTCGCGGAGAAGCAAACCGATCGCCCAGAGACTGACGTCTTGCAAGAGGAGACTTAAAACCTTCGAGGCGTGGATGCGGGTCCGTTCAGGCAGCCTGGCACAGCTGGTCTGTCTTTAAAGAAGTTTCTGGTTCCGAGACAGGCTTCAGGGACACTTCGCATGATTCCCTAAATTCATGTCACTCCTCCATCGTTTATAAAGATCCAGACGGAGGTGATAGGCAAACACTTAGGATCCCGCTAATCCACACTTCAAACCCCGTCTTCCCCTCTGATCTTCTTACTTCAGCAGATAACAAAGGGGATTCCTCTGCTCGGTCCCCTAGCCTGGAAATGTGAACATACACCAAACAGAGTAATCTTGCAAAATCACCCAAGCGCTTCAATTACTGTAATCCACCGCTCCGAGTCTTCAAGAGCCTAGGAACCTTCAAGGTTTCAAAAGAGCCCCTCCCAGGAACCAACAGATCTGGCCGGCTGAGCGAAAGTTTTACCAGAGGCTTTCTCCTTGAAAATCAAAACTTGCCTGCCCTTTGTGGTTTCCGGCGTCCAGGGCTAATGGAAAAAGCTTTCAGACTGTTTGCAAACTTACACTTGCTCTTCCATTTCTGCGGAGGTGGAGTGTAAGACCTCATCAAAGGGAAGACTGCTCCCTTGTGGTTATAAGATGTGTCAAGGAAAGGGGGGCCTTGGGGGAGGCTTGAGGGTTTCCTTCTCCCAAACCAAACCTTTTAAAAACTCAATTAGACATTTTTTGAAGAGAAGAGGGAAGGAATATACCTTAGCAACGAATAGAAGGGTCTGAGTATTATGCTCCTGCTTATGTTGAACGCACGTCGTTTTATGCATGTGTGGTTGTTTTTAAGAGCACATCAAAAGGTTGCACAGTAACAAACACTTTTAGCCAGTTATTTCTCACAGTGCTTACTGTAAACACAGGTTAAACACTGCTTCCCGACCTCTTCTAATCCCACCCAGGATATAAGAACATTTCCCCATAGTGCAAAAAGTGTATTTTTATTGTATTCTTCTTTTTGTCTTAAAAAACAAAGATACATTTACTTTCTCCCTTGGGGGCAGGAAAGCAACATTTGAAAGGTGAAGAGCCCCAGTTCCAAGGATAAAGGATGATGGCTTTGAAGACTTGTCTTTTTAACACACAACAAGAAAGAAAGAAAGAAAGAAAGAAAGAAAGAAAGAAAGAAAGAAAGAAAGAAAGAAAGAAAGAAAGAAAGAAAGAATAATTAATCCATCCTGTTGGTGAAAGGCTTTGAAGATGAAAGTGTCATTAAAAATCCAACAGTGGAAAAAAAAATCCAACAGTGCTGGTTAATGTCAAAAAATGTGTTATCACTTTGAAAATCAGATTTCTTGTTCTGCAAACCCAGCACATTAAAGGCAGCTTCTACTTTTAAAAGTCCAACTTAAAAACGAGAAGCAAAAACCCCCTACATTTATGATCAGACTTTCTGCCTATTCGTCAGGAGCCAGGGTGTCGCCCTGACATGTTTTTTTGACAAGTGCTACGCTTACCTGTTTACTCCAAATGATCTGCCCGAAGCAACCGGAAAAGCACCTGCATCAAGGCAAATAAAATAGAAATAATTATTCCTTTTAGGCATAAGTTAGTCACATTTTAAAAACTCCCTATGAGGCTTGTACCAGCAAACAACCTAATGTGTCACCTTGATTTCTCAGTAGAGTTGAGAACAATCCAGAGAAAGCCCTTCCTGTTGGGAAACAAGCCCACCAGAGAGGTAGAAAGACTATTACACCATAAGGTGCTTTGGGCCATGTTAAGGATTTTGGCCTTTGTTCTAAGAGTGATGGGAAATAAATGATGTGTTTTAAGCACAAAAGGCGACAGAGTAAGATTTTGCTTTTCAGAAACATCTCTCTATCTGCAAACAGGAGAGTAGATTGGAGAGGGGAAAAAAGGAAAACAGATAAGAGATACCATTTTTCATTCTCAGATTGGAAAATGTAAAAATTGCTAACATCCAAGGCAAGCAAGAATTTGGGGAAGGAGCAGAAGCAGGAATTGCTACAAGCTTTTGGGAAAGTAACTATTAAAATTAATAGTGTACATCACATGTCCTTTGACCCAGAGACCCTACATAAATAAATGCACTGGTGTGAATTTATATATACAACAATATTTAATGCAACGTTGTTTGCAGTGATTTTTTAAAAGATTTTTTGAAGATTTTTTAAATTTATTCATCACACACACACACACACAGAGGCAGAGACACAGGCAGAGGGGGAAGCAGGCTCCCCCCAGGAGCCCGGTGTGGGACTCAATCCAGGGACTCTGGAATCATGCCCTGAGCCGAAGGCAGACGCTCAACCACTGAGCCACCCAGGTGCCCGTTTGTAGTAAATTTTAATTAGTTTTATTTTTTAAAAGATTTTATTTATTCATTCATGAGAGACAGAGAGGCAGAGACACAGGCAGAGGGAGAAGTAGGCTCCCTGCAGGGAGCCCGATGTTGGACTCGATCCCAGGATCTCCTTAGCCTGAGCCAAAGGCAGACGCTTAACCAGTGAGCAACCCAGGTGCCCTGTAGTGATTTTTAAAAGGAACAAAAGGAAACAGCTTGAATGTCCATCAATAGAGAGAAGGCTGATACTTTAAGAATATTATGCTATTATTAAAAAGAATGAGTTAGAGCTCAATGTAAGAAGTTGCAGAGCTGTACATAATGTGTCAAGTGGAAAAAAAAAAGCCAACTAAAGAGTAATATATGCAGTGCGAATTTAAAACGAACTATTATACATGATACATATGTCTTTGTATGTGCTAATGCAAGCATAGAGAAGGAAGTGAAAAGATACACCGTGCATTTCTGTCATTGGTGGCCTTAAAAAGGTGGCTAGGTATGTTATAGATAAGTCTAGATCAAGTGACAGATATGCCAAACCTCCACGACACTCGGGACTAGGTTTGGTTGTCCTTTTTGGATCTGCTTGTAAAAGGGGAAATGGGAATTCACTAAAGATCTGGCTCAGTAGATTCACAGGTATCTCTGAGGCCAAGGAAGACTGCCACCTCTGAAACTCAAGTCCCTCATCAGCTGCCTGAAACATGTGAGATGAGGACTTTGGATTGGCTCTTCTTCCAAAATGTTTGATATCACATTATAGATTTTGGTTTCCTAGGCTGGTGGCACAGAGGTGATCTGTCCTCACATCTGGAATTTGCATCAGCTGCCTCATGAGGGAACAGGAAACCGGATGTGCCAACCTCATTGGTAGAAATAAGATTTCTCACAGGTGTAGATAACTTAATCTCTCTTTCTCTTTAAGATTTTTTTATTTATTCATGAGAGACACAGGAAGAGAGGCAGAGACACAGGCAGAGGGAGGAGAAGCAGACTCCATGCAAGGAACCTGATGTGAGACTCGATCCTGGGAATCTGGAATCATGCCCTGAGCCAAAGGCAGACACCCAACTACTGAGCCACCCAGGCATCCCTAGATAACTCAATCTCAAACCGAGTAGATCATATGACTCTATTCAGTTAGTCCTCTCCTACTAGCCCAGGTATAAGCTATCTCTATTATCATGCACAATATCTCCCAGGGGTCTTCTTAGGTTCAGCTAAATATTGGGACTACCGGGGGCCACATTTGGTGTCAGAATCACTTGGAAGGGTTTAGATCAAGAGCAATGCTTGGAGCAGGGCTGAACTACGCATCTCACCTCCCTGGGGTCCCTCCAATAATCTGCGCAGCAATGCACATGGGTGCTTCTCCCAAACTCCCTGTGTAACAGCTCAGATATGAGCAAAGAAGACTCACATCAGCCCCACATGGTAGCTGTCCTGACTTAGAAGTCTCGTACCCCTCATGAGCCAGGTTGTTCTCTAACGACCCCACAGGCATAGCTTCCGGGACCCCACTGAAACCCAAGGAAAGCGTCTTCATCCTCAGAGAAGCCCAAAGCTATGCTCCCTCATCAGGCATTTATAGTTGTGCTGGGCCAGATGCAATCAACCAATCAAGTAATTGCTTTAATAGAAGTAAGTAAGGTTGCCTAATGGCATAGTTGACATTCTATCTTTATCAGGTTTCAGAGGACCAGAAAACAGAAAGTTAACTGAAGGTCAAATTGTCACTGTAAAACTTCCATGAATCCTTTACCTGCACCATTCCATTCTATTTTAAAGATAATTTACAGCAAGATTTAAAGAACCCCAAAACGCTTTGCGCAGCGGCAGTATCCTAGCCAATGAGGTTCATCTTAGGCACAATTATTGCTAATTGAAAACTTAAAGAACCACATATATTTAGGTACAACGTATTCCTAGCTTTTCGTTCTTCTCAAACACTCTTTCCATGTTAACCTTGTCTATGCAGCCTTTTGTCAGACAATAATGTGAACTTTTGCTGTAGTCCAATACATTCATCTTTCCTTGAGGCTTTTGTCTTTTCTCTCTTCTTTAAGGCTCCCTTCTCCTGCCACAAGTTTTGCAAAGCATTTTCCTTGTCCGTGTCTGGCACGTTGGTGTGAATTAGAGAAAGGCACCAAACTCAAGGCTTGGAGAATAGATGGCTGACTGAACCATTCCTCTGGAGGAACAATTCTTGAACGAAGGTGTCCACATCTGGAGAAGAGCAGAGAAGGCAACATGCACTTTTCATTTCTGTAAAGAAACAAAACAAAAATTGGGATTCTAATTGGGACTGTGTTAAATATATGGACAGATTTGGAGAGAGAGTTGACTTTTTGAAACACTGAATCTCTCCTATCTGAACATAATAGAATTCATTCATTCAGTTCTTTTTTTTTTTTTTTTTGCCCTTTAATGAATTTTCCAGATTTCTTAGTGTAGATTTGATGTGTTTCTTATTACGTTAAGCTCAAGACATTTCATAGGTCTGGATGCTATTGTGAATAGAATTTTTTCTAGTTTTTGAAGCTACTGATTTAGTGCATGTTATTCTTTAGTCATTTAACTGGCCTCTTGTTAGTTCTACTGGTTTATTTTTTTTTACAAGATTTTATTTATTTGACAGAGAGAGAGAGTGCACACAAGCAAGGGGAGCAGGAGAGGGAAAAGCAGGCTCCCCACCAAACAGGGAGCCTGATGCAATGCAGGGCTCTATCCCAGGACCCCAGGACCATGACCCAAGCCAAAGGCAGACACTTAACTGACTGAGCCACCCAGGCACCCTAGTTCTACTGGCTTTTAATTGAGAGAAAATCTACATACAGTGAAATGTACATATATTAAATATACAATTCAGTGAGTGTTGATAAATGTATGCACTTGTGAAATAATGCCCTACTCAAGACAGTTCTAATAGCTTTTTTATAAAAATGATTTTCCAGGATTTCTTAAATATAATCATATTATCCGCTAACAATGATAGTTTTGTTTCTTCCTTTCAATGTAACTAACTTATTTTTCTTATTAAATTTCACTGCTTAAGATGCCCAGCCCAATGCTAATTGTAGTAGTGGTAGTAGCTAGCATCCTTGCATTTTTAATGGAAAACCTTCCAATATTCCACCATGCAGGAGATATTTTTTATCAAATTAAGGACATTTTCTTCTACTCTTAGTTTGCTATGAATATTATTAGTATTTATTGGCTATTAAATTTTATTAAATGCATCTGTGAAAATAATCATGTATATTTTATTAATTTAGCAGTACAGTGAATTATGATAGTATATTTGCTGCAGTTGAGCTGTCTTGTATTCCTGGGATTTAACCTGATGGAGTCATGATCCTTTTAGGATACTGCTGGATTCAATTTATTAACATTTCATTTAGAAATTTTGTTTCTACAGTCCCAAGTTGTATTGGCTCATAGTTTTGTTTTCTTGTGGTCTCCTTTTCTGATATTAGGGTTATTTCGAACTCTTAAAAATAAGCTGAGTAGCTGTCCATCTATTTCTAGGCTCTGGAACCATTTGTGAAAGGTAGAAATTATCTATTCCTGGAAGATTTAGTAAAGCCCATCTTAAAAACCACATGGAACTTCTTTAGAGCTAAATTTTCAGTTATTCTTAAAATTTATTTTATCATTACTCTTGGAATTTTTGGAGGCCATTAGTAATGTTCTTACCAACCCCCCCCCCATTTTCACCCTCCTTCAAAGGCGACTACTACTCCTTTGTGTATCATCCTAGAATCGCAGTCTAGCTTTTGCCCCTTAGAAATCTCTAAAATAGATCAGAACTGTACATTAGTTGAATGAACTCCAGAACAACCTGGTGCACTAGAGTTAAAAACTCATTCCTGATTCTTTTCTTTTCTCTAACAAAGACCATTTCCAATATAGCTGCCTGGAGGTTATATAATCAAATAAATCATCAAGAGTGAATACTGCAAATTTAAAAATGTATCTCCCATTATCAAATTGCTAGGGATGAGTTAAAACCTAAAGTTTAAATAATCTTACCTTATGGGTTCAGATTTGAAGGTAACAACATGAAAATGTCTTTAGTTAAACTCCACAGATCATTCCTCCTAATTTCTTATTCCACTCAGGCTCAACCAGAAGGGTCTTCCTCCAAAGCCTGAGCAGAGTCAGGGTTCCTTCAATTAGCTACAGCCTGGGTGCTCCTCCACTGAAATTAGTATAGTCCTTCAAGTCTAAGAAATTGAATTCATTTGGTGTCACATGTGTTCTGCTTCTGAGGTCTCAAGAGTTAACAGAACACACATGATTATGTCAGCTCTAGTGCTACATGTGCTATGTTTAGAAAATAAGCTATTCTGCACCTCGTAGAGAAGTGAAACCAAGTACAGGCACACCTCTGAGATATTGCAGGTTCAGTTCCAGACCACGACAATAAAGTGAATATCACAATAAAGCCAGTCAAATGAATTTTCCCCAAGTGCATATAAATGTTATCTTTACCCCATATTACGATCTCTCAAGTGTGCAATACACAGCATTGTGTCTTAAAAAAAAACAATGTACATATTTTATTAAAAAATACATCATTGGGGTGCCTGGGTGGCTCAGTCGGTTAAGCATCTGCTTTCAGGTCAGGGCATGATCCCAGGGACCTGGGATGGAGCCCAGAGTCAGGTTCCCTGCCCAGTGAGGAGTTTGTTTGTCTCTGTCCCACTCCTCCTCTCCCTGCTCATGCTCTCTCTCTCAAATAAATAAATAAAACCTTTTTAAAAATAAAAATAAATAAAAAATATAGTATTGTTGGGGCACCTAGGTGGCTCAGTCAGTTGAGTGTCCGACTCTTGATTTCAGCTCAGGTTCATGGTCTCAGGGTTGTGAGACTGAGACCACATCAGGCCCCACACTTAGAGTGTGAATTCTGCTTGAGATTCTTTCTCTCTCCCTCTGCCCCTCCCCCTGCTTGCATTCTCTCTCTCAAATAAATAAATAAATAAAATCTTTAAAAAATATTTTATTGCTAAAAAATGCTAACCATCACTGAGCTTTCAGTGAGTTATAATTTTTTGCCGGTAGAGGGTCTTGCTTCCATGTTGATGGCTGCTGACTGATCAGGTGATGATTGCTGAAGGTTGGGGTAGCTGTGGCAATTTCTTAAAATAAGACAACAATGAAATTTGCCACATTGACTGACTCTTCCCGAATGATTTATCTATAGCATGTGATGCTGTTTGATAGGATTGTAGAGTTTCTTTCAAAATTGAAGTCCTCTCAAACCCTGCTGCTGCTTTATCAACTCAGTTTATGGAATATTCTAAATCCTTTGTGTTCATTTCAACAATCTTCACAGCATCTTCAGGAGTAGATTCATCTCAATAAACCCCTTTCTTTGCTCATCCCTAAGAAATAACTCTTCATCTATTCAAGTCTTATCATCAGATTGCAGCAATTCAGTCCATCTTCAGGCTGCACTTCTAATTCTAGTTCTCTTGCTCTTTCCGCCACATCTGCAGTGACTTCCCCCATTCAAGCCTTGAACCTGGCAAAGTCACCCATGAGGGTTGGGATCGACTTCTTCCCAGCTCCTGTTCATATTGATATTTGGACTTCTCCCAAACAATTATGAACGTTCTTAATGGCATCTAGAATGGTGAATCCTTTTCAGAAGGTTTCAATTTACTTTGTCCAGAACCATCAGAGGAATGAGTGATGTGTTTGTTTGTTTAAATTTTAAGTAGGCTTCACACTGGGAGGGGCTTGAACTCTCGATCTTGAGACCAAGACCTGGGCTGAGATCAAGAGTCAGATGTTTAACTGACTGAGCCCCCCAGGCTCCCTGAAATGTATTTCTTAAATAATAAGAATTGAAAGTTGAAATTACTCCTCGATTCGTGGGCTGTAGAATGGATATTGTGTTAGCAGTCACGAAAACATCATTAATCTGGTTGTCCATCTCCATCAGAGCTCTTGGGTGACCAGGTACATTGTCCATGAGCAGTAATATTTTGAAAGGAGTCTTTTTTCCTGAGCAGTAGTTCTCAACAGTGGGCTTAATATATTCAGTAAATCATGTTGTAAACAAATGTGCTGTCATCGGGCTTTGTTGTAAACAGATGTGCTGTCATCGGCTTTTGTTGCTCCCTTTCTAGAGCACAGGCAGAGAGATTTAGCATAATTCTTCAGGGCCCCAGGATTTCTGGAATGGCAGAGGAGCATTGGCTTCAACCTAGAGTCACCAGCTGCATTAGCTCCTGACAAGAGGGTCAACCTGTCCTTTGAAGCTTTGAAGCCATGCATTGACTTCTCCTCTCTAGCTGTGAAAGTCCTAGGTGGCATCTTCTTGCTAAATAAGGCTGTTTATTTTATTTTATTTATTCATGAGAGATACACAGAAAGAGAGAGAGAGAGACAGAGACACAGAGACACAGGCAGAGGGAGAAGCAGGCTCCATGCAGGGAGCCTGACGTGGGACTTGATCCGAGGTCTCCAGGATCAGGCCCTGGACTGAAGGCGGCGATAAACCGCTGAGCCACTCGGGCTGCCCATGTTTTATATGCATTGAAATCTGTTGTTAATGACCTTCAGTAATGATCTTAGCTCAATATTCTGATCACTTGCTGCAGCTTCTACATCTGCACTTGCTGCTTCACCTTGCACATTTATGTTATGGAGACAGCTTCTTTACTTAAACCTCATGAACTAACTACTGCTAGCTTTAGACTTTTGTGCAGCTTCCTCCCCTCTCCCAGCCTTCACAGAATTGAAGAGAGTTAGGACCTTGCTCTGGGTTAGGCTTTGGGTTAAGGGAAAACTGTGGCTGGTTTGATCTTCAATCCAGACACTCAAACTTTACCTATATCAGCAATAAGGTTGTTCTGTTTTCTTATCATTTGTGTGTTCACTAGAGGAGCACTTTTACTTTCCTTCAAAAAGTCTTCCTTTGCATTTACAACCTGGCTAACTGTTTGGCTCAAGGGGCCTCACTTTCAGCCAGTCTCAGCTTTTGACACGCCTTCCTCACTAAGCTTAATCACTTCTAGCTTTTGATTTAAAGTGAGGGATGTGTAACTCATCCTTTCACTTGAACACTTAGAGGTTATTAATTGGCCTAATTTCAATACTGTTGTGTCTCAGAAAATAGGGAGGCCCAAGGAGAAGGAGAGAGAAGGAGGGACAACCAGTTGGTGGGGCAATCAGAATACACACATTTATTAAATTTACCATCTTATATGGGTGAGGTTTGTGGCACCCTCAAAAATTACAATAGTAACATCAAAGATTACTGATCAGGGTGCTCCAGTGGCTCAGTCGGTTAAGCATCTGACTGTTGATCTCAGTCCAGGTCTTGATCTCAGAGTTAAGAGTTCAAGTCCCATGTTGGGTTCCATGCTGGGCATATATCCTAGTTAAAAAAGAGAAGAAAATAGATTACAGATCACTATAACAAATATAATAATAATGAAAACTTAGATAAATTTTAAAGATTTTATTTATTTATTTGAGAGAGAGAGAGCATAAGTAGGGAGAGGGGCAGAGGGGTAGAGAGAAGCAGATTGCCCACTGAGCAGGGAGCCTAATATGGGGCTCGATCCCAGGACACTAGGATCATGACCTGAGCTTAAAGCAAACACTTAACCAACTGAGCCACCCAGGTGTCCCTCAGCTTTTTTTAATTATTTTTTTGAGAGAAAATGAGCTGGGCACGGGGTGGGGGATAGGGCGAGGGGGAGAATCTTAAGCAGGCTCCACGCCCAGCACAGAGCATGACACAGGGGTCGATCTTACGACCCTGAGATCAGGACCAGAGTGGAAATCAAGAGTCAGATGCTCAACCTGACTGAACCACCCAGGTGTCCCAATAATGAAAACTTTTGAAATATTGGAATTATTACCAAATGTGACACAGAGACATAAAGTGAACAAATGCTGTCAGAAAAATGGCACCATTTGCAGCCACTCTGGAAAACTGTGTGGAGGTTCCTCAAAGAGTTAAAAATAGATCTGCCCTACGACCCAGCAATTGCACTGCTGGGGATTTACCCCAAAGATACAGATGCAGTGAAATGCCAGGACACCTGCACCCCGATGTTTCTAGCAACAATGTCCACAATAGCCAAACTGTGGAAGGAGCCTCGGTGTCCATCGAAAGATGAATGGATAAAGAAGCTGTGGTCTATGTATACAATGGAATATTACTCAGCCATTAGAAACGATGAACACCCACCATTTGCTTCAATGTGGATGGAACTGGAGGGTATTATGCTGAGTGAAGTAAGTCAATCAGAGAAAGACAAACATTATATAGTCTCATTCATTTGGGGAATATAAAAAATAATGAAAGGGAATAAAGGGGAAAGGAGAGAAAATGAGTGGGAAATATCAGAGAGGGAGACAGAACAGGAGAGACTCCTAACTCTGGGAAACGAACAAGGGGTGGTGGAAAGGGAGATGGGTGGGGGGTGGGGGTGACTGGGTGATGGGCACTGAGGGGGGGCACTTGATGGGATGAATACTGGGTGTTATGCTATATGTTGGCAAATTGAAGTCCAATAAAAAAATGAAAAAAAAAAAACTTCATTCAGAGATACTGTTAGAAGTTGAATTGTGCCTCTAACCCCCAATTCATATGCTGAAATCTTAACCCCCAGTACATCAGAATGTGAACTTATTTGGAAATTAGGTCATTACAGTTGTAATTAGCTAAGATGAGGTCTTTAGGGTGGACTCTTTTCATTTTTTTTGAAGATTTTGTATATTTATTCATGAAAAAGAGAGAGAGAGAAAGAGAGAGAAAGGCGGAGACCCAGGCAGAGGGAGAGGTAGGCTCCATGCAGAGAGCCTGACATGGGACTTGATCCCAGGTTTCCAAGGATCACGCCCTGGGCCAAAGGTGATGCTAAACTGCTGAGCCACCTGGGCTGCCCACGGTGGACTCTTTTCAATATGACTGATGTCCTTCTAAAAAGGGTAAATTTGAAGAAAAAAAAAAAAGACAGGCATGGAGGAAAGATCATATGAAGAACACAGAAAGAAGACAAGCCAAGGAGAGAGGTCTAGAACAAATTATTCTCTTAGGCACTCAGAAGAAACCAACCCAGCCAACACCTTCTTTCAGACTTCCAGCTTCCAGAACTATGAGACAATATATTTCTATACTTTAAGCTACTGAGTCTGTGGTATTTATTTACAGCATTCCAAGCAAACTAATATAGATTTTGATACCAAGAAGTAGGGTGCTGCTGTAACAAATACCTAAAAATGTGGAAGTGGCTTTGGAACTAAATAATACTAAAGTAGAGTGGACCCCTAATCCAATATAACTGGTGTCCTTATTTTTAAAAAGGGGGGGAATCTTTGTATAAGGGCAGGTGTGCACACAGAGGGAATGTCATGTGAAGATTGATGTTGTGCTTCTACAAGCCAAGGCAATACTAGAAAGTGGAAGAGAAGCAAGGAAAAGATTCTCCCTCACAGCCCTCAGAAGGAGTCAACTTTGCTGATACCTTGATCTTGGACTTCTAGTCTCCAGAACTGTGAGACAATAAATCCCTATTCTTTAAACAACAGTTTGTAGTGCTTTGTCACTTCAGCCATAGGAAACTCATACAAAAAACTAATGATGTGGAGAAAGGGGAACCCTGTTGCACTGTTGGTGGGAATGTGAACTGGTACAGCCACTCTGGAAAACTGTGTGGAGGTTCCTCAGAGAGTTAAAAATAGATCTGCCCTACGACCCAGCAATTGCACTGCTGGGGATTTACCCCAAAGATACAGATGCAGTGAAATGCCGGGACACCTGCACCCCGATGTTTCTAGCAACAATGTCCACAATAGCCAAACTGTGGAAGGAGCCTCGGTGTCCACCGAAAGATGACTGGATAAAGAAGCCGTGGTCTATGTATACAATGGAATATTACTCAGCCATTAGAAATGACAAATGCTCACCTTTTGCTTCAACGTGGATGGACCTGGAGGGTATTATGCTGAGTGAAGTAAGTCAATCAGAGAAGGACAGACATAGTATGGTCTCATTCATTTGGGGAACATAAAAAATAGTGAAATGGAATAAAGGGGAAAGGAGAGAAAATGAGTGGGAAATATCCATGAGGGTGACAGAACATGAGAGACTCCTAACTGGGAAATGAACAAGGGGTAGTAGGAAGGGAGGTGGGCGAGGGGTTGGGTTGACTGGGTGACGGGCACTGTGGGGGGCACTTGATGGGATGAGCACTGGGTGTTATGCTATATGTTGGCAAATTGAATTCCAATAAAAAAATTTTTTAATGAAAAAAAAACTAATGATAACTTCAATAAATAAATAAACTATGCTTCCTGGGAAACATAATGTTGTAAAAATGTCAGTTATCTCTGAATTATTTTAAAGATGAAATGTAATCACAAATAAAATTCAAACATTTTATGTGATATTTGACGAATGATTCTAAATATTATGCAGTAGTACAGAATGTTGAGGATGCCAAAAGAGAAGAAAAGGTAGAAGGATTTTTACTAGTACTGGCAGTCCTTACTTTGCATGGTGGTTGAGGGCCACGCAAGCTGGAATAATACAAAGCAGTTTTAATAATAAATAGGAAAAATCATCATTGTTCTGTGAGCATTCAACATTTTTGTCAAAAGTTAAGAACTCTCTTACTTTTGGTTATCAACATAAGGGAAAATTTAAAAAATAGTAAAGCAGTCATTTAAAACATTAGAAATATTGAGAATTAAAGTTTCAAGTATCTTTGAGTTCCTCTAATATGATGGGGTTTTTTTGTTTTGTTTTTGCTGTTCATAACATCATTATTCAAAATACTCCCAAACTGGAAATAACACAAATGCTCCTCATTATTAGTACTGGGGAATATATGCTGGAATGTTCAATAGAATGGAATTTGTACAGCAATGAAAAATTGAAGAAATTTACAGCTACTAGCATCAAGATAAGTGTATTTCATTATTGTGAACAAAATTAGCAAGTCAAAAGAAGTGAATATACAGTATAATTGCATATTAAAAAGTTTAAGAACAGGCAAAACTAGTGTGTAGGGGTGCAAAAGGAGATGGTAAAGATATCAATCAGAGCAAGGTAAAGATTATTCTAAAAGTCAGGAAAGGAGTTACTTTAGGTTGAATGGAGTGGGAGATGTATTTGAGAAGGGGCATCCTAAACATTTATAAATTACATGAAGTGTTCTATTCTTTGTTAGGTATTGTTTACACAAGTGTATGCTTTATAATGACTATTTTAAGTGCCATGTATGTTTTATATCATATATTGCAATTTACTGATACATATTTAATATTATCTTTAAATTAGAAATGAAGACAGACTTAGTGAGTGTGAAAGGAGCGCAGAAAGCATCTGGGAGGCTGTAATATTCTATTTCTTGACATATACACATGTGCATATATATATGTATTTATATGTGTGTGTGTGTGTATATATATATATATAGTGTATTTTTCAGAATAAAAATCATCTTTTATCCGAAAAAAAAAAAAGAAAAATGGCACCATTGACTGACACAGTTTGGGTTGCTACAAATCTTCAATGTGTAAAAAACGTGATATTAGCAAAGTGCGATAAAACAAGGTATGCCTGTTCTTGGACATTAACCCACGGGAATGTTGCAAATGCTAGTGCTTAATCTTTCATACCCATGTAACAGTTACCAAAGCTCTGAGCAGAAAATCCGCGGTATCCAAGGAAAGGAAGGCAGCCAAGGAAGGCAGCCTCCTTCAGAGTGGCCACCAGGTACACTACCCCAAGACTCAGTGGCTCAAGGCAAGAAGTATTTATCTAGTTCTCAAGCCTGAAGGGCAATGATTTAGGCTGAGTTCTAGTGAATGTCTGGTATGGCCAATTCAGAATCAAGGGGCAGAAAAAAAGGGCTCTAGGTGATACTGGGATGAGCTATTAAGTCACCTTGCGAAGGGCATGGTGACAGGGAGGAGCGCCAAACTGGAGCCATTAACACAGTCACTCTATTTAATTCTCTTGCCCTAAAATTTGAAGTAGGTACAATAACCACATGTGGCTAATGGCTGCCATGGCGGAGTGTATAATTCTACTGTCATTGGTCTCCTTGCAATTCCTCAAAACTGCCAGACATTCTCTTGCCTCAGGACTTTTGCACTTTCGCTTACCTCTGACTGAAACTCTCTTCTTCAGATGTGAATATGAATCACTCTCTCACCTCCTTGGTTTAAATTTCACCTTTTCAGGGATGATTTCTTTGTCTATCCAATTTTAGATATTTTAGATTGTATCTCCTATCTCTAAGCGCTTTCTTCCCTGCCATACTTTTACATGCTATTTATTGCCATCTGGAATATTATATATTTTAATTGGTTACTTGTTTATTATCTGTATTCCTCCACTATTATGTAAACTCCATAGGAAGCTCCATAGGGACTGGCATTGTTTTGCCCATTTAATAAACTGCTGTATCTCCAGGTATATAAACTACTATCTCTCCTAGAGGAATACCTGGCATAGCAGGTACGCAATAAATATTTCTTGAATGAATTCTAGCTTTCCTATGCCTGTCTTCAAATATCATATAAATAAATGAGCCAGTTAGAATCTGATACAATAGGGGCCCCTGGGTGGCTCAGTGGTTGAGCGCCTGCCTTCAGCTCAGGGCGTGATCCCAGGTCCTGGGATCGAGTCCTGCATCGGGCTCCCCACAGGGAGCCTGCTTCTCCCTCTGTGTCTCTGCCTCTCTCTCTCTCTGTGTCTCTCATGAATGAATGAGTAAAATCTTAAAAAAAAAAAAAGAATCTGATACAATAAATTGTAACTGTTTCCAGCTTATGGGGAGAATCTCAAGAATGCCAAAGAACAGGTTTACCCACATGAAGTTCTATTTCCAGACTCTTCCTAACACGAGAGATCAAAAACAGGATTTTATACCCTAATTAGAGTCAAATGAAAAAAAAAAAAAGCTATCTGAGCAGCCGAAAAGAGGCCCAAATTTACCCATTCTGCCATATCTTTAGTGCTAGGAGATAATTTTCCATCCAGCAAAAATATAAATGGCTGTTACTTGATTGTCTTATATATGCTTATCTCTAAGGTTTACTTTTTGGTCGCAAACCAACATCTGTGTTTCACAGTCATTTGAACATTTGAGTCGTAAAAGAACAGCTACACCTTCATTTCCGTATGAGTGGTCAGCAACTCTCCCACTGTTTTTATTGTTTTACTGACCCCTCAGTGTCTCCTTAAAGTGGCAAGTCACCCTAAATCAGCTCCTTAGGCAACCTTTGGGCCTTCATTTTGCTGTATGTCTCCAAGTGAAGTGATATATAATAAGCAAAATTTAGTATTATACCAGTTTGATTTTCATTTATTAAATATTTATTGAGCACCTAGTATATGTCAGGTATTGTGCTATCTCATATAGCATTAAATCTTGTTACCAAAACTTCAGATGTGCATATGAATCTTAAAACTTAAAATGTACTTTGAGGGCAGCAGGGGTGGCTCAGCGGTTTAGCACCGCCTTAAGCCCAGGGCGTGATCCTGGAGTCCCGGGATCAAGTCCCACGTCAGGCTCCCTGCATGGATCCTGCTTCTCCTTTGTCTGTGTCTCTGTGTCTCTCATGAATAAATAAATAAAATTTTTTATTTTTTTATTTTTATTTTTTTAAAGATTTATTTATCCATGAGAGACACAGAGAAAGAGAGAGAGGCAGAGACACAGGCAGAGGGAGAGAAGCAGGCTCCATGCAGGGAGCCTGACATGGGACCTGATTCCGGGACTCCACAATCATGCCCTGGGCCAAAGGCAGGCACTTAACCACTGAGCCACCCAGGGATCCCCAATAAAATCTTTTAAAAAAATAAAAAAATAAAATCTACTTGGAAAGACAGAAAATTAAACAATTAATTATAATAAAGGTTAAAAATGATGAGAGTATACCGTGGACCTACGTTAAATTGACTTTTTAAAACCTTTTTTTTTTAATTTTTTTAAATTTATTTATGATAGTCACAGAGAGAGAGAGAGAGAGAGAGGCAGAGACACAGGCAGAGGGAGAAGCAGGCTTCATGCACCAGGAGCCTGATGTGGGATTCAATCCCGGGTCTCCAGGATCGCGCCCTGGGCCAAAGGCAGGCGCTAAACCGCTGCGCCACCCAGGAATCCCTAAATTGACTTTTTGAGGTATTTTTACATACAATAAAACTAACCAATTTCAAGTGTACTGTTTGATAAATTTTGACAAAAGTGTACAGTTGTATAACCACTGCCACAATCAAGATAATTTTCATCACCCCCTAAAAGTTTCCTCATGCCCCTTTGTAGGCAATCTCATCCCTCCCACTCATCCCCAACCCCTGACCATCACTTATCTGCTTTATATTAGTATAGTTTTTCCTTTTCTAGAATTTTATGTAAGTGGACACACATAATATGTAGTCTTTTGTCTATGAAACATGAGATTCATCCATATATGTGTAGTTTGTTCCTTTTTATTGCCGAGTAGAATTCCACTATGTAGATATACTCCAATTTGTTTATTCATTCACCAGTTGACAGACATTTGAGCTATGTACAGTTTGGGATTATTACAAATAAGGTTTCCATGAGCATTTGTGTACAAGTCTTTATATATATATTTTTTTCTTTTCTCTTGAATAAATACCTATGAATGTAATTACTGAATTGTATGGTATAAGAAATTGCTAAGTTGTTTTCTAAAATGGCTGTAGTATTTTGCATTCCCACCAGCAAAGTGTGAGGGTTCCAGTTGTTTGGCATCTGCCCCAACACTTGTTAGAGTCCTTTAAATTTTGCACACTCTAGTAGGTGTGAAATGTCGTCACTTTATTGTGTTTTGATTTGCATGTCCCTCATAACTAGTTATGCTGCTCATCTTTTTGTGTGCTTAACTGCCATCTCTATATCTTCTTTGGTAAAATTCAAACATTTTGCCCATTTAAAAAATTTGGCTTGTTTGCCTTATTATTGAATTTAAAGGGTACTTTATATATTTCAGATAAAAGTCCTTTGTTGGGGATGCCTGGGTAACTCAGCGGTTTAGTGCTTGCCTTCGGCCGGGGTTCTGACCCTGGAGACCCAGGATCGAGTCCCACACATCGGGCTGCCTGCATGGAGCCTGCTTCTCCCTCTGCCTGTGTCTCTGCCTCTCTCTGTATCTGTGTCTCTCATGAATAAATAAGTAAAATCTAAAAAAAAAAAAAAAGTCCTTTGTCAGATATTTGTTTTGCAAATATTTTATACTCATTTCTGGCTTGATTTTTATTTTGTCAATAATGGTTTTTCAAGACAAAAAGTTTTAATTCTGATTAAGTTCAATTTGCTAGTTTTTTTTTTTAGTGGTTCTGGATTTTTGCATCCTAGCAAAGTTACAAAGATTTTCTACTATATTTTCTTCTGGAACTATTAGTTTTAGGTCTAAACCAATGTGACCTGTCAATGTTCAGTGATTAGTTCTCACAAATGAAATGTGCTTTCCTTTCATGAGAAGGGAAGGGAAACATGATGTGAGTTGACACTCCTGCCTCTTGTTTAAAACACTGTGTGTGGGCTGCCCCAGTGGCCCAGTGGTTTAGCACTGCCTTCCGCCCAGGGAGTGATCCTGGAGTCCTGGGATCTAGTCCCATGTCGGGCTCCCTGCATGGAGCCTGCTTGTGTCTCTGCCTCTGTCTCTCTCCGTCATGAATAAATAAGTAAAATCTTTAAAATAAATAAATAAAACACTGTGTGTGCCTTTGCCCCTTCACCTGGGATTGAATTTTCAAAACCCAATCCAGTCTTCACTAGACTACAAGCTGTCCAAGGTCAAGACCTATGTCTTATTCTTATTTTGTATTTATATGTTTGAGCTGCGATTCAGTAGATTTGCGAATGTAAGGAGGAATTCCTGGGTCTCTACTGTTCTGCTGGTGTATGGAGGGTACCAGGCCGTTTGTTGCAGATTTTTTTTTTTAAGTATTTTATTTATTTATTCTTGAGAGACAGAGAGAGAGAGAGAGGCAGAGACACAGGCAGAGGGAGAAGCAGGCTCCCCGAGGGGAGCCCGATGCGGGACTGGATCCCAGGACTCCCGGGTCACCACCTGAACAGAAGGCAGACAGACGCTCAACCGCTGAGCCACCCAGGCGTCCCACCCAGTGGCTTTCGTGCATCATGATGCCAGAGTGGCTGAGGCCAAGGACAAAGAGAGGGACAGATGAGGTCCAAGGACCTGATCACCCAGCCCACAGCATGGTGTGAACTCTGGGTGGTACTTGAAGTGGGATGTGAAGTCCCGGGAAAGGAAAGGTTTTCAAGCAGGGAGGGAGTGAGCTGATCAGAAGTTTTAAAAACGAAACAGAGATGGGGCCGGTTGGGCTGCGGATCTCCAGGGACACTGGAGACGTCCAATGGGCCGTGTTCCTGCAGAGGCAGTTCAGTAGGTGGACCGAGAGCCTGGAGATACAGAATTAGGTGCCACCCAGGTGCCCCCGTTCATTGTAGTTTTAATGTCTAGTCCTCACAAACATGACTTTCGAGAAAAATTGTCCCATCTCAGTTGCACAGAAGAGAAGAAGGACAAAGAGATGAGGGGAACCAAATCCCACACCACCGTTTATGACTTGAAGCAGGGAAACTGCACAACCTGCGGGTGTAAGATAAGGTGAAAACTACTCAAGATAGACTCTCAATTCCTCCTGGGCAATAGCGCCCACATCTTTTGGGCTAAGTCCCTTACTTGGCCCAAATCTGTGGGGCTTGCGTGGATCCGCTTCCCTAGTCGGAGAATGCTAAGGAGACTGAAACCCCGAGTGTGGGGACGGAGGGGACGCAGAACTCCCTCGCAACCGGCACTGCAGCCTGGTTGCCTAGCAACTGCGGGTCGATAGCTCGGCGTTCGACGCAACCCCGCCGGCCTGGGCCGCGGAGCTCCCGGCGGCGCCTTCCGCGGCCCCGCACCCTGGGGCCCGGGGCCCGCCGTGCGCAGGCGCGGACGGGGCTCGGCGGGGGGAGGGGCGCCGGAACGCAGGCGCGGCTCGCGGGCCCGGGCGGGAGGGGCGCACGCGCGGGGGGCGGAGCGGCAGGCGCCCCGAGTGGCTGCGGAGCCGGAAACGTGCCTCGGAGGGTGCGGCCCTGAGGAGACGGCGGGCTGGGCCGGGCCGGGCCGGGCCGGGCCGGGCCGGGCGGGGAACCTTAGGCCAGCGGCCCCCGGGGCGCGGGGGTGAGCGGGCGGGGAGGGCCCGAGGCGAGCTCTGCCCGGATGAGGAACAAAGCGGTGGGGCAGGCGCGCGCGCCCCCCGCGCGGCCGGCAGGTGGGCTGCGCTCGGGCCCGGCCGGGGCGGGGCGGGGCGAGGCGAGGGCGGCGGGGCCTGCGGACCCCACGCCGGCGGGCGGGTCAGCCGGCCGGCCCGGGAGGCGGCGTTCGCTGCGCCCGGGCTCTCGGGGGCCCGGCCCGGGGACGGGGACTGCATCCTCCCCTGTTTAGGTGACCGCCCTTGGCCTTCCCCCCAGGTTGGGCAGGTCCCTCCCGAAGCTTCTGGAGGAAGAGCCCCGGGTGCCCCCCGGCATGCCCCATCTCGCGGCGGGGTGCGCGGCCGCTGGCCCTAGGGACAAGTTGGGCGGCCCCGGGCGGCCGCGGGGCCGAGCGGCCGCGCCTGTGCAGCGGTTGTGAGCAAGATGCGGTAGCACGTGACCCTGGAACGCAGACCCTGATGCCGGTTCCCCGCCACCCGTGTGTTCCTTTCTCTGACGCTTGGCCCCAAGCAGATGCATCACAGGTGAGTACTTGGGCTCCGCGCCCGTGACATCTTTGGAAAACGTTTAGCAAGCGAGAGTTCAGAGTGCCTTTCCTTGGTGCCAAGGGGGAAGTTGCAGCGCAGGTGCGATTTGCAAATGGGTTTAAGCCCCAAAGGGACCAAGAAATCCAGACACCAGAGTTGGATTGAATATACTCTCATTCAGCCAAATTTACTCCAAATGTGAATAGCCAAATCCATATAGCCACACGTTGATTGTTGGCTCATTGACATGTTTTTCCCTATGCCTTTGAGTTATTTGAACGTTTAGGATTTTGATCTGGATTCCAGGGTGTATTTTTAGCTTAGCACCATGCTTCCACCTTGAATTTTGCTGGTTGCCCTATGGCTCGGATGGTAATGTGCAGAAATTAAGTTGTTAGTTTTGCAGGTAGAAATTATTAGTTTTGCAGATTTCATGATGTTTCAAGTACTTAATGATAACCATGCCAGTGCAGAAATATGCCAGATAGTTACACTTGGCTGTTCTTTTGGGGCCCTTTCATAGGCTCTATGTTTAGGATGAGGAAGGTAAATTCATTGAAGTTGCTGAAACTGTCCATTGCATTTTGCAAAGTGGCTGCGTTTCAGTTAGCTTCTAATATGCCTTTTTTTTTTTTTTTTTTTCATGAGAGACCCAGAGGCAGAGACATAAGCAGAGGGAGAAGCAGGCCTCCTGTGGGGAGCCTGATGCAGGACTCACTCCCAGGACCCCGGGATTATGACCTGAGCCAAAGGCAGATGCTCAACCACTGAGCCACCCAAGCGCCCCCTAATATGCCATTCTGGAAAGAAGTTAGAAGACTCAAGAAAGTCATTAAGATCAGCAACTGGCAAATGATTTATTCGTAGGTTAGTTAGAAACACACACAGAAAGTGTAGAAGTGTGAAGGAAGTGGTTTTACCAGGAATGAGGAGGGAAGAAGAGAGAGGTAGGTTGGTGTCTTGATTTTGGCCCTCCTTCCAAGATTGCTTCCCAGAAACCCATATGAGAAAGGTAGGTAGAACAGAATCACGCTTTAGAATGAGAGTGTCTCATGAGGATCATATTGTAAATTCCCTTCATCTGCTTTCTCTCTTCTGAGATTCTAGTTACCTTTGGTTTATGGCTGCTGAGGTCATCACATTTTAGTGACTCACTACAAAGCAGAAATCTGCTGAGCCTCTCACATTAAACTCTGGTTTGAACTGGTTTGAGAAGGCCTAGGAGTCAACCTAGAAACACCATTTTGATTTTTATGTGGAGATTAGGTACACAGATTAATATTCAGGAATTTTTAGAATGAGATTTGAAGCTAGATTTTTAGGTGTACTTTAAGAAAATTATTGTAACCCATTTGTTGTGGGTCATTACTGCTCTAGTGGTTGTAGAGTTCTAGTTACATTTGGAGCCATAAAAAGTTACAGGAAAAGTCTGTTTTTAACCAGCCCATGTGTAGAAACTTGCAAGATTAAGTTAGCTGTTGTCTCTTTAGGCTATAAGGATTTTTTCATTCTTTTATAGCGTAAATACTGCTGTTAATGTGCTGTCCTTCGTAGGTATACCTCGTTTGTCTTTTGCCTCTTTAGTAAGATTGAAAATGCATTGCTCCATCCAAAGCAGATGTTTCAGAGTGCCTATTCTCTACTGTTGGCTTTGTTCATTTTATTAATGTCTGAGAGTTTAGTTTTATGAGATACCTGGCCTGGGGTAAGATTAAAGCCTGTGAATGTAGAATAATGCAGGAACAGGTCTATGTGGGACTTTAAACACAACCCACAATATAAATATACAGCTCCTAATTACTGGAACTATGTAAAAGGCAAAATGGTTCTATTAGTGTAACTGTCTTTCTAATTATAGTTAAAAGCTTGAGTTTTTTTTTTCTTTTTTTTTTAAGATTTTATTTATTTATTCATGAGAGACAGAGAGAGAGAGAGAGGGAGAAGCAGGCTCCATGCAGGGAGCCTGATGTAGGACTCGATCCCGGGTCTGCAGGATCAGGCCCCGGGCTGAAGGCGGCGCTAAACCGCTGAGCCACCGGGGCTGCCCAAGTTTTTTTTATTGTAGTTGTCCTACAGCGTTATATTGATTTCAGGTCTTGATATTTAATGTTATGTTAGTTTCAGGTGCACAACATAGTGATTCAGCTTAGGTTTCTTAAATTGGCAGACCTGGATTTAAGTCCCAACTTTGCCACTTGTTATGTAATCTTGGGTTAAGTTTCTTAGCCTCTCTGTTTTCTCATCTCTAAAATGGGATCAAGAATAGTACCTACCTCACTTACAAGGATTAGGTGAAATAATTACATGTAAATCACTTAGGTCAGTGCCTAACACATGTAGTAAGGGAGTAGTAAGTATGAGCTATTACTATTTTCAGGTTTATTGGTGGCTGATACTGCCATTTTTCAAATGAAAAACCTATTTAGGTTTGCTCTCAATGCTAGGGAATGTGTAAATCCATTTGATTCCTCTTCTCCTTTACTCTTCCCATGTACACAGACACAGAAGAACTTGCATTACTGTTCCCTATACTTATTCTCAGTATAAGGAGTAGAGGTTTTGTTTTTTTTTTTTAAGATTTTTAAAGATTTTATTTATTTGAGAGAAAGCACACATGAGCATGAGCAGGCGGAGGGACGAAGGGAGAGGGAGATGCAGATGGCTACTGAGCAAGGAGTTGGACCCTGAGCTTGATCCCAGGACCCCAACATCATGACCTGAGCCCAAGGCAGATGCTTAACCAGGTCTTTAGTGACCTTTGGATAACCTATTGACTAGCCTCTTGAAATTATAATGTTTATAGTATGGTAGTCTCTAATTTTTTTTTTTTTTTTTTTTTTTAAGATTTTGTTTATTATGAGAGACAGAGAGAGAGAGGCAGAGACATAGGCAGAGGGAGAAGCAGGCTCCATGCAGGGAGCCCAAAGTGGGACTCGCTCCCAGGACTTCAGGATCACACCCTAAGCCGAAGGCAGACACTTAACCCCTGAGCCACCCAGGTGTCCCATCTCTAAATTTTGATATAGGAACTAATAGTTATTTGATAGCCTCCAATAACGTCTTGTTCAAACCACTGTTATTCTGATAACATTATTAATGACAATGTAACGTAGATTGCATAGAAAGGGCGATTCTCAGATTTTTTGGCTTGACAAAAATGGTCTAGATTTAAAAAAAAAGATTTGATGTATAGAAAAACGTTTTGGCAGTGTTTTGCAGTATGATCTGTGCTATGATTTGGGGCATAGAACATGTCTCTGAGCCTGGTTTCCTCATTTATTTTGAAGACTTGGTGAGAGAATATGAAGTAAGTTTTTATAAAGTATGTGTAGCAAAGCTTACATAATAACCTATTTGGTGGCTATTAAGATTTCTGTACAGAATTTTATTTATTTATTTTTAAGATATTTTATTTATTTATTGAAGACAGACACAGATAGAGAGGCAGAGACACAGGCAGAGGGAGAAGCAGGCTCCACGCAGGGAGCCTGACGTGGGACTGGATCCTGGGTCTCCAGGATCACACGCTGGGCTGAAGGCGGCGCCAAACTGCTAGGCCATCAGGGCTGCCCTCTATACAGAATTTTAATAAAATCTAATCCATGAAGGAAATATGGTGCTTCTTCACACCATTAATAATTGAATTCAGACCCACTATTGCTGTAACTCTTAGTAAAAAGAATTAGTAAAAATTATTTTGAGTGGGTTAAAACAAACTGTATACAGAGGTCTGGTTTGAAGTAATAGACCATTTGCATAAAATACTGTGAAAGAAAACTTGGATGATTTGAAACAAACTCTGCCATATGCTCTAAGAATTGCACTTTTCTTCAGGCAGGTGTACATAGGGTTTGGAACAAAACCCCTGAGTTAAGTCCTTTTCTGTTTTGTGACATTGACTGAATTAATGTCTTTGAATCCTAGTTTCCTGATCAGTAGAAAGAATAACTCTATCTTAGAGAACTGTGAGCATAATAAAAATTAAGTAGTAGTTAGTCAGCTCCCATTTCCCTCCCCCGATCTTTTCAGGCTCTTCAATAACTTCTTTTTTTTTTTTTTTTTTACTTGGAGTCATTAATTATGTATACTTGTTTTTATTCATAATCTGTAATGTCTGGGGATACCAAAAGTAATTCTAATGATGGCCAAATTTAACAGAAATTTTTTAACCTCATCTTAAAACTTCCACTGATCCTTCTGGTTCAATGGCAATTTTCAATGTTAATAGGAACATAACAAACATGCACACAATTACACAGTTTTCATAAAGGTCTATTTCATTATTGGTGGGTAGCGCATTTAACAGTTAAATATATTTAAATAATGTATAGGTGACTGGAGGACTGCAGTATTGGTAACTAGATAACCAATTTAACTAGAAACCAGCTAACAAGTAACTGTCTAAATATTTAAAATACAGCTCTTGTTCAGATCATCCTTTGTTTTGATCACCTTCTTGGGGGAGGGAGGGGGGGAAGCCTGCTGGTCACACTGGAAATATATTAAGGCCAAATCCTCTGATAACCATTCCCAGAGGTTTCTTTCAGCTGGATTAAGCCTCCAACTCCAGGGCAAGCCCAAGTTTGTGGCCTCCAGCATTAATGCTCTTCCCATCTACCAGGGTAGACAGTGTAAGCTTGACACCAGGCCTCAGAGTCTGAGTGTAGCCCACTCCAGTTAAACTAGAGTTGTTGACTTTTGCCTGATGTCCAAGCAAGGTTTACTGAAGTATCAAGATCTTCACATACTTTCTGATTAAATTGATCCTCCAAATTCTATCCTGTCATTGACATTAGTGTGTAGTTGGAAGTCCCCAGTCCTGTAGCCTACTGCAAAGTTATGTCTTGTCAGCTTTGATTTGGCACTGTCAAAAGTCATCTGGTAGCCAGCAAGCCATAACCAAAGACGGCTGAACCATGGATTGCAGGTCCAGCAAAATCAAAGTCAACGTCACAACCAAGGTTTATACACTCCCGCTTGTAAGAAGGCTTGATTTTACTATTTTTCTTTCCTGTGTTTGGTGAAAAGATGGTATCAAATGTCAGTTTCAAACCTTGACAGATCTGGTCTTCAATTGCGATTTCTGTTCCCAGAGTGTTATCGGTGTTCCACTTTTCTGTGAAAGTCAGGCCATACTCACACCATTTATATCTGGTCTCCAAGGTTCCAGTAACTTTACCAGTGTCTGTATTAGATGAACCAGATGTTGAGAGTTCCACACCACTGCATGACTTTGTTTTCACATCCAGTTTCACCAACCCAAAACCAAATCCTTTGTTGAAAATATCTCTGGCAGCCTTGCCAAGGTCAACATAGGATGGAGGAACACACATTGGCTGCGCACAGCTCTGCCCGTAGGTCGCCATGGTGAGGCCACAGGAAGGGGTGATCTGGTGGTCTCCTGAGAGGAGCCGCTACCACCGCTCCACTCGCAGCTCCAGCTGCTGGGCTTGCTCAGGGTCAGGCTGCAGCTACCCTGGCTGGAGGGCAGTTACTCTTCAGTAACTTAAATGGAATTACTGAGGTAAGATTTTGCCTAATGGGTCATGTGTGCTCTTTCTTAGGATGAATGAAATGAACCTGAGCCCAGTGGGGATGGAGCAGCTGACTTCATCCTCTGTGAGCAATGCCTTGCCAGTCTCAGGGAGTCATCTAGGGTTGGCTGCCTCACCCACTCACAATGCCATCCCTGCCCCAGGTGAGTAGTAAGGGAGAGCCACTGAATTTCAATACTTAATTGCATTATCAGTTCTTGGTGGAGCCTAAAGGGAGACAAAGCCCCTTTAAGAGTGTAAAGGAGAAGCCCAGCAGGTCTGAGCAACAGTTCCACATGTGGCAGCATCATGGAAGAAATGTTTTTGTGGACTACTGGAGTTGTAGTGGATAGGAGTAGCAGTTTTTTTTATTAGTCCTCTTGTGGGGTTGGTGGCCTTTATCTAGAGATGTAATTGACTTGGCATTTTATCTAGGTTTATCTGTTCATCTGGTTCACATCTTTAGCACTCTGTCCCTGGGTTAATAGAAGAGAATGAAAGTTATTCTACCAACTGTTCCCAGAAAGTAAGAGCGCTTGAGCTTCATTTTTTATTACCTCTGGAATTGGCAACAACTGCAAATACACCAGGCTTAAAATTAAAAGAGGAGGTACCAGAGATCTCCTCTGTGGAAATGCTGTTAGCCTCCGTACTCAGAAATAGTATAGAAAAAGCTCTCATTTTCCTCCATCACTGTACTTTAAAAAACTTTTATTTATTTTCTTTTTCTTTTGGAAGAGAAAAGAGATAAGCTATTGACTCTTAATGATCTATGGCATTGTAATGTATTGGACTTTATTTTTTAAGGTTTTATTTATTTATTTGTGAGAAAGGGAGATATCACAGGGAGAGGGAGAAGCAGGCTCCCTGCTGAGCACAGAGCCTGACATAAGGCTGGATCCCAGGATCCTGAGATCATGACCTGAGCCAAAAGCAGATGCTTAACCAACTGAGCCACTCAGGTGCTCCTGTATTGGACTTTCTTTATCACAATTTGAGTTAATGGAGATGCCTGTCTGTGGAGCATGTGATTCTTGATTTCAAGATTGTACATTTGAGTCCCATGTTGAATGTAGAGATTACTTAATAAAATTTTTTTAAAAATGTTTAAGGGTGTTTTAAATCTTTAATTTGTTTAAATAGTTCTCTGTAGGGATTACCTGCTTAGTTACTAAAATGCAGCAGCTGAATAAATTCATCTACACTAGGGTCTCTACTTTCTTTTCAGGTGTCCAAAAGAAATTTAAAAAAACTTATTAGTAAACTCATTTGATTATCTCTTAGGCATTCCTTTTAGTGAACACTCTTGTTAAGGAGTAAAGGCCTATTAAAAAATATTGCCACTGGCAAAAATAATGCAAATTAGCACTGTCCAAGTTTGTGAGTATTCATTGTTATACTTAGGCATAGTAAGAGTCACTTTGACACTTTGCAAGTATAATCAAAGATAAATATCTAAAATTTAACTTTTTTAAATTATGAAATATAGGAAATACACAAAAGAGTACATGAAAGTATATTTGTGCAGTTTTGCATTTACCTTCCAAGTATAAGCATATCTTTGAATTTTTAAAAAGCAAAACATTCTCACCATGTAAAATGGGAAATACAAATAATACAGGAAAAGAATTCGTAATATCATTACTCAGAGACCACTCCTGTGAACTTTGGTATTTTTTCCCATTATTTTTATCTCTATATGATTTGTTCTCTTAAACTGTATTTAAACTAGTTTTTTAATTGTAATGTTTTAATACTTAAAAGCAATACAGACAACTGGAAGATCAGCTTGACCATTTTAAAACTAACTTAACTCCCTTTAGACCTATTTCTGGATATTTGCACAATACTGTCTATGGAGATAAGGGGCTACTAGGTGAGATTTTTCCCCCCATATGTAGAAACCTCCCAAAGAGTTTAGCTAGTGATTATAGAAAGAGTTTTTAAGTACTTACTTTCTTTTAATTGAGGAAAAAAACATTTTTTTGTAGGCCTGCCAGTGGCAATTCCAAACCTGGGTCCCTCCCTGAGCTCTTTGCCTTCTGCTTTGTCTCTAATGCTCCCAATGGGTATTGGGGATCGAGGGGTGATGTGCGGGTTACCCGAAAGAAACTACACCCTACCTCCACCACCGTACCCCCACCTGGAGAGCAGTTACTTCAGAACCATTCTACCTGGTAAGTAGTACAGTTATTTGGAACATTAGAAGAAAGCCTCCTCTTAACCTCCTTTCTTGAAGACTTGAATAACACTTTTTCTGTTTTTCAGTATTGGATATTAATATCTAGGTGGGAAAAAATATTTTTGTACCTTTCCTCTTACAATGTACAGATAACACATTATTAATATAACAGTTAGACTAAGTTTTATTTATTAAGGGTGCTTAAGCAATTTTTCTCCTTCTTTCCTCCAGTATTTCCTTGATTCAGTTTTTATAATTCTGCAGTTGTAATTCCTATCAACCATATATCCTGTTAGTGTCATTATTATAAATTCAAGTTTATAGGTTAAGTTTATTGATATTTTTGTTCTAAATATTTATTTTAGAAACTTTAGCAAATAGGGAGGAGAACCACTCATACATAGTTCCATCGTCCATCTTTTTGATGTACTTCCCTCCTTTTATCTCAGTGTATAGTTTTTTAATATTTTTTATAATTAAGACTATACTTTCTATATGATTGTGTATCCTTTTCCACTTTATATTTTTCTTTCCTTTTTTTTTTTTTTTTAAGATTTTGTTTATTTATTCATGAGAGACAGGCAGAGACATAGGCAGAGGGAGAAGCAGGCTCCCTGTGGGGAGCCTGATGGGAATCCCCATCCTAGGACCTCAGGATCACGCTCTGAGCTGAAAGCAGACGCTCAACCACTGAGCCACCCAGGTGTCCCTACTTCATTTTTTTCTGTAGTTATTTTCCATAACTGCTGCATGGTTTTCATAATTATTATTTTTAATGCTGCATTATAGTCTTCTGAATGGATATTCCATGGTTTATTTATAATCAATCTTTATTGTTGGACAGTTTGGTTTTTCTAGGTTCTTATTACAGGAATGTCTTTGTATATAATATCTATAAAATGCATTTAGGGAAGATTATCCTCAGTGGAATTTCTTGTGCAAGAGCACATGAATGTCTTTTGGGTTCTTAATATATATACTTTCCAAGGAAGTTTTAGTAATTTTCATTCCCACTGGCAATGCAGCAGGTACCATTTCACCATATCCTTACAAGCATGTATATTCAAGTATTTCTTTTGGTTTTAATAAAGCAGATTCGATTGTGACTTTGTTTTGAATGGAATGTAATATGCTATGATAGTTTAATAACTTAAAACTTAGTTATATTTCTTTTTTATTTTTACTCTTTTTCAAAGATTTTATTTATTCATGAGAGACATACAGAGAGGCAGAGACATAGGTAGAGGGAGAAGCAGGTTCCCAGTGGGGAGCCCGATGTGGAACTCGATCCCAGAACCCCAGGATGCCCGAGCCAAAGGCAGATAGGTGCTCAACCACTGAGCCACGTAGGCATCCCTGGAAGATCTGCTTTTAAATCATTTTACCTTTTAATTTTTATAAAACAAATTTCAGCATCTTGGGTCTCAGGAATTCCAACTATGTATATATTAAAGGCATCATTTAAATGTTTAATTTCCATGGACTTCAAAGGAACATAGTTAATCTTTTATAGTGTCTGAGTTTCACAGGGATAATCTTTTATAGTGTCTGAGTTTCACAGGGAAAACTGAATTATGGTATATGTATGTTGCTATTTATAAGGTATATATATCAATTTAACCAAATAAGTAAGTAGAAGATTCTTTTATCGTCTATTTATGTTGCTGTTTTTATAAAGTATATCAGTTAAGCCAGAGAAGTAGGTAAGAGATTAATCTAGTTATTTGTAAGGAAAATAGTTTCTAGCATTTGGAATTTCTTATATTTAATGCTGTACTAAAAAATCTCTGATATCTCATCTTTTCCCTTTCCCAGGCATTTTATCTTATTTAGCTGACAGACCACCTCCTCAGTATATACACCCTAACTCTATAAATGTTGATGGTAATACAGCACTGTCTATCGCCAATAACGCTTCAGCTTTAGATCCCTATCAGTCCAGTGGAAATGTTGGATTGGAGCCAGGCATTGTTTCAATAGACTCTCGCTCTGTGAATACACATGGTGCCCAAAGTCTTCATCCCAGTGATGGCCACGAGGTGGCCTTGGACACAACAATCACTATGGAGAACGTCTCTAGGGTTACCAGCCCAATCTCTACAGATGGAATGGCAGAAGAACTTACGATGGATGGTGTTGCAGGCGAGCATTCCCAGATCCCAAATGGCTCCAGAAGTCATGAACCTTTGTCTGTTGATTCTGTGAGCAGCAATCTTGCAGCAGACACTGTAGGACATGGTGGTGTGATACCCATTCATGGGAATGGCCTGGAGCTCCCTGTGGTCATGGAGACGGACCACATTGCAAGTCGGGTCAACGGGATGTCTGACAGTGCCCTCAGTGACTCCATTCACACCGTGGCCATGAGCACCAACTCTGTAAGCGTGGCACTCTCTACCTCACACAACCTCGCCTCCCTAGAATCTGTTTCCCTCCATGAAGTTGGCCTAAGCCTAGAACCTGTGGCTGTCTCCTCCATCACCCAGGAGGTTGCTATGGGGACAGGTCATGTAGATGTATCTTCAGACAGTCTTTCTTTTGTACCACCTTCACTGCAAATGGAAGACTCCAATTCAAACAAGGAAAATATGGCAACCTTGTTTACAATTTGTGAGTGTATTTAGCCTTTTTCTTTTGGAAATATTGGTAGAAAGGGTCATCATCTCTAATAGATTTAGTCCAAAGTCACGTGTTAGGGAAGCATAGAAAGTAAATTTTGGAATTTTTCTTTGTGTATTGTGCTTTATTAATGTGCCTTTTCCTCCAGCTGAATGACATACAGACATTTTGTTGGTTCTTAAGTATTCTAAAATAAGGAAACCAGGGTCATTTCCTTCTGTATTTTACAGATAAGGTCAGACCAATATATTCATGATATTTCCCTGGGTTTCAGAAATAGAGTTATTATAGAAGTAAACTTCAGTGAGGTAGTCTGTGTTTCATGCTCAGTGAGGTAGTCTGTGTGTCATGCTGTGTGCTTTGTCAATATAAGACAAATTTATTAGATGATATGTACTATCTTATCCCCATGGAAAAAATGTCGGTTGATACGAACACAGTTTTTATTTTTGCTCAGAATGCATGTAAATTACTATTATTTTGCTCAGAATGCATGTCCATTACTATAGTTGGACATGTAAGAATTCTTTTTATGGGGCAGTGGTAACAAAAAGCAGTGTAAAGACTGTTCATTTGTTGGTGTTACTACATGCTTCATTCATGCAGGAAACGTGTCGAGTGCTTTACTCTGTGCTAGAGGCAGGGTAGAAAACAGTCTGTGAGAGATGACACATGCCTTTAAAGAGCTTATGTCTGATGGGAGGCATAGGCAAGTAAACAAGCTATCGTAATACAACATAAGTGGGAAGATGGGATTAAATATTAGGTTTAAGAGAGCCTAAAGCGGAGCATCTAACCAAGCCATGGAAGGAATAGAGAAGAGTTACCAGGGGAGGCAGTGCATATGTTAGTTAGCACAGACTTGAAGGACAAGAAAGATGTTGGTAGCTGAGTATCAGGAAGAACAGTGTCCCAGACAGGAGTTGGCACCTGTAAGTACCTAGGACTAAAAAAATTTTGCATGCTTCAGAATTGCTGAAGCATAGTATGTAGGTGATGAGAAAGAAGTAGGAGCCAGAACCCAAAGGGTCTTCTAAGAAGTCAGTGGTCTTAAAGAGTGCAATTTGGGATGGGGGCTCTGTTGCAAAAGTGAGACGAGTAGGCAGGTAAGGAAGATGATGCCAAAATTTAAGTGGAAGGTGATTTTCTAACCTGGAGTTGAGGTGATGTTGAGGAAAGTGGGGAGTATTTACAAAAAACTTAGTAGAGCTTGCCAATTAAAGTTGGGGGAGAGAAGGGTGAAGGAGATATCCCCTGGTTTCTGGCATGGGAAACTAGGTGGAGAGTGGTACTACTTCTTAGGATAATGAATGGTGGAGGAGGCCTCTTTTTTTTTTTTTTTTTTGAGGAGCTGGTTTCAGACATGTTGATTTCAGTGTCTATAAAATACCCAATAGAGTTTTTTTTTTTAAGATTTTATTTATTTGACAGAACACAAGGGGGGGAGGGGCATAGGAAGGAGGAGGAGACTCCCCATAGAGCAGGGAGCCAGTGACCATGACCTGAGCCCAAGGCAGATGCTTAACCAACTGAGCCACCCAGCCATGCCTCAATAGAGATGTCTAATGAGAATTTTAATCTGGAGCACAGAGATCTGTCTGCAAATACTCAGGGATCCTCAGCATTAGAATGTCAATCATAGCCATGGAAGTGGGGTAAAATTATCTCCTAGTGAGAGTGTGGAGTATAAGAGAGGGTAGAGGAAGAGCTTCCAAAGTAGACTGAACAGGAGGGTCAGAAAAGTAGGACAAAGCTTCTGGTGCCTCAGAAGCCAAGCAGTGAGGAGAACTTTTATGTTAAACTTTTAAAGTCTGAAATCAATATTTTAAAAATATTTTAATTTAGGGATGATTAATGGAGGCTCATTAACTCAGCAGAGGATAAGAGAGGCCTAAATAAGCCTGTTGATTCTTTTTTAAGTGGTCATGTGGAATCTTGCTCCTGTGTGTGTGTGTTTTAAAGATTTTATTTATTTATTCATGAGAGACAGAGAGAGAGAGGCAGAGACACAGGCAGAGGGAGAAGCAGGCTCCTTGCAGGGAACCCAACGTGGGACTCCATCCTGGGTCTCCAGGATCACACCCCGGGCTGCAGGTGGAGCTAAACTGCTGCGCCACCAGGGCTGCCCTCCTGTGTGTGTTTTTTAAAAAATGAGATAGAATTCACATACACATTTTAAAGTGTACAATTTCGTAGTTTTTTTGTATACTGACAAAGTTGTGTAACAATCACCACTATCTAATTTCAAAGCATTAACACCCTGTAAAGATACCCCACTAGCAGTTGCTCATCATTCCTGCCCTTCCAACTCCCTTCCCTCCCTGCCACGGTCCTCAGGCAACCACTAATCTACTTTCTATCTATAGATTCACCTGTCCTGGACACTTCATATAATGGAAATATATGATATGTGGCCTTTGTGATTTGCTTCTTTCCCTTAGGACAATGTTGTCATATTTCATTCGTGTTGTAGCAGGTGTCAGTGCTTCATTCCTCTTTATGGCTGTATAATAATATTCCATTGTTTGAATATACCACATTTTGTTTATCCACCTTTCACTTATGAACATTTAGTTTCTCCTTTGGCTATTATGAATACTGCTGTGTGAACATTCATGTACAAGTTTTTGTATGTACATATGTTTAAGTCTCTTAGATATATATTTAGGAATGGAATTACTCTGTATTTAACTTTTTGAGGAAATGTTAGAGTTTTCTGAAGTGATTGCACCATTTTCAATTCTCAACATCAATGTGTGAGCGTTCCAGTTTCTCCACATCTTTTAAACACTTTTTCTGTTATCCATCTTACCAACTGTGAAGTGGCATCTCATTGTGGTTTAGATTTTTTTGTTTTTTTTTTTTTTTAGATTTGGATTATCAGATTGATAATGATGGCAAACCTCTTCCTTTACATGTTCTAATTGGCCATTTGTGTATTTTCGAGAAACCTTTAAAGCATTTTTTGCAGTATGAAATCTGAATCTCCTTTGGAGATTTAGCATAGTTTCTTATTAAGAGCAGTGAACAATCAGTTCTCACTAGGTATAGGGGATCTCTAATCTGATATTCAAAGTATTTTTAGTCAAGTAATGGTTGAAGTAAGATACTATTTCTGCTTTGCCTAAATATGAAAATGTACTGATATTTTATGTCATTTAATGAGAAATGTTCAATAATTAGGAAAAAAAGATACTTAGATGTCTTTGGTTCTGAGGTTGATGTATTCCATCTGTTTTGTGGATGAATTTGGAAAGTTTGAACATAATCATTGACTGATAGGGTCATGTGTGCTATTCCTTAACAGAAATGAAGCAGATTTATGGACAGGGATACTCATGAGCTTCTAAAAGTGAAGTTACAGTAACCAGGGGATCCCTGGGTGGCTCAGCAGTTTAGCACCTGCCTTCAGCCCAGGGCGTGATCCTGGAGTCCCAGGATTGAGTCCCACTACAGGCTCCCTGCGTGGAGCCTGCTTCTCCCTCTGCCTGTGTCTCTGCCTCTGTCTCTGTGTCTCTCATGAAGATATAAATAAAATCTTAAAAAAAAAAAAAGTTACAGTAACCATAGACAGCAGTATATATAAAGACAGACCCTTTCTGACAATGCAAAAAGAAAGACTATATGAACAGTAAGAAATTAAAAGTCTTAAATACTGCAAGAATATGACTACCTACTGTCCCTAAGAGCATTTGTTTTTTTGTTTTTTTTTGTCTTAAGAATCTGTCATCAAACCTGGGCAGCCAGTTTGTTCATAATGAAGCAAAAGTTGGCAGTCATGCACCTAGCTCTGACTCTTTAGATTTTATTTATGCAGGAGAGACACAGAGGTAGAGACACAGGCAGAGGGAGAAGCAGGCTCCATGCAGGGAGCCCGATGTGGGACTCGATCCCAGGACTTGAGGATCACACCCTGGGCCGAAGGCAGGTGCTAAGCCGCTGAGCCACCCAGGGATTCCCCCTAGCTCTGACTCTTGACCTATATTGTCATCTCTGTTTTGGCTTTGTATGATGGCATTTCAACTCCTATTTGCTCATATAGTTTGGTAGAATTGGAATCTTAGGACTTTAGGTACCATATCTAAAAGTATTAGGTATTTACTTAACGTAAAGAACACTACTCTTTTTTTAAGATTTTATTTATTTATTCATGAGAGACAGAGGCAGAAACATAGAGGGAGAAGCAGGCTCCCCATGGGAGCCCAATGCAGGACTCAGTCCCAGGACCCCAGGATTGTGACCTGAGCTGAAGGCAGACATTCAACCACACTTGAGCCACCCAGGTGCCCCAAGAACACTGTACTTTTTTTTTTCTTGAATTAATATACTGTTACTTTTTGATCAGTCTCTTCTGGACTGAAACAGTAAAATTGTTCTGTGAGATTTGATCTGCTCTTACTGGAAAGAGATGTAAGAGTGGGATATGTATCTTAGTGTAAGAAAGTGATTCTTTGACAGAGTATTTTTACTAGAACTTTGCTTCTTACTAGTTACACTTTAGTAATTAGCATTTAAATAAGAAAGCAGGTGGTACTTTAGGCTGCTTGAACTAATGCCATTTCTGTGTCTCAAATTTCCTACCCACAGGGTGCACTCTCTGTGACCGAGCCTATCCCTCAGACTGCCCCGATCATGGACCAGTGACTTTTGTTCCTGACACTCCAATAGAGAGCAGAGCAAGGCTTTCTCTCCCAAAGCAGCTTGTCCTCCGCCAGTCAGTGGTTGGAGCAGAAGTTGGTAAGAATCTTGGAAGCATAAAACCCCATCTCTTCTCTTCTTCCTTTGTAGGGGAGAGTTCTAAAAGTGGATTCATATGTGCTTGATTCAAAAGTCAATTGACAGCTCAAGATTTATCTTTCTAGGAACATTTGACCAGTGATAGCAATAAATCAAGTTGAAAATTTATTGAGAAATAAATAAATTAAATAAATTTATTTATTCATAAATAAATTTAATGAATAAATAAATAAAATCTTAAAAAAAAAATGAATAAAGGAGAAAATCTTGGCCTGAGTCTGAAGACTTCTATTCTTGGCTGTATTATTCTCTAATGATTATGACAAAACAGTCCTTGAAACTTGTTTCTTTTATCAGAGAATTCATCACTGATAACGCTTTGTCACAAAAGGGTTGTCTAATACTCCTTAGGAAAAAGGAATAAGAAACATAGACTGCCAGAGTTTGGTTATCCAGATTTAAATTTACAATCGTTTCTGAATTACTGTGCCATTTCTTTGTCGATATTAAGCTGGGTTTATTATTTTTTCAGCTGTAGTTTGGGTATGAGTCAGTTGAAAACATTAAAATAGCTTAGATAATATTGAGCAATGCTTTAAGCACAGATGCTTGAAGTTTGATTTACTCTGTAGTAATTATATTTTTATAATTGAGTTACATCCTATAAGCCTTTTTTATGTATTAACTCTGAAATAACACTTGGAGGGACTTGATTTGGTTCCTTCTGTGTAACACTGGGTTTAGGTATTTCTTTCTTTCTTTCTTTTTTTTTTTTAAAGATTTTATTTATTCATGAGGGACCAGAGAGAGAGGCAGAGACATAGGCAGAGGGAGAAGCAGGCTCCATGCAGGGAGCCCAACACGGGACTTGATCCCTGGACTCCAGGATCAAGCCCTGAGCCGAAGGCAGACACTCAACCACTGAGCCATTCATGCGTCCCAAGGGTTTAGGGATTTCTGATACTGCTTCTTACTCTGCACTTTTCTTTTTTCTTTTTTTTTTTTTTCCCATGAGAGACACAGAGAGAGGCAGAGATACAGGCAGAGGCAGAAGCAGGCTCCTTTTGGGGAGCCCAATGCAGGACTCGATTCCCAGACTGGGATCATGCCCTGAGCTGAAGGCAGACACTCAACCACTGAGCCATCCATGTGTTCCTTAACTCTGTGCATTTCTTCTGAGCCCCATTTAATCTGATCATTACATTTTCTGTATTTATGGGATAGAACCCATAAGACTGTAGCTACATCACAGGAGTGCTGGAATAGCCATAGTTCTTAGGTTCACTGAATATTAAGATTCTTTAAATGAGCTAAGCCACTCTGTCTTGTGTATCCTGTTAGATGCTTAATCATTGATTGGGTAGTTGATGTCTTTTCACTGATAGGAGTGTGGACTGGAGAAACCATTCCCGTGCGGACTTGCTTTGGGCCTTTAATTGGCCAACAGAGCCACTCCATGGAAGTAGCAGAATGGACAGACAAGGCAGTCAACCATATCTGGAAGGTCAGTGTTCATGAAGCTTTTCTCTGGCTTTTGGATGTTTTTATTATAGTGAGGTAGTTAAAAGTGATGTAAAAGCAAAACTGGCTAAATTTCTATGGTGTCATTCACCTGGCATTTATTTAACATTATATCCTTTCTGTTCTTTGTAGCCAAATTCTAATATTTAGCAAAACACCAGCTACTAAACTTAGAAAAGAAACTGCTTTTAGTCTTCCTTTTGTTAGATAATCCAGCGATTCCTCATTTTGATTTTTTGAGGCAGCTGAGGACATGGACTTTGTTTATATGATGAAAGTCTTATTTTGTAATCAAAACATTCCTCAAATAGGTTGGCAAACAGTTCTGGGATTGGAAGCTAAGATCATTTCTTTAGTTTTCTTTTTTAAAGATTTTACTTGATTTTGAGAGAGAGCGAGAGAGCCAGTGAGCACAAGCTGTGGGGAGAGGGAGAAGCAGACTCCCTGTTGAGCAGGGAGCCTGATGCGGGGCTTGATCCCAAGACCCTGGGATCATGACCTGAGCTGAAGGCAGATACTTAATTGACTGAGCCACCCAGGTGCCCTGGATCATTTTTCTAGTTTTCTAATGGTAAAATTTCAGGAAAATGCAAGGTTTTATATTTTATTTTTTATTTTTAAAAAATTTTTATTTATTTATGATAGTCACACAGAGAGAGAGAGAGAGAGGAGAGAGGCAGAGACCTAGGCCGAGGGAGAAGCAGGCTCCATGCACCGGGAGCCCGACGTGGGATTCAATCCTGGGTCTCCAGGATCGCGCCCTAGGCCAAAGGCAGGCGCTAAACCGCTGCGCCATCCAGGGATCCCAAATGCAAGGTTTTAATGTAAATAGCTATTCGTATAACACATTTATGTAGAGTCACTTGTAGTTAGTAGATTGGAAATGATGTCTGCAAAATTGAAGTGAGAAGAAAGTTGATCTTGTGATCATTGGAAAGGTAAGGTGCTGCCAGCATTGGGGACATGAGTTTTGGTATCCAAAAAAAACACAGAAGAATGCTAGGTCCATTAGAAGAAGAATGAGAAGAGATGGTTCTATGACCTTAATGTCTCTTTAGTCACTCATTATCACCAAGTGGTAGGTGATGAAAACAAGTAGACTGTTTTTGTTTTTTCCAGTCAAGCCAAAATGTGAATAATTAAGATCAGGGTCATTTTGTACCTCGAGCACTAACTGTTGGTCTCTAGTGGTCTTTATTACATTGCTGGAAATGGGGGCTGGGTGAAATGACAAATGTGTAAGAAGGCAACCATGGAGTTCTGCACTGACTAGGAAAGCTGTAGCCTACTGTGGAGTAAATGAAACTGTTGCCAGCCTAACTTCAGTAGCACTTTGTATTGCCTGTCAGTTCATTTGACATGTACGTTTGCCTTTTGTTGGCAGATATACCACAATGGTGTCCTAGAATTCTGCATCATCACAACTGATGAAAATGAATGTAATTGGATGATGTTTGTGCGTAAAGCCAGGTAAGAGTAGTCTTGGATGAAGAGATAGTTACGATTTGGATATTTTTAATAGGAAGCTTTGCATAAAATAGAGCAGAGCCAAAGATTCCAGATTATACTGATGTCTGAACAAGACTTCTTACCTTCTTTACTCCAGTAGTTGTTGACTAATGGTGATTATAAATCAAAACAGAAAAAGCTATCCTTTTTAAAAATAGTTTAATCTACCAGTGCAATAGGGAGTAATAGGGTCTTCATTGAATTTGTAAGTGGGTACCTTTTCTCTATATCTGCTGTTGGTCAACCATTAGGCCGTAAGTTAATTATTATTCAGCTACCTATCTCTGTGTTTTTGTCATATTGCTTTTTTAAAACTTAATTTTATTTAGTTTTCTTCTGTTGATAAGTTCTCTAGTGTTTCTGACTGTAAAGGGGAATCAGCTGATGTACAGAAAAAAGAATTCTGCTTCTATACAAGTCCCTCCTAATACGATAGAGAATTAGAAAAAATGACCCAAAGTAAATAGTTCTCTAAGTTTTCATATAGAATTTTGCTCTAGGGATAGGATGTGTTTAGTATATACCTCAAAATTAATATACTTCATCTATTAAATGTGATAACTTAGGAACCGGGAAGAGCAGAATTTGGTGGCTTATCCCCATGATGGAAAAATCTATTTCTGCACCTCACAGGATATCCCTCCTGAAAATGAACTGCTTTTTTATTACAGCCGGGATTATGCTCAGCAGATTGGTAAGTTACTATAAGACTTGTTTCTCCTGAATCTAGCATAGTAAAAACACCCTGAGGACCAGTAGTAGTTTTGGTAATGACTTACATGTTCACTGAAGTAAATCATATACCTTTGTATAAATAAAAGCAGGATATTATCCCTGTGTTAGAAGGTTACAATCTGTGAGGTTCTTCACAAACTGAATGTTATTGATCATGCAGTATTCATGTGAAAGTTACTTTTGTGGTAAAATTTTGATTTGGGGTATTTGAAGTTCCTGAGGCTACTTTTTTTGAGCCAGTACCATTGTAATTTACGTTCATAAAGAACAGTAATTACGTTCCTTTAATTGACTTAACCTGCATAGTCTTTTTCTTTGCATTGTGTCATGATGACAAGCTATGTTTAAGAGTTTGTATTACAAAAAAAAAAAGGTTTTTGCTTAGGAAAGATGTATCATCATCTTCCTTTGTGCCCAACATGCTGTGTGCGATGCGGGGAATAGAGGATTAAACTATACATTTTAGTTTTACAGGTAGTGGGCAAGATGGAAATTTTGGTAGAACGGAGAAGTGTAAGCAGCGTTATTAATATCAAGAACGAGTTTTACAGTTTAAGTACGAGGAGACATTGAGTCATTTTTGTTTTGAAGGTGCTCCTGAACATCCAGATGTGCACCTCTGTAACTGTGGCAAGGAATGCAGTTCCTATACAGAGTTCAAAGCTCACCTTACCAGCCACATCCATACCCATCTTCATAGCCAGGGCCACAGCAGCAGCCATGGGCCGAGCCACAGCAAAGAAAGGAAGTGGAAGTGCTCAATGTGCCCCCAGGCTTTTATCTCTCCTTCCAAACTTCATGTCCACTTTATGGGTCACATGGGTATGAAGCCCCACAAGTGTGATTTCTGTAGCAAGGCTTTTAGTGATCCCAGCAACCTGCGGACCCACCTCAAGATACATACAGGTAAGTTGAATTAGACCATCAAAATGGAATTGTGCAACAATTAGAAATTGCGGTAGTAAAGAAATTGCAGCTAGCTAGTCTTGCAGGTGGAGTTAATACGTGAGAAAATGAATCCATCTGGCTGTCAGCAGGACTTCATTGGGTGATAGATAAGTCTTGGTGCGGTAATTGCACTTCCTCAGAGAGTGTTAGCTCCTGTTATTACGATGTTTCACATTCCAGGTGCTGCCCCCACCATGGTTTGAAGGTGACCGGGAAAATGGACTTAATCGGGAAGTTGATGCATGTGTTTGGCCTGAAAGCAAAAGGAATGCTATAGAAACATTCTGAGCCTTGCAGAGAGCTCATTCTGAGTCACCAGCCAGAGCCTATTTCTCTCCTGTGAATATTGTCCAGTAAATACTGCCAAATTTTGTTTTTTGAGTTTCCATTTACCAGATTCCATGCAAGCTAACCCCTTTCTTTTAGCACTTAATTTTTTTTTTTTTTTTTTAGCACTTATTTTTAAAATACATTTACTACAAAATAACTGATGACATTTTAGTCTTCTTGGCTGGGTCATTGGTTCTCCAAATCTTTGAAAGTAAAATTCTTTCTTGTCCTTTTGCATTTAAGACTGGTTACAATGAAGACTATGTAGCCCACAAAACTTAAGATACAGATTACACTTTACAAAAGGTTTGCTAACCTCTGACTTAGAGTAATCTTATTTTTGCATTCTTAGGAAGATTTTATTTCATCTCTGGTTTATGAGGTTGTATGTTTAAAAAAAGAGATAACGATAAATGTAGGTTGTAATAGTATGTTTTGCTCTATACACAAATGATATAATTCATGAGGTTTTTAAAAACATAATTGAATTAGGTTGGTTGCTAGGATTAGAAGTAATTTTTTTTTAAATTTTATATCATGAGCTATAAACACTAAAAGAATATGTATAGATATTTAGTTAAGTGGTCCTAGAAGGAGGTCAGATTTATTAGCTTCACTGGCTTTTGTTGAAGAACATAAATTTGTTTTCTCTGACTGGTTCTAGATAGATAGATAGCCCTAGAAAGTGATGTGCCAATTATCAGTTCTGTTTCAATCCTGCCTCTGCCACATACCCATACATGTGTCTGTTCACCTTGAGAATGCTAGTGATTGATTTATTCACAGTATGGCAATTTGGATTAATGTGCAGGTCAGAAGAACTACAGATGTACTTTGTGTGACAAGTCTTTCACCCAGAAGGCTCACCTAGAGTCCCACATGGTTATCCATACGGGTGAGAAGAATCTCAAGTGTGATTACTGTGACAAGTTGTTTATGCGGAGGCAGGACCTCAAGCAGCATGTGCTCATCCACACACAGTAAGTTACCCACAACCACTGTGCTTTCTAGGTTGGTAAACTTGAGTGCTTGCAAGTGCTGACTCATCATCTTCTCCGCCTTTGCACCCTGGTAGCCACTTCCTGTGTTCATTCTGAGCAAAGCAGAGGTTGGAAATCTTTAAGTTTTTGGTTTTATCCTGGAATATTTCATTTGTTTGCTTTATTCTTCTTCTTTTCACTTCTCTCTGTATTTTTTTTCCAACATATAATCTCATTTAGTTTAACAAATAGTTTTTAAGTACCTCCTTGATGCCCAGCATTATGCCAAGTGGCAAAAATATAGAAATGAAAAGATATGAATCTTGTCTTTAAAGAGGTCAAAGTCTGATAAGAGAGGCAGAACAGTAAAGCGCTACCATACCATGTTACAATTAGAGTGAGCATTGGATCCTGAGAGGTTGTGCCAAGAGCGTCACAGACCTGGCCAGGGTGTCCTGGAAAAGCTTCCTGGTAGTCTGAGCTAAGTTTTTTTTTTTTTTTTTTTTTTTTGAGCTAAGTATTAAGGAAGATAAATTAGAATTATTCAGGGAGGCAAAAAAGGGTAAGGAGTGGGAATAGTATTCTAGACCTATTTAGAAACACACATAAGAAAAAAATAGAAAGAAACATAAGGACTGTGGAGCACAAGTGGTTCTTTACAGTTTAGAGCATAGTGTGCATGTGCAAACGATGGAGAGAGAGGTGACAGTGAAGTCCTGAATCTTTTCTTTTTTTAATTAATTAATTAATTTATTTATTTATGATAGTCACACAGAGAGAGAGAGAGAGACAGAGACATAGGCAGAGGAAGAAGCAAGCTCCATGCACTGGGAGCCCGACGTGGGACTCGATCCCAGGTCTCCAGGATCGCGCCCTGGGCCAAAGGCAGGCGCCAAACCGCTGCGCCACCCAGGGATCCCGAAGTCCTGAATCTTTTATCCAACTAGGAAACTTAAGTTTCATTCTAGAAATAATGGGGAGCCCCTGAAAGATTTTCCCTCCCCATGTAGCAGGTACTCTGGTGGCTGTGTATGTTAATTATGGTAAAAAAAAAAAAAAAAAAAAAAAACATAACATAAAATTTACCATCTTAATCATTTCTAAATTTTATTTATTTATTTTTAGAGATGGGGAGGTGGGTGGAGGGAAGGGCAAAGAGAGAATTCTCAAGCAGGCTCCACACCTAGCACAGAGCTCAACGTGGGGCTCCATCTCCCAACCCTGAGATCATGACCTGAGCTGAAATCAAGAGCCACCCAGATACCTCATTGTCTTAGCAATTTTTAAATATACTGTTCAATAATGTTAAGTGTATTCACACTCTTGTACAAATATTGAAGGAGTTTAAGGAAGGGGATGTCATGGTGAGATGTCCATTTTATAAAGATTACTCTGGCAGCAGGACAGGATGATTGAAGGAGAAGGTCACATTGGGAGATCCATGAAGAATTTATTGCATGAATCCAAGTGTAATTAAATGTCTGGGCTGTGTTAGTTATATAGTGGTAAAGAGAAAAGAACATTTTGTGGTCCTGAGCTTTTATTTAGCAAATGTTAGAAGAGGGAGAAGACATTAGCTTGTATTATGGGGGTAGTGTTTAGAAAGTCATGTTCAATGGAAACTTGATATTATTGTAAGGTTTAGTTAAGTACTTCGCTTTGATTTTAGCTCTTTTGTCTGATTCTTAATCAAATGCAACCTAAGGAATGCATTAGTTGGCTCAGTTGGTTGAGCATCCAACTCTTGGTTTCGACTCAGATGATGATCTCATGGGTCATGGCGAGCACTACTTGGGGCTGCCCACTCAGCGGGGTGTCTGCTTCTCTCCTTCCTCCTCTCCCTCTGTCCCTCTCCCTGCTCTTGTGTGCTACTCTCTTTCTCTCAAGTAAATAAATCAGTCTTTTAAAAATGCAATCTGAAACACTAAAACATCCAAGAAGTTTGGATCTACATTTGTAATTCCTAAAGTGACTTTTTAAAGTCTTCATGAAGTAGCTTCATTATTAGTGTAAAAATTTAAAAGTTAGATGTACGAATTTTAAAATACTATATAGAATTGTATATCATTAGAGGTGAAAGAGCTCTCTGGGATCATTTAGTCCAGCTGATTATGTTAGTCAGCTTGAGCTACCATAACAAAATACGTTTTGGAGATTGGAAATCCAAGGTCAGGGTGTTAGTATGATTGGATTCTGATGAGGGCCGCCTTCCTAGCTTGCAGATAGCTACTTTCTTTCTGTGTCCCTACATGGGGAGAGAGCAGGTGAGTTCTGGTCTGTCTGCCTTTTCTTGTGACACTTATCCCATATTGGGGGGGTGGGGGGTCAGTCTTAATGACTTTATCTAAATCTAAGTACTTCCCATAGGCCCCACTTCTAAATCTCATGATGTTGTGGTTTAGGTCTGCAACATGTGAATTTGTTGGGGAGTGTGGCACACATTCAACCTATGGCACTGCTTATAATAATCCCTTGAAAAATGTGGAAAACAATTGGTGCCAGAGCCCTACCTCCAGAGATTCTAATTTAGCTGGTTAGGGGTATAGCCCTGGCCTTGGTATTTTTTAAAGGCTCCCCAAATGACTCTTGTCCAGCTAGGGTTAGGAGTTACTGAGTACCTCAAATGAAAGACTTGTTTCTATAGTATCTCTGTCAAGTGGTTGTATAGTTTCTTCTAGAATACCACACAACTGATTTAGTTTTGAAGAAAAAATTTGCTTGAATCAGCTTATGTCAAGCTCTATCCATTCATTCTACACATGCCTCTAGAATGATGCATGTAAGTTTAATGTATCTTAAACTCATAGCGTTTCATACTTATGAATTGCTATCATGTTCCCTTTAAGCCTTCTTTTCATCAGGCTTCATGTCCCTAATTTCTGCAGCTTTCCCTCTTACTACCTGATTTCAGATTTGGTACCCAGAAGTGAGCGTAGTATTCCAGATATGATCTATCCTGTGCTTAACGAATGGAGTTATTTTCTTCTTCTTTTTTTTTTTTAATTTTATTTATTTATTCGAGAGAGAGACAGAGACACAGGCAGAGGGAGAAGCAGGCTCCATGCAGGGAGCCTGACATGGGACTCGATCCCTGGTCTTCAGGATCACGCTGTGGGCTGGAAGTGGCACTAAACTGCTGAGCCACCAGGGCTGCCCATTATTTTCTTCTTTGACCTTGACTTTCTCTTCTTTCAAGTGATGCCTAAATTTGCACTTGAATTTTCTATAGCCATTTCACAGCATAATGCAAAATAAATTATTTTGAGGTTAGCGGTATAATTGTTTCTCTCCATTGGGGTTGAGAATTGGCTTTATCAGGTATTCACCAATGAAAACAATTCTCTTAAATGTGGATCTGGACTTTTTGTCACAACGATGAAACATCGTAACCCTCTTTGCCAAACTCCCATGGGGTAAAGAGATTTTAGACTATCAAGGCTTTAACCTAATGTGTAAGTCATTCATAATTAAAAAGCACTCTTCAGGGACGCCTGGGTGGCTCAGCGGTTAAGCGTCTGCCTTCAGCCCAGGGTGTGATCCTGGAGACCCAGGTTCAAGTGCCACGTCGGGGTTCCTGCATGGAGCCTGCTTCTCCCTCTGCCTCTGCCTATGTCTCTGCCTCTCTTTCTGTGTGTGTCTCATGAATGAATGAATGAATGAATGAATGAATGAATGAATAAAATCTTTTAAAAACACTATTCACTCAAAATATTTTTTTAAGATTTATTTATTTTATTTATTTATTTTTTTTAATTTAATTTTATTATTTTTTTTAATTTATGATAGTCACAGAGAGAGAGAGAGAGAGGCAGAGACATAGGCAGAGGGAGAAGCAGGCTCCATGCACCGGGAGCCTGATGTGGGATTCGATCCTGGGTCTCCAGGATCGCGCCCTGGGCCAAAGGCAGGCGCCAAACCGCTGCGCCACCCAGGGATCCCGATTTATTTATTTTAGAGAGACAAAGAGCAGTGTGGGGAAGGGCAGAGAAAATCTCAAACAGACTCCCCACTGAGCATAGAGTCAGACATGGGGTTCAGTCCTATGACCCTGAGATCATGACCTTAGCCAAAATCAAGAGTCGGATGCTTAACTGACTGCCATGCAGGTGCCCTCACTCAAAATATTTTTGAATGAGACTGTGTGTCCTATGGAGATCATAGGTAAGATTTTGAGATGTTTGTTTTTTTACCTTTTGACATTTCAAAATGGTATAGTAGTATTGAAATTCATTTTGTTTATCCGCTTGGGAAAAAGCCCAGCTATAGCCCTAAAGCCAAATGCAGGAGAAATTCCTCTCGCATGTTTAAGGAGATAAATGCTTTTATGTCCTATAAAAAAAAGTCTGAATTGAGGGGAGCCTAGGTTGCTCAGTCAGTTAAGCATCTGACTTGATCTCAGTTCAGGTCTTGATCCTCAGGGTCATGTATTCAAGCTCCCATTCGGCTCCATACTGGGCATGAAGCCTACTTTAAAAAAAAAAAAAAAAAAAGGTCTGATTCTAGAGAGAGAGAGCTCCTCTGACAAAGACCTGAGGTTGTCAAAAATAAGTGTGTGCCTTACTTATCATTTGTAACCCCAAATCTAATGTTTTTTTTCTTGTGTTCCTCTTAGAGAACGCCAGATCAAGTGTCCCAAGTGTGATAAGCTGTTCTTGAGAACAAATCACTTGAAGAAACATCTTAATTCTCACGAAGGAAAACGGGATTATGTCTGTGAAAAATGTACAAAGGCTTATCTTACCAAATATCATCTCACCCGCCACCTGAAAACCTGCAAAGGTCCCACTTCCAGTTCATCAGCACAAGAAGAGGAAGAAGAGGATGACTCAGAAGAGGAAGAACTAGCAGACTCTGTGGGGACAGAAGACTGTCGGATTAACAATGCTGTGTATTCAGCAGATGAGTCTCTCTCAGCACATAAATAAAAGCCAACTATTTTGGATGGAAAATGCAAAAGGGAAAAACATATACAACCAGTTACCCACTTTGGTGATTTTTATATATAATGGTTTCTGATTTTCTTCCTGTCAACAGTCAAAGCAAACTGAATGGAGGCGGATAAAGCACTTATAGAAGAATATCCTAATGAAAACACTTTAGAACAGATGGGGAAAAGAGAGCAGGGAACCTAATTTTAAGTGCTGTATGAGGAGGAAAGTGTTAGCTTTTGAAGTCTGTTCCTTATTTATACAATGAACTAGGTGATGCATTTATACCTGAGTCAGAGCTATCCTCTGCCCAAACAAATGAGATTTATTTTAAATTCTTTCATTGTTGCATTTTCCTCCCAGCCCTATGACGTGGTAGCATTCTAAACTTGGTCCCTGCCTCATAGTCATCCCGATTGCTAATAGTGGTTCTGGAGCTGTGTTTTATGTAGACTGTTGTGACTCAAGTCATCTCAGATGGATTGGAACACAGCAATGTAAGCTTGTTACTTTGACTTCAGCTGACAAGTTTAAGCACCACCTGCCTTAATCTCTCTTGGCTACTTGGGAGTTTAGGGTAGATCTTGCTTCCCAAGATTTCAGCAGATGCCTAGAGGGTAGATGAAAAAAGGACCAGCCAGGCAACAGGCAATGGTGGATGAAAGAAAAGGAGAGACACCAGGGCCACTGTTCAAAAAAAGCTTTGATGGAAGCCAGGTTGAGACACATGGTTATTGTTCTTTAAAATCTTTGTAGGTTTAGACATGTCTCTCTCTGACTCCAGTAAAGCCTCTAGAAAAAGGGGACCTGGAAGTGTAGTGAGTCAAATAATGCCTGCTTAGTTGTCTCCTGTCAACAAGCACATGTGGACTCAGGTGGCAAAGTGGTACCTTGGATCATGGAAAGAAGGGAATGATCCTTTGTATCTGGCCTATCCTACAAAGAATACACCATTAAATGTTGGCAACTCAGAATGACAAATGATTTCAATCACATTGGTGCATTTGCAGGGTCAGACCTTCTCAGTTGTCTGATGAAGGATCTCCTCAGTTACGCATGGTGGGTGCCAACAGATTTCAAAGGTATAGAAGGCTTAATGTTCACCACATGGGTGTGTTTTCAGGGTCCCAGCTTAGTTAATTCATCCATCCGTCTGGTCTTTCACCTGGTCTCACATGTATATCCTGCTTTTAGCAAGAAGCAGACACATCCTTGAAATGATGGTTGATGGAACATGCTCCTGCTCTTTGGTGCAACCTCTGGGCTGGAGAAGAGAGGACTCTGGTGGGAGGGTTTTGCTGCTAATGTATTTATGGAATGAATGTATTTCATTCAAATCTGTATTCCTCTAGGAAGGATTAAAATAAAGACCTTTTTTTAAATACAGGATTCTTCTTGTAATCTCATTTTGTGGAAGAAAAATGAGTCATTTAGGGAAAAATTAGGAATAGCTTGGTTTTGTTTTCTAAGGTTAGAAGTGGAGAAAGTATTTTCTAAGTAGCATAACTCTGGGATAATATTGTAATGTATTTCTGCATAACTGTGCTTAAATGAACTATGCTTCCTGTGTTTTCCACTCTCCTGCCCTCATCCTCCCTAAGGGAGGCCCTTTACTCTGCTGTCTTCTTGGAGAAACTGCAGCAGGTGTACAGTTGAGGGATGGGGTGAGGTGGTGGTTAGGGCTGGCTGCTGATGCTTGTCATGAAGCCTCTGTCAGTGCACAGGGGCAGCTCCAAACTCAGCCTTTTGCCAAAGGCATCCTGGTGGCAGGCCACCTGTATTCCCAGGAAACCGCTGGCGCTGGAGCTACAAGCTTTTGTCTCCTTCCATCTCACTAGCTCATGCTGGGTTAAATGCCTTCATTTCGCAGCCTTGGATGAGATGCCATCCAAGATCGTTAGCCTGATAGGAAAACAGAGGAAGCCTGAGAAATAGTTTGAGAATGTAGATGTTGATTATTTACAACTGTTTCCTCCATGCTTTACCTCTTAGACTTAAATGGCACATTTTAAGTCATTCCCACAAAATGAATCGGTAACTGCCCTTTGCCAAGAGTTTACTCAGCCATCTGTACCTCTGCAGGTACCCTCATCTGCTGCTGCTGTCGGGGTCAATCTGTTGGAGATAGTCATACTGAGAGACAGGACATGAGGTGAGCCCCTGCTGAATGTCTGCAATTTGGGCTTTGCTGCATGATGGTTTGTATCCTTAGTCAAGTTTTGTGACCTCTTTATGCCTCTGTTACCTGTAAAAAGAATAAGAGTTCCCATTTATAGTACTGTTTGATGTTAATTAATGTATGTGAAGAGCTACCACAGTGTCCCACATACAGTATACAGTATTAGCTAATCTTCAGTTTTAAATTAGCCCAGCATAGATAGCTAGCCTTAAAAAGTGTTGGTGACCCCAGAAGCCCCAGGTTTTAGTAATACAAGTAAAAGACTCATGATTTAAGTTTTCAAGGCCAAGCCTTAGAAGCTAGTTTGCAGTTTTCTTGTAGATGAGTGTATGATGCTTGGTGTTTCTTTCCTTAAAAGGGAAGTTGTTCATAAGCTTGTGTGTGCTGAGCTGAGGTCCTCAGCACATCAAAGCACAAAGAGGTGACAGGAATCAGCCTTTTCACCCTGTTGACCTATCTAGTAAACACTCCCTTAACTGTGTCCTTGAGCAGAAGCATGCTAGAAGCTGCCAACCTGTCATCAGGTATGTAAACTTGCAGTCTGCTCACCAAAGCTGCATCGTAGAGTCAAACACTCAAAAATGGCCTATCTTCAAGAATATAAGTGATTACTATCTGTTATGGGTTGAATTGGGTCTTCCCCCCCAATTCATATATGGAAGTTCTAACCCCTAGTACCTCCGAATGTGAGCATATTTGGAAATGAAGTCTTCAAAGAAGTGATTAAGTTTAAAATGAGTTCTTTTCATCTGTATGGCTGGTCTAATAGGAAATTTGGACACAGGGTGAAAATGGATCATCTGTAAGACTAGGAAGGAGGCCTCAGAGGAAACAACTCTGCTGATACCTTGATTTCAGACCTCATAGTGGTATATATTGCCACTGGCAGATTCTTATACTTTTGAAAAGGATAGAATCATTTTTCAACTCTGTTTCTATTCTTCATTTTTCTTGGTTATACACACTTGAGAGTCATGAAGTCCTCTCAGGGCTGTGTAGTCCTCAGGCAAGAACAAAAGTTCTTTTTAAAAAAAATTTTTTTAAAGATAATTATTTGAGAACACATGTGCACAAGCAGAGGGCAGGGGCAGAGGGAGAAGGAGAAGTAGGCTCCCTGCTGAGCAGAATGCTTGGTGCAGAGCTCCATCCCAGGAACCTAAGTTCATGACCTGAGCCACCCAGGTGCCCAAAACTTTTTCAAAAATTGTTTAAGTGCTGGCTCAGTTTAAGGCATTGTAGAGGAGCAAAAAAAGCAGCCAGGACTTTGCCCCTGCCCTCTAGAAACAAAATCTTGAAGAGACCTGGCTGTACAGCTGGATCACCTAAGGAGCTAAAAAAATGTCAGGTGTCCAAGTCAGCCCCAGACCTACTGACAAGTCTCCTGGGCTTCCCCATGTGATCCTGAACCAGTCCACTGAAGTCTTCAGTTAGAGACCACGGAAGATAAGTGCAGATGTCTATAACCTAATGCAAGCTAGACTGGTGAGTGTCATAGATACAAGTATTATTAAAATCCAGGAACAAGAGTGAGAATGTCCTAAGAGAAAACTAGTAAAGAAATGTGGGGAAGACTAGCCTGGATCCAAGTTATAATAAATTAAAGATGGGGCGATGCATTTGAGATCCAGGACTAAAAATTTTCCAATACCTGGTTTTCAATCAACCTGCTTTTGGTTATTTTTAATTACAATGATGCTGTTTACTTGTGGCAGGCTTTGTTCTTCTAAATGCTTTATAAATAACATTTAATCCGCACAGCCGACCTGTGATTATCCCTACTTCACATAAGAGGCTGAGGTACAGAGAGTTAAATGAGTGGTACACAGTTCTATAGCTAGCTAAGTAGCAGTCTGCCTCGCCAACCAAGCCTTACAGATTATTCATTAGTGGCCCAATTAAAGTTGGGATCTCACCATGGTGTATATCCATTACATGTCTTTAAAGGAAGTGACAAAATCTATTCCATTAGGCAAAGCATATTTATATACATGAATTAGGGAGCTCATGAGAAGTATGCTTTGGTTTTTGTGTTTTCTGCTCTACTGCAGCACATCCCCTGACCTTTTGTACTGCTGCATACTGAGCCACAGGCTGCAGACAGGCTTTGGGGTAGGACAAACATCAAGTTCAGTTTATAGTTACAATAAGAAAATCACTTGAGGGAAAAGGTACTGATGTTGGGAAAGGTTGGTCAATAGACAACTTCCAGCCCTTAGCTAACATGGTCTAGGGCATTTTTGACACATTTACTTGCACCTATAGCCTGGAATTATAGTAGTATATTTTAGTTTAATGTTTGTTTAGTCTTTCTAGAGCATTATGAGCATTATCTCATAGATGGTAAAAATGAAGTTCAGAAAAATTAAGATTTTCTACATTTTGTATTCAGAGATTTTGCTGCCTTGGAGCACTTGTTAAAATATATATGTTTCAAGGTGCCTGAGTGGCACAGTCAGTTAAGTGTCCGATTCTTGATCTTGGCTCAGGTCATGATCTTAAGGTGGTGAGTTCAAGCCCTGTGTTGGGCTCCATGTCCAGCGTGGAGCCTACTTAAAACAAAACAAACAAACAAACAAAAAAACAAACAAAAAAAAGGTGGGCAGCCCTGGTGGCGCAGCGGTTTAGTGCCGCCTGCAGCCTGGGGTGTGATCCTGGAGACCCAGGGTCAAGTCCTGCGTCGGGCTCCCAGCATGGAGCCCACTTCTCCCTCTGCCTGTGTCTCTGCCTCTCTGTCTCTCTGTGTCTCTATGAATAAATAAATAAATAAATAAATATATTTTAAAAGTACATATTCCTCCTCCAGGGTTCTCGTTCATGTTAATCTGATGATGTGACACCTCATTTCAGGGTGCATCACATTGCTACCTATAGTAGTTGCATGTTTGCCCTGGGGTTGTGAAATGCATTTTTATAAACAATGTCTTTGTGGGCCATTGTGCTTAATTGGTTTAGAGAACTGACACTCAGCTATGAAAGATGAATTATTCAAAAGTGTGGGAGATGACATAATACTCTTAGGAAATTTTTCAAGATGCCTGACCCAGATATGTTGCAGCAAAAAGAAAATCAACCAGTCTATTTTGCATCTGAAATTCCCAAAATGCAAATAGTGTTTTAACATATACTCTCTTGGATCCCTGGGTGGCTCAGCAGTTTAGCGCCTGCCTTTGGCCCAGGGCACGATCCTGGAGTCCTGGGATCGAGTCCCACGTCAGGCTCCCGGCATGGAGCCTGCTTCTCCCTCCTCCTGTGTCTCTGCCTCTCTCTCTCTCTCTATGTCTATCATAAATAAATAAATAAATCTTTAAAAAAAAATAACATATACTCTCTTTAGGAATGAAACATGTTAGACTTTAAGGATGGTAGGGGATAAGGGTGCATATGTAAAGAAAAGCAATGGCTTGTGACCAAGATAGCCAATTTTAAGCTTCTAAAAAGGAAAAAAAGAAAAAGGTATGTACAGCATCCTCATCCATTTTCATAGAGCTGTATGGTTTGGATGAAGGACTGCATTAGTGTTTTTAACAGTATAGATCTAAGTGTCCTCCAGAAAGGCAATGTGGACTATATCATGGCACATCCATACGAAGCAATATAATGCTATCAGAAAGGGTGAGAGACTCCATATGTTAACACAGAATTATCCCTTAAACATATTAAGTAAAAAAGCATGTTGTCTGACCTATTATCTATATATAATATAGTAACCTCAATTGTATAAAGAAGATACTACAGATTGTCAATCTGTTGTACAACAGATTAAATCAACTTTTATACTTTCCTGTGCTATAGAGTCTGGAAAGCTAAAACCTGCTTCCCAGACTCCCTTAGAGCTAAGATTCCAAACAAAACCATAGTTGTCTAGTCAGATGCACTTGTATGAAAATTTGATTCAGAACAGAGTTCTGTGGGAACAGCAGCAAGGCCTGAGGCATCTACTTATTCTGCAGGCTTGGATCTTACCAAGGGTGATGTGATTTTGGACCTAATGGCAGTGATGTATGGAGGCTTTCTGATGTGGCAGGTAGCTTCTTGATCATAGAAACAGCAGCTGTGCCTTGCAATTTCACTTCTGTGGTTATGGGATTGGGAGTCCCTCTAGAATTCAGCCTAAATTCCATTTCAGACCTTTTCAATGATACTATGAGTTAATGATACTGCTTAATAAATTCCTTTTGCTTACACTAGATTGAGTAGATTCTGTTGTCTGAATATATAAATGCTGATCAAGTAATTGGTATCAGAAATATTGCAGGAAACATATCCTCAAGGAAATGTGATCGTAGTTGAGTTATATGATCTGGCTGGATTTCAAGGCAGTTGAGAGAATCCAGCTACTGTTAGAGAATGGGACACAGAATTGTAGTGGAACGTAGTTTAGAGCTTCACCTTTGATCAGTTGGAATGAAATGTACCCTTATCAATAAATTTAGCTTGATCTAAACTATGTTTGCCTTCCCCTGGCTTAGCATCCTCAGAGTTGGGTTGGTTTGCTCTTTTGGACATATATTCCTCAAGAGTTATGAAAGTCTTGCAACTCTGTTAATATGTAAGCCTTCCAGGGGTTGGCATTGGAATTATAGAAAATTTGAAGGTTTGTCTTAGGGGTCAGAGGCAGTAAGAGGTGTAGGGGTGGTAAATGAGAATTAGAATCTTACTTTGGTATGGTCATTGGAGAGTGTTGAAAAAAGTCAACCATCCTTATTAGATAGGGGAAGAGGAGCTGCTTCTGTTGGAAGGGAAATCTTGGGGGTTGGTGCTTGGTGCTCCTCACCATGCCGTCTTTCAGGTTTTACTTTGCCTCCAAATAGAATAATTCTCATTGAAGAAATCTGTTGAAACTGAGTCCAACCTGTGTTGTAAATCAGTAACCTGCAGGATCAGACTCTGCCTCTGGTTTATCACTGTATCAGCCTTAAGGCTACAAGAGGGAAGATACTATTCAGGATAGTCACGGATGATTCCTGGTTCTCTGACCTAGCCTCGATGTCCATCAGGCAGTTGGATGGGAATATGAAGTGTGCCTTACTGTTAAGTTTTTCCATTTTTTCCTGTATCACTTCTTCTGATAAGTTACACTTTTTTAGGAATTTGTCCATTTTGTAAACCTGTTCAAATTTAGTCACATAAAGTCATCCTATATTAATGTCTATAGCATCTGTAATGTCCCTCTTTTTTTTTTTTTGCTCCTGATGATAATCTGTGTGTTTTTTTTATGATCAGTACTGCTCAGTTTATTAAGTTTCTTAGTATTCTAAAGAATCACTTTTTTTGCTTTGATGATTTTCTGTATTATATATTTGTTTCATATGACATTAGTTTCTACCTTAATTCCTTCTGTGTACATTTTTGGGTTTAAATTGATGTTCTTTTTCTTTTTACAATGGCTACTTAAATAACTGAATTTTTTTCTTTTCTCATGCACATTTAAGACTCTAAATCATCTTTTCAATACAGTTGTAGTTACATCCTACAAGATTTTTTAAGCCTTACATTCATTATCATTCAGTTAAAATTTTTTTCTAATTTTTGCTTTGCTTTCTCCTTTGACCTTTGGATTATTTATAAATGAATTCCTCAATTTCCAAGTTTTCAGGAGTTTTCTAGTTTCTTTTTGAATTGATTTCTAGGTTAATTCAATGATGATCAGGGAACATACTCTGAAAATTTTCAGTTCTTTAAAATTTATTGGTATTTGCTTCATGGCCTTGTATCAGGTCAGTTTTGGAAAATGTTCCATGTATATTCAAAAAGAATGTATATTCTTTTATTTTGGGGTATATTCTATGAATAACAGTTAAATCAACTTGATAGTTTAGTCAAACTTGATTAATAAACTTGATAAAGTCAACTTGATAGCTTACAGAATTTGTGCCCGAGAAAGGAATATTAAATTATCCCACTCTGTACATTTGTCTATTTCTCCTTTTAGTTCTGTCATTTTTGCTTTAGATATTTTAAAGCTATATTTCTTAATGTTTAAAAATTTAGAAATGTATCTTGTGGGATCAATCTTTTTATCATTATAAGAAGGATGCTATCTTTGGGGCACCTGGGTGGCTCACTGGGTTAAGTATCTGCCTTCGGCTCAAGTCATGATTTCACAGTGTCCTGGGATTGAGCCCTGCGTTGGGCTTCCTGCTTAGCAGGGAGTCTACTTCTCCCTCTCCCTCTGACCCTCCCCTTTGCTGGTACTCTCTCCCAAATAAATGACTAAATAAAATCTTAAAAAAAAAAAAAGGATCTTTATGATGTGACCTTCTTTTAAATAAAGTCTATTTTAATAATAAAATAGCTCTACCACATTAATACTTGCATAACACATATTCTACTTTAAGTTTTTAATTTTTTAAAGATTTTTTTTATTCATGAGAGAGACAAGGAGGCAGAGACACAGGAAGAGGGATAAGCAGACTCTATGCAGGGAGCCTGATATGGGATTAGATCCCTGGACCCCAGGATCACACCGAGTCAAAGGCAAGTGCTCAACCACTGAGCCACCCAGGCATCCCTCAGTTTTTAATCTTTTTAAAACGTGGTCATTGAGTACCCTAAAACTGTTCTCAATTTGCACATATATATTTTCTCTCTTTCATTTGCTCAGTTTGGTTACTTTCTATTATTCTGTGTTCCAGGTCATTAATTAAATCCTCTGCTTCCTCTAGCTTACTATTTATTCCGTCAAGTATATTTTAAATTTCATTTGTTGTGTTCTTCATCTCTGGTTCTTTTTTTTTCCCATCTCTTTGTTAAGATGTCCTCCACTCTTTTCTCAAGTTCAGTGAGTATCTTTATGATCATTACTTTAAATTATCTGCCAGGCATATTACTTATACCTGTTTTGCTTTAGGTTTCTTGCTGTGGTTTGGTCTTTTTCATTTGGGACATATTCCTCTGTCTCATTTTATCTAATTCTCTGTTTCTGTGTGTTTTTAAGTCAGTATGTCTTTTGCTTTGGAAGGTAATGGGCTTATGAAGATGAGGTCCTGTAGTGCCCTGCCATGTAGTGTCTTTGGTTCCCCAGGATCTGGCACTTTGTGGAGTGTCCCCTTTGCGTGTTGTGTGTGCCCTACTGTTGAATCCTGGCTTCTTTTTTTTCTCAATCTAGTTGTCTGCAGTAACTCTCTTTGCCTGTGTGGGCCGTGTTGATCCTTCAGTAGATGGGGCATGGTGTTTTAACAAGGTGTGTGTTGGTCTGCTCATGAAATGTGACCTGCTGCCACCACTGCTGCCAGAACCAAGGCCCCACAAAAGGCATGGGTCAGGAGACAAGATGGTGGGGTTTGCACCTATGTTCTGGGGGAGGTGGCCCACAGCACTGGGACTGAGGGAGGCATAAGTAGGAGGGGCAGGTAGCACAGAGGAGTGGGGCTTGGTGTAAGCAAGTTAGGTAGTGACAGAGATCATTCCTGCAGGTGGCCATACATTTATTTATGCTGGGGGGGCGGTGGGAGAGGAAAGTGGCATATGCCAACTCCTTTGTTCCCTGCAATCCTTGGCTCTCCAGGATATACTCTGAGATGAGTAAATAACTCTCTCTCCCATCTGCGCCTGGCATTTTTCAAATTGCTGCTTCTACATTACAGCTCTGCTGGCTGTTTGAGGGTGGGGACTCTGATTCCTAACATCCTCCAGCCTCTCCCAGACCTAACCCTCCCCCCCCAATTTTATAATTGCAGTCTTTAAGTCCCACTGGTTGTAAGAACTCACAGTTCAGCTGCTCTTGCTTTCAGAACCAAATTTTATGGAGATTTGTCTTCCCTGTGTGGACTTCCCAGTGAGATAGTCTGTTTCTTGCCTTCTCCACAACCCTGGCCTCCTCTCCAGTATGGATGGCCATGTCCATTTTACTCCCAAACCATATCTTCACCCTTTGTACCTTCTTCAGTGTGACCTCTTCTCTGCCTTTAGTTCTGGAGTTTGTTCTGCCAATCTTTGGCTTATTTTTTGGATTATGTATGCTGATGAGAATATTATCTTGTTGTATCGTGAGCTGAGGCAATTTAGAGTCCTCCTACTCTGCCATCTTCCTAGCGTCCTTTTGTTTTCAACCTTTTAGTATTCTTAGTTTACGTGTGCTAATTGCAAGCAGCATATAGTTGTTTATTTGGTTTTTATAGATTTGAATAAACTGCCTTTTAATTACTTAGATCATTTATACATAATATACTTATGAATATATTTGGATTTAAAGCTTCCATCTCACTGTTCATTTTCTATTTATTTCCCTCATTCTGTATTCCTTTTTCTCTCCTTATGTCATTCTGATTAATCAAATATTTGTTATTTATACCCCTCCTCCTTTTTGGCTTGTGTGTTTTTTCACTATTCTTTTAATAGCCTACAAATCACCACATGCTTTCTTTTATTATTAGAGTTTAATATCCATTGCTTTTTTTTTTTAGAGAGGGAGGAAGGAAGGGCCAAAGAGAGAGAGAATCCTAAGCAGGCTCCATGCCCAGTGCAGAGCTAAACATAGGGCTTGATTTCACAACCCTGAGATCATGACTTGAGCCACCCAGGTGCCCTACATCTATTGCTTTTACCCATTCCAAAATAATGTTGGTATCACAGAATAACTTACTCTATTTGTCCCTTTCCAGCCTTTTACGTCATTGTCGGCGATTTTAATTTTTTTAAATATATTTTTTATTGGAGTTCAGTTTGCCAACATATAGTGTAACACCCAGTGCTCATCCCATCAAATGCCCCCATCAGTGCCCGTCACCCAGTCACCCCATCCCCATGCCCACTTCCTGTTCCACTACCCCTTGTTCGTTTCCCAGAGTTAGATGTCTCTCATGTTTTGTCACCTTCTCTGATTTTTCCCACTCATTTTCTCTCCTTTCCCCTATAATCAATCTCTTTCACTATCTCTTATATTCCCTGTATGAGTGAAACCCTATAATGATTGTCTTGCTCCGATTGACTTACTTCACTCAGCGTAATACCCTCCAGTTCCATCCACATTGAAGCAAATGGTGGGTGTTCATTGTTTCTAATGGCTGAGTAATATTCCATTGTATATATAGACCACATCTTCTTTATCCATTCCTCTTTCCATGGACACCGAGGCTCCTTCCACGGTTTGGCTATTGTGGACATTGCTGCTATAAACATTGGGGTGCAGGTGTCTTGGGTTTTCACTGCATCTGTTATCTTTCAGGTAAATCCTTGTAGTGCAATTGCTGGGTCATAGGGTAGCTCTGTTTTTAACTCTTTGAGGAACCTCCACACAGTTTTCCAGAGTGGCTGCACCAGTTCACATTCCCACCAACCATGCAAGAGGGTTCCCCTTTTTCCACATCCTCTCCAATATTTGTTGTTTCCTGCCTTGTTAATTTTCCCCATTCTCACTGGTGTGAGGTGGTATCTCATTGTGGTTTTGATTTGTATTTCCCTGATGGCCAGTGATGCGGAGCATTTTCTCATGTGCTTGTTGGCCACATGTATGTCTTTCTCTGTGAGATTTCTGTTCATGTGTTTTGCCCATTTCATGATTGGATTGTTTGTTTCTTTGCTGTTGAATTTAATAAGTTCTTTATAGATCTTGGATACTAGCCCTTTATCTGATAGGTCATTTGCAAATGTCTTCTCCCATTGTAGGTTGTCTTTTAGTTTTGTTGACTGTTTCTTTTGCTGTGCAGAAGCTTTTAATCTTGATGAAGTCCCAATAATTCATTTTTGCTTTTGTTTCTCTTGCCTTCATAGATGTATCTTGCAAGAAGATACAAGTTCAAAAAGTGGCCAAGTTCAAAAAGGGTGTTGCCTGTGTTCTCCTCTAGGATTTTGATGGATTCTTGTCTCACATTTAGATCTTTCATCCATTTTGAGTTTATCTTTGTGTATGGTGTAAGAGAATGGTCTAGTTTCATTCTTCTGCACGTGGCTGTCCAGTTTTCCCAGCACCATTTATTGAAGAGACCGTCTTGTTTCCAGTGGATAGTCTTTCCTGCTTTGTCGAATATTAGTTGACTATAGAGTTGAGGGCCCATTTCTGGATTCTCTATTCTGTTCCATTGATCTATGTGTCTGTTTTTGAGCCATTACCACACTGTCTTGATGGTCACAGCTTTGTAGTACAACTTGAAATCCAGCATTGTGATGCCCCCGGCTCTGGTTTTCTTTTTCAATATTCCCCTGGCTATATATGGGGTCTTTTCTGATTCCACAAAATCTTAAGATTATTTATTCCAACTCTGAAGAATGTGCATGGTATTATGAGAGGGATTGCATTGGAAGTGTAAATTGCCCTGGGTAGCATAGACATTTTCACAATATGAATCCTTCCAATCCATGAGCATGGAATATTTTTCCATCTCTTTGTGTCTTCCTCAATTTCTTTCAGAAGTGTTTTCTAGTTTTTAGGGTATAGATCCTTTATCTTTTTGGTTAGGTTTATTCCTAGGTATCTTATGCTTTGGGGTACAATTGTAAATGGGATTGACTCCTTCATTTCTCTTTCTTCAGTTTCATTGTTAGTGTATAGAAATGCCACTGATTTCTGGGCATGGATTTTGCATCCTGCCACACTGCTGAATTGCTGTATGAGTTCTAGCAATCTTGGGGTGGAGTCTTTTGGGTTTTCTATGTACAGTATCATGTCATCTGCAAAGAGGAAGAGTTTGACTTTTTTTTTTAAGTACTTATTTATTCATGAGAGAGAACAGAGAGAGAGAGAGCGAGAGAGGCAGAGACACAAGCAGAGGGAGAAGCAGGCTCCATGAAGGGAGCCCAATGTGGGACTCGATCCTGGGTCTCCAGGATCACACCCTGGGCCAAAGGCGGCGCTAAACCGCTGAGCCACCCGGGCTGCCCGAAAGTTTGACTTCTTTGCCAATTTGAATGCCTTTTACTTCTTTTTTTTTGCCTGATTGCTGAGGCTAGGACTTCTAGTACGATGTTGAATAATAGTGGCGAGAGTGGACATCCTGTCGTGTTCCTGATCTTAGGGGAAAGGCTCTCAGTGTTTCCCCATTGAGAATGATATTTGCTGTGGGCTTTTCGTAGATGGCTTTTAAGATGCTGAGGAATGTTCCCTCTATCCCTATACTCTGAAGAATTTTGATCAGGAATGGATGCTGTATTTTGTCAAATGCTTTCTCTGCATCTATTGAGAGGATCATATGGTTCTTGTTTTTTCTCTTGTTGATGTGATCTATTACGTTGATTGTTTTACGAGTGTTGAACCAGCCTTGCATCCTGGGGATAAATCGCACTTGGTCATGGTGAATAATCTTCTTAACGTACTGTTGGATCCTATTGGCTAGTATCTTGTTGAGAATTTTTGCATCTGTGTTCATCAGGGATATTGGTCTATAATTCTCCTTTTTGGTGGGGTCTTTGGTTTTGGAATTAAGGTGATGCTGGCCTCAAAAATGCGTTTGGAAGTCTACCATCCCTTTCTATCTTTTGGAAAGCTTTAGTAGAATAGGTATTATTTCTTCTTTAAACATTTGATAGAATTCCCCTGAGAAGCTATCTGGCACTGGACTTTGTGTCTTGGGAGGTTTTTGATGACTGCTTCAATTTCCTCCCTGGTTATTGGCCTGTTCAGGTTTTCTATTTCTTCCTGTTCCAGTTTTGGTAGTTTGTGGTTTTCCAGAAATACGTCCATTTCTTCTAGATTGCCTAATTTATTGGCGTATAGCTCCTCATAATATGTTTTTAAAATCGTTTGTATTTCCTTGGTATTGGTTGTGATCTCTCCTTTTTGCATTTGTGATTTTATTGTGTCTTTTTTCTTTTTAATAAGGCTGGCTAGGGGGTTAGCTATCTTATTAACTCTTTGAAAGAACCAACTCCTGGTTTTGTTGATCTGTTCTACAGTTCTTCTGGTCTCTATTTCACTGAGTTCTGCTTGAATCTCTGTTATCTCTCTTCTGCTTGGTGTAGGCTTTACTTGCTATTCTTCTCCAGTTCCTTTAGGTGAAAGGTTACCTTGTGTACTTGAGTTTTTTCCAATTTTTTGAAGGACGTTTGTATTGCAATGTATTTCCCTTAGGACTGCTTTTCCTGTATCCAAAAGATTTTGAATAGTTGTATCTTCATTTTTATTAGTTTCCATGAATCTTTTTAATTCTTCTCTAATTTTCTGGTTGACCAATTCATCTTTTAGTAGGATGCTCTTTAACCTTCACGTGTTCTAGTTTCTTCCACATTTCTTCTTGTATTGAGTTCTAGTTTCAAAGCATTGTGGTCTGAAAATATGCAGGGGGCAATCCCAATCCTTTGGTATCTGTTGAGACCTGATTTGTGACCCAGTATGCAGTCTATTCTGGAGAAAGTTCCATGTGCCCTTGAGAAGAATGTGTATTCAGTTGCGTTCGGATGCAAAGTTCTGTATGTATCTGTGAAATCCATCTGGTCCAGTGTACTATTTAAAGCTCTTATTTCTTTGGTGATGTTCTGCTTAGAACATCTGTCATTTACTGAAACTGCCATGTTGAAGTCTCCCAGTATTAGTGTATTATTATCTAAGTATGTCTTTACTCGCCTGGGTGGCTCAGCAGTTTAGCGCCGCCTTCAGCCCAGGGCGTGATCCTGGGGACCCGGGATTGAGTCCCACATCGGACTCCCTGCATGGAGCCTGCTTCTCTCTCTACCTCTGCCTCTGTTTATGTCTCTGCCTCTCTCTGTGTCTCTCATTAATAAATTCTTTTAAAAAATAAGTATGTCTTTACTTTGGTTATTACTTGATTGATATACTTGGCAGGTCCCACATTAGGGGCATAAATATTCATGATTATTAGGTCCTCTTGTTGGATAGATCCTTTAAATAGGATATAGTGTCCCTCTTCATCTCTTACTACAGTCTTTGGGATAAAGTTTAATCTATCTGATATGAGGATTGCTACCCCTGATTTCTTTCAAGGCCAATTTGAATGGTAAATGGTTTTACAACCTTTCATTTTCAGGCTGTAGGTGTCCTTATGTCTAAAATGAGTCTCTTGTAGACAGCAAGTAGATGGGACTTGCTTTTTTATCCAGTCTGAAACCCTGCGTCTTTTGATGGGGTCATTAAGCCCATTCACATTCAGAGTTACTATTGAAAGATATGAATTTAGTGTCATCATAATACCTATTCAGTCCCTGTTTTTGTGGATTGTTTCCTTGGACTTCCCCTTTCTTTACATTCTTTTACAGAGTCCCCCTTAATATTTCTTGCAGAGCTGGTTTGGTGGTCACATAGTCTTTCAGTTTCTGCCTATCTTGGAAGCTCTTTATCTCTCCTTCTATTCTGAATGAGAGCCTTGCTGGATAAAGTATTCTTGGCTGCAGGTTCTTCTCATTTAGGACCCTGAATATATCCTACCAGCCCTTTCTGGCCTGCCAGGTCTCTGTGGAGAGGTCTGCTGTTAATCTGATACTTCTCCCCATTTAAGAATCTCTTATCTTGCACTGCTTTAAAGATTTTCTCTTTATCCTTGAAATTTGCAAGTTTCACTATTAAATGTCGAGGTGTTGAATGTTTTTATTTTTTTATTTTTGTGTGTGTGGGGTCCTCTCTATCTCTTGGATCTGGATTCCTCTTTCCTTCCCCAGATTAGGGAAGTTCTCAGCTATGATTTGTTCAAATATACTTTGTGGTCCTGTCTCTCTCTCAGCCTCTTCTAGAATCCCAATTAGATGTATATATTCTTCCTTCTCAAGCTGTCATTTATTTCCATAAGCCTTTCCTCATGGGCTCTTATTTTTTTTTTCCTCAGCTTCCTTCCTTACTATCAGCTTGTCTTTTATGTCACTCCTCTCTTCCACCTCATTAACCCTAGCGGTTAGAACATCCAGTTTGGATTGTATCTCATTTAATCTATTTTTTTCAGCCTGATTAGATTTAAATTCTGCAGTAACAAATTCTCTAGAGTCCTTTATGCATTTTTTCCAGACCCACCTGTAGTTTTATAATTGTATTTCTGAATTGAATTTCTGACATTGTATTGAAATTCAAATTCTGTGACTCCATGACAGAGTATTGTTTCTCGTCATTTCTTTTGTGGTGAATTCTTTCTAGTCATTTGTCCAGTGCAGAGCAGCTGTATGAGCGGGCTGAGTCAAAAATATCAATGAAGACCTAAGTAAAAAAAACACCCTAGATGATTCTGAAGAGGTCAGAGACCAGAAAATAAAAGGAAAAGAACAGAAGAAAATAAAACAGAAGGACGACTAAAGTGAAAAACAAATTTTCAAACAAAGTAGTAAAAATAAAAAGCAAAAAAACCCAAACCAAAGAAGAAAAAAGAAAAAGGAAAGGAAAGAGTAAAACGGGGGAAGGGGAGGTGAGGATGGTGGTGGTGAGAGAATGTAGTCTCTCTGATGGGTCCTAGAGGGTGATCCTCACTTGGTTCTGAGTGTATTTTGTTCTGTATGTTAGAAGATGCTCAATCCTAAATTTACATAAACCAGCAATACTTATAAAAAGCCCCAACATTGAACACAAAAACAAAAGGAGGGGGGCAGAATGGAGAGAAGGAAAGAATATAATCTCACAGAATGAACCAGTATACCACTTGGTTCTGGGTATACGTTGGTCGTGTTTTAGAAGGTACTAACTTCCACCATTGTAAAACAAAACAAGGCAGAAAAAATAAAACACCCCAAATCATTAATCTATCAAAATTGAATACATTGAAGGGAATCCAGAAATGAAATGAAAAATATATCTAGGACATGTAATTGTAGAAATATGAATGTCAAAAAGGAAAAAAACTTAAAAATGAAGAGTTGGTAAAATATTGTAGTTAAGGTGGGAAAAGAGAAAAAATATTGGAAACTATTAGTCTGATATAAAAACGAGTTGTGATGGAAAAAGAAAAGAGAAAAAGGACCCTCTAGTTCTATATACTATTTTCCCTCAGTCCTGGAGCTTTCTAGCACTGCTTGGTCAAGAGCCTGCCTTTCTCCTGTCCTTCTAGCTGGTCTCTGGGGGCGGGGCCTGCTGTGCTGATTCTCAGGTGTGTACACCTGGGGGAGATGCCCGCCCCCTGCCAGGTGCTGGGCTCAGTGGGAGCTGTTGACCGCATGAGGCCTCTGTTCCCTGGCGGCCCCGCCCCTCCCAGGCACACGGTGACGCCAGGAGGAACAACAGTGGTGGCAGCCAGGTCTCCAGCTCTGGAGTCGAGCTCCCCATGAGTGACTACCCGTAGCTCCCAGTCCACACTGGCCTGGATGCTCCCCGCGGGCTCGGGGGTGCTGAACCGCACAGCTTGCAGGTGCCCAGGGCCAGGAGGGTTCTCCATGTTCTGTGCCCTCCCTGCTTTTGCCTGTGTCGGGGGAATGCAGGGTCGCTGGCTTTGTCCACTTGGTCGCCCTGGGACCTGGGGCCCTGTGCTGCTGTACCCGCACTCCCAGGGCCGCCTCTCCCGCAGGGAACAGGCCTCAGCCACCTCTGCCTGGAGTCGGCCGCCTGACTGGCTTCTCCCAGGTGCCCCAAGGGCTGCGCACTCCAGCCCTTCACCGAGACCGGCCAGTGGTTGGCGTGAGCCCTGTCCCCACCCCGCACCCCTCCTTTTACAGCGACTCCAGGAGTCTGGGGGCTTCCCTGGCCCTCCTGCAGTTCTGCCTGGGAAAACAGCCACAGATTTTTAAAGTTCTCCTTGGTCCAGGGCTGGGCTTTCCTGCTCTGAGGCTCTCGCTGCTCTGCTTTAGCCCGGCTCCTCGGGGTACCCCTCCCCTATTTTATTATTTTTTTCTGCCTTCTTACCTTGTTAGAAGCGAAAAAACTTTCTGTAGCGTTCCAGCTGCACTTTACATCTCAGGTCGAATTCATAAGTGTTCAGGATTTGGGGGCCAGGTGAGCTGAGGACCCCTACTTTTCGGCCACCTTGCCCCTCCCTCCAGATTTTCCATTTTAAGTTCAATTTCTAGTTTTTGGCCAAAATTATCAATTTTTAAATTTCCCCAACCCTGTTAAACCGAGTTTTTACAAAATCTGTTTCTGATAGTTCCTTTATTTGGATCTCTTATTTGTTCCTATTGTCTGTATTTTTCAGCTTTCAATTATGTTTTGTTTCCTTATGTATCTGTTTTTATGCCCTGATTTTTACACGTCAAAAATTATAATAGAAATGTGTGGCCCAATATATGTTCTTCTTCCAGAGAGGATGTGTTTTTGGTAGGCGGCTAAGGGTAGCAGCAATCCTGGATTACATTAGTGAATTATAATTCAGATTTAAAACTGGTCTTCAGTCTGGAAGAGTCTCTGGTTAGACATTATTGCTAGGCCAACTCAAAGCCTTGGGTGGGGGGATATTCAAGCACCGTCTACTTGATCCTTCTCCATTCTGGTTTTGTTTCTCATTAGCACTGCATGGTATACAAAAAAAAAAAAAAAAAAAAAACACAAAAACAAAAAAAACTGTTATCAGTTTCTCAGGCCCTTAGGTACTTTTCTAGAATCTACACATATTCTTAGGGAATATATTGTCACAATGCCAGGTTCCTTCTTGGGTTATGTTTCCTCCTGGCTATTGGTGCAATATTTCCTCCATGACCTCATTCCTCAGTGCTTCTGGGCTATGACCTGTATTTCTTAGTCCAACATTTATGGAGTTACATGTTGAACTTTGCAGTGGATGCTGGGATGTACCACCTACAATCAATCCCTTTCGTGAATAAGCAGCTCTTTCCAAAGGTGCTCGCTGACTGCTCACAGCTAAAATTTTCTCTGGAAATGGCTCTCAGCTTATGGCAGCTGCCTTGCCGGGGCAGACTGTTTATCTCCGGCAGACGGCCGGAAACAAATGACTGGTTGAGGCGGGGGCACGTCTCAACCACAGTGCATCGATTCCAGATTTGTGTGGAAGTCAGGTCAGCATTAGAGCTAGAGCTTTGAAAGGGACACCTGTTGCAGCTGTCCGAACGGTCCAGCGTTTCCCTCTGCCCGGTTCTGCATCCCTGATTTCCTTACAGGCTTTGTTTCAGAGAGTATTTCCCAATTAATCTATTGCAGAGTTCCATGAAATCAAATTTACGGGTGTTTAATTTGCTTTTATAATCATCATGTATTATTTCTTTTTTGTTATATTTACGTCAATTTGAGGGAGAGAAGTTAGCGTTAGGAGCAGTAAAACATTTGGGAATGTGTATTACTTTACACTTTGGCCAAGACAGAAGCAATTAAGATATGACATTGTCTTTTGCCTCAGGGGCAATCTTTGTGTTTCATATTCTTTTTTTTTATTGAGATATAATTGACATATAACATTATATTGGTTTCAGTTATATGACATTAAGATCAGATTTCTGTATATATTGTGAAATGCTCACAACTCTAGTTAATATCCATCCACATATATACTTACAAATTATTTTGTGATAAGAACTTTTACAATTTACTCTTAGCAACTTTCAAATACACAATATTATTATAGTTTCCATGCTGCACATTACGACCTCATGACTTATAAGTGGAAGTTTGTACCTTGTGACCAACTTCACTCATTTTACCCAGCTGCTAGCCATCTGTTCTCTGTATCTATGAGCTCAGGTTAACAAAAAAGACTGCACATATAAGTGAGATCATATGGTAATATCTTTCGGACTTATTTCACTCAGCATAATTTATGCCCTCCAGGTTCATCCACGTTGTTACATACAGCAAGATTTTCTTTTTTTATGGCTGAATATTCCACTGCACATAATTGTGTGTATACACACACATACTTTCTTTTCCATACATTGATGAACATTTAGGTTGTTTCCCTGTCTTGGTTGTTATAAAGCTGCAATGAATATGGCAGTGGAGATACCTTTTTGAGTTTTTGTTTCCTTGGATAAATACCCAGAGGAAAAATTTCTAGGTCATATGGTAGTTGTATTTTTAATTTTTTGAAGACCCTCTATCCTGTTTTCCACAGTGGCTGCACCAGTCTAGTTTCTCACCAGTAGTTCACAATGGTTCCCTTTCTCAACTCGTTATTTCTTGTCTTTTGATAATAGCCATTCTAAGGAGTATGAGATCTTGAGTCACTGTGGTTTTGAGACATAGTTCCCTGATATTAGGTGACATTAGGTGCATAACCATGCATCTTTTCATACTTCTGGCCATCTGTAGGTCTTTTAAGTATGTCTATTCAAGTATTCGCTCATTTTTTAATGTTTTTTTTTTTTTTGCTATTGAGTTGTAATCCTTTATTTTGAATATTAACCCTATTATCACATGATTTGCAAATATTGTCTCCCATTCTGTAAAGTTGCATTTTCATTTTGTTGGCTGCCTTCATTGTGCAGCCAACAAAATTATTTTGATGTTATCAAACTTATTTTTTGTATGTCCTTGCTTTTGTTGTCAGATCTAGAAAATCATTGCCAGAACCGTCAAGATGGTCACTTATGTTCTAGGAGTTTTATGGCTTTAGGTCTTATGGTCAGGCCTTAATCCATTTTGAGCTGGTTTTTATATATGGTGGAAGACAGTGGTCCAGTTTCATTCTTTTCCATGTAGCTATCCAGTTTAACCAACACCATTTATTGGAGACTGTCCTTTATCCATTGTATATTCTTGGTTCTGTTGTTGTAGGTTGCCCATGTATGCATGGGTTTCTCAGCTATTCTTTTTCATTTATCTGTGTCTTTTAATATGCCAGTACCATATTATTTTGATTACTATAGCTTTGCAACATAGTTTGAAATCAGAAAGCATGATGCCTCCATCTCTGTTGTTCTTTCTCAAGACTGCTTTGGCTAGCAGAGCCTGGCTGGCTTGGTGGAGCATGCAACTCTTGAACTTTGGGTTATGGGTTTGAGTCCCATGTGGCATGCAGAGATCATTTGAAAATCAAATCTTAAAAAAAAAAAAATTGATTTGCCTATTTGGGGCCTTTGTGGTTTTAGGGTTATTTCTGTGAAAATGCCATTGGAATTTAGATAGGGATTGCACTAAATCTGTAGATTGCTTTGGGCAGTGTGGGCATCCTAGCAATATTCTTCCATTCCAAGAGCATGTAAGGTCTTTTAACCTATTTATGTCTTCAATTTCTTTTTTTTTAATATTTTATTTATTTATTCATGAGAGACTGAGAGAGGCAGAGGGAGAAGCAGTCTCCATGCAGGAAGCCCAATGTGGGACTCAATCCTGGAACTCCAGGATCATGCCCCAAGCCAAAGGCAGATGCTCAACTGCTGAGCCACCCAGGTGCCCCTATGTCTTCGATTTCTTTCATCAGTGTCTTAAGTTTTTCAGTGTACAGGTCTTTCCCCTTCGGTTAAATTCTTTTGTTCTTTTCTGTGCAGATGTAAGTGGGATTAAGAAATTTCTCTGATAGTTCATTGTTAATGTACAGAAATACAACATATTTCTGCATATTGATTTTTGTACACTGGAGCCTTATTGAATTTTATTAGTTTTAAGTATTTTGGTGGAGTCTGACTTAGATGCTTTTTCTTTTCCCAAATCCGAATCACTCTGGTTAGGGCTTTCAATACTATGTTGGTTAAAAGTGGGGAGAATGGGCATTCTTGTTTCTGATGTTGAGGGAAAGCGTTCAGTTTTTCATTATGTTGGCTGTACACTTGTGATATATAGCCTTTATTATGTTGAGGTACATTCCTGCTAATCCTTGTTTTTATAATGGATGTTCAATTTTGTCAGATGTTTTTTCTGCATGTTAAGGTGACCTTATGATTTTTATCCTTATTTTGTTAATGACATGTATCATATATCAGGTAATGAGCCATCCTTGTATCCCTGGCATAAATCTCTCAGTTGGTTACAATGTATGATCCTTTTAATGCTGAATATGGTTAATATTTTGTAGAGGCTTTTTACACCTATGGCCATCAGGATACTGGCCTAGAATTTTCTTGTGGTGTCCATTTCTAGTTTAATACCAGGATAATGCTGGCTTTATAAAACAAGTTTGAAGTATTCTCTCCTCTTCCATTTTTTGAAGAACTTGAGGACTAGTTAGGTATTATTCAAATGTTTGGTAGAATTCACCAATGAAGCTATCTGGTCCTTGACTTTTGGCAGGTTTATTTTTTTTCAATTTATTTTTATTTTTTGTTGTTGTTGGGAGGTTTTTGATGACTTGATTCAATCTCCTAATAATTGGTCCCTTCAGATTTTTTATTTCGTGATTGAGACTTGGTAATAGTATATTTTTAGGAATTTTCCATTTCCTCTAGTTGTCAGGTTTGTTGTACTCTGTTCATAGCAGTCTCTTATGATCCTCTATATTTTGGTGGTGTATCAATCATGACAATTTTTGTTTGATTTTGCATCTTTTTTCCTTAGTCTAAAGGTTTGTCAGTTTTCTTTTCAAAAAACCAGCTCTTGGATTCATTGATCTTTGATTCTTTTTAGTTTCTATTTCACATATTCCTACTGTGATCTTTATTTCCTTCCAACAACTTGGGTTTTGTTCCTTTCTTTGTAGTTCCTTGAGGTGTAAAATTAGGTTGAGAGGCTCTCACTTCTTGATACAGACATTTAATGCAGTGAACTTCTCTTAGGACTGCTCTTGCTATATCCTTTCAGTTTTGGTATGTTGTATTTCCACTTGTCTCAATGTATATTTTCTCTTTTGATTTCTTCTTTGACCCACTGGCTGTTCAGTAGCATGTTATTTAATCTCCCATGTATTTGCAAATTTTCCAGTTTGCATCATGTAATTTTCTAGTATCATATCACTATGATCAAAAAAGACACCTGGTATTTCAATTTTCTGAAATTAAAATTTTTTTTTTTTGTGGTACATGTGATCTATCCTGGAGAATTTTCCATGTGTGCTTGAGAAGATGCATATTCTGTTGCTTTCAGAGGGAATTTCTGTATAGTTTCCATTAAGGCCAATGTTTCCATATTGATTTTCTGTCTGGTCTATTCACTGGTGAAAGTGGGATAGTAAAGTCCCCTACTGTTATTATATTGCTGTTTCTTCCTTTAGGTCTATTAACATTTGCTTTATATATTTAGGTACATATTTAGGTTTTCCTATAATATTTACGAAACTGACACCTTTATCATAATAATGTAATGCCTCTTTTTGTCTTTGATTACAATGAATATACCATGCTGGGGGGAAAGAGGCATTTAGTTACTGAACTTTACAAGTAGCACTGAGAACAATTCTAAAATCATGAACACTGATTGGAAAACAGTTAAGTCAGGAAAGAGCAATTCCTGGGGCACCTGCCCGTTTATGGTTACTGTGCCAATCATGGCAATATTGGCCAAATCACAGCCATTCTAGGCTTGAGTTTACCCATCTTTAAGATCAGAGATTTTCTTCTCCTAAAATTCCATAAATTATTACCTGTTTTGCAAACCTCTAGATTACCTATGACACATGGCATATTTAAGGAATTATTTTTTTAAAAAACTTCTTTATTATCCTCTTCAAGAAATGCAGTAGGATCCCTAAACACCAAACATTTAAAAGGCAAGCACAAAGACCAGCCCTATTTGTGTTGCCACCATAGCTGCAGAGGAATGTCTGGCAGTAGGTAATGAATTTAGTTTCTGTCATTACATGGCTCCAACTACACATGGATGTTTTTAGATCAGTTTTTTAAAACTGAGTTAAGGTAATAAACAGGAAATTTTATACTCCTCGTTAAGACTCCATTGGTGTGTCTGAGCTCCTGCTCCCAAAAGGGCCACTAATAGATGAACTTCTTGTATTGCCAAGAACAAGCCTCTCTCGTCTTCCAAATGCTTCATTTACTAAAACACAAATAAATAAGAAATTAACACCAGGAAATGAAGAACCTGTAATATAAAACACAGAGGTGTAGGAATGAACAGTACTGTTTTCTGTCCTACTGTGGACATTTTATGAAAATATACTTAACACTTTATAAAAGGGAAATGAAATAACCAACTAAGAAGTCCAAGTTAACATTCTGAATGAGGTTAATCACATTTTAAGTTGCTCTACCATTTAATTTTCTTTGCCTTGTCCTTGGTTTTATTTATCATGATAAAGTGACTATTTTTTCTTTCATTTTTCTCTGTCTCCTAACCAGCAGAGACCTTTTTTTGGATTTAGAACCTTTTTTCTACATGGAAGATTCAGGAATCAGTGAAGCTATGTCCTCTACCCCAAGGTAATAAACAGCCAGGTTCCTCTGAAGGGAGGGGAGTGGTCCCTCAGAAAGTTGGATTTTGTAAGAATATTGAGAAAAGGCAGATTATTTACACTGGGAAGGGGAGGGCTGTTCTTTGAGACCACATAATATTTCCCTCCAGCTTTCCCATAAATTCAAATTTTGTCATAAATATTTTTTAAATGGTGTACATTTAAACTGTGAAGACAAATTTGTGAACATGAGCAACTCCATATTACATGTGATCCTATTTCCCAAGCGGAGGACATTACAGTATGAACAATAGATCTAACTTATTCAAGCCACACATTTTTCTTGTTTAGAAAAAGGAAAGTAAGATTCTTACCTGATGAGACCGTGCTTATATCCCAGACCCGAAGCCCTTCTTTCTGACCTCCAAAGGCGTAAATAAATGGCAAATCGGGGCAACAGGAAGAACAGAACAGAACTCCCTAGAAGAAAAAACGGAAGGTCAGTGCTTTCAGTCCTTCCAGAAATTCTTGCTCCTATACACGAACTTATCTGAATCCGCTCACTCAGAACCAGCTCATCAGTATCTCTTTTTAACAAGCTTGTAAAGTAGTTCAGAGTCCAAGTGGCAAGACGAAGCCACAAGTTCAGCATGATGGCCGTTCTGCAAGGATGTGTGTACTCTGACTACTCAGGTCTCTAATCTGCTCAGTATTCCCAGAAACTTTTATTTTCCCTTTTAAGCAATGATGTTACTACAGGTCACCATTAAGTAATTTTTAAAATTATTTTTTAAATTTCTAAATTTTTTAATGCTTATTACTAGGTACACGAAAAAGTATCAAAATCACTAAGATAATCACCATTTATGTTTCAGGATAAGATATTCTAGATTTAAATATAAACATTTAAGCATTTAAATATAAGCATGGGATAGTACTATATAACTGTGTCTGTAACTTACTTTCCCCACAAATATTTGTACATACAAACAGATGTGCAGTGTTCTACATCTGCAATTATATTATCTCAGTGCCTGGCATATAGTAGGTGCTCAATAACTATTTGCTAAATGAATTCACGTTTAAAAAAGAAAACCATCGTTATTCTGCTTGAGTCCTAGAAAATCCTCTTGCCCACCCTTCTTACCAAACAACTGTTAATGTTAATCATGTCAGTTGGGAAAGGAATCAGACAGTCACTGATTTTCCTCTAAAACTGTCCTAAGTCATAAACCTCCCATCAAATTTGACTAAGCTCAAGATGAACTTCAACAAATATTCCTAGGGAAAGACGTCAATATAGGTCAGAAACAGAAAAAAGCAGAAAAGAAAGGTGCCCAGAGATTCTTACCATTTTCATGTCCCTAGAGTGAACCAGACTTGGCCTGTCTCCTAATATGTCCCAGATCTTCACATATTTGTCAGCTGATGCTGTCACAAGACAACCCTTGATTTGACTACTTAGATCAAGACCTAAAAGAAGATAAGATTAGTTGTGACTCTGAAATATAGACTTTAATTCATCATAAGTTAATAAAATGAAAGACTATTTGTGCTCACCAGAGATTTCATCATTGTGTGCATTAAGTGTAAAAATTGGCTTATCTGAACGTGCATCCAAGTTATATACAAAGCCATCATCTGTACTAGCCTGGAAAGAGTAAAAAGGGGCAAGATCATGCTACATGGCAATATCATTTAGCAATGGGTAAGCAGTATAAATTATAGTGAAAACCAGCTATTTACCTGAGGAGCTTATTAAAAAATACTGTGAAAGGGCAGCCCTGGTGGTGCAGCGGTTTAGCACCACCTGCAGCCCAGGGTGTGATCCTGGAGACCCGGGATCGAGTCCCGAGTCAGGGTCCCTGCATGGAGCCTGCTTCTCCCTCTGCCTATGTCTCTGCCCCCCCCCCCCTTCTCTGTTTCTTATGAATAAATAAATAAAACATCTTAAAAAAAAATACTGTGAAAAATTTACTTATGTATAAGCAGCATCTGTTCCTGCATGGACTAATTCAGCTAGTAGGTCTACTGTGCAGTAGGTGTGAGGATGAAGCTCTGGTTATGGTGTGGACAAGTGTTAGCGATGTGTAAGCATAAGTCAGATTCAAAGGAACGGAGGCCTGGAAGCACAGCCACTTAAGGTATAGGCTGAGCAGGAGCTCACAGAAGAATCAAAGAGAGGGCCTAACAAAGGAGGTCAGGGAAGCCAAGGAAACAGTGCTTCTGACGAAAGTGATGGATAGTGTCAACATTTTGGCAGAAAGGTTTAATCAGATAAGAGGCAGATCACAGTGGGTTGTTACACTTCTAAGAAAGGGGAGGAAAGAAGGAACCATGAGACAGACCTAGTCAAGGATGAGACACTTGAGCCTGTATGTAGATTGGGGGCAATAGCCATTACTGGAAACAGGGAAGGAGAAAAGGACAAGTGATACAATCTTGGCAGGTGGGCTGTGTGAGGGAACACAAACAAAAGAAGACAAGGTCTCATCCTGGGGAGCCTGGAGGGAAGGGGTAAGCCATTTTATTGTAACTTTTCATTTTCCTAAATATTTTTGATTTAGTACCAATGAAAACTTGTTAGCAAAGAGCCGCAGGAAATGGGTGTGTTTGAGTGTTGAGAGACAACATATGACACAACATTCAAATACAGCTGGGACTTCACTCCTAATCATCATAAAATGGAACTTGGCTTCAGGCCAACAGCGCAGCACCCCTGAACACAGAGATGAGATTAAGTGTGTTCAGAATCATTGCTTCAGGAACCTTATTAAAACTGTCCACAGGGCAGCCCCGGTGGCTCAGAGGTTTAGCCCACTTTCAGCCCAAGGGGTGATCCTGGGGTCCCAGGATCGAGTCCCACGTCGGGCTCCCTGCATGGAGCCTGCTTCTCCCTCTGCCTGTTGTCTCTGCCTCTCTCTCTGTCTCTCATGAATAAATAAATATTAAAAAAAAAAAACCTGTCCACATATCTTAAGAAAGCTGTTTTGCCTTCATTCATAAAGCACTATATATTTTACTTTAGGAAAATTAGGAAGTTCATGGATGTATCATAATTTCTTTAATCTTCTTTTTTTTAAATATTTTTCTTAATTTTTATTTATTTATGATAGTCGGGGGGGGGGGGGGGAGAGAGAGAGAGAGTCAGAGTCACAGGCAGAGGGAGAAGCAGGCTCCATGCACCGGGAGCCCGATGTGGGATTCGATCCTGGGTCTCCAGGATCGTGCCCTGGGCCAAAGGCAGGCGCCAAACTGCTGCGCCACCCAGGGATCCCAATTTCTTTAATCTTCTGAATGAAAGTTGGGATTTTATTTCTCCATGGATTGAAATGTCTGTGGAATCTTTGAATGCTATATAGAAAACTGTTATCCTACATATATTAAGGCTAGTTATAGAAAGAACTTACACTTTTTTCCTATTTGGGAGACTGCTTTTTTTTTTTTTAAAGATTTTATTTATTTATTCATGAGAGACACTGAGAGAGAAAGAGGCAGAGACACAGGCAGAGGGAGAAACAGGCTCCATGCAGGGAGCCTGACGCAGGACTCGATCCCCGGTCTCCAGGATCGCACTCTAGACTGAAGGCGGCGCTAAACCGCTGAGCCACCGGGGCTGCCCCGAGACTGCTATATTAATCAAATAGGCTAGCATTCTCATTACTGGAGCTCCATTTAATTTAAATAAAAGAATATCTTCTTGGATGAACTTAACCATTAAAAAACACAGATTAACCATGCTTAAGATTTCAAAGAAACACATTAGTAATACAATCAAAATCAGTAATTAAAATGTGGCTGAAAATGGCTGGAAATTAGCAAAATCATGGTGACTATTTGTGGCCGATCCACTGTTGTTAAAACAATTTTTTTTAAGCCCTAAAATCTAACTATTTTACAACGTTAGTACAGAAAAAGCAGGGCACCTGGCTGGCTCAGTTGGCAGAGCACGTGACTCTTGACCTCAGTGTTGGAGTTCAAGGCCCATGTTGTGTGTGGAGCCTACTCAAAAAAAAACCCCAAAACCCAAAAAAATAAACACAACAGAAAAAAGCTCTTCAGAGACTCTCTCTACAATGGAATTAATGTCAGTCATTAGCAACCTAGATAAGCAAAACAGTAGTATGCAGTCTTACCAAAAAATGACAAGGTGAAAAGTGATTCCAAGTCACTCTCTCAATCTGCCCACTGAATCGCCACATTCGATGGCTTTCATCTGGACTTCGGCAGTCATACAAAGCCACTGACCTGGACACAGGCAAAGTTACAGTTTTAAGAGTTCAACTTTATACATTTTATGTTTGTTTATAATGAAATGGTAATAAAACAACACTGTGAACTCAAGATCCAATTATTTAAAGCTTGTTTTAAGGTTCTAAAATAAAGTAGAAAAGAGGAGTTGATTTTCACTAACCGGTGGACTCCGGTTCTGTCACCTGAAGGCACTGGTGGCCTCTTGATTTAGTAGCAGGCTTGACTGTATCCAGGCTGAGCCCTCCACTTACACAATGAATCTTATTTCCAAAAGACCAGGACAACTTCAAATTTCCCTGTTCCTAGCAGTGCTCAGAGCCAGATAATCCATGTCTTAGCCAAATTTACTCTCTACAAGCAGCTTACTGTGTTGGGGGAGCCAATGGATAGACGTTTATAATCTGAATGAATCCCAACTAAAAATATAAACCTATCACTCTTCAAAAGAATAAGGAATCAAAATAAAGTCTGCAAGTTGGTTTCTGCTTCTACTCTCTCCCACCTTCAGACCTAATCTGTAAAAACATGCACACATGTGACTGGAAAACCCCTGTGATGGACTGTCAGGGGTCTAATTCTTCACCTCTCCCTATATCCACACCACATCAGTAATGTAGGAATTCTTCCATAAAGGCAGTTTGTTTTCTACTCCGTATTACCTGTTTCAGCTAAGAAAGTAAGAAAGAGTGTACTAGTTCTGAGCCTAGGTCTCAAGAGGCCTTGGTATCTCCGCTTCTGACCTCATCATGAGAACATGGGTGGGCTAGCCCACTGCTCCTATGAGGATGTGAAACACAAGAGAGCCAAATCTCCAAAGGCCCACCAAAACAAGCCAAGATAAGCAGACCTACCAGTTGAATCTAGCTTAAATTAGCTCAGTCTTGCAGTGGCATAAGAAATGTCCCTGAATTTTGAGATACCTATTTCAAAGCAATGGCTAACTCATATGCCCTCTAGGAATCAAAGTAGTTGCTAGTTAGGAACTACATTATTATGACAGAACCACATTCTCTTGCAGACTGAAAGGACCAAAGTTGAAAGGGAAAAGTTTTACTAGAAATTTAAACAGTAATATATTGTATCTGAGCATCGTGATACTTTTTCTGAATTACAGGATAAAAACAGCAGCAATAATTCTTGCAGTGTTTTCTTACTTATCATAGGATCCAGAAATCAGAGTCTGTGCTTCAAATGGATGAAACTGCAGAGTCTGGACCTAACCAGAAAAGACATAAATGAACAGAACTATGTTTGTTTGGTTTTGATAAAACTGCTTAGTAAGAGAACCAATTTCGTGGTATTTGTATACAATTTTCCCTTTGAAACTTAGCACTATTTAAAGAAACAAATGTACTACATAATCAAAAGGACAACACACTTTCAAAGGGGACCCTTATAATGCAGGATTTCTCAAGTCGTGTTTGGCAGAATATTTACATCCCTCAAATGTTAAATATATTGAGAACAAAAAAGGAAGCAGTCAAACTTATCTGGGCAACTCAACACTCTCTGGAAGTCCCACCGTGTACACCAGCTCACTGGGTCCCTGAGTTTGGCAGTAACAGGTCTGTTACATTCTTTAACTTCATCTGGTGACTGGTGCCTGTCTCTTTATAGAGTCTCTGTAAACATGCTACAAAGTACTCATGTTTTTAGTCACTTCATTTTTCTGTCTCCACATTTGCTTTCTAAGATGGGTAGTTCTAACTATCATACAGGGCTCTGTGAGGATGCAATAAGAGAGCATGTCAAAGCACTTTGTAATTCATAAAAAACCATATATAAATGTTTGGAATTATTGATAGCCAACATTTGTCCCATATTTTTTAGAATCCCTTTTATCCACTCAATCACCATACCTTGTCTGTGTGTACGGCAAGGCTAGCTGCGGGTTTCCCCAAGGACATATCCCACAGAATTACAGTGTTGTCAGCTGATGCACTTGCCAGCACATTTCTAAGAAAGGGAGAAGACAAATCAGGTAATCGTTTTTAAAGTCAATAGCACTAAATATAAATCCCATTTTCAATAACATCAAATGGAATAAAATATTAAAGAATAAATTTAACAAAAGCATTCAAGATTTACATATTGAAAACTATAAAAGCCTGAGAAAGAGTATCTGAATGACAGAAAGACGTCCCCTGTTCATGGACTAGAAGACCTAATTAAAAAAAAAAAAAAAAAGGATTATTTTAAGTAATCTCTACACCCAAAGTAGGGCTCAAACTCAAGATCAAGAGTTACATGCTCCACCAACTGAGCCAACCAGGTGCTCTGACTTGATGTTAAGACAGAAATACTACAATTTATAGACTAATCTATAGATTCAATCAATACCTTTCAAAAATCCCTGCAGACTTTTTATTTTCTTTTTGGAGAGAATGGACAAGCTGGTTTTAAAATCCATATGGAGGGGCACCTGAATGGCTGATGGTTGAGTATCTGACTCTTGGTTTCGGCTCAGGTCATGATCTCATGGGTCATGGGATTAAGCCCCGTATCAGGTTCTGTGCTTGGTGTGAGTCTGCTTGAGATTCATTCTTCCTCTCTCTCTCTGCCCCACCCACCTATGCACACACTCTCTAAAATAAATAAGTAAGTAAGTCTTTTAAAAAATTCACATAGAAATACAATGGACTCAGAATAGCCAAAATAATCTTGGAAAAGAGAGCAAAGTTGAAAAGTTCACAGTCTGGATTTCAAAACTGACTGAAAAGCAACAATAATCCTAACAATGTGGTACTGGCTTAAGGATAGCCATACAGGTTAACAGAATAGAATACAGAATAAACCTGAAAATTTATGGTCATTCGTTTCTGACAAGAATGTTAAGATTATCCACTGTTCAATGGGGAAAAGAAGGATTTTTTTCAACAAATGGTTCAGGGATAACTGGGCATCCTCTTGCAAAAGAGTGAAGTTAGACCTCTATCTCATACTACCTCAAAATAAAACATGTTATTACTAACAGAAGAGCTAAAACTATTAAACTCTCAGAAGAAAACAGGTATAAATCTTCATGACCCTGGGTTAGGCAATGGTGTCTTAGGTATGACACGAAAAGCCTAAGAACCAAAAGATGTAAATGAATCAGATATCATCAACATGAAAAACTTTTGTGTTGCAAATGAGATCATCAAGAAAGCGAAAAGACAATTCACAGTATGGGAGAAAATTATTTGTAAATCATGTATCTGATAAAGGACTTGATTCTAGAATATATAAAGAACTTTCAACTAAAGAATAAAAAAACAACCCAGTTAGAATATGGGGAAGGAATATGAATGGATATTTCTCTAAAGAAGATCTATAAATAGCCAATGAGCATGGGAGAAGTTGTTCATTAGGAAAGTGAAAACATGGGATACCACTTAATACTCATAGGACGCCTATAATGAAAAAGATGAACAAAAACAAGTGCTAGCAAAACAGAAAAATTAGCTACCTTGCTGGTGTGAACGGAAATGGTACAGACACTACCATATGACCCTAGCAATGACACCCTTATATATCCTAGAAAATGAAAACACAGACCTGTGTAAAAATCTGTTCACGAATGTTAACAGTAGCATTATTCATAATAGGCAAAAACAAACACAAACCAAATGTCTATTAACTGGTGAATGGATACACAATATGTGGTGTATCTGTTCAAGGGAATATTATTCAGCACTAAAAAGGAACGATGTACTAATAAATGGACCTTGAAAACATTATTCAAAGTGACAGAATCCAGACACAGAAGGCCACATGTCCAGATAGATCCACAGCCAGAAAGATGATTACTGGTTGCCAAGGGCTGGAAGGACAGAAGAATGAGTGACTGTTTATGGGTTGCGTTTTGAATTGATGAAAATGTTATGGAATTAGAAAGTAGGGAGTTGTGCAATTTTGGGAATATACCCCAAGTCACTGAATTATATACTTTAAGGAGTGAATTTTATGATATGTGGTATGTGAACTTATAGCTCAACCTTTTTCAATTAAAAAAGGGCATTAATTACCATTAATAGGAAAAATCAATATGCCTACCTCTTAGGGATCAAGTGCTAATAATGTCATTCTATAAGAGAATACAGGCTTTAAAGCCTAGGAAACCTGAAATGGGCTCCTGGTACTGTCGTTTATTAGCTGTCGGTCTTAAAAGTAAGTCACACTCCCTTGCCTGCCAGTGAGAATGTTACAGCCAGCTTTAAAAAGTACGTGGCTGAGTGACTAGACTATAGCAGGCCCTTGATAAATGTTAGTTGCCTGCCTTTCCTCCTTGTAAAAATACAAATATTCATGAAATTGAAAGCTCATTCTTCAAGATGTAGTTTGAAAGGCCTGGAACAGAAGTCATTAGTGATAGTAATATCTGTCCAGAAAACTAATATGCTGTTAAAATGTTGATGGGTTCATTTTTAAATACTATTTCCTCAAGAAATACTTCCATTACACAAACTGCTTTCAGTTTTATAACTCACGATTTCAGTGACACAGGTAGGGTCTCTTAAGAGGATCATGTATATTCAGATCATGTTACCTTTTTTCTACTCCATGAATTTCAAACTTCTACCATTCAGTCCCATGAACAAGTCATTAATATTTAAAGTCCTTGGCATGTCACAGATTCAATGTTATGTAAATTCCCAATATTTTATTTGTATTCAATGCTTGCCAACAGCAAAAAGTTAAAATTTCACAGTACATTTTTAATCTTAGTCTTTGCCCAAACATCTGAGATTCCTTTCACATTAAAATTCTTGTTTCAAGAGGCTTACAAATAAATTACCACTCTCCCCTCTAAACTCCCGAACACTACACCCCAAGAAGAGCGCTACAATGACAGGATGAATGAACAGAGTACATGCATTTGGTTACTGGCAGCATTTTACTAGAAACCAAGGTCCTCAACTAGCAACAACAACTTGTTACTCTTCACATGATCCCAAACTCTATGCACCAGGATATGTATGGAGAATATTTAAAAGCATTCTGTACGAAGAGAGGGGAAAGGAGAACCAAGGTCTAAAATAAGACAAAGTGGAAGAGTTAAGGAACAAAGATACATGTGGCACTGCAGTCAAGATGTGAGTGCAGCTGGGGTGGGACAGGGGTATAGGTGCTGGCAGTGTCTAAATGGAGCCAGGGGATTGTGGCTGGGGAAAGGCACTGCTGAGAGGCTGTTCCCTCAGAACACACTTTCAGTTATTCAAATCAATAGCTGCTATATAAGAATTTAATACATATATAATTACTGTGACAGTTCAGATTTGTCAACGAGTGGATTCCCAAAAGCATGACACACTCACAGTCGGCCTCTTATTTATCTGCCCATTACAATAGTCAGGAACAGACCCAATTCAGACAAAATCTGGGGAAGCTTTAAAAACAAACCACCACAATAGATTCTTGGGCCCTTGCTCCAGATATGACTCAATCTTGAGGGGATTAGAGCCCAGGAACTTGTACTTTATTTTTTAAGTTTTATTTACTCATGAAAGAGAGAGAGAGACAGACAGAGACTGGTGCAGAGACACAGGCAGAGGGAGAAGCAGGCTCCCTGTGGGGAGCCCAATGCAGGACTTGATCCTGGATCCTGGGATCAGGACCTGAGGTGAAGGCTGACGCTCAACCGCCAAGCCATCCAGGCATCCTTGTACTTTACTTTTTAAAAAAGATTTTGTTTTTTTTAAGTAATCTCTACACCCCACATGGGACTTGAACTCACAACCTCGAGATCAAGAGTTGCATGCTATACTGATTCAGCCAGCCAGGTGCCCCAGGACTTGTACTTTAAAGAGTTACCCAGAAGATTCTGACTTGCAGGTAAGTTTGGGAAATACCAACATAATCTATTATCTTAGGTCCATTTCATCAAATGGTTTTTTTTTTTTTTTAAGATTTATTTTTGTAAGTAATCTCTACACCCAACCTGGGGCTTGAACTGAGATCAAGAATCACATACTCTACCAAATGAGCCAGCCAGGTGCCCCTCACCAAATGATTAACTCCGAAGACGTATGAACACAAACAAAAAGACAGGATATCCCTAGGTAAGCCAGCACTCTGGGATCCGTTTAAGAATGCTCATAATTACAAAGTATCCTGTAAAACAGAACTGCTAAGAAAATGTGCCTTGGGCAATCCAGTTCGTTCTCATTCTTCAAGTAAACTAAGTTAATGCTCACCTCCCTTGCCTCAGTAGCCCCTCAAACCAGTTATGCTGTTAGGAAAATGGCCTTTTGGGGGTCCCTGGGTGGCACAGCGGTTTGGTGCCTGCCTTTGGCCCAGGGCGCGATCCTGGAGACCCGGGATCGAATCCCACGTCGGGCTTCTGGTGCATGGAGCCTGCTTCTCCCTCTGCCTATGTCTCTGCCTCTCTCTCTCTCTCTATCATAAATAAATAAAAATTAAAAAAAAATTAAAAAAAAAAGGAAAATGGCCTTTTGGACTAATTGTTGTTTAAGGATCAGGATAAAGAATATATGGATGACACATGCAAAACAATGAAGTGGAACTCTTATGCTGCATATAAAAATTAACTCAAAATGGATCAAATACCTAAACCTAAGAGTTAAGACTGTAAAACTATTAAGGGAAAAACTTTATGACAAGGATTTGGCAATCATTTCTTGGATTTAACACTAAATGCACAGGCAACAAAAGTAAAAATAAACTGACTACATCAAAATTAAAAACTTCTGTGCATCAAAGGACACTATCAAAAGAGCTAAAGGTGATCCACTAAATGGGGGAAAATATTTGCAAACTGTGTATCTGATGAGAAGTTATATCTGGAATATACAAAGAACTACAACTCAATGAAAAACCAAAGAATTCAATTCAAAACAGGGCAAAGGATTTTTTATTTTATTTTATTTTTTTTTTAGGGCAAAGGATTTAAATAGACAGTTCTCCAAAGATATACACAAACGGGCCACAGGCACCTGAAAAGTGCTCCTCAAAATGGTAAACACAGACCTGCCATGGGAGCCAGCAATTTAACTTTTGGGGATAAACGCAAAAGAACTGAAAACTGGACTTAAAAACCGGTATTTGAACATCCATGTGCATAATGGCAGCACTGCTCACACAGCCAAGAGGTGGAAGCAACCCAAGTATTCATCGACAGATGGATAAACAAAATGTGGGCTAACTGAACAGTGGAATGTCATTCAGCCTTAAAAGGAAAGAAATCTTGTCGCATGCTGCAGCATGGATGAGCTTGTGCTAATTGAAATAAGCCAGTGACAAAGGGCAAATATTCTATATGATTCTACCTATATGAGGTAACTGGAAGAGTGGATTCACAGAGACACAAAATAGAGTGGTGGTTACTAGGGCCGGGCCTGAGGGTGGCAAGAATGAAGAGTTATTGTTTACTGGGCACATAGCTTCAGTTTTGGAAGATGACAAAAGTTCTGGAATTGGATGGTGATGATGGTTGCACAGTAATGTCCACTGAACTCTATAGCTAAAACACAGTTAAAATGGTAACTATTATGTATATTTTACCACAGTTAAGTCAATTAAAAAAATGTGGATGAGATTTTGTGCAAACTAAATAAACCGAGAGAAAAATCTTCCATGAAAAGAAGTACAATTCAGCACCACTGGCACTGCAGTACAGTTTTATCCTAGTGGTGCTGGGAGGGCACTTGGTCACCAAATATGTAACGAGCCCAAGCTCCTACCAAGCCTCAAGCTGGCAGGTGATGTAGGGGCTGCACAGATACAGAGAGCAGAGCTCCTGCCTTAAGTGCCATATACCGTGGGAAAGGGAAATAAGACATGGACACAGAGACCCCCAAAGCACAACACAGAGAGACAGGTGTAGGCATGAGGAAAGATGACAGTGGTTATAGTCTCTAACAATCCTCCAAATGTTGTTTCTTTTTACCTGATCAGCTTATTCCAAGAAAGGTCCAGGACAGCATCGGTATGCCCCTCTGCTGAGGAACTCTGTAATAATTGTTTAATTATTTTTTGTATTAAAGTGCTCCCTATAATTGATATGTTAATTTGAAAGATTCTTTAAATCTTAAAGGCTACTGTTTGATCTTAAGCAAACGTGCTTGAAGACCTAAAGAAAGAAATACTTTGTCTTCCTGTTACTTTAGAGATCCATGATAAATACTTTTTACAGAAAAGAAACTATAATAGTTCTTAATCTAGGTGGTACAGTTCTATAAATACCAATCCCCACCCCCAAAGTTAAGTTTAAAAGCTACAGGAATTAATACATAGATATTTAGAATTCAACATACTAAAGGCTACAGAGAAATTTTTCAAAAATTCAAACCAGCATATTAGTGTGAATAGTTACTATATATCAAAAAAGATCATAACCTGAGAGTAAATTATTTTGTGTCAAGGATGAATAATTGACGAATGGAAGTTCTGTGCAATCAGAGATCAATTTTTCCTTGGAAGGACCTTTTGAAACTAGAAACTACAGTAATTTTATAACTATCTGTCCTGTTCCACTCAAGTATCTAAATGAAAAAGTCTATGTTCTCCATCCCATCAGTAAACTTGTCATTAGAGTTTAAGTAATTATTAACTTGATTACCTTCTTTCCTTTCTTTTTCTTCTTTTTTGATAGCTTACTTCCAAGTGTGAAGACTGGCTCTAAAGAGTCTACTATATCAAGGTCCCACACTTCAATAACAGGGGTCATATTTCCCACAGCAATATAATTTCCTACAGGAGGAAATGAATATTTGATTTAAAAAACTTCTAATGAAAAATACTGCACTGTAGACCGAGTAATGGCTTAGCGTACTTTCTCTCAAACTTTCATATGCATGTGTTATCACTTGAATATTGTTAAAATGCACAGTTTCAGGAGGTCTTGAGTAGGCCCCTACATATGCATTTCCAACCAGTTCCCAGGTGATGCCAATATGGTGCAGCTGACTCTTGAACCATAATGTGAATAACAAGGGCACAGTCTCTTGGCCCTAGGTCCCTACTTAGGTCCTGAGAACAAAATCTGTCTCTACCGGGCAGCCCCCGTAGCGCAGCGGTTTAGCGCTGCTAAGCCTGGGGTGTGATCCTGGAGACCCGGGATCGAGTCCCACTTCAGGCTCCCTGCATGGAGCCTGCTTCTCCCTCTGCCTGTGTCTCTGCCTCTCTCTCTCTCTCTCTCTGTGTGTCTCTATGAATAAATTAAAAATCTTAAAAAAAACAAAAAAACCTAAAAAAAAAAAAATCTGTCTCTTTCAAGACCTTCACCAGTGTCTTGAAAATGCGGATTTACTCAGACCAAGAATGTGAATAAGCATGGCAAACGAGGCATTAAGGTAGGAGTATTATCAGATTTTACTTTTATTAACAAGTAGGATGGAGCAACTAGTAGTGTGCAGCTGTAGCCAAAAATATTAACATGAGAACCTACTTTCCACTTCATTTTGGTTTTACCTGATGCTGAGCAAGGTTATGCCACTGAACTCTCCAGACACATGATGCTAGTTTATGCTGGGTTTTATGATAACTTCACATAGTTTTGCAACCCCTAATGCTGTCAGCCTCCTGTCTACAGCAGAGTAGCTAACCTCTTTATCTGAAGTCTGGAGATATACAGACTCAAAACAATTAAGTGATTGTGTTTTAAGAACTATGTAACTTTATAAAATAATTTCATAAAAAAATCAACAATTCTGAAAACATTCATATAGAATATATAACTTATGTGGCTAGGAGTAACAGAAAGGACTAGGAACCACTGAGTAATCTTAGCTTTTCTAATTACCTGTAGAATCATCTGGGCTAGGATCAAAATTCAGCCATTCCACACTCAGAGGATACGCAGACAGTAGTATATCATGATGCACATAAAAAGAATCTTCTTCCTGATTATAAACTGAAAAAAATAAGAACGAGACTTTATTGAGTCAGAATAAGATATCACATCCCACTGAAAAGGACATACTCTCCCTGTTAAGCCTACTGGAGCCCATGTGCTTCAAGTGAGACACATTTGATGGCATGGAAAGGAGCCTCTAAAGTCGTTACTGCTAGGCAAAAATTCTGCAGATCTCATCCATTCCTGGTGTGTCCAAGGGAACAAGAACAGTGACAAGAGAACTAACGGTTGCCTGAACACTCTACCTGCATGTGCACTGGCTATCTCTTGGTCCACCCACTACAGAAAACAAATGTTTACAGAAGCTCTACAGAGAGTACTTTATTATTATCTTTTAAAGGTCTATCTGGCTACAAGAATAAACAAATAAAAAACAACACTGGAGAGAAATAACTTATATTTAGAAATCTAAATGCTTGTCAGAAATTACTTCTTTAATATTTAAAGATCAACAATGTAAATAAAGCTCTTGAGAACATTCTTTTGGAATATGACAACTAAAAGTATCGGCTCTGGGCAGCCTGGGTGGCTCAGTGGTTTAGCGCCGCTTTCAGCCCAGGGCATGATGCTGGAGACCCGGGATCGAGTCCCACGTCAGGCTCCCTGCATGTTGCCGGCTTCTCCCTCTGCCTGTGTCTGTGCCTCTCTCTCTCTCTGTGTCTCTCATGAATAAATAAATAAAATCTTAAAAAACAAACAAAAAAAAGAATTGGCTCTTTATCCTTCAGAGTTATAATATCAAGGAGCAAAAATACTGTTAAAATCAATGACTAAGAAATCTTTAAAAAATCATATAATGGAATACTGATAAAACAGAGCCTAAATAATCAGAAGCTCCCCCCAAATATGCTTTTTATTAGAAGGAAGCAATCTTAAGAGAGGCTACAGATATTTAAAGAAATTCCTCAGACCACTTTCTAGATATGTCTTCTGAGACAAAGGAAATAAATACTGATTTATTTATATATATTATATATTACATATATTATATATGTTATATATATTATTTATTTATTATATATTATGTATTATTTATATTATTTATTATTAAATAAAAATAAACTACTGGGACTACATCAAAATAAAAAACATCTGAACAGAGAAGGAAACAATCAACAAAAACCTACAGAATGGGAGAAAGAATTTGCAAATGTCATATCTGATGAAGGGTTAGTATTCAAAATATATAAAGAACATATAAAACTCAACACCAAAAACCAAATAATCCAATTTAAAAATGGGTGGAAGACATGAATAGACATTTTTCCAAAGAAGACATACAGATGGCCAATAGATGGAATGATGCTCATCCTCACTGTTCAATCAGGGAAATATAAAACAAAACTACAATGAGATACCACCTCACATCTCTTAGAATGGCTAAAATCAACACAAGAAACAACAGATGGTGGCAAGGATGTGGAGAAAGAGGAACACTCTTGCACAGCTGGTGGGAATGCAAACCCATGCAGCCACTCTGGAAAACAGTATGGAGGTTCCTCAGATAAGTTAAAAATAGAACTACCCTAACTATCCAGCATTGTACTACTAGGTCTTTACCTAAAGAATACAAAAATACCAATACAAAGGGGTACATGCACCCCAATGTTTACAGCAGCAGTATCTACAATAACCAAATTATGGAAGAGCCCAAATGTCCACCAATTGATGGATAAAGAGGTGAAATATATACATATACACAATGGAATATTTCTCAGCCATAAAAAATAAAATCTTGCCGCTTGCAACGATGTGGATGGAGCTAGAGAATATGCTAAACGAAATAAGCCAGAGAAAGACAAATGCCATAGTTTCATTCATATGTGGAATTTAAGAAACAAGCAACAGGAAAAAAAAAAAGAGAGAGGCAAACCAAAAAACAGACTCTTAACTATAGAGAACTGATGGTTACCAGAATATAAGTGGGTGGAGGGATGGGTAAAATAGGGGATGGGAATTAAGGAGTACACTTGCTGTGATAAGCACCAGACAATGTATGGAGGTGTTAGATCACTATATTGTACACCCGAAACTAGTATTACATTGTATTATTAACCAACTGGTATTTAAATAAAAACTTAAAAAAAAGTTTCCTCAGACCTCTACATCTGGGTTAGATCCTAGATCAGCAAATTCCATGTCATGTTCTATCATATCACTTTACATATGCATATTCAAAATGATTAAGCCTAGGGTCCTGCAAGAACCTCAACTATGGTTAATGTACTCATCTTACATTTTAGATAAAAAATGATGATGATGCTTTAGAAGAATCTTCTTTTAACTTCTTAAACCCCTAATACTCAGTAAATTCAAAGGAATGGCTGCAGTAAGCTCTCACAGGAGGAACATGTGTGTAAAAATCAATGGCAAACTGGAACAGAGTTGTCAATTTTCTGAAATTAGAACTGGTTTCTAAAAAATTTCCCATGGTTTTCATTTGAAATGTGTAAAAATGCTCAAAGATCATTAGAAGACTAACTTCACACTGAAGTATCTGTTATTTAAAGCCTTTTCATTTTAAAAATAGATCCACAACGGCCCTGGATTAAAATGGCCTAATCTACAGGCTTCCTGAAAGGAAGCCTTAAAAAATGTAGAGTTCCAGAAATCCAAGCTACAAAATGGAGTGACAAAGTAACCTAAAAAATGTCAAAGAACATTAACCATAATTTTAATTTTTGAGCTATGCAACTGTATTTCCTATAATAAAGGGCCTTAGCCTAATATCTGTAAAGCTTCAAATTTTAAAGACAAATGACTAGTAGATTGTTGCGGAAGGACAGACATGTCTGAGGATGCACGCAGGAGAAGGGGCAAGAAAAACAAAAGGGGAAATCTAGAGGCAGAATACTGTAGACATCTTGACGGTCTAGATTTTTTTTAGAAAAGTTCATTCAATTAATGTTTGTTGACTCAGTAAACAGCAACATTAAACATATCTGATTTAAAAATCCAAATGAAAAAGAAATACTCCAGTGTCTACTTTAGAGTCAAAGCATTCACCTCTGGTGGTGGTGCGAATATTCCTTGAACTGGGAAAGACAACCAGAGGAATGGAAGCCTCTGCATTGAATTTTGTGAAGAAACAAATGGGAAATACCTGAAATGACTCTGTGGAAAAAAGCAGAATAAAAACCTGTCTATTGTGTATAATCTTTGCCACATAAAGAAAAAGTACCCAGAAAAGACACTGGAGTAAAAAGCACGTGCAACAAGTTATGTTGGAGTAAAAGGACTGTAATTGTTTCCTGTATTTTTATATGGCTTTACTTCTAGGTTTTTCTCCAATGGGGGGAGAGGGAGAGTGAAAAATTGGCAAAAATCTTCAAATAAAAGACTAAAAACCCCCATTAGCACCTTTTGGGAGACCTATATCCATAAATAAAGTCAGGTACCAAAGCAACAACCAGGATACCTATAGACTGTATATAATTAACCACTTAACTTAATGAGATCCAGCAGGATCTGGTACCTGAAAATTCACAACAGTAACTATTTGTGATTATTTTCATCTTAGAGAACCTTTCCATAAGGGCTGGTCCCCACTTACCGTGCACCTCTAAATTGCACTGGTCTTGTTCAGCTCTGCCACACACTATGAGATTGTCGCTGGGCTTGATCAAGAAATCTTCACGTTCATATTGTTCCTAAGTGGAGAGAACAAGTCATTAACCAGAAGCAGATACTTGGTAAGGTTTTCCAAACACTTAAGAAGCATAATTAGAAAAGCCACACAAACATTTACCGTATCTTTTAGAGTAACATAAGGATCTTGATCATTACTTCCATAGACTGTAAGACCCAAGAGAGATTCACCAAGAGTTTCAGTATCTGTAAGAATTCATAAATTGAAATGACATGTTATTTCAACAAAAGCATTTTCCTAAGGTATCCCATCTTTAGACTTAGCTCCAACTGTCTATTTCATAACTAACTGGATCATCCATAGTCAGAAAATACTGAATAAACAACAGGAATTTAAAAGCCATTTATAGGGGCACCTGGGTGGCACAGTCAGTTACATGTCTTTACTCTTGGTTTCAGTGTAGGCCATGATCTTAGGGTCTGAGATCAAGCTCCACACTCCTCTCTCTCTCAAATAAATAAGTAAACCTTACAAAAAATTAAATAGAAGCCATTTACATTCGACCTCAGAATGCATACTTGATAGTTTTGGTATTCACAATGTTCTAATAAAGGAATTAAACTGTAAAGCTCTTAGAAAAATATTAGCTCTCTGCTCAGATTCTCTAACTTGCTCCTTGTAGTCATTATCAAAAGTATAGTCATGGGGCGCCTGAGTGGCTCAGTTGGCTAAACACCTAACTCTTGATTTTGGCTCAGGTCATGATCTCAGAGTTGTGAGATCAAGCCCCGTTTTGGGCTCTGTGCTGGGCTTGGAGCCTGCAAAGATTCTCTCTTTCTCCCTCTCCCTCCATGGCCCCCACCCCAAGTATAGTTATTATTGAAGTCATTATTAAAAGGAGGTAAAATTACCCTGAAACACTGGAATTGACACAGAATAAGGGTTGTCTGGTCAAATAAAAAATGATGGGTTTCACAAAGTTAAATGGGTTTATTACAAGATTTCTCAGAACTGCTGATATGTTAATTTGCTGTATGACTCTGAAAAAGGTACTATTATGCCTTTTTCACTAAACTTTTCTCAAATTGGATTTCTCTTACAGCATATCTGCAAGGGTGACCTAGAGGAGACCCCAAATAACAAACTCAGGGAAAGAAATATATTCTAATTGTTAGGGAAGCTACTTTAAGGAGGCAGGACTAATTGGTCAGAGATGGGAATTTCAACTGGATAAGAGTGAGCCAATAATCCACACAGTGTAGGATATTAATGAGCAGTTTTCTTTTTAAAGATTTTATTTATTTGTGAGAGTGAGAGAATATGAGCAAGAGAGCAGGAGGAGAGGGAAAGGGACAAGCAGACTTCCCACTGAACGGGGAGTCTGACGTGGGGGTCAATCCCAGGACCCTGAGGTCATGACCTGAGCTGAAGTCAGATGCTTAACTGACTGAGCCACCCAGGTGCCCCAAGCAGCAGTTTCTGAATGCCATTTCTCCAGGCAGGGTTAACTTTTCCTTTCTTTGTGTTCCCATGACACTCTGTCATAGCAGGACTAGGACTCAACCTAGTCCTAAGTTTAGGGGTACACAACCCAGAGTCCAATGGAAAAAACTATTCTCTGCATCTAATGAAATGTACTGCAACAGTAAAGGCTTTAGAGCAAGAGAATGTTCAATCCTCAGCTCCCCTGTTCACCAGCTGTGTGGCAGTCATTTCATCTTTGTAAGCCTCTCTTTTCTCTATAAAATGGGGGTAATAACTTCTCTCTCATTATTGCAAAGAGACAGGACCTACAGATTAAAAAACATTTTTTTTTCATTAGGGTATAGTTGAAACATGTTAGATTCATGCGTACAACATAACAATTTACCATCTCTTATAGATCATTCCATGCTCACAAGTGTAGCAACCATCTGTCACCATACAATGCTGTGTATATATTTTTTGACTATATTCCCTCTGCTGTACCTTTCATCCCCATGACTTACTCATTCCATAACTGGAAGCCTGTATCTCCCACTCGCCCCCCCTTCACCCATTTTGTTCATCCCTCAACCTGAGTTACAGGTCATACCCACTACATGCAATAAAATATACTGCTTTTTCAAATCTTAGTTTAGTGGGTTAGCTGATTTTCTAAACCAGTTTAGGAAACATGCTATCTGCCCTAGTCTTGAGCCAGATTACTTAACTGGCATAAAGGACAACAAAAGCTCAGAGTAAAGCTCTGGGACACTAGAGGCATGATCTAATACAAATACACTGAGCTTGTGATTAGAAACCAGAAGTGGGGGGATCCCTGGGTGGCTCAGCGGTTTAGCGCCTGCCTTTGGCCCAGGGCGCGATCCTGGAGTCCCGGGATCGAGTCCCACATCGGGCTCCCGGCATGGAGCTTGCTTCTCCCTCTGCCTGTGACACACTCTGCCTCTCTCTCTCTCACTCTATGTCTATCATGAAAAGAAAGAAAGAAGAAAGGAAAAGAAATAAAGAAAGAAAAAGAAGAAAGAAAGAAGAAGAAAGAAAGCAAGAAAGAAAGAAAGGAGGAAATGAAGAGGAAGAAGGAAGAAGGAAGGACGGACTAAATACTAGTAAAGAAGAAATAACTAAAGAAAGAAGAAAGAAAGAAAGAAAGAAAGAAAGAAAGAAAGAAAGAAAGAAAGAAGAAAAGAAAAGAAACGAAACCAGAAGTGGGGGATCCCTGGGTGGCTCAGCGGTTTGGCGCCTGCCTTTGGCTTGGGGTGCGATCCTGGAGTCCTGGGATCAAGTCCCGCGTCGGGCTCAAGGCATGTAGCCTGCTTGTCCCTCTGCTTCTGTCTCTGCCTCTCTCTCTCTATCATAAATAAGTACATAAATCTTTAAAAAAGAAAAAAAAAAAAAAAAAAAAAACAGAAGTGAGTGAATTCTAACCTGGGTCGCCTTCCTCATCATATTTATCTAAGTCGTACTCAGCCAGCTCATCATCATCCAGCGTCCTGTCGTCCTCTGGGTCACCATCTTCCAGGGGCTCCCTTGGTCGTGCCTGGGTACGTGCACTCTGCATGCCATCTTCTGAAGGATCACCTGTCTCCTCTTCATCACTGCCACCTTCTTCTCTATGCCAAGAAACAAAAAAGATAAATCACCCAAATGGTACTGATCAATAATAGGACCACCCTGTCATCACTGTTTAAAATTTAATTTCATCTGGACTTGACTTTAGACATCAGCAATCTTAAACTTACTGTAATTTTTCCTTTGCTTCAGCAATGAGACGTTTTACTTCTTCTTTACTAAGCTCTACCTATAAGAGAGCAAACATTTCATTACAATACAGTTAAGGAAATCATTATAAATCTCAAAACGTTTGCAAACTAATATAAAATATAACTTCAAAAGACATAAAAAAAAATCAAACTTCAATCTAGACTCTCTAAATTTACTGTAAACGGAGTTTTTACCATCCCTTTTAAAAAATCCCCTTAAAGGGCCGCCCCGATGGCACAGCCGTTTAGTGCTGCCTGCAGCCCAGAGTGTGATCCTGGAGACCCAGGATCGAGTCCCACATCGGGCTCCCTGCATGGAGCCTGCTTCTCCCTCTGCCTGTGTCTATGCATCTCTCTCTCTGTGTGTGTGTCTCTCATGAATAAACAAGTGAAATCTTTTTTTAAAAAAATCCTCTTTAAAAAAAAAAAAAAAAATCCTCAGTCTACTTCCCAGACTTTTTGAAAAAGACTAACTTTTTAAACTGGCTTCTAGGATAGTCCATCTCATTTTCATTCAATTATTCTGATTTCTTCTTGGCTACTTCTCATTTTCCTTATGGGTACTCCTAAACAAACCATCCTTCCTTGGTCCCCTGCTTCTTCCCAGTTTTCACTGCCAATTATTCACTCATTACACTGTCACTTCCTCACAAAGCACATTCATTCTGAAGACTAAAACTATCACCTCTGAACTGATTATCCCAAACTCACCCTTCTCTAGTCTCATACCCCTGTTCCACCTAATTTTCCTTCTCTCTCTCTTTTTTTTTTGAAGATTTATTTGAAAGAGAGTAAGCAGGGGGTAAGGGCAGAGGGAAAGGGAGAGAGACTCTCAAGCACACTCTGTGCTAGGCTGGGAGCCTGATGCAGGACTCAATCTCACGACCCTGCAATCATGATGTGAGCCAAACTCAAGAGTCCGATGCTTAACCAACTGAGCCATCCAGTTCCATCTTCCCAGCTACCTTTATGAATCTACTTGAAGATCCTGTTCAAAAGGATCATTGGAATCATTCTCTTTACTTCAAAGCTGACATTCCTTTGCCTAATCAATGCTTCAATACCTTTTAAAACAATCCCTGCTAACCTCTAAGATCCTTGAAGACAAAAATCAACCTGTCATTGTGTTTACACACATAGTTCAGTGTTCAGCCCATGGTAGGGATGCTTGATGATGATAGGTGATGAATCAGTCACTCAGTTTGCACTAAACCACCTCTAGTGATACAGAAATTCTCTTGAGGGATGACGTTCATTGTTCCAACAGTTAAGGGCTTTTAAGTTTAATTAAAAGATATTTCTTTTTATTTTTAAAGATACTTTCCTAATTACTCTCATTGATCCCAGTTTTGCTGGGATTTTGTAGAATAAACTCAGTATCTTCTTCCTATTTTGACTTTGTAGAATAAACTCAGACTCTTTAAGCAGCGGTTGCCAAATTTTTCTGCAATCAGAATCATGGGGGAACGGGGGGGGGGGGGGGGGGGGGCGGGGAAATCTTCTAAAACTCCAGACCAATTAAACTACAATATATGGGAGTAGGGCACAGGTACTGTGTGGCACTGGAACTCATCCTCTGGAGATCAACCAGGCTCCACCAACAGAGCCAGCCAGGTGCCTCAGGCATCAGTATTTTTCAAAGCTCCCTAAGGGGTTCCAGTGTGTAGACATGTTGGGAACTTATATAGTTTTTAAAAGCTAACAAGTCTCTCTCTTTTTTTTTAAAGATTTTTTTTTAACTTTTTTTTTTTTAATTTTTATTTATTTATGATAGGCACACAGTGAGAGAGAGAGAGGCAGAGACACAGGCAGAGGGAGAAGCAGGCTCCATGCACTGGGAGCCCGACGTGGGATTCGATCCCGGGTCTCCAGGATCGCGCCCTGGGCCAAAGGCAGGCACCAAACCGCTGCGCCACCCAGGGATCCCTTTTTTAAAGATTTTATTTATCCATTCATAGAGACAGAGAGAGAGAGAGAGGCAGGTAGAGACACAGGCAGAGGGAGAAGCAGGCTACATGCAGGGAGCTTGACGTGGGACTCCATCCCAGGTCTCCAGGATCATGCCCCGGGCTGCAGGTGGCGCTAAACCGCTCTGCCACCAGGGCTCCCCTTGTCTCTTTTTAATCAATAATTAATTTCTAATGAGATAATTTCCTGGCACTATTCTCTCTCTATATATATGCATTGAGTATCTACTGGAGCCGAACACCAGAGAAAATGGTGAATAAAATAAGCCCAGGGGCACCTGGGTGACTCAGTGGCTGAGCATCTGCCTTTGGCTCAGGGCGTGATCCCGGGGTCCTGGGATCGAGTCCTGCATGGGGATCCCCCAGGGAGCCTGCTTCTCCCTCTCCCTGCATCTCTGCCCCTCTCTCTTCTCTCTCGTGAATACATAAAAACCTTAAAAAAATACCCCACCAAAACCCAAAAAACAAGCACAGTCTGCGTGCCCTGGTGGAAGCTAAACCTTCAAGGGCTCTGCCAATCCCTCATTCCTGTTAACTTCACCTCCCGATACTTACATTCCTATCACGTTTCAAGGCCCCCCTTTCATTCATAGCATTTACTCCCACTGACATCTACATACATGTCGACTCCATACAGGCAGGGAAGTTTTGTTTTTATGCCTAGCCCTAGACCCTGAACAATGCTGCAAACATAGAAAGCCCTGAGTAAAGATCAGGTGAACAACTTAAGTAATCTTCATCTCTCCTCTGGACTCGTTGTCGAACTTCTGCAGGTTTTTCCTTCACGATGTGCCATGTTTACCTCTCATCCCCCAATGCCACATCAACATCTCACTTGGATCCCCGCGAGACATTACTATTCAACTCCCAGCCTCAGGACATCATGGTCTCCACAGCAGTTTTCTACACCGCAGCTCCCATCCTGCTCCTCCGGACTCCGAGCCCATGAGTGGACGCTGGTTTCACACACGAGCTCCCTCTTCTCGCTGTGCCTGGACACGCCCTGGGCTGCGTGTGAAGCTTCGGGGCCGTCAAGAAGGGGCTGCGGATTTCCCACTCTGGGCAGCACCCCGCCCCCTCCCGCCGCCAAGGCCACGTGCGCGCGAATTCGGGGGGTAGGGACCGAGAGGGCGCGCGGCCCCCCTCACCACACCCGGGCCGTCACGCCCGCCAGGCCCGGCCGCGTGGAGGGGGCCCAGGTTCTCCAGGCGGGCCTGGACGAGGATGCCGCGAAGAGGCCGCTCCCCTTCCCTCCCGGCGACCGGGCCTCACCTTGTCCGGCGTCTCTTTGGCCACGCCGCAGCGGACCCAGGCCACGCACGTCACCTGGCGACTGCGGTTCATGGTCCTCACCTCAGGGACGCCTCGCGCTACAGACTCGGCCCCAGCAGCACTGGGACCCCCGCCGCCCCGCGGCCGTCGCCGTCGCTGACAGCCCTGCGCCGCGGCCCGCACACAGCACACGCGCACGCCGGCGTTTCTGCGCGTCCGCGCCCGCTTCTGACGTCATTCCGCGGCGCCGCGGAAAGGGCTGGAAGCGGAAGCGGAAGCGGCTGCGGCAGCGGCTGGGCGCGGCGTCCAGGACGTGAGTGACGCGGGTGGGCTCTTGACGACGTCACTCCTGTGACGGTCTCTGCGGGCTACGCGGAGGCCGCAGGTAAAACTGGAGCCGTCGGGGTCAGAGACTTTCACTTTGCCTGCAGTTCCTTTTTCTTTTTTTTTTTTTTAAGATTTTATTTATTCATGAAAGAGAGAGAGAAGCAGAGACACAGGCCGAGGGAGAAGCAGGCTCCATGCAGGGAGCCCGACGTGGGGCTCGATCCCGGGACCCTGGGAGCACGCCCTGAGCCAAAGGCAGGCGCTCGACCACTGAGCCACGCGGGCGTCCCTGCGCCTGCAGTTCCATAGGCTTTTCACTGACAAATGGTGGCTTGTGGTTTTCTCCTTTTAAAGCTTTCTCCCGAGTGGACTTGTCCTCCCAGGGCGACACCTCCGCCGTTACATTTCACTACATTCTTGGGTGTGACTTCCTCACCGTGAAGCACGTAGCACGGATTATGAACCTAAGTGCGCACGAGGGGCTGTAGCAGCTGCAAAGGGCTTAGTATGCGCCAGCTACGATCTAAATGCCTTATGTTAGCTTGGTTACTTCTTAAGCCTGTGTGGGAAGTCTTTTTTTTTTTTTTTAATTTTTAAACATTTTTATTTATTCATGAGACACACAGGCAGCGACACAGGCGGAGGGAGGAGCAGGGTCCCTGCGGAGCCCGATGCGGGACTCGGTCCCGGGACCCCGGGGTCACGCCCTGGGCCGAGGGCAGACGCCCAACCGCTGAGCCGCCCCGGTACCCTGGGGGTCCTACTCCCCTCTTACACACAGGGGTCCCACAGCCGGTGATGGTGCCGCTAGGACGCGACCCCTGGCGGTGTGACCCTAGAGACCCCTTGTTACCTGTGCCGCGCTCCTCAGCTAAGGTCAGAGTCACCTATTCCAGGAAGTGTCCGTGGCTAGAGGGGACTGCAGAGTGGCAAGTCTTCGCATCTGGGTTTGACTTCCTTCTTGGCTGTGTGGCTCTGTCTAGCTCATCTGCCCCCTCTGAGCTTCCATCGGGCTCTCCTACCTCAGATAGGGAAGCAAAACCAGGAGAGTGGCTACAATGGGAAGTATATGGTCTGCCCCTGTTGCATCGCCAAAGTGGGCTGTCCACCCGTGGGGTCAACTCATGGACATTTTTGCAACAGATCTGTCTTCACGTAAAATATTTTACATGGTTCTCAAAACAACACTGATGAGACATCAAGAATTACCTCCATTTTTAAGGTGAAGTTCGCGGTCACTAGCCTTACTACCCTGAGATCGCCCGTGGGTGGAAACTGCAGAACTCCAACCAGGCACCATGGTCTCTCCCCACTTGGCCGAATCCCCTTGGGCTCTACCAGCCTGAGGAGGGATCCTCTCAGGAGTGAATCTCACTCTGAGGGCAGGCAGATGATGAGTTCATGAAGACCGCTTCCAGTGCTATTTCTGTAAACCGATTCTTCTGTGGTTTCTTTGCTTTTGGCTCATTTAGAAAGGTAATGTGGCAGGGGATCCCTGGGTGGCGCAGCGGTTTGGCGCCTGCCTTTGGCCCAGGGCGCGATCCTGGAGACCCGGGATCGAATCCCACATCGGGCTCCCGGTGCATGGAGCCTGCTTCTCCCTCTGCCTTTGTTTCTGGCTCTCTCTGTCTCTCAGTCTTTCATGAATAAATAAATAAATAAAATCTTTAAAAAAAAAAAAAAAAAAAAAAAAAAAAAAAAAAAAAAAAAAAAAGAAAGGTAATGTGGCAGATTGTATTTTTCCAGAAGTGGATGCAACAATTATCTTCCTTCACACAAGTTTTTCTTCCATGTGAGATTTTGATACTCTATCATCAAAGCACGGAGTCTAATTCTGCCCACCCCTCACCTTGATTCTGGAGGCGTTTATGACGACTTTGACTCATAGAGTACAACAGAAGTGACACTTCCAAGGTTAGGCCACAAACAGGATGCAGGTTTTGTCCCCCCCCTCCCCTTTTTTCTGAAATACTCATGCTAGGTGCTCTGAGCTGAGGGGTGCCTGGGTGGCTTAGTTGGTTAAGCATCTGATTCTTCATCTCGGTTCAGGTCTTGATCTCAAGGTTGTGAGTTCAAGCCTTGCGTTGAGCTCCACACTGGGTGTGGAGCCTACTTAAAAAAAAGAATAAAAATGAAAAGTTTGACTATTCTGAGGCCACTGCATTGTGAGGAATCCACACATGGAGAGGTCACGTTTGGGGGCTCCAATAGCCAGTCCTAGATTTTGAGTCAGCCCAGGCATGTAGCTGTAAGAGCCTTTGGATGACGCCCGCACCGAGTCACCCTCGGCCTTCAGGTCTCCCTAGCTGAGGCCTGGTACCATGGAGCAGGACTGAACTGTCCCCACTGTGCCCTGCCCAAAGTCCTGACCCCTGGAATTTGTGAGCTTAGTTAAATGGGTATTTCAAACCATTAAGGTTTTTTTTTTTATCTTCTCACATTTTTTTTATTATGGCAAAATACATATAAAATTTACCATTTTGACCATTTATATTTTTTAAAGATTTTATTTATTTGAGAGAGAGAGAGAGAGTGCACAATGAGGGGCGGGGGAGGGGCAGAAGCAGAGGGAGAGGCAGGTTTCCCACTGAGCAGGGAGCCCAATGTGGGCATTTATCCCAGAACCCTGGGGTCATAATGTGAGCTGAAGGCAGATGTTTAATTGACTGAGCTACCCAGGAGCCTCCCCCCACATTTAAACCATTTTTAAATGTACAGTTCAGTGGCATTGAGTACCAAACCCCTGAATACTGAGGTCATTTTTTAAATTCAGCAATAATAACTGGAACAGGCAAGAACCTGTGCTATATTTAAACTAGGGCACATGAAATGACTTATCAGTGGAGGCTGATCTTTTAACACTTGGCTGGGCTCAGCCAGGTGTGCACACGGGAATACACGGAATGGCTCATGTTTGAATATTTGCCTCTGGATCTGTTCCCTCTGTGTGAGCCAGGTGCTGCTCTATGATGGTGCCTGGTGCAGAGTGGGCACCTGATAACTATTTGTTGTTGTTATTGTTTTAACGATTTTATTTATCTGACAGAGATACAGAGGGGGTGAGAGAGCATAAGCAGGGGCAGAAGGAGAGGGAGATGCAGACTCCTCGCTGGGCAGGGAGCCTGACGCGGGGCTGGATCCCGGGACCCTGGGATCATGGCCTGAGCAGATGCTCAACTGACTGGGGCACCCAGGTGCCCCAATAACTATTTGTTAAATGAATGAGGAAATTAAATCATAGCAGGTAGAGTAGAACTCCGGTTATTTGGGGCCTGCTAAGCTTGCACTTGCACCCAGACTTCTACCACTTCAACCCAAGTTGTGAATTCCCTTTAAAAATAAAGATCCAGCTTCAGTTGGCATTATTAATTCTTTATAACAAGAATTGAAAGCGATTGAGCTTAACTAGCTCCATTGCTAAGCCTGATTTTTGGGAACACTGATGAGCATATTTGACTAAGAAAAGTCTCTTTGCCAGAGGCCAGGAAAAATGTACTTGGTTGCATGTTGACTATTCTTAGAGCTGAAGTCCCAAAGGATAGGACCCAGGCCCAAGCAAGGGTCTTGTTACCCCCTCTAGCTCAGGGCTGTGTATAATTAGGCTCATGAACGTTAGTTTGGATTGGCTGTGAGCTTTGGAAGGGAAGGGAAGTCTGGGTACCCTCCTCCCTGATCATCCGAGGCTGTTTCCCGCCCCTCCTCCAGTTAACCCCAATAGTAGCTGATGAGTGGAAGAAATAATGATTGCTACCAGTTACCAAGTGCTGGAGACTTGTACCACAAACAGATTTCCCAGCGACAAAATCCGGTATGCAGAAATGCGACTTCGTTTTTCTGGGAGTGAACTTCATTTCCGCTTTCTTGAGAACAGGAACGATGAGAGTTTTGCTACCATAGACGAGCCAACACCCAGCATGTGTCTGGCATGATTAATGCCCATAAATGTTGAATAAATGAATGATATCAGAGTTCTCAACTGAAGTTCAGAGACATCAAACAACTCACCCAGTGTCACACAGTAAATGGCAAGACCCTGTTGGCTCCTAGCATAGAATCCTTTCCTCTCTGCCAATGTTTTCTCATTCATTCATTCATTCATTCATTCATTCGTCTGACAGGACTCTTTTGGTTGCAAGTGACAGGTAACTCAACTCTAATTGCCTAAGACAAGAAATGGAAATTATCTGCTCAGATGATCCATGAATCCGGTGATACAACTGGCTTCTGACTCAGCTGGATTCAGGGGCTTAAAGCACATCACCAGGATCTGACCTCTCCCATCTTGTCTCCATCTTCGACTGTGTTGGCCAATTCTACGCCTTCAGCAGCTTCACTCCTGCAGCATCCTTACTTCTTGCATCCTTAGCCGAAGAGCATTTGCCTTTATGTCCACTTCTGTTTCCTTTGTCTCCTAGGTTTTAGAATGGTCACTTGCCCATCCCTGAATAAGCAAGTGTGGTCAGGATAAAGTGATGCTTTGCTTGGTTGAGTCTGAGCCATGTGTCCAGCTCTGGAGCCTAGGAGGGAGTTGGCCCTTTCGTGGAGCACATGGGTGACAGCAGGCAAGGGTGCGTGCTCTAGAAGAATATTGGGGTGCTGCCACCACGTATGGCTGGGGAGAAAGACAGTTGCTCACAACACTCAGCAAACATTCTCCCTGCCACCTTGGTGCAGAGTTCTGTGTGGGAGACAAGGAGCTACGAAGGTGAGTATGTAACAGGAGTTTCTACCCTAATGGAGGGTCAGAGCCGTAAGTCAAGGGAAAACCAAACAAGATGTGCAAGCAAATCCAGTTGCTGCAACCTGATGGGCTCACTCACTGTTCACTCTCTAGCTGCGGGATGACGGCTGAGGTTTCTGATCACTTAGCTTCCACCAAACGCTGTGTTTCTGCAAGCCTATCCTCCTTCATGCTGTCACCATCTCCTCCTCTTAGAAAAACTCCTCCCAGGGGCACCGGGGAGGCTCAGGGATTGAGGATCTGCCTTCAGCTCAGGTCGTGATCCCAGAGTCCTGGGATCGAGTCCCACATTGGGCTCCCCACAGGGAGCCTGCTCCTCCCTCTGCCTGTGTCTCTGCCTCTGTGTCTCTCATGAATCAATAAATAAAATCTTTAAAAAACCCTTGTTTTCATGTCATTTGCTCTCCTGTGTGACATGAATGTCGGGGGCAGAGTGACTGTGGGGAGAACCATGGGCAGAATCCTCACAGCTAATCTAGGGGAAATGATGTGATGTGGACGAAAGGGTGGGTGGCTCGGGGATCCAGGGAAGTGGGACAGACACCAGCTCCTGCTGGGAAGATGTGTAAAGAATTTGTGCCCATATTTAGTCTACCACAGACGGGAGGCCAGAAAGAGAATGTGACGGATCCACGACCCCATATCATGTTAGGTTCAGAGCCCGGGCCTCTGACATTAGTTTATGAGGCTCCATCTACACCCACAGAGCCTCTCTTGGAGGGGGAAGCAGAAATGTGTACCCAGTAAAGAGTAAAATGCTTTCGCTTAATCCAACTATAATGAAATCAGTCTTGGGGCGCCTGGGTGGCTCAGTTGGTTGAGCATCTGAATCTTGGTTTTGTCTCAGGTCATGATCTCAGGGTTGTGGGATTGAGCCCCACATAGGGCTTGTCGCTTAGTGTGGAGTCTGCTTGAGATTCTCTCTCTCCCTCTCCCTATGCCCTTCTGCCTGCTCTCTCTCTTTCTCTCTCAAATACATTTTAAAAACCTTTAAAGGGATCCCTGGGTGGCGCAGCGGTTTAGCGCCTGCCTTCAGCCCAGGGCGCGATCCTGGAGACCCGGGATCGAATCCCACGTCGGGCTCCCGGGGCATGGAGCCTGCTTCTCCCTCTCCCTGTGTCTCTGCCTCTCTCTTTCTCTCTGACTATCATAAATAAATAAAAAATTTTTAAAAAAACCTTTAAAAAATTCAGTGTCATTCTTGCCATTTCAAGGCCCCATCATGGTGGCACTAAGAGATTTCTAGGGGGGCAGCAAATCGGAGCCAATTGTTGATAAGAAGCAGAGAAAGTATGGGTGGGGCCAAGGTTCTGAGCTTCCGTTTCAGGATGCTGAAGGACAAGGACTTGACTTTGTCTTAAAGGATCCTGAAGATGAGTTCTGGGCTTTTCCAGCCTGCCTTTGCAAGTAGCAGTCACCGCCCAGGGCAGGCTGACCGCAAACCGGTCATGTGTGTCTCCTCCACTAGCCTGTGTCTGATCCCTCTTAGTGTTCCCAGAGCTTGGTGGAAAATACATGCCAAATAAATATTTTGGAAAGAAACCTGGGCCCCTGCTGAGGATGGAGTGGTTTGAAGGATAAAGTTACTGCCTGGCTGTGAGGTTCATTACAGCAGCAGAGAAGTTGTCAGATTCTAATCACGTGTTCATAACTACAGTGTGCTTTTTTAAAAATTATTTATTTATTTATTTATTTAATTCATTTATATGAGAGAAAGAGCGCATGAGCAGGGGAAGGGGGAAGGGGAGGGGGGCAAGAAGGGTGGGGGGAGGGAGAATTAGGCTCCTGCTGAGCAGGGAGCCCAAAGAGGAGCCCGATCCTGGGATCATGATCCAAGTTGAAGGCAGATGCTTAGCCGGCTGAGCCACCCAGGTGCCCTTGCAAGCGTTCTCTTGAAATTAATATTACTCTATATGTTAATGAACTTGAATTTAAATTAAAAAAATAAAAAATAACTACAGTGTTTACTGTTGTATCATCATGCCTGTGCACAGAGTAGGTGCTTAGTAACGATTGAATGAATGAGTGAGTGAATGAGTGAACCTTCTCAGTCCCTTACTTAGGAGCCAAATTCACGCTCTAACCTATGGGTGAAAAAGAAAATGTGGGGACTCTGTGAGGGGGGAATGTGGGGACTTGGTGAATTCTCAAGTGTGGCTCCACCTAGTGGACACTCCAGGATTATACTTGGAATTTAAACCTTTCCCCCACCTTCTTTGAACTGTGTTTTAGCTTCTTATTTGCTTATTCCCACTTCACCCAGTTTGGCACAGTCCACCAAGTATGGCAGCATAGCCCTTGCAAGCGAGAGAAGCCTCTCTGGAGGTCTGAAATGGGCAATTTGAAAAAGACACTGTTAGCGGATGGAGGGGGGCCAGATGGATGAAATGGCTTAGAGCAGCTGATGTGTAAGGAACACTGGACCAGGTATTGCAGAGGCTCTGCTGTGTGGCCTTGGGCAACACACTTGCTCTCTCTGACCTTCAGTTTTATCATCACAATGGTGTGTGATGCATTGTGCCCCTCGTGTTCTGGGGCTAATGCTCAGACCCTAACAGAGCCTCATTGGACATGTAGGGGCCACCGTGCCCACATTACAGCGGAGGAAACTGGCTTTATGATTTTTTATTTAAAAAATCTTTAAATTTAAATTCAATTTGCCAACATATAGTCTAACACCCAGTGCTCATCCCATCACGTGCCCTCCTCAGTGCCCATCACCCAGTCACCCTCCACCACCTCCCTTTCTGTAGCCCTGTGTTTGTTTCCCAGAGTTAGGAGTCTCTCATGGTTTGTCTTCCCCTCTAATTTTTCCCCATTCAGTTCCCTTCCTTCCCTTATGATCCTTCTTACTATTTCTTATATTCCACGTATGAGTGAAGCCATATGATGACTATCTTTCTCAGGAAAGTGGCTTTAGATTAAGTAAGGAGCCCAAGACCTCAACAGCAAAGAGTGTGAACCAGTATTTGAATTCAGATCCATGTGCCTCCAACACCTGTCCTGTTGGCATTGCCCTGTACCTCCTCTGGATGCTTTCTAAAGCCCTTTTATGGTGCTACACATCTTCTTGAACCCGCATCTCTCCATTTGAGAGGCTGTCAATTGGCAGAGTTAAAGGTGTCTCTGGAGTCAAACTCCCTCAGTTTACTTCCATACTGATTCTACTCTCACGTACCTACTGGCAAGGTATGTAACCTTGGGCGCCACTTCATTTCTATTTTGGTTGTCCTGCCTGTCACATGGGATTAACAACAATAAAAGGTTGAGATTATGTATGTGTGTGTGTTGTGTGTGTGTGTGTGTGTGTGTACACATACTCAGAATACCACCCAGGACATCCAGTAAGTATTTATGTTTTAAGTACTACTTTTTGCCTTTGGGCTTTTGTTGCCCCTATAACATTGCCTCAAATAGCTATACATTTATATCTTTTTTAAAAAAGATTTATCTATTTATTTATTCATAGAGACACGGAGAGAGGCAGAGACACAGACAGAGGGAAAAGCAGGCTCCCCGTGGGGAGCCCGATGCAGGACTCGATCCCAGGATCCCAGGATCAGGACCTGAGCCAAAGGCAGATGCTCAACCACTGCTACCCAGGCACCCCCTATATCTTTAATATTTTTCCAAGTGAGGCCTATTCATGGTCACAGAGACACTCTGGCAGGAATAAAGAAGGAAAACTTTCACTGGGCACTTTCAGAATTGGATCCCATTAATGACAACCCTGCTTGTAGGGCACTGTGAATTAATATATGAAATGTACAGAATTACAATTATGTTCTGAGTGGTATGAGTATATTGATTCCGTTATTTAAGGGTAGAAGTACTAATTTCTCATTTGCAAATATTTAAAATAAATTGAAATTCTTATAATCTTATTTTTGCCTTTCTTCATTTTTGCACCTGGAGCTTGCAAAACAGACGTGACCTGGGTTTCTCTTGGCCTTCCAGAGGCCCCAATCTACGCCAAAGGAGCAGGACTGGAAACTGTTAAACCTCAGAAATCCCCTGGAAGAGGAAAATATAAGTGAGTGAGCTCTGCTGTCTGAGGAGGCATATGATGACCAGGGGAACGTGATCGGTCTGGGTCCTGGGGGTGCAGAGAATCTGAACTTGTGGCTAGAGACTGTTTGAGTTGACTTTCCTGTGATCCAGCAACCTACGGGGAAGAATTCCTTCCATACCAGCACGCTGAGCAGTGACTGGAACCCAAACCCATCTCCCTAGAACAGAACTTCTCCACTCTAGCACTACTGACATCGGGGGCTGGATAACTCTGTGCCGTGGAGCCTGTCCTGTGCATTGAGGGATGGTGAGCAGCATCTTGGCCTCTGCCCACTAGGTGCCAGTAGCTTCTCTTTCTCTCGATTGTGACAACTACAAGTGTGTCCAGACATTGCTAAATGCCGCTGGGGGAAAATCTGTACCCCTCCCCCTACACCATGGTGTCACAAGGCAGAGGTTTGCTAAACCAAGTCCCAATCATGGGGTTAGTGCCCTGGTCAGAGATTCCTGGAGACCTGGGAAGCTGTCCTTGAATTATCTAGGTAATTGATCCCTTCTCCTTCTCCATGCGGCATCGTGGGCAAAGCTGTGGTCTCCCTGGGATGAAAAAGTCACATTTCGTTAATAGGGATATAGGGCTGAAATCCTAGCCGTTTGGGGCACTCTGTAAAAATCACAGCTTCTTGTTATAACTTTCATGCTCTCAAAGACATTTCTAGGGAAGCCGTTTCAGACTGTCACTGGTCCCCTAGGTGCACCACTCAAACATCCTCTTTCAAGCCTTCACATTTCTCTCCTTCAATCCTCTTCTCCATTCCTGCCTGTGGTGGCCTGTCTGCCCTACTTGGGACACAAGCTGCTTTTGGCAAACCTCATGCATGTATCGGTGGTTTTATTTATTTTTTTAAATTTTTATTTACTTATGATAGGCACACAGTGAGAGAGAGAGAGGCAGAGACATAGGCAGGCTCCATGCACCGAGAGCCTGACGTGGGATTCAATCCCGGGTCTCCAGGATCGTGCCCTGGGCCAAAGGCAGGCGCTAAACCGCTGCGCCACCCAGGGATCCCGCGTTCCAAGGTTCTGCCCCAACATCCCCCTTGGTGAGAGGCAGCAGGAAAGAAGCGCGGAGGGTCAGGCAATTGGCCGCACATTCGCAGCCGAGGGAACATCTGAGGCCTCCAGTGTGTGTGTGTGGATTACTGGCAGAAGGATGCGCTCTCCGAAACTCCCAGAGGGTGTGGTGGGCTCCAAATGGCTCATTACTGCTGATTGACTCAAGCACCCTAAGAATCTTCTCCCACACCCCACCGGGTCTGCTGCCCAAGTCCTGGCCATATCCACATCATCTCTTCAGGCTGGTTGCAGGGTCCTGAGAGAGGCAGAAGGGCCTGATGCGGTCACAGCAGCCTGCCCTTCCCAGACCACAGTGTGCTGGGCATTCACCCAGGCCTCCGGGTAAAATGCAGATTCCAGGGCAGGAGATGTGGGGTCAGGGGTCAGATTCTGCGCTCCAACAAACTCCCAGTGAGGTCGGTTCTACTGTCTGTGGACCCTGCTGTGAGAAGCAAGGATCAGAGCACTTCTTTTAGGACAAGCTGTAAGCCCTTACACAGATGGAGAGGGGTGGTGGACTCGTCTTGAGGTGCCCCCACCCTGCAGGGGTGGATGGGGTGTGGGGCTGGCACGCTGCCTCAGGAGCCGGGGTTCCAGGCTCTGGTGCATGGTTTTTCTCCATGGAAATAGAGAAGGCCCCAGAAGGAGCAGCAGCTGGACCATACCTTGGACAATTAAAGGGATTCACCCCATCAGAAAACTCCCCAGTGCACATCCCGGGCTACCTGTCCTCTCTCGCCTGGCACGTGATGATGGAGCAGGGAAGTGACCCCCGAACCAGGCCAGCCCAGCTGCCCCAGGCTGGTGTTCCTGGCTGACCCTCCTTCCAGCTCAGCTCCAGCCAAGCCCACAGCCCACAGTGCCAGGGGTTCGATGTCCTGACATCCTGCTGCCTCGACAACATCAGAACTAGTAGTTACCTATCTCCTGTTTTCTTTTGTTTTTTAAAGATTTTATTTATTTATTCATGAGAGACACAGAGAGAGGCAGAGACACAGGCAGAGGAAGAGGCAGGCCCCCTCCGGGGAGCCCCATGTGGGACTCGATCCTGGGACCCTGGGGTCACGCCCTGAGCCCAAGGCAGACGCTTAACCACTGAGCCCCCTAGGAGCTCCCTGTCTCCTGGTTTTGCTAGTAGAAAATAAAACACCAAACCCCCTGCATGTCCTGGGCTTTCTCCGTCTGCCCCTGTGCTCTGCCCCCCAGAGTTTGGATGCTGTGAAGGTGATGGCTGCACCTTCTGAACTGGGAGAAAACAGAACTGGGTTGCAGGTCTAACTGGCCCATTGGAAGAAACAGCTCTTGGGGCACCTGGGCGGCACAGTGGGTTGAGCATCCAACTCTCTTGGTTTTCGGCTCAGGTTGTGATCTCAGGGAGGTAAGATCGAGCCCTGCGTCGGGCTCTGTGCTCAATGGGGAGTCTGCTTGAGATTCTCCCCCTCTCCTTCTGTCCACCTTCCTGCTTGCTCTCTCTCCTCTCTCTCAGATAAATAAATAAATCTTAAAAAACAAAACAAAACTCGACAACCATGAAAAAAACAGAACGCCCAGGTAAGTTTGAGGAGTTTCTAGTGGCTTATTTTTGGTTCCTCTGAGAGGTTGCAGCTAAAAGCCAAATTTGTTTTTCCAGTGCCCGTGGTGGCTGAAGGCCAAGGAGCCTCCTGTCCTCTGTGCAGAGGCCACACGGAGCAGCCCTAGATGCGCCACAGTCACCACCGCAGGGTTCACCTTCTTCCCCCTGGGACGGGAATGAAGGAGGCCTTGCGTCACATGCTCTGGGGCCTTCCCTCGTCTACAAGACTCTTCAAACCTCACACACAAAAAGCTGCCTCCAGGGGAACCTGGGTGGCTCAGTGGTTGAGCGTCTGCCTTTGGCTCAGGGAGTGATCCCAGGGTTCTGGGATCGAGTTCTACATTGGGCTCCCTACAGGGAGCCTGCTTCTCTCTCTGCCTGTGTCTTTGCCTATGTATCCCTCATGAATAAATAAATAAAATCCTAAAAAAGAAAGAAAGAAAGAAAGAAAGAAAGAAAGAAAGAAATAAAGAAAGAAAGAAAGAAAGAAAGAAAAAAAAAAAAACTGCATCCAGAGGAAGCTGACCTTGGCATCACAGCGCACCACAGATACACAACCATTAACCTTCCCCTGACCCCCCAGAAGGCTTTTTCTTCCTCTTCTGAATAGGTTTCTGAATGGTGAAAAATAAATGAATTTATTTTTTTAAAGCAGCAGAAAGATCTCATTTTTCCACCTCCCTCGAAAGGAGGCATTTTATTTTTTTAATTTTTAATTAAAACTTTTTTAAAGATTTTATTTTTAAGTAATCTCTACACCTAATGTGGGGTTTGAGCCCTCAATCCTGAAATCAAGAGTTGCACACTCCACGGACTGGGACAGCCAGGCACCCCGAAAGGAGGCATTTTAAACAAAGAGCTTGGCAAAGAGCAAAACCTCTCATAGAAGTCACCAACGTCGTCTGCATCGACGTCCCAGCCCTGCACTTACTTTCAGCCTTGCTGTCGGCACCTCAGTTTCCCTGTCTGTACAATGGGAATACAAATCCCCATCACGTAAGAGTCACCGTGAGGATTGAGGCAACACACAGAATGCATTTGGCACAGTATCTGCCACGTGATAAATGCTCAATAAACGTTAGATCCCACTGTGATGTCCAAGTCAGAGCAATGCTGGATTTTACTTTTTTTCAGATTTATAGACATTGCACGGTGTCTTTCCGTGGCACATATGTACAGGACTGAGCTGTGCTGGTCCTTCCTCTGTCAGCATCTCATTCTCTCAAACCGAGCGGGTCCTTCCAGGCCAGTTTCTGCGCTCCACGCCGTCCAAGGGGACACAGGATAGAGAGGAGGGGGAAAGACCGCCCGCGTGTGCACTGGACATGACACTTCAGCCACACAGAAGCATCTCCGAAGCAGCACACAGGGGCACGCATTGCTTCCACCGCCTCTGGGATGAAATGTGGCAATTGACTGACAGTCATCTAGTAAAATTCTGTACCTAAGAGCTCAGAGCACAGGAGAGGAACAAAAGGCTGGGGTGCCCCTGGGGAGGGGCGGGTTCTCGGGAGTGAGGCTGTCAAGGGAGTGTTGTGAATTAAACTGGACCCTGGTGACTTGATGGGATGGGCACTGGGTGTTATACTATATGTTGGCAAATTGAATTTAAATTTAAAAAATGAAAAAAAAAGGAAACAAAAAAATTAAAATAAACTGGACCCTGGGGGATGAGTCTTGGAACTCCTAGTGTGGTAGGAGGGGAGCTGTGAGGCTGCCCAGGGGCAGGATGCCCAGAGAGCCACTGCTGCCCGCCCCTACCCCCACCTGAGGCTGCAGGCAGGTGGAGTCAGCCAATCGGCGATGAGACGATGAGTCCCATGGCAGTAGCTCCAGGGGGGGAGCAAAGCCAGCTGCTTCTCCCTCTTGCTTCTCCCTGCTTGGGGAACAAGGTTTGGTGCATTATGACAGAGCCTCACCTCCCACCATTGCTTCAACCTCTCTCTCCCTTACCTGCTGGGTCAGTGCAGCGACACCCCCCATTCTGTGGGAGGGAAGACCGAGGCTAGCTGGTACCTGTGGCCAAACTGACGCACGACTCATGGTTTTTCTCTATTGAATCTGGTTTTAAAAAATGTACAACTGATGTGGTGTTGACACATGCAATGTCACATACCCGGATTTCATTCTATTCTCAGAAATGGCCTTTCCCTAACTTGATTGCTTGACTGAAATCCATTCTTTTCCCTTTATAAGAAGAAGTCCCATTTTTCAGTAACTGAATTAATTTCTAGCTACTTTTTCTATTTCTAGCTGGTGAGGTTTTGGAGACTGTTTCTCTTCCTCCTGTAGTGGATAAGTAAGAGTAATGAATTGATCTGCTGCCTCACTAACATGATGAGGATAAATGGGGTGGCAGGCTTTAATAAAATGCCGCACTGGCAAAAAATGAAGGCAAGGAGGTCATTACAAATTTTACATAAGATATATCAAGATGGATGGGTTTTCTGAGCCAAATAGATGATTAATATCAGAAGGAGAGAACTGATAATGACAATACATCTGAGTCGTAAGGGCCGTTTAAATTTTTCCCCCCATTTATTGGTTGAATCTCTATCAAGTGGTTGACCAGCACTTTCTGAAATGCTTCTTGTGATGGGGAACTCGTTACCCCCATGTCAGCTCATTCCATCTTTGGAAGGCTTTGCTCAGACTTTTAAAAGTTTTTACTGATACTTTGTGAAGTCTGAATTCTTGAAGAATTAGGATATCATTAGGATAGCTGTAATCCCTGCGGCCGTATTGAATGAAGCTATTTCTTCTTACCTATAAACCATCTCCCACTATTGAAGACAACATGATGGTCACCCAAATCTTCCCTTGTATGGGCCAAACACCCCAGTTCCTTCAGCTGCCCTTTCAATTTTTGGTTACCTCCTCCTCTTCCTGCTCCTCCTCCTCCTTCTCCTCCTTCTTCTTCAAGTTTTATTTATTTATTTGAGAGAGCTAGAGATAGTGACAGAGAGCATGAGCAGGGAGGAGAGGGAGAAGCAGGCTCCTCACTGAGCAGGGAGCCTAATGCGGGGCTCGATCCCAGGACCCCAGGATCAAGGCTGACAGTTAACCGATTGAGCCACCCAGGCATCCCTGGTTAGTTTCTTCTGATAAGTCTGTGAACTTTATTGAGTATAGGGGACACCTGCCATGTTCATGGCCACCTATCATCTTTCTCCATAGAAACCCCCTGGTGTATGCCCCATCTCCCAAACACAGCAGTAAGAGCTGAAACTTCCCCCCTGCACACCCCCCCACCCCCTTGCAAGGCTAAGCACAGTCACATGACCCAGGCTCTGCCAGTCAGCTGTGCTGGGATGAAAGTCTGATTCTGAAAGGGGCACCACGAAGGAATGGGGGCTCCCATTTCATGGGGCAAGTGGAGGCAGAGGCGTTAAGCTTTTTGTGACAGGTTGAGGTCACCTGAGGCAGGGGTGGTTCTCTTGCTCGTAGCAGTAGTGGTCATGGAAACCAATGTCGCCATCACTGCGGAGCTGCCATTACTGATTTCTGCCCTCACAGCATGTGGTGGCAGCAGTGGCAGCATGAGTTCATCAGGCCTTTCCTGTGTCATGGTTTGTCAGTCATCCCTAAGAGCTCTGCCTTTTTTTTTTTTTTTTTATATTTTATTTATGCATGAGACACACACACACACACACACACACACACACAGAGAGGCAGAGACACAGGCAGAGGGAGAAGCAGGCTCCATGAAGGGAGCCCGATGTAGGACTCGATCCCGAGACTCCAGGATCATGCCCTGGGCTGAAGGCAGTGCTAAACTGCTGAGCCTCCGGGGCTGCCCGAGCTCTGCCTTTCAAATGGTTTCTCTAGCCCATCAACAAGTGTCTGAATTGCCTCATATCTTTGAATAAATCCCTTTCCTTCTTAAATTAGCCAGAGGTGCTTGTTGCTAGGAACCCCAACTCATGCAGGCCCTGAACTGAATGCAGGACTCTAGGGCACAGAGGAGCACCCTCACCTCATTCTAGTGATTATGGTTCTATTAATGTACTCTACAGCTAAATGAGCTCTTCTAAGCAACCATATCATATAGCTGATTTTTTCCTTTTTTTTTCTTTTTTAAATATTTTATTTATTTATTCATGAAAGACACACACACACACACACACACACACACAGAGAAGCAGAGACATAGGCAGAGGGAGAAGCGGGATCCTTGTGGGGAGCCTGATGTGGGACTGGATCCCAGGACCTGGGGATCATGACCTGAGCCAAAGGCAGACAGATGCTCAGCCACTGAGCCACCCAGGTGCCCCCATATCACTGATTTTCATTAAACTCACTGATCAACAGAAACCCTCATATATCAGGGGTAGAGATTCATCCCCTGGTCTAAGGAACTTCTAGAAAAGAAAAAAAAAGACTCTGTACACTTTCTTATTACTTGTTTAACAGAAAACAAAGTCTGAGGGGCCCCCAACCACAATATTTAATGTATGAGAGCAATTCCTTTGAAGTGCTAAAAATTCAGTCATTCACTTGACAGAGAAAGAAAGTAATGAGTAATTATGGATAAAATCTGCCACTCTTTTCTTCTTCCCACCCACCCATTCCCCATAGCAAATGGCTGCCAGGCCTCAAGGTCACCCAGCAGCCATTTGGAACCAGATGCTTCACTCATCCTGCTCCACTATCAAAGTCGTTTTAGGGAAGATGGGAGGGACAGCTATCTTTTGATCATTCCCTTCTTGGTCCTCCTGGGTGTCCCTGCCACTCTTGGGAGGGCCTCTGTGAGTGCAGAAAGAAGTCTCATGAAACAGTCTTAGAATAAACAAGAATTTTCTTCTTTCCTTCTACTACCAATACTGAATGAAAACCAAAGCGAGAGAGGGTGGGTGCTTTGGCTATAGCAGAGAGGTGGGTCACATATGTGTGCCAGGCCATCAGTAAACACCCGTGGAATTAATACATTTGATTCGGACTAAAAGAAGACCAGGAACAGTGAAGGTAGAATGGGGTTGTGGGTGAATAATTCCTTAGGTTTAATTTAGACTCTTTGAACTCTCCACCTAGGAAAATAGAATTTCAAATGATTTCCCCAGATGTATTGCTAAAATGTCTTCATGGTCTGGGACAGAAGGAAAGGCTCGTAATAACCCACAAGGTTTAGATTCCAGAGATGCAGGTGACAGGACAGAAGCCAGGGGTTAGTCTGGCAGCAGAAAGAGACGGAGATGAATCCTTGATCTCCATACCTGATGCCTTTGCGATTCAAGGGGTGGTCCCTGGATTGGCAGCATGAGCATCATCTAGGTGCTTATTAGAAATGCTGGATCTCAAGCCTGACCCAGCTCTACTTAACCAGAACCTGCATTTCAATGAGATCCTCAATGATGTGTACAGGGAGTGAGTCTGAGAAGCACTTCCCTACACCATGAGTGAGATGTTTGGAGAGGTCAGTCAATGGTAGAAGGATCTTACTGCACAGTTGAAGACTATTTAGACCACTTGAGAACAGTGGTCTGTCCTCTGCCATCCACCACCAACACCAAAATGTTGGACTAACAACACAGAACACACTCCCCTCGATGCTGCAGGATGAGAAAGTCATGTCTGGTGCCCAAGAGACATCACTGTTTTCTGGGAGCTTCGACCAGAGAGAATCAGCTGTCAGAGCCAAGCTGTCTTACTGCCACACTTCCCAACATGCACATACATTTGGTTAAAAGGAGATGGGACACTGGGGAATACGACTCAGCAATAAAAAGGAATAGACTCTTGATACGTGCAACATCCTTGGATGGATCTCAAGGGCATTGTGCTGAGTGAAGCAAGCCACTTACTGTGCAGTTCCATTTATAGGATATTCTCAAAATGACAAACCTGCAGAGGTGGAGTACAGATCTGTGGTTGCCAGGGCTGGGATTGTATGAGAGGAGGAAGGGTGTGGGAGTGACTGTGAAGGGGGAGCACAGGGACACCTTTGTGATGTGGAACAGTGACTGTGGTGGTCAAATGGATCTACACACGTGACAAAATGGCAACGAACTAGACACAAGCATTGTGCCAATGTCAATTTCCTAATTTCAGTATCATACTAGAGACACTTATGATCCCATCACTGGGGGTGGGGGAAGTGGTAAAGGGTACAAGGACCTCTCTGTACTATCTTCTCAACTTCCTGTAATCTGGAATTATTTAAAAACAGAAAGCGAAAAGAACAAAACAAAAAGGAGATGGGGATCATAAGGCTACGGTTTGGTGAGGTGCATCCTCAGAATAAAACATCCTTGGAGCCTTGTTGTAAACCTTTTATTTGACTTCTTGCCTCTTTTACCGAAGACATCATTGTATTACTGAGGTTCCTTTTCCTACGTCCTCCTGGATGCAATCCAGAATGTTCTATCCCACCAAATGGTATTCCTGCAAGGTTCTAATACATGAGTGTAGCAAGAGGAGCATGGCACGTTCAGTGGAGGTGCACAGAACATCAGCTGAGAAAGGCTTTCATTTAGAATTGGTCTGGAATGGAAAAGAGGCTTGGCCAAGGTCACTGAGTAGCCGATGGCAGCAACAGGACCAGAGGCGGGATCTGGTGCCCAGCCCAGAGTCCCTTCCTTCTACCACCCGCCAATTCTCTCCTGGCAGCTCTTCATCCCAGAGTTTTGGGGTGGCATTAAAATTCAGAACTCATCTGAGGTTAACTCTGAAAAGCAACATCCAAAGAATGCATCAGTGCCATCAGGGCATCTCTTTTAATTGCCTATTCACGCAGACAGATTGTCTTTTCATATTCGGAGCTAAACTTGGAGGCGTGTCCTTTCATAGGGCACTCATCATCCCACTGCCTCATCAGTAATGGAAACTAATGTGCAACATGATTGCTGAGTACGAGTTCTATTTTTTGCTACCGAGCAGGAAGTTTAAAATCTGCTGGGTTATTTTTAAAGAGGGTGAAAAATATAGGCACCATACCAGCTTCCCAATGGTTCTGTCCCAAGACATATGCTGCTTTACTCAAGGCACTGGCCAGGTTGGGAGGGACACAGGGGACATGAAGTTTCACCAGGGGGATTTCTCGGTGGAAGATGAGTGTCCACACACTCAAGTGGCAGGAAAGGACGTGGGCTTACAGCTGGCTTGTGAAAGACAGCAATCCCGGCATGTTCTGGAGGTGACATTTGGTGTTTGTTTCCTCTGGAGATTTGTGGCTACCTGTGGCTACCACAGTCCCCAGCCTTGGACTGAGAGTCAGCCCCATGGGTCTGTCCCTCCTGGGTCATTTGTGGGGCCCTGGACTCATGTCATATGAGTTACAAATGTGAGTCTCATGTTCCTGAGTAGATGAGGAGTTTGGGAGAGCCAATCCCTGCAACTCCAATATTTAGTAAATATAGTAATAATGTGAGAGTATTTTTAGTACTTACATTTAGTATTTATAGGAAAATATTTTCTATGAAATATTTACAGTACTTATATGAAAGATAGAAATCTAGTTGAACTTGGCTTCCATTGACTTAAACATTTCTTGATCACTGACTTTGTGTGAGACACCACACTAGGAACTAGGACTGCAATAGAGCTGTTTTGGGGGGAATTTCTTCACATCCCCTGGACCAAGTAGCACAACCCTAGAGATCACAAACCACCATGGGAATGGCTGCCATAGAAAGTTCTAGAAATGAAGCACAAGTGATAGGCATTGAGGAAGGCACTTGTAATGAGTATTGGGTGTTAATGCAACTGATGAATCACTGAATTGTACCTCTGAAACTAATAATACATTATGTGTTAACTAAATTGAGTTTAAATAAAAATAATAAAGAAATGAAGGGCAAAATTGTTAACCTTCCCTTCCTTGTGCAAATCATCAGTTTCTCCTGCCCTCTGCTTACTTAGTCTTACAAGTTTGAAAGGGCCTTTCCCTGCTACTAACTGTACAGTGAGTCATATAAAACACCTTGCTTAATCTTCTCAGTGATGCTATTAACTAGTTGTATTTAAACCAACTTTCAAAAAAAAAAAATAAACCAACTTTTCAGGTTGAACATCTGCCTTCGGCCTAGGGCATGATCCCAGGATCCTGGGATCCCCCTGCTTGTGTCTCTGCCTCTCTCTGTGTCTCTCATGAATAAATAAAAATCTTAAAAAAAAAAAAAAAAGCCAACTTTTCAAAAGAGAAAAACAAACACTAGATTTTGTGAATGACCTGCACAATGTCTCAGGGCAAGTCAGGGGCTGTACTGGTGTTGATATATGCAACTTTTCAGACCTACTTGGAGCCTGGAGTCTGGAGCCAGGCAATGGCTGAGCATCTCCAGCCATTGCTTGACTTGAACCCTCAAGCCAAGAAGCCCAGGATCGAGTCTTGGAGGCTGTCTGCTAGGGCCGGCTGGAAGGGGAGTCACAAGCGGCAGGATGGGGATCCTTGTGCACCCATCCATCTGTGACCCCAGCTAGCGCCCGCAAAGCGAGGGCTGGAGGCGTTGAGCATGGAATTTGAAGACAGGGAACGCAAGACTAGTGAAATAAAAGATTTTCTCCACCCACTGTGTGGGATCCAAACCCCTTTCTCCACCCACCCGTGTGGGCTGCCTGAGCTTAGTGAAACTTGGAGGTAACACACGAGGTGGGATGAAACAATGCCTAGCGGACTCACTGTCCTGGGGGCTCCACAGGAAAAAGCAATGCAAGCTCCAGAAACGGAATTACAGAACTAAAGCATGTCTGAACTAAAGTATGTCAGGGGCGGAGATCTCTGGAGCCCCTCCATCCAACGGGACCCTGAGGGGTGGCTAACACTGTCTTACAGCTTCTGCCTCCCGTGATGGGAGCTCACACCTTGATCCTCATTTTGGGTGGGAGTCTCCTTTTGGGAAGTGTGGCTGACGCTGAAATACGGTACCTACGAGACCAATCGCACGCGTGCGTCCTGGGGGCAGCCGCCGCCTCAGCTGGTTCCTCCTCCCTCTGGTTCCTCCTGGCAGTGGAAGGGGTGCGTGGAGGGAGCTTTGGGGCAGGCAGGTGGGCTCACCCTCTGCCCCCGAGATGCTAAGGGCCTCAGAAGCTGCAGGCTTCATGAAGGATGGAATGACAAAGCTGTCCACCAGACAAGTAAAAGGCAAATGTGGTAGCCTAACACTTTATCTTGGCAAAAGGAATAAATCAAATGGTGTACTTGCCCTGAGGCCACACAGAGGGTGATGCACAGTCAAAAATAAATCGACCTTCTGTTCTCCAGGACTGACTCAGAGTTCTGGCCCCCAGCACTCAGATGCTTCAGTTGTTTCTTAAAGAAACAGAGCTTGCCTGCTAAGCAGGGCAGAGGGGCTGGTGATGTCAGCTGTTTACCTTCTGGGGCATGCTGGCTTCCTGTAGGCCTTGTGGATGAGTCAGGGGTATCAGTCTCCACCCAGACCCGGGCTGGGCCGGAGCGGACAAGGTGGGGCCTCGGTTTTGACCTCAGTGATGATGATACCCAAGAAGAGAGCCGCTTGTACCCTTGTGGTCCCACCCCAGAATGGTGGTGGGGGACATGCCATGTGGGTAGAACTTATTTTCCTCCATCTTCCCACCCCCCAAAAAGCTTCATCAAGGTGCACCAATGACAGCCAGAACTACACCCTCTGGAGGTGGGTTAGCTGCATTAGGTCAGTGGCCAGGGTGGCAGCACGCAGAGGCCAGACCTGGGGCCCTGGAGCCTGCTTGCGCAGCCAACCTCTAGTAGACAGAGCCGACAGGTGGCGGTTCACTGCCAACGACATGAGCACCTATCTTTTACCTGGTGTCTTCATTTCCCTCGACTTTTTCTGCGGGGCCACCTCGTCCAATCTTTCAACTGGATGAAGCTCTCAGGCTTCACCTGTCAGGTAAAAAGCTCACCCGTACCATACAAAGGATGCGCGGCTTGGGAAAATCATTTAATGACAGAGGAAGCACACAAACCATAACAGAAGCCTGTTGGGAGTTGCCACTGTACAAATCAAAGGGCAGAGGCCCCAAACTAGCATAAGAGACATTCACAGGGAAGTCCGTTGTTGTTAAGGGAGCGTCACACAGCGTTTCTGAGGACACAGAGGAGGTGGGAGGCAGCGGTGATGCCCACATGGGCTGTGTATCTGGAACTCGGCCACCTCTGCAGAGTTTTTCCCCTCTGCTTCTTCATCTGATGAGAGGGCCTGGGAGGTTTGCAAATGACCATGGAGAAGAGAGGCCTTGTGTATCCAAATCACCTAAGGGCCAATGTTGTAGGCAGACGTGGGTCACACGCGTGTAACTTGGCCTTAGTCTTCTGGACAGTGGCTCAGGGAGCAAGTACAATGGATGACAGGAGCTCCTCTAGAGTCTAGGGTCTGTGCACAACTTCCCACAGGCATGCTAGGAAGGAGGTTTACCGATGAAACTTGGCCAACCCCAAAGGGTAAAAGTCATTCTCGTTTCTAGCTAGGTTTCAAATTAAAGGACGAGGAAAAAAAAAAGGCAGCAACTCAAAAATTACTTGGAATATTGTGGCACTTCACCGATCTCTTTTGCTTATAATATATGGCAGAGCAAACGGAACCCTGTCGATATAAACTTTCATTATAGATAACCCTATACTGTACACTCTCAGAATACAGAAAGAATCTTGCCTATCATACATGTTTCATCTTTAAAAATAATCTAACATCGTCATATTCTCTGGCTAGTAGCAAACTATTAACATCTTCTGAGAATACAGAGAAAACTTTGGGATTAATAGTAAATTCTCTGACGTGCGCCCTCCCCACCCCCCATCAGCATCACCTATGAACACATTTCTGCAAAAGCATCCCAGAATCATTGCTAGAGGAAAGGAATATGTTTATAGTTTTCACCAAATGGATTTTTAGCAAGAAGTGATGGAACATTTTTACCTTGGCAAAAATGAAGCACAAACATAACATTTCACTGGTTTGGGCCCATGCAAATGCATGTTTTGATATGTGGGGGTGTTTTATTCTCACCCCGAAATCACGATTAGCATGCACGTTGTTTTCAACTATTGAGTTAGAGATAATTATTGGCAGTGCACCTCTTTTGTGTAACCATGATCACTAAGGCAAGATTATTATTTTACCTTGTATAGAATGTCAGCAATATTTTGTCAGATGCATGTTTATACAGTATAGACCTGCAACTTACTGTTTTTTTTTTTTTAGAAAAAACAACAAAACTGAAAACACAGATCCCTAAACACAATTCAATTGAAAATGAACTGTTAAGCTTTTAGAAATAGATTTTAAACTACAAGGCTGCCCTGTTTTTGTTTTGTTATGAACACTTTAAAAAGTTCCCACCCCTAAAAATTTGCCAAATTATTTCTTCGTTATTGGTAACGGTCTCATGAATTTGCTACCATGGTTGACTCTCCCTGAACTGCAGTGACAAAGGTCCTTAGTGAGAACACAACGCTCTTCAGGGTCAGATGAGTTAAGTTCTCCAACTGTCAACCTGCAACCAGAAAGACCTTTAGTCCTCAACTCATCCATTTGACTGTGGTCCCGGCGACGGGTGTTCAACTGCTCCAGGGGTGCTTTCGGATGAGCTTGGCTTGGCTGCCCCATGTTGACCTTCAAGCTCTGGACCCCACCACAATCTGATCTGCAGACCAGTGGAATGTCCTTTGTTTTTCAACAGGAACACATGGGAGCTGAAATTGCTTATTCAAGAGAAGCTGAGGCAGTAGAGACAGCTCCTTGGCCTAGCCAAAAACAGACGCCAGGTGAACTCTGTATGTGTTTGTGTGAAGCCAATGCAGCAGCAGAACTGGGAAGTCCTCGGGGACCATTCCCTGTCCTCGACGTTTCATACAACAGAACCTTTGGAAGATGACAAGTGGATGGACTGAATCCTGATGGCCAACGTCCTCTGTAAGTCCTGGAGCACATCCTGGCCCGTCCCTTCACCATTTTTGTCATAGAGGAGTTGCTTGAATGCTTCGTTTTCGATGAGGACCATCATGTTTTTGAGGAAGTAGCCTTCACAATATGCTGAGAGCTCTGTGACTCCAAGAAACTGTGGAGAACGACAGGAAGCAGGAGAAGATTATGTTTGTGAAATGCACCCGACTGCCTGCATGCCTAGGAATGGCGAACACCCCCTACTGTAGGTCGAGTACAAAGATGGCCCTGATTCTCTACCCTCTGCTGCATTCCCCCACAGCGCTGGAGTCCATTTCTCCACTGCTTGGCCTTGTGAGTAGCTCAGGCCAACGGCATGTGGCAGAAGTTAAAGTTGCCGATCTTGAGCTAGCTTCAGGTGGCCACGTGGTACTTGGCACTCTGGCCCAGGGCCCCATCTCTGCCATGGGAACAAGTCAGGGGGAGCCTGCTTGGAGGGTTAGTGGCTCCAGGAAACTGAGAGGAGACAGTGACAGAGCCCAGCCAGGGTCAACAAACCCAAGCACAGCTGACCAGCCAGCTGACTTCAGAAGCAAGGCCCGTGGAGACCAGAGGGAACTTCCAGCTGTCTTGTCGACTCATGTGCTGAAGAAGGGCTTACTGTTTTAACCTCTGGGCTTTGCGTTTCTTTGTTGTACTGAAGCTGTCACATGAATGGAGTTACAGACACAGCTCTAAGCTCTTTGAGAATTAACCCATTTGACTCTCACAGCAATCCAGGGTGGGCACTGACTACCCACTCCCTGTGTTTAGGGCAGTGGTGTCTCAACCGGGGGCAATTTTTGCCTCCCAGGTGACATTTGGAAAAGCCTGAAGGCAGTTTGGTTGTCACAACCGGGTGGCGGCAGTGATGTGCACCACTGGCATCTAATGGGTGGAAGCCAGCGATGCTGCTGCTGAACCTCCCACGATGCACAGGACAGCCTCTCCCCACAGCAGAGAATCCTGCGGCACAAGCTGTCAATGCTGTGGTTGAGAAACCTATCTAGAGACGGGGTTCCTCACAGACTAAACCAGTGGGGAAGGGATTGCTGCCCTAGCTCAAGGGCCAAGCAGAGGGCTTGGCAGATGGCAGACACTTAGAATTTGTTGAATGTATGAGCGAACAGTTAACCAACAGACTAATGGGCTAACAGTGAACATTTACTGAGAGCTTCCAATGTGCCAGGCACCTTCTAGGCACTTGACATGCATCATCTCATTGAATCTTTAAGTTTCCTGGAGGCAGGCATATTAGCAGCTCCAATTTATAGATGAGAAAACAGACAAGACAGTAACATACAAAACAATCACACAGTGTGTCAAGGGCAGAACCAGGAATGGAACCCTGGTAATTCAAGTCCTTGGGGCTTTGTGCTTAACCACCAAGGCTCTGCCTCCAGCCTGACACCATTAGCCAGAGGATAGGTATTTAGCCTCATGAGTGAGCCTGGTGGAGGAACTCATGCTTGAGGCACAGAAGTCAATGTGGATGTATGGGTCGGCTGTCTTCAGAGTGGATGCTCAGAAGTTAAGTACTCCCTGAGATGACACCTGCTGCTTTATTTAGATGCTGAATTATCTAAATTATCGAAATGCTGAATCATCCCTAATATCCTGTCCTTTAAACTAGAGATGCACTTTAACTTGTAAGGTGTGTGTGTGTGGGGGGGGGGGTCCAGTAGAATGATAATGAGGCAGAGCCAATAAGGTTGCAGTGGAATGAGCTGGAAGGCTTGGATTCAAGTGGCAGCTTCACCACCTTCTGAATACATGACCAGGACTGGGGTCATTTCACCTCCAGCTTTAGGTTCATCATCTCAACATGAGAATGAGGACATCTGCATCTCAGACTTGTTGGGGTGATTTATGGCATGATTCTGTCATTTGTCATATTTAAGGAAGGCAGGTTAGGAATGTAGCTAAGGGACAGTCTCTGGGATCCCCCCCCCCAGATTTATGACTTTAGCCACTAGCTGTTGGACAAGTATATAAACCCTCTTTGCCTCGAAATTCCTATTCATAAAATGGGGATGATGAAAATACCTAAGGGGCACTTGAGTGGCTGTTGGTTGAGCATTCGACTTTTGATTTCAGCTCAGGGCATGATCTTGGGGTTGTGAGATCGAGCCCTGCATCTGGCTCCATGTTCAATGCAGAGCCTCCTTTGAGATTTTCGCTCTCCCTCTGCCCCTCCTCCTCTTCTCTCTCAAATAAATGGATAAATCTTAAAAAAAAAATACCACTGGACAGTCTGTTGTTGAGATTAAATGAGATAATGCATGGCGTGTCAGAGCAATGGTCCATTGTAGTCAGTACTCACTCAATGCTAGTTGTCATTGTAAATGTAAACTATTTATAATTATCACTCTCCTTCTCACCAACTGGTAAACAGTGACCCACATGGACAAAGCAGGTGGACAGGCTGGGATAAAGGGAAATAACTGTATCTATAGAACCTAGCCCAGGGGCACCTGGATGACTCAGTTGGTTGAGTGTCCAACTCTTGGTTTGAGCTCAGGTCATGATCTCAGAGCCGTGGGATCAAGCCCTGCATCAGGCTCTGCACTCAGTGGGGAGTCTGCTTGAAGATTCTCTCCCTCTGCCTTTACCTCCACTCTGTCTCTCAAATAAATAAAAATAAATCTTAAAAAAAAAAAAGAACCTAGACCAGCTAACTGGCCCTTAGAAGGATCAGGCCTGTAACCATGAACTCATTGATGCCATGTGCTAGTTCACTGAGCCAACAGCAACTATATGCATAAAAACCGTGTGCAACCTTGCGCAAGTCAAATCACTTTTCTGTGCCTCAGTTTCCCCAGCTACAAAATGAAAGGAGTGAACCAGAGGGTACCCTGCTCTTTGGCACATATAGGACGCAGATGCACTAGGTAATTATGTGGTCTCTGAGAGACCCAGAAGACGTGGTGAGATTTATCAGGGGAGAGGGCTCGTTACCACCCAACATTCACATCCTGGAGCTGGGAGAGATCTTAGGAATGCTTTCATTCTTTCAACATGAACCCTGCTCTTAGAGTCACAGAGTACAGGCCCTCACTGTACAGGTGGGAAAACTGAGGCTCAGAGTTGCCTATCTTTGATTCTGTGGGCCCAGAGAGCACCCCCCTTTCCCACCCCTGGCCACTTGCTTTGTACATGAATGTCACTCATCACTAGGTAGTATATGTGGAGGACAAAGAACACAATAAATACCTATATTTCTATTTGGTGATATTTATTCAATAATAACTATGTTACTATTAGATATGATATCTTACATATATTATATATAAAATATAATTAATGACAGAACTAGGGCGGAAACTCTCATCTCCTAGACCAATGGTTGACAAACTGCAGGCCTGTAGGCAAAATATGGCCCACTACCCGCTTTTGTAAATAAAGTTTTATTAGAATACAACCACATCCATCATTTATATATCGTTTACAACTGCTTTTGCATTACTGCAGCAAAGTTGAGGGGGTACAACATCAACGGTATAAACATTTACCTGGCCCTCCACAGTAAAAGTTTGCTGACCTCTGTCCTTAGAGTATACTTTTTCAAGGGCAGAGATTGTATCTTACTAATTTCTTATGATATTCTAATTCTAATATAGTTTCTCTAATGAATACAGTGTATGCTCAATAAACACTAATGAACGAATCCCCTGGTTTCCAAACCTCTGTTCTTTCTAGCACAGTGCATTGTTGAGCTTGCTGCATTAGCTTTGATTCAATTCCAAGAACCAGCCTTCTTTTCCCCCAGGTTGAAAGATACCCTGAAAGAGCCATCAGAAGCTCCAGGGCCCCCTGGGCCCCTCTTTTTTAAAGATTTTATTCATTTATTTGAGAGAGAGAGTGAGTGACAGTGATAGTGAGAGTATGAGTGGGGAGGAGAGGGAGAAGCAGACTTCCCAACGAGCAGGGAGCCCGATGCAGGGCCCAATCCCAGGACCCCATGATCATGACCTGAGCCAAGGGCAGACGCTTAACCAGCTGAGCCACTCAGGAGCCCCATCAGGGTCCCTTTTTCATGACTGAATAAATTGGGATGGTTTTGCCAGGAAAAAAAAAAAAAAGATGGCTAAGCCATGCACTTATGGGATGGGCTTCTCATCTCTATACAATTCCACAGCTGTCTCAAACAATTAGATGCAGTATAGAGGTAATGATGCCAAAAGCTTGTTAACATTTGGAGCATTTTTATTAGCATGTAAACATCTGTGTTTCCTGAGGTTCCAAACCAAGACTAGGTTTCTTTCTTTTCCATCTTTTACTAAACTAGCCTCAATTTGTACAATCTGCCAGGAATAGAACCCGCATGGCATGTGACCATTAGTGGTGTTGCAGCATCCAGAGCACAGGGGATGCAGTGTATAGCTAGGGCAGGGGCTGGCCAGCTTTGCCCTGACCTTGATGCAAATATCATGAAGGGCAGACTTGTGCATTGGAAACACACCAGGATGAGGCCTGGGAGGCTGTGGCAGAAGCTGGTGTCTGTAAAAGGCAAAGCTCTGGCTGCAAAGATGCACACACAAAAGAGGTAGTTCCCTGCCGTAGGTATTCCAAGCCCTTAGCACAAATGTATTCCCAGCCTGGGCTCACACTACATCAGGCTGCATTATTAAATATGAGAGCTATGGAAGCCGCCTGTCAGGGAGCCTGGAGGGATTAAAATGGAATGTAGTCCAGATGACAGGCCAAGGCAAGTCCACTTGTGGATACCAGGTTCACAGGGCACTTTGAGGGTCCATGGTCAGAGGAGGGGAAGGAACCACAAGACTAATAATCAGGCTCTCTTCTTGGGTAGAGATACTTTGCTTTCCTGCAAAGTCATCAGTTTAAGATTTTTTTTAAAAAATGTGCTGTGTCCTGAGAAAACAGATTTTTATTTATAAATTTATTTTTTATTGGTGTTCAATTTGCCAACATATAGAATAACACCCAGTGCTCATCCCATCAAGTGCCCTCCTCAGTGCCCGTCTCCCAGTCACCCCCATCCCCCCACCCACCTCCCCTTCCACCACCCCTAGTTCGTTTCCCAGAGTTAGGAGTTTCTGAGAAAACAGATTTTGGTAAAAACCCCAGGTAACCAAAATACCTAGTGTGTCTGTGTACATATAGGAAGTAGCCTGTAGTTGTTGATTTACTGATGACCAAGCAGATCTTTTCTGTGGATTAGCAATTATTGCACCTATTTCAAAACATTTATTAGGCCAGACAGTAAACACAGGGTTAAGAATTTGTGCTTCAGGGAATGCCTGGGTGGCTCAGTGGTTGAGCGTCTGCCTTTGGCTCAGGTCGTGAACCCGGGGTCCTGGGATCCAGTCCTGTGTCTGGCTCCCTGCAGGAAACCTGCTTCTCCCTCTGCCTGTGACTCTGCCTCTCTCTCTGTCTCTCATAAATAAAACAAAATATTAAAAGAAAAAAAAGAATCTGTGCTTCGGAGTAAGCCAAATCTAGGTTTACACTTCTGGGTATAAACCCCAAAGAACTAAAAGCAGAGACTTCGTCTCCAAAGGGTGGATGCCACCTAAGTGTCCACTGATGGGTGAAGGGATAAACCTAGTGTGGTCTCCCTGTACAATAAAATATTATTCAGCCTTAAAGAGAAATGAAATTCTGACATGGGCTACAGCGTGGATGAACCCTGAGGACGCTGTGCTGATGGCAATAAGCCAGTCACGAAGGGCAAATACTCTATGATTCCACTTACATAAGGTTCCTAGAGACAGAAGGTTAAGTGGTGGTTTCAGGGACCAAGAGGAGAGGGAGATGAGGAGTTAGTGTTTTGTAGGCACAGAGTTTCAGTTTGGGAAGATGAATAGTTCTGGAGATTGGATGCTGGTGATAGTTGCACAGCAATGTGAATGTGCTTCATGTACCTGAAATGTACACTTAAAAATGGTTAGGGACACCTGAGGAGCTCAGCGGTTGAGCATCTGCCTTCGGCTCAGGTCATGATTCTGGGTCCTGGGATCGAGTCCCACATCGGGCTCCCTGCAGGGAGCCTGCTTCTCCCTCTATGTCTCTGCCTCTTTCTCTGTGTCTCTCATGAATAAATAAATAAAATCTTAAAAAAAAAGAAATTGTTAAAGTGGTAAATTTCATGTTATGGGCATTTACTACAATAAAAAAAAAAACTCCATGATAGCTGTGTGATCTTAAGCAAGTCACTTCACTTCTCTGTGCCTCAGTTTCCTTTTATGACATGGGATGAATGATAGTGTTTACCTAAGAGGGTTGCAGTGAGGGTTAAAAAATGTGTGACAAGTCTGTTAGCACAGGTGTCTGCACACTAAGAGTGGCTGTTGAGTGTTGGTGGGAGACAGAAAACATCTCAAAGGCAGCCTGAATTTTCACAATGAGCAATGAGTGGGTAGTCCCCCTCTATTGTCACTCTATAGCACTGTGGACATGGGAGATGTGTCCTGCCTGGGCTCCAGTTGCACACAAGATGACTTTTTTGTTTTAATTCCTGATCTCAATTCATTTCATGCTTTCTTCTTAGCAAATGCTAATCTGCCTGTCCTGGGCGTGTGGAACAAAATCAAGTGGCTCCTGGACAGAGTATTTGAATTCTCTCAGTCTCAGTATCCCCACAGGTGAAATGAATCGGATGAGATCAGTAGGTTCCCCAAAACTGGAGTTAAGACTGGCATTAGGGCTGACATCACAACAGTGACCCTAGGAGCCTGTGAAAAATACAGGTTCCTGGGGCGTCTGAGTGGCTCAGTCGATTTAAGTACCTGACTCTTGATTTCAACTCGGGCCATGATCTCTTGGTGGTGAGATGGAGCCCCACGTCAGGTTCCACACTCATCTCTGAATCTGCTTCAGATTCTCACTCCTTGTCCCTCCACCGCCCTGAGCTCTCTCACTCTAAAATAAATAAAATCTTAAAAAAAAAAAAAAAAAACAGATTCCTGAGCCCCATCGCAGAGACCACTGGGAGTAGGAAGCTAAAGAGCCAGAACTCTACCCCAGGTGATTCTGATTAGGTGCTGGGTCCACCTGACCAGAAGGTCCCCTATGGGCATCTCCAAGGCTGCTAACCTGTTCTCAATCTTGGCCATCTCTGCAATCACCTGGGAAGATCTGGAAAATACATCTTCCCAGGCTCCACCCCCAGAGGCAGATTTAATTAATCTTTGCTAGGTCCCGGGCATAGGGAGGTTAAGTGAGTGCCCAGGTGATTCTACTGTACAGCCAGTGCCGGGAACCCAGTTCTAGAACAGCAGTGCTCACCACATGTACTCAGAGTTGCCTGGAGGGCTTGCAAAGCCATAGATGGTAGGCCTCATCCCTGGAGTTTCTGATTCAGTAGGTCTGGGATGGGGCTCTAGAATATACATTTCTAACAAGTTCCCTGGAGATGCTGACGTTTCTGGATTGGGGAACACACTTTGAGAAGCACTATTCCAGCACCTTGCTCTCAAGGTGCGGCTTAGATCAGCAGCAGAGGCTTCACCTGAGAGCTTGTTAGGGATGCAGAACCCAGGGCCCACCCAGGGCCTGCTGAGTCAGGGTCTGCAATGTGATTCGCGTGCATGTTACCATTTGAGAAACAACTCAGTTTTTGAAACTTCTGAGTTCCTGCTTCTGTTGTATTCCGGAGGGGCGAGATGAAGGGAAGGGCACCTTTTCTAGAGCAGGAGGCTAAGCGGGGAGGAATGCAGGCAGCTCGGCCCTCAGTGGGCAGGCCAGCATCAGCTCTCTGCCCCGACTCTGGGGCTGTGCAGGGGGAAGCCTGAGCTGCTTCGGTGCATGGCGCATGCTCCGCGCAGCCAGGGTGGGACTGATTACCTTGGCGTGATTGTAAATATCCACACAGTTGTCAGTATTAATGCTCTTTGCGCAGATAATCTCACAGTGTCGCTGCAAGGCCTCCAGCTGGAAAAATTTAGCGGCAGACAGAAGCTAAAAATCATAAGAAGAGCCTGTTAGAGGTTGGGCGGGGGGTGTGGAAATAAAGGGATGACAGTAGTGGGGAAAATCCTCATCTTCCAGAGAGATGTCCCAAGGAGAAGGGCTGGGTGTACAGGTGTGGGTTTGACACTTCAAAGCACAAACGGCAGATGGCAGAGGGAAGGGGGCTAAAGTGAATCAATTCACATCTATTCTAGCAGGAGGTCAAGCAAAAAAAAATGCCTACAGTTGCTATGTCCGGAAATAAGGGGGAACACCGTTAGCAAGACGGATATGGATGCAGCTCACTCCTTCTGTTCATCCAGGCGTCCACACAAGTGTCACCTCAGAGAAGCCTCCAGGACCCCCTGCCTCAGGTCACTTCCCTCTATCACTGTCTGGCTTCCTCACTCGGCCTTAGTTGTCCTCTCAGCCCTCCTCTCACCAGACATGATGTCATGCCTGTCGCCCTCACAGAGCCTGGGAGGGCAGGGATCTCTGTGCCTTTGCATCACTGCTGTGGCCTGGCCTTGAGAATTCAAAGGGACTGCCTTTGTGGGGACAGGGTGGGGAGCAGGGTGAGCTGCTTTGTGACAAGCTCTTCTGCATTATTTACACGATTCACATGTTCATTATTTTGATTTTAAAATAAAAGCAAGTGTGACAAAAGAGTCCGCATCCTCAGATGGTAGCTTGGTCTGCAGGTAGAGAAGTGTCAGAGGAGTGGTCCAGAGAGACAAGAGAGTAACTGTGGCTGGGTGGCAGCGACTGTGTGTGTGTGTGTGGGGGGGGGGGGCGATGACCCTGAAAGGGTTCACAGAGCACAGAGGGAAGGATAAACAGGTTCCACAATGAATACACAGCCCTCACGGCACTCACCAAGCGCCATGCATGGTTCTAGGCACCTTATTCTACATAGGAACTCTTACCATCTTAAAAACCCAGTGAGGTAGATCTTGTTATTCTCATTTTCAGGTAAGGGAATGGAGGCTCAGAGAGGTTAAATAATGTCCAAGATCACACGGCTCAGAAGGGGCAGAGCTTGGATTTAAACCCAGTTTGGCCCAGAGTGTGGGTTTTAACCAGCCTGTGGAGTCACCTTTTGAACGACTGATGGTGCTCTGATATCTCTAATCCACTGGGTGCCCCAACCTTCGGACACCTGAACAGGATCCTGGCTCCTTTGCTCAGGATTATCAGAGTGATTTTGGCTTTTGGCTTCTGGTTCAAAGCTCCCAGCTTTGAGTAGGAAAGCTGACAAGGGATCCAATTTTAGGAAGGAGCAGGGCCTCTTGTCCTCGGGTGGAAGGGGAAGAGCCAAGGAGCCTCGGGAAGGAGGGATGGTCATCCTGAGCCCTTATAATCAGCTCCTGGCATCTGCATCAATGGACACGCTGTGATTTGAGGAATGTTTTCTGATGACAGAAGTCACCAAGGATAGCTCCTGAGGATAATATCTGAGCCCCAGCTGTGCCTAGAGCTAGCCTCAGCCTCCTCTGTAAACCTCCTTTACCCCACCCCCAAAGCTAATTAAAACTGGATTTTGCAGAGCTGCTACTGCAAGTGCCCCAAGCACCCTGGCCTTCCAGGAAGGGGCTCTGATGAGGAGCCTGTGGGAAGTCCAAGGAGGCAGGTAGGAAGGACCCCAAAGCCTGCACCCAAACAAAACCCAACACCGGTGCCCCCAGACACTGCCAACACATTCGAGAGCCTGAGCTGACAGAGGTGCTACCTACGTGATGACACGACAGATTCCTTACCTCCATTATCTCGTTGTTTTTAATGAGAAGAGATTCTGGGCCACCATAGTAGAGATACTGCATGACCAACTGGAAGAAAGGACACAGTGTGCAAAGTGTCAGGCCAGTGTCAGCACACACACATAATCCTCTTACAGCCGGGCAATCTATGCGTCCCTCTAGAACACCCGTTCCCAATGTTGCTATTCCCGCTAGCTCGCGGCCTACAGGAGACGTTCCACTCAGGACATTTTTCCTAGCTGCGTATTTTTCCTTAGAGCATGCTGTAACTGGTCTCCCTGTGGTCCTGCTGGGCTCCAGGTGCACCCCCAGGGCCACACTAAACAATTCGGAGCTCTGCTCTCCATCTACAGCTGGCAAGCATGGCTTCCCTTCCCCCTCCCACCCCATCCGGCTGCCCCCAAACACTTGGCTTTAAGAACCTGCACCAGCGGCCATTCCCCCTGGGAGCATATCCCAGTTTGGCTAGAAGATTCTTATTTAAATCCCAGGGGGTGACTCTGGGCTACCAGGGGACCACCTGTTCCTTTTTATAACACAACAGGATCCAGTATGAAGCCGTTAGGGGTCCAGGCTTTCAACGTTTCACTGATGGTGTGAACAGTCCAAACCCTGGAGGCCTGAATGGTGTGGCAAGTCCCAGAGCTTTGCAAACTGGTGTCCCTTTAGAATGAGGCTCCGGGACATGCAGAACTGGCTGTCACCACCTCCCATGAAGCTGTTAATTTTTAGGTGGTGCATATGCTTTCCAAGGGAGCACGGTCCTCTCCACCATTGCCTTCTGCCTGCCTCCTGACACACGGATTACCTGCCTGGCCCCACCGGAGCTGTGTTGAAAACATCTATAGACTGGTTACAGCCCGTCTTTGAGCACTTGTAAAATGAGGCATTGGGGATGGGCTGTCCTCTGTGCTCCCTTCAGGCCCCAAAGGTCTGTGACCCACACAGGGCAGTGGTCAAGAGCGAGGACCCTGCTCTGGGGCTGCCTCTATTTTGGACCAGGCCCTGCCACTTAACCACTGGGTGACCTGAATTAGGTTAGGTGCTCTGTGCCTCTGTTTCATCATCTGTAAAATAGGGATGACATTACCTACTTCATGGGGTTGTGATGAGGATTATATGACACGTAACAGGCCTAGCAAGGGCCTGCGCACATGGCAAGAACTCAATAAATGTTAGTTCTTTGATTTTCTGAGGTGGAAAAATCTTTCCCCAGTAGCGCTTCGGCTGCGTACCGCCACATTTTGACTCAGGCCTTTTGAGGCCCTTTGTGACTTATCTCAAGCTACCTTCTGCATGTGTGTTTAAAAATAATACTTTTCTTTAAAAATATGTTGTGTACAGCTTTATTGAAATATATTTCGCAAAATGCAAACTGCTTCTGTTTAAAGTGTTTTAATGTCTTCACCATATTGTGCCACCGTCACCAGTGTCTAATTCTGGAACATTTCCAACACCCCCGGGAGAAACCCTGTACCCATTACCAATCATTCCCATTTCCTCCTGGAGCTGATCCTGCCAACCATGGTGGATTTGCCCATTTTGGACATTTCATATGAATGGGATCCTCCAACACGTGCTCTTTTGTCTGACCGCTGTCACTTTGCGTCGTATTTTCAAGGCTCACCCATGCTGTCATGTATCTCTCCTTCATTCTTTTTGATTGCTGAACGATGTACCACATTTCGTGTATGCATTCATCAGCCCAGGGACATCTGGATTGTTTCCGCTGTTTTGCTGTTATGAATCCTGCTGCTATGGATCAATTTACTCTTTCAGATCTCATCTGTCACTCTGCCCTTCTCTCTCTTTCTAATCTTGACAACATCTGCCTTTTATACTCTGACCACTCCCAACCACTTGCCTTTAACAGAACCTACCACCTCTTTCAGTCCCATGCTTTTGCCCAAACTGTTCCCTCTGGATGCCCTTCCCTTGTCTACTTGTTGAACTTGGCCCCCTCTTTTGGCATCTCGCTCAGGGGTCACATCTGTGAAGCCTTCTCAGATCTCCTAGCTGCAACCCCAGGGTGGGCAGCACATCATCCACAACTTCCCACTAGAGCCTGAGGGCACAGGCAGGGTCTTGTCCATCACTGCATTCCAGTGCCTAGCACACCGCCTGCACTCGGCCGGCGCACTTTAACCAGAAACACGAGTGCTCTCCTCTTTTGTATTTGAGTCTCCCATGGGCTGACTCTGGGCTTCTGTGACTAGCCCCCTGCCGCAGGGATGGCGGTGTGTTGATGGTGGTGGCTGAGACTTTGTGAAATGGTAACACAGCATTACAGGCCATCGCCTCATCCTCATGGGTCACGGGTGTCTAGAATACCATGTCAGGGAATGGTGGGCTCCTGTTCTTATGAACGTCAATGGATTTCCCTAACACCTCTCTTTCACACTGGCCAAACGGACAGTAACAGCAGTAAGAGCCATAGCAAGAACTGCCCCGAACACTGGCCTCTGTATTCACAAAGCCCTGGGCCACCACATTATCTCATTTATTCGAGGTCGGCTGCTGATTTGAAATGCAGCCCCCTGAGTGGATGGAGATCCTGGGGCTAATGGGATGGAAATTGGGCTGTCCCTAGTCGCCTTCAGACTCTGCCAACACAAGCCTTTTCTGCAAGGGGGCAAAATGAACCTTATTAGGCCAAGGGGCATGTTTATGGAGTTGTTTCTCTCCAGGCAGCTGTCGACCTGCATGAAGCCCAGAGTTAAATGGCATCCTCGGTGGGCCTCGCTTCCAGGCGCAGCCTCAGCCCCGTCTGTCTCGTGCCTGTGTGTGATGTTCAACAGTCTTGCAGGAAGGAAACTCGAAACAGCCTCATTTACTAAAATTTTTCTGTCAGCACAGAAGTGGAGTGAACAGGCCCCTGGGAGCCTCCTTCTGGGTTGGATTCAGCCCTACTTGGCCTATTTCAAGCCACAAATGAGGCTTTTCTTCTTTTATGGGGAAGGGACAGGCACACAGAGAAGTCCCCGGGGCCTGCTAAATCTTCCCCACTCGTTACAGTGACTCGAGGCTAATGTGGCCAGGAAACCTTCCCCAGTCAAGAGCAATTATAGGCCTTGGATTCCGCTGGGCCCGTGCTTTCCCACATCGGTCCCTCAGTCACTGAATGCACAGAGCAAACATTTGCGGAAGGCCTACCACAAGGTTCTCATTACAGGAACTTCCCAATTAGTTCCAGGCTCTATGGAGCAAGTGCCCGCCTCACGAGCACCTGGGAGAGCTGGGGACATGTGCATTCTCCAGCACTTAGTTCATGCTCAGACTCAAGGGGCCTACGTTTCCTTCCTCATGGCTGGGCGAGTCTTTGGGAGGGCCCAAAGCCCCCGTGCCCCCCACTCCCCCTTTGGGAGGCAGTCTGGAGATCAGGTGTGGAGTCAGCCAGGCCTGACTCTGGGCCTCAGTGTGGCTGTGATGGGCAGCGGGGGCTTGGGCCACTTCCTTCTCTCCCGGAGTCTGGGTCTGGGTCTGGGTCTGGGTCTGGGCTGTAAGGTGGGAGGAGAGCTCCCTGGAGGCGCAGCTGAGTGAGGTGGTGTACAGCAGCGGTGCTCAGACTGGGCGTCCCTGGACCAGCGGCGGCACCCGGGTGCTTGTAAGGACTGTAAATTCTTGGGTCCCAGTCCAGGCCTACAGAATCTGGGACTCTGGGAACGGGGTCCAGGGCTCTGCATTTCAAGTGTGGTGTCTTACAAGCACCCACTCTTCCTTCCCCTGCCTGGAGATCCTGCTAACGGTGGCAAATCACTGTGGTGTGGAGCACGCGGGGACAATGGGAGGGAGGCAGAGACTTCAAAACGCTGATTAACCTGATAACCTAGTGCCAGCTGAGGTCAGTGCCTCGTTGGTGGTTGAAGCCCCAGAGACATTTCCTCACTGTTCTCCCACCCCTAATCCTAAAGCAGAGCAGCAATTCTTCACAGAAAACTTCCCACGCCACAACCACCACCGTTCCAGAAAGGGCTGTGGCCACTTTGCTCTCCGTCGGACGTGTGGTGAGGGGCTGGGGTGAGAGGCTGCGTGCAGGGCGTGCCTGCGCCCTGGTCCCACGTGGGGGCTCCAGCCTCCTCTTGCTGCCACCTCACCTCAGGGGGTAACTCACCTAGATTGGCTGGCTTTGTCCTAAGAAAGCTCTTTCACCCTTCCCCCAATGCTCAGTCCAAAGTAACCTATTCTACAGGGTCTCATGCTGAGTAGGTGCGTTACCGGCTCAGAAAACAACAACCCACTTAAAATGCTTCCTCGTGTTGTCCTACTTGCTAATCTCTGCAAGAACCACCGACACAGAGGTGGTAATGAATAACTTGTTAAAAATGGAGAAAATGAGGCTCAGAGAAGAGTGCTTTGCCCATAGTTACTTGGGAAGGATTCCTTCCTTTGAAGTTTCATCATAACCAAGGAAATGCATCTCTAATGGTGGAGATGCAGACACCTCAACAGGCTTTGGGGGCTAGTGTGAGGGCATGGTGGCTCCCTGGAAGCTCTCTAAATAGCAGGATCTGGGGGACCAGGATCAATGGTGGAAGGAAGAGCCACCACCTGGCCTGCCTTCTCCCCTACTTGGCTCAGACTATGTGGTCCCAGGGAGTCTTCAGTCTCCAATATACCTTAGAACCCAGCCAAATAGACTGATAACCACTTTCCCTCAAATGCACCCCATTGCTTTCTACTGCTGTGCCTTTGTTAAATGCTGTTCCACCCCCAGCGGCACCCCGTCTCCACCATCCACCAGATGAGGAAAGGGGCCTTGGAAAGGCTGGTGAATTGCCCAAGGCCCTGTGACAGACACTGATTTTAAACAGGAGGGTGTGGCACTTCAGTCCCAGACTATTCTCTGTCCCCCCAAGGCCAGGTCAGGAGCCTGTCCCACTGCCCCAACCACGATCACAGCCAGCCTTATGTTCCGCACCCCCTCCCCACTCCCCATTATCTCTGAGTTGTCTCAATTCTCTTAGAACACGAGTCCCCCATGGGGCCTGAGCCTCAAGCCACCTGTGTGCTCTTCCCAGGGCTGTGCTGCCCCAGCTGAACCACAGTTAACAAGGTCCTGCTCAGAACCCCACAGATTCCAGCCCCAGCCACCCCTCCTAGCCCCCGCCCCGGGCTGATGGGAGGACAGCTCCAAGGGAGCACAATCTCCTGATCACACCAGGCTCAACCACAGCTCCAGAACTTCATCCCTGCTGTTCTCTGCCTAGGATCTTCTAATCCCCCTTTTAAGCCCAAAGCTTCCTACGGCTCCCCAACTTCTCCTTAGCCTGCATTCTTGCAGCTGATGTCCTCATCAAGAGGCCTCTCCCATTTCCCTGGTCTGAGTGCCTCAGAGCATGTGGACTCCCCCTTCTCACATGCATCCCCACATTATACCCTAAGTGATTAATTACTCAGAGTCACCCCCTCTGGACTGTGACACCCCAGGGGAGAAAGGTCCTTTATCCTTGTGTCCCCAGGTCCCAGCAGAGTATGAGGCATACAGTAGGTGCTCAATTAATGCTGTAGGGATAAAAGGATGGTGAACTGGAGAGGGTATAAGGAGGGGCCCAGAGTGTAGGGGACTGATGGCTCTGCAATGGCCCATCCACAGGTGGATGACTGCAGGGAAGGCCCAGGGCCCTGTGCCTGCCAGTGTGCTATTCCAGGCCTCGGCAGGGGGCTTACCTGAAAGATGGGGTACTTCACATAACCAATCTCTATGCAGGTGCTGTCATTTGTTGGTTTGCTGGATAGGAGTGCTTTGAACCTGAGCAAGGAAACAAGGGAGAGAAAGACCACAAACACATTCATGGTTTGCAAGAAACTCCACTCTGATGAGAAACATAATATCTTGCATCCCCCTCCCCACCAATATATCAACAATATAGTTCCCAGATGTCTTCATGCAACTGCCAGCCCAGTACGATACCCTAATCGAGTTTGAAGTTACAACTTTATTTATTATGCTTTTAAAGTTTAAGTAATGTCTCCACGGGACACTGGGGTGGCTCAGTTGTTGAGCATCTGCCTTCAGCTCAGGTCATGATCCCGGGGTCCTGGGATCCAGTCCCACATCGGGGTCCCTGTAGGGAACCTGCTTCTTCCTCTGCCTGTGTCTCTGCCTCTCTCTGTGTGTCTCTCATGAATAAATAAATAAAATCTTAAAAAAAAAAGTAATATCTCTGCTCAGTGAGGGACTTGAATTCAGGAGCCCGAGATCAAGAGTTGCATCCTCTTCTGACTAAGCCAGCCAGATGCCCCTGAAGTTAAAACTTTAAAGTTAAAAACAGAGGTTGGGGGATGCCTGGGTGGCTCGGCAGTTGAGCATCTGCTTTGCCTCAGGTCGTGGGTCCTGGGATCGAGTTCTGCATCGGGCTTCCTGCAGGGAGTCTGCTTCTCCCTCTGCCTGTGTCTCTGCCTTTCTCTGTGTGTCTCTCATGAATAAATAAATAAAATCTTTTAAAAAAAATAGTGGTTGGGTTGTCTGGCTGGATCGGTCAGAAGAGGATGCAAGTCTTGATCTCGGGGTCGTGAATTCAAGCCCCATGTTGAGTGGAGAGATTTCATACACATACACATAAAGCGGTTTGAACTGTTGCTCTCGAGCAGGTGCCTGGTACAGGATGAACACCATGTAAATGTCTGTCTGTCCATCCGTAGGACTGCCTCCTTCATGGGGTCCTTCCTGAGTGCAGGCTTCAGGGCCCCTCTGGTGTTCACGGAGCACCCCCCACCCCACACATCCTGTCCCTTCACACCACCTTCACCCCAGGAGGGCAGGGACTCTGCCTCCCTGGCTCCGCCGCATCCCCAGAGCCCACGCCAGCCTGGATCCGCCGCATCGAAGGTGAGTAATCAACACCTGTGGACTGCCTGCCTACCTCCCTACTGACGACCACTCACTGGGTTTTCCATGCGCTCTCCTATGATCGACAAACCTGTAAGCTCCTAGCAGGTGGAGACCCAGTCCGGGGAACACACGGATAGTCAACATGTTTAGGAATAAGCTGTGTCTCTTTTCTTAAGCTTTTAATTTTGAAATAATGATAGATTTGCAGAAGAAGTGTGAAGACAGTACAGGTCTCCCATACGCCCTTCGCCCAGCTTCCCCTGGTGTCCGCAACCCACACAGCCATGGTTGTCAAAACTAAGAAATTCACATTGGTATGACATCTGTCCTACATTGTAATGGAGAACCAAGGAAAGTACAGTTTTGTTTTGTGTGTGTGGTGGCAAAGCAGACATCTAGGGCTTGTATTTAGTCTTGGGGGGAGGCAGCGGTGAGGCCAGGGTGCTTTTAGGAACCCAGGGAGTGTTGGTCACACATATTCATCAGCAAGTATCCTAGAAGTGGGATCGGTCCTGGGTACCCACTGTCCTCATCCCTCTGCTTGCTCTGGCGGCCTCCTCATTCAGCATCCTCCTTCCCCGGTTCCAGTTCAGGTCTCTGGATAATGTGGTTCTAAATGGCCAACTTATTTCAACTCAAATCGAAAGGACAAAGGGCAGTAGCAAAGCTGGAAGGGAGTGGGGTATGCCACTGTCAACTCCATAGTTAGGGAAAAATCAGGTTCAAGATGTGTGTCTTCGGGGTGGCTTATGCCCGAGTTCTGGGAAATCTGGAGAGCAGGTTTGTGACGTGTCAGGCTGGACACTGTGTGAGGACACTGGGCCGGGGAGCTCAAGTCCAGCCCACACTCTGCTCTGAAGCTCTGCACCTGGAATACACTCCATCTGCCTAGGGGAATGAGTGCTCTTGCCTGGGTCATACAAAGGCACTGCTGCTGATGCCAGTGGCTGCTCTTGAAAAAATTGTAAAAACATAACAGAAAATTTACCATCGTAACCATTTTAAGTGAACAGAAATGTTAAGTATAGTCACACTGTTGTGCAACCAATCTCCAGAACTTACTTAGTACCCACTACACAACAACTCCCCCACTCTGCCCTGGCCCCAGCCCCAGCCCCAGCCCCAGCCCTAGCCCCAGGCAAACACCATCCTACCTTCTGTCTCTACAAAGCAGACCACTCTAGGAACTGCCTATAAATGGAACCATACAGTATTTGCCTTCTTGTGACTGGCTTATTTCTTTGCATGATGTTCCCAAAGTTCTGTTGTAGCATTTGTCAAGACTGCCCTCCTTTTTAGAGTGAAATAAAATATGTATATACCATATTTTGTTTATCCATTCATCTATCGATGGACTCTTGGGTGGCTCCTACCTTGGCTCTTGTGAACAATGCTGCTGAGAGCCTGGGAGCACAGATGCCCTCTGCCCTTGAATTCTTGATTTTGAAAAGATAATCTTCCAGTCCAGGGAAGGTACCACCAAAATTGAATTTCAGAGAATAGTAAGAACAACAGCTACACGCATAATTCTGCTGCTTTCGATATGGACGGTACATACCTGGGAGAGGCTGTGAATAGCAGGACTTTGTGAGCATAGAATGGTCTTCCTTCTACCAGAAAGGTGACATCAGACATTTCTTTGTTGTTGAGGAAATGAGGATCTAGAATAGGAAGGTGGAAAAGGATAGCTTTAGTAGAAAGAAAGGTGAAGTTTCCATTCCTCTTCTGGGAAGTGCATAGAAGAGCTGACAGGGAAACCATGGTGACAAAATATTCACTGGTGGGACAGTCACCAAACCAGGGCCAGAGCCAATCGAAGGAACACTCAAATCACTGAGGTTCAGTTTGGCGTAGGAAATCTTCCTAGCTCACTTGGGATTGAAAGTAGCATTTCCTCAGGGGAGACTCATCCGCTGCAGCCTGATGCAGAGGACTTTGGAGTGTGAAAGGTAAAGGCGCGCACTTTACCTTAGAGGCAAGGTAAGAGTGCCTCTAAGAGTGCCACCCCATCCCCCCACCTTTGCTCCTCCCTGGGCTCAGTGCTTTCCCTGCCTGATGGAAAGGCGGTGAAGCACTGGCCCCCTTGGCACGGCCCAGGTGATTCAAAACCCACACCCTTTGCTTCCAGAATCAGAGGCACATGAGCCAGTTCCCTGCTCTCATCTCCACCGATAACAAAGAAGGTAGAGCCAGCGCTACGTACTGAGCACCTAGGACGTGCCAGGCACCGTGCAAGCTGGCACATACACGTGCATACGTGTTCAGTTCCAAGAGATAGGGACCCCTGCCAGTGGTGCACTTAGGGAAGCAGGCATGCAGAGGCACAAGCTAGTGACAGGTGGAGGAGTCAGGATTTGAACTCGGGCTTTGGGATTGGAGGGCCTCCATTGTTAAGCAGTAGGATCCCACCCAGATCCCAATGTGCCTATCATTTTAGCCACGGAGACCTGGGGCTCCTGAAGGGGCCAGTCTGTCCTCAGCTCAGCACTTCCGCTGGTTAGGAACATCCACTAAGATCCCTGCACCTACTGGGCTTGGGCCTGCTGGGGTCCTAAGTCAGTCTGGACCCAGGTAGAGGGCAAGGTGGCTCTAACCTCCAATGGGGCTTCCTCCCGGGGCAGCCGCCTTGAGCCCACCTGAGCTGCAGTGCCCGGGAGGAATGCAGGAGACTCTGAATGGAAGACTGCTGCCCTAGGGCGTCTGCACCCAAGGCAACTGCGTCTGAGATGTGCTGTGTTCTCAGCTCATGTGAAGACTCTTTCTGCACAATGTGTCTTGCCTGTGCCTCCGGCCCGTGAACGGCACCAGCATCGGCCTGCTGCCCAGGCTGGGGGTTTGAAGGCAAAGGGCTCCTTCCTCTCCTGGGCTACCCAGACCTAGTCTATCCCAAATACGGTCCTTTCTTCCTCCTGTTTCTCGGTTCTCCCACGTTTCTCCATTCTCATGCCACTGCCCTCGCCAGGGCCACGTGGTCTCGTCAGGTCTCCAGGCAAGAGCCTCTGTTGGCTCTGCCTCCACTTGGCCTCTCAACCCGATGGTCTACCTCACCACAGTCTTTCTTCCTAAAGGCAGATCTGATCATGCCCCTCTTCTGCTATAAACCTTTCCATAGCTCCCCGGTGCTCCTGGGATAGAGTCTAGACTCCTCAACAAGGCTCCTGGTGACTGGGCTCCTGCCGCCTACTCCGGCCTCTCCCCACTCACATCCCCTGCCAGCCTGCCTGTGCTCTTGAGTCGCACCAGTGCTGCAGGCTCTCACCTCTGGCCTTCACACGCTGTTCCTTCTACTCAGGACACTCTTCCAATTCCTTCCAAACCTGGCTTACCCCACTGTGGTCTTCAAGCTTCAGTGCAGACACCCTCCAGCCATAACCCTTGCCTGATTCCCCCTCCTCAGACTGACCGAGCATCCCCCACCTGTGCTCTCACAGCATCTGTACTGCACCCTCCTCCCCTATATGTCCTCTTTTGCTACCGTGTATCCACTATGTTATCTTGCCTCCTGGAGTCTGCACGCTTGGGAGGTCAGGACCTTGTCTGTTCTTTCCACATCCTTGCTCTGTGTCTAGAACAGGAAGGTGATAACACACAAGTAAGAGCATGGGCTCTGAAGCCAGAAATCTCAGCACTGTGACCGTGGGCAAGTTAATTAACCTCTCTGAGCCTTCTGTTTCCCCTTCTGTTTAATGGGAATGGTAATATCCACCGTATACCTACATCAGAGTTTCAGTGAGCATGGAATGAATTTTTGCAAAGCACTTAGCAACCTGGCTGACACACAGTACTCCTCAAAGAACATGGCTGTCATAGTAGATGCTCAATATTATTTTGAGTGAGTAGAGAATGCCTTGACCCTTGTTCCACAGTCTTGTTCCTAGAGCCTGTGGAGGGCATAAGGCCCCTTCTTAGCCTGGGGACCTGCTTGTTGCTGGGGGCCCTTCCCCAGGGCTTAAAGGGTTGTCCTGAAATGAAACTCCAGCTGCTTCCTTTGGCTGGGTTTAGGCTGTCCTAACCACTGGGGGTGGGGACCAACCCCTGGACTCCTGGGGGCCATGACCCCAGCTGCTGGCCCCATGCTGACAGCTGTATCTTGGACCCCTGGCCTGGCCCCATTGTGCCCAGACCTTGCAGTAGCCTGGACACAGAATTTGCCTTCCTGGCCAACTCTCCTCTTCCAGCCTTCGCAGGTGGGGTGACCCCTCAGCCCCTGTGCAGCCCCAGACGGTGGTCCTCCATTCATATTTGTCAGTACATATAGCTACCTCACTTCTTCCTGTTAACGAGAAGTTTTAACTTCCAACACATCAAAAAAAGCATTAAACAGTCAAAATCCATTGTAATCCTATCACTAAAATTTTATTTAAAAAACTCACACACTTCTAAACAACCCTGATGAAGAGAAGAGAAGCCACAGGAGAAGTCCTTGGAGTTAAAATTCACTTCTCCACTTGCTTTAAAAAGTTTGGAGTGATGTTGTCCCTCTTCTCAGCAACTTCTCCCTCTCATTCTTACTGTCCACCTCCAACCAGCCCCACTCCTGTCTCCCAAATTGCTAATATCTCCTACCTGCGAATCTTTGAGCCATTCTCTCCCAGAACTCATTGGAAAGGCAAGAGGACAACATGTCACAGAAAGTCAGGCAAGCGCTCTCCAGTGAGCCACAGTCCCACCACCCCCTCCTGTCTTATATGGAACCAATTTCACTCACTTATATGGCCTTCCTGGCCCTTTAGAGATTCTAGTTTGGGATCCTTGTCACTCATCACTAATATCTTTCCTTTAAAGCAGGTCCCTAAAGAACCACTGCTTGGCAACCTTTAGTTATCCTCACTTGAAATGCTCTAATGAAGACGCAAACCCTACACGTTCCATATTCCACTTATTCATAATTATATTCTGCCCATTTTCTCCCATATTGTGAGCTTTCAGCCTCTCAGGCCTGCCTTTCTTCTCTTAGTGCTAACTCCTGGAATTCCAGTGCTTGGCCTGAAAACCAGGCCCTTTTAATTGCTGGTGAACGAAAGCTCAGCAAATTCAGGAGGAAAAAAAGGTCCCCTCCTCGCCTATAACTAGAGGAAAGCAAATTTTATGCTGTGTCATTGAAACAGCCCTTGCAAATGTTTGCTCTAACAAGGCACCCAGACGCCAGACATTATTGCTATGGCCTGGGAATGTAATCTTCTGTCTCTGAAGTCTGTTAGTGTGGTCCTGATAACATTTTAATTAACACCTGCTTTCTACAAAGTAGAAATATATGTGGTTTTGGTACATCATAGTTTGCCCCACACAAATAGACATAAAGCAAAACAGAAGAGATTTGACTTGGCTACTAAGTGTTTCGTTTTAACAAAAAGTTGTATCCTTTACGTTAACAAATTATTCACGACAGGAACAAAAATACTTTAAAACAGTCCACAAATTCAGACTTTTCACTAATTTAAACTAGCTCGGGCAGCCCAGGTGGCTCCGTGGTTTAGCGCCACCTTTAGCCCAGGGTGTGATCCTGGAGACTGGGGTGGGGGGTGGGAGTTGAGTCCTGGTCGGGCTCCCTGCATGGAGCCTGCTTCTCCCTCTGCTTGTCTCTCTGCCTCTCTCTCTCTCTCTCTCTCTCTCTCTGTGTCTTTCATGAATAAATAAGTAAAATCTTAAAAAAAAATATTTAAACTAGCTCACCTGTTCTAAACATAACCGTTTCGCTAAAGAACAGCACTTTCAGATGCTTCCATTTCTCAGTCTTTACAGGAAAAGTTAATAGGAAGTAGGAGATTCCCCAACCTTGATTGGAAAAGGAATTCTTTATCTTTAATATTTTATCATTCCCCAGGCAGCAAGGAGAAAGGCCCTTGCGACAGAAGTCTCGTGTTTCAGGCTTCAAGACAGCCAAGCATTTCTTTGTTTTTTCTCCCCCAGACTGACCAGCCAGCTTACAGCAGCCCTGGGATCCTCTGAATAAAATCAATGCCTGATGGAAAGGTTTCTCCTGGAAAGTTCGAGAAGCTAGGACTCAAATTCCAGAAGAGGGAAGGAATTATGGCTTTGGGAGGAGCTGGGAGGCTCCAGCCCCATCCGAAATGATCGTGCAGGCAGCGCCGACCTTCCCTTTCAGCTGAACAGAGCAGTGTCTGCCTCCTGGGGTGGCCTGAGGGTTACCTGTGATGGCACAGGTTGAGTGCTAGGCTGGGGCCAGCCCCACACAGTGTTCGAGGAGAAGACAAAGAGGTTACTGTTACTCAGATGGGATTTCAGAGTTCCTGGTCTCCTCAGCTCAGGTATGTTCCCCACGTGTGTGTGTCTGTGTGTGGCGGGCACTTGTCTGCTCTCCTCACGGGCCCCTGCAGGATTCCATCAGAGGAACACTGCGGGCCTGTCACTGTCACCTGCCTGTTCCTCCTCAGGGAGAAAGAGAGACTTCTTAGAAGGGAAGTGTGGGGAGGACCTGCTGCACAGATCAGCCTTCCTTCGGAATGGGGCAAATCCACCTGTCTGCAGGAAGTGCATGGGCCCTGGGCGGTTTGTCTCTGTGGGAGAAAGTCCCTCAGTTGGAGGGACGAGGTACCAGCCAGTCTCCCTGTCCACATTTCCAAGGTAGAGTCTCCGGCTATCACGTGATAAAGGTTACCACGGTCTCCACTTGCCTGACTCCTGTACCCACCTTATGTACCCTCCCATACCGCCTACTTTCTTTGGGGTGTCTGCTACCTCTGTGTCTTCAAACCACAACACAACATCGCAGGGCTGGGCGCGGTGAGGCACTCACCCAGGCGCGAGGTCTGTTTGCGCTTGATCTCTGTGAGCTTGGGGATGGGGTAGGGCCCGTAGCAGTGAGTGAAGATGACGCACAGCTGCTGGCTGATGACCTCATTCTGCAGAAAAGAACAAACAGTTCACACTGGTGGCCCCTGCACGGCCTCACCCAAGCTGTCAGCACAAATGCCTGACCCCAGGCTAGCGGGACCCACAAACTTCTGGCAGGTTCCAAGAGAAGCACCCCCCGCCACTCCACCCCCAGACTTCATATATTCAATTTGCTCAGCAGGATCTGGATTTGCTTGCCATGTTGTCTGTTGTCTCTTTCTGGTTTGTTCACAGGTGAAAGCTTAATTTGTAATTAAATCCTTTCTTCTTGCTTCAATCATTTACCACCCATTGGAAAGCAGTTTGACAGCTCACAGAGTGGAAAATAAGGTTTGTTTTTTTTTTTAAACCCCAAACACACCTTTATCAATACTCCACATTTCTGGAAGCAAGGAATTATCCTGAAAATAGCAGCAGGAAGCCCTTGTGATCCCGTGACTGTGCTCGCCATTACCCAGACACAAATGCTCCTGATTCAGCTTTCTTAGGAATATGATTTTTGGTGCTGAAGCATATCCGGATCCAGGAATGCTCAGCTGAATCATGATCTCCAAAAAAAAAAGGGGGGTTGTGGGGGACAAATTCTGTGATGCAGGACTACAGCTGCCTCCGATCACTCAGGCACAAAGGAGCCTGTTTCAGTTGTCCTGTGTCCTTCATGTTTTCGCCTCTCCCCCTTGGGACCCACTGCTGGTCATTAATCTCACTTCAACCGCAGGTGTGTGGGAGGGAAGCCACGATCACAGCATTTGATGCTTTTCATTGGGTGAAGGGGGTTGAGGCTAGGGGCTGAAAATGGGAATGAGGTAGAAAGACATTTACAATATATTAAGAAAAGTAGGTTACAACACAGTTTGTACCATGTATTTTTGGAAATAAACCCCTCTATATATATATACTTAGAGTGATGGATATGCATAGGGAATGTCTGGAAGAGTAGAGTCACCACCTTTGGGTGGGCTTATGATGTTTCCCCTTTTCTTTTTATCTGTATTTTCTACAACAAATAGGAGTTTTTGTAATACAAACAAATATTATTTTTGATTTTAAAAGATGGGTTGGGGACGACTGATGACGTCAGCGGTTTGAGATATTCTTGAATTTGTTTCATCATGCTCCCGAAGCAGAAGGATACAGCTCAACACATGAAAAGAAAATCAATCATTTGATTAAAGGAGATGAGATCCCACAAGGCACCATGTTGCCTCAGACATGATCCACAGAGGCGCCTAAGGGGATGCAATCAATATTGGACAAAAGGAATTCTGCTTTCAAAGATGATGCCTTTTGACCAAAAGATGCTAAATGTTCCTCTCAACACTCAAAAAGTGACTGCCTGTCTCATGGCTTTATGCAGGTGTACTCAAAGTGGCAGCATCAGCATCAAAGGGCTGGAAATTCAGATTCCCAGGTCCCATTCCAGACTTTCTGACTCAGAAACACTGGGGGTGGGGTCCAGCCAAATTGGATTTTAACAAATATTCTGGTAATCTCTCAGGCTTGAAAGCCACAGGTTTATGTATGAATATTCTCTCCTGAGTTTGACTTGAGCTGGAGGCTGATATTTGTTTCTCCTGGTCTAAAGCCTGCCACTTACGATGTGTTTCATAGACCACCAGCAGCAGGGTGGCCTGGGAGCCTGCCAGAAATGCAGATGCTCACTCCAGGCCCACTGACTCAGAATCCATAGCATTGGGCTCTGCAGATGATTCCCATGCACACTAATGTTTGAGAAGCACTGTGGGGGATCCCTGGGTGGTGCAGCGGTTTAGCGCCTGCCTTTGGCCCAGGGCGTGATCGTGATCCTGGAGACCCGGGATCGAGTCCCACGTCCGGCTCCCGGTGCATGGAGCCTGCTTCTCCCTCTGCCTATGTCTCTGCCTCTCTCTCTCTCTCTCTCTCTCTCTCTCTCTCTCTGTGACTATCATAAATAAATAAAAAATTAAAAAAAAAAAGAGATGCACTGTGTTGTCAGCACTTCAGCCCCCTAGAATACTGTACCCCCCAAATCCTGAGACTGAGAGTATTGTGGGATACCATGCCTGTAAATATATTACATTACAGGGCAAAAGGTGCTCTACTGGAATGATTAAGGTTACTTGCTAAGCTTTATTTATTTTTAAAAATATTTTATTTATTTATTCATGAGAGACACAGAGAGAGGCAGAGACACAGGCAGAGGGAGAAGCAGGCTCCCTGCTAGGAGCCTAATTCAGGACTTGATCTCAGGACCCTGGGATCACCATCTGAGCCAAAGGCAGATAGATGCTCAATCACTGAGCCACCCAGGTGCCCCCGCTCCTTTTTTAAAGATTTTATTTCTTGCTAAGCTTTAAATTGATCTTAAAATAAGTATATTATTCTCGATGAGCTGAGCAGGCCCAATGTAATCACATGAGCCCTTAAAATTAAAGGCAGAAGAAGAACTCAGAAGGATGGGGGAGAATAGGAAGCCACAGGGATTTGAAGCCCAAGAAGGACTGGATGTACAGAGATGGAGGGGACCACACGGCCAGCTTGAGTGGGGGAGTGTGGGTAACAAAACTGGGAGTAAAAGGGGACCCCGAGCTGGCAGCCAGCAAGGAAATGGGGCCTTAGTCCTATAACCACCAGGAACTCAATTCTACCCAAACCAGAATGAGTTTGATTCAGGGATTCTTCCGTGGAGCTTCCAGGAAGGAACACAGCCCTGTTGACACTGATGTTGGGTCTCTGTGAGACCCTAAGCAGAGAGCCCAGAAAGATACTGGCCTTGGTTTCCGACCCAAGGAAACCACAAAATAATAAGCAAGTGTTGTTTTCGGCCTCTGCGCTGTGGTAACTTGCTCTGTGGCGATAGAACACTACTACATCTCATCCAGAGTTGGCCCAGGTGGCCTCATATTTCATGATCCTTGTGACCCCAGCCCACTAGGGTGAGCTTTCACTGTGAAAGCTCAGTGAGTGCTTGGGGATTGCAGAAAAGAGGCGGGCTGTGTCTGCAAAATGTGCTGCCCAAAATGTGCTCTGTGATGATTGGCATAGGTCTTGCTAATCCCCAGCAGGGTATGTCTAACCACCTCGGGTGAAGGAATGAAGATCTACTTCCTGGACTCCGTGGCCTGTGACAGAGGCCTAAGCCTCTGTGGGGACTGTGATGGATTGATTGGTGGTGGTGGTCTAACCTCAGTTTGTGTTGTGTCACCCGAGAAAGTAAAGACAAGGATTGACCATGTCTGGTCCAACGGGACAATCCTTAAATACTTGTAAGTTATTTGGGAGGAGAATCACTGGCCACTCCTAGGGGGAGGGCTGCACATCATGACTCAATTCCAAGGAGAAGATTGGGAAAAGGGGAAAGGAATAAGATTTTCTCACTGCAGGTGAAAATCTTGACAAGTGCCAACCTCAGCAAGGTGAACAAGGTCAGCACCAGCACTGAACACTCACATGGAGAATATGTGCCCTGGATGTGGTGGGAATGGCATTTGACCTCTGTAGTCTTCCTCTCCAAACCCAGTCTAATCATGAGAAAAACATCCCCTATTCCACTAGGGGGCATCCTTGATGGTATATCTGACTATTACTCCTCATAATTTATCAAGGTCACCAAAAATGAATCTGAGAAGTGGTCTCTGTCAAGAGGAATAATGTGGGGCAGCCCAGGTGGCTCAGCAGTTTGGCATCTGCCATTGGCTCAGGTTGTGATCCTGGAGACCTCAGATCGAGTCCCACATCGGGCTCCCTGCATGGAACCTGCTTCTCCCTCTGCCTGGGTCTCTGCCTCTCTCTGTCTCTCATGAATAAATAAATAAAATAATAATAAAAAAAGAGGAATAATGTGGGTCTAGGATGGGATCCTGAAACAGAAGACATTAGACAAAAGCTAAGGAAATAGGGGGACGCCTGGGTGGTTCAGTGGTTGAGTGTCTGCCTTTGGCTCAGGTCGTGATCCTGGGGTCCTGGGATGGAATCCTGCATCGGGTTCCCCACAGGGAGCCTGCTTCTCCCTCTGCCTATGTCTCTGCCTCTCTCTTGTGTCTCTCATGAATAAATAAATAAAATCTTAAAAATAACCTAAGGAGATAAGAATCAAGAATGGAATTTAGCTAATAATAATGTATCAATGTTGGCTCATTAATTATAACACATGTATCATACCAGTGTGAGGTGTTAATAATAGGGGAATGTGGATGAGGGGCTGTATGGGGAACTCTGTGCTATTGTCTCAATTTTTCTGTAAATCTCAAACCATTTTAAAAAATGAAGTCTATTATTGGAAAAAAAAATCTGCCCAATGAGGAAACAGGATCATTATGATGAAAATATTAGAAGTTCAAGAGAAAGGGAAAGAGGAAGATTCAAGGGTCAAAGTGGACACTGACAGTTCCCTGGGCCTTATTCATTCATCCCCTCAAGTCTTCACGAATGTGAACATGACCCCGTGTGATAAGGGATGCAGCCATTCAAGCATTAACTCTTTTTTTAAGGATCTATTTGGCATCTGCTAAGTGCTGAACACTATGTGATGGTTGATGGTGATGGTTCCCATGTCAGGACCCAAAATGCTGCCTTTCTCAAGGCTTTCTGGCCACCTCTCTTTCAGATGCCAGAATCCCAAGAGAAGACTCCCCACTCTGTCCTTGAATTCATCTGTGTTTGTTGAGGCATCTGTTCTGTGCCCCTCTCTGTGTGTTTCCTCAGGGAGAGGGATTGTTGGTATCATTCGATCCAGGTCTCTGGCACCCAGAATGAATTAGGACTCCAGGAGGGCCCCTCTGAGCAAGACGGGGTGCTGTAATTAGTATCAGTTAATAGCTCCAGTGGGGTGAGAGCCGCTGGGTTAGATGGTCAGTTTGGGGCAGTGAACTGGGTTATCTTTTGAGTTTGGTTAACTCTGGACCCAAACCTGAAGACAGCAGAATGGAATTAACCAAACTCGAGGCTCACTCTATTTTAGAGGCATGGGTAGGTGGGGTAGTTGTGCTGGGAAGATGCCTATATCCTCCTCTGAGCTGCACATGGAAGAGACGTGCTTTTAGGGAAAGGCGCCACAAGGCTTGACTCTCAGGGGCAGTGTGCCAGTCTGTGCATGCAAGCTCTGACCTGGGAGGCCAGGGCAAGCCCCCCGGAGCAGGAGGAGGAGGAGGCAGGGGCTGGGGCTGAGTGGGCGTCTGCCTGAGCCCAAGGACACAGCACCTGGTTAGTGGTTGTAACTGGTATGCTGCTAGGTACCAGCCATTCAGGTCTCTCATAGAAAATGCTGGGTGGACGTATAGAGTGAACTTGGGTCCTCAGGATTCAGAACTATGGCTACATAGAACAAAAGGGGAATGAAGTGAAGTTCTTAATGTCATGGTTGGCAGGTGATTCCTGAGACGGGCTCCTGTGAATGTGGGATGACATCTTTCCTCTTTTCCTCTGACCCTCACTTCTCTCCTAAGAAGGCACCAAAACATTTTCTTTTCTTCAGAAAGGAATGCTGGGATTGATCCCAAAGGTCCTTTTTAGGTGTGTTAGGCAGGGGTTCTATGAAGTGGTAAAACCATGGACAGCAGGACCAGATGAGGCTGGGTCCCGGTCCTGGCTCCTCATTCACTAGCTCTGTGACCTTAGGAAAGTTACTCAGCGTCTCCGGGCTTTGCTGCCCTCTTCCAAAGTGGATTAAAAATATCTGCTCGGTGAGGTTGCTAGGAGAGCTAAAAAGGATTACGCATCATAACATACCATTAGGCTGAACCAAAGGAAAGTGCTGAGATTTGACCATTCTTAACCCCCCAAACAGCAATTTCTTATAATTCAAACCAATTTCTCTTTTCTTCTAGATTCTAAAATGTCATACAATTAATGGCAGCTTTTAGGAAGAGAAAAAAAACCCACCTCACTGCATTAAATACACACATTCATGTTCAAAGACCCACTTCAAGTTGTGAAATGCTAAAAGGTGAAAAAAGCCACATCTCAAAATCTGGAAATGGTGGAAATACTGTTACTTTCAGGGGACAATGGCAGTGAGTTCTCTGCCTCAAGCCATCCTCAACAGTGGTTCATCCCTAGACGGGTTCTCCCTTGTGGAATACACTAGGTTGACCTGTGAACAATGAGCCTCTGTCTGCTGGTGCACACCTGGGAAAGGTATTAGGAAGGGGTACCAAAGAGATGGGAGGGGCACCAGACAGAGTTCCATGAGGACAGTGCCCAGTCCCATGTCTGTCACTGAAACTGGGTCTGAGATGAAATCGAACACACAATAAATTGCTTTTAAATAGTCACCTGTGTGTTTTGGTATGTACCCTCTATTCATGGCAAGTAATGCAGGCTCTCTTTATGGTAGTACTACAGCATTTCCTAAGTGCATTTAACAGCTGGTAAGTTGATTTAAAGGAAAATATCAAGCAAATAATAACCAGTGAAAGTATCTTTTAGTAATGAAAGGGAAATCAGACATTCTCCGATGAAGGAAAACTAGAGAATTTGTCACAAAGAGGCCTACGCTAAAAGAATGGCTGAAGAAAGTTCTCTATGTTGAAAGGAAAGGATATAAAAGTAAACTTGAAACTTCAGGAAGAAAGAAAGAACATGGTAAACAAGAATATGGGTAGGCATAATAGGCCCACTTTCTCCTCTTGAGTTTCCTAATTATGTTTGATGGTTGATGCAAAAATTGTAACAGTGTCTGATGCAGTTCTAAATGTATGTACAGGAAATATTTAAAGATGATTATGTCATAAGTGGAGGGGGGTAAATGCACATAAAGGGAGGTAAGATTTCTTTATTTCACTTGAACTGGTGAAATGATGGTACCAGTAGACTATGCTGTTAGGTATTTGTAATACTGCAAACAACCACTAGAAAAGCTATATGAAGCTATATAAAAGCTATCAAAAACATTGCAGACAAATAAAAATGGAATTAAAAAAATATTCGAGTAACCCACAGGAAGGCAGGGAAAGGAGAACCAAAGGTAGAGAAACCAAACAGAAAACAAAAATAAGATGGCAGACATAAGCTCTAAAGTAACAATAAAATATAAATGGTCTAAATATACCAATTAAAAGACAGAGATTGGCAAAGTGGATGAAAAAGCCCAACTGTTTACAAGAAAATCACTTCAAATATAATGAAAAAGGCAGGTTGAAAGTAAAAGGGTGAAAAAAATGCAAATATTAATCAAAGGAGTATGAGTGGCTATGTTAAAAATATTAGATAAAGTGGACTTCAGAGCAAAGAAAATTGACAGAAGCAGAAAGAGGCATTATTTAATGATAAAGGGGTTAATCACAAAGAAGACATTTTAGTTCTAAATATGTATGCACCAAACAACAGAGCTGCCTTATATGTGATTCAAAAATTGACAGAATTGACAGAACAGACAAATTCACAATTATAGTTGGAGACTTCAACACCCCTATTTGAATTGATAAGATAGAAAAATCCGAAGGATATGAAGAACTCAACACCACCATCAACCAATAGAGTCTAATCGACATTTATAGACCACTCCTCTTGATGACAGCAGAAAACAGTATTTTCAAGTGTTCATGATGATATCAAGAGAGACCATACTTAGGGCCATAAAGCCAAACTCAGAAACTTAAAATAAGTAATACAGAAGGTATTCTCTGACCACAATGGAGTCAAACTAGAAATCAATAACAGATAATAAGAAAGTCTCTAAACATTTGGAAACGACACAGACTGTGAAATAATCCATAAGTCAAAAAAGGATTCCAAAGGAAATAATAACACTGAACTGAATGAAAAGTGAAAACAACACATCAAAATTTGTGGTACAGAGCTAGAGCAGTGCGAAGGATATGTACAGTATCCAATGTATATATAAGAGGAAGAGTCTCAAATCAATAATATAAACTCCTACTCAAGAACCTGGAAAAAGAAAAGCAAACCAGGCTCAAAGCAAGCAAATAATAAAGATAAGAGTAGCAATCAATGAAAGTTAACACAAAAATAGTAGAGAAAATAATGAAACAAAGAGGGATCCCTGGGTGGCGCAGCGGTTTAGTGCCTGCCTTTGGCCCAGGGCGCGATCCTGGAGACCTGGGATGGAGTCCCACGTCGGGCTCCCAGTGCATGGAGCCTGCTTCTCCCTCTGCCTGTGTCTCTGCCTCTCTCTCTCTCTCTCTGTGTGACTATCATAAATAAATAAAAATTAAAAAAAAATAATGAAACAAAGAGCTGGATCTTTGAAAAGATGAATAAAACTGACAAACCTCCAGGAAGAATGACAAAGGAAAAAGAGGACACATTAAAAAATCAGGAATGAAACAGAGTCTATCACTACAGACTGTAGACATCAGAAAGATAATAAGGGGGATTATGATGAACAACTCTATCCACATAAATCTGTCAATGCAGATAAAATGAATCAATTCCCTGAAAAAAAGTACCCCATCTCAATATTAAATAGATAATTTGAATAGCTGTATAGATAAGAAAGAAATTGAATTCATAATTTTAAAAAATCTATCCCCTAAAGAAATCTTCAGGGTCAGACTGAAAAGGAAGGTCTTTATTTGCAGGTGACAAGATTATCCCAGTAAATCGACAAAGAATTCCTGGAATAAACAAGTTCAACAGGGCTGTAGAATACAAGATAAACATACAAAAATCAAGTGTATTTCTCTGTGTTAACAATGAACACATGGACAAAAGAAAAATAAAAATACTGTATTTACAATTGTTAAAAATATATTTATATATATATACTGTATTTACAATTGGTAAAAAAAAGTATATATAAATCTAACAAAACAAGACTTTTATGCAGCAAACTCCACAGTGTTCATGAAAGAAATCAAAGATGATTGGGATGCTTGGGTGGCCCAGTCGGTTAAGCAGCCAAATCTCGATTTTGGCTCAGGACACGATCTCAGGGTTTTGAGGTCGAGCAAGCATTGGGCTCCCCTCACTCAGCAGGGAGTCTGCTTTAGGATTCTCTCTCATCCTCTGCCCCTCCCCCTGCTCTCTCTAAAATAAATAAATCTTAAAAAATATATCAAAGACAATCTAAGTACATGAAGAGACATACAATTCATAAACTGAAAGATTTAATACAGTAAAGATGTCAATTCTAACTGAATCAATATAGAGGTTTAACACAATTCCCATTAAAATATCAGCAAGATTTTTGTTGTTGTTGTTAATATAGCAAGTTTATTCTAAAATTTATATGGAGGGGTACCTGGCTGGCTCAGTCAATAGAACTGAGACTCTTGATCTCAGGGTGGTGAGTTCCAGCCCCACATTGAGGGTAGAATTTACTTGAAAACCCCCCCACAAAATTTATATGGAAAGACAAAGAACATAGCTAAAATAATTTTCAAAAAAAGAGAATAAAATGGAAAAATAAGTCTACCTAACTTCAAGATTTATGTTTTAGCTATGCTAATCAAGACTGTATAGTAATGGTGGAAGGATGACACATAAATCAGTGAGCAGAGTGGAGAACCCAGAAATAGACCCACACAAATATGCCCAACTCACTTTTGACAAATGTGCAAAAGTAATTCAATGAAGGAGAGACAGCTTTTCCAACAAATGGAGATGAGATACTAAACATCCCCTGGCAAAAACGAGCAAACCAAAGCCAACAAAAACACACAAACGAAACCCAGAAAACCTTGATGTAAGTCTCACACCTCATACAAAAATTAATACAAAATCAATCACATCAGTATAAAACATAAAACTAAAATTTCTAGGGAAAAAAATATGAGGACATATTCACGATTTAGGGCAAGGCAAGGAGTTCTAATACTTGATACCCAAAGCAGACTCTCCATTATAATAAAAATTGATCAATAAGATTTCCTCAAAATTAAAAGCTTTTGCTCTGTGAAAGACCCTGCCAAGATGATAAAAAGAAAAGCTATAGAATGCGAGAAAATCCTGGCAGACCACATTATCTGACAAAAGATAAGTATCACTCAAAAATCAGCAGTTAAAAAGCAAACAACTTAATTAGAACACAGGCAAAGACACAAAGAGGCATTTCACTGAAGAGGATGTACAGATGGCAGATAAGCACATGAAAATATGTTCAACACCATTAGCCATTTAGGGAAATGGAAATTAAAACCACAAGATGTCACTTCCATATCTATCAGAATGGCTAAAATAAAAAAGAGCAACAATACCAAACAGCGAGGATGTAGAGAAACTGGATCATTCCTACTTTGCTGGTGGGAATGTAGAATGGTACAGCCGCTCTCGAAAGCAGTTTAGCCCTTTATTTAAAAAACGAATCACACAACTACCATACCACCCAGTGATGGCACTCCTGGGCATTAATCCCAAAGAAATGAAGACATACATCTGCATAAAAACCTGAGTGTGAATGTTTACAACAGCTGTATTTGTAATAGCTTGAAACTGGAAACAATTCTACTGTCCTTCAGTGGGTGAGCAGTTATACAAACCATGGTATGTCCATGCCATGGAGCACTGCTCGGCAATGAAAAGAAACAGACTATGAATACATCCAATGACCTGATGATTCTTCAGGGAATTATGCTGAATGAGAAAATCCAAATCTGAAAAGTCACATACTGTATGATTCTACTGAAATTACGTTTTCTTAAAAAAAGACTTATTTCCTAGAGACAGAGACAGAGAGAGAGAGAGAGCAGGAAAGGAGGGGCAGAGGGAGAGAGAATCTCAAGCAGGCTACACACTGAGCGTGGAGCCTGATGCAGGTCTTGATCTCACCACCCTGAGATCACGACCTGAGCCAAAACCAAGAGTTAGATGCTTAACCAACTGTGCCACCCAGGCACAGTTGAAATTACATTCTTAAAATAAAATTAGAGAAATGGAGAACGTATTAGCAGTTCCCAGTGGGTAAAGATGGGGTGGTGGCACAAGAGAAATGGGTTTGGCTACAGGAGTGCAACATGAGGGAATCCTGCAGGTGATAAAAATTTTCTGCATGTTGACTATATCCCATCAGTATCGTGGTTGTGATATTTTACCATAGTTCTAGTAAGATATTGCCAATGGGGGAGACTGAGTAAAGGGTACTGAGGGCTACTGCTGTATTTTTTCTTACAACTGCATGGAATCTACAATGACCTCAAAATCAAAAGTTTAAAAAACTAAGCTATTTCAATTAAAAATTGAGAAAAAGTAAAAAGGTGTATAAACTACAAGAAAAAAACCCCAAAGATCGGGTCTTGTCTCTGTCCAAAACCTCCAGTGGTGTTCTATTCACTGCACATGGAGGGACACCCACACTTTTCACCATGGAGAAAGAGTTTGTGCAATCTGATTTTTATCTACAGTACTTCTTCCTGTATCCCACTGCCTTGGTCACCTTGCTGATTTTCCTGTTGCCTCCACACACCCAAGCATGTCTCCACTAAGAGCCTCAGCAACTACACTCACCCACTTGGGATGCTTTTGCTCTAGACCTCTGCATGGCTGCACTTTCCCCCACTTTGGTGATTGTTCAAATGCTACCTTCTTAGGGAGACCTTCTTTACATCTCTTCTTTACATCTTTACACCTTGCCTGCCCCACCCCCAGAGATTCGGTCATTGTCTTAATTTTGCCTTTTTTTTTTTTTCATAGCATTTATCAAGCTCCCACTCTCTTCTGATCCATTTCCTTGTTCCCTGTCTGCACCTCCCCTGGACACAGCAAATTTCAGGAGGATAAAGAAGGTGTCTGTCCTATTATTGCATAGTGAGCCCTCATGACTGCTGAATGAATCAATGCCCTGGGGCATTATGCGTGGGAGAAATGGGCCAGGAACTTTCTTTAAACAGATGTATACTAAGAAATGACTATATTGTTCTGCTCCTGGGAAATCTAGAGATGCTGAATTCTTTGGAAATTAAAATTAAGAAGAAGGAACAAGAAGCCCATCTGCAGCCAGATTTCAAGGAATGTCTAAAGGAGCACAAGTCAAGGATGGGAGGGTATATGCTTCACTTTTTAGGACAGCTGGATATTTGTAGCTAACCATAAAGAGAATTTATTTATGGGATTTCTAGGTCCTTATCCACTATTACTGATCATCTGATAAAACCAGGTACCTGTCCACACAGAATGGCAGATGCGATCTGAACAGGAATCCTTTAATGGAAGGAGAAGGAATACTGCTGGGCAGTTGTGTGATGTGTGGCTACTACTATTCTCCAATAGGACACGCTGGAAGGCACAGCTTTACAGCGCTTTCTCAACTCTCTGAATTTTTCTGCCACCATCTCTCTCCAGTCTTCTTTTGACCAGAGGAATACTACTCATGCTCTGGGACTGCTTGGCTTCACAATGCAGCCCTGGGAAATGGGTCACGCCTTCTTCTCTCTTCCCTTCGGGGTACATGGTGCGGGAATATCGCAGTTCACCAGTAGGGGTCGCCAACGAGCCCCTAGGAAAGCAAACCCAACTTGAAAGCACAATGTTCCCAGACTGCTTGCTCCTCCCTGGGACCTGGCTCCCTCCATCCCTGAAGATCAGGATCGCTGGCCCAGGGCGGGTTCTAGTCCACATTCCCCGGCAAAGGCCCCTCCCAGCTACTGGCTGCCCTTTAGTGGGTAGCTGAATAAGACTGAAAAGGCTTGCTAGGGCGCTAGTAATGTTCTCTTTCTTGGCCTTGGTGCTGATCACACAGTAGGTTTACCTGTGGAAATTCATTAGGCTCTATAGTTATGATCTCGGCAATTTTCTGTATGTCACACTCCAAAACACCAAAATAAAGTTTAATAAAAAAATTTCATGGGCAGCCCGGGTGGCTCAGCGGTTTAGCACCGCCTTTAGCCCAGGGCGTGATCCTGGAGACCCGGGATCGAGTTCCACATCAGCCTCCCTGCATGGAGCTTGCTTCTCCCTCTGCCTGTGTCTCTGCCTCTCTCTCTCTGTGTCTCTCATGAATAAATAAATAAAATCTTTTTAAAAAATTTCATAGACTAGGTTTACTTAATACACAGGATGCCTCAGTAATCTGTGGAATTCCCATTATAGCCTGAAAAAAGGAACAAACAAAAACCAAGGAACCAAAAACAAACAAGTGAGAACAAGTTAGAACACCTACCCCTGGGAATTCCAGACTTAGAAACGTTTTTCACTAAAGTGGTTTCCTAGGTAATTGCAGGTGAAAGCGCCATTCATTCCTTCATTCATTCATTCATTCAAAGTTGGAGGGGTAAAGGGCATGGGGAAGTTTGGTCTTGAAATGCTTCCATCAGGTTTTGCTGCCTGTGGAATCACTGCGGCTCATTACCCAAGGACTGGCACTCCCACTCCCATTTTGGGTCCTGGTGGGGCTTCCGTCAAATCCAGCTGCAGTGAGCCCTGAGACTGTGGATTAAGGCTAGGCTGCGGATAAGAATACTTCATGAGCGCAGCTCTGGACCCCAGGCCAGGTGCTTGAGGCTCAGACAGCTGAGGGGCCATGCTGCTGCTGCTTTGCTGTTGGGCCACCCCTGCCATCCAGAGAAGGCAGCTCTCTGCTCCCCTCTTCACTCTTTGGGCAGCCTGGCAAGGGGAACCCACACTGCCCTGCAAGTTTACAGGCCCATTGCCCCAGAGATATCAGAGGTTCCATGGTCTGAGAGGGACCCTATGCTTCTATAAAAGCTGTTCTGGAGCAAAGTGATGAGAAGCTGGTGCTAGAGCCAGGCTGCCTGGGTTCAAGCCCAGCTGTGCCACACAACTGTGTGGCCTTGGGCAAGTGATCACCTTCTCTGTGTCTCGGTCTACCCATCTGTTAAATGCAGATAAGAACATTATCTCCTTCAAAGGTTGTTTGTGAGGATTAAATGAGTTAATCCTTAGAATGTGCTTCAAAGAGTGCCTGGCATATAGCATATATATGGCATATAAAATACGTATTTTAGCTTAAAAAAAATCCTTACTTGTGTCTTGAGACAGTTCGTGATAAAAGAGTTCCAAGGTCAAATGAGTTTGGGAAACACCTGATTGCCTTTGTGAATTAGGGTATTCAAGACTCCGCAGGAGAGAAATTGTGAGTAATCCAATGTTAGCCTGCAGAAAGAGCTGATGTTTGGCCCGTTCTCAGGTCAGTACTCATGGCTGGTTGATATGTGCGCTGCAATGGGGTGCTAAATATTTTGAGGGGATGGTTTTTACAGAACACCTTTGGGGACATCCTGGAGGTGCCACATCCTCTGGTGAGGCCATCTTTATGACGTATAAAGCACTCACGGAGTTGCAGGGACAGTTTGAAGGGCACTGACTCATTTTATCTTCACAACCACCCTAAGAGGTTAGTATAATTATTGTCCCCATTTTCAGGTAGGGAAACTGAGGCAGAGGGAAGTCAAGTAACTTGACTGGGGTCATAAGGCTGGTAAGCGGTATAGTGAGGTTTAAATTCCCACAGTTTGGCTCCAGAGTCCACGCCCTGAACCACTGTGCTACGTGGGCTCTTGGGACCCACTGAGGAGCCCTCGGTATGTGGTACTTGATGCACAAACTCCTCAGAGCCTCTCAGGCAGACTGGTCACCTTTGGCACTTCCGTGGCCACAGTGATGGGGCATCTGTCACCTCCTCCCTCTGCCCCTGGCTCCGCACTCCAATGGATGGCTGGGGGCTGGGCATGCCACGGCTATCCCTCCTCAAAGCGCTCCAGTTGCTTACACAGTAAAGCCACAGGGCCCGCTGGCTGGGACCGGACATCCATATGGTATCGCCAAGCAAAGGACCCCAAAGAAAGTTTTCAGAATTGATCTCATGATGGCCCATGGGCCGGACTGATGTTCTAATGGGGTGACAGCATCTCCCTGTTGCAGGAACAGGGAGACCTGTGAGGAAGGGGTGACACTCATCTGATCCTCTGTACCCAGAAAGCTTTCTCCAGGGTCTGGCTCTCCAGGATCCTTGGCAGGGTCTGTATCCCGTTGATCAAGGGTGCTGTACCGTTTCCCTCTTTCCACCAGATTCCTATCTGTCCATTCGGGCCTCTCAAGTCTCAGCACCTCTGTGACACCTCCGTGACACCGACTCACACCTCTCAGAGCCCACGCCACCCAATTTAACACTGTTTCATAAACCTCAGATGCCCTTGGGGCACATGTGTTGGCATGATCACCCCAGCTTTCCTGTAAATTCCCTGGGTTAGAAGGTGTCTCTCCACTTTGTCTCATGTGCCCAAGGGCCTTGGGACATAGCAGGTGCTCCGCAGAACAGCGCCCCACAAATGACTGCACAAGTGGCTTTAGCCAGCCGGGCACACGTGCCGCTGGTGGCCGTGACTGCAGGATTCCTGCCCGAAGGGCGGGACCAGGCTAAGGACTGCTGAGCTCGTGAGCCTCCCGCCTTGCTTGCTTGCTGCCGCCAGCTGACCGCAACAGCATTAAACTTCTCCTACCTTGCTCGCTTTCAAGATCTCAAACATCAGGGGCAGGCCTTGGGTAATGAGCTCCTCTGTGTACTCCTCCTCCTGAATGGTCTTAAACTCCTTCAACAGGCACTGGATGAGGGGCCTGCGGTGCTGCTGGAAGGCGATCCGCAAAGACTCCAGCCACGTGTGCAGTGTCCACGGGACGCCTGGGAGGGGGCGGGGAGGGTGTGCAGGGGAGGAGAGGACAAGACAGAAAACAACCACAACAGAAGGCGTGTTTTTTTATCTGCAAGCTGGCCTTTCCCCAGGACATCACCAAATTACGAGCCCAAGAGCCTGATGTGGGATGAACTGCGCCAAAGTTGCTTTTTATTCCCCCTGAAGATTTGCAGATGTTGAAACTAAAGATCAGAATTCAATCCCCTTAGCTATGGCTGTCCATCTGTGCACGCTGTTCACTTACTAGGAGCTGCATTTTACAAGATCTCACCATCGTGCAGAACACAGAATGTGACACACTGCTTATGCCTACCCCATACTTCTGGGTCCTGACGTTGCTCCCCTCTATCCCTTCTGCCTTCTGGGGAGACAGAAGCTCAGGGGGGTTAGAGTCCTGCTCAGGATGAGCAGCACATCATGCCCAAGTGAGAGCTCAGAGCTGGTGAAACCCATCGGTGGGCCTCACCATCTACTGCCCTGGCCAGGATGGGCGCAGACGTCAGAGAAAGGCCTGGAAGGTACTGCTGCCGCTCCCCTGGGCAGAACAACTCTTCCCGCTGTGGGCGCTTCATCAGGCCTTCCTCCTTTCACAGAAACCTCTCCAGCAGCTGACTGCTGCGATGTGCTTCTCCTTCCCCATGGAGAGGCACGGAATGAAGAGCATGCTCCACTACTGGGCATAAGGAGTAGGCCATTCAGAGTCCGGAGCTTCAGCGTCATGCTAAATAGGCCCTCGGCACAGTGGCACAAATGTCCCACATTCTGAACAGTCACTCGGAGAGAGAGGCCCACGTCCAGAATGGCGGCAGGGGGGCCTCTCCTCAGGCCCTCTGCCCACCTTGACCTGCCATACCAGAGGTTGAAGGCCCATGCTAGGACCTGCTGTTCCTGCCCCCATACTGGGAAGGCTGAGCTGGCCTGCTCCCTGGACACACAGAGATGGATCTGAGCTAGCTCCCTCAAGGAAGAGCCAACCCTAGCTTTTCTCAGGAGTGGCTTTGTACCCTGAAGCTCAGTGGGTGAGCCTCATCCTACCTGTTGCCTGGCCACTGCTTCTTGGATATGGGTGCTCTAAGGCAGTGATTCACCAACCACTGGGAACCACCTGGGATGATTGTTAAACATAAAGATTTCCGGCCTTTGTCCATCCAGACCCTCAACAGCAGAGCCTCTGGGTGTAGGGCCTGGCAATCTGTATTCAGACAAGCTCCCAGGTGATTCTAATTCCTTAAATTCTCAGGGTCCAGAGTTTGGGAATCATGAGAAAATGACCTGAGGATCAGCCTTTGGGGGTAGGGAGGGATGCTGCTGTCTTTGAGGAGGTGTGGGTGTTTTAGCTTGGAAGTGATCCAACCAGCAAATGAGAAGTTCCCTGGGCCCATGTGTATGTGTGTGTGTGTGTGTGTGTGTGTGTGTGTGTGTGTAACCTAGAGCTGGGCAGGGGTGCTGTGCCCAGCGGTGGAGGGTGCCAGACTGACCTATGCTCCTGATATCAATTGTGACATCCACGTAGCCATGCTCAGCGCTGTGATACATGGCCTCCCTCAGAGCTCTCAGTTTGGCTTTGCTGTTGCGGCTGGCACACAGGGGAGGCGGGGCTGTCTCCGCCAGGTCAGTCCCCTCGGCCAGAATCTCTTCCAGGGACAGGATATCACTCTTCTCCTTCTCTGGCTGAGCGAGCAGTTTGCGGAACACATTCCTGTCAATCATAAACCCAGAGAGGAAGACACTCAGAGATGGAAGGGCTTTTCCAGGGCAGGGATGGGGTGTGGGAAGTGGGGACCCCACTCATGTGAGAACAGGGGGATGATGGGAACAACTCTGGGGTGGTGGTTTCAGAGCCCTGACCACCGGCGTGATGTTTTGAGGACGGAGATGGGAGAGGCGTGACTGGCTATGTTTCCTTGAGGGCAGCCTGGAGCTAAGTGCTTTCCTCAAGTATCTAGAAGTATCTAGAAGGTTCTAGGACTGTGCCCTTCTAACCATCAGCCTGCACACGGGGTCCCACAGTGAATCTGCTTTACTAGGGTTGTGTGTCAAAAAACTGGAAGGGGGTAAACCCTGAAGGAAATGTAGATAAGTGGTAACTTAGGCTGGAAGGGATTTTATTATTTTTAAAATGGTTCTTCTCACTTCACGGCAGCTGAGGTGACAGGCTCTGACCAAACTGGCAAAAAGTGGTGTCTCTGTGAGGTGAAAGCTGACAGGGCAAGGACAAAACAAGGTAGCCTGAGTGGATGTGCGCTGCATGGAGTTGGCTCTGAGCAGAAAGCTGGTGGCTAAGGCCACTCTGGCCAGGCCTGGGGTCTGGCCTGCTTCTGGGCCCCACATCCAGAGATGTAATGGGTCTGGGGTAGGCCTGGGAATCTGCATTTTTAACAAGCACCACTTGGGACCTTGTGGCTTTGGCCCATCCTAGCCTACCTGTGTCCGTGGGCTGCGGCCTGGCTGAAAGAGTTCATATCACCCTGGGGGGTTGTAGAAATTCCATTCCTGTACATGGTTCCTATCAGGGGATCCGCACCACGCTCCAACAGCAAACTAACCAGCTCAAAATTTCCTGCAAGCCCAGAGAAGGGGGTTTTATAAGCGGATAAAGCAAAGATACAGTCACAGACACACTGAGGGCGCAAGGTGGTGGAGACCCTCGGCCGGGACGAGGCTCAGCGGCTCTTACCTACGGCAGCTGCCAGCTGAAGGGGTGTTTCCGAGTAGTTCTCCTCGCCGTGCTCCACGGAGCCTTCCACCTTGGCCCCAGCGTCCAGGAGCAGCTGTGGAGGAAGAGTGGCCACTGAGACATTTAAAGGACATGCACTGTGAGGACACATCAGGAAAAGCTGGCAGAAGTCAGTGCGATGCCAATGTTCCTGCCCTCCCTCTGGGTCAGTGGCCGTGTGCACAGGGTGAGGGCAGCTGTACATAGAGGGTGAGCTGATGGCCTCTTGAATGTCCTAGAACCTCGGACTATCAAAGCCTGGTCTTCGGAAAGCAGCATCCGCATCACCTGGGAGCTTGTTGCAAATGTGAGCACTCAGGCCCCATCCCAGACCAATTGAATGAGAGTTTGCATTGCAGCAAGATCTCCAGGTCATTTATATGCACGTTCAAGTCTCTAGAAGCGCTGCCTTGGACTCTTGAGGCACCAGAGTGTTGGAAGACTCTTTTTGGGTTGGAGACACAAAGCCTCGGAGAGCATTAGAGTTGCCTCTTAGAACCACGGAATCTTGAGTTCCAGAGGACTTTGGGGACCATCTGGGCCACCCGGGGCATGAATCCCTTCTAGAACATTCTGGGTGGCTCTGAGGATAGTTTAGCAAATGCTAAGTTTCCTGGCCAGCGAGATCAATTAATCAAGTGGCAGAGGGAACTCTGAGGAGTCTACTCCATTCTGTGTATTCCCGAAGATGTCTGGACTTCATAAAGATGGAGACTGTCCATGCCGGGTCTCACCCACAGTGAATGTGCTCTTAGCACTGCTAATGGAAAACGAGGAGGAACATTCTGCCTTCTTGACTACCTACCCAGGGCTCCCTGAGGGCACCGCCAGGAGAGGGCTGGCATTCCATGCCATGTGTACCTGCAGTGGAGAGGTGGCCTGACTTCCATGGGGCTTTGCTTGGCTGCCTGCTGCTCCTATTCCTGATTTGAAGGCTTAGGATGCCACTGCACTTTAAGGGATGGCATTTGTGTCCACTAGGCCGCCCCTCTGATCCTTTCTTTCCTAAACTCCTCTACCAGGAGTGAACTGGGCATGACATTCTACAGCAGAAGTCAGCTCTCAGTGTACCATGTCATACACTCCACCTCCTGGAACATGACTTTGGATCTTTCTGAAGGAGTTCCATGACCGAGAAAACAAGATTCCTATGGATCTCCAACATCGCCCAGTGGTCCCCGTAACTCTTTCCTGCTCTGCATACTTCTAAGAGGCTTGGACCACATAAAAACAAGTGTTCCTGATTATACCCGAAGTTCGGCATTATGAGGCCATGTGTGGTAATGGACCTGGATGCTTATTTCTTTTTTTTTGGATGAACTAAAGACCAAATTTAAGATCTAGAATGTACTAGATGGCTAGTCATTGAATATCAACTGTACAAAAACCAGAAAAGAAAGTGCAAGCAATACATACTTCAATGCCCAAAGGACCTTGGATGAGGACATCTCTCCATACTCAGGGAGCTGTTTCAGAAGACACATGCAAAGGCCCTACTCTAGACCTCTGGGATCAGATTCTCAATAGGTAGGATCCAAGCAAGTGTCTTTTAGAACCATTCCCTTGGCGACTTGGGGATGCTTCTTTCCACCAGTCAGAGACCCTAGACTCTACACAAACACCAGGGTCACACCTAAGGGGAGGTTCTGAGGTCTCACACCAGCCAAGTCTTATGTTTATGTTAACGACAAGCAAAATGAACAAATCCACAAAATCACAGCTCAGGCCCCACCCCCGAGCAACCAGGAACAGCTTCGGAGATTTGCCACTCGTGTGTGTGAGGCTGCGTGTGGGTATGTGATAATTTCATATTGGTTAAAGCCAGGCCATATAGATCATTACATATGATATTTTCATTTATATGATATGAATGTGCTATACTTAATTGCAATTAACCAATATGAATCCCTTAGGGAATGTGCATGCTGGGAGAGGTACAGATTTGCATAATGAAGGAGGTAAAATTAAAGGTCAGACGTGGATAGGGAAATCCATTAATACCTGAACTACAGGAATATGTCCATGCAACACAGCAAAAGTCAGAGCCGTCCAATGGCGGGTCTCGGGGTGGACGGATGGATATTTATGAGGAGTACTGACAACCTATAAACAAATTGAAGTTATTTTCAAAATGTGACCTTCACAATATTTAGACTAGCAAGTCTGACCTATCTGTGGCTGGGCACGTGGGCTGGAGATGTATGGAAGGACATTCTGAAAGTGCTTTGGGAAATGTTGGTGATAGTAAGGTGGTGACTTTTTGTCCTCGATGTCTTGTAGGGAGTCTTTTTTGCTTCTCATCTGAAGGGAGTTAAATGGATGATTTAACCTTCTCTAAGGTGCCTTGGAGAAGCTGTAGTGGCAGCTACCATGAGCCAGCTCCCCAGCCTGTCCCCTCTTCCTGCTTAAGTGCGGTGCTTCTGGGGGCCACAGGAGGACATCAGCGTGAGATGCCATACCACTACATACACACCTTTAGGGGAATTTCTCAGCAGCAGGAAACCTCAGGCTAGGTGTGTGTGGGGTGTGTGTTGTGCTTCAAGCTTTCAAGCCAGGGAAGACTACCGCCCATCCAATGGAGTGACATTCCCAACTGGTCACAGCTCACCTCACCCTGTCCTCATTTCACCCTTATTTTGGCTTCCTAATTGACAAGGAACATCATGCTTCTAGAAACATGGGCACAAAACCTTCCCTGGACACACCATGAATGTGCAATCTGATATTGGTCTTTCAATACATAGGCCTCAACATACCCTAGGCCAAAAGAGAGGCAGCAAGGCAGCTGAAGGCTGGGGTCCTGCAAGACTGGCATCCGCACATGGCTTTCCTCCCAAACACTCCTGGGCCCATACAGCTATGATGCCTGTTTCCTCCAGAGCAGCTGAGTTCACTAATTGCCTGCTGGGAGAAGGCCTTGAGCTGGGAGCCATGGGATGGGCTAGAGATGACCAGAGAAGCCCACTGGGACCCAACGATGAGGAGCCCCTGCAAGGTCTGCACAGTGCTGGGGGTGATGGTGGTTCTTAACAGGCAAGAAAATCCCCAATACTTGAAACTTGTAATATCCAAAAGGGTTTGGATGCAAAACTCTGCCTACTGCCTGTTTTCCTCAGATGAATATCAAATTCACTAATTTAAAAAAAAAAAAAAGCACAGCACTAAGATTATGAAAACATTTAATTTTGAACTAACAAAGTTTTATAGGGTTGCTGAACTAGGATTGCAGCATGCCAACCTTCCCAGCCTCTGGGGCTGCCAATAGCTGGCTGCCAGGAAGACAGGATAGAACATGGTCGAAAAGCATGATTTCACTTATGACAAGTCTCATGGTGTGTGTCTGTGGGGGACCAGTATTAATTGAGTCTAACTTCTGCTAGGTAGTCTTTGCGATTATTCTCCCCCTGTTGCTGATGGGGACGCTGAGGCTCCAAAAGGCTAAGCCACCTGTCCAAGCACAAAGCAAGTGGCTAAGACTCAGCAGTTTCAGAACTTGAGCCCAAGTGTCAAATTCTAAAGCCCGTGGGGGGGGGGGGGTACGTTTTCTGCTATACACCACACTGCCCTAAGGAGGCTTTGCAATGGGCTTTAAGACCTGTGGCTTCAATTCAACCAACAGGTGAACTGATCAGGATTTGGCTGGCAGGGCGGAACATCTGGGGGAGCGACATCTCAGATCGGGGGACATGGCCCAGCGCTGTATTAGGCAGAAAGGGTTGATGGCTCAGAAGAGGGCTTTCTGCCCTGATCCCAAAAGGAATGGATCAGCAGTAAGAATCAGACTCAGTACAGCTGAGGCAAGGGGAAGCTGATGCTCCTTGCAGCTTCGTTGGTGGGTTTTTAAATGAAACGTAGTTATGGGCAGCTCCTTGGAGTGTGGTTGGGCTGGGGCCTTGGGATGCAGGAAATCCACCACCTGGTCTGACTATTTGCTGGACTGAGTGATGGCTCTCGGGAGAAAAAGCCCCCCTCTCTTTGCTTATTTCCCCCAGGGGGACTGCCAGGCCAAGGGGCCCTGCAGCCCTCTGCACCCTCACCTCGACATTCAGGTCAGCTCCGGCATCCAGCAGCATCTGAACCATCGCCTCGTCCCCACGGACGCAGGCATACATCAGTGGGGTCATGCCCTGCGGTGGGTTAGAAACCAGAGAATGGAGAGAGTTTATAAGGCGGCTGTGTCACTCGACAACACATGGAAATTTTTACTTGTGTGTAGGTGGCTATGCTTGTACTCAAAATCCAGCATTAAAAAAATAAATATGCTGCCCTATGACTCATAAGGGCACAGTCCTTCATATTTTGAAAACCAAAAAAAAAAAAAAAACCCAAACCCAAAAAAACCCACCAACAACTGGAGGGGAGAGGGAGAGGAAAGGAGGATTGCCTTTTTTTTTTTTCCAATTATCTTTGTTTAAGTTGGTGTTTTTTCATTGATCTCTCCTAGGCTGCAGCAGACCTAAGAGTACGTGCTAAAACAAGTGGCTGATTTCAAGTCTTAGGAACTTTCTGGATTCTGTGACATTTGTCCAAGTTACCTAATTCATAAACACGGTTTCCTTGACATTTTCTCCTTCACAATATAACAAGTGTCATTTTTACTTTATATAAGCTGCTGGTCAGTGTCAAGGGAAATTGGATGCCTCTGAGCATGTCCCCATCACTGACGTCTGGTTTGACATTATCATTAACAAGCAAAAGGCAAGTGAATGAAGAATGGCTTTTAGGGATTCCATATTTGCCTGTGACTCCTGCTTAGTTTGAGGGTCCACAACCAGCAGAAGGAAGGGATGGATTTTTCAATAAATAGTGTTGTGAAGGTGACTATTTGGGAAAACATGCAAATTAGAGCCTGATCTCATACCATATGCCAAAATAATTCATAGTTTGATTAGAGATACAGAGAAAAAATTAAAACCATAAAAGATATGTACCTGGATCTGCTTCTAGGTGTAGAAATTAAAGGAAGAAATCATGAACAAAAATCATTACAGCATAGAGGACAATAAAATTGAAGATATTATAAACAAAATTTAAAGGTAAACAAATTTACACTGGATGGGATGAGCACTGGGGGTTACACTGTATGTTGGCAAATTGAATTTAAATAAAATATTAAAAAATAAATTGAGACATATTTGTTAGATTATAACAAAGGGTTTATATCTAAAATGTAGAGAGCTCTTCTAAATAAGAAGATAGTAAAGCTCCAATGAAATACTGGCAAAAGGGAAACGCATATACTGTTGAAGATTGTGTATATGGAAACAAAGTCTCTGAGAAAGTAATTTGAGATTGAGAACCTGCAGAAAGGTTAATGTGCTTGAGCCACTATTTCCATTTTTAAGAATTTCCCTAAGGATGAGCATAGCATAACATACAGGATTGTAGAATCACTATTTTCTACACTTGAGACTATTGTGTCAACTATACTTCAATGAAAATAAGTTCCATAATGAAATCATCAGGGATTTGAACAAAGACTCGTATGTTTAACTTCTCAGCTTTACTAATCAGCATTGTTGACATACTACGTAATTGGAAACAACCTAAATATCCAACAACTGAGGATGGTAAACTGAATAAATAATATGTCCATTTTATGTAGCCATTAAAAGTGACCGAAAAAAGAATATTTAATGACATTGCAAAGTGCCTTTAATATAAGTTATTGGAAAAGGCAAGAGATTATAAATCCCAATTTAAAAAATAATAAAAGTGTGTGTGTGTGTGTGTGTGTGTGTGTGTGTGTATGTTAGGGTTCCTTGTTGCTCAAGAAAATTCCTAGCTGCTGTTCCTTCCCTGGAACTTGCTACACGAGCTGCCCTATGCGAAACGGCTCCATCTGTCCCTTGTGACTTTCCACCTGGAGCTCATCTGTTTGTTTTCTCTGTCTGTGACATCTTCACCCACATGGTGTCTCTTGGTTGGTGGGCACAGGAGCCTTTCACTGCACCTCAGTTTGAGGATGTTGGGGGGCAGCTGCCTATCTCTGAGGTGCCTCAGAGGGTTCCCCAGAATGACTTCTGTGTATCTCAAACATACCCTGAAAGTTTGGTAAAAATACCCCTGGAGTTGTTCCGTGATGCAGTAATAGACAGGCAGGCAGGCAGGCAGAGAACTAATTTTAACCCCGCTGAAAAAAATGACTTGAAGGACACATACTAAATATAAATGGTGGCTATCTGGGTGATGGCATTATTTCCTTTCTGGAATAGGCCTATTTTTCTGTATTTTCCATTTCAGCTGCACTGATCATGTGCAACTTCTATAAAGATGAACAAGGATATTTTTATAGTTTAAAAACTCAAACTAAATGAATAAAATAAACATCATCCTAAGTCACCAGCAGGGGGAGTGTGTGTCCAGCGCCTGCTGTTTCCATCTTGGGTGGGGGCAGTACACCTGGTGGAGGGGTGGGGGTGAGGTGTCTGTTCAGACTCTCAGACCCTGTACCTGTTCGCTCATGGTATTGATCCCATCGGGCCCCAGGAGAGACACTGCCTGCTTCACCAGGTCCGTGCGCCCACAGTTCAGCATCCGGAAACCCAGGTCCTGCTTAAACTTGGCTTCGATGGCCACTGCATCCAGCTTCCGAGAAGCACAAAAGCAGTCGTCGGCCCTAAGGAAGGGAGAGGTGGTCAGGTGGGTGTAGTGGTTTCCCCGGGAAATGGTCCTTGAAGTCCATGAGAGCTAGAAAGCACCAAGGATCCCTTGCATTCGGTTTTCATTGTCAACTGCCTATTCCTCGGCTCCAATTAAAATATGGATGTCTCGATCCTTTGTCCTTTACAACTGCTGCTGATCTGTCTTCCTCAGGCTTCTGTAGCATCCTGAGCTAAACATGGTGAGAGCTACTAACGATGGGATGTTTACTCTAGGCTAAGCACTCAGCTAGACTCTTCACGTGAATTAGTTTGTTTGATCCCCCACACAACCCCAAAGGCAAGTACAATCATTACCCCTCTTAACAATGGGGAGACAGACAGACAAAGGACTCACCCTGGGCCACCCAGCCAGCAGCCTGGAGTAGACCCTATCCTAGACCCCTTTCTGTCCCTTCTCTGTGCAAATTCAGAGAGTGGAAACCAAAGAAAGGAGTCAGGTGCTCAGAATTCCTGGTGCCGTTCCTGCTTCTAACTAAGCCACTTTGTGGCATAAGGAAAGGTTGTGAGGGAACTACCTTCTTTTTGGGGGGGCGGTTCTTCTTGATGGTTGGAGGAAATGAGATGGGCTATAGTTCCAGAAGGTTTATGGCACCAAGGCTCCTGTTCATCAGCAAGGCTAGGACCTGGGGGAGGAGCACTTGAGGGGTGAACCACTAAGGGAGCCTCAGGGAGTGGGTGGGATGGGTATGTGCTTGACTCTCCTTTGCATTTCTGATGTATCATTCACCTCCGCTTGGGCAGAAGGCATCCCTGAAATAGGAAACCCAGGGTAGGAGCTCTTAGGGCTCCAGGCAGGAGATAGAAAGTTTGCTTCTGGCCACCAGGGGGAGCTGATGCAGTGGAGATAGAAAACTTGGTGCTGATGTGGGGTCTCATCTGCCGGAAGGCCTCAGGAGCTGGGTGTGGGTCAAGGCCTCCAAGAGTCTATTTGTATGAGCATTGGGAGAGACCAAGAAAGGCCCACGGTTGACCAGGACGCTGGACTCCAGGATTAAGACCTTTCCATGGCAGGCAGGGGAGCCAAGACACCCAACATGGTTGGAGGACTCTCTAGGGAAACCCCATAGGTGGTGGGGGAGGACTGACGGACCCTGGGCTTGGCATTCAAGATGTGAACTTCTAGGGCACCGAACAGGGCTGTGCCATAAGGCATGGTGTGTGGGGCTTTGCATTTGGGACTCTCACAGCGAGGGGTGCTAGATTTAGCAAATAAAAGTACTTTAATAAACACTGCATGAAACAAATGTACATTAAAACACTATTCACAGCTTACCTGAAACTGAAATTGAAATTAAAAAAATTTTTTTTTTAATTTGGGAAAGGGCAGAGTCACCTGCCATGATTTGAAAAGAACACAGGGAGAGACCACGGATCCCAGCATCTCCAGGGGACAAGAGGAAACCCCTGGTGTGGTGGTGGGCTGCATCTAAGTTTCCAGAAAAGAAATGGTTAAGGAAGAAGCTTCAGGCCAAATGGACAGGACAGAGCAAGAGAGTGAGAGCAACAGGGCCAGGTTCTGGGGCATATAATAGAGGCTTCTGGAGAGGAAAAGGTGGGGATCTGCGTGTGTCGTGCTGACATGTCTGGAGCCTTGATTGGGTGGGGTGTGTGTGCAGATGTTGGGGAGGTATTAGATTTTTTAAAAAATATTTTATTTATCTGATACAGAAAGAGAGAGGGCAGGAGGAAAGTAGGTGGAGTGGCAGGCAGAGGGAGAGGGAAAAGTAGACTCCCTGCTGAGCAGGGAGCCAATGGGATGTGGGGCTGGATTCCAGGACCCCCATTGTCATGACCTAAGCAGAAGGCAGCTGCTTAACCGACTGAGCCACCCAGGTGCCCCCAGATTTGATTAACTCTAGGGAAAGCTTTTCTTCTAACAGACCACTATCTAGTTGGGAAAGAGGCTGATTTGTGAAATCAAGAGCCTCCTTCCTGAGAGCAAAGATGCTATGAATTGTCATTGTCAGTGAATTTGCAGTTTCCCCTCTGTGTCTCAGTCCCTTCTGCTCTCCTCCATGCTTGACTGAGTCTCTCAAATAAGCATTTTGTTTTCTGGAGTCAAGCTGCATTTCACCTGACTAGATAAATGTTACTGAGCACCTACTGTGTGTGGGCATCACACCAGGGGCTAGGAGGAGGGAGACACAGACCCCCGCCCCGTGTTCCCTGAGCACCCAGACTCATAAATCAGTAACTCCAAGAACATCAGCACAAGTGTTTACCAGCTACAGAGAATCTTGATTTTAATTACAAAGAGACAAATGGCAAGGAAATTACCATAGCTAAGATGGTGATGATAATAATTGTTATTATAGGAGGCTAATGTTTACTGAGTTCTTACTACTGAAATCTAAGCTCTTTCCGTGTATCACAATAAGCCCACAATGGAGGTGCTATGGGGAGCCCCATTCTAGAGTTGAGGAACCTGCCCGAGTCACAGAGCTGGTAAGCAGTGAGCAGGGATTGGACCCCCCAGCCTGACCCTGCTCAATGGGACCCGGCACTTCTCCATTGTGCTGGCATACCCACATATGCAACTGCCTTCTTGAGCGCATCTCTTGGATGTCTCCCAGACCCTCAAATCTAACATGTATATTCTTAACATGTTCACCCCCCACCCTCCAAACCTGTCTCTAAGTCATCCCATCTCTATGAATGGCACCACTGTCCACTCAGGTGCTCAGGCCAGAACCTTCTCCCATGCTCATGGCCATTCCATCAGCTATTGACTTTGCCACCCAAATCCCAAACCCATCCACTGCTCTCCAGCCCCACTGCCCATACACTGGCTCCAGACATGGGTCTCTTGTCTAGATGAGTATAGTGGCCTCCTCACTGGTCTGTCAGCTTCCATTCTGTTCTCTGTCCAAACCAGTCTCTCTCTTTCTCTTTTTTTTAAAAGATTTATTTATTTTAAAGAGAGATGGAGAGAGAGCACATGCCAGCAGGGGTAGAAGCAGAGGGAGAGGGAGAAGCAGACTCGCCACTGAGCAGGGAGCCCAATGTGGGGGCTCCATCCCAGGAACTGGAGATCACAACCTGAGCCAAAATCAAGAGCCAGAGACTCAACCAACTGAGCTGCCCAGGGGCCTCCAAGAGTGAGCTTAAAATGTAAATAAGACTGTGCTGTGTTGTGTCTCTGCTTAATACCTTCCCGTGTACTGAGACTAGAATCCAGCTCCCAGGCATAGACCACAGGCTCTGCAGGGGTGAGACCCACCCTCCTCTTCCACACTTCCTTCTGCATGTGCCACTCTCCGGTGGCCAAGGTCTCTCCTACCTCAAGGACTTCATTCTTGCTCTTCCCTTTCTTGGCTCTCTGTGGGGCTGGCTCCTTCTCACCCCTCAAATTTGAGCTTGAATATCATGTTGAAAGGAGGCCTTCTCTAAAGGAGGGTACACCTCATTTCCTGCCATTATATGCCCCATCTCTGGCCAATTTCATCCTTCCCTCTTACCACTTTTCCCAATCTGTGACTATTCTATTCTATTCTATTCTATTCTATTCTATTCTATTCTATTCCATTCCATTCCATTCCATTCCATTCCATTCATCCTACAGTTTGTTTGCTGTCAGCCTCCTGGGGGCAGGACCACATCTATCTTGTCATTCCTCTCTTTGTGCCTGACGCATATGGTTATTAACTGTAGGTAAGCCATGCACGACCTGCCATTTATTCTTGAGAGCAGGCCCCAGGAAGCACCTGTCTTCCAGAATCCTTCAGTCACACAAAGTGAGTAATGGTTCTGGTTATTTTACCAGCTAAAGCAGGTAAGAACATTTTCCATAAAAGTTTGTGAAAACACGGCTTTCTGTTCAACCTGGTTTGTTAGAAAATTTAACTTGGTAGCATTTAAATTCCTGCAGCATTCCTGTAAACATGGCTCAGAGCTCTGTTTACTCCTTCTGGAAGGCCTCCCCAAGAATCTGCCACTGAAGACCAGTAGGTTCCCCTGGGGCCTGGGCAAGTATGTGTGCCCTCCTAAGGGTGGGACTTACTTATGCAGAAATCTATTAAGCCAGTCACCCAGGGCTTCACCAGAAGGTGATCAACTTTGTGCTTTTCCCTGCCAGTGGCTTTCAACGATGCCATAAAAAATCTGATCAATTTAAGTAAGAGGCCAGCTACGGAAGTAGTCAATTTCTCCAATTTCTCAAGGGCCCCGGCCCCAAGACTTGGGCTCCATATCTTCCACTGCTTGAAGAATGTGACTTCAGAAAGATGTTTTCCAGGAAGCCTGCAGGCCTGAGCACAGCAAGCAATCACATTGCCTTTTCTCCCCCGAGGAGGAAGTATTGAGGAGGGATGCTAATGTATTCTGCTGATCTCCCAGTGACAGACATGAGCAGGTGAGGCCTCAGACACATTTTACTCATAGGTTAATTCTTAAAGCTAGCGTACATAGGAGTGGTGAGCATGAACTCTAGTTCCCCATTCTGCTACTCAGCAGCTGTGTGATCTTGGGGCAAGTTATTTAACCTCTCTGTTGTTCAGTTTTCTCATCTGTAAGATGAGTTTAGTAGTAATACCATCCTCCTGGGACTCTAGGTGTGGATAGTCCATGTACAGTGTGCTCAGAGGAGTACAGGGCTGAGCACGAAGCTCTCATATCACAATCATTACTGTAAGTCACAAAGCAAGGTGTACACTGGAGAGAACACACTGTACTTGGAAGAACCAAATTCGGGGACATGGAGCCTGAAGCACACTGTAGTACAAAGCGCTTCCTGGGGTCTCAGGTTAGATACTGCATCTAACAAATTCCACCAGAATGAAGGCAGTCCTCTTCCAAGTGGGGAAACCCTGGCTCTCAGAAAGACTGCGTGCCTTAGCGTGGTTTTGCAAGCAAACTGTAAGTGATGACAGAGGCTGGGGGGGGGGGGGGGCGGATGGGGGTCCCACTTGATGAAAGCGCAGTTTCTGGAACAGTTCAACAAGCAGGAAATGGTAGAGCAGAGTTACTCGGGGTGCTGGGGTCTGCCCCAGCCAGTCTCCGAGCCCCTCTTTCCTCCCCTACCCCCAGGACCAGTCCTGACCCCACTGGTGCTAGAAGGTGCCAGGCAGTTCCCAGCTCCTGAGCGCGAACCTAGGCTCACTCTGGGAAGCCCGTCCCCAGTGGTGTGGGCTTGGAAGCCTGACAGCCTGGGTTTGTCACCTGGCTCTGCCCTCACTAACTGCTGATGCTGTGCACTGAACCCTGCACAGGGAACTTAATCTCATTCTATTTTCAAACATGAAAAATGGGGACATTAACATTTTTACACGTTTTACCGATTTAACAAATACTAGCTCTTACCATGTCTAGGCATATTATACCTTTCTGCAAATATTAACGTGTTTAAGTTCTCACAATAACCCCACAAGTAAGGCACAGTTATTAACTGTACAGACAAGGAAAAATGGGGCACAGAGAGGCTAATTAACTTGTTCGTTGTCGCACAGCTAATAAGTAGGAGTCAGGATTTGAGCCCAGTCTGTCCCACTAACCACTCTGTACAGCCCAGTTCTTAGCAATGTGCTGGCAGTCACTGGGCTTCTGTGCATGACTCTGGGATCTGAACCTCAAAGGCCCAAACAGTCCTCACAACCGTGACCTTCCCTCACCAGAAATAGAAGCCACCCCTTATTGCATGCTCACTGTGTGCCAGGCACCCTACTAAGTGCCCAACTCCTACCATGTCAGCCGACCTCTCCTTGCAGGCTTTGTTATCATTATTCCCATTCTCTGGACAAGGAAACTGAGGCGCAGGTCTGAGTGTTCGACATGGAAGCTTGTCTCCCACGGAGCAGGCAGGGCCTAGTGCTCAAGACCAGCGCTCACATCCCTTTGTGCTTCATACCGGCTAGCGTGGGTTGGTAACTGACCTCTCCAAGCCCCTCTTTTCCCATCTGCAAAGAGCAGGGATGATGATAGTAGCATGTATGCCTCTATCTGCCATGAGGATTAAGAAATACTTTTGAACCACTCAGCACAGGGTGTGATGCTAACCACTCAGTACACAGAATGCATACTTACTTGTACTGGGGCATGCAGACTGTTCTGCAATGATAGGGCCTCTTCCCAGGATCTAACCAGGCCGTCTGGAAGCTCCCACCCCCATCCTCCCATCGCACACTTCCCCAGTCACAGGGCAGGGGGGCCTTCCCTTCCGCTTGCCGTGGAGCCCAGCCCTCACCGGGGCCTTGTTTGCAGAGCCTGTGACAGCTCTGCTGTTGCTCCCGTGGCTTCTCACTTCCCCCTCTGCAAAGATTTATAGTTTTCCTAACACGCTATCGTTAATACTAATAATGGCATTTGTTGGTAGCTTTCCCTGTGCTAAACATTTCACGGGAAATAGCTCACCGCATCCTCAAAATAATCCCGTGGGCTGGGCACGATTCTCTTTATTTTACAGATGAAGAACCTGAAGCATGGAGCTTATGTCACCTGCCCAAGGTCACACAGCTCGTAGGTGGTAGGGCTGGCATTCAGTGGCGTTCGTCTGGCTCCTGAGCCCACGCTCACATTCTGCTTACACCCTCTGTGTCCCCATCTTTCAGATGAGGAAGCAGAGACTGAGAGGCAGTAGGTATCCTGCCCTAAAATCACTTGGCTCCTTCTACCTTCACTGCAGCCCACGTGTGTCTCATCTCAATGTCAGACGTGGGTTTGTGTGTGTTTCCACCCTGTCACAGCCGAATCCCACAGAGCCCCATGGTAAGCATGCCTACTGTGTGCCACACACATTGCGGGTGCAGAGAGCCCACCAGGGTGCGATTTCTGCCCCATGAGGCTCGGGGCCGAGGGGAAATGCCATGGTTCATGCATTCGCACATCTGCTTCCTGAGTGCCAGCGACAGGCAGGTACAGGGTCAGGTGCCTGGTCCAGGGGCGAGCGAGCCAGCCCAGCCCCGTGCTCCCAGGCTGCACGGAGAAGGATATGCACGAGAAGGATATTAGGCAGGCTATGCCGGAGACCACATAATTGAAAACGGAGGTGTCCGGGAGAAAAATGAGAAGCATAACCCTAACTCAAAGTCCTAACCGAGGATCAAGTCACTGGCCTTTCATGTTCCTCGGAGGGATTTATGATGTTGAGAAGGAGACAACGATGCTGATTTCATTTCTCTGGACCCTCAGGAACTCACTGAACGGTGGCAGAGAGAACTATCGATGATGTATATGCCAGCACAGCCTCTAGTTCCTGGCTTTGTAACCCTGAGCAACGTCCCCCATCTCTCTCTGGCCTTCCACCTCCTCATCTGTAAGGGGACATATGCATTCAGGTTTCATTAGGAATAAGGGAGACAGTGCACACAAACCTGTTCTTGCTACGCTGGAGGCCCTGTCTGAACATGGACACATGCCTAGAGAATGTGGGATGTATGATGCTGCCAGAGACTTTGAATCTCTAGAAGATGTGGATATAAGTCAGCCATCTGAAATGCAACAGAAACATTATGGACAGCGAACACCCCAGTTATCTCCTCAGGAACGAGGGTAATGTGTAGCTACGAGATAACACCTAAGTCAGGCATGGAAACGGGGTTAATCTCAGGCACCAACTCTGACTCATTCGTATGGCTGGTTGGAGTATGATGTTAAGGAGGATTCTGAGGCCAGGTCTAGGCTAAGCCAGGCATGGGAAACACTGAGGGCCCTATAAACACTTCTGAAAGCAACTGGTAAGGCAGGAATAGGGCCAGGGTGAGGCTCAGATGAATGTGGATTAAGTCATGGCTGTACCACTCACCAGCAGTGGGACCTTGGATAAATCACAGTTCCTCCAACAGCCTCAGTTTTTCTCATCCATAAAATGGGGGTAGTCAGGCTCTTGGGGGCCCCCAATGAGGGACAATCTCTGAGTTGATCCCATGTTTTCTGGTGGTCATGTACCATTCCTTACCATGCAACAGCTTTCCTCCCTTACTCCATCCCAACATTTGGGCTTCTCTGTTTCTGCTCTTACCTCACACAAACACTTGCTCATGGCCAAGAGGATTGTCTGGGAAAGAGATGTGTGGCAATGAATGCTGTCCCCCAGGATCCGTTCTCTACCCCTCTCCTTACAGCAATACAGAATCTTCTGCCCTGAGTTTTGGCCTGGCACGTGGCTCCCCTTGTGGCCAGTGACAGCCATCTGACTAAGTTCTCACCAACAAACATGAGCAGAAGTGATGCAGGGAACTTCTGTGTCCTGTGTGTGGTGAGTTGAGCCAGCTGGTACTGGCTGGGACAGCCAGTTGTGGGCCTCTTCCCCACTCTGCATTGGAGTCATCTCATTGCTCACCTGAGATCAGCCACAGTGGAAATATCTATACCATGGAAACCGATAAATACTGCGAACCATGCTCCTTCTGTTAAACATTTACCAGCATACCTCTGTCTGTGTCACTTGATTAAAAGGAATTTCCTGGCCCTGGGATAACAGCCCTATTTCCCTATTTCCCCATCCCCAGCTGATAAGCAGACTTGCCAATGACTGAGCGCTGACCACGCAGGTGACCACACCCAACACACTAAGGCAGGGTTGGCAAACTTTTTCCTGGTAAGTGAGGTAGTCACTAGTCTAGGCTTTAGGCTAGAGGGTCTCTGTTGGGACTACTCAAGTCTGCTCTTGGGGCTTGAGGACAGCCATAGATAACACGTAAACAAATGGGTGTGACTGGTTCCCATAAAGTTTTACTTAAAAAACAAAAACAAAACAAAACAAAACCCAAGCTGACTCATGGGCCATAGTTTGCTGACGCCTACTCCACAGGAACTGCAGAACAACAAGATGGAAGGAATGAGGTCTTCAAGGGATCGTGTGGCGCAGCATTGCCCCATCAGCCTGCACCGGCTGATCTGTTACATGACAGAGAAGTAAACATCTATTTTAGTTAAGTCATTGTACTCTGAGTTACTCTTGTCATCTAACTAATACAGAAGCTAAGACAGTAACCGCCCCTTAGGGCTACTCTCCCAATACAGCAGAATGGAAACATGTTTCCTAGAATGGAAAGGGTCAGATTTGGCTGCTTTCTCCCATTTCCTAATTTCTGTGTCTCTAGATAAGAATATAAGAGTCTGTAGGTCCAAGGCAGGGGCACACTCCTATCGAGTATATAGCGGAGGAGGTTCCTGGGCTTTGTTTATAAGGGTCTGGTGACCCACAGGACAAAAGCAAGACTGTGCTCTGAGCGTGCCTGTGGCTGCACTGGCCAGGCTGCTGGGGATGCAGGGAGGTCCTGAGGGGTGCATCAGACCTGCAGGTACTCCCTGCAATGCCCAGCTCTAGTTTCCCAGTTTATTGGGCACCTGGATGAGGTCAGCTTAGGGAAGGCGGTAGGGGTGGAGGTGGGGAGGAGCAAGGCCAAGAATTTGCTGGTTTACACTTTTAATGCAAAGCAGCTCTGTGGTTCTCAAAGAGCCGGGAAGAAAGGCCCATTCTGTTCTCACTGTGAGGTTCAGGAGGTCTGAATGGAAGAGAACTTCAGGGAGGGGGAGAGGAACAGGGTGTGGGTGCAGAGGGGCAAACTCTAGGCCAGGGCAGGCCTAAGACCTATGCTGCTGGCCAGCTTGCAGTTTGAAAACAGGCTGCAGGATGCCCGGGTGGCTTGATGGTTGAGTGTCTCCCTTTGGCTCAGGGTGTGATCCTGGGTCCTGGGATCGAGTTCCGCATTGGACTTCCCTCAGGGAGCCTGCTTCTCCCTCTGCCTGTGTCTCTGACTCTTTCTCTGTGTCTCTCATGAATAAATAAATAAAATCTTTAAAAAAAGTTTTGGAAACAAGCTGCAAATAACTTCCATGGCACACACATGCCCAGTCCTCTCTGTACTCCTGTATCACGCTGGGTCCACTTGTGTGTTCCCTGCCTGGCCCTGGGCCTCTGAGTTTGAACCTTGGACTAGCAAAGGATGGATGTGGTCATTTCTAGAATCATAGATAGATATTAAGTAGCTAATATTTTAGGAATTCTTCATTAATTCACTCTGATCACCTATTATATGTCAGGCAGTGTGCCAGGTACACTAAGTGCTTCCATACTCAAAATACTATTTTTGGTTCCCAAATAATAGCAATGATGTTGATAATAATAACAACAGCAAATACATATAGCATTGATTGTGTGCCGGGAACCATTTTAACTGTGTATATCTATATCTATATCTATACACACACACACAGATACAAATACATCCTATGCATACCTGTGAATGAATGTGTATACATATGCATACACACACACACACACACACATTCACATATACGATCTTATTGAATCCTTACTTTAACCCTACAAAACTTACCTGCATCTATCAGAAGAGGAAAGGCCAGCAGAGAGAGGCTAAGAAACTCACCCAGGTCCTAGAGCCAGCCGATGGTAGGAGTGAGATTTGAACCAGGCAGGCTGTTGCTGGAGCCCTGTTCTTCCCAGCACCCCCACTGCCTGTCTGCTACCAAAGGTCTTCCAGGTTCACTTAGATGCTATCCAGATGCCACTCAGGTCACTATTAGATGCCACGTCCAGAGCCAGTGCCAAAGAAACATAAATTCCTACTCTCAGGCCACAAACTGGAGGCCCTCTTGCAACCGCCCCTCCTGAGAGCTTCCCATCATCTAACCATTTCTTCTCACCATCCCAGCCAACAAGGCCTGCTATCCATGCCGCACACAAGCTCCCTATTGCCTTCCTGCCTGCATGCATGGTGTGCCCTCACTTCAAATCCTCTCTCTGAAAAAAAAAAAAAAAAAAAAAAAAAAAAAAAAAAAAAACAAATCCTCTCTCTGAATCCTGCCCTCTCCTAAGTCCTCCTTGAGACATAAGTCCCACTAAGCAGCTTCTCTCTTGCACAAGCCCAGAAGGTCAGTGCAGAAAGAGCATTCAGGCCAACTCCTAACATTCCTAAGATCAGGACACTGGAAGCCTGAGAAGCATTAACCAGTCTGAAGGGGTCACAGAAGTATTTAGGTCACTTAGCAAGTCCCTCTATGGATATCTTTTTTTTTTTTTTTAATTTTTTTATTTATTTATGATAGTCACACAGAGAGAGAGAGAGGGGGGCAGAGACACAGGCAGAGGGAGAAACAGGCTCCATGCACCGGGAGCCCGACGTGGGATTCGATCCAGGGTCTCCCAGATCGCGCCCTGGGCCAAAGGCAGGCGCCAAACCACTGCGCCACCCAGGGATCCCTATGGATATCTTTAGACTTGTGTAGAGCAGTGAAACTCAACCAGGGGTGCTTTTGTCCCCCAGGGGCATGTAGCAATGTCTGGAGACAGTCTGGGTTGTCACAGCTAAGGAGGTGCTGCTGGTGTCTGGTAGTTAGACAGACGCTGCTGAATAGCCTACAATGCACAGCACCCTCCTCCCTACCCCCCTGATTCCAACAGAGAATAACCCAGCCCCAAATGTCCACAGTTCAGAAAGGTTGAGGTTGAGAAATCCTGGTGGAGGGTAATCACATTTTTTTGCATCGTCTCTTACGTATCAAGCAGTTCCCATTATGGGATTCTGTAAGCGTGACAATAAAATGGGGCCTTCAGAAATGAATCGTGAAATGACAATCCAGAGACCGACGGGCCTGACTTGGATACCAGCCCCCAGTGCCCCCCCACCTCCTCAACACACTTTCCCAAAAAGCTGAATTTAATTTCATGGGCTTCCAGGGCCCTAGCTGATGAGTCTTTCCTTCTTTTGGGTAGTGAAAAGATGAACAAATTGAGACTGTTTTGTGCTAAAGTCAGTCACACCAAGATTCTGTGCACCTATATATATATATATATATATATATATATATATATATATATGGCAAATGGAACATGTAGTGATGCAAAGATCCTAGAAGAAATCTGTGTCCAAAAACTGTGTCTACTTGCTTTTTAACGCCACTGCCAAAGTACAGAGAAGGGCCAGCTCATTAACCTGCCTCGTATAAGGTAAAGAAAGTGTGATTCCATGGCCCCCTCCCAGCTAATCTTTTCTGCTTTGTCAGAGATCCCAAGGGGCCTGGAACCTTTCTCTTTGTTAGAAGTAGATGGCCAGTTAGTGGCGAAACCATCATGTCTGCCTTCCCCGCAAAATAGAAATTCTGGGTCTGTCCAGGTATGTGAAAAAAAGATCTTTCTCAAATGCAAGGGCTACAAACACCCAGGAAGATGAAACTAGTGTGCTCATTCCTGAATGTGCTGTCATGTGACTTTGAGTAGAAAATAATGAAGCATCATCACACATCTCTTGCTTTGTCATCATGGCCTATTGTAAAAGAAGTCGAAAATGAGGCCTATCCTTTAGGGAAGGGTCACCCCTGATTTTGGCGAGCCCTGAATGTATCCATTTATGGCAGAAACTGATTGGTGTCCTCCAGAGAGCCCTTGATCTCGTTCATGTATTGATGTAGGACCTGAATTCTTCACGGCTGCTCAGAGAAGGATGATATTCCCCAGTTTCCCTGGCAATTAGATGTGGCCACATGATCGACAGGAAGTAAGGGAAGTGATGTGTGCAATCTCTGGGGCCCGGTCTATCCTCCTACTTTCCCTCTTCCCTCTAAAGAGAGGAAGTCCTAGTGGGTGGGGTCAGCCATATCACGCTGTGCAAAGGAAGGTACTACCCAAGGGGTGTGAGAGCAACAAGAGGGAAGGTGCCTGGGTCCTAGAAGTGGAGTTGCTATTAGAGCCCCAGACTGCGTATGCCTGGACTATTGGACAAGGATGAATTTCAAGCTCCTGACTCACCCGAGCTACAGGTATTCTGAAGGTCTATTACAGCTAATGAAGCTGGATCCTAATGAATCCATCCCACAAATGGTTTTTTAAATGAAAATCAGTTCAGGGAAGCACACAGGAAGTGCTAAGTACACACCGGCTACTGTGTTAGGTGCTGGAGATTCAAAGAGAAAAGTACATCATCCTCTAAGGAATCCAGAAAGGACTAAGGGTCTTCTATATAATAATTTTCACAAATACACACATGCACCTGTTGCTGCAGTAAAAGGGCGGCATTCGAGTGTTACAATTCCAACATTCCCAGGGACACCAGTCCCCAAAGATGTTCTATGATGGGCACACGAATGTTTTCTGTAAAAGGCTGACGAGTAAATATTTTAGGCTTTGTGGGCCATATGGTCTGTGTCATAACTACTCAACTCTGCCACTATGTGAAAGCGAAGTGTGAAAGCAGCCACAGACTATAATAAGCAGATGGGTGTGGCTGTTAGTCCAGGCAATTTCATTCATAAAAATAGGAGGCACACAGCTCCCGTTTGCCAACTCTTGCTGTACAGTAAAATATTTAAATAGGATAACCTTCTCTTTGGGACTTACAAGAAACCCAGGATGTTCAAAACACCAAGAAAGTTTTTTTTAATACCTATTCGATTTTATTTAGGCCAGTATTCCCCAAATTTGCTGAACCACTTGACACCTAAAAATAAAATAAGGCGGGCAGCCCCAGTGATGCAGCGGTTTAGCACTGCCTGCGGCCTGGGGCGTGATCCTGGAGACGTGAGATCGAGTCCCACGTCAGGCTCCCTGCATGGAGCCCGCTTCTTCCTCTGCCTGTGTCTCTGCCTCTCTCTGTGTCTCTGTGAATAAATAAATTAAATCTTTTTAAAAAATAAGGCTTATTAATATGCCAGAACTGGCCTTCTTTTTATTTTATTTTTTCAGAATTGGCCTTCTAAATATGCTGTTGCAAACCCTGGCTAAGGAACTTTTATGGTTAACAAATTAATTTAGGCACTCATAAATAAAAAGTAACACAATGTCCACCTATATGCTTACCACCCAACCTTGTGGAAAAAATAAGCATTATAAGTACAAAGAAAGCACTGTAAGTACTACACACCCGTCCTGATTCCATTGTCTCGCCCACCTTCCTGAGATTGTTTTCTCTCTTCAATTTGACATTTATCATCCTTAGGAATGCTTCGTATATTTTACTACTTTTACTGAATTTCTGATAATATACAGACTGTTTTGCATATTGGTAAACTTTATGTAAAATGTCAGCACACTACACAAAATCCTGCCTTGCTCTGCCTTTTTTAAAATTTATTTATTATTATTTTTTTTACACAATATTATGTTTCTGGGATTTGGCAATGTAATAACATGTAGATCTGGTTCATTTACTTTCCTTGCCACTTGGCATTCCATTGAATGAATATTTATTCATTCCTTTTCTTGTAGACAGTTTGTTTCTTTTCCTTCTTCTTTATTTTGATATTATAAACACAAAATGAACATCTTTGTATATGCCTCCTCATTTCCATATGGAGGAGTTTCTCTAGGGTATAGACCTAAGACCAGGATTATGTGCTTTCAAGTTTACTTGAAAGTGGATTCAGAGTGCCCGCCAGTGGTATAAGGGAGGTCTCACTCTTCTACATCTTTGCTCAAATCTGGTATCATCACACTGTAACGTTTTGGCTGATCCGATGCATATGAAAGGCATACCTGGGTGTGGTTTTGAAATGCGTTTCAGGATTACTAGTGAGGTCATTTTTATATACATCTCAGCCATTTGGTAGAATATTTCCACATTAAGTCTTCATGAGGATCTTTGGCCTGGTCCACGCTGACTCTGTCAGTTTGGCACAAGAGGCTGCCATGCACCCAAATTTCTAAGAGGAACTAAAGCTGAAGGCTGAGCCTTTTAAGATGAATCTGTGGGCCTTGTTCAAAGTTATAGTCACATGTCCCGATGTTGATTTTTGATTGGAGTGACCCCTTTGACAGAGAGAACTGGGGTTTGGAGTCAGACAGGCGTGGTTCAAATCCAAGATGGGACATATTCTGCATGTGATGGTGGCAGGTTTCCTAACCTCCTGAAGCCCCAGTATTCTCAGGGGTGCCAAGGAAATAAAGCCCTCTCTTCCAGCTGAATGAAGCAGAGCATGAAAAGCACCCAGGACAGTGTCTGGCCCAGACAGGTTCTTGATTGTTGGTTCCTTCTGCCATCTGCTAATACAGGAGCAGGCATGAGCTGAAGCTCCACTTGTTTCTTCCCATTTTTTGTATGACTCAGTTTCCCCCACAGGTAAAAGTGTCATTCCCATTTGCACTTTTATTTTTAAAAGATTTTATTTATTTATTCATGAGAGACACATAGAGAGAGGCAGAGACACAGGCAGAGGGAGAAGCAGGCTCCCTGCAGGGAGCCCCATGCGGGACTCAATCCCAGGACCCGGGATGATGACCTGAGCCAAAGGCAGACACTCAACCACTGAGCCACCCAGGCACCTCCCATTTGCGCATCTAATGGCAGGCCACAAGATGGAATAATCTTCAGGGTAGAAAGGCCTTTGGAGACATCAGCTCTTGTGGTTCTTAACGTTTCATAGAGCAATTTAATGAACTGATGTAAGGGAAGTTCATTCTGGAAAAACAGCACACACACGGGATGTTGTGAAGACGACAAATATGCTGAAGGATGGAACTCTCTCCTTCACTGTTACCCGAAGCGCCTGTGTTATCCTGGCTTTGTACTAAGTACTCTGTACTCAGTACATACCTTTGTAATAAGTACTGATTGCTTGACTAATCCCTAAGGGAAGATACTGTTCCTATGTAAATAATATTTTAAATGAGAGTTCAAGAGATTTGCTGGCAGTTAAGTAAAGAAGCACCCTGGGCAGAAATTTAACAGACCCAAGAGGATGCCAGAAAAAAAAAAGTCCGTTCCCTGGAAGCCAAATCCCATATGGTAAACTACATACCCTCAAACTGCCAGCTTGGATCGGAAGCTCCGATTTGGAAGTGAGCCTCAAATGCCATTTAAGTTGTAGTTTTCTGTGTTGCTGTGAGCATCAAATGTGTTTCTGTTTTGCTTTTAACACTTTGAAAGCTTGGAACAAATTCCAAGTGTTGGCAAACCGTCTGGTGCCTGCAATATGGTCTGTGCCCAGGCCGGGCTGTGGAAAGCCCTGACGCAGAGGGTACTGTGATCCTCATGGCCACGCCTGGGGGCTTCCTGCCATCTGCACCTTCTGTGCTGGCTGCTGCCTGCGGTCCTGGTCCCCCTTCCCACCTGGGTTCCCTCTTCTCTGACCCAGGGCCTCTCTCCCTTTGTGTCATGGTGACTCCTCTTGTTAGGCCCTTCCCTGGGTCACTCTCACCCACAACTGTGACATCAGTGGCCATCCATTTGCCAGTGTCTCCCCCAAAGACCTCTAGGTAGGCCCCAGAATTCAGCTGTATCTGATTTCTGCCCCAGCTCTAACATGATAAGTAAGCCAGCTGTCTAAGAGTAAATCAATGCTGCATGACCCTTTCTTCTGGAATATTCTATGCCCCAACCTCTTCCCTAACTTCTACTCACCTGGGGCAAGGCTCTGCCAATCAGGAGCTCTATGTGCCTTTGTCTGCACTCATCCTCCTTTCCTTCTTCTACCTCTTCCCACCAGTGACCCCACTCAAGGTGGCAAATGCAACTGGTGATGGGTGCTCAATTGCTTTGAAGAGGTGCGGTACTCCAGTCAATTTTGACCTTCAAAATCTCCTGCTTGTTCCTGGGGTGGGAAGAGGGGCCGCTCTGGCTAGTTGGTCAGATTGATTCTCTTCTTGCATCCTGGGGTGCAGCCTCAGCAGTAGTGAGAAGAGGGTGGAGAGGTGCCCGGCCTCAGTCTGGGCTACAAGCCATACCTCGGTGGTATACCAGCACCTCATCAAGATACTTCTTTCCTCTCTCTCTCAGAGGAAGTTGAGGCTATCATTTTTGGCAACAAGGAGGAGCAGACCTTCTTGGTCCAGAGTGGCGGAATAAGGATAATCACTAATATTTAATGTGCATTTACTATGACAGAAGTGTACTACATGGTTTATATGCCACATGGTGCTAATAAGTATATATTATTTTATTTGATCCTTCCCACAACTTTATGAGGTGGGCATATCATTGCTCCCATTTTGCAGATTCAGAAATTGAGTCAAAGAGAGGCGAGCAACTTGCCTAAGGTCACATAGAGAGTAAGTGGTCAAGCCAGGACTGGAACTCAGGTAGTCAGGCTGCAAAGCCTACACTCCTAACCCCTGTGGTTTGCTTCCTCTCTATTAGAGGAGTACCTGACTCCCTGGCAAGCTTGCTCTGGTGGAAAAGCCCTACATGGACTCGCCCGTTTCTGTGGACAACCAGCTGGAATGGCAACTTGCCTTTGGCATTTTCAAAACTGAATCTGTTATTACTTATCTTGTCCTTGCCCTGTGTTTGTCAAAAGCATCCCCACCTACACACTCTACCGAGGCAGAAACCCCAAAGTGACTTTTTAATGTAAAAATTTGGTGAAGGGAATAGGTACCACTTACTACAAAATCCAACAGTGAAGTGAGTTTCCCTCCCATCTCTGTCCCCAAGGTGATGGGTTGAATTAATCCAGGTGATGGGTTGAATTAATCCAATATGACTGGTGTCTAAGAGGATGAAAATTTGGATGGAGACACAGAGGGAAGAAGGCCATGTGAAGAGGAGGCAGGGATTGGGGTCATGCAGCCAAGGAATAGCTGGGGCTTCTAGAAGCTGGAAGAGGCGAGGAAGGATCCTTCCCCAGAGGATCTGGAAGGAGCACGGATCCATCGGCACCTTGATTTTGGACTTCTAGCCTCCAGAACTGTAGGACCATACATGTCTCATTTTTAAAATTTTATTTATTTATCTTACAGAGAGAGAATGAGCAAGGAGAGCTGTAGAGGGAGAGGGAACCTGATGAGGGGCTTGAGCCCAGGACCCAGGATCACGACCTGAGCTGAAGGCAGACACTTAATTGACTGAGTCCCCAGGCGGGCCTGCCTGATGTTTTAAGCCATCTTGTCCACAGTACTTCACTACAGCAGCCCCAGGAAACCCACGCACCCAGGCTGCCAACCCCTTCCTCGGGTACCGATCCCACCCTGGGTAGTAGTGGTTGCACAGCTACCCTTCCAGAGACAGCTGAACACGGATAGCAAACACACATGCATTTGTCACACAAAGGCGACACCTTACATGCTATTCTGTGTGGTCTTTTGCGTTTGGTAATAATAAGCCATGGCCATTCAAAAACATTGTGGTAGGGTACAAATAGTACAGATTCACCATTTGAAGCATTTTAAAATTTGCAGTTCCATGGCATTGAGTACATCACATCCGCCTATTGTGCCATCATCACCATCACTCATCTTGGGAGCTTTTTACATCTTCCCAAACTGGAACTCTGTCCCCAGGAAACATGAACACCCCACTCCCCTCACCTCTCCACCCGGCTGCTTCCAGGGCCACGCCTAACGTCCCTCGCTCCCTCACCCCCAAACAGGTCACCAAGTCTTGCCCCTTCCATCTGCCCCGTGTCTCCCCGCACCCATCCTGCTGCCAGCTGCTCTCATCTAAGTTCTTGAAACAGCTTCTGGAAATCTGCCCCAGCCCCTGGCCACCTTGGCCGGTTATCCATACAGCCACCAAGCCCCTCTTTCTAAAATACAAATCTGGGGGCACCTGAGGGGCTCAGCTGGTTAGGCATCTGACTCCTGATTTCAGTTCAGGCCATGATCTCAGGGTCCTGAGATTAGAGCCCCACGTCGGGCTCTGGCCTCAGCGTGGAGTTGACCTCAAGACTCTCTCTCTCTCTCCCTCTGCACCTCCCTTCCCTGCTTGTTCTCTCTCCTCTCTAAAATAAATCTTAAAAAAAAATGAAATACAAATCTGATGTTGTCTCCCTGCTTAAAAGTCTGTGATGGTTGCACCTCCTGCATACATCGTCAGAATTCTTTGGCACAGCCTGAGGGACCCCACGCATGGAGCTCAGCCCTGTGCCCTGGGCTGTATCCCCACCCGGTCCGGGGCCTAACCCATAGGAGGTGCTCAGAACCCTGGAGCTCCAGTGGTCTGAAGGCTTTACGTTTCCTCCGACACATGCTCCCAACTTGAGGCACGTGTGGTTCCCTCTGTGTGGACTCCCCTCCCTTCCTCTCCTCCTTCTCCTGCCCTACCTGCTCAGTCGGTTCCTTCTTCAGCATTCACATCAAAGGATACCTCCTGCGTTTCTAGCTCTCCTGAAGTAGGTCTCTACTGCTCTCTATTAGAATAGTTACCCCATTTTTCTGTAATTACTTGGAGACCTCTTTGTCCTGCCCCCCCCAACCCCCAGATGGGGGACACACCTGGTATGCCAGCCACACAGCAGGTGCCGGGTACAACCCCGCTGAGTGCAGGACTGCCCTGCTAGCTCAGCTCCTGGACCAGGCTTCGTGGCCTGTCCCTGACATTGTTAGAGAGGACAGCTGAGCCCCAAAGTGACTCTCCTGGGATCAGGGAAGGCTGGTTTTCTGTCTTCCAGGAGGCGTTAATGCTCTAACATCAGTGTGGGGGTGGCAGTGGCTTCCCCGGGTTACCAGGGGGCCTGCAGCATGGATTTCATGTCCACTGGAGGCAAGGAAGGGGCTGGCATTCCATGGCTGCACTTTCAGGCCAGCCCCATCGGAGAGGCCATGGGGAGCTGCAGGAATTTTCTGGAGCCAGGCAAGGACAAGGGCACTCCAAGGAAGAAGAGACGGTGGGTCCTGATTCTGAGAGTCTGGTGAGAGCTGTCCGGGGCCCACAGAGCCATGCCGGGGCCTAGGTCCTCTGCTTCCACAGGTGACCTTCCAAGAGAGAGAACGGGGAGCCCCCAGGTCTGGATCCACGGGTCCATGTACAAGTGACCCAGGGAAATGGCTGGTGTGGACGTGGCTCCAGATCCTTATCCCCTTCCTTCCAGTGTCTCCCGCCCATGATACTAAGTATACCTTTAAGGCAGAAGCATCACACTGTTTTTCCTCTTTGGAGGCCAAGGTTCTCTCTGGACACCGACTGTCTGTCCCTCCCTCCTCAGTTCCTATCTACCCCACACCGGTCGGCTTTCTCTGTCCCACTCAGACTCTGTGACATCATCTTGCTCATCTGTTACTATGGTTTATTGTCTGCATCTCCCCAGTGGTACCTAAATGCTGGTACCTAAATTTCTGTCTCTTCTGAGCCCAGAACAAGGCCCGGCTCCAAGCAGAGGGGGAAGACAATGGAGAGCATCTCTTCTGACACCAAGGGCCAGAATTCCTCCACCTAGCCGATTCTCTTCTAGAAGGGCCCAGATGCTGGGGGGAACACAGGCCAACAAGCTCCAGCAGCACTAGGTCTGTCTCCTAGGTGACTTGGTGACCACCAGATGTGGTGGCCCTGGCGTGGTATCCCCATGTCCCCCACAGGGCCTGGCAGACCATCAGCATCCTATACATGTTTGCTAAACAAACCCAAACTTCCAGCTGTCATTATAGGGCGGGGTGGGGGGTGCCAAAATCTTAGGACAGGTACTGTTGAGGTGCAACCTTCACCTTAGAACCCACTTTGACCCAAACTGGACAAATGACAAAGCCTGCTAACCTCAAAAGGTGTCCAGGAGACCTGGAAAGGGGATCAAACAGTGTGCAATTCTTTAAATTTATCCTTGACTCCCATCTGGGGTTCCCCACCCCTGGAAGCAGTCATCATCCCCATCTTTACAGGGAATGAATCTCAACCCATGAGATGGGTGAAGTGACTTGTCCAAGGTCACCTGTTATAAAGCAGCAGACCCAGATGAGATCATTGAGAGTGGTGTTTGGCACTTAGTAGATGCTCAATAAACACATAATGACCCTGGTATCCCTTCCTGACACCCTTTGTGTCATACTACTCCCAAACTTATCCATTCCAGAACAGCTCAAAATCTGGTTTGAATTTAAGAAACACACTTTGCAAAAAGAGTAACCATCTCCTGGAGTGAGCTCACGGTTCTAACAACCCCCAAATCCTGTTGGTAGGTGCCATTTATCAGTTAAGTTAGGATTTGAGAACATGCCTTATTGCTATTATTTTAATACAGCCCCCCTCAGGAGCAGAAAAATTGTCTCTTACAAATAAATACAGGGAAATAAACCGTATTTATCCTTTGTATTTCTAAAATGTTTTGAGACCAATTATTAATAAGAAAATGTGCAAACCCTACCCAGATGTATCATTTGCTCTTTATTTCCTTCTACTGCCCTCCTCCTCCTTCACCTCCCAAAGGAGAGGAAAAAGAAAAGAAAGAAAAGGCTGAATGTCCCAGGTTTAGATGAGCTGATACTTTAATTAAGGAAAAATATACGGGTCACCCCTGTCAGCTTACAAGCTGCAGCCGCATCAAATGGTGTTCCTTTTGAATAAACCTGATCACCATGGTGAGGCTTTACTGTAGCTGAATAAAGACAAAAGAAGTGCTCTGGCTGCATTTGGCCAAGGTCATTGTGAAGATAAATCAATGGCTGCACTAGCGTCAGACCTGAGAATCCTTGACTCGGTTGCTCTGTCCCAGCTGGTATCCAGGCTGCCTCCCACCAGGACACCTCGGCCAGCTGGTAGGTAATTATGTGTGCTAATAGTCACGGGCACCCTAGCTGCCAACACCAAGATCCCACGTTCCTGCGTTTGTTAGAACATCCAAGGACCTGCACCGTTCCGGGCTGTTTCTTGAGAGATGTGAGCTCAGATTTGCTCAGATTGAGGAGCCTACCTGGCCACTGGGAAGATCACTGTCTGGGAGGTGGGAGGGGAGAGGGACAAGGAGACTGTTGTTACCTCCATTCGCTTAGTCCTCCATTCTAGAACTCACCTGCCTCACAGTAGCTGTGTGACCTCAGACAAGTTCCACAGCCTCAACCTGGGAGCCTCAGCCTTCCTATCTGTAAAATGGAATAATAAAGCCTGCCTTGCACAATTGTTGGGGACGGCACTCTATGAAGACTGCGAGTGCCGGGCATGGGGTAGGTGTCCAATACCTATTTGTTGGATATCTGAATGGACAAAACCTTCCAGCAAATTGACGACAGCAATACCTGCTTCACATTACATGCAATGAGGTTGGAAAATACGTGTAGGGATGTGTCTGTATGTTGCCTAGACTGAAAGATATTCTTTTATTGGGGTAAAAATTGGTGCATCCTTCATGTACTGAATTTAGCCTAGTTAATGGAATTTCTGAGTCTTACACTTACTATTTAGGAAAGCTAATGAAATACTGTATTTTATTTTTCTCTTTGAAAATGATTTCCAAACTTGATCAAAATTTAGCTTAGGACAATCAATGGGTCTATCTTCTACACACAAATCATCATTCTGGAGACAAATGAGTCACGAATTGAGAGATAAAGGGCAAAAAACAGCGTGGAGAATGAATGGAGCTGATTTCCTTTGTCTCTGCTCTTGACGTGTGGTTCTGGCCTGCCAGGGCATCAGGCTCATGTTCTGGATGCCAGTGTGAGCTACATGCTGGATGAGGGGTACAGAGATGGACAGTGAGCCCTGGAAGCTCATGGCCAGTCTCCAGAATTGTGATAAGGAAAAGAAGCATTTAGAAGAGGGTCGTTAGCATCCTCGAAGAGGGCTGAGTCTAGGTCTAGGGCTGGAGACCAGAAAAATTGGTTGTATCCCAGAAAAATTGGTTGTATTGGTTGTGTCTAGGTTTGATATCTGGCTCCTCACCCTGTCTCTTAGTATCTGTGTGATGCTGGAAAAGTTACCTAATCTTGCTGAGCCTGGATTTCTTCCTCTATAAAATGGGACAGCACTTCTTCCTGGATAACAACAGTGTCTGTTTTGAGGTTCACATGAGAAAATGTTAAAAAGCCTTTAAGAATTATAAAGCAATACATAGGTGTGAGTCTCCATTGTTATTTCAGGGATACTAGAGGTGTGGGGCAATGCTAGCGAATAACAACCATGTCATGAGTACTTTCTTCCCTTCAGGCACTGACTGTACAGGAGTCTCATGTTCTTGGCTCCACTCTGTGCCTGCACCAAATTCTAAGGGGGGCTGCTTTTATTATGTCCATGTGACAGGCCAGGAAGTCAAGGTCCAGAGAGCTTAACTAGCTTGCTCAGAGCTAATTAACTGTGGTGGTGGGATTTGATCTAGGTAATGGGACTCTGGAGCCCAATCTCTTAACATTTAAGCTATGGAGTCTCCTGAGAACATGACAAACAAGGAATATTTGGGCAGCCACAATTGAGGAAACATCTTCCTTTCCCTGCCACCCAGGAGACTTGGGACAATGAGCGAGGTGGTGGGAGAAAGCCTACAGGAGGTACCACTTGCAGGTAACGGGACAGGGGAGTCTTATGGGCAGAGGCTGGGCCTCAGGGTATGAGCCCTGAGGACCTCATCCCCAGTACTTCCATCTGTAAACCATCCCAACAACAGCTTTCTAATCTGTAAAGTGTGGAGATGATACTCCCCTCAGGAGGCTGCTTCAGGGATTAAAGGAGACATGTAATGAATGTGAATCTCCTGTTGGAATTGATAACTAGCACACAGTAGGTGCTCAATAAATGGCTGCTCCTTCGCCTCTCCCCAAGACCTGCTGTTATTCCAGGTGACAAGGTCCGAGGGATGGCAGGGCAGGTAGAAACTGCCTAGACAGAAACCCGAGGATAGTACAATTCAGTGGTCAGAACCCTTGGGCCTGGGGGTCTGGGTCACCTGAATCCATATCCTGGCTTCACCACGCACTAGTCCTATGACCGAGGGCATGTTACTTAACCTATCTGTGCCTCAGTTTCCTTATCTACAAAGTGGGCATAATTACGGTACCCACTTTGTAAGGTTTGGGAAATATTAGAGATTAATCAATCTGCGTAAAGCACGCCCAGCATATGGTAAGCATTCAGTAAATGCCAGCAATGATGACTTAGATCAGCCCTCTGTGTGTTGCTGGGCTGCGGGGCACCTCTGGGTGTTCAGGGGGGCTCTGTCGTATGCTATAAGCCCTCCATTTCCTTGTAGACCCCATAAGATCCTGGAAGAGTGGAAATCTCTGCAGCCTGGCCACATGATTGGGCTAGATGAATTTCAGGGGAAGGGCAGTTTCTCATCAGGCGTGCAGTGGGGATTTGAAGATGGTGACTCTACGTGTTTCTACTCTACTGTGTTCAGTGTGGGAAGTCTCTAAATTCTTTGAGGGTCTGTGTTTGAAGTTTGAATCTACAGCATGTGGGGTTCTGTATTCAAGGTGTGAGGTCTCTGAACGTATTAAGTGTGTGGGTTTTAAGGTCTGAGTCTGAAGTAACTCAAGTATGTCTAGCGTGTGAGGCCTCCACTTGTACACATTGTGAATTGGTCGCCACCATAAGTCTAGTTGCCATCTGTCACCTTACAAGTTAATAAGTATTATTGAATATAGTCCCCATCCTCATGACTTATTTATTTTATAACTAGCAGTCTGTACTTCTTAATCCCCTTCACTCATTTTGCCCCCCTGCCCCATTCCTCTGTCCTCTGGCCACCACCAATCTGCTCTTTGTATCTATGAGTCTGAGGGGATTTTTGTTGTTGTTGTTTTGGTTTTCTTAGATTCCACATATAAATGAAGTCATGTGGTATTTGTCTTTGTCTGACTTATTTCACTAACCCTCAAGGTCCATCCATGTTGTTGTAAATGGCAAGATTTCATTGTTTTTTATGGCTAAGTAGTATTCTATTGTGTATACAATATTATATATATAATCTTTATTTATTTATTCATCAATAGACATAGGGTATTTCCACATCTTAGTTATTGTAAACAATGTGCACTAAACATAGGGGTACTTGTATCTTTTTCAACTAGTGTTTTTGTTTTCTTTAGATGGAATTTCTGGATTCTATGGTAACTTTATTTTTAATTTTTTGAGGAACCTCCATACTGTTTTCCATAGTGGCTGAACCAGTTTGCATTCCCATCAACAGTACATGAGCATTCTTTCTCCACATCCTTGCCAACACTTGTTGTTTCTTGTCTTTGTGGTAACAGTCATTCTGACAGGTGTGAGGTGATACACATTGTGGTTCTGACTCACATTTTCTTGATGATGGGTAATGTTGAGCATCTCTTCATGTGCTTGTTGGCCATCCGCATGTTTTCTCTGGGGAAATGTCTATTCAGATCCTCTGCCTATTTTATAATCAGATTGTTTTTTGTTTTGTTTTGTTTTGTTTTTGAGTTGTAGGAGTTCTTTATGTATTTTAGACTCATACCTTAAAACACAGGTCACCAAAAAGTTTGGAAACCCCACTTGTCAGCGCAAATCCCCAACAGCAGATGGACATTAAACACTTAACAAACAACTTGGAGACCTCAAACTGCGATGAGGACCCTCCAACTGCTCAGACAATTCATGCCTTGGACACAGACATCAAACTTCTCAGAGCTCTCATTAGACAGAGATGCCCACACAGCTTGTAAATGGAGATCTACGAATGGCTCAAGGGATTCACTCCACTGAACACAGATACCCAAGTGTTCAGAATGTGATACTCTGGATACAGACTACACAAATACTTCCAGAACCTCACAATCTGAAGATAGATACAGAAACGGCACAGAGATCTGTGAATAGATGTATTTTGGACACAAACCCAAAACTATCTTGCACACCATATACCAAGAATACAAACTCCCAAACAGCCAGAGACCTCACACCCTAGGAAAAAACCTGCCAGCTCAGGGCCCTCAGGAACGAAGGCTCCAATCAGCCAATGGGACTCACACATTGATACCCTTTAAACAGCGCTCAGGGAACCTGTACTCTGAGTTCTGAGACCACGAATCTAGCATGAAGAACCCACGAAGAACCTAGGGACTTCCAATCCTGCACAGACCACATCAAAATATCTGGGAGATTCAAACCTGGAATACAGACCCTCAAGTAGCCAGACAGCTCAAAATGTGAACACAAACCTGCCAAGAGCCCAGAGACACTGTGACACTGACTTCTCAGCAATTCGAAGATCGCACACCCAGGGATACAGACACCCAAACAGCTCAGAAACATTACATCCAGGGACACGGACACTGGAGGAACTCAGAGCACACTAAGCGAAAGAAAAATCCCCCAAACTTAGAAACTCCACATGCTGAGAAATGCAAATCAAAACCATAGTGAGCTATCACCTCATGTCTGTTAGAATGGTTCTCCTCAAAAAGCTAAGAAATAATAAGCGTTGGCAAGGACGTGGAGAAAAGGGAACACTCGTGCATTGACAGTGGAGAAAAGTATATTGGTACAGCCACCATTCCACCAGTATGAACGTTCCTCAAAAAATTAAAAATAGACCTGCCCTATGATCCGGGAACCCCACTTCTGGTTTATATCCCAAGGAAATGAAAACAGGATTTCAAAGACACATTTCACACCCACATTCAACTGCAGCCTTTGTCACAATAGCCAAGAGCCGGAAACAACCTGAGTGTCTGTCAACGGATGAATAGATAAAGAAGATGTGAAAAAATATATCCATACATAATGGAATATTATTCAGCCCCAAGAAAGGAGGAAACCCTACCATTTGCAACAGCTTGGATGGACCGCGAGGGCATTATGCTAAGTGAAATAAATCAGACACAGAGCTAAATACTGTGTGCTCTCACTTACACGTGGAATCTAAACGGAGCTCAGAGAAAAGGGGAGTAGAATGGTGGTTGCCAGGGGCGGGGCGGTGGGGGAAAAGGGGAGACATTGGTCACAGGATACAAGCTTCCCCTAATAATGTGAATAAGGTCTGGGGATCTCATGTACAGCATGGTGATTATAGCTACTAATACTGTATCCCATACACTTGAAAGTTCCTAAGAGCGTGAGCAGGTCTTAAATGTTCTCCCTGCAAAAAAGAAACAGTCGCCGCGTGGTAGGACAGAGGTGTTAGCCAACGCTGTGGTGGCCGTCAGTTTGCAATATATACGTGTATCAAATCAACACCCGGTACACCCAAAATGTCCACAATGCTATATGTCAATTGCATCTCAACAAAGCTGGGAAAAAAAAAAGGAAAATGGTGACCAGGAGCAGCTGGACGCCAGCAGGAGCCTGGAAAGCGCACACGGGCACCCACAGCCCCTGCTTCCCGCCTCTGCATTTAGACCCAGGTTTGGATTCAGCCAAGGGAGTGATGGCACTTTTTTGGCTTTGGGTAAAAATGAGCTCCTCGGGGTGCATGGGGCCCCAGAGTGGCCCAAGGGTAATTCCCGGCCCCAAGGAAGGGAGACGGGGTTACAGACCTAGGAAAGAGGGAGCCACGCCATCCGCACGTATGTGGGAGAGCAGAGATGTGCTCTGACCCAGCCTGCAAGTGAACCCTGCACGGCGGCCCTGGAAGCTACGGGAAGACCGAGACCGAGACCGTCCTTTCTCTCTCGGGAGAGGGAAGGAGGAGGGAGGAGGGAGGGAGGGGACGCGAACGCGAACCAAAGGAGCCGCCGCTCTCGGTAACCGCAGAACCCGAGCACGGGTTCCCTGCACCCCGCCGCCCGCCGCCCCGCCGCCCTGCCGCGGGGGGGGGGGGGGCGCCCCTCGCCGGCCGGCCCGGCCCTACCTGAGCTGGCGCGGCTCGCAGTCCACGCCGGGCAGCAGCAGCCGGGCCGCCTGGCGGACGTCGTCGCTGTCCATGGAGAAGCTGCGGCGGTGGCCGGCGTGCGCCACGGCCACCCGGATCCACTCCATCAGCGGCGGCAGCACGAGGAAGGGCCTGCGCGGGGACGAGAGCGTTAGGGCGGGTGGGGGGGGGGTGGCCCAGCCCCACCCCCTCCTCGCAGGTCCCCCGCCCCAGCCCGGCGCCCCCACCCCCGCTTTTCCCGGGGGACCCTGCCTCTGAGCGCCCGAGGGGTGGGAGAGCCGCTGGAGGCATCCTGATCGCACTGGTGACCCCACCGGCGACCCCACCGGTGACCCCGGGGCGGGCTCTCCAGAGTCTTTGGGCCTCAGTTTCCTCATCTGCAAAGCAGGGATGCCATGTGACTCTCCTGCGAGTGTTATCTCCCTCAGAGATCATGTGAGCACACAGGAGATGGCTCACTTAAAGCACCAAGCACAGGGGCTGGCCTTAGTAGAAAACCCCCAAAATGCCTGGGGTTAGAAGTCCTTGGGGCTCCGATTCTGGGCCCAACCCTAAGGAGTCCCCCGACTCTCCCTTCCTGTCTTCCCACCTCCCTCTGCAGAGCAATGCCAGCCCCAGCTCTGCCTGAACACTGCTGCCAACGGGCTTTTTAGCACCTGGGACAGGTGCAAAGAGCCAAGTGGACAGGCTGTCTTCCCACGAGCCAGGCCAGGCAGCTGCCCGGTCACAGCCAGCAAACCTGCCTTTGTGGGGGAGACAGGGGACATGCCACACCCCTGAAACTCTGGGAGCCTCAGGTTCCTCCTGCGCTGAGACCCCAGCAGGGGACAGACAGCTTGTTGCAAGAATTGAGATGATGCCCATGGCTGAACTATATACTTTGTAATGTAATGCATTTGTGCCAATTTCCTGTTTCTTTGGGTGATAATTATAAACTCTGTCCTCCCATTAGGATTACTGAGTTGGTGGGGGAGCCTTTGAAGGGATTCTGATTTAATTCATCTAGGATGGGGCTGTTTACTGGTAGTTTTTAAAACCTCCCCCATGTGAATTTCACGTGAATCAGAATTATCTGGAGGGCTTGTTAAATGCAGATTCCTGGGCCCCATCCCCAGTGTGTCTTGATTCAGTAGATTGGGGCTGGTAGACAAGAATCTATGGGTAGAGGGCCTGGGAATTGTGTGTGTGTGTGTGTGTGTGTGTGTGTGTGTGTGTGTGTTAAAATGCAAATCCCCTGACCTTATCTCCAGAGATGCTCATTGTGTCAGGTCCATGAATATAATTTTAAGAAGCGGCTCTTATGATACTGATCTAAGTAGACCAAGGAACTCACTTTGAGAAATGCAATGTGTAGACCAAAATGATTTCCTATATTCAGCAGTTCCCCAGCTCGGGTGAGGCAAGCAGGGTGCTCAGAGTCCCAAACTGAAGGAGGCCAGGCCATGCAAATGTGTGTCTCTCCTGCCTCACCTTGACCCTGGCTGCCATCTGCTCATGGACCTTTGATAGCATGCCATTTTCATTCCTGCGCTGAAAGGCCTCCAGCCCTTTAAAAATTCACACCCCACTTAACCTTCAAATCACAGTGCAAATCCTATCTTACCCTAACCCTTTCTCCTGATAATCCATCCTATATGGACCCCTCCTATGGGAGTCCCCAGCCCATTGGCCTTACCCACTGGCCTTGCCAGTGTCCCAGGAGAATGTAAACTCCATCGGGACAGGGCCCTGGGACTGCTAGGTTCACTGCCCCAGGACAGCCCCAGCAGGCTGGAAGCACTAAATAAATATTTGTTCACAAGACAGACTAAGGGATCCCTGGGTGGCGCAGCGGTTTGGCGCCTGCCTTTGGCCCAGGGCGCGATCCTGGAGACCCGGGATCAAATCCCACGTCGGGCTCCCGGTGCATGGAGCCTGCTTCTCCCTCTGCCTGTGTCTCTGCCTCTCTCTCTCTATCTGTGTGTGACTATCATAAATAAAAATTAAAAAAAAAAAAAAAAAAAAAACAAGACAGACTAAGATTTACCCATTTCCTGCAGGGTGAAATGGAATGCAATCGAATTTCTGGCCCTGTGGACCTGTGGGGCAGTCTCCCAGGGAATTTCTGCCCAAGTCAGCCTGCTGCTTAGGCTGTCGCCCTCATTCTCTCATTCTCTCCATCACCTAAACTGAATCAGGCACTCAATAAACACACATTGACTTGAAATTGAATTGGATTCTACTGTCTCAGGTGAGCAGGACTTATTTTTGTCACCATGTCTCCATCACCGTAGAAACCAGCCCCAAGCACTCAGAGAATTCTCCTCTGGGAGAACTCTCCTCCTCGGAGGCAGCACCCCCAACCTCGTCCTGCCTTCCCTTTGCTCAGTGCCCCCTGAAACACAGCCCACAACTCCCAGTCCCTGGGGGCGGGGGCTGTGTCTCTTCCGCACACTGCCCTTTGGCTGCTGCCTTTTTTTTTTTTTTTTTAAGATTTTATTTATTTAAGAGAGACACAGAGAGAGGCAGAGACATAGGAAGAGGGAGAAGCAGGCTCCCCATAGGGAGCCTGATGTGGGACTCGATCCCAGGACCTCAAGGATCACGACCTGAGCAGAAGGCAAATGCTCAACCACTGAGCCCCCCTAGGTGTCCCCAGCTGCTGCCTTTTCTGTGAGGGGCTGAGGCACAGGGCACACCGCCAGTTCCTGAGGAATGCTAAGGAGAGAACGAGGCTGTGCTGCCTTCAGAATAACACCTGTATCGAGACAGCTGGCGAGCACCAGAATAAGAAACCTTGAACCCCAGGATTCCAGCCTCCTCTGGAATTTTCTGTGTACCTGTTCTCCTTTCAACATCGCCTTCTCTTCGTCACCCTGACCTCAGTGGTTTATAAGCTCATGAATTCTTTGCCAGCAACTCATTTAAAAACCTTCTTATCTTGTCTACTCAGAGGGGGGGAGAAAGTGTTATTTGTGATGTTTCTTTTGGAGGCACTGGAGATGGGAAAGAATTCTAGGGCCTTGAATTAAGGATTGGGTAGAGAAAGCTGCAGGAGAAAGACTGCATTCTCCTTATGTATTTTTATTCTTTTAAATTTATTTTTATTTTTTAAAAAGATTTTATTTGAGAGAGAGGGTGAGAGAGTGTCAGCAAGCAGGGGTAGGGCAGAAGGAGAGGGAGAAGTGGACTCCCCACTGAGCAGGGAGCCAGATCCCAGGACCCTGAGATCATGACCTGAGCTGAAGGCAGACACTTAACTGATTGAGCCAAACAGGTGCCCCTCCTTATGGATTTTTAAAGAGAACAATGTTCTACTGGCTCTTGACTTTGTTCTGAAGCTGTCTACACTGACTAACACCTAGAGGATACTTGGAAAGCCCATGGCTTTGTAAAGTACCTCTCAGACCGTGCTCAACACCAGAACCACTGTGTGTGTGTGTGTGTGTGTATGTGTGTATGTGAATTCCCAAGGCTCCAAGTCAACCCCAGAGTTTGGATTCAACAAGTCTGGGGTGGGGCCTGGGCATGTGCATTCTAAACAAGCTCCTCTGGGAGTTTTGGAGCAACCTGGGTTTGACAACCCCAAATGGGTGGCCTGAGGTGAACAGAGCAGGGAACATGGTCCACTCAATCAGCACAGTGGCCGTCGAAATCTTTGCCTCGGTGCTTGAACAGAAGGTCTGTGGGGCTGGGACCAGAGATTCCAGAAGGGAAGGGCAAGCCTAAGTGGGCTTTTTGTAGAGTCAAGAGAACAAATCAGCTCAGGAAGGTGGCTGGGCCCAGATTCAAGTGGGAGAGGGAGAAGATATGTGGGCGGGGCCCTTCTGAATCGGTGGAGAGAAAGCTAGTGAGGGGGTGACCACCCAGAATTGGAAGGGAGTTTGGTTGGGGAGGGGCTGGGTGCTAAGGAAGATGGTACAGTCCGTGGGAGAAGCCTGGATTGTTTGGGATTCTGCAGAACTGGATTTCAGTCCTGAATCTGCCAAGTGCTCAAGTAGGCCTCTGGCTCTGGTCTGAAAATGTTTAGGCTCTCACTGTCTTCATCTGTAAAGTGGGTGGGCTTGGATCAGAGGTCTGTTTGGTTTGCAAGCCTCTTCTGTAAAGGGCTGGATAGTCAGTATGTCAGATTTTGCGGGCCGTACAGTCTCCGTCTCAACTACTCAACTCTGCATGATAGTGGGCAAGTCGCCCCAGACGACATGTAAATGAAAGAACCTTGCTGTGTTCCAAGAAGACTTTATTCACAAAATCAGATGGTGGATCATAGTTGGCTGACCCTGGTCTCTTGGGTTCCTTCCTCCTCTAAAGTTCTTTGAGTATATTGACATAGCCAGCTTCCTGGGGGCTTAGGAAGAAGCCCTGGGGACAGGAAGATGCACAGGAAGGTCCTAGTGTTGGGAACAGAAAGCTTTGGAGAGATTAGAAAACAAGACCCTCCCACAAAGAGGTCCTGATTGCATCTGAGGAATACCGAGTTACAGGCATACCCTGAGGTCGTACCTCGAGAAGAAAATGCAAATCTGGCCCTGGGTGTGATGAAATGTTATCTGTTAACATCACTCATTCATCCAACAGTCCTTTATGGAGCACCCATCTTGTAGGCACCCTTCTGGGAGCTGCAGACAGAGTAGAGAACAGGACTTGTCAGGTCCTTGTTCTCACAGAACTAACAATCTCACAGGGACACAGATAAGAAATACACAAGCCAACAAGTAATAAAGCAATTACAAACTGTGATCAGTTTCAGGGTGCTGGGATAGAGAAGAGACAGGGTTGAGGGAGAGTGGTGGGAAGGCCTCTCTGAGGAGGTAAGAAAATCACAAAAATGTGAAGGAATTGGCCATATGTGAATGTGGGTGTAGAGAGATGGATGTTCGAGGCAGCAGTGACAGACTGTGCAAAGGCCCTGAGGCAGAAAAAACCCCTTCACAGCTCACCAAGGCCTTTCCTGTGCATCATCTCCTACTTGGGCCCTCCGGGGCATATGGGGTGGCTAGGACATGAGTCCTGGTAGGCAGTGGATATGAGTCTGCTGTGGTAGGGCTCAATAGCATTGAGTCCTGTTCCCTGGAACCTGTCAATGTTGATGGCAAAAGAGACTCCGCTGATGTAATTCAGTTAAGATCTCGAGAAGGGAGGGTGACCCTGGATTATCCAGGTGGATAATCCTAAATGCAATCACAGGAGTCCTTATAAAAGGGAACCAGTGCAATGTGACACAGGTGGTCCTGAAGCAAGATGCTCTGTTGCTGACTCTGGAGCTAGAGGAAGGAAGCACGAGTCAAGGAGTGCAGCTCTAGAAGGTGGATGAGGCAAGGAAATGGATTCTTTTGTCAGAAGCCTCCAGAAACAAACAGCCCTGCTGACACCTTGATCTTGGCCAAGTGAAACTGATTAGGGACCACGGACCTCTGGAACTGTAGGCAAACAAATGTGTGTTGTTTTAACCCACCAGGTTTGTGGAAACTCACCACAGCAGCCCCCAGGAAACTGATAGGATCACAAAGCCAAGGGACTGGTAGGGTCACCGCAGGTTAGGACGGACATATGCTGAAGAGGGAAGAGCCAACATTTAAGCTGAGAATGAAGGCACTCACGGGCTCTGGGATCCCCCTCAGACACCTATCAACTGCCTCGTTCCTGAGGTCAGAGAACACCTCTTGATACAGCTAAACTGCACCCCCTCAAAATGCTTAGTTGAAGCCCTAATCCCCAGGACCTCAGCATGTAGCTATTAAAATGAGGCCATTAGGCTGGGCCCTAATTCAGAGTGACGGAGATCCTCCTAAGAAGAGGAGGTCATTCATACAGGGAATATAAAAAACAGTGAAAGGGATTAAAGGGGAAAGGAGAGAAAATGAGTGGGAAATATCAGAGAGGGAGACAGAACATGAGAGACTCCTAACTCTGGGAAACGAACAAGGGGAGGTGGGTGAGGGGAGGGGGTGACTGGTGACTGAGGGGGGCACTTGACAGGATGAGCACTGGGTGTTACACTATATGTTGGTAAATCGAACTCCAATAAAAAAATATACACCCCCCCCCAAAAAGGACACTGAGGGTGTGGGGCCGCTGTGGGAAAGGGGGTGGTAGCAAGAGGACAGCCATCTGCAAGCCAAAGAGGGATGCCGCAGAGAAAAACCCCTAGACCTGCTGACACCTTAATCTTGGACTTCCAGACTTCAGCGCCTCGAGAAAACACGTTTTTTTTTTTTTGTTTTTTTTTTTTTTTGTTCAAGGCACCTAGCCTGTGTTGGTTTGTTAGGAAAGCCCTGGCTGAGCGGTACACCTGTGGTGTAAGTCCTGCCTGGCCCTGGAGGCATTAGTCTGTGGTAGACCAGCTTCGGTTGGAAGCTCAAGCTTTTTAGAGAGCAGATGATCATCAGTTCATTTCCTACTAACAACAGTGTATGAGTTCAAAGCCATCCGGAGGCCGAGCACTGCAGAGGTCAGAATGAGGAACTCGGGCTTTGGAGAGAGGCTGACAAAGAGCTGGATTCCAGCTCCACTTTCTCACTATGTGACTGTGAACAAGGTATGTCCACTGCCATGCCTGAGGTTTCTCACCAAGAAAATGGGAATAATACCAGCACTTACTTAACAGGGCATGGTGGGCTGCATGATGGCCCCCAAAAGAGGTCTGCATCCTAATCCCCAGAACCTGTGAATGTTGCTTACCTGGCAAAATGGACTTTGCACATGTGGTTCTAAGTTACGGATTTTTTTAAAGATTTTATTTATTTATTCATGAGAGATGCAGAGAGAGATGCAGAGAGAGAGAGAGAGAGAGAGAGAGAGATACAGGCAGAGGAAGAAGCAGGCTTCCTGCAGGGAGCCCAATGTGGGACTTGATCCCAGGACCCTGGGATCATGCCCTGAGCCGAAGGCAGATCTGAGCCCCCCAGGTGTCCCCTAAGTTAAGGATTTTGAGAAGTAAGGACTAGCTGGAATTAGCCAGGTGCGTCCTAAATGTAATCATGGGGGTGCTCAGCAGAGGGAGGTGGGAAGGTCCAGGGAGAGGGTAGGAGATGTGAGGATAGAAGAAGTAGCTGGACAAATGGAAAGGGGCCATGAGCCAAGGAATGCAGGCACCTCCAGAAGCCACAAAAGATGAGGAGAGTCTCCCCTGGAGCCTCCAAAAGGAACCAGCCCTGCGGACACCTTCACTTCAGCCCAGTGAAACTGATTCTGTATTTCTGACCTCCTGAACTGTAAGATAATGAATTTGTATTGTAAGTTTTCACATCTGTGACAGTTTTTTTTTTCATAGAAGTCACAGGAAACCAATACAGAGGGTTATTTCCAGAACTGAATGGGATGGCATCTCTTCAAGAGGTGGTAGCTATGCTCATCGCATCACCGGCGTGGTTTTTAGCATCACTCAAGTGTTTCTCTGCTGGTGGAGGAAAAGCCTAGCTACACAGAACACTACTCCTGCCTTCTCTTTTTAAATCAAAGCAAACCTCTGCAGTTGCTCTGCCTCTCCTCTATAAATTGTGTGGCCTTGACTTGGCATCTTCGTTGTTTGTTAAGTCTTAGGCTGGAGAGGAATTCAGATGTTTCACTATGCTCTAGGAAGCTCATAATTCTAGAGATACAGGGAGTGAAGGAAAAGCAGCAAAATTGACAGCAGACAGTATCCAAGGCTGGTTTCCATAGCAATAGTCACTGTAATCTCACTGTGTTTGTGGGCACCAAAGCTAAGACAATGCAGAGGTCAGAGGTGGCTTGTGTACTCTAGCGACTGTGCAAGGTGCAGTCAGACTGCTGAGGGTGGTTCCTACAGAAGGATCTGGAGCCAAGGCGTGTGCTCCAGGTCAGTGCATCGCCAACGTTAACGTGCACGTGAATCACCTGGGATCTTGTTAAAATGTGGATTTGGGTTCAGTGGATCTGGGGTAGGGCCTGAGATGCTGCATTTGTAACCAGCTTCCAGGCAGTATATGGACCACATTTCTAGGAACCAGGCCCCGGGGCAGTATTATGACTCAAGCCAGAAACAAGAGAAGGTGAATGCTCTTATTATGTTTAAGGAGGAGAAAGTGAGTCCAGAAGTGAGACAGTTGCAAGAGGGCATAGAGGCCCAGGAGACAAGGGAGGGGAAGAAGGTCCAGAGCTCCCGAGGCTCTCATGGGCCTAGTTCTGAGCCCGCGCCAAGTTCCAGGGGAGGTGGGCCAGTAGGGGTCTGGTGATTTCAGCTTTCACCCTGGGAGGTGGGTTCTGCTTCCCACCAGGATCCTCCCAACAATCTTATGAAACCGAAGCTTTCCGTCTCGGGGAGGTGGTTCTGACCCCAGCACCCACTCCATTCATTGTCTAGTAAGTATTTGGTATTCGTGACGGTGTTTATCATCATCCCGGAATGTAAATACTTAAAAAACAACAACAAAAACCCTTTTGATGGTTGATTTTATGTATCAACTCAGCCAGGCCTGGTACCTGGATAGGTGGTCAAATGCTAGTCTGGACATTGCTGGGAAGGTATGTTTTAAGACAAGATTAACATTTAGATCAGCAGACTCTGAGTAAAGCAGATTATCTCCCAGAGGGTGGGTGGGCCTCATCCAATCAGCTGGAGGCCGCAGGAGAAAAAAACTGAGCTGCGAAGACCTAGCGATTCGGCCTTCGACTCTGCACTGTTGACAGCAGCTCCGCAGCCTTGTCTTCCTGCTCTGATTGGGCCCCTGTCACCATCACACACCTAGGGGAGGAGGCTTGGGGGCTGGGTCCCATGGAAGACGGCTTCCCAACACCTCGAGTGTGCACATACCCTGCGCAGGGATGGTGAAACAAAGGCCTCATGGGGAGAATCAGTGCAGAACAGGCCATTTGGTACCGACAGGACAAGTCCTTTGAGTGTGAAAGTCAGCCCCACTAATGGGTGATTATAGAATTCCCCGAAATGGGCAAGGGCCAAGGGCCAAAGGGTGCTGGGTGAGAAGAAGACTTCCTTCCTTCCTTCCTTCCTTCCTTCCTTCCTTCCTTCCTTCCTTCCTTCCTTCTTTCCTTCCTTCCTTCCTTCCTTCCTTCCTTCCTTCCTTCCTTCCTTCCTTCCTTCCTTCCTTCCTTCCTTTCTTTCAAGATGTTATTTATTTATTTGACAGAGAGAGAGAGAGAACGTGCATGAGGAGGGGCTGAGAGAGGGAGAGGGAGAAGCAGACTCTGTGCTGAGCAGGGAGCCTGATGTGGGGCTACATCCCAGGACCCCAGGATCATGATCCAAGGCGAAGGCAGACACTTAACTGACTGAACATCCCAGGTGCCCCTAAGAAGGGGACTTCTACTCACAGTGCCAACAGGTCCTTGTGACTGACCTCGGAACTTTCTTTGGCTTTCCTGTTACACGTTCTGAAGCAGGTGATGTAGGGGGCTAGAGAGCTTGGAGGGTTGAGGCACAAGCAAGTAAAGGCAGAGCAAATATGGTATGTGAGTAGCAATAGTGTCCTCCCTGTGCTCTCACCCTGCCTTCACCTCCCCTGCCCTCCTGGGGAGGAAGGTTCCCCCTCCACTTGCCCTCCTTTCCTCCCCTGGGGAGGAGGCCCCACCACTTGCCTCTGCCTCTAACTCTGCCCCCCTGCACCTTCCTACCCGCATCTAAGCATCCGACGCACTTCCGTCCCCGCAGCTTGAACAGGACAGGAGCAGAAACAATGGAGAGCAAGAATTCCCAGCTCTCCCGGAGTTTCTGTCTACATACTTGGCCTAGCTCTCCATTTTGGTGGTGGTGGTGGTGGTGGTGGTGGTGGTGGTGCGCCAGAATTATCCAGGGAACTGGTTAAAACCCACATTCCTGCGTTCCTGCCCACTTGCTGGGTATATGGGTTTCCTTGGGGCTGCTGTTGCAAAATACCCCAAACTCGGTGGCTTAAGTGACAGAAATATATTCTCCCCGAGGGCTGGAGGCCAGGAGTCCCAAGATTGAGGGGGCAGCAGGATGGTGCACCCTCCAGAGGATCTAGGGGCCTCATCGCTTGCCTCTTCCAGCTTTCTGGGGTTGTGGGTGTTCCGTGGCAGGGGCTCCATCTCTCTGTCTCTGCCTCTGTTTTTACATCACCTTGTCCTCTGAGGCGTGTGTCAAATCTTTCTCTCTCCTCGAAGGACATGTATGATTGGACTTTGGGCCCACCCAGATAATCCAGGATTATCTCACCACTTTAGGACCCTTACCTAAAAATCACATCTGCCAAGACCCTTTTCCTTTGCAAAACAGAGACTGCAGAGATGGGATCTTTGGGCACCATTGCAAGACAACCACACTGGGCATCGGCTCCTCATTCATTCTCTGCAGCGTTTCTGATGCCCACTGAAGCTGAGCCCCTCGACATCAGGAGAATGCCAGCTCCCAGCTGCAGGATGCTTGGCAGCCCTGAGGTCCTTCCTTGCTTGCCACGCGGGGATTGACGGACGAGCCCATACCTCTCCTCTCTGGGCTGTGAGCTGCACAACAGCCAGGCCGGGCTTAGGGGCACAGAGCCTCTGCGGTGGGAACCTGATCCCAAGTGGGTAGAAGATGATGGGGCTCAGGATATAAATGGCCCTGGGAGGGAAGCCGGGGCTTCAGAAGTGGGTAAGCCACAGGCTCTGTTTGAGGCTGGTGCAGAACCTTCCTAGCAGCCTTGGCACAAAAGATAAACATTTGGGAGGTGGCGGGGGCTGCACAGACTTGTATCCTGAGAGCAATGGCTCCAGAAGCCTAAAAGGGCAGGGTGCGCAGGCTGGTGCAGGCTGAGAGGCAAAGGCCAGGGATGGGCCTGCAGGGGTCATCTGGGCCTGCCCCTGCTTCCAAAAGAATTATCATAAAAGTCTGCAAAAGGCAGCACACAGCCTTACAAAGGAAACCCACGGCTGGTGTGGTGCTGGTGGGGTGGAAAGCACATGTACTCTAATGATCCTACATTTGAGCCCATGACTTGCTAGCTGTGGGGCTTGGGCAAGTTACTTAACTTCTCTGTGCCTCAGGTTCCTCATATGTAAAATGGGAGCAATAGCGAGGCCACCCTATGGGATTGTTGTGAAGATTAAGAGAATCTCTGTAAGGTGCTTAGCACATAGTAAATGCTCAACAAAGCCAGCTGCTATTGAGCATTTGTCTTTCATTGTCTCGCTTGACGATGACAAGAACCATAAAGTAAGTACTATTACTATCTTCATTCTACAGGGAGTGAAACAGAGGCACAGAGAGGTTATACAAATTGTCTAAGGGCACACAGTTATAAGGAACAGCACTGGGATATACATGTAGGCAGTTAGATCCACGGCCAGGGCTAGTGGCCATGTGTTCTAGCATTTCCAGGCAGAAGATAGAGCACATGCAAAGATCCAGAGGCAGGACTGCAGTCGAAAAACACAAAATCAGAAAAGTATTAGAAAAGAAATGTCAAGAATGAATGGATTGATGAGGTGCCTGGGTGATATTGTGAGTTAAGCATCTGACTCTCCATCCAGTTGTGATCTCAGGGTTGCAGGATTGGACTCCATGCTCAGCAGGAGTCTGTTTGAGATTCTAGCTGCTCCCCTTTTCCCTCTGCCCCCCCCCCCTTCAGGAGAGAAAGCATGCACTTTCTCTCTTTCTAAATAAATAAATTTTTTTTTAAAAAAGAACGGATTGACAAAAATACCTCTGAAAATGCAAAACAAAGGGTTCACTGTTTACTGTTTAGAAAGTTAATGAAGGATATTTTTATCCTCTAGTAAGACTGCTGGGTGTCCCTCATTTTGTGTTTTCCTCTTCTTCCTTAATCATAAAACCCCCAATCGTTAGCTGGGCTCACGACCACCTAGCACACATTTTCCAGCCTCCCTTGCAGCTAGGAGACCGGTTCTTTTTTTTTTTTTTTTAATTTTTATTTATTTATTTATGATAGTCACAGAGAGAGAGAGAGAGAGAGAGAGAGGCAGAGACATAGGCAGAGGGAGAAGCAGGCTCCATGCACCTCGGGATCCCGACGTGGGATTCGATCCCGGGTCTCCAGGATCGCGCCCTGGGCCAAAGGCAGGCGCCAAACCGCTGCACCACCCAGGGATCCCTAGGAGACCGGTTCTTAACAGTGATATGAGGAGAAGTTTCTTGTGAGACTTCTAGGAAGGCCCCTAAAAGAAGGAAGGCCAATTTTGTCTGGTCTTCTTCCATTCTGCTGGCAAAACCGTGGACATGCTGGCTGGTGTTAGAGCAGTCAAACTGGACAAGGAGGTGGAAGCCATGTGTTGATGATGACAAAGCAGAAACTGTAGAAGAAGGACTTGGATTTCTGACAACTGCTTCAGTGGCCTTACCTCTCTTGGATCCTCATTTCCAGACTTGTTTATGTGAGAAATAAACTTCTATCTTGTTTAAACACCTGCTATTTGGGTTTTCTTTTTTTTAATCCCTCACAGCCAAATCTAATTCTAACTGACACTAATATCACTTCCCTATAACATTTAAGTTAAATCTGTATTTTTCCATTATTGTGTCACCATGGATTTGAGTTTCTACCTACCAAAAAGAGGCAAAAACCCTTCCTTTTAATAGTTACCCTCTAAAGACTGTGGACTTGGAAACTTGAGACTGTATTTTTGTTCCTTGAAGCTACATGTATTTAAATATTTGTTACAATGAATTGTTCATTTTGAGGTGTAAACCATGCCAGAGGAGGTTGAGTTGGCTTATCAACTCTGAGAAAATATGTTGACAATGGCTTTGAGCTCCTCATAATTAACCTAACCAATAAAAATAACAACGCCGATGCTCTTGAGGTCAGAAACATACCTGAAAGTCTTCATCCTTGCAGTTCTCTTGCAAGGAAACGTTGTATCTTTAAAATTAACGCATCATTTTTATTTTATTTTAGCTATTTTCTCCCAGCTTTATCGAGATGTTACCGACATATGACACTGTGAAATGTGAGGTGTACAGCATGACGATCTGATGCACTTATATACTGCAGAATGATTACCAGGGTAGGGTTAGTTCACACATCCATCACCTCACAGAAAATTACTATTTCTTTTTTGTGGTGAGAACATTTAGGATCCACTCTCATCAACTTTCAAGTATATAAGACGGTACAGTTAACTATAGTCACTGTGTCATAGATTATTGGAACCTCAGAACTTACTCACCTAGCTGACATTTGCACCCTTTGACTAACTAGCCTCTCCTCATTTCCCCCAGCCCCTCACGACCCCCTCGTTCGACTGTTTCCATCAGTTCAGCTTTTTTAGATTCTACATATATGTGAGAGTGCACAGTATTTATCTTTCTCTCTCTGATGTATTTCATTTAGTCCTAATGCCCTCAAGGTCCAACCATGTGGTAAATGTCAGGATTTTCTTTATTTTTCTCAGGCCTGAATAATATCCCATTAACAGATCTATTTTATTTTACTTTATTTTTAAATTTATTTTCTAAAATTTTATTGATTTATTCATGAGAGACACACAGAGGCAGAGACACAGGCAGAGGGAGATGTGGGAGCAAAGCCAGATGTGGGACTTGATCCCAGGACCCTGGGATCACGCCCTGAGCCGAAGGCCACGGAGCCACCTAGGTGCCCCAACAGATCAATTTTAAAACACCATCTCTTTCTTCCCTAAAAAACAAGAGGATAAAAAGGTGAGACTGTGCATGGTCTAAGAGTTTCCTCCATGACGTCCTCAATGTCTATGCCACTGGACTGTGGCTTTGAGAAAATGATATTCTTGTTCTCTGGTAATAAACCCTTTGAACTCACATTACCCTGTATTTGGCAGATGACAAGCCAGATTAAATTCATACTCCAGCCCTAATCAATCTGAACCCTATGGAAACACAGACCTAAGACAGCCAATTCCCCAGGTCTCCTGGGCCACCAGAGACTGAGTCAGAAGCATGCTTTGGAAGAGGCTGCTACTGACCAGCTATGTGACTTGTCTATCTTTGAGGCTCCGTCGGCCTCAAGTGTGCTCACCAGTAGCCTTAAGAGACCAAAGAACCTTTTCTTCTAGCTTAGAATAATTGCATGATATATATATTTTTAAAGTAGGCTCTGTGGGGATCCCTGGGTGGCGCAGCGGTTTGGCGCCTGCCTTTGGCCCAGGGCACGATCCTGGAGATCCGGGATCGAATCCCACATCGGGCTCCCAGTGCATGGAGCCTGCTTCTCCCTCTGCCTGTGTCTCTGCCTCTCTCTCTCTCTCTGTGACTATCATAAATAAATAAAAATTAAAAAAAAAAAAAGTAGGCTCTGTGTCCAGCACGGAGCCCAATGTGGGGCCTGAAGTCACGACCCTGAGATCAAGACCTGAGCTGAGATCAAGAGTCAGATGCTTAACTGACTGAACCACCCAGGTGCCCCAGTAGCATAATATTTTGAAATAAATACATAAATAACAAAAACACTTCACATCAGGAAGTTGTGAGGGGGCGAGGGGTGGGGGGTGGGCGGAAGCCATGAAGGCAGCTTCCAGCAGACCTTTCTACTATGACACAAATGTCCTAGATCTGTGCTGTCCAATACAATAGCACGAATCATACATGGCTACTGAACACTTAGAATGGAGTTGGTGTTACTAAGCAGCTAAAATACTAATTATATTCAATTTTAATTAACTTCACCTTATTATTTATTTTTAAAGATTGATTTATTCATGAGAGACACAGAGAGGCAGAGACACAGGAAGAGGAAGAAGCAGGCTCCCTGTGGGGAGCCCGATGGAGGACTCGATCCCAGGACCCCAGGATCACGACCCGAGCCAAAGGCAGATGCTCAACCATGGAGCCACCCAGGTATCCATAACTTTATTTTTTTTTAAAGATTTTATTTTACAGACAGATTGTGAGAGAAAGCATGAGTAGAGGGAGGGCAGAGGAAGAAGCAGACTCCCTGCTGAGCGAGGAGTAGGATCCCAGGACCCTGAGCTGCAGGCGGATGCTTGACCGACTAAGTCACCCAGGCAGCCCTAATTCAACTTTAAATAGGCATTCGTGGTTAGCAGCTGCCCTACTTGGGTACTGCCGTTCTAAGGGATGTCCTTCAGGTCAGTGTAATTTCAGAAGGAATCCTGGTCGAATGGGGTAGTGGAAAGAGGGCTACAAAGTAGGTATTAGGCAACCTAAGTTTTGATCCAGTTTTTCTATATGATCTACATCATCATCATCATCAGGATTTTATAGCGTCTGCCATTTCTTGAGTGCTTACAACATTCCAGGCTCTGCACAAAAAGCTTAAATGTGTATTATTTTATTTAATTATAAAAACAAGGTAATTTGGAAGGAAATTATTACTATCATCCCTATTTACAAATGAGCAAACAGAGGTTTAGCAACTTCAGAAGCTAAGTAATTCATATAGCATATAGAATCTTGAAGCTATTGGACCAGAGTTGGGATTTGATTTTAAGTGGTCTTGAACCCGAAGTCTACGGGCTTAGTCATTATACGAGTTCTCTGAAAAACAGTGCGGCATTGACTAAGTCATTGAACATTGAGAAGCTACAGTTCTTCATCTGGAAAGTGAGGAAGCTAGGCCAAATGAACGCTAAGATCTGCTCAAGTAGGCAAAGGTCATGTTTTTCATACTTGCCCTCCAGGGCGGGCTGGAGGGCACTTTATATAACGGATGCCATTGTTTACAGATGTGGCCATGTGACTTCAAAAGACCCTGACCTGAGCGTAGTCAATAATTTCCCTAGAGGTTAGTAACTCTAGACCATGTTATAGGTTGTTTTATTTTTTTAAGATTTTACTTATTTATTTATTTGGGAGCGAGAGCTCGCAAGCAAGTGCACACGCACTTACCAGCATGCAAGCACCACAGAAAAGGGAGGGGTGGAGGAGGAGGGATTCCCCTTGACTTGAGGCTCATCTGACAACCCTGAGACCACGACCTGAGCCGAAACCAAGCTTTGGACGCTTAACCAACTGAGCCACCCAGATGCCCCTAGATTGTTTTTTAAAAACTCCCCAGGGGGGGATCCCTGGGTGGCGCAGCGGTTTAGTGTCTGCCTTTGGCCCAGGGCGTGATCCTGGAGACCCGGGATCGAATCCCATGTCGGGTTCCCGGTGCATGGAGCCTGCTTCTCCCTTTGCCTGTGTCTCTGCCTCTCTCTCTCTCTGTGTAACTATCATAAATAAATAAAGAAAAAAATATTAAAAAAAAAAAAAAAAAAACTCCCCAGGGGACTCAGATCACCAGAAAGATCTAAGAGGATTAGCCCTGGTTAGAACTTGCTAAAAGTCAAAAATGATTCTTCTGTGAATAGTTTCTTTCTTTCTTTCTTTTTTTTTTTTGGTAAAGATTATGTTCTGTGTGTGTTTAAATTAGATGATGAGAGCTATATAACGTATGTTTCCTTTTTTTTGCCTTAGAGGGCAGGAAACTCAAAGCTAAATTTTGCATTCAATTGCAATGATAAACCTTAGGAGAGTTTTTTTCTGGTACTTTTTCTGGTCTTCTTTACTGTTAATGATATATTGTGTGTATTGCTATCCTTGTTTTGTGGTTCTGTTATGTTGAACTCATACTGTGAATCTAGCTGAAATCCTTTTCAGAGTTAGCTCCGTTATAAGTGATTACCAGATAAGCATCATCGTCTCAGAGTATACCAAAGCCCCAAGAATAACTGGAAAAATAAAGTAAAAGAGTGTTACCATGTAGAATGGGGGGGGGGGGGGGTCCTTTGAGAAGGTAGGAGATGGAAATGGGATAGAATTTCCCAGTAAGGGGATCCCTGGGTGGCGCAGCGGTTTGGCGCCTGCCTTTGGCCCAGGGCGCGATCCTGGGGGCCCGGGATCGAATCCCACGTCGGGCTCCCGGTGCATGGAGCCTGCTTCTCCCTCTGCCTATGTCTCTGCCTCTCTCTCTCTCTCTGTGTGACTATCATAAATAAATAAAGAAAAAAATATTAAAAAAAAAAAAAGAATTTCCCAGTAAGAAGAGAATAGAAAAAGAACATGGGGAAAGGAAGGAAAGAAAAAAGAACTTCCCAGAGAGCCTTAAAAATCAAGGAAGAGACTAAAAAAAAAAAGGTAAAAAAAAAAAGGAGGCAGTTTTGATGCCCACTCAAAACAACGTTGTGGCCAGTTAGCAGATTTATGGGATCTCACATGCGTGAGAAGAAAACATGTGTGCAACTTAACTTCCCTAACTAAACATTACCAATTTTATATTTTGCTAGATCTGGAAATGAGAGATGACAGAAACCAGAGAGGGAGCTTTTGATTTTAATAAAAGGAAATGCCAAAGGGCTATTTTGTAGGCTGGACTCTGGTACTTCCCAGGAAAGGACTTCTCGAACAGGGCAGTGCTGCAGCGTGAGACTCCATCTGCACATGCAGAATGTTCAGGGCTGCTCATCTGGCAGGTGGCAAGAGGATTGGGTGTGTCTGCACCCCTCCTACCACAACCTATCCAATGCGCTAAGGAGAGGTCCTGAATGAAGCTCCTCTCTTCACATCAGCAGGTGAAGGAGTTGAGTTCTAGGACCACCTCCAGGGCAAGCAGAGAAATCCCAACCAGAGGGACTAAAGCAAACCTCATCTGGGGATGAACCTGGGTGGGGGAAGGGAGACCCAGCCTGATCAGGAGCAGCACTTCTCGGACCTGGAGGGGATGCGGGCTGGCAAGCAGGTAAGGATGTCTGGATTTGGCTGGGGTGTGGGCGTGGCTCTGAATGGAAGCTGGTTGCACGGTGAATGATGAGGCAAAGATGCCACGTAACCCTTAGATCCCTCTCCTGCCTAAACGGCGAGGATAATGCCCACTGGTCCTTCCTCGCAGGGCCACAGGTGTACTACAGGTGACACAGGTGTGAGAGTGCAATTGTGGGGAAGATATACGTTCATTTTCATGAGCATCAAATTACCTAATGCATATAGTCTAAGTTGTTAATGATTTAAACAGCAGGGTAAGAAAAACACAACTGGGAAGGGAAGTCCACTAACTCCTCACTTTGTCAGTGTCCTATTCCCTTTTAAGGACCCCCCCCCCCCCCCCCCCGCCCAGACTGCAGCAATACCACAGACTGCCTGAAGGGGGAGCCCCTGCACCCACGCTCTGTGCCCAGGCTCCGTTCCTGTGGTTTTTCTTACACCTGTTCTCATTCTGCTTCCAGCTTTTCAGTCTTGCTGTATTCCTCTCTGCTCACCACTGGGTTGTGTCCAAGCTGAAGTTTTGCTTTCCTTTCCTCAAATCTGATTATACACACTGGTTTCACGCCTTCCACCTAAGTGTATCCCCCTCCTGTATCTTCCCGGGATACAGCCTTCTTTCTCAGACATGGACTCTGTGGGGGTGGCTCCTGCATTGGGCTTGCCTGAGTGCTACCAGCAGGAACCAGGCCCATGCAATGAACGAAATGTAAGTCACTTTCTTCTTCTGAAAAAGCCACCCTGCAAGCCAAAGCCAAGGACACGTTATCACACTGCTTGGATGTTGACTCCACTGTCTAAATCACTAGAATGGGGAGCCCTGGAAATTATTAACCGTGCTTCTTTACTTTAGGCTTCCCTCTATGATACCAAGGACAGGGATTTTCATAGTAGTAGGTGCTAAGTATTTGCCAAGTTAAATTGATAGTTACTTCTAAGAGTACAGGCTCTGGAGTCAGACAGCCTTGGGTTTTTATCCTGGTGCTGCCAGTTAACTAGGTCAGGGCCCAAATCCCAGCAAGTCATATGAACCCCAGGTTTCCATCTGGAAATGGGGTACTTTGTGCCCTGCAGACTTGCCTGGCACACAGAAAGTGCTCAGTAAATTACAGCTGTTTTTAAACAGTGAAATGTTGCATCTGAATTAGGAGTTGGATTGATTCTAGAAGCCCCAAGAAGCAAAAGGAGTAGTGGTGGCAGCTCCTGGGAGCAGATTTCAGCTGCACAGAAGTAAGACCTCAGAGGAGTCTCAGTAATCTGAAGATGGAATGGGAAGGAAGCCTCTAGGACTGGGGCCTTAGTTGGACCATCCCATGGGGAGAGCTTCAGGAAGGAGATCCAAACATCCAATGGGTGGTTGGACTAGAGACTCTCAGTCCCTCCACACCCTATGAGTCCCACACTCCAAATTTAGCTGATTGACCACTTACATACAGACTCCTAGAACTGGACTACTGCATTCTTTTCTTTTTCTTTTTTTTTGCATTATTTTCATAATAATTTCTTCATTCTAGTTGTTCTCTCCAATATTTTCACATTGCTGCCAAGATGCATGTGCTAACATGCAAATCTGATCATCTGATAAAAGTATAAATTCTTTGGCCTGGCCTCAATCCACATGTTTTCATTGTCTTGTTCTCAGGCATTGTCCATGCCTGTCCAGTGCCAGTGTGTTCTGGCCACACCAAATGACCAGTCTTTTCTGGAACCCCCATGCTTGCTCTCATCTCTCTGCCTTTGCTCTACTCTTGTTTCCTCCCTCTTTCAATCCTCTCCATCCAGCTAAGTCCTAAGAGAGTGATCAAATGTCACCTCCTCTGGGAATTAATCCCTAAGAGTCCACCCCCCCATACAATATAGCTAGCTGCTTGTTCCCCTCTACCTTTATATAGCACTTTGTACATGATTGCATAATACCACTTGTAACATATTATTGTTATAATTTATGCCTTTATAACCATCCCAACCTCATTGTAGAGGCATGAACTATTCACCTTTGCATCCCCCAAACTTGCACATAGTAGTGCTTGCCACTACTCAAGATGACATTTTATATTAGTGACCTTGCTTGTTTACTCTCCTTCATGAGACCATCAGCTTCATGAGAACATGGACCTATCCTGTGCTTTGCTGTATCCCCAGCACTTAGTATAGTGCCTGGTTCACAGGCTCTTAATATTCTTTGAATGAATGAACAAATGTTTTTTTGCTTAGCTTAAATTCCAGGTGGGTTTCCCAGTTCATTGTGGGTGATGGTTCACTGGAATGTTTGCATAAGAACCAAGTAAAATTATAAAACTAGCTAACTGTGGTTTATTTTCAGTTGTGTTAAGGGTAGGAATCCACATAATTAAGATTCAGTGAGAACCAGGCTTGGGTAAAAACTATGTTAAAAGTCTGGTCCAGAACCCTGGCCAAGGGCCCAGAATAAATCCTAGTGACCTCGAACACTTCAGATCTAAGAAAGTCAGAAATGCAACATAAACGATGGGCAGGCATTAGGACTACAGTCCTCTTGGGTTTAGGTGTTCCCTGTACCCCATCTGCCACCACAGTGAAACTAGAGCATGTCGGGGTGGGGTGCTGGCAAGAGTGTCACTGTCCACAAGGCTTTTGCAACAATCTACAAGGCTGTGCCAGTTCCAGAACAGGTGAACTCATGCACTAACAGGTTTTAAAGTTGTTTAGTGGGATTATTCATCGAGCTTTTCCAATCGTAGGTAACAAGGATGGACTTGGGATATTCCATGGTCCAGAAACTGTATGCTGTCCACAGTAACAGGAGACCAATTCTGTTCAGTTCAGCGAAACCTAATTCAGTTCAGTTCCATTCAACTAAACTCAAATAATTCGATGTAACAATCATTTACTGGGTATCTCATCACACATAGAATAGAAACCAAACTACTTCGCATGCCCAGAAGGCTCTGTAAGATTTGGCTGCCGACTCTGGACTTCATCTCCTACACTCTCCCGGCCCACTCATTCCATTTCAGTCTTACTGGACTCTAGTGCCTGTATCTTGCTTGTGCCAAGAATGTTCCTGTCCCAGGGCCTTTGCACTTACTGTTCTCTCTGCCTGGCAAGATCTGTGCTCAGATATTGACATGGCTACTGCTTCCCTTCCTTTAGGTCTCTGCTCAAATTCAGCCTCTTTAGAGAAACCTTCCTGGACCTAAAACGGCAACTTACATCACTCATACATAACTTGAATACCCAGTTTTATTTCTCTTTATACCATTTATCTATGACTGATACTCTATTATTTATGCATTTGTTCCTCGCCAGGCATATATGGTGTATGTTCTATATTTGTTGAATGGATGAGTGAGTAAACAAGTGCCTGCTATGTACCAAACTCATACACTTGGTGATACTGGAAATGGTCCCAGTCCTCAATAGACCCTTGGTCTAATGTGCAAAACAGGAGAAAAGAAGCTATTTAAAAAACCTTATGCATAAAATCTTATGGGAGAGTAAGTCAGAACCCCTGCAGTGAGAGGGGGTGGGTGTGTGATGGGAAATGCCACCCCGAGCCTGGGAGTGGGGAGAGAAGGGCTTGGAAGAAGAAATCCTGGCAGAGGAAGTTAGTTGAGCTGATGCAGAGACTTTTCTAGAGCAAATCTCTTTTAAGCAAGTTCAGGAGATTCTGTGGACCGAAGCAGCTGAAGGGATAGGGGACAGGAGGAGGGAGACCTTGTGGCGGGTGAATGTGACAGATACTAAATGCGCCAACAGGGAGGCATTTAAGGAGCAGGTGATTGCTTAGTCTGTGCCCTGTTCGTTGACCATCATCTTGGAACAGGGGTTTGTGCTGGGTTTGTGGAAGACATGAGGATTGAAAACCTGGATGCTGGAGGTCAAGGTAGCAGAAGAGTTCAGTGTGGCCACGCATCTCCCATTTTCCAGGGCAGTCCCGAGTGCTCAAGTCTGCTTAACTGCCCTCTATTATCCTGGTATACTTGTCCCATCAAGTCTTTGGATGGGTGGACTGGAGCATAAAGTGGCCAGCCATCAGGGAAGGAGGGACAGATCCCACAATGCCAGGCTGACGTGGGAAGTGAGATGGTCTGACAAGGTGCTCTGGGGTCTGAAGAGGGATGGTGTCTCCAGGGAAGGCTCTGAGACCGTGGAGCATGCCGTTAGTGTTTTCAACAGGGTGGTCCTTGGTGTTGCATGTTTACTGGTGTCTTTCTTTCTTCATAGAATGCTCCTTCCAGGGACACCTGGGTGGCTCAGCGGTTGAGCATCTGCCTTTGGCCCAGGGCGTGATCCTGGAGTTCCAGGATCGAGTCCCACATTGGGCTTCCTGCATAGAGCCTGCTCTCCCTCTGCCCCCCTCTCCCGTGTATTTCGTGAATAAATAAATAAAATCTTAAAAAAAAAAAAGTTTATAAAAAAAAAAAAGAATGCTCCTTCCACATCCTCTTGCCATAGGGTCTCTAAGTAAAGGGTGAGATTCCGTATAAGGATCTAGTAAGGGGCAGCGTAACAGAAGACTGCCGCACAGGCTCACTCCGGCCCAGGAGTTGGAACTTCTCAGTGAAATGGCAGCCTGGGGAAATATCCACCTTCTTTTGTCAGCACATTCGGCCTAGAGTCCTGGACCCGCCTGAACCTAACTGGCTGAATCTTTTTTTTTTTTTTTTAAGATTTTTTATTTATTTATGATAGACATAGAGAGAGAGAGATAGAGGCAGAGACACAGGCAGAGGGAGAAGCAGGCTCCATGCCAGGAGCCCGATGTGGGACTCGATCCCAGGCCTCCAGGATCATGCCCTGGGCCAAACACAGGCATCAAACCACTGAGCCACCCAGGGATCCCCCTGACTAGCTGAATCTTAACAGAATTCCTCATGCCAATTTGAAAGAACCGAGGAAGCCCTCACGGGCAATGTTTCTTATATATGGGGAAAACGAAAACAGAGCAATTTAAAATCCAGAATAATAAACAAACACAACCACTAAACAAATGATTCCTGGAATTGTGGAGACTTCCTCATCTTTGGACACTGCCAACTGCGTACACCATGAACTTTGTCAACGGTACCAGCTCAAAACTTGCCTTCTGATGATGCTGTATGAAGGCTCTTCTCCATTCTAGAAGCAGTACAGGAAGCAGGGTGGGGATTTCCAGAGATCCCTGGAGCAGCTCGTTGGTTTCCCTTTGGCCACTCATTGCATGGCTTGGGTAAATACCTTGACTTTTCTAGAGCAAGTCTCTTTTAAAGTTGTGAAAGGCAACCCTGGCTAGTCTTTCCACTCCTAGAATGCAGGGAGACTATATGCATGGAAGACTCTTGGAGACCATGAAGGGCTCACTTAGGAGATTTTTATATCGACTATGGCCAGACCTTGCAGGCCAGGTGGGGGCCACTCCTCCCTACATTTTCCACAAGTTTCTTCCTGCAAAACAAGACATGGGATCTGGGATCGGGCTAGGTAGGGTTGCCGCCCAGAGCTCTCCTTTTCTGCAATTTCTCACTCAAAGGGGCCATCAGGAGCCTCATGAGTGAAGTCCTCAGTTGCTCTACTCCAAAGAGATTATTCTTTTTATGTCCGTTCCCTCTGCACTGACGTTTTAGCCATGCTACTGTGTGTAGTTTTAAAAGAACAGCAATTCACAAACTGGCAACAACCCAAATGACCAGCAACCTGGGAACCATTAGGTAGATAATGGTGCATCCACAAGAAGGAATATTTTGCAGTCATTAAAAATGATGTTTATGAATGTTCTGTAATAGTAGCAGGAAAAATGCTTATGGCACACTAAGTGAAATAAAAACAGATATAAAACTATACACACATACACAGTACAGCTATTTTAAAGAGCCTCACTATCTGTATTAAAAACAAAGACGAGAAAGGGTACCAAATAAATCATTTGGGTTACCTCTGCACAGCAGAGTTGTAGATGATTTTAATTTTCTTTCTTATGGTTTTCTGTATTTTCCAAAATTAAAAAAATGAGTATATATAACTTTTTGGTAAAAAAAATATAATCTAAAAATTTGAATGTATAGCATCTGGTATTACAGTTGTGAAAAGGTACCGTCCATGAGGAGAGCAAAATGGAAGGAGGTCATTTTGTGGTCAAATCAATGAAAATCCAGGACAATGGTCAGCTAGGAGACATGTGGACATGTGAGGGTTCATGGGGGAAGCCAGACTTTGAAAAATGCAAGATCAACTCAGATACTATGTCTACTGGGCAAATGACCAGATTTTACTGCCTGGGCTGTTTTCCATAACATGTGAAACTCAGGTATGTGCTGGCAGCTGTCAATATCACTGTTTCTGGAAGGATAAAACAGAGCAGAAACTTGGCACTGGACAGATGGTCTGCAAGCAGGCTGAACTCGGGGAGTGATCCCTCTCTACAGGCCTTTCTGGCCTTCCCGGGCACCTGGGGTTCCTGCTGGCTCTGGTCGTGCTGGGCCCTCAGTTTGCAGGTTTGAGGGCTAATTTTTGGGAATGTTCTTTTAAAAAAATTTTTTCCTACATGTACAGCACATTCGTGCACAGTGCCCGAGGCCCCAGACATGGGGCACACGGAGGGCTGCCAATTCCCAGCAAAGGAGAAGGAATCAAAAATCCAAGGAGGCTAATGTAGCTTCCCTTGGGCCCATTCAGGCCAAGGGAGGAGGCCAGTTGGCAACTTCTCTCGCTGGGGGCCACAGGAGATGGCACTTGGTCAAGCCACATGCTTGTCATCTGCCTTTGGGGCTCTTGCAGGAAACTTCCAACCAGTTCCCGCATCATGCCAGGCTCGCTCCTCCTGCTGCCATGCACTCAGACTGGTCTCTGTGTCGCTGTCCACCTTGTGCCAGGCCCTGGCTGGCTGCCAGAGAGAGCACACGCTGATCAAAGCCCGGTCCTTGCCTGTGACGAGCTCAGACACGGAAGCAACTGGTAGCAAGCAATGGCCAGGGCGCCTTGGGAGAGAGGCGGTCAGGAGGACTCCGGCTCTGGGCTCACGGCGCTTGGATGCAACCTCCAGCCTGGCCACTCACAAGCGTAGCTGTGTGACCTGGGCAAGTCCTTGAACTCCGCTCAGCCTCACTCCTCACTGAAACTAGGCAGAGTTACAGCATCTGCACTGGGGCGTTGGGTCCGAAGCCTGCTCATCCCAGGGCCTGGCACACGATGGCACCAAGTGTTGTTACAATTTGCCACAGACGGCCTCACAAAGAACAGAGGAGGCCTTGTCCTGCAGGGGCAGCAAAGGTTTCACAGCAACCGTGAGGATGCAGCTGCCTTGAAGGATGAGCAGGTTATTTGCATTGGGCTTAGGCTTCCCCCTCGGTTGGAACCTCCACCACACCCTGCCGTTGAGGGAACAAAGACCCAACAAAACCTGTAAGGACATAATTTTCTCCCAGGCACTTTCAACTCCGCAGTGATAAATACTTATCTCTAAATAAGACTCAGGTGCTACCTACGTCCTGTGCTCTTGAGTCGGCGGGACCCTGTGCCACGGCCCCGGGTGCCTAGCTGCAGGTGCTGGAGGGCAGGGACTTGTGGCCCAGCAGTTCTTTGCCAACTCAGAGAAGTATCTCAGCATTTGGACAGCTGGCCAAACAGCTGCACCTCTGTGACCCAGCTGAAGGTCAGCCCGGCCTCTGCTGCAGTTGGTCTCACTGGTCTGTGGTACATAGGAGACTCCCCGCCTTGGAGTCCTTGCTGGTGGCTCTTCCACCTGGAGTGCCTGATCTTACCCGTGCTTCCGTCTGCCTCAAAAGCCAACTTCCTGGATCCCCTGAGGCAGTTTATCTGCATCCCCCTCCTGACTCTTTGCCCTTTCTTTCTTTGATGATAAATGATAAATGAGCTGCACAGGGCAGGAGCCATGCAAGGTTGCCTGGGTCCTCGCTCCTCCCACGAGCACCGGGCCTGGCCCACGGCAACCAAGCATACTGGATGTGAGCTCTGGAGCCAGGCTGCTGGGTGTGAATCCCCGTGCAGCCCCTCAGAACCCTGTGACCTCTCTGCCCCCCTTTCCCCACCTAGAAAGTGGAGATGAGAACAAGAATGCCTACCATCATGAGGTTATCCTCTCCTATCCCCACAAGTACTTGCAGCAAGTGGTGCCTGGCACACAGAAGATTTGATCAAAACTCTTACCATTTCTGCACTCAGGCACGCGATTCATGTTTGCTGAATAAATGAATGAAGAACGAACAACTGAAGAAGTTCGATCATAAATCATAAACACGTCTTAAAAATTAAATAAAAAATGGAAAGTTCAAGTAGCACTGCGGTGAAGACTGAAGAGGTAGGTTCTGTGTTTATAGCAATGTTTGCCAGGGCTGGAGCATGTTTCTCAAAGAGGTTTAAAGGCTGTCTAATCAGATGAAGTGATTTGATTATCATTATTCCATTTATATGAGCAATATTTATTGAGGCCTAAGCCAGGGAAAAACTCAGAAGGAAAAAAGAGGAGGGGGAAGCATATTAAAATAAGAACATTCCTGGTTCAAGATTTCCAGGTTTTTGACCTTCAGAGGGACCCCATCCCTTCCCTCTTAAGCCTGATGACCCTTCCCATCCGTCCTCGTGGCACAGCGCTCCGTGGAGAGAGCCAACTCTGGACTCAGGCGGCCTATGTTTGCATCCCACTCTGCCCCCGACTAGCTGTGTAACGTGGGCAAGCTACACAGCCTCTCTGAGCCTGACATTCTGCATGAGAAGGGAGAGACATGAGTAGTGAAAGGAGGTGCTAAAACACTAACATTCCTGTGAGGATTCAGTGAGCCAATGCGCTTAAAAGGGAGACTCGTACATTACAACTATCTTGTCAAATTTGGGGGTGATGATGGTTGTTTTGAAATACTGGGCTCTAAGATCATCAAAACATGGGGACAAGGCATATGCTTCAGCAGGTGAGCTGGTCCCTGGTCTCTACAATCACTCCTCACTTATTGCTTTGGGAGCGCTGATTTTCATAGGCCGCTTTTCTAAGGCGGGGCGGGGGTGGGTGCAGGAGACCTGCTTTGAGTCTCCGGATCAGCACTGTCCAATAGACAGTGGAAGATGGAAACTTCTTCTACGTGTGCTGTCCAATACGGGAACCACTGGCCCCATGTAGCTATTGGGCATTTGAAATGAGGACAGCAGTTCTGAGGAACTGAAGCTTTGGTTCTGTTTAATTTTTATTCACTCATTCGTTTATTTATTTTTTTCATTTATTATTTTTTTAAGTAGACTCCACGCTCAGGCTGGGCTCGAACTCATGACCCTGAGATCAAGACCTGAGCTGAGATCAAGAGTCGGACACTTAACCAACTGAGTCACCCAGGCATCTCTGATTTGTATGCATTTAAATTCAAACAGCCACAGGTGGCTGGTGGTTAGCATACTGGGCAGCGCAGTGCTAATTCCTCAGTCTCTGTTCATGAAGGTGAGGTCTTCCTTCCTTTTCCCGTATGATGAAGAACTGCTGTGTCAGACGAGACCAGATTACTGTGGCAGCCGGTTAACTGGGATTCAGAGAGGACCTGGATATTCAAACGAACAAGCGCAGTGCATGCATCTGATCAGCCTTAACCCTGCATGTTGGAGAAGGTTGTTTTTGAACTTGAGCCTCTCAGCTTGTCACCTGTGGTTAGGAGCAAATTCTGCCCCTTGGTCTGGGGGAAAAGAACCTCCTGAGTCGAAGCCATGTGACTAGCCCTGGAGCCTAGAAGTGTTCAACAGTATTGAGCTGGGGAGCCTTTTTTGGGTTTGCCCTGCCGCCTTTCCAGACAGGACCCCTGTGAAACCTGGCCTCACCTCTGCCTCGCATGCTTCTCGCTAATTTGCTATCCCCGAGCTGCTTTAGACGAGCCACCTTGTTAGGCTGAAGATGATTATTAGATTCAGACACTCAGTGTCTTCCCCTGGCTGCTGCAGCTCCAAAGTTCTGCAGGCTGGCCAGGCCTGACCTTGGGGATCCGTTCATCTCGTCAAATTACAGAAAGATCCAGCATCTCACAAGGCTCAATCCAGCCCCCAGAGCCCATTATGTGCCCAACTCTACCAGAGAGACAAAAATCATCATAATAGCTTATTTCTTGCTCTCACGTAACTTAAAAATGGGAGTTGGAGTGAGTTGGGGAAATGAATGACAAACACACAGGAACTACGATGTCTTGTTATTCACAGTGTGGCCCCTGGACCAGCAGCATCACCTCACCTGGGAGCTTGTTAGGAATGGGACATCTTGGGCCCATCCCCCGTCCTATGAATATAATCTGCATCTTAATGAGATCCCAGGGGATTCAAAGGCACATCACTGATTCCGTTTTGAGAAGCCCTGCTAGAGCATACAGCAGGTTCCAAGCCAACTATGACAACGAGAAGAATAACGGCCATTATCTATAACGCGCCCAATGTGTGCTGGCAGTGCTTTCTATACATGAACATGTCTAAGAAGGTGTCAACCTGAATTAAGAGAGTAATAATTCCTATTGTTTACAGATCATCTCCTAGGTGTCAGTTGATTGTGTATGGTACGGACATAAGTTAGTTCATTAGTCACTGAAATAGCCCATAAAGCAGGAATTATTATTTCTTGTTTACAGCTGAGGAAAAGAGGCCTGAAGCACATGAACGGTATAGCAGGTGTCAAGCTGAGGGCTGCCTGAGTTGGAACACACAGGTTTCAGACCCAGTTCTGTTAGTTCTGTAAGCATTTATTGAGCACTTACTATACACTATGCACCAAGCTAGGTCCTCAACACTTAGTCTAGCCTGAGGTGGTGGGGAAGAGTTCCTGAAGGAGGTGATGCCTACAATCAGTCCTGTAGGATGAACTGACTAAATCAGATAATACAGAGGTAGAGAAGAGGCAGTATTTCAGGAGGAAGACAAAGCCTGTGCAAAGGCACTGAGGCACTGCCCTGCAAATCAGCTGCAAGCGCATTTATGACCCCTTGCATTTATAACAAGTCCACTCATCCCACCAGGGCTCAGTTTCACCTTCATGGAACATGTTCAACATGCCTGTTTTCTGATCTCTCTTGACTTTAAATGTCCGATGATGAAACAGTCCCTTGAAAAATTGTGCTTTTAAAGTCTACTCAGTGACACGAGTCAACAAAATTGCATGTGCTCTATGATCCTTATTTTGTGAAACAACCAAAGTACCTTGATATAGGCAGAATATATGCCCTCTATGGTCATAGTGCTTATGGGTGATTCAAAGTGTCTTCTGTCTCTATTTTTTTTGGAGTTACCACATTTTGTTTAATACATGTACATGCTAGTTTTATATCCTATAAACAATCATGAAGATTATAAAACAAATTCTAGGGATTAGAATTAGAATCTCAAACATTATTTCTTTTGAAATCATAGCCTACTGATAGCAGAATAGCCTAATGAATCTGAGCATAGACCAGGACCTGACTCCGAGGGTTCAGACACTAATTCTGCAACTTTGGCCACATGATCTTGGGCAAAGTAAGCAACTCCAGTAAGTTAACAGAACAGAAAAAAGGAAGTTTCACAAAACATACTTACCTTACTTCATGAAAGCTACTTGGATTTTTTTTGTTCAAGTTCATTTTTTAAAACTTTAGGTTGTAACCATAACATCAGGGGTCAGAAAACTTTTACTAGAAAGAGCCAAAGAGTATTTTCAGCTTTGTGTGCCATTTGGTCTCTGACAAAGTGCAATCAAAAGTGTAAAAGCAGCCATAAATGATATGTAAATAAATCGGTATGGCTGTGTTCCAATAAAACTTTATGAAAACAGGCAGTGGGCCAGATTTGGCCTGTGGGGTATAGTTTGCCCATCTCTGCACCGCACTGATTTAATGGCACATTAATGAGCTGTAACCCACAGTTTGATAAATATTGGGATTAGAGTTGCTTTTACCTTGGCCAGATGAAATGAATTACAGCAATGCTTATGTTATGAATGGATCATGTTTTAAAAGCTTGTTTCTCAAGTTAATTATTCAGAGTTCAACATGCACTTCCTTCCTCTCTATATGATTGTTGGGATTCCAGGCCATTCCACCAAGGCCCACCTATAGCCCTGCGGGACACAGGTTTACTCTGTGGCCCCTCACTCTAGCATGTTCCCATGCATCTGTTGACTCTGAATTTCTCCAGGGCCCTGGAGCTGGGCACTGGGTTGGGCATATGATGGGTCTTTTGTGACAGACGTGATCATTGGCCTTGGGAAGATGAGGAAGCAGCCTTCTTCCTCTGTGAAAAGGCATTCAACATCCCTGCTTAAACAGTCCTCCTCCCTTCTTCTCCTTCCTATCAAGGTTCCCAGAGTGTTAGTCTAGAGAGTCCTTATGAGGCAGTATTTTGGTTCTCAGCTGTGGTGTCCATCAGTTGTGAGATGTGTGGCTAACAATGGTCGAAAGTACTGAACTGTACAAGTGATTGACTTGTGTGTTATTTATATTAAAAACAAGTAAATTAGAAGAGTGTATCACAACTTTGTCAACTTTTTTGGCTGCTGATGACTTCATGTGCACCTTTGTCAACTTTTTTGGCTGCTGATGACTTCAAGAATTTCCCATATTATTAGTCCCTGGTTCAACAAGGTAGAAAGTCACCTTCCCAGGCTCCCTTGTGGCTAGGGTGCAGGCATATGACCGGGGCTCCATTGATTTGGAAGCAAGTAGTGTGACATAGGTGGAACATGAGGCTGACTAGGGTGTTGGTAGAAAGCTGTTTCATGGGTAATGGTGCAGAGATCCTGCTAGGAATGTCCATTGTGCAGCCTTGGTGGTGTCTGTGCTGGGGTGCAGCTTGGACATTTGGACACTGTTCTAGATTGTGCAGCCCTGAAGCCTGGTTCTCTGGCTTTAGCACTCACCAGAAGTCTTTTTTAAACTCTACTAAACATTTAGACTCATGGGATTAACAGACCACACATGGCCCAGCAGGACGACATCAGATGTTCCTTTCAGCAATGCCTTACAGCAATTCACCCAGCCATCCTTGAGCTATCTTCTGCCCAGGTAACACACAGGTGCAAGAATGTGAGATCCACTTGGGTGACCGTGGGAACTATCCTAGTTTATGAACCCCAATATCTCTTGTAGCAACTCCACAGATATAGTTTTCAAGGTACCTGCAAGGACACTGCCAGTGACAAGAGCCAATGAACTCAGGGAAACCCAAAGCTCTGGATACTTATCAAGTATTCACAGTGCCAGCAGGCCAAATCAGATTAATCTAGAGTTACTCTGACTATAAGCATGCTGCTTGGTAACATAGTTGATACACCAATTTTTAAAAAATATATTATTTATTTTTTTGAGAGAGAGAGAGAGAAAAAGAAAGAGAAAGAGAGAAAAAGAAAAGCAGAGGGAGTGGCACAGGGAGCGGAAGAAGCAGGCTTCTTGCTGAGAAGGAAGCCTGATGTAGGGCTGGATCCAAGGACTCTGAGATCATGACCTGAGCCAAAGGCAGACACTTAACTGACTGAGCCACCCAGGTGCCTTGATACTGCAATTTTTATCATGTTTCCAGGAGAAGAGAGCTAGAGAATTAACCTAAGGTCCAATTCTCATACAGAAGGGAAAGGATCTGGTAACCTTCTACCTCCACAGGGCCTCCCAGAGGTCTTCTTTCTGCTTTAAGCAGTCATAGTAGATTTCACCTTTGCAACTAAACATTTTGACTGGTGGTGCTGTTTGTGTCAAGGATACCTCTGCCTATTGCATTCTAATATGCACTCCTTAGGGTGAAGGAACAAGAGTTATAATAGCATGCCAGAAATTTTGTTTAATCCTGAATATGTCCATTGGAGTATGTTAGCATTTGACTATCACCTGTCCATATGTCACGGATGAGAAAACATCAAGAACTGATGTGTTGGAGTGATCTTTTGACAGGGTGAGTGTATGTACTTGGGTACCATTAACTTCTAATGTCTATTATGTTTGCTTTATTAGCTCTGTTTCTTCAAGTGTAAATTTTTCTATTTGTTAAGCTTTGTTTCATTTCTCCCAAACAACTGGTGATTGGTGACTGTAATTCATGTTTTCGGTTCAGCTGCCCCTGGGAGGCAGTACACCACATCTGTTTATACAGCTCTGCTTGCAAAAGGGGCACGAGCTGCCACTGCCTAGGTATGTGTTTGCTTTCAGTGAGACTGGTAGAGGATAAAACTACCTAATTGTGTAGTCTTCTGCATAAAGCCCATCTTTGATCTTCTCAGGCAACAAAATAGTCCAATTTATCCTACTATTTTTTCATTTTGTGGTCATTACTGAAGCCATCCATGGCCACGCACATCTAGGAATCACTGATATTTTCAATAGTGATATAGGGGAGGAAAATCTTGTCATAAACTGAAGATGATTCTATTTAAAACCCACAGCCTCATATAGCTCCTACTATCAATATTAAAGTGTTTACACTTACCATTAGTAAAATAAATATTGCCTAAATAAACCTTATAAAATATCTCTTAATCATAAATACATATTTACACATAAACATATATAATAAAAATTGCCTAATTATAAATCTTTGAAAATCTGAGTTTTTTTTAAGAATATCTGAAGTACCTAAAGATGTTATTGATTGATGATATTATGATATGTGTTTATTTAGATATGTAATGTAAACTACTGAAGGTTCTGTCCCAGGAAAAAATTAAGTAGAATTACCTATTTCTTAGACATTTCTTAGAAATACTGGATAAATGAAAATCAGAAATAAGGATGACATCTGAGCTAAGATTTCTCTGTAAAACATCTGATGATCCAATACAAAACAGGCTTTGTTGATGACATTGATTGTGTTTATTTTTAACTAACTTGGTAAATACTTGTTGAGCATGTGTAATGTGGGGCACCTGGGTGGCTCAGCAGTTGAGCATCTTTGGCTCAGGTGATGATCCCAGGGTCCTGGGATTGAGTCCCCCATCAGGCTCCCTACAAAGAAGCCTGCTTCTCCCTCTGTCTATGTCTCTACCTCTGTGTGTCTCTTCATAAAAAAATAAAAAAATAAAATCTTAAAAAAAAAGCACATATTATGTGTAATATGTCAAAATAATATGTTGGGCTCCAGAAAAACATATAAGAGGCAGACTGCCCTCAGGGAGCCTTTTTTTAGGGAGCTTTATTATACATTGAATTAAGGAATTAAAAAAAAATTAAGTCACAAACCAGTGAGGTGGGCTGGTGTCAAGGCTGAGTACCATAATTAATAGCAATTTATTTCTTTTGATGGAATCTGAAGCCACTCTCTTTCCTGGAGGCACTTGCAAGGTCAGCATTGTTTTTTTTTTTTTACAGAGCATCATAAATCTACCAGCCTTTGGCACACAGAAGATTCAGTGATATCAAAGATCAGATTCTCCTTGATAAAGAATGTTTTCCTCCATGTTGACTTTGCAAACACCTGACTTGAATGGTATTCCAGGTATGGCCTTATAGTCTCAGTCTCTAGTTCATGTGGTCTGGGTCATGCCTGTCTCTCTCATTCTGGAACATCAGCTCTTTCCAGGACTTGTTCCCAGTGCATGCTTCTAACGCCCCCAAGAACTGCTCTGAAAGATTTTAGAAGCTCCAAAGCTAGTAGCCAATGCTCTGGAAAAACTTGAACTATAGAAATTTCACACTGGCACTGAGCTGCTTCAAAATCCGCAATGAAAAATGAAACTATCCAAAACAAATGTAGCAACTCTAAAGCTAAGCCCACATGAAAGAGGAGAACAGTGTCTGTAGGCCTACTTCCAAATATTTGGGCCAGCAAAGGCTCTTCTGACAAGCAGAGATGATTTGAGGCACAAAACAAGCCATATTTTAAGTCCACAAATGTTTCCAGACTTTCTGCCCAGCATGGACACAGGCAAATAACATTCAGCCTTTTTCCTGAAGAATATAGTCTAGTGAAAAACCAGACAAGCACTATGGCCCTACTTGACATTGCCAGAGTGAAAATAAAGAGTTAAGGAAATGTTGGTTGATTGTGTGTGTGTGTGTGTGTGTGTAGACAGAAAGAGAGGGAGAGAGACAGAGATAAACAATTCAAAATCAGAGTCCACCTCCCACTGGAAACTTCTTGTTCAGAGGTTTCTGTTTGGAGCTGGTGTGCATACTTGACCGGAAACAGGAGTCCATTCTCCTCTGAAGCCTTTCCGTGTGTGATTTCAGATGGTAAATGCCAATGCCTATTCTATCAGGAAACAGGAGAAAGAGTGTTTTGTCCAGAAGGAATACACACACAGGATTTTGTAGGGACAATGATAACAGCATCTCGGAGCTGCTTCACCAGATAAAAAGATGTATAATATCAGCTACTCTCTTGGGGGATGAGGAGGAGGAGAGCTGCTCTCATGCCAGGCATGGTACTGGGGGCTTAGCTACAATATTGAGTTCGTGGCTTACACCAGTTTTGGGAGGCTGGTCTCAAACTCATTTTACAGTTGAGAAAAAGAGGTTCAATGAGGAGGAGTGGCTTGTTCAAGGCCTCAGAGCTAGAAGAAGCAGGGCTGAGATACAAAGCCAAATGTCAGTCTTGTTCCCATATCCATACTCTTTCTAGAGGCCCAAAGTGGCTCAAAAAAAGGGCAAGTTCCACTTTGCACTTTGCGCTGACCCCTGAAAAATCAACCAAAGAAGATGGGAAAGATCGAGACAGAACTGATTCCCACATATTTTGGGCCATGTTTTCTTTCCTCTGCTCTCCCTCAAAGCTTGTGTGTCTTGACATCTTGTCCCAGAGAGTCTAGAAACCTCAGATGGTCTCCCCAGACTTACAGCCACTCCGGCTACATGCTGAATCCTGAAAGAGATTCCAGAAGGGAAGATGGAAGCCATGAAATGGAAGATGTAATGGGGCCATGCACATGTGTTGAGTGGGGGGCAAGGAGTCCAACATGCAATGAGATTCAGATTCTAGAAGTTTCAGCCTAGTGCCCACGAGGAGGATGGAACTGACCAGAGGATATTAAGCCTCACATCCTGAGAGACCATATAGAAGTCAGATGCAGTAACAGAAGTAAGAGGGAACATGGTGCCAAGCACACAGTGGCAGGAATCTGGGGGTGGCAGGGGGATAAGAGATGTCGTAGATGCAGCATCAGCAAGACCTGCTGACCAGCAGCTGTAGGAGGAAGTGAGGGAGAGGAAGAAGCGTGGGGCAAGGTCTAGTTTTCTGACAGCGGTGACTAGGTTGGTGGAGATGACATTCTTAGAGACGAGGGAGAGAGGAAGAAGAGCTGGTTTTAGGGGAAGGAGGATAACTTCGGATTTGACACAGTTGTGAGCACACCCAAATGGAAATGTTCCAAGGCCGCTAGATCGACAAGTTTGCTTGTGCTTTGTACAAATGTTTACTGAACCCTGACCGTGCACCAGATGTTGAGCTTGGCATTAGGTGTGGAGTGGCAACCAACCAGATGTGTTCTCTGCCCTCACGAGGTATACGGGCAATAAACAAACACCTAACAGAATTACGATTAGCGACTGCAGTAAGCGTTATGCAGAATAGCATAAGGTGCTATGAGAAGAAGAGCCATCTGCGTGCGTGAGACTCGATGGGGAAACTGAGGCAGAGTAGGGCGAGAAGGTTCTGGAGCTCAGAGGAGGCACTGCCTGGCTGGAGATAGAGGGAGGAGGGTCCCCTGGGGGTCATGTGCACAGTGGTGGGAGTGAGTCACAGCCACTATCGCACAGGCTGGTGGGCTTGGGGGAGGCAGGAGCTAGATGCCCCACGAGTCGAGGCTTCTGGCTTCATTTTGCTTAGAGCCCAGGCTGTACACTCGCAGCAGGCTCAGTGTCTCTGACTGAGGTTACAATCCGCCCAGGGACAGTGAGCATTTTGCCACCTCTCCAATTTGGTCATGTCTGGCACCTGAATGTGCGTACAGGGTACCCGCTGATTTGACCTAGATCGCCATCAGGAGGCCTGTCGAAGCTGACTCCAGGAGGGATTGAAATATTCATGCTAACTCAGGATGCTTCAAAATCAACAAGAACAAAAACTCAGCGACTTTTGTCTAACTCATGCTCCATTCTCTTCCCTGAGATGAAAGCCAAGAGACGTGGTTTCAGAAGGGAGCCCAGTTCAGCCCCAGTCCATCCCTGTAGTGGCCAAGCAGCCAGTGAGCAGCTCAAAACCGCCTGGAACCATTTAACAGAGAAAAGAAAACCGCATTGAGCCCAAACTGGGAGTTGTTTGCCTAAGTACAGATGGTGTCTTCGATAATAGGAACAAGAGCCAGCATTTACTGAGCACTTACTATCTGCTGGGTGCTGTTTGGTTCACTCAGTCCTCTGACAGCCCTATGCAGGATTTATTTTCAGTAGCCCTATTTTGCAGATGAGGAAGCTGAGGCACGGGAGGGAGATGGGTTAAGGCGATTTCCCAAGGCCCTCGCCCTCCTCTGACCTTTAATTGGAAGAGCCAGGATCTAAAGCCAGCAGTCTGGACCACAGAGTCCACTCTCTTAACCAGTGTTTTTCTTTTCTTTTTTTAAAATATTTTATTTATTTACACATGAGAGACACAGAGAGAGGCAGAGACACAGGCAGAGGGAGAAGCAGGCTCCATGCAGGGAGCCGGATGTGGGACTTGATCCCAGGACCCCAGGATTACGCCCTGAGCCGAAAGCAGAGGCTCAACCGCTGAGCCTCCTGGGTGTCCCAACCAGTCTTTCGCAGTCTTTGGAGCAGACAGGCCTGTGCAGTGGCGGGGCCTGACTGGTGAGGTGCTGTGGGGAGACGGACTCTGTGGGTTGTTCCCCGGGGAAGAGGGGTGCCCCCAGGAGTCTGGTTGCTGACAACCTGCCTCTGGGAGGGTGAGACCATCCTCAGAGAGTCCTGGAGTCTTCCAGGTAGAAGGGCACCTGGGAACCGTACAGTTGAGCTGCTGGTTTCCAGATGGGGAAGCTGAGGCAGGGGAAGTGGAGGAGCCATGCTAGGGAGGGCCAGGAGCTGGGTCAGAGGGAGAGTCCTCTGCCTCTGCCTGGAAGCCTTCTCTCCCTCCCTCCCCCTGAGGAGTCTGCTGGAGCAAGCTGGTCTCCGGCGCACCTTCAGGACTCACTTTGGCTACGAAGAGGTTTAGGGTCGCCCCCAGGGCAGCCATGAGGAAGTGAAGACCCCCCACCCAAGGAGCTGGCATCTCCCATGGCTGCCTTCACAATGAAGCCACCCTGAGCAGCAGGGCCCCTCACCCCTTTGGCATCTGCAAACCCACCTTCCTGACTCAGGCCATTTTTATCCTTGACTGACTCAACCCTATGCAAACCCATTTCAGAGACCCCACCCAGGTCTCAGACACCCCCTCGGGCCACAAAGTTCCCACCTGGACCCCTCCAGGGACTTTCTGGGAACTGTGTAGCTCTGATGGCCAGCCTGGCTCCCCTCCTGTACCCCTGCCCATCCTAGAGGAAGTGCCCACCCACCACAGGGTGGTGGTGGCCAGAGGGGAGCTCCTCTCTTTGGCCATCCAGGGCCAAGGCGAGTCTTACCTTTCCACCTGGAGGTTGACTTTGGAAGGCTCCACGTTGGGATTTTCCCATTCCATTTGCGGGCAGTGCATGAAATAGCAAAGGGTATACAGGGCCTCAGGCTCCCAGTAGAGCGCCCCCTGCTTATGGTGCAGGGGGGTGCCGTTGCCGTGGTGCTTGGCATTGAGGGGCTGCAGGTGATGCATTGCTCGGGACACCAGGTCACCTGTGGACAGAAGTAAGATTTCAGATCCTTCAGGCAGCCACGCCTTGCAGAGATGTGCTGAAGATCTCTGCAGTGATTCTGATCCCGAGACTCCCTCATTCCACTGCAGTGACCGTCTGGGACCATCAGGTCACACATCGAGCAGAAAGGAGAGCGTCTGTCCAGTCACCGTATGACCTCTATGATGCTTACCAGGTTGGAGCTGCGACTTCAAGACAACCACGGTCCTGCCCTTCTGGAGGCCACGGCTTCTAACAAGGCACCTCTGTGTGCATCATGTTGGGACACACCCTCTATCACATCTTTTGCTGTAGCCAGTACAGCCTTACCTGCAATCACAAGTATAGTCACAGACTATACTGCCTCTTGCCTCTGAGCGTGTGCATATTCTATTCCCTTAATCTGGAACATTCTCTCCCTCCTCTTTTCCAGGCTAACTCCTACCGATCATCTAGGTATCTGCTGATAAATTAATTTCTCCAGGAAATCCTCCTGGAATCCCCCCCACTCCTTTGTGTGTGTATCACATTGCACTTCCTTATCCCAGCATGTGGGGCACTGTGTTAGAGCTGCCATTTCCTTGTGGGTCTTCCCCAGTGGCAGCAACTCATTATAACTCATTCCCCAGCGGCAGCAACTCATTACAAACAGACACTTATTATTACTGGCACAGTTCTAAGCACCCCAATTCATCACCCTAAAATGAGTATCTTTGTAAACCCATTTTATGGATGAGGAACGAGGTCAAATAACTTCTAAAAATCATGAAGCAGCCACACACGGCAGAGCCAGGATTTGAACCCAGGCAGTCTGGCTCCAGAATCCATGCAAACCAAGCTCCTTGAGAACATGGGCTCTTACTCTTCCCAGCACTAGCAAACTGGGAAGACACTCTAGTCTTTCTCCTACTTTCTCCGAAGGAAACCAGGCTTCTGCTTCATCAAACCAAGCCTGCATGTTCTCAGGTTGGCCGCACAGGGAGATCTTCCCGTGGGGAGGCTGGCTGGGCCTGGAAGCACGGACTTTTCTGGGTTAAGGTGGTATTTCCCAAACCTGGGTTGTTTGTGTGCTACCTTCATTCATGAGTGCAGCTGTAGCCAAGCACCATCTGTGCCATGATTCACCTAACTTTAAATGGATTCTGATTCAGGTATTTTAAAGTATTGATATCTAAAAAGGAATGTTCTGTCACTTATCTTAAATGGAAGACCAGATCACTTACCATAAACAGAAGTTTGCTGTAAAAGTTAATCAGATGAAAACAAAACAGTATAATTAATTTATAGCTGAATTCTGGTCCTGTTTGTTGTTGTTGTTACAAATAACAAGGGTTAGATAAGTGTTAGGGGCTCACACCTAATGGACCCTTTCTCCTTGAAGCAATTAGAATTAAAATAGAGTTTAAAAGGGTCACTCCATGAGCAACGTCATTGCGTGCACCGCCCTGTCCCACTCGCCCAGTGGGATGTATTGCATGCTCTGGGAAACACCTGAGCCACTTGTGATGTGTCAACTGGGTGAGGCAATGGGGCCCAGTTTTTGGGTTAAACACTGGTCTATAGTTGCCAAGAAGGTATTTTTTCACATTCACTTTTAACATTTAAATCAGTAGATTTGGGGAAAAGCAGACTACCTTCCAAAATGTGGGTGGGCCTCAACCAACCAACCAGCTGGAGGCCTTAGGAGACAAGATCTTGAAGAAGAAGGAATTCTGCCCTCAGGCTCAAGACTGAAACATCAACTCCTGCTGGGCTTACTGCCCCTGCCCCGCTTCCCCCCCCACCCCCACCCAGGAAGGCCCTGGTCAGGGAGGGAGACCGTCTCCCCCATTCCCAATCCTTCACTGCCCAGTTGAAACCAGGCCTGCAGAGCCCACCTTTTCTCTGCCCTCCACCTGTACCTTTTAACATGGCACGTTCTTTCTTTCTTTCTTTTTTTTTAGATTTTATTTATTTATTCATGAGAGGCACACACACACAGAGAGAGAGAGAGAGAGAGAGAGAGAGAGAGAGAGGCAGAGACACAGGCAGAGGAAGAAGCAGGCTCCCCACTGAGCAGGGAGCTCAGTGGAGGACTTGATCCCTGGACCCTGGGATCATGCCCTGAGCCAAAGGCAGATGCTCAACCACTGAGCCACCCAGGCGCCCCTGAACATGACACTTTCACCTCAAATCTAAACCCAAGAAAGTGAGGCTCAGTGAGACGCAGGAGTTTCTCCTCTGAAGGCCCAGAGCCCACTTGCTAGTCTGAGGGTGGGGCCACCTCCTTGAAAGAAGATTGACAAGAAGGTAATTCAAAGCCCCCCTCCCTTTAGGGGAATCAGCTATGGAGCTGTACTCTCAGCCAAGGGCAGAAATAGCAAATATTCCCCTTTCTAGTCCATGTCCCTGGCAGACATGGTTAACCAATCACAGAGCTCTTATACACTGAGTGTCCATGTCGCTTTTAAATCCTTCTTGAGACAAGATCCCAAGGGGCCACTATTTCTGAGAGAGGAGTTTTCAGAGGAAAGGAAACTTCCATGTTGTCAGAGTCCTAAGGCTTTAAAGGGACAACCAAAGCAGAGTGCAATCCACCAAGCTGAATATCTGGACAGCAAGCAGATGCACGGATTGAACAGAGTAGTGGGGAGTGCCCTTCCCGCACCTCCCTGCATGTACCATGCCTAGCTCAGAGCCTCAACCTCCTTTGTCCATTTCCCACAACAAGAAAATATGCCCAAGAAGCTATAAAAAAATAAAAAACCAATCAATAGGAGAAGGAAATTCTCTGTTAGAGGCAGGTAGACTGGGAAGACCCCAAGGGGAGCCTGCAGATGGAAAGTATGGAGAACCAGTGCTCTAAGTTAGGGAGGAGTCAGAAGAAGGAATTCAGATATCAGCTCTGCTGCTCATCTGCACACATGCCAGCAAGTCACTCAACCTCCCCATCAGGTGGTTGTGAGGGTTCAGTGCAGAACCCGGAAGGGCCCGGCACACTGTTGGCCCTAAATAACCAGCTCTCTTAGGCTCAGGGCCCGCCTGCTCTTTCTTCTCTCTGGATGGTGAGACCTGGAGGCTGGGTGCCTGGGCCACGCGGGGACAGTCCTGCCAGTGCTCCGACCCAGTGTGCTACTTGCTGCTTCATGCTGGGGTTGACATTTTTAGGAACCTGTGCTACAAAGCTGCTCACTCCAGGTGTCTGTTTGGGGTGCATTTAGGTCCTTATTTTCTCTACGCTTTCATCTTTTAGAAACCTTGCTCCTTGGGAGAGAGTTAAAAAAGGAAGCCAGATGCCTGTCTCTGGCTGGTCATATCATTCAGTCTCATAAAGGGCAGCTCCAACCTCTGGTAAAGTAAGAGAGCCTGATCAGTGAATGTTGAGAAAGAGCGTGGAAGAAAACAACAGCATGGCACGTCTGGGGTGGGACTGGGCACAGGGATCATGTTTTTAATTTTCTGATGAGGATGACATGAAGTGGAGGCAGGTGGCAGCAGAAGTAGGAATTGCAATATACTGAGAACCTGCCATATCTCAGGCCATTTATGCACTTTCTGGTTTAATTACATAAGAGCCAAATGGGACATGAACCCACTTCAGAGATGGGAAAATCAAGGCAAGGGGCAACTGGCCCCAGGTGTCATGTAGGAAGCAGGCTGCAAGCCCTGCTTCCAGGGCTCATGTTTTCCATCATGACACCCCAGTTCCTCCAAAAAGGCACTTCTCTAGACTCTACCTCAGGGTGCGGCCTTAGAAAAACTCTGGTGAATAGTTTGAGGCCTAAATCCCGAGTCTCCCCATATATATGCTATTGCAGATTCCATGGTAGGGGCTCAGGAGACTGGTCAGCCTCTGCTTGCTGGAGCAGGGCTTCTGGTGGAAGGGTCTCAGAGTCCGACCTGTCTGCAGGAGGGGTGGTGGCTGGTGGGTCAATCTGCCTTTGTGACCACACACACTCTCAGAGTACTGCCCTCAGGGAAGAGAGCCCAGAGGGACATATGAGTAACCAGCAATGACGTACGCAGGAAGCTAGTTCTGGAACCAACAGAAGCCTGGCCTCTCAGATCAGAACTTTGGCCCAGGCCCCAGCAGAGCTGAAAGAGCTTTCCTTGGAGAGCTGTGAACATGGGGAGGAGCCCAGCAGCTGGGCTCTGAGGCCACGGGGTGAGGCTGTCTATGGTGGGCACCAGTACACACATATGTAGCACTCCTGCGTGCAGGATGCTTCTGAGAGCTTTACCTATATTATATTCCTTTGGGGGCACGCAGCCCAACAAGGTAGGTCTGGATAGCATATCCACTTTACAAATGAGGAGACTGAGATCCAGGGAAATAATTTGGCCAAATCACACTGGCAGGGAGTGCAAGCACTGAGCTTTAAACCATTGCCATCTGGGTCTCTTAGCCACTGCACCAGGCTGCCTCCAGGAGGGCAGGAGAGAAAGGGTCTTCATTTGTTGGTAGCAGCGAGTACACTGGGAGCTCCAGAGATCATCATGGGCTTGGACACACCCAGCGTTTTGGCAGAAAAGCTCAGTCCATCTCTACCTGGCACCTGTCAGTAACCACATCCTTGGTGGCACACAGAGGTCAGAGCAGATAGGGCCGACGGCCAGCAGCTTTGGAACGGGCTGCAGACTTTCCAGTTCTGCCCTGGGCTATGAGGTCTGGGTCCTCAAAGGTGGCCCCAGCCATGGGCAGAGGCAAGGTGTGAGGTTTCATGAGATTCGTGGGAGGCCAAGACCTCGGGCTGAGCCACGGCAGGGCAGGAGGAAGGGATGCCTACATGCAAGATGCCACCTGAGGACTCTCAAAAACTGTTGGGCAAACTCTTCAGAGGTGCTGGGTTTCCAGTGCGTTGGCATGTGCGGGCACGGTTTGAAGGGGCCTCCCTCATCCCCAGGGACACGCAGGTGGAAGGCCTTGGACTCACCAGTAACGGACGGACTCAGCACAGCACTCACAGTCCTGCAGGATGAAAGCTGAGCCACAAACAACAGGGGTGTGTGTGTGGAGGGCAGTGAGGGGAGAAAGACTCCTGTCAGGAAAACATGACAAGCAATTCTGGGGCGCGTGGGAGGCTCAGCAGTTGAGTGTCTACCTTCAGCTCAGAGCATGATCCCAGGTCCTGGAGCCCATAACAGGCTCCTCACAGGGAGCCTGCTTCTCCCTCTGCCTGTGTCTCTGTTTCTCTCTGTGTCTCTCATGAATAAATAAATAGCCTTTAAAAAAAAATAGTAGGATGCATGGTGACCACCGGAAGTAGCAGACAGGGAAACTGCTGGATACTTGGCCAAAGAACCAAAGACCCAGAGATTCCTAGAGCCGGGTGTGGCCTCCGAGCTGATCCTGTGTGGCCTCCTAGGTGTCACCTGGGCAGCATCCAGCCATGGGAAATGTCACTGTCACTATTATTATGAGCAGCAGTAACAGGTGCCATGCACTGAGCCCCAGCACTGTGCCAGGGACGGCGAGTAAGCACCTCACGTGCACTGCGTCTAAGTCTCATGTGCTCTGCAAAGCATGCACATTAGATCAGTTTTGCAGCAGTGATCTGCAGCCGAGTGGATTCTGCCTCCCAGGGGACACTTGGCAAAGTTTGGAGCCATGTGTGGTTGTCACATCCAAGGGCCTGCTACTGGCATCCAATGGGTAGAGGTTACAGCTGCTGCTAAATGTCCTACAATACACAGGACAGTCCCCCCAACAAAGAATTTAGCCCCACATGTCAATAAGGACACGGTCGAGAAACCTTATTTTACAGATAAGGAAACTGAGGCACAGACAAGAGTCCAGCCTGGGTCTGATTCGAATGCCTGTGTTCTTCACGTACACCCTACCCTTCTTTCAGAGACAGCCCAGCACAGCCACGGTCAGCTCCAAGTCCGAATCTGGCATGATGTAGCCAAGGTGCTAATGAATACCCCTTACCCTTGATTCAGTAACTCCATTTCTGGGAATCTTTCCCAGCCTTAGAATGCAAAATGCAGCAAGTCTTTACACACAAGGATTTTCACCCAAACCTTATTTATGCAATCCAAAATTCGACGAGGAAATATATGTTTAAAAATAACAGTGTGGTTAAATAAACTCTGATACACCCATTGGTAAAATAATAAACGTATGTATTTATTAAAGATGTTTACCCAGAACTGTGATTTCACACACACACAAAATCCTCTTGTTAAAATGGTAAGTAGAAGAAAAGTGAAATTCACAATCGCATAGCATGAGGACCAGGATTATGTTATTTAAAAACTTTGCACTTAAATACAAAACTGCCCCCCTCAACCAACCCCCATGATGCTAAGGATTTCTCTGCTAGTGGGATTGTGGGTGGTGTTCCCTTCCAACTTGTCTGTAGTTTCTGAAGTTTGAATTACGGCATGTGCTACTTGGTATTATGAGAATAATAAGTGTATTAAGGTGATTATGTTTTCTTTCTTGTACCTTCCATCTACGTCAAGCTGGAGTATCATCTTTCTGTCTGTCTTTCTCAAAAGCTCTAGTGAATAAGCTCAGCACTGGGGCACCTGGGTGGCTCGATCGGCTGGGCATCTGATTCTCAATTTTGGCTCAGGTCATGATCTCAGGGTCGTGGGATTGGGCCCCACATTGGGCTCCATGCTCAGTGCAGAATTGGCTTGAGATTCTCTCTCTCCCTCTCCCTCTGCTTCCCTCCCCGCCCCTGATGCTCATGTGCCTGTATGCTCTTTTTCTAAAATAAACAAATAAATCTTAAAAAAAAAAGCTCAGAACAAGAAAACTCAAGGGAGTGAAGAAGAGAAGGTCCACGTCTTGGGGCCCTACACCACTCTTCTAGTTCCCCAGAGTGCTGGGACACCTTTGACCTTGGCTGGGCTAAACTACCTCCACTGAGCATCATTCAGCTAAACTTGCACTTCCAGGTTCCCTGCTTTTTGCTCCTATTTTCTCACCTTGGAGTTGCCCTTTCCCTCCTCCCATCTACCGAAGACCTTTAAAGCTGTGATCAAGTATTACTTCTTCCATGCAGCTCTCCCGGATGCTCTCAGTCGGCATCTCCTCTTTCCCTGTGTACCCACAATACCTGATAATAAACATGTTATTCGTTTAATTCTGTCGTGTTTCATATCTGCTTCCCCTACTGAGCCTCAAGGGCAGAGGCTGTGCCTCATTCACTGTCCTGTTCCTGGAGGGGCAGTGTGTGTGGTGGTTAGAAACACGCTGTTTGGACTTAGACTTCCTGAGTCTGAGCCTCCAGTCTGCCACTAACTTATTGTGAGACCTTGGGTGAGTTATTTAACCTCTCTGTAAATGGGGATTTTTGTGATCTAATGGATTTGTTGGGTGGATAACAATAGTACCTACCTCACAATATTAAATGAAGTAATGTACAGAAGTCCCTTAAAACACTTGGGAGTTTAGCATATCCTAAGTGCTTAATAAATATTCAGCACTACTTCTTTTTTTTTCTCATCACCATCATCATCATCATCACCACCATAATCACCACCACCACCACCACCACCACCACCACCATCACCACCATCACTACCATTACCACCACCACCACCACCACCACCACCACCATCACCACCATCACTACCATTACCACCACCACCATCACCACCACCACCACCACCATCATAACCACCACCATTATAGTCTTCACCACCATCATCATCAGCCTAGTTCCTGATCAGAGGCCCTAAGGACATCTCTGAGGAGGGCTGGCCATGGGAGATGGAACTGGCACAAGGATTCTGTAATCACTAGCTCTACTTCAGACCCCATTCTATGTACATGCTATCCACTTCTTCACCTGTTTTCACCCCAAACAGCGAATCCACTTGTCACTAGCTGCTCTGTGTTTCAGCAGCTGGCACTGGTTCTAGAAACCTGATAGAATCCATTCACAACCGGGTTTCCCAAATGTCGACACTTGGGACTCACCATCAGGACTTCTCTCATTATCTGTGGGCTGCAGGTACAATTTATCTACTTAATATTTTTCTTTAAATTGGCTCATTCTTTCACTCATTTAAAAAGGAAGTTTCCTATCAGTGCCATAAATGGGAAACCAATATTTTTCTAGTGCTCATTAAAAATTCATAGCAATTAAAAATAAAAAGTGTTTTGTGTATCACCTACAATCATCTTCTGTCCCGCCATTGGGAAATGCTGCTCTAACCTGCCAGACCCAAGTTATCACAGTAGCTCCCACCAAGCCATTCCCCTGCATGGAAGATATGCTCTCCCGGGACCAAGGGCCCACATTCCAACGGTGGTTCCTTCTGCCCCAAAGAAAGCAACTGAGACAGCAACTTCATCTTCTTCCCTCACCCACAGTCAGCTGCCACTTACTACAGTCGGTTTTCAAAAACTTCCTACAACCCTGGGGGAGGCAGTATCATCACCTCTTGTCATACATGGTAAAACCAGAGATCAGAGTGGCCAAGTCACTTGCCTTATGTCACACAGCACAGATGAGGAAACAGAGATGTTTCTCCAGCAACATAAACTGCTGTTTAACTTTCCTCACCCAAACCCCTTCCCTTAGAAAAGAGAATGAAAAGATCACGGGTAATCCAAGTCTTTAGGTACAGTGGAAGACTTAACTCTGGATTGAGCAGGAAATTTACCATTCACTCATTCATTCATCAAATATTTATTGAGTCCTACATTGGCCAGGAATTATTTCAGACCCTGAGGATAGAATGATATTAAAAATAATATAAAATAAAATAATAAAATAAAACCTGCTCTGCTGTCATGGGTTTATCGTTTTGGAGGGGTGGACAGGAAATACATAAATAAACATACAGTACACCAGGTGGTGGTAAGTGCTATGATGAAAATTAAAGCAGGAAGAGCATACAGAGAGCAGTGGGGGAGGGCTGGATGGGGTGGTCACAGGAGGGCCTCTCTGAAGAGGTGACATTTGAGCAGGGGCCTGAATACAGTGACAGAGGAGCCTTGTGAAAACCAGGGGAAGAGCTTTCTAGGCAGAAGGGGCAGCAAGTGCAAAGGCTCTGTGGTGGAGTGGAGTATCTGAAAAATACCAAGAGGCCATTGACCACTTTGTCATCAGAGGGTCATGGGTGCTGCCCAGGCACTGGAGGCAGTAGGACTCTTTGAGAAGAGCCCACCGTCATTCCAAACGAGGGGAGAGATACTCTTGTCCAAGCAACAAAGACTAAGGTGGTTTTTTTCCTTTCTGGTGACACCGAAGAGAGAGGACCCAGAAACCTTTTTTCCTCACTGTTGTAAATCAACAGCTCCATTCTGATCGCCTCATTGCATGGGAGCAACAAGTTCACAGTTTAGCGTGAAAGCCTTAGTGCGACTACAAGGGGCATTTTATGACACGGCTCACTTTTCCCCCTTTAACCCACAGAACAAGCACTATAATTAATGACTGTCCAGCGGGGTTTCCCTGGAAGCTGGTGGATGAGGCTGGGACGTCAGGCAGAGAACGAGACAAGACCTCAGAGGATACAAATGTAGAATCGGAAGGAAACAAATGTGGAGTCAAGTTGGTTCAAAAGTGAGAAAAGCCAGGGGGCCTCTGCTTTTCCTATGGCCTCAGTGGGAGAGCCTGGGTAGACCTGATCCCCCAGAGCTGCTTACTGGTTCAGGGAAGGAGAGCCGGAAGGGTCTGCCCGTGGGTCTCTAGGTGAACTGGGAAGTTCAGCATATTACCGTGTAAATTTTCTAGGGCTCACAGTTTAAAAAAATCGCCAGCCTTTGTCAGTCTGGGGGACTCTGTGGCATCCTAATTTAGCTTAGCACTCAAATATTTTAGGCATGCGTAGGTTCAGTGCCAGGTCTCTGAGATCAAAATCCAGTTCCATAGATACTTAGCATTTGACTGGACTTTCATCAAGAATTCCCCTCGTTGGGAGTATTTTCTTCTGATCTTGTCTCAGAGACTAGTTGGCCGTGCGTCATCCCTTTATTCCCTGTCGGATGACAGATATCTCCCAAGTGAGGGGTGATGTGTTAGGGGCTCACAGTGCAATGCTGAACCGAACACAGCCCAGCAAGGGAGAAAAAAAATAAAAAAAAACTGGGTTTGAATTATGACTCTGCCATTTACTAGCTGTGTGGACTTGGGCAAGACCTCTATCCTTCCAAGTTTCAGTTTTCTTACGTGTGAAGTGGGGATACCTTTAATGGACTTACAGCACTTGGTACACGGCAGGTGCTTCAGAGTAAGTGGATATATTTTCACCCTAAGCCACAATAGGCTAGACAAAGGTAAGCACTCTGAACATCCTGCTTGACCAAGTCCTGGATTTTAACATGAAGCTTAAGGATACAGGCAGGGGTTATAGGGAGAAGTCTCAGCCTCCAGGGTGGTCCCCTTCTAGGTGATGTCCTTGGTGACTCTGCACATCTCCAATTATGTTTAGAGGAGAGCTTCCACGATGCATCCTACAGAACAAACTGCAGATCCTCAGAGCTGGCAGAACACAGCCCTTACTGCACCTGTAACGTGTAGAAACATCTGCTGGGCTTCTCCCAGAGGGAGGGCAGTCTAGTGGCAAGGCCTGAAAACTCTGCCTCGAGAACAGCACTCCGTCTCAAGCCCTGAAGCTCGTGGGTGCAGTTCATCTTAGACAAGTTTTTCATCCTCCTCTTGCATCCACTACAGTGTGGATAATAGTGGTTACACCGGAAATAACTCATGTGGATTCATCATAGTTCCCTGGTTCAGTAACATCTCCTGGTGTGGATTATTACTGACTACTAAGTAGGCCATGGGTTGGGGCTCTGCCCTGACCCTGCAACATCCTGATTCCAGAAGAGCAGGGATGTCTGGGAACAGACTCGCTCCATCTCACCTTTGCAGGAAAACAGCAGTTTCTACAATCCACACTGGTGGAATAATCTTTGAATATGAAGAGCAGCTCTCTATGTACACAGAGAGAGCAAGTCTCATATTGATTCAGACCACAGAGCAAGACAGGCTAAATTACAGTCAGATCAGAAAAGAAGGCAATTTTATTACCTCCAGTCACCAAGGTGGCTTATCAATGTGCTTCCTCATACACGTTCTATGGGACTGACTTAATGAATGTACAAAACCCCTTTGTAATTAGCAGCACCATTTGTGTGCCAACAATTCATATGTGAAAGTCAACATTCAGTGAGAACGACAGCGTCTAATTTACAGAGCAAATTGTCCTTAAAAACAATTTATGCGGTAAGCTGCTCCTGCAGCCTGCCTGCTTGGGCCGAGTACAGATTTATTTAGCAAATCCTTTCTCCGAAGAGTGCTGGAATTGAGCAGAGCCCCAGCCCAGGTGCTAGACTCTAAATCTAAAAGGCTTCAGATTTTCCCAGGACAAACCTTTGAGACCCCAGCGGAGAGTTGGTGAGGAAGCTCTTCCCAGGTTATGCCCACGCAGACATGACCGGACTCTGTAGCCAGATTCTGCATTTCCAGGGTCGTGGGCATGTCTTAGAAATTTGGAGAGTCCCAAACACTGTGGGGTTTCTTCTTAGAGCGATGCTTCCCCAACCTGGACCCTCTACATCCAAATCCCTGGGGAGCTGTTAAAATGCAGACATTTTCTTATCCTTTTCCAACTATTGAAGATATTTCAAAATGTCATTCACACATATCGCTACCGCCCAATAATGGTGTCATCGAAGCCGCTGCCAGATTCTGTTATGCAAGGTGCTACTAAAAAGTCTAGCATGACTACCTCACGATTTTGAAAAAAAAAAAAAAATTCAGTAACTCAATTTCAATATATTTTGGTTCCTTTGTAAACATATGCATTTATTTCATGCATTTAAAAATATCATTCTGAGGCAGGGGCCCTAGGCTTTACCAGACTGTCAAAGGGTCCAGGGCCCCTAAGAGTTTAAGAACAATTGTACAGCTGATGTACCGGTAGCTGGAAGACCCTGTGATGGGCAGCATCTTGTGACTTCTGGGTTTGATGAGAATTGATGTGCAATTTCCAAACTCAGGTGCCAGGAAAGTAGCTCCCTAATGACCATAGGGCCCAACAGCTTGATTCAGCTACAGCTTCCCTTTCCGGAGGGGCATGCTACGTGCTAAACAGAGGATTTCTGACCTGCGTGTATAGGGTCTTCCTTTGGGAAGGGGCACAAGTTGCCTTCTGGACCCTAACTCCTTTTTATGGTTCAGAATTTTCTAGAATGTTGCACCAACTCATACTGCAACATAATTCATTATTTCTGAGATCAATGCTCAGGTCTGATCAGGAACACAAAGCCAGGTAATGTGACAATCAACAGAATCCTAAGTAAATACAGTTTTATTTTCTTTTGGTTGGCCACACTCAGAGGGCACAGCCCTGACTTAGGGGGTGCACAAGCATGGCAACTCACCGCCCAAACTTGAGACACCCAACCTTCTTGACAATCCCTCCTTTCTCTCCTCCTCTTTCCCTGCCCTTCCCCCTTCTCTTCCTATTTCCTGAAGGCACACTGTGTGCCAGGCAGTATTCTTGGTGTTGGGGTTCCATCAATGAACAAAAGCAAGTATCTATTTTCTGTGAGAATATATTCTAGTAGGGAGGGACAAATTAAAAAAAAAAAAAAAAGAAATGAATAAAATATAGAGTATGGCCAGGCAGAAGGGGAAGGATAATGACTGCTAACGGCTACCAAGTTTCTTGTTGGGGTGATGACAACTGGTGTTCCAAAACTGATGCTGGTGGTTGGCTGCCTGATGGTTTTCAGTCATTTACCTTAGTAAAGTGACTGAATAAAAATTATATCTCCGTGAAGTTTTATTAAAAAACAAAAAATATATGGGGGAAAAAGGTCATCAGGGTATCCTAATTTTGTCTTTGTTTTTTAAAATATTTATTAATTTATTTTGGCGGGGAGGGGCAGAGGACTAGGACCTCAAGCAGACTCCTTGCTAAGCACAGACCCCAACATGGGGCTCGATCTTATGATCATGAGACCATGACCTGAGCTGAAGCCAAGAGTTTGACGCTTAACTGACTGAAACTCCCAGGTGCCCCTACAGTGTAGTATAATTTTGGGTGAGACTTGAAGGTAATGAGGTAGCCAGCCATGTGGCTGTCTGGAGGAAGAGTGGTTGAGGAAAAGGGAAAAGTAAGTGCAAAAGTCCTGAGGCATGTCTGCTATAGTCAAGGAAAAACAGAGGACCAGGGTGGCTGGAGCTCAGCGGGTCTTGGAGGAGACTGGAAGAATAAGAGGGATATGTGGGGTGGCCTGGAAGCAAATCTGAGGACTTTAGCTTTTCCTATGGGTCAGAAGGAAAGCCAGTGGAGGATGCTGAACAGAGGAAAGATGTGATCTGACATATGCTTTAAATGGATCTTGCTGGAAATCAACAATGAACAGCCACCATTTACAGAGTGTTTATTGTGTGCCAGTCACCATGGCAAACCCTCTTTATGGCCTCGTTGAATCGCCACAACTAACTTTGAGTTAGGTAGTATTACTTTCTCTATTTTATAGAAAAGGAAACTAAGGCTCAGAAAATATTAAGAACTTGACCTACCACAGTGACAGTGGTAGAAAATTTTAAAAGGCCTGTCTGACTCCAGAGTGCTTGCCTTTCCTAGGGCTACCCTGGCCCTGTTTTGTACACACAGCAGGTGCTCAATAAAAGTTGACCCCCAGCTGGTTACTAAGCACTGTCCTGAGGGGAGTGGCATGTTGGGCACGGAGAAGGCCAAAGAACCAGTGTCCACTTACTCAGTTCTGCGATGCTGCCAACACGGGTGGCCAGCAGGGACTGCTCGATGGTCCTCAACTCCGACTGGCTGAACATGGGCAGGTCCCCAGGCTTGCTTGACCGCTGCGGGTCCCTGTGAAGGTTTAGGCTGTCTGGCAGGCACAGCACTCCTACAGGTGGTGGGAGAGACAACGAAAGAAAGCAGATGGTTATTTTTCAGTTAACCAAGGGTGGGGCATCAAATCTTACATGACCTCAGACTGCACGAGGGTTGGTGCCGCGAAGCCAACATGGGGCCCTGGGTTCTGAACTCCTGTTAGAAGTGATGTGTAGCTATTTCAAAAGGTTTCCTCACAATCCTGACCTACTCGTTTTTAGCATGTGGGCATTCACCTGCATGCACATGTTGCCAAAGGACACAAAAGAGGATCCTTTCCTCCAGCCTGGCTTCTATCCACTCAGAGATGCCTCTTAAAGAGCCAGTGATCACTGTCCATTGTCCCTCCCAGAGGTAGCAGCCACCCCTGCACATCCCTGAGCAGAGGAAGAGTCTCTGCTGGCGGTTGCTTCTGTTGGCTTGCTTTATATTCGCCCAACAAACTTAACTCTGGCTGTTATTTGTTAGACAAAACTCTGGCTTTCTCTGTGGAGGTGTATGTCAAGCAGTAGAAGAGACCCCATGGACTTTTGTAATTTCATGGTGAAAACCTATGGGAAACCTCTGGCATCTAATTATTTCTTCCCTTCCTTTCCATCCCATGAACATTTAGCAAGAGTCTAAGAACTTATTTTGGTAGGTTATTTACAGATATTATTCACTTTCCCTTCACCATCCAAACCTCTCTAGGCAGAGCAAACTTTTGTGCTCCTTGACTTTGGGCTTGACTAATTGACTTATTTTGGCCAAAAGTATACGAATGCACTCAATCGAACCAAAGGCCTGAAAAGTGCTTGTATGGCTGAATTTGCTCTCTTATACCTCTGCCACCAACATAAGAGGAACATCCCCTGTCTGGCCTGCTAAAAGAAGGAGGGTGAGGAGACGCAGAGAGCAGCTCCAGTACCAAGCTGTAGGTTAGAGCTGCTCCACAGAAACAAACATCGATTTGGCATGCCTTTGAGAGAGTGGAGGTTATCTGTTACTCAGTGTTGTTATGGTGATAACTAACAGATACAACCACCAAGTGCAGATCACTGAGGACACGAGGAAGATGGCAGGTGGGCAGTGTGCTGTGCTAGGGGCTCAGGATACAGCGATGGATACAATACACACTCTCCTGGGGCCCCTGGGTGGTGGCTCAGTCGGTTGAGCATCCGACTCTTGGTTTTGGCTCAGGTCATGATCTCAGGGTTGTGGGATTGAGCCCTGCATCAGGCTCCATGCTAGATGCAGAGTCTGCTTGGGATTCTCTCTCTTTTCCTCTGCCCCTCTCACTGCTCACTGGCACATACTCTCTCTCTCTAGAATAAATAAATAAATAAATAAATAAATAAATAAATAAATAAATAAAATTTTAAAAAGATCTTATTTATTTATTCATGAGAGACACGGAGAGAGAGGCAGAAACACAGGCAGAGAGAGAAGCAGGCTCCCTCTGGGGAGCCCGATGTGGGACTTGATCCCAGGACCCCGGGATCACGATCTGAGCCGAAGGTAGACGCTCAACCTCTGAGCCACCCAGGCATCCCAATAAGTAAATCTTAAAAAAAGAAAAAAGGATATACACACTCCCTGTCCTCAGTGGGCTCATAGTCTAAGCAAAGGAAAAGACTGTTAATGCACATAACCACAAAGCCATATGGGACGTGCTCTACAGGAGGAAAACATGAGGAATGGAGGGATATCTTAGCAGGGAGCCGAACAATGAGTAGTTGTCAACGCAGAGGAGCATTTACTGAGTGCCTACTCTGTTCACAACCCTGCAAGGCAAAAATTTTGGATGCAAAAGCAGCAGCAGATATATTCAAGTAGTACATAAACTAACCAAAGAGACAGCCTGTCAATAACAAAATAGCACGGGAACAATACAACACTACCCATATAGAGGTGTTGAGTGACTTCAGCCAGCTGGCAGGGTGAGAGGAGACAACAGAGAGGTTAGCAGTGCGAGCCCACTGCTCACCCTGCTTAAACCACAAAAGCTCATCAAACAAAGGTTCTTGCTGTGAAGATGGGCAGGCATGAGTGGCACCCGTCACACACACACCTCTTCTGGCTCCTGCTGCCCAATTCACAACACCTGCCACATTGAGCTAGTCACTTGTTCGTGGGTGTTTCCCATTCACACCTAATAGGATGACACAGTGGACAAGGCAACTGTAGTAGATGACTTTTGGATGAATATCGAATAAATAGATAAATAATGCAAATAAATAGCCATTAGATTTTAATGTTTCTATAATCAGGAAACTGGCCAAATACGTGTCTTTCTAAAATTATTCTCTATTATTTTTCAAACACTTTGTGCATCAGAGCAAAATTGTATTTTTTAAAAGATTTTATTAATTTGTTGATGAGAGACACAGAGAGAGAGATGCAGAGACACAGGCAGAGGGGAAGCAGGCGCCCTGTGGGGAGCCCGATGCAGGACTTGATCCCAGGACCCCAGGATCATGCCCTGAGCCAAAGGCAGATGCTCAACCACTGAGCCACCCAGGTGCCCTAAAAATGTATTTTATATCACAGACCAGTGTACACACACACCACCACCACCACCACCACCACACACTTTTCACCAAAAAATTTCACATAAAATAATCCTGATCCTTACTATGTATGATGCACTCTTATTCTTTTTCCTTTTCATTTATCTTCTCTTCAATCTCATTAATAAAAATGCTGGTCTGCAGCACCAAAATGCTGGTCTGCAGCACCAGGACATACTCATGGGTCATGACTAACAATCTGAAGAACACAGTGGACTGTACTAGTACACAACCTGGCATTAATTGGACAGTACAGATTCACCATTCACTGGACACTACCTAGCACTGTGCGAGGCTCTGTATGGGATGGAGAGATGACTGAGAGGTGATTCCTGCATTTCAGAAACCCTCAGCTTTGCAGGGAAGACAAAACCTTCACAGAAATACCCAACATCCAAGGCGGGTCTCCTGCCTGCCTCCTTTCTCCTCAACAGAGGAGTCATCCTCCAGTTCACCCCAGGCAGAGACGCCCTGAGTCATCCCTGCTTCCTCCTGCCTGCTCACCTGCTGAGATAGTTGGTCAGAGGCCAAGTCAAGAAGCCATTGCCATGGCAATGAATGTTGGTCCAGTCCCTCACCGGATGCCCTCGATGTCCCTCTTATTCAGGAATTTACTGCCCATGGAGGGCTCACTGCAGATGGCAGCAGATGAACATGACCCAGTGTGATAAGTAGCCCAAGGTTCCAGGGTGTGAGGTCTTTTGCTGGGAGAAGGGAGGGTTGGTCAGTGGGCTTCATGGCAAAGGAGCCCCACAAGTAAGCCCCAAATGTTGGGGAGGGCAAAAGTTTTCTACTTCATTGTGGGAATGGCCCTCACATGTACTCACAAGATTGCCTTCTTGGTATCTGCATTACATGCAGCAAGTTCTAATCTTAAACATGTATCTGAAACATTGCTTCACACACTATTTAAGGTACAAGCACATGGCCTGGTCTGGAACCCAGAGCTTCAATCCTGACTCTGCCATGACCTACCCATGTTTAACATTGAGCAGGTCACAGGGCCTCTCTGGACCTCGGTTTCCTCTTCTGTGAAATGGAGGTCATAATAATGGCCTTGTCTCCTTCAAGGAGTTGCTGGGGGTGAGCAATGAAATGAGGTAATATGTACTAAAGTATTTTGCATGTGTTGGGCAAGTAATAGGGGCTCATCATATGTTAACTGAGATGAAAATCAGTTAATGTGTATAAACCCAGTTTTGGACTACTTTATGCTTCATCATAAGAATAAATAATTTCCCTTGGAACTTTTCCTCCTTCTTTTAGAGGGTTATGAAATTTAAATGTGAAAATGTAATTATTCAAAGAAACTTTGAAAGCTCGATTACCAAGATTTGGAAAATCTATAATTGGTCTATTATGCAAAGATTATACACCAGTGTTTTCTTTCTTTCTTTTTGAGGACTCTGTATGAGATATACACATAAGCTGGAGTTATTTATTTTTTTGTATAAAAATCAGCTAGGTCAATAAGAAGGTCCCAGCATCATATTTTAGTGTCAGATGTAGGCCTGAGATTTGGACTACTCATCAATTTCTATTACTAGAGCCAAGGACAGCCACAGCCTGGTGATTAAGACTCAAGTTCAAAGACAGGGAGAAACCAAGGTTCAGATATGACTGCTTTGGACCTAGAGGAAATATTCTCCCTGGGGAGCAGGTGACCATAAGCTACTGTCAACAATGAGTGTGAAGGGGTCACGGTCTCCCTGAAATTCTCTTACTTTGGGATGGGTTGTGCATTTGTCTAAGGGGGAAGTTAATTCACATTCTCAAAGGGGTCTGTGGATCCTAAAAGATGATGAATCAATGCCTTCATATGTCCATGCTCCCAGGTCTCTGCTGTGGGACTGGCTGTAGGTGGGGTGGTGTGGACTTCGCAGAACCATGGACTCCAATTCCCCAGTAGCCCCCGTGCAACCTGGACAAAGAACTTTCCAGATCCCTAGATTCCATGTCTGCAAAGAGGGGTAAAATTTCTCCTTCATCGGTTTCTTGCAGTGATTACACAAGATAATACTGATACTTAAAGCCTCTGGCCTATAGTGCCTGCGAACTAGCCTGTTCCCACAAATGTGCAGTTTTGTTTATTTAATGTCTGGATTCAAACAGTCTTGAGGATCATCTTTCCAAAATCTTGTGGGACTGGAGACAGACAACCTTTTGGTTAGGTTGCTTAGAATATAAAATATGAGAACTGCTGCTCTGGGCCAACCACATGGGAGTTCTGTCTCTGATGGGGACAACCAGAGCTGCACTCTTGCCTTCCTACGTGACTACTTTCCTGTACACATTGGACAGCCCTTTGATGCCCATCCATCCTTTCTCTTTTCTAAGCTTTTCTTGAGTCTCCATTCTATCATTGGACCTGGATGCTATTTACCCATCAAGAGAAAACCAATAAGACAGCCACTAGCCTTTAGCCATTCTCCCCTCCCAGGTGGTGGTGATGACCGTGATGGACGAGAACAAGGAGATGACATGTGTCTTCATGTCTTGGCACCCAGGACACAGGCTTCAGTTCTGCCCAGCCTGTCTGGCTGCAAGAGGAGAGATCAGATTCTCCAAGGCTCGCCTGCCAAGCTAGACCTTGTTTGCTGCTCAGTTATCCCCAGAATTTAAGGTAGAGGGTCCTGGCATCAGCACCAGCTTTAAGAGACAGGAGGGAAGCAGCTGGTGTTCAGCAGACCAACCCTTGATACACACCAGTGAGACCTAGTCGGGTTCAGATTTCGGTGCTGTTCTACCCAGCTGTGTGGCGCAGGGCTTGTGACTTCTGAGCCTCAGTTTCTCCCTCTGGAAGATGTCTGACACAATCTACCCCCCAGTGTGGTGGGGAAGCCATAATGGGATGATATATGTGGGCAACCTGGCACAGAAATGGGGGTCGATAAATGTTTGCTAATAATCTGAGTGAAGTTCTTTGAAGCTAAAGATTTAGGAATTCAATAACATGATGCCAGAAAGCTTTCCTTTACTGTTAAATTTACTAAGCAGCAAGACAGAAGTTATCAGATATTTGAAAATATTTACACAACTGGCTTGGAAATCCCTTTTTCCTTAAGATCCTTGGAAGTGGGAAACAAATTTAGGGCTGGCTTGGCGAACCCATTCGTCTGTGAGAGGCATCCTACTTGCCAATTAGGAGAAACCCAGACCATGGTTCATTCTTGTTCATAACGAATGATATTCAAAGAGAAAGTTCTTAGGACTTCTGAAGCCAAACCATCAAAAGAAATAAGGTAAAAAACACAAAGATGGGAGAATTTTCATATATGGTCCCTGAAGTACATATGAGGAAGAAGCATGTTGACCTTGAAAGAACATGAAGATATTTATGGATCAACTGCAAAAACTGAACCCACAAAGACAGCAGGACACATTTCTGCCCTCAAAGGCTCCTGGTTGGTAGGGGAGACACCCCACACCACTAACTGAAACACTATGGGAGACACATGAGGGCAGAGGTGTGCCTGGGGTCCCACCAGGGAGCATAATGGGGTGAGCCCAAGTTGTTCTGGGAGCTTCAGGGGTTGGGACCCGGGGAAGCAGACACCTTCCAGCAGAGTTCACAGCGTGGAATCTGGAGCCCATGTGAACGCTCAGGATGAACTGTAGCTGTGATACTTCACAGCCATGTCACCCAGGCATGCTGTTAGCGTCCCTGTGCCTCAGTTTCCTTGTGAATAGCAATGGTAATAGTGGAATCCTCGTAGGGCCAGTGGATGATCAAATAAGTAAACACATGTGAATCTTGGCTCACTGTTATTATTATTATTACTAGACAGACATTCCAAGGAAGAACAAAGGCCTAGAGGCACATGGTCTGTATCTAAGAGTGGCTGGAGCAGAGGGAGCAAGATGGGAATAGATGGTGTAGAAGGAAGGAGGAGCAGCAGGGCTGGGAGGCAGGGATCATAGAGGGCACTGGGTCAAAAGAGTCTGGACATAAAAACTAAACCTTTACCTTCTAGCCACTGTGCTTCTCTCTCTTTGCTTTCACCGCCAAAATTCTAGAAAGAGTGGTCTGCACCAACTATCTGCACTTCTTCCTGACCCTCACTGTCTCTAAACCTTGTTATCTCCATTTGTTTTTGCTGAGTGCCCAGCAAGTTCATGTTCATCCTTCAAGGCCCAGGGCAAAGGTCACTTTTGAGATTTCCCAAGACTCAAAAAAAAAAAAAAGCCCGTGTGCTGAGGCAGAAAGAGGCAGGGGCAGGGTAGGCTCACAGAGGCACAGAGGAGGAAGTGGCCCAAGGGGATGCCAGAGGCTGCCCTCCCCACATGAACCAGGTGCAGCTAGCTCTCCCCAGCAGCCAGCTCAGAAGAAACAAGGGAGCTAATCAGATCTGAATTTGGTCGTGTGAGCCTTGAGAGAGACAGTGGGGCGATGGTGCAGCTCTAACACTCACAGCATAAATAAGAAAACCAACTGTTACAGGACCGCGAAGAAACAAAACAAAAGCAAAATACTCTGTTCGGTCATTCATTCAGTATTTGTTGAGCACCCACTAGGTGCCAGGTGCATTTCTAGGTGCTGGAAATCCTGTAGTAAAATACTGGAAGTCCTTGCCATCTCAGTACATTTGTTGCAAACACACAAGTAGAATAGGCAGCTGGTTGGGTGGTAAGCGCCACAGAGAAGAGCAGAGCAGGAAAGGAGGATGGAGATGCTGGGTCCCGGAGCAGGTCACATGGAGAAGGGGACAACAAGAGACGTGAAAGAAGTGAGCATGTGAGCCCAGTCGATATCTCGGGGGAAGAGCAGGCCAGCAGAAGGGATCATAAGGGGAAAGGTCCCAAGAGGGTGGGCCTGTCTTGGTAGAGGAAGCAACAGAGAAGGTGGGAAGGAGCAGGCAACCAGGCAGGAGAAGTGATAAGAGCAGTTTGAGTAGAGCCTCGTGGGCAACTCTAGACTTTGGCTTTTACCCTAAGTGAGACAGGAGCCACTGGAGGATTCTGGGTAGAGAAGGGATGTGTCCTGGCCGTTTTGGAGGGTCATTTGACCCTCTAGGGTCAAGAACAGGCTGTTGGGAATGGCCAGGGCAGAACCGCAGTAGAAACGGCGGAGGTGTGCCAAAGTGAATCTCGATACAGTGTGAAGGTAAAGTCAATGCAGTCACTAATTGGGTACAGGGTGTAAGAAAAGGAGAGGAGCTGAGAGAAGCTCCAAGGTTTCTGACCTATACAACCATAATGGAGGGGCGGGTTTATGGACAAGAGTTCATTGTTGGTCCTGTTCAACATGAGACACCTGCTGGACACTCCAGTGGAGAAGCTGGGCAGGCTTTCTTGTGTCTCTCCTCACCTCCTATGACACATGTCATGTCAGGTCCATGGTGGCTCATGCTTTTCCTCCCTCTTTCTTCTTCCCTGTCACTAGGGAGCACTATTAAATATCCTTACAAGGTTGTTGGATGCTTCCTTTGCCCTCCTTCCTCTCTCAGGGTTTTCCTTTTATTGCATTATCCTTGCAATGTCGCCCCAGAGAGTTCCTGAGGTACATCCATCTCATAGGGGCTTAGGAGGAGAAAGAGAGACTCCTCTTCCCAGTGTCCTTGTCTCTGCGGTGACAAATGTCAGCTCCCTGCAGGGCTTGTGAGCATCCCTGACTCCTCCTAGGGGCATTTTATTTTTTTTTAAGATTTTATTTATTTATTCATCATAGTCACAGAGAGAGAGAGAGAGAGAGAGAGAGAGAGAGAGAGGCAGAGACACAGGCAGAGGGAGAAGCAGGCTCCATGCAGGGAGCCCGACGCGGGATTCGATCCCGGGTCTCCAGGATCGCGCCCTGGGCCAAAGGCAGGCGCCAAACCGCTGCGCCACCCAGGGATCCCCTCCTAGGGGCATTTTAGACCTCCAGCTAGGTCTTGGATACCTGTGGAAATGTCAGAGGTTGGTCAGATTTCAGAGACCATCGTACTCTTAGCATGAACTGTGGCTTTTTGAGAGTTCTCTGAAATACATCCTCCTTGCTTACTATACAGCAACTATTCTCATGGGCATAGTGTCACATGGGAGGGGGATAAAACTCGGGTCTGGGTGTGACTGACAGCGAAGTTGTATGTTCAAGTGATTTGAGTGAAAAACTGGCCTCTGGCATTTCAGTCAACACACAGCAACAGGCCAGAGTAAACTAATGAGGCAGCATTTCAGACCATCTCCTGTCTGACTTCTAGGTGGCCATGCATCTTCCTCTTGAATACTCATAATGTAAACTCACCCATCAGCCTATCCATACAACCATCCATTTAGCCCTCCATCCAAACTTCTGTTTATATAATGGACTGTCATACTTATAATGCAAATTCACCCATCAATCTACCCATTCAACAATCCATTGTTTATATAATGGTAGCTATTTAATTAATTTAAGGGTAATTATTTTTAAATACCTACTATGTGTTACACATTGTACTAAGCAACAGAGGTAGAGCAAGAAACAAAAAATAGCAGCTCTCCTGAAGTTTAATTTCTATTTATCTAACTACTCATCCACCCATCTACCCTTCCTTCCAACCAACCATCCATCCATCCATCCATCCCATTATCATTTGCCAGACTGGGATTATAATGAAGAATAAGACACAGATCCTGTCCTTAGGAAATTCGTAATCTAATGGGCTAAGTACACAAGCTTGTGATTGTCACAGGTGCTATAATAGAAGCCCATACATGGTAAGTGGAGGACACCAATTAGATATTCCACCTGGGTGGAGTGTCAGGAAAGGTTTCACAGATGAGCTGACCAAGGATAAGTATTGAAAGATGAGCTGATGTTCACTAGGTGACCTGGACTAGGGGTGAAGGAGAGAAGGGAAAACCAGAGAAAGCAGCAATAGCCAAGGCATAGGGGCAGGAAAACTCCTGGTGCACTGTAGGGACTCTAATAAGCTGGGGCGCTGGACTGACAAGAATCACAGTGAGGTTGGGACCAGGAAGGTGGTTGGAGACTGGATCATGGGTGGGCTTGAGTGCCTTGCCAAGGAGCTTGTACATCACGAGGGGAGGGGCAGTTGAGTCCCCCAGGACATAACTCTGATGCCTCATTTCTTGCCTCCATGAGGTCAGGACTCACTGATGGTGTTCCGGCCAGGATAACCATCAAACACCCAGAGACACCCGTAGTCAATGGGAGATATGACAGAGACAGAACATAGCACTCCGCTCAGGCTGCCAGCAGACCCAGATCAACACGTTGCCCGCCTCATTCTTTCTAGATATCCTGGACTCAGAATGCTGCCTGATGATCTTTTCTGGCTCAATGGACATCTCAGATCTGACCTCTGGCTTTCCTGGACTCTCAACGCCCACTTGATCCTTCTCCATCTCTGTTCGAGTCTCAAGATCTCAAACAGTGCCTTGGTGTGGCTGAGCAGGGCACCTGGCTGGATCTCCTGCCCCCTGAGCACTGTCCTGACAACATCCAGCCCAGACTGACTGCTTACTTATCACCATGCTGAGATGATGTAGTGAGTTGAAACTTCACCCCCATGTATCCTCTGTCCCTCTCCATCACCCACTCCCATCTTAGGACATTCATTTAAAAATGTAAGCTACTTTCAAATCATTAATTATAAAACCACACATGCCCATTTCACAAGCGTCAATAGTAAGAAGGGAATAAAATGGTAAACTGAAAGCAACCTCCTTTCCTCTCCTCCAATAGTCCTACTTTGCCATAGTAATGACTGTTCTATTTGTTGTGTGAGGTTCCAGAATTTTCTGTTTTCATTTATTGACTTATTCATTCACTCAACAAATATTTACTGAGTCCAAACAATGTGCAATTTGTAGACAACACAGAGGTGGTGTGAGCAAAGCAACACACAAGTCCTACCCTTATGTAATTCAAAGTCTGGCTGGGACAACAAACAGCCATCAAGTAATCACACAAATAAATGTACAGGTGCAACTGTGTGAAGTGCCATGAAGAAAAAGTACCTGTGTGTATAACCTGATATGCGAGCTAAAAAATTGTATCTAATTTAATTTGATTTCAAGTAATTATAAGCAAGACAGTTTTATCACAGTCACTAGCATCTGTTTTCCTTTGTTTGGGAAGTGCTTTGGCATACCTTTGCCTCTTTTTCTATAGAAATGCCAAATTCTTACTGATTTGTACAAGTTCTTATATTAAAGGAATTAGCCCTTTGCCTGATGTGTGTCATGCACATGTTTTCCTAGTCTGTCATCTGCCTTTGAGTATTTTTACAGTATTTTTCCAAGTAGAATTGTTTTCCTTTAACACAGGCAAACTCTCTGAGTTCTGGGTTTGGGGCAGTACGTTTTAAATTTAGGTATACAGGTGGTATCAAGAGCTCTTGAGGTTTTATATTCTTTATCAAGTTGAGCAAATACCCCCATTTCCTAGTTTACTGAGAGTTTTTATTAGGAATAAGTGCTGGATTTTGTCAAATGATTTTCTGTTCTTTTTTTTTTTAAAGATTTTATTTATTTATTTATTCATGATAATCACAGAGAGAGAGAGAGAGAGGCAGCGACACAGGCAGAGGGAGAAGCAGGCCCCATGCAGGGAGCCCGACGTGGGATTCGATCCTGGGTCTCCAGGATCGCGCCCTGGGCCAAAGGCAGGAGCCAAACCACTGCGCCACCCAGGGATCCCGATTTTCTGTTCTATTGATAGGTTATGTGATTTTTCTTCTCTAGCATGCTGATGTGATGGATTACATTAATTGATTTTTGAATGCTGTACCAGCCTTGCATACCTAGGATAAATCCCACTTGGTCATGGTATATAATTTTTTTAATACATTATTGGATTTGATTTGCTAGTATTTTGTTGAGGATTTTTTAAATCTATGTTCATGAGAGATACTTGTCTGTAGTTTTCTTGTGATATCTTTGTCTGGTTTTGCTATTAGAGCAATGCTTGGCTCACAGAATGATTTAGGAAGTGTTACCTCTGCTTCTATTTTCTGAGAAAGATTTTAAAGAACTGGTATAATTTCTTCCTTAAATGTTTGGTATAAGGCACCTGGGTGGCTCAGTGGTTGAGCGTCTGCCTCTGGCTCAGGTCATGATCCCAGTCCTGGGATTGAGTCCCACATTGGGCTTCCTGCAGGGAGCCTACTCTCTCTGCTTATGTCTCTGCCTCTCTCTGTGTGTCTCTCATGAAAAATAAATAAAATCTTTAAAAAGAAAAAATATTTGGTATAAATCATTGAATGCATCTGGCCTGGTGCTTTCTGTTTTGGAAGGCTATTGTTGATTCAATTTCTTTAATAGATATAGGCCTATTCAGGTTGTCTATTTCTTCTTGTGTGAATTTTGGTAAACTGAATCTTTCAAGGTATTGATCCATTTCACCTAGGTTATCAAATTTGTGGGCATAGGTTTATTCATAGCATTACTTTATTATTCTTTTAACAACCATGGAATCTGTAGTGATGTCCCCTTTTTCATTTCTAATATTAGTAATTCTTTTCTTAGTTATCCATTAGCCTGGCCAGAGGCTAAGTTATCAATTTTATCCATCTTTTCAAGGAACCAGCATTGGTCTCATTGATTTTCTCTATTGATCTCCTGTTTTTAATTTACGTCACCTCTAATTCTTATTATGTCTTTTCTTTTGCTTACTTTGGATTAATTTGCTCTTCTTTTTCTAGTTTCCTAGTGCAAAAGCTTAGATTATTGATCTTACATCCTTCTTTTTTAACACATGCATTCACTATAATAAATTTCTTTCTAAACACTGCTTTCTTTGCATCCGACAGATTTTGATAAGTCATGTTTTAATTTTCATGTTTAAAAACATTTTTAAAATTTCTTTTGAGATTTCCTCTTTGGCCCACATGTTATTCAGAAGTGTGTTACTTAACCCTCAAGTATTTGGGACTTTTCAGTTTTCTATTACTGATTTATAGTTAATTCCATTGTAGTCTAAGAACAGACATTGTATGATTTTTATTCTCTTAAATTTGTTAAGGTGTGTTCCACGGCCCAGAATGTGGTCTCACTTGGTGAATGTTCCATGTGAGCTTGAGAAGAATGTGCGTTCTGTTGTTGTTGGATGAAGTAGTTCATAGATGTTCAGTTTTGTTCAGTTAATGAATGAAGCTGTTGAGTTCAACTGTGTCCTTACTGCTGGATCAGTTCATTGCTGATAGAGAGGTGTGAAAGTTTCCATTTATAATAGTGGATTCATCTATTTCTCTTTGCAGTTCTGTTTTTGTCTTTTGTTTTTGAAAGGTAAGTTGAGGCTATTTTTACTGTTTCTTTCCCATTTTAATTTTAACTCAGTATCTTAAGTATCTGAGTATGGATCAATTAGTGAAATGGTCCCACTAGAAAGGGAAGGAGATGATGAGCAGTAGGGGTGGTATGGAGGTATATACCCATTTATGAAAACTTCTGGATTCATATTTGAATATACATATGTGCCGTGAAGAAAATTCAGCTTTACCAACCTATTGTCAACTCCCTGATTCTACTGTGTCTCACTGAGACTAAATAGATAAACACATGTTGAATTAATGAATGAGTTCTTGATGGGAGAGAGAAATAAGTTAAAAAAAAAGAGGTAAGTTTTAAAGAAAGGTGTTAATGATACATTAGCACCCTACTGAGGATTTCTCCCTATTAGAGAAATTAAAGGGGGCTGAAAAAAGGAATTTCACACCAGCTGTCAGAGCATTTTATGCCAAGGACAAATATTCACAGATTTCTTATCCCCGGGATACCTAGAAAGCACTTCCAGGTAATTGTGAGGGTACCTTCTATGGTGGAGGCCCACGTACTTGGCAGGGTTTCAATGAGAAATCTCTTTCCAAGGGAGTTTCTGCAGAGTAAGAGTGTGAGGATCATTTATATTCATAACGAAGGCCCCCAAGGCCTGTAAGATCCTGAATCACCCAAGAAAGATTAAATCATGTTCAACCAAGCTTTAGTGTTAAGTATATGTAATTGTATTCTAAGTCTTCCACGACTGATTATCTTTTATTAAACAGCCTGGTAACTACAGACTTATCATTTACTTGATACGTTATAGTGAGGAACTATTCGGTAGGATGTTTTAATAAGTTGAAATACCCTATGGCTGACCACATGGAATGACAGGTGTATGTGTGAGCGCGTGCGCGCGCATGTGCATGTGTGCATGCGTGCGTGCGCGTGTGCGTGTGTGTGTGTGTGTTTACAGGCCTAGAGAGATGAGGCCAACATTTTGAGATCTGGCTAAATGCTGCTGTTAACATAGTGTAGATGTTAATGGCACATAAAAGCATAAATCTGCCATTTGCAGCCATGCATGTGTACGCTGATATAAATAACTAATAGGGCTTTCACAATCCATCCAAAATACAAAGATTACTAAATTGGCTTTTAAAAACATTAGAATCCCATTAGGCCAAATTCAGCAGCTGATTACTGAGCAAAATAAACCACAAGAGGACTCTAAATTCTCCTTTGTTGCTGCTGTTAAAAGGTACTGTGCTTCCAGGGAGGCCATGGGCCCCTGGGGGAGTGAGCATACAGCTCTTGCTGGCACAGAGGGGCTCCATCCAGCTAAATATCTGGGTAGGGATGCTTCTGGAGAGATACCTCTTCCTAGCACCTGGTCTGGGAGTTCTGTCAAGGAATATATGAAGGAGACCAGATTTAACTCAAGTCACCCAGATAGAACTTCTCACCTCTCTTTATTATGGTCCCATCCCCTCCATAATTTTTTCTGCATATTTTCTTCCCTCCCTACCCCCAACTTCCACTATATTCCCCACCTGTTTTGCTTTTTGTATTCTGATGCTCTGACATCTAGGGTCCACAGGCCCTGGAGGGTCTACCTCTCCCTGGGTTAGCCAGTTCCTGACAGCAAATGGCTTGCCAGTGAGAGTGCTTTTCAAATGGGAACCAACCAATCCAGAGCCCACAGATTAAGATTTATTTATTCATGAGAGACACACAGAGAGAGGCAGAGACACAGGCAGAGGGAGAAGCAAGCTCCCTGTGGTGAGCCCAATTTGGGATTCAATCCCAGGACCCCAGGATCACGATCTGAGCCAAAGGCAGACACTAATCCACACTCCTTAATCAGGGTCTCAAGCTCCAGGTCACTATCCCCCCTGCCCTAATCACCCCAGGGCCAGCCCCGGTACCCCCGAACCCACTGAAACTACTCAAACCACATAGATCAATGGAACAGAATAGAGAATCCAGAAGTGGACCCTCAACTTTATGGTCAACTAATATTCGATAAAGGAGGAAAGACTATCCACTGGAAGAAAGACAGTCTCTTCAATAGATGGTGCTGGGAAAATTGGACATCCATATGCAGAAGAATGAAACGAGATCACTCTCTTGCACCATACACAAAGATAAACTCAAAATGGATGAAAGATCTAAATGTGAGACAAGATTCTATCAAAATCCTAGAGGAGAACACAGGCAACACCCTTTTTGAACTCGGCCACAGTAACTTCTTGCAAGATACATCCACGAAGGCAAAAGAAACAAAAGCAAAAATGAACTATTGGGACTTCATCAAGATAAGAAGCTTTTGCACAGCGAAGGATACAGTCAACAAAACTAAAAGACAACCTACAGAATGGGAGAAGATATTTGCAAATGACGTATCAGATAAAGGGCTAGTTTCCAAGATCTATAAAGAACTTATTCAACTCAACAGCAAAGAAACAAACAATCCAATCATGAAATGGGCAAAAGACATGAACAGAAATCTCACAGAGGAAGACACAGACATGGCCAACACGCACATGAGAAAATGCTCTGCATCACTTGCCATCAGGGAAATACAAATCAAAACCACAATGAGCTACCACCTCACACCAGTGAGAATGGGGAAAATTAACAAGGCAGGAAACCACAAATGTTGGAGAGGATGCGGAGAAAAGGGAACCCTCTTACGCTGTTGGTGGGAATGTGACTGGTGCAGCCACTCTGGAAAACTGTGTGGAGGTTCCTCAAAGAGTTAAAAATAGACCTGCCCTACGACCCAGCAATTGCACTGCTGGGAATTTACCCCAAAGATACAGATGCAATGAAACGCCAGGACACCTGCACCCCAATGTTTATAGCAGCAATGTCCACAATAGCCAAACTGTGGAAGGAGCCTCGGTGTCCATCGAAAGATGAATGGATAAAGAAGATGTGGTCTATGTATACAATGGAATATTACTCAGCTATTAGAAATGACAAATACCCACCATTTGCTTCAACGTGGATGGAACTGGAGGGTATTATGCTGAGCGAAATGAGTCAATTGGAGAAGGACAAACATTATATGGTCTCATTCATTTGGGGAATATAAATAATAGTGAAAGGGAATAGAAGGGAAGGGAGAAGAAATGGGTAGGAAATACCAGAAAGGGAGACAGAACATGAAAGACTCCTAAGTGGGAAACGAACTAGGGGTGGTGGAAGGGCAGGAGGGTGGGGGTGGAGGTGAATGGGTGACGGGCACTGAGGGGGGCACTTGATGGGATGAGCACTGGGTGTTATTCTGTATGTTGGCAAATTGAACACCAATAAAAAATAAATTTATTATTAAAAAAAAAAAAACTACTCAAACCAGTCAATTCTGAATCTGCTTACCTTCCTCACCAGCTCCTTTCAATGGAAACTGCAATAAAGACTCATTTGCCCACATTCCCACTTTCCCTCTGCCTCCTGACCTGTCCTGGTGCTTCCCTGTGTGCCCCCTCCCTTGAGGGTGTGACAGCCCCCTCCGCCCCCCCCCCCCCCCCACCTCGGGAACTGAGAGTCATAAACTATCTTTTCAAACTATCTCTCTTGATCTGTTGGCCTCACTGTACCTCAGATTTCCTATCAGTGTACTACATTTTTAAACACCCTACCCCATGGAATTTTAATACCAGAGACACGCTGTGTGTTTATATAGTGGTTCTTTGGAGCATCACAAACCATGGTAATGCCTAAGGGTCATTTTGCTCCACCATGAACCAATTTTCATTCCTTGTCACTATATTGCCCTCACTCTAAACCTGGGAGTTTAACCCTTGCTGTACATGAGAACAATTTGGGGAGTTTTAGAAGGTACCTACACCTGGTCCCCCACCCCAGACCAATTAAACCAGAATCTCTGGGGACAGAGATTTTTTTTTCTTTTTAAAAGCATTCTCCTGGGTGATTCTAATCTGCATCCAGGCTGAGAACCTTAGTTAGCCCAAATCAGCACTGCTGCTCCCCCCATCCCCCATCTACCTTTACAGAAGAGAAGAGCCACAGGGAAAAAAACAAATGACTCGGGGCTCTACGGCACTTCCACACTTCTGGAAGCTCTATCCCATCTGATGGCAGGAGCATGGTATTTAGGTGTGTAGATAAGTGCTGGACAATTGTTACAGCCAGTTGTAGTAGGCTGAGTGGTTGCCCCCAATATCTGTGTCCTAACCCCAGAACACCTGGCACATGATCTTCTTTGTTAAAAGGGTCTTGAGGATTTAAGTAAGGATTGCCAGATGAGCTCATCTTGAATTTAGGATGGGCCCTAAATCCAATGACATGTGTTTCTTATAGAGAAAGGCAGGGGGGATCTGAGACACAAAGACAGAGATTGAAGGAGGCAGAACCTGGAGTGATGGGCCTCCAAGCCGGAGAAGAGCAAGGAAGCTGGCAGAGGCCCCGCTCAGATTTACCCTCAGAGCCTCCAGGACGTACTAATCCTGCAAACACTTTGACTTCGGACCTCTGGCCTCCAGAACTGTGATAGAAGACATTTCTGGGATTTTAAACCTCTCAGTTTATGTTTGTGATGGTTTGTTTAATGCAGCTGGAGGACTGATTTCTCTGTGATTTTAAATCTCCTTCTAGAGCCAAGCCCTGGAGCTCATGACCACCTTCTCTATTTCAACAACTTTCCATGGCTTCCTGCTGCCTGGCGGATAAGATGGAAAGTTCTCAGCCAAGCACTGAAACACTTCTAGGACCTTTACCCTACCTAGCTGTCCAACCAAATGTTGTAGGACTTCTAAAGTAACAGAGGGACTCACTTCCCTTGCTATGGCTCCCACCTCCATGCCTCTGCTCGCAAGGTTCCTCCTATTTCGAAATGCCTTTCCTTGGCTTTTTACAGGGAGCAATTCCATCTTCAAGGCACAGCTCAAATGCTACTTTCTTCAGCAAGCTGCCCTGATTTCCCCAAATGGCTAGGATCCTTCTTCCCACAGCAGGGTGACTTATGGAACTTCTACATCCATCCAGTGTTGTGTCAAGACAATATCACTGATGAAAAACAAGAGTTAAGATTTTGTGGCACTTGCCGCGAGCCAGGCATCATTCTGAGCATTATACACGTATTAACTATTTTAATCCTTATAACACTCTTTGCAGTTGGCATTATTAAAGATTAGACTAAGGCATGTGTGCAAATGTGCAAACACATACATACTCTTTCACTCTCTGTATGTACATCTACACACACATATATATATATATATATATACACACACACACATTTATAGCCTACCCATTGTGTGTGTGTGCATGCATGTGTGTATATGCATGTGCAAGCATGGATAATCACAATGCCTTCTAGGGGTGCCTGGGTGGCTCAGTGGCTTAAGCATCCAACTTTTGACTTTGGCTCCAGTCACGATCTCAGGGTCGTGAGATTGGGCCCCATATCAGGCTCTGCACTCAGTGGGGAGAGTCTGCTCAAGATTCTCTCCCTCTCTCTCTGCTCCTCTCCCTATTAGCACACAAGTATGCTCCCTCTAAGTAAAACCTTTTTAAAAAATGTCTCCTAGTACAAAGATTTGTGCCACATAGAAAAATGACACACTTTCTGCCTAGAAGGACTCTCTCCACAGATAGGAATACCCATTTTGAAAATCTGTGTTTTGTTGTTTAGGACGATGTCATGAAATCATGGGCCTAAAAAGCTGGGAGTGCTTAGACAGCACTAGGTTCAGCCCCATCCCTGAGTCAGCACAAATATTTTCTGAGTGCCTGTTACGTGCCAGACCCTTGGCATGAGAGATGGTGAGGCAGGGTCACTCATTCTGAGAACTTACAGCTAAACTCTTTGTTTTGGAGATGAGAAAACAAAGGTTTAACCAGGGAGGTTAAGTAACTTCCCTGAGGTCACACTAACTTGGTTTAATCCCATTTCTGGGTAATGGAAAGCCACTTCCAGTTCCAGGCATGAATTGCCACTTTTGAAAGAATCAGAATGCAATTCTATATTCCTAATGTCACATGATAGGCAAGATAATGATTCCCCCAAGATGTTCACATCCTAATCCCTTGAACCTGTGAAGATATTGAGAGAGAGAGAGAGAGAGAGAGAGAAGAGAAATTGAAGTAGCTGATGGAGCTGAGGTTGATAATCAGCTGACTTAAAGGTAAGGAGATTGTCCTGGACTATCCGAGGGGGCCCAGCACACTCATGAGAGTCCTTCAAGGGGAGAGAGGCAGGGAGAAGAGCCACTGTCGGAGTGATGCAGTGTGAGACAGACTCAATGGGCCACCAGCCAAGGAATGTGGGCAGCCTCTAGATGCTGGAAAAAGCAAGAAAAGGGATTCTCCCCTGGAACCTCCAGAAGATAACACAGCCCTGACGACACCTGTGAGACTCGGCTTGGACTCTGATTGCCAGAACTGCGGGAGAATAAGTTCTCTTGTTTTGGCCACTCAACTTGTGGTGATTTGTTACAGCATCCACAGGAGACTAATGCTCCCTGCAATTAGGCTGAGCCTGACAAAGCTCCTCAGGGGGCCTGCTGGGGTCATTCTGAAGTAAGCAGCACTTATCTTTCTAGAATCCCGGACATTCAATCTCATGTTAAATCTTATTAGGATTTGTTTTCAGCCAGGAGACTCCCATCAGCCTTTAACTTTTTCCCTTGATAGGTCTATTTCAGAGTTTAATGCAGAAATAGAGATGACCAAAGAATGCCATTTTTCATAACTTTCTTTCTCAATTCTTCCAGACACTTCTTCCTTGGCCTCTAGATCTCTGTCATTTTATTTTTAGAAACACTCTCTGTGTTCATTCCTTGTAGCCCATGGAAGAAGTGACTTTCAGGGGCCCGTGTTGCTCTCTCATGCCCCCTAGCCTCCTTTCTTTTCTCAGTTTCTGTGTCTTTTGAGACGGTCTTCAGCTTTGGGGATGTGCTTCAGATCCCAGGCCCTCCTGACAGGGACGGAAACAAGAGAGGCTTACAGAGAGGAGCCAGGCTTCAGTTTTTGGCATGAGGAGGGGGAACCACTCCTGCCCACTGATGCCCATCTGGGCCCTCCGATGTCCTCTCTAGTGCCCATCTGGCCTCTGTCAGGGATGGGGCCAGACAGCTGAGATGGGAATGGGCCACTTCCAGGAGAAAGAAGGGTGTGTCTGCCGTTTCAGTGAGGGAGGTGGGCAACAAAGGGCTTCTCTAGGGACTTAGAGAATCAGAGCACCGGCTGACACCAAAAAGCTGTTCCTCCTGGGAATGTGAGGGATTGTGAGAAGTGCCTCATCAGTCATCATTCAACAAAATGTTCACTGAAAGCCTTCTTAATGCCAGGTTCTGTGCTGGGGATATAGATGATGACAGTGATCAGGGTGATGGCGGTGGTGCTGCTGCTGCTGCTGCTGCTGCTGATGGTGGCGCTGATGGTGATTATGATTATGATGATGATGATGATGATGGTGATGATGGTGCTGGTGCTGGTGGTACCTGATGGTCATGATTATGGTGCTGATAATGACGATGATGATCATGGTGATGCTGATGGTGCCACTGGTGCTGATGGTGCTGGTGGTGGTAGTAATGGTGCTGATGGTGCATGACAGTCATGAAGATGACAATGGTGGTGCCTGATGGTCATGATGACATTGCTAATGGTGATGATGATGATGAATGGTGAAGATGCTTATGATGACAGGGCTGCTGCTGCCGCTGACGGTGATGATGGGAGAGGACACCCACCAGGTATCAAGCACTGTTCTAAGTACCTGCCAGATACTCATACATTTTGTGTTTTCAGGTGGCAGGCATGAAATATTTGCTGAACTAATAAATCAAGGATGACTTGGTCCCTACCACCCTAAGCTCACAATGAGGGGCAAGAGCATGCAGAGCAGAATGAAGGGAAGATGGGAGAGGGGAAACAGAGATAGAAATGGTAATGAGACACAGAAAGACAGAGCAGTGGTCAGGTGTATAGGCTCTTGAGCCAGACTGCCCAGGTCTAAATCCTATGAACTCTGTTAACTCTCTGGCCCAATTCATAACTCTTTCTCTGCCTGCCTCCTCATTTGTAAGGTGGGGGTGATAGGAAAGTCATGGGGTGATGGATATGTATCCACACTGAACAGATCTGGTGCACAGTAGAGGCTCATAACCCGTGTTTCTTGTCACCTGCTCAGTAGAATTCACCTAAGCCACTCAGGGGCAGACTTGGTTGCTTCAGGTTTCTATTTGGTTTCTCCCCCAGACTAGTTCTCAGCATCTAATTGGGAGTCTTTCTCACTTCTATTCTTGCTGCCATCCTGGACACCAAAATCCCCACTTCTGATTAAACTTGGTTTCCCATTTTGCATCTTGGTCTCTCTCCCACCAAGTAAGGACTTCATGTGACATTTGAGCTGAGACTTTAGGAATGTGTAATTTCAACAAGGGAAGGCACTATTTAGAAAGGAGCAAGGAACTGTCCAGCTAGAAGGAGAAAGTGGGGTAGGAGAGGTACACTCTTGATGGAAATTCTGGGCAGCGGGCTGTGCCTGAGGATGAGGCAGGAGCCTGGGGGCAGGAGGCAGAACTACATATGAAGAGCCTTCATCAGGACACCTGGGTGGCTCAGCGGTTGAGCAGCTGCGTTCAGCTCAGAACGTGGTCCCAGGGTCCTGGGATCAAGTCCCACATGGGGCTCCCCACAGGGAGCCTGCTTCTCCCTCTGCCTGTGTCTCTGTTTCTCTCCCTGTCTTAAATTAAATAAATAAATAAATAAATAAATAAATAAATAAATAAATAAATAAAATCTTTCAAAAAAAAAAAAAAAGAAAAGTCTTCATACCATGCCACTGTAACATTTTAGAAGGTCAATGGGAAACCATTAAAGTTTCCAAAGCTTTATAAACTTACAGTTGTTATGGACATCCTAGAGGGTGGTGTTGATCCTAGTGGTAGCATTCATCCCAGCCCCAGTGGAGGTTGCAGTCATAATAGATTAAGAGCAGCAATAATAATTATAGGAGCATCAGCACGATAGAGATTGAGCACCATCGTTTTCATAATTAACTGTCATTGCACTTGTCATGTGCCATTCTAAATACTTGGAGTTTCAGCTCATGGGATCCACACAATAATCACAGGAGGTCACTACTATCATTATCCCCGTTGTTCAGATGAGAAAACAGAGTCAGGGAAGAGTGATGTGACCTGGCAAAGCTGCACTGGAACCCAGACATGCAGGACTCAGGCACAGTGAGAGGCTGCCTTGGCTTGCCTGGTGAGAAGTGGGTGTCAGGAACCCGATACCTCATGAGGCAGGGAGGACTCCTGGAGGAGAGGCCCTGAGAGGTGACTGTGGGGTCCTGGCTGAGCCATGGAGGTGGTGGTTGAGGGGCTGCCAGTCCCTGCCTCTCTGATGCCAGGGAGGGGCCCCGGGACGGCTGCACTCTGTCCTAGTCAGACAGGCCTGTGATTAGCCCCCTCTGTAGGCCTCCAGCCAGCTGGGGCTGGCCTGCCTGGCCATCACCCCCAGGGTGTGGGGGTCGGGCTGGGTCCCCGGGCCTCACTGCTGTCTGCCTGGGGTCTGGGGTACTCACAGGAGCAGAGCAACATCACAGCAGGGCTGGACGGGTCAACTGAGCCTGACTCCCCGCCCCCCCCCCCATCCCCAGGCTGGACGAGGGCCAAGTGGTCCAGCAGGAGGCAATGACTAAGGCAAAATGTAATTACCTCAATTGCAATTTAGCTCTGCTCTCTGCAAAACATGTCACGTCCCCCTACCACTCCCCCTTCCCTGTCGCGGAGGAAAGAATGTTCCTGAGGACAGCTGGAAGTACATGGAGCCTCAGGTGCCAAAGGTGCCTCAGGTGCTTCTGAGAGAGGACCCTTGGGCAGGTGGAGGTCCTGGCCCCACGCTGCCTTCCCCTGGGCCCTGAGAAGTGACTACCCGCCTGCTCCCTATCTATCCATTCCCCGGCTCTGGTAGTGACAGCTCCCCTGTGTCCCCCATGATCCCGGCAGGAGGCAGAGCTTAAAAGGCCTGTTCTGCAGGCTCCAGGGGGACTGCAATGCCATCTTCCGTGCCTTGATTAAGAATGATCCTGGGGCCCTGCTGCAGGAGAGGCTGGCTCCCCTGACAGTGCCAGGAACAGGAGAGGAGAGCAGCGGTGCAGGGCGAGGGCCCCTCTCCCCCAGGGCCAACTGCTCAGCCTGAGGGAGGGGGCACAGGAGGGGAGCCCGAGGCCTGTGGGGGATAATTAGGTATTCTAGAGCCATGGGGGAGGGCCCAGGCTTGGATAGCCCGCAGAGAACATTGGAGAGAGGGAGGGGCAGGTGTCCAATGACCTCTTGGCTCCTGGCCCCTGTGAGGTGGAGCCTTGGAGCAGGGGCCACTGGCTCTCTGGCTACACCCAGCCCAGGCTGAAGAGTCTTGTGGCCCCCGGCCTTTGGTCAACTGTTGGCAGGGCTCCCTCCGGTATCTGGTCAGCTCTCCTTACCCCTGACTTTCCCAGACGCTTCACCAGCATTTCAGCAACATGGGTTAGTCCTGCCTTTTCTGCCCGGCCCCGAGATCGTGGAAGAGAGGGACGTGACAGGACTCATCCCACGAAGCCTAGTGCTTTCCTGGGAATCCCACCATGCTTCCTAGATCTCTTTTGCTTCCACCCAAGAACCAGGATTCAATTCTTGAGAGGCTCCCACACAGTCTGTGTGCCTGAAGCCGAACAGAGCTCGGCTCATGTCTGCCTGCTGCCTGCCTCTCTCTCTCTTCCCTTTCTTTTTTAAGATTACTTATTTGAGAGACAGTGCACGTGAGCAAATGGGGGGAGTGGCAGAGGGAGAGGGAGAGAAGCCCCACCGAGCACAGAGCCCCATGCGGGCCTCAATCTCAGGACCCTGAGACTATGACCTGAGCCGAAACTAAGAGTCAGATGCTTCACTGAATGAGCACCCCCACCCTGGCACCCCTGCCCTCCTTTCTTAATGACTGTGTGGCTTTGGACAAGCCACTTGACCCCTCTGAGCCTCAATTCCTACATCTGTAAAATGTGGATAATAATACCTCCCTTTGCAGGCTTGTTGCAAAGTCTAAGAAGGTAACATACCGTTTCACTTTCCTAGGGCTGTCAGAACAAAGTACCACAAACTCACTGGCTTCAGCAACATGCTTATGGTCTCCTAGTTCTAAGGCTGGACATCCAGGATCAAAGCGTTGGCATTGTTGGTTCCCCCAAGAGCAGTGTCAGAGAATGTGTCCCACGCTTCTCCCCGAGCTTCTGGTGATTTGCTGGTGCTCCTCCGCACTCTTGGAGAGCAGAAATCATCACCCAATCCCCAGTTTCATCTTCACATCTGCAAACCCTGTGTGCATGTGCACGTGCACCTGTGCCCAGAGTCCCCCTCTGTTAACAGGATGCTGTTATCGTGGACTAGCAGTGCACCCTGCTCTGGGATAACCACATCTGCAAGGGACCTGTCTCCAAATAAGGTGACAGTCTGAAGGACTCTGAAGGGTCACAGTTCAAACCATAACCCCCGTATGTGAAGACACCAAAGATGGAAAAAGTTCTCAAGAAATGCCAGACCCTCTTCCTTCCCCATGAAAGAGAAGCTAGCCTCAGGGGCGACAAGTCTCCAGCAATCTGGGGCTCCTTAGCTGAGGATGCAGGTTCCGCCAGGTGGGAAAGTGCTGCCCCCGAGTGCTGTCAAGGGCTCTGCCTTAGTGCCCTGGCCTCACCCTCCCACCAGGGATGCCTTGCCCCAGAGAACACGTCCTAGTTCCACTCGGAGGCCAGTCTCTGCTTGACGGCTTCACTCGCGCCGGAGAGCCAAGGGACAGGGGGAGAGGCCAACCCTGCCCGGGGCTTTCTGCCCAGGTGGCCCTGCAGGGACCCCGAGCTGGGAGGCCCAAAGAGCTGCCCCGGGCCCCGAAAGCTACTCCTCTGCTCTGGAGCTTGGCCTTTTCCCTCTGTTTTCTATCACGAAAGAGCCTTCTTTTCTCTCCTCCTTGGCCCTGGGGAAGCATAGCTCCTCTCTCCAGCCCGGGAGGGTTCACATGCTTCCTGTTTGTCGAATATCATTTTGATCTTAACAGCAGCACCGTGAAAACAATACCTACTAAACACTGATGCTCGTGGCAGTACGACCAGCACCAGCACGAGTTCCTTCCAGATTCTCAGCCGCCCTCCCTCCAGGGGGTTATCTCCTGGAGGGCGACTGGCAGCCCGAGGGCACGGAGCTAATAAATAAGCAGAGAAGTCAGCAGGAGGTTTCCCCCCATGACTGTCCCTGCTGTCCCCAAACCCCAAAAGGTGCCGGCTTGAACTTCGACACTGTTTTCTTTGGCTGTGTTGAGTGTGGTTGGTTGCCCTCCTCCAGGAAGGGCTGGGCAGACCTCGCAGTGGGGAGAGGGAAGTGTCTAGAAGGGAGGAAGGAGAGAGGATAGGGAGGGAGGCAGGGGACCATCTGAGGGCCTGGGGCCCAAGACGTAGACGTGGGGGGGTTGTGTGTGGTCCACGTGGCTAAATTGTGGGCAGTGGCACCTGTGTCTCACGAGAGGCGTGGGGCTCTGGTGGGAAAGACACCACCCATGGCGCCCTTTTCTCTGGACAGGCGCTTTGTCCCTGACGCCCAGCCTCCCCACCTGTGAGGCGGAGAGGGCCAGTGCATGCCACGCGCGGCTGCGCCAACACCCACTTCTCAGACGGGAAAGCGGTGCGGGCTCGGGGAGTCGCAGTAGGAGGTGCCAGGGGGTGGAGGTGGAGGGAAGCTTCCAGGAAAGGGGCAGGGGACAGGGATCGTTTCTACTCTCAAAATCTCCATTCTCCTCCAAGGGCTTTAGAGACCTAATTTTAGAGTCTTCTGGGAGAATTGCTCCTTCTTACGACCCTGCCCCCGCAGCCCCTGGACCCCAACAGGCTGGCACCACGACTCGGTCGTGTTATTGGCTGAAATGGTCTATCACCGTCAACGCCTCCATCCCACCCATCGGCAAGGACTGGGTTCCAGTCCGCCTGCAGCTCTGGTTCTCAGCTCAAGGTCTGGGACAAAGGGAACGTCTCGCTGACATCTGTTGGATGAACAGATGAATGACTGGGGGAAAGAGGGAACAAATGCCTTTAGAAGGAAACGGCTTGCTTCTGCGGCCACATTCCCTCCTGTTTATTAATGTTGTGAGCAGACTGAGGACAGAGCTGAAGACCCCGCGTGTGCACCTGCTCTCATCCACAGGACGCCAAGGGGCGAGGCACGTAGCTAAGGGCTATTATTCACGTTATATTACGAACCAATGATGGATCCGTGGAGAGCTGGTCTTCTCCTTATCCTTGGTCTCAGAGCATCTGATCCCTTGGCGACAGGAGCCTGCCTACTCAGAGGTCCAGGTACCTTAGGAGGTGTGGCCCCAGCAGGCTTTGGAGCCAGGTGGATGGGAATTCTAATGTGGTTTTGGCCAGTGACTCAGGCTCTCTGAGCCTCTTTCCTCACTTACAAAAGGAGCCATCCAGAGTCAAGGGTGGTTATAAAGACTGAATTTAAGTGAGGCAATTATTTAAAAGCTCCTGGCATGGTCCTGGAAACACTGTCTGTGGCTAACACAGGACAGCACCCTTTCTCCCCTGATCCTCACTGTAGGTCAAGAAAGCAAATTGCTTTGCCCAACCACGCCTCAGTTTCTCCCTCTGTGAAGTGGGGCCAATAATAGCTGCCCAGCCTCTTCATAGGACTGTTGTAAAGAGATGAAGAAAATGAAAGTGCTCTGTAACATCAATGTACCAAGGGGAAAGGTGTTTATGTTATAGTTGACACCTACGGGCATTTGTTCCAACTCAATTCCTGTGGGCGTGAGAGTGTCCGGGGTTGGCTTCCCTGCTGAGTACCACATGCCTCTCCCTCAGCACCACCATCTCTGATCCTGTCGTCTAAGAAATCTGGGGGCAGTCCTATGCCACTATTTGTGTCCATCCCCCCGGTCTGGATGGAATAATATTCTTACCAAAGTGGATGGTGTTCTTACCAACCCACTGCAGGGACAATTTTTCCAGTCTCAGTGGTGACAGTTGGGCTTGTCACCCAGGACAGGGTTGTCACCATCCACCACGGGCCTGTGATAGCCTCCCTCTCAGGAGTACTGACTGGCCGTGGGGACTGGGAATACGTGCAAGTGCCACCCCACTATCTCCCCAAGCAGCCCTGCATTCAAGCAGTAAACCCAGGAAGGCGGAGGAGGGCTGAGGAAAGCTGCCCCTGCGTGTACTAGACCCTGGGGACGGTCACTCCCTTCGGCATGTTAGGGCAGCCCGAGCAAGACAGGGGTAGATACTCAGTGTCTATGGACACAGATAATTAACAAGTGGGTTTTACTTTTGCAATGGGTCAATTATTCCCTAACTGTTGCATTTAATATAATTTTTGTCAAAGCATATCTTACATGCTTCAGGGTAGCTCCCTATGCAATGGAGCCCTGCAACACATTCCAAAAAAAATTTTTTAAGAGCTCGAGGCTGTGGTTTATTGAACTGTTTCATTAACTGGAGACAGTCAGGTGGTTTCCACTTGGGAACGATTACCCAAAATGTCAACAACCGAGATTCGTGGGTAACAGCACACACACATGCACACACATGCACACACACACACAGAGCTTCTCTGAAGTCTGGATTATTCTGAGGACGGCTTCTGGGAATTCACAGCACTGGATCAGGATAAGAACCATTTTTTTTTAAATGGCTTCTGACCTGTGTTGCCAAATTCATTTTCTATAGGTTGTGCCCCAAGGGAGAGACAAGAGTGACAATCTCACCATATTTTGTCAGCACTCTGTCTTGTTCCGGGATCGCCAGAATCTGAAGCCAGATACTATGCTGTGAATAGAGGTATTACAAAGAGAGCTTGAGATATCCTTTTATTTCCTCTTGGAAATCACAGTCATCTTTGATGCTTCTTTCTTTCTTAGACCTCAATGATAGTCACTCACCAAATCGAATGGTTTCTTCTGTGCTAAGTCCTCTTACACATCTTTCCCATCTCTGTACATTCATCTCCAGGCCAGGCCCTTAACCTCCCTGCATGCACTGTTCCAATGACCTCTCTGGGGACCTCCTGTAGGGGGGGTGTCTCTCTCATCTGGGTCATCTCACCCAATTCCTCTCTTAAAACAACATTTTGGATGGTGGTGGTGGTTGCACAATACTGTGAATGTACTTAATGCCACTCATCTGTACGCTCTGAAAATGCTTAGAGTGGTAAACTCCATGTTATGTTTATTTCACCGCAGTTAAACAAAAAATCTTTTGATTGCTTCCCCGCTCAGAGAGCTTCAGGGGCCCTGTGTCTACCAGACACAAGTTCAAAGTGTTCAGCCTTGCTTTCAAAGTTCTCCACAAATTGTGACGTAACAGTAATCCTGACGGACGCTGAGCCAGTACTGGGGTAAGCGGTTTACAGGCCCTGTCCTGGTCAATCCTCACGTGGCTCCCAAGAAAGATGGATGATCAGGTGAGGAAATCAGGGCACAAAGAGATTTCTTCCTTTTAGAATCAACGGTATTGTGGGATAAGCATTTACCGACAAGACAACATCCATTTTAAGTGTACAGACGGATGAGTTTTGACAAAGGTACAACTTGTATAGCTAAGCCCCTAACCATCCCCCAAGCCCAAAGAGGTTTAGCCAGCCAAGGGTATACAGCTAACAAAAGTGGCTGAGAATTGGAGGCAGGTCTGATTCTGGAACCAAATACCTGGCCCCTCGTCCCCCTTGTATCTTCCAGTACCTTCTAGTTAGGACTTCTCTGACATGTCTCATTGATGGCAGCCCCTTGTACCTGAACCATACCCTCCATCTCCCACCCTGCACTGGAATGCCACCCCTTCTCCCCCGGCTTGACCCAATCCCACTCCTTCTTAGGACCTTGGTTCTAATCTTTTCTCCTCCAGGAAGTCTTTTTGCCTTGACCCAGCTGGCCCAAAGGCAGGTCCCCTCCCCTCTGAATGCCTGTTGCCTTGTGATCTGTGTCACTTTTTTTTTTTTTTAAGATTTTATGTATTTATTCATGAGAGACAGAGAGAGAGAGGCAGAGACACAGGCAGAGGGAGAAGCAGGCTCCCTGCGGGGAGCCCGATGTGGGACTCGATCCCAGGACCCCAGGATCACTCCCTGAGCCCAAGGCTCAACCACTGAGCCACCCAGGTACCCCTGTGTCACCTCTTGGACTCTGCTCAAATACTCAATCGATGGTGATCAAATACCATTGTTATTTGGTGGATTAAAAAAAATTGTCCGTTGGTGGGAATGTGAACTGGTGCAGCCACTCTGGAAAACTGTGTGGAGGTTCCTCAAAGAGTTAAAAATAGACCTGCCCTACGACCCAGCAATTGCACTGCTGGGGATTTACCCCAAAGATACAGATGCAGCAAGATGCCGGGACACCTGCACCCCGATGTTTACAGCAGCAATGTCCACAGTAGCCAAACTGTGGAAGGAGCCTCGGTGTCCAACAAAAGATGAATGGATAAAGAAGATGTGGTCTATGTATACAATGGAATATTCCTCAGCCATTAGAAACGACAAACACCCACCATTTGCTTCAACGTGGATGGAACTGGAGGGTATTATGCTGAGTGAAATAAGTCAATCGGAGAAGGACAAACATTATATGTTCTCATTCATTTGGGGAATATAAAAAATAGTGAAAGGGGAAAGGAGAAAAAATGAGTGGGAAATGTCAGAGAGGGAGACATGAGAGACTCCTAACTCTGGGAAACGAACTAGGGGTGGGGGAGGGGAGGTCGGTGATGGGCACTGAGGGGGGCACTTGATGGGATGAGCACTGGGTGTTATTCTATATGCTGGCAAATTGAACACCAATAAAAAATAAATTTATAAAAAATAAAATAAATAAATAAATAAATAAATAAATAAATAAATAAATAAATAAATAAATAAATTTGTCCTTTACCTCTCCTGGACCAGTTGATCCCCTGAGTCTTTCTGGCAACGACTGTGATTTTGTGACTACAAAAATGTAGCTGGGATCTTGGTCAATCAGTCAAAGACCAACCCCACTGGAATGAAAGGGGAAAAATTATATTTGCTGCCATAGTTCCTGGTGCCAGAATTCATGGGGTCTTACTCCTTATGAGCAATAGGTGAGGTCTCTGAAAAGGCAGCCAAGTCACACTGAATACCAGTGAACGTGGCAGGTACCATCCTTTCCTTCTCCTGGGAAAGCCTCCCAGCCAAGTCAAACAGGCCCTGGCAGAGAGCTTTGGCCTTTTCCTAATGGTATTTGGAAAGTAGAGGCCTCATGTCTCAGGCACCAATATGAGGCAGAAATAATAAGCCGAGAGGAATGAAGGAAAGAAAGAACACAGCAGCCAAAAAAGGAGGGCTTCCTATTCCAGAGGAATTCTCTCCTTCCTCACCCACTTCTTTGAGGCAGTCACCATGTAGGGCACTGGAGCTCCAGTGATAAATAAGCTGATCTGTGCCAGGCACTAGGGTGTGGAGGGAGGAAGTGCGTTTCTGCCCTCGAGCAAAAACCGAGAAGAGATGGATGTGGATGCACTTCATTGCAACACAACAGAGTGTGTGCTATTTAAGAGCCTCTGTTTCCCATCTGTAAAATGGGGATAGTAACTACCTGGGGCAAAATGGTGAACAAACTGGCCTCGGATGATAGATTTCCTGGGTCCAAACTCCCAACTGGCCTGTTTCGCAGCTGTAGGACTATGGGAAAGTCACTTAACCTCTCTGTGCCTTGGTTTCCTTATCCGTAAAATGGTGATGATTAGGTGCCTACCACTTAGAACTGTTATGAAGGTTAAATTAGTTCATCCATGTGACATGCTTACAACGACGCCTGGAACAATGTTCTAGAACAATGTTCCATGAACAACAGTGATTATATGCTCTTCAGAGCCCCTTGCAGGGCCTGAGGAGGATATGGTTAGCTTTGTCTTGGGCTTGGGTGGCTAAAGGGGTTTCTCAGTAGGGAGGCTACTGAAGTGGACCTTGCAGGATGCATAGAAGTTTGCTACATGGAATGTGTGTGTGTGCGTGCGTGACTGTGTGTGTGTTAGAGGTTGGCCATCCTTTCCTATAAAGGGCCAGACAGTAAATACTGTCAACTTGGTGGGACCACATGATCGCTGTGGTAACTATTCAATTCTGCTGTTGAATGAGCACGGCTATGTCCCAATAAAACTTTATTTACAAAAATAGGTCCTCAGGCCATACTTTTCCAACCTCTGAGTTGGAGGATTCAAGGGACACAGCCCTTATTTATGGTGGTAGTAGGCCTGGCTGTGCTCCATTAGATAAATGGATTTTTTTGTTGTTTTTTTTTATGCAGAACTGATCCTCGGGCTCTTTTCCATAGCAGAATTATAAATATTTCTTTAAAACATATTAAAACTGGGGATCCCTGGGTGGCTCAGTGGTTTAGCACCTGCCTTCAGCTCAGGGCATGATTTGAGTCCTGGGATCAAGTTCCGCATCGGGCTTCCTGCAAGGAGCCTGTTTCTCCCTCTGCCTGTGTCTCTGCTTCTCTCTCTCCCTCTGTGTGTGTGTGTGTGTGTGTGTGTGTGTGTGTGTCTCATGAATAAATAAATAATATCTTTTTAAAAAAACATATTAAAACTAACTGGCAGGGAAATTAATGCCCAGATAATCATCCCTTTATGCTGTGTGTAGGGGTGGGGGGAGAGGGAGAAAGAGAGAGACAGACAGACAGAGATACAGTACACCTGCATCCCTGCCCATGCCAGAGAAAGCATCCCAACATCTTCCCTCCCTGGCTGATGTTCCTGGGAGCCATGAAGTCTCAAGAGGAGGTAGCTCTGGATGGCACGAAGTCTGCCCTTTTCAGAAGTCCTCAATGCCGGCCACCTTGAGGAGAGAGGCTGGACAGATGCTGGTGCTCTGAACCTCCTCCATCATATCCCAGTCGGGTCATGCCCTCCCCCCCCCACGGGTTCTACCTAGAGAGGCTGGGCTGGTATGTGACTGTCCTGTCTGCCTGCATCGGAGCCCCGGCTGCATCCCCTGACCCCACATCTGGGTAGAATTTTCAAATGTTGTCTGTGGAGCCAGGATGGGATTTACAGATGAGGCATCCTAGAAAGAACATGAGCTTTGGTACCAGGTTCAAATTCCACCTCTGCCATTTACTAGCTCAGTGATCTGGGACTTCTCTCCAAACCTCAGTTTCTGATCTATAAAATGGGTTGCTGTGAGAATTTAATGAGGCAGTGGATGCTAAGTAACCATGGCAAGCACATTATTGAGAATCCAATGATCTTGGCTATCTTCATGTCATCCATACGAACTCCCAACCAATTTGTTTCCGTGCCCCAGACTCAGACAGCTCTGCCCTCTCTGGCTCGTGTGTCTGTCTATCAGGAACTTAGATCAGAGAAGACCTGTCCCCTCAGCCCGCATCAGAGAAACATTTAGAGAGTACAATAGATACCTGAAGTCATTGATTTGTTCACATCAACCACAGAGACAATATTTTCTTTCATGAAAATAATTTCAACCATAGTTTTGTGCAGTCCTGGAAACACTGCTTTCCAGAGAAAGTTATGTTGTATGTCAAGAGAATATGGAAAATAATAATAATAAAAAAAGGTAGAAAGAAAACACTGATCTCACTTATTGCCCTGCAGGTATAATCCCCCGTGGGCTGGTTGAGCAGCTGATTTATTTGCAAGGTTGTTATTCATTTCACAAGTTCAAGCATTCTGCTATGTTCATTGTTCTGGCTTACAGTAGGTAAAAACATGCAGACACACACACACACACACACACACACACACACACACACACACACACACAGACATACCCTGAGTCTCCCTTTCAGGAAGCAAAGGGCAGAGAGCTAGCAGAAAGGGGCATTAAAGAAAAGTCAGGGAAGCCTGGGTTGAGCGTCTGACTCTTGGTTGCGGCTCAGGTCATGATCTTGGGGTCATGAGATCGAGCCCCACGTCGGGCTCCACTCTAAGTGCAGTCTCCTTGAGATTCTCTGCCTCTCCCTCTCCCTCTGTTCGCATACATGCACACACGCGCGCTCTCTCTCTCAAGTAAGTTGATCTTTAAAAAAAAAAAAGCATCTGCATGAACCAAATGGCCCTGCTGCTCTGATTTTGGGAGTGGTTCTGTGCCAATATCACCCACAAGCTTGCCTGCCCGGGACACAGCGGTGGCAAGAGAAAGACTAGGGTCTGGGTCTGGGGCTGGAGGTCTCCTCCCTTAGTGGGGACAATGAAGATAGCATTTCCTGGTTATCTGTTTCTCCACCAGGTTTTTAACCTCTTGAAAACTGCAAGTGGAGAGCAGCAAGTGGAGAGTAAAGAGGAAATGGATTTGAAATCAGAGGGGCTGAGCCTGCTTTACTATATGCTCATCCTGTGACTTTGGGCCAGTTACTTACTCACTCTTGTGACTCTCAGTCTCCTCACCTCTGAAATGGGCATAATTGTATCTATTGGCCTATGGTTCTCCTACACATTAAAGGAGCGGATGTGTATGAAGGTCCTTCTGGAACCCCCAGAGCACACCTCCTTCAGGCTTCTTCATCTTGGTGGATGCGCCCAGGACATCACCCCTCAATGTCAAAAGGCATCTTACACCAAACATGTCCCACACTGACCTGCGACCTCTGACTGTCCCCAAACCTGCTCCTCCAGCCCCTTCCCCATGCTTCCAGTGCTCTGGCCCAAACCCAGGCCTCAGCCTTGACTCCTTGGTCCTATTACATCCCCATCCAATCTGTCTGTTGCCTTCTTTGTTCAGCATAAGCTCAGAATCCAATCACTTCTCAATGACCCCATGGCTACTACCCAGGCCACCATGTTGTCTCTGACTGGGACTCCTGCCATGGCCCCAGGAGTGGTCTCCCTGCTTGTGTCCCAGCCTCTACCCCCACCTGGGGTCTACTCTCCACACAGCAGCCAAGTGATTCTGTCTAAAAAAACATGTTGGAGGCAGCCCGGGTGGCTCAGCAGTTTAGTGCCACCTTCAGCTCAGGGCGTAATCCTGGAGACCAGGGATCGAGTCCCACATCGGGCTCCCTGCATGGAGCCTGCTTCTCCCTCTGCCTGTGTCTCTGCCTCTTTCTGTGTGTGTGTGTGTGTGTGTGTGTGTGTGTGTGTGTCTCATGAATAAATAAATAAAATCTTAAAAACACACACACACACACGTTGGGTCAGGTCCTTCCTCTGCTCAAAAGCCTCCAGTGAGTGGACTCCACCCCACTGGGATAAAGGCTGAAGTCTTTGCAATGCCTGTGTGTGGGTGGATCCATTACCCTTGGGGCTCACCTGCCATCTCCTTCCCGGCTGGATAGGTCCCATATACCATGACCTGGCCCTTCTGCTTTTCCTTGAAAGTTCAGGTGGACTCCTCCCTCAGCTCACCCTTGGGTGAGATACAGACTCAGGCTCTGCCTGCGGCCTCTCCCGGCACATCACATGCTCTCTCCTTCCCCTCCTTCAGATGTGTCTGCAACTTCCACCTTCTCAGAGGCTCTGGAACTCCCTGGCAGATGCCACAGCCTCCACCCCTGGCATCCTCAATCCCCCCACCCATGCTGTTCCTCCCCACTGAGCTTTTCCGATCTGCCATCCTATCTGCTTGACCTCTTGTATATTCACGGTCAGCTCCACGAAGGCAGGGATGGTAGTGTCTTGTGTTTCCTTCTCCATCCCCAGTGACCGAATACTGTATGGCACAGAATAAGGACTCAACGGACACCCATGGAAAGACTTCCAGATGTTTCTTTAGAAGAGGCACACTTGATATTCATCGTTTGTACTGGACTAAAAAGAAACAGCCTGGACCCATCTAACTAGTGCCATCTTGTCTATATCTGGAAAGAGCTCTGGGCAAGCATTTTGGAATCAGACCAACCAAGTTTGTTTGGCTTCTAGCTGATGCCAGTAAAGGAGCTGCCAGTAAAGGGGTCTGCCGGGGAAGAGGAGGAGGCTGCAGGGAGCGAGGGTGGGGTGCCCGGGAATGCGCAGGGAATGTCTGCCATGCCACGGGGTCTGAGAACCCACTGGCACCTAGCAAAAGCAGAGGCCAAGGGACCCACATGGTGACAGCCATCCTCCCTCGGGTGCCTTACCGATGAAATGGGATTAAAGTAACCATCTAAGGGAGCTGGGGGTGGGGGGTGCGGGGAGGAGCTATCCTACACCTGACCCTCAGCCTGGAGCAGAAGATAGAGAAGGCAGTGTGCGCTCTATTCATATGCACCGGAGGGAAGGCCAGGAGTGACGGTTAAGTCATTTCCCAAGTCCTGGATCCACGCCCTTCTTTTCCTCCATCTCCGAGTCCCTGCCCAATCAACCCCACCTGCTCCTACTTCCCTACCCGAAGTCTCCGATGCCCCTGGGCTTAGCTCTCAGCCCTGGGCCATCCTCCCCCAGCTCCCCCCTACCTCTTGCTGCCTTGGGCCAGGTGTCAAAACCAGGGTGGGACCTGGGGAGGCAGCGGCTCTGCCTTAGGAGGCTGTGGCACAACTGAAAGGGCAGGATGCTTACTGGCTGGGGGTGATACCATGTGTCATCCTGGCCCACCCAGTGTCTACTCCCCCTGCTTCTTGAGGCAGCATCCCCCAACTCCCCATGGAGGACCTCTCCTGTCCCACTCCCTGTGCAGCAATGTGGACTCTGTCTGGTTTGGGCTGGGCATCCAAAGCACCACTTCCCTCCAGCAATAGGGGGTTGCATCAGAGGCGGGCATGTTCCCTAATTCAGAGTCAAAAGCGCACTCTCAGGGACCGCAGAGAGAGAGGCACTTTACGTCCTCCTTGCTTGAAGCTCTGAAGGGATAGCCTGGAAACCCCGTGATCATCTTGCCTCCAAAAAGGGAGGCAATGCCCCAGGTGGCCAGCAGAGCTGAGGATGGTAGAGCAGAGTCAAGAGGTGGCCAGAGGCAGGACCTAATGACATTGTCAGTGTCCCTGGATCCCTCTGTGTCTGAGCTGGAACTCTGGATGTTTGGTTATTGAACAAAGACACTTGGCTTAATCTAGTCCAAGCAGGATTTCTAATTGCCAGTAGAGCCCATGTGGATACACATCCAGGGGGTGGGCAGGTCAGTTCACCTCCCTGGGTTTTAGTACCTTTGCTCAATGTGGGGGTGGTTGAGGCGGGGGGACTCAGTGATCTCCCAGGTCTCCTCCAGCTCTGTGCTGTGTCTGTGCAGAGAGCCACTGCCATCAACCCAAGTCCTGAATCCCTGCTAACGAGGAAGAGAGGCACCCCGGTGTCCAGAGGGAACCAGGCCACGTGGGTGCTGGGCAGGGCCACCTGGGTCAGGCCTGGGTCCTGCACGATCCCTTTTGTACAGAGAGCTAGGGGATATCACAAAGCCTTCCGGGTCATTCTGTCACCCTACGGAAAGCTAACTAGCCCTAAGCCTCTTCTGGAAGCTTAGCAGTAGAAGGTATGAAGCCAGTGGTCCTGCTCAGCCTCTGCATATGTGTAAGGCAAGACTTTCTTTTCCTCTAAAGCAGGGTTCTGCATCCTCAGCACTATTGACATTATAGGTCAAACCATTCTTTGCTGTTGGGGGTCTGTTCTGTGCATTTTAGAATGTTGAGCAGCATTCCTGGTCTCTAAGCACGAGATGCCATCACCTCCCCTAGTTATGACAGCTCAGTATGTGTCCGGACATTGCCACATGTTCCCTGGGGGGCAAAAGCACTCCTGGTGGAGACCAGTGCTCTAAGGAATGAGGATTAGCCAAGAGGACAACACTCGGTTCCTAAACCTTCCTTCTTCCCACCAAAATCAATCAATCAATCTCTCCTTGTGTTTCTCTATCCTTGCTTTCATGTTCCAGGCATCGCTCCTACAGAATGCTGGGCTGCATGTTTGGGTGTGACCCTTGGGGCATCACCGTGGTGCACTACTGTGGCTCGTCACTGTTTCTGCAGTCAGGGATTCACCTAAGAAGCTGCTGAGCGGACCATCGCCCAAGTCAAATGCCACCACTGCACAAGCTCGAAGGACACACACGTATCCTGCTCTGACTATGATGCCAGAGTCCGCAGGCCCCTCGTAGTTGGAGGCACAGCCCTTCAGAGTTCATGGGGCTTAACCCTTTCAGACCTTCTAATGGGCTCAGTCATGTCTTTGCCTGATAGAGCAGAATGAACATAGAATTTGGGAGTCAGAAAGCCTGGCTGGAGTGTGGGCAGTATTACTTCATTTCGGATAAGTCATCTGACCTCACCAAGCCTCGGTTCTAGAAAATTGGGAAGACCTCACTGGCTTAGGGATGCAAGGAAAATAAGGCAGCATCAAATCCAACCATCTCCCGGTGTCCGTTCTCTCCACTTTTCATTCCACCTGATGTTCCTCTACGAGGCTAATTTTCCTAGAGCACCAGTATGGGCATGCTCTCCTCTCCTCAGAAGCATTCCATGGCACCCTATTTCCTAGAGGATAGTGTCCTTTTTTGTTATCCAGTGGGGTCCTGTTCTAACTTTCTACCCTAGCTAACTACTGTGCTTAAACCTTTTCTGAGGTTTTCACCTTTATATCTTTGTTCATGCTGTTCCTGGACCTGGAAAACCTTTCTCCACCCTTACTTCTGTTTATCCTCTAGAAGGCCTGGCTCAGAGGCCAGAGCCTCTGGAGGGAGACACAGCCTCTTCCCATCCTCAGTTGCTGTAGCACTTGGCATCAGAGATTCTGCTGTATCCCACAGCAGCAAATTCAGACCGAAGGTCATCTCTCCGTAGCGGTTGAGAGCACGGGCTCTGAGGCCGACTGTCCTGGATCAAGTCCTAGACACTACTTGCCTTCTCAGTTCCTCTCTGGGCCTTCTCTTCCTGAGCTGAAAAATGGAGCTAATAATAGTGCCTCCTTCCAAGAATTATTGTGTGCATTAAATACCATGTCAGGCATTAAGCCAAGCTATAGGATCTCATGCAGGCTATATATGTCAAATATATATCAAATGCTTATATCACAGTGCCTGGCACTGAGGAGGTACTCAATAAATTTCAGTACTATCACTGCCATCATGAGCAGACCCTGGGGAGAGATTAGGAAAAAAGACTTCCACGGGGCTAAGGTAAATTGATAACGACCAATTAAAGGATGTGGACCAACTTCTAATTCCTTAGTGGCCTCCAGAGGAGAAGAAAATTAGAAATAATAACAGCAAATAGCTACTTTGTGCTGAGTATGTGCCAGGCACCATCCTAAGCACTGTGTATGAATTTACTCCTTAATTCCCACTGCAGCCTCAAAGGTGGAGACAATTAGCTCTCTTTTAGAGACGTGGACACTGAATCCAGAGAGGGCAAGCAACTCACCTGAGATCACATAGCCGAGCTGGGACTCGAGCCCAGGCCACTGGCTCTTGAGCCCCTCTACTCTCCTGCCCTAACAAGGTGTGTCTGTGATATTTCTCGGGATGGAGACCCTGGGCAGCTCTTCGTGGGACATCCTGGGTCTGGGGAAGACAGCAGCAAAGCCCATTCAGGAATCAAAAAGCTGCCTTTATGTGGGGCTGTCTGTTGTTTAGTCTGAGCTCTGTCCACAAGCACCTGGGATGGGCTACCACACAGCAGGCCCAGAAAACATCTGGAGCCCAGATGTGCCCACCATTCCCAGGGCCAAGAGAATGTATGCACAGTTTTCCAAACTTGTTGGTTCTCAAAATATTTAAAAATACTCTTTAGGAAGAAGGGAAGAAGCTGGGGGGGGGGGGGGCGGGTGGTGGGAGGCATGGTTAGAAAGAACATCTCCAGGAAGAATCTCAAACAAATCCCATTTCCCCTATTAGCTTCAAGCTTCTGCAGTCTCAGGCAGTTCAAAGGCTACTATTCCTGGTTCGGTGTGTGTTAGGGCACACCTAGAGCCAGCTGGGCCTGAGGCCATTCTGGGGGGCGGTCAGAGGCTGAGAATCTGGGGAATCTGGGGCAGCCAAGGCAAGAACTCCTCTCAGATTCCAGATGATGTTAAGTCAAGAGGCCTCTCTCTGAGATGTGAGATGGGAGTGGCTCCAAGCCCCTGGCACCCCAAACATATTAGTTACATAATATGTAAGGATGGAAGAATGGGGCACCTGGGTGGCTCAGTCGGTTAAACATCTGCCTTTGGCTCAGGTCATGATCCTGGGGCCCTGGGATCAAGTCCTGAATGGGGGGAAAGTCCTTGCTTAACGGAGGGGTGTGCTTCTCCCTCTGCCCCTCCTCCCTGCTCATGTGCATGCTCTCTCTCTCACACTCTCTCTCTCTCAAATAAATAAATAAAATCTTTTTTTAAAAAAAGATGGAGGAATGGAACTAGATTATTATCTGAGATCCCATCCTTCCTGAATTTAAGTCATTGTCTCTTTATTCAGACTCTTCAAATGGTTAGGAAAGGAAAAATGGTTCAGCAGTTTCCACTCTCACTGTCTTAACCTGGATCCATTAATTCTTTTCCATTTTCTTCACACACTTATTCATTTGCTTGTTCAAGCCCCGTCCCACCCCATTCATGCATCGAGCACCTACTTACTGTGTGCCAGATGCCCGACAAGGCTTGGAGGACAGGATAAACCAGAGTGAGTGGTCCTCTCCTCAGGCCTGACCAAGGGGCCCGGTCAGCGGGCTCCCAGCCCTGCACCCCCTCAGCTCCACCACAGCCAACGGTCACAACTTTCAAAACTCCAACAAGATCATGACTTCTTAAAAAACAAACATGCATGAGGTATCTCTAAACACCAATTTAAAAATCACTGCATTTACTTTCAGCTATGCGACGAGAATCCCTATGCTAAACCAACCCAAGTAATAAGCAGGAGCAGCGGAGTTGGATGTTTGTGCTTTGAGGGAGACCTCCCTAGGCTGAGTTAGTACTACAGTACTACAGCGGATGAGCTATTCAACACAAGGCCGGGCTCTTTCTATGGATTTTTCTAGGGAGGCTTTTCTTCTCCACAAAGGGCTCAGAGGAAATCCCCTCGGGTTCCAACTTGAGCCATGGTTCTGCTTGTTCTGATCAACAGTCTTGTTTGATGGCCGCTGGGACAGTATAACTGACCAGGTTCCCCTTTTCCCAATGCCTCCCAGGAAGCTCAGAGCCCTGCTTATAGCTCACCAGTGCCAGCATAGGGAGAGGGTGGTAGAGTGTTCATTTTTAAATCATCTCATTTCTGGCTCCTTTTTGTGTCTTCACCTCTGGTTTTCTTTGATTTTTGTCACTGAGTTCACATTGAGTTTATCTTTATATAACATTGAAAGCAAACTTTAATCCTTTTTGGAACATGTTGGTAGGTAAAATAGAATTAAATGAAATGGAATGAAATAAAATGACAGTTTTGAGCTTGAATTTTTTAAAAATTTCAGGTCTACCCATATACCCAGATGACATATCTATAGCATTCACACTGAAATATAAAGAGTACTGGGGTCCCTGGGTGGTTCAGTCAGTTAAACGTCCAACACTCAGTTTCAGCTCAGGTCATGATCTCAGAATCATGAGATCAAGCCCCGGGTCAGGCTCTGTGCTCAGTAAGGAAACTGAAATTCTTTCTTGCTCTGCCCCTCCTCGCACTCATGCTTGCTCTCTCTTTCTCAAATAAATAAATCTTTTTAAAAAAGAAAGTACAAAGAGTACATTCTAGCATCTTCTTTGCAAAGGCCCACCAATATGGAAATAGATGGGTATTCACCCCAATGGATGCATCAAACAGAAGCAAGTTGAAGGGCTGGTATGTCTGCTAATGACCTTCTCATCCCAAGAAAAGAATAGCTTTCATTGCCATTCTCCCACTAACTATCATTAAAAGGTGGTCAGTTGTCCATTCTTTTGTTTGTCACAGTGATGTCTCTTGACCTGCTCGCTGAACTCTGCATGGACATGTGTAAAAGGCAAGAGCTGGAGAGAGGGCCGGGCCCCCCTGACCTTACTTTTGTCAGAGGTAAGAGACAGAAGTGGACTTGTGCCATCTTTCAAAGCACGAACACCAGGGCCTCATTTTTTTTTTTTTTTTTTAAGTAGGCTGCATGCCCAGAGTGGGGCCTGAAATCTCAACCCTGAGATCAAGACCCGAGTCGAGATCAAGAGTCAGGTGCTCAACTGACTGAGCCACCCAGGCGCCACACCAATGCCTCGATTTTAAGCTTGAAGGCCCAGCACGCTCAGACACAGAGCACAGATTGATTTAATTGCCCCTCATGAGCCAGCATAGAGCACTGGGAGTTCTGGGCACACAGCTCATGCAGATTTCTTCTGAAAGCTGGACCCCCAGCTGGAAAACAAAACTGCTTTCCCTTTAGTTCAATCCAGCAAATATGTATTGAGAGCCTGCCATGCGAACCTCCTATTAGGCACAAGTATGTGGATACAGTGAATAAGGAGTAGATGTGTGCGTTTGTCCATGCACGAATCAGCTACCTAGCAAGCAGATCCATGCACACATACCTCACACATACAAGTCCCCTGCCTTCAAGGAGCTCTCAGTCCAGCTGGGGGCAGAGGGACAGACGCTGGCCTACAATCCTAGCTCTCTACATTCCGCCAATTTTTATGGAAACTCTCTAATGGAGCTTAAATATCGCCTCCTCTGAGAAGCCTGTCCTGATCTCCTCTCCAGCTTATCTCTGCCCAAAGCAGGTCAGGTATTGCACAGGTCTAGTGACAGTTATTGATGCTCTGGGATATACCCGATGCTCAAGCTGTGCTAGAGAAGAATCTGCAGAATGGAAGAGTGAACAAGTATTTGGGTGAGTGAATGACGTTGCTGTTTTCTCCAGTGACCTGAACCAGGACTATCGTCCTTGAGCAGATGCTGTGAGTCAGGATGGTGCTGAACGCTTTTCATGTGTTAGTTGCTTCTTACAAGAGCCTTATGAAGTAGGAGCTATAATTATCTCCATTTTGCAGATGGCAAAACTGAGACCTTATGAGACTGCCTGATGTGTCTCGGTTTCCCCTCCAGGCAAAGGAGGAGCCAGGATGAACCCAGGCCTCTTGACACCCAAAGGTGAAGATGAGGAATAGGGTGATTTCCAAGGTGCTCATTTTCCTGTTGGCAACTGAAGTCTCTGGACTACTGTTGTTTAGAAGGAGGGTGTAGGGTGGGGGAGAGCCAGTTTGGTGGCTCCTGGCTTGTACGTGGCTCACCAGGAAGTCTCACCAGGGAGGGGCAGTTAATGGGCTGGGTAGTCTGAGTCAGCCCTGAGCACAGTCTGTTCAGCCTGGATGGCCAGGGGCCTCCCCAGCCAGCCCACCCCCTCTGCCCTACCCCTCATCCAGCGGGGCCCCTTCCTTCGCTGTCTCTCTCCCTACCCAGTCTACTGAAGGAAGTGGTGATTGGATTTTGCAAAACAAATCAGGGATCCGGCTACAGGAGAAATGTTTGCATCTCGCCCCATCCTGCAAGAAATGCAATTGCTTTAATCCCCAGGCACCAAGAACCAATATCTCAGATGCCAACACAGTGGCTCCGGGGGCCCGGGCAACTGTAAAGATGTTCTCTGGCCAGGCCAGGCCTTCCTATTCCTGAGGCGTTTTGCAGCCATCACCTGGCATGGCACGCTCTGCTGTCAGATACTTACCCACAGCGGCCGGGGAAAGGCCAAAGAACAAATCAGTACAAAGGAAGGTACACAGGCTTCGGTGTCAGATCTGGGTTCTACTAGGATCCCTCCTTGTGGAGGGACCAGAGGCGACAAGGCCGGAGCAGGGCTACCAAGCAGGAGGCTGGCACAATAGGCCCCGGTTTGCGCCGACCCTCGGGTTCTGTTACTGGTGCCCCAAGCACCCAGCTTGTCAGCTGAGTCATGCTTGGCATCTCATGTCCATCACATCCTTTGGTAATCACAACGGATGAATCTAGGTTTTATCATTATTTCCAATCTACAGTTAGGGAAAAATAGGCTGGGAGAGGTCATGGTCAAGTCAGACTTCCATTGAACACATTAGCACACAGAGACTGCTTCCTGATCCTGGGCTTGGGGTGAAACTGTCCCCCAAAAGATACCAGGGGGAGGTCAGTGTGAGAGGGTGCTACTTAAAAGCAGCCCGAGGGAGTCAAGCTGGGATGGAAGTTCATTGCTGAGTGGGGTTCAAGCTGCAGCCAGGTAAGGTGCGTGGGAAAAACATCATCCTGAGAAACCTGGTGTTGGGAGAGCCGGAAAGTCAGGGCGTGGGCGGAGGCTGTGAATGTGACTCAAGAAAGCTGAGTCCCTTTTTGATGGGGCCCAGTGTGGGCCAGAGACTGGTCCCTCAAAAAAGGTGGTTTCCAGACGTGGCCCGGCATCAGAGGCACAACGGGAGCTAGTACAAAAATATTATTCCCATGGTCCCAGCCCAGGAGAACGTGATTCCGTGGACGGCCGTGGATCAGATCTCTGTCCCAGTCACGTCCAGGGGCACTTCTGCAGCCCTGGGGGGCCGGGAACCAAGCACTCTGCTAACGGTTGGTAAAATATGGTACCAAGTACAGGTTCATCATATTATCTGCCTTGATTCAACATATGTTTGGCCTCTCCCTCCTTATCTATCCTTCCCCGCCAAGGGCATCCTAATCTCAAAACTTTCTGATTTGTCTCTAATGCCCTGCCTCCTCCATGTGGCTGACCACCCCCTTCCCAACATTGTCGGTCCAGCAACAAGTCCACAGTCCCAGCCCAACTGCCCCAGGGTTGAAGCCATTTCAGAAAACGGGCTCTGATTTCTTAATCTTCGCTCAAGCATCCCTGCCTCCCACAGCTTTTAATCACTCGGAAAGGGCCTGCTGTTCAGAGCAGCACTCCCTTCAATGTGTCGATATCTTGTTATAAATCTTTGGTGCTGCTCCATCCCTGGGGCCTGATTCAGGTTCACACCCGCATTAGAGAGACAGGGAGCTGAGCTGGTGCTCAGCAGCCGTGGCTGGCTGGGCAGCCCTGCAGAAGATTTAGCTCAGAGTCCATGCTCAATAAATGTGGGTGGAGGGGCTCCCCACAAGCCTGAGGAATCAGCCGTCCCACTTGCAGGAATATACCCAGCGGGACCATGGGACTATCACCAAAAACATGTTCTAGAATGTTCACAGCAGTACCGTACATGGTAGCCCCAACCTGGAAACGACTTAATGCCCACTAGTAGTTGAATAGATAGATCAACGTGAGGTTTCCTTCTCCAATGCAGCAAAATACAGCGACACACAACAACATGGATGCATCCAATGAACATAATATTGAACAAAAGAAGCCAGGCGCAAAAGAGTACACACTGTAGGATTCCATTCATGGGACATTTACCAAGAGGTGACGTAATCTACACTGTAGAGGTCAGGATAACATTGCCCTGGGGAGCGACAGTGACTGGGCGAGGAGACAGGGAAGGGGATGCCATGCTCTGAGTCGTGGTCTGGGGGCAGGGGACACAGGTGTGCTCCAGTGGTGAGAATTCACTGAGTTATACGCTTTTGATGTTTGCACTTTCTATATGTATATTGCACTTAATATATATAATATATATAATAGAATATATATATAAGTTAAAAACAATCTCACCCCAGAGATGTCCATGAATGGAAAAAAAAAAAAGGGCACCAGGGATCTAAAAAATTGCCACATGGGACTCTGTCCTCACTCAGCTGCTAGCCTGTGGTGGCCTCACTTTGATCCCTGGGCCTCCAGGGGCCTCAGTGTCATCCTTCACCCATATAGTAGAGGCACTAGAATGTGATGACCTCTGGCACCTGGTGGGGACCATCTCGATGATGGTTGCTAAGGGACATCCAAAGGCAAAGGTCATACCCCAGATACCTCTGGCTTCCTCAAATAACTCGGGGGAATATCCCCGGAGTCAGCCAAACCTCCTCAGGGCTCAATTTTGTCATTATGTCCTGTCTCACCAGCCTGTGAGTTCCTCCAGCTACCATTCACCTTTGCACCATGAGGGCCCAGCCCCAAGTACAGGATCTGATACACTTCTGTGGAACCGAGCAGCCAATGTTGTCACCAGGTGCAGTAATGACAAGAGGAAGAGCCAATGTCTGTACAACCTTTACTACGCTTGTGCTGGGCACCGTTCTAAGCCCTTTCCAGGTACTATCTTATTTAATCACCGGAGCAGCCCCGTAAGGCAGGTTCTACCTACTGGCCCATTTTATAGTTGTAATCCGAAGAACAGAGGGGCCAAGTGAGCTGCCTAAGGTCACACAGCTAGTAGGGGGCAGGGCAGGGGCGTGAATTGAACAGTCTGGTTCCGGGGTACCTTCTCCCTAAAGCTGTGCATTGATTTGTCCTGGCTCTGGCATTTACCATCTTGGTCACCTGCCCTTTCCTTCGACACCTTATAGGTCGCCATCTTGGCTGCTTTTGGCCTTAGTCCCCTTAGACCGGACTGGTCTTTAAGTTTTATCTGTACACAGTTGTGGCAGCCACTCAAGAGCTCTTCACCACGTAACTGCCTTGCTCTAGACTTGGCCAGCCTGGATCTGTCTTTGCCGTAGAAACAACAGGGATGGATGGAGAGGCTGTGTCATGGGCCCTGTCACACCAGACATGCGCCAGAGCCCCTTGGTGTTTTCTCTTTGGTTCCCAGCATCCTTCCTGGTAATGGCCAGCTACTCTATCTCTAGCTTCAAGACGTGTTGAGGAGCCACAGAAACTACATGGAGCTGAGAGCCCTGGGTTCTAGTCACCCCAAATCCCTGTTCTAAAAAGCAGCTCTCTCTACTCCAAAGGGCAGGGTTATAACCACGTCCAAGGGGAAGGTCTGGGAACCTCCATGACCGGAGCCCATTTGCAGCGGTCTAGAAAGCTTTAGGGGAAGGGAACCAACATTTCAGAATTGCAAGCACTAGGGGGAAGTCGGCCTCCCAGCTTTGTGAGGGAGGCACTCTGAGTGCCATTTTGTAGATGAGGATAGTGAGGCGTGGAGAGCTCACCCTGTCATGGTCGTCAGGACAGATCAGCCCAGGGAGCCGCAGGGGCCCATCTTAAAGTCTCACCTGCTGGATCACAGAGGGAGAAGCTGCTGCTGTATCTCTCTCCTGGAGACTCCAGGGCCATTTGCCATGAGTCCCATTGGTAAAGGCTACACCCTGGGGACAAACCTCGAACAAACCTCACAGTATTATTACTCTGAGGATTAAATAAATTGAAACAGCTCAAGGCTCGGTACAGAACTTGGCACACAGTAAAAGTTCAATATCTACTAGCATTACTAGCAGTGGGAGCTCCTACTTCCGTCCCTGATCCCAAGAATCCAGGAACATGATGAGCAGACCCTGGAAGAAGACTCACCCATATAACTCCTCTAATCATGTGATCCTTCTCTTATCCCTAACACTCCTTAGTCATATGACTTCACATTGGTTAAAGTCTCTGTGCCTTGCTCTCCTCATGCATAAAACAGGGTGATAATATCTTTCATAGAGTTCTTATGAGAATCCATTGAGTTAAAATATGATAAATGCTTGGGGTAATGCTGGACTTAATGCACTCAATGTAAGGATTTGTATTCTAATGTATATGAAAAAGCCTCTGAGCACCAGCTGTATACATACAGTCCCACCCACCATGCATCAAGCCATTCAACAATCTATTATTTATCGAATGACTCCTTCATGCCTGGCACACTTGGTATTTCACATCTGTTCTCTGACAGCAGCAGTTCCCAACAACTGTTCTAAGGCACCGTAATACCAAGGGGAGTAAGACCTCCACAGCTCTCTCTCCCTCCCCTGCCACTCCCCCATTAGACCAGGCTCTCATTTCACCCAGATGGCCAGTGAGGCGTCTGGCTAACTCCAGCCTTCCAGATGGCTCAGCACCTTCTCCCCCGAGTCTCCATTCTGGGTGGGTTTCCTCCTCTCTGGCCACCATCCCAAGAAGCAAAGGCAGCCCCTCCCGGCTGAGGTCCAGCCAGCTAGAGACAGAGCCAGAGCCAGGCACTGGGCGAGGTGCCACCAGACCGGGGCGGTCAATCTTGCCTTTCATTAGCATATGCGCTAAGAGACAAGGCCAAGGGGTGACCCTACAGATGGTAGCCTGCTTGGCCACGAGTGATAAATTGGGTGCATCCAGTTCTGTGAAGGGCCGTGTCCATGCTGGTTTCTGTGACTGCATTTCTCACACCTGCTGCTTGGGCACCATGGCACTGGGGGGTAGTGGGGCCAGCCCAGGTCCTCCTCAGTGCCCAGAGCCCAGGCTCATGACCAGCAGCCCAAGGGACATGGAGCCAAAGTGGAGGCAGGGAAGGTGGGAATCTTATACCAACCAGATTCTTCAGGAGGAAGGAACCAAACATTTAACTAGCCCCTGCCACAAGCACCTTGCTAAGAAGTAATAACTACTGGGCCAGACCATAGGAAGTTGCCATGTCTGTAGGTAAAAAAAGAACTGAATATGGACAACCTCATATGGTCAAAATTATTATTATCTATCAAGTGCTTTCTATGTGTCAGGCAGTGTTCTCATATAACCAGCTGAATCTTCACAACCACACTCTGAGGTGGGCGCTCCTTGCAGGTGGGGGGACCTCCTCTCTCTGCCTTTGTGCTTCTGAGTAGAGGGCTTCTGTGGGAAGAGCCATCCTGCTTCCCTCACTCTCTCCACCCCGGTGTGTTCCAGGCCCTGTCCTAGGTGACTGACGTGTCACCTCATTTACTCCTCATAGGAATCCTATGAGATGGGTGCCCGTGTTGTTCTCATTTCAAGGGTGAGAAAAGCGAGTCCCAGAAATGTTGAGCACGCTTGTTCCAGGTCATGTGCCTGGTAAGGGGTAAAGCCAGTGCTGTAAGCCAGGATACATCCTGTCAGTGGGAAAGAAGCCGAGCCCCTTCCTCCCTCCTTTCTGGTCTATTTCTGGGAGCTGCCAACAGGAGACACACGTTCTGCCAGTGGGATCCCTTTATACAAAACATCACAGGGATAGGCTCCATGCCTGTGGGGGAGGCCCATGTCCATCCAGAGCTGCTGAGGGCTGGGGTGTAGCAAGAGGAAGCCCACTGTGGCCCCGTAGGAAGGCTACCTCCTCCCACCCTGCCTTCCCCCATCAGAAGGGAGATATCATTATCCTTGTCTGCCTGCCTAGTTGGGTGTCTGTCTATCTATCTATCTATCATCTATCTATCTATCTATCTATCTATTCCAAATTTAGGGGGTAAAGGAAGAGAAGTGTTATTTATTGAACCCCTAAGACACTAACTGTCCCTGGTTCATAGATGAGGAGGCTGAGGTATGGAATGTTTGTGTGACCTGGATGAAATTCTCTGAGGTCAGATAGCCCTGCTCATGTCTGCTGGGCCACATTTCAGGGAGGTGACCTGGGTCTAATGGCTCCAAGCCATTATGTATCTGTGTACTTAGTCGACATCCTTCCCCAAACACACAAATGTAAGCTTCATGATGCAGGGTCCTCAATATCTTATTCATCTCTGCATCTCCCTTGCCTAAAACAGTGCCTAACACATAGATGCTCAATAAACCCTTGCCGAACAACCTTATGTATTTATAACTGATGCTCCTTTCCCTTTCCCGAGTGTGAAGAACACCCAGCTTACAACCCACAACCCAGGAGCTGCTCCTCCTTACACCTCGTCCTTTCCCACCCAGCCTCACCCACAGTGGACTTTACAGAGGACTGTGGCTTCTCATGGTCATCCTCAAGGTCTCCCTCTGCAGCCTGCAGCCCCCAGCAACGTGCTGCTCACACTTGCGACCCCCGCGCTCTGCAGCTTCCACGGCCCTAGTGGTCCCCTGCCAGCCCTCCCTGCTCCCGAGGCCCCTGTCTGGCCAGCTTCTCTCTCTCCCAGCACAATGGAGGAAGCAGCCCTTTCTCCCACCAGGCCCACAGAAGGGAAAAATGAACACCCCACGCTGCTGCCTGGCTCCAGCTTCACCTTCACTGCTGTGAGGGAGCACTTGGTCTGTAGATTTTCCCCTTTTTGGCTTGATTAATACAACGCCAGTTCCCTGCTGCCCAGCCTTCTGAGAGGCATGTTTCGCTTTTAATTCAGCTGCCCTCAGCTCCTGCTGGAAGGGCTCCTATGTGAAAATCTGGGGGCAAAGGATGGATTTGGTGTGTCCCGGCTATAAAAAGCATGGACAAGTTTTAGCAAAGCCCAAGAATCTTTCAAGTCAAGGCAAAGACCAGGGGGTCTCTGCTGGCATTTCCTTTTGCTTTTTCCCTGCAGATGCGATGGGGGGGTGGGGGTATTTCTGGTTCCTTCAAGCAGATCACATCTGGAGGGATGGGCTGGTGGTCCCATCTGGAGCCCCCGAAGCCAGCCATGCCTCTGCTCTTTGTTTACTCATGGGCGGCAGGCAGCAGAGAGGCTCCAGAAAGGGGGGAAAAGTGCATAAGGAAACAGTTCTTTGTAAACAAAAGGTGGTGATGTGAAACAAAGCTTGTTCTCCTGGGCCTTTCCCTAAAGTCTCTTTCTCTGATAGAGAAAAGCAGAAGACACAAGAGCATCACTTCAAGAAACTGGTGTCTCCCCATCCCTGAGTGGGTCAAGGTATGGAGCAGGTCCTGGCCTGTGCTTGTGTGCAGGTGCACGTGAGCGCGTGTGCATGTCTGCAGGCTGCGCAATAATGCAGCACCCCAAGCAGCTCTAGAGTTAGCGTCTGCTCAGAGTCAATAGATAGGATTCAGCCCAGTGAACAATTATCGAATGCCCCAGCTGGCGTGGAGGACAAGAGGGTGACAAGACAGCACAGGCTGCCAGGAGCTTGCAGGCTATCTGTAGCATGCCAGGCCAGGCCGGTGTTGCTGCAGGCACGGGATGCCCACTACGGAGCACAGGATGCCCACTGGGAGCACAGATGCCCACTGGGAGCACAGGATGCCCACTGGGAGCCCGGGCCAGAAGTGGGCACGACTGCTGGTCTCCACCACCTGCACAGCACAAAAGCCTGCTTTTATATGGTCTCAGCTAAGCCAAGGCCGGTCGTCACACAGATGCTGTACTATCCCACCTGGCTATTCTGTTCACAGCACCCAACTCTGCAGACAGTGAGCTTCGGCTAAGGCTCCGGCTCACCCCACTAACAACGTGGACGGTTGCCATGTATTGAACGTCCACCATGTGCTGTCTGGCACCGCTCTAAGGGCTTGGTTTGAATAAACTGCTTTTTATCCCCCTCAACAACCCGATGAGATTGACGTGACAGACGTACAATCCCTTTTCCACAGCCCATGGGGCCAGATGTGGTTCAGAATTAAGAAATTTTTGAATTTCAGAAGGATGATATAGCAAATATGGTGCATATCACTAACATGCACAGAGGATCCAGAAAGTCGCTGGTAAACAATCACCTTAGAGCTTTTGGGGCAGCTCGTAGGAATACCCTCACTTGGAATAAGACAACTATAGAGAACCCTGTGTCTTTTGGGCCAGGTTGAGCTGTCAAATGAATTTCTGCCAGTGTATGGAAAAAACCTTTCTGGTTTCCAGAGCTTTCTGGGTTTTGGAGTTGCAGATAATGGAGTACGAGGCTCTGCTCTGCAGAGAAGAGTGGAAGGCAGAGAGGCAAGCTGGGGAGGAGAAGCAGGCTTCATTCGCAGGCCAACCAGCCTCAGAACTGAGCTCTCAGTCTCTGCACACTGCAGAGCCTCGGTTACATGTATGTGGAACTTCTGAGAGTTACCTTTATGGATGCAAAGGCCTGTAGCTACTGCTCCCAGCATAGCTCCCCAGACCTAGTGCTATTCACCCCCTCTTCTTCCTACCCTGGTAGCCAACCACACAGGCTTCTGAACACACCAGGATCTTTCATTCCTGTGGCTTTTGCAAATACTGATCCTATTGCCTTGAATGCTCCCAATCCCTCCCACACTGTTTAGCCAACTCTTATGCATCCTACAGGAGCCACTCAAATGGCCCTTCCTTGGCGAGCCACATATGGATCCCAATGGGCCCAGAATGATTGGTTGTATCCTTCTTGGCCCTGATCAGAGCTTCAAGGCTCCTTATTAACCCTCCAGGAACACTTTCCACTGAGCATCTAACCAGATGCCAGGAGACTCTGACTGCTTTTGGGATCTGGACAAGCCAGGCACTAGCTCCCAATTCCATACCCTTCTGAAATCCCAAGGCTCCTAAAGGTGGCCACAGAGGCCAGGGTCTGCTACCCACTGCAGCCCCCAGTCTCCTTCCTCTGGGCTGTCTCATTCCAGCCATGTTTAAAACTCATGAGTTTTAAATGAGTTAAAATGTGCCAAGTTTTCATGGTAGCCAGCGCCTTCCCAAGGCCCACCCATCCACTCCACAGAGCATCTGTGAGCGCAACGGCCTTTGCTGGACATCTGCAGTGGGGGGTGGGGGTGGTGGAATAGAGGCGATGTTTCCACTGTAGGAATACCACGCATCTCAAACTGAATGTAGGGTCCTATTCTTAAATGTCCCTATGAGAAGTGTCACTTTAAGAAATTGATTTCTCCCCATCCTTGAGTGGGTCAAAGTATAGATGGGGTCCTTGAGTGGGTCAAAGTATAGATGGGGTCTTGGCATGGGTTTGTGTGCACATGCATGTGAGTGCATGTATGTGTCTGGGGGTTGCACAATAATGCAGCATCCCAAGCAGATCTAGAGTTAGTGTCCCAAGCCTTCCACCATCTCGCTGGGGTCCCCCACACCCCATACCCTCTTCTCTGCTCCCTTCTTACCTCTGCTCCACCTCTCAGGAGCATATCTGACTCTGACTCCTGATCTTACTCTCCCCTACTTTTCCCTCTCGCAGGCCCTTCTCACCACCCTCCCACCCCAACCCCTGGGTCTCAGGCTCCCACCTTCTAGCACAAGCTGCTCATCCAGACTTTTCCACCAAAGTAGGCAGCATCCTTCTGGGGGATTGGTTATTTAATAGCCTATTATAAAACAGCTCTGCTTCTTACAGTTGTCTACTGTCTTCCCCCCTGCACTGGCCTGCTTTTGCTCAGCTGGGCATTCTAACCTGTCTCTAGCACAATGCTGGATGCATAGTAGGGCTTTGATAAGTGATCTTGTGGAATCAATGAAAGATGACTGAATAGCCCTGTGAGGCAGTACAAAATGCAGAGTTATTTCCAAAACAGCATGGAAAACAAACAGAGGAGTGTGTGTGTGTGTGTATGTGTGTGTGCGCCCGCGCACACATGCATTGTGTTTTCTGGGAATGGGGGTCATGGATGTCCGGCCTAGGAATATGTAAGTTGGGAAGAGACGAGACAAGGTGAACCCATGAGATCAGGGAGACAGGCCCAGAGCCTGAGGCACGAGCCACCAAGAGCAGCCTAGTGATCAAGAGACAAGGGTGAGTAGAGGTCCTGGTTGTGACTTTTCCTGCCCAGTGTGTAAATGAGGAGAGATCTCACCCACCTGTCCTTCAGCACTCCCTTCCCCTAGGTCGATGCCTATACTTTCAGAATGAAGGGACTGAATTTGTTTTTAAATCTAAGAACTGCACGCCCATTTATGTGTAATAAGCCATGAAGGAGTCCCTACCATTTGCCAACCCCTGTGCTAGGTGCTGGGGATACAAAGGTATTAAGGGTCCCCAGGTGTGGTGGAAGAACAGAGACACACACAGATGACCCTAAGACAGATAGGGGAGCCCAGTGGCCATGAGCTTATACTCTGGAACCAGACTGGTTCTACCACCTATACATGTGACCTTGTCAGAGTCACTGCACCTCCTTGCCTTGGGTCCTTCATTCATAACATGGAGAATAATGGTGCCTACCTCACTGGGGAATTATGAGTTTTAAATGAGTTAATATGTACCAAATTTTCAGAACAATCCATGATTTGAGCATACTCTGCATGAGTTTGATCTACTCCTGCTGATGACAGGCATTATTATTACATCGTGACAAACACTATTGCAATCTTTGGGCCCCATCTAGCCCCTTCCTGACCTCAACTCTCAACAATCCCCCCGCCCCATCACTCTAGACCAGAGTTTCTCAATCTAAGCATTATTGATACTTAGGATTAGAGATCATCTTTGGGGGGCGCCTGGGTGGCTCAGTGGTTGAGCGTCTGCCTTTGGCTCAGGTTGTGATCCCAGGGTCCCAGGATCAGGTCCTGCATGGAACTCCCCACAGGGAGCCTGCTTCTCCCTCTGCTTGTGTATCTACCTCTTTCTGCGTGTCTCTCATAAATAAATAAAAAAAGAGAGAGGGAGAGAGATGATCTTTGGTATGTGTGGTGGGGGAGGGGACTGTCCTGTGCATGTAGGATATTTAGTAGCATCACCCTCCCCCACCCAGTTGTCATCTAAAAACATTTCCAGGGATCCCTGGGTGGCGCAGTGGTTTGGCGCCTGCCTTTGGCCCAGGGCGCGATCCTGGAGACGAGGGATCGAATCCCACGTCGGGCTCCCGGTGCGTGGGGCCTGCTTCTCCCTCTGGCTGTGTCTCTGGCTCTCTCTCTCTCTCTGTGAGACTATCATAAATAAATAAAAATTTATAAAAAATAAAAAATAAAAAATAAAATAAAAAATAAAAACATTTCCAGATATTGCCAAATGTTCCCTGGGCAGATAAAATGGCCCCGGGATGAGGATCACCACTCTAAATACACATATCTCCTTGCTACTCCTCAAATAGATAAACCTACTCAGACCCCAGGATCTTGGCACCTGCTGTTCCCTCTACGTGGTGTCCTCTTCCTCAGATAACCGGATGGCTCAGGTCTCTACCCAAATGTCTCCACCTCCTTAGGGGGGGCCTTCTCTGGCCACTGCAATATGCAGTGCATGTGTGCGCATGTGCGCACATGCACATGCACACATGCGCACACGCACACACACATACACACACTTCATAGGTTTCAAACTCCTTTGCAGCCTTCACCCTGTAGCTAACCTACACCTGGCCAGAGTTCTCACAAGCCTGACTTAGAAGGCTGTGGGTCCCACACCAGGTAAGATGCAAGGTGAGGCTGCAGCTGCCCCCAAACATGGCTCCACCAGCCCCTCAAGCCTGTGCTTCCCTGCCCGGGCTGACTCCGATAAGGAGCTGGTCTCCCCCTTATTTTTAGCCAGAACAGCGGAGGGCCAGAAATGGGGCAGAGTCCCCCAGAGTGACAATAGGGACCAGAATCCCTGTCTCTTCTGATCCCAGGCAAGAATGGCATCCTCTAGAAGCAAAAACTGAAAGAGAGGCTGGTTGAGGCCCTTTAACACAGCATTAGGGCAAGCTCTTTATCTGCAAAATGAGGGTAAGCCCCTTGTGGGGTTGTTGAAGAGATTAAATGGGAATGTTTATGAAGCACCCAGCACATGCCTGGTGCAAAGTGGCAGCTTAACAGATCACATCTGTTATTGCTGTTCTTATCATTGTTATTGCAGGTCCTTATCTCATACCGAGTTTATGTAGCTTAGGTATAGGCTTTGGAGTCAGCCTGCATTAGTGCGAATCCCAAATCTGTTACTTCCTGGCAGTGTGATTCTGGGCAAGGTTTTTTTTTTTTTTTTTTTTTAACTCTTCTGTGCCTCAGTCATCATGTGCATAAAATGGGGCTAATTATAGAGCCTACTTCATGGGAAGCTTACAAGGATAAAATGAAATTATGTATGCAAAGTACTCAGCACCATAGCCAGTGCTCATGAAAGGTTACCATCGCCACCATCATCAGTGACCACAGCCATGACCATGACTACCACCACCATCACCACGACGTTCTCATTATTCCCAAGTGCTCATGCAGTCTGGCACCATGCCAGGCCCCCAGAAGGGCCATAAAACTCTGGGTTGCCTGCCTTTCAAGTTCCCACCCCTTGGTTCCCGGGAAGCTTTTGCTTCTCCCAAAACACCTGCTCAGAGGGTTTCTCCACTCTCAAAAACTGCTCTAAGAGAAATCACAGGAGGGCCTCAGAATCCACTCAAGATAGTTTTATTCATTGAATATTAAACTAATACTAAAATCTCACTTCTTTCAAAGGCATGAATGAAAATATGGCTTTGATTTTTCTGCAAAAAAAGAGTGCAACATTTACAAAGATTCCAGGGTTTGCAAAGCCCCACCCAGTCCTCTACGGAAGGGATTTCTAAACTGCAGCTGATTGAAGGCTTGCAATTCTCCCCCCAGGGACCTCCAAAAGGAAACAACCAACAGAAAGGGCTTGGACTCCTCTTAGTCTCAGACCATCTTCTCTTGGGACACCCTCTTCTTTGCCCCAACCCATGATGCAAAATCAGATGGAACTCACCAGAGAAACCTCTGGCTCCGGTCGGCTCTTCTTATTTATTCATTAGCAACATTAAGTCTAGCTGACTGTGGAATCATGCCAGGAGGGGAACACTTGATTATGCTCAGAGCTTCTCTGCTCAAGGTTCTCGGCCCCAGGCCCGGTTTCTTTTCTATCTCTGGAGGCTTCAGGTCTGCTGTGAAATCTCCGAGGTTTGAGTTTTGGTGTCCTTCCCCTCCCCGACTTCCCTACCCTCAAAGCTGTCTTTCTTTTTCTGGGCAAATAGAAAGTAGAAAGTTGATTATTAGGAAGCCCTAAGAGTCAAGGATTTGAAACCAAGGGTAGAGGTGGGGATTCGTCTTTCAGGGCCGCTGTGAACAAACTCCCACAAACTCAGTGGCTTAAGATAACAGCATCTATTCTCTCCTAGCCTGGAGGCTACAAAGCTGAAATCAAGGTATCAGCCAGGTTATTCCTCCTGGAGGCTCAGAGAGAGAATGGGTCCCAGGCCTCACCCAGCTTCTGGTGGCTCTCAGCAGCCTTAGAGCTCCATGACTTACACTGTATCCCTCATGTGTGCCTGTCTTCACGTGGCCTGTGTCTGTTTTCTGAGTGTCCTCTTTTCTTTTTATAAGGCCACAGGTCATACCGGATGAGGGGTCCACCCTGGTCCAGTACAGCTGCATCTTAACGAATTATATCTGCAAAGCCCCTAAGGTCACTTTCTGAGGTTCCAAGTGGACATGAATTTTGGGTGGGGATAGTACCTAACCCAGTACAGGGGGCAAGGGATTAAATCATCTAGTACCTCCCCACACTGGGACCCTCTCTGGATGCCTCACATAGCCCTCAATCCCCCAAGGTAGCACGGTTCCCCCGTGTGGCCCCTCCGTGGGAGAACGTGGAGTGTTCAAACCATTTGAACAAACCAGTGTGATCTCATGATGACCGCGGAGGGAGCTTGGGCTTCCTCAGCTTCCAATGAGGCAAAAGCTCAGAGAGGTTAGGCCACTTGCCTAAGGTTACACAGCTGCTAAGTGGAGAGTGGGGCCTAGATCCCAGGCCTTCTCCCCCAAATCCAAGGCTCCTTCTATCTCTCCATTTTCTTACCGGGGAAGACACAAGGCTGGTGAGTTTGCAATAGAAAACAGGTGGCTTGGAAACCCATTTGGGGCCTGGGGAGAAACTACTTCTGCAGAAAGTAAAAGGGAGTAAGGGAGTGTCCCAGAACATAGTAGCAGGGTCCTGGCCGGGGGGAGGGAGCCGGCTTGTTTTCCCCACAAACGAAAAAAATCAAGAGGAGCGGGAGTCTGGTGGTCCCCCTTCCTGCAGTTCCCCGCAGAGGCTCTCCTCAGGATCCTGCTGCAGGCTCCCCTGTGCTAATTCTGTCTTTACCGCAGTGCAGCTCTGCCATCTGCGGAGGGTGTCTAGGGGCTCGGGAGGCATGAGCTCAGCGCGCCTGCAGGGGGCGCTCGGAGGGCCGGCCGCCTCCCTGGACCCCCAGCAAACAGGGCTGGGCCCCAGGGAGGCGCCCCAGAGCCCAGCCTGTTTCATAAACGTCTCTAAGCTAGAGTCTAATAACCGGCCTCTGTGCTCCCACCCGCCTTGGGTCTGCCGCACCTGCTGTTCCCTCTGCCCAGAACATTCTTCCCCTAGACGGGCACATGGGTGCTTCCTCACTTGCTTCAAGGCTCCAAACCACCCATCCTGGAGGTTGTCTCCGACCAGCCTTCTTGAAATCCAACCCCCAGCACTCCCTAGCTCCCTCTTTGCATTCTTCTCCAACGTCTTATGTATTTTAGTTTTTATTTTTGTCTATAGCCTATCGCTCTACATCAGAAGGTCCAGGAAGGGCAGAGATTTTCATCTGTTTTGCTCACTGTTGTAGCCCTACTGTCTGTCATATTACCCACACCTCAATAAGTATTTGTTAAATAAGTCGATATGTGAATGAGTGAATATCCTACAAGATTCAGCATGGTAATGTGAGACTCTGGATTCAGATTCTCTAGAATCAAATCTAACTCCTCACTGCCTGCTGTGGGACCTTGGACATATTACCTAAATGTCTCTGGGCTTCAGTCTCCTCATCTGTCAAATGGGGATCACAAGAGGACCTATGCCGCAGGGTCGTGAGGAGGTCAACTGAGTGAATGTGAAATGTCGATATACTGCCCACCTTTTGTGCACATACCGGCTATCATTATTATTGCATTTTTATTATAATTTGGGAAAGAACACTGCAAAGTTCTACAGGAGACAATGAAGTGAAGGAGACATGCCCCCTGTCCTCAGGGGCCTTAGGAATTTCAAGGCACCCACCAAGCTACCCACATCTCTCCCAGTGCCTGGCACACAGTAGGCCTGGGGGGCGGGGGGGAGGGCGCAGATAAAGAGAATGTGCCTTATGTCCTGACAAAGGATGGTTCCATGTTCCATGGCCCTATTCAAGGGAGGCAGCAGATAAGCTCGTGGGGAGGGTGGGACGTGTCTAGATGAAGTGGGTCACCTGTTGGCTTTCCCTTACCTTTGCCTGGCCATGGAGGCTCCCTCAGACATCTGGGGTTCAGGTTCTGGCTCTGTCCCCAGCTGGCCTGATCTTGCCAAGTTTCTACCTTAAGGACTTTCAGAAGCAGACCCATCCCACCAGCTCCATGCTGACCCATTCGGCAAGTATCCTTAGGGCTGGTGCTCTAGGTCCAATCCCACTCCCAACTGCCTGAATGGTGTGGATCTTGGTCTTAGCACCAACTGGGCTCCAATCCCAGCTCTGCCCCTGCTTGCTGAGAGGGATCCTAGGCAAGTCACTCAATTTCTCTGACCTTATTGCTTCTCTTCATCTGTCAAAAATTAAAAAAAAAAAAGAAAAACGCTCTAAAAAACCAAAAAAAACGCTTCACCCCAAAGAGGGGTGAGACAATAAAACAACAGAGCCTGCATAAAACACCCCTGATGGTGTCAGGCACATGGCAAGGGGCTCGGAACACAGGGCTTCCCTTTTCATACAGCCTGGCAGGAAGTGGGAGTCTGGAGGTAGCAAGAGAACAAAGAGAGCAGGAGTGAGCAGTCCTCGCCTCCCCGCCTTCTCGAACCCAGCCTTGCACGAAGTTAAATGCATTGCCCATTTAAAGACCTTTGCAACCTTAATATTCCCATTTTACAGTAGAAGACACAGAGGCCTGGCAAGGTCAAGCAAGCTGCCCACGGTCAAATGGACAGGGCAGGGACTCAAATCTATTTCTTCCTGTTGCCAAAGCCAGGGTTGCAACGCACTGTCCTGCCTCTCAGGGATCGGGCCCCGAGCCAGCGGTTCCCCCAGCCCATTGGGCCAAGTGGGAAGGAGCTGGGGATGGGGTGGGGGTGGAAATAGGGCAGGAGGCCTGGCACCCAACGGGTGGCTGAGGTCATGCCTCCAGGGCTGAGGGCGACATTGCAGCTTTTTTTTTTTTTTACGCTTCAGGCCATGTTCTCGCTGTCTGCCCAGAAAGACTCTGCTCCTCGGCTGGGAGCTGGGACAGCTCCGAGCTCCCAGAATCCTTTCTGCTCTAACCAGATTGAACACTGTGAATCTGTGCCCAGAGATCCCATCCATTAGTTGATTAAAAGCCATAGATCAGCATGCCTGGGACCCGCCAGCACCATCATGAATAAGAAGTGTCAGGAAATCTTTGGGCATAACCAATGTCTCCGAAATTGCCATGGTGACAGTTCATAAACTTGGGAGTCTATCTTTGGGCAAGCTGGCTCTGCCGCCAGGCAGCAACATTTGGGATAGCCTTTGAAACTATTTGTATTTAAATGAGCCGTGAGTGCCATATCTCAAAGTTCCACGCCCTCCAATTTAAAACAACCACTGTCATCAAAAATGAGCTTGTCAAGCAATTATTCCCAGCCAACAGACGCAGCTGTGAACAACATTAAGGGTGCCCAGGATTAATGAGAGGCAGTAGGCCTACCTCAGTGGCCATATACATGGTTACCAAGAGCCAAACTGCTCAAGTTCAAATCCAGTCTCCACCCCCTCCCCACCTGTGTGAACTTGAGTAAGTTACATAACCACCCTGTGCTTTAGTCTCTTCACGTATAAAATGGGGTTAAAACTCAGTAACTATTTCAGGGGGCTGTTGTCAGAATTCAATATGTTAATACTGATATCTTAGTCTACTTGGGCCGCTATAACAAACTACTATATACTGGGGGGCTTATGAACAAGAGAAATTGAGATCTTACAGTTCTGGAGGCTGGGAGATTCAAGATCAAGGCATTGGCACATTCAGTGTCTGGTGAGAGCCTGCTTCCAGGTTCACAGGATGTTGACCTTTTACTATAACCTCACATGGCAGAAGGAGCAAGGGAACTCTCTGGGGTTTCTTTTATAAGGGCACAAATCCCATTCATGAGGACTCCACCCTCATGACACAATGACCTCTTAAAGGTCCTGCCTCCAAACACCACTGCTTAAGGGATGAGGCTAAACAAATTTTGCAGGGGGTATAAACATTCAGTCTATAGCAATGAAAAAGGCTTAGAATGGTCCCTGGCATATGTTTAGGGCATATTCATTTACTTACAAAACATTTATTGTGCACTGTGTCTCCCATTTCTCATGCCTCTCTGATCCATACTCTCTGGTATCTACCACGCTGACTCTGTGCTGGACCTGGTGACTCCATTTGGCTAAAGAATGCAATGGATGCGATGGTGCTCTGGTTCTGAGCCTAGACCTAGAGATCTCTGGTTAAATTCTCCTCCCTCTATGGGGGCCTAGCACAGCCCTGTGAATGAACTTGACTAGCCTGCTTCAGGGTGATGGGCTGTGGAGGAGAGCCCAGCTGACTCCTACACCTGTAACAGCCCAGCCCAGAAAATAGGACAGACTTCCCCCCGACCTATAGCTGATTCTGAGGATGCATCAGAAACCATAGTGGAGACCAGAAGAACCATCTAGCTGTCAAGAGCAGAATAATTAGCATCCACTTATTATTATTATTTGTTATAAATCAAAGTAATGTAATTTAACAGAGAAATAATTTAATATTAACAAATATTAGAGGAGGGGTGCCTGGGTGGCTCAGTCAGGTAAGTGCCTGCCTTCAGTTCAGATCGTGATCCCTGGGTCCTGGGATCGAGTCCTGCATTGGGCTCCCTACTCAGCGGGGAGCCTGCTTCTCCCTCTCCCTCTACCCCTACCCTCTGTTCATGCTTGCTCGTGCTCTCTCAAAATAAACATGAAATCTTTTTTAAAAAACAAATATTAGAGAAAAGGGGGGAGAAAGGGAAAGGATGAAAACGCATCCCCTCCCCCAGCATGGGGGCTTTGAAGGTCAAGGGCTGCTGCTTCGTCCTGCCCCAGGAAGGACAACTGCCACATGAGGGCCTGCCTTCCCACCTCCGATGTGGCTCCTGCCCGCTGGACCAGGCCTGCCCCAAGAGACGGAAGGACACATGCCCAGGAGAGACTCACAGCTGGACTGCTCCCCGAGATGTGCAGCTGCACACAGTCCGTCCATACTGGGCTCCCTGCACATCTGGGCTCCTGATGCCTCTAAAGAAAGTTCTTCAGACTTTATCTCAGAAACCCTGGGTAGACTCATGTTTGCCTTCAAGAGGTAGGTGTCCTACCTAGAAGCAGAGCTGGCTCCTGTCCCACAGCCTCGCATGCTGGGTTGATGCTCTGCTGCCACTGACTTGAATGTCTTAATACTTTCTAGCCATAGGCCCTGCATTTTCTTTTTCTTTTTCTCTTTTTTTTTCGGGCCCCACATTTTCATTTTGCACCATGGCCTGAAAATCACTTAGACTTTCCTGCTTGCAGGCTGTTCAAGTGCGGGTCCTCTGGGCATCCCCAATCAGATCTGCAACAGCAGGTGTCAAGCTGCAGCCCAGTAGACTTTGGTCAGGTAGACCTGGGTATGTACTGATTCAACAAGCATTTAGGAGCACCTACTATGTGCCAAGCCCAAGCTACGTGCTGGGGATACATACAGCAAAGGAGACAAACACAACCTCTAGGAACTCGGCACACCCCGGCCGCGCTCTTGCCTTCCTTTCATCCAGCTCCCTTTCGCCTGCCCCTGCATGTCTGCCCCTCAGTCAACAGTGTCATCATCCTCTGAATCTCTTCAGCTGGAAATCCAGAATTCATTGTGATTCCTCCAGGCACCTCACCCCTGCATGCAGAATAACAGCAAGTCCTCTGGGTTTCACCTTCAAAGCTTAGCTCCCATCTGTGCATGTCTTTCTATCCTCACTGGTATTCCTTGCTCCAGACCACCAAGCTCGCTCACCTGGGGGCTCCAACAGCCCTCATCTGGTCTTATCACATTCATTCCTGCCCCTTTCCATTCACTTTCTTCTTCTAGAAAAATTAACATGTAAATAAATTGTATCACTCCCTTGTTCAAAGCCCTCCAATCATTTCCTATTGCCCTTAGTATAACATTCCTGCTCCTAACCTTGGCTCAAGCCCCAGTCTCCCAATGTCACCATATGCTGCTTCCCCTTGCTCATGATTACCAAGCCAACAGGGCCTCCTTTCAGTTCCCTGAGTGCAGCAATCCCTTTCCTGCCTTGGGGCCTTTGCACATGCTGTTCCCCAGATCTGGACCACTTTCTGTGGTCCTGGACCCTGCTGTCCCTTTCTCTCCTTTAGTTAATAGAAACATCACAGTCCAAGAAGTCTTCCCTGCCACTCTGTCTAAAGGTATTTCAGCCCCGCCTCATTACCCCGTATCCCATCTTGGTTTTTTCCAATAATCTCTTATCATGACCGGTGATTATTTTGTTGATACAACTTTATAAATTTTTAAGAATCTCTCTTCCATGACCCATTCCTGGAGACTATAAGCTCCATGAAGGCAGAGATCTTTTCATCTCTGTGAGTCACTCTTAATCCTAGTACCAAACACAGTGCCTGACACAGAATCGGTGCTCACTACTTTCTTGCAAAATGAATGAATGAGTGAATGGATGAATGAGCCCATAGCTCCATGCAGGAGGTAGAGAAGTAAAGCAACAGTTACGATCCAGTCTATACCAGGGATGCTGGAGCACAAAAGAGGCACATCTTTATCAAAATGGGGAAAGCGAGAGTTAATAATGGTTTGACTATTCCCATTTGACTTCCAGTTTGGCCGTGGACACTCCACAAGTGTAAGTATATATGAAGTGCTTAGCTCTGTGCCTGACATGCAGTAAACACTCAATACCTGTTGGCTATTGTCATCGTGTCATTATTATTATTATCCAATATGTTGATTGTCAAGCAGTCTCGAGGAGCAAATGGGATTTAAACAGAGAGGGTGGACAGCAGAGAGGCCATGGAGAGTAGGGAAGCAGGATAGGACAGCTAGGGAAGCAGCAGACCTGAAAGCCTCATCAGCCATACTAAGGGGCCCAGACTTTGGGGCCAGTGGGAAACCCCTGGAGAACTTGAAATAAGACACGATCTGTTTTTGACAGTGCGTTGTGGTGGTTGTGCAGAGGTGGAATTAGAAGGGGCAAGGCGAAGATAGTTATTTCTGAACTCCAGGGAGTTCATGCATCCATTTCATGTAGCCCTCCAAAGGGCTGAGAATCACGTACAGCAGCAGGGAGGGCGATGGGGTGTCACGGACAACCTTGCCTTCAACGTGCTGTAAACGGGCTCACCTTTGGAGTCTCAGCCTCTAGCTGAAATAGAAATGAGGTTTCCACCTCACATTTTGCAAGGAAGAGGGTGAAGAGAGGTATCAAAGTGCACCAACCTTATCCCAAATTAAGCTGTGAACAGGGAAGAAAACCCATCCTCTATGGTGCCATATTCTTCTCTCTTTAATGCCACTTCTTTCAAACCTATCAAAGCAAAACGTGCTGTACACAGTGGTTGTGTGATACCTTGGGAGCTGCTACATGGAGTCCATCTGCCTTGCAAAAGGGCACCATTCATTTCTAATGTCCAATTCCTTGATCTGAGACTCTTCAGAATCATTTTACACGCTCTCTCTCTCTCTCTCTCTCTCTCTTTTTAAAGTTATATGTATCTTTAACCCAGTGGGGGAATTCAAATTTTCTTCTGCTTTCTTATGGGAAGAGATGGAAGTGTGAAGGAAAGAAAGAAGAAAGAAGAAAGAAAGAGAGAAAGAGAGAGAGAAAGAAAGAAAGAAAAGAAAGAAAGAAAGAAAGAAAGAAAGAAAGAAAGAAAGAAAGAAAGAAAGAAAGAAAGAAAAAGAGAAAGAAAGAAAGAAAGGAAAGACAGAGGAAGGAAAGGAAAGGAAAGGACTAAAATGACAGCAACATCAGGAAAGGAAAGAACGGACAATTAAGAAACGACTGCCCCCCGAGGACAGCATAACCCCCCTCCTCGCCTCCCTCCTTCCCTCGCCTGCCTTCGAGCTCGTCCCTCATTCTCTTGCGGGAGGAAAGTGGGAAGGAGGATGGGAAGGAGGGGAAGAGAGAGAATCAAGAAATCAGTGAATAAGATAGACCAGAGAAAAGTGACCTCCAAGAAATGCTTCCAATCACTTCCTACCCATCTCCGTGGGCTGTTCATGACTCAGAATTTCAGCAACCATACACAAATCATTTGGACAGCAAAGGGATTTACTATTAAGGGAAGCAGAGCGCTGACATTTATTAAGCACCTGCTGTATACCAGACACGATGCTAACCTCGCCATCTCAATTAAACTTCCCATCTTATCACCCTTATTTTCAGATGCACAAACATCCTGCTGAAAGATTAAGTGATGTGGCAAAGGCTAGTGCAGATGGCATATGACTGTTGATGCTATTAAGCTCCCTGGCCAACATGGGGTGGTGCTTGGAAGGCTTCCAAAGACGAGGAAGGCGGGGCCCCTCCCTCGAGAAGCTCAGTGCCCCGTGGGCCAGTAAGGAAGGTGCAGGCAGTGCCGTGAGAAGCAGAGGAGCGGTTCCCCAGGGCCTACACTTTGGGAAGTCCATTTGTGACTTGTGCCACAGGCCACCTGGAGAGAGGATGCTGATGAGGGCTGTTTAGGTATCATGTGAGCTACTTTATCGAAGCACACCAGGCCTGGGGGTGCTCTGAAACAGGCCCCGCGCAGGAGGAAGAGAGCCGACCGCAGAGCCTCCCCCTTCCCCAGCGGCCTGGGCCTCCTGGAGCCTCACACGCTGGCTCTAAGGGCTCTGGCACTTGCAGTTTTACAAGTGGGAAACCTAATGGCCCAGACACGTGAATGTCTCATCCAAGGTCACGCGCTTGGCAAGCGGCAGCCCAAGAGTGGCTCCAGGTTGTCTGGCTCCAGCCAAGGCTTCCTTGTATTCCTCTTCATGCCTCTTCCCTCTCAGTACCAGGCTTCTTCATGACTTCTCCATGATTCTTCATGACTCATTCATTCATTCATGCATGCATTCATTCAAGAAACCAACGTGTGGTCCTGAGGTACCACAACGAACAGCTAGATGCAGGCTCTGCCCCAGTTCACAGGCGTGGCTGATGGGGGCTCTGCAGGCCTCGCCTCTGGCTCAGTTTGGAGCTCTGCTCTAAGTTGAAATTACCTTGTTTCCGCGCCCTCTAATTTCTCCCGAATCCGTCCTCCCTTCCTTCTGGGTGCCACCTAAGGTGACCCCAGGTGGCATCAGAGCTCAGACTCTGAACGGCGCCCCCTGGGGGCAGAGCACGGAACGAGCGGCAAAGGCCCAGGCGGAACCCTAGGGTGGGACTCCGGCAAAGGGACCGACCACACAGCTGGCAATCCCCGGAATTCCCACCCCAATGCCGCGCTTTCACTCGTTTGTCCTCACAGCAACCCCTGAGGTCAGACAACGGTCCTCATTTTTGCAGGCGAAGAACCCGAAGCCGAGAGGACGGGTGCTCAGTGCGAGTCACACAGCTCGCCTGGGGCGGCGGGAGGCAGAGCCTGGTTTGGGAGATGGTTTCCAACTCAGGTCAGTCTTGCTTCCACCCCGGCCTCGTTCTTCTAACCTCTAAAACGGGGGCTGCAGGACCTACTTCTACGGAGCTGCTCTGAAGTGCATTTAAGACAGTTACGGACGGACACCCGGTGGCTCAGTCAGTGTCCGCCTAAGGCTCAGCCGTGACCTCAGGGCCCCGGGATCGAGCCTCGGGTGGGGCTCCTCGCTCGGCGGGGAGTCTACTTCTCCCCCTCCCTCTGCCCCTCCCCCTGCTCATGCTCTTTCTCAAATACATAAATAATAATAAAATAAAATAAAATAATCCCAAACAGTTATGGAGAAGTCTTCCACCCATGCTTGGTTATCAGCTCTTTCATGAGTACTTGGGAGAGGACAACATCCCCAGTCTTGGGGGAGTGTGGGGCCCCTGGGGCATGCCCTGGCCACCATCACTGGGCCTACATGAATGTGGCTCCAGTTCTCTCTCGACCTTAATAAGCAAGTTCAAATTCGCATTTTAGCTTGCAGGAGGACTTAACGAAGAGGCTGTGCCTGTTGCCTCTCCCTCTCTCAGCAGAGACCAGGGCAGGCTCCATAATTCATTGGGACAAAACCCATACATGGGCTGACCTTTCTTGATGGTAATTGTGAAAGTTAATACAGTCTGGGGAAGTGCTACAGCTATTTAAATTTCAAATGTGGCCAGCTGCCCAAAACATCCTGGAGTGCAGACCGGGGTCCATTTCACTCTCTCACTACCCCTACCCCCAGTCACTGGCTTGGGGTGGAGGTTTGGCGGGACCTGGGTTCTCAGGTAACCACCAACATGAAGAACCAGGCAGGGCTTAGGGAGGCAGAGAGAAGATTTAAAAAGTCAACCTGGGCTCCTGGGTGGCTCAGTGATTGAGCATCCACCTTTGGCTCAGAGCATGATCCTGGGGTCCTGGGATCGAGTCCCACATCAGGCTCCCCAGAGGGAGTCTGCTTCTCCCTCTGCCTGTGTCTCTGCCTCTCTCTCTCTGTGTCTCTCATGAATAAATATATAAAATCTTTAAAAAATAAAATAAGATATAAAATAAAATAAAATAAAATAATAAAATAAAATAAAATAAAATAAAATAAAATAAAATAAAATAAAATAAAATGTCAACCCAAGGGCCTCTGCCTTGTCTCAGCCAGGGAGCAGAGGACTGGGGCCACACATTCTGTTACCATGAATGTTCTGGAACATGCTGCTCTAGAAAACACGAGCAAAGTGAGAAGAGCTATAAGATCCTGAGTGGATGACCACCTTTCAAAGAATTAGAATATGCTTTTAAAAACTCTACTCTTAAAAATTATGAAGCTGTTATTTGGAGGTACTTCTCAAAGCATTAGATCATCAAATTTCCCTGGAGTCCCCCTTGGAGTAGTATTTATTAATTCCATTTTTTAGATGAGGAAATTGAGGCTCAAGGAGGTTAAGTAAACTTCCCCAGGGCCACACGGTATGGCAGTGAGACCGTTGGGATCTGGGCACAAATCTTCAGAATTTGAATCCAGCCTCTTCCTGCCCACCCCCCCCCCCCCATGTCTACTGGACACTGCATTTGGAAGGCAATTCTTTTCTCTGGGATTAAGGACTTTACTGACATCACTGGTCACTCTGGGGACAGACACAGAGGCTGATGGAGCTGGGCTGAAGCTCTTTCAACCCCAGGAAGGACTGAGGAGCTTCTCTGACCTCCATGTGGTCACCTGGGCCTGCCTCCCTGCCCACATGGTGAGGGACACAGCGGAACAAATGATCCCGGTCTTTTGAAATGTCCTATTTTTTTTTTTAAGATTTATTTATTTATTTGAGAGAGAGAGTGAGTCTGTGTCCATGAGTAGGGGGAGGGGCAGAGGGAGAGAAAGAACCTCAAGCAGACTCTCCTCTGAGTGTGGAGCCCAATGTAGGGCTCTATCTCATGACCCATGAGATGATGATCTGAGCTGAAATCATGAGTCCATCACTTAATCAACTGAGCCACCCAGGTACCCCTTGAGGTGTATCCTTTCTTGAATTTGGCATCCATGCTCTAGTGCACATTGGATTTCCAGTCTCTATAATTTATAAAACCTGACCAAAGATGTGCCCATCCCCCCTCCCAGTCTATACAGGACAAGGCCTTCCCCTGTCTCCAAACTGTCCTCCCTTCATAAACCACCACAAATAAACACACCATGCAAATAGAGACAGCAGACTGGATGGACTATGGTAGCTTTAGAACCAGTCCCTGGCCCACCTTTCTACCCAGACCAGCTCCCAGGCCTTCCTATCTAGGAACTCCAGAAAGCCAAAAACCACTTCTCACCTAGGAGGGAACCCAGAAAGGCTCTAAGTCTTCTTCCTGAGCAGTCACATAGTACTGACACCACATCCGTCCTGCCTCTGTTAAAGCAGTTTCTCCAGTCTGGATGCCTTCCCATCTATGGCAAGTGGAATAATGACCCCCAAAGATGGGGCTGGAACCTACGGAGATGCTATCTAACGGGGCAAAAGTGACTCTGCAGATGCGACTTTAAATTAAGGACCTTAGTTCAGGATGGAATGATTATTCTGGATTGCCTGGGTGGCTCGGTGTAATCACATGGGTCCTTATAAGAGGGAGGCAGGAGGGCCAAATGCAGAGAAGAAGATGGGACAACAGAAGACATCTGAAGATGCTTCCCTACCAGCCTGAAAGAGGGAGGAAGGGGCTGCAAGCCAAGGAACACAGGTGGTCTCTAGAAACTGGCCAAGAAGTAGATTCTCCCCAAAGGTCTCCAGAAGGGACACAGCTCCACCTTGATTTTAGGGCTTCTGACCTCCGGAACTCTAAAATCCTAAGTTAGTGTTCTTTTTAGAGCCACTAAATTTGTGATCATTCTTCACGAGAATCTCTGTCTCAGAATTGGCTTCTCCAGAACCCAATTCCCACCAACGATTTTGCTCAAATGTGAGCTTCTCAAGGAGACCTTCCTGGGTGCCACTTTCCCTGTCCCAGCCACTCTCTGCCTCACCCGTTCTGACTTTTTCTCCATACAACTTATCAACATCCAACAAGTTTTGCATTTTACTTAACTTATTTACCCAATTACTTATCTATGCATTTACGTATACATCTATTTTCTGTCTTGTCCCCTAGAATATAAGCTCCAAGAGTACAGAGACTTTGTGGTGTTCGTAGCTATAATCTTTTCTAGGCACTGAGGCCAAGGCAATCAATAAAACGATGTGGGAGTTGATCAATAGCTGTTGAATTAGCAAATGAATAATGAGTGAATGAGTCAGTGGCTTGTCCTTCCAGCCACATGCTTCCTTGGTTGACTCTTCTAGTTTCTGGCTTCCTTCTCTGCCTGTTTCTTCCTGATGGGCAGTATGGGGCACCCCAGTCCCTCCGTCCCACCTGCTGCTTTTTCTCCCCAAGTCTCTCCCTTGCTCTTGAGAAACCCAAGAGAACAAGTCATGCCATCTTATTTTTCCAACTCCTTCTGACCAAATGCATCTCACTCTTTTATGGATTTGTCACAGAAACGTGGCTGCACTGGGAACTGTGTATACCAAATGAACAAAGAGAAGACTCGAGGATGGCAAGCAGGCCAAGGGCCCCCACCTCTTCCATGCTCTTTACTTAAAAGTCCTCCTGGGCCTCCAGGAAGCACAATTATCTCACAGGAATTTCCATGCTTTATGCTTTTCAGGAGTCCCTTACTGCCTCTACTGGAACCATCACCAGCTGGGAGGAAAGGAAAGGGAGGAAAAATGGGAGAAAGAACAAAAAAACCTCGTAGACCTCTTTACTGGTTACTCCACTTCCTAAAACTTTGGAGCCTGGTTACAAAAAGCTAGTAGATATGAGGATATTTGGCAAAATAACAAATAAGGCTTCAAAGTCAATCCTCTGTTGTTCACAATATGCCATCCAATAATACCAAAAAAACCTTTGGCTTTCAAAGGGCAAAAATGAAGCTCAATCTATAGTCTTCTCTACTTTTCAAACACAAATTAGGTTATAGCCCAGAAAGGAGGAAAGTGACTGGAGCGAACATTCTATTAAATTCTAACAGGACCCAAATTACTTTAGAAATTTCTAGCTTAAAAAAAAAGAAAAAAAAAAAAAAAAGAAAGAAATTTCTAGCTTAATTGGAAAACAAGGATCCAAATGGAAAACCTTCACTCCTTCACTCATCCATGCATTTAGCTGATGTTTACTGAACACCAGCTATGTAACCATGCCAGACCATGGGAATGCAATGACAGGATGACCCCTCACTGTCCTCAAGAATAAGAGAAGAGTATAAACCAAGGATGTTTAAAAAAATTAATTCTAGGGCTCCCATTCCAGACCTACTGAAATCAGAAATTCTAGGGTGAAGTTGGAATTCTGCATTTTAAGTAAACACCACAGGTGATTCTTAAGCACCTAAAAATCTTAACATGAAGTTTGAGAACCACTGGCTCATCATCCCCACAGGAGCAGGGGCTGGTTCTGTCTCCTCCTCCAGTGCCCAGCTTCCAATTTAAAGCCTCAGTCTCCTCTTCCATAAAAGGGGAGAAATGCTAATGTACAGGTCATTGTGGCAATTTAAAGGAGGCTATGTATGGCATGCCCTTGGTTCAGGGTCCAGCATGGTATAAGCATCCACTCAACGTAGCTGTCATCTTTATTGGTTTTGTACTGGTGGGGGCCACCCCTTCCACTCACACTGTCTCTTTTTCCCCTTTCCCTGGCCCCCTTTCTTTCCCTCTTCCATCTGAGAAATAATTATCATGTGACAGCGTAGGTTCCCAGCACCGTGTTAAGCAGTTGGGAAGTTCGAATGTGATTATCACAACATGGATCCAGGCCTTATCCACATAAATGTGGAGCAGACATTCTCATGGGGAAGTTGATAATACCATGCGGACAAACAGACGAAGTCCTCAAGACTGTGCTAATCTGCACTAAGGAAAAACCGAAGGCACAGAGATAGAGAAGGAGGGTGGGAGTCTAACTAGGAAGCATGGTAAGGAAGGCCTCTCTGAAGAGGCAACAGCCACACGCAGGCTGGAAGGATGAGAAGGGTTCGGAGATGGGAACCTCCCAGGCAGGGGGGACAATGTGGGGAGTACTCTGGAAAGCATGAGTGAGCTCAAGGTGTTTGGGAGCCTAAAGAGGTCAGTGTGGCTGAATGGAGGAGGCCAAGCTAGAAGGGGAAGCTGAGGCCAGATGACCAAGAACCTTAATGAGTGGGCAGCGGGCAAAATGTTGAACAGGCCTCCAGGGCCTGAAAGGATGCTGACCGCGTGCTGAGGCAGAGGCCTCAAGGGCCCAAATGCTCCAGGTGCTAACCCTTTCTGGTGGATTAGGAGGAGCTGAGCGGGCGGAGGGATTCCCAGATCATGACCCAGACAAGACTTCAGGTGGCCGGTTTGCAGCCTCAGTGAATACCAGCTAGACATCATGCTGGCAAACAAGTCATAGGAAGGTGTTTAGATTTCATTCTAGGCCCAACGGGAAGCCACTGATGGGTAAAACGATAGGCAAATAAGACCAGCAGGATGACATTTTAAAAACCCATTCCATTTGCTGTGTGTGGATGAATGGTGGGGGCCAGAGGTGGGGGAGGCAGGGAGGAAGGCCTCTGTGCTGGTCCAGGAGAGGTGGGGGGCCCACACAGCAGATCAGGAGAGGCAGGGTCCACCTGCATGGTCCCCAAGGTGCACTGGAGCCCAGCCCACTGATGGGCTCCCAGGCATCCACGAGGGATCACCAGAGAGGAACGTGTAGCCCGAGCATCCCGTCTGGCGACCGGACAGACAGGTAGAGGTGAGATTTCAGACCCACTGATGCCTCTCTGGGAGTCAGAGGCCCAAGCTGAGAAATGAGAGGCTAATTGGTCTGAATGCTTCCTTACACATTCCAAACATTCCCAGAGCTAAAGTTCAAACCCAGCTCATGTCAAACAGAGACAGCCAACCTTATTATTAAACCAAGCATGTCTGGCTAAGGTTAAATCCTAGAAGAAGGAAAAAAAATGCAGACATCTGAAGTGCTATCATCTACGAATTACAGCACCATTAAAGACGTGCAATTATTAGCACTTTGTGTGTGTGGGTGACTGTCTTTATGTTCCAGCAACAAACAGTTTGTTCTTCAAGAGACAAATGTTAGCCACACTTCTATGGCTGTTAACAACCACAAGAATAAAATAAAATGGGTGATGCCTTATGTTTGCAAAACACGTTAGCATTGCTAATTGCCTGATAAAGGTACAAGCAGGAATGCTTTTTGTAGCTAAACAGATATTAAATAAGAATATTTTGAAAGGCGGTGTGATTGTTTGGAATTCAAAGTTATTTCACCTGGAGCAAGTGCCCTCTGGGAGGCAAGCAGCTGTAGCCTCCTGATGCCAGCATTTATTTTTCCATCAAGATCATCACTACAAAGGACCTGGTGCTAATGTGTCGTTTTGTCTCATCTTTGGTGAGAACTCTGGGGTTGTTAAATGAAATAGCTCTGAGAACTCAAGAGGGAGTTGGGGCAATGATAGTGGTTTATTGATTAAAAAAAAAAAAAAAAGAGAAAGAGAGAGAGAAAGGGAGAATTCTCAGAGGGCTGATGCCTTTTATCTGTTGGAAGATGTGTTTCCAGAAAGCATGGGTATTTTGCATTTCCTGAGGACAAAGCACTAAGCCTGTAAAGAATATCCTAGTGTCTCTCAAGGATGCAACACACAAATTTCTGACAGGCTAAGCAGGAAAGCAAGAAAAGGGCAGGTTCCGTGTGTGTCTTCAGAGCTCCATTTGAGTTCAACACCACACTCCCACCTAAAAGAATCTGTCAGAGATTCCACAAAGTTGGAATAAGACATTTTTAAGGCAAACTCATTTCTGTAGCCTGGAAAGGCATGATTTGATGGCTCTCCGTCCTCAGGAGGATGGCTTTCAGACAGTCCCCTCCACACCTGCCAATGCATGAAAAGGGGGTGCCATGTGGAACCACCAGGCCCCCTTCACATTTCCAGAAAATACATTGCACGGTGTTCACGGTGACTGTAATCCAGAGAGAATTGGTGCCTTAAAGCCAAGCTCAGAGTAGCTCAGAGTTTCTGGGTCACCTTTCCATGGCCTTCCCGATAAAGTATATCCGCGGGAGAGACGAGCTTCAGTTCCAACTGAGCAGCTTCCAACCAAGGTCAAGGCTGTTTAGGGGTAGTGCTGGGAGGATGGTAAGAAAAGGCAAAAAAGCCCCTGTTCCCACTGTAGTAAGCTGAATGGTGTCCCCTCCCCTGAAAAAAAAAGATACATCCACATCCTAATTCCCAGAACCTGTGAATATGACCGTATTTGGGATGCAATTAAATTTAGGATCTTGAGATGGGAAATCATCCTGGATTATCCAGGTGGGCTTGAAATGCAATGATAAGTGTCCTGATAAGAGGAAAGCAGGGGGGAGACTGGAGATAGACAGAAGAGGAGGAGGTACTGGGACCACAGGGGCACAAACTGGACCATGTGGCCTCAAGGGGAAAAAAAATGCCCCAGCCACCAGAAGCCGGAAGAAGCAAAGACCTGATTTTCCCCCAGAACTTCCATACTTCCTGCCAACACCTTGATTTTGAACTCTTGGCCTCCAGAAGTGTCAAGGAACAAATTTCTATTGTTTTAAGACACTCAGTTGGCGGGAATGTGTTACGGCTGCCAAAGGAAACCAATACATGTCATCAGAATATGCTACCGAAGATTGCTGGGCTGCTTGGAGCCCAAATTTTCTCAGGAAGGATCCACGGACCCCTAGATGCTCAAGGATGGCTTTCTATCCCTGAAATCATACACAAAATTCTGTGTGACTGGGCATGCAGACATTTGGCATTGGGGGCAGGAGGGCAGGAGTATCAGTTTTTATCAGACTCTCAAAAGGGACCAGGACCCCCAAAGTACCAAATACCACAGATCTCCATGAAGGCCCAGGGCTGTCCAGGGTCACACAGCTTATCATTCATTCACTGACTTATACTTGCAATCATTCTGCAAAGATTTCTAAAACAACTATTATGTGCCAGGAGCCCAGCTGTGTGCTAAATAAGCAGAGCTAGATTTCCCACTACGTGCTGGCAGAAAAATGGACAGAGACAAGCTCAACATCTGCAGTCTCCGCCCACTAGGCCCAAATTCCCTTAAGCTTTGACTGCTTGTTGCCTCTAGAAGACTATGGCAGGTAGGACAAGGCTGCCGCATGCTCTGAGTCCGTCACAGGCTTGCACATGTGGCCATGGAAAGCCCTCACACCCTTACAGGTTCCAGAAGTTCCAATATGGCGACCATACTCCTGAACACCTGTCTCAGGCCAGAAGTGGCCCCAGATCCTTGTTCAGACCATGTGATCACATTAGTGGTGTAGAAAACACAGCTCCAGAGCTAACTGCAGGCCATGCTCAGAGCCCCAAGGCCAGCCCATCCCTTCCTCCTTAGCACTCCCATCACCTTTGATTAGGCTTCTTAACATCTGTCACATCATTCCTGAAAGGAATATGGCTACTCATCGATAAGCTGCCTGATGGAAGAGGTTGAGCACCTCTTCTGAACTGTCTTCTCTGAGCACCACATCTGACACCTCGGAGAGCATTCAGGGGCATTTTCTGAATGAAGAAATGAGTCAGTGAACTGTCCCCCTGTTCCCATTCCTTCCACCATGGCTGAGGGAAAATCCTGGAGACCCCATGTGGGCAGATGTGGGGACCTGGGTACATGGGCACTGTGCTGTTGGCACAGTAGGTTGGTTGCATTCTGAGGAGGATGCCCTGGAAATAGAGAGAGAGAACTTAAAACAGTCTATACCTGCATAGTCCAACATGACACCCACTAGCCACATGTGGCTACTTAAATTTAAATTAACTATTAATTTAAAAAGTTAAAATTCAACTTCTCAGTCACACTAGCCACACTTTAAGTACCTGATAGTCTCACGTGATTATGGCTGTCATGCTGGACAGTGCAGACACAGGACATTTCCCTCAGAGCAGGAAGTTGTCTTGGATGGCACAGGGCTCTGCCCTCTGGCCCCATGTTTCCACTTCAGGAATTATATCCTGAGGAAATCATGAAGGGAAAACTAAGTACCTTGTACAGAGGGCACCATATAAAACAAGGGAAGGTTGGAAACAGCCCAAATGCTTCCACCCAGGAAGCAAGCTCTACAAACACGCAGGAAAAAATAATGACCCCCTCACATTTGTTATTTGCTCACTCAACAAATATTTTTTTTCGCTTGACAAATATTTATTGAGCACCTACTATGCACTAGGCCCATGTGCTCGCTTTGGCAGCACATATACTAAAATTGCACCAGGCCCTGCGCCGAGGACACAGATGCCAAACGAGGCAGAAGAGAGCTCTGTCCTTGTGGTTCTTTTGTTTCCGAGTGTGGGAGGCAGATGATAAAGGTCCATGATTGAATAAGGAAGATTATTTCAAAATGTGTTAAGTATCACCAAAGATATAAAAACCCTGAATCCACAGACAGTGATCATGGGGGGAAGGTAATGTTAACAAAGTTTCCTCCTGAATATGGCGTCCCTAACCCTGTGGAAACACACTGGCTTCTCTCAGAACATGTGGATGAAAGTCAGAGTCCTGGAATATGCACACACAAGTGTGGAGTGGAAGCAGCAGAGAAATGGGCAGGGCACACTGATTTCTGTTCCATTAGATCATGTGTATGTCAAACAACAACTGAAAGAGAGCTCAGAATTAACATTCAGCAAGTATGGCTTTGGTTCGTTTGTATTTGAAATGCTTGAAGTTCCCTGCTTCAAAAAAGACACTTCAGCTAAGGAGAAAGTGCTCCCAAATTAGAGCTACACGGATGTGTTCATGGCGCACAAGGTGACCACCTGGGGATGGTGCTGGGCTCACTCAGGAGCCTCTTTGCATCTCCTGGGCTACCCATCCTGAGCAGAATTAACGGTCCTCTCTTCCACATTTCCATAGCCTTTACTCCTAATGCAGAAATAATGAGGAAACGGTCCTTGGACATTGAATTACAGTTGTCTGCATCCCGGGTCTGCTTTAAGTATTTTTGGATGGAGCCTCTGAGGCTGATGGAGGCTGGTGTATGAATACCCCAGCTGCCTTGCCCCACAAGTAGGGTAATCCTGAGACATGTGTTCTATGCTGGCTGGAAAAGAGCTGCAGTCCACCCACTGGTAGCTGGCTTGCTAACACACCCCTCATCTGGTTCTCTTCCCTTCATGACTCGCACCTCCACTCCTCTACCTTCATCTCCCGTGTACGTTTCAGGCACTCAAACTCTTGCTCAGAGTTGGCTCCTGGGGGACTCCACTGAAGACAAGGTTAGGTTAGAAACCTACCCTCCGTGAGGCTGTTGGGAGCACTCAGAGGTGAGAACAGATACCATGTACCCAGAGCGGCACCCAGTAGGCACTTGGCAAACTGGACATGTGGCTGCATCACATGGGGGCTGCTCCTTTCAATGTCTCCGGCACTGCCTTCCCAGCAGGCCTGTAGGGCCTCCCCGGGCAGCCTGTGTCCTGTTCTACTATTTCCCCAACAGCTGTTTGGGTAATTACAGATTCTAATTATAACTCATCTTTGTGATTTGGATAAATCCATTAGCGCCACCTTCAACAAACCTCCATTGCTCTTCTTGTCTTGCATTGTTAACCCTGCTCTGCTGCGAAGAAGAGGCGGGCAAATCGGTGTGCTTGTCCACACAAGGGCTGCAAACAGGAAGCTTTTCATAACATAATCTCATTAAGAATCATCACCTAGAGGGAGGGCTTCAAATTAAAGAAGGCATCAGAACCTCCAGGGCTGGGGGGAGACTTGTTATCAATGCAAATTCCCAGGCTCCTCCTGCAGAGACTCCAAGCCAGAAACCTGGACAGACATCATAAACATGCATTTCAACAACTGCCCCACCTCCAGGGATTCGGCCACGGGAGGACCCCCAGCAGCACACACTCGGAAACACAGTCCTCTTGGGCCCTACTTGCACTGGTGTCCACGGCCCCGTGCCTGGATAGAGGAGCCTCCCATCCATTCATCTCTCAGCATCCCGCAGTGCACACCTCTGTCCCGGCCACAGGGCTGGGCACTGGGACCCCCAAATGAGAAGAGGGTACGCCGCTACTTCCAGCACACCAGAAACCTGCTTTAAACACACAGTAGGTTATCTGTGAAGACTTATGGGGTGCTGGGGCCCTCCTAGCATAAGGGGGGTGGTTACTGTCTCTATAGGAGTTGAGGGGCCTGCTCACTGAGGGCTCTGCAGGTTTATGATGACTCCAAGAGGTAAAAATGTACCTAAGGGTCTTAGACACGAAGTCAGCACACAGCCCACTTCCCTCACACACTTTACCCTTTGCTCACAAGCAAAAAAGGCTCTTTCCCTCTCTCCTAATCCCCAGTAGCTTCCTCAGCCTCAGAGTGACCTTTGACCTGTAGGGCTTTCTCCCACCCTCTCAGTACCATGGAGCTATACAAGGAGGAAGAAGCGGGTGGAGGGATTTAATCCAATCTCACCTGTCTCTGGCTACATGGACCTGACTTACATACCTGTTCAGAAAAAGAAAAGCATCACAGGGACACCTGGGTGGCTTGGTTCAATGTCTGACTCTTGCTTGGCTTTGGCTCAGGTCATGATCTCAGAGTCGTGAAATCGAGCCCTGCATTGAGCTCGATGCTCAGCGGAGACTCTGCTTGAGATTATCTCTCTCCCTCTGCCCCTCCCCCTGCTTACACATGCTCTCTCCCTCTGTCTCTCTAATAAATAAATAAAATCTTTTTTTTTAAAAAGGTGTCACAATGTAGTTCTTGGGTTGACTTTTTTTAAGTGCCTACTATGTGCCAGAATGCTCAGGAGTGCAGAGGTAACCAAGCCAAGCCTGCTTATGAGTCGGAATGAGCATTCTCCTCCCACTTGTCGTTGTTTAACAAGAATAGAAATCACATCGAGTGAGTCATTTTTTCAGCACATGAACCATAGCCCCCACCTTCCACTCACCCAGGTCATACAGGTCCTGACTCACTTACTAGAAATATCTAGCAGAAGCACAAGCAGGTACATGTTCACATGTTTATGGTGAGTGTTTCTGAGAATGGAGGGCCAGGAAGCTTCTCCATTTATTTTATAAAGTTAACAAACTTAAAACCATATGCAGTGGTATGTCCTAAAAATTTTAACAATAAGTCTTGACCAAGAAGAGTTTATTCTAATAATAAAATATGGTCCCATATTAGGGAAAGAATATAGTTCAGTTGCACTGCTTGATCCTAGGAGAACAACAAATAATTTTCTCTATAGATGACAAAAGATATATCATAATTTGCTCTAAGATTTTAAAAAACCAAGAGCATAGGAGATTTTCTTACATTGTGGGCAATGTATCTCCAACTAATAATCAATTTTGTACTTTATAATATGATATGACAAATTCTAGCACAAGAAAAAGTGACTGACCACCATTACTTGTCAACATTATTCTGGAAGTTGTAGCCAATACATTGAGGAAAGGATGGAGGGATGGATGGATAGATGGGAGGAAGACAAATATTGGAGAGAAGGAGCCCAAGTCATGAACATACACAGGTGAGGACTGTCAATTTAGAAAGCTGAGCAAGGAAATGGGTGCTCTTAAACACTGGTTATTAGAGGGTAAATCATACAGAATTTTGAAGTATAGTATTTAAACAACAAACATCAAAAGCAAAAGCCTTTTCCACATCTTTTAATCCAGTAACTGCCCATCTAGAAACATGCTTTCAGGAAATATTCTGAGATACATGGGCAAATGTCATGTTCAAGCATGTTGACCATTATGCTACTTATAAAAGTACAAAAGAAGAAACAATTTCAATGTCCAGCAAAAAGGGCCTGGTAAGTAAATAATGATTTCCCTAAAAGATGGATATAATATAAAACAGTATTTTAAAATTGTATTTTAGATGAGCAAGACTTACTGCAAGAAAGAAGGCATGGTAGTATAAAATCCGTGTAACTGGATTTTCTAAGTTGTAGCTATAAGCAAAACCAACAAGAAAGATTCCCAGAAATGTGGAAATTCACTATCTCGGTGTTTTTTTTTTGTTTGTTTGTTTTTACCTTTTCTTTGTGCTTATTAAGTAGTTAGAGGGGCACCTGGGTGGCTCAGTAGGTTAAGCATCTGACTCTTGGTTTCAGCTCAGATCATGATGTCAGGGTCCTGAGATCAAGCCCCACATTGGGCTCAGTGTTCAGTGTGGAGTCAGCTTGTTCCTCTCCCTCTGCTCCTCCCCCACTCATGCTCACTCTCTCTCTCTTTCAAATAAATGAATAAATAAAATCTTTAAAAAAATAAGTAGTTAGAAAACGCAGTGCTATTTAAAAATGAATATGACACATTTATGAGCGGTAAGTATGGTGTGCCATGCTCATTAAGGACACGCTTGTATCTCAGAAGGCCACATCTGCCATGGGTGCCCAATGCCACAAATGACAAAGCCTGTCTATGGGCCAGTGACAGGCTAATAGATTTTTATAGTATTATGGCTGGTTTGGACCATACGTATCTGTGAAGTAAAACCAGATCTAAACAATCATGAAACAGATGATTTTGTGCACCAAGCCCTGAACAAAACTGATACCAATGGCCAAATCTCTCATAAACCCCCAACTCACTCCACAGCAGCTTGAGGAGTTTTGAGAAATCAGCAGTTTCTGTGCAGCTGACCTTGCAATTCAAACCTGGTAGGTGAGGACAAATGCCAGAGCTTCAGAGAGCCCAGCCCACAGGTAAGGAAACTTTGGGCCCAGGTGAGCGGATGAGACAGCCGTGATTCACCGCACACTCCACTTCCCTACCCCCCAGAGGGCAGACCAAGCATGAGGATGATAACTTAACAACTGGCATGGGCTGACAAGTGTAGTCGACCAGCTGTCAAGGTTGACGGCTGAGCGGGTCTCATCTCAAGCCCAGAGGAAGGAGGAGACACAGGGCTACCGACCTGGGCCTCCAGGTGGAGGGGATGGGAGGGGAGCATGAGCCCTGGTGGGGGTGGGAGGAGGTTGTGCAGCCCAGGGTCATCTCAGCAGCTGGTCCCGCTCCTGCCACAGGCACCACCCAGGCCAGGGCAGCTGACTCAACTCTGATGCAGAGGAGAGAAGGGAGCGAAGCCTGCCAGCTGGTGCTGAGAAAATACCAGCACATTTTCCTGTGCTTTAAACCAGAGAAACACCCCAGGTCTCCTTCCACCCCCACCTCTGGCAACAAATTTTTCCTTTAGGGACGGGCCTGCCCTCCCTCTCCTTCCCCTGGACCTCCCTTTTCTCGGCACTTGGTGCTGGAACTAGAGGAGCAGTGTGGCAGCTATGTGACTGGGAACACATCTCCTCCCCTCCAGGTTCTCTCATCTGTGGAAGAGGACTGATGGGCAGCACCATCTCACAGGGCTGCTGGGAGGACCAAACGATAGGATGTTGTTGGTTTATCACAGTGCCTGGCACCTAGCATGCGCTCGGTGACGTTAGACTTGATTATTTTAGCCTGATGCAGCCTCTTCATGGTATGTACTGTTTGGGTCTTGATTCTCCAAATGCAGATCCTCAGGCCGGGACTTAGGTGTGAGTTGCTGATTTGGGAGGTGACCGTAAGGAAGCAGGGAGGAAAACCCAAGGAAGCCTTCACGAGAGGGTTGCACTTTGGGTAACTGGAGTTCCACCTTGCTGGGAACCCTCTCAGGGGCTGCGAACAACACCCCAGAGCTGTCCCACCCAGGAGGCCAGGACACCAGGTATTTATCCACCAATTCCCATCCTTCCTTGGCGGAGGGTCGCTCCTGGGTGTTAGCTCCCAACACTTGCAGCCTGCCGGGGTGTAGGCTGCTCCTGGGGCCAGAGGACATGTAGGGCAGATATGCAGGAGCAGATTGTTGGGGGAGGGGGCGTTGAGGACATGGGTGGGCACTGACAGCACCTATTACGGGGGGTGAGTGATGCTGGATAGTGTGATCCCTGGATGCTGCTTACACTGAAGTTGGCCAGGCATCTCAGAGCTTATTGGGTGAGCTGGCTTTCCTTGTCCATTTCTTCCATCCCTCATCCAGCCATTTGCTAAGCATCTACTGAGCCCCTCTTGATGGCTGTGTGCCAGATGCTGCAAGAGCCGGAGGAAGGAGTTGGGTCTGAAAGGCAGAGATGAGCAGGAGGGGGCGTTCCAGGCAGAAGGACCAGCACAAGGGAAGACCGGGAGAGAGAAAACCTTCATGGTGCCAGGGAGGTGCAGGTGGTGTGGGCTGGCTGGACCTGGCACCTGTGAGAAGGTGAGGTGGAGACAAGGAGGGCCAAGTGGGTTAAGGGTGTCCCAGGGGCATCCTACTCTCCCGGGAAAGTGCTAACATGCTGGGGACATGCAGGCACAGGGTTGACACTGACTCCATGGTGACTGTCAGAATAAGACTTGGAGCTGTAACCAAGCGGGAGCCATCCTTAATTTCTACAGAGGGACGTGGTTAGTACAGAGCAAGCTGGCTGTGGTGGGCTGTGGTGGGCTGTGGTGGGTGCCGCACCAAGGATGCCTTACATTCTCGTTGCTGGAATATGTTACCTTGCAGGGCAAAAGGGACTTTGTAGAGGTGATTAAATTCAGGATCTTGGGATGGGGAGATTATCCTGGATTACCCAGGTGGGCCCAATGTAATCATGAAGGTCCTCCTAGGAGAGATGCAGGAGGATCAGAAGTCAGAGAGGAGAAGGCCATGTGATGGCCTCCATGATGGAGGCAAACTGGAGGGGGTACGGCCACAAGCCAAGGAAGGCCGGCAGCCTCTGGAAGCCAGCAGAGGCAAGGAATGGATCCTCCCATGGAGCCTCCAGAAGGAACCAGCCCTGCTGGCACCTTGTCTTCAGCTCTGTAAATCTCATCTTGGACTTGTGTCATCTGTGAATGTAAGAGAATGTATGTGTGTAGCTTTGAGCCATGGAGTCACAACAGTGACAAAGCTCTGGGACTATTGCAATGCCCTGGAGACAGTGGGAGAAAATGGAGGACATGGGGGTAAGAGCAGGAGAGTAAGGGGCCAGTGCCAGGTCACAGAGGATGGTGATCGAAGGTGGGGGCCGCAGCAGCAGGCATGAAGGATGATGGATTAGAGGAATCCTCAGGACTTGGCAGAGGCGGGAGAGGAGTAGGAGGGGGCAAGGCCATGCCCAGCTTTCTGGTTTGGGGGATGGAGCGGAATGTGGTAGAAGGTGAGAAGGCAAGCCTGCATTCCAGGCTCTTCTACCCCCCAGGGTAGAGGCCATACTGACCCTGCTTCTCCGTATCAGCTGCCTTTCTCTGTGGTCTGTCTACAAGGTTAGTGTGTGCCAATGAGCTAATCCAGAAAACCAACCTTGTTAAGAGGTGCAAGAGGGCCACATGGGGGTCTGTAGAGGACATCTGGATGTTGCCCAGTGCCCGGTTGACCAGGAAAGGCAGGGAGGAGAAGTTAGGTTGGGTACACAGCAGGCTAGAAGCCCCCTCCACGGCTCTAGCTGGAACCAGTCCACATGTGGATTCGAGGACTACGTCCTGCCAGGAACAGGGAAGGCCACCCAATGGGATCCACACTGACTCACAGCAGGCTGGCAGGCACCACAGCAGGTCTGGAGTCACTCCTCCTCTGTCCTTGCCTCCATCCATCCACCTGCAGTCTGCCCAGACACAATGGGGCCAGGGGGCTACTACTTGGCCCTGGTTCTGTCCTTAATCAGTCGAAACTGCTCCAAAAAGAGGGACATGGCACCGCTGGGAAGTGCTGATGGCACAAAAATGGAGAGGATAGTAAATAAAAAGGAAGCACCCAGGAGAGAAGCCGAAAAAGGAGATGCCAGCATTTATACAACTAGGCCCAGAGCTATGGGGTGGGAGGGAGGTGGGCCAGGAAGCCACTTGGGGTGGGGGAGGCATATCTCCTAAGACAATGATGGGTGATCAAACCTAAGTGGGCACAGGACTCCTCCCTTCTCCAGAACATGAGGCCTTGGAAGGTTACAACCTCCCCCAGGAAGACACGGTGGGGGATGCAAGGTTAACACTATGTGAGATGCCCCCGCGGGCGGGGCCCAGTGCTAGCCACAGGGAGGGTGCAGATGGGATGGAGCCGGATGGATGCTCTCAAGCTCACAGGCCGCTGGGGGCACAGATGTGGAAACAAATGAGTGCAGTGAAGTCCCAGGGGACGTCTGATCAAAATCTAGATGGCAGATGGTGGGCAGGGAGCCACTAGGGGAGAAGGGTCTGTTCCACCTGGGTGATTCAAAGTCTTCTTGAACAGGTGATTCTTTTTGTTTGTTTAATTGAGGTGAAATTCACATAACATAAAATTAACCATTTTAAAGCGAACAATTCAATGGCATTTAGTATATTCCTAATGTACAACCACCAGCTCTATGTAGTTCTAAAACATGTCATCACCCCAAAAGGAAGTTTTAGACCCATTGGGTAGCCCCCATTGCCCCCTCCCTGAGCCCCTGGCAGCCACCAATCTGCTTTTTTATCTCTATGGATTTACCTTTCCTGGATATCCCATATAAATGGAATCCATACAATATGTAGCCTTTTGTGTCTGCTTTTACTCACTTAGTGTGGGATTTTTGAGGTTCATCTGTGTCATAGCACGTACCAGTACTTCATTCCCTTTTATGGCTGAGTCATACAGCAAGTGACTCTTGAGCTGATCTTGAAAAATGAGTAGATGTGTGCAAGCCAGGGAGACAAAAGGGGAAGGAGGGGGTACTGGCAAAGACATGGAATCATGAAACAGCAGGGTCTCCTCTGGGGACCCCATGGAGGTCAAGATGGCAAGAAGGCTGTGAAGCAGCAAAAGATGAGACCTGGAATATAGAAGGGGCCCAGCAGGTTAACGGGCTCTGTGCTTGGGTAATGGGAGCCATGGAAGGCAAACCAGGGTGCCCTGTGACTAGATCTACATTTTAGGGAAGATTTTCTGGCTATAGTGTGGACCAGCAGGGAGCCCAGCTGGATGCTACTGGGAGGTGATGGGGCCAGGACTAAGGTAGGAGCCACAGGGACACAGAGAAGTGACCCAATGGGCTTGGCCCACCCACCTTGGATGTGAGGGCAACAGATATATAGGAGCCTCAGATGAGTTCAGAGAGGAGATGCCTTGAGGGTGGAAATGAGGGAGATGAGGTGATTGGCTGTGGGTGAGTTAAATTTTAGAATTCTGTGGCTCATTCAGATGACCCTCCAGCAGCAGCTGGGTAGTTCCTTGGACTAGGTCAGGACAACTGTCTGGACTAAAGAAGAAGGCCTATGAATCTTGCTTCGAGTATTTCTCATAGCAGTGTGCATAGAGAAGGGGTGTGCTCCCATTCTAAAGACAGAGAAATAGAGACTCACAGAGATGAAGCCACACAGCCATGGCCACATAGCCAATTAAATGCCAGAGCCAGGGTTCGAACCTGGGTTTGGCTGGTTTCCAAAGCCTCCCCAGCTTTCTATGAAGCCGAACAGCCTTTCAAATCCTCTTATCACAACTCCCACCCCTCTCCCCAAATTCTGAATTCACCCAGCACTTCCCTGCAAGAAGGAATATGGGCCTGAGCAGCTGCTATCTCAATGTTCCGCTGCAAGGGCGAGGAGGGCAGAGGTAGGGAGGAAGGCACTGTTTTCCAAGTAAACACTTAAAATTCCCCAGGACACCCTGGAGACACCGCTGAACCTGAATCAGACCCCAGCGTGAAGAGGACACAGCGGCCTCAGATAAGGTAGCCAGGGAGCTGTCCCCGGGGTGGAGAGTCGGAACTGTGTGTGTTTTATGACACTCAAGTGCCCACTCCAGCCTCTCAAGGTAATGGCATTAGCCCATCCCTTCCATGTCACGTGGCCCAGCTTATGGTGCCATGGTGGGGAGCAAGATGCAAGGTAACAATTTCATGGACAAATGTGGGGCTTTGGGGAGCTTCTTAACTGGCGAGAATAAACCGGCCCTAGAGGCAGACAAAATCCAGGCAAGAGCACAACTACCCAAAGCAAATAACTGGAGGATGTGATTAGGTGTCATTCTAAGCAAGAGAAGTGACGGAGGAACCGTTATTTTAATGAAACAGAAACAGCATCTTCTCAGAATGTTGCCGTAAATGAGTCCGGCTTGCATTCTCAAGGCCAAACCTCCCGGGCTGCTGAGCCCCAGGAGCCGTACCCCATGGTCACTAAACTTGCATCTGAATCATTCAATGTGACTCAGCCAGCCACTCTTTTGAACAGAAAAGCCTGATGTCCGTGGGTCAGTAAGGCATCACTGGCTCAACACTGGGGGCTCTAGGCCGGGCCCCCACCGTTTTCAGAACCAGCTCCCCACCCGCCGCGCCCCCAGTGCACCCCACTGCTGTTATGGCTCTCCCTCCTCCCGACACAATAGCCCAGTACAGTGTTCTGTCCCTTCTGAATACAGGAAAATATTGTGCTTCTTTCTGCTTTCACTGGGCTCATCAGGTGGCCAGAGGACACGTGACTGTCAGCTTTTCAGGTTCAAGTTCCTTTTCTTGGAGTGGAGATATCATGTTCTGTAGCTGCATCATGTGCAGGAAGTATGGTCAAAGCTGGTATCCAGAACACTGAAGTTTTCATCACTACAATTACCTTCTGTGGTTCTAGGAAAGCACAGTTTGTGACACAAGAAAAATGAGAAGGAAAAATTCTCATTTATTAAACAAAACATTTCTTATTCCTAGGTATTAAAAGTCGGTTATTTTTGCTTACAGAGCATCCACTTTCCATCGTCCTAGCAATGCACAATTACTGGGGGTCAGGGGGGTATGGTTCTTCCCTACTGCCATCCCTGATTCCAGGTTGGTTACATGGCAAGGGTTGCCAATCAATGTGTCCTATTTCCTTGGACAGAATAACTGGGTTAGGCATACACAGATGACTTGAGGTTGGTGAACAGTCATTTTTATTGAATCCATTAAGGAAGAAATACCTTTTTCCTCCTCACCATGCTATTTGTGTGGTTCATGTAAGCCAGGGGCTGCTGGGGGCCATCATGTGAGAAATGAATCAAACTAAGATATAAAATGAGAAAGTAACTAAATCCTGAATTTAGGATTTATGCTCCTGGAACCCCATGTATAGCTATACTGTTCAGTTATGGGAGCCACTCTGAGTTGGGCTTATGTACTTACAAGCAAAAGGGTCTCAACTCCTCTAAACCTACCACCGTACTTTGTACAGAGGAGGTGTAAAAAGTTTTCTTTTCATTTAATCTACTAGCAAATTTTGCTGGATCTGACTTCAGAACATATCGTAAATCATACCACTTCTCCTCCCCTAAAAGGTCCAAGCCAACAGTATCTCTCACTACTGGTTTCACTGTTCCCCTTTTCATCCCCTTATAGCTGATTCTTCACCTAGGCAGGCAGAGAGATCTTTTTGCAATCTCATGCAGACCACGTCATTCTTCTGCTAGAATCATCCAATGGCTCCTACTCCACTTTGGATAAAATCCAAAGGCTTTCCATTGGGCCAGCTCCCTCTCTGATCCTCTCCCATTGCCCCCTCCTCGCTCTCGGAGCCCTGGCTAGGCTGGCCTTCTGGCTGGTCTTTGCTTGTGTCAAGCACCTTCTCATCTCAGAGTGTTTGCACCTGCTGCTCCCTCTGTCTGCAACCCTCTCCTCCCAGTATTCCTGCCTTTCTCTTGGCTCAAATTTCACTTCTTCAAGGCCTTCCTTGATCATCCCATCAAGCCCCTCACTCCTTCCCCCGGCCTCACTTTACTGCATTCTCTCGCACTCTCTACGACCTGACACTGTAAGTATTTCCATGTGTGCGCCACCTGTCCGCCCCCACCCCCTCCCGGACTGTAAGCTCCACGACAGGGTCCAGCACAGTGCCTTGCAAATTAGACACCTGATAAACATCTGTCGAGAGCTCGAGTGGGTGCTGAACAGTAAGGAATGACCTCGGACAATAAGCAGCCTCTTTGGCTTATCCATTTTGCTGTGTGTGAAGGAAATGATGGGACAAGATTTGCAGTCTTCAAAGTACATTTTGTCTCCAGGCTGAATGGGGGCAGAGGGCACCTTGGAGCTGCCTCCCCGCTTTAACAGAGCAGCTCGGCTTTGATTTTTATATACTGGGGTTCCACAGAAGAAGCCATCGTGTGCTGCTGTTAAGAGGTGGCTCCGATGGTCTTCTGGGTGACTTGAAGGCTAGCCGGGCAAGTTTCCTCTCCCTCACATCATTCCAGAACTTGGGACATTCACTTCTAGCAGAACAGCTTTGTGGGCTCTCTCTCTGTGCCTTAAATTCTGAAAAGTCTAAGCGGATTCTCTCTCTTCATTAAAGAAGCACAGAGGGGTTACTGTCTTCTAGCTCCAATATATTATCTGGTCGGTGCTGCCCAGGAAGGTCCCAGCAGAGAGGTCCCTGTGCTTTGGATGTTTAAAGGAAATCCTCTCACTCCCCCTCACTTGGCAACAAATCTCTCCTTTTTCTCTTACCGCATGCAATTTAGAGAAATTGGCAAATTTCTCTAAAGCCACAGAGATGTTAAGTTTAAACAGGAAGGGAAAATCGATCTGGGTATGAGGCTAATTAAAAAAGCTCTCAGTAGGACTGTGATTTTGCCTATTCTTGCACCTTCTCTTGGAGGCAAAATTTTCCTCCATAGACTCAGCATATTGAGAGATGTTCCTGGGGGGTAGGGGGGATGCTGAGAGTAAACCTCAGAATATAAGCCTCCAGTGGATTTCCCCCGGGAAAGGGGCTCTGAGACCCCTCTTCCCTTTGACAACTGCTTAGAAAGTTGATAGAAGACACAAGAAAAATTGGGAGCCAGGACTCATGTAATCTGAGCAATAGTGATTCAGGCAGCTCTGCTGGAGAATTCCTAAATGTAGGGCAAGAGGAGAGACTGAAGGGAGGAGAGAGAAGAGGGTGGGGTAGGGGAGTGGCTTCCATGCCCTTCACTTCAATTCCCCACCAGGTCTTTTTTTTTTTTTTTTTTTTGTATTTTTTTTTTTATTGGAGTTCCATTTGCCAACATATAGTATAACACCCAGTGCTCACCCCATCAAGTGCCCCCTCAGTGCCTGTCACCCAGTCACCCCATTCCCCTGCTCACCTCCCCTTGTTCATTTCCCAGTGTTAGGAGTCTCTCCTGTTTTGTCTCCCTCTCTGATATTTCCCACTCCTTTTCTCTCCTTACCCTTTAATCCCTTTCATTATTTTTTATATTCCCCAGATGAATGAAACCATATAATGTTTGTCCTTCTCCGACTGACTTACTTCACTCAGCATAATACCCTCCAGTTCCATCCACACTGAAGCAAAATGGTGGGTATTCATCATTTCTAATGGCTGAGTAATATCCCATTGTATACATAGACCACATCTTCTTTATCCATTCCTCTTTTGATGGACACGGAGGCTCCTTCCACAGTTTGGCTATTGTGGACATTGCTGCTAGAAACATTGGGGTGCAGGTGTCCCGGCGTTTCACTGCATCTGTATCTTTGGGGTAAATCCAACCCAATTGCTAGGTTTTAGGGTAGCTCTATTTTTAACTCTTTGAGAAACCTCGACACAGTTTTCCAGAGTGGCTGCACCAGTTCACATTCCCAGCAACAGTGCAAGAGGGCTCCCCTTTCTCCACATCCTCTCCAACATTTGTTGTTTCCTGTCTTGTTAATTTTCACCATTTGCACTGGTGGGAGGTGGTATCTCATTGTGTTTTGATTTGTATTTCCCTCCAGCCAGGTCTTTTAATCTCCAGAGTATGAAGGGGCTTCTGAAAGTGAGAAGTTGGGGGACTTGCCTACAACGGAGACCCCAGTGGAGCCACAGTTCCAACTCAAGACCAAGGTGGGTTCATTCTAGTACCACGCACTGCCTCCCAGGACTGCTAGTAACACATCAGGCAAGCCAAGGACACAGAGGCTCAGGAGGGATGGCGGGGACCACTATCAGGTGCAGCAGAAAGATCAAGAAGGACAACACCTTAAGACTCACCACTGGGTTGGCAAACCAGGGCCCCTGCAAGAGCAGTTTCAGTGAAGTAATGGGGACCCTGAGGTCACAGAGTTTGATCTTCCTATAGGGAATATGGTGCAGGGCGATCTCTCCAACATGCAAATCTGACCACAATTTCTCTGCCGAAAACCCTTCAGGGGTCTCCTTTAGCCAGCCTCCCAGCCTGGTCCACAGGCCCACCCTCACCTCCACCTCCTTCCTCAAACCTTCTACTTTATTGCTGTCTCTCTCCACTTGCCACACTGGGCCTTGCCTTTGCTCCTACTGCTCCCTCTGCAGTTCCCTCTGCTGCCCCAACTCTCCCCTCCCCAACAACTCTGTTCCTTCCTCAGTACCCTTTTCCTTGCAACATGTGTGCAAACGAGTGTTCTCTGAGGCCTCAAGTGGTAGCAGGTCTCAGCCAGAAATAATGAGAGTGATAACGAAATTAATTAACATGTACCCAGCAAAACCTTCTCTGTGCCAGACTCTGGGCTGAGTCTTCCTCGTGTAGTAACTCACTCACTCCTCATAACCATCCCCGTGGTCAGGCACCATCCATTCATAGTAGAGGCCAAGGCACAGAAGGGGTAAGGAGCCGAGGGTGACTGGACAGACAGTGGTCGGGCAGCCACAGGGAATGTTAGGGACTAAATATCCAAAATTCAGATGCTGAAGCCCTAACCCCAATGTATTTGGGGACAGGGCATTTAAAGAGGTAATTAAGGTGAAGTGAGATCATAAAGATGGGGCCCTGATTTGACAGGATTAGCACCCTTATAAAAAGAGACACCAGAGAGCTCTTTCCCATGAGCTCTCTCTTCCTCTGTCCCTGTCATGCCCTTAGGGTTCACCCCCTACCATCTGCTGACCAGGAAGAGAGCTCCCACCAAACACCAAACTGGCTAAAGCCTTGATCTTGGACTTCTAGTCTCCAGACCTGTGAGAAAATTAATTTCCGTTGTTTAAACCATCTATGGTTTTTTGTTATGGTGGCGCAAGCTGACTAAGTTGGGGGGAGAGGGTAACAAAAATAGGGTTCTGGGGAGTTCTTCCCAAGGAGCTAGGTAACCTTTCAGCTGAGCTCTGCGGGGGGTGGTCATGGGAGTACCTGGGAGAAGAACAATCCAGGTAGAGGACCTAGCAAGTGCAAAGATCCTGTGACCATCTCTGCATATTGGAGAAATAGAAACATGGGGGGCTGGTACTGAGAGAGGCTGGAGAGGCAGGCAGGGGCCCAAGGCTAGAGGGCCTCTCAGGCCACAGAAAAGAATCTGGATTTTATTCTAAGTGCCCCACTGGCCTGCACCAATCTTACAGGTAGACCAAGCAGCTTAGCACCTGCAGGAGTGGAGTGAGAGAGGGGAAGGTCACAGAACAAACATCTCTCTCTTCTGCAGAGGCCACTACACACTACCCCTGAGGCCATGCTCCACACATCTCCGTGGGGACCGTTCACCTGGGACCCTGCTCACCCAGCCCTCGAATCTGAGAATAAGCCTTCTCAAAGTGGTGCTATTTTATAATTAAATTCCAGTGACCTGCTCCCCTTAACTGCATTAAATTACCAGGCCATCTGCTACCTGGGAACAGAGGCACAAGGAAGCAGCCTGAGCTGGGGGGAGCGGAGTACCCAGGAGAGGTCTTAGCACTTCCTCCTGCAGGCATTCTCCTCATGCGCATCCAACCACTTCTGTCCAGAAACACAGGGAGGGAGAGAAAAAAGCAATCTGGAGAGTGTGGGCAGATTTATCTACAATTCTGGTTAATGTGCAGACACCTGGGAATGAGTAAGAGATGGGCAACAGGAGCCTGTGGTTCCCAGGGGGTTCAGTTGTCTCTTGGAGGTGAGCATCTCAAGCCCTGGGTGTGATGCTACTCAGGGTAATTTTGACGATGAAACTACTTTCCAACCTGACACCTGGGTGAGGTGTGGTTTCACCAGGTAGATGGGAGGCTAGAAGTCTGTCAGCTCTTCTGTAACCACTGAGCCCCTGCACTGTACCGGACATGAAAATGTCATGTCAGGGGGCACAGAAGAGCAGTGGCGGGGGGGCGGGGGCTGGTACTTAAGATGCCTCTTGAAGGAAAGACAAATGCAACAAACTCCTCAAATATTTGACTATGGAAGACGTGGAGTCCCAAAGATAAAAAAGTCTCAGCATCTTGCTTCCAAGGGGCTCACTTTCTGCCAGGGGGCAAGGCCATATTCAAAGGACCATAGTAGCAGGTAGTATATACTGCAAACAGAATGATGCTCAAATGCTATGGACCGAAAGAAATATGGAAGACTAATTCTATCTGGGAGGCACATGGGATGCTACAGGCAGGAGGGAGTATCTGAAATGCCCCTGAAGGACTAATTCAATATCTAAAACAAGGCAAGTGATGTAGGTGGAATAATAATGGCCCTTCTAAAGACATCCATGCCCGAAGCCCTGAACCTGAGGATATGCTACCTTACAAGGCAGGAGGGACTTTGCAGGTGTGATTAAATCAAAGATCTTGAGATGGGGAAAGTATCCAGGTGAGTTCAATGTAATCCTAAGGGTCCTAATCAGAGGAGGCCAGGAGGATACGAGTCAGAAAGAGACGATGTTGGAAGTAGTAGTTGGAGTGATGCCACATGAGGAAGGCCGGTGGATCATTGTTGGCTTTGAAGATGGATGAAGGCACTACCAGCCAAGGAACGTAGGAGCCTCTAAAAGCTAGAAAAGGCATGAAACAGGTTCTCCCCTTCAGTCTGCAGAGGGAACACAGCCTGGCTGACGTCCTCGACTATAGCCCAGAAAAGACCTGCCTCAAACTTCCAGCCTCCAGGACAGTTAAGATAATAGATTCCTGTGATTTTAAGCCATGGAGTTTGTGGTGATCTGTTACAGCAGCCAAAGGAAACTAATACAGTGGGGAAGGGTATTCCAGGCAGGAGGAACCACATACACAGAAGCACAGAAGCCTCACAGACACAGCTGGGTTTGGAAAATGAAGTGAGAGGCTTGGCCACAGCGTACATGTTGGAGGGGACACTGAAAAAAGTAGTCGGGGCCAGGGGGTTCCAGGCCTTCGAAGCCAAGCCTGAAATGTGGGCATGTGCTCTGTAGTCACTAGGCACAGAGATTTTTTTAAGCCTGGGGTGATAGGGGAGAGTGGGATGATCAGATCTATAGTTAGAAAAGATAACTCCAAGAGTAGTAGGGAAAAGAATCTGAAGGAAAAATGAGATGAAAGGAACTAAGTTAGCACCAGTAACGCCAACACCCATAACTTGTGGGTCATGGCCCATGACCTGTGGAACTCCTGCTTCTGACAGGCTGTGGAAGCCAGGCCACAGCCCTGCAGTGGCATCCACTGCCCCAGTCTCTCTCCTCCCGGTGGTGAATGGGAACGGCCAGTTTCAGGGCCACTGGGGTTGTGGTCTCACTCAGGCTCTGTGGGGAAAGTGCTGTGATGGATTAGTCATGTCTGCTCTGGGCCCCAGGTGCGGATGGTGGCACCTGCCCTGGGAGCCAAATGGGGGAGAGGAATGTGGCAGTGCTGATGGGGGCTGAGAGTGGGCACGGTAGGGGGTGTTGGGACACGCATGATGGAAGCATGTTAAGAGAGGGTAGAGAGAGACGGGAAGGGCGGGGCTGAGGCAGCTGGAGGGTGTTTGGTCCAGCTTGGGCCAGGCTGTGACCCCCCCACTTGTAGCCCCTTTCCATCTTCAGGAGGTCTATAAAAATTCTTGGAGTGAGGGGGAGCTCTTGGAAGAGGGAACAGGGGGTGAGGTCTGCATCCTGATACTGGGGAGGTACTTGCCAATGAGGAAGCAAGCAGGGATACTTGGATAAAATCAGGGGGATGCCACTGGCCCCGAAGAGGGGTAGGACCAGGGACAGGAGCCTTCTGTGGACATTGGGCCACACAAAATGGGATTCTGGGAAAGGTTTTAAAACATATGTACTATTTTTGTTTTGTTTTGTTTTGTTTTGTTTTAAGTTCAAATCAACCCCACAGATCTCTAGCTGAATATCTGGGCCTTAAGGCAGCTCAAAGTCTTGTCCAAGGTCATACAAAGGAAATGAAGGGCAGAGATGAACACTCCTGCCAGCTCTCTATCATCAGGCCAATTCCCTCCCTGGCTGCCCAGTTTCTAGGCCACAACATACCGTTCGCTACCCTCAGAATGTCCACACCCCTGTTGTCTGTGAAATACCTACCGTGTGGGGAAAGTAGTGTCCTCATCAATTCCACACCCTGAGAAACAACCATGGTGACTAGGGTAGCTGGGCTGGGTGGGGGACAGGGTACAGGGCCAAATGCTTTCCAACAGCCAGGCAATGATTTCCTCTGTTCCCCTGAAAGGTATCCTAGGATGAGCTGAGGAACTTTCTAGAAGTGTCTTTTCCCTACTAGTGGGTCATTCCACACACTATTTTCCCTACTGGTGGGTCATTCCACACACATACAGGAGAAGTGGGTTTGGCAGAGCTGCTGGGCACTTACTGGCCTCAGGTGTACATAGGAATTAACAGGTTCTGCAGGCTCTATCATAAGGGGTGTGGTCTCACTTCTCAGGAGGTACGGTGTGAGCTCAGCACAATATCAGCACCTGACAGATGACGCTCAGTGAGTAAGAGTAACTGCCACTGATGGAGCATGAGCTCTGTGTGGGCACAGAAAAGGTGATCCACATCTTATCCCTGTGAGGTATAGAACAGAGGCATCTCCATCTCATGGCCAAAGACACTGAGACTCAGAGATTTAATAACACGGCTAAGGTCATACAGTGGGTTAAATGGTGGGATCTGTCAATGCGGAGAAGCTTCTGCTAATGTAATTAGGTTAAAGATCTTAAGATGAGGTCATTATGGATTATCTGGGTGGGGGTACCAAGCCCAATGACAAGTATCCTTGTAAGGGAGGGAAGAGGAAGTGGCCATGTGAAGACGGAGGTAGAGACTAGAGGTCTGCCTTCTGGAGCCTGGAGCCGTCAGAAGCTGGAAGAGGTGAGCAGCTCAGCAGACTCCACTCTGATTTTAAACATCTAGCCTCCAGAACTATGAGACAATACATCTCTGTGGTCTCAAGGCACCAGGTGGGGACTAATCTGTTCCAGCACCCCAAGGACACTAACACAGGCCCCAAGGCCAGCGCAGGGGCTGAGGTGGGTCTATCTGATCCCAAAGGTGGTACTTTTAACCACGAATGAATGGGTCCACAGGTGGACAGATGAATGAGGGAAATCTCCTGGTAGTGGAATTATTAATACTGCTTTGGTGACAGGACAGGGAAGAGGAAGATCCAGCAGGAAAGATCAATTGCCAATTTCTTTGCCTTCCGGTGTCACATGTTGACACCCTGGCTGTCCATTCATCATTAGGGTTCCTGTGCTCCACACAAGGAGGAAGGGGCTGGCAGGCCGTGTGCCAAGAGGCTGTCGGGTGAACTGAGGATGGAACACCTGTCTGGGCCAGGCAAGCACATGCTTATCAGTTCCAACATGAAGGGGTCACTCCTGGAAAGAGACAAGGGGGTAATGCAGGGAGGTGGCAGGCTTCTTTTCTTTTCCTTTTTTAGATTTATTTATTTATTTATTTATTCATGAGAAATGCAGAGATACCAGCAGAGGGAGAAGCAGGCTCCCTACAGGGAGCCCAATGCAGGACTCGATCCCAGAACCCCAGGCATTAAAATGAATGACTCCTTCAGAAGGCCACGGGAAATATCAGAGAGGGAGACAGAACATGAGAGACTCCTAACTCTGGGAAATGAACAAGGGATGGTGGAAAGGGAGGTGGGTGTGTGTGGGGGTGACTGGGTGACAGGCACTGAGGGGGGCACTTGATGGGATGAGCACTGGGTGTTATACTATATGCTGGAAAACTGAACTCCAATAAAAAAACAAACAAACAAACAAAGGCCACAGGGCCTCAGCAGTTCCTCCCCTTTTCTGCAAACTCTCCACCCTCCTGCCTCCTTCCCCGGGTGTAAGGAATGGGTGTGGTGCCCTCAGGGTAGAGGAAGGACCAGCAGGTGGGATTTCCCCGATTTGCTATGCTAAGAGGTTCTCACCCTGCAGGTGCTCAGCAGAAGGAAGGAAAGTTATTCCAGATCTCTCTATCTGGGTGTCCGTGCTTGACATCCTGCTTCAAAATGGCACAAGCAACGGAAGAGAAGATGAAGGGCTTTCTTTCCTATGACAACAGACACATCTACCCTGGAGCCTTTCCTCAGATTCTGGGCTTTCTTTACCACATGTGAGCCAAGCGTTTCTCCAGGCTGCTTTCACCTATTGCGGTTCCTGACCACAGACTTCCAATTTGCAGCTGGGCCTGCCTGAATTATTTCAGACTCCAGAATTATTCCAAACTCCTATTACTGGCTGGCTGTGAAACAGAGCGTAAAATGCCAGTCATTTTTTTTCCTTTCAAATTCCATAGTCATCTGACATCATAACAGATTTCAAACTCAAACAATCCGTCTGGACTCCAATGGGCAGCCACTGAAGGGCAAGAGGCAGCTGGGCATGAGGCAAAGCATCTTGACCTTGGGGTCATGAGGGCCAGAGAGCAAATCTTAGCTCCACCATTTACAGAGGGCACGGCCCAGACAGGTGCTTTAACCTCTGACTCTCAGGGTGTGTGTTCACCCCATAACAAGTCACGGAGCTCTCTCCCACCATGACCAGCACAATTTCTCTGCCAAAGGGGGCAGGCAGCAAACAAACAAGAGAAACATCTGATGGTGATAAGTGGTACGCAGACAACCAAAATGATCAGTGTCAGAGAGAGTGGTCAGTTGCAGCTTTAGATGGAGGGCCCCTCGGAGGAGGTGATGTTGACAAGAGGACCTGTCAGGAACCAGCCATGCTAAAGCAAGAGGAAAGGCATTCCAAGAAGAGGGAAGAGCTGGTGGTGCCAAGGCCAACAGGCTGAGCCACGCCTAGAGATCTGAGGGGGGGGGGGGGGGGGCGGGGGCGGCTGGAGCATAGTGTGTAGCTTAAAACATCCTGAGCGTAGGATGCTGAGGAAAGGCGGGGACTAGGTCTTGTTGGGCTTGAAACCAGGCTGCACCGGCTGATGGACCAAAGTGCAGGAAAAAATGTGACAACTTTTAGCGACATCTATTTTTGAATCTAAAAATAGAAGAAGGAACTCAAACTCAATCTCACCATGTTATTACTAATAGCACAGATATTTCCAGATGAACATGCATAGAATTAGGGTACACGTTCAATTTGGGTGGGGAGGAGCATGATAAAAAAGTTTAGACATTGCTACTGCAGGGCTTTGGAGAGTGAGCAGTGGGACGGTGAGCCTTCAAAGAGCTTTAACTGGGAGGACGACAGGAACTAGTTGATATTTTGGAAGCATCACTCCCTGCACAACGGAGTTCACTTCTCTGGTCTGTATGACCTGTGCAGGGTGTTTAGAGCCCCCGCTATGATAACATATGTAGAGCTATTTTTACTGCTTCCAGAAATCCTATCTGCATAGCCTCCAAGGTGTTGTAACTATTATCAATTACCATATTATCCCCATTACTCAAATCGGTCTAAAAAAAATTCATGCTTATTTGAGTTCAAAAATTCTACTAGCCTCTGAATTTCACTTTGCCTACCACCATCTCCTCTTGTACACTCTCTCTCCATATTACCGTACCCTCCCTTCTCTAGCCACACCTTCCCTCCTCTCGTCCACCCCTGGTCACAAAGCTAAGAAAACCATCTATGTGTTTCTCTTTTTGGAGATTCGTAATGTACATTGTGTTTTAAAGGCCCTGAAAAGTTCTGCAGTTGAAAAAAAAAAGTCTGTCTAACTCGGTCTAGCCTAATGGCTTTCAAACTGGCCATAAATTAGAATTGCCTGAAGAACTTCTCAAACCTATTATGCCTGTGTCCTATCCCTAAAGAGAGACTCAGGAATGTAGCCTGCATATTGGGAGTTATCAAAACTTCCCATGTGACTCTAATAGGGAATAACTCTGCTAACTCAATAGTTTCCAAACTTACTAGCCTGGAAGACTTTTTTTTTTTTTTTTTAAATACATAACACCTATTAATGTCTCCAGGAAATTAAGATGGTGTTCTATGGAACATGTGGGGATACTGGACTAAGACAGCTGTTTCCAAATTTGACTACACATTAGAATCAGTGGGGATTTTAAAGAAGTCTCATTTCCCAATGGCAACCCCAGACATACCACATCTGGAGCTCTAGGGCCATGGCCTGGGAATCTGCAGTTCTAACAGGTCCCCAGAGTACTCATGATCTTATGAGTCTGGGGACCCTCAGTCTCTTAGGTAGGATGGAGGATGGGGGCAACCCAATGAGGGTGAGGTCCCTCCATTCACAGCTTCTTTAATGTGGGGGTTTCTGATCCTCATACCTCCTTGATCCCTTGCTGCAGCCCCCAGCAAGAGCAGGGGGACCAGGCTTTGATTTGCCAGGCTGGTCAGGGAAGGGCATGTCTTCATTAATCTGTGTGTCATCTGGCATACCTTTCATTATTCTGGGCCTTGGTTTTCTCATTTGCAAGAATAAGAGGGATTTCCGAGGCCCTGTCAAACCTTCTACATCTCTGTGTTCCTCTGCTGATGCAATTTCATGAATGGCATCGTCACTGGAAGACCCTAAGCCACATGGCTCCCTTTCCCTACCTCTTTCAACCTTGTGAGACCCACGTGTCCTGCTTAGATAGATAACCTCCAACAGGAAGCATGTGGACTCGGCCTCTGAGCCAAGCTCAGACTGTAAGACATGTGGCCTGGAGCATATTCTTTGAACTTGCCAAGCCTCCATTTCCTCATCTGCAAACCAGAGACAAATGTTAGTAGCTAGGCACAGCACTTGGGCTGTTGCAGGAATAAAATGAGGCACTGCGTACATGATGTTAGCACAGTGCCCGGCAGCATCCACCAAGAGGTTCAATAAATGTCTGCTGGTGGTGATAGCAGTAAAGGAGAGTACTAGAGGGCCCCCTATAAAGATTGTGAACTGCTGTCTTAAGGCCAATAGCTCCCAGAGGACACTGAAGTTGCTTATCTCTCTCCAGGAGTCAAGGATTGCATCTTGGAAGTAAGCATAGATGGAGTCACTGCCTCTATAGCTCCTAGCATGACGGGCCACAAAGGGACTTGCTTTCAGCCCCCAGAACCACTGGCCAGCACAGCTAGATGGAGCTCAGAAGTTCATAAACCATGCCATCCACTCATTGAGTTAGATCTCGCCCCACAAAGCATACCAGATCAGGCCTGCAGGGCAGAGAGAAGCTTGAGTCTACACAGCCTCTTAGGGTCCCCTACCTCAGAGTTGATGGCTCCAAGGCTTGAAGTCCTACCAATGAGAAAACCGAGGGCCAGAGAGGTAATGAGAGTCACCAAGGCATCCTACCATTTAGTTTCAAATAATAGCTTAGATGTAGGCATTAAATCTACACAAAACCAAATAACCGAAACGCAGGGAGGAGAAATGGCTAGAACACCTGGTACCAAAGCCAGCTTTGCCACTCAGGAGCTGCGTGACCTTGGCCAAGTTACTTAACCTCCTAGTGCCTCTCTGTACTCATCTGCAAAATGGGAATGGCAGGTTTAAATAAGATAAAATATACATGTAAAACACCTAGGACAGAGTCCAACACTCAGTGTTCAGGGAATGCTCGTTATTCCAGGTCTCTCTAAATCAGCCCAGCTCTCCTCCTCTGCTCCCTGTGGTCTTCCCAGACATGAGCCCTTGCCACTAACCGTCGAGCTCCCCAACCACGTCGGTGTTGAAGCCATTTCCCGACAATCTCTAAATTTGCAAATTAGAAATGTCAACACACGACTTGAATGAGATAGATACGGAAGGAACAGCAGCCCGCTGGACTCCGGATTTTAATAAAAGAAAAATAACCAACAATATCAATTAAAAAAAAAAACCTGATGTACAATTTCCAAATTACTGCTCTTTGGATTTCTCTCCTTTATGCACGGTGCAGTGAAATTACCTTTCTCAGAAAATCTTGGCCACACAGTGCATGCTTGTCTCCTCACAAAGCTGCACACATTTTTAGCATCCACTTGGGGTTTTATTGTGGAAAGTACAATACCCAGCAAGAGACAGTTTATCATATTTGGTCGGCTCGCCCCTCATTTTTCCAGCTGACAGTTTTACTTATTTCACTGAAAGGACAGGTTTCATGGAGGGGTGGGGGTGGTGAGAGGCATTCCTGGGCTTTGCAGGCCAGCCTTCCTGTGCCCATCTTCCATCTTCCCACAACACTCCCGGTAAGAAAATCCCATACATCCCTGGGGCAATGTGGGGGCAAAAAAGGAAGTCATCTTCTGGAACAGTGATCCAATGAGTGTTTTGGGGCTACTGTCCCCATGATACAGTTAAACATACCCTACCGAAATCACGGCTCCTCATTGGCAGCCCTTACACTGGCTGTCTCCTGGGGACTTCTGGGGCAGCCCAGCAGGTCCCATTAATGTCCTGAGTCTTAACTCCTGCCTTTACTCACACCCCCTCATATCTGACTTTGCAGTTCCCTCCACTAAAGGACTAGAGTCTATTTCTCTGCCTCTTGACTTTGGGTTTGACCATGTGATGGCTTTGGCTACAGGATGATGTGAAAGGGCCGGGACTGTAGCAGCCAAACCTCAGGAGGCCTTGGATATTTACTCTCCTGCACCTCTGCCTCTCAAGGAGAGATGTGTCCCCTGGGAGTTTGGGAAGCTCAACTGGCTGAGTGTCTGACTCTTGGTTTCAGCTCAGGTCATGATCGCAGGGTGGTGCAATCAAGCCTTGCACTGGGCTCTGTGCTCAGCAGGGAGTCTGCTTGAGATTCCCTCTCCCTCTGCCTCTCCTTCCATTCTCTCTCTCCATCTAAAATACATAAATCCTTTTAAACAGAAATGTGTCCTCTGTATGGATACTGCTCTCAGACAGGCCCCAGGATGAAGCCCATATGGAGCAGATCCAAGCTCAACCCTCCTCATCAAGGAGACACATCCCCCCCCCCCCAAAAAAAAGGAGACACATCCCACTGGATACTCTAGCTTAAAGCACAGTGGCCCAGTAAGCCTAGAAGCCACCTGTCTCACAGACTCGGAAGCAACTGAAAATTGTTGTTTTAAGTCCCTGGGTTTAGGGTAATTTGTTACACAACAATAATAATTAATCCAGGGGAGGAGAAAGAGCATCTACTCTTCGCCAAGTATTTTACATATATTATCACATTTTGGCTTTCCATGTGCCCCCTGTAAATTAGGTACTATTTTCTGCCCAGTTTACAGATGAGCAAAGTGAGGCTCAAGGGGTAACTTGCCCAGTCATACAGGGGCAAGCACTGTTCTAAATGCTTTGTGTAGCATTACAGTAGTCCTCTAATCCTGTGAGAGTTCTTTTTAGGATGAAGGCAATGTTATTTTAAAGATGAGGAAAAAGAAATGGAAAGGTTAAGTGACTTACCCAAGGTCAAGCAGCTAGGGAGTTGCAGAATTAGGATTCAGAGCTTGAGCCACTGATTCCAGAGCCCAGGGTCATGGCAGAATAATGGAATGAGGACCTAATGTGGAGCATGACTCTGAACTCCTGTAGGAACAGAGTAGGACTTCATAGGCCAAGGAGTCTCAATTGGGAACGAGGTGATAGGAATCAAAAAGTCACCTCCGGTTATCCCAGAACAGTACACAGAGATTCCCGCTGCTGCTCTGCTCGCTCCGCGTTGGTGCCTGTACCCCCCACTAGGCTGTACGCTCCCTCAGGTCAGGGATCTCCACCTCAGGGTCACTCACCCACGTCCAGAGCCTAGCATGGTGCCCAACTCATCATGGGGGCTCCATGAGCAGCACAGAAGGACTGAAGGAAAGACTTCCCAGCGATAAGTGGCCGTGCATTGGCTGAGATGACCCCGGCACTCTGAGCTGACTTAAGGCTGCACAACAACTGGCCCCTGAGTCCTGATGATGGGCAACTTCAGGGAGTAGGTGTGGGGAAGCAACAACTGGTGGAGCCCTGCTGGCGCCAGGCACCATTCTAAGCACCCCATTCATAAGATCTCATAATCCTCGAGACAGGTGCTATCACAACCCTACAGCCAACCCATTTCACAGATGAGGAGACCAACACCCAGAGAGGTGAAGTAACCTGTCCTGCAGCTAAGAAGTGGCAAAGTCAGAATCAGGAGCCAGGAGTGCGAGTGACTCCACCCACCCACGCACCCACCCACTACCTTATGCTGCCCCTCCCCGCCTCACAACTCAGAGGAGGGAGAGGAGATTTCCAGGGTCATCTAGAACAAGCCCTCATTTACAGATGGGAAACTGAGGTTACGGAGTGGAAGCATTGTGCCCAAGGCAGGGATCTCTCACTACCTGGTTCAATCCCTACTTCGTAGGACACGCGGACAGAGGCCCCAGGGAGGCGGGCAGGCAACCGAGAAGGCGACTCCCCAGCGGCAAGCGGTGAAGCCTCCCGGGGCTGGGTCGGTGCCCGCCCGGCCGTGTGTCTGAGCATGAGCACAGCGCGGCCGGGGCACGGGCCTGGGACGCTTCCCTCCCAGCGGGTGCAGCCTCGGGTGCGGCCTAGGCTCTGGCCTGGACTGGAAGACTTCCTGTGTCTGCACTTGACACGGCTCTCCTGCACCCAGAGGGCGGGACACCCAGGCGGCTGTGCCAGCTCCGACCCCTGGCCTGTGCAACACCCCCCCACCTCAGGCCGTGGCTGCCTTCAAGCAAGAATGAGGCTCAATAAAGGAGATGTGTGCAGATTTAAAGAAAAATGCAAGTAAATGCAAAAGTGACCACTGGGACTACTTACTATTAAGGACTACTTCCTATCCACCCTCACGATGACCCTACAGGCTGCTGTTACCATTATCCCACCAAACAGATGTGGAGACAGAAGTAAAGAGCCAAAGTCCCACAGCTGACGGAGGAATCAGCACTTGCAGCGAGCCAGGGATTGTGCCAGATGCTCTCTGTGTGTTAAATCATGACAACACCGTGGGCAGGCCCTGCTATCACCCCCACTGCCCAGAGGAGGACAGCGAGGCTGAGAGAGATTAAGTACCCGGCCCAAGGCAGCAGGTGGAAAGGAGAAGACCCAGCAGCCTGATTCCGAACACCAGGCCCTCCTGCTCCTTTGCCACAGATGCACCCAAAAATCATGGCTTAGAGCTCAAATTACTGGAACTTGGGAAACTGCCCTGGTTCACTGTGGCCACTCTGGGATGCCAGCTCCTCAGGGGTATCCTGAGATCTGGCCTTTTTGGCCTTTTCGGGGACCCTTCACCCCAACACGAATACGACCCCTTAGAATAGGACATCCCAGCACACAGACCCAGACTCTCCTGGGGCTTGTCCAGGAGACCCACCCAGGCTGCCCCCACCAGAAGCCTTTAATCAAAGTCTCCCACAGAAATCTGATAAACAGAACAAGTTACAGAGGTCATTGCTCTGGCACCAGCGCCTCTGAGCCCTGCCCCCATAGGATCCCAGGACTCTGTGGAACCCACTCTGAAAACCACTGCTCTGTACCAAACCCTCACCTTATGGACAAGAAAACCAAGCTTCAGAGAGGAAAAGTGACTTTCCCAAAATCACACAGCAATTGGGAACACAGCCAGGATAAGATCGGGCAGCCTCTTGGGCAGGTGGGCCAAGGGCAGGGTGGCAAAGCCCTGGATGTAGCCAAGGGGAGGCAAAAGGGGCTAATGACCAAGGAGCTGGGATCTGGCACCCTGAGTCTGGGTCCAGATCACAGCACCATTGCTTCTGGTGGCACGGCCTTAGAAGAGGTATTTCCAGGGCTTCATTTTTCTTGGTTGTAAAATAAAATGAACACCACATAGGGTTGTTTGCAGGGAACAAAGGAGATGGAGAAGCTTCTAAGACACTGTTACATGGTAGGTGTTCAACAAGCATCAGCCCTTATGACGGCTTCTGGGCCATAGCCTGAGACCTCTCAAGATGGAGCCCACGTATATTCATCAGTTTAGGGTCAGTCTGTCTGTCTCTGTGTCTGTCTGTCTGTCTGTCTGTCTCTCTCTCTCTCACACACACACATACACACACACACACACACACACCTGCAGACCAGTCCACCTACCCTCTGGGGAAGAGATGGCCTTCCCTTCACAACTTCAAATGGATCCTTTGGAAGCTGTGAACCTAAGCTTTTTCTGGGCCAAGACCTTAGCTCTGTCTGGAAGGGGCCTGCCCATCTGCTGGAAGATCCGGCTGCCCTCTGTTTCTTTTTCATGGGCTGCTCATAGCCTCGTTGTATGCAGCTTCCCCTCCTGCCAGGCCCCACTGTGCCCTCCTCGTCTGGACCCTGATGGTCCTTAGTGCCATGTGTTACTATCGCAGCTCTGGTCCTATTCTCTCCCTTAAGACAAGAAGAGAAAAGTGAGCTCCCTTCAGATGCTCAACTATTGTCACCACTTGCAAAGAAAGAGAAGGAAGGACCCTTGGCAATGCCCCACACCAGCACAAGTGTCTGCAGCAGCCGTGCCTCTTCCAGCAGGTGGGCCATTTCACCCTGTCACAGTGTGTGCTGAGCGTGGTGGGCCCTCCCTGCCCGAGCTCCCGGACAGCAGAGCCCGCATCTTCCCTGCCTGCCTGGGCTCAGTCGGCACTCCTGGCAGGCCTGTCCAGGGCCACTCTGAGGCAGACACTTGGCTTCTCCCACTGCATGCCAATCCTCATAGATCCCGGCAGGTAGCAGCCTCCCTGCAGCATCTGCAGCCCGAATGTTAGACCTTAGGTGGGCCAGATCTGAGAGGCCCACGATGTTGGCTAGGGTGGCCCAGGGACCAACAGGGTAGGAGAGCACCCCCATTCCATGACTATCTGGGGCCAGGCTGGGAAGGCACGAGTTCCTCAGGAAGAAGAAAGGGGTTATCTCTGAATAAGTGGATTCACTCACTTCCAGGAGGCAGCCACCACTGGACAGTGGTATGAACACACAGCCCCTGACACACGGTCACAGGAAGGTGGGTTCAAATCGTACCCACCAGTTTCACGTCCTTAAGCATGGTACTTGCCCTCTGAGCATCTCCCGGAGCTCTGTGAAGATTAACAGGGATGGCCAGTAGTAGATACCCAGCCCCTGGGACAGAGCCTGGCTCCTGGCCAACTTTCTCCACTCATAAACTGTATTCTTCTTATCAACCCAGCAACAATCCCCTTCATGCTCTTTGCCTGAATGCAGAGATATCAGGAGCAGCATGAAAAAGGGAAGAAGACATGCAGGAACTTATACATGATTATACCCACTGCATGATTCATAGCAGGCAGAAAGTGGAAACAACCCAATGTCCATCAGCTAGTGAATGGAAAGTGAAACTGTGGTCTGACCACACAACGGTATATTATCCAGCCATCAAAAGGGATGAAGCTTGGGCAGCCCGGGTGGCTCAGTGGTTTAGTGCCACCTTCAGCCCAGGGCCTGATCCTGGAGACCCAGGATCGAGTCCCACATCGGGCTCCCTGCATGGGGCCTGCTTCTCCCTCTGCCTGTACCCCTGCCTTTCTCTCTCTCTCTCTCTCTCTCTCTGTCTGTCTCTCATGAATAAATAAATAAAATCTTTAAAAAAAATAAAATAAAAGGGATGAAGCTCTCACAGGGCACACCTGGAGGGCTCAGTGATTGAGCATCTTCCTTGGCTCAGGTTGTGATCCCCAGGTCCTGGGATCGAGTCCCACATCGGGCTCCCTGCATGGAGCCTGCTCCTCCCGCTGCCTGTGTCTCTGCCTCTGTATCTCTCTGTGTCTCTCATGAATAAATAAATAAAATCCAAAAAAAAGGAGGAAGTTCTCATATGTGCTACCACCTGGATGAGCCTCAGAAACAGAATACCAGGTAAAAGAAACCAGACACCAGGAGTGACATATGGTATGATTCCACCCCCCACAAAATGTCCAGAAGAGGAAAATCTAGGGACAGAGAGTAGGCTAGTGGCTGCCAGGGGCTGAGGGAGAGCTGAGGTGAAGGCTGATGATGAGCACAGGGTTTCTTTCAGGGGTTTTGGAAATGTTCTAGAAGGAGACACTGCTGGCTGGGCAACTCTGTACATACGCTCAAAACAACTGAATCATGCACTTAAGCAATTAAAAAGAAACTAAAAAAAAGAAGAAAAGAAAAAAATGAGGTCAAATAAATAAATGATGACTATTTGTATTTTAAAACAACAACAAAAGAAGAAAAAGATACCTGGTTATGTGCATCATATGGAAATTTCCTGGGGTTAGATGACCATTAAGAGGACATTAATACGTCCATTCAACTAAAGCCACAAACCATTTATCAAAGATCTACCATGTGCCAAGCCCAGGGGCAAAGCAGACTAAGAGGCTTGGCCAAATCCAGTGGTGGTGCCCTCAACCCGCTTGGAGACTAGCAGGGGGACACTTCACCCAGTGGCACGGCTGTCCTGTGAGTGCCCTCAGGGAGATGCCGCGATGTGCTAGGAGAGATCAGAGCAGGGCAGGGGGACCCCCTCCCCGGGAAATCAGGGAAAACCCCATGGAAGAGGCTGCACCCGATTACACCTTGTAAGTAGAACTGGAACACAGTAAGAATTTGGGATGGCATTCTAGGTGTGGCAAATAACACAAGCACAGACACCAAGATGGGAAGGCGGGAGGAATGTATGAGGAAAGAGAAATCATCTGACTGGGCGGGAGGGTGTTGAGTGGTGAAAGGGACAGTAGGAGGTGAGGTTGGGCAGGTCATAAAAAAAAAAAAAAAAAAAAAAAAAAAAAAAACCGCAAACACGAGCGGCCACCATTCACGGTGCTTACTGTGGGCCGGAATTGCCCCAGTCACTGTGGATGGGTGAACTCATGTCATCGTTGCACCGACCCTCAGAGAAAGGCAGTGCTATTATTCCCCACTTTATAGACTAGAAAACTGAGGCCCAGAAGAATTAAGGAATTTTCCCTAGGCCACACAAATAAAAAGTGGCAGAGCCTGCTATCCAACCCAGAGCTGATGAAGCAGCGCACACTCTCCTGAGTGAAAACAGCTAGAATCCCAGAGTGGACATTTTGGTCGTGCAGCTTGTACACTGCACAATTCTAGAGGGCACTATGCACATAGACTACACTGTGACTGGTAACTTCTAGAATCATGCGGTGTGCAACCTGGCCAACTGTATGCCACGGTCCAGACAGAGGTGCCTCCTGAGGCTGATGAATCAAATCAACACGTTATTGACTCCCATCACTAACTCCCACAACTAATATCAGTCCCAAGATCTGCTCACCAAAGCACAGTGTTATGTCAAAACAATAGGGCCCTAGTTTCAGACCAACCTGGGTTTGCACCCTGGACCTGCCATCTCATATTGCTGTGAGGCCTAGAGAAGTTCCTGATCCTTACCAGACCTTAACTATCCTTCGCTAAATGGTCCCCCTTCCCTGAGGGACACGAGAACAGTGCGCCAAACATAGCAGGCACTTGGAACACCCGTAGCCACTGTGATGAATAGGGCTTGCAGTGGGGACAGGGAGCCCCAATCCGGGCTGCCCTGGCCAGGGAAGAGGCAGTACCATTCATCAGGGCTGGCGGTGGCAGTGAAAAAGCACCTGCCTCGAATGAGCGTCACAGCACCATTAATCAGTGTTCCCCAAACCGGTAGAAAAACTGGATATGCATTATTCCTAGAAGCCAGGGGAAAGTCCCAGGAGAACCAAATCCAGAAAGTTATTCACAAAATACTCCATCTTTCAGGATACTATGTAAGATGGTAGGAGTTGCTTTCAAAGGCAATCTTGAGTGGATCTGTCTCTATTATGCATTTTAAAGAGATGGGTACAGTGATGAGGAGGAGCTGGGGAGAGGCAGTGGGAGCCGGCGCAGCTGCTCTGCTGTCTGTCCAGAGCAGAAACTGTCTTCATGGGGCCTATTCCCCAAACTGCAACATTGCCGGCTGCTCTCCCTCTGCTCAAGAGAATACAGAAAGATTTCACTGTAGAAACAAGTTCTTTCCAGCAGATGGGACACAGATCATTAAAATAAAATCTGGTTGCCACTGATTGTGTTTTCTCCATGAATTCCAAAGATTCTGGGCATGTTTTTGGGCCCTGTCTGCCCCTTCCAATTTGGGGAGAGAGGTGGGGAAAGAGTGGTCTCTCACTGACATCCTTAGAGTTCCTACTAAACATGCAGTCCTTTGGAGAGGGGCACTCCTTGCCAGGCATTTCCTCTGCACTGGGATCTGTGATCACAAAAGACTCTCTGACCATCCAGTCTGTGTCCCTAGAGAGCTGTATTTTTTTTTTTTAAAACAAGAATGTAGCTCTATTGATGGAGGGTTTTGTCAACAGTAAGGGGAATAACATTTATTAAGTGTTGACTGTTGGTGAGCCTTTTGCAGACATGACCTCATTTTATTCTCCCTACAGCTCTAGGAGGTATTATTAGGGATCTGAAGGCCCACTTGGAAGAATAAGAAAACCAAGGCCCACTGGAGGGGTGTAGGCACACCTGGGGAGAGGTAGCTGGGAGGGAGGTGATGCTCATCCCCCAAACTTTCCAGATGGATTCTGGAAGCAGTGTCTGCTTCCACAAGCCACCACACTCTGGCCTGTGTCATGCCAGGCATAGAAATATTTAGAATCGGGAAGGCTTTGGCAAGTCCAGATCTGTCAGTAACAGACTATGGGTGATACGCACATCTCTTCACCCTCACCAGGCCTTGCTCTGCTCATCTACCAAGTGAAGGTTCATGGGACCCACCTCTCATGCAGTTAGCAGGATCTGCTTACATGTGTGATCTACAGGCCACGCCTGGGACACTCCTGGGGCATTACAGGTGCCACATTAAAGGGCCTCCATGTAAGCGGAACTTGTAACTTGTGTCTAAGGCTGGTGGGAGCTCTCTTAGCAACTTGGAACAAATTGGGGGTAAGAAGGAGTAAGGATCTGTGCCTAAGGCATGTTGTGGCTGGGTCCACCCTCTCCCCTCCCCCCACCACAACAGCACAGCCTGGGAAGGGGGCAAACATACCATAGGAGAGATTCAAGAGCCATAGCTCCTCTCCTAGAACCTGTGGGCTTCCCTTTCCAATCCACTGTTGGCTTTAGAGATGCAAATCCAGGAAGAGGAGATATCTAGGGGTTAGCAGAGGGAGCTCGAGGTCATTAGCTAGGAATTCTATCCTTAAAGCCTTGGGTACTGTAAAGCAGGGTTGGGGGGTGCCAGGCACCCCCACCTCCCACCAGTCAGAATCTTGGGGGTGGAGGTAGCAGCTTGGGTGCTGCTCAGGACTTGAGAGAGGTGATAAAGCAATGTGTGGGAAGGAGGGAAGCGGCACCTTGGTTGAATCACTGTGGGAAACAAGCTGCAGGACTGAATGGCAATAAAGAGGTCCCAGGGAGCCACTCGGAGCCCAGGGTGTGTGGCCGGGTGAGGAGAAGGAAAAGGAGATACCCATCCCAGGAGCCTTCTATTACCTCACTGTGTCCTCAGCACATCCATGGGTGGCAGCTGTTAGGAGGCCACTTCACAGATGAGAAGACAAAGGCTCAGAGAGGTTAGGATCCAGTCCTAAAGCAGCAGGGCCAGGGCTTTGAGTCCAGGTCTACCCTTAACCCCTACGATGCTTTCTCACAAGGAAGCAGTGTAGTGAGTAGTTAAGTGCATGGGCTCTGTATCAGGCTGCCTAGGTTTATAAATCCTAGCCCTGCTGTTTAGGGCTGCGTGGCTTCAGGTAAATGCTTTAACCTCTCTGAGCCTCAGTTTCCCCAAATGTCAGACAGGGATGGCACTGTTGTTCATAGCACCCATCTCCCAAGTATTGTGAAGACTGGATGAAGTATGTCAAGAGGTTAGCTCACGGTAGAGATGCAGCTGGTGGTGGCTGCGTTATAGTGACTTTTTTACTCCCAGATCCCCTGAGACTGGCTTAAGGCTCAAGATAGGGCTGGGCCAACAGGCATGGAGCTTCCCAAGGACCTGCTCTGGATGAGGAGAAGATGGGGAAGCTAGACAGGAGGAGCCAGTGAAGAATCCCTGAGCCACTGGTACCTGCTGTGTAAAGAGCAGAGGCCAAGACTAAAGGTCTGTGCACAGGAGATTAAGAGAGGAAAGAGTCCTTTTATATCATATTATTCTGTTTATGACGTTATTCCTCTAGATACAGAGCAGTGGTTCTCAGACTCAGGAGTTTTTCCCCAAAGTAGAGAGCTCATAAATGAGAGACCAAGTTTGTGTTATAGCAAAATGACAGAAGCAACCATTAATTATTATCACCATCATTTCAGATTTTTAAAAGGATGTTATTCACATCAGTTCAAGATCAAGCACCAGCCTCTCAACTGTACAGATTTTGCGGGGGTTTTTTGGGGGGTGAGTGGGGAGGGAAGAGAAATCTCACTTCTGTCTCATTTTGCCACAGACGGTTGGGACCTTGGGAGGGACCGGGGTGCAGGCCAGCGATGGGGCGTTCCTGGTATTGAATATCCCTCGTCCTGCCACTGGGAATGCTGGTGACTGGAGAGGTGTCTATTTCCTATAATTACTGAGTGTTAATGTAATCACCGAAGCGGAGAGCCAGCTGGAAAGGATGGAGTCCGACATCCCGCAAAGATAGACAGCTAAATAAGTCATAGGGCTTGCAGACAGCCTGGCTGCTGGGGTTATGTAATCACTTCCCTTGGCTCCCTTTCCGTTGGTCTATTTCTCCGTTCGGCCTTTTTGTGCTTTTGCTTTTGCCTTCTGAGGCTGAGCCTCTACAATAGGCCGGGAAAATATTGGACATGAAAGAGAACCCATTTGGGAACATGGTACAGACAGCCACCTCATTTGTCTCCAGGCTCAGAACCAAACCCCAGGTTTCCATGGGAGCCAGGATGCGGCCACCAAAGAAGGCCTGGTACTGTGGGGTTCAGCATGTGAATGTGGCATGGGCAGTGGCCTAGCACACATGGGCAGGAGGCAGGGGACGGGCCTTCCCAGATGGCTGGTGGCTCCTTGACAAACTCAGTTAATGCATTTTAATTTGACCAGGGCCTTTTGAAACCAGGCTACTGAGGGAGGCAGGAAGTAATCAATTCTCTGCCAATCCATTTTTCTCTGGGCACCGGATCTCCATGTAAGAACCGGTGAAAGGCGATTAGCTTGAGTGTATTCCCAGCAGTCAACTGAGTAAAGGCCACTCCACCGGTAACACGACGAGTGTGGGGGTGTGAGTCCCTCCGTGTGCTCTGTGCACCTCCAAGTAACAGTAATAACAGTAACGATGGTAACACTGGCCACTTCGGTGCCAGACACCAGTTTTGGACACTCTGTCTCACCGAATTCTCACACACCCTGGGAAGTAGATCGTATGACCTTTCCCCTTTCACAGAAGAGGAGACTCCGACTCAAGGAGGTTTGGGTCGGGGGTGTAGCCGCATGCATGCTGACTGAAACAAACTTCACCCCACCGGCTCTGCAGAGAAATAAGGACAGAGAAATAACGATTCTGCATTTCCAAAACCAACTGGTATATACACCTGGAAGGCTGTTACAAACACAGATTCCATGGGCCCTGCCCCAGATCTACTCAATCAGAAACTCCAGTGGAAAGGCCTGGCAACCCATCTGATTAGTTAAGTGTCCCAGGCGACCTTATCAGGGGCACACTGGGACACATACATTTGTCACACATACATTGTCAAGTCAGTTAATATATATAAAGCACTTAGAAGGGTGCTGGACACATAGTGTTAGCTGCTGTAATACTATGGTATGGGGAACCCTGGGTGGCGCAGCGGTTTAGCGCCTGCCTTTGCCCAGGGCGCGATCCTGGAGACCCGGGATCGAGTCCCACATCGGGCTCCCGGTGCATGGAGCCTGCTTCTCCCTCTGCCTATGTCTCTGCCTCTCTCTCTCTCTCTCTCTCTCTCTCTCTCTCTCTCTGTGACTATCATAAAAAAAAAATACTATGGTATGATGATCATTGTCATTTTGGGGGCAGGTAAGTCCATCCACTCTTCAACTGATGAGTACATGCCCAGAGTACAGGGGGGATGGGCATTATGAGTCTGCTGCTTCCCCCGCCCCGCTCCCGCCCCAAGCTCCCAGGGACCCAAATGGTCTCCCCTCCCAGCCCCAAGTATGAGTCTGCTGTTCAAAGACAGAGGCAGAGCCAGGTTCTAATACTGGAGGGAATGGATTTGGGGGCGCGGAGCTGTGCCCCTTCTGGGGAATCTTCTCGGGGTCCTGTCTCCACACTGCTTCCCTCTTCACGATCTTAACAGGCCACCGAGTGACTTAAATATTGTCACAGGGCAGCCCAGGTGGCTTAGCAGTTTAGCGCCGCCTTTAGCCCAGGGCCTGATCCTCGAAACCCAGGATCCAGTCCCACATCAGGCTCCCTGCATGGAACCTACTTCTCCCTCTGCCTGTGTCTCTGCCTCTCTCTCTCTCTCTCTCTCTCTCTCTCTCTCTGTGTGTGTCTCATGAATAAATAAATAAAATATTAAATAAATAAATAAATAAATAATAAATAAATAAATAAAATATTGTCGCAATAAATAAATAAAATATTCTCTGAGTCACTCTCAGAGAATGTGCTCAGTGGGCACCTCTGCACCCCTCCTCCCCAGCGAGCTGTGCTTTTGTTTAAAGATCACTGGTTTCCAAATGCATCCCCTGTACACACACGCCAACTATTTCATCTGGTGCTCAAGCAAAGAAACGGCACTCTGCTCCCGTGACGGAGGAAAGACTAACTGTGGTGGACATGTTTTGAGAATGCTATGTCTGTAGCTAAACTTTAGAGACTATGCAAGGGATTCTGCAGAGTAAGATGGACTCTTACTGAATATGCTGATGTTAGACCTAACCCCCTGCATCCCCACCCTAGGGGACAGGGGTGTCCACTAGAGCTTGTCTGGGATCACAGAACTCAATGCCAAGTCTGATCCCCAGAGTCCAGCATATTAATGTTTTAGGGACTGTCCTGATTCTTAGAAAGTGCTGGGAAGCCAAGCCATGCTTTGTAAATTGTTCTGTGAACTGCCTGCTACCTGAGTCCTGTGCTGCGTGAGTTCAGACCCTCCATGTAAAATGTAAATGACCACCTAACTCCCCCAACCCACTCCCAGCCCTGATTGAACTGGTCTCTTAAGTCGCACGCCCTGGATTCTAAGGACAGACTGAGCAGCACAGGAACTGTGTGCCCATGCCACCTCCTGGAAGGCACGAACCAGAAGCGGGAAGTGATGAGGCAGGTCTGAGCGCCCTGCAGTGCAGGCAAATGCTGCTGCACAGGGATGTGGCGACATGAAATGCAGTCTCTCTTGGGGCGGCCCAGGCAACCAGTGTGTTTGCTTTTCAGCAGATGGGCTCTGCTCCTGGCCCAAGGAGAACCCATCCTGGGAATTTACTTCCAGCTTCCTCTTTCAGTTGGAATATGCTAATCTGTCCTGCCAATGAGTTTGGAGATGCTAAATTTTTTCCTTGGAGCCAACTGAGGCTGTTGTGTGGACAGGCCTGCAGCCGTGGTGGAGTTGCTCTGAGAAATGGCTCTACCCCAGGGAATGCAGGCATGCATAAATACCAGCTTCATAAACAAACTTGGGACTTGCTTGCACACAGTCACCCTGGGTGCCACTGCTCAATGAGTCAGGCTTTCTTCTCCCAAGTGGGTGCCCACCTCAGCCCCAATGCAATGCAAGGGTAGACAGTTCACACAAGGTGGCTAGGCTATGTAATAAAAAGTCCATAATTCTTATAGCTTAGCCTATAAGCTAAGAAAGCAGAATAGAGAGAGAGCAAAGAAATGAAAGGCCTAGCCAATCCCCCTGCTCTAAGTTTCCATAGATAAAATTTCATAAAATACTGTGGGCTTTTCTAGCATAGCATTTGCCATAATTATGATTAAGTAATAATTTATATCCATAGAACAAAACAATGAGCCTAGGAAAAGATCCACATACACGTCACATCAGTATAAGACAGAAATGGCATTTACAAAATAATGTGGGAAAGATGGCCTGTTCATACCAAAGTATTGGGACAAATGTCTTTTCTTAGGTGAAAAAATTAAATGAGATTCCTATGTCATACCACACACAAAAATAAGTTCCAAATCAATTAACCACCCACACATGACACTGAAACACACACTTCAAAATTATAGAAAGGAAATCTGGAGAGTTTCTTTACAGTCTTGGGTCTTAATCAAGATGAGAATTATGATCATAAAAGATGGATCAATTTGACCATAACAATTTAAAACTTCTACATGACAAAAAAAAAATCCTAATGAATAAAGCTCAATGATAAGCAACGCACTGGAGAAAGGCATTTGTAAGCTACATAACAGATAATCAGTCCCCTGGATGTATCAAGAAATTACACACACAAACACACACACACAGATAATAAAAGGCAAGCGTCGCAGTAGAAGGAAAAAAATGGGTAAGGAATTTGAACGGGTATTTTATTGAACAGGGGACCTCAATATTCAGAAAACTTGGAATAATGTTCAACTCAGTAGTGATCAGAGATTTGCAGATATGAGATGCCATCCCACACCCAGTCAGATTGGCAAAAATTAAAAAGTCTAATAATACCAAGCATTGGTGAGAACGTGGAGAAGTAAGAACTCTCATCACGTTGCTACAGTAAATCAGAACAAACACTTTGGAAAACAAGTTGGCACTGGCCAGCCAAGCTGCAAACGTGCACACCCTATGAGTCAGCAATTCTACTTCTAGGAACACCTCCCGTGGGAGCCGCAGGAGAGGCTGCCCTCGGGTCCCTGCAGCCCTGGGAGATGGCAAGGGTGGAGAATTTACGGAACAGCATGTGGCAATCAAAGGCAATGAGCAAACTCAGGTTTCAACGTGGCTATATCTGAAAAACAATACTGAGTTTAAAAAAATTGAGTTGCGGAATATCACCCACAGTTTGATGCTGCATATATATATAAATGTAACACAAAACAAGACCATCTGTGATTTATGAGCACACAGAGAAAGCAAAATATAAAGACAGACTGCAAGGCTCGCCCCAAATTCAAGCCTCTAGGGAAGGAGGAAGCACCAAGGGTGGCTAACAAGAGGAATTTCAGCTTTAACTAAAATGTTTTCCTTCTTTCATTTGAGAAAAATCATGCAAATATGTGAAATTCTTAACCGCTATTAATTCTAGTGGAGAGGTTTATATTCTCTGCATTTTTAATTATTGAAAAGAGCATTAATCCTCAAGCAAATACAATTAAAATTCATCACGTGGGTAAAATCATTGATGTCACTCCTGATTTTGGGTCTACTTCCTCCAAGGGCAGAGTTTGGGACCTTGCCTTTTGCTGCAAATCCAGTGCTGAGAGTCCTGGCTGCAGTCTATCCCTGCTGAATGAATGAATCTTTCCAAGGCACCACACCTCATTCGGTCCTCACATTTTAAGTTCCCCATTGTACAGACGAGAAAATTGTGGTTTGGGAAGGTTCGAGGACTTGCCCACGCTCACAAGGCTGGCAGATTTTGAACTTGGGTCTACGGACACGGGTGGGGCAAGTCCGGAGCATACAAGAGAAGCAGGAATTTGGGGAGAAGGTGGGGCAGAGTGCATGAATTGCAGGCATTGTTCTAAATTCTCCATATGGATTAACTCATGAAAACAGCACGGTGACCCTATGAGGAAAACAGTATCATTAATGTGCAGAAGACGATGAGGAGAGGCCGAGGGAGACTAGGTTGGGTTGTATGGGTTCTGCAATGCAAGGGCTGTGCACACTTGGCCCTGGACCTCCCAGGTTTAGGCAGGGTGGTGCCAGGAAGACCTGCTGGGGTCAGGAGCTATCAGGAAACATGTGCTTGCTGCTTACTCCCCACTATAGGGTGGGGCCCAGGCCCTGGTCCTATCATCTCCAGAATCTTTCCAGGCCCAGCCTCCTGGTGCACGTCACACCATGCTCTGAGTGTCTCTCTCTGGTCATCATCCTTCTGTGAGTTACTTACCCTACACAGAAACAGGAACTTAGGAGATGGGTGGGAGGGGGAGGCATCTGGGAGTGGATGGGCCTGGAGTGAGGGATGTGACCAGGGCTGCCCCTGCTCGGGGTGGGGGGCACTCCCACAGCACCAGGGGAGTGTGGCCGACTTGGGAGGCCATGGACATACACAGGAAGATCCTCTGATGGGCTGGGTGGCAGCACCCACCTGACCAGGGTTGAGTGGAGGGTGCCTTCAATTAAGAAAAGACTTGTACACACTTGGCAGTTGGTCTGGAACAGTGCACAGTGCAGGTGCCCGATACACATGTTTAACAAAACTAATTTGGAGCTACTGGCTAGAGGATGCAAGCAGCACAGGTGTGTGGACTGGAGGAAGGAGGAATGTCAGAGTCAGAGGCAAATAGCCTCAGCTTCTAGACAGTGTTAGTAGGGGACCTAAATACCAAATCAGGAAAGCAAGGCAAAGCCCAAAAGCCCCAGCCTAAGAAAGAGTAAGCCTAGTGGCAGTGGGGCAGAGAATAAAGCTCTGGGTGTGTGTAGGTGGGTGTTTGGGTCTTGACAGGTAAGGACAAGAGCACTTCCAGATGCTACCTGCTGATGAGGGTGCTGATGAGGGTGATGAGTGGGCTGCTAATACACTGGCCACCCTGGCCAGATAGCAGGGAAGGGCAGGCGTACAGGTGGAAATGCTCAGAGTTCCACAGAGAGGCCAGAGAAGAGAGTAAAATGTAAAATGAGACTGAGGACCCTGGTAGAAACCCCAGGACCTCTGCATAGAGCTGCTGTCCAGGGCTGCTCACAGGGCTGCACTGGTTCTGCTGGGAGCCACCAGGCCACTGAGGGAAGCCCCCAGGCTGCCTCTGTTTGGGGGAATGATGTTGTTGACAATCATCATAACGATGGTGACAGTGACAATGGCTCCGACTCTGAACTCACTCTGTGCCAGACACTGTTCTAAGTGCTTCACATACATTCACTTCCTTGGACAGAGCAACCACCCCATGAGGAAAGTATTCTCTTTCAGGAGAAGAAACTGAGGCACAATGAGGTGACATAACACTGCTGGCCTCAACTGGGGAGTGAACCCATCACTTGGCTCTGAAGCCGATCCCCCAACAGGCTATGAAAACCAGCTCCTGTGTGAATAGCACCGCTGCGTTCACAAAAGCACATCTGCGTGCCTGTCCTCATTGGAGCCTAAAGGGTCTTCATGCAGGGATGCTCGGCCCCTCACTGCTGGGGGATTGGGGCTGTTGGTGCCAGAGCAAACGCTAATCTAACAGGATGCAAGACTTCCCAATAAAATGTCTTCATAATTCTTAGTTTGAGTCCAGAGCTCTGTCATCTATCACTCTGTGATCCCAGGTACATTAAGCCTTAGTTTCCTCCTCCGAAAAATGGGCCAGCACAGGATGTGTTCAACATCCACTGGAAGAATGATGTGAGATGACAGGTACTCACTGCCTGCAGAAACCCCAGCTTGGAGGTGGGGCAGTATTTGTGGGGCTTCAAGAAGTATCGCTGTGTAAGTTCTATGCAAAAGGGCTCAATGGACCAATGGTTAAGGACCCTGGCTTTGGAGTCAGGCAGCTTTGGGTGGGAATCTGGACCCTGCCAGCTGTGCAACTTTGGGGAAGTGAAGTCACCTCTTTGTGCTTTTGGTTTTATCATTCATTCAACAAACATTTACTGAGCACCTAGCATGACCCAGACACCACAACAGGCATGACTCTGTAAAGGGCAATGGAGCAAGAAGGTAGATCTGTGGTGTGGGTTCCATGACGTCACCTCTGGGGAGGGCATCCCACGGTGCTTGGCCACAGTCACTGCCATTGGGCAGCCCCTGTAGACGCTAGAGCTCAGAGCCATGTTGTTTTTTTGTCTCCTGTCCACATTGCTATGGAGCACAGGAACTGAGGAAGGGAGGCCCTGGATGCTAGCAGGTCTCCACTTCCCTGGCTCTCCTGGTAGCCCTGCACCACGGCGTCCCTGCCCAGGTGTGAAATGAGACCCAGAGATCGTCTCCTCCACCCCGCTCATCCTCCTTACTAGAAAGCATGGTGTTCTTTCTGTGACCTCATTAGCAAACCACAAAAGATTTATTTTTAAGACAAGAGGTGATGATTGCACTCTGCAGAGCAGGAGCTGCAGTCAATGCCCGACCCCCCCACCCCTGGGCACCACGGGGAAGCATCTCCTGTGTCCCCTGCATGCAGATCATGGCATCCTCAACGGCTACGGGCGAGGCCATGCGGAGGCCCCCGATGGGCACGTCCTGCACACCTGCTTCCCTCTCCACGTCCGTCTCCGGTAAGTCTTGGCCTCAACACCAAATTCCCAAGGAGCCCAGAGGCCTCCTGGTTTCTCAGCCGCTGTGGCCTCTGGCCTTTCAGCGGTCTGTCCACTGTGAGTCTGTAAGGGCAGAACTTTCCTGAGTCAGAGAAAGTCTTGCTGATTCGCCTTTCTCCATCAACGTGACCTAGGCTCTCCACTTTGGTGCCTGCTATGTACCTGATGCCGGGCCTGGTTCACGGCAGGACAGGATTCCTGCCCGCCAGGGTATACAGCCTTGGAGAGGAGACAGACACCAACGGGGAGCTTGGTCCGGCATCCTCACATGTTGGTCACTGTGATGCTCATCTCTCCCCCACAGGCACCCAAACTTTTGGCCAAACCATTTAACCTGCCATGTCCCCTCAGAGCCCCCCTCAGAGCCTGCCTGTCCTTAGAAGTGGTAAAGCCTGATGATCAGGATTCCTATTTGGGTGCCAGACGGCCAGGGTTTGAATCCAGCTCCATGACTTTAGGAGCCACAGAAACGTGACCAAGTTAATTCCTTTCCCTGGGCCCCCGTCTCCTCACTTATAAAGTGGCAATAATGATGGCACCCACATCTCCAGGTTGTTGGAGGGCTAAGTGAGTGAATTTAAAGCTCTAAGTGCCCTGTGCAGCACACAGTATAGATTATGGAAGTTCAATTATTACCACCCCAGAACTCAGACTTTTTTCCAAATCCCAATCGCTTCCTATGGTCCGTGTAAGTCCCTCTTCCTGAAGAAGCACCACCTGAGGCTGCCAGCCACGGACTCTCTCCATCCTCAGATGTACAAACCATGTCAGCACTAACCAGCCTCGCTGTGGTGACTGGTCTCCAGAGGAGGCCCTGCATGGGGCCATCATTTCAGTGCTGAGCCTTTGGGTAGCCTCCTCCCTGAAATTGGACAGGACTCTGGCCAAAGAATAAGGCTTGGCAGCTTCTGCTTTTGAGCTTCCAGGGTCTCTGAACGTCCATGGAAGAAGGCCAGCTATCAGGTGAGAAAGACCACACAGAGAGAAAACGGGTGTCTCACTGTCCCACCTGATCTCACACCTGCAACCACCTCCCACGATGACATCAGGCAGGGCAGTGAGCCATCCTCGATGTGCCAGCCCAGCAGGGCCCGAGCTGTGTGCCGTCCCAGTTGACAACACTGGAGAGAAGAACCACTCAGCTGAACTCAGTCAACACCCAAAATTCCAAGAGGTAAGACAGTTGTTGTTTGAAGTCACTATGCTCCTGGTGCTTGGTTACATAGCATTTAATAACCAAAATGTTCACTCTGAACAGGAGGAGGGGGGAGACGCACCCCAGGAGCCTGAGTTGCCATGTCAATTTCTGCATCTGCAAAGTAAACAAGTTCTTACTGGGGACAGGATGTCCCTGTGGGAAAGTGTGTGGCCTCAGGTGTCAAACAGCCTGGCTGTGAATCTGGGTTCTGTCAATTACAAGCTGTGCAATCCCTGGGCGTATTCCTGCTTATACCTGTTTTCTTATCTGTAAAATGGGATTACAGAGGTTGCTATGAACCTAAATGAAAGATACAGAATGCCTAACACGTAAGAATTAAACATTTTGAGCTATTATGGGGGAGAGACAGGCAGCTACAGTCTGAGTGACACAGCTTCTTTACAGAGTCTTGTTTAATTAAATTTTTTCTCCACATATTGTTGCAAATGTGCCAAGGTGAATCCCATTAGCTTCTGGCTCCGTTGCCAAGCCCAAGCATTCATACAGAGCTGGCTTGGGGTCCCCCAGGTGCAGAGGTGCAGGCCCACTTACCACAGGCTAATTCACTGGCAGCTCACATGGTTTCTTTGAAAAAGAAAATAAACAAAAAACTGAACTCTGGTGTTCCTTGTTGATTCACTCCAACACAGGAAAATGTAAACTCTTAATGCTTCTCCAAGGAACACAACATCTGAGCATCTGACCCTTGTTAAACTAATGTATCCACAGGAGAGCTGAAGAAGAAAGCTTAGTTCCTAATGACCCTCATCACTGTCACCAACATGGTCATGACGATTATCTGTTTTTGAGCACTGACTATATGCTAAGCACTGTGCAAAGCACTTTACTCCCATTACCCCAGCCTCAGGTGGACCCAGGTTGGGAGGCGGGGAGATAAGGAACACCCAGCACAGGGGACGTTGTGGTGCTACACAGATGACACTCGCACAGTCTCCAGCACAGGTCTTCAAGGGCTCGAGGAAAGCCTGCTATATGGAGCGGTCCTAATACGCATTTTTATCAGTGCTACATTGAAACTGACTGAAATAAGTCAAAAGCCCCCAGGTCCCCGATGAGAGGGGCACGTGTTGTGGGCTGTTCAGAGGAAAGTCACTACCTTCTGGCCTGGTGGTCTAGGAAGGTTCCAGTGAGGAAATATGCGTATTCATCTAGCACCCTGCCTAACACAGAGCAGGTGCTTCAAGATACTGTTGAACAAATAAATAAATGGACTGAAAAGTGAGACGTCCATTCTCTCCCCCTTCTTTGCAGCACCTGGAACACTTATTGCTCTATTATTACTACACCTGCTGATTCATTTAACATCTGTGTCCCCATTGAACAATCATGTGCAAGCAGGACCCGGCCTCCTTGTCACTTAGCCTGACACATGGCACACAGAGGTTGTTCAACAAATACTCAGGGACTTATGGATAGACTGACAAAGGGACAGAACGTACCTACTGTCAAGAGAGGCAGGAAGAACCTGTCTGCAGGAGCAGGTTTGTGAATGTTTAAAATGGGTCTGGAATACAGCTGCCTGTCTTAGCCACACCATGCCCTTGTGCATTCACACCAACACACAAACACTCCCCCCCCAGACTTTCCAGTTCTCAGCCTCCCACCCGGGGAGGCTCAGACCACTGTGACACACCAAGGAGATCACCGTGACATGACACAATTAGAAAGCTGTGTGTGGCAGCTGCAGGGAGACACTGAGTAAGCCAATCTGCCACAGGCCTGTTCTACAGCAAAGGCCAAGTAATGATCAGTCAGTATGGTTGGCTCACTGGGCACAGGCTGACTCAAGACAGAGCCAGGCAAATGCTCTTTCAAGTTCTAGAAAAGCTAACCCCAATCTCTGGAAGAAACTGAGAGGCTTCCCCCAGGTCAGTGCTATTATCCCCCTGATAACAAAACACCTCCCTTTGGTGTTTACATTTACATTTAGAAAAGGTCTTTACCTACCTAATCTCATCTGGAGAGCCACTCAGTGACAAAAATTTACTAAGCCTCTACTATATGCCAAGCACTCTGCTATATGTTGGGGATATAGCCACAGACAAGATGGCAAGAAGCCTGCCCTCTTTAGGGCATATAAAGATGTCACTGGGCAAAGAATCCCACAAATGTCAACTGACAACTGACCGGTGATAAACGGAAGGAATGTAGCTCTAAGTAGGCTTAGGAGAGTGGATAATAGGGAACTGGCCTGTCTAGCAAGTGTGATGATTCAGCAACACCTGAAAGAAAAGCGGAGTCCATTTAGGTATGAGGGAAAGAGGTGCAGAAGAGCATTCTAGCAGAGGGAAGAGCCCTAAGGCAGAAGAGAGGAGGGAGTGGTAAACAAGAATATATTTACCTCATCCCCACTTTACAGAGAAAGGACTGAGACCCAGAGAGCCAGGACCAGACTGCAGACCTCTGACTCAAACCCTGGCTTTGTGAAACTCCACGGACTCTTCAAAGTCCCCAGGGTCCCTGTCCTGGGCCCTGCCATGGTCCTGGCTCAGGCCGGACTGGGCCTGTGGGTGGAGATGGCAGGAGGTGGGGGCAGGGGGTTCCTCCGAGGCCCCGCGGGCCTGCGAGGGGCATGAAACGGCACCAAGTGACGGTCCGACTTGAGTCCGGACTCAGGGCTGGCAGATCGGGAGCTGCCCTCACCTCTAGGTACCCGGGCAGGCACCCAGGAACAGGGGAGCCTGCCAGGCCGAGGGCACCACGCCTCAGGAGAAGTGATCACCCACCCTCGCCAGCAGGAAGGAAAGGCAGGCTCCTCGGCCCTGACAGTGACGCTTAAGCCAGATTGTCAGCTAGTTATGTTCAAGTAGCTAGTATTCGTCGCCCTCTAAGAGGCAGAGGTCATCAGCCTGTTTGTCCCCGGGAAGCCCCCAGCCGCTCTCTCAGTACCTTGCTGGGTCTCTATCGCAGCGCTCGTCACTACCGATGTCATCCACATGGCAGCCTGTGCACTGGCTATTGCCCAGGAGAAGGCACTCTCAGAGAGGACAGAAGCCATCCTTGTCCACCTTCCCACTGCTGTATCCCAGAACCTGGCATGTATTCAGTAAATAGCGGGAGGGGATGAGTAACAGGGAGAAGAATGGGGACACCTGGGTGGCTCAGTCGGTTGAGCCACCTCGGGATTTTGGTTCAGATTTTGATCTCCAGGTCATGAGATAGAGCCCTGACTCAGCAGGGAGACGGCTTGTCCCTCTCCCTTCCCCTGCTCTCTCTCTCTCTCTCATAAATAAAATCTTGAAAGAAGAAAAGAAAAAAAGAAAGGAAGAAGGAAGGGAGGGAGGGAGGGAGGGAGGGAAGGAGGAAGGAAGGAAGGAAGGAAGGAAGGAAGGAAGAGAAGTAATACTGCCATTACGTTCCTTCACTCCCCTCCCCTCCCTCCCTCCACTCCCTCCCTCCAAACTCGGCCGCTCCCTCCCTCCATCCCTCCTCCCCCCCCAAGTCCCCTCCCCCCCCGCCTCCCTCCCTAAACCGAAATCAATAACAAAGAAAAGCAAAGACAATACCCAAACGAACGACTGCCTTCAAGAAAAGGAAAAAGAACTAGTGTGGAGTTTCTAAACGTGCCAGAGCCAGGGCTGGAGCTTTGTACCTCATCCCACCCACTCCAGCACCTCTCTGAAAGGCCAGGCTCATTCCCATCACCCAGTGACTGAGCCTGAATGCGATCCAGGGAGAAGTGCTGAACCCAGGAGGGCAACCCAGAGAAGCAGGGACAACCACAGACATGCAGAAGGAAACGCAGCATGACAGGTGACGCCACGTGGGGCTGGGAAAGAAACAAGGTCCTGGTTATGACTCCCAATTCCACAGTGATACCATAATGACTTCACAGCGATTAAAACACCACAAAATTGATCACAGTCAGCAATGCCTTCGTAGTGGAGATTGTGGGGCTTCCTCCCTCAGGCCTCTGGTTCAAGGCTCTCTGTCCCCCGCTGCTGAGCCCCTTCTCAGGAACTTGACCCAGTCACAGCCCACCAGGGACAGCTGTATGGAACAAATGGCCAGTCCCTGTGAAGGTACAAAGGCCTGGCCCCCTTGCCTGAGCTGAAGAGAGGTTTAAAGGGACATTCCAGCCTCAGAGCTCCCCATGCTGTTGGCTGAGGTCCCCATGGCGTTGAGACCAGTCCCTCCCTCTGTCTACTTCTGCTTCTCAGAGTTGATCCCAGCAGCTCCCTCCAAAAATCCTGCAGGCAAATCTTAGACTTGTTTTCTCTGGAAACCCAACCCAGGACACCTCCCAAGATGCACTCTAAAAAACAAAGAAACCCAACCAGGATGTCAGTGTTGGGTCAGTGCCATTGGCTCCCAGGCAACCTGTTTCTCTACCCATTGAGACTTGAGGAGCTTCTTCCTTCTGGCTAGAAATGGTCACATGCTGGTTAAGGACCTTGTTGGCTCTGGAGCCAGGCTCCCTGCGTTTGAATCCCAACGCCACCCTCCCTAAGCTACGTGACCCTAAGCAAGTCTTCTTTTCTGTTTCCTCCTTAATAAAAGGGAATTCTGTCTCCCAGGACGTGAGGACACACAGGTCAATACAGAGAGGCCTTCAGAACACGACCCTGTGCTCTGTTAAGAGCCCCAGGCACATCAGCTCTCAGCCACCACTGATCTTACATGGTGCACACTTGTCTTCTCTCCCGCAGGGACCACAGTGGGCAGGTCTGCAGCCCAGTGAGCCCAGCCCGGCCCAGGCCTGATGCTCATCCTGGGTGGAGGGGTATATGGGCACGTGCCCACCTGCACTTGGACAGGCGCCCCCTGGTTTCCACCTTACCTAGCCTTCCAGAAGCTTACAGAAGGAAAGACCTGGAGCAGATGGAAGATACTGTTATTATCTAAACTGTCTGAAACTTGCTTATCACTAATTCAGATCAACTGGGGACGCGCCATTTCCATAAATCAACCAACCACACAATAGGCCCACCCGGCAAAGCATAAGATGACAATAATAATCATGTGTATTTATGCAGTGCCTTTGTTCTGCGAGGCTCCCAACAGTCGACAATCATTATTCCTGTTAATACACAGCCATCTTGGAGAGGCAGGCAGTGAGCACGCGCCTCTCCCCCTGAACAGGCAGGAAAAGAATACTAATAGTAATAGTGAATACTTATTGATCCTTTATTCTGTGCTGGGCCCTATTTCAAGTGCTTTATAAATATTAACTCACTTGTAACTCTGTGAGGTAATTACTATTATTATCCTCATTTTACAGAGGAGGAAACTAGAGAGCAGAGAGGAGTGGGAGCAGAGAAGCAGGACTCCCCACCCTACACAGCCTGCCTCTGGGGCCTGCTCGCTTACTCCCTACACCAAGCTGCCTCCCCAAACCCAGAGGTCAACAAGGCATGAGGGACAAATGCAAAAGTCAGAGCTGTAGGTAGAAGGGGCCTCAGTGGGGAGACCGTCCCAGGCTAGCTACACCTGCAGGGAGAATGGAGAAGGCCTACAGGCCCAGGCTTCAGGAGTGGGCCTGCACCCCAACTGTGGCATTCACTTGCTAGCTGGTCTTGCCCCCATGTCAAGAGCCACCAAATGGCTGACTGAGCAGTCATTTGAACCTTTGCCTGACTGAGCATCAGAGCAACACAGGGCAGAGAGACAACAAGAGGGCACTGGTAGCAATGGCAGGCTAAGGTGCCATCCAGGGGGTGAAGGGACTTGAGAATGAGGAGACAGACGAGCCCTGCTTTCTCTGGCTCATCTTTTCCTCCCATTCTGCCATAAATTCAGGCAGTGGCCACATGGGATCTTTTGCAAAGGAGCCTAATCCCATCAACACCTAAACCCTCAAGTGCCTTTCCACCCAAACCCCTTACCTTGCTAAGGCTGGGTCCTGGGCTACCTCTCCAAAATCCTCCCATCGCCTCCCCTTCTCCCACTACACCCAGATGCACTGGTTCTTTGGGGCCCCCGAACACACCCAATCTCACAGCAGGCAAGTCACCTCCTCCAGGAGGCCCTTCCGCGATGCACCACCTGAGGGACTCCCAGGCACTTCTGTGTAACCCTGTCCTAACCCTCTTCCTAGCCTTCTCATTGGCTGATCTGCTCATGTTAACTTCTTTATTCATTTATTATTCTTCTCCCCTAATTAGAATGCATGCTCCATGCCAGGGTGGTTTCTGTCTGATTTGGTCACGACTGTATCCCCAGCCTGGAGAACAGCATGATGCTCAATTAATATTTGTTGAATGAATTATAATAAGTAACATTTGCTGAGCAGTTATCCCATGCCAGGAACAATCTCTGTGATTTACATAAATTAGCTCATTTAATCTTCACAACCCCCTATGGAGGCTGGTTCTATTATCATCCCCATTTTACAGATGAGGGAGCTGAAGCAGAAAGGGTGAAACCGCCTTCTGAAATGACAGAGCCAGGATGCAAATCCAGACAGCCTGCCTGCTAGGTCCCGGCTCCATACCACCCCGAGGATGAACCTGTTCTCCTTGCCCTCAGGATCCAGCCTCAATTCCTGAAAATAATGAGCGAGACTTCGGTGACCTATGTGATCTCCATTCTAGCACCATTCCCTGATGCACACACTAAGTTCTGGCCCTGAGAACCTTCTGGAAGACCCTGCCCTCTCTTGTCTCCACCATTTGGCCTTGCTGTTCTCCACCTGGAGCTCTCTTCGTTCTTGACCAATGCCTTCCTCACACGTCAGGGTCCAGCTCAAGCAGTCCCTGCCTCTGAAACCTGTCCTAAGGTTTGGGCCAGACACTCACTTCCTCGATGCGTCTTAGGCATCCTGCACTTCCCCTAACCCTGTACCTAGTCCACTCTGATGGCCATGTGTATTCACCTGTCTGCAGAGACACCTGTCCAGAGCCATTCATTTGTTTCAGCAATTATTTACTGCACGCCCACTACATGCCCAGCCCTATACGTGCCAGAGAGCCTTTGGCAGGCAAATCAAAGTGTCCAACCATGTAGACTTTTCTAGTGGCAGTGGCAGAGACAGACATGAAGCAAACAAGAATGCAATGTAACACCAGGGAGAATAAAGGAGATAGAAGCAGAGGAATGGGAAAGGATTATGAGGTAGGGCTATAACCTAGACAGCATGGCCAGAGACAGCTGAGCATCCACTAAACCCACAGTGTCCAAATTTTGGGGGGATCGCCACCCCTACAATTCCTAGGGATACCTCCCCAGTATATGGATATATGGTTACATTTAATTACAGACAAAACCTAATCACTGCTGTATTATACAGGTCACTATAAAATATACATAAAATATAGAAATACCAAACAGATGAGCCAACAATTAGTAGGAAGAGATGTTCTAGAATGTTCTTCTTGCCCGCCCCGTGCATCACTCTACACACTTGTGCGTGCACTCTGGTTTAGAGACTATTGTGCCAGAACATCAGCTCAGCTTAGTGTTGAAGAGGAAAAATGCAAATAAGGATACAAGGCTACTCTGTGATCCCAGTTAATTACACACAGCAGGTGCCCCAAAATAATCTGTCAAATGACTCAGGAGGTAGTGTTCAGCGGGTGCTAGGTAAGTCAGCCTCAGACGGGTCATTTCCTAATTCTTGGTCTCAGTTTCCCCATCTATAAATAGAGGGTGTGGTCTGAATCCCCAAGGGTGTCCGTGGGTCTACCCTGGCACAGAGCAGGCCATAGTTCAGTGAGCCCAACCCACACGGCTGCTCCCTGCATAAGAAGGGGGCCCAGGCAGTGGTGGTGTGACAGGCAGCTGAGATCTGATGTGGCAGGGCTTTCCTTGGCTGGCCTTTTATTGATTTTTACTGGTTTACACAGAATGGAAAAAAAAAATGCCAACAAGGAAACAAAGGCACTCCATCTCCAACCCGAGCCAATTATGCAGAGATTCAAGAGAGTAATGAAAACCATAAAGCATTCACTGGAATAAGAGCTCCCAATCTTCTGTAATCTTTGGTGATAAAACGCAAAATAGCAGGCCAGTGACACCCATTCATAAATCCCAGGTCCGTTTACTAGTGCTCAGTTCGGAACACATCTGTGGGTGCTGAGACCCCATTCTGTGCTTCTGCACGCCGGAAGTTGGAGCAGGTCCTTTAAGGGTCATGCACGAATCTCAGCACCGTGCGACAGCTGGCAGCAAAGAGCCTGAGGACTCTGTGGCCACAGACACAGAGAAAGCAGGAGGGCACTTCCCCTCTGGACCGCAGCCAGACACAGCACTGTCAGGTGTTCATGTGGATGTGACTGAGCCTGCTGCTGGGTTAAGGAATCTGGGGCTCAGAGAAATCCACTTGTCCCTGAATCACAGGCTAGTGGTGGAGCCCAGCCTTCAGCCAAGGTTTCCTGGCAGCCTGACCCGTGATCTTCACTCTTCTGGAAGGCTCTACAAACTCTTCAAGGAGACCTGGTAGCAGGTGGTGGCTGACAGTGAGGAAGGAAGAAAGAGAGCGAGAGAGGGAGGGAGGGAGACGGGAGTGTGGAATTCAATTTATGGCTTGTTTGCCAATACTGAGAACAATGCTGAAACACAGACAGTCACAAAGCCCTTACTCTGCACCAGCTAGAGCAGCCACTGCTTTAAAGGCAATGTCTCATCTACTCCCCAACACCTAACAACGGATGGGGAAGCCGCTGGTGCTATCCCCATTGTACAGAAAGGGAAATGGAGGCTCTGAGAGGTTCAGTAACTTGCCCAAGGTCACTCAGCAGGTAGGTGGTAAATCCAGAATGTCAACTTTGACAGCACTGGTGCTGGACCACCACCCCCATGCTGCCTGCCACTGAAGAGCAGAAATCTACTTCTTAGATGCTTCTGAGCACCTTTTGTTACTCTGTGCCATAAAGAGGGGTGAGCCTCACATCAGCGGAGGCAGCCTCCTGGTGACTCCCATTTTACAGCCTCCTGGGGAACAGGATGCCTGTCCACAGGGCAGGGTGTGCAGCCAGAGCCCCGTCATGGGGCATTTTCACAAGGAGAGAAGATCCATTCTCATTCCCAAAGGCAGAAGGAACAGATACAAGTGTAGATTTGGGCATCACCAGTCGGGACGAGGATGAGAAAGAGGAAGCAGAGGGAAGAAGGGCCAGTGTGCAGAGGCAGAACCAGGAAACTCAGGGGGTAATGAGGATCTGCTTCTGGGGCATGTCAAGGTGCCAAGGTAGAAGCCAAAGTGACAGGAAGGTGGGCATCCCCAGGTGGAGAAGTAGCAGGACAATGGGCTGCCTACCCAGATAGGCCTGGCTCCATGGCTTACTTCTATGAGACCCTGGGCAAATTCTCCTCCCAGTGCCTCAGGTCCTCATCTCTCAGATAAGGATAGCAGCAGTACCCACCTTACAGAGCTGTTACGAGGATTAAATAAAACGGGGCATATAACTTGCTTCCAGCACAGGGAAATGCTGCATTACGCCACAGAGACTGGTGGTGGTGGTGGCACAGCCATGCCAGCTGTTGTGTGAAGTAAGGGGGCAGGGGCAAAGGCACAAGCAGGTGAGTGGGGGGCCGTCATGTTGGCCCCCATCGCCAAGTGATACAACGCTCACAGACCCTGTCTGAAGACAGCCAAGCTGAAGAGAGTGACCCAGTGACAAGCCTGAGGCAGAGTCCCAGCCTCCCCTGGGCAGGGGCCCAGCTGAATGATCTTTAAGGCCAGCCCCTGGCATCGGCTTTGCACTCCACTAATGGCTGAGAAATGTCCAAGCGGCTGAGGCTCCTGAAGTCTCTGGTGAGCTTGGCCTCCCTTCATCCTCTCTTCTCCTGGCTTCCTTTTCCTTCCCTTCCCACTGATTTGTTCACCTTCTTCCACACTTCCTGAGCACCTACTGTGTGCCTGGTCCTCAAGGACACCACCACGAGAGTATTGAAGGAAGTCCAGGACAGGGCTGCACTTGACACGACCAGATATAAACGCTGAACAAGCAGAACATACATTATGTCTTCGGCCTGGTGTGTCCCGCCACCTGCCAAGACAAGGTCTTTCCCCTGCCCATGTGGGCTCCGTGTGAAATCGTGAAAGGGCCATCCCGTCTGCCTTTCCCGTTCCCAAACCATCCGGTCCCCAACAGGTGATTGCCTAAGGCCACGGTGTGGGCTTATGGTGGCCCAGCAAAGACCCATTCATCTCAGCAGTGGAGTATGACAGCTCCGAACCCAGCGAGAGCCGCACTGAGGCTGTGGGCCAGGCCCTGCCCTCCGGCCATCACCAGCACGGCCAGCCCTCCAAGACCCAGGCCATTGCCAAGGGTGCAGGGGGTGTCTCTGTAGCAGGCTGGGTCCCCTGAGAAGCAGAAGACATGGAGGGGCCCCTGGGTGACTCAGGGGTTGAGCATCTGCCTTCAGCTCAGGGCGTGATCCCGGGGTCCTGGGATCTGAGTCCCATATCGGGCTCCCCACAGGGAGCCTGCTTCTCCCTCTGCCTGTGTCTCTGACTCTCTTGTGTCTCATGAATACATAAATAATATCTTTAAAAAAAAAACAAGAGGAGGAGATGGATGTGAGGATGCAGCTATACACAGAGATACAGATATATATACAGGAATATATATTTCCTCTATATCATGTTCACATCAGATACATATACAGATCTATCTTCTACATATACATTCAAAGGAGTAGCTCTTGGGCTTGCCCCCTGTGTAAGGAAAGGCGAGAAGCAGGGCTGGTCCCAGGTTGAACCTGGGATGACCCTTCAGAACTGTCCTAAACTGGTGAGTGGGGGGTGGGTTTTTATACCTCTATGTCTATTGGTCACTGGGTGTGGGCTGCCCAGGAAGGATGCCTGGCCTCACCACCGGTGCCCTCGTGAACTGGGGCAATTTTCAAAAAGGATAGGAGCCGAGGGCTGTGCCCTGAACATGGAAGGTCCCTGAGTCCCGTGCAGCCCTAGGGTCCCTGGCAGTGCATCTCGGGGTCGAACAGTCCAGGGAACAGTCACGGACCCCTTCACCCACTGAACAGCAGGCAAACACAGGGCTGGGGTTGAGGTGTTGGCCTGCACTCCAGGGGAGAACCTGTCCTTACCCCTCTAAGCCCCTCACCTGTAAAACGGGGCTGTTAGAAGCGCGTTGCCCGTCGGCTCCCGCAGGCCTGCATAAACAAGGCCTGTGCCTGGCATACCATAAGCACTCAAGGAGAGGCAGCTGTGGTCTTTATCACACACCCAGAATCGAGGAGGAACTGCTTGCCTCTGGCCACCGCTGTCGGGTTTCTGTTTCTTAGCCTCAGCCCACCGTAGGTTGTATCAAGAACCATCTCGGGGAGGTTCGGTGGGCATGGCAGCTGAGGTGTCAGTTGCTAAACAGTTTCTCTGCGTCCTGACTGGCCTGTCTCTGTTCCAAACTCCAGGGAAGGCCAATGAGACTTAGCCTTTCCCCACAGGAATCTGTCCTCCTTCCCAAAGCACTTACTCAGAGCCCAAGAGAGAAAATAATCCTGTTCTCCAAGGCTTCTGGATACCAGGGAGCACGGGAGTGTCAGATCACATACCACGAAGGGTAACTGCTCCTAAATGTTTCAGCTGGGTGGCACCTGCAGAAAAATGTGAGAAGATTCAGGGCCAGAAGCCACAAGGCCACTAGCTTGAGTCCTTCTTAACTGTGCCAGGGTCCCGGACAGCAGATGCTCTCCTGGGGCTCGCTTTCTGGACCCGAAGCATCACTGGCAGGCAGGGTGGCCAAGAATCTCTGGCCCAGCAGCAGCCACTGTTGGGGACAAAGAATGCGGCTCCTTTGAAAAAGGCCAAGGAGGATGACAGCTAGGGAATGTGTGTCCCTCCAGCCGGCCAAAGTGCAAAGATCTGGAAGCCAGATGTTGGGCTTAGTGTGGGGAGGGTCTCAGCCTGGGAGGTGAGGAGGCGGGCCGACAGCAGCAAGGCCGGAGCCCACCTGCCAGTGGGGCAGGGGAGAAATCTCCGCAGCTCCAGGAGGGGCCTGGCCAGCGTGAGCAGCGGGGGCACGAAATGTAGGTTAGACATCTAGGACAGTTCTGAAGCCTGGGCTGTGTCTGCCAGGAAGTCAGGCAGGGGAGGGGAGAGGTGGGAAGTAGAAAATGCAGAGGACCGAGCGGCCTCAAAGCCTCTGACTTGGAAAAAGAGCCCAGGGGGGAGAAAAAAGAATCCCTGTGATGAGCCAGGAGGAGGCTCAGAGCTGCCAGTAGCCCCCTCCTCTGCCCACTCTTGCGGCGGACGCCAGGGCTAAGTGATACAGGGCTGGGCATCCCCTGCCACCATGGGGACTCATGGAGACCAGAGGCCTCTGCTCAGGAGACACCCCGATAGTTCCTCTCTGCGAGAAATGAACATCTCTCTGTGGAGCATCCTGAGTCCTCTGCACAGACTCCACTCCAGCATTTATTCTGACTTCTATTTGCTGGGCTGTGCACTCAAATCTTCCACAAATATTTACTGAGCAAAAATAAGGCTCTGGGCTGGTGGCTGTGAAGGATGCTGTTAGCAGATCATCCCTCTCTCAAGGACCATCGGGATCTCAAGGCCGGTGGGGTTGCTTCCTGGCTGTGGGACCTTGGGCAAAGTCTTCTAGCCATCTCAATTTCAGTTCTTTATCTGTAAAAGAAAGGGGCTTGGGGATGGGAGTGCAAAGCTCACATCCCAGAAAGATGGACAGAGAGTAATGAACAAATAACAAGTAAATGTATAGATGTCTGTTGGTGCTACATGCTCTGGAGAAAAGAGAGCAATGGAGTCACTGGGGACATAATGGGATGTGTGAGAAGAGACCAGAGGAAAGTGAGGGTGAACCAATGACCTCCTGATGTGATGGGCATGGGCCATGGGCAGGGCACAGGGGCACCCTCAGGTGTGCCGGGAGGTCATGTGGCCGGAGGTCAGGGAGCACGGATCAAGTGGTCAGAGCCAAGGTCAAAAAGTTACTCAGACAATTTAGCTACCTGTGTGGACACTCCTAGAGAGGGTACTCTCCCTGAGGACACAGGTCATGCCCTTGTATGCAACCCCTCAGTGCCACACGTTTGCTGGAACTGAGCTGAGGAAGACACCAAGCTGAACTGCATTTTGGCTCAGGGGAGGCGGTTTCCTGTATTGCAAAATTTACATGAGACAAACTGTCCCCACTTTGTTCTGGTTTTGGGCAGGAAATGAGTTTAAATGTGCTGTCAGCTTTTATTTTATAATTATTGGTCGGTTTTCATTCATTTCAGGAGAGAGAGTCTATAATGATAACCGAATCTCTGATGCTTGGTACTGTTAGGGCTGTTAGTACGGGTGCCAACCCAGATGTGTGCAGACAACAGAGACACACCACCCTCTGATGACGTGAAGAGGGAAATGCCTAAGCCAGGTACATATTGGGTCATGGGGGCCAAACTGCGACCGTGCCATTACTAAATGATGATTTGCCATATCGACCGCCTGCAAAATATTTGTCTTATGCACCACCACCACCCGTCCCCGACCTCACAATGCTGAAGTCCCTTCCCATTGTATCAATAAACATCTTATCACGGGCCACCACTGACACTGAAGTTCACAATCATCCCACTGCTGGGTCTGCAGAAAGGAACTCTTTTCTGGGTCACTGGGAAACCACAGTTCTATGTGTTTTCTTTGGTCTTGCATTAGTATTGCTGCAGTGGTGTTGGGATAAGCACTGCCGAGGAGAGGGCAGCAAGATGTAGAGCTGAGTCTGAGAATTTCAACACTGTCTTCTTAGTTTCAACGAGAAGGCAATCGTTCATTGGTTCAATGAGTAGTTGTTGGAGATGACCAGAGAGCAGAGCTGGGATGATGCAAACATGAGTCAAGCAAATTATGGGGTAGCAGAAAAATTAAAACATATATCTAATTAACAATATAAGGTACAAAGTCCCAACTGAGGAGAATTAACAAAGAACTATGAAGAGGATGATTACATAGAAGGCAGGAAAGCGTGAAGATTTCATCTCACATGCCAACTCTGATCAACAGTGGTTGCCGAGAACAGTGTTGAGAAGGAACCTGAAGTCCCGTCTGAGCTCAGTGAGAATAGGTGCTATGCCCAATTGATTGTGTCTGCCCTAAACAAAGAAACCACGTGGCAGATGTACCAAGTGTCTGTCCTACAAGCGTTAGTAGAGACCAATTAGGTGGATGTGTAGCTTTAAGAATGAATTCTGTCCTTCTTTTTAATGTTTAACACAGAAACATAATAACTACATTACACTGTTAAAGTAGAAATGAAGGAGGAGTAACAGACTCAATTTCATCATGTTAAGTATGTATTTACCTTCTAAAAATCAAGAGAAAGAAACTCAGCCAAGGTGCCACCACTTGAAATCAGGGGGTGGCTGGCTGAATCAGGGTGGTGCTCTGGGCTCAGGGCCCCTCCCCTGCCCACTGTCACACTTTCTCTCCCCTAAGCTCCACCAAGGCCATCTCGGGAAGCTGACAGGGAGGCAGTGAAAAAGTCTCATCCTAGAACCAGATTTGCCAGTCAAATCCTTCCTTCACAAGGACTGGCCAGAGAGGGTAAAATGTCCTTCTGCTCCCAACCAGTCCTTCAAGAGAATGTTCAGCACAGCTCTTGGGCAGGCTTCCTGTCTCCTTTGACCAGGACCCTGCACAAACATGTTTTGTGGGCTGTTTGAAGAACCCTGTGGGCATGGCCAAAGCAACCCAGAGACGGGATTTAGTCGCATTAAGACACACCAATGATCTTCCAGAATGATCTTCCCACTTGCTAGTCAAGCTGCAGTGAAACCAAAGGCAAGCATACAGGTCTCAGAATCCAGAGAGAGATGGAACTGCTTTATTAATATCACAAAGTGGAGGAGAAAAAAAAAGAGTGTTCTGGATTTGCTGTGCCAGCACTGCTTCAAAGCACAATCATTAGGGAGGAGAAGAGGAGGTGGGTCAGGTGGATTCACGCCCTCTGAGGGCCACCATCTTGGGAGGAGGTGGTGGCCCTTCCCTGCCACTGTGCTGTCAAGAGGAACTGCTGTATCTTCTCACCCAGGGTGACGGCCCTCCAAGACTCAGGAAAGAAGGTGACAGAACAGATACATGACCAAAGGATTAAAAGCTTAAATTATACATTTTTTTCAAGCCTTTTTTTTGAAAGGCAGCCAAAAAGGTACCTTCACAAAGCCAGCTTTGTGTGAACTTTAAACAAAACCACTTCCAGCAACTGAGGTTGAGCAGCCCTAGCAGACTGCCCACCCCAGAGCCTCATTGTAAAACCTTTGGTACTTCCTTCACGTATGTGGCCCAGACACCTGGCTTTATTTTGTTTTTGTTATTTTCATTTCAGGGGAAAAGGCTGAGGTGAAGGGAAGGAGAGCAAAGCAGAAATACTACATGTCCCTAAAGATCATATGCACAAATGGCCAGGCCACAGGAGCATTCTGATGACTCATTCAACATACTTAGCTAAGCATCTACCATGGGCTGGGCCCTTGTCTCCAAGCCTTGTACAGCTGGACAAAGCAGGTGCTCCATGGAAAGCCTGCCATGCCCACAGGTGTGCTGGTGGGAAGCCCAATGGGAAGCTTTCATGAGGCCACATGGGCCACCATGGAGACTCCCAGAAACAACTGAGTGCGAGTCATGGATTAACAGGTGGGGGTAGGGGCAAGACATTTGGGGAGTTGGAGTAACATATACCCATAGCTTGATGAAGCCTGGGGAAATGGTTTACAGCATCATTAAAGTCATCATTGGATAATGATGATCAAAGAGGAAATAACATTTATTAAGTGGTATGCATTCGCATATATCATAACATTTAATTGTTAGGACACGACTAGGAGGTGCATGTTATTATTCTTGTTTAACAGATGAAAAAAAAAAGAGGCTCAGAGGAGTTGAAGAAGACGCTCAAGTTCACATGGCTGGTAAGTGATCATCAAGGCTCCCCTCCTCAGAACACACCATACAAATTCTGCAAAACAGAGCCTTCTTCTGCCTCAGTTTTTGAATGGTAAAGCTCAGTGCACTCAGAAGAGAATAAGAATCTCAGAAAGAAACTCATGCATAGAAGAACCTGATTTATGATAGAGGTTGCACTTCATATCAATGGAGAAAGGAATGATCCTCTAGCAATGTTGAGAAAACTGGAATCCCTAAATGAATTTGGATCCTTCCTGTACATCATACATAAAAGGAGACTCCAAATGGATGACAAATGTAAATGTGAAAGGACAACTCCGAACCTAATGGAATAAAGCGTGAGACTCTTTTTCTGAACTTAAGGTATGGAAGAGCCCCTTAAATAAGATCCCCCAAAGCACAAACCACAAAGCAAAATAAGTTGGTAGGTTTGATTACCTCAAAATTAAGGGATCCTGTTCAACAAAAGACACCATGGACAAAGTTAACAGAAATGGCAGAGAGGAAAAAGGTATTTGCAGTGTAGTTACAATATTATTGCCACATTAGAATGGCAACATGAGAATGCTGAGGCCTCCAGAATGGTTGGGGGGATATGGATAAATGGGAACCCTCATGCACTACTGATGATGGCTGAGCTTTGTGCAACCATTCTAGAGACTCATCTGCTGGTGATTCCTGAGACCAAGTACGTATAAATCCTTTGACCCAATAAACCCACACTTGGAGATAAAGCCCAGAGAAAGAGAGAGATTGCCCAGGTTCCTAAGGGGACAAGTAGGAGGATATTCATGTGATAGTGGGGACTTGAAGCAACTAGGTGCCTTTCACTAAAAAATGAATAAATGCAATATAGAGTGGGGTACCTACTATGTGGTAGTTGTTAGCACCATTCACTAATTGTTTTCAGCCTTCCTCCTTCTAGATTCATGGTTGGATTATAGTTTCTACCGCTTATGACGTTGAGAATGACTACATGACCTTTTTAGGACACTTCTGGGCCATTGTGCTGTTTGCTGCCTTCTGAACAGAGTCTTTACGAGCCAGGGAGTGGCCACTTTCCCCTCTTTCTGCCATGGTGAATGGTGGAGGCTCCATCAGCCTAAGCCCCCGAGTGAGATGTGAAGCAAAGCTCCTACTGACCTGATGGGCACAGAATATGGCCAAACGGTAAACCTTCATTATTTTAAGGCACTAAGATTTTGGAGTTGCCACTGCAGAATAACTTAGCCTACCTTTAATGATACAACTCTGCAGCTGTTAAAGCAATAAACCAGATATACAGCCAACAACAGGGATAGATCTTAAAATCACGGTGAGAATGTGGTGAAATGGTCAGAACAAAAGAAACTCCTAGGGGCAATATCATTTCCATAAACCAACAACACACACACACAGCAACAATACATGTTTTATAGACACATACCTGTTTGAGGGTGTCAAACACATGAGATGTGCCCCTTTAGGGGAGGGAAGATCACAGAGGAAGAGAAAAAAATTAAGAACTAAAATGGGAGAGAGCCTCACACTGAGGATGATGAAACTTCCATGAATCCGCAAGCATGAATAACTCAACTCTCTATTCTATCTAAGATCAAAAAGAAAAGGAAAGTGGAAAGAGTGTAAATAACTATTCTAGGTTGACTTCGGTCGGCATTTTGAATCCTGCAGGCCAATCAATCTTCTATTAGCACAGTGCTTCTATTTCCCCCACCAAGTTTTTGGTTTCTCTCTCTCTGTCTCTCTCTCTCTCTTTTTAAAGATTTTATTTATTTATTCATGAGAGACAGAGAGAGACAGAGAGAGAGAGAGAGAGAGAGAGAGAGAGGCAGAGACATAGGCAGAGGAAGAAGCAGGCTCCATGCAGGGAACCTGATGTGGGATTCGATCCTGGGACTCCAGGACCACGCCCTGGGCCGAAGGCAGGCACTAAACTGCTGAACCATCCAGGGATCCCCTCTCTCTCTTTTTTTAATATTGAAGTATAGTTAAGAAACCCTCATGCACTGGTGCCAAGAATGTAAACTGGTGCAGCCACTATGGAAAACAGCGTGGAGACACCTCAAAAATCTAAAAAGAGAACTACCATAGGATCCGGGAATTCCCGTACTGGGCATTTACCCAAAGAAAATGGAAGTGTTACTTCAAAAAGATACATAACCACCCCCCTTGGTTATTGCAGCATTATTCACAACAGCCAAGATACGGAAGCAGCCCAAGTATCCATCGATACGTGAATGGATAAAGAAGACTGGTACACCTGCATGTGCGCGCGCACACACACACTGGAATATTACTCTTCCATAAAAAGAATAAGCTCTTCCCCAAGTGCTAATTGACCCAGACAGGTTTTCGCTTTACAGTCCCTGTAGCATCTACACCTCCTGGGTACAAAGGCATAAATTACAGCCACAGCAGCTACCACCAATCTCTCCCATTTCTCTGTAATTGAGAGAAGATCCCTCCTGACTGGAGAAACAAGAATGGAAACGCGCCAACTGTGACCAACTCCAAGCCAATGGCATTGATCGCTGTATGCTCCCCAGTGGGGAGTAGTCCTGGCTCCTGACAAGACCTGAGTTGAGAACAAATGACCAGCCCAGGTCCACACCTGCAAGAGATGATGCAAGGCTCTCGGGCAAGTGCTCCCCACAGCCTGAGCTTCCCGGGTTCTGGCAGGTGGAGGGATGGGGAGCAGGCTGGCTTGGAGCTCCACTGCCCAGCCATGTCATAGCGATGACTATGCACAACACCCTGAGAGACAAACACAGCTCAGCTCCAACAGCTCACCAGGCAGGCTCCCTGCCATCATTTTCTTTCCCCGGTGTAGTGCAAAGGGGCTGGGCTTGGAGTTAGGCAGACCTGAGTCTGAGTTCTCTCCCACTAGGCACTGAATTAATCCAGGGCACTGAGCTATTTATCTCCACGCCTGGTCCTGTGTCAGGCACAGCAGCAGCTTATAAATATTTGTTGAACGGAACTGTTTATGTGCTTCTTGCTCATTTTCCTGAAGAAACCACCAACTTAAATAAATACATTCATTTTATTCGAGGCACCCCCTCACAGAACGTAAACAATAGTAATTCTTTTCAATTATCAAATGGGTGATACAAGGTTCTTTCACATTCATTTTCAAGATTAATCTTTATAGGAAATCTCTTATTATGCTCTTTATATATAGATAAGTAGGATAAAGCTCAAAGAGGGTAAGTAATCAACCCAGCGTTTTCTGGAATGCAAGCGAATCAATGTGGAAGGAACAATAGAATTACAAAAGCAACAATTTGCAATCCTCAGCATAAGATTCAGCTCAGGTAAGGATTCGCAACAGATGCCTGGGCTTCTGGGAGAAAGATGGCTGGAGAGCAGGATTCTCACATGCTCTCCAAGTATCACTATGGATTACTGAATAGCTACAAAAGGTAGCTATTGTGTCTTTACAGTGGGGCGATCTTGTAGTCACCTCCTTTAATCAAGAGATCTAAGTATGTCTCCAACTGCAGGACAGCCAGGTGCTGTGGACTCCCAGTGGGACGCAGCAACAAGTACACAGTAATGCCTTTGGGTATTCCGGCCAAACATCTTTCATTTACTATAACCAGGAGGAAGCCATCGAACAAATCCAGCATGTGGGACATTCTGCAAGACAAGTAGTCTGGTTATTTTTCAAGAACAGTCAGTTACGAAAACACAGGAAGACAGGGGAGCTGTTCTAGATTAAAAGGGGCACCTGGGTGGCTCAGTTTGTGAAGCATCTGACTCTTGATTTTAGCTCAGGTCATGGTCTTAGAGTTGTGAGGCTGAGCCCCACATTGTGGAGTGTGGAGCATGGGGCTTAAGAACCCACATTGTGGAGTGTGGAGCATGGGGCCTGCTTAAGATTCTCTCTCTCACTCTTCCTCTGCCCCTCCCCTCTCCCTACCTTAAAAAAAAGGCAGGAGGACTAAAGAGATAAAGTAGTCAAATGTAATGCATTGCTTTTTAGGCTTTTTTTTTTTTTTTTTAGATTTAATTTATTTACTTGAGAAAGAGAAAGTGAGTGAGAGAAAGAATATGAGTGGGGTGGGAGTTTTGGAGGGGCAGAGGGAGAAGCAGACTCCCCACTGAGCAGGGAGCCCAATATGGAGCTTGATTCCAGAATCCTGGGATAAGGACCTAAGCCAAAGGCAGTCGCTTAACCAACTGAGCCGCCCAGGCACCCCAGCTTTCTAGACTTTTAAAAAGTTACAGAAGTCTGGGCAGCCCTGGTGGCGCAGCGGTTTAGTGCCGCCTGCAGCCCAGGGCATGATCCTGGAGACCCCGGATCGAGTCCTGCATCGGGCTCTCTGCATGGCGCCTGCTTCTCCCTCTGCCTGTGTCTCTGCCTCTCTCTCTCTTTCTCTCTGCATCTCTATGAATAAATAAATGGATTAAAATCTTTTTAAAAAAAAAGTTACAGAAGTCATTCTTGGGGCATTGGGGGAAAGTTACATAAGGACTGAATAGTAGATTTATTTATTATTGAATTAATATTAATTTGGGGGGATGTGATACTATTATTAATGTTAGGTCTCTTGATTGTGATAACGGTCTTGAGATTTTATAGGGGAATGTCCACATTCTAAGGAAATGCAACTGCAACATTGGGAGTAAAGATTAGGAGTAAACTGTCATGATGGGTGAGACTTCCTTATAAATGGTTCAGCAAAACAGAAGAGTGTGTGGGTGTAAAGGGAGAGAGCAAGGGAGGCCAGGCATGCAAATGTGCCAAATGCTAGAAGCTGGCGAATCAAGGTAAAGATAAAGGGCATATAGGTATCCATTCTCCTATTGCTTCAAATTTTCTGCAGGTTTGAACATTTTCAATTAAAATACAGTTAGGAGGAAAATATAAACGCTCTGATTTTAAAGCCAAGGATTATCTAGGACACTGACCCACCTCTCTAGGAGGTTTTTGGTAAGCAAGCAATGTCCCTCCTCCCTGTCCCCAGGACTACCACCAAATCCCTTTCTAGCTAGAAAGAATAATCAGTCATTCAGATATAGGGGGTTGCTTTCCTTCTCGTTCATTAAAAAAATACTTTCTGTTACAGGGTACCAATATATACTCAATATGGATTATAAAATGAAGTCTATTTTCCACCCCATTTTAATTTTAATAGTAAAACACATTTGCTAAATATCCCAATTAAAGGTTGGAGAAAAGGCCATACTTCACTGCTGAAGCTGCATTTTCACTAATTTGGTTGCTAGTTAACGGTTGAAGAGAGATGGCAGTGTCAGGCAAAAGCGCTACCCTCCTCCACACCCTCTCCCCAGCAGACATGACTAATCAATCACCAAAAGCATTTCTCCCCAAGCCTGAACCTTTACTACAGCCTCACGAGGTACCCTGCAGTGCTTCCTGGTGGTAGGGTTTTCCTTTTTTACTTCCTTTTATTATTTTTTAAAGATTATATATATATATATATATATATATATATATATATATATATTTTTTTTTTTTTTTTTTTTTTTTTTTTTTTTAATGAGAGACACACAGAGAGAGGCAGAGGGAAAAGCAGGCTCCCTGCAGGGAGCCCAATGTGGGACTCGATCCCGGGACTCCAGGATCATGCCCTGGGCCGAAGGCAGATGCTCAGCCACTGAGCCACCCAGGCACCCCATCCTTTGCCTTTCTTTATTTCTTTAAAGACATCAGAAGAGAAAAATATTCACTCTTCCCTTCCCAGGAGACTCCTGCAAGAAATTTTCTCTGGAAAATAGTTATTTTCAAGGTCCCAGATTTCCTCCCTCAGTTATTCATCCAATAATCACCTGTGTGCTCTTTGAGTTGATTGCAACACCTACTGTGTGCTGGTGTCCAGAGTGCCAAGATGAATGTGATCCAGTTCTGCCCCCATAGGCTCACCAAAAGATATTGATAGAGGTTCCAATAGGGCTCAGAGCAAGGACTGGCCAACTGCCTGGGTAGGTGAAGAAAAGGCTTCAAAGAGAAGGTGGCACATTCTCAAACACCTTTTAGAAGAGAGAGTATGGCCTAAAAGGTGCTGGTGGCAGCAATGCTTTCAGGGATTGTGGTGTGTTCTCATGATGCAGTATCCCTACATTGGTTCATTGGCTCCCATAGGCACCTACCCCAACTGTTGGCCGATCCCAGTTTGAGGTGGTTGTTGACTGCCAGCCCTCCTTTGGAAGTGGTTGAGTTCTGTGAATGCTATTCTTTCCTAGATGAAATACAACCTTTCCCTCAGTTCACCACAGCAGGTAGAATGGGCAGTCAGCTGTTGTGATTTGTGCAGTGCCTAGCCTGGGCCCACCTAAGATCATGAAACATCTCCCTCCCCGATGTCTAGAATTCCATCCCATCATGGGAATAGCACTTTATCAAGGAGTTGGACATGGTGGGACAGGGGAAGGGTGATGGAAACCAACATTTACTGAGTAGCTACTATGTTTACCTCTGCTCATGTACCTCAATAACCTTGGAAGTCAAGGAAGGAGTGAAACCCCCCAGATGGCTCCCCTACAGTTAGACCAGGATCAAAACCTGACATAATTATGAAGCACGTGGAGAGAAAAGGAAAAAAAAAAAACTTTGTCATCTTGATTCTGTGTATTAAGTTTCCGCGTATGTGATCCAAAAAGCTCTAAGAGGTAAATATTACTACTCCCACTTTGCAAATGAGCAAGCTGCGGGTTCAGGAAAATTTGTTACTCACCATCGTCATCGCCATCACTGCACAAGCGGCAGGCACACTTGTTCTATCAGGCTCTGCAAACACTTTATATCTATCACCTTACTAACTTAACACAGCAACCCTGTGCCAACAGCATTATTCAGACCACTTGAACTGTGATTACACTGAGTTTAGGAAAGGTTAAATCACCCGGTCAAGGTCTCACTCATTCAGTAGGTGTTGGTCTGGGATGCATCTAACTCTGAGCCCATGTTCTCAAATGCTGCTCATGCTACCTCCTAAATGTGTGCCATCTACTAAGTGCCAGAGCACCAGAGCAACCACTGTGACAGTGTACTCTCTACCCACTGCTTCCTGAGGGAGTCTATTTGGACCTGTTTGAGCACATGGAAGTTATTCTTTAGACCAAATCTACCAAGAAATGAGAAACAGCCTTAATAACAATTAAAATTATATTTTGGCAGCGGGAGCCCTCAACAATAGCTTACACTTGCTTCATGCTTGCTACGTGCCGTGCACTGTCCTCGTGAGCAAGTATACATGTGGTGGTACACACAGAACAGCTCACCCATATCCCTGGCCTTCTGGGCCATTTCTGCCACCTTGAATTTATGCACGGCCATGCAGTTTGCTCTGGCCAATGAAATGCAAGCAGAGTGATTTGTGTCACTGTCTGTTGAAGCGTTTGAGAGCCAGTACATAATTCCCCATAATCTGTCTTCTTTGCAGGAGCAAGCATGGAAGCATGCTGATATGGAGGGGCTGTAAAACGGAAGCAGTCTGGACGTACAGACAACACACAGAGGGCAGCTGCACTGGGAGTCATCCAGGTCTTCAGAGGACTTTGCATGAGTAAGAAAGAAACTTCGGTTGCAATCAACTGCTGAGATTTAGGATTTGTCTGTTACTGCAGCAATAAGTAGCATGAGCTAGCCTATTCTAAGAGTCAACGAATCTTCCTATCAGTTCTATGATGGGGGTGCTACTATCCCCATTTTACAGACAAACCAGCACAGAGAGGCTAGGTAACTTGACAAAGATCACACGGCTATGAAAAGGTAGAGCCAACTGTGAACCCCAGGAACTGAGACTCCAGAATCCATGCTCTTTCTCAATACCCTGTTATTTCCCCACTAATACTTTTAATCAAATATATTAATGCATAAACATCAAGGTCTATAAGTGTCTTGATATATCTTAGCCAATGTTTAAAGAATAAAAGAATTATAAGAACATGTAATTAAAGAAACACCAAGATTGCTTGCTTTAAAAAAGAAGAAAAAAAGAAAACCAGCCTAGCTTCTGCTTGTAAGAAGCAGTTAAAACTGAAAATGGGTTACAGCAGAGGTGACTGTTCTTTGGAGAAATGCCTGGAACTAGGGAAAATCACTTAAAGAAAAACCCTGTTTCTTTCTTTACCCAAATCCTTAGAGTTTGCTCTAAAGGGCCCCAGGCACAATTAGAAGTATAATTAGTGTTCTCACCCACCCCCCAAATACATGTTTTTTCCTAATTAAAAAACACATATATTTCTTTAACAGATTCATTATATTCTTCCTAAATCAAAGCAAATCCTTAATGAGTGGCTGGGAGATCCCCCAGATAAAATGGAATCATCAGAAACTCGCACTGGGAACTTGAGTGTGTCTCTCCCAGTCCTCTCTGGGGCAAGGACACTTGTCAAGGTCCCCTCTGTTTTGTGCAGTCGTCATAATCGCTGCTGGTCGTAATTTAGGACACTTGGTTAAGTGGTTCTTTCCAAAGCAATTAATGAGTTTCATGGGAACAGGGCTGGTCAGAAGGTCTGCCGCGTGTCATGAGGGGTGTGCCCTTTCAATCTGGGGACCCTGACAAGCCTGCCAGTCGGGCTTTTGGCTGACGCTTCCCCCAAGTTGAGGGCTTGTCATCCTTTCAAAAGTCAGATGATGCCAATGACAAGAGACAGATTCCTAATGGTTGCCGGAGTGGTCTCTGGAGTCAGGCTGCCTGGGTGAGAATCCCAGCTCTTCCCACACCAGCCCAGACAAGCCCAAACCAAAATTTGGGACATACCGCTTAATCCTCCAAAACCTCATTTACAAGATAGGAATGGCCAGAATATCTATTTCATTGTTAGCAGGATCAAAGGAGTAGATGCACACAAAACGCCTAGCAGAGTGTGCAATACAAATTAGCTGTCATTTTAAGAATAATTATTAGAGAACACTTACTGCCGTCTGTGGTTGTTCCCTGCCTTGTGGGGGGACATCCATTTGTATAACTCTCCTGGCTTTTTTTCTCCCTCTTACTCATTCCTTCCCTAGGGAGGTGGAATGATTCATCTGGCTGGTGAGTTTGCCTGGAGAGCTGGACAGGCAAAGCTCAGCCTGCCGCTCACCTTCTCCCTGGAAGCCAGCCGCCCAAAGGAAGCAAGCATCCTGCAGAACTCCCACATCATCACAGCTTTCCCGGAAGAGAGCTGCAGCGTTCTAGAAAGGCTCACAAGTAGGCACTTACACCTGATTAGTTGCAGGGTCTAGCATCGGGAAGGACATTGTTACTGCATGTCCAAGCTGTGTTCTCCAGACTAGAGGCTTTATTAGTAATAAAAGGAGTATTTTCATCTCCACCTGCCTGGCGTCTCCGGTCTCCACCAGCTGTATTAGAACTGGTGTAGAGAAAGGAGGTGCTGTTTATTGGATTATCACCAACCTCAGCGAGTGTCACAGCAATCTTACTGGCAGGCATTCAAGGCCTTTTATGAGCTGGCTGGTCCAACTCCACAATCCCACAGGTAGCAATTTATCCTTAGGATATAACCAATCACATATGAAGAGTTATATTACAGGGTAATTCACTACAGAGCAGTTTATAGAATCAAAGATGGGACAACCTGAAGGTCTGCCACCAGGGAACCGACCATAAGACAGAACACAGTATGACAATTTTAAAGGACGCTGCCAAACAGTATTAATGATATATACGGGGATCCCTGGGTGGCGCAGCGGTTTGGCGCCTGCCTTTGGCCCAGGGCGCGATCCTGGAGACCCGGGATCGAATCCCACATCGGACTCCCGGTGCATGGAGCCTGCTTCTCGCTCTGCTTCTCTCTCTGTCTCTCTCTCTCTCTGTGACTATCATGAATAAAAAAAAAAAAAAAAAAAAAATGATATATACGGATGTTCGTAATCTGTTAAGTGAAAAAAACAAGCGTAGGACAACATGTACTATTTTGTAAGAAAAATATTAAATGTTTAAAAATATTTGGAGGGGCGCCTCGGTGGCTCGGTGGTTGAGGGTCTGCCTTCAGCTCAGGGTGTGATCCCGGGGTCCTGGGATCAAGTCCTGCATCGGGCTCCCTGCAGGGAGCCTGCTTCTCCCTCTGCCTGTGTCTCTGCCTCTCTCTGTGTGTCTCTCATGAATAAATAAGTAAACTCTTTTTTAAAAATTTGGAAAAAATATATCAGTTGTTAACACTTTAGATGGTGGTATAGTGGGTCACTTTAATTTTTTCCTTTATTGCTTATGTAAAAATGCTCTAATCTCTCCCTGTTGTATTTCTTCTAAAATAAGCAAAGAAGATATTTTTCATTTTTCTAAAAGCCAGGTACACAGTGGCTGATGGAGAAAACTCCTTTGAGGGGCTCAACTTTTGCCTCTTGCTTCTTTGGAAACAGAGCCATTAGGTCAATAGGACTGTGCTCATATAGTCAAGAGTCTCCCCTGACGGGCCAATGGAGGGTCTGGTTGTTCTGGCTGTTTTGAAAGAAGTCAGGGAAGGCTCTGTAGGGCCCAGGAGCCCTTGCAGGACTGGCAGTGCTGGCTGGGAAGGAGAAGTGATGACCCAGAAGCCTGGCACGGCCTGGCAACAACTAACAGGAGACAGGTGCCTGGGACTTGGGGGTGCCTGCTAAAGGTTAAAGTCCCAACTGCTTGGTGTGGCATTTGAGGCCTTTCCGATCTGGTCCTTATACTCATCCCACTGGCTCAGCTTCAGACCAATAAGACACATCCCTCTCCTCAAATGGTCCATACCCTCGTCCCTCAAAGCCCCTGATAAGGTGTGTCTTCTTCCCATCCTCCTCCAACCAGCTCCCATCTCTTTCTGAAGCTCTCCTACACCACCGCCATCCCCTATGCCCATCTATACTACCAATGCTCCCTACATCTACTTAGGCCACCAACACCCTCCTCATCTATCCAGCATCAGTGTTCTCTGGGTACCACAAAGCTCTGAGCCCAGAGGCACAATCTGGAAAGGAGCAGGTGCCGAAAAGTCCAGATAACCTGCAAGAACTCCACACATACCTCATTAGGAGTCATTTCCTGCCTTGTAGGCTTTGATTCTCCAACCAATTTGAGGCCAGGATTGGGTGTCCTCAGGCCTATCTCCTCTAACCATCAATGACCCCATCTCTGGGGCATCAGCCCATGCCTCCCTGCTTCCCACCTCCTGTCCCCTACAGCCCACCCAATTTTGGTTTAAGCACAGGCTCAGCATCTAACCTTTTCTATTAGTGTGAATGTCAACTTCCAGAGACTAAGATTATGGCATTTCTTGAAGTCAGGAGATAACTCAAAGATGACTGCCCCTCTGTCTTATTCCATAAACCAGAGGGAACAGCAGACTCTGTAGGGATGGTCAGGAGTAGCTTAAATGTTTGATAGCAGTGGCTCTCACAACAGAAGCCCACAGGAGGGCTTGTTTAAATAAAGGTTATGGATCCCGCCCCCAGAGTTTCTGATTTAGCAGATCTGGAGTGGCTCTGAGACTACATTTTGAGAACCATTATTTGGGACCTTCCAAGGCCTGGTTCCCACCCCGTTACTTGTCTGAACTCATCTATACTTTCCCCTTGCTTGACCAACTCCAGCCAGATTCCTCACTATTCTTCAAACATGCCACACACATTCCTGCCCCAGGGCCTTTGCACATACTATCCACACTGCCTAGAAGGCTCTTCCTCTGTTATCTGTGTAGCTCTTCCCTAACTTCTTTGAAAGTCTTTACTAAAATGTCACTCCCTCAGTGAGGCTTTCTCTGCTTTATTTTTCTCTGTAGAACTTACCCTCACAGCATACTATTTATTTTATATCACTGGTTTTATTTCTCTCTATCTCCCTGACTAGACTATGGGCTTTGTGAGGGCAGAGATTTTTCTTGGTGTGTTTACTGCTATATCTCAGAATAGCATCTGGTGTATTGTAGGTAACCTGGTATTTGTGGAAGGAAGAGGGAGGATGATGAAAGCAGAGAGGGAAGGGAGAGGGAGGTGGAGGAAAAGAAGCAGAAGGAGAGAGTACGAAGGGCAGAAGGAAGCAAAGAAGGAAGGAAGGAATTTTACAGACAAGTAATATTCTTTTAATAGTTGTGATTAGCAACATGGCTGCCAACTTTGTTATTTTGCCAAGTAAGAGCTTTAAAATCTCAGAAACTCCAATTAACGTCTCCTGTCTAATCAGGGACCCATATGGTGGACCAGAAGCCTCTGAGCACAGGGTTGCCTGCCTGGGTGAACGGTGGCCCTGGACATGAACGATCACAGCTAGTGTGATACCGTACAGTGCTCTAAACACCACCATTTCATGAAAGAAAGGATATTGTATTTATTTTTAAAAAGACTATTTATTTATTTATTTGAGAGAAAACAGGGCAGGGGGGAGAAGCAGGGGCGGGGGAAGAAGCAGACTCCCTCCCAAGCAGGGAGCCCCACACGGGGCTCCAACCCAAGATGCTGAGATCATGACCTGAGCTAAAGGCAGATGCTTAACCAACTGAGCCAATATGGTGCCCCAAAAAGGACATTTTATTTTTTATTTTTAAAGATTTTTACTTATTTATTTGAGAGACAGAGTACAGGTGGTCGGAGTGGTAGAAGAAGAGTGAGAATCTCCAGCAGACTCCCCGTGAGCATGGAGCCCAACGCAGGGCTCGATCCCAGGATCCCGAGATCATGACCTGAGCCGAAGTCAGACACTTAAGTGGCTGAGCCCCCCAGGCACCCAAGAAAGGACATTTTAACAACACTGCCTTTCAAGTAACAGCGCAGAGGCTGAAGATTTCACTTCAGATACCAACTGTGAAGGCCTCGCACTGCAGGATGCTGAGGCCACCTCTGAGACACCTGCCGTGGAGTAACTGTCGGAATGGGAGCTCATGTGTGCCATACATTTGCCATCCTTGCAGAAGATGCCCCATAAATACTGGCTGGATTCATGAATGACACTCGCCTGCCTGTAATATGCTGTCTCTCTAACGGTACAAATTACAGTGACGTTTCGAGACACGGCCAAATGCATATGCAACCTCCCAAGCTGTAATTCAGTAAGATTCCTCTAGATCCTCTGAACTCCTGGGAGGCAGGAACTCATTATCTTTGTATTCTCAGGGCTGAATTCAGATTCTCCCCATCCCCCCATTCAGCTGGGCTTTGATAAACATTTGTTTTTTCTTTTAAAATCAGAAATGAAGCTCTGGCTTCAGTGCCTGTGCCTAGTAAGAGGGTCTGATTCTGAAGTATGAGGGAATTGAGGGGGTACTGAGCCCAGTGCTTGGCACAAGCAGGTCCTAACAAATGCTGACTGATTGGTTCATGAAGAGATCTTCAGACTTATCCAAATATGAAACATGGCTCTGCGGTCTTGGCTGCTCCTGAGACTGCTGCTCCCTGCACTTTCCTCTAGAGGAGATGGTGCAGAATCTGTCTGGGGTGTTGCCAGACTTTGCAAACAAAGGTAGATGAAGAAGGAAAACAGCAAGTGGCACACAGGGTGGGAAGTGGCACACAGGGTGGGTACTCTTCTGGCTTCAGACACAACCAGAGGCTGGCTGATTTTCCCATGTTCAGGGATCAAAGTAAAGTGGCTGGAAGGACAGTGATAAGATGAGAGTGTGCACAGTCCTACAAAGCAAGAGCACAGGAGGGCTGGATGGACTTCACATGAAGAATGCCAGCCTCCCAACATCTCCACGATGGCTGCAGACATCATCCCTTCTACACACCCGTATCCACCTGGCACCAGGCCCCAGCACCCTGCCAGCCTTCCTGTCTCAATGGTCAGGGAAAGAGGCTGCTTTCCAGCCTCTTCCATAAGGAAGGCAGAAATGCCACTCATTCTTCACTGTCCTTTCACCACCCACTCCTTCTGTCACTGAGTCATTAATGATGTAGCAACTTAGAGTGCCTGGTGGTGGGGATGCCCAGATAAATGCAGCACAGGCCCATCCTCCTTGAATCTCCCCACTGAAGGGAGAAATGCAGACCTGTAAACAATTCCCGGCATATCACATCCTGTGCTTCCCCCAGGTGTGGTCCGCCTATCGCTGGTGGACACCATCTGGTTTTAGGTGATACAGAGATAAACACTTCTACTTTGGGTTATGTGTTTATTTTCATATATATTTATTTATTTTTTTTTATTTTTTATTTTCATATATATTTAAAACATACAGCTAGTGCATCCAATCCTCTATGTGTCACATGCTTTTGTGCACTGGACGTGTTTTTGATAAAACTTGCAAGTGTGAAGTTGATTATAATAAAGACAGATAAATAAAGCACAGGTGGTAGAAGGGACTCATGAAGTGGCAGGCAAAGGACACATCCATCATGGATGAGAGCACAGATGGGGGTTCAAATTCTAGTCCCGCCGCTAACCAGCAGGGTGACTCTGGATGAGCTGCTTACTCACCTGGGACCTTGATTTCTTCCTGTATAAAGTGATCATGTCTACCTCCTGGATTCTGATGTAGATAATTAACCTTGTAGGTGCAAATTCACTGTTATTTTATTATCTTGCCATCATATTCTCCCAGTGCCTGTTAATAGACGGTTGGAAAGCTGCCGCACCCGGATTTGGGGAGAAGGAGGCGGCCAGTGCTCAAAGCCCTACGCCCAGAGCCAGCCATGAAAACAGATAAGGGAACGAGAAGATGGCCTCATTAATGAGCCCCAGGAGCTGAGGGGCTCCCTAATGAGAAGGGAGGAGGCCAGACAGCAGGCCCAGGCTCCCCAGCAGCGGCTGTTGCAGGGGCCCAGGCCCCACACACCACACAGGAAGACCCCTTGCCATGGCATGTCGGAGCCACAACACAGAGATTCTAATCCCAGTGGGTCTCCACTCCCGAGGGACCCTAGATTGCTGACTTTGGACACCAGCTCAGAGGGACCCACAAGAGGAACAGGCTGGGTATCCTGTTACACTGGCAGCCAGGGGCAGGGGGCAGGGGATGCTTAGAAAAGGCCTCCCAAACTATAAACACCTCTGGTGAGGGGAGAGACTTAGTCTTTGATTCATCGACCCATTTGGACGAGGGGTCCCTCCAACTTTGTTGTCCATAAGAGCAGGGGCTCACTCCCAGGGTGAACCACCCATGCGATGGGATGCAGCTCAGCGATGAAAGGGAGCACAGTGACATGGGTCAATCTCAAGTGCATTATGCCAGGTGCAAGGAGGCAGAAGCAAAAGGCTGGGTATCGTACGGTCACAGCTCACACATTCCAGAAAAGGCAAAACACTAGGGCCAGGGAGTAAGCCAGTGATTGCCAGGGGTTAAGGGTGTGTATGTGGAGATACACGGAGATATCACTCCATACCGACTAGGATGGCTATGATCAAAAATACGGATAATAACAAGTGTTGGCGAGGATGTGGAGAGGAAGGAACCCTCATACACTGATTGTGGGATCATAAAATGGTGCTGCAACTGAGGAAAACAGTCTGGCGGTTCCCCAAAAAGTCATCCAGTTACCCTGTGACCCAGGAACTCCACACAAAACCACGCATCTACACAAAAACGTGTATGCCAACGTTCATAGCTGCATTATTGCCAATAGCCAAAAAGCAGAGGCAACCCAAGTGCCCATCAACTGACAGTTAAACAAAATACAGCATATCCATATGCAATGGAACATTATTCAGCAGTTAAAAGTAATAAAGTATAGCTACATGCTATAGCACAGATAAACCTTGAAATATGCTGTGCAGTGAGAGAAGCCAGTCAACAGAAGCCCAGATCGTCTGAGTCCATTTACACGAAATGTCCAGAACAGGCAAATCCCTAGAGGCAAAAAGTAGATGAGCAGTTGTCAAGGGCAAGGAGGGCATAGGTAGGGGGAACAGTCTGTGATTTCTAAAGGTACAGGGCTTCCTTTGGGAGTTGAGGAAGGTCCTAAACCTGATGGTGGCGATGGCTGTACAACTCTTGTGAGTCCGCTGAAAACCACTGAATTGAATACTTTGAACAGGTGAATTGTATACTATGTGAATCATATCTCAAAAAAAGCTGTGACAAAAAACTAAGACATAATCAATTACCACAAGTTAAAAAAAAAAAAAAGTACAGGGAAGGTTTAACCACAAAGGGATAAAGGAATCTGGGGGGAGGAGGTACGAGAACTGTCTAGATCTTGTTTGTAGCCCTGGTCTGATTCTGTGCATTTGTCAAAACTCACAAAACTGTACACCCAAGATACAAAAATAAATTGGCCTGTCCCAATCCATATTAAAAATGGTTACCCTCAGGGCACCTGGGTGGCTCAGTCGGTTAAGCACGGACTCTGGATTTCAGCTCAGGTCAGGATCTCAGGATCGTGGGATGGAGCCTGGTATGGGGCTCCATACTCAGCAGGAGTCAGCTTTACATTTTGTCCCTCTGACCCCTCTCCCCTCCCCTCCACCAGCTCAGGCACGCATGCAAGAGCACTCGGTCTGTCATTCTAGAATAAATAAATAAATCTTTTAAAAATGGTTACTCTCTTGTAGACACTATGCTAAGCCCCTTACAGGCCTTGAATTGTTTAATCCTTAAAGCAAACCACTTAAGTATTACTCGCCCCATGTGGGCAAACAGGCTCAGAGAGGTTACGTGACCTGCCTGGAATCAGTCAGGAAACGTTTTCAGATTTTGAACCCAGTTCTATCTGACTCCAGATCCCACATCAGCGTCCACTGCGTTATGCCCTCTACATACTGATCATCTGGAACATTCCCTGAGCACCTCTCAGGTAGTTGTCAATGGTCACCTGCCTGATTACTGCCCCACTGGTGAGTTCCTTGAGGGCTGAGACTGTGCCTGAGAAATGTGTGTCGCCCACCATGCTGGGCACAGACACAGGCACCCTAATAGGCAGTCCACAGATGTTTGGGGATCAGGGTATAACAAAAGAGAGGCAGGGTGAATGCCATTTGGAAACGCAGATGAGCAGCCTAAGATGAGTTGACTCTGGGCCTCCAGTCTGGCCAGGGGGCCACACACCCTCACTCAATGGGCCTCCTGCCGTTGGATCAGATATCTGAGCCTAAGCTGAAGAACTGAGAGACCACACCTACACTCCAGCTCTCTCAGCAGCCTGGGGGCAAGACACTTCTCCTGGCTGCATTCCTCAAAGATTTAGTACTGCTCCTCCTAGAATGTCCTCACCTCACTAACTCACAGGAGGCAATGAGAACCAGGTCGATCCTACAGGCCACAGACTTCCTCGGTCTCTCAAACCCATTCCCTTCTCTCCATTCCAGCTGGCTCCCCAGGCTGCCATCACCCCTCTTCTGCCTACAAGCTCTCTCACTACCCCCATCAGTCTCCTCCCCAGCCCTGATGCTTCACCCAACAAATCCCACAGCCAGGGAAAAAGCTTGAAACATGAATCTGCTCACATCATTCTCCTGATATCAAGGATAGCATTGACCCTTGAGGGAATGAGAATGAGATAAGAATGAGAAAAAGATGCCCTCCTCCAGGCAGGCACGGGTCCCATACTGGGGCCCATATCCTGGTGAGTCAAGAGGCAACCCCTTAGTCGGCATCCTTGTGCAGGACACATCCTGGGTAACTGACCAGGTCACTGCTCTGAATGCAAACACCAAACTCTTGCCAGGGGCCTCCAAGGTCCTGCACAATGTGGCTCTGGTTTATTTCTGCAGGCTCTTCCCCCTTCACTCTAGGCTCACCCCCGCCCCCAGCCACTGCACTCCACTCTCTGTCCAGACAGTTGGTACAGCTCTGGACTCCCCAAGCATTCCACGTATGCCCTCCCTTTGCACAAACTGTTCCCTCTAAACCCAGCCAACTCCTGCACACCTTTCAGTTCTTACCTTAGATGTCCCTTCTTCCTTCACCAAGCCTCACCTGACCCCACTACCCCAAATACTTGCCTCCCTCCCAATATCCTCCTTTACCCTGTACCATAAGAGCCTATCTACTCGGCTGTCTGTCCTCTGGACCCCAAGCTCTGCAAAGGCAGGGACCTGCTGTTTATTCACCAGTGTATCTGGGGCATATGGGGCATATACTTGGCATGAGATACTTATTGAAAGAATTAATCAACTAACAAAGAGGTGACGGAGTTAAACAAGATGATTTATCATCAGTAGGACAACAGGATTTCAGTTTGGGAAAGGGCTCCTGGGGATCCCTGGGTGGCTCAGCGGTTTGGCACCTGCCTTTGGCCCAGGGCGCGATCCTGGGGCCCCAGGATCAAGTCACGCGTCGGGCTCCCGGCATGGAGCCTGTTTCTCCCTCCCACTGCATCTCTCTCTCTCTCTCTCTCTCTCTCTCTATCATAAATAAATAAATCTTTAAAAAAAAAAAAAAAAAAAGGAAAGGGCTCCTGACTAACTCCGTTGGACTGATCATTGTACTGAGGCGGCGGCTGATGCCTTGGGGAGGGCCCATGACTTTCCTCAGCTCCCATGCTCGCAATCCCCAGAAGCCACACCAACCCTCCATCCACTACAGTAGGCAGAGAACAGAAATCCCTGCAGCCCCAATAGGAGACAGTCTGATGGCCAAATGCAGTGGAACACAGTAGTTAAGCTCCAGGGATTTGCGTTGTGATAAGAAGGCCCAGGGCTACTTATGAGCTGTGCGGCCTTGGGTGAGTAATTCATATATTTTGGGTCTCCAGTCTGTAAAAAGGGAACCAGGGACCCATGATGGATGGGCAGGGATGCATGAGATATGGCCCGGAATGGAAGAGATTCGGCGTGAAAAACACTCAGCAAAGGCCCTGGCACATGCTCATCAATTAAAATGAGCTGTGCATCCTGTAGCTGATCAGTGCTTCCTATCTCACACTCCCTCCTCCCCCACTGGGCCCCAGGTCTAGGGTTTCCCCCTTTGCCAATCCCTCCAGCACAAACCTTACCCCCAACTCCCTTCCACCATCACTGCCATGCAATGGACCACTCCAACTTCACCAAAAGCAGAGAGAGGACTCCAGAACAGTCTTCAGGATTTCGGGGTTTTCAAACAATCCCCTCAACTTCAAATATCCCCTTCTATGTCTGGGAAAGAAAAGGGAGCCTTCAGGAATGCAGATGAGGCCACGTTCAATACCAGGCCATTCATCTGCTGGGAAGACAAGAATATGTCTGGCAGATAGCACCTTTTAAAAAATATTCCCAACCTGTTTCCCCCAGTATCTTGATGCTTGCAGCTTTGGGTAAATTTTAGTTTGGAATCAAAGACTCCAAATGTGTGTCTCCTATTAAATCCTTGGGTGGCACCTGGCAAATTTACCTCTAGGTCTCCAGGGAAGCAGAAAAATGAATTATTAGCATTTTATCTGTGAGAGGCACATCTCATAAAGTCGGGGAACAATGTAGTTTCCCCTCAAATTAATTTCATTTTATTTTAAAATGGTCCATAGAAAGTGAGCAGAAGAAATAGATTGTTTGCTGATCAGCAAAGATCCTCCTGTGCTTTGAGAGGGAAGAAAACAGTTCATTTTCCCAGATTACTGGATGGAAAGCAAATGTGAACTCTCCACCTCACCTAATGCGCTTGCATTTTGTGCTCTCGTGGCTTTAATCCCACCATCATTCGGTATGTTCAATAAGCATACCAGACTCGGCAAGGGGGAGTTTGGGTTTTTTTTTTCTTAAGAGCCCAAAGGGGGCTGTCTGTGTTTCCACAGCACAGTCTATACATCTGACATGAGTCACATCGCCCTGCACTGCGATTCTGTTCTCCACTCCTGTCCCACTGTGCCCCTAAAGTCAGATATTTCTCCCCCCGCATCTTTATCCCCAGGTAGGGTTGCCAATTAAAATACCAAATGCACAGTTAAGACTGAATGTCAGATAAGCCTGCAGTATTCTGGACCTAACTTACACTAAAAAATATTCCTTGTCTATCTGACATGCAAAATTTCATTGGCACCCTTTTTGTTTGCTAAATATGGCAATCCTAACCCCAAAATCCCCTCTCATCTCATCCACCTGACTCTGAGAAGTCATACCCATTTTCCCATAGCTGAAGAAACAAAGGCTCAGATGGGCTAAAGATCCTGCTGAGGTTACCCAGCTAGTGGGTGGGAGAGCTGAGAGTGAGCCTCTATCTTTCCACCCACGTGCCCCGTACATGTTGTGGAGTCAATGAATGCAGCACGCATGCATGCAGATGCCAGGCACCCAGGGAACCCGCTATGCACCTTTCTCTGAGTCATCATTCCCTCCCTGGAATCCCAGCCACACTTCCTTATTAGTGAGATTGCTGCCCCACATTCCTCTTCTTGGGAAAGGGCCAGCTTCCCGGGAACAGCACTGATGCTGTGGATGGGGCCAGGTTCTCCCTAAGTGAAAACAAATCTCCTGGTGCCAGGAGCAGCAGGGGGGGGCAGGGTGGCTGGAGAGAGCGGGTGCTCACCATCCTGAGAAAACAGGTGCTGGGTCAAGGCCTGGATGCTGACCATCCCCCATGGCAGCCTGGCCTCCTGCGCTCCATCCAGACAGGCAGAGAACTCGGGGCAGGTGTCCCACCCCTACTGCAGCTGAGTGACCTCAGACAGGGCTGACCATGCAGGAAGGCAGGCTGGCCCAGAGCAGCACAGTGGAAGGCAGAGGACACCCACAGCTGTTCCCTCTGCCTGGAACTCTGCCCAAACCCCCCACCTCACTTAAGTGTCCCCTCCCCATAGTAAACATCACAAACCGTAAGTTCATGAGCAATTTCTCTTGTTCAGCACTTTTGTTCTCTTTGCCACCACGGCCGTAGCACCTATAACACTGTCTGGGGGCCTCTGGGTGGCTCAGCAGCTGACCGTCTGCCTTTGGCTCAGGGTGTGATCCCGGAGTCCTGGGATCGAGTCCCCCGTCGGGCTCCCCACAGTGAGCCTGCTTCTCCCTCTGCCAATGTCTCTGCCTCTCTCTCTGGGTTTCATAAATTAAAAAATCTTCAAAAAGAAAAAAAAAAAAACACTGTCTGGCAGACATTGGGTGTTCAGGACATACCCGGTAAGTGAAAGACTGAATGGAGGTCTCTGTTTAAAAAAATAATAATAAGTAATAAATATATATACACAGATATGGATATTTTATATGCATATTTATATATACATACATAAACACACATGCACACATATGTGCCCATACACACACACGCACACACATAAACCCAACTAAAATTAAATACAAGTAATGCAGCATGGGGATGCCTGTGGTAAACCCTCCAGAGGACCCTACCACACCCCTTCACACATACCGTGCCCTCTCCCTGAATTTCACAAAACTATTCAACTTTCAAACCCCAGCTCAGGGGGCGCCTGGGCGGCTCAGCCACCTGAGAGTCCACGTCTTGATGTCCCCTCGGCTGTGGTCTCAGGATCGTGGGGCTCTGCACTCCACTCCACGATCGATGGGTCCGCCTGGGAGTCTCTCTCCCTCTGCCCCTCCCCCTGCTCACTCACACTCTCCCAATAAATAAAATCTTAAAAAAAAAAAACCTCAACTCAGTTGCCTTTTTCTCCCAGAAGAGCTCTCTGACCCTCTCGGCCCCCCCACCCTGTGGGGGAGCCCATTGCCCCATCCCCTCTTTGACTTACTGGTGCCGTCACTGTTGTGGTCATTACCCTGCATCGTAATTTACTAAACTGCACATTTTGAGGTCCTTGTGGTGGGCTGCGTTTCGCCAAAGACGGCTGGGGCAACCTGTCCCCCACACGTGCTTTTCTGGAATGTGACCTTGACACACACACACACACACACACACACACACACACACACACCGGCCGGTGGAACTCCTCCTTGCTCCCTGGGAAGTAGGCTGTGTCTTGTGGGAGACTGTGGCCAACCGAGAGAGTGATGCCCTGCTGGTCTGGGATGCAGCTGTTAACTGACCCAGAAGCTTCTACTTTCTGCCTCTGGGAAGCCGGGCACCACGGAAGAAGGGCAACTACCCTAAGACTTCCCTGCTGCACAAAGTTCAAGCTACACGGAGAGAGGCCCCGGAAGACGCTATGTGGAGAGAGACAAGCATGAGGGCACCAAACATGGGACTAAGGAAGCCATCTGGGGAGTAAATTCTTGAGCCTCGGCAACCGCAGAGATGTGCATCAGAGATGAACTGCCCAACTGAGCCCTTTCCAGATCCTAATGCACAAAACCAAGAGCAAAATCAACGGGTGGCTTTGAGCTGCTAAGTGTTGGGGTAGCTTGTTTTGAGTGATAGTTAATTGAAACATCCTTGAAGACAGGAACTCTATTTCATTTAACTTTACATCCCCTAATCTTAAAACAGTGCAAGGCTCATAGCTCAATAAAATTCAGCTGAGTTGAACTGGCTCAGACTGAATTTAATTTTCCCCAATTTAGAAGGACTACTTTGGTAAATAAAGCCAAATGTCCTCAGTCACCAGCTGAAACTGCTACCTGGCCCATGTGAAAAATGGAAGGGAAGAGCATACATGGAAATGTATAGACTATTATATGGGACTCTAAACAAAAGACTTTTTATGGGAATGAAATAAAACTATGATTATCCCTAGCAAGTTTTAGGAATATTGCCGGCATGACAGCCACTGTAAAAAACATCACAAAAAAATACTCCCATTTTTGGGTCTGGTGCCAGGAAGCCATGACATATTTCTCCATTCCCTGCAGGACCAGAATGGAGATGTGATCCTATGGGCTTGGCTCTTTCCTCCCAGGCATTCGGAGACTGAGTCTGGCAAGTCAGGGACTCTGTTGCCAGTAAAAATCGCATTTACTTTTTTTTTTTTTTAAGATTTTATTTATTTATCCACGAGAGTCACAGAGAGAGAAAGAGGCAGAGACACGGGCAGAGGGAGAAGCCGGCTCCATGCGGGGAGCCCGACATGGGACTTGATCCCGGGTCTCCAGGATCACACCCTGGGCCAAAGGCAGCGCTAAATCACTGAGCCACCCAGGCTGCCCGCATTTACTTTTTATTGGCTGACACTTTGGAGCAGCCTCAATGTGGAGGGCTTCCTGTTCAGTGATCCGGCTTCAAGACATCTCACTGGACCAACAACAGCTGTTCCCTGGTCTGAGATGTCCCTTCATGTCCTCTACCCTCCGACTTGCCTCAGGGGGGTGGGGACGTGCTTCTGCAAAATCCTCTTAGGTTAGCACCCACCTTAGACCTTCCATCTTTCTGAGATCACAAACTCAGAACCAAAAGGGACCTCGGAGTCACCTATGTCATGCTCTGGCCTAATCCCTGCTTCAGAACACAAACAGGCCTTTTCTTCCAGTGCACTCTCAGGACAGCTGGGAGGGAGTAGGTGTGAGTCGTGATTCCACTATTTGTAGACAGAGGCACCTTAGCAAGTCCCATGACCTCGCTGGGTCTAACCAGGCCAAGGATGCTCACAGGATACCCATGGAGACTGCATGACATATGGGTGTGGGGTGAATGAATGAACGTTGCTGATGAGTCCAGAGCTCACGGTAACAATCCATCAGCTTCAGCCTGAAATAATGTCTTTCTTGCTGTAGCCCCAGCAGCTCCAGAAAGCAACCCCCCCACCTTTGACAATCTAGATCCTGGCTTCATTCTCTGGAATTTCTGGGTGTTGGAAGTGCATGGTCTCCAGTTCCCTGGGAGCACCCTGCTTTGGGAAGAAGCCTCATATTGACATGAGCAAACCCCCACCATGGTGATGGGTCAGAGCTGGGCCCTACCCACATCCAGTCAGAACCAATTTGCCCAGGACATATTTACGAGGATGGAGAGAAAGGAAAGCTCTTTCTCACTTGCTGATATAATCTGAGGAAGTCAGGGCTAGGGTAGTGACAGCCAACTGACTGGCACATGAGAAGCTGAGCTAAAGATAAACCCACCAGGAAGGAAGGTACAGCTGGAAAGGGCAAAGGGCAGCTGAGGTCATGATGGGGCCCTCAAGCAGCTTTAGCCCTGTTCCTGGACTTCTCGTTTACATGAGTCAGTGTTTTCTTCCCCTTTATGTTCACATGAGTTTGGGTTGGATATTTTATCACTTGGAACTGAAACTGTGCCCTTTCTATCTATGCACAAAATCAAAGCTCCCTCTAACTCTCTTTGTGGGGCAAATTCCACAAAACTCTACCTTCATAGAGTTCTAAAATCAGAGAATGAGCATCTTTCTGGTCTCACACATGGCCTCAAAGATATGTTTTTCAGGCCCACCCAAGGACCTACTTATTTATAAAGGGTCCCCTGCCTCCATCACACTTGATTTTACCTATCTTTTCAACCCTGAGGCAGTCCATGGTGATTCACAGACAAGATACTTCACACTCACCTCCAAACACTAAATAGTCCATAAACATGGGCAGTCCGGGTGGCTCAGCAGTTTAGCGCCGCCTTCAGCCCAGGGCATGATCCTGGAGACCCAGGATCGAGTCCCACATCAGGCTCCCTGCATGGAGCCTGCATCTCCCTCTGCCTGTGTCTCTGCCTCTCTCTCTCTCTCTGTGTTCTCATGAATAAATAAATAAATAAAATCTTTAAAAAAAATAGTCCATAAACAGAAAACAGGGAGGTAAAGAGACTCCCCTTCCAGACAGAGAGAACCTCCCAAGCACCAGTAAAAGCAAGAGAGGTATCCAGCTGAAGTCTTACCTGGGAAGTTGGGATGAATGACCAGACCAGCCTGGAAGACCACTGTCTTTCATTGGCAATAAACTGGGTCTGATGGAGAAAGTCATGAGCACTTTCCAACTACAATTTCTTCTAGAGTCCCTTTATGCACCAGAGTGATTATAAAAGCCAATCAGTCATTTTGGAAAATCAGCACTTATTAATATAATCAGGTTGTTCAATTAAACCTTACTGAAGTATTTTTTAAAGATTTTATTTATTTATTTGATACACAGAGAGAGGGAGAGAGAGGGAGAGGGAGTATGCATACAAGGTGGGGTGGAGAGGGCAGAGGGAGAGGGAGAAGCAGGCTCCCCAATGAGCAGGGCTCAATCCCAGGACCCTGGAATTATGAGCTGAGCCAAAGGCAGATGTTTAACTGACTGAGCCACCCCGGTGCCCCTAAACCCTACAGAAATATTAAATTAAATCTGTATTGAAGTTTAAAGTTGTATGGAATCAAGATCAGGTTCACTATCAAGTATGGGGACAATGACTTTAACACAGAGGGCATAGCCTGACCCCATGTTTGCTTTAGCAACTCCTTAAAGTGATCCAGAAGACCAGGACCACTCCTCAGTGCTCATCAAAGGATAAGCTGACCATGACAAGGGTGTCAGCCATCACCCCTTTATGAGGCCAATTATATTGGGTGACTTTGGGGGCTCAGGGTGTATCATTCAAGAAATACTTGTCTGAGGATGAGCTTTTGGAGAAACATGACCTCTGAAGTCCTGGGATTCGCTGGCAGAAAATTGCAAAGCATTAACAGGAAATATCTGTTGCCTTCTCTGACAGGTACTTACTTAGCGTGAAAAACAACAGGTGCCATTAACCAGCTACAACAGGCACTGCTGGCTGCGAACCCAATCAATATCCCTTTCCTGTGCTCTTCCTTAGGAAAAGCACTCAGATCAGGTAGTCATGGTGGGAAAGACATGTCCAGCTAAAGAACTAAATTTCTTAGCTTCCCTTGGAGAAATGGTGGCTGGAGAGGGGCTAAGTGTTGGTCAAAGAGATATAAGCAAGATTATTGGGTGGGGCATCAGTGAGGCTCCTTGAAAGAAGAGCTGAATTCACTGGCAGGCACCCCTTCCTCCACCCTTCCTCATTCTTCATTGTGCTTAAAATGTAGAAGCAATGACTGGAGCTGTAGCAGCCATCTTGAGACCTTAAAGTACTTTGAGAATGTAAATCATGTGCCAAAGATGCCAGGGAAGAAAGACAAAGAAGCCTGAGATGTTGTAGAACCACCTGCCTGACCTTGGACTGTCTACCTGCCTTGGGCTGTTACAAGAGAGAAAACTAACTCCTTGTTTGTGTAAGTCAGTTAGTTTGGTCTCTGATACTAGCTGCCAAACACAATCTGACATCAGATTGCCCAATTAAAATCAAGTGTTCTTATTGGTCAAGAATGACAACTTTGATTCACCTCTGGCCACCTCTAACAATCAGAATGCTCTAATTGAATGATACATAGGTTTGTGCTCTAATTCTGGAAGAGCTGATCAAGTAATATCTTCACTGAGCACAGGGCAGGAAAAGGGGCAAAAGAACTGAAAGATCCAGACTCTGCCCTCAAAGAGCTTACAGGTAATGGGAGAAGCAGGTCATGGCCACACAAAAGGCTTCCAACAAAAGGAGCCATGTGATCCACAGCTGAAGCACCACAGACACCAAGCAAAGGCTGTAGAATTTCAAAGAAGGGAAAATCTGCTTATTCTGGGACAACCCCAGGAAGGATGTAGGGCTTGATTTGGAGCCATGAGGCTGAGAGGAAGGGGAGAAAGGAGCCATTCCAGGTGGACAAGCTGCTTGAGCAGAGGTTCAAGATTAGGCATGAAAGTGTTTGGGGGAGGGTGGGAATAGCCTGGGAAGCCACCGAGGTTCCACTGAGGCAAGAACAGGGGGTGACAGGACGAGGAGCTTGGGCTTGACTCTATGGCCACTAACAGAGGCTAATCTGGGGTGCCAGGAGGAATGGACTGGATGAGAACAAGCCTAGGGTGAGACTCCCATAAGGAGGCTGACTGTGGTCTGTAGGCCCTGAGACATTCTGAGTAGGGATGGCATTTGCCAGCTCTGGCCCATGTGGCAGACAGAATGACAGTGGCAATGGCACAACCCCAACCTTTCCAGCTGAGAGTAGCTCTGAACAGCTGGAGGGACAGGGCAAGCCCAGTGCACATCATCCCTCCTCCCCTCCCCTGCAGGCAGGCTTCCCTTTTGGAAGATTTGGCATTTAGCCTCCTCCCATTCCCCAAAGAAAGGACACGAATCTGGCATCCAGAGGCAGAGAAGGATGATGCCCTCCATCCAACAGAGGGTTCAGGACTCCAGACACAGGCTCACAATGGCTCAGAATGGAAGGGACCTCACCTGTCATCAGGAAACCACAGAATTCTAGAATAGTATGGGCTCCTGGGAGGTCCCTCAGGGATAAGCTCACCCACTGGTTTTCAAATTGGGTTCCATACGGCTGTAGGGTCCGATGTTCAACAAAGGGGATAGTGAGTGTGCCAAAACAACTCTACTTTTTTGTGTTTCAGATATTGAGGTTCCCAGAAAGGCTGCATTTCAAACCAAGTCTGAAACCCACCACCAACCCAACCCCCTTCTTCTTACAGATAAGGGAACCGAAGCACACAGAACCCTGAACCCTTTTTCTTGGAACTCCCATGGATCCTGTGATCACTGGTCAGTGTTACATTTCCAGGACAGCCTCACAAGATTGGGGCAATGCTGTTCCCACTCACTGTGGGAGCCTCAGTTCCCAGCACAAGACCGGCCAGCCACAAGGTGCTTCCTAGACACCTAAACAGAGCTCGGATTGAAGGTTAGAGGTGGCTTTCAGTGGCAGAGCCACAGTGACTCAATCCCTGCCACGCCTGTGGCTCAGCGTGGCCCAGTTATGCAGGCGCCAAGCTCAGGCATGTGCTAACAGAGCATCCTCAGCTGCTCTGCACAGAGTTCCCAGCCACCTGAGTCGGTGTCCCCGCCCTGCCCATGGCTGGCTGTCTCCAGCTTCCACATCATCCTGTCCCTGAGCAATGGCATGAGCAAGTGTGTCCCTCTTCATGGTTGTTTCTCCAACACTCAGCACTGCCCTTCTACTTCTCTTCACTGAATTCCTAATTTAAAAAAAAAATTTGCAGGACACCTAGGTGGCTCAGCGGTTTAGTGCCTGCCTTCAGCCCAGGGCCTGATCCTGGGGACCTAGGATGGAGTCCCATGTCAGGCTCCCTGCATGGAGCCTGCTTCTCCCTCTGCCTGTCTCTCTCTCTCTCTCTCTCTCTCTCTTTCCTGTCTCTCATGAATAAGTGAAATCTTTAAAAAAAAATTTTTTTTTAATTTTTGCCAAATCTTTAAAAACACACTTGGACCATGCAGATCGTTATAGAGAGAGCTAGGGAAGGGCTCAATCGTGGGAAGTCTCTGGTGAGCCTCCCAGGAATGGTTTTTCTGTCTGGTGCTCATTTTTCTCCTTCTCTCTAAAATGGGAAGGCTGGCCACTCAATCAACCTCCTGAGAGCCGTATCAGGGCCCTATGTAGCTGTAGGAAAAGTGACCCATGAATTGTATACATGAGGGAGCACACGGCAGGCCACCAACTGTGGTTTCATCCCACATCTCTGAGCCCAAACACCACTGGCCCAAAGTTCCTATCCAGATTTGCAGACAACACACGGCCCCATCAGCAAGGAGAGGCTGGAGAGGGATCACCATTTGATTTTGCACTAGATTGTAACTATCTCAACAACCACATTACAATATGAATGTGAACATGTGTGTGAGACCGTGTGTGTGTGTGTGTGAGAGAGAGAGAGAGAGAGAGAGACAGAGAGAGAGAGAGAGAGAGAGAGACAGACAGACAGACAGAAAGAGACACAGAGAAAAGAGAGAGAGAGAGGCCTCAGTTGGGCAGTGAAACTCGCAGAGTGGCCTTCTGAGGCCAATCTCAACTAGGTTTCTTGATGTCAAAAGCACGGGATAATTTTTTCCCAGTAGGCAGCTCAATTCCTGGGCCTCTTAGGGCTACAAACATACCCAATGCCTTAAAAGTGAAAATTATCAGCTCCAAAATGTGAAAAGAAAACTGCAAAGCCATAATTAATAGCTGTGTAATTAAGTGGCTAAAACCTATAACATGAAGTCAATATCATGAACTGTTGACATCAACACTCATCACAATTTCATGACATTTGGGGGAGGGTAAGCCTGGTTAGGTCTTTCTCACTCTGCAGGAATTCCCGAGGACACATGATGACAGCAGAGAAACCAGAGCCCACTGAAAAATGAGACGTACACAGAGCAAAATAATTCCCAAAGCAAAATCATTACAGTTTTTTTCTAGCCATAACATAAATCCGATGGGGTCTGTCTGAGTGTGATGTGGGATGGTGGTGCCCCAAAGATGGGGAGGCTAGAATTGAAGATGCTAAAACTACCTACATGACCATCTGCAACTTTCAGCTATCACAACTCAACCCAAACTTAGAAGCCTTGGCAAATGTCTGGATTCTGACAATCCCACTGAACCTGTGTGCAAACACAAACGCACATACACACACTAACTGCCTATTTCCTGGTACTGCTGCAGTTAAGAAATACTTGCCCTCACTTCTTCCAAATGGAAACAAACTGAATCTTTCCTTGATATACGATGTACAATCAATAACCTCCTACTTCTCCTTTCATAGAAAACTCATTTTACTTTAAGGAAAACATGATGAATGATTAAGCTCCATAACAAAGACCCTGTGCACGGAATACGTAAGGATTTCTAGTTGTGACAAGTCTGCAATGGAAAACTTTTGGCAAATGGAAAACCAAGGTAAGAAACGTGCCCCGGAGCATGTCTCCCCTGGGCACACCCCCCTCTTTTCCAGTGCCCGGTGCAACATGGAGCAACCTAGTCTATGCAAGCACAGGATGGATTTTACAGCTGAGCTGAGGCACACGAGGCTTTGTGAGCCTCTGTGCTTGTGTTTTCTTCCAGAGGAAGTTTGCTTAGGCTGGGCCAGATTTCTCTAGAAAGTCTGCTAGTGGAGATGCTCAAGTAGCCCATTCTTTCTGGGCCAGCGGGAAGCTGGGGGAGGGGCCATCTGTGCTCTGCAGAGCCCAGCAGGAACACTCCTCCTGTCTACGTGGACATTCCATGCACTTCCTGACATGCAAGTAGCAGCATCTGAAGCCTGAATCATAATGCTCCAGGGAGCCCAGGAGGAGCCCCCCACCACCACAGCTGAAGGTGCAAAGGTAGAGGCTGGTCAGATGCAAGGTCTGACCAATTTCAGGGGAGGGCCCTATATCCAAATAACTCCATATATCCAAAGGCTGGGAGGGCAAAAGCTGGGGTAACCTTCATATCCCATCCTTCCGATGGGATCCCTGTGCACTCTTCCTTCCCACCCTGGAATATTCAATCCAGGATGTCAAAAACACTTGAGTACCAACAATGCACAGAGTGGCCTTAGGAAGCACAGAAAGAGCACTGGACTAGGAGTCAAACAGTCGCCCGGTGCTGCCACTTAACTTGGTGACTTTGGGCAAAATATGCCACCTCACCCTTAATACGCAGGGCTGTTAGGAATATTGATAGGAATAATTAATGGAATTTTGTCAACTGTGCAAGCCTAAAGAATTAATCACAAGGATTGTGGGATTCACAATTATAGTTAGTGCAGCCTGGTAAGTAGCAGACATCTCCTCCCATCTTCCAGCGGCCCTGCTTCAATTCCACTCAACTGGCAGATGACTGTGTTCTCCAAGGAAGGGGGGAGAAGGGCAGACCTGAGTTAGTCAATAGGAGGATTAGGTTAAAAAGGCTCAGATTAAGAACTGAATCAATAAATGTCACACTGTTTCTGAAAAAAAAAAAAAACAAACAAACGTGGTCCTGGTCTTTCTAATCACAATACTGGCCTGGATATTGGCAGTGGTGTGTACTTTTCTTCCTACACCAGCACCTGGCATTTGGTAGATGCTGAACTACTTCCCAAATGAAGGACCAGGAGAGATGGAGAGAGACCCACGAAACCACAAACACTGAGTCACAAGGGGGAGAGCCAGACATGCGGTTGCTTTACCCTCACAATCCCACATTGCCGATCTGATTAAATTGATTGCTCATCTAATAGCCGATGTTTTTAATCCCTGTGGAATTGACCAGCTACCTCATCATGGTCTAGACACAGCCTCAGCGTTACTAAAACATTTAAGAAATTTTCAACTGTCACATTGCACCCTCGAAGCAGATGGCCGGCAGCATTCACAGGACAGCCTGCGGATGGCGCACTCAGCGGCCAGGGTGGGACCCCCAGCTCCTGCCCCTGGACAGAGTGGCCGTCCAGAAGCCTCTTTAGCTTCTCTTAGTAAGGTCCCCAGGCTGTACAAGAGAACTGGAGACACTGACCTCATGGATGGGGTCAGAGAACGTCTGGAAAGTAGGCTACACATATTCCGACACATGGCAGGCCTCAAAAAATAGGACCCAGGGTGAATTGCAATTGAGGAAAGGGGGAGAAAAAAAGCCTTGTTTCTTTTTCCCAGGGCAGCAGGGCATCATGGACACACACCTGGGTGATTCAGGATGCTAAGGTCCAGGCCCAGGCGAGAAGTGAGGACCTTTCACTTGGAAAGCTCAGGATTTTCCATTGCCTGCTCATGTAGCAGCAGCTGTGCGGCCCCACACACACCTGGAAAGGCCCCCAGCCCTCGGTGTCTTGTTTGCAAAACCCACATAATACCCAGACTGAAGGCAGCAGGCCTGCACCAGGGGCACTGTGCAGGCTTCTCCCAACGCTAAGATCCAAGAGTCTACGCAGACATAGCTTTCAACTCTGAATTAGAGCAAGGTGCCATCTCACAGAAAGAAAGTGGGTATAAGGGCATAATGAGCAATCATCCTGTTTTCTGTTCTTCAAAGAGAAGCAAGCTGTGGAAAGGAGAGCTTCTCAGGGCTGGGAACGTGGGAATAGAGGGGAAGACTCCCAGCCAGTTAGTTCTAGGCTCTTGGCTTCCCTGTTAGTGAAGTTTCACTGATTCATGGTGCACTTCACAGACTGCAAATATTTAGAGTGATCACTATATACGGACGCTGTTCTAAGTCTCGGGGCAAGAGTGGGAAATGAAACACGAATACCCTGCTGCACGGAGCTTACCTTCCATGGCCTCATTTGCTCATTGGACACATCTGTGTAAGTGCCAACTAGGAACCCAAAGATGAATAAGAAACAGTGGGGCCTGTAAAGACGAACAGGTAAGCTGGTGAGTCGACCGTGGAGGTGGCGGGGGCGGGATGAGAGTCCCAGCTATAACAGCAGAGGTGATCAGGCACTTGCTGCTCCCACACTCAGTCACATCATGGCATTTCGTCTTAGCCCCAAAATATTTCTATGCATTTGGGGGGAAACTGAAGCCGAGACATAAGAATCCACCCGAGGTGGCACAGCCAGTAAGGGATGATGCCAGAATGTGAACTCAGGCTGTCTGACCTCAGACGCTTGGTCATACGGCACAGTATACCCTGTTAGCTCCTCTCCAGAACATCAGCAGGTTAGACATCCTAGTGAGTACGTCACTTAGGCCACCACACCCCCAAAGTCCCCATCTTCTATACTGGGGTTCCGGCATTTAGGACCGATCCTTTCTGCAGATACAAAATTGATTTGGTCACAAAACCTCTTAGGAAAAAATATACATATTTCTTTCAGACAGAAGCAAGCCAGTTTTAAACCTCAGACCTCTGAGAGCCATAGGTGACTGTGCCAACTCTGACAAATGAAAGCAAGCACTTTGGCCTAGAAGGCTGGGACGTGTCTGGCTGGACAGGCTTATTTTTGGTTCAGAGATAGCTTTGATGAGTTCCACCTCTGCTTCCTTGGATCAGAAATGGCACCTGGGTGGTGAGGAGACAGCGGTGAACAGGGAGAAAAAGAGCTTAGCATCAGGGAAAGAGCAGAATTGCAAATCATCAGGAGATGCTTGGAAGCATCTAATTGGACCCTGCCTCCCACCAGCCCTGTGTATTTCCAACACTGGCTCTCCTCCTTCCCTTCCCCCCAACCCTTTGGGGTCCTAGAACTACGAGGTTCCAGGCACATCACCTGCCCCCCGGCTCCCCTCCCCCATCCCACCCAGCCCAGCCCTCCTCCAAGCCTCAGGGGGCACACTCTCCTGGCGGGTCCCCATAACCAAAGACAAAAAAGCACAGGCATCTTGTGGGATCCCTGCTCCCGGAGTTGCGGAGCCTCCTGGGATGTGAGAGCAGAAAGGACTTGCTAAATCATCTGGGCCAGTGCTTTTCAGACTCTATGTGGCAACAGAACCCCGCTCTCAAATGTATCTTTATGCAGAAGTCCAACGTATGGAGGGCAAAGGGAAGGACAGCCGCTCTGGTGAAGTGTGTGCAGGGCAGGCGTGGAAGCAAGCCTCCCCACTGCAAGGCCCTTTACGGAACCTTAAGGTCATGATGGTCCAGTTGGAAGTTACTGATTTGGCCTAATCCCCACTGTAGAGATGACATACAGAGACCATTTTACAGCCCCAAACATCCTCCCGGTTCACAATGGCCAGTGCGGTTACTTCCCATCAGGTGCCTTGATGTTGCTTGTCCATCAGTCCTATAATGGTCCTAAAATGGTCCCAGGGGTTACAGGCAGCGACCCCCCCCATAGCTCGGGCATGATGGTGCTCAGTACTTGGCAGGCCACACGACACAATGGGGCGCTTGCTCCTCCTGGACGCCTCCTCCCGCTGACTGGGAGGATATTTCCTCTCACTGGCTGCTCCTCCTTGGCCTCGCCCAAGTAAGGGCCTGGGCCTTGGTCCTCCTGTCTCCTCTACGCTCACTCCCTGGGTGACTTTGTCCTGTCCTCTGGCTTCAGAAACCATCTGTATGCTTCTGACTCCCAAATTTATACCTCCAAACTGAGGTCCCTCCTGAACTCAACCACGTAGCTGACATCTTCACCTGTGGTCCCCAAAGGCTCCTCAAACGCACACATGTCCCCAACTGGACACCCAGCCTCTCTGCACCTGTAAACCTGCTCCTTCCCCAGACTTCCCCAGCTCAATTTATGCAACCCCAGCCTTCCAGCTGTTCAGACCAAAACCTGGAGTCATCCTTGACTCCTCTCATGTCCTGACAGCCCACACCCAATGGGTCAGCAACACCCTGTTGATCTTCTTTTTCATTACGGCCCAAATCCAACCACTTCTAGCTCACCTCTGCTGCTACCACCCTGGTCTACTGTCCCATCACCTTCTGCTTGCATTATTTTAAGGACCTCCACACATTGGTCTTCATTTCACTCTTGCTCCTCTAGAGCCTATTTTCTTCAACCAGCAGCCAAAGTGATTAAAATCATAAATCGTAAAATCAAACCTGAAAATCCTTACTCAAAACTCCTTCAAAGTCTTCCCAGTTCACTAAAAATAAAAGCCAAAGTCTACAAAATAGCCTATGAGGACCTACCCAACCTGACTTTCTGTGATACTCTGCTCTCACCTCTTGTTCCTCTTGGCTCACTCACACCTCTCTACCACACTGGCTTCTTTGCTATTCCTGTCTCAGGGCCTTTGTACTGCTGTTCCCTCTGCCAGGAACACTTCTTCCTCAGTTAAATCCCTCACTTCCTTCACCTCTCTGCACCAATGTCACCTTCTCAGTGAGACCACCCTAACCATACTATTTATAATTACAACCCACCATCCCAGCCCTGCCAGGCCCCCTCACTCTGCTTTATTTTTTAATATGGCAAGTATCACTTTCTAATCCTATACTTGCTTACTTAGGTTTATTGCTCAGGGTCTCCCTCCACTAGAATTCATGGTCTATGCAGGCAAGGATTTTTGTCTGTGCACTGATATATGCCAAGTGCCCAGAACCATGCCTTCTACATAGCAGGCCCTCAATAAATATCTGTTAAGTGAATGAATGGCTGAAGGATTATTCTGCAGTTTACAGATCCCTTTTACATCTGATGATTCCTTTGAGCCTCGAAACTCTGTGGGGATGGACTTTTCAGAAAAGAAAACAAGTCCAGAGAGGTAAATCACTAGCTCCAGATCACACAGCTTGTTCTAGAATGAACCTCATGTCCTCTCTGTCCTTAAACCCTCAAGATCAGGGTTTCTGACCATGCTGGTGCCCATCTCTCCAAAGCCCAGACCCTTTCCAACTCTCTTCCCTCCCCAAACTCACACCCATGTTTGCTGAACACTGTATTTGTAGGAACAGTGCACAGAATGCTTATTTTTCTCCCAGAGGAGCACTGATATACTTTTACTCCAATGAACTCCTATCTTGTCTCCAGGTGACACAGACATAAGCTTCCGGGCCAACTTGTGGCCCTAAGACCCTCGGCCAGAACACAGGAGGACACTGACAAGCTGTCCCGTCCCTGACCTTTGGTTTCCCCGCATATCACAATACTTGGACGTTCTGTAAGGAATGAAGGAGGGGGGACAGCGGGCAGAGAGAGACACTTTGTGATTGAGAGGAGGCTCCCTTTGTTCTTTCTTGACAACCACAGGCTGAAATGTGAGGTTGCTAAGTACAGCTTCATAACTGCTTCTAGTGCCCTGCTGACGAGTGTCTTCCAGGTTCAGGCCCCCACCACAAGAATGGCTACGGCAGCTGCTGTATTTCCGCCTCCCCCATCATACAACAAATTGTGTAGCTGCTCACAATTGCTCTTTTTGCACAGGCCACTGGGAAGCTCGGAGGAGCAGATCCTGGTTCTCGGGCCTTTGGACTCTAGGACTTACACCAGTGGCCCCTGGTTTCCAGGCTTTGGGACTTAGACCAAATTACACCACCTGCTTTCCCGGTTCTCCATCTCACAGGTGGCGAACTGTGGGACTTCCTGCACTGTGTGAGCTGATTCCTGTAACAAATCTTCTCATATGCAGTATTTTTTAAAAATAATTTTTATTGGGATCCCTGGGTGGCGCAGCGGTTTGGCGCCTGCCTTTGGCCCAGGGCGCGATCCTGGAGACCCAGGATCGAATCCCACGTCAGGCTCCCGGTACATGGAGCCTGCTTCTCCCTCTGCCTGTGTCTCTGCCTCTCTCTCTCTCTCTCTGTGACTATCATAAATAAATAAAATTAAAAAAAAAAAAAAATAATTTTTATTTATTTATGATAGTCACAGAGAGAGAGAGAGGCAGAGACACAGGCAGAGGGAGAAGCAGGCTCCATGCACCGGGAGCCCGACGTGGGATTCGATCCCAGGTCTCCAGGATCACGCCCTGGACCAAAGGCAGGCGCCAAACCACTGCGCCACCCAGGGATCCCTCATATGCAGTATTGATATATCCTATTGGTTCTGTTTCTCTGGAAAACCCTAACACAGTGGTAAACCCTCAATACATTTCACCTTTGCCATTAGAAAGTGCCGGGCTTTACAGTTTCCCACAGCATTGTCTTGTTTGACACTCGTGACTCTGCACATACCAGAACCTGGTATCGTCATTATTTCCCATTTCTATAAGAAGATCCGGATTCATAGAGGTCGGGGGCCTGTCTGAGGTTGCACAGCATGTGTCCACCCTGCTGGGCCTGAGCTGAAGCCCTCCTACTCATTAGAGGGTGAGGGCACCTTCCTGCACACCCTCTTCGTCTCCTGTGGCTTCAGCTGCCCCCAGCCAGCAGCTCCACATTCTGACACCACCAGAGGCCATGAAATCGCCAGCTTACTCTTCGTCTGTTCTTGGCTCTGGCGCCGAGAGCAAGGGAACCGTGGAGCAGCAGGGTCAGCAGCAGGTTGGGAGAGGGGTGGGAGGCTGAGAGAAGAGAGGCAGGGGACACCCACACCTGGCTGCTCACCTGGCCACCCACCTGGCTGCTAACCTGGCCGCCCACCTGGCTGCCAACCTGGCCACCCACCCGCACCAGCCTACCTCAGTGATTGGAAGCAGCACATGAGGAGACTCAGCAACTGGGAGCTGCAGATGGGGCGGGGGGACGGGCAGGGCAGCTGCAGATGGGGGTGGGTGGGCAGCAGGGCAGCTGCAGAATAGGGTGGAGGGGGTGGGGGGCAGGTTTCCAACGAAAGAGGGGCACACACAGAATTCAGAATTGAGAGACGAGAGTCTCGGCTCTGTTCCCTCCCCACCCCCATGACACCCCAATGACACGGGTCCAGTGCAGGAAGGACAACCAGGAATCTAACCCCCCTGAATGTCTGGTAACCTGGTGCTGGTCACAGCCGCCCCTGGAGGCACACGGGAGGGGCAGCTGGGCCTCCCCAGACTCCCCTCCCAGTCCCCATCTGAGGAGGCTTTGCCCTACAGCCCCTGAACCCGTCCTAAGGGGCTCCTGCCACAGGCACAGTTTTACCTCTGGGGGGTTATTTGGGAGCCAGCCTAACCCACCTCAGGCCTGCGGCTTCATGAGGGCCAGAGCCATGTCCAATTCAGCCCACAAGGGTGAACCAGGCCCAGGCCCTCGGAGTCAGCAAAGATGAGGCTGCAGGGGGGCAGAGGCAGGAGGCCAAGGGAAGGAATGGCTGTGTCTGTTCTCCAGTACTTGAAATGCTCTGAGGCCATCAAGAGAGAAAGAAAGAGAGAGAGAGAGAGAGAGAGAGAGAGAGAGAAGAGGTGATTCGTGTCTGCTCTCATGCACATCCTGACGTCTGGACAGTGCTCTGCGTTGGCATCAGGAAGAAACAAGGACACGTGCCACCCCCCCAAAAAAAAAAAAACCCAGTTAAATCCAAGCAGCCTCCCTATCAGCTTCTGAATACTGATGCACTGGGGAATGGCTACCATGATTCTGCCCTGAGCACACCTGGTCTTTGCAGTGATTGCTTTCGTGGGTGCTGCCATCAGCTAATGGGGACCCCCATGCTCCCGAACTGGCATTTCTTCTACTGTGATACGTACAGTGAGAACCAGAGATACTACAGCCTGGTCGTAAATTAACCTCCAAACAATGCAGCCTCCTAGTCCTCGCTGCCCCCAAGGACTGATCTGGTTTGGAGGAAACAGTGCTTCACAGAGGACAGCGGGTGGGCTAAGAATCCAGAAATCCAGGTACCGGTTCCTGCTCTGCCCTGTGACCTTGTGATGCTGGGCTAGGAGGGCCTCACTCTGAGCCTCATTTTCCCCACCTGTAAAGTTGCAAATTGAACCAAGGGCTCCCCAGGGAGGGGGGTGTTGCACAGGTGGGAGGCAGGGAGAATGGGAAGTCCCTTAAGAGCTGAGCTCAAATCCCCACTCTGCCATTTACTGCCTCAGGGACTCTGGGCAAGTTATGAAATGTGCCATAGCCTCAGATTCTTCTTGTGTGGGGTGGAGTGACAATACCTAACTGGCCTTCCCACATTCACCTTCCTGTGTGTTCTCAGTACAGCAGCCTACATGAGCTTCTTAGAACACAGATCTGGTCTTGCATTTCCCTCCTTAAAACCTTTCAAAGGCTTTCCAATGACCTCAGGAAAAGAGAGACTTCTCAATCTGGCAGACGGCTGGGTCCAACCTCTACCCAGTTCCCCTCACTTTGTTCTCCCAATCCAGCCACACTGGCCGTTCTCCTCACCAGGCTCCCTTCTGCCGCAGGCCCTTTGCACATTCTGTTTCCGTCTACCTTTTCAACCAAATGGGCCATTCTCCCACTTCTCTCAAGCCTCACTGCCAGATCGAAGTCTTCTCTTACTCTTGATGGCATCAAGAGCCTCAGAAAAAGCTCTTCCAGCCCTGGGTATCTTTCCTTTGTAGCAACCATCACAGCTTTAAATTTACCTCTACCTGATTATTTGATGAAAGAAATAAGTTCACTACAGGCCCACAAGCTCCATGAGGGCAGGGATCGTGTTGCTTAACATCTAATTCAGTTCCTGCAGTAAAAGTCGTAATGAATATAGTAAAATTCAACAACACCAACATTTATCAAGGAATTTCTACAGAGCAGACACTTCTCTACAGCTCTAAGAACTAGGTTTTATTATTAATCTCACTTAACAGGGGAAGACTGAGTCACTGTGAGGTTAGATAACCTGCCCAGTATCACACAGCTAGTAAGTGGTCAAACCCTGGAGGTCTGGTTACTGACAGATGATTTGAGGACTTTCACTCCATAGGAAGCAGGGTTCAGGAACCAGGTCTTTCAGCAAGGAAGCCAGCGCCTCTTCAACATTTGATAATACTAATAATAATTGCCAGCAGACATTAAGCATTTATGGTATGTCCAATACTACATATTCTAGGGATGTTTATATGAATCAACGCATCTTCCTAATGATACCATGAGGAAGTTCTACCATTATCCTCACTCAACAGATGAGAAAACCAAGGCTCAGAAGCTTCATTGGCTTTCCCAAGGTCATCAGAGTTTCCACCTTGGTCCGCTAAGTCTAAAGTCTGGGAAAACTCTCGCTCTGGGATTCTCAGGGAGGACTAGGACAGATTCTCCACCATGCCACAGATTTCTGCATTCAGTTCTAGTGAGAAGGACCATGCTCCCTCGGCACTGAGCCAGCTGGGCAGGGAATGGACAGAGCTGTCCTCTGGAGACAACAAAGACACCCACTGCCCCAGGGGCCTCGGCCAAGGAGGCTCCCAGCAAGCAACCGCACAGGGCAGCCAGGATGGAGAAAGCCCGCAGAGGCAGACAAAAGACCTGTGACCATGGGTCCTTCTACAAAGGACAATCCTCAAGCAGGAGCGCCAGCACCCAGGCAAGCCGCGCCCTCCACTGCACACAACCTTCAGGCCGCACTGGAGTCCTTCTGGGGTCCCCTCAGAGGCTCATCTGAGCCAGAGTTCACCACCGTGTGTGGGCCTTCAGAGCCGAAGTTCTGAAACCCAAACCCCAATTCTACCCCTTAGTATGTATGGCAACTAAAATCAGCTACTGTCTGAGCCTCGGTTTCCTCACCAGGAAAATGGGATTGAGAAACACCCACTTCACAAGAATGGTGTGAGGGCTTAACGAAGTATTACATATGAAGGCCTGCTGGTCCAGGACCTGAGCCAGCAAGTGTTAACAACCTCTACCGTTGCAGGTAAAATGCAAAGGATGGCAGAGGGGAAAGGACGAGCACATAATACAACTTGCCTGGGGCTCCCCCTCTTTTGGATTCACGTTTTACCCATGCCTGAGAGCATCATGCTGATTCACTATGAATCCATATAGCACCCATTTCCACAATAGAATGACAATAACAATAATAAACATAAAAGATGTTAGGTATCAAGTCTTTACTTACCATGAGACAGTGGGGGAAAACACTTTGTATACACTACATATTATTTTAATCTTCACAAATATCCTACAAGGTGGCCCAGAGCCAGACTGCCTGGGTTCAAATCTGAACCAACCACTTGTTAGCTGTGTCACCTGAGCCAAATTCTTTAAGCTTTCTGTTCCTCAACTTTGGAATCCAGAATTGCAGTTGGGAGTGGAGGACCTGCCAGAGACCATCTTCCCCTGCCCCCTTGTTTCTACTTGAGGCCATGTGATGGAGTTCTGGTCACTGGAATATGGCAGGAGCGGATACAGTCACATCCAGACTGTCCTCTAAAAGCTTCCTACACAGCCTTCTGCACTCCTGTTGTCCCTGAGCAGGACGTCCCCAGAGTAGAGTGTTCCCGATGGCATAACTTCCATCAACATCCACAGGACAAAGCACCTCCCTGCTTTGCCACCAATTAAGTTCAACATGAATGAGAAGGCTACTTTTACTGGGTTTAGCCACTAAGATGTTAGGGTTTATCTGATGCAATAGCTGGCATCACCCTAATTACTGAAGACATCGGTACCATAAGTGAGTGGAGTGCTTAAACATGTGGCCTTGGTTTAGAGACAAGAGTAGGTTTTGGGACACTAGAGGTGCATGATGTACAGTGAAAATGTTTGGTTAAGCTGTCACCTCAGATAACTCAGAGGCCCAAATTGGGCCTGCCGAGCCTGTAAGCTCCGGAGAAAGAGGTTTGAAAAAAAAAAAAAAATAACAGGAATAACAGGAGCTTGTTGGCCCCCGGCTGAGTTTAGCAAGGTATTTGAAAGAAAGCGGAACTATGGCACAAATTAGCCAGTTTGCAAGTGGAATTGGAAAAGAATAGTGGAGAACTGAAAAGGACAACTATTTCTAGATCCCAAACAGTAAGAGTCAAGACTGAGAAGACTTTTAAGTGAAGTAAATGATCAGATAAAGGACATAAGCTTCCCACTTGAGCCCCGTGGCCCCAAGGTAGCCATCATTAGATGGAGAGAGAAAGGAAGGTATCCAGCTAAGAAAGTGAAGAAATCATCCAGGCTTGATAATGAGCTCTAGGAGATGACTATGGGTGTGGCTACTGGCTCACTAGATGGCACAGATGAAAATCCTACCAAGTTGTTAAGAGAGCTACACTGGCAAAATCAGTAAGTATCTTTATGGTGACAGCCTTAACACAATCCTTAGGCCCCTAAGAGATCAAGGGCAGGAACTAGGTCACAAAAGATTTAGAGCTTCAGGTTGGTCATACTCCCCAAGAGCCACTTTTGGCTGTGGATATATGGACACAAGTGATGAAGATCCCTTCCAGGGATCCAGGCTTAGCCCATAACACCTTTCATAAGATCCTCTACTCTCTCCTTCTTCCTCTACCTGTTGGCTAGATGAGTGTCCTGAAGGCCACGTACTGATAATAAAGAAAACCAAATCCATCAGTCTTGGTACCTAAATGACTCTCTTGCCACCTCCCACCTCACTCCTCTCCCAATAAGACTTTATGATAGGAAACAACTTCCTATCATATTCAATTTCTAAGATTTGAGGGTTGGCTTTTAGAATAGTTAATGTCATTGTAATGATCATAATACAGAGAAGCAGCGCCTGGCATATAATAAAAAGCATGATACAAGTGTAGCTATGATTACAATACCCATTTTACAGATAGGAAAACTGCAGGTTGTGAGTGTGTTCAACTTCGAAGTTAATTCTTTTTTTTTAATTTTTAAAAAATATTTTATTTATTTATTCATGAGAGACACAGAGAGAGGCAGAGACACAGGCAGAGGAAGAAACAGGCTCCCTGTGGGGAAGCCTGGTACAGGACTCCATCCCAGGATCCCAGGATCACAACCTGAGCCAAAGACAGACTCTCAACCACTGAGCCACCCAAGGGGCCCAAAATCAATTGTTTTTTATCTTTACCTCTCAGTAGATGATAATCAGACCTACCTTATAGGTGAGTTTGGCTCCAGGTCACAAATGATAATGGATCCAGAATTAGAGGTCTTCCCCCTATTCGAAAGCCATTAGCATGCCACAGCTGACCCCGGGTCTCTAGACTGATCCCTCCTCATCTTATTTTGCTGTTATTTTTATTTTCTGTTCCATGAAACACCCTACTTGCAAGTGCCCCAGCACTGAACTGGCAAGTCTGCATCGAAAACCAAATAACCCTCCACTGACCCAAATTCTGAGTTTTAATTTACATTCAGCCAGTTAATTAAAAACGTGCTCTGTGAGCACAGACACTGCCATGGCTGACTCTTGAGATAGTTTTGCTATTCTTCCTAAGAAGCTAGGTTTCTTCTGTGACATTTTTGTCCAGCACAGTAACACCACACCACGGAGCAGTACCACCAGCTAGAGGACAGGAAAACTGCCAGGGAAGCATTTAGTGCAGATCAGAGTCTAAGTGGGGGCAACACTGAATCACAAACCTGAAAACCGTCCTGCCCACCAAGCCAGTGCTGCCTGGGCGAGGGCCCCTGTTAATTAATGTTTATAAGGTGATTTGGGAATCCTTGAATGAAAGGAACTATTCAAAATCCCCAACCTGAATAATCAGTGTTTTAAGAGAGCCATTATAATTGAGTGCCTACTATGTGACAGGTGTTTTCACACACTTGATCTGATTTAATCCTTTAATCACTGTATGTGGTAGATTTGGATTTTCTTCCTTTTTTATGCCTTTTGTTTTGTTTTGTTCTGGTAATTCCTCACTGTGCAGATGAGAAAACCAAATTCAGCAAAATTAAGTCATTTGCTGGGAAGCAGCAGAGCTGAAATACGAGGCCAAATCTTTCCCAGTGTAAAGTCCTTACCCTTTCATCACACCACACCGCCTCTTCCAGTCTTTCCTTCAAACTCCTTCTGCATTTAAAACAAAATTTCATTCAAGGACACATATGGCCTTTTTTTATGGCTTTTTTTTTTTTTTTTTACTGCAGTGCATTTTAAAATACAGTGAAACGCACAAATCTTAGGTTTACAGTGCAATGAATGCATTTTGACAAACGCCTGCACCTCTGAACTCTGGCACCCTATTAAGTTCCCTAGTGCCTCTTTGCTAAGGATGCCTAAAAAAAAAAAAAAAAAAAAAAAAAAACACAACACTGTAAATAAAATAAACTACTTTCCTTTGACCAAAACATTCTTTTGCCACCTTGGCCATGGAGCCAATCCCTGAAATGAGCACGCTGGATTATTTGACTTTGGGAATATCGGGAAGGGGGATCCAAGTTAAAATTCTGTGCTCTGCTGGCTCTATCCACACTGGAGATGAATTAATCTGGATGAGCTAGAGATGGGATATACCATTGTGCCTGAATTATCACAACTACCATCACCATTTTGGCCCCTACCATGTGTCAGGCAGCAGATTGTAATACCTTTATACACATAATCTCATTTATTCCTGCTTATTACCTCTATTATATAGCTGAAGAAACTGGGCTCAGAGAGGTTAGGTAACATGCCTAAGAACACACAGCTGTAACACAACAGCCTTGAAATCCAGGAGGTCTGACTTGAGAGGTCTTTAGAAAGGTTGATTACATATGTTGGTGGGTGAATTTTAAATCCTAAAGATTTAGTGGGCCACTTATATTCATTCAACAAATAGTACTTAGCATCTGCTATGTGCCAGGTGCTGTGCTGAGTGATATAAGAGGAGAGACAAAGATGAATACGACACAAGCTTGCACTGAAGGTGCCACAGTGAGATGGGGAGTCACTTAAAGCAAGGTCAAGGTCAGGATTCCCAAAGGAGGGGGAGTGGGGAACGGGTTGCATCAGGGAAATCCTCACAGAGGTGTCAGAAAGAGCCTTCTCCATCAACTCTTCAGGGATGAGTGAGAACTAGCTAGCTCTGAAGTGTTTAAGGTAAAACCACAAACAAGGGCTTGCTAAAGCACTTCTGCTGGCCCCTTGTATTTAGCTTTAGGAAAATCAATCAAGCCAAATTTTAAGACCCCACAGAAAGCCAACATTCACTGGGGTCTATTAGCTCTTATCCCAGCTCTTCAAACCAGCTGAAAAATCAAAGTAAGAAAAAAGCCAACTCTTAAAACAGTCCCCACAAAGTACATGCCCTAAACCCAGTCATATTATTTTTGAGAGCCACCAAGCCCTTGCTTATAGCTCGTTATCTTCTGTTTTCTGAACGTAGCCCCATGCAATTAGTTTCATAATTCCTTGGGCGTGGCAGTTTAGCAGCAGCAAATTACAAGGGTGGACAGGTGTAGAGATGGCAGTGAGAAGGGGCAACCAAGGTAGAAAGATTTGAAAAGATGATTCAAGAAACTCAAAAATCCGTAGCTTCTTTCAGGACATCACTGTATAATATTATACAACAGCTCATTCAACTGAACGGGCATCTAGGAAGCTCCAGCTGTGTACCAGGCTCTCTCTTAGACTCAGCAGAGGTTATAAAAATGTAAAATCTACATTTTATAGATTAAAACTATATGGCCACTACAGCCCAGTGCAGCTTAAAAGGAACAAAAAGTGGGCAGCCCAGGTGACTCAGCGGTTTAGGGCCGCCTTCAGTCCAGGGCATGATCCTGGAGACCTAGGATCCAGTCCCGCGTCGGACTCCCTGCATGGAGCCTGCTTCTCCTTCTGTGTCTCTGCCTCTCTCTCTCTCTCTCTCTCTCTCTCTCTCTCTCTCTGTGTGTGTCTCTTATGAGTAAATGAATAAAATCTTAAAAAAATAAAATAAAAGGAACAAAAAGTGTATGAATTGGGAGAGAAAGGATGTCAGGCTATAAAGGGTCTCTGTTCAACTGGGTAGGTAATGACGGACAGGTGGATAGCTTAAAGGCAGAGAATTCATCTGCCGGTAAAGAGCAAAACACTAAGTCTCCTGGGCCTCCGTTCCTCCTCTGTGTAATGGGGATAATGGTAGTAGCTTTCCAAGGGAATGCCGAAGATCAAATGGATCAACGTACAGAGCAGTATTGGAGACACATTGGCAGTTATTTCCTCTGGAACTGCAGTGCTTGCTTGCTCCGTCCTTAAATTTACTAACTGCTCAATAAATATTGATGAATAAACAAATTCACAAATGAATAAGTGAGACCGCTGAGTTAAAGGGGTAAAAAAATTGATCACGTAAGGTATGGGCTCCTTAACAAGGCCTGCAGATCAGAGAGACTGCCCTGCACAACAGTTTAATAGGTTTGATGTTTAATGTATTTTTCAGAAACCTAAGAAACTAATTGCTCATTCCTTACCTTTCCGCATAAATGACCTGCCATTTTAAACATGCTCAAAGAAAGGAGATGGAGAGATCACAACGAAATTGCAGTAGATCTCATGCTAAGAGATGGCTGAAGGGCCCTGGAACCCAGGAGTTAAAGCTCTGTGGTGTGGGAACCCTTTGCATGGCAGCAAACTCCAACCGCCACACACTCACCCTGCCCAAAACCGACTCTGTGGCCTTCTCCTTCCTTAAATTATACTTACTCCGAAAAAGATAAACACAAGAACGGTCTTTAAAATATGTTAAGGATCATAAAAGTAAAACCAATTTGAAAAAACCTAAAGGCTACTAGTACAGCCAGAGCTACAGGAGGCCCTTGTTTTACAGACCAGGACACTGAGAACCAAGGGGAGTCCACCAAAGTCCTAAATTCAAGAGAATGGCAAAGACACAGGTGGAGGAGGATGCCCTGATTCCCAAACTGGTGCCTTCTCTGGGGAATGCTCCTTACCTGGAAGGAAACACTGTGACAGATTAGCAAAAGCAGGTTCCAGTCCCAGCAGGGCGATAAGGGCTTGGGGGCCAGTAAGAAGTAAAGGACGACCTTAATGGGAGAGGTAAGAACAGTGGAGGTGGGGCGCACCTGGTGGGAAGAAAATTAAGCCCTCTGCGCTTTTTGTGGGCGTAGGGCTCCCGAACAGAGAGCAATCCAGCCTAGAGCTCCTGGGTTTTTCAGATGAATCCTCCCCCTTCTGAAGAAGCTCATACAAAGGCCAAGGCCTTTCCCTAGATGTTTCCACCTGGGTCAGGATTTCACGTGCGCTTGGGGTGGGGGAATGGGGAGCCCCGCAGAGGCTCTGCGCCCTCGACCGGCAGCGGAGGGGGGAGGTCCCCGGCCGCGAGAACCCCAAGAGCCTCCAGATCAACGCGGAAGTCGCGATCGCGCCCCTCCCCCTCCCCCACGCCCACTTTGCTCCTTCCTTCGCCTCCCCCAACGATGATCAAAACCAGGTGAAAGGACCGAGAGCTGGGGGGCTGGGTTCCCTGGAGCCCCGCGTGGCTGCGCTCTCCCGCGCACACTCACAAGCACACTTCACAGACACACGCACACGCTCGCCAGCACACGCTTGGCACCCCCAGAGGCCGCGCCCGCCGCATCTCTCTTTCAGCCCCCGGGAAACCGACAGGCAGCAACATGAATGAAATCTACCCAGAAAGACTGCATTTCGGCTCCAACCACGCAATCTCCGGCCAAACCGCCGAATATGTAGCAAAGTTTTATTTCGCTTTTAGAGTCTCCAGTTACGCTTCTACCATTTCCTGTGGAAAACTGAAGCTTTGAAGTGTCTAGCTCGGGCTTTCGCAGACAGGCAGGACCGCCAGCTCGAGCTCTCGAAAACAAGAGCCCCCGGCCCCACCCCCTCCGCCGCCACAACTGCAGGTTCAAACCCACCCAGCTCCCGCCTCCCAAACCCGGGGGTGTGTGGGGGGGGGATGGGGGGGACAGAACCTGCTGGAAACGCCGCCCTAAACTGACAGCCCTCTCCAGAACTCCGCCCCACTCCCATCCTGCCCAGGTCCCTAGTGGCGCTCCTTAAGCAAAGTGGTGAGGGCTGCAGCTCCCTGCCACTGGGAGCCCAGAGGGGCGAGGGCTGGGGGTCGGGAAGGAGGCAGGGGGTGTCCACCGCGCAGCACCCACCAGCTGGGCGCTCTGGCCTTCAAAAACGGCCCCGGGAAAACTTGGGACCTGGAAGTCTTCCGCTCCACCCTCTCCGCACACACGCCTCTCCCGACTGTTTCTAGGCCAAACGTTCAGCCTTGGCGGCCGCGGGGCCCCCCCACGCCCGCGCCAGGACCGTGTCCCGGGGGCGCCGGGAAGTGCGCGAGCCGGGCGGTGGCGGGAGGAATGCACCTCCTCTGGAATCCCAGGGAGCCAGACTCGTGCGCCCCACAATGTGGCATCTTCAAGGTCAAAAAGAAATAAAAAAATAAAACACACAGGGCTCTGGCGGAAATCTGTACCAGGGGCGAATGACGGAAAGGACCGCGTCCCCGAACGGTGATGGGTTCCCCGCACCGTCTGCGGGCGGCAGCCGCCGCGCCCCGCCCCGCCCCACGCGAGCGGCCGGACTGCGTGCGCGCCCGGACTCCGGGGCCCGAGGAGCCGAGTCGACTGCGCGGATTCCGAGCGCGGGAGCGAACCGGCTGGTTTCGGGCAGCCTGCAGCTCCGCGGCCCCCTCGGAGGCTCGGGACGAGTGCGGTGGCCGGGACGCCGCGGCAGGGAGGGCGGGAGGCAAACTTGCCGCGAGAGTTGGCGGGCTGCGGGGGAGGAGGCGGCGCCCGCGCGGCCACTTACCGCTGGCGTTCTTCCCGCAGATGAGGTGCTGGTAGGGCTGCAGGAGCCCCCAGATTTCGGAGTCGTTGTTGACCGTGTGCTCCAGCGTCTCCACGGTGAACCTGGGCGCCTCGTGGAGCGCGTGGTGGTGGTGGTGGTGGTGGTTGGCGGCGGCGGCGGCGGCCGGGGGGGCTGCGGCGGCGGCGGCGGCCGGCGGGGCGCAACAGCTGCTGCCTCCGCTGGCGCTGCTGGCTGCGCTGCAGGCGCCGCCGCTCGCCGCTCCCCCTCCGGGCGCCTCCCGCTCCTTGTCCGCCGCGGGGGCCGAGCCGGGGCCGGAGCCCGGGCCCGGGCCCGAGCCGGAGCCCGGGCCAGGGCCGCTGCAGCTCCGGGGCAGCCCGGAGGCCACGACCCGCGAGTAGATGTCCCGGAAGAGGCTCTCCATGCAGGCTGTCAGGTAGATGGCGGCGTGTTCGTGGATGCGCAGCGCCACGCGGCTGTCCACCATCCAGCGGTACACGCGGCCCACGGAGAAGGTGAGGCCGCAGCGCGCAGACTTGCCGCGGCCCAGGCGGTCGCCGCCGGCGCTGCTCATGTTGTAGAGGGACAGCGCGGCCAGCGCGGCCGCCGTGCAGTGCGCCGCCAGGCCCCAGGACAGCACTATCTCCATGGCGCTCTGGATCTCGTACTTGGTGCACTTGGCGAAGCGCAGGCTCAGGCGCTGCGCCTCCTTGGCGATGCGTACCAGCGCCCGGCTCACCAGCGTCGACAGCTTGGCCAGCGCGTCTTTGGGCAGGCCTCCGGGGGCCGCCGGGCCTGCCCGGGGATCCCGCGAGCGCAGCAGCAGCGCCTCCAGCTCCTGGAGGGTCCAGGGGACCTCGTCGAGGTCCGGCAGCAGCCGCGAACAGTGCTGGCCGGCGCAGTCCAGCCCCTCGGAGTCTTCCACCAGGGCAGTGTTGACGGTGTCAAAGCTGTTGTGCCGGCTGTGCATGGAGTCAGCTAGAGGCGGCCAGCAGCTCCCGCCATACGGGGACGCCGGGTGCGAGTCGGAACAGCACAGGGACAAGTTGGAGGAGCGCACCGAGTCCGCCGCGCCACCATAACCCGAGTCCAGCGTCAGATCCTCCAGCGTCCGCACCACAGGCTTCTTACCTCTCCTGGCCATCGCTGCGCCACTTCATGCTGCGGCCGCCGGGGAGCCGAGGGGAAGGAGCGGCGAGAGCAGCGGGCGCCGGCGCGCGGGGAGAGCCGAGTCCGCGCCGCCTCGGCTCACTTTTCCACCAGCCGCCACTGCCAAGTGTTACTACTTTCGGCTGCCTCCCCGAGCCGCCACCGCCGGTAGACACCGGGCAGACCCCGAAGTCATCTTCCGGAGCCCGGGCCGGAGCTGGGGCGCACGGGGGAGCGAGCCAGGCCGGGAGGGAAGCTCTCCCCGGGACTCGCCCCTTTCTTCCAAAATAGAATAAAAAGTGTCTGACCCGCTCCTCCCTGGGCCCTGCTGGGCGCAGAAGCCGCCGGCCGCCGGCCTCAGTGTTCGTAGGACGGAAATGGACTCAGACGCCGCCGCCGCAGCAGCCCGGCTGGCAGATGGCTCCCCACTCCCCGCTCCGGGCTCCGGGCTCCCGGCTCCCCGCTCCCGGCCCGGGGTTCGCTGGGCGCCCGCCCGGCACTGAAGCGCAGCAGCTACCGCGGCGGCTGCAAACCCGGCCGAACCCCGCAAACCCCTGGCAGCCAACGGGGCGGGCATATGCAAAGCAGGGCCGGGGGAGAGCCAATGGGATCAGAGGATGCTAATTACCCAGCTTTTTTTTTTTTTTTAATTCCTCAGCTCCACGTAGCCCCGCCCCTCACACATGCCCCCAGCGGTGACCAGTGCTGCAGGAAGTGGGGGGCAGCGACCCGGGGACTGGGGGAGTTGTGCCAACGTAGAGACACGGATGTTGTCTCCCTGCTGCTGCCCCTGCCCCTCAGGCTCCTGACTTTGGTACCAGAATGGGAGGGTGGTAGGTTGAGCAGGTGAGCCCCCACCCATCGAGGTGTGCTACCCGCCAGTGGTTCAAAAAGTGTCTGCCTGGGGTCGCTTCCTGCCCCTGAGTTTCAGATTTCACTTTCCTTTTTTTTTTTTTTTTTTCCTTTAATAAGCATAGCATGTTTTTTCTCCCTTCCCCCTTCCCCCACCTTCGGGTCCCCAAACCAATTAAGGCAGTCCTCCTTCAGCCCTACATTTCCTCAGCGTGGAGGGAAGGTTAGAAACCAGGCCTAGTGAGCTCAGAGGCCGGGGGGGGGGGGGGGGGGGGGGGGGGGGGGGAGGGCCTGAACACCTATGGAAGGCTGACCTGCCACCAGGGCACATTAACCAGGTTCCTTTCAATAGCCAGGAGGCCGACCCTGCACCCATCCTTCAAAGGCCTGGCTGACGCGCTGGAGGAAAGGCTCCTGTCCCACCTTGCCCTCTAGGTGCACTTAATTCCAGACAGCTCAGCCAAAAGGGTAGATTTGCACGGGGGAGCGTTTTCTTTTTTAACTAAAGAAACGTACTTAGCTGCATATGTGTCAAATTGCATTGTCTTGTTTATTTGTCACCATCCACCAGGGCAAAAACCATACCTTTTTCACTGGGGGATTCCCAGCTCCCACACAAGGTCTCTGCGGGAGGTTGGGTCCCCTCTTCCTCCAGCTGGCCAGAATTTTCAGCTTAGAAGTCCCCTCCTACAGAAAGGTAGCCCAGATCCCCCAATCCCTGCCTGGATACTTTACCTGCCCACCCCTCTCCTGAAGCTGTTGATCTCTGGACCCTTGTAACACTAGGTTGTTAAAATATGAATGTGTCTAGATTGCATAGTGGACTGGAGGATTCACTGAGCATGGGCCTGTCACAGGGTAGGCACGAGGTAAATATTTGCTGCAAATAGGTGGATGAAGGAAAGAAGGACATGCTTTTGCACAATTGGTTTGGATGTCAACAGTGGATTTTCTTGGATAACCCCATAGATTGTCTGATGTTTCCCATATCTGTCATACCAAATACACGCATCTTTTCACCCCAAATAATCCACCACCCTTTGTAGGTACCATCCTAGGACACATGATACATGTGCTCATCACCTCTCAGGTTGACTGTTCTGCCAAATATTCTCCTCCTCTGCCTCTTCCTTCTCCAAACCATCCAGTCCAGGATCTTGAAAAGCCTAATTCTAATCTTGTCATTCCTTTCTTGAAAAAAATTCAAAGGCTCCCCATTGCCTTCCAGATAAATAAAATTATACTGATTAGCTGGCCTTCAGGGATCTCTCCACTCTATTCCCAGACTCTCTTTCCATAAAATTCCAGACCTTTTAATAAGGGATTGTGATGATTAATTTTACGTGTCAACTTGACTGGGCCACAGGTGCACAGTTTAAACATTGTTTCTGGGTAGGTCTCTGAGGGTCTTTCCAGAGTGAGATTAGAATTTGGGCTCAAGGAAGTAGGTTGCCCTCCCAATGTGGTTGGGCATCAGCCAATCCAAATAGAAGAAAAGGTAGAGGAAGAAGGAATTCATTGGGGTTTTTTTCCCACCTCACTGATTGAGCCGGGACATATGTCATCATCTTCAGCCCTCGGACAGGGATTTACCGCATTAGCTCCCCTGCTTCTCAAGTCTCTGGACTTGGATTAAATACCACTAGCTTTCCTGGGTCTCTAGCTTACAAATGTCAGACTGTGGGACTTCTCGGCCTCTATAATTCACATGAGCCAATTCCTCATAATAAATCTCCATGTATTTGTTTTCTCTGTTTTTTTGCCAAAGAATCAGAACCAATAGAGTGTATATATATCTGACTCTCTGGAAAACCAACTAACACATGGTCTTTATGACCTGAAGCATGCCTTCCTCTCTAGATTATGTATCATCACACTAGCCTCCTGAACATACATTCACACTCATGTTGACACACACCCACACACGCACACACTATGCTTTAGCCATACTAAAGTCACTTGCTGGTTTTCCAAATTAGCATATTATCTCTTGCATCGCATTATGCTTTTGCAGATGCTAATTCCCTTTCCTTGAGACATTTGTCTCTGTCTTCTCCACCTGGCAAACTTCTCATCCTCTAACGTTCAGCTCCAAGATTGTTACCACTGTGAAATTTTCCCCACCTACTGTCCACTCAGCCCAGACCTAGGAAGGCATCTCCATCTCTGTCGCTCAGGCTTTGTTCCCAGGGCCCTTTGTCTTCTCCTATGAATATTTCCCTGGTTATCTCACCCATTTTTATGCCTTCAGTTACCACCTATGTGCTGGTAATGCTTGAGTAAGAACCACCCAGTGGTGCAGGTAGCAAGAGGACCAAGGAAAGCCTCATGCCTAAGGATGAAAGAAAGACTGAAAGAATGAGCTTAAGCACTGATTTATTTTCTTCGGTAGCACCAGGTCAACTTGTGTTCCAGCACTGCTTCTGCCAATTCTCCAATCATGTACCCGGCGTTCACTCATTTAATCTTTTAATCTCTTTTCCTTGCTTTTGAAATGCACAAAATAATCACACCCACCTTTATAAGGTTGCCAGGGGTTAAGTGAGATTTTTCCACATGAGGATTGAATGCAGTGTTCCACATGTGATAATAACCCTGTAGATGTCTGTTGTCATCTTATACATTTTCCTATCCTCTACAATAAACACCCATTTCTTATAGAATCAGTGGGGAGAATGACAATTGTTACCTATAAAATCCAGCTTCTCCTTCCAGGATAGGCTGAAATCCTACCTCCCCTAGAAGGTTTTCTTATATCAGCAGACGTGCTCTCTCTTTTGCTACAGATGTTACGCACCTGCTGTCTCCCACCTTCCGGGGAGCACACTCCTTGAAAGCCAGGATCTCGCCCCAGTGCCAGTACTAATGGACATATTCCTTAGTATTATGGATAAACCAAAGCATATGTCCATTTAGTTCACTAAAATAAGTCCTTAATGATAATGTATCTGTATAATGATAATGTATCCTAAACACTAGGAATAGTGAACACATCAACCAAATGTTAAAAATTAGCCCCTATATTAGAAAATTGAGTGATGAAGAAAATTTCAATAATCCAAAATCCCACTTTACAGAGATCATCCACATTAACAATTTCATATATTTCCTTCTTATCTAATTTTTTCCCATCTTTTTTCTTCTAAACTTATATTTTAACAGAATTATTTTGTAAATTATTTTTCATTTTGCTTTCTTTCCTCAAAAAATTTCCTCAAACATTATAGTATATTCATGTCCACATGCTATTACATATTTACCCAAAATATTTTTGTGTGTGTGGCTACAAAATCTTCCAAGACTTATTTATATCTTAATTAGTGTATTGGTTCCTCATTTGGCTGTTTCTGTTTTCTAACTAGTACAGATGTACAGATAATGTTCGGATAGACCTCTTTGCATATAAGTAAGTCTCTTCTTTGAAACCAGAAGTCTTATATGTGTTATCCTCTAAGAAATGAGGATAGAGAGTAAACATATATGAAAGATTAAAAAATAAGCCAAAAAGAAAAAAACAGAAATTAAATTCCTGGAATTATTTTGCCTATCAGATTAGCAAAGATTTATAAATTCAGTCATGATGAATGTGTGTCATGGTGGGGCATAAATTAGGGCAATCTTTTGGGAGGGCAGTTTGCCAATAATATCAAAATGTCCATGTGCATTCCTTGTGATTTCCCAGAAATCATATCTTCTGATTACCCAAGGTGATTCTTATGAATTTTTCAGAAGTATACAGAATGCTCTTGGTAATGTTTTCACATAGGACTTTGGGAAATGATCTAAATGCCTTTCAATTAGGTCTGATGAAATGTATTATAGTAATTCATACAAAGGAAATATTAAGCAGTTACAAAGAATAATGGTGGTGATCTTTATTTCCACATCATTTTGATGAGTGAAGAAATTTTTGAAAATAGGTTTTGAAATTGCATATCTAATATCATCCCATTTGTGTAAAATGCTTTATGTAGAGCTAAATATGTATATAAGTATGTAAATTTGCCTGAAAGGATGGAAATAATAGCTATAACTAGTTTGTTGGATTTCTGGTGGGTTTTTCTTTTTTAAAGAGTTTTATTTATTCTAGTTCTATCCTTTTTTTTTCTTCTTTTTGTCATTTTTAACTTTATTCTTTGCACTTTTGAACTTGATATGATACACACTATATCAAAATACATATCATTTTTTACCAGAGCCCAGAAAGCTATCGTCAAAGGAAAATTAAATTATTTTCTGCCTGCTATTCTGAAGCCTATTAGTTAATCAAAGTAGTAACATAATCCTTTGTCCTTCAGCATTCTAGAAGCCAAATAGCAAGCATAGCAACTAACCTAACAGCCACAACATGAACCAGCCTCTTTCGGCTGGGTTCACACATGTTGGATCTTCATCACGTGCTTCCCTCACGTCTACTGTGCAGCAGGGCTACTTAGATTTGAATCTAGCTCCACAACCTCCTCGCCATGTAACCCTAAGCAAATCCCTCAGCCTCTCCATGCCTCAGTTTTTCATTTTAATTGAAGACAATAATACCACATGCCTCAATATTTGCCTGTGAGGATTAAGAGATCTTTAGAACAGTGTCTGGCCCCCAAATGATACATAGTTATTATTTTCCACTGGAAACACTCCATCTCCTAACTACATTATCTGATGGGGAACTCCAGGTAGTGACTAGGGAAAGTGGGCAGGCTCCTTCTCTCTCCAGTGGCGTGTTGCTGCACCTCTACTAAAATATAAGCTCCACAAGGAAAGGATCACTGCTATATCCTCAGCACCTAAAAAAGTGCCCAGCATTTACTAGGTATATATGGTTGTGGAATGAATGAATGAATGAATGAATGAATGAATGGATCAGTAGGTGGAAACTGCACCATACCTCAAGCAAAGTACCAGGAAGACAGAACTAGAGCTCCTTTCCCTTCCTTGTGTCTCTTTGTCTCTTCTCCTTTCAGATTCCTCACAAGGGAGTTCATGAAGATTATCACTGGGACCCTTTCTTGAGTGATTGCTATATCCCTCTTCTCGGAACTCTAAAAATGGAGAGGGGCACCTCGGTGGCTCAGTCAGTTGGTGTCTGCCTTCAGCTCAGGTCATAATCCTAGGGTCCTGGGATCGAGCCCCACGTTGGCCTCCCGGTCAGCAGAGTCAGCTTCTCCCCTTCCCTCTGCCTCTGCCCCTTCCCTCCCCCACTCATGCTTGCTCTCTCTCACTCACTCTCTCTCTCTCTCAAATTTAAAAAAAAAAAAAATCTAAAAATGGAGAAGTACAGTCCCTATCCATTAGGAACTTCTCCCGGTTGGGGATCCGTCCAGGAAACAGACCCCACTCTAGGTGTGGAATCTAATTCAAAGAATCAGTTACAGGAAAAAATGGGAAAGCTGAGGAGCTACATGGCACAGGAAGGAGACAACCAGAGAAGCAGCACGAGCCAGAAGGTGCTACGAGCCCTGGGACTGGAGAGACAGGAAGAAGATGGTGTTACCGGAACTCAGAAGCCAGGCCAAGCCAGACAGCCTCTGGAACCACAAAGGAGGCTGAGTAGGAGTGGGTGCTCCATGTTGGGAGGGGCTGCCTGGCAGGGTCTGGGCTCAAGGAGAAGGCACAGCGGCTGCCAGGAACACAACCCGAGGCAGGCAGAGAGGGACTGAAAACCTCCAGGCTCTTTGTGATCTCCCACCCCCATGTTCTGTCCATACCTCCTGTTAGTCAAACTGAGCAAGACCCTGGAGGGCGAGGGAGTCTGGGAAAGGGAGTTTCTGTGACACAGAGTAGACAAAGCAGGTCAGGAGAAGGGCATAAACAAGCAAAGGACCCGGAAGATAAGATATTTCAAGACCCGTGTCTATTATGGAGTGACTCAACATGATGCTACAAACATCTAGAAGTAGAAGCTTTGTTTTTGTCCCCTCTTCGTTCCCACCATCCTTATCTGGTAAAATAATTCATCACCTCCTCTTGGGACTGTCCAGGAGCCCCCACTTGGTCTCCCCAGTGCCACTTTCATTTTCCCCTCACTCACCTCTGTTCCGCTGCCAGAGTCCTTTTTCTGAAACAGCTCCATTGCCACTAGAAAGGAGGAGTGCCGGGCTCTATCCAGTCTCATTCACTGCCCTCCACCCTGGTTTCCCGCTTCCACATGCTCTACAAACTAACTGTAGTTTTTTAAATACACTGTGTATCTCCATTCAAGCTATTCTCTCTGTTTTTGAATACTTTTTTTTTTTTTTTGGCCTATTGGACTCCTATGCATCCTTCAAAGCCCACCTCAAATGTTACCACTTGGTAAGAACTACCACACTCATCCTGTCCTGCCCTGTAGAACTAGGTTTTCCCTTTGCTCTGCTTCTTTGAAATATTAAATCTGTACTTCCACTACAGCCTTTATCAAAAATAATTAGCAACTGATATCATTGCCAGCAGCTACAACAGCCTTCTGCTCTTTTTTCTGTGCAAAAGAGCAGTAGTTAAGAGTGTAGACTTGAGGTCATAAAGATCTATGTTTACCAGTGGCTGGCTGTATGGTTTTTAGATAAGTTTTTAACCTCTGAGTTTCTATTAATATTTTATGTGGGGAAAATCATAATGCCTTATAACCTCATAGAGTTTTAGCTACATGAAACAATGCATGTAAATACTTGGCACAGTGCCTGACACAGAGAAAGGTTTCATCCAATAAATACCAGCTACTGGTATGTAATCCTAATCTTTTAGCTAATAATAATGATGATGAGATTATATTGTATATATTGATTTATAAGTTATTTTTTTTATTAAAATGTATCACTTTTCCCCATCCCTGAGGTTTTTTTTTTTCACATTTTCTCAGCTTTTTATTTTGAAATTTTTAATTTGTTATTATTTTTTTAAGATTTTACTTATTTTTTCATGAGAGACACAGAGAGAGAGGCAGAGACATAGGCAGAGGGAGAGGCAGGCTCCATGCAGGGAGCCCGACATGGGACTCGATCCCAGGACTCCAGGATCACGCCCAGAGCTGAAGGCAGGCACTAAACTACTGAGCCACCCAAGCATCCCAATTTCGAAATTTTTTAACAGAAAAGTTGATAGATATACACCCCATCCACCCTTCACCCAGATTCACTATTGCTAACATTTGCTTTCTGTCTCTCTTTCTCCCTCTGTGAAAGGGGTGTGTGTGTGTGTGTGTGTGTGTGTGTGTGTGTGTGTGACAGAGAGAGAGAGAGAGAGAGAATGTGCATGTGTGTTTATGATATAATGTTCCTTTCTTCCTGAACCATTTGAAAGTTAGCTGCAAAGATCATGACATTTCAGCATGTAGACCACAGCATATATACATTCTCCTACAAGCAAATCATTATCATACCCAAGAAATAGCACTGATGTATTAACGTTATCTAACATATAAATCATATTTCAATTGCCCCCCAAATATCCTTTATGGTGTTTTTTCCTTACATAATTTAATGACTACATAGAATTTTACTGAACGGATATTCAATAATTTGTTCAATGAATCTATTATTTTTGGACATTTAGGTTTTTTCCAGTATTGCATAATTGTACACAGCTCTGAAAAAAATCTTTACAGCTATTTTTTAAGTATATTTGACTCATTTCCTTGGGAAAAATTCCTACAGTGAAATTTGGTCCAACGCAATGCTTTATCCTAAGAGCCTGATGCAGGAAGCTAACTTGCCCTGGGAAAAGCGTGTACTACTTCATACCCACTAGCAGTATACAAGCATGCATCTCCACACCTTCGACACCACTGCTATTATCTGTCTGCATCTATCAATTGAATAAGAGGAATAATAACTAATATTTATATTAATTCCTAATGCACAAGGTGCTATTCCAAGATATGACATACAAGTTGTCTTGCACTTGTAGTTACCCTATAACCTTCATTTTACACATGAGAAAACCAAGCAAAGAGAATTTCAGCTGTTTGCCCAAGTTCATGCAGTTAGGAGCAACGACCTGGTGAGGCCGAATCCAGAGACTGTGATCTACCTAAGCTATTACCTTTTAATAGAGGTCTAGCATTTATTTAATCACCCCTGAAGTTGCATTTTTTTCACATATTTGTCTTTTATATCTTTGCTTATAAGAATATCCTGTTTACATAATTTCCTTTTTTTTTTTGGTGGGGGGGTGGTGAGTGTGAGGTAGGTCCTAAGATGTTTGTCTTTTTCTCAATAATTTTTAAGAACAATTTATAAAATAAAATATAATGGTTTCTCTGTATTGCAGGTAATTCTCCATGGCTTGATATTTTCCCCCTTTAAATTTATTTATTTATTTACTTGTCTTTTTGTTTATCCATCTAGCATAAGATTTTTATTCTCTTATAGTTAAATGAATCAATTTTTTTTTTTGTAAATGAGTCAATTTTTCTGTTTAAGTTTGCTAAGTGAAGAAAAGTCTGCCCTATTTTCTAGACAATAAATATTATCCTATATTTTACCTCGTATCTTCACTTTGGACTTTGAAATCCTCAATCCATCTCATGTCTCTGTGCCTTGGCCGACAACCAGCACTACCTTATTTCTAAACCAGACCCCAAATACCTTCCAGGGGTAGAAAGGGGACATCGTTTGCTGAGAGGTCGGTCCAGGGGACACTTACTACTTTATTAAATCTAGAAATGTCACGTACATTCCTAAGGGACAGTGCACCAAAGACAAAATAGGATTGCCATCTCACTCTGTTTCCTGAGCTACCCTTTTTCCCTCCTGCTCTCCATCCCAAATATGAAACACTTGGTACACGTTCATTAGACAATTAAGACAAAAGCCCTGTTTCTCTGGCCTTCTCTGAAGCAGGCTGTATGGGGAGAGGATTGCTAGTTGAGGAAAAAGCATGCCAAGAATTCATTTCAATTTGAAAGACCTTTTCAGGGCTCTATTTATTCCAAGAGTTCTTTAAACATTTTAAATACAGTCCGATGAAGTGTTTCAGGCACTGTTTCAATAACGATTATGTCTCCTCTCCTTGAGGACAATGCCTTGCTTCAATGCACATTAGTGTTTTCAGCAGACCTTTGATTTTAACATTAGCCAATCCCATTCTTCCTCTCCTTTGCTCTTTGCCCAAATATTGTGGCTGAAACCATTACTCACAAAATGAAACAATTCGTGTATTTCCAAAAATACTTCATTAGAAATACAGCAACCCCATCACCCAAGCGATTTGGTGCTTGCAGGGCCTTACAACATAGTAGATAATCAGTCAATGTTTGCTAAGCAAATTAGCAAAGTGTGCATAGAGTCCAGGGAAAGAAGAATGGCTATTAAGTCTATAATGAACAAAGGGGGCATACTCTGAAATTTTTGCAGAGGAGCTTAAGCCTTTGAAATTACAACGTTAATTCATTTACTCAGTTAGCTAATAGAGAATTTTCCAGTGTGGGTTCCATAAAACATTTGCCCTATAAAATGCAGAGGAAAAAAAAAAGTTGAAAAGTTACAGACCCATTCTGCCTCTCTTAGAGACCCGGGATGAACATTTGCATATTAATAGCTCTGTCTCTTCCCACAGCTTAGAAACAAGTCTAAATTAACTTAAACCCCATAAGAGCGGAAGTCAGGTCTGTTGTGCTCACAATGTGTCCCAGAGCATCATATAATGCTAGTAGGTATTGATTGAATGAAAGAATGTTCAAAATATCTATTGCTGATAAAGAATTACCCCAAAGCTCAGTGGTTTAAAACAACAAACACTGGTTACCCTACAGTTTCTGTAGGTCAGGAATCCAGTACAACTAAGACCCTAATCCTTGGCTTAGGGTCCCACAGAGCTGCAGTCATCTTTAGGAAGGAGATGACTTCATTTAGGAAGGACCCACTTTCAAGATTACTCACTGGGCTGTTGGTGGCCTCAGGTGCTCACTAACTGTTGGCTGGAGACAGCAGCTCCTTGTCACATGGGTAGCTCACAAAATGATAGCTGGTTTTCCTCTGAGCAAAAGGGCAAGACATGATAGCCACAAGAGAAGACAAGACGGAAGCCACAGTTTTTTTATAACCTAATATCAGAATTGACATGCCATCACTTCTATTATGTTCTGTTAGATGTGAGTCAATAAACCCAACTCGCAGTGGTCTGATTACTGGGAGATGGGATCACTGACAGCTTAGGCTGCCTACCACAAAGAATGACTGAATGAACCCAGCATTTTCCATTCTTATTCGGCCTCCTACCTTTTTTTTTTTTTTTTTCATGTAATAGCTTTTCATTTAGAAAAACACTTCAGGAAACTTGTAGAACTAATATACACTAAGTATTATGTATGAGGGTATAAGAGTAAATAAGGCACTTTTTTATTTATTCTAAAAAAAGATAAATATATTTTGAGGACCTAGCACTGTCTCCTTGAAGAGCTTAGAGTTTAGCCCAAATCTGAGAATCCCTTTTACAATATATCACCTTGGGAGAAGCGTCCTTAATTGATCAGCAGTACAGATACCACTGAAAAAGTTGGAGAAGAATTCTATCATGGTTGTGGCCTTCTGATTGACTAGCATGTGCCCTCCCTCATATGTCTCCTTGATGGAGCACTGGACATAACTTAACCTTGGCTGGAGGGTTACTTCCAACCAGGATTTTGAGTTTTTTAAAGTGACTTCTACACCCAATATGGGGCTCAAACTTACAGCCCTGAGATCAAGAGTCATGTGCTATATTCATGGAGCCACCCAGGTGCCCCAGGATTTTGAATTTTAAGAGAAACAAGATACAGAGCTAGTGAGCAAGAATTCATGGTGGAAATGGCATTGGAGCTTGTGAAGTCACCAAAGTTGACCATAAATATAAAAATTCTTATTTATGAGCACTTCATAGAATTGCATTTCCCAACAACCCCAGCCCCCAAATTGGGCATGGCCACATGCCTTGCTTGGGTCATGGAAATGTGAGGGGAAGTAGCATACACCACATCAAAAAGAAGCTTTAAGAACTGGTTAAACTGGGCAGCCCCAGTGGCCCAGCAGTTTAGCACTGCCTTCAGTCCAGGGGTGTGATCCTGGAGACCCAAGATCGAGTCCCACATCAGGCTCCCTGTATAGAGCCTGCTTCTCCCTCTACCTCTCTCTCTCTCTCTCTCTCTCTCTCTCTCTGTCATGAATAAATAAAATCTTTTTTAAAAAAACTGGTTAAACTGGTGGGCTGCAATCATCCTTCTCTTTTCCAGATTCTGGGATCATGAAGCACAAGGGCCTTCATTGGCATGGAAACTTGAGTGACTCTGATGAGCAGAGTCACCCTGCCCACCACTGTAGAAATATAATGGGAATGAGAAATGAAACTTTGTCATTTAAGTCATTGAGGTGTTCGGGTTGTTTGTCACTCCAGCATAGCCTTGCTGGTACAGGGGTCCAGCAGTCAGTGTCCAGAAATGACAGAAATGAATGTCCAGTAGTGGTGGCACCAGTGGTATCAGCATAAAAAGTTGTATTTTTTCTAAACTTTCTTTGTTCCCACCTGGCTATGAAGCTGGTTCTGTGAGTTATCCCCTCCGCATGTCCCACCAATGAGTCTCTCTCCTCTATAAATCCCTCAGGGGAGGTTTCTGTTGCTTGCACCCCAAACCTTGCCCGATACTAATTCTATTTCATCCAACAGGAGTCTGCTGAACCTAGTGAGGCCATCATTGTCCTAACTACAGGCAAGCTTATGATTGAAATTCAATAATGAATATGATATATTCCTTAATCTCAAGTAATTTATAATCTCATTAAGCAAAAAGTATGCACATGAATGAAACTTGTTGAGAAATTTAAAAATAAATGAGCCATGTGACACTGAAGGCACAGAGGTGAGTTCTTTACCTAGAAACTTTCAGAGGACACATACAAATAAAAAAATAGGGTGTATATATTTTAATCTCTTTGTACTACCCTTCACTGGCCAAAATTTACATCTTTTGATTTGAAAGATATTTTTCCAACACAGGAAGTACGATTATTGCAACAGTACTTGACACACTGGAAGCTGTAAGTACATATTTGTTGAATGACCAAGTGAACGAATGTGATTAGGAACACAGCCTTCAGAATCACCAAGCTGGGGTTCATGTCTTGCCTCTACCACTTCTCAGCTATGTGCTACTGCACACCTTCCTTATGGTCACTGAGCCTGGAAACAGAGACTCCTGTAATCCTCGCCACAGAATGGAGATGCTAGTACTGGTTCCCCAGGATTGTTGCCAGAATTGAATATTTATAGGAAGCTAGCAATAAATGGAATAAAGGTATTTAGACACCCACATAAATGTACCTAAGTGTGTGGGCATACATACTCCACAATTCATTTCCCTTCATTTGTTAATTCATAAAGAAATAGTTCCTGAGTGGAGAGCCTGGGTGGCTCAGTTGGTTGAGTGTCTGCCTTTGGTTCAGGTCATGATCCTAGGGTCCTGGGACCCAGCCCCATATCAGGCTTCCTGCTCAGTGGGAGCCTGCTTCTCTCTCTCCGCCTACTCCTCTCCCTCCTCCTTCTCTCTCTCTCTCTCTCTCTCTCTTAAATAAATAAATAAATAAATAAATAAATAAATAAATAAATCTTAAAAAAAAAAAAAAAAAGAAATAGTTCCTGAGCATCTGCCATATGCTGCATGCAGTGCTAAGGACAGGGGATCAGTGGTGAGCAATGAGATAAACCTTATGAAAAGTGGCATGAATGTCAAGGAATGTTCAGGGGGCTATGAGGCCTCACAACAGAGAGTGTTGGGACTGACCTCTTGTGAAAATCCATCCTTTGTATTTTGCCAAAGTCCTGGAAGTTCTCCCAAGCTCCACCCTCTACACTTCTCCCAGGGGAGAAAAAATAAAAATCCAGAAAAAAAAAAAGGTCAGATGTGGCAGATGCTGTAAGTCACGCCTCCCATACCACTTCTCCTTTCTCTTACCATGAACTTTGATTTTCTTCAAGATAGTCACGTGTCCTGCTAGAAGACCACATTTCCTAAACTTTCCGGCAGCTGGAGGTGGCCATGGGGCTCGGCTCTGGCCTAAGAGATTTAAGAAGAAGTCTGCAAGGCATTTCTGGGAAAGATTTGCTTTCTTGATGTGCATGTCACCTCCTCTTGGCCATCACTTCTTTCTTTTACCAGCTCAGAACATGAAAGGGAGGCCAGAGGCAGAGTGAACACCCTGCACCCACATTGACACCATGGGGAAAAGACAGCCATCCACCACAGGTGGCAGAGAGGAAAGCTGGAGGAGCCAAGGGACGATGATGGCATTGTGAGCCACCCTCCTGGCTTGAGTCAGCCGAGGTGGTTTGGGGGTCTTCTGGGAGGCAGACTTTAATGTTATGTTATGTGTCCCCATTTGACAAACATATATTGAGCACATACAATGTACAAGATATGATTTTAGGCTCTAGGGATATAGCAAAGCAAAAAGATATGGAGGGGAAGAATATTCCCACAGAGGGAGCAGCTAGTCCACGGTCAGGGTGGAGGCACACGTGCCTCAGAGGAATAGCGATGGGCTGGGTGCGGAGGGAACAAAGTGAGCAAGACGGAGAGCGGGAGGAGATGGGGTCTGACAGGTGACAGTGGCAGTAGGGATGAGAGGGATTATCTAGGGCAGGGGTCAGCAAGCATTTCCTGTAAAGAGCCAACAGATTTGAGCTAGATTTGAGCCTTAGCAGGCCACGTGGTCTCCACTGCAACTGCTCAAGAAAGCAGCCCAAAACATCATGTCAACAAAGAGTGTAGTGATCCTGAAACTTTATTTACATCAGGCAGCAGGAAGCTAGGTTTGGCTGGAAGGCCACAGTTTGCAGAACACGAATGCAGGCCATGTAGATCAGGATAAGGACTCGGACTTTTACTAGAAGTAATTGATTGGCTCTTGGAAGGCTTTGAATATGGGAGTGAGAGGGTCTGAAATGCATCTTAACAGGATCACTCCGGGTGTTGGGTAGAGAATAAAAGTTAAAGGTAGGGGGCATGAGGGGAATCTGGGAGACCTGTTCAGAGAGGACTGCAGTAGTTCAGGCTCATGTCACATAAAATATTTCCTTGGTTTCCCAATCATCGGCAAGAGTATGACAGTGTTTCTCAGATGACTTATTCAACCTGCCATGTGTCCTGCAGAATCAACAATACCCACCTCCCCTCCAGAGAAGAGGACCCCAAGTGCTTTGCAACTTGATTTGCCAAGCAGAACATGAAGAATTTTGTATCTAATTGAAACAGTGAGGGGAGCTCTTAAATAGGCAACATGCAATTAGCCAAATTGGAATAGACACAGGACACCAAGGCTCATACACCCACAAAAATAGAAACCAAGAGCAGCCCAGCCCCGATCTCAGGTGAGCTACAGGTGAATAAGACCTGGAACCAGGGCGTTTTGTTGACTTGATGGTAGAACAGGTTCATTACAAACACTGGGATTTGAGCAACAATAATGGAGAAGCTATTTTTGTCCCATCTACTACATGCATTGTGGTGGCCTTGGGGACAGGGAAGGCTCATGATGCAAAGCAGCTATGTCGGATTCAGGTCTAGCTGAGAGACACATGCTCAACAGCCACCTGTTGGTACAAGAGCCATGTTGGGTGGAGAGAGGGAGGAGGTGGACAGACACAGGTGTGGCCTCTCCATTCTCCTTCCTTCCTTCCTTCCTTCCTTCCTTCCTTCCTTCCTTCCTTCCTTCCTTCCTTCCTTCCTTCCTTCCTTCCTTCTTTCCATATACTGAGAGGAATACTCACCCTCATTCTCCCTGCCCTGAGTGGCCAAGTGCCCAGGCAGGCCCCTTCCCTGCCCCAGGGAGGAACCCTTATTGGTCTGTGCCAGCTGTGGGGTGCTCATTCTCTTTCTAAACTCGGTGGCCTTGAGAATGTGCCTATGAGAGTCCCTTACTGGAGGGAGTGTAATTGAACATCAGCCCATCGGCTATGCTTGAAAATCCATCCCTGCCTTGGCCATGACTCATGTCTCCCTTGGGCTGCTCCCAGCCAGTGACAGAGTGTGGCAGGGATACTAAGGCAGGGAGACCCGGGACTCCTCCCACAGGTAACTGCCCTAAGTCTTACCAAGGGCCCAACTGAACATTCCTTAGGCTGCACTGCAGTGCATTCTTCACGCCACCTTCCTCCTGCCCTCTCTCCCTCACTAGGGGTCAGACCCATGTTACTATCTGCTGGCCCCAACCCCATCCCTTCCAGCTCCTCCCCACGTTCTGTCACAGACATTCCCCCTCCTACATTTCTAGCATGTTTAATCCTATCCCAGCATCTGCTTCTTAGAGAACCTAGACCAACACATCAAGTAGCAATTAAAGCATGAGCATGTGTTACAATTTGGCCAATGAGACGCAAAGGGGAGTGTTGGGAGGGCAGCTTCTAGGAAGCTTTTCTTTATTCTTAGAAAAGGGACCCAGGTTAGGACAGTTTTTGTTGTCACTGCTATTGTTTTGTTTGTCTCTTCACTGCCTCAGGACCAGGGGTGGGTCAGGATTTTGTGGTGTATAATGCTTGTATAATTTGAAGTGTCTTCTTTAAGTAAGAAAATGTACATACAGTTTCTTTCCCAAAACTTCACAAAGGTGTGTGGCCACCTGAGCACACTGCTAGGCCTTGAAGGGGCCTGTGAAAGTGAGAGACCTTGAAGTTCAAGTTTCATTAGTTTCATGGAAATATTCCTCCACTTCTGATGTTGCCATCAGCATGTGCTGACTGGAGCTGGGGCAGCCGTCCTGGGATCACAAGCCAACATAACAGAAGGAATCATTGGTGGTTCCACTGATTTACTGAGCTCCCTGAGTCCCCAACTCTGCAAACACCCTACTTCTAGATTTAGGGTTAAGCTAAATGAATGAATAAATGTCCTACTCTTTAAGTTAAATTCAGTTGGATTTATTCTTATTTGCAGCCAAAAGTATTTTAACTGATTTCAGATTTATTTCTGAAAAGGTTTCTTCTGCCAACCCTATCCCATGTTTTGTACTAGATGATGAAGAGTGATGTGGGATGAGAAAAGACAGGAGAGAAGAGGTGGGAACTGCCTTAGCCATGGGGTCCCCACAGCTGATGTTTCCTTAGAAAAATCCAGAAATCCTTCTAAGCAGACACAAGTGAATGAATAATTGAGTTAGAGAATACACTTGATGGTGGGAAAACGGTGAGTGTCCTGACAAAGAGGAAAATGTTCGAGACTTTGGTTTTGATATGGAGCTGTGAGTCACTGGAGAGGCAACAGGGGAGGTCCTCAATCACATCAAAACTGCTGGGCCATCCCAGCTGTATCACTGTGGAATACAATGAGAACATCTCAGGGGACAAAGAGCTAGCATCAAACCATAGGGTTTCACAGCACACATAAAATTTTTCTACCTGAGCCAATAATATTTTAACCAAAAAAACTGGTATCTTTGTGGCTGTCAGCTAATGGTGGCTTATGGCATGTACCAAGCCCTGGCTTTATGTCCAGGCGCTATGCCAGCACTTTACATAGAGCATTTCATTTCATTCTCATAGCAAATTTATGATGGAAACATTCATATTCCCAGGAACAGGTGAGGAAATTGAGGATCAGAAAAGTTGAATAACTCGCTTGAATGCACACAGTCAGGAAATGATGGAACCAGAATCAAATCCCAATAGTGCAGATCTAGCACTAGCTTTTTCTTGCCTCATTTTTCTCTTCTCAAGACCTTCACAATTTCCCACAAACTTTTTATATTAAAGGCTATATCCTATATATTTTCAGCTTCGTGTGCCAGACAGTCACTATTGCAACTACTACTCCACTCTGCTGTTGCTGTGCAAAATCCACCATAGGCACTACGTAAATAAATGAGTGAGGGTAGCTGTGTTCCAATAAAACTCTACCTGCAAAAGCAGGCAGTGAGCCTGATGTGGCCTTTGGGCTATAATTTGCTGACCCCTGCACCAGGTCGTCACTCACTTCTATTCGCCTTTCCCTGCCTTCTAACCACCCCTGCGCTGTGATGCCCATTGCTAGTGACACACAGATGTTAGGTTAGTCAGATGACTCCAGATTATGTGACAGAATAGGTGGCTTACCATGAAGTCACTGAGGCTTCAGCTCATAGGCTCACCTGTAGGGGTTTCTTCCAAGACTCTGGGTGTGTCCCTAGCAATGGGACTGCATATAAATGAAAGAATGAGTAAACAAATATTTCAATTGCCTGATGATGATCTTTCAATAATACTTCCTCTCCCACTTGTTTTTCTTCATTTCTGGTGGCATTGAGACAGTCGTGGGCATTTTAGAGATCCAGGTTAAGAAGAGCCATTTAGTTTAGGATCTAGTGGGGTATTTATGCTATTCACCGTCATTGATGTGTCTGGTTCGGCTATTGCTTGCTGCCGCAGGATGGAAACAGCTTCCAGGGCACTCCCACAATACACTGTGACACCCATCCATGGTTGTAACCTGAAGTGCAGGGCCAGAGAAGATGTGGTACCATCAGAGCGTCCCACAGAGTCTGTTACTGGAAGGGAGTGGGTGGAGGGAGAGAAACAAGGTTTAAAATGTAGGGAAACAGAACCCTGTCAGTGGAAGATTCCTCTAAGCATCAGACATGTAAATTCCTAAGTGGAGGATTGGGTTCTCATCCATGCCTAATCAAAACAGAATTTCTCTCTTTTCAGGAAAACACTTGATTATGCAGCATCCATGATTGTGAACGCACTACACATTTTTTATGAGTACTGAACAAAACAGTAAGGGACTTAGTGAATGTTAGCTATTTTATTTCATTTTCCCTTCATTGTTCTATAAGAATGAATGGAAAACAGAAAAAATGGATAACATTGATATTAGTGCTAAGAAATATAGTTCTCAGAAATGTAACACTATTAAGAACCAAGAGGGAAAACAGGGAGCAGACATTCAGTCAATTTTTAGGTTGAATTGGACACTTACTGATATAAGCTGGCCAATCATATTCATTTGTGAAGGAAACGAACTAAATGGAAGAACATGCACCTAGTATAAGAACCACATCATCAAAGATGATGCATAAGTAGGAATTCTACTGTAAATTCTTTGTAACAAAGAAGCCTCTCGTCCTTCTTTCCATATAACATTTGACTTATGCACACATTTTCAGTAGCTTATTTGTATAAAAGTCAGACACTAACTACGGATGCTTCATGTCCCAGAGCCTCAGTTTCTTGATCTGTAAAATGGGGGATAATACCATGATTACCATGAGACCTCCATTAGGAAGATTTGTGAAAATGCCTAGCGGAGGGTCAGGCCCCAATGAGTGCTCAATACACTGAATTCTCTTTTCCCCACCAGCGCGTTGAACATGGGGTGATGAGTTAAACAGTGTTGAAGGTCTTCTTTGCCAGTTTGCCAACATCCACGCCATTTCCCAGTCTGGCCAATGGCTTCGGGACAATGCTGAGTAGCATCCTTACCCTTGCTCAGAAATGATTTCAACAGAAATGATGCAGACCCCTGGTCTGAAATGAAGATGTCTGGTAATCTGTGGTGCCAGAAATGGGCCTGGAGCGATAAGCACACCAGAGGAGTGTGGGAAAGAAGACAAATACGTGCAACCTGTGTGGAAAGAGGAAACAATGGGGAGCCCAATTTTTATTGAACTTGGCCTGCAGTGGGGTCCTCTGAGAGATGTGCTCACATCATGTACATTTTACCCTCACATCAGTCCTACAAGCTGGAGGTCATTATCCCCTTTCACAGATGAGGAAACTGAAGCAAAGTGATTCCAGGGAACTCGCCCGAGGATACACAGCAGGACAGCAGCAGAGGGGGACTAGAGCCCCAATTCCCTAAATCCAGCTCTAGTGGTCTGTGATACTTACTCCTCCCCCATCACGGATTCCATGGCTCTCCCAAGGCTTTGGGATGGCTTCCCTGGTCCTGTTCTGCTCCTACTACCCACCACCCACCAAGCAAGAGGGAGAACATTCTGTAATGTTGCTTGTACTGATAAGCCAAGCATCTAGAAATTTTAAGGTCACAGGGATGTCTCTGAGGATGCCAGACCAAGAATTCCAAGTCCAGAGAGTTCTATTTTTAGTTTATCTGCAAGAAAACACTCTACCCAGATCTTCATTTGTTCATTTGCTCATTCATTCATTCATTCACATGTGAATTGACTAGTGCCGTGCTGGATGCAGGGATGCAATGGTGAACATGACAGACATGGATCCTCTCTTCCTGGACCTTACACTCCAGTGGAGAAGACAGACAAACAAATAAATAATATTAATTACTGCAAAAGGTGATGAGGGTTAGGTAGGAATCCAAACAGGAAATTGAGATGGAGACGAAAAATTTGGGTCTGGAGGTACGGGGAGGCCCCTCTGAAGAGGTGACATTGAATCCTACTTCTAAGGGATGAGGAAGAGGCAGACAAACAACAGGTGAAGAGTAGGGGTGAAGCTTCTCAGGTGAAGCTTCTCAGGTGAAGGAAAAAGCATGTGCCAAGTCCTGAGACAGGGAAGTTGGGCCTGTTGGGGTTACTAAGATGGCCAGTGTGGTAGAGCATGGGGAGAGCTCGAGAGAGAAGTCAGAGCTGAGTTTGAAGAAGTTGTCAGGGTCCAGCTAATGGAGGGTCTTGTAGTCATGGGGAAGAGCTTGGGTTTTTATTTCACATGCCATGGAAAGTCACTGAAGTTGAAAACCATTGCCTTCTAGCTGTATTTTAATGGAATAGTCAATCTGTAGAAATAAGAAAATCTCAATCTGGATGTTCATCTCCAAATGGTAGGCTGACTGCATGAGTGGTCCCTATTCTTCACCCCTCTCTATATCCATGCCCTTTGCATGTCCTTTTCCAATTCTTCTCAATAAAGATTCACCTAGAATCTGGACTAGATGTCACTTACGCTGGCCAAAGGACTGTAAGCAAATGTGATGCAAGCAGAGAGTTGAAAAAGTACTTGTGCCTTCTATTTCCTCTGCCATCACCAGAAAACATAGCTGGCCTATCTGGAAGGAGAAAGATATGTACCAGAGCTGAGACCCAGTCATGTCATTGAAGGCCATCCTAGATTAGCCAACAATAAGCCAAGTCCTATACCTGTGAGTAATTGGGGGTAAATCAGCTGAGCTGATCACAGGCACAGGAGTGAGCCCAGCCAAAATAAGCCCAGTTGGGAACACACGAACCATACAGACTTCGGAGCTAATAAATGTTTATTGTTATATGTCACTGAGGTTTTGTGGTTGTTTGTTACATCGCATTACAGTGGCAGTAGGTAACTGATGCATCAAACTCAAACTGCCTAAATCTAAATTCCTGAAATCTCAAAATTGATTGTTCAGATGTAATGTTTGAATGCCTTAGATCCTTCCAGCATGAACTCTGAACTTCCCATAAGGAACTTTGGATTCCCAGCTCAGCTCTGCTATTTATTGCCTGTCAAAGGTTGCACAAGATATTTCACTTCCCTGAGTTTCAGTTTCCATATCTGCAGGATGGGTTTAGTGATCCTACCCATCCTATGATACTGAGACCATTAGAAGAAACAAGTGAGAAAACGCTTTCCAGATATTAAAAACTCTCTCTGCAACCCTTAGTCATAACCATTGTCTTTATGGATGGAGAGGAGAGAATAAAATGAAACAGAAAAGAGAAAGCATGGCATGGAGAGAGGGATAAGAGCTTTCACATAGCCTTGAGTTGAGAGTGTGCTGTGGTTAGTATCAAATCTGTTGTAGGGAAGAACCAGAGGGCATAACATGTTTTGGTTGTAAGTCACTTTTCAGGTGATGAGTTAAAAAGGATAATCAGAAGCTCAGAAACCAGAAGTCCATGGGGGCCCTCCTGGGCTGGCACTGCCCAGGGATGTTCCAGTGGGCAGATATACATGGTCAAGGTGTCCTACCTATTAACATGGTCCCGAGGCCATGAGGGCTAGTAAGAGTAAAGACCCTCTCCCTGGTCAGGCAACAATTGAGGGTGGCTCTCCGTCCTGTGCCCTGATCCCACGTACTCTTTCCTAGGAGGCCCTGCTTCATTGATTCCTCTCTCTCTCTCTCTCTCTCTTGCCCCTTAAAGCCCTACCTGGCCCTGAATCCTCTTTAGAATAAAAAAAAGCTCAAGCCCCTCAATTCTGAAGTCATCTCTCCTCCTGCCATGCTCTCTCCACTCCTCCGCTTGCTGCCGCCCTTCTTCACTTCCTACTCCCCAACTCTCTCCATACACGCTTACTTCTCAGAAGCATTCCGTTCAAGTTGTTTCTTGGTCTCTAGCAACCAACTGCTGATAAAATATCAGAGACATTACATCCTTAATATCACCCACTTCCATTGTTGTTCTGAGGGCTATGACTTTGGTTTTGATACCTATTACTTTTGATTTAGAAAATTATGGTAATCTCTGGTCTCTCTCTTTGCATTCCATGTCATTTCTGGACTCTACGCTCTGAATCATAGCTCTGAGCCTGGCTCTCCCTTGCTCCAAATCTCTCAATGGCTCCTCATTGTCCATAGAAATAGTTTAAACTCTCTCAAGTGCTTCAACAGGCCATTATGCTTTGGTCTCATCCAGCTTTCCAATTTTATTTCCTACCACTCTCATTCATGAATCCTGTGCTCACATCAAACTTAATTATTGGTCATTCCTTGTATATACTGAATACTTTAATGCCTCCACACCTTTGCTCAGGCTCGTCCTCCTTCCTAGACCATCCCTGCAATTTCTATACACCTGAATTATACCAAATCCTCACAGTCCAGCATAAATACTTCCTCCTCCATGAAGCTTTATTTTATCTTCTGAGAATCAATAAATCTTTCCCTGGAAATTGATATTTTGGACCATTTTTGTATAGTTTTGTACATATTATATCTCCCTCATTGGACTGAGGACTTCTTGAGAGCACAGGTCATCTATGTACCACCATAAATACTCGGCATGGTGCACTGAACACAGCAAGTACCCAATTAGCATTTTTGAACAAATAAATGAGTATATTTCAAAGTATCATTGGCATAAAGATGGTAGCCATAAATCATAATCACTAATTATACCATATACTAAAGTCACTTTTACCATACTAAGTAACAGAGGGGTTGCAAACTCAAAAGACTATCAGGGTCAGGAGAATAGCATAGACAGTAAAACAGGCTTGGGTAAGTCTAGAGGCGAGCATTATAGTATCTGCTGTATCTGACGGGGACAGCTACTATTCAGCAGCGGGCAATCATTGGTGGTTAGAAACATGGGCCCAGCATTATAGGTCATTTGATTACCACAGAGACAGTAGAAATACAAATATTTACATGAAATCTTCCAGTTTTTAAAAGTTTGCAACTAGCTCAGTTTTTTAACAGCTGGGCTGCCAATTTGCAAGTTCTGTCTTGGAGAACACTGTATTCTGTTTAAGTGAAAACACTCATTAATTGACTTACCAGATATAATATACCCTGTCAAAGACGGCTGGCTCTCTGAGAATCAGAGCCTCCTGCAATGCATTTAAGGCCGGCTCCATGGTTGATTCAGAAGGCACTTTGTGGCTTTGCCATGTCTAGGCATCTCATTTCCAACATCAGTCATCATCAGGAAAAACAGAGAAGAGCTTTCTGGGAGCTGAAACCCTCTGCTTGTCTGTATTCTAGAGACAACTACATTGCTTTTTTTATGACTGCATCTATTTGCACGCCTGTGCTCATTTCCTCTCAGCCTCCTGCACTGAGCGATTGCTCTGCTGGCCTCTGGGCAAGAATCAGAGAACTCCGAGGCCAGGTTTCCCAGCCCTTTAGACTTTGTACAACCTTAGTGGCTTGGCAGAGCCCAGACCCAGGGAGCTGAGGGCCAGACAAGGAACCACCACACTCCTCCAAAGCCCCATATCATGTTTCTACCATTCTTATGGGCATTATTAATACTTGATGGTAACAAGGATTATGTATTGAGCCTCCAAGCTAGGCATTTGATGAGCTTGCTGAACTGTCACAACAATCCTGCAAAGTAGATAGTTGCACAGATTATCAGGAGAGTTAATGGCTATAACAAGACAACAGCAAAAAACCCTGTGGTTGAGCACAAGGAAAGTTTATTTCTTGCTCACCTCACAATCCAATGTGGTTTGGATTAGTGGGGGTCGGAGAGCTCTACTCCATTAAGTTATTTGGGGACCAATGATCCTTCTTCCACCTTGTGGCTGGGCCCTCCTCTGGGATCTCAGGATTCTTTCTATTCAGTGGAGGATGGGGGAAAGAGAACAAGAGTTGCACATGGGAGATGTTTATCAACTGGTCCTAGAAGATCACTTCTCCTCCTGTCCAATGGACCAGAACTCGGTCATGCAGCCATACCAAACTGCAAATATATTCAGGCTATGTGCTCAGGAAGAAGAGGGGAGCCAGAGACTGGTGAGCTCTAGCAGCCTCCTCCACAGCAGTTATTCCCATTTCCCTGCCAAGGAAAATAAGAGTCTGAGAAGTTACATCACTTGCCTAAGGTTTATATGGCAGAGCTGGGCCTCAACCTGGGCTGGCCTGGCCCTAATGTCCTGTTTTTCATTGCCCTACTTGGTCCTTTTTGCATGTCCCATTCCATCTTATACTGCCAGTATTAATCAATGTGACATACCCACTCCCCTAAGAGCACTTGCATCTGGAGATGCTCCCCCTTTCTCTCTCAATAAATATTTTTTAAAAACCATGTGTTTTTTATTTACCATTTGTATTGGTCAGCTAATGCTGTATAATAAACAATACCCAAACTTAATAAATTTTACAAGTTATTTATTATAACTTACATATTCACAGATCAGTTGGGGTTTGACTTATTGAAGCTGGTCTTCACTGAAATTAACTCTGAGATGACAGTGTTTCTTTTTTTTAAAGATTTTATTTATTCATTCACGAGAGACACACAGAGAGAGGCAGAGACACAGGTAGAGGGAGAAGATGAGAGACTCGATTCCAGGATCCCAGGATCACAACCTGAACCAATGGCAGACACTCAACCACTGAGCCACCCAGGAGTCCTGTTGACAGTGTGTCTTATTCTTTAGAACCACTGGTATGTTTTTCTCATGGCAATGACAGAAGTGTGAGAGGGAGTGAAAGCAAATTATTTAAGGCCTAGTCTTAGAACTGGCCACTTTTGTACACACTTTATTGATTAAAGTGAGCCACATGGCCAACCCTGACCTCAGTAGAGTGGAAAAATATACTTTGCTTCTAGCAGGGCAACTGCAAAGTCACACAGCATAGGGTGCAAATACAGAGTTGGGTGAATAATGCAGTGTTTCACATGGCTGTACCTGTAGTACCTGGCGCACTGCATTGTATATCGGAGGTGTGAAATAAATGTTGTTTGAATAAATCTAGAGGGTATTCCTAGAAATTAATCTCTCTGAGTGAATAAAAACCCCACCAGTTGATAAGGATTGACTAATATGGAAGGATCATATATAAAAGACTGATTTGTATTTGTTCTTTCTAAATCTTTCCCTTCCTGCAGTTCAAGCAGGGAGCTGGGTGGACTTTGTGTGCCTACTTACAGGGTGGAAGAGTTGAAGCAAACTGGAGCTAGTTTTTTCCATCTTCTGTTCATATCTCAGCCATTTGAAGAGAAAAATGACAGTCTCCCCAAAAAAGAAGAGAGGAAAGATAGACTTTTGAGAGGGGAAGACTTAACTAGCCAGGAAGAGGACCACTGAGCATGGAATGCAGCAGACACCCACACACTGCTCTGTGGCTGATTCTGAGAAGACGTAGGAGCTTCAGGGAGGGCAACTGTTCAAAGTTCCTAAGATAGACAGATCCTGGGCCCATCCACCAAGATCTCCACACCCTGTGACACCAGACACAAGTAGTTCTGAATACTAGAGTCCCCACAGACTAGGACAGTGAGAACACCTGATCAGTTGAGCCTCCCAAATCCTGTTAAGGAGTCCTCGGTATGGTTGGTGACTAAATTTCCCACATTGGGTAAGGGTCTAGTATCATAATTAAGATGATTTAAAGAAAATCATCTTAATGATTTTAAGGAACGCTACACATGTGAGTTAGGTAAGTTATTCACACTTGTTAAACTATGAAAATTGTAGCTGGGAATTGGCAAACCAAGGCTCTTTGAAAGCTTAATGTAATAATAGTATTTCAACATTTTGAGGACATTTGTTACCATTTTCACTTGAAACCTTGCAGATCCATACAAAGGCCTGCAGGAAGTACTAGGGGAGAGATGCTAATAATAAAATCAAGAACCTTTCTCCCTCCCTTGCAGGGTTTGGGGGCTCTTTTGTAAAACCCACACAATCCCAGACTGTGAAGTTAAATTGGCAACAATGTTTAAATTATGCAGGCTTCCAGCTGTGCTGTGATATTTGCACACTTTCTAGGAAGTGACTAATTATAATTATTGCTTTAATACAAAAGATACCATCATTAAAAGAAAAAGAGAAAATAAATCTTACGTGTTTAGATCTTATTCTCCTAGCATCGGCTATTTTCATTCACTTACGCTGGGATTGCTAGCTAAAGGACAGAAGGGACATGCTGATCTTCACACTACATGTGAGGAAATGGATTTAAATGTTTGTGGGTCAAGTGAGGACACCAGACACAAAACAATTCCGAAGACTAAGAATCTGATGTCAGCCGGTCACTTCACCAGGAGGAAAGGAGGGAGGAGCAGAAACAAGGAGCAAGCCATCAGCAGAGCTGGGTTCTCACCCCGGCTCTCCCCCTCATCATTTGTGGAAATTCATTTAGCTTCTCTGTGTCTCAATTTTCTGACCTGCAAAGTGGAACCAACAAAGCCTGCCCTAGTTGTTTGTTAAGGGCTGTGTGTGTGCGCGCACATGTGTGCATGTGTGTGTATGAGAGAGAGAGAGAGAGAAGAGAGAATATTTTTTCCCTAAGACACAACCACTATTTTTTGAGGGCTCACAGGGTGCCAGGCCTTAGGCTGGAATCTGTGGGTTTGAGTATAAAGAGGAAACACACAGCACTTCCCTTCCTTTGCCCCTTCAGCCTTCCTACTTATCTTTATTGTGGTGGTTTTCCCTCTCACTACTAGGGACAGGATCCAGGCCTAGTCCCATCCCCAGCACCTGCCATTGTGTCTACACAAGGTAAACACTCAATAAATATTATTTGGAAGAAGGAAGAAAGACACATTGTCTCATACTGATAGAGAATGATTTCAGTGTGTTGCTCTTGCCTCATCTCAACCATCAACTCTTTGAAAACAAGGGGCGTGTCTGACATTTCTGACTTACTACAGTGCCCCGTGATTCTGCACATGCAATTGTTCATACATTTCCATGAATACTAATTGAGTCCTATCCTGAAGAAGGCTCTGTAGTAGGTGCTGAGGGCACAGCACTGAACAACACAGTCGCCCATCCAGGCTCGAGGGACTTAAATCAGAAAGGTGGAGACACCAATTGTCAGTGAATCACCTAACCAAGAAAAATCCACCTGTAAATTGTGAACAGTAAATAATGCAGCAAACAAGCACTAGTCACTGCCTATTGAAGACCACACTCCTTCTTTCTTTTGCTAACACAACTCTGAATTTGTTTAGGAGCCATATCCCCAGTTCTAAGTAACTCAAGAAAATGTAGAGGGGTTGAACTAAACTGTCTGGATACTTCCATTTCCCTGCCACTCATGGGTCTGGAGTGGACATGGGACCCAGTCTTGGCCCAATAGGCTGCGAGGAAGAGTCTTCTGGTGGCTTCTGGAAAATATTCTCCTCCCTGATAAAGGAACAGCCCTTTTGCACTTTTTTCTATCCTTCCTGCTTGGGTGCAGTAGTGTGACAATATTTGCAGCTATGGCAGCCACCTTGTCATGCTAAGGGACATACTGTTGACACACGGATGATGACTGAGCAGCCATACTTGGGTTCCTGATGGCATCTGTTGGTGTCTCTAAAGAAGCCCCGTGAGTAGCTTCCTTTTTTCCCATTCTGAGTTCTGAACAGATTGAGAAATCAGATAATGGAGAAAGATGAAAGGAAAAATATCTTGGCTGCTAATAAGTGCTTGGGTATGAGATGTAACTTAATGGGACACCCAGTTGGGTTTGAGCCCCCAAGTTAGGCAGACTTGGCACTAGAATCACAGATCACAGCCCTAGAAGTAGAGACTGAGTCCTGCAGGGGGCACACTCAGCCCCAAGGGGTGCTTGGCCAAATTTACCAAACCCTTAAGCCACTCTTCCTCCCCAAGGATGAAGAGAGCAAAGGCGAAGAAAGAGATCAGGAGTTACAATGATTGAGCTTCTTCCACACAGAAGGAAACTTCAGGCAGGGTTACCAAACTCTGCTCCCTCACCCCAACCACAGAGTTGAGCCATGGCACCAACTCTAGAATTGCCTTCAATTCTCTTATTAAATGAGACTTATAGTCAATTGGAGAAGGACAAACATTATATGGTCTCATTCAATAGGGGAATATAAAAAATAGTGAAAGGGAATAAAGGGGGAAAGTAGAAAAAATGAGTGGGAAATATCAGAAAGGGAGACAGAACATGAGAGACTCGTAACTCTGGGAAACGAACTAAGGGGAGTGGAAGGGGAGGTGGGTGGGGGTGACTGGGTGACAGGCACTGAGGAGGGCGCTTGATGGGATGCGCACTGGGTGTTATTCTATATGTTGGCAAATTGAACACCAATAAAAAATAAATTTCTATAAAAATAAATAAATAAATAAATAAATAAATAAATAAATAAATAAATAAATAAGACTTATAAACCCTGATTCTTTTAGTTACTTTCAAGCAGGTGTTCTGTTCATTATAGCCAAAGTATCTGAAGGGTCTAAGCACCATAAAGGAAATGCAGAGGACAGTGAAAGGGCTGATACAAAGGGGAATTTCATTTTCATTTGCACAAGGGTGTAGGTAGTCATGGAAATCATCTCCAGACTTATGCTGTCCAAGCTGCTCTTGAAGGATGGGGCGGGGAAGGCTTCACGGACAAAGAAAACAGAAGAGAGAAGACCTCGAGGCATCAAAAGAAGGTCCATATAGCCTAAGTCGACTCAGTGAGAGTGAAATTTATGAGATATGACACCAGAGTAGGAGGCAGGTCCTGAATTATAGCTTCATAGACAGGATGTGGCAGGCTGGGCTTCGAGGAAGCCGGAACCCAGAAGTTTAGCATGCAAGAATTTTTTAAAAGATTTTATTTATTTATTCATGAGAGACACAGACAGACGCAGAGACATAGGCAGAGGGAGAGGCAGGCTCCCTGTGGGGAGCCTGACACAGGACTCAATCCCAGGACCCCAGGATCATGACCTGAGCCAAAGGCAGATGTTCAACCACTGAGCCACCCAGGCACCCCAGCATGCAAGCCCGTGTATTAAGGAGTACCTTGGGACCTCTCAAGTGTGTGAGAGAGAGAGAAAAAAAGGCAGGTTGGGCAGAGATAAGTTGAGCTATGATTCAGGTCCAACAGCAGCCTCAGTTGAACCATGGGGGAGTTCTGGATACAGATTAGCCTTCATCACTGTACCAAGATAGGTCAAGACAACCAGAACTTTGTACCCCCACATGGATCTGTCATCACATGTGGGTTACCTGGGAAAGGTGGCATGAAGCTGGGATTCTGCCTGAGGGGGCTAACAGCTGAGAGGGAAAGTTGCCCACATAAAGAACCACTGTTGGAGCCTCAGATATTTGAATAATTTGCCGAAAAGCTAAAGCACACCCTATGTGGCCTTGGCCTAATTTTTCAAGATCTTTGGGTTTCTGCTGCAAGATAGGGTGGGAGTTGGGCTTAAGGAACACTTAATGACTTCTTAGAGAGAGGATTAATGATTCCAGCAAAACTTGCACACCTTGAAAATCTGTACAGGTACAAACCCCTCCACTTGCCCTTTAGCCTGCTCACAAGCCGATGATTTACTGGTCTTGATGAGTTTTGTGAATAAAAGCAAAATCATAGCTACCAGGTCTTTCTGCTTTCTCACTAAACAGATTCACTAAACAGATTCATTGTTTTCCCTTCTGGCATTTTCCTTAGGCTTCTTATCAAGGCTGACTCAGCCATTGCCTTCCTTCAGAATTCCCCACCTAGCTTTGGACTCTTTGAATCAGGCTCCAGCACATATTCTCGGTGCCTTTATTAATATGCATTATGTCAACTTCTCCTGCAAAGAATTAGCCACCCAATTTCTGAACCATTGCCTCCATGATTGGAAGGGATGCCTTACAGCAAAAACACTTAGACATTGGAGACTGAGTTCTGTAGTTGGCATCTGATGGGATTTTGGGTCTCCACAGCTCTCCCTTATTCAACTGGTAACTGTTCCTCCCATCTTTTGGGGACCCACCCCTTGGTGTATGTTATCAGTCACATTCCATACTCTGGCCTCTGGGGTTGCCAAGGTCACATAAGATGCACCAATAAGAGGATTAATTTCTTCTGGACATGGCGATTGGTTCAATAATGAGCATGTGGCCTCAGGTGAACTAATCACTGCTCAGCTTCTTCTATTCTAGTCACAGTTTTGGATGAACCTGGAGCTGCTGGTGGCTGGCCACCCAGCCAGAGGAAGAATAAAGCCCCCACAAGAAGGGATAGCAGAAAAAGGAGTAGAGAGACAGGACAGCATTTGAGATCCCTTGTGACAGATGTCCTGGAGGCCAACCCATTCCTCTCCTTGATTATGCAGGGCCCCAAATTCCATGTCTCTCCCCAACCCCATGCTTTAAATTTTTTTCTTAAATGAGTTTTAATTGAGTTTCTGTTACTTGCAGGGAAAGATTTCTGACCAATACAGACCCCAAGCCATGACCCCATATGTGTAGTCATATCAAATATGAGCACCAAAAGATTCATGTGATTCATTTATTCATGTGATCATTCAACAAATGTCTATCAAGTGCCTAGTAGTTCAAGAAGATATAAAAATAGAAAATTAATACAAAGAAGATGAGCAAAATCTCATAGACAATTCTATATCATCTAAGTCAGTGCCAGGCATTTTCTCTGCTATGTCTGTGCCACAGGAGACAGTAAATTTTTCAGTGACAAATCCCAGCAGACAGTGAATGGCCATTTGGCAGGGGAAGATGCTATAGATATTTTCAAGCATTAATGGAGAGTAAGAGTCAATGAGTTTTAGGATTCTTTCAATTATGACATTCTAGGGTGGAGGTTTCCATGTCTTGACCAACCAATTATGAATTCTGTCCGTTCCAGCTCATGGAACAAGGGCATTCTGCATTGCAGCACGCAGTAGGTGCTCAGTAAATGTGGGCAAGCGTTAGGTGGGAATCTCCTCTCCCCCCTGCTTCAAGCTTACAAGTGGAGGGACTGTCACTAGAGTTAACATTTTGCCCTCCTTCCCCAGAGGAGGATTGCCCTCCTTACCTGATTGGTAAATTTAAGCTGAGGTAAGCATCCTCAGTTTCATCTTTCTCTCTCTCTCTTTGGGGTCCAGGTGCTCACAAAACATTCTCATCAGCTCTAAGCAGATCTATCCCTGCAGGAGAGGCCTACGTTTTGGGAATTAAGGTTTAGTACTCGGAGTGTTCGCAAGCAATTTGACCAGATCTAAGCCATGCTTATTGTTTTATCAGCAGTAAAGCTGACATTTTTATCTCCATCTGCCTGACTCCTTGGGGTTTTTCTCAATTAATTAGGAACTTGGGCAGGGAACAGGGGTGTCATCTATTAGCTGCCTAAGTCCCAACAGTAGAATTATCTTACTATCAGACAAGGCCCTCCCAATTCAGTTTACCCACCTTGTCAGCCTCTTCCCACTACCTCCTGTCCTCCTTTCTATCCTCCAAGAACATCAGGGTGCTGGTCATTTCTTTCATACTTCTTGCTATTTTGTGCTTTTATGTCTTTAATTATGTTATCCCTTCTGCTGGCATAATGGGGTGCTCAGTGGGGTGAGATAGTGGGGTGGATGATATAGTGGGGTGCTCAGCCCCACCCCACTATCTCATCAGCTGATGCTTATCCATTATGTGTCCATAATGCCTCATCTCAAGGAACACTTCATCCAGGAAGTCTTCCCTGGCTGTCACCTTCCCACCAACCTGGGCTCAGTTTGAATACATTTGCCATATTGTTCTAAAATGTCAATCTCTCACCACTAGATTGTGAGCTTATTAAGGTGATTGTGACCTTATTATTCATCTCTGAATCCTTCAGAATTCAGAACCTTTCACAGAGGACATGCATGGTAAATGTGTGTTAAATTGATGCATAAATTAGCCAATAGTGGGCAATACCCATTGCTGAGGCCACGCAGAACTGGAAAGGGTATTTCCACCAACCAGAGGTCAGGAGCAGAATCAAAGTTATAGACAAGATGACAAGGTCAAGAATTTAGTCCTTAGGACAAGACAAGGCAAAAAATGACAAAGTAAACAGAGGTAAAAACAGACAGATGGAAGAAGAGGCTGAAAATGAACACAGTATAAGGAATAGGCCAGGGCAAGTAATACAGAACGAAGGCTGTGAAGGGCAGGGGAGCCTGGTACTCACCTGTTACATAGTGCCAAGTGTGTGGTCAAGGGAAGGGACAGAAATCCCTAATATCACAAGCAAAGATATGATGACAGTGGAGTGCAGGGGAAAAAAATCACAAGAGCAGAAGAATGTGGAGCCTGGTCCCAGCTCTGCCACTAACCACTCACATGAGCTCGGACAAATCACCTCCTATTCCTCCAACAGAGTTTTCTCATCAATGGGCCTGAATAGCATGTCCTAGATCACTTCTTACTTACTTCCAAGTCAAATGACTGCAGAGGATTCTTCTGTTACATAAATAATATTTAGTCACCATGTTAGTCTTTATATTCAATCAACCAAAAGTACTACCTCTGTTTTGATCTCAGTTCTGAAGTCAAGGGGATTATACTCCATTATTTTTGTGATCCCTTCCAGCTATAAAATATTTAGTGTGCTATAATTTTATCCATTCCTTGAGCACATAGTTTTTGTTCCTCTCTGAACTTGGCACTGCGGCACTCTCTGTTCTGAGTGAATTTATAATCTAGTTGAAACAACAAGAGTAATATCTTCAAAGTGATTGAGAGGTAAATGCAAGTCATTGTATAATTTGGTACTAAATTATGTGTTCAAGACAATAAGAAATTGATAGAAATGAAGAGGATCAAGAGGGGTTGAAGGTAAGGTCAAGGAAGGTTTCCTGGAGGGAGAGGGCCTGCAAGGGTGAATAAGGCATAGTAAGAAAAAGGGGAGATAGAGACGGCAGATGGATGAATGGATGGATGATAGATAGATGGATGGATGGATGGATGGATGGATGGATGAAGTAGGACGTTCTTAAGAGGTATAGCCTAAGCAAAAGCAAAAACTTAAAGATGATCATGAATTTGTGTGGGACTCACTATGGAAACCTGCCCTGGTAGAGTAAGAATAAGGAAAAGGATGGAGGTTAATATTGGCTGTGTTCCTACTGTGTGCTGGGTGATTGTAACTGAGATGTTTGATGTCTGCACTCCTACAGGCCCTCAATCTAGGAATCACCCCTGTAGAGAGCTGAGGAGGCGTGCCTACCAAGGGTCAGGTTTGTACCATTGACCAGTTTCACACCTTGGTCACAGATGACTGGATCAGGGATGGACATTGGACCTAAACTCAGTCAATCCAGTTCTTCTTCCAGAAACACAGTATTGGACACAGGAAAACAGAACAGGACTTTTCAGTGACAAGGCCAGGGTATGGAAAGTTCGAGAGAAAGGGAAAATACTGAGAGATGGAAGGGAGCTGAGGAAAGCTAAGGAGACCAGGCTGCAGAGAGCAAGGACAGGGAGAATATGCACAGAGGAAATGTTGGGGCACCCTTGACAGATTTGCTGGCTCCTGGAGATGAAGCATGTACCTGGAATCTGACAATCCCATTCCTCTGTATTTTATTTCCTATTCCTTGATTTTGGCCAAACCGATGTAAGTGGTTTCTTGTTCCTTACAATAAAAAGAGCCTTTACTAGGACAGTCTGTTCACATTTTTCCCAGTTAATCCTGATGACAATTTAATGAGATAGGTATTATTTCCACATTATTAAAATGGCTACCAAGACTTAGAGAGGCAACGTGACCTGCATAAGCATTCAGCTTAGTAAGTGATTAAACTGGGATTGGAATCCAGGCCTGTTGGCCTCCAAAGACCTTCCACTTCACCACACACCATCCTGAGGGACCTTTGAGAATGTCAGAATCAACAGCAGATCCCAAGAACACTTTCTCTGTAACTTGCACTAAACATCTCCACTCTGAGGAGTATGCTGTGTTTATTCACAGGCCCGTTCACTAACTTTCACTAATTCTGAGATTCTCCTGTGGTGACCTAGAAAGCTTACTTAAAAACACACTAACTCAGAACTTATGAAAAGTCAGATACTGTTATTAGTGACTTTTAACGAGTCAAATTTAAAGCAATCTTGTCTTCCAAGAATATCCAGAGTCTAGTGAATAGAGAGAAGCTGGTTAAAATTAGTGGAATTTTTCCAAACCAAGGATATTAAGAATTTCCTTAATGTGGGGTTCATTCATTCTAAGCAATATTTATTCCATGGTAGCTATGCCTAATTCTTATATTTTAATGACCCATGACAAATACACCTTCTTCGTGCCGTATTCATTCTCGTCAGACTCAACCCTTAGAATCCTCTCAAATACCGTATTACTCCAACCTCTAAGCCATAATATGTGTGAAAATTCATTTCCCTCTGCCTGTCCATTTGGAAAACATCCATTCTTCCCTCAGGATTCAGTTTAAAGAGTCACCTCCTCCACCGAGCTCTGGCCACTAAATATCTGCCTCTTGCAGGTCAGGTGTTTCCTCTAATGACCCAGGAAGCTCTGACCTCAACTCTCATCCTTCTATGTTGTGATTGTCTCTTTGCTGACATGATGAGATGTTCTCCCTCCCAAGCTGAAACCATGCCCCATAGGGTTAGTGAGGTTGAAACTAGCAGAAAAATTAATGCTTGTTTTTCAGAGAACTTTTCCCCTAATCAGCTGTCATGTCTTTTCAAACCCTACTAGCAAATCCACAAGCTGTCTCTGCAGAAGCCTGGACTCAAGGTCAACAGATACGGTCCCAACCTAGGAACAAGCAGGGCCCTGCATTCCCTACCAGAGATACCAAGCCCAAGACCCCCTCTAGTTCCTAGTGGCTCTTGGAGCATGCTCACAGCCCCTTCTCCTTGTGCTAAAATAACTTCCTGAGGTCAGAAGCTGAATTTTGCCTCATTCTGATGTTAAGTCTCCACCCTAAAGTGAACATGGGATGTATGTCACATATATATTTGTTCTATGTGCATGCTCCATCCTTCCTCATGAGCAGTTATGTTTTCCCACACTTTTCATCAATATGTACATAATCTCAACATCTATGATTACAAAAAACCTCTATGATTATACTTGTTCTTTTCCTCTTTGAGGAGGTGGATTTGAGGCTTGCCCTCTAGTCTCCTCATTTGGCTGTCTCTTGCATAATCCCCTTCCTTGCTGCATACGTGACGTCTCAGTGATTGGCTTTGTTGGGCATGGGGTAGACAGACAGGGTTCAATAACATTGCCAGAGCATCTCTCTTTCTTTCCCAAGTCCCACCTTTCCCACCCCAACACCCCCTCCCCTGCATCCTCCACCTAATGGGAAAGTAATTGCTGATCTGCTGCACTTGAGAAGTTGATTAGGCCACATTTCATTAGTGAGTGAGGTTGCCATGGTCAAGACCATTTTAGAGGTGGTTAGGAGGGTCAGGATTTTCCTAGGCTTCTGCTACCAACAGAGGGTCTGGGAAGTGACTCAGGCAATCTTCTTTTCTTCTACTTCTTCTTTTCTGTACAGTTGGTAAAGTAAGAGAATACACAGCCATGCGTGACAGAGACTGGGCAGCCCTGCCCTTGGCCCAACCATCTGCTCTCTATACCTGTGCCCACACAGGTAAGCTGGGTGGGGTGTGCTCTGTGGGCTACGCTGTTTTTTAGGGGGGAAAAGCAGAAAGTTCTTCTCAGATTTCCCTAGCTGAAATCCATTGTTCCAGCTCTGCTTGCAGAGAAACCCTAATTTGCATGAATGGTGGTGGGGTAACTGGACACCTGTTCATCTATTAATGAAATAGAACTTTGTTTTCTATTTAGGTCTTTTTACTTGTATAAATAGATTCTTAGAGTTAGAATTCTTGGACTAGAAGACTCACAGAGCAGGATGTGGCACTAACTTCTCACCCCACCACCCCTACAACACCCTTCTTTGTGAAATGGTCTAGTCCAGTGATTCTCAGTCCTGGTTGCATGTGAGACCCACCTTGCTCACCAGAAATCCCTGATTCTAATGTGAGGCTAAATTTGAGAACACTTGGAAAGGAGAGCTGAAGGATTCCTCTCACCCCATCCCACCTGAGAGCATGAATTCTGCTATGAAGCAGTAAAAGAGAAGCTTCAGGAATCACTAGATTTAAGTAGAGCTCTGAGCGACTTTGACTTACTGCATCTCCTGTGCCACAGACCCACCATCTGTAAAGTAAAAGGTTTCCCTGAGAGCTCACCTGTTGACATACTGGAAGTCATGGATACCCTTGAAATTTTCATTGAAAACTATGGACATTTCCCCAGGAAGAAGACGTTCGTCCACACTCATATATTTGCATAGGCTTCTAGGGTGCTTGGACTCCCTGAAATGCTGGACTAAAGGACATTTATCCAGCTTTCAAGTCCATAATCTCAAACTTTTCAGCCCCTACCAGATAGGAGCACTGGGCCAGCCCAACCTCATTCCCTTTCCACAGTGATTCAAAACATATATGCTGTATCTTTGAACACCAGCATCAGCAGAGCGCTCACACGGGAGCAGTGCGAAGCTTCTGGTGACAGCAGTGGGAACCGCAGAGCCAATTTTTAATCAAATATTGAGACCTATTAGGCACCAGGCTCTGGGGGTATAGTGGTGAAGAAAACAAAACTGGGTATGATACTATATGTTGGCAAATCGAACTTCAATTAAAAATATATAAAAAATGTATTTAAAAAAAGAAAACAAAACTGAATCCCCACATTTATCCCTGATGGGGGATTTGTATGAGGATGTAGGCTCATTCAGTGGAATTCCTCACTCTACTTAAAAATATGTTTCAAATGGCTGAAAAAAATATAGCTGGCTTTTTATAAATAAATGCAGTATTTTCCTTAAAACTAGACAGGTGACTTTACACTTGGCCCACACTTTTGAAGGTCCCATTCTGACCCTCCTCTGCCCCTGTCCGTCTACACAGAGTGAGGAGGAGTCCATGAGGCTAAGGCCCCATCTTCATTCAGAGGTTTCATGCCGCCCTCCTATACCATGCTCTTGTTATCGATGATCCACGTCCCCCACAATGTCCCTGAGTCGGTTTCCAGAGCCTTGCAGTCTTCTCCTCCAGACCCATCCTCCCAAAGCTGCGCTACAGGATGGGTGGCCCTAGGGGAGCTGTTTGTTAGGGGTGTGGAAGCAGCTAGCATGTGCAGGCTGGCATGTCCATGGGAATGCGTGAGGCTCCCTGCACAGATCCAGAGCTGGTAAGGAGTAGGAAACAGAACATATCTAGTTAATAGTCTCTTAGCTGGATTTATAACTTTAAAATATTTATATAAATGGTGTTTGGGCCTCTCTGTATATCTTTGTTTCCAGGCCCCTCAAATGTTAGGGGAGGGTCTGAGGAAATACACATGCGGTATGAATCCACCCAGGCTGCTTTGGCTTCTCACAGCTTTCCCTCACCAGTCCCTTATAATTATGATGGTGATGGTTAACCTTTTAAAAGTAAAATTGCCAAACTAAAGTAACATACACTGCCTGTCAACTATACTTCAATAAAAAAATAAAATTCTTATCAAAACATAAGATAATACAACTCTTATTGAAGTGTAACAAACATACGCAAAAGTGTGCAATCGTAGGGTAAAAACATCCTCATAACAACCAACTGGATCAAGACACAGAATATTACCAGCCTCTGTGTCCCCTTCCATGACTACTCCCTCCATCCTTTCCCAAGGTAACTAACATTCTGTCTTACTTTCGGCCTATTATTGAAATTTATATAAATGGAATCCTATGTTTTCTTTTACGTCTGGTTTCCTTCCCTTGATATTATCTTTATGATATTCATCCATGTTACTGCAGGTAGAACTAGATCATTCATTTTTACTGTTCTCTAGATTTCCATTGAATGAATATACCCCTCTCACGTGCCTATCCTATTGCTGACGAACCTCTAGATTGTTTTCACTTAGAAATGCTAAGAGTAATGCTGCTATGACCATTCTTGTTCGTATCTTTGGGTGTCCATGTAGACTCATTTATGCTGAGTATATACTCCTAGGAATGGGGTTGCAAGATCTTAGGGTATGTAGAGATTCAGCTTTACTAGATATAGCAAAAAGTTTTCCCAAGAAGTTGTGCCAATTTCCATCTGTACCAACAATGTATGAGAATCCTGATTGCTCCATATTCTTGCCAATTACTATATCAAGTATTATCAAGTAATATAATCAGGTTTTTTTCATTTTAGACATTTTGGTGGGTGTGTAGGAATATTTTGCTGTGGCTTTAATTAGCATTTCCTATGAATATTGTTAATATTATCAATATGTAATAATAATGTGTTTGCATATTCAGTAGCTATTTGAATATCCTCTCCTTTTGTAGCGTCAGTTTACAAAAAATTGGGTTCTGTTTTTTCCTTTCTGATTTGTAGTTCCTAATATAGTCCCAGATACAAGTGCATTGTTGGTTGTATCTAATACAAATATCTTTTCCTATTCTTTGGCTTACATTTCACTCTCTTAATGGTGTCTTTAGATAAACAAAAATTCTTTATTTCAAAATAGTTCACTGTGTTAATCTTTGCGTTTATGGCGAGTGCCTTTTGTGCCATGTTAAAAAAAAACAACTTGTGTGCCATGTTAAAAAAAAACAACTTGTGTGCCATGTTAAAAAAAAAAAACAACTTGTGTCCATAGAGACTATGAAGGTCCAAAAATATTCTTGAATGTTAATCTCTAAAGACTTTATCATTTGTATTTAGATCTATAGCCGACCTGTACTTGAATGTTGTGTGAAGGGGAAGCCCAAGATTTTTTATAAGCATAATTCCTTGACATAACTGGACCATTTATTAAAATCCCTTCCTTTCTCCATTGCTCTGCAGTGCCACCTTTACCATAAATCAAACGCCCACAGATGTGTGAATGTGTTTCTGGATCATTTTTTCCTTTCATTAGTATATTTATCTATCTCTGTGCCAATTACCATATTGTCTTAACTACTTTAGCTTTATAACAAGCCTGGATTTATCAATGTTGTTCATCAAGATGATCTTGGCCTTGCTGAGCACTTTACACGTCCGCGTAAATTTCAGAGTCAGCTTGTCACATTCCAGAAAGAAAAAAAAAAAATACCCTACTGAGATTTTGATTGGGATTGTATTGACCCTGTCGATCGATTTTCTGAGAATTGGCATCTTTACTAGAATGAGCTTACCAATTCATGAAAAGGGAACATCCTTCTGTTGGGGCATTGTTTACTTTCTCTCAGTAATAATTTGTACTTTACAGCAGAGAGATCTTGCATTTCTTTCATTCCATTTATCCTTAGTATTGGATATATTTTGGTTCTATTGTAAACAGAATTTTTTAAAGTAATTTTTAAAAGATTTTATTTATTTATTTGAGAGAGAGAGTGAACAAGTGTGCACACAGAGTGAGAGGGAGAAGCAGACTCCTCACTGAGCAGGGAGATGGGGTGTCTCTGCTCCTCTTGTCACATTTGGGGCTTGATCCCAGAACCCTGGGATCATGACCTGAGCCAAAGGCAGATGCTTCACTGACTGAGCCACTCAGGTGCCCCTAAAAAGTAATTTTTATCTGTAGTGCAAGATAATAGAGATACAATTTATATTATACATATTATATTTATTACATTCAATAAACTTGCTATAATTCATTTGTTAATTCTGGGAGTTATCCATAGATTTGTTCAGACTTTCTATGTTCATAATCTTGTTATCTATGAATATGACAATTTCCAATTTTTAAGCTTTTATGTATTTTTTCTTTTATTTTTTGTGTTTATTCTTTCTTTTTCACCAGACAGTAGTATGTGTTGAATAGGAGTAGTGATAGGAAACATCCTTGTTTCACTTCTGACCTCAGGGGCAAAGCTTTCAATATTTCATCATTAAGCATGATGCCTGTGGATAGGTTTTCTATAGATACCTTTATCAGCTTCAGGATGTTGACTTCCATGATACATTTATTCCAACTATTTGCTCCTGTGTGGAATAAATGTGGTAGAGCCCATATAGCTTTGCTGTTGCTGCAAGCAGACCAGAGTGCATTTCTACCCCTCTTGGATTTGGGGTTGATCATGGGACGTTCTTGCGGTTGGCCGTGTGGGGTGTCTTGACAAATGGGATCTTAGTGAATGTGACATAGAGACTTGAGATATGCTTGCGCTGTGAGTTTGCATTCCTGTACTCCTGCCATCACCATGAGAACACACCTGGGTAGCCCAAGCCATAGAATGTGATAAGGGGAGCAGAGACACCCCAGCCAATGCATGGATCCATACATTCAATCATAGCCACTCCACTCAACTCTCAGATGTATGAACAATAAGTGTTTATGGTTTTACATCACAAGTATTTCATGATTGTTATCTAACAATAGCTGGTGAAACATCTTTTATCTCTAGTTTGCTAAGAGTTTTTAACATGAATAGATGTACAGAAGCAGATTTATACTATAGCTAATGAGGCTTTAGCTTTAGGTTGCCTGACTTCCAAGGACCCTCTTCAAGGCTCAGGGAGAGGCCCTAGCAGTGTGTTTACATGAACAGATATTTTGTTAAATGTGAAAAAGATATACTTACTACAATCAGGTAAGATCACTGTGTTTTTCCACCCCAGCTTTGATTACACTTCTCTTTATGTCAGGTAGCAGATAAGTGACCATGAGCATTTTGTGGGATCTAGTGAAGGAGAAACTGAATTAGGAATGCACTTAGTTTTGTGTTCAGTGGGATATACTTACATAGTTTTCAGTCATGTCTGTGAATAGTTAAATTATTGTTTGCTGTCCTATTGTAGGAATGACTTCCATGAATACTCCTATTGATTAATGACTGTCATTAAAATTCAAAGACTACTTAAAAATAGCCACTATGCAAGAAAAATGTTATATGCTTGAAATGTTAAAGCTCATGTACAAAAGAAACTTCATAGATTTCCCCCAAATTGACAACAATCCTAAATATTTGTATTTCATTACCAATAACAAGTTGTGAAGATAAAATATTTTTCTAATGTATTTCTAAATATTTAATAAAATTTAAAAAATAAATCATGCTAGAAAAAAGACCAAATTATCTTTTCATTCTCTCTATAGAAAATATTGCAAAAATAAGTGTCAGAAAAAATAGTGACTGAAGATTCATTCAGTGAAAAAATGTAAGGAAAAATATTATAGAGTTAGGTCAATTAAGTGGTAAAAGTAACTTATTATTATTTTGGGCTTTAGAACTTTGTGGAATTTATCAGCTTTTTACAATTTGTTATTTATTGGGATTTCTTATACTGAATAAACATTCACATCTGTGCCTTTTGTATTTTGCAAAATTTAATTAATATATTAGAAATTGGGGGTGACTGGGTGACTCAGTTGGTAGAGCATGTGACTCAATCTTGGGTTCATGAGTTCAAGCTCCATGCTGGACATGGAGTATACTTTAAAAAAAAAAAAAAGAAAGAAAGAAAAAAGTAACTATTCAGCTTCATGTCTTATAAACCTTCGATGCACTTTTGGATGTTTTAGCGAAAACTCCTTTGGTATCTATTTGATGCTTCTACGATTTTTCCCCTTTATTCCATGAATGTAGTAATGTACATTGATTACTTTTCTAATGTTAAATCTAACATTTATTTCTGGGATAAATCTAAGTTGGATGCAACATCTTATCCTTTAACTATGTGGCTGTATGTGATTTGCTAATATTTAGCTGAGGAGTGTTTAGATGTGCCTAATGCTTTACACTAAATTCATATTTTATTTGAGCTAATCTGAGTGGGTTTCTGTCACTTGGGATCAAATTATTTATGATCAAGCTCTATGGACAAGCCACCTTTCCCTCCAAAATGCTTCATTAGAGTAAAATGTAATAGCATCTTTTCCCCAGATAGGTATCATTTTTTCTTCCCAGAGCGTCTGATTTGATAACATCCCCATGATCTCATTTATTTCCCTTGTTTTTAAAAAGACATTCATTGGACCATTCTCTCCCACCCATGGTTCCAGCAAACCTACCTGTGAGAAATAAAAAAGACACATTCCAGCTTAAAGTAGGCAGCTTCAGAGAAGGAACGAAGTCCTCTAGCAAGGTCAGAATTCCACCAGGCTTGTGTTCTGAGGCCCAAAGCACAGCGTGAACAGGGGTGGTAATTGAGCCAGCTGCTGAGAGGCAGCAGCCACATCCCCCAACTCATTAATCTGCCTCTCTCCACTAGGAAAGGGACCCACAGCTTCCATTTCAGCAGCATGAGGGAGTATACCATTTTCATGCATCAGTCCATAAAAATCTCCTCCTGGAGCACTTACCTAAAAAAATAAAAATACTCAAGGAATCAGTCTCTGCAGTCACACGTAGGTCTTTATTTAGCAAATCTCCTCTCGAAACATATCCAGCTATTTATTTTTCCCATCATTGGTCAAACATGGTATCCAGTGGTGGGTTCTTCTGGTCCATTCTAGTGGTTCACACTGGGACCTAGACTTCAGGAGAAGCCCATAGAAACGTGTTTGCCTGGTAGGGCATTGGAGGCAAGAAGAAAAGTGTCATTAGAGAGATGACCTTCAACTAGGGAGGCAACACTTCCTCTTTGTCAAGACAGAATGAGGAAGAGGCTGGCAGGTATTCATCATGTCCAATGGATCAAGACTCTATTCAGGTGTTCAAAGAGAAACTTGAGTTACCTGGAAGAAAGAAACTAAGGGGCCAGTAAGAACTTAACAAGAACACCAAAAACGATTTAGGCTGCTTGTCTCAGGATTCCACTAGACACTGATGATGGTGATGATGATGGTGGTGATGATGATGTGATAGTGATGATAGTTCATTTAATTGGGTATTATGTGTCAGATGATTTGTACACATTATCTCTAAGCAATCTGAAAGGCATGTCTTTTTCTTCTTTTTCTCCTAATTTTGCAGATGAGAAAAAAATTTAGAAAAGTTACATAATTTGCCCACAATTACTCTGTAAGTAGCAAAGCTAGGATTCTAACCCAAAGCCCATGCTCTTTTCAAAATACCCTATCTTCCAACTTTGCTTCATTGTCACATCAAAGTGGTAATAAAATGAGATTGAATCCACATTATAAGAGAATAACTATTCTCCCACAGAGAAACAAAATAAATACTATCAAACTACTAACCATATGGCAAGATATTAAGTGGGAAATTCCCTGCTTCCTAGAATCAACAACTAAGAGAGAAGAAAGGTTCCAAATACCCAACCTTCTAAATAGAGTTGGACAACTGGGCCACATATCCACCTGGAACTTCATAGCAAAAGGACTGGTTCTATATCAGGAGGAGAGAGGTTGTGGGGGAGTCACAGGCCTAGTGGATTCTACTGCATTTAGAGTCAGAGCCTTTTTCTTCCATGGTGGATGGGAGGGGTGCTTCCCCATTTCATAGCATAGAACTCTCAAATTTTTTAGTTTCAGGACTGCTTTACATTCTTAAAAATTACTGAAGGCCCTAAAGAGCTTATGCTTATGTAAGTTCTATCTATGAACATCCACAGTATCATAAATTAAAACTAGAAAATTTTATTTCCTTATTAATTCACTAAAAAAATAATAAACTCTTTACATGTTAGCATAAATAAAATTTTAATGAAAAATATATTTTCCCAAAAAATTAATGTGAAGAGTACCAATATTCTACACTTTTGAAAATTTCTTTCTTTTCTTTTATAATACACTTTAATTTAATAGAAAACAGCTAGATTCTCAGGTCTGCTTCTGCATCTTATATGTTGCATTAGGTTGCTTTGATCGAAGAACATGAAGAAAATCTGGCCTCACACTATTATGCAGTCAGAAAAGAGGAACATTCTAATAGCCTTTACATTACTGGGAATATTCTTCTTTGGTATTACACCAAAACTCAACAGGTGGTAATTTCTTAAGGGTTGTTTGCAATGTGGAATCTGAAACCAAATGTCTTTTTTAAAAAAAATTTGGGGGGATCCTTGGGTGGCTCAGTGGTTTAGTGCCTGCCTTTGGCCCAGGGCGCGATCCTGGAGTCCCGGGATCCAGTCCCGTGTTGGGCTCCCGGCATGGAGCCTGCTTCTCCCTCTGCCTGTGTCTCTGCCTCTCTCTCTCTATGTCTATCATAAATAAATAAAATATTTTAAAAAATTGTATTTTGTTATATTAAAATCCACCAGTCTATCTTGTACTCAGAACAGATCTTTTTTGCATTTCTTATAACATCATTTCTTGATCAGCCACTTAGAAATATTAGCTCACTGAGTTAAGCAGATATTTCAAATTAACATCCTTCATCATGCTAGTTACAAAAGCACATCTATTACCGCCACCTACACCATCAGAAGTTACAAAATCACATTCATTACCACCACCTACACCATCAGAAAAGTCGTTATAAGAAACTATCAAGCTCGTGGTTTCAGATGCAAGTCTTGCAAAATTCCAATTTCTGCTTGAAACTCAAGTTTTGGGGCACCTGGGTGGCTCAGTGGTTTAGCATCTGCCTTTGGCTCAGGGCGTGATCCAGGGTCCTAGGATCAAGTCCCACATCCGGCTCCCCTCAGGGAGCCTGCTTCTCCCTCTGCCTGTGTCTCTGATTCTCTGTGTGTCTCTCATGAATAAATAAAATCTTAAAAAAAAAAAAAAAGAAAACTCAAATTTTATCATTGGCAACAAATCCTGTCAGCTATTTTTCCTGGAAGTGACTGGCTCTCTTGGTATATTTTCAAGAGCTGCCAGCTACTCAAGTAGGAATAGCAATTGTTTGTATGTCAGTAATTTTTTAAAAATATTTATTTATTTATTTATTTATGGGAGTGAGAGTGAGAACAAGGGGAAGGGCAGAGGGAGAGGGAGAGAATCTCTAGCAGACTGTGCTGAGTGTGGAGACCTATGTGGGCTTGATCTCATGACCCTGAGATCACAACTTGAACTGAAACCAAGAGTCTGATGCTTAACCAACAGCACCACCCAGGCACCCTATCAGTCATTCTTTTAAAGATTTTTTTTTTTCATAGAGACAGAGAGAGAGAGAGAAGCAGAGACACAGGCAGAGGGAGAAGCAGGCACCATGCAGAGAGCCTGACGTGGGACTCAATCCAGGGTCTCCAGGATCACGCCCTAGGCTGCAGGCAGCACTAAACCGCTGTGCCACCAGGGCTGCCTATCAGTCATTCTTTTAAGTGAAAATGGCGTTTGATGAAAGAAGTGACTAGTTCAATTTATGACTCAATTGCAAGTGTTATTTTCTTAAGACAACCATCATATTTCATGTAGCAGAGGGGCTTTGCATGTACTTCCCACTTTATTGCACAGAATATTATCATTAAGACATATATCAAGGGTTAGGGATACTAAATTTAATCATTTTTACTGCTTCATCAAAACACTCTTAAGTGACACTAGAACTGTTTCAACTGGTGAGTGTGCAGTGGTGAAGAATCCAATGACCGCTAGTATATTCTAGTACCTTCAGGGGCTACCAACTTTAATCCATGCTAAGGTGTCAGCAGGTTTACCCACCAATTATTTTTGTGCCATCAGTGCAAATGTCAACACAGTGAAAAAAGCAAATATTTTATTGTGAAAATAATTTTTATCTTGGAGGTTCCTTGAAAGGGTCTTAAAGACCCCCATGAGGGCAGCCCCAGTGGCTCAGCGGTTTAGCGCCGCCTGCAGCTCAGGGCGTGATCCTGGAGACCCGGGATCGAGTCCCACGTCGGGCTCCCTACATGGAGCCTGCTTCTCCCTCTGCCTGTGTCTCTGCCTCTCTCTCTCTCTCCTCTCTGTGTATTCTCATGAATAAATAAATAAAATCTTAAAAAAAAAAAAGACCCCCATGAGACCACATAGAAGAACTGCCACACTATGAGAACTGTCCTAGCAAACTGAGGGGAGGTAAAACACTAAGAAAGAGGGAGAGGTACTTGCAAGAAAAGAAAACTGATTCCCTCTCTAGATGCTTGTGCAATTACAGCCACTGTACATACTGTGAGGGGATTCTAGGCAAACTCAACATGTATCCCCTGGAATTTGGGAGAGCCACAGCACAGGATTGTGCATTTTTGCCCTGTATTGGGATGTTTGGTGGAGAGGGTGAATTGAGACTGAGGAGCAGTGTGGAAGGGGAACTTTTTGGTAATTTGTCCACTCAAAGAGGGTGCCTTTTTATGGTCTGCACAAGACACAGTGTATCCTCAGTGGCAACTCTGGGTTGAGGGTGGGCATGCACCTAGAGGCTTCTCACCTGGAGACCTGTGAAGTCAGGAGGCTTGCTGGAGTGGTCTTGACAGGAGGAAAAGAAGGATCACAGATGGTGTACATAGGAAGAAAACGATGCATCTCCCACCCCAGCCCAGTTCCCTGTGGCCATGAGAGAGTCAAAGAGAAAGTCAGAGGTTCCCAGTGCTCCCAGTCAGGCAGCAGGGTTTAGAGGAAGGGGCAGATGATCCAAGGCTGCCCACAAAGTGAGGTGCCATTGTCATGAAATTAGAGGGTCAGGGACGGGAAGGGTCTAGATGAAGCTCAATATTACCTCTAGAAAAGCATACATGCCATCTACACAAAGGACACCTCATCAAACAGAGGAGACCAAGGGTATCTCCCCGCTCCCACTAGCCTCTCTCTTCTCCCTGATTCTCAATCTCCTACAGGGAATAGCCCCAGAAAAGGGAGGGGAAGGAAGTGAACCAGATGCTGCTCAAGCCCTCCTCCCCTTCCCCCCACCCCACCCAAAATCCCCAAAGTGCGAAGAAAAAGGAAGAGCAGCTGCTCATAGTCCTCCATCTCGGACAGGACAGCCCCCAGGGAGTCTGAAATGGACATTCAGAGCAAGAGTTTTAAAGTGGACTGAACAGAATTTCAATCATCCAATGTGTCAGGAAGGTTCTTGGATCAGCTTATGCACTTGAGAAGGGATCTCTTACCCAGTAGGGAAGAAAGATTTAACACAGTATAGCTGGGGACAGGGAATAAATAAAATTGTCACATGCTTATTCCCTGAAAGAGCTGAGACTCCTCAAATCAGTCACATTTAAACAAAGAAAACTGGCCGAAAGGAACAACGACCATGATTCCCTTCAGCCACACCCCTAATGAGCCCATGCAAATAAAAACAAATGTTTCATGCTCTTCCTGCCTTTGGCTGGAGAGGCTCCATGGAGTAATGCAGGGCACACTGGTTAAAATGAAGATACACAGCTTCTGTACCCCTGCCCCCATGCCCTTTTTTCCATTGTCAATAAATGTACAGACTTCACTTCCCTCTGACCAGGGGAGTGGACACCTGATTCAGGCTTGGCCGAAAATAACACCCCATTTTGTTACAACAGTTGGTGTATTGGGGGAAGTGGAGAGATACACACAACCGAAGCAGGCTAATCAGGGCCGCTCCAAGTAATTTGATCTATGGTTGCTAGGAGAGGGAGTTGCTCTCTGTTTTTCTAGAATAACAGAGCTCTAAGGATGGTCTAGCCTATTGCTGATAGAGGCCATCTTTAGTGGATGGAGCCTACATAAGAATGAAGAGCCAGGAAGCAAACAGAGCTGTGAGGTAGAGGTAGAGACAGAATACTGGGCCCTCGGGTGCCAGCTGTACCTAGACTGAAACCTACCCCATGGACTTCCAAGCTTAAGGCCTACTGCTCCCTTTAAGTTAAGCCGATTTGGGGTTTTATTGTCTCAGATGATCAGAGTCTGAATACACTGGATTCTAGATTTGGCTGTTTCACTTACTAATATTTAACCCTGGGCAAATTACTAGACTCTATTCATTTTTTCAGTTATTCACTCATTCACTTATAAAGTGGGAGATTCTGAACTTGGAACCCAAGGATGAAAGGTGGAATTATTTGATCCTTGTCTTTAAGGAGCTCACAGTCATCTGGGGAGACAAAAATGGGGGGAAAAGTAACTACAAAAACAATGAAAAATTGTTTTAAAATTCAAGGGGCATATAGAGAAAGCACATAAGTCTGTCTGGAAATATCAAGCAATGCTTTGAGCTTGTGAGCTGCTGCCAGAGACAAGGGCATTCCAGACAGAAGAGCATCTGCAAAGTCATGAAGGCAGGAAAGGGGTTAGTGCAGGACAGCCCTAGCATAGTGTGTGAGGCAGGGAGTGGGCCTCGATACGTCAGGACAGGTGGATAGAACCAGGTCATGAACTGTGTCATGCCAAGGATTTTAGTCTTGGTTCTGAAAGTCATGGTGAGCCACTGAAGGATTTTCTGTATGAGAGATGGAATAAGACTTGAAAGATTAAAAAAATCCAACGAACAAACAACAAAAACAATTACAAGTGATTGAAAGAAGGCAAGATGGGAGACAGATGAAATGGTGAATATGAGGTGTTGGGGAAATGGTGTTGAAGCTGTCCAAGTGTAAGACAGTGAGTGATTGGGCTAACTAGTGGATAAAGGAATTGAATAGACAGATGATGGTGGCTCTTTAGATGTGGGTTATCAGGGTGAAGACTGTATATTTCCTTGTCAGTTTCTGATGAAAATAGCTCTTGTATTTCTGAAATTCCCAGCATTATGGGAGTCATGGATCCCTTTAGAGAATTGAATGAAATCTATATACTCTCTTCCCAGAAATATTAACATGCATAATAATGATAGCTAACATTTTCCAAACATTTAATATATTCCAGGCACTGGTCTAGAAGCTTTATTTATTTTAATCATCACAGCAAACGCAGGTTGGTACTAACTAGGTTCATTAACTTGCCTAAGTCACATGGGAAGCAGCAAGGTCAAAATTTAAATCCAGGTCATCTGACTCAAACTCAGTGATATAATGGCTATGTTTCACTGTTCTCCATACGAGGGTGTGCAGGTTGTGCCTACAATTCAGGAGGGTTACAGATACCTCCACCCAAAGCTCATCCACTATCACTTAAATGTCCACAGATCCTGAGCTAAGAATGCCTGCTGTATCTGAAAGCCCTTGGTAAATTCCATGGAAGAAGATTGACAATGAGAATCATTGATCTTAGGTTGCCTCAAACCCCCCTCTCCTCACGGTGGCCAGAAGAAGCCAGCTTTACACCCTAACCCACTGATATTATGGCTCAATCTAAGGAAAATTCAAAACATTTTTCCCAAATAGATCCCCCATGAGATGTTAATAATATGAATATACTATCCATCTGCTTACGTACTATGTGTATATCTGTGCTTTATACATAAACATAGGTAAGATTTTTTTCAGCCCTCCCTCCCACCAAGAATTGACTTTTACCTGGTTAAGAGTATACTGTCCCCATTGAGAATATACACCCTAGCCCTAACCACCCACCACCTAGAGCTGTGCCCTGGTATTAATGCCCTTGTGTTCATATATTCGTGCCCTCCCTTGAGGGTAGACTGAATTTTTTTCCTATCATTTAAAAAAATTGTGGTAAACTACACTTAACATAAGACTTATCATTTTAAGTGTACAGTTCAGTGGCATTGAGTATATTCACCTTGTTGTACAACCATCAACACTATTTCTAGAACTTTTTCATCCTCCCAGAATGAAACTCATTAAACACTAACTCCTCCTTCCTCCCTCCCCACCAGCCCCTTCCAACCACTGTTCTACCTTCTTTCTGTCCTTATGAATTTGATTATTCCAAGTACCTCATCTAAATGGAATCATACAATATTTGTTCTTTTGTGACTGGCTGATTTCATTTAGCATTATGTCTTCAAGGTTCATCCATGTTATAACAGATAGCAGAATTTCATTCCTTTTTAAGGCTAAATAATATTCCATTGTATGTATAGACCACATTTTGTTTACCTGTTCACTCATCAATGGACATTTGGGTTGTTTGCACATTTTGGCTCTTGCAAATAATGCTGCTATGAATATAGATGTATAAATATGTGTTTGAGTCCCTGCTCTCAATTCTTTTGTATATATGCCCAGAAGTGGAATTGCTGGATCATATGCTGATTCTACGTTATTTTTTTTAAGGAACCACCATACTCTTTTCCACAGTGGTTGTACCAGTTTACATTCCCACCAGTGGTGCACAATTTCTCCTAGGCTGACATGGATTTGCTTCTAACAAATAGAACAGGAGAGAAGTGATGGAATGTCACTTCCAACATTAGGTTATAAAAAGGCTTGTCTTGGGTACTTTCTTGGTTTGTTGGCTCTAGGGGAAGCAGATTGCCATGTTGTGAGCTTCCCTCTGGAGAGGCCTAGGTGGCAAGGAACTAATGTGTCTACTCAACAGCTCACAGGCATGTGAGGCCTGCCAACAGCCGTGTGTGTGCTTAGAAGTGGACCACGTCCCCATGGAACCTTGCAATGATTGGCTTCCTGGAAGGCACCTTGACTACAGCCCTATGAGGGAGCTTGAGCCACAGATACCCCATAAAGCCAAATGTAGATTCCTGACGCACAAGACCTGTGAGATAAGTGCTTGTCTTAAGCTCCTAGGTTTGGGGAGTAATTTGTTATGTAGTGATGGATAACTAGAAGAGTGAGGCTATTAAGAACCATTAGGTTCTTAATAAACCTAATAATAGGTTTATTAAGAAGAAGAAAGAAAGAAAAGAAATAAGAAAGAAAAGAGAATAAAGAAGAAAGAAAGAAAGAAAGACAAAGAAGGAATAGAAAGAAGAAGAAAGACGAAAGCACATAAATCCCTCCACATCCCACTACCACTCAATCCCGACACCCCCCTAACTAAATCAGCCCTCAAGAAAGAAAGAAAGAAAGAAAGAAAGAAAGAAAGAAAGAAAACAGATTCAAGTGCTGTTATGAGTGGCCTTGTAGAGGGAAAAACCCAGGAGAGAGAAGAGAGACCTGCTGAAGTGATGTCTTTTGGTAGAGGGAATGCAATTCTGTGCAGGAGGAGGGATTGCCTTCAGAGAGAAACAGAAGTTCATCCACATAGTGAGAGATGATTTCACTGGAAAAATATCATGTGAAGTCTGTGGTCATGAATTTCAAGTGAAACCAGCAAGAAGTTTGTATGATTTTTTTTTCCCCAGCCATGTTTAGCTGCTCAGATTTGGGCATGAAATCAGTGGTATGGAATTTAACTAGGGTTGTTTTTGTTTTTGTTTTTTGTTTTTGTTTTTGTTTTTGTTTTTTTGCCAAGAGAAGATGACATAGCTTGAGGGGACAAGGGCATTGAAGAAATTTGCAAGGCAGTGTATAATATATAAGGATTGTAGTAATAATAATAATTAATAGCATGTAATATGTAGAGTATACATATGTAGGGCATATATATGGTATACATATGTGGTATATAGTATAAATATTACTACTGTGTATTTATTATAGGACTATAATGGTTAGCCATGGATTGTGACATGGTAGGATCAATAAACTGAAGGTCTCAGTGGGGACAGGATTGTTAGAGTACTTTAGAGAAAGAGCTTAGTGGCAAAAGAGTGGGCCCAAGAAATCAAGATTAGGAGTGGAGTGCAGTTCTAGGATGTGGCTGGAGGGTACGGTAACAGAGAGAGGGTGGAAGAGAAGGTAACTGAGGGAAGAAGTTCAAGGAACTGAACACCAAGGTGTCAGGTGATGGGAAGTGGGGGGAGGGTCATATATATTGAAATTGTGACATTGAGAGATAGTAGGATTACCCTCATAGATTATAAATAAGGAGGCCGTTAGTGAACATTTGTGTTTCATTGGTGAAGTCTTTTTAAAAACCTAGAACAGGGGCACCTGGATAGCTCAGTTGGTTAAGCATCCGACTCTTTGTTTAGGCTCAGGTCATGATCTCAGGGTCATAAGATGGAGCACCTCCCAACCCATCAGGCTCCTCACTCAGTGGAGAGTCTGCATGAGATTCTCTGTCTCTCTCACCCTCTGCTCCTGCCCCCTATGCTAGCTCTCTCAAATAAATAAATAAATAAATAAATAAATAAATAAATAAATCTTTTAAAAATAGTTAAGAAAAAAATCTAGAACCCAAATAGCCAAAGGAAAAAAATCTTAATAATGGCCAACATGCCCTGCTCAATGCTATTCTAAGTGTTTTATGTCTACAACTCCTTTAATCCTCACGACGACTCTGAGAGGTAGGTACTGTCACAACAGTATTCCTATTTTATGGATGAGGAAACCGGCACAGGGAAGTTAAGTAGATTGCTCCCAAATCACATTGCTGATAGGAGGAACAGGTGGGATTTGAACCCTAGCTGTCTAGTCTAGAGTCCTTACTTTTCATCACCAAACTGTACTGCTTCCCCCTCTCTTCCCTTCCTCCATTCCCTATTCTCGACAGTTCCAAAGCCACCAGGGTGAGTGCCACACGATTTGTCACGTAACAAGATGTTGTCTTGATTTAATCACTACGCTTGCTTGTGTGTTCATCTTGTCCAAAACTAACGGCTGAGATACGTGTGTAATTCTCACTGTGCTCTTCCTCCGATCCCACGTGCATGCACACACACGCTCACATGCACGCACATGCATTTGCAGGTCCCTCTTACATTCATAAAGCTGGATTCACAGTTGAGTGCCTTCCTAGGGAAGGTGGATGAGGGCAGTGATGTGAATGGGCTCTGCAGCCAGCCCTATATTGGCTGTATGACCTTGGGCCAGTTCCCTTGCTCTGCTGAGCCTTGATTTCCCAGTTGTAAAATGGGAACTGCAATAGCCCCTTCAAGCGTTCATGGAGAGCGGTTTGTGAATCATCTGCCCGAGCCAGTGTCCAATACAAGTTGTTGTTGTTGCTACTATTACCATCACCTCCTCCTTGTCTTATCACCCTCACCTTCCAGGCCATTGGCTTTCTGGTAATTTTCTTACATATGTCAAGTTCTGGGCTTTTACACTTGCTGTGTCCTCTGCCTGAATTATTTTGCTCTATATTTTCATGGGGTCATCATGAGATTTCCTATGACTTTCATGAGAATAATTTTCCTTTGATTCAAGTCTTTGCTCTAATGTCACCTTGTCAAGGAGACCTTACCTGATTATCTTAGCTCACACACACACACACACACACACACACACACACCCAGGATTCACTCTTTAACCTTTTATTATCTACTTATCACTATCTGAAATTATTATATGTATTAATTATTTATTGCCTGTCCCTCTCTCTAGAGTATAAGCTCCAGGGAGGCAAGAACTTTGTATTCCTTGCTCGTGGCTATAAGGCAGTGCTGGGTATAAGAAAACAGTAAATGATTCTTTGCTGAATGAAACTGAATAAGTAGTAGCCACAATTGCTTTTTTTTTTTTTTTTTTTTTTGCCACAACTGCTTATTATAAAGACCTCCATAAACTGAGTGTTTACTCTGTGCAAGGCATTGTGCTAAGTACTTGATGTGAATTGCTTCATTTAATCTTCACAAATAGCCTAAGAAATAGATATAGATATAGATATAGATCTGCTACCCAGATTTACATAAGACATACATGAGGGGTAGAGCAGCTAAGTGATGTGCTCAAGGTCACACAGTAGATAAATGGAAGAGGCTTCAAATCCACCATTTTGTAGGCAAAGCCTATAATCTTGACCACCATGCATTTCAGATAAAAGACTCTCCTGTCCTTCCTTGCCAGAACGTTCGCTCTCACTTTCCAACACAGCTGCTGATCTGGCATGGAGACAGGCTGCCTTCAGATCCACCAGGGAGTATCCTGGAAAAAAAAACAGCTCAGCTCCTTGGAAAGGAGCCCCAGCTGGGCTGGGAGCACCAGGCCCTGTGAGGCCACTGCTGGTGCCTCCACATGTCAGTGATGATTCTAAAGAGAAGCCACCAGGTAAGGGGATTGCTGACCCAAGGGTCTCAACAAGCTCCTATCCTTCACAGCTTACCTGTGCTGGCCCCTACCTTCTAGCTGCATCACAATATTTGGTATTTCCAAGGGAAGCCAAGCTGCATCTCTACCCCTTGATGCAAAATATACTCCTCTCTTGCCTAGCATGGCCTTCCTGCCTCCTTGTCCTCAAGCAAGCTCCTGCTCTACCTTTAAGACCCAACTCAAGAGTCACTTCTCCATGAAGCTTTCTATGATCTTCCCCAGGCAGAGTGGACTCCCCCTCCTATGACTCCCCTCTCCATGCTGTAGAGAGAAGGGATTAAACGGGGACCTGGAGCCAGGCAAGTTAGATTCATACATTTGCTTCTCTGTCAGTGATCTGTGTGACCTCAGCTAGTTACTTAAGCTTCCCAAGCTGTGGGTTTCTCATCTGTAAAATGGGAAACAATAATAATACCTACTTCATAGCTGGTGTGAAACTTAAATGAGATAACCCATGTAAAGCGTCTAGCACTTGCCTGGTATATACTGAACCTTCAATAAATATTAGCAATCATCAAAAAAAAATATTAGCAATCATCATTATTAAGTCTATTTTAGAGAATCTACCAGTCGGTATTGAAACCTCTGTGTCTGTTTATCTCCCTCACTAGCCTATAATCTTGGGGACTCTGCCTCGTACCCCTAGCCTTGCAATGGGTTTGGAACCCTATGTGCTCCAAAAAGGTTTGTGGGATGAATCTGCAACTTTTAGGAAGCAAACACTGAGGCAGGGAGAAGAGAGATGTCTTTAGGCTTGAGAAGCAATAGGACCAAAACTGATTTTTCCCTCTCATTTTTGTTGTTGTTGTTGGCGGGGCCAGGTTTGTCTTGTTGGGGTTTGAAATAGTATGGATGGTGGTGTAAGGAGGTGGCAAACAGCACAACCAAACCCGTCGGCCCCGGTGCCTAACCTCAGCCAATAGCCTCAGTCTTCCTCATCTCTTAGGCATCGCATCTCCAATGGAAAAATCTTGTTGGATGATGGTTGCCACAGGCAACTCAGAAAACCTAAAGCCCAGAGAAAGTTTCTGGCCCCTCTTCACCAGGGTCATGTGCCCAGATTATTTCCTGAGGATTTCCTGAGGATGTGTGTAATGGGATCCTTGATTGCCCTGTTCTGGGGGGACAGGAATAATATTCACCTACAGGCTAATGCTGGAGCTCAGGTTTCTTCTTGACTTCCTTTGCATTTGCTGGTCATGGCTTAACTGGTGATGAATGATCCAATGACTCAGACTGCTACATTACAATGGGGCTCCCTGGGTTTAGAAGGGGGAACCTTATTCCACACCCTGCTCCTTGTCTCCCTCCCTACAAGGGTTCAGTGCCCTGACTGCAGTGGGGGCACCTCCTTCCTACCATTTCTTCCCCATTTCTCCTACCTCTTCTCATGTTTAGAAATCATACTTGAAGCCAAAGTGCTTTCAAGAGAACTTCTTATAAAAAATACTCTACATTAACATAGTACATTAGAGTCTTTCTTTTCTTTTAAAAAATAATCTTCCCATTATAGAAGTAATAAATGCTCATTATAGAAAATGTGGAAAATGCAGGGGCATTTTTAAAAGTATATTTAAATCACCCATAATCTCAGAGCCCTGAGAAAACCACAAATAGCATTTTGGCACATTTCCTTCCAGACGGTTATGTATGCTTATATATACATTTGTACATAATTAATGCCAGACTACATATTAAACAGAGATGTATGCCACACACTTTGCATATATTTAGATCTTGTGGCTTTCCAGGACATATTCCCATCATTTATTTTTCCCCTGGCCACAATCGTAAAAAGGAAAGCAGATGTTAGTGTCCTGGGATTCTGCATCCAGGAAAACTAAGACCCAAAGAAATAAAGTCACTTTTTCAAGGTCACACAGATTTCTGGTACAACTGGGATTGGAGCCCAGGTCTCTTGGATTATGGCCAAGTCTTCTTTCCACTGGACTGAAAAAAGAATCTGTCCCAGGGGTACCAAGGAGAAGAGTCTTGAGTACTGATGCCAAATTTATAAAATGTAAAATCAGAGTTTTTAGGTTATTTACATTTTTACCCAAAGTCCAAAGATAGAAAGTACTGAAATGCTTTTATGAAGCAAATTTGAAAAATGTACCATGGTCAGTGAAAGAAGAAAGAAGTCCTCTCTTGGCCCTGACCTTGGCACTCTCATCTCTTTCAGGTAGAATTTTAATTTATGAATTGAAACATATGTACTCCTGTTTTATGCATAAATTAATTTATTCAAGCATGTTAGGTTCATCAAGGAATCTCCAGAAAGGTTACAGAACCAAGTTTGATAGCCATGTAGCCAGAAAAAACCAGATGTAGGGGTGATTGCCAAAAATTTGACAACCATGTGACACAGGTTCCAGTTAGTCAGAATAGTGGAAAGTGGTAAATAATCTCTACAGTTGTGCTAAGACAGACTCGCTGAATATCAACCCTACCCAAATCATAAGAAGGGCTTCAGTAGGAATAAAGTATTAATCGGGTTTCCTCTTTGCTATGCCACGGAACAACAGATTATTCTCCAATGTTAACAACAAACATTTTAGTTTATCTTCATGGGTCAGTTGTGGTCTTACCTGGGCTCAGCTGAGCTTAGTTGGGGTTTGTGTCCAGAGTTTGGGCCAGGTTCAGGTCTAGTTCAGGTATCTTCATTCTAAGACCCAGGCTGAAAGGACAATGGCTATGTGGAGCATGTTCTTCTCATAATGAGGTGGAAACTCCAGTGGGCTAGTAGAAACTTGCCATGCTTCTTAGATCTTCTGCCTAGAAAAAACTTTAGACATTGTCCCTTCTGTCTACTTTCTATGTCTCAAAATAAATCACACAGCCAAACTCAAGGTCAGTGGGTCTGGTCAATGGGTCTGGAATGACTCTGTCTACTGTCATTGGAGGCATTGCAAGTCATATCTCTAAAGGCATGAATTCCATTGTAGGGAGAGAGTGAAGATTTAAGATAGTTATTTATCTACCATGCCCCCACTCCTGCTACCCCTAGACATGACCCCTTCAGATTATAACACCAATGTTGGGCACTAGATGCTACTGCTGGAACCTCTGTCCATATTGCTGCTTGTAAATGGAAGTGTTTGACAGCACCTTCAACAGAAAAGACTCTACCCAGAAGCTGCATCCCACTGACTGTATCTTGGCTCTAACTAAAATGTAGATAGGGAAATTGATTCATTAAGTGGAGAATTTCTCAAACATGGGAAGAATTCTCAAGGTACTGGATAGCCAAAAAGAATGGCAAATGACTACTGCTCTCACTCTCGCTGTAGACTTCAGGGAGCTGTGAAAATCCAGCATAGTCCTTGATTAAGCTATCCATCTACAAGTTTCCATACTTACATGCTCTCATCTCCCTGACTCTCCAGTTCTCTGAATTCAGATTTTTCTCACAATTGCTCTGCCTCCTTTACTCTGATGACTATCACAGAAACTGCTGGATGTACCTAATGCCCATCCTTCCACTTCTTCCTTCCAGTAGAAAAACCCTGTCCTGTGAAGGACAATCACCTGAAGACTACATTTCCCAGCTTTCCTTGCAACAAGGGATGGCTTTGTGTCTAAGTTCTGGCCAATGGATATGAACGGAAGGGATCCATGAGGGATCCCTGGGTGGCGCAGCGGTTTGGCGCCTGCCTTTGGCCCAGGTTGCGATCCTGGAGACCTGGGATCGAATCCCACGTCGGGCTCCTGGTGCATGGAGCCTGCTTCTCCCTCTGCCTGTGTCTCTGCGCCTCTCTCTCTCTCTCTGTGACTATCATAAATAAATAAAAATAAAAAAAAATTTTTTTTTTTAAAAAAAGGAAGGGATCCATGAATAAACGGCTGGATCATGTCCTTAAAAGGAAGCTGCCTGCCCTTTACTTCATATTTTACTCATCCCATAGATTGAAATGTAGATGCAGTGATCTTATATCTATTGTGCAGGAAGGGCAGCAACAGAGGGGATGGCAAAGCACCAAGTTAGAAGGAACCATGTCTCTGGATGACCTTGTGGAACAGACCTATCCCCCTGGATGATCAACGCTGATTTATACCTGAGAGGAAAATGAACTTCTAGCCATTTAAGCAACTGCAATTTTGATCTCTCTAAAGAACAGCTGAGCCAATACTCTGACAAAAACAGAAACCCACTCAGTCTCTCTTTGGTGTAAAACTAGACTTAAAAAAAAAAGTAGATAAGACATAGGTTTTGGATTTAGGTAAACCTGGGATTTGAATCCTGAGTGCCAATTACTAACTCTGTTAGTTGTGTTAGTAATATTGGCCATATTATCACAATTTTTTTAATCTCAACTTCTTGATCCTCAGTATTTTCATTTGCAAAATGAGGTTACACAATTTTTATACTAGCTTCATATAGTGGCTTAGTACAGTGGCTGACATATAACCATTCAAATAAAGGACATGTATTTCTATTACTTGGGAGTAAAGTTTGGACCTTGGTTGCAAACATATAACTCATACAAGAGAGACAGCCAAAGGCCTATTTCAAAAAATTTTTCATTTACTATCTCAAATAGTTATTGACTTCTGCTGTGTATAAGACATTGTCCTACATAACATGGGAAATACAAAGTTAAATAAAAAATAATGCAACAAGAACAAGTGGAATTTGAAGTTAAAAACAATACCATTAGCAACACAAAGCATGAAATACTTAGGTATGAATTTAACAAGACACTTAGAAGATGTACATGAGGAAAACCACAAAATTCTGATGAATTACATCAAAGATTTAAATAAATAGAGATTCCATGTTCATGGAATAGGGAGACTTATTACTTCAAGATGTCGGTTGTTCTAAACCTGATCTATAGATACAGTGCAATCCAAGTAAAAATGCCAGCAAGTTAATTTATATATATCAACAAACTGTTTCTAAAGTTTATGTGGAGAGGCAAAAGACCCAGAATAACCAACACAAAATTAAAGGAGAAAAACAAAGTTGAAGGACTGATGCTACCAGATTTAAAGACTTACTAGAAAGCTAGAGTAATCAAGACAGTCTGGTATTGGTGAAAGAATAGACAAATAGGTCAATTAACAAAATAGAGAACCCAGAAACATATCCCCATAAATATAGTCAAGATCTTTGACAAAGGAACAAAAGCAATACAATGGAGTAAAGACAGTCTTTTCAAAAAAGAAAAAAAGATGCTAGAATGACTAGACATCCACATTGCAAAACAGTGAATCTAGATACAGACCTTACACTCTTCACAAAAAAAAAAAACTCAAAGTGAATCACATACCTAAATGCAAAATGCAAAAATACATAATTCCTAGAAGATAACTTGGGAAAAAACCTAGATGACACTGGGTGGGGTGATGCACTTTTAGATACAACACCAAAGACATCATCCATGAAAGAAAAAATTTATCAGTTGGACTTCATTAAAATTAAAAACTTCTGGCCTGCCACACAATCTCAAGAGAATCAGAACACAAGCCACAGACTTGGAGAAAATATATGCAAAATATACATCTGATAAAGGACTATTATCCAAAACATAGAACTCTTAAAACTCAACAGTAAGCTAACAATCTGATTAAAAAATAAGTCAACGACTCAACAGATGCCTCACTAAAAATGATAGACAGATGGCACATAAGCATATGAAAGATGCTTCACATCATACGTCATCAGAGAAGTGCAAATTAAAACAAGATATTACCACACACCAATGGCCAAAATCTAGAATACTGATGACATCACCAAATGCTGGTGAGGATGTGGAGCAATAAGAACTATCAAATGTTGCTGGTAGGAATGCAAGGGGTGCTGCCACCTTGAAAGACAGTTTGGCTCTATCCTAGGACCCTGAGATCATGACCTGAGCCAAAATCAAAGGTCAGACACTTGACACACTGAGCCACAGGCGCCCCATCACAGGGATTTTTAAAGCAGTGAATATATATTGTTTTATATTACAATGATGGATACATGTCATTATACATTTGTCCAAACCTGCAGAGTACACAACACCAAGAGTGAACCATAATGTAAACTATGGACTTTGGGTGATGATGATGTATCAATGTAGGTTCATTCTGGGTGAAAAATGTACTATGCTGGTGAGTGATGTTGATAATGAGGGAGACTATGCTCATGTGAGGACAGGAGTTACATGGAAAATCTCTGTACTTTACCCTTGATTTTATTGTCAACCTAAAACTAGTCTAAAAAAATAAGTTTTTTGGTTTTTTTTTTTGGGTTTTTTTTGTTTTTTTTTTTTATGATAGTCACTCAGAGAGAGAGAGAGGCAGAGACACAGGCAGAGGGAGAAGCAGGCTCCATGCACCGGGAGCCCGACGTGGGATTCGATCCCGGGTCTCCAGGATCACGCCCCAGGCCAAAGGCAGGCGCCAAACCGCTGCGCCACCCAGGGATCCCAAATAAGGTCTTTTTGAAAAAAAAAAAAAGAATAATACTGTATTCAAGTATCTTACAATTTTGATGGAAAAAAAGAAAGTCTCTTTACAATTTTGATGGGAAAAAAGAAAGTCTTTAATAAATGGTACTGGGAAAATTAGACAGCCACATGTAGAAGAATGAAACTGGACCTTTTTCTTACACCATACACAAAAATAAACTCAAAATGGATGAAAGACCTAAATGTGAGGCAGGAATCCATCAAAATCCTAGACAACACAAGCAGCAACTCCTATGACTTTGATTACAGTAACTTCTTGCTAGATACATCTCCAAAGCAAGGGAAACAAAAGTAAAAATGAACTATTGGGACTTCATCAAGATAAAAAGCTTTTGCACAGCAAAGGAAACAGTTGACAAAACTAAAAAACAACCTACAGAATGGGAGAAGATATTTGCAAATGTCTTATCAGATAAAGGGCTACTATCCAAAATCTATAAAGAACTTATCAAACTCAATACCCAAAAATCAAATAACTCCATCAAGAAATGGGCAGAGAAAAAAAAAAAAAGAAAGAAAGAAATGGGCAGAGACATGAACAGACATTTCTCCAAAGAAGACATACAAATGGCCAACAGTCACAGAAAAAAATGCTCAACATCACTTGGCATCAGGGAAATACAAATCAAAACCACAATGAAATACCACCTCACACCAGTCAGAATGGCTAAAATTAACACATCAGAGAATGACAAATGTTAGCAAAGATGTGGAGAAAGGGGAACCCTCCTATGCTGTTGGTAGGAATGCAAGCTGGTGCAGCCACTCTGGAAAAAAATACAGAAGTTCTTCAAAAAGTTAGAAGTAGAGCTACCCTATAACCGAGCAATTGCACTACGAGGTATTTACCCAAAGGATACAAATGAATTGATCCAAAAGGGAACCAGCATCCCAATGTTTATAGCAGCAATGTCCACAATAGCCAAACTATGGAAAGAGCCCAGATGTCCATTGACAGATGAGTGGATAAAGAAGATAAATATATAATATGTGTGTGTGTGTGTGTGTGCGTGTGTGTGTGTATACCACCCAGCCATCAGAAAATGAAATCTTACCATTTGCAACAATATGGATGAAACTAGAGGGCATCATACTAAGCGAAGTAAGTCAATCAGAGAAGGACCATCATCATATGATTTGTGTAGAATTTAAGAAACAAATCAGTGGATCATTAGGGGAAGGGAAGGGAAAACAAAATAAGACGAAATCAGAGAGGGAGACAAACTATGGGACACTCTTAACAATAGGAAACAAACTGAGGGTTGCTGGAAGGGAGTTAGGTGGGATGGGGGTAACTGGGTGATCGGCATTAAGAAGAGCATGTGATGTAATGAGCACTGGGTGTTATATGCAACTGATGAATTCCTAAACGCTACCTCTGAAACTAATAATATACTATATGTTAATTAAGTTTTAAAAAAGAAAATTTTTAAAAATACAGAATATCCAATTAAATTTTATTTTCAGATAAACAACAAATGAATTTTAAGTATGTCCAATGAAATATTTGAGACATGCCTGTATTATAAATGATTCATTGTGTATCTGAAATTCAAATTTAACTCAATATCCTATATTTTTACTTGCTAAATCTGGCAACTCCAAACTTGAGAGGATCAAGGGACACTTCAGGGGAGAATTGGCATTTGAATTGTACCTAATGGGATAACAAATAGGGTTTTAATAGCTAGACTATGTAGGCTCAGGCTATTCCAGGCTGAGAAGGTAGAAAGAACAAAGGATGAGAGATTGAAAATGTATGGACCATCTCGGTAACTACGTGTTACAGTTTGGTGATTCATCTAATGTGGCTGTCATTTTGGTAGATCTATCTAATATTGAGACTAGCAATAGGTATAGAGAAATGTGCAAGCATGTTGCAAAATTCAAAAACTAAGATCTGAAAAACAAAACAAAACAAAAACTAAGATCTGGGATCCTTAGCACAGTGACCATATAACAGTAGATGTCCTAAATTTTGAAAGTACAATTCAATCAGAAAGTGGAGAATTTAAAGAAGAGTGTAGAGTAGTGATCTTCTATTTTAAGAACAGGAATTGCTACCCAGACCTGTCTTTGCAAGACAACCATAGTATGTGCTACTTGAAGCTTCTGCTCAACTCATGAGGAATTGCCTCCTCACCCACAGCAATGACCTCCAGACAGCCATGTATGTTCTATGAAGCCTCTGTCAACCCTATCCAATGTTAATTGGCTGACTATGAATATATGATTCATGCTGAGCCAATGAGAATGCATATCCTGGATGTTTAGAATTGATACTAGAAGATTCTAATTTATTCTGAATTTATCTCTTGGAAAGGAGGAGATTTACAGCTGTTAACTATAAATCACTGACTATTCCAGTGAAGTCTTATTTCCACAATGGCCTCAAGAATTCTGCCCACTATGGAACTGGAGGGTATTACGCTGAGTGAAGTAAGTCAGTCGGAGAAGGACAAACATTATATGTTCTCATTCATGTGGGGAATATAAATAATAGTGAAAGGGAATATAAGGGAAGGGAGAAGAAATGTGTGGGAAATATCAGAAAGGGAGACAGAACGTAAAGACTGCTAACTCTGGGAAACGAACTAGGGGTGGTAGGAGGGGAGGAGGGCGGGGGGTGGGGGTGATTGGGTGACGGGCACTGGGGGTTATTCTGTATGTTGGTAAATTGAACACCAATAAAAAAAAAAAAGAAAGAAAGAATTCTGCCCACTGCTGGGAGGGGGAGAGGGAGTTGTGCCTGGGTGGCTCAGTTGGTTGAGCATCTGGCTCTTGAGTTCAGCTCAGATTATGATCTCAGGGTCCAGGGATTGACCTCTGCCTCAGGCTCCACATTCAGTTGGGGGGATCTTTTGGATATTCTCTCTCTCTCTCCCTCTGTACCTCCCCTTGCTTGTGCACCCCCCTTCAAATAAGTAAACAAACAAATAAATAATAAATCCTTTTTTTTAAATCTGTTCACTGGGTATGATGAGACTGGAAGCTGTCAGCCTTGGAAACTTCTCTTCTGAATTTGATAACAATAAGTTGGAAAAGTTCTCTACTTCATGCTAAAAATTGACATAGTGTCATACTGTGAAATGTGCAAATAGGCTGATAATTTTTTTGCTCCACACTAATTATTCTTCAGCCCTTATCAGGGTGGGCCTGGGGCCCTTAGTTAAGGTGCTGGTTGCAGCCTGCTCTCTGGATGCATGCTAGCCCCTTTCTCCATATTTATTCTGTGGAATAGGAGTAGAGATGTATCCTGATCCCTAAGAGTTCTCTGCTCTGTGTCTGCTTTGAGCTGTGAGGCCTGTAGTTTGCATTATTGATAAGGAGGCAGAGAATCTGAAAGGTCAACACAGCCTGCCTCTTCTACCTCATGCAGTCATGGGCTTGCACACCACACCCGGCCTCATGATTCGTTTGGTGAGTCTGAGGTTTATGAGACTCATCTGGGGCTTCAGCTGGTTTTTATTTGGTCCTTTGGAATTCCCAGAGAAGAGAATTCAACAGACTTATAAGGTGAGCTCTCTCTGAATGGAAGTTACTTGACTGCAATGTCTTGCACTCATGAATAGTGGTCAGAAATTAATAAAGAATTAAAACTGTAGAATGATTTCTCTAAACTTACTACCTAGATGTGTCCTTGAGCCCCATCAGCTTTGGCATAATTGTGGAGAGAGGATGCTTTGAATTGAGAAACAGGAAAAGACCATCAAGAAAGGATTCCCTAGTTTCCCGAGGCAGGGAGCAGGGCTGTAGGATGTCTTTCTCCTGACACTTTCCCTAGTATTCTGTTGAAATTATCCCATTTAAAAGTCCTCACTAAAGAAATTCATTTCAGTATTGTTTACAGTAGAAACAGCAAACTGGGAAATATGTTACTAATCTTCAAATCATCCAAGGTGCTGAACAGAAATGATTTTCATGGCTGGGGCTCAGGAAGGCACAATCCACAAACCCAGCAACCCTTTTACATAAGCAGCTCAACCAGACTGGTCAAGGTGACACGGGCTCTCGCCTAACTGGCAAAACCCAAGAGTGGCTTCATGATTAAAAAGGCAAAATATCAAAAAAAAAAAAAAAAAAAAAGGGCAAAATATCTTCTGGGTAATAACAATGATGAAATTTGTTGTAAGGGGAAAGCCCTAGTTCTCTGAACCAAAGTAATCTTTCATCAGTGTCCATATTTAATGCCTTTCTGGGACGATAGGGGTTTTAAATACTTTGTATTTCATGTGTGAGATTAATCTGGTGTTCCATTTCTCATACCAGGCTCTAGGGAACAATAGCAATTTTCCACTTTGTAAAGCTTTCTCTCACTTTTCATCCCACTCAAAGGCAGCTGTTCTAAATTGTAAGCATCTTTTGTATAACACGGGGATCCCTAGGACTATTATGGATGGCTTTTTAGAAAAGTCACTTAACTCTGGCTACACCAGAGAAATAGTCTTATCACGTGGAGTTACATTCCTCCTGAGGGCCAATACTCCATGTTTTATAGACATGACCACAAACCCTGCACTTAATCAACTGTCCATTATTTGCCTGTACATTAGACAATAAAGCCTTCCAAATTATCAATAAATCACTGAAACAGGACAATGCAGAAACAAACTACAGACATTTTATTCATTCATGAGTTCCCAAAGAGAAGAAGTTTGCAAGAAAATGGCCCCAAAAATCTCCCACAAGAGAAATAACCCCAGGATATAAAGAGGTGCCCCTCCTCAGCTTAGGAACTGGCTACCAAGTATGCTTCTTAAAGCACATGGGTAAATGGTTGTCTTACCTAACCATGCACATCAAGATCCAGCTGAAGACAGACACATCTGGGCTCCTATCCCAGCTCCACCACTTACGAAGTCTGTGACCAGACACAGGTATTTTAACCTTCCTCTGCCTCAGGCTCCTCGTCCATAAAAAGAAGATAGTAATAGTACCTGCCTGATAGAGTTATTAGTTAAATGAGATAGTGATATTAATATTAGTGGCTAACCCTTCCAGCCAGGAAACACTGTGGATCTTTCAATCAAAAGGAATTTAGTATAGGAAATAGGTAATAAATACAGGAGACAATAGAGCTGAGACACCAAACCGGTGCCCATAAAGTGGCTGTGGGATGCTATTAGGGTTGGGAGGCCAGTAACAGGCTGCCCTGCAGGAGCTGAAATTATAGCAGAGTCTGAGCTGGAGCCATGAAGGAGATGCCACAGGATGCAGAAAGAAGGGGAAGAAATACTCTAGCCTTTCCCCACATCCTGCTTCCTTGTTTTCCACCAGAACTTTCCATGGCTGAAGCTCACTGGGAGCTATAGGGTCAGGGAGCCCAGGAAACATACTTCCCTCAAATACAGAGCAGAGCACAGAAAGGGCAGGGATGGTTGGGAGTACAAACAGGCAGTCAGCCAGCAAATGCTGACACTTCCTGAGCCTCACCATGAATAAGACACTGGGCTGAGTGCTTAATATGGATTAACTCATTTAATCCTGTGAGTAACCCACAGAACCAGGGTTTGAAGTACCCAATACATATTAGACCTATCTTGAAGTACTTAAATGTTATTGAAGCAACCAAATGAAAATAATGCTGTGTGGGTGCATCCACTACAATGAAACCGAATTGGAGGGTGGGGGGTGGGGAACCATGTCTTACTCATCTTTGGGTTCTCCAGAGACTACAGTACTCGACCCACAGTGATCACTTGGTTCATGTATATGAATCTAAATGAAATTGTCAAAAAAAAAAAAAAGAAAAGAAAAGAAATTGTCAGCAATGAAAGTATGAATCAGTGAAGTGTGTCTGCTATACGTAAAAGACAATCTCCCATGCTTGCTAGGGGTTTGAATTTTGTGGTTACTGTACCATCACCATCACCTCCCATCAATACTTTGGTATTTCACTTTTAAAAATATAAATAATGCATAACTAACCCGGTAGTATTGAGCACCCCTCACACCTCTATTGTGAGTGCTGTCATTTCCCAGGAAAAAGGAACAAATCTACTTGGAGAAAGAGCTGATTCTATGTTTGAGGTAAGACATATACAGACAATGGGCACCTGGGTGCTTCAGTGGTTGAGCATCTGCCTTTAGCTCAGGTCATAATCCCCGGGGTCCTGGGATCAAGTCCTACATCGGGCTCCCCTCAGGGAGCCCACTTCTCCATCTGCCTGTGTCTCTGTCTCTCTCTGTGTGTCTCCCACGAATAAATAAAGTAAATCTTAGAAAGAAAAGAAATACACAGAAAGGCCTGGAACATTTTGTAATGCCAGAAAGCAAGAAATCTACCAAAAACAACTGCATCGTGTCTAAAGGGCACAGAAGCCAACTTTAGAGTCTCTCACTGTCAAAGTTGGGACTACATAAGCATCAATAAGAACAAAAACTGTGATAGGTTAGAATATCTCAAATATGTTACAATCCATAAGTTCATAAGGTGGAAAAAATTCCTCATTAGTTATCTTTGGAGAATGCTAGGAAACCAACTGTTATGGGCTAAATTGTGCCCCCTCCCCTAAATTTCATGTTGAAGTTCTAACCCCCACTATCTCAGAATGTGACTGACTTTGGAGATAGGGCCTTTAAAGAAGTAATTAAGGTTAAAGGAGGTCGCTGGGGGTGAATCCTAATCCAGTATAATTTATATTCTTAGGAGAAGAGGAGATTAGAACATAGACACACACAGAGGGAAGACTGCGTGAAGATCCAGGGAGAAGATGCCCATCTGCAAGTCAAGGAGAGAGGCCTTAGCAGAAAGCATCCTGCTGACACATTGATCTTGGACTCCAGCTTCCAGAACTATGACAAAGTTCATTTCTGTTGTTTAAGCCATCCAGTCCTATGCTACTTGTTGTGGCAGCCCCAGCAAACTCATATACCAGCTATTCATTCCAAAATTTGGGAAGTTAAAGGAAAGATATACCTCAAGGTAACCAAAGAGTTGATGAGGAAAAGTTTCTCTTCGTGGGTATAATTACATCTAATAAAGAAGGGATGAAATAATTTTTTAAAATCACTAATTTGCAAGGCCCAAAAATATACAATGATCCTAGGCGATGGATTTCAATAGCAGCTATCATCATATAAAGAGTCAACAAGATATCAAGGTTCCTAATGGAAATATACAATGCCTCTGTAAATTACTTTTTGCCAAAACTCAAACCCGAATCAGACCAGTTCTCTAGATACAACTACTAATTCATGGAAAATACATGGGACAGAGGAATGTGTTGAGCAACAAAGGGTTGCAGTCAGCAAAATCCAGGAAATGGAAAACTATAGGAGACAAGTGACCTGATTTCCTTAAAAAAATAAATCACAAAAACTAAAAGAAGGGAGGATAAATCTATAGATTAAAAGAAAGAAAATTCCATTTGTGGACCCTTAGATTCTATTTCAAACAAACTAATTTTTAAAAATTATAAAACAAGGACACCTGGGTGGCTCAGTGGCTCAGGGTCTGATCCTGGAGTTCCAGGATTGAGTCCCACATTGGGCTCCCTGCATGGAGCCTGCTTCTCCCTCTGCGTGTCTCTGCCTCTCTATTTCTGTGTCTCCCATGAATAAAAAATAAAAATAAAAGTAAATTAATTAAAAATAAATAAATAGGGATCCCTGGGTGGCGCAGCAGTTTAGCGCCTGCCTTTGGCCCAGGGTGCGATCCTGGAGACCCGGGATCGAATCCCACATCGGGCTCCTGGTGCATGGAGCCTGCTGCTTCTCCCTCTGCCTGTGTCTCTGCCTCTCTCTCTCTCTCTGTGTGACTATCATAAATAAATAAAAATTTAAAAAAATGTTTTTTAACTAAAAAACATTTTTAAAAATTTTTATTCATAAGAGACAGAAAGAGGGGGAAGCAGAAGGAGAGGCAGGCTCCCGCAGAGCAGGGAGCCCAATGTAGGACTCAATCCCAAGACCTTGGGATCATGACCTGAGCTGAAGGCAAACACTCAACTCACTGAGCCACCCAGGTGCCCCTGTTATACTGATTTTATGTTCTGTTTTATAAAGATGTTTATCTTTTACAGATACGTACTGAAATATTTATGGGGGAAGTGCTGTGATGTCTGGGATTTCTTTAATGCTGGAGGCAGAGTAAGCAGGTTATAGATGAAATTTATCCATCCATGGACTGGATGTCATAAAGCTGGATGATGGGTACATGAAGGTTTACCAGAGTATTCTCTCTACTTTTGTGAATGCTTTATGTTTTCAATTATTAAATGTTTCTCAAAAAGAGAATGTTTAAATGTTGGAGGTCATCAAACAGAGACAAACATGCTCCCTCCTACTTGAAATTCAAGAAATGTACAGAAAGATACCTTTTGGTCTATTGAATTAGCAACAATTTTATTTTAATGGTGATTCCTAATGGTAATTTCTAAGGTTAGATGAAAAGACACTTGCATGCATTGTAGCAGGAATATAAATTGGTAGTTACAACACTTTGGAAAGCAATTTGGTAGTAGGTAGTGAAGATATTAAAAGAAACATTTCTATCTTATTTAGGAGAAACATATTTTTAATTTCATATTCCTTAAACCAGTAATTTCATAGAATAGTTCCATATCCCCAATTCTTGAAATAAAGAGGGAAAGCCTTTATAATTAATAAATATGTTCATTTTACCACTATACCATTATTTATAATAGGGAAAAACTAGAAACTAAGGATAGGTCCAAAACCAAGTAAAATGAATTAGAACAAAATATTATCAATTAAAATGTTTTAAGGGTTTATAATTTGAGGCAAGGCTTATATTACAATAAATTTTTTAAAAGATAGCATGAGGACCACCTGGGTGGCTCAATGGTTGAGCATCTGCCTTTGGGTCAGGTCGTGATCCTGGGGTCCTGGGATAGAGTTCCGCATCGGGCTCCCTGTGAAGAGCCTGCTTCTCCCTCTACCTGTGTCTCTGCCTCTCTCTCTGTGTCTCTCATGAATAAATAAAGTAAATCTTTAAAAAAGATAGGAAGAAACATTTTATGATTATAACTTATGGTGCATTGGATTTTCCAAAGCTGGAGAGAGAAAAAGAAGCAGGAGGTGGGAGAGAGGGTAAACGGATGGATGGCCAGAGAGATGATAAATTAATGGATGAAGAGATACTTTTAACATGACACTGACCCTCCTCCTTCGGTGGAGCTTAGTAACTGCCTCTACCAATAAAAGTGACAGAAATGCTGCTATTGACTTCCAAGGCTAGCTCATAAAAGACTCTTGCCTTGTTCTCTATCTTGAAACAAGTGGCTTTGGAATCCTGAGCCATATGGGTGTCCATATGGCTCAATTCTTATGGATGTCCACCATGTCCCCAAAGCCCATGCTGGGAAGATGGGTGGCCAGACCACCCAGAGAAAGAAAGATACTTAAGGAATCCCAGCTATTTGAATCTTCAAGCCCAGGCACCAGACTCAAATGTAGAAGCCACTGATGGGAATGTAGCCCAAGCCCCACCCCAGCCCCAGTCCCAGTCCAGCTGCAATCATATGAACCACCCCAGCCAAAACTCCCAGCTGAGCCACTCCTGAATTCCCAACCCACAGATAATAAAATGTCTATTGCCATTATAGGGCACTAAGTTTTGGTGTGATTTCCTATGCAGTAGTAGATAACTAATAAATATGTATGTAACATAGATAACTATATATAGTAACAGCAAAAAATATATTAAAAAACAAGAAAAAATACCCCCAAATATTAATAGTGATAATCCCAAGAAAAAACACCCAAAAATATTAATAGCGATCATCTCTGGTGGGATTATGTGTATATGTTTTCTTCTCCTTCTTTCTGAATTTTTTTAATGATCATATATGCCCTTGAAAAACTGAAAAAAAAAAGTAAATTTTATGTTGAAAAGCGTTTAACTGTGGGGTTTTTGGCATTCAGGCTCCTTCAACCAAGTTCAAGGCATCCCACCGGGGTTTCCAGAGGATTGTGTGCAGGTGCATGAAACTGAATACAGCTAAAGCCTTGAGGGGCATTAGAGACCATCTCATCCAGCTCCCTAGCTGCTCTAAGCATCCTAAATGCATGCACATGAGACAACTGCTGTTCAGCTTTTCTGGAAATTAAATGTCCCTACATGACAAAGGATTTACCCCACCCAGAGTTAGTTCTTTCCATCCTTCAGGTTCCAATGACAGGAAGTCTTTCCTTCTAATGAACTGAAAAGTGTCTCCCTGGAGTTTCCACTCACTGGCCTTACTTACTCAGGAAATATTCATTAAGTCTTCATCAAGTACCTCCTAAGGGCCATACATTGTTCTACATCCTGGGATACAACAGAGAACAAGACAAAGTCCTTACTCCCAAGTAGCTTAGCTTCTGGCAAGGAAGACGCACAATTACATGTGTGTGTATATATATATACACACACACACACACACAATTAGATGTATATACACATATATATTTTTATATATGCATATTATATGTGTATTTATATACATATAATATATACATATATAATTATATGTCTATTATATACATATAATGTATATAATATATATACATATATACATTTTATATATATATTCATAAAAATAAGACAAATGCCACAAGGAAAATAAATCAAGGTAAGGGGAGTGAGAAGAATAGAATAATTTATTTTTTATTTTTTTAAAAAGATTTTATTTATTTGAAAGAGAGAGAAAGAGAACATGAGAGGGGGGAGGGGCAGAGGGAGAGAGAGAATCTCAAGCAGACTCAGTGTGGAGCAGAAGCCTGACGTGGAGCTCGATCCCACAACCCTGAGCCTAAATCATGACCTGAGCCTAAATCAAGAGTCAGATGCTTAAGTGACTGAGCCACCCAGACACTCTGAGAAGAGTAGAATTTTAAAAAGTTTCATCAAGGAAGGCCACCCTTGAAGAGGTGACTCTGAGGCCTGCCTGGAGTGAGGGAGCTTTCTAAATATCTGAGGGAAGAACAGTCCAGATGGAGGGGCATTGAGGGTGAAGCCCTGCAGCAGATGCCAACCTGGCATCGCTGAGTGACAATGCAAAGGCAGAAATGGCTGAAGAGTGGTGAGTAGGGGAGAGAAAGGCAGGAGAGGAAGGTCAAGGAAGAAAGTGGAGGTAGACAGTAGAGACCTTAATGGCCATGCTGAGGACCCTGGATTTCATTCTAAGGATGATGGGAACCCATTGGAGGCTTCCAAGCAAAGGGGTGATGGGAGCTGACTGATGTTTTCAAAGCATCACCTGGTTGCTGTGTGAGAATAGAAAGGGTGCAGAAGAGAGGGAGAGAAGTAAGACCCATTGGGAGGTTTCTGTAGTCTACCAGCCAGCCAGCAAATGGGTTAGAAGGGATTGGATTCTGGATATATTGTAAAGGTAGAACCAACAGGACTTGTTGGATTATACGCAGAGTGGGAGTAAAGTGTAAGACAGCTCCAAGTTTCTTTTAAACAAGCAACCTTATGTCAACAAATATTTGTGTAAGATGGTGGGAATACGTCTATGATTGGTTCATGTGCTCCCCAGAGAGACAAACACATTCCCAGGACATTTTAATGTATTAGGGCCTAATATACCAAAGACACTGTAGTTAGGCTAAATGTTAAAAATGAACATACCTGGGAACCCAGAAAAGGGACAGGAAGGGCTTCTGGGGAGAAGAGCCTCTCCAAGACTTGGATGAGCAAGGGTGGGCAAGTGACGATCTTTCCAGAGTGGGACCAGCCTGACACCTGCAAGCAGGAAACTTAGGGAAGTATTGAGGAAAACCCTCAACACCAGGTGTCACTAGAGGTTAGTGTGGAAGATAGGACTTGGAAGGAGATGAGGATGGAAAAGTCCACAGAGATCAGGCTGAGAAGGGCATGGTCATTCTAAGGACCTTGGTTGTTATCATGAAGACAGTTAGGGCCACAGATGGGTGTGATGCCAAGGAGATCTATGGTGAGATGTGGGCCTCAGAAAGATGATTCTGGCAGCCAAAGTGTGGAGTAAGGAGTCAAGATCAGACTGGAGTCCATGAGGCCAAGGTGGAAGGTGGAAGAGTAGTCCAGGGAAGAGATGCCAAGACCTACTAATGCTAACAGGAGCTAGAGGCCTAGAAACCCAGAGAAGATGTGTTAAGGAAACAGAAGGGTTCCAAAAAAAAAAAAAAGGAAACAGAAGGGAGGATGAACCTTGCAGGTGTTATGCTAAGTGAAATAAGCTAGAGAAAGACAAATACTGTGTGCTCTCACTTATATGTAGGATCTTAAAAACAAAACAAAAACCAGAATCACAGATACAGAGAACAGATTGGTGGTCACCAGATAGGGGGGTAGGGATGGGCAAAATGGGTGAAGGTGATCAAAAGGTGCAGACCTCCAGGTACAAGACAACCAAGTACTGGAGATGTCAGGTACAGTTAAACACTGCTGTGTGCTATGTTTGTAAGTTGATAAGAGAGTAGATCTTAAAAGTTCTTGTCACAAGAAAACATCACAAGGAAATGTATAACTCTGTATGGTGATGAAATTTATACCTACTGTGGTAAACATTTCACAAAATACATATCAAGTCATTGTACACTTTCAATGAATTCAAGGTTATATGTCAGTTACATTTCATTTAAAAAATCTTTTGAGATTTTATTTATTCATGAGAGACACACAGAGACAGTGACATAGGCAGAGGGAGAATCAGGTTCCCTGTGGGGACCTGACACAGGGCTCGATCCCACCGGATATATATGAAAATACTGAGCCAAAGGCAGATGCTCAACCACTGAGCCACCCACATGTCCCTAAAATTTTTTGAAAAATAATAAATAGAAGGTAAATTGGGCAAGTCTTGAGGACTGACTGGCTATTGGGGTGAGGGAGTATAGTCTAGGATGGTTCCAAGTTCCCAATGTAGCTGATTAAGGTGGAAAATTAGAGGAAAGTCAATGGGTGTACTTGGACATTCAAGGTTGAGTTCCCTGAGGATACACACCCAAATGGCTTGTCCAGCAGGCAGTTAGAGAGAGCAATCTGATGCTCAGGGGAAATGTCAGGGCTGGAAATAGAGACATGTCCATGTCATCCTGTCCCCTGGGGCTCTCCAAGTCAAGTCTGATTTGCTTTTCACATGGTGGCCCTTTAAATACTTGGGGACAGCCATGACAATCTTCAACTCCATCCTGCCAAGCTGCCTGGAGGCCACACGCTCTTCATCCTGCCCAACACCACTCACTTTGGGGGCAGTCAGGTAGAGTGGTTGGAAGCCATACAGCTCATAGTGTGGCCCATGGACACGCAGCATCACCTGGGAGCTATGAGAAATGCAGAATCACCCCAGACCTACTGAGTCAGAGCTTGCATTTTATCAAGATCTCCTGTGATAGTGCAGCACACTGGTTCAAAGTACAGAATCACACTGCTGGGATTTGTACTCTGGCCCTGATGCTTATTAGTTGTGTGGGGGCAGATTATTTAACCTCTCTGTACCTCAGTTTCTTTTTCTATCACGTGGGGATTTTTTTAAAGATTTATTTGAGAGGGATCCCTGGGTGGCACAGCAGTTTGGCGCCTGCCTTTGGCTCAGGGCGCGATCCTGGAGACCCGGGATCGAGTCCCACATCGGGCTCCCTGCATGGAGCCTGCTTCTCCCTCTGCCTATGTCTCTGCCTCTCTCTCTTTCCTCTCTCTGTGATTATCATAAATAAATAAAAATTAAAAAAAAAAAAAGATTTATTTGAGAGAGAGAGAGAGAGACCCCAAGTGGGAGGGGCAATGGGACAGGAAGAGAGAATCTGAAGCAGACTGCACTGAGGCCCAAGCCTGACACAAGACTCTATCTCATGACCCTGAGATCATGACCTGAGCCGAAACCAAGAGACAGCCACTTAACTAACTGTGACAACCAGGAGTCCCTCTATCAAATGGGGCTAATTTTAAGACTTATTCCATAGGGGTGTTATGCAGGTTTAAATAAAACAATCCAGGTAAAGCACTTTCTGCAGCCAGGCACCAAGTAAGTATCACTTTAATATTGATGACAGGGCTCTCACCCCCTTGTACTAACCAGCCTTCTCTGAAATGCCTCCAATTTGCCTATGCCTCTTTGAAGTAGATCACCCAGAGCTGAGAACTATCACTGGCTATGGGGCTGGCCAGCCTGAGTAAATGGGACTAGATCATTCTAGGGCCTCACTTTGATACCTGCTGCCTTCAGGTGCCACAGAACAGAGCCCATTGTCCCTAGGGCTAAAGCTAGGGATTCAGACTACCTGCCTTTGAATCCTGTCCCTACCATGTAGTAGCTGGGCAGCCGTGTACAAGTAGTTTAACCTCTCTGCCTATTGCTCATCTGCAAAAATGAGGTAAGAAGAGCACCCGCTTCATGAGGGGCAGGGGCTGATGTGCATCATGAAGGCCCCATTCAACGCTGTTTGGGAGCCTCTTCCACACCTACCACAAGCCCACCTACTTCTCAAAGCACCTTGTGTGCACCACGTGACCTCTGCGTGGCCTCCCACAGCTGTCTGCTCCACTACTGTGACTTCCTCTTCTACCCACACTATACACCCCTGCAGCAAGAGGCACCGGTCTGCATGGACCACCTCTGCACTGGGCTGCATAAAGATGCCCTTCCTTGGCCACACGGCCCACATCTGCTGAGGGCACCTCTACGGTCCAGGACAGTTCCTGACCCCTCCTGCTCCACCCACACTGGGCAATGGTCAATGGCAGGCAATAAAAGGTCTCCCTCCTGAAGGAAAAAAAAAAAGAAAAAGAATAATGCCTACTTTATAGGGTTATTTTGAAATGCACATGACTTAGAAGAGGGCTTGTGGCTTATAAAGTATTCAATAAATGAGATAATCACTAAAATCCCCGTATAATGCACTTCACAAAATCATGACATTTTAGTGGTCCAGAAAGGTTAAGAGACATGCCCAAGCCATACAAGCTTGAGACTGGCTCAAAAATCATGTCCTTTGACTCCTTTCTGTGACCTTTCCTCATAGCAGGTTCATCATAGGCTATGTGAATGGCATCCTCACCGCACACAGCTCAACCTGCACAGCTGTATATGGTGCACTGGCCCTTTCCATGTTTAGAGCATCAGAATCTACCTGCTTTCCTGGGGCTATGGAGGGAGGAAGGGACTTACTGTCTACACTCCCAGAATCTTAATGTCTTTGGATTTTGCTTCAGGTAAGAAATGGGTTCTATAATTATGACTTAAATTGTGGAGTTAATTTCAGTGAGAAATAATTTTGATGTACTCTTCCTCCCTTATTGCCCTAAGTTTTTTTTAAAAAATGTTGATGGTGAGGATTTTGCTCTGGAACCTGGTACTGAATGTATTCATTTCTTCACCTTTCCCTGTAAGTGCCGGCCAAGTGACAAAGAAATAATCACCATTTTTTTTTTTTGGTCTGGTGGTGAGCTGGGATTTTGTTGTTTGTTTTTGACTTACTGAGTCAGCAGCAGAGAAGCAAGGTGCTAAACCAGGCGCAGTGGGACAGCCGTCAGTGAGAGTGACAACAGGCTCATGGAGCCCACACTCTTGTGAGCACCAGAGCTGTCGTGCCCAAGGCCCTCCCCAGAAAGTTGAATCAGTAGGTCAGATAGGGTCCCAGAGCTGGATTCTGAATAGCACTGTGAGTGCTTCTCATAAAGAACATTCACACTGAGAAATACTGAAGCATAGTGCAGATTAAGGGAATTGTCTTTGGAGTCACATAAGGGTCAAGTTTCCTTACAAGAACCTCTCTAAGCTTTGGTTTCCCTTAGCATTGGCTAATAAGTGAATCCACCTCACAAAGTCGTTGAGAGGATTGACTAAAGTGTGGGGCTCCTGGGTGGCTCAGCCAGTTAAGTGACTGACCCGTTATCTCAGAGTCTTAATCTCAGGGTTGTGAGTTCAAGCTCCGTGTTGGGCTCCATGCTGGGTGTGGAGCCTACTTGAAAAGAAAAGAAAAGAAATGGGATAAAAGTATATGAAACAGTTCAACTTTCTGCCTCAATAGGCTGTGAACTCAACAAAAGTGAAGCCACTATTCCTAAAGAAGCAGTTTCACTTTCTGAGTATAAGCACAGATACTAGAATCCAACACATCTGATCTCACATCCTGTTCCATACACGATTTACAAAGGGTGAGACCTTGACTTCTCCTACTGTTGAAAAGATGGTCTACCACAGTTCCTCCATCCTGGAATTGTAAGGACAGAGACCACGTGAGGCCAGACCTTACCACAATGCCTGGTATAATCATTAGTGCTGCTCCCCAGATATTTCTGTCTCTCCCCTTTTCAGGCACATGATAGGATTGTACCTTGACAATATAAAGTTAAATATGACCATGTGACTTGCTACGGCCAACAGAATGTGAACAGAACTGATATGTCCCTTCCGGGCAGAAGGTTTACGAGATGCTATGCAATCTGCCACAGCCCCTGTGCCCTGCTGGGAAGACTGTGTGGGCACAGGTCCCTTTATCAATCTGGATCCTGAGAGTCCATGTGGAGCAGAGGCTGCCCGATGATCCCAACAGACGAGCACCCTGAGCAAGCAGGAAACTTTGGCTGTGTTAAGCCACTGAGACTCTGAAGTCATTTATTATTGCAGCACAATGTAGTCCATCCTGCCTGATAAACCTGCTTGCTACACTGTAACTTCTCAAATTATTATCAGCTATGATGATTATAATTGTTATCCTTGAGTGGCTTACAATGCATGTAGAACAGAAGCAAAACTCAAGAAAAATGAAATATTACATAAGCTTTCACTGCCTATAAGAAGTGCTAAATGAATGAAAAAATCTCAATCTAGTTCATATTCTAGAAAGCAGTGAAGAGAACAAGACTGTAGCCTACAATAATAGAAAAGGTCTGGTTTATATTAAACCCAAATTTCTCAGACTTTAATTTTTGTTCTAGCTAAAATAAAAAGAAATTTAATTCCTGATGTGTCTTGTGATATAACCTAAACATTGAGTTCTTGGAACAATCTTGAATTGAATATTTAAGCAATTATAGCAACCAGGGCCTCCCAGAGTATTACCTGCTTTTATTAAATCTCAATTTCCAAGACAGATGTCTTCCCTTTTGGCTTTTCATTAAAGAATTAAAAAAGAAAGGAAGGAAGGAAGTGTAACAAATAGCTATGGGATAAATTGGTGTTTTGTCCTTTCTTACAAATGGCATTTCTCCCTTTGCTTCCTTCCTAGTTTGAAGCAGTCTGGGCTCTGGTCTGCTGTCCAAGTCTCTAGCATCCAAGGTCTAGGCAGTAGGACCTGGATGAGAAGGCTGTGATGGGGGAGCTGTGCTGGGGTCCACAGCTCCCAGCACCAGCACAAGGCACCAAAAGACCAAGTGGGGGGCGACAGAGCAGAGCCTCAGGGCAGAGTCAGGGCTAGGGCCTGGAAGATGAGCCACAGCCACAGTGGGCGGACACCCAACCTGCGCAGAGACGTCTCCCTGACCCATGAGGCTGCCTCAGTCCCCCTTATGGCCAGAAGCCTTCCTAGGAAGAAGCCACCTTCTTCTTCTTCTCTGGGAAAATGAAGAAAAACAACCCCTACAAGAATGTGAACTCAGAATTGATGAAGTAAACTGATGAGGTAAACTGAGAGGCCTTCCCCCCTTGGAGTGGGAACTCCAGAGCAAGATGAGATCCACTGCAGAAAACTATAAGGTACTATTATTCACACCTGGTTAAATTTCAACTCCACCATATATTTATTTATAACAATGTGCAGTGAAATTATGATGATTGTACACTACCACATTTGAACAAGGATGAAAATACAAACCCACCAGCAATGTGGTACCTTTCTGACAAGACCCTAAAACTGCATGCACTAATCCAACAGTTGTCCAATTTAAAGCATGCATCAGAATCTTCTGGAAGGCTTCTCTGAATACTGTTAACTGGATCAACACCCAGAGTTTCTGATTCAGCAGACCCGGGGCGGGAGCTTAGAACCTGCATTTCTGACCAGTTTCCAGGTGATGCTGATGCCGAAGATCCAAGGGCCCACACTTTGCTAACTGCAACACTAAGTTGTCCAAGTCCAGCATTCAATGGGGTCTTCCTCTCTGTGGTTTTCTCAGTTGATACTGCACCCTGGCAGATGAAACACCACATAACTCAGCTGAAACCACTGTGTTACCACAGTCATCATCATCACCATCAGCTTCAGCTTCATCCTCACCATCACGGCCACTTACTGGGAGCCGAGCCCTGTACTAAGTGCTTTATGCAGCTAATCTCATTTAATCCTCACAAATTTAATCCTCCCAAATACCATTCCTTTCATTTTCCAGGTGAAGGAATGGAGGTTTCAAGAACTTATCCCAAATTCTTGTTGCACTAAGTGGCACAGCTGGGTCTCACACTGGACAGGCTGACCCAGAGTCCAGTTCCCAACCACTGGTGCTACACCCTTTCTGTTGAATAATGACTAACAAAAGGGGGTCACTGAGGGCGCCACAGTGTCAGAACTGATTTAAAAACCAAAACTACTCAATATAAAAATCTCTGTGCTGGCTGTCCTTAAGCCACCAGGGACACTGGGACCTTCTCTCCATGTTTCTCCAGATCTTCCCCCCTTACCGTGTCACTTACTTTTAAAAACCCTTCATTTCTTCAAGTCCCAGAGTTTCCATTCATTTGCTATTCACTTTCTCAGCCATCCTTGGTGCGGGGTGAGAGGGGACACAGGATGGGGGTGCTTGCTGGAGCACCTAATTAAACTGCATTGTGCTAAACAAAAAGCCATCTCCTCTAGAGAGAAATTATATCACTGTGTGTGAGCAGAGCAGCTGTCAGCAATTGTGTTTTAAATAGTAGTTTACATAGATTTTTCTTTTTGACGTGCCTAATGTATAAAAACTCACTTGTATGGAGAAGCAGGTCCAGGAACAGCCTTGAGCAAGAGGAACTTGAATATGAAAGTCCATGTTACGTCACCTTCTGTGATCTGTGTTAAAGCCAAGGGTATTTATCACCATTACCCTAGCCCCCTGGCTGGCTGGTTTTTGAGCCACCCCTGCAGTGTGGCCCCGGTGGCCTTAGCAGTGTGAGCCAACTTTAAAAGAACCCATCGGGACATGAATCACGTTAGTCAGCTGCCAAGACCGAGCTCCTCAGGTCTTCTCCATAAGAACTTCCAATCTGGGGGCGCCTGGGGGGCTCAGTGGTTGAGCATCTGCTTTTGGCCCAGGTCGTGGTCCTGGGTCCTGGGATCGAGTCCCGCATGGGGCTCCCCGCAGGGACGCCGCTTCTCCCTCTGCCTGTGTCTCTGCCTCTGTGTGTCTCATGCATCAAATAAAAAAGAATTCCCAGTCTGGGTTTCACGCGGGGTAAGGCAAAGTCGTCTTCAAGTCCATCTGGGCAGAACGTGTGCGTTCCTGTTGCTCAGGCCTGACTCAGTTCCGCTGCCTGGGGACCCGAGGGGGACCCCACGGCTCCTCTCTTCTCCCCGTTGCTGGGGTCAAGGTAACCTCCCCAGGGACCGGCAGGCAGGGGGCGGGGGGGAGGGGCAGGCAAGGGGCGGGGGAGGGGAGGGGAGGGGGACCGGGGGCGGGGGCGGGGGCGGGGGGGGGGCAGCCACAGCAGCCGCGGGGGGCGGGGCGCTCTCGGTTTCGGGGCTCCAGGCAGAGCCTTTAGCGCCCCCCGCGGCCCGGGCCGGATAACGCCCCTGCTCCGGCCCTGCTCGCCCCCTCGCCCCCTCGCGCGCTCTTAACACCTTCTCTTTCCTCTTTTCCCCGACTGTAAAGGAAATACGTGCTTCCTGGAAAAAAAAAAAAAAAATGAAGAAAATAAGTAAGGAAATTAAGAGCCTTCCATCCAAAAATAACCAGTTATTAATTTTATGTATATCCTCCCAGATGTTTTTCATATCTCTCATCTATCCAAGATTTTTCCTATCTTTCATATCATATCATATCTAAATATGTAATTTTTTAAATCGCCTTATACCGTATGCACATTGCCTGCTTTTCTCCACTTCATCGTGAGCTGTAGATCTCTTTCCGCATCTACCAATACACATCTGTGCTGTTGTTCCTGGCGGTACATTAAGGGAGTCCAGTAGAATTTATTTAACGGTTTCCTCTTGCTGAACTCAGGCCTGGGCAACCGTCCTCCTCCCTCCTGGTCAGAAATCCCAACAAACAGAGCCAGTCTCTCCCCACAGCCTTACTGGTCCTTGCTCCCCCACCACCACCCACCTCCTGCCTTTTGGGTCTTTCTCCTGGGTCTCCCCAACTCCTTATAAGCTCCCTGTGGGTGGGCCCATGGCCTCTAGTCATCTGAAATTCCTACAGCTTATAAAACAGCCCGGGACACTGCCCCAGGGACAGATGGACCGCCCAGCACCCAGGAAGGACGAGTATTTGCTCTGAAGTCACTCCTCTCCCATCAAGAGTTCTCCTCACGTATTTTATTCCCTCCCTTCCCCCTCACACCCATTCTATCACATTCTCAGTCTCTGTCCTACCCATCTTGCCTTTTCTTCAATCTGCTAAAGCACATTCTAGAATTCTTTCTCTTTCTCCCCCTTTTATTCTTTTTCTCTGCTCTTCCTCTCTCTCCATGGCACACCCACGTTCCCTCACAATACCCCCCACACACACACACATCTCCTCAGATACATACTCCAGAAAGGAGCATCTCCTCCTTTTGAGTAGGGCCATGAACTAGGGCCCTCTGCATTCCTCCTCTGTTCTTCGTCTCTCCTCCTCAGTGAAGAAAAACCAGCCTTCGAAAAACCCGGCTGACCAGACCTGTTGATGGTCTGTCCCTCTGATTGCAATGCCGTTGAGGGGCTAATTCACCCAGACTCTAAAGCTCGAGGAATTCCTCCAACCCCTCAAGCAGCATTGAATTTGAGCTAAGAAAAGGAGAAAAAGCACAGTCTGTCATCCTGGATCCTCATGGTGCTAATGGGAACGGGAATTTCTGATGCATGGGCTAACCCTTTCACATCAATGAACAGACAAGACTACAAACCTGGTTAGGGAGGAATTTCTTCATGGGTGTCAGGAGGATTTCAAGGAAGCCTGAAAATTCCTAGGAGTGATTTTGGAGTGCTTCTACCAGTTTTCAAATGAGTATTTCTGTGCTTTATCGAGCTGGAAGGATTTGTTTGTGTTTTGATTAGCCTCACCTTTAAGAATTTTCTAAGGGAAACTTCAGAGCTTCTGGACCTTTCCAGATGTGTTATTCGTTTTCTTGGTGTTGCCCTCCAGCAGGAAAGTGGCAAAGAGAAGGAACTTCTCTCCATGTGGTGGGATGGAAGCAGAACACCCAGCCAGGTTCAAGCCCTATATCTCTGCTACTATTTGAATGACCCGATGCAAGTCATTCACTTTGAATCCCAAATTCTCCAACTATAAAATCAGAAAACCATTTTCAGCTCCCAATTTCTTTTTTTTTTATAAAGATTTATCTATCTATTCATGAGAGAGAGAAAGAGAGAGAGAGAGAGGCAGAGACACAGGCAGAGGGAGAAACAGGTTCCATGCCAGGAGCCCGACATGGGACTCGATCCCGGGACTCCAGGATTGCGCCCTGGGCCAAAGGCAGGCACTAAACCCCTGAGCCACCCAGGGATCCCCCAGCTCCCAATTTCTATGTGCATAATGACTTTGCTTTCATGGGCAGAGAAAAAGAAATGAAACTGAAGAGAACTTGGAAAAAGCAAGAGACAAAATCTATTTCTCAGCCACATATAAAGCAAATGGCAAGAAGGCAGTGTGGCCACTGGTGGGTGAATGCTGATTCATAATAAAACTCAGAATCATAATAAAACTCACTGATCAATGTTCCTGGGGGGTGTGATGGAGCCCGTGACCATTCCCTCGAGACTGTCTTCCTCCTTTTTCTTTTAAGTAATGGAACCTCACCCCTATCCACACAAGCGCATGGAATTTTAGCTGGTCACGGATCACCCAGCCAGAGCTAAGAATGTGAGCCAAAGGTCCATTGTACACAATGATATATGAGCAGTAGTGACTAGTGCAACTCTTATGTCTCTTTACTTCTGAGCAAGTAAAGTCCACTCAACTCTGGACTTCACATGAGAGAATAAAACCCTCCTACATTGTTTAAAGAGCTGCATTTTGAGTTTCTCTATTACCACAGATTAATCTTTAGCCTAACCAACATGAAGGTCTTCAGATAAAGGTAAAAGAATTTAGGAAGTGCTTAAAAATGTCATCAGGAAAAAAGCAACAGCAATGGGATGATATTAAAAGAAGACAGTCTAAGGAGGCCAACAGATCTGGGTTTGAGTCCTGGCTCTGTTGCTGACCAGCTAGCTGTGTGACCTTAAACACATCATCTCCCTTGACTCTGTTTCCCCATCTCTATAAAACAGGCAAAGCCATCTTGTTAGGGTTATTGTGAAGATTCAAGGTCAAGATGATGACGTGCCCGTGTGCTCAATACATGGTAGCTGTGGTCATTATTCAAAAGCTATCATTGTAAGTGCCAAGCAAGGAGGGTTTGTGTGTTGAAACTCTGAGGAGGAAAGGCATTTTTATTATTTTTATTTGTGGGGCAATAGCTCTCAGCTTCAGGGCTGTCAGCATTCCTGAGTGTTGCCCAATGTGAAAGAGATGGCAGTTAGCAAAACGATTCAAAGCCCAAAAGGGACCTGGAGAAAGAAATATTGTATTATAAAGTGCAACTTATGTAGGGCTGGGATCAGGAGACCTTTCTTTCTGGTCCTAGAACTAAGAAGAATTGTGCCTAATGGGCACTGTAAATTGTGTCACTGATCAAGGCCCCCTCTTGGCCTTGACTGCTAAAAAACTGAAAGCCAAATGTGTGCGTTCACCTCTAACAACATATAGACTGGTAAGACAGGCCCTTTTGTACTTCATTTGATATCTGTGACCTGGCTTATTTTTTTCTCCTTGCTTCTTCCAATTTGTGTTCTCTTGTGGTGTTTTATGAATTCCTTGAAGAAGCTTTCCTTGGAACAAAGAATGAATGCATGGATGGAAACAAGAGTGAATCAATGACTAGAATCTTAAATTAGGAGAGGATCTTAGAAACCATGTAATTCAATTCAAGTGTTTCCTTTGTAACATCTTAACAAATGGTCAATCCAAGTGCCTTATCCTGATTTTGCAGTGACAAAAACCATTAACTTGTACACTCTAGGTAGATTAGTTATATGGTATGTGAATTATATCTCAATAAAGATGTTATTGGCGGGGAAGGGGCACCTAGGTGACTCAGTGGTTGAGCATCTGCTTTTGGTTCACGTCGTGATCCCAAGATCCTGGGATCAAGTCCCACACTGGGCTCCCCACAGGGAGCCTACTTCTCCCTCTGACTGTGTCTCTGCCTCTCTCTCTCTCTCTCTCTCTGTCTCTCATGAATAAATAAAATATTTTTAAAAATTAAAATAAAATAAAGATGTTATTTTTTAAATGGAGTAGAGGTGTTAAATCAATCATTGTTCTTGATTGCCGACAAGAGAATCTACTATTGATGGTTTCAGCAGAAAAGGAATACATTAAGCATATTAAGAATCTCATGGACTCTCCAGGAGAGTCACTCCTCCAATCACACCTTAGGGATGCCTCCAATGTAGCCACAACTCACCACACACTCTACAGCCCTCACTGATGAGGTTAGGAACTGACACTCGTTTCCCCTCACTGCTTCTTGCCATGATCTGGACAAATTTGTCACCAAGGTTTACACAAAGCTTCCTTGGGATGGTCTCTTCTGAATAGAAGTCTAGAGGAAAGCCATCAGATTGGCAGAGCGTAGGTCACATGTTTTCACCTCTGCTGCAGAGAAAGCTGGGAAAATAACTTTTGGCTTCTGTCTTAAGGGACAGGTTGTATAATGTGAGAAATACTCCAATCAAAGGAAGGGTTTCCTTTTTATCCTATTTTCCATTGGACTGGGTGACTTTTCTTCTGCAGGTTTTACGTAAAGGACATAGATTCTATTTTTGCTATGATGGTTGCTATTAACTTAAGACCCATTTGTAGGTTTCTGTATGTGGTGCTATGCCGCATACATCTCCTGCATCTTTACTCTCTGCATCCATTGACTTCATCTTCATAGCTTGAAATCTGTCATGATGGGAGCATTTACACCATAGAAATTGTTAAATGTTACAAGGCACCTCCCCTTTGCCCAAGAACTGATTGTTAAACATTTACTAGCATGCAACTCTCTTTATCCCTATTGATATCTCAATAGTCACTGTAAAGAGACAGTATCTTAGTATAGTCCTACCCATGGACCTATGCTAGTCTTCAAGCTGTGTATTATCAGTCTGCAACAAATACAGAAATACAGAAATAGAGTATTTTATAGCAATTTGAAATTGCTGTGACTTCCAAATATGTCTCTCTCTCTCTCTCTCTCTCTCTCTCTCTCTATATATATATATATATATATATATATATATATATAATATTTTTTTTTCACAAAAGCATCAATCTAGGGCAGACCAGAAATTTAAAACTGATCCATCACCACAGGTTGTTTGAGAAGTATTGCTTTAGTCTGTTCTCATGGTTCTTTGTTCTATACCTCTCTCCACATACAACAGGTACTGATATTGTCTTCCTGGGCATGAAAAGTCCAACTGTCTCATATAGATGAATTCTGCATCAGCTTCTTACCTCCTGGCCTTTGAAAATTGATTCTGATGTCTTTGTTCAGGTTCTATTCTGACTTCTCCTTAGCAGATTGCTGTCTCAGGGGAAGGGTCTAAAAAGAAATACCAGAGTTTAAAGCAAACAAATTCACGTGGATTACAACATATTTCTTTCTTGTTCCCCTTCCCGTACATAAAACCAAGAAGGATATATACAAGCTTGGTTGTCTTTGTGTGATGAGACCATAAGTAGAAGTGTGTTCTTCTGCATATCTGAATTTCCTGTATTTTTGACATTGGATATGTATTAGGTTATAAGGGGAAGAGTTCAGGCCTTATTCTCCAGGGTTTCATAGACTTTCCATGGATTTTCCTTCTTATCCTCTTGTTGCCTTCAGAGGAAATGCTGAATAAACTTCAGCCTCGCATACATCATCCGTAGAAAGTCTTAGGACACTGTCATACAACTGTTGTCTTGATGCTCTCAGATATTAAAACCATATTAGAACTGTCTGCAAACACTGACCTTCTAGGTGGAGTTGTGCTCTGCCCCCACCCCCAATTTCCTGCTGAATCCTGAAGTTCCTGCATTTACTGAAAAATTATCCTAACTTTGGTTTGCTGGAATACCATCACTCATATTTCCCAAGAGTGGGTACAGTACATGCACTAAACCCTGAGTTCTTCATATATAAGGCAGGCATCTTTCTGGGCTTTTCCCAAGCATCTTGAACACAACGATTTGTGGGAACTATTTTGGTTCACAAATTTTAAGCATTGTAAGACAATAATATATGCCTTCCATTTCTACAGAATTTTTTTACATCCAGAGGATTTTAACACTTCCAATCTCATTTCATCCTTTTCTCAAGTAAGATCCTTGAAGTAATGATAATTAGAGAGGTTTAAATTAAACCCATAGTGTGGTAAAATTTTTACCTGTAAATTATGATAGATTTATTTAATGCTATTATCCAATCCCGGAAATATTAGGGGGAAATTGGCACTCTCATATACTACTTATGGGAGCATGAATTGGTATAATCTTTCTGGAGGGCAATCTATCTCTCTGTATCAAAAGTATTAAAAATGCATGCACAGAACTCACTAGGGCAGAGAGAAGAGGTAGGCAAATTCTTTGCCCCTCCCAAGAATAAAATTGGATGAAATTGTTCAAAAATGATCATTTCAGAGCTCTGGAAATAGGCCAAAGGCAAACACAAAATTGAAAGCTATTTACTCATGAGAAACTGCTGAACTGGGGAGCCTGAGTGGCTCAGTCAGTTAAGCATCTGCCTTTGGCTCAGATCATGATCTCAGGGTCCTGGGATTGAGCCCCACATCTCTGCTCAGCGGGGAGTCTGCTTCTCCCTCTTCCTCTTCCACTATGTTCTCCCTCCCTCTCTCTCTCTTTCAAATAAATTTTTAAAAATCTTAAAAAAAAGAAGAAGAAACTGCTGAATTTCATGTAAGACTCAGTCTTACAAAAAGAGTCTATGGTATTCTTGCCTAGAACTACTCCCACCCCTTTACCAAACTCATGACACAGTGGTACTATTGGTGCAGGGCAATCTGTGAATAGCAGTAACTTTGCTAATGGAACAGTTTTGATTTGGAGTAGATGGAGGAAAACCAGTGCCTAATGATATGGTCGGTAAAAGTAGCGAACTTGGTGGAAAACAAACAGGGAAAATCTACAGTGATGATAGTTTGAAGTCACACTGCCAGTTCGAGTGAGTGGCAGGATGGAGGACTAGCCAGAAATTTAATAGGGAGATACCAGACATGAGAGTCAGGGGAGGTAGATGAGTAGTCGATGCATCCTTGGTTATGTAGGAGCCTGCGTGCATTAACCTGCACATCTGAAGAGTTCAACAATCCCCACATAGGAGAGAGAAACACAAAGACACTCTCACCTAGACACATATTAGTCAAAACTATTAAAATCCAAAAACAAATACAAAATCTTAAAAGCATCTGGAAGAAAATGACCTCACCTATGGGAAAACACTGTCTGATTAACAGCTAACTTCTCCTCAGGAAACATAAAACAGGCAACTGGCAGGGCAATGAAACATTCAAAATGCTGAAGAAAACACTGTCAAAAAAGAATTCTATATCCAGCAAAGCTATCCTTCAAAAGTGAAGGGAAAATAATGATATTTGTAAATCAACAACGATTGAGGGAGTGTGTTGCTAGGAGATCTGTCCCACAGGAAATGCTAAAGGAAGTCTGTTAGGCTGAAAGAGAATGAGGAAAAGAAGTAAAAGGTAAATGTGTGGGTAAATAGAAAAGACAGTATGCATATATTTTGTCTTTCTCTTAAAGTCTTTAAAAGACATAAGATTGTATAAAGCAATAATTATAATATGATCTGGTTTATAATATATATATAGATGTAACATATATGATAATAGCACAAATAAGGGCTAATAAAATGGAGATATACTGGGGCAAAGTTACCATATTTTACTCAAGTTAAATCAGGAATAACCTCAATTAAAATGTGGATAAGATACATACTATAATTCCTAAAGCAATCACTAAAAAAAACAACTAAATAGTTAGAAAACATGATCTCGGGATCCCTGGGTGGCGCAGCGGTTTAGCGCCTGCCTTTGGCCCATGGGCGCGATCCTGGAGACCTGGGATCGAATCCCATGTCGGGCTCCCGGTGCATGGAGCCTGCTTCTCCCTCTGCCTATGTCTCTGCCTCTCTCTCTCTCTCTCTCTCTCTCTCTCTGTGACTATCATAAATAAACAAAAATTAAAAAAAAGAAAACATGATCTCATTTAGGAGATACAAATTGAAACCACAATGAGACACTGCTTCACACCCACTACAGTGGTTAGAATAAGAAAAGAAAGAAAGGGGGGGTGGAGGAAGAAAGAAAGACAGGAACAAGTGTTGTTGGTAAGGATTGAAAAATTAGAAACCTTATAAATTGCAGGTGAGGATGTAAAATGGTACAAATTCGGGATCCCTGGGTGGCGCAGCGGTTTGGCGCCTGCCTTTGGCCCAGGGCGCGATCCTGGAGACCCGGGATCGAATCCCACATCGGGCTCTCGGTGCATGGAGCCTGCTTCTCCCTCTGCCTGTGTCTCTGCCTCTCTCTCTCTCTCTCTGTGTGACTATCATAAATAAATAAAAATTTAAAAAAAATGGTACAAATTCTGTGGAAAGCAGTTTGGTGGTTTTTTAAGAAGTTAAACATAGAATTATAATTCAACTCCTAGGTATATACCTAAAAGAAATTCAAACAGGGATTCAAAGAGATACTACTTGTGCAGACATATTCATAGCAGCACTATTTGTAATTGCCCTAAGATAGAAACAACCCATATGCCCAGCAATGAATGAGTGGACAAACAAAATGTGATGCTTATATACAATACTATAATGCAGATTAACCTGGAAAACATGCTAAGTGAAAGAAGTCAGGCACAAAAGGTCACATCTTGTATGATCCCATGTAGATGAAAGATCCAGAAGAGGTATATCCACAGAAACAGACAAGCAGATAGTTGTCAGAACCTAGGGTTTGGAGGGGGAAGTGAGGAATGATTGTTTAATGAGCATAGGGTTTCTTTTAGAGTGTTATGTGTTGGAAGTAAATCGAGTTGGTGGTTGTACACCAATGTGAATGTACTAAGTGCCCCATAATTGTACATTCTAAAATGGTTGATTTGATATTATGTGAATATTATGATTTTATATTCATTATTCTAATTGAATTTCACCTCAATAAAAATACAAATCCTACATGTAGAAAATTCTGAATCTACCAACATTTTTTAAAAACCCCTATATGATTTTAACAAGATTACAGAAAATAAAATCAAATGCAAAAATCAATTGTATTTCCAAATATAGACAGTAAACAATTTAAAAATAAAAGTAAAAAAAAAAAGCTCCATTAACTGCACCATCAAGAACAAAATACCTAGGACTATGAAAAGGTAAGCTATAGATTGAGATAAAGTATCTGCAAATCACGTAACTGATAAAGGAGTATCCAGAATATATAAATAACTCTTTCAGGGACTCCTGGGTGGCTCAATGTTTGAGCATCTGCCTTTAGCTCAGGGTATGATCCCGGAATCTTGGGACTGAGTCCCACATTAGGCTCCCCACGGGGAGCCTGCTTCTCCTTGTGCCTATGTCTGCCTCTCTGTCCGTGTCTCTCATGAATAAATGAATAAAATATTTTTAAAAATAACTCTTACAACTCTAAAAAGACAAAAATATCCAGTTTAAAAATTGGCAAAATATTTAAACGGACATTTTGCCAAAGGAGATATACAAATGGCTGATATGCATCTGAAAAGATGCTCAACATCATTAATCATTATGAAAATGCAAACTAAAACTATAGGGAGATACCATGATGCATTGCCAGAATGGCTACAATCCAAAAGATTGCCAATATCAAGTGTTAGCAAGGATGTGAAGAAACCAGTACCATCATGTGTTGCTGATAGGAATGTAAAATGATACAGCCATTTTGGGAAAGAATGTCTAGTTTCTTAAAAAGTTAAAAACAAACTTAGCATACAACCCAGAGATTCCATAGTTAGGTATTTATTCAAGAAATGGAATGTATGCCCCACATCCACACAAAGACTCACACAAGAATACTTATAGCAGCATTATTCACAATAGTCAAAAAACTGCAACAACTCAAATGTCCATCAACTGATGAACAGATAAAGTTGTGGTCTATCCATACAATGGAATACTATTTGGCAATAAAAAGGAATGAAGTACTGATATATGCTACTAGATGGATTTCTAAAACATTATACTAAATGAAAACAGCCAGACACAAGGACTAAATATTGTATGAGTCCATATATATGAAATTTCCAGAAAGGACAAATCTATAGAGCAAATTAGTATTTGCTTGGGGCTGGGATAGAAGTAAGGATTGTCTGAAAATGGCATGAAGGTACTTTTGGGACGTGATGGAAACATTCCAAAACTGAATTGTGGTGATGGTTGTATAACTCTATAAACTTACTGAAAACCATTGAATTATACTAGTTTGGCAAATATTATGGTACATAAATTATACTTCAATCAAGCTGTTTAAAAGTATGTACATTTTAATCGATAATTCCACTTCAATTTATTTTTATAATCATAACTATTAACATGATCAAAGATTTAGCTCTAAGGATGTTTATCACAACCTTAACTATAAATAAATAGTAAACAACTTGAAATTATATGGTTCAACACAACAATGATTAAATAAAATGTGGTATAGCTATCCAGTAGAATATTATAATGCTATATAATAATGCACATTTTAAAATCATATGGAAATATATTTATTAACAACAAAAGATGTTCAAGATACTCTGTTAAGCAAAAAAAAAAAAAAGGAGAGAGAGATTATAGAACACTACATGGGACAATTTCATTTTAAAAATAAACACAAAATTCATGCATGGAAATAAGTCTGGAAAGGGTACACCAAAACTACATCTGGATGATAGGATTATGAGTGACTCTTCTAGTTCTTTTTTTATCCTTGCTTACCTGCATCTTATAATTTTATACAGTATGAGTATTTATGAAACAAGAACAAAACGATTTAAAGGAAAATTCTACAAGATAGGGATGGCCAATCAGTAGGGCAAACAAATGCAGTAAATTGCCCATGTAGGTCTCCTGATTTACCACCTCAGCAAGTGAACTGCTGCCTAAAAATCCCTTCCATTATGCCATCCATATTCATCAATTATTGCACTTCATACTCATATAATATTTTATAGGTCACAGCATATTTTCATGACATATCATAGTCCATAATTCCACCTGTCCTTTCAATAACCCCATAAGCAATGAGGAATAGTATACACACACACATATATATAAAATAATTAATACATATAACAGTATATACTTGTGCATATATATTACATATATACTAATAATTAGTATGTATTTATACTATATACAAGGATGCCTGGGTGGCTCAACTTGTTAAGTGTTTGACCCTAGATTTTGGCTCAGGTCATGTTCTCAGAGTCGTAGGATCAAGCCCTGTGTCTGGGTCTGCTCTGGGAGTAAAGCCTGTTTAAGATTCTCTCTCTCCCTCTCCCTGTCCCCCCCCACACACACACTCATGCTCTCTCTCTCAAAACTAAATAAAAATAAACTAATACTAAATGATATACATAGTGTATATAGCATTGAATATATACATATATATATATATATATATATATATATATATATATATTCTTCATGTAGTCTTCACCACAAACTCTGAAGTAGGTATAATTAGTCTTATTGTATAGATCAGAAAGAAAATGGAATCACTGTTACGGGGCTGGTAAAGTTACATTATTACCCCCATTTCAGAGATTGGAAAACAAGAACTGAGCTTCGGAAAGGCTGACGTATGGCAAAATCAAATGGCCAGAAAGCTGTAGAACCAGAGCTTAAACTTTCCATAAGATGTAATCACTGTTATGAGGTCCTATCCAGAATCTTCTCTATTGTTTGAATGCTGACCTTTGGAAGTGGGGAAATAATAGGTGTTGGCACAAACGGATTTATTTTAGTGCCAGTAGCAAGTAACAAAAGCTAAAAGAAATGGTGGATCCTTTCCAACAGTTTGTCCAGTAGGTGTTTGGCCTACTTTCTCTCCTCATGGAGTTTGGTTCTTTAAAAAGGTGATTTTCTTTCTTCAGCTTTAGACCTTAATTTGGATATGAGTAAGCATAAGCCACAATGTTCTGCTCATGTAAAGGGCTTAATACAAATGGGTCAAGTCATTTTGGTGGTGGATTTAAGGCAAAAACTGCAGTGTTAAACATAACAAATGTAAAAGCACATTTCCTCTTGAAAGTGAATGCTCCAAATATTAAAATATAGATTTGAGGGCATTCAATATCTTCTAGTGCCTTTTAGGAACCAAGCACTATAAATATGTGCAGGTGATATTCTGAGCAGCCAGGGGAAGTTAGAACAGGTAGTAGTTGCTCATGAATCCAGGATTATTTCTAAAGCGGCCAAACTCAGAATGCAAGGCAGTAATAATATCTATTTTTATCGAGTGCTCACTGTGTGGCAGGCATTGGGCTCATTGTTTTGTACGCAGAATCTTATGAAATTTTCCTTCCAAAAACATTAGGAGAAAGATGCCATGTTTATTCCCTTTTTATGAGGACACTGAGGCTTAGGTGTATAACTTACTCAAAGTCACGTGGCTAGTACTTGGTATACACAGAACTCAAAGTCAGATCTGTTGGACTGGTAAATTGGTCTGTGCTCTCAGGTATCCCTCCTCTTCAAAAGTTGAACTATACCAACTAGGTGTATTCTCAGAATGTTCCTGAAGACTTCTAAAGTAGTAAGAAATAGTGCATTTGTACATCATGCCAATTTCAACTAAAGTCTCTAAGCACAAGGGTGGCAACAACTTGCTGAAGTTGGAAATTTGAACTGGCCGGTAAGGAACAGAATGAGAGGTATTCAAAGCCCATTAATTCATTCAACACAGATTTCCAGGTGACTCTGGAGGTGACAGGCCTTTTACGAAGCCCAGAGGATCTGGATTTGACTAGACCTTGTCCTGACCTCAAGATGCTCCTATCTAGTAGTAAGAACAGGAGCACAGAAAACCAGCCATGACACAAAATTAGATGCGTTACCCAGACACTGGGGTAGTGTCTTACATTCTTAACCTCCAATATGTGTGCACACCAACCAACCAAGTCATTTGGAGCCCAGCTGTAAACTACCGGTGTAACATATTTCTACCGGGGAACATCAACTTTGAAAAGTAGTATCTGGGAGAGAGGGAAAGCCTCAAAGCAAGGTAGTATTCAATGATTCAAATAGGAAAATGAGTTGTATTTCACTAAGTCAAGAAAAGCCAAAAGGGCATTCTGGGAAGGAATATAGTGAACAAAGGAAACACAAGGAGCAGAAGGTGCCTGACAAATGGACCAGAGAGGTTGGGAAATGGGTGCCTAGTGGGGACAGTAGGGAGACACTGGGAAAGGAGGTCAGAGCAACATTCTGAAGAGACGTGAATGTCACAGTGAATAATTCAACCTTTCTTTCTTTCTTTCTTTCTTTCTTTCTTTCTTTCTTTCTTTCTTTCTTTCTTTCTTTCTTTCTTCTTTCTTTCCTTCTTTCTTTCTTTTTAGATTTGATTTACTTATTCATGAGAAACGGAGACATAGGCAGAGGGAGGAGAAGCAGGCTCCATGCAGAGAGCACAATGCGAGACTCGATCCCAGGATTCCGGGATCATGCCCTGAGCCAAAGGCAGACACTCAACCACTGAGCCACCCAGGCGTCCCTAATTCACCCTTTCTTTGCACTGCTAGCAATTTGGAGCCTTCACCGTATTTCCCAGCAGGAAAATGATATAAATATAAAATGCTAAGAATCAGTAAACATTTCCTAGCCCATCATCCTTAAAAATGCAGGGGTCGGAATCAGAAAAGACCCCGAATAGCCAGGGGAATTTAAAAAAAGAAAACCATAGCTGGGGGCATCACAATGCCAGATTTCAGGTTGTACTACAAAGCTGTGGTCATCAAGACAGTGTGGTACTGGCACAAAAACAGACACATAGATCAATGGAACAGAATAGAGAATCCAGAAGTTGACCCTCAACTTTATGGTGAACTAATATTCGACAAAGGAGGAAAGACTATCCACTGGAAAAAAGACAGTCTCTTCAATAAATGGTGCTGGGAAAATTGGACAGTCACATGCAGAAGAATGAAACTAGACCACTTCTCTTACACCATACACAAAGATAAACTCAAAATGGATGAAAGATCTAAATGTGAGACAAGATTCTATCAAAATCCTAGAGAAGAACACAGGCAACACCCTTTTTGAACTCGGCCACAGTAACTTCTTGCAAGATACATCCACGAAGGCAAAAGAAACAAAAGCAAAAATGAACTATTGGGACTTCATCAAGATAAGAAGCTTTTGCACAGCAAAGGATACAGTCAACAAAACTAAAAGACAACCTACAGAATGGGAGAAGATATTTGCAAATGACGTATCAGATAAAGGGCTAATTTCCAAGATCTATAAAGAACTTATTAAACTCAACAGCAATGAAACAAACAATCCAATCATGAAATGGACAAAAGACATGAACAGAAATCTCACAGAGGAAGACATAGATATGGCCAACAAGCACATTAGAAAATACTTTGCATCACTTGCCATCAGGGAAATACAAATCAAAACCACAATGAGATACCACCTCACACCAGTGAGAATGGGGAAAATTAAGGCAGGAAACCACAAATGAGAGGATGTGGAGAAAGGGGAACCCTCTTGCACTGTTGGTGGGAATGTGAACTGGTGCAGCCACTCTGGAAAGCTGTGTGGAGGTTCCTCAAAGAGTTAAAAATAGATCTGCCCTGTGACCCAGCAATTGCACTGCTGGGGATTTACTCCAAAGATACAGAAACACCGGGACACCTGCACCCCGATGTTTATAGCAGCAATGTCCACAATAGCCAAACTGGGGAAGGAGCCTCCATGTCCATCGAAAGATGAATGGATAAAGAAGATGTGGTCTATGTATGCAATGGAATATTACTCAACCATTAGAAACGACAAATACCCACCATTTGCTTCCACGTGGAGGGAACTGGAGGGTATTATGCTGAGTGAAGTAAGTCCATGGGAGAAGGACAAACATTATATGGTCTCATTCATTTGGGGAATATAAAAAATAGTTAAAGGGAATAAAGGGGAAAGGAGAAAAAATAAGTGGGAAATATCAGTAAGGGAGACAGAACATGAAAGACTCCTAACTCTGGGAAACGAACTAGGGATGGTGGAAGAGGAGGTGTGTAGGGGTGGGGGTGACTGGGTGACAGGCACTGAGGGGGGCACTTGATGGGATGAGCACTGGGTGTTATTCTATATGTTGGCAAATTGAACACCAATAAAAAATAAATTTATACATAAAAAAAATGCAGGTGTCTGTCTCTGAGAATTGATCAGCCAATCATTCCTTGAATATGCTCCAGAATAAGCAACTTAGCCTTTTAAAGTAGCCTCATTCTTTGCCAGGAAGAATACTTTCTCAAATGCTTTTTTAAGGAAGATGCACTTTATATACGGTGTTGGCTGAATGAATGGGTGAATGAATGGATGGATGGATTTCCATACGCTAGCTCTTCAGAATGAGATAAACAATAACTCCTCTCCTGTTTCAAAAGTTTGTAGTTGAATCTGTTCAGTAATCTCCGTGACCTGATTCCCAGCCCCCTCCACCATTTGATCTCTTTCCTTCTGAATAGAATTCTTTTAACTTATTGATATCCCTTTGATGCCCGAGGCTAGACAGTAGTCATCCCATACAATCTATCTAGGACATTCTTGTTCTTCCTCTGGAAACTCGCCTTCAGCCTCAGTTTTAGTTAATCGCTATTTTTTTGTTGTTGTTGTTAGAATTTGTTTATTCCAAAATTAATACAATGCTCACTGTAAACCAAGTTGGGTAATACAATGTATATGAAGGAAGAAGTAGAGCCCTCTATTCCTCCTATTTCCACTGCCCAAAGGTAACTACCATGAACTATTTTATGCATCCCTCTAAGCTTCATCTGTATACTAATGAAATATTTTGTGTCCTTCTAGGCTTCACCCATATACTAACACAACAAGATTGTGCCATTATTCGAATTTAATTAAGTTTTTAACATCTGGCTGACCATTGTCTCTACAGGCTCCTCCAGAGATTGGGGTCAGCTGAACCTCATCCGTCTCCAACATTGGGGAACCTGCTGGTTCTGTGACTAGAAGCAGTCCTTTAGTATTACTATTTGTTGAATTTCATCACGCCAGCTTGATCCCATTGTTCCACTATATAGCCATCAGATTCTTTGCTTTTATCACCCACAGATTTAGTAAGCGATTTCAGCAGGAGAGCCCTGTTGACTCATCCCTATTTAAATTCCTTTGGTGTGTTCCCGCAAAACCCTGAGTTCTATTTCCTCACCTTTTGTAAAGTCAAGGAGAAAAGTTGATGGTCTCTGAGATTCCTCTCTGATTTAAAAAGTCTAAAAACAGGGGATCCCTGGGTGGCTCAGCGGTTTGGCGCCTGCCTTTGGCCCAGGGCGCGATCCTGGAGTCCCGGGATCGAGTCCCGCGTCGGGCTCCCGGCATGGAGCCTGCTTCTCCCTCTGCCTGTGTCTCTGCCTCTCTCTCTCTCATGAATAAATAAATAAAATATTTAAAAAATAAAAAGTCTTTGGGACTATTCAAGGTGTGACATGCCCTGCTAAGCCTCCTTCTAGCGGTAGCTAATGCTTTACAACTTGGGGAGGCCCACATTTCCAAGACACCACGGCAGAAGGTGAAGACAGTGATCCTAGGAAAACTGATGAAGAGCAAAGCAGACACCTTTGAGGAAATTATCCGGGCTTCGATTTGGAAAGATGGGACACTGTGAGACCAACAGGATATGAAAATTTTTGCACTGATTCTAAAGAGAGGGACCTCGCTGCGTCCTACTTCCAAGTTTAAGTGCTGGATACATTTTTTTTTCTGGAGGGGGAGTTTGATCTTTAAAGAAATATCAAACCTGTGTGTGATCACTGTGGCTCTGGTTTCCGCAAAGGTCAGCTGGAAATTAGTAACTTCTGAAGGTGACTTAATTGCTTGGCTGGGCAATTCTTTTGGATGGAAATCTTTGCCTAACCAGCCTTGGGAGACTTTTCTTGGAATTGAGTTCTACCTCAAAAACCTTGTCCTCACTTAACCTTGGGAAAAAGAGAGCCCCACAAAGCAGGGCAAGGAGAGTCTTGAAGTGTAATTAATGTACGAGTACACTTTAATTATTTGGTTGAAATACATTATGGGAATAATTTTCATTTTTAAATGATTTAATTTTTCCTCTTGTAGTATAAGCGATTTAGCAGTCCCTAATTTTTTTCTCAAGGGCATATTCGCAGGGTTTGGTTATGACCAGAAGCCATCGTTCTTCCCCTTCATAGCACACACCGTAATAGGGAATATTGCAGCACTCAGCCTTGACTGATTTTAGGGAACAGAAGTAGGACTTTTAGGAACAAGGAAAGTGATGGGGAAATCCAGTGTGTAACAAGTCTCCAAGATGATTAGAATTAAGTGAAACTACCAGAACAGAAGGTGTCTGAGCATCATTTGTCAAAAGCAAAGATCCCAAAGCCAGACTGCTGAGTTCAAATCACCCCATACCAGCTGCATGACCTTAGACAAATCTTACTTAACCTCTATGTACCTGCTTTCTCATCTATAAACTTGAGATAATAAGGCCAGCTTCAGGAAATTGATCACATCACATGAATTAAGACATAGCAAGTGCTTAGGGTAGTACCTGGCATACAGTGAGTCTTGATAAAAGTTTTATATACAAAAAAGAAGAAGAAAAAGTTTGGGGCACCTGGGTGGCTCAGTTGGCTAAGTGTCTGCCTTCAGCACAGGTCATGATCCCAGCGTCCTGGGATCCAGCCCCATGTTGGACTCCCTGCTCAGCAGGGAGCCTGCTTCTTCCACTCCCACTCCCCCTGCTTGTGTTCTCTCTCTGTGTCAAATTAATAAAGACTTTAAAAAAAAAAAGAAAAAGTTTTATATACAATGTGAATATGTTCTGTATTTATTTGTAGTACTTATTCAAATACTAATGAGACCTTCATACATATTAGGGTAACTATTATATCAGTCAGGGTTCTCCAAAGAAACAGGATCAATAGGAAACTATATATTTAATATATAGTTATCTATTTAGTATATATAAATTATTATATTTATTATAAGGAGTTGAGACATGATTATAGAGGTGGGCAAGTCCAAAAATCTCCAGGGTAGACCAGCAGGCTACAGAACCAGGAAGAGAAGATGGTGAGGGAGTAGGGTCCCCAAGTCACCTGTCCCCACCAACTTACCTAGATAACTTCCAAATCATCCTGAAAACCTAGAATTCGACCTGAGATTTAAAGAAAGAACAGCTGGAATGCTACAGAGAGAAGAGTTTGCGCTTCTAACAAGTACAACTCGATTTTAGCCACTCTGCACTGAGCAAAATGACTAGAAAGAAGAACTCACCACAAAAGAATCAGAAACAGTACTCTCTGCCACAGAGTTACAAAATTTGGATTACAATTAGATGTCAGAAAGCCAATTCAGAAGCACAATTATAAAGCTACTGGTGGCTCTGGAAAAAAGCATAAAGGATTCAAGAGACTTCATGACTGCAGAATTTAGATCTAATCAGGCCAAAATTAAAAATCAATTAAATGAGATGCACTCCAAACTGGAGGTCCTAATGATGAGGGTTAATGAGGTAGAAGAAAGAGTGAGTGACATAGAAGACAAGTTGATGGCAAGGAAGGAAGCTGAGGAAAAAAGAGAAAAACAATTAAAAAACCATGAGGAAAGGTTAAAGGAAATAAATGACAGCCTCAGAAGGAAAAATCTATGTTTAATTGGGGTTCCAGAGGGCGCCAAAAGGAACAGAGGACCAGAAAGCATATTTGAACAAATCATAGCTGAGAACTTCCCTAATTTGGGGAGGGAAACAGGCATTCAGGTCCAGGAGATAGAGAGATTACCCCCCCCCTAAAATCAACAAAAACCGTTCAACACCTTGACGTTTAATAGTGAAACTTGCAAATTCCAAAGGTAAAGAGAAAATCCTTAAAGCAGCAAGAGACAAGAGATCCCTAACTTATATGGGGAGAAAGATTAGATTAACAGCAGACCTCTCCACAGAGACCTGGCAGGCCAGAAAGGGCTGGCAGGAATATTCAGGGTCCTAAATGAGAAGAACATGCAGCCAAGAATACTTTATCCAGCAAGGCTCTCATTCAGAATTGAAGGAGATAAAGAGCTTCCAATATAGACAGAAACTGAAAGAATATGTGACCACCAAACTAGCTCTGCAAGAAATATTAAGGGGGCCTCTGTAAAAGAAAGAGGATGCCCAAAGAAATAATCCACAAAAACAGGGACTAATAGGTATTATGATGACACTAAATTCATATCTTTCAATAGTAACTCTCAATATGAATGGGCTAAATGATCCCATCAAAAGACGCAGAGTTTCAGACTGGATAAAGACCTATTTGCTGTCTACAAGAGACTCATTTTAGGCCAAAGGACACCTACAGCCTGAAAATGAAGGGTTGGAGAACCATTTACCATTCAAATGGTCCTCAAAAGAAAGCTGGGGTAGCAATCCTCATATCAGATAAATTAAAGTTTATCCCAAAGCCTGTAGTAAGAGATGAAGAGGGACACTATATCCTATTTAAAGGATCTATCCAACAAGAGGACCTAACAATAATGAATATTTATGCCCCTAATGTAGGATCTGCCAAGTATATCAATCAAATAATAACCAAAATAAAGACATACTTAGATAATACACTAATACTGGAAGACTTCAACATGGCACTTTCTGCACAAATCTTCTAAGCACAACATCTCCAAAGAAACAAGAGCTTTAAATGATACACTGGACCGGATGGATTTCACAGATATTTACAGAACTTTACATCCAAACGCAACTGAATACACATTCTTCTCAAGTGCACATGGAACTTTCTTCAGAATAGACCACATACTGGGTCATAAATCAGGTCTTAACCGATACCAAAAGATTGGGATTGTCCCCTGCATATTTTCAGACCATAATGCTTTGAAACTTGAACTCAATCACAAGAAAAAAATTGGAAGAAACTGAAACATGTGGAGGTTAAAGAGCATCCTGCTAAAAAATGGAGGAAATTAGAGAAGAATTAAAAAGATTCATGGAAACTAACGAGAATAAAGATAAAACCATTCAAAATCTTTGGGATACAACAAAAGCAGTCTTGAGAGGAAAATACATTGCAATACAAGCATCCCTCAAAAAATTGGAAAAAACTCAAATACAGAAGCTAACCTTGTACCTAAAGGAACTGGAGAAAGAACAGCAAATAAAACTACACCCAGCAGAAGAAGAGAGTTAATAAAGATTCGAGCAGAACTCAATGAAATCGAGACCAGAAGAACTGTGGAACAGATCAACAAAACCAGGAGTTGGTTCTTTGAAAGAATTAATAAGATAGATAAACCATTAGCCAGCCTTATTAAAAACAAAAGAGAAAAGACTCTAATTAATAAAATCACGAATGAAAAAGGAGAGATCACAACCAATACCAAGGAAATACAAACGATTTTAAAAACATATTATGAGCAGCTATACGCCAATAAATTAGGCAATCTAGAAGAAATGGACGTATTTCTGGAAAACCACAAACTACCAAAACTGGAACAGGAAGAAATAGAAAATCTGAACAGGCCAATAACCAAGGAGGAAATTGAAGCAGTCATCAAAAACCTTTCAAGACACAAAAGTCCAGGGCCAGATGGCTTCCCAGGGGAATTCTATCAAATGTTTAAAGAAACAATACCTATTCTACTAAAGCTGTTCCAAAAGATAGAAAGGGATGGAATACTTCCAAACTTGTTTTATGAGGCCAGCATCACCTTAACTCCAAAACCAGACAAAGACCCCACCAAAAAGGAGAATTACAGACCAATATCCCTGATGAACACAGATGCAAAAATTCTCAACAAGATACTAACCAATAAAAAAAAAAAAAGATACTAACCAATAGGATCCCATAGTACATTAAGCAGATTATTCACCTCGACCAAGTGGGATTTATCCCCGGGATGCAAGGCTGGTTCAACACTCGTAAAGCAATCAATGTGATTGATCATATCAACAAGAGAAAAAACAAAAACCATATGATCTTCTCAATAGATGCAGAGAAAGCATTTGACAAAATACAGCATCCATTCCTGATCAAAAATCTCCAGAGTGTAGGGATAGAAGAAACATGCCTCAGCATCTTAAAAGTCATCTATGAAAAGCCCACAGCAAATATCATTCTCAATGGGGAAACACTGGGAGCCTTTCCCCTAAGATCAGGAACATGACAGGGATGTCCACTCTCACCACCTCTATTCAACATAGTACTAGAAGTCCTAGCCTCAGCAATCGGGCAACAAAAAGAAATAAAAGGCATTCAAATTGGCAAAGAAGAAGTCAAACTCTCCCTCCTCACAGATGACATGATACTGTACATGTATCCAAAAGACTCCACCCCAAGGTTGCTAGAACTCATACTGCAATTCAGCAGTGTGGCAGGATACAAAATCAATGCCCAGAAATCAGTGGCATTTCTATACACTAACAATGAAACTGAAGAAAGAGAAATTAAGGAGTCAATCCCATTTACAATTGCACCCAAAAGCATAAGATAACTAGGAATAAACCTAACCAAAGAGGTAAAGGATCTATACCCTAAAAACAACTTCTGAAAGAAATTGAGGAAGACACAAAGAGATGGAAAAATATTTCAAGCTCATGGATTGGAAGAATTAATATTGTGAAAATGTCTATGCTACCCAGGGAAGTTTACACATTCAATGCAATCCTTATCAAAATACCATGGACTGTCTTCAGAGTTGGAACAAATAATCTTAAGATTTGTGTGGAATCAGAAAAGACCCCGAATATCCAGGGGAATTTTAAAAAAGAAAACCATAGCTGGAGGCATCACAATGCCAGATTTCAGGTTGTACTACAAAGCTGTGATCATCAAGACAGTGTGGTACTGGCACAAAAACAGACACATAGATCTATGGAACAGAATAGAGAATCCAGAAATGGGCCTTCAACTCTATGGTCAACTAATATTTGACAAAGCAGGAAAGACTATCCACTGGAAAAAGGACAGTCTCTTCAATAAATGGTGCTGGGAAAATTGGACATCCACATGCAGAAGAATGAAACTAGACCATTCTCTTATACCATACACAAAGATAAACTCAAAATGGATGAAAGATCTAAATGTGAGACAAAAATCCATCAAAACCCTAAAGGAGAACACAGGCAACACCCTTTTAGAACTTGACCACAGTAACTTCTTGCAGGATACATCTATGAAGGCAAGGGAAACAAAAGCAAAAATCCTATCTTTTCATCAAGATAAAAAGCTTCTACACAGCAAAAGAAACAGTCAAAAAAACTAAAAGTCAACCTATAATAGGAGAAGATATTTGCAAATGACATATCAGATAAAGGGCTAGTTTCCAAGATCTATAAAGAACTTATTAAACTCAACAGCAAAGAAACAAACAATCCAATCATGAAATGGACAAAAGACATGAACAGAAATCTCACAGAGGAAGACATAGACATGGCCAACAAGCACATGAGAAAATACTCTGCATCACTTGCCATAAGGGAAATACAAACCAAAACCACAATGAGATACCACCTCACACCAGTGAGAATGGGGAAAATTAACAAGGCAGGAAACAACAAATGTTGGAGAGGATGTGGGGAAAGGGGAACCCTCTTGCACGGTTGGTGGGAATGTGAACTGGTGCAGCCACTCTGGAAAACTGTGTGGAGGTTCCTCAAAGAGTTAAAAATAGATCTGCCCTATGACCCAGCAATTGCACTGCTGGGGATTTACCCCAAAGATACAGATGCAGTGAAACACTGGGACACCTGCACCCCGATGTTTATAGCAGCAATGTCCATAATAGCCAAACTGTGGAAGGAGCCTCGGTGTCCTTCGAAAGATGAATGGATAAAGAAGATTTGGTCTATGTATACAATGGAATATTACTCAGCCATTAGAAACGACAAATACGCATCATTTGCTTCAATGTAGATAGAACTGGAGGGTATTATGCTGAGTGAAATAAGTCAATGGGAGAAGGACAAACATTATATGTTCTCATTCATTTGGGGAATATAAAAAACAGTGAAAGGGAATAGAGGGGAAAAGAGAGAAAATAAGTGGGAAATATCAGTAAGGGAGACAGCACATGAGAGACTCCTAACTCTGGGAAATGAACGAGGGGTGGTGGAAAGGGAGGTGGGCGGGGGGTTGGGGTGACTGGGTGATGGGCACTTGTTGCGCGTGCTGCGGCAACATGATCAGGGTCCTGAGGATAAGGGGATGAGGAAAAGAAAAGAGATGGGGACAGGAGGGACACAGTGGATGATGTCCAAGCAGTGCCAGCTTTATTTAAGGGTTTACAACATTTTATAGCATGAGCAAAACAAAGCTAAGAAGGTGCTTATTTTTAGCAGGTTTGTGAAACCCTCCAAAGTTCCCCTTTCTCAGCATGTAAGACAGACTCATGGGTGCCAGAAGACCTTGGTAAGCTTATCTAAGCTTGTTGCTCCAGATGTGTATACTTCAAAGGAATATTAGGTATGGTAAACAGACCAGCAAGGACAGCACAGACCCTTATTTACATTTATGACCAGGCCAGAATAAGCTGTATCTATTGTGTCATGTGGGTGATCACGTACAAGCGAGCCCTGAGAACCATTGCTCAAGCCCTTTCTCAAACGTCTACCAACTATTCACCCTTTAGGCTCCCGAGCCTTTTGAGTGAATGAGGGACGCCAGTCCGGGCCTGGTTTGGTTCAGTTACTCCAGCTAGTTCGTGGTCGCCCACAGGCACTGAGGCGGGCACTTGATGGAATGAGCACTTGGGTGTTATGCTATATGTTGGCAAATCGAACTCCAATAAAAAAATATACAAAAAAAAAAAAAAAAGAACCAGGAAGAGCCAAGATTCCAGTTCTAGTCTAAAAGCCAACTGTTGGATGTTTCTAGCAGCAATATCCACAATAGCCAAACTGGGGAAGGAGCCTCGGTGTCCATCGAAAGATGAATGGATAAAGAAGATGTGGTCTATGTATACAATGCAATGTTACTCAGCCATTAGAAACGACAAATACCCACCATTTGCTTCAATGTGGATGGAACTGGAGGGTATTATGCTGAGTGAAGTAAGTCAATCGGAGAAGGACAAACATTGTATGTTCTCATTCATTTGGGGAATATAAATAATAGTGAAAGGGAATAGAAGGGAAGGGAGAAGAAATGTGTGGGAAATATCAGAAAGGGAGACAGAACATAAAGACTCCTAACTCTGGGAAACAAACTAGGGGTGGTGGAAGGGGAGGAGGGCAGGGGGTGGGGGTGAGTGGGTGACGGACACTGAGGGGGACACTTGATGGGATGAGCACTGGGTGTTATTCTGTATGTTGGTAAATTGAACACCAATAAAAAATTAATTTATTTAAAAAAATATATAAAAAATTTTAAAAAAATAAAAGCCAACTGTTGGAGGATTCCCACAATTCAGGAAGGCAAGACTTTTTTCTTCCACTTTAGCCTTCAGTTGATCGGATGAGGCCGAGTCACATTATGAAGGGAAAGCCCACTGGCTTGATTATTAATCTCATCCAGAAATGCTCCCATGGAAGCACCCAGAATAATGTTTGACCAACTATCTGAGCACCGAGGCCCTGTTAAATTAATACATAGAATTAATCATTGCAGCTATTATCAAATAAACAGGAAACAACAAGTGTTGGTGAGAATGTGGAAAAATGGAACTGCTGTGAGTATAAAATGGGACCATGGCTGTGGAAAATTGTATGGCGGTTCCTCAGAAAATTAAACAGAATTATCATTTGATTAGCAATTCCACTTCTGGGTATATACACAAAAGAATCAAAAGCTTTGACTGGAACAGATTTTTGTGTACTCGTGTTCATGGCAGCATAATTTACAGTAACCAAAAGGTAAGAACCTCTCTCCCCAAATAATCTGTATCCCTAATATCTACTCCAGTCAGGGGTAGGGCAGCCACCTTCCTCAGACCCTCACTCTGGCAATAACCACAACTTGCAAATCCTAATAATAATAATAATAATAATAATAATAATAATATCTAATACTTGCATATAATCTGGCCCAATTACTGTGTAACAGAAACTTCTAGTTACTGTGTTTCACATGTATTAATTTATTTTAATACAATAATCCTAGGAGTTAAGTACTGTTATTATCACACCTTTTTACAGGTGGAAAAACTAGGGCACACACCAATTTCATATACCAAGGAAACGACGGTTTGGGATTCCAACCCAGTCAGTCTGACTCCAGATCCAAGTTCTTTACCACTGCACATTATTCCTATATCATTATCGCTTAGACAAGGTGTACTTAAGTCTTAACCACCAGTACCTGTGAATGGGACCTTATTTAGATACAGGGTCTTTGCAGATGTAATCAAGTTAATAAGAGGTCATCCTGGCCTAGGGTTGGCCCTTATCCTTGGTTTTCTCAGGATCTCTGTGGATATCTGATAAACTTGTTATGGAGGTAAATCATCTATGCTTTTCCTTTGCTGATTCAATGAAGTAATTTACCTGCAAGAATAAACAAATAATAGAAGTAGGAAACATGAAGAGCCATCAGAGAAAGTGATTTTATTAGATTGCTAGGGCTGCCATAACAAAAAATCACGAACCAGATGACAGACATTTATTTACTCACAGTTCTGGATGCTGGACGTTCAATATAAAAAAGTCTTCCAGAGGCCAGTCTCCTGCACTTGCAACAGTCACCATCTCATCTTCACATGGTCTTCCCTCTGTGCATGAGCTTGGTTGTGGCCTAATCTGCTCTTATCACGAAACCAGTCAGATGGGATTAGTGCGCATCCTGACAGCTTGTTTTAACTTAATCACCTCTATAAAAGCCCCATCTACAGATAAACTCACGTTCTAAGGTACTGGAGGTTAGGGCTTCGTCATATGAATTTGGGGGGGAGGGTAACACAATTCAGCACATAACAATGATTTAATATTGTTTTCACTTGTAATTTCTATGATCTCTCTGATATCACCATGGAGAACTTTTGCACACCAGGTTTTAGACAGTAAAGCCTGAGCCCGGGGAGATTGTGGATGGGGAGCCCTAACACAGAGGCTGTCTCTGAGGCTGCAGGATCCGGTGTCTTTTTTTCCTTCTTCTTTTCTTTCTTTCTTTCTTTTTTTTTTTTTTTTATGAAAATAAGTCCTATTTTTAAAATGTGGAAGGAAATGCCAAGTGAGATTTTAAATCACCTTCTGTAATGAGGTCTGACATCAGTATTTTCATATGTAACAGTTAAACTGCCCATGATTGACAGTCATTACCCTAGAAGGAAGCTTTCCTATTCTAACTCTGGTCAAGCACATTTCTGGTTTGTTCTTTTCTCTTTTCTCTGTATGGGAGTACACACTTTCCAAGGTTATGACGCATGACCCTCCCTGTTGTCGGTTACAAACTGTGTTTCATTTTGTAGTATTTGATTGACAGGTTTGTAAACAGGGGCTTTTGTCATCACTTATGAATGAAAGCAAATGAATAAATAAATGCTCCTTCATTTAAAGAGTCTTTGTTGGGTACGCACCATGTGACAGGCAGTGTGCTATAGAGATGAGTGCCATGGGAGCTTCTAGTGTAGTAGAGGAGACAAAAGAGGGGTAGGGAAAGATTTCCAGGAAGCATGATAGGTGTTACGATACGGTTAGGCACAGTGCATTCAACCCGGACTCTCATTTCTCTGAGAATTGCCACCTTCTGATCCACAGGAATAAGACCTGGCAATGATTTGGGACAGTGATCCTGCCACCCAGCTATAACAGATGAGATTAGAGGTGGACAGCTCTCCAAACTGGGTGAATTATGGTCTCTCTCCTCTGGAATTGTGGTTCAGGGATGCTCATCAGTCTTCACTGATCACTTAAACTAAGGACATGTGAATTAGGGAGCTGTGCGTGGTCAACTGCTGTCTCTGTTTAGCAAAACAGACAGCCAGTCTATAAACAGAGGAGAATAAAACTCACTCTTAGAGAGATGGAAAGATGGGCTACTACATGGAGAGATAGAAAGAGAGGAGAGAGAGAGAGAGACAGAGACCAAGACAGGAGACAGGGAGTAAGACTGGCACTATTAGTATTTAGGGCCAGTGATTCTTTGTTGCTGGGGAACAGCACGTGTACGATAGGATTTTAGCAACATCCCTGGGCTCTGGCTCTACCCACCAGATGCTAGGAGCACTATCCAATTGTAATAATCAGAAAGGTATCCAGATAAAATCAAATGTCCCCGGAGGGGGTTGGGTGGGAGTGGGGGCAAAATCACACCTCCGTGGAAAACCGCTGTGCCAGAGTGAGTGAGGTTCTGTTATTTGCAGCTGAAAGGGCCCTGGCTGATATCCTTCCAGGAGGAGGCTGGTCTCTCCCCCAGCACTGCTAGATGCAGACACAGCAGAAAGAGTGCTCAGATAGGAGTTAGACTGGACTTTGGCACTGAGCTCTTTGAGAAGACAAAAAATTAAGAAAAGCACTGCCTCTGCTATTAGAGGTTACTACAGGGAGAATAATATAATTTTAGACTGAACAGGTTTTTAACATTTGAGGTATAAATACGGTCAAATCTCTCCTATTTTTCTAAATTAAATTTAAACTAGTTGGAGAACTCATTTACCACATTATCAAGAATATTCACTCTTTTGGCTCCTTTTTCTACCATGATTATCCGAAACAAACAAACTCTGACTTAGGCAGCCCAAAAGGGAAGTCAAGTCTACTTTTAACCCCAAGGGAAAGAGAGCATTGGTTCTAAGGCAGGGGTCTTCAAACTCTACTGATGATCAACTTCTATCAGTAAAGCCTTTCTAAGATTGTTTCCCTAGTATATGTATATTTGGATGTAGAAGTTTACTTACTTTTTTTAAAGATTTTATTTATTTATTCATGAGAAACACAGAGACATACAGAGACACAGGCAGAGAGAGAAGCAGGCTCCCCACAGGCAGCCTGATATAGAACTCGATCCCCAGACTGGGATAGTGCCCTGAGCCGAAGGCAGATGCTCAACTGCTAAGCCACCCAAGCATCCCCGTTTACGTATTTATAAACCACAGATGAGTCCTTTTATATTAATATATTAAATTTTATGCTAGTTTACTATATTATAAAACACAGAAAACATCAACATTTTTTAAATAATCCTTACAATGGAATAGTATTTGGCCATAAAAAGGAACAAATTACAGATATGTGTTATTACATGAATGAGCTTTGAGAACATTATGCTAAATGAAGAAAAGCCAGTCACAAAAGACCACAAAGGATATAATTTTCTTTGTATGAAAGTTCAAAATAGGGGAATCTCTAGAGACAGAAGCTAGATTAGTGACTGTTTAAGACTAATAGGGATACCAAGTGATAGAAGGGTAATACCTAGGGCTATGGGGTTTCTTTTGAGATGATGAATTATTCTAAAATGGCTATGATAATGATTGTATGTATTTGTAAATACACCAAAAGCCATTGAATTGTATACATTAAATGGGTGACTCGTATGGTATATGGATTAGATCTTAATAAAGCACACAAAAGAAGTTCTCTCATACACCCCTTGGTTCATGCTCTTTTGGGGAAGCACTCCTCACTTTGGAGATCTCAGGGGTAATGAATCAGACCCATTCTGGCAGTTGCCTTCCACTGCCACAATACAGGGTTATGAAAAGCTGGTCATCCTTCTGTACACTCAACATAAGGACTAAGGTCAAAAAAGCCTTTCGACACCAAACATTGGCAATGATATAGAGAGAGTGGTACAGTGACACCTTTGTACTCATTCACTCTTTGTGGAGTGTAAATTGGCACAACCCTCTTACTTTTAAAACTACATATACGTATTCCCTAAGTCCCAGTAATTTCATTTCTTGGTATTCATTCAACAGAAATGCAAACACAAACTATGTACTAGAATATTTCTAGTACTATTGTTCACAATAGCTCCAAACCAGAAACAACCCAAATGGGCATCAATAGTAGAATGGGCAAAGAAATTACGACATATTCATATGCAGTGAGAATGAATGACTCTCACACACAATAAGGAAATGAATCTCATGAAAATAACTTGAGCAAAAAAAGCCAGACACAAAAGAACACATTCTGTATTATTCCATTTTAGATGAAGAATGGGCAAAGCTAATCTATGTTGTCCAAGTCAGACTGGTGATGACTTCTCAGGATGGGGGTGGAGATTAATGACAGGGCATGAGGTGGGAGGGTTCTGGGTGGCTGGTAATGTTCTATTTCTTGACCTAGGTGGTGCCTGCATGGCTGGGTTCACTTTGCAAAGATTCGTTGAGCATTTAGATTTTTGCTCTTCTCTGCATGTGTGATATACTTTAGTAATACATTTATTAAAAGAAGTGAAAAATGAAAAAATGTTAATAAATAAAGTTGAGGCTGGGTCTCCCAGAGCCCTGATAGGAACAACTGGCTTACTCCCGAGTGCTGCCTCTATGGCCCAGCTCAGCTCCCAGGACAGAAGGCTGCCAGGGTCCTCTGAGGGATGCAGGCCATACACACAGGACCAAGGATGTCTCCACCTTCCCAAGTCCTCAGCTCCATCAGCATGCCATTTCCATCCCCTCCCCTGCCTCCATGCTCTGGCTGCCCTGGAGGGTTTTATCAAGAACATTTAAGCTTCATCCTCTTTCAAATCTAGAACCACTTGCCCTTTCCTGGGAAATACAGAGGGGAGGAGACCAGTTCTTTTTCAACCTTAAACAAAGAATTTATTTCCCTATTTTTATATTCCCCAAAAGAATGAGACCATATAAATAGTGAAAGGGAATAAAGGGGAAAGGAGAGAAAATGAGTGGGAAATATCAGTGAGGATGACAGAACATGAGAGACTCCTAACTCTGGGAAACAAACAAGGGATAGTGGAGGGGGAGGTGGGTGGGGGGATGGGGTGACTGACTGGGTGATGGACACTGAGGGGGGCACTTGACGGGATGAGCACTGGGTGTGTTTTTTTTTGTTTTTTTTTGTTGTTGTTGTTTTTGTTTTTGTTTTTGTTTTTACTGGGTGTTCTGTTATATGCTGGCAAATCGAAATCCAATAAAAAATATACAAAAAAAAATTTATTTCCCAGTTCACACATGTACCCTCTCCAGTCAATTGTGCTGTCTGCTCCACCCTCCTGTGAGAAACTACCCCCCACCCCGGGACTTGTGGGAGCTGTTTGTCTACCTCTCTGAGGGAGGCTCTCCTCAATGCCCTTGGCAATAACTCTTGTTTATGAGGGCTCTCTCTTCACCACATCCTGTGTCAGGTGCTTTCGATGCATCATCACGTTTAATCTTGGGAAGTAGGTACTATCACTTCCAGACAAGGAAGCAAGAGACAGCAAACCATTTGCCAAGGCAATTCATTCCTGTAAAATGGCTTCACCAGGGATTCCATCCTTCCTGTGGTTCCCAGGTGAATTCATAAAACATCTCTCAGAAGAGTGAGGGGGAAAAATTTTTTCTTGCTAAGCATCTCACTTCAATTATAAATTATAGAAATAACAATGACACGAGGGAAGTATGTTCAATGCCAAAGAGAGACATAAGCAAAGGAGAGGTGAGATATCATCACACTGAGGATAACAGGATGCATTGCGTGGAGGAGGTGGTGTTGGCTTCAGTGATGGGCAGGACCTGGACAGGCAGAGACAGCAGGTGGGGGGACCTACCGCAGTTGGGGATTGGTGTGAGATGCAGAGCATGTGGAAGAGTAATAGATTGGGCTGGAAAAAGAGGTGGGGTACATCCCACTGTCAGTGTGCTGGTTCATTTTATGTGCCAAATTGACTAGGCCACAAGGTGTTCAGATATTTGGTCAAACATCACTCTATATGTTTCTGTGAGGATGTTTTTGGATGAGTTTAACATTTAAGTCAACAGACGGAATAAAGCAGATTGCCTTCCCTAATGTAGGTGGGTTCCATCCAATCAGGTGTTCTAAAATAGGACAAAAAGGCTCGCATGATTATGGAAGGTGAGAAGTGTCAAGATCTGCAGGATGAGGCAGATCCAGGAGAGCCAGTGGTGTAGTTCCGGTCCAAAGGCCAGCAGGCTCAAGACTCAAAAAGACAATTCAGTTCTCTCCCACGATCTGGTCTCTACTCCAAGGTTTTCCCAGAGAGGACTTTCCTGACCACCCTTTCTAAAATAGCCCCCCTACCATCACTTTTAAGCTGGGCACTCCTTTCTATAGTCTTCACAGCACTTGCCCCTACCTGAAACTATATCTTTGTTTTGTATCTCTCCAATAGCTCAAAATCTCCATGATTATTATGAAAAGTTCACTGCTAATATCCACAGCTCTAAAAAGAGCAGCTGACACACAAAAGATGCTCAATAAATATTTATTGAAGGAAGGAAGGGCTATCAGCATGGCATTCTCCCTTTATGGGAGGTACCACTTCTCCTGGGCTCATCACTGTGCCTCAATCATCTCAGCACAGTGCCTGGCCAATGAGAGTTCAGGGAATACACGCTGCATGTGCAACTGCCTGGATTCTGGCTATTTCTAGACTTGCTTCTCTTCCACCCTGAATTATAAGCTCTCTGAAGGCAGGGATACCTGTCTATGCCCCTCATCACCTGTCACAGAGCTTTTTGCCCTGTGGGCCATGAAGTGTGCAAAAGTCGATTGAATTGTGTGTCTAAAGTAGATAGTAATTGCTACACACCTACAAGGCACTCCATCAATATTTTTAAATTGCTACTGAACATTTCCATTTAAACTTTCCATTATCGGGTTCATACTGAAGAAGGAACACATGCATTAGACAAGAGAATGACCACTTGGGGAAGATTTGACCCTCATCTTGATTCATTGGATGATTTTCTGTCTACAACACCAGCAAGCTGCTATTTGTGCCACAATTATTTTGTTGAATACAGGATCGGATCCATTCACAGCATGATTGGGTTCTCCTTAAAGTGTTGCTTTTGCCATTTTTAAAGGATCATCTTTGAACTAACCATTTCAGGACAGAATGTATCAGAAAGTTGCATCTTCAGTGAAAAACAATAGCCTTGACAAGAAACCCTTTTTAGAATAAGCAAGTGAAGGAGGAAAGAGACTTCTTTTTGATGGAAGGGTCACAAGAGAATGAAATTGTCAAACTTTTGCCCCCGAGGGAGAGCTAAAGGGCTGAGCTTAAGCTGTTCCATTACAGGGGGAAGTGAAGAGTGGAAAGGAGGGGAGGGAAAGAATGTTAGTGTATTTAGTTAATTTCCTATGGAAAACCCTAAGCCTGCTCTGGGATGAGCTCAGCTGCAGGGTCCATCTGCCGAGGGCGGGAGGGCAGCGCGGGCATGGGGCGAGCTCTCCCTTCATCCACATCTTCACCTGTTAGGCGCAAAGCTCGGGAGAATTTGTATTCTCTCTGATTCGGGGAAATCAGATTTAGAAACAGGACAGAGACTTTTCTAGAATCTAATGACTCCCATTGTAAGCCAAAGGCAAAATGTTAGCTCAGGGCCCCGTGATAATGAAGTTGGTCATTAGCAGCTAGGAATACCATTCCTGCAGATCTTGCTCCCTCGAACCCAACCAAGTGGCCTTGGCTGGAAGATTACAGATCCCAGTTTATCCTGCTCTCCCTGATGGGTCGCACGGTGAGAGTTCGGGTTGCCTGTTTGTGAAAACAAAAGAAGCCGAATAAAGCTGAAAGGAATCTGTAAAAACAACAACAACCTGGAAACAATATGGAAGGGAGATTTTTTTCAAAGGTGGTTAGAGGGATCCATGGGTGGCACAGCGGTTTGGCGCCTGCCTTTGGCCCAGGGCATGATCCTGGAGACCTGGGATCAAATCCCACATCGAGCTCCCGGTGCATGGAGCCTGCTTCTCACGTCGAGCTCCCGGTGCATGGAGCCTGCTTCTCCCTCTGCCTATGTCTCTGCCTCTCTCTTTCTCTGTATGACTATCATACATAAATAAAAATTTAAAAAAAAAATTTTTTTTAAAAGGTGATTAGATTTTTTTTTGTAGATCACTTTTTTTTTAAGGTGATCAGATTATAAGGGATGGAACAGGATTTCTCATCCATGAGGAATGTAAACACTCATTTTTTTCTTTTTATTTATTTATATATTCATGAGAGACACAGAGAGAGAGGCAGAGGCACAGGCAGAGGGAGAAGCAGGCTCCATGCAGGGGGCCGGATGTGGGACTCAATCCCAGGACCCCAGGATCAGGACCTGAGCAGAAGGCGGATGATCAACCACTAAGCCACCCAGGTGCTCCCCCACACACTCATTTTAAAGCAAAAAAGAAATTGTACCCCCACCCCCAAATAATTCGTTTTGTGGGACCCAAGGAATTTAACAAAAATCCCCTACCCCTAGACAAGCAGAGCAGGACTAACTCCATTTTGTGCTACACCCGCCACCTCCTGTATGACCCCCACATGACCTGCTTATTGCTTAAGGCGCTCCTCCACCCTAGTCAAGCTGCTGAGCACACCCTTACCAGAATCTGGCTCATATAGGAATGCGGAACCCCTAACCGCCAAAGAATATAAACCCCGCCTTTTGCCCGCCACACCTGCGCGCCAATTCTGACCAGAGTGATAGGCTAGTTCAAACGGTCACTATAGGGTAAATTGTAATTCAATTGGCCACCTGCGTGTGCACTGACATGACTATGCAACTGTGTGTTACAATCTCATTGGCCACTGGCCCCCATAAAGCTGCTACGCCTCTCAGTCTGGGGTCCAAGTCCCTGCTTCCGCTGTGTCGGGTGCACCTGCACCCAAGCTCGAGCTTGCAAATAAACCCTCGTGCACTTGCGTTGGTGTCGGCTCCTTGGTGGTTTCTCGGATTCACAATCTTGGGCACAACAGTTTTCCCTAAGAAACTGAAACTTCTTCCGCTAAGTGGCTGTGAATTATGCACAAAGAGAAATTTGATCCTTATAACCGATAGGTTTTTTTTTTTCAGTTACCATGGAAAACGAGTACTATATTTTTAATTCTAGTAGAACATGCAGACCCCAGTTTAAGAAATAATGTGTTGAAGAAGATCTGGCTTCTGTCAACTTTAACTTTTATCATATGGTCACTGACTTATAACTGACATTTCTGGAATAAGCCTAAAAGTATGTTAACTATTACTTAGAGGTAAAAGAGAAAATGCATACAAATTTAGTGCATTTCTTTAATATGACTTTGCTTCTATTTCTGTGAGTCATGAAACATCATGCTTTAGAAACATGTCTTCCCCCAGAAATGTTTTGTTGAGTTAGCATTACAGGTTAAACCCCTCAATTTACCAGGACACTCAAGGACACATGTTGTTCTGGAGCTTTGGCAATCAGATTCCAAAGATGAAGAGCAAAGATCCATACAAACTCAAAGGCAGAGAAGCAGAGATGTACTGAAGTTGCTAATACTGGTTCTTGAATGCTAATTGTTAAATATTCAGGAATTTGATGAACTACTTGTTAAAGTGATACTATCTTGAAATCTGCTCTGGTAGGAATATTTACACCATGGAAATTGGCACGCATCACATATCCTGATTTGTTGTTGTTTTGTTTTGTTTTGTGTTTTGAGGGCTATTTTACCAGCATACCTCACTACATAGGATTTTTGGAAGCCTGCAAAATCAGGAGCTGGCACCTTAAGCCCAGGAGTCCAGGCCAACTGAGAGGCATGTAGATTAACAACACTGGCCTGGGAGTCCGGCAGACAATGTTCCTGATCCCAGATTGCCAGTCAGAGCTATATGACCCTGGCCAAATCAGTTACTTGAGCCCGAGATTGCTCATTTGTAAGATGGGATGATAGCCACCTGACATGTTTGTGAAGATTAGATAAAACAATGTGTGTATAATCACAACCTCACCTGAAGATAGTACCTGGCTCACAGCAGCCACATAAGGGTTGAATATTGAGTAAATCAGTTCTAAGTACATGCTATTAGCTCAATTGCCTCATGGACCTCTGGATCCAAGCCACTTCTTATCCAATTCTTACCACTCCTGAGGGCTTATGCCTTGTCTTTAAGCTCCTGTTTGCCTGTGCTCTCTTGCTCCTTTGGGCTCTCTCTCTCCCACTTTCCCTCCTCCTTCCTCTGGGCCTGACCTCCAAGGCCATGCAGGGTGGGGTGGGGAGTAGGGGCCGAGTTTATCTGTAATCAGTATGTTGAACAAGCACAACATGTGACATAAACAAAACACAATTTTATATTTGTCTCCTACCATTTCTTTAAAAGTGATTCAGTGACCAAAAATAAATAAATAAATGGTTGTGTGATCCAGTGACCAGTCAGTGGTTCCTCAAAAGGTTAAAACATAGACCTAGGTGTATGGCCCAGAGAAATGAAAACATAGGTCCAAACAAAAGTTCATATACCGTGTTCATGTAGCATTATTCATGACAGCCAGAAGTGGAAGCAACCCAAATGTTCATCATCTGGTAAATGGATAAACACAATGTGACATATTCATATAATGGAATATTATTGGGCAGGAAAAAGGAATGAGGTCGTGATACATAAGATAGCATGAATGAGGATTACAAAGAGGATTCACCTTCTATTACTCTCCAGCCAAATTCTCTGGCTACCTGGAGGCCCTGCCCAGCTGGAAGCTGGAACTGGCCCCTGTGAACACATCCACTGTCCCCCTGCCCCCATCCCAGCCCCAGACTGTGTCTATAAGTCACACACGTGCCCCAGGAAGGTGCAGACATCTCAATGCTCCAGCCACTGCAACATTGTCCCCAGTACCATGGAGACAACAATGCTCTTGATTTGTATTCCCTGAGAAAGAAACTAGACAGGCCTTTGCCCCACTTATATTTTATTAAAAACCCTCTGCTCCATCAAAGCAGTCTGTGTACTGACCCCTGAAAACCCATTACATCCTCTCTTGAGAATCTCACCATCTTCCTTCCTGCCACCCAGATGTAATAAGGCCCAGCTCCTTCCCTGCCCATATCTGGGAAGCCTCCATTGACCACATCAGTCTGAGGGGGCTCTCACCTCCTCTGAATCCTGACATCACCTCTCTCCACCCCTCCCTGCCACTAGGGTGGCTGTTATTGTTTCCACATTTTACACATTTGTCTCCTCAAGGTCATAGACTGTGTCCTCTGTTTCCTGCCCCCCATCTCTTCTGGCACATGGTTTTGATAATTATTGCTATTTGATCATTCTTTTGCTATTTTGACAAATTTGTTTATATTGTGTTATTTTGCTAATTATTATTATCACTACTATTCTTATTGTTCCCCCCTTGTCACAGACATACCGTGTGACAAATACTGAGCCAAGTGTTCACATGCACCCCTTTATTAGTCCTCACAGCAACCCTAGAAAGTGGGCACCATTAACACCATTTCATTTCATCAAGGAATAAACATGGGCTTCCAGAGGCTGAGTCACTGGCTGACGAAGCCATGCTGAGTCTTAACTTGACTCCATCTGACCCCAAACCTGCATTCTCAGTTTCCCAGGGTTACTATAGGTCAGATTGCAGAGGAAAGAGTGGGAGGTGAGGGTTTCTTCCTTACTATTTCTTTTATAGATACCTGAGCAATCATCCCAGACCAATCTGGACTCCAGAAAGGGGACTCACCCCCAGCACAACCATTTATCCAGGGCAGAAAGGGGCACAGATGCAGAAGTCCTGACCCTCAAGCCAGTACTCTTTCTTCCACACCCTGGTGCTCTGCTACAGGACAAAAATACTCGTTTTGGAAACTTAGTCTTTTTGTACTTCTCTACTGTAGAACAAAACCAGCCGTTAGCAAAAACCAAAATAGTAATTTTCTGTGGAGTGGATAATCACTCACTCCAGTAAACTAAAACAACATATTGTGGTTAGAGCTGGAAAAATGTGAAAAATCTTCTGCTTTGTCCCTCTCTGTATATGAGTATACGTGTGCGCCTGTGTGTGTACACCGTGTGTCCACATTTCCCACTCTGCCTGACTTATAAATCAGAGCCACCCCTGCTCTGGCCGCCTACCCACGGCTGCCTTGAACGCCCTTCAAACCCTAGAGCAGAGCCAGAGAGAACATCAGTCCCTGTAGCTATTATTTGTAATCTTCAATTTTAAAAAATCCACATCCTGGAAAACTTTTGAACAGTGTGGCATTGACGAGGCATGAGCGAGGGTGATGGGGAGACAGACGGAGGGGGAGAAGCCAGGGAGGCTGTGCTCTGCCCAGACACCCCCCCCCACCTGGCACTCCTTATGTTTTTTTTTTTTTTTAAGATATATTTATTTATTCATGATAGACATAGAGAGAGAGAGGCAGAGACACAGGCAGAGGGAGAAGCAGGCTCCATGCCGGGAGCCCGACGCGGGACTCGATCTTGAGACTCCAGGATCGCGCACTGCGCCAAAGGCAGGCACCAAACCGCTGAGCCACCCAGGGATCCCCCACTCCTTATGTTTTAATAGAGGTCAGTTCAGTAGATGGGTACTGAATGCTTACTACCGGCCAGACTCTGCTGGATGGTAGAGATGCAAAAATAAATAAAACTTCATCTCCAGCTTCAAAGGCTCATAGTGACAGAGTAAACAGATGTGTCAGAATAACCCCCTTTACACAGGGAAGATTAAAAGAAAGTAAAAGAGCCTTCAAGTACCAAAGGAATCGTCTTAAGGAAGGAATCTGGAGGGACACGGTGGTGGACACTGGGCAGTCAGACTGTCCACCTGGGTTTACATCTCAGCTCCAAAACTGAGTTCCTGTATCTCCAAAGTGGGAGTGATGTCTGGATCTGTATCCTGAAGTCGTAGCTGGGATTAGAGAAGATGATGCATATCAAGCACTTTTATTGCAGTGCTCCTCGTGAAGCAAGTACTCAATAAGTTGCAGTAAAATAAAATGTCAGTTAAAGAATAAAAGAGATGAGTTCCCTGTAATTAGAAGCATAAACACAGATAGCTTAAGAGGCTGAGATGTGGAGGGACCCACGAATCAGATCAGGGCTTTGTAACTTGATGGCCTATAAGGGAACCTTCCTTCCCTGAGCGCTATATACTTCTGGGAATATTTCTTAGGCATAGATGCTGTGCATGTGGATCCTGGGTGAGGAGGGAGGCATGAGTGAAAGACAGAGGGAAGAAGCTAGACAACAAAAAGGCCATGTGTGATAAGTATTCATGAAGTAGTACAATAAATAAATTCATTAATTCATCAGTGATGAGAGCAGCCCGGGTGGCTCAGCAGTTTAGCGCCGCACTGAGCCCAGGGCGTGATCCTGGAGTCCCAGGATCAAGTCCCACATCGGGCTCCCTGCATGGAGCCTGCTTCTCCTTCTGTCTCTCTCTCTCTTGTGTCTCTCTCTCTCATGAATAAATAAATTAAAAAAAGAAAAATAATAACCTATTAAAAAAATTCATCAGTGATGATAGAATCTAAGACACAGAAACAAGCCATGTAAGGTGTTTTTGGACAGAGGCCCCCCTGACGTCATTCATTTCACAGGTATTTTTATATAGCAAGTATCTATATAGATGTCTTATGCATTATGCACTTTTCTGAGCACCTTACAAATATTCACCAACTTAATCCTCATAACTACAACCTGATGCCTGCAGGCCTGTTCTTCTCCCCATTGTACAGGTGAGGAGAGGTTGAGGGACTTGCCTAAGATCTCACAGCTGGTAGGCGAGGAGCCAACTTTCCAGCCAGGCCATCTAGCTCCAGAACCCGTGCTCTGCACCTGTGCCTGCAGACCATGGTGCACCAAGCATGGTGCTAGAGATAGGGGTGCAGCAGTGCACCCCAGTCCTGATTTTCTGGGAGCTTACATTCCACCACCGGGAGATGGCAACACACAAGCAAGCCCATAACCATAGAATCCCATGGGATTGTGCTATGAAGATAATTAAAATGAGCTAAGGGGCTAATAAGAATGGGTGGGAGAGCTTAGTTTTTAAAACAATAGTTGGGAAAACATGAAGGCCTAAGACCCAAATGAGGTGAAGGAGAAAGGTACAGAAAGTGTACCCCAGACAGGAAGGCAGGAAGGCAGGAAGTACAAAGTCCCCAGGTCAGCAGTGTGTTTGTCACGTTCAAGGAAAAACAGTGTGGTTGGAGTGGAAATGAGAGGGTAAGTGACAGGAAGACACTGGTGAGGTAGCCAGGGGCTAGATCTACATGGAAATACTTAGACTTTTGTTTCAAGGATGATGGGCAGCCATTCACAGGTTTTGAATAAGGGAATGATACGGTGTGATCACCACCTATGTTGCTGGGTGGAGGACAGGAGTGGACACAGGGCACTAGTTAGGAGGCTGGTTCAGTAACCAGAACCAGAAACGATGGTGGCTTGTGTAGTAGCAGCAGGAGAGGCAGTAAGCATGGTTAGACTTGAGACGCATTTTGAAGATACTTTTCACAGCATGTGATGCCAGAGTATTCATTTACTTGTTTATTTATTGTCCACTTCTGGCAGTAGAAAATGACCTCGAAGAGGGCCAGAACTTTGTGTCTTGTTTTGTCTGACCTTTCTTTTCATCATTTTATATGCAGTTCCTAAAATAGCGCCTGCTGTATAACCAGTATTCAATATATATTTGTTATGTATTTGTTTAATGAATAATACATTGAATATGAAGTGTAAAGAAAAGAGAGGTGTCAGAGTGACTCCATCTAGGGCTGGATCTGCCCATATCTTGATTCATTATGAGATCAGCTTGAATCCTAAGCCCTGAAGACAAATAGATGAATATATAATATATATATATATATTCATCTACAAATCATAGGACATGACCTTGGAAGGTCATCTAATGCAGCCCTGTGCCCTCAAATGAGTATAAGTGGTCATGACCCTTTTGATTTATGAGACAAACTGAGGCCCAGAGAGCTGAAGTGACTTACCTAATAAAAATTAAACATAATGATGATAATAGATAAATTTATTTTGCATTTACTAAGCATTAGGTCCATTGTGAAATGCTTTATAATTCTCACACTTACTTCCAGAGATAGGGACTGTTGTTCTTCCCATTTTACAGATGAGGAAAGCGTGACACTCTGAAGGTGAAGCAGTGAGCCTTCTGGGGGTAGCTGGGTGGCTCAGTTAGTTAAGTGTCTGACTTAATTTTAGCTCAGGTCCTGATTTCAGAGTCGTGAGATCAAACCCAGAGTCAGGCTCTGTGCTGGGAATGGAGTCTGCTTAAGATTCTCTCTCCCTCTGCCTGTCATATTCTCTCTCCCCTTCTCAAAAAAACAAAAACAAGAAATGATTGGACACTTCTAAATACTAGAACATGTGACATAATCATGGAATAAAATTTCATTATATATATTATATACATATATATAGGTGAATTTTAATACATTATTAATTATGGATCTACTGTTTATACCAAGTACTGGACAGAGAGTTATAAAACATGTCAGGAGTAACCTGCATATATAAAACCAGGACAGAGACCTTCCCATTTTCTAACAGAACACAAAAGGGCCAATGTCACTTAGCCTCCATCAAGTCCTGACAGCTCTTTGGTGCTATGCTGCCTCATTTGAGAAAGAGATGTAATTAGGCCACAGCAACTTAAAAATACAACACTAATAGCTAACATTTTGGGGTGCTTAACTATGCTAAGTACTGTTCTAAGCACTTTAAATGTATTAACTCAATCCTCACAACAACTTTGTGAAGCAGATAGTATTGTTATTGTCATTTTGTAGATAGGGACAACGTGCTACCTGAGATTGAGTGAATTATACAAGATGATGTGACATGTGAACGGCTGAGCAGGGATTCAAATGCGGGCAGTCTGGCTCCCACATCCAGGCTCTTAACCACTGCAGTCTGGTGTCTCTCAACAATAATTTAAATTATGTCATTTTTTCCCCAGCTCATAGCCTGTGCTAAGGAAGTATTCTGAGACCACCTTTTATCTCCTTCAAACTTTCCAGCTACCCAGTGAAGTTGGGTTTGCTGTTGCCATTTTATGGATGAGGAGTCTAGAACTTTAAAAGGCTGAGATTTATCTTATTACTTGTTTCTGCTTTCTTCTCCCCATTTAGCTGTTGGCATTAGGAGGCAGAAATAGAATGAATGTCTGAAAACACAGAATCTCAAGACTAGAAGGGAACTAAACAATAACAAAGCACAACCCCTGATTAGCCTTCTCTACCATCTCTGGATGGGCTTGAACCTCCACTAACTGGGTTATTAATTCTAGACCTTTCTCTCTGGATAGAGAAGTTGAATTCTGTTTCGGATTTTAAAAAGGAAAGCCTTTTCTTATTTTAAAGAAGCTGAAGTAAAACAGGATGAAGCGGGATGCCTGGGTGGCTCAGCGGTTGAGCATCTGCCTTTGGCTCAGGGTGTCATCCTGGGATCCTGGGATTGAGTCCCATATTGGGCTTCCTGCATGGAGCTTGCTTCTCCCTCTACCTGTGTCTCTGCTTCTCTCTGTGTGTGTGTGTCTCTCATGAATAAATAAATAAAATCTTTAAAAAATAAAACAAGATGAAGCTGTTATTTATAAGGAATCCATGGGAAAAAGTAAAAAAGCTGTGAGTTCAAGACTAACCCTAAAGCTGTCAGTTTTCTAAACCATAAAAAGCTATAGGGGATAAAGGTGGAGGTACTGTTTGACAATCCAAACTACAGGCAAAATGACTACCAGAGATGGCATTGCTTTAACCTTGAGACTTCTATACACCAAGGGTGTGTAAGGTTTTATGACCAGATTGGAAATGGCAAACATTACTTCTGTTCCCATCCCATTGGCCAGATGCCAGTCACATGGTACAACAGAATTGCAAAGAAGGCTAAGAAGTGAAGTCTTCCTTGGTGACTAGGAGGAGGAAAATGAAACAGGCCTTAAGAAATGTCTAGGTTACCTCTGTCCCAAGTATGATGACTTCTACAATTCTGCCCTTATATTTCTGTTTATTATTTAAGGAGGTCATTATGAAAATGAACCAAATGAACTGCATCCCTTTGACCTAACACTATTCCTAACATATTGTAGGAGAGCACTAAATATTTGTAGAATTAATGAATGAATTAACCTCACAAATTTGGACATGACAAATTCATCACCCTATAAGTCTAGGACTTGGAATACAAGCAGAAATTCTCCTTGAACTGGCTCATTACAAACTTCCATTTCTTCTCCCAGAACTTCTATGGTTTAAAAGGTTCCTGCTTCTCCCTCTGCCTGTGTCTCTGCCCCTCTCTCTCTCTCTCTCTCTGTGTATGTGACTATCATAAATTAAAAAAAAAAAAGGTTACTTTAGAGAGCACAAAATGGAGAAGTGAATTCAAGAACATAAGACCAAGGGTTTGGTCTTGGCTTTGACATTTTCTAGGCATGTGGTCTTTAGCAAAACCTGTCACCTCAATAGACTTCAGATTCCTCATCTACAAATGGTGGGAAATGAAGCGCCTGAGTAGCTCAGTTGGCTAAGTGTCTGACTCTTGATTTTGGCTTAGGTCATGATCTAAGGGTCATGAGATCAAGCTCTCTCTCCCTCTCCCTCTGCTCCTCCCAACCCCATGCACACTCTCTCTTTCTCTTTCAAAATAAAAATAAACAAATGGTGGGAGAATATATATGGAGACTCTCAAGTGCCTGCCTATCCAGTAGTCCTTCCACTTCTTGGATAATGGAACTCCAACTGTAAGTAGGTGTCAACTGCTGACCTTCAGAGGATTAATTTAAATAATTTAAATTAAATTGTGATTGATTTAAACCAACAGTGGAAATTTGTTTTTGGACAGCAATTAGTCTAAAGGTAAGCTTGTAGTGAGGTGATGGCCAATGAGATTAAGGGGAAATCTGCAGGAGGACTTTACTAAAAGTTTTGCCTCTTTGAGAAAAGAGGAGGCTGCACAAGAAAGGAGACTTTTTGGCCCTATTCATTTCCTTCTTCTTGAGATACTGAAATGTAAGACTGCAATACTTAGAGCCACTGCATCTTGCCTAGCACCTTGAGGGGAGAACTTGCAAACATGCTGAAGATCCAGCACAGATAGATTAGAAGAGCCAGGGTCTTCAGTGACCTTGTCAAGTCTTTGAAGTAATCCTGACACAATCTATTTCCAGTCTGAGTGTTATATGAAAAATATGCTCCCCATTGTTTGAATCATTTTATCTGCATATCCTCTTACTTGCAGCCAAGAACATTCCTAACCAACAAAGTAGACAACTTTTTGAAGCCTTTCCATTTTCAAAATTGTCCTCATATTAAATAACATTCCAAAGGGAGAGGGGAGTCACTGTCCTGGAATATATGAAGTGATAGGAAACGTCTTAAAAGGAGAAGAAACAATTGAAGGTGGGCTAAACTTAGATATATCAATCAGGTAACAAGCATGGCATAAAATCTAGAAATGCAAATTGGAAAGCCCATAGAAACAGAAAATTAGGTCAGGTCCCTGTGGAGGAAGGAAAAGAGCTCGTGCAAGTCTGTAGGATCAGAATTAGACTGTAAATATAACCTGAATAAATGCAGGGCTTTATCAAGAAACAAATGACCATTAAGTCTTTTGAAATTATATTCATTCAAAGTGAGTGCTATCTTTTGATAAGTAAAAAAGTACTAAAAACAAGTGACTTCAAAATGATCTCTTCCCATCTAAATTTTATGTGTCTATGGTTGCTTTTTATAACTACCATCTTTCCAGAAAAGATTGCCCATAATCAGATGATTAGAACAAGTTGAAAGTCAAACCAGAATAAGGAATAAAGGAGTTACAGACTGTCTTATTCAAAACAAAGCTCTTCATTGTCTGCGTCTGATTCTGTACTGGCATTCATCTTTTTGGTAGAAAATCTATGAGCAGGATATCTGATATTTATAAGGTACTTCATAAATATTGGTTGAGTTTGATTTTGCATAACATATTTTAAGTGACTATTCTGCATTTAGAGAAATAACCAGAACTAATTGATGGGTGCCAGTTAGCAGTAAACCAATAGGAACTCTTCTAAGGTCTTCCAGAAGAGACATAGATCTTGCATCCACTTTGAACAACAGATTACAGTTACAACCCTGTATTTCAGTGATGTATAAGGGTTATAATAAAAATGACCACTATTTATTGAGTGCTCACTATATGCGACACATTTTATATTCTTTTTTTTTTCATTTAATCCGCGTAAGAACTCTCTAAACTAGGAACCTTTATTAGCTCCATTTTACAAATGAAGAAACTAGAATTCAGTGGCATAACCTCATCAAGGTCACTCAGCCTAGGAAGTAACAGAACCAGGACTCAAGCTCATTCCTTTTTTTTTTTTTTTTTTTATTCATGATAGTCACACAGAGAGAGACAGAGAGGCAGAAACACAGGCAGAGGGAGGAGCAGGCTCCATGCAGGGAGCCCGACGTGGGATTCGATCCCGGGTCTCCAGGATCACGCCCCGGGCCAAAGGCAGGCGCCAAACCGCTGCGCCACCCAGGGATCCCTCAAGCTCATTCCTATCTGATCAAAAATCCTGTCATTCACCACTATACTCCACTGCCTCTCAGCCAGAGGGGAAGAAAAGAGGAAAATGAACAGGTGGAGTGGGCCCTATAAGAGTCAAGCCTGGAAGCAAGGTGTTTCTCAAGCAGGCAGGATCAGAGAAGAGTAGAGCTATGAGCAGGAACTGAAAACCAAACAAACTCTTCCTTGAAGACTGGAGAGAACTGGGAGAGAAAGACAACTTAGCTTGGAGCTGGGACAGAAACAGATAAAGCCAAGAAAACACACAGAGGCTTCTCAAATAGTCAAAAAAAAAAAAAAAAAAAAAAAGAGCTGGACAAAGACCAGTTGAATTCAGATACCCAGTGTATCTGGATTTCTCTGGTATCACAGGAAATCTCAAAACAAGTTTTCACCTCCCCTGCTAGATTCTTCCTAATTCAGCTTTTCTGATATCTGATGGAACTCTCCTTCTACAAAAGCAAACATTTGCTGAATCCTCCACTTGCCTTGTTAGCAATTTCTGCTTTTAGAAGATCCAGGGGAAAAAAAAAATAGAAGATCCAGGGAGCAATGATGAGGGACATGTGACTAGGTGGAGAGTGTGCTGATGAGCTCAGATTTTCAGAGGGCATGCACAAGAAGAGGGGATGAGGGACACATAATCAAGACTAAATACACGAAGACGAGCAAAGCCCTACATGAATGATGCCCAGATCTCTAAAGCTTATTTTAAAATGCTACGAATGATTTAAAAAAAACCCTTGTAGTTTATACAGAATCTAAGCCTACTGCTTAGGCCGAAAACACAATGTTAAGAGGTTTAAAAATAAAAAGTAACGGATGGAAACAACTGGCAAAATCGAAGAACTAAGGATGAAAATGTTGAGTGGGATCTAGGGGAACCACAAGAGAGAATGCAGAAATCCTAGATTGGCAACAGAAGAGCTGTTCCCCACTCGGAGGACAGAAGAAATCTGGGGAGAAAGAGATTACCAGGACCTGGAGGGGGAGAGGGTTACATAGAGCGGGGAGACTTGAGAGGAGCAGTAACCTTCAGCCGAGGGACATGCAAAACCCAAGGCTGCCCTGCAGGAAGAAAGCATAGATCCCTCCTCTCCTCTCCTCTCTTTCAGCCTCCTGCAAAGGTTGCCATTGGCTAAATCCAGCTGGGCCCCAGAGGGCAAAGGAGAGCTTAATGTAGGACAGACCAGGAAGCTCTTAGGGCAGAGAAGAGCAGAAAAGGGTGAGAGAGAATCTAGGGGATCCACAGAAGATAGCTGGCCCATGCCTCAATGACTTGGTACTTCTACGGCTACCACATAAAGTGCGCACCAAATAGCAACTAGCAAAGCATCCTTATAAAGCATGAGCCTTCGCAACATACTTCCCTGGCTCTAGCCATTCCTCTTTCTCTGACCTATTACTTATTCCTGAACCAACACTAACAGTGTTATTACTCTTCGGCAATTCTCAGATATTCCTGTACAAAATACCTTCTTTCTAGATAGCTGCCATGGAATAATGTCTTTAGGTCTCGCTAGGCTTTAGTAGGGTGAGAAGGACCACCTGGCTGGTTGCTCTGAAACTACAGCAGAGACAGCCGACACCAGAGAGCCAAGTTCCCTTCCATGATGCAGCCTTGGTAGTGGGAAGCAGCCAGCCAGGGAGGGACTACATTACCCAGCCTCACTTTCTTCTAGACGAGGGTCAGGTGACTAGTTCCAACCAATGGAACGAAAGCAAAGGTGATTTGGGTTTGTAGAATCGAGGCCATTAGGGCCAAGGCCTGACCTCAGACGCACTTCCTCTTTTGTAGTTAACATTAGGGGTCATGTGTGAAGACTGAGGTGTCGCAAGATGGAAAGACCCTAATTCCTAAGTTGCCACTTAGGTGAACACGACTCAGGAGAGCCACCTGACCAGGAATATCCACATTTTGAAAGTACAAATAAGCTCCTATTGTGTTAAAAGTGATCAGTTCTATGGGACCCCTGGATGGCTCAGCGGTTTAAGTGCCTGCCTTCAGCCCAGGGTGTGATCCTGGAGTCCCGGAATCGAGTCCCGCGTTGGGCCCCCTGCGTGGAGCCTGCTTCTCCCTCTGCCTGTGTCTCTGACCCTCTCTCATGAATAAAACCTTAAAAAAAAAAGTGGTCAGTTCTTTGCTATAGCTGTTAGCCTATCCTGACAAATGTAAGACCCTTTCCTCTGTAGCTACTTCCTGCAATCTCACTTTCAAATTCCTCACCCTTGGCTTCAAATTACAGTCATTAGAATAAAAGACTGGAATAGAAAACCATCCACTAGCTCCTCACCAAGATGTTGCTTTTTACCATTCTGTGGCAGAAACATTTGCACTGAATTTTTGTTGTTGTTAAAGGACATCTGCATTATTTTCTTTTTGTAAAATTGCAGTTTGATGCAGTCCTGGAATCATATGAAGAATATTGTATTTAGAATCTTGGAGGCCAAGTCCTACCCTTCCCTTCTGCCGCCTGACCTTGGGCAGGTCCCATCAGCCCTCATCTCTGTCAAGCAAGGATATTAATAATGCCTCTCTGCCAGGTTGTTGTGAGGATCAAATAAGATAAGGGATATGGAAACACTTTGTTCACAATAAAGCTTTCGACAAAATCAGTTCTCATCTCCAAGAACAGGGAGTCAACTTGCATTTGCCTTTTAAATTCATTCTTTGGTTGTGGTGTTGTCAAGTTAGCTCCCCTTCCCTTTCTCTCAGATGGTGAGGTTCACTTCCTTTCCACTCCCTCTCACCTCTATTAACAGGAAAGTAGTTCTTTTTATTGTTTGGAATTTTTGCAATTTGAGTTTTGCCCAAGGAAGAATGATTTTAAAAACTGGGTCCAAAAACAAATTAATAGAAATAACTTCTGTACATTTTAGGGCCATGGGTTTACAATAGAGCTCATTCTTTGCCCTGGGCTGTAGTTTCTCCATGAAGTTGTTGGACTTCTCCTATGTGTTCTCCTCCCCTCAAAAGTGTGTGTGTGTGTGTGTGTGTGTGTGTGTGTATCTCCAGACATCCTATTTAATTATTCCTTTTTTTCTATTTAATTATTCCGAATAAAATGTGCCTTTTGTTGTTTTAAATTTCCTCTGTATTTATAAGTAAGAATTTTGAAATCACTAGGTTTTTTTTTTTAACCCGAGACATAAATAGTGGATCTACTTCAATCCTCTTATTTTATAAATAAGGAAACAGAAGACCAGAGATATTTTATTATCCGATTTAAGTATCATCTCCTCCTCCAATAAACTTCTCCAGTTTTCTCCTCTCTCAAGCTGACTGGGGTACACTTCTTCTGTCTAGAACGTGTCCGCGATAGACAGAACCAAATTCTGAATGCTTCATAAAAAGACACCAGGTGTTCTCCCCTCCCCCCCAGGAACTTCTGACCTCTATGTAAATCTCCAGCTATCTTCTGCTTGTGTCCTTGGCCAAAACTGTGTCACATGATCTAGCTGCAAGGGAGGCTGGAAAAGAGAATTTTTAGCTGAGTGCATTACCTTCTCCAGAAAAATTGGGGGCTCTGTGAGTAGAGAAGAAGGAGAGATGGATATTCAGAGCTCAATAAATATTTGTAGACCGAATGTCAGTATTAGACTTTCAAGGTTAAATGAGTTAACTATCTAAGTTCATCCTGGTAGTAGAATCAGGGCTAGAACTTAGGTATGCTAAATTTTAGCCTGAAGCTCTTTCTACTACCTAGCACCACCTCAATATCATAAATCCAGTTATATGAGAATTTAGTTCTGCATTCTTTTCAAGAATCATTGTTCTCTCCCTGCAGTATCTGAATTCCTCTAAAAGATATGTAACCAATCTTATTATCGGGGCTTTTCTCTCCAATTCTTCTATAGTATTTCTCCAAATGCCTTAGTAATAGGAATGTGACATTGATGGCAATCTAATAAATGTAAGATCTTGGTGGGGTTTGTGGGGTTTTCCCAGTTTTTGACTTCACTTATTTCCAGACTCAAATGTATTATGACAGGTAATTCTATCTCACCCAATACTACAGAGTTATTAATAACTTACCCTGCTGAATAAATCAGAGACCCTGAAAAAATGTGGAGTAAGCATTTGTTATGCACATATGGGATTTACCAAGTTTCTGCATTTGAAGGTCTAATATTAGGATTCACATGTTGTGCAAGGCTTTGCAGAGAAAAAGACATTTCACGTCTTCTTGACTTTGAAAATAGGGTATACTTTGCATGCAAACAAGTCTATGTGAGTATAGTGATTTTGAATAAATCACCAAGAAACAAGGTTTCAATAAACTGTAAGAAACACATTTCCAAGATCATTTTTAAAGCAGAAAATAAAATTAGATGCAAGGATTTACATGACCTAGTGGATCAGGAGTTAGGCTGCACTTTTGGTTGGGCTGTGCTCATAATTAGCAGCTTGACCTTATGGAACCCCTTTGACATTTAGGGTCTTTGATTCTGTCATCTGTAAGAGGAGAGGGTTGTACCAGGTGATCTTCAAGGCCCTGTGCATGTCTAAATTCTGTGATTCCATTTCTTATGTGCTGAGATCAAGAAAGCCAATTTATGGAGTTACATGATGGCCAAATCCTGTAAAGGGCATACTAACCTTTTGTCAGCATTACCCTTGGATTTAAGGCTGATAAATTTTTAGAATTTATTTATCATAGAACTGTTACTATTTTGGCATATTACACTTTGTTAGCAATTTATAGGCTTATAATCATCAGAAACATGCTGTTTTGAATCCTTTTTACTTAACATTTTATCATAAATATTCAGCAGTATTTCATAGTCTTCATAATCATGGTTGTAGTGGTTCCATGTCATTACATTTAGCTGATACACCACAAATTTGGGGTCATCACTGTCTCACCTCTCATACTCCAAATCCAGTTCCTCAACAAATCCTATTAACTCTACTTTCAGATTATATCCAGCATCTGACCCCTTTGCACCATCTCCACTGTAACCACTCTATCTATCTAGGTCACCATTATCTGTTGTCTGGATTATTTTCATGGTCTTCCACCTAACACATCTTCTTTTGCACTTGCCCACTACAGTATTTTACACACTGCATTAGAGAGGTCCTTTCAAATCATTGTCCTATCTTGTCCCTTTTCTTCTCAAAACTCTCCAGGAACTTCTCATCTTACTCAGAGCCATCCAAATCTTCCTATGCCCTTAAGATCCTACATGACCTGGTTTCCCTTCTACTTCTCTGACCCCATCTTCAACCATTGTTCCCCCTTGCTCACTCTACTCCTACTATCCAGTCCTCCCTTGTTGCTCTTGCCAGACAGGATCTTGTCCCAAAGCCTCTGCAATCACTACAACCTCAACCCAGAATGCCATTCCTCCCACATTCTCATGGCTCCCCCTCTCATAATTTTCAGGTCTCTGTTCAAAAGTCACTTCATCAGAAAGATCTTCCCTATCCACTCTGCTAAAATAGCAACCACCCTCCAGCACTCTCAGGGTTTCTTCATTTTTGTTTATGGCACTTGACATCACCTGACATATTATTTACATATTTATAGACTTTCATTACCACCATTGGAAATGGGAGCCCTGTAAGGGCAGAGGCTGTTCAGAACAGTAGGTCCATAAATATTTGTTCAATGAATGGATTAAACTAGTTGATCAATGTAGGACTTCAGGTTATAGGTCTGCTGGTGAAACACTCGGGAGGGAATGTTGAAAAGCAAGACAAGACAAGCAAAAGCGATTGTATCGCAAAGATCCCTATGTGTTGTGCCAAAGTTTTAAATGTTATCCCTCCCTAATTGGGAGCCATAGAAAGACTTCCATGAGGGAAATACAACAAAACCATTTTTGTATTTAAAAAGTAAACTCTGTCAGTAGTGGGGAGAACACATTTGAGACAAAGGAAAAAGTCAGAGAGGAGGCTACTGCAAAATCCATGAGAGAGACCATGCAAACAAGAACCAACATAACAGAAGGAGAAATAGGAGGAGATAGATTCAAGGGATATAAAGGAAATTAGAACAGCAGGATTTTGAGATTGGTTGTAGGAAGGAAAGACAAGGCAAAGGATGATTATCAAGTTTCTGGTTGGGCATCTGGAGTGGGTAGAAGAAAAGAAGGAGGAACAGATCTGAGGAAAAAGATGATGAGCTCAGTTGTGAACTTAAGTTGGAGTTATCTATGAGTCTTCCAAGTGAAGATGCCTGGTAAGCCCCTGAACACATAAGATAGGATCTCAAGAGAGAAGTCTGAGTTGGAAATACAGATTTGGCAACAGTGGCAAATAGTGGTTGAGTGACTGATATTCCTCAGAAAGTATGTTGGAGGAAGCGGGGGCAGAGGTTGGGAGAGAACCCCAGAGTCAGGGAGACAATGAAGAAAGAGTTGAAAGAGGCCTGAGCAGCACAGAGTCAAAGGTTTTAAGACCACAGGGTGTTAATTGGTGTCAAAACAACAGCAAGTTCAAGAAAGAGAAAGACTGATGTGGATCCCTGAAATCCAGTCATAGGGTAAGTCTCAAGAGGGACATTGATAGGAATAATTTCAGACTTAAAAACCAAATTGCAGTGAAGCTATGGAGAAGGGAGAAGAAGCTAAAGGCATGGTTAGGAAGTTGGAGAGAAAATTACAGTGTGCTTTTTTTTTTTCATCTCCTATAATTCAGACCTTTGATCTAGCTGAAAGAAAACTAATCAGCTGGGGGTAAGCCACTTATTTTGGGGTGATGGCCTAACTCTGCCAAGTGTGTTAGCCTATGCCTGCCTTCAGCCCCCCAAAACAAAACAGCATAAAGAAGGTACTGGCCTAAAAGAAATATTATCTGTGGCAGAGACAAAAGTTATCTACCTATCACCCCTTCTCACCTTCTTTATCATGAACAGAACTCTGTTTTATTCAGGGAAATAATGTGTTCAGCTAAAAGTCTACTTCTCCTAGCCCCCTTTGCAACAAAGGCAATGTACATGCAAATCTTTGGGTGTACATGCAAAGCTTCTTAAAGAATATTAACGAGATAGGGCTTTTCTTTTGACTCTTGCCCTTTCTTTCCATCTTTTGGAAAGGAGATGTGATGGCTGGACCTCCAATAGCCATATTGGGCTCATGGAGCTACTTTGAGGATGGCATAGTTGAAAATGCACTCAGATTACTAATGCTATCACAGAATACTATCCTTTCCTTAAATTGTCTGACTACAGGCTTCTTGTATATGAAAGAATAAACCCCTATTTGGTTGTAGTTGGGCCTCTGCTTGTTATTAGCAGCTGAATACAATTCCTAATTGATAGGTCACCTTGTACACCTGACTTTGAATTAGTATTCTGTTTGGGTCTGGCCTTCTCCAAGAGCCGCTACCAAAGTACTGCAATATTGAGAGCACTGAAATAGCCATCTGCTTGAGAAACATACTTACCTGGTTGCTGATGCCTGAAATCCCTGGGATAGTGGCCAGAGTCTAGTTTTCTCCACTCAAGATAAGGCTTATGTTGCAAATACCCACGAGAAAGATGTCTCATAAACTGAAATTTATTCTATGAGCTTGAACAAGGTTTCACCAGGGTGGAGAAGGAACATGATATGGATGGATATCTGGGGAAGTGGAGGCATCAGAGGGATAGGAGCTCCTGCCAGAGCCAGGCGGGTGGGCACTCAAGCCCAGATGACATATTTTACCAACTTCATAAGTTTATCTTAGGGTGGGCCCAGGAGAGGGATCAGTAGTAAAATAACCAATGTTTACAGAGCATACAATTTATACCATACAATTTACTTACATTATTTCATTTAATCCCTGTGACATTAATTAGGTAGTATTAACTAACTAGTATTAATTAACTAATTAATGACATTAATTAGGTAGTATTGTTACTAAACTCATCTTACACATGAGGGAACAGAGACACAGAGATTTTAAATAGGAGAGCTGACCTTTGTTTTTGTTTTTTGAGATCTGACATTTGAACCAAAGTCTAGCTAGTGTCAGAGCTTTAGCTCAAATGATAGTTTAGTAATAATAACATTATTATTTTTTATGTATTAACATTAACAACTTCATGAAGTAGTTACAACTCATGTCCCCATTTTATAGATGAGAAACCAAGGAAAGGAGAGGTTAGGGAATCTGCCCCTGGTCTATGTGTCTAGAAAGTAAGAGAACTGAAATGTGGACTCACATTTGTCTCACTCCACAACTGATATATACTGAGGAGAGAAATGTAATTTTTCTAACCTTTCTCAAGGCCTCTCATTTGTAATCTCCTAAAAAGCCAGAAAATAGACAACATCATGATGTACATCTTGGTTATCCAATGCTCAATTCACTGTTAGAAGCAAACACTATATAAATCCACTCAAACAGGCCTTAATGATACCCAAGAGAATGACCAGTTATTCTCCTTATTCCACAAATTTGGAAGCACAGTGATCACGAGGCTTACCCAAATACAATTAAGAAATCAAAATACATTCTGGTGGTGTGCCCTAGGACCCCAATCCAGGCAGTTGAGAAGTGAGTTGAAGGATGGAGCTCGTCTGTGTAATTCTGAGCTTGTAAAGATCCCATAAGCCTCAGGCTTGCAGAAGAAATTTTATTTTTTTTAAGATTTTATTTATTTATTTGAGAGAGAGAGAGTGGAAGCACATAACCTAGGGAGAGGAAGAGGAAGAGGGAGAAGCAGACTCCCTGCTGAAGAGAGAGCCCAAAGCAGGGCTTGATCCCAGGACCTCAGGATCATGACCTGAGCTAAAGGCAAACACTTAACTGACTGAGCCACCCAGGTGCCGCACAGAGGAAATTTTAAAGATGAAACTTTATTACCCTCTTCCTCTCCCCCTTTTGAGATTAAAGGCCTATTTTTCACTGCTGAGAAACTCACTCACTGCAGCAAATAGTCTGGGATTAGTGTTCATGTATTAGGCCCTCCAGGGCTGGGGCTAGAGGTGCCTGGAATGGAAAGGGTCCCATGGATCATACTGACATCAGAACAAGCCCCTGGAAAGAAGGAGAAGACTGAGCCAGGCTTTCCAAGGCCTCAGGCATGTTCTCTTTCAGCTGACAGGAAAAGTCACTGAGGTGAGCAGAGGAGAACACAAAAGAAATCCTGAGCTCAGGCTAGAATTCACTTTCAGGTGCCTTGAGACAGGCTCCCTAAGCATCTCTTGGCCTCTACTCCTTGCTGTGACCGTGAAGTGGTTAGATGGAGTCTCCAACAATTCGAACTAGAGAGTTCTAAAAGGGAGGTCTCTGAAACATTTCCTGGCAGTGCTGCTGTGACAGGAAGTGGCTGCAGAGCATTGGCAACTCTCAGTTCCACCATGTTCAATAGCCCCATGAATGGACTACTAAAGCATGTGTAGGCTAATGAAAATTTTTGCATGAATTTAAGTTCGATGATAATTTTTTTAATGAAAATCATAACAATGAGAGATTATTTCCCACTTTTCAAATACTTGATTTTTTTTAGCAGTCAATGCTGAGATAGGGTAGGGGCGTGGAATGATTTTTTTCAGATTCACTGGGTAGACACAAAGATTGGCAAACAGCTTAGCAAGAGCCTTTAAGAGGTTCATATTCTCTGGCCCACTAATGTCACCCAAGAATTTATCCTAAGGAAATAATTAGAAATTCAAACAATGATTGGCAGACAGGGATACTATTATAAATACCTTTTCTGAAATTTGTCCAGAGCAGCCACTACACACACTTACCTTTGTGGAAATTCTCCTTCTCCCATGGTTGAAATGTCATCTTTCCACTGATCCCACCCCCTCACCACCACTGATTGGAGGAAGCAGGACTGGGCCCTGACCCAGCCTGGGACACTAAGAGTTCCCACCCCCTTGACCAATCATCACTTATTGGTCCAGGGATGGCAAGTTATTTTTCAAGCTGGGTTTCCCTTGCACTTGAAATAGTGCAGATGTTAAGTTCTAAGAGCAAAAGCTGGAAACACAAAATGTGTTCTAATGCAGGACTGATTGGATTAACCATGGCACAATCCTAAATGAAATACATATTCCTTAGTAAATGTATTATGGTTGTCACCATCAGCATTCAAACTTGTGTCATACCGTCTATTTAAAAAGACACTGTCCCTTGACCCACCATGTCCTCCTCCATCCTACATCCCACCCCTCCCCCCCTTTCTGCAAAACTACTAGGAAGATTTATCTAAATTGACTGTCACTAAATTCACTCTCTTCCCATTCTTTCTGGAACCCTCTCTAATCAGGCTCCACTCCACCAAAATTGCTCTTGTCAAAGTTATCAATGACTTTCACATTGGCAAGTCCATTGACCAATTTTCATTCTTCATCTTCCTAGACCTTATCAACAGCATTTGACACAGTCGATGGCTTACATCTTGATATTCTTTCTGCACTTAGCTTCTGAAACTTGGCTCTTATTCTCCTAACTCCCTGTTCAACTGTGTCTTAGTCTTCTTTTGCTGGTTCCCCTTCATTCTCCCCAATTCTGGACATTGTAGAGCCCAGGATGCAATCCTCAGGTCTCTACTCTCTTCTTTTGATAATCCTGTGGGGACCTCATTCTGCCCATGACTTTGAACACCTTGTGTACACTTTCTGTGTACTATGACAACTTGCAAGTTCTAGCTCCAGCTTGAGCTGCTTCCAGGAGCTCCAGACTCTTATATCAAACTGCTTACTCTACTTCTGAACTTAGGTATCTAATATGCATCACAAACTTGTCAAGATCGATTTCATAATTTCCTCTACACCCCAAGATCCAGCTCTGAAACTTGTTCTTCCAACCTAAATAAATGGGCACTGCAGTTCACCTTGTTGCCTCATTGATTAGGGGAAGAATCAATCATATTAGAGAAAGGAACAGATTCAGGAATAAAGAGTAGATAAGAAATCTGTAAATTTAAGGCAATGAGTTGCCTTATGTTTTTATGCAAATAAAAGCAAGTGGAAAAACATGTAAAATAAGGAGGTGGAAACTGAAAACTGCAGAATGTTTGCATTCTATGACCAAAAAAACAAGGTAGCCAAGAGCAGTGGAGTTTGATCAAATGGAGCAGCTGGTCCATGTGAGATGAAAATTGCAGGGCTTAGCTTTACTGCATATACTTGGCCAAGACCATAGCATTTGATCAGGGTTCTAGGCTAGGGTAGACTCAGTCCAAAATTCCTTCTCCTCAGAATTACTCCTGAAGCAGCACAGAGTACAGATAGGACAAGGATGCAGGAGAATGGACTTGGCCCCCATCCTCTCTTATCCCAGCAAAGTGCACCTCGACTTAGCCCACATTGATGTGGTATCACCAGATCTGAGTTGCATAGAGTCACAAGCTCCATGTTTTCTACACCCACAGCCAGGTCAGGCTAGAAACAACTAACATTACCTCATAAGGCAGAAACTCAGCTTCTCATCCAGTTAGGTCATCTCAGCGTATGACCCTGGTTCTGAGATTTCAAATTCTGCACTGGGATAATCTTCTATTATCTGCACTTGCACTTCTAGGCCAGGGGTTTTCTTTCCCTGCCTGTCCAGAAGCTTTCTGTGTGCAAGACTGCCCTGGAAATCTGTATTAGTCAGGGATCTCCAGAGGAACAGAACCAGTAGGATGTATATACACACATATAAAGAGAGACTTGTGCTCAGAAGTGAGCTCACATGATTATGGAGACTTGGCAAATCCAAATCTGATGGGGTAGGCCAGCAGCCTTGGAATCTGGAAAGAGCTACAGTTTGAGACTGGCTCTCTGCCGGCAGAATTGCCTATTTGCTGGAGGAGGTCAGTCTCGTTCTATGAAGGCCTTCAACTGATTAGATGAGGCCCATTCATGTTATGAAGAGTAATCTGCTTTACTTAAAGTCCACTGATTTAAACATTAATCTTACCCAAAAAACACTTTCACAGAAATAGCTGGAATAACGTTTGACCAAATTATCTGGGAACCATGGCACATAAAATAACCATCACAACAGCCACACTTCAGTTAAAGGATCTCCACTTCATGATGAGGCAATTCCATGTGAGCCAAGTCAAAGAGCCACATGTGGGGGCGCCTGGGTGGCTCAGTCGGTTAAGCACCCCACTCAACTTTGACTTAGGTCATGATCTGGGTTGTGAAATGGAGCCCCGCATCAGGCTCTGCACTCAGTGGGGAATTGGCTGGAGATTGTCTCTCTTCCCCTTTCCCTCTGCTGCTCCCTCATTCCCTCTTAAAAATAAAATATTAAAAAAAAAAAAAAACAAGGGCCATGTGGTCTAACTGGATTCACTGTAGAAGGAGGTCAGGGAGTGGGCTTGGGAAAGGGTTGTGTACTAGAGGTGACACATGTGAGTTATGTGTAAATGGCTTAAATTCAGCCTGTGCAGTTAGAGCTTCTGGGTTCCAAATTATGTTCTCTTTTTTCCTATTGACTTCTGATGGAGTCCATAATAAATCACATGGTTGCATATCCATGATGTTTTCCTGCTCCACCCATTGGCATCACTACCTGCAGGGGACCTTAAAGCAGAGTATCAGGAGCTCATTTACCTGCTGACCTGGGACCACAGTTGTGGCTGCCTGGTGGCTAGACAGCTATAGCCCAGAAAGGCTGAGCATACCTGAATATGATCATGGGAGAACAACAAAATACATACTTTCTTATTTTAGAAATTTCCTGTAAAAATATTAAAATAAACTTTATATAATACACAAAACCAAAATAACAAATATTTAAAACATGCTTGTTGAAAGAGAGGAAAGACAGCAGAGGGTAGGAGTCAGGAAACAAGAGAGCATAAATAGCAGAACTGGGAAAGGCACAGAAACACATTTCACCTCTGAGAAGCCCCTTCTCCTGTGCCCCACTCAAGTCACTGGCTGGACTTGATCTCTTTGTTCTTGATTCCTGTCATTAATCCAATCTTTAATCCTGGATTCTAATGTTACCTGTTATTTGGTTCTTACAGTCCAATTTTCTGAACTTGATCTATAAGATTGAATGTGATTAATATCATAATAAATGTTGATGGAAAGAGTTCTGAGCCTTTTTACTTGCATTTGACTGAGGTTCCCTGGGTAATCTTGATTTTTATAAGTTATTTTGCCATTTCTTATTCATAAAATCATTAATTACAAGGCTGGATGATATCTTAGGGTTTACTAAGTTCAACCCTCTGAGGGTTAAGAAGCTGAGGTCCAGGGAGAAAACTGAGCAAATGACTGGCTCGAGACCAACGTCTCCCTGAGATGAGCCCGGGCTCCAGCTCACCTGGGTTCCAGTGCCCTCTCTAGTGCATCCCAGAGAGAAAAGGCACGCTGCGTTACAGGGAAGAAGCAGAATCCCTTCCTGCCAACCGAGGCATATGACTCCTTCCACATATTGCACATTACTCTGGGAATTAATAGCTCAATTTGGTATTAAACGAAATGGCTCACGTGGCTGATCTGGCCCAAGTGAAGGATCAGCAAAAAGGGGTCCTGAGCTTCTCTGTATGATAATCAGGAGCGGTCCCTGAAGGAGTAAGACAAACATATTAAAAGCCTTTCTGCAAAGCCAATTTTGGGCAATGGTCTGATTGCTGGATAAATCACATCAGGAATTGAAATGAGTGGTGAGGATGGCACAGGCAGGGTACATTATAGGGTAGCAAACAGTTCTCTATACCTTAGAGAAATTACTCTATCAGAAGTGGAAAGGAACCATGCAGTACGTCCAGGGAAATAAGGAGAGACAAGGAAGAAGAAAAGAGCATATATGAGATACATAAATCAAAAGGATAAATTGATGTTAGAGGTGGTATGGAATTAAAAGGAAGTAGGAAACTGATAGCTAAAGACAGGGCTGAAAGGGGATGGAAAATTGCAAGGGAAACAAAAACCCAAAAGGACACTTACCTCTCAACAGTCATGGACTTGATGATTCATTCCTTGTATTTCTTTTTTTTAGTGCCATGTCAGACTGACATGACCACAAAATAAAGAACTCCTGCCCTCTCTTTGCTAGTCTATACACAGAGAATGCAAATTAGCATGATTCTAAGTGAGGCAGGAATGGGAGATTACATTTATTTATTTAGTCTTCGCTATCAATTTTATTCCAACTTCTTGATTGAGCATCTAATATGTACCAGGCACTGCACTAAAGTACCATAATGCACAAGGTTGCTGTTGTCCCTGTGCTCACTGAGCTAACACTCTAACAGGAGGAAAGGTTTGATGTACAACAAAGGCACATCAAAGTGATTTAAGGGATTAGCTACCCCATGGTTGAGTTTCAGGACTTTATTCTGCTACCTATAGCAGAATATCTGAATAATAGCAGCTTAAGTGAACAGAGGTTGCTTTTTCACACACAACAAGAAATACCAGTAAATAGAGATTTATTTTTCATACATAGAGATGTAAATATAAGCCATCCAAGGAAGGTGCGACTGCTCAAACATGACAGCAGCACCCAGACTGAGCCTCTATATCTACACAGGGAGTGAGGCACCATGGGAAGTACAGGGATGCTGCCATGAGGCTGTTACTTATCAGCTCTTGTTAACTCTTATTATTAAATCTTGGCTCTGCTACTGTGTGAAGCTGGGAAAGTTACTTAACCTCTCTTCAGTTCTCCAATTTCTTATCTGTAAAGTGGCCATGAAAATAATAGCCCCCCACCCCCATTAATATAGTCGAGTGATCTTTGACAAAGAAGCAAAGGCAATATGATGGAGCAAAGTAGTCATCTCAACAATTGGTGCTGGACCCACTGGACGACCACTTGCAAAACAGTGACTCTAAAGACAGACCTTACATTCTTGACTAAACTCAAAATAGATCACTAGTCTGAATATAAAATGCAAAACTATAAAGCTGCTGGAAAAAAAAAAAAAAAAAAAAAAGCTGCTGGAAGGTAACATAGGAGAAAACCTACATGACCTTGGGTTTGATGATACCTTTTTAGATACAACACCAAAGACACCATCCATGAAAGAAATAATTGATAAGCTAGACTTCATTAAAATTAAAAACTTCTGCTCTGCGAAGAACAATATCAAGAGAATGAAAAGACAAACCACAAACTGGAGAAAATATTTGCAAAAGACACATCTGATAAAGGACTGTTACCTAAAATATACAAAGAACTCAAAACTCAAAGTAAGACCACAAGCAACCTGATATTAAAAACAGGCCAAAGCCTTACCGGACATGTCAGCAAAGATGGTAACATGCATATGAAAATATGCTCCACGTCCTACCCATATAATCAGGGAAATGCAAACTAAAACAGTAATGAGATGTTTCTACACACCCATGAGAATGGCCAGAAAAGGGGTGCCTGGGTGGCTCTGTTAAGCATCTGCCTTTGGCTCAGGTCATGATCCCAGGGTCCTGAAATCAAGCCCCAAGTTGGGCTCTATACTCAGTGGGAAATCTGCTTCTCCCTCTGCCCTCTACCCCCTAGTTTGTGCTCTCTCTGTCTTTGTCTCTGTCTCTGTCTCTATCTCTCTCTCTCAAATAAATAAATAAAATATTTTTAAAAAAATAACCAGAACCCAGAACACTGACAACACCAAATGCTGGTGAGGATGTGGAGCAACAAGAACTCTCTATCATTGTTAGTGGGAATGCAGCACGGTACAGGTACAGCCACTTTGAAAGATGGTTTGGCTGTTTCTTACAAAAGGAAACATATTCTTTCCATATGATCCAATCATCATGCTCCTTGGTATCTGCCCAAAGGAGTTGAAGACTTATGTCCACACAAAACCCTACACACAGATGTTTATAGCAGGGTGTTCATTCGTATTTTCCAAAACTTGGAAGCATCCAAGGTGTCTTTCAGTAAGTGAATGGATTAATAAACTGTGGAACATTCAAAAACTGGGACATTATTCAGTGCTAAAAAGAAATGAACTCTCAAGCCACACAGAAACACAGAGGGATCTTGAATACTAGTAGCATATTACTAAATGAGAGAAACCAATCTGAGAAGGTTACGTACTGTATGATTCCAACTATATGACATTCTGGGAAAAGAAAAACTATGGAAAAAAGGAAAAAGATCAGTGGTTTTCAGGTGCTAGGGGGAGAGATGAATAGACAGAGCACAGAGGATTTTTAGGGCAGTGAAATTACTCTCATATTATAATAATGGATACATGTCATTATACATTTGACTAAATCCATGAAATGTACAACACCAAGAGTGAACCCTAAAGTAAACTAGGGATTTGGGTAATTGTGATGTGTTAGTATAAGCTCATCAATTGTAATAAAGGTACCACTCAGGTGGGAAATGCTGGTAGTGGGGGAAGCTATGCATGTGCAAGGGCAGGGGATATACAGGAAATCTCTGTACCTGCCCTTTCAATTTTGTTATGAACCTAAAATGGTCTAAAAAATATATCGTTTTGGGAACCCTGGGTGGCGCAGCGGTTTAGCGCCTGCCTTTGGCCCAGGGCGCGATCCTGGAGACCCGGGATCGAATCCCACGTCGGGCTCCCGGTGCATGGAGCCTGCTTCTCCCTCTGCCTATGTCTCTCTGCCTCTCTCTCTCTCTCTGTGGGACTATCATAAATAAATAAAAAATTTAAATATATATATATATATATATATATATATATATATATATATATATATATATATAATTTTGGGGCAGCCCGGGTGGCCCAGCAGTTTAGCGCCGCCTTCAGCCCAGGGCCTGATCCTGGAGACTCGGGATCGAGTCGCACGTCGGGCTCCATGCATGGAGCCTGCTTCTCTCTCTGCCTATGTGTCTGCCTCTGTGTGTGTGTGTGTGTCTCTGATGAATAAATAAATAAAATCTTTTTTAAAAATAAATAAAATAAAAAATAAATAAAATTATATCATTTTAATAATAATAATAATAATAATAATAATAATAATAATAATAATAATAACTCCCACCTCCCAGGCCTATTGAAAGGATTTTTTTTAAGATTTATTTATTTATTTATGATAGACATAGAGAGAGAGAGGGCAGAGACACAGGCAGAGGGAGAAGCAGGCTCCTTGCAGGGAGCCTGATGCAGGACTCGATCCTGGGACTCCAGGATTGCGCCCTGAGTCAAAGGCAGGTACCAAACCGCTGAGCCACCCAGGGATCCCTGAAAGGATTAATAATTTACTATATGCAAGCCACTAGAATAGTGCAGTAGGCAGCATGTGTTGTTACGGTTGTTAACATTAACATCCTGCTAGCCTTAACAAGCTAGATTCTGTCCTCATGTTTGGCCCCTAATGGTCTCAAGAAGGCTCCCACATCCCACATCCTTAGGCATCATATAGTGTTCTGGACAGGAAGAAGGGGAAAGAAATGAAAATGGCAGCTAAAACCAGCTAAATCTGGTTTGTGGGTTTTTTTTTTTAAGTCAAGAATATAATAGTATATATATATATATATATATATATATATATATATATATATATATATAATAGCATCTCTGACAGTCCTGCACAACTTTCATCTCATTAGGACAGAACTGTGCTCTATGTTCACATTGAGTTGAAAGGCAGTGGAGAATAAGGTTGTTGATGGATTGAGATCATCCATGGGGGTTGGGGACTGGAATATGGGCACAGGATCAGCCAACCAACGGTGTCTCCTATGTCTTCTATCCAGAGTCAGCCACTGTTAACATTTGATGTATGTCCCTTTTAACGTGCATTTCACCCCTTAATTACATGGACCAAGCGGGTCTCCCTACTTCTTTTTTTTTTAAGACTTTATTTATTTATTTATTTATTTATTTATTTATTTATTTATGAGAGACACAGAGAGGCAGAGACACAGGCAGAGGGAGAAGCAGGCTCCATGCAGGGAGCCCGACGTTGGACTCAATCCCGGGACCCCAGGATCATGTCCCGGGCTGAAGGCGACTCTAAACCACTGAGCCACCCGGGTTGCCCGGGTCTCCCTACTTCTTATCCAGCTGTTATTCACCTGGGTTTTACTCCCTCCACACAAAATAAGGGACCCCAAGTGATTCAATTCCAGCCATTTCAAACAACCCAACTATTTACTATGTGCCTAGTATGTAGGCAGAGCTATGCCCTGAGCCACAGGAGGACCTAGAAGTTTAGATGCTGAATATCACAGATCATATCATCTCTTTCCCAAGAGGTGCCCAAAAGAATTCAAAAACACCATGGAAAGAAATCTTGCCTGAAGAAATGTTCATCTCTTTAACCCAGTAATTTCATTCCAAGATTATTCTAAATACACAATTGGAAACCCGGACAGGGGGATCCCTGGGTGGCTCAGCGGTTTGGCGCCTGCCTTTGGCCCGGGGCGCAATCCTGGAGTCCCTGGATCAGGTCCCGCATCGGGCTCCCGGCATGGAGCCTGCTTCTCCCTCCTCCTGTGTCTCTGCCTCTCTTTCTCTCTCTCTCTCTGTCTATAATAAATAAATAAATCTTTAAAAAAAAAAAAAAGAAACCTGGACAAAAATTATGTGTAAAAAGATGTTGACTCTAGGCTGTTTTCAATAGCCTACAAAGGCCATGCAAGTGACTATTGGGCCATCCCAAAAATTGTTTTTGAGGAATTTTTTAATGTTGTGAGAAACATTATTTTTTATGTTTTTATATTTTTCATGTTGTGAGAAACATATTGGGAGAAAACGCTTCTCATATATTATTAAGTGGGGGAAGTTTACCAATATATATTACGCAGTACAGTGGTTAAGTACATGGACTCTGGAGTTAGACTAATTTCAAGTTCCTTCTTCACAATTCACCATTTATTTGTTTATTTGGGGGTACTTTACTCAACTTCTTTAAGCTTCTAAAGCCAATATGAAAATGTAGAGGGAGGAAGGAAAAACACTTTAAGTGGAAAGAAATGTCTTAGCAAGGAAGGCATCATAGAGCAAAAGCTGCTATGGGTTCAGAGCAAGAAGGCCCTGCAATGGGTCCAGGAGGCCGTGCCAGCTGCTCTGGCACTTGGACCATGGGATCCAGCAGATCCCACAATGCTTGAGTGGTAGTGGCAGACAGAGACACACAAAGCCATCGAGTTGGGTGTGCACTGCAGCACTCCATCCTCATATGCAGGCGGGTTCTGAAGACACAATTAAGTTACATGAAGAAGTGGCCAGAATGCCCATGGCTCCCTCTCGGGCTACCCTTCCTCTCTCCCAGCTGGCACCTATGGCCTCCTGGGGAGTTCCCTCTGATCAGATGGAAACGACAGAGACCTGGCTTATAGGTGGTGTGCACGATATGCAGGCATCACCAGAAAGTGGATAGCTGCAGCACTCTAGCCCCCTTCTGGGATGTCCCTGATGGACAGGGGCGATGGGAAATCCTCTCAGTGAGCAGAGCTTTAAGAAGTGTGCTTGGTTGTTCACTTTGCTTAGAAGGAAAAGTGGCCAGACATGTGAATTTATACCAATGCCTGGGCTGTGGTCAATTATTTGGCTGAATGGTCAGAAACTTGTAAGGAACATGATTGGTGACAAGGAAATTCAAGGAAGAGATAAATAGATAGACTTCTCTAGAAGAGCAAAGATATTTATGTCCCATATAAATGCTTGCCAAGGGATCCCTGGGTGGCGCAGTGGTTTGGCCCCTGCCTTTGGCCCAGGGCGCGATCCTGGAGAGACCCAGGATCGAATCCCACATCGGGCTCCCGGTGCATGGAGCCTGCTTCTCCCTCTGCCTATGTCTCTGCCTCTCTCTCTCTCTGTGTGACTATCATAAATAAATACAAATTAAAAATATATATATATATATATATATATAAAATAAATAAATGCTTGCCAAAGGGTGACCTTGGTAGAGGAGGATTTTAAAAATCAAGTGGATAGAGTGACCCGTGTTTGGATACCAGTCCACCCCTTTCCCAGCCACCCTGTCATTGTCAATGGCTCGTGAACGGAGTGTCCATGGTGGCAAGGTTGGAGGTTATGCATGGGCTCAGCAACATGGACTTCCACTCAGCATAGTCAATCTGGCTACGGCCACTGCTGAATGCCACTTGCAGAGACTAACACTGAATCCTTAATATGACACCATTCCCTGGGGTGCTCAGCCAGCTAACTAGTAGCAGGTTGATTACATTGGACACTTTCCATCATGGAAGGGGTAGCATTTTGTTCTTCCTAGAATAGACACATACTCTGGATACAGATTTGCCTTCCCTGCAAACAATTCTTCTGCCAAAACTACCATCCATGGACTTACAGAATTATTTATCCACTATCATGGAATCACTTCACAACAAAAGAAGTATGGCAATGAATCCATGCTTATGGAGTTCTTGGACTTGTTATGTTCTCCATCACCCTGAAGGAGCTGGCCTCATATAACCAAGGAATGGCCTTTTGAAGACTCAGTGACAGTACCAGGTAGATGTCAATACCTGGTAGGGCTGAGGCAAGGTTCTCCAGAAGGCTGTGTGTGCTTTGAATCAGTATCCAATAGATGGTGCTGTTTCTCTGATAGCCAGAATTTATGGGTCCAGGCACCAAGGAGTAGAAATGGGAATGGCACTGTTCCTATTACCCCTAATGACCCACTAGCAAAATTTCTGCTTTCTGTTTCTACAAGCTCTGCTGGCCTAGAGGTCTTAGTTCCAAAGAGAGGAAGACTCCCAGGAGACACAATGATTCCATTGAGCTGGAAGTTAAGACAGGTACCCAGCCACTTTTGACTCCTTATGCATCTGAATTAACAGATAAAAAAGGAGCTACTGGGGATCCCTGGGTGGCGCAGCGGTTTGGCGCCTGCCTTTGGCCCAGGGCGCGATCCTGGAGACCCGGGATCGAATCCCACATCGGGCTCCCTGTGCATGGAGCCTGCTTCTCCCTCTGCCTGTGTCTCTGCGCCTCTCTCTCTCTCTGTGACTATCATAAATAAATAAAAATTAAAAAAAAAAAAAAAAAAAAAAAAAGGAGCTACTGTGTTGACTTGGTGGTTGATCCTGACTCCCAAGGGGAAATTGGATTACTGTTCCACTGTGAAGGTAGGGAAGACAATCAGGAGATCCCTTAAAGCCACTGTTAGTATGCACCAACCTAATTCAGGCAGGACTACTAATGGTCCAGATCCTTCAGAATGAAGGTCTGGATCACCTCACCAGGTAAAGAACAATTGGCTGAGGTACTTACTGAAGGCAAAGGGAACACAGAATGGGTAGTAGAAGAGGATAGTTAGAAATACTGGCTAAGACCACACGAACAGTTAAGAAACAAGGACTGTGATTGTCATGAGTATTTCCTTCTTATTTTGTAATGAATATGTTTGTGTGTGTATGCATAAAACATCTTTGTTTTCTTCCCCTTTTCCCTTATCATGTAACATAAGATGAATTGACTTTATATCATAATATATTTAAGTTTTGTTAATTTTACAGCATAGTATTTAAGTTATGGAATGTCAGGGAGAATAGCAAACATCACTCAAGAGTAAACATCACTCATTTTACCTCCTTTCCTGGGGAAGGAGTCAGTGTATTTTTGGTTGTATGCAGGATAGTTACACCATGTGAGGTGGAATTATGACTTTGTAATTGTCTTCATTCAGAGATTAGTTATGGTTTAAGGAGAGGCATGTGGATGCCAAGTTGACAAATTGGGAAGTAGACAAATTAACTAGTTGTGATAGTTAATTTTACATGCCAACTTGACTGGGCCACAGAGGTATCCAGATATTTGGTCAAACATCACTCTAGGTTTCTGTGATAGTGTTTTGCGATGAGTTTAACATTTAAACTGATAGACTGGCTCAGTTGGTAGAGCATTCAACTCTTGATCTCAGGGTCATGAGTTCAAGCCCCACATGGAGTGGAGAGATTATAAATAAATAGATAGACTATTTAAACTGATAGACTAAATAAAGCAGATAGCCCTCCCCAATGTGGGTGAGCCTCACCCAATCAGTTGAAGGCCTGAATAGAACAAAAAGGCTGACTCTCTCCTGAATAAAAGGGAATTCCTCCTGCCTGCCTGTCTTCAAACCGAGATTGCAGGAGTTTGGGGTTTTTTTCCTGCCTTAGACTCATACTGAAATAGTGGCTCTCCCTTTTCCCAAACCTCCTGGCCTCTAGACTAAAACTACACAATTGGCTTTCCTGATGCACAGGCTTTGGACCTGGACAGGATCTAAGCATCAGCTCTCCTGGGTCTTGCCAACTGCAGATCTGGGGACTTGTCAGCCCAAATAATTGTGTGCGCCAATTCCTTATGATATGTATATAATACACACACACACACACACACACACACACACACACACACCCCTCCTACATACTATTGGTTCTATTTCTCTGGAGACCCCTGGCTAATACAGAATCCTTCCTTGCTTTTTCCAGCTTCTTCCCTGAAGGGTTTGCTGAAGAGCCTCCAGATTGGTAAAAACCTTCATCTACCACCAGTTGGTCACTCCTCACATAGGACTCAATGCCCATAAGAGAACTGGAGAGAGAAGATCACTGGTTTTAAAGGAAATCTAGCATTAGTGGTAAGCCAGGAAAACTTCTTGTGAGGGTAAGGGTGCTTCAAAAAAGTAGAGCCTCTCTATTCCCCAGTGGAGGATCCTTGTATCCACTGACTCACTATCAAACTGTCCCCAAGCATACTATAGTGAAAGAGCTCTTGGAGAATATTCTAGAAGCCTACAAACAGCCCATCAATCTTTTCATCCTTCTCTTTACTATGGTAAAGAAAAATGAGTGTCTGATATGTGTAGCCTTCGATCTGGGAGCTTTTGGAAACAGACTGGTACTCGCTGAATGATTTCTGAAGATAAGCTTCTTGATGGGATGGTCATACCCACAGAGCTGGAAGCATCTATGGTGCAGTAAAGATATAGCTGGACAGAAACCCCACTCCATCCCAGTTGTCTGTGGCCTTTAGAAGGTGCAGAGAAGACCTTGGAAATTTCTGTGGCTCCCCTGGTTGGAGCAATACCAAGGTAAGCAAAAGAGCAGGTGTCCTGAGTGGCCCTGGTGACACTGGGCCAAGTGATGGGCTGCCAGCCACCAGGGGAAGCGGTCATCAGAGACAGAGGAAAAGGCTGAACAGCATCCCAAACACACACACACACACACACACACACATTACTTACAAGGAGACTTGCAATGGACAGCACTAGTCTTAGATAGAACATGCCGAAACTGGGGAAAAGCCAGATACTGCCCTCTAGCAGACAATTACAGAAGAACGCCTCTGCTTCCTCTGGCCTCCTCCCTGCACTATTGACAACAGGAGAGACCTAGGAAGAGGGTGGGGCAGTTTTCTCAGAGGCATCTCTGGCACTCCATTCCATGCTCCTGGGGTCAGAGAGAGTCATCTGCCCTGGGGCCAGGAATGGGGGGGAACAGAGCTTTTAATAAAGCTTGACATTAACTGGGGTCATGAAGGTACGGGGTCAGAACTAGGTCCTAGGAAATCCCTGGGTGGCTCAGCGGTTTGGCGCCTGCCTTTGGCCCAGGGCATGATGCTGGAGTCCCAGGATCGAGTCCCACGTTGGGCTCCCTGCATGGAGCCTGCTGCTTTCTCTGCCTCTCTCTCTGTGTCTCTCATGAATAAATAAAAATCTTTAAAAAAAAAAAAAAGGAGAAGAAGAACTAGGTCCTAAATGCTGAAACAAGACTGCTCCCACTGCCAAGATGACTAGGAAGTCATTAAGTCTGTCCAAGATATCACCAAGGGGGCCCTCCCCCAGGGGAAAGGAATACAACAGACCATAGTTGCAAGCAAGACTGGGAAAAATAAAACCTCTGCCTGGTTTTTGTACGTACATGGATTGAGACCCTCAAAGAACTGATTACAGATACGTGATTATCAGTTTAGGCCTTAGAATCATGCTGAGAGGTGAATTATTATTATTATCCCATTTCACAGATGAGAGAAGAGAGCCCCACGAGCCCTGTTAGATAGACGCCTTGTCCAAGGTCACAAAGCTGATACATAGCGATATGAGAAGCTGAACTAGAGGTCCTATGGTTTTTCCACTAACCACAAAAATTACTATTATCTTTCAATAACCAGTTACAATGCAGCCAGACCCTATATAAGGACTTCAGCTATTGTATCTCATGCAGTCCTTACAACTTTCCTATGAGGCAGATTGTCCTACTTGTAGTTCACATATGAGGAAGAACATTTCTTGTTGTACATTCCCAGTTCAGTGATCTGCGGAGTACTCTGTGTATATATGTGTGTGTGTGTGAGAGAGAGAGAGAGAGAGAGAGAGAGAGAAAGAGAGAAAGGCAGCTCCTGCTTTTTGTGGCTCACAACAGTGCAGCAACACGCAGACAAATCAAAGATAGGTAATAAAGTATAATATGATTAAGAAGCAAATGGCATACATAGTCTATAACATTATGGGACTCAAGATAGGGAATGATCATATGAAGATGGGGTTACTGCCCAAGCCTTCAAGAAAGAAATGGTATTTTTACTGGGTCCTAAAAGATTGTTCAAGTCTTAGTGGAAGACTAAGCCTGGAGAGAGGGAGATGGGACTCTAGGAAGTTGAATGGAGAAATAGTCAGCAAGGCCACAAAAGAAGAATGAACAACACGCATTCCAAAGACAGTAAGTTGGGCAGGCCCGGTGGCCCAGTGGTTTAGCGCCGCCTTCAGCTCGGGGTGTGATCCTGGAGGCCCGGGATCGAGTCCCACATCGGGCTCCCTGCATGGAGCCTGCTTCTCCCTCTGCCTGTGTCTCTGCCTCTCTCTCTCTCTCTCTCTGTCTGCCATGAATAAATAAATAAAGAATCTTAAAAAAAAAAAAAAAAAAAAAAACAAAGACAGTAAGTTAGTCCTCTAGTCTCTAGTCTGGCTCAAAATGAATCTTTGGGAACAACAGACCTTTATGGCATGCCAGAACTTTCCTTTTATCCCTTCTTTATCTCTACCTCTCCCAACTGCCTACACCTGGCTTACTCCTACTCATCTGCTCGGTTTCAGCTCTGACATTTCTGCCAGGATGCCATCCTGGGCTTCATACTGCACCCCATCCCCCCAATTTTAGTAGCCATCACTTTGTAATTCATTGTTGACTTGCCAGACTCCTCCACCCATCAGTCAGTAAGCTGCCTTAGCAAGGCTGTGTCAATCTTATTCACCACTCAGGGTCTAGCAGTGTCTGGAACACTGTAGGGGAGCCAAAAAATATCTGTTGAATGAGTATGTCACTGTCTATAGGCCTCTTTACATGCTAGGGTGAGGGGTTTTTACTTCATCCCCAAAGCCCTAGGGCATCATTCAAAATCTAGAGCAGATGAGTGACATACCATAAATAGAATTAAAAAAAAAAAAACTTATTGTGGAATAACTTTAAATCTATAGAAAAGTTGCAAGGATAGTACAGAGTCCCCATATTAGCCCTCACCTGGCTTTCTCTGTTGTTAACACCTTACATATATCACAACTAAGAAACCAATATTGCTACATTACTGTTAAATAAACTCCAGACATTTGGATTTCAACAGTTTTGTCATCAATGTCCTGTATCTTTTCCAAGATCCAATGCACAGTGCTACATTGCATTTAGTTGCCACATCTCAAGCTCGGCATTTGGCCAAAGACCTGGTAGCCTGTGGAAGAGACTCCGAGTGAAGAGTCCAGATGATGAGAATTGTAAGAATTCAGGTTTAGGGATCTAGCCTAAGGAGATGAAAACAGGAATGAACGAGAAGACATATTAATAAAGGGAAAAAATTGGTACTCGGTAAGAATTTAGAAATAATCTATTGGTCTCTCTGATGTTCTTAAAATTCTAAGCCTGCTTCTGACTCAGGACTTTCATATCTACTGTTCCCTTTGCCTAGAATGTTCTTCTTCTCTATAGCTTTAACCTAGCTCCCTCCTGTCCTTCAGTTTAGCTCAAAAGTGACTGTCTCAGTGAGGCTTTCCCTGACCTACTTTTCAGTCCCTCCCTAACATTCCATATCCCTCTTTCCTGCCTTTTTCCCCCTTTCTTTCTTAGCATTCATCATGCTATAACATGCTATCTACTTGACTTATTTATTCTACTTATTTTCTGTTTCCTTCATGAGAGCAGAGATTTTTGTGTGTTATGTTCACGTCGGTATTCTGGAAGCCTAAAACATTTCCAAGTAGGGGTGCCTAGGTGGCTCATTCTGTTAAGAATCTGCCTTCAGCTCAGGTATGATGCCTGGGGTCAAGCCCCAGTCCCTTTCCCCACTCAGTGAGGAGTCTGCTTCTCTCTCTCCCTCTGCCTCTCGCCCCGCTCATGTTCACTCTCCCTCTCCCTCTCTCCCTCAAATAAATAAAATAAAATAAAATAAAATAAAATAAAATAAAGCAAAACATTACAAGCACATGATGAATCCATGCCGCAAGAACTAGCCAAATAGGGACTCCAGAGTTTCCAGTCTGGGTGATGGGGAAATGGTGGTTGGGTTGGCAGAAATAAGATGCCTAGAGTAGCAATCATGGAATATAAAGAGTAGAGGAAGAAAATATTAGATATTTAACATCCTCTAGCATAGTCAGTGAGTTCCACCTGCACCCCATCTCCTCAAGCAGGCCATTGTCTCCCTACATACAACTGGTACCTATTCACTCTCCACCGTGCCCCCACTACTTAACCAATTGGCTGGCAAGCACAGGATGCAGAACAAGCCCACTAGGGCTCCCATCCGGCTGAACTAAGGTAAGAACAGGCTAGGTCACCATGAGTGATCATCATTTCAAGTCTCGACTTCCTCATCAAAAAAATGAGAGGATTGAAGGTGATTTCTAAGGTTCCTCCAAGCTTTACAAAGCCTATGATTTCAGGACCAAACTAAGCCATTACATAAGAGGTGTTCCCTAGTCTCTGCAGACTGTGATTCCAAGAAGGGTTCAGTGTGGGCATCCAACACTCAAACAGAAGATGCAGAGCATCTGGAGAAGGGATGCAATCTCTAAGGAGACAGGGCAAAGCCACATCTTTCAGGGAAATGCCCAAGAAGGGTGCAAGTTTGCTTTCTTAAAACGAATGCATTGCTCCCCTAGTATAGTAATGTCATTCTTAGAGCGCCACCTACTGTTAAAGGGGATTTTGGCCGCAGATAAAATGCACTCTCAAAGGGTTAGCTCTTCCTCATCTTGGGAATCAGTATGTTTGAGGAAAGAGTTTCAGGTAATATTTAAAAATACAAATTCTCCCACAAAGCAGCTACTATAACAGCCTTAACATTTAGAAAGAAAAAGGAATAAAGCTTGGCACGCCTTCTTCAGTATTTATAAGAAAGAACTAACCTTTAATTTGCTCTTCTGTATAAGCGATCCCTTGCTTAATAAAACAAGCACTTTCCTGGCAGGTCTTGAGGGCTAACCAAATTTGAATAGAGAAATTTACATTTTAATTGCAGTAAGGGAGATCACTGTTTTAAGGAGTCCCAAGAGTAATCCTGTTCTAAAGCAAAATAATCACTCCCTAATGTTTGCTTTGGTAAATTCAGCCTCTCATTTATTTTCTTTTCAATCTGGGCCCACCTGCTCTTGTGACGTGGGTTCTGGGCAATTTTAAATGACAGCCTTTAGCTCACACTCTCTTTAAAAACAAACCAAATACACTCAAAACCCATTTCGAGCTGGCAGTGAGGCCTGTGTAGGAGGTTATTTATGATGTGCTATGCCTGCCTGGATCCGGTGGGCCGCCCAGATGGGCCTCATTCTCTTGTCTTTTCCAGACATGAAGCCTCGGCTCAAGCATCCTTGACTTCTTAAGAAGTTCTTAAGATGTTGGCTTTAGCAACTACCCATTAGGGCACTTGAAATCATTGTGCGAATTCTACTAGGATTTGTTACTAATGCATCCCCCAAAGAGCAGAATTTGGTGTAAGATGGACTTAATGGAGTTAAAAGTATATAACAAAGTTAGTATTTTTAAAAAATTAAAGATTTTATTTATTTAGTTGACAGAGAACACAAGTAGCAGGCAGTTGGAGAAGGAGAAGCAGACTTCCCATTGAGCAGAGAGCCCAGGATCACAACACGAGCAGAAGGCAAATGCTTACCCCACTGAGCCACCCAGAAGCCCCAAGAGAGCTTATTTGAAAAGAATTATATTCTGACTTGTCCGCTGAAGAGAGAGCATTATAATGGGATCCTAAGTCCTGGATAAGGATGCTATTCGTATCAAGTAGGATAACGTAAGCCTTGGAAGCCAACACATTTTAAAAGAGAGTTTTATATCTTTTGCCAAGGAAAGAAGGTTCTGGGAACCATGGCTGGTACCAAATAGTTACAAGCTTGGGTGCTGAGATCAGGAAAAACTGAACTTGAATCTTAGTCCTGCCTTTTACTCCACTGTCATTTAAAATACTGGTTAAGTTTCTTATCCTCTCCGGGACTTCATTTTCTTTGCTGTAAAATGGGATAATAAGAGGACTTTACCCAGTAGGCTGTTATGGAGATTCGTGGAGGCCGAGAAAATTAAGGCCATTCCACTTTAAGTTCAGCGTTAGCACAAGTACAGCCATCCCAGGCCCCTGTGAATAAGAGCTGAACTTTACCTTACTTCAGCTACAGGAAGAAAACAGTTTACAGCAGACGTCCTAGAAAGCCCCGTATTAGAATGAGAACAGAGCCCAAGCCAGGGGCAGGAAGCCCCATATTAGAATAAGAACAGAGCTCAATGCCCTTGAAAGCCCCATATCAGAATGCAAACAGAACTTGAGAAATTCCTCCACCCCTTCTGAAAAATCCCCCAGACCAGCCTATAAAAAACCCAGCTGTAACCCACTTTGGGGTCCGAGTCCCTGCTCCGCTGTGTTGGGTATACTTGGACCCAAGCTCGAGCTTGTAAATAAACCCTCATGTGTTTGCATCGGTGTCGGCTCCTTGGTGGTTTCTCGGATTCGCAGTCTTGGGTACAACAGATTGAGTGTGACTTACAGCATCAGGCAAAAATGAAAGGGCTCAAATGGTAGTGATCATTATTAATAATAATGATACTGAATGCAATAGTCCCTTAGCATGGCTAAGGTGACTGGACGAGCAGAATGAGGCAGTTGGAAAGGGCATTGGGCTGGAAATTAGGACACCTAAGGTTTTTATCCCAGAGCCATCAAGAACTAGCCGTTTAACTGGAGGCTAGTTTAATTCATTCTCTTTGAGACTCAGTTTCTTCATTTACAAGATAATATCTCTAGTTCCCCTGATCTTTTCATCTCTGAAATGAAAATCAAAGAGCTCTGTTACATTTAAAGTGGTTTTTAAAATTCTGAGTAATGGAAATAATGTTCTTATTATAAAAATGACTATTCTGAGGCTAGGAAAATGCTTTCCAATCAAATCTTTACGTTGAGTATTTTCTCCCCACATTAGAGCTATCATAAATAAGAGAACATTTTTGGAGCACAAAGACTTGCTTGTAGATCTTTATTAAAGGTTTGAATCGGAAGGAGGTGGGAGATGGGGGGTGTTGGGAAGGAGAAGCACAGCATGAACACCAATGGCTTGGCCCAGCGGAGCTCCAGGCTGGCTTTGTCAGGACACCCATTGAGACAGGGCTGAAAAAACTCAGAGTTTTAGCACGTCGGGGTCCCTAAGGAGCAACTACCTATTGGACTGAATTATGTCAAATTGAGGAGTTACTTATAAAATGAGCGAATATTCTCCAAGGATCTGATTTTAACCAACACACTGTACCTTTCAAACTGCTGAGTACAACATGTGGGGAAAGTGACCTTGCAATCAGATCAGACTGCTGTCGTGAGATTAGCCTGGAATGGAAATGATTTGGGGTATGGAAATCAAATTTATGACTAGTCTTACTTCACCAGCTTTTAGTGATTGGCTACGTTGGAGATAGAGTTAATGTGACCAGTCTGAAGGCAACTAGCCTGCTGAGAAGTGGAATTCTTTTTTCCAGAAAATTTAACTTAGTTTCAATAATGAATCAATCAAAGGTAAGACCCCTAAGAACCACATAAAGGCAAATTGCAGCTATAGTATTTTAACGCTTGACAACCAAAGCATTTCTGGAATTGGAGCATTTGATAATAAATTTTAGCATTCCTTTTACCAACTAGCTTTTTTTAAATTGGCTTTGTTATTGTTTTAAAATAAGTGAATTGGGGTAAGGGGGCGCTCAGTCAGTTAAGCAGCTGTCTCTTGATTTTGGTTCAGGCCATGATCTCAGGGTCCTGAAACTGAGACTGGCTTCAGGCTCTACACTCAGCCTGGAGTCTGCTTGAGACTCTCCCTCCCTCTTCCTCTGCCCTTCTTCCTCTGCTCATGTGCCGGCATTCTCATTTTCTTTCTCTCTAAAATAAATAAAATCTTTACAAAAATAAGATAAGTGAATTATATTCAAATGGAATTGCTTAGGACTGAGAACTATTTCCTAGGTCCCCTTAGAAAACCAACACCACGCATTTTTATTATGAAACTAAAATTATAAATAGAACAATGATAACAAAAACAATCCCAGAACCAAAGAGAACCATGAGTCATGTCTTCCAGTATTTTTTCTATATATCTGTATGTAGATGTGAATAAAATCGTTGTCAAATCTATAACTTTTTTAAGAAAAATAGCCATATGGGATACCTGGGTGGCTCAGCAGTTGAGCTTCTGCCTTCAGCTCGGGGCGTGGCCCCGGAGTGCCAGGATCGAGTCCCATATCGGGCTCCCCGCATGGAGCCTGCTTCTTCCTCTGCCTGTGTCTCTGCCCCTCTCTCTTTGTATCTATCATGAATAAATAAATAAAATCTTTTTTAAAAAATAGCCATAAAGACAGTTCTGGCATACTTTGAAAGTCAAAAAGATTGACAAGGGATGAATAATGGGCAAGTTAAAAAACTGAAACTTGTCATATTCAAAACCCAGGAGGATCTAAGAAAAAAAAACGGAACAAACAAAAAAGCAGAAACAGACTCATAAATACAGAAAATGGACTGATAGTTGCCAGAGCAGAGGAGTGGAGGGATGGGCAAAATAGGTGAAGGGGATTAAGGGGTGAAAACTTCCAATTATCAAATAAGTAAGTCATCTGGATGAAAAGTACAGCATAGGAAATATAGTCAATAATGTTGCAACAGATAGTATCCTTACTTATTGGGATAAGCACTTATGAAATGTATATAATTGTCGAATCACTATGTTATATACCTAAACCAAATACAGTATTGTATGTCAACTATACTTCAGCTAAAAATAAAAATAAAAATAGTTTCCTCTCACCTGACAATATTATTTGACTGATATTCTGGAATATAGTATGATTTTTTTAAAAAACTATGCAATTTAAAATGTGTATTCGGGCAGCCCCGGTGGCGCACGGTTTGGCGCCGCCTGCGGCCTGGGGTGTGATCCTGGAGACCCGGGATCGAGTCCCACCTCGGGCTCCCTGCGTGGAGCCTGCTTCTCCCTCTGCCTCTCTCTCTTTCTCTCTCTCTGTCTATGAATAAATAAATAAAATCTTTAAAAAAATAAAAGGTGTACTCTTCTTTTTGGAGGCATTTTTTCCTGCTCTATCCATTTGTATATGTTGCAGTTTTTTGCTTCTAATCTCTACAACAACCTAAGACCATTTAATTATGTTCTGTACATCTTTTTTAGTGTCCCTATATTTGGAAACAGACTTCAAAGCACTCCCCAAAATCTAACCATAAAGATCCTCATTAAAATGTCAAGGAAAGTGTTGTGATTTCAGATGCTGTGTAGTCCTGAGACTGAAGGAATAATATTGTCAAGTGAGAGGAAAATTTACAATTAAAACTAATTAAAAATAAAACACTACAAAGATCTGTGTATATGGGTAACTTTGAAAAAAAGTCTGTGATTTGCTACCTTAAGATTCAAGGACTCTATCAATGTGGCCGGGGTATCTATGGGATTAGGAAGAAAAGATTACATCATACAAAAAATTACATTATACAACTCATAGCTAAATTATGTGGTTTGAAGTTATACACCTCGTGCTATCATGTGAAACTTAGCTGGATTCTCATATGTCATCTACACAAGACACATGTGTAATAACCAAAGCCAAAGGTGGCTGTGCCTCAGAAACAAAACTTAGCAATTGGGAGTCCACTGGGTTCACACAGTTCCAATTCACAGAGAATTTCTGAATCTGAAAAATAATTGATATGCAATGGATATTGCTGAATATTCCAAGAAATGAAAACAGGAGCCAATGCACACAGAGTACTTACTTTACGCCAGACACTTACATAAATTAATTCATTTAATCCTGACAGTAACCCTGAGAAGTGAATTCTGTGACTTTCCTGATTGTACGGATGAGAAAACTGAAGCATAGCTAGGAAATGGCAGAGGGAGGATTTGATTCCAGGAAGCATAGCCCAGAGCCTGTGTGTTGAACAGGACACTGTCTTTTCTCCTCATTAAAAGAACATAGATTCACTAAAGGTAAATCACGGGCTCTCTCCCTGGTTCTTGGTTCACTTAACCTAGTCATCTTTCAGAACTCACTAGAAATCTTGCTTTCCTAGAAGAATTTCCCTGTTTCCTTAAGCTACATTTGGTCCATTTTGTTTCACTTGCCCTCCCAGCGCCATCTACCTTAACTAGCATAACCCAACTCATAATTTTAAAAATTACTCTTTAAACTAACTGTCCCTGGGAGTCCCTCGGTGGCTCAGCATTTTAGTGCCTGCCTTCAGCCCAGGGCGTGATCCTGGAGTCCCGGGATGGAGTCCGGCGTCAGGCATCCTGCATGAAGACTGCTTCTCCCTCTGCTTGTGTCTTTGCCTCTCTCTGTCTCTCATGAATAAAGTCTTTTAAATAAATAAATAAATAAACAAATAAACAAACAAACAAACAAACTGTCCCTCCCACTAGAATTCTTCAGGAGGGCAGAGGCTGTGTCTATTTTGCTCCCCACAGTAATCTCAGTACAGGACACAGAGTAGGCACATGATAGATCTTTATTACATAAATAAATAAGCATATCATAGCTGTCCTTGATCATGGAAGATGAGAGAGAAAATATGCCCTGTGTGTATGAAGCATACCACATACAGAAACACATGGAGTAATGAAAACAACAAAAGCAGACAGCAGGATTGCCACAGAGATCAGGCATGACATCTTTTGGTAGTTTGGGGCATAGAAGAGACGCTGATCCTCAAACAGAAATCTCCAGAATGGCCCACTCATTCATCAGGCTGCCTACCTTTCTGGGGCTCCCATAGAGTGCTGTTCTCAGAGGGGTATGACATAAAATAGAAGTAATCATTAGTGACAAGCTCTGACTGTGAACACTTGAAGAGAAGAGGGCAAATAATAAAATAAAAATAAAATAAAATAAAATAAAATAAAATAAAATAAAATAAAATAAAATAAAATAAATAAAAGATTCACTTACACTGACTTGGAAGCTAGCTCAATTTGTCCAGGTTTTTTGTCATTCTTTGGACTTTACACAAAAGAAGCAGACAATCTCCAAAGACTTTGTTAATTTTGTATAAATATTATCTCCATTTTATCCTAGGCTTTTAATGACCAAAGCTTCTCTTTATTAACTTGACCCCATTTATTTGATGTGGGACTCTGGCCTTGTATTCTAATTCCAGTTTAGTTTGCTTATTCATTGCACACATTTTTATCGAAGGCTTATTATATGCCAAATGCTGTGCCAGTCACAGCACACAATAGTGAACAAAACAGATGCAACCCAACCTCACAGAGTGGTCTGGTGGAGAATGCAGATGTGTTAATAGGCAGTTGCAAAATTAACAGGGACCTATAGCTCATATGTGAAATTTAGGCAGTTCTTAAATATCCTCAGGTGGTAAACAGAACTGAATATATTTGTTTATGTGCATTTTTTCATTGTTTTCACATTTTTAATCATCTTCAGTCTAATGGTTGAAGTAAGACAAGACTGCATGCAAAACATATGTGAGCATATATAAGCAAAGTGTAAACAAATCATCCAGCTCAGCTACTTTGAACTGAATGTACCCTATAATTGGGGCCAGGCAGGGGCAGCTCTGAATTAGTTACCAAAAGATCTTGTTTAGAAATTCTATGTAGAGACTACTCAAAGAGAACAAAAAGGCAGGTGTGGTAGATTATATTATTGTTCCCTACCATTCTCTCCTCCCTCTCTGTGATATAATTATACTTCCCACCCCCCGACATCAGGCTTAGCCACATGGCTTGTTAAGCCACATGGCTTGTTTCGCTTAATGCAATGTGCGTGGAAGTGTTGTATGCCTCATCCAAGCAGAAGCTTTAACAGCTTTCCAGTTTTTACACATTGCTCTTTTCCCTCTAACACAAAGCAGCCCATCTTGGGTATGGATTTCTCCTCCAACCTAGGGCCCAGAATGAAGAAGACATGGAGCAGAGCTCCATCACCTGTTTCACCCATCCCCCACACCCACCTCCCCTCCAGTAACCATCAATTTGTTCTCTATAGTTAAGAGTCTGTTTCTAGGTTTGCCCCTCTTTTTTTCCCTCTTTGTTCAATTGTTTTGTTTCTCAAATTCCACGTATGAGTGAATTCATGTGGTATTTGTCTTTCTCTGACTTATTTTGTTTAGCATAATATTATCTAGCTCCATCCATGTCATTGCAAATGGCAAGATTTCATTCTTTTTATGTCTGAGCAATATTCCATTATATATATAATATATATTAAAATATATGTAACATATTTATATGACACATATTTTAATATACTAATTAATAGGGCAGCCCTGGTGGCGCAGCAGTTTAGCGCTGCCTGCAGCCTGGGGTGTGATCCTGAAGACCCGGGATCAAGTTCCACATCGGGCTTCCTGCATGGGGCCTGCTTCTCCCTTTGCCTGTGTCTCTGCCTCTCTCTCGCTCTCTCTGAATGAATAAATAAATAAATCTTTTTAAAAAATACTAATTAATATGTATAAATATATTATACATAATGATATATACTATAAAATACATCACATCTTTTTTATCTTTTCATCATATGGAATTTGGGCTTTTTGCATAATTTAGCTATTGTAGAAAACACTGCTACAAACATCAGGGTGCATGTATGAGATTTTGGGGGTTGTTATCTCACATAACCTATGAAGAGTAGACTAGATCATCAAGTTTCAGAGTCACCCAATAGAATTCAAACAGAGACTTGAAAACATAGAACAGGCACAGCTTTCTGAAGTAAGATAAGAAATTAAACATAAAATAAACATATAGTTTATACTCAAACTAGTAGAAAAGTCAGTGATGATAAAGATGACTGAATAGCCATGAGCAAGCCAGATATAATATCTATATATAGTACATTGAGCCTAAAATAGTAAAGTATTCATTCTTTACAGGCCTTGTGGAGTAATTTATGAAAAATGACTTGTGGACTAATCATAAAATATTCTCAACAAATTCCACAAAATTAGTATCCACAATCTCTGACTACAATACAATTAATTTAGAAATCAATTTTTATTTATTTATTTTTAATTTATTTGAGAAAGAGAGAGAGCACATGCTCACAAGTAGGGGGAGTGGCAGGCAGATGGAGAAGGAGCAGGCTCCCCCCACCCCAGCTGAGCAGGACTCTAAGATCATGACCTGAGCCAAAGGCAGATGCTTGGGCAGCCCGGGTGGCTCAGTGGTTTAGCACGGCCTTCAGCCCAGGGCGTGATCCTGGACACTGGGGATCCAGTTCGATGTCAGACTCCCTGCATGGAGCCTGCTTCTCCCTCTGCCTGTGTCTCTGCCTCTCTCTCTCTCTCTCTCTCTCTGTCTCTCATAAATAAATAAATAAAATCTTACAAAAAAAAAAAAAAAAGGCAGATGCTTAAGCAACTGAGCCAGCCTAGAAATTAATTTTCAAAAATAAATTTAAAAAAAATTACACAGTTGGAAATTGAAAAACATGGTTTTAAGTAGATAGCACAAAAATCCTAATAAAAACTAGAAAATATTTAGAACTAAACAATAACTACTTGTCAAAATTAATAAGATGTGGCTAAGGGAGTAATTAGAGGGACATGTATGGTATGCTCAATGCATATACAAAACAGAGAGGCTTAACGAAATGGAAGTTTTTTTTTTTTTTTTAAGGATTTTATTTATTTATTTATTTATTTATTTATTTATTTATTTATTTGGGAGGAAGAGCAGAGGAAGAGAGAGAATCCCAAGCCGACTCCGGACTGAGTGCCAAGCCCAACTCTGGGCTCCATCTTATAACTCTGAGATCATGACCTGAGCTGAAATCAAGAGTTGATAACTCAACCGACTGAGCCACCGAGGCACCCATAAGTTTGTTTGTTTTAAGGACTAATGAAATTGACAAATCTCTGGAAAAAAGCAATTAAGAAAAAAAGAGAAGACACAGATAAATACTAGTAGGGTCATAAAAGATATAATTAACCGATAAAGAGATAGAAGGTATTAATGATAAATTGCTAGAAAAATATAACTTACCAAAAGTGGCTCTAATGAAATGAAAAGTATGAGCAATCATATAACTTTTTGAAAAGTTGAATAATTAATTAAAAGTCTTTCCATGAAAAACACTATGCCCATATAGTTTCACGGGGAGTTTTTATCAAATTTTTAAAGAACAAGTAAATCCAATCTTGCATTCTTCTAGGATATAGAAAAAGAGGAAATACTTTCCAAGTCATTATAGTGTCAACATAAGCATGGCATAGATCAAAGATAGACAAGAGGGATGCCTGGGTGGCTCAACAGTTGAGTGTCTGTCTTCAGCCTAAGGCGTGATCCTGGAGTCCGGGGATCCAATCCCCCATGGGGCTCCCTGCATGGAGCCTGCTTCTCCCTCTGCCTATGTCTCTGCCTCTCTGTGTCTCTCGTGAGTGAATAAATAAAATTAAAAAACAAAGATAGACAAGAGCAATACAAGATTGAAAAAAATTATAGATCAATTTCAATAATGATTACAAATGCAAAAATCCTTAACAAAATTTAGCAAACTGACTCTAGCAACAAATAAAAAAACAAAATTGATTTTAGCAAAGTTGGCTTCATTCCAGGAATTCAAGGCTGGTTTTCATCTTTTGAAAATATTTTAATATACCAAGGTAGCAAGTTATGGGTGAAAAAACCATCTGATTGTTTCAACAGATGTAAGAAAATAATTCAATAGAATGAAACATTAAATTGTGATTTGGTGGGATGCCTGGGTTGCTCTGTGGTTGAGCGTCTGACTCAGGGTGTGATCCTGGGGTACCGGGATTGAGTCCCACATGGGGCTTCCTGCATGGAGCCTGCTTCTCCCTCTGCCTGTGTCTCTGCCTCTCATGAATAAATAAATAAAATCTTAAAAAATAATAATAAATAAATAAATTGTGATTTGGTGAAAAAAATCTTTGCAACAAATAAGGAATAGAAGAAAACTTCTTTATTCTTTTTATTTTTATTTTTTTTTATTGGAGTTCAATTTGCCAACATATAGCATAACACCCAGTGCTCATCCCCCAAGTGCCCCCCTCAGTGCCCATCACCAAGTCACCTCAACCCCCCTGCCCACCTCTCTTTCTACTACCCTTTGTTCATTTCCCAGAGTTAGGTGTCTCTCATGGGAAAACTTCTTTAACCTTATAAAATTTATCTAGAGGGGAAAAAGCTATAGTAAAAATTCATGCTTAGTAGTAAGATATAAAGGAGTGCCTGGCTGACTCAGCGGAGCATGCAACTCTTGATTTCAGGGTCATAAGTTCGACCCCCACTTTGGGTATAGAGATTACTTAAAAATAAAGTCTCTAAAAAAAAAACAAAAAACACTGAGATTTAGAAATATAAATATTCTTTTAAGATCAAGAACAAGGCTTCTATTTATCATTGTACCAGAGGTTCTGACCAGTGAAGTAAGATAAAGATAAGACAGAAAATAGATAGGGTTGAAAAAGGAGAAACAAAACTGTCTTTGTTTGCTGATGATAGGGTTGTCTACATACAAAACTCTGAAGAATGTAAAGATAAAGTTTAAAAATTAACGACAGAAAAGCTTCTAGTTATGAAATCAATATGCAATAGTAAATTGCATTTGTATATATCAGTTGACAGAGAGGATTTATAACAACAATAAAAAGTTGCTTAGAAAAAAATCCAATAAAAGACCTGTAAGATATCTGTGGAGAAAATTATAAATCTAATGTTAAAAGGCATTAAAGAAGACTATTAAGTTAATTAAGCAAGAAGGCAGTTAGGCTAAGGTGGCTTTAATGCCTTAGTAGCCTAAGTAAGCTAACCAAAACCCAAGCCTGTGATGCCTCAAAGTTGAAAAACTGAAACCCAAGGACGACCAATCACAAATAGCCATTAGCTCTCCCTGGTAATGCAAACCCTTAACTATAGCGAAATAATTTCCTCGCTTTGCTTCTGCCTCCTCTCTGTAAATCTTTCCCCTAGTTCCTGTTGGTGGAGCCCTCCTGTTTCCAGTTTGGCATTGCCCAACTTGAATTGCTTTTGGCTCCAATAAACTTTATAAATCATAATATGCCTCAGTTTATCTTTTTAAACAAGACCAAATAGTGGAGAAACATATATAATAGATGTGTGTGGGGAGGCGGGGGGAGATGTGATCAACTAAGCTAATTCTAACATTATATAGAAGCAGAAAAAAGAAGAACAGGGGCACCTGGGTGGCTCAGTTGGTTAAGCACCTGCCTTTGGCTCAGGTCATGAGCCAGGGGCCTGGGATCAAGCCCCTCACTGGGGTCCACACACGGGGCTCCCCGCAGGGAGCCTGCTTCTCCCTCTCTCTCTGCCTGCTGCTCCCCCCGCTTGTGTTCTCTCTCTGAAAAATAAATACATAAAATCTTAAAAAAAAAAAAAAAAAAACCAAAGGAAGAACAACAACAACTAGGTAGAAATACCCTATCAGGGCACCCTGGGTGGCTCAGTGGTTTAGTGCGGACTTCAGCCCAGGGAGTGATCCTGGAGACCCCGGATCGAGTCCTACTTCGGGTTCCCTGCATGGAGCCTGCTTCTCCCTCTGTCTCTGCTTCTCTCCCTCTCTCAGTCTGTCTCATGAATAAATAAATAGAATTTAAAAACAAAGAGACTAGATTCCCTTGTCTTTATTGCCCAAAAATGGTATACAAAAGAGCAACTTGGATGTGTTCTTTCAATCTTCTAGTTTATACTAGTAATTTATCCTCCTCATCTTTAGCAGGGACGGAAAGGCACTGAGAAAATAAGCCATGGGGCTATCTGGGAGAAGCTTCTGGAACCAAGAGTAGAATGGAGAGGGGAAAAAATAAGTTGATCTTTGTTGAGGAATATCTCAAGTTAAGCAGACTCATCAGAGAGGCAACAGAAAATCATCTCAAGAGGCCTGTGTCCGGTCTGCGAATGACGTTCCTCCCACTTCCCACCAGTGTCCCTCTGACCCCTGATCTTGGTTTACATCGATCTTATTATGATAAAGATATCGGGTTGCATTACAAAGCCCTCATCTATTAACTCGACACAGTAAGCTCCATGTCTAATCACCACTTCCTAATTCCCACAGTCCCCAAGCTAACTCTCAAGGGCTGAATTTGGTGGGAGATGCACGTCCCACATTCCCATTACTTCTCAAATTTGCTCCCTTTTCCATCTTTATTCCTACATACTTCATTGTTTCTTGCCAAGAGTGGTTCCTGGCTTGGGCCAGTCAATCCTCCTGCCTGCTGCCAGAAATGTCTCTTTTCTTAACATGTGAATCAGCTCAATCCCTGGTTTAGAAGCTGTATTGAGTTCTCTCAAACTCCAGGAAGTGTCCACAGTCCTTCCTTGGCTAGACAAGGTGTGTTCTGAACTGGCTTTAAGCAATGTGCTCACTTTTTCTCTCATGTTCTCTTTCTTCCAGGCTCAGTGAACTGATCCTCCTTGTTTTCCTGTCTACACCATGCCTCTGTGCCTTTGTACTTACTCTTCCCTCTGCCTGGACTGTTCTTCCTGCACTTTTACTAAAGCAGCTGGTCTCCTCCAGATTCTTGAAGCTGTAGCTCAAAGGTCAGAAAGTAACTTCTTTGGTGTCTGTGATAGGAATCACTGCTCAACTATAGCACTTCCACTTTTCACAGGGTGCCAGAAACATTAGGAAACATGGAATACAATTATTTTTAAAATAGTATGTGTACTAAATTTTCAAAGAATATACTCAATACATTTTTTTCTTCCATCTTCAGACTCCTTTTCAGGCATCAATTTTTTAAAAGATTTTATTTTATTTATTTATTTTTTAGAGACAGAGGAACAGAGGGAAAGGGAGAGAGAGCATTCTAAGCAGGCCCCAGGCCCAGTACCTGAGCCCTATGTGGGGCTTGATCCCACAACGCTGAGATCATGGCTTGGAAATGATCTGAAGAGCTGAAATCAAGAACCAGATACTTAACCAACAGAGCCACCCAGGCACCCCAGGAAGTGGCACCAGATTTAAAACGAAAGTAAAAAAAAAAAAAAAAAAAAAAAAGTTTTGGTGTTTAATCTGGAAAGAATATAGTGATTACACAATAAACAATGTTGAAGTCTGATATATATATATTTGTGTTTTCTGTCTACGTGACCCTTTTCCTTAACCAGGCTATGTACTCCTGAAGGATTTATGCTTTCTTATATTGCTAGCTTCTAGCTCAAATCCTGACACATGACAGGCAGACAATAATTGCCTGAGAAATGAGTAAAATAAAATATAAGGTCAGAAAAAAATAGTTAAACAAGTAATACATTTTATTTACAAATACTTATCAAGACATTCTTCTGTTACAGAGTGGAAATACGAATGTATCATATTGTATCAAACAAGGAATGCTTGGGCTAATAGAAATTTCCTTTTGTGAAAATGTCCTAAATTATTGTTGTCCCTTGGAACTCAAAGTGTAATGAGTATGTGACAGTATATTCTTATTACTGCATCATGGCCGTATGTATTGTGCAATACTAACGTTAGACACCTTTGTGAGCTTTGATAATTATACATCTACTTCTCTATATGAAACTTCTCCTGCAAATTTTACCATCATGGATCAACCCATACCTAATGTTCAAATATTCTCCTCCTGTAGATAAGTTTATTTTTTAAAATTAATGAATGAATAAGACATTCAATAACTATGTTCAACTGATTTGGACATAGGCAAGTTATTAAAGATATATGGAGTAGACAAAGTCTAACTTGGTCCAGGAGAAGTTAAATTTAACAAGTATGGAATGCATCTACAAATTCCCTTAATTTGGGATTCCTGCCCAACATCTTAGTCCAATTTATTCTAAATGTAAGCCCATCTGTCTGGCTCCCAGGAAACTAAGTATCCATTTTAGTATCAATTCATTTCTAAAAGATGGATGAACCAAGAGGTTTTGCAAACCACACTTTGAGAATTCTAAGTCTGGTTCTTCCACTTACTGTGAAGCCTTGGGAAAGTTACTTAGACTCTGTATCTCAGTTTCCTCACCTCCAAAATAAAGGAAAAATAATACTTAACTGAAAAAAGTTATTGTGAGATTAAAAGATGCATATATCTGTAGCAGACCTCTTTGGGCTCTTTATTGATAGCCCAAACCCTCTTCCAAAAAGACTCTGCCTCAGAATCACATTGGAAACCCATGAAATATACAGATTCCTGAGTTATGCTTAGCTCTGCTAAACCAGAATATCAGAAAAGAGGAGAGATGCCTGAGAATCTAGAAATGTGATTCTCATCAAAGTGATAATTCTGATGTGTGTATATGGTGGGCATAACTGTAAGAATGACTGCCAGTGACCCTCACTCTTGCATAATCCCCTCCCTTTTGGGTATGAATGGAACCTGTGGTTATAATGAGATGTCACTCCCTAAAAAGGAGATTATCTGAATGAGTCTCATTTAATCACATGAACTCTTCAAGAACAGAGAGTTCTCTCCAGCTGATAGCAGTAGAGAAAATCTGTGAAATCCTAAGGAGAGAACCTAAGGGAGCTCACCTGGACTTCTGACCTACAGAACTGTGAGATAGTAAGACGGATGTTGTTCTAAGCCACTGAGCTTGTAGTAATGTTTTATGTAGCAACAGAAAACTAGAATAACATCCCAACTTGGGAATGGTTAGAAACAATATCCTATTCTTGTCCCTCTATTCTCTACACATACTAGTACTGATTTATCTCTGTCTACATTTGGGTGTGAGTTTTTTGTTTGTTTGTTTGTTTTTAACTGGAAGAAGGTAGAAGAGTGTTTCTATAAGTAAAAGAGCCAAGTAGTGGGTGAGGAGAAAGATCCAGAAAGGGGAAAAGTGCTAGAACAGGATCTAGTTTTCAGCCCCCAATGAGAGGTGAGTGTAGATGCAGGCAAGGCTGTTCAAGAGGGATTTGAGGGACTCGGGGCATAAGCAAAGCTACTTTCGAAGAAACCACTCCACTCCACTGCCCAAATCCTTGCCAAACAAGGCTCAGGCTCCCAGGGGTTGGCTCTGAGTGTATCCAGAGATAGTGTTCTTGGCAGGGTCCTGGGGGTTCCCATGCTGTGTGGTGGGTCTTCTCCAAGCAGCTCCATAGACAGTGTCCACAGATATGTGATATCAACCAACAGATGAAAGATGTGAGTCACACCTTTGAGTGTCTTCCAGAAATAACTAGAGGTACTGATAGAGGTGGGGGCAGGTTGTGGTATAGCTAATGAGCAGGATCCATCAATCTAGCAGACATCTGGGCTGCACATGGAAAATACTTAGCCTGTGTGATATTTACTAGGTTCTTCATAAGGGACAGGCCTAATCTAAGCTTCTCCTTAATCGATGGTAATGTCCCTTAGCCCTGATCACCAAATCCTATTCCTGGCCTAACTCTTTATCTCCTCTTAATTTTTTTTTAAACATTTCATTTATTTATTCATAGAGACACACACACACACACAGAGGCAGAGACACAGGCAGAGGGAGAAGCAGGCTCCACGCAGGGAGCCCGACACGGGACTCGATTCCGGGTCCCCGGGATCTCACCCTGGGCTGGAGGTGGTGCCAAACCCACTGAGCCAGCAGGGCTGCCCTCTCCTCTTAATTTAAGCAACAAATCGTTCCTGTCTATTGCAGCCGCCTTCTTGTTTGTTTCCTGCCTAAAATGCCTGGCTTGCAATCATTCACTGTGTCCCAAGAATGAGGGTTGTATCACAGCTTGGCTTCGGCCACTCTATTTGGCCAAAATCCATTTTTGGCATTGGCTTTTTGAAGGTCAAAAGCCTTCCGGCATTCTGAGTAGCAACATGCAAACTTTAATACTATTTCTGCCCTCCCTGAACTTGTGTCTGATCGATATGCAAGCGACTGCATAGCTACCATTAAATCTAATCAGCACAACATTGTCAATAACAGATTAAGATCTATCATTCGGAGTCATTATTAATATCTGAATATGTATTTTCAAATATAGGCAAACATTTTAGATATAATCAAGAAAGAAAGATTTGTGTGTTTTGGATTTTGAATTTCCATCACTCAGCTGAAGTCTAAATGTATATTTTTAGTTTGTAAGAGTAAAGTGCTAGAATAACTCATGAGGATTATGAGAGCACTTCATGTTATGGAAAAAATTACTAATTAATTTCTAATACGTAAGTAGAGACAGCGTTAACTAGAAAACTTTAGGAAGAACATCTTTTTTGAGTCCACGAAGCTTTATAAAAACATGAATACCACAAGGCAGAATAATAGAGATTGGATTCTAATTCTTTTTTATTTTTAAGGTTTTATGTATTTATTTGAGAGAGACAGAGCGTGCAAGCATAAGGGGTGGGGGTGGGGTGCAGAGAGAGAGGATGAATGGGAGGGGAGGGGCAGAGAGAGAGGGATAAGCCGACTCTCAGCTGAGGCCCATGTGGGGCTTGATCCCAAGACCTTGAGATCATGACCAAGCCAAAGTCAGACACAGCTGAGCAACCCAGGCGCCCCTAGATTCTAATTCTAATCTTCATAGTACTGTTTGGTGTTCTAGGATTCATAAAATTAAACCAAACAAACTTCAAAAAGTGTATTTGGCTTTTAGTTATTTAATTCCATTTAGGCCATGAATCTTCAGTTGCATTTTCTGCAAGTAATTAGCGTGCAGCCTAATGAAGGAGAATTAGGTACTGTAAACAGAAAGATAACAGGCCACTTTCATCATTTTCCCTCAAGCAAAGGCAAACCACAAGGCAGACAAGGGATTTTGAAATTGCCTTGTCATGTACTTATACAAGATGTTCAAACAAGATGAAATAGCTATTACATCCTTAAAAGGCTGCTTGAACAAAAGAAAGCTTTTAATGCAGTACTTTGCAGATTAAAATACCAATATAGCAGGGCTTACTAACCACCAAATGTTGCCTGCAGAGAAAGTCGTGCATATGCCAGAACCTGCTGAAGAAGTAACCAAAGCAATATTCCTTAAGAGAGCAAGTATTTCTTATCTGCAAAGAATGCTCCTATCATTCTTTGCCAGGGAAGATGCTAAAATTGGTGTGCAGACCACAAAAGCAGAGCTGCAGATGGAAATGCAGAGAACTGTGTTACCTTGGAAGCCATTTAAATTGGTCCATCACCACATTTCTAGACCCAAGATTTAAGAATAATTTTTTTTTTTTTGGTCAAGGGATGGTGTGAGGCAGCAAGTACATGCAGAAATATTAGGAATAAAAAAATGAAAGTGATGGGATCCCTGGGTGGCGCAGCGGTTTGGCGCCTGCCTTTGGCCCAGGGCGCGATCCTGGAGACCCGGGATCGAATCCCACATCGGGCTCCCGGTGCATGGAGCCTGCTTCTCCCTCTGCCTATGTCTCTGCCTCTCTCTCTTTCTCTCTCTGTGACTATCATAAATAAATAAATTTAAAAAAATGAAAGTGATGACAATAATTTTATGTCTGCCTCAGAAAATAGAACCCACGGTCTTCAGATGGTGCATAGAGCTTTTTTGTGTGTGGGACTGCCTCAGAAAATTGTATCCTCACCATCAAACGGGGGGCCATGAATATAAGAGGGGTATAAGCGAGGCCATTTTTCCAATAATCTACCACATTTTCATGAGCCAGAAATTAATTCTGTGGTGGTAATGTTCACTTTTGGGACCTCATTATAATACTCTTGAGTATTTGGACGGAATGTGTACTTGGTGCACACCCGTTTTGTATCTTTCAGACAAGCTAGGAAACTATGGCTCATCTGCTTATGTATTGACTATAGATTTCTTAAGTCACAAAACTCAGATTTTTTAAAAGCAAACAAATATCAAGCACATTGCTCACTAGCCACACTGTTTCTAGCTGAGCTCCCAGTCTACCTGGGGGCAGAAAACAGTCTGGAAGTTTTCATTTTTCCCAATCCGTGCAGGATGTCCTAAACTACCCTGGGTTTAAACTAAGTTGATTTTGAATTTTCCCCCTCTTTTCTTTTCTTTTCTTTTCTTTTTTTTTTTTTTTTTCATTCCCTCTTTCCCAGGACTGATTTGGGTCCTGGGCAGCTTAGAAGCAAGGCAGGGAAATGCCTGATTTGCAGCTGTCTTGAGCCCTCCGTGACGTTGGTTCAAAGGGCAAATCTCAGCTGAACTTGGGACATGGATATTCATCTTTGCAGGCCTCCACAGAGGGAGGTACCCCCAGGTGGCATCACCCACGCTGCTCTCTGTAGTGACCCCTCACTGCAACTGAGAAATTTCCTGTAAACCTGCTCTCTTCTCTGCTCATTTCTAAGTCTTTTGTGTACACTTTTGGAAATTTTGCCTATTCTTTCTTGCAAACTGACCTACATTAATTTGTCTGTCCTGTAACTGTCAGGTATGGATCAGGAGTGTCCCACGGGATCAGGGACTAAGGTGTCTCTGAACACAACCTCACTACCAGATGGTATCATACAGTGAAAGCAACACATACGAACATTCATTAGCAAGTATACATAAAAAGTCTTGTCATCTGTCACCATAATTTTAGGGAAGGCCCCTCCCTCTGCCCTTTGGGAGCCTGACAAGCATCTTCAATGAAAGTTTCATGCAAAGGCAAAATGTAACAATATTCTGATATTGAAAGCTTATAGGGCAAAATGATCCAATCAAAAATAGTGCAAATGATGTATGTAATTTACATTTTTCTAGTAGCTGCATTAAAAAAAAAAGAGAGAGATAGGGATCCCTGGGTGGCTCAGCGGTTTAGCACCTGCCTTTGGACTAGGGCACAACCCTGGAGTCCCGGGATCGAGTCCCATGTCGGGCTCCTTGCATGGAGCCTGCTTCTCCCTCTGCCTATGTCTCTGCCTCTCTCTCTCTATGTCTATCATGAATAAATAAATGAAATCTTTAAAAAAATAAAAAAGGAGATAAGAAGGAACACATGTTAATTTTCGGTTTATTTGTTTTTAATTTTTATATTGTAAGAAAAATAGGACCATAGATACTGAAAACCTCACAGAACAAATATATGGCTGAATGATTATTAAAAGGTAAGCACCTGTATAATTACTATGCAGTAATTTTCGGTTTATTTGTTAATTTTCGGTTTATTTGTTTTTAACTTTTATATTGTAAGAAAAATAGGACCATAGATACTGAAAACCTCACAGAACAAATATATGGCTGAATGATTATTAAAAGGTAAGCACCTGTATAATTACTATGCAGGGTAATAAATAGGGTTTTGCTGGCTACCCCCAGAAGCCTTCTCATGTGGCCTGGTCCAATCTCAACCCAATCCTGCTTCTATATGTTATCTGTCCCCTGACTCTTCTTCTTCTTCAAGACACAATTTTTATTTTATTTATTTTTTTAGAGATTTTATTTATTTATTCATGGGAGACAGAGACACAGGCAGAGGGAGAAGCAGTCTCCCTGCAGGGAGCCCAATGCAGGACTCGATCCTGGAACTCCGGGATCACGCCCTGAGCCAAAGGCAGATGCTCAACTACTGAGCCACCCAGGTGTCCCAAGACACAATTTTTAGAACAGTTTTCGATTTATAGGGGAAAAAAATGAGCAAATAGTACAGAGAGTCCCCAATATGCCCCCATGGACATACCCAGTTTCCCCTATTATTAACGTTACTAGGGTGTATTTGTTACAAATAAGGAACCAATATTGATACATTATTATCAGTAAAATCCAAAATTTATTCAGATTTCCTTAGTTTTTATTTAATGTCCTTCTTCCAGAATGTAATCCAAGACATAACATTACATTACTTTGTCATGTTTTCTTGGACTCCTCTTGGCTGTGATAGTTTTTCAGATTTTCTTGTTCCAATGACCTTGAGAGTTTTGAGGATTGTTTGTCAGAGATATTATAAGATATCCTTCTACTGGAGTTTGTCTGATGGTTTTTTTTCCATGTTATATTGAGGTTATGGTATTTGTGAGGAAGATCACAGAGGTAAAGTGCTATTTTCATCATATCATATCAAGTGTACATTACCAATATGACAACCACTGGTGTTGACCTTGATCACCTGAAAGTGAAATGAATTCTAGTAATATGTTTTATTTGATCTAATATATCTAAAATATTATCACTTTAGTGTGCAATCAATATAAAAGTTATCAGTGAGATATTTTACATTATCTTTTTTATACTAAGTAAAATCTGATGTGACACACATCCTAATTTGGATTAGGCACATTTCCAGGGTTTGAGAGTGGCAGGTGCTGGTGGCTACTACCATGTTAGAGCAGTTGTAGGAGGCTTCTCCCTGTGAATTCCCCTAATAAATCTAGATGTTCATAGTCTGCCCTTTATTTTTAACTACTCTCAGAGATCCCTTCCTGCCCCTCCTGTCAGTGGGATCTTTGCATGGTTAGAGAAGGGGCAGGTGTCATAAGTGGCTTAGCAGAAATTATCCACATCTTTTTACCCTGCTTAGGCTTTTAGTTTGTTTGGGTTTTATCTGCTTGTTTGTTTTGTTTTTACCTAAAAACCAAGAATTCGAGGGCTGTGCTCCACTGGTCCTGCTAAGCCTCCTTCCCTTTGAGGCAACTCAAGTGGTCCTGTCTGCTTGAGAGGCTAACCCATGTGGTAAATAGGAAGAAATTCAAAGGATTTTTTGGAGGGGTCGAGGAGAGAGAACGCTAGCTAACACTTCACAGCGTCACCTTGTCACACTTGTTAATAATCCTTAAAATTAAATATAGTGGGGCGCCTGGGGAGCTAAGTCAGTTTAGCATCCAACTCTTGATTTTGGCTCAGGTCATGATGTCAGAGTCCTGAGATTGAGCCCTGCATCAGGCTCTAGGCTGGGCATGGAGCCTGCTTAAGATTCTCTCTTTCAGTCTTCCTCTGCCCCTCCCACATCCACTCACTTACTCTCTCTCTCTCAAAAAAACAAAAACAAAATTAGATATAGTCCTACAAAAGCTATAATGAGAGCAGCAACATTAGCATATGCTCACCTGCTCCTATCATAGACCACAAGGTGGGCCATATACAAAAATACACACCATTATCTTCAGGGTAAGTCATTTGCTGCTAGTTCACAGTACTCTCCTTGGATATTCTTGCATTTTTTTTCTCTCGTTTGTGAAAGTCAACATTTGACTTCAAACTTACAAAATGTTTTCTGTTTTAGAAGATCTAAAATGTTACAGAATTTCATTTTAATCAAAACAATTTTGTCAACAGTTTCCCAAGCCTATTTCATTCATATTGTAGTTAAAATAAATTGCATTTGAACTGAAAATTGTAGAAAATAATACTGTCACGTTTATTTAAGAGAGCCTTCAGCATAGAAAGCTACAATAAGTATGTGTTTCTTATGCATAAATCGCTCTGTAGGAATAGCTGATGCAGCTAAATTGGGCTCTTGGTCTCTAAAGCTCTCCTTCCCTCTCCATCCTCATTTTCTTCTCCTGAACTCTTGGGATTTCATCCATCCAGGAATTTTTACCCTCTTTTTCCCTTTTCCCCAATCTTGCAAAGAGTAAAAGTTCTTAGGGAAGAAATTTAAACTGTTCTTTTAGCTTGGTGCCCACGGAGGAGGTGAGGTGGAAGGTTGGTGATATGTACAGAAAAGATTATCTTTAAACCTATATTCAATTTTTTTAGGCGATAAAATTTTAAATCCAATTTCCATGAAGCCTTTAAATTCAATGTACAAATTTTATTATTCTAAGTCCAGTATATTTTAATAAGGGGGCTTTGATTAATATACTAAAGTTAAACAAACTAAATTCCCTTCAACCAGTTATGTTTACAAGCTTAGTTTTTTTTTTTTTTACAAGCTTAGTTTAATTAAATTTCCCTTAAATGTTTTAAACTGCATTAATAAATTTAACATATTCAATTTTCTTTTTAAGAGCATTAATTACCTACTCAGACAAGCAAAACACTTTCAAGTACTTACAGACTAAATTTATAAATATAACAAATCTCTTAAATATTCCAATACCATACTGCTTGCAAACCATAAAATCTTCTTACCCCTTTCAGCAATAAATTACAAATCTAAAGTAAATTTCTCCATTATACATTTCAAGTTGGAATCAGAAGGCTAATCTCTGAGATATTCTCATATACCCAATTATTTCAAACATTATAAATACTGTGAATACCAAATATACACAGATTGTTGTTCCTAAATTTAATACAACAGTGTAGATTTGGTCTCTTGACTTTTCTTTACTTAATTCAAATCTTCCAAAGGCTAAAATACATACACTCACTAGACTAAGGTAACAGTTATACCATCTCAAAATGAGTTGATGTTCCCATCCCAAGCAAGTTACACTGATTTCTTGCCAGAGACTTTTGGCCCAAGGCAAGATCTGAATTCCAGGGTTATTTTCCAGCACCAAAAATAGATGCACTCGCCTTTTAAAAAATTAGTCACTTATTCCAATAGGGGACTTTAAGCCCAAAACTTTCCAGTGGAAATGGTTGATGTTGCTAAACCGGCCTTCTGGGTTTGAGCTACACCATTATCTAATTCTTGGCCTTTATTTGAATCCTCAACCCATCCCATCCCCCATGGTGCTTAATTGGATTCAACTCATCTTTTCACTATTTGATTGAATTGGGCCTTATTCTAACATTTTTATCTTTGTCTGCTATCTGCACAGTCTTTAAGTCTTTACCGATGGCACGTGTTTGCTTCAAGGAAGGAATGCTGCCCAGGATCACTTTGAGGCTGTATTCTCTGTGAAGCAGGAAAGGGGAAGGAGAGCCTGCCTGGGACAGGAAGATAGTGGCCTTCTGAGTGTAATGAGAGAGGGGCAAAAACTGACCGGACATCAAGAAGTGTGTCCTTGGGAGGAGAGGCATAATTGTAACTGTGGCTCAAGGCATGGAGTCTCTACTCTGTAACTCCACACACCCTCTGCTTCCAAACCCTGTCCTCAACTTACTAGTAATAAGGGAGGAGCAGAAGACTAGCTGAGGACAAAGCACAAGTTGACACCCTCTAACCGCCCCCCTCCCCCACTCCTGGGATATGTGCTTGACATTCCTCCAAAAAACTTCCAACTATCCTAATAGTAATGCTTTGGGGGCACCTGGGTGGCTCAGTTGGCTAAGCATCTGCCTTTGGCTCAGGTCCCAATCCCAGGGTCCTAGAATCAAGTTCCGCATCAGGCTCCCTGCTCCAAGGGGCGTCTGCTTCTCTCCATCTGCCTCCTCTCCCTTGCTCAAGTTCTGTGTGTGTCTCTCTCAAATAAATAAAATCTTTAAAAATAAATATTCGTGCTTTGGTAGAGGGAAAAACAAAGTTAGCTTGATAATAGCAAGGCCATAGCAAGGATTCCACCATCCTGAGGGTCTTCTTTAGCATATGAAAGTCAAGTCCTTTTGGACACTTTCCTATTTCCTTACCAATCCCAGCCCCAAGGTATATAATCAATTGCTCCTCCCAATTCCAATGCTACTCTTTCTGCCCACAGGTCCTGTCCCATGCTTTCATAAAATCACTTTTTTGCAGCAAAGATGTCTCAAAAATTCATTCTTGGCTGTCCTCTGGACCTCACCTACACTCAAAACTACATCAGTATGACCTCTGCTCCTCCTCCCAATGCAGTGGTGATGGTGGGTGAATTTGTAGGGATTTGTCTCATGCCACATGGGAAGATGTACTTCTGATTTCCTGCTAGCCCAAGTAGCCCTAGTACTTCTTTGCAGGCAGACTTGAGATCCATTAATAGCCACTGATAACAATTTTTTTTTTGCCAGAAAACTCATTTCTGAAATATGGCCTTTGATGGTCTGCTTTATCTTTCTATGACTTCCTTTCTACCATTACCTCCCCCTCCCCTCCCCTCCCCTCCCCTCCCCTCCCCTCCCCTGCAGGCTGCGGCACAGCCTGCACTGCTGCTCTGTAGCCAGTCACTCCTGCTTGCTCTTCCTGTAGGACCTTTACTCTCTGGCTACTCTTCCACGTATCTCCTTGCCCTCCCCCACTCCCACCTTTAGCCTCAGATCTCAGTTTCAGTTCCTTTTGGCTTAACTCCTTTCTTTATAAGCTCCTATATTCTAATAAACTTCCTCTTGGGTACGACCCACATCTGGTTTGGGATTCCTTTTCATTGTGGTCTTCTCCAGGGCACCACCAGGGTGGGGACTTAGGCTTATGTCCACTTAAGTTCCCAACACCTAGCACATGTCTGGCACATAATTGTGCCACCAAAACTATTTATACAATGGACTTGAATTGAAATTGGAACTCCAATCTCTAAAATTCTAAAGAAATAATATATCTTGAAATTCAACATTTGGGAATTTTAGAGTTAACGAGGATTTCAAGGTTTCTGGGGATTTCAAGAATTGACCTATCTATAGAGAATCAACCTTTTATTGAGGTACAACCCACAGAAAAGTGCCCAAATTAATGTTCAGCCTGAGGAGTGTTCACGAAGTGAGCACCTTCATGTAACCAGCCCCAGATCAAATAGTGTCACCAGCTAGACCCCAAGACTTGACATTTACTGCCCACCTGCTGTACTCAGTAACCTTCATCTTACATTTTTCCTTAAAGCTCTTCTTTCAGTTTTACCTTTTTACTCAGGCAAATGAAACCAGAAACCACTCAATAGGTGAAAACTTCCCTGACAAGACCTCCCACTGGCCCAGACTACCAGACCTTTTGACCTAACATCCCCACCCCACCCACCCCACCCCCTGCCTCTGCCACTTGTACCTGTGCAGACCACCCTGGAGTGACTTCTGAAATGACCTACAATCACCTTTACTTTATCATAATGCTAAAGTCTCCACCCAAGGAGGAGCCTCAGCCTCATTTACATAACATACAATGTATGTATGTATAGGCATGTTTCCTAAAGCTGCATGTGCAACCTTATGTCTGTATCTACATATGATGACAAGGCTTCTTTACCCAAATGGCCATCCTAACTGATATGGGAAACAAAGGCAGAAGAAAAATTATTAGATTTCCTTACTAAATTTCCTATCTATAGCCTGTGGAAGCCGAGAAAATTAAGGCCATTCCACTTTAAGTTCAGCACAAGTACAGCCATCCTAGGCCCCTGTGAATAAGAGCTGAAATTTACATTACTTCAGTTACAGGAGAAAAAAAAAGAAAAAAAAAAACAGCTTACAGCTTAATGCTCTAGAAAGCCCCATATTAGAATGAGAACAGAGCTCAATGCCTTTGAAAGCCCCATATCAGAATGTAAACAGAACTTGAGAAATTCCTCCCCCCCTTCTGGAGGTCCCCTAGACCAGCCCATAAAACTAAGCTGAAACCCACCTCGGGGTCCAAGTCCCTGCTCCGCTGTGTCAGGTATACTTGGACCCAAGCTCCAGCTTGTAAATAAACCCTCGTGTGTTTGCATTGGTGTCGGCTCCTTGGTGGTTTCTCGGGTTCGCGATCTTGGGCACAACATAGCCCATTGATAAGTTCTTGAAACTGGCAGAGCAACCTTCCTCTAGGGACTCAGCTGCCTCCATGTTACTACTGTTACTACTTCATTAAGGGCAAAAGGTAATCTTAGCCCCACCCCCAGGATCCTGTAAATTTACTTTAACATATAAAAATTCCTTTGGAAAAGGGGATCCCTGGGTGGTGCAGCGGTTTAGCGCCTGCCTTTGGCCCAGGGCGTGATCCTGGAGACCCGGGATCGAATCCCACGTCGGGCTCCCAGTGCATGGAGCCTGCTCCTCCCTCTGCCTGTGTCTCTGCCTCTCTCTCTCTCTGTGTGTGACTATCATAAACAAATTTTTAAAACATTCCTTTGGAAAAATCCTTATCTCTACCCCCCAAGATACATGTTAGCAAACATCCCCCAAGCATATGATCCACCAATATATATCTAAAGGGTCTCATGATTGAGTTTAGTAAATAGTAATAAATGATCAAATGATCTTTTCCTAACAATAGCTAGCCCCCTCAGGATCCAGGATCCAGGAAACCCTGTTTTCAAAATACCTGGGAGGCTGAAGCTCTCCCTAACCGCCTCCCAACATGAATGTCTATAATGAGCCGTTCCTCATGAGCCCAGTGCAGTTTTATCTGCCCACAGGTCCTGTCCCCATGCTTGAATAAAATCACCTTTTCACACCAAAGATGTCTCAAGAATTCTTTCTTGGCCATCGTCTCCAAACCCTAATGTCTTCCCTATATCACTATTACCCTGACCAAAAGGACCCCATTCATCCTCTCTCAGAGAGTCAGGGCTTTGGAAGCCATTCCCAGTGATTTCTTTATTTGTTGCAAATAAAAGTTTTCTTTGTGGGACATCTCAATCTGGTGCAGTTTCTGACTTACCAAGGAGCAAACTCACATTGGTTTGGTTACAATAATCTAACATTTTCAGCACCCAAGAAGGCCTCCTACTGACCCCAACAATGACTTTCAATTTTATTCAACATAAATTAAAAAATAATAATATTGGATAGTATTTTTCATTGCTTGTAAACATTAATAGCACCAAATATGAATGTATGATCTTGGGCAGCTTAATCTCTCTGAGCCTTCTCTTACCTGGAAAAATGGAAATGGTAATAGTAACTTCATAATAGAGGTATTCCTAGAATACACAAAAATATTAGCGATTGAATCAATCACAGTTTATCCCACAAATAGTAACCATTTTAAGTGTTTCAAACAAAGGGAAAATCACAAGGGGACCCTGTGTTGGAAGAGCTAAAAAGCCACTTTGATGAGACAACCCAGAGGTCATTCACAACAGCAAGTAGGTAGCATCCCTTGGCCTGGAGGCAGAAAAGGAGAAAATAGTCTTATTTGCACCCAGAAGGCCGGCTGTCAGAGGAATAGGGGTAACCAGACAGAAATCCGCACCCCTGAGAGAGGGGTGGTCTGGCTGGTAGAACCCTGGAGTCCCAGCCAATGCCAGAAATGATGTCACAAGAAATAGTGGTGGTTGGGGAGGGGTGGGTGGAGATAAATCCAAGCTTCTTACGATTCCTCTCCTATTATTACAGGATTTCTTTTTTTTTTTTTTTTTTAAGATTTTATTTATTCATTCATGAAGAGAGAGAAAGAGAGGCAGAGACAGGCAGAGGGAGAAGCAGGCTCCATGCAGGGAGCCCCAGGTGGGACTCGATCCCGGGTCTGCAAGATCACACCCTGGGCGGAAGGCAGGTGCTAAACTGCTGAGCCACCCAGGGATCCCCTATTATAGGATTTCTTTTCCTTCCTTTGTGCCCAGGGTTCCTGGTCACATCCCTTTGAAGAATGAAGAGGTAGACTAAACAGAGTGGTGGGCAGGAAAGCAAAGTTTACTGAGTGATAATAAAGTTTATTGAGCAGTAGTACAAAGCTCCCAAAGAGGGAGGGGACCCGAGAGTGTTGCCACAGGAGTTTTTAAGTCCAGGGGTTTCTGTGGGCTTCTCGGGAGGGCTGTTTTAATCTGATTGACCCTCCATGCACCTGTCACCCAATCATGTTTTTGTCATCTACCTATCACATGGGAAAGGGTGGAGGCTCCTTCCAGGGTGGTGTAAAATCCTTTTCAAAGTGCTTTCCTCGTAGGGTGAGGGCCCCTTGTCCCTGCTTGCCTTTCTTCTAACTATCCTTCATTACCACTGGCCAAATCTATCTGGAAACCAGAGGGGCAAGGGGCCTGGGAAAGTTCAGAACAGAGTATGTGGGAGTACACATGGATCTATGAGGAAAAGCACTTGATCAGTACAGATGATATTATTATTGTTACTAGTATTATTTTTTCTAATTTCAAAATGTCATGTTTATCCTTTTTTTTTTAAGATTTTATTATTTATTCATGAGAATACACAGAGGGGAGACAGAGAGAGAGGCAGAGGCACAGGTGAAGGGAGAAGCAGGTTTCACACAAGGAGCCCGACATGGGACTCAATCCGAGGTCTCCAGGGTCATGCCCTGGGATGAAGGCAGGTGCTAAACCGCTGAGCCACCAGGGCTGTCCTGTCTTCTTTATCTTTGATAAAGTATCTTTATCTTGTTAGCATTAACCTTACATTTATCAGTAAATACTAGAATTTCTTTTGGGCTTGCAAGTGATGTTGCAGATTCCACTGCTGTTCTTTAAGAACAAAAATTGAACCCGGTAAATGTGAAGACCTAATTGGCTTTTTTTTTTTTTAAGATTTTATGTATTTATTCATGAGAGACACAGAGAGAGAGGCAGAGACACAGGCAGAGGGAGAAGCAGGCTCCCTGTGGGGAACCTGATGTGAACTCGATCCCAGGACCTGATCATGACCTGATCCAAAGGCAGATGCTTAGCCACTGAGTCACCCAAGTGTGCCTCTAATTTGCTTTATTAAGCAGTTCAGGGATTGAGCAGCATCCCTTCTAACAAGAAGAAGGGATCTCTGTGGACATGTACAAAATGGAAGGTTTTGATAGGAAGGCGGGTGGGGGCAGAAAGTAGGTATGGATAGGTTAATTATGACTTGGTTCCATTCTGGGGAAGGACTGTGTCTCCCAGGGGTTTTGATAACTCCCAGGTAGGACATTTGCTGCTCTATCAGTTGAGCTTTGGATTTCGAGACTTTGTATCCTTTTTTGGCCAAAAAGTTTAGCATTTGGACAGTATGTTGGATGGCCAACTCTTGAGTGGGGGAGCAAATGAGCAAATGGTCCACATATTAGAGGATAGCTCCCCCCTCAAGTTGTAAGTCTTGTAAGTCCTTAGAGAGGGCTTGGCCAAACAGATGGGGGCTATCCCTGAATCCCTGTGGAAATAGTCCAGGTAAGTTGTTGAGTGGACCCACACAGGGTTTCCATTCAATGCAAACAGACATTGGGATTGTCGAGCCAATGAAATTCAGAAGAAAGTATCTTTAAGGTTCAGGACTGTAAACCAGAGGCTGTTTGGAGGAATGGTGCCCAGGATGACAAGGAATCGTCATGGTTGGGTATAGGGATATAACAACCTCATTAAATGCTCATAAGTTTTAGACTAGGTGATAATTATTGTCCTTTATTTTTTTAAATGCTAGGATGGAAATGTTGCAGGGTGAAGTTGTGGGAATATGAAGTCCATGTTATTTGCTTATTTATTTATTTATAAAGGTTTTATTTATTTATTCATGAGAGACAGAGAGAGAGAGAGAGGCAGAGACATAGGCAGAGGGAGAAGCAGGCTCCCTGCAGGGAGCCTGATATGAGACTGGATCCCAGGACCCCGGGATCATGACCTGAGCCAAAGGCAGATGTTCAACCACTGAGCCACCCAGGTGCCCCAGAAGCCCACATTTTAAAAACTTAGTGATTATGAGCTGTAGCCCCTGTTTAGCCTCAGGTTTGAGAGTGTACTGTTTTTTATGATACTGGTAATGGGGTCCTTAAGTTGAATTACAATGGGTGTGGTTGATATTGCCCTTCCAGGGATTCTCTGGTCCCAGATGTATGGGTTGACTAGGGAATCACAGTCTTTTAGTACTTGTGTTGGAATGGGTAAAGGTGATGTTAAGAGAGTCCCCAGCAGGTTCCATAGACAGTTTTCAGTATAAGGCTCAAAGATGACTTCAGCTCTCCTTTTTCGTAAGAGGGCCCTGACTAATAATGGGCCGGGACATTCAGGCATAATTAGAAAACTATGGGTAATGCTTGTCCCTACCAAACATAGAACAAGGGATCAGTGAAATGTTTGCTAGCCAGGAGGCTAGACACTCCCATGAAGGTACAGGTTTTAGAGGAGTAAGGTCCAGAGAAGGAAGTCAAGACAGAATAGGTGGCCCCAGTATCAAGTAGGAGCATCATTGGCCTACCTGCCACATCCATTTGCACCCTTGGCTTCAGTCCAGTGATATGGATTCAGGAAGGTGGGCCGACTGGAGAGGGCCTCCTCATTCTTGGGCAATCATCTGGGAGACTGCTGGTGGCTGATTGGGATAGGAATTTGCCCTTTAGAATTATTACTTAGCTCTGCTATGTCAGGGCTGGTATATTTTTGTGAAAGGCCTCTTTTAGTCTAACAGGAAGGCAGTTGGGTTTTCTTCTGGGCTTTGACTAATGGCCATTATTTTGAATAGTTGATGACTTTATGGCAGGCACACTTGAGTCTTGCCTTAATACAAATAATGAAGTGTTTTGTTTTGCTTTTTTTCCCCATTGGTGGGCTTCATTGTTATAGTCTCAGCCAGTGTCCACAGGTCTGCAGTCTGTGGTCTCTCCAATAGGATATTTAGGATTGGAGAAATGTAGACCATTTGCAAATGTTTTTGCTTCTTTTTTTTTTAAGATTTTATTTATTTATTAGAGACAGACACACACACAGAGAGAGAGAGAGAGAGAGAGAGAGGCAGAGACACAGGCAGAGGGAGAAGCAGGTTCCATGCAGGGAACCTGACGTGGGACTCGATCCTGCATCTCCAGGATCATGCCCTGGGCTGAAGGCAGCGCTAAACCGCTGAGCCACCGGGGCTGCCCTTTTGCTTCCTTTCTAACCCTTTCTAACACAATGTCAGAAAGCATTTGTCCCAGGATAACCATAATGTCTTTCCAAGTCATTTCATACACAGGAGTAATACGTTCAAAGCCCTCAATATATCCATCAGGGTTATCTGAAAAGCTTCCTAGTTCAGCTTTGATCTGTTTTAGTTCCACTAGGGAGAAAGGCTTATGTACCAACTGAGTCCCAAACTTGCCACCTGCTGCCTCCAAGAGGAGACAGATTTTTTATGGTGGGGGTAAGGAAGGTCCCTGGTATGGTGGAGGACCATGATTGGATGGTCGATGTGGAGGTGCCTCGGCAGGAGCCTAAGGGGACACTGGAGATAGGTGAAGTTGTTCTAATTGGAGGGTGGCAAGAATAATAATCTTACAGTTTCCCCATAGATCCTTACTCTCTCTTAGGAGAAAGAACACTTGAATATAAGGGATTTCTGCCCATTTACCCACTCTTTTGCAACATAAGTCCACTTGAAGGATGGTATTGGAGTTTAATTAATGAGCCAAGCCTCCCCATCAGGGAGTTGATATTGTGGTGAGGCCATGTTGCAATAGAACACCAACTTTCTTTTGGAAAGAGATGTGGGGTCAAACTATAGTTCTTTAAGATGCAGGTCAGAGGAGTTTCCCTGGGGATGGATTCTTGATTCCTTATTTAGAAAACAGTATTGGATTAGAGAGCCCACATTCTGAGGTCAAAATCCGTGGTTCAGTTTATTGTTCAGCACCAAAGGGGAGTTGGGGAAGATGTCTCTTGCTTGTGCCCAGCTAAAGAAATTCACGTGTAAGAATTTTGTTTCTAGAGTGAATCAAGGGAGAAGACCATCAAGACATTCTACTGAGGCTGATGCTTCTGTGGACAGGTGACTAGAGGGAAAGGAATTCCTGGGAGCAAAAGAGGATGCTTGACAGGGGAGGGGTAAAAGGAAATAAATGGTAAACAGAGTCAGTTAGGCAGACCGCCTGCAGGCCAAGATATTTAGGAAAGAAATAAAGAGTTCCCCTTACCTAGTGATCCATAAAGCCTAAGCCCAGCCTCACCTACTAACCTTTACAGGACCCTGATGGTTCACTGATGGTGGTACCTTTGTGGAGGAGGGCAAGAGTGCCATTGTGTCCCTTCATTCTACCATTGAGGCACAAGTCCTCCCAAACAACTCAAATAGTTGAACTCATTGCCCTTACTAGAGTACTAGAGCTGGCTAAAAATAAGAGGATTACCATCTACACTAACTCCAAATATGCCTTCTTAGTCCTCCATGCCCATGCTGCCATTTGGGCAGAAAGAAGATACCTCACCTCTGAAAATACACCCATCAAATATACACCCCACATAACCCCTATGCTCGAGGCTGTACACCAACCCAAGGAAGTGGCAGTGATCCATTGTAAGGGTCATCAAAAAGGAGATTCAGAAGGGCAACCAGACTGCAGCCTGACAAGATAAGAGTTTCCCTGCAGGGGGCCCTCATACCTGCCCCTCTGCCACTGCACAACCAAAATATACAGAAGAGGACAAAGCCTGGGCAAACAAAAGGGATTTTCCCTAGACAACATCAGATAGTATTTGTTAGATGGAACCTTGATCATGCCTCAAAATCTTTAGTGGAAACTAGTTAAAGCCATGACTCCACTCATTTAGGGTGAGATGCTTCACAAACTCTCATTTTCAGAACATTCCAAGGTAAAGGACTTTCCCAGGTGGTTCAACAAAGAGCCTCCTCTTGCCCCACCTGCACATATTAAAAAAAAAAAACCCAGGGCATCTTTCAGCCTCATTTAATCCAACCAATCCTGCCAATCCAACTGGAAGGTGGATTTTACTCAGATGTCATGCTGCAGAATATACAAATACCTCCTCATGTTAATTGATGCTTTCACAGGGTGGTGAGAGGCATACCCCACATGGACTGAAAGGGCAACTGAAGTAGTCAACAAGCTTCTACATGAACTCATCCCCTGATTTGGCTTCCCAAAGTCACTTCAAAGTGACAGTGGACCCTGTTTTGTGGCCACCATAATTCAATCTGTCTGCACAGCACTGGGTATCAAATACCACCTCCATTGTGCTTAGAAGACACAGTCCTCTGGGAAGGTAGAAAGGGCCTACCAGCACCTAAAAGGTATTATTAAAATATTCATACAAAAAAATCACTAAACTGGAAAGAAGCCTTGCCACATGCCTCTCTCCATAGTGGTATAGTGGCCTTCCAAGGAGGCCCTGGGTTTAAGTTCTTTCAAGGTAACCCTTCCTAAGAATAGACCTCTTGGTAGATTTGAGACTCTAGGAAAACAAACTTGTACTATCTCTTTATCCAAATTTCAACAGGCTTTAAAGGAATATGCCCTAACAGTTTCCGCTACCAAACAAGAGGCACCTCCTCTATATGAACTGGTGACCAAGTTCTAATCAAAGTGTAGAAAGATGGCTCCCCAAAGTCCCAACTGGTACCTACTTGGAAAGGGTCTTTCCTGGTTCTTTTGCCTTCCCTTACAGCCATCATGTTACCAGGAACCCCTAGCTGGATCCATCACTCCATAATCAAACCTTGGAATCAACCCCCAGCTGACACCATGGATGCCTGCTCAGATGAACTCCTTAAAGACCTAAAGCTACTCTTCAAAAAGATTCCTCATGACAGATAAGTCTTCCATATTTCTCTCACTTTTTAAAAGATTTTATTTATTTATTCATGAGCGACAGAGAGAGAGAGAGGCAGAGAGACACAGGCAGAGGGAGAAGCTGGCTCCATGCAGGGAGCCTGACATGGGACTCGATCCCGGGTCTCCAGGATCATGCCCTGGGTTGAAGGTGGCGCTAAACCACTGAGCCACCCGGGCTGCCCTTCCATATTTCTCTGTGTCATCCCATTAGGAATAGGGCTTGCCATAACCATGTTTTCCTTTGTACAAATAATTGTTCTTTTGGTTACTATGAAATAATTTCTTCTACAAACCCTTTATTTCCTTCTCTACCTTAAAAATTTCCATACCAGGGATGCCTGGGTGGCTCAGTTGAGTCTGCTTTTGGCTCCAGAGATGATCCAGAGGCCCGGGGATCAAGTCCTGCTTGATCCTGCAAGACTGCTTCTCCCTCTGCCTATGTCTCTGCCTCTCTGTGTGTGTCTCTCATGAATAAATAAATAAAATCTTAAAAAAACGTTTCCCCACTAGGGGTACACCTGCCTTTCTGGGTAATCAGTCCACAACTACTTACAATTACACCCCTACTCCCTTTATTCCCTTTGTTCAATGGGCTCTCTTAATGTTATTCTTTGGACCACAACTAATCAATATATTGTTATCCTTTGTCTCCAGGTTATAGGCCATCAATTCCCAACTGGTTCTCAACCAAAGATACCAAACTTTAGATACCTACAACTCTTTCCCCTTTGGAAGTCTTTTGGATGGACACCACCAGGCCACCACCACATTCTCTCCTCCATAGTCAGCAAGTGATGGACACCCAGGATCTTCCCAATGCCCCCTAACAACCTGAAGAAGCCAGAGTGGTCACTGTCCCAACTCCCAGTAATTTGGAGTCCAATCACTTGAGGGGGGAATGTTGGGAATGTTAGGCAGTTAGTTAGGCATGAGCAAGGAGAGATAAAGCAGATGCTGGTCATACCCTCAGAGCCATCCCGGAAAGTTAACAACCATACCTTCAGAGCCATCTCTAAGGGTTAACAGAACAGGAAAGGCCTCACCACAGACTGGCTAATAGCCACCAGGGGGACTTCCAAGAGCCGAGCATGGGCACAAAGGATGCAACTTGCCCATAAGTACCTTTAAGGTCACAACAAAGTCTTGTTAGACACTCATAAATATACAATACATAGATGCTTACAATTATAACAGAATGCATCCTGGGTAGGCGCATGTGCAGAAGTAAAAATTTTATATAACCACCAGCTATCAATCAAAAATGTCAGTCAAAGCCAAATTTACAGGTACATACAGCAGGCTTAAAAGGATGCAGTTAGGGCTTCTTGGAGACATTGCTACTCTTGCTCTGGCAATGGCTTGCTTTCACTCTTGAAAGTGTGCTATACTTACCTACTCAAGAAACTGTTTCCCCATTCTGGCCTCAGGTCTCCAATTCTTTAGTGTATCTGGGACAAGGACTTGGTAACAATAAGGATATATTCCAATCAGTTTTTTTGACTGACCAAATCAATCCCAATCTGAAACCACCCTTATGTCTAGATTTTCGGTCATTTGAGCCAATATATTTTCATTTAAGTCAGTTTGAGCTGTGTTTTGTATTGCTTACAACTAAGATTCCTAATTGATAAGAGGGAGATTAGGATGTAAAGCAAAACAAGGGATCTCAGAGAAGCGAGAAGAGGAGTTGAGATTACCAGGGATTAAGAAGAAAGAGATGTCACTATCAATGGAGAAGGGGCAGGGGTTCCCCATACCTGGGGGCCGGTGGGTAAAGTGATCCCCTAGGGTGGTAGCTGCCTGGCTAGGATGAGGACAGATCTCAGCAGCAAAAAGCAAACTCTCACCCTGTAAGTGAGACACAAACTCAACAGATAACATCCAGCTCTGAAAGGATCATGTGAGAAAAACATTAGCCATCTCTGTAGAGGTAGAGGTCAGTATGGACAAATGACTGAGGGCTCCCAAAATGTGGGCCCCATTGCATGAGGCCACATAATCTTGACATGGCTCCCAAGAATTGAGAGGAAAACACCAACAATGACTAGAATAGATTTCCTGACAACTTGGTGGAGCATGATGTGAAAAATTAAGTTGATTTATCATTTTTAAAGATTTTACTTCTTTATTTAAGAGAGAGAAAATGAGTGGGGGGAGAGGCAAAGAAAGAGGGAGAAGCAGACTCTACCTTGGCAGGGAGCTGGACCCAGGGCTAGATTCCAGGACCCCAGGATCGTGACCTGTGCCAAAGGCAGATACTTAATTGATGGAGTCCCCTAGGGGCCCCTTAAGTTGATTTCTAGAAAATGATTTTTTTCTCTACACCTGGCTTTATAGACTGAGCGTCACAAAATAAGTTATAAAGAGCTTGTTTGAGGTGAGATTACATTTTGAAGACTGGAAGAAATTTGAGTATGGGAGTGGGGGTGGGGACTGGTGGGGATTGGATACACAGTGCTCAGTAGGTCAAGGTCCCCTTGAGGGCTGAGGAAAGGAAGTGATTTACAAGCTCTTCTACTACAAGGATTTCTGATATGCAAATTAGTCTGTATCTTATTAGTTAATAGGGAAATGATGTAGAAAAGGGCTAAAGTTGTGTTGATTCATACACAATTTTACCCAATAGGTTAATGTTTTGTTTCACTAAATCAGTTCCACTAAATACCAACAGCTGGATGTCATGGTGGGTGCACATGACTGAAGAGAGCAAGCTGCAGAGGGATACAGTACTGGATAGAATACCCATGACTTGTCCTGGATTATTCTCTCATCTTGATTTAGCCACATCCTCTTTCTTAGAGTCAGAATTCTATCCCATCTTTATTGATGTAATTCTTGGCTCCATAAATCAATGGCCTCCACCTGTTCTTATACCCTTTACATGAAGCTACCTTCATTTTTTAAAAGTAAAGTCCTCTATTATTTATTTAGTAGGGATTAAACTTGTCTTTTTAATTGTACTGTTAATTAATTATTATTTTTAAAAGATTTTATTTATTTATTCATGAGAGACAGAGACACAGGCAGAAGGAGAAGCAGGCTCCCTGCGGGGAACCCCATGCGGGACTTGATCCCAGGACCCCGGATCTTGCCCTGAGCCGAAAGCAGATGCTCAACCACTGAGCCCTCCAGGTGTCCCCTGTACTGTTAATTTATTAGGATGGTTATTTTTGTGTGTGTTACAGTTATTGATTTTTTTTTAATTTTTATTTATTTATGGTAGTCAGAGAGAGAGAGAGAGAGAGACACAGGCAGAGGGAGAAGCAGGCTCCATGCACCGGGAGCCCGACGTGGGATTCGATCCCGGGTCTCCAGGATAGCGCGCTGGGCCAAAGGCAGGCGCTAAACCGCTGCGCCACCCAGGGATCCCTGTGTTACAGTTATTAAGTTGTATACATTTTAAGTGGTCTTTGTCAACCAAATGTTTTCCATAAACCTTAATGTTTTAAGAGTCCCTCGGGGCAGAGTGGAGATTTTTCGGAGTATGTTGTATGGCTTCTTGTGGAACTACTTGTACTTCTTGCACTAGCCACCAGGTGGCATGACTAGGAGACTAGGAGACTTCTTTGCTTTCCAGGAACTCTGAGAGGTTGGCAGCGGGGAAAGTAAATCGCCTGTTCCCACACCAGCATTCACACACACTTTGCCTCCTCTAACTTGTTCTTTTTCCTTCTGCGCTGAGTTTATAATATTGGCCATTTGTGAGTATGTTCTTTAGAGAGTTCCTGGCAGTCTTTTCTGGTGTTGGTTAACTTAAAAAGCAACTCCTAAATCTATTTCTCTATCCCAACCCCTCTCCAAATGCTACCATCTAGATACACCACCACCAGGAGTGGCGGGTTTATTCCTCTCTGAATGCTGAAGTACTGTGGAGATGAGCTCTTTAGAAGTGCATTGACAGCTCTGGGTAATGCAGCCGGATTCAGGGTCATTCTTTGGCCTTGGTGTAAGGTTCTCTTTCTTATTAATAGGCTGTATTGATGATGGAGTTATAACAAATACCTCTCAAGTTTCTGTCACTGCCCATTAGGGTTTCAACTTGTACATACTTAGTTCACTACATGAACAGTTTAGGGTTTTTTTTCTCTTTCTTTTTCTTAGACAGGGTCAAAGGGAGAGGAAGAGAGAGAGGGAATCTTAACCAGGCTCCCCAGCATGGAACCCAATGTAGGTCTTGATCTTACAACCTTGAGATTATGACCTAGGCCGAAATCAAGAGTCAGAGATTTAATTGACTAAGTCACCCAGATGCCCCACTGCATAAACATTTTATTTTATTTTATTTTATTTTATTTTTTTTTTTTTTTAAATTTTTTTTTTATTTATTTATGATAGGCACACAGTGAGAGAGAGAGAGGCAGAGACACAGGCAGAGGGAGAAGCAGGTTCCATGCACCGGGAGCCCGATGTGGGATTCGATCCCGGGTCTCCAGGATCGCGCCCTGGGCCAAAGGCAGGCGCCAAACCGCTGCGCCACCCAGGGATCCCTGCATAAACATTTTAAATAAACAATTGCCTCATATTGCACAATCATCTACTCCTTTGGAATCCTTTCCTTTATTCCTTTAAGTTAAAAAAAAATGTAGTTTATTTCCCCAGCATAAATACTACATTGTACAAGAAATCTACTTGGATTCATCTTCACCAGAATGATTCAGCTTCCCCCACACTCTGACGGGGCTTATTCTGCTCTTCTATGACCTACATGCCAGTCCAGTGAAGGCAGGAGAGTGCCGGGCAACTCACAGCCATTGGAGCTGGGAAAGTCTTCGTTTGTTTCCTGCCTCTTCCACTTTTGAGGATAAGTTGTGAGGATGTAACTGTTCTGAGCACTGGTTTTCTCATCTATAAAACAAGAAGAGTAATATCTATCTCATCGGGCTGTTGTGAGAAATAAATGGATCTAAAGTACTTAGCACAGTGCCTAATGTAGTAGCTCTGTGTCTGGCACATTAAGGACTCAATTGATTTTGGATAATTACAGAATTTTGCATTTTTATCCATTCACTTAATAAATATTGTGGGTTGTCTTGTCCATCTAGGCTGCTATATAGAATATCACAGTCTAGGCGACTTAACAACAAAAATTTATCCCTCACAGTTCTTCTAGAAGCAGTTTGTACAAGATCAGTTGCTAGTGAAGGCCTGCTTCAGGGTTGCAGACTGCCAACTTCTGGCCATATCATCACGTGGTGGAAAGGGCTAGGGATCTCTCTGGAGCCTCCTTCACGGAGCATTAATCCCAGGGGTTGGAGTTCCACCCTTCAGGACCGAAGTGCCTCGTAAAGGACTCACCTACTAATACCATCCCCTTTAGGGATTAGGATTTTAATATATGAATTTGGGGGTGGACATAGCATTCAGCACACATCATGGAGCTTACTCCACAGGGTAGGGAAAGACATATTGTATGGACTGAATTGTGTCCCCTCAAATTCAAATGTTGAGGCCCTAATTCCCAATGTGACTGGATTTGGAGATAGAGCCTTTATGGAAGTGATTAAGGTTATATGAGGTCATAAGGGTAGGACCCTGATCCAATAAAGTTTGGTGTCCTTATGAGAAGAAATACCAAAGAGTTTCCAGTGGTGCTGGCTTCCGCGTGTATGCTGTGTGTGTGTGTGTTTGTGTGTGTGTGTGCACGCGCCATTCAAGGGTACAGTGTGAAGACGGTCAGCTAGCCAGAAAGGGGGCCCTCACCCAAACCTGACTATGCTGCCATCTTGATATATTTTTTTTTTTTTTATGATAGTCACAGAGAGAGAGAGAGAGAGAGAGAGAGAGGCAGAGGGAGAGGCAGGCTCCATGCACCGGGAGCCCGATGTGGGATTCGATCCCGGGTCTCCAGGATCGCGCCCTGGGCCAAAGGCAGGCGCCAAACCGCTGCGCCACCCAGGGATCCCTTGATATATTTTTTTAAAGATTTTATTTATTTATTCATGAGAGACAGAGAGAAAGAGGCAGAGACATAGGCAGAGGGAGAAGCAGGCTCTATGCAGGAAGCCCCATGTGGGACTGGATTCCAGGGTCCTGGGATCACACCCTGAGCTGAAGGCAGATGCTCAACTGCTGAACCAGGTGTCCTGCCATCTTGATATTTCAGATGTCCAGTCAGCCTCCAGAACTATGAGAAATAAACTTCTGTTGTTCCAGCCACACAGTCTGTGGTGTTTTGTCAGGGCAGCTTCCACAGACAAATACACATACCTAAGAGAGAGAGAGAGTGCTATGAAGAAAAATAAAGTTGGGTAAAGGGATTATACAATGATGAGGAAGAGATACAGTGAACAGAAAAGACCTCCCCAAGAAGATGGCCCTGGAGCAGGTATACCTGAGAGAAAGGAGGGAGGAGCTATGAGAACATCTTGGAGAAGCATGTTCTAGATAGAGGGAACAGGGAGGGATCCCTGGGTGGCGCAGCGGTTTAGTGCCTGCCTTTGGCCCGGGGCGTGATCCTGGAGACCCGGGATCGAATCCCACGTCGGGCTCCCGGTGCATGGAGCCTGCTTCTCCCTCTGCCTATGTCTCTGCCTCTCTCTCTCTCTCTCTCTCTCTCTGTGTGACTATCATAAGTAAATAAAAAATTAAAAAAAAAAAAAAAAGATAGAGGGAACAGGGAGTGCAAAATCCGTGAGGTGGGAGCACTCTCAGACAGCCTGAGGAACAGCAAGGAGGGAGTAAGATGAAGAGAGGGAAGGTTAGGGAGGCCAGCCGATCCCAGGGCCAGATCACTGATATATGGTCTCTAGAGCTTCTATAATATTTGGTTGGATTTTGTAACAAGTACAATATTTTTGTTCACAAATCAGAGTCCAAAAGTAATTGTCTCTATTTTCTATAGCTAAACTAAGTTTTGGTCTTAACATCTCAACCTACTCCCTGGTCAAAAACTGGGATAGTGAATTCTGGATTTTCTTGGCCACTTCAGAATTCTCTTGTCATCCCACGTTTAAACTCAGTCCACTGTGAAAAATATCTCTGTTTCTCAGCTACTCTTCAGGTTAGCTTCTAAGTTCCCAGATGTCTAAGGAACAGTAAATCTTTAGAGGAAAAGGGGTGATTTGGCTGTCATTCCTCACTTGCCTACACTGCCATCTGCTAAATGTCTGTGTTGCTGTCTCTCCAGGATGGCGTCTGTTGAGATGCACATAGGGTTGTGTGGTCATTGGTTATAACCTTTCCCGACATTTTGCACAATACTGTCCCCTTTGGCAAAATCCCTTAGTTAGTTGGTTTTCTCTTTCTAAGGAAGAAGGGACATGTAGAAAAATCTAGCTGTTCTCTTAGCCAGGCACTGTCTGCCCAGTGGCATCCCTCACAGGCTTTTTTTCTGGGCCATAGTAGAGTGGTATGGGGACTCCATGGGGGTCAGGCACCAGATTTCAGATGGGAAGTTGGCATAAATGTCTTCTACTCTCAGAATGCCCTAAGGTCCTCTAGGAATCTGGAGCTAATCCTAAGCAAGAATTGGTGAAATACTATCTTTTTGTTTTATTTTTTTTTATTTTTTTATTTTTTAATTTTATTTATTTATGATAGTCCCACAGAGAGAGAGAGAGAGAGAGAGAGAGAGAGGCAGAGACATAGGCAGAGGGAGAAGCAGGCTCCATGCACCGGGAGCCCGACGTGGGATTCGATCCCGGGTCTCCAGATCGCGCCCTGGGCCAAAGGCAGGCGCCAAACTGCTGCGCCACCCAGGGATCCCTATCTTTTTGTTTTAGAAAAGATCAATGCATATCTGTTTTATTTGCCTTGCATACCCCATCTCATCTTGAAGAACTTTTATATAGTATTGGGGAGAGAGGAGAGAAGCAGCAAATTCTTCCTGATTTATATCTAGATTGAAGTCCTTGAATTTAGAACAAAAAACCTTTGTCCTCAACTTCTGCCCCTCTGAGGCAACAGAGGACTCACATCCAATGACCTGAATGGGGATGACCACAAGACAAAAAAAAAAGATCTGTGGCGGAAAAAGGTTGGGTAATATTACACAATATCATATTACCACATTTGTAACTATTTACACTTTTTTTTTTTTACTATTTACACTTTCTTTTTTTTTTTTTTTTTTTTATTTATTTATGATAGTCATAGTCACAGAGAGAGAGAGAGAGGCAGAGACACAGGCAGAGGGAGAAGCAGGCTCCATGCACCGGGAGCCCGACGTGGGATTCGATCCCGGGTCTCCAGGATCGCGCCCTGGGCCAAAGGCAGGCGCCAAACCGCTGCGCCACCCAGGGATCCCCTATTTACACTTTCTAAATGCATTTGGTCAACAAAAAGGATTAGAACAACCAAGAAAATTGTTTGCAAGTACATCTGTGTGGACTCAGTTGGTTAACAGATTGTATCAGTCCGTGTCCAATGAGGAGACAGAAATAACACAGTAAATCCAACAGGGAAGTTTCATTAAAATAATTATTCATTATAATGGGGATTTATAATTAACTATAACTAATGATAAAGGAGGGGGTAAGGGAACTATGGTGACTACTCCAGGCCACCTGAGGGAGAGGACCTAAGTTGGGAGAGTGTGAGGGTTTTTTCTAAGGGTGGGATTCAGACTTCATTGAAGATGGGGTGATTGTAGCTGCATGCACTGATCACATGCTCTACTTCTTACTTGTGTGTTGGCACATATCTCAAAAATCGCCTCTGCAAGATGGGGTCATGAGAGAACACAGTCCTTCAATTCAGAGGTTTACACACTTGTGTTTGTAGAGTCCTAGCATTTTTAAATAGTAGAGAAAACTTTGAAATCATCTAGTCCAATCCACTCATTTTATAAATGAATTAATCAGGCTAAGAAAACTTAGGTGACTTGTTCAAGATCATCAACTAATTAATGGCCAGTTAATTACCTAGTCTCTTCTTGTTAGTCCCATACTCTTTCTACCCCATGATGTTGGAGCCGACCAGAACTTCACATATTTTTTAAAAATATTTTATTTATTTATTCATGAGAGACACACAGAGAGAAGCAGAAACACAGGCAGAGGGAGAAGCAGGCTCCCTACAGGGAGCCTGATATGGGACTCAATCTCAGGACTCTGGGATCACAACCTGAGCTGAAGGCAGACACTCAACTGCTGAGCCACCCAGGCATCCCTTTCATAAATTTCTGACAATGCTCCTCATCCCTCCTTTATACCTTTAATCATAAATACTCACTCTGAAAACGAAGGTGAATGGTGGTAGCATTGAGGGACAGTATATGTAAGTAAGGAGATCGGATTCAAATGGTTTTGGTTTTTCTTTTTTCTTTTTTTTTTTTTAAGATTTTTTAATTTATTTATTCATGAGAGACACAGAGAGAGAGAGGCAGAGACACAGGCAGAGGAAGAAGCAGGCTCCATGCAGGGAGCCTGATGTGGGACTTGATCCCGGGTCTCCAGGATCATGCCCTGGGCTGAAGGAGGCCCTGAACTGCTGAGCCACCAGAGCTGCCCGGTTTTGGTTTTTCATCTTGTTTAACTTACATGTATTTCTGTGCTTTAGTATCTTTATCAGCAAAGCAGCCATAAGTTATTAATATATAATAATAAGCTGCCTCAGAAGATTATGAGGGTTAATAATAACCTAACATGCTTGGCACATAGTAGGTACTCAATAAATCATAGCAATTATTAAATGGTTACTCCTTCCATAAATAGATACATATTTTTTAAAGATTTTATATACTTATTTATTCATGAGAGACACAGAAAGATAGAGAGAGGAGCAGAGACCTAGGCAGAGGGAGCCTAGAAGCAGGCTCCATGCAAGGAGCCCGATGTGGGACTCGATCACAAATTCCGGGATCACGCTCTGAATCAAAGGCAGATGCTCAACTGCTGAGCCACCTAGGCATCCCCACAAATAGATATATTAGAGTAACCTTACCTGTGTGCCATTAAAAACCCTTTAGTCTTTGAGGAATGCACTGCTGACAGTACTGACACTTTTATAGTAAGTCAGTATTTTTATGTGTAAATGAAAGTTACACACATACCCCCACATACAGCTGCCTGTTAGAAAAAATGAACAATTAGTAAACATAAGTCAACTCTACACAGATCAATATTCTCTCTCTCCATTCCACAATTTCATTTGGATGCTTGAAAGCAATTCTTATGATGTCTTTAGGCATCATCTACTTACTTTAAAACTACGTAAAGTGAAACATAAAACACTATTATTTTAAAAAGTACAATATACCCCGGAGAACGAGGCAATCCAAGTGAGGGCACAACTCTGTGTGCTACATCCTATGCATAGATGATGGATCTTTCAGGGTGGTAATTACCCAAGGCTCATCTCCATTGATAAGAATAACAAATATTTAATACTTTATAGAGAACAAAGGGTTTTCATATATATAGCTTTAAATGCTCTTCAGAAACCAGAGAAAAGATGCTATGCCCTTTTTATGGCAGTAGAAGCAAGGTTAGGGAAGACTATCCAGACATTGGCTCACACATTGGCTCACTACATGATTAAAATTACAGTATTGTTGTATTAGTTTGCTAGAGCTGCTATAACAAAGTACCACAAAATGAGTGGCTTAGAACAATAGGAATTTATTGTCTCATCCTTCTGGAGGCTGGAAATCTGAAATCAAAGTGTTTCCAGGGTCATGCCACTTCTGAAGGTGTTAGAGAGGGATCTGTTCCAGGTCATTCTTCTAGCTTTGAATAATTCTTGGCTTATGGCACCATGACTCCAATCTTCACAAGCCATTCTCTTTGTGTGTGGGTCTGCCTCTGTGTCCAAATTTATAAAGACGCTAGTCATATTGCATGAGGGCCCACCTTAATGACATCATCTTAACTTGATCATCCACAAAGACCTTATTTCCAAGTAAGGTCACCTTCACAGGTACTAGGGATTATATGAATTTTAGGACACAACTCAACAATTGCCCTATCTTTCCTCCTTTTAACCTTGCTGGACACATTGGTGGCAGAGAGTATTCATTCATTCACTCATTCATTCAATAAACATTGCAGTGCATATGTGTCAGGCTCTTTACTGTGTATTGATGGTGCAAAAAACAAACTGGACAGCCACCCTGTCCTTGAGAAGTCACACTTTAGAGGAAATCAGAGATACATTATTATGATAATAAATATTATTGAACACCTACTTCATGCTAGGTATTAAAGTAGGTTCCCTTCATTTACTTTTCACAATAGTATGTGGGGTGATGTATCAGAGACACACCTGGGGAGATGGGTGTCTGTCCTAAATCTGCTCTGGACGACAGGAATATTTTTGCAAATTAGGTAGCACTTCATCTGAGTCTAAAGGCCTGTGTAGAAGTACACTAGATAGCTCAAAGGTTGCTGTGGTGAGTAGCACATTCTAAAGAAGAGCATTTTATAAAGGAAAAAAATAGCACGTGGGAAGGTTAAGAGACATAATCGTAAAATCCACCAATGCTGAGGCTTTTGTCTATTTCCCTCGGGTACCTACAGTGCCTGGTTCATTCAGCCATCGCCTAACGAATACAAGGGCATCACACGGCCAAAGGAATGCCCTGGCCTGAGGCTCACTGTCGCTAGAAAGGTGGACGAAGGCCTCTTTACGAAGAGGCTTGTTAATCACACCAAGGGTGAGAAATCAGGGCCGACAGGTTGAAGATACACATACAGCATGAGGGGATTCCGGGTGCCTGGCACCCGCCCTGCCCATTCCCCCTATTCCCCAGAACACGTCCCAGGGAGCCACCCCCACCCCCACGAGGGCCAGAAGAATGGAGGTGGGGCCCCAGGGAGCCACCCCCACCCCGCGAGGGCCGGAAGAATGGGGAGGAGCGCGCCAGCTCCACGCACTCCGAAGTCGGGTTTTTCGGCCAAGGCTGCACTGAAGGCTGCACAAGGCTGGGCCTGAAGTCTAACGGAGCTTTCTTCTCTGCCTCCAACGCGTCCAGCGCTCATTCCCCTTCCGGCTCCTCCGCCGACTCTCCGGGGACCCCCGGCTGTTGCAGGCCTTCCCGGAACGCCACAGGAGGAATCCCGGAGCGCGCTCCCTCCGCCGGCCGCGCCCTCCTTCCCTCTGGAACGCAGCGAGAGCGCACGCGCACCATCGGAGCCGAGCGCGCGCCCGCGAGCTCCCCGCATCCCCGTGCTCATCCGGGTCTCAGAGAACTTCAGCCAATAGGAGACGCTCACGGCCTCCAGGGGCGGGGTTAAGCCGTCCCTCACATGGGGCCTGTGGTCACCGCGCGCGCTTCTAGGCGACCAGCCGGCGGAGCAAAGGGGCCGAGGAAAAGAGCTCAGAGTCTGAGCAGGGGTCGACGGCTTTGAGATCAAGCAGCTGCCGCCGCCTAGAAGCGACTGAATCGCGAGCCGATCCCTCAGTCGGAGCCTCTGTAGTAAACACACTTCAGAAACGTGAGGTGCCGGGGGTCACGTGGGGAGCGCGCCCTCCAATGAGGAGCCGGGGGCGGGGCCGAGGCCGCTGACGCGGCGGTGGCGGCGGAGTCACCCGGGCAGCCTCGGGACCGGTCACCGGCCGGCAACCGTCCAGCGGCCTCGACCACCGCCTCGGTGCTCGCTCCTCTTCCCCGGGCCGAGAGACTGCGTGGCCGACGGTGGCTGGATCTCCGCTCCTCCCTCTCGGTGGCTGGCCTCAGGCGGGCCGTTTTCTTCTCAGGGGCCGCCTCGGTGGGGCGAGGTTTCCGTGACGAACCTCCTGGGGCTGCCGGCGCCGGTCGGGGCCGTCGGGGCGGCTCGGGCTCGTGGAACGTGCTCACTGCCGGGCCCCGAGGCCTCGGAGCGATGCGCCTCGTGCGAGCGGTGGCGGAGGGCGCCGGCTCCTAAAGGGCGTCACACCCGCACTCGGCTGACTGGGCAACCTCCATTCATCTTCCAGCTGCGCCTCCAGCGCCCGCTCCTTCTGCGGCCCCCTCCTCGGACTCGGTTGGCCCTTTCCCCCGCTGCCGCCCTGTCCCCACTGCTTGGGTGTGGCGGTTCCCCGTGGAAGCGGAGGTGACGGGGATGAGCCGGCCCTTCCTTCCTTGACTATCTGGGGAGGGGGGACCTGGGCGAGGACCCGCCGCGCCCCCGGGATGGGGGTGAACGCCGTGCACTGGTTCCGAAAGGGGCTCCGGCTTCACGACAACCCCGCCCTGAAGGAGTGCATCCAGGGCGCCGACACCATCCGCTGCGTCTACATCCTCGACCCCTGGTTCGCCGGCTCCTCCAATGTGGGCATCAACAGGTGGCGGTGAGTGGAAATGCCGTGGGACCTGGGGCTTTCGGTGTTTAACGGGTCAGGGTTTGACCCGCAGCCGGCCGGACCTGAGAATTTAGACCCGGGGCCGCCGTCCTTAGGCCGTTTCGGATTAGAGGTGCCTCGGGTAGTACGTAGAATTGGCTTAGTAGTTCCCTGCCGGAGCGTGCTGGCAGCCTGGATCACCTCGGCCTTCGTGTGTGAGTTACGTGCCTCCGCGCCACTGGAAACTTCCCCTGGTTTTGTGGGGCAGTTCTTAGCGGTGGAGCACAAGAAACGCCCTCCCGGTTCTCAGTGGCCGCTGGATTGATGTTCTTGGCTTCTTGGCGGCTTTCGGAAGGATCGCGGCTTTGGGTGTTTACGTTTGTGTGTGTCTAGGTAACTCATAGTGTGGGGAAAATCTTTCATTCAGTAGAGGCACTTCCAAATCCACTTTTCTTCCACCTCGAGGTCGCCGTAGGAAAAGCAAGGCAAACATCTGGTTTCTCTTTGCTCAGCTGTTCCTCTCAACTCCTCCTTGTGGTTGACGAGACAAAGCACAGTTTTTCTTTCTAGGCAAAGTATAAAGCCTTCTAGGGATTAGAGCACTGAAAAAAAAAATCTTCCGACAAGCTTTATGATCTTTTCCTGAAATCCCAGGCTAGATGATTTTTAGGCCCCCTGGTGGAAATGAAAGCGTTTGTTTTACAGATAGGGTTTTTTTTTTTTTTTAAGATTTTATTATTTATTCATGAGAGACCCAGAAAGAGAGAGTGAGAGAGAGAGGCAGAGACATAGGCAGAGGGAGAAGCAGGCTCCATGCAGGGAGCCTAACCTGGGAATCGATCCCAGGACTCCAGGATTACGCCCTGGGCTGAAGGCGGCGCTAAACCCCTGAGCCCTCGGGGCTGCCCTACAGATAGGTTATTGATCACTACTGTCTACCAGGCACTGCTTTAAACACCAGGGAGGTAGCAGGGAAAGAAACAGACAAAAATGCTTGTCCTTTTCCAGTACATGTCTCAGAAAGTCAAGTATATAGTAGTTTGAAAAAATTTCTCTGATCATAGTTGTGAATTGCGGGGGAGGAAGGTGGACAAGAAACAGGGGGCTGTTGCATTCATCCAGGTGAGAGATGATAGCCGCTTGAACCATAGTGATAGTGGTGGATGTGGTGAGTAGTCAAATGCTGGGCATATTTTGGAAGTGAGAATCCGCAATGTTAGCATATTGAATATGTGGTATTAAAGAAAGAGAAGGGATTAGGAAATTATTTCAAAATTGTTGGTTTGAGGACCTAGGGTTAAGTGAAGTTGTTTGCAGAAGCCAGTGGGAGGGTGATTGGAGTTCTCTTTAGGACTTGATTAAGTTTGAGATGTTTATTACACATCCAGGTAGATATGGCAGATTGGCAGTTGGATATATTGGGTGCTCAGGACAGAGTTCCAGGCAGGACATATAAATTGGAAGGTTATCAGTTTGTAGATACCATTTAAAGCCATTTATTCGTTCATCCATTCATTGAACAAATATTATCATGCACCTACCACATGCCAGGCATTGTTTTAGGGCATTCAGCGTTAACAAAAATAGCTAAAAAATCCCTACCCTGTTAAAGTTAAATTCTAGTGGAGCCATGAGACTGTATGAGAACATAAGGAAGTGAATGTAGATAGAAAACAGAGTAGGTCCAAGGACTGAGTCTTCAGTACTCTAATGTATAGACATTGTGGAGCTGTGGAAGAATTAGCATAGGAAATTGAGAAGGAATATCTAGTAAGATAAGAAGAAAACCCAGAAGAGTTTTGGTGTCTTAGAGGCCAAGTAAAGAAAATGTTTCCAACAGCGTGCTTTACCTATGTCAGGTGTTGCTGATAGGTCAAGTAAGATGAAGACTAAAAACTGAAAATCGTATTTAGGATTTTGAAGCCATTTATAGTCTTGACTGGAGTGGTTTCGGTAGTTTCTGGAATGCCAAAGAGAGACTGAGAAGAGAGAATTTGGGGGACAATTCAGCTCTTTTAGGGGAGTTTTGCTGTAAGAGGATCAGAAAAATGATGGTTCCTGGATTGGGATGTGAACTCGAGAGGACTTTTTTTTTTTTTAAAGATTGGAGAAATTGCAGTATGTTTCTGTGCTTATGGAAATGATATAATAACTGTATATAAAAGCATTCATTAGCAGAATTGATGTCATTAATGCAAATTCTGAGGAAAGATAAATGTAATATATTTTAGTGTATTAACAGTATCTTTAAAAATAGAATAATAATTCCCTTTTCATAAAATTGTTAAAGAGGATTATATTAGTTAACAAATGTAATATGCTTAAAATGTGACTGATAGTAGTAAGTGCTTTTTTTGTTATTTGCTACTAAATTGAAAGCCCTAGGTGAGTAATATCTAATTAAATGTTTGCAGTCCATTTCTTCTAGAGTATTTGATAAGTTTATAAAATCTAGACTTTAAGCTTCTGTAGCATGGGGATTATATGTTGCTTATCTTTGTACACCCAGCCACTCACACTGTCAAATGAGTGAAATATAACTTGTAAGCATAGTAGGAATAGTCCTATATTTTTCTTTTTTTCTCTCTCATATTTTCCTTTTTAAAAGATTATTTTTAACTATTAACTATTGGTCTTTCTAAAAGACGCGTAAAGATGGAAATAATGAATAGACTTTTTTTCTTCTAGAGACTAAGTTATAAAAAGGTAGGGACAGAATTTTATTTAGTCTGTTCTCATAGCACCAAATTCATTGCTTTTCATATACTTATAGCTCAGTTACTGTTTATTGAATGAAGTGACATCCAGGAGTCAGTAATTTTATACTTAAACAATTTTATTCATTTCTTTATTTACCATAGTATAATGGGCAATCTCCTTACTTGGCATTCAGGCTATCTGGTGGTTTCTATCATATTTCCTTCTGCCATTTCCTTCAGTCAACAGCATTTCCTAGATTTTTGGATTTGATTTAATAAAATTTATTTTGCCTAAGTAAATAAACAAAACTTTTTTTTTTAAAGTAGGTTCCATGCCCAGCATGGAGCCCAGTGTAAGGCTTGAACCCACCACAACCTTAAGATGAAGACCTGAGCTGAGATCAAGAGTAGGTTGCCCAACCGACTGAGCCACCCAGGTGCCCTCCAAAATTACCTTTTAATATTGCCATCATTTCATTTAAAAAGGATGCTTTAACATTTAAAAAGAAAGTTTGAAGCACATTATTGGAAAATAAAGGATAATCCTTTGACTTGAATAAATTAAACTTTATGAAAATTCACTTTGCCTTATCAGTGAAAACGTTATCTTGAATTTGACATATTTAGGATTTTTTTTTAATTTTAATTTTTATTATTATTATTTTTTAAGATTTTATTATTCATGACAGACAGAGAGAGAGGCAGAGACACAGGCAGAGGGAGAAGCAGGCTCCATGCAGGGAGCCCAACGTGGGACTCGATCCCGGGTCCCCAGGATCACACCCTGGGCTGAAGGCAGCGCTAAACCCCTGGGCCACCGGGGCTGCCCCATATTTAGGATTAAATGATTTAAAATATTTTCAGTTATGGCTCAGTAGAGTATGCCACCTTTTTTTTTTTTTTTTTTTTTTAATATTTTGTTTGTTTATTCATGAGAGACATAGAGAGAAGCAGAGACATAGGCAGAGACATAGGCAGAGGGAGAAGCAGGGTCCTCACAGGGAGCCCGATGTGGAACTCAGTCCCTGGACTCCGGGGATCATGCCCTGAGCTGAAGGCAGATGCTCAACTGCTGAGCCACTCAGGCGTCCTGTAGAATATGCCACTCTTGATTTCAGGGTTGTGAGTTCACACTGCACTTTGGGTATAGAGCCTACTTTAAAAAATTTCAATTCTTTCCTTATCTCTTTTTAGACTTATACTACACAAAAACTTATATGCAAATATTCAGTCATAAAAAGAAATGAAGTACTGATACATGCTACAACGTGGATGAAGCTTAAAAACATTATGCTGAGTGAAGAAGCCAGGCACAAAATTCCACAAATTATTTGATTATATTTATATGAAATGTCTAGAATATGTGCAGATATGTAGAGACAGAAAGTAGATTAGTGGCTTCTTAGGGCTAGGCAGGTTGGGCGAGCCGAGAGGTCGTAGCTAAGGAGCACAGGGTTTCTTTGTGAGGTGATGAAAATGTTCTAGAAGGTGATAGTTGCACAACTCTTTGAATATACTAAGAAAATACTGGATTGTACACATAAAAAAAAAATCTACCCACTCCTTTCAGGTCCAGTCCACATGCCACCTTTTCCATAATAATCTTTTTTATCATGTTGTCTGGGATGTTTTACAGTCTTGTGAACTTTTAGGCTATTTTTTGATATTGCTTCCCATATCACCATCAAATATCATTAAAAATAAGTAAATACTTCTTTAATTTGTAAATATTGATACAGTCCTCATATATTCTTTTTTCCTTCGTTTAACAGATTGCAATTCTTTTTCCTGAAGAGAAGGTACAATTTCATCAACCAAAAATTTATTTTTCATTCATATTTATGGTAGGCACTATTTTGGTAATGGAGATAGAATAGTGAATAAGAAAAAGTCCCTGCCCTTGAGGTCCTTTTAGTACAGGAGGATAAAGAGGCAGTAAAACAAATATAATATGTCAGGTGGTAGTAAGTGTAATGGAGAGAAATAAAGCAGAATGTGAGAACAGAGACCTAAAGAAAGGGAGGTAAAAGGCTGTACGGATATTTAGGGGGGAGAGCTCTCTCTGTATTCTCTACAGTTTCTAATATAGTGTCCCATACAAAGTAGGCATTTGCTAAATATTTTTAAAATTCTCTTTGTTAAGTCTAGGGTTTAGGAGTATGACAGTTGCTTCATTTAGCTTTGATGCTAATGTGTATCTTAAAATTCAGAGAAATAATTTTCAGTGAAGGGATTATCTTTGACATTTAAACTTCAACATGTTTAAAATACAATTGACGTTATCACACGTAGATCTCTTAATTTTCAGTCCAAATCTATAAATATACCCACATACTTACCCATTCTTTCCTTCTACTGTCTAATTTTGGTAGAAGAGACATTGCTTTCCCTATTCAAAACTAGTCTCCAGCTATACCCCATTTTAAACTGCTTATATTTTTTACAACTTTATTGAGGTATAGTTGACAAAAATTGTGTATATTCAAGGTGTATAGTATGATGCTTTGATATACACACATACACATATATTTTTTAAAGATTTTATTTATTTATTCATGAGAGACACAGAAAGTAAGAGGCAGAAACATAGGCAGTGGGAGAAGCAGACTCCATGCAGGGAGCCTGATGTGGGACTCAGTCCTGGGACTCCAGGATTATGCCCTGGGCTGAAGGCAGGCAGGCGCTCAACTGCTGAGACACCCAGGCGTCCCACACACATACACATATTGTGACTCTTGTTTTTTTTTAAGATTTTATTTGACAGAGAGAGCATGCATGTTTGCACATAAACAGAGTGAGTTGGAGAGGGAGAAGCAGGCTCTCTGCTGAGCAGGGAGCCTGATGTGGGGCTCCATCCCAGGAACCTGAGATCATGACCTGAGCTGAAGGCAGATGCTTAATTGACTGAGACACCCATGAGAGGTGCCCCATGACTCTCATTTTTGATAATTTATTTTCTTATCCTTTCTTTAACCTCCTTTTGGTTTGCTTCCAGTCAGCATATATAGATGTTTAAGTCGGGGGTTCTGTAAGAACAAGAAAGCCAGTAGAGGAACAAAACCTACCCTTGAGTATGTTTCTTTCCTGCAACTATGTTTTTCAGTTCCTTTATAGCCAAACTTCATGAACAAAATATCTAATACTGGCTAACTTCATTTCTTTATCTTCTTTTCAACCTTCCATCCACTCCTAGTCTGGGTTCCACTTCATCTACTCCACCAAAACATTTTTCAACCAAAGGATATTTTAAAATGTTTCATTCCTTGACTTTTTACTGTGTTGGGCACTTCTGACCACATTTTCCACCTCCCCCTTTGCACTGGTTAGAGGACCCTGCCCTGTTTTTCTGCCAAAGCTATTAGTGTTCTTCCTTGATTTCTCTTTTTCTGTTCAGCCCTTAAATGCCTCTTAGGTCTGTGATCTCCACTCTTTTTTCATTGTACATTCTTAGGCAGTCTCATCTCTCTTCAAAAAGTAAGTTACGGGATGCCTGGGTGGCTCAGCGCTTAAAGCATCTGCCTTTGGCTCTCTCTGTGTGTGTGTCTCTCATAAATGAATGAATGAATGAATGAATGAATGACAGTTACTGTTTACCCAGAATTCACAAATCATCTTCAGCTCATATCTCCTGATCTCCAGATGTGCATCCATTATATATGAATTTCCTGCCTATTTGAATGTATTGTATTACCTTAAACTCAACTTGTTCAAAACAGAGACCATTGGGGCACCTGGGTAGCTCAGTCAGTTAAGCATTTTGACTCTTGATTTTGGCTTAGGTCATGATCTCAGGATTGTGAGATGGAGCCCTGTGTCAGGCTCCGTGCTAGGCATGGAGCCTGCTTGAAATTCTGTCTCTCCCTCCCCATCTTCACCTCCCTCCTTCTCCTCTTTAAAAAAAATAAAAAACCACAGAGATCATCTCCATTATCTCTATCTCAAAACCAAACTGACTTTTCCTCTGCATCTTATCTTCATATATAAAATACTACCATTTGCCCAGTTGTTCAACTGACAGATTAGATTGGTAATTATATTTAAATTTATTCAGAAAATATTTGAGTTCCTACTGTGTGCCAGTCACTTTGTTAATTTCTGTGGGTAAATGGAAGTCAATAGATAATTTCTCTGCCCTCAGAGAATTTACAATATAAAGAAGGATTTATTCAGAAATAAAATAATCATAGAAATGCATTCTTCTGTCTCCATTGTCACTTTAGCACATACCGTCAACTTTTTTGCCTGGATTATTTGAGTAGTTTATGAATCATTGTTCCCCTTCCCCTTCTCTAATTCATTCTCTGTAGGGCTACCAGAGTGATCCTTTAAAATTGCAAATCTGTTTATGTCCTTTACTCTTAAAAATCCTTCAGTGACATTTCTTTACCTTTAGGTTAAAGTTCAAAAACCATAACATAGTATAAAATCCTTGTATAATCTAGTCCTTTGCTTCATTTTCCAGCCTTAGAGGATTGCTTCATTGAGGCATTTGAGCTGAGCCTTGAAGTATAAGATGAATCTGAATAATCACAGGATAGATGGAAGGAATTCCATCCAGGCTGAGGGAAGAAAATTTCAGCCTAAGGAAATAATATGAGGGAATGCACAGTATTCTGCTACTGGTATAGTTGTTAGTATAACTGAATCCTATGGTGCATGAAAGGACAGGAGGTATTATATAGTACTCTTTTGGGTTAGTACTCTGGATGGTTTTGTCTGAGTCAAACAGGCTTAAGCAGAGAGAGCTAGCTTATTGGCAAATGTAACTGAACAGTCCAAGAGAAAGTGGCTGCAGACATGGATTGGTGCTAGGCCTCAGAAGATGTCTCCAGGACCAGATTTCCCGCTTTGCATCTCCAAACTTCACTTATATGGTTTGGCTTTTCTGGCTGTCCTCTGGTGGTGAAATATATCAATAACAATAGTAGTTACGGAAGTAAAAGCATATGCCTCTGCCCCAGAAGTCTTAGCAAAAGTCTGTGGCACTTCAGTGGCTCTCCTATGACCAATTTATGAACCAGTCATTGTAAACATTTCTGTGAGCTGCAATTGTGCGCCTCATGGGTGGAATCAACTCAACTGGACTGAAGTAACTGAAGTAGAATGAGTAGAAAGTAGGTGGATGTCCTAAAACGATAGATACTTATTATGTAAGAACTCAGATCAGAAGGTGGGACTAAGTCAGAAAAATGTTGACTCCCGTTTGAAGAAATGTAACTTTGGCAGCTGAATAAATTATAGAGGAAAGAGCTAGTAGAGCATTGTGGAGGCTTTATCAGTAGTCCATTGAAAGATAATGTAGGCTTCAATTAGAGAAAAGTCTGTAAGGAAGGAGAACTTCCAAGAGAGTGATTGTAGAGGTGTGATGGACACTTTAGGTGACTGTCTAAAAAAGGCAGTTTCAGAGAGGCAGTAGAATGGGAGATTCTCATGCTTTGTGCCTCTTTGACAATTAGCCATTAAGTTAGAACACAGGATTAGACCATATTTAGATGAGGAAAAGAATGAGTTTGGTTTAGGTCACCGCTGAATTTGAGGTATTGCTAAGATATCAACATGAGAAATGGAAAAAATAGAAGTTCACGTTTGGAGATTATAGACATTAGAACTGTGGATATGGGAATAATAATTCCTACATAATAGGTAAAACATGACTGATGATATTGGAATAAGATGCATCAAAATCTTGGGGGTTTCTATAAGATGAATAGAAACTGGTGAAGGAAACTGAGGATAATCAAAGAGGTAGAAAGAGGGATCCCTGGGTGGTGCAGCGGTTTGGCGCCTGCCTTTGGCCCAGGGCGCGATCCTGGAGACCCGGGATCGAATCCCACGTCAGGCTCCCGGTGCATGGAGCCTGCTTCTCCCTCTGCCTGTGTCTCTGCCTCATTCTCTCTCTCTCTGTGACTATCACAAATAAATAAAAATTAAAAAAAAACAAAACAAAACAAAGAGGTAGAAAGAGAAGCCTACCAAGTACTGCATCATGGAAATCAAAGGTGGCAAGACTTTTTCTTCATTGTGCTGAAGAAGGCAGGTTAGGATGAGTTTTGACAGTTATGTGGGAAAAATAATCAGTGACTTGGAAACAGATGGAAGAAATAACTTTGTGTCTTGAATGCTGGGCAGTGGACCCTCCAGAATATAGAGGACCCTCCAGAAATTGTATTATTCTAATTTAGGGATATGTACTTTTGTCCTTGATTGTCTAGACTGCTTTATAGCTCTGTAAAAAGAGATCAAAGACAAAGTGTAGATAAAAATTATGGTGCTGGCCAGTCAAAATGGCCAAACTAAGGAAACAACAGATATTGGTGAGGTTATGGAGAAAGGAGAACTCTCTTACACTGCTGGTAGGAATGCAAAATACAGCTACTCTGGAAAACAGTGTGGAGGTTCCTCAAAAAGTTAAAAAAATAGTGCTACCCTATGACCCAGCAATTGCACTACTAGGTATTTATCCAAAGGATACAAACATAGTGATTCAAGGGGACACATGCACCCCAATGTTCATAGCATTAATGTCTGCAATAGCCAAACTATGAAAAGAGCCCAGATGTCCATCAACAAATGAATGGATAAAGAAGATGTGGTGTGTGTGTGTGTGTGTCTGTGTGTACGCACACATATATACTACACAATGGAATATTAGCCATCAAAAAGAATGAAATCTTGCCATTTGCAGTGATGTGGATGGAAGTAGAGGGTATTATGCTGAGTGAAATAAGTTAAAGACAAATCTATGGTTTCACTCATGGAAGAATTTAAGAAACAAAACAAAACAAAACAAAAAACAGATGAACGTGGGGGAGGGGAAGGAAAAAAATAAGACAATCAGAGAGGGAGATAAACCATAAGAGACTCTTAACTATAGGAAACTATCGGGTTCTTGCAAAGAGCCTGCTTCTCTCTGCCTATGTCTCTGGCTCGCGCACTCTCTCTCTCTCTCAATCTCTCTCTGTCTCATGCATAAATACATAAATCTTTAAAAAGAAAAAAAAAGGAAACAGGGTTGCTAGAGGGGACATAGGTGGGGGGGTAACTGGGTGATGAGCATTAAGGAAAGCACTTGACAAAATGAGCCGAGTATTATATGCAACCGTTAAATCACTAAATTCTAACTCTGGAAAAAAAAAAGTTATGGTGCTGGGACAACTGAACAGCTACATGAAAAAGAATGAAACTGGACTACTTTCATACATCATACACAAAAAGAAACTCAAAATGGATTAAAGACCTAACTGTGAGACCTGAAACCATAAAATTCCTGGAAGAAAACAGTAATTTCTTTGACATCAGCTGTAGAAACATTTTTCTGGATGTCTCTTCAGGCCAGAGAAACAAACCCAAAACTAAACTATTGGGACTACACCAAAATAAAAATTTTTGCACAGTGAAGGAAACCATACACAAAACAAAAAGGCAGCCTAGTGAATGGAAGATGTTTGCAGGTAATATATCTGATAAAGGGTTAATACCCAAATTTGTGAAGAACTTATATAACTCAACACTAAAAAACAAAACAATTTGATTAAAAAATGGTCAGAGGACCTGAATAGATAGTTGGCCATACAGATAACCAACAGGCACATGAAAAGATGCTCAACATCACTAGTCATGAAAATGAAAATCAAAACCACAGCATGATACCTCACACCTGTCATAATGGCTATAATTAAAAACGGGACTCAAATACAAAGAAGAGACTCAAATACAGAGAACATTGTGTACTATTGGTGGGAATGCAAATTGGTGCAGCCACTGTGGAAAACAGTATGGAGATTCTTCAAAAAATTAAAAATAGAAATCCAGATGATCCAGCAATTCCACTACTGGATATGTATCCAAAGAAAATGAAAACACTGATTCAAAGAGATGTATGTACCTCTGTGTTTGTTGCACCATTATTTACCATAGCCAAGATATGGAAGCAACTCATGTGTCTGTTGATAAGATAAATGGGTAAAGGAGATGTGGAAAAAAAGTGGAATTTTACTCAGCCATAAAAAAGAATGAAATCTTGCCATTTGCAACATCCTAGGTGGACCTAAAGAATAAGTCAAATAAGTCAGATATGATACCATATGATTTCACTCATGTGGAATTTAAGAAACGAACAAAGAAAAAAGAGTCCAACAAAAAAGACACTCAAATACAGAGAACAAACTGGTGGTTACCAGAGGGGGTGGGTGTGGAAGTGGGTGAAATAGGTCAAGGGAATTAAAAGTACACTTACCTTGATGAGCACTGAGAAATTTACAGGATTGTTGAATCATTACATTGTACACCTGAAGCTAATATAACACTGTGTTTAATTACACTTGAAATAAAAATATTTTAAAAAGTTAAGAGTTAGAAAACTGATAACAAATGTTTCCTGTCCATAGCAATGCAAATTATTTCTGTTAATGTCATTCATATGAATTTTGTAGCATGAGCAGTGTAACTCTCTGTATGGCAGATTCTCATTTTAACGAGTTTTAACATCTTATTGGTTCATTCACTATGAATTAAGTAAAATCTCTGCCATATTCATTTAATATTTTTAGGAGAGTCATGATTGAGGGATTGATGAGTTTTTATGGGAAAGGTAAGACATAAGTTGGTTGCACAGATTCTGGACAGGCTGAGGAAAGTGAATTCTGGGCACATCACCAGACTTCTAGTCAAGACAGGGTGATAAATACGAAATAAGATATATAAAATAAAATGTGAGGCCCCACTGTAGAGTTCTTTGAATAACAGACTGAAGTGAGTTTAGAATTATCTGGCTCTTTAGATTCTTTTTTTTTTTTCTTAAAGATTTTATTTATTTATTCATGAGAGACACAGAGAGAGACGCAGAGACACAGGCAGAGAGAAGGAGGCTCCTTGCAGGGAGGTCCACAGGGGACTCGATCCCATGTCTCCAAGGTCACACCCTGGGCTGAAGATGGACGCTAAACCGCTGGGCCACCCGGGCTACCCGACTCTTTAGATTCTAATCCCCATTTACCTACTGAGTAGCAGTGGTACTGATTTTGGGTAGGTCACTTGCCCTTCATTTGATTCATTTAGGAAACATTCATTAAGAGCCTGTTTTGCAAGGCACTGGGGGTACAATGATGAAAGTCAATGTTCCTGCTCATAGAGAAACCTTCACACCATTAAAGGACAAATGATTAGAATATAGAATGTTAAATAGGACCTCTTAAAAAATATGCAGATTTTGGGAGCACAGAGGAGACAACCCTAGGAGAAGGAGAGGGAGAAAGTAGTAGTAGAGGTGATTAGTGTGTGTGTGGGAAGGGGGAGTGGGTAAGAGGAAGGAGGGAGTGAAATACTGGTTTAAGAGGAGTTCCAGAGATTTTTTTTTTTAAGATTTATTTATTTATTTATGATCGACATAGAGAGAGAGAGGCAGAGACAACACAGGAGGAGGGAGAAACAGGCTCCATGCCGTGAGCCCGACGCAGGACTTGATCCCGGGACTCCAGGACAGCGCCCTGGGCCAAAGGCAGGTGCCAAACCGCTGAGCCACCCAGGGATCTCCAGAGTTCCAGAGATTCTTGAGTCAATATCCTGATGAGAAAAAGAAAGTACCAAAAAAGCTCTAATATCTGATACCATTGGAACCAGCAATTAGTTATCTGAAAAAGGCAAACATAAAGAACATACATAAGTATATGTTAATTTGACAGCTTTTGATGTGTAAGACAAAATTCGAGATCTCAATTCTGCTCACTTCTTTATCCATATTCATTCCTTAGGTGGTCTCATTTAGTCACAAACTTGAATGCCTCATGATTTGCTATCATGTGTTTCCTGCCCTGACCTCTGTCTTGAGCTCCACATCCCCATATCCAGTGTTTTTATTCGGATTCCAAATAAGTGTCTTCCACTTGGTTTTGCCTCCATCTTACTCACCTACCATGGTTTCTCAGTAAATGACAACATTTACGTTGGTGCTCTGAAAATACCCAGGAGCCATCTTTTTTTCATTTCTTTTTTCCTTCAGAACCTCGTGTCTAGTCCTCTGGCAATTATTATGGCTTTTCCTTAAAAATAACTTTCTTACCCTTTCAAATCTTACCCTTTCATTGCTGTCATACCATCGAAGTCAGCAATATTTTGTTTTCCAGAACATTGCAATAGCCTCCTAACTTCTACTTCATTTTTATTTTATTTTATTTTTTAACTTATGATAGTCACACAGAGAGAGAGAAAGAGAGAGAGGCAGAGGGCGAAGCAGGCTCCCATGCACCAGGAGCCTGACGTGGGATTCGATCCCGGGTCTCTAGGATGGCGCCCTGGGCCAAAGGCAGGCGCTAAACCACTGCGCCACCCAGGGATCCCTACTTCATTTTTATACCTGCCTTCCCAGTCTGTTCCACGTGGAAGTCAGAGGAACATTTTAAAAACCTTGATCAGATCAGGCCATTTCTGTGGTCAGCATCTTCCCATCGCTTCCACGGTATTTGTATTTTCTACTTCTCTACCTGGAATATTATGTCAGATCTTGGCAGGGAGGGACTTTTTCTGACCATCCTATGTAAAGTAGTTGTCTCTACTTCTATATACTTCCCACTTTTCCCTTTATATCTCCTTGCCCTGTTTTATTTTCCATGGCATCTGTAACTACCTGAAATTATGTACTTAATTACTCCTTTAGCAGATTACACAAAAGAGGGATTAATTCATTGTTGCTTCCTCATTATTCATTATTGGCTTTTCAGCCCTATAATAGTGGTTCTTAGTTGTTGGTGCAGAGATGCTTATGGGCTCCTGAGACACTTTTAGTTAAGCCAAAACTGTCTTCATAATAATATTGACATTATTTAACTTTTGAAACTGTTGGCTCCCATGTGTATACCCTAAGTTTTCTAGAAGCTACGTGATAAGTAGTGACATTATTGCAGCGATGGCTAATGGAATGTGTGGTGGTGTAGTCTTGGGTTTTAGTTTTCTCAGCTTTAATTTCTCATGTAAATAATTGGTAGATATTACCTATAAGATAGTGCTCTTTGAGATTATTCAGTAATTTTAAAGAATATAAAAGGTTCTAAGACCAAAAAGTTAACATAGATGTTCCACATGTACTTGGGGGGTGAGTGTATAAGTGAATATTGTTCTGCTGATTTTATTGATGGAGTTTCATGTTGGCTCTCATAAATTACACCCATAGTCTGATACGGCCTATTTTTTTTAAAGTTGCTTAAAACCTTAAAGACCCCTGTGAAGCAAACTTGAGTACAACATTTCTTTAGTACATTTTTTCTTATGATTTGTTATAAATTAGAAATTAGAAACTTTTTTAGTGATTCACCTATTATCAAGCCATTTTGAAGCATTCAATTTAGTTTTCAATAAAACAACTTTTTTAAAAAAAATTGAAGTATAGGGCAGCCCCAGTGGCTCAGCAATTTAGCGCCGCCTTCAGCCCAGGGCCTGATCCTGGGGACCTGGGATCGAGTCCCACATTGGGCTTCCTGCGTGGAGCCGGCTTCTCCCTCTGCCTCTCTCTCTGTCTCTCTGTCTCTCGTGAATAAATAAAAAAAATCTTAAAAAAGAAAATTGAAGTATAGTTAACATAAGGGTTATATTAATTTCAGGTGTACAGCATGGTGAGTTGACAAAAAAAAACTGCTTTCTTTCTACATTCATTTAATCAGTACATACAAAATTTAATTACACGATTATAGTTAAGTTCAACTGACATAAGCAGGTTTGACTCTTGATATGCCTAGAACTTTAACTGATTAAAACAGGAATCAGATGTACTAGAAAGTGATAGCTTGCTTTTCTCAAGCTGAAATTAGCCTTGGCCATCAGTCAGTGTTGGGCTCTGTTTTACAGAGGATTTAGAGAGATTTATGATTTCTTTGATGGTAATAGGAAAAATAATTATTAGTATTCTTAAAGATGTTAACTACAGGTTTTTAAGATCTGACATTTTATTTTAAGATTTGGCATTTTAAAACTCTCACATATTTTTGTTTTGGATTGCTTATTTGTTTTAATTGGGTATTAGGGTTTCCTAGAGATAAAAGAAGGAAAAATGCTATTTTAAAAATGGGATTCTATTGACTCTACCTGCTTTTGCCATATTTATCTTTTTTTTTTTTTTTTTTTTAAGATTTTATTTATTTATTCATGAGAGACAGAGAGAGAGAGGCAGAGATACAGAGAGAGAAGCAGGCTCCAAGCAGGGAGCCTGATTTGGGACTCCATCCTGGGACTCCAGGATCACGCCCTGGGCCAAAGGCATGTTCTCAACCACTGAGCCACCCAGGTGTCCCATTGTCATTTTTATCTTATTCCATCTTTACCTCTCAGTAGCAACAATAACAACAAACTAAATATCTTAAAGACTTTTGTAGTGTCTTTAGTTTTTGCTGTTTCAAGTGATAATGGCCAGCAGGAATTAAAAGGCTATAAATTTAATGACTTAATATTAAATTATTGTATAGTGTATACATGCTGGAGAATGTGCTTGGTTTCAGCTCAGGTTATGATCTCAGGGTCTTGAGATCAAGCCCTGAGTGGAGCCTGCTTAAGATTTTCTTTCTTCCTCTCCCACTGCCCCTCTCTCTCTCCCTGGCTTGTGCACATTCTCTTTCTCTCTCTAAGAAAAAAAACAAAAACAAAGTAAAATAATAAAATAAATATCTATATGGTTTTATAATACACTTATGTTTTTTTATACATAAAAATCTTTCTTCTGTCTAGAATTTATATTGACATATGATGGTGATTTCCTCCAAAATGGTGGTCGGTCATTTGACTACTACTAATATCCTTACCGAACTGTTATCTTCACTATAGAGTAAGTTTTTAAAGTTTTGTGGTCTAATTCTAGGCTATTTAATTTTCAAAAATGTTTTTCTGATGAAGAATATAATAATTATAAATAATTCATATAATATGAAGAAAGGATCTCTACAATATCACTCCTAAGAAGTATACTATTGGTAGTAGTTTAAAAATATGAATGCAAAAAAAATATGAATGCATATAAATATATTGCATATTTATGTGTTAATTTTGGCATCTCTTTTAAAAGATGCAAGTAATTGCATTCATTGGATATTGCTTTGGGAGTTAATTTTGTTAGGTTTGTGCTGATGTGATCCTGTTTGTTAGCCTTGTAAAATAAAATTGTAACTTTATATCCTTTCTATGCTCCCTAACAGAATAAATAGCAGAGATTTTATGTTCCATAAAGGTTTGCTAGAATTCACCCATAAAGTCTTTCGGGTTGGGGGCTTTGGGGAGCAGAATGATTCTTTTTGTATTGATCTCTGGGAACCTGCACAGTTCACACATTAAATTGTCCATGTCAAAATGCTTATTGAAAGGATGAATTTAGCTTTTATTTTAGTAGCTTATGACTCTGTACTCTATTTTTCATCTTTCTCTTGTGGACAGTTTATTGGATCTAGAGTTGATACCTGACCCAAGCTGTACCATTTGGAATTTGGAAGTTTTGAAGAGGCACACAGAGACTCTAGGTGGTTGGTATTGGGCCTTGACACTGAACAGCCATAAAAAGCCAGGAATCTTAGCATAGAAAAGTGATTGTAGAAAGAGGGGGGGAAAAAAAGGGGGCACACGTGTAGAAAGGAACAAATGAAACCATTCAGTTTCAAAAAGGAGCAGGAATAAGGGATTCCTAATGTTGTAGAATCCTTAGCTTGACTGTACTCCGTGAACACAGGTCGGTGAGATATTCCAGTATTTTTCCAGTACCTCTTTTTTCTTTTGCTTGACTTAGTGTGAGTAGATTTCTGTTTATTGCAGTGAAACAACTCCTGAATTAGATTATCTTGTTATACTTTTCAATTCTGTTGGTGTTTATTAATTTTCTCAAGTTTTCTTTTCAGTCAGTTTGGTAATTTAATTTAATAATAATTCATATTTTCCTAAGATGTCTACCATTTAATCTAGTCTTACATTTTCATATGGATTGTTAAAGTTTATGCCCCATTCTTTTCTTTTAATTATCACCAGAATTGCTGTTCTAGTCCCCTTTTTACATTTACTAGTAGGTATTTGTATTTTTTTCTCCTTTTTGTTTTTTAGTTAGATTGCCAGATGCTTTTCTGCTTTACTGATCTTTTGAAAGCACAGTTCTTTTAAAAAATTTTTTTTTATTGGAGTTCAATTTGCTAATATCACCCAGTGCTCATCCCGTCAAGTGCCCCCCTCAGTGCCTGTCACCCAGTCACCCCAACCCCCCACCCACCTCCCCTTCCACTACCCCTTGTTCATTTCCCAGAGTTAGGTGTCTCTCATGTGCTGTCACCCTCTCTGATATTTCCCACTCATTTTCTCCTCTTTCCCCTTTATTCCCTTTCACTATGTTTTATATTCCCCAAATGAATGAGACCATATAATGTTTGTCCTTCTCCAATTGACTTAGTTCACTCAGCATAATACTCCAGTTCCATCCACGTTGAAGAAATGGGGTGTTTGTCGTTTCTAATGCCTGAGTAATATTCCATTGCATATATAGACCACAGCTTCTTTATCCTTGTCTTTCGATGGACACCGAGACTCCTTCCACAGTTTCGCTGTTGTGGACATTGCTGTGAAAGCACAATTCTTACAGAAGAAATACAGAATATTGCCAGAGTTACTTTTACAAAAAGCATTAGGCCTAGATGGTTTCATAGTTGGACTCTACAGAACTTTAAGGAGTATGTAACTTTGGTGCTATGAAAAGCACTGTTCTAAGCATAATAAAAGAAGAGGAATCTGCAGTCCAATATTATTTAGGAATAAAATATATGTAGTTATCAAATAGAATACAAAGTCATATTTAAAAATATATATTCTATGTGCATATTGAAAATTCAGGGATAATTCAATATTGGAAATGCATTGATACAAACCGCTATACTAACAGAGCAGAGAAAAATCACAAGAGCATCTTCATAGATGGCAAGAAGACTTTCGGTAAAGTTCAGCATTCTCCTTTTTTTTTTTCCTTTTTTTTTTTTTTTTTTTTTCCTAAGGAGGCTCATGCCCAACATGGGGCTTGAACTCAACAACTCTGAGATTAAAGGTTGCATGCTTTATCAACTGAGCCGCCCAGATGCCCCCAACATCCATTCTTAATAAAAAAAACTAGTGCTAAACAGAAATAGAAGGCTATATTTAATTAATTAATTAAATTAATTAATTAGTTATTTAAAAAGTGGGCTCCATGCTAGGTGTTGGCTTGAATTTATGATCCTGAGATCAAGGCATGAGCTGAGATCAAGAGTCGGACACTTAACCAACTGAGCAACCCAGGCGCCCAAAGTCTTTTTGATATGGCTATATAAAAATACCAGCTGAAAAGCTAGTATCATGTTTAATGGGTGAATTTTGGAAGAATTTTTATAGAATTGAAAACAAGATACAGATGCTTGCTATTATCATTGTGCTAGACCTAATGCAGTCTAAGAGGCATAAAATTGGAAGAAAAGGTAAAATTATTGCTGTTTTTACATGACAGTTATACACATGAAATATCCAGTTAACTGAAAAAGTGTTATTAATAATAAAAGAACTCAGTGATGTAGGTACAATTTTTCTTAACCTTAAGAGCAGGAGGTTAAACTAACCTTCTATTCAAGACACATCATCATCATTGGTATGTATAAAGTCTCTCTCTTAGTTATTTTCTTTCTTTAGTTTCTTTAGTTCTCGTTTATATTTATCTATTTGAATTTCCCGGGGATCCCTGGGTTGCTCAACGGTTTGGCGCCTGCCTTTGGCCCGGAGCCTGATCCTGGAGTCCTGGGATCGAGTCCCACATCGGGCTCCCCACAGGGAGCCTGCTTCTCCCTCTGCCTATGTCTCTGCCTCTCTCTCTCTCTCTCTGTGACTCTCATAAATAAATAAAAAATAAATAAAAATAAAAAATAAAAAATAAACTACAGCCTCCTACCCCCTACCTGTGCTCAATAAAGGCTAGTTCCTCTTACTGTAACAGAGAGTTCTCTCTATGTGAAGTCAACGTTTAAAAAAAAAAAAAAAAAAAAAAAGGAACCTTTATACATATGAATGGAATTGCTGGGTTATAAGATAGGCCTATATTTGGTTTGACTAAGAAATGCTGAATTGCTTTGTCCAAAATAGCCAAATCAGTCTGTATTCCCACTAGCAATGAATGAGTGTTCTTATATTCTTATATCCCAACATTTAAAAAATATCCAGCTTTCTAAAATTTACCAATCTAATAAATGTAAAGTGATCTCTGTGTTTAATATATCCTTTTGTGGTTACTAATAGTTTTGAACATTTCTTGTTATATTAGCTTTGGATATTTTTTAAAAGGTTTATTTATTTAGATTTTATTTATTTATTCATGAGAGACAGAGAGAGAGGCAGAGACACAGGCAGAGGGAGTCTGGGATCGCCCTGGGTCAAAGCAGGCGCTAAACTGCTGAGCCATCCAGGGATCCCTTTTTTTTTTCTTCTGTAAATTACTTTTTAATAGTCTTGCCCATTTTTCTTTTTTTCTTTTATTAAACATTTATTTATTTATTCATGAGAGAGACACAGAGAGAGAGGCAGACACAGGCAGAGGGAGAAGCAGGCTTCTCACAGGGAGCCCGATGTGGGACTCAATACTGGATCCTGGGATCAGGCCCTGAGGCTAAGGCAGATCTCAACCGCTGAGCCACCTAGGCATCCCTGCCCATTTTTCTATTGATGTTACTGTCTTCTAAAATTTTGTTTGTTGGAATTTAAAAATAAATCTATATTAAATGATACAAACATGATCAACAGGCACATGAAAAGATATTGAGCGTTACTAGTCTTTAGGGAATGTAAAGCAAAACCACAGTGTAATACCATTTTGCACCAACTAGCTGGGATGGCTATAATAAACACATTTTTAAAGGAAAATAAGCATTGTTGAAGATGTGGAGAAGTCTGAACTCTCTCTCATACATTGCTGGCTAGAGTGTAAAATGGTACAGCCACTGTGGAAAAGTTTGGTAACTACAACTACCATGTGACCCAGCAATTATACTTTTTTTTTTAAAGACTTATTTATTTATGATATATATATATATATATATATATAGAGAGAGAGAGAGAGAGAGAGAGAGGCAGACACAGGAGGAGGGAGAAGCAGGCTCCATGCCGGGAGCCTGACGTGGTACCTGATCCCAGGACTCCAGGATCATGCCCTGGGCCAAAGGCAGGTGCTAAACCACTGGGCCACCCAGGGATCCCCCAGCAATTATACTTTTAAGAATTCCAGAAGAAATGAATAACAGTCATTGAAACAAAAGTTTGTACATGATTGTTCGTAGCAGCTCTGTTCACAATCACCAAAAGATGATAACAATCCAGATATCTGCCAACTGATGAATAGACAAATGAAATGTAATATATCCATACAATGGGATATCATTCACCCATTAAAAGAAATGAGTCTCACTATGACATGGAGGAATGTCTGAAGCATTATGCTAAGTGAAAGAAGCCAGACACAAAACATCACATATATGATTCCACTTATATGCAATATCCAGAGTAGGTGAATCCATGGAGAAAGCAAGTTAGTAGTAGCTTGGGGAGGGGGAATTAGGAATAGAGAGTTATTGCTTAATGGACAGTTTCCAGTTGGGATGATGACATGTTTTGGAACTAGAGGTAATGATTACACATTATGAATTGAATTAAATGCCACTGAATTATACACTTTAATATGGTTATCATGTGAATTTTATCCCAAAATTATAAATAACTTTCATATGTATCAGAGACTTGAAAATATTTTGGCTAAAGGGCCAGATGATAAATATTTTAGACTTTGTGGGCCATATGGTCTTTTTTTTTTTCTTAATTTTTTAAAATTTATTTTATTTTTTTTAACATTTCTTTTTTTTTAAAGACCATTAAACACAGGAAATATACATTTTTTAAAAATTTTATTTATTTATGATAGTCATCACAGAGAGAGAGGGCCATACAGTCTTTATCACAGTTACCCAATTGTCCTGTTGTAGCATGAAAGCAGTTATAGAGAGTAGTTCTAATAAAATTTTATTTACAAAGCAGCCGTGGATGGATTGGCCCGTGAGCCTTAGTTTGCTGTTCCCCCACTATAGGTAAACAACCAGTTAGAGTCTTAAGAAGAGAAATCCCATTTACGGTAGCAACAAAGAGATAATAACATCTAATAATAACTTGAATTCAGATACAGAGATATTAGTGATTGGGTCTTTGTTATTCTCTGCCTAAACTCTTGTTTTCAAATAAGTAATGAAGATAAGCAGAAAAGTTACCAGTTCATGACCCCTGAGACTTCCTTAGTTGAGAACATTCTTTCAAGACTCAACAAAGAGTGTAGTTTGAAGCTTTCGAAGTAGAAGAGGCAACAAACCTATGATTTTAGTCATCGTTTAGTTTCAAGAGTTCTTAAAGAGTTCTGCTCATCTTCCTCCTCTTTTTCCCTAAACTTTTCCAACTTTCCCTCCCCATATTAGTCTGCAGTCTGGAATCCCACTGTATAGATTCCACTTCTTTTCTCCTAGAAAGGCTTCAGGAAAGCTTACAATAAATTCCAGGTGTTTCAGTGCTTCAAAATAGAAAAAACAAAACTAAAACTTACAGAAGAAAACTCTGGGGGTAATTTAAAAAATTACTATAAAGTAGGTATGCCTTTCTTACTTATTTTTAAGATTTTATATATTTATTCATGAGAGACACAGAGAGAGAGAGAGGCAGAGACACAGGCAGAGGGAGGAGCAGGCTCCCTGTGGGACGCCAAATGCGGGGACTTGATCTCAGGACCACGGGGTCACACCCTGAGCCAGGCAGAGGCTCAAACACTGAGTCACCCAGGTGTCCCAGTAGGTATGAATTTCTAAAGTGCAAACCAGGGTCACTTGCCATTCCTGGTTTCTCTGTGTTTTGCTTTGTTGGCTATATCTTTGTTTTTATTTTTTATATGCCTCTTATAAATAGTATGTAGCTAAAGTTTTAAAAATTTTTTTAAAGATTTATTTGTTTACTGGGGATCCCTGGGTGGCGTAGCGGTTTGGCGCCTGCCTTTGGCCCAGGGCGCGATCCTGGAGACCCGGGATCGAATCCCACATCGGGCTCCCGGTGCATGGAGCCTGCTTCTCCCTCTGCCTGTGTCTCTGCCTCTCTCTCTCTCTCTGTGTGACTATCATAAATAAATAAAAATTAAAAAAAAAAAGATTTATTTGTTTACTTTAGAGAAAGAGTATGCATGAGTGGGAGGGCCAGAGAGAAAGGGAGTGGGAGAAAGAATCTCAAGAAGACTCTGAGCTGATGTGGGACTTGATCTCATGATTCTGAGATCATGACTTGAGCTGAAACCAAGAATCAGACGCTCAACTGACTCCACCACCCAGGTACCCTTGTAGCTGAGTATCTTTAACCTGATTTGAATTTTTAATCTTCAGTAGCAAAATATGATCCATTCACATTTGGCAGATTCAGTTCCCTATTTCAGGGACATTTTCTTCTAATGTATGTTTGAATATTTTTTTCTATTCCATTTGTTGTGGTCACTGCTTGGAGTTCAGTAATTGAATTGGCTTTGACTTCCCTATCTTTTTTATGGTTTCAGTTATTTCATTATTTTTCTTTAAATTGTAACCTACTTATTGTCTATGATTCCTACAAGCATTTGGATATGCTGAGGTTGATTGGATTACATTTGGTTATACTGAGGTGGGTAGATTCTGCCCTTTTTTGAAAGTTTCTAATTTAATTATTTTATAATGGGCCTTTTGGTTTTTATTTTTCTCAGCTCTGCAATCTTTTTATCTCATTCTGTTATTTTATCATTTTTGTATTCAAGCATTTAATTGATTTGATGTGCTTTTAAGCTTCATCTGAAGCTACAGGTCTTTTTGGCAGATTTTTCCATCTTGTGTTCTGATTTCTTCTATACCATATTGTGTTGTTTTTATCTCCTATGGAATTATTTTGTTTTATTTATATTAATATTACCATGTTATTTCTTTTCATCTTATTCATAGGAACTGTATTTTACTTTTTTTTTTTTTTTTTGTATTTTACTTTTTAAAAAACTCAACACATAGTAAAATTTATTCTTTTTGGTGTATAGCTCTTGTGAGTTTTGATTGATGCACAGAACATTACAGCCACTGCCAAAATCATGATACAGAATGGTTCCATCATTTCCAAAAAATTTCCTCATGCTATTCCTTTGTACTCACATTCTATTCCATCCTTAGCCCCCTGGTCTTTTGGCAACACCTGATCTATTTTGTATTTTTCAGAACGTCAAAAGTGTATTGCCTTTTGAATGTGGTGTCTTTTATTTAACAGAATGCAGTTGATATTCATCCATATTGTTGTAGATAGCAATAGTTCATTTCTTTTCATTGCTGAATAATATTACATTATAAGAATATACTACAACTTGTTTATCCATTTCCCAGTTCAAGGATATTCAGATTGTTTCCAGGTTTTGGCAATGTTTACTTGTTCATGAGAGACGCAGAGAGAGAGAGGCGCAGAGACACAGGCAGAGGGAGAGGCAGGCTTCAAGCAGGGAGCCCGATGTGGGACTTGATCCTGGACCCCGGGATCATGCCCTGAGCCAAAGGCAGACGCTCAACCCACTGTGCCGCCCAGGTGTCCCTTGTTCTTTAAGATTTTTTAATGAGAGGGGATCCCTGGATGGCTCAGCAGTTTAGCGCCTGCCTTCCGTCCAGGGCGTGATCCTGGGGTCCCGGGATCGAGTTCCATGTTGGGCTCCCTGCATGGAGCCTGCTTCTCTCTCTACCTGTCTCTCTCTCTCTCTCTCTGTGTCTCTCATGAATAAATAAATAAAATCTTTAAAAAAAAAACAAAAAAGAAAAAAAAGATTTTTTAAATGAGGGCAGCCCTGGTGGCTCAGCGGTTTAGCACCGCCTTCAACCCAGGTCCTGATCCTGGAGACCTGGGATCGAGTCCTGCATCAGGCTCCTTGCATGGAGCCTGTTTGTCCCAATGCCTGTGCTCTGCCGCGTTGCCCCCCCCTCCCCCCCGTCCTTTGTTAATAAATAAAATCTTAAAAAAAAAGATTTTTTTAATGAAACATTTCAGACATATGCTACAGTAGTATAACAATTTTATTTATTTATTTTTTAATTTTTTTTAAATTTTTATTTATTTATGATAGTCACAGAGAGAGAGATAGAGAGAGAGAGAGAGAGGCAGAGACACAGGCAGAGGGAGAAGCAGGCTCCATGCACCGGGAGCCTGATGTGGGATTCGATCACGGGTCTCCGGGATCGCGCCCTGGGCCAAAGGCAGGCGCCAAACCGCTGCGCCACCCAGGGATCCCGTATAACAATTTTATATCTGTCACCCAGAATTTCAGAATTTATGCTTACTTTATCCATCTCTATTTCTGCTGGTATCTCCAATGTATTTTAAAGCAAATTCCGGATTTTTTGTTATCTAACCCCTATGTATTTCCAAATACATTTCTGAAAAATATAGTTATCGGGCAGCCCTGGTGGCACAGTGGTTTGGCGCTGCCTGCAGCCTGGGGTGTGGTCCTGGAGACCCAGGATCAAGTCACACATCAGGCTCCCTGAATGGAGCCTGCTTCCCCCTCTCCCTGTGTCTCTGCCTCTCTCTTTCTCTCTCTGTGTCTATGAATAAATAAATAAAATCTTTAGGAAAAAAAAAGAAAAATATAGTTATCTTACAAAACTGCAGTACCATATTGCATGTAATAAAACTTAAAATAATTCCAATTGCTTGACATCATCTGACATTAAGTATCATCTAGATATAAAATACATTGGAATGATCTAGTTTTTGAGGTAAAAATTAGAAAATTGGTTCTTAGATAACACATTTATGGGTCTTAAAACTACTTGAAATTCTGTTCCTTAAAGTAAAAAGTGGGAGATACAGACACCAAATTCTGAGTCCTTAATTATAAACTAAGTTGATCTTCAGATCTTGATTTCAGCAGCATAAAACAACTCCCTTTCTGTTCTCCAGTGTGTTAAAACCGAAGTTGCTCATTCTTTGCCATTGATCCATTTAATTTTTAAATTGTTACAACTTCCTTACTATGCTTGTTTCCTGCCTTGTACTTCTGTAGTATTAGTGATTCTGAAACCTTTTTTTTTTTTAAGATTTATTTATTTATTCATGATAGAAATAGAGAGAGAGAGGCAGAGACACAGGAGGAGAGAGAAGCAGGCTCCATGCCGGGAGCCTGACGTGGGACTCGATCCTGGGACTCCAGGATTGCGCCCTGGGCCAAAGGCAGGCTCTAAACCGCTGAGCCACCCAAGGATCCCCTGATTCTGAAACCTTTAACAGGTGGAAAATTGTAATCTGTTAAATTTTCTGTGCTTGTCACTCTTGTCAATAAGACAAAAATCCCAAACTAAGACTCCCGCAAGAATTCATGGAAAAATGACCTTGTTTATGATATTTTTCTGCATCATCTGTATAATATATTTACTTTTTTGTTTCTTATTATGTTAGAGTTTGTTTTTAGTTAGAAAGAATGAAATGTATAATATCTAAATAAAGTTAATGTCTGGTGTCTTCATTTAAAACAAAAACAAAGCACGCTGGGGGTGCCTGGGTGGCTAAGTTGGTTAAGCGTCTGCCTTTGGCTCAGTTCATGATCCCAGGGTCCTGGGATGGAGCCTCGCATCCTGCTCCTTACTCAGCAAGGAGTGTGCTTCAGTGCTTCACTCTCTGCCCCCTCCCCACCCCCACTCATAAGTGCACATGTTCTCTCTCTCTCTCTCAAATAAAGTTAAAAGAAAAACAAAGCACTTTGTTTTTCTGCACTATGCTTTCTGCATAGTGCAGAAAAGAGTTAACAAGGCAGGCTTGAGATCACTGGTCTTAGGCCTGTTTGCAAGGTTGGCTTGTAGCTATAGTCTGGAACTTAGATTTCCAGAGTAGTTCCCACCATTCTCTAACTGATAAGAGTGATTTATGTTCCTAAACCATTCATTCTGAACACCTTCTTTCCTTCAGAAAGTATGGAATTTTGGTACTCCTTAAGCTAGGGTAACTGTGTGACCAGCCCCCAATAAAACCTTATATCCTAGGGTCAGATGAGTCTCCCTCATAAATAGTACTTGTCTTGCTGGAAGGATTAAACACACCTACTATAAACATTGACATATAGGTTTTTGTGTGAACATGGTTTTTCATTTTACTTGTGCAAATATCTAGGAGTAAGATTGTGGGGTCTTAGGGTAACATTTTAACTGTATTAAAAACTACCAAATTGTTTTCCAAAGTGGCTGTACCATTTTGCAGTCCCATTGGCAACACTAGAGTCTTAGTTGTTCCTCATCCTTGTGAGGGTTTGTTGTTATAAAGTTTTTTCCTCATTCTAGTAAATATATATATATATATATATATATATATATAGTATATATTGACATTTCATCGTTTTAATTACATTTTTTTTAAGTTTTAACTTAAATGCAGTTAGTTCCAGAGTGTAATATTAGTTTCAATTGTACAATACAGCAAATCAACACTTCCATGCAGCACTGGTACTCATTACAATAAGGGCACTCCTTAATCCCCATCACCTATTTAACCCATCCTTCTACCCCTCTTTCCTCTGGTAACCATCAGTTCTCTATAGTTAAGAATCTGTTTCTTGGTTTACCTTTTTCTCTCTCTTTTTATCCCCTTTGTTCATTTGTTTTGTTTCTTAAATTGCACATATGTATGAAATCGTATGGTATTTGTCTTTGTCCTATTTCACTTAGCATAATACTCTCTAGCTCCATCCATGTCATTGCAAATGGTAAGATTTCCTTCTTCTTTTATGGCTATATTTTTTATGGTAATATTCCATTTAATATACACCCCCCCACATATTCTTATCCACTTATCAATCGATGGAACTTCACTTGGGCTGTTTCCATAATTTGGTGATTGTAGATAATGCTGCTATAAATATAAACAGGGTACATGTATCCCATAAAATTAGTATTTTTGTACTCCTTTTTTGATTTGTTTTTAGTTAACTTTTGTATAAAGTCTGTGGTATATGTCGAGACTCATTTTGCTACCTATGAGTTTTTAGGGGTTTCAGCACCATTTATTGAAAAGACTATCCTTTCTCCATTGAATTGCTTTTGTGTCTTTGTGAAAAGTCAGTGTGTGTATGTGTACTCATATATATGTGAATTTATTTATGGTCTCTCTTTTCTGTTCTGTTGATTTATATATCTGTCCTTTCACCAACACTATATTTTCTTGAAATCAGGTAGTATGAGTCCTCCAAATTTGTTGTTTTTCAAAGTTGTTTTGTCTATTCTTGTTCTTTGGTCTTTTCATGTAAATTTTACAGTTAATTGGTCCATATTTACAAAAAATCCTGGTAGGATTTTGATTAAAATTGCATCAAATTTAGATCAGTTTGAAATAATTGACATCTTAACAATGTTGAGTCTTCCAATCCGTGAACATAATAAACTTCACTATCTATTTAGGTCTTTGATTTTTTAAAAATATCTGATTTATAGTTTTGGCATGCAGAACCCAGGAATTGTTTTTGAAGTCCTCTGTTTTGAAATAGTATGTATTATCTTTAACTCCTGTCTGAGAACTTTTAAACTTTTTCCCTAGAAACTATACTATAAGTCATTGCATTTAATTTACTTCTCTTTACTTGAGGGCATTGGTGTATATTTATATATGTGTGTGTTTTGCTTAAAGGATAGCTCCATGAGATTATATAGCTTTTGTTTTAGAGCGGAGTTCTGCACTGTGTTAACGTGTGTTAAAGTTTTGCAATAGAATTCTTTCCATGTTGATTGAGAATTACCCTTTTATAATGGGGGCATATTCTCAGATTTTTAATTTTGCAGCGTCTTCAGTATGTGGCCCTGGAGTTGTATTTTGAAAATTAAAGTCTCATGGTTGTTTGAATCTTTATTTTTTTTTATTTTTATTTTTTCTATTTATTTATTTATTTATTTATTTATTTATTTATTTATTTATTTATTTATTTATTTATTTATTTATTTATTTATTTATGATAGTCACACAGAGAGAGAGGCAGAGACATAGGCAGAGGGAGAAGCAGGCTCCATGCACCGGGAGCCCGATGTGGGATTCGATCCCGGGTCTCCAGGATCGCGCCCTGGGCCAAAGGCAGGCGCTAAACCGCTGCGCCACCCAGGGATCCCCTGTTTGAATCTTTAAAAAAAGTCACCTATATTTCACCAGGGGCATTTGTGTCTTCTCAGGCAAAAAATGATAAGGATTCCTGTGGGTTTTGGCCCCATTATTGGTAGTTGCTGGAAATGGGAGTAGTGAATTAGGGAGTTTCATCCTGGGATTTTCATGTACCTTTTTAGGATCTTAATTAGTTTTTCTTTTATTTTCAGTTCTGCTAAGACTTTGTTGATAGAAGTAAACAGCTCTGTCTAGTTATATATAGTTAGGACCACTGAGTTTTTCCTTTGGTCTTTTGTCCTAACCTAGAGGGACCAAAGTGTCAAGCCATAATAATTCTTCCTTCTTCTGCAGAATTCCTGCAATCCTGGAATGATTATATGGGTTTTAGTCTCAGGAGTTGTGTGCATCTCTTTACAAAACTGATGCCCATATAATGTTATTTCCATGATGGCTAGTGGTTTACTTTTAAGTGGTGTGTCTAATGACATGTTACAGTTTCTTGAATAGGGTCCAAATGGTCAATTTTAATGTTGAGGATATATAACAGGATTTCTGAAATTAAACTGTAGTACAGTTGGCTTTGATAGTAAAGTTTGGTTCTTTTCTAGCACTTGGCTGATTTTGTTCATTTGTTTAGAGAAAGAAATTAATGACATAGTAGTAGATACATTAAAAGAAAACGTGAGGGATCCCTGGGTGGCGCAGCGGTTTGGCGCCTGCCTTTGACCCAGGGCGCGATCCTGGAGACCCGGGATCGAATCCCACGTCGGGCTCCCGGTGCATGGAGCCTGCTTCTCCCTCTGCCTATGTCTCTGCTTCTCTCTCTCTCTCTCTCTCTCTCTCTCTGTGACTATCATAAATAAATAAAAATTAAAAAAAAAAAAGAAAACGTGAATGTTTTGTATAGCAATAGAATTTGAAAGAATACCTTCTAAGTCCAAATGTAACTAAAAAATAGATTAGTAATCCATTTGTCATTGTTTCTCAAATTGAAACATTCTGCTGTCCTCAGCTTTTTGGAGGGATTCTTTGAATTAGTTTCTGTTGCTTAAGTTACCCATCACTAAGGTAAAGAGACCTTGATAAAAATATTGCAAACAATAGCATTCCTCTTAGTGGTGGGAAACTATTATTATTGTTATTAATAGTTGGGAGTTTTTAAACATTTAATACATTTTCTATTAATTTACCTGAAATTTGTGTTCATTAAAGCTATGGATGCAGATAATTTAATCGACACTGATAAAAAATTAAAAGATCCTGGTTTATATTCACGCAATTCTAGGTTCAAGTCCTGACTTCATTTATGTTAACAATCTGTGTGACCTGGGTAGGGTATTCAACTTTTATGAGATTATTTATTTATATTTTATATGGAGATTATACTACCTATCTCATAGAGGATTAAATTAGGTAAAGGAAAATACTTAGCACTGTGTCTAAGAAATTACATTCAAAATCAACATTAAAAATAGTTATACAGAATAGGATATATCAGGGGGCATTATGTTTTAAGGATCAGTTACTTTACAAAATTTTTGTTACATATACCAACACATACATGATTAGTTGTTCTTGATCATATTTTTTATTAAGGATCGCTGTTAAAAAGTTTGAAAGTCGCTGATTTAATCTACTTATCAGATGGAGAAAATCGCCCAGTGAGATTAAACCACTTCTCCCCATCCGTGTCTATGCTGATAGTGTCCTAACATGAAACTTGATTATTATATTCAAAATCCTTCCAGTTTCTTTGTGTAATTTAAAATAATAATGTAATTGTCAAGAGATAAATGAGTACAGACAGCCTCATGGTGTTTCATATTAGAGTCTTTACTTAAGAATGTTCACTTTATAATAATTCACTGTGGAGTAAGTTGTGATTGGTATATTTTATTGTGTGCTTATTATATTTTTAAGAGCAAAAAGAAGTAGTACTTGCACATCTTCATCAATTGTTATATTTTTCTTTGCGTGTTTATTTCTATCAAAGTCAAATATAGTTTAAAATGTCCAAAAAAAATATTAAAACCCCTCAGAAAAAGCAGAAAGTAGTCCTTGTCCCTTCTCTAACCATCTTCTTCCTTGTTCCCAAAAACCTACTAGTTGGGAATTTTATAGGAATTTTATTGTAATAAATCTATATATGTATTAGGGAGAATTGACATCTTTACCCCACAGGGTCCTAATTCATCTTGTATGTTCATTTATTTTGGTTATAATTAAAATTTTATCAAAAGACATTTTTTTCATAAAAATTTTTTAAACTTCTGTTACATTTTTTTCCTGGGTCCTTCATGTTTTTTAATGCTATAGTATGGTATCTTTAAAAAGTAATAATTTGTTAGGAGAATATAGAGATGATTTTGTATCATCAGTGTCTTAGTCTAAATTACCTATAGTGTATTGAATTTCTATGTATACATTATATTGTCTGTGAATAATGGCATTTTTTTCTCCCCTTCCAATCCATATACCTTCTATTTATTTATTTATTTATTTATTTATTTATTTATTTATTTATTATTGATTGATTGATTGATTTTTTGATTTTTATTTATTTATGATAGTCACACACACACACACACACACACACACACACACACACACACAGAGGCAGAGACATAGGCAGAGGGAGAAGCATGCTCCATGCACCGGGAGCCTAAAGTGGGATTCAATCCTGGGTCTCCAGGATCGCACCGTGGGCCAAAGGCAGGCGCTAAACCACTGCGCCACCCAGGGATCCCAACTTTCTATTTATTAATTTGATATTTGGTAATGGGAATATTTAAATATTTTTCTCCATTGAGTATGCTTTTTTGCTTAGGTTTTCATTAGATAAGTTTTTGTCAAGGTAAAAATCTTAAGGAAAATGGTTCCTGGCTTTTTAGTAGCTTTTTAGTAGCCCCAACATGGGGCTTGAACTTAGACCCTGAGATCAAGACCTGAGCTGAGATCAAGAGTGAGACACTTAACTGACTGAGCTACCTGGACACCCCTTCTTTTTTGCTTTTAAAAAAATCCAAAATACCGTATTCTTTGCTGTTTTATAAGGCCAGTGTTCATTTAACTACATATTTACCACTTTCTGTGTTATTTCTCCTAGCGTTTCAAATCTTGCACTTGGAATCACTTTCTTTGATCACTAATAATATCTTTTTGAATGCTCTGTAGTGAAGGACTGCTAGTGGTACACTCAGGGTTTGTTTGTCTAAAGGTGCTATCTTTCTATCCTTATTTACACTGGGTTTAGAATTGTAGGTTGACAGTTATTTTTTTTTTTTTTCAGCATATTAGAGATATAGTAGAGCCAGCTGCTGTGCCTCCTGTTACTTTATTGAGGGTAATTTGTGAGGGTGAGGGGATTGGCTTTTAAATCTTTGCTTTCTCGGGATGCCTTAGTGGCTCAGTGGTTGACTCAGGGCATGATCCCAGTCTAGGGATCGAGCCCTCCTGAGGGGCCTGCTTCTCCCTCTGTCTAGGACTGTGTCTCAGGAATAAATAAATAAAATCTTGGGATGCCTGAGTGGCTCAGTGGTAGAGCGTCTGCCTTTGGCCCAGGGCATAATCCTGGAGTCCTGGGATTGAGTCTCACATCAGGCTCCCTGCATGGAGTCTGCTTCTCTCTCTCTCTCTTTCTCTGTGTCTCTCATGAATAAATAAATAAAATCTTTAACAAATAAATAAGTAAAATCTTTAAAAAAATAAAAATAAATCTTCTCTTTCTCTAATATGTTTTTCAGTGATGGATCTTAGTGTATTTTTTACATTTATTCCTCTTCATTTATAAGGCTCCTTGAACTTGTGAGTTAGTATCTGTAATCAGTTCTGAAAATTCTTCAGCTGTTAATTTTCAAATAAATGCTCCTACCTCATTCTCCTTTGGAACTCTATTTGTACACTTGATAGATGTTTCATTGCATTCTTAATGTCTTCTTTATATTTTTCAGCTCTTTGCTTTTCTGTTTTATTTTGTAAAATTTCTTTATATCAGCTTTCCATTACATAATTCTCTTTCTAACTGTATCACATTATGTTTTATCTCAATATTTTTTAAATAAAAATTTTTTTAAAAAGATTTTATATATTTGTTCATGGGAGATACACAGAGAGGCAGAGACATAGGCAGAGGGAGAAGCAGGCTCCTTGCAAGGAGCATGATGTGGGACTTGATCCCAGGGTTCTGGGATCACACCCTGAGCTGAAGGCAGACACTTAACCGCTGAGCCACCCAGGCATCCCTCAATTATGTTTATATAAAGAGAGGTTTTCTTTCATTCTTTTTCACATATCTGAAAAAAAGTTTTACTCGATTTTTTACTCCCTAAACTTGTTTTGTTTTTGATTCTTGCTTGTTTCCTTGCTTTTATTTTTTAAGCTGTAAATGTATTAATTAAATTATATTGGCTCTGCTTTCAAAATGTATCCAAACTCAGACCATGTCTCATAACTATATATTAATTATCTTACCAAAGCCACTGTATAGAATGTTGCAATAGTTTCCTTTTAGAGTTCCCTGGTTCTTCCTTTTCTCTGCTTTCACCTGTTATTATCCTTCATAATCATAGGTAAGATTAATCCTCTAATGACATCTCATTGTAAAAGGTGGTATCCATATCATAATTTTTTAAAAAGATAGATTTATTTATTTATTTATTTATTTATTTATTTATTTATTTATTTATTTATTCAGAGCGAGAGAGAGGTAGAGACACAGGCAGAGACACAGGCAGAGGGAGAAGCAGACTCCATGCAGGAAGCCTGACGTGGGACTCGATCCCGGGACTCCAGGATCACACCGCTGCGCCACTGGGGCTGCCCTCCATATAATAATTTATAGTATATTGTGTGAAGTGGAACTTGATAACTTGCTAACCTAATTTTTTGGCAGTCTACCTTTCACTCTCTATGCTGTAGTCATACTAGGCTCTTGAGTAATCTTTTAAAGATATTATGCATATTCATCTGAATTACACATATGATATTCCCTCTGCAAAGAATGTTTTTCTTCAGCATGACTTGGTCTCTCACTTTCCTTCAGTTCTCTGCATAAGTGTTCCATTATTACTAAGGATTTGCTGATAGTCTTATGTGAAATAGCAATCTCTATTCCTTTATTCTATAAAATCACTATTTCCTCTTTAATCTTATATTATTCAGCTCGTACCATCTGACTCATTCCTTTATTATTCTGTCTGCATCCCTCCATCAATAAAACATAAGCTACACAATAAATGGTGGGAATGTCTTTTTTAAAAAAATGATACAACTGTGACCCTAATACCTAGTGTAGTTTGTAGTGCATAATTTGTTCTCAAAAAATATTTATTGAATAAAAAATGGTCACATGACATTGTTCAAGGGATTGCAATTGTGGCGAGAGTAGGTACTGTTATTTTGGGAGTCACAAATCTAATTATAATTAGAATACTGTGGTTGACTTTCTGTGAACTTTTTTTATTTCTTTTTTCTTTTTTCTTTTTGAAAGAGTGCATTCTTGTTTGGTTGCTTTTGGGAAAAACCTCTGGCAAACTTGAGATAATTGTGTGCAATTTCAGAAAAATGAGTATAACTTTCAGCATTTTTAAATGTTTTTCAGAAAAGAAATTTGTTTCAGGCTAACTACAGGAAAAAACATTATATATGGCTCTCTAAGATAGTTTGCCTTTTACAAATGTTTAATAGATTTTATTTAATTATCTGTGAGTTCCCTAAAGCCCCAAATTAGCTCTCCTGCATAATTTTGTTGATCCTTTTGAAGTCAAAATTCAGTGTTCTCTAAAAATAGACAAAGATTAGTATGAGGCCTAGATTACAAATACTTTCATGTGATTTTTTTAAAAATGAGGGTAGAATAAATTGCATATACATGTACTAGTGTAATTCACTTCCAGAAAATATATGATACTGCTGTTAAAGATCATCTTACACTGCTATTATAAAGCACTACTATTATCACAATGCTGTGATAGTAAAAGATCCATACATGTTAAACATCTTTGTGAAACTATGTGGTCCTCCCTTAACAGATTTTTTTCTGTGTTTCCTTAGTGCCATGAAGTTTTATAATATAATTTAATAACTAATAGTTTATTTTTATACTTTATTTTCATTAAATTTAGACCTTAAGGAATATGAGTCTGTATTTATTATTATATCTCAAGAAAATGCCCAAATGTTGATTTAAAGAATGAATGAGTGAATGAATGAATGAATGAATGAATGAAGAAAGTGCTTCTGATATACTTTTCTGTATTTTATTAGTCACTGGTAATTGACTAGGAAAGCAAAAAAAAAATGGTTTGTTTGGACCATCCTACCAGGGAACCAGAAACATAGTAGAAGTTAATACAGACTGAAACGTGTCTTTTTACCTAAATAAGATATTGTAGCTTGCACTGTTAATTAAGTGGATTTCTGTTGTTATTATTTCTTTACTTAGAATGTGTTTTTATTGTATAATTATGCAATACCTGTGTGGTCAGGGAGCATTTATTTTCAGATGTGTAAATACATGCAATTAGAGTTTGTGGCCCATGACCAGTTCAGACCTTCATTTTGGAATTTAAGGAAAGTTTCTTTCTCTCTTTCCCCTCATCTCCTGCATTGAAAACTATGTCATATTAGTAGCTATCTTAATGGGATTTTAAAAATTCTTACATTTTTCTTCTTTTCTTTAGAGCCCTTACATTGGTCTCCCATTAGTCCTCCTCATCCAAGTGCCTGTCTTTCCCTTCCAATCCACCTTTCCTTGTCTTCATTCTTCTTGCCTCTTAACTCCCTAATTAACCAAACTTAGAACAGATGGAGTCTTGATGTCAGTTTGTCCTTTCAAAGACTGGTTGTTTCATCCATGTCATTCTTTCAGAGATCTTACAAAGACCTATTCTTTCTGCCAGCCTTTCTTCCTTACTGTCTCTCCCTCGTGCGCGCGCGCACACAGGGTACCATCTGCTTTCCTACAATTCTTTTTCCCAACCTCCTTCCCCTTGCCATCTTTCTGCCTCACCGTCCTCATAGTGTCCCCTATATCCTCCCAGTTTTTCCAGCTTCTTCTATTACTCTTCTTTATATTTTCTTTCCCCGTTTGTCTCCCTCTCTTTTCCTCTTGAGTCCATTCCTATTTTCTTATCTCTTTGCCTCCTTGAGGCTTTCCTTCTACAACTCTTACTTTATACTCCTGTCCATCTGTTGTTCCATCCATATATCTAGTCTCATAGCTGTTAATACCATTAATACAATGACTCCCAAGTTTATGTCTAACTATCAAGATATATTTCCTGAATATCAGCGTTATATACATCATTTGATAATTAACAAGTTCACTTGGATATCTAATAGACACCTCAAACTAAATATATGTAAAACTGAACTCCTGAGCATTTCTGCTTCTGAAAATGGCTGATTAGGTTGTCTTAGGCCAACCAACTGCTAAAAACATGTAGAAAACCTGAAAAAACCTCTTAGAAGTCATTGGAGAATTACAAAGATACTAAGAATTGGTAGAGGGATCCCTGGGTGGTGCAGCGGTTTGGCGCCTGCCTTTAGCCCAGGGCGCGATCCTGGAGACCCGGGATCGAATCCCACGTCCGGCTCCCGGTGCATGGAGCCTGCTTCTCCCTCCTCCTGTGTCTCTGCCTCTCTCTCTTTCTCTCTGTGTGACTATCATAAATAAATTAAAAAAATTAAAAAAAAAAAAAGAATTGGTAGAGCAAAGATCTAGAAGAAAAGGAAAACAAAGACAATTTGAAACTGGCATTTGATGCTGCTTTTTCCTTAATGCAGGAGTCAATTCTGAAAATTAAAATTGTGGGCAGCCCCGGTGGCGCAGTGGTTTAGCGCCGCCTGCAGCCCAGGGCGTGATCCTGGAGACCCTGTATCAAGTCCCACGTCGAGCTCTCTGCATGGAGCCTGCTTCTCCCTCTGCCTGTGTCTCTGCCTCTCTCTCTCTCTCTCTCTCTCTCTCTCTCTGTGTCTCTATGAGTAAATCAATAATAAAAAAAAATCTTTGAAAATTAAAATTGTGACTAAGAAGCTGAGCAGAATTTCTAGCAGTCTCAGAGCCAGAAGGGGAAAAATTGGAATTCAGAGCCTACCAAGGATTGAACGCCCTGGAAATACTCAGCTTTGCAGGGCATTATTCTATTTTTCACCGTTTGAAAAAAAAAAAAAAAAAAAAAAAAAAGCCCATTCAAGCACTGAAGTCCAGCATTAAATCAACTCAATCATTGATTGATTAATGGTATTCAACTTTATTTTAGAATTGCCACAAGTGAAAGTCATTCTATAAAAGAGAATATCTATAGTTTTTAAAAAATCTTTTTAAAAAATATTTTATTTATTTATTTGAGAGAGAGAGAGCACAAGCAGGAAGAAGGGCAGAGGAAGAGGAAGAGTGAAAAGCAGGCTTCCTGCTGACCACAGAGCCTGACTCAAGGCTTGATCCCAGGACCCTGAGATCATGACCTGAACTGAAGCCAGATGCTTAAGCAATGAACCACCCAGGCACCTCTGTCATTTTTAAAATACATAATGCTTGACATGCACTCAAAAATAAACAGTGTCCATCAAAAGATGAATGGTTAAAGAAGATGTGGTCTATATATACAATGGAATATTACTCGGTCATTAGAAACGACAAATACCCACCATTTGCTTCAACATGGATGGAACTGGAGGGTATAATGCTGAGTAAAGCAAGTCAAAATCGGAGGACAAACATTATATGGTCTCATTCATTTGGGGAATATAAAAAATAGTGAAAGGGAATAAAGGGGAAAGGAGAGAAAGTGAGTGGGAAATATCAGTGAGGGTGACAGAACATGAGAGACTCCTAACTCTGAGAAACGAACAAGGTAGTGGAAGGGAAGGTGGGCGGGGCTTGGGGTGACTGGGTGACGGGCACTGAGAGGGGCACTTGGCGGGATGAGCACTGGGTGTTATGCTGTATGTGGGCAAATTGAACTCCAATAAAAAAAAAAAATGACTGAAACCATGAAGAAATTAAAGAAGAAAATAATTAGAAGGAAACCTGTAAGAAATCCAGATATTAGAGTTATTAATCATGGACTTTAAAGTAGTTATGATTAATATAACTATAAAAATAATCAGAGTATTAGAAATGAAAAAAATAAAGTTTTTTTCACAGAACTTTATTGATCTAAAAAAATATTAGAAATGAAGAAAACACAATAGTTGAAAATGATAACTCAGTGAATAAGTTTAACAGAAGATTAGATGTAACTGAGGAAAGAATTAGTAAACTGTAAGATCAGAAGATAATAACCAGACTCTGAAGCAGAGACACATTAGGATAGAAAATACACAAGAGTATGAGAGACAAGTGGGGCAAGGCAGAGAGGCCTAGCATGTTTGTATTGAACTTCCAGAAGCAAGGGCATATGGATGGTTCACTTGGTTAAGTCTGCTTTCGGCTCAGGTCATGGTCCCAGAGTCCTGGGATTGAGCTTTGCATTGTACTGTGGCTCAGTGGAGGGTGTGCTTCTTCCTCTGCCCCTCACCCTGTTCATGATCTCTCTCTCTCTTGCTCTCTCTTACCCTCAAATAAATAAATAAAATCTTAAAAAAAAAAAAAAAAAAAGAAATTCCAGGAGAAGAGAGAAAATCATTCAGGAGAAGCAGATGAAATGTTAAAAATATTCTAGAAGGGATTTGTCAGGCAAAAGAAAAATGATTCTAGATAGAATTACAGAAGAGTAATAGAAACTGTTAGTATGTGGATACTGAATGAATGAGTACCCGCTGTTCAAAGTAATAATAATATCTTTTGTATATGTAGATATGTTAAATGGAGATAAATGGAGTCAGTATATTCTAAGGTCTTTGCATTATTAGAGAATCAATAAAAATGCTAATTTATATTGGACTTTAAGAAATTAGGGATGTAGGGATCCCTGGGTGGAGCAGCGGTTTGGCGCCTGCCTTTGGTCCAGGGAGCGATCCTGGAGTCCCGGGATCGAATCCCACGTCGGGCTCCCGGTGCATGGAGCCTGCTTCTCCCTCTGCCTGTGTCTCTGCCTCTCTCTCTCTCTCTCTATCATGAATAAATAAATAAAATCTTAAAAAAAAGTAAACTGTAAATTAAAAAAAAAAAAAAGAAATTAGGGATGTAGGGACGCCTGGGTAGGCTCAGCAGTTGAGCATCTGCCATCAGCTCAGGGTGTGATCCCGGAGTTCCAGAATCAAGTCCACATCAGGCTTCCTGCATGGAGCTTGCTTCTCCCTCTGCCTATGTTTCTGTCTCTCTCTCTCTCTGTCTCTCATGAATAAATAAATAAAATCTTTAAAAAAAAAATATTAAGGCTGTATATTTTGATTTATAGGTAACATCTAAAAGAAGTTATAACAGTGGAGGAAATGGCATAGTAAAAAAATAATTTAAAAGAAGTCACAGAACAAGTAGAACAAATATTAAGAAGGTAAATTTAAACCTATGTATGTCAGTAATTCTATTATAAGTGAACCACATTTTCTAATTAATAAGGATTGTTTGAATTTAAGAAGCTAGGATTGAGCTATGAAATTTCCTTTTTTGTAGGTCAAAACAGTATAAGTAATTTCATGTGGTTCAACCTAAAACATGCTGCTTAAAAGAAATACACCTTAAATATGGAGGTTAAGATAGGCTGAAGTTAAAAACACATGGAAAAAGGTATGCCTGTGCATACACTAATAGAAGGAAAGCTGGTATGGCTTACTGATACCAGATAAAGTAGAATTTAAAGCAAAGAAGCATTATTAGAGATACAGAAGGATATTTCATGGGATATTTCATGGTTATTTAAAATGGTCAGTCCTCCAGGAAGATATAGCAGGTCTAAATTTTATGTGTGAAATGTAGCCCCAAAATGCAAAAAGCCATAACTGATAGAACTAAATAGAAAAATAAACTCATAATCACAGAGGGAAATATAAATACATTTCTTTCTAACTAAATAACTAAGTAACTAATAGAACAAGCAGATCAGAAATCAGAAGAGTTATAAAAGATTGGACCCCAAAAAAGAAATATTACAACAGTATGCTTAACAATCTTGATTTAATTCGCATAGAGCATTTCATCCAACATCTACAGGATGCACATTCTTTTCAAGTGCACATTGAAAATTTAGCAAAATTAATTGTATCTTAGGTATAAATCAAGCCTTATATTTCAAAACATTGAAATAACAGTGTGTATTTTGACCACAATAAAATAAGCTAGAAATTAATAACAAAATTTAGAAAATCCCCAAATGCTGATAATTAAGCAATATGCTTAATTTATGGGCCAAAGAGGAAATTACATTGGAATTTTGAAAACATTTTGCTAATGGCATATGACAGTGACAATGGCATATTAAAATTTGTGGAATACAGCTACAGTTGTGTTTAGATGACATTTATGGCCCTAAAAGGTAGGTAGTAAGGTAGTAAGGTACCTTACTACTATAGGGAGGAAGAACAAAGATTGAAAAATCTGTGGCCTAAGGAAGGGTTCATGTCCAAGAGGTTGAAAAAAATCAGGGAAAATAAACAAAGTGAAATAAAGGAAATAATAAATATGCACAAAAAGTTAAAACTGAATGCATTATTTCCACCTCTTGAAATAATCAGAATAAAACAGCAAAATCCCCAAATCCTCTTCATCCTGTATTCCCATTTCAATAAATAGAGAAATTTCATCCTATCATTGTGTTCTGATTTTGGAATCACCTTAGCTTCTCTCTTTGTTTTATAACTCACATTTACTCTGTCAGATGATTGTAGGATTTTACCATAAAAACATATCCAGAATTTAGTCACTTCTCATCATCTTCATTGATTAGTCTGGCCTAAGCCATTGTTATCTCTTACTTGGATAACTGTTGTAATTTTTTTTTTTTAAGATTTTATTTATTTGACAGCACAAGCAGAAGGAGAGGGAGAGAGAAGCAGGCTCCCCACTGAACAGGGAGCCTGACGCAGGGCTCGATCCCAGGACCCCGGGATCATGATCTGAGCTGGAGGCAGTTGCTTAACTGACTGGGCCACCCAGGCGCCCCAACTGCTATAATTTCTTAATTGACCCCTTTGTCCCCACTCTACCCATTTCTTCACACAGTGGTCAAAATTACCTTGCAAAACTTTCATGTCACTCTTCTGCTCATAACTTTTCAAGTTACTTTCCATTTCTCTAAGCATACAAACCAAAGAAAGGCCTTACAATGGGCAAGGAGACCCTAAATAATTAGCTTATCTGGATTCATGTTTTGTCCTCTTCTGTCCCTTTCTGTGCTGCAACCACATTGTCCATCTCTCTTCTTCAGAATGCCATTGAATATCTGGGCCTTTGCACTTGCTGTTACTTTCTCCAAATATCCACATGGCTTACTAGCTTACTTCAGAACTCTGCTAGTATCACTTTATTAATGAAATCTTTTAAAATCAGCTCATAATACAGCAATCCCAAACCCCCATACTTGGCACTTTCTACTTTGTATTTTTCTCTGTAATATATGCCTAGCACTCAAGTGTTGTTTGTTAAATAAGTAAATGCGTGGATGGAACTATTGAAGTGGTTACTACCAGGGTAGAGAGGTGGAAATAATATTGATATGGGAAAGAACTTTCCACACCTATTTGTTTCAGGATGTGATGTTCTCATTCATCTATTTTTTTTGTTTTGTTTTTAGTTTGAAATAATTTTAGAGTTAGTTGCAAAACTAATGGAGTTACTATTAACCTGCCCTTCGCCCAGCATCTCTTAACACCTTACACAACCATAGTGTAATTATCAAAAATTAAGAAATTAGTATTGGTACATTACTGTTAACTAAACTACAGACTTTATTTGGATTTCACCAGTTTTTCCACTAATGTCTTTTTCTGTCCCATAGTACAACCCAGAATTCCATATTACATTTAGTAGTTACATCTCTTTAGTTTCCTTTATCTGGTGACAATTTTCCAGTTTTCCATTGTCTTTATGACCTTGAGATTTTTGCAGTAATAAGAAGCCATTTTATAAAATGTCCCTCAATTTTTATTTCTCTGATGTTTTTCAATTAGATTGAGGTTATACATGTTTGAAAAATACCACAGAAGGTTTATACCTTCTCATATCAGGAGACACATGGTATCAGTATGTCTTATTTCTGGTGATACTAATCTTGATCATGTGGCTAAGATAGGTTTCTCCACTGTAAAATTACTTTTTCCTTTATAACTAATATTTGGGGAGAGATTTTTTTTTGCATTTTTAAAATTTAAATTCAGTTTGCCAACATACAGTATAATACCCAGTGCTCATCCCATCAAGTGCCCTCCTCAGTGCCCGTCAGCCACTTACCCCATCCCCCAGCCCACCTCTCCTTCCTCAACCCTTTGTTTCCTAGAGTTAGGAGTCTCTAATGGTTTGTCTCCGTCTCTAGTTTTTCCCATTTATGTAGCTTCAAAATCTCTCTCCCTAAAAAAAAATAAAAAATAAAAATAGGGAGAGATATTTTAACCTATGTAAATATCCTAATATCCTTTCTCCTTATACTTTCAGCCATTGATTTTAGTATTCAGCAATGGATCTAGCCTGAAACAATTATTATGTGCTATTCCAGTCATGATTTTTTCATTCCATCTATTCTCATGTAATGAGGAGTTGTTGGAATTCTTATGTAATGAAGAATTCCCATATACTTATTTAATAATTTATTTGTGGAATTATGCACTTGAGTATTTGTATTTTATTCTTTGGCTTATAAATCTATTACTGTCACTTTTAAAAAAAAATTTGGCACACATCTTGTTTTTTCAGTATGCACCCATTTTATTTCTCTGGAGTATTTTCTTACTTTCTGGCATCATGAGATGTTGGTTGTTCAGCTTTGGAAACAGCCATTGCAGTGAACTCTGGTTCTTCTTATTGGAGAAGGTTGTTTAGAAACCAAGATCTGGGTGCTTATTTCATCTTTTATAGTCTTTTTTCTTTTTTGGCACTTTGTTTTTTTCACAGTCCTTATACTGTGGAAACCTCTGAAAAACCAGAATTATATGTGAAATAAAATTATCATTATTAGGAGGAGAGAACTTTATGTTAGGAATGTCAGAAAACCAATAGTATATGTAGCTCTGTCACTTGCTTTTTGTACATGTGTTGAACAGATTTTATGTAGTTCCATTTTAATCCTCTAAAGCCTAGAAGTAGATTTTAAAGCTGATTTTTGGCCTATTCTCATGGTGTCATGATGCACTGTTTTCTAAAAATACACATGAAATAGTAAGAGTCCTAGATTTCAGATACCTTTATGTGACTTGGGGGTTAGGGAGGCATAGATTACAGAGTCTTATGCTAGTGTAAGTCAACCTCAGAAGTTAAAAACTACTTCAAAAAAGAAAAAAAAAAAACTACTTCAAGTAAAAACCAACTTAAACTGCTATCACAAAGTGCTCATCAGTCATATTCTTTGTAAAATTTTACAAAGATTCCTCAGTCTAATTACCTTCCTTTGATATGTCCTTTAACAACAGGGACTTCAAAAACAGAACAAAATAATAGGGACTTCAATAATACAGTGTATTAATTACTATAATAATAAATTTGCATGTCTTATTTTCATTAAACTTGGAGACTCTTGAGGACTAGAAATCTGGATTTATTTTTTGTGTCCTGTGTAGGTACCCACATGTTGGTTGTATAAATGAAAAACTATACTCAGAATATGTGATTCTACATTTTATTATATTGCTAATAATTAACTCTCAAATATCTCTAAAAAGAGTAAAAGTTAATGTGAATCTAAATTAATCTCTTTACCAAATAAGAAATGATGATATATTTGGAATTCATTTAGTTTTACTTCATACGTTTCTCTAAGCCTAGAACAAATTCTGAATATAGTTATATAGCATGCATAAGGAATGTGACATTTCTTACTTTCAACTGTGAAATCAAATATATATGGAATGTGTTTGAGGTCCATGACTAGTTCATAACCTCATTTATTAGTAATTAAACCAAACTGGCTCTTTTTTTATTACTGAAAACTTAGGATTCTCAAATTTCAGTTGGATTGTTCCTTCCTACCACCTTCCTACTTTCCCCTTTTTCTGACTCTTTTTTTAAAAATTTTATTTATTTATTCATGACACACACACACACACACACACACACACACACACACAGAGGCAGAGATACAGGCAGAGGGAGAAGCAGGCTCTATGCAGGGAGCCTGATGTGGGACTCGATCTCAGGACTCCGGGATCATGCCCTGGGACAAAGGCAGACACTAAACCGCTCAGCCACCCAAGCATCCCAAAGATTTTATTTATTTATTCATGAGAGACAGAGAGAGAGAGAGAGAGAAAGAGAGAGAGGCAGAGACACAGGCAGAGGGAGAAGCAGGCTCCATGCGGGGGACCGGACGTGGGACTCAGTCCTGGGTCTCCAGGATCACGCCCCAGTGATGCTAAACCGCTGAGCCACCTGGGCTGCTCTCCTTTTTCTTTTCTTTCTTTCTTTCTTTTTTTTTTTTTAAAGATTTTATTTATTTATAGACAGAGAGAGAGAGAGAGGCAGAGACACTTGCAGAGGGAGAGGGAGAAACAGGCTCCATGCAGGGAGCCCGACGCGGGACTCGATCCCAGGCCTCGAGGATCACACCCCAGGCTGCAGGCGGCGCCAAACCGCTGTGCCACCAGGGCTGCCCTGCTCTCCTTTTTCTGACTCTTATCATCCTGTCCCCCACTCCCTCTCTGTCCATTCTCGCTTCTCTGCCCCATCATTCTTTGCTTTTTTGTTCCATATACTCTTGTTTCTATCATGTGTCCTTACTTCTTTCTCCCATGTGTCATCATATCATTATCCCATTTGTCTTGTCCTTCCTACGTTCTTTCCTTCCATCAGTCATTCTGTCCATCCTTCCTTCTAGGAATATATACGTTTATCCCTTGCTTCTGTCTTTCCAGACTTCATCCATCCTTTTTCTTTTTCCTTTTCTCTCCAGCCTTCTTACTGTCCTTCTGTCTGTCATTTCATCTGTTCATACCAAGTGAAGGTCCTTTCTTCCATCTGTTTTTCTTTTATCTAGTTTTATGACTACCATCTGTGTGCTGATGACTTCAATATTGTATCTTCAGCCTATACTTCTGCTTTGGACTCTAGACTTAGTAGTTCCACATCCTTTGCTATCCCTTAAATTTCTATCCAGATTAAGTTCTTATCATTTTCACTATTATTACCACTCTTATCTGTGCCACCATCATCTCTCCTCTACAGAAGTGTAGTAGCCTTCTAAGTGGTCTATTTTTGCCCTGTTTCTAATACCCACTTTCTACCCAGAAGTCCAAGCAATTATTTTAAAAGTTAATTCACACCATGTCCCTGCCTCTCCTCAAAACTGTTGAAAGGATTCCTGTTCTTACTCAGAATAAAAGTCAAAGTCTCTATGTGATTCAACACCTAGTGCATCCTTTTTTTTTTTTATTTTTATTTATTTATGATAGTCACAGAGAGAGAGAGAGAGAGGCAGAGACATAGGCAGAGGGAGAAGCAGGCTCCATGCACCGGGAGCCTGACGTGGGATTCGATCTCGGGTCTCCAGGATCGTGCCCTGGGCCAAAGGTAGGCACTAAACCGCTGCGCCACCCAGGGATCCCCACCTAGTGCATCCTTAACACCATTTATCATTTTCTTTTTTTTCTTTCTCCTCACTGATTGGCCTCTAAGCATATTTTTTGTCCCTCAAACACAAGACCTCATATATCTGGGCCTTTACCCTCTGCGAATATTCTGTTTTCTCAGTTATCTGTATAGGTCATTTATTCTCTTAAGTGTTTCTCTCTGCACGCATGGCATCTTCATTATTTTATATAAAAATATATTTAATGAATGCAGTGACCAAAAAGGCAAAAACTCCACTCTTGTAGAATTTATATCTAGATGGAAATGAGAAACAAGCAATAAATATAAGAATAATATATATTAGTATGCAAGAGCATGTGTTAAAAAGAAAAACATAGTAAGGAAGGAGGATCTGGATTGCTAGGGGCAAAAGTGAGGGGAAATCAATTTTATTTATTTTTTTTATTTATTTTTTTTTTTTTAATTTTTATTTATTTATGATAGTCACAGAGAGAGAGAGAGGCGCAGAGACACAGGCAGAGGGAGAAGCAGGCTCCATGCACCGGGAGCCCGACGTGGGATTCGATCCCGGGTCTCCAGGATCACGCCCCGGGCCAAAGACAGGCGCCAAACCGCTGCGCCACCCAGGGATCCCGGAAATCAATTTTAGTAAGATGGTCAGAGAGCGTAGCACTTCAGAGGTGATATTTGAGCTCAAAGAGCTGAAGAAAGTGAGAAATTGAACCATGTATATATATGAGGGGAGTGTATTCTAGATGGAAAGAATAGCTTATGGAAAAGCACTAACGTAGGAGCATTTCTGTCATATTCTTATATTCAAGTGATCTCAAAGAGTGTGTCTAGAACAAAGTAAAGGAAAAGGAAAGTAGTAGGAGATGAGATCAGAGAAATAACTGTTGCCCAGGTTTGTCCTGTGGGGGGCCTAGAAGGTCATTTTAAGGACTTTTCTTTTTTTTTTTTTTTTAAGATTTTATTTATTTATTCATGAGAGACAGAGAGAGAGAGAGAGAGAGAGAAAGAAAGAGAGGCAGAGAGACACAGGCAGAGCCAGACTTGATCCCAGGTCTCCAGGATCCTGCCCTGGACTGAAAGTGGCATTAAACCGCTGAGCCACCCAGGCTGCCCAGGACTTTTCTTTTTTCTTTCTATTTTATTTTATTTATTTTTAATTTTTTATTATTTTTAAATTTTTTTTGGACTTTTCTTTTTTGACGGATGAGAAGTCATTGCTGTTGGAGGGTTTGTTCATGACCACTTGGTGTTTGGGTGAAGACCGGGCAGGCAATGGGGGCAAGTATAGAAGCAGTGAGATAGATGGTCAGAAATGATGGAGGATTGAAACAGAGTGTAAGGTAAAAGTTAGTGAAAAGTAGTTAACATTCTGGATGTATTGTGAAGCTACAACTGATGAGATTTGCCAGTTTTACATGTGGGCTACAAAAGAAAATAGAATCAAGGACAGTATGATATTGCTCACCATTATCCATTTCTTACCTGAGCGTATGAGATATTTACCTCCTTATCTCCCTGTACAGTTTAGTGAAGCCACATAACTAGTTATGGCCAGCCAGTGAATTGTGTAAAGATGTACTTGGCTGAAGCAGGGTAAAGCCCCTATATTGTTCTCCAGTTCCTGCTTTGAAGGAGGCCTTGTGTTAAAAGTATAGAGCCACAAGATTAAAGGAACTGGATTGGTAAAGTCACCACTAAGAGGGTAGCTACCTGGGGTTGCAGTAAGCTCAGCATGAGCATCATAAAATTTTTTGTTTTATCAAGCTGCTGATTGGGGGGTTGGTTGTTACCTAATATAAGCATATCCTATTCCAATCAGGTGGCACTTTGGCCTGAGTAACTTGAAGGATGGAATCATCAGTAACTAAGATTGGGAAAGACTGTGGGAAGAGAAGATTTGAGGGGATTTTCAAAGGAAGATGTTGAATCAAGGCTGTAGAATATTTAAAAAACCCTTCTGTGACCACTGTATATAAAATTACACTCCTCCAATATTCCTCTACTGTATTTTTATTTTTTTTCCATAGAAATGATCACAACTGAAGGACAGTGCAGTAATTCAAGAGCTTAGAATCTGAAGTCAGGCAGGCTGAATGAGTTTTAAATACTAATTTTGCTACTTTTCTATTCATGTGTTTTTGGGAAAATTACTTATTCTTTATGCTTCAGTTTCCTCATTTATAAATGAGGGAAATACCTATATCAAAGGGTTGTGTGTGCATGTAAAGTGCTTAGAGCAGCATCTGATAGTACACTTCCTAAGTGTTTGCAGCTACCATCATCATCATCATCATCATCATCATGAAAACTTCATGAGACCAGGCACTTAATTTTGTTTTTCCTTTATCCCAGGAACCAATGTTAGTAGGCTCTCAATAAAGTTTTGATGAATAGATGGATGGATAGATTGCATGAGAATGGCTGTCACTTTTCACAGTAATGTCAATGTGGGTAAGATCTTGACCATTGGCCAAACCATGGACAGACCTGTGATAGGTGCTAGGTCATAGATTTAGAAAAAATTTTTTCAGCATTATTAGTCTTTTTCTTTTCACCTATGGAAATTGAAATTTTATTAAGTGAAAAGTGAAATATAATTAATTTTTTCCAGCTCTATTGAGATAAAACTAGTGACATAAAACTAGTCTTTTTTGGAAGGAGAGAAATCTCAAATAGTACTATTCAACTACAGAGAAGAATTCTACGTAGATCTGGGACAGCATGCTTTTGGCCACATGTTGGACAGATTTTATTTAGTTGTATGTAAATCCTTTAAAGCCCACAAGTACATCTTACACTTAATTTTGTTCTAACCTGGTAAAGTCACAATGCTGTGGTTTCTAAAATTAGAGAAGGAATAATAAGAGTTCTAAATTATAAATAGCTTTGTGTGACATTTGAGGTCAGAGAGGCATAAGTTACATAGATTGTATTAGTGTAAATTGATTCTAGGAATTAAGTGATTTTTTAACCCTTTTTAAGTCTTACTATTCAAATAATTTTTCTGTGTTAGTGTAAATTGATTCTAGGAATTAAGTGATTTTTTAACCCTTTTTAAGTCTTACTATTCAAATAATTTTTCTGTGTATTTCTTTTTTTATATTGATAGTATTATTGCTCATATCATCTGTAAATAATCAGGCCTTTGTTTCTTCCTTTCTTATTCTTATACCTTTTATCTCTTGCTCTGTTACTTTTCAGTTAGTTCTGCTAGCCAGGTTGATTAGAAGTGGTGAGAGCATGCATTCTTGTCTTCTTTCTGATCTAAAACCCAGTGGTGTCTTTCTTTTCTTTCTTTTTTTTTTTTTTTTTAAAGATTTTATTTATTTATTCCATGATAGTCACACAGAGAGAGAGAGAGAGAGAGGCAGAGGGAGAAACAGGCTCCATGCACCGGGAGCCCGACGTGGGACTCGATCCTGGGTCTCCAGGATCGTGCCCTGGGCCAAAGGCAGGCGCTAAACTGCTGCGCCACCCAGGGATCCCTTTCTTTTCTTTTTTTAAAGATTTTATTTATTTATTCATGAGAGAACAGAGAGAGAGAGGCAGAGACACTGGCAGAGGGAGAAGCAGGGTCCCTGTGGGGAGCCCAATGTGGGACTTGATTCCAGGACCCTGGTATCATGACCTGAGCACAAGGTAGACGCTCAACCACTGAGCCACCCAGGTGCCCCCAATCTAGTGGTTTCAGTATTTTACCATTAAATATGTTTTCTGTAAGTACTTTTTTATGGATGCTCTCTTTCACGTTAAGGAAGGTACCTTCTAGACCTAGCTTATTGAGACTAAATGGAAATTGAATTTAGTGGCTGCTCTTTCTGTGTGTACAATTAGTAATACGATTTTTTTCTTTTATTCTGTGAATGAGGTGAATTGCATTAACCAATTTTAAACTAATCATTGTTCTGAAGATAAGTCCAACTTGATTATTATATATAATATTTTTTATATGTTGTTGGATTTGGCTTACAAATATGATGTGTTTAGGGATGCCTGGGTGGCTCAACGGTTGAGTGTCTGCCTTTGGCTCAGGGCATGATCCCAGTCTGGGGATTGAGTCCCTTGTCGGGCTCCCTGGGAGGAGCCTGCTTCTCTCTCTGCCTGTGTCTCTGCCTCTCTCTCTGTGTCTCTCATGAATAACTAAATAAAATCTTAAACAAACAAACAAACAAATATGATATGTTTAATATCCTTGTGAATGAGATTAGTTTGTAATTTTCCATTTGTACTGTCTAATTTTGGTGTTAAGGTAAATTTAACTTCATAAAGTGAGTTGAAGAGTGTTCCTTTCTTGTCTATCCTCTGTATGAGATTAGCATTACATTAGAGTTATGTATTCCTTGAAAGTTTGGTATAATTTATCTCTAAAGCTGATTGGCTTTTGTGTATTGCTTATAAGAATTTTATTTTTATTATTATTATTTTTAAAATTATTTATTTATTTATTTATGATAGTCACACAGAGAGAGAGAGAGGCAGAGACACAGGCAGAGGGAGAGGGAGAAGCAGGCTCCATGCACCGGAAGCCCAATGTGGGATTCGATCCCGGGTCTCCAGGATCGCGCCCTGGGCCAAGGGCAAGCGCCAAACCGCTGAGCCACCCAGGGATCCCTGCTTATAAGAATTTTAACCACAGATTCAGTTTCTTTAATGGTGATAGGACTGTTCATGTTCTGTTTTTGCTTAAGTCAGTTTTGATAAGTTGTAAATTTCTTCTTGAGTCAGTTTTAGTGAGAAATTTATCAATTTCGTCTAAGGTTTCAAACTTACTGGCATAAAATTGTTCATATTATCTTATTTTCTATTTAATTCTGGCAGTATTTTTTATTCTTTTCTTTTTTAGTATTTTTTATTCTTAATAAAAAAATTTTATCTGAGAGGAACAAGGGTGGCACAGTCCGTTATGTGACCAACTCTTGGTTTTTGGCTCAGGTTATGATCTCAGGGTTGTGAGATTGAGCCCTGCATCAGGCTCTGCACTCAGCATGGAGTCTGCTCAAGACTCTGTCCCTTTCTTCCCACAAGCTCCCTGTCTCAAACAAAGAAGTCTTTTACAAAAATTTATATCTGAGATTATATCTCCTTTTTATTCTTAATATTGCTTATTTTGTCTCCTCCCCCCCTTTCCTCTTAATTAGCTTTCAAATAATACTTTTTGGCTTTGTTTTATTATATATTTGTATTCTGTTTCCATTAATTACTGTTCTTTATCATTTCCCTCTTTCTTTTTTATTAGAATTTATTCTGTGTTTTTCTAATTCAGTTTCAAGTCTCCTAAAAAGCATTTAAGCCTGCACATTTTCTTCTAATACTATCTTTTTTGTTTTGCATTCTTCACGTTTGAGATGTATTTTCTTCATTATTGTTCAGTTGCAGTTATTTTCCAAAATCTATTATGTTCTTTGTCCTGTTAATTGTTTAGAAAAATGTTTTTAAAATTTCAAGATATAAGAGTATCAGTTCTTTTAAATTTGTTAAGTACAGTGTTATGACCAAGTATAGGGTCAGTTTTCATAAATGTTCTACATACACTTGAATACATATTCTTTGCTTATTGGGTATAACTGTATTTTGTCTGCTCTGTGTACTGTATCTTTGCTTTTGGTTTTGTGTAGTTTCAGTTGGATGAGTCTAGATGTAAATGTCTGTCTCCTGGGACGCCTGGGTGGCTCAGAGGTTGAGCGCCCGCCTTGGGCCCAGGGTGTGACCCCGGGAACCCAGGATCAAGTCCCGCATCGGGCTCCCTGCATGGAGCCTGCTTCTCCCTCTGCCTGTGTTTCTGCCCCGCCCCCTCTCTCATGAATAAATAAATAAAATTAAAAAAAAAATCTTAAAAAAAAAAATTGTCTCCCTCTTGACTCTCCCTCCCTGTATCTCTGCCCTTTTCTGTCTGTTCTTTGTTTCTTTTCTTTTTTTTTTTTTTATTTATGATAGAGAGAGAGAGAGAGAGGCAGAGACATAGGCAGAGGGAGAGGCAGGCTCCATGCACCGGGAGCCCGATGTGGGATTCGATCCCGGGTCTCCAGGATCGCGCCCTGGGCCAAAGGCAGGCGCCAAACCGCTGCGCCACCCAGGGATCCCTGTTCTTTGTTTCTATCTTTACTTACCTCCACCATCTCTGTCCTACTCCCCATCTCCTACCCTGTATCCCCCTCATTCTTAACCTGAATTGGTACCTTTTAGCAGTTCCAGAAAATTCTCAGTCATCTTCAGGCCTCTCAGCCTGCAACTCAGATTAAGTTCCTGTTTCCTTGGATATTTTGTGATTGGTTAATTTTTGGTGGAATTTTTTAAATGGAAATTGAGGCATGGATTTGAATACAGAGAGGATTTATAATTTATTTTAAATTATTCCAGATTACAGTCTACCTGGGACCACTTTAAATGCAATTTTATACTTGAGGTGTTTGGGACCACTTAAATTCCATGAATTGGTACTGAGATTATGCTTTTGGGCACAAGGTATTTTTTAAAATAAATTTTTAATTAAAAAAATTTTTTTAAGATTTTTATTTATTTATTCATGATAGACATAAAGAGAGAGAGAGAGAGGTAGAGACACAGGTAGAGGGAGAAGCAGGCTCCATGCCGGGAGCCCGACGCGGGACTCGATCCCACGACTCCAGGATCGCGCCCTGGGCCAAAGGCAGGCGCTAAACTGCTGAGCAACCCAGGGATCCCCTAAAATAAATTTTTAAAAATAATTTTAGATTTATAGAAAACATACAAAGATAGTGTAGAGAGTTTCTGTGTAATCTCTACCCAGTCTTCCCTAATATTAATATCTTAAACAGTATCTTAGAAGCACTAACTAACCTCCAGACGTTATTCAGATTTCCACTAATGGTTTTTTCCTATTCCAGGATCCCATCCAAAATATCACATGGCATTCAGTCATATGTCTCCTTAATCTCTTCTATGACAGTTTCTCAAGTTTTTCTTGTTTTTTATGATCTTTATGGTTTTGAGTACTGGTTATGTATTTTTGTAGACTGGCCCTCAATTTAGGTTTGATTTTTTTTTCATAATTAGACTAGGATATGGGTTTTGTGAAAAACCCATAGTGGTAAAATGTGCTTCTCATCATATCATGTCAGGATGTACGGGATATCAACATGTTGTGATGTTTATTCTGATTATGTGGTTAAGGTGCTGTTTGCCAGGTTTCTCCACTGTAAAGTTACTGTGTTATCCCTTTCCATTCAGGAATGGGAAATTTTATTTTCTTTCAACCCAGTCTGTAAAGACAGGCAAGTTCCCTTGTTGCTCTATACTGTGACTTAAGATTTATGCCTTATTTTATACTTGAACTATTAATAGAGCTTTTTGAAATCCAGGTTTATATTGAGGGTCTTTTATTGGCTTCCTCACTTTGGATGGGCCTTGCGCTTTATCTCTGGTCCTTCTCAACTTGGATTAAGCTAAGGGTTTTCGGTGGTCTATAGAAATTCTCTAGGCTAAAGCTGACCTTAGTAACCTACTTACACTCTTGTGACTCCTTACTTTTGGGGCAGTCCGGTGAATTATGTTTAAAAGTTTTGTTTTGTTGTACCTGTTAGTTTGTTATTAGTTATTTCTGTAGGGATATCTTAATTCAATGTTCTGTAAGCAATGGAATTTGGCAGGTTTCTTTGACATTGATTTTGAATATATTTTGAAGTGTTAACACTGGATTGGGGGGGCGGGATATAAATCTTAGCATAGGAAGTATGATACTTGTATCATTCTCCCAGCCTCCTCCCCACCCCAGCATACATACAATTCTTAAGAAATCCTTGATTTAAAGTTACCTTTTTTTCTGCTTTGATTATCCTTTCCTATTTTATCCTCTTGGTCAACACTTATGGATTCCAAACTCTGCTCAAATGTTTTCTTCCTCATGCCCTCCCATGTCCCCTTTTCCCTGCTCCCATACACAGAGTTAGATTACTTCTGTGCTGCCATAATACACCATTAAGAAATTTACCATGTGGTACATAAACATCAGTGTTTGGTTTACATATTATGGTAGATGTTATTCTCTTTACCATTATTTGGTGTCTTTTTCTGCAGGAAGTTTATTTTATACTTTCAGCCTTTCTTGAAGTCTGGCTTGGCCATGTGACCTGCTTTGACCAATTAAATGTGAGCGGAAATGCCTTTGCTTATCTGCAGTAGATGTATATAGCATGAGTGAGAAATAAACTTTAGTTATTTTAAAACACTGAGCTCGGGGCAGCCCGGGTGACTCAGTGGTTTAGCACCGCCTTCAGCCCAGGATGTGGTCCTAGAGACCCGGGATCAAGTCCCACGTCAGGCTTCCTGCACGGAATGGAGCCTGCTTCTCCACTCTGCCTGTGTCTGTGCCTCTCTCTCTCTCTGTGTCTTTCATGAATAAATAAATAAAATCTTTAAAAAAACAAAACAAAAAACCAAAAAATAAAAAATAAAAAAAACAAAACAACAACAACAAAAAAAACACTGAGCTCTTTGGGGGTTTGTTACTTCAGTGTAAACATATTCTGTCTTGATTGACACCCCCATCTTGAAGGCAAAAACTATATTCTGGCAATTTTTTATGTCCTTAAAGCTGTTGGACTAGTTTCCGTAAAACATTTTAGATTATTATATACCCTGTAGGAAAGCAGCATTATATAGTGCAAAGAGCATGGGTTTGGGGTCAGACATATTCAAATTAAATTTTTTACTTTATTGGTTAGTTGAGTTACTTTGGAAAATGTCCTTGATGAGTTTTAGATTCATTCTTTAAATGAGATAACTTATAAAGTTGTTGGAAATACATGTAAAGTATTTACATTCAGAGAATGTTCTTTCCATTGACTATTGACTCAAGTCTTAAAAATTCCTTTCTACTAATTAAGGAATCAATCCCATTTACAATTGCACCAAAACCAATAAGATACCTAGGAATAAAGCTAACCAAAGAGGTGAAAGACCTGTCCTCTGAAAACTATAAAACACTGATGAAAGAAATTGAAGATGACACAAAAGAATGGAAGACGTTCCCTGCTTATGGAATGGAAGAACAAATATTATTAAAATGTCTATAATACCCAAAGCAATCTACACATTTAATACAATCTCTATCAAAAATGCCAGCAACATTTTTCACAGAGCTGGAACAAACAATCCTAAAATTTGTTTGAAAACACAAAAGACCCCAAATAGCCAAAGCAACCTTGAAAAAGAACAGCCAAAGGCATCATAATTCTGGATTTCAAGTTATATTACAAAGCTGTAGTTATCAAAACAGTATAACACTGGCACAGAAAATAAATACATAGAATGGAACAGAAAACTCAGCAATGAACATGCAGGTAGACCAATATATGGTCAATTACTCTTTGACAGCAGGAAAGAATATCCAGTGGGAAAGAGACAGTCTTTACAACGAATGGTGTTAGGAAAACTGGACAGCAGTGTTCAAAAGAATGAAACTGAGCCACTTTCTTACACAATATACAAAAATAAATAAAAAAATTGATTCATTTTTTGCGAGATCTGAAACCATAACAATCCTAGAGGAGGGGATCCCTGGGTGGCTCAGCGGTTTAGTGCCTGCCTTTGGCCCAGGGCATGATCCTGGAGTCCTGGGATCAAGTCCCACATCCGGCTCCTGTCATGGGGCCTGCTTCTCCCTCTGCCTGTGTCTCTGCCTCTCTCTGTCTCTGTCTCTCATGAATAAATAAATAAAATATTTAAAAAAATTATAGAGGAGAACATATGCAGTAACAACCTCTTTGACATTGACTGTAGCAACTTCTTTCTAGATGTAACCCCTGAGGCAAAGGAAATTGAAGCAAAACTAAACTGTCGAGACTTCATCAAAATAAAAAGCTTCTGCAAAGCAAACATTCAACAAAACTAAAAATCAGCCTGTGGAAGGGGAGAGGATAATTGCAAATAACCTCTGATAAAGGGTTGGTATCCAAAATATATAAAGAACTTCTAAAACTCAGCACCAAAAACCCCCCAAGTAATTCAATGAAAAAATGGGTACAAGACATGAACAGACATTTTAACAAAGAAGACATCCGGATGGCCAACAGACACATGAAAAGTTGCTTAACATCACTCCTCATCAGAAAACTGCAAATCATCGCTTCTCGGCCTTTTGGCTAAGATCAAGTGCAGAAAACTGCAAATCAAAACTACAATGAGATATCACCTCATACCTGTCAGAATGGCTAAAATCAAAAACACAAAAAACAAGTATTGGTGAGGATGGAGAAAAGGTGAACCCTCTTGTACTCTTGGTGGAAATGCAAATGATGCAGCCACTGTGAAAAATAGTACTACCTCAAAAAGTTAAAAATAAAACTACCCTGTGATTAATTGCACTACTAGATATTTATCCAAAGAATACAAAAATACTAATTTGAAGGGATACATGTACCCAAATGTTTGTAGCAGCATTATCTACAATAGCCAAATTATGAAAACAGCTTAAGTGTCCATTGACTGTAGAATGGATAAAGAAGTGGTATATACATACACATACACACACACATATATACATACACAATGAAATATTATTCAGCCATTAAAAGAACAAAATCTTGCCATTTGCAACAACATGGATAGAGCTAGAGAGTCTTATGCTAAGTGGAGTAAGTCAGAGAAAGACAAATACATATGACTTCACTCGTGCAATTTAAGAAATAAAGCAAATGAGCAAAGGGTAAAAAGAGAGGCAACCTGAGAAACCTTTTTAAAAAAAAAACATATATTCGATGTGTATCCAGTTTTCTTTTGTTTTAAAGATTTTATTTATTTATTCATGAGAGACACAGAGAGAGAGGCAGAGACATAAGCTAAGGGAGAAGCAGGCTCCCTGCAGGGAGCCTATTGCGGGACTCAATCGCAGGACCCCAGGATCATGACCTGAGCCAAAGGCAGAGGCTCAGTCACTGAGCCACCCTGGTGTCCCAAGAAGCAGATTCTTAACTATAGAGAACAAATTGATGGTTACCAGAGAGGAGGTGGGTTAAATAGGTGATGGGGATTAAGGAGTGCACTTGTGATGAGCACTGGGTGTTACATGGAAGTGTTGAATCACTATATTGTATACCTGAAACTGATATTAATTTATGCTGTATGTGAACTAACTGGAAATTAAATAAAAGCTTGGGGAAAAAAATCTCTTTTTCTTGCCTTCATCAATTTATTTGGTTAGTCATTAGATAAATTTTTTTTGAACTTCTGCTATATGTTATACATTGTCTAGGCGCTGGAAAGTGGATAACAAGATCGAGTCCCAGTCTAAGGAGGTTACAGTCCAGTAGCCAGTAATTCTCGCTCCCTATCTCCAGCTATTAAAATCATACTAATATTGCAAGGCCTCTCTCTATGATCAGCACATCTTTGAAATTTTTGCCTAAATTTTTCCCCATCTCAAAAAGAGAAATCAAAAAGTGATTTCTCCCTCTTGTTTTTTTTTTGTTTTTGTTTTTGTTTTTGTTTTTGTTTTTAGATTTTATTTGTTTGAGAGAGAGAGAACATGCACGTGTGCATGAACAGGGGTGAGGACCAGAGGGAGAAGCAGACTTTCTGCTGAGCTGGGAACCTGACTCAGGACTCAATCCCAGGACACAGGGATCATAACCTGAGCCGAAGGCAGAGGCTCAACCCACTGAGCCACCCTGGTACCCTTTCCCTTTTGATTTTTTTTAAAGCAATAGTAATGTTATCCATACATATCTCTTATAATATATGTTGCATTCTACCTGGCAGGTTCTATTATATTCATACACATCATGTATATTTTTAAGTTTCTAGATTTTCAGCTTCTTGAGCATTGAATATACCTATCACTTATCTTCTATTTCTCAAATCAATGAAATTATGTGAATAATGAATAATATCACTCCTTAGAGGTGTTTTAGGAATTTGTGGGGCATCTTTGTTCATCACAATAATTGGAGGGCACTAGTGGAATTAGTGAGGAGAAGCCAAGAATGAAAGACTTCTTGCAATGTTCAGGACAGTCTCTCAAGATAAATTGTTGTCTTGAGTCCCAATAACTTTCAAATATTCTGCCAGATGTTTCATGTAAGTGAAAAACTTATGAAATTCTCTGAATCTAGAGCCTAAGTCCATGTTTACATGTAAGTGCTAGGTATTTCTTATGAAATTTTTATTGTATTTTTTTTAAGATTTTATTTATTTGACAGAGCACAAGCAGGGGGATCAGGAGTGGGAGAGGGAGAAGCAGATTTTTTGGTGCTTAAGAGACTGAGCCATGCAAGTGCCTCCTTATGAAATTTTAATGTATACTGTTTTCCTAGAATGTATTTATCTCCTTTGTAAATTAAGGAAAGATTGTACGTTTTGTCTAGAATTTTACTAAGTCTTACTCAACATTACAGAAAATCATGTCACCAAAGGCAGTACTACTTACAGTGTTTGAGTCACCAATAATACAACTGTATCACTCTGTTTTTGTAGCTCTTGAATTTAGAATGATTCTGGATGTAGGTTAGGCATTCAACGAATTCATTGTTTTCTTTTGTTATACTCAGATATTTACATTTGGAAGTATGTGTTATTTTTAAAATATAAGTGACCTTCCTTTAATTTTTCCCATATATTACAGTGAAGTATTAAATTAATGCTTTAAATTTGTGCATATAGATATGCTATATTATCTATAAATTTCTTTTTTAAATTTTTATTTAAATTTCAGAATTTAAAAGAGGACACTGCAAAATATTTGTTGTAAAAAGCAACATTGTATTATGTTATAAATTCTGTGATTTATGACTATTAGAGCCTGGCAAAATAAAAAATTTATTTAAAAATATATACTTAATTACTATTGAAAATTAAACTATTCTCTTTAGGGAAAATGTATATCACAAATATTCTAACAATCTGAATAATGATTATTTAATGATTATTAAATGAAAGCACCAAAAATTTGTTACAAGCCAAAAAAAATCATATCCAAACTTTATTCAATTTATAGAGAGAAAGTTTGCTACTTATAAAGTTTTCTAATACAACACCATAGACTTTGGTTAATGACTAAGATTGTCTGCTTGTTTTCTTTATTATAATTAATATGTCCAGAACCTTAATTTTTATTTTATTTTTTTTAAGGATTTTGTTTATTTGAGAGAGAGAGAACACAAGTGGGAAGAACGGCAGAGGAAGAGGGAGAAGCAGACTCCCCACTGAGTAGGGAGCTGGCCCTGGGACTCAATCCCAGGACCATGGGATTGTTTCATGCAGAGAACGGAAAATATTTTCTATGTGATTTTAATTATTTTTTAAATTAGCTTTTTAGAGTCAGCAATGAATTATTTTGATTTAGATACTCTAAGTGTAATTTTCTTCTTTGAGCATATGATAAGATATATTTTATAAACTAAAGTGAAGAACCAGATGGTTTTATTCTGGTATGATACATGTTAATTTGTATGCCTTGTTTTCAACAACCGTGGGATTATGTTATATCCCATCATTGCCTTTTTTAGACTATTTTATAGACAGAACTAGAAATTCTGGTTATATAAAGCTATTCTAGCACAGGCGAGAAAGTAGGTCATTGTGACGGGGAGTATACCAAACCGCCCATTGGTTGCTATAGCAATGACCTACTTTAAGAAACTATTTCTGTTGATTCATGTTGAAATCATCTGTTGGAAATGGTATAAGGAAACTCATGGCATGTAGATTTTTTTTTTTTTTCTAATGGCAGTAAGTTAGTGATCTCTGGAGGTTTAAAAAAAAACTTTAATATTTTTAAAGCTAAGGAGTTTATTTTCTTACTTAACACCCATTCTATTTATTTTGAAGTGATGCAATTAGCAATGTAAATAACAGGAGAACTGTGCTTCTGTATAGCTAATATAATTATGCAAAGAGTTGTAGTGAGTTTTACTACCCTTTGGTCTTTAAAAACTAACCTGTTGCATGTGGTTAATAGCTTTATTAACTGAGCCTCCAAATGGGTATCGTAATATGCCATATTAAGAGAAGATCAGAAAATATGTTCCTGTTAAAAGTGTACCTTATGTATTTTCAAAGTATTATATTGAATTATTCCATTGAATATTAGAGGCCTGTTCTGAGGCACATGTAATATATAAAGGCTGAAATTGATGTGTTCTCTGGAACACACTGAATCTGAACTTTGGCAGAACTGACTCTTCCTGATTAAGGGTAAAGGATGAAAGGTTAGATTTTTATATAACACCCTTTCAAATGACATTATTATCCCTTTAGCACTGAAAAGAAATCTTACATGTCAATGAGTTGATACTTTGAACCTCTCGGATATTAGAGGTTTCATTTTTATGCTATTATCAAGGAAGGATTATATACTTAGATAAGTTGATTCAGGATCTTAATTGCACTGTGTCTTGTGTGTGTGTGTGTGTGTGTGTCTGTCTGTCTGTCTGTCTGTGTGTGTGTAATTTTAATCCTAGTGTTGTTAACATACAGTGTTATATTCATTTCAGGTCTAAATATAGCAATTCAGCAATTCCGTATATTACTCAATGCTCATCAAGATAAGTGTACTTTCAGTCCCCTTCCCTATTTCATCCATTCTCCCACCCACCTCCCCTCTGATAGCCATCTGTTCATTCTCTGTAGTTAGGAGTCTGTTTTTTGATTTGTCTCTTTCTTATCCCCTCCTTCGTTAATTTGTTTTATTTTTATTTTTTTAAATTTTTATTTATTTATGATAGTCACACACAGAGAGAGAGAGAGAGAGAGGCAGAGACATAGGCAGAGGGAGAAGCAGGCTCCATGCACCGGGAGCCCAACGTGGGATTCAATCCTGGGTCTCCAGGATCGTGCCCTGGGCCAAAGGCAGGCGCTAAACCGCTGTGCCACCCAGGGATCCCTGTTAATTTGTTTTATTTCTTAAATTCCACATATGAGTGAAATCCTATTGTTTTTCTCTGACTGGCTTATTTCACTTAGCATTATACTTTCTAGTTGGCTATATGTTATTGTAAATGCCAAGGTTTCATTCCTTTTTATGGTTGAGTAATATTCCATGGTATATCTAAATATATGTATATCTTCTTTATCCATCTTTTGATGGACACTTGGGCTGCTTTCATTGTTTGATTATTTTAAATAATGCTGTAATAAACAGGGGTGTGTGTAACCCTTTGAATTAGTGTTTTTGTATTTTTTGGGTAAATATCCAGTAGTGCAATCCTGGATTATAAAAAAGTTCTATTTTTAAACTTTTTATTTTATTTAAATTTTTAAATTTTTTATTTTAAACTTTTTGAGGAACCTCTATACTGTCTATAGCATGACTGCACCGGTTTGCATTCCCATCTCCAGTGCACAAAAGTTCCTTTTTCTCCCATCCTCACCAACACTTGTTTCTTGAGTTTTTGATTTTAGCCATACTCATAGGTGTGAGGTTGTTTGTCATTGTGGTTTTGATTTGCAGTTCCCTGATGATGCATGATGTTTATCTTTTCATGTATCTGTTGGCCATCTGGATGTCTTCTTTGAAGAAATGTCTATTCATTTCTTTTGCCCATTTTTAATTGATTATTTGTTTTTTGGGTGTTAAGTTCTTATATATTTTGCATACTAACCTTTTATTGGAATATGTCATTTTTAAATATCTTCATTCAGTAAGTTGTCTTTTAGTTTTATTAATTGTTTCCTTCTCTGTGGAGAAGCTTTTTATTTTGATGTAGTCCCAAAAGTTTATTTTTGCTTTTGTTTCCCTTGCTCCTGTTATATATCTATTCATGTTCACATTGCCTTGTCACTGGGAAAGATTTTCAATGACCCTTTGTTCAAAGTCACATTCAGGAGAAATTATGAATCTGAGACAATTCTCCATACAGATGTAAGCATCCAGCTAATTATCTTCTGTTGTCATGCCCAGGTATTTACATATAGAAATACATGTTACTTTTTTTTAGAAATATAAATTATTCCAAGAGGAGAATAATGATAACTTCTGCACTATCAAGTGCTAGTAATTCTACCAGGTGATTTTATAGTGTTTCTAGTTTTTTCAACAAACAAGATAACTCTATGGGTTTGGGCTTTTTTTAATTCTATTTTTAATTTTTTCAATAGGTTATATTGATCACATGGCATTCGTTTACTAAATATAGAAACCAAAACACAGGGTAAGAAAACTGCACAGTTAGGAAAGAGACATAGATACTAATTTGAAATACATCAGAAAGGGAAGAATACATAGATACTTAATTTCAAATACATCTGATGTATTTGAAATACATCAGAAGGTGATGTCTATATATGATAGCTATAATATAAAGTGAATATGAACATTTCTCTAGGATGAGGCCATTGTGTCCTGTGGTAGTTTAGATGATGGGGAAATTACTTTCACCTCAAAGTCTGAAGATTAATAGGATATGAACTTGAAGAGATCGAAATTGAAGAGAAGGAAATTCTAGGCTGAGGGAAGATCATGGAGCAAATTCCAGGAGAGTGGATATGTGGCAAGAAGGTAGTTTCGTATGGTGGGAAGGAAGGGGGAATGTAAGAAATGATCCTGGTGGGTATCCCTGGGTGGCTCAGCGGTTAGCGCCTGCCTTTGGCCCACGGTGTGATCCTGGAGTCCCACGTCGGGCTCCCGGCATGGAGCCTGCTTCTCTCTCTGCCTGTGTCTCTGCCTCTCTGTCTCTGTATCTCTCATAAATAAATAAATAAAATCTTAAAAAAAAAAAAAAAAAGAAAAGAAAAGAAAAGAAATGATCCTGGAACCCTAAGATAGTGGCCAAGCAAAATAATGTGTTCTTTTCCCTCAGAAAGATTTGGTGTAGGGATCCCTGGGTGGCACAGCGGTTTAGCGCCTGCCTTTGGCCCAGGGCGCGATCCTGGAGACCCGGGATCGAATCTCACGTCCGGCTCCCGGTGCATGGAGCCTGCTTCTCCCTCTGCCTGTGTCTCTCCCTCTCTCTGTCTCTCTCTCTCTCTGTGACTATCATAAATAAATAAAAATTAAAAAAAAGAAAGATTTGGTGTAGTACATAAAATGGATTAGAATAGGGAAGAGATGTTGGTAGGAAGGAGTTTTTAAGGCATTGCAATAAATAATACCAGCGAGAGATAACAAGGGCTAGAACACAAGTGGTATGAAGAAGGGGACCAAAAATAATAGATAACACATAATTGTGCTTATTATGGATCAGCCACTGCTCTGAGGGCTTCAAGTATATTAGTTAATTTAATTCTCACACATGCTGTGATATAGGTGCTATTACTATCCCAGTCACATAGGTAAGGAAAATTGCACTTTTCAGGATTTATTGAAGGACAGTAATTTGTTGCTAGACCTGTTAAATTATGTGACATCCATGTAATGGAATGGTATGAAACCATCAAAATTGATGCCATAGATGTCTATTGCTTTGAAAAGATATTTACTGTGTGTTAAGCCATGTTTGCAGTAGATACAGTATTTCTCAGTTTGTTTTACTCTGAAAGACTGTTCCTTATTAATTTTGTACCTTTTATGAAGTAAAAGAAAAAAAAAAAGCAAGCATGTTTCTCTCATCTTTACTCCCACCCCAAATTCCCACTCCCCAAAGGTAGCTGTTACTAATAATTTATAAGTATCCTGCCAATAATTTTCTTTTTTTTTTTCTTTTATTTATTATTTATGATAGTCACAGAGAGAGAGAGAGAGAGAGAGAGAGAGAGAGAGGCAGAGACACAGGCAGAGGGAGAAGCAGGCTCCATGCACCGGGAGCCCGATGTGGGATTCAATCCCGGGTCTCCAGGATCGCGCCCTGGGCCAAAGGCAGGCGCCAAACCACTGCGCCACCCAGGGATCCCGTATCCTGCCAATAATTTTCTTATGCACATATAGCATAAGTAAATATGTGCAAATTTTATCTTATGAAAATAATAGATGCATTTGGGTTTAGAAGTCACAGTGCAAAGGTACTATATTTTTTAAAGTACATATATTTGTATTTACTTCTCTGTATTTGGGTGTACTTCTTTAATTTTTATGTGAAATTACAATGCTGTAGATGATAACATCTGTGGAAGAAAAACATCATACTATGGAAGAAAAACAACATACTTAAATATATCTATTCCTTTGTTTTATGCAGTATCAAAACAAAATTCACTCTTTGGTTGCATTTTCCATTGTAGCATGTTGCTTTAGTCCATAGCATTCTCTACAGTGTTTTTGGTTCATAGGGTGTTTATTGAAAAGAATTAAGAATGTTTATTTAGCCTGTGAATAAGAAAGGGAAAAATAAGGCCAGTTATTAATTAATCCAGGCTTACTTGTTTATTTTATGCATTAATCAGGTTTTTTTTTCTTTTCCCATTTTTTTTCCATCTGTCATTGACCTGTTTCACCATATGGAAACATTTCCATTCTGAAACTAATGGTACAAAAGAGATTTGAGGATTATATCTGCCTTGGATTATCCTTCCAGGACATTTTAGTTTTGTACTGTTTAAGAAAATGTAAATTTGCTAGTTCATTCAACTTCTTAATTTTTTATCTGACTGCTACAGTGTAAAAAAACTTTTATCAAGCAAATACATAAAATTAGATGCTTTCTAATAAACATCACCAAACATGATAAATTATTCAATTATGGATAATTTTCTAAAAATCAGGTACTTTTGTATTGATTTAACAATAACAATCTTCTCCCCCAAAGTATTTGTGCATTTGTGGGGGTAGGTTGGGGTAGGGGTCAGTGTTAGAGCAGTGACTGGTTCCAAACAGTCAGGTTTTGGAACAGGAACAGTCAGGAACAGTCAGGCTGGTTCCAGACAGAGCAGGTATGAGGTAAAACATAAATGTGAAGATAGAAGAGTTTATTTCCTATTTGTTTAAAGACAATTATGCGGCATCCTAAAAGTGGTATGATGGGAGTCCTCAGTGAAAAGAATATCAAACTTGACTAAGTATACTGATGTTACTAATAACTACAACTGTAAAAAATTAACAAAACTTTCTTGATGAAATGATGGGATCAGAATAGGCAGATGATTTAGACTGAACAACTTCCTAGAATAATGGTGTCCGGTAGAACTTTCTGCAGTGATGGAAATGTTCTTCACCTGTGCTGTCCAATATGGTACGACTAGGCACACATGTGGCTGTTGAGAGGCCTTAAAGTGTGGCAAGTGTGACTGAGAAACTGAACTGTTAATTTTGATTAAATTTAAATGACTATATGTTCTTAGTAGCTACCGTATTGAACAACACATTTCTGAAACATGCCTTTCATTCATATTTACTACTCACAAGTAAGACACAATCACTATTCTCAGAGACCATGTGGCCTGTGGAAAAGGCATACAAATATTTAACCTTGCGATCAGATACATGAAAGAAGCAGAATAAAGAGGAAATAAGATATGTCCAGCTGAGGGGAATAAAATCTACATGAAATGTTAGAGAAATTAACATGAGGCAAACAGGTTGAATTTTCCAGGGGTGACCTCTTTTTCAGATTTGCCCTTAGAGACTGCTCCATTTCTTCACAATAAAAGATGTACAGTAAGCAGTCTTTTGGTGCTGCCCCAGAATTTCCCAACATATCTATCATGTGTAAATCTTGTTGATACTTATTTCATTGAGAAAGATCCATCTGTCTCGTGGAGTTTTTCTTTTTTAATTAACCTGGAATTAACTGAGTTAATGCCACATAATTTAACAACTTATTATCAGTTTTTTTAATTATATAAGAAACTTGAAAATTGGCATTATGTTTTCTCTCTCTTAGATGATTACAATATCCCCTAATACTCAAATTCTTAAATTACTCGCTTGGAGTGATTAAATAGGATGTTTCCATTTTTTTTTCAGTAGAAAAAAATGTTCTAGATTTTTCAAAGTGGCTTCTCTGTTTGAACCTGAGTTCATTTCATCAATGAAACAAATCACTTCATTTAATTATATAATTTTTATGTTTACAAATTAATATTGCTAACATTCACTCACTATTATTTAAATGGAAGTTAGTGATTTAATTTAGGGATTATATTAAAACACCGAGAAACTTGTAATTAAAAGATTATAAATATAATTTCTGAAAATAGTAATTTATAGGTCAGTTAGAAATAAGATAACAAGAGATAATAAAATTATGAGGTTGGCATATCAATTTTTAGAATAATATGCTTTTGTAATACTTTATCTTCTAAACATGCATGTTTAAGAATTTTAATATTTTTCTCTGTAGATTTTTGCTTCAATGTCTTGAAGACCTTGATGCCAATCTGCGAAAGTTAAACTCTCGTCTGTTTGTGATTCGTGGACAGCCAGCAGATGTGTTTCCCAGGCTTTTTAAGGTAATCTTAAAAATCTTTGCATAAAGTAATAATCTTTTGTCAGAGAAGACACATATTTGTTTTTGTTTTTTTTTTTTTTCACATATTTGATATATAAAGTATTTGAGGTAATTTAAGTTTTGGGAAATTCTTTTTATTTAATAAAAGTTTCACATGGCAGAATCAGACAGTGAAAAAAGTGATTTACAATGAAAAGTTAAATCTTCCTTCTGCCTTAAAGTGCTAGTTCCCTTCCCAGAAGCAACAACTACTACCAATTTCTTATGTATGCATTAGAAATTTTTTTTGCATTAATAAGACTATAGGGGGTGGGAGTGAATGGGTGACGGGCACTGGGGGTTATTCTGTATGTTAGTAAATTGAACACCAATAAAAAATAAATTAAAAAAAAATAAGACTATATATGTGCATGTATCTGTATCTATTTATCTAATACCTGTAGGTCCATCAATATATATAAATCTGCATTTATGTGTGTTACCATCCCCCTTTCTAATAACAAAGATAGGACACACATATTTTACACCATATGTGCCATGCTTAGCAAATGCTAAGCGAAATAAGTCATAGACAAATACCATATGACATCATTCCTATGTGGAGTTTAAGAAACAAAACAAGCAAGCAAAGGAAAAAAAAAATCAAGAAAACAGACTCTTAACTATAGGGAACAAACTGATGGTTACCAGAGAAGAGGGGATGGTGGGGGGTAAGGGATGGGTGAAATAAATTAAGTGATGGGGATTAAGGAGTGCTCTTGTGATGAGCACTGAGTGGTGTATAGAATTGTTGAATCGCTGTATTGCACCCCTGAAACTAATATAACAGTGTATATTAACTATATTGGAATTAAGATAAAAAAGATAAAAACAAAAATATCACAAAACTTTTATTTACTTGTTTTAAAAAAATTAAGTCAGCAAGTTTTTTGTGATTTTTGTTTTAAGGTTTCTTTTACCTAAATTAACATATTATTGGATCAGACTACCTTTTGCATTTAGATGCTGTCCTGGTCTTTATTGGTTTGGCAGAAAAGCAGTGATTTCCACTTGGGCCATAAAATACTGTTACATAAAAATACACACAGACACATGGAGTGCTTACTGTTTTATTCTGATTTATCCTTGGGCTACATATCATATAAAATATGACTTAGGAAAACTTCATTCCAGATTATATACTATGTATAGAGCTGTAGAGGGAATTAATTCCTTTTTTTTATTGCTTCGATGTTTTTATTTTTACTTTTTGTTTAGAGATGCTACATGCATGTGTTTTTTTAAAAAAATAAATAATAAATTAAAAAGAGCCTGAAAGGATATACAATAAAAAACAGGTCTCCTTCCCACCCTGTACCCTCACACCACCACCTCTCTGAGGGAAAATATACTTATTTTGTTGGTAACCAGCTGACTCATTTATATTATTGTCTCTGGTTTTATTATTTTAGTACAGAAAATAGAATTTCTAATAGGTAAGTAATCTGGGACACGTGGGTGGCTCAGCGGTTGGGCGTCTGCCTTTGGCTTAGGGTATGATCCCGGGGTCCCAGGATCGAGTCCCACACTGGACTCTTTGCGTGGAGCCTGTTCTCCCTTTGCCTATGTCTCTGCCTTGCTCTCTCTGTCTGTCATGAATAAATAAATAAAGTCTTTAAAAAGAAATAGATAACTAATCCTGTTTCCCACTTGGGAGGTGAAACTGCTTTAGGTGTTTGAGATGACAGTCGTTCCAGTAGTGATGTTTAGTATGTATCTTCTCCTCTCTGGAGCATTCACTTATTCTATTTTTATTGAGTAGATTTAGGGATAGAGTCAGAGCATTTTTATATACACGTATTTATATATATGTCTGATAAACTGTTGTATTTTCTGGTGTGTTTTCTAACTTAGAATTTTTCCCAGTTCTGAACTTATATGGGGCTTTTTTTTAAACTTTTTTTTCTGTTCTGAAGAAATGATAAACTTAGCAGATACCAATGTAGGATACACTATTAATCATATGAAATTTACATAAATTATTATTATGCAATTAAATCTTCCACATCTTCCACATTTGGTCCCAGAAAGGTAAGCTGCCAAAACCATGTACATTCTAGGCCTGGCAGAAACTTTTTTTGTAAAGATTTTTATTTATTCATGAGACAGAGAGAGAGAGAGAGAGAGAGACAGGCAGAGGGAAGAGCAGGCTCCCTGGGGGCAGCCCGGTGTAGGACTCGATCCCAGAACCCCTGGGATCACATCCTGAGTCAAAGGCAGACGCTCAACCACTGAGCCACCCGGGCACCCCTGGCAGAAACTTCAATGAAGAGTTTAAACATTAAAACATTCTCACTATATCCAAGAAACAGGGACTAAAGTCTTTATGGATGATTTCACTGAATTGTAACAAAAGTTTTATTCAAAATCACAGAATAAATCAAAGTACATCTACAGCCACTAACATTTCACATGCATAAAATTTATATTATGCTTTTTGAGTTATTTTTGATTCTTGCTCTATTATTCTATAGCACATGCTTATTTGTTTTTTTTTTAATTTTTTAAAATTTAAATTCCATTTGCCAACATCATATAACACCCAGGGTTCATCCTATGAAGTGCCCTTCTCAGTGCCCATCACCCAGTCACCCCCCCCACTCTCCTCCCCTTTTGCAACCCTTTGTTTCCCAGAGTTAGGAGTTTCTCATGGTTTGTCTTCCTCTGTTTTTTCGCCACTCAGTTTTTCCCTCCTTTCCTTTATAATCCCTTTCACTATTTCTTATATTCCACATATCAGTGAAACCATATGATGATTTTCTTTCTCCGATTGACATCTCACTCAGCATAATACCCTCCAGTTCCTTACATATTGAAGCAAATGGTAGATATTCGTCCTTTCTGATGGCTGAGTAATATTCCATTATATATATATATATACACACACACACACACCACATCTTCATTATCCATTCATCTGTCAAAGGACATCTTGGCTCCTTCCACAGTTTGGCTATTGTCGACATTGCTGCTATAAACATTGGGGTGCAAATGTCCCATCATTTCACTACATCCATCTTTGGGGTAAGTACCCAGTAGTGCAGTTGCTGGGTCGTAGGGTAGCTCTATTTTTAACTTCTTGAGAAACTTACGCACTGTTTTCCAGAGTGACTGTACCAACTTAACATTCCCACCAACAGTGCAAGAGGGTTCCCCTTTATCCACATCCTCTCCAACATTTGTTGTTTCCTGTCTTGTTCATTTTAGCCATTCTCACTGGTTTGAGGTGGTATCTCATTGTGGTTTTGATTTTTATTTCCCTGATGGCAAGTGATGTGGAGCATTTTTTCATGTTCTTATTGGCTATGTGTAGGTCTTCTTTGGAGAAATGTCTGTTCATGTCTTCTGCCCATTTCAAGACTGGATTGTTTGTTTCTTGGGTGTTGAGTTTGATAAGTTCTTTATAGATCTTGGATACTAGCCCTTTATCTGATATGTCATTTGCGAATATCTTCTCCCATTCTGTAGGTTGTCTTTTAGCTTTGTTGATTGTTTCCTGTGCTGTGCAGAAGCTTTTTATCTTGATGAAGTACCAGTAGTTCATTTTTGCTTTTATTTCCCATCATAAGATGGGTCTTGCAAGAAGTTGCTGTGGCCAAGTTCAAAAAGGGTGTTGCCTGTGTTCTTTAGTATTTTGATGGATTTTTGTCTCACATTTAGATCTTTCAGCCATTTTGAGTTTATCTTTGTGTATGGTGTAAGAGAATGGTCCAGTTTCATTCTTCTGTATGTGACTGTCCAATTTTCCCAACACCATTTATTGAAGAGTCTTTTTCCCAGTGGATATTCTTTCCTGTGTTGTCAAAGATGAGTTGACCATAAAGTTGAGAGTCCATTTTTGGGTTCTCTATTCTGTTCAATTGATCTATCTGTTTTTGTGCCAGTACCATACTGATGATCACAGCTTTGTAATACAGCCAGAAGTCAGGCATTGTGATGTCCCCAGCTTTGGTTTTCTTTTTCAACATTCCTCTGGCTATTTGGGGTCTTTCTGATTCCATACAAATTTAAGATTATTTGTTCCAACTCTGAAGAAAGTCTGTGGTAGTTTAATAGGAATTGCATTGAATGTGTAAATCGCCTTGGGTAGCATAGACATTTTCACAATATTTATTCTTCCAATCCATGAGTGTGGGATGTTTTTCCATTTCTTTGTCTTCCTCAATTTCTTTCAGAAGTGTTCTGTAGTTTTTAGAGTATAGATCCTTTACCTCTTTGGGTTAGGTTTATTCCTAGGTACCTTATGGTTTGGGGTGCAATTGTGAATGGGATTGATTCCTTAATTTCTCTTTCTTCAGTCTCATGGTTAGTGTATAGAAATCCCACTGGTTTCTGGGCATTGATTTTGTATCCTGCCACATTGCTGAATTGCTGTATGAGTTCTAGCAATTTTGGGGTGGAGTCTTTTGGGTTTCCTATTTACAGTATCATGTCATCTGCAAAGAGGGAGAGTTTGACTTCTTTGCCAATTTGAATGCTTTTTCTTTCTGTTGTCTGATGGCTGCGGTTAGGACTTCTAGTACTATGTTGAATAGCAGTGGTGAGAATGGACATCCCTGTCATGTTCCTGATCTTAGGGGAAAGGCTCTCAGTGTTTCCCCATTGAGAATGATATTCACTATGGGCTTTTCATAAAGGTTTTTATGATACTGAGAAAAATTCTCTTTATCCCTACGCTTTGAAGAGTTTTAATCAGGAATGGATGCTGTATTTTGTCAAATGCTCTCTTTGCATCTATTGAGAGGATCATATGGTTCTTGTCTTTTCTTTTATTGATGTGATCTGTCACGTTGATTGTTTTATAAATGTTGAACCACTGCACATGCTTATTTGAATAAGAGATTAATTCAGCAGATAGTGATTGAGTGCCTATTATGTACAAGACAGAGTTCAAGGGGGTATGGATATTCTCGTGAACCAAAGAGAAGTCATTCCTACCTTGGCAGAGCTTATATGATAGTGGGAAGGAGGCAGATAATAAACTAGTAAATATGCAATGTCAGGCAGTAATAGGTGCTAAAATAAAGTGTGGGATATTAAGTGCTGAGGTGAGGGAAGGGTAATTACTTTATATGGAATCATGGGAAGCTTAACTTCTAAGATGATCTATATGGCAAACATGTGAAGAGACTGAGCCATGTAAATATCTGGAGTGTGATATTGTGAATCCACAACATTTTGCACCTTGTTCCATCAAAAGGTCAAGTTTAAATATGGGGTGGCCATATAACTTATTTTGACCAACTGCCAAGGACGACACTGAGTTCCAAATCCTAAGCCTCAAGCAACATTGAAGTCTGCCTTTGCCCTTTTAGAATGCTTTTTGTATCATGCAGAGAGTATTGGCTAAAATATCAAATTATGGGAGACTGTGTAGAGATAGAGGGCCAATCAACAGCCAGCACGAACGTCTGAGATGTAGAAGAGAGATTATTTTAGATCCTTTAGGCTCTGCCAAGCTGTCAGCTGATTGCAAGCTCATTTGTGAGCCCAGGTGAGATCAACAGAACCACACCATCTAGTTAATTGACAGACTTGTGAGGATCATTTTGAGCTGCTAAGATTACTGTAACATGGGGAAAGAATGTTGTAGGCAAAGGGGACAGGAGTTACAAAGGCCTTCATATGGAAGTGTGCTATGACTTGTTTAGGAACAACAAGAAGGCTAGCATGACTAGAAGCAGTGAGTGAAAAGCACAGAAAGGGTCAAAGAGGTTGCAAGGAGCCAGATCACAGGACTCTGTTTATAGACCATGTTTAAAAGTTTGGCTGTTACTCTGAGTGAAATGGGATGCCGTAGAAATTTTTGAGTAGGAGTGATATGATTTCACTTATGTTTTCTTTTTTTTTCTTTATTATTGAAGTATAACTGACATTCAATTTTTTTTTTTTTTTTTTAATTCGACAGAGAGAGAGGCAGAGACACAGGCAGAGGGAGAAGCAGGCTCCATGCAGGAAGCCTGACGTGGGACTCGATCCTGGGTCTCCAGGATCACACCCCGGGCTGCAGGTGGCGCTAAACCGCTGCACCACTGGGGCTGCCCTTGACATTCAATGTTATATTAGTTTCAGGTATAGAGCATATCAGCTTAACAATTCTATATATTAGTGCTATATATTAGTGTAAGTGTGGTCATCGTCTGTCACCATACAGTGTTATATATTATTGATGATATTCTCTATGCTGTACCTTTTGATCTCCATGACTTATTTATTTTATAACTGGAAGTTTGTATCTGTTAATCTCCTTTATCTATTTTGTTCCTTTTCCTACCCACCTTCCATCTGGCAACCACCACTTTGTCCTCTGTATTTAAGAGTCTGTTTGGTTTGTTTGTTAATTGCTTTGTTTTTTAGATTCCATAAATAAGTGAAATCATATATTTGCCTTTCCCTGTCTTACTTATTTCACTTAGAATAATATACTCTAGGTCCATTTGTATTGTTGTAAATGGCAAGATTTCATTCTTTTTTGTGACTGATATTCTAGTGTGTTTGTGTGTGTGTGTGTGTGTATGTATAGACACACATGCAACATCATCTTTATTCATCCATCTATCAGCAGATACTTAGGTTGCTTCTGTATCTTGACTGTTATAAATCATGCTGCAGCAAACATAGAGGTACATATATCTTTTGAATTAGTGTTTTCATTTTCTTTGGGTAGATACCCAGTAGTGGAATTACTGGATCATACGGTATTTCTATTTTTAATTTTATGAGGAACCTCTATACTGTTTTCTGCAGTGGTCGCACTAGTCCATATTCCCACCAACATTGCATCAAGGTTTCTTTTTCACCACAGTCTTGCCAACACTTGTTATTTCTTGTCTTAATACTAGCCATCCTGAATGGTGTGAGATGATATCTTATTTGTGGTTTTGATTTGCATTTCCCTGATGATGAGTTATATTGAGCATCCTTTTTTTTTTTTGTATCTGTTGGCCATGTGTATATTTTCTTTGAAAAATGTTTATTCAGATCCTTTAACCATTTTGTAAATTTAAATTTAATTAATTAATGTATAGTATATTATTCATTTCAGAGAGAGAGTTTAATGATTGATTCATCAGTTGCATATAATACCCAGTGCTCAGGACATTAAGTGCCCTCCTTAATGCCATAAGAGACTCTTAGCTATAGGAAACAAACTGAGAGTCATTTGGCCATTTTAAATCAGATTTTTGAGGGGGATTTTGATGTTGAGTTTTATAAGCTCTTTATATATTTTGGATATATCATTTGCAAATATTGTCTTCCATTCAGTAGATTGTCTTTTTTGTTTTGTTCATTTCCTTCATTGTGCAGAGCTTTTTATTTTGGTGTATTCCCAATAGTTTATTTTTTATCTTTATTTTTTTCCAATAGTTTAATTTGCTTTTGTTTTCCTCGTCAGAAGAGACATTCATAAATATGTTGCTAAGGCTAATATCTCAACAATGAGAAGAAAGTGAATATGCCACAAAATCATGGGTTGGTTTTTTTTAACCTACTAGGGAGTTGAGGCCACAGAGAAACCTAAACTAAATTCCTTAAAGAGATGAACCTTTCATAGAAAAGAGACTCATGTCTCTATCCATGGGGACACAGCAGAAAAAGAAGGGAATCCACTATAGTTGAGAGTAAAAAGAAACCAGTCAAAATCTACCAAGCTTTTCATGGTCACATGTGGAATCTGACACTTGTGGAACAATAGTAAATGGCCTAACATATGTATAATTATAGACCTAGGAAAAAAGAGGGGAAAGAGAGTGGGACAGAAAAAAAATGTTGGAAGATACAATGATTAAGAATTTTCTAAATTTTTTTTCAAATATTTTATTTATTTATTTGAGACAGAGAGCACACATGTGAGGAGGAGGGGAGAAGCAGGCTCCCTGCTCAGCAGGGAGCCTGATGCAGGGCTCCATCCCAGGACCTGGAATTATGACCTGAACTGAAGGCAGATGCTCAACCGACTGAGTCAACCAGGTGCCCCAAGAATTTTCTAAAATTGATAAAAGTTGACACTTGACAGTGTCAAGTCAAGATGCGCAACAAAACCCCAAACAGCATAAATGTAAAGAAAACCACATATTGCCACATCAAAGTCAATTAACTGAAAACCAAAATTAGAAAATTCTATAAGCAGCCAGAGGAGAAAAGACATATTCAGGGAGCCACAATAAGAATGTTAGTGTTGTTTGTTTGTATCGGAAACAGTTGAGTCCAGATGGTACTTGAATGACATCTTTAAAGAACTACAAAAGGGATGCCTGGGAGACTCATTTGGTTGAGCATCCAACTCTTGGTTTCATCTCAGGTCATGATCTCGTGGGTTGTGAGATTGAGCCCTGCATCAGCTCCTTACTCAGTGGGTAGTCTGCTTGAAAAATTCTCAAAAAAAATAAAAAAAAAAAGAAAAAAGAAAAAGAAAAATTCTCTCCCTTTGCCCCTCCCTTCACTTGAGTACTCTTTCTAAAAATAAATAAATCTTTTAGAAAAAAAGAACTACAAACAATTTTGTTAACTTAGCGGAAATATTCATTAAAAAAAAAAAAAGTAGGGATCCCTGGGTGGCGCAGCGGTTTGTTTGGCACCTGCCTTTGGCCCAGGGCGCGATCCTGGAGACCCGGGATCGAATCCCACGTCGGGCTCCCGGTGCATGGAGCCTGCTTCTCCCTCTGCCTGCGTCTCTGCCTCTCTCTCTCTCTCTCTCTCTCTCTCTCTCTCTCTCTCACTGCGTGCCTATCATTAAAAAAAAGAAAAAAAGAAAAAAAGTAGTGGTGCCTGGGTGGCTCAGTCAGTTAAGCATCCAGCTCTTGATACTGGCACAGGTCATGATGTCAGGGTTTTGAGAAGCCCTGTGTCATGCTCTGAGCTCAGGGGGGAGTCTGCTTGAAATTTTCTTTCCCTCTGCCCTCCCCCAAAATGAATAAATAATTAATTTTTTAAAAAAGGAAGAAGGTAGTCTACGTACCATTATGAATGTGCCTGATCTTGTCTGATCTTAGAAGCTAAGCAATTAGTACTTGGATAGGAGTCTGCCTGGGAATACCTACCTGGTGCTGTAGGCATAGCTAGCTAGCTAGCTAGCTACCTACCTACCTGGTGCTGTAGGCATAAATAGATAGCTATCTGGTGTTGTAGGGATAGATTAGATAGATAGATAGATAGATAGATAGATAGATAGATAGATGATAGAAAGATTGATTTAAAAAAGTAAGATGAAGGCATTTTCAGGTAGACAAAAACAGAACAATTCATTTCCACAGATTTATACTATACAAAATACTAAAGGAAGCTCTGCTAGGTGAAAGGAAGTTATTCTAGATGAAAGACAGGATCTGCAAGAAAGATGAAAGAGCACTAAATATGTGGGTAAATATAAAAGACCAACCTTTTTGTTATTTTTAGTTATGTTATTTATCCTATTTTCTTTAAAAGACTATTAACAGGTTAAAACCAACTAATAGCAGTGAATTCTAGGAGATAATACCGATATTAAAGGCTTATAACATACAAAAGTAAAATTTATAAAAGGACCACACAAGATGGAAGCAAAAGAAATACAAGTATCTATAAGTTCTTATATTATTCAATAGTAATATATGATTTGAAGGTAGACAGTGATAAGAATGCACAGTGATCTAAAATAGCATAAAGAGCTATTTGAAAAAAGTTAATAGAGTTTAAAATGGAATACTAAAAATACTTGACTCATTCAAATGAAAGCAGATGGATAAATTTAAGCTCAGCTATATCAATTTTATTCAGTGTAAATGGTCTACTTTAAGCTCACCATTTAAAAGGCACAAGTTGTCAGACTGGATAAAGAATAAGCAAGAACCCAAATGTATACTGATTAGAAGAGACATTTTCAAAATATGAAGAGGGACACCTGGGGGGCTAAGTCAGTTAAGCTCCCAGCTCTTAGTCAGTTAAGCTCCCAACTCAGGTCATGATCTCAGGGTCCTGGGATGGAGCCCTGTGTTGGGCTCCTTACTCAGCGGGGAATCTGCTTAAGGATTCTCTCATCCTCTCCCTTTGCCCTTCCTCCTACTCATGCTTTCTCTCTCTCTCTCAAATCAATACATCTTTAAAAAATATAAATAAGAATATGAAAAACAGATGCAGGTTTCTAGCTGTAGAATGAATAAGTCACAGGAATAAAAGGCACAGCATAGGGAATGTAGTCCATGATATTGTAATAGTAATAGTGTTTTTTAATCACAGATGGTAGCTACATTTGTGGTAAGGATAGTATAACATATAGAGAATTTGAATCAGTATGTTGTAGGTCTGAAACCAGTGTAGCATTTTGTATTAACTCTACTCAGATAAAAAATAATTAACAGTTTGAAATGAAAAAGATGTAAACAGTAAGCATAAGGAAGCCGAATTCAAGACAAAATTATCGGGATGCCTGCGTGGCTCAGTTGTTGAGCGTCTGCCTTTGGCTCAGGGCTTGATCCCTGGTATGGGGATTGTGTCATGCGTCAGGCTCCCTCGAGGAGCCTGCTTCTCTGACTACCTATGTCTCTGCCTCTCTCTGCATCTCTCATGAATAAATAAATAAAATCTTAAAATATATATATATGAGAAATTAAGAGCAATCTTACATCAAGAAGATATAACCATTATAAATGTATATATGTACCAACTAACAGTATAAAATATGTTAATCTCAAACTGGTAAACTCTGTTACTGATAGAATATAAAAAAATTAATGAAGATATGGATAATATGAATAATGCTATCAACCACGTTGGTGTACTAATATTTGCAGAACACTATGCCCCAAAACTACACTTTTTTTTTTAGTGCATATGAAATACTAAGACCATATGTTCAGCCACAAAACATATCAATAATTTTTTAAAAACTGGCATCTTTTATAGAATATATTATTTGACTTTAATAGAATGAAATAAATAGTAAGAAATGTTTTTAAAATATTAAACTTTAACTTGCTATTAAAAAACAAACATTTATGGGATTCAGCTACAGCAGTGCTTTGAGGACAATTAATAGCTTTTAGCACTCTATTAGAAAAAAAATCAAAGAACTAAGTCCACCTTAAAAATAGAAAAAAAGAATAAATCAAGCCTAAAGTATAGTAAGTAGAAGAAAGGGAATAATAAACAGAGGAATGGAAATCAATGAAACAAAGCAGGCAAACAATAAAGAAAATAAATTGCAATACTCAGTTTATTGTCTCTCAGTTCTAATCTATCCTTCTAGGTCCTGCTTTGTGATAGTGAAGCTGGATGCTGTTAATATTTCTCCTTTGTCAGCTGGCTTGATGCTAGGTTATGTCAACAGATGTTGGTAGTTCTCTGCAAAGTCATAATAGGAGAAAAGTGGCTTTCCTTATTGGTAGCCCTATGCTTTTTTCTTGGGACATTAGCCAGCAGTTGAGCATGTGGGAGACCCAGTAGTATTTATTTCAGCTTCCCTTTTGGACAAGCCCCTGCCTAACCACATCCTCTGGCAAATTTCCCTGCCCCCAGGCCACTTACACAGACCAACTCCAGCTCACCTATACCCTGTAGGAAGTTTTTCAGCCACCCAAGGTGCTATTCCTATGAACCAGGTCTGCCTAGCCCTTTGGCAAGTTCTTTCTCTCCAGGGAAGGTTTTGTGTTATTGTGGCAGCAAAACCCAGGCATTGAGGTGTGAATATCAGTGGAGGGTTCTTTTCTTAATTTCTTAGTAGCTGCATTCTGCAATTGCTAATTTTGGACACCGTAGACAACAGAAGCCACATAAGCAATTGTAAATTTTCTAATCGCCACATTAAAAAAAGTAAAAAGAAACAGACAAAGTTAAGGTTAAGAATATATTTTACTTAAAAAATATATTTAACCCAGGATATCAAAATATTTTCCTTTCAATATAAGATGATTATTCAAATTGTAAGCTATTTTAAGTTTTTTTCATATGAAATCTTTGAAATCCAGCATATATTATATGCTTACAGCACATCTCTGTTCCAGCTACCTACATTTCAACTGCTCAGAAGCCACTTCTATGGCTAGTGACTATATACCATATTGGATAGTGTACCCTTAACTCATTCTTTTTACTCTTTGTCATTGTTGACCACCTTTTACTTGCTAATAATCCTTTATATTAAATTTTCTGTGTTCAAACTGCTGATGTTTCTTTTCCTGACTGAATGAACCCTGATTGATTCAGTCAGCAAAGCCAAAAGCTAGGTCTTCGAAAAGATTAAATTGATAAACTACTAACAATATTGATCAGGGTGAAAAAGGAGAAAATTACTTTTATCAGGAATAAAAAGGGGGATATCAATAGAGATTCTCTAAATTTCAAAAGGATACTAAAAGATGTTAAAACATAATGCCAATAAATTATATGACTAAGATGAAAAATTTCTTGAAAGTAGGAGTTGTAAAAGTTTCAGAAAAAAATGAATAGCCCTATTTTAGTATATGTGCTGCTGAAGCAAGCACAAATAGCCCTATATCTCTTAAAGAAATTGAACTTATAGGGGCGCCTGGGTGGCTCCATTGGTTAAGCATCTGCCTTTGGCTCAGGTCATGATCCTAGTGTCCTGGGATCGAGCCCCACATTGGGCTCCCTGCTCAGCCTGGAGCCTACTTCTTCCTCTCCCCCCTGCCTGCCACTCTGCCTATGTGTGTGCTTACTCTGTCTCGTTCTCTCTCTCTCAACTAAAATCTTTTTTTTTTTTTAGAAATTTTTAAAAATTTTATTTATTTATTAGGCAGAGGGAGAAGCAGGCTCCACACAGGGAGCCTGATGTGGGACTCAATCCCAGGACACCAGGATCACGCCCTGAGCCAAAGGCAGGTGCTTAACCACCGAGCCACCCAGGCGTCCCTCAAATAAAATCTCTTAAAAAAAAATTGAGTTTGTAATTGAAAACCTTCCTTATAAATAAAACTCCAGGCCCAAGATTGCTTTAGATGTGAATTCTATCACGTATTTGAGAAAGAAATCATACCAGTTTTACAACACCTTTCAGAAAACATAGGAAAATGTAGGGAACAATTCCCCAAAACACTTATTTTATGAGACCAGCATAACTTTAACACCATACTCTAATATCAAAACCCGAGGAAGAAATCTTAAGAAAAAAAAGTAAGGATAGCCAGTGTCCCCCAGAAACAGGCTCATATCCTTAACAATATATTAATAAATTGAAATTAGCAATATTTTAAAATAATACTACCTCAATTTTTCCCAGGAATACAAAGTTGGTTTAACATTATAAAAATCAATTAAAGTAATTCTTCCTATTAAAAGAAAAAAGGAAAAGCTATTACAGTTATCACAATAGATGAAGAAAAAGCATTCAGCATCCATTTATGGTTTGCTTAAAACTAGGAATAAGCAAACTAGGAATATAAACTTGGTAAATATTAATTTGATAAAGGCTGTCTTTTAAAAAAAAAGTTTACCTATTTGAGAGAGCATAATGAATGAGAACACGAGTAGGTGGAGAGAGACAGAGGGAGAAGAAGAAACAGGCTCCCTGATGTGCAGCTTGATCCCAGGAGCCTGGGATCATGATCTGAGCTGACAGCAGACATTTAACCAACGGAGCCACCCAGGTGCTCTGATAATGATGGTCGACTAAAAACATAGCTAACGTCATTCTTAATGGTAAAATACCGAGTGCTTTCCACCTAAGATAGGGAGCAATCAAGGATATAAACTTTCACTACCAACTGAAAGCCTTGCAAGTGGAATTGGAGAAGAAAGAGTAGATAATTAGTTTACTAACTTACCCTCATCCCCATATTCTCTACCATAGCATTATGTTTTTTTCTAATAGTTATTATGTATTTACTTCTTAAATTTACCTTTGTGTTGCCAGTCTTCCTGTAAGCTCCAAGAGGGAGGGACCTAGCATTGTATCCCCCTGTAATAAGAACTATAATATTCATGTATGAATTAATACATTTAATGTTTGGGGAACCTTCTCTTCCCTAGCTTTTCGTTTTTCTTTTTTCTTTTTCTTTTTTTTTTGTGCGCGCGTGGGCTTTTTTTTTTTTTTTTTTTTTTTGCTTTTCGTTTTTCTTATGGAGAGATGTTCACTAATTTATCCCCAAGGAAGAAGTAAAAGATTTCATTGATCAGTTTAGTAAAAGGAGCTAGATGAGTATAGCTCAGATTGTACCTTTTCTTCTCAGTGGCTGAGAGCACACATCCTCTTCTTTTCTCCTGTGTGATAAGTTTTATGGGGGTAGTATATACTGCAGGGAAGGTGCTGCTTATCATTGGATGGGTTAATCTCTTTAATTCTGGGGTGAAATATTAGCAAGCTTACCTGCCCGTAAACCTATTATGTTTTCTCCAATTTATCTTTACTAGTAATGTTGTCTATATTTTGATTCCCTTCCTTTTCAAAAGTGTTATTGACTTATTTTAAACTCTACCATTTATCTAAAAACTAAAAAAAAATTTATAAAAAAAATCATAAAATTATAAACTATTTAGGAAAAAAGTTGTAGCATATATGGCAGAGAAAGGTTGAATTCATTAAAATTTAGAGCGCTCGGGGATCCCTGGGTGGCGCCGCGGTTTGGCGCCTGCCTGTGGCCCAGGGCGTGATCCTGGAGACCTGGGATCGAATCCCATGTCCGGCTTCCCGTGCATGGAGCCTGCTTCTCCCTCTGCCTGTGTCTCTGCCCCCCCACCCCTGTGACTATCATAAATAAATAAATGAATAAATTAAAAAAAAATTTAGAGAGCTCTTACAAGTCCGCAAGAGAAAAATTCACTGTGCTAGAAAACCAAGCAAACATAAGTTGCAGCTCACCAAAGAAGAAGTATACAAATGGCTAGTAATAATAGCTGCCATTCATTGAGGACTTACTGTGTACTATGTCCTTAACAATTTACATGTATTATTTAATCTTTCAGCAACCCTGTATGATTTTTTTTCATTTTACTGCAGCAAACACATAGTGTTTATTATGTGGTAGGTACTCTCTAAGCACATTACTCACGTTCTACTCATTTTATAGGTGAAGAAGCAGGCATAAAGAATTTAGCCATTTGTGCAAATAGTTGAGCCAGTCTTTGAACTCAGGTCTGACTTTAGATCCTGTGATTTAAACTACTATTCTATACTAGCAGTATAGAAACAAAGTAATATAATGCTTTCCCACCCTTATTTTAATTTTGTTTCTAAATTTCAAAAACAATACATGATTGTTCTAACAAATGTGAACAGTGCAACAGTGTGTAAAATAAAAATAATTCCCTTTTGCACTCTGAAATTTCAAAGCTAACAGCTATCCAAAGGTAACAGCTATCCATGACTTGGTATGCATTCTTCAAAATGTTCAAGGAAGGAAAATGTTTAAAATGAGATATTATTTTTCTGTCTATACCATGTGTATTTGTTAGTAGTTTATTTTATTTTATTTTTTTTATTTATTTATGATAGTCACAGAGAGAGAGAGAGAGGCAGAGACACAGGCAGAGGGAGAAGCAGGCTCCATGCACCGGGAGCCCGATGTGGGATTCGATCCCAGGTCTCCAGGATCGCGCCCTGGGCCAAAGGCAGGCGCCAAACCGCTGCGCCCCCCAGGGATCCCTTGTTAGTAGTTTCAAAAAACCTTCAACACACTCTACTGGCAAGTATATGGGGACCAAACACATTGGTATTCTACTGATGAGAATGAGAATTGGTACAATATATCTGGTGGAAAATTTGACAATGTCAAAATTTTTTTTTTTTTTAAATTTTTATTTGATAGTCACACAGAGAGAGAGAGAGAGGCAGAGACTCAGGCAGAGGGAGAAGCAGGCTCCATGCACCGGGAGCCCGACGTGGGATTTGATCCCGGGTCTCCAGGATCGCGCCCTGGGCCAAAGGCAGGCGCCAAACCGCTGCGCCACCCAGGGATCCCGACAATGTCAAAATTTTAAATGCACTTATCTATTCATTGTTTTTCAAGGAACTGTTTCTAGGAAAAATAGAACTAAGGCCCCCAAAATGTTTAAGATGCATTCATAAAGATAAGGATATACACTGCAGTGTTTATACTAGCATTTTTTTTAACCTACCATTGGGAACAGTCCTTGTCTAATTTGTACAGATTTGGAGAATTAGTGTGTTACCATATAGTTAGTTAAATAATAGTAGACTTAACAGTTGATTTTTTTTTCTTGTAAGATATATCAGAGTACATTTAAGAATTGAAAAAGTTACTACATGGGCAGCCTGGGTGGCTCAGCGTTTTAGCGCCGCCTTCGGCCCAGGGCGTGATCCTGGAAATCTGAGATCGAGTCCCATGTCGGACTCCCTGCATGAAGCCTGCTTCTCCCTCTGCCTGTGTCTCTGCCTCTCTCTCTCTCCTCTCTGTGTATTCTCATGAATAAATAAATAAAATCTTTAAAAATAATAAATTTAAAAAGTTACTACCCCCTTCGGAAATTACAATTGCTTTAAGTCACAGCCTCCACATTGAAAATCACTATAAGGTAATGTGTACAGAGCTTATCAATATAGCACCTGATACTCAATAAATATCTGACATTATTACTATCTCTGTATCTCCACAGTTAACATTTTTTGGTAATCGGAAATAAAAAATTGTAAAACAGAGTACCTCTGCAAAGTACCATATTAACTATCAAAGGTTTGTGAAAGGGATGCCTGGGTGGCTCAGTGGTTGAGCATCTGCCTTTGGCCCAGGGCGTGATTCTGCAGTTCCGGGATTGAGTCCCACGTCAGGCTCCCTGCACGGAGCCTGCTTCTCTCTTTGCCTGTGTCTCTGCTGATCTCTCTCTCTCTCTTGAATAAATAAATAAAATCTTTAAAAATAAAGTTAAAAAAAAAAGGTTTGTGAAAGACCAATTCTTAGAATCAGCAGACAAAAATACCCTCTAAGTATTCCTGTTCTTTTTGAACTTGGGCAGGTCCCTAAATTTTTAAAATAACCTTATCTGCCAAATGGAGTTATCAACCAGAGTTATCAACCTGCTAAACTGAGGTTTATTTTGAGGAGCAAATGAGATAATATAAGTGTAATTTATTTGAAAAGTAAAGTGCTATACAAACACAATTATTGTAGGAAGCTGATCTTAAGCATACTACTAGATTGTCTACTGCCTACTGCAGTGCCTAAAATCTAGTGAGTGTTCATTTCTTAGTTACATAATTCTAAATTTATAAATTGTGTGTTTTTTCCTGCATATTCAAAGTTTATGTATGATCATTTTATATGTAGAATTGGAGCTTTTCACATTTTTACCAGAATGTATTGTTATAATGGAAAAATAATAATTAAAATTTGTGTACATTTTGTCCCTTTTCCTTATTTTAGGAATGGAACATTACTAAACTTTCAATTGAGTATGATTCTGAGCCCTTTGGAAAGGAACGAGATGCAGCTATTAAGAAACTGGCTACTGAAGCTGGAGTAGAAGTAATTGTACGAATTTCACATACATTATATGACCTGGACAAGTAAGTTTTTTTTCTTTTTGTTTATTTTGATAAGATGCACATAATATTTGTTATCTCAACCATTTTTAAGTGTACAGATCAGTGGTGTTACGTACATGGACAAGGGGCACCTGGATGGCTCAGTCAATTAAGCATCTGACTCTTGATCTCAGCTCATGTCTTAATCTCAGGATCCTTTTATTTTTATTTTTTTAAGATTTTATTTATTTATTCATAGACACAGAGAGAGAGGCAGAGACACAGGCAGAGGGAGAGGGAGAAGCAGGCTCCATGCAGGGAGCCCGATGTGGGACTTGATCCCGGGCCTCTGGCATCACACCCCAGGCTGCAGGCAGCGCCAAACCGCTGCGCCACCGGAGCTGCCCTCAGGATCCTTTTTAAAAAAATACATGGACAAGTAAATTTTAACCCACAGGACTTAAGTTTTTTAAAATGGAAGTAACAACATATACATAATAGAATTGTGGGAGAATTCAATGAATATATGTCAGACCCTTAGCATTTTATTGAACTTCTCTGATTTTTACTTACTCAGTGACAGATGCCAGAATCCAGACAAATGAGTGCAGAAGATAAAAATACTTAGAATTTCAATTTCAAACTATTAAGAGTGGGCAGCTCGGATGGCTCAGCGGTTTAGCGCCACCTTCGGCCCAGGGCGTGATCCTGGGGTCCCGGGATCGAGTCCCACATCAGGCTCCCTGCATGGAGCCTGCTTCTCCCTCTGCCTGTGTCTCTGCCTCTCTGTGTGTGTCTCTCATGGGGAAATAAGTAAAATCTTAAAAAAAAAAAAAAAAAGACTATTAAGAGCATCACAAAAGTTTCCTTGATTATTCTAACTTGGCCTGTGGTCTTACCTTTTTGGGCTCTTAGCAATATTACTTTCATAGTTTAGATGACACAAAATGCTGTGATATATTTAGTCTGATTGTCTGAAGGTTTTCTTTTTATTTCATTTGTGTTTATCTTGTCTATCTGGATTTTAAGTCCAGTTGCAAATTGTATGTGATATTACTATGTATCACTGTGGCCCTCTGAACAGTGGTATAATATCTTATTTCTCAAAGTATATTTCTTGAAATACCGTTTCTTGGTGATGCTTTGTCCAAAAAAGATTCTGTAGTCAAGTTTGAATTTAGGAAGTATTACATGGTTTGAGTCTTGAAGGTTCACAAGATTCATTAAGTTAGTAAGTTTTGGCATACTGTTGTCCTTGTAAGTCCTGAACTTGAAATCTCATAATTTATGTACCTTTTAAATTATTTTACTTTTAGTTATTTAATCATTTTATCTAGTTAATAAAGCTAATTCTGTGTTACATGACAAACTAGTTAATTTTATTCTCCTCTTCCAAATGTATGAAAAAACTATGGCTTGATTTCAGGCAGGGATCTTATTTCACATAGCATTATATTCTCTAGCTCTATCCCATGTTGTTGCAAATGGCAAGGTTTTGTTCTTTTTTATGGCTGAATAATATTCCTATGCGTGTGTGTGTGTGTGTGTGTGTGTGTGTGTGTCTTTTTTATCCATTGATGGACACTTGGACTGCTTCCATAGTTTGGCTGTTGTAAATAATGCTGCTATAAATGTAGGAATGCATGTATCCCTTTTAATACTAATTTTTGTATGTTGGGGGTAAATACCCAGTAGTACAATTACTGGATCTTAGGGTAATTATATTTCTAACTTTTGGGGGAACTTCTATATCATTTTCCATAGTGACTGCATCAGTTTGCATTCCCACCGAGAGTGTAAGAAGGTTCTCTTTTCTCCATATCCTCACCAACACTTGTTTCTTGTGTTTTTAAATTTAGCTGTTCTGACAGGTGTGAGGTGATTTTGTAGTTTTGATTTGCAATTCCCTGATGAGTGATACTGAACATCTTTTCATGTATCTCTTGGCCATCTGGATGTCTTCTTTGGAAAAATGTCTGATCATATATTCTGCTCTTTAAAAAAAAAGATTTTATTTATTTATTATTGATGAGAGACACAGAGAGAAAGAGACAGACACAGCAGAGGGAGAAGCAGGCTCCTTTCAGGGAGTCTGATGCAGGACTTGATCTCCAGACTGGGATTACACCCTGAGCTTAAGGCAGATGCTCAACCGCTGAGCTACCCAGGCGTCTCTATCCTGCCCATTTTTAATTGGATGATTTGGGTTTGGGGTGTTGAGTTTTATAAGTTCGTTATTTATTTTGTATACCAGCCTTTTATCAGCTATGTCATTTGTAAATATCTTCTCCCATTCGGTAGGTTGCCTTTTAGTTTTGTTGATTGTTTCCTTTGCAGAACCTTTTTATTTTGTTGAAGCCCCATAGTTTATTTTTGCTTTTATTTCCCTTGCCTGAGGAGGCATATCTAGAAGAATGTTGCTATAGCTGATGTCAGAGAAATTACTGCCTGTGCTCTCTTCAAGAATTGTTACGGTTTCAGATCTTACACTTAGTTCTTTAATCCATTTTGAGTTTATTTTTGTGTATGGTGCAAGAAAGTGGTCCAGTTTCATTCTTTTCCATGTAGCTATCAGGTTTTCTTAACACTATTTGTTAAAGAGACATTTCCCCATTGTATATTCATTCTTCCTTTGTCAAAGGTTAACTGACCATTTATAATTGTGGGTTTATTTCTGGTTTTCTATTCTATTCCACTGATCTGTGTGTCTCTTTTTATGCCAGTACCACACTGTTTTAATTACTACCACTTTGTAATATAACTTAAAATTTGGAATTGTGATACCTCCAGTTTTTTTCTTTTTCACAATTGCTTTGGCAATTACAGGTCTTCTGTGGTTCCACACCAGCTTTAGAATTGTTTGTTCTAGCTCTGTGAAAAATGCTGTTGATATTTTGATAGGGATTGCATTAAATGTGTATGTTGCTTTATTTTTAAGATTTTATTTATTTATTTATGAGAGACACAAAGAGAAAGGCAGAGACATAGGCAGAGGAAGAAGCAGGCTTCTCAAGGGGAGCGCAATGCAGGACTCGATCCCAGGACTCTGGGACCATGCCCTGAGCCAAAGACAGATGTTCAACCACTGAGCCACCCAGGTGTCTCTGTATATTGCTTTGAGTAGTGTAGACATTTTAACAATTTTGTTAATTTTTAAACAAAAGTTAAAGTTTATGTAATCTCTACATCCAACATGGGGCTCAAAGTCATGACCCCAACATCAAGAATTAATTGCATGCTCTTTTGACTGAGCCAGCCAGGTGCCTCATTAGTATTTGTTCTTTCAACCTAGGAGCATGGAGTATCTTTCTCTTTCTTTGTGTTGTCTAGAATTTGTTAGCATTTTATAGTTTTTGGAGTACAAGTCTTTCACCTCTTTGGTTAACTTTATTCCTAGATATATTAAATTTTTTTAAATGATTTTGTTTATTTATTTGAGAGAGAGAGAGAGTGAGCACAAGTAGATGTGGGGAGAAGAGGGAGAAACAGACTCCCACTGAGCAAGGAGCCTGGGATCATGATGACCTGACCCGAAAGCAGTTGCTTAACTGACCAAGCCACCCAGATTCCCTGATATTTTATTTATTTATTTTGGCGCAATTATAAATGAGACTGTTTTCTTAATTACACTTCCAAATTCATTCTGTGAGGCCAGTGTTAGCCTGATACCAAACCAGATAAAGACACCATAAAAAGGATCGATAGGCCAATATCTCTCATGAATGTAGAGGCAAAAATTTTCAGCAGAATACTAGCAAACAGATTCCGACAGTACATTAAAAAATTATACACCATGATCAAGTGGGATTTATTCCTAACATGTGAACATGACTCAATATTTGCAAAATAATCAACCTGATATGTTACATCAGTAAGAGGATAAAAATCATATGATCATTGGGTCCCTGGGTGGCTCAGTCAGTTAAACGTCTGCTTTCAGCTCAGGTCATGATCCTGGAATTGAGCCCCACATTAGTCTCCTTGCGTCTCCCTCTCCCTCTGTGCCTACCCCTATTTGGGTGCTCACATGCGCATGTGTGCGTGCTCTCTCTCTCTCAAATCTTTTTTAAAAACCCATATGATCATTTCAGTAGATGCAGAAAAAGCATTTGACAAAGTGCGTGCAACATCCATTCATGATAAGAATCTTCTGCAGGTGAGTCTAGAGGAAACATATTTCAACATAATAAAGGCCTTACATGAAAAACTAAGAGCTTTCTCCCTAAAGTCAGGAATAAGACAAAGATGTCCACTCCCACCACTTTTATGCAACATAGTACTAGAAGTCCTAGCCACAGCAGTTAGACAATATAAAGAAATAAAAGGGATCCAGATTGTTAAGGAAAAAGTAAAACTCTCACTATTTACAGATGACATGATACTGTGTATATAAAAACCCTGAAGACTCTGCCAAAAAACTACTAGAACTGATAAAGGAATTCAGTAAAAATGTAGATACAAAACCAATGTATAAAGAGCTGTTGCATTCCTATACACTATTAATGAAAAATAGAATTTAAGAAGCAAAACAAACAAGAATAGGGGAAAAAAAAGAGAGGCAATCCAAGAAACAGACTCTTAACTATAGAGAACAAACTGATGGTTACCAGAGGGGAGGTGGGTGAGGAGTGGGTTAAATAAGTGGTGGGGATTAAGGAGTACACTTATGATGAGCAACCTCGTGTTGTGTGGAAGTGTTGAATTGTACTAAATGTACACCTGAAACTAATATTACACTGCATGTTAACTAACTGGAATTTAAAACTTTTAAGAAATGTACTATATTTGGATTAAGAAAACCTTGATTTACTATTTATTAATTATGCAACCTTGACTAATTCGTTTAGCTCTTTTGGTAGGCTTTAGTTTCTGAACCATAAAATGATGGCATGGATTTTACCAGTAATTCTTTGTTAGGGCTAAATGCCAAGCAAAATGGCCATAGTAAAAAAGAATAATTAGTTATTCGTGAGTAGTGTCTAATGCACACTATGATTGGCAAAGCTAATCCTCTTTTTAGTATGACTTGATTGAGGCATTTAGTGATCAGAAGTAAATATAAAGTATGTTCATAAGACATATATGCTGGCAAATTTAACAAAGGCATGATGAGCACAACAGGAAGTAGCAATTGATTATTTCTATAGTTATAGAATCCTAGTAATACTTGCTTTATTGCCCTTCAGTATAATATTGGTCTGGTTTAGTTTTTACTGATGATTAAGAGATTCTTTGAGCTGAGTTGTAATATTTTTACCTTTTCATATATATATATAACTTTTATGTTATTGCCTTTAGGCTAACTTAGCCATCACTCATAGGTGCTTAATAATACCCTTTGTCTTAAGGTTTTGTTATTCGCATGCTGTATATTTTTGACACACAACAGATGTCTAGAAAATGAGAATAATTTTTAGATATTTTAATAAGTTTCCTGGTCATATAAGAAGTTTATATCCTCCTGGAAGTCTTAAGTAATTAATTTTGTTTTCTGATCTTAAGCATTCTTAGAACTTATCAACAAAGTATATTATCATTTTTTAATATTAACTGCATTTTACTAAGTTTTTTGTTTTTGTTTTTGTTTTTTTTGCATTTTACTAACTTTGTAATAGGATCATCGAACTCAATGGTGGACAACCACCTCTTACATATAAAAGATTCCAGACTCTCATCAGCAAAATGGAACCACTAGAGATACCAGTAGAGACAATTACTTCAGAAGTAGTAGAAAAGTGCACAACTCCTCTGTCTGATGACCATGATGAGAAATATGGGGTCCCTTCACTGGAAGAACTAGGTAGGTGTAAATGAAGTTTGAGAGTTAATAAATCTCTCAGAAAATCTCACTTCTAATTTAACATATAAGGTTTTTGCTTTAAAAGGGAAAGGAGAAAAAAGTCTAAAAGAAACTCTTAAGCAAAGAAGTGATAAATTTGTACATTATTTGTTTTCTAAATATGATCTATTATCACCTTAAGATGTTTGTCCAAAAGAATAGAGACCATGTTATATCCTTATATGTGAGGACCTATCCAGGGCCCTCAGTTCATTTTTATGCTACTGTCATAATTTTTCTGCAAAGTAGTTTTTCCCAATTATTATGGTTCAATAAAAATTATTTTAGTTCTAGAAGAATATTTTTTCTTTTTTCTGTTTCTTTTTTTTTTTTTTTAGGTTTTGATACAGATGGTTTGCCCTCTGCAGTATGGCCAGGCGGAGAAACTGAAGCACTTACACGTTTGGAAAGGCATTTGGAAAGAAAAGTATAATTATAGATCATGCTTATATTTCCAAACTGGCATTTAAAAAAAAATTCACTCTTTTTTAAAAGCAATATATAGACTGTTAAACAGAAGAATTAAAATAGTTAAAATAGCATAAACCTAATTGTTTGAAAATTAACAACCATCTCTTTGTTTGAATATTTTTTCCTCCTCTGCTGACAATTTCCTCTTTATCTACTACCAGTACTACCTCTTCTATTCTTTCTGTGTAAGCTGGTATCTGATGACCATAACTTTGAAGCTATTCTTCTATTTCACCTTTACCTCAATGTCAAGGAGACAGGTTGAAAGTCCTCTCAGCTTGGTGTTAGGAATTTGAATATAATTTATTTCATATGAGTATGTGCTACACGAGGATGGCTGAAACAGAAGAATGCTCACATTTATTCTGTTGTGTTTTGTTATTAAAACATGTTTGTGACTGGGAAAATAAAATTTTATCTCCAAGAACTGTGTAACCTTTAAAAAATATGTCTGTTTTAAACACTCTTTTAAAATGGAAAAGGCAGTTAGTTAGCATAATTTTCTCTGTGTATTTTCAGGCTTGGGTGGCAAACTTTGAAAGACCTCGAATGAATGCAAATTCCCTGCTCGCTAGCCCTACTGGACTCAGTCCTTATCTCCGATTTGGTTGTTTGTCATGTCGACTATTTTACTTCAAACTCACAGATCTCTACAAAAAGGTATTGTCTAAAACTGAAGCTTATTTTTCAAAATACTTCTTTAAAAATTGCTGATAATAATACTTTGCTTTTTAACCTTAGGTGAAGAAGAATAGTTCCCCTCCCCTTTCCCTTTATGGGCAACTGTTATGGCGTGAATTTTTCTATACAGCAGCAACAAATAATCCACGCTTTGATAAAATGGAAGGAAACCCCATCTGTGTTCAGATTCCTTGGGATAAAAATCCCGAGGCTTTAGCAAAATGGGCAGAAGGCCGGACAGGCTTTCCATGGATTGATGCCATCATGACACAGCTTCGTCAGGAGGGTTGGATTCACCATTTAGCCAGACATGCAGTAGCTTGCTTCCTGACCCGAGGTGACCTGTGGATTAGTTGGGAAGAAGGAATGAAGGTGAGTATTCTTCTAACTAATGTTAGCACAGTCTTATTTTGAAGGACTCTATACCTTATTAAGACAATTCCTGGAAATTGTCTATTATTTAGATTCATTTATAGTCTAATTTTTTCAGCAGGTAAAGATTTTAATTCCCTAACACAGGCATACTCTTGGAGAGCAGAATGGTGTATTCAGACAGGAAAAATGGTGAAAACTGGTTTTATTTTTTTTTTTTTAAGATTTGATTTATTTATTTGAGAGGGAATGCAAGAAACTATAAACAGGGGGAGTGGCAAAGGGAGAGAAAGAAGCAGGCTCCCTGCTGAGCAGGAAGCGTGATGTGGGCTCCATTCTAGGACCCTAGGGTCATGATATGAGCTGAAGGCAGACATTTTACTGACTGAGCCACCCAGGCACCCCCAGAAAACTGGTTTGATGAACCTAAAGTCATTTCAGAGACTGAACCAGCCTGGCCATTAAGGGAACTATAAGGTTTAACACACTGGACTCATTAGATGAAATATTTATAAGTGATCATTTCTGTTACAAAAATGGATTTGCCCAAGAATTCTTAGAAGTAATGAATTTATATTATAAAAATTATGTAACATTTTGCCTCACTTTAACATTATACTTTTTAGTGATCTATTATGTAAAGTGAAGCATACTGCATTTTGTGACATCAACCTGTGGTCATACATAATAGGATTAGATTTTCCCTATCCAGGGACCTTTTTTTTTTTTAAAGATTTATTTATTTATTCGAGAGAGAGAGAGAGAGAGAGAGAGAGAGAGGCAGGCAGAAATCTAGGCCGAGAGAGAAGCAGGCTCCTTGCAGGGAGCCTGATGTGGGACTCGATCCCCGGACCTGGGATCATGCCCTGAGCCAAAGGCAGATGCTCAACCGCTGAGCCTCCCAGGCATCCCACAAGGACCATTTCTGATCCTCTTTTTTTTTTTTTCATCTCCTGTATTTCTTAGTACAAAGTTGTACATGAGGTAGATAGATGTATATAGTACACACTTAATGACTTTATAAAAAGACATTTTAATTCTGTTTCCCTTTTGCTGAAGGAATTCCAAATTTAAACTCTATAATGCTAGTGCCTTTTTTTTTTCTTTTTTGCTAGTGCATTTTTTTTTTTTTTCGCTAGTGCATTTTTAAAGGTCATTTATATTTGGGTGCTCCCTGTATGTAGACCAGTATATCAAACTTCTAAGTTTTTGTTAGTTATTTACTTGGTAGCATCTTTGCTTTCTTGAAAGTGTTTACTGCTTTTTTTCTTGCATTTTTAATTGAATCAGTAGCTTGAGTAATTATTTTATCCTCTTCCCAATAACATTGCAAAGACCAGAGAGATAAATTCTATTCAGAAATTCACTTATACTACTGATATTTTTCTTTCCCTGAAATAACTCAGTACAGAATAGAACATTGACAAGGAGGCTAACATTGGAATGTTCAATTTTACAGTTCTGTGCTAGATTTTCTTTGCCTTGACTTTTGATCTACAGAGTCCTGGAAAATGCTTGCTTTGAGAATTATATGTGTACAAACTAATTGGTTACTGTTACTTCTGAAGGTATTTGAAGAATTATTGCTTGATGCAGATTGGAGCATAAATGCTGGAAGTTGGATGTGGCTGTCTTGTAGTTCCTTTTTCCAACAGTTTTTTCACTGCTATTGCCCTGTTGGTTTTGGTAGGAGAACAGATCCCAATGGAGACTATATCAGGTAAATCAAGGGTGATTATTACTCAGTTTGGAATAACTAATCCAGGAAGAACGTTTCATGTTAAAGCAACACTTAAGGTTTTTTTCCACTCATCATGGGCAGCAGAGATGAGGAGATGGGTAAACAAATCATTAAATGGTATTGACTTGATTTTGGTCATTCATAGCTAATAATAAGTTTGTTATAATTTGCTTGTAGTTTATTTTATTAATAGTTTTTCTTCCTTCTCCCAAAAGGCGTTATTTGCCTGTCCTAAGAGGTTTCCCTGCAAAATATATCTATGATCCCTGGAATGCACCAGAAGGTATCCAAAAGGTAGCCAAATGTTTGATAGGAGTTAATTATCCTAAACCAATGGTGAATCATGCTGAGGCAAGCCGTTTGAATATTGAGAGGATGAAGCAGATCTACCAGCAGCTTTCACGATACAGAGGACTGGGTATGTCAGTAATTACCTTTGGTTTGTTTCTTTGGCAGGTGTTTATGTACCTATCCTTGAATTTGATCTTGATCATATTTTAATAGGAGTTTTTTTTCCCTTTAGGTCTTCTTGCATCAGTGCCTTCTAATCCTAATGGGAATGGAGGCCTCATGGGGTATTCTCCTGGAGAAAATATTCCAGGTTGTAGCAGCAGTGGAAGTAAGTGAAAAGGAAATTTCTATACTTAACATAAAGAGATTAATAATCAAATATATTTTTATTGAGTCTCACTGTAATGTTTTTTCTGCATACATGTGTACAGACACACACACACACACACACACACACACACACACGCCCTCCCTCATTCCATTAGTGATATTTGGGAGATGGAAAACATTATGTGTAGTAGAATTTAGCTCAAGGTAAAGATCTTGCAAACTGAATGAAGAGGGCAATTTTAAGGGTAAAATGAAACTTATATTTTCTGAAGGCTCATTATTTTTTAGTTTGTTAGGTGCATATCAGGTATAAGGTTATTAGTTAAGGTCAGTGGTCCTGTGAATATGGCCAAAAGATTTATCATACACACGCATAGTCTTTAGTCTTTTTGCACACGAGTTTTTCCTTACAGTCTGATTGATAGTGGTTTTCTATATGATAAATATTTGGTTGCCACATATATTCTTAATGTGTGTATTAATAACGTCAAGAAGCCAGTATTTATTGGTAATAAATACTGGTGAATCATTGTGTCAGTTTTCAAAGATTCTAACCAAAAATAGCATCATGGGGATCCCTGGGTGGCGCAGGGGTTTGGCGCCTGCCTTTGGCCCAGGGCGCGATCCTGGAGACCTGGGATCGAATCCCATATCGGGCTCCCGGTGCATGGAGCCTGCTTCTCCCTCTGCCTGTGTCTCTGCCTCTCTCTCTTTCTCTCTGTGTGACTATCATAAATAAATAAAAAAATTAAAAAAAAAAAACACAAAAATAGCATCATGGTAATTAATTTGATTACAAACAAGGCAGCATTTGAGGGATGCTTATTTTTTTTCCAAAAAGGTCACGTTTAAAATTGATATTAAGAATAAAACTTATTTTAAAAATTGAGCCTTTCTGATTCAGAAATACACTCCATCCTTTTGAGAGCATATATTTATTCTCTAACAATTAGATTAAGGAGAAAGGAACAAAACATTCATTTTAACTATCTACTTTGTGCACAGTACAAGGGGATTTTTGCCACATTGTCACAATAACCTGGGAGGTGGTGGTGGAAATAAGCCAAGAAAGGTTAGGTAAATTAACTATGATTCCACAGTAAGTAAAATTCAGATCCAGATCTGACTAGTCCTAAAGTCCTTATTGGGCCTCCCCTGCAAATGTAATGCCATATGTACTTTTATAAGATCAAGCATTTTTTTACTGGAATGTCTAGTAGTTGTCAGTGATGGCAGTATACTTCAGAAGTGTTCTTCTGAGAGTCTCCTACAATTTGAACTTCAGTAAGATATCAATTTAGTAGTTTTGTCAGATCTCTTGTTCACTTCACAGCTTGCTTCCTCTGTCCATACATGAATTTGAGGGACAGAAGTTCTGTGAAGCACATAAATAGTAGGCAGGTAACAGAAGGGTAGGAAGCAACAGGCATCAGGTGCCCAACTAATGGGTGGTGATGGTACAGACTGCCTCTTGTTCCACTCAAATCTGTATTTATTATTTGGAATTAACCATAAAAACTAATTATGGTAGGAAGTTAAATTGAAATAATTTTGCTTTACAAATACACATGTATTTTATGATATAATAGGATTAATAAATCCTGAAGTACTCTAATCATGTAAATAGTTGGCTGTAACACACTTTGTATTAGGTGCTATGAGGCGAAAAAAGTTATAAATTGTAAGATGCTGCTTCCACATACAATAGGGGAAAAAAAAGATCATTGAGCACTTAAGGAACTACAGAAGTTTTCTTGCAAGATGGTGGGTTGGGTAGCATTTGGGTAGGCAGCTGAAGGAGAGAGCATTGTGGACCTGGAAATGAGAGTGATTATGGAAAGATCCTGAGGGTTTGGACTATGCGATTAAACATTTCTCTCCCTTCTGGTTTCTGTTCCATTTGAAAGGACATTTAGATACTTCTGTAGCATATTTCTTTATGCCCTCTACTTACCCTGTTTGTAGGCTTTTATTTTACAGTATCTCAAAGGGCAAGGTTCTTTATGACTTGTACACAGATGACTTGAAGTATTGTTGTTCTTATGATAAAACGCAATCTATGATAGTAATATGTTTTAGTTTTTATTTAAAATTTTTTTCTATTAAAAATAGTAATTAGCGGGGCAGCCCCAGTGGCGCAGCGGTTTGGCGCCGCCTGCAGCCTGGGGTGTGATCCTGGGGACCTGGGATCAAGTCCCATGTCGGGCTCCCTGCATGGAGCCTGCTTCTCCCTCTGCCTGTGTCTGCCTCTCAGTCTCTCTCTCTCGCTGAATAAAATGAATAAATCTTTAAAAAAAATAAAAATAGTAATTAGCATTATTAGTCATTAGGGAAATGCAAATTAAAACCCCTAAGAGATGATATTTCATACCCACTTAGGGTAACCAACTATCACTGATTACCTGGGATTGAGGGGCTTCCTGAGACCTGGGACTTGCAGTGCTAACACTTGAAAAATCCCAGATAAACTGGAGTGAATTGGTTACCCTGAACTCACTCCAGTGCCTAAAACATGATAGACCGTAAAAAGTGTTGTGGAGGACGTGAAGAGACTGGAACCCTCATATGTTGTTGAGAGATGGGCTGTAAAATCGTACAGCCACTTTGGGAAACAGGTTGGCAGTTTCTTACAAGCTAAACATTAATTTAACATACAATCCAGAAATTCCATTCCTAAGTATCTATTCAAAAAAAATGAAAATATATGTCTACACAAAGACGTAAGAATCAGAAGAATGTTTATGATAGTTTTATTTATAATAGTCAAAATATGGCACATCCACACAATGGAATATTCATTAATAAGAAGGAATAAAATGTTGGTACATACTACAACATGGATAAACCTCAAAAATATTAAGTTAAAGAATCCAGACATAAAAGACCACATACTGCACAATTCCATTTATATGAACTATCTAGAAAAGGTGTATCTTCAAAATAAACCAAGGAAGTTAATGGTTAATTTAGATATAGGGGTAGGAATGAGAATGAATGCAAATTGGGATGAAAATGTTCTAAAATTGGATTGTCCTGATGATTACAGAACTCTGTAAAGTTACTAAAAATTATTGAATTGTATACTTAAAACAGGAATTTTATGTTATGTAAATTGTACCTCAGAACTGCTTTTAAAAAAAACTATTCACGGGAATCCCTGGGTGGCTCAGCGGTTTAGTGCCTGCCTTCGGTCCAGGGTGTGATCCTGGAGTCCAGGGATCGAGTCCCACATCGGGCTCCCTGCATGGAGCCTGCTTCTTCCTCTGCCTGTGTCTCTGCCAGTCTCTCTCTCTCTCTCTCTCGGTCTCTCAAGAATAAATAAATAAATAAAATCTTTAGAAAAAAATTAAATTAAATTAAAATAAAAAAAAACTATTCACTATATATAATTTCGGAAATTCAGAAAAATAGAAAAGAAGAAAAAAATCACCCACAATTCCATTCAGTAAAGACAGTTACTATAAAAATTTTGGTATATTTCCTTTGAATATCTTTTCTGTGCAGTTTTCCCTCCACAATATCTTTAAGTTAGAATTTTATGAGTGAAAAACCCTTGGTGCTACGGACAGTGTAACATAAGAGGAGTATGATCATATGAACTTTTTGCCCTTAGAAAATGTGGGATTTTTTTAAAAACAACAAATATGGGTTTTTTAAAGTTGTTTTCATTCTAAAATTCCCATCTTATATAATCTTGGCATTTGAAATTTAACTACTGCAGTGTCTTTGAAGACATAATGAATATGGGGATTTCTGATTTTTCTAAGTAGCCAGTCATAAGCCAGTTGGTCTAGCAAAGATCTTTACTCATTGTCTCTTATACTGTTATTCTTGTGAAAATATAATTTATTGTATTTTTATGGGAAAGTAATAGGCAGTTGAGATATTCATGAATTTAGAGACACAGGAAGATTCTGAGTACTTATTATTTAGCTCTGTAAAGAATAAAATGCTATCTTAAGGAAATTCTGAATGTATTTATTGAGCTTATTAATTTGCCTTTCATCTTCAAAACTAATCACTCCTGATTAATACTATAATTTTTTTTGCCTGTTTTTGAACTTTATAGAGTCCTGCTGTTTGTATTCTTTTTTGTATGTGGCTGCTTTCACTCAGTATTTTTTGTTTATGAGATTATTCTTATTTGTCTTAGAACTGGAAGTGGAATAAAATTAATGAAGTTGAGAAAATGAGGTGACTAGTCCGTGATTTAGCCTATCTCTGTGATTCTTCCAGTAAAATTGACTTTTCTTTCCTTGGTATCCCCACTGTATGCCATAGCAGCCTCCACCCCAGCTTAGTAATATTTGTATCCCTAGTACCTGGTATAATCTGTAGCATAAAGGAGCACTTGACAAATGTATAAGTGTGACTAATGTATAAGGTGTATTTGTTGAGATTTCCTTTCTTTTTTAAAAAATATTTATTTATGGGACGCTTTGGTGGCTCAGTGGTTGAGCCTCTGCCTTTGGCTTAGGTCGTGATCCCAGGGTCTGGGATCAAGTCCCTCATCGGGCTCTCTGCAGGAAGCCTGCTTCTCCCTCTGCCTGCATTTCTGCCTCTGTGTGTGTGTGTGTGTGTGTGTGTGTGTGTGTGTGTGTGTGTCTTATGAATAAAAAAATAAAATCTTTTTAAAAATTTATTTATTTTAGAGAGAAAGAGAGCAGGGGGAGGGAGAGAAGGAGGTAGAGAATCCCAAGCAGACTCCCTGCTGATTGGGGAACCTGACTCAGGGCTCCATCCTGAGATCATGACCCAAGCGGAAACTGAGTCCAGTGCTCAACCTACTTAGCTACCCAGGCACCCCTGTTGAAGTTTCCATGATTGCAAAATATATGCAATATGAAACTTAGCATTTAACCATTTTAAATGTACAATTCAGTGGAATTAAGTACATTCACATTGTTATGTGAAGTTTTTAATTTTTTTTAAAGATTTTTATTTATTTATTCATGAGAGAACAAAGAGAGAGAGAGGCAGAGACACAGGCAGAGGGAGAAGCAGGCTCCATGCAGGGAGCCCGACGTGGGACTCGATCCTGGGACTCCAGGATCACGCCCTGGGCTGAAGGCAGGCACTTTAACTGCTGAGCCAGCCAGGTGTCCCTGTTATGTGAAGTTTTAAATAATCTTGTACAATAATGCAAGGCAGCAAGTATCACTATTAGGGTAAGTCTGATGATAAAACTAGGAGTAGCACCATTCAGTGGTGAATTTGCTGTAGTCCAGAATCTGACCTTCAACCTTACAAGTCCAAGAACTGAGTGTTTTTAGTTTAATTAGAGGTGACCTTAAGCATCTGACTCTTGATTTGGCTCAGGTCATGATCTCAAGGTAGTTAGATCAAACCCCACATCTGCTCCACCCTGGTTATGGAGCCTGCTTAAAAGATTCTCTCTCTCCCTCTGCCCCTCCCCCTCAAACAAACAAACAAACAAACAAACAAACCACGTGATTTAAAATATCAACAGGGAATACTAATTATTTATGATGGAGGTATCCCTTTCCAGTGGTAAAAGACCTCATCCCGGATCAGGGCATGCACTTTCCCAATTTGGAGTACCTGAAAAGCTGAATCCTTTATCCAGAGGAACTTGAGCATGAAATTAAGTAGATTGCCTTGTTCAAACCATGAGGTGACTTTTCTTAGTGGGTAGAATGTGCATATTTGTCCATAATATAGACACACTGACAAAAATGTTTCTCTAGCACCTACCATCTGTGTCAACCCATTCTCCTATAACATTATTTCTTTTTAGAAAGATTAATATAATTCCTTAGGCTAGGTAACTGCCACATTGTGTTTCCTCCTCCTTGTGTGCTTTGAATTGTTTAATTCTCATCTGGCAGACCCTATTCACTTATCTCCAAGGACATATGTTTTGGCCCAGGCACTGAATGTGGAATCGAGGGACAAGAAGTGAAAGGATATATATCTCACTGTTGCCCTATATTTTGCTTCCATGGTCAAGTGTCTAATTGTCATTCAGTAAAGAAATGTTTTTTAGACAAAGATTTTTAGTGATACTGCCTTTGAACCAAAAGTCAACATTTCTATGATCCTAAGTTTAAATTTTCCTAATTTGGGCGTGTGATTTTGGTTCCTGTGAAGGATTGAGGTTTAGTCCTAAAAAGCATAAATGCCCTTAATACAATTATTTAAAAATGAATTTGTAGTCTTAATACATATGACTTGGAATTTAAGTAATTTTACTGTGTTTTAAATACTAACAGGTTGCTCTCAAGGGAGTGGTATTTTACACTATGCTCATGGAGACAGTCAGCAAACTCACCTATTAAAGCAAGGTAAGAATGAAGCATTTGAGCATACTGTTCTTTGTACCTTTCCTATCTTAAATATACATTTTTTAAATATATAGGAAGAAGCTCCATGGGCACTGGTCTCAGCAGTGGGAAACGTCCTAGTGAGGAAGAGGACACACAGACTATCAGTCCTAAAGTCCAGCGACAGAGCACTAATTAGGTAAATATTTTAGAGCTCGATTTCTTGTTTTAGTGTGTAATCAACATAAATTAAGACAATTTCCAAAATGGAGCTAATCATTTTTTTCAAACTAGAGAGACTGAGGCATACATTTTTCAGTGATTATTATAAAATCATTTAATTCTTAGACAAGAGAAGTGCATCTCTACTTTTCAAATTGTTGCACTAGATTTTATGGTCATCTTAATTGATGATCTTTAAATTTGGAAAAGTTTTGATATTGTGCTTAAGTGATTTCTCAGAAAAAGATATCTTTTTCATTTCCTTACTATGTGACCATAAATTTAAAACAATTAGTGACTTTTTATTTTAGTGGTATTAATATAATTCTTTTATGAACTTTTTCCCAAATCTTTGTCTCTTAAATATTTGTTTCTTTTTCCTATTGTGATACTGCTGAAATCTAAATTCTTTCCAGTTCAAGAATAGTTTAATTTTTTAAGATACTGTCCTTTTTCTTAGAGGTATAAAAAAGCCATGGCTATATTCATGTGGAATATTATTTATGATTTAAATTTATATGAAAAGCATCTATAGCAGTATATTTGCCAGTTTTTAAAGACTTATTTCTTCAGTTATCTTAAACTGTTTGCATTTTTAAAATTATTGCTAACTATATTTATCATGGTGAACATTGAGTTATGTATGGAATTGTTGAATCAATATGATGTACACCTGAAACTTAATATAATATTGTATGTTAGTTATACTTCAGTAATAATATATATATGAACAGCAATAATAAAAAGTAAGTTTAAAAAAATTGCTGTTTTTTTAGTATCAATTCTAATTAGACTGTAAATTTCTCGAAGATAAGATCAGTAAACACTCAACAAATTTTTATCATTTAATTCCTTGCAATCAAACTTTACCCAGTTTTTTTTTCCCCCTTAAATCACAGAAAACATTCAGGAGGAATACTGTTGCAGCTGAAATTGGTGGGGAGTTCAGTACTTATTTTAGTTAAATTATTTAAAATGTTCTTCATTGATGGAAAGCAGTTACATTTTGAAATGCATTGTTTCTAATGACATTTCTGTAGTTTTAAACTTTTTAATGAATTTCGCATAGGACAAATGGTAATTTGTATATAAAGAACTTGGTAAAAAATTTGCTTAATGTAAATATAAATAGTCACAATTAGTATAGACCCATCAATATATTTTTGATAATTTTTCATGTATGGTAAAAGTTACAGTGACAAACTGATATTCTGATATAAAAAGTTTTGAGAGTCAATGTGGGAAAATAAGGAGGTTTTTAGATTTTCTTAAAAGACTTTGTTAAAATTTTAGGACAAAATTTTCTTGACATCATTGTTTGATCTAACTTTACACTTTGATAATAATGTTTTAGAAAATGTGTGCAATCAAAATTGGTAGTTAGAGCCTCTGTTAACACAGACAATATATGTTTTAAAGCTTCATGTATGCCTGTTTTGACCCAAATCTGTGGAAGTATCATGTGTTAAGTTCTCCCTGTCTCCCTTTGTTCATTTACAGCTAAGTGACCTTGTTATTAAAGTATATGCATATATGGAATCTTGTGTACTTGGTGGTGGTTGTTTTTTCTTTTCTTCTTTTTTGTTTTTGTTTTAGGTAAGTGGGAGAGCATTGTTACATGAGATGTGATTACAAACTAGAGGGTCTATAAACCACATGTAACCATTCTGGATGAAGGAACAGCTCCCTTGTATTTAGTAGTATAGTATTTTTCAAAATTATTCCAAATAAGATTACTATCTTCCAAATGCTTTATACTTTAAAAAATACCTATCTGGAAGAAAGATTTAAAATCAAAGAGGTTATTTCAGGTAATGGGGCTTGTAACCATGAGTTAGTCATAACAGTTAATAATGTGGGCTCTGGAGTCCAAGGCTTGGCTCTGCTACTCATTAGCTTTGACACTTTTTTAAAAAAAAAGATTTTATTTATTTATTCATGAGAGACATAGAGAGGCAGAGATGCAGGCTCCTCTCAGGGAGCCCAATGTGGGACTCCACCCCCGGACCCCGGGATGACAACCTGAGCTGAAGGCAGACGCTCAACTGCTGAGCCACCCAGGCATCCCTCGCTTTGAGATCTTGGGCAAGTTATTAACTTATTAACTTTCTGTGCCTACATATGAAATGTTCATAAGAGCACCTGGCATGTGGCATGTGGCAGGATGGTCCATAGGCATTAGCTGCAGGCCTGCTCTGTGTTGTATAGCTCCTTAGATTGTGCAGTGTGTATATAGTCTGCCTTACTGTAAGCTGCAGCTGTGGTTGGCCGTTGTTATTTTCATTACTATTATTATCCCATTCCTGTCTATTGTAGGCTAGTTTTTGCCTTTTGGAATTGTGGCTTTTTATTTTCCCAGTCTTTAGTTGTGATAGATGTTCAGTGTGATAATTGTACTTGAAGATAACTTAAGAATAATTTGAGTCTAAAATCCAAAAACAAAAAAAACAAAAAATAAATAAAATCCAAAAACAGTAATCTATATTTTTATATGATATGCATTTTAAAAAGCATCCTGAGTAATGAATTAATACTGATTGATAATACTGATTAATAAGTTTCATTACTGAGAAAAGAAAAAAATATGCCTTTCTTTCACCACTGTTAATAAAGAGTGATATTTTAATGGTTTTTCATGATGGCTTGTATTTAACAAACTACTCTTTGGACTTGATTGTACTGTACAGCATTGAGAAATTCATAGACCTGGAATTTGCCATCATCCAAGGGAATAAAAGATTCGGTGTCGTTTTTTGTTTTGTTTTTTGTTTTGTTTTGTTTTGTTCTTTTTAAGTAGGCTCCACAACACTGGGCTTGAACTCATAAGCCTGAGATCAAGACCTGAGCAGAGATCAAGAGTCAGATGCTTAACAGACTGAGCCACCCGGGTACCCCCCTAAAAGATTCAGTTTTAATATGAATAAATATTTAAGTAAAAGAACATTGTTTCAGCATTGACACTTATATTTTACTTTTAAATGTAAGGGGATTTTGTTTTTTAGGAGGGTTTTGGAAAGCTTTTTCAGTTTGTTTAAATTGTAACTAAAAAGAATCACTGAAAGGGAAAGACAGGTATCAGTGTATTCCAGTAGAGCAAGTGTTTGAATAGTGTTTTCCCCTAAGCAAGAAGGGTTAGTGTTCTGAAAACCCTGCTAGTGGTTGAGGGATTTAAGAACTTGTATTCATTCAGGAAATATATCTTGAAATCTTGTTAACAAAACCTGTTCTGTTCTGGCAACTTGGAAAAATTGAGTTGAGGAAAATGAACTTTTGAAAGAACCTTTGCAAAGTTTTTATGTTTTTACATTCAGTTGAAATAAATTCATAAACCTGGGATATAAAAGACTAATAATAGTATATTTTTAATGCACCTCTTAAGTACTAGACACTTCAGGATCTGCCCACAATTTCAAACATGTTTATAATATTCTTATAGGTAATATCCATAATATTGGCTTCTTTCCTCCATTTCTCCATTCAAGTGGGCTTTTTTTCCCCTGATTGCATGCGTCCTAGAAATTCACTGAATCCTTGGAATGGAAAAAATTTTAGGTAGCATTTATTTAATACAGTTGACATTGCTGACTTGGTCAATTTCAGTTTGATCACAATGCACAGGGTCATATGTATTGCCATTTCTTAACACAATTATGTGGAGCCCTGGTACAAGCTAAACTGCCAGCGCCTAGTGTGCATGTTTGCTCCCGTCTTCCTGATCAGTGATTGCAGCATGTACTTCTAAGGTGTTTGAGTTTACACTCCTTAATTTCCTTCTCTTCTCTGTATCCTACTCTAATTCCCTTTTACTAAATGCAGTGAAAGGGATCCCTGGGTGGCGCAGCGGTTTAGCGCCTGCCTTTGGCCCAGGGCGCGATCCTGGAGACCCGGGATCGAGTCCCATGTCGGGCTCCCGGTGCATGGAGCCTGCTTCTCCCTCTGCTTCTGTCTCTGCCTCTCTCTCTCTCTCTCTCTCTCTCTGTGTGTGTGTGACTATCATAAATAAATACAAAATTAAAAAAAAAACAACACTAAATGCAGTGAAACATTTTGGTTTATCTAGACCCCAGATCCTTGTATTGCAGGAGAAAAATGTTCAATAAAGCCATGAATTAATAGGATTTTTATATAAGGATAACTCAGAAGGAGAAGGATTACTAGACCACCCCCTGATCTCACATACATTAGCTACTCATTTAATTCTAGAATGTCCTGGAGATCAAAATTGATCTTGAGATAAGGAGCTAGAATTCTTGCTGCTACTTTGTGTAATTAAAATACAAATGTCAGTCCCTCTCAAAAAGCCTACTGAGCACAAACTATATTAAGGCTAGACTCCAGTTAGCAATTACTGGGTTCCTATAATGTGTCACATACTGTTCATAGGAAAATAAATTCATAATTATCCACAAGGAGTTCACAAAATGAGAGGGCAGTCTGGAAGAATTATAGTGGTGTATGTTCAGGCCACGTTAGAGTTGTGCACGGTGTGCTGTGAAACATGAAGGGAGAGATCTCCAGTCTAGGAAAAATCACAGTTTTCTCACTCCAACTCTACACAGGATTATAGGACAACTAGGCAGGGTGGGGGCACCCTGTCTTTGGAAATGAAATTGACCTTGTTGGGATTAATGTTATGGGTTGTGAATGTCTTTGTCCTCCACTGTTCTACGTGTAAACTTCATCAGGACAGGGAATGTACTTTATTCCCTCTTGTCTTGTCTTCTCATAGCTGTTTCACATGCTTGGAACTTAATAGGCATACCATAAAGATTTGTTGATTGATAGATAAATGTGAAAATAAATGGGATAGACATTGAGACTGGCTTTAAGGAGAGATTAGTTTATGAGGTTAGCATCACAGGTAATAATTAGAATGTAAGCCACTGGGCAGTTCATCAGAAAAGGCAAGTATTTAGGTCAAAGTGGCAGGCTTTTTTTCTCTTTTTCTTTTCTTTTTTTTTTTTTTTTTGAGGGAGGCTTTTAAAGACGAGTTAGACACAGTCGCTCACTACTGGGGGCAGGTGGGAGAGGTAGCAGGAAGACTAGATATGTTCCAAAGAGGTTTTTTTGGTTTGTTTTTTGATCTACATTTCTTTTGTAAATTAGTTCTTTACCTATCAAATTATTTTTGGAACTCTGAATGGCTATAACTTAGAGGTACAGCGGTTTCTGAGTTACTTTTACGTTTCTTCTTATGGGCTGGTGACATTCCCCAAGGTACCGCACTCCCGGGTTTCTAATTGCTGGCAGGAAAAGGGTGTGAAAATGCCAGGCGCAATAACTGCTGGCACCTGGCTGCGTTCCCAAGAAGGCGGATTCCCACGCCGGCCGGCCCCCGCCGCGCAGCCCCGCCCCCGCCGCGTAGGCACGCCCCCGCCGCGTAGGCACGCCCCCGCCGCGCAGCCCCGCCCCCGCCGCGCAGCCCCGCCCCCGCCGCGTAGGCACGCCTTGCGTGAGGGTCACGTAGCCCGTGTCCCGCACCTTGATTGGCTGTGTTGGGACTGCGGTTACGCCCTCGGGCTCCGATTGGCTGCGGGTAGAGGGGCAGGTGGCCGGGACGGCGGTGCTGAGGGGAGTTCGCGGCGTTCTCGGGACCCTAGTCTCGGGCCCCTGCCCCCTGTTCCCAGGCCTCGGGAAGACTGCAGGCTACGGGAAATCTCTGCGGGGGGAGGGAGGAAGGACGGAGGGACCCGGGACTCACTGCGTCTTGCATGGAGTGGACAGGTGAGTCGCACACCTTTCTCCGCCCCCGGGGTTGAGCCTTAGCCACGCCCCGGCTGACAGGCGTGGGTCGGGGGCCGCGCACCGCGGAACCGGACCCCCCCCCCCTCACCCCCCCCGCCCCCCGCCAGCCGCTCAGCGCGCTCGGGCTGCTTGGCGGTGGATGCCCAGGCGCCGCAAGTCAGAAGCTCCTCTGGAAAAGCGCAGGCCCCACACGATGGATGTGTGGCTTTCGCTCATTCCCGGAGATTCTCTTCCTTCGGTTCTCATTTTTACTTCCTAACAAATATTGGGGTTAATTTGGAACTGTCAGCAGATCATACAGGTTATAAGAGTAGAACTTAATTATTACTGATGTTGTGGAGCGAACTGTATTAAGTATGAAAATTGCACACATTCCAGAATTGAACTTAACTCCTCAAGAATGCTTAAGAAACATGAAGTACCTGGGGATAGACCATGTTATGAGTTAACATTTGCTAAGAGCATTACTGTGTAGGGCACAGGCTAAGAGCTGTACTCTGGAGCCAAGTTGTTGGGTTTGAATCCAAGGTCTGCCCTTTATTAGCTGAGCAGCCTTGGGAAGGTTACTATACTCTGTTTCCTCATCTTTAAAATGGGCTGTGGTGGTTTAATAACGTTTCCAAATGCTCTGTAAGTGGTTTATGGTATTAACTTAGTCTTCACAGTCACTCAGGATATAGTGTCCCCATTTTCTGACACTGAGGCACAGAGAGGTGATGTGACTTTTTCCCAAGTCCCAACACAACCAATGACCAGGAATTAAGCTCTGGCAGACCACAGTTTTACATACCATATTAGATTGCCTCATGGAGTGGGTTTGTGCATTCAGTCTCAGTTGTCAAATAACTGATTTTGTTCCTCTGTGGGCCAAGTTCTTTGCTGGGAACAAGAGAGAGACAAACAGCACTCAGACCCTGCCCTCCCAGTGCTTGCAATCTAGTGCAGGTTGTTTATAGCTGGGCTGCAGGGTGCCCATGAATCCTGGTAAAATCTTTTGCAAGATGTGAGTATAGGTCTTCCCCCCGCCCCTTTTTGGGAAGAGTCTGGCTCTTACCAGGTTCTCTAATGGGTCTGTGATCCAAAGATATGAAGAAACATTTTGGCAGAAGACCTGACAAATGTAATGTAATGACTGACAACACAGCATGAGCTTAAAAAAAAAGGAAAACCACTGGTTGAATGGATTAAGAACTTTACAGGAGTTTCACTACTACAGTAGGGTCAAGAGGGTGCTGTGTGAGAGCACACATGAGGTCCTCCTGTCCAGGAATGCCCCCTAGAGTCAGCAATGCCAATGAAGTGAAGGGTAGGGAAGCAATTCATTGGAACATGGCCCTCATGGAGGGTGAGAGAAAAACACATGAACAGCTGCAGCTATGACAGTGGCACAAGGAGAGGTCTGTGGTGCCATCAAAGCCTATAATGGGGACTGGAGGCTTCATCCATTTATGATGGAAGTTTCCCTGAGAAAGTGACACTCAGACCTAGGAGTTAGGCAGGGGCACTTTGGGCATGGGCAAAGCCTTCAAAGCCCCGGTGGTAGGAACCGGTACAGTACCAGGGACTGGAAAGAACTGGGTGGCTGTGGGGTTGGGGATGAGGCGGGCGAGCACAGATTTGGATGGTAACAGAACCGAGACAGAAAGGCCATTTAGACCATGGTGTAAAGACATTTTTATTTTGTTTTATGTCTTTATCCTAAAGTGCCATTGAAAAGTTTATTGCAGGGAGGTGACAAGATCACATTTTGAGAAGAAGTTGGAGAGAAGCCCAAGTGATTAACTGAAGCCCTGGATGAGGACAGGATCTCTGAGGAGAAACTGGAAGGTAAGAAGAAGAGAAGGTCTAGAATCAAGCCTTGAAGATGAGCCTGCAGAGGAGAGAGATAAAGGGAAGTCAGAGTGTAGTAAGGAGGGGGAGGAAAGCTGAGAGAGGGGGAAGTCCTGGAAATCAGGTGAGAGAATTTCATGGAGAAAGTAGTCAACCCTGCTGAAAGCTGCAGAGGTCAAAAGAGGAACGAACAGGACTCATCGGCTCTAATCTCATGGAAGGTTTTTACTGCGATCTATATAATAGGAGGAGAGGAAGTGGAAAGAAAGATCTGCAAGAATTAACTGAGGGTAAGAGAAAATAGGGTTTTAGCTGGAGTGGAAGGTGTTTAGTGGAAGTGGAGTGAGAAGAGCCATTGAGCTGAAGGAGTGAGTCTGAGAAAGAAGGGCTCTGGAGATTTCAGGGCAGGGAGGTTGGGATCAGCACAGCGGCAGGGATTACCCGGCATACTGAAAGGTATAGCTGTAGGAAAGGGCGGAGGAAGCTGGAGGTCCGAGCTGAGGAGATTTGACATCGTTGGTTGGGGATGTGCAAGAGTGCATTGACCCAGAGGTGGTTTTACAAGGTGTGGCAGAGGTAGCCAAGTGCGCAGCAAAGAAATTAGCCTCGGGGCTCATTCAGGGACTTGTAGGATAGCTGGGGGCGGGAGGGCAGAGGCAGGTAGAATCCCAGGCTATAGGGTTAAGGAGGCCTCACAGATGAAGAAAGGAAAGATTGTTCAAAAACAGTGCTTAGAGACAAACTAACCTTTTGATAATCTGTTTAGACTTTCAGCTCACACCAGAAATGTCAAGTGAATTAAAGGAGCTCACTTTTTAAAATCAAAAATATAGAAGGACATATGGGTGAATTTTTATCTGATCACATACATATAAGCAGTAGAAATCATCCAGGAAAGGAAAACCTCCGTGACCCTTGACCACTAAAAATTAACCACTCTGTTCTGACACATGCTCTACTGTGTATGAACCTTGAAGATGTTATGCCAATTGCAAGACATAAACCAAATGCAACAGGACAAATACTGTTTGATACCATTTATGTGAAGTACCAGGAATAGGCAAATTCCTAGAGACAGAAAGTAGAAAAGAAATTACCAGGGGCTGAGAGGAGGAAGGATTGGGGAGTAATTGTTTAATGTGAAAGGAGTTTGTGTTTGGGGTAATGAAAAAGTTCTGGAAATAGTGGTAGAGGTTGTACAACATTATGAATTTACTTACTACCACTGGATTTTATACTTAAAATGGTTACAGTGGTAAAGTTTATACCTTACCACAATAAAAAATGTAAGCACTTTGGTAATTCTGGAATATACCATAAAAAACTGAAAGTGACTTAGAGAGACGATTGTGTTTTCTTTTTTAATATATGAAGAGTTTGTATAAGTTTTTTTTAAAAAGCAAAAACAAACAGAATAGGCTCAAAAAAAATAAAAAGCAAAAACATTGCAGTTTAAAAAGGCAGGAATAGTTCATTCACAAAAGGAATTAAAGATGGGCAAAATAATGCATTAAGCTCAGCCTCATTAATAGAAGAAAATGAAGTTAAATTAGTATTGTGTTCATTTTTCAGACATTAAAATTAAAAATGATGAATCAGGGGACACCTAGGTGGCTTAGCTGTTGAGCCTTCGGCTCAGGGTGTGATCCTACAGTCTAGGGATCGAGTCCCACATCGGGCTCCCTGCATGGAGCCTGCTTCTCCCTCTGCCCATGTCTCTGCCTCTCTCTCTCTGTGTCTCTCCTGAATAAATAAATAAAATCTTTAAAAAAATTTTTAAAAAAAACTGAAGAATCAGTCATACTGCTTGGTCAACTGAGTTATTTTTCTGGATAGTAAGTTAACAACCTAGCTTTTCAAATGTTCCCACATCTCCTCTTCAGTAATTCTACTCCTAGGAATTCATCCTAAAAGAAAAAACGATGAAATGTGGACAGATAACAGTCACCATATAACAGGTATTACAAATAGCTCAAATACTCAGTGTTAGGGGATGAATTACAGAATTACAATATATCTATCCCATATATCATGTACTCATTTTAAATGTTTATGGAGTGTTTTTGATGCCAAGGTTACTTAGAGTGGATAAAATAAAAGAAGAAATAATTTGTATATATAATGTGTGTTAATTATAGAGGAGTCACAACATTTGTGTTCTTCACTTTTGCAGTCAACTGTTTGCTCATCAGAGAGAGAGAGTGAGAAGGAGCAAGATGGCTTTAATTGTGAGACAACTCACTGAGCGCATAATAGTTCACCCTGAAGTAAGCAGGAAATGTGAGACGGCCTGCTTTACCCTCAGACTCATTGGGCAGGAACGTCTTGGTGTGGTCAGCATGGTGCTAATGTTTAATCTGTCATTTTGTATAGTACAACCCTCTCACTAAACCAAATATTTCATCTGGTGCTTGGCCAAACACCAGAATTTTCTAGTGCAGGAGGAACCCCTTGCTATACTGGACTTACAAGAAGACATGTCTGTATTTAGTATGGTTTCTGCTTAAGATATTTTTGAGAAAAATTCTGAGTCTTCACAAGTTCAAATTGTAGGATGAGCTTAGACCCTAATTCTCATATACAAGGTAGCTTTGCTTTATGTATTTAAAAATCATAACAAAGGGGACAAGAATCAGAAAAAAACAGATGTGTGTCAATTATGAACAGTTGTGAAGGACTTTCCCACACCTTAGTCTTTTGGCAAATTCCCTTTGGTGAGAACATCTTGCTTTTATAAGCAATTACTTGGGACAACTAAAGCATTTAAAATAGTTTTCATGGGCAGCCCGGGTGGCTCAGCGGTTTACTGCCACCTTCAGCCCAGGGCATGATCCTGGAGACCCGGGATCGAGTCCCACGTCGGGCTCCCTGCGTGGAGCCTGCTTCTCCCTCTGCCTGTGTCTCTGCCTCTCTCTCTCTGTGTGTCTCTCATGAATAAATAAAATCTTAAAAATTAGTTTTCACAATTTTCACTTATTCTTTGTAGATAATGCACTTCTGTCTAAAATACAATTTAAAGTCCTATTACTATAAGAATTTTAGCTCCAGGTGTTTGCTAGCAATGGCTACTATTTATTGAGTGCTTACTGTGTACCAGGCTCTGTGCAAAAGCACTGGACTCACAGTATCTCTGTATACTGTAAAGGTTTATGTACTTTGTTTCCCTTTTATAGTTGGTACTATTAGTAGTTGTACTTATTGAACATTTACTGTGAGGCACTGTTCTAATCACTACTTGTTTACTTACTTAATCTGAGGCTAAGTAACTGTCCCAACAAGATGACCCCATAAATTAGAACCAGGACTGAGCTCGGACATTGTGGCCACAGAGCCAGTGCTTCTTCCAGCATGTGGTACAGATGTGAGGCCCAAGACTGGGTGGGACTCCAGATTAGATCTGCTTGTACCCATCCTTACTATGTAGTATATCTCCTGCTTCCTGTTAAAATCCATGATCCTCTTAGAAATTTTTTTTTCTCTTAGAAACTTTTAAATAGCTTAATATTTACATTTTGGTTGTTTGGAGTCATCTAAAGGAAACTGGTAATAGGAATTATATGAAAAATACTCTGGTTGAACCATGAGAAGTAAAACAAACTATGCTTATAATTATTTGGGACACCATGGCACTCACAATGAGCTATTATCACAATTGGTAAACCAAACTGAGAACATTGTTGCTTGTTATTTTTCCTTAGAGAATAGTGATTTATTTGCCTTAGTTAGGACAGGCTTGAAAGTGAAAAGTCCTTGGCATGTATGGCAATGGCATTATTAAGGGTAGGGGTTGGATTATGGCTTTTTTCAACTTTCCTTCAAACCTAGAAATAGGAAAGGAAGGTTATTAACTAGCTAAGTAAGTAGTTCATGCTTTCGTGGCAGGGATGTGACACTTAACCCTCTAAGGTACTGAAAGTTAAGATGTGCCGTGGGTGGCTCAGTCGGTTAAGAGTCTGCCTTCAGCTCAGGTCATGATCTCAGGGTCCTGGGATGGAGCCTGCGTTTGGTGGGAAGGTGTCCCTGCTTAGCGGAGTGTCTGCTTCTTCCTCTTTCTCTGCCATTCCTCCCCTCCCTGCCTTGTACATGCTCTCTCTCAAATAAATAAAATCTTAAAAAAAAAAGTTAAGACAGCAAACTAGACATGTTTACATTACGCTGATAAGGAAATCGTGCCAAAGTCCATAATGCATTAAGCACAGTATAGCCATCTCTAGGGACCTAAGGCTGTCAAGTGGGGACAGCTGGTTAGACTGCTGTAAAGAAGTACGGTCCCTATTCCACTTAATTTGATTGCCCGTTGCTCCTCTGAGGCAGTTACGTAGCATTCCTCACTTTATCTGGCTAGGACTTTAATTTTGGATTTATAAAGGATTTTCACATAATTCTCATAAAATAAGTTTATACTTTATATATTTAAAGTTTATACTTTTATCATTATTATTACTATTATTAAAATGTTAATTTTAAATAAATTGGGTATTAATCATTCAGCAGAAATACTTACTCTAAAATATAAAATTAGAGATGACTCCCCAATAAGTATTTGCTCTAGCTAAATGTTAGGAAAAAAGAAAACCCTGTGTGTGTGTGTGTATATGTGTGTGAAAAGTAAAATATGTCTCCTAAAGAAAAACAACAGTTGTAGGAAAGGGGATTTGTGTCAGAATAACATTTGAGGTCTTTGAATCCTTGAACTCTATGGACTTGCTACTGAGCTATAAAATGGAAATTATTCACAAGGTTGTGGCAAAGCTCAACATAGACAATGTGTTTGTAACAAATGTCTTAAGTTGTGAAGAGGTGTATTAGTTACTTTATAAATTACTTAAGAGGATATATATAATATTTCACAGAAAGTTTGAGGCTAACTTTGGCAAAATTCAGTTTTTCTAAGTTAAATCTGTTATTTCTGTGCTTATTGCTTAGAGCCCAAATATGTGGTTGCATTGAAAGTCAGACCCCTTATATTAAAACCTGTGTTCTTTGTTACAGGTATGATGAGTACATTCTGAGTCCCAGGATAGTGGGAAGCCACCAATGGAGTGCAAGCATGCTATGGAAATTGCTGATAAGATCCCAGCTGTGCAGGCTGTGTTCCTTCAGAAAGATGCTGTCGGCTTCAAAATACAGACCCTCTTTAGCGTCCTTCACCTATACAACTGATCATCAGTCAAACAAAGAAAATAAAAGAACAGTGGAAAAACTCTATAAATTTTCAGTTGACATCAGGAAAATTCGCAGATTAAAAGGATGGGTCCTTTTTGAAGATGAAACCTATGTTGAAGAAGTTGCAGATGTTTTACAACAACTAGGTGCCGATGAAGCTACTGTTGCCAGTATTTTGGAACGTTGCCCAGAAGCAATTGTCTGCAGTCCAACCACTGTTAACACTCAGAGAGAAGTCTGGCAGTTGGTCTGCAAAAATGAGCAAGAGTTAGTTAAGTTAATAGAACAGTTTCCAGAATCTTTCTTTACTATTAAAGACCAGGAAACCCAGAAGCTGAACATTCAGTTCTTTCAAGAGTTGGGACTCAAAAATGTGGTCATTGGCAGATTTTTGACAACTGCATCTAATATTTTTCATAACCCTATTGAGAAAAATAGGCAAATGATAAGTATTCTCCAAGAGAGTTACCTAAATTTGGGTGGCTCTGAGGCCAACATGAAAGTTTGGTTACTGAAATTATTAAGCCAGAATCCATTTATATTGCTAAATTCTTCTGCAGCTATAAAGAAAACACTAGAATTTCTCCAGGAGCAAGGTTTCACAAACTTTGAAATTCTCCAGCTTTTATCCAAACTCAAAGGATTTCTTTTTCAGCTTTGCCCAGGAAATATACAGAATAGCATTTCCTTCTCTAAAAATGCTTTTAAATGTACAGATCATGACCTGAAGCAATTAGTTTTGAAATGTCCTGCCATTTTATATTACTCTGTTCCAGTTTTGGAAGAGAGAATTCAGGGATTACTGAAAGAAGGGATTTCCATAGCTCAGATAAAAGAGACTCCCATGGTTCTTGAATTAACACCACAGATAGTGCAGTACAGGATAAGGAAACTAAATTCCCTAGGCTACAGAATAAAAGATGGACATCTAGCAAATTTAAATGGAACAAAAAAAGAGTTTGAGGCTAACTTTGGCAAAATTCAGGCCAAAAAAGGAAGGCCATTATTTAACCCTGTGGCACCATTAAATGTTGAAGAGTAACTTGGGGACTGCTGCTGCTTTATAGTATCGCAGAGTGAAGCTGAGTAGCAAAGACTTAAGTGATTCAGGCAGTTTATAGGCACTACTACTTTTAAGAAACTACTAACCTTTTGAGTTGTGTCTAAGTTAATTCCAAAGCAGACAATCTGACTCCTTTGCTATATTTTAAACTATAAACTGCATTTATTTTAAATAAATTTGGTAAATAAAGTTGGTAATTTTGATTTTGAGCTATTTTTAAAAACTCCTGTACTAGTAAGTGGCACATCAGAATGATAACTTTATCAGAGAATCCTTTCTAAGAATTGCCAGGTGCACTCCCTTAATGCAGGTATGGATACATTTTTATTTGTGTAGCACATTTCGTCTGGGACATAGATCCAGTCTGTCTTCCTCACCACCAGCTCTGAAACATCACTCTACTGTGGTCTGAATCCTGTGTGTCTTAGTGTTAAGTGAAATTAGCAAACTTCTAATATTTTTTTTTCGAGAAAGCTGATTTTATCTCTTGGTTGTGATAAAGGAGTACCTTTGAGAACCAAATATTTCTCATCCAAAAAAGAACAGAGCTTACTTGTGTGGTTTGTTTAAAACTGACCATCTCCTCTCATAGAACTCCTTTATGTGCACTGATTACTTTCCCCATTTTATAGATGAGGAAACAAGCTTAGAGAGGCCTGCCAAGTGACAGAGCCCAGATTTATTGTGATCTGACTTCTGTTCAAACCTGTGAATAGAAAAAGGATTGCTTAAGAGTTGGCATTAATTAAGAAAAGTTATACCCTGGGGTGCCTGGGCGGCTCAGGAGGTTGACCTCAACTCTTGGATTCAGGTCGGCTCCTGATCTCATGGCTCCGTGCTCAGTGGGAGTCTGCTTGGATATTCCCTCCCTCTGCCCCTTCCTCCTCTCTTGCTTGCTTTCTCTCAAGTAAATGAATCTTTAAAAAAAAAAAAAAAAAAAAAGCCACACCCTTACATGACATGCCAAAGGAGTATCAGCTACAAACTTAGGGATTTTTATGCAAAATTCCTTAAATATGAAATGATCTAACTTACATACATTTGAAGTAAGCAGCTTTTTAGAAAACTGAAAATCCAGGTCTGGCTCTGAAAGGGAAAGAGTGTGATGGTACCGATTTTAGTAGCGTTCCAAGTTTCTATTTCTAAATCTTGTTCCAAGATAAACATTACCCAGATAAAGACTGGCTCACTTCCAGCTGTGCAGTTTGAACTTTGTAACAAATACACAGTTGACCTTAACACTCCAGTATCTGTGTCCTATGTGTGCATGGTCTTAAATAATGAAAGACCTTTATTCATTAAGCAAATGCAAGTAATCCTCACTATCCACATCTGTTAGGTTCCTTAGGGTAGTGAAAGATACTCCTGTGCAGCAACTATTAAGTGCCTGGCATATTGTGCTTCAGAACCCTAAGGGTTGAATGCCACCATTTACTGTTCTACAGATGAGGAGACACAGGCACAAAAAGGGTCACTTACCTACCCAAAGTTAAACAGGAATGTTTGTTCAAGAAAAAGAATGGTAGCCAGTAGTAGTTGGGTCAGGAAGGAGTGTCAGGGAGAGTGGCACAGGTTAAGAGTGTCACCTGTCCATCTGAGGAACAGCATCTCATTCTAAGTGTGATGGGAAACCCTTGGAAAATTTCTTTTGGTTGCTGTCCTGACATAATTATCAGTGGTGCACTTTATCTTCCACTGTCAGTCTCCTAGTTTGGAATACATTATACATTTAAATGGTTACCTTAGTTCTATCTTGAGATGCCTGCTAGATAACTGAGCAGACATGTCAAACAGGCAAATGGCCAAGTCTGGAACTGTGAGAAGTCAGGGCGAGAGAGAGAGATTCAGGGATCATCTGTGTATCTATGATATTTAAAGCTGCAATTCTAAATGGGGTTGCCCAGAAATAGATTATAGATTTGTAGTAGTGGCTGGCCATGCCAGGGAAGAGTTGATCAAAAGAAGAGGTCTGCCAAGAAAAGAGGGCATGGTCAATAATATTGAATGCCACAGAGTGGTCAACTAAGATACAGATAAGTGACCAATAGATTTGGCAACAAGGAAATCACTGGGGGGGGGGGGGGGGCGGTGCCTGGGTGGCTCAGCAGTTTAGCATCTGCCTTCGGCTCAGGGCGTGACCCCAGGGTTCTGGGATCGAGTCCCACCTCGGGCTTCCTGCAAGGAGCCTGCTTCTCTGTGCCTCTCATGAATAAATAAATCTTAAAAAAAAAAAAAAAAAAAAGGAAATCATTGGTTGGCCCTATTAGGAGTGATTGTGGTGCAATGAGAATGTTAAGACAACTGGAGCGGACTGCAAGGACAGGAGATGGGTAAGAGGCAGGGACTATATAAAGCTTTTCAAGAACTGCAAAGGGAAGCCAGAAAATGAAGGTTTTAAGATTAGGCATAATTTTTCTTAAAAGAAAGCAAACACCAGAAAGTGCTTCTATGTTGATAGGTATGACTCAGGAGAGCGATGGAAGAGATGGAAAAACTGCCGGATTAATATCCTGCAGGGAGTGAAAGTGAACGGATGTTGGGTCAGAGCACTGGTCCACAGAACACGGGAACGGATGCAGGCAGGTTGATGGAGTAAGTGGCATGAGAGGACAGTTACTGCTAGGTTGCCTCTTTTTACACAGGGCAGTAGAAGGGGGGGGGGGGGCGGCGGTTACTGCAGGAGGGTTGGGAAGGAAGGTACCGGGTGGTGGTTCTGAGTAAGAAAACGAACATACATGAGGGCATATGAGAAAGTTCGGCAGAGTTGAGTGGCCATTAATTTGAAAAAAGCTTAGTATACATCAGCAAAATTGAGGTGCTCAGGTGAAGGTATGGAAAACCAGAAGCAGTTTCAGTTATAGATACATATTTGTAGCTTACTCTGACTTAACAAGATTAATTTTTTAGAAAATACACATTCATGGCCAAACATGCAGTATCCAGACTTTATTTTCCCTTAGACCAAATCCTATTCCATAGTTTTTAGTCCTTGAACCTTTCTGCCTTTTTCCATAATTGCATTTTTATTCAGGTCTTTCTTCCTAGATAAAATTTTAAATATTCAAAGTCAACAACATAGCAAAGAAACAGCCTTACATAAAACACTAGAGTCAAATTTTACTTCCTCCATCATGGAAAAAGGCTCTAATAACAATTATTTCCTTTAAACAGTTTATAATTATACTAAATTCATTTCTCTGACAGAATGTAATTAGCTGCCAAAATAAATAGGATTACCTGTAAGATTTCCCGGGAACTCAAGTTAGCCTGGTAAATCCAGCATATATAGTCAGCACTGAATGCCAACCGAAGAATAAAGGACTAGTTACTGAGTAGCCCCATTTCTGTTTCTGGTAATAAGCTGGAGAGGTTGTGACTTACACGAATTTAAAAGTGGTAATAGGAAACTAACACTGAAAGCCTGTTTCGTATTTGTAAAAAGAGATACTTCTCTGGTTCTGATTAAATCAGATAATATATGGACAGCACCTGGCAGGTAAGTAGATACCCAGGGTATTACCAATTTTCTACCTTCCTCCAACCTGGTTCCCATCTTTTGCGTCACTTCTGTCCAGTGAGAGGTGCGAGTTGGTGCCACAGTTGCTTAGGACAGAGTAAGGTGCCTCCTACTTCATCAGATCCCAAACTGTAGACAATAATCACCTGTGGAGGCTGTTAAGCCGCAGTCCTGGGCCCCACCCTGCAGAAACTGAGAAAGTTGGGGTAAAAACCTAAAAACCTGCACTTTTAATCTTCATCAGAGTTGTCTAAAATCTATTTGTATTTCATTGTGTTGGTATCAAAATACATACTTGAAGATGTTTACTCATGTTTGTGCATTAGTATCCAAAATTAAAAACTGACTACAGTACTTACTGAACTGCTATGTAACTAAAAATTTTAAGACTACCGTTTTTCAAATTTCCTTTATTTCCTTAGATCTTAATGAAACATTTCATCTTTTGCAGATCATAGTGCTTTATTAACAGACTTGTGTATTCTTTTCCCATTCCTTTAATACAAAAAAAATTTTATTCAATCACCAGTCATCTTCATCTGACATTTCACTAAGTACAGGATTCATAATGTCAACATTATTAGATCAGTCATTCAAGTGGGTCACACAAGTTCATTGGCATTGTGCCAAATACCCACTCAAAAGATACACTGAATTACAGATGCCTCCAGGTGTATGTATCAACCTTAGTTTCTTGAAGTGAACCAGGACTGTTTCACAGGTCAAACTGCCAGTCTACAGAAATAAGCTGGAAAAGACCCAAGTGTACGGCTATACATATTGAATGGCAAGTTCATTGCTACAAGAACCTCTATAACTGTCCGTTTGTACACTTCTCTGCCATTCTTGCAAAAGCCTCCCCTGAATAAAGTTATAGTTCAGAGTTTAAAGCAAACTTGATGAGATAAAACGTACCAGGTGGCTTTTCTGTGGCAGAAATTACAACCATTTTTCCTCAAGCAATTTTAAAGACAAGCAAGGTTGAAAATAAATATGCAAGCACACAGTAAACTAAGGTCTATATTTAGAAATTCAGGTACAAAGCACAGCAGAGCCTATGACTGTAGAAGATAAATTAGAAATATAAACTAGCAATGAAGCAATAATTTCTTTCAAATAGCAGGAAACAAGTTCTCCAATACCATTATTTTAGATCACTGTTTAGTATTCATCTATTAACTTTGGAGTTTGTTTTAAAAATCCCTTTTGCTGATTATAACATTTGACCAGATATACCAAATAGACCTTAAATCATAGTACATGAAATAAACCACTTAATTTCTGATAAACTCAACAACTTTTTGTATATAATGATGGGCTCAAGAACCTTTGTAGGTTTGCTTAAGATCCCTACTGATGTTTATGAAAGCTTTTAAAAGTTATGTTCTTATCCATTTGTTGTTCTACATTATTAATGTAAAACTCTTAGTGGTTTAGAAACAAACATTTAAGCCTTGCATGTTGGAGTGATCTGTTTTAAGTTCTCAAGGATGTATTCTGATTTACTCCAGAGCATCACCTCCTTTCCTCCCCTCCCTCACACTCTCTCACACACACACATACACAATTCTGCAAAATGGAGGCAAATTTCCAGACTTCAGTATAAGGAAAACTAAGATTTTTCAGGCTTTGATTATAACCCTTAGTTAAGAGGAATGCCAAATGTATGTGCTACTTTTAAAATTTTTATGAAACAGAATATGAAATAAAAAGATGAATTCCAGCTGTCATATTCTTTGAGAATGAATGAGACATGATGAGACATCTTAACAAAACATGACACTTATCATCCATAATCAAAAATTTCAATTCCCTGCCTGAAGTTGACTTGGAAATGGTACAAAGTCTACGACTTCTCAAAGGATCATAAGATAACATTTTAAAAGCCTGCAAACCACTGAAAGCACTTATACATATTTTACATTCAAAACTAATCTATGGAGCCCATTTCATTCAATTTAAAAGTCAGTTCCCAAATATCTGTGGCTGCTTTTACTGTGTTTTTAAGAAGGGGATTTTAAGCCATCCTAGAGATAAAATTGGTGTGAAGAATTCTTTTTATATCTTAGATGCTTTAGGTGATTAAGAACTTAAAATTGTTACTCCTTAATATGAAACTTCCAAAACAGCTTATGACCAGCAAAGAAATGTTCCTTAGGCACTGTGAGGTGTACTAAGATGGAGCATGAAACCAGGTTGAAGCATACAGTTTGGTAACTACACTGATGGTTAACAAAACGTTAACAAGCACTAACTTACTACCTTATCACTGAGCGCAAGAAATGCCTTTACCCCACTACTCCTGAGATTCTTAAGAGGGAAAACTAATTTCACAAACAATTTAAAAAATAATCCATATATAGTTCTAAGAACTGCACATGTTTAGGGTATTAGAAAAGATGTTTTCTTTTATAAGGCATCAATGATTAAATTAATGTAATGCATATCTAACAAAAGATGGTTAACACTCAGTATCATAAAACCATTTACTCTTCTTTTAAATTTCTCTAATTCCTGCTACTTTTACCAGCTTAAATAAGAAAAGAATGCCTCTTGGCCTAATCAACTATGGTTATAAAAAAAACTAAGACATCTGAAACTATTAGGCACATCAAAGGTACAGTTTATGTAGTTCAAGGTTCCCTTCTTAAGGGGCAAATGAGTTACCTGGCACATTATACATATGGAACTGTAAAGATCATCAACTAAATTCAACTTTCACATTTTTTAGTTTAAACTGAAAGACTTCTAGTAAATATTCAAATATACCATATCTTCAGTTACAACTGAGTAAGTGTAACATTTTACCAGATAAAAAGCTGGAATTTAAGTATGAGAAACCTTCATACACTGTGCTAGTATTGGTCTCTTCTTTTTAGACAAAAGCCAGTCATCAATACTTTCAACACAGCAGTTTAGAAGATAAACGTCCAAACAGGTGACTTGGTTGTAGTCCATAATTTAGCAATTCAATGCCACTGGCATCATAATGCTGTGGAGAGCAAGTGTATCTCCATATTTTAGTCAGATTTGTCTTTCTTCTTTCCTGTTAAGGGCACTTTGTTTACAACAGCAGACCCAACAGCTGTAACACCTCCAGCCACAGCAGACACGCCCCCTTTCACCAGCCCTATTCCCATGGAAGGCACAGTTGTAACAGCTGTCTTGGTCACCTCCAGACTCTTCCCACCAATCCAAGCCACACCACCAATGGTGGCACCAACGGCTCCCTTTGTAACACTGAAGATACCGCCAGTCACACGGGACAACATGCCTGGTTGCTGCTGTGGGTGATCTTTCATTGAACCTAGTGAGAGAAATACGAAGACAGTCAAATATTAAGTCTTTAGAAGAGCAGTACAAATCATTAAATATCCTAAGACTTCCTAACAATCAGGAGGTTGTTTTGATAAGGTGAACCACATAAATACAAATCTGATCAAGACACTAAGGAGCTCTTCCCTCAAGGCTATAATCATGCATGTTTTTAAAATATCCTGGTCCGGATCCCTGGGTGGCGCAGCGGTTTGGCGCCTGCCTTTAGCCCAGGGCGTGATCCTAGAGACCTGGGATCGAATCCCACATCGGGGTCCCGGTGCATAGAGCCTGCTTCTCCCTCTGCCTGTGTCTCTGCCTCTCCCTCTCTCTCTCTCTCTATCATAAATAAATAAAAATTAAAAAAAAAAAATATCCTGGTCCAATGCTGTCTTGGTATCTGAGAAAAAATGCTTTGGGGACTATCATAAAATATTTTAAAACCTAAATTTAAATGTTTCCTTGATTTACAGTTTTGTTGTTATTAATAAAAATCTTTATATCCTAAAAGGAGCATGAAAAAATAAGAAGATAAATATATTTAGCCTTCATTTCCTTGACAGAATTCAGTCATTAGTCAAACAACCTTCTCCATTTAAAGCAGTGGTTCTCAAAGTTTTGTCTGGAACTGCTGGGGATCCAACAAGACCATTTCAGGGGCTCTGCAGGATAGAAATTATTTTCATAATAATATAACATGTCATCTATCCTTTCACTTTTATTTTCACATTCATTCACAAGTCTACAGAATTTTCCAGAATCTAAATGATGTGCAGTACTCAAGAGACCAAACATAGAAGCAGCTGAGAAACTAGCCATCTTCTATTAGCCCTAACACTAAAGAGATTTGTAAAAATTTAAAAAACAAGGTCACCCACCCTCTTCACATTTTTTGTTTTGTTTTTATTTGGATAGGTGTTTTTCAAAATCTATGTTAATCGTGTTACTATGTAATGAGTCCACTGGAGTCTTTAATGAATAAAACATTTAATTTCCATTATTATTTATATGCCAAATATCAACAAAGATAGCTTTTTGGGGTCCTCAATTTTTAAAAGCATCTTGCAACCAAAAAGCTTGAGAACCACTAATTTAAATACATATGGGTGTCTGCTCTACTTACATTTTAATAATGTATTTAAAGAGCTAATGATACATAAAAATAGGAAAATTATTCATCTCTTAAAATCATGTTACTTACCTAAAATCATTTTTGTAATGTTGAGAAACTACAGCTATGCTTAATACTTTCACTGCCTCAGTAATTCTTACAGGAGAGAGCATATGATTTAAACATCTAGTCTGTAAAAACTCCTTTACTCCAGAAAGGGTAGTATCAATATGAAAATTCATATTTATTTAAGTCATCAGATTGTCATCTGGTTTGTTTCACTTTGTTTTGAATAGAGCCATCCAAACTGGCATGGAACCTCAAACTCAGGAATAAAATAACAGGAAGATTTCATAAAAATCTTCTTGTGTCAGTCTCAAATAAACACAGGTCTTTCCTCCTTTGTAATCTAATGATTTAGATACCAACAACACGTAAGCTATGATGTCTATATTTTTCTAAACTTCACGGAAAAACACTTGGTCACGAAACAGATCAGGCTTTATTCACTGAAAAGGTACACTGACACAAAGAAAAGCAAATTCTTGGGTATACAGGCCCAACTAGGACCATCAAAGTTACTAACTCCTAGCAGAATATGATTATCAGGGAAGATAACACTGGGAAACGGATAATATTTTCTTAAATATTTTATTTATTTATTCATGAGAGAGAGAGAGAGAGAGAGAGAGGCAGAGACACAGGCAGAGGGAGAAGCAGGCTCCATGCACCGGGAGCCCAACGTGGGATTCGATCCCAGGTCTCCAGGATCGCGCCCTGGGCCAAAGGCAGGCGCTAAACCACTGCGCCACCCAGGGATCCCTCATCCTTTATTCTTTACCTTGATTCTCTATCTTACCTATTATGACTGTCCTGTACGAACATACAGCTGTCAAACAAAATCACTATTTGGTTTAGTTTAATAATATTCTAGGGCAGCCCCAGTGGCTTAGCGGTTTAGCGCCACCTTGAGCCCGGGGCGTGATCCTGGAGAACCAGGATCAAGTCCCACGTCAGACTCCCTGCATGGAGCCTGCTTCTCCCTCTGCCTGTGTCTCTGTCTCTGTGTGTGTCTCTCATGAATAAATAAATAATAATAATAAAGAATAATAATATTCTACAGCAAAATCATAAGTAAAAAATGCCTATAGTCCTTTTCTGTGTATAGTCAAGACATTCACATTTGCAGTTAGTGTTTCCAAGGATTTTTGAAGTTTAGGTAAGAAAATGATTCATGATGTCACAATTTTCAAACAAAAAGAGAATTTAATCAGACCCTAAGACCATGTATTAATATAGAAAGAAGAGCTACCAATTATAAATAACAGCTTAATAACAAATCTCCAAATCTCAAGTGCCTCTTGAATTGAGTTTTTGTAATGCATGACATTAAAATTAAATATAGTCCATCCTTCCTCTGCACCCTACACCTATTCTTAACAAATGAAAGGATACTCTAACTTATGAAATGGTCTTAATAAGAGTAGCAAAAGAAAAGATCTTACATAATAAAACAGCTGCATGGTGTCCCCATTCACCAATATCTGTGCTTTCTTAAAAGCTAAAAATGCTGATCTTCAACTATTTTTGGAACATATTCACTGACAAGGTAAACAGATTGTTACTTTAAATTTAACAAAAACAATCGGAATTTTAATTCAGTAGGATGTTTGTTTCCCTTCTTAGTGTGTCAGGTGCATACTTACCTTCTGGTGGTTCATCACTAAGGTATGATGGGAGTTCTTGATTTTTATCTGCCTGATTCATGATCTCCTAAAAAACATATACACATTTCATTGTAACCTCAATAATCTGAGATGACCTCCTATCACATACTAAATTAAGACAATCCATTTTATTCAGATAAACATTTTAAAACACTTGTAGCAAAACTTCATCTTACTCCTCTCTTACTTTGTGGTGTTTAGGAAATACTTTTAATTACACTAGTGTACAATATAAATCTTATCTCAAACACCAACCAAACAGTAACAAGTATAGTATTATATTTTTACTGTTGCTTACTAATTCAAAGTTGGAAGGTGGGGATTAGACAAAAATCGTGTTTCCTCCTACAGGAAACCATTAACCGTATTGGTTAACGGTAATTTCACAACAGACTTAAGGAAAACCTATACTATACTAAAAAATATGTTCTACCTGAAAATTTTCTAAAAATCATGATATCCTTCTATAAAGGTGGCATTACCTATCTGAATCATTAAGAGATGGATTTTGATTACTTTTTTATTGTTTTTAGAGCTCTTAAAAACACAGGTAGCAAAAGAACTCAAGATCTATGAAAAAATATATATGCGATTATCTCACTATGAAAAGGAAATGAACCTAAGAAATAAAATAAGCTACACTGGAATGACGAAAACAGTTAAACTTTCTTTTGCCAATTTCCTTTACTATCTTTAAATATTTGCTTTTATAGTCATTTGACCAAGAAAATATTAAAGCAAGTCGGGACTGGAATACTAGTATTCCAGTACTACAAGTATTAGAATACTATTTAAAGAATTTAAAACAAAACATGCAGAAATTCTGGCAGAGTATGTGTGTCCCTTCCTGATGAAAAACTACTGTGGAGTCACCTTCTTCCCCACTGAGCTGTTAATTCCAAGAGGAGAGACTATTTAGCTTGTTTCCAGGATCTGTATATCATATAGGTGCAAGCCAGATCACCTGGCTGATCAACCAGTTAACAGATGCTACCACGCTGTGTACAGAAATACGAGGAAATTACATACACATATACATCTGACACAAGTGAACTGGAGTATAAAAACAGGTATGATGCAATGGGGAGGGTGCCTGGCTGGCTCAGTCTGTGACTCTTGATCTCAGGGTCATGAGTTCAAGGCACACAGTAGGCATAAAGCTTATTTAAACAACAGGTGTGACAGTAATTGCATATATTTCAAAACTGCCTTTCTGTATATATTCCACAAATCCCAACTAAAAGACTCCATTTCCTAATACAGAATCCCTTTTTATTTTTTTATTATTATTAATTTTTAAGAGACACAGAGAGAAAGAGTGGCAGAGACACAGGCAGAGGGAGAAGCAGGCTCCATGCAGGAAGCCCGATGTGGGACTCGATCCCAGGTCTCCAGGATCACACCCTGGGCCGAAGGCAGGCGCCAAACCACTGAGCCACCTGGGCTGCCCCAGAATCCCTTTTTAAAAAATTCTTAATTTTCCCACATATACCTTGTAATTTAAAAAAGAAAAAGGCTACCGTTTTAAAAGATTAAAGCTGCTTTATAAAAAAACATATGCAAGTTCATTTATATAATATGAATTAACTTTATCCTCCTATGAGTAGGCAATGAGGAGCCACGACAAGATAACATCGTCAGATCTGTGCTTTAAGAAGTTATCTGAAGCAAGAACAGATGAAGGTGGGGCACCTGGGTGGCTCAGTTGGTTAAGTGGCTGACTTGATTTCAGCTCAGGTCATGGTCTTGGGGTGGGACTCTACACTCACTGCATCTGCTTGAGATTCTCTTTCTCCCTCTCCCTCTGTCCATCCCCCTGCTCATGCTTGCTTTCTCTTGGTTTCAAATAAATAAATATAAATTTTTAAAAGGAACAGATGAAGGACAGAGATTAAACACCGTAAGTGGCTACTTTAGAAGTTTGGTGAGATGGGAGTAAGTTTAAACTGCCAGTTTTTTCAGTATAAATAAATGTTTGAACAAAAACCTAGGAGTCGGGATCCCTGGGTGGCGCAGCGGTTTGGCGCCTGCCTTTGGCCCAGGGCGTGATCCTGGAGACCCGGGATCGAATCCCATGTCGGGCTCCCAGTGCATGGAGCCTGCTTCTCCCTCTGCCTGTGTCTCTGCCTCTCTCTCTCTCTCGCTCTCTGTGACTATCATAAATAAATAAAAATTAAAAAAAAAACAAAAAACCTAGGAGTCAACCCTCGACTTTCTGATTTTTACATTCCCATCTAATCATCAGTAAATTCTGCTGCCTAAATCAATCCAGAATACAACCATTTCTCATCACCTCTACTGCTACCACTTTCAGTTAAACTATAGTAGCTCTTGCTTGGGCTGCTACAAAGTCTCTTATCTGGCCTCTGAGCTTCTACCTTTGTTCTTCAGTTTAGCCCTGCCATACTCTGCTTAAACCCCTACAACTGCTTCCTGTTTTGCTCAGAATAAAATCTAGAGTTGAGGCCTGACATCTAACACTCTGATAGCGTCTCCTACCATTCTGCCTCTCACTCGTAGCAGTCCAGAAACACGGGTTTCCCTGCTCATCCTCTCCTGAGAGGCTCTTCCCCAAGACATGTGCATGGCTTGCTTCCTTACGTCCTTCAAGTCTCTATGCAAATTTTTCCTTTAATAGAGATCTTCCCAGACCACCTGACAATAGATTAGCACCCCCCTCCACTCCTCTCCCTATCATTTTCACCTAACCTTGCTCTATTTTCTTTATTGCTCTGTCACTTGATCATATGCATCAAATATATATATATTTTATATACATATATGTATATATACATACATATATGTATATAAATACACACATACATATATATGTATACATATATGTATACATATATGTATATAAAATATATATACTTTATGTCTTCCACTATTTGAATGTAAACTCCAGGAGAACGAGGCTTGGTTTTATTCACTGCTCCATCCCCAGAGCCTTTTTCAATGCCTGATGCTTGGTAGACAATACTTGGATTTTTTGTATGAAGTGGAAAAGAGCTTGGGTATTAATATGAGAGAAAAGGAAAATATAGGATGTAAAATTTCTAGTCTGAGCAATGAAGTAGACAAAAAAGATAAAGACAAGGTATAGGAGACAAGAAACTACTTCTGAGAGAAGATGACGGACTTTTTAAAATTTTTATTTTATTGTGTTAAGAATACTTAACTGAGATCTGCCCTCTAAAATATAAGTGTATACTACATTACTGTTGACTATAGGTATGATGAAGGATTTGTTTTTGAACAGCTGGATTTGAAATGCCTTCAGGACATCTACCGGATATGTTTATTAGCAGGCAACTGGACTTAAGGGGTCTGAAACTTAGCATGAAGTTTGAGTTAGAGTTGAGGCCCTGAGAGTGGTTTGAAGTGATAGCTACACATGTTGGGGATTGATGATACGATCAAGGAAAAGAATGGTAATAGAGAAGTAGACCGATAACCTTAATTAGACTGCTCATATTTAAGAGGTAAGTGAAAGGGAAGCCAGCAAAAACAAATAAAATATAAAATACATCTGAAAGTGTACAAATGAGTACAGCCTCATGGAAGGCAAGAGATGAATTTATAAGCTTCCCAGAGACACATACAATGCAGACATTAATATAATTTATGGAGACCAAATACTATGGGGAAATGATAATGTTACATTTAGAGAATATAAAAGGCATATATATAGCATATAATCCAATTTTTTAAATGCACATAAAAAGACTGAAAGGAAGCATACCAAAATGTTGATAAATACTGCCACTAAGGGAGTAGAAATATTTGTATAGAGACGAGAGAGAGAAAAAGAAATACCATCCTCCCCTTTAATATATAGATATACATATGTATATTTAAAATCTGTATTTTAATTTTTACCATAAACATGTATTGCTTTTGTACTTCAAGAAAACTGCATATTTTTAATTCTTAGAAATCAGTGATATTCAAAAAGGATATTTTCAAAGATTACACAGCTCATCTACCTAGTTTTTATACTATTTTAGATTTTTATCCTTAAATCAAATTGATCATCTAACAAACAACATACTTAAATCACAAAATGCTGATTTGAAGAAAATGACATCAGCAAGTTTAATTCTTGGTTTTGTCCTTGGTAAGGAAACCATGACAAAGAAAGAGTCTTATGCAGGCTACTAGTACACTGACTACTGCACTGTAAAGAAGTTACCTACTACATCACTCGATAGCTCTGATACAGAACTCCACATAAGAAATTTCTTTAGCGGAATTCAGAAAAACTTTTGTTTCCTCAACATATTTAGAACATTTTCTTCTCTTTGAGACCTACGTACTTTTCTATTTAAAAGATACAAAGAAAGATGATAATTCCCTTTTTCCTTTGGCTTCCAGGAAACTTACAACTAAAATCCCAACTTAACTGGGTAGGTTCCTGTAGCCTGCGTAGTTGTCCTATTTTCCCCCAACTCCACACCTCAGGACTTCCACTCTTATCGCTGTTGTCCAGGGTTGGTTTGCAATTTCAATTTCTTATATCCTTACCATTTTGTTAGTATATGTTTTTGTAAGCTTGACACACAGTATTTGCAGAATAAATGGGATAAAATTATCATCTTATCCACATTAATTTTAGGCATCACAAGAAAAAATACATACCAATATATGGCCCAAATTTTTCATTAAAAAGAAAGAGAATACTTTAAGCTAGAATTGTGCTTTTAAGAGCAGTATGCCAGGGGCTTCAAGAACCACAAGAGAGATATGATGCATGTATTTTACTACACAGTAATTTAAAATACTTTTTGTGTTTAAATATACACTAATTAAAAAGATAATTGAAAAGTGCTTGGGAATTTTTAGGATAACTAGACTCTCAAGAAATTTCATTCCTGCTTGGAACTTCTTCAGGATATACTCTCAGATTTACCAGCTCTCTCCCCAACCCACGACAACCCCCCATCCCCCATGAATTTACTCTGCTCCTGTTAGATATATGTTTGGTAGAAGAATGAATGAATGAATGAATGAATGAATGAATGGATTTATTTATTTATTTATTTATTTATTTATTTATTTATTTTTGGTAGAAGAATTTAAAATGTAGATAGAAAATCTGAAAATCTGGAGTCCTGCCAGGTTAGAAGCCTGGCTACTGAGAACAGAGGAACTGGCTATTAGAGGGCTTTGAAAGTCCTAAGAGTCCATAGAGATTGATTTTTGTTTTGTATACATATTTTTTAATGTTTGAGTTTCTTGTACATCACTGGTGTTAACGCAAGCATGTAGTATTAAAATTCCTCTAGAACTCTTAGGGTAATAAAAATTGTGTAAAAGCTGCAAGTATTTGGAATATTGTTGTTTTCTAAATTCCTAATTTGGTCATAAGCCATAAAATACCTTATAAAAGTATTTTTGCTAAAATCCTTAACTATCTGCAGTGCCACCTGTACTATTTACTCACCTAAATCATTCCCAACCCCTACACACATGTATGTCCCAAACTTTTAGTGATATTACCTCTTTACAGACCCACCTTATCACTAAGGAGAACTATTCTTTTTATCACCATCATTACATGAGTCTTGTTTCTTTTAAATTGAGAATTATAAACACAAACACACTCCTAATCTCTTAAAACTAGGAAAGGTAAATAATCTGCATGTAAAATTTAGAAGTATACACATGGAGACAAGTAACAATTGACAAAATGTCAAAATGACCATTTAGATTAAACAAAATTATTGAACTCTATTCAAACCAAAACTCAGTGAGTCATTAGTTCAACATATACTTGGGTCCCTACTATGTGCCAGACACCCTGTTAGGCACTGAGACTTCAGTGTGATTCAGCACACACAGGACTCCTCTAAACCAGTTTACCCAAAGCGGACACACTTCCTGGCACTTATCAATTTATTTCATCCAAAAACCAAAAAATGATATGCTCTCTAGGAACTCATAATATACACAAGTTTCTATTTAAAAAAGTACCTTCCTAAGGAAGGCAATAAAAACAGAAAACAGCCTTTAGATCAGGACAAATAAGTGCATATCCTTGGATATAAATCAGTTTTACCACTTGTTCCTAACATGTGAACAAATTTAGAGTACCAACTAAAACTGGCTATCGGTGTATTTTTTTAAGAAATTGTGAAATGTGAAAGACTTCTTTGCTGTAGACTACAACTTGTCAGTAGTTATCTAGGCATTCTGGGCCAAGGAGAAGCAATTCTTGTCCAGTACAATAGCATTACAGCAGCTGGTAAATATATTGAGCTAGGGTTAATAACAACACTATTCCCTAGAGGGTAATTTCTTCCAATAATAGAAATAAGTAAACAAATGCCTCTTAGGAACCCCCCGTCCCTTTTTTAAAGGAAAACAGATGAATCAATGTTGTTTGTGGAAATCTATAACATCTGATACATAAAGTTTTCATTAATGGTGAGGACAGAGTCTGAAAATAGTACACAAATTTCCCTGTGGCTAAACACTCCTTTGTGTACCTAAGGAAGTTAAACAGCACTAACATACTATATGAAGCCTAACTACAAAATACAGTACACAACAGCTTACCTTCAAAGCCACTTCAAAAACCTGTTATTAAATAGTAAATGCCAATTTTCTGTAGGAAAAAGACTATAAATGAATTAGCTTAATTCTTCTACACCTTCTATATATAGGAACTTTGCCACATCCTCATTCCCATTTTAGCTTCTTTGCCAAGTAACTACAAGGAGTTTCAAAAATATGTTTATACAGAGCTTTAATACACATACACCAATAAGCAGTGTATATTAAAACACCAGCTTACTGTGTTTAGGCTCCTCTAGTTAACCAACTCTCCTGAACAGGCTGCTTTTAAACATGGCCCCCGCCCATTAAATCAACAGCACACAGGCTACAAGAAATGCATTGAATCTGGCAGGGAAGAAAAAGTAATCCATCAGTAAACTTTTAAGTGATCACCTTAGTGATAGTAACAACTAACAGTATCAAAATGGCAATTTTTAAGTGTTGCCTTTAAATGAAACATTAAGCAGAACAAATCAGATAACCAGTACACCAATTATCTTCACTAAATTATATCTCATTAGTTCCACAGATATTTGTGTCCTTCTTACGTCACACACTGTGTTAGGCACTGAGGTTACAACCAGAACAAGCATGTGAAGGCCCTACTCTGAAGGTTTATATGTAATCCAGTGAGATACCTTCAGGAAGTAGCAAAAACAGCAAGTACTCAGTGACTTAGACAAAGACGGGTAAAGATTTTCCTAAAGTTAACAAAACACACACACACACACACACACAGAGGAACTTTTCCATCTATCCTGAAACTTTTCTAATGATATTCTTCTTTCTATATGGACATATTTTTACTGAACTTGGTTTCTGGTACATCTGCCATAACAGACTGAAGAAAGTGGAAAAAAAGTCAAAACAGAGTGCATATAGGTTTATTAAAGATTATCTCCCTATTTCTTTTAAAAAAGCAGGCATGGCCACATAGGCAAACACAGACCTGTTGATGTGGTATCAATATTCCTGGGAACCCTTAAGGGCACCCACACCAGTGAATGTTCTAAAGGTTAAACAATCACATATAGCAAATAATGTATTTTCACTTGGAACTAGCACAAGTGTTCACAAAGGTGTAACAAATAAGAACGCTCCTCTTTAGGGGTTTCTAAACCTTTCCCAGCGGCTCCTTCTCCCCGCACCGATCTCTTTAGTCACAAGCAAGTCTTTTTCTTTTTTTCTTTGGCAGAGGGAGTGACGTGGCAGGGGAGGCAGAAAATGACCCTGGAGAAGCCGTGACTAGGGCTAAGCTCAGCACCTCCTCCCTCTGCTCCACGTTGTACACCCAGCACACCCCCACTCCCATCGGGTTCCAGAATTCCTGTCTTCTCACGCGGAAAAGGCGATGTGTTTAGGCGGGCATCTGATTGGAAGCGGGAGCTTGGGGACCAGTCCCGAGGCTGCGTGTGCACAGCAGGACGGTTTCTACTCAGACTCGGGAGGCAATGATGGCACCGACGGGTGCTCCAGCCGCGGTCCCCAGGCCCCCGGGCGCCGCCAGCGCCTCTCCCTTCCACACTCTCCGCTTGAGGCTGGGCGTCAGAGTCGCGCCTTTCTACCTGGAAGAGCACTGGGGCCCAAAGCTGCGTGCCTGAGCCCCAAGGAGCGCTTCATCAACAGGTCGGGAGTCAGCGCGGCGGGGAAGCCCAGCACACGGCCCCCGGCCGCATCCCGCTCGGCTCCAAGCCGCTGACGCCCTCCCCCACCCCCCAGCCTGACGCCGAGAGCTGAGACGCGAACGCGCGGCTTCCAAGGGGAGCCCCGGTCACAAAGCAGGGCTGGGGAGTCCGGGACACGTCAGGAATAACAACGCCGCCACGAACCTCAGTCCGCCCCCAGCGTCGTCCCGCCCCTCCCCCTTTCCCGCTCGGTCCCCCCGAAAGGCTGCGCTCGGGGAAGCCAGGCCCGGGGCGGTGAGGCGCAGGAGAGCTAACGGAAGAAGGCGCCGGGAGGAGGACAGGAAGCCGCCACGGCGCCCCCCGCCCTCCCGGCCCCACTCGCTCACCTCCGGGGTCGAGGGTCGGCGCCTGGAGCCGGGGCTGGGCGGGGGGAGCGGGCCGCACCGAGCGGGGCTGCGGGCGCCTGGGCGACGGGCACGGCCCCGGGCAGCCGCGGGCTCCGGAGGCGCCTCCTCAAGCTCTGGAACCCGAAGACTCCGCGGGCGACGGCGGCTCTAGCGGCCTCTGGATGCGGACGTGGCGCCGGACGCGACCCGCCCCCTCCGCCGCCTCCTCCGCTCCCGCCTCCTCCCGCGCCTCGGCTCCGACGCGCACGCGCGCCCCAGGCCCCTCCCGCGCCCACCCGGCACACGCCCACCCGCGTCTCGGGCCGCCCCGCCCCCCCAGCGGCCCCCCGCCGGCCGCCTCTGAGCGTGCGCACGCGCGGCGCCCCCGCGACCGGCTCCCGGCTCCCGCGCCCCGCGCCCCGCCCCCCGCCCTCCGGGAGCCTCCGCGGGCGCCCCGGGCCCGCCTGCGCGCGCGCCTGGGCCTGGGCCGCCCGCCCCTTCCCGGCGCCGTCCAATCCGCTCGGCCGGGGGGCGCCGAGCCGCGGGAACGCGCCGGCCGCGGCCCTCAGGCCTCCAGCCTCGGCCCCGCGGCTTCGCGAAGCTCTGGTTCCGCCGCGAGTAACGGTCGGTCGGAACTCAGAACCTTTGCCCTGCGGGGGGGTGGACGGTCGCCAGTCTGTGGGGCCCTTCCGTGGCCCGGGGGCTTCAGAACCTTCTCCCCTCCCCTGCTGCCCCTCGGGGGAGAGGCGGGCTGGGCCTTCGCGGCGACGCCGCCCGCTTACGCCTGTGGTCGTTACTGTACAGCTGCCCTGCCCCGGCCCCGGCCCCGGCCCCGGCGGGAGAACCGCTGGGTTGGTGGCCGCCCGGCGCCCCGCAGGGCTCGGGGCTCGGGGCTCGGGGCTCGCCAGGCACTCGAAATGGGCCCGGGAGAGTGGGCTTGGTAGTAGGACTCAGGAGAGGCGGGAGCGAGACACCTGGCGCGGCGCCCCTCCCTCGGCTCCTGCTGACCCGCTGCCCGCCGTGGCGGAGGCTCTGCCCGCGGTTCCGGACGGTGTGGACAAGCGAGCCGTGCGGGGAGGATGCTGCGTGCACCTGAGCCCTGTGCAGGTGTGGGGATGGAGGCGATGAGGGGCGAGAGGCTGATGCTCGACTAGGTAAACGCGACCCGCTGACCTTTCTCTGCCTCTCCTTTCGCACCTTAACAGGAGGAGGACTGTAAGCCCATCACAGGTTTGTCTTTGAATCAAGAGATGGTGGGTGTGAAAGGGCTTTCCAAAAAGGTGAATTCCTATACAAGTGTGAGATCTTCCTTCACGGTCCAGGCAGCAAGACAAAACATGCGAAGTAACCAGTCAGGAAACTCAAAAAGATGTCCCTCCTCCCCACCCCACCCCCACCCCCGCCCCAATGAAAAATAATCCGGGTGATGCAACCGAATCTTTTTTTTTTTTTTTTTTATGCAACCGAATCTTAACTGTTGACCAGGCGCAGACAAGGACACGCTAACCGGGGAGAGCATCCCTGAAGAAGCTAACTTTGATCCACGTCATAAATGTAGTGGACTAAATATAGTTTATGGTTTCAGCCTAGCCATTGATTTATCAAAGCAGCAAATCAGATCCACTTAAACTATGGATTTGAAACTATCAAGATATTTTAGTTTTCCAGATCTTAAAGGAGAAATTAAATAATATTGTCACTTTAAAATATAATTCGGATGGGGGTGCCCGGGTGGCTCAGTGGCTTAAATGTGGGACTCTTTGTTTTTGATCAGGTCATGATCTCATGATGGAGCCCACCTCTGGTTCTGCACTGGTTCTGAAGCCTGCTTAGAATTCTTTCTCTCCCTCTATGTCCTTCCCCCGCCCCTCTAAAAATAAATAAATAAATAAAATATAACATGATTTGGATGATTAGCAGGCTCTACAGATTGTGTGTTTATCACATGTGAAGAGTTGGGTACGTACTCTATCTTATCACAGAAGCCTCTGTCCTTAATACATGAATTTTTTAAAAAGATTTTATTTGACATAGAGGACACAAGAAGGAGGAGTGGTAGGGAGAGGGAGAAGAAGGCTCCCTGCTGAGCAGAGAGCCTGATGGAAGACTCCATCCCAGGACCCTGAGATCATGACCTGAGCTGAAGACAGATGCTTAACTGAGCCACCCGGGTGCCCCAATACATGACTTCTAGGGTGAACACTAAGCAGAATGACAAAGTACAAAATTGCACTGTTCTTCCCTTGCACTTTTTTCTCTCCACAGGAGAATTTAATCATTATTGAAGTATAAATGATTAATAAAATTGAGGCCACTCCTGGGAGATTGTACATTTTTAGTTATTACAGTCATAATCCACAGCAGTGGTTAAAAACCATCACATAAACCAACCAAAATGTAGGGGAGCTCTTTGGAAGTTTGTGAGTTCACCAGACCTTTATAAAACTGCCAGTATTTCTTAAAAGGTTGACGCTATCATTTTTTATTACCACAGTATTCAAACCTATAAAAATGAATATCACCACTCAGTGCCCACCCACCCCTAGATCTAAAATGAAAATAAATATTATAATCATGATGGAATGGTTTCTACAGAAGGATGCTGTCTTGATTTGATGTACATTGGTGCAGCAGAAGGAGCCTCAAGGAAGTCAGGCCCTCTTCATTTTATAGACTGAATCCACTCAGGTCTTGATTCCTGTTCCATGAAATCTCATTCTCAGATTATTAAAATGAAACTATTTCTAGATGTTATTTTGAAAGACTGTATAATGTCTTAAAATGGTGAGTCCACGGAGCCTTCAGGCAATAACGGTCTTTTAATACAACAAATTCTTAATGCACCTATATTAATTATCCAGTCTCTTAAACCACCAAGTTTTCCTCTAGTTGGTTACACACAGAGAGCTTTCTGCATTATTGAAAAATTAGAAATTAGATGTGATATCACATGCTTAACAGGATGGGGCATCCAAAAAGTAGGTGCCAGAAGGAAGCAAGCTGTACACTAGAAACATGAAAGCAAGAAATAAGTTATTTATAGGCATTGAAGTTGAAAGAGATCCCAATCCAAGTCTATCCATCCCACGAGTCTACCTCCTAGCATAGGCACAATAATAGTTTTCATTGTTGAACTGTTGACCACTTAGTGTTTCTATGTGAACTCATTTAAATGACAAATCATTTGGTATAAGGTCCACATATTTTCCAATGTTCCATCATATCTTTATGAATGTAGTGCATCATCTTGGCGTTTTGAAATGAGCTGGACAGTTAACAGCTTTATATAGATTTTTTTTTAAATTTTTATTTATTTATGATAGTCACAGAGAGAGAGAGAGAGGCAGAGACACAGGCAGAGGGAGAAGCAGGCCCCATGCACCGGGAGCCCGACGTGGGATTCGATCCCGGGTCTCCAGGATTGCGCCCTGGGCCAAAGGCAGGCGCCAAACCACCGCGCCACCCAGGGATCCCCAGCTTTATATAGATTATCACATAATGTAAATTATTTTGCTTTTCTATTCTCACTTTCTTACTCTTTTTTGACTTCCTGGCACAATTACCTGGACTATTCTTGGTTTTCCTTAACTTTTTCTGTGATATAACTAAGGTTTATTTACACAATTTTTTGGCACATACCTCATTCCTCCCAATAATCCAGTGAGGCAATATTCATATGAGGAAACACGTAGAGAAGTTAGATAATTTATCCAAGAGCTTACAGTCAGTAAAGAGCAGATCCTGGAGTCAAACACTTTTTTTTCTGACATCAAGAGGCTGACTTGGTGCTGTCAGCCAGGGCTTGGTGTTCCTAGGAGCTGGCCTGGCGTAGTGAGGCCTTAATGTCTCCTGTGGAACATAAACAGTTTCAGAAAACATCAGCATCAGAAAAGGCCACCACATGATCATGATGGATCAGGACAAAAATAAGACTACTCCATAACTATGTCTGAATGTAGACAGAAACATAAGCCTATCCATGCCCCCAAATGGAATACACAAACTGAAAATATAAAATAATGTGACTGTTACTTCTTTACCAATTACACCTTAAGCCTCAGGCTAGTCTCTCTTTTTACATAAGATTTATTAAGATACCCAATCATAGACTTACCCCTGCTCCCTAACAGCATCCACTTTAAAGCAAAATTCCTCAAATCACCTAACACAAATTCATATCTTAATGTAAGTCCTTTCCAACATCCTTTTACTGAGATGCCTCACTGTTGCCCGTGGTTTGTCCTTCCCCTTGTTGAAATGAGTTATAAGGTCACCTTGTTCAACCACTGGTGTTTCTGGTGATGTCTGGCTAGAAAGCATTGGCAATTCTTTCTAGACTGTCCAATACAATGCATATCTGTGGAGCAGAAAGCACACTACTTATGCATTTTGTGCCAAAGAAAGTGGGAACCGTCCCCTTATCTCTAGCCATAGGATTGTCACACCAAAGCTAGAGAATGTTGTCCTTTTTGTAGATCATATATAGAGTGTCTGATAGATGGAGTCTCCAAAAGATAGTGAAAAGAAAAAAAAAATGTTGGAATAATTGAACATTATTTTGCAAGAAAAAAAGAGAACAACCTGTCAACCCATACCTTGCCCCACATACAAAATAACTCAAAATGGATCATAAATCTAAAATTATAAAACTTTTAGAAGAAAACATAGGAGAAAGTCTTTGTGATTCTGGGTTAGGCAAAACATTTCTTACAACACTCAAAGCATGATCCATTAAAAAATTAATTTATAAAAACTTCTCTTTGACAGTGTTTAGAAAATGAAAAAACAAGTAACAGACTGAGAAAATATTTGCAAAATATGTATCTGATAAATGCCTGTATTCAGAATACATGAAGAACCACAACTCAATAAAAAAGACAAGCAAACCAGTTTTTAACTGCCAACTGATTACCAATCACAAATTAAGATAAATCTTAAAAAAAAAAAATGTTTTTGTACAAATGAGGAACTACTTGGTTTATAGTGGAGTAACTTCAAACTGGAGTTGAAAGTCACTGCCAACTGATTATCAATCACAAGATAAAGGTAGTTAGGGTGCCTCAAATTAAGATTGAGGTAGTTAGGGTGCCTGAGTGGCTAAGTTAAGTGTCTGACTTCAGCTCAGGTCATGATCTCAGGGTCCCTGGATTGAGCCCTGTGTCGAGCTTCCCACAGCAGGGAGTCTGTTTGTCCCTCTCCCTCTGCCTCCCTAACTCATTCATTCATTCTCTCTCTCTCTCTCTCATAAATAAAATCTTAAACAAAGCCAAAAAACATTGGGGGTAGTTGAATGAGCACCACAGGAGATATATCGGTGGCAAAAGAAATGATGTCATCATTAATCATTAGAGGAATGCAAATCAAAATCACAATGAAATACCACCCCTTGGCCAAAATAAAAATAATTCCAATTGCTGTTGAGGATGTTTGAGCAACTAGAACTCCCAGACATTGTGGGTGGAACTGCAGAATAGTAGAGAGACACTTGAGTAAACAGTTTGGCAGTCTCTTAGAAAGCTAAGTGTAACTGTACCATGTGACCCAGCAATACCATTCCAAGATATTTACCCAAGAGAAATGAAAACGTGTTTACACAAAAACCTGGACACCCATTTTATAATAGCCCAATACTGGAAACAATCTAAGTTCCTTTTAACTGGTGAATAGATAAGCAAATAGTGGTACATATATACAATGGAATCTAGTTATCAGTAAAAGGAACAAACTATTGATATAACAACATAAATCTCAAATGTATTCTTCTAAGTGAAAGAAGCAAATTCAAAAATCTGAATACTGATGTTTCCAGGTATGTGACATTCTGTAAAAGCCAAAACTATAGGAAAAGAAGAAAACAGATTAGTGGTTGCATGGGAGTTAGAAGTGTTGACTAAGGGACTTTTTGGGGTGATGTAACAGTTCTATAGCTTGAGTGTGATGTGGGTTACACATTGCATCTTTCAAAGCTCAAAATTTTGAAGCAATTTCAGGAGCAGTTTTATTGCATGTCAATTACATCTCAATAAACCTGATTGAGAAAAATGTTGAAATGGAAAAAAATATTGAGATGAGGTAGGGCCACAGGGCACCATGAATATACAAAGACAACAACAGTAGCCCTCCTGATAATTAAATTCTAAATCTTAAAAAGATAAATTTTTAGTGCATAATCCATATTATAAAAAAATTTGTCCTTTTTTTTCTTTCTTGTAGAGTAAGTTCATAGTACATTGAAATGTTTTTGTACCAGGGTGCCTGGGCAGCTCAGCCAGTTAAGCATCTGACTTTTAGTTCAGTTCAGGTCATGATCTCAAGATCCTGGGATTGAGCCCCTGTTGGGCTCCCACTCAGTGGAGAGTCTGCTTATCTTCCTCTCCCTCTCCCTATGCCCATCCCCTACGCTTAAGCGCAAGCACACTCTCATACACACTCTCTCTCAAATAAATAAATATTTTAAAAAAGAAATGTTTTGGTACAAACGAACTACTTGGTTTATAGTGGAGTAACTTAAAATTGGAGTTGAAAGTCACTGCCAACTGATTATCAGTCACAAATTAAGATAAAACATGTCTGAAATTAAGAACTTTGGGAAAATATATTTGGATTTCAAAAACTCTATTTACAGCTTTGTGGGAACATGTTTATTGTACAGATGAGTACTAATGCTGTACTGTAGAGGTAAAGACATTTGAGAGCCTACCAGTAGCCAATAGTGGTCAAGTAGGCAAAAGTAGGTTAAAAACATAGAAATTGAGCATCTTCAAACTCAGGTTGTGTTACTGATGGGATGCTTATGAAGTGGGCATGCCATGAAGTGCTACCCTATAGGAGCATAAGTGGCTGCTCTCCTTTGGACCTAGGGAAAAGGAATGAAGATGAGAATATTTGCTTATTCATTAGTTAAACGGCACTTAGATTATTTCCAGTTTGGGGCCATTATAAAATATGTGTCCAGGTTTTTGTGTAAACATGCTGTCATTTCTCTTGGGTAAATATCTAATTTAAGAGTGATTTAAAATGGTCCAATACTTTTATAACCTCTATCATGTGATATAGAGATCTAGCAGAGATACAGATGGATTAATTTGAGATTAATTTCACAGTCCATGGTAATGGCCCATCCTGGATGTCACCCACTAGTACTCAGAAGGCCTCCTTTTGATGGACTTTTTCGTTTCCCATTTCTTTATGGCAGTGGTGGCCAGAGTTTCCATTCTGCTTTAAGTGCTACAGACCCCTTCTAAGTAGCAGTTAGAGAAGACTGCACTGCACGGTACCTGGAAACCTTCTAGTTTCACTTGCAGAATTCAGTCTCACTCATAGTTCCCTGGGTGAGCATGAAACTTCATCAGACTGCCATAGAGCTCTTTACTTAAAGTGTCTCAATGCACCAGATTGGTTTATCTACCAACTCTTCAAATATCAGTAGCTACAATTGTCTTTGTTTTCCTGAACTTTCCAGACAGGGATTCAAGACATTTTTCTCCTGAAGGAGAAAAATTTTGGAGTTAAGCATTTCATATCTGGTATGTCTTTGGGGTCAACCACTTGTACTTTCATATCTTTCAGAAAATCATCTTTGTGTATTCCTAGTTAGGGAGTACATATCAGCAGATTTCCCTAGTATCTCTTCCTTCTGCTCAGCAATCATGAATTTTAAAGAAAAATCTCCATCTGACTTACGCCCATTTCTAGCCCTGAATGTAAATTCCTCTTTGGCATTTGTCAATTTTTTTTTCCAGTTCTGCAATTCTCTCCAAGTCTCCTAATCTAGACCTAGGACAGAGATTTTAAAGATTTTTAAGATTTAATTTTAAGATTTTTAAGATTGTTTAAAGATTCTTATTTCTTCTGTCAATTGGCAATTTGATCTTCTTCTTTTAGCCATTGAAGGTTTGTCTGGCTCATCTCTCCCTATGACTTAGAATTTTCTCAAGTCCAATGTAGTCTTCAATTTTTAGTCTCTTCCCTAACCCCTCCATGGTCAGAAGAGACAGCACAGGCTACAATGTGTACATTGAAGGTAATGTTCTCTCTTCCCAATATTTCCCAAAAGGAGGGAATTCGATTATTGAAAAGAAAACAGTTTTTAAAAAAGATTTTATGTATTTATTTTAGAGAGAGCTTGAAAACAAGTGGGGCAGAGGGGATGGGAGAGGAAAAAAGTCTGAAGCAGACTCTACACTGAACACAGAGGCCAATGCGGGGCTGGATCTCAAGACTCTGAGATCATGACCTGAGCCAAAACCATGAGTTGGATGCTTGACTGACTAAGCCACCCAGGCACCCCAGAAAACAATTTTAATAAAATTTGTGGTAAAGTTGAAATAATGCAGGTGCTTTCATAGACTACTGCTATATTGGGATCTTAGTGAGGAACCATTTTATTATAGGAAATTGGTTTCCAGAAAGGGATCATTTTCTTGTGAGAAAGAAAAACCCACTTGAGCTAGAGTAAAAAAAAAGGAGGTGGAATTGGGAAGATGATTGTGTAGACATCTCATGGAAGGCAAGAACAGTAAGTGTAACCAGACCTCACGAAGGTCTTTAACCATGAACTGGTGGACTCTGATTGAGGAAGCCACTATTATCTTTCCATATCCCTTACCAGATTTGCTTTACACCAGCTTTCCCACTATAATTATTTGAACTCAAGTCTATCTGCCTAGGGAAAACAGCCTATGTACCCCAGTTTGAATCTGGTTCCTACTCCTGGCTCTGCCTCCTAGAATGATAGAATGCTAAGTATCCTATAGTCTGACTCTGCTACAGGCCTACTCTTCCTAAGGGCTGTTTGGCTTTGGTTTCTCTTTGTTTTTGTTTGTTTGTTTGTTTGTTTGTTTTGGTTTGGTTTGGTTTTGGTTTTTTTGGTTTCTCTTTGAATAGTTTCTCTCATTATTTGAGGGAACTGCTGTAGCCTTTGTTTCTTGTAGCCTGGAGAATCTAACCAAAGCATCGGGCATTTCTTACATATCATCCATATATCTAGCACTAGAAGATCGGTGACATAAACCTTACCCCTAGATAGTTCACTCTTAAGGCAAGACATGTGGACATTAACCATTTATAAAGCATTGAAGAAGAATACAAATGTCAAAATGAGTGGTCAGGCAATGAGGACTGAATGAATACAGAAACAATAGATATGGATGTGGCCTGCAGAGAGCTTCTAGGATAGAGAGGGGGAAGGAAGGCATCTTTTAATAAGTATTAAGTGCCTACTTTTAAGGACTGGGGCTGGATACTTATAAATAGGCAGAGTGGAATAATTACTATTTTCCACCCACATCCAGTATAGATGTTAGACCCATGAAGGGAACTAGTAATAAAAACTTCATCTTGGGACAAAGCACCCAAAGTGGTAGCAGAGTTTACCTGATAGGAAGTTTTTCAAGGATAAAGAGTTTAGTAGCAATTGGTGAGAATGGGCAAAGTGGAGCTTTAAAAAATATACACATGTCCATCGAAGGATGAATGGATAAAGAAGATGTGGTTTATGTATACAATGGAATATTACTCAGCCATTAGAAACAACAAATACCCACCATTTGCTTCAACGTGGATGGAACTGGAGGGTATTATGCTGAGTGAAGTAAGTCAATTGGAGGACAAACATTATATGTTCTCATTCATTTGGGGAATATAAGTAATAGTGAAAGGGAATAGAAGGGAAGGGAGAAGAAATGTGTGGGAAATATCAGAAAGGGAGACAGAACATAAAGACTCCTAACTCTGGAAAACGAACTAGGGGTGGTGGAAGGGGAGGAGGGCAGGGGGGGTGGGGGTGAATGGGTGACGGGCACTGAGGGAGGCACTTGACGGGATGAGCACTGGGTGTTATTCTGTATGTTGGCAAATTGAACACCAATAAAAAATAAATTTATTTAAAAATAAATAAATAAATAAATAAATAAATAAATAAATAAATAAAAAATATACACAGTAGAGCTGCAGTAGTCACATTGAAAGAACATGTATGTTCACCCTGAGGTGGGAAACTTACTGAGTTAACATTTTCCATGTGACCCCAGAACACAGCATGATTTTTCTGGGATTTGTGTGAACCACAGTAAGAAAGCCTCTCAGTTTGGGAACAATTTCCCATCTATGATTTAGGCAATACTATATGAATTTAAAGGGTACGGTCTTTCCTTTACAGGTGAAGGAAAAACTGAGGATTTCTAGCATCTTAAGTCAAGTCCTCTGTTAACCAGGGAAGATGGATTTCTCATACCATGAAATACTAATATCAAACAATATGTGAAGGCAAATGAGTTCCAGGAGAAGAGACCCTGTTTTAGAACAACTTTTGAAATCTGTCATGTATATGCAACATAGAATTTGAGAGAAATAACCACAAATCCTTCACCAAAGTGTGAAGGAGCCAACATTAATCTCTCCCTAGATCTAAAACTGTCAAGCTAAAATTTGTTATCACTGACTCCTTGACCTACTTTCCTGCATTGCTTTGAGGGCACATCCTTACATGGGGTCTAATCATTTATTTGCCAAGAGATTAATTAGCTTTTCAGAGCCTCTGTGCTAGTTAATAGTCCCAAAATAGACCACTAGTCCCACAGCCCATTGCTTTTTAGGAAGATAGATTATAGGGGTGACAAAATTTGAGCAAGATATATCTGTTGGTGCCTCTCCGCTTATGAAAGACGTGACCTCCAACCTCCTCAACTCAGTTGGTCTCTAGTGGGTTGCCTTAATAATGCCCCCCCCCACACTTCCCTCAAGATTCCTAGAGCCTTGAATAGATAAATCTAAGTTTCGAGGTGATGTGACTAGGCAATATGATATAGAAAATCAAAGTCCAGGTGCTGCAACCAGACTTGGGTTTTAATCGTGACTCTGCTGCATTGGTCAGGTTACTTGTCTGGGCTTCTTTTCCTGATCTTTAAAATGTAGACTGATAGTCCTCATCTCCTAAAATTGTGATGATGATCAAGTAACAACGTATTAAACTGCTTACTCACAGAGTAAGTTCTCAGTATATATTAGCTGTTTGTATTGTGATAGAATTGAAGGCACAACATCTTCTGCCTTCAAGCTGTTGAGGCTTGGGAGTAAATTGGATCCACTGGGGCTATCAGAGCTTCAGAGGAGCTAAGACACATGGATGTCTTTGATTGAATTGTTGATCAATATAGCAGAACCTAAATTCCCAACTTAGTTGAGGACAACTGCATCCTTCTAGTTGCTCAGCTCAAACGCTTTGGAGTCATCTTGAGCAACTTGTTCATAGCTCACATTCAGTCTTTGGGGAAATTGTTATCTATACCTTCAAAACATATCCTGAATCCAATCATTTCCCTTTTCCATTGCTACCACTGTGGTCCAGATTTCCATCATTTCTTGCCTGAATTATTGCATAGTCTTCTAACCAGTCTCCCTATTCTCACACTTCCACCTATAAAGTCAGCTCTCAACAGAGTATTCAGAGTGATCCTTTTACAATGTCAATCATATTATGTCAGCTTTTCGCTCAGAATTTCCCAGTGGCTTTCTATCTTATTCAGAGTAAAAGCCAAAATTCTTTCACTTCCTACAAATGCCTTGTGGGAAGCTGTACTCTTTCCCCCATCCTGACCTTGACTTCATCTTCTGTTCTTACCCCTTAAACACTCTACTCCAGCCAGCTTTGCCCAAACCTGTCAAATATTCTCCTTCCTCATGGACTTCATATTTGCTATTCTCTCTCCTAGAATGCTTGGGACTTCTGGCTTCTACCTCACTTCCTTCAGATCTGCTCTAATGTCTCTTTATTAGGGAGGTTTTTTTGTGTGTTTGTGACAAATCTATTTTGTAATGCAAAACCTAGAAGTTACCCTCATCTAACTTCCTTAGAAATATATAACTAATAAATCTTTAAATCAACTATAACTTTAGAAAAATATTGTTACAATACTGTAAAAAAAAATGATGACAAAGGGCAACAAAATTGCCTTGCAGGACAAAGAAACTTAACAGAAAAATGTTCACCCAAAGCAAAAGAAAATATTTACCAATTATCCCAATGTGATCTCTCAGAAACTGTTGATTCTAAGAAGGGAAAAACACATGGTAGAGGTAAAAGAGCTCACAAAAGAAATGGCCAGATAATAGGAGGTACTAGCTAGATAATAGGAGGGGGTGAAGCATTAAGTGGTAGGTATCAAAGGAGAAACAAGAGAAAACAAAACCATTACCAAAAAAGACTAAGTTATCACAAGCACAAGCAAGACAAAATTTTAAAATATATTTTTTTCTGAAACCAATTAAAATCTACATTTTAACTGATACCTGACAATTTACAAAAAAATTCCTCAACAATGGCCCACACAATATTCTACTAAAATCATTGGATATTAAAAGATAAAGAATGTAACTTCTAGAAGAAAACATAGCATAAAATCCTCATGATCTTGGGTTAGACAAAGTACAACACCAAAATCACTTCCAGAAAAGATAAAATTGATAAACTAGACTTAATCAAAATTTAAAACTTTTGTACTTCATGAAACACCACTGAAATAAAAAGACAAACCACAGAGAAAATATTTGCAAATCATACATTTTATAAAGGACCTGTACCCAGAATATAGAAAGACCTTAACAATAAAAAGACAATCCAATGAAAAAACCAAGGCAGCAGGGATCCCTGGGTGGCGCAGCGGTTTGGCGCCTGCCTTTGGCCCAGGGCGCGATCCTGGAGACCCGGGATCGAATCCCACGTCGGGCTCCCGGTGCATGGAGCCTGCTTCTCCCTCTGCCTGTGTCTCTGCCTCTCTCTCTCTCTCTGTGACTATCATGAATAAATAAATAAAATTAAAAAAAAAATTAAAAAAAAAAAAAAAAAACAAAAAAAACCAAGGCAGCCCAGATGGCTCAGCGGTTTAGCACTGCCTTTGGCCCATGGCGTGATCCTGGAGACGCGGGATTGAGTCCCACATTGGGCTCCCTGCATGGAGCCTGCTTCTCCTTCTGCCTGTGTCTCTGCCTCTCTCTCTCCTCTCTGTGTTTCTCAATAATAAATAAATAAAATCTTAAAAAATAAAAAACCACCAAGCAAAATAATAAGCATTTTTACCTATAGAAGATATATGAATGACTAATAAGTACCTGAGAAGATGCACAATATCATTAGTCATTAGGGAAGTGTAAATCAAAACCACAATGAAATACCACTTCATACCCACGAAAATGGCTATAATCAAAAGATAGGCTACAACCTATGGTGATTTTACTATAGCCATATAGAAACTAGAACTCTCAGACATTGCTGGTGAGGGTATAAAATGGTACAACCACTTTGGAAAACAGTTTGATAGTTTCTTAAAAAGGTAAACACACATGACCTAGCAATTCCACTCCTAGAGAGAAAAAAAAAGGAAAATATTTTTACAAAGACTTTTTTGCAAATGTTCATAGCAGTATTATTTACAAGAGCCTAAATGTAGAAATAATCAAAATGCTCACCAAATGGTGAATAGATAAAATATAGTAGTCAGTTCTCATTGTTCAGGGATTCCACATTTGCAAATTTGCCTACTTGCTAAAACTTATTTGTAACCTCAGAATCAATAGGAATTTCCTGGCCATTCTTGGATATACACATGTGCAGCAGCAGATTTGAGTCACCCAATAAATGTGTTTCCAGCTGAGGTCACTCAAGGCAGCACTCTCTGCCTTCTTGTTTCAGCTCTCTTCCTGTACAGAACTGTCCTTTTGCAATCCATTTAGTGCCATGTTTTTCACATTGTTTGTGCTTTTTGTTGGTGATTTTGTTTAAAATATCATCCAAGCTTGGGGCTGAAGTGCCATCTAGCATTCCTCAGCACAAGAAGGTTGTGATGTCCCTTGTGGAAAAAATACACGTGCTAGAGAAGCTTCATTCAGGCATGAGTTATAGTGCTATTTGCCATGAGTTCAATGTTAATAAATCAACAATATATAGTAAATATGATGTCTTTAAACAGAAACACACACAAAACAAAGTTTTATATATAAATATATATGTTGATGAATATATATATAACATATATGTTGAATATATATATATATATATATATATATATATATATATATATATGAAAATGACATGTTGCAGGCACTTAACCGTGCATTTCCCTTAGGACCAGTAATTCAATATTCAGTAAATTCAGTGTTTGAAGTGATTTTATAGAACATAACTACCAGGAATAATGAGAATAGACTGTAGTAAAAAGGAACAAACCACTGATAGATGTGACAACATACATAAACACGCTATGGATGTAAGAGAAATGAGAAATTGAGACCCAAAGGAACATGCTAGTTCATAAGTATACAATTAGATAATTTTATTATTAAGCAAAAAAAAAAAAACAGCAGAGAAGGACAAAGGACAAACATTATATGGTCTCATTCATTTGGGCAATATAAAAATTAATGAAAGGGAGTAAAGGGAAAGGAGAGAAAATGAGTGAAAATATCAGTGAGGGTGACAAAACATGAGAGACACCTAACTCTGGGAAATGAACAAGGGGTTGTGGAAAGGGAGCTGGGATGGGGTGGGGTGGGGTGACTGGTTGATGGGCACTGAGGGGGGCACTTGGCAGGATGAGCACTGGGTATTATGCTATATGTTGGCAAATTGAACTCCAGTTAAAAAAAAGAAACCCAAAAAAAAAAAAAAAAAAAAGAAAGAAACCCAGAATGCATGCAAGTTACAAGTGGCTACAAAGCTACAGTGGATTTTTAGTTTTATTTATCTAGTTTTATTTATCTGGAGCTAAAGCTATTGTTGTGATACATCATCCTACTTTTGATAGAAGCAGCTTTTCAATTTGTATTACTAGGTACACTGAGCTTACTCTGACATCATCTATTTTGTAATTTTTTATCAGGCTTACTCTGATTTTCATAATTTATCAGGCTTACTTTCACATTCTGTTCTTCATAATTTTTATCAGTACCCCCTATGGTTGCCTCTGCCAGTGCAGCTAGTACACATGATTAGTTACACGTTTCAACATTCCTCAGTAATGCTTCCCACTTGTGAAAGAATACAGATGCAAAAGACTACATTTTACATGATCTCATTTTTGTGACATTTCCAGAAAAGGCAATTCCCTTTTAATTTTTTTATTTTTTCAAAGATTTTATTTTTAAGTAATCTATATACCCAACATTGGGCTCAAACAACCCCAAGATCAAGAGTCACACACTCGACTGATCCAGCCAGGCACCCTGGCAAATCCTTTTTTAAATTGAGACATAAGGGTGCCTGGGTGGCTCATCAGTTAAGAGTCTGTCTTTAGCTCAGGCCATGATCTTAGGGTCCTGGGATTATGCCCAGCATCTCTCTCTCCCTCTGTCACTCCCACAGCTTGTTCTCTCTCTCTCTCTCTCTCTCTCTCTCATTCTCTCTCTGTCAAATAAATAAAATCTTTAAAAAATAAAAAGCAATAGAATTGAGATATAATTGACATGTACTGTTGTATTAGTTTTAGGTGTACAACATAATGTTTCAATATATATGTATATTGTGAAGTGATTCCTACAGTAAGTTTACAGTTACATTTTTTTCTTGTGAGATCTTTTAAGATCTGCTCTCTTAGCAACTTTCCAGTATGTGATACAGTATTGTTAACCATGGTCACCGTGCTGTACATTACACCCCAGGGCTTACTTATAACTGGAAGTTTGTGCCTTTTGACCACCTTCACCTATTTTGTCTGCCCCCATACCCCCCACCTCTGGCAACCATTAATCTGTTCTCTGTATCTATGAGTTGCTTTCCTTTAAATGTTTGTTTGTTTCTTTAGACTTCACATTTAAGTGAGATAATGTGGTATTTGTCTTTTTCTTTGTGACTTATTTCGCTTATTGTAATGCCCTCAAGTTCTGTCCACATTGTTCCAAATGACAGAGTTTCCCTTTTTATGGGTGAATGGTATTCCATTGTGTATGTATACAATATTTTTTTTAGGTTGTTTCCATGTCTTGGCTATTGTAAATAAAGCTATACTGAATACAGTGGTGCAGATATCTTTTTGAGATAGTTATTTTGTTTTCTTTGGATAAATATACATAGTGGGGTTGCGGAGTCACATGATGGTTCTATCAATTTTTTGAATAACCTCTGTACTGTTTTCCATAATGGCTGCACCAATTTATATCCCCACTAACAGTGCTCAGGGGTTCATTTTCTCCCACATCATTGCCAATACTTGTTAGTTCTTGTCTTTTTGATAATAGCTGTTCTAACAGATGTGAGGTGATTATCTCATTGTGGTTTTGATTTGCATCTCCCTGATGATTAGTGATATTGAGCATCTTTTCAGGTACCTGTTGGCCATCTGTATGCCTTTTATTTTTTTAAAAAGATTTGTCTTTATTTATTCATGAGACACACACACACAGAGGCAGAGACACAGGCAGAGGGAGAGGCAGGCTCCATGCAGGGAACCCGACGTGGGACTCGATCCACCTCGGGCTGCAGGCGGCGCTAAACTGAGGCTGCCCCCTAAATGCCTTTTAAAAATAAAAATGTCTCTTCAGATTTTCTGCCCATTTAAAAAACCAGATTGTGGCTGCGTGTGGACACCACCAAATGAGCATTGTTAAAGTCTCCCGTCCCATGGTTGTCACATCTAAGTCAAGGTCTCCCAAAGACCCTGAACAGCTGTGGAAGCTCTTCATTGAGGGCTGAGCTCTGAAACAACAGATGATAATCTGCAGAGCCATTTTGAGCAAAGGGGAATGCTTCCAGACTGTGTAGTGATGAGAGATCCAAACACCAAGCACTGCAGAGGTTTTGGGTTTATCATGTATGCCACTGTGGAGGAAGTGGATGACGCTATGAATGCAAGGCCAAACCAGGTGGATGGAAGAGTTGTGGAACTAAAGAGGGCTGTTTAAAGAGAAGATTCTCAAAGACCTGGTGCCCACTTCAGTATGAAAACGGGTTTTAGGGGCACCTGGGTGGTTCAGTGGTTGAGCGTCTGCCTTTGGCTCAGGTCATGATCCTAGGGTCCTGGGATCGAGTCCCACTTTGGGCTCCCCACAAGGATCCTGCTTCTCCCTCTGCCTATGTTTCTGCCTTTCTCTGTTTGTGCCTCTCATGAATAAATAAATAAATAAATAAATAAATAAATAAAATCTCTAAAAATACTAGTTTTTGTTGGTGGCATGAAAGAAGACATTGAAGAACATCATCTAAGGGATTATTTTGAATAGTATGGGGAAATTAAAGTGATTGAGATCATGACTAACCAAGGCAGTGGCAAGAAGACAGGCTTTGCTTCTATAGCATTTGATGACCGTGACTCTGCAGACAAGACTGTCATTCAAAAATACCACACTGTGTGAATGGCCACAACTGTGAGGTAAGAAGAGCGACCTCTAAGCAAGAGGCGGCGAGAGCTTCATCCGGCCAAAGAAGTCAAAGTTGTTCCGGAAACTTTGGGGGTGGTTGTGGAGGTGGTTTTGGTGGAAATGACACCTTTGGTCATGGAGGAAACTTCCGTGGGTGATGAGACTTTGATGGCAGTCAAGGTGGTGGCTGAAATAGCAGCAGTGGGAATGGCTATAATGGATTTGGTAACGATGGAAATGTCAGAATAGGATGGTTCTGGCAATGACAACAATCAACCTTCAAATTTTGGAGCCATGAGAGGAGGACATTTCGGAGGCAGAGGCTCCTAGCTCCTGTCATGTTGGAGGCCGATACTTTGCCAAACCACGAAACCGAGGTGGCTCTGATGGTTCCAGCAGCAGTAGCAGCTAAGGCAGTGGCAGAAGGTATTAATTCCTGCCAGGAAACAAAGCTTAGCAGGAGAGGAAAGCCAGGGTAGTGATAGGGAAGCTCAGGTTACAACAGATTGGAGAACTCAGCCAAGCACAGTGGTGGCAGGACCTACCGGCCACAAAGATGACATGATTTAGATAATACTCGTGTACATGGACCAAAAACCAAGGACAGTATTTGTGATAAATTGTATAACAGGTTATTTTAGTTTCTGTTGTGTGGAAAGTGTAAAGCATTCCACCAAAGGGTTTTAATGTTTTGTTTTGTTTTGTTTTGTTTTTTGGCATCCTTGCTATTGATGACTAAATGTAATAGTCTGATCATGACTCTAAATAAATGTGTCTTTAAAAAAAATAAAAAATAAGGGTGCCTGGGTGGCTCATTCGGCTAAGTCTCTGCTTTCAGTTCAGGTTGTGATCCCAGGCTCCTTGGTCCTGTGTGGCTCCCTGCTCAGTGGGCAGCCTGCTTTTCCCTCTCCTTCTGCCCCTCCCCCTGCTCCTGCTCTCTTTCTCTCATTTTCTCTCTCTCTCTCTATTAAATAATCTTTTAAAAAAATTAAAAAAGATCGTTTTCAATTGTGTTGTATGAATTCTTTATATTTTTAAATATTAACTCCTTATCAAACATATGATTTATAGACATTTGCTCCCAATTTGTAAGTTGCCTTTTCATTTTGTTGACAGTTTCCTTTGCTGTACAGAAGCTTTTCAGTTTTATGTAGTCCCACTTGCTTATTTTTGCTTTCGTTGTCTGTGCTTTTGGTGTCAAATCCATAAGTCATTGCCAAGAACAATGTCTAGGAGGTTGCTGCCTATGATTTCTTCTAGGCTCCAGGTCTTATGTTTGAGTCTTTGATCCATTTTGAGTTAATTTTTGTGTATGGTGTAAGATAGCAATCCAGGTTTATTCTCTTGCATGTGGCTGTCTGGTTTTCCCAGCCTTGTGTATTAAAGATACTGTCCTTTCTTTATTATATATTTTTGGCTCCTTGGTTGTAAATTGACCATATATGCATGGATTTATTTCTAGGCTTTATTCTGTTCCACTGATCTATGTGTCTGTTTTTATGCTAATACCATATTATTTTGATTACTCTTGCTTTGTAACATAATTTGAAATTGGGAAATGTGATGCTTCCAGCTTTGTTCTTTTTCTCAAGATCACCCTATGTAGGGTCTTCTGTAGTTCCATACAAATTTTATAATTGTTTGTTCTATTTCTGTGAAAAATACCATTAGAATTTTGATAAGGATTGCACTGAATCTGTAGATTGCTTTGGGTGGTTTAGACATTTTAACAATATTAATTCCTCCCAAAAAAACCAATATTAATTCTTCCAGTTCATGAGCATGGAATAGCTTTCCACCTATTTGCATATTTCTCAATTTCTTTCACCACTGTCTTATAGTATTCAGTGTATAGGTCTTTCACCTCCTTGGTTAAATTTATTCCTAGTTATTTTATTTTATTAAGATTTTATTTATTTATTTATTCATGAGACACAGAGAGAGGCAGAGACATAGGCAGAGGGAGAAGCAGGCTCCCTGTGGAACTCGATCCCAGGATCCCAGGATCATGCCCTGAGCCAAATCACTGAGTCACCCAGGTTGCCCCATTTTACTTATTTTTAAAAATTTAAAAATTTCTCAGTTATCTCTCCATCCAATGTGGGGCTTGAGCTCAGGACCCCAAGTTTAAGAGTCATATACTCTCTTCACTGAGCCAGCCAGGTACCCCTATTCCCAGGGATTTTAATCACTGTGATTCAATTGTAAATGGGATTGTTTTCTTAATTTCTCTTTGTGATAGTTTATTATTCATGTATAAAAATGCAACTGATTTTTCTTACTGATTTTGTATCTTGCAACTTTACCATATTTATTAGTTCTAACAGTTTTTTGGTGGAGCCTTTAGGGTTTTCTATATATAATATGTTATCTGCAAATAGAAATAGTTTTAGTTCTTCCTTTCTGATTTGAATGCCTTTTACTACTTTTGTTTGTTTGTTTCCTAATTCATCTGGTTAGGATTTCTAGCACTATGTTGAAATAAGAGAAATAGCAAATCTTATGAAGATAGAAAACAGATCTGTGGTTGTTGGGGTTGGGAGTTGTAGGGATCTATTGCAAATGGGCACAAGGGATCTTTCTGGGGTGATGAAAAGGTTCTAATTCTGGATTGTGGTAATGGTTGCAGAATTATGTAAATTTACCAAAAATTATTATATTGTACACTTAAAATGAGCAAATATTATGGTACGTAAATATTCCAGAGGCAGAAATAAGGAATTATTTAGGCAACCAGGTAAAAACATCAAATCACTTTTAAAGGAAGAAAGATTAGCTTCTCCTCAGAAGTATACAACTTCTCACAGAAACATTCAACAGCAGAGGACAATGAGGCAATACTACAAAACACACAATGAAAGAAAGGGTAGCCAAAATTATTGTATTGACTTCCCATCTCCCATGATCTTCTGCAGTGTGACCTTGCCACTCTTCCATGCAGAAGTGGGGTCTAATTTTTCCCCCTTTGAATCTGGATGGCCTTAGGGACTCTCTTGTAACCAAGAGAATGAAGTGGAAGTGATGTTGGTGACTTCCAAGTCTAGGTTAAAAGAAGTCTTGCAGCTTCTGCATAGGTCTCTTGCAATACTCACTTCCTAGAATCTCTCTCAGGATGCTTCCTTTAAGAACCCAGGTACCAGGCTGTGCGAAGCCAAACCACATGGAGAGCCACATGGAGATACTCTGGTTGACAGCCCCAGCTGAGCCCAGGTTTCAAACCATCCCAGTCCAGGTGCCAAACTGAGTAAAGAAAGCTCCAGATGATTCCAGCCCCCAGCTGTTTCAGTGCTCCCCCTCCACCAAAAGTTATAGTCTTTTCCCCAACTGAGACCAGAAGCATCACAGAACACAGAAAATTCATCTGTGCTACACCTCATGCAAATCCTGCCCTGTAGAATCTGTGATCATGTAACATGGTTTTGTTGCCTACCACTGGCTTGGGGTGCTTTGTTAAGCCACAAGAGGTAACCAGAACAGCGAGCGTATGATAGAAGTGATACTGTGTTCTCGTTTCAAGCAATCATTTGGCTCATGATTTCAATCTGTCTCATTACTCAAGATGTTCATTTTGATCACTTGTTTAAGGTGGTATCTACTATAACATTACTCTTCCTTTGTAATTAATATTTTGTGCAGAGGTATCGTGACACTTTGTAAATATCCCCATTCCTCATCAAACATTCAATTAATTTGTTTACCTAAATCACTATGGACTCATAGATTTCTATTTTATTCAATAGCTTATCATTATTTTGATGCTCAAATTGGCCTAGTTTTGGCTAGTGGGAACCCCTTTTAGGTTGTCTTCCATGCCCTTTTGACATGTCCCTATAACTTGAGCAGTTTCTAACTTTCTGTTAGAAACAGAAACATCTAACATCTAACAAAATGTTCCAACTTTATCTGTGGTATGTGGAAACCAAGATCTGGCACTGGGTAGGCTCATTGCTGTTAGGTTGTACAAAGACACATTTAGTGATATATTAATAAAATCTATATTTCTATATGCCTACATATTGACTACCATAAGTTTACACCAATACCTCTGATTTGAAATTAATGCTTCAAGGTTCACTTTTTGCCTTCTCCCTTTCCATATTTATTTGTCCTTTCTCTGACAATGAGACACCTGGTTCCCATTATCTTTAATGTATTTACTTATTTGATTAATCCCATTCTATGTAATCAATCTCTCATCACCAGCATGGGCCCATCTTCCATGTTGGCACTTTCCTCTTCCACTTGGGCTTCTGTACCACAGGAATGGCCACTCTCCTCCACGAACATCTTCTTAACTCCACAGGGGCTGTAAAATCCCATACAGCTCCTACCCCACATCAACATCTTCCCCCAGCCCTGTGTCCCTACCCTGCTGTGAAAGCCCCCCTGGCATCTAGTGGTCTTGGACTGAATTGTCACATGGGGAAGGAAAAGAGAAAGAATAGGGAGAAGGGGAAGAGAAAGAAAAAAAAAAAAAACCAGAAAGGGGGAACTTACCTTTTTTAAAGTTATGGAAATACATTTTTAAAAAGTTTTTAAGTATAATACGCAAGAGCAAACAAGCTTATCTTTAAGGAATCAAGTATCACATCCATAGCCAATTACAATTATATCTTAGAGCAACATTTGTCTTTGTTTACAAATACAGCAGCGGGTGATAAAACCTAACATCTCAAACAGATTGCTTACTGTTTATAATGCAAACAAATGGATGTGTCTCAATTTGTATTTTAGGCATTTTAACTTAAAATGCATAAAGAATTGCATACATTAAGTTTCTCATTAAAAAGTTAATTAAAATCACAATTTTAAGAAAAAATCAGATTGTAGAAGTCAAGTTTCAAAAAAAATCAAAAAAAGAAGTCAAGTTTCACTTGCAAAAAATTGATTTTTTCAGAAGTCTTTATCACTGAAACTATGTAAGTGTACAAGTAATGAAATGTTTTCATCTCACTGTTTTCCAGGATAAAGACGCTGTCATTGCCTGTCACTGAAGAGCACATAGTGATTTGTTGCCAGTAAGTAAACTTAATGCAACAATATTGCATCTCAAGGCAGAGTTGACAACTTATCACAATGTGGGACAACCATGACTTACATATGTATTGGCCTGGACTTATTTATTTATTATTATTATTTTTTAAGATTTTATTTATTCATGACAGACGCAGAGAAAGAGAGGCAGAGACACAGACAGAGGGAGAAGCAGGCTCCATGCAGGGAGCCCGACGTGGGACTCAATCCAGGTCTCCAGGATCATGCCCTGGGCTGAAGGTGGTGCTAAACCGCTGAGCCACTCAGGGGTCCCTGGCCTGGATTTTTTTTTTTTTATTTTTTTTAATTGGAGTTCCATTTGCCAACATATAGCGTATCACCCAGTGCTCATCCCGTCAATTGCCCCCCTCAGTGCTCATCACCCAGTCACCCCAACCCCCACCCACCTCCCCTTCCACTACCCCTTGTTCATTTCCCAGAGTTAGGAGTCTCTCATGTTCTGTCTCCCTCACTGATATTTTCACTCATTTTCTCTCCTTTCCCCTCTATGCCCTTTCACTATTTTTTATATTCCCCAAATGAATGAGACCATATAATGTTTGTCCTTCTCTGATTGACTTACTTCACTCAGCATAATACCCTCCAGTTCCATCCACATTGAAGCAAATGGTGGGTGTTCATCGTTTCTAATGGCTGAGTAATATCCCATTGTATACATAGACCACATCTTCTTTATCCATTCCTCTTTTGATGGACACCGAGGCTCCTTCCCCAGTTTGGCTATTGTGGACATTGTTGCTATAAACATTGGGATGCAGGTGTCCTGCCATTTCACTGCATCTGTATCTTTGGGGTAAATCCCTAGCAGTGCAATTGCTGGGTCGTAGGGTAGCTCTATTTTTAACTCTTTGAGGAACCTCCACACAGTTTTCCAGAGTGGCTGTACCAGGATTTTTTTAAATATAGTTTCTATAAATAGTAGGTTTCAGAGCTGTGTGACCCATTTGGCTAAAAACAATACAAATCAGGTAGAATTCAAAAAAGAGTTTACTAAGTCAAAAAAAATTTACTGATCAAAGCTCAAGAATAAAAATAAACACTGGCTAAAGAGCTCAATACCTGACAGCAGTTACTGACAATTTCAGCTACTGATAAATACTACAAAACATAACCTCAAGAGGACCACATTTACTTTTCTATACTTAGAGCAACCATTTATCTATTTATTTATTATTTTTTAATCATTTATTTAAATTATGGCAATGTGATTGTTTTCAAAAGTGTTTATTTAGGGAAATAGTGATTATAGAAACATGGTTGAATTGAATTGCCAATAAAGTTGCAAATTCCTTTTTTTTTTAAGATTTATTTATTTGACATAGAGAGAAAGCAAGTGCAAGCAGGAGGGGCAGGAGTGGGAACCGAGAGAGAGAGAGAGAGAGAGAGAGAGAGAGAGACAGAGAGAGACAGAGAGAAAGAGAAAGAAGCAGACTCCTCACTGAGCAGGGACAGCCCCCCTCCCCCCCCCCCCTCCGCCCTGCAGTGGGAGACTGAGCCTCATGTCAGCTCCCTGCCCAGCAGGGAGTCTGCTTCTTTCTCTCCCTCCTGTATGCACATGTGCTCTCTTTCCCAAATGAATAAAATCTTTTAAAAAGAATTCATCAGACATTTTTCTTAACAAGAGCTTAACTCCTCATCACACTTGAGGGGGTGCTTGGTTTCTAAAAAGTAAGGTATCAAAAGGAGAGGAAAACATGTAACTTTATAGTGGAGCAACCTAGCAAACTCTATGTCAACCAGATGATCAAGGTTAACATCATCAATGATAAGTCATGTTGATATCTTGTACCCTTAATATGATGTGATGAGAATGACACTCCACTTATGTGGTCTTCCAGTAGCCCCAACACCCCAGTCTACAATGAGAAAAACACCAGACAAACCCCAATGGAGGGATATTCCTCCCAATAGGTGAACAGTACTTCTGGGATCAAGGTCAAGGCTTGGAAAAACAAGGAAAAGCTGAGAAAATGTCATAGTCTGGAGGTACCTAAAGAGGCACAACAAGTTTAATGTGCTGTCCTGGATGAGATCCTGAAACAGAAGAATAAACATCAGAAGAAATCTAATGAAATCCAAACAGAGTGTGAAGTTTAATAGCACTGTGTCAACATTGGTTCCTTGGTTTTGACAAATATGCTATGGTAATATACGATGGTAGCAGCAGGGTAAACTGTGTGAGGGTTATACAAGACTGCTTTCTGCTATCTTTGCAACTTTCCTTTAAACCTAAAACTTCTAAAATCAAACACTTATGGGCAAATGAAATGATCAAATATTAGAAAAAAAAGGCGAGGGTGAATTTCTCTATTGGGAATGCAAGACATTTACTAACTGCCTCAAGACTTAGACACACTGGGAGGCCTGGGTGGCACCGTGGTTGAGTGCCTGCCCAGGGCATGATCCTGGAGTCCCAGGACGTGTCCCACATCGGGCTCCCTGCATGGAACCTGCTTCTCTCTGCCTATGTCTCTGCCTCTTTCTCTGTGTCTCTCATGAATAAATAAATCTTAAAAAAAAAAAAAAAAAAGACTTTGACACCCTAAAGAAAAGACTGATAAATCTGGCAAGGTTTTAGAAAACTCTTGTGTATTTGTGTTTGCTAGAATTGCCATAACAGAGTTCAACTTAGTGGTTTAAACAACAGAAACTTAATTCCTCACAATTATGCAGTCTAGGGGTAAGAGATCAACCTGTCAGCAAGGCTGGTTTCTTCTGAGGTCTTGCTCCTTAGTTTATAGATTACCATCTTCTCTCTGTCTTCACATGGTCTTCCCCAGTGTCTATGTTCTAATCTCCTTACAAGGAAATTAGTCATAATGAATTAGGGCCCATCAATACGACCTCATTTTACCTTAATAACCACTTTACAGGACCTATATCTGCAGATAGTCACATTCTCAGGTAAATGTTTGCAACTGATATCACAAAGGGTTAATGTCCTTAATATATAATTTCTAGAAAAGATAAAGACCAAGAATCATATAGAAAAATGAACAAGAGATATTGAGTAGATTCTTCACAGGAAAGAAATACAAAGGCATTTGAAAATATCTCAACCTGGCTCAAAATAAAATCCCATTGTCCACCTCTCAGACTGGCAAAAATGCAAGAGTTTGACAATTAGATTATATTGCTGGAGTCTGTTTTTTGTTTTTTTTTTGGAGTCTGTTTAATAGGCACTTTCATATATTGCCACTAGGAATGCAAAGATAGCACAAGCATCATGGAGGAGAATTTAGCAATATCTAGCAAAATTACCTATGCAAATGCTCTTTGACCCAGAAATCCAACTTCTAGGAATTTATCCCAAGAATTCACTGGCAAAAACATGAAAAGATGTATGTACAAGTTTGTACACTGCAGCACTATTTGCAATAGAAAAAGGCTGGAAACAGGGATCCCTGGGTGGCGCAGCGGTTTGGTGCCCTGCCTTTGGCCCAGGGCGCGATCCTGGAGACCGGGGATCGAATCCCACGTCGGGCTCCCGGTGCATGGAGCCTGCTTCTCCCTCTGCCTGTGTCTCTGCCTTTCTCTCTCTCTCTCTCTGTGACTATCATAAATAAAAAAATAAAAAAAATAAAAAAAGAAAAAGGCTGGAAACAATCCAAATAACCACCAATAGAAGACTGGTTGAATAAACGTTGGTACATCCACACGTTAGAATCACAGGCATCTGTGCAAAGGAATGAGGACAATCCCTATACACTTCAGTGGAGAGATTTCTAGAATATACCATCAAATGAAAAAGCAAGGTAGAGAAAAGTGTGCACTTCAGTATGTGTTATTTAAGAGAGGAATAAGATCAGACATTTACTAAAGACTGCTAGAGCCTTATCAGAAGGAACTCAAGCACCAGACTGATGAGTTTTTCACTGATTAAAGGTGGGACTGTTTAAACCGATAAAAATGGTAACTGCAGAGGTAAACAGAGGTAACTGTTTAAACCGATAAAAATGGTAACATCAAATATCATTGAATCCATGAGTTTATTATGTTATTCAAACTAAAAAAAAAACCCTCATAGTCATTGTTGAAGGTTGCTAGAGAGCCCATTAATCTTTCTGAAAATTAATAAAGGGAAATAAGCCCTTTATTATATGAACTGTAACTCAGGACAAACCAAATGGTGGAAGAAAGCTTCTGTTATGAAAGTATCCTGGCTAAGTAAAAGAAGAATTAATAAAATTAGAATATCATCATTCTGCAAGCCATTAACAAAATAATGAGTCTACTAATGATTGTCATCACTAGCTACTAACATTATAAAAAAAGACAAGCAAGCATTAAATGCCTATACACCTCCACCTATGAAGGATTTTTTTCTCATATAATCAAGTTGGGAATCTGATCCAACCTCTAGGTTTTCCCAGAGATTTTCAAGAACAAGGACAGAGAAAGATGTTAAATAGCAGCACATGGATGCAATCAACAAATTCAGACTAAGTAGTTCTGTGGGAAAAATTATCCATTTCATCAACAAATAAATTGCAAGGGGATAAAAAGAAACCAAGGGAGGACCTCTAGATTAGGAGACTTAAAAGATGTATCAATCAAATGAAGTTATGGACTTTGGGTCCCATTTTAAACTAACCACTATTTAAAAAAAAAAAAGGTAAGACAGTGACTGAATGTTTAGTAACACTAAGGAATTATTGTTGATTTTTAGTTGTGATAGTGACATTATGTCTACCTTTTTGAAAAAAGAGCTCTTGTGGCACCTGGGTGGCTCAACTGGTTAAGCATCTGTCTTCAGCTCAGGTCATGATCCTGGGGTCCTAGGATTGAGCCCTCCAACACACTCCCTGCTCAGCGGTGAGTCTGCTTCTCCCTCTCCCTCTGCACCCTCCCCCACCCCCCCCACCCTGGCTCATGCTCTCTCTTTCAAATAAATAAATAAAATCTTTAAAATAAATAAAAACTAAAAAGGAGTTCTTAATAATTTCTCATATATATGTGTATCAAATAATCACATTGTACACCTTTAAACTTATACAATGTTATATAATAATTATATCTCAAAAGCTGGGGGAAAAGAGTCCTTATAATTTAGTACCTACTGTCATATTTTATGAATTATCTAATATATATATAATGTCTGGGATTTGCCTCAAAGTGATCTGTGCGTGGGGGAGTGAGGAGGATCATAGATGATACAAGACTGGCCTTCAATTGATAATAGTTAAACCTGGAGGATGTGTACATAAGGGGATTTAAAAAATTTTTATAACCATTTTTTTAAAGATTATTTATTTATTTATTTATGGTAGACAGAGAGAGAGAGAGGCAAGACACAGGAGGAGGGAGAAGCAGGCTCCATCCCGGGAGCCCGATGCGGGACTCGATCCCGGGACTCCAGGATCGTGCCCTAGGCCAAAGGCAGGCACTAAACCGCTGAGCCACCCAGGGATCCCCTTTTATAACCATTTTTATTTAATTAAAAAAACACTTGAAGGCAAATTAAAATGATTTTCACTGGTAAAGATAGGACAATTTGGACAGCAAAAATGTTATAACTGTTCATATATTCATTTAACCCGATTCCAAAAAAATTAGTAACCATTTTTAAAAATCTAGGCAAGTTGAATCTGAAGTTAACACACAAAAAAGAAGCAATAGTTGCCAGTAAAACTCTAAAAAATAAAACAATAAGAAGAAACTAATCCTATCAAATATTAAACATCCTATGAGAGGACACCTGGGTGGCTCAGCCTTTAAGTGTCTGCCTCGGCTCAGGGCGTGATCCTGGCGTCCTGGGATCAAGTCCCGCATAGGGCTCCCCTCAGGGAGCCTGCTTCTCCCTCTGCCTGTGTCTCTGGGACTCTCTCTGTGTTGCTTGTGAATAAATAAAATCTTTTTTTTTTTTAATAATTAGTTATATAGAATTTAAACTTTCTTTAGAGTTCTTGAGCATACTGTATCAAATTTGTGGATACAGGTTAACATAAAGAAAGAAGAAAAAAAGTTCGAAGACTACTGAATTACAGTTGAATTAAAGAACAAGAAAAGCAACTAGCCAGGAAATCATAAAGCTCTAACAAGCTGATGTGTCCACTGGAGGAGTTTTTGTATTATCCATATAGCTGGGCCTCTTTTTGTTTTGTTATTAACAGCACATGCTGTTAGATGATATTCACAGAAGCATGAATATAGTAAATTGTGTGCAGTCATTTTATCTAAGAGGCAAAACTAGATGTCACCAATTCATTGATTCAGAATTAAATCTTTCCTGATTATTCATCATAACACCATAGATATTCTTCTCCAGTTCTCAAACATGTCATGGATTCTTTGTTGGCTAAATTGGTTGATTCATGTAAAGAAAGATTCCTACATCTTTCTTGTAGGGGTTCTGATTTTTGACATAAATAATATTCTAGATGTTATTTTTGTGTTGGGGGGGTGATCTTTGAAGGCCTGCTGTCAGAACTACTTTCATCTAGTAGTAGGTGTAGACATGGTTCATTTCTACATGTGACCTTTATTTGCTATTCTGTGTCTTTTTCCTTGCTTGTGCACAATGTTTCTCAAATTCAACAGTCTAGAGAAATGTAAAAGGTCCTTGCTACATTAGAAAATAGTTCATATTTCACCATGACAAGATTGGCCATATGGACCACTGCTGAGGCTCTTAAGATGGGTACACAACCATTCCTGTTAAGGTCTTGCTGCTCCAGAGGCTTCTATCTGAAGGAGCTTGGATTCCTTTGCTTCCCATACTGCTAAAGACCCATAGCTTCATAGTGATTCCAGAATATACTGTTAAGTGAAAAGCAAAATGCAGAAAGGTAAGTATAATGTCGGACTTTTTGTAAAACAAAGAAGTTGAAAATAAGAACATATACTTGTATTTTCATAATGAAATGCTAGAATGATACACAAGAAACTTACAAGTAATGGGGTGTAAATGGGTAGTCAGGAGCAAAGGCGGAACAAGATCTCAGTGTGTACCATTTGCTATAATTTTGAATTCTGAACCATGCACCTGAATTATATACTCCAAAGAATTCAAAAACTAAAATGTAGCATATTCATCCCATTGAGTCTACATAGCAGTTGAAATAATTAACTAGATCTATACATATGAACAAGGGAGACCTCAAAAGCAAGGTGAAGAAAGCAACTTGCAGAAAAATACAAACAGTGGGATATCATTTATGTAAAAAAAATCTTAAACATATCCAAAATATTTATGTATTTGTGTGGGAAATACATAAATTCATGCACTCAAAAGGTCACACAAAATTTTTGGTGAGGCTATCCCTGGGAAGGAAGGGAAGAAATTGGAATTGAAGAAAACAAAGGGAAGTTATTAGTGAGTGTTAATTGTTTTACAAAATATTACTGAAGCAACTCTTTAGGGATATGCTGAGCGTTTCTGAACAAGATAATAGTATTATTTGGGCTGTCTTTGAAGACTGATTGCATAGCCCCCTATTGGATATATTAAGTGAGGAGAAACTAAGAGAGACCAGTTAGGAAGCTAACATCCATAATTTAGATGAGAAAAGTTGAAGGATTGCATTAGAATAAAAGCAATGGGAGTGTCTGTGTGGTTCAGTCGGGTTAAACGTCTGACTCTTGATTTTGGTTCAGGTCATGGTCTCAGGATTATGAGATGGAGCCCAGAGTGGAGCCTGCTTAAGATTCTGTCTCCTTCTGCTCCCCCTCCCCACCAAAAATTGAATGAAAGCAATAATGCTGGGAAGTAGTGAAGAGACAACTATGGTAGGCAAAACAAGGCCTCCAAATACGTCCACATCCCAAACCTCAGAAACGGAATATTCTGTTACATGACCGGGGGAGTTAAAGTTGCAGATGAAATTGACATACTAATCAGCTGACCTTAAATTAAAGGGGTTATCCTGGATTACGTGGGTGAGACCAATGTAATCACATGGATCCTTAAATGGGGAAGAGGGAAGCAGAAGATTCCACAGGCCGTTGCTAGCTTTCGATGGAAGGGAGCCAAAAGCCAAGGAGTGTAACAGGCTCTAGGAACTAGACAAGGAAAGAAAACGAATCCTCTCCTAAAGCCTCTGCAAGGAATGTGGCTGCCCTGCTGACATATCTTAATTTTGACTCAGTGAGGCCACTGACCACTGTAAGATAACAAGTTAATACTGTTTTAGGCAAAAATTTATGGTTGTTTGTTATATCAGTATTGGGAAACTAAAATGTGGCAAAGACATTTAATAGAAGTAATGATTCTTTTTTTTTTTCTTTTAATTCTTGAGCCACACAGAGAGAAAGGCAGAGACACAGGCAGAGGGAAAGCAGGCTCCCTGCAGGCAGCTCAATGGGGGACTCAATCCCAGGACCTCAGGATCATGACCTGAGCCAAAGGTAGACGCTTCACCGTAGAGCCACCCAGGCATCCCAGAAGTAATGATTCTGTAGGTCTTATCAGATGTCCAGGTATCAATGTTGAGGATGAAAATAAAATGTAAGTAAGTTTAGGGAAAGAAACTAGAACTAGAAAAAGATAGCTGAAGCTCTGGAAGTTTATGTGATGCCAAATAAACAAATGTAAAAATAGAGGTGAAGGAAAAAAAACACAGGAACACCTACATTTGGGGGCCAAGAGGAGAAAGGAGCCATCAAAGTACGAAAATGTGGAGTGGTCAAGGAAGTGTCAATTAGAACCATACCACATCAGAAACCAAGGAACCAAGGAACCAACGTTTTAAGAATGTGGGAGAAGGAAGTAGAGAGCAATTTTAAATGTTCCAGAAATACCAAAAAATTACACAGTTGTCTGCTTACTTTGCACATTGATAGCTTAAAAAACAAAAAACAAAAAACAAAACAAAACAAAACAAAAAAAAAACAAAACAGAAAGAAAAAGTCCCCAGGCACTGCCCCCAGAACAAACACTTAAATCAATCTTCAATCTCCGAGGCCAAGGACCACAGCTCAGGGGATTTTAATGTGCAATTAGGATTGGGAGCCAGTGGGGTAACTGTGAAGGGAGACTTTTCCTGTCACCCAGGAATGGACATGAGGATCTCAGCTGCAGACTGTAGACTCTAGCTCTCCCCCAAGAGAGGCACCAACCATGGGCCCTAGATACCTAGATCCCATCAGTGGTGGAGGTGGAAGTGAGGAGTTGGTGGGAGAAGCGTTTCTTTCCCTGAAGCCAAGAGAGGGAAGGTCCCCCCAAAATCACTTGTAAATATCGGAGTACCTGGAGGAAGAGAATTATACCTTATTCCCACTCTTTCGTCTGCTTAGAGAAGGGCTTACCTGTCTGTCCCTGTGCTTACCTGAGCAGTGGGAAGAGAATGGAGAGGCCAGGTTTTCCCTCTGTGAAGCCAAGAATTGCTTGGGAAGTTGGTTGTGGCAGTGTGTGTGTGGTGGGGGGCAAGGGCAGGGGGATGAAGGTGGTCAAAAAGTATGTGAACTGTCCATATCTTTTTTTTTAAAGGATTTTTATTTATATATTTGACAGAGAGAGAGCACAAGCGGAGGGAGTGGCAGGCAGAGGGAGAGGAAGAAGCAGACTCTCCACTGAGCAGGGAGCCTGATGTGGGGCTCCATCCCAGGACCCCGGGATTATGACCTGAGACGAAAGCAGATGTTTAACCGACTGAGCCACCCAGGTGCCCATGTCTATATTTTTCTAAACACCTCCTCAGAAAAGCTTTTTGTGCTCTCGCAGTGTAGTCTAGCTTCCCTTGTCACCTATTCTCCTGGGACAGCTTTCAGAATGGAATACTCTGAAGTATTTATTTTATTGTGATTATCTGCCCACTTCTTTGAGACTATTAGCTTCACAAGGGTGGTGGTCATATTTTTGTTTTTTCATCTTATCCATTGTACCTCCACCTGACACAAAGTAAGCATTTGCTAAATTCAATTGGATAAGTGAATGGATTTTTAAAAGGAAAAGGAGATCTTTTAACAAAAATGATATATTAAAGTACAAATATATACACAATATAAGCATTACAAATACTGGATAGAGGGGTGCCTGGCTGGCTCAGTCAGAAGAGCATGTGACTCTTGCTCTCGGGGTCATGAGTTCGAGCTCCATGTTGGGTGTGGAGATTATTTTAAAATAAATAAACTTAAAAATACTGCGTAGATATACACAAAATGTTAACATTGATCTCATTTTAGTCATAGGATTTCAAGTTATTTTCTTTGCAATTTATAAAATTTCCACAAAGATGTTACTTTTCTAATCAGAAGCAAGGAAATCATAATATAAAATATACCTCCTGGGGGTATACATTAATGTCTGGCCTGAGGCCTTGTCAGAAAGGACTGGCCTTGAGTTCTGCCTCTGATATTTACCACCCTTGTGAATTGGGGCAGGTTATTATCTACATCTTTTTCCTCATCTGTAAAGTGGAGATAATCCAAGAATCTCTGCATTAGATGGGGATGAGGAGTTAAGTGGGAAAATACATGTAGCATTTGGTACTGGATGCTTCTTAAGTGTTAACTATTAACTGGAGGGCACTCTTTCCCTTGGCACTGTAGTGAGTTTCTACTGTAAATATGTGTGTAAATTCAGGTTGTAGCTAATAATGTTTAAATGCTAAACTTCAACGTGGACAAAAAAAATTAAAAATAATCCAATGTATCACCAACAGGTGGCAGCATGTCACAGTCTTTCCACAACATTGGGCCTGCTATGGTGTCCTTGCTGGACAACTGTCCCTGTTATAATCTATTTTAAAAGGAAGAGGCTATAGAATTCAGTTAATTTATCTCCTTCAATTGATAAATAAGGAAACCTGCAAATAAAGTAAAAGCAAAGAGAACAACCTATTCATTTGCCAGGAAAGAGTGAGGGGTTGGGAGAAGAAATGGGAAGAACAGTCTGTACTTCACATTGAATTTGGGTTATTTCCACAATATTCCTTTTAGCTAATCAAGTAAACTTAGAAAATATAGCAGAAAATATTTTCTAGTTCTCAAATGGAAATATAACTTTGGGGAGAAAGGAATATATTTCTTATTTATGCAAAGTAAATGGTTGGTGAGCCTTAAAATGTAGAGATTTCCTTTCCCCTCTTTTTTTTATATTTTCCAGTTGACAAAAACATCACCCTTTGTTATATCAATAGATCCTCACAATCAGGGCTAAGGGTTATTTTTTCTATTTTACAGACAAGGAGATAGAAGTTCAGAGAAGAAAATACCCTTTTAACGCAGGGAACACAAATTCAAATCCAAGCCATTCATTCATTGCTTTGTTCATTCATTGAAAGCAAGAATTTACAAAGTTCCTGGTATGTGCCAGTGCTATGCCAGCTGCTAGAGATCAGAAATATATTTCCTAATAGGAATATATTTCATCCTAACAGGGCTACAGTGTCTAAAATGCAAAGAACAGGGCTACAGTGTCTAAAATGCAAAGAACCAATTCCTGCTTTTCCCCGCCACATCTGCACAGTGGTCTACACACATAGTACCCAACAGTTACACGGAGCAGCTTGGGAACATCCCCAAAAGCCCTTGAGACCACTGAACTGCAATGAGGGTTTTATTGTTGGTCAAATATTACAGGCTCAGAATTATTATTTTTTAATTTGTATTCTGTTTAGACTTAAAAAAAAAAAGTTTCACTCATTTCTCCCATCTCTTACCCCCCATCTCTGGTAACCACCAATTTGTATTTATGAGCTTGGTGTTTTGTTTTGTTTTGTTTTTTAGATTCCACATATAAGAGAAATCATATGGTATTTGTTCTTTCTCTACCTGACTTATTTCACTTAGCATAATGCCCTCCAGGTCTATCCATGTTACCACAAATGGCAAGATTTCATTCCTTTTTGTGGCTGAGTAATATTCTGCTGTAGACATATTACAATTCCCTTGTCCATTCATCCATCTATGGATAGTTAGTTTGTTGTGACATACATCTCGGTTATTGGACATAATGCTACCATGGACATAAATTACTGTCTCCATTTTCTTTGGATAAATACCCAGAAGTAGAATTGCTGAATCACCTGGTAGCTCTATTTTTAATTTTTTGAGGAGCCTCTATACTGTTTTCTACAGTGGTTTCACCAATTTATATTCCCACCATCAGTGCACGAGGGTTCCCTTCTCTCCACATCCTTACCAATACTTGCTACTTCTTGTTTTCTTGATAACTGCCATACTAAGAGGTATAAGGTGATATCTCATTGTTGTTTTGATTTGCATTTCCCTGATAATAAGTGATGTTGAGCATCTTTTCAGGTACCTTTTGGACACCTGTATGTCTTCTTTATATAAATGTCTATTCAGATATTCTGCCCATTTTTAAATCAGATTGAGTTTTTTTGCTATTGAGTTGTATGAATTCTTGATTTATTTTGGCTATTAGCCCCTTCTCAGTATATGATTTGCAATTATTTCCCCCCATTTAATAGGTAGCCTTTTCATTCTGCTGAATAGTCTCCTTGGCTGTGCGGCAGCTTTCTAGTTTTATGTAGTCCCTTTTGCTTATTTTTGTTTTTGGAATCAAATTTTAAGAATTATCAGCAAGACCTAGGTTGAGGAGCTTACTGCTTATATTTCTTCTAGTGATTTTATGGTTTCAGGTCATATGTTCTTTAATCTAATTCAAGTTAATTTTTATGTACGGTGTGAGATAGTGATCCAGTTTCATTCTTTTACGTGTGGCTGTCTAATTTTTCCCAACACCACTTATTCAAGATACTATCCTTTCCCCATTGTATATTCTTGGCTCTTTTACAGTAAATTAATGGACTATACATGTGTGGGCTTATTTCTGAGCTTTCTATTCTGTTCCATTTATCTATGTGGCTGTATTTATGACAGTACCTTACTGTTTTAATTGCTATAGCTTTGTAATGTATTTTAAATTGGAGCATGTGATGCCTCCAGTTTTGTTCTTTTTTTTCCAGATTGCTTTGGCTATTCGGGTCCTTTGTGGTTCTGTACAAATTTTAGGATTGTTCTATTTCTGTGAAAAACACCATTGGAATTTTGATAAGGATTGCATTGAATTTGTAGATTGCTTTGGGTGGTATGAACATTTTAACAATATTCTTCTAATTAATGAGCATGGAATATATTTCCATTTATTTGCATCTTTTTCAATTTCGTTCACCAGTGTCTTTTTTTTAAATTTTTATTTATTTATGATAGTCACAGAGAGAGAGAGAGAGAGAGAGAGAGAGGCAGAGACATAGGCAGAGGGAGAAGCAGGCTCCATGCACCAGGAGCCCGATGCGGGATTCGATCCCGGGTCTCCAGGATCGCGCCCTGGGCCAAAGGCAGGCGCTAAACCGCTGCGCCACCCAGGGATCCCTCACCAGTGTCTTATAGCTCTCAGTGTACAGGTCTTTCACCTCCTTGGTTAAATATATTCCTAGTTATTTTATTCTCTTTTATTCAATTGTAAATGGGATTATTTTCTAATTTCTTTTTCTGATAGTTTGTTATTAGTGTATAGAAACAACAGACTTTTGTGTATTGATTTTTTATCTTGCAATTTTACTGAATTCATATGTTAGTTCTAATAGTTTTTTGATGGGCAATTACTTTTTAAATGTCTAAGGATTTGTTTATGTATTTTATACTTTCTCATGCTCCAGAAAGCACTTAGGGGCTGCAAGATGTCTGCATAGCCAATGAAGTCTTTGTGTTTTGCATAATAGCCCACAGACCTCTTTTTAAACCGCCAAAGAAAATCTGAACCCACATGGTCCCAGCTGGACTGCTAGATGGCAGTAGTAGCACACGCTGTTTTTAGATTCTGGTTAATAAATCTCACAGAAAGGAAGAGGCCTTCAGGAATAGCTGGTCCATTCTCTCCCATTGTATAGCTACTTGGGAGAGCTGAGGCCTCCAAAGAGAAAGATATCTACAAGGCTAGGTAGGTAGTTCGCCAAATAATCAAAATTGTATACAGATTGCTGACTTCTGTGATTTAGTATTTGCAGGAAAAGTTTCCTTGTGAATTCATTGAAGAACTATTTTAAATTATTTGCTATAAAAATGTTTTGGGGGAAAAAAAGCCATAATACATAGGAATAGGTTAAAAGTTAGTCTGTCTCTCATGCCAACCCCTTACTCTCCTAGATGTTCACTCCAGAAACACCACTATTACCAAGTTCTTGGACAACCATCCAGAGATATATTTAATTAAACACGTGTACACATACACATACATGCACCCACCATACGTCTATTGTGCATTTATAATATCTAATTTGCGTGTGTGTGCTTGTGTGTGTTCAGATGGATATAAGATGTGTATGGAATATAAAATAATATGAACAAAAGTGGGAGAGCTGTGGACCTCAGGAAAATGTTTCCTTCATCCTCCCAACCTTAAATAAATAAATAAATAAATAAATAAATAAATAAATAAATAAATAAATAAAGGCAGCAGAGGTGGAAGTCCATGAAGTGGTTTCCAAACTCTGGAGTGGCTCTATTTTTACCATTCCTCTGTTAGTTTAACAGATTAAAACTCTGCCAGTGACACGTATAGATCTCTATAAACCCTGCCTTCTGAAGCTCTCCCTGCTGTAATTAAATTACTGTAAATACAATTAGAAGACCCCTTTAGGTGGTCTGTGCAACACCAGCCCAGAAAGTATTGTCTTGAGATATTTGAAACAAAGGTAAAGAGCAAAGTGGTGGAATCCCCTTAATCTTGGGGGCCAATCCTCTGAGGATTCGTGGCCATGCTCTAACAGGCAGTGGGTGTTAGACACTGCAAGCTGCTCTTTCAGGAGCTGTTTTCAGTCATTCCTGGACTTCAGGGTCCCTGTGGGAGCTCCAGCCTCTGTTACCAACTTCCTGCCCTCCCCCGCTTTGAAGCTCTCTCCCAGTCTCTACTGGTGATTTGCAAATTCTCCAATCCAGAAGTGGAGAGTCTGGGTAGTTAGTACTTTGCATCAACACCTTTTGCATGGGATTGGGAGCTGTTGCTATGTGGCCCACGTGTGTTGCTCAACAAGCTTAAACTTTGCATAGCCCGTGCTAAACTAATTTGCGTCAATTTGTCTACATCATGCCAACAATCGTTCTGAGAGCCTTGAATAGAACATACAAGACTGCTGATAAAGGCCCTAGGAGCAGATGCCACCGGCCATTCTGCGGGGCCTCCCTGTCGCTAGTTCTTCACCATGGTTTCTTCATATCCTAGTGACAATGTTAGTTTTTCCACCCTGGGGTTAAAACTTTTTTTTTTTTTAAACAATGGACAGCCCCATACAACTGGCACTCCAACTGACTCTTTTTTTTTTTTTTTAAGAAAGACATGGCTGGGACTGAATTATAGCCCGTGTTTCCTAACCACTTCCCCCTCCCCCCCAACTTTCAGAGAAAGCAAGTGGAGCTAAGTTTTTGGGAAAGGGTTTCTGCGACTGTGGCAAAGTGTTTTTCTGATCTGTCAATTGTGTTGGACTAAAATTTTAAGCCTAAAAGCCCATCGCTTTTTATGGAAAGATATATTTCTGGTAAATAAGAAATTAACATTCAGAGTAGGGTCCGTAGAAGCAGCATAAGACAACCAAAGTAATTTGTGCCACATGATCTCTAGGAAACATTTTCACATTTAGGAGAAAAGTTTTTTTTTTTACTCAAAGCCAGATCTGGAAATACACTGATTCGGTCAGTCTGGGAAAGGCACCAGAGACCCCGGGAGCTAACTGAATTTCTACAGGGAAATCTATTCAGTTCATAGTTTATTCCTGTTTGTGAGTTTTGTCATTCTATAATGGCTCTTCCTACATTAACCCATTAGATATGGGTTATATGCAACTAATAAGAAATTTTTTCAATTCACCAAGTGATCACTGACTGCCTACTGTGTGCCAGGCCCCCTTCCAGGCACTTGGGATATGGCAGTGACATGGCCTTTGCTATTGGGGCACCTCGGAAACAGACACTAAATAAAGAGACCCATAAGTATAGACTAATAGGCAATGGGAATGCCAGGTGGTGGAGGATACTAAGAAGAAAACTGAAGGGAGGGGGGCACCTGGCGGGGTCATTTGGAAGAACATGCGACTCTTGTTCTCAGGGTTGTAAGTTCAAATCCCACGTTGGGTGTAGAGATCACTTAAACTTTTAAAAAGTTAAAAAAAAAAAAAACTTAAGGAGAGAAAGAATTCAAAGAGCTACTTTTTTAGATACAAAGGACAGAGAAGCTGTCAACAGTGATTTGACATTTGGATAGAAGCTTGTGGGAAGGAGGTCAACAAGCCTTGAAAATGTCCAGGCAGAGGGAATAGGGGAGCCAAAGTGTCTGAGGTGGGAATGGCTTTGCATGTTCCTGGCCAGTGCATCTGGAGACCAGGGAGCTAGGAGGGCAAGAAGGGAGATGATGAAGTTCCTGAAAGTTGAGAATGAACAGGAATGGCAAACGCTACAGCATCATGGGCATCTCCATTAATTAGTGTCTCAGTGAATCTAGATGTCAGTAGACTGGTTCCTGGCCTCTCAAGCTACTTTTGCAGAGAACCCTAGAGAAAGGTGACTGACTGAAAAGTCAGTGGGAGTATTTGCAGCTGATTGAAGCTAACAAGCATATGATGAGCTACTCAAATTCATTAGTAATTGCTATAGGTTGAAATATGTCCCTTCAAAATTCCTACATTGAAATCCTAACTTCCAGTGTGATGATTTTAGGAGAGGTGAGACCTTTGGGAGGTATTTTAATCATGAAGGTAGAGCCTTCATGAATAGAATTAGTGCCCTTATAAAACGGGCCCCAGAGAGCTTTCTGGTGTCTCTGCCATGTGAAGGAAGACACAGTGAGAAAATGGCCATTTGCCACACAGAACCCCACCAGGCTGGCACCATGATCTCAGACTTCCAGACTGCAGAACTGAGAAATTTGTATTGTGTATAAACCACCCAGTCTATGGAATTCTGTTACCGCAGCCCGAACAGACCAAGACAGCAATTTTTTAAGTTTGCAGATTAGAGCAACAGTGAGGTATAACTTTTCTGCCAACCACCTGGCAAAACTTAGAAAGCTGAATAATGTCAAGTGCTGTCAGAGGCACAGGACCAGTGGAAGCCTCATATACAGCCAGCTGGGGTGATGGTAGGCAGATTCAGCCATTCTAAGAACAATCTGGAATTCCTTAGGCAATTTAATTTCTGAAATATCCTCTGACCGAGCAGTCCTGTTCCTAGTATTTATATGCTCCCTAGAAATTCTATTGTGGATAAAAGGTCACAGCCTAGGAATTTAAAGGCAGGACTTTATAAAAACTACACTGCAGGAAGAAAGGGAGGAATTACTCATCAGCCAGGGCCAAGAGGACCCTACAATCCAGATCCAGGAACTGCCAGGGCAGATCTCATACCTACTGAAGGGCTGGGCCACTTACCTTCCAGCAGCGAGGCTGACCATCCTCAGGAATCAGCCGCCCTCCCTAGCACATAGAGCATCAGGCCGAGGGTACACATGGAGGCCTACATACAATGTCCAAATGTTTAAAATTTACAAATCAAACCATGTAACATGTTCTATCCTCCTACCTCAACAAATGTACCTTTGTGACAGTCTATAAGGCAACATTTGAAATTCGAATTCTTGGATTCCTCAGAGTCCAAAGGAGTCAGCTCTTGGCCTAAAAACGTCCCCCTCTGCTCTTCTCACTCTGGACTCCAGCCTGTATCTGGAGGAGGCTTGAATGTACATGTGTGGACACTCACCCTGCATGTCCAAGTCCCAATGAGCAGCTGCTGTGGGGCCATCCCTCAGACCCAGCAGTACTTAACTTACGCAGAGACCTACACAGGTCCTGTCGATGAACTTGGGCTATCTGAGGTCCAGAGTACTTGGGTGATCATGTCTCCTTGACCACACAGACTGTGTTCCATTTTGTGTGACACAGCCAGAAAAAGGCTGGAGTGGGGCTCTCCAGAGTGAAGGAAGCAGGGCAGAGGCCCCTCTTGCTTGGGTACGAAGGTGATACCTTTAGAGAGGTAAGCAGGGCCAAGTTGTGAAGGGGCCCTGAATGCCATGCTGTGGAAAGCAGACTTTATTTCAGGAGCTATAGGGAACGAACATAAGTTTAAAGTAGAGTTTATGATAGTAAAACTAGACATGATAGAAAAGTAGAAGCATTTTGAGACCATTAAAAGTTAGGCTGCCAAAATACTAAAATACCACTTACTAGCTATGGAGCCTTGGATGATTCTACTTAAGCTTTCTGGTCGTCAGTTTCCCCATTTGTAAAACAAGTGGATTAGACAACAGTCTCAAAAATCCCTTCTGTCAAAACCTCAGTTTTTCTTGTCTGTATTGTCTGTAAAACAAGTGGGTTAAGCCAGATGAGGGATTTTTAGTATTCTCAAGGCTCTACCCCTACCCCCACTCCAGACCATCTAAGTCAGGATCTTGTTTCTTAAAGCTCCTCCAGGCGATTCTAACTGCAGCCAGGGTTGAGAACCCTTGGACCTGATGATACTCTCCAGGGTCCCTCTCCTGCCTCCACCTGAATGTCTCCATCTGTCAAAAGCACTCAGGGCAATATTATCAGTCTCCTGATTTCATCTCTCATTTCATTCCAGGACTTGAGACCCTCTTGAGACTCAGTGATTCAAACAAGCAGGGTGTTGTTGGGGGAGGAGCCACGGCTCTGAGGGAGGCCTTGGTCACGAGGTCACCTGCGTTTGTGGAAAGCAAGCAGGCCGGAGCTGGAGTTTGTGGCGTGGGGCAATTAGGACAGGTGCTGCTGGTGAGAATAGACCCTGTGGACAGAGCTGCCAAGGTTGGGACTTGGCAGAAGGGAAGCCACTTCTCAGCCCTTGTGAATGGCCTGACACTTCCTGGCAGCTCCTCGGTGCCACCAGGCACCTGCAGGCCAGGGCTTCTTGGCAGGTGAGGAAGAACGAGAATAGGGCTTTTCTCAAGCTGTTCCCCAGAACCACATCTCTTGACATCTGGGGAGGTGAGGGGTGGAAGAGACAAGCCACTGCGTGTTCCTCCCGGCCTGTGAAAGCCTTGTGGGTGGGGAGGCAGGAAAGCGCATTTGTGCTGAAGTGCCACTCTCCAGCCCTACGTCCGGAGCTTAGCATGTTCCAGGCACCGTGAATGAGCCCGGCTGACGCTTTGTATCCAATGTAGAGTGGCCTCTTTTCACACGGCTGGCACTGGAGGCCGATGACCACTCGGGTCGGATCCAGAGCTCCCCGGGAGCTTGGCAGAGCTGAATCGCGGCTCTGTGGGGCAGCAGGGACAATACCGTCACCGTAGAGCAGGATTCTCAGGCCTCAAAGGAATAACGTCCTTCTGTTAGGGACCAGCAAGCTGCCGCTGCCCCTGTCCACCCCTCCTGGAGCCCACATCTCTCTCAAATGCAAGGACCACAAATGTCACACAAGATTCTGGGATGTGAGGGCTCAGTTCTGGAGACTGGATGCCAAGATATCAGAATGTCCAGGATAATCCAATGGTTTCTGGGAACAACAGGAGTGAATACTGTAATAAGGATCATCCCTGAGACTTTGAGGTTCGAGTTAAAGTCATATTTACCACTTTTTAAAAATGAATTAAGCAGGAATTTTATTTCCAAACTCTTCAAAAACTATTACAAATGTAAAGTATCTTTTTAAAAAGTGTCCCAGATGAAATCAAAGGCACATCATCAAACATTTGTGATGTGGAGAGTTCTTTTAGGTTGTAATATTTTCACATTACTTTGTTTTTAACCACCTGCAATGTTCTCTAGGTCATATTTTAAGCAGTTTTTAAAGGCATGAAGTACTGTATTGTTTTTAAAAAGGACAACCACAAATATAAAGGAAAGGAACTTAAGACAAAGATCAAATCTGGATTAATATACTGGATGGGGCAATCTAATACACAATACAGCATTAATCTTTCCAAACAAGTCTGCTAAGAAACAGCTCCCATAGTTAGTGTTTAAAAATAAATCATCTCATTTAGAAAAACCAAGATATAATTTGATTACTAAAGCCTATTCTTCCCCTAATTTTATACTCGTCTGCATTTATAAATTATAAAACCATGAGAAAAGAACAAATTTTGTTGCAGTATATCTTAGGGCCACAAATTGCAAATATTCAATTAAAAATTTTTTTAAATGTTTTCCTTCCTAAAATGTAAACATGCAGTAAATAAAACATATATAATATTCCAGGTATAGAAACACCACTAGTTGACTTACGAAAGAAATGTATTTTGATATGTTTGGTGATAAGACTTTGTTTGTCAAGTATAAAGCACTTCACCAAAAGAACCAGGCCATTATTCTTTAAAAGTTTACTCCTCTGCCCAATTTCCCTATTTGAATTGACTCACCCAATTCTGCAGAATTTTGGCTGTAATACCAGGGCACAAGAAAGATCTGAAATATCTTAAAGTTATTTGGCTAGAGAAAAGTGTTTTCTTGAGTCATGGAGGCATTCATCACTTTGTGCTTCAAAGTATTCCTTGGTGGACTTCTTCACAGTCCCCAAAGCAAAGCCCAAGATCTAGGCTCCTGGAGCGTGTTGCTTCTGGCTGCACTTCTCACCAGCAGGGCACCCTTGCAGGCATTCTGCATGCAGCACTGACTGGTGCAGCTCTGCAGCTGCCGAGACCCGGAACCTCTCCACCCTGGCCTCCGGTTTGAGCTGCTCTACCAGGTGGTTGCTGAGCACCCAGGGCGGGTACACAAGGCTGGGCTAGGCCTTGAAGCCTTCACCCTTGATACCTTCTCTGTGCTGGTTCATCTTCTAAGACCCTTAAACAATAGCCTGCAATGGTGTTATGGGCTGAATTGTGTGTCCCCCAATTTTTTAAGCTCTAACCCCCCATATCTCAGGATGTGTCTGTATTTGGAAATAGGGCCTTTCAAGAGGTAATTAAGTTAAAATGAAGTCATTAGAGTGGGCCCTAATCTAATACAACTGGTGTCCTAAAGAGACAAGATTAGGACATAGACCACACAGACAGAGGGGTAACCGCGTGAAGACACATGGAGAAGACAGCCATTTACAAGAGGAGAAGAGAGGTCTCAGAAGGAACCAACTCTCCTGACACCTTGCCCTTGGACCTCTAGCCTCCAGAGGCATGAGAAAATACATTTCTGTTGCTTAAGCTGCATAGTCCTGCAGTATCCATTACAACAGCCCTGACAAACAATCATAGATGGAGATATTTCCATTTCATGGCTGAGGTTTGGGGAAGTGAAGCTGCTTGTTCAAATCTGTAGAGCCATGATTCAAACTCTGCTCTAATACCAAACCCAACCTTCTCCCACTAAGCTATGCCTCCTGTAAACCTAGGGAGCAGCTGGGAAGAAGTGTGGTGAGCACACAGAGAGCTTGATACTAAAGGGAAACAAAGTAGAAGAACTTGTTTGTGCTCCTCACCTTGACCAGCTCTGGAGACATTTTTGGTGTCTGAGACTTCATAAATATTGTTGAGGCTTCCTGAAAAGGTTTTGAAAAGGGAGAGGTAAAAGGACCAGATGGTTTTATTTCTATCCTAATCAGGGTGCACATGACTACCAGAAACAAAAACCTATTCTCCCAGCTTAGTGAAAAAAAAAAAAAAAAAAAAAAAAGTCAGTGTAAGGGAAGGATATGGGGGGCATCCCACAGTTTCCAAGGGCAAAAAATGTAGTCAAGTCTCAGAAAGGACCAGAACTAGAAACTGTGTTAGCCCCTCTCCTACCCTGCGTTTGATAGATGCATAGAGTTTTCATGGGAAGATCTTCCAATTCACGATTGACTGAGGACTTTGTGAAATTTCCTTTGTAGAGACGCCTGGTCTGGTAAAACAGAATCAAGAAGTGTGGTTCCAACACCAAGCTGGCGGGGAAGGTGCATGGCTCCTGGAGCCAGAGCAGACTCGGGTTTGCCATCAGAATCTGCAGTCTACTTCCTGGCTAAGTTATCTTGGGAAAACTCTGTTGCTCTGAGGCTCCATTTCCCCCGTTGGAAAATAAGGATAGTCGAGCTCGTTTCAAATGTGTCAAAGAGGCCCGGTGCCTGGCTTGGTATCAAATGTACTTTGCTTCCTCACCTTCACTTAACAAGATGGAGGTGGCATCTGCTAGAGAACCCCTGGGGTTTATATCACATCGAAGCCCTCAATGTGTGACACTGCAGAGGTGACCTGGAGATTGAAACTAGGGAGTTCCAACAGTTCATTGCGAGTGGTGATGACAACTACTTTTCTTTGAATATTAACTCTTGCCCGGGGTGGGAGTCTATATTATCTCCTCTTCATCAACTGGCTTTCTTCCCATGCTTGAAACCCCAAAGGCCCTGGAGAGGCTTTCAGAAGAACTATGAAGTAAAACATCCATCACACAATTTTTATATATAGGAAACAAGGGGAAGAGGTGGTTTTGTATGGTACTCTAATCAGCAAAATCAAGAAGCAATGAACACTGCAATCTTTTCTGATGACCTTCTTCTCTATCACTTTGTGAAGTCCAGAAGTGTCCTTATCTGAGCAAGTGTTAGTGGGTTTTTCCTCCCGAGGAAGAAATGGGTGCACAGAGAGTCTAATGGGTAGTTCGAGAACAGAACTAATTAATGGACTTTCAGAGAGAGGATACCGATGTCCTAAATGCTGGTCCAGTTTCCTGAGTCCGCCAATCCTATCTTCCCCTTCCCTCACTCCCTCCATGAGAGCCTGAGCTCTCCAGACAGCTCCCTTCATGCTCAGTCTTCAGGAAGGTTCTGATGCTTGTTAGGAAAGCAGAGTTACAGAGCTCACGTCCTGTGGCACTAAAAGAGTCACCAGGAGCACAAGGGTTTGGCCCAAGCAGCTGCCCGCTTTCTGCATCATCTGAAATGAAGTCCAGATACCTCAATGACCCTAACTGGAAGCTCTGGAAAACAGAAGAGAGGATAGGAACAACAAGAACTTGCAGATACCACTGTAAGGAGTATGTGTAATGCATCCACTTTGGAAAACCATTTGCCATATGTCCTCACATGCTAGGAAACCTTCACATGCTATGGTTCAGCATGTTCACTCAGGTGTGTGACCTAAGAAGTAAGCCCAAAACTATCAGGAGATCTTGTACAAGAGCATTCTTAAAAGCATTATTTGTAATAATCTGGAAAGAATTCAAATGTCCATTAACAATGGAAGGGATAAATTGTCGTAGTCATGGAATGGACTTCTATACCCCGCAGGTACATGGAACAGTGAGGATAAATGTCACAGCATTAAAGGAAAGAGGTCAGAACCAAAAGAATTCCTAAACTTCCATTTATATGAAGTTCAAAAATAAGCAAACAGGAAGTCACTCTGTATAGGGATGCACACTGGGATAGTAAAATAATAGAGAAGAACATGGAGAAAATTACGGTCAAGGTCAGTGATTACCCTTGGGTGAGGGGTGGAAGGGGGATGATTTACAACTGGAAAAAGGTAGGGGAGTGTCTGGAGTGCTGGCAATGTTCTCATCTTCTGACTTGGAGTTTCACAGGCATGCATTTAAGGACACTTCATGCAGCTGTACCTTTGGGTTTTATGACTGCATGCTGCTAGGCCCCTGTCCCTGCCCTGCCGCCCCCTCACACCCCCAGGACACACACGTTCTTATACGTGACTATTACCGGGACTAGAATTTGAGTCTGAATCTACCTGATTCTTCCACCACTCTAGCATTCAGCCATGGGCTTGGGACCCTCTGTCTAGCCTTCTTGGCCTAAATTTCCTGGCCTCTAGTCTAGGGTTTCTTAACCTGGGGCCCCCATCCATTTCGGGAGTCCTGCAACTCCCCTGATGCTGTTTGTCAAATTGTGTGTACATGTGACTTTTTTCTAGGGGTGGTTCTAACATCTTTGGGTTCCTAGAGTGATCTGTGACCCACAAAAGGTTAAGAACCACTGCTAGAACCCTCTCAACTGGCTTAAACAAACAAATGGATAGAAGTGCCCCAGGCCTCGAGCAAGGTCCTGGAAAGTCCAGGGCTTTGGGGTGACTCCCTGTGGCATTCTAGAGCCACAGGATCTTTGCTGTCTGTACCATACTGTGACTGCACTTTACCTAGGCCTGTGCCACCAGGTTGGGCCAGGGCTGGCAGGCACAGGGTAATGGAAAAGGCTCTGGGTGGGTGGGAGCAGCTCACAGGGAAGCAAGTGGTGGGAGGGCTGGGCAGGTACCCAGAAAAGTGTCAGCTACAGCTACAAGTGGGAGAAATTATGAAGAGTCCAGAAGGCCTGGGGTTGGAGGAGATTGATCTTTGAGCTGGGGTCTTCCCAATCATTCCCCAGGTCTCCCTCTACACTCATTTCAGTTTCATAATGAGTCAAACAAGGACTCATTGGATCACCGATCCAGAAGCCCACGGTGATCGGTGACCAGTGTTAGAGCTCCCATACCCCAGGAACACTCAGGCCATTCCCATGGGCACCCTCCCCAACCTCGCCCCAGGGCTCATTTACATATGGCTTTGCAGCTTCTTTTCCCCTTGGTTCTATCTCACTGAGGGCTGGAAGGCTGTTTTCCCAACACACACAGCCCACTTTTCCAGGGCACATTCCCCCACTCCTTCTAATTAAATATGGCTCTCTGGTTGATTCACACTCACTCTCCTGAGAGCCTCATCATTAGACTCAGACTCAGACTCAGAATTCAGAAGTGGAGTTTTTACTAGTTGGTCTCTCAATGTGAGCTTGTCAGAGAGCACCAGAGTTGTGGTAGTCCCCGAGGCCTAGGACATTGGTTGCTTCTCATTTGAGTTCTTGTGATGGTTTTTCTGCAGTGGTTACAGGCAGATCACCTCTCTGTCACAGGGCTGGCTCTCTGAGATCTGTTCCAGTTTTATTCTCCCCACATCTGCTGCTTTTCTGGAACTCAGTAGATGGTAGTTTGACTATGCTATGTAGTTTTCTTGGAGAGGCAGCCCAGGATTTTATAGGTTCACAGTAACGGGGGGCGGAGGGGAGAGGCCCCGTTAGACCTCAGAGCCACGTAGAACCACGGACTTCTGCTTATCAACACACTTTGCCCATCCCTGCCTCTCTCTCATTTTCTCAGATCAGCTTTCTCCAGTGGACTGGACCCATGGCTGTTAGCAATCTGCGTGGCTTCTGTCTTTTTCGTCAGAGAAAAATTGAGTCTCTCTCCCTACTTCCATTCAAAAAGTTTTAGGGGTGTATCAGTTGGACCAAACTAGGATATGCTGCAGAAACAAACATCCTCTACAATCTCAGTGCCTTAAAACATCGAGGTTTATCTCAACATCTGTTCCAAGTCTCTTGTGATACTTGTGATCATGTGGCAAAGGTGAAGCCTGCTCTTACACTGCAGCCTGCCTGGGGCTGCTCAGATGGAGGTGAGCACAAGATGCTATGTGGAAAATGACACCTACCTTAGCCTAGAAGAGTAAGAAGAGACCGACAGGATGCTTTCTTAGAGGAGCTCGTGCTTGAACTGAGCTTTATGAGACAGCAGCAATGAGCCAGGTGGGGGTGAGAGAGAGGATTCTGGCTCAGGTAAAGGAAAAGGCACCTGCAAAAGTTTGCATGCAAGACAGACAGAATTTCCTGGGGAGAGTAAATAATTCACTGAGGCTTCCCCAGGCCCTCTGCCGAGGTGATGTGCTATTTTGGACAGGCCTTAGTTTCCCCTTCTATAAGTTAGGGACAGTAATAGGCCTATCTCCTTGGATTGTTATGAGGATTCAATAGTAATGTCTATATGTCTCTAGCACCGTTAGTCATAAGCTCTTGATATATGGTATAGATGTGACCAGTGTTGAGAGGCAGTCAAGTGTCATGGTTAGGACCGTGGATGTTGGAACCTGATTACTTGAGTTCAAATCCCTGCTCTGTCATTAGTCCCTTGGGGTAGGAATACAGATAGTACCTAGGGTTTGTGTGAATATTCCTTGAGGTGACATATGTGCAGTGCTGGTGCTCAGAGGACTCTGGGTTTGTTCATGTGATTGGGGGCAAGTGAGTGCTGGATAAAAGGGTCAGCAGAGGCCAAGGCATGTCCCTCAGCTGCATAGATACAGATCCAAGTTTGTGAGGGCTCATGATTAGACAGTTCTTGTCGCTCATTCTAAGCAAAGGACGCAAAGTTATGAATACAAAGTTAGACATGAAAGTAAAATTTGGTCAGAATGATGAAAAGAATCACAACAAATACAAAATGTTAATAGTTTGCAAATATCAAAAAATTCAGAAAAATACATGTTTTTTATTAGTTATTTGATATCCTCTATTATAATTATTGTCCTACATTAGCTGCATATTCTTGATCACCTCTTCATATTGAAAATGATTTTTGTTATATTTTCTGTAGACAAATTAGACAGAAAAATAATCTAGCCTCTCCTGTAGTGTGGCTGATCAAAATTTTTAATATGGATAGTTTGGAAGTATTTATTTCAATCCCACAACAAAACTTATATACCAGCAATGTCTTACAAGTGTTTTAGAACTGTTGTCAAATTTGGAGAAATATAAAATTCCTGTCATGAAGGAACTATAAGATTTCAAGGCATTTAAAGTTTTCTGGCACAGTGACTGCTATTAGATACTCATTGAATTGATGATGCCAATGAGTATATCAATTACTTATTGAAATGATGCTGCCAAAATGTCTTTTTTTTAAAAAGATTTTATTTATTCATGAGACAGAGAGAGAGACACATACACAGGCAGAGGGAGAAGCATGCTCCTTGCAGGGAGCCTGATGTGGGACTCAGTCCCTGGACTGAGTTGGCCAAAAGCAGACTGCTGAGCCACCCAGTTGTCTGAAGCCAAAATGTCTTTAATGGTCTCGTGGTAGTCTGTATCATATTCTCTTCATAGTTGAGAGTATTTCTTGACACATCTGTAAGAAATTCAAATCTATTCCCGATATATTTCCATGATTCACTCTTCTTCATTAACTAGATCTGTAATCCAAAATCCTAATTTTTATTTCTACTTGATATGTGTCTCTTCTTCTCAATAAGCAAAGGTATATCAAATCTTATCTGAAATTGATTTTGTTATTTTCAGTGTCAGAATATTTCCTTTTATTTCATTGCTCATCTTTATTTCTTTTTGTTTCATTTGCCATATTTTACATGAATTTCCTCTAGAGGAAATACGTCGTAAATATATTTAAAGATGCATCCCCTTCAGGAGTCTGGAAATTTCTCATTTTTTCTTAAGTTCTCAAAGCATCTTTCATATTGTGGTTAGAACAGAACATGCCCAGCTCAGCCTACTCTTAGCAAGACCCCCAGAATGCCCTCAGCCAGGACAATGCCACCTGATGAAGGGAAGTGTGATAAAAGATGGAGTAAAAAGAAACAGTGATTTTAAGTCATAATCTTTAATTTTTATAGATTCAAGATCTGTGGCCCTTTGCTGGGGTTTTCCCAGAGCCTTAAAGGGGCTCAGAAACTTAATCTTCATTGAACTCAAGGCAAGCTCACTTCTCTCTCTGGTATCAGCTACATCTCCACCTCCTCCAAGAAGCCCTCTCTGAATGGTCTCAGTGAACCCATTTTCCCCTCTCCCACTGCATTAGTCACATGGTGCAATATTTGTGGATTTACTCCTCTGTGTCCTCTTGCCAGGTCCCTGAAGGTCAGGACCCTTGCTTCCCTAGAGCCCAACGCTGTCTTTATTAAGTTAGGTGCTATAGCGTGGCCTGGGAATTCACTGACATTTATTTGTACCATGTACAAAGTCCTGGTCTAATTACTATCTACTATTATCATTGCAAAAATTAATTAGACCTGATTCTTGTCTTTGAGCACCTTTCAAGGGACACAAGTCATACATAAAAATACTCTTGAAAAATAGTGTATTACAAACCATTTCCTGTTACATATCCAATCAGTTGCTTTAAAAAAAAAACTTTATTTTGAAGCAATTGTAGATTCACATGTAGTTATAAGAAACAAGACATCTTGTCTAACTATAATATCACAATCAAGAAATTGATATTGATAGGATCCATTGAGTTTATAGAGTTCACACTTTTACAGACATTTGTGTGTGTTTAACTCTATGCAATTTTGTCACATATATGGAAGTTGCTTTTTTAAAAAATATTTTATTTATTTATTCATGAGAGACACAGAGAAAGAGAGAGAGGCAGAGACACAGGCAGAGGGAGAAGCAGGCTCCATGCAGGGAACCCGATGTGGGACTCGATCCCGGGTCTCCAGGATCACGCCCTGGGCTGAAGGCAGACGCTCAACCGCTGAGCCACCCAGGCGTCCCGGGAGTTGCTTTTTAAAGTTTCTTAATTGTTTAATTATTTTTAGAAAATACTACAAGGTAACCATAAGTTGATTTGAAACAACACTGAATAAAGGTGCTTATAAGCTCACGTTTAAGATTCGGATTTCACTCTGAAGGCAGCAGAGTCACTGCAACGGTTAGAATGCACATCTTTGAAATCTGTGTCCAGCTGGTGGAAGATGGGCCGGTTGAAGGGGGCCTGTCGGAGCGGGACTGTTCACCAGCCGCAGTGTCCTACCCGCGCCCATGCAGCTGTGAGCCCACCTGCCCACACCCGCACGCCCAGGCGCCCTCACAGCCCCGGCCCGCCAGACTAGGCGGATTTCTGGAAAGCAGCCACTCTAGCAGCTAAGGAAGCCGAGCTCTGTGGTCATCGGACTCTGATGGGCCCTTTCGCTTGGGAGCTGCTTCCAGGGTGGCCGTTGCCTCATTTTGCCCGGGAGTGGGTTTCTCTGTCTGCTCTGAAGGGGGGTGAGCCCCGGGGAGCCGCCTGGGGTCAGAGGTGTGCAGGGGTAAACCGAGATCCCAGGCCGGCCCTCCCCGACCTCCCGCTCTTCCCAGAGCGCAAGCGCCAGGCCTGGGCCTCCGCGGCCAGCAGGTGGCAGAGGGGGCCGGTCAGGGACGCGACGGGGACGGGACGGGGACCGCGAGGGCGGGCGGGACCGGGCGGCCTCCCCGGGAGCGAGCGGGGGGCGGGGCCTGGGCGGGGGCGGGCCTGGGCGGAGCCTGAGGGGGCGGGGCCTGGGCGGGGGCGGGGCGGGGCCGGGCCTGGGCGGAGCCTGAGGGGGCGTGGCCTGGTCGGGGGCGGGGCTCGCTGAGGCTCCCGTGACCCGGGGCCCGCGAACACCGGCGTGAGCAGGACGCTGACCGCCCAGGAGACAGACGGTAAACACACACTCACAAGCATATAATCATGTAATTACAAGTTGGGAGAAGAGTTGTGAAAGGAGAAAACAGGGGACTGTGGGTCTCCCCGGGACCTGGGTAGACTTCCTTCCGGAAGCTTCTCGCATCTCGACCCGAGTTCTGCCTGCGTGGCCGCCGCCAAGCTGGGTGGGCGAGCTGGGCCGTGGGCTCCAGGGTCAGCAGTGAGGCTTGACTGTAAAGCCCTGTGTAAACTGCCCTCGGGAGCTTACGAAGAGTAGTCCAGAAAGGCTGGGAGCCCCGGCCGCTTCTCAGAACGTGTATTTATTTATAGAGCTCCCTTCTGGGCCCCCAATGCTGTGGTCTGAGTGCGAGTCCCCACCCCCCACGCAGCCACCTCCAGATCCAGAAGTTGAAATCCTAATGCCCAACGTGGTGGTCCTGGAGGACTTAGGAGGTGGGCCTTTGGGAGGTGATTGCGTCATGAGGGTAGAACGGTCACCAACGAGATTAGCGCCCTTGTCTCTCCCGCCAGGTGAGGGTACAGGAAGTAAGTGTGCAGCCTGGAAGAGGGCGGTCACCTACCGGTGCCGCCACCTGATTCTGGACTTTCTGCCTCCACACCTGGGAGAAATAAATTTCTGTTGTTCATAAGCCATCCAGTCTGTGGTGTTTTGTTCTTTTTTTTTTTTTTTTAAAGATTTCATTTAATTATTCATTCATGAAAGACACACAGAGAGAGAGAGAGAGAGAGAGGGGGGCAGAGACACAGGCAGAGGGAGAAGCAGGCTCCATGCAGGGAGCCTGATGTGGGACTTGACCCTGGGTCTCCAGGATCACACCTGGGCTGAAGGCAGGTGCTAAACCGCTGAGCCACCCACGGATCCCCTGTTCTAGCAGCCTGAACAGACTCAGACTTCATCCTCGGAGGTATTGTTTCACCTCTCCCAGGGGTTGGAATGCTGAAGGCGACCCCACAGCGCCCTGTGCATTAGTACAAAGTACTTGTTAGACCCACTCCTAATTTCCTGTGGGTCTCTCTCAGAAACTTTAGGCTTCTTCTTCTTCTTCTTTTTAAAGATTTTATTTATTTATTTATTTATTTATTTATTTATTTATTTATTTATTTATACATAAGAGAGAAACTCTAGGTTTCTTGAGTGGTGGATTGTGGTTCCATCTCTGTCATCCAGCAGCAGCTGCATCTCTACCACCATCATCATCACCATCATCACAGCTAACGCTGGGGCAGTGTTTTCAGTGTGCTCTGCACGGTTCTGACCTCTTGACATACATTCATTTCTGGCTCATTGTAACCCCTATATACACAAGCATCAAGTGAATAAGCACAATGAAAGGAAAGTCTTGGAAAGCTTCACAGAGGAGGTGACTTCAAGATGGATTTTTTTAAAAGATGTTATTTATTCATGAGAGACAGAGACACAGACAGAGGGAGAAGCAGGCTCCCCGCATTGGAAGCCGGATGTGGGACCTGCCCCTGGATCCCTGGGATCATGCCCTGAGCCAAGGCAGACTTTTGACCACTGAGCCACCCAGGGGCCCCTCCAGATGGATTTTGAAGGCCTGAGTTCACCAAGCAGAGAAGTGGGGATTCATCATTCCAAGGTGGCCTGGGCAGATATGAAGGAGCACCTCAGGCATTCAAGGAATGCTAATTAGATCAATGTGGCTGGATGTGTGGGAGGTGAGGACGGGACAGAAATATTAGGATTGGAACACTTACTTGGGTATAAGGCATTCTTGTTAAGAAGGCAGTTTTGGGGTTTTGTTTTTTGCTTTTGTTTTTTAATCCACTCTATACATCAGGCATCTAGAGCAGTGATCTCTCAGGAAGAGGGTGGTTTGCGTGCCTCCCAGGGATGTGCTAGATGATCTCAGGAGGTGTGGGAAGAAAATATTGGAATTTCTATTTTAATTTTTTATCTTACCCTTTAAACATTTCTATTTTGGTAAAAAGTTGAGAACAGCACTGTCCAATAGAACTCTGCGTGATGATGGAGATGTGTTATATCAGCACTTGAAGTGTGTACGACCAAGGAACTGAATTTTTAATTTTTTAAAAATTTAAAGTACCCTAAGTGTAAATAGCCACATGTAGTCAGTGACGACTATGTCGAATGGTGAGGGTTCTAGTGTGCATTAATACTGGGGTTTATGTGCCTAATTTGATACATAAATGAGAAAACATAAAGGTACAGCTCAGGTTGTTACTGGTGGCACATGCAATCAAAACCGTGTACAGACCATTGGTCCCGAGAGCAGAATTAAATATAGAGCTGGAACCAAAGTACTGAAAAACGGCAAAGTTGGTGTAGCTCTAAGGGATTAGGCAGAGATGTCTCAGAATTTAAAACATCTGAAAATCAAAAGGGATCTTATAGCTCTCTAATTTTCTTGAAGAAAATAAGCCTTGGTCCAAGAGGGTAGGGACTGAAATTCATAGCTTCAGTCTTACTTCTGCATGTGACAGGCTGTCCCATACCAGCCTTTCTACATCTACCTCCCACCCCTCCGTCCGATTCTTCTCTCCCTGGTGCTGTTCCAATCTGTGATGATACAGTTGTTCACTTGCAAATACAGTCTGTCTCCTCCCGACAGCTAGACTGTCAGCTCCATGGAGACAGCACCATGTCTCTTGTTTACCACTCTATGCCCAGGACCTGGCATACAGTAAGTGCTCAAAATGCATTTGCTTGATAAATGGTTTAGGAGGTGGATTGGATGGAGTGGGATCCACACTGGGAATAATGAGAGATCAGGCTAAACAGATATTGGGAGATGGGGACAGAGACACTCTGAGCGGTCAGTGCCCCAGGGCCCCCCTGGTAGCCACACATGTGGTCGGTAACTGTTGGCTAATGGTGAAAAGTCCGATGGACCTGGGTTCGAAGTCCAGTTCTATCACTTACGGTAGTAGGACCTTAGATAATATCCTCAGCTTTTCTAAGTATTTAGTTTCCTCAGCTATAAAGTGAGGAAAAGAACAATACTGTTTCTTAAAGTTGTTAGTTGGATTAAAGAATATAAGTATATCCATATATTAGACACTAGTACCTAGACTATCTAGTGCATAGTACAGACACTATGGAGTTTTTATTCAATGTCAATCCAATGCATGTATGACCTGAATGATACCATGTATAGACACAAGAGAAAGACACAGTAGGGAAATGGCCATGGGATCAAAGGACTGGTATTTTTTGATGAAATAAATTGTCAGAGCCTCAAATGTAGTCACATAGAAATGTGATGCACCAAACTGTCCCTTAGAAAATATAGGGTTACTTACTGGAAAGCAGTTTGGCTGGATGTAACAAAAGCCTTAAGAATGCTTATTCCTCATTTCCAGTAAGTAATTCCACTTCTAGGAATCCATACTAAGTAAGTAATAAGAGATACAAAGATTTTCTTACAGATGCCATGACTATAAGGCCCAAATAATAAAAACTTAAATAGTAAGCAACCTAATCAGCCAGCAATGGAGGAATGCTTAAGGGCAGTACGACCATGTGAAGCAATACGATGCAAATAACTAAAAAACCAAGTGTTTCAGAATATATCACAGAGAAGAGGCTCATGTTATTAATAATAAGTGAAAAAAGTAGATAAAATTCTATGTAATATCACAATTGTAAAATATGTGTTTAAAAAAAAAAAGACGAGGAAGACACTAAACTCTTAGCTGTGATTATCTTTGGTGGGTAGGTCAGCGACACTTGGGTCAGCCCACCGATGTTCCCATCCCTGGTCTTGGCTCCATGGTGTAGTTCAGGCGGCCCAGGGTAGCCGGTGTGTCAGCTCTCGGGTGCACTCTTGAGACTGGAAGGGACTTCCGCCAAACCTCAGTGTGATTCTTCGAGAAGAAGGCTCATGCTAAGGATGGCAGCCTGAGGGAGAGGGCACAGCACTTGGGAGTTAGAGAATCTAAATTTAATCCCTGGCTTGTCCACAAAATAGCAGTGGGATCTGGGCAACTTCCTGTAGCTCTCTTCACCTTGGTTTCATCATCTGTAAAATAAAGGGAGTGGACTGAGGTGGTCTCCAAGGTACCTTTAGGCTTTGACACTCTGCTCGCCTTTCTTTTTTTTTTTTTTAATAAATTTATTTTTTATTGGTGTTCAATTTGTCAACATACAGAATAACACCCAGTGCCCATCCTGTCAAGTGCCCACCTCAGTGCCCACCACCCAGTCACCCCCACCCCCCGCCCAGCTCCCCTTTCGTTTAACAAGTACTCGTTGAGCACTTTCTCTGTGCCAAACACTATTCCGGAGACTGGGGATAAATAGGGAACAAGGCAAATGTCTGTCCTCTTTCTAGTAAACTCTAAACCATAATAGAATCGAAGCAGGATGTTTTGACTCATCACTTCTTAAAATGAGTTTTTAAGTGATCCCGCCTTCCCTTCAGCTCTTTTCTCCTCACTTCCACGTTTCAAACTTTTATTTTTATATTGTCAAGATTGATACATCTAAATTCTGTTGGGTAATGACACATCTTCTCTACTTTGTCTATGTGTTGATTCTAAAAATTTAGGATCAATAACTATTCCTCATCTGAGTCAAGTCATTGCCTGTGATTACATTTCCTTTTTTTTTTTTTTTGTGATTACATTTCCTTTTGTGCATGGCTGTTCATTTCCTGAAGTTTCTAATTGCCTTCTTTTCTCAGACAATTTGCCTGTCTCATATATTCAATTTAAAAAGAAAACAAAACAAAACAAAAAAGAAGACACTTCCTCATGGCAGATATGGCAGTTAGAGTTGAATGGGGGAGCAGAAGCACTGGGTACGTCACACGAGACAGGATTTATTTATTTATTTATTTTTTGAGACAGGATTTATTATAGAAGCACCACATTATAACTCTAGATCTGTCCCCGCCCCATGTGGGAAAACTACCTCCCATGCACAGCCCCCCTCCCCCAACCCCGCCACCGCCATGTCTCTCACATTCCTCCAACTCTTGCATTCTCCAAGACCTAGAGCTTTGCTACTCAAAGTTGGTCTGTGGACCAGTATCATTGATTGGCTTCACCTGGGACTTTGTTAGACATGCACACTATCAGTTCACCCAGTCCCGCTGAATCAGAATCTGCATTTTAGCTGGGTTCCTAGGGCATTTGTATGTCTAGTAACATTTGAAAAGCACCGGTCTGGGTTACTTTGTGGAGCTTGATGTTTCCTTTCTGCCTGCTCCGGTTCATTGCAATGAATTCCTATCACTAAATGGCCCTAAAACTGTTCACTTTACCGCTGAGGCCCTTCAGAGTCAATGCTGTGCCTGAGGAGGCCCCGTCTTTGTTGTTATTAATGATGATGATAATAATAATAGATACTATCTATTGATTACTATGTGCCTGGTATTGTGCTATGCATTTTATTTTTTAAAGTAGGCTCCATGCTGGGCCCCAACACAGGGCTTGAACTCATGACCCTGAGATCAAGATCTGAGCTAGGATCAAGACTCAGGTGCCCAACCAACTGAGCCCCCCAGGCACCCCAGTGCTATGCATTTTATATGCACAGCCTCATTTCATGTTCTCAAGCCCCATGGCATGAGTATCATAATTATCTCCATATACTAGGTGAAAAAATGAGGTTCAAGACGTGAAGGCACTTGCCCAAAGTCACACTGCGAATAACTGATGCATCAAGGATTCAGTTCCAAGCTTGTATGACTCTAGAGTCTTTATCTTTTTTTTAAGATTTTATTTATTTATTCATGAGAGACACACACACAGAGAGAGAAAGAGAGGTAGAGACACAGGCAGAGGGAGAAGCAGGCTCCATGCAAGGAGCCCGACATGGGACTCAATCCTAGGCCTCCAGGATCACACCTGGGCTGAAGGCAGTGCCAAACCGCTGAGCCACCCGGGCTGCCCTAGAGTCTTTATCTTGAAATCATGAGAATACAATGTACACACAGGCAGGCGCACATCTCATCATTGTACAACTGCTCCTCCAGCCCTTTTCATGCTCCCTTCCATTCACTAACCCTGCGAGAGTAATTTCTAGCCTCACTGCTTCATGTCTACACGGATAGATTAGTTGTCTGGGTTTGTACTTTATATAAAGGGAATATAACACAAGATATTCTCTTATCATAGTACAACTACTGAATCAAGCCTCTTGGACTTCCCATTTTTATGATGTGCTACCTTCCCTGGCTTCTCTTGTTCCACATTATGTTGTGAGATTCATGCATATTGTTGCGTGTGGTGTAGATTGTCTGTTCTGATTGCTGTGTGAATATACCACAATTACTTACCTGATCTAGTGTGGATGGGCATTTGGGTGCCTTCCCAGTTTCAGGCGCTTATGAATACGTGAACATTCTAGCACACGTCTTAGGGTGAACATATGGGTACATTCCTAGGAGTAGCATTGGTAGATAACACAGAGCATGTATATTCAGCTTCCGTAGATCCTGGAGTGGATTAGCTCTTTAGCTCGAATCAGCTGCGTATGAGAGCTCTGGTGGCTTTACTCCTTTGCCAACTCACTTGGTCACAATTTGGCACAGTTCATCTTTTTTCATTTTAGTCATTCTTGTGGCTTTATAGCCAAAGTCCATGTATTTCTTACACCTCTTTAGTGGATGCATTTGTTTCGTGGTCACTCCTGGTTGCCTACTCAGAATTCACTTTTATCCCCTTCTTTCCAAAAGAATCTGATTTTTTCCCCCTCATGTCTCCGCTTCTTACCCTGGACTTCAGGGGAAGCTGATCTCAGCCCTGGTTACATGTGTAGGCTTTATTAATGAAGGGTAATTATTCTCCCCTTAATAATGTCAGTTCAGGGATGCACAGGTGATCCAATTCCATTCAAAGAATCTTCAGGTTGATTAGGAGGATTTGGGAAGTCCCCTTACCCTTAAGAGGGAGGCACAGGGATAGATGATCTTAGATACTGTCGGGTCTGGGTGTGACGTCTGCGACTTCTGTCATCTTGCTAACTTTGAGGTGAAGCAATGTGCTTTTTAACATCATGGAGCTGTTGAATCACACGCTTTGGGCCTCAGTTTGGGTGCAAGAAAATATTCCCTTTGTGAAAATAAAGGAAACCTCATTTAAAATGGAACCGGAGCCCTGAAGGGGGCGCTTGCAGGCAGATACTCCCCGCAGAGCCTGCATCACCAGCTGGAAGAAAGAAGATGAGAATTGTTTTGACAAGGGAGGACATTTTTCACATAGGGATTTCATCTTCTGCTTTTTTTTTTTTTAAAGATTTCATTCATTCATTCATTCATTCATTCATTCATTCATTCATTTGTGAGAAAGAGAGCACAAGCAAGAGGAGCAGGAGCAGAAGAGGGAGAAGCTGACTCCCTGCTGAGGAGGGAACCCAATTCAGGGGCTCCATCCTAGGACCCTGAGATCACGACCTGAGCTGAAGGCAGACGCTTAAGAGACCGAACCCCCAGGCGCCCCCATCTTGTGCTTTTATGAAAAAGAAGGAAGATGCCTCCCTGCACAGGAACAGTACATCACCCACCAGCTGGCAGCCAGTGAGAAATCACAACCTGCGACTCTTCTCCCACAAACTTTTATTCAACGTCTCCTCCCAACCAGGTTTCCTCCTACCTAATAAAAGCTGACCTTCTCTCCCTCTCTTCAGAATAGCCTGCGGGTCACTGTAGCTTGCTTGTCCCAAAAGCAATTCCTCCGCTATTCTCAAATAAACTTGTTTTGTTAGTAAAATAACTGGTTAATTTATTTTTAAGGTTGATCCCTTCTTATTCAAGTCAGATTAGGTAAAAGTTTCTGTACGTTGAATCAATACAACTTATTTTCAGGTTAGTGCCCACCGACATCTGTGCAGAGCTGGGGCTGAGAACCCTGCTACTTCTTCTGGGAGGCCGTCCATAGGAATTCCGTCCAGGGAAAGTGTCTGCAGCCACTGAGGCAAGTGGCTCCGGAGGGATGGGGGCAGAGGAAGGGACACAGGACCAGCTGGGCTGCGGAGGCCCAGAGCTGAAGCCCCTTCCACTTGCTGGAGCGCCACCCTCCACCAGGCCTTCACCCCCATGAACCTTAGTTTCTGTTTTTTTGGTTCTCCCCTCCCCTCCCCTCCTTTTCTTTTCTGGGTGGGGTGTATGGCGGGGCGGTGGGTGTGAGTCTTTCCTTTGTCTGCGGGGGCATGGGGCTATAGGAGTCTTCTCGCGCTATGTCTCGTCTTCGCTTGGGTGAATTGCTCAATGTTTTTTTTTCTTTTTTCCTTTCTTTCTTCCTGTTTTTCTTTCTTCTTTCTGTCTTTATTTCTTTCTTTCTTTCTTTCTTTCTTTCTTCCTTTCTTTCTCTTTCTTTCTTTCTTTTCTTTCTTCTTTTCTTTTTCTTTTTTGTCGATAAATCAGGAACTGGGAATCCCAGCTTGCCTCCCAGGGTGTGGGTTGGAAGGAGCTTCTTGAAGGGAAAGCTGTCCTAGGCAGTCAGGGGCTGCACAGGCCAGGGCTGCCACTCCGGGTAGACCTGCCCCTGGCTGAAGCTAGCTGGGGCGCCAGAGGGGGGAGCCGGCAGGCCTCCGGACCCCGGTGCACTGGAGGGAGGCCTCAGTGACTCAGCCTCTCCCCTCCCCGAGGGGGCGCCTCATGGGTTTTGCCTCTTCCCCAAAGGCAAGGCCTAAGAGGGTCCTGGAGTAGAGCTGGGTCATTGTTTCCTGGGGCATTTCTCTCAACTAGCCTCCCCCCAACGCCTCCACCTCTCCCTCCCACCCCCACCCCTCCCCCCAACGCCTCCACCTCTCCCTCCCACCCCCACCCCGCCCCCCTCCCCTCCCTGGAGCCCAGCTCCCCTGGCCCTGTGCAGGGCGGTGGCCGGTGGCGCCCGGGGCCTTTGTTGGGTCGCACAGCACCGTCGCCTCGGGCCGCTCTTGCTCATTTCTCTGGGCGCTGTGCTGAGAAGGCCTTGGGAGCCTCTCTCTTCAGCCGCCCTTTATTGAATTTCACCTCCATTTTGTTTCCTTTCCAAACAGGAACATCATTTATCCTGGACTTCACGTCGCGGAGGTCCTCCAAGAGCTCTCTCTTTCCCAGCGAGGATTGTTGACACAGACGATCCGCTTCGGGCCTCCCGCCCCTCCCCGCAAACGGGCCCTAGAGAGTCCCCAGCTGCGCCCCGGCGCCCCGCCCTTCGGTGCCGCCACGGGACGGGCTGACCTGCAGCAAAAAGGGGACAAGTTTCAGACGTTTTTGCTTTAAGTCAGGCGAGCCGATGGCACAAAGAAAGTGCATCATTTTATTCTAAATGCTTTTTAAATAAGTGTCGCTTGGCCATAATCAGCCCTAGAGGATGGAGAGGTTCAAAGCCCCAAAGCCGTCACACAGATCTGCGGGGGTTTTCTCCCTCTTAGATTATGTGACTTGACCCCAAGAAAACCGGGGCGGGGCGGGGTGTGTGTGCCCCCCGCCCCCCCGCCCCCCTCCTCTCCCGGGCGGGGAGCGTGGAAGTGTTTGCCGGGCCGGGGGTGGCGGCCCACGGGCCGGGAGCGCCCCTCCACGTTTTGCTCCTGTTTGGGGAGGTACTAGGAAGGGGGGGCGGAGGCCGGGGAGCCTCGCGGAGGTGCGCGCGCAGGGCTGCGGCGGGGCGGGGGGGGGCGTGCAGGGCGGCGGGCGCGGGTGCAGCCCCGGAGGCGCGGCCCTGCGGGGACGGCGGGCGGGAGCTGGGGGTGCCGGGGCCGAGGGGGCGCGGGGGGCGCGGGGGGCGCCTCGCCAGTCCCCGCGGGCACGCGTCGCCGACACCCCACGTGGCGCCCGGTCCAAGACCTTCGGAAACCGGGGAGCTCAGGAAGCGCCCCCGGGTGAGATGCGGCGTAGGGAGAGGCCGCCCCGCGGGGCGCGTGGCCCCGGTCCGCGCCGCCCGAAGCCAACCCGCTGAGGGACTAACCGTCTGATCCCCGTTTCCTGTCTGTAAATTAGGAAAAATAACAGCGGCTATGCGATGGGTGCCCCGAGGACCGCAGGGAGAATGACTGAAGTCAGCTCAGATGAATGAACACTAGAGGTCATGTGCCCCCCCCCCCCCCAATTCTGGACCAACGGAGGACCCTGTAGGATGCAACCCCACTAGCTTGCAAGTGAAGATATTTTTCAGATTCCAAACGTCTTGAGATGGAAAAGGCCTCTGGGGGACCAGACCAAGTGGCATCAGAGCGCCTGGCCTCCAGTCAAGGACGAACACCCTCTCAGGAGACCCCTGCCCCAAAGTTTGCCCTTAAAAGCCCTCCTTTGCAAGCCCTCAGGGAGTTGGGGACTTGAGCATTAGCACCCCGTGTTCTCCTGGGCGGCGCCCACCAGTGAATAGCCTACCTTTCTTCACTGCAAAAGCTGGGTGTCTGTTCTCGTTGGCTTGCTGCAACGGGGTGTGCAAACTCTCGTTTGGTTCGTTGACGTGATCATACAAAGCCCTTAGTATCATCAAGTGAGTACTTACTACACTTAGTCTAATTATTCCTTGAGCATTTTGAGGGGACAAGCGGGGCCTGGTAAAGGATGGCTTCCCTTCCCTCTCTTCTTTGCTTCCTTCCTGCCTCCCAGACACGGGGAAGAGAGCCAGTGTTCCGCGCAGGTTTAGGGGTCACCTGTGCCGCAGTTGTGGTGTAGTAATGTAAAACATGACCTGGGGCTCACACACATACACACGAAATCCCTGCTGTGCCAATTGCAGCTTTGTGACACTGGCCACGTTGCCTCATCTTTCCGAGCCTCATTTTTCTCATCGGCGAAAAGGTGTGCGAATCCCGACCTGCTGGTATGTTGAGGTGAAGCTGTAATGTGTACTTCTGCCTTCGTTCCGGGGGCCTTGGGGCCTTCCTGCCTTGCATTTCACCCTGGAGAACGTGTCTGTGGAGATCATAGGGGGATTCTGAGGGGAGGTAGGGGTGAGGGCGGGGACCGCTGGGGAGGGGGGGGGGGGGCTCCCGGGAGGAGGGCCCGCTGAAGAGCCTGAAGGCTGTGCGGGGTCTGACCTTCCCCGTGTTTCTCACACGGTGGTTCCTGCTGTTACCACTTTGCCTGATGATAAGGATGCGGAGGACAATGGCAGCTGTGATATTATAATCTATGATAAATATGTATTTGGCCTTTGTCCCAGTTCCTGGCTCACAGAGCTCCTAAAACCCTTGGAATTTCCTAAGGGATGAGAGTTGGGGGTGTCTCTTGTTATGTTAAGGGGGTGACTGGTGGACAGAGGAGGCTCCGTCCTGGTGATTAGAGGGTTGGAGCTTTCAGACCCACCACCTCCCTGACCTCCAGGCAGGGGCCTCAGGTTGACTTGGTCACCCACGGCCACCGATGGAATCCTGCCTGTGGCCTGAAGCCTCCATAAACCCCACCAGGATGGGGTTGGTGACCACACGGAGGCTGGGGGAGCGTGGAAGCTCGGGGCCCCACACCTTGCCCCGCATCGCCTCCCCCTGGCTGGTGGTGACTTGTGTCCTCTCCCAGCAGGCCGGTGATCTAGTAAGTAAAACAGATCTCGGTCCTGTGAGCTGCTCTAGGGTCTTCCTAGCACCCAAGGGGACAGGGTCATCGGAGGGTCCGGGAGGTCGCACGGGTGACAACCCAGCATTGTGACGAAGTGGGGGCGGGGCAGCCTGCGGTCGGAGCCCTTCACCTGCTGGTGGCCGTCGCCTGCAGAGCACAGACTGTGGGGCCGGCCAGGGTGTGGCAGGGCTGCGGGTGAAGGCGTCGCAGGGGGAGGGCTGGGCTTTCCCACAAGCTTTGGAAATCCCCTTCCTGAGATCCCCTAGTACAGTGAAGACTGGTGAGAACTTAAAAAAAAAAAAAAACAACAACAACCATGTATTGAAAAACCAGGGAAAAGCACGTGTAAACAGGCCCGGGAAGTGCGGGAAGCCCAAAGGCCAGGGCTTCCTCCTCGGGCTCCTGCAGGATTTGTCATATTTATACCCTGGGTCCGATACCGTGTGTCCTCGGCTTTTGAGTTACCCACATATACTTAAAAACAAAGCGTCTGGTGACCAAGCTTCCCGCCATCAGGTGGTTTTCCTGCATTGTATTCTGCTCTGGATGGATTTCTTTTAGGTCCTTGCTTCCTCTCTATTCTCATAAAGGAGTTGAAGTCTGTAATTCAGCGCAGTTTTGTAGGCCATTTCTTTGGCTCTTTGCTTCTCTGTTCGTTTTGGATTGTGGTTTTCATGTGTGGGTTTCCTCAAATATCTATTGACCCCGGAGTGTCTCTTCCTATTTCAGAGCGAGTCAGTGACCCCCCTCCCCCAAACTGCAAGCTCTCTGGGAGCTGCTTGTGTATGGTGTGGGGCCGGTTCCAGCCTGGTGGCCACTCTGTCCCGTCTCCTTCCTACCCGCTGGACTCCACCACCCCCGGGCTCTCCGGGTCTGTTGTTTCCCCGCTTTGCACTTGCGTTTCCCACTTCCCGTGGCCCGGAGAGAATCGGCCCCGGGGGTTCCCTTTGCTCCTTCACCTCTTTCATGTCTCTGCTCAAATAACACTTGGCCATGGAGGCCTCCCTGGTGCCCTCAGTAAAGCTTCTCCCCAGCCCACCTCGGCTTCAGTGCCTGTGGGTCCCCTGACAGGCGTCTCGCAGGGCACGCTGTCACGTCCACCGCTGTGCTGTGCAGTCCCAGCGCCATGTGAGCAGGGTCTTTGTTTTGCTCACTATGCGCCTGCTGTACCTGAGGCCTGGCACGTTAGTGTTAAATGCAAGCTCGATGAAGGAAGGGAGAAAGGAGCGGTGGCTTCACTGGGCGGGGAAGGGCCAGCATCTGGCCTCTTCATTGGCAGATCCCTAACCTTCAGCCTGTCTAGATCCTTCATTTGGGTTAGTTGCCTCAACCACGGAGTCCTGGCTGCCAGTGTTCTTGGAATTGACTGGGAGAAGGTATTTTATCTGATTCTCTTGGATGCAGCAAAGTAGCCCTGTCTTCTGCACCTGAGACCTTTGGATGAACTCATCCCGGGAGTAGACCAGCAATCTCCTGGTTGTGGAGGCAGAGCAGGCTGGGGAGACCAGGTGACCGCCAGTCACCCCACCCACACCCTTATGCTCAGAAGGACCCTGCACCTCTGACTCCTGAGCCCTCTGGGGTTCTGCAGGGTTTATCACAAGGATGTGCTGGTAACTGTTTAATTGGCTCGCCAGGGAGAAAAGCCCTGATTTGCAGTGTTGGCTCATTCCCGGGGTGGAAGTCCTCCCACCGGAGCCGAGCTTAAGCTGTCATCATGACGTCTCTGAACAGGACTTGGGAAGAAATGAGCAGGAGGCCCCTGGTGTTCCACCTTCCGGACGCAATAGACGTGACTGACTTCAAGAGCATAGATAATAAGACCTAGTTACATAATAGGGAGGTGAAGACTTTTGAACAGCTATTAGCTTTATTAAATATAAGTTAATTGAGGTTTACCTAATTTTTCAATTAGCAATAATCGTACCTCAGATAAACCTCATTGGCTATGATATTGCCACTGCGCAAAGCTTACCTAATTTTTAATAATGGTTCTTTTTAACCAGCTTGGAATTTTCCTAAAAATTTGACCATCAGCTCTTGTGGGCTGCTATCAGCCGGTTCTAGCATGTGTCCTCTCGCTGTTGGATTCCCTCTTGCAGGCTTGCAGGCTTTCATTTTTAGGTATCTGGTATTTTCTTTCTATGTCAGTTATTCCTGCTTCATCTAATTTCCAGTTTCTAAAGTTTTGTTGATGGCTCTTTCCTGCTTGTCCTCTTAATTCTCACTGTCCTATTAGGCTTAAGCCTTCTTTAAAAACATCCATTTACTTCCATTTTGATGGGTTTCCAGAAGATGGTCAAGGTAAATGCAGGTGTGCAAAGTGTTCTGTTTAACTAGAAGTGTCTGCAGTTAGAATCACTTTGAACTTCTTAGACACACATACTTAAAAATGTACCTTTTGACTATATTATTTAGCTTATATGGTTTCTCTCTTTTTTGTTGACTGTTAAACAGTTGGTAACCTCATATGGCTCATGTAAACTTTTAGTATGAAATTTAATTCATTAATTTCCATTGCTTTACTGTGGTTTTGGTGTGAGAATGGTTTCATTTTAACACCACAGGAGTAACTCTTTTCTTTTAGCCGCCTAGAAGTCAGACCTTAAACCATTGTCAAGTTTTAGTTTCAAGGGTCTGTGTTTTAGGTAAAATGAGGTAGTGGTTTTTAAAATCTATCCGTATGTGTTTTATTTTCCTGAATTTGTCTTTATTCCCAGCGAGTTTATCTGTCTTGAGGCAGAGGGTAGAGGAGGAGGGAATTAGAATTGTTACAGCAGCAAAGAAGGAAATTCGTGTTGAGGTTTTTTTCACTTTGAAGACAAAATAATAGGCTTAAAAGTCACTTACTGTGAAAAAAGGATTTCATCAATTCCTTTATCTCCTCCTGCACTATAACAAGACTTGGACTTCGATTGTAATTGAGACCCTATTACATCTCCATCCTCTCCACAGCTTGGTTGTTCATGTCCTGTTTCCTTTAACAGAAAGATACTCATGTTCTTCCACTACTAAACTAGTTTGAGTTTTCTTTTTATTTTTTTATTTTTAAAAGATTTTATTTATTTATTCATGACAGACACACACAGAGGGAGAGAGAGAGAGGCAGAGACACAGGCAGAGGGAGAAGCAGGCTCCATGCAGGGAGCCCAACATGGGACTTGATCCCATCCCGCGTCTCCAGGATCTGGCCCTGGGCTGAAGGCGGCGCTAAACCGCTGAGCTATCAGGGCTGCCTGAGTTTTTTTTTTTTTTTTTTTAAATTCAATTTGCCAATAGATAGTTTAACACCCAGTGCTCATCCCATCACGCACCCTCCTTCATGCCCGTCACCCAGCTACTTCATCCCCGGCCTACCTCCCCTCCAGCGACCCTCAGTTTGTTTTCCAGAATGAAGAGTCTAGTTGGAATTTGTTACTTGTTTCTAAGAGTTCTAAGTCTTTTCAGTTATGATAATTTTTTTAAAAAGCCTAAACGTTGTGGGTCTCCGTTCCACAGGATAGCTGTTTTATTAGCAGTATCTTGACTGAGAAAAATCTAGCTAATAGCTAGATGGGCAAAAAGATATAATGAATTCAGTAATGCTTATGAATGAACTTTATTCATTGCATCAACATGTATATATACAGTATTTGTAAAATAGGAGTGCCTGCATGACTAAGCCACTGGTTATTCAGTGTATAAATGATGCTTGGGGACCATACACATTTTTAGATTCCTTGAAATAACTCCGAGCTTCACCTGCCTGTTGCCAGACCCAAAGACGCTTCGTTCGCAGGTTGGCAACCACTGCTTTAGATTACCTTCTCCCCAAAACCCTTCCCATTGGAGCTGAAATGAGCTCCTTCTTGCCTTTCTCCAAGACCACATTAAATTTATTCCAGCTTCTAAGGACCTCTTAACTCCATCCTGCTCTTCTACACCTACTGCCACGGCACCTGTCCAGGCTCTGATTGCCCTCCCAGGCCCCGATGCAACAGACGGTCTGTCTGGTCTCTTCTACTGTCTGTTCCCCTCCGATATGTACTTGGTAGGGCAGGTTTTTCATATCGTGTCCTTCCCTTGCCAGCAGGTTGCCACTCCTGTGTCCCGTCATAACAGCTGGGATACCTTTGTTTCAGTCCTACTTACCTGTTTGTGTCCTGCAAACATGTCCTGTGCCTTTTGCTTATGAGCTTTTGTTTGAACCAGTTCTTTTGGCTTTCCCTATACATGACAAGCTCATGCCCCACTCAGAGATGACCTACGAGATTTTAAGCAATCCCCAGGAGCCTCCTGCTCAGTGGTAGCTGCACCTGTTCCTGGTCTTCTGTAAGCGCTTTGATGCAGGCGTTGGTGATGGACATCACACTGTGGACACCATGGGGAAAGGAACGTTTGTATCTCTCCAAGCACCTTAGACAGGGCCTGGTACATGCTAGAGGCCCAATCAATGTCTACTGAACAGATTGATGTGGATTGGTCTGTTTATGAGTAGTCTTGAAGACTAGTTCCTGAGTAGGATTCAAAGTATTTTATTATAAAGCCTTGGAAATGGAACAAGAAAAATATGTGAAAATTATTTTCCTGATTGTTTTTTTTCCCATTTTAGTCTCTTGACATTTTTTTTCTCCCAAATAAGTGAGACTTTATTTCCTCTTTCTGATTGCAAAAGCAACACATGGTCTAAGATTTACATGTATGTCACACAGGCTTGAGGTCAGATTTTGCTACTCAGTGGCTGTGTTGCTTATACACAGTACTTGCTCTCTGTATACCTTAGTTCTCTCACCTGAATATGGAGATCATTGGAATAGTTCTCCCTAAGAGTGTCATGAAGAGGACATTAGAAAGTGTATGTAAAGTGGTTAGCACAGTATCCGGCACACAGTTGCTCCGTAAATGTGCACAGCTGAAATTATGGTCCATGCAGAAAAGGTAAAGTTCTGTGAGACCAGGGATACAGCTGGAGCCTTGGGCTCAGGACCTTCACTGTGTTGCATTAGAAGAAAACTTAAATCTGACTCCAGAAGCCATGGATAAGAATCTCAATCTTTTTTTCAGGACAGCCTTTCTCAACTGTGGCTCACATGAACCACAAAACTCACAAAATGGCCACAGTGACTCTTTTTTGCCCCTGAGGATGCTACATAACTAGCACTATTCTAGATGCACAGGAGGGCTGACGGACTACATGCAGTGCTTGATTGAGGACGCTGAGGCTTCGGCCTCTCCCCACCCAACCCCTCTTGGAAGACTTGGGGCTGGGCTTGGCACAATGCTGCCTGTCTTCCCTGGGAAGCTCATTTTCCCCAGCCTTCTAAGGACAGCTGATAAAAATCTCTCCCTCCCTCACCCATATTTGTTCCTGGAACACCATTCATCTGTTCCTACTCCACATCGTGCTGACACACACCCAGTAGTTCTGACAGGTTTCATCTTCTCTTGAACGGACAGCTTGTGTCTCCTGAAACTTGTGTGCCCGTTTCCTCTGGGATCGCTGTGAAGTACATCGCCAAGAAACACAGGTCCCTAACTGGATTCTATAGCAGTAAACCTTGACATTTTTTCTTTCATATGCAGACCTCTAAAAGTCCTCTGGGTCCCTTGCAACTGCCAAATGCCTCTCCATGACAAAAACCCTAGAATTATCTGGGCACTTAATCTAAGCATGTCATGATTTGTGCTGCTGAGGCTTCTATAAACGGGTGCTGTAGGGCTGAGCAAATCTGCCTCACTTGGAGTCCTTCCTATTTTCTGTTGACAGGGCTCATGCTATCTCCCAGGAAGGCACCATGCACCTTTTTGGGGGGTGAGGGCCATGATATCTTGTGTGTTAGCAAGAAGGAATAATATTGGGTAGGCAGTTAGCAGTGTCTACCACAATTCATATAATGGAATATCATATAGCCATTGCTTTTTGAAGAATATTTATTGACATGGGAAAATGCTCACAATATGTTAAAGAAAGCAGGATACAAATCTGTAAATACAGTATGATCCCAGTCTTGTAATAAAATAAATTATATATGCATAGAAAATATACAGGACAGAAATACACTAAAACATTAACAGTGATTATCTTGGTGGTGGGATTTGGGTGAATTAACTTTAATTTTCTGCATTTTCCAAACTTTTCATAATGAACATATATTACTTTCATAATGGGAGAGGTGGTGGTGGGGAGAAGTCCATACAGGTGACACCTTACACCTAGTACTGGGAGGCAGTGAGACTGATGTGGTAAGGGGATACACTGTACTTGTACCGCCTCGGGCAGTGTCACTGTTTATAAAGGAGGGAAGTAAACACCTGTCTCCCCCCTCCCAGGACCACTGGGTATGGGAAAGGGGCCCCAAGCATCTGGCAGTTGTTACTCTACAGCAGCAGCTCTAGTAGCTTATTTTAGTACATGCTCACATGCCCCGGAGCAGCAGGGCTGTGGACGTGAGGGACCAAAGAGCACAGGATGGCCACTGTACTCTCCTCATCCCTACTGTGGGCCACCTCGGCAAGCATCTGTCTGGGGGAAGTCTGCAGTCCTGGTCTCTCACCTAAAGAATTCCAGGTCCTTGTTTGAAATCCAGCCCTGAGCAACTCTTCCACTCACAGATCAATTCCAGGTTACCTCCCTGCTTACAAAATTCCTTAAACTGGTTCTTCTGAAATGGTTATTGCTTAAAATGGCCTGAGAATGCCTGCCCTCCAGCACTCCAGGGTCCTAGGAGGCATGGTGAGGACCCAGGTGGTCAGGGTGGTGAGGGGAGGGAGGGAGGTGCCAGACTTGGACTCCTGTTTGCTAGGACACTGGGAAACTGAGGCCTGCCAGAGAAGGTCTCTAACAAGAGATGAGATGAGGTTACATGTCATTAGAGACCTGAAAAGCCCAGCAGGTAGAAAGCACTTAGCAGATGTTCGTTCTCTTTCCAGGGGCAAAATGAGGTCCTTCCACTCCCCCTGCAAATGCTCTCTTCAAAAACAAAGCTTAGTGCTTAGTACCCAGTGCAGGGGAAACTCAAAGTGAAACTCTTGAAAGCACAAGAACACAGCTACTTGACCAGGACTGTTCAAACACTTAGCCTGCATAAGCTGGCAAGATGCTATTCCAGTAAACAGATCTTCATTTAGGGAAGCTGACACTTATGAGAAAGCTATTGGACTGTAGAAATTATAAAAATACTTTAAAATGCATTTGTAGAATGAAGTAACAAAAATACTTTGTCTAAACTTTTTTTCACATAATCTAAATTTATGAATTGCCAAATTTCATTTTATTTACTGTTAAAAATGGGCAACCTACCACTTTTCCAACTATCTGGATGAAGATCCTAAAGGGAGTGTATTGTATTCTTTCTAGCCTTTTATTCTGGAGTATTTTGGATTTACTTAGGTTTTTAAAAATAAATTCTGGGTTCTCTCTTTGAGAATTTGTCAATGGGCCATATTGTAGGTACAGATCCTTCTGGGCCAACCAGTGTCCTCTGGGAACCAGGCCGTCCCAGATTTGCGATGCCTGGTGTAGATCTCCTCCTCCTCCCTACCTTCCTATCTGGTTTTCAGCTGGCCTTCAGTGGCTCTTGGTAGACCTGCCTTCTATCAAGCAGCCGTCTCCTCTGCCATTTTTTTTTTTTTTAATGGGCTTGAAAGCCAGATAACCTGCTAGAAACATATGCAAATTTTAGTAAAGAGGTGAAAAGAGAGATTCTTGAGGATCTCTCCTATGAGCAAGAGACTCTGGTGATCTCTTTTGGCAGCTCAAAGGCCTTTAAAAAGTCCATCTTTGAACAGTTGTTTTGTCAGAGAAGGGATCTCTGAATAAATGACATTTTCCACTAATACTCTGTGTATGTTACCTATCCTTAAAAGGGCTACTGTGGTAAGGGAGGTAATGGATGTGAAAGCACTTTAGAAAAGCATAAACTCTGAAATATTGTTTACCCCATGTATCTATAAAGAAACACACACAGATGGCTAAATTGAATCAACCCCAATGTTTTATTTAATTTAAAGTTTTAAAAGGCAGTGGTTAAGCACATTATCTATGTGTATATATGTATATATGTATGTATATGTATACATACATACATATATAAAAGGAAACCAACCCCTTTCAGCTTTAGCCACTGATTAGCTAGGCCCACTGTCTATTGCAGGATTCATATTCTACTTCTTCATATGACCAATTCTAAAAGTAAAAATAAACAGCCTTAATCAGTTTAACAGTAACTATCTGTGTTTCTTTTTTTTTTTAAATAAATAAAGTTACCATTAAACTGATCACATACGGTAGAAAGTAGAACACACACACAAGCGCACACACAGTCCCCAGTTTAAAACCTGTGACATATGAATGACCTATATGTACAAATGGGTGCTGCTGACTTCCTCCATCCCTGGTGGAGGCCACGAGAGAACTCCCAGTGTGCCGGGAGGCCCCATCCCCTCTGCTGGGTTGGAGGATGTGTGTTCCTGGCACCCCGAGTTAGACCTCAGAATGCATGCTCCCATGCAATGATACAGATGGGGGTTCAGTTCTATGCTACTAGTGTTAAGGTACATAAGGGAATAAATAGGCATCTGTAGCTGCCTCAGAACTAAACCATCATTTATAACCCTTTATAGGGAGAAATGTATTCTGAAGTTCTCGATAAGGGACTTACAAACTTTTAGAATGTAATCTGTTTGTAAGTCTGGGGCTGTGTGTGTGCATGTTGTGTGTGCATTTCCACATATTTGTACAAAATTGAAATGAAGAGTGGGGCCAGGTTTATGGAGCAGCTGCTTGGCTTCCATGTAGTCGGTTCTGATCTAATAGGTCACTTGCCTCAGCCCTTAGCAGCTTGCTCTGCTGCCGACGCGCCTCCGTCTGCTGGAGAGATTCAGAAGGGGCAGCTTTCACAAGCGAGAGGAAGGCCACGACTCAATCTTCTAAGAACCTTGGCAAACAGAACGGCCAGATTCAACTGGGGCTGCTTTACAGGATGAAGTCCTGCAGTTCCATCCTGATGAAACGGAATTCCTCTTTCCTGTGGTTAGCCCCTGCCACTCCATCTACCTGCAGCTCTGGATGAATGCCTCGGTATCGCAAAAACACAGGATCACCTCTTAAATATGCTGGATTCTCAATGAGTAAACCAGTTAATGTGTTTCTAGCCAAAGCAAGGGCATAAATGTTTTAGAGAAAAGACTCCCCTGGAGCTACAGAGAAAAGATGCTAATAAAAGCAGTACTGAGTGCTGGGCAAGTGACGTTCTCAGTCTGTGTCCGAGCTGGTCTCTTCGATGACAGAGTACTGGCTGAGGGCCTCCTCCAAAGGCGTGATTGTCCCGTCGGGCTTCAGTCCCATTGGTTTAAGCAACTCCTCTCTGGAAAAACGAGAGAAAAGAGAGAGAAAAAAAAAAGTATTCACCAGCATCACACACACACCCCTTCCCTCCACCCCAATCCACATCCTTTTAAAAAGAAGAGTCTTTAAAAACCAAAGTATTTTTCCTCAAGCTCTCTGTGTGTTTGTAACAGGAAAGATGAAAGGGGCATGGAAAGAAAAAGAGGGAGATAAAAGACTTCATTCACACAGGCCAAACCTACTAAGCCAATTAAAAGTATGAAAAGTCAAGGTCTAAACGGGCTCAGGACAAGGAGCAGGTCTCTTCTGTTTTTAATAATTAACTTTTTTTCCTTTTGTGGAATCATTGTTTTAGTGAAGTTGAAGCTGCCAAAATTTCACGGGTCCCGGTGGGCCAGGCAGACAATCAAGTGGATGATTTGATACGTATGGATTTTGTTCAACGGAATAAATCTGTCACATTTGATTTTGCCTCTCCAATCTCTAGTGAGACATAAGTACTTCTTGATTCAATCCAAGTCAACTGGCCTTCCCCAACTTTCTCCCTCCCTTTTATTTCCTTCTCTCTCTCTTTCCTTTTTTTTTTTTTTTTTTTTTTTAAAACACCATTGCTTTTGTTTGTGGCAGTTTAATTATGGGATTGACAGCCATTTTAATCTCTTCAAAGCTCCCCAACTGCCTCTTTTCAGCTAATCCAATTATATCTACTCCACAAGTTACAGCCTCATCTAAAGATGATTAATTATTGATTAAGTCAATCAAAAAGCATTAGGAAAGATTTATTTAATCTTTTCATAGGCTCTTATTTATTACATGGAGATTATGGCAAATGTACCTGTTGAGTTACTAACTCTAGCCCTTCTCCCACCCCAAAAATGTCAGCAGTGCACTTTAAGAGTAGCCTCAAAGAGGCACATGAGAAATAAAATTTATTTCTCAAGGAAATGGGCATCACCCCCTGAAAACATGTCTATAACCAAGAACCCACATGGCAGCAGCTGCAATGTTGGCAGGATCTGGAGTGAAGGGGAACAATAAAAGCTGCTTTCCCTCTGCCTCCTTGCTGTTGTCCTTGAGGACAGCACAAAGAAGGGCTCCCTCCTGGGGAGGGCCAGCCACACAGCACTGTGAGGTGTTAGAGGCACAGTGAAACTCCTGGGGAGAGGTAAGAACAGCTCAGTGTTCCCTGGATCAGACAATAGGAGCCTAATCAAGCAGCTCTGGCTAGCGCCAGAAGATGATCCGAGTAATGGGGGGGCTACAAGGCTATGCCGAGGCTCCTGAGTTATAAAGGAGATGTTCCTAGTCCAAGAAATGGGGTCAGAATCATAGAACTTATAATTGAAGGGGCCTCAGAGATCATTTAGTCCAACCCCCTTGTTTATTAAATGAGACTAAGTGACTTACCCAAGGTCACACACCTAGTGCCAAGCTCGACCTGGGACACAGGTCTTCTGAACCTTGGGCTTGTGCTCTTTGCAGTATACCACATCTGGATTAACTGCCCTAATGGCACTGCAGGAGCGCACTAAGTTCAGTTGTTTAACGTCTGTTCAACACCTACAGGCCAGGAGCTAGGTCATAGGCCATAGGCCAGGCAGGGAAAGGAAGAGTGGGTACAACAGTCCTTAAGGAGCAGGTGAAACACATATGAAAAATAACTCTGTACATAATGGGGTAAATGCTGTCACAGTATCTGACAGCATGGTAGCTCCTAAGACGAAGCACAGACTGTACTGTCTGGGGAAGGTAGGCATGGCATCACAAGTAAGTTATCTAATGCCAGGCAAAGAAGGCATAGGAGACTGTGTAAAGGGCTCTGTATGGTCCCATTTACTTGTGTGTTTTGTATCCCTCTTTGGATTGTGTCCATTTCTTTTCTATCTCTTTGCTTCCATGAAGCTCGGAAGGGCCCAGTGTTTGGAGAGTGGTGAGGGTCAATGAAGGAGTAGCAGGAGGAAAGGCTCAAAGGTAGTCTGAGGTTGAGTGGGTAAGTGTCTAAAATATTATGGTAAGGAGCTTAGGTTTTGCCCTGTAAGGGACATCCCATCTGTTGCATAGGGCAGTGTCTCTGGCAGCAATGTGGAAGGCGCACTGGACCAGGGGGATCCTGACGGCAGAGAGACCAGTCATTAGGATGTTACTGTACAGTGTATGTGGGCTGTGGCCTGCTGGAAGGGGAGAGGGCTGGTAAAGGATAGAGTAGGGAATAGACTGTCCCTATGGCTTCCAGCTCAGATGACTAAGAGGATGGTGATAGAATTCACTGGAGCAAGAACACAGCAGATGAAGCAGATTTTGGAGGGGAGATGCTGACACCTTTTAGGACATGAAGAGCTTGAGGCCTTTGCAGAAAACCAGCTAGACAACCTGGTTCCATGAAAACTTCCCTCTAGCACTGATATAGTCCACATATCTATAGTTTTACAACCTAGTTCCCTAGTTCTATCTGCTCATGTTAAAGGATTTTGTGACACTGGATACTACTTACTAATGACATAAAAGGAAAAAGGGATAATTGGCTGGGACTAAAACACTGAGGGTAAGAAAGTTGAAAGGTCTAAAGGAACCCAGTGGATGAGGGTAGTCAGATGGGCTAGGGAATCAAGGATCGGGATAGGTAGAAGCAGGACCCTGGATGGGACTAGAGGAATTCTACTGAGATTGGTGATAAGACGCTGGGTAGATAGGCCCCTGCCCACTCCATCTGCCCCCACTATCAACATGACTCTACTTCTGTGACAACAGGATGATGCTGGGCAAGCTACTGGCTGTAACAGAGCAGTTAGCACCTTCTTCAAATCTAGGAGTAATATTTTCAAATCAAGTCCATCAGTTTCATCCCTATTCCAATTTCATGATGGAAATAATTAACATTAATTTCATGGCCTGATTATAGGAACTGGTCTATGAGATAATGGGCCCCATATTTTAATTCTCACTTGTGAAGTATGCTTCTCAAGCATTTATTTTTTAGGTCCTTTTTATCACCCTTCCACTAACATGAAAGCTCCTCTGAGGGCTCCATGGAATGCCTGGCCTTATTAAGGACACCTCAGTTGGAGAGATGCCAGTGGTAACTGGCCATAAATCATGCATTTATACAAATTAATTAAGGTATCAATGTGATACAGTGTAAAAAACAAAAATATCTGGAGTTAGGAAGTCTTTTTGGAGCCTTGGCTCTTCCACTTACCAGTTGTGTGATCTTGGGCAAGTCTGAGTCTCAGTTTCCCTATCTGTGAAATGGGGATAATGCTAATACTAGCTCTACCTACTTCCTAGTGATGATGTAAGGAGTAACTATGACAGAACCAGTGGTGGTAGCAATAACAACAATGATGTAGATCAAAGAGTTCTATGAACTGCAAAGGTCCTAAATATTAGTTATTATTGTGGTACAGTGAAAAGCACATACAGGTTTTGGAGTCAGACAGACCTAGGTTCTAACCCTGAGTCCACAGTCACTAACAGTAAGACCTTGAACTCTCTGAATTTCAATTTCCTTATCTGTAGAATTGGGATAGAAATACCTACCTCATCGAGTTGTCATGAAGGCAAAAGGCCACTATACACATAAACTGTAGTGTAATGGCTGGAATGAAGCTGGAACCACAAGTTGCATTTCCTGTCTTTATGTGCTTATGGGAGGCCTCCCCAAGCTTGATAGGGCACTCTGGGAGTAAGTGGGGGGATGAAAATGCAGAAGCAAATAAAAGACATGGTCCCTGTCCTCAAGAAGCTTTTAGTCAGTTCAGAAGATAAAACACACACACATTAAACAATATTAAAAGAATTACAGAACAGCAGATCAACAAGCTTGAGATGATTAACAGGCAGAGCCCTGCTTTCCCTAACTTGACAGTTCATCAATAATATACTCTTATTGTAATCAAAATATGTTTAAAGGAAATTTGTCCTGTTTGGGAGTGGAAAGAGAGAGGATCTCTCACAGCTTTATGACTGTGTTTTCTGCTGGACTCCAGGCTTGTCACATTCCCATCTCAATGTTTCTGATCTTGCTCTCTATCATACAACAGCCCACAAATACCCAAATGAAATCTTTGATATAGAGACTCACTCCTAAAAGGTCTGATGAATGACCTGGTTATACTAGACTGTTTTATTTAATAAGATATTATATCTAGATCAGCAAGATGTGGATGGAGAATGGGAAGCAGTAATGAATACCACAGAAATGTTATTGCACCATCATCTGGGCTATGTACATGTGGGAGGGACACAGGAGGAGGTGGGGATGCTGATCACAGGCTCCTCGCAGGAGACAACTCAGGGCCAGACTGTAATGGCAGGGATGGACATGGATTCATGGGGATAAAGGCATCCTAGGAACAGAAGAATTAGTCAAGCAAAGGCACAGAAGCAAGGGTTAGTTGTGTGCAGAGACTGGCAAGCAGGCTGGTTTGGCTGAGATAAAGGAAAAAGAAAGCTCAAAACAGATATGGGGTACAAAACAGGATCTGAATGGAGACTTTGAAATCCTAGGCTGACAAGTCTAGATTATAGTTATAGAGGTATTTTGGTCTTCTATTTCAAGGGTCCCCTATCTAAGAATATTTATTAAAAATAATTCTCATTACAAAGTTTGAAAGACATGAAACAGTATTGCCCTGACATTAAAAAGAAACTGTTCTATGCTTTACGTATTCAATTTTCATATCTCTATGTGTCTAGCACAGGCGCCTTGCCAACAACAGGTTCTCAGTAAGTGTTTATGACCTAAATTGAGTTGCCGTTGATATTATCTTGTACTTTCACAAAAAGGGAAGGTATAGTGTTTTATGGGACTCTTAATAAATAAACCATGATCAAGAGAAAAGCCACATCTTTGAGTGGAAGATTCACTTTCATCATCAAGATCTACAGAGTTAGGAAAGGTATTAGCCTTCTATAGGAAATTCTGAATAATGCTTTCCAGGGATTTCTTGTTCTCTGGTAGACCGTGAGCAACTTGAGGGCAGAGTCCATGTCTTATCTGGCTATGATCTGCAGTATCTAGTATAGGCTGGGGGCACATAGTAGGTGCTCAGTAAATGTTTGTTAAGAGGCTATATTATAGGGGTCGTGACATAAATGGAGAATGGTAGAGAACCATTTGTCAAGAATCCTCTTATTATTTTTAATTATTATTTTCCTGATGAGTCAATGTCATTAGACATTCTGACAATGCAGCAGAAATTAGGCCCCCTTTGTACCACACAGCCTGGAATTCTCAACCACTAACTGTGTAGACTCAGCTTCTTACATCCAGACATTGGGAGGTCTAGATTCTAGACTCAGATCGTCCTCTAACTGGCTGGGTGTCCTTGGGCAAGTCATTTTCTTCTCTGGGCTTGAGTCTACCCATCTATAAAATGAAGGGGTTGGACAAGATGATCCCCAAGATTCTATTCTATGAGTCTAAATATTAGCTACTAAATAATTTTCATCCTTTATAGAGCTGAAAGGTTTTTAAGACACTAAAATTCAATAATGCTGAGCCTTTGTTTCTAATCAAGATATATATTCAAAGCCTAAGAGTCAAACACAGCATCCTACCTATAACTGACTGACACCAAGACCAGAAATCCTTTCTGCAAAACTACTGGCAGATGATTAGAATGGTTACGAAAGTAAATCAAAGCAATGGCAAGTGTTACAAGAAAGGATCTAAATTCAATCATGGCCCTCAAAAAATAGGCCATTTCATGAAGAGTTATTGCCCTAAATATGAAGGTCATATCTAAAAAGGATGGCTAGGTGTCAGGTAATATGTACATCATAGTTAAACGGATATACTGTATATTGAAATGTGCATCAGGATTAAGATATTCACATAGCAACAACTCCTTCATACTTACCTTCAATGCTATACACAGGCCTTAACACAAGTTAAGACTGCCCTCGTTATCATCAAAAAGTACAGTGATGTCTACTGGATAAAGAGCCCATTCTAGGCACTGTGACAGTATCATGGCGGGCTTCTCATCTGATCAGGCATCTGGCCAGGGAAGAGATAAGCCTCCAAGAATGTTCAACTGGAACGAAACATCATTTAGAAATTTGATCTTACTAAACGATAAGGAACCATAATCTATAAGGGCTTGGCCAGGCACGAGGACATAGATAAAGCACGTCCAAGAAAGGAAACCCTATTTTGCCCCAGCCTAACCCTTGGGACTACTAATGGAAACCAAAAAATACTTTCTTAAAGATTTAGGGGGTGGGAGATTATGGGATTTATACCATATTTAAATTTTTATGGTCTTTTTTTTTTTTTTTTTTTTGCCCCCAGATATATTTTAACATTTTCCTGAGCCACCATTTTCCTATAAGGATGGTCCTCTGGGATGCCTGGGCTTATAATTTCTCAGAACCTTAGATAAGGTTCCATTTCTTAGGGCTTCTGGTTCCTATGTAAGTGCAATATTGGGGCAGAAATGACAGTGCAATATTGGGGCTCAGATACTAACATACCCAATCGCACATTACAGAATAGGCCAGATGTATGCGTGTATAAAACACTTTACTTGACCTGGAAGCAAGAGAATACTCTTGCCCACAGCACATGTTTTTGTGCAATACAAACAAAGCATTCAATTCAAGAGTACTTGTTGAAAAACAGGACATAATTAAGCAGTTGGTAAAATGCATTCTTGTTTCCCACTTGCAGATCTCCCAAGAGTCCCTTCGAATTTACCTATACGAGTTTCAGCTTCCCGCTTGCCACTTAGCTTGATAACGACTCAAAAATCATTCCCTTGTTTTCAAGGGCTCTTCTTTCTTGTCTGCTCTGTGTACTACAGGGCAGTATTGACACATGGAATTAATGACAGGGTCTGTAATGAAACAACAGTCATGCAAACACCAGTCTGCTCTTTTGATAAAACAGCATGTTAGAGACCTATTCACCTCCCTCTAATTGAGTACTGCATAATAGTTCCGTTCCTTTTATGTAATATATTTTGTTCTATGATTAGAAAAGAAGAAAGGGGGAAACCTGTGAGGCACTGCTTCCTTCAATCGCCCCCTGATTAATTCTCTGTTTCTAATGAGGGTGGCTGCTATTTAGGCAGGTTCTGTTACATACTTGTTTTGTTGACTTCTGTACAATGTATAACAAAACCCAAGACGGGATAATTGGGAACCATTTCTGTGGCACAGGGATTCCTGCTCTTAATGTAAGGTTGGCTTGGAAAAAAAGAACCCTGACATTTTAAATTAGCCATTTCATATTTAATTCCTTTTCACATTTGAAAGATAGGATGAGAAGCTGGTAAGTAAATAAAACATTTTTAATGAACACAGAGCTTTTCCAAAAATGCCTGCTAGAATGGAGCCGGTGCTAGCCCAGAGAAAGCAGCTCTGTAATCTTTGCTCTAATTCCAAGTCTGAAAGTGCATCTTATTTCAAGATTTCAGCATCGCTGGAACAGTCCATAATACACTGAAGTACAGTGGACTGCCTAATAACTTGTTGATTTGCTTATAAGTGTTTATAACCCCTTTTTCTCATAGAAAAGTATAACCTTGGCCATTGCTTAACATGTTCAGTTACATACTGGGCAAGAATGTCCTTTGGGCTTGGACCCTAACCCTTTATCCTTCATGATTTTGCATCTAATGGCCTCCTAGTGCTGACTGGGTACACTGATCTTTAACTAAGCCACTAACCCAGTATATCTGGAGAGGTATGGTGGCTTTACCATAGCAAATTTAAAGTCTCTAACCTGCCTCTTCCAAAGCAATTCTGAGATCTTCCCTCAGACCTTACCATTGTGTTTTGGGACTGGGTACAATTAGGAAGGTAAATATGTAGCATAAAAATATCATTTCCATGACAAACGGATATAGCATATTGTCCACTACTTTGGTCTACTTTCTACTTTGTAAAGGTAATTGGGAGTTGACTAAACAGTCCCATTGGGAAGCCTTTTTAAAGTTAGATTTTCTTAATGTGATTGCATTAAATTTAAGAATTTGTTAGAATACTTATAATTATTGTCTTTTTAAAGTAATTAAAAGAACTTATATTAACATAGAGTCATAGCAATTTCACTGGTTTCCTTCATATAAAGGTATGTGTGTGTGTATGTTTGATATAAACTATTTATTTTAACATCTCACCTGATCTTTGAGAAGACCTCTACTATGGAATGAAAAAGCAGGAATACGTGTCTTCCAGATCTTAATTCTCTTCTCAGGTAAATATGCTGACTATCTATCTTTGTGCTTTGCATTTACTTAAAATTTAGACCATCTTATTTAAAGTCAGACTGACACATTTTTGAGAGCTGTTGGTCATTTTTCAAAATAATGTAAGATCTGGGGTCTTAAGACTAAGAACTGAATCTTGGCTATGTCATTAACCAGATGCCCAATCTTGGGTCAGTCACTTAATGATTGGTCCCACTTATTTCTCAGTGAAATACTCCTTGCCCTATCTAATTCAGATGGTTGTTTTACTGATCATTGGAGATCATATATATGGAAGCACTTTTTCAACTTTAAAGCACTGTAGAAATATTAGTCTTGTATCCTCATTTCTGTTAGAAGATCACATGCAAAGCTTCTAAAAGTTTGTTACCTACCTCACATTAAACAGCATGGTTAAAAAAAATATGGAGAAAGAGGTTAGAGACAGTGCTAAGAATCAAATTCAGTTTTATCCTGAAGTGGAAGTCATCTATTTCTTGGCAATTTCTCTACAGAATGTTTCTATCCTGTTGTTCAAATTAGCAAAATAATTATCAATAAGGGGGTCAGCCTGCCCAGTGACACTGTTGAGTAAAACAGTAGATATAGAAGTTCCTACATGCTCTCCCCAATTAGAAAGATGTAAAAGTTGAAGGAGGGTATCTAAGAGCACAAACAGCCAGGGGACATTATTCTTATTTGATGTTTCTCTAATAGAAGCCATTTCAGCTAGTGCTTAAGCTAAGAGCTCAAAGTAGTCATTCGTACCACAGAGGTTTAAAGGACAATGACTACCAACAGACAATACAAAGGTAGCAGGACATCCTACTTAGAGATGTCTAGCCAGTGGAAGGGCCCTTGATGACCTAAATACACACAATATCAAGTTTCTCAAATTAATTGCCCCTTCACATTTAAAATCTTTATACTTTTGTACCCACAATAGATCTCATGATGCTTCAAAAATTGGATGTTTCAGAAACATACCTGAAAAACATGTCCTTGACTAACTTATCATAAAGGTGGGTGTAATCAACAGTTGTTGATTAAGCACAGTAACTTATTCATAGGGGAAAAATTACATATTACTTTTCAGTCAGCCAGCTTTAATAAGTCTAAAAATAATCCCAACTTTAATAAGTCTAAAAATAATCTCTGGATTAAAGGGAACTAGTCCCATACTTGGAATCTGCATTTACTAAGAAAGCCATGTCCCAAATACTACACACATTATTTATATACATATAAAATAAGGAATAGATAAGGAAGAAATGGGAAACAATGATTTAAATGTAAAATTTAGATTTTGATAGAATATATAAGCAAAATGGCAATGTACCTTGTTAAATGTGACCGGGGTGGGGTGGGATGGTGTGGGGTGGTGGTGGTGATTAATCAGTGCCTGGTTCCAATTAAGGAACTAAAGGGGATTAGAAAAGTCAAAACAAAGCTTAAACTTGAAATATTATTTCCTTTGGTTAGTTTAAGCTTAAGCCAATCAATCCTCTCTCCCTTCTTCTGGAGGAGGCTGTGTTATTATACATGAGCTGTGTGCTGTAGCTAAGGTGAATGCAATTGTATTAGCTGCACTGGACTTGCTTAACCACACAGTCCCCATTCTGATCTCCCACTTAGGTTGCAGGGGCTTATTTTTTTTCCAATTCAGAGAAGGAATTTTTACCCTTTTTTACCTCTGCTTTCACAAAGAAAGCTTCATTTGACATTTTTAATCTCATGCCTCAGGTCTTTATGTTTGATATACATTACAATGATCATTTTAAATAAATTATATACCCCAATATTTAAATTAGTCAGTCATGGGCCGAAGTACCTTTATGGAATTCCTTTCCAGCCCTGAATTTTATCATATCTGGCTAAGAAATGGAACTGACAAAGGTATAAAGTCTTAAACCACATAGGCTATTTGATAGAGCAAAAAACCGGCCTACAGATTTGGGGATCAGCTGTGCTCATTATTTCATCATCATACACTAGGGGAACCACAGGGTACAAGGCACTGTACTAGCTAGACATGATGGGATTTACAGGGTTCAGATTATTTTCAAACTCTTAAGATCTCCAGGTCCACTGCCAATCCCCTTACCTACATCTGTTGCAAATACAATCCTTATATACACAGACAAAATCACGAGGAATACTACTACATCAGTTGGTAAGCAGTGGGAAGAAAATGTTTGAGCATGAATCTCTCCACTGTCCTTGGAAATATAGCTATGATAAAGCTGCTGAGGGCGTGAGCTCCTTGTGGCAGTTACTATGTCCAGCATGGGGGCAAAGTGGAAATTAACTTTAATTTTTGCATTGGTGGTTTTATAGTTTTGGTAGTGGATGACATCTATACCCTACACCAGGCTCAGTAACAGTACTTGGCATGACCAACCTTAGTCATCACTTTGGTAAGTGCTTTGGCACGGGCCACTGTTGCTAACCACCATCCTGGTGCAGGTCCTTCACATCTGCTCTCCTATGGATGGAAAAAAGGAAGTGTCTAGTGTCCATTCATTGGCCACGTCACCTCCAACCTAGCCTTTACTCACATGCCTTTCAATTCAGGCCCAGGAGAAAATGATTTCATTTTTGAGAAGGAAAGTTAATCAGACAAAGCTACAGTACACTCTTAGCACAATAAAGACTTGGTGGGATGAAGAACATCCTCAGAGTGACAGTTGAGGGAACCAGTAGCACGATGCTGAAGAGGATGATTAAGAAGTGTTCTGGCAAACACTGACTCTAACAGACAGACACAGTAGCACAGTGGACAGAGCAAAGGCCTTGAGTTCTGGAAAATGAAGTTCCTAGCCTCACTTTGTCACGAAGCTAGAAAGAGAATGTATGTGGAAGTGTTTTGTAACTGTTAAAAGGAAATGGATTATCACATCAGTAGCTTGGAAATATTCTGGGCAATTCTTTGGGTTCTTGCTTCCCCCAGTTATAAATCTGATAACAGATTATATTAATCAAATAATAATAAAACAACCTGAGCTTTGTGAAAGAAAGATGCAGTCTGTGAATACCAAAGGTTTCTATTATTGATAAGAATAGATTTCCCTCTACCTGGAATGAATGGTCATTTCTCCACTTATCTATTAAATACCTTTTAACTTCAAGAATCAGCACAAATGCTATCTTCCCTGTGAAATCGTCCTTGATTCATCCAGACAGAATGAACTGCTCCTTTTCCTGGGTATTTACAGTTCAACATAGACCTTATTTTGTCATTATTTCCATCTACCTTGTATTTTAGAACAGATTATAGCCATTATTCTCACTAGAATGTGCATTCCAAAGGCAGAGCCTGTCACGTTCTCTGAATCTCCCTCATCTTCCTAGCACAGTGCCTTGCACAGAGTAGCTGCTTAATAAATGTTCCCTGAATTGTACTGAACTTAGTTTACTTTGGATCTATGCCGTCTCTTCTACCTCAAAAAACCAAAAACCAAAAATCAACAGTGAAGAGAGAGAAGAAACTTAAGACAAACACATAAGATGCATAAAGAATGGGTTCATTCTTTGCATTCCTGCTTTGGAATGCCCACTGCTGATCTCCATACAGTTTTGTCATTATTAGTGAGAGCAAATGTTAGAAAGCACACAAACAAAGGCAGACAATATAAAAAACCCATCACACGTCATGCAAAAAGTCTGTGATTTAGGACTGTTTTTAAAGTTGCCTTTAGCTTCAATTTTAATGGCAAAATTGGTACCATCAAAGCCAACACAAGACATATTTGCTCTGTTTTATACATGCAAAAATCAGTATCACCTTTAGATTGAGTTGGGCATCTGCTGGGTGTTTCTGGGTGAGTAGGCATCTTCTTTGAGGCATAGTTTAAATCAAGTGGAAGCTTGGATATTTCAGACTTGACATTTTTGTATTTATTTGTTGGCAGCTTCTAGAATATGTGGATTCCCCTGGGATTAAAAGGAGAAGGACCTAGCACCATATTCTGTCCCTTGTACAAGGATGCCTTGTGAAAGGGTCTTATCTCTTTTAGTAAGTCAAGTACCTTAATTATACTGTATTATTTTAGGCAGTTTTTTCCCCATCTCCCACTTTCCTAATTTGGAGTTTACTCATCTAGGGTATTGGTAGTTGAACAGCATCTGGGTTCTCTTTTAAGAACTTGTATTATTGGAGTGAAAATTATGAAACTTGTTTACTATCCTGACACACTGATATGCTCCACATAGGTCCTTTTAACACTTCCCTCTCCAGCTTCTACTGTTTCACTCGCTACATCAGGTCCTTTCAGAAGTAGCCAAGCACAATACTTATGTTTCTATATTCATTCAGAGCTTATTGTCTGCTTCTTGTAAGTTTACCCTATACGTATTTGACCAGAATTCCTTCAGTAAAGGAACATGTCAGTTCTATATAAAGGTATGGAGAATGTTGTCTGCAAACAAAGGTCATTTGAAGACTATGAGCATATTCTAACCTTTTTGGAAAAAGATAAAAATTTCAAAGGACTATCTGGAAGTCACTAAATTCTAGTCATATGAGCTTTGTAGATGAAGAAGCTGTTTATTTCTATATAACTTGTACCACACGACCAGCATCATTTGAAACAAGCTTAGACTCTGCAGTGTCCATATACTTGTCACACTCCCCATGTGAGTCAGCCTCCTGCTGTGCTTTTAGCCTCTACTTGTTTCTTTGTTATACCTTTCCCTATAATGTTTGGCTTTCTGGCTTTCCTTGGATTCCAGCTGCTACTTCTCATGACTGAAGGATACTAGCCTTTACATAGTTACTGTGAAAAAGGAGATGATCAGAAGAAATACACCTTTAGTGGCAGCTGCCACCAACACACAGAAGCACTCACTCAAGATGGCTTAAAAGAGACAGTGACTCAATGTATGACTAGAAAACAGAGCAATTTAGGTAAGTGTGAAAGGAATTAATATTTTCTAGTAACTCTTCTAAGATGATGAGTTGCTGATTAGCATATATTTGACTTAGGTATTTTCAAAACTGGCTATTTTGGGAAGGGAAGGCAGTGTGAAGCAAGAAAGGAAGGGGAGATTGTCTTTAGAACCCCTAATTAATACAAGCACTTGCTTTCAGAAAACCCTTAATTTGAGCTATTCCTTTTCACTTTTTCCTGTTGGGTACATGACATTTTAGAATTCTTGGTTTCAGCAGCAACCCAAAAAGACAGAATTGCCAACTTGCACATCAAAAATGAGGGGGAAAAAAAGCATAATGATTTGGAACAAAAACCAAAACAGACTAAAACAAAAAATACAAGAAGCAGCAAAATCACTGAACCTAACTCACAGCATCTTTTTGAAGACAGGGAGGTTAGTTGGTTAAATATCACAGTGATCTAGTTGTTATTATCCTAGCTTTGAGAGTTTAAATGTTTAAGAATGCACATCCAGAAGCGGCACATGTAGAAAAACCATGGTAGCCAAGAGAGATCTGAACTACTGCTGCCCGGGCCACCCTGTTCCAATTAACATGGATTTCCAGAGTTGCTGTTCCATGATAACTCTCAGTAAGAGAGACAAAGAAATAGAACATTTTTAGAAACCAAGCAGAAAATGGATGGGAATACAATACCTGGAAAGTTTATCAAGCATGTTGACAAGTTTCATGGCTTCATATTCTTTTTGTTCTTCTGTCATTTCATCTATGGGGTTTGGCATTGGTTCCTCTAAATGACCAGTGATAAGATTAATGCTACAAAAAGAAAAAAAAGTTATGCTGTATGTTTTAAAATTATGCTCTTTCTATACTTTCTGGTCCAAGTTGTAAGTTATAATAAGAAAGAGTATAATAGCCAAAAATTGGCAATAAATAGCAATTTTGTAGTATAGAACTGCTATAGCAATTTTTAAAAGTTTACTTTTTCTACTAATTTGCTTTGGGAAATGGGTGATAGTTTAGCTTTCTTTAAAAAAATAGCTAACTTGCCAACTTTTTTTTAAGGGATGGCTGCTTTTTAAAAATATGAAATTTGGTTGGTGCCGTTAGGATAAATATCCTTGGATGCATAGTTTATTAATTTAAGGGGACAAATGATTTCAGAGTAGGAGAAATCCATATTGTGATACAGCATAAAATAAATGTGTCAAAAAAACTGGAAAAATGATGGCAGAGAGGCTGAAATCTGAAAATGAAAGCATGCCAATTTATCATCTCAGGAAATTAGTCCATTAGTGAGACCACAGAAGGCAGTGAGTGTTCAAATAATAAAAGATAAAGCAGAAGAACAATTTTAATTAGATTTGATCTGACCTAGATTAAAAAAAAAAAGAAATGAAATCTAGCCTACCAAGAGACAGGTATACCATCTGGCTTTCTGGAAATAATTTAATAAAGTACTTAAAATGAATATGTTCCATAAACTTTGTATGAAGTTCTAATACCAAACAAGCTATCCTCTTAGATGAAAGCCGTGCTTTTTTTTTTTTTTTTTAGAAAGGAGATGAAAGAAAATTCTTCAGTGGCTGCTAAACATCTATAATGTAAACATCTTTCTGGAAAAGCAGACAAGGTTACGGCATTTTTGTTTCAGCCATGTATGGACAGTTTGCAGGGATATTTCATTTGATCATTAAAATCAAACAGCAAATTGCTAATAAAGTGCTTTCTAGGGTCTACTAACCCAAATGCTTTCAGTGGGCAGGTCTGCAGGATAAGCAAATGAATGAACTGGTCAACTGTAAATAGTGTGGAATGCTGGGGACTGGGATAAATTTGAGGGCAGTGCTAGTCTAATATGGCAGGAGATAGAATCCTATGGGCCAAATCAAAGACCCTGTGATCAATCGGATCCTCTGGAGACTACCTTGCAAGCCCTGCTTTAGACTTTGACTTGAGCAGGTTAAGTTTCTTTACTGACCAGGGATTTCTCATCTGAGTAATAAAAGGGTTAGGTCACTAGGTATTATCTATTACTAAAAGATTTCCTACTCTTCTTAGACATTCCTTGGAGGGTACATGATATTCAGATTCTTGGGAAGGACTCTGAGCTCAGTATCCTCACAAACCAGATCTAAAACATTTTTTTTTAATGGTCTTGTAAGACCTATGTCTACAGCCATTATTAAAAAAGTTTGTTTTTTCCTTCAAAGCAGTGGATCGACCACCCACCTCCCCGCCTTTTTTTAAACAAATGATATCAACACAGAAAGCCCATATATAAAATAGACAAAGTGGAACTGCTCAGGTAGAAGAGGGTTGGGGTGGTCAAGCAGAGTGGAGGCCTAAAGCCCCTTCTGTTTGTCTATACTTACTTGCTTCCCCTTAAGGTTGCCCCTGAGGCACTTTTAGGATCCCTGGGAGATAGTCTGAAAACTGTAGCCTGTCAGTGAGTCTTAGTTTTGGCTGCACATTATAATCACTTGATAAACTTTAAAGAAAAGGCTTAGGGCTCACCTGAGACCAACTAAATCTATGAGTTTTATTTTCCTGGTGATTGATACACAATGAGGTTAAGAACCACAGGGTTAGGGTGCCCACTTCAGAGACTCATTGTTTGCTACTATTCTTTTTTTTTTTTCTGATCTCATAATAAATGGGAAAAAGTACTAAATGGGGTCATCATAGTCCCTAAAAGTCAAGGACAAACGGGCCCCAGACAAGGTTTCAGAGAACTACAGTGTTTTTAAGATGTATCCAGATGCCACAATGAAAATGTAATTCCACCCATTTATTATTTGCTTAGGTTGTAACAACAGAATGTTTTCACTGGTTTCCTTTCTGCCACCTTCTAAATTAGAAAAACAACGAGTCTTATAAATAAATTAGTGAAGGTACTTATTATAGGCACATACTACTTCCCAAGCAGACAAGGGAAATCAGGTCTTAGAAGAAAGTACAAGGGAAGACAGATATATTAACTATGTAAAACATGTTTGATTTGCCTCTTGAGAGAAGGCTTTTATTCTCAAGTTCAATGGAGGGGTGACTTAAGAAATCAGATCCATCATTTTCAGGGGAAAAATGTGCTAGGAGGATATACTAGTAAGCACTGTAGTATCCACAATATAAAGTCAGGACATGAATTCCTAAATCAGGGCACATTGGATTCTCTTCTTGGTTCTTTAAAGGCTTAATAGAAATGATGTCCATTTTCCACAAGCTGACCTCAAGTCTCCTGCTGCTAAAATGATTTGATGGCTTGCTCTGAAATTAGCTACTAAAGTCACAAAATCCTTTGCTCACTAAGCATAAAAGCAGTGGCCAGAAATTCATTCTTACAGAGTGAGAATTTACCATCCTTTACTCATGCAGTACCTCCAGTCCCCAGAAGAATGTACACTATATCACATAAAACACAAGTTGAGGCATCAAACTGTGCCCCTCTCTTATGGGAAAAATGCCAATGTACTTGGGGTCAGGAGGCAGACATGGACACTGTCTGCCCTCTTGCTCCCCACTTCAAAACAGACTCCTGTGGTTTCCCTACCCAGAGAGGAAGAGAAAACAAATAGTCACTGTAACAACAAAGTGAGATTTCATAAAATAGATTATTTTCATTTAAAAAATCACTTGCCACCTTTATAACCTCAAATAGTATAGTTTAAGACTTAACATTCTAGGTTTCAGGATCTTAACACTGAAATTCTGGGGTTAGTTTTTATCTTGTTCTAAGACTCTGAGTCTTGGGGATCCCTGAGTGGCTCAGCAGTTTGGCGCCTGCCTTTGGCCCAGGGCATGATCCTGGAGTCCCGGGATCCGGTCCCGCATCAGGCTCCTGGCATGGAGCCTGCTTCTCCCTCTGCCTGTGTCTCTGCCTCTCTCTCTCTCTCTCTCTCATAAATAAATAAATAAATAAATAACCTTAAAAAAAAAGACTCTGAGTCTTAAGATGCTATAAGTACACTAACTGTGGTAGATATGTATTGGGTAATTTTATGGTATGATTTTGTTCTACCTTGTCTGTTCCCCTCCCCCATCTTTCCAGTACTCCGATTCTTTTTTTTTTTTTTTTTTTTAAGATTTTATATACTTTTATTTGATAGAGAGTACAAGCAGGGCGAGTGGCAGGCAGAGGGAGAAGAAGGACTCTGTTGAGCAGGGAGCCTGATGTGGCCTTGATCCCAGGATTTTGGACCTGAGCTGAAGGCGAATGCTCAACCATTGAGCCACTCAGGCTTCCCCCAGTACTCCAATTCTATGATTATATATGTCTTTCAATTAGGTGACAAGAATTATTTAAACTCCCTTGTAGTATATTATCGAGCATTTTGTATCACATAAAGTCATTATATGAACTGACCAGTTATGGGCCTGGTGATAAAGGGATTAAGACATAAAAAGGTAAGAGCATATGAATATATATGTAAAAGCTGAAATATATTTCAAGACTTTTGCTTTTGATTTGTTGCTACATCTGGCTAACATCAATAGTACTAGGTCATTTAACAAAAAAGCCACTAAAATTTCTCTGAGCTATATGAAAGTTATCTTTAATCTCTAAAAAGTGGGGGATTAAATTTTACTCAAAGTATTCTGGTTAAAAAAGGGGCTTTAAGGACAAATCCTTACAGGGGCTAAGCAGGTAAGATGAATGAAAAGGATCTGCCGTTAAACCAGAGGAGCTAATGCCTGGTATGATGGGGACCACTACCATGCAACTCCATCAGCCAGTTGCTGTGTGAAAATGCAGGCTTAATGTTGTTATCAGAACTTATTCAAAAGAAGTCAGAAATCCAAATTTCCATCTGAAATATCTGAATTCTAAATGTTGGCAAGGAATTAAGAAGCACTATGTGAAACAGAAAATAAAAACACAAAATTAAATAACCAGTGAATGCAACATCAAGGAGGCAAGCAGAACCTAACTTTGGGCTAAATCGAGCCTATCCACAGAGAATTTGCAACCTCTAGAAAAGGGATCAGGGTTTTCAGGAAAAGGCATTTGCAAGCCCAGAGCAGGAAAGGAGGGGGAGATGGGGTAGGAAGGAGAAATTATATGCAAATAAGGCTAGACATGTCTTTCCAGGAAAAACTCCCCAGAATACTTGCCCCCCCCCAACAAAATAATAAAAAGAACAGAGTGGAAATTTACTATATCCTTCAGTAAATAGTAAAAATAAAGTTTGTTTTTTTGTTTTTTTTTTTTTTTGTATAGCCTCAATATATGGTGACAATTACAATGGGACTTAAAGCAACAAAACAAATCTTGACAAAGAAAAAAAGTCTCTCGTTTCATGCTGGAAAAATTATACAGCTGCTACCACAGCTACTTCTGAGAGAAATATAGTCAAGAAGGAAACACCCCTCAGTTGCTTAGTACAATGATTTTAAGCTTCTGGATGTGATTTTGAAGTAGTGTAGGGTACGAAGAGTATAAGGAAGTATCTTAGAGTTCTACCCACTTTGGCCAGCCCTTCCTTCTGCCCTCCATTTAGCAGCCCTTTAACGACCCCCAGGCTCCTATATATCCAGCTTGAACGCCACTGGTCTAAAATGAGCCAAATGTCATTAGGAACACATCTTTGAATTGACGTTTGGAATGATGTACAAACCACATTAGTCAGTTTCTTATGCCACCTGTAGAGTCAAGGGGTCTCTATGTTCCGAGACATAAAAGAAACAGGTATAAAATTTAGAATTTAGAAATTTTTCTCTTCGATACAGGACCAAAGTTTATCTGAAAACTTATAACAAACATGGCTAGACATATACCAAAAACCTGTGTGGCATGTAACTTGATTCTATGAGTATATTTCTGCTAATTGCAGAAAGCCATTTCCAGTCCATTAAATACACTTACTTTGACACAAAAAAAGATTGTTGTGAAATTAATGATGTTCCATAGCCTGAGTGTAAGCTCCACACAATTCTTGGTTTCAGATTCCATTAAAGGATTATAGGTTACCTTGGTGCAACAATCAGAATCCACTTATATTTTTGACAACAGGACTAGGGCCAATTGGATAAAGGGTAATTTCTCTGCTTCTGCCAATACTAGCAACTGTTGTGAATAAATGCATCATAAGGAAAGCACACTGTGTTCTTGGGAATACTGATTGGTGAAGGGTAATCAGAGTGTAGGGGAGAGAGCAATCTTTTTAGAGGCTGACTTTATAAGCTTGACTAGATTGGTAATAAGTTTTCATAATTTTTAGGTTCTTTGAGCACAGTAGATCACTTTCCAGAGTATAGAGGGTTCTCTTACTTGCACAGTACTTTGTTTCACAAGGATCATTTGAATAAGTATTTTATTTGTTTTTAGGTAGGCTCCACGCCCAACATGGGGCTTGAACTCACAACCCTGAAATCAAGAGTCACATGCTCTACCAACTTAACCAGCCAGGTGCCCCATGAATAAATATTTTAAATGAACAAAATTCGCACCACAGTGTTTTACCTACAAGAGGGAAGATATAAGAAAAAAGCAGATGCAAATCTATCTGAAGGGGAAAGATGTAATGCTAGGTGAGAAACACCTATTTATATTTGTAAACAAGCAATGTTTAAGAAACACAAGATTTAAAAAAAAAAAAAAAAGAAAAGAAACACAAGATTTCACAATGGTGACTATTCTGATCACACTAACGCACCATTCCTATGAATAGTATCGGCCAGGTCCAAAAGTTGAAGAAGATTCCAACTAGGGAGGTAATAAGGCCTAAGTATAGAATCTTCCTAGCCAAGACAATAACAATACCAAACATCATGATGGTCCTTGATTTAAAGAAGAGGTGTTCCCCTGAAATCTAAAATCATTTTCATAATCTAACACATCTCTATTTCCCATTCTATTAGGAGAGACCCAGAGTTCTTGTATTTTCTCCAAGCATTCTGGTGCTTGTGAGACATGTGATCATCACCATTACAGAAGTCATCTACCAAACAAAATCAGCAATATACTCTGTGATATAATGACATCAACCATCTGTGAGCATTTAAAAGTTTTTTTTAATCTTAGTTGACTTGTCCACATAATTTGGGACACAATGAATGCCTAACATAATTTCTACTTTCATTTAAAAATATGAAAGTGTACCTCAAGTAGTAAACTTTAATGTCTCAAATGGAGAGAGATAAATATTAAAATGGAGAGAGATTAAATATGAAAGCACAGTTTATGGAATAGAAAAATCAAGAGCTAGCAGGACTAATTTAGAATGATGACTTCTATAATTAGGGAAAGATTAAAGTATGATTCCTCTATCTAAGCTTCAATTACACAATGGAGATGCCTGATTTATAACATCTAAATGGTGGCAGTCTTAAGAATGTACTGCTTAGAGTCACTGCTAGCTTCCCCAAAAGTCTTTTTTTCTAGGTCACACTCTATAAGATCCTCCTGAGGCTGAAAGCACTGGAGATACTAATAATGCTACCTACCCAGGCCTGATTTGCCAAGGAATACACGTCATATAAGTCTTGTCTAATGAGGGAATGATCTTTACTTTTACCTTCTGATAACATAGTACTTTCATGTTAACAGGGCACAATCTATCCCTTAAAAAAAGCACCTAACTTTGCAGATAATGATTTTCTATCCTTTATCAACTACCACATGATCCTCATTACATTCTAGAAACGTCAGTAGAAAACCTAGAACGTCAACATCATTGATAATGCCAAAAAGGAAGGGCATACCCTTTTAATATTCAATAATAGAAACCAGAAAATTGAGCTCAAATAACTTCTAATAAGTGGAATTAAGAAATTTACCTGGGATGTGGGTTAAGAAAGGGATGAACAGGATGGGGAAGAAACAGAAGGAAGTAGAGGTGGTCTGTTCTGGGATAAAAGAAGAATTAGTGTCTTTGATTTCTAAGCACTGATTCAGGGAAGACTTGACAGATTCTCTGGTTTGTCTACTCAGTGCAATAATACATCTATTAAAAGACAATTACCCAAATTTTTTATTAAAATTTGCTGCAGCGCTATCCTTTCCTTTTGCTAGTAATGTACCATTTTATTGACTCATAATGGCTTTTGTGCAAGAAGGAAGATCAGAATTCATGGAACTGAACCTATATTTAGATTTCTGAGAAAGACTGAAGCATCAAATAATCAACTTATATACTTCGTCTTGATTATACCTTACTCAACCTTATGGAAAAGAAAGCAAAAACTAGGCAATAATACCTTTTAAGTATATGACGGTAGGTGTCTAAAAATACCATATCTCCAAATACTTAGGAGAGGGTAATGAGCATGCAGCAGAACATTTCTTACAATATAATCCTTCCTCAATTACTTGAAGTCACTCTGTAAGCCACTAGCTATTAAATCACATCTAAAAACACTATTAAATGGAAAGCTTCCAAATCCACAAAAGAAAAGAAACACTTGGAAAATGAGAGACGACGGAAGTGAAAGGCAACTAACCAAATCAAAGGCACAGACATAGTTAGGTGAAAAGAAACTTGATACTATACTTTGGTTTTGCATTTTTGTATTCTTCAGTGTCTGTGTCCTCGTCCTCTGAGTACCAATTATCTCCTCTTCCTCCAGCCAAAAGGCCCCTGGCCGCCAACAGTCCTGCAGCATTCCCATAGCCAGTGTATTTCAGCAGGCTATCCACTGCAAAAACAGAAGAGGTTTTTAGACAGGAATCCGTCAGTGCTCACTGTCATTACCGACTATTCACCAGCACAGGGAAGCTGGAGATACGTATCTCAGCACTAAACCTTAAAATTGAGAGATTTTCAAAGTGTGGTAGTGGTTATACTGACTACCTACAAATTCTCTGACATGCTCTGAATGCCAAAAGCCTTTTTTAAGGTATCAGAAATTCAAGTGGAGCTGTTTAGAATATACTTTGTGGCAAAAGTGGAGCCTCTGTGACCACAGGGTCATCGGTAAGGGTGGTGTTTTAAATTTCTGGTCACAAATCTTATTATTTATCCAGTTTTAGAAAACGATGACTAGAAACTAGAATTAATGAAAGCCAGATTAGAATTTTACCAACACAGTCATTATCTAAAATCTTTCGCGTACTCTTTATAGGGAATGGTGGGTAAAGAGTAAAAGAAATCACAAAACTTAAGGATGTTTGCAAAAAGGATAGCTAAGTTACTATTTTTTCAAAAAGTCAGTGACAATACATAAGGACATGATATGCCCTGAGAAGACAGGCCCAGGGGCTAGACTGGCTGGATTTTAGTATATGTGCTGCTGAAGCGAGCACTGGCTGGATTTTAAAAATGGCTCTACCATTTACTAGCTGGTTGACTTAGTGGGAAGTTATCCTATATCCGTGTACCCTACTTTTTCTAATCTGGAGAACTGGAATAATAATCTACTTCACAGGTTAATACATGCAAAGTGCTTAGAAAAGTATCTGGCACAAAGTCAATACTCTTTCTTTTCCCCTGGTAATATCAGGTACAATGAGCATGTTAGGCTTCTCTTAGTGAACCACAGCAGCAACGGCTCAATGAACCACTGGGTGCAGGTCAGTATTACCTTGTCATCAGTGCAAGGTGATAACTTTAACTCTAAGATAAACAGACACATAAAACTTTTGCAGGGAACCTTGAACCACAGTTCAAGGATTTTTTTTTTTTTTTTTGGTAATTTATAAGAACCTTTAACAAAGATACTAAACAATCATTAGCAGCTTTATTTAGCAGGCCTTTTTTTTAAAAAAAAAAAGATTTTTATTTATTTATTCATGAGAGAGACACAGAAAGAGGCAGACATAGGCAGAGGGAGAAGAGGCTCCCTGTGGGGAGCCCAATGCAGGCCTCGATCCTAGGACCCTGGTATCATGACCTGAATGGAAGGCAGACGCTCAACCACTGAGCCACCCAGGTGTCCCTTAATAGTACTTTCTTTACTTCACGTATAATTTTATTTTATTTTTTAAAAGATTTTATTTATTTACTCATGATAGACATAGAGAAAGAGAGAGAGAGGCAGAGACACAGGCAGAGGGAGAAGCAGGCTTCACGCCGGGACTGAATCCCGGGACTCCAGGACCACACCCTGGGCCAAAGGCAGGCGCTAAACCGCCGAGCCACCCAGGGATCCCCATTCACATATAATTTTAAAATGAACACTAAAATATTCACTCTAGGGGCACGTGGGTGGCTCAGTCAGTTAAGTGGCTGGCTCCTGGTTTCAGCTCAGGTCATGATCTCAGGTCCTGGGAGCAAGCCCCATGTCAGGCTCAGCTCCGAGCTTAGTGAGGGAGTTGGCTCCAGCATAATCTCTCTGTGTCCCTCCACCCCCTGCTCTTTCTCTCTCTCTCTCTCTCTGAAATAAATATATCTTTTAAGAAAAATTCAAATTAAAGATAAAAATTTTATTTAAGGTTTTCAATAAAGTGTAATACTAAAGACAACTATAGGAAACAAACCCAACACTATCTTTTTCACATACAAAGCTTTAGTAAAACCTACATCTGAAATACTATTGTAATTCAGATTACTTACCTCAAAAAAGACAAAATAAAGCTGGAGAAGATTCAGAGAAGAGGAATTAAAATGACTTTGGGATCTGAAAGGGCCAGTGGATAGGAAGTATGTAGGTAAGGAAAGGACTATATGTGATCAGAGTATGAAATCATTAAAGACATGGATGGATAGGATGAATAGTACAGGATGGGCTCATTAAATTTTTAAATGTTTTAACTAGAGGATGCCTTCCTTCACACTGAAAATAGGTACTTTGGGGACAAATAAAAGAAAGTCCTACAACATCATAGGATTTATTAAACTGGTGACATCTGTGCAAAAGGAACCATGGATTAATAATATAAGTAGAAAAAAATATAAGTAGATTAAAGTTTACACTATTCTCTTTCAACCATTTTTTGTCTTAAAACCTATTGGTAATTGTTGTCTCTTTGATAATAATTCTCAATAAGTTCTAAATAGAATCATATTAGAATTTATTGTGGTGTTTTAATTTGAAAGCCCTCTGAATAAATCTGAACATGTTCCCTCTTGCTATCAGTGCCTCTGCGAGACTGGGATGGTTTAGATAAGTTAATTAATTCTTAATAGATTATTAGGGAAGTGAATATTCAGTGCATACAGATATTCTTAATATTCATGGAGGTCAGACATGACTTTAATGACACGGTCAGACTCAAGGTCAATGAGGTGAAGGATCATAAATCTGAACCCACATGGCCCTAATACTCTCACTGGAAGCGTTTTTGACAAGGCTTATTTTTTAACAAAGAGGTTTAGTAGTTCCAGGAAAAAAAAAATCACTAAAATTGTAAAAGTCTAAGTTGAGATATGAATATACTTAAAAAAATAACAATAGGAAAGACATAAAATATAGATAACCACCTACAATGACTAAACATTAAAACAGTTTAAGAATGCAGAATTTATGAAAGGCCAAAATAGGTTAAAAAGAAGTAAACAGAACATTAATCTGCTTTCTTAAGCAGAAAATCCTCCTGGAAGCTAGTTGGTAGTAAAAAACACCTAGCACTTTTATGAAAATGCTGCTTACTGTTCATTCATGGCAACAAATGCGTCAACTCTGTGACAGTTTGGGTTACAAAGGGTACTTAAGACACACCTTGCCTTCAAAACAGATAAGGCTATAGTCAATAGTTTTAAAATCAAATGAACTTTTGTTACTAGGATAAAATACTTTAAAAATGAGGGTTGGGGAAGGGAGACAAATGGACTATAAAATCTTCATAGTGAGAAATATTTTCTTTGTGAAGTTCTGATTGACATTATTTGGTGGAATGTTTCGAGCTATTTTCAAATACATTGTATAATAGCCTATTCAGTACTGGGAAGGTAGTAAAAGTAAAAAGTGAGCTGCTAAGGGCAAGGAAAGATTTTCTGTGTGGCCCTTAAAATAAAAAGGAACAATATAAAAATATTTTTTTTGTCCTAGTAATCAATGACATCATCAGGTAAAACTGCAGCAGAAATGAGACAAATCAGCATTCAGTCAGAAAGTTGTAAAAAATATTTCACCATTATTTTATCAAGATGTTAGAAGGCACTATAAACAGAGGAAAACTGACAGTAGCACCCTGCAGTTAGACCTGCACTGGTGGTAATGACATCATTGCTTATACAAATGTGGGCTTTATCACACTCTATCATGAAATCAAAAAGTCCTGCTCTTTCTGAGGAGGAAGAATGGCAGAGCCAGATTCTACCCAGAGACCATTCTCCCCTTCTCTGTTATGTAGAGAAGGTTTTATAATCCTTTTCCTTCCAAATGCTGCAACTTCTAGAAATTTTACACTAGTAGCTTCCTCTAACTATTTTCCCTATTTCCAACCTCATATCCCTCTATTCTTGTTCCATACAATTGCCTCATAGATATTTGTAAAGCAGAAATATGGTGTTATCACTTTCCTGGATAAAACCTCTAAGATCAGCCATAAAGGCTAAGCGTTCTTCATTTTCTGGCCCCTGCCTTCTTTTCCAAACTTGTCTCCTATTATTCCTGCACATCGTGCATTCCTCACATCTTGAACTAGTCTCTTTCATAAACATACCAAGGCTGTTTCCCATTTCTCTGCAAAGATTTTCTCTGTCTCCACACTATCCTATCATTCCCTCTTTCAGGCTGTCACAATACCTGGCACATGCCTCTCTCTTAGTGTACTGAAATTATTTCTTTATATGGAGAGATCCACAGGACCATATTCAATACACTGCATTCAGACAGCAGAAATGTTTACTCTTATAACTATCTGTAAGGTACTATGTTAAAACTGGGGATCCAGAGATGAAGAAAACATGATCTCTGACCTAAAGAAACTCAATGTCTAGAATGTAAGTTCAACAAATTAAGAGAACATAGCAAATATCAAAAGTACTAAAAACAGAAGAAAGTAAAAATGGTAAAAGAAGAGAGAATGATTAACTCTGCCTCCATGATCAGACAAGTCTTCACAGAGATGATACTTAAACTGATCTTCTAGGATAAATAAAGCTCACCATACTAGCAAAGACATTCCATGCAAAGGGAACGGTATCTGCCAAGTCATGATGATAATGCCAAGAAACAGTACAGTATAATCAGGAAAGAATAAAAAATTTAGCACGACTAAGCAGAAAGTATAAGATAATAGCAAACTGAATTTAGAATATATGTTAGGCCATGGAGGCATCTAATAAAATTTGGATTTTACTCAGGTGTCAGCTAGATGTATGTATGTATGTATTTATCTAGATGCTTTTAAATTAGAAAGTTTTACAAGGTAGTAATGACAAGATTATATTTTAGAAGAATCATTCTGTTAGCCATGTGGAACACAGATTGAAGAAAACTTGACCAGAAACAGAGGGATATGACAATTTCAATAGTTTAAGAGACATACAGATTGGGAATCCCCAGCAAATAGGCTGAATGTCAAGGGAGAGGATGAGATCATTCAGGAAGCAATGTTAAGTGAGAACATGGATCAGAAGAGAACTCTAGGGAACACTGGCAATTAAGTGCAGGCCAAGACAATTGTCAAGACTGAAAAGAAAGGTCAGAGGAAATCTAGGAGTGTATGGGAGCACAGAAGCAGAGAGTGGTCAATAATAAGATAAAGGCTAAAAAATATCCACTGCTTTTGAACTTAAGTTATCTTATGAGTTTGTTGAGAACACTTCCAATGGAATCTGGGAGGTAGGGAATGGCAATGGGAAGCCTACCTTGCAGAAAGTTGAAGCCTGAGTGGATAGTAAGGATACTAAGAGGAAAAACAGATTAGTCTTTCAAGATGCTAAGATGTGAAGGACAGTGACATGGAGATGTGTATAGGTTGAGTACAACACCTAGAGACAATTAAAAAAGGAATAGAGGGTAACTACTTTCCAAGACAAAAAGATCAGCAGGAAAGGGAGATTCAGCTTCAAGCTAAACAGATTTCTTCCTCAGAGACTGAAATAAAGGAGATCAAAGTAAGCTTGTAGTTGTGGCACTATGTGCTGAGGGTGTCCCAGCCTTATTTCTCTGTGTAATGCAGCCCCTACCACAGTGCCTAGCACACACTGGGAATTAATGAATGTGTTAACAGGGGGAGGGTTGTATTATAAATTATTTTCTTTTAATATATGATATAAGGCCTCTCTTTAGTCCCCTGGATAAAGTACACAATTTGCAGAGCAGGTAATACAAGTTTAGATTTGGCTTAACAGAAGTTGGTAGGAAGGAGCACAAGTTAACCTATGGGCCACTGTCCACTGGGGACACAGTTTTAGCCTGGTACCAATGGGTATTTAAGACACTGGGATGACTCTTTCTGTGGCAAGCCTGCCCTTTGTGTCTCTCCCATTTCAATTTTCATTCTTAATTTAGTCTCTGTGTTCCTAACCCAATTTGACTGCTGCTTGCTGTTTCCACTTAGTGGTGTGACTTTTAAGCCTTAATTGTTGTACGTTCACCTTCAAACTTAGCTTTGAATGTCCTTAAGAAGAATGTTAAACACTGATGAATTATTTGAAATTTATCTCACTTTAATATAGTATGCCTCCATTCCCAACCCAAACTCCAAAATCTGATGACTTACAAGTTGAATGCAGACTACAAACTTTTTTTTTGGCTAGATGCTTTTAAATTAGAATTAGTTGACAGCACTTAAAAACTGGGAGATTTTATGTAAAAATCCAGAGTCCTGGTTTCTCTTGAAAAATCTGGAAGATGTGGTAACGTTAGCCATATGTTCCTTCATGGTAACAATGAGATGGAGCTAAGTAGCAGCAGTGTCCTCTCTCCAATCCTGCACCATCCCCTTGTTCCCCTATTCCAACCCACCGCCTTCCCAGCAATGAATTGTCAGTTTTCATTTATCATCTTACGTCCAGTTCATGTTTATTACCAGCCTGGCATTTGCAGACATGTGAGTTTGTAACCCTTGGTAAGAAAGTAAGTAACATGAAAGCAGAGATTTTGTTTATCTTTATACCTCTGTACTCCCTGGCTCTAGCTGAAAAGGTTTTTTTTGAACAGGTAAATTTTTATTCCAGAAGAATATATCTACTACATATAAAATCAAATTGGAAGGAAAAGCTGATGGTTATATCTGGAATTGTTAAAAGTCAAATGAAAATGATACACTTTTGCTAATATGGGTTGGCTTTTCAAAGTTAATCCTTTCAAATTAAAAACAACAAATTCATTTATAAATGCATATACCATATCTGCTATCACACTAACACATTAGTAAGGTGATTATATTTAAATCTATAATTTATGTATTTAGATATGTAATTATAGAAGAAATAAAACTTCAGCTTCCTCTTTAAAAATTTTTTAAAAGTAAATAAGAAATGCATGCTCAGTGCAGAAAAATTATAATATACACAGAACTAAAAAAAAAGTCACCAGTCATCCTACTACTCAGAGGTAACAATGCATAAAATGTTATATTGTGGTAAACCTCTTTTGATTGAGATACAGATGTGTGATTTAGATTTACGTATACATACATAATTATACTTTAAAAAACAGCTCATTTCCGATTTTGGAAAAACTGATTCAATTCAGCCAGTATTTACAGACTACCATATGCAAGGCACTATACCAGTCACTTAATTCCAAGATGCTACATCAATCTTTTTTCAAAGTCATGAAGGGACTGAATTGTTTAAAAGAGCAGATGTGAGAAAGTTGAAGATAATTACTATAAGAGGAAATGTGGCAGAATGGAAAGAGGACTCAAATTTGCTTTAGCACTCAGCAACTGTGTGACCTTGAAAAAATTACTGCAAGTGCCAGGTTAACTCATTTATGACACTGGAGGGTTCTTATGAGAATTAGATGAGATTATGGCATAGAATGTTTGGAACATGATACCCCCATACATAATAGTTATGTTTATTATCATTATTATATTGATCAAATCGTGTTATTAATATACCATCTTAACAGGAACTGAAGGTGGCTGGGTCAGTCAGAAATAAAGTTTAAGAAGTCAATGGATACAACTCAACAAGCAAAAACCCCAAATAATTATATTAAAAAATGGGCAAAAAGCCTGTAAAGACATTTTTCCAAAAAAGACATACAAATGGCCAACAGGTATTTTTGTGAAAAGATACTCAACATTACTAATCATTAGGAAAATGCAAATCAAAACTACAATGAAAGATCATCTCATATTTGTTAGGATGGCTTTTACCAAAAAGATAAGAGATGATAAGTATTGGCAAGGATGTGGCAAAAAGGGAACCCTTACACACTACTGGTGGGAATGCAAATTAGTGCAGCTACTATGGAGAACAGTACAGAGGTTATTCAAAAAATTAAAAACAAAAAACAAACAAAAAAACGAACTACCACATGATCCATCACTCACTTTTATATCTGAAGCAAATGAAATTATTATCCCCAAGAGATATATCTACACTCCCAAGTTCACTGCAGCATTATTCACAACAGCTAAGATATGGAAACAAGTGGTGTCCATTGTCAGATGAATGGATAAAGGAGATTATGTGTGTGTGTATTTATTTCAGCTGTGATAAAGAATGAAATCCTATTTGTGACAAGTATGAATCTAGAGAACATTATACTAAGTGAATAAGCCAGAGAAAGACAAATACTGTATGATTTTACTTATATGGAGAATATTAAAAAAAAAAAAATCAAACTCCTAGAAGCAGAGAGTAGAATGGTAGTTGGGGATAGGGGAAATGAGATGCTGATAAAAGGCTATAAGCCTTCAATTATAAGTTCTGAGGATCCAATATACAGCATGGTGACTACAGTTAATACTATTGTATTGTACACTTGAAATTTGCTAAAAGAGTCTTTTTTTAATAAAAGACTAAGTCTTAAGCATTCTCACCACACACAAAACCCCAAAAAGTAACTATGTGAGGTGGCAGATATTTTAATTAACCCGTGTTAATCATTTCACAATGTTCCAATAAAAAAATTAAAAATAAATCACTTCACAATGTAAATATGTACCAAATCATCATGTTGTATAATATACTTTAAATATATACAACTTTACTTGTCAATTATACCTCAATAAAGCTGGGTAATAAAAAAGGATTGAACTAAAGATTTTGAGAGAAGTGAGTTAAGTTTTCTATCTTCAAATTATATCTTACAAAACTGAAATACTTTATAAAAGTGGAATATAAAATCAGCTTAGATGGGAATTTTATACTAGCACATTTATAAAACCAGGAGCTAAAGAAAGAAATAGGTAAAAAAATCTGGATATCTTAAAGTTCTTTGTTTGAGGAACTTGCTTTTGAAGAGCAAATAATCCATATAATTTCAGGAAATATCTGAAACGCCGGGACATCTGCACCCCAATGTTTCTAGCAGCAATGTCCACAATAGCCAAACTGGGGAAGGAGCCTCAGTGTCCATCAAAAGAGGAATGGATAAAGAAGATGTGGTTTATGTATACAATGGAATATTACTCAGCCATTAGAAATGACAAATACCCACCATTTGCTTCAATGTGGATGGAACTGGAGGGTATTATGCTGAGTGAAATAAGTCAATCGGAGAAGGACAAACATTATATGGTCTCATTCATTTGGGGAATATAAATAATAGTGAAAGGGAATAGAGGGGAAGGGAGAAGAAATGGGTACGAAATATCAGAAAGGGAGACAGAACATGGAAGACTCCTAACTCTGGGAAACGAACTAGGGGTGGTGGAAGGGGAGGAGGGCGGGGGGGTGGGAATGACTGGATGCAGGCACTGAGGGGGTACTTGATGGGATGAGCACCGGGTGTTATCCTGTATGTTAGCAAATTGAACACCAATAAAAAATAAATTTATTATTAAAAAAATAAAATAAAATTATTAGCTGTTACCTCAGAAGACAATCACTTTATATATACTTACAGAATGGTGTTTATTACATTGTAGTATAGTTATTTTAAAATTTCTCTCTACCTCTATCTTCTTTAAGAGTAAGGGGTATATCAAGCATTTTTTTGTACTTTCCATCTTCTATTTTATACTTCCATAGTATGCTACGTAGCTCACACTGAATTATTATTTATTGATAAAATAGCTTAGTGAAGAAACCAAGACTCCTATAGCTTTAATTCTAAGAGGAATTAAAAAGGAGAATTAACCCAGGCCTTCATCTGGTTATCAAAATAGTAGCACCTTGAGGGACCTGGCTGGTTCAATCAGTAGAGCTTGCAACTCTCGGTCTCAGGATTGTGACTTTGAGCCCCAAACTGAGTGAAGAGATTACTTAAAAAAATAAAATCTTAAAAAAAAAAAAAGTAGCACCTGAATTACTTAAACAGATTTTTCATAATGGCTCTAGGTCCTGACTCATCAAGATTAAGAAGTGTGGGTTAAGGATACAGAAGGCAAAGTTTAATTTGAGTATGTTTACACATCTCAATGAATTCAGAAGCACATAGAAAATGTGTTCAAATTATTTTTAATATCTCCTCAGGCCCTTTAATAGAAGATAGGAGTAAGCTCTGAAAAGAGTGGAATGAGGTGGCCACTACTAACACAAAGATTTCTTAAATTCCCTCTGAAAAAATAAAACAGTAGAGAGCAAAGAGAGTTTAACCTACCTCTCTCTTTGCAAAGGACAAAAAGGAATTCAGCAGCAATTTGCTTGACTCCAAGGTCAACATGTGTCATGAGGCGCACCAGCTTATTTCTCACAGTTGAGCCAACTTCAGGTCGATTTGTCACATCCCTCAATGGTGGTAATACCTAATGGCAGAAATGCAAAAACCATCATCAGTTGTGGGTACTAGAGTAAGTAAGGATGGTACCATGCAACTGGTCAGTCTTATGATGTCTATGAGCTCAGTTTTTTAAGAGTGGAAAAAGCTTTAAAAAAAAAAATAGAGGTTTGCTTCCAAATAAAACTAAACAAAGAAACCCCCTCAAATGATTTCATGCTTGTAATGAAATTTCATTTGAAGAGAAACATCTCTTCACTGTACCACCATGAAATACTTTAATTCATTTCTGAGTTTTTAATCATCTAAGCATCTGCGGTGCCTTTGCCTGCCTCTGTCAAAATCCATTTTAAAGTCAGGTTCAGGGATCCCTGGGTGGCGCAGCGGTTTAGCACCTGCCTTTGGCCCAGGGCGCGATCCTGGAGACCCGGGATCGAGTCCCACATCGGGCTCCCGGTGCATGGAGCCTGCTTCTCCCTCTGCCTGTGTCTCTGCCTCTCTCTCTCTCTCTCTGTGTGACTATCATAAATAAATAAAAAAAAGTCAGGTTCAAGTTTCTCTTTCTTCCACAGGGAGAATAAATACTCTGATTCCTACTGATTTTTCCCTTCCTGTAATTCCTGCAGCATTTAACTAAAATAAATAAATAAATAAATAAATAAATAAATAAATAAATAAATAAATAAATAAATAAAATCTGAACTTGGGTTTTATTTTATAATAAAAATGGCTATTAATTATTGAATGCTTTCTAGGTAGATGCTATAATAGAGGCTATAGATACATTTTCTATAATCAATCTCCACAATAACTTTGCAAAGGAGGTAGTAACATCACCACCATCCCTATTTTATTGATTGATTTGCAGAGGGCCTAGGAAATGTCCTGGTTTGTCTGTTTGCTCACTCACTCACCTATTCATCCACCCAGACTCTTCCCTCTTCAGGGTCTCCTCCTATCTCAACTGGCTGCTCCACCCTAGCCTCTTTTGTCAATTCTCTTTTTTCTTCTTGTTTTCTAAGTATTGGAACATTCAAGGGTTGAGCTCTTGGGCAACATTCTTCACTATTTTCATTTAATCTACTGGTGATCTCATCCAGTTTTATAGCTTTATATGGTCTCCATATACTGAGAGCTCCCTAAATTATATTTCTATCTTAATTTCTTTACTGACTTCTAGAGTTTTAGGCCTCTCAAATTTAGCATGTCCTAAACAGAACTCTTGATGCTTCCACCACAGCTGTTTCTTCTTAGTTTTCCATCCACTTCATTAAATGGTAAGTCTATTTTTCCAACTGCTTAGTACAAACACCTTAGAAATAGCCTCTTCTCTTTCACATCCCACATCCAATCTACCAGCAAATTATATTGTTTATACCTCTGAAATATATCCATAATCCAGACAAACTTACTACCCCCTCTAATATTAGCAACCCTCTAATATTATTATTATTATTATTATTATTATTTTTAAAATCAGCTTTGCTGGAACTTTTATTTATTTTTAAAATTGCTTCATTTGTTTGTTACTTATTTATTCATGAGAGACACAGAGAGAAAGAGAGGCAGAGACACAGGCAGAAGCAGGCTCCCTGTAGGGAGCCTGATGTGGGACTCGATCTTGGGTCTCCAGGATCACGCCCTGGGCCAAAGGCGGCGCTAAACGCTGAGCCACCCAGGCTGCCCCAAACCCTCTAATATTAGACGTACCAAGTTACTGGTACGTCTCACCTGAACTGGTTATTATCACAACCTCCTAGTGGCCTCTGCTTCCACCCTGGTCCTTCTGTGATTTATCCTCCACAAAGCAGCTAGGGATCCTCTGAAAGTCAGATCACATCATTCTTGTTCTCAATGTCTTCCAGTTCCTAGGGGTTCTCATTTTACTCATAGTGAAAAACAACGTCCTCACAACATAGGTTTAACATAATCCATCTTCCTGCTATTTTTCTAACTTCATTTCTACTGTACTCCTGGCCTACACTGCTATAGCTGCACAGACCTCCATGGAACTCCTTATATACACCATGGACTTTCCCGTCTCATGGTCTTTGCATTTGTTGTTCCCTCTGCCCAGAAATCCTTTCTCTAGAAACTTTCATGGCTCATTTCCCTTATTTCAGAATCTGTGTTCAAATGTTGCTTATAGGAAGACATTTCCTGATCACTCTATATGACTAACCTTGTGCATTTTTTTTTTTTTTTGTGCTCCCTCTCCCAACCTTAATCTTCCTCACAGCACTCATCACCACCCGATATGGTATGTATTTATTTCTTTACTATTGGCCTTTTTCCACAAGAGTCAAAGCCATAGGGGCAGGGATTTCTTTCTGTTTTATTTACTGCTCTCAGTGCGTGGCATATTACAGATGTTCAATAAATATTTGCTAATGGAAGAATGAATTAATTTGAATATCTTTCTTAAAAAGATTTCATTTATTTTTTCTTTTTTAAAAAAGATTTTATTTTTAAGTTATCTTCTATACCCAACATGGGAGTCAGTTTACAACCCTGAAGTCAAGAGTCATATGCTCTACCAACTGAGCCAGCCAGGCACCCTTCAGATATCTTTTTAAAAACGCCTTCTATAAGCTGGGCACTATAGGAGGAAATGAGGATAAAAACAAAGTCAAATAATAATGAACTCTGCTAGACCCTTCATGTGTATATCATTTTATTTAATCTATTCAACTGACTTTCTTCTTTCCCTTCTCTTTCTATATTGAGTTCCTACCATGTATCAGGAAATACTGGAGGCACTGGAGATATGGCTGTGAATACAAATGGTAACTGAGTCTCAGAAAATTGAATAATCTACCCAAAGTGTTTACAGAAGCCATATTTCAATATTTCTGATAGTGTACAGCACCAGAATTTCTGTGCTCTATAGGCACAAAGTCATTGCACAGTAAACCCTTATTATTTGATTCACTAACCATACTGAGTTTTATATGGTCTCTATATACTGAATGAATTGAAGAATGAGACGTCTAATGAGTAATTTCATGTAGTATGTGCCTACTGTTCTAGAGTGAAGACTCTATAAACAAAGGTTATCACCCCCAAATTTTGTTAGCTATGTTTTGGGTTTCTTAAAACAAGTTTTTAAAACAGAAGTTTGTTGCTTTTATTGTAATGTATCACTCCCAGACAAATTGTATTCATATGGACTCATTCTATTTCTTCCCAAATACCACCCTCCATCTGTCTTTTCCTTGACAGATCTTGTCCATTTCCTTATTCTGTCCAATCCACAGAATCCTTGTCTCTTCTGTAAGTCTCTCCAGACTAAACCAACCTTGGTCAGTAATTTCTACCATCTGTTCTCTTTCTACCTGCCTAAATACCAATTTCCTTTGGGTATGCATGAGTTGGATTTAATCAGATATTAACTACAGGGCATAATAATAATTAATTAGCCATTGTTTCATTTATACTATTATGAAAACTAATCATCTGTTACTTTATATTCTGCCTTTCTTAATCATCATAGTTTAGACTGCATCTTTCTCGGAAGGAAAGCTGATTTTTTTGTGTGTGTCTTGTGTCTTTAATCATCTTTACTTGTCAGGTCTCATCTCTTTATACTGTAGTGCTTCTTTAAGGACAAAAAGTGGGTTTCAGGGCAGCCCCAGTGGCGCAGCGGTTTAGCGCCGCCTGCAGCCCAGGGTATGATCCTGGAGACCCGGGATCGAGTCCCATGTCGGGCTCCTTGCATGGAGCCTGCTTCTCCCTCTGTCTCTGCCTATCTCTCCCTCTGTGTGTGTTTCTCATGAATCAATCAATCAATCAATCAATCAATCTTTAAAAAACAAAAACAAAAACAAAAAGTGGGTTTCATAATCTTTGTATCCACATGATAGGTGACCCAAGGCTTTCATATAAAGATATTGTTTAACAAATAGGCTTTCTGGCTATCCTGTTTAGAGATGGCAAAATCTAAACAGTTCAGTTGAAACTGAATCTTATGTGAAAAAGCTAAAATAGAGAAAACTTAAAATATTTTTCATTTATTATTCTTCACCAAGTCCTATTATTTTAAGTAGAATATCTTAAAATAATCAAATTGGAAATGACCTTAATTCATTAATTAACTATTTTATTTGATTTAAATGAGTATTCATGCTTTCATGGTATTACTTTTTTCTTCCAATGGACTATAAATTCCTCAAAGACAGAGTCTCTACTATCTAATCTCTCCTTAGCAGCAATATCTACTAATGTGCTTCATCATGTAGTAAGGTGCTTACTAAATCTTGATCATACACATAAAGGGGGAAAATGAAGCTGGTTCACTTAATAAGGGAAACTCTATATGGCAAAAAAAAGGCAGTGGGGTGAATGGTGGTACCATGTACTAAAATGTGGAAAGAAGGAAAGAAATATGAAGCAACAGGAAATCAAGAGCTTAGGTTAGGATATGTTAAACTTAAGACACCTACTATACATCCCAGGGGATGAGATGAGTAGGTAGTCTGTTACCAGTCTGATGCTGAGGGGACAGGTCAGGGCCAGAGATATAAATTCAGGAGCCAGAGGCATATTTAAATCACTGGCATGGATATTGACTCTGGGCACTCAGAAATTGCAAAGAGGTTCCCTATTGTGTCCTAGAAATCAAGTGAAGAAAGTATTTCAAGAAGGACAGAATACTCAGTCACCTTAAAATGCACTGGGGAATACATTTAAAAAAAAAAGATTGAGAACTATTAGATGAGGCAATGTTGGGTTGGTGACTTTTGATGAGTACCTTTGCAGTGGTGTAGAAAGCATGAAAGCCTAATTACAGTGGGTTCAGGAGAAAAAGATGAGTAAGGTGAATAGAAAAAAGTGAGTGCAGAAAACTCTTCTGAGGAAGAGTGCACTATGAAGAGCAGAGTCATGGGGAGGCAGCTGGAGAAGTGGAATTGAGGGAAGGTGTTTTTGTTTTTAAGATGAAAGATGTTTTTGAGTGAAGACAGAAATGACCTAGAAAATATATATATATATATATATATATATATATATATATATATATATATATATATATATATATATATATAAAGGTTAATGTAAGAGAGGAGATAAATTCAGGAGCAAAGTTCCTGAGAAGATGAGAAGGAAAGGAATCCAGGACACAAGTGTAGAGGCTGGCCAAAGAAGAAAGTTGTGACAATCCACCCATCATGATAGAAGGGGAGACACAAAGGATATATGATAGGGGCAAATGGACAGAAGACCAGTGGTGGAAAGAATTCTTCCCGTGAACTCTACTAACATCCTACTCCAAACCTTCACCATCAGACCTCTTTTCAGCTGGCCTCCTTGCATCTACTCAGATTGCCCTAGTCTCTTCTACATGTAGTAGATGTAGTAGCCAGAGTATTTTAAAATATAAATGAGGTCCCCTTAATTTAACTCACAAAATGGTCCGATGCTATCTCACTTAGAAGAGAATCAAAAGTCCTATACAACCTTAGGCCATCTGGTTTTTGCTTACCTTTTTTTTTTTTTTTTACTTCATCTACCATTCTTCTTCTTACTAACTTGGTCTAGTCTCCTTGCTCTTCCATAAGCATACCAAAGCATCCTGTCATCTCAGGGACTTTGACCTTGTTCTTTCCACATTCCTCTTCCAGATTTTCTCAGAGATCTTTTTCTTACTTACCTAAGTTTCTACTCAATGTCACTTTCTCTGAGAGGCCCTCTCCATTCACCTCAGCCTCCCCATCCCCTGCTGTCTTTCTTTAGAGCACATCACTACTTGCCATCATAACATGTCTTTATTCATTTACTCTTGTTTCCCCACTGTAAGGAAAACTCCACAAGGTAAAGACTTCACCTGTCTTTCAGTGCTTAGAACACAGCACAAAGTAGATCTCAACTGTTTGCTGAATAAATGATTGAATGACTCAGAGAAATACAGAGGGTCACTTTTTTCTGGATTAGGAAGATTTCAAAGATTCAGACAAATTTTCCGAGTTTCTGATTTTATGAAATAAAACCATCATGAAAGAATACCACTTATTAATTTTATTTTTAAAAATGACATATAAGAAGATTAACTATGAGGTATAATATGCATTAAGCACTTACCTGATCTTTGAGAAATTTTCTGATATTTCGATGGGCTCGGGAACATTCTGTTAGTAAGCTGAGAACTGGAGTTAGACCTTCTCTATAGCTACTTCCCTAGAAAGAAAACCAGACATATATATTAGTTTCTGACAGCATTATTTTCCTCTATATAACCGAGCACATTAATACTCCTTTTTGAGGGAGAGGCATTTTATGTTACCAAAGCTTTACAAACTACTTAAGAAGTTATCTTCCTAATGATGTTTCCATTCCATCAATTATGTTCATGTTTATAATGTCTGTTTTTATTCTCCCTGGATCTTTCTACATTTTGTGGGGTCCTCAATGGCTCAGCCCATGGGCATAAATGAGGCAAAGGTTTTGAAAGCCCACCCACATTACCTTGCTGCCTTTTAATATACCTGACAAAGCAAATGACATACAAAAGAAAATAAGCAGCTCACACCAAATGAAATATTGATGATTTTTTTTAAAGATAGCTTTTAGGTATTATGGAAAGTGTTTATCATCAAGTGTTTTGGGGGATAATTTTTATTTCTATGTCTTATAAAATAACTACATGGATAAGTAATTAATTTTTCCTTCACCTTCAGGCACGAGTCACAATTTTGGTATTGCATCAACAAAATTCTTGGCTTTAAACAATTAAATTCACTGGTTTTTGTAACTAATCATATATTGTAATAAAATGATTTCCAGGGTATAATTATGCAATATGTCAGCTATTAAAAAAAAACTGAAATTTAAAAATCATGTCCTGTGATGTTTGCATATATGGCACACATTTACATTAGAAACATCTTTCCAAGGCCACCATTTTATCAGCCTTACCTTGTCTATTCTCTTCTCCATAAAACTGAGTAAAACATGAATGGCTTCCATATTCATACCATTGTATACCATGGTATTGTTTTTCAAAACAGTTTCTTTCTCAGACGTTTTATCACTGGGCAGTTCATCTAGTGTCGTTGCCTCTTGGGCCGTTTCTTCGTGGGTTAATGGACAAATGAGAACATCCAAACAAGAGACCGGAACATTGCTTAAAAGGTTGACTGCATTGCTGAAAAGCAATTTAAAAATACAATATTTTAATTTTACTGAATAGTCCTTTAAAATGCAAACATAATAAGAAGTTCAGAAATGACTTCCAGGAGTCAATTAAAATTTTTCTTTTTCAAAACAAGCCTTTAATATTACCTGGCATTTACTGACTAAGAGACAGAAAATAAAGAGAACTGTTTAAAGTTCACATATGACAAATTAGAAAGAACAGATGTTAAATGGACACAATCACATAATGTCATGTCACATTCTGAAATGCTAAAATAGGAATTAGTGAGCTTTAATACAGCTCTTTAATTTTATTACGACACAATGCTAGCTTTATATTTTTTCCTTGGGATTTTAAATCCTTTTGTGGAGCCACTGGTATTTTATTATTCCTTAGATTATAACATAAAGCATCTGAGAAGCTGTATATAAGCAGCTTATCACAGAGGCAACAGCATTAAAAACCAAATATTATAGGATTAAGTTTTGTTCTTTCTAGACATAAAAAATACAATTTTTAGATCATCCTATTTTTTAAAAGACATTAGGAGAAAATGGGTAATGGTACTTTTTATCTTTTTTTCATCACCAGGTCTCTTTAAAGAAGCCAGCATAGCCATTTCAAATTTCTATCCTGTAGGTCCTTCTACTATGCATTAATGAATACACGCACCTGGAATGCACACCAGTAGGGGGAACCCAAACCTTGTGTTTTTGGTATTACATAAAAATCTTGTTCTGTTGTTAGTGTATAAGAGATTAAAGTGACATTAATAATTTAAAAATTAGACATGTTCTCAATTAACAGATTTTCCTTCAGGCATTATTTCACAGTCTTTCATCTAAAAGGAGGCAGTATTCTCTGCTAACTGGATCTTCTAAGCCTGTGCCTCAGAACTTCCTGATAAACAACAATGGAAAGACAGGCATTACATTTCCTAGTGACAGAGAAGCAGATCTAAAAATAACCACATCCTGACTAAAAATAAACTCTTGCAAATGCAATCAGAAAGTCTAACCACTTGGAAACCAAACTCAGGGCTTAATCTATCCGATGCTGCCTTAATTTAGAACATAGTAATTCCTTTTAATTTAGATTATAGTGACACTCTCAAAGATAAAGTAAACAACAAAACAGAAATAAAATACACATTTTTTTCTTTCTTTCAATCTGAAGTGTAGCTCTCATTTCCCCAAGATTATTTCCTTCCTTCTTTTTATATTATGGAAAAAATATTCATAAGAGATCAAAGTTTAAAAATTAGATAATGCAGAACAATGAATAGTAATGTAAAGGGTATCTAAAAAATATGAACCAAGAAAAAAATAACAAGTCCTATGAATATACAGTTTCTGGTTAAAATACAAGTTATTTGGTGGTCCCCATGAAAAATCTGTTGCTGCTGCTGTGATTACTACTCGCTACTGTTAAACAAAGGTCTTAATTTTGATTATTTTAAAAAAAATCACAAATGGTTGAAATACAACACTTTTCCCACAAACTTTCTTTCAAAAATTTTTGCAAATATCTGTAGTTCCTTATCTAGAGTTAAAAATGTTTTGCTTCTGACTTAAGCATTTGGAAACTGTTATAAATATAGATTCACTGAGGATGAAAACAAAACGAAAGAACCCTGCCATAGAATTACTTTCTAAAACTGTATAAACCATTTTGAAATGTTAGGTTTTTTTTCAACACATAGGGCAATAGGCACTGGAGTCCATTGATAGTATGATTCTCTAAATCTACCATAGAGACCATACTAAAAAGTTTAAGATAATGCATTTCATTATAAAGGAATGTTTCCCGTTAAATTCATTTAAAATAAGCAGTTTCCAAGAATCTGGTAAATTTAAGAAACAAAATGTAGAGTTTGATTCAACAAATGTTTGGAGGTTTTATAGACTTTTCAAGAAAAGTTCCCATTTTCTCATTTCTTATTAAACAACCAGGTTTCCAAACAACGCAAAATTAATTTTCTGGCTCACTGTGTTTGAGCTATTCTTTTTAAGTAAGGAAGGCCCGCTTTTTGAGCTCTGTCACTTCTCTGACAGTTTTATTTGTGGTAGAAGGGTGTATGAAATTCTCCAGCTACCAGGAAGTCAGTGACTATGCACAGATCCGCACAATGGTGTTTGCATTCCTACTCCAGGGGGTAGAAATACTGTGTATATTACTCTCCCCTTTTCAGCTTCCTAGAGATCATTAATCACTGGGACATGACATCCTCCCACTCATGCTCCCAGCCCCCTCCTGATATGCAGATTCAAAAGCAATGCCTATTTAGAACTCCTTAATGCTCTGATTAAAGCCTTTTTATTTGTGAGAGAGGGAAGGCAATCTAAAATCTAGTCCTGTATCATTGGCCTAACATAACTTAATATCAAATAACAACGAGGAACATGATAATGGTACATGTAGACCTATAGCCATTAACAAATCTTTCTGGTTCAAATGTATCTTCTTTATATTTGGGGCTCACATATCTTTTTTTTTTTTATGGCTTGAGTTTACTTAAACCTTAAGATCTCTAAAAGATTAAATTCCTAAATTTAATCTAGCTCAATTCAGTAATTATTTATTAATTATTTGTGTCAGGCATTGTTTTATGAAGAAAAGAGACAAATCCCTGCCTTTATGGAACTTATGTTCCAGCACGAAGAGAACAGTCAATGAAAAGTAAAAACAAATAAGATGACTGAATAGCACGATTGAAGGTGGTAAAATGGCCTGGCAAGGAAACCCAGGACGGTAAGACCGAACATGTGAGTTATAATTTTGAATAGAGTAGTTAGGGTAGTCCTCACTAAAATGGTGTCTTTTAAGCAAAGTCTGAAAGGAAGTAAGGGAGTGAACCATGTGCCTAAGTGGGGAAAGAACATTTCACATAGAAGAGGAAGAGCAAAGACTCCAAGGTAGAAGTAGTGGTATGACTGAAGAACTGTAAAGAAGTTAATCTTGCTGAACCACAAATACAGAAAAAGGAGTAGGATAGGATATCAGATAGGTATAGGGGGGGCAGATTGGTTTTGCAGGCTATTATAATTTAATTTTAATCTCAATGAAATGGGAGCCACTGTAGGGTTCTAGATGGTGATATACTCTAATTTACTTTAAAAGGGTCACTCTACTGTATTGAGAACTGATGGTAAGACATCAAAGGTGAGAAGAATGAAGATGTTACTATAATAATTCAGGTGACTGATCATGATGGTAACAGTGAAGTGATTGTATCTGGATACATTTTGAAGGATATTTCTTGATAGGTAGTTGTGACGTGTGAGACCAAGGTTCTAGCCTTAGCAAGTGGAAAGCTAGAGTTCCCATAAACTGAAATGCGAAATGCTGCAGGAGAAGCAACTTTTTAGGGGAAGACTAAAAGCTTAACTTTGAATATGTTAAGTTTGGGACATCTATTAGATTTCTAACTGGAGATGTTAGCCGGAAGTTAACTATAAGAGTCTGGAGTTCAGGGAGGGAAATCTGGATTAGAGACAAAACTGAGGAGTCATTAGCATGTAGATGGTGTTTGAAGGTAAAAGACTGGATTAGAAAAAAAAAAAAGACTGGATTAGATCAGTGAGGGAATGAGATGGACTGAAAGACTATGAAGGCTGAACCTGAGGCACTCTATGTCTAGAGGCTGAGGAACTGAAGAAGAAATTACAACTATGAAGTAGGAGGAAAACCAAGATAGTATGGTATCCTGGAAAAATGTATATACACAAAAATGGAGTGATCACCTTGTCAAATGATGTGGACAGATCAAGTAAATCATGTTACAGGTGAGAAATGTCCACTGGGTTTAGCAACATGAAAGTCACTTGTGACCTCAATAATAGTCATTCTGGTGCAGCAATGGCTCTAAAGCCCAAGCATATCAAACTCAAGAGAGAACAGCAGAAGAACCAGACAGTCAACAGCTAGAGGAGTTTTTCTGTAAACAGCAAGAGAAGACTGGAGGAGCTGCAGGTGAGAAGTTTCAAGAAAACTTTGGATAAGATATGGATGGAAAGACCGCTGAATGCTGCTCTCAGCAAAGCATATCTTTTTAACCCACAGCAACCTGATCATTGTTCTCTAAATGTGCCATACACACATACTGTTTTCTGTATTTAGCCATGTGTTCTCCTGCCTAGAATGTTCTCATTCTTTAAGACTAGCTTAAACCTTACTTCATTCTCAATAAATACTTACTCTGCCTTGTGCTAGGTGCTAAGTATACAGTATAAAGCAAAGGACAAGGCCTCTAATGGAGGGGCCTTAGTAGACAATGAGACCAAAAAAGTACATGTATGTGTGTGTGGAGTGGGGTAGGGGTATTACAAAGGGGATTGCCATGATGAGATGTAGATTATGGCCAGATGGGTTACTGATGACCTCAAACCAGAGTTATTCTGGCAAAGAAGAAGGTACAGAAGCCAGGGAAACAGACTTCCCCAATGAGGCTGCAGATTATTAATAAGTGCAAAAGGACAACAGAAATTTACTCTTAAACATAAAGACAGAGGGAAGCCATGAGGATTCTAAGCAGAGATATGCTTTTTGAGAAACAACTCTGCATGCATGCAGTGGAGAGGATGGACCAACCTGTTGGGTTAGGTAAAATGTCCTACAAGCCAGAGCAGCCTCAGTGTTTAGAAGTGGAGAAGGAAGATGGTCTGACAGCTCTGGGGTTGGATGCTTCAAAACTGGCAGGACAGAACAAATGAGGGTGTATACATAGGTTGAAATCATGAACCAGGGCTTTAGAATAGAGAGGTAAGAATGTAAACCCATAGGGAGCTTATAGGTAGGAGAAATAGGAATCATCAGGAGACCAGAGGTCTGGATGAGGATGGAGAACAGGTGTAATATGAGTAAGAAAGACTTTCCTCATCATGTTAGAACACAGTGAGCTTGTCCTTTAAATTTTATTAGCAATTATTATTTGGACAATTAAGTCACTGGGGAACTACTCAAAAACTATCTTTTGACAGCTCTTCTACTATGGTCTTGAATTGGTTTCTAACTTTTCATAAAATTTATGTCTTGTCTCCTCATTTAGACATTATGTTCCTGTAGAGTATGTACTGTGGAGCCCTTCAAGGACCTAGTATGGTGCTCAATGATAGTTCAAAAAATATCTGTTCACCTAGATAACTGTTACTCACAGTAAGAATCAGGTTAAAGAGCTAGGAGCTTTAATGATAACAAAAAAATAAAATAAGACTCCCTTTCTTCAATCTCTCCAGACAAAGTAAACTCTCTTGTTTTCTGTATGCCTGTATAAGCTTGTTTGTGTCTTAAACAACACTCATCAAAATAACTGCACTTATTTATTCACATGTCTGTTATGTCCCTTAGCTGGTGAGCCCTGGAGAACAGAGATTGGACTATATTCATCTTTGTTGTCCTTGAGCTCAGCATAGTGCCTAATATATAGTTAAGTGCTCAGTTAATAAATATAAGCCAAATGAAATCATCCAGTTTTCAAACTTCTGCAAAAAAAATTTTATTGAAGTTTTCACCATGTTAAGAGCAGTTACCAACTGTCACTAAACATTATTACAATATTATTGACTTCATTCCCTATGTTGTACTTTTCATTCCTATGACTTAATTATTTTATGATACAAAGTTTATACATACTCTTAATCTCCTTCATCTATTTTACCCATTTCCCCATCTCTTCTCCCCTCAGTTTTCAAACATTAATTAAAAGTCGGCCATGTTTAAGACATTATGCCTACCTAATGCTGTGGTAGTAATCATTTTGCAATATGTAAGTCTGTCAAATCAACACCATTGTACACCTTAAACTGAAACAATATACATCTGTTGTATCTCAATAAAGCTGGAAAAAAAAGACATTTCTTAGGACTGTAATGAGGTATTATTAAGTACTAAATTGTCTCATTCAATATACGAGATAAAAAAAGTTCGTCTAAGCTAAGAATAAAAAAGGCAAGGAGGTAAGTACTTTTTAAAGACATACTGGCTCTTTGAGTGCAGGAAAAAAAAAAAAAAGAGAAAGTGTTTTGTAGATGCCAATATGCTAAGTGAAAGAAATTAGACTGAGAGGCTAAAAGGAATTAAATCAGATCTGGTCCATCTCTCCCCTCACCTCTCCAGCATTTAGGCCATTCCCATCTTCCCCCTTCTCTCTAGAATAAAACAAAACCACAACCACATCCACATCCACATGTGGCTATTTATGCATAAGCTTACTGATTATGGACAAGAGGGCTGAAAATACTTTCAGGAAGACAGCAGAGATGAACAGATTTAGGATGCCCTTTAATGTATCAAAAAAGGTGGCTCAAACCAACACTTTACTTGTTACTTTAAGTACAGACAAAAGGAAATGAAATAAATAGATTTTAAAAACTATCTAAGATACTGATTAGTGGAAATAAAGGTTAAGGTCAGCTGTCTATGTGAGCTAACTCATTTTATCTCTACGTCCCTGTCCTCTTGATTGCTCTGGGGGCGGGGACAAAAGGACACTGTCGTACAAAGACAGCACATCAACAAAAGCTGTTGCCAAGCCATGTTTTTACTCACTCATCTCCTGGAGGAGCCTAGAATGTTCCTGTCATGCATGTATCATAAAATATATCTAGCTTGAGAAAAACTTAGATGAGTGGAAAATAGACTTCTCTACATGATCATAGGATGTACACAGAAGTTCCTACACAAAATATCAAAATCAAAAACAACTTTTCAAAAGAGATCTGGAACTCAGTATTGGATCAAAAAGCCAGTGTGCTTATTGTAATAAGAATAACAGAAGTGGCGGTGACAGTAGTGTGATGGCAGAAGCAGGGGCAGATCTCTCAGTTGTTGAGTGTTTCCTCAGTGCCAGAGACAGGGTGTTTTATTAATGTCTCATTTAATCATTACTACAACTCTTTGAATTTGAGGATAATGCATTATCATACACTATCCAGGTTTAGCTATTTCATTACATTTTCTCTAAATCAAAGTGTCAAGAAGAAAAAAAACTTAGAAAATAACTTTAAAAAAATGGAACAAAATGTTACTTTGAAAATATTCTGATTTTTTTGTTGTTGTTGTTCTAACTTTGCCTTAGACACACACACACCTGATTTTCAGGCCACTATAAATATGCAGAATTTAATGGGTGTTACAATTTTAGTAAGTTTCCTAATATAGCCCTTTGAGGTTAATGCAGTTTTCTCTGTATTTAAATGGCTTAGCCTAGTGTCACTACTCTCAAATGGCACTAATCAGTTTAATTCTGATTAAAGGGACATGCAGGGCCATTCCAGATAAACTGTCAAGTCAGCAGCAACCTCAATCTCCTAGGAAAGCCTTTGAGAAATACGCCTATATCCTGTTTGTGGCTTTACGGATATCCCTTCTTATTTACAGTGTAGCTAATAGATATTTTATCAGACCAACTTTTAAGATAAAAGCAAATTTAAAGAAAAATATCTTTAAAATTTAAGAAAAAGTAAATATTATCAGAAGGAAAAGAAAGAAATCTGATTACTTTTTAAAAAATCTGATTTTTAAAATGTCTCTTCTTATTCTCTTTTTGATAAATACTGGGTGCTGTGTTAAAATATTAAATTAAAAAAATAAAACAAAACAAAAAAATATTAAATTTATCAGAGAAATCCTTAGCAATGTTTTTTGTAGCTAGTATAACAATTCCCAAAACACTTTCTCATTACATTCTTGTATGAATGCCATTTAACTTATGATATCTGGTTTCCAAAATAACAAACAAAAAAAAGCCATCAATTTACTCTTGGGCTTATTATGAATCCATTTCTTTAAAGTTTTAGTATCTGTATTTCTAGTGTCTCTTGATTATGAAAAAAATTACAGTGAATCAAAATGTTTAAGTCTTTTTAGAGGCTATAATTTATTGCACTTAATCTGATTATTTTTTAAAGGGACAGTCTCAAGAAAATCAAAGGAACTTTTGATCTGTAGCTGAAGAAAAAAGTCATACTTTTTACATGTGAAAAAAATAAGTTTTGAATGTTTGCCTACCAGAGTATGTAAAGATAACCTACCAACAAACTCTGTACAGTATCAAATAATAAATTGCTGATCCTAACTAAAATAATAAGGATTTGATTGAAAAATAACAATTAAGGTTATGTTTCATTTTACACTCTGGTTGTGTTCCTATGAAGTTTTACATAAGCCATATTTTGGAAAACAGAATATTATAAATGCTCAAAAGGCACTTTCTACCATTAAGAAGAACCCAATTTTATTTGTAAAGCAGAGTTAATGCCAAAGTTAATTGAAGATTTGAATTTATTTGCAGTGTTTAAAATACCATTTGTATTTAGGGTGCCTGGATGGTTCACTTGGTTCAGTGTTTGCTGTTAGCTCAGGTCAAGATTCTAGGACCTTGGGGGATGCCTGGGTGGCTCAGTGGTTGAGAGTCTGCCTTCAGCTCAAGGCGTGGTCCAGGGTTCCAGACTGAGTCCTGTATTGGGCTCCCCAGTGGGGAGCCTGCTTCTCCCTTTGCCTGTGTCTTTGTCTCTCTGTATTTCTCATGAATAAATAATATCTTAAAAAAAAGATTCTAGGACCCTGGGATTGAGCCCACAAGTGGGGCTCCCTGCTCAGTGGGGAGTCTGCTTCTCCCTCTCCCTCTGCCCATCCCCCTGCTCATGGCTCTCTCTCTCAAATAAATAAATAAATAAATAAATAAATAAATAAATAAAATCTTTAAAAAATACCATTTGTATTTTAAGAGACTAGAGCACCATATGCAGTCTTAACTGTTGTTCCTGCAAGTCTGATCTAGAATAGAAAGAGAACTAGAAAAATGCATGAACTCAGTTCTCAAAGAATGATATATTTCAACAGTAGTTCATCAACAGCTCCAACAGGCAAGTCACCAACACCTGAACTACTTTTTAAATACTTGAGACTGACCAAATTCTTATAGCAAGTTTTAAAAATTTAATTAATACATATTGCTTAAGGTATACTTTTCAGTATTTTTTTTAAAAGATTTTATTTGTTCATGAGAGACACACAGAGAGAGGTGGAGACATGGGCAGAGGGAAAAGCAGGCTCCCCACAGAGAGCCAGATGTGGGACTCAGGGATCTTGCCCTGAGCAGAAGGCAGATGCTCAACGGCTGAGATACTAAGGCATCCCGGTAAATACTCAAAATGAAATCAGTGACAGTATTAGTTTGAGTGTAGTAATGAAAAGCAGGATTCAAATCCAAGCCCTGTCACTTACTAGGGCTATGTGATCTCAGAGAAATTGCTTCATCTTTCTATGCCCCAATTTCATCACCTGTCAAAAGGGGAAAATAGCAGTACTTACCTCATAAAGTGGGTGTGCTGATTAAAATAAGTTAATATAAAGCACTCAGCATCATGTCACTACACAGTATTCAATAACTACTGAATTGTGCTATTATTATTGTTGCTCTGGGTTTTATTGTTGAATGCAACAAATGCCAAATTGTCTTCTTTTGTTGGGACTCAATAAAGTCAAAAGGGATAGAATGAAAATTTCTCATGAGGACACAGTAATGATTTCTCACCAGTTACCTGATTTGCTGTAATATTTTCACTTTCTTGTGCTTACGACAACTAAAATTACATGCATAAAAACAAGAATTGATGATGTCCTTCACTAAGGTATCAACACAGAGGTTACCTACCTGTGCAGCTCTTCTGTTTTGTCTTCAGTTGGACCTACGATTAGTAAACAATGGCGAAGGACAGCTGCCATGACACGGAACTGATGAGAATCACTCTACAGCAAATAAAAAAGAGGAAAAATTGGGGATTGAATGCCTTAATGAGGGAGTTTGGGGTATCACTACATCCCTTACATCCCTGAGAGTCATCATATGGTCCACCTGTCCCCCTGAACAGTCATTCTTCTAGCATACGTAATAGAAGTCAGGGTATTGTAGAAAAAGTTCTCAGTACTTAGTGAATAGTTACTGTCTCATATGAAGAGCTACAGTCACCTCCAGAAATGGTTAAAAACAGAAGGTGGTGATCTAGCTAGCATTCCTTATGGCATGTCAGGCAAAGAGATGCATGATCAATATCTAGGTATTTCCCATTGTTTAACCTTAAGATTTGATTCATCTGAGGATCTTTGCCATTTCCAGAAAGCCTAGATTCTTTTGATAGTATACTGTTCCAGTCTATTAATTATTATAAAAGTTCAAATAGATGTAGTGCTATCAGATATCTTAATAGTGGGTTGTATATCTTTAATGCCTCATTTCTGGATTTTCAAAATCAATAAATTAAAATCTATAATCTATCAACTTCATTTTAATAAGTCTTCTTAATCTCCTAGGTCCCCCAAATCTTGTTAATTCTTTCAGAATTAGCAGCAAGTGATGAAAAAATAATGATGTGAGTTTAATCTCCTATTTCCCAACGTTTACTCATTGGTATTAAAGACACATAAAGAGTCAGAGGGACAAACACAAGCAGTAGGAAATAAGCTAACTTATGAATAACCACTTAGTTTACCTCCTCTTTTTTAGCAAGATCTTGCACTACTAACATTTCCTTAATCACCTGCATCAAGGTCATATCTCTCTTCTTCCAGATTTTTAGTAATTAAGAAGACAGATAAAATGAATGATCATTATAATAGAGATCCTGCACATGCTATACTTCAGGAAGTCACGAATTACTTCAAAAACTATTTGAAAATTTAAAAATCTTTATAAAAAACTTAAAAAGTTTAGCATATAATTTATCTCAAGTCTGTATAAAGTAAAATATACTCATATATATATATTCATAGATGTTCTTATATTCACATATATAACTCAGCCCTCTGAGAAGATATGTCTTATAAAATCTAACAAACAATAGAGCCTAATTTCATTACTCATAATGCAGATGACAGTATTTCAAGCATAAAACTGTCATATGTTCAATTTGGAAGAGACAGAAGCCTCAGTGGCATAATGGAAAAAGCACCGCACTTGGGAGTCTAGAGTCTAGGTTGTGACCCTAGACAAGTCATATAGCTACTCTGAGCCAGTTTCCCCACGCATCTCCACACATACATGACTGTTAGGGTTATAGAAGAATTAAAGAGGATGCTATACAAGGAAGTGCTTAGCACTTGCAATGGAACATTTGAAGGTGAGGGGGAAGGATGAGGGAGGAAGGAAACAGAAGATAGAGCTAAAATGAGTGATCATGAAATAATCGAGTGTTGTGGAAGGAAGAGAGAAAAGGGAACAAGGAATCGGTGGAATGCCAGAGACACAAAGACTGGCAGGGTTGACCTGGACACCATCCCATTTGCCATCCATTTCTAAATGCCTGAAACAAAATTCTCTAATATGCAAATACACTTTTACTTTCCCCAAATTACATGAAGCACACTGAAACACATATGAAATTCTTCCACTTCTTAATTCTTTTTTTAAAAAAAAGATTTTATTTATTCATGAGAGACAGAGAGAGAGGCAGAGACACAGGCAGAGGGAGAAGCAGGCTCCCCACAAGGAGCCTGATACAGGACTCGATCCTGGACCCCAGGATCACGCCCTGAGCTAAAGGCAGATGCTCAACTGCTGAGCCACCCAGGTGGCCCCAACCCTTTTTTTTTTTTTTTAAAGATTCATCCATTCATTTTAGAGAGTGAGCAAGTGTGAACAGTGGAGAGGGGGACAGGGAGAAGGAGAGGGAGAGGGAGAGAGAAACCTAAGCAGACTCTGCACCCAGCCAGAGCCCCAGGTGGGGCCCAATCCATGACCCTGAGATCGCGACCACAGTTGAAACCAAGAGTCCGATGCCCAACTGACTGTGTTACCTAGGCACTCCTTCAATTTCTTAACTCTTAGAATATCATATTTTCCTTGGTTTTGAAAATTAAGTGGTAACGCACTTCCTTTTAAACTAGATTTTTCTGAGGCATCTGGGTGGCTCAGTTAAGTGCCGACTCTTGATTTTACCTCAGGTTACAACCTCAGGGTCGTGAGACAGAGCCCTATGTTGGGCTCTGCACTGAGCAGGGAGTCTGCTTGGTATTCTCTCTCGCCATCTCTCTGCCCCTTCCCATCTCCACGTACTCACTCGCATGCACACGCTCTCTCTCAAAACAAAACAAAACAAAACAAAAACCTAGGTTTTCCTTTATTCTAGATATCACAATTGTTCTCTTCTCATGATGATATTGACAAGCAAAACTATCCATTTTGCTCTTTACTTGCAGCTGTAAACCAAAAATCCTACTTCCTTCTGTCCCAACTTTTATAACACCAATTCCCAAGTTATACCTATGTCTGTGATGCCCTCTTTACCATAAATCCACTAAATTCTCTTTATTTTTCTACCCAAAACAACTGCTAAAATCCCTGGATTGTTTCCTCCACTATTGGCAATCACCAATTCCTTTTCATCTTTCAGGTCCCAGCTAAAATATTTTATTAGAGAAGCCCCTTCCTTGACCACCTTATCTAAGTAGGTTTCTTCCTTCATTATTTTCTATCACTGTATCTTGTTACTACCATTCCTTTCATAAAATCATAATTTGTAATAACACATTCATTTATATACTTGCATACCCATTGTTTTTAATTTTTTAAAAATTTTTATTTATTTATGATAGTCACACACAGAGAGAGAGAGAGAGAGAGAGAGGCAGAGACACAGGCAGAGGGAGAAGCAGGTCCATGCACCGGGAGCCCGACGTGGGATTCAATCCCGGGTCTCCAGGATCGCGCCCTGGGCCAAAGGCAGGTGCCAAACCGCTGCACCACCCAGGGATCCCCACATTGTTTTCTGTACTGATCTATTACCTTCACAAGTTTAGAGTGCATGTGTTTAATAGGTGTTCAATAATTATTTATTTCTTTATTTTAGAGAGGGAGAGAGAGAGAAACGAGAGAGAGAAAGACACAGAACGAGAGAGAGAAAGAGAATCCCAAGAAGGTTCCATACCCAGTGTGGAGTCCACATGGAGCCCACAGCCCTGAGACCATGACTCAACAGAAGCCAAGACCAATGCTCAACTGACAGAGCCACTCAGGTGCCCCCGTGTTTGAGCATTTTTAATGTAAATTATAAGTAAAACAAAAAGCGACCCAGTCATCAGTGGGCAGTTAGATACATTTTTACAAAAATGAGCATATCCATATAACCAGCATAAAAATGATCCAAAGCCAAGATCAAGAACTCCAGAAATCTCTTCATGGCCTCTTAGAATGATAGTCTCCTGCTCCTCAAGGGTAATCCTAACTTCTAACATCGCAGATTAGTGATTTTTGTTGTCATTGAACTTTACTTGAATGAAATAATAAAATACAGACTCTTTTGTGTCTGGTTGTGAGATTCATTCAGGTTGTTATGTGTACCCACAGTCTCTTCATTTTCATCACTTGAGAGCAGTGCTATTCGAGGTGCAGTCTATGGACCAGCGCTGGGCTGGTCCACACCATTTGCTAATGACCTGCAGTGCCACAAGTGCCAAAGGTGTGCATGAACACTTAAAGACTTTTCCAGTTTGACACTGTGTGTAATATTGTACTATATGAAAGTTTTATTCTGATAGCTAATGCAAAAAAATTCTAGTTAGGTGAAGAAAGCACTGCTGAATATAATGAATATATTACAATTTACTTATCTATCCTACTCGTGATGTTTCCAGTTTGGGGCTATATTCATGAAAACTGCTGTGAGTATACTTTCTTACATCTCATTTGCTGTGTCATAGGGCATATACATATGCCAAGCTTTAGAATATGTTCCCAAAAAGCATTTCAAAGTGTTTATACCAACTTATACTCTCACTACTTGCTCTACAGTTGTGGTTAACACTTGGTATTGTCAGCCTTTTAAAATTTAGTCATTCTTGTGGGTGTGCAATGGTCTCTTGATTTTATTTTGCATTTTCCTGATGACTAATGAAGTTTCATACAACTACTGGTCATTTGAATACCTCTTTTGTGAATTACCTGTTCAAGCCTTTTGTCAATTCTTCTATTAGGTTGGCTGACTTTATAACTTTTTCTGGATATTCTTGATAGAATATTCTGGATAGAGTCATTTATTTATAGATGTCTTAAAAAATCTTCTCCCATTTGGTGGTCTGCTTTTTTACTTCCTTCTCTTGATGAGCTCATTTTAATGAAGACCAAGCTGTCAACTTTTCCTTTAAGATTTGATTTTTATTCTGTCCTGTTTTAGAAATCTTTGCCTACTTAAGAAATGTATGACTTAAAGTCATGAAGATAATCTGTTTCCTTTTAAAAGCTTTATTGTTTTACCTTTCATATTTAGGTTCTCATCCAACTCAAATTAATTTTTTGCATATGGTATAAGATAGGAATTCAAATTCATTTTTCTTCCATACAGCCATAAAATTGATTCAGTGCAACTTATTAAAAAGTCCATTTTTTCCCAACTGCATTCCCACACTACCTGTGGCATAATCCAGTTGACTACATATGTATAGGTTTATTTCCAGACTCGACTCTATTCCACTAGTCTATGTCTCAGTCAAAATTTGTTGAATGAGTGCTCCCATTCAAGAAGTCTGGCCTGAATACTATTTCCTAGCATTGGCTATTCTGCTGTATGACCTTCCATAAGTAATTCATTCTGTCTGATCTTTCGTATCCTCATTTGTCAAATGGGGTGAATGCTCTTGTAGCACAAGGATGCTGGAAAGATTAAATATAATTGTTCTTTATAAAACATTATACAAATACAGTTTATATAACTATAATTTACTTGTTTCATCTTAGCTTTGATATCTTTAAGATATCAATATTCACTCCTCTGAAATCATATTATCTCCAAAGGTTGAGAAGAAAAAAAGTCATCAAAGATGAAGGGAGGAGAAAAAGAAAGCAAACAGGCTTGCTGTGACAGTGGAAATCCAAAATGAGATAACATTCAATTAAAACGGAGATTAAAAACTCAGGAAATTCTTTGAGATCTCGGGCAGCCCCAGTGGCACAGCGGTTTAGGGCCGACTTCAGCCCAGGGCCTGATCCTGGGGACCCAGGATCGAGTCCCACGTCAGGCTCCCTGCATGGAGCTTGTTTCTCCCTCTGCCTGTGTCTCTGCCTCTCTCTCTCTCTGTCTCTCATGAATAAATAAAATCTTTAAAAAAAAAAAAAGGAAATTCTTTGGGATCTCTTTATATATAGCCCTTACTTCTTTTTTTTTTTAATAATAAATTTATTTTTTATTGGTGTTCAATTTAGCCCTTACTTCTTAATTACAAATCTACTATTGTCCTGTTGCTTTTTTTCTCCTGTGCAAACTGTGGAAGATTACACTTTTGTTTGGTAAAGGTATCAATTTCCTCACATCTTTTCATTCAAAGTGTCAATGCCTGAGAAAGGGAGAATACTGCACAGCAATGAGTCCTAATAGGGTATTGTTACCCCAGGGTAGTTCTAATTTCTTCAAGAAGGTTTAGGAAACTTGTCTTATGAAAATGTAATTTCAATTCTATATAAAGTGAAAGACACTCAGACACAGAAATATACATACACACAAATTTATGCACAATTACCTAGAAATACAGCTATATCTCAGGTAGCATTTCATCATATGTTTCACCCTGGTCCTTTTGCTTACCTTTACCATGATTATTTGTCCTACCAAATTGTTTATGTTCAAAAACCTCTGCCTCCTTTGAGGCAAAGATAATATACTTTAGCTCTGCATCTTTTGCATCTAACGTGATTCTGGGCAGAGAGTAATAAATGCTTTTTTGAATTATTTACAAGGGGAGATATAAATGTTATAAAGTAGAGTGCTATAACTTTAAAATGGCTAGAAATCTGCTGCTCTAAACAGTGTTATTAAAGGTTTAGGCTTCTAGAGAATTTTTTAATAGCTTTGAATTTTTTTTTAAGATTTTTATTTATCTGAGAGACAGAAAGAAATAAAGTGAATGAGAAGAGAGGGGAGGGGCAGAGGGAGAGGGAGAAGCAGACTCCCTACTGAGGGGGGAGCCAAACTCAGGGCTCGATCCCAGGACCCTGAGATTATGACCTAAGATGAAGGCAGATGCTTAACCAACTTAGCCACCCACATGCCCCAACAGCTTTGGCATTTTAAAAGGTATCATAAACTTTTCCTTCCTCTCTGCTAACTCTGGACTTTTTCTACCATATATTTCTGTATATAACATTTTATTTCTCATTAAACAAATATTTATTTATTTATTTATTTATTTATTTATTTATTTATTTATTTATTATTTTAAGCAGGCTCCATGCAGGGAGCCTGATGTGGGACTCGATCCCGGGACTCCAGGATCACGCCCTGGGCCAAAGGTAGGCTCTAACCCGCTGAGCCACCCAGGGATCCCAACAAATATTTATTGATTGTCTATTCTGTCCTGGGTTCTGTTGCTTAGCAGAAAGACTATGCAGTGAGGTTAGACATACCCCTAAAGATCTAGAACATATTGTATTTAAAGAATCTATGCATTACTGAGGTGATTCTTATTTCTAAACATATAGAAAATATAGAGAAGAATAATAAATAATGTAACAAACACGTGTATATCTATCTGTGTTCACATGTCTGATTTTCCTATTAGACTGTTTTTTGAGGGCAGTGATGTTTTCTTCATCTTGTATCTTGTATGTCTAATGTAGAACTTGGCACATATTGGGCACTCAATGCTTATTAAAAAGATGATTCAGCAAAAAAACATGGCACAGCTTGAAGATTTATTTTGTTTAATACCATGTCCTCTTCCCACATTTCCTTTAATATCTCTAAAGTAATCATGAAACTATGAAACTAACCTTTTCTGTTACACTGTGACATTCCCAATTAATGTCTCATATTGGATATTCACTTTTTTATCTGACTCAAATTCATCTTTTGACTACTCAGAAACTTGTACTTACTGCTCTGTTCGCACTTGGTTGTCTAACTCTAAAATGTCTGTTGGTCCTTGTGTTTTCTCATTAAACTGCACTGATAACCTGGGAAGCAGAAGGGAATGTGTGCTAGGCAAGGGATTTCGAGAATGATGTGCTTTCCTCCATCAACAAAGAGATTTAGCAAACTGTTAAAGCAGGAGGAAGACAAGACCATTTCAGTGAACTTTTCTAGAATTGACTTCAGGCCCTGCTAAAGTAGCTTTTTGACCATCTCACACTTTTTACTACCTTTAGGAAAGAGAGAAAATGAGACAGGGACGGAAGGAGAAAGTGAGGGAGACAGAAGGGCACCATGTGGAAATAAGGCCAGCTCCATTTCCTACTGAATGGAAAGGAATCTCCAAATTAATCTGCTGATGATATCAGCAGGCAGGCAGGAATGTAACACTGAGATATGAACCTAAAATGGACATTGATTTTCTCTTTTTGATGAATTATAAATGAACAGTGATAAATAATACCTACTAGAACAATTAAAACCAAAACCAAACATCTCTATCTCTGTTAACAGTTAGATAAAGGTGATATGCCCCGAGTCTGCAAAGGTATAAACTAGCATTTTTCTTCTGAAGGGCAATTTGGCAATATATATCAAAAACGCTTAGTTTTAAAAAATACTCTAGCTCAACAATTTCAGGAATTTATCTACAAAATATTACAATAAGGAAATTCACCGTACTACTTTGTAAAATAGCAAACAACTGCAAACAATCTAAATGCCTACACATAGGGAATTTGTTAAAAGTTGACAGATCCTTATGAAGGAATATTCAAGTATTCCCTAAGTATAATAAAATGACTTCTGGAGATTATTTCTTCATAAGGATTTATCAACCTTTGGCAAAGAGGAAAATAAATCAGCTGTTAAGTTATTTTTGGTTGCAGAATTCTTTTTATCCTCAAATGATATCTAGTTACAACCTAAATTTAAAAAGAAAAAACTAGAACAACAACAAAGATGCTTTTTTGAAAGTGAGGGTGGGGAACCTGGAACTTATCCTACTCCTAGGAACTTTATGGCTTCAAGGAACATTTTGTAAACCACTACTCTTCAAGGACATTTACTGTGGAAAAAAGAATCAAGATTATAAAATGACTACATTTTTGTAAGAAGAAATTATACATATGTTTATATATTATACAATGAAGAATGGTTAGAAAGATACGCATCAAATGCAAACAGTGCTTATCTTTGAGTAGTAGGTTTATACGGGATTTGTACTTTTTTATTGCTTGTATGCTTTTTTTCCTTAGATCTTCTATGATGAGCTTTTTTTCCTTAGATCTTCTATGATGAGCATGTATTTTCAGTATAAGGAAAATAATATTAGTTATTTTTAAAATTAACCTTTAAAGTTGGATTCTTCTGTACAATAAGTTTTCAATATCTCTTTATTTAAGTTGGTATTTTAAAGTATTAACAATTCTTGAGGCGCTCAGTTGGAGAAAGATGCCATTCATCTGACAATCAAGGCATTATTAAAATCCAAGTAAATGGTCTCTTATTAGCAAGTTTCTCTGTATCCTTATTATAGATTTTCTCTATGCTATGCTGTGGGTACCTACCTCTCTATGCTCTGATATCTGGGTCTTTTCACATGTTGTTCAATTTCTGAGAAATGTCCATCTCCCAATCTTCAAATGACTATTCCATCATTCTCAGTTTTCTATCTCAGGAGATAACTTCACAGGTTTTCCCTGACTATGCTATGCATTCTCAATCATTGCACTATTTCTCTCCTAGCACTTAACACAATTTGAATTATATATTTGTTTACTTATTACTTGTCTTACCAACAAAACTGAAGGCAGAGACTATGTCTATTACTTGCAACAATGCCAGAATATGTAGCAATTGGTCAAAAATATTTATTGACTGACTGATTGACCAAACGTTTGACAAAATTTGAATTTGGAGACTCATGGAAACTCAACTGGTTTTTTCTCAGGGGCACCTGGGTGGCTCAGTGGTTGAGCATCTGTCTTTGGCTCAGGTCATGATCCTAGGGTTCTGGGGTGGGTCCTGGAATTGAGTCCTGCATCGGGCTCACTGCAGGGAGCCTTCTTTTCCCTCTGCCTATGTCTCTGCCTCTCATGAAGAAATAAATAAATCTTAAAAAAAAAAAAAAACCCACAAAAACCTTTCTCATACTCTTGCCTAAATGGGTTGGCAGGATCCTGTATTCAGTACTGTTTAAATTCCTGGTGACTTCAGTAATAGCCCAGAGTCACAATAACTGGGCACATTTTATAATGGCTTTATTTACTGATCCACAACTCAAAAGAAGCTCTTGGTCTGCTGAGCTGCCTACTTCAGGATTACTGATCCTTTCTCATGTATCTTTTGGAGAATAAACTTTCTGTAACCCAGAATGAGTAATTGCTGCTTCAACATCTTCTAAGGCTTCTTCCAGCCCTGCTATTAGACTAATGAAGGCTAATCTCAATTTACTGATACATATTACATGTCATTCTATACATATACTGATGTGAAGCCATTGAACTATAAACCCTTTTGGTCAGGAATCTGAACAGTGTGAGCTACTATTTTCAGCACAATTTAAATAACAGGGGCTCCAATAATGGCAAACCAACAGACTCAGAAGAGCTCTTGCAACTAAATAGAGAACTTAAAAACACCAAAACAAACAGTGTAAGAAAAATAACCATAGAAGGTACCAAATAAGCATAGAGACATAATATTTTAAATACTTCCAAATATTTGGTTTCAAAGCATAAATGGAGCATGTGGGCTTTCCACATCTTTTCCTGCCAAGTCTCAGGAAAAACTGACCATACTACAGTCATCTAAAACAGCTGTTAGGACTGATCTTCAAATATTTGGTTTCAAAATATAGACCTATTTGCACTTTAAAATTCAGATGCCTGCATACTCCCACTATAGCACTGCACTTAGATAATCCTTTCAAAGTAGGCTGCTGTCAAAAACAGATCTGTATTCATGGTGAGCACTCTTTCAAATGGACAGAGCAAAATGTTAGCCTAAGTCCTCAAGTCAATTGTCAGAAAAGATAATTTATTTACTCTGGCATCAAAATACTTCATTCATTCATTCATTCACTCATTTGTTTCTTTCTTGCTCTTTCTTTCTAAGGCAGGAGCTCAATGTCACTCATTGTTTAAGGTTAAAGAAAGAGGGTAAATGTGAAATGCTAACATTCTAGAAGAAAGGAAAAAAGTTTATGTGCACTTCACTTATAATTGTTGCCTTCCTTGAACTAAGTTTCTTGTTTAGTGTATTGTTCTTTTGAGTACTTAGATATAAACTATCAAATCTGCTTCAGGACCTTGTTCCTAAAAGAGTCACTTAAAAAAAAAAAAAAAAGATAGGTGATAGTACAACTCAGAAAAGTAACTATACTTAGCACCTTATGAAATAATAATCCATAATTAACTACATTGGAATTAAAATTTTAAAAATCTATGAAAAACAAAAAAAAAAGAAATAATAGCTCATTTTTATCCTATTTTTCTGGTGTTACACAAATGGAAAGTGAGCATTCATTCCTCCCTTGCAGGCAGCTCTATGGATGCCCCAGACCAATTAAATTACAGGTAGATAAGAACATCCTTCTCAACCTTACCTCTTTATGCACCTTCCAACTGTCTACCGTCACATTGAAGAGAGCTTTGAGGGCCTCAATGGCACAGTCTGTCTCCTGAGGTGAGAGAGGAGGTCCATTATGGTCTATGGCCGATTCATATTCATCGGTCCACTTGATGCTAAAGGCACTTTCCAAGATCTGGGTCAGCAGCGGTAGTCCCTGGAGCTCATAGCGCAATTGTGATCTGATGTCGGTGTGCAAAAGTGATAGGAGGAAGAGCAAGCGCAAGTCAAAGCACTTAATGTCATTGATAAACTTTCGGTCCTTGCACTTTCTCAGGAGGTTACAGAGCTTTGCAGCAAGATTAAGTTCCAGACTAAGCTGCTGTGCCATCTGACTGTTGAACACTATGTTACACAGACATTTTAATGACTCCACAATAACTGGGAACTCTGACACCTTCTCCAAAGAATCATCCGACTCATTTAGCTTGGCTAGTCGCAGCAGTATCTGCATATTTTCCTTGGTTGTTACAGGAACTAAAATCTTTTTGTCTCTGGAGAGAATGCGGAGAACTTCCAGGCAGGACACTTGACATGTTGTTGGGATGTCCTTTGCAAGGATTTTAAATATCCCCTCACAGAGTTTCTGAAAAACAAGAACAAGTATGCACAAATCATTATTTGGCTTAAATGATTTAAAACAGAGTAGTTCTCTTCCAATGTATGTAACATCAGTCAGATTCTGGCTAAAAAGGATTTTTACTTTTTTTTTTTTAAGTCACAGAATGTTAGAACTGAAAGAGATCTTATATTTGCTGCACTTCTTTCACTTATAGATATGAAAATTGAAGGCTAGAGAGGCCATAATGAATCAGTCAGGTCTTATATAACGTTGTTCTCAACAGATTTTTAATATCAGACTACATATAATATTAGGATGGAAGGCAATTAATCTGAATTATAGCTAATGGACCCAAAGTGTACATATCTATCTTGCATTTTTAAAAAAGTAATTATTCCTATCATTGCTAAATTTAGGAACCTGGTGATTCTTTCAAAATTCAATATCCAGCTTTCTTATCCATAGACTGTGGTCTGGGTCTCTCAAGCTCACACCTTATATGTGAAGCAAGCAGGTATAATAACTGTTCAACTGCTGACCACTTCTGTACCTGTTACACCTTATAAAAACAACAGCAACAACTAGGATTAACATCATATTTTACAAAGTTTGTATTAACCAATCATCAGACTTTAACTCTCTAAAAAGGGGCTATCTGTGGTTCGAGCATTATGATCTAGGCAAGAATCCCACGCTGTGTGTACCTTCTCTGTACATCCTAGTTGTACAGGTATGGAAGTACCAACTTTAAAGGTATAGTTGACCCTTGAACAACATGGGTTTGAACTGCATGGATCCACTAGTGCATGGATTTTTTGGATAAATACAGTACAGTACTGTATTTTCCTTATGATGTTCTTAACACCTTTCTCTAGTTTATTTTATTGTAAAATATGAATACAATAATATATAAGATAAAATATGTGTTAATTGACTACATTGGTAAGCCTTCTTCTGGTCATAGTAGGCTATCAGTAGTTAAGTTTTTAAGGAGTTAAAAATTATATGCAATTTTTTGACTGCTATAGGCTAGTGCCCCTAACCTCCATGTTTTTCAATGGTCAGCTACACTATGTTTTCTAGATGGAAGTAGGAAGGAGATTAACATTACAAGCTGAAAAAATCTTATAACAATGTCAACTCTATCCCTGCCATCTCTGATAACTACAAGGGACTTTCATTTAATCTTATTATCATCACTAAAACATTTTAAAAATGAACACAAGTTTGCGGGTAAATATAATGTGCCCATTATAAAAATATAAAAAACAGAAAGTTTTCTCCAATTTCTGATCTTTCACATCTAAGACAAAAAAAGACTCAAAAAACAAAAAACAAAACCAAACCACATTCTATATACTATTTCCAATGAAGTATATTTCTGGGAGTGGAGTCAGATAACCCTTGCTCCCACATAACTTTACTCAGGAGAGAAATCATCTGTGTTACTGTTTAAGTTAAGAAACATGTAATAGGGCAGCCCAGGTGGCTCAGCGGTTTAGCGCCACCTTCAGTCCAGGGTGTGATCCCGGAGACCCGGAATCGAGTCCCACATCAGGCTCCCTGCATTGGGCCTGCTTCTCCCTCTCCCTCTCTCTCTCTCTCTCTCTCTCTCTTTCTCTGTCTCTATGAATAAATAAATAAAATCTTAAAAAAAAGAAACATGTAATAAATAAGGTATTATAAAATATTATATATGTGAATTTGGAGTTGTACGTATCTAATTAAAAAGACATCTTTACTTCCTTTCTAAACCAAAGATAACAGCAGCAACAATAAAATCCCCCCAAATCTACAGACAATATGGGTCCTTTCTTGCTCCACCTTCAGACTCAAGAAAGAAAAAGAGCAAAGCATGAATTACAAACAGGAGTAGACTAGGCTATAAATCAAAAGGATTGAAACTCTCAAACATAAGAGGCTATACATGAGCGAGATTAGAGAGCCTACAAAATTTAAACTTAAAAACTATCTCATCTCTAGGCTTTCTGGAGATCAACTGGCAAACAAAGACAAGAGTTCTAGCTTTAAAGCACCATTTTCAATCATAGTTGTTCTTAAACATGCCATTTCTCTCTCTTTATAGATGTGCCTTACATAATGACCATTAGGTAGATTTTTGCTATAATTGTAACATATCTTGAAAATTAAACCACTTTTTGGATAATGACCCTTTCCTCCCTGGCTTTTTTTTATTATAACTCAAAAAAAAAAAATAAAGACATATTCAAAATATAACAAAAGTGATAATATACACTTATTGCTGTACTAAATATAATCATTTTTATTCAGAGAACATTATAAAGAGCAAATTAATAAATCATGTACATCTGGATGAAACAGAGAAATTTTGTTTTGCCTAGGTACACCAAGCCAGAAAACTGAAGAGGGAGCATTCTACACTTTCTCCATCTGCTGAGTACATGCTCTACTTTTGTGTTTCAAAGGTGCTCTTGTGTTTCACCTTTACTTTGCCCCAACAGCATTTTTCTGTGCTGTAACTATTTTTTTCAATTGATTTTACTCTTCCTAAAACATGTTCTCCTCTCTTCACTTTCCATAGCTCCTTCTTGCCCACAGAATGCAGTTGAAATGAGTCTACTGCTTCCTTTTCCACTGCTATCTCTGTCACCCACCGTTCCCCTGATTTTTCAAGTGTTCCAAACTGACTCCTAGGCATCTGCCCATACGTCCTGAGCCTCTCCCCTGCTGCTCCTTCCATGGCATGTCCACCCGTCAGGAGCCCACTCTTTTTCTCAGGTTTAGTTTGAATACTGAGGGGGTTTATATGATTCCCCAGTCACTCCATCTTTTGCTATTTGTGCTTCCTACAAGAAATTTTTGCTTTTTGTGGAGAGTAAGTTGTTAGGGCATTTCACTCCTTTTCCAGGCTCCTTGAGAACAGAAGCTATGTTTCATTTGTAGCCATGTGGCTGGCTCAGGTGTGCTATAACTATTTTTAAGTGCAAGATAACCACAAATTCCCAACCTTAAAACCTACCACCTGACTCTCCAGCATCTTCCAAAGAATGACTTCTTTGTATTTCTCCTCCACCAGCCACCACTTACTATCAAGTCTTTTCTTCTTTTTGCAAGTACAACAAACTGTCACTACATTATATGTTAGGTACAGACTGTTTTTATTTACTTTGAAAATATTTATCTATACAAACTTGTTTTCATTGTTCAACTGATACATATTTTAATTTGAAAATTATTTTGGTACATTAGATTATCATGGAACCCAATTTTTTCCATCAAAATTAATGGAAGTATTTTCTAATTTAATAACTTTCACTTAGAGGTCTGGTTCTCTATAAAGAACTAAAATCATAAAGCTAAGACTAGGTATGCTTACAAAGTATAATGACTAATAATGAGTCTGAGATTAAAATGCTTTAAAATGCTCTTTTAAAATGCTCACTAGCTTAGCAAGTCATGGCTATTTCTATAAAATTAGACTGCACACCAGCATAAACTCAAGAGTAAGATCCCAAATGGTTCCTCAGTATTAATACTAGTACTGCCAAAAAAAAGTTTGCTCCTAAACTGAAACCCTGGAATTTACTATAGCAGTGGGTTCTCAAACTTCATCATGCATCATAATAAGCTAAAGGGATTATTAAAACACATTGTTGAACTTTGCCCCCAGTATTTCTGATTCAGTAGGTCTTGAGTGAGGCTCCAGAATTGGGATATTTAACAAGTTCCTAATTGCTGCTTATGATTCCGGAGCCACACTCAGAACCACTGAACTATGGTTAACAATGGCCTCACGTAACTTGGATGTTAGAGGGTAGGGGTTAATTGAGAACAATGCACTAGATAAGCATAGATAAGTAGGTAGAGTTGAAAGCCATTAGCCAATACCTTAACTTCTCCTTGACTGTCCTGATGATGTATAAGGGTGGCAGGGATAGGAATGGGATGTCACTGGTCACATAACCTTAATTATCTTAAATATTAGAAACTACTCCAGGTGTGAAATATATTACTTATTTAAGGTCAGTGGTCCTGGGCTTAAAACTTGTTCAACTTACCATAGACTCTAGAACCAGAGCAGTGTTGTGATTAAGGGCATAGGTTCTGGATTTAAATTTCTTGTATTCCAACCTTGGCTTGTCTACCATCTTCGAACAGTGAGACTGTGGCAAACCTGGCCTCCCTGGGCCTCATTTACTATAAGAGTTAAATGATAGCCACATGTATAGCACTTTGAAGAGTGCCTGGCATGTGATAAGTGTTCAGTACAGGTTTTACATAGTATTATAAGATAAAATCTCAAAGGTAAGATCCTCCAATCTGTTTTCTCAGGTTTCTCTTTCATGCTATGCCCCTATCAAACCCTCTTCTCTAGCTAAATTCCTTTCCAAATTATCTCACATTGAGCTCTTTTGCTTTCTTATTGCCTCCCTCTTTGCATCAGTTCTTCTTCCTCTTTGACTATTCAAGTTTTAACAATTCTCCAAAGATAGCCTTAAAATTCACTTTTGATATAATTTTTTTTCTAACCACTTCAGCCCCCAATATTCTTCCTGTCCAAGAAATACCCAAACCACAATTTGTAGCAATCATTTGGTACTCAGTACATTCTTCCTGTTAACTACTAAGAGCTCTCTGATGACAGAAGGCCTTTTTTTTTTTTTTAAGACAAAAGAAAATATATACTGCAGTGCCTTTGAATCAGAAAGAGCTGGGTTTAATACCAGGCTTTGTTACTGTGTGATTCAGACATGCTATTTAACTTCTTTGAGCCTCGCTTTCTCATTTCTAAAATGGGAATAATATCACCTATAGTGGATAAGGCTATTGTGAAAGAGACTCTAGGATTGTAGTAAGTGCTCTATAAATGGTAATTATTATGTTTTATTTCTTCATGATCATTGTAGCCCTTAGCAGAGCAACTTGCACACAAGTTAGCACCTAAAATATAAATGGGCTAGATTAAGTTCTTCAAATCAAAAGAATTAGTAGAGATCCATTAATGTTGTCTTCTAAGAAGGAAAGAACAGCAGTAAAGGCTATTCTTGTGACTGGACTAATAAGATGGTTTGCCCTTTTGGGTAAAAAAAGTCTTTTATGTGAGGAGCAGAACTCACATGTCTTCATATAAAGTTTTTAAAATTTATACATATATAGGTATGTGTGTTCTTTGTTTTTTTTTTAAGATTTATTTATTTTACAGAGACAGTGCACATGCACACCCGTGCACATGAGGGAGAAGGAGAAGCAGAGGGAGAGGATCTCAAGCAGACACCCTAAGTTCAGAGCCTGCTAAGGGGCTTGATCCCATGACCCATGAGATCATGACCTAAGCCAAAATCAAGAGTCAGACATTCAACTGAGCCACCCAGGCGCCCCTATCTATGTGTTCTTTAATATGTAAAATGCACCAAACTATTAAAGAAAATAGAAGGGATGCCTGGGTGGCTCAGTGGTTGAACATCTGCCTTCGGCTCAGGGAGTGATCCTGGGGTTCTGGAATCCAGTCCCGCATTGGATTCCCCACAGGGAGCCTGCTTCTCCCTCTGCCTATGTTTCTGCCTCTCTGTGACTCTCATGAGTAAATAAATAAAATCTTTTAAAAAATTAAGAAAATATAAAAAATATTCATAATTACACTAGCTAGTATATTTTATATACAGTAGACAGAAGGATTTATCCTTAGTCAATATACTTGATTATCAGTAACATATGCATATTACTTCAATACAGTTACAATCATCATGTGTTTATCACTCTGTGTCCTGACTTTTTAATTCTTAATTATCAGCATTTTCCCACAATGCTAGAGTACTTATAAAAATAATTTTAGGGCACCAGGGTAACTCACTCAGTTAAGCATCTGCCTTTGGCTCAGGTCACCATCTCAGGGTCCTGGGATAGAGCCCCATCTTGGTCTACCTGCTCAGTGGGAAGTCTGCTTCTACCTCTGCCCCTCCCCCTGCTTGCGCTCTTTCTCTCTCTCAAATAAATAAAATCTTAAAAAAATTTATGAAATTGATGCATTATTAAATGACTTCTGTTCTCAGTAAGCCTCTAGTATGATATACAGCAGAATCCAGAAAGAGTATTGGACTTATTACCATCAGAAGAGGTGGTCTCATTATTTTAATAATTATAGTGATATTGCTTGCTTATGTGCTGTATGGTTTACAAAAAACTTCTCATACATATCCTTCAGTCTAAGAAATGCTCATTAAACACTTACTAAATTATAACCTACGGACACTTAACTAAGAAGTGGAAGGCCAGGGGCAGCCCGGGTGGCTCAGGGGTTTAGCACCGCCTTCAGCCCAGGGCCTGATCCTGGAGTGCTGGGATTGAGTCCCACGTCAGGCTCCCTACATGGAGCCTACTTCTCCTTCTGCCTGTGTCTCTGTCTCTGTCTCTGTCTCTCTCTCTCTGTGTGTCTCATGAATAAATAAATAAAATCTTAAAAAAAAAAAAAAAGAAAAAGAAGTAGAAGGCCAGGATTTAATCTAGATCATCTGATTCCAATGTGATTTCCACTCCAAGTCAATGGTTGTACTGTTAGCTGTCTCTCATTTATTAACTATAATCTTGAGCATGACTTGACACTCAATTAGGCCTCTTTCTTCATCTGTACATGCATTAAGACTCTCTAAGGCAGTGCTTGCTTCAGCAGCACATACACTAAAATTGGAAGACTCTCTAAGGCAATCTTCTAGCTCTAAAATGGTAAGCTGAACTATGAATCTTTAAAACTAAGATCAGCTTTGGCTTTAACCATGAAACAAGCAGAACATGCTATAAAGCATATATGAGCATTCAAATGATCTATCATGATTTACATAGTTTTAAAAGGTGATTTCTAAAAATATTTCAAAACTAAAAATCAAATTTTATACATAAAAAAGGTCTTTGTTTAAAATACAGATATCATAATTTACTATACTCTGGCAACCCAAAAGGTAAATGCTATTCAAAAGTGTCTACAGATTGGTGCCAATTCACAAACTTTGTTAGTACACTGTGTTGAGAAAGGTACACAGAGATAGGTATTAAAAAATGAGTTTGCATTTAGAAACATTTATAGTAATCTGACTTTGCTGTGACCATCAAAGGATATGATTATTTCTTTTAATGTTTCATTTTTTATTGTATTTTATAAAAGCACTGGTCTACTACAAATTAGGGAAAAAATAACAAAACCTTGACCACAATTAATTTAAGAAGCACTGTTCCAGAGAATGCATTTTATACTATATAAGTCTTCTTCCACTCTATAACCAAAATAGTAAAACTAACTCAGAGCCTAGAGTAATGAGAGAATAATACAAGTCTCATAAGTATGCCTATCTAAGATTTAGTTTAATTGCTGGGCATTGTATTGAAAACTGATAATTGTCCACCAAAATCCATTCTTCCCTTCTTATATAGTAACAGAACTGTGGCAAGGCCCACGACTGCCTAGCCATATGACATTCCTCAGCTGCTCTTTGTGGCCATATGACTTGACTGAACACTTGCCAATGGAATGTATGTGGACACGTTGCCTGCCATTTTCAGGTTTGGGTCTCTAAGACAGTGGGCATATCTCCTCCATTTTCTTGTTCCATTCTGCAGACCAGATCTTGGAAGTGGCAGCCCAGTATAGACTAAGACGATGCTCAGATGGTGAAGCATGACTTGACAACTTAGAAGGAAATAGGGCAACTAAATAAATTTATGGAGCAGAGTCACCCACCTACTTAACTAGAACTGATCACCTCAGAACTATACTTTAAAAGGTAATAAAACACCACTATTCCTTAAATCACTTCTATCTTGGGGTCCCTTTGTTGCAACAAGCTTAGCTATATTTATTTATTTTTTTACAAGCTTAGCTTTAAACTTAAATAAAACGCACCTTTCAAATACAATGTCTCATCAATACCTCATATACAGAACCTCTCACACCATCATTCCATAACTAACGGAAGTTACATTTCACCTCAGTGACTAAGGAACAACCCTCTATATCTAATACCAAGAGTTAGACCAAGTTGGCCTAGTTGTGCCATGGTTGGTCTGTATCTTCATTTGTTTATCTATTTATTCATTCATCAAGAACACACCAAGTATCTATTGAATAAATCCAAGGCAATGTCCTTGGTACTAGGTAGACAAAGGCAAACTTCCAAAGAACTTAAAATAGGTGAGAATTACAAAGAAACACAAGCCATAGATTAGTGTAGTAAGTGCTCTGATAGGTCTAAGCCAGGATTTCTCAGCTTCAGCACTACTGACATTTTGGACTGGATAATTCTCCGAGGATATGTATATTATAAGATATTTAATAGCATCTTTGGCCTCCACCCACTAGATGCCAGTAACACCTTCACACTACCACTCCTCAATCACAGCAATCAAAAATGTCCCCAGAAACTGCCAAATATCTCCTGAGGAACAAAATCACCCCCTACTGAGAATCACTGATTTAAATGTAAAAAACTATGACAGGACAAATCTAAGTCCTATGGGAGGGAAGTAGACCAATTCGGGAAAAGACACCCTAAGGAAGTGGCATCTAAGGTGAGATCTGAAACATACACGTTCAATTTCCATTCAGTCATTTAACAAATACTTGAATGTCTACTATATCATTGTGTTATATGATAGGTGTACACTGGTGAACAAAACAAACATAATTCTGTTATGTGTTATGGGGATGACAGTCTAATGAAGAAGATAAATGAACAAAAATTTACATGTTATGAGAAATTGACAGGATGGTATGATAGAAAATAACTGGATCTACTTCAGAGTGACATTTAAGACAATTTCTGATGGTGAGATGTTGCTAAATGTGTAAAGAAAGTATTGCAGGAAGAGCCTGATGTGTTTAAGGTCCTGAAAGTCAGAGTGGGTGATGTTAGTGGTATAGTGCTCTGAGATCTAACTGGAAAGTAAACTGGTACCAGATTACATGGAGTTTTATAGGCTATGATAAGGAGATTGGACTTTAAACACTATGAAAAGTCCCTAGAGAAGTTAAAGCAAAGAGAAATACAACTCAATTAAAAAATTTTAAGAAATCACACTGGCTGCTGTGTGGAAAATGGAGGGGAACAAATGCAGCTTCAACTAGAATGGAAGCAGTAGAGAAGTAGATAGGTTTGACATGTATTTTTGAGAAAAAAGTGACAAAACTCGCTGCTTGTGGGGGAGAAGGAAGCTTCTGGCTTGAGCAATCCAGTGTCATTTATTGAGAATGGGATGACTGGAGGAAGAACAGGTTTTGGAGAAAATTATGTATAGATACATTAAGTTTGCAATGCCTACAAAGATGTCAAGTAGAAAGCTGAATGTATGTGGTGAAGCCTTAAGCAGTCATCAGGGCTCTGTCTTCTCTAGGAGTAAGTGCTTGGAAGTATAGGAATAGATCACTTAGAGTAAAATAAATAAAAAATAGAGGGACTAAGATAGAGTGCTAAAAAATGCCACAACTGAGAGAGGCTCAGAGGAGGAGAACCTGATAAGAGAGATCAGAGTTGTACTTAGAAGAGGAAATTTAGGAGTGTGGTATCCTGAAGACAAGATAGGACAGTATTTTATAGAGGGAATAGTCAACTATTTCAAATCTGATGAAAGATCAAGTAGCATAATGATTTGGCAATGCTAGATCACCAATGACTTTCATAAAAGCAGTTTCTGCAAAGTATTTGGGAGATGAGGAGTGCAGAGAGAAATACATACCTTTCAATACATGTGACTATAGGAAACAAATAGGACAGTAATAAGAGGGATTATAAGATCAAGAGAGGTTTTATTGTTTTTTGTTTTTTGTTTAAAGAGAGGATATACTAGTCCATGTCTGTATGATGAAGAGAACGAAGTGTTGGAATTAATCCAGAGGGAAATGGGGAACTTTTTGCAAGGGGATGACATCTGATCTGTGTTTTGGATTATCATCCTGATGGTAATAATGGAGAATGCACAAGAAAGGGAACAGAGTCAGAAATAAGGTGAAAGGGGATACCTGGGTGGATCAGCAGTTTAGCGTCTACCTTTGGCCCAGGGCATGATCCTGGGGTCCCAGGATCGAGTCCTGCATCAGGCTCCCTGCATGGAGCCTGCTTCTCCCTCTGCCTGTGTCTCTGCCTCTCTCTCTGTGTGTCTCTTATGAGTAAATAAATAAATAATCTTTTAAAAAAAGAAAAAAAAAAAGAAATAAGGTGAAAAATGATGGTGGTGTGAACTAAGGCAGAGAAATAGAAAGCTACGAGATTTTTAAGGGATGCTTAGCTGGCTTAGTTGGTAGAGCATGTGATTCTTGATCTTGGGTCCTGAGTTCAAGCCCCACAATGGGAGTAGAGCCTACTTAAAAAAAATGAAATCAAAGAGATTTTAAGGAAGTAAAACTGACTGAATGATTGGTGGAATGACTGGATGTCAAGGGTAGAGGAGAGGAGACAAGGAGCCTCTCAGATTTCTAACTTGGACAAATTGGTTGATGGAGGTATCAGTCATTCAGGAGATAGGGGACTCGTTTCCTAAAGCTGGCAGCAAAAACAAAATGATATTGTTTGGTAGACATTTCTCTCTAATTGCTCCACAATGGATACCTCAAATAAAATACATCTAAACTCATTAACTAGGAAGGGGTCAGATCATAAGTCCCCCAAAGTCCACCTTTCCAAAACTCATATTCAACTATCTATTGTCACAATTATCCTTGATCTGGGCTGAGAAACCTACTCTCTACTAACTATGTAAATATATGTGCCTTTTCTCAAGTTATTTCCTATATTTGGAATGTCTTCTTAAACCCTGACCTTCCCAGTACTTTGCCTTGCATTTTCAAGGCAAATCTCATTTTTGTAATCTTTAGGAAGTAACCCCTTCTACCTCTACCAGTTTTATGGCACTTGACACATCTCTGACCTTGAATTATACTTTATGGAGACTTCGTATCTCTGTTATCAACTTTGAGGGGGCAGGATGTGTCTGAGATTATTTCTTTTTGTTCCACAGGTACAAAGATACTGTCAAATATGCTGAATATATACTTACACACATACATACTAAATGCGACCTTCAAAGCACTATGTATTAGATACAAAGTATTATGTCCAGATACATCTTTAAAGCTCTGGGCTTAATTCCTAGGTGCCATTTATTTATTTGTATGATTTTGAATAAAATGGTCAACTTTTAAAATTTCCTGATCTATAAAATGAGTATGATAGTACCTACTTCATAGGGTTGTTGGGGGAATTAAATCAGACAGTGTGTATGTGCTGCCCTACAAGAGAATAAATAATAAATGTTATTTAACATTATAACTGTAATGCATGCATTACAGTATAGTACTATCATAATATGCTTAGTAAGAGGCTACATGTTGTAAAGAATATGACTTTCAGGGGCGCATGGACAGCTCAGTCAGTTAAGCATCTGACTCTTTATTTCAGCTCATGTCATGACCTCAGGGTCGTGAGATCCAGCCCCATGTTGGGCTCCAGCCTGGGGGTGGAACCTGCCTAAGATTCTCTCTTCCTCCTTATCCCTCTGCACCACCCTCCCCCTGCTCATGGTGCACTCTCTTAAAAAAACAAAACAAACAAAAACACGACTTAAGACATCCAGAGTCAGTCTTCACTTTGCCTTTTTTTTTTTTTTTAACCTGTGAGATCTAGGCAAGTTATTTGGTCTTTCCAAGCTTTAGTTTCATTATGCATAAAATGAGAATAATATGAATTACAGTGTTGTTTTAGTAAACGAGATGACAGTACACAGTAAGGGCTAAAACTGTATACTTCCAAGAACAAGACCTATAATTAAAGATCTCAGCCAAGAGCAGTTATCTTGAAGGAGGCTTTTTCTGATTGAAATAATAAGCCTATATGTAGATTTGACATGTAATTTTCTAACATCAGTGCTTATCAAAAGGATTTAATGAACTGAGATTTTCAAAAATCTTTATTATTAGTTGGAAAATTCAGGTAAAGATTTATAGATTAATTTAGAATAAAAATAGGCCAGTGATTGGATAACTAAATCAAAATGAAACAACAGTGAACAAAGTGAACATTGCCAAAGACATAGACTAATGTCTGTTTTATTTATAAGAAACAGGAAAATGTAATAACTTTCCAGCTCAGGCTGGAAAGAGGTGCAGGGTACACACACAGCACAAGCACTGAGTTCAACTTGGCAGTAACCCTATGATAATTACAGGCCAGAAAACAGCTGAAGAGCCAAACAAAATGAGTGTAACTGACAGAATCAGAATATTAAGAGTTAGAAGGGGCTATAGTGATTATTTAATATTAACATACATTAGCAGTGCAAAAGGTTCTATAAAAAAGTGGCTATTGGGGAGAATAAGTCTGAGAAACTTATAAAGCTTACTAAAATATTAAAGATTCTCAGATGTACCATGGAAGAGAAATCTGTTTAATTTTTCAAAACTGATTTTTCCTTTATTTGATCACAGAATCCTTTTGAAAAATACCTAATAATACACTCAGGACTAGGGAATATTTCTTTTATTTTACAGATATGGAAACTGACTCTAAGAGAGGCTGCATTATTTGCTAAATGTAGCACAGAAAGCTACAGTGGGAAAGGGGACTCAGCTGTTTACCTCTCAGTCCTCCTCTTTTCTCATTCTACTGCTATCTGGTGATGTATAAGAAATAAAGCAAAAGTGGGTGTTCAACATTCAAAGCAATTCTGGGTTAAGCTAGGCCTGTGAAAGGAATTTTGAGGACTTTTTTTTTCCTCCTTAAATAGACTTAAGTCTTTAAACATGGTCTCATTTGTGATCACTTTTTAATTATTATTTAATGCTTCTGTTCTTCTATTTTCATAGTACTGAATACCTATTCTTAGAGTCTGCTACTTTCTCTTTAATAAGAATGGACTCCCGCCCACCCACTTTTTGTCTTTTATGTCTACAACATTAACCACATGCTTAATTTATGTTCTTGCTCCAACCAGGGCTCCTATAGTGGTGGGATAGGACCCTGCTCTTAAAATAAACTATGCACATTCATTTGGGAGATGTGGCACAATGCCAGGGATACTTAAAGTCACAGGACAATCCTAGTACATCCTCTTTAACCACTGGTTTACTAAAAGATTTAGTGGGGGTAGGGTGGGGAAGAATTTCTACATGAAAATAAACAAATATATTAAAACTCACAATATAATAAGTCACATGAATTTTTAAGATTAAAAAAATAAGTTATGAAAGGAATATTGTAGCTAGGCAGGATCTGTTGGATGGTACCTCCCTGGCCTCTCAAGGTTGTACCTACTCTCTCCTCTGATGGATGTCACTGGATATATATTCCACAAGGATCTAATTTTAGTTTGTAACTGGAGCTGAAGGTCAGCCACCTAAATCTGATAGGTCTAAACTTTTGCCCTCTGTGTACAGCACACGTGAGTGTGTGTGTGTGCATGCAAGACAGAGAAAGAGAGGTACTAAATTCTAAAATAAGCTTACTATAATTAACAGTTGAAACAATGTTGTCAGTTCTACAAGACAGACCTATTAAAAGTTTGTATTTTACAAAAATATTAAACAATCACTGACTCATTGCCAGAATTCTAAACTGTGCTTTTAATAAAAGTTGAAGAAAGGATTCTGAAGGTCAAATTTGGAATTTCTTTATAAAAAACTAAAGATGAAATTTTTTAAATGAGTACTCATGCAGTTGGGTCCATTTGATATTTAGCTTAATATTTTATCTGTGGACTTTTGTGGTCTCCCCCACACACACTTGGGAAGTGATAGTAATTCTCACTTTTTATGTCATGGATACTGTCCTTGTGAGTAAGGTTTTATCTCGCTTCCTAAATTTCATCTCTAGTCTCCCTTACTGCACATGTACATTTTTCAGTAAGACAATCCTTCTGGCTAAGTTCTATACCAGGGTAATCATGCCAAAAAGGTTGAAAAGAGAGTGCAGAGGAACAATAATTACGTAAGTCTGGCTCAAGTTTTTTTTGCTAATTAGCAATCCTGAGAAAGACATGTTGCATCATCAAGAGTTCATTAAGGGATAGGAAGACCACTTAGATGTAAATGGAAATACAAAATCAATCAGTTGCCCATCCTTTTCTGACAGAGGGCAGAAATGGGCATTTCAAACTTTTTATTTTTATTCAAATACAGTACCAGCCAACTCTGCTTCTCTTACTACTTAAGAGTTTTTTTTATTTTTCAGAAAGCCCTTTTCTCCACTACCTGTATTAAAATACTTAAGTATGTTTTACATATTGGCAAATACAAACGTATCATCAGTTGTTGTTTATTGTTGTTAAAAAAGACATCCAGAGTCATTATCTCATTTAGCCTTCAGTGAATTCTTAGCATAAGCTATAGTCTGGTTATGCAGTGTTCTAATAAGGCTGGAAGACAGACACTGTCATGACATATACCTTGTATCTTAGTGGCTAATACAGATCATGGTTCCACAGATCTCTAGAGCTCCTTTGCCTTTTTGCCTTTTTCAGTTTATCAAGGTCTTTCCTATACAGTCTCTTTAGGATTTCCTTGCTTTGCGTCCAATGCCATCTACCCTACAGCCTACAACTATTCGCTCTGTACTAACTAATCTACCTCTGAATCCCTGGTTCTCAGCTCTAATGGCCCAGGTATGTACAGAGGACAGTCAGGGGCGCTCTGATGGTAAGCTGATGTTATGGACTGAATGTTTGTGTCCCCATTAAATTCATATGTTGAAGCCCTAACCCCCAGTGTGTTGGTATTTAGAGATGGGGCTTTGGCGAGGTAATTAGGGTTAGATGAGGTCATTAGGGAGGGGCCCTGGTCCAATGGAGTTAGTGTCTTTATAAGAAGAAACATTAGAGAGCTAGCTCACTTACATATCCCCTCCCCTACTCTCTGCACAAAGAGGTCATGTTAGCACACAGTGAAATGGCAGCCACCTACAAGCCAAGAGAAAAGGCCTCAGGATGAAACCTATTGCTGGCATCCTGACCTTCCTCAGGAGAGAGCTGTACCTTGAGAGGCCAGGGAGGTACCATCCAACAGATCCTGCCTTGGCTACAATATTCCTTTCATACCTTATTTTTTTAATCTTAAAAATTCATGTGACTTATTATATTGTGAATTTTAATATATTTATTTTCAAAAAACAATTTATTTCTCTCAAAACTGTGAGAAATAAATTTCTGTTGTTTAAGCAACCCAGTCTATGGTATTCTGTTAATGGCAACCAGAGTGGACTAAAATAGTTGAGAAGAGGGACAAGAGGGAAGTTAAGGTGTCCCAAAGAGATAGCTATGAGATTTCAGAGATGCTCAAAGTCATAAGAAGACGCTAGTGATGTAGCAGAAAAAGCACAGAACAGACTATTTGGTTTCTCTCTAGTCCCTAGTACTACTATTTTCTGAACTTGGATCTGGAGCAATTTTGTTAATCTATCTGAAACTAAATTTCCTCATGTGTAATATAGAAATGTATCTATCACAGAGTTGCTATAATTACTCAATACAGATAATATCTAAAAGAACATACTGTAGGATATAATTCACCTTATATGTTATTTATTGGGAAACAGTACAATTGAAGTGAAGAAAGCTCTTGGTTTCAAGCATTAGCTTTGTCCTTGTGGCTATGTGATCTTGGGCAAATTTCTTGAAATCATTTGTGCCTCATTTCCTCATTTCTAAAATTAGGAATAACATCTAGGGCTTATAAATATTAAATGAGATTATATATTTAAAAATCTTTTGCCTGGGGTAGAGGAGAGGTTAATGTACCTTACATCATAAAGATGGCCAGATGGACAAAAAGATTGAGAAACATTAACAGGAATACTCTACACAGGCACAATATGGCTAGGAAATTTTTTTCTGTATTTGTCTTTTCATAGCAAAGCTACTTAAAAAAGGAAAATGTCAATGTTAAAAGCATAACATTGTAATTATGCATTAATTTTATAGGTTCTATGGTGTTCACTCAGAATCTGTAGTGTCCATTACTGAGCACTTGTGTACTCAGCCCCCATATAGGTACACAACTCAAAATGTTCCCCACTTAAAATTCAAGTACATGCATATTATTCAAGAGAAATAAATTCTAAGTGACAAGAAGTCTATTTTGGGTTGGGGAGCTAAAAGCTAAAAAACTCAAAAGTTGTTTATATATTAGGAAGATTGAACATATGTATAATGAATGAATAAGGAATGTAAATGTATTTCAGTGTATAGTGATTTAAGCTGTATTAAAAGACTGAAAGAATAAATTATGCAGAATTCAGCCAGAGAAAGCTTTTTGATAAATATAAATGTTAGTCAGTCAGTGGGGGGGGGAGGGGGAGGAATGATAGAGATGGTATGGCAGAAAGGAGGCAAGAAGACAAAACAAACGGTGAACAAAGGTAGAGGCAGAGAGGGACATGGATAAGTAGGGGGATCAACCAAAGCAGATTTAGAGTTCATACAAGTAAAAGCTTTCTAATAATTAAAACTATCTGACAGCAGAGTGGCTGCTGTGAGCTTCCCATTACTAAAAGTATTCAGAGTCTAATGACCCTTGGTGCAGGATACCTTAGAAGAATCACAGCACTGGAAGATATTCTGGGTCCCTTACTTTAGGTGTGAGTTCTCTGAGAAAGAGGCCTGCAAATATCATCACTGAAGGCAGAAAAGGAGACAGAGGACCTGGGTTGAGTCTTAGCTCTTCCATTCATTAACTGTGATATTGGATAAATCAACTTCTCAATTTTTCATCTATAAATGGGGAAGCTGGGAAAGTGGAGATGTCTGTTCAGTCAGTAACTCTTTCAGATCCCTAATTTTTAATTAGTCAAAGACATACATGTTCTCTCCTTTCCTTAGTACATGATCAAACTTTGTAAGGAAGAGCTAACTCCTAAGAAAAAGAAATTGTACACGACATACTATCCTATTCAGTCATACTGCAAAGCATGCTACTTTTCTGTTTCCTGTCAATGCTGATAATTAGCTCAGCGTCAAAGCTTTGTTTATGTTCTGCATCAAGTCTCAAATTTTAGAAGCCTAAAATCAGAAAATGAATAGAATCAATTCCTAAGCTATACAACAGGTCAATTCAATTATTAACGAGTGGCAGTATAGTGTAGCACTTGGGCTGTGAAGCCAGACTGTCTGGGCTTGGGTCATGGCCTCCTACTTCATTAGTTTAGGAAAAGTAATTTCCTGTATGCCTTAGTTTCCTTATCTGCAAAGCCAAACAACACCTACTTTATAGCCTTGTGAGGATTAGACATGTTAATCCATGTCCAATCCAATTCATACACTGCTTAGAATGATGATGGACAGTGTATGTTACTGACTAGTATTTAATAACCAGCTTTATTGAGATACAATTCACATATCATAAAGTTCACCCTGCTAAAAGCATGTAATGCATTGATTTAGTATATTCACATATGTATGACCATCATCATCATCACTGTCTCATTTTAGAATATTCTCATTATCAAAAAAAGAAATCCAAAGTCAGAAATAACTCCCCACTCCCCTCTTTCTCTAGCCCCAACACAACATCTAATCAACTTTGTTACTATGATCCGCCTATTTTAGACATTTCATACAAATGGAATCATACATAGCCCTTGTGTCTGGCTTCTTTCACTTAGCATAATGTTTTCAAGGTATATTCATGTAGCACTTATCAATTACTTTATTATTTTTCTTGGCTGAGTAATATTTCATTGCATGGTTAACATGTTTTGTTTATCCATTTACAAACTGAAAGACATTTGGGTTGTTTCTACCTTTTGGCTATTATGAATGATGCTGCTGTAAATATTCACATATAAGTTTTTACATGGATATATATCTTCATTTCTTTTGTGTAAGAAAAGGATTATACCTTTTTCTTATTATACCTCAGCAATTATACCTAGGAGTAGAATTGCTGAGTTTAACCTTTTGAGAAACTGCCAGACTGTTTTCTAAAGTGGCTGCACAATTTTATATTCTCACTAGGAAGGTATGAGGGTTTATTCTCCACATCCTTTCCCACACTTGTTACTGATTTCTATTCTAGCCATACCAGTGAGTGTGAACCAGAATCTCACTGTGGCTTTTATTTGCATTTCCCTGATGATTAATGATGTCGAGTTATCATTTTGATCATGTGTTCACTGGTCAATTGTGTATCTTTGGAAAAATGTCTATGTAGATCCTTTGCCATTTTTGTTTTTTTGTTTGTTTTTTAAAAGATTTTATTTATTTATTCATGAGAGACACACAGAGAGAGGCAGAGACACAGGAGGGAGAAGCAGGCTCCATGCAGGGAGCCTGATGTGAGACCTGATCCCGGGACTCCAGGATCACACCCCAGGCCAAAGGCAGGCTCCAAACCCCTGAGCCACACGGGGATCCCTCTTTGCCATTTTTGAATTGGGTTTCTCTTTACTGAGTTCTCTATATAGTCTAGATACAAGTCTCTTACCAGATACATGATTTGTTTTTTAATTTTTTTTTTAAGTTTTTATTTATTTATGATAGTCACAGAGAGAGAGAGAGAGGCAGAGACACAGGCAGAGGGAGAAGCAGGCTCCATGCACTGGGAGCCCGATGTGGGATTCGATCCCGGGTCTCCAGGATCGCGCCCTGGGCCAAAGGCAGGCACCAAACCGCTGCGCCACCCAGGGATCCCCCAGATACATGATTTGAAAATATTGTCTCCTATCCTGTGGGCAGTCTTTTCACTTTAATAGTGTTCTTAGAAGCACAAATTAACTTTGATGAAGTCCAATTTATCTGTTTTTTTTCTTTTGTTGCTTGTGTTTTTGGGGTCATATCTAACAATCCATTGCCAAATCCTGGGTCATGAAGATTTATCTCTGTTTTCTTCTAAGAATTTTATGGTTTTAGCTCTTAATCCATTAGGGTCTAATCCATTGAGTTAACTTTTGCATACAGTGTGAGGTAAAGGTTTAACTTCATTCTTTTATATGAGACTATCTAGGTGTCATAGCACCATTTGTTAAATAACTGTTCTTTCCCCATTGAATGGTTTTGGCATCCTTGTCAAAAATTAGTTGACCAGAGACATGTGTTTACTTCTAGACTCTTGATATTATTTCACTGACCTATGTCTATACACATATATTTATATTTACTTTGTCCTCATGCCAGTACCACACTATCTTGAATATTGTTGCTTGGTAGTACATTTGAAATTGGGAATTGTGAGCCAAGTTTATTCAAGATTAATCTGGCTATTCTGAATCCCTTTCAATTCCATGAATCTTAGAATTGGCTTGTCAATTTCTACAAAGAAGTTACCTGGGATTCTAAAAAGTAACTCATTAAATCCTAGATCAATATGGGAAGTACTGCCATTTTATTGAAAGTCAGTTTTCCAATCCATGGGCATGAAATATCTTCCCATTTATTTAGATTTTATTTAATTTCTTTCAACAAGGTTTTGTGACTTTTCTAAAAACTGAGTTATTTCCTAAGTCTGAGTTTTCTTAGTTGTTGCTCAAGGGCTTACTTAGCATATACATCTTATCAGAATCAGCTCCAGATTTATATTAACTTAGTTCCAACAAGCTATAGAAACATTATTTCTATATGATGCTATTCCCTTCTCCTCTTTTTGTGGCATTACTGTCATTATATACATCTATGAATGTTGCAAACCCAACAATATATCATAACTATTACTTTGTATAATTTTGTCTTTTAAAGACCCTGAGGAGAAAAAGAAAACATCAAGCATCTACTTAGATATTTTGTTATATTTGCCTTCTTATTTATCATTTCTGATTTTCTTGATTTGTTTTTGAGGATCTGAATTAGTATCTGGAGTCATTTCCTTAGCCTAATACAGTTTTGCTCTTATCTACCTTTGTGCTGTTTGGCAAATACTACATTTCTATATGTTATTGGCTCAATAATACATTATATACATATTGTTTTATATAAATGCTTTTAAAATCAGTTAAGAAGGGAGAAATATATGCATTTATATTGTCTTTTACAATTACAAAATTACCTTTTCCAGTGCTTCTTATTTCTTCATGTAAATTCAAACTACAGTCTAAAGAACTTTTAGTATAATTCTTATAAGGTGGGTCTGGAACAAGGTCTTTCAGTTTTTCATTTATCTGGAAATGTCTTTATCTTCCTTGCACTGTTAAGATAACTCTGCTGGTAATAGGATTCTTGATTGAGGTTTTTTTCTTTCTGCTATTTGAATATGTTATTCCACTGCCTCTGGCCTACATTTTTGAGAAGTCAGCTGTGTTTTATAGAGCTTCCCTTGTGATGAGTCATGTTTCTCTTGCTGCTTTCAAGATTTTTTCCTTGTCTTTGGCTTTTAGCGTTTTTACTAATGATGTATCTGTTTGTGGATCTCTTTGACTTTATCCTACTCAGAATTATTAAGCTTCCTGGATGTGTAGGTTGTTTTCCAATAAATTTAGGAAAATTTTAGCCATCATTTCTTTCAATATTTTTTCTTCATTCTCCCTCTCCTCTCCTTCTGGGACTCCCATTATATATAGCTGTTGGCATTAATGTTGCCCCATATTTCTAAGCCTTTCTTTACTTTTCTTTATTCTTTATTCTCTGTTATTTATCTTGTACATTCTCTAGTGTTCTACTGTCAGGTTTGTTTATTCTTTCTTCGGCCAGTTTCAACCTAATGTTGAGCCCCTTTAGGGAATTTTTATCTCAGTTATTATATTTTATTATACCTTTCAACATCAAAATTTCCATTTGGTTCTTCTTTTTCCTTTTAACAATTTCTCTCTTCATACTGATATTCTTCATTTGATGTGACATTGTCATCAACCCTTGCGTTACTTTTTAAATCATGGCTTCCTTTAGTTCTCTGAATATAATTATAATGGCTACTTTGAAGTCTTTGTCCATTAAACTCAGCATCTTGTCATTCTCACAAGGACAGTTTCTGTCACCTGCTTTTCCCCCACTGTATATAGGTCATTCTTTCCCTGTTTCTTCACATGTCTCATATATAATTTTTTGGGGGGGAACTGGACATTTTACATAATAAGTAGTAGCAACAATGGATACTGAATCTAGATCAAGATTTGCTATTGTTACTTGTTCAGTGACTGGATGAATTATTTTAGTTAAGTATATTTTCCCCCTCCCTCTCTGCAGATGTTGCTCCTCAGGGGGCTCATCCTAAAATGACAGTGGCTTTGGCTGGCCCCTCCTTGACCTTCTCTTTCTCTGACCACACCCAGCTGTTAAGTTCCAACAACTACCAGCCGATTGATCTATTGTCTTCAACAATACCCTGGGCATAAATTGCTCCACAAACTGAACCAATCTATTAGGGCTCCTTTGAAGGGATAGTCCCTGAGGTCAGTATTTAGAATTTGTTCTAACCACAGGAGGGTTCCTCCCAGCTGCCTCTTTCCCCTTTTCTCTCTAGCAAATTAGCCAGTCTTCTGGTTAGCCTGCATCTCCAATGACTATCAATCTCTCTTCAGCTCCTCCTTTCACCACAACCTGTCCCCTCAGGCATGCACTTCACACTCCATTGCAAATGATGTTGGTTCCTTTTGGGAGAGATTCAGGTCTCTGCTATTAGGTCTGCTTGTTCTCTAGACAAAATTTCTGAGCTCTGGTTCTGATGCTAGGGGGCAAAGACAATGTAATGTCATGCTTCTCTCTGGGTGACACCTCCTGGAGAGCTTGAAGAGGGGACAGAGGAATAGCAGTCCCAGCTATCCTCAACTTGCCTCTCCCAGAGTAGAATCTGCATTCCACAGGCCAGGGCAAGGGCAATTGGGGCTCCTCTATTTTCCATGGTTCCATATCCACGGTAGAGCCTGTCTTGTGTGGGGGCTGGGTGAAAGGAGGAGGACCCACCTCTCAGCTGCACTCACCTAGAATTTAGTCTCAGCAACAGGTAACTGGGGCAGGATGAGAAATACTGATCTTACCTTTCTACTGGAAGAGAGCCTTCCACCTGAGAACTGAGGAAAGAGAGAGCTCTATGTTCGTGAATTCATCAGTTTGGAGAATAGTTTCCATCTCACTCAACTAATGGGAGGAGGGAGCAGGTCTCAGTTCTAATACCACAGATTTTCACTTTTCTTACTGAGTTTTAGTAGATTTTCTTGAACAAGTATTTCTTCATTGACTCTATGTTCTTAGGAGTATTTCCAGACACTGTATGTATTTATTTATTTATTTATATTTAAGATTTTAAAAACATTATTTGAGAGAGAGCAAAAGCACAAGCAGGGAGAGCTGCAGAGGGAGAGAGAGGAGCAGGCAGAGAGCCCAATACAGGGCTCAATCCCAGGACCATGGGATTATGATCTGAGTAGAAGGCAGACACATAACTGACTGAACCACCCAGATGCTCCTTCCAAGACTTTAAATGATTGTTTTTAAAAATAATTTTTATCAGTTTCAGTGGGGAGCAGGCTGTAGAACTACTCATACTATCATGGCTGGAAGTGGAACTTCTTGTTGAGGTTTTTTTGTTTTTGTTTTCTTGTAAGAGAAAATGAATCTGAAACGCTAAAGTACAAACTGGAGATCTATTCTTATAATTCTGAGAAAGAAATCCTAAAAAGTGATCCAAAGACCTTATGTGGGCTGCCACATCTATGGCCTGCTAAGTCAGAAGAGCTGTTTTGTTCTTTTTCCCTATATTTAGTCTCTCAATGCCTTTGCAAACATCCAAAATAAAAAATGGAGTCTGAAATGAAATTTAAATTATTTTATACCAAATTATTAAACTACTATGAGGCATTCACCTTGATCTATGATACAATTCAGCCCTTCTAGCCAAGTTTTATGCCAGATCCCAGCTGGACACAGGAACTTTAAAAAGTAAAAGGTTTAGGATGCTTTTGGTTGTATATGTGTGTGTGTGACTATGTGTGTATATGTGTTTCAAAGAAATCAAGATGTTGAAAATGATTCTCTTTAAAGTTATTATCTTCTAAATAAGAGATGTACTTGTATCAAAGTATTCCTTAAGGTGAGACAATAAAATAAAATTTGAGTCAAATTTATAAGGCATATGAAGCTCATTCTGTTTTAGTGAAAACTGGAGTTTAACAATTTCAAGTAACTAAAATAAGCATAAAAGGCTTTCAGAGCAAGCATCATGCCTTGAGCTATTCCTAAGCATGGATTCACAGTATAGAATTGATGGTTCTGTCTTGGCACATTTCCTGAGGAGAATCTAATATGGAAATTTATCCATTCATTTTCTAGAGTCCACAATGGCAATCTTCAGTATGCAACTGTAGCTGAGAATGTGCCAAACCACACACAAGGCAAATAGCCAACTTAGCAACCAAGGTCTAACACAGGACCTGGCACACAGGAATTACTGAAAAAATATCTGGACTACAGAGATCTCTACTAATATGCCAAGCACATTCAAATCTGGCAAGAGGGGGAGGGGGAAGTAAAAAGAAGAAAATTTCAAATGGTAGAATGAACTTTTATGTTCATATAAATTTATTTCACACCATAAATTGGCTCCATAGGCAATATTATTTCCAAACTAGTAGCATTTTTAAAGTTCCCCTCCAAAGGTATATATAAGGTAATCAAAAAGGCTCAATTTTAAGGAAAATAAATGATTAAAAAGTATTGATCTTTGCTTATGCCTCTAACCACACTACTATAGAGTAGCATATGTAACATGTTATGTAATTATCACATTCTTAAATCACTATCATCTACTGTAATTTTCTTTTTTTTTTTTAATTTTTTTTTTTATTTATTTATGATAGTCACAGAGAGAGAGAGAGAGGCAGAGACATAGGCAGAGGGAGAAGCAGACTCCATGCACCGGGAGCCCGATGTGGGATTCGATCCTGGGTCTCCAGGATCGTGCCCTGGGCCAAAGGCAGGCGCCAAACTGCTGCGCCACCCAGGGATCCCCTACTGTAATTTTCTATTTAAATATAGAAAAGGGAAAAAATATCACCTACAGTAATAATATTCAGATAGCCACCAGTTAGTAAATTTAGTAAATTTCCTTATGATCATTTTTCTTTTTATAGTTATTACTTTTACATGACTGTGATCATACTGTTTGAATGCTTTTGTATCCATTTTTTCCCGTAAACAATATTATACTGAGATTCTGTGTAATTAAGAAAATATCAAAGTCAAACAATATGTACAAGTCATTGTAATTCTGGCCCCCATTCAATCTACAAGTTCCTCCATTTATTTAACAGGTGTTTACTATAGGTGCCTATTTCTGCCATCTGGGAGGCTGAAATATATATATAAAGAAAACTAAGCCAGAGTTCTTGTTCTTAAGAGTTCTCAACTCAGCAATTATCGTCTGCCTTTATAGAAAATGGGCTTATCTATATGAGTTTAAAGGTAATGAGATAAATGCTTGAAATTTGGCTATTTTTAACTTTATTCTTTTGAGGAAAATCACTACGTACACAAAGATTTATCTTAGACAACAACTGAGGTTTTCTATATATGATATGGCTGTATTCTTATCTCACAGGTGAAAGAACTGCAATTTTTTTACTCATTAAACGATATGTACGTTTCAACATTTATTGCAATTAGTACTCTTTATTGGTGTGGAGATCAGTTGTGTTTTAGAAGCCAAATATAAGAGCTTTCATTTCCTCAAGATGTAAATTTTCAGATTACTTCCCTCCATCCTACCGATTTGCATGGTGTATTTGTTTTGTGCAGGTAAACAATCACAGCCTAGAGGTAGAGGATATAAGGCAAATGCTTCAATAAGCGCAGGTGCTTATATCTAACTATACAATGATTCATATGCACCTGGAACTATTTGCATTATATGCAAAATAACAGTTGTATCTGACTTTACTTCTCTAGAAAAACTTAATCTCTCCTTTTTGGTAATTTCCTTTGCTATTTTCCAATTTAAGTCTGGTTGCCTAAATGGTTTCTCAAGAATAAGAGATAAAATAAGGTAGTGAGTCACAATTTCAAACCTTCTGAAAATACACCTCAAGTCGGAATGAGTGGCAGCTATGGAGCACTGAGCAGTGGCAGAACTGCACTTTACAATCAGAAAATCCATTCTCTATTTGAGGATCTGCCGTTTACTAGTTATGTGAGTGTTAGCAAGTTATCATTAACATAAGCCTCAGTTTTCTTATCTATAAAATAGGATTGGTGATATTCTCACCAGACTTACAGAATTGCTGCATTACTGTTGCAAAGTAAATCTTTGTAAAAATGCAAAGCACTACGTAAGTGTTTGGAATTAGGCCTAAGGATCATTAATTTATAACCATTTCCTAAAAAACACAGTACAATCATGTTTTATTTTTTGAAAGGTTCTGTCTATTCCTTTACATTTACTTCTAAGTGGTCATAAAACTTTTCAGAAGAAAGGTATGTTTTTCAGAAAGACAGCACCTGTAGTTAGTTTATCGAAAGGGGTGCTGCTGTTACCACGGAGCTGGTGACAGAAGGCTCCAGAGACACATTTAGGAAAGAGAAAGAATGCTAGGGCAGCAAAACAAATTAGACAGTAACTTGAGTTCCTCTTAATTTCAGACTGGGTTTAATGTCGAGACATGCCTACTATTCTGTCTCTCTACACGGAGAACCTAAAAAGCTGTTAGGATGTAGATCCTTTAGAGCATTCCGATAGTCTTAGGGCCTTACACGGAGTCACTAATGATTTTAACCCTTAGAGACTAAAATGATTTTGTTTGCCCATCTTTTTCCATTAATAAGACAGCTAACTAGGTCCCTTATTGCTTATGTTTATATCAGATCTCCCAGGAATCTACACATAGTCACTGAAAATAATACCAGCACAGAAACAACTGTCTCCAAAGATCTAGCAGGCAGTAAAAGACAACACTTTGAAATGTTAGGTTTTGCTACTATACTACAGAAAACACACATGCTTAAATTAAAACTAAATGGGAAATTATTCTCCATCAACTGAAACTTATATGGAGTATGGAGAATCTGTCTTAATGTGCTTATTTTGACCAGTAAAAGCACTATCAAAGATTCTAGTGTCAGAATCCCAAGGTACAGTGAATCAACAGATATAGTATAAATTCTCTCAAATAAAATAAAAATAGCAGCTGCCTCCCTAGCCTGAACACCTATCATGAATGTATCAAAATTGTTCTTTTTAACACCTTACTCCTTTTTTTTCATTTAACTCTCCCATTAGCACATACCTATCTTTCTCCCTCTCCCCCGGCCCCCTCTTTACTACATCACAGTATTCCATTATGTAGATGTACCCTAGTTTCTTCAAATGCTCCCTAATTGCTGGACACTTGTTAGTTTCTAATCTTCTGCTATTATTTACAATTTTCAATGAATAACTATGTTTACTTGGGTTGAAGCTATCCACAGAATAGATTTCTAAAAGTGACGTTGCTTGGTCAAAGGGCAAAATGCATTTGTAATTTTGGTAGATACTGCCAGTTTCTGTTCCATAGGAATTGTGCCATTTTGTACTCCCACCCAATGTGTGAGTACTTATTTCCCAAAGACCATTTATAAAAATACATATGCCTGGATTCCACTCAGCAAATTCTGACTCAGTAGATAAGGGGTCAGGCCTGAGCAGGCCTATCTTGAAAAGGCTCTTCAAACAGCATAACCGTAGTTGCAAATTAGCTCTACAAGGTACTTGAGTCTTGTTTACATTATTCAAATCCCAAAGAAAATCAGTAAAAGGCGAAAGATTTATGTGATCTGAAGAGAAACCAGAGTATCCAAAAGAAAATCAGACTTAAACCTTTACCCTTCAAAGTTTATACTCCATGTCACTCATTCAATACTTTTTGGCTAACCTACTATGTGCTGGGCATTCTAGATGTCGAGGATATAAAGATAAGCCAATAGTATCTATCACTGGAGTTTGCAGGGTCTATCAATGAGAGACCTCAATATATAATGAAGAGACAATGTACAAACATAATGTTAGAGATTTACATAGAATTTTATGGGACTATTGAAGAGGGATACTTCACCATACTTCACCCTGATAGAATGCCAGAGGAGGCTTCCTAAAGGAGGTGCTCCTGGAGCTAAGTGGGAATTAACCAGGTGAAAAGAGGAAGTAGTATATAAAGAAGGAGAGGGTATTCTAGGTAGAACACAACATATATGGAAAGTTAGAAAGAAAGCAGAAGGGATGCAGATATGTATGTAGCTGGAAATATTTCATATTGTTAAAGCATAAAATACAATAGAGAGTAGTATCTTATAGACTGCAAAAGTGGACAGACATCAGATCACTGGACATGTATTATATCATGTTAAGACGCTTGACTTTATTCTATAGGCAAAGAAAGTCACTCGTGGGTATTAAGGTTGGGAGTAATATGATTATATTGTTGTTTTAGAATTATGGACAACAGACTGAAAGGGCACATAACTGGAAAAAGAAAGAACAGTCAGGAAACTGGTACAGTAACTCGGATGAAGGTGTGAATTAGTGCAGGGATTAAGGAGAGAATGGATGGTAGGAATCTTAAGAGGTAAAATGAGTGAAATGTAGACATCAGGTGGGGGTAGGGGTGGAGGTAAAGGGATGATTTCAAGGTATTATCAGACTATTCCCAGCAAAGCACTGGTTTTAAGCTATTTTTTCAGCAGCAGTGATAGGCTTACACTGGTTCAGACATATTCTCTCACTTGGTCTTGACATTATTATTTTTTAAATATTTTACTTATTTATTCATGAGAGATGCAGAGACATAGGCAAAGGGAGAAGCAGGCTCCATACAGGAAGCCTGATGTGGGACTCAATCCCAGCACTCTGGGATCACGCCCTGAGCCAAAGGCAAACGCTCAACTGCTGAGCCACCCAGGTGCCCAGTCATTTTGCCCAGCAAAATGGTCAAGGGAAGCTAGTGAGCTTCTTCTTTAGCATCATGCTCTAATCAGCTCTAAAAGCAACCACAGGCAACCCCAAAAGGCAAACATAAACTACACGGTCATATCTCTGATGCACCCTTTAAAAAAATTATTTATTTAGGGATGCCTAGGTGGCTTAGTGGTTGAGCATCTGCCTTCAGCTCAGGGCATGATCCCCAGGGTCCGAGAATCAAGTCCCACATTGGGCTCCCTGCACGTAGTCTGTTTCTCCCTCTGCCTGTGTCTCTGCCTCTCTGTGTGTCTCTAGTGAATAAATAAATAAAATCTTTTAAAATTTTATTTATTTATTTTTATTTTTTGGTTGTTTTTAGAGAGAGGGAAAAGGGGAAAGAGAACCTCAAGCAGGCTTTAAGCCTACTGCAGAGCCCAATGCAGGACTCAATCTTAAGACTCTGAGATCATGATCTGAGCCAAAATCAAGAGTCAGACACTTAACCGACTGAGCCACCCAGGTGCCCCTCTGATTCACCCTTTCTTATAATAACTCCCCTACTGGTGAGGCTCTTGACTCCATTTTTCTCTATGCCTGTTAAGTCAGTGACCAAGACAATTGCTGACAACAATATAAATTACTGCCAGTACGGGGAACAATGTGTGGTTGAGGAGCAACAGCACAAGCAGCTGCTTTCCCAAAACTTAACCCAAAGCCAAGCTTCACAATATTAGCAATGCATTTTGGGCAGCTTACAGTTCTGCCACCAAATAAAGTCAATCTCTGGAGGTGAGAACACACGGGACAGTCCCCTCTGAACCCTTCCCATTCCCCTGATTTATGCAAGTATAATGGTCCTATGGGGATGGAAGAGGAGAAAGGTGTGTGTAATCCATACTAACCCTGGTACTTGTCTTCTTCTTAGCATTCCTAAAAGCAAAGTGAAAGGAAACCAAAAACTAAACAATCATCAGATGACTTGTTGTTCACTGTTTAGAGAGTCCATGAATGAAACACACACACACACACACACACACACACACACACACACCCCCCAAGGCTTACCTTTCTTTTATCTTCATCTGTTGATTCAAATTTGAAAGTAGCCCTATGCTGAGGGGGGAAAGAAAGGGAAACAATGTCATTTTAATTACACAGATTTTTCATTTTGGTTATGTTTAAAAACATGTCTGTAAAAATGTTGCATTCCCATATTGTATTTCAACATTCATATTAAAGCAGGAAAGGCATGTAAGTAAATAATTATTAAGCAGTGTAAAAGACTAGAGCAGAAAAACAGACAAAATAACAGAGTACTAAGTCACTAACTCTGCCTGAGAAAATCTGGATTTTTTTTTTTTTTTGAATGATTTGCATGGAGTATAGACCATTTGAGCTGGACCTTGGGGGATGAATAGGAGTTTGTGAGGAGGCAAATAGAAAGCATTCTAAGGACAGAAACAAAGGCTCAGATGTGTGAAAATATGATATATTTGTGAAATAAATAGGTCTTTCAAAGTGAAATATAGGACAAACGTGAGGGTACAGGGGAATGGAAAAAGAGGGGAATGGAAAAGTAAATTGGACAGAAATTTGGAAGGGTCTTCCAGTGTTGCTAAGACCCAATGTTGCTTTCTTTTTCATATGCAGTAAGAAATGATCAGAGAATTGTAGACAGGGAAGATAGATTGGTATTTCAGAGAAGTAATTCTCTAAGAATTAAGGTTTAAATATGGCTCCACCACTAACTAGTTGAGCAAGTAATAAAATCTCTATCAGTGGATTCCTCCTATGAAAAGAAGGGGGACCTATTCACAGAACTGCTGTGAAGGTTAAACAGCTAAGGCATATAACATACGACCTCAGTGCCTGGCGCTGAGTAAATATTCTGTAAATATTACGATTATAATGATGATGAGGTCAATGATATTGATGAAAAAATAATTGGAAGAGAACAGTGTTAGGACTCTCCAAATGATTGGCAACACTGTATTTTCCACTTTGTAGCTGAAACAGGATGGGGTAAGTTGACTTGCTCAGTGTCACATAAACAGTGATAATACCCAAAAACAAAGCACAAAATTTCGCATTCTTTTCTCAAGTTTTATTCAAGAGAACCAAGTGCTCTCATGAATCCTACGTTTTCCTTTAAAAAAAAATCTCCACCGAACACCTCTGCCTTTCTTTTGTATTTTTCTCATTGGCCACACTGACATTTATTGGCAACGCATCAGAAGTACACAAAGTACTCAAGATAGCATCATTACAGGTAGTTCTGTGTTGTCCGCTTTGTAGAAGAAGCAATTTTTGAAATTAAATGAGATGGAGAAATGCTGACAGAGAAGCAGTTCTGAATGTAAGAAATGGTCAGAGGGAAGACTTAGAGGTAAGAGAGAAGGGCCATTTGAAGAAACTGAAGAGAGGCGGCCTCACATATGGTTTGCAAAACAATTAAAATGGATGATGTAACATAGTAAGAATGGCTTGATTTTAAAAATTTATAACTGAACTGGAAAATAGGTGACAGGCAACCAGAGGAAGATTCTTAGAGAGGTGTGAACAGTAGAGCATTCTGGAAGAATATTTTGGACAGTTGCCTACAGACCAGATCAAAGGAGAGCAAGACTGAGGACATAAAGCCTTCTAAGAAATGGGCATCAATAATCTAGGTGTGATATTGCTGGCAGCAGTATAAACTGACATAAACTCTAAAAGGGAAAGTAGTTTGGTAACATATACTAGAAAACATAAAAATATTCATATCCTTTGATGCAGAACTTCTCCTAGGAATTTATCCTAATGAGATCATCCAGAAGGAGAGAAAAATATAAGCATATTCACTACAACGTTATCTAATATTATGGAAGAAAGAGACAATCTGAATATCTAACAACAGGAGACTGATGAAATAAACTGCCATGCATCCACCTGATGAAATATATTGCAATTAAAACAAAAAATAGCTAAACATCTCTGTAACAACATAGAAAATTACTTATAATGGCATCAAGTGGAAAAATAGTAAAACACCAAGCTAAATGTCTATGATGATAGTACCTGCATAAGTATATGGATGCATTCGAACAAAGGCTTGAGTGTTAAAATGCAAAAATAAAAGCAAATGTATAGGGGTGGTAGAGTTTCTGGTGATGTCTTTGACAAAACTTACTGTTGGTATATTATTTTTATAATTAAAAGGGAAATTTTAAAAATAAAAGATAAACAAATGAATGAACAAGGAAAGAAAGAAAAGAGAAGAAAGGAAAACAAGCTGTAAATTTGAATTAGATAACTCAGGAATTTATAGGGGAGGTTTAGTAAAAACTAACTTTAGATAAAGAAGCAGCAGACATCAGGTTAAGGTTGTAAACTGAAGCTGAGAAAAAGTCCAATACAAGTGAAAATAAACTGTACTTAGAAATCAAGAAAGCTATTTTTTTGCCATTATATGTGAAATATTAATTCCATAAGTTATCTGGAATAAATGAACCTAGTTGCCAATATAATGGTTTCCTAAACTTTCTCTGGCATTTATGGTAAAGGAACAGAGAAAGAAATCATCTTTTAGAAAGACCCGCATTAAGTTATAAATATATCTATTAAACAGATTCTACATAGAATTTATCTTTTAAGGTGATAATTTAGAAGAGTACCAAGGACTAAATCTTCTGTTGCCTTTAAATGCAAGGCTGATCCGGTCATAAAACCACAACATTAAAAAAGAAAGAAAGAAAAGCTTTCAAAAGTCCTAACTAGCATGAGGGCTTAATTCAATTAGAAAATATACTGGCATGTGAGGCAATACAAATTGAATTTTGAATGTGCCAATCTATTCAGAAGCTCAGCCCTCTAAGACTGTTTGGATCCAAAGATGTTGGCCTCTCTAAGGCTGGTTTTTTTTATACAATTTAGATTGTACCTAATCTATTCAGTACTTCTAGCCCTTATTCTATCCCCTTTCTAAGGCGGGAAGGGAAGGGAAGGGGAACTAACATTTCTGGCTGTAAATACCTTTACAGAACTGCTAACCAACAGTCAACCACCTCAGCTTTATGTGCTTAATTTCCAGATGAACAGGAGCAGCAAGTCAAATATAAACTAAAGAGTAAAACCATTGTTCAATTTAGAGACCAAGTAAAGTAGAAACAGCTGAGTGACACACCAGACTTAAGAGGACTCCTCCCCATAGATTTTATATCCTATGAGTAGGCTCTAAAAAGCTCAGGAGTCAGAAAGCACTGGGTTTGAGTACAGTTCCGCTGTTTACTAAAAGTGTGACCTTGGTCAAGTTATTCAACTTTACTACCTGTCAGAGTTTCCTTATCTTTTATGTATGGCACCTTGCACATAGCAGGTGTTCATTAAGTGGCCACTATTGTTATTATAGCATGGCCTGTGATGTGGCATCTAGCCAAGTACTGACCTATCAGCGAATTAAGAGTTATTTCACATTGTAGAAGATACATTAAAACAGTACTGATATAAGGGAATTAGCCTAACGGGGGTGCGGGGTGTGTGTGTGTGTGTGTGTGTGTGTGTGTGTGTGTGTTGTATGCTGTGTTTCACCAAGAGATTACTCCTAGAACTAAATTCCAGTAACTGAGATTATATAATCCAGTCTGGAAACAAGAACAAGGTATAACAAAGGAACAGCTCACTAAACATGCTCCTCTGCAAAAATTTGTGGAATGAGCTCAGAGTCAGATCTCATCCCCAAAATGGAAAGCAAAAAGTCCTCTTACATGGTCCACGATATTTACATACCCTATTCAAATGTGTAGTCTGCATTTCTAGAACTGTGTCAATATTAGGTCCCATTAATCAGATTGTTCTAGGACATAAATGAAGACCTCACTACTATCAGTGTCATTTTCCTCTTTATGAGGACTACTCTTGGAGACCTACCTATCTGCTTGTATCTTAAATAACTTTATCTTTAATTTGGTCATAAATTTGTCATATTTCCAAAATGGAATCCTGATGGAGTTTGATATGGAGTAATCATATGCCCAGGGAGCCTCTAAGGCCACCAAGCCATTTATCTGGCTATCATCATAATTGATGACTCTAGGCCTCAGCTTCTTCACCTCTTAACTGAAGGGGACAGATCCAGTTACCTTTGAAATTCCTTCTAGTCTAAATATCCTGTGATTCAAGGAACTAAGATACTACTGTACACCTTGGGGCCCTTGATCATTGTTTGTTCTGATAATCATAATGATGGCAACTAATCTCTCTACTAAATATGTTATCAGAACAGTCCTTGATGGAGGAGGAGCCTGAACAGCCTACACTAGCACAATCCATACCACCCATAATTAATAGCTCATTCTATAACTGGAGTGGAGGTGATTAGGACCTAATAGTAACCAAAGGAAAAAATGTACTGGTCCTGAAAACCTTTTTCTCTTCTATGCTCAAAAACATAGAATAGACAGGATAAAGACAACCTGACCTTGCAAAAAAAAACCCTGGATATGGAATCTAAAGACTAGGTCTGCTACTTCTAGCTGTGCCCTTGAGCCCACAGATAGTCACTTTGTCTTTCTGAACCTCAATTTCCTATGCCCCACTAAAAGAGAATACTGCTATCTCCCTCATAAGTTTTAATATGAGGATTCTATGTGATGACATATGAAAGGGTTTGGGATAGGTAATATTTTGTACACAGCAAGCACTCAATACAGGTTAACAGGTGAATTGAGACAAATGAAAAAAAAACAACCACTCTTCCTATTTGTTTTTTAATACTTTCCTGTGCTGGGTCAACTTGCATTATGCCCTTGAAAAACAGACAAGTTTCTTTTTTTTTTTTTTTTTTTTCTGAGATAAATAGATCTTCCCTCTCCCCAGAATAACAAGAGTCAGTATATGAAGGAAGAAGGCTTGAAAATTAAAGTCTCTATAACACAGTAGAAATTAGATGTTGCTACCTGGAGCCAGATAGGTAACTGTGGCTCTAAACATGGTACAAGGTATTTTGCTACGCTTTAGAAAATGTAAGGGTCAGGGGAAAAGAGAAAGGATAGAAGTATATTCCTCAATTTTCCTTTTTTTTTTTTTTTTTTTTTACCAAGCCACATCAACTCAGTGCTACATGTTTAATGCCTGCCTTTTTTGTTCAAAACTAACAGTTACGGGTTCTTCTTCAGTGCCAGGCACTGTTACAAGTGCTTTAGACATGTAACTCACTTAATCCTGACAACAAACCTATGATGTAGGTACTATTATTGTCTCTGTTTGACAAGTGAAGAAACTGAGGCACAACAAAGTCATGTAACTTGTCCTAGGCCAAATGAATGATAAGTTGAAGATCAGAGTCCAGGCAGTATGGCTCCAGAGCCACAGGACCTCTTGAGTACGTTGCTCATTAGAACTAAAACTCACTGAGTAAATGCCTCCTAGATGCACTCTGCTCAGTGTACAGCATTAAACTTTGGTTAACTTAGCTGCATAATAACTTCAGTAATATTATCCCTATTTTACAGATAAGGAAGCCAAGACTCAGGCTTAAAATAACATCCACAGTCATGAAGCCAGTAAAAGGCAGATTTTTTTTTTAAGATTTTATTTATTTATTCATGAGAGAGAGAGAGAGAGAGAGAGAGAGAGAGACAGGTAGAGAGAGAAGCAGGCTCCATGCAGGGAGCCTGATGTGGGACTTGATCTTGGGTCTCCAGGATCACACCTTGGGCTGAAGGCGGCGCCAAACCGCTGAGCCACCGGGGCTGCCCAAAAGGCAGATTTGAACCAAGATTTACCTGACTTTAAATTCTACCTTCTTTCCACTATTTAGAGGGAATAGCCCATTAAACATGCTCCTCTGCAAAAATCTGTGGAATGAATTCAAAGAGTCAGAATTCAATCTCAAAGTGGAAAGCAAAAAGCCCTCTTACATGGTCCAGGATATTTACATACTCTACTCAAATGTGTATGCTGTATTTCTAGAACTGTCCCAAGTTCTAGCTTTACTAGAGAAATAAAGGTAGCATAAAGAAATTTGTCCTCCAAATAATGAACAAGTCACTTTTTTTGTACATCATTCATTTCTGTTCTTGGTTAGATAGTGTCTCAATGCCCCATAATCACCTCTTATTCTAAACATTTTTCAAATCTGTTTTTCCAGATAAGGAAAATCAAGTACACAGTATTCAGCTACTTTTTCAGGGTTTCAGACTCCATATCCCATAGAGCCAGGCAATTTAATTCCACCTCCCCATCTTTATTGCCAGATCACTGCAATCACACTTCTCCTTCCTATTCATCTGTCTCCAAGATCTCTCTTGCCTTGAGGGGCAAAGCCCCACGGACAACATGAACCTCAGCTGTTTTCTTTGTATGGTAGCCCTACTATAATCAGCATGAAACATGACAGCTCTTTTCTGAAGGAGCAGACTGACCTGGTTCATGTCAAGTCAGAGCATTCTTAGGCGCAGCCCAAAAGTACTTCAGGAATACCACCTTAAATGATATACACTGGGCATTACAACTTTAGAAACATTCCCAGTGTGAAAGGGGAGCTGGAGATACCCAGAAACTAAGCTCTGACAGCACTTGGCCAGTAGAAACCAACCTAGAGGGAGATCAAGGAGAGGAAGAGATAAATTCAAGGGAGCAACTCTGGAGTTCTAATCAGTTTAGCCATGAAAAGAAGGAGAAATATTAAAGAAAGTGGTAAGATCCAGTTGGAGGTTTTTCAACTCCTCCCTTTACTAGAGAAGAAAGTTCTTATTTATTGCTGGATATCTGGCATATAGTAATTGCAAAAATAAATACTGATTGATTCAACACTCTTTCTTTTGAAAATCAGTTTGTAGTTGCCTCACATTTTTTTTGAAAGGAGTTATAAATCAAATTAAATGAATATAATCTTCACAATATGTACACGTATTCATTAAAAGAATTGTTCCTAAATTAGGCAGACATGCAACAGTAAAGCATATTAGAAAGTGAAGGAGCTAAGATACAGACAGAATTGAATCCATCCATACATCCTCCCAAAGAAAGCAGCACAGTACTGTAGATAGTGCAGTCAGACAACCTAGATTCAAATCTCAGCCCCATCTCTCAATGAATGTGTGGACTTGGGCCAACATTATCCTAAACATTGTTCATGAAATGGGGAATACCACCACTTTCCTCACAGGGTTATTGGGAAGATTAAATGGAAATCAAGCTGTCTTATTTTTGGATCTTCTCCCCCCCCCAGGGCAGAAATGGCACACTGGCAGCTCAATCATACAAAGTATAATACAGTGCAGTGCTGAACACATAGCAAACCCAGAAGGGGAAGCTATGAGTGGAAGCAAGTGAAAGGAAGAAAGATGCTTTATCTAGGCTGAGACTTGGTGTTGAGTGTATTTTCACCGAAGTGAGTCGTCAGTCAGTCATTCCTATTAAGTAGTCTTCTAAATGGAAGAATAAAGTTGTGATATGCTACCTTTTGAAGTAAGCATGTAAAATCCCTGGAAGGAAAAGTGATGGAGAGCTAACGGTTCTTGGAGAAACATTCAGAGAAGTGACTGGGATTTATAACAAGATATCTTTTTACTGGAGAGTTGTAAAGTGGAAAGAACAATGAATGGTTTGAAGACCTAGGTTGGAATCCCAGCTCACAAGTATGACCTTGGGCAAGTTACTTAACTGATACAGAATCTCAATTGCAAAACGAAGATAAAACCTCGCAGGGCTGCTGTCCAGATTAAATGAGATAATGGAGGGAAAGCTGTTAATGCGATACAAATAATAGGTATTATTAGGAGTCAGAATCTCCCCCCCACTTACAACACAGTATGTCCATGACCTTGGCGTGATTTCAGTTCTTAGCGCCTCGGTTTTCTCATCTATAAAATGGGGAGGAAGACACCATCTACCCTATAAACACTCTGAGAATCAAGTTAGACCATACATGAGACATCAAGCCTTGGAAATTGTATAGTGCTGTAGGTATACAAAGAACTGCCATCGTGGCTGATAGGTCTTATGCACGTCAAGGGCCGTGTTTAAGCACGGAAACACGGATTTTCATGCTCTACAGGTGAGGAAGCCTCGCGTGCATGTATGCATCCCCGAGTGGGGCACAGGGCACAGACGCACATCTACGGATTCCGGGGGTGTGACTTGCACGCTTGGGAGGAGGACCGCAGGACAGGCTGCTGGGCCGGAATCAGAGGAGTGGGCGCCAGAGTGGGGGCAGGGGGATGCAGGATGCACGGACGCGAAAGGCTGGGGGCACAAACACGCATGCCCAAGCCGGAAACGTTTTCGGGGGGAGAGCAACGCGCATCCCCGGAATGAAGGGGGCTGGGAGGGATGCGATGTGCAAGCCCCGAGGGCGGCCCGGGGGTGCTCTACCGCACGCCCAGGGCCAGGGCTCTTTACCTTATCGCTGTAATCCCTCAGGACCCGCTCGATAGCCCCCGCTTCGCCGGCCCGGACGATGTAGAGGGCGCGCTCCTCATCCATGGCCGCAGGTGCGGGGGAGCCGCGGCCGCTCTGCGCGCCCAAGCCGCTGCCTCCAGGTAAACGCCTCGCGCCCCCGCTCGCTCGCTCGTTCCCAGCTTCCTTCCTTCCCTCCTTCCCTCCCTCCCTCCTGCCTCCAACCCGCCAGCCTCCGCCCGGGCAGGGCCGACGTCACCGCCCCTCAACTTTCACCCCGCGACGTCACGGTCCCCCAGCAACCGGCGCCTCGCGGCCGCCCCCGACAAGGCCCAGGACTCGGGAGAGGCCGGACGAGCGGCCTGAGGCGGGGTCAGGCCCGAGGCCTCGCTTACTCTCCTGCCTCTCCCTCCCTCGGAGAAGAGTCCAGCCTTTTAAGTGGGCTCTTGCGGACAGAACTGTTCTCTCCTGACCCTCCTCTATGAATCATTCTCCTCAGCTGACGGGAGCGACCCGGCTCTTCCCCGCCCCTCTCAGAGCCGGCAGCTACGTGGACTACAATTCCCTGCGTTCGCGGGGGTCCTGCCTCTCTCCCATCTAATTCACTGGAGTGCCGAATGGCATGCCGGGATTAGTAGTCATCCAGCGGGAAAGACTTCCCGCCAAAGGCATGCCGGGAGCTGTGGTCCAGCTAGGGCCGGAAACGGGAGTCCCGCGGCGGCCGGAGGCCAGCGGCCAGGAGACCGTTAGGGGGAGGGTGTAAGCGGCGGCCCTGCCTCCTTTGTGCTCCGGTCGGAGCTGACGGTCCTGCTCTCCCCTGGCTGGTCAGGCAGGTTGACAGTCGCGGAAACTGGCACCCTTGGTGGGAACTGCCGGGCACTGTTTTAATTCCCTCTTTTTCTCATTTAGCGGTTTCGGTCTCTTTGAAATTCTTTCCTTCCTCCCCTTGTTTGCGGTCATGTTATGTATTCAGCTGCAGTAATGTGGGAAATTACAGGCAATTATCTGGATAAAAAAAAATTTTTTTTTTTCCTGCCTTAGCAGTAGTCGCTGCCACGTCTCGCGTGCCGCGGGGGCTCCGGACTCCGTGGCAGGTGGTCGCCTGCAGCTCACCGGATCCTCCCGACGCGGAGATTTTTGTGGGACCCAAGGAGCCCGGATAGGTTGAGTAGTTTGTCCTAAGTCACAGGGCTGGTAAACGGGGAATCCGGTTGAGATCCGGGTCTTTTTCCCCGGAGGCAGCCAGCTGCCCCGCGCCGGCCTCCGGGGGGGACCGCCGCCCCAGCGGGGAGGGGGCGCTGGCGGGCGGCGGGCGTGGAAGGCTCCCGTTTGCTCCGTGCGTCGCCCGCGCCGCCGCCTCGGTCCGTGGCCCACCGAGTCCAAGAGCGCCGCGGAGCCTGGGCTGCGCCGGGCCCTGGGCGCACCGTGAGCCCAGGGAAGCCCCTCGCGGCGAGCTGCCCCTCCACTGCTTAACCCTGTTCTCATTTTATTCTCGTTTTAAACGGGGAAACAGTCCTGGAAGAGGTTAACAGATTAAGTGGCCAAGATTCGGCAATTTGGAGACCGAAGGTGAACTCCGAGTCTACACTCTTTGCTCTCCCAAGCTAAGCGTTAGTGGGTGAATTTTCCAAGTAATTGCCAGTTCCATTCCAAGCAGCCTTTACCAAAACCCGTCCCGGATGCCTCTTGTGCCCATGGCTACCTCTTGAGCTGAAGAGGAACTTAGAGGGGACAGAAGTTCACTCATCTCCCAACTGTTGTATTTCTTGTGTGTGTGTGTGTGTGTGTGTGTGTGTGTGAGATTCTGTGCTAGCTCTAGGAGTCTGGAGATAAAAAGAATTATGGAATCTATGGAGTTTTTGGTCTTTCTGTGGGTTATACTTTTCATGCGGCAGACACTTACTGAGCGTGTTGTGTTGGTTGAGCCAGGCACTGGAGCAGGTGCTGTGTCCATAACTAAAGATTTTATTTTATTATTTTTTTAAGATTATATTTATTTATTCATGAGAGACACACAGATTGAGAGAGGGAGGCAGAGACACAGGCAGAGGGAGAAGCAGGCTCCATGCAGGGAGCCGGACGTGGGACTCGATCCAGGGTCCCCAGGATCACACTCCAGGCGAAACCGCTGCGCCGCCAGGGCTGCCCTGCAGAAAGATTTTAATCTATCTCTTTAAAAAAGTAGACTTCTTAGAGAGGTCACAGTATAATAAACTACATTCCTTAGGTAATAGTAATATCTTGCAATTGTTTTTAACAGTTTAGAAAATATTTTAATATTTTATAAACTATCTGAGTGGATCATCGAGGAAGGTACTGTTCCCATTTATAGATAAGAAAACAGTCCCAGATGAGCTAAGTAACCAGAGCTAGGACTCAGATGGAGAGCTGTAAGGTAACAGTATTTGGGTGCCTACTCTGTGTCCAGTAGTGTATCACATGCCTTTTGGGCAAACGTGTTTATTTTTGGAGCAAGGGCACCAGGACAGGATACTAACAAACATAAAGTATCTGAGTTGAGATGTTTCTTTTAAGTAGGGTCTTACAAATGTGTTCAAAATGTCTGTTTACCAGAAACAGGCTTATGTTTTTAGGCTCCAACCCTGTACTTCTAAAAAGAGATATATTAAAAAAAAAACAAAAACAAAACAAAACAAAAACCATGAAACCACATCAATTAACAACTTGGGAAATTGCACTTTAGTAATTTTAATTAAGCACTAATATTCTGATTTTATAAATCAAAAGGATCTTTGACTCTAATTCAAGTCATCCTTTGACCACTGACGAGACTCTGGTCCCAGAAAAATTAAGTAGCTTGTCCAAAATCAATAGTTAGAAGCAGACTCTGGGACTAAAGCCTAGACTAGCTAAACCCTGGTCGCTACGTCACTTTACCTCCCTGAATATTTAGTTATGTGATCCTTTCAGTGACTAGAGCTTCTAGTCTTAGCACTAACTCCAGTTCCTGTTGATTCTTGGGTGGCACGGTACCCAGGAATTAGGATTTAGAGCCCAGGTAATCAAAGCAACACATAATTATTCACAAATCATTGCTCTGAAAGATTGTAATGTAGTTCTATACATATATATACACAATGCTTTACTATTTTCACCTGTCTCCACATAGAACATCTGATTTAATCTTTCTAATAGCTGAAAAATGCAAGGTCAAGAGGACAGGCATTATCTTCCTTTTTATAGAGATCTTTTTTATAGAGAAAAGGGAAGTTCAGGGTGTTGATTAGCTTGCTCACAAGCAATCAGTCTGCTAATAAGTGGTATAGTTAAGGGCTAGAAGTGCTCTGGGCTCTGATAGCGTAAAATGTTATGGATCAGGGCCAATGAAAAAACCTGCAAATAATACTAGTTATTTCTTTTGGACTTTGATATGTCCTGCTGTGGCATTTCCTCTGCCATGACAATGGGCTAGACAGAATGTGTCAGACTGGTCTTTAAGGAGTACCTGGTACTAACAGCTTGTAAAATCTGAATCTTACACACTAATTTTTACACATTTTCTATAGAAGAAAGTGGAAATTTAAAAACTGAAAAGTTTGATTTACTTGCTATAGCTCTAGGACTGGAGTTCTGAGAATTCCACGAATTCAGGATATGACCTGTCACTCAATAGTCACTTGCCACTGTGTCAGGCTACTCTTTCAATCTCTCTTAAGTCACAGAGTCTTTAGCTGTAAAATAAAGGGGTTAGTTCAAATAATATCTTAGTTCCCTTTCAGTTCTAGAATTCTGTGATTCTAAGAACAAAACCATGTTAGATCATGCTCATTCTTTAGAAAAATTTATTAATAAGGGTGAGGTTGTATAAATCAGTATGGGCAAATCAAATACCAATGTGGTATATGCACATCATTGCTTGGGCATACCTGCAAAGATTTTGATTCAGTTGATCTGTGGTGAGGTATTGATAGCTGTAAATGCTTCCAAGTTAATTTGAGTGAGCAGCCAGGGTTAAGAACCACTGGACCAATATTTTGATAAAGTAAAACCACTGAAGTAGTTTTTTGACAGACTATCAAACTCATGTGCATGTGACTTGTTAGTCTTTGAGAATTCAGAATAATTTAACAGATGAAGGTGATTTTTAGTTCATTCTCTACCAACAAATCTCTTTGGTAGCAGTTAATTAACATGGTTTGTTCCTTTAACAAATATTTGGTGTTTAGTGGAACATAGCATTATCTCAGGCACCATAAAAAATAAAAGTGAGTAGAGGGACAGGGACGCCTGGGTAGCTCAGTGGTTGAGTGGCTGCCTTCGGCTCAGGGTGTGATCCAGGGTCCTGGGACTGGAGTCCCACATCAGCCTCCCCGCAGGGAGCCTGCTTTTCCCTCTGCCTGTGTTTCTGCCTCTCTGCGTGTCTCCCATGAATAAATAAATAAAATCTTAAAAAAAAAAAAAAGTAGAAACAACTTATCTTGTCCTTTGGGGATCTAAGAAACAGCCAGGCAATAAATGAATCTTTTCTGATAGGAAGGAAAGAATTGAACATAAGTACTGGGCAAATCAAAGCAAGATAAACATTGATGGGAAGACAAGGAAGCAGAGGAGGCTTCTCAGAGAAGGTGAATCATAAAGAGAGAATAGTGAAGAAAGCTAAAAGTCTTGGCAGATTGGGGAGGAGTCGTGGGGTGGGGGGAAGGACATGAGAGAAGTTTAGGAGACCAAAATCAACGAGACACTTATTGAGAAATACCAACTTGGTTAAACTTGAAAGCCATCAGTGGAGATCTAGTAGAGGTCAGTTGGTCATTGGGATAAGTAAAAGTTAAATCTGAGAGACATTTCATAATCAATGATGACTCCATGACCAGCCAATCCAACTTCAGTTTATGGCATGTTATATTCCTGAAAACGTTCTCTTCCTATGCCATATGACATAAAGGTAAATAGCACTGGGAGACAGGAGAAGTTCTGTGCCAGCTGGTGTCCGATCCTTATGCACATTATTTTAACTTCTCAGGATCTCATTTATAAAATTAGAGTTGGACCAGATGACTTCGAAGTTTTGTTTTGTTTTTTTAAACTCCTAAAAGCCTATAATTACTTGATCCAGCCTTTCGGCACCTTCATTAGGTTCCTCAGTCATATTCACAGTATTTTAATTGCTAAAATTGAACCCATGCTGCTAGTCCTTGGCAAACATACCCATCGTTGTTTAATATTGACTGTCCACAGTGGGACTCTCAAATTAAGCACACAAAATGGGCTCTGCCCTTTAGGAGTTTTTATTTATCCAAGAGCTGGAATGTGGGTCAGACCTATTTGCATCTCACTGGCTGGGAATCCCATCCAAAACACCTCTCGGGGAAAACCCAGCGCTTTGGGTGGCAATGCTGTAATATGGCAAAAGGCCCCAGAACTGGGGATTGGGAAACCTGGGTTTGAGTCCTGACTCTGTGTACGTCTCACAGAGGCCCATCATCTGTCAAATTGTCTTTAAAAGCCTTCTGGCAACCAATTTCTTGTAAACTTGAAAGCCAAGAGACTAGTTTGAATTTTTAACTCTGTCCCTGGTCCTTCAGGGATAAGTCACTCGCCCTCTTTGAACATTGATTTTCTCAACTGTAATGAGCATCATAATACTTCCTTTGGAGGATGTCAGAAGGGTCCAAAGAGATGGCTGTCCAAGTGGCCAGCACAACAGACCTGGCGTGGAGTAGCCACTGAAATGTTAGCTGAACTGAAATGAAAAATGCAACCTCCCTCGCAATGATGCAAAGATTCTAAGATAAAGGTCACGTTATTCCTATAGATGCACGAGCACAGGAATTTTGGTGTTGCTCATGTGTAACCACAAAAGTAATTCCAGCACACTGCTTTGGTCTTTAAGCCTTGAAGTTAATGACTTTAACACTGACATGCTTTAACATAGGACAGTGTGGGGATACTAATTAGATGTGTAAATAAGGAGTTTAAACGCATGCACACACCTCATATCAGTGTCTGCAATTAAGTGTCTGAGAGTCACACGTCAGAAGAAACATTCTCATAGCCCTTCTTCCCACTACTTCCTTTTTAACTCTTTATGCAGTAAAGCATTAATTTACTTACCAACATTTGATTAAACTCTTAAGGTTCAACCCTAGGAGGAGGCAGGAGTGTACAAAGGATTATTGTCATTCATCATCAACACATTTTAGTCTTCCCCTCCTGTTGCCTATGAAGGATTAGCATTTCCCTGAAAGGAGGAGGACAGAATAAATTGCATCTACCGCCAAAGAACTGCCAGCTCCTTTCAGCTGGGGGCACATACCGGGAGCTTTTCCCATATTAGTCAGCTTTATCTCAACTTTTGGGCAGTGCCTACATCTGAATTTCATGGGTTTCAGGGTCAGTCAGAACAGAATTGTAGGGTTGTTGAGGTCAGAGGCCACCGCTGTCAAAGGGTAGTGACCCGAACAGCAAGAGGTAGCCAGCCCCCCCCTCCCGCCCCCACCCGTCTCCCCCCCTTCAAATGACTTCATTCGAGTGAATACTTGGCTCATTGCACCTCCCCTGCAGAGTCTTTTTTCAACCTGGTAATAAAAATCCTCCTGTGACCTGGTATTTTTTTTTTTTACATTATTACTGATTTTCCTTTGTTCCTGTTTTTGTATAGAATGACCAAATCTTGGTCCTTGATAATGTACTGGTTTGTATGTTCCCTGGGAAATGACAGAGGGAAAGCTAGTATGCTGTTAACTTACAGGGAGTGGAATGCCACCTCGGGTGTGGGGGAAAGATCTGGTGCCCAGCTTAGAAACTGCCTTCATTTAGCGCGCACAAGAATTTCCCAGAACTTCTGAAACTCTTTTCAACCCCAGTAGGTTCTATTACCATGGTCAAGGTTGATTTAAAAACTGCAACGGCCAAAGGCGCTTAGGAGAGAGGCGTGGGGGTGGGGCGGAGTGGAGACAAAAGGAGGAAGGAGGAAGAAGGCCGAGTGCTGTTGTAGGAAGAGCATGGACTGGAGTAGGGCAGTTCTGTCTTCGAGCCCCAGCCCTGCCGCTCCACTGTGTGTGACTTGGGGCAGGGCTCGGCGCCTCCATATCTTCGTCTGTAAACAGCAAGGATTATGCCACTGATGTTGCAAAGGAAGTTGTGAGGAATGGAGATGGGGCATCTGATGATGTGCCCGGCACAGAGCAGAATCCAAGAAATGGGAACCTCCATAAATGAAGGCAGACCCATTCCAGAAATGTGCTACCTATCGCTGAGAGCGAGGGGAGGTGAGCGTGTTGCAGGCTCTGCATTCAGACTGGCACTCGGCCTTGACTGCGTTTGGTTCTCGCCCTTGGTCGGGTCTGCGAGGGGTAGCGCGGGCCAGGACATATTGGATGCCAGCCCTGGTGGGAGCACAGTCTGGCAGTTCCCGGAGAATTCACTCTTCTCAACTCTCCACGGCTCTTCCCTCCTCTCTGGTGACTATTATAAATACCAAGTGGCAGCACTGCAGCTGTTCCTGGGGCTGATTCTCTCACCCCTGCTGTCATGGTCAGACCTCATTATTTCTCATCAGAGTTCTCAAACAACTGGTTTTAGCTCTTGAGGCATTTTTGATGGCAAAGGGAGGAATCCGGCTGGGGAGCCCTATTTCTCCCGCCTACCACCTCTCTTCACCCACACTCCTTTCCTAGCAACAGCTCCTTTCTCAACTCTTGGGGCCCACATCTTCCGTCTCACCTACACTGGCAGCAGCAAAATATGGGGGTGAAGAAGCCTGGGAGGGGGTAGGTGATGTGCAGGGGGAGGGATGGGGGAAGAGCTTCAGGGAGGAGGCTGACGAAGCACAAAAGGTTCTGACCTCCTTGGAAGAAGAGGAAACCACAGGGGCTGTGTCCAAGCTGGCTCAGCTTGGGAGGCTGCCAACGAACTGAAGCAGAGAAGGTCCAGGTTAGGAGGGCAGGCGGCAGAGTGGTAGGGAGCTGGGCTGGGCTGAAGGGCAAACAAAACAGGGTCCTTAGGGAAAGCTTTGTCAGCTGCAGGGAAACCGGACAGCAGAGGTTATGGGGAGTGGCATTCCTCTCCACCTTGGCTGGACCAGAACCCTGACCCAAAGAACTTGGGGTGCACACTCAGGGAAGAGCCGTCCCTGGATCTTAGAGCTTCAAAGTAGAAGGGGTTGTTTCTCAACTTTGGCTGCGTGTTAGAGTTGCCTGTTTGCTTGAAAGCTGCTGATATTGGGGGGAGGGGGGACACATTCCTGGCCAATTATTTACAACTTAAAGTTGATGGGATTACTCTACTGGGCAGCCAGAGTTGAGAACCATGGAAGTCTAGTCCTTAGAGCAGGAATGCCCTTCCTGTGACATCTTTGGTGAGACCAAGACTTAATGTCAGTGCCACCTGACTTTGAAGCCCGTGAGGATGTCCATCGGTTCCTCTTAAGCTTCCAGTGATGATGATTTGCATACTTGAGGCTCTTGACCAAGTCTGACTCTGTTTCAGGAGACCTACATCAGTCGTCCCCCCCCCCCCCCCCATCTTTCTTTTCCCTGTAATAAAGGGAGTTGTTTATACAATCCCCTTCCCAACATTTAATTTTTTTTTTTTTTTTTTAAATCTTGTGATTCTGCCTTTCAGGGGTACAAGCTGTTGGGACCAACAGCCCATTTTGATTTTGCTCTTTCCGTCATCACCAGATGCACTTCAGACATTTTGACTGACGTCACGTGAAAGCAAATGTGAAGGACAGAGCTGGAGGCAGAGAACAGAGCAGAAGCCCACTAGCTGGGGGGGGCGGGGCGGTGAGGAAGGGGGTGCGTCTCGCTTGGGGGACAGTGTGTGGGCGCAAACCCCGGCCATGTGGGTACCAGCTGGCGGGGCCGGCCTTCCCCTTGTGGCTCCCCCTCTGAAGCACCACCCCGCTGCCGGGCCGCTGCCCTCTAAGTCGGCGGCCTCCTCCTCCTCGCCGTTCCCTGCCGGCCCTGGTCCATCAGCACACAGGCCGTGATCTGAGCTGTCACCATCCTTGAACATGCCCGCCTGAGGCCCGCGGTGAGGAGGGGACTCCTCCAAGGCCGCAAGGTGGTGAGGCCAAGATTCCCTCTCAGTTCTCTTTTCACGATTTCGGTCCCTCGGTCCATTTGGGTTGTGGAGCTTACTGAGTGGCACACAATTTTGATTGGTCTCAGACTGGGTTGCAGTCCCAGAGGGGCCCCAGATTCCCTCTCTTCCCGGACCTGGGGCACACTAGAGGCCTGACAAAGGGACACAGCAGGCTGGATGCCTAGGACACCACAGGCCTGCGACGTGGGTGAGCCGCCCTGGCTGCTGTTCCTGACTTCAGCCAGTTTCAAGCTGGCAGAGGCCTTTTCAGAAAGAGTCCTAAGGAGGGGAGTGTCCCTTTATTGCCAAGACTCCTCTGTTCTTCCTCTGACAAGTGACTGGCCCTACTCCCAGCTGCCAACCTTGCCCATTCCCATTCTGGTGACTGGCGAGAAACCATCAGAGGGAGAGAAGGTGCATTTGAGTCACGAGCTCACAGCAGCTGTTGTCTTTTCCAAATCAGATCCTGCTCAGTTCTGAAATGGAAGGTTTAAAACAATTGGGAACATGGGCCATACCCTCCGCTCCCAAAACATGGGCACCTTGCGTTCTGGAGCGCATACCCAGTGACCCCTGCCCTCGTGGAAAGCTGCCCTCTTCCTCCAGCGCTGAACTCTAGCCCTCGGCTCTGCCACAAAGGGGAGGCACACCTTCTCATTGGGATGACCACTCTACTCTCTGGGATTTGGGCCCCTATTGACTATCATGATTTCTGCCTAGAGATCTGTGCCCTGAGTGACCTTGTGGCTGGTACTTGCACATGAGTGTGGCTCATTTATGTGCTGCTGCTCTCTGGCTAGAAAATTTGGCGATGGCTTCATTTTTTCGTGCTCGGTAAGTCCGGCGTCAGACTGACTACATCCTTTCCTTTATGGAGCACTACCTTTGAACTGTAAGAGGGCAACAGGTCTGCTTGTCCTCAGGTTGCTGTTACACGATGACTAAATCTGACACCCCCCCCCCCCCCCCTTTCTGCAGACAGGGCCAACTAATACGTCGTGGCCAAGCAAACTGATTTACCTTCAGGCAGTGAAATCCAACATCGACTTTCTTTTTGTTGAACAACATAGTGAAATATTTTTAAGGGGATGCTATGTAAAATATATCATTTTAATCCTAAAATCATTTTTAGGTATAAATATGTTATGTAATAGCAAGGAAGAGCTCAGCTTTAAAAATAAATCTTTCAACATGCAAATTGAGTTGTCAAATTCTCTTGCCTTTTAGTTAAAATAGTCACTGCTGCCATTTCTGGAACTCTGGCTCTGAATTTCTCATAGATCCTACTCTTTAACGTTTGGACAAAATAGTCATTTTGCCTCTAAAGCCTCACTCCTCAGCCCTAGAATCAAAATGCAGTGCTGCAGATGAATTTGTTGATCCTTAAGTATTCAGGAATGTTACTGTTCTAGCCCAGAAGTTTATTAGTATTTAAAGCACTGCACTTGAAATATCTTTACACTCAGTGATCATTAAAGCATAATGAACTAAGTACCAGGGGACCCCTTAATGATACTGGTATTGACGAATAATATATCCTGTAAGAGCTGAAAGGTTCCTGCCCTTTGCTGATGCCAGCCATCGTGCAAACATTAAGACAAATCCTTGTATGTGGAATTGGTCCCCTACAGACCTCAGTTAGGCCATCGGTATTAAATCATTCGAGGACTGGATGTGTGGCATATCCAAATTTTAATGATTGTTTTATGACAAGATGATGGGGGAAGTGTATAAACACAAGCTGATAATTTTGTTTTGCCTACTTCCATATACCCTAAGTATTCAGAATGCTATTTATCTCTGTCTTTGTCTCTCTCTCCCACACACACACAGGTCAAATGCAAAATGAAAATGAAGAAAGAGGTCATTTCAATACTTTTTATTTGAGTGTGAAACCATTCATATCTTGCACAACTGTACAGATAAAACTATTTCCATTTTAGCTGTAGACATGATTATCACACTGAGTGGTGTGATCAAAGATTTTATTTACAGAACAACTGCTAAAACATCCGATGTCATATTTCCATTTATTTCTTACCCATAGGGTAATAGGTCCACCATAATTGCTTGGTGCATTTTATAATACAGAAAGAAAACCTATGTTAATCTCTAACGAACCTCACAAATTGCTACAAATCTGACAGAAAAATGCCTACGAAAAAAATTTTCCAAAAGTACAATACATTTTTTATTTCCACACATACACAGTATAGTATAGGCTCAAAGGCACAGCTTTGAATTTTTTTTCTATCAAAGTGTCGGAAATTATTATGGTCTTATGAAGGAACCATGAAAGTCATTTTCACACTTGGTGCTAGGTAAGTTAACGTTTGGTCCATCTGGTTTCAGAGAGTTAATAATACAGCAGAGCTGAGTGTGATACTCAATACCATAAATCCACATTCTCACAGAATTTAAAAAACCCCTCTCCTGCCTTTTGCTGACACTACCCATTGTGCAAACTTAGGACAAATACTTGTATGTAGAAGAACCGGTCCCCTACAAACCTCAGTCAACTTAAGGCATACAGAACAGGCCTCTTCCTTCCCTCTAGACAGTGCTTACATTCCAAGACAATGCAGGTACTGTGAAAGGCATGAGTGTAATAGCAGGGAATCTAGAGTTTTCCGGACACCAGCATTTAGCCCTGGTGCTCCAGGAAGCAGTGGTGGTGCCAGGAAGAAGGGATACGTAGAACATACCTGAGGGTGGTTCATCGGATGGTAAGATGACAGACAGATGGCAAGGTGAATGCTCTTGGTAAATTATGTGCCCATCCAAGAACACAAACCAGACTCTGTCTCTAGTATCCATCAAGACTAATGAGCTTTTGTCAATAGGAAAATAAGTAGTTTACAGGGAGTGTTTGCCAACACAAAGCAAAGTCATGGAACGGAGGGAAAAGGCACAGATTGGCCTGCCCAAAATAGTGCTCTATAGAATCAGTCAAGTCTGGCTTGGCTACAGGAGCCCGATCTCACTGACTTTTAGTGAGTCCTGTTTCTGAACTAAAGTTTATCCATCCCACACTGAATCCCAGACTCACATTCATTAGGAAAATGGACACCTAGGAATAGTCCATGAGTTATGATGTATAGAGATAACGTCTTCTGGGGGTGGGTTGTTGGGTTTATTATTATTAATAATTATTATTAATATTAAATATGGATTCCTGCGATAGCAGTCATTTAGCCCATCCTGTGGAGGCCTCTCCGTTGATGTAAGCAAAGCCAGGAAAGTGTTGCATGTGCTCGTACTCAGAATTCCTGCGCGTGGTCAGGGGGGTGTACATGTCACTAGAGTTTCCATACCTCGTGGAATGCACAGACGGGCTGGTGTAGCACGTGTTGGCTGTGGGCACCTCTGGCCATCGGGGGGTGACGGGGGTAGGATGCAGTCTGGGAGTACTGCTCATCAAACAGGGTTCCATCCGGGAAGTAGGGCTATTGAAAGGGTACTTGTTGAGGGGAAAGAAATTCCACAAAGTTAAACTTAGCTTGCAAATTGCATATATACAGTACTGGTCATGTTCACAGAGTAAGTTAATTTCTTAAGATGCTCTTAATGAAAGTTGATAGGAATCTGTGAACTTCCAAAAGATTGAACCTTGGCCTAGGAAGTAACCAATAGGAGAAATGCAAAGGATTTCATATCCATGGTTCAACTGGTGTTCACTCAAGTGCTAATACTGATTTTGTGCTCTAAATCTGGAATATTTGGGCAAGTCAAATCCAAAAGAGGGAATAGCCCCACTATGAATACAGTGGTGTGAGAGTATGTATGTGTGTAAGTAGCAGCTTGTCCAAACAGATATGGATGTATGGTTTTGAATTTTACCGTAAGTTCTGGAGATGGGATAGATCTCGGTCCATCAACGCAAGAGAACAATACTCCCAAGTACAACACAGTGACATTATTAAAAATAGCATTTTACAGTTGAATTCAATTATGAACTGCAGCCTGAGAGCAGGCTTTTGAAGAGGAAGCAAGCCAACAGCTTCAAAAGTTATTATTAGTGCCTATCATTTAGAGAACATCTCTCTTTTTGATTCACATTCACTGAAGTCCTGAAAGATGCACAAGTAGGAAATGGTGAATTGTTAGGCTTGGTGTGAATGTGGAGGAAACAGTTGAGATAAGCCAATTGAGAGGGGACAGGAGGGGTGCTTTTGTGTAGGACAGAAGAGGGAAAGAGTTCTAGAAAGAATTAGGAATAAGAGAAGTGCCTCTGAAGTGCTGCTTCTTCTACATTCTTCTCTGTTTCCAAGACAGCCATGCAAATAAGCCCCTCGGAGTACAGTCAGTCGGAGGGGAGGAAGGTGAGGGGAGCTGGGCTCCCATGGAGGGCTCCTAGTCTGCAGGCCGGCCCCCACACACGCAGACTTCCTTGCTGGGCTACGTAAGGTCCACCCCGACACGGACGGGAGCCAGTCCACAAGGATGGCAAGGGCAGCGAGTAGGGGAGAAAGAGTATGTCTCGAGTCTTCTGCTCCCCATCTGTCTTCCCTGACAGTTGGAGAATGGAGCCCCGAGGGATTAGGTGGGAGGCTGCCTCCTGGGAGAGAGACAGACAGGCTGAAGCCTAGACAGCCGGAGAAGGGATTCTGACAACAGTGGCTGCTCCCTGGAGTCGAGGGGGCCAAAGGGAACTATTCTGCTCCTGTGAGCGGGAGCCCGAGGCAAGCAGGGAAAGGCTGTTAGGCCCCAGGCATGTGGAGGGAGACTGATTGAGGTGGGGGGAGCCCCAACTTCGGTAGTGAGGGTTTCTCTTACACAGGACGGCAGGCCTAACATAGAGCCCGCAGCCATTCACAGCCAAAGCGCAGGTAGGAAAGGGGGAGAAGTGTGGGCAGTGCCTGGGAAGGGGGGGCAGGCCGCTCGGGCTGTTACCAAGGAGACCGGGGACAGCCAGCGAGGCTGTCATAGCCTCAAATCAGACAAGAATCGAGAATCGCTGAAGTACATCCATGTCCCCGTGAAGGGAGCCTACAGGACGCCGCTTGTACGGCAGCCTCAGTGGAGCCTCAGGCCTGAGAGCACAACAGACCCGGCCCTGCCCAAGAGAACAAGACCCCAGGTATCAGACACGTAATGTTAAGAAATATTATTATAAAACGGTCTTTAATTTATTTTCCTAAAGTTTGCTTCCCCCTCCTGATATTTCCTCGATTAAGCTCCCTGCACATGTGTCACCTCACCCCATGGTGCTCTCCCTGGCACAGGGGCCTCCTCTCCATCCTGTGGCATGCCAAGCTGGTTCCCCTCTCAGGGAATTTTGTCCTACCTGTTCCCTCTGCCTGAAACACTGGTTTCCCACCCCTACCCCCCAAGCTCCTTGCATGGCTGCCTTTTTTTTGTTGTTGTTATTCCTCAGATCTCAGCTCAAATGTCACCTCCTCAGAGACTTTTCTGGACATTCCATCTCAAGAAGCTAAATGCTCCAACCTCTGTCTCAGGTCAGGCGCTTACCATCTCACTTGTTAACTGTTTCCCTGACTTCTATTCTTAAGCTCCTGGCAGGGCTTTGTCATGCTCACTACCGTTCCACATCTGGAACGATGCCTGGCACCTCAGCAACTATCCAGTGACCGAATACCAGGGTGTTACCACTAGAAAGAAGCTTAGGGATCATATAATCCAATCCCGTGGATGCACCTGAGAACACTAGGCCCCTTGAGGTAAAGCATCGTGCCCACACAGTCGCCCTGCTGGCTGGCACAAAAACCCAGTGCTGGGGTAGCTCTTTCCCTTCACATCACTGTGGCACAAACTAGGCCTAACCTGTCACAGCTGAATCACATGAAAGAGGAAGACACATTGCTTTTGGAACACACCCCATTACACTTGAAGGTCTTCGTCTCTCTGGCTTTCAGCTCTCTCCTCCCCAGCACACCACGGGGCCTGACAGCTCTGACCAGGCCTCGTCTTGCTGCTTCTGACAGAACCTCCCTTGGCTTGGCCCGAGTAGGTAAAATGTCACACAGTATGGACTTGGAGCCTCTTTCCCATAGAACCCAAGAGAGTGTGGCTTTTGTGCCTAATCAAGGACCCTAGATGCAGCTGTGCCCAGGGGTTGTGTCACAGACTCAAAAGCGTAATTGCCTGGAAATGAGACTTGCTCAAAATATCTCTAATGGGACAATAAAATCCTGTTACCACAGAATCTAGCATGGAAAAATCTGTCCCGTTAGGTCAGCTAATTGCAAATGAGTCAGTGACTCGTTTTCCCCGTGGTGAAGAGACCATTGAAAGATGAGAGGCTGAAGTGCCCACTGCCTCGGCCTGGTGATTAACGCTACCAATGAGGCTTCTATTTAGTCTGGTGGGAGCGGCTGAGGCCGGCCTGTGGCACCCGCCTCACCTTTCACACTTTACATCCGGTTTCATGCAGGGTCCTGAAGCATGCTGGTTACAAACCCTGGGGTCCAGAGAGTTCTGCCCAGAATAAAGGCACTTTTTGTTGAGGGCCCATAACAGGAAGTTGCCATCTGCTGGGTTAAGTCACACGCTGTGGCTACTGATGTTAAACTGGAGAGAAGTCATCAGTCCCTGCCCTTTGAGAGAGGTGTGTGAGGGGTGCTCATGGGCACATACGCATGCGTGTGCACATGCATCAGGAGTCAAAATTTCTGTCAGATGGCCATCGCAGCTGTGATTGACTACAGGCCTCTTTGGAATCATATTAGGAAGTTCTATTTTGAGAAACAACTCCCCATCCCACGGCTGACTCTCCTGCACATGAAGAGGGAAGAATGAGCCCTTTATCCCTGACCCTCACCAAGTGGGCTACTCCCAGAGCAAGGGGTGAGAGGTGGCCCAGTCAGGAGCACAAACTGTTTTCCTCTGAAAGGCGGCTCTCACACTGCACCAAAGTCCTGCCAGTGGGCCTGCCCCCAGGCAGGCTTCTTCGTACCCTCTTCTGGAAGAGGATGTAGCTCCCCTAAAATCTTTGCCTGACAATCCACATCCGCTGAGCTTTTAGGGTCTGGATTAAGTGAGTTAATACACATGAAACACTTAGAACTCCCACATAGTAAGTTTTCAAAATGTGTTAGCTATTATTAATATTCTTCACATCATAAGATCATGGTGCAATAATGATAGGAAGAGCCTGAGTGACTAACCATCTGGTCCTACCTCTCATTTCACAGATGAGAGAATTGAGGTCAAGAGAGGGGAAACGATCTGCTTGAAGTCACAGAGCAACTTAGTATCAGACTGAGGAGCCATTCATGCATTCATTCATTCATTTCATTGACAAGTATTTAAGTGAGTACCCACTAAAAGCCACATCTATTCTGGGTCCTGGGGATATAATGGTCAGGAAAAAAAGACCAGGTATCCCTGTCTCTCTAAAGCTAGTATAGCAAGAGAAACAGATATTCTTTAATTGTGCAAAATATAGTATTTGTGGTGTTACAAAAGATAATATACACAAATAGTGTTACCCATGAGCCAGGCCCTGTTCTAAACTTTATCAACTCACTAAACCCTCACAGACCTAAGAAATATGTACTATAATTCTCCCCATTTTTCAGATAAGGCACAGAGCTAATTAGAGACAGAGCTGAGATTTGAACCCTGGAAGCCTGACCCTACACTCACAGGGCTTACGCCACTATGGTTTTGATTTTGGCTCAGGTTGCTATCCCAAAATCTAACACCCTAAGAAAATTGGCGCTGGGCTGGGCTGGGCTGGGCCACTAGAGATTCTGTAGTCATGTGACTGGCTGGCCAGGCCGGACCTTTGCCATACAGATGAGGCATAAAGAACAGCTTTCTAGTCTATTCTATGTGAATGTCTAGCCATACAGCTTCTAGTTGATCAAATGGCTTTTGAGCTCAGGGGCCCGGTGCACCTTCATGGCTGTTGTGTTGAATGAGGCCCAGAAATATTTTGTAGCCATGCATTTGGTCTGGCTTCTTTCCCCTATTTGGTGAGGCATAAGAATGAGGTACGGGGGAAGAGGCAGCTAAGACTACCTCTTGTTCACTTAGTTTGATGTGAACAAGTGTAGCATAGATGCAAGAAGTGTTTTTCTGAAGTAATTCCAACCTTACAGTATGAAACCTCCTTCATCTGGACTCACTAATTCAGAAATTATGAGAATTCAAGCAGGACTGGAGGTTTACCTTTATTACCCAAGAGGTAGGCATATGTCATGCAAATAACCAGGAGAGATCAGAGCACACACACACACCCTATTGCAAAAACCAAATCAGTTCACATTATTTTGAGCATATAAATGCTGGGATGCAGGTGATGGCTGCACTTCACGGATAGGCTGTATCAGTCTGTAAGATGGGCATTTATTTGCAGAAGTTATTTATATTCAGTTACTCTTGTGCTGATGACCAAATGCATTCCTTAACCATATTCTAGAATTGTGGTTTCTCTCCAATTCAGAATTATCTTGTCCCCACTGAGCCTGATATAATGAAGTGCGATATTAAGTGCTCAGGATTGGAACGGCTTGAGCTCTGCTCTGGAAAGCTAAAACTAATCAGCCCTGCAGTGGGTTTCCCCCCTCTATGCTCACTGTTGAACCCATGTACTGTGAGAGCAAAGAAAGAGTGAGTCTAGGCGTGTGATTCTTCTGTCACTTGACACTGACAGAGAACAGTTGCAGTAACTTCTTGAATTTGCACCTACCCTCCAAATGGCCTGGGCTCTGGGTTCAGAGCTGGGGCATTTACATCTGAGTCTGCTTTGCTACCTTACTGGATGCATAAGATGTGCAAATTACCTTATGAGGTGGTCTCCTCTTCATTAAAAACTGGAGAAAATGCCTTCCTTCCCCAGGTTGCCATGAGAATTAAGTGAGTCATGTATTTGCAAAGTGCCCCAAACAGGGCTTGATCCATAAATGTTAATGACAAACAAAAGAAAGAATTCTTTGTGTTCAGACTCTACCTTCTCCAGAAGCACCGATCACCCCCATCTGCTGGGGTAGAGAGGTGATATAATTAACTTCTCACCCCACTTCACAGACGGAGGCGAAGGCATCGCCCTCCAAGCACAGAACAGGAGTGTGTGGTGGGGGTCAGAGGTTGTCAGAGGGTTGCAGGGCACGTGGCCGAACAGGCTGACTGATCCTATCACCTCTTGAATCATAGGGATTCAAAAGACTCCCATGGGCTTTCAATTAGTCCTTGGCCCTTCGAATAAGAAGCTGCTATGAAATGATAGTGCTCCATTCGGGGGCTTCTGTGGCTTCCTGAGCGGAGGCTACAGACATATCTTTGATCACCACAGGGGCCTTTATGAGACCCTGGTTTCTTTTTATGGCAATGGCTTTAAAAATATCATCCCAGAAACGAAGGAGGGGAAGAAAGAGGGAACACAGTAATGGGTGCTGTGGCTGGGGACTGTAGCCTCTGATCCACCATTGCTGCTTCAGTGACTCTCCTACTGGAGCAGACACACTTCTGTCCCCTTCTCCACCGTGTGATGAGGGGCTGGAGCAGGCCTGCCACGCCACAGGCGCCCCATGATCATGTGAGGAGGGAATGGGTGAGTGAGCGAGTGAGTGAGCGAATGCATGAGCTGCTTAGACTGCTGTTAAGTGCGGCCCAGGCTCTGACAGCAGCTCTGAGTCATTTTGCGGATCACAGTCATTTTCTGAGCAGCACAGACTCTGCTCCTGAGGGAAGCAATACCTAAGGAGCTGGCTTGTCTGCATGACGCAGTTGGAGGCCTATAATGAGTGCCCCGGGTGATGGTTTAGTGGAATCAACTTCTTACCTTGTTTGGGGACTGCACCTGGGCTCCCCTTGGTACTGAGGATGGAAATCAAAACAGAGGCCTGTTTGCCCCGTGCGCCTGTGTATTATGGATACGCTCTCCTCAGAGCCTCCCCTCGGGGGCCAGTCCGCGGGCTGGCAGCTGATGCAACCACAGCCTCCACCCTCCTCAATCCTGCCATCTCTGTTCTAGATTCCCACAAGCGCTTTGCAGCAGAGCTCTCTGCCTGTACTGGGCCCCTTCCAGCCTATCCTGGGAGCCCCCCTCAAGCAGCCGTCCCACCTTGCCTCCCGGGCTCCCAGCCCCACCCACAGTGGAGGGTCCTCTGCACTCCTGTTGTGGGTGTTGCCTCACTTCCTGTCTCATAGGATCCAGAAACTTTTAGTGACTGCCGACGTAGGAGAGGTGGCAGAGGGCCACGTGTAGGAGCTTGGACACACGGGGTCACACTGCCTGGGTTCAAATCCTCAGGCAGGCTCCTCTCACTTCTTTTCTGCAAAGATTACCCTGACGATGTGTAAATTGCTCAGCACAGTGTCTGGCATATGACACGTGTTCAGCAAAAGGTAGATGTTGCTTTTCATAGGTGCCATGGCCTGTGACTCAGGGATACTAGATTTAATTTTTTGTCTTCGGGGAGCTCTGGGGTCTCCTGTAGGAGTCAGAGAAGTCAGTGATGATACTGGGGTGTGCGGAGGGTTCCTGACAGAGGCGCCATGTGATTCTAGAACAGTGGTACCTCATAAGGTGCTGGAGGAAGGAAGGGTAGGTGTCAGGAGGTGCCACAGAGACAGTGAGGTGCTGGTCCTGAACAAGCAGGAGGCTGGGAGGAAAGAAAGTCCCAGCCTGGGAAGAGAGTATCTGGGAGCTGCACTGGGGTGGACATGGCTGGAGCAAATGGGGTGGGGGTGGGGGGCTGGTGGGCCACAGAGGCAGACAGAAGCCAGATGGTAGCAAGTCAAAAGAGACATGCCAAGGAATTGAACTTGACTTTGAACACGATGACATGAAAAGGAGTGTGTTAATGGCCAGTCGGATTTTTTCCAAAAGGCTCCTCCAGCTACCGTGTAGAGGATGGACCAGAGAGGGGCAAGTTCAGTGACACAGAGACTGATGGAAAGGATTTTTGTCACCGTCTAGCTTAGACCTGAGCTGAGGCAAGGACAGTGGGGGTACAGAGACGTTGAGGATGTAGAATTGAATAGAACTGGTGACCAACTGCCTTTGAGGCCAGAGCCACAGGAAGTGTCTGAGACAAGCAGAGGGCCTGACACTGGCATTCTAGGTGCAACCACAAGTTCATTCGCCACAGGTCACAGAGGGTTGACTTGGTCTGTTAGACAAGGGAAGAGCCAAAGGAAATGTGTGGCTTGAGAACAATCTGATAAAGGGTCCATTTCAGGAGGATTCTTCAGGTGAGGTTGTGTGTATGTACCAGACTGGAAAGGAACAGACGTGAGACCCAGAGACCAGTCAGAATGATACCCAGGTAACCATCCTGACAGGACTCGATGAGGGCTGGCCCCCGGAGGATGGGAGACCAAAGATCCCGTGTGGGGGTGGCTGCCTGAGAAAGGGCAGCAGACATCATGGCTGACTGGATTCTGGGATTAGAGAGGTCGGAGAGGGCAGGACCAAAGACAGCCGGTGTGCACCCACGTGTGCGAGATGGAGTGGAACATGAACGCTGGCCGAGCACCCGCCTCAGTGGGCGGCCACCGAAGGGTGAGAAGTGACCCTGAGGAAAGCACCATCCTCTCTTTGGTGACAGACACACACGGTATACAGAAAGTACTCAACTGTCTTAAATTGACTAGACCTACCACCAAGCATCCTGAGGCCTGGGTGAGCACGCAGGGTCACAACTCACCTGTGCAGAGCTCCTGTGGTAAGGGGAGTAGTGCAGCGGCCCAGAGATGGCTGTGTCATGGGGGAGGGCCGGGTACTGGCTCTGCATGGGGGGCGGGTGCTGGCCGCCGTAGCTCCCGTAGTTATAGCTTCCCGTGTACCTGCAACGCAGTGGGCATGCTGAACATTGAGCAGGGGCCGGCACAGCGAATCACTGTGACACCTTTAAAAATCAACCTCATCTTTCCCCTCCTTTCGTTCTTTTTTCTTCTTTTCCATTTTTTCTCCTCCTTTTTTGGTTCTTACCATTCCCACCCCATTGTGGTGAGTTCAGACTCCTGGGCTGACTCCTTCTCTCCTCAGCACACCTCCCTTAGCACCCAGAGCACGCTCAGGGAATGGGAGCCGGCCCTGAGCAAAACATAATTAGTGACGGAAACCTCTCCTCCTGTCCTGTTGAAAAGCCCCACAGCGTAGCCTATAGTCAAACAGGAAAGAAAGAAGAAACTACTTTGGGATTTATGTTTTGTATCGTTCAGGCTTCTGCTTGCCCGTAGGGGGCAGGATGTTGTGTATAGTTGGGAGCTGTCTCCAGTGGGGAAACACCGTGGGCCATCAACCCGGGGTCAGAGATCCCAGTGCTGAGCCTGGCTCCACCCCTTTCTAGCTGGGGGACCCTGGGGTCCTCGCAGCCTGTTCATCACATCTGTAAAAATGCTGGCCCTGGTTATTCTGGGGGTCAGACAGGTGAAGACACTCTTTAAAATAGAAGGTCCTGGGAAATACAGGTCTGTTCACTGTTGTTCTAATAACATCTTTACAGCAAAAACACTGACATAAGACCACGTGGGTGTCTGTTCTGCCATTGTTCTGGAATCAAAAGGCTTCCTGAAGCAATTCTCAAAGTCTGTTCTAAATGTGTGGAAAGATGCTCGGAGAGGTCCCCTGAGCAAAGAAAGGCTGCCCTCCCACTGGTCAGGGACCTGAGCCTGCGGACAGAACGTGGGGCTGGCCCCCCGCAGCGCTATGCTGGGCACCATGTGGGGGCACTTAAGGGGGCGTCCTCTGCATCTCCCACATGGCTCTGCTGGCACCGCCTCACAGGACCTGCCTGGCAGAGTCTTGCCTTCCTGAGAAGAAGGGCCCTTTTTAGCATCATAAGTGGTTTCCAAACGACTGGATGTGAGACATGATAAGATTAGTGTCTTTTGATTAAGACACTGCCTGATGGCAAGAAGCTATGATTCAGGTAACTCTTTTTAATGGATTTGTAATTCATTCATCACAGCAACGGCACTACAGAGATTTGGGGAAGGATGGGGAAAAATCAATATTTTGTTTCTTCGGGCACAAAGCACCATTGGAACACACAGGGGTTCCTGGTACCCCATTAACAGCTGCTGCCGTCCAGGGGGCCTCAACCCTCTAAGTCCTCCTCTAATCCAATCATAGAAGCCCCCGCCACTGTGAGGCTCTACCGCCTGGGGGAACTGTCAGGAGGGGGCCTTCTGCTGAGGCTCTACAGCGAAGAGAGGGAAGAACAGGCTCTGGAGTCAAGACAGGTGGTCAGTCTGGGCCCTGTGTCTACCGGCTGTGTGACCCTGCAGGACTGAACTTGAGCCGTTATCTCGATTTCCTCATCTGGGAAATGGGCTCCACGAGACACAGTTAAAGGTGGGGCTCCCCCCTGAGCACGCTATGGAAGCCCCATGAAGGACAGATACTTCCTGCCCTTGGAGAAAACAACTGCTAAATGAAGCCAAATTTAAGAGTCCGGCGGCATCCCAGGAAGTTACCTACCCGTGCTCCTCTCTGTGCGGATAAACTGGTATCCTGTGTGTCACGGAGGAAGAAGGCACATGAGTACTTCTCATACAGGGCAGCTGTTGGGAGTTCTCAGCTGGGGACCCTGCCGCCGTTGTCACTGTATAGGTCAGAGACCATGTGTAGGACTGCATTGCTCCTGCAGAGATAAGATGCATAAGTCACACACTCAGTTCTTCCATGCCCTACTCTTAGAACACTTGAGTGGCCTCCCATGCTCTTTAGGTTGAAAATCAAAATCTTTACAAAGCATGTGTCTCTGTCCTGGCTGACCTCATGAGAAGCAACCCCTACCCGTTGCCTCTGTTCTCTCTGCTCCAGCCACAATATTTTTCTTTCATTTTTCCCAGAGGACCATGATTCCTAGTACCACAGAGCCTTTGCACGTGCTCTTTCTGCTGCCTAAAACTTTATTCTTCCCTTAGAACCCACTCATTCCTTATATCTCAATACAGAGAAGCTGTCTCCTAATCCCAAACTAGGTCAGATTCCCTACTGAACTGAAGTTCTTTGTGGTGCCACCACAATTTGTCATCTACACTCACACTCATGAATGTGATTTACTTAATGCCCATGCCCCTCTAGACTAGAAGCTCCATGAGGAGAGGGGCCTTGTCTGTTCTGCCCACTATTGGATCCCTGGTGCTTGGCACAGAGCCTGGTGGCCAAAAAATTTCCAATAGAAGCAAGAAAAGAGAAAGGAAGAGAGAGAAAGAGGGAGGGGAGGAGGGAGGACAAAAGAAAACTCAGAGAGGCAGAGCCAAGTAACTTCTCAACACTCAACAAAACAGGTGTCAGGGAGCCAGCAAACTGCTTTAAGCAGCCCTAAGTAGATTACTGGGCTCTGCCTGCCTAGGTCTTTTTGAAGATTATTAGACAGTGACCTTAACGGTGACCTATGCCATACATATTACTAATTCCATTAATTTACTTTTTAATTGGATACCTTGAAAGTACTAGGGATTGGGAAAAGAAGCTGACAAAATTTAAAACTCTCAAAATGCTTAAGAATTTTGTGAGATGCTTAGAATACAAAAATGGTAATTTAAGAAATCCCTAAGTGATATACTCTTCGATTTCTGATAAATTTTAGAATGTTGATCTAGTGGAAGCAATTAAACCTGTTTTAGGAGGTCGAGGGACTAGGATTGAATGCCCCCTTGCAGGCACAGGGAAAATTGAAGAACTGATTATGGGAGGCCATTTTTAAGGTGAACTAAAACCTGGTGCTCCAATTCTGTGTCTCTGCAGCAGATCTCTTCCATCTGAGCATTCCTGGGGGAAGCTGAAGGAACGGTTTTCATGAAAAAATGCAATCTATTCCATTCTAATGACTTTGCAAATAGCCCAGGAGTAGCTGCCCTGACATGGAGCAGGTCAAAGAGAGAGTAGATGGCTCAGCTCTGTGCCAATTACGCGACAGATTCAGTGAAGGAAATTCTGGAAGGCATGTGAAAATGGAATCCTACTTTGAACAGAGTTGTTTACTATGAAAAGAACTCTGTATTGAACTCTTTTGTAAATTGGAGAATCTTTTGGAATGCAAATAATGCCCTTTCTAAATGGAGGGACAGAAGTTTATTCCAAGAGCATGAAAGAGACACCATTTATTGAGCATCTAATGTATCCAGGCATTGTGCCCAGTGCTTTACAGAGACCCTTAAAATAAATATTATCCCCACCTCACAGATGAGGAAACGGAAGGTTACATCTGAAAGAACGTAAGGGAGTGCACAGGAATACAGAAGATTCAAGAAGATGATATGAATGTGGGAGTGAACAAAGAAATTAAAAGTGGAGCAAAATGTGCAACCAGGAATGAGGCTAAACATGCACACTCTAGCTCTTCCTAGGGGTGGGCCTTAAATTTGCCTCAGAGGTTTTCCAAGAAACAATGCCACAGGGAAAACTCACAAGTCAGGAACCATAAGATAGTAAACAAATTGCTCAGGAATCATCTGTCCTTGGAATTAAGATCAAACAGGGATTTCTTTTAGATACTCCCATAAAAGGCAACTGGGAACCGCTCAACAGTGTCCCCAACATCACCCTTACAAGGGGCTCCAGGTTAGGTTCTCAGGACTATTCCTTAGGTCCACCCTTCAAGCCAGTGGCGTCACACTGAAGTTCAGTCCAGGGAAACACAGTGTTAATTTGCCCGAGGTCCCCGTGGGTGGGACCGGGGGGCTCTGAACCCCAGTCTGCCACGTTTTCCATTTTCTCTACCATACTGCCTCTATACTCCAGGTCCAAGTCCTGCTGTGTCCTGGCCGGAAGTCCTTGGGCAAGCCTCTTAGACTTTCTTTCATCATCTGTGAGACAGGCCTTATAATATCTGTCTTACAGAAATGTCGTGAGAGTTAAGTGACAAGAGCTTGGCACGTGGGAGGCTCTTGATGATATTCACGCGCTTTTCCCTATGAATTCAGGGATTTTGTATCAGACTCTTAAAGCAGAAATTTCTGTATGTTCCATTTCAGATGCCAGGAAAAAAAAGACAAGTTTCCTGGGTCAGATTCTGTCATGGGGGATGAAATTTGCATAGCAACAGAAATTTAGCTAATTACGGCAAACTCCTAAGCATGTTTTTCCATAAAGTCACAGGCATGCTTATTCACTAGTATGGCTAAAAGTACCCTTTCCTGGTTTGCACATGTACATGATATACAAAGAAATAATGACTCTAGCAGGCTGTTAGGCATCATTTATAGTAACTGCAAGAAGACTGGAAAGACAAAATTCCAACATGATCATGCCCCAGATGATTGGATTATGCATGACTGCCCACCTCTATATTTTGCACTCCATATGAAATTATATTATAGTTAAAACTTTTAAAAGTATCTTTTTTTTTTTTTTTTTTATTAAATAGTTTATCTCTAGGTGGTGGGACTGAGGAAGGCTTTAAATATTTCTTCTGGGCAGCCCGGGTGGCTCAGTGGTTTAGCGCCGCCTTCAGCCCAGGGCGTGATCCTGGAGACCTGGGATCGAGTCCCATGTCGGGCTCCCTGCATGGAGCCTGCTTCTCCCTCTGCTGTGTCTGTGCCTCTGTCTCTCTCTTTCTCTGTGTCTCTGATGAATAAATAAATAAAACCTTAAAAAAAAACATTTCTTCTTGTTAGTTATCTGTATTTTTCTATAATGAATGTGTATTGTCTCCATGAAAAGAAAAACATTATTAAAATATATTAAACAAATTTTACAATTGGAGAAGGACTTGGAGCAGGGTGGGAAGTATGGGAGACGGATGAATGAGGCACAGCAAGCAAGTAATTAACCCTTCAAGCCCCTGGGACCTCAGGAGAGTGCAGTGAGGTCAGTGGGTATTTAAACGGAGGCAGCCAAGGAAGCCAAATGATCTCTCTTTTTCCCCAAGCAGTAGGAAGACATAGTGATAATAGCCAACACCTGAGAGAATGCAGTAGAAGTTACTTTTGTATGCGCTCCTGGAGCACAGCAACTGCTCATTCATCTCTGTATCCCCAACAGAGAGTCTGCCAAATAGTAGGTGTTCAGTAAATTTTTGTTTCCTTGAAATTGTTGTTGAAGGAGTAAATGCTGTTAGAAGTAGGCGTTATCAAACAAAAAGCTAGTGGAACTCTTGGAAAAATGGGCTCCTGTGGTCTGGGAAACAAAACGCCTAAATGGCCATGTGCCAGCAATCCAACAGACCCACTCAGGCAGGCTTAAGCAGATTAACACCTACTGGCTTGGGTGAGAAACCCTCTGCCTGAGGACCAGCAAAGAACACCCCTTACATTCCCTTTCCTATCAGGGGGACCTCCAGGTGAGAATTGCTGCTGCTTTTTTTTAAGTGAACTAATAAAAGAAAATGTGTGCAGTTAACAGTTTGTGCCTAATTTTTAAGACTGCTCTAATGCTTACTTATTGGTAAAACAGTAACAAACCTTCCGCTGGTGCCTCATTCCTACATCTTTCTTTTACTCTCCCCTTCCCGTACGCCCACCCTCACTTAAAAGTCTGAGGATCGTGGAGAAAGCCCCCTGAGCTTTGAGAATTCTATGAAGATCCCCAAAGATCTGAGAATCCTCTAAAGATAAATGTTGTCCATGTTCTAGTATTAAAACTGCAGGAGAGGAAGATTTTCTTTCCTTCTCATCCCCAACAAAAGGTTTTTTTCCCCTGAGTTGTTATTGTTGTTGTTTTTCCTGGAAGGGATTTTAAACACAGGGTAGGAAAGGGTGCTTAGAACATAGCAGGTGGTCAGGAATGACTTGTTGAGTAAATGAAGGAATGGATGAGTAATCACACAACATAAACCAGACCTCCTGCTATGTATACACTAACTCACTGAATCTTCACGATAACCTTTTGAAGTAGGCAGTATTGCCTCCTTTTTTCAGGTGAGAAAATTGAGGCCCAAGACTTGCTCAGATGAGTGGCAGAGTTGGGATTTGAACCCAGATCCCACCCAACGCCAAAGCCTTTCCACAACAACAGCTGCTTCTTACACTTGGATGTGCATTTGAATCCCTGGAGATCTTGTTAAAATGCAGATTCTGATTCAGTAGGTTGGGAGTTGAACCAGCAATTCTACCTCTAAATGATGATAATGCTCTTGGTCCATGGACCACAGTTTGAGTACCAAGGCTCTCTAACCCATTGCCTCCTATTACACAAGCTGCCTGTTGAGAGCCATTAAAGGTCAGAAGTTGTGAGGTTCTGGCACAGACTTGTGAAATTCAGGCTACTTTCCAGGCTACCTGGCCATACCCTACCTTCAGACTTGAACGTAACTGTTTGAACCTTTTCCCCTGCTAGGATTCTATGAACCATCGCGAATGTTGCTCAGGTCTTGATCTAACCTAAGCCTTTTGTTGGTACTTTCCTGAGAAATAAGCTCCTTTAAGTATGTCTAGATTCTAGAGCTTCCTATACAGTAGCCACTAGCCACAGATGGCTATCTAAATTTGAGTGAGTTAAAACAAAATACAACAAAAAAATTCAGTTCTTTAACTGCACTAGCCACATTTCAAGTGCTCAATAGCCCCTTTGTGGTTGGATCTACTGTTTTGGACAGTTTCAATTAAGAAAAAAAAAAGTTGCCATCATCACAGAAAATTCTATTTGAACAGTGTTCCTTTAGAGTATTTGCTACTAAACAAACATTTCATGTAGCCTTCAAGACTGAGACAGGAAAAGGCTGCACATGTATATTTATCCCACTGGCTATCCATGGCTCTGTCCCCCATTGGCTACCGTCTACCCTCAAGGGAATAATGCTTAATTAAGGAGAATACTCACTGAAGTTGAAAACCGCATCTGTTTGGGTGACTATCAGTAGCTCCCTGACTGAAATCTGACAAAACTGACGGGAAGCAGCAAATGGCTCCATTCCCAGAGAGAGATGCTAATTCAAAATCTGGCCCTGCCTACCTCCGCACCCATCCCCTGCTGCTACTTTCCCCTTATTTATATACATTAGTCCTCACTACACTAGGCTCTTCTCTGCCTCAGGCCTGTGTACATGCTGCTCCCCATGACTTAGAATGTTCTCTTCATCTCCCCAAACTTTATGTGATATTCCAGGTCTTGGGATACATGCTGCCTCCTCGGAGAGGCCTTCCCTGATCATTTCCTAGCACACTATTCTCATTATGACTATTTGAAATGGTTTATTGGCCTGGTAGTTTATTTCTGTATTGGCTCTCTTACCCATTAGGATAGAAGTATCACGAGGGCAGCGACTGTACCTGTTTTTTTTTTTTTTTTTCACTTTTGTGCCCCCAGGACACAGCATAGAGTAGACACAAAAGAAGTCAACAAAAGAATGGATGAGCAAATTTGAAGGCCCCAACACCAAGCCAAAACCTTGATGATGTAAAGTCAAGAAGAGATTCAACAATTTGTTTACGGCCCCAGCTTGTATCTCCCAAATCCATTCCTTTGGAGACAAGGAAGCAGCAGGGATGGAGGAGGAATTCTCTGCAATGACAACTCTAAGGACTGTAATGAGTCATCGTGGGCTCTGGGGCAGGGCTGCCGTGTCCACCAGGTCCCCCTTGTTTTTAGCTGCTCACAGAATAACTGAGCTTTTGTTATTGGGAAAGAGTAGGGGCCAGTTACGTTTGTTACATCCTCAACCCATGTAGAGAAAATGCAGGTGGGCAGGCCAGATGTTCTACAGTGAGGGCCATTTATAAGGAATTTGCCTTTATTTCTCTAGGCATCCTAGCATCTCAATGATTTAATTTGCTGGCTTTGTGTTGCAGGGAACCCATGGTGGGAAGGTGAAAACATTGAGTTTAATAGTTAACTTTTATTGTCATTGCTAAAGGAGGGAGTACCTCCAATGACATCATAAACCAGGTCCTAGGGCCCTTCCAAGGCCTCACCAGGACACAGCGGGAGCTTTACCGTTTGTGTTAAATGACATTAAAGAATTGCAGCCCGATGTTGTGTCAGGTGGGCCCGGTCAGTTTGACACCACCTGCCTTGCTCCTGAGGAGAAAAAGGACAATTTTCCTTAATAAAAATCAAGGTTTCTGAACTTTGTTGGGCCAAGAGTGAGATGGCAAGCTCACAAATTAGGGAAGAAAATGGATAAATGGGCTACATCTTTACCTTGTAGAAATCTGTTAAAGCAGAATCCTTTACCCAGTCACGTATCATGGCCTTGCCATACACTTGATCATGCCACTATCAGGTTCAATTTCAGGTGCCTGATATGCCTTTCATTTCACTTTCTTCCACCCCCACCCAGCCCTTAAAAACAATTAATACAAACAGTCCCTAGAAAACACATTTAGAAACACACGTACGTATGGACATAGAATGGGACTGAGCCATAGATAAGCAGTGGCTGTTTTCCTGGTAAGTCATAACTCATTATCTATAATATTCGACTTTGTATTCACTAGGGCTTGTACCAAAGGATGCCAAAAGATTATGTGCAATGAATTAATTTTCTCTTCGTGCTTACCAAGCAGACATAATGCTGTTCTCTTTTTCGCAGCTGAAAAATGGGGAAGTGTCTGTCAAAAGTGAGACACTGATATATGGAAGAGTCACAGACACCTGATTGGCCTTGACTCGAACTTGAACTTGATCATCAGAGCCATGATATTCAGGCTACACTAGAGAACTAGCAAAATAACCAGGTGGCAGACTTCATTTAACATACAATAAACTGTTTTTAGCAGGGGTTATTTTGTTTAATTTCCCCCACTTCTTTACTTATTTCTTGCTTCCTGGTTTGGGTCCTTTTTTAAAAATTTGCTTTTACTTTTTTTTTTTTTTTAAATTGTTAATCACTTCAGATCCTTTTTGGAAAGTCATGGTCTATAAATCAACCAGTAATTTTAAGACAGAAATAAAAATTAACTGGGCATGAAGACCATATGTTGAGTTACTTTTTAAAAAACAGAAACATGGCAAATGCATTTTATAAGATACACATTAATTGTTTTCCAATTCACAATATTGGTCAATGAAATATTTGTACAAATCTCCAAATTCAAGAAATCTACCACAGTATACTTCCTAATATCTTGGTGTGCATCATGGATAAATGTGCTTTATAATACAATATCTATAAAACCATACATGTTGTTAGGAAATTATGTATATGTCTCTTCCACGACCATGACCCACATGCATGCCAAGATCCAATCCAATTTAGCAGTGGGATATTTCAAGAGTGGTACTTGAGAAAAATATTACACATAGTTTTATCTAGGATGACATTTTTAATGCCCCCTAGAGATGTCTGAGAACAAAGCAGGAATGTGCCAAAATCTTCAAAGGTTACGATCATCTGAAGAGAACCTGTTTTGCATTTGTATTTCTAAGAAGCTACTTTTATGACTCTTGAACACATTGCACAGAAATCTCTGAACACATTTATGATATTCCTGTGGCTTTGACTATCACACCTGCCACACCTTGAGGCCTCCCCAGAGCTGTGAGGAAAGCCAGCAGACTCACTAACTGGACGAGAATTATAAAGAGGTCCTAGACATCCTGGCCTCTGCAGCCAGCCCATCCCCTCTTCCCTTACAGTCTCCTTGCCGGACAAGCTGCTACGCTGCAGGGAGGTTCTCTCACCCAAACCACTTCAGCTCCACAATGCAGGACTGTTTGATTTGCATGATTTCCCTGTTTATTTTCACAGTAAGCATGTTATCACCAACTGGCTCACGTGTCTCCCGCGGGGAGGGGGGACAGGGGTGAGGCCGAGAGCCGTCCTTACCAGCCTGGTTCCTTCCCTACCAAGGTGGGAGCCTGGGGCTCGTGGCTTCACGCACAGCTTTGGAAGGACCCCTGAGTGGGTGAAGATCTGGGAACAGGCCCCCTAAGCAGGAGACACAACAGCCCACTATGGAGGGAAAATGGGAGGGTGAGGGAGGGGGTGTGTTCTTCCTCCTCAAAGTGGAGACGAAACATGATTCCAGGTGCATCCATGTAAACAAAGATGCGATGCCAAGATGTAAATTTCCACAGAGGAGGAGGGCTCTCCAGCTATGGTACCCAAAGTGAAATCAACGCCCATCCAGTGCCAGTTACTGACCGCCCTACTTCTCAATACTCTGAAGAATCCAATCTCCCTGGCAGTCCCCAACAAAGGACCGCTGAGGTTATTGGCCAGTTTCCACCCCTGGGAAAGTGCAGAAGAGACAGGCACGTTATAGGTCCTTTTTTTTTTTCTTTTTTCTTTTTTTTTTTCCGTTATAGGTCCTTAAGCACCTGCTCATTCCCTCTCCACTAGCCCTGGAGAGAAAGGAAATCTGAGGCAAGGAATTAATCCAAGATTCCTAGAATATAGACTTTATGACATGCTCTCCTGCCTCCAGATCTTTGTACTACTTACTCCCTCCCTCTGCCCAGACTATCTTCCCTTGCACTGTTCAGCCTTCCCAGACCCTCCAGATACACAGCCTCCTCCTGTGCTCCTCTATTCCCTTCTCCCAAATCAGCTCAACTTTGCACTCATCACATTATTTGTGACTGCCAGCTTGGTTATTGGAACCCTAGCCTCTAAATAATAAACTCCCAGGAGGCAAGGACCTGAAGTGTTTAGTACACAGGAGCCACCCGAGAAATATTTATTGAATAAATGGATAGATGTGTAAGTGAATGAATGGGTAAAGACAACAGCCTAACTAAGGCAGTCTCACCCTATTTATTTGGTCTTCAAAAACGTACAATTTAGTCCCTATTCTATTCTGAAAACAGTTCTATTCTAAGTAGAACCAGGATATAAGTAAGCCCAAGCATGCTGTGAGGGTCTGGAGGAAAATTCTAACCTGGAGGGTGAGGGCAACGAAGAAGATGTGTAGGATTTCATCAGGCAGAGGTGGGAGGAGGAGAACCCCAGAGGTGGAGCAGTGGGAGAAGGTGGTAGACCATGCCCCAGCACTTGGAGGAGGCACAGCTTCTAGAAAATTAGCCCAGTGCGCAGTGAGAAAGTGGACAGCCAAGCGTGGAAGCGGGTAACCAGCTCTGGGAGTCCGCTGGATATCCATGAGAGGTGGAAAGGCCCGAATAGATGGCAGTGGTGGGATGGGATAGAAAGGGATCCTTAAGATTTGGATAGAAAGGGATCCTTAAGATTTGGCTTGGGAGGTGTGGTGGAGAACACTGGCTGTCTCTCCAGATCTGCTCCTCCTTCCCTGGGGACATGCTACCTTACATTTCCCAGCCTTTCTCTGCAGTTACACGAGGCCACGTGACTAAGTCCTCGCTAGTGGAATATAAGTAGAAGTGACACATGCCATGTTCAGGCCAGAGCCTTTGAGATAGTGGGCTTTCCTCTCTGTACCCACCTTCTATTTCTGCCAGCTGGCTGCAGACTAGACAAAGCCCTAAGGCTGTGGTCTTTGAGCTGGTGTGCATCAGAATCAACTGGAGGCTTGTTGAGCAAATCTCTGAGCCTTGCCCCTAGAGTTTCTGATTCAGAAGGTCTGTGATGGGACCTGATAAGGAGTGTTTCTAACACATTCCCAGGAGATGCAGATACTGCTGGTCCACGGACCACACTTTGAACACCACTACCTTGGGGTATGGTGCAACCTAATATTGAAAGAACAAGTGTTTCCAAATCGTTGCATTAAAGAGAGCCTCCTCTCTGACCTAAACAGCCTGCCAGGACTGTCTGCAAGCACGATATTGATTTCTTTTGTGTTAACTCCGTACATTTTGCATCTCTTTGTTACAGTGGCTTAGCCTATTCTGATACAGAAACTGAGGGAATGGAAAGCCAGATTTGGAGTTGGGAGACCAGTTAAGCAGGTTTGGAAGGACAGATGATGATGAATGGATTATCACAGTCTCATGAGCCCCTCTACTCCCCAAGGCCCTACCCAGGGCCCATCCAGCAGAAGGTCTCTGCCTTCACTTCCTCTCCTGTTAGTTCTTCCTCAGCTTCTAAGGCTGCCTTCGAGTGTCCCCTCTCTCCTGCAGGCTTCCCTCCTGTCTGTAAGAGTCGAGGTAGGAAGGGAAAGTCGAGGTAGGAAGGGAAAGTCGAGGTAGGAAGGGAGAGCTGCTTCCTCTGGTCCCCATAGCACTCGGTGGGAGCCTTCACCTTCTAGGCATTAATCACAGTAACCCCTTCTATCTGGTTAGCACCTCACTGTAAGCAAAGCACTTTGGCCTTTCTTACCTCGTCTGATCCCCACAGCAACCACATGAACTGCTCTGGAGGCACGCACATGCACGCACACTATGTGTTATATATTAGCTAACACTTACTGAATGTTCCACATACACAGTATCATTTCCACAAGTCTCATGAGCAATGTCTTAAGGACATTTGTTGAATGGCTGAGTGACTGTGGTGCCCAGAACAAGAGATTTAAGCTTTCTCACCCTTCACTTCTCCTCCACAACCTCACAGTGTTATTGTGAGACAATTTTGCCCAGTAACACTGGACCTTAGCAACTAGTTATTATTATCCTTGGATCACTTCTTCTCCATTTCTGAACCGTGTCTTGATATTCGAGATCCTTCAGGATGTGACTCCAGTTTATGTGTCCAGCCTCAAGAGATCCCTTCGTGGACCTCCTACATTTTAGACAAAGTTTCCCGTGCCCTGAGAAGGCCCCACACATCCCCACCCCTGTATATCTGTTCACACCACCCTCTGCCTGGAAGGCCCTTCTGCTCCACAGTTAAAATGAAGATCCACTTCTCTGTGAGGTCTTCCTCAGTGCCTCCCACCAGAGGGAGTCTCTGCCTCCTGGGGAACCCCGTAGCATTAGTCTGTACCTTGCTCATCGCCCCCGCCTTGATATGGTTTTCATGTTTTAGCATATGGCTTCCTGGCTGTCCCATTTTCCAGAGATGTCTTTCAATTTCTGGTTCACAGAGAGTTTCCTTTCTCATTTTCAAGAAAGAATGGCTGTGTATTAATTTAAGTTTTATGTCATTTTAATCATTTCAGTGGCTTAGTTGGGGAGGGGTGGCGATTTTATCATGTACTCAATCTGCCAACTTGAAAGCTGAAGTATGAGGAATATGTACGTACGGATAAATGAGTAACTGCAAGGCATCTCTAAAGCCAGGCTAATACTTGGCATTGTTTTTGGGAGGTTGAGGCATGGAATGTTTTTCCCAGAAAGCTCTTGCTTTTTTTTTTTTTTTTTTTTTTTTTTAAGCTCTTGCTTTAAATACCAACTCCTCACTCAAAGCCTGTGGGAGACCTCTCCTTACCTGTGGTGCTGAGGCCAGTGTACTCAGGGGATGGGTTGCTGACAGGAGAGGATGGAGGTGGCACTTCCACAGACGTGGCAGATTTTGCTGGTGAAAATGATGGCACTGGTGAAGGGGTCGGCGGGGCAGCCTCTGTCAAAACAATCTCTTCTCGGACTTCTGCTATGGGTAGAGAAAGGGTGGGACCTCAAAGCCAAAGGTCAAGGCAAGTTGTCTTTGAAGGACTTTAAAAATGGAAATATTTTTTCTAATCTATGTCATGCCACCCCTCTGCTTAAAGCCCTTTGATGATTTTGCACTCCCATCATGACATGCAAGGCAATGTCACACACACACACACGTGCCCACTCTAAAGAAGAAAAAGACATGATTGGTAACACCACTTGGCCTGCCCACTATAACTAAATTCTTTGGAATATAGAGCTAAAGAATTACAGAGTATGGAAGTAAGGATACAAATCAAACTGCCAACTAGGGCAATTCCCACTGAAACGCTGGCTTACCAGCGCTTCCTTCTCCTTTCATGGCTCGCATGAGCTCGTTGGCCCGCTCCTGACAGTGCAGGGATTCTAACAGGTAGAGCACGTAGTCATCAAACATCAAGTGAATTAAGTGAAAAGACCCTGGTGAGAGAAGATCCAAACAGAAAGGTAAGTCATGACAGATCATGTACACCCCTTCACCTGGTCAACAGCCTGTGTTACACTGGGCTTCAATGCTCTGTTCAAGACTCTCATTCCCCACTCCATGATCATCTCTGCATGGTCAAAAGTTGCTCTTCTTTGCTGTATCCTCAACCTAGCCTAGTGCTTGACATAAGGTAAGCGTCACTAACACTTTGTAGCAAGTGAGTCTTTTCCTTGCTCAATCTGGCTCATCAAAAATGGCACCCATTGAGCTATCTGTCCAAATGCTTTTGAGTCCTCACAGACCCAATGGCCTCATCCTCATTTAAGCACCACTCACTTTGTTCAGCATGTATTAACATAGTGTCTTTCATTTTTATCTCTTCCACAAGTATGTCTTATTTCCCCGATTGGACTTTAAGGATGTCCATGGCAAGGATTTTTGCCTTCTAGTTTCCTATACCAATGTACCTGACATAATTCCAGAAAATTAAAATTTGCAACAACTGAATTATTTCATTAAATGTTTCTGAGAGCTCTGTTTAACATTTTTTAAGATTTTATTTATTTATTTGATAGAGAGCACAATCAGGGGGAACAGCAGGCAGAGGGCCAAGCAGGCTTGATCGCTGGACCCTGAGATCATGACCTGAGCCGAAGGCAGATGCTCAACCACTGAGCCACCCAGATGCCCCTAACACATGGTTCTTAGAAAGGATATTAGAGGGGCACCTGGGTGGCTCAGTGGTTGAACATCTGCCTTTGGTTCAGGTCGTGATCCCGAGGTCCTGGGATGGAGTCCCACATCGGGCTCCCCACAGGGAGCCTGCTTCTCCCTCTGCCTGTGTCTCTGCCCCTCTCTGTGTGTCTCTCATGAATAAATAAAATCTTAAAAAAGAAAAGATATTAGATTGCAAATATATGGTATTCTCAAATAGTACTCTTAATACTTAGATTGTTTCATAAAAAGGGATATAAACAATATATATATTATATATTATAACATATATATATATATTTATATATATGTTAAATATATATGTTTATATATATGTTAAATATATATAAACAATCCTCTCAAAGATTTTTCCAAAGTTCCAGTCTCTATGCTCAAAGTCTTATATTCTCTAATTTAATCTCTATAACCACCTGTAAGGTATGTAATATTATTCAAATTATAATACATTATTTCAAAACCATCTTTTCCTGTATGTTCTGCTGTCACCATGGGCAGTGGAATGATCCCCATGTGGAAGGGGCTCAATTACTGTCTGCTGTAATCAAGTCTCAGGATTGCCAGAGCCAGAGGGGCCAAACTTTCATCTCCAGTCCCATGCTTTCAACTCCCAAGGGGACAACTCCATGTGGATATTCTGCTTCCCATGAAATGTCCAAAACTTCTCACCCACCTACATACAGCTGACCTCCTCTTCCCATTTCCCTCTAGTTTGCTTTTTCAGAGGACCTGTAAGACCCTCTGGTATTACTTATATTGTTATTCCATCATCATCATCACCGTGACAATTATCATTGTCATAGTCATCATCAGCATCGTCGTCATGGTTCACTGGATGCTTACTCTGTGCCAAAACTCTAAGTCCTTAACACACATCTCCTCTTTACCACAAACCAGGATAGGTGGTACTATCCTCCCTTATGGAACAGGAAAGGAGTCTCTCCCTTAAGAGTAGGTACAGATTAACCTCAGTTTGTTTGGGCTGGCTCCAAAATCTGTTCCCATTCCCCTATAGATCATCCAGTCCAGTCTGCACACAACACAGATGGGAAAATCAAAGACTAAGTCCCAGAAAGGCCCTTTGAGTTGGGACCTATGCCTTTTCAAGTCTTGGGAATAGGGTGATGGGCTATAACTGCAGTTAAACAACAGGCTAGTGCATAATACTTGTAAGAAATAAGGTGAAGGGGGCTAGCTGGGGGTAACTGGATGACATCTCCTTAGGGGAATTCATCAATGTTCTTTTTAATTCCACCTTATTGGTGGAATGTATCAATTTTCTTTTCATTTGTACCTGGCTTCTGCACGTGCGTGCACACACACACACACACACACACACATACATACACACCCTTCATTTTAGATAGACTGATTCTTTTGATCCAGAAAAGCTATATAAGAAAATCCTTGGCTTAACTCTGAGGCCAATGGGTGTCCAGTAGGTCACACACACCAATTCCTATACCCCCACTTTTCAGAGCCTGCCACAACTTCCAATCCTGGTGTCACAAAGCTGCAGGTTAGGGTCCTTGTCCTATATTTTCTCCACATTCTTCCTTCATCCCCAGGGTGTTGTGTCGATTTGGAATTCAGAAAGGATCAGATTATGCTAAGTGACTGTGAGATGCCGTCTCCAAAACTCAACTTTCCATCCACTTCCCCCAGAAAGGTCCAGTGAACCTTTGAGGAGGTACAGCATTGTTGGGAACTGCATGGGTGCTGGATCTATTTGCCAGGTTGAGATCCAGCTCTGCCACTTAGTAACTCAGACTCTGGATGAGTTACTCCTAGTAAATGTTAAAAACAAAATCAGCCATTTTTTGAGCCCTTGCTCTGTGACAGATTCATTATCTGTGTAGCTCTATGTAAATGTGCAGGTTCATTATCACACTTAATCCTCATCACAAGTATAGGAGATGAGCAATACTCTCCTTTTGCAAAGGAGAACACTGAGACTTAGAGAGGTGAATTAAGTGTCCAATGTCACCCAACTAAGAACTGGCAGAACCAGGACTTGAACAACCAAGACCATCTGATTCTGGAATTGTTCTTCAATCACTGTGCAACACAGCTCTCTAAAAGGAGGACGGTTCATCCCTTTGTTTTGGTTACAGAAGTACTAACCATAACCAGGAAAAGGACACACTAGATGTTTAATGAATGGTCACTACTGATTATTGCTCCTAATGTTTTAAGATCTCATAGGGTATCATATCATGATTGGATTGTTTTGCTCATTCGGCGAAAGAGGTCAAAAAATAGCATCAAATACTTAAAAATGGAAAAATATTTGCTGCAATGTTGCTCTAGGTCAGCAAAGATAGAAGGATAGAAACACACTGTGGAACAATGAATTAGAATGGAAAACTAGATAAATGAAAGTGGGTTTAGTAGTTTTATCACAGGCAGACGCCTTGGAGATCATTTATAGGCCCTTCTCTTTTATAGATGAGGAAATAAAAGATCTGATGAGGTAAAAAAATTTGCCCAAGACCTTACAGTAAGAAACATCAGATCTGGGCTTGGAGGCCAGTATGCCAGGGCAAGTGTTGATTCAGGCTTCAAGCTCTCTTCCTTAATGGTTCTGATCCAACTGGTTTGATAATTTTCAATCACCCTTTGAAGAGTTTGTAGAGCTACGACTTGCCTACTATTGTGCTAAGTGCTCTGAGTACAAAAGAAACTTAAAGCTCAGTCCCTAACTCCACAGAGGCTACAGGGTCCTGCACAGCAGAAGTCAATCATTAAGATATCTGGGCAACAAATAGTTCATTGCTGGGAGTGGGGGGTCATGGCTATGGGAGCAGTCAAAGGAGATGAAGAGGGCAAAGTGAAAAAGGGAATACAAAAAGACTGAAGGGGGGGGGGCGAAGGTGACAGATGGAGGGAGGAAGAGGGAAACATCAAAGACAGACAGGAGAGAGGCAGTTATATCTAACATTCCCGGTTTTATTTCTCTCCCGTACTTTTCACCGTTCCCCATACTTCATAACTTGTCTGTATCCATGTGTCCTTACACTAGACTGTCAGCTCCATAAGTGCAGATGTTTATCTGGTTTTCTTCCCACTGTTCTCCATACAACAGTGCCAGGCACAGAGTAGAGGCTCAATGACTATTTGTTAGATCAACCAATCAAATGCACAAGCACCATGTATCATATGCACTGTGACAAACTCTCTTTCCGGCAACACTGTGAGGCAGGTATTATTATCTTCAACTAATACATGGAGAAAGGAAGGCACAGAGGGTTTAGACAACTTGCCTAAAGCCACAGAGTCGGGATCTTAGCCTGTTATGGAAAAAGGTATTAGGACATGGACAAAGGAGGTTTTAGTTGCTGTCACAACGTGTTAACATAGTTGATCACATTACATAGAATCAAAGTTTTTCTCTTTTCTTATGAACAATTTAAAATATATAGAAAAGTACACAGAGCTTTAAAATGAATGGCAGTGTACTCAACTCCCAGATTTATGGTATCTTATTATTTTACTGTTTGAACTAGATCTGTTATTTAATTGAAGATAAAGATGAAGCCTCTGTGTTGTCTTCCTTAATTGGATTTCTCTGCTTCCTGGTGTTCATCCCCTCAGGTAATCACTGACTTGAATTAGGTATTTATTTGTTCTACTCTTATTCCATATATTTATGTAACCATAAATAACATATGGTGTTATTTTCTGTTTTCACACTTGATGTAAATGGCATTCTACTTTACAGAGCAGGCCACAACTTGCTTTTGACCTTCCATCCCCATGGATGCATGCAGCTCTAGTCGGACAGCCACCTTTTGAATATACCACAACTTACTTGTCCATTCTCATTTTTTTTTATTTTTTTAATTTTTATTTATTTATGATAGTCACAGAGAGAGAGAGAGAGAGAGGCAGAGACACAGGCAGAGGGAGAAGCAGGCTCCATGCACCGGGAGCCCGACATGGGATTCAATCCCGGGTCTCCAGGATCGCGCCCTGGGCCAAAGGCAGGCGCCAAACCGCTGCGCCACCCAGGGATCCCTCCATTCTCATTTTGATGGAATTTAGGTTGCTTATAATTTTCCACTGTTGGAAACTGACTCTAATGAATATTTCCTGTACCCGTTTTCTTGTGTCTGCTGGGTCCAAGAGCACCTGCATATTTAGCCTTATGAGATAGTGACTAATCGCTGACCAAAATTTTTTTACATTCCTACAGGTGGTCTAGGAAATATGATATTTGCCAATCTGAAGGGTGTGAAATGTTATCCTGTTGTTTTTATAATTTGCATTCCTCTAATTACTAGAAAGGTGCACATTTTTTCAAAGGATTATTGTCCGTTTGAATTTCCCCTTCTGTGAATCACTTATTCATATTCTTTGCTCATTTTTCTGTTGAATTTGAATATTATTGGGATATGTGAATTTTTATTGGGGTATTTCAACAATTTAGAGGGGTTTATTTTATATTCAGGATATTAATTAAGCCTTTGTTATATGCACTGCAAAATATTTTCTCCTTTTTGGTGGCTTTTATCTTTTAACTTTATGGTGTGCTTGTTAAATACAGGTTTGAAATCCAAATGTAGTTCATTTTTGCACTATTTTCTTTATTATTGGTCTTTTTTGGTGCCTTTTTAAATAAATAATTTACAATTTCAAGGTCCAAAAGATATCATTCCTTATTTTCCTCCAAAAGTTTTAAGGTCTTCCTGCCGCCCTTAAGATGTTTCCTTTCAGAAGCTGTAGACATCTTGTTTTTCTTTATCTTCCAAATGTCTTTATTAGTCTTGACCTTTTCTTTTCCACATGAATTTTAACATCATATTGTCATAATCAAAGGAAAAAAGCTAAGAATTGGACTGGAATTCTACTGAATTTGTGTACTAATTGATAAGAAGCTCTCCTTGATGTTGATTCTTTCCAAATATGAATAGGGTATATTTCAATAATATTTTAAAATTTTTTCCTGGAAGATCTTCAAACAATTTTTGTTAGAATTATGTTATAATTATCTTTTAGTTTCTTTTGTTATTTTGAATGGTATATGCATGTATTTTTATATACTATGATATATACTTATTATGTATTAGTATGTACTTAATATATACTTTATATATACACATTCAATTATATTTTCTTTTTTTTTTTAATTTTTTATTTATTTATGATAGTCACACACAGAGAGAGAGGCAGAGACACAGGCAGAGGGAGAAGCAGGCTCCATGCACCGGGAGCCTGATGTGGGATTCGATCCTGGGTCTTCAGGATCGTGCCCTGGGCCAAAGGCAGGCGCCAAACCGCTGCGCCACCCAGGGATCCCCAATTATATTTTCTAATTAGGTTCTAGTTAGTGCTCAGAATGCCAATGATTTTTTAATTTTTTAAATTTTTATTTTTTTGCCAATGATAGACATAGAGAGAGAGAGAGGCAGAGGGAGAAGCAGGCTCCATGCCGGAAGCCCGACATGGGACTCGATCCCAGGACTCCAGGATCACGCTCTGGGCCAAAGGCAGGTGCTAAACCTCTGAGCCACCAAGGGATCCCCAATCTGGTTGAATTCTTACTTGTTCTATTAGTTTGTAGATTATCTTTTGTCAGCTATCATGACATCTATAATTAAAGGCAATTTTGAGTTTTCTTTTCCAATCCTTATATTTCTCTTCCTTTTCTTATTGCATTGGCTAGGACTTCCAGTCAATATTTATTAGAAACAGTGTTAAAAGACATTCTTGACTTCATGATTTGAGTGGGAAAACTTCTAGAGTTTTACCAGTTAGTGTGATGTTTACTGCAGAGTTTTGGTTGCCCTTTAAAACATATTAAGTAAATTCCCCTCTATTCCTAGTTTCCTAAGAATTTCTTAAATCAGACTTGAGAATTGAATTATATCAAATCCTTTTTTCCCTCTATATCTATAGAGATGATCATATGATTTTTCTCACTATTTTTTCTCACTTACTATTAACATTGTATGTTAATTAATTTTTCTGACTTTGAATCATAATTGAATTCTTGCCATAAACCTTATTAATCATGATTTTAAAAAATTTGTGGCTGGATTTGATCTGCTAGTATTTTATTTACGATGTTTCATCTATATTTATGTGTGGTTGGGCCAGAGTTTTCTTTTCGTCTATCATTCTTCCAAGATTTTGAAATTGAAGTTATATTAGCTTCATAATCTAGATATTAGCTTCATGAGCTGTATAGCTTTCCTTTTGTATTGCCTGAAACATAAATTTTCATGTTCATTTTCATTAACTAAAGGTTTTATGCTTTTTAAAAAAGTATTTATTTATTCATAAGAGACACAGAGAGAGGCAGACACAGGCAGAGGGAGAAGCAAGCTCCCTGTGGGGTGCCTGATGTGGGACTTGATCCCAGGACCCCAGGATCACGCCCTGAGCCAGAGGCAGACGCTCAACCACTGAGCCACCCAGGTGTCCCAGGATTTTATGTTTCTTACAAGTTTAGTAAAAGCTGCCTAAAACATTTATGCCTGATGTTTTTAGAAGGAAGAGACTTTCACATCTACTACAATTGTTATTTGATCTTATTTCTAGCATCCTATTTTATGTTTTTTGTTTACCATCCTTTTTCTACGCTTCTTTTATCTTGCCATAAAGAAGAGGTAACACTTTAACTTCTGAGATTGGATCATAAAAGGCGTGTGGCTTCCCCCCTAGAACAGTGAGAAGTTTAACTGTTCAGAGGCCACCATGCGGTGTGGAAACAGAGTGACAAGGAGTGCCCACAGATCGCAGCAGTCCGGTTTTCAAGTTATCCAAACCCAAGCACAGACATATAAAGGAAGAAGCCTCCAGGTGATTTCAGCCTCCAGCTCTCCATGCACCACTGCCCTTGAGTGTTCCCATCAGAAGTTCCAGACATCATACAGCAGAGACAAGCCATCCCTGCTGTGCCATGTCCAAATTCTTGACCCACAGAATCCACACATATAAATAATGCAAGGACTATTTTATGCCACTAAGCTTTGGGGTAATTTGTTACACAGCAAAAATAACTAGAACATGGTTGTTTCTTGTATCTTGGACCTTTATTTCTCTTCTTGCAGAAATGCATCCTTTAAGTGCTTTTAAGTGATGTTCTATGGGGCCACATTCTCTTAGTCTTTGTAGAACTGAGTATGTCTTTATGTTGCCCTCAATCTGGAATAATGGTTGACAGTTCTTTGTTTTCAACAGTTGAAAGGTATTATTTCTGGCATCCCTTATTACTCATGATATTCTGTTCTCTTATATCTTCAAAAAAAATTTTTTTTAAATCTATCAATATAGATTTTTTAAAACTAGTGAGGATTAAACAAATTGTCTCTTCTTTTGGTGCCCTGCATCTGAGCCCAGGGTGTTTGTCTGAGTTGTGGAAACTGAAAAAGCATAGGTCTTGTGGTCATCAAGCTGAGCTCTGCCCCTTGCCATACTGATCTTGGAAAGAAAGTTCTAGTTCTCCAAGCTCCTTTCCAACTATTATTATCTGCCTTGAAGAGTTAATGTGAGGATTGAGTGACAGTGCCTGCTTCATAAGTATTTGTTATAATAAACAGCATTATCCTGCCCTTGCTTCATGTTCTACCTCAGGCCTCACAGGTTGCTGCAACAATTAAATAAGAACATGACCAATATTGTGCCTTGTGCATTCCAGGTTCTCAGTAAATGTTGTTTTTATGAGTAGTATTTAACTGAAGAAAGCTAGACGAGGTGGTGGCTTAGTGGAAGGAGCAGGGGCTCTAGCATGGAAGATTCCAGGGGGCTTGGTACAGTCTGTGGCGCATCCATGGGCAAGTCCCCTCTCTAACAGCCAGGCCAGGTCACCTACGCCTGGAGAAGCAGTCTGGAGGCCTCTGACATGGCCTTCCCGCCTGTGGGAGTGGGTCCCTGACAGGCCTGCTCCTGTGTGGCCTCCTCGGCCCTCCCCAGCCTGTGGGCTACAGCACTGAGCCAGAAAACAAGTGCACGAGCAGGTGAAAACTTGGGCCACGTGCCATCCTGTCCCCTTGGTGGGCAAACCGGGGGTGGGTTTTCAAACCATTTGATGCCGAAGTGCTTCCAGGAACTGCTGTTGCCTCCAGACGTTCCTGACAGTGAAATCGGGGGCCTCTGGTGAAAATCAGAGTAAAGGGCTAAAGGCACCTGCACTGACTTGGTACCCAGGTGTCCTCTGAGCTGAAATCACGGCAGGCAACAGGAAATACGCCGGGGTGTGTGACTTTGAGAAGCAGAGACTCAATTTTCCTGAGCTCTGCGGGCTCAAGGCGCATGGCCTGCCAGCCTACCTTTGCGGGCTAATTTTTGCTGGCAGCAAAGAAAGAATGTCTGGCTACTTTAGTTCACAGTATAGGCTCTTTCAGTGAGAAGGAATTAGGAAGAAAGGAATGAAAAGGAATTAAGGAGAAGAAAGGAGTCAACTACCTTTGAAGGGGGCTGTTCTGGGCAGAGGTGTAGGGGCCCCGGGATGCTCCCCACCCTCAGCCACGCAAGCAGCCCCGCCGCTGGGCCTGGGATCCTGGGATCGTGCGGAGTGAGAAGACAGATAGAGCGGCCCCTATGGCTGGGGGAGGGGGCCCGCGAACAGAGGGCTCTTTTTCCTAATTAGCTGTTTTTATACAGGGAACACATGACCCAAACACAACCACCAACTGTGTCTTTGACATGTACAGGCGGAAAGGGGGAGCTGGGCTTTTGTCTGCCGGGAGTCTTTCAACTCGCCTGTCACCCCAAGCTGCAAAACTCAACAATGGGTCGGATGAGCAGGACCACAGCAGACAGTTTGCTAAATGGACTTGGGAACAGGTACTATTTCCACCCACGTCGGGCTGGTAAGTACTGTAAAAGTGAAATTGGGTTAAATATCTCCTCGCCCTTTCCAAAAGCTTTGTGACCATTTCTGCCATTTGCCTGTTTCTGGTATATCCTGAAACAGTGCATGCTTCAAAAAGAAAGAAATACATTTCTAGGAAGACTTTTCTTGGTCATAAATGCAATCCTTTCATAGAACCCTAACTGTGGTACTCTCCCAACTTCCCTTATCATGTTGTTAACTTAGTGAAAACAATTGAATTTCAAAGAGTACTGCCAAGTGAGTTATTTTCCCTGTTGAATGAAGTGGCTCAATTAGTCTACATAAACTGATTTAGAATTGACACGCTGAAGAATATGGGGCAAAGCGAAAAAGGATGCTTGCTTTGTGGACATGTGTAGCTATGCTTGGGTGTGACATTGTTGATTCTTTGATTCTGAAGCAGTGAACAAATCGCAAACATTTTTCAACCATTTGTTTAACTGAAAGCAGCTATGCACGAATGGTTTTCCCAGAACCAGAGGTAACATGTGCTAACACTAACTATGTTGAACTGGAAGCCATCAAAACGCCATGCCTCATGGCACTGCCCAGGTAGCAGTCGCCAGAGCATTTCCATACACGGCTCAAAGAGAATTTCCATCTGTAGCCATGGGGCAGGCCAGGGCAGAGAACTTCCCAATGCTGAGATTAAAGAAATCCACAACAAAACACTTCTCCAATTGGGGAAACACAGTCTTTCAGGGACAGAGCTGTTTAGAAAAAATAGTGCTGCCTTTGTTTTACCACATACTCGCTTCTCTGTATAGCACAACTGGAAAATGGTGACAAGACTATAAAAAGCTGGATGGAAAAGTGTCAAATTAAACCCAAGGCGAAACCCAGAGCTGGTTGGCTTAATTGGAGGTAATGAGAAATGAAACCACATCTCTACTTGCAAAGTGAAATGGTGAACTGAAGTAATTACCCAGAAAATCTACCAACAGCCCTTTGCTGGAATGCCTCAAAATTTGAGGCCAAAGTGTTCTGAGATTTCAAATGTCTGGATCATGCCTTCAAGTTTCTCCTCACTTTGCTAATAATGACTTGGATTTGATGCATACTCCATTCTTTCCAGTGAAAAGTAGTAATGTCCCAGCATGTAGCACAGGATTCACCCCAAGTTGGTGGTTGGATTCCTGCTTGCAGACGAGTATAACCGTCCCTGGGCAGAGATTTCAAGTCCCTTTACACTGGAAGCAGTAGGAACACGCTTGGGGAGGGAGGTGCGGAGCAGTAAAACAAAAGGGAAAGTGAACATAAAAGTGCTTTTCCAGGGGCGCCAGGGTGGCACAGTCGGTGAAGTGTCTGCCCACGGCTCAGGTCATGATCCTGGGTCCTGGGATGGAGCCTTGTGTCTGTCTCCCTGCTCAGCAGGGAGCTTGCTTCTTTCTCCTTCTCCCTCTGCAGCTCCCCCCTGCTCGTGCTCTCTCTGTCTCAAGTAAATAGTCTTTGAGAAAAAATAAAAGTCCTTTTCTAGGGATCTGACTGGGGCACACTGTCAAAGAAACCTTTGGACACTCTCCCCACTATTGGAGTGTCAATGGACCGTATGCAAATGTTCTAACTCAGAGACTTCTTCTAGTTCCCACTCTCGGGAAGTCCACACTATGGAATTCTGCAAAATCGTCCCTGGACACAGAGTTTACTAGGGGCACCTGGCAAAGAGGGAGTACAACCACTGCTTTTAATTCCTCTTTAAACTCTAAGAATACTCTGGGTGAGAACCTCCATTGTCAGGTTTGTACACTTTAGCACACAATGCCATCTCTCTCCCTGCGAGGCCCAACGATGTTGGCTCCTTCCAGATAAGATATGTTTAAGGGTGATGGCCTTGTGAGCCCAGGACAGTAAGTGAGATCATGGCTGAGTCTAGAGAGGTGGATACTTCATGCACGAAGCCCAGAGAAAAAGTATCTGGATATTGGGCAGGTTGGGGCAGCCTTACCGAAGCTGGGGGCGCTGTGCAAGGTCATGTCCCGGATCACCCTTGTGCCAAAACAGGACCACATCAAGAGGAACTGCTGTGCCACTTTCTTCAGGGACCCTTGTCTCTTGGCAGCCACCTACAAGAAAGTGAACAGCTTCAACAGTGGTCAACTTAACCTTTTGGTATTACCATCTCTCTGAAAAATGGTAGGAAGGCTTATGGGTCTCCTGAGTTCAAGGCTACGGAACAATGGTTTTGACTTTACGCTTCTTCTGGAAGAAATACAATTTAAAAAGTGAGACCTTATGTCAAGTCCCAAGGTACACAGCAGATAAGAGAGATGCTGACCTGGCTGAAGCAGGGGAAGGAGCCTCACGGTCCTGCCTCCTGCAACCCCCACTCCAGAGGGGGCCCAGGTCTCTCCTTGGAACCCCAGGGCTCCGTGGCTGGTGGGGAACATTGAGATAGCTCATTGTGGGGCTCTGTATCTCCCCAAGGCCACAAGGGTGAGTGGTGGGTCACAGCACCAGGGCTGCTCCTTCCGCTCCAGCTTACCAACCTTCACAACACACCGGTCCACCATGGTGTCTAGCCACTCGATGTAGGACTCGATGGGAGACTGCTCCTCCAGGAGGTGGTCGAACTCCTGGTACACTGTCAAACAAACGAGAGCCCCCCCCCACATCACTGTAGTTGTGTCTACACACAGACACATCTTAAAAGAACAAAGGAATAAAATGGAACTCCAGTCTTAACAGTGCATTCAGACTTTAGAAAATATGCCCCAACTTACTTTTCCAGGCTCATCTTTGCAGCCTGTGAGCCCCCTGAAAGCCTGGCTACCACGTATAACTAGCCATTCCCTCCATACTCCCTACTTTTCTCGGGCGGTTTCCTCTGCCTGGACTGTCTGGTTCCTCGTGGCTCAGCTGACATGAGCCCTCTTGTGAAATCCCCTTCCCCAAGCCCCTCACCAGCAGAACCCATCACTTGTCCTCCGTGCTTTCCTAACACTTTATCACCTGTATGCCACCTCTGCTGCATCACTAATGCTGTGTTTTAGTCCCGGGGCATCTCCCGTGTCAGTTCTCTGTCAGGTATCTTTCTTGGCTGGGGCCTTCCCTGAACACAGCCATTGTCCAGAATGTGCTTGTTCATAGGAACAGACAGAGGCATCACTGCTCCTTGCTCTCCGCTCCATGGCATGGCTCATTTGATCATTCAATGCTTGCAAACCACAACTATAATGGGCAAGTAGCCCAACCAGCCTCTTAGGACTCAGCATTCAGTAGATGCTTAATAGATGTTCATAGCATAAAGGAAACAATCTCTGTGCCTTTAGTTTACAAATTAACAGAAGGAGGATAACCAGTATCACTTTATAACCTGTCTTCAGCTGCCTGCCAACTAACCAGATCTGGAAGGGCTATGTCATTAGTGAAGTGCTACAGAAAACAGACATTGCTGTGGTGACCTCTAGTCTGAAACATCTCTTTTTGTGTTTTTGGGTTTTTTTGTTTTGTTTTTTGCATGTGGAGCTCAATAAATCAAGTCAGACTTTCAGAGCCACACTGTTTTTTGCAGTTTTCATTTATCTGAGGGGTTCTTGTCCCATTCCACGGGCCTCGCCAATGTGCTCTGTTTTTCTGAGTTGATGGCTGCTACGAGAGACTAGCCACTGGGACTGGGACTGGGAGCTCAGAACAGTTTAGAATAAGAAGGGGCTTTAAAAGTCCATTGAGTTGGTATCTGTGTCGTTTCACAGAGGAGAAAGCTATGTCTCCGTGAGATTAAAGGACCCCCTCAAAGTCAGAGGGTGAATGTGCCAGAGCAGGGACTGGAGCCCATGTCTCTGATTTCTGTTTGGTGTGTGCTTTTCCTCTTGATGGCAGATTTGGTGCATCTGCACTGTAGTGCTTTGGTCAGTGAAGGTGATGACAACAGAAGTGGTGAAGAAAGTGCTTACGGCCAACATCTACTGGGTTCTTGCCACGTGCCAGGCACTTCCCTAACTGCTTTGCACGGACACGCCAGGCTAACCCTACAATAACCCCGAGAATGTGACAGCAGTTTCTCAAATGTTTGTTGAATGAACAGAAGAACAACCCAAGGAGGCAGGTACTATTATCACTCCCCATTCTACAGATGAGGGAGCAGAGGCCCTCCCGGATGACTGACTTTCTGAAGGTCTCAAAGGTAGCAAACAGCAGAGGCAGGTTTTGACCCAATGCTTGCCTCCCAACTGTGGTGCTGCACCAGCTCTACCTGGTATACCGGGCACATGGTGCACGTTGACCCCATTTCACCTCTGCGTGTTCTCCCCATGTTAGAGCCTCTGCAGCCAGGGTCACTGTGTACCAGGGCCAGGGTCTGTGGGGCATCCCAATCCCCTGCTCCTACCATAGTCGTTCTCATCAGCATGCTCATGTCTGGTCATGCATTTTTAAATTTAGGGTAAGTAGAGCATTCCTAAGCAGGACCTATCTCATGGAGGTGATGGAAACCCCCTGAAGCAGGAATGTACAGGCTTGTCAACTGGTTATGTGGGACCCAGGAAAATCATGTGATTGCATCGGTGTCGGCTCCTTGGCGGTTTCTCGGATTCACGATCCTGGCACAACGGTTATAAGGAAAGGAGGGTGCACACAGCACACAGTTGGCCCAGCACACAGTGGGTGCAGCACACAGTTGCCCAGCACACCGTGGGCATAGCACACTATTGAGTTCAAGAATTTACCTCCCGGCATCTGGGCAGTGGGGAAGCTGCAGGGATGATCCCTGTCTGCCAGGCCACCTGCTTTGAGGGCTGGTGCCTTTACTCACTACCCACCCTCCAGGCACTGTGTCCTACAGCTGTCCTCTTTGGTAACATGCAGCCATTTGTAAATTACCTGTACAATTTCTGATCTGCCCTTAGCTGTAAGCTCCATATGGGAAGAGCAATGTTCATATCAGTCACCGCTTTTCTCCCAGCTTCTAACACAGTGCCTGGCCTAAGATAGGCATTCAGTAAGTACCAGCTGGGTTGAACTGAACCTCACCACTCCCTTCCTCTGGAAGAGTACAATCATAGCTTTAAAGGGCACCATCCTGTTCCGGGCCTAAGAGAACTTGAAGAGAAAACCCCAGAAGGTTCCTTCTTTGAGAGGCTGTGGTGACCTCCGAGATGCTCCAGCAAAGGCTCAGAGCCTGGTCCCTAAAGCAAGTGATGGTGAGTATGGGGGATGTCTTCTTCCTCCGCAGAAGGTGCTAAATGGGGAAGAGAGCTGAGTTTCAGGCTGCTGGGAGTTAGCAGAACTGGAAGTCGTATCATTCTGAGTTTCTACTCATCTGGTCCCACACAGACATTCCTGGCACCTTGTGCATGCCTGGCTTGGGGTGAGACCCTGAAGACACAGTGATGGGAGATATGGCTAGTGCTGTTAGGGGTCTGACACCCATGCTGTCGGCCTTGTGGCAGGGAGTCAGGACAAACAGAATAGGAGGCACAATTGCAAAAATTTAGAAAGACTCCGCAGCCTCTGAAACTTGCCCACATCTCATAATTTTTGTCTCCTCTGATCGTCCAGGTGAGTAGCACTAGCGCATAGTCGTGAAGCCGAGGTCAGGCGTAGGTCTGAGGCCTCACTCTGCTGCCCGGGGTAAGGGTCACTGGCTGAGGCTGAGTCATGTCCTCTGTCACGTGGGGGTGGCGTGTGTCTTCCCCGTGGGGGTTGGTGTAGAGAATTAATGAGAACATGCGTGTGGTAGGTCTGTGCAGACCCTGTGAGCCCGATTCTTATTTTAGTGACCAGCTCTGAGTTCTCAGCAGGGGAAGGCAGGCTGAGGGCTGCTGAGGAGGAAGGAACGAGTATGGAGCTCTGGGAAAGAAGCCCCAGGGAAGGTCCAGGTTCAGGCTCCAGCCGTGCCAGTAGCTTGTGACAAGGGCTCAGCGGGAAGAGGTCTCTAATAGGAGCATCTTTTGGAACTTACTTGTTTCTAAACACCACATGCTTAGCTGGGCTGGAGCAAGTTCCCTCAGGAGGACAAACAGAAGGCATTGCTGGAAATCTGAGGGGCCTCGGGCTCTCAGGAGAATGGGCCCAACTTCTCAGGGGGACCGCTACCATGCAGGGTCTGGGCCCTCGCCTTACTCACAGGGTGAGAGTATCCCCCCACCTCCAGCAATTCTCAGCACCAGCCTTTCTGAGAGCTGGTGGGAGGAGAGTGGACCCACTGTTCCCACACTCCTGCTCCCCTCCCCTCCAGGCATGAAAAAGGAAGGCTGAGCAAGGTGAAGAAGTTGCCAGTAGAGCCTCAAGGATCCAGAGCCGCTGGGCGTGGGAAGCCATGGGCAGTAGGCTGTGGCGGGCGCGTGAGGAACAGCAGAGATGCGCTGAGCATGGTGGTGTTCTCTGGACCCCTCATGACCTCTGCTACTAAGAACAGCCCACCTGACCTGCTCCGGAGACCATCTGCAGCAGTATTCCTGGTGTCTTTGTCCACAGGGACATGAACATATGTTCACAGAAGTAAACCTCCATCCACTCCCTTCTCAACCATTGAATGTGATTGAAAGGTTCACCTGCCAATAGGTGGGCTGACCCATGTGACCCTCTGCTGAAATCCAGGTAGTATATCCAGCCGACTCCAGGCTGACATACACTCAGACAGGCAACAAGCTTTTGTCCTCATTTTTTTTTATACCACCTGTGGAAAGATGCCTGGCATTGAGAATCACATCTGGGCCCTTTTGCATGGCACTGTGTGCTGCCCAGTTGCACCAGGCTCCCTTTTCCCCAGGAATGTTGACACATGTCCATTTAAATCAATTAGCCCTCCCATCTGGGCTGACCCATTTAAGAGGAACAATAAGAGGGAAGGGATCCTAGGGGGAAGGACAGGGTGGGAATGCCACTTAAATATTTACCAAGATACTTTTTCTCTCTTTCTTTCTTTTAAAAGCAAAAACAGAAAAGACACAATCCTCGGCGGAACATCTTACACTGGATGATGAGTTTCCGGTGCTCATCGCGGGAGTCTTCCATGGTGTAGAGGGTTTGCTTGGTGATGCTGTTCAGGTCCACGTTCCTCCAGTCTTCCAGCATTTGGAATGTGATATCTGCACTGTGGATCACGGTCCGAGATGCCTGTAATCCAAGCCAATCAACTCATTAGCTCAAGGGTTGTTAGGTTAAAACCCCTGCGCATTATTTTCTTTTTAATGAATCTGCAGTGTTCTGCAGCTGTTTTGAAATTCCGGAACATTCAATTTCAGGAAATCAGAAGACCATAACTCAGTCCATAATTCAGAAGACCCATACAGTCTTTTCTCTTGGAGGTCTCTTTTCTCAGCTCTATAAAAAATTACTCCAAGGTGGCCGAGGCTAGACCAAACCCTGCTGTTCCCAGCCCCTTTGGTCTGGACCCCTGGGGAACAACGGGATGAAGCCCAGAGATCTGTCAGCCTTCTGACCTGAGCTTGCAGGAGCTCTGTGCTTAGTAACCCATGTGTCTCTAGCATTGGAGAAGCAATGGGCCTAGAGCTTGGACTGGTCTGTGGGCCTATGACAACTTTAATCCCAGCCATCTTACAATGTGTATTTTTTCATATACATGCATTCTGAAGCAGTTTATGGTCTAGCTTTCTGTTTTTTGCTTTTTGGTTTTTAGGTGACTACAATCCATTTTGCAGGTGACTACAATATGAACAACTGAGAGGGAAGAAAAGGGAAACAAAACCCAAAGACTCCATTGCTCATTACTGTGCATGTGATGCATGTACGTGCCCATGCTCACACGCACATTCAACCTGTGGTTTCCTCAGCAAGCCCTCACAAGTAGAACTTCAGTTTGCAAGTTGGAACAATACTTGGAACCACCAAGTTGGAACAAAGCTGATAAAAGCAAAGAAAAACATTTCCAGAATCATTTCCTTTACTTGCATGTTTTTTAAAAAAAGTCTTTAATAAAATGGAAAAAAAAAAAAAAAGATTTCCGATACACATGGCCATTAAACATCTCCTAATGCTTGTGAATTTCCAGGCAAAGTAAGTACTGACAACCCCTTTTACCTCTAGACTGCCTGAGCACAAGGAACTCTTATTTAAATCACTGTAGAATTCTTTCCAGGTCTGAGGCCTAGAGTATATGAATATGTGAGTTGGGTCCATTTCTAATGATAATGAAAACAACTAAAGGTTAAGGTCTGGGATTCTGGACTCAAATATATTTAATTCAAATCCTGGCCTTGCTGCTAACCACCTGACTGTCTTGGGGCAAGCCAGCAGATTAACCTCAGTTTCCTGATCAATAAAATGGAGGTGTAATAATACCTGCCTCTTCAGGAGGACAGCTGTTTGAGGGTTCCTTGAGATAATGTTTGAAAAGGGCAGAGTTTAGGGAATAAAGGCTCACTAAAGGAGCTACCATTAATCAGGCCGTTCTCTGTGTGGTGATGCACAAACACCTCAGGGCTGTGGCACGTGGTGCTGCTGCCCACTGGAGCATTCCTCTCCCCCCCTGCCAGGCAATCCTGCCATCACATGTGCTCCAACTTCAGAGCCACACCCGTGGAGCCACCTCCTCTAACCACCATATCTCAATCACACTACGTGCCCCGTTATTCTCTATTTCTGCTGTTTCCCTCCTAACACTTAGCACTTTTAATTAATTATTTTTTGGTTCACTTTTTTTTTTTTTTTTTTTTCTGCTCAGGGCAAGTACCACTAAACATGGTCTCTGACATAGAGGAGGCACTCAAAAGATTTTGTGCAATGAATGGTTGAGATAGGAATGCCAAGTTGCTTGCTTAGTGTATTTAAGCATTAAAGGGCCTGGGTATTTAGATTCTCAGTTTCAGTATGACTTGTCTTATATGTGTTTAGGAACACTTGCTGGGATATTAGTTATGATGTTCCATGGTGTTTCATTCCTGTCACCAACCCCAGATCCTCCAGCTGATCCAGAAATGTGTCTGAAAGCTGTCCTGTGAAGATGGAAAGGTAGCAAATGCTGATTAAAGTACGTACTGTCCGTGTAGGAAGTGAAGGGAGAACGTATCTGTATGTGTGTGTGCATGTGCATGTGTGTGCATGTGCGTGCAGACAGCCACCGTACAGATATGGATACGTTTACCTGCATGCCTTAAAGGGTCAAAGGCTTTCCTGGACTGCCTGAGCCCCAGAGGGAGGCACCAAAGCCATGCCTAGCTCTCTGAGATAACCCAAGCCCAGCTTTTCCAAGCTGGGGAAAGAACCAGAAGGCATGCACCCAGTGTTTCTCTGTTTTGCCAATATTTGTTTGCTCCCCTAACTCCTACTAATCTGGTCAGGCTCTGCCCTGTCCCAGAACAGCATCCAAGTGTGGCCTCTCTCCTAGCCAGCATGACTAGAAAAGGTTTACCTGGTTTCCAAGTCCCCCACGGGGCCATTCATGCCAGAGGCTGGACCGGAACAGTGAGGTGTGTGTGTGGGTGTAGCTCTGTATTTTCAGGTTCCTGCCCTGGAGGCTTCCTGCAGGCCACTCTAACTAGAAACCCTTCCTCCTTGACCTTGAATAACAGGCACCAACCCAGAACAGACAGTATAAGGGAGAGGTGGAAAACTCAACACAAAGAAGGCAAGCAGGTGGCAGACGGGGGAGTGAGGAGAGCCAATCAAGTGGAAGAGGAAGTGGGGGGGACAGGGAGGACAGTGCTCAGCCCATCCACTTGATTGCTGCCCTGGGAAATGTGGCTCTGGGGCTGTTTAGCGGTCATCTCCCAGGTTCAACGGTTAATGACAAAGCAAAATCAATTTTTGAACACATGCAAATCAAATAAAAATAACCCCACCCCCCTGAGGGCAGATTTGACCTGTGGCCTCCAGTTTGCCCCTTTTGCTTTCAATGTTTTAATGAATGTTAACAGGCTACCTTAATAGACTTAGATTCCCTTTCTTAAGGTGCAAACTTAATAGAAACCCAAAGCTTTATGCCATCAAATTATCATTAGAGTTACAGTACACATTTTTGTTACTTCTGAATTTTTCTAGTAAGCATATGTCACTTTTGTGCCAAAAAGAACAAAAATATGGAGAAAATAAAAGTGGGTATTTAACATACTGTATGGATTTGTTTTTTGTTGTTTTTTTTTTTGTTTGTTTTTGTTTTTGTTTTTGGATTTGAACTCTTCTGGATGATACATGACCAACAAATCATCCTCTTTATCTATTTGAATCATTTATTTCTGTGGCTCACAACTGGGGGTGAGACTGGGCCCCAGGCTACTTTTGATGGTGTTTGGAGACATTCTTGATGGTGACAACCAAGGTAGTACCTGGGATTGGGTGGTTCTAACTGGCATCTGGGTTCTGGCATGTGGGTAGAGAGAGGCCAGGGATGCTACTAAATCTCTACGCTGCACAAAACAAGTCCCGAGAGCAAAGGATGATCCAGCCCCACATGTCAACAGTTAGTGGCAGAGAAACCCTGATCTACTCAAGGGAAATGCAAACTTGTACACCAGAACATGATGTCAGAAATAATTTTGTATGTTAGTCGAAACTATTTAGTGATTGCCTAATGCTTTTATTCTTTATCAGTAGAAATTAAAAGGTAACAGTAAGAGTATACCAAACACCTATTATACTGTATTAAACTATCAGACAGCCACACCCCTTGACAGAACCTCTGAAGAGCTGTTCCGTGCATTTGCCCCTCATGACTTGGCAGGAGCTAGAAAACATAACACAGGACACATACCTGGCAAAGGTGATTCAGTGATGTCTGCCGTCTCAGAATTTGGGAAAATCTTCTTGACACTGCAAGAAGGAAGAGTTAGTCAGAAATATTTGCATGCTATATGGTCCTACCTTGGATTTTCCAGGGGCAGATTTCAAAAAGTAGCTTATTTGCCTAAATTTGTCCCACTGTCCAACCCCATTTTATGCACCCACTGGTGAAAACCTGCTTTTGATTCTTTGTTCTCCCATGTAGACAACTATTTCCTAAAATGGCGATATTTGGGGTACATATTTCAAAGTCACCCGCATGCCATGCTGGCAGGTGTGAGAAATTGTGGCGTCAATCAACCGTGAGTAAAAGCAATTATTTACTTGTCTTTCATTTCGCTAATTGCAAGCTCAATCACTTCTCTCCATAAATAATTGCTGGAATCAAGTGGAAGCTTTGAAGAAGGCCCTTTAAAAGTAGTATATCTAATAGGGAAACTTGATTGAGCCTCAGCGGTGTGTGGTGTGAGGGGTTGCTTTTAGGATGGAACCCTGGGCTGTACTTTGAATGTGGCTTTGCATTAATAATCTTCCATTTTTATCAAATGATCTCCATGACCTATTTGTGTGTTTTGCTGATCCTGTTTACTATAGTGATATAACGGGCTGATGGTTTCAAGTGGGATGATCTTAAATCTGCAGATTTCAAGACAAAGCAGACAAGCCAGGAGCCAGCCCCAGGTCTCCATTCTCGCAGAGTTGTCTGGAGTGGTGTGTGTTTCCACTCCTTGCACGTTCTCCAAGTGCCCCCAAGCTTCCCTGGGAAGAGGGGTTCCTGCAGCCACCGACAGGTGGAAGGTCCAACAGACCTCCTTGTTGCCAACTTTCAACAGGTTTGTTTTGTCAGCATAATTAAAACTGGTGCGGGGCATTCTTCTCATTAATTTCTGAACTGGTCAAGAAACAGAAATTTCCCTGGGATTATTCTAATTTGTACTCAGAGCCAGCTTGGTTTGAAAAATAGGGCGTGGGGTGGAGGAATGGGGAGGGGTGGGGGGCACAGATGAACTTCTAATTTTCCAGACCGATCAATCGTTAATCCTCCTCCTTAATTACTTTTTCTTTAACTTTGTGATGTGGAATTTAGTGCTCATGAAAAGAAAAGAACTGAGAGCCGTGAAATAAAGCGGGCTTTATCAGTAGGTGCTGGGCGCTGCAGGCGGCCTCGGCCTCAGAGCGCGTCTGAAAGGGCTCCCTGTGCCTGCCCAGAGAGGGTAATTTGATCCTCTTCATTTTCCCTGCCGGCACTTATTCTGGGCAAGAATGGCAAGCTATAGTCAAATGCTGCTTTAAGAAACATATATCTTAAAACTCCGTTTTGCTTAAAATCATTTCACCTTTGTGTAATAGCATGTGTGTCTTCCCATGAGTCCAGAAACACCGAGACAGAGAAATATGACCAGTTTTCTCCGGCAAAACTAACGGTGGAGAATGGCTAGTGATGCTCAGCAGAAAATAAAAAATCACAGTCCTAATCCTCGTAGGAGAAATATTAATTTGGCTTTCTCATTAGGCAGAGAATTGAATATGTGAAGCCCTGAAGCTGTTTTCTGGCTCCTGTTACCACCTGTTTGGGGGTAGGGGCTTCAGGGAAATCTCAGAGTTTTGGGGTCTGACAGACTTGAGTGCTACTCCCGACCCCTTCTTACCAGCTGTGTGGCTGTGTGGCTTTGGGGAAGTCTCTTGGCCACTCGAAGCCTCATCTGCAGGACAAGGATACTGTTTGTATCCTTGTATACTATGTCACAGAGGTGATGTGAGGATTAAATGGGATGAGATGGCGGTGACAAGCAGAAATTTCGGTGTCAACAGACAGACCTGGGAGCAATTCTTGCCTCTGCTACTAACTACCCTTCTATGATGGGATGAGCACTGGGTGTTATACTATATGTTGGCAAATTGAATTTAAATAACAACAAAAAAAAGAATTATGGAAAAACTTTATATTCAAATATGTCCATTACAATAAAGAAAAATCTAAAACAAAACAACTAACTACCCCTCTAAGCCTCTCTCATTTTCCATAAAAGAAGTGTGCCACCTGTAACAAACCTTTTGTGAGGACTGTGGAAGATAATGCATGGAAAGCCCTAGGCTTAATACCTGATGCCTTGCAAGCCATAAATGCTAGCTATTATTATTATTTTATGAACAACCTGTGTAAAATTGGCACTAGAACGTGCCCCCCTGCCCCCCAGCTCCCAAACTCAGTACTTACGTTCAAACTTAATGTTTCGCAAATTTTCTGGGAGGTCGTGGAGAGCCACTTTTAGCCACTCATCCAGCTGCTTGGCAAATTTTCGGATCACCTGAGTTAAGCTGGAAAGAGAAATGATCCATTTTAAGTGCCTTGTGTGTTGCCCAGTCCTCCCAGTAGGCCCCGATGGGGTTCGGCTATCCCTGAATTGTGTTTTTGGGCGGCCTGGCTCTGAGCAAAATGCCATCCGTCAGCCATCGGGCTTTTGCACAAGCCCGTGTGACAGGTGCGCCATCCTGCTGCCCCCCTTGCCCGAGCGCCGGTCCCCCAGCCTGGCTTCCCCGCTGCAGGCTGGTGGCAGGAACTGAGAGACAACAGCGGATCTCTACACCAACGAACAGCCCTGACCTCGAACCCATGTCCAACTTGGAGAGCCGAGGCCCGTCTGGGGGCAGCCTGCAGAATGAGAGGGGAACCTGCAGGCCCGCAGGCCTCACTTTTGGGCTCTGACTGTGAGCACCAGGGGCCGCGGCCTCGGAGGGCAGGCCCCCCCCCCCGCCCCCCGCAGTGTCCCATGGACTGTCCTGCCAGACCCTGCGCACCGACCCCCCCAACACCCCTGGGCGGGCCTCCTGGGTTCCTCGCTCCTTTCTCCTCACGTTGCCGACCTTCTCCAAGACCCTCCTCCAGCAGCGGGCACCATCCCCGCTTCTCAAAAAACATGGCCGCAAAGGGAGAACTTTCCAGCATTCTGCGATGGCACAGCTCTCTTTCCCCACTACCCTGACAGAATCAAGGGCCAACCCCACGTACCCCCGTCCTGCCTCCTCAGGACCCCCATCACTGACCACCCCTTCTCCCAGATACCCCACAGCTTCCTCTCCCCTTAGAGATAATTTCCTCACTCCCTCTCTTCAGGGTATTGCCCTCTCTCTTCCACTTCACAGATACCCTTCTTCAGAGTTGTCTAGACTCTCTCTTTTCCTTTACCTCCTCCTTTCTTTTCCTTTACTCACTCCTCCCCTCACTCTAGTCCTTCAGCCTAAGCAGCTCCCACCAGGCAGCAAGCTGCATCCAGACATGAACCCAATGGACTCATTTTGGTTTCCATCTCGCTTTACATCTTGGCACTATTTGGCTCTGTTGGCTCCTCCTCCTTCTGGAAACATTTGCTTCTCCCGGTGGTTGTGACCTCTCTGTCTTGCAGCTACTACTTCTCAGGCACAAAGCTCAGCCCCTCTGCCTGAGCTTTACTCCCTCCAGCTCCTCTACATCTAGTCCTGGGCCCTCACTCCTCACACTTTGTCATTCCCTGGATGGCTTCTCTGTGACCCCAGTTTCAATCACCATCTACACTTGCTCTTATACCTCTAGAGCGGAGATCTCCAGAACTCCACACCAACCACATACAGGTCCCTTCCATTTAGTGTCCCAAAGGCACATCAACCTCAACATGTCCAAAGGGAACTCATCACTTCTCCATCAGACCTGGGTCTTTTCTTATGTTCACTTATATTTCACTATGAACTCTACTTTCCTTAAAGTTTTTGTTTTTAATGTTTTTATTATTAAAAGTTTCAAATATATCCCAAGATAGAATGGTATAATAAACTTCCAAGTATCTATGGCCGAGCTCCAATAGCTAGCAACATTTCCCCAGTACAGTGTATCATATGCCATTGTCTTTTCTGGAATGCTATAAGCAAATTCATGAAGTATCATTTCAGAAACTTAATGTGCATTTTCTAACATGTACTTAAATATGTATGTATGTATGTGTACATACATACATTTAAAGCCACCATGTCATTAGTATACCTAAGAGAATGAATAGCAATTCCATAATATTATCTAAAGCCCAGTTTGTACTCAAATTTCTCTGTTTCTCTCAGAGCTATATTTTGGTTTCTTTGAATCAGGATCCAAACAAGATTTACACATTGTGTGAAACATTGCCTTGTTCTATTTCTTTTTTTAATTTAAAAATTTTTTAAAAAGATTTTTATTTATTTATTCATGAGACACACACAGAGAGAGGCAGAGACACAGGCAGAAGGAGAGGTAGGCTCCCCCTGGGGAGCCCAATGTGGGACTCCATCCCAGGGCCAAAGGTAGACTCTCAGCCACTGAGCCACCCAGGCATCCCATGGCTTGTTCTATTCCTTAAGACTTCTTCACAGTTCTCTTTCATGCCACTGGTTTGTTGGCCACCTCATGTTATCTGTTCCCTGGAATATCCCACACTCGGATTCAGTTGATGTCTTCCTTCTAGTGCCATTTAACCTGTTCATCTATCCTGTGTGCTTCTTATAAACTGACAGATCTAAAGACTAAATCAAATTAAGTTACATTTTTTTTAAGGCAATAAAACTTTGTAGGTGGCCCCTGTGCTGCCCACTGTACCACACCATGAGACTTATAATGGCTGGTTGTTCCTCTTTTACTGTATCTGGTTTTGACACTTGAATAGTCTCCCTTCCTATTAGCAGGTACTGTGGATTTTATCTCCAAGTTACTTCTCAACCTCATCCAGTCTTTCCCTTTTCTCCCTACTTCCAGTTATCATCATCTCTCACCTGGGCCACTACAGCTTTTACAACATTGCAGCTTCTACAATGGTAGGTATACAAGCCCACCTGCTCTGCTCGCCTCCTGACCTCTACCTACCTCATCGTACACATTGTGAGAGGGATTTCTCCCAAACACTTGCAATTCTGACCTAGTTCACCTTCTGATTAAAACCCCCCAATGCTTTCACATTATTCTTAGGATAGAGACCAAAATCCTGATTGTGACCCCCCAAGCTCACACTCCAGCCTTGCTTTTCTCTCCAGCCTCACTTCACAGTCTCTGTCTTCATCCACAATTCAGTCTCTCTAGTTCTGCCCAATTCTTTCCTACATCAGGGCCTTCAACCTTAGCGTCCTTCTGTCCAAGAGCATCCCATTCTTCTTTACCTACTGGATTCCTCCCTCATCGATCTGATCTCAGAGCAGGTGTCATGGCCATCGGAAAACCTTCTCTGAAGCCCCCTCATCTAGGTCAGAGCCCCTGATTATTATTCTTGAAGTGCCAAGTTGTGACAATTGGTAACTATACACTAGCTTATGTGATTAGTACGTAATGGATGATTCACATCCATCTTTCCCACTAGACTCTATGCTCCAGTGTGGAGCACAGGGACTATGTTTATTTTGCTTATCACTGTGTGTTCAGCACCCAGCATAGTGCCTGACACCAAGTAGGCATGTGAGGAAAGTTTGTTAAATGAAATGAATGAATGAATGGCTCTCAATCCCCAGCTGGATGGACCCTATCCACACTGTCCCCCCTTTATCCTTCTGACTTCAGCACCTCCCACTCCATTTCCCCACCCTCACAGCCTACTCAATTCCCACAGTACCAGCTTCTTTTCTGTTTCTTCAGGTCCTTGACAACCTCCCCAGGGCCTTTGCATCTGCTGTTCCCTCAGCCTATAAAGCTCCTGCCCCAGATTGCAGACTGTTTGCTCCTTTCCTTAACAACTTCACAGGGTGGTTCAAGTGCTGACCATGGGATTTGAAACTGCCAGTCTCCCCACACTCCCAGCTCTACCAACTATCTCAACACTCTTGAGCCTGCCATATGTTTTAAAAAGATCAGTCTGGTTCCTGGGATGAAAATAGAGTATAGAAGGGCAAGGACAGAGCAAGAAGATCTGTTTGGAGAATTTTACAATAGTCCATGCAAGAAGGCAGCCTAGATGAGGGTGGTAACAGTGGAAATAATGCAATATGGTCAGATTAAAATATTTTGAAGGCAGAGCCAGCCAGGATGTCCTGGTGAGTAGATGTGGGTGAATGAGAAAACAATGTTGTCAAAGATGTCTTCATGAAAGAAAAGTGGTATATGTACCCCCTGTGCCTAGCAGAGTGCCTGATATACAGGAGGTGCTTAATAAATGTTGAATACCGAGTGAACAAAAAGTACTACGCATGGAATAAAGCCAAAGTACACTCTCAGTGATTAGCACATTGGATCCAACTTCAAGGTGAAAAGATTTCTCAGAAAATTTGGCCAAAATTTAGAGGTCAAAATTTGTCAGAGGTCAAAATTTAGAGGGGTGTCTAGAGTGATCATTGATGGCTGCTGTACCATCCAGGAGGGTGGGTTGCCATTCCCCACCCATGACACCTTTCCCAGGGGACACTACTTTGCAGCTGGAGTAGAGGAGCTGGCCTTTGTACAGGAGCAGGAAGTAAGCAGCAGGATCAGTGCTGGGCCTTTTCCTTTGTGCAATTGTTTGATTTTATTACAGTGAAGAAAAATGGGAAGCGATTCATTTTGGAAAGGATTCTATTTTGGGACTTGGAATTGGGGCTGCCAGACTCTGAGGAGTAATCTGAACATTGAAGATGCTCTGCTCTGGTGTTGAATGAGCAAGTGAGGAGCTGGCCTCCTGATCACCAAGCCTAGAGATGCTTCCTGGCCCTCTCCACCCCCTCGCAGCATCAGAGGATGCTGACTATCACCTCCTTCCTAACACACTCTCCTCTGATGGTCTGCACCCTGCAGCTTGATCTCCTTTTGTCTCCTTCCATCTCACTCCCCAGGCTGGCATTCCCAGAAAATGTCCTACACCTCTGGTGTCATACATTTTTGTCCCTTCTGTGCGGGCAGCTCCCACATCTACAGCTCCACTTTCAGCCCTTCTCCTGCATCTTAATTCCATACTTGTAACTCTCTGAATGACTTCCGGCCGTGATGCCGGCACAACAGCAACAGTGCTAATACCAGCTAATGAGTGCAGTGTGCCAAGTGCTAAACATTTCACACATATTTTCTTTTTTTTTTATTTTTTTTAAATTTTTATTTATTTATGATAGTCACAGAGAGAGAGAGAGAGAGAGAGAGAGAGAGAGAGAGAGGCAGAGGGAGAAGCAGGCTCCATGCACCGGGAGCCCGACGTGGGATTCGATCCCGGGTCTCCAGGATCACACCCTGGGCCAAAGGCAGGCGCCAAACCGCTGCGCCACCCAGGGATCCCCATATTTTCTTATTTAATCCTCACATCTACCCTATGAAGTAGGTACTACTGTTAGTCCCAGCAGAGAGGTGAGAAACCAAGGCTCAGAGAAGTTACTTGATTTGTCCGAGGGAATGCAACAAGTAGACAAGCCAAGACCGAAGCTGATGTGTGTCTGGCTCCAAAGCTCTAGTATCTCAGTCTTCTTTTTGCTTCTCTGATATTTCATCTTCCATGCCCATCCACCACCCCTACACACATGCATGTGTGTGCACGTTTCCTTACTTCTGATAAACCAATCATTACTAACAAGCACAATGCCAAGATCACCTGGGAAGTCCCAAGAGGTGAAAAGCTCAAGTTTGAAAATGACCTTTCTTATAAATAAAGAGCAAATGACTCATGGTTATCTCTGTATTATCACGTGTTCACCAGAATTTCAATATGCTTTAATGAGTTAGAAGGGAAGGGCAGGTCTGAGCTAGTCAGCTATCGAGAACTTCCAGAGTCAAATCTCATTTCTACTCTGGCTAAGCACAGGATTGGGCACACAGAAGGCACTCAAACAGGTTGCAGGGATGAGTGAATACATAAAATTGCAAAAAGTCAGCTGTCTGATGAAGTCTGGTCTTTTGAATAACTTTGTCTTCCTGATTTCATGAGAAAGGCACTGGATTTCTAAGTCAATGATCACACTGGCAATTCGTTGACAATGCAATTTAAAAAAATGGTCTCCTTGGGCAGACTGCAAGCTCAGTGCGGGCAGGGAGCATAGTTATCTTCTTTAATCCCATGCTCCGGGGCTCAGTATAGTGCCCTGCATGCTGTAGATCAATAAACACTGTCAAATGAAGAATGAATAGTCACGTCATGGCTGTTTCAATTATTTGCAGGTGAAAGTGGACTAAAGTTATTTCCGCTCTTAATCTTCAATTTTTACATCCATAAAAACAAGCCAATTACAGAGAAGGAGGCAGGGGTTAGCATTTCATTAGCACCCCACAACTGCTTTATAGCAAACTACAGATGCCTTGCATGTGTGTAACATTAAGCAGTACGAGAAGAATGTGAAGCTCTCACATAAAGGTATGTATACTTTTGCTGACCCCCCCAGGAGGTACCTTCTTACTATAAAACAAAAGTACACATTTGACCACTATCTCCTCTACCTTAACAATGTGCATGAAAGAATAACTCAAAGATTAAAGGGGTCTTTATATATATATATATATATATATATATATATATATATATATATAATGGTATATATTATATAATCATATAATTATAATTATATAATAATATATAATAAATAAAAATATATACAAATATCTGATTTTAAAATATGCATAGGATAATAAAAATACACACATATATTTTTATGATCCTATGCATATTTTTTTCCTATGCATATTTAAAAATCAGATATAGGGGATCCCTGGGTGGCTCAGTGGTTTAGTGTCTGCCTTTGACACAGGGCATGATCCTGGAGTCCCGGGATCGAGTCCCACATCAGGCTCCCTGCATGGAGCCTGCTTCTCCCTCTGACAGTGTCTCTGCCTCTCTGTCTCTCATGAATAAATAAATGAAATCTAAAAGTGAAAAATAAAAATAAAATCAGATATATATATACGCATATAAACATGATTATTAAAATAATGCAGTCTTAATTAGAACCCTAGAAAAACATGAAACTAAAATTTGATCACAATCCCACTGGGAGGTATCTTTGTTGCCTATCTAGGTACCTATCTTTGTTGTCTACCTAGAACATGGAAAATTAGAAAGAGCAACATTCCCACCAAAGCAAGAGAAAGCCAGATAATCTGCAAAATCCTAACTTTTTTTGAGCCCATCAGACAGCTGAGGTCACAACTACTTAGCCTGGCATACATAGAGAGATGGGCATCTCCCAAAGAGAGAAGGGCTTGGGAATTGGTTTGTCTATGCCTGAGGGAGGAAAGTGGGACATCTAAGTAAAAAGAATTCAGGGGCCCCCAGGTGGCTCAGTCAGTTAAGATCTGCCTTCGGCTCAGGTCCTGATGCTGGGGTCCTGGGATCAAGCCCCATGTTGGGCTCCCTGCTCAGTGTGGGAGTCTGCTTCTTCCTCTCCCTGCTCATGCTCTCTCTCTCTTTCTGTATTTCAATTAAATAAAATCTTTAATAAAAAGAAAAGAATTCAGCTCAATTTTTAAAACAAATCGCTAAAGGCAATGTGTATAGCCTGAGAGTATAGAACTCTGGGAGCCACGATGCAAAGAAAGTTTACATCTACTCACAAGATGTTCTCCACAGGCCTCAACAGGTGCTCATGAAGAATCCCAGAGAACAGAAAGTGGAGTAAGCCTATCTCTGAAGTGCCTGCTTGGAGGAGGGAAACATGCTATGGGAAAAGCATGAGGTCCTAGCCAGCCCTCTCTCCTAAACTAAAGCCTCAAGTGGCTAGGGGAAGGACAGAAACACTGTCGAATACGGGCAAAGAAAGAGACCTGTTGCAGGTGGAGGAAATAAAAAGAGAAAGCTCTCTAAACCTGGTAGAAATCATCATGGGCTCAGACTATTAGAGGTTTATCTCTAGGGTGGGACAGGCTTACTGAGAATGCCCAACTCTGAGAACCTAAAACACAGGGTCTGCTGGAGTCTATGCCAGGACAGCAGAGAACCCCACACACACAAGTCACAAACAGGTGGTCAAATGTTCATACTTCCCTCACAGGGAAAGCCTAACGCTGAGGGTGCAGTAGCAACATTGAGAAAAACCCCCTCAAGTCAACTTCCAACCTAAGCATAGGGTACCCTAGAAGAATTTGGATCTGGTGGTCCACTGAAGGTATCCAGAGCAACAACAAAATCCAAACCCAATCAATGCCTAAATCCACTGACTCAACTCCTCACATTATATAACCATTATGAGCCTAGGAGAAAAGAGGCACATCTATTTCCAGCAATAAATACTATTTTCTCAGCCTCTACCATTCTAACCATTGTTTGGAAGTCAATAAAAAATTTTAAGACACACAGAAAATTAAGAAAAAGAACCTACTCTGACTAAATAGATAAAAAGACAAGACCCATCTCTATGCTGCTTCCTACAGACTCATGTTAGACCTAAGACACGAATAGACTGAAAGTGAAGGGATGCAACATGAGAGTGAAAAAAGAAAGGAAATGGGTAGTGATACTTATATCAGACAAAAAAAGCCTTTACAACAAAGAGTGTAACAAGAGACAAGGCAGGACATGACATACTAATAAAAGGATCACTTCAATAAGAGGATAAAACAATTGTAAATATCTCTGTATTCAACACAAGAGCACTTAGGTACATACAGCAATTATTAACATAAAAAGAGAAGTTGACAGTAACACATTAATAGTAGGGGACTTTAACATCCCATTTACATCAATGTGTAGATCATCCAGGCAGAAAATCAATAAGGAAACTGTGGCTTTGAATGATACTTTAGACCAGATAGACTTAACAGATATATTCAAAACATTCCATCTAAAAACAGCAGAATGCATATTCTTTTCAAGTTCACATGGAATATTCCCAGGACAGATCATCTGTTAGGCAGCAAAACAAGTCTCAATACATTTAATATTTAAGTACTATTAAAGTATCTTTTTTGATCACAATGGTATTGAAACTAGAAATCAATTACAAGAAAAAAAACTGGAAAAACACAAACACATGGAGGCTAAACAAAATGCTACTAAACAACCAAAGGGTCAGTGAAGCAAAGAAGAAATGATGGGCATTGAGGAGGGCTCTTGATGTAATGAGCACTGGGTGTTACATTCAACTGATGAATCACTAAACTCTACCTCTGAAGCTAATAATACACTATATATTAACAAAATTGAATTTAAATTAAAAGTTTTAAAAACTACATAAAGACAAATGAAACTGAAAATACAATGGTCCAAAATCTTTGGGATACAGCAAAAGCAGTTCTAAGAGGGAAGTTTATAGTGATACAGGCCTCCTTCAAGAAACAAAAAAATATCTCAAATAATCTAACATTATACCTAAAGGAATCAGAAAAAGAAAAAACAAAGCCCCAAGTTAGTAAAAGGACAGAATAAATATCAGAATGGAAATAAATTAAACATAAACTTAAAAAACAATAGATGAATGAAACCAAGAGCTGGTTCTTTAAAAAAAATTGACAAACCTTTAGTCAGACTCATCAAGAAAAAAGAGGGAGGACTCACTAAAATCAGAAATGAAAGCGAAAAATAACTACCGAAATCACAGAAAAACAATTATGAAAAGCTATTACAGAAAATTATCATCAACAAGTTGGATAACCTAGAAGAAATTGACAAATTCCTACAAACATACAATCTTCCCAGCTTGCATCAGAAGAAACAGAAAATTGTCTACATTAACCAAAGAAGAGTTAACACTTATTCTCAAACTTTCCCCAAAAAAAGAAGAGAAAGGAAAACTTCCAAATTCATTCTACAAAGCCAGCATTACCCGGATACCAAAACCAAAGACACTTACCAAAAAAGAAAACTACAGGCCAATATCCCTGATTATGAACACAGATGCAAAAATCCTCAACAAAATTTTAGCAAACCACATCCAACAATATATTACAAGGATCATTCCCACGAACTAGTGGGATTTGTTGCCAAGATGCAGGGATGGTGCTATAATACACAAATCAATCAAAATGATACATCACATTAACAAAATGAAGGCTAAAAACCATAAAAACCATCTGAATAGACTTAGAAAAAGCATTTGACAAAATTCAGTATCCATTCATGATAAAAACTCTCAACAAAGCAGGTTTAGAGGAAACATATATCAACATAATAAAGGCTATATATATATATATATATATATAGCCAATCTATAGTTAGTATTTTCAATAGTAAAAAACTTAAAGTTTTTCCTCTAAGATCAGGAACAAGACAAGGATGTTCAGTCTCGCCAACTTTTATTCAATAAAGTACTAGAAGTCCTAGCCATAGCAATTGACAAAAGAAAGGATTAAAAGGCATCCAAATTGGTAAAGTAAAAATAAAACAGTCTCTATTTGCAGATGACATGATACTATACATAGAAAACCCTAAAGAGTCCACCATAAAACTATTAGAACTAATAAATGAATTTAGTGAAGTTATAGGACCCAAAATTAATGAAATCTGTTGTATTTCTATACACTAATAATGAAGCAGCAGAAAAAGAAATTAAGAAAACAATCCCATTTACACATGCACCAAAAAAGGAGGTGAAAGCCTTGTACTCTGAAAACTATAAGACACTGATGAAAGAAACAGAACACAAAATAAACAAATATCAATAGAAATACATGCTTATGGATTAGAAGAACTAATATTGTTAAAATGCCCATACTACCCTAAGCAATCTATAGATTCAATGCAATCTCTATTAAAATACCAACAGTATTTTTCAGAGAACTAGAAGAAATAATCCTAAAATTAGTTTGGAAACACAAAAGACTCCGAAAAGCCAAAGCAATCTTAAGAAGAACAAAGCTGGAGGTACCACAATCCCAGATGTTAAGATATACTACAAAGCTAAAGTAATCAAAACAGTAATGTACTGGAACAAAATAGACATATAAATCACTGGAACGGTATAGAGAGTCGGGAATAAACCCCTGCTTACGTGGTCAATTTGTCTATGACGAAGGAGGTGAGAATATCCAATGGCAAAAGACAGTCTTTGCAACAAATGGTGTTGGGAAAACAAGACAGTTACATGTAAAAGAATGAAACTGGGCTACTTTCTTACTCCTTACATGCACAAAAAAAACCCCCTCAGAATTAAAGGCCTCAATATGAGATCCAAAGCCATAAAACACCTAAAGAAAACCTAGGTCATAATCTCTTGGACAATGGTCTTAGTAATACATCTACTGATACGTCTCCTCAGGCAAGGGAAACAAAAGAAAAATAAACTATTGGGACTACATCAAAATAAAAAGCTTTTACACAGTGAAGGAAGGAGCCATCAACAAAAAAAGACAACATACAGAATGGAAAGAGATATTTGCAAGGGACATATCCAATAATGCATTAATTTCCAAAGTATATGAAGAACATACACAGCTCAGCACCAAAAAATAGATAATCCAATTAAAAACACGCAGAGGACCTGAGTAGATATTTTTCAAAGAAGACGTACAGATGGCCAACAGACACAGGAAAAGATGCTCAACATCACCAATCATCAGGGAAGTGCAAATCAAACCACAATGAGATACTACCTCGTATCAGTCACAATGGCTAGTATCAAAAAGGCAAAAAATAAGAAATGTTGGTGAAGATATAGAGCAAAGGGTGCCCTCCGCATGGTTGGTGGGAAGGTAAATTAATATAACCACTGTGGAAAACAGTATGGAAGTTTCTCAGAAAATTACAAATAGAAATACCATACAATTCAGTAATTCCACTGCTGGGTGTTTAGCCACAATGGAAACAGTAACTTGAAAAGATATATGCATGCCTATGTTCACTGCAGCGTATTTCTAATGGCCAAAATATGGAAGCATCCCGGGTGTCCATCAATAAATAAAGAAGATGTGGTACATAGACACAATGGAATTATTACTCAGCCATAAAAAGAATGATATTTAGCCAATTACAACCAATTGCATGAATCTAGAAAGTATTATGTTAAGTGAAATAAATAAGACAGAAAAAAGACAAATACTGATAAGTATGATTTCACTTCTATATGGATTCTAAAAAACAAAACAGAACAAAAAGCCAGAAACAGACCCATAAATACAGAGAACAAACTGGTGGTTGCCAGAGGGGAGGAGGATGGAGACAGTGGGCAAAATAGGTGAAGGGAAATATGATGTACAAACTTCCAGTTATGAAACAAGTAAGCCACAGGGATGAAAAGTACAGCATAGGAAATATAGTCAATATTATAATAATGTTGGATAGTGACAGATGCTAACTATACTTACTGTGGTGAGCACTGAAATGTGTAGAATTGCCCAATCACTATGTTGTATGCCTGAAACTAATATTACATTGTATGTCAACTATACTCCAATAATAAAGATTTTAAAAAGAGAAAAAAATCTAATTTCAAGAGATAAAGCAATCAAGAGAATCTAACTATCAAAGAATTTAAAATCACCATGGTTAATACATCAAAGGCTCCATGGAAAAGGTAAACAATAAGCATGAACAGATGAGGAATTTCAGCAGAAACAGAAATAATAAAAATGAAATGTTAGAAATGAAAATGAAAAAACATGGCAATAGAGATGAAGAATGCCTCAACAGTCTCATTAGTAAAGCTGACATATGCTAGAAAAAAATCAGCGAGTCTGAAGATAGGTCAATAAAAATGACCTAAACCAAACCATAAAATGAGTGAAAAAAGTTAAACTGAGCATCCAGGGCAGTTGTGAAACAGTATCAAATGGTGTGACACCCATGTAACTGAAATAACAGAAGGAGAAGAGAACGGAAAATAATTGGAAGAGAGTTTTTCAAAAATAATGAAACACATCAAAGCACAGATCCAAGAAGCTCAGAAAATCTCAAGCAGGATTAAAAAAACAAAACAAAAGAAAACAACTAGACACATCATAGTCAAACAGTTAAAAAAGACAAAGACAGGGAAAATCTTGAAGGCAGCCAGAGGAAAAAAGGCACATTGTATCCAGAGTAGAAAAGACGTCCAAACATGCAAGCCAGAAAAAAAACGGATTAAAATCTTTAAAGTGCTGAAAACAAAACAGAAAACTTGTGAATCCAGAACACCATACCCACTGAAAGTATCTGTCAAAAATGAAAGAGAAATAAAGACTTTTTCCAACCAACAAAAGCTGAAGTAATTCATTAGCACCAGACCTGCAATACTAGGAATGTTTTAGAAGATTCTTCAGGCAGGGGGATATGCTTATATGATATAACACAGGAACTGGGATTTTTACATAAAGAAGTGAGGTTCAGAAATCATTAAACCAAAGGTACATTTAAAAGATTGTTTCCCATATCTTTAATCGCCCAAAAGGATAATTATCTAAAGCAAAAACAGTAACAATACATGTGAGTTTAGAGCATGCAGGAGACCAAAATGTGTGACAGCAAGAGGATAAAAAAAATGAGAGGATGAATTGAGGGTAGACTGTTGTGAGGTCTCTCTACGACATGAGAAGCAGTATGATATTATATGATGGTAAGTTGTAAATAATAAAGATCTATAAACCCAGAGGCAACCATTAAAAAAGTTTTTAAAAGAAATATAAAGAACAGTCCAATTATGAAGATAAAATAGAATGATAAAAAAAATTTAACTTAAAATTAGGCACAAAGGGAGGAGAAAGGTATAAAAACTGAAGGAACTAATAGAAAACAACTAGTGGGGGCACCCCGGTGGCTCAGTTGTTTGAGTGACTGACTCTCAGTTTTGGCTCAAGTCATGATCTCATGGGTCCTGAGATTGAGCCCCACAAGGGGCTGTTTGCTCAGCAAGGAGTCTGCTTGAAAATTCTCTCCCTTTGTCCCTTCCCACAATGTGCTTGCATTCTCTCTCTCTCTCTCTCTCTCTCAAAATATGTAAATAAATCTTTTTTAAAAACAACTAGTGAGATGGAAAATTTTAATCAACTGTATCATTAATAACATTAACTGCAAAGGTCTAGACACAGCAACTAAAAATGGAAATTGTCAGATTGGATAAAAAAGCAGGGGCTCACTCTATTGGCTACATGAGCTCCACTTTAAACATGAAGACATAGGGTAACGGTGGAAAAGGATACGCCATGCAAACACTGAATGATAAGGGGCTGGCAATGTGAGGAAGAGGGGCATGAGAAAAAAATTTAAAGTGATGAAACTATATTTCTTTTTCTTTTCTTTTTTTTAAAGATTTATTTATTTATTTATGATAGACATAGAGAGAGAGGCAGAGACACAGGAGGAGGGAGAAGCAGGCTCCATGCCAGGAGCCTGATGCGGGACTCGATCCCAGGACTCCAGGATTGTGCCCTGGGCCAAAGGCAGGCGCCAAACCACTGAGCCACCCAGGGATCCCCTGAAACTATATTTCAATTGTACTATTGACCCTTGAACAACATGGGTGTGAAATGTGCGAGCACACTTATCAGGAATTGTTTTTCAATAAGTACTGTACTGTAAATTTATTTTCTCTTCCTTATGATTTTCTTAACATAATTTTCTTTTCTTTGGCTTACTCTGTTGTAAGAATACAGTATACAATATGTGTAACACAAAATATGTGTTAATTGCCTGTTTATGTTATTGATAAGGCTCCTGGTCAACAATAGACTATTAGTACTTGAATTGGGGGAAGCTGAAGGTTATACACAAATTTTCAACTGCACAAGGGTTTGGCACCCCTAATCCCGGTGTTTGTTGGTGAATGTTAATGTATATATAAAGTATACTTCAATAAACCTGAATTTTTAAAATAAAGTTAAATAAAAAGCTATAGACATATACATAATAACATAAAATGAAGACATAGAACTAAGAACAAAAGTATCTGTTGTGTCAATAAATGTAATTGGACTAGACTTATCTAGTAAGACAAAAAAATCAGATTGAGCTATGAAATTCTAAATGGTTCTGCATATGAGTAAGTTATAAAAAGATGGGCAAATGTATTCAGACAGATGAAAACAAAAAGAACATAGAGGTCATGATCTTAATATCAGACAACCTAAATTCTGGGCCAAAAAAATCTAAACTTGACTTTATAATGCTAAGTATACCAAAAAAAAAATAATACTAAGAGTACAATTTACAATGAAGGTGTTGCAATTCATAATGAAAGTATTACAATGAAGAAAAAGCAGCTAGAAATATCAAAGCATCATATAAGATAGCATCAACATTCAGAAATAAAAATTAAGGGAGATACAAGATGAAATACTTTCACACTAGTAATAAGTCTTAAACTTATTTGCCTGTCTTGATCCATAACAGTCTAAGTGGACAGCACAAAACAACAGAAGAATTAAATAACAATAATGTTGACCCAAATGCATATCTGCCAAAGTCTGTACTTTGAAGACAGAGTGCTTCTTCTTTCCAAGTGTCACAAAACTGATCGTATATTAGACAACAAATTAAATCTAAGTAAAATCCCAAAAGAAGAAATAATAGTTCAGAAAATAGTCATTAATCACAAAGCAATAAAAGCTAAAATGAATAACGTAGCCAGAACAATTTCTAACAATTGGAACTTTTTAAGTACTCTTTAGAAATTTTTAGGACAAAGAGGAACTCCAAACCAAAGTTGCAAAATATCTAGAAAATAACAATGTTAAATATTACATATCAAAACCTATGAGATACAGCTAAAATAGTGTTCAAAGAAAAACCCAAGCCTGAAATATTTATGTTATTAAACAAGAATGAAAGAAAGTAAGTAAATCAAGCATGTATTTTTTTGGTCAATTGTTTTTGGTCACTGATAAAAACAACAAACTATGTAGTGGGCAATCAATAAAGTATTTGTTGAATAAATGAAGAACAGTAAACTTAGGAAAGTAAAAGAAATGAATTAAATAAAAGAAATCAATGTATTAGGAAAAAGAATGAGTAATAGCACCAATAAATATATCCAAGAGCATGTTTCTTGAAAAAAATAAAACAAAACAGGTAACTTGATCACAAAGAAGCAGAAGAAAGCATAACTACACAAACTAAAATGTATTAAAGCAGAAATAATCAGACACAGAGGAAACTCAATGAGTCTACAAACCTACTTTGTTCAACCCTAGGGAAATAAATTGAAAGATCTAGAAGTGGATATTTTCCGGGAAGATATAATTTACCAAAACTTGTCTCAGAGAAGATAAAATCTAAACTAATTAATTACTATAGAAGAAAAAAAAAAGAAAAATTCATAGATTTATTCCCATGAAACACTACACCCAAATGCCTTCAGGGAATTAATTCTATGTAGTATTCAAGAGCAAATAATTTCACTGCTATTTAAAGTGAGCCAGAATTTAGGTTAAAAATAGGGGTGAAAGAAGCTTTCAGATTGTTTATGAAGCAAGAATAACATTGATACCAACAACTAATGAAGATGAAACATTAAAAGTGCAGACCAATCTCACTTTATGACTTTGATTCATAAACTCTAAATAAAACATTGGCAAAATAAAATCCTGTACCACATTAAAGAAGATATACTATGAGCAAGTGAGGTTTATTCTAGGAATGCAAGAATGGTTCAATATTAGGAGATGGATGATATAATAATTTTCATAGATGATGAAAACTATTGGATAATATTCAACAACATCCTTCATAAAACATTTAATGAATTAAGACATTCCTTAACATGATAAAATACATCAATCTTAATCCAAAAGCCAGCACAATGTTTAATGGAGAAAGACTAGATGCATTTTCATTAAAGTCAAGAATTTCAATATGTTCTTGAGGCATAAGCCAAAGTAATTAGATAAGAGAAATAAATAAGAGGTATAATAATTAGAAAAACAACAGTAAAATTATCTGTATTTGTAGATAATAGGATTCTAAACATGGAAAATCTAAGAGAACCTGAAAAAAGAAATACAACAAGATAAGCTTGGCATAGCCAGCTCCAAATACAACAGACAGATATCAATAGCATTCATGTACAAAAACCACCATCCATCAAGAGCTGTGGAGGAAAAGACTGCATTCACAATATCAACAAAAAGATAAATATCTAAGAATAAATTTTTTGAATGTATAAGATTTATATGAAAAAAAAGATTTACAGTATTCTTGTAGTCACAAAATTAAAAATCAGAATAGCTGTCAAGGCAAACCATGTTGTTTGTTAGGAATTCTCAGTATCATAAATATATAATTTTCCCTAAATGTAATGTAATCCCGGTAAGAATACACGTGTGTTATATATGTTTATGTACTGAAATAGACAAACTGATGACAAGGTAGTGCATATGGAAAAATAAGTGATAATACTAGGACAATTATTTAAAAAGGGAAGTAAGTATGAGGAGCTAGTCCTACTAAATATGAAATATGTTTAAAAGCATAAAACTTAAAACAGTGATCCTGGAACATGAATGTACAGAAATATCAATGGCATAGGATAGCAAGTCCAGAAGCAGCCCCAAATACATATAAAAATTATTGTATAAAATCAGAGGCATCTCAACTCTGTGAAGAAAGGATGGAATAATTAACATATGGTGTTGGGAGAACAGGATAGATGCTGAGGAGAAAACAAAGCCGCACTTTACATCTTACACCAGGATGAGTTCCAAATTGACCAAAACTCAAAAGTAAAAAATTAAACCATAAAGTTAGTATGATAAACCATGGGGAAATTACTTAATCGTTGGAGTGGGGAGGACTTTTAAAACTATGATACTGAATCCAGAAGCATAAAAGCAACAACTGATAAATTCAACTACATACATATATTTCTGTATGGCAAAGACAAAAGAATAACAACAAAATGAGAAAGTATTTGCGACTCTCACCACAGATAAATAGTATACCAAATAAATAAAGAACTCCTAAATATCGATGAGAAAAACATCAGTCACTAAATAGAAAAATAATCAAAGGATAAGAACTGAGAGTTCACAGGAAAGAAAACGGAAGTTGCTCTTAAAGATACAAAGAGATACTCAATTTCATCCATAATAAGAGAAAATAGGACAGCCCAGGTGGCTCAGTGGTTTAGCGCTGCCTTCAGCCTAGGGTATGATCCTGGAGACCCACGTTGGGCTCCCTGCATGGAGCCTGCTTCTCCCTCTGCCTGTATCTCTGCCTTTCTCTCTCTCTCTCTCTCTCTCTCTCTCTGAGTCTCTCATGAATAAATAAAATCTTTTTTTTTTTTAAAGAGAGAAATGCACATCAAAACTTCACTGAGAAAAGTTTAAGTCACATATCTTTGAACCAGAAATTCAGCCCGGTAGGAATTTATTCTGCACATACCATTTGTGTAGTGGGATAAGTGGTATCCCCTCCACAGTATGTCCCCCTGGAACCTGTAAAGGTGACCTTATTTGCAGATGTGATTAAGGATCTTGAGATGAGCTCTTGGATTAACTGAGTGGGCCTTAAATCTGATGACAAGTGTCCTTATAAGACACAAAGAGACACACAGAGTGGGAGTCAATATGAAGATGGAAGCAGAGACTGGAGGGATGCTTCTGTAAGCCAATGACACCAAGGACTTTGAGTAACCACTAGAGGCTAGGAGAGAGGCACAGAGTAGATCTGCCTTCACAGGCTCTGGAAGGAACCAAGGCCGCCAACACCTTGATTTCAGACTCCGGGCCTCCAAAATATGAGAGAATTCATTTTTGTTGTTTAAGCCACTCAGTTTGTGCAACTTTGTTGCTGCAGCCCTGGGAAGCGAATGCACTACCCCAGAGAAAGAATGTATTTACATCATTCATCACTGTGTTATTTGTAGTAAAATAAGACTGGAAATATGAAGACAACTGATCACATTCAGCCCAGTGGGAGCAGTATGCGGGCATAAAAAAAGAATAAAATCTCTGTACAGACTGATGTGGAATGTTCTCCAACAGTCCCAACAGGAAACAGAGGCCACTCAAAATAGGAGAGCTTATTTACAAGGGGCAAGTAATGAGGGTGTCGACAGGCATGAAGGAGCGCATGAGGGACACTGCTGCTATTGGGGGCTAGGGGCAGCAGCCTCTCGTCCACCCCATGTCCAGAGGGCAAACTTCCAACCTAAGCACAAGTACTCCAGAAGAATGTGAATCTGGTGGTACACTGGGAGGCCCTGTGAAGTGCCATGGCCAGTCCCAGGTGACCTCCCAGGGATGCAGACAGAGTCCGTCTCCCCACCTCCCTCTCTTCCCTCCCCCTCCTGGTCTCCCCATTGGCTGACACCAGCTGGAAGCCACAGGGGAAGGGAAGCCTGTGAAGTGCTCCATTTGGTCCAGCCTCAGGGCAGCAGGGAGGGACAACATGGGGCACAGAAGCCCCAATAAAAGTTCCAAGATTGTTTTTTAAGCAAGGTGCAGAGCAACTTAATATAGTATATCACTGTATCAGTGACAAAAAGAATATGATATATGCACTGGGAATATGTGCACAGCAGGTCTGGATGAACCCTGCCCCTGCCCGCCACCCCATTCAAGAAAATGACTATATTTGATGCTCTACAGAGAGGTCTGGGGGTCTGGCAAATAGGAGTTGTGGGGGGAGGCTTTTCACCATATACTGCATTACACCTTTCAAATCTTGAACCGTACAAATGGCTCAAAATGTTAAAAGTTTTATTTGTATTAAAAATTGTAAATAAAATTGAATTTTTAAAAGCTCACCGTCTATGATCTTTATAAGGGAGACCCCCAGACAGCGCATGATTATGTTCAGTCAGAGAGGCAGGAACAATTAGTGCTATGGACTAGTCACGAGAAGAGGCACGCCCACCTGTCAGGTAACGCCTGCAGCACCGTGGGCATCAGCACCCCCGAGATAGCTTTGTAGAGGATGGAGTCACACACGCCGACGATGTTCACCACCGTGGAGGAGCCCAGCACAGGCAGCATGTGGGGCGGCATTCCTTGCCAAAAGTGCAGAAGGAAACTTTGAACCTGTATCAACCCACAGAAAGGAGAAGCATGAGGTTACATGGGCCCTCCCCACCCCACAAAGCCTGGGACTCCACCAGGCTGTAGTGGAGTCATCTGTTTCCCCTGCTGTGGCAGAGGAGGCCCTGTCCCAATCTTCCCCCTGCCCATCTGGGTGCCAGGCCCATTGCTGCAGAACCACCTGGCCTGGCGCCCTGGGGTCTACTCTGCCTTGGGAGAGAGGACTAGCCCATTAACCCACCGGTCCCTTCATGCTCACCTGTGGTCTGGGAAAAGTTTAAGGAAGGGAAGGTGGGATATTCCTCTTAACAAATTCAGAGCGCTAGTGCTGACTATTCTTTGGGTCTGTGGTAGCCCCTGGGTGTCTTCAAAAAGAAGGGACTGACTGATGTGTGAGTTATGGGTAAAAGGAATGTGTCTGGACAGGAGGAAAGTAGGTGGCACAGACAAGTCTACTGATTCAAATTTGTGCACCAAAAATAGAATAAAATGTAAGGGCCTCTTCTACCCAAATGCCTCCATTTCTCCAAGAGCCCTGACCGGGTGTTGCCACTATGGGATGCTGGTATGTGGGTGGTAAACGACGTGGGTACTCCCACCCCAACCACTAGTACAGAACAGAAATACATAAGGCACTCAAGAATGCTTATTGATGTGATAGCAGGAACTCTAGCCGTGCTGTTGAGGAGCAAGTGGCAGAGTGAATGTCTAAGGCAGAGAACTTTTCAGGAGCCTATATATCTCCATCTTTTAGTGTGTGAGCTGGAGGTCAGAGAGAGAGAGCAGGGTAGGGACCTGGGGTACAGGATAAGATAAGGGAAGTGAAGGGAAACGGTAACGATGGTTAACTGATGTATATAATACCACTAAAAATACCTTCAATTAAAAAAAAAAAAACACCTAGATTAAGTAGGGAACATGATGGCATGAGCACTGGGTGTTATATGCAACTCATGGATTCCCGAAAACTAAAAACTAATGAAAAACAAACAAACAAACCTAGAGCTTAGCTAACTCCGAGGAGTGGTTCATCCTGGAGACAGGGAACAAATGACTGAATTCTTGTGAATTCTCATAGGCTCAACTTGATTCCTGAACTATGTATCCTTCTTCCTGCCCCAGATGAGTACTCTCAAACCCCCACATGTAGCATTACCCACATTCCTGGCTTCTTAAATCAATCTTGATCCAATGCAAAAGATAATACCCTTTGTCTAAGACTTTGGAGGTGGTATTACGATGGGGATTAGCTTTATTTTTCGAGCGATACTATATGCCAGGTACTTTGCATGGTCCTCTCAGTTAGTACTTGCAATGTTACTACAGCTGAGAATCCTGGCTCCCATTCTGCAGAGACATTAACTTAGTTGTCCAAATCCAGACAGCAAGTTAGGGAATGGATGAGACGGAGCCCTTGTCTGCCGTCATTCTCCCAGTCAGTCTTGTGGCGAGTTTGTTCTCACAATAACAGGCCTTCTACCCCAATTCCTGACACCCACAGCTATCCCTGGACTGCTGCCGGCCTTCCTGCTTTCTACCCCTGCAGTGCTGACTTGTGGTGTCCATCAGGCTCCTCTCAGGAGTGGGGTCTTGCTTTCCTCAGGCCAGGCTACCTCTAACTCCAGGCTGGAGACTTGAGCTCAGCCTCCTGTGGACAGATTTCCCTGACATCCACGGCCTGGACCAGATAGGAAGTTTGGGGGATAAGGAATGGGGAGAAAGCATGCCCTCTGACTTCCTAGGTGGCATTTGACCAAAACCATGATCAAAGCGGTAAATGAAGGTCAGGTTTGTAAACTCATACTCAAGTCACAGTGCCATGTCTCCCACAACAGTGAAAATACTGCACAGTATTCAGCAGGATCAAAAGTCAAAACAGAAAGTGCAGATGAGTGAAGACTGTCTTCCAGAGTTCCAGCCCTGGCCCCGCTACCAGCCAGCGGTGTAACATCTCTAAGTTTAGAGACATATAAGCTTCTTCTCCTGTGAAATGGCAATAAAAGTAGCCTTTACTCACTGCATAGGTTTTGGCAAAGATTCCTAAGAAGTACCTATTTTAGTGCTTGGCACCAATAAAGGTTAATGGTGATGGTGATTATTACATCATGGAGACACTGCCACTATCAGCCCCAAGAAATCCATGGGCTGCCCTAAGCGTTTGTGACATGTTGCCCAAGTCTCCGAGTGTTGCTCAGCCAGCATCCCCACAGTGGCTCTGCTCACTTGTCAAGGCTCTTGGTCTGTCCCAGGGTCACCTGGTGGCTGACTGCTCTTTCAGCTTGAGCCTGGAGATGGCCAGGCCTCTTGGGATAAGGTGCTTTCTTTCTAGAGGACCCTCCACTGTTCCTGATCCTGTTCCCGTCCCTGGGAATCAGCCTCAGGCTGGGTCCTGGACCTCCCTGCCAACACTGCATAAGAACCTCTGCCCCATTGATTTCCTACCCATTTGGAAGATTCTGAATTCACCCGTCTTTCTTGGCTCTCCTTGCATGCAGCCCTACTGCCTTTTTCTATGTGATCAATTTCTAACAGAAATTCTGGAAAAGATCAGCGGCTGTGTAGGTTTAAACGAATCTGGGGAAAATCAGTCTTTGGCAGGCATCTATTTTAAGCCTGCTCAGCTTGCATGGGGAGCCCTGATCAGTCCTCAGTCTCCTGAGCAGTCTTTGGAGAGGGTGGTGTTGGCCAGTTTGATCTCCTTTTCTACTTGCAACACTTCAGGCCATTTAACATCCTAAGTGGGAAGGAAAAGGAAGGAGGGAGAATAGTGGAAAGCTCCAGAGCTGAGACTGGGAAGTTGGGTGTGAAATGGACAGAGGCGGTGTTACAGCAGGAGGTGGAGTTGGTGGGACCTCCCCATGGGCTGGATGCAGGGTGAGGGAAAGAGAAGCAGCAAGATTTGAGGCTTGAGCAATTGGGTGGGTGGTGATGGCAATCTGAGACTCTGAGACGGGGACAGCAAATTCAGGTGGAAAGTCAGAGCTCTGATTTGGTCACGTTAAGTTGCATGCTGAGTCAGCTGAATCTGGAGCTTAGACCTAAATATCTAAATATGAGAGCTATTAACTTTTATAAAATAGAGATAATAACATCTACCCAGTATAAGGATCCATTAAGATCACTGAGGCAAAATGCCTGGGAGTGTGGAGGCACCTACCAAATGGAAACTGATGATCAGCCAGGAGGGAGGAGGTTTCCTTACTCCTTGTAATCATAAGTGGTGAAATCATCAGAGGTAAAGGATGGAAAAGCATTATTTAAAGTTTCCTAGATTATCTGCCTCAGTCCCCTCAACTCCCAGCCATCTCCCTCTTGGCTCAGTGAAGCATCAGGAGATGACTTCCTTAACAATACCTACGGAGGATTTCCCTTTCTTTTCCATATATGTATTTACTTCATTCTGAATATACTGGCACCTTGTGGAAGCACATGATAACTTCCAATCAGGGGTACTTACTTGCTATGGCGTTGACAGGATCTCAACAAAACGTTAGCCACCATTTATCATGCTCTGATTTCAAAATCAGACACATGAATTCTTATGTGGATAAAATTATCACCTCCACTTTATGGCAAAAGAAATGGAGGCTCAGAGGGGCTCAAGGTCACAGGCCAGTAAGTGGTGGATGTGGACTCAAACACAGGACCATCTGACTGGAAAGCTCCTCATGCAATGTAGCCTGGAGAAGGCTTTGCAGGGAGTCCCCCCCGCAGGCAGATTGGGGCTCTTTGCACTTGCCTGACAACGCTACAAGGCTATGACATTTTTATATCCACCCACCCACCCATCCATCCATGCATTCATCTCCCTAACAAATACTTACTGAGAGCCTAAGAGTATGTCTGACCTGGACACAGAAGCAAACAAAACAGACAAGGTCCCTGCCCGCAAGGGCTTATACTGCGTTGGTAGGAGACAAACTGCTCCAGCCCAATAAGATAATTTAAGAATGTGATACCAGCATTAGTTACAACCTCGACCCTTAAAGATCTTGAAGACTTGAAGCAAACTGCAATGTCAAGGTGTACCAGATGCTCCCACCATCCATTTGCCCATGATTTTTCTCAGCTGTGGGAGAAATCCATGCCCATCAAAGGGAAAGTCTCCCCCTTCATTCTTTTGTGGTTGGGTAGAATGAAACACATCTTCATTAGCCACTTTAAAAACAGCCCCCAAATATCCCTGTGAAGGAAGTGGAAATAATATTGGACTGGGGGTGTCAAGTGACAAAAGATGCAGCCACAACTTTGGCCCTTACCAAATGTGTGACCTTGAGCAAGTCTTTTAACTCCCTTGTTGACATAACCTATAAGAGCATTTCCATGACCTTTTATAGTTTACAAAGGGCTTTTGCTAGGCAATGTCTCATCTTCTTCTGCACTAGATAGGCAGGGATGATATTTTTATCTTTATTTCTAGGATAAACAACAAAGGCTTTCCTGGCAGAGCCTGGGCTCCAAGTCTGGCACTTTCCCCATAGGAGCGCTCAGCCTCCTCAAGGTTTCTGCAGCCATCACTGTATACTCTGCCTCCGAATTTCTGGTGTGCCTTCCTGTTTTTCCCTCTCTAGGCTGTGTCTTACTTCTTGCCCCATTCCTGAGACCTATAGAGTGCATGGCACCATTAGGTGCCCAATAAGTGTTGGGATTCATGCATGAAATTAAGTATAATGAGATGATGGAGAGTTTTGAGATGAATAAAGTACATAGGGACATAAGGGGGACTGTCACCAGTTCTGTGGTGACAACGTGTAGTGGAGAGGGACAGCTGGCCACTAGAGCTCTGAGCTCCTCTTCTGTGGCAGTAAAGTGCTGCCGAGTGAGGGAGCAGATCCCCTTGCATCAAGGTGAGGCCATGAGGGCAGCTTTTGCCAATGGAATGAGGGCAAAAGTGATGTGTTTTATTTCTGGGCTGACAAGGTTAAGAAGCAGGTATGTCTTCCCTATAATCTGTTCCCCCATCTGTTAACTGAACAAAGAGGATACCATGGCTCTAGGGCACGGTATGGCCACATGGGGGAATGCGCTGGGTCTCTAACCTAACCCAGCAACCAGCCCTCCCCGTGAGCATCCATACTGGCTTGTGACATCAGTGAGAAATAAACTTCTAACATATGAAGACTTGGGGTTATTTGTTACTGAAGCCAGTATGGTCGCCATGGAACATGAACCTTTATTTGTTCTCATCTCAGTGGTCTTTGGGATACAAGACACAACAAACCACACCATGAGAGAAAGCAGTGATCCTTCTCTTAAAAAAAGTCCCCTTAAATGGTTGCTCAAGGAATTAGGAGATTTAAATAATCTCATGAATAAAAGCCAGGAGCAGGAGCAACAGTATTTCTCTACCAGCAGGTAAGCAGAGCCCCCAGTAAACGCTCACCACTGTGAGGCTCAGCAGCAGAAAGGTAGAAGAATGTGGGAGACAGAGCATTTTGTGCTTTACGTCATTTTGTACCCTCTCCTCCTACAGAGCACACCACACCCACTCCAAAACACACATGGAGGGAATCTCCAGAATCTTGTCCACCAATACCTATTGGTTTTTATAGCCCCCTGGGAGCCTGCATCATCTTCAAATTCAATGTCCACAACCTACACCAGGGGGTGGGGAGTTTTTTTTTTTTTTTTGGGCGGGGGGGGGTTTGACCTGAAGGCATTTTCTGGAAACAGAAAGGCCTCAGGTTTACGGGGTGAAATGTATGGCTTCTTGCCATTCCCCTGGAAGGCTCTTTTGGATGGCATTTTAGGCAAGAAGATTTTATTGTCTCTCTGGTTATGTAACTGGTACTTCATCCTCTCTTGTTTCTCCTCTCCATTCTTCAACTGTACTATTTTAAAATGAAAATAAAATGGGGCCTCAGGAAAAGATTAAATACAAAATGTAGGAAAGCTTTCCTTCAGTTTCTCTGAATCTGTAATACTGGGCATCACAATAACCATCTTCCTCCTAGGTCAGTGAGGCAGGAGGCAGTTCACTAGTCAGGTCAAGGAGCTGGCCATGCCAACTGCTGTTCACACAGAAGATGTGTAAAATGAGGGTAATAATCGTGCCTGCTTCCTGGGATCACCATAAAGATTACATGAGCTCATGTGCATTGGGGGTTTCCAAAGGTCTGGCACCCAGTGGGAGTTCTCAAAATTGGAGCTCCTGCTACTATAATATTTTAATACAGAGTATTCACAGCTCAACACTTATTGACCTACCTCATCAAAGTTGGCTCTTATTACAGTGTCCAATATTCTCTGACAGTGTGTTCTGTACATCATAATAAACGTAGAGACCTGTGGGGATTGGGGGGGATTTCAACAATAAAAGCAGAATTAATATATATTACTGCTGACTTTCCTTGGAATTTCAATTTTCAAGTCATTTATTCCCTGTTGAAGGGATGAAATTCACTTAATACCTACTCATCCTGTAAGACCCGAATAAGCCTAACTTTCATTAGTGGTGCTCTCTGACCCTGGGCTCCTCCTCTGTGTTCCCGTGACACCTGGGCATGTTTCTCCCTCCGGGCACCTGCCCTGTGGTCCAGTGGAAAGCATGGGTTCCTCTCTCCTCCATTCTCCACTCCTGGGACCACGGGCTCCGGGAAAACTTAAATGGCATATTATTCATGCTCGTGTATCCAGCACTTTGCACAGTGTCTGGCCCATAGTAGAGTTCAGTAGAGCATATTAATTAAATTCTCATCAGATAAGATACTGAAAAGTTAAAACCCAGTGAGTACTTATAAGAAGAGGTGTTTGCCAAAAATCACCAAAAAAGACATTAAAAAATCTGGAATCCGCTCAGCAAAAAAACTGCATCTTCAGCTTCATTTATCCAAGAATTTTAAAGCTATCAAACAGGAAATTTGTTGATTTTTTTTTTAAAGCAACTTAGAGGGGAAAAAATTTACTAGTTCTTAGATTTAAAACATTTATACTCTTCATTTCACAACGTACACATGCATTTATTTCATGTAAACTAGTTTGCTTATGCATGAGCATCCATCCCTCCCTTGGCTGTGAGATTCCTGGGAGCGGCACTCATGTCAGTTACCGTCACATCCCAGCTCCCAGGGGGTCTGCAGACAGCAGCAGCTCGACATCTACCTGTGCACGGGGCTGCATCAAAATAGGTACGTGAGACATGTAGCTCCAGTAATTTTCTCCAAATACCCTATGACCGAAACTATCTGATTCACTGTACCTACAAAGTCTTGCCTATGGGACTATGATTTCACAACATCCTCTGCAGGACAGGGGAAAATAAACTGTATCCTATGAAAAAAACCCAATCTATAGCCAAGAGGGTTCTTCCTTCATGAAATGAGACAGTGTAGCATTGTAGACAGGTAGGTAGATAAGTTAGAGGGGTAGATAAGCTTTTTATTTTAAAATAGTATTGAATTTGTAGAAAAATTACGAAGATTGTATGGGGAGTTCCCATATGCCCCACATCCATTACCTCTATTGTTAACATCTTACATAGTATGCTGCATTTCTCACAACTAATGAATAGATACTGATACATTATCACTTACTAAAGTCCCTATTTTATTCAGATTTCTATCTTTATATTTAAAAAAATTTTTGAGAGAGCGAGCGAGCATGTGTGTGTGTGGTGGTGGGGGGGGGTGCAGAGGGAGAGAAAGAGAGAATCCAGGTTCCACGCCCAGAGCAGAGCCCGACATGGGGCTCGATCCCACGACCCTGAGATTACGACCTGAGCCAAAACCAAGAGTTGGACACTTAACCAACTGAGCCACCCACGCACCCCTCTATCTTTATGTTTTTAAACTCACCATTTTGCACTGAGACAGAGAAAGAGAGGGAGAGAGGTTGTATGTGTTGTGTGAAAGAGAGAGGAAGGGAAGCCACCCACTCCCAGCGACACCTCAGATGTGGTCACCTTCTCCTCAGGCAGACTGGCTGGCAGATTTAGATCTTTGACATTTGGAAACTCTGGCAGCAACGTTCCAAGTTTGGACCGGGGTGAATATGCCACCGTCTGTTTGCTCACTTCTTTCTTGCCCGTCTCGCTCACCCAGGCGGCTCCTTTCTTGGAATACATCACATCATAATATTGGGAGCTCTCCTTCACCGCAATGCCGTAGTAATGGTACCTGGGCCACGGAGACAGAGGGAGAAGGGGGGGGGGGTGGAGGGAGAGAAGAAGAGAGAGAGAGAGAGAGACCCACATGCACTGTTAGCAGGTGGGGTTTCCTGGGCAGAGGTGCCCAAGGCCAACAATGGCTGGGCCATCCTCCCAGGACTAGAAGAGTTAACACTTCTGTGAGACTTGACATCTCAGAAATCTAGAATTAAACCAAAGTTCCATGTTGCCAGCCATCAATCAGGCAGGTAAAAATAACCAAAATTGCCTCCTCCAGAAAATGTTAAGTCAAATACTCTGCAAAGTATAAAGGGAGGATGAAAAAAATTCCATTTGTATTTAATCTCTTATCGAGCTAAATGTGATCTCAGAGGTACAGAGCTCTGTAGAGACCCAAGAAGAAGGGTGTGTTTGCAACTACTAACTGTACCACCAGCAAGAATTCATTTGGTCTCTGTCTTTCCTTAATCAATTAATGGTAGTCTTGTAAGAACTGCATCTCTAAAAAGACATATGCAGTGGTGCCATTGGCACTGAAGGTAAAAGACCGAAACTTTTGACTCAAATGGGCTTTAGTAATAGCAATGTTTCCAATAAGACTAATGATGAAAACTGCATTTTGTTTGGATTTTAGCCACAGAAACTGAGCACTTGCTACATTCTAGGCACTCTGTAAACTGCTTCACCTACATTAATTTGAAAAATACTACTATGAAATGGGAATTAGTAAGGTCTTTCTACAGACAAGCAAACGGAGGGAAGAAAGCTGAAGAAATCTGCTCTAGGTCATCCAGCGGTTTAGAAGAGGCTATTGAGTACAGGTCTGTTTGGCCCCAAAGCCGTTACACTGACCTAGCAGAAAACACTGCAGGAATCTATTACAAACTTGGGAGTCACTTATGGGGTGTAATAAAAATACAGATTCCTAGGCCCTTGCCAGACCTACTGATTCAGAATGGGGAAGTGGGGCCCAACACTCAGCAATGAACAAGCACCACAGGCAATTCTGATGGATGCCAGCTTGTGATTGACTAACCTCCTAGGTTACATTCCCCGTTCTATGATCCCCAACCGTTGTAGACTGTCATTATTTACTCTTGTAAATTGACATTCATCACAGCATCTAATGTGGTGCTCAAGCTCTTTACACACATTACCTTACTTAATCTCACAAAACCTTTGTAAGGCTGGAATTAACTATTAGCCCCCAGGGAATTTAAGTAACATGCCCAAGATCACCCAGTGAGTAGAAGCAGGATTTGAACCTCTGAAGTGCTTTAATGGCTAAGCCAGCAACCCTCAAACTTGACTACTACTAAGAATCATCTACAAAACATCAACACACAGACTCCTGGACTCCACGCACCCCCCGCCCAAGATTCTGACTTAGTAGGTCTAGAGTAGATTTCTATAATTGCACAGCAATGCTAATGGAAGCAATTCATGAACCTCGCTTTCAGAAACACTGTATAACATATTAATTACTCGTTTCTGCGCGTGGAGCTATATGGTTGGTGGCAGTCACAGAATCATACAAGTGAGAAAGCACTGGGTTACATGAGAGGCTTCTCAGGGAAGGGAGATGAGCACACATAACCTCCCCTCTCCCTGCCCCCTTACGGCTGATACCATTCTGTGATATTTCTGCTTAGTGGGCATCTCGCCTCTATCTGAATGCCTCCTGGGATGAAGAACTCAGGCCCTCCGAAGGCAGCCCAGTTCATTTTGGGTCGAGACAGTTATCAGAAAATTCTCGTATGTGTTGAGCTGCTCTGTCTTCTGCACCTTCTACTTTCCAACTGTCATAACTGCCTCCCCATCCGGGAGGTGCCCTAGAGACGGGGGAGGGGATGGCTTCTGTTTGGCTCCTGGAGTGCGGGAGCGCCATCCAGGTGGCCCGGCAGTTAGGACATGCCTCTCTGACCTTCACGAAGTTCCCCCACCTCTTGAGATCAAGAGAGGGATCACATATTCAGATCAGACCATGGTTCTGGGTCTGGATTTTCCAGAGTGTATGTTGCTGAAATTAGCAATTGGAGAGAAGCTATTGCTTTGATCAGGTCTTGGTTTTTCTGTTTCCGTTCTGTAGGACATGTCAGCACAATCCAGTCACCCCCCACCCCCCGATGTATTCTGTCAAGGTAAATTTGTGGAGGGATTTTCTCTATAAGGCTGAGTGGCAGGTTGGAGACTAGAGCGTTTTGTTACCTTTTGACTGGTCGAAGGTGTGATCAACCTTGGGGGGCGGTGTCCTTATGAAGGGGATACCATTAAAATTGACACCACCGAATTTTTAAAGAAGATATTGCCCAATTTACCAACTTCTGGGTTAAAGAAGAATACAAAAACCAAAAACAGGTTCTCACATGTAGACAGAAGGAAACCTTCTCCAAGTTTCTGAAGGTTGGGAAATGGTCCTATTCTTTCTTTACTATCCTCCCTCCCTGTCTCTACTATGTATCTATTTTTGTGGTTTATTTCTACTCTTCTCTCTTAGAGATGAGCAACAATGTACTGAAGCCAGTGACTTCCAAGACCCATTCATTTCCACGCATTCAACATACTTCCAACCACCCTCTCATATGTGGACCAAATTGCCCATCATGTGCCAACCAGCAAATAAATAAGGACAGGTGGTCTCATACTCTACGCTCTTACCAAGATGGAAACCTCATTTTTAAACAAACTTTTCTTTAGAGATGAGATTGGTTCTTCAGAGCAATCACCTTGGAACATTATTAGAAATTTACTCCAGAGTGTCCCTGGTTCAAAATTTTCTGTAAATCTCATTGGAAGTTGCCCCTAGAGCTTCTGGGCCACACACAAAAAAATGAGTCTTGTTATTTTCAAAGCTTTACCAAAAAGGCTTTTTCCCCCCCAGTTTGATCACCCACTTTCTTTACCTAACTTGGCTCCAAAGTTAAATCCACCCTCGGAGGATGGGAATGCTGCCCAGGGATGGCAAGAGGAGTGAGGAGATACTGTGTGACATGCTGCTTTTGAAGCCCAACCCTTAGTTTCAAGTCTTACAAGTGCTATATGGTTGTTTTTGTTTTTGTTTTTGTTTCAAGTGTCAATATTTTGTAAGTCAGTATGTGCTGATCTGCTGCTCAACCTGGTCAAAGTGTTCAGCAATGCTACGTAATAAGGCACCCTCTAGTGGAGTCACTATGTACATCAATATAATAAAGGTTCTGAGAAGTCCTGCATAAAGGAACCTGTTGAACTCTGTGCTTCCTAAACTTATGTGGCCAACAGAGCTTTTCCACAGAACACCTGTTAACATCCAATGATTTTTGAAACACCCTTTGAGGCAAATCTTATAAACCGAGATTTTAATAAAGCTTGCCCAGGGAAGGCAGAGATTCCCTTCCCACCAACTCACATGTAGGAAAAGGGGTCCATGCACACTTCTCACTTTTCAGGACTCTTCCAGAAAGGCGTTCCCAGGCTACCTTTCTAAACTAGGCCACTCTCCTTTTGTTATTCTCTACAACAGGCCTCTTGTTACAATCTGAGGGTTTGGTTTTTTTTTTATCTGTCTTCCCCACCAGAGTATATGCTCCATGAGGGCAGGTGATCTGCACCTAGCAGATCACACCAAGTGTGAAGCAAATAAGGGTTAGATGGTTGATAGAACTGATGTCTGGGAAGCAATATGCCCTGTGTACCAGGGTCTAGCTGGACCTCTTCACCCCATCTCCCTTGCAGAGATTGGTGCAGGTTGCTTCTCTTGGGCAACCAGATACTATCAGAGTAGAAAGTCTGCTCAGCAAAACAATTCAAGTAACCTAGAGATTGTCCAAAAAGCCACAAAGTCCTCTTTTAAGTGATTGCCAAGACTATTTGACAAAAACACTTAAAGGCAGGGTGGTAGAAAATCAGACTCCTTAAAGCAGCTGGGTCCGATGGCCCTGGGCCTTCTGACAGCCTCTGTCCTGTCTAAAGCTCCTGTCTTAGGCACAGATTTCCTGCCAGGCCTGTGCACTGGACTCAGGATAAAAGACCTGGGGTCCAAGCCTGACTCAGAGATGTGTGCTCTGCAGATGGAATGGTTGCTGGTGCTTACTTGGACTGTCCTCGGGTCCCGAGTCTTCTGGTGGTTAACTGGGGAAACTGCTGCCTTATGATCTGTAAGTCAACACAAGAATTAGTTACTCATGGAGAAAAGTTGGGAGCACAATCATTCTGAGTTTTACAAACATCAATTCAAAGAAAAGGGAAAACATAGGTCTTCAATTGCAATGACTTATTGAGAGTCTGTGGGATCATGGAGAAGATACCAGTGTTGGAGCTGGGGGGCGGGAGCGGGTGAGCACTGGAATGATTATGGGGCCCTGGACTCTGAGGGGGTCTCACTGGGCTCACAATGCAGGGCAAGTCCCAGTTGATGCAGAATGTGTTAGCCCTGCAGCTTAAAGTCTTCCAATGGATTCCATGGCACCTGGAAAGAAGACCTGCCCTTGGCCTCTATTACTGGTCCCTGCTCTTACTTCCTGGTCTTCCTCTCCTGTGACTCACCCTTACTCACCAGACTCCAGTGAAGCTGGCTTTTTAAATTCTTTTCCTTATTCCTGAAACACACCAGACATGCTCCCTCTGGGGGCTTTTGTAGGTAAGTTCTTTCTCCCCAGAAGGCAGCCTCATCCACATCCTCACAGGATTGTCTCCTTTGCTTACAACATTTGGGCCTCTGCCCAGTGACCTTTTGTGACCAGCCAGGGGGCAGTAGCACAAGCAATCCTTTGCCTGCTCATGGCCCTGCTCTCACTTCACACTCTGAAATGATCTTGTGTACTTGCTCTCTGCATGCCTACGTTCTCTCTCACCCTAAGTAAGCTCCATGAGACCAGGGACCTGGGACCGGGTTTGGCACATACAAGGAGCTCAGTCTGTGTTGCTGAATGGAAGGAGGAAGCCTAACTCCTGAGCGGAGGGTATGCTTGACTCATCTGCAGTGTTGCCCATGATATTCATGTGGATTTGCAGCAAATTTGGAAGCTATGCCATCTGCCAAGGTGAAGACACAACCAGTAGGCCTTGGTGTTTACAGAAATGATATCTGTGGAGAGACAGGATGATGCAAGTGTTCCTTGCTTTGGAGCTAGGCTACCCGGATTAGAGAGAGCCAAACTTCGCCATTTGTTAGCTGGGGACCTTTAGTTAAGGTTAGTTTTCTCAGTTAGCCTGTTTCCTCATTTGTAAAATGGGAATGATAATAACCCCTACGTTAGAGAATCCTTGTAAAATCTAGTAAGTAAATGCATGTAGATGATTTGCAACAATGCCTTGCACTTAGTAAGGGCTCAACGAACATTATCCATGATCACTGCTAATCGTCCTGATAAGTCTTCCCTTTTACTTCGAGGGACTTTTCTCATTTCACCAAACTCTCCCAGGCTCTCTCCTCTTCTAGTACATCACCAAGTAGGCAGGCACAGTCAGAGAGAGCCTGCCTGCAAGCTGCCCTTCGTGAGATGAGACCCAACTGCTGACTTCCCACTGGTGGGGCATGAACACAAGCGTTCCTTCTCAGAGCTGAGGGATGAGTCTCTCCTGATCCATCCACATCCTTTTCCATCCACAGTGATGCTCTCATTGATGGATCTGCTCACTCAACAGACATTTACTGTGACCCTGTTAGTTATTTGAACTTGGACATGCTGTTTAACTTCTTTGTGCTTGGTTTTCTTATGTCTGGGGCCTTGGAGTATATATACCTCCCCAGCCAGATCATAAGGATAAGGATGGTAGCCTCAACTAAATCAGCATCAGTGGGATGGAAGGAAGTGGACAAATCAGAGAGAAATTGAGAATCTGGAATGGGTGAAATGAAGTTAGACCATTTCTGTACATTAGGAAGCTGTCTCCACTGTGAATAATAGGACAGGTTTTACTCATCTGAAAATGGGTAAACACAAAAAACAAAACAACCCCATGCATTGACGCATTGCTTATAAGAATGGTTAGAAAATCTAATATGATAACATGAAGATACCGCTTTAGGAAATAAAAATGGGCCTCTAAAATGTTATCCGATAGTGATGATAACTGCAGGAAACAATGCAGTCATTCTCTGAAATCTTGAAGGGCATCACTTTTGTAGCTGACACAGCCCTGGTTTCTTTCACCCTAAGTCCTGGAAGCTGAGGATATGGGTTCTCACTTTGTCTATGTCCCTCTCAAACTGCTGTGTCCTGAGAAAAATGCAACGTTCAGGGTGGGGCCTGAGTGGGGTCAGCGACAGGGCTTTCTAAGCACTCTGTCCCTTGATGCGCACAATGGTTTTAGTGGCCTCACCACCTCTGGCCAAGAATACCCTCCCTCTAGACTTTCATCACAGAAATGGTTTCACTGCCAAGATACAAAGCAGCTGTTCACAAAGGTACAACACTGAATGTTTGCAGACATACAGATAGAAATCCAAGGAAAATACAGAAAGCAAGGAGATGGAGAGAGATTCTTCACTTTGGTTAAACATGGGTTATGATTTGGATTCAGAGTTTCCTACCTATCCTATACGATACAGTTATAAGAGCCCCGTACCCACAAAGTAAAAACATAATAGTTGCTTAGGTAAAGCAGAGGTTTTTCTGCATTTTGGTCTGAGAGATTTCCCCCATACAGCAGGTACCATGTTTAATGCTCTGATATTAGCAAGCATTTGGAAAATGATAATATCATGTGCTGTCCAAGGTGTGGCAAGACCAAAGCTCTCACAGATTGCAGGTGACACTGTTTATTGGTACAACCCTTCCCTGAGCATTTTCACGATACGTATCGAGAACCACAAAATATGCAAAATTTTTGGTCTATGAATTCCAAGGAACTAATCTGGAGTAAGAAAAAGTTATGTGCAGGGCTACTAATAAGACAGAAAAATTGGAAACAGTGTAGGTGTCCAATGACAGGGAGCTGGCTAAATAAATGATCATACATACACTCAACAGACCACTACGTAGGCATGAAAAATGATGGTAACAGGGGCACCTAGGTGGTACAGCTGGTTGCACATCCCAGTCCTGCTCCTGGTTTTGTCTTGGGCCCTGACCTTGGGGTTGTGAGATGGAGGCCCAGGTCGGGCTCCAGGCTGATCAGGGAGTCTGGTTGAGATTTTCTCTCCCTCTCCCTCTCCCTCTGTCCCTCCCCTTATCCTCCCCAAATAAATAAATCTTTTAAAAAACGATAGTAGTAACAAAAACTATGTCATGGCACAGAAAGTTTATATATGACATCATGTTAAATGAAATAGCATATCTCAAACTACATTTATGCTATCCTTATAATTTATATCTTTTACAAATATAGGAATGGAAAGGGAACAAGGAAAAGCAAAAATGTATAGTTGTTAGGATAGTAGGATTGGGACTAGAAAAAAAGATTTTTGTATAACATTTGTGTACAAGGTTGACTTTTTCTGTAAATAGAAAAGGATTTTCTTATTGGAAATATTCCTAATTGACAAAAGAAGTTCAAGATAACCTTGAATGAGGCACCAAAAATCTTCCAGGATGTTCTAGTAGCTCTTCGCCTTTTTCTTTACTTTAAAAAAATAATTGCCTATTCCCTGCAAATAATATGCAGATAATAAAAAAGAGGCATTTTGTTGTTGCTGTTGTTCCTAAGCCTTATTATACGTGATTGAAGAGAATGGGCAAAGTTCTGAATCTTTATAAGCATTTATCCAAATGGCATCCTACATAATGTCCTGGCCCTAGGCTAAGGTACCAGGGCCACAGACTCTGGTCTAGAGATGTTCCAGAAAGCCCCCAGGAAGCAAGGACAAATTTCAGGAGCTGTTTGTTCTACCTCTAAGAGGCAATAAAATGTACAATTGGTGTATTTGAAATTCTCTGTGCTAGGATCTTGAGAAATCATCGAGTTGTGGAATGGGGCCTATGAATTCATGGATCAATTTATCCTATGAATTCCTCCCTAGCCTATGGGTTTTACTTACTCCTTTTGAATCATGAATGGCTCAATACATGCAGTCTTACCATCTCTGTGGCCAGTGCCACCCTCCACGGGGTCCCTCAAGACAGAGGTAGGAGAGACTCCATCCTTTCCAACATTGTGCAACCCCGTGTCCTACTGATGCTAAGAAACCTACTGAGCCCAGCCACTTCTCTCTGTCCCCCTCCCCCGCCACTGCCCTTGCCCACAATGATCTCTCACCTGGACCACAGACACATCCTCCTAACTGCCTGCCCCCCTCCAGTCTTGCTGCCCAGCCAGCACCACCTTTCTAAAAACCATGTATGATCATTTCATTTCCTCGTTGCAAATGCTAGATGCCTGCTCACTGCCTACACTGGTTAAACATCCAGCCTCCTCAGGCTCATCCATGAGGCCCTCTGTGATGTGCCCCCGCCTCAAATCCTAATACTTCCCTCTGTGTTCCCTGAGCTCCAGGCACATGCTATGCTGTTCCTCTGCCTAAAATACCAAACACATGCTGTGCCCTGCTCATCCCAGAGGAACTCCTCTCTTTCCCTGACTCCCTCCCATTTCCCCTGTGTCCTTCCCACACAGCCTCAGACGCTCCTGTTTCCATTGCCCTGGCGAGCTGGAAGGTGGTAGGATACAGGAGTTATGCACACACACTTTCGGGTCAAGTCCTGGTTCAGGCACTGTGTCAACCACTTTACATATATTATCTCAATCATTACAGTGGTCCAGGCTCCATGGCTAATCCCTCTGCACAGATGAACAAACTGAGGCCTGGAGAGGCTGAGTAGGCTGTACAAAGCCACACACCTCACAAGATGCAGACCTAGAATTCAAAGGCACCCGGTCTAACTTACACCACCACAATACTGTTGCCTCTGGATAAGTGAAAGTGTCCTAAAGTCCCCCTTCCCCATCCTTTCTTTTGAGGATGAGGGGGCTTTACTTATTCCTTTCGAATAATGTACGGCTCAATACATGCAGTTTTACCATCCCTGTGGTCAGCGCCACCCTCCACTGAGTCACCCAAGACAGAAGCGGGAGAGACTCCACCTTTTCCGACACTGCATGAAAAAGAAAAAACAAAACAAAACAATTTTTTCCCTTTTATGTCGTATTCCTGCATTTACACATTAGATGAGGAATGAAATAATCTCTTGTTCCCATCTACTCTTCAGTGAAGATTTCAAATCTCCTCACTTTGATGACGCTCTGGGTAATGTTCCTGCGGCCTCTGCTATAAACGGCATCTGAGAGCCCTGTCCCCAAACACCCTAGGGAAAGGGAGAAACAGCTGACGGGAATGTGACAACCGCAGGCAGATGATAGAGGTGTCTCCTCTTAGATTAAATCTACCTGCACCCAAAAAAGCAGAAATCTGGCAAACATTTCTTCTGCTTAATAAAATACTAAGTAAGCAAACGCCATTCTGTTTAGATAGTTCAGAGTCCCCAGCTAGATTAACCGAGGAATAACCCAGATCATTACCTGTCTACTCAGAGGCCTCTGACAATTCTCCACAGCCAGCTGACTCTGCAGAGGATCCTTCCTCTGGAGCTTGGGTGCACTGTGCAACTCCCTGTTCTGCTTCCGTCTTTGCTCTCAAAATGTCCTTGTGTGAGCCCCATGCTCCACTCAAATCAGACAGACTACCTGGTGCTGCCCAGTTCTCAGAGTGCTTCCCAGCACTGGGCTCCATACTTTTGTACCTTCCACCTGCAGCATCCCCACCTCCTTACCATTTGTACCCTTGCTCCCTATCCACCCAGAATGCACACCACTCCTCTATGCACCTTTCTTGATTCCCTGGCCAGGTAAGCGTTCTCCCTTCTTCAAACCATGACTGCACCTGCCACTTCCAGTCTATGACCAGCTTCCATCCTCCCTCCATCTTGAACATACCCAGACTCTACCTGCATCTTTCCCTTTCCACCAGTCCCCAGGGCCATGATGCCTGGATGGTGACCATGGTCTCCTCATGGCACCACAACCACTTCTGTATGAAGCCTCTGGTTGAAGTCCAGACCCACCAGGTCCTGCTGGACTGGCCCTGCCTTCATTCCAGCTCAGCTCTCCCCTCCTCTTCTCTGAGTCCCCACGGCTATACAGAACTTATAAAGTTTTGTGAACACACTGTGTTCTCTCTTATTCTAGCTCTTCCCATAGGCTGTTCTTGTTTTCTGGAAACCTCTCCCCATGCCCTCTGTCTGCCTCACATTTATTCACCTTTGAAATATTAGCTTGTACCTTAGTCATTCCAAAAATCTTCCCTGAGCCACTTGTTTGGTATAAGCGATTATAGTTACATACATGGCCCATGGAATCCTCATATACAGTCAACACTCCTCCCAGCTCCACCAAGTCCTTGTGTAGTCCTATAAGGCTCTACATGAACTGGACCTGCAGCCTATTTCCTACTGCTCTCCTGCATGTTTGATGAGCTGCAGCCTCAACAGCCACAACTGGTTGTACATAGTTTGGATTCACTCGACAACCAGTATTTCCTGAGCTCTTCTTGTATGCCAGACATTTGGCTAGGCACTGAGGGACAGAAACAGCCTTTGTTTCAGAAGCTTACATCTAGTGGGAGAAGATCAAAACCAAATGAATTTAAAAGTCAATACACCTTAGATAAGCGCTACAAAGAGGAACAAAATGAGCAGGGTGAGGGGAATAGGAAATGGGGTGGGGTGGGTTTTTTTTTTTTTAGGGTGATAAAGGCTAAGTAGTAATGTAGCATTTGAGTGGTGATCTGAAGGAAGTGAGGGAATGAACCTCGTGGATATCTAGGGGAGGGGCGTTGTAAGCCCAGAGAACAGCCAGTGCAAAGACTGGGGTAGGAGCTTATCTGAAACGTGTCAGGAAGAGCAAGGAGGCCCATGTGGTCGGAGCTCCGTAAGTGCTCGGGAGAGCAGTAGAAGAGGAGGTCAGGAGGCCAGGAGAGGGTGATGAGCGCAGTTCACATGGGGCCTTAAGGTCTTTGTGAGGACTTTGGCTTTTACTTTTAATGAGCTGGGGAAACATCAGAGGACTTCAAGCAAGAAAGTGAGGAGTAGTCTGACTCACCTTTCCAAAGGATGGCTTTGGCTGCCAGGTGAAGTGACCATAGGGGGCAAAAGTGGAAGCAGGGAGATCATAAAAAGGCCACTGTGTAGTCCAGGCAGGGGTAGTATGGCCCAGTACATTAATTCATTGATTCAGCAAATGAAAGAACAAATGAAGTATCTCTCTTTGGCTGGCCACAGAATTTGTTCCCGATATTGGGTTAACGTAAATAATGCTATAAGCAGTACCTTTTGCATAATGATTTTTATTTTTATTGCTAGCATTTTGGAGATTCCTCCCCCCATAACGGTTTCTCAAGTGCGAAGCTGCTTTATTAAAAGGGAGAAACATTTCAAGGTTTGTAAAAGATACCATCAAGCTGCTTTCCATGAGGTGTAGAAGGCGATTATCACTTTTTAAAAAATTTGCTAAAGTGAAGAGCGAAAAGAGAGCTTCTTTTTGAGCATTGGATTTCTTGTCTATAAAACAGGATGACACACTAGCCCAGCTAACCTCCCAGGCTTGCAGCAGGGCTTGCAGAGGAGTGAGGGAATGTGTGCCCAGGCCTGCCTCCTGGGCCATGTTAACCAGGAGTGGGAGAAGGGGCGGGGGTAGGGGGGGTGGGTGAGAGCTCTACCTCAAGGGACTCTCCTGGCTGCACAGGACAGTGACCCGCTGCTGAGCAGGGCGCTGCAGCAGAGGGTTCCACACCTGTTAGCACCCCACCTCTGGCTTCAGGATCCTCAACCTCTTCTAGCCCATCCTCTTTACTGACAGTTATCCTTTGATGGATTTTTGGAGGATCCTCATTCAACTCATAGTTTTCAGGCTTTTGCCGTCTATCGTGGCCTGCCGAACAATACATTTGTGCCATTAACAAGATTTAGTTCTCTTGGTGAAAACAGTTTTTATCTAGAAGGACTGGGAGGCCAAATCCTCTCCTCCTCCTCCAAAAGGGAGAAAGATAATTTCAAACCGAGCCCCAAGAGGAAAAGCTGCTTGCAGAGTTGGGGGGTGGGGTGGGGGTGGGGGATGGGCCGCGGCGCGGCGGTACCGCCTCACGTTCTGCCCAAACTGACGGAGGTCAAGACTTTTCCCACTCTGAGCAAAAGAAAGGGCTGTTGCACATTGCACCTCCTCCTTCCAGCCGCAACAAAAACCTGTGGGAAGGGGGTTTGCTGCCTTTTTTTTTTTAAGTGTTTCTTATGGGCTACAAATTACAAATTATTCTCCTCTCTTTTCACCAAATAATCAGCTGGTCCCGGAATCTGAAAGCCCCGCACAATTTAGTTTTGAGTCTCAAAATGCAGAGTCGGTTCAGCCCTGCGAAGGCTGTTCAGCTTTTAATTTCTGGAGCAAGACTCAGCAAACAGTCAAACACTTTTGTGGAGCTGTGAAAGCTGAGTTTCGCTGTTTGATAAATGAGCAGACGGCAGGCAGCCCCTCTTTCTCTTTTTGTATGGATTCAATGAAGCCTGCCTAAAGAACACCACATGCTGTTCTAGCTACTGATCTAACATTCCGCAACATCCCAGCCTTGCAAAGTCCCTTTAATTACTCGGGAATCCCACCCTTCTCCCTTTCAGCCTAGGCAGCCGGGCCTGGGCCGGGGGCTCCATGGGGCGAGGGGTGGGAAGCAGAGCAGCTCTGCCCGGCTCCCCTCCCTAGAGCTGCCGGAATTCTTCTTGGTGGTGGTAGCCAGGTTATCCATCTCCCTTGTCTGCTCTCTTCCTGGCCCACAATACATTGCTCCGGGTAGAAGGAAACTCTGAATGTCCAGATCTAATTTTGTGGGTGCAGTTTTTTAAGAAATGTGAGTTTTAGGCACATGTTTCCAAAATGGCATATTCAAACCACTGCCCTCCTTTGAGACAACGAAGGGAAAGAGGAGATGCTACCCACCGAGCAGCAGCGAAGACCAGGCACTAGATGAGGTGTTTTACACACAGCGTTGATTTTGTTTATCCTAAAAAAATGACATTGGAGGAAAGCATGAAGATCCCTGTTTCACAGATGAGATACTGGGATCTACATCCATTCAAGGCTGCTCAGATTCACAGACCTCTGGCTAGTGGAAGAAACGAGATCCCAGTTCCACTGTCTCTCCTGTTCTTCAGTTTGGCTGGCACCCACAGGAGCCAGCAAAGGGTCCACTAACCGAGTATGAAAGCCCTGGCGTCCTCTCTAGATGTTGCCTCAAGGAACACCTTTAGAGCCGCTCCGGAAAGCCACTCCAGAAAGCCACTCCATCTCGTTATTCTTACAAACAGACTTTGTTTGATTTGACCTCAAACTCTATGATCTTGATCCAACTTGATCTCCAAACTTAGTCATCAGGGATGGCTCTGAAAAAAGGCTTTGGTTGTTTCCAAAAATTCAATCCACCCTCAGTAGGCAAAGATGTGCCACCAACAAGAACTGATCCAAAAGAAGTTCCAAGGTAATGGGATAAGTGCACCTCCTCCCACACTTTGACGGAGACAAACTCCTGTGTATATAAGGAGTCAAGTATGCTTAAAACAGTTTAAAAATAAGAGCTGTGGGTCTTAGTTCAAAGGTTATTTGGGTGCAGGAAAAGAAGAGGGACTACTCAAATAGCAAGAAATGAGAAACTTGGTACAATGACACGTTGTTTTGAAACCATGTATTGCAAAAGTCTTGTGCCTTCTCTTAAAATACACAATTTCGTGAACACAAGAGAGAGATTGATTAGGGAGACAGATTGGCAAAGGGATTAATATCATCACAACTTTAAGTCTGAAAGTGAGATACAGACTCACTTCCTTTGTTGACAAGAGACCTCACCCCTTTAACAGAGAAGAAAAAATAATGAAGTCTGGTGGTGTCAATAAGGATTTTTAAACAGCTTGCCTCAATGCTTTCATTTTGAAATGGGCGTTTGCCAGAGCAGTTACACTATGCTATGCAACTCTGATCATTCAACAGTTTTTTTGTGACACCTATTGGGCACCAGGCAGTGGAGTGGTGGTGGGAGGTCAATGGGGGTAGGATACTGCAAGTTCCCTAGGAAATTCCCCAAGGGCAATTTCAAACATTCACAAGAAATTCCTGCCTAGTGCAATGAAACAGAAATGAATTTCAAATCATGTGTATGGACTGATGCAGGATTGTGTGGAAAAAACCCCAGGACTGAGAAGGCTAACAGCTAATCTGCTGCCCCTTTAGACATATCGTGGATGACAACTCCAAGAAGTCCAAAATTCCATATGTGAGCCCCCTATCGTCCTCAGACTGCCTGGATGATGTGTCACGTGTGTCACTATGAGGAAAGACAGTCATCACACACCAATTTAGTTAGAAGGAGGTGAGTTACATAAGCTACAGGTTAAGTCAAAACTAGAATAACTCTGAAGGCGATAACAAGAGCGGGTGAGGGTGGCGATGGCAGCATGTGTGCAAGGCAGGAAATTTTTAGAACAATTGTTCTCATAATTATTCAGAAGGAAAAGCAGCTGGAAGAGTCGAAACATCGATGTGAGTGGTGATATATGAAGAACCTGTATTAAAGCCCTGAAATGTTGCCCTGGTGAGCTGAAATCATAACTGTAGCTAAGGCGCTTTGAGTGTTTTTATTTACCAGGCCCTGAGCCGAGGAAGTCTCTTTGACAGTCATTATATCAACAATGTCCACGTGTTGCTGTCACCTGCCCATCTGTGGATGGGGAGCCTGGGGCCCAGGGCTATTCAGAAACCATCTGAGCTCACATGGCTGGTAAAGGGTGGAGACAGGATTGGAACCCACACAATCTGATTTCTGAGCTTTTCACACTGTGTGACACAAAAGACACCTGAAATAACAGACTGTGGGAGCCGAGGTGAAATCAGACCTTGTGACATGGATGCCCCGTACAGTGGACACTGAAGATAAGGCAAGACATACGCCAGAATTTAAAGTTGAAGGAAACTCTATGGCTGTACTGAATGGTTTTCTTTGAAAATTGGAAAGAGGCCACTCCTAAAGGAGGCTGATGCCTCAGGAGCATCCTTATCCTCCCCGTGCCCCCACGGGCATGTGCACATAACTCCAGGCTGGCGCGGGTTGGGGGGGCCTTCGAGGGAAGAGGGCAGAACAGGAGGAATCTCTGGTCTCGTCTCCCTTCCAGGTCTATGCAGCTGTCCCTGCACGGGTCCCCAGGACACCCTTGGCATCTTGGCATTGCTCAAGCATGGCCAGCTGTGAGGAAGGAGCCAAACATTCACGGAGGAGCCACCCACAGCCCAAAGTGCCAATTACCTCAAGTCCTCATGGGAAAAAGGCTGCTATAAATAAATTCAATTCACACATCTGTCAACCCAGCTTCCTGGTGTCCCTGCCCTGCAGCAGGCACCCAGTGCTTCCCATCCTGCAGCCCCAGCCCTGCCACTACATGTGTGACCTGGGGAAGACCTCTCAGTTCCCCTCTTCACCTCCTCAGCTAAAAAAAGGGGGGGTGTCTCATCAAACAACCTCTAATCCTTTTAATAGATGAAACTCCTTCATATTGGAGTGTTGGTAACCAATAGGTATTGATGAATGATCCTGCACTGTTCTAGTTGCTCTTTTACAGACTCCATGAGAGGAACTGAGGATTCTGAGAGATTGACAAACCTTCACGGGACATACTGTTTTGAGACCAATTGGCGCGTCCATGTGTTCAGATTCCACTACGTCACAGGCGCCTAGTGCCCACCCATGAGTCTGTCTCTTGCTGACAAGTTCGACAGTGTGGACCATAAATCACGTTACCCTCCCACGGCCTTAGGTGATCACGTCATGCCACCTGTGTTGCTTCCCATAGGCTCCTAATTTGAAAGCATTCCACACACAGTTTCAGGATCCTGGGTTCCATTTCACAGCCGTGACACATAAAAGGACACACGGGAGCAGTTTGGGGGAAAGGGGTCAAAAGGTGCAGCCTTCCAATTGTGAGATAAATCGGTTCTGGAGATGCCACGTTCAGCATGGTGCTTGCTGTACATCTGAAAGCTGCTGAGAGAGGGGACCTTAAATGTCCTTATCACACACAGAAAAAAAGTTCTCATCACAATAAAAAAAATCATAACTATGGGCAGTGATAGATGTTAACTAAGCTTATTTGGTGATCATTTTCACAATATACATATATATCAAATCCTTATGTTGTACACCTTAAACTAATACATTATATGTCAATTGTATCTCATTTTTTTTTAAAAAGAATACAATGGAATTTAAAAATGCCCTTATGTGGATAAAATGGCTCATGGCTTATCCCTTTTTCCTCACTAACCAAACTAATTGTTCATCCCAAGAGTCAGTGATCTATATTTTCCTGCTTCCCTGACAACCAAGGGCAGCAGGCAAGACGTGGGGGAGATCACTGCTCTGGGCTCTGGGAAAGCACCTGAAGACCACTGGTTCAGCTGGAGTTCTGACCTTTCTCTTCTTACCCCCTTTACCCCACTTGCTGCCTGGAATATAGCCTTTGTTGTACAGCAGCCACTTGGGACTGTGAGGTGATGCAGAAGTTGGAAAGAAGTTGGAAGCCCCCTGCTACAAATGGTAGAGCACAGAATGAGAAGGAACCTAGGTCCCCAACGCTCTTCTAGAGCTGTTATGCCACGTTCGGTTATCATCTTTTGTACTTATTCTATATGAAGAAAAGTAAAACCACTAATTCATTTATGTCACTGTTTGAGGATGAAGACAGGCATTTTTACCCACAGCCCCAACACAGTTCCTAACTGATCCACCTTCTGATGTCTACCCAGGATTTACTTCACCCAGAAGTTTCCAGTGGCCCTGGGTCAGCCATCTCATCTTTAGAGGGGAACAAAACAAGTATCTAGCTCCCAGGACTGGGTGCTGAGTACATGAGGTACTGCCATTATGGTTTCTAACTGAAAAGTACTCCCAGCTAATGTGGTAGAGATCCTCGATCCCAGTGTGACAGATGGAGGGACTGAGGTGCAGAGAGGGAACCTGTCCATGGTCACAGAGACGGTGAGAGATCCTCAAGCTCAGGACTCAGCACGTGGCATTATTGGGAATGCTTGGCACACGGTGGAACTTCAACAAAGGTTGTTTGAAGACAACATGTTTTTGCCCTTCAACCTCTTAGCAATGAATGTTACAGACACTTGGAAAGCAATCCATTTGTACGTCAGAGAGAGGTACTCTTGGCTTAGAGATTTGAGGCCCCGTTTTTGTTTCTGAAAAAGTTTAGCTTGCTGCTAAGCACCAAGATGCTCCATCTTTGTGCAGGTAGAGTTTTTGCTTAGTTTCCAAAAGACCAGTGGTGACACAGGAGAAAGAGGTATTTGGTGGCATTGAAACACCCTCTTCGGGATCCCTGGGTGGCGCAGCGGTTTAGCGCCTGCCTTTGGCCTAGGGCGCGATCCTGGAGACCCGGGATCGAATCCCACATCGGGCTCCCGGTGCATGAAGCCTGCTTCTCCCTCTGCCTATGTCTCTGCCTCTCTCTCTCTCTCTGTGTGACTATCATAAATAAATAAAAATTAAAAAAAAAAAAAAAGAAAAAGAAACACCCTCTTCAGCTTCCATGGATGTCACAGGACTGTGGCAGGGAGGGGATGGCACTGGGGCTCCTCCCAGATTGACCTTGCTCGAAAGCTGCCGGCCTCCCCCCTGCTCCCAAGGAGGCAGTGATTTCCCGCTGTGTCGCTCTAGCTCAGGGGCACGTCTGTCATCATGTTCTGTGGTTTCACATAAGGATATATTCCTTTGGCTGCCCACTCCCCTCAAGGACAGACAGTCTTCTTCACTCCACTTCCCACCCGCCCGCACAGGGCCAGAGCCACAACAGAACGAGGTAAATGAGTATCTAATAAATGGGTGAGCCTAAGTGTTGAGGGGGCAGCAGCATGGGAAACACTGGTGGTGGGATTAACGGTGCCCAGAACCCCCAGGGTGGAGCAAGATTGAGAAGGCCTTTCTCAACTGCGATGACCAACACACTTGGCCCTGAGAGACGGAGAGGCTGAAACGTCACTCCCAAATTCCACCATCTAAGAGGTTACCAGGTGGCTGCTAATGACTACATCAAAGTCCAAAGACCCACTGTTTTGTTTCCTACATAGATCCACCTTCCACCTCCACACATACACACCCTACCCCCCAAATCAATGTTCTAGGTAAGTGAGATACGTTTAAGGTCATGGACTCTTGGAACCAGATTTCCCAGGTTCACATCCACTTACTGGTTGTGTGGCCTTGGGCAAATTACCTTACCTAGTTGGAACTCAGTTTACCTATCTCTGTAATAGGAGTAATAACAGTTTCTACCTCATAGAGCAGTTTGGAGGAGGCTGATATATGTAAAATGCTTACCAATGCCAGGTCATAGAAAGCCCTATGTGTTTGTGATTTTTATTAATTTTTATAAAAAGTCTGTGAATGCTGCATTTGTAATTAGACATGGCTAAATATTTCTAACATCTGTTAAAAAGAATTATCTATCTTTTTTAGGATTTACTTGTTTATTTTTACTTTTTTTTTACTTGTTTATTTTAGAGAGAGAGAGAGAGAGAATTCCTGTGTATACTAGTGGGGGGAGGGGCAAAGGGAGAGAATCTTTAGGCAGACTCCCTGCTGAACGTGGAGCCTGACACAGGGCTCAATCTCACAACCCATGAGATCATGATCTGAGCCAAAACCAAGAGGTGGACGCTTAACTAACTGAACCAGCCAGGTGCCTCAAGAATCATCTATTAATAAGCTTAGGTACTTTAGCTGGGTATGCTGTTACATGCAGGCCAATTCTGATCCCTATGATCTTGTTTGTTTCAAGGTACAGTTCCATTGCTCTCTAAAAATTTATTTTACTACCTTTGCTGAAAAACTAGGGTTATCATTTTGGAAGTATTTTTTCTCAACCTGACAAGCCTGCAGACACCAGCAGCAGGAGGAAAAGTTCAGGGCAGAGCAGAAGGTCAGGCCACATTCTCTCCTTCCCCACTGCAGGTCCTCAGGCCACATGAGGTCAAGGCTGAGGGGGTCAAGGAGGAGTTTTCAAGTGGATTTGAGGCTGTGGGTTTTGAATGGAGCACTGGACTGGACTTTCATGTCTAAAAGAGAGTCTAAATTATTGAAAAGAGGCCTGTTCTTATAACCAATAACCAAAAGTTATTAAACCTGCCGTGAAACCATCAGGGGTCAGGGAAGATGGTTTGGCCATAACATGGTAAGAACAAAGCCAAGTTACTTTCTATGTGTACGCTGCTGAGTTCAGCCTGTTCCATACACCAGGTACATTAGTGGGGGCTCAACTAGGTGTCTCTGAGAACCAGAGTGTAATACTAGGTATGCAGTGAGCTGGTCAACACCCTCCAACACAAGAACAGAGCCATCGGGTGAATCCTCAATGGAGGAGCAAGAGCAGCCTATGGGTGGCTGTTGTAAGGGAAGGTCAGCTGGAGAACACATCCCTTTAACCACTGGGGATCTGTGGAGCTCCCCCAAATGCATATCTGGACTCTTTCAATGAGCCCAGCAGAGGGCACTGGCAGGAGCAGCCCTCACAGAGCTCCAGATGATCAAAATGACCCTTGTTGACTTTCCTTCTCTCACCCTCCTCCAAGTCAGAAGACAGAGGGAGCACACATCTTGCCCCTCTTTCACAGAGTAAATTCTGAGCCTCAGGAAGGGAGAGGCTCTGACTTCCATGTCAGATGGAGGTTTTTAACTGGACTGAATGGGGCTTTTTCATAGTTGAGAAGGAGTTAATTATCCAATCAAGACCAATACGATGGCAGAACATGGTCAGATGCTGTGGGGCTTCCCTGTGATGCCATCAGAGGACAGAGCAGGAAGGCTAAACAGAGAACTCTGAAGGTGGCCCTTCAAAATACGGGAAAATACAACCAGTTTCCATTGGTATGTGAACAAGTTCATCCCTGCTCAGCAAACCGGCTAATGGAGAATAGATATAATGCTTGCTTCATATGGGCATCATACAAGGCGAACAAATTCACATGTGTCAAGTGATTCCAGTGTCTTTGCCAAATGGCCATAACATAGGTCATTTAATCTTCAATAAATAATCTGATGGTATATTATGTATCAGGGACTATTCTGGGAGCTGGGGATGCATAGTGAACAAAAAAGTCCTCATGGAGCTTCCATTCTAGAGAAGGAGGCAAATAAAACACAAGCAACTAATATATACATATTATATACCATATGTTACTATGATATATGTATATATTATGTATAACATAATTATATGTTATAAACATATACATTATATAACATATAATTACGCGTTAATATAATATATACTATATCTATTATATCTATGTATAGGTAAATACAGATATAGATAGATATTTATGTATATAATATAGATAGATATATCTATAAAAGATATATAATATATAGATACACAGATACATATTACATCCTATGTATATGATAATTATATATAATATATATAGTCTGTAATATACAGCAGTAAAATAAAGGCAATGACATATAGATAACTATACATATAACATGTAACATATTAGTTATATAGGTAACAGCTGGGACAGTGGTAAGTGCTATAAAGAAAAATAAAGCATGGTAGGAAATAGAGGAGACAGAATGGAGTAAGGCTAATTTTCAATAATGGTGCCTTCTTCCATTGGTAGAACACTTTACAATTTTAAGCACTGTCCCATTTTATCCCTAGAGTAATTTGGTGAGGAATTATTCCCGTCTAGAGGTAAGGAAATGGGAGCTCAGAAAAGTCCAGTGACTCCAAGCTGGGTGACCTTTCGTTACCCTGGCCAACAGAAAAGCAGGCCCAAGACCAGTTGGGCTCGAAGCTTCTGCATTCTCTGTGATGCCTGAATTAATTCTGGGACCCAGAGTCAACATGGTATTACTGGAAGCCAGGGCTTATGGAGCTTGGCCACAGTGCTGGAAAGAGGATCTCTTTCAGATCTTACTTGTGGCAAAACAATTGCGGCCATCCACTCACTTTATCAAGGACAGTATCCCATCCTCCCATCCTCCCAGCCTCTCAGCTGGGCAACACAGGCTGGGAGAGGGGGCGGCTCATGCCTGATACCCGGTTCACCCCAGCCCACTTGCAAGCTGAGGGGGTGGGCATGGCGGGGGGGGGAGTGCCACCAGTGACATTCTTCTCTAAAAATGAAGCCAAAGTATTGAACCTTGCCTCCTCAGACTTAAAAGTTCACAGATGAATCAAAAGTTTGGATGGATCTGCTCAAAGGAAGGCTGCCCACGATTACACCCCAGGCTTCACAGAACAACCAGTCCCTTTCTCTGAGGGGTTGGGGAGGTGGAAATGGCAGCTGCAGCTGGGAGCCCTCAGGAAGGGCAAGCGTGGCCGGGATTTCAGTTCAATGGGCTCAGTGGGGAAAACCCTCGGCAGGCTCCTTCTGTCCTCTGGGGCTGGAAGGACAGCCCCAATTTCTAGTGCACTTGAAATTGATGGCAGGGTACCTGGATTTATGCTTTTAATACCAGGATATGTCCTTGCTTTTGGACTGAAGATAGGATGGAGTTTGGATGTCTTTTTTTGCGACTATTTTGGAAGCAGCTGGCACTGTAATTCTTAGAGAAAGTTATCATTTGGAAGATGTTGAAAAGCCATTTGGTGTAAATAAGACTTGTGGGCATGGAGGCCAGCAGGACCGAGGATCAGAGAACAGGGGCGATTTGGTGGAGGTTGTCCCAAGGAGGAAGAAGGGGCGGTGAGCAGTGGGAGGTGGTGGAGGGGGAGAGAGGAGGCCTCCACGCAGAGAGGGCTGGGTGGGACCAGCTGTGGGCAATGGGCAGGGGGAGGCCCGGGGAGCCCCCAGTGTGGCAGGGAGGCGGGAGAGCATTTCTCCCTGGCTCACAGTAATTCAGCACGCGGCTGTCCAACAGCACCTTCTGTCACGATGGAAATGTTCTATCTGCACTGTCCAGTATTATAGACTCTAGGTACATGGGGCCAGTGAGCATTTGAAATATGGCTAGAGACTGAAGAAAGGAATTTTTACTGTTTAAGTGAAACAACCATATGTGGCTAGTGGCTACTGTCCTGAACAGCACAGGTGGAGAGAGGTGCTCTATGCAGAAGAAAAAGGTCACCCTGACCAGGTCAGAGAAGTTAAGTGATAAATCCAGGAGAGTTAGGATTCTTGATCTTTTGGTTCACCCAACCTACCCCTCCATCAGAGGTCTGGACTCTCCACAGGAGCTGCTGTGAGGGAGTGTGGATGCCCGTGAATGTTCCAGAACCTCAGACACTTGACAAAGCTCCAGGCTTCCCTGCATTCCTGCAGTGCTCTTCCTTGGCCCACCCAATGAGGGGCTCACCAACTCCCTCCCTAGACCATGAGGTTCTCCACAAGGTGGACCCACACCAGATTTCCTTCTGGATCTCTGCAGAAGACCTGCCATGCAGCCCACCTCGGCCAACACCGATGGACTGAAGAAATGAGTAAAAGAAACAGCAAAGCTGGTTTCTTCGACTGAATTTTTAAAAAATTTATGTTCATGTATGAGAAATAGCATTAATGTATCACAAAAACTTATGCCCTTCCTTACATCACAATGGAGCATCCTCCCATTTATTGGGTGGACCAATTCTTGGCCACACAATTTTAAACTCTCCCAGGAGGCTGGCTCAGGCCTGACACTGCTCTCTTTCATCTTTTTCCCACTGATGATTTATCTGTTGCGTTGGGGATCTGAAAAGGGAATTTGTGAAACTTGTGCACTGACCTCTTTCTGCCATTTCAGTCCTTGGTATGCCCACACTTAGAAAGTTGGTAAGGAATAGTGGTGCAAAACTAGCCTGCCTATTTTTTTGTTAGCAGGTGTGGTAAAAATTATACAAAGGGAAAAGAAGCTAATAAAAGGAGTAAGAGTTTGGATGTACTGACTCAATTTTTTTTGTTTTGTTTTAAGATTTTATTTATTCATTCATGAGAGACACAGAGAGAAAGGCAGAGACACAGGCAGAGGGAGAAGCAGGCTCCTTGCGGGAAGCCCAATGCGGGACTGAATCCCAAGACCCTGGGATCATGCCCTGAGCAAAGGCTGATGCTCAACCACTGAGCCACCCAGGCATCCCCAGACTCAAATTAAATTGGGTATTTTAGAGGTATAGAAACCTCTCTCCATAGATAGATAGATAGATAGATAGATAGATAGATAGATAGATAGATAGAAAAAAAAGATAGATAGATAGATAGACAGATTTATATAATACAGATTTTATTTATTTATTTATTTATATATTTATTCATTCATTTATTGAGAAAGAGAGGGAGAGAGAGAATCTCAAGCAGATTCCCTGCTGAGGGCAGAGCCTGACAGGGCTCCATCTCACGACCCTGAGATCATGACCTGAGCCAAAATCGAGTTGGATGCTTAACTGACTGAGCCACCCAGGGCCCCCAAATCTATATTTTTATCTATCAAATAGACAAATGATCAGTCTTAGAAGAGTGTCCGACAGCATTCCTTGGCCTGTTAAATAGGAATGATCAGTGATGGTGAGTGTTTGTGGACACAGCCTGAAGCGTGGAATATATTTTCATCACAAGAGGGGCATACAGCAGCCAGGCCTGCAGTAATATTACAAACAATACCACTCCGCATGAAGGATTCTCAGACCTCCCAGCTAATGACTTCAGACCATTTCCCAGTCTCTCCAAGGCTTTCATGTGACAAAGCCAAGCAATCTGCCCACCCCAGAATCACTGACACACACGTAACACACTTGGGATTTTAATATATGCCTCTCAGAGGAAAGAAGGCACTTTCTGCAAGCCAAGTATTGAGAAGATTCAAGTCAGGTGTATGCTTTTTACCTTATTGACCTGCCTAAATTGTTTGGAATTTGTAATACTTGGGTATTACTTTGTTTTTGTATTTGGCTTGGTATTACCTTGTTAATAAGTGTTTGAACTTCTTCAAAATAGTACAGCACAGTTATTATTTATTTTGATAACATAAAAACAAAAGCAATTAGGATGTTAAAAAGGATTAAGAACTGTGCATAAATTACTCAGAAGAGGGGAGGAAAGGAATAAGCCAGAGGAGGCTGGACTCACCTTTCCAAAGCTGGCGGCGTTGACAGGCTGGGTGTCATTCTTCTCACAGAAGTCCAGGTAATGCATGTAAAGGGCGCTGCGAGGGATGCAGACCCCCTCTGCAATTTCATAGTTCTCCTCCAGCCTGCGGAATAAATGCCCAATGAGCAAACCTCAAGCAAGAAGAGCATGCACCTCCTGGTCCTCCTCCAGAGGAAGACCTGGAGAAAACTCTTCCTACAGAAGGGAAACAGAGGCCCGGGAGGACAAAGCAACCTGCCCAAGGTCAGGCATGGAGGTGGTTGGTTAGCAGGATCAGACTTGTGGCCCCTGTGGGTATGACCTTGGGTCACTTTTGGCTCAAGTTCCCAGTCCCTCTCTTCCGTGCTGTCATTGGACTGGCCACATTCTGGGTGGATTGGTTTCCTTCAAACTCCAAAAACGATACAGGAGCTTGTAGGCACCCTGTTCAGCTGAGCTAACCACACACTCACTTGTGCAGCCATTTCCAATACAGGTCACAGTGTCGGTGCACCTTTGCTAACAAGAACAGTGTGGTGGGATGGCCTGGGAAACAAATGCCCAAGGAGAAATCCGACAGCTGGACAACCAGGAAGCCACTGACTGAAGGGAAGTCATATAACCACACGGGAGCTGAACTTCTCAGTCTCTTCAGGATCACCTCTGCTGTGCTGGAACTATGATTCTACACCCATCACCTTCTCAATGAGTACAGGTTAGGGGCTCAGGGTGAGGGCTACCCATGGGGTTCAGACCCCAGCATTGTCATTGTTGGCTTGATGACCTTGAGCAAGTAATTTAACCTTCTGAAGGTGCTGGCTGTGATCGCCTTATAAGCTGTTGTGACAATCGGATGAAACGTATGACATGTGCCAGCGTGGTGCCTGGCACGTGAGAAACGTGAGAAACACTCAGATGTTGGACCTCATCATCATCCACTTTTCTTCTCCATAAAACATCTTTGGGTGCCTATTATGTCCAGAATCTGTGCTAGATATTGGGCATATAAAAGTAAACTAGATCCAGTTTAGCATTTTTCCTCCTGTTTAATGCAAATACCAGAGTGTAGGCATCAAAAAGACTCCTGCCCCTTTGTCATAGACATGTTAGAAGATTTAACACTTCTTCTAACAGAAGTGCTGAGGCACATGATAATTTGAGGACTTTTCTTTGGGGCTGCTGCTTTTAGAGCCTGGGGCACACACTGTTCAATTAACTCACCAACAGAAAATATTTCTCTTTTGATCACAAACTGGATTTTAGGAAACAATCCAAAGTCACTTGGAACCAAGTTTGAAGGATAAAGTGACTGGAATAACCTTTTCATCTCAAACATGTTTTGGGGGTGCGAAGGAGAGCAAAAATAAAGTATGATTCTAAAGCAGTGAAGTAAATATCCTCAGATGGCTTCTAACTTCTCTGGGGGCACTTGCCAAAGAAGTGATCCAGTGCTGTCGTAACTGTGAAATGGAACAAGGACACAGCCTCCTGAGGTGCCTACTTGAAAGGGCAGTGCTTGTTTGGCTCATTCTGACATGTGGTTGAAAGAAAATTAATTCAATCATTTCATATCCAGACCCTACCAATGAATTCAACCCTAGGCATGCTCAGATAACTGAAGAAGCCTGGTGCTGAATGGTATCATGTCACCCACTCCCCCCTCTCTGGGAAGGGGAACATTGAGTAACTCCTGACCATTTTTAGAAGTGTTCCGGGAAGGAGTTTATGCAATCCTTTCTGTGTGACCTAATTCCTTGACACTGGCATGGTATCTGATTCACTCCCACATCCTTGAAGCCTAGCCTATTCCTTGGCACACAGCAGGTGCTCAATCAGTGTTTGATTGCTAGATCGTTGCAGTTATGTATTCATTCAACAAATATTTACTGATCTCCTGCCACCTGCCAAGTGCTGGGGATGCATGGTGAGTAAGACTGTCCCTGTTTGCATACAGGGAACAGATTAATGGTGGGTAGATGGATAAAGACACAGGTAATCTTTAATTCAACAAATATTTATTGAGTTCCGGGCAGTGTTTTAGACATTAAGGAAATGGCAGTGAACAAAACAGAGGTCCTGTCCTGAAAGGGCTTACATTCTAGTACACATGTCCCTGATGTCGTAAATCAGAACTCTAAATGTGGTTCCCTGTGGGAAAATGCTTTCACACAGAGATTAAATTTCTTAGGACTGTCCTAAGCTTCAGGTCTGCCATGAATGGGAACCAGCCTTCCAGCTTAGCCTGGACCCCTGCATGCCATTCATAGCATTGTTTCTCTATAAAAGTGAGTTCAGAGGTCCAAATAACCAGCTTATGCACAAACTTGTGTGGGCCATCTGATTAAGACAGTTTTCACAAACTGGGGTCTCATAGACATGCTTTGTTTCACCTGAAAACAGTGTTGGCCCAACTTTTAAAATTCAGGACATTTCACATAAGAATCTAGATTCTTTTGAAAAGGTGGAGCTCTGGCAACACTGGGCCCATTTTCCCATATGACAAAAATCGGCCAGAGGTGTGTATGCTCTCAAGTTGGCCAGAGTCCCCACTGCTTCCTCCTTTTCTGACACCTACTCTATTTTCTGTTCTTTGTCTGGCTCCTGTAGGCTCCTGTGTTGACGTAAGCCACAGCCTATGCCCTAGTTCACTTTGCAATCTATCTGGGAAGAAAAATGCACAGAGATAGGAATATTTAAGTACGACAGATGCATTTGATGGCGGGGAAAGAGACTACTGTGTTGAGGAGAGGAGATGGTTAAGGTTCGAGGATGAACCGGGATTTGAACTTTGTGACAGCAACAATGGCTAGCATCTCTTCCCAGGTGCCAGTCACTGGGTATTTGGTATCTCTTTCCAACCTCACAGGATGGAAAGTAGGAATTACAGCCATGTTTTAGATGACAAAACGGTGGCTCAGAGAGTGGAACTCGTGTGCCCATGGTCATGCAACCAGTAAGTAGGAGAATCTTACTCTAAATCACTGTGGTATCCTTGCTTGGATAGATAGAGGGGGTTCCAGGAGAGGGGCATAGCAGGAATGAGAGACACACAGGCATGTGCTTTGGATGATGGAGACAATGATTTGAGTGGAGAAGGGGGTTGCAGAGGAACCTCTGAAAACACAAACCCATGGAGGAGGGGGTATGGAGAATCTTTCAGTGCCCACAAGAGAATATGGCCTGGCATAGGAGTTAAGCAAACCCTGGAGTTCAAGAGTCACTACCAAAATGTTATAGGGAATGACAGAGCAGAACTCAGAGAACTGAAAAAATAAGGGCTCAGAGGAGAGAAGAACAGAGTGTTTCTGGGATGCTGCAGAAATAATCATCATAACAACAGTCACTAATATTAATTTAAAGCTTAATATGCTCTATTAGGCACCTGTGTATTGACTGTAAAAGAATACAACAATAAAAGCAAAAAACACTCAAGTTTCATGGGTTTCATCTCAGACTACTTAGAGTCCTAATATTTTTTTTTAAATTTTTATTTATTTATGATAGTCACAGAGAGAGAAAGAGAGAGAGGCAGAGACATAGGCAGAGGGAGAAGCAGGCTCCATGCACCGGAAGCCCGATGTGGGATTCGATCCCGGGTCTCCAGGATCGCGCCCTGGGCCAAAGGCAGGCGCCAAACCGCTGCGCCACCCAGGGATCCCTTAGAGTCCTAATATTAAGCAAATTCCTTTCCAAGTTTTGATTTCAACTCTCTGGACTATGGTGGAACATTTTCCAGTCTAACACACACACACACACACACACACACACACACGCACACACACACACAAACCAACAACTTGGGCAACTGCAACTTTGTGCAGGACAAACTGGGGAGGGAGGCGGAAGTATCTTTTTTTGCTTATCCTTGGCTAATGATTTCCTAAACTTAATTTTGGCCAGAAAAATCTGTGGGTACGTTCAACATGCATGCCATGCAAGCCAGAGTTCACCTTATGAAAGGCATCAGATCCTTTAAAATGACAGGGGGCCAGTTACATTTTCTTAAGCACGGTCACAGCATGATCAGATTCATTCTTTGGAAAGGTCATTGTGGCACCACCATGGTAGGAGGCCAAGGCTGACCAGCGAGGCCTGGCACATGGTGGCTAAGTAATATCTTGTTGAATGAATGAATGAACAAATGAGACCAGCTAGGAGATACTGCAAGAGTCCAGGCAAGAAGTGATGGGGTGTGAATTGAAGGAGTGGCCGTGGGGGCAGAGATAACATTTAGGGTGTGATTCTCATGTTGCCAGATGTGAGATGGATAGGAGCAACCAAGGGCAGCTGTCAGGTTCCTGACTGGGCTGAGTGGATGCTGGGGGCCCCTTTCCTCATGACTAAGAACTGTAGGGGCATTCTGGTGGGGAAATCGTGGCCTTAAAAAGCACAGGCTCCCAGTTAACTTCCTGGCTCCCCCTTCTTAGGAGGAGCTACTTTACACAAGTCCCCTTGCCTCAGTTTCTACTTGATGTCCTCGTGACTTGTTTGCTCACCAAGTATGGCCAAGGGCTCAGCCTTAAAATATAAGACCAAGATTGAAATACATCCCAGTGAATGAAACCATAGCAGCAAGGAACTTTTTGAATCCAGATGGGTGTAAGTCAGGGTTCACACAGGCTGAGTTAATTAAGCAGTTACCTGCCAAAGGCCAGAGCCTTGTAAATAAGTACGTTTCTACCCACATTTTGTTCCTCTTACCCAGAGCTTCTTCGCCTCAAGGTATCTGAGTGGCTTATGACTATGAAGCATTTTAATAAGCTCTACAAATGAATAGACGGAACTGGCATTCGGGGCAACTTTGATGCTTGATGAGTTTCCACAGAAAGAGCGTCACGATACCTTTCCCCAAACCTCCTTACAGAATCCAGAGGTCTGTGTGTATGCTGAAGTTGCTAATTGGAATGTCTGCTTCGCTGACCAAGGCATGGCAGAAAGAAAGGCAGTTAATTATTTCTCTTCATATCTGATGAAACTTCCCCTTCTCCTCCTCACTTGGAGAGGACATCATTAGTCTGCCGTGGTGAACAATACTCCATTATACCTGGATATTTTTAATGATCACCAAAAAATTCCCCACTTCTTCCATTTTCTGATCTTCTATTTAATAACTTGATCATATTTGAATTGAGCCCATCCTATTATGCAGAGATAATGAACGCAGTCTAGTAGCCAACAGGAGTCATTATCTGCGGTATACTTTTTGAAAACGACCTCCTCACGAGGTTTCAGGCCGCAGCACCACGGGCCATGGGAGGAAGCTTCGTTCAGCACCTTGCAGTGAGGACCAACCACAGCAGCACCCGTGTGACTGTCCCTGCCTTTCTCCTGTTCTCTTTCATGGACAGATGGGCTCCTGGTTCAGTCTCCACTTCCCGGGTGCTTGCAGGCACATCTATAAACAGAAACTTTCCCCTCTATTTTACCAGAAAATTAGCCAGCAGGATCTTTTAAAACTTTGCTGAACATAGCAACTTGTTACTGAGGTTGTCAGAGCCACCCGAGGCTGAAAAATCTGTGAAAACAGACTTGCTAAGTGATCAGAAGCCAGATGGTCATCTAAACCCATCAGTGGCTCCCCTCTGCCTCTGTGGAGGAGCCCTAATACCCCCCCTTGGCATCTAAGGCCCCCACGTCTGACCCCTGACTACTTCTCCAGGCTTCTCTCGACCTGCTCCTCGGTACACACACTGCTCTCCTGCCAGCTGGACAGTTGATCTTGCCACATTCTCCCTCCCCGCAGTGTTCCATGGTGTTCCTACCATGGGAGGTGAGCCCTCTGCCGTGCCTCCCCTGGCACCCAAGGCTCAGCTCGGATATCCTCCCCTGACATGATGTTTAATTCCCATCCAGCCCCATCCGAGGATGGCCTCTTCATCAGTTCTTCTTCCAGCCAGATTCATGTGTCCATCCACTCAACAGCACGCAGAGCGCTGCAACGGGCACCTCCCAGCTACAGAGTCACATCTGTAGAGGAGAATGTTTTTGACAGGAGGCACAGCCTCTGCCCCCAAAGCTTTTACCACTTGCTGGAGATTTTCACAGCTCTTTAGATCTTTTTGCAGCTCCAACAGCCTTTGCTGAGAAACAGCATGGGTTCAGAGACAAGGGGTTGCTGGGTTGAAATCCCACCTCTATCGCTCACAGGCGCTACCTTCTCGGCTCTGCTGCTTGACCTCCCAGACTCTTGCCTCTCTTCCTCGGTAAAATGATGCGAATAATACCCAGTACCCATCTCCCGAGGCTGCAAAGGGACTAACCAAGAATACACAGCCCTCCGGCTGGCAGAGGGAACACTGGATAAGGGCACCTGTCAGTATTACTCTAGATTATTGTGGAATATTCAGGAACATTTTATATCTTAGACTGAGAGTCCTCAGAAGGTAAGAACCAAATCGAATCCCTGTTTATGTTAGCAGAGTTCCTGGCACTGTGCCCTGCACACAGTCAACACTACAGAAGGAAGAAGACAGGAGGTGGTGGGAAGGAAGGAAAGCAGACTTTTGCACAAATCAGAAAAAACTTTTTTTAAAAAAAATCTTAAGACCCAAGTAATTAAAAAAAAAAAACCCTAATTAAGATGAGTATGTTTGATTTATATGTTCAAGTGCTTCCACTGTGCCAGGGATATTCATATTTGCCATTACTCCTTGAGCAAGACGGGTAACATTATCTCCACGTCATGGAGGAGAAAAGGGAGGGCCAGGAAGACAAAGTGATGCCCAAAGTCACTGCTGGGAAAAGCCCAGCTAGGAGCATAGACTCAGGTATGAGGCTTCTAAAGCCCTCACTATGTGCGATGGACTGACACTCATTTGGTTGGTGAGCCAGCACACATTTATTGAACACCTACTATGTGCCAGGCATTATAGAATACAGCAGTGAACACCAACACACAATCCCTTCCACTGCCTTTAGGAAGCTGACAGTTGATCAGAAGAAGAAGGGAACCAAAGAGAGAACACCACCACCAGGCAATAAAAATGTCCAGAACGGTGGGCTTTGGCTCTGGCTAGCTCAGAGGCTGATGCTATAAAAAGCCAAAACAAACAAAGAAAAACCCCAATCTACTTTTTTTTTTTAAAGATTTATTTATTTATTTATTTATTTATTTATTTATTTATTTATGGTAGACAGAGAGAGAGAGAGAGAGAGAGAGAGGCAGAGACACAGGAGGAGGGAGAAGCAGGCTCCATGTCGGGAGCCTGACGTGGAACTCGATCCCGGGACTCCAGGATTGCACCCTGGGCCAAAGGCAGACGCTAAACCGCTGAGCCACCCAGGGACCCCCCCCCCCCCCCCCGCCCATCTACTTTGTTTAACAGCAGTTAAGTCCACAAATTACTTCTGGGTAGACAAGCCAACCAGAGACATGTATTCAGGTGATCTGGTAATTTCCCCCAGGATGTCAGCTGGCTCTGCCTCCCCTTCAAGGGCCTTCTGGGCATCCCCCTGCTCAGCTGGAGTGAGACTGTGACCCTCTCTTGTGTTCAGTTGCCTGCCTTGGTTTCCTCCTCTTTAAATAGGGGTAACAGTCCTGCAACCTCTACAAAGTTTTCATAAAGAGCAAGAGAGCTCATCTGGTGATGTCACCTGGTGCAAGCCTACCTAACCTGTAGTTTTGGCTGATGCTGAGCAACAGGCCACATCAGAGATTTTGTGCTGTCCTTGTAATGACAGAACAGGACCTGGAATAATCTAATCTGTAACCTGTTTCTGGCCTACAAGCTACTGGGTTGCTATTCCAGAAAGGCCTGGGGTTAGCCAGGTTCTAGAATCCTTATGCTCATTTTTTGGGTTAAAGTCTTCTCCTTCTTCTTCTTCTTCTTCTTCTTCTTCTTCTTCTTCTTCTTCTTCTTCTTCTTCTTCTTCTTCTTCTTCCTCTTTCTTCTTCTTTTTTACAATAGCTCAGTGTCACAAGTTCTCTAATGTTACCAATGCTTCTGGCAGCCCTGAACTCTGGTGGCCACCACTGATGGCCAAAGTCATGTGGGTACCATACTCTAGCATAAAATATCCCCCAGGATATTCCCTTTTCATCACTTCCCTGTCTCTACTTATTTCTATGTCACCATGACAAACAGAGCCTCAAAGAAAATCCTCATATGCCCCGTTGCACACCTGTGGGCATGTTCTCCGTGTTGGTGTCAAGAAGTGGAGGTGATGGTGGTACATGGGAAAACATTAGTGGGGCTACAAAATTGCCCACTCAAATGGTATTACCTTATTATACCCTAACCACAGCACAAAATACTTAAAAAAAAAAAAGGATCCTAGCTCCACAACACAGCTTCTCATTCCCTGAGACCCGCCCTTCATCCCTTCATGTTGTCCTGCTTTCTTATGTTCCTCTATCTAGCAGAGGGCTTCCCACGGGGTACTGCCACACTGACCGGCATTATCTGACATCCCTGGCTGTTGTCAGAGCTAGAAATGTTCAGCCTCCCTTTCTGGAACAAGGTGGCCTAACTTGTATTTTGGAAGCAAATAATGTTATGTCACTGTGGAATGAAGGATCAAGTCAGAAATGGGTACAAAACACCTGGTATTAGTCACATGCAATGACTCTGGTCTGAGAGCTGTGACCTGGTCCAAAGTTTCAACATGCTTCTTTGGAACAGCACCAAACCCACCTTTTTGCCTCTGGCCTCCAAGGGAATTTTAAAGAGAAACACAAAATTTATTTTGCTTTATATTAGTTTGAAATATTGAAAGGCCATCAATCACTCAAGACCTCATTTTAATTTTTAATTTTTTTGAAAGAAAGAAAAATGTCTCCCAACAAAGTGACAATTTGGCCTTCTATACTCTTCCTGTGGGGAAGGGCCTCCCTTCCTCCATAAGTTTGTGGAAGGGGCGATGCCTCCACCCTGATTGGCACACCAGGAGCCAGAAGTGACACAGGCGGCAGGGAGGTGTGTAAGAGGGCGGGGCTGTGCAAGGGGACATGCACTGGCAGCAAGCAGGCCAGGATGGTACAACAGGCTGCTTTCCATTCCCAAATCCTCTGAGTGAATAGAGGTTATTGTGTGGCTGGGATTCCAGCAGCGCTCACCATCCCCAGCGGCTTGGGCTTTACTAACCCTCGTGACCAAGGATGCTGGAAAGTGTTTGGCAGAAGGCATTTGACAATATTTGCCTGTTTTCTGCTGGGAGCTGCCTCCAGATCACGTGGCCCCAATTATTTTAGGCTGCTCGGCCACTGTATTATTTGTTCTTGGAGTGGGGGTGGTCTCGAGGGTGATGGGGGGTGGGGCTCATGGCAAGGAGGGAGAAGGTGGAGAAGCGAATAGCTCCTAACTCACTTCCTAAAGCCAAGTGTCCCAGGAGAGCTCAGCACTGTTGGGCCGCCGTGGCCTGGAGACCAGTGTCCTTTTCTGGCCTGCCCCCCTCATGGTCTTGAGGGGTTGCACACTGCCATTGCAGACAGGGGACAGCAGGAAGGAAGCAAGTGCCTCAGAGAAACAGATGCCATGGTGCGGAGCCAGGTTTTTTTTTTTTAGAGAGAGAGAGAGGTGGACGGTGGGGGTGCAGAGGGAAAAGGAGAAAGAGTCCCAAGCAGGCTCCACACCCAGCATGGAGCCTGATGGGCTCAATTTCATGACCCTAAGATTATGACCTAAGCCCAAATCAAGAGTCAGACATTTAACCAACTGAGCCAGTCAGGTGCCCATTACTATTATTTTTTAAAAGTACTTTGTACTGTGGGTGAAGACATAAAATGATAAAGCCATTTAGCAGGCAAATTTTAGTCCCATTAACATTTTCTGGGCACCCAACACTTCCACATCTTGACATTGACGTGGAGAACATCCCCACAGATGTGCAAAGGGGGCAAAGATGAAGATGTTCTTTGCAGCCTTGTTTGTAGGGCAAAGATGAGATTTGGACACAAACTAAATGTCCATCAAGAGGAAAGTGGTGAAATCTATCTGCTGCTGTTTTACATGGAACTATGCACAGCAGAAAAAATGAGGTTGTTCTCCAAGGACTCACATGGGTATGGCTTCGGGACACTCCAGTGAGGAATGAGCCAGTTGTGGATCAATACAGTGTGACAGGTTGTAGGACAGTATCTCTAGTGTGATATGTCTGCATTCTTTTTGGAAAGGCGCAAACATGAAATTTTGAAAATCACAATTCAGAAACTTCTGTTGGTACATAAGCAAGTAAATGCATAGGCAAGAGACTGGAAACACACATGCATGCTCTCTGCTGGTCACAGGGTTGCCCTGGAGGAGAGGCAGGAACTACAATGGAGAACATACGTTGACCTTATCAATGATGTTTTGGTTTTTAAACAAGGAAACATCACTTGTGCAAATAAAAGGAAATAAAAACAAAATATGTATTTATCGAATGTATTTGTATCTTGCTTTTTTCTAAAAAGCTAACAAAAAAAAAGAGAAGAGGGATCCCTTGGTGGCTCAGCGGTTTAGCCCCTGCCTTCTGCCCAGGGCTTGATCCTGGAGTCCTAGGATCGAGTCCCACATCGGGCTCCCTGCATGGGGCCTGCTTCTCCCTCTGCCTGTGTCTCTGCCTCTCTCTCTGTGTGTCTCTCATGAATAAATAAATAAAATCTTAAAAAGAAAAAGAGAAGAAAATCAGACAAAGGAAAGAGGTGGAAAAGTACATGAACATCAGCTTTAGCTCTGAACTCGCTGGTGGCCAGAGCAGAAAGGGAGCGCAGTCTGAATGATGTCACTTTCCCTGGTGAAATGGAGGCTGCATCCAGTCCCTTTTGAGGCTAAGCATTTGTACTGAAACTACACTCTGAAAATTTTACTCATGTGCGACTTTATATAGGAGGTCACGTGTCTTCCACCATGATTTCAAGCATGACTCTGTTCTTTTTTTTTATTTATATATTTGAGAGAAAGAGAGAGAGAGAGAACGAGAGAGTGCACGAGTGGGGGAAAGGGCAGAGGGAGAGGGAGATTCCCCGTGGAACAGGGGGCCTGATGCCAGACTTGATCCCAAGACTTGGATCATGACCTGAGCCTCAGTCTAACCAACTGAGTCACCAGACGTCCAACCCTGTTCTTATTTGAGAGGAATGTCAGGGATCCTGGGTGGCTCAGACAGTGGGGTGCCCAACTCTTGGTTTTGGCTCAGATCTTGATCTGAGTGGTTGTGGGATTGAGCCCTGGTGGGGTCCTTGCACAGCATGGAGTCTGCTTGAGAGTTTTTCTTTCCCTCTCCCTCTGCCCCTTCCCCTACTCTCTAAATAAACAAACAACATCTTTAAAAGAGAGAGAGAGAGAGAAATGTTCTCCTTTTTCTTCCCTCCTGTTTACAGATCCTCTCCTTGGCTCCCTCTCCCACCTCCTCTTTATAACTCTCCTCTTACCCTCTGTGCTCCACACTAGCTGCCTGCTGTGGTTCCTTGAACAAGCCTTGCCTGCCTCCCATCCTGGAGGGAGCCCCAGATCCTATGGTGTGTGTCAGGTTAAATCCAAGGAATGAGGCATCCTTCCTCACTGCTGGGAGGTTGGTTACTGAGTCTGAATCCTTCCTAGGGAGTCGTACTTAGCAGAATGTGAAGCCAGATGCTTCAAGTACTTTGCCCATAAGAACTTGTTTCCTCTTGATGACCACCCCCTCCCCGCCAGGAGTTAGATACTACTGCTCTCCCCATTCTACAGATGAACAGACTGAGGCACAGAGAGGTTGAGGACCTCATCCAAGATTACACAGCTGGGGCATGGCACAGCTGGGCGTTAATTTGACAGTCTGACTTAAGAACCTGCACTGTCTACTGCCTCACCACTGTCAGGCAGATGCTGAGAATCATAGAAAAATAGGCATGAATAAGGTGATTTTCTTCTACTCCCCTTCACATTTTATATTCTGAAATGTGCAACGTGTTCAGGTTGTTAAAGTCCAAGTGTCTGCCAATTCTTTGCATTTCTAGAAACTCCCGTGCCCAAAGCCCTTTGTATGATTGCCTCGTTAGATGCCCTGGCATTGTGGGAATTTGTGTGGCCATAGTCTGGGGGGAACGGTGCCGGCAGAGGCCTGACTGGGGAAGTAGAGTAGAATTTTAAAGAAAGCAGAAAGCAGCAAATGCAATGAGAAAAAGAATATAGGGACAAAACGATGGAAACAAGCCAAAATCTGGAAATCAAGCTCTTGGAAACAACCCTTGCTCTCCTCGCAGCCAAGCAGGCCAACTGTTGAGACCCTTGTTAGAGGAGATTGAGTTACACTCCTGATCGCTTTCCCCCTGGTGCTGTCTTCCTCCCACCTGTGTGTGGATTAGTCAGGAGAATCTAATGTGATTTGCTCATTAAAGCCCATCTGCTTCCTCTTCTCATTTGTTTTCTCCTCTCATCCATCCCGAGTCTTCCTTTCTCCCAAAGCAGGGGCTTTGCAGTTGAAGAGACCCGGTCAGGTTCCTGCCTGTGCCATGTGTGGCTCTCTGTATATTCAGGCAATGACTTAACTGGTTAAGCTTTATTTTTCTCATCTGTGAAATGGGCATAACAATGCCAATGTCAGAGAATCATGAGAATGAGACCAGGCACGAGGCACTATAGGAAGTGCCTGGCATGGAGTCTGGCACATAATAGTTCTCCATGCTTTCCTCTCTCCACTCCTCCTCCCCTCCCCTCCCCTTCCTTCCTTAATCCCCTCAGGTTTGCTGCTCTGTGCTGCTAGAATAGCCCTAACTGACAGGATGTTTGAGGGATGAATCTCAGGCATAGACAGCTCTGGTGTTCAAAGTCACAACATGATTTCTAAGTGAAGAAGCTCTTAGAGGAGAATTTACCTGTAAACCTCAAATATGAGAGCAACCACTCAAACCATTAAATATTTCACCAAGCGTAGGAATTCAAAACATGAAAAAGAAAGCCACAGAAGTAGAAAATGCTTGTTCATGTTATTAATGTTAAAATAATTGTAGTATAGTTGTGATTAAGCATTAATCCATTGAAGGCTCATTTGGGAGGGGTGAACAAGACCTATGTTTCTATAATTTGCTGCAATGTTATTAACTGTAACAATGGATTCCATTAAATCACTTAATAACATCCATGTAGGATCCAGTCCTTGCCAGTGTCTTGGGGATGGAAAACAAAATCTACCTCAAAATACAATAAATAGGAAAATCCAAATCTCCAGGCTGGATCTAAGTTGAGTATTTTACACAGAGCTGCAAATTAAATTGATTGCATGTGGGCTATTGGATGTCAAGTTCTCATGGCAATGGCAAACCTCCCGGTGATACCCTGCTCCACCGGGAGGAAGCAACATTTGGGCGAGTGCCCCATCAAGACAGGACTTGCTGAAAACGAACTTACCATTGCAGAGTAGCAGGAGTGGAGTGGGGCTTGGATGCTCTATTGTTTTCTTTTTCCTCATCTGTTAAAGGAAAGAAAAAGGAGAGACCTTCAGTAGGAAAAGTAAAGGGCCTTTCAACTGTCCCAAGGTTCTCTCAGATACTGATGCTTTGAAAGCAATGAAAATTGGACTCTTCCGACATTGCTTGAATAAGGAAAAAGGTTGGAAACGGACTTGTACAGAAAACTCGTAGAGCACGTTGCATTCTTATTTGACATAATTCATTAGAGTTGAAGAGCTGTCTCTCTTTAACACTGAGCAATATGACTGTGTTCGCCCAATTTACTATTTTCCAACTGCAGCTGGACACCTGACTATGATTCTGATGTTAAGAACTCACCATTTGCTCCAGGTAACCCCCATGGAACCGTGTGGGGTAAGGGATAGGGGAGTGTAAGTGCCCAGAAGAATCAGGATAGTGCTGTCACAGAGCAGGGGGCTGGCAAACTTTTCCTGGGCCAGATACTAAATATTTTAAGGTTTGGGGGCCAAGAAGCAAAATTAAAAATATCATGTCCTATTTATATCATAAGAGAGTAAGCAAATTTCCACAAAGCTTTTATAGATAAAATTCAAAATATAATAATAGTAAGTAATTAAGTCCAGTTTTGTAATATAGGTCTACTAATAAGAATAATGAAATTGTTTTGGGGGAGGAAGCAACAGTTTTCTCAACTGGGGTTCAAAGTTCATATTCTCTACCATTGGACATATTACAAATATTTAATCTGTAAAAACCATTCTTAGCATAAGCCCTATGAAAACAGGCATCAGGCCAGATTTGGACTGTAAGGTTCTGGTTTGTGGACTTTGAAACACAGCACTCTGAACAATGGATGGATCTTTGCATCTAAGAATAACTGCTTACAATTTAATCATGGATTAACTAAGAAATACATATAATTAGCCTCATCCAATTCCTAATAAAGATTATTGATAGAAATAGTCAACATAAAATTTCTTGATCCATAAAATTTGACCCAATAAGACTGGTGTGGATAGCAGTCTCAAAAGAAAATTAATGATGTCAAAACCTACAAATGTAATCAATGAAATTTATTAAGAACATGTAAAATGGTCAGCAAAATAAATCCGTGGCATAAATTTTATGTGGAAAAGAATCTGTATCCATAAAAAAGATTTAAGGAAAACAAAAATGAAAGTAGAAGAAAATGAAATATGCTTAATGAAAAGAAATTCTTAAATTAGCTTAATAAAGTTGAGTTCAGAAAATATTTGCTATAATTCTGATTAATGTGTCTATTGATAAGTACAATGGCAGATGCTGCTGTTGCTTATGCAATGACTGTATATACTCAGCTTTTTCTTTATTAACAGAATTGTAGTTTAGAGGGCACCATGCGCTCAAGGAGGGGGATTCTCCCTCAAATCATAGAGAGAGGTGAATGTTAATTTAAATCTACCCATCGAGCCACTGATAGGGTAGTTGCAGCAGGTGACATGGTGCTGACCTATCTGACTTAGGAGAAGCTCTCTGGAGGCTTCAGGGATATTTTTCCCTAATAAAAAGGAATTGGAGGCCTTGATTTTGAACTTCTGGCCTCCAAAACTGTGAAAAAACGAGTATCTTTGTTTTATGCAAAAGCAAACAAACAAACAGATGGGATGGTCTGGCCTATCCTGTGTCTGAACATGGCTGAGCAGACACCATAGTGAGGCAGCGAGCTTTCAACTGGGAAGTGAGCACCCAGCAGGCGAAATCCACACTGAGGTAGTAGAGAGGGAAGGGGGAGGACTGGGGGTTCTGAGTGTCATGTGGTGCCTGATTAGCCGATCCCTAAAACAGCTGCATCTCTGTTTTGTGAGATAATGAAATTTTCTTAGTTGATAACATCTCTTTTCATCTGATATCTCTTCCCTGCCGCCAAAACCATCCTAACATCGCACTAAATGTTCTCAGGGACAAAGTTACGGCCCTAGGACATCATGGGCTTTACACCTGCTCATGTGCTTTGTCAACCTAGAGTTCCTTCTAAATGTTTCTCAGCCTTTCCAGCCTAGAATAAATGACACTACCTCTTTGAAGCCTCCCCTGATACTCTCCCAGCCAGGCATTCTTCTACAACCCATTACTAGTCTCTCAGTTGGACAGTTTAGCCACATCCATCTCTCCAACTTCAGAATCCTACTTAAGAAGGCAGGGACGGATGGTATCTCAGTCATCCCTCTGTTTTCTCCTACCAGGGCCTTCCACTCAGCACTTAAATAGTTGAGTCGGCCTTCCACAAATGTCTTCAAACTATCTTTGAAAAATAAATAGCATAATAAGGAGCATGAATACATGAATCTCACAAGAATATAGACAGACATAAAAAACAATTCTTGACCTCAGTTTTTCACAAAGAAATAAGAAAATAATAATGAGGCACAACTTTACATCTCTGAGAGTAACAAAAATTTTAAGTAATGATAATCCCCAATCCTGGTGCTTAAGTGGTAAAACTGACAGTCAAATACTTCTCTGAAGGTAGGGTTAACTCGTACAAAGCTTTTGGTAAGCAAGTTGGCAGTAATGTTGAGAGCCATCTACAATGTCCAGTCACTTGACCTCACAACCCAATTCCTAGGAATTATACTAAGCCAATAATTGAAAATTAATAAAAGTTTACATTAAAAAACAGGATAAATTGAGCTTTTTTTTTAAACAAGGAAAAGCATATATGCAACCTAAATATCCCTCTTATCTTATACTGGACCACAATGAACATTTCTACTCCCACTAGAACTGGCAGACTTTTCCCCCTTGTTTCTTTAAATTTCAGCATTTCAGTCGAGCTGGACTAGATATCAAAAGATCTATGTTCTAGAATGAATGCCAAAACTTCCTGGCTGTGACCAAGCAAACCCCTCATTTTTCTTCATTTGTAAGTGGTCACTTTACAGGGCCATTGAAATTACCCGTCACAAGGACGGGTTGAAAATTAAATATATGTTAAAAACTAGACACATTAAGAATACCGTAACAATAATAATAGCACTTATTGGCCAAGTACTTAAGCCAGGCACATGCATCAGTTTTTGTACGCCACCTCACCATTTTCCTCCCAAGAATGCTATGCCCACCAGCTTAGTCATCAGAGAAGTGCCTTCCACCTCTGCAGGCCCCTGTCTAGACCACTAGGGCCTCTGTGCTCAGGGTCTGAATGTCCAGCTTCTTTCTTCCAAAAGGGGGTGGTGTGTGTGTCACAGCCGGGCTTCCCCTATTTGACAGCTGTCAATCCCAATTCGCCAGAAGTGCTGGTTACTCATTTCATTCATTCATCCAATTCATTTCAGCCCTGTGCCAGGGGCGAAAGGGCAAGACAGACAGACATGGTCTCTGCTCTCTTAAGTTCAGAGTCAAATTATCAGCAAATAAAATGTAAGGGCAAATCCAGGATTGTAGAGCAGCACCAAATGTGGGATGTGACTTGAGCCTTGGTAGCTGAAGGAGGGGCTGGGGCCATCTGGGTGACGGGGACAGGAGAGCACATTTTTAGGAGAAGGAAATAACCATGGTTGATAGAAACTTTAGGAACTGGTTCTGCCAAATGCTTTTTCTTTTTAACAGGCAAAAAAGCCTCAAGCCAAATAAGATTCACCCCATAATTTCAGGCCAGCAAGAGTCCTGGAGGCACTCACAGCACAGGCGGGGCCATTCATTCTCAACACCCACCCTGCTCATCCTACCAGAGCCAGAGAGCAGCCGTCTGCTTAAAACCAGACGGCAGGATGCTGCTCACTGCCACTCTGTCCTGCTCTCCCTCTGTGGCCTCCAAACACACTGTGGGAATCTCAGTCCAATTCCCCGTGGCGAGAACCTCCGTTCCCTCTGTGGATCCACCTCTCAATAGAAACTCAGAGGCCAAATTTCCAGGCTCCAGCACTTGCCAGCTGTGTGACCTCAAACAACCTTTTGGTACCTTAATTTCCTTTCTGAAAAAACAGGGATAAAAACACCAGGCACATATTGTAAGGATTAATTAACCACTGCTGGCACAAGATACATGCTACCTAAGTATTCCCTATTACCATGACAGTTATAACAGTTATTACTGTAATAGTAACAATATAGTATGTACTAGAATACTCTTCTGGAGGGGCAACGCACCTGGATCCCCATCCTGTCCAGAAGGCCACGTTTGGCAAGCCCGATCTCTGGGACAGGGCTCTTTGCTCCTCCTGGCATTCCCCGCACCCTGGCTGGCCCCTAGCAAAGTCCTCACGGGATGTGGCCACTGCCTGCCCGCCAGCCTGCCTGCCTTGCTAGTTGGTAAGCTCCGTGGAGCACAGACTGCCTTGCCACTGTGGCTCCAGTATCCACCCTGGGCCGGGCCCCCGAAGTATTTGTAGAATGAATGAATGAATGAATGAATGAATGAATGAATGAAATTATGCCTACCCATCTGATTTCATAAGCATACAAATAATAATACTCCCAGAGAATCTTGGCCGAGGATTTATAATGTGCCGGGCATTCTTTACTTCTCTGAATTGAATTTTCAGAGCTGACCAAGACCGATGGCTTAATGTACATGAAACATCAAATACAGGGCTTGAGGCACACTTAGTGCTTAATCAATTTTAGGACTGATTATTAATATTGTCCCCCTTTACAGAGAAAGAAATGGAGGTTCAGAGAAGTGGGAAGCAATCTGTATGAGGTCGACCAGCTAGTGGTGGAGACAGAAGGCCCAGTCTAGTTAGCATCGAAACTTCCTGGAACCCCCGGCTGGCTCCATGGTTGAACATCTGCCTGCAGCTCAGGGCATGACCCCGGGGTCCTGGGATCAAGTCCCGCATCAGGCTCCCTGCAGGGAGCCTGCTTCTCCCTCTGCCTGTGTCTCTGCCTCTCTCTCTGTGTGTGTCTCATGAGTTAATAAATAAAATCTTAAAAAAAAAATAAAAGAAACTTTCTGAACCCAAACATTATGAGCCTCACTCTCTTGCAACCTCTAATACTGCACTAAACATCTTAGGGAACATATTATCTGCCTAATATCTGCTGATTGAATTCACGATATTTGGGAGCCCATTCTAGACTATTTCCTGCCTGGAGCCAGTGTGGCAGAGTTTAATACTGAGGGAGAAAGTTTCTAAATTAATTACTTCTTTTCAAGTCCCAGGAAAGGTTCAAGTTTATGTAAGTCTCAAATTTCACTTCAAAGTTCTAATTCTATTTCCTTTCATTACACTAACCTGACTGCACCTGGCCAGACCTCACCTGTTGGAAACATGGGGCTGCCAAACATTTCATTTCCCTTTATCCAGCCCCTTCCCTGCCACTACGAAGGACACCAGCTGATGATCAGGGTGTCTGGACCTAGGCCTTTGGCAGTGGGCATCAGCCCCTGGCAGTAAACCCTTTTCCCCGTGGGAACAGGGCTAAGTCCCAAACAAGACTGTGATGTTGGCAGCACTGCTCTGAGGGGGCCCACACCTGCCTCCTTTTAACTCCTCGGGGTGAATTCCTTCAGAACCCTGGAGCAAGAAAAAGTCTTTCTTTTTGATACAAAATTTTGATACAAAACCCAAAAGCCATAAAAGAAAATATTGGTAAATTTTCCTACGTAAGAAATCCAAAACTTCTATATGGGGATGAAAAAAACCCTAGACCTTAAGTAGAAAGATAATAATGTGCTTGGGAAAATTGCACTCATGCCACAGACAACTATCTCATCTCCCACCGCAGAGCGCACCAATAAAATCAGAAGGGAAAAGACTAAGAACCAAGAGGAAAAAAATAGGCAAAGCATCTGACACACAGTTGATGGAAAAAATACAAATGTTCTTGAGATGTGAAGAGATGATTAATCTCAATTAGTGAAAATGAAAACTGCCCTAAAATACCATTTCTCAATCCGATTGGCAACGATCCAAACCTCGACCACACAACTCTGCTGCGAAGCTTCAGGAAGCAGGTCCCCTCCCACCTCGTGGGGGGTGCGTGAGAAATGGTGCCTCCCCCTGAGGAGGTCATTGGCAGAACCTCCTGAAATCCCACAGGCCCTTTATCCCACAGTCCCACGTCTGGGAACAGAGCCCACAGCTACACGTGGACACGCGAGGAATGACCAAACGCAAGGTTAGTCGTTGCAGCTTGTCTGTAATGGTAAAGATCCAGAACACCCGGCGCTCATCTGGTGAACTAAATTACGATACATCCTCACAGCAGAAAGCTACACAACTGGGGGAAAAAAAGATGAAAAACAAGAAAAGAATGAGGATGCTCTCTGCGTTTACTGATGATATGGGACACCCCGGGGTTTCTTATTAAGTGAAAAAAGCAAGCCACAGCAAAATGCATATGAGCTGCTCTCTTTTTCTAGGTTAGAAAGTGGCAAAAAAAACGGGGTGCCTGGCTGGTTCAGTCACTGGAGCATGCAACTCTTGGCCCTGGCTTGTGGGTTCAGGCCCCACATTGGGTTTCATAGAGATTACTTAAAAATAAAATCTCTCTCTTTTTTTTTAAACTGGGTGTTATACTGTATGTTGGTAAATCGAACTCCAATAAAAAATATACAAAAAATAAAAATAAAAATTACTTATATTAGGATTTAAGACATGAGAGCTATATACTGATGTATTATGCATGCTATTTGTGAGATTTGCCAAATACACTAATGAAAATCTAAATAAATAAATAAATATTAAAAAGTGCCAAAAAAGAACATATGTTGGAATTTTTATTTGCATAAAGAAACAAAATACTGGAGGAATACACAACAAACAAATAAAAACATGCACCTCTAGGGAGCAGAGGGGTGGGAAGATAGGGGTGGGACCGAGGCTTCTCAAGGAATACCTTTAAGGCATTTTAATTTTGGAACATATGAAGTACTCTAAGTGTGGACAAATTAAAAGCTCCTCTATTAGGGAGGGAGTATCTGAAGGAAGTATCTATTCATAGGGTTAAGTGGTCCTGGAATGCCAGAAACTGCAAACAAATTATGAATACTCAAAACCTGGAGTGACTTTACAGTATTTTGCTGTTCTAACATCCATTTACGTAACAAACACTCTGCACCCATTATGTACCAGGCCCTATTATAGTCAGTGACACAACTAAGCATGCTCCCCTGCCCTCAGGTAGTTACAGCCCATGGAGGGACTAAGCAGAAGTACAGAGGGGCCCTGGCAGTGTGCTCCAAGCACAGGTGACAGCGGGAGGAGAGGACAGACAGACAGGAAGGAGGATAGGAAGGGGAGCCTGTGATGCCAGAGTGGTTGGCTGAGGAAAGGGAGGAGTCTGGGGGTTGTCTTAAACCGTGGCCTCATCAGCCGCCAGCAATCTTGCACTTTGCTTCCCAGCTAGGATGAACACTGCAGCAGACACCCCATGAGGGCCATCAGAGTGTTAAAAGTCACCATGGGAGGACTTCCTGTGAAGGCCACCCTCTCCCCCCACCCCCTGCCCCCAGCTCCCGGGACTCCTCACTCTGCCTGTACCCTTGCTCTTGCTCTGGGACTTGTCAGAATGCCTTTCTGCTATTGGCAGGGGGCTTTGTCCACAACTCGGTGGGAATATGATAAAGTTTAGTTACACTGCCCCTTCTTTAAAAGCCATCTTAGGAAGTTACAAGATCTCAAACTGGATAATAAATTGACATGCCAAGTGAGCAGAGAGGGGTGAGAGAGGTACCATACAGCCCTGCAATGTGAGGAGATTTTAATAGGATAGTGATGAGTTACATGAAACCATGACCTGCTGCAACCCCAATTGTATGCCACCATGCCACTAATGCCAACTTTCTCCTGCCTTGTGCTGTATGAATCCTCCGTCACCACTGGACAGTCGGTAACAGTCATGATGTGCTGGTGAGGGCTGCATGTTGAGTGACGCAGGCGAGACAGAATAGCCAGGAAGGAACCGCCAAAGTGGGGAGGGAACAGGACACACTGTGGACTGTCTCTGGAGAAATAGGAGCCCCTTTCCACACCTCCACCCAGCTCCCCAACACACATAGTTAGTAACCCTTTCGAATAAAGGGCAGACTCTGGACTCCCATGTAGGATACAAGATAGAGGCTGGAGTCACTGAATTAGATGGTGAGGGATTTGGGTACATCTGGGTCACATTGAACTGAACTTGTTCTATTTTGCAAGGAGGCCAACAGGAATCCCAAAGGAATCCCACTGGCTCCCTGCCATAGGGACCTATTCTCATCTCTCCAATCCTCTCCATCCTATTAATCCATCTCCCTGCACTATAGCCTCATCCCCTTGAGCCTGGACTAGGTGGAAGCCTCCAAAGTGTCCTGGCTCTAATCCATCTGCATGGAATAATCTCCATGTTAACCTTCTGAAAATGCCACTTTGATTTGTCACTCCTCCACCCACCTCCCTCAGAGGCATCTTAGCTATCAGATTCCAAACCCTGTATTTAGAATTTAAGTTCCTCAATAATATGGCCCAAACTCACCTCCCCAGCCCGGTGTCCCACGATCTTTCAACCTCTCTCAAGTCAACAACCTCTCCAAGCTCAAAATCTTTTTTTGTGGCTTTCTGCCACAAAAAAAAAAAGCCCTCTACCATCACCACTTAAAGGGACCACATGGATTCTCTGAGGCCCAATACAAATGCCATCTCCTCCAAGATGCTTCCCTAGTCACCTTCCAACCTGTGACCTTTCCCAACTTTAACATGCATTCTAATCACCTGGGGGTCATGTTAAGATGCAAAGCATGTTCCGGTGGGTCTGGAGTAGGCCTGAGATTCTAACAAGTATTTCCAACAAGCTTCCAGTGAAGTTTGCTGGAGCCCAGAAGCACACTTGGTGAGCCAAGATAGAACACCTTGCCTCATTCAAATGGAATCGATTACATACAGTCTCTTATTATTATTCAAGAGTGGGCCTGAGCTTCCCTTTTAGATTAAAAATTCCTGGAGAGCACAGATCCACAAAACAGGCTATTTATGTGGTAGGAAGAGAGAAAGCTGTAAAATCAGACCGTGCTAATTTTGGGTCTTAACTCTGCCACCTACTTGCTATGACACTGAGTAAGTGCCACAACCTCTGAATCTGTTTCCTCATCTGCCTGTAGAAATACCTCCCTCCCTAAGGATTAAAGGAAATTGTAGTTGTGATCATGCCTAGCATACTGTCTGATGCTGAATGTATTTAGTATTGAATAAATATGTTACTATGATAGTCAATATATCAGTGAATACTGAATAATATTTACTTCAGTTTCTAATTTAATACTGACGCTCTGCTTTTTCCTTCCTTGTATAACTTGGGATTATCTACATAGTCCTGTATGCAGTAAGTGCTCAGGGAATCTTCTGCAGGAACTTCTATTCCACCCATACAATTCTTCTCAATCCGTGTTCTTGGCTCATCTCACTGGACACGATGCTCTAAACAGTCCTGACCTGACGATGCTTTACATTCAAAGTCTCCCTCTATGTTGGTGAGTATGTCATCAGAAACGTAAAAACCCACTAATAATGCTTGAGAGAAAATGCAATTTGTTCAGATTGGAAATGGGCATTTATGAGAGCTGAATTATGGTAAATAACTCATCCACTCCTGTGCAGATCTTCTCTCATCAGGCATTTAAGGCTTGACCTCACTGATCCAGGTTATTCTTCTCAACTACGTTCCATCAAGATATCTCAGGTCCCATATCCTCATGCTCACTGAAGCTCTTGTTGCTCAATTAAATCCCTGTCTTCTGAGCTGCTAAAAATGGCATAATAGGAAGAGGACTACATAGAAGTCAGAAGACGTGGGTAGCAGTTAATGACTCTAGCATTACCTAAGAGTAATGATTTTGAGCAAATAACTTCTCTGAGCCTCAGTTTTTAAATTCTAAGCTAATAAATGGATTATTATCCCACTCCATTTCACTTAACCAGGACCCCTGGTGCTAATGTCAAGCCATTACTCAGGCCACTGGGAGAAATCTTTCTCATCAGGTGGGATGTTAATGTCTCTCACATCACTCTGGGAAGGCATTTCTACCTTCTTCGCCTGGTTCAGACATAAACTCTAGGAGACACTTTTGCTAGCCACTCAAATAGCCAATTTTTCATTTTTTTCCTGCTTACTAGTAAAACCCAGATTTATTCAGGGCAATGAAGGGACAGCCCTAGAGGAAAATCCTTACTTGTCCAAGCCAGGGGCTGGCAAACTTTTTCTGTAAAGAGCCAGATGGTAACATTTTTAGGCTTTCAGGGGCCATAGATGATGCCTGTCACATATTCTTCATTTTTTTCCTCTACTCTTTAACAATTAAAAATAAAACAGAAATGAAAGCATCTTAGATTCTGGGCTGTATAAAACAGAAGGTGGGCTGGATCTGGCCTGAGGCTGTGCAACCATTAAGAGTAATTCATTTTTTTCTATTATTTTGGCAAATATTCAGTCACCTATCCTTCCTTTCAAGCTACAAAGGATAGCATTCTCAACACAAACATTGTTAAAAAAAAAAAAAAAGTCTACCGGGAGCTCCTAGGAAAGAGTTTGTTGTTTTCTGGTAAGAGTAAGACACATAAGAGGAAAGCTAACTGGCACTTCCCCTTTCTCCATCCACCTGTCTTAAATGTGGACCTGATGCCTATTATTTAAAGCAGCTATTTTGTGACCACAAGATATGAACATGAGGACAAAAGCCAACAATCTGGAAAGACTTATAAAGACACATAGAGTTTGAGTCCTGGATGATGCTGAGCTGGAATCTTACCTCCCATCTTTTAGTTAAATAAGATAATAAATATCCACATTGTTTAAACCACTGTCAGCCTCCTTACAATCCAAAGCATTTTTAAAATACTAAATCTGATGGGTTCTTCCTCATATTTTAAAAAATTTCAACCACCTCCTGAGCCCCCTCTATGTACCAGGCCCTGGGATTACAATAGAGAACCCCACAGCATTCCTGTCCTCATGGAGCTTCTAAGCAGAAGACATAACAAGGCACAGACAAGTACTGGTATGCTCATCAGCTACTGAAAACGGGTGATGAGCACTCTTAGCTCTGGTCTTGGTATTCCTATGGACAAGTTATAAAATCCTCAATGGCAGGTCTTTGAAGTACTGCCTTCTGAGAGACAGAAAAGTCTTTAGTCTGCAAAGACTAAATGACTAATGTTCAAAGGCAGATGGACAGACCAGGGTTCAAATCTTAGCTCTACCACTTACTAGCCACATACATTGGGTGAATTACTTAACCCCTTCGAGCCTCAGTGTTCAAATATGTAAGATGAGGCTCATTATAAGAGGCATCCTAAGACCACTGTGAGATTTGAATGGGGTCATGGAATTAGAGCACTTGTGGCTTAGTAGATGACAGCCATATATACCTGTCACTATAAACATATACATATATAAGTTTGCTTAACAATATATACTGAAGAAGAAAGACCAGAGGGTATCAGGAGTGGTTGCCCCTGGATGGTAAGATTAGAGGCAATTATTTTTCTTCCTCATATATTTTTTCCTAGATTTTCCAAAAATACACACACATGACTGACTCACAGCCAGGGGATATATTTTTAAATGTAACTTTTGTGTTTTAAAAACAAAAACAACATGTGGACAGCAACTTCTTTGTTCTTTTATCCAGATAGGAGTCAGGCAGCCCCCACTCTAGACCTGGCACTGGCACTGACTCTCTGAGCAATCTTAGAAAGTCACTTTACCAATTCAAGTCTAAATTTCCCTGTCTAACATCGGTGTTAACCAGACTCTTAGTCTCCCCATGGTGAGATCGCTTGCAGTGGATTAGTACGTTCACTGAAACAACTGTAAAAGCTAGGACAGCTATTTGAAGACATCAGAGGGCAATCAATGCAGGTAGGACTAGAGGAGCCACAGGCCTTGAGAGAAAGGAAGCACAGGATGTGCCCTCCACTTCACCCTAAATTTTCCCTGGGGATGCTTCTCAACTGCCTCACTGGGAAACAGAACCCAAGCAAAGAGTGTGGTTGGTTGAGCTGAAGTCAGAGTTGGAGATGACAAGTGACTCAGACCTAAGGAGCACTGTTCCAGAGAGAAGAGTCACAGAGAAGGAAACATACTCACCTGTGTTATAATTTCCCTCAAATCTTTAGTTTACTCACTCGTGCAGAGAGTAAGAAACCAAAAACCCAAGGAGAAAACATCAACTTAGAGTCTGAAGAACTGATCAACTAACCACTGATTAGTGGCAGAGTCAAAGGTTGGAGTTCAAGCTGGATCAGGTAAAGGAAGTTGGTCAGCACCCAGAGCTTTTAGCTGTGGACCCAGAAAGGCTCTGAGTTAGGAGTAAAAACTGCATCCTAGTAGCACAGACAAGACTATAACAGATCAGACTTCACCAAGACTTGACAGGATTGAAGAGACCTGTTGGTTCTCTAATCAGTCTGCTGGAAAAAAGTTTAACACCCTTCAGAGGAAGTTAACATAATTCACTCAAAGACTCTCTAACTTTATATCTCTAATATCAGCATCAAATCAAAAACTATAAGGCATCCTGAAAAACAGGACCAAAACCCTGAAATCCAAAGAAAAAAATCAGGTCATAGACATTAATCCAGAGATGACTCAAACATTATAGTTAAGTTACAGTTACCAGGACTTTACACTTGATCTTAGCCAAAAGGCCACGAAACAAAACCATGGTCAATATGGTTAAGAAGACAGAGAAAAAGATGGTCAAAATAGAGGAAATGATGGACAAATCAGATGAAAATGGGGAATATCAACTGAGATTTGGGGAAAAAAGAAAAATCAAATGGACATCTACCGTAGAAGACAGAATACAATGTCCGAAATTTAGATAATTTGTATAGACTTAATATTAGTCTGGACATAGCAGAAAATTAGATTTTTTTAATTTTTAAAAGATTCTATTTATTTATTCATGATAGACACACACATACACACACACACACACACACAGAGAGAGAGAGAGAGAGAGAGAGAGAGAGAGGCAGAGACACAGGCAGAGGGAGAAGCAGGCTCCATGCAGGACCCCAAAGCGGGACTCGATCCTGGGACTCCCTGGATTAGGATCATGATCCTGATCATGCCCTGGGCCAAAGGCAGGTGCTGAACCACTGAGCCACCAGGGATCCCCAGAAAATTAGATTTGAGAACTGAGAGGGAAGTCAACAGACAACACCAAACTGAGGTATAAAGAAAGAAACATGGACAAATCAGAGCTGAGCATAAGAAACACAGGAGGTACAGTCAAAAGGTCTAGTATTCACATAACTGGAGTCCCAGAAGCAGGTAAGAGAAAATGGGGCAGAAAAAATATTTGAAGACACAATAGTCAAGAATTTTACCAATTTGATGAAAAACAATCCACAGATTCAAGAAATTCAGTAAACCTCAAGAAGAAAAAGTATAAGAAAACCTTAACTATATACTTTGTAGTCAAAGTGCTGAAAACTAAACACAAAGAGAAGAATCTTAAAGGCAGCCAGAGACAAAAAGACACATTGCATTCAAAGGAGTAAAAATAAGTCTGATGACTACATTTTAGAAACCAGAAGACAATGGAATGACAACTTTAAAGCATTGAAAGCAGGAAAAAACTTACCAACCTAGGATCCTAGATCCAGCAAAAATGTCCTTCAAAAAATACAGGTAAAATAAAAATGATTTTCATGCTCTATACTACACAGCATTGCACTACACAAAATACCAAAAGAGTTTATTTGGATTTAAGTAAAGCTGATCCCAGGTGGAAACACAGACTTGCTGACATAAATCAAGAGCCCTGTAAAAGGTAAATATGTGGATAAATATAAAGAAATATTGACTGTTTAAAACAACAATAATAAACACGTAGAAGTAAAATGCATAAAGGTAATAGTACAGAAGGCAGACAGAGGTAAATGGGGCTAAAGTGTGAGCATGTTCATGACTGGGCTGGAAATGGGAGAAGGGGTAATGTAAGGTGAACATGAGAGGACCACCTGAAAAGAATATGTCATTTTAAAGTTAGCAGAGGAAAACATCAAAGAAAAATTGTTAAACTGCATCATCTCTCCCAAAAAAGCAAAAGGGAAAGAATAAAGAAATAAAGACAGATGGGACAAATCAAAATTAAAGTAAGTTTGTTGATTTTAAACCCAACAATGTAATTTAATTTAAGTGCATTACATTCAAATGATGTAAATATTACAATTTAAGATACAGACGATCAGACTGGACTTTTAAAAACACATATTAAAAACCTTAATTCAGAAAAGTTGGAAATAGGAAGATGAAAAATGATATACCATTGACAACTTTATCTGTCTGACTTCATCCAATATCTGCTGAATACACATTCTTCACAAGTGTACACGGGCATTTGCCAAAATAGACCATCTGTCAGGACAAAAAGCAAGTCTAGACAATTTTAAATATTGAAGTTGTACAGAATACATTCTCTGACCAAGATGGAATTATAATAGAAACCAATAACAGAAATAACCAAATGTTTGGAAAACTAAGCAATGGATTTCCAAGTAAACCAGGAGAAAAAGGAGAAATCACAATAGAAATTAGAACATGCATTTAAGTGAATGATAATGAAAGTAGGACATCAGAAAAATTATGGGATACATTTAATCAGTGCTTAGAGGAAAATTTGTAACCTTCAATGCCCATTATGGAAAAGGTTAGAATCAATGATCTAAGAGACTGTCTCAAAAGCTAGAAAGAGACAAAAAGTTAAACTCAAAGATAGTAGAAGGAAGGATGCAAGATACAGAAGAGGAGCAGAGAAAATGAAATAGAAAAAAGATGTCAGTTGATAAAAACAAGGCTAAAGGTTGCATCTTTGAAAAGACTAATAAAATTGAAAAACTCTGGAAGAAGTGATTTAGGAAAACAGAAAACACAGATTGTCAATATTAGAAATGAGAGGGAGACATCATTCTGGGTGTGATGAGAAAAAGAAAAGGAAAGTTTAAACAATGTCATATAAATAAATTTCAAACTTTAGACAAAATTAATCCCTTAAAAATAACAGTTTGCTATTATTGCTAACAAACCAAGTAATAAAATAATCCTCAAAGAAAATGTCAAATCCAGTGGAAATGTTAAATTCTTTTAACATTTAAGAAGTAAGTAATGCCAATCTTACACAAACTCTTCAGAAGAAATGAAAAAGAAGAAACTTCCCACCTCTTTTTAGGAGGCCTGTATGACACCAGAATCTGAGAAGGGCATTGTAAGAAAGAAAAATCAGAAGCTAATAAAATCTTATAAATAATAGATACCAAAATTCTAGACGAAACAAGTAATCCAACCCAGAAATAGATTAAAAAGATAATACTTCTGTCCAAGTGCCATTTATGCCAAGAATGCAAGATTGGCTTAACTTTCAAAACTTAATCCATGTAATTCACCACATAACTAGAAATAAAGGAGAGAAACATACAATCATCTCAACAGATGCAGAAAACACATTTAATAAAGGTCAACACACATTCAGGAAAAGTCTCTCAGCAAACTAGAGATTTGATCATGAATACCTGCAAACAAAATTCACAGTAAGCATGATGTTCAGTGGTGGAACACAAAATCCTTTTTCTCCTTAGGTCAGGGACAGGAGAGGATGTTTACTATCACCTCTTCAACTCAACATTGCACAAAGGTCTCTAAAGCACAGAAAAATAATATAAAGACTATAAAAGAAGATGGAAAGCTATCATTATTCTCAAGTGACATGCTTATGTCCACAGGAAGTGTTTTTAAAAGCAAACTCATAATTAAAAAACAAATTTAGCAAAGTGGTTGGACATGGTCATGATCTAAGAAATCAACTGTATTTTCATATGCTAGCAACTAACAATTAGGAAAAAATTTTAAATACTGCTACTTACAACAGCATTAAAAAACATTAATTACCTAGGAATAAATCTAATGAAAGATGCATAAAACCTCTACACTAAATTTTATGAAACGCTGCTGAGAGAAATTAAAGGCCATTTAATACATGGAGGCCTGAGGCCACATACATTGACAGGAAAATTTAAAAAAATTTTTAAATTTGTTATTGGTGTTCAATTTGCCAACATATAGAATAACATCCGGTGCTCATCCCAGCAAGTGCCCCCTCAGTGCCTGTCACCCAGTCACCCCCACCCCCCACCCACTTCCCTTTCTACCACCCCTTGTTTGTTTCCCAGAGTTAGGAGTCTCTCATGTTCTGCATTGACAGGAAATTTGATGCTGGTAAGATGTCAATTCTTCCCAAATTGATTGCTCATTCAGTGTGATCCCAGTCAAAATACCTGAGGGACAAGCTGATTCTACAATCTGTATGGAAATGTTAGGAATTTAAATTAACCAAAACAATCTTAAAGAATCTTATAGATTCTAAAATAGACAAACAGGTCAATGGTTCAGAATAAAGGTCAAGACATTAGATCCACATGTATATGAGCTCCTGATTTACAGGTAAAGGATTCTTTCCAACAAAAGGTACTCTATCAGTCAAAAATTAAAAGTAAAATAAGAACTATGACTCCTCCCTCACACCATATACAAAAAATTGCAGATGGTCCTCTGATATAAAAGTAAAAGGTAAATAATAAAACTTTTAGATAATAACATGAAAAATATCTTAATGACCCAGAGGTAGGCAAAGATTTCTTAATACAAAACAAAAAAGCACTAATTACAAAAGGAAAACACTGATAAACTGAGTGTTATTTGAATTAAGAACTTCTGTTCACCACAAGATACCACTAAGAGAATGAAAAGCAGACTACAAACTGAGAAATGTTTGTGATACTTTTAGCTGACAAATGCCTCCTACTAAGAATATAAAAATAACCCTTACGGATCATTAAGGAAAGGGACACAACACAACTTAAGAAGAAACCAACAGACAAAGGAGGTGAACAGGCAAATCACAAAGGCGATATTTATATGAATGCTCACCAATCCTTCCAAAAAACAGAAGAGGAGGGAATACTTCCCAACTCATTCTATGAAGCCAGCATTATTACTCTGGTACCAAGGCCAGACAAAGACATTACAAGAAAAGAAAACTCCAGATCAATAGCCCTCATGAATATTAATACAAAAGTCCTCAATAAAGTACTAGCAAACAGAATTCGACAGTGTGTTAAAGGATTGTACACCAGGTACATGACCAGGTGCGTGTTCTTTTATTCCTTGAATGCAAGGATGGTTCAACATAGGAAAATCGAACAATGTACACTATACTATGTAACACTATACTAACTGGTATACTGGTGTACATTGTACACTATACTAACAGTATAGCCACATGATCATCTCAATGGATGCAAAAAAAAAGCATTTGGCAAAATTTAACATCCCTTCATGATAAAAAAATTCAACAAAATAGGAATAGAAGGAAACTATCTCAACACATTGAAAGGCCATATGAACAACTCATAGCTAACATCATACTCAATGGTGAAAGACTGAAAGCTTTTCCTCTAAGATCAGAAATAAGACAAGGATGCTGACCTCTGTCACTTCTATTTAACATAGTCCTGGAACGCCTGGTCAGAGCAAGTAGACAAGATCACACACTTACATACACACATATACACAGCTTAGCACAAAGCTACAGTAATCAAAATAGTGTGGTGCTAGCCTAAGGATAGATATACAGATGAAAAGAATAGAATAGGGAGAACAGCAATAGACTCTCACATCTGGTTAAATGATTTTTAACAAGGGTGTTGAGACTGTTCAATGAAGAAAAGATAATCTTTTCAACAAATGGTGCTGGAAAGTGGATATTCATATGCAAAAAAATGAATTTGGACCCTTACCTTATGTTGTACACAAAAATTAATTCAAAATAGATCAAAGACCTAAACATGGGAGATAAAACTATAAAACTCTTATACAGGAAGAGCTTCCTGGTGTTAGACTTGACAACGATTTCTTGGCTATGACATCAAAAGCACAGGCAACAAAAGAAAAACAGATACACTGGGCTACATCAAAATTAAGAACTTCTATGCATCAATAGACACAACCAACAGAGTATAAGGCAACCCATGGAATGGAAGACAATATTTGCAAATCATATATCTGATAAGGGGTTTACATGCAAAATATATAAAGAACTCCAACAATTCAATAACAATAAAAAACAAATAATTCAATTAAAAAATCGGTAAAAAGACTTGAACAGACATTTCTCCAAAGAAGATATATGAATGATGACTAAACACATGAAAAGATGCTCAACATCACTAATCACTAAGGAAATACAATGTGAACCATGAGATGCCACTTTACATGTATTAGGATGGAAGCAAAATAAGTCAGAGAAAGACAATTATCATATGATCTCACTCATTAGTGGAATTTAAGAAACAAAACAGGATTATTTTGGGGGGAAGGGACAGAAAAACAAAAGATGAAATCAGAGAGGGATATAAATCATAAAAGACTCTTCATTATAGGAAACAAACTGAGGGTTGCTGGAGGGGAGGGAGGATGGGGTGACTGGGTGATGGGCATTAAGGAGGGCACATGATGTAATGAGCACTGGTTGTTATATGAGACTAATGAATCACTGAACTCTACCTCTGAAACTAATAATACACTATATGTTAATTAAGTAAATTTGAATTTAAAAATAAATCAAAAATTAAAAAATAAATCATTCTGGGATAACACTAAAATCTGCACCTGCCATATGATTTCACTTATACATAGAATCTAAAAAACAGGGATCCCTGGGTGGCGCAGCAGTTTAGCGCCTGCCTTTGGCCCAGGGCGCGATCCTGGAGACCCGGAATCGAATCCCACGTCAGGCTCCCGGTGCATGGAGCCTGCTTCTCCCTCTGCCTGTGTCTCTGCCTCTCTCTCTCTCTCTGTGACTATCATAAATAAAAAAAAAAAAAAAAATCTAAAAAACAAAACAAACAAAAAATAGAAACAGACTCATAAATACAGAGAACAAACGGTGGTTGCCAGAGGGGAGGAGGTGGAACAAAGTTAAAGTAGGTGGGGGAGATGTAAACTTCCAGGTATAAGTAAGTTGTGGGGATGAAAAGTACAGTGTATGGATTACAGATGGTATACAGATGGTAGGGAATACAGATGGTAGGGTGACAGATGGTATTACCCTTAACTATGGTGAGCATTTTGTAATGTATATTGTTGTGTAATCACTATGTCGTACACCTGAAACAAATTGTGTGTTAGCTATATTTCAATTTAAAAAAACAATTGGCACCCACAAAAAAATAAAAAATAAAAAAAACCCACAGAAAATAACAAGTGCTGGCAAGAGTGTGGAGCTACCAGAACCTTTGTGTATTACTGGTGGGAACGCAGAATGGTCCATGAGGAATATGGTACGGTGATTCCTCAAAACATTTAAAATAGTATTACCATATGTTCCAGTAATTCCACTCCTGGGTACATACTCAAAAGAACTGAAAGCAGGAACTTGAACAGATATTTGTCCTCCCATGTTCACAGCAGCCTTATTCACAGGAGCCAAAAGGTGGAAACAACTCAAATGTCTATCAAAGGATGAACAGATAAACAAAATGCAGTATACACATAAAATGGAATGTCACCCAGCCTTTAAAAAGAAGGGAATTCCTGATACATGCTACAGCATGGATGAACCCTGAAGATATTATGCCAAGTGAAATAAGCCACTTACATGAAAACAAATACTATGTGATTCCATTTATATAGTCAAATTCACAAAGATAGACAGTAGAATAGGAGTTGCCAGTGACTGGGAGGCAGGGATGGGAAGAATGGGGAGTTATTGTTAGAGTTTTAGTTTGGGAAAATGAAAAAAGTTTTGGAGATGGATGGTGGTGATGGTTGTACAACAAAGTGGATTTACTTAACGTCACCAAATTGTACACTTAAAATGGTTAAAATGGTCAATTTTATGTTATATATATATTTTAGCACAATAAGGCAAAGAATGCTCAGAGATGCTTAAGAAATAATTAAAAACTTAAGACAATTTAAGTACCATCAGCATTTAAATGGATGTGTAAACTGCGGTATATGCACACAATGCAATACTATATAGCAATGAAAAAGTACTGCTACAAATAACAGTGTGGATGCATCTCACAGATATTACATTGAGTGAAAAGAGCTATGTACAAAAGGAATACGGACTCTATAAGTCCATTTATATAATGTTCCAAAAACAGGCAAAACCAAATGATAGTGATAAAATTCAGGCCAGAAATTATAAACAGGAATGAGACATGAGGGAACCTCTCGGGGTGCTAGAAATGCTCTGTCTCTTTTCTGGGTGGTGGTTACACAGGGAAATACAAAATGAAAGAGAAAAAGTTATTCATCAGATGATCCACATAAGATGTATGAATTTTAAGTTCAACTTATCTCAATTTTATAAAATGAAGCAAAATTGTGATGAAAGAACAACAGTGCCAGAAGAAACTCTGGAAGAAAGCTGTTTGGCATGTCCAGCAAACACTGCTGGGGTTTATGGAGCAGGCGGTCCCTGGCCCATGATTTGAGAAAACCACACAAAGGAGATGCATTTTACCAGCCAACCAGCCAAGGGAGAGAGACACTCTGTCCCTGCTGGAAATTACATTTACAATAAGCTGTCCCTTCTTTAGTGTTTAGGGGCAAATACAAGTCCCTGTTAGTCTTCTCTCTTAATATGAGGTGTGCAGAAGACCCAGTCTGACATAACCCAGGGAAAGGTATAAACTCAGCAGTTTATATTTTCCTGTTAACTCCCAATTCTCTAGTCCAAGATCTGGGAGGAATCTTTACTTTCAAAGAGCAAAGACATTCATGATCCTGAAACAACAATCCCATGACACGCCACTTTAATCTTGCATCTACAAGGACACAGAGAATGGCCTTTCCCATTTAGGGTCCACCTTTGCCCAACTGGAGCATCACTCTAATGGGGTGTTCGGGGACTCAGACAATATGAACATGTAAAGGGCAAGTGTTTGCTGTGGCTCAGTTTCCGTGTTTACCTGACTGCACTGCATTCCCCATTGCAGAATATCCCAGGGAAGGTCTAGTGTATTCCATAAATGGCTTCAGAGTCTCTTGTTCCAGGTGACTTGCCCCAGGAGAATATTCAAGAAGCACTATCCTTCCCATGAGGATACTGGCTGTGTTTAGGACATGGTGGAAAAATGAATTTCAAGCACTTACTTTCATCATTAGAAACATTCCCCAGAGATGTGTGGCTGGAATAACGTTTGTTTTCACTTTCATTGAGACATCTTTCAATCCAGCTCTCTAAAAAAAAACAAAAAACAAAAAAAACAAAATAACAAAAAACAGAGAAAGAGAGAAAGAGGGAAGAAAATCACAGAATTGCAGAACTGCTGTTGGTGTTCGTGAAAAGACATGAACATAATAAACACATTCAATTCAACTGCCCATTGGCTTTTGTCTGAGACCTGCCCTGACTGGAACTGGATTTTCCCTGGACGGGCCTACCGCCCCCCGCCCCCCCAAGGCACCACGGCTGATGAGCCTTTGTGGAGTAGTTTGGAGACAAAATGGTGACTGAAGCCCACTTGAGTATTTCTTGGTCAGATTCTACTACTTCTAGAGTATTCACAGCCCAGTAGTACCAACTGAGGGTTATCTTTCTTTGCATAGAGGAGACGTTCCTTAGAAGTCATTTGTAAAACAAAGTTTGGTCAACTAAATCACTGGTGGTGGTTTATAGATCAATAAATTAGCAACAGAACCCTTTATTCAAACAAAAACAAAAAGGAAAGCAGATAAGACCCTGAGGGTTCTGGATGAACTGGAGGAGGGCAGAGGTTCTTGTAGCTTACCTCCCTTTGCCCGGTGACCTTCTGAGCACAGCCTGAAAGCCACTATGGGAGGAGATATTAAAAGCTATGCAATAGCTATGTAGTACTTTTAAAATCCAAAAGACTGGTTTTTTGAAATCCAATTCCAAAGTCTACAAAAGCACTTTCCACAATGTAGCATGATAATTATTCCATTGGGTAGACCAGCTACCATTCATTCATTCATTCATTCAACGACATCAGTCAGTTCCACTATAATGCTTGTTTGGAAAATAAGCATGTGTTCTAGTGCAAGTAATATATTAGGGAACGATCTGAACAGAGAGCAAACTTTGTGTTTATTTATGTTCAACTTCTTCCCTAAGAAACATCGGGCGAATGCAGAAAACCACGGGTAGCTGAACCAAACTCCATGAATATGCAAAATTCACATGTGCTCATGCCTCGGACACCTACCAGCTCCTTCTGTTCGCGTGAGCTGAAGTACTACACCTGCCCAGACAACCCGCGCTCTACCGCTTCACCATAACTCACAGGCGGCAGCCTTTCTGACGTCCTCGTCCAAAATGTCAGGTCTTTTCCAAGATGAAGTGCCAGATTTATTGTATTTCTGCACCTCTTGAACATTTAATTAACATATGCAAAACTGTGCCATCATTTTTATTGGATTCTATTTTTTATGTGCACTGAAAGGTTTTGAGTGTTATGCCCCCTTATTTTTCTAGTAAACTGTGGACTTGATCGTGCTGTTTTGCAGAACGTAGTGATTTTTAGGAATGCCTGTGTGGTGTTATAGCAGAGCTGACTATACCTACGGCTTTGTCCTTCTGCCTGGTGTAGTCACCCACCCATTGTTGTCTCTATAATATAGAAGCTGGCACTTACTGAACACCTAGTCTAATATTACCTATATTATCCCATCAAATTCTGACCACAACTCCCAGAAATAAAGATTTTAATCTCCATTTTTTTCCTAGAAAGCAACTGAAGCTTAGATTAAGTAATGTGACTCCTCGTAATTCAAAGAGCCAAGGGCAAGATCACAAGTTAACACCTTAGGCGACATATTCTAAAAAAGGAGCCACACTGGCAAGGGAGCCACGGTGTGGAGGCTGGGGGGATGGGGAAGAAGCAAACGCAAACAGCAGGGAGAAATGCTCAATTTTTGTTTTATATTTTATGTCCCAACAAACTGCTCTTTTAAAAGCTGCTCCCTAAATTGTAAATAAGTAGGGGGAAATATCCAAGGGGAGGAACGGGAGCCAGATTGTTAAGAGGAAATGGAAAGCTGGTATTTCTGAGGAAACCCTGAGCAGCAGAGAAATGCAAAACATTAAAACGTCACCCCTTCCAGACACCGACTGCACCACGTAGAAACCCAATGGCTTGTGAGGTTTTTCAGAGCTGTGATGGCACAAGGTGGGTGTTTGTCATCACATCGCATCTAAAGATGCATCTGGGTACAAATCTCCAGAATTCTTTTCAGGACTCTCCAGAATATCTCCATCTCAGATCTTCTAATCCCCTTGAGTTCTGGCACGTTTTCCTTGGCAACCGCCGTGGCTGGTTTTGGACGGCAGCTGCTGAAATCGACAGCCCCTTCCTCCGCCAGAGCACAGCACCAAGAGCAAGTGCTGTTGTTCTGGGCCAGCCCTGCCCTCCCGAGCTAGGTATTCACATCCAGTTATTCTCACGTGTGTGGGCATGCACATGTGTGCACTTGCACACACACATACACACACACACACGTTTTTCAGCAGACACAGGGAACTAAGGGAAACACTCCCCCTGTCACCCACTCGCCAGTGCCAAGATGAGGCCTGTTAAAATTGGAGTCCTCAAAAGGGCCAATTCCTGGATGTGAGAAGCCCCAGTGATTGGTGACACACTCTCTGAAGTACTCATGGTAGCATTCTGGAGGGGAGCTGGCTCTGGACACCAAGCGCCAAGAGGGTGCGACACCAGACCACAAGAGCTCAAGTCAAGGAAGGACCTTCCAGATGGCTGTGCCTCTCCCCCATATTACCCAACACTAGAGAGAGGAGAGAGTGGGGTGATGAGGGGAGAGAAGAGGGCCAGAAGTACCAGGAAAGAAAGAGAGAAGAAATCTTATCATGTAACCTTTCCTCCACCCATGGCACCCACTCAGGTCTCCCTGGCCCCTTGGCCTATGCCTGTAGCCACTCCACAACCCAGCTCTTCTCCTGGGTCAACACAGAGTAAGGGTGATCGCTCACGCACATGGCAGAGATCAGAAGGCCAGGCACCATGGCCCCATTTTTCTGGTCAAAGTATCCCACTTATTTCAGCTCTTGCTTGGAGGGCGTTGTTCCCACTTCTGTGCCATCTAGTTCCCCTGCATCTGACTGTCTTCTACTTAACCATAGCCACCTGCACATGTGGCATCCAGGATAAACTCTGGAGGGTCCAGATCATGGTCCTAGCAGTGCCAAATATGGCAGAACCATCACCTCTGCTGCTCGGGACATTTGTAGTTAGTTCTCAGAGCATTCAAAGGCCTTACATTCCAGACTGTATAGATGCAACTGAGACGTCAGGGCACAGGCCTCACATCCACAGGTGCTCTCTGACCTTCATCCTCTTCTCCAGTGGGGCTCTCAACAGCAGCATCTGCAACTTATGCCCCTAGGTCAGGTTGCTCCATATGATTGGAAGGCCTCTGTTTAGGTCACCTGCAGTAAACTTTATATACTTTAAAACTATAAACAATGAATTTTGGTTGCAAAGATCAAGAATTATCCAACCAGAATGACAGGTATGTTGAATTTTTAATAAAGTGCTGTGTTCATCTAACTTCCTTGTGTCTAACTTACTTTTATGTGATTTAATAAAAATAATAAAGGTCACCATACATTGGGTCTTTATGGGCCAAGCATTACGCAAACACATGACATATACCAGCATACTTAATCCTTATAAAGCTTGGGGTAGGTGCTATTAGGAAATTAAGGCTCAGTAAGATCAGGTGACTTCTCCAAAGTCAGTCAGCTAGTAAGAAAAGGCAGGACTGCCATCCGGACTTAGATCATAACCAAAATGCTCTCTCTGAGGGTGGGCTGAGCTCTCTTCCCTCTATGTCCCATTTGGTCTCCAGTGCACGGTGACAATATTGTAACATTGATCACAGTCAGCTTGGCATTCAATCTTTCACTAAAACTCTACTTACATATTACAAGTTTTGCTAAATTCATTCATGTATTTCTTTGCTAGCCTTTGTTATATATAGCAGGCCTTCCACTTAGATCTTAAATATCTTAAGAATGAAGTCCATGTTATTCTTTCTTTTGACTCTCACTAGCACCTGGTATGAAGTTTTTCCTATAGTATGGTCCCAAGAAATTTTACCTTATTGACACACATGATATCAAAGAATGCACAGCATACAAGTAGACATGTCCACACATCTAAAGAATTTCCTAATCTTTTCTTATTTTTACCACATAAGGCACGAGATGGTATATAATACATTAAAAGGTCATCTTCCAAGTAAAGAAGGCAAAACTCAACCAATGTCTATGTTGTGCCTTCTGGAGAAAAGGAGCTGTGATAAAAGCTGTGAGTGACATAGACACAGATAAGACTGGCTTCTGCCCTGCAGTTGTCATCTAGAAAGCGAGGCAGATTCTACTCCCCAAACTCATGAGTGCAGGAAGCCTGTCCTGCCTGTCCTTCTTGCACCCATTAGCTGGCACCATGCTTGTCCCCATAGATATTGCACAATAAATATGTGTTGTTGAATGCATTACTTTTTTTTAAAAATAACATTAAGATCCTACTGCATGCCAGGTACCAGACAAGGTATTTTCACATATGTGGTTTACATTACAGGGATCTCAGAATAATACCATGTGGTATGCTTTAATATCTCTATTAATAGACAGGAAAACTGAGGCTTGAAGCAAAAATTCTAATACAAGGCAGAGCTGCAGTATCAGCACCCTGTCCAGGGACACAGGAGAAGGAGCGCTCAACTCACACTTGGCTGACTCCTTGCTCCCAATTGCTTCATTCTTGATCCATAAAAATAAATGATCTGATCTTCTAGTAGGAATCAGGCTTGCTCTAAGTTCCCAACAGGGTGTACTGACAGCTGGGAGTGTCAGCTCCTGGGCTGCAAAGCATCACTTCACCTGACTCATCTGGGATCATGGGCAGGAAGGAGGATGCCAATCATGCCTTCTGGATTTTCACTTTCTGAGGAGTTTAACCCCTACCCTTCAGAGGCAGATCTTCATGCCTCCCCACTTTAGATTGGGTTTTGCAGCAGCAAAGAACCACCAGGAAGTAACTGCACCAGGGACGTGTTTAGGGCTCAGAGCAGTTGTCAGGAATGTGTATCAATCAGGAGCACCTGGGTGACTCTGTGGGTTAAGCATCTGTCTTTGGCTCAGGTCATGATCTCAGGGTCCTGGGATGGAGTCCCACATGAGGCTCCCTTCTCAGCAGAGAGTCTGCTTCTCCCTCTCCCTGCTCTCCCTGCTTGTGCTTTCTCTCTCTGTCAAATAAATAAAATCTTTTTAAAAAAAGAATATGTATTAATCAAGCAGGAGGAACCAACCAAGACAACTATCCAAAGCCAGGTAATCTTTGACGTCCACAAGGCACATTGACACAAGAGCCTGATTTGAGCTCACATTATGAGACAGAAATTCATCCCCCTTTAAACATAAGGAAACTGGGGTCCAGACCATGGCAGTGGCTTGGCCAAGGTCACACAATCAGAGGGATTCAAGTCAGAATTCAAACCCAGATCTTCAATCTCTAAAGCCCATGCTTATTCTGCTTGCCATGTCACACTGGGCACAGACCAGGCTATTCTCAGGCAATCCATCCATCCATTCATTCATTTTGCAAATCATTATCAAGTGCCCTCAATGTGAAGTTGCAACAGAAGAGACGAGTACATTTTAATAGGGGGCCAATATATTACAGCAAGATATCTCTGATGGACCAGATCCTCAGGACCTGAGATATCTTGTTTATTTATGCTTTTTTTATTATTTATTTCCTCCACCTTAAAAAATGTAAGTTATAGGGACGCCTGGGTGGCTCAGTGGTTTAGTGCCTGCCTTTGGCCTAGGGCATGATCCTGGAATCCCGGGATCGAGTCCCACATCAGGCTCCCTGTGTGGAGCCTGCTTCTCCCTCTGCCTGTGTCTCTGCCTCTCTCTCTCTCTCTCTCTGTCTCTCATGAATAAATAAATAAAATCTTTTAAAAAAATGTAAGTTCTGACAGCCTTGTCCATCTTTGCCATGCTTAGTCCCCAGGAGCCTGGCACAGTGTCAGGCTCATGGCTGACAGTGGTAGGTTGTGAGGAAGTAAAGTAGGATGATAGAATAGGATAAGGGATGAGGGATCCTCCCCCAGGAAGGCCTCTGCAAAGTAGCAGCATTTGAGCAGAGATTGAGTGCAGTGAGGGCATAAGGCCTTCAAAGGTCCACAGAGAGCAGACCACAGATGCCAAGGTCCTGAGGTGGGGTCATGGGAGGTCGGTGATCATGGGTGAAGGGATGGCAAGAAGGCCCAGCACTGATGGAGTGATCAAGGGAGAGACAGAACAAGATGAAAGAGAAGACAGAGACAGGACAGGAAGGATGTGGGTTTGGAGTCAGAACAACTGGATTTCAAATCCAGCCCTGCCACTTACTAGCTGTGCAACAGCAGGATGATCCCTGAACCCCCCCAAAGCCCTACCTTCTAGGTTCTCCCAAGATTAACTGAAGTAATACAAGGGAGGCACTTAGCACGCTTGGCTTTGTGGGCCACGGACAGACGAGGAAAGCGCGGTCTCTGCCCACCACGGGCTGGGAGCTCCCAGCCGTGCTGAGGACGAGGACGGGCGCTAACGGCGGCGGCGGCCTGCATTGGGGGAGCTTTTTCCCCACACCAGTCACCCTGCTCCACACGCCTCCCCTCTGCTCCGCCCAGCAACTCTGAAACAGACTTGAAAAATTCTGATTCTTGAGGAGGAACCGGAGACTCAGAGATGCTGGGGAGGCGCAGCCAGCTAGCTGGGGGCCTGCGGCCGCCGCCTCAGGAAGTCGTGTCCCCAGAGTCCTCCGTCATTGTGACCAGGTGCCCCGGGCCCCCGCCTAGAGGAGGCCGCATTTCAGCCGCAGCTTAAAGGGCTGGGGGAGGAAGGCAGGGGGGCTGCATCCCGACAAAGGCCCAAAGTGGGTTCTGGGAAAGGGGGCGAGCCCACTGACCAGTACCAGAGGAGGGACGGGGATGGGGGGGAGAGCCGTGAGGAGCAGGGTGCCTGCAGGCAGCTGGGAGCCAGCCTGGGGGAGGGACGCGGGCTCTGCTCCCGGGGAACTGGCGGAGAACAGGGAGGCCTTGGCTTACGCAACACCTGAGGAAGTGCTGCTGCCTTACAGTCACCGGGTTTTCGGGGAAGGCGTTACTCACACTCCTCCTGTCAACAGTCTTTCAGGGCCCCGGGCAGGGCCTATTTCAGGAACTCACAGCTTTAGAAATGCTACGTCAAAAAGTTGACATATCTCACCCACAGCCACCAGGGGAGGTCCAGGCCCCAGGTCCTGGAGGGGCCGGAGCACCCCCGGTCTCCCCTCCCCCGGCCGGGCCATTACCCGTGGAACCATGCCAACAAGGCCTGCTCCGGTCTCCCCCCGCACCAGGGCAGGATCTCCTCTTCATCATTCGCTCTCTCGCCCCGCTTTCCCTGTGCCCGGGGCTCCCCACAGCTGCATCAGGCAGGACCACGTGGAAAGTCTGGGCCCTGGAGGTAGGTGGGCAGCAGTGGCTTCTGGGGGGGGGGCACAGGTCAGTGGGTTGCCATGGCAACTCCACAGGCCCTGCCCCAGGGGCCGCTGGGTTCCAGGAAGGCCCCCCTCCCCCGCCGGCCTCCAAGGGGCCACCCCACCCTGCTCCTGCTCACCAAACATTGCTTTAGCGCCAACTGTTTGCCAGGCACTGAGGTTCCAGGGCTGGATATGGCAGACAAGGTCCCTGCTCCCAGGGAGCTTGTATTCCGCGGTGGAGACGGGCAGAAACAAGCAAGAGGACTTCAGAGCACAAGGAGTGTTAGGAAGGAGACGAAGCCGTGGAATGGGATAAAGAGAGACAGGGTGCCGTCTTTGGTAACGGGACACTGAGAACCTGTTGGAGGAGGTGATGTTGGCCCAAGGGCACAGGCCTGAGGTGCGAGTGAGCTTGAAAACCAGTGTAGTGGGGGAGAGGGAGGACCGGTGAGAGCAGCAGGAAACGAAGCCAGGGGTGCAAAGGGCCAAAAGCGTGTAGGCACTTGCGGGCCATAGTAAGAACTGCACACTTGTCTCAAATGTACTAGGCAGCTGTCGGAAGACCTGAAGCATGTGACATGAACTGCACTGGCTCAGAAAGCCGAGCCTACTAGGGACTGTGCGTTCATTCACCCCACTACTTGTTGATCAGGTATTTGGGGACTATCATGCACTGTGCTGCACCATGGGGGCAGAGGAGTAACCAGGCAGGCACGGTTTCTGTTACCAGGGGAGGTTTAGGGTTTAGTGTGAGCATCAGCTGTTAAATAACAGAGATGTGATTCCCAAGAGAGGCAGAAAAGAAGAAAAAAGGGAGTTGTATCTAATCTGTGAGTCAGGGATGCTTCTCGGAGGGGGTGGCATTAAACTGACAGCTAAAGGCTCAGAAGGCATCATCCCCAGGTAAATGGGGACGGAACATCATGTGCAAAGGCCCTGAACCTAGCCAAAGAGTGATGCATTCAAGAAACTGACAAGCATGGGCAGCCCCGGTGGCTCAGCGGTTTAGCGTGACCTTCGGCGCAGGGTGGGATCCTGGAAACCTGGGATGGAGTCCCACGTTGGGCTCCCTGCATGCAGCCTGCTTCTCCTTCTGCCTGTGTCTCTGCCTCTCTCTCTCTCTCTCTCTCTCATGAATAAATAAATAAATCTTAAAAAAATATAAACTGACAAGCAGCCTAAGTTAAGGAGCCTGAATTTTATTCAGTAGGTGATTGGGAACCTCTAAAGGTTTGTGAGTATAAGCAAAACCATCCTTGGGGCACCTGGGTAGCTCAGTTGGTTGAGAATCTGACTTTTGGTTTCCACTAAGGTCATGAGCTCAAGGTCATGAGATTGAGAGCCAAGTCGGGTTAGCTCATGCTCAGTGGGGAGTCTACTTGAGATTCTCTCCCTCTCCTTCTGCCCTTCCTCCCTGCACATGTGCATGCACTCTTCCTTAAAATAAATAAATCTTTAAAAAACAAAAACTGTTGTGTAGGCAGCTCCATCTGGTGCTGCTAAACACAATCTCGGAGGGGGAGAGACAGGGAAGCAGGAGACCACATGATTATCACCCAAACTTCTGAGATGAAAAAGCTACATTATTAGTAATTTTTCCAGGACCACGGTTGTAAACTAGGATTGTCCCAGGTATACTGGGGACTTAACGATCCCCCTGGTAGGAGGCCACTGCAGGACTCTAAGTAAGTCTGAGAGGCTTAGAACAGAGGCAGTCTGATGAGAAAAGATAAGAACTCTGCCCTCTTCCCACCTAAGTATATCCACTACTCTAGCTGATCCTGGACACCAGTGTCCCCATGTCCCCACATCTCTTCCTCATCTGCTGGGGTCTCAGTCACAGTGTGAGGAGGGGAGTCTGAGGTGACAGCAATGACATCTCCTAGAATGTGACCTCCCACCATCTTCACCAACATCACTGTAGCTCACTCTTGGAGCATCAGTGCTGTGCTCTTAGCCATTTGCATGAATTATCTCATTTAATCACAGCACTGCAGATGGGGAAGGTGTGCTTTACACAGATGTGTGGCCAGGACAAGGAGGAGTAGGAATGGCTTGGTGCACAGTTATTCCCACTCCCGGGCCTCAGGATGTACCTGCTGGGTCATCTTTGTACCTGTAGCTGATGGTGCTCATCGCAACCAGGGGCCAGGGTGCTCAGATGCCACGTATACTGACATATCAGCCCACTGACCATCTGCTCAACACCCTATGGCCTGGGCCTGTCTCTGCAAGGATTGGGACAGGATTTACTACTTTCTTCAATTTAACCCTTTACTCTCGGTGACGAGATTCCCAGCCCATAGCCTCACTCACTCTCCTTGCAGTACTTGCTAAAAAATCCTCACCAGTTTGCCTTTTTACTTTTCTTCTCCTTCTTAAAAATCTAAGCAGAGGGGGAGCCTGGGCCTGGGTGGTTCATTCGGTTGAATGCCCAACTCTTGATTTTGGCTCAGGTCACAATCTCAGGGTCATGAGATCGGCTCAGGTCACAATCTTAGGGTCATGAGATCCAGCCACATCTCAGCCTCTGCCCTCAGTGCAGAGTCTGCTTAGGACTCTCCCCTCTTCCTCTCCCTCCCCCTCCACTACCCCCGCCCCCCCTTCATGTTCTCTGTCTCTCTCTCTCTCAAAATAAATAAATAAAATCTTAAAAAAAAATCTGAGCAGTGTTTTCATGTCTTTCCCAATTCTAATATATTCCTTTAAAAAAATAACCCTCCCCCCAACTCCCACTATAGATATGCCTTAGTTTTCACATCGGTCAAGTAAGAATTCCTGCTTCAGAAGGCCACCATGAGACTCACCTGATGATGGCAATCTACGAGAGTCTCCAAGGAAGGCTGATGTGCTAACTGAACAGAAGGCAGCCTCACTCCGACCACCAGGCAGCACTGTTCTTCCTTAACCTCTGACAGCCTTGGTGCTTTCTCATCTGCCCAAACTACTCACTCTTGGTTTCTAGGGGCCTCTCATGACCCCTGAAGTGCACCTGCTGGCTGTACTAGCTCCCCCTTTGTACACTGGGCAGCATCTCTTGCAGGTCTGGAAACTAACAAGAGTGGGTGCCTGAGTCAACTAACTCTTGACCACAGTGAGGAAGCCCCTCCTGTTGGCGGGGGGATCCAATACGGAGGAATGAGTAGGAAGGTCTGACTGCCAAGCTTCGCTGTCTCACTGGTTTGTGACCTTGACCACGTACTTACATGTTCTTGAGCCTCAGTTTACCATTGTGTGAGCTTCCAGTTTGCACCACTGTGCTAAACTGCTCACATACCTCTTCTTGTAATTACTTCACATATAGGACCTATTATCTCATTTTATAGATGGGGGAGCAAGGCCCAGAGAGAAAGGGCTAGACGAGAAAAGCTGAGAACTTTGCCTTCTTTTTGGCTAATGGTATTCACTCTGCAAGCCGGCCCATGTGGCCAATTGTCCTTGTGTGTCTTCCTCATCAGCTGAAATCTCAATCATGGGATAATGCAGGTGAGCCCCAAGTGACACTAGTGACATCTCCTGGAACGCAGCCTGCCAAAGCCAGCACCATAATCTTCACAAACGTCGCAGCAATGACTTGCCCAAAGTCACAGAGCCAGTACATAGATGAGCCGGGATTTGAACCTGACTCTGACCTAACCATTAACTTACTTTTTCTTAAATTATTCATTCAAAAATTATTTATTAAGCAACTATTGTCAGACACTATTCTGGGGTCTGAAGATATAACAATAAACAAAACACACAAAGTCACTGTCCACACACAATCAACAAAAATAGACCTTAAAAGCACCCATATGTAAAAGAATATCTTTAACGTATGACAATTTAACTAAAAATAAGTCAGCAGGGACACCTGGGTGGCTCAGCGGTTTAGCACCTGCCTTTGGCCCAGGGTGTGATCCTGGAGTCCCAGGATCGAGTGCCATGCCGGGCACCCTTGCATGGAACCTGCTTCTCCTTCTGCCTGTGTCTCTGCCTCTTTTTCTGTGTCTCTCATCAATAAATAAATAAAATCTTAATTAAAAAAATAAGCAGTTCCATCTAACCATTACCTTATACTCTAACACCTGTAATTACATAGGCCTTAAAGTCGCATTGTGAGTACTACGCTGGGTTTCACATGGTACCAAATACACTACAGGTGCTCAAGAATGTTACTGCCCTTTCTCACTTTAGGAAAATTCAGTACAGAAAACTCTAAAGTGGTCACAGAGATTACAGAAGGTGTCATTACTGGCAATAAACCAGAATTAATGAAGAAACCCCAAAGGGCACCAGTGCCGTTAGCTGACAGATCACAGATTCCCCGACAGTCCCCGGAGACTAGAAAAAATTAAAGCTAAGGTGTTCGGTGCCATCTCCTGTTGAAGATATATTCAATGTAAAAGCAGATCTCTGCTCTGAAAATATCCCCGGGAACACCAGAGTTAATGAATGTGACTGCATAAACAGGCTGTAAAAATTTCGCTTTCCCTCAACTTTTGCGGGGGAGCGTACCTACCACCACCTAAAGCTAGCAGCCTTTCCCTTTGTTTCTGTTTCTATTATTACAACATCACTGAAACATATAAAAGTCTGAAAGCAGGTTACTGGAGCCAAGGCTACTCACTGTGCCCAGCACCTGATGTTATTTGATCCCTGACATCATTGCTTTTTCTAGTTTGTGTGTTGGTTTTGTCTCTTTTGCATTTCTTCTCACCCCCTCTACTAGGGAATGTGGCTTCCCTCCAGGACCTCAGGAGCCAGGGGCTCCCCCCCCCCTCGACTGTAGGACCCAAAGAGAATTCCAACTAGTCTGAACTTTTGAGAGAAATCACTAAAACATCCTTCACTTAGGCAAAACGCTTTCTTCTTTCCTGTGTTAATCTATCCTAGAAACTATATTTTAAAATGTTGAAAGGGGGAGCATATTCCTCCACAATCCCACTCCCTCACATGTAAACCACTTGTCCTTCTTCTGCGCTGCTCCTGGTTTCACGTCCACATATTCACATATATGAACTATATCCCCAGTGAGCAAACATACAATTTCTGTTCATTTTTCCCTTTAACATTCCATTACATAGATTTTTCCTGTTTCACCACAGCCATCATATTTATTTTTGATAGATGCCCAGAGTTCCCTGGAGCTAAAATTCCTATTTTTATAATGTCTTAATGAACAACTTGGTGCATATTTTTTCTCTTTTTCAAATCATTTCCTGAGAGTCACATAGAAGCAGGAAAAGCAAGCACGTGGGCTTAGTAACTAGCCAGAAATGAGTGGGGCTGGATTCTGGCCTTCCTACTTTCAGTGAAGTCTCTCAACCTCAGTGATCCCTTGTGTAGAACATGGAGAATTGATACTGTGCCCACCTCATCTTAATGGTGTGAGGTATGGAAAGGACTTAGCATAGTGCCTGTTCTAGAACCATGGAACCACTGATTCCCAAGGACCTGCGTGCTTTAACAGTGTAGGTGTTAAGCACACAGTCTGAGGAGCTCAACTACCAGGTTCAAGTCTGATTTCCTTGCTGTGTGACCTTGGGTGAAGGACCCAGCCACCTTGAGCCTCAGTTTTTTCTTTTAATTTACAAAATGCAGGTGGTGATAACAGCATCTCATGGAATTTCTATGAAATTTAATTGAACACTGCACAGAGTAGTCACATAAGAACTATGAACGTCTTAGCTATTATAATTTTTATGTTATGCCCACCTGCAAGGCATGCCACACTAGGCCCTTCTGTTAGCATTCTTTTGGTTTGATTCTTAGATCCTTTGGTGCTGTCAAGAGCCTGGAAGTCAGGACACTAATTCTACTGCCCGCCGCCCCCCCCCCACCCCCCGCCCCTTACAAGTAGCTAAGCTCTGTGACCGTAGGCAAATTAGTTTACCTCATAAGCCTCAATTTCCTTTCTATATATAAACAAAAAACTACCCCATGAAACTACTAGGAGGATTAGGACAAATAATATAAGCTCCCTAAGAGCTGACTGTACCTTATTTACCCCACTGTTCCCTGTAATTAGGACAGAGCTTGACAGAGAATTGCAGATCAGTGAGGAGAGCCTGGAGGGAAAGGAATGAATGGCCCCAGCCACCACGCCTGGCACCTAGTAGGGGTGCAGAAGAGGGCCAACGCAGCTGCAGCAAGTTTATCAAGGACTTGTGTGCAGAGAGCTGTGAGCCAGGTTTCCTAGAACGTAAAGCAAAGAGATGCAGCATTCTTCATAACATGAGGGGTGGATTGACTTACAGCTTTAAGATTTTATGTATTTCACAAGGCTGGTTCAACACCCGTAAAACAATCAATGTGATTCATCATATCAGCAAGAGAAAAACCAAGAACCATATGATCCTCTCATTGGATGCAGAGAAAGCATTTGACAAAATACAGCATCCATTCCTGATCAAAACTCTTCAGAGTGTAGGGATAGAGGGAACATTCCTCGACATCTTAAAAGCCATCTATGAAAACCCCACAGCAAATATCATTCTCAATGGGGAAGCACTGGGAGCCTTTCCCCTAAGATCAGGAACAAGACAGGGATGTCCACTCTCACCACTGCTATTCAACATAGTACTGGAAGTCCTAGCCTCAGCAATCAGACAACAAAAAGACATTAAAGGCATTCAAATTGGCAAAGAAGAAGTCAAACTCTCCCTCTTCGCCGATGACATGATACTCTACATAGAAAACCCAAAAGTCTCCACCCCAAGATTGCTAGAACTCATACAGCAATTCGGTAGTGTGGCAGGATACAAAATCAATGCCCAGAAGTCAGTGGCATTTCTATACACTAACAATGAGACTGAAGAAAGAGAAATTAAGGAGTCAATCCCATTTACAATTGCACCCAAAAGCATAAGATACCTAGGAATAAACCTCACCAAAGATGTAAAGGATCTATACCCTCAAAACTATAGAACACTTCTGAAAGAAATTGAGGAAGACACAAAGAGATGGAAAAATATTCCATGCTCATGGATTGGCAGAATTAATATTGTGAAAATGTCAATGTTACCCAGGGCAATATACACGTTTAATGCAATCCCTATCAAAATACCATGGACTTTCTTCAGAGAGTTAGAACAAATTATTTTAAGATTTGTGTGGAATCAGAAGAGACCCCGAATAGCCAGGGGAATTTTAAAAAAGAAAACTATAGCTGGGGGCATCACAATGCCAGAGTTCAGGTTGTACTACAAAGCTGTGGTCATCAAGACAGTGTGGTACTGGCACAAAAACAGACACATAGATCAGTGGAACAGAATAGAGAATCCAGAAGTGGACCCTGAACTTTATGGGCAAATAATATTCGATAAAGGAGGAAAGATTATCCATTGGAAGAAAGACAGTCTCTTCAATAAATGGTGCTGGGAAAATTGGACATCCACATGCAGAAGAATGAAACTAGACCACTCTCTTTCACCATACACAAAGATAAACTCAAAATGGATGAAAGATCTAAATGTGAGACAAGATTCCATCAAAATCCTAGAGAAGAACACAGGCAACACCCTTTTTGAACTCGGCCATAGTAACTTCTTGCAAGATACATCCACGAAGGCAAAAGAAACAAAAGCAAAAATGAACTATTGGGACTTCATCAAGATAAGAAGCTTTTGCACAGCAAAGGATACAGTCAACAAAACTCAAAGACAACCTACAGAATGGGAGAAGATATTTGCAAATGACATATCAGATAAAGGGCTAGTTTCCAAGATCTATAAAGAACTTATTAAACTCAACACCAAAGAAACAAACAATCCAATCATGAAATGGGCAAAAGACATGAACAGAAATCTCACAGAGGAAGACATAGACATGGCCAACATGCATATGAGAAAATGCTCTGCATCACTTGCCATCAGGGAAATACAAATCAAAACTACAATGAGATACCACCTCACACCAGTGAGAATGGGGAAAATTAACAAGGCAGGAAACAACAAATGTTGGAGAGGATGCAGAGAAAAGGGAACCCTCTTACACTGTTGGTGGGAATGTGAACTGGTGCAGCCACTCTGGAAAACTGTGTGGAGGTTCCTCAAACAGTTAAAAATAGACCTGCCCTACGACCCAGCAATTGCACTGTTGGGGATTTACCCCAAAGATACAAATGCAATGAAACGCCGGGACACCTGCACCCCGATGTTTCTAGCAGCAATGGCCACGATAGCCAAACTGTGGAAGGAGCCTCGGTGTCCAACGAAAGATGAATGGATAAAGAAGATGTGGTGTATGTATACAATGGAATATTACTCAGCTATTAGAAATGACAAATACCCACCATTTGCTTCAACGTGGATGGAACTGGAGGGTATTATGCTGAGTGAAGTAAGTCAGTCGGAGAAGGACAAACATTATATGTTCTCATTCATTTGGGGAATATAAATAATAGTGAAAGGGAAAATAAGGGAAGGGAGAAGAAATGTGTGGGAAATATCAGAAAGGGAGACAGAACGTAAAGACTGCTAACTCTGGGAAACGAACTAGGGGTGGTAGAAGGGGAGGAGGGCGGGGGGTGGGAGTGAATGGGTGACGGGCACTGGGTGTTATTCTGTATGTTAGTAAATTGAACACCAATAAAAAAAAATAAATAAAAAAAAAAGATTTTATGTATTTATTTGAGAGAGTGAGAGCACAGGGGGTGGAAGAGAGGGGGACAGACAAGCAGACACCCCGCTGAGCAGGGAGCCCGACGTGGGGCTCCATCCCAGAACCCCAGGATCGTGACCTGAGCCGAAGGCACACGCTTCACCAAGTTACCTAGATTTTCCAGATTGACCTATACTTTAAGTAAATATTTACTGAGCACTGACTTGTGCAAGACACCCTGGTAGATGCTTTGCATAGGGCTAAGGCCGGATAATGACAACACAGGTGTAAATCTGGAGAGACAAAGGAAGAAGCATCCGGTAAACATGTAAAACTACTGGAAAACGTGCACTTGACGCACACCATGAAGCTGTTAAGACAGTCCCTTTCTGATGAATGGATAAAGAAGATGTGGTTTATGTATACAATGGAATATTACTCAGCTATTAGAAATGACAAATACCCACCATTTGCCTTCAACGTGGATGGAACTGGAGGGTATTATGCTGAGTGAAGTAAGTCAGTCGGAGAAGGACAAACATTATATGTTCTCATTCATTTGGGGAATATAAATAATAGTGAAAGGGAATATAAGGGAAGGGAGAAGAAATGTGTGGGAAATATCAGAAAGGGAGACAGAACGTAAAGACTGCTAACTCTGGGAAACGAACTAGGGGTGGTAGAAGGGGAGGAGGGCGGGGGGTGGGAGTGAATGGGTGACGGGCACTGGGTGTTATTCTGTATGTTAGTAAATTGAACACCAATAAAAAATAAATTAAAAAAAAAAAAAAAAGACAGTCCCTTTCTTTATGTTTTTAAATGGTGGAGAGATGGCCTGGTTTCAAGAAAGCAAGATGAGTGACCGTAGGGTGGATCACCTCTCGCCATATGAGCTAGTGCGTGTGACTGAACCCATTGAGTGGCAGCTTCACTAAGAATTGGGAAAGATCCCGCCTAGCTCACAGGTTTATGAGGTCCTGTATTGCAAAGACTGAACACAGCGGGGATGTTGTATAAAATTTTTGTTTTCTTCTCCTATTCTGTCCTTGATGGGAGGGCGGCGTGGAGGAGAAGGTGGGTGTTGGAAGCTACTCGGGGAGCACAAGGTGGAGAACATGCTCAATGAACCTTTTGTTTTTTGAGCTTTTATGACATGCCAAGACCCTGTGCTGACCCTTTTATACTTTACTTCATTTAATCCTCACAATAGGATGTGGGTACTATGCCTGGCCCCACTTTATTCACAAGCAAACTGAGGCTCAGAGAGCTGACTTCACTTACTGAGCTCATACATCCAGCTTATGGCAAAGCCCATTCTCCCCAAGCCTATGGGATTCCAAAGCCAGAGCTGCTAATGGTTGTGCCAATGACTGCAAACTCCCCCCATTAATGACTGCATCCATGACTGCAAACTGTAACACGCTATGCACATGGAAGGTGCTCTTTTATTTTAACACCAAGGCTTTTATGCTGAACCTGTTATAAGGAAAATCACATCTGTAAGTAAATAGATATGAAGTCATGATAAGGTGTATACCATGTCAGATTTGCCAAAGTAACTGGCACAGGGAATACCTATCCTGTGGTGATGCCAGGTTGGATTTACAAGCTCTGAAATGGATTTGAGATGAAAGGCACGCTCTGCTCCCAGGCACTCCTATAGGAAGGAGCACCTGTGGGTGTCCTCAATCAGCAGCCCGTTGCCAAAGTCACATTGAGGTCCCCGTGGCAGCCAGATACCCACTGCCACCCGTGACAGTGTGCTCCAAAGAACTACAGTGTGGGTTGCTGTCTCCACCCAGGATCACGGATCAGGGATGACCTGACCTCCTGAACTTCTTTAGGTGGTAGAGGAGATGAGCTAGAATGGACACTTATAAGATTTTCCTTCCAAGTCTAGGTCTGGGGAGGCAAGGAGGCAGCCTGGCTTCAGAATCAGAATTAGGCTGTGTTCAAAACCTAGTCTGACACCAGCTGTTTGGCCCGGACATGTTAACTAGGCTCTCTGAATCTTGGTTTCCTCACCTGTAAGACAGGGACAGTAATATCAAAGGTTCAGTGTAAGAATTAAATGAGGTAGTGTACAGAAGCACTTAGCACAGCACCTGGGAGAGATTATAAATTTTATTAATCTTCTACCCAGTTTCAAAAAGGGGATCATCTTTATTTAAAAAGCAACAGTTTTGAGAATAACTCATTCAGCCAACCTGACATCAGTTACCAAAATGATTTCAATGTAGTTTCTTTCTTACCTCCCACCCTCCCTTCATCTCTTCCTCACTTTCTCCCAGCCCCTTCAGCCTTTTCCTCTCAATAATCATCTATGTGTCAATATATAGTCTCCAGGTACTGTCTACAATCACACAGTTTTGGTGGAGCTTTTTGTTTGTTTGTTTTATAATCTCTCAATACCACAAAACCCTTTGAACAAAACCCAGACCCCCAGGGAGTCCCTTTCTTAGGTTCTCATCTCTCAGACTCCTCTGCAGCCCTCTGGACACCCCCCATCCATGCGCTTTCCCAGCTGTGCCCCAGGTGGTGCTCCCCAAGCTTGCACAGTGCCCGCGGGGCAGGTCTGGGCGGGCAGCAATCCCTGCTCCCAGCACCTCCTCAGCTGTGCTCTGCTGCCTGGGAACCCTGAGGAAGCCCCAACCAACCAGAGGAATAATTCATTCTTCTAATCGCAGCAAAGTTTTCAAACTTGAAAACGGAGCCTTGATTAGAAGAAAAGCTGGGGTTTGTTTTTTTATTTTTATTTTTCTAAAAGCCTGGCACTTCTGAAAAGGTCCCCTACTCAAACCACAGCAACCTCAAAAACTCTGCCCACTGAGTTGAAAATAAAAGTTCATGGAGACCAAAGGCTCTCTCACAACAAGCGCTCAACGCTTTGGAAATCTTCTTTCCAATGCTTGAAAGTTTCAATGATTTAACTGAGGGCCTCTAGCCCTCTGGAATCTCTCTTCTATGTAAACTCCCAGGGCTTTCTCAGCCATTATTATTTATTTTGCATGATGTTAAATAATGCTTTTATAGATAATCTATTTCACTTTTGTAAAAGCAGTCACCAAGTAGAAGAAATTAAACTAGAAACAGAGATAACATAGCCTTTTTAATCATAGAAGGATGACACAAAACTAGTTGGTTTTCTTTTGGGTGGAACAAGAAACTATTATAGGCACCTTCTAATTCCTAATTCCTAATTCCTGCCCTACTGTCTATTTATTATCAGTGGACCTGAACCTTGCAAAGAAAACATAGAAAAATATTTAAAGTAATCAATATCATGTCATAAACAAATTTGAGTATATGTCATGAGCTCAATTCTGGAACTTTGTAAAATCCTAATAACTTCAATAAGAACCAGCCTACCCATGGGCATTTAGAAACAGTATACAAATTAGAAATACATTGCACCCACTGGGAACACCCCAAATTTAGACTAATCCTTCTGAAAAAGATGACGTGAGACTCAAAAAATCACTTATGCTCATTTTTTTTAAATTAGAAATTCAATAACTGTAATGTTTAAAGAAATACCTCTTTCTTCAAAAGCCTAATACTAGGCAGCCCGGGTGGCTCAGCCGTTTAGCGCTGCCTTCAGCCCAGGGCCAGATCCTGGAGACTCAGGATCGAGTCCCACATCAGGCTTCCTGCATGGAGCCTGCTTCTCCCTCTGCCTGTGTCTCTGCCCCTCTCTCTCTCTCTGTGTCTCTCATGAAAAAATAAAATCTTAAAAAAAAAATAGTCTAATACTAGTTTGAGATGATCCTGTGGCAATCAGAAGATTCCAAACACAGTCATAATTTTCTTCACCAAATGAACCTGCACCTCAAAAATTAGATGCTGCTGGTGTAATTAACGATCACTAATCACTTTTCAGATTATTCAAATGACAGTCTGAAATCTAGTTCAAGAGCAGTTCACTTGTGTTGACTGAGTGCATTTTCTCCAACAAGATGGATTCAAAGGATCAATGCTTATGAAGTGATAATTCTCCATTCCGATTAAATAAAACTCTGCCATGTTCATCAAACTCATTTAGGCTGCATCTAAACAACGCTGACCTTTACCACAATTGGTTAGTCAGGAAACACACAGCACCAAGTGCTAACTACCCTTCACCAGTTGCAGCCTTTTCAAAGGCTTTCTCATTATCCCTTTAAATTAAAACAAGACAATTACGACAATGCAAACCCACCGTGTCCACCTTCACCTGTCTATTAATAATTATTAATTGATCAGAGGCAGATTATGCTTTTATGTCTAATTGGGGATTAACCAACCACAAAAGTGGAAACTACATACATATTTTGAAGTTATTCTGTTCTGAGGATCAGATCTAACATGACAAAAACCAGATAATCTACTGGTACAGGGCAATCCAGTCCTAGTTGCCTATGTTTGGACATTATTCAAATGAGAACCTACTGGATGAATTGCATTCTTTTCTGTTTTTTATGATCTCTTTCTATCTGAAAGAAAGTGGTTAATATTTTAAAAATTCAAAAATCAGGGGATCCCTGGGTGGCTCAGAGGTTTAGAGCCTGCCTTTGGCCCAGGGCGCGATCCTGGACTCCCGGGATCGAGTCCTGCGTCAGGCTCCTGGCATGGAGCCTGCTTCTCTCTGCCTCTCTCTCTCTCTCTCTATCATGAATAATAAATAAATAAATAAAATTTTTTAAAAAAATTCAAAAATCGCAATGCAGGTAAAAAGCATACTATAAAAACAGAAACAGAACAAATGAATATTTTTCTCCTTGCATTAAAAAATGTGCAAGAAAGACAAAAGAATTAAACTGTCTCTGTATATCTTGCTCAACCGAGTTTCAGAGAGTGGCTCGTTTGAAACAGAATTTTCCACTTCTGGAAAATCAAGTGTAAAATGGTTGTCTTTAAAACAGTGATGCCTACAATCAGAAAGGGGGGCAGGAATGGAGAATGTGAGGCCTTCATATTCCAGAACCGAAGGGCATCAGGACTTGCGGCCGGGCCTCCGACAAAGGGGTGGAATCTATAGCTAGTCTGAGTGCTTTGTGGAGCTTCCTTCCAGGATTCAAATTCCAGCCAACAGGTGTTACCCCTACAAAGACACATTTTCTACTTCCTTTAACAAACTGGACAACACAAGGATGAAATCGTGGCAAACGGGAGCATGTAAGATGCCTTTGTCATGGGAAAGATAGGGAAATGAGAATGAAATTAATCCCTCTATCTACATTTTAGAAAGGAATGATTTATCTTCACATCAGAACTGAGGCTGTATCTACACATACAGAAAACATCTAGATATGCGGAAACAGTCTACATTTCAGGATTCTTATTCCATTTTCCCAACTAGATACACAGAACTGGACCTAGGAAGACCAGATAAATGTTTTTAAATAATAGCTGCCACTTACTTAGCAATTTCTAGAAGCCAGGCTTAATGTGCATGATCTCATTATATTCTCTTGACCTTGGAAAATATGGTGTAGATGCTTTCACAAAGAACAAAACAGAAAGCACTGAGAAGGTAGGTCATTTGACCTCAGAAAGTGGCTGAGCTGGGACTTAAAGTTTAGTCTGTCTGATGGCAAAGCTTATGTTCTTTTCATTAAGTCAGGCTACATTCACCTCCAGTCAAAAGTTAACACCTATCTGTGAATGATGTCTAGCTGCCATATACTATTTGTCAGATCACCTAAAGGCTACTTATATTCACACATGACTTAATGGCTTTTCTCTCTTTAATCTTGTCGAGGTATGTCTGTATGTGAGCACGAAGAAAGCTTCGACATTCTCAGGGACAAAGCAAATGTTAACTTAACTTCAAATGAATCCCGAAGACTAAAGGACATTTCACAACTGTAGTAAATATATGAATGTTTTATCTCCCTATTTTTGCCAACAAGAGTTAAACATGTTGTCTCCACAGTTTACTGGACTATCCTACCCTGTACCTGCCAGGACAAAATGGCAAGTCATTTGCTTTCACTAAAATGATGGATGCTTTATTGGACATCTTTTCTAACAAGCCTCTCCCTCACTAGGAGGTGGTGGAGGAGGAGGAGTGGAAGGAGAAGGAAGAGAAGGAAGAAGGGGAGGAGGAGAGGAAGAAAAGAAGGGGGAGGAACAAAAAGAAATCATCAGTATGGCTTGGGACTAAGAGCGTGGACCACTCATAGGTTAGGCCACCTACACCCCTCCTGGGTATTCATCTGCCCCAGGAACCATGGCATATAATGGTGTAGATCGTAACAGTACCCATAACATATATTTTAAAATACAACTAATAACGCATTCATTTTTTTCAACTAATAATGTGCTTAAAGGACTTAGTTCATGCCTGGCATGTGAAAGGCATGGAACAAACTTTAGAGACCTAAATACAAAGCTAGATTTAGCACTTGCATTTGGTGTCAGGTAAAGTCAGGTGTGCACATGAGGTGGATCTCACTCCCCCTGAAATCACGGGGTGTCTTATTAGCCCAGCCTCTAATGCTCAGAAACTTACTGAACACTTTAGCTTCCACTTTCATTTTCATCTCTAGCCTGTTGGTTTCCTCATTTAAACTGTGAATAATAACAGGTCCTTCTTTATAGGGTTGTGTGAGCATCACATAGACAATTCATTTAAATAAAAATGCTTAGCAGCAAAGTTGAGACGTGGATTGACTGTCTTACCTATGGATACTTCCACATTTTCTACGGGAGCCCTCTCAGGTGCTTGGATCAGTTCTGTAAGAAAATTGGGGCCCAGCAATAGTAAGCTTCCAGGTCAAAGGCACCTGGATTTGTGGGGTACCCAGGAGGTAGTAACCTTCCCATCATCATGCTCTATCTTCTTCACCCCAGATAGTGGTTATTTTCTTTATGGCACTTATCACTCATGGACATTACCTATTTTTTTGTATGTTTACTTGTTTGTCTAGAGTTTATTCTTCAGAAGGACATTGCTGGCATTTTTGTTAAGCCCAGCATCCAGCAGAGTGCATGGCACACGGGAGACATGTAGTTTTCTTGAGTGATTGAAGCAAGCAACGTTTGTCCAAAATCATCATTCAACCCCTATGACACACTGCCTTCCATCACTGCCATTGTTCCAGACCGTCTCCAGATGAAGAATCACGGGACTCCTTCAGACACGTTTTGTCTAGGGGGCCAAGATGAAAACTTTCCCTGATTTTCCATGTTTGTCCATAAAGCTCTCCTCTCACCAAGTGGGATTCAAATCCATCTCAAGGCCAAAGTCAAACCAAGCCCTGCTGGGCTAGCACTCTAGTGGGGTCCAGATGAGGCGGGCTGGCTAGGGTGAGGCGACTGGCTTTCCCAGACTGGTCTCATACAAGCTGTGGCCCCACACAAGTTCCAGACCCTCTTTGTGGTTTCAAAGGGACACCGCAGAATTCTGGTAAGGCTTAAATGACTGTGAAAAAGCATGTGAAAAATTGCCTGTGACAGGGCTGACCCTTGGTGGGTACTTGACAAGAGAGTAGTACATCCTTTTCTTTAGGCTCGAAGAGGCATCTATTTCTGCATCCCTTGGTGTGCTCACCCTCTCAGTATGTCCTCGCCTTCTCTTATCTGATGCACTGCAGAGTCCTTGATGCCAGAGACTGTGGCCTTGTCCATCCTGCCACCCAGCAGGTGCTTAGTGAATGAGGCTAGATAAAACCTCTGATAAATTCTCGCTAAGTATTTTCTTTTACTTTTACCTGACACTTCCAAATCAACTGTCTTTGAGTTCATTTTCTCTGTCCTAACCTTAATAAAACTGCACAGATATCTCATATAAAGTGGAAGGGGTAAAAACATTAGACGTTTCCTGCGCCTTTTCCATCCCGCAGAGCCCTGGAGGGGCAGCCAAAGAGTGTCCCAAGTGTCCTGCAGAACACGCAGGCTGGGCTCTCAGGGGCCTGTGCAAGTGGAGACCTGACTGTCCAGCACCCCATGTTGTGATGTCATCTTTTTTATATCGTCTCAGCCTTTTCCATGCAGACACCAAGGCAAACACACATACACACACACATACACACACACACACACCAACTTGACTTAGAATCGCCACCTCATAAGGTGTTAGACATGGAAGAGAAACCCTGTGCTTGATGCAGCTCACAACTACATCCCTCTCTTGGAGCGCCTTTGAGGATCAATGTCTGTAAAACTGCTTTACAAAATACCTGGCAGATTCCACATACACAGATACATTTGTGTGATTGTAGGGAGAAATTTTAGGTGGGCCATAGCCATCTTTACATCCAATCCATTCAACTATAGATGAGGGAGTGGAGTATCAGGGATAAGGGAAGGGCTCCTCTGCTCAAATTATTCCCAGAAGGGGTGGCTAGGTGTGAGAAGATCCTCGCCTCTCTCTAAGAGCTTGAGCAAGGGAGAATAGAGTCTTGCTCTCCTTTGATGGCAACATTTCCCTATTTTGGCCAATGTGTATATCTCTCTGGCATAGGTGAGGGTCTGTGGCATAGGTGAGGGTCTGTGCGCTGGCTTCATCCCCTAGAGGCATATCAGGGTTCCCTAAACTGATGCTGAGTATAGTCCCACAAAATTCGGTATCTTAAGGAATGCACCTTAGGTATAACTAAGAAAGGAAATTACGGACCTTTAAAAAGTGGTTATCCGAGGTTCTTCTGGACTCTTAAAATTCTAAAGATGACTAACCAAAATATTTTAGTATTTATTAGTGTGGGGAGAGATGCACAAAATTGTGCAATGGGTCACGGTCCAGATAGTGGTAGCGAGCTCATCTATGCTTCCTGGATCCTACAAATAGAGAGGTTTCCAGAATTCTATCATAAAGGGGTTTATTTTTAAAAATATTTTATTTATTTATTCATGAGACACACACACACAGAGGCAGAGACACAGGCAGAGGGAGAAGCAGGCTCCCTGCCGGGTGCCGGATGTGGGACTCGATTCCGGGACCCCGGAACACCACCTGAGCCAAACGCAGAAACTCAACCACTGAGCCACCCAGGGGGTTCCATAAAGAGGTTTATGCCTAATTTATCAGAAAATCCCAGACTGTAAGCTGTCCAAGGCTTCATTTTATAGACAATGAAAATCTGAAAGATTTACCTAAAGTAACATTATACCCGGCTGGGTCGGTAAGCATACCTCAGAGCTTTTCCCACCGTACAAAGGAGGGAAAGAACTGGAGAGGGTCGCCGGGCTCCCCTACCCCAAGATTTCAGACCAGGCACCTCCTCTTTTCTTTCCTGCCGTATCTTATGCCCTCACCCTTTTAAGATTCGATTTGAGAAGGAGCGACGAGAAATCCATCCTGGGTGACCCACGGGGCATGAGGAAGACAAGCTAGAACCTTCCACGTTGGCGAGCGTGTGGCTCATGGGGGAGGCGGGCGCACTGCCCAGCCGGCCCTACCCTCGGGATGGGGAGCGAGGCTGCAGGAGACCCTGGAGAGCGGGAGTGGGAGGAAGGGTCACAGGTGGGCAGGGAAAAGGTGAAGCTGCAGGAGAGAAATTAGAGACCTTGGCGCCTCTGGGGGGCAGGTCGGTGGAGCTCTCACTCGGCGGCGGGGCGGCCCGAAGCAAACTCCTCTTTCCAACTCGCACTCGGCCCTTTGTTGTCGGCCTGTGCCTCTGGCTCCCGCTCATGCCCTCCGGTCCCCCGCCCCCCATGAAGTCACCCCAACTGCACTCATAATATTTTGCTTTGCGCCGGGTCTGTTTTCCACCACCAACTTCCAGCGGTCACCATGGCGACGCGCCGGGGAGGGGGCGGCGCGGCGGAGGGAATCCCAGGGCCTGGCCGCGGGGCGGCCCCGGCAAACTTCTCCGGGTCTCCCGGGCCTGCGGGCCCCCCGGGAAAGCGCGCTGTCACGGCCGCCGCGCCCATCGCTCGCCGGGCTTCCCGGACCCGCCCGAGCGCCGCGTCCGCGCCGGCAGCGGCTGCAGCCACCGGCCCGGGACCCGGGGCCCGGGACCACGCGGCTCTCGCTTGACCCTGCTGCCCAGCTCCCAGACGCGGGGGCCTGCAGGTGGCGGGGGTAGGGGCGCGCTGGGCAGTGCGCTGGGCAGCCAGGCCTGCGCGCCCCTACCCCCGCCACCTGCAGGCCCCCTCGCCGGCCACGCGCACGCACACTCGCCCAGGGAGGGAGACACGGCCCGATTTGGGTGCAGGAGCAAGGGGCAGACCCCGGGCCCTCTGCTCCCTTGAGCCGCAGACCGGGCCCCCGGGCGGAGACGGCTGCTCCTTGCCCAGGGCCGTGGCGAGGAGAGGCCGGAGGAGGCCCGGGCCCTGTTCGCAGCCGGGCGCTCTCCGTCCCGGGGCCCGAGCCAGGGCCACTGAATGTCCCCACCTGGGGGCCCGCAGGGCCAGGTCAGGCCTTGAGCAGGGCGAGGGCCGGCAGACCAGGGTGCCCTGCAGCCGTTGTGGCCCGTGGTGCTCAGATCCGGCTCCAGGGGTGCTTTGGCCGCCCCACCTCTGGATTCTGGATCCCGGGGACAGAAAGCGGTGGAGGCAGAAAACTCCAGCTCGGGCTCGGCAGGGCCCCTCTCTACCGCGCCCGCCGGCTGAACAAGAAGCGACCCGTCTGTTGCGTAGCCACCCCGCCCCGGCCCACCAGGCACAGGTTCTCCGGGGCCTAGAGTTCTACCTGCTTTTCTCCCTCGTTCTCGAATGTCCGGGTACCTGGAGTAACCGAGCAACGCCGGCCTGGGCAGGGCAGCCGGGCTTGGACCCGCGGGCCGGGCACTCGGGGCCGCCGCGGTTGGCTCACGTGGCGAAGGCGGGCCCGGCGCGGTTCGGGGAGCGTGGGGTGCGGCGCGGGCCGGGACCAGCGAGCGAACCGGGCACCGGCCGGGCGGGCGGCGCGTCGACTGCCCCACGCGCGCCTGCGGCCTCCGCGGTCCGCCCGGGCTCGGCGGCGCAGCGGGGCTCCGGGGACAGGGGCTCCGCTTTGTCGCGCTCCGCCGCGAGCGCGCGGAGGGCCCGGGAGGCGCGCGCCGGCCCCCCAGGCCTCCCCCGACGGGCCCGGGCCATTGTCTTAGCCCCACACTTGATGAGTATTTGGGGGAAAACTGGAGGAATATATTACCGACTCGGTGCGCGGAACAAAGGGACGCATTTCCTCAGGTCACGCTGAAGTGGCCCCAAGGCAGACCACTAGAGCCCCGGCCCCTGCAAAACGGTTCTCCCGGGCCCGAGGCACTTTGCGGGGATTTTCCTTTTAAGAGTCGGGGACGGAGGCCTGGCTCCCCCGCCTGTCTGATCCCGGACGCCCCCGACTTCGCCCCAGCACTTGCTGCGAATCGGTTGCTCGAGCCCTTTTCAGAATGAAATAGTGATCGTGATACCCGAGGTTCTGGTCGCACGCAATCTGCCGTAAAAGGAGCAGAATCGAACTGCTCCTTGGAGCGCTAGTCCCAGCGAGCGGGGAGAAAGGACCTTTACATAACAAGGGAAACTCTGTAGAAAAGCTAATTGGATTAAGTTCTCTGGAAGGGAGGTGAGGGGAGGCTCCTGGACCGGACCGCGCGGAGCTGCACTTCCGCGTCGTCGGTTTTGCAACTCCCGAGTGAAATGTCACCTGTACGCCTCGTGTCATTTCCCCAAAACTTTTTAGTTTGATTTCGGGATGGCGAGCGATCTGGGGACGTCTCAGATTTTCGGAAAACGGAGGGGGCGTGGATGGGGAAGAGACTTCTGTTACAGAACCCGTTTGGGGTGTTTGCAGTTGGGGTCAAAGTGACCAGGTGCCTCCACGAGCAGCAGCTACATCAAGGACAGAAGACAGAACGTTCCCACAGCCCCCTAGCTCTCCCCCCAGAACGCACAATAAGCTCCAGCCATGTGGAGAGGGCAGTTAAAACCCCCTACTGGGGCTTGGTGCCTGCGGGGTGTGAGGAGACCCCAAGTCCCTACGTGGGCCCCTTGGGAATACTTGGCCGCAAACAATGCAGACATGGGTTTAATTCTGTTCAAGGATATTTGCCTCTAAATTTGGGGTGCTCGGGAGGTGCTTAGTGGTGCAATCGCTTGACATCAAAATGTAGAGGGAGGGGCTTTTTCCTTCTGTGGTGCCTTCTTTACTGCCAGCAGAGAGCACCCCAGCAAGGCCCGCGGGGCACTCACAGCTGGGCGGGCGCAGCGGGCGAGGCCTCTCCTTGCCTGGGTTACTTCGTACAGCCAGGAAGACTGCGGGGCTCTCAACCTTTCCCCACTCCCAGGGGACTCACACCCACTCCGTGGGAGAGGGACTTGGCTCTTGGGATTAGAGATAGGCAAGCACCCTGGAAAACCAAAGATCCCCCTGGCCCGAGAGGATGAGTGTCCTGGCCACCAGGGCCTCGACAGAAGCCTGGAGGGGCTGGAAATTTCTGCACAGACCGAAGAAAGACCATCTGGGGCGATGCCCGGATGACCCCTACCCCCACCCCACATCCATTTCCAGCGCGCTTGGGGAAAGGTGGGAAACATTTTGGGGGTGCTTGTTTATTTCCTCGAGGAAGGGACGCGAGTGTGTTCAGGGACGGCAGAGGCTGGAAGGCACTTGTTGCTCGGCTCCGCAAAGCCCAGCGGCGACGCTCCTAGACACCAGCCCCAGCATCTCGTCTGGCTGCCGCCTGGGCCCAGGCTGCGCTCACCGCCCTGCTTCTGCCTCTTCCCAACCCGACCTCCCCAAGACTGGCCAAGGCCGCATCCGAGTGGCGCTGGCAGTGGACTGGTCGGGGACTGCGGCTGGGGACGGGTGGGAGAGAACTTCCAAGGAACTTCTTCCTTGGCGGCTCCTCCAAGGTGTTAGAAGTGGGAGGTGGAGAAAGCTCTATTGGGCAACCAAGACGCCGGGCTTTTTCGTTGTAAGAGATTCCTTGGCTTCCTTCCTTGGTCCTTACGGGCCGCCGCGACCCCAAAACCTGACTCCCGCAGCCCCTCAAGTGCGGAGCGGTTTTTGCAGATGCTGACGCCAGGCCTCGCCGGCCGCACTGCGTCCTGCCCTCGCTCCTGCAGAGTTAGAGCCCCGCAGCGGAGCGCGTCGTCGGATGCCCCTTCCGGGCGAGGAGGTTACACCCCGCCTCGGACGGCCCGGGGGTCCCACCTCCGACCCGGCGCGGATTCCCTCGGACCACCGTGTTCGCCGCCGCCACTCCCTCCAGCTGCGCGTCTCCGCCAGTCGGAGCCTCCGTCCCCACCTCCCAGGCGCTGTGCGGAGCCTTCGCCCTCCCCCGCCTCTGGGGAGTTCCGCTCGGCTTCCTGGCCCTAGCCCGCAGCCTCAGAGCGCACCGCTATTCCGGGGCCCCCGAACCCGGGGGAGGAGCCGGGCCCGGGAGGGGGCGGTCGGCTCGCAAAGTTTCTGCAAGCGGCACCTCGAGCTCGCGGCGAGCCAGAGAATCTTTACGTAACTTTGTGTTCAGGGCAAGCAAAAGCGCGCTCATCAGCGCGCGCGCGCGCACACACACACACACATTTACACACACACGATCACACGCTTACACACACACACTTCCACGCATCCACTTACATCGCACCTTGCGACGGATTGAAAACTTGTGCACGCTCTCCGTTATTTCCTAGGGTTCCACTGTCAAGTTGACCCTTCTGAACTTTTTGCAACTCTTTCTGAAGTTCCCCGTCTCCCTTTTCTTTCCCTCCCGATGTCTCCCCCCAACCCCCACCAGTAGGACTGACCTGTGGAATCCATGTCGGGTTCCTCCAGTAACCCACAATGCATGCTCTTCCCATGGACAGCACGGGCGCCCCCCAAAAGTCCTGATGTTTGGGGATCCCCTGTGCTAGAGATGCCCGGGGAGGAAGGGAATCGGAGAGAAAAAAAGACGTAGAGAACGCAAGGGCAAAAGGATAGAGGAGGAAAGGAAAAGAAAGAGAAAGGAGAAAGAAAAGAGAAAGGAGAGAGAGGAGAGAGAGAGAGAGAGCACGCAGAGAAGGGGGAGAGAGAAAGAGCGAGCGAGCGAGCGAGGGGACACTCAGTAATCCAGCCGGGCAAAGCCAAACCCGTCAAAATGTTTGCGGATGTTTCATGGGAAAAAGCATCATTTTATAGGAGCCCCGATGGGAGCAATGTCATTGATAGGCCAGCCGGCCTGATGAATGGCCGCTCGTCAGATGGGGCCGTGGCGAGGCGCACTGTGAAGCCCATTGTGGGCCTGTTTTGAATAAGAAAAGCCGCCTCCGAAAAGGGGGGCTCAGAGCGACGCAATCCCAGCCCTCCGACTTCCCCCTTCTATTATAGCATTAGCAACGTTTTTCTTATTTAAAGTTCCAGAGGCCTTCTCCAGCCTTCGCCCGGCACTCATTATAGGCGAAATCAAAATTGGCTTAGATGTGGCCCCCTCCTCCCTCCCCGGCCCTCCCCCCGCCATCGGGCCAGGCGGGGCGGTGGGGGGCGGCAGGGGACTCCGGGGAGCCTGGGGAGTCGCCTTCGCAGCCACGAGTGGGCCCCACTGCTTCCTCTCTTCTCTTGTGCCCCCCTCCCGGTTTGCTCCCGGGTGAGATTTTGAGTGGGGGCCCTGGGAACGCGGTCTGCCTCGACTCCCTTTCCACGCGGATCCGCGGACACGCGTGGACGAGTGGAGGCGTGGAGGGAGCTGAGAGCGAAAGGTGGGGAGGAGAGCAGCGGCCCTAAGACCCCAGCCCCCAACCTGGGCGGTGAGGAGGCCGCCGGCGGGGAGGGCGAAGGGGGCTGCCTGGTCTCCTCCAGAACTTTCTGTCTTCCCCTGGGTTTATCCATCTCCTCCACCCACCGAATCCCTCCCCTTCCCCTGCCTGGCTCTTCCTCTCCGCCCGTCTCCCTGTCTCTGTCCCTCACTCTGTCCTCCTCGTCCTCTGCGTCCCTCTATTTCTCCTGTTTTGGCTGTCTTTCTGTCCACCCCTGCCCCCACGTCTCTTTGTCTCTCCCTAGAACTCTGCCCCTCTGTCTCTATCCCCCTTGGTCTCTCTGACACCCCCTCCCCGCCTCTTCCCGTAACTCTGTCAGTCTGTCTGTGTCCCAGACCTCCCTCCCTCCCTCCCCCCTGCCCCCTCCCTCCCTCCCTCCTCCCGCCCGCCCTCTCCGCCCCCCCCCCCCCACCCCGGCCTGCCGCGAAGTTTGTGAGAAGCCCGGCGTCCAAGTGGGGACGCGGTTTTCCCAGGGACCCCCTCCCCTCCTGAGTTTAAAGTGCAGAAAGAGGGGGGCGAGGCGCTGGGGGTCTGGAAGTGGAAGTGGGGGGGGCAGGCTGCGTCTCCGCGGGCCCCGATAAAGTGGCCGTTCGCGGGCCGGCAGCGCTGTGATTAGAATATGAATGGGGCTCGGCAGGCGGAAGAGAAAGGCGGATTACCCCGGGTGCTTTGACCATGGACAGAGGCAGCCCGGCCCGGCCGCGGAAGGGGCGGGGTAGGCGGGCGGGGTCCCTAAGGCCCGGCGAGGGGGTCTCTAACCCGGGACCCGAGCCGGCGCGCCTTCCCGCGGTCCCTCGCGGAGCCCCCGTCCTGCGCTCCACGGAGGGCCAAGTGGGACAGGGTTGGGGGCCCGCAGGGGCCAGCACGTGCCGAGTTAAGGTCCGGGTGCGGGAGGAGGAAGGAGGCGGCGGCGCCGAGTGCGGGCTGCGCAGAGCCTGAGGCTGGCCTGTTTCAGAGCCCTGGGTTCGAATTTCGACTCGGTAAATTCCTTAATCTTTCCTGGCCTCGGGTTCCTTCTCTGTAAAATGGGGCAAAGATGTCCGCTCTCGGGGTCGGGGGCGGGGGAGAGTGAAAGAGGCAGTGGATGTGGAAGCAGCCGAGCATCTGCTCTTCGCCATCGGCGCCACCCGCGGCCCTCGGGCCACCACCCGGGCTCAGCGGAGGGTCGCCTCCTCCGAGGGGCTGGCTGAGCGCTCCGTGCCGGTCCCCTCTTGCTCCGTCCGCTGCCGCGTTCATCGCGCGTTTGTTTCTGCAGGAACTTTGTTCACAGGGCCCCGAGCAGAGGCAGGCATTCTTTCCAGCTGCGACGGTTGGCGACCGGGCAAGCGGTCGATGGAAACCGGTGGCGACCGAAGGCGAAGGCGGCGGTGTCGCGGCGGTGAGGACGGCGGGATTCGGAGTCAGAAGATCTGAGCGGCTGGAGCCACCGCCCGCATCCTCGATTTCTCCCAGAGCCAAATGCGGCGAATGATAAAAGCCTCCTTCAGCCGCCTGCAGGGCCCAATCCGAGGTAGAAGATTGGGCAGGAGCTTGAGCAGGTGCATGCAGGTGTTGGTGGACACCTGGGCAATTTTTGAGGGATGCTGGCGGCCAAGGTGGTCTGTTGTTATTATTCGTATTTTAATTATACCCGAAAAATGGATGTGGGGTGAGGTGGGGTGAGCCGGACTGGCAAGAAAAGTGAGGAGAAAGAACTTGCTTGCAAGTGGGCCCTGCAGGGCTGGTGCGTGCGGGTTCCGCCCTGTGTAATCTAACCTGGAATGGCACCAGCTCTTCCCCCTGACAGTGCTGCAGAAACGGGGAGCTCAAAGAAATGCAAATAAGCAGATAGTCATTCATTCCTTGGCAATTTTTATTGCACACCTACTATGTGCCCACCAGTAGTTGATCTAGGAGCTGTGGATACAGCACTGAAGAAAGTAGACTTAAAAAAAAATATCCTGCCTTCCTGGAACTTATATTGGAATGAAGGGGAATAGCTAATAGGTAAAATACATAATTAGATTGTATAGGTTGTCCAATGATGAGTGCTATGTAGCAGGTGGGACCAGGGAGGACCTCTCTGAAGTGGTCACACTTGCGTTTATTTTTATTTTAATTTTTAAAAATGTTTTGTTTATTTATTCATGAGAGACACTCACAGAGAGGCAGAGACACAGGCAGAGGGAGAAGCAGGCTCCCTGCAGGGAGCCCGATGTGGGACTCAATCCCAGGACCCCAGGATCATGCCCTGAGGGAGAAGCAGATGCTTAACCACTGAGCCACCCAGGTGCGCACCCTTGAGTTTAAAAACAAAGCTATCCTATGGGCTACTAACATGGTGTGTTGACTAGTGGAAATTCACTGAGCTGTGTACACTCATGATTTTATGCGTTTTTCTGAATGTATTTCAAACCTCAATAAAATGTTTGTTCACGTTCAATAACATCGTAATAGTAATAGCTACCATTTACTCTCTATGTATGGACTGTGCTTCCACTGTGCTAGGCATTTCCATGCATGATCTCATTTAATCCACACAATAAAACTAACATATAAATATTATTGTTTGTCCCCACTTTTCAGAGGAGGACAATTAAGCTTGGGCATGGCTCTCTCACCCTTGGACACAGTCATGAACAATGCCGTTTTTATTTTCCAGAGCTCAAAATCTAAAGCATATATAGCAAGACCTGCAGTGGGGAAAGTGTGGGTGTGATGGGATCCCTTGAAGGCTGGTGCCCTCGAGGCCTCCTCAAGGAGGTGATGGCTAAGCCGGGAGCTGAACTCAGCAGGCAAGGAGGTGGAGGGGCGTTGAAGACAGCAGTAAGGACAAGGAGGAGGCCTGTGCGTATGTTTGAAGACGAGCCTGGCATGGCTACCCATGCCATGGGAGCAAGGAGTAATGGGCAATTTCTTCAGCAGATAGGTGAGGATCAGATCAGGAGGGTCATAAATCTATCCTGAAAGGGTTCTGAGCATAGAGCCCTCAATTTGTGTTTTGGAGATGCCAGTGTGGTCATAGGGCGCCTATAGGATCAGGGGTTGTTACTAGAGGTGTTCATTGGCAAAGAGATCACGATGGCCTGAAATAGAGACTTGGCAGTGTGGGCAGGGAGAGGTGACTCATCCACCAGCCTTGGTGGTGACTGGATGTGGCCAGTGAGGGCCACAGAAGGGTGATGTCCAGTTTTCTGACTTGGCCTATTTATACCATTCACAGAGATCAGCCAACAGCAGGGGTGGGGGTGGGGGGAGCCACAGGATTAGGGATTTGGCAGCAAGGGAGAGGTGACCTGAAGTGCTCATAAAGCTTCCCAGTAGCCACTAGCAGGCAGTGCCACAAAACTGTAGGATTGGCCTTGCTCGTATAGACCTAGGAGGCTGCTAAGGCCCTCAGAATGGATGTGTGAGCCGAACACAAGGGACAGATCATCTGACATGCTCCACCTCCACCCCTGCAATCTCCGTGGTGCCCTGTACTTTCTAATCCTCATACTTGATTGTAATTGTTGGCTTGTTGATGTCTTATTTTTTTCTACACAGCTTACCACCATCTAAAATTATTTGTTTCCTTGTTCATTGCATGCCTCTCCACTAGAATGCAAGCCTCTGGAGGGCTGGGACCTTGTCCTTCTTGCTCATGGCTGTCACCTCTGTCTCTGGATAGCATTTATTGGCCATCATGAATAACCCATCCACAGGCCTGACTGGAAGCAGGTGACACAGACCCACAAGAGCACAGGATGGTGGATTCCTTTATGCAGTGAAGTCACTGGACATGAGATTTATACTTTGCATAGTATGGAAAGGTTCTTAGTTATTCTAAGTGAAAATCAGAGCCCTGTTCAACTGATTCTATAAAATGAAATATAAGGAATATAAGTCTTTCTTTCCTTCTTTCCTTCTTTCCTTCTTTCTTTCCATTTTCCTTCCTTCCACCCTTCCTTTTTTCCTTACCTCCGTCTTTCTTTCTTCTGTTTCTGTCTCTCTTTCTTCTGTTTCTGTCTCTCTTTCTTTCTCCCAATGCTGAACAACCAGTCATATTCCAGGCTTTGCTCTCAGCAGAGGTTCAGAGGTGAACAGGATAGACAATTGTCCTCCTCTCCCTTCTCTCTCCTGGAGTTACATTCTATTCGGACAACTGACAATAAACAAAGAAACTGAGATAAACAATAATCCTGCCTTCATGGATCTTACATTATAGTTAAGACATGAGCCCCAATCTTATGTTTGTTAATGGTTCATTTGGTGATTAGTTAAGTAATTATTTCTTTTCTTTCTTTTTTTCTTTTAAAAGATTTTACCTATTTATTCATGAGAGACACACACACAGAGAGGCAGAGACATAGGCAGAGGGAGAAGCAGGATCCATGCAGGGAGCCTGATGTGGGACTCGATCCCAGGACCCTGGGGTCATGACCTGAGCCAAAGGCAGACGCTCAACCACTGAGCTACTCAGGTGCCCATAGTTAATTATTTCAATAAGCATTACCTGAGCACCTTCTATACACCTCTGTGAGGTGTGGGGATAAATAGTCCGATATGACTCTGTTTATCTTGTCTTAGTTTAGTGAAGGAGAAAGTCAAGAACTCTACAAGAGGGGAGTTAATACTCTACTAGAGGGGTGCCTGGGGCTGCTATGGGAGGAAGGGACTCCCCCAGCTCACTCAGGAAGCACCTGATGGTTAAATTGATTTCTGCCCACAACTGTCCTTTACAGTCAGAAAATGCAAATAGAGAGATGCAGAGTTTTAAAAGGATTGCAGTTTGGTTTCTTGCCTTCTAAGTCATTGGACACTGTTTCTCAAATATTGTTGTGCAGCAGAATCAGCAGGAGAACTTGTTAATAATACACTGGTGAGTCCTGTGTGCATTTAGAAGATACAGAAATTCTGATTCAGAAGGTCTAGTGGGCTTAGCAATATGTACTTAAAATTATTATTATTATTACAAAATTTCAAGCAAATGTAAGATAAGAAGGGATAGTATGGTGAGCCTCCATGGAACTATAAGGTAACTTCAATTATTATCACAACAGTGGCTACTGTTGTTTTGTCCATAATTTCAACCTATTACTCTCCCAATCCCACTCCAAGAACAGGTTCATTTTGATGCAAATTCTAGACATCATATACTTCCATCCATAATTATTCTATGTACCTCTAAAATAAAAGATTTTTACAAAATTACTATCATATTACCATTATCATGCCTAAAATATTAATAATAATTCCATAACCAAGCCTCACTATTCAAGTTTGCCTAATTGCCTGGTAATTTTTTTAAAAATTGGTTTGCTTGAATCAAGATCCAAACCAGATCCACACAATGCATTTGGTTGCTATGTCTCTTAAGTCTCTTTGAACCTAGAGATTTTCCCTCCCTATTTTATTCCTTCTCAGTTATTTGACAGAAGCCAAGTTGTCTTTCCTATTGTGTGCCCAATACTCTGCAGTGTGTTCATGGCATCCCTGCTGTGTGATTTAACATGCTCTTCTGATAATTCCTGTAAATTATTAGTTGGGTCTAGAAATTTGATCAGATTCAGATTCAAATTTATGGCAAAAAATAGCACATTGGTAGTGATGGGTACTTACTATTCTATCACACAGGGTTTCACATAGAGTCTCTTTGGGTTATTAAGAAGATGAGAGGTTCAGGTGTCATCAGACTCTAGGTTCTTCCCACTTAGGCCCAACTTCCTGCTTTTCTTGTCTTCTTCCTTCTTTAAGGACAGGATCACAAGTTCATTCATTTTTCATGATCACAAGATGACTGTAATTGCTAGAGGACCACAGCTTTCCTCAAACACTTCTCAGAGACTGCAAGAAGAAAAGAGAATATGTCCCTTCCCCTGTCCTTTCTTAAGAGTACGAAACTTTCTCAGAAGCCTCGGATAATTTTTCCTCCTGTCCCACCAGATAACTGATTTACCTGTCCATCCCTTAACCAGTAACAAAGGGCAAATAAATATCACGGGAAGCTAAGATGAACCAAAATTCTTCCCCAGTGCTGAAGAAGGGACCATCTTCCTCTAAAACACACAGACATCAGGTACATGAACCAAATCTGTGTTCAGTTACCAAGGAAGAAGGGGAGGCCTGAATAGGCAGCCCGTTGTGTCTGTCATAGCACTCAGTAGAGGCTCAGCCTTGCATCGCCTCATGCTGTGTAGTGGGAAGGGGGTCTCTGCTCAACTAAACAAACATACATCTTGTCCATGAACGCCTTCACTCCAGGTCCTTGCCTTGCAGCAGCACATGGCCTTCAACACTCTCCCGTTTGATTCCATCAACAGTTCATTTGTGAGAAATGATATTCACTGAAGATGGCAAAAGCTTGGCCCTCCACCTGTTCCTCAGACAGAATCTTCTTTTTTTTTTTTTTAAGGTTTTATTTATTCATTCATTCATGAGAAACACACACACACACAGAGAGAGGCACAGACGTAGGCAGAGGAAGAAGCAGGCTCCACGCAGGGAGCCCGACATGGGACTCGATCCCAGGACTCCAGGATCACTCCTTAGGCCGAAGGCAGGCGCTAAACTGTTGAGCCACCCAGGGATCCCCCAGACAGAATCTCCAAAACTTGTTTCCTTGGTTGGGTTTGACAGATAGAAAGAAGACCCCATATCCCCAGCCCTGCAAAAACCCCTCTCCCTTCTTGTTCACGAGAACAACTCATTTACCAGTGAAATGCTTTATTCTTGGGAGCCAGTGCTCTTGTGTATAGTAGACGGATCATTCTCAGGAACTATGCATTGAATGAATGAGTGAATGTCTGTTTTTAAAATCCATGAGTGACTGGAAGAAAATCATTTGCATGCTTAATGCAATTCCAAGAGAAATTTCGATGTTATTTTATTTAATCTGGAAGTGTAAATCAGTGCGACTGGTAAGACAATTCTTATTTTTTTTAATTATTATTACCTTTGTTAAATAAGGCAACACATGCATGCTATATAACTCAAATTACAGGAAAGGTGTATTAAATATCAATCATCTCCCTTTCTTCCTAAATCCTTTTGTGATAACATATTAATATTTAGTATATGTGATTCCATACCTTTCTCTAGGCTCAAACATAAATTAACAATTGGATAAGAATATTTGTTTGGTTGTACCATAATTTCTCCAATCTCTCTTTTGTCATTTGGGTTATTTCCAGGTTGTTGGATTTTTTTTTTTTTTTTTTTTTTTTTTTGCCATCATTGATCATGTTACAATAGAGCATCCCAGCACATATCTTCTTAAATACTGGTGCTTTTATTTCTATCAAATAGATTGTTGTGAAGGGCAATGCAAGGTCATTTAATATTTAAATGACTTTGAAGGATTGCTTTCCCCAAAACTTTAACAGTTGATACTTCCACCACCAGTATATGAAAGAACCAGTTTCTATATGCCCTTACATGCACTGAATGCCATTACTTTATAATTTTTTTAGCCAAATGTGGAGTAAAAATGATGAATAATGCTATTTTAATTTATATTAGTGGGGTTCAATGCCTTTTCTTGATTTATTTGATTTTTGGATTCTATGTGTAATGAATTGCTTACTTCTGTGTTAAGCAGCCTTTAAAATGGTTCCCAGTGACTACACCTCTGGTATCCACACACTAGTGTCACTCTCTCTCTCGAGTTTAAGCTAAATCTAGTGATTTGTTTCTGATGAATAGAATTGGCAAAAGTGATGAGATGTCACTTTGCATTTTCTTTTACTCTATGGTTTGTGCTTTAAGGGTCTTATTTAATCTTCCTTTGTTCCCGACATTATAAAAAAAATGTTTCTGTTTTTCTTTCATTAGCTTAATCTTTTGACCATTCCATCAGAGATGTTTAAGCCATCTATAGTTCATTTTTGTAAATAATTGTTTTCAATATAGTTAACCCCCTTTTTTTTTTCTCCCCACCAAAACTGTTGTCCTAGTCAGCTCAGGCTGCCATAACAAAATACTGCAGATTGGGTGGTTTAAAGAACAGAAATCAATTTTCTCACAGTTCTGGAGCCTAATGGTCCAAGACCAAGGTTCTAGTTGGTTTGGTTTCCTGGGAGGATTGTCTTTCTGGCTTGCAGATGGTCACCTTCTATGTCCTCATGTGGCCTTTCCTTGGTGTCTGTGCCTACACAGATGAAGAGATCTTTCTCTCTTCCTCTTCTTACAAGACCACTAATCCTATAGGATTAGGCCTCCACATTTATGACCTCATTTCACCTTAGTGCCTCCTTAAAGGTCCTATCTCCAAATACAGTCACATTGGGGGTTAGAGCTACAACATATAAGTTCAGGTGGGGGGCAGAACACAATTCAGTCCATAGCAACTACCTGTTAAATAATCCACACTTTCCCCACTGGTTGGTGGCTCCCCCACAGTCATATTCTAGTTTCCTGTACATGTACTTTCTCATCTTTTCATCTGTTTGCCTGTTCTTGAGCTGGTGCCACTCCATTTTTATCACTATGGCTCTGTAACATTTCTTTATATCTGGTAAACAAGCTCTCCCTTCCATTCTTTTTCAAAATTGATTTAGCTCCCAATGAAACTAATTTTTTAATATGTATCTTAAAATAAATTTGTCAGGGGGCACCTTGAGTGGCTCAGTCAGTTGAGCATCTGCCTTTGGATCAGGTCATGATCCTTGGGTCCTGGGATGGAGCACCACGTGTCAGGCTCCTTGCTCAGCAAGAAGCCTGCTTCTCCCTCGCCCTCTGCTGCTCCCCCTGCTCGTGCTCTCTCTCTTCTTCCTCTCTGTCAAATAAATGAATAAAAAATTTAAACATAATAAATAAAATAAATTTGTTAGATTTACTAAAGCTTCCTGAGATATTTTAACCAGACTTGAATTAAAGCTGTTTTGAGTTGAACAGCATGTTTACATATTATTCATTCCCCATATGAACGTAGCATAATCTCTCCATTTACTGAAAAAATTATGTGCCCTTTAATTGAGTTTCTTGTTAAAAGTCTTGGCTTTGGTTTGATTCATTCCAGGAGGCTTTATGGTTGGGTTGCTATTGTGCGTGATGTCCTGTCATATTTTATATGTAGCTATTGCTGGTATAGAGAAACGCCACTGATTATTTTCTCATAATTTTACTTAGGCATGTGCCACTCAGATCTCCTTCAAGGGAACCTGCCTCAGGGAGTATAGTTGACTGGCATCCTTTGCTGCTACCACTCTGAATCCATCATCACATTCTTGTCTACTGGGGCCACACTTCAATGGCTGGGCGCAGCCAGGGGGATAGGGCTGGTTCATTCTTCCAGGATGCAGACTCTGGCTCAAGGTCTTCCTCTTTGCCTAATGGAAACATTCTTAGGATCATGTTAATGCCTGAGAGTTTTCTACCCAATTTACCATCCTCTTCCCCTTTCACAGGTATCAAACATGCACTGCAGTGAAGATTCTCCCCATCTTTTTCTATTCTATCCGCTTTACTCTTTTTTTTTTTTTTTAAGATTTTTATTTACTTATTCATGAGAGACACATCAGAAAGAGGCAGAGACATAAGCAGAGGGAGAAGCAGGCCTCTCGCAGGGGGCCCAATGCCGGACTTGATCCTGGATCCCATGAGCTGAAGGCAGATGCTCAACAGCTGAGCCACCCAGGCGTCCTGTATCCCCTTTATTCTTTATGGACATTTTCCCCCAATAAATTTCTATTGTGTCTAATCTTGTTTTGGCTCCTGCTTCTTGGAAGACCTGTACTGAAACAGGGAATAATGTACATACGGTAAAGTGCTCAGATCTTATTTACTGTTCATGAGTATGACAAATGTGCCTGTGTATCTCATTCTACCAGCTGTACTTGCTGACTTAATTCTTTCTTTCAATGGTCATTAAAAGATCATTTTAATGAGACTCTTTAAGTGAATATATGATCACTTTATCTATTGAAACATGTTGTTTTATACAAATATAGCATCCGTTTTTTCATATCTGTTCTGATAACATTCCTACATTTTTAAAAATTTCATCTGTCTCCTGATTTGCCTTTCTCCATCCCTATGTTTTTAATCTTTTTATAAACTTTTGCTTTAAGGCTTTCTCCTGTAGATAATATTACACATTAGTCCTCTCTGAGTCTTTATATTTTTATGCTGAGTTTGATCTATTTCTATTTATTGCAATTAATCTTTTATTTAAATTCTTTTTTTTAAAGATTTTATTTATTTATTCATGAGAGACACACAGAGAGAGGCAGAGACACAGGTAAAGGGATAAGCAGGCTTCATGCAGGAAGCCCGATGTGGGACTAGATCCCGGGACCCTAGGATCCTGCCCTGATCCCAAGGCAGACACTCAACCACTGAGCCACAGAGGTGTCCCTTTTATTTAAATTCTTAAAAAAAAAAAGAACCCTATCAGTATTTTTTCATGTATTCTATTTATCATACTCTCTTTCTGTTTCTTTTTTTTTCTTCCCTGTTACTTGCCATTACAAAGGGGAAAATTAAACCAAATTGGGTTTAGTAGTTATGAGCAGCCACCAGGAGAGTAAAATTGGATGTACAATTTCAAGACAAAGATATTTCAATCTATCCGATCAATTTTATTTATTTTTTGAAAAGTTTTAAAATTTTTATTTATTTATTTTTAAAGATTTTATTTATTTATTCATGAGAGACACAGGTTGAGGCAGAGACACAGGCAGAGGGAGAAGCAGGCTCCCTTCAAGGAGCCCAGTGTGGGACTGGATCCTGGATCCCGGGATCATGCCCTGAGCCAAAGGCAGATGCTCAACAACTGAGCCACCCAGGCATCCCAATTTACTTACGAGAGAGAGAGAGAGAGAGAGAGAGAGAGAGAGAGAGAGAGAGAGAGAAAGAGAGCGTGCGCCTAGGGTGGGGGGAGGGGAGAGGCAGAGAGAAAGGGAGAAAGTCTTAAGTAGACTCTGGTGAGCCTGGAGCCCAACATGGGGCTTGATCTCAAGACTCTGAGATCATGACCTGAGCTGAAACCAAGAGTTGGACACTTAACTAACTGTGCCACCCATATACCCCAATCTATCTGATGAATTTTAGTTACTGATTACTGTGTATATAAAAATTTTGTTATTTTGTTGTAATGGTTGCTGAGATTTAGAACAGTGACACTTACTGAGTTATTTAAACCTCCATTTTTAGTCTCCCTCTCTCCCCCTCCCCCAATGTTTTTTCTTGCTAGAGCACTTCTCTTTTTTTTTTTTTTTTTAAGATTTTATTTATTTATTTATGAGAGACACACAGAGAGAGGCAGAAGACATAGGCCAAGGGAGAAGCAGGTTCTGGGCAGGGAGCCGAAGCGGGACTCGATCCCAGGACCCCGGGATCATGACCTGAGCTGAAGGCAGACACTCAGTCACTGAGCCACATGGGTGTCCTTAGAGCATTTCTTCTAAGAAGGCTTTAAAAGAGGATCTTTGTATGGTAAACAGTAATTACATTGACATCACATTTAAATGAAAGTTTAGCTGGATATGGAATTTTAGGTCCCAAATTCTTTTATTGCCATTTGGTCTCCTTATAGATGTTGCTGTTGAGAAATAATGTTGGTCTGGTTCTTGCTCTTTTATAGGCAGTTTGGTTTGCCTCTAGACGAGTTTAAGCTTTTCTATGTCTTTGATGTACTTAAGTGATAAAAAAAAAAAGTGATACAAAAATGTACTTAGATATATTTTCCCCCAATGTATCCTATTTCTTTAATTAATTATTTATTTATTTATGATAGGCACAGAGAGAGAGAGAGAGAGAGAGAGAGCAGAGACAGAGGCAGAGGGAGAAGCAGGCTCCATGCACCAGGAGCCCGACGTGGGATTCGATCCCGGGTCTCCAGGATCCCAGCCCCGGGCCAAAGGCAGGCGCTAAACCGCTGCACCACCCAGGGATCCCTGCATCCTATTTCTTTAAGTACTTGTATTTGTACTCTGAGGTTTTAAAACTTTCTCTAATCTGAGAAAAACCTCTGTCATTATTTATTTATTTATTTAAACATTCCATTCTATATTTTTCCTCTTCTTCTGAGAATTCTATTATTTGAATGTTGATTCTATTTACATTATCCATGTCTCTTTTCCTTTTTATATTTCATTTGTATAACCCAACCTGATACTTCCTGGTACAAGTCCTCCACTTCCTTGATTTATTCTATATTTATCGTGCTATTCAAACTATTGAATCCTTTGTTTCCATCTTTTTTCATTTTCAAGAATTCTTCTCAGAGCTCCTTTATGCCTTTGCCTTTACAATAACATTTCTTTTTTTCCTTCTTGTTTTGTTTGCTCTGCTAAATTCACTTCATTTACACTTTTCCCATGTGTTGTTTTTTCATATCTCAGTGGCCCTCCCCAATAAACTAGTTATTATTTTTCCTACGAGTTTGTATTCAGGGCTGTCACACTGCAATACAGGGAACTATACCCATTCTTCCAGAACAGGATTCTCAACCAGGGAGGATTTTGCCCCAGCAGGAGACATTTAGAAACTTCCAGAGATATTTTGGCCTGCTACAATCTGTACGGCAGGGGAGGGGATGCAGTATTAGAGCAGTGCTACTGGCTTATAGTGAGTAGTGGCCAGGGATCTCTCGTAAACCCTACAATGTACTGGAAATCTTCTCTCAACAATAATTTATCTGCCCGAAATGTCAATAGAGCCAAGGATGAGAAATTCTATCCTAGAGGTATTAGATGTCTGAGCTGATGAGAAGGGCCAGAGCATAATCCCTAGCTTCTCTCTGTCCTGATTATTTTGCTATGGGGTTTGCAGGGAGAGTGAGAACACATCTCAGGATATGATGTATCCTTCAGACTTCCATCCTGCACCTGCTCTTCTTCAAGAACTGTCTATGAAGCAGGAATCACCATAAGGCCAAGTGGAGCAAGCAAGGAATGTGAGGGGGCTCTTTGGTCAGTTTGCACACTCTGTTAACTGGTTCTTAACAACCCAAATTGGCTAGTCCATTGGGTTAGTTGTCAATGATGTTACATTGGCAGTCCTGACAGTACAGGGCTGGCCACTGTGTTTTCTGCTTCACTGTGGCACTGGGCTGGGCAAAGTCTGCATCTCAAAGTCTCTGCAACCTAACTGCCCCTGGTCTCCATCCATGAGATGCAGCCATGTTTGGCTCTGGGCTTCTATTTTTCCTTCACACCAGTACCTAAACACCTCCCAGTGCTCCAGAGAGTTTTCACAAATTTATGTTAGTTGCATACAACTTTCTGACTTTTGCAGCATTTATGAGGTAGGGCTTGAAGGAAAGAATAGGGAGGCTAAGCTGATCCCTCATCTTATCAGAAACTGGATCTCCTAAATTATTTAGATTTTAAAGCTGTATATACATGTCTCTTTGATAAAACAAAAGTTAATTTTAAAATGAAAAGAACAACAAAAAAACTGAAGAAATTGAGGGACTGTGCAAAAGTTACCATTGAGTGGTGCCTGAATAATGAGGCAATACAGCTAGAATTAGGTTCAACTTGAATAAGAGACTCAAAATCACAGTTTATTCTAGATAGATACAAGTTCATTTCTTCTGTGTGTGTGTGGGTGTGTGTTTAGTATGTATGTATGCAGTTTTTCCTCTTGCATGACCTACATTCCTAAGATTAGGAATCCAAGATGGTTGCTTTGGCTCTATTTATTATGTATCTGTTGCAGCCAACAGGAAGGAGAAAGGGAAAAAGAAGAGGCAAAGAGCATATGATAACTATATTTTATGGAATGTGTGTTTCTAATATAGGATACCAAACTGCCCCAAAACTTAGTGGCTTAACACAACAGTAATTTATTATAAATTATGATTCTGTGAGTAGAATGCACTGTTGTAGAATGGTGTTGGCCAGCATTCAGGGACAGCTGATAGGTCCAAAATGACCTCAACTACATGGTTGGCAAGTTGACACTGGCTGTTAGCTAGGGGTGTAGATGGGGCCATTGCCTGAAGCCTCAGTTTCCCTTCATGAGGATCTTCCCTCATGAAGCTGCTTAGCTCCCTCACAGCATGGAAGAGGCATTTAAAAAGGACCATTCCAAGTATGAGTGCCCCAAAAGGAAGGAAATTACAGCTCTAATCTTCCTAAGGCCTGAACTTGTAAGTCCCTGAATGTCTCTCCTATTGCATTCTGTTGGTCAAAGCAGTTACAGGCCCAGCCCAAGGAAGGGGTGGTGGTGGACACGCTCCACAACTTGATGTGAAGAGTAGCATGCACATCCAGGAGGGGAGGAATTGTTGGAAGACATCTTTGGAGGCTACCAACCATACAGATTTGTCATAGGACACCTATGCTCATCTGCTATCATCCAGAACCAAGTTTAAGTTATATGACCATACTTAGCTACAAAGGAGGTTGGAAAATAGACTTTAAACTGACATCCATGTACCTGGCTAAAAACTGAGGGTTCGGCCTCTCTGGAAGAATGAGTTGAAATGAGTCATCAAAACATAAATAGCCTGAAGTAGTTACAGGGAAGCAGGATACAAAATTGAGGGGCAGAAGAGCCAGAGAGACCAGCAAAAAGAATGGTAAGAAGAATGGAAAGACAAAACAGCTCATTGCAAGAATACAGTTTAGCAGATCTGATGTCCCAGAAATCATATTTTATTTATCATTTTATCATTGATTGCCAAACATTTACCTCTTCCCCACTACAGACCAGGCCTTGGCCTAAGTTCTAGGAATATAACAAGAATAAGACATTGCTCCTATACTCAGGGGTAGATGCAAGGTAAAAGCAAAAATAAAAGACAAGGCTTTCATGCCTCTTCCTCCACCCCCTCCCAGTTTAGGAGACTCTTCACTAATGTCACATAAGAGTAGAAGCAATAAAAGGCACCAGGAATCTTTATTCAGAAGAGTGGTAAATATTTGCATATTTGGTAAAATCTTCTAAATCTTCATCTTAAATCCCACACTCCCAAAATAGCCACTACTGGGTTTCCAGACTAGGTTAAGCCCTGACTGTAGACATTTGTAGGTTTTGTGTCCTCAGCATCTCTTTATTCACATTCATTCTATTAAAAACAGCTGTTTTTCTTTGATATCATTGACTTCAGTCTCTGTGGCTGACATATATGGAATTGACTCCATTCCCATTCCAGGTGTGTGTATGTGGGGTGCATATGGCCCACACACAGCCTGCGCTCTTGTTAGAGTTCTTGCAAATGAGAGTTTAAACAGGAAGGTTTAAACAGTTTAAACAGCAGGTTCTGCTGGAGGCAGCCTAAGAGGAGAGCTTGCCCAAGGCTGAGTCCTGCACAGATGGAAGCAGAACCAGGAAATGATGTGACAGTCCCAATGACTGGATCCACCTATGCCTGAAGGATGATCTCTTAGATTTTTCAAATGTGTGAGCCAATTTGCCTTCCTGCTTAAGGCAGTTTAAGTTTGGTTTTTGCCACCTGTAAACAAACGAGTCCGAAATGAATAATCTCTTATGTTATAGACTTTAGACTTTTATCATCCCTGTTCTTCTTCTTTGAGATCTTTGGTCAATGTCCTTTAATTACTATTTCAGTGTTGCTCTCCTTCATGGGTCCGTCTCCTCTGACCATGTGCTTATTGAGTAGAATGGTGAATACAACATCTCACAGTATTTACATGACATCTTCCTGCTTGCCTCTCTCTTCCTGAACACAGGGCTGAATTCTCCAAGGTAAATATAAGTGTGTACTGCCTCCACTGCCCTGCCCTTCCCTCTGGCGGTGGTAGATGACTGTTGCTATGCCACTTCTCAACACTCCATTAGGGTAAAACCATCTCAGCTATGCTCTGTCACTTAGAAAAGTGTCTCATAATAAATGTTCAATATATATTACTGATATTAATGACAATAGCTATAAGTAATAATTTAAAAGCATAATTTAAATTATTCTGCTGTTTTCTTTTTCACTTAACAATGCATGTGAGAGCTCATGATATACATGTATATGGAGCTGCCTTGGTCTTTAAAAACATCTTTTATGGTATTTCTTTGTATGGATGTTTCACAATTTATTTAATCTGTTCCATCCTGTTGATATTCGGTAGTTTCTAATATTTTTTCTAGTATAAACAATGCTACAGTGAATTTCTTTGTATGTTCACTTTGCCTACATGTACAAGTATATGTACTAGAAATAGAATTGCTGGATCAAAGAGAACATGTATTTTAGAATCAGCTCATCAAGTTCTATGAACATCCTGCTGGGATTGTGATTGGAATTTCACTGAGTCTATCGATCATTTTGGGGAGAACTGGCATTTTTATGATATTATCTTCCTATTAGTAATAGATCTTCCTGAACATAATAGATTTATTTAGATCTTTCTTGTCCCTTAATTTATATATAAGAATAATAAGCCCAAAGAAGTCAATATCTCTAGAGAAACAAAGTATGAAGGAGAGAATTGTCCTATCAGCAATTAGGACTCATTATGAAGCTACAGTTATCAAGATACAAGGTACAGGAGCAGGGATAAACAATTTGAACATTGGATAGAACAGAAATCCCAGAAACAGATTCAATTATCTGTCATGGAAGATTAGTGGTGAAAATAATTATTATTCCACAAGGTGGACCTGGAAAAAAATGTGTTGTTCATATTGGGGAAAAAATGGAATTTATCCCTACCTCACACCATAGATAATTAACCCAGATGGATCACAAACTTACATGTCAAGAACAAAATGTTACAAGTTTTTTTTTTAAAGATTTATTTATTTATTCATGAGCAACAGAAAGAGGGAGAGACACAGGCAGAGGGAGAAGCAGGCTCCACACAGGGAGCCCGATGTGGGACTCGATCCCAGGTCCCCAGGATCATGCCCTGGGCTGAAGGCAGATGCCAAACCACTGAGCCACCCAGGGATCCCCAAAATGTTACAAGTTTTGATACACAATATAGGTAAATATTATTCTGACTGGGGAGAGACAAGAATATCTTAAACAAAAAGTGTTAACTATGAAATAAAATATTGATAAATTTGCTTCATAAAATTTAGAATTGTTCATCAAAGACATTGAAAATAAAGTGAAAATGCAAGTTATGGGCAGTCTGCTTTGATATTGCTATATCAATATTTTGATTAGTGTTTCTTTGGTATATATTTTTCTTTTCCTTTATTTTTAATCATTATAAATGATTTACCCTTAGGTATATAATATGTAATTGGTGTGTAGCTGGATTTTAAAATTCCAATTTGATAGTTTCTCCTCTTGTCATAGCAGGTAAATTAACCTGTGTAGTGGGTTGAGTGGTGACCCCTAAAAAGACATATCCACTTCCTGACCCTCTGAGCCTGGGAATGTGACCACATTTGGACAAAGGGTCTTTGCAGATGTAAGTTAAGGATTTTGAGATGATATCATCTTGGATCATCCAGCAGGATCCTAAGCCCAATGACACATGTTCTTATAAGAGACACACAGGAGAAGACACAGAAGGCCATGAGAAGGAGGCAGGATTAGAGTTATGTAGCCAGAAGCCAAAGGTGGAAGTTGCAAAGGAAGGATTCTCCCTAGACCCTTCAGAGTGAGTAGGACCCTGCTGACACCTTGATTTTGGACTTTTAGCCTCCAGAGCACTGAAAGTAAATTTCAGTTGTTTTAGGCTACCAAGTTTGTGGTGATTTGTAATAGCAGACCTGGAAAACTAATACATTCTATTTATATGTATCATGATAAATAGCACAGTTGGATTGATTTATATTTAACATTTATTTTTGTGTTTTGTTTACCATCTTTGAAAAAAAAAAGCCTTTATTTATTTATTTATTTATTTACTTGAGAGAGAGAGTGAATGAGAGGGAGAGAGTAGAAGCAGGGAGAGGAGCAGAAGGAGAGGGAGCAGACTCCATTGAGCAGGCAGCCCGACTCAGGGCTCAATCCTCTGACTTGAGTCCAAGGCAGACGTTTAACCAACTGTCACCCCAGGCACCCCTACCATCTTATTTTTCTGCTTTATCTTCTTTCCTGATTTTTGTTGGATTGATAAAAATTTTCTATTATATTCTTCTATTTCTTTCTGTGTTGATTGTATTTCTGTTCTTCTAATGGTTACACTTGAAGTTTTAGCATAAATAATTAATCTTATAAAAAGCCTAATCACAAAACAAGAATCTTATCATGTTTTTATATTGCTCAAGTGAACATAAACTCCATCTAATACTGATTCCTATACTTTGTTTCACTTTTCTACCCATAAAAAGTCAACAGTTTTTATAGTCTACAGTTAATTAAATTTATCTGCTCATTTATTAATTTCTGTGTTCATCATTGTGTCCAGAACCCCACAGCTTTCCTCCTTTCTTCCTGCTAAAGGACACATTTAATGCATAATAAACTCTTTTAGTCTCTGTGTGTTGGAAACTATCTATTTTGTCATCACTCCCCTCCCTGCCCCTGTTACTTACACTCCCCCCCCAGCCAGCCTGATAAGTCCTGCACAGGTCTTACCTGGCAATGCAGTAGGGTTCCTGCCCCATGGACATATTGAAGCACTGACAAATATGCTGCCAAGCTGTCATTGGACAGCTTGATTTAATTCCTGGTCGTAAATGCTGCTGTTATGACCTCCCTGGGACCCGAGCTTCACGCAAGCCTGGCACTGGGCACAGTTGACAATGGCTTTTCTCCACAGGCGGAGGAGCCCTGGGGCAGGCTCTGTTTTCTGGTGATGGTCCTGGCTGCATATGGTTGTGCTTAGGTCTGGGGACCCTACAAAGGATATATCAACTCCTAGCTGCCATGGCAGGTTCCTGGAGCTCAGGTTTTTTACTTTGGGTTACTGTCCCATCTCCCAGTGCATGGAGATTTGTGTTTTCAAAACTGGATATGTTTTTGTTTAATTTTCTGTTTGTCTATTTTGTCTATTATTGCTGTTTGAAAAAAAAAAGTATCTCATTGCATGAATTTTCAAAACTATATTTTTATTTTTCCAGAAAACATTTTAAAAGCATTAGAGTTCCTTAAAGTTTTGGTTCAATCCCACCTGGGAAAACATGTCAGCCTGGGTTGGGTTTGTTTGTTTGTTTTGTGGATGACCGCTGACTAAATCTTTAAAACTTACTTTTTTCTAAATAATGGTCTATTTGGATTTTTCTTTCTTTTCTAAGGTTAGTGTTAAACATTCATTTTTTTTCCCTGGAAAATCATCTTTATTTTGCAACTGAACAAAAAAGACATATAATTATTTTAGTTTCCTCTAAGTCTGAGGTTATTTTCTTCATCCTTATTTATTGTTTTTTTTTTTTTTGCTTGTCTCCTTTTATCTTGATTAAGTTTTTTTTCTCCTAAATAACTCTACTTACTTTTCAGTTGTCATTTTTTCCTTTCTATTACATTTCAGTCTCCATTAGTTTTTCTTTCTGCTCTCCTTATGTTTATTCTATTATTTTCTAATTTCTTGAGTTATATTTTCATTTTTTAGTATTTATATTTTTAAGTAATCTCTATGTCCCACATGGGGCCCAGACTCTTAACCCTGAGATCAAGAGTCACACACACTCCTCCAACTGAGCCAGCCAGGGACCCCTTCATTTCTTAGTATTTATAAATACTCATATCTTTAGCTCTCAATTTTTCCCTCTAACTGTTTTAGTCACATCTTATAAGTCTGAATATGAAGTGTTTTCTCTACTGTTATGTTCTAAACATTCTGTAATTTTTGTTTCGATTTCCCCTTTGATTCAACAGTTGTAATGGTTGCTTGATTTTCTTTGTTTTCTAGTTTGGTCCCTGATTCTGAATTTTCCTATAGTGTGACAGGAAAATGTTCTATTGTGTGTGGTTCTTGACAAGATACCAACTATCTGTTCTGTGAGCTCAATGCATAAAATACATCTTAAGCCTTTTCTATGGGTCTTCTCTCAGCTTATTTATTATTTTATGAACTTTATCTGTCATAGGCTGAGATAAAGTCTCTATTTCTATCCCTTCTTTTCTTTTTTTTTCTTAAGATTTTATTTAATTTATTCATGAGAGACATACAGAGAGAAAGGCAGAGACATAGGCAGAGAGAGAAACAGACTCTATGCAGGGAGCCTATCCTGGGACTCCAGGATCACACCCAGAGCCGGAGACGGGTGCTCAACTGCTGAGCCACCCTGGAGTCCCTGCTTTTATTTCTCTGTGTTGTTGCTTTGTGAACTTGGATGGTACTGTAGCTTGTATATAAATATATATGAATTTAAAGTCTTCCTTGTACTTTTCTCCTTATGATACATTGCCTTTATTTATGCCCATTTCATGTTTTTTTTTGCCCTGAATTTTATTAAGTCATCATTTTTATATTCTTTTTGTTTACATAGCCCAGATTTTTACCCCATATCTCTATTCTTTCTTGGTTATCACATTTTGTATCTGCTCAATACCACAAATAGCCAAGGTTTGCTTTGAGATCCAGCCTGAGTATTTTTATTTTAATAAGTTTATCCATCTGAATTTACTGATAACAACAGATACATTTGATGTTTTTAACAGTCTTTTATGTTACAATATATATTGTTTATTGTTTTTAAAGATTTCATTTATTTACTTATTTATTTACTTACTTACTTATTTATGAGAGACACAGAGAGATAGAGAGAGGCAGAAACACGGGCAGAGGGAGAAGCAGGTTCCATGCAGGGAGCCTGATGCGGGACTCGATCCCAGGACTCCAGGATCATGCCCTGGGTGGAAGGCAGGTGCGCTAAATTGCTGAGCCACCCAGGGATCCCCTATATTGTTTATTCTTGTAAAAATCTTATGTGATTTGTGTTTTCTATATTCCATTTTGCGCACACATTTCTTGAAGATTTGAAAGGTTTTTAGTTGGCTTTCATTTATTTCAATGGCTAGTGTTTTTAAAGTTATTTTAGTGGTTTAATTTTACTTAATTAATCTTCTTTTTCTTCAAATAGGAATTATCAACTCTGGACTATGTGCAATAAAAAAGTTAGTTATGTTTCCACCTCTTCTCACTTCCTCTGTCAAATTTCTCCTCTCTATGGTAACTTTCAGCAAATCATATTATACTGTGGTTGTTAGTTCTTCTAGTATTTATGTTTAAATATCCTCTATACTGTTACATATCTTTATATAACTTTATACCTTTAAATATCATTTTACATCTGTTAGTTGTAATATCTTAGTTTTAATTTCCTTTGAATCAGGTTGTAAAGGATCAGCTAATCAGTATATTTTTAAAAAAGATTTATTTATTTATTTATTTATTTATTTATTTATTTATTTGCGAGAGAGAGAGAGAGAGAGAGAGAGAGAGAGAGAGAGAGAGCCCATGCATGAGTGGGGAGAGGGACAGAGGAAGAGGGAGAGAGAGAATCTCAAGCAGACTCCTGCTGAGCACAGAGCCAAATGAGGGCTTGATCTCATGCCTCTGAAGATCATGACCTGAGCCAAAACAACAGTCTGGCTACACCTGATTGAGCTACCCAGGTGCCCCAATACATTTAAACTAGTTCATACTTGGGGGACCTGGGTGGCTCAGTTGGTTGGGCATCCGACTCTTGGTTCTGGCTCAGGTCATGGTCTTGGGATCATGAGACTGAACCCCAGGTTTGGCTCCCTGCTCACTGCAGAGTCTGCTTGGGATTATTTCCCTCTCCCTTTTCCTCCCCCTCTGCCCTTTTCTCACTCACTCATGCTCTCTCTAAAATAAATAAATAAATCTTAAAAAAAAGAATGTGAAATTAAAAACAAAAACAAAGCTTCATGCCTTCATATCTTCTCTCCCCTTCTGCTCCTCCAGGCATTTATTAGTTACATTATTTATAAGTTATCATGGTTTATAATATTTACAGAGTTTCTAAAGTTGTGATAGGAGCAGCTTTACAGTAAAAAAATTTAAATCTTAACCCCTAGTCTTTTTTTCCTGTGATTTCTCTATTGATCTTTGTAGTTGGCCAGAATTACCTACAGCTTATTTAATTAGAGCTTCTGGGCATTATATTCCCTGTATGTTCAAAAATATTTGTTGTTTGCTTTTATCTTTGAAAGAAGAACTGGCTGGGTAATTTAATTTTTCTGAGGAATTTGTAGACATGGCCCAACTATTTTCCAGGGTTGATGTTGCAGTAGAGAAACATGTGGCCAGCCATAATTTCTCCCATCATAATCCCCCAAAATCTCACGATTTTTTTACATGGAAACCCCAAATATTATTTCTCCTTGGTACTCAGTAAACCTTCTACTTTCAGTGTCGATTCTTTTGTATCAAATATTCCTGGGATCTACAAAGCTGTGATCATCAAGACAGTGTGGTACTGGCACAAAAACAGACACATAGACCTATGGAACAGAATAGAGAATCCAGAAATGGGCCCTCAACTCTACTGTCAACTAGTATTCGACAAAGCAGGAAAGACTATCCACTGGAAGAAGGACAGTCTCTTCAATAAATGGTGCTAGGAAAATTGGACAGCCATGTGCAGAAGAATGAAACTAGACCATTCTTTTATACCATACACAAAGATAAACTCAAAATGGATGAAAGATCTAAATGTGAGACAAGAATGCATCAAAATCCTAGAAGAGAACACAGGCAACACCCTTTTTGCTCTTGGCCACAGCAACTTCTTGCAACATCCATCTATGAAGGCAAGGGAAACAAAAGCAAAAATGAACTATTGGGACTTAATCAAGATAAAAAGCTTCTGCACAACCAAAGAAACAGTCAACAAAATTAAAAGACAACCTACAAAATGGGAGAAGATATTTGCAAATGACATATCAGATAAAGGACTAGTATCCAAGATCTATAAAGAACTTATTAAACTCAACAGCAAAGAAGCAAACAATCCAATCATGAAATGGGCAAAAGACATGAACAGAAATCTCACAGAGGAAGACATAGACATGGCCAACATGCACATGAGAAAATGCTCTGCATCACTTGCCATCAGGGAAATACAAATCAAACCACAATGAGATACCACCTCACACCAGTGAGAATGGGGAAAATAATAAAACAGGAAACAACAAATGCTGGAGAGGATGTGGAGAAAGGGGAACCCTCCGCACTGTTGGTGGGAATGTGAACTGGTGCAGCCACTCTGGAAAACTGTGTGGAGGATCCTCAAAGAGCTAAAAATTGAGCTACCTTACGACCCAGCAATTGCACTGCTGGGGATTTACCCCAAAGATACAGATGCAATGAAACACCGGGACACCTGCACCCTGATGTTTATAGCAGCAATGTCCACAACAGCCAAACTGTGGAAGGAGCCTTGGTGTCCATGGAAAGATGAATGGATAAAGAAGATGTGGTCTATCTATACAATGGAATATTCCTCAGCCATTAGAAACGACAAATATCGACCATTTGCTTCAACGTGGATGGAACTGGAGGGTATTATGCTGAGTGAAGTAAGTCAATCAGAGAAGGACAAACATTATATAGTTTCATACATTCAGGGAATATAAAAAATAGTGAAAGGGAATAAAGGGGAAAGGAGAGGAAATGAGTGAAAATATCAGAGAGGGAGACAGAACATGAGAGACTCCTAACTCTGGGAAACGAACAAGGGGTGGTGGAAAGGGAGGTGGGTGGGGTGTTGGGGTGACTGGGTGATGGGCACTGAGCGGGGCACTTGACAGGATGAGCACTGGGTGTTACACTGTATGTTGGCAAATCGAACTCCAAAAGAAAATATACACAAAAAAAATATTCCTGGGATCTGATAAATCTGTCAAGCTGTGGTTTGAGGCTTTCATTTTGTTCAAAATGGTCTCCCAGAATTGTATTTTTAAAGATCTTTTTCCATTTTTTTTTTGGTATCCCTTCTGGGATGTCAATTTTGCATAAATTTAATCTCCATTGCTTTCCAAATTGTTTTTTTCTTTACCCTTTTTAAAAATCAATTTTATGGGGATCCCTGGGTGGCTCAGTGGTTTAGCACCTGCCTTTAGGCCAGGGCATGATCCTGGAGTCCCAGGATCGAGTCCCACATTGGGCTCCCTTCACGGAGCCTGCTTCTCCCTCTGTGTCTCCACCTCTCTCTCTCTGTGGGTCTCTCATAAATAAATAAATAAATAAATAAATAAATAAATAAATAAATCTTTTAAGAAATCAATTTTATGATGAAATAATTTATATACAATAAAATTCACACATTTTAAATGTACAATTGTCAATAAACACGTAAACCTATATAACCACCACCACAATCAATACATAATATTTTCATTATTTTAACAAATTCCTTTTTGCCCTTTCTCAATTTCCATCTCCTATCTTCAGCCCCAAGCAACCATTGATTTGCTTTTTATCACTACAGATTAGATTTGTCTTTCCTTGAGTTTCATAAAAATGGAGTCATATAGTATGTACTTTTCTGTCTGGCTTCTTTCGCTCAATATAATATTTTTGATATGTATCTACTTTGTTGCATGTATCAGTAGTATTCCTTTAGTATAAAAATACCACAATTTGTCTAGCCATTCACCTATTTGGGTGGTTACCACTTTGGGCTATTATGAGTAAAACCTGTATGAACATTCATGAACATGTCTTTGTGTGATCTCTTGTGGAAACACTTAGAAGTTAAATTGTTGGATCATATGGTAAGTGCATGTTAACTTATATGAAAGAAATACCATTTTTACATTTTTATCAGTAATGTAAGAGTTTCAGTGTCTCCACATCATTGCTAATGTCATCTCTCAATGTTGTCAAATCAAGAAATTTTAGTCATTCTAAAATTTTTAAAATTAATTAATTAATTTATTTATGATAGTCAGAGAGAGAGAGAGAGAGAGAGGCAGAGACACAGGCAGAGGGAGAAGCAGGCTCCATGCACCGGGAGCCGGATGTGGGATTGGATCCCAGGTCTCCAGGATCGTGTCCTGGGCCAAAGGCAGACGCTAAACCGCTGCGCCACCGAGGGATCTCAAATTTTAGTCATTCTAATGGGTACATTGGTATCTCATTATAATTTTCTCTACTCCTTTCTTTAAAATTTTAGCATTCACTTATTTTACCAGCATAAATAGATGAGATATAAATTTAAATCATTCTAATTACAGTTCTAAGGAACTCCCTGCAATTTAAACACGAACTTCTTATTTTAGAACAATTTAAGTTTGCACAACAATTGTAAAGATCATACAGAGAGTTCCTATATACCCCACCCATGTACCCTTACTATGAACATTTAACACTAGTATGGTATACTTACTAATGAATAGACCAACACCGATTCATGATTATTAACCAAAGTTGGTACTCCATCCAAATTGCCTTCACATTGACCTAATTAATGTCCTTTCTGATTTCAGAATCCCATCCAAGATACATATTATATTTAGTAGATTTGTCTCCTTAGGGTCCTCTTGGGTCTCCTGTGTACCCCTCCCGCTCTAATAGTGAGAAACCTGGCTCCCACCATACGACATCATCTACTTAATTGTTTAACTCCAGTATACACGTATGGTGGCACCAGAATTAACCCATATCCCCACAGGGAATGACTTTATCAACTAGAGTACAGGACTTCTATAGTTTCTTGTGCCTATAGTCATATAACTACTAATTCCCAAAGTTACTTAGGTTAGCATCTTTTCCTCCTACCCCCTTCAATGAAGTTGCTTCATACATTCTACTTTCTATCCTGGGATTCCCCCCAACCCCACTTAAAGGATTTTCTTTTAACTTTACATAAAGTTCACTCTTTGTGCTATAAAGTTCTGTGGGTTTTGACCACTGCACACTATCATGCATTCAGTATTACAGTATCATATATACAATAATTTCTTCACTCTCAAGTAGTCTCCAGTGTTTCACTTCTCACATTCCCCACAAACATCTGATGACCACTGATGTTTTTACCACCTTTATTTTAAAAAAAAGATGTTTTGTCTTTTCCTTTTTGGTCAAAGTTGACTATCTCTTTTAGTCTATTTCTGGGTTTCCTATTTTATTTCATGAATCAATGTGTCTATTCTTTCACCAATACCACACTGTCTTGATTACTGAGATTATAGTAAGTTTTGAAATTGGGTAGTTGAGTCCCCTAATTTTGTTCTTCTTTTTCAGGATTGTTTTGCTTATTCTAGACTTTTTGCCTTTCTATATAAATGTCAGAATAAATTTTGACGAAATCCACAAAATAGCTCTCTGGGGTTTGGATCAGGATTACATTGCATCTATAAATTAAGTTGGGAAAGATGACATCTTAATAATATTGAGTTTCCAATTCATAAGTATGAAATTTCTCTTCATTTATCTAGATCTTCTTTGATTTCTTTCTTTTTTTTTTTTTTCAGAGTATTTCAGTCTCTTCATGTAGATCCTATACCTGTTTTGTTAGGTATGTTTTATGGTTCAGAATGTGGTCTTGGGCAAATGTTCCATATGAGCTTGAGAAAAATGTATATTTTGCTCTTGTTGGATAGAGTATCTATAAATGTCAATTAGATTGAGGTGATTGATAGTGTTATTCAGGTCACACATATTCTTACTGATTTTCTGTCTGTTTTATCAGTTACTGAAGCAGGGATGTTGAGTTCACAAACTGTAAGAATGAATTTGTCTATTTTTTCATTCAGTTCTATCAATTTTTGATTTGTGTATTTTGAGGCTTTCTTGTTAGGTGCATACACAGTAAGGATTGTTTTGTATTCTTAGACAATAGACTCCTTTATCATTATATGTCCCACATTATTCCTGATAATTTTTGTTGTGAAATCAGTTTTGTTTGAAATTAATATACTACTACATCTTGCTTTTAGATAGTGTTAGAGTAGTATATCTATTCCATCCCTTTATTTTCCCCTCCCTGGTCGCTATGCTAATAACATGGCAACCTTTATGCTTGCTTCTGCCATATTTCCCATGTGCTCCAAATAATCAGAGGAAACCTTCCTCACTATGTGAATTCTCTTTTTCTTTAAAGCTAGTCATGCTATAATTCATAGGATATACACTTTTTATAGGAAGGTATAGGTACTCCTAAGCTGATAAATTGCTCTTTGTGGAGACAATTTCCCTGCTTTTTCTTTTCTGTTTCTTCAAGTATAATTAATACACAGTGTTATATTAGTTTCATTGTTTTTATTTGTCTTTATGATGTGTATAAACATATTATCTATTACAGTCTTCTGTGGAGTAGTGGATTTGACTCTTTGGGTTGCAAGATAGCTTAAGGAAAATGGGAAATTTATCTTAAAGATATTAGGTATATCTAAGAACACAGAGCTAGATAGTAACAGTATCAGGACTAGATCATTTATTTGAATCTTTATATTTAAGGCAAATTTCTTATATACAACATATAATTTGGTCATTTATTTTTAATTTCAGACTAACAATTTATATCTTTTAATTGGTATATTTAGACAATTCACATGAAAAGTGATTATTGGTAGAGTTGGATTAATATCTACCATGTTTGTAACTGTGCTCTTACATTTGTTCTTTGTTTCTTTTTCTCTCTTTTTCTCTTCTGCCTTATCTGGTTTTAACTGAACATTTTATATAGTTTCATTTTATCTCTTCTGTTATGATATCAATTATACTTCTTTTTAAACTTTTCTTATGGTTGCCCTAGTGTTTCCAAAATACATTTTTAACTAACCCAAGTCCACCTTCAGATCACACTCTGTAGCTTATGTATAGTGCAGGTACATTCAAATGGGGTACTATGAATTCTTCTCACTCATCACCAAGGACACTGCTATCATTTATTTCATTCACTCATATGCTACAACCACCCAACAAATCATTATTATTATTACTTTAAACCATTATTAAGATGAAGAAAAATAGGGGTGCCTGAGTGGCTCAGTTGATTGTCTGCTTTTGGCTCAGGTCATGATCCTGGAGTCCTGGGATGGAGCCACACTGGGCTCCCTGCTCAGCGGGAGATCTGCTTCTCCCTCTCCTTCTGGCCCTCAACCTCCATCCCCTGCTTGTGCTCTCTCTTGCTCACTGTCTCTCTCTCAGATAAATAAAGTCTTTTTTTAAAAGATGAAGAAAAATTAAAATAAAAGGTTTTATTTTACCTTCCTTTATTCCTCCTTCTTTATATGGATGCAAATTTCTGTCCTATATAATTTTCTTCTGCTGGAAGGAAATGTTTTAACATTTCATGTAGGGCAGGTCTGCCTGACATGAATTCCCTTGGTTTTCATTTGTTTGAGAAAGTCTTTATTTCTTCTTCGAGGGATAATTTTGTGGAATATAGAATTCTAGATTTGTGCTTTTCTCTTTCAACATCTTAGATATTTCATTCTACTTTCTTTTTGCTTGCTTGGTTTCTAATGAGAAGCTCACTGTAATTCTTATCCTCTATAGGTAAGGTCTTTTTTCCCCCTCTGGATTCTTTCAAGATTCTCTCTTTGTCTTCAGTTTTCTGCAATTTGAGTATGATAGGCCTAGGTATAGTTTTTAGTATTTATTCTGCTTGGTAGTCTCTGAGCTTCCTGGATCTGTGGTTTGGTGTCTGTCATTAATTTCAGATAATTCTTGGCATTATTTCAAATATTTCTTTTGTTCTGTTCTTTCTTCTCCTTCTGATATTCCAATTACATGTTTGTTACATATTTCAAAATTGTGAGATTGTTTCATAATTCTTGAATGTTCTGTTCTGGTTTCTTTGTTTGCTTTGTCCTTGCATTTCTATTTGGGAAGTTTCTGTTGACCCATTTTCAAGCTTACTGATTCTTTCCTTGGTCATGGTGAGTCCACTTATGAGCTCATCATCAAAGGTAATCTTAATTTATTTTAGGGTGTTTGTCTCTAGCATTTCCTCTTGACTCTTTCTTAGAATTTTCACCTCTCTTCTTATATTTCCTATCACTTCTTGCATGTTGTCTACTTTTTCCATTAGAACTCTTAACATGAATCATGGTTTTCTTTAAAAACTCTGTCTGAGGGCAGCCCGGGTGGCTCAGTGGTTTAGCGCCACCTTCAATCCAGGTCGTGATCCTAGAGACCCGGGATCGAGTCCCATGTCGGGCTTCCTGCATGGAGCCTGCTTCTCCCTCTGCCTGTGTCTCTGCCTCTCTCTCTCTCTCTGTGTCTCTCATGAATAAATAAATAAAATCTTTAAAAAAAAAAAAACCTCTGTCTGATAAGTCCAACATCTGTTTCACATTTGAACCTGGTTCTAATGCTTGATCTTTGCAGATATTTTCCTGCCTCCAGTGTGCTTTGTCATTTTTTGTTGAAAGCCAGACATGTATTAAGCAACAGGGTGTGAGCCTTTAGTGTGAGGATTGTGTTAATCTGGTTAGGAGTTAGACTGCACTTAGTGTTTCCTGTAGCTATAGGGGCCAGAGGATTCAAATTCCTCCTAGTGATCTTATTTTTGTCTTCTCTCTTGACTTTGGGCTTCCCTAAATACTCCTCATCTGTGAAATGAAGGTCTTGCAGATTTTTCTGCTATTATTCCACTGTTATAAACTGAAGCCCTGTTGGAGTGGTAGTAAACTGTGGGGGAAGGAAAGCATTTTATGACCTCATTTAGAGCTCAGTGTTCCTGTGAGCTATGCCTCTGGGCGGTGACCTGCACAAGCGATTTTCTATTGGCACAGATTTTCTTCCCTAAGTGAGATCCAAGGTTAGAGAGGGTGGAGGGGGAGAAATGCCCTTCTCCTTGGGGGGGATAAGGCTCTGACGTAGGCTGTTCCCCTAAGCATAGTCTTTGTTATGGACTACATTCTGGGTTGAGTAACAGTGATTACTCTTCCCCTGCCCCTGCCAGAGCCATAAAGGGATTTTTATAGTATCTTCATCTGATAACCTAATGGGGTTACTGAAGGTAAAGCCCACCAAAGTGTGAAGTCCCCCAAAGTTTCTCACTTCCAGGCTAGGGTGAGTCTACACTCACCCTCCAGAAATTTATAAAAATTACCTTTAAATTTTCCTATTGGTTTATGGCTCCAGCAGCATCTTCTCCAGGTAAGCAAATCTTAGATGTGTCTCTGGATTTCCCCATTTCTCTAGATTTCAAGGTGGCAGTTTGCCCTGCTCTTACAGATTGGATATTTGTCTCTTGCCCAAAATTATATGTTGAAACTCTGATATCCAATGTGATGGTATTAGGAGGTGGGGCCTGTGGGAGGTGATTAGGTCATGATGGTGGAGCCCTCATGAATGAGATTAGTGCCCTGATAGAAGGGAACACAGAGAGCTGGCTCACTTGCCCTTCTTTCACCGTGTGAAGACACAATGAGAATCCACAGTCTGCAACCCAAAGGAGGGTTGACCAGAACCTGACCCCACCAGAACATGAACCTAAACCATACTGGCACCTGATCTCTGACTTCCAGCCTCCAGAACTGTAAGAAATAAGTTTCCATTGTCTATAAGCCACTCAGTTCATGGTACTTTGTGATAGCAGCCCACCTGCAGACTTTGTTCTCCACTGGGCTCAAAAAAGTTAATTTTTAATTTACTCTGTTTTTTTTTTTTTCTTATTATAAGAATGGGAATGACAGACTCTAAGCTCTTTACATGTGGGAGCTGCATCTCAAGTCCCCTGATCCTTTCTACCACTCTGTTCACATCTTTTTCATGTAAAGGATCCTAGACAAGTTCCACAAATGTAATCATTATATTGCAGGGATTGGACTCTCATGAGTAAAATTAAAGACCAACTCTTTCTTCTGCTGTCCCTTTAGATATGCCTGTGCACTAGTTCTTGTCCCAGCTCCAGGTGAAACCTCAGGTATGATAACTATCTGGCTAGGATTAGATTTAAAAAATTTTTTAATTGAGATATAGGTGGCTCAGTGGTTGAGCATCTGCCTTCAGCTCAGGTCGTGATCTCGGGGTCCTGGGATCGAGTCCCCCATCAAGCTCCCTGCAGGGAGCCTGCTTCTCCCTCTTCCTCCATCTCTCTCTCTCTCTCTCTTTTTCTCTGTCTCTCATGAATAAATAAATAAAATCTTTTTTTTTTAAATTGAGATATAATTCAAATACGAAGAAATTCACCCTTTTTAAGGCATATAATTGAGTGCTTTTTAGTATATTTACAAGGTTTACCAACTATCACCACTATCTAACCTCAAAACATTGTCATCATCTCAGAAGGAAGATCTATACTCATTAGCAGTCACTCTCCAGTTACTCACCAACACCCTCAATCCCTCGTAACCACTAGCCGACTTTTTGTCTCCATGCTTTTGCCTGTTCTGGACGTTTCATATAAGTGGAATTATACAATATGTGGTCTTTTGCATCTGGCTTTTTTCACTGCGTAATGTTTTCAAGTTTTCTCAGTACTTCACTCCTTTTTCGGCTGAACAATATCCCATTGTATGGATCTACCACATTGTGTATGTCCATACATCAGTTGATAGATACTTGGATTGTTTCTACTTCTTGGCTATCATGAGTAACACTGCTAGAAACATTCATGGACAATTTTTGTGTGGACATATGTTTTTAATTCTTTGGGGTAGATACCTAGGAGCAGAATTGCTGGGTCCTATAGGAACTCTTTGTTCAACTTTTCGAGCAACTGCCACTGTTAGATTTTTTTCTTTTTCTTTTTTTTAAATTTATTCAGAGGCAGAGAGAGAGAGAGGCAGGCAGAGAGGCAGAGACACAGGCAGAGGGAGAAGCAGGTTCCACGCAGGGAGCCCGATGTGGGACTCGATCCCGGGTCTCCAGGATCACACCCCAGGCTGCAGGCGGTGCTAAACTGCTGTGCCGCCAGGGCTGCCCTGTTAGATTTTTTTTAAGTCCTCCAGGCACTTGTAAAAACAGCAAGTCTGGTTTTATTAATTTCAAAGTGCAGAATGATAATTTAAAAGTCCAAGTTCTTACCTAATTTAGAGTCCCTTCCCTTGTCCAGTTTGGCCTGGAACCCCACTTGAAGTATATGGCAAAGGGGGGTTTTATTGTCTTTACTGGTTCCTCTGCCACTTCTGGGTCATGAATTCTGACTCCTCCAACTTGAGATGTGGCAGGGAGAGACAATCTGGTGAAAAGGAGGCATGGCCTTATAGGGTGACTTCAACAGTCATCTGCACTGGTGCTGATTCTTTCTGTCATGTGACGCTATAAGAACGTGTTTGGTGATACTCTCGCTGGGAACTTCCTATAATTCCTTTTGACCTGGGTAATCCCTCTTTTTTTTTTTTAATAAATTTTTATTCATTTATGATAGTCACACAGAGAGAGAGAGAGAGAGGCAGAGACACAGGCAGAGGGAGAAGCAGGCTCCATGCCAGGAGCCCGATGTGGGATTCGATCCCGAGTCTCCAGGATCCCACCCTGGGCCAAAGGCAGGCGCCAAACCGCTGCGCCACCCAGGGATCCCTTTTTTTTTTTTTAATAAATTTTTATTTATTTATGATAGTCACACAGAGAGAGAGAGAGAGGCAGAGACACAGGCAGAGGGAGAAGCAGGCTCCATGCCGGGAGCGGGTAATTCCTCTCTTATGCCCAGTCTCTTACAGCTCAATTCTCAATCATGGGCAGGATACCAGTTTGACAGAGACTACTGATTACTCTCCAATATCAGTTTTACCCTGTCCTCAGAAGTAGAGTCCCCAACTTCCTTGAACACATGACAACTTGGAATTTTCCAGCCTGCCTCATAGGTGTGTGTGGCCTATAACAACCATGTTCTCACTGATGGTATGTGAGAGTCATATGTACAACCTCTGGGAATTGTCATCACATTTGGGGAGACTGCTTTTCTCCTTCCTCCCAGTGGGCTGCAATACAGAGGGGGTGGGTGCAGCTAGGACAGTCATGTTGGGCCCTCTGGTGCAAGCTACATGTTGGGTACAGCAGAACAGCAAGACAAAAGGATCCTGGATCTCTGATGACTTTGGAACCACCATATGAGCCCTGACCTGCTTACTCAGACCTGAGAGAAATTACATTCTTTCTCCTTTCAATCTTGTTTAGGAGAAACCTACTTCTTTCTTGCCTTGCTATTGTGGTTTTTTTCCTTACTTGCAGCAAACTAAATCCTAACTAATACATTCTTACTTTGACTCTCTTGAAGTTGCATAGCCTCTGGAAACAGTTCTTGTGCCTGGTGTCCCCATTGTAACAGTGCGAGGCAGCCTCCCTCCTATGAGTCCAGGAGGCCCATGGGGAAACTCACACATCCTCGTCCCTGCCACCAGTGAATATGCACAGTCCTGGCCCTCTCCTCTTCCTCAGTCCTGTGGCCTCAGCTGCTCACTGTTGCTTTTTTAGGCATGTGTCAGGCTTCAGATCTGACCCGGCTGAGCCCCCTTGATGGTTTTCTTTTGGGTTAAGGGGAAGAAAGACTTCCCCTCCCCTCAAATCCCTCCTAGGTGAGGGGAGGGAAAGGCCACAGTGATCTAATTCCTCTCCCCAAATAAATCTTCCTCCTCCAGCCTCTCCAACCACCTTCCTTTGTGAACAGAGGTGAGTGATTCCTGATGGTGACAGAACAGGCTTCATCATCTCAGTGTGCCCCACAGAGGGGGCCTGATACTTCAACTTAGGAAGTCTCACCTTGAGGCCTTAGTCAAAAAGACAAAAAAATAGAGAACCCCAAAGCATCCAATTTTAACCTGCTTTTACATCACAAATTGTAATCTCTGGGGTATTCTCTTTCAAGAGCTCCCTACGTGGTGGCTAATTCAGAATGGTTAAGGAAGGCATGCTTTCTTTACATCAGTAGTTCAAAATTTTTATGGTCACAAATACCTTTGAGAAGTTTATGGAAGTTGGACCTCAGCCTCAATCCTGTCTCCCAACCCCCCAAGCTATTCCAAGGACTCTTATACCAAGTCATGCAGAGGCAGGAGTTCTCAGAATGTGATCCAAGAACAGTTGATTCTGGTTATCTATTCAATGGTCTATGTGTGTAGTAACAGGTGGCAGAGCTGGGTTTCAAACTCTGCCCCTGAAGCTTCACTCCTAACTTCTTCTACCGACATGTAGATAAGGCCTCCTTGGGCCCTCTAGCCCAGCCCAGCCACCAGCTGGACACGTGTGGCATGGAGCTGAAGAACTGCCTGGCTAAGCCCACACATGTTCCTGACCCACGGCACCATAGAAATGAATTACTGTTTTAAGTTGCTAGATTTTGAAGTAGTTCAAGGCAGTACTAGAAACACTTTTTACAAAGAATATCCAGAACAATTAGAACTACTGAATACATGTGAGTTAAGATTTTCTGAGTGACGGCAGCTGGGTGGCTCAGTGGTTGAGCATCTGCTTTCAGTTCAGGTCATGATCCTGGGGTTCCGGGGATCGAGTCCCACATCAGGCTCCCCACAGGGAGCCTGCTTCTCCCTCTGCCTGTGTCTCTGCCTCTCTGTGTGTCTCTCATGAATAAATACATAAAATCTTTTTTAAAAAAAGATCTTCTGAGTGAAAATTAATAGTTGAGAAAAAAATAAGACAGGACTCATGGATACTTACCTCGGTCTCCAGCCACTCACCATCAAGTTACATATAAATCCCAGGTTAAAAAAAAAGGCAAATATCCCTTTCACAGATTTAAAGCAAGTGGGAATAATTTAAAATATTATTTTTATTGTTTACAAAATGTATTCAAACTCTATGTGCTATTCGACCTCAAATTGGTGGACTACATATGTATAATCTTTCACTGGTGGATGAAACCCAAAGTCCGAGATGTATTGCCATGGGGATCCTCCCACAAAGCTGGTGGGCATCTGATTGTATTTCCAAAGCATTAGGGGGAGGAGGAAAGCAGCTCCTGGAGTATTAGGTGATAAAAGGCAAGCTACAAAATAGTATATAGTATCTTATCCCACTGACAGACCCATTTGCTCCACAAATACTATGGAAGGGTCTCATGGATATAATGTTGGGTTGAAAAAATCACATTGGAAATGTATATGCAATATGTTTCTGTTTCTGGAGGAGGAGGATATATATGTATATTTTTAAAATAATGAAAACACATAAACATAAAAAATTTTAATTATTACCTACAGAGAACCTACCTGTAGAAGCTAGACTTAATATAACACAAGATAAAATTAAAAATTCCTAAAACCCAAAATCAAATGAAATAACTGAACCTAATTTTATGCACTATCAATGGAAACCTCACAGAGAAAAATTCTAAATGACCAAGTAATAATTTGACTATATTTCACTAGCAAGATACACTGTGTGAAGAACTGTTAAGGCCACAAGAGCATTAAACTCTCTTTAGCAGTCATATTGGTATTGGTTTTGCTATTGAGAGACTGTGGTGCATGCATTCTGAGATAGTAATTAGGTTGGTGTTGTTAAGAACAGGGAACTGGGAGTTTGGGTCTGGATATAGATGTATGATCGAGGAAACTAAGAAAAGCTTGTAGTCCTGAACTGAAAGCATTAGCATGAACTTATGATGTACCCTCTCTTCTTTCCTTCCTTCCTCTCTCCCCTCTCACCTCCTCCTTCTTTCTCTCATCTTTCTCAGCCGTAACCAGCAAAAAGACCTAGAAACAATTACCTGCTCAGTAGTAATCAGCATTCCTACCACCCAGATTGTGGTCTTGGAGCATCATTTCTTACAGAAAGAAAACTGTGCTCCTTGGAGAAATCGTTGAGTCCAGTCCTAGGACAGGGAACGTACATCCGGAGACTGGAACATCATGGCATGCCTGAGAGCAAGGAAGTTTTTTTTTTTTTTTTTTTTTTTTTGAGCAAGGAAGTTTTCAAGGGTTACTGGGTTTGTATCAAGAAGATTTGGGAACAAACTTGAATAGTTTCTCTTGGCCAAAGATGGGACACTTTGAGTATCAGGGAGATAGTAATGGTAATGGATTGGGACATATGAAATATATTTAATATAATATCCCCCCCAAAACTCATTGGTCCCCTCAGTGAGATCTCATTGGTCTCACTGAAAGGATGCTAGGGAAGTAACTCATTGTTTTGAAAACTGGTAGGTAAAGGAAAAGAATCAAGCACATATCCAGTCTTTACTAAGTGAAATATACCTCTGAGTAGCAAAACAGTTGATCAAGGGGGCTTTCTCTAAGTGGGTATAGCCTAACTAATAAATGAAGAAATGATAAAATCAGCATATCACCATTTTGTACCTTTTTACTGAAGGAATGGCTGCTGACACCACAGAGAGAAAGACAAGATGTATGTGCCTCCCACTGGAAGACCACAGCCACCCATGAATGAATCTTCTCATAAAAATCCAGCTTGAATCCAATCAAGACTTTAGATCTAACTGCAAGCTGACAGAAGATTCGGGGTACAGAGAAACATGATAAACTATACTAAGGAAACACAGTCAGCAAAGTTCTGATTATGGGAAACTAGAAGATGAATGTCCTGGCTCTTCGACAAATAAATTGCAAATTAAAAAAGGAGATAAGGATGCAGGAGATTGGAGGAGCTAGTACAGATTACAAGATACTTAACAGACCTATTAACTAATGTCAATTATTTGGATTCCAACTCAAACATCTAGGGAAAAAATTTATGAGACAGTTGGGAAATCTGAACACTGACTGCGTACTTAATGATAATAAGAGATTATTGTTACTTGTCATTGAGTGTGACAGTGGTACCATGGTTATAATTTTTAAAAAGAGTCCTTTTAGTGGTACATGCTGAAACATTTATGGGCAAAATGATACTTGTAAATCTGCAATTTGCTTCACAACAACCTAGGAGGGGAGAGTGGGTGGGAGTTACAGATACAAGATCAGTAATGAGGTGATAATTGTTGAAACTGAGTGATGGGTAGATGGAGATCCACTATGCTCTTCTCTCTTATCTTGTAATTATTTGGAATTTTCCATGACTAAAGTTCAAACAAGAGATTGTGTATGCTTGTGTATGTGTGTGTGCATTTGTCTAACTTTATATAGTAAAATGTCTAGAATACTAATTGGTATCAAGACATCCTTCCTGGGATGCCTGGGTGGCTCAGTGGTTGAGCATCTGCCTTTGTTTCAGGTTGTGATCCTGGGGTCCTGGGATCAAGTCTTGCATCAGGCTCCCTGCAGGGAGCCTGCTTCTCCCTCTGCCTGTGTCTCTGCCTCTCTCTGTGTGTCTCTCATGAATAAATGAATAAAATCTTAAAAAAAGAAAGACACTCTTCCCATCACATCTGGTTAAAGGGGAATAAACTAGGGGAGAATAATGCCTACATAGCAGCGTTGGGTGGTGGCATAATTTGTACCAAAGGGCTACCCCAGAGTAGGTGCCCAATCTAAATTTCCTCCTCTGGTTGATCAAGCTGGTCAAACTCAAACCATCAAACCTGTGGGGGAGAAGATCATGTTCTCATCTCACCCTCCCTGTCCCCACTTGATCATGAATCCAGATCATGGGAGTGGTGTGGTGGGGAAGGGGGTGGGGAAGGAGACACCTAGCTGAGTCTGTCCACTTTGCTCCTCTCTTATTGCCCTCATCCATTCCTCCCAACCTCTGTGCTTCCCCTTAGGGACCTGAAGAGACAGGTTAGCCAATGTCATCAGTCATGACACTGGTCAAGGTGTTCATTAGTTATTAGCTAATGTGTTCTCCCAGGAGGCCTGCTGTGAGAGTCCGAGGGTAGGGATTTCAGGAGGACTGATGGAGAGGGAACTCTGGGAAATGGTGTTGAAACATTCACATCAGAGGCTCTTCAGAGGCCGGGGTGTTTCCTTGGTGTTGGCCCCTGTGTGCCACTGGGTAGGAGGGGGACAAAGGGCTCCATAGCACCCTGTTAAGCTGCCACCTTCCACTCACCCCCACCTCTGCAAATGCCTCGTTCCTTCATGCCCTTGAATTTGCTGTCATGGCTTAGAGATCCCAAGGATGCCTTCAGACTTCCTCTTCCTGCTCCTCTCCCTGTCTCCTCATTCATGACCCCCACTCCTATTTCACAACCCTTCCTCTCTTGGTTTGGTGGACACTAGTGTTGGCTTTCTTTTGCTTCTACTTCTCTTCATGTCCTTCATGTCCATCCATACATGTTGGTGTCTCTGACGTTCCATCTCTGGTCCTCTTCCCTCTGCACGTTTCCAGGGAGGATGTCACACTCTTTCCAATGCCCTCCATCACTGGTGATGTCCCCATTTGCCTTGGCAGCCCCTGCCCCTCATCTCCAGGCACTCTGCTGACTCAGGTGTCCCCCCTGCTCCAAATGGAACATATCACTCCCCTTCCACCACTGGCTTTATGTCTGCTGCTCATCTTGGTTTCCTTGGTTTACTGCTCACTTGGGTGTCCTAGCCATGACTTCAGAGCTCCTTCTTGGTTCTTTTCTTTCTCTGACTTCCTATAGTCCTGTCACTTCTGCTTCCTTGCTCTCTCCACCCACTGCCATCAGCACTGTTGTCATCCTCCTTCTTTTCCTCCTCTCCATCAATTCCACCCCAGGCTTTCCTTCCATTGGTTAATGTCCATTCATTATTCCAAAGCCAGCTCTGGCAGTTGTCTCCTCTGGGAAAGTTTTCCTGACTGCTCAGAAACTTCCATTTTATCATGTCACAGCCTGGCTTCTGCTGTTAGGATAGAAGAATCTAGTCTCACTGAGGCATTAGTTTCTACAATCAGCATTTCAAGTGAAAACTCCATAAAGTCAAAATTACCCTTGAAGATAATTTTAGCCATGCAGCATTGGAATAGTTAGCTCTTTGGCTGAGCACCCAGTAGGACAATGTCTTATATTTAGGGTCCACAATGGACAAAATACAAACCTACCACCTACAAAGAGTCTTCTTTACACTAGAGACTCACACTAGAGCAGAGATTCTCACACTGCGAGAGGCAGAGGCAGACAGCATATTACACTTCCTTTCCTCAAGACTCAACGTTGAGAGCAGAGGTGAGAGCAGAGTTGTCAGCTTTGTTTAAATACTACCTTACCTCTTCTTCTCCAGTGCTGAACATGCAGTTGAACTTGCCAATGTCACATATGTGAATGGACTCTTTGTATTGTAGCTTCTCTGCCTTCCCTGCCAATTTTGAGCATCTGACTCAGGACTTCATTCTCAGGACTTAGAATGCGCTCCACCTAGGAGAAACAGAGGATGCAAGTTGAAGGGATTAGTGGTTTAACTTCAGGACCTCTCCAGAGATGGGCAATTCCAAGATGATGAAGTAGCACATCATGCCATCCGAACAAATGAAGTAGGCCTACTGGGTCAAGGTCTCTATTGGCTTATCAGGACCCTAACTGGAAGGAATGCTCCGAAGCAGAGCTCCCAAAGGAGAGCAGGGCCGAAAGGCTTAGGACTCCACATCAGCTGATGGGCAGGCGATATTACTTTGAAGCCTGTCCTGTGGCTGGACCCACTCATCGATGAGCTCTGGCCGTGTTCTGACTGCTGGTCTGCTGGCCTCTCTCTTCCCTAATCCAGGTTTAACGAGATGAGCGTCATTAAGAAAGGCAGGGCGGCTCTCCTTAAAGTGAACAAAGTGACTCTTCACAGAAGGACTGATTTTAATAACCCAGCGCAAGACCCCCTTTAAGGTACAGAATGATTCCGGCACATCAGTTAAGTGTTACACAAAACAGACGTGAGTATTCAAAATCAAAGGCGTTTTTCATTCATGTGAAAAAGGGATCAGTAAGCTGCATGAAAACTGGGGTGCGTAAAAGTCCCCAGGGCCTCCGTCCACAGCAGGAAAAGCTCAGAGCATATTGGGCCCAGGGGGAGGCAACCTTGGCCGCCCATAACTCAGAGATAGAAGGCGGCGATCTTTGGGCCCTGCCTGTGTTTCATGTGCGGGCTCCTGCCTCTGATCTTTCAGCGGCTGCCTAATTGCCAGTGACTGTTTCTGTGGACACAAGGGTCTGCGAAATGTGTAAGGCCTGCGTTTTTCCAGGGGAGACTTTTTCCTTTGCACATAAGCCAAAGATTCCTTCATACACAAATTCTTTCTTACGCAGGTCATCGGATTCTTATTCAGGGGACGTTGACGTGGAGTTCAGGGCGCACCGCTGAATGTAAATGTAGACACCATCCGGTAACTTGAGCGAGTGGACGCGCCGGTGGGAAGGCCGGCGATGCCACCAAGGGCCTGCCCCACGCTGCCTTCACACGTGGCCGCTGCACCTGACCTAGGGCTAGTAAATCAGCTGTTGGTTTTCCAGAGTGGCCGCGGCTTCACCCTCCATCATCCTCAGCCTTCGACCCCGGGTCCACTGCGACCAAGGGTACACACAGCGTATTTACTGAGCACCTGTTACGCGGGTCACAGGCACTAGTTCCAGTAGCCCTAGGAGCAGGCACTTTTGGTACCTCATTTTCACAGCGAGGAAACTAAATTTCATACAACACCCGAGATCACCGCGCTAGTAGACGGTGGGGCCAGGATTTGAAGGCAGGGAGCCTGGCTGTAGTCCTCGCTCTGGCCCGGCACCCTCGTGCCTCCTGGCAGATGGGTTTAGGGCTGGCTGAGCTTGGTGTTCAAGGGTCTGAGGGCAAATTCAGGTTTCGCAGAGTAGCCCGCCGTGAATGATTAGGGAACTGCCTAAGGGGATCCAGACACAGAATAGAAGCACATGTCTGGGTATTTGCATCCTTGACTTTATTTCAAAGGTCCTACAACATCTGTACTCTCAGAAACTGTGCCTGTCTCAATCTCTACAAATATTTACTCCTAGATTTTTGTAACATCTGACACTGAGTAAGGTAATTAGAGTAACTCTCCCTGTAGGCAGAGCAGGTAATGAATCACTAACAGCCTTCTGTTTCATTTTCTGGACTGGCGTTGGTATATTTCAGGTCCTGACAGATTGTAGATCTACTAGGGGAGTGGGGGGAAGGACCCAGAGTGATGGGAAGGAAGCTGTCCAGTTAACTCAGAAGGGCGGTTTGCTGCTGCTGAGATCCCTGCTCTGGGGACCCTACTGCCCATCTTCTAGTGTAGGAGGTACGTCAGCTGGCTAGGAGGGGGCTTAGGACCCCACTGACTTCCGGGGCCTTGGTGACCCACTCAAAGGGCAGAACAGTCCCTGCCACATGGCAGGCAGGCAGGCACAATGCTGAGGTTTGATTAGGTAAATGATGAAAATCAGGGTGCATCTCTGACCAAAAATGGCTTAGATCTTTTTTTAAAAAAGATTTTATTTATTTGACAGAGAAAGAGAGAGAGAGAGAGAGAGAGAAAGAGAGAGAGAGAGAGAAGAGGAGAGGGGAGGGGAGGAGAGGAGAGGAGAGGAGAGGGAGAAACAAGCTGGGGAGAGGGAGAAGGAGAAGCAGACTCTCCACTGAGCATGGAGCCCGATACTGTGGCTTGAACCTAGGACCCTGGGATCATGACCTGAGCCAAGGGCAGATACTTAACTGACTGAGCCCGCTAGGTGCCCCCCGAAAATAGGTTAGATCTAAAATACCAGGCTATGAGCAAATGTGGACAAAAATGGAGATTATAACAACCTTACTTTTTAATAATTGTAACATTATCATCAGATATGAAACAGCAGATTTTACAACTGGAATGAAACTTACTTTATTGATGACCAATACGACTGATGTCACTTTTATCTTCTGTCACTACTGGGACCTTGATGGCAAAACAAGGCTGTGTCATGCTAACATAGTAGAGTCACTCGGTTCCCCAGCAGCACAGTGGCCGTGTCTACAAGAACCAATCCACAGCACTAAACCTGAAACTGAGCTGGAATTGTTCTTGTTGGCTTTGCAGTTCAAACCACTTTCATTAGCATCGTCTGGTTCCGTGGTTCTCAACTGCGAGAGACGGTTGGCAGCGTCTGGAGACGCTCTTGTCACAGCTGGGGGATGCTGCTGGCATCTCATGGGTGGAGGCCAGGGGAGCCACTCCGCATCTGGAAAGAGTCGGAAAAGCCCAGCACCAGACTACCCCTGCGGGCCCCAGGAAGCCTTGCTCGCCGGAGGGCATCTGCTGACTCTGTGCTTGGCTTTGGAAGAGGGACTGTGTCCTCCCTGCGAGGACCCGCGAGGACCCGCGAGGACTGGGGTGAGCAGCCGGCGTCGAGACAGACATCCTGGCTTTCCCAGCAGTGACTTCAGAAGGGCCCACTTTTGATGCAGGCTCCGTTTGTGGGGCTGGCAGCAGCTCTGGTGGGCGGCGGGGGGCGGGGGGAGCTGCCGGGGGGAGCAGACACCTGAAGGCCAGAGCCCGCACCCAGCCCGCACCGAGCCCGCACAGGTGAGCAGCAGCAGCGCATCCTCCAGCGACTCTCGCCGTCCCCACCCGCGTCCTCCGTGCAGGCTCTCCTCCGGCAGGTGCAGGGGCCGGGGGATGCCGGGGGATGCCGGAGGGGGGGCGGTGTGGGGGTGCTGGGGGATGCCGAGGGGGCCAGAGGATGCCGGGGGGCGGTCAGAGGATGCCATGGGGGCTGGAGGATGCCAGGTGGAGTCAGAGGATGCCAAGGGGGTCTGGGGAATGCCAGGAGGGGCCAGGGGATGCCAGGGGGGTCAGAGAATGCCAGGGGGACTGGGGGATGCCGGGGGTGGGGGGCTGGAGCCAGCAGGAGGGGCAGGCCAATACAAGCTATGCCTGAGGAGTATAACACCAGCAAAAAAGAGAGGAAAGTGGGCGGCTAGTTCCCAAGAGGTGGGGTGCTTTGGCATTCCCGAAAAATCCAAAGTCTGGCTCTAAGGACAGGATCCAAAACTCTTCAGGTAGCTCACAAGGGTGGACCTCAACTTTTAGCTTGCATTGGGCTTGTTAAGACAGGGATTGCGGGGTCGCAGCAAATATCTACCAAACTCCCGGATGAGGGTGATGCTGCTGGTCCAGGGACCACACTTTGAGGAACACTCCAGTGGCCAGGCTACCCGACCCTCCGGGATCTGTCATTACTTAAATCCAGTTTCTTCAAATACAGCGTTCATAGGAGTCACCAAAGTACAGCAGATGCAACAAGGCTTCACTCACGTTTCTTTATATTAAGAACGTGAGTATAAACTTCACCCCAGCATCCAACACAAAAGAATTTGGATCCCTCATCTGTTTAAATATATTCAGACCATTCCTTGCCTCTATCAACGTGAATGATTGGGACTTAACCAGACTTAAAATTTATTGTGCATAGAATTAGAGCTATTACCTGGATTGAAAAATACTTTAACTCCTCTGACCGTGGTCTGAGATCTTAGCCTCGTGAGTGAACATGTGAGTTTCTGGTTGTTCTGAGACCTTCTGCCCTGATATCCTGGTCACGATAGATCTGATTTGCTGAAGCAAATCTCTTAATTGCTCCTGGAGCCTGTGTCTGAGGTCCCAGTGAATAGCTTGATTTTGGCAACAAACAGCGTATACTTCCGGATTACCACTTGTTGTTTTTCTTTCTTCAATTAAAAACTGCCTAAACTTAAAGCTTGACTTTAATTTCCCACCAACTTGGCCCTGTGGGGGCTAATATAGAAAAACCCAACTTTTGTTCAGCAAATGAAATAAAGTGTTTTCAAGACACATATGGAGTAAATATGGATGGTAAAGAGGTGCTACTTTTACAGTCACTTTTCTGACCATCCGTTTCACAAATTATTTACAGGTCTCTCAGAAACGGGCTTCTCTGTTACTCAGGAGGCCGAGGTGTATGGGCCCAGCCACCAGCCCTAATGCTCATTCTCATGTGACTCATTACGGCAAATAGACGTGTTGGGCCCAAATGCTCTGAAGCAGCTGAAAACTATCCCATTATGTAGCACCCAATCAAGGCCTTTTTCTTCTCTCTTTTGAAATCCGTTTCTTGACTCTCCCCACATGGAAGCGTTTTGAGAACTGGTTCTGAGGGCTCCACGGAGCTATTCCGGGACTCCCGTGCCGCCAACAGGCCTCACTTTGATGTCTGTGGTAAATGGCTGTTCCGGGGAAGTGCGTTCTCTAACCCTCCCACCCTCCTGCCTTCCTATCACCACCAACCCAGGCAGTTTGTGCAAAACCCTACAGTTTCCGCACTTGGTCCCAGTTTCCAAACTCCCTCTTCCAAAGCAAACTCAGCATCTGCCTGTCCTCTTTCCCACGAAGTGGTACTGGCTATGGACTGTCCCAGCAGCGCTGTGGGGGAGAATGGTATCAAAGAAAACATGACAAACATCTGTGAACATCTGTTAGGTGCCACTGTGCTGAGTCCTTTGGATGTATTATCTCATTTAATCTTAAAAAGGCCCTAGGTGTCAGTATCATTCCCATTTTGAAGATGAGAGAAACCAAAAAATGAGGCAACTAAAAGAATGAAGACAGTTGTGTTCTATTTGGGGTAACAAAGCTATGAAGTTAAGAGACAAACACAGATTTAGAACCTGTGTCCTTTTTTAAAACTTAAAGTATACCATACTCAGAAAAATGGAAAATCCTGTGTATATAGCTCAATGGATTTTCATAAAATAAACACACCCATGTAACCAACACTCAATCCATCCCCCCCCGCCCCCCGCCAATACTACCAGCAAACTAGAGGCCTTCCTGCTCCACTCATTAGCCACCCACTCTACAGACAGGAACTATTATTGTGACTTCTTAGATTTTGGATTAGTTTTGCCTATTTTTGACCTTAAATGGAACCACTACAGTATGTATTGTTTTGTGTGTGCGTTTTTTTTTTACCCAATATTACAGCTGTGAGATGTATCTATAATAGTGTTAAGTTTTTTCTTTGCTGTCTAGTGTTCCATGGTGTGAACATACCAACATTTATCCTATTGCTAGTGGGCAGGGATTATTTATAAACCGGGACCACTATAAATAATGCTGTGGGAAACATTTTGGTACATGCCCATTGGTGACATGTATGGATATGCGTCTGCTGGGCATACATACACCTATGAGGGAGATTGCTGGGTACGTTCAGCTTGAGCAGACACTGCTAGTATTTCCACCTGTGCGTTCCGAGTTGGCAAATGCCTTGAGGACTATTGTGTCCCTCCAAAACTCCTATGTTGAAGCCCCAGCTTCCGATGGGACTGTGTGTGGAGGTAGAGCCTTTAAGGAGGTGATTAATGTTAAGTGAGGTCACAGGAGCCATAATGTGACAGGAAAGGGAATTCTTTCAAGGAGTGGAAGAGACACTAGAGCTTGCTTGCTCTCCTCATGCACATCAAGGAAAGGCTGTGTGAGGACACGGTGGGAAGGTGACCATCTGTGGCCAGAAAGGAACAGAGTCCTCACCAGAAACCAAACCTGTTGGCAAGTACTCTGATCTTGGACTTCAAGCCTCCAGAATGGCAACAACATACATTTCTGTTGTGTAAGCCACCTGGTCTGTGGTATTCTGTTGTGGCAGCCTGAGCAGACTCATAAAAGGGAAAGGTGGTAGAGAAGTTGGGCTCACCTCAATGAGCTTTCTTTCTACTTGGGATGTTGGCCTTTCTTGTTTGGGTGTCTGGGCAACTCTGAGCTCACGGTTTTGTCTTCCAGCTCTTGTGCTCTGCCAAAGCTCAGGTCAGGGCTGTGGCCTCTCAGGCGCTTTGGTGTGGCTTTTCAGTCTCTTGTCCTTGTGCCACTTCCAACATGGCAAATCCTTGAGGGGAAAAGGGCTTCGAGGGTGGCCTGAAAAAGTTTACTCTATCATTACCTAAAATAGGAATCTAATTGGTAGTTGTTAAAACAAGGAACTTACAAATAACTTGAAAAAAGAAAACCATAGCAGGACGAACTCAACAATTTTGGCCACTTCATATTATGGTATTTCTCAAACACCTATTCAAATGCTGTATCTGCTAGTTTATAGAAATATCGACCCGACACAATTTTTTTTCCTCAAGGATGTCTCAGTTTGGAACACGCACTTTCTAATCTTTGTTAGAGAACTGAAAACTTCCTAGAAGGATAGAGAACTCTCCTCAAAATTATCAGAGTTGCCTGGAATGGTTTCTGGGAAAAAAAAAAAAAAAGATATTAAAAAAATATAACCATTCACTTGATCTTTCTCATGAGTAGATGTCAAGATACCAGAACATAAATAAAAGTTTATTTATCTTTTAGGTCACATCCATTTGTGAATCGCATTCAGTACAGGAACAAGACATTGCATCACTGTCCGTGTTGGCAGCATATATCTCCCAGTGCCCGTGGCTCACTGATCAAGGCTGTGTGGTCCATCCCTAGTGTAAGAAAGCCTCCTCATCTTTCTTCTTTGAGGGGGTACATTCAAAGGAATTACAGAAGGAGACGTGGTCCTCAATCCCCTCTACTATCCACTGTGTTGGAACTACCGGTTGTTCTCTTTAAATAATCACCTTTTCTGTCCTTACTCATTGTATTTGGACAGTTTTAACCGGGGGATGATGTTCATAGACTGCAGCTCCTGGAAGAGCAGCTTGCAGGCATATGGGATGCGGAGGGAAGACACATGGCATGATGACTTGCAGTAATGGCACCTGAAACCCAAATCAGTACATGTTAGAGGGACGGTGACTCGGCAACGAAGCCCTGCATATAGAAGTAAGAATTTTCTCTACAAAGTTTTACTGCCATCCTATCAGTCTATTCTATTCATTGGGGTTCAGTCCTGCCTGCTACCAGATATGTACATTGTGCCCCCTCCAAGTCTCCCTCAGTCCCCAAAAAGCAGCATCCAAGAAGCAAAAGGAAAAACAAAACACCTATCACTCCTGCAGTTTTAAAAGCGTGCAATTTCATTCAGTTACTACCATGTTTCTAGATCTTTCTCTTTACAATGCAAAACATTTTCCAATTTACTTGTTTTGAGTGAGGCCCAGAAATCTGAGCCGTCTTGAAGTCACTCAGACTTAGACTTTTTCATTGTTGAAAACTTTGAAAATCAATTCAATCTCCAAGTATTTGATAGAAATTTATTATATTATACTCTTCAAGGCATGATTTTCAACAATTACAATTTCATCTGTCACTGAGACACTTTCAGTGTGATGAGGAACACAAGGCTTTCATATAGAATGTGGTGGCCATCAAATGTTATTTATTTTTCCAGCACTCTTCAAGCTTGGTTATTTCAACTAGTAGAAGCTACTGTACTTACAACATGCTCTCCCTGTGTGCATATATTTCCATCAAATCCCTACAAAAGCCTGTGCTCCTGATCAAGACATGTCTATTCCAATTAGAATTTTCTTTTCTCTTCCTTCAGGAAGAGCCAGGGAACCGAACTTAGTTCTTAATTAATGGCTACAACTAATGAAGAGTCTCCCCAGGGAGAAAGCAAACTATCCTCTCAGGTTTCAGACCAAAATAGGACCTCACCCTACACCTCGAGTCTGGGGCAGCTAAGGCTCACAAACAGATGTCCCAAAAAGAGTCACTAAAATGTTCATAGTGGTCATCTTTGGGATGAGAATTAATGTGACTACTTACATTTTTTCTTTATTTTTTTATAACACTGAATACCTTATAAAGTACAGGGATCATTTATAAAATCACCAAAATCAAGCTTTTAATATTTTAGAAAAGAAAAGTACTAAGATTTTGAGTGTGGTGTGAGTGACGCTACAGATGTGAGCTTCTTGAGAAGGGACAGGGGAAAGATGAGCCGGCACAGGCCTGTGCCACCAGTGTGGTCCCCGTGGAGAATTGAGGACACACAGAAAGTGCTGGGTCCCATCAACAGTACTAACACAAACATGGTGAAAGACTTCTTCCTAAAAGATTGCACCTAAAGACCTCTTAATGCATTATCATTTAAGAACTATGTTTTTAATGTGTCTGGTTGACTTAATTTATTCAGGAATCATGTTCATGCTTTAATTAGATTGGAGAAATAGTTTTAACTGAAGCAACTTCTTGCTGGTTCTGTCTATAGTACTCTGCAACTTCAATTCAAGCTTTCTAAAAATTTCCATACGTGCTGGTTTCATAATCCAGGAAGCCCTCAAACCTTCTCTATTATTAAATATTTCTCCATCATTTAAAGTGTTCCAATGCATATACCTACATACACACATACATAGAAATATATATACATATACACACACATACAAATTACAAGCCCTTTGGTTACCTTACCCTGTGTCTGGAACAATTTCAAAAGGAAGAAGCTTGACCCAAAACAATAAAATAAACTGACTTTTTAGGGCAAAGGCAGCAAAAGAAGGCAGCTGTGGTTCCACATGAGAAATGACTGTCCAGGGAAACGTCCTCTATGAGCTAATTATCTTAATAGGGATTTTCTTTTCTCTGCAGTTTTCTTCCGGACCTCTCTTTTGTGACTTATGCCCCTCACGTCTACTGCTGAACAACAGTCTTGCTGTAAACATCCCCATAGCAATGCCTTACTAATGTGCAAATCACTGACAAAAGGCCAGTTTCAAGGTTCTGAACTGCTCTAATTACTCAGCCTCCATTGTGCTGTTCATTAAAGAGCGACTTCCTCCTACACACGCCCGTGCTCCCCCGACACTGCCCAGCACACACGCCCAGGTAATGATGGAAAGGCACAGCATCATTATGCTCCTCTGCCAGACAGCCGCACACAAGGAGGCTGTTAAGACTACCAGACTAGATTAGGATTTTTTTCTGTTGGCAACAAGGGTACAAGCGGGCCACTCAAAATCAGACACACTACATCCAGGTCTGTTTAATTACAGAGAATACCCTTAAACTGTGTAACCTGATTTAGCCCTCTTTCAAAGGATTTCAAATATAATACACATGACACACATGAGCTTCAAAATCAGGCACTGCCATCACATGATCTCTAAATGAGACAGAAATGAAGCAGGAAAGAAGGTAAGAATTTAACAGAATAATATTGAGATCAATTACTGCCTTCATTAGTTTCCCTGAAGATTCAGTGATAGAGAGGGCAAGGTTGTCAAAGTACGTGAGAGAATCTGGTCTATTGCTTTCTCTTTCTCTCTCTTCTTTGGGTGGGGGGCACAGGAGAAAATGCAGGGAGGATGGAGAAGGAAAGGAAATCCATTCTGAAGTTTCTTGATCCCTATTTTTAATAAAATGGTTCTTCTGTACCATCTTTTCAAAGCAAATGACTTAAAAATCCTTGTGCCAAATCTGGAGATGCAAGCACAGTGGCATTGGTCCCGGGCACCTTCCTATTACACTGTGTGGCCGTTGTTACACAGCCAGGACAATAAAACACAAATTCAATATGCATTTCAAAAGGCGAATAGAATCTCCGGATTGAAATCCCCACCCCAGTCACTGATACAAGAGCCAGTCTCATGCTTAGAATCATATCACTTGTCTCTGCAACCTAATGAAAGGAATGAGCTGCAAATGGCCACCTCTTGTGTTCGTTTTTAAATGAAATGATTTCTTCATGGACAAGTCTCATCAACTCTTCTACGCAAAAACCCACTGAATAATTGGCTAAAAGGTCTGTCATTTACCAAGCAAGGCATATACTATATTTGAAGATGCTTGCTCACTCTGGCTCTTGATTTGCTTTATTCAACCAAGAAACTGGAGGCCTAGGGTGGTAGGGCTGAGAAGGAGGCTTCACTGAGGGGAGACTCAGCAGGGGAAGGTGGCCCAGGTAACCTTCAAGCCCTCGAACTCTGGCAAGGATTGCACAACTGGGCCTAATTTTCTCCTCCAGGGGATGATGCATCCCTGGGGAGAAGAGGCTCTGGGAGGTCAGGAGAAGGCTGACTAGGGAGTCAAGGCAGCTTCCTGTCCCTGCGGACCCACTTCAGACCTCATTAGACCTCATCTCTGGTAGGAAAGTAAGTGGAGATGGTAAGCTACAGGTCCTCCTGCCAACAGGCTCAGTCAGGGTCACAAGAGGTGACTAACCCAAGGCACGGTAGCTGTTCCTCAGTGCAAGGAACACCTTTTCTCCACTTAAGAGGTGTAAAGATGCTCTGTCTACACAAACAAAACCAACAAACATGTAGCTTCATCTTTTTAAAAAAAATAAATTTAAAGATTTTTTTGAGAGAGAAAAAGAGCAAGAGAGCACAAGGAGGGGGAGGGGGAAGGAGAGGGAGAGAGAAGCAGGCTCCCACTGAGCAGGGAGCCCCTGCAGGAGGGCTTCCAATGTAGTTGGAATGAACTAGAAGGTAAATTCCCTGTGAGCAGTCATTCATGTGTCTTATTCACCACTGCACTCTGGGCCTGGAAGAGTGCCTGGCACTCAGCAAACTCTGTGTGTTGAGTGAGTGCCTGAGACAGACCTAGGCTCTGCTATCATGGAATTCATGGTGTAAAACAGCTTGCTGTTCAGCTGGAGCACAGACAAGGGGCCAGGGTGTCAGGTCCTGGTCCTGGTCACCAATGTGCTACGTAACCTGCACAACATACCGGGCTCTCTGGGTTTGAAGTTAAATAAGTGCATTCAACAAAATGTTCTCTAAAAAGTTCTAGTTACAACATGCTGTACTTCTCATATCTGACAATGGATCTGCTAGCAATTTTTTTACAGGTAAACAGTGATAAAAGGTGTTTGAAAAAATATTAAAAAGACAAAATCAGGTGCGTAATTGGCTCAGTTGGTTGAGCGTCTGCCTTTGGCTCAGGTCACGATCTGTGGGTCCTAGGATCGGGTCCCAAGTCCTGCTCAGCAGGGAGTCTGCTTCTCCCTCTGCCCTTCCCCGCTACTGCTTGTACTAGTTCTCTCTCTAACTCACTTGCAAAATAAAATCTTAAAAAAAAGAAGAAGAGCAAGTCCATACTCCTTGGGTATTTAAACTCTAGTGTGTAGAAAGCAGAGCATTAGGCAGACAAACTAAACAGATACATATAAAATCCCCAGTTCTAGGAGTGCGTGGATGGGGCAGTATGGGTAATATGTGGGTGGGATCTGGGGTCGATTCCTGAGCTATGATTTAAGAGGCAAGGTGTGCGGTACAAGAGGCATATGGCACCCACTTACCAGCCAGAATACCCCAGAAGTCCACACTGCCCACAGACATCAACTTCAAAGGCATCACTTGAAATCATCAATCTCTCTAGTAGGAGCATGCTGGCTCCGTAGCCGATTAAACAGTCACGTTCCATTTCTCCAAGACGCAAACCGCCATCACGAGACCGACCTTCAGTGGGCTGCCTTGGAGACAAATCAGACAGATGTGTCATTATTCTGCTGAACCAACAAAGGGCAGCATCCCGTCCTGGCCAAGCACACGAGGCTCCAGAGCAGGCTCACCTTGGTTCAAATCATTCACGGGACGGTAACCTGAGGAGCTGCTCAGCCTGCCCCTCAGCCGCATCTGTACAACATAGGATGTAAGGCTCCCAAAGAGCCATGGGAGGACAATACTAGTGGCTGCTACTGTTATTAAGTGGTAGTAAGAAGTCATATTATGTGATGGAATAATAAATCAACATATCATCATACTACCACCATCATGATACCGTTACTGTTATTGTCCTCACATCAGGGAAGAATGTCTTTGGAGTATTTTCAGAGATGTTTCAGTTCTGTTGTCTGAAAGTGGAGAAACTATACAGAAGAGAGCGTGGAGGAAGCCTGGGTCCCCCAGTAGTTGTTGGGGCTCCAGTTACTGAGAAACAAACATGGAAAGAATCAAATGGATTTTTTTAAAATTTGGAATAGATCAGGAATCACATGGAATCAGACACTGTCTGAGCTGTCCTTCATGTATGAACATGTTCCATTCCTCCTCAGACGGGGGTGAGCTGGGAGCTATGAGTCCCCTGAAGAGCTTCCCTGTGGCTTATGTATCTGCCGTGCTTGGGAATCCTTCAAAAGGATTCCAGGGTGCAGGGACAATCAGGGGATTCTGAAACAGCACAGGCAGCCCTAGCCAGGTAGTGCTGACACAAACTATTAAAAAGGAAAAGAGAAAAAAAAAAAACAAAAAAAAAAAAAAGAAAAGAAAAAATTGAGCTCCCTGGCTAGTTGATTTTTTTTTTTAAAGATTTTATTTATTTATTCATGAGAGACAGAGAGAGAGAGAGAGAGAGAGGCAGAGACACAGGCAGAGGGAGAAGCAGGCTCCTAGCAGGGAGCCTGACGTAGGACTCCATCCCAGGTCTCCAGGATCAGGCCCTGGGCTGAAGTTGGCGCTAAACCGCTGAGCCACCAGGGCTGCCCTGGCTAGCTGATTTTGTTTTGTTTTGTTTAATTTTTATTTATTTATGATAGGCACGCAGTGAGAGAGAGAGGCAGAGACACAGGCAGAGGGAGAAGCAGGCTCCATGCACCGGGAGCCCGACGTGGGACTCGATCCCGGGTCTCCAGGATCGCGCCCTGGGCCAAAGGCAGGCGCCAAACCGCTGCGCCACCCAGGGTTCCCTCAAGCTTGCTTTAGATTTAAAAAGGTAAACAGGGCGTATGCCAACCCATGCTGAAATTTTACCTTTTGTTGTTGCCAAAGTTATATTGGGAGCTCAATTTAAGTTGTAGATTATTCTTTCAAAGACAATCTACGTGTGAAAAACTTACAAATGATCAAAATGAACACACTGTAGTGGAAACTTCATCACTGAGCACAAGGGCTGTCTTTATCTGCTGACAGAATACCTGGGATAGGAGAGGAGTCCCTCCATCTGTGGCCATTGGACAAGTGAAGGTGGCTAGATCACATGTGGGCAGAAACCAAAACTTGGATTAAATCAATCAAAAAAGTGGGCGGACAAATGCACCCCTGGTAGTCTTCCCACAGAATGCACAGAAGTAATAACTCTGTACACAACAAAGTACAAAATAGAAAATAACTGTTTGACACTCATTCCTCTGGAATAGTTTTTGGATGTTCTAACTGAAACGGAAGCTCCAGAGGGACAGCGCTCAAGGGACAGGAACACCTAAACCAAGTTGGGTCTCACTGCTGGGTCACTAGGGTCTTGAGAATCTTGACTTCACTTCCCTCTTCTGCAATTTGGACCACACACAGCATTTCAACAGGTATGTGCATTTACTCAGTTTTAAATGGTCATGGAACTGAGTCATCCATACCTCTCCCTTGGTTTAAAAAAGTAAAGTCAGACACTGACTGCTTCGCCCTGAATCCCTTGCCCTATATGGAACATCGAGCCATGATGAGTGCAAGCAGGCAGGGACCTGGGCAGTTATGGAGCATCCCCCATGGATTGGCACCATATACATTCCGTATCTGAACATCTGACTGTTCCCCACACGCTGTGAAGTGGGCATTACTGTCACCTCTTGACGTATGAGAAAAACTGAAGCTGTGAGAAGCTAAGTGATCTGTCCAAGACTTGTGGTAAAGTTACGAGGCAGAGGTGAGTTCACATCCATGTCTATCTGGCCTCAAGGCCTATGCTCCCTCTCCTGGGAGCAGTTCCTCAGCCTTGGCACGAACCTCATACTGAGCTGGGTCATTTCCTGTGGTGCAGGCTGCCCTGGGCACTGTAGGATCTTCAGCAGCTTTCCTGGCCTCCACCTACCAGGTGCCAGTAGCTCCCTCCCCACACCTCTAGCTGTGACATCCCAAGATGTCAAATGTCCCCTGGGAGGCCAAAGTGCTTGTGGTGGAGAACCAATGCCCTGAAATATGCTTTTCTAGCCAGAAAATGTAGTACCCAGAACACACGAAACTTAGCATTTGTGATTCCCTTCCCAACATTTATACCCAACCATTCATTAACATACAACACTGTGCTTAGAGTGGAGAATACACTGGTGAATGGGGCACACTGGACCCCAGTGCAGGATCTTCTGCTCCAGTAACAGAAGTTTTAATAAATGACAGCTGTGGCTTGGGCTCCCAAACACTGTATGTTTGTGTTTTCTGTGTATACGAGGGAGCATGCAGGTGTATCCATGTGTGTAATGCGGTGGGTCTGTAAGTGTGTCCACATTCTCATATATGAACCTCTTTGAATAAGATGGTCTATGCAGACAGGTACAGTCAAGGACTATATTCAGCGACTACTGACAGGACCAGTGAGGGGTTTGCTCTCAAGCCTCTGGAATGATTCTGAATCAGCCGCTATTGTTTCATGCTAAGCAGACACACAGCATTCCTGTTGATGTCTAACACTCCAAATTTTGACATTTCTAGGAAACCAAAACTTCGCTGAGTCTGCTTATTGCTGCATCTAGGAAATGCAAGATAGACTTGGCTGCATTATAAATTCTGTAACTGCCCTTCTCTTACCTGGTGAGAACAGCTCGTGGCCCCCGGGCTCGGGCATGCATCTTATCCAACACCATGTGCTTCAGTTTCTGATAGTACACCGGGCCAAAATAGATGTATGCTTCTAAGGGCTCGCTGAAAGAAATGTCAGAGTTTTGGGCTAAGAAATCAGGTTTGGGTTAAGAAGAGGTAGCCTTTTCCAGGACCCCTTACTGGCAGGGCCTGGTTTGTTCCAGAACGGGTTCATGAGTGACTGGGAGGGTGATTTTCAGTCTGCATGGAATGAGAAGGCTATATCTGAAAATAGAAACACACCATAGATATATCAGAAGACCTACTGTTTCATTAATAAATGAAAACTCAAAAGGTTGTGAATAAGTACGTACAGGATGGTCCTTCCTTCACCCCTACCCCCCACCCAGGTCCGGCCACCAGGCTTTCTTGCCTGGACCCCCACAGACAGCCCTCTGGCTGCTCTCCCTGCCTCCGTTCCTGTCCCTCAACAATCTGTTTTTCACAAAACAAACCAGAGTGACTCCTAAAATGTAAATCACAGCAAGTTATTCTTCTGCTCTAAATTCCATATGGTTTCCTACCACTCAGAATCCGTATCATCCAAATTTTCTATCACACCATAAGGTTTAATATAATCTGCTTCTTGCCCCTCTCAGACTCACATCCTATTCCCTTTCCCCATTGTTCATTCTGCTCCAGTAATACCAGCCTCTTCATTGCTCTTCAAACATAGCAAGCCTGTCTGCCTCAGGGCCTTTGCACTTACTATTTGTAAAACATTCTTCTACCAGGTATTCACATGGCTGTGAAACATTTCACCCCCAGAGACTTCCTGTTCCCTTATCACCTTATGTAAAGGAGTGCTCCTCCCACCCCACCATCAGTGTGCCCCCACATTGTCTCAACTCTTACCTTGGTTTTACCTTCAGAGCACTTGTCACCACTTGATATTATAACATACATTTATTATTTCCCCGATTATTATAGGTCTTCCCCATCACAGATGAGGAACGCCTCAGGATCAGCACTTTGTCTCCTTGGTCACTACGGCTCTAGCAGCAGTGACCCTGCCTGGCACAGAATTGGTGCTCAGTAAATGTCTGTTAGAACGCAGCTGACTCAATGAATCCTTAGAAAAACTGTAATAAGGGTTATAAAAGACGGTGACTATTTCAGTGCTCTGACAGAAGAAACCTTTCTCCTTTAGTCTGGAGCAACAGCAGGGGTGGGGGGGAGGTTGGTGCCTCTAAGAAAGTTTAACTGCCCCACAACCTCCTCAAAAGAAGGGGAGAAGTTACCATGTGCCACCTGCTCCATATAGCATCAGGGGAGGGAGCCACTGTCCTTCCTATCTTGAGGATGAAGGCACAGGCACAGAGAGTCTGAGGGGTTAATGAGAGCTGGTGAGCAGGGCAGCATGTCTAGGGCTCTCCCAGCCGCGCTGGCCCAGCTCAAACACTGTATGTGCACGTGTGGGCCATGGCACCAAGAAGGAGCGGAAACAGCAAAGGCCACGAGCACCATGCGGAGGCCCCTGCGCCCCTGCCTTACCTCCTAGCACCCTCAGCACCACCAGCACCAGTATCTTGGCCTCCAAGCCGCTGTGCCAGTAAGGGATGGCCAAATTCATGGGGACACAGAAGGGACTGCAGGGCACAAAAGACGGAGTGTCGGGAGACATGACCCCTGTCCCAGCTCTGTCATGCAGTCCTTATGTGACCTCCTTATCCCAAGTTTCCTAGTTGTACAAGGGGGTCAGAGCAAGGTCCTTTCCATCTCTGATCATCAATGATTCCAGTCCTCCTCGGTGTGGCTGCTCCTGGTAGACTCACCTAATGCCATCCATCACCCACTGAAGAGAGGCGTGTGCAATTTTCCCTTCTAGTTATGCTCAAGAATTTGGCAAGGGGTGAAGCTGGTGGGTGAATGTGTTTGCAAGCCCTTTGGGAAAACTTTCAACTCACAAGCTACACTACTATTTCTCAAACTTTGCCCCTGAGACAACTGGCAGACATGAAATACTAGCTAGGGCACAGAGGAAGGTGGTGTAGACAGAGCCTAAAGTTATCTATGGGAAGCAGAGCATAACCCATCCAAATTTTTCAGTAAAACTACGTTCAGCAGGCCAAACAAATTCATTCATTGTTCTGTACACTTTTTGGTCAACTTCTGCATTATTTCTGGATGAGGAACAAAACCAAGACCATGTTTTGCCACGGCAAATGCAAATTTTGAAGTGGACCTCAATTACTTCAATGAATCACTTTTGAAATGGACCATTACTCTCTTCCTGTAATGTGATTTTCTAGAACACCTAGGTATGACACACCTAAGGAAATCTATGTTACCACAGTTCGGACAGAACATTTTAGAGACCACTCAATATTTTTAACAGATACCAATTCTGACCATTTTAATCCCACCTGGATAATCTATGTGCAGCACCAAATCAAGTCCTGGGTTCTTACATATACTTTCAGGCCCAGTTTCACTTGTATACAAGCAGTTTGAAGCATCAGAAGAATGGTATAAACACTATGTCCCAGAGTTTTATCTGGCACAAAACACAATGTGTGTCTTAACTTAAGAAACTGAGTTGATCCTTTAAAACCATGTGTGAGTCAAGTTTCAAAAGTCTGTCATTTACGAGAATTTCAGGGATCTCTGGTTCTCCCAAGTTAATGGGAGGAGCAAGCGCTCTGCCCGTGAGAACATTCTTCCCCTTGTGCAGCCTCACCTCCCCTTGGAAGGTGTCAAACTCCCCTCTACAAGAAACAGTCTTCAAATGGGCTACTCTTTTCACCTTTTGTACCTCTGCTGGAACACACTCCACTTCACAGAGGTGTCCTAACCCATTCTCTGCCTCCATTTTGGTGAGAGCTGTTTGTACTGATTTGTTTTCATTTCTTTATTGAATAAATATTTATGGAGAGTCTGCTGTGTGCAGACACAGGAAATAAAACAACCAACAAAACAAATGAGCCCTGCTTTCACGGAGGAGACAGGTAATGGTATTAGTACTATTACACAGGGTATTTGATAATGATGCTAGAGAGAAAAATAAAGTAGGAAATGGGCAATACAGAGTTGTAGTTTCAGATTAAGGAGTCAGGGTAGGCTCTGCTAAGAAGGGACTCTTTTTTGTCTTAATTTTTAATAAGTCTAGAAACAAATATCATTGGTTAGCTCCACAGCTTAAGGACCCTATTCTATTTGCCATTATATACTTAATGCCTAGCACATGTTAGATCTTTCACACACCAGTGAATGAATATGCAAATGTCAGGTCTCAGGCTATCTGAGCACAATTTACCTGATATTTGTCCTATTAATGCAGAGAAAGTTCAATAGTTATGGGATTTTGCATTATATATAATTAAAAATTGTATAGAAAATCTATGTTGGTAAATTAAGTCTTTTCTCCTTTTAAAATGATTGCCTCACCAGTAAAGCACCACTCCTTAATTTATCAGTTTGGTGAATTTGGATCCCCAATCCCCTTCCCCGCCCCTGTCACAGTTTTATTGAGATATAATTGACATATAACTGTGAACAAGTTTAAAGTGTGCTATGTGTTGATTTGATATGCTGACATAGTGCAACATGATCACTGTAGCATCAGCTAACACCTCCACAGCAAATTTAGATTTTCTTGTGTCCGATTTCTTACAAGAGTGAAGCTCATCTTAAGGTATACCTTAAAGACTCTGACTTCTTATTCTAATAAAATCAAACTTTTTCTTAAAAATGTCTACAAATGTACTTACCCTGTAATGCCAGATGTCACAAAGTCTTTCCCCAAGTAGTTATAACCATGGCGAACGAGGTCTTCACACACATCTTTCACTTTGCTGCCTCCAAACGCAGTGCCATAGTGGAACCTCCCGTCCAGCACACCAGCCTTGCCCGCCAACAGCTCAATCAGCTTTCCCACCTGGGATGGAACAACCCAAGTGAGCCCCTTCCTGTGGTGTAGAAGATCTATTTATTTAGCTGTGGCCGACTCCCCCCAAAGACTGTGATATTACTACTATTAATAAGAGTGATAAATTAATAGTGGCAAGTATATATTGCTCTCTTAACGTGTGGCCTTAAGGTTGACATGTGGGACCCAGGTTTGTGCCCCCAGAAACTGAGACAGGCAGTTACTTCCCTCCCTGTACACGAGGGAGCTCAAGTATACACAGGTTAAGCAGCTTTCCCAAGTCATATAGCTGCTAAGTGGTGGAGCCAGACTGCCAAACAACAACCATGGAAAGGGAGATCCACTAGGGTCAATACAAGAGGCTCTCTTTGCCGTGGGCTAAGTTCATCCCTCAGAAGACAGCTCTCAAAGGGAAGGGCAGACCTGCTCCGCACGCGAGCCCTCCATAGGGAAGAGTAACCCAGCACAGTTGGGGGAACCTAGTGATGTGGCAAGAGGGTCAAAGGCCCTTTCTAAAAATAAGTTTCAGGGTCACATGGCTAATACTTCCTACGAACCCACTGCTGCTTTCTTCCTTAAAGCAGTACCTTTGAGAAATGTACTGACCGTCATTCGTGATGGGAAGCCGTGTGGGTTCATTATGATGTCCGGACAGATGCCAGAATCACAGAATGGCATGTCTTCCTGCGGGACGATCAAGCCGCAAACACCTGGGGAAGAGAAGATCTCATGCCATGTACAGCACGTGTGGAGAAGAGATGACTATGGTACTTAATTGGAATCTCCCCCTGCTACCTTTATCTCTGTCTCTGTGGTCTCTACCAAGAGTAACAAAAGCAATTTCCAGCAATAAAGCATTTGAAAATGGCATTTCATTGCAGGGAGGCATTGCAGCCTGCGGACCCGACTGCTAGCATGACACAATGATGGTGCTGCTAAGCTGCTCACACAACCTCCTGTGCCATGGAAGCCAAGATGGTGACTTTGGGCCCTGGCCCTGTCACCATCTCTGAAGTTTCCAGTCCACAGCAATTCTGCTCCTCATAAGCTAGTCTGTGATCTGCTGCCTAGTACACCCACCTCAGAGGGATCCGACTCCTCTATCAAACACAGAACTACCTGAAAAGTGTATTGACATTGTGGTTTTAAAAAAACGGTGACAAAAAGTATTCGTGTGTGGCTGATGTGCTAATGGGGCAACCAGAGCACTGGCTGGTTGGTTAGCTTTTGCCAGGGCTTCCCTGGCTGAGCCTAAACCACCCTAAGGAATTTTAATTCCTATAGCTGACAACACATTAGAAAGTGATCTCTGATTGAAGTTGTAAAGTTGAACAAGAAAATTAAATGCCAGGTTATTATTGGAAGAAAAGGCTAGAATTAGAAGAATTCTAAGAACAGAAACAGAATAAAACAAAAACCTACCAGCTCTATGCACACTATTGTCTCTAAAATTAACTGTATTTTATTATTCTCTTCATATTAATCTAACCTGTAGGAGATTCTGTTGCTTAAATTGTTTTTAATTTCTCTTTCTTGGTAGGACGGATAAGGGCATAATTTGGATTGTTAACCCCAATCTACATAATTTAAAATTGGGAATGTGCAGTGGCTTTGAACAAAGAAATAAGATCCTTTTATCCTAAGATAAAATTTCTTTTCCTTTGTATATAAAGTTATCAACAATCTGTACCTACTGAAAAAAAATGCTCTCCAAGAAACTTAATTCCTCAGTTTGATTTCTACATAATCACTCAAACTATTTTAAAATAATTTTTTTTGTGATATGTTATAATCACCAAGAGCTAAAGTCTAAAGAAAAAGAAAGCCATTTGCTTATTTCAGTATTGGTTATTAATATTCTGATTTCTAGTGGCTGCCAACAATATGGTAATCAGGTTTGTGGTGTTGAATTCTAGAGCCTGTAGGTACATTTAATTGGCTTTTTGGTTGAAATTGTACTGTTTTATTATAAAAGAACATATGCTTTCCTACATGAAGCACAGAAACGATCATTCAGTTCAGTTTATTTCAAATTCAACTACAATATATTAGAATTTAAATCAAGCTGAGTGTGTGACCCCTTCTTTCTTCCCTCTAAAAATCCATCTTGTCCACACTGAAATTATCTGACAAACACTTGGGCTACTGGGAAATCTTCTCTGAAAGAGATCAAATTGTAAATCTAGGTACATCGACAACAACATTGTGTGGCAGTGACCAAAATGTTAAAAACGGCAATTCCTGCAGAGGCTGGTCCTGGGACGTGCTCTGGACAGAATGTCACTTTGGCTGTTGAGGAGGTGGAGGCTTGGCTAGATCCCTTAAAAACAAAACCAAAGGAAGACCTCGGCACCCTTCAGCAACAGTTCACAGGGGGAAGCTGGCGTCCACCCCCTAACTGGAGAAGGTGGGAGTGAGGGGCAGGAGGTACAGAAGCTCAAGGAGAAGTAGGGAATACTTACAAGGGGGGAGGTTAGGAGAGGGGATTTGCATCTGGTATTTTTAGTTTTCGTTGACACATTTAATCAGGCCCATTTAACTCCGCTATTAAAATGAAAGCAATGCTCCTTCCCCTGAAATCTGAAACTAATAACTTTGCTTGAAATCTGAGTAAAATGTAGTACGCTTTCTTTTTTGGGGGGAAATAACTCCATTGGCCCCTTTTTGATGCTGCGTTTAAAAACATATAAGTAACTCTGGAAATTTTTCATTCCATTAGAGGAACTGCTTTGGTCACATCCGAATCAAGGGCACCTGTAAGCCAAAAATTAAATCTTAGCTAACTTAAAATTACTTTAGGCTCTGAAAACCCTTTTATATGCCAAGATGGTTCCCATAGCAGACAGCCCTGTGTTGTTTGTTTTGTGTGAAAGTGAATGATAAAAGATCCATGAAATCGACACAGAAAGCCAGAACAGCAGAAAGAACTGAGGGCTCTCCATCACTGGGGCTTCTACCCTCTGCTGACTCGCCGAACAATGGAAGCTACACATCCAACTGCAGATCTAACACAGCTGTGCATTTCATTAGATGAAGAGCACTAGTGACACAAGTAAATAATTAACTTATTCTGGTCCGCTGACTGTGCTTATGAGACCAGTCATAGCTGACAGATTTTAATACAAGTTAACACAAAGAAACCATAATGAGCTTAGAAGTTAAAACAAAATATTTAGACAGAATTTGATGATCTTGAATCTCAAATGAGACAGATGATTTTTAAAAGTTTGTATTCTACAGATTTCATTAGAGGGGAGAAAAGAGCTCTCAGTCTTCGAACCAGACTTTTCTTTTTTAAAAAGGTATTTCTTGGTTTCAGAATCATTCAAATCCTTCCTCAAAGCAAAGGGAGGTTTCTTTTCTTATTTTCAAATGAAAAATTAAAACTGTTTTCTCTAAGGATGGAGGCATAAAATCTCTCCCAATATTTAGAACTCTCGAAAGTTATGGTCATTTTCCTTTAATGCTGGTTTAAAAATGTAAATGATATGCAGTCTGCTCCAGTGTGTTAACACTCCCCTGGATCCTTGAAAAGAGGATGGACTACAAATAAACCATATCTAATGGAAGCTGTTACTGAAACAATTACCGATTCATACCTTAAATGCTTACACAGCATTTCAGATTTTAAAATAAAATTTCATCCCCTGGCTCATGCTGGTGTCTCAACCCCATTGTTTATAGCACAACCTCCTGGCAGCAAAATGCAAATACACCAGTTGAACAGGCCCGGAACATGTCATGGACTCATAGGGGCCAACAGAGAATTAAACCACAGACTACATGACAGGCCTTTTAAGAAATGAAAATAGGTAATAAGGAGAAACCAGAACACAGAATGAGCAGAATGGTTCCACAAATACCCAAAAGATAATAATGTTATTCCATCAACATCAATATTAATTTCAAATTGTAAAGGAGAATAATTTTAGGGAATCTAAAGCCACAAGTCTGACTGCCAAGCCATGCTGGAAAGGCACATCTGGGGACCCACGGTAACAGTTCTGGGTTATGTCCTAGACACTGGAGGATCTTACACCAATTTGTTATTTCTATTTCCGTGGCCTTGCAGAACAACATATAAATCATTTTAAGAATAGGTTTGCCCAGTGAAAGTTCAGTTAATCTAATGAATCATTCTTAGAAAGTATTTCTAATTATAAATAGCAAATGACTTGTTCACAAGTCATTTTTGGCTTTTTTAAAAAACTAGTTTTAGTGTAATGGATCTCTCTTAATTCAAATAGAAAAAAATAAAAAGAAAGTTAAAAAAAAAAAGAAGGAAAACCGAAAGCATTCTAGTACCGTGTCAAGACAGGAAAGGGAGTAGCAACTGGCAGAAGAAAACTGTAATGCAGTCTTTAATTCAAGAGCTGTTTTTGATGTGACTGAAGTGTGCTGAGCATTGACTAGTGAATGGTTTTGTTTTGTTGATAGCCAGGTCTCATTTGAATACCACACTCTGCTTCACTTTTTAATTGTTTCACTTTTTATTTAGCAAGTCTACCCTCCTTGTATAACCACTTTTGGATTCAGTGTAGCACTGTGAGGTTGATCTGTGTTAGGCCTCTCGCTTTTCTGAGTGGGGAGAGAGTCCTTTACCTCAGTTGCCAAGCCCACGCTGTGGGATAAGGGCTGCTTGGGGGAAAGAGGAAGAGGTTCAGGACTCCACTCCACTTGAAAGGTGTCCGATGCAGATTAAAACAACTGAATACTGAAAGTAGAAACATTTATACCACCCAACGTGACACGTTCGAATGCTCTAACTGCTGCAGAGAACACTGGCAGTGGGTTCTGCTGAAATACTACTAATTGGAGGCTAAATGATCTACTTTTACCTTCTGCAGGTACTTACCTCTGAGACAACGCTATTTATTCTGCACAGTTGAACATTGCACCAACTCTGCACATTTGAACATTGCACCAACGAAGGGTGAAATGCTGCTGTGATTTTTCTCTATCAGTCACAGTGTAAGAAAAGTGTTGGTGTTTAGTGAAAGAGTGACGCTCGGCCACGCCCAGTGCTAATGAGGTTCCTAGAGGGAGTGTGGGGGGCGGTTTCTATCTGCAGAGGGCTCATCACCTCCTGGACTCTAAGATCTAAGTAAGGCAGGCTATTGAGGAATCAGGCGACCTTAATTTGACTCTGCTGTTCAAGAGATATTGTGCTACTCTGGGCAGGGAAAGCACCACTTTCTCGGGTGAGCCTTAGTTGTTTGGTCTTTGTAATGGGAACAATTAGCACCTATCTCATGAGGCAATTGTGTGAGAAGAACAGATGAGCTAATGTCTGAGAGGCACTTTAAGGTCCTTAGAAAAAGGCAGCATTCTAAATACAAGGAATTATTATTATATAAGAAACCTAATTACTCTCAGCAGGAAGCAAACTAGCAAAGCAGAGGAGACCGGCCTAATGAATAGAAGGAGTAGCAGCAGTTGCACCAACTGGATGAAGAGGCCGAAAAGCAGCTCACTGGGGCCGGGCTATTCAGATCATCTCCCATTAGCAGGACGGTGTCCCCTACTAACTTTACAACTCACAGGGCCTGGGCTGCGGACTTCTAGGGCAAAAGAGTTGACCAAGTGAGGGAAGCAGGGCTGAGTGGCAGGGGTAAGCCATGGAGATGCTTTCCAGTTTGACTGTCTGCATCAAGGAAGAAATGGTTTTGCTTTGAATGAACTTATCTCGATTAGCCTTCCTATATTCAGAAATGTAAATCTCTAAATCAAAACGGGAAGGCTAACACAGGTGGCTCCTCCTTTCTTCCCTCCATCCTTTCCAGTTATTGAATTAACCTCCTTTTATTTTCCACACCAGCACCTTAAATAATCCCCAGGGGGAGGAGAGAAGACAAAAACTGTTGAATCATATGAGCTTTGTTTTGTCGTTGAATCACTTCCAGATCTATCACATCTCTTGCCATATCCCAGTTGACATAATTTTAATTCGGCTCTTCCTTACATGTTAACAGATAAATAATGCATAAGAAAACTTGATTAGCTTTCTTATTAAAACATCACTCTAAATGAGAGGAGGCGCTAGAAGACAATACAGTTTTTACACGGCTTTCCCATGAGCAGTTGAATGGTTTGATGTGATAAATTTGCATAGTCTGAAGCACACAAAGGGCTGATTAATTGAAACCCTTACAATGCTTCTGGAAGCAGCTATTGTAAAACAATAACCATAGGAACTTTACAAAATACACACGGCTGAATGTGTCAAGAGCTTAATAAAATGTGTTGAGGCTACACTATTTGGAAACAGAATTGGAGATTTTTATTCTGGGCCATAAAACACTAAACACCCTAATTTCAAAGCTTTAGTTGGGTATTTACTGAAAGGTCAGAGGGTTACTGGCTAGCTACCGAAGACCAAAATTTGTTCTTAAAAAAGTAAATCAAATAAAAACTTCTTACAATTAAGGGGTCCATGTGGACTAAATAATCCTGATTTCCAACATTAAAGAGTTCCCAGATTTTGTTTTTGGACCAAAATTCTGAAGGGTCACTTGGCATCCTACACCTCGTCCTGTCCCGGGGCTCCCCCACTGTTAGCTCCATCGGCCCCCTTCTCCCCTCCCACTTAGAATCTTTCATTCAAGCAGGATCAAGCAAAGTAGGGAGCCAAAGACATCCAGACTTTGAAGCTTCAGGCGAGCAGAGAGGATTTTAGGCAGCCTCAAGTGCCACATGTGTACAAGGTGCTGTTAGTATGATTATTATTTTCAATCAGAGTCTTTTCACCCTCTCAATATTAGGAAACAGAATCCAGAAAAAGGAAATACAGGAATACCTGGAAAAAGCAAGGTTTTTAACCAAAGCTGGTTTAACGAATGAACTTTCAGTTTTTCTGCCACACAGAATTGGCGTTTTCTTACTTACCGAAGCCTCTTTATACCAACCATGTAAGGATTCTGTAATGTGCTGGAAAGTCAGTGTACTTTTTCTTTTCTCCTAATAAACACTCAACCAAAACCGTAATACATTAATTCAGCAAGGTGTGGAATAACTTTTATTCACACGCCACAGAAGTAAGTAGCCTTCGAACGAACTGCCATTGACAGGAGAGGGTCAAAGAAGAATCTTCTAAACCATTTTATCCCTAAATACATGATCTTTATTAACCAAAGATATTCGGAGCCGGTCCATGAAAACACTGTATTTTGACAAGACTATACTTCTATTTTAAAACAAAAGTCAGCGTCACTCTGTTTAAACTGGCTGTCTGAGGATTTACGGGGAGACTCTGAGGAGCATAGGCCTTTATCTCAGATTTGCAGTTATTAAAAAGCTTCTGTTTGCCAGGACAAACATTCTTGCTCAAATACAGTTTTTCCTCTCCTTAGGAGTACTATTTGGTATTGCTGCCCGATTCTGTGATCTACAGGACCTTTGTTGGAGGTGCTAATCCTTTTTCACATGAGAGACTGAGAAATGTGCTTTCAGGGAAGTGATATATTGCTTTTTTTCCCCCCACATCAAAGGAGTCCACTTTTTCCTCCCTCCTTGTGAATGGCAGCAAAAGTAGGAGGAAATCTGGAAATATAGTAATTTGGTTTGTCTGCACACTGAAAGGAAACTTGGGAACTCCTCTGGCCAACAGATAATTTCTGTCAAAAATTCCTTTTTTTAAAAAGGAGCAGGAATCTGCTCACCCTTCTCATAAATGAAATAACCATCAGAAAAAGCAAGGCTCAAGATAATAAATGTTTAGGGGCTCCTGTTAGGGTGGCTCAGTCGGTTAAGTGTCTGCCTTTGGCTCAGGTCGTGATTCAGGGTCCTGGGATCGAGCCCCAGTCTCCCTGCTCAGTGGGGAGCCTGCTTCTTCCTCTCTTCCCTGGCTGTGTTCTCTCTTGCTATCTCTGTTTCTCAAACAAATAAATAAAATCTTAAAAACAAAAACAAAAAAAAAGAAATAACATTTGCTTTTGATGAGTTCCCTTCAGGAAGAACTTACACCAAAGCTTGAGACGCTTAAACACATAATTTTTTTTAAAAGATTTTATTTATTTATTCATGAGAGACACAGAGAGAGAGACAGAGACAGAGACATAGGGAGACAGAGGGAGAAGCAGGCTCCATTCAGGGAGCCTGATGTGGGACTCAATCCCGGGTCTCCAGGGTCACACCCTGGGCTGAAGGCAGAGCTAAACCACTGAGCCACCCGGGCTGCCCATAAACACGTAATTTTGATTTTAATAAAGTCATATTTCAAACAGAACTCTAATCACATTATATGCGCATGTCTTTTTCTATCTTCAGCTCTGTGTACAAACTAAGGAAGATTATGAAGAGAAAACATGAACATTCTAGGCTCACATACTGCTCTACTTTCCCCCATTCGCAGCCTCACTGTGCCCATATCACAGGTCCTTCTAAGGTACTCAGAGGTCTGGAACATAGGAAAAGAGAATAAGATCTCAGGGTTTTAACACTTCTCCCCAGTGGAGATTGAAACACACTAAACAAAGCTTTTCTTGCTTTGTAAACAAACATAACAAATTCACAATTTTGATGTATGGGAAGTATTCTGGGTTCTACCAAAGGATGAACAGCTCTAGAGATTCTTTTTTTTTTTTTTTTTTTTTTTTTTTAGCTCTAGAGATTCTTGATTAAAGGCCCAGCTCTTCTGGGGGGAGCTGATGCAGTGGCAGTTAGTGATGAGATACCTAATAGGCCTTGCAAAGACCCAAAGTAGGGCTGTATTTCATTAAAATTCTTTGAATTTCTCATTAGAAGACTACTGGAATTCCCTTATCTAAAAAGTGTGCTGTGAGTCAATCCTGCCTCCCGCTCAAGCTGGAGTAGTCTCTGTGTTGTGATACCCACTTCTTCATGAAGCACTTCCTTCCTCCTCCACACTGGACTCTCTGCTTAGTGCTCCTCGATATGAGGCCACAGAGGGCAGCGCTGCTTACCACACTGTCACATTTGTAACAGCTCCTGCTCAAACATTTCCATTGTTCAGTCGGCCTTCTCCGATCACTTACCTCCCTGACTGCCTACCCACAGCACTGGTGCTGGCTCCCACTACTTGGTGTTGAGTTCACCCCTGCTCTGTCCCCTTCCACCTGCCTCCTAGGCTGTTACGACACATAAATAGAATGGCCATGTAGCCTCCGCTTCACATTTGTTTCACTGAGCTACTAAAGACCTCACCACCTTTGAACTGATCAGGCCTAGAGCAGGATAGACACTCATGTTCTGTGAAACTAGATTTTGAAGCCTCCTCTAATTGCTGAAGAGGATATTTTAAGAAGCCTTAGGGGCAGAAAATGCAATCTACACACTACAGGTGTACCAAAAGAATCCTTGCTCACAATAGCTTCGTCAAAGTAAACTACTAACAAAGGACAACAATCGGGCAATCTGTAGGGCCACACTGCTTTCTGAACACCAAAGATAACAAATATAATGCTCTAAATGCAAGATGAGGGGCACCTGGGTGGTTCAGTTGTTAAGCATCTGCCTTCGGCTCAGGGCGTGATCCCAAGGTCCAGGGACTGAGTCCCAAATCAGGGCTCCTGCAGGGAGCCTGTGTCTGTGTCTCTGCCTCTCTCTGTGTGTCTCTCATGGATAAATAAATAAATAAGATCTCTTAAAAAAATTCAGGATGAAAAAATAAATAGGCATAAAGATACATTAAATTAAAATGATCTTCACATTGTCTCCTAGAACGTATGTACATGTCAAGTTGCAGGACAAAATACCTACGAAGGACAAAATACTATTTCCAGACAATCCTGCCTTCTGAGAGTGGAAACAAAGTCCAGCTAACACTGCTCTTACTCTGGCACATGTCTGGGCCAAAAAGAGAAACAAATCACTGCAGGAATCATGGTATGACACATATACCCTGCAGACTCCCAGCACTGGGGAACTTTTGCTGGTTCATTTCATAACGACCATGGAGAGAATGGCTGAGACTGGGAACTGCCTTCTCCATCCCTTTCACATCCCACTGGCTAACATGCAGCTCTTCCAGGGCCCCACATGAAGGGAATGGGTTGTGTGGTCCCTTACAGATGCCACCAGCTGTGCCCGCTGCATGCGAATGTTCCAAACCAGCTGTCCTCACTGGCTCCATCACAGCTAGCCAGAGGAATCAGGAGAATGGTCAAAGCTGAGGGCTCAATAATTTACTTCCTTTCATATTTGCTCAAATTCTTGATAGAATTTTAACCAAGGCCATGAAAGCCTGGCAGAGGACTGATTAAAGAAGGGAATGGGGACAGTATTTTTCAAGGAGTTGATTCTACAAGGGAAGGGATCCCAGAAAAACACAGCTTTCTGCTAGGAGTAGCTCTTAACATGGGGGTTTGGCAGGTATTTCTTGAACAAAGTACATGAGGATGAGTATTTCCTCCAGATTGGTGGCAGAGAAAAACCATGTAAACCTGCTTATCCAAGAATGGGAATTTTGAAAAATGACCACCTTGAGTACGAGATATAGGAAAGATGTAAGAAATATCTTTTTTTAAAAAGATTTATTTATTCATGATAGACATAGAGAGAGCGAGAGGCAGAGACACAGGAGGAAGGAGAAGCAGGCTCTACACCGGGAGCCCGACGCGGGACTTGATCCCGGGACTCCAGGACCGTGCCCTGGGCCAAAGGAAGGCGCTAAACCGCTGAGCCACCCAGGGATCCCAAGAAATACCTTATATCCCTGGGTTCCCAGGGAATATGGCAATCTTAGGGAAGAGTGATAGTGGGCTACCAGGAGAGACAAGAACCACCTTTAACAAGACTGAACAGAATGGGAAATGTACTGATATCAAAACTCTGGATTTGAATCTTGCCTCTGCCAGCACTGAGGTAGTATAGGCAAGTTATCCATCACCTTTCTGAGCCTCAACGTTCTGGTTCTACAGAGTAGGAGTACCAATACCAATTAGTCTGCAGAGGTTAAGGATGGAATGAAAATGCTTGTAAATTATTAATAATGCAGAAGGTAAAAGCTATAAATTTACACACGCACGACTCCCACATTGTATCTGCAGATTTAACCTCTCCCTAGAGCTCCAGACTCTACATCCAAATGCCCACGAAATATCTTCACTTGGGAGTCTCCTGGGCGTCTCAGACCTGAGGTCCCAACTCTCAACCCCTGCCCCTGCCTAACTCTGAATGCCCCCTCCCCAGTCCTCCCTTGCTTGGTAAACAGCATCCAGCAGCTGCTCAGGCCTCATCCTGGCCTTCAGTTCCTGCCCTTCCTCCCCCAAAACCTTGGCCAGCAGCAAGTCTTGCCGGCCAGACCTCCTGAGCACACCCCGAGTCCATCACTTCCCTCCATTTCTCCAGCACTCCTCCCAAGCACCCACTGCCATCCTCTTTGCCTGGACCACCTGACAGTCACCCTGCTTCCTTCCTTGTTCCCCTCTAACCTGCTCTCCACAGGAATCCAGGGTGATCTCTGAAACTGGAATTCAGATCTCCTTGTGCCTTTCTTAGACTCGTCACCCAACAGCCCTCGGGGCTCCCAGCGTATTTCAAACAAGTCTCTGTGGGATGCCCCTCTTGCTTCTCTTACATTGTGTGCTTCTCCACAGGCCACACAGGCCAGAACGGCCTTCATTCAGTCCCTTGAATATGCCAAGATCGCTCATGCTTCAGGGCTTTTCGACTTAATTGTTCCAGGCTTCTGCTTGTCTGGCTCCTTCTCTTCCTTCAATCTTGGCTCAAATATCACTTCCTCCAAGATGCATGCCATTCTTGATCACCAATCTAAAGTGCACCCCACTCACCCTCAAATCAGTCACTCTCCCACGTCATCTTCCATTCACAGCACTTAACAGTATCTCAAATGATCGTGTTCATATTTTTATTTCTTTTCTGTTTCCTCCTCCAGGAAAACATCAGCTCCAGAAGAGCTGAGACCCTGTCAGTCCTGTTTAACCACTGTGAGTCCAGGATCTAGAACAGTGCCTGTCTGGTACACAGTGAAAGCTTGATAAACAGATGAGTTAATGACATAAGCACTCAGCACAATCTTCTATGCCTCAAGTTCAATGAGACAAAGCTGCTTTGTGACTGGTGCCATCATTTACCAAGCTTAAAACCAGGCATGGGGCCTCCTTCCTCTCCTTGTTGCTGTTGGTCAACAAGCCCCACTGACTTGCCTGCATCCACATCACCCAGCCTCCGACATTCCTTTCCTGCCTGGTGTGCATGAGACCAGGGAGGGACCTACCAGCGGCAGCTCACCTTTGCTGACTGCACCAAACACCGGGTTCACTGGTTTACACACATTAATTTCTTCAATTCCAGTGACAACTCCTAGGACACAGTCTCCATTTTAGAGACAAGGAGATCAAGGCACAAAGAGATAAAACAGCTCAAGGCACAAAGAGATAAAACAGCTCACTTGGTTAGGGTTCAAGACCTTTACCTCTTTGCTCTACCTTTTCCCAACCTGAAGGCCTTCCTTCGATGCTGTATAGAGAGTGGCCATGAAGAAAAGGGGAAGGTGTCTGCCTACCCACACAGGACAGGGCAAGATGGGTATAGCCTAGAGAGAAGTACATGCAGGCTCAGGGAACCATCAGTATGGTGCCATCATGGAGCACGTTGCCTTGGAGAACAGTAGGGCCTTCCCCACACAGCCCACACACAAAGTGGAAAACCACTTGCCAAAGATGAGCTAGAAGAATTCTTACTCCAGGAAGATGGATCTAGACAAGGCTACTAAAAGGTCTTTTCAAACTTGGAAGATTTTATTCCCATCCACAAATAACTCCAAACCTGTCACTACTGGTCTTTCTCACGTTATTTAGCCTGTGACCACACAGGATTTTCTTGCTTCAACTGCAGAGTCAACTCTTCCTGGATATTAGCAGAGGGGGGAATTTCCCTTCTAGCTCCTGGGAGCCCAACAGAGTTTTGAGTCCACCGTAGTGACTTAAATATGACCACACAGATTTCTCTAGGGCAGTCAAGGCACATTCCCAGTGGTGGCCAGGGTGAGCATTTGTATTCAGGCACCTGGCTGGAAATGCTCCAGGGGTCTTGTGATCTCAGTTAGGCCTCGGGTGCTAGCAGTCTTGAGTGGTGATGCTCCTGGTACCAGCCAGACAAAGATAACACATCCCATTTCACATATTTACTAGGAAGAATAAATTACACTCATTGGGAAGATGATGAATTTAGCTTATTATGTCTATACATTTCAGATACTCAATAAATTATCTACATATTGACAGGATACTATATTATACACAAAGTGTTGTGCTGGGTGCTCTGGAGGTTAAATAAATTTGCAGGGTGTGTTTCCTATCCTCAGTGAACTTAAAACATACTTCCTGAAGTTACCCAACATGGTATTCTGGATATTTAACCACATATATGATTATTTTAACAGAATCACTGCTATTTTGAATCTTCACAATTTTATTTGTAATTAAAAAGAACTTGAAAAAACAGGCATCTGCTAGTGTCATGCCTCTTGTTTCAGATGAGTAACATTCATGGGAAGGAACGAAATGGCAGACCTGAGCTACAATTATGACCCAGGAGAAAGATGAGATATTCTCAGATAATTAAGAATTGACCGAATGTGAGTAATATTCTTATAATAATGGTTACATTTAGGTCAAAATCCTGAGTGTGTGAGCTTTAAATGTTTGTAAGTTAGTTTTCAATCTTAGAAATGATTAAAATATCCAATAAAAACATGAAGCCTTAGAGGCAAGGCTCTGGTCATTAGACAAAAGTTTGGTGTGCTAAATACCCTCTTACCTTTGGTTAATTTAGAAATAATAAATTTAACTTCAGTTCTACAAATTGTAGTAAAAAACCACCGAGCACACAAACACTCTTGTGCTGGAGCGCAGAGGGGTTCCCAGTAAATATGGCTGTTGAAACATGTATGTTTAGTTCTTCCTTCTGCAAACCTAACATTAGAGTTGAAAAAAAATTAAGGTATAAACCTACAAGAAAAAGAACTGGCAGAGGTAATGGTAGAGTTGGGAAGGCTGCAGAGTAAAGGTAAGTGGCTTAACAGAAGGAGAAAGGTAAAGCCCAGTACCCTCAGGTCACTGCATGAAGCAGTGACCTGGCCCAGCCCTCTCCTCAGCTCGGTGGAAGGTCAGGAAGCAGAGGCGCAAAGTATGATGATAAGCAGGATAAAGTGTGGGGCTGTTATCCCAGCCCTCAGCAAGTCTAATGGGTGCTAATTCTAGAGTATGTCCAGACTGATCCTTTCTCATGGTTTCCCCACTGTCATTCTTTTCCCGCTCCTCACTGACTCGCACTCAGGTTCCTGTAAAAGCATCTGGCTGGTACTGTGCCTCTCCCTTGGCCTCCAGTCTGTTTTCATCACTGTAGCCAGAGTAAGTCAGATCATTTCTCTCGTCTGCTCAGACTCTTCCAGCAGCTCTCCATCTGACACAGAGGAAAAGCCCAAGTTCACGAGTGGCTTTGACAACTCAGCACTCACCCCTCTGCTCCCGTCATACTGGCCTCCAGCCCTCCTGGATGGTTCTCCAGCTCCATCGCTCGTGGCATGCCCTCAGGCCTTCCTTTTGTCTCTAGTGCCAGGGAGGGTTGACTACTCCATTATTTCTCTCAATGCCACCTTTTCAAGAAGGTATAGCTCCTCAGCCATTTTACCCAAAATTTCAACTACTGACCATATGCCTTCCCCTCACATGCTTCCTATTCTCCCCTTTTGTTTTATTTCAAAATGTATCATTATCTCTTTTGCCCACAAGTAAACCCCATGAGGACTGGAATTTTGTCTGGTTTGTTCACTGCTTATTACAAGGGCTTAGAATACTATCAGACACTTAGAAGACACTTAACAAACATCTGTAAAGATAAATGTTTGAATAAGAAATCATCGACCCCTGACTTTCCATTCCCTACCCTGTATAGCCAGGAAACTACACTTTTCCCCCAGCCCTTGCTTGAGAAACTGAACCACAATGACCTGACACCCCAGGGTAGCAAGCACAACAGATGGTGGCATGAGGAACCAGCCTGACACAGCGGAATTAAATCAAAGTCCGTGCAGTAAACAGTGGGCCCCAGCTCCCTGTCCCCTACCTGGCTCCCTGAAGGCCAGCTGGTAGTCTTAAATACTGTCCCTTAAATACTCCAATGTTTCAGCAAAAGTTAGAAAGATCCTAATATGTAGACTAGCACCAGCAATAACTGTAGCTCATGGCCTGATCCCCCTACAGTGATGTCCACCAGTCAACCAATTCTATTCCTAGGCCATAAAGCTTCCAAAGGCTTTTTAGGGTTCACAGGTATACCAGGAAAGTTCCCAGCAATGACAAATCAGACCCTAAAACACACAGGAAGGGAAGAAACTGCTGAAGGAATACAGACGATTAGGAATACAAGAAAGCTAAAAAGAAAACAACACCTAAAAAACTAAAACTAAAGATGAAAATAATACTAAAAATATACACTCATAGTTATAAAAAAGACTACAAATACAAATTTTTAATTATAAATTGAAACATAATAGGTTAAAAAAATCTGGAAAATAAAAGTCAGTCAAATCTCCTACAAAAAAAAAAAAAAAAAAGAAGAGAAGGAAATGGGCAATGAGGGTACAAAGAACATGACAGAGATTATCAATAAAGTAATATAAGAAAGTGTCTGAAAATGGAAGGAACTTGAACTTCCAGAAAAGAAGGTACCTGATTTCCTGGGACAAGGAATGAAAATTCAAAAATTCTAAGAATAGAAGAAGGATAGTAAAAGCTTCAGAGGGAGGAGGAGGGAAGTGAGGAAAGGAGGGAAAGAGTGAAACAAGGTGTACATGCTCACACACATAACAGATTAGGAAGAATGATGCAACATGGAATCCAGATGGTGATGCAGCAATGTCATCAGAACCCTTAGAGAAAAGAACTTTTCAATCTAGAATTCTATAATCAGAGTATAAATCACGTATGAGGATACAACATGTTCAGATGTACATGATCTTACAAAGTTACTTCTTGTGCATCCTTTCTCAGCAACTTAATGAATAGACTATTCCATTGTTGCACGGTGTGGGGAGTGAGGATAGCATTGGATGAGCCATGAAATGGGGGTTCAAATGGGAATTTCATAAATGACTACTGCTGAGCAGATCTCGAGTGTTTTATGAACTGTGTCCCTCACCCCCAGATTCCTATGTTCAAGTCCTAACCCCCAGAGGACCTCAGAATGTGACTCTATTTGGGGACAGCTTCTTTAAAGAGGTAATTAAGGCTAACTGAGGTCACAGCGTGGGCCCTAACCCAATGTGGCTGGCATCCTTGTAAAAAGAGGGAGAGGCGTCAGGGTGCAGGTGCACAGGGAAAAGACCCTGTGAGGACACTGGGACCAACTGGCTGCCTGCAAGCCACAGAAAGAGGTCTAAGGAGAAGCCAAAGCTGCCACTACCCTGACCTCAGACTTCAGCCTCCAGAACCTTATAGAACAAATTTCTGTTGTTGAAGCCCTCAGCCTGTGGTATCTGGTTACAGCAGACTCACGCAGAGCATGTTCTCACCTTTCTTGAAAACGTTCTGCAGCACACAGTGGAAGCCACTCTGGGCCCTGGCTGAGGCAGGCTCTGCTCAGCACTCCAGTAGCCAGTGGGGATCAATCCTTAACACACTGGCTGGGAAGCTAGGGCTCAGTGTGGATAGGAAGAATGGAGGCGCTATAGAGGAGGTCTTTTGTTGAGGGGGAAATGGTCCTAATAGACTACTGATCATGTGGGAAATTGTGTTGAGAGGCTGTTGATGGTACCAAAGAATGGTAACAGGAATAAGAAAATGAAGCAAATTTTTAAAATGAGGTAATCATTAACTTCTGAAAAAAATACACTCAAATAAATAAAGAAAATGCACTTAACTACTTGGTTTGGAAGTGAACAATATTTATGTGGTCATAATAACGCAATCCAAATAATTAAGTAACCCAAAATTATGATGAATCTGTGCAGGGAATGGAGGTGGGGAGTGAGAAAGAGAGGTAGCGAAGTGCTGCTCCTCCTGTCTATCATAACAGAAAATCAATAGGTAATCTCTAAAATGGATGACTGAATATACAGTTGCTTAAAAACAGTACTTTGAAATATGAAGGTAAAAATGAGAAGAAATTGCTTCTGGGAAGGAGAACTGGAGAAAAGGCAGGGACTGAAGTTTTTCAGTTCAAATCCCCCTTTTTGTACTATTTGACTTTTTAAACCATCTGCATTTATTATTTGATTTAAAAACTATACTTAAAAGAAACAAAAATTATGTTCAATTAATGGTCCTACATCACTGTCTTATAACTTACAGTACCTATTTTTTGTTTGCCCGTTTCCTCCCAGTCTTTTCAATAAATCTGATGAAGCTGTAAGAGAAGGGAGTATCAAGGGAATCTAGGCTAATCAGAAGGTTTTCATCCTTGGATTAAAAGCCATCTGGAAAAAAAAAAAAACTTGTGAGAGAAACTCCTCACTATGAGTGAAAGGTCACCTAACCCCAGAGGGCTTCTTTCCGTTTCTTTTTTTTTTTTTTTTATTTATTTTTATTTTTTATTTTTTATTTTTTTTTTTTAATTTTTATTTATTTATGATAGTCACAGAGAGAGAGAGAGAGAGAGAGAGGCAGAGACTCAGGCAGAGGGAGAAGCAGGCTCCATGCACCGGGAGCCCGATGTGGGATTCGATCCCGGGTCTCCAGGATCGCGCCCTGGGCCAAAGGCAGGCGCCAAACCGCTGCGCCACCCAGGGATCCCTTCTTTCCGTTTCATAGAGATGTACAAGTCAAGCCCCACTAAGGTTGAACCGATCTCCAAAATGTGCTGTTTCAGATCACACAGACTGGAAACCACTTCTGTCAATGAACATGATCCCTATCATATTAATAGTTTGAAAAAATGTTATAGTGCAAAGACTCACAGATATCTTCCCTGTACCTGTAGAGGTCTGTATTTACTTACTAACGATGTGTTTCTCATTTTCAAAGCTACTGTTTTGTCTACACTATATACACACACTTACATATTATGTATAGATGAAAACCTCAGTAAAATCAATCCATCAGGAGTACAGAATCTGTCCCCTTTCATACTTCCCCACCTTCAATTTATTCATCTATTCAACCATTATCAACTACCTATTAGGTATCCTCCATGAGGAAGGCTCTATCAGGCTTTATGAAAATTTAAGGACATGATCTCTGTCTTCAAGTTTAGTGGAGTTAGAATACAGTGGATTATCACTGAAATGTTTGCCATCCTTCTATTCTACTCTTTGCACAATATTCTGGTGGAATAAAACATAAGGATATGGGATATTTGAAGTTTATAAATGGATTCAGAATGGAGATCATCTCTTATAGTGAGCAATCTTGTAAAACGTCCAGTGCCAACATTTTATCTATCAGAAGAGTATCAAACTTTGCCCTTATCCAGGGGATAAGTCAAGTAAAATAGAGGCTGTAAATAAGATTAATGGGGTTACCCCAGAATGACTTAGGAATACATCTCAGAAATTGTCTCGACCAAGAGAGAGGAGAAATAGTTTCAATACAGAGAATTTGATTTTCACTGGTAAGTAGTAGAAAATACTAGAATCTCAAGAAATGTTTACAAATACTGAAAAGGTTATTAGAAGTTAGCATCTTAGGGAACTGTTTGAAGTAGTAGAAGTGTCAAATTCACATGAATAAAATAGATTTATTTATTTATTTATTTATTTAAAATCAATTTTTAAAATAAGCTATGACAGGCTAAAATAATCTTGTGTCTATCAAGTGAACTAAAAATGCTTTTGATGAAACCGTATCTTAGTCTGGAATAGTTTCACTGATGCAAGTAATGACAACTAAGGCTGGATTCATCGACTAAACAAATTGTAATATTTTATACACTTGCTTAGCAAATAAAAGTTGAAATCAGCAAGAACATAATATGCAATGATCTTCAATCAATTAAAAACAAGAAGACATCACACTAGGAATTTATGAGTAAAGAAGAGACACAACGTTGGAGAGCAGAATGCATGATAACCGACACCAGTGAGCACTGCTCTCCCTTATTGAGTACCTACTGTGTGCCAGGCACAACATTAAATGTTCACCACTGAGGACAGCACAGTTGTTAGGCAAGAGTGTAGACTCTGGGGCCAGACGGTTAGGTTTCAAAAACCAGTTCTACCACCGACTGGGGGCACCAAATAAGCTACTCACGCCACTGTGCCTCTGTTTCTTCATCTATAAAATGCAGATGAGAATAACACCGACCTCCCAGGCATATGTGAGAAGCCAATGAGTTAGTAAAAAGAAAATGCTGAAAAGACTGCCAGGCACATGGTCAGTGCCACAGAAGTGTTAGCTGCTCTGGTTGTTCTTAAGCCAGTTAAGTGGCAGGCATAGCCACAATTCAATCCCCAGGGCCAACAATCCACTCTGAAATGTGATGGATATATACGAAAAAAGACCCTGCTGAAAATGAGTTAATCAGTAGTGACACAGTGCTGTGTTTCTTGAAGATAAAAAACAAGACAAAGGAAAGCTCAAATGCATGAGTACTCATCGGCAACTACCAGTGACGAATGGGGCTTGCCAGTGGCACCAGGTGGAGAAACCCATCAAAGTAAGGGACCACTGGGCAGCGGACAGGGTCCTGTGTAGGCATCAGGAGACCTGGGCTGTAATATGGCTCAAGAGCCAACCTGCCTGTGCCTCTGCCTGGCCACCTGACACCACAGTCTGCAATTCCTCACTGCTACATACATACAGGCCCAGGTAATCCAGAAGTGCCTGCTGACATCCCATGATCCTACGACCCAACAGACAGTACTGTACATAAGCACCACTACAGATTATATTATTTATTTTTTTCAAACAGCTACCTGTACTTTCGTAGGTACATCATCTAGAATGTATTCATAATTATAATTTCAAGTGTAGCAGTTGCAAAAGAATGAAATAAATGGCAAAGAAAAGCAATCCTGCAGTGCATTTTTTTTTCAATGCTATTAAAGTATAAACAGGTTAACCTAAGAAATAAAACAAGCATAATTTTGGTAACAATATAATAATTTCTCCAAAAGACTAAATTTTCTTTACCTGTATAACCTTATGCAACATTTTTCATGTATATGGTCAATAAATACTATTTTCAGTTTTATAAAGAAGTTGAGGAACGACACAATTTACCTTTTTGCCCATGACGGCTGCTGAATTTGTCTCCAATCTCTGGACGCCTGGTCTGTCTCAGCAGCATTTTGATCAGAAAAGCATCTTCAGCATTTGAAGAGATCATCACTTTTTCAATGTAGGAATCCGTTGCTCCTTTGTAGCTAACAGTAAGAGGAAGTCACCAAAACAGAGTTTGCAAACTGCCCTTTGTGAACCTATTACCCATGAGCCATATTTTACTTAATATCAACCACAGGATGTTTTGACATTGCCATTTTGGACTCTGAAACGTGCCTTTCATTTCTCAATGTTAAACTCAAAGGTTACCACCTCCCTTTTACAGTCTTAGTCTGAATTGGCTAACATTTACTAAATACTTATCATGAGGCTGGCGTAAGGTAATGTAGCCTGCACCACGCATATCATTCACACGTGGCTACTCCCTTACTGCAGACAAGGAAAAGGGATGCTTGGAGAGCAAGGGTGGCAGCTTGGAAGGATCACAGAGCCCCGAGGAAGGTTTTGTTTTCTTTTAAAGATAAGAATACACAAGTACATTTGCTAGCCTGTAGGTAAGGAATCAATAGAAAACCAGTTGAAGATGTGGAAGGACAGAAGAGAAAAATGATAGGTCCCTAAAAAACTAAATTAAATGAAGAACCCAGGAGGAGGAGGAGCAAGCTTTGAAGAGGAAAAAAGATCTCCTCCAGGACAGGAAGAAAACCAGCTAGCATAACCATCTTTGTCATTCTGAAACTTGCTTTTTGTTTTGCAGGATTGGGTGCAAGGGTCCTGACCCTTCTCCTAGGTAGAAGACCCACTTTCTCCCCTGTGCTCCCTACTCTACAGATAGATCCATGGTATCCACAGCACTACAGCATTTTGCATAGTGGGCAGGAGTTGGGCTCTGAAGCCAGACTGTATGAGTTCGAATCCTAACTGCCACTTGTCACTCTGTGACCTTGATAAATTACTTAACCTCTCTGTGCCTCAGTTTCTGTGTCTTTCAAACAAAGCCATTAATAGAGCTCAGGGGATGGTGGTAGGAGCAAATGAGCTAACACATGTAAAATGCCTGGAATGGTAACTAGTATAGTAAAAGATCTCCATTAAGCCACTATGATCATATTCACCACACTTATTTTTTTATGTAAGCCTTCACTAACTAGATGTGGCTCCTTGCAGGCTTGTGGTTTCTTCCAGCTCTCATCCCCAGTATGAGTGGCACAGTGGCTGGCCCAGAGCAAATCTCAGCTGTTGTTGAATGGATCTGCTGGACTGCCTTCTATGCCCAGGAATACAACTCTCCTATGTCACTCTCTGCCCCCACCTGATTTAACCCAATTCTGGGCCAGATTAAGTATCTTGTTACTTCTTCTAGTTTGGTTTTTACGCTATCATTGGCCCATGGCTCATCTCATGAAGTATCATATTTTACTATATTTGAAATATTTCATTGTACAGATGAAAAATCTGAGCCCAAGAGTTTGAGTACTTCATCCAAGTAAGGTAACACATGACACAACTAGTACAATTTCCAACTGTGTAGTCCAGTATAGTGGTGATGCCACACTGTGGCCAGAGCATTTATTTTACTTATTTAACACAAATCTGATCATAGCGATAACCTGCCCTCTACCAACTGAATTCCCAAGTACTGCACAACCTCGTCCTGGCAGGCTACACTGGTCCTCCAAATCCAGGCATGTGCTCTTCTGCCCATGGGGCCTTCATGTCACTGCTCCCTCTACCTGGAACCTTTATTAGGTTCCCAGTTCAAACCCAGGTTGGAAGGCCTACACAATTCCACAGCCTACTTTCTTCCTCCACGCCATGCTATCGTCATGACAACTATTATTACCCAAAACTGTAATTTCCACTCTCTAATCCTCTAAGAGGTAACTTCTGATTTCTCCTGTCCCTTCTCTCTCTCTCTCTCTTTTTTTTTTTTTTGAATCTTTTTATGTATTTCCGAGACACATGCAATACATACGTGATGGGCACATCTTTGTACTGTGGCTGCTGTGGCACATTACTTCCTTCCAAAGGAATCTGGGTTACTGTGGGCATGGACTTATTTACCAGCACTTGTTTGTTTTCTACCTTCTCACCTAAGAATAAGAGAAGGGAATTAATTACAGGCCAATCATTATCATCTCTGTGGAATGCAAACATTATTGGGACATAGAACTACATGATTAGATTGGTCCATGAAAGGCAGAGAAGAAAGGAAAAAGTTGATACAGTGTAGGCTAGTGTCCAATGAGGGCTCGTCTCTAATTGTGACAACCCATTTGAAAAATCACAGATTAGCTTACAGTGTGTAAAAAAAATCAAGAAACTGATTTAGGGTCCATACAAACAAGAGAAACTCATGTTATAAGTGGCAATTTTACTTTCTTTTAAAAAGATTTTATTCATTTATTTATTCATTTATTTTAGAGACAGAGTGTGTACGTGTGTGTGTGTGCACACTTGAGTGGGGGAAGGGGGAGAGGGGAGAGAGAATCTCAGACTCCACACTGAGCGAAGAAGAGCCCAATGCAGGGCTTCATCTCACAACCCTGAGATCATGACCTGATCTCAACCAACTGAACCACCCAGGTGCCCCAATAAGTTGGAAATTTTATATATCTCTCAGAGTGTTAGAATAAGCCCAAGCCATTTACTTTTTATTAATAGTTATTATTTCAACCAATAGTAAGTCACTGCCAACTTGAACAATGAGGAAATCAAAATATTTCTTGGATTTTCTTCCTATTCTCACCTTTCTTTGCAACTATTCCTGGTAAGCTCAAAGGCCAACTACTATAGTACTGTCACAGAACTATCTTCCCAGCCACATAACCCAGGTTAAAAGTGAAAGAAATTCTCCAAGAAACACACACAGCAAGGAGAGGAAGCCGTGCACCACATGGCTGTGGGCCCCACAGATGCAGCACTTACCATCTGTGCACCATCACAAGTCATGTGGATTTCCCCTCCCAGTGACCTCCCTGACACAGCCTATCTCTCCACCTCACTGTGGCTCTCATCACCTGCTCTGCCGGAGCTCTCGGTTGGTCTCCTCTCTTTTGGCCCTTTTCTACTCTTTTCTCCACTGTGATCAGAATGATCATTTCAAAATGCAAATTACAGCATTGCTTTTAGGATCATAATGAAGTAGTAGCATGGCTGCAAGGTCTTGTGTCTGTGCCCTGGTACTCTCTCTCCTTCTCTCTCTAGATTCTAGTTTACTACCCTCCCCTGGCCTCTCCCCATGAGCCACTCTCACACTGGCTTCCTTTCACAAGTTTTAAATATCAGGTTCTGCAGCTTGATAGTTACACAAGCCCTTCCCACTGCTCAGAACACACTTCCTCCCATATTTACTAGTTAACTCTATTCATCCTCCAGATCTTGGATCACTTCCTTAGGGAAGTCTACACGAGCTTCCTGCCTAGGTCAGATCCTCTTGCTATCTAATGCCTTCATAGCTCTTTATAGGATCCCTTAACCTGGTTGTGACTGGACAAATGTTTACATGTGATCCTTTGGCCAATGTCAGTCTCCTACACTAGCCTCTAAGACTCGTAAGGGCAGTTGTTACAGGTTGCATCAACAAAATTCATTACAAGTTTGTCATTATAATGGAGTCACACTTTTTAGTGGAAGAGGATTCTAATAAAGTTAGTCTAAGCTAAATGCACAAATGATGACACACCAGTGTAGATGCAGGGATACACCCTTATTCTAAACATTTCCTTAAAGTGGTTCTTTTGTGATTAAAAATTTTAAGTAGAAAAGTATAACTAGAATGATTACTACCATGTAAAAATATATGCACAGAAAAACAGACTGGAGGGAAATTCATGAAAAATGACCACATTGAGGTGCCAGGGTGGCTCAGTCAGCCAAACGTCTGACTCTTGATTCTGGCTCAGGTCACAATTCAGGGTCATGAGATTGAGCCCGTGTCAGGCTCCAAGCTCAGCAGGCGGAGTCTGCCTGAGGTGCTTTCCCTGTCCTTCTAGTCTTCCCCCTGCTTGCATGCTCTCTCTCTAAAATCAAAGACAAAGCAAAAGAAAACAGAACAAAACCCCTTAGAAAAATGACCACACTGAGTCAGGAAAGTGGTTTTGTAAGTTGTTATTTTTTCTTTTCTGTTTACCAAATATTCAGAAATATTGTTGAATAGCTTTCATATTTCAAAAAGTATACATATAAATAGTTTTTTAAAAAGGCTCTTACCTGGAGAACAAATACCATCCGCATCTAAAATTTCATGTCGCCAGATGGGTTTCCTTGTAGCAGCATCCAACATCGGCCCCATCACTTTATCAAAGGTCTGATTGGTATAGCGTTTCAGTGTACATTTAGCATTTTTATATACAAGACAACGCCCAAAGCCTAAAATGGGGATCAGATTTGTGTTAGTGAACACCCTACCCCCCTCAAACATGTTCTATATTTGGATAATCTGGGATGGGCCAAACAACGATCTGATAATCTAAAGAACTGGCTCAGGGCTTCTCCCCTACCACTGTCCATATCGACATTGGTATAACTATAACCATGTTTCACTATGGCATAGACTGTGCCATGCTGGAGGGAGGTGAGAGAAATTCGAGTGTCATTATGATTCTTTCAGAACACGAAGCCACAGAATATGGGAACCAGAAAGGGCCCCAGAAGCCACCTGGCTTAACCCCTCTCGCTACAGGTGCTATAATTGCTACAAAATGAGGTCCAGGGAGGTGACGTGGCCAAGGTTACCCAGCAAGTTGGTGGCAGAGCTGAAACACCCCAAGTCTGCTGATCAGCCACGATTCTTCCTACACATCCTTCTGGTGCATAACTTCTGCTAACCTTCCCTGGAAAGTTTTCCTTTTTCTAATTTTGGCATTCAGAGGAAGTCTCAAACAAGGAAACAAAAGATTAATTTTCCTCCAGAGAGGAGAGAAAATGAAAAGCAGCTGCAATCAAATAATTTTAATGGGAGAAAATGTTTGCCTGTGTCCTGAAGATCAGAATTTATGCTGATTATATTTTTAGATCACATTTATCTAGTTCCTGAGGAAAAGTCATGAGACCAACTAACAAGCTAAATGAACATTATGAAAGATCAGCAAAATGAACAGAAGGAAACCTTTCGATGGAGCAAAAACTTCCAGGACTGAATCCCACAAGAAGATTCATCAGCTGTAGAGTTGCCCAGAAGAGCTGTCAAGCCTTCAGCACTAAATATCATTTCCCAAGATCCTGTGACTGCATTTCTTTCTTTTTGTCTTTTTCTCCCTTTGGCCAAGCAATTATTCTAAGCTGGATTCTCTCTAATCTCCCCAGGATATACTGAGCCATGTTAGAGCTTCACTGAAATAGGAAAATGACTTGGGATTAAATTCCAGCTATCACTGATGAGATAAATGCATAGCTGTAAAATCCTTCACTTAAGATTCTCCACCAAAGGCAGAACTCTTAAAAGAAATCTAAGAATGGAAGTTTAGAAAATCAGGAAAAAAGTAGATTTCTAAATAAAACCTTAATGCTCTAATGTAATTTTTAAAATATGAAGGCTACCGTGTAATGAAATAACAAATTTCTATATCTGGATGGTAGATGAAGATATTAGTCTGTCTTCAGGAAAGGTCTCAATCATTATGGCTCCTAGTAAATTGTGTATGGCCATAATAAACTCTGCTCAGACAGGCAGCTGCTTTGGAAACATTACATGATCTTGAAATTCCGTACAATGGCCACTAACTGCAACGTGCTGGAGTGCAATGAGAATCTGAACTTCCTGAAATCAAGAAGTGTTTTCCTCCAAGTATAAATGGACATTTTATTTACAGGTGATAGCTGAAAAGTGAGAGTACAGTAAACTCAGATCATTAAATTGTGTTGTGCAGTTTCTGACAGATATCACAAAGTCTTCAGATTTCCACATAAACGTTACCAGTTAATCAGAAAGGAAAACATCTAGTTTTAAAGCATGGCTGTTGTCATTTGGAGGAAAAAAAGAGGCATAAATTAAGTGCAGCCAACATTAATGCCAAAGACACATGTCTAGGAGTACTATTATGGCTGCCTAGCAACTACAGAGTGAAGGGGAAAGCAGAGTGGGTGTGCCAGGGCGGAAAAAGAGAAACAGATTATGAAGAGAGAGGAGTCAGACTTCAGGTCAGGTGACGAGTAACAAACCATGAAGTGGTGACTTGCAAAAGTAAACTGTCAAAAAATTGACAAAGGGTTGCATAAAAACTCTAACAAATCAGTGTTTGTGTATGTGTATTTCTAACTTCTAGTATTTTACTAACAAAAAGGTATGAACATCAGGAGGTTGAGACATACAATTTAAAAAATAACCTTTAATACAGAAATACTGCGACTGTTTTAGCAGTTTGTTGTTGAATACATAACTGGATAGATTCCAAGACCATATTTCATTTATTATAATTCCTGCCAAGAAATAAACAAATTCTTACCCATGATTTTCTGTTGAGAAACTGTCTCATCAATAAAGTAAAATAACAAAGAAAAAAATACATTTAGTAACACATTTAACAAATTACCTCTATGTAATAATATTCACTAAAAAAGTCAACACTGGGGCAGCCCAGGTGGCTCAGCAGTTTAGGTGCAGCCTTAGGCTCCATGTGGCTCAGTGGTTTAGGCATGGCCTTCGGCCCAGAGCATGATCCTGGGGACCCAGGAATGAGTCCCACATCGGGCTCCCTACCGGGGCCTGCTTCTCCCTCTGCCTGTGTCTCTCTGTCTCTGTCTCTCATGGATAAATAAAATCATAAAAAAACAAAAGTCAACACTGAAACCTAATTGCCTCCTGTTTGTATGTTATAAAATTCAAATCACTTAAAATCAATGTTAACATTTTGACACGGGGTAATTTTTAACTGACTGTCCTCATACCTAATTCTTCTGGGCAGAGCACCTCTGGTGTCAGAACTCTGAAAACCCACTTACCCCTGTCCAGGGACGCCTTGTTTAAAACCAGGGCATCTTCAATATCATAGCCACTGTAACTCATCACGGCAACTGTTGCATTTTGTCCAGCTGGCAGTTTCTCAAATTCTATCAACTCAATGGTCTTTGTTTTAACCATGGGTTTTTGTGGGTATGCTAGTAGATACATGAGAGTATCGATTCTGTTCCGCTGGTTGTATCCAATGGTACCTTCATTGATATTGGAGAAAGCAAAATGCAACACTGTATTATGTCAAATAACTAGGTAGCCATGAGTACAGATATGAAAAAAAAACAAAAACAAAAACATAACCCATATTCATTTCACTGATTAACATGAAGAAAACCTTCAGGTTAAACATTTCAAGAAAAAAAAATTTTCAAAAACAATATTCTCACAGTGCCTAACAACACGTAAAAGCAATTTTTCTTGGTAATGTTAATAGTTCTACAATAAAGAAAAATCACACCCAATGTATTCTAACCTAAATAACTTCAACCTACTGGATTTATACAATTGACCCCATTTTAGGAATTACCAGTCTCCACTGGTTAATCTCACAGGGAAGTCAACAGTTCTGTACTCAGTTCTGCTAAGTTGCGGACACATTTTCAGCTGCTGTAGGAAGATAATTAGAAACCACACCCAATGTTGACAGGAAAGGAGCTTATACAGTAGGACAAACAGATACATTCCATAAAAAGAAATCAATCATTACAAAAGTTCTAAATAAAAAAGAAAGCAGGACAAAAGGAAAGAAGAGGAAGAAAGTGAAAGCAGAAGATTGGATTTACTCATCTCCTTAACTCTTCATTTCACAAAGCAGAATAAACACCTACTCTGTGCCCCACACACTGGAGATAAAATGGGGAAAGGAACTGTCCTTCCCCCTTAGGAATCCAGGGTCCTGTCCAATCAGGTACAGGCTTTTAGGTCCTTAGCAATCAGGTTTCCCACCTAATTGGACCTTGTAAGGTTGTTACTATCAACTAGAAGTGAAATCAGAATGCTGTCTTTCTTCTTTTACCCTATAGGGGGGTTCACTAAGGTCTGCACCCAAAAAAAGGGTTTCACTCTCATGGTCTTGTGAATACAATATACTCTCCTATTCACAGACCGTAAAATGGGGACTAATGTTTGCCTGACTACTAAACTTATTCGTAAGTTACTGAGCCTCGTTAACTTCTCCCAGATATCTCTTTTTTTCCCTCGAGTGGCTAAGAAGGTAGCCTTAAGTCTCTTGTTCTCTTGCACATGCTTCCATAGAGACACATCCTCAACACCCACATACCTCAAGATGCCTAAGTGTTATTTAATGGAGTTAAGCTCCAAGATAAGCAGATAGCAAAACTCAGTACTCATGTCAAGAAATCAACAGTGATTTCCATTCAGGGATGAAAAGAACCTATGCAGGCAGCAAAAATGATATGATATTCCTTGAGTACTGAAAAAAATAATGATATCTGTAGGGTATTAACACCTAGATGCTCAATAAATGTCAGTAAATGAAATGTAATTATACTTTTTGTGATAGTATATATTTGTACTTAAATCTCTAGGAAATTTATCAAGATTGAGTTGAAAAACAACAGCTAAACTGAATCTCAAACTTTTTCTGGAGTTTACACGAGCAATAAATTGCTAATTAATTTATGCTATTTTAGTGCCAACTAATAAACTGGGCAGGATACCTGGTAATAGATCACTTACTGTTTTAGAAATAAAATCACTGTTGCCCGGATCATGGTAAAGTTCACTGACAATAAGTTTGTCCTCTTACATGAAATTATTTAAAATTTATGTTGAGATTTCAGCTTCAATTGTATACTTCACCCAGCTTGAGACAAGGGTTCACGCAATGTCCCACCAGGCTGCCAAACACAGCTTCTGAAACCTGAGACAAGCATAATTATGCAGCAGGGAAGCATTAATGGCTGCACCTCTAAACAATGGTGAAAGAGATTGGATCCCGCTATAAATTGTGCTACCAGGCCCAGAACGTAATTCTCAGGCATCACAAATGACCTGACCACTGAGTGGATGAACAGCAAAATGGTTTAGCAAATGTCTGGCACTTATGATTGCATTAGAAATTTTCCTTAAAGATTTTTTAAAGAACTTGTAGGAGTCCACATGTATATATGTTTTTAGCAGCCCTGACGGGTGTGTTGGTTACAACATGATTTATAAGCTAGGAGGACTTCTGCATTATAAAACTTCAAAATGCCATCATACCCCAGAGTTTTTATAGAAATCCTAAATGACTATTTTGCCAGTAAGCAAGCTCTTTTTGAGAAAATGTCATGCAGAAATTAAAAGACTAGTCTGGTTAAAGCACATGCTTAAAGTAGGATGCCTTTTACTATTTTCAACTTCCTTAAAAAGTGCATTGCACATACATAATAACTAACACAATGAGAATATCTGTAAGCAGGGCTCTCCCTCTACTGCTCCATTTTGCTGTAATTGCAGTCTTCAGTATTATAACTAAGAACGCATTTCCTTACTACCCAGGACATGATCTTTCTTACAAAAATCATATTTTCTTGATCATAACTTTCTTAAGAAGTCACAGGTTGGCACAGCAAGGTACATTAAATGTAGGTGAAAATAGTGAGGAAGTTTTTTATTTTAAGGTGGTATGAGAAAAGGTTAGTAAGCACACATACAGCTTAGGATATATACCTTAGGAAATGTATACTGAAAAAAATAAGATGAAGTTTTATCCATTTAACTATTTTTGTCTTCCTTTGCCCAGTTTTTTAAAAAAAATTAGTAACATTATTAAATACATAAACTTTACTCATTTACAGTATACATATTAATGGGTTCTGACAGATTTATGCCTTTGTAAAACCACCACCACCACCACCAAGATCTAGAACATTTCTGACACTCCCAAAATATCCCTCCCTCTATTCCTGACCCCAGGCAATAACAGCTGTTTATCATTACAGTTTACATTTTCTAGAATTTTTTTTTAAGATTTTTTAATTTACTTATTCATGATTGACATAGAGAGAGAGAGAGGCAGAGACACAGGCAGAGGGAGAAGCAGACTCCATGCCGGGAGCCCGACGTGGGACTCGATCCCGGGACTCCAGGATCACGCCCTGGGCCAAAGGCAGGCTAAACCGCTGAGCCACCCAGGGATTCCCATTTTCTAGAATTTTATATGAATGGAATCCTGCAGTATGGACACTCTTGTGCTGCTTTTCTCATTTAGCATAATGATTCTGAGATCCATCCATGCGGCTCTATCATACTTGATTCTTTGCTATCGCTGAGAACTATTCCACTACATGTTTATACTGTTTATTTACCCATTTACCTGCTGATGGATATCTGAATTGCTTTCCAGTTTGGGGCTCTTGTGAATAAAGCTGCTATGAACATTCACACATAAGACTGTGTGTGTTCACTTCTCTTGGATAAATACACCAGAGTGGAATTTCTCGGTGGTTTCCTAAGGGTACAGTTAACCTAAAACACTGCGTAAGAGTTTTCCACAGTATTAAACCTTTTTATGTTTGTACCAGCAGCGTATGTACTCCTCAGCTGCTGTACATCCTCACTGACACTGAGTATGTCCACCTTTTCAATTTTAGTCATTCTAATGAGTGGGTCTTGGTTTAAATTTACATTTATCTAAAGACTAATAACATTGAACATAATTTCATGAGCTTACTGGTCATTCCTCTTACTCTTACTGAAGTGTCTGGTTTTCATTTTTGCCATCTTTTAACCAAGTAGCCTTATCATTGAAGAGTTCTATATATGTACCCGACACAAATCCTTTATCAGATGTATATATTGCAAGTACTTGTTCCCATTCTGTGGATTAATGTCTCTCACATTCTTAACAGTGTCTTTCAAAGGGCAAAAGTTTAACTTTGAGAAAGTCTAAATTATTTTTTTTCCTTTGTCATAACCTGTGATTTCTGAGTTCTAAGAAATGACGTAGGTCATTCAAGGAAGGTCATGAAGACTTTTGCCTTGGTTTCTTGCTACACATTTTATGAGTTTAGCTCTTACATTCTGAGCTATGACCCACTTTGTGTTAGTTCCTTGTATGGTATGAGGTAGGAGTTGATGTTCATTTATTTCTATATAGATACACATATATACATTTTGTTGAAAACAGTTTCCTTTCCCCTAGAATTGTCCTGACACACTCACTAAAAATCAAATGCCCACAGAAATGTGGGTCTGTTTCTGGATTCTTGATTCTGTTCCACTGATCTATACGTCCACCCTTACGTCAGCATCATACTGTCTTTGTTACACTGGCTTTATAGCAGAGCTTAAAATCAGGTTATATAAGCTTTCCAACTTAGTTCTTTTCAAAGATTCTTCTCAAAAATATGTACCTGATTTCTTAACAACCTTAATGTGCTCAGATATTAATTTGCTGTTGAAACATTTATTAAGTACTTATTAAGCCTACTGAGCTGGCACTATGCTAGGCACCAAGGATATAGTAATAAATAACAAAGATGTGGTCCTGTCCTCAAAGTGCTTTTATTCTACTGTCTTGCAGGGAAAGCATGCACTTTTTAGCTGCTCTACATCCTCACTGACACTTAGTAGGTCATGATCCACAGTGAAGGGGAAAAAGTGAGGAAAGAAGTTAGTTTCAACCGAGAAGAATCTTTTAAGTTTTATAGTTACATTAAGTTTTATAGTTACATAGTTACATTACGTTGTGCACAGAAGACATAATGTAATATTTCTAAGTTACTCAACCAAAGTGGGATTCCTTTTCCTTGTCAGAAACAAAGTTGTATCGGACAGTTGTATCTGAAACAAAGTTGTATCTGACAGGGTTACTATGATCATTTGAGTAGTCAATATGTGGTAATATTCACTAATGATACTATTGACAACAGTAGTAGTAATAAATACACACCCCTTGACCCTGTGCTATCACTCGTTCTGCCTCTAATCCTTTTTTCTTTTTGAAAATATTTTATTCATTTATTCATGAGAGACACAGAGAAGCAGAGACACAGGCAGAGGGACAAGCAGGTTCCCTGCAGGGAACCTGATGGGGACTCGATCCCAGGACCCCGGGATCATGACCTGAGCTGAAGGCAGATGCTCAACCACTGAGCCACCCAGGGGTCCCTCTGCCTCTAATTTTAACCTTACATACTGAATTACATTTTAGTTTTATCTTCACAAGTATTTATTATTAACTTCCCAATCTCAGGAAATGTCATATCATCTTACATCTGAAATAGCTACAATGATTTTAATTTTCTTTTTGAACCAACAGTGAGATTCTAAAATATAATTGTCAGGAATAATTTGGCCAAGACATCTTTCCATTTTCTATCCACCAAATGGATAAAGAATAAATATTCTAAAAAAAATTCAAACAGAAATTTGGATGACATACAGAGGAAGGAGATGTACAGTGAAAGAAAATTTTATGAGGATCTTTATATATTATGTGTTTTTAAGACCTCAAATTCTTCTGGGCTATTCCCGACATCCCATCCTACTGTAAAGTGGGGAATACAAGAGAAGGAACTATCTGCTTTGGAACAGAATCTAATGGCAACAAAACAAAACAAAACAGAAGCTGCATTAGCTCCTGAGCTTTAAAAAAAAGGGGGGAAAAAAAGTCCCAGCAATTTGGAGGTGAAGGGGGGTTGGGAAGAGGCCATGGCTAGGGGAGGTATGTGATGCATATTCATTAACTGAGCTGATAGTGACTGAAAGATCCTTTTAACCAGGAAAAAGTGTTCCACTAGAGGATTGCCAACTAATAAAATGGACAGGATATGAAAGTGTGACTCATGTGGACATGGCATCTGGTGCCAAAAGGTACACACAATGCAGCTCCAACAAACAACTTTTACTTGTAGGGCTGACTGACCTGGAGACCTGGCCATTTCCAGACATGTCTACCTGGCTTCTTGTTCTGAACCTTGTCACAACAGAGCCATATCCAAGGATATGGTGTTCCTCAGTAGCACAGTAAGGTGTAATGTGGAAACCTGTACTTTATCAACAAGTGAAAGAGCCCTAGACTTAAGAAACACCTCTGCTTGGATGCCTGGATGGCTCAGTGGTTGAGCAGTTGAGTGTTGGCCTTCGACTTAGGGCACATTAGGCTCCCCGGAGGGAGTCTGCTTCTCCCTCTGCCTGTGTCTCAGCCTCTCATGAATAAATAAAATCTTAAAAAAAAAGAAAAAGAAACATCTCAGCTGGTGTTTCATGTTTACTAAAGTGAACTCATTCTCAACGTACAAGGTAAGGCTTTTAGTCTGCACTTTGTGCTTGTCTTGATCTCCTTCATAGTGATAGAAAAATGACTTTCTCTCATTTCATCACTGTTCACTGGGGGCAGGCGGCGGTTGGTAGTGAAAATTAGGTAGCATATCTTCCAGGTTGGTTAGAATATGCAATGATTTAATTCTGGGCTACTGTCTTCCATTTTCCACATGGACTCAGGGATGAACAGCAGTTAAAATATTACTTCAGAACATTCACACAGAATCTCTGAGATGTATATAGTCTTTAGCAATGGCTCATACTTAAAATGGGATAACGTGCCTTTTAGTTATCAGCTGCCAAGACTGCATGGAATTAAAATAACTCAGAGAAGTCCAACTCAAAGTGCCAGGTCTGCTTTACAGACCTGGGTTTCTGCTGTGGGTTTTCTCCCTCTGCCGGCCTTGTTCCTTTTGTGATTTTTCATACAGACCTCGCTCAGTACTTCTGCAGCTATTTGAGTGTCCAAAGAGAAACGTGGTCATGTAATGTGCCAACTTTGAATGTACTTTTATCTTGATGCTTTTCTTTCCAGTCAGGTGTTTTATAATAACAAACAGTAACAAAGCCTTTTTTTTATTACTTAAGATATTCAGTGGCTTTTGTCTTCCTAGCGTCAGCAGTAACGTCAGAGGATTGTATCCAAGGAGCTAAATGTGCAGGACCCAGGGTCAGAGCAGCTGAATACACCAACCTCAGAAAACACAGACAATGAATTGCAAATGACACTCAAAACAAAACGAGAAAAAAAACCTTCACACAGAAAACTACAAAAGAACTCTACAGACACTGAATTGGCTTTCTGTACACACTGATCCTGCTTAACTGTGTGTGGTAACTAACCAAACGTTTCAGATACTCATGGCCACAAAATAAAGGCTTTTTTTTGTAGGGTGAGGAGTTACAAAAATAAAAATATTATTTCTTTCCTTCAAGTCACTTCTTTATTAAAAAAAAAAAAAAAAGATTCACCAAGTGGAGATAAATTTGTAGCCCTTTCTGTTTTAATCTTCAAACACAACCAAGGAGTGGCATTAGTGATGAAGTGATTAGTCTTCCGTTAATTCTGAAGGTTCTACACAAAAGGTGTATTGTTTCAGCCAGGATTCACATCATGAAACAAAATGGTTTGGTAAACCCAATAGAAGTGATAGCCCTTTCATGACACACAGGGTTCAGTACTGTATATTTCAACTTGTTAGCAAGTCACAAGCACACGCGGGAAATCACTACGTTGCTGCTGAGGATGAATGGAAAAGACGAAATTGATGAGCCGCTGTTTAGATTTTCCCACTGGGAATTATTCCAAACTGTCGAAGCATTACATCATTCAGGTAAATGGTTGCAGGACAACATGTTTTGACAACCAAAAGGACAGTATAAAAACTCAGAAAAGAAATACACACTGTTTACTCCAGGATAAGATGGAGGATTCCTTAACCGTCAAGCCATAGTCAATTGCAGCTGATTGCTGGTAACTGAGAAGCTAAATGCATTCTGGTTGTTACCGAAAGGCAATGCAAAAACCTTTTAGTTTCTTCATGAAGCCCCCTGTAGCATACTTAAACCAGAAATGACAAATCATATTGACATCATAGACATATATGAAAATAAATGTATTAAGCTTATTTTTAAAAACACTTCCAAAAAAGTTTATAAGCAAAACTTTTGTTTTTTTGGCCTCGTAGCCTCTCTGTATCACCTTCAAGATAAAACCCAAACTCCTTATTCTGTGGTACCTCTCCAGTACAGACTATATTCCTATTATGTTTAACAGCCATACCAAAGCACCAAGATCCCCATGCAATGCTTGCTTCTATTTCCATGCCTATAAAAAATACTCAAGGTCTTTCAAGGCTGTTTAGTTCTATTCTTCAGAAACAACCTACTCTCAACTTCAAGTGATCTTTCTGTTCTCATTCCTCGAGAGTTTAGCTGCTGGTCTACTACAGCATTTATCATATATATTCAACTACAGTTGTACTTGTTGGGCTCTCCTACTAGATTGTGAACTCCTTGGGGACAGGGCTCTCTCTCCCTTCCATTTTCAGGTTCTAGCCTCACCATCTGGTCTATCCATGATGCTCAATAAGTGTTAGCAATGGATAATCAATTAAAAGGGAAGGAAGGAAGGAAAATGAATTCAGATTTTGGTGTGACATGAACTGGATGTTTCAGAAGCTACAGGAGAACTGCAAGGATGTAATGTGCTCAATGACTATCACCAAGACCATCATGAATGCCTTCTAATACACACTGTGCATCTTCGACTCTATTCCCTTTCCCTTTCTTCCCTTAAAACTTGTGTTTTCCTGCTCTTGCTTCCATTTCTCCTGGTTCACAACTTATACTTCATAGAGCTTTATAGAGCTTTTCTCTTTATATTTACCCCCTCATCATTCTGTGACATTTATTATACATCCCCTTGTTTGGTCAAAGGAATAAGTTCAGAGGAGGTTTTTTTCCTTTTTTTTTTTTTTTTTTTTTTATGCTTTAGATATGGCAGTGGCATCTGCAAGCCCTCTGAGGTTAGTGACACTTGGGTATTAGCAATGCCTGACTTAGCCAAACATTTAATACTAGTAAAGTAAAAATAAAGACTTAAATCTTTTTATTCAAGTACTTAGAACCAAGTTCAAGAAGGAAATCTTACCCATGGCTTGCTTCCCCATGGCACACTGATATGTGTTTCTTGGGGACTGGTTGTGATGAGGGTATGGGATGAGGCCGGCACAAACACCAAGGAGAGTAAAGGGCTCAATCTCCAAGTGGGTGGTATCCCTGTCAAGTTAATTAAGAACAGACATTTTAGAAACCAAGGACCAAAATAAGTCTCTCTTAAAGGTCATAAAAATATTATCAGCAAGGTCCCCAAAGGGCTCCAACAAAATGTGCAAGTTTATATAAATGTTTATGAAAATTTATATGTAAAAAATATATAAGTAATTTATATAAAACCTCAAGAACAATAAAATCTGATTCTAGTAAAACTGATATCCACATGGATGAGTGGGCTGCTTTTCTTCACTTCTCCAACTTGTGTCAATGGCAAAGTTGTATTACCATCTTAGAGAAGAATATATCCCATTTCAGAAAGTTACCACAGACCTAATGGGACCAAGACCACAGCCACCAGCTAAGTGTGGCTGTTCAGCACTTTTCACTGAATTTTTTATTTTACTTAATTTTAATCACTTTACATTTTAAAACTCAAATTTAAATAACTCAGTTCAGTTACTCAAAAGCCTTTGAGTTATGTTTGTAACAACTTACACTTGTGAATCTACTTTTTCAACTGTAAATGTTATGATCAGATAAGGTATTTCCAATAAACATTTAGCCTTCAAATTGAGATGTGCTATAAGTGCACAGCAGATTTTGAAGCCTTGTAGGAAAAAAAAAACCTCAAAGTTTTTATACTGATTGCATGTTGACATACAATATTTTAGATAGAGTGAGTTAAATAAAATTATTAAGATTAACTTTATTTGGTTCTTTTTGCTTTTTTCAGTGTGGCTATTGGAAAACTTCAGTGTATGGACTTGCATGGTATTTTTTTGGACAACTCAGCTGTAGGAACTGGATATAAAGTAAGACTTTATCTAGTAGGTGTTAAAATTGTGGCTGCTTTTGTAACATATTATTGTAAAAATCCCAGTTTTGGCTAACTGATATAGCAACTCAGGTATTTCAAAGGGGAGAAGGGCAGCCAGATTTTTCTGGATCTTGCTGGAAGTAACAGACATCACATGTAGTGTCTGTGCAGTCTGCTGATCCCCTATATTCCTTCTTCAAGTACTCGTAAGGCATAACTTCAGTAATTTCAATGGTTTATAGTACCTGTGAGGACAAGGGATTTCCAAGATAATCCAGCCCTTTGTGGAAAATTAGTTGCAGCGCACATGGCAAATGACCTCCCACTTATCCATTGAGTTTTTTTTTTTTTCAATACCTGTATGAATTATGTCCCTAGTTTAGTTACAGAGGATTTCCATGCAGCTCTTTGTTTGAAGAAGATAGTTTTGACCCTATGATCTAGCAGAACTCCAACTCTCTCAGACAGCTTAGGCCTTTGTCAGCAGAGAGGGAAAGGGCTAGGATTTGTTTTCTTTGTGTGTGTGTGTGTGTGTGTGTGTGTGTGTGTGTTTAAAGAGAAACAGCTTATAGTGACATTTTATGGCCTAGAGTAAAACAGAGTTTGCTTTAAATGTATCATTTTGTTTAAATATTGGCCAATTTGACAATATGGGCCAATTGCCCCATATAAATAAAAACTACTTTTTCAGATGTACAGATTCGAGCAAGCTGAAAATGAACAAGATACAGACCTAAGTTTCTTCTTTTTTTGTAACACAATATATATAAAATGAGATCATACATTACCTAATAATTATTCAAAGTCTAAATGCTCTGGATTTTGACTTTTGTCAAACAAAAGAGGATACTACTATTAAAAAAGATAACCACCATAATCTTCTGTCCTGAACAGGAAATAGAAGACTTTCTAGACAACGTGTATAAGGGCCTTAAACTTGGCTCAAATGAAGACTCAGTAACCTGTTGTTTCCAACAGCAGAAAAACTGGAAAGCGTCTCAATATTCATTAATAGGTTAAATAAACTATGTGTAGTCAGACAATGTAATATAAAGAAATTAAAGTAATATATTTATATAAACATACAAGTAGACATTAATATAGAAAAATATCTAGCATGATAAAGTTGATAATGATGCTAACTTTAAAAATGAAGGTAACTGAAATACATTGCCTTGAGGTCATGTATATATGTTTATATTCACTTAGGAAAAAACTGAAGAGTATACATTAAACCACTGGCACTGGTGATGTCTGGAGGCTGGAGTTCAGTAGGATAGGGAAGAAGGGGGTTCAATCTTTTTACTTCATGCATGTCCACATTGAAAAAAAGGTCACAATGATGAATTACAGAATACCACAGTTTTTCTATTTTTGAAACAAAATGTATTTGGATGATTGGTGCTGATACTAATGGCTGCATTCCTTTTTAACAGTGAATAAGAAAAATCTGCTTTTGTGAAGCTTCTAGTGGAGAGACAAATAAGACAAATAAATAAGACAAATAAGACAGATAAGTCAATAAAATACACATTTTATAGATCTTTTTGTAAGGTAATAAGCATTAGAAAAATACAGCAGAGGGCAGCCTGGGTGGCCCAGTGGTTTAGCGCCGCCTTCAGCCCAGGGCCTGATCCTGGAGACCCAGGATCTAGTCCCACGTCGAGCTCCCTGCATGGAGCCTGCTTCTGCCTCAGCCTGTGTCTCTGCCTCTCTCTCTGTGTCTCTAATAAATAAATAAAAATATTAAAAAAAAAAAAAGAAAAAGAAAAATACAGCAGAGAAGAGGGTGCACAGAGGAGGGGTATCTATCTAATTGGGGTCATCAGGAAATAGCACTGAGAAGGTGACCTCTGAGGAAGACCAGGAGGTGAAGGAGTGAGTCATGAAGGATGTGAGCATCCCAGGGAGGGGACAGCCAGTGCAAAGATGCTAAGGCAGAAACACGCTTGAGGTGTGAGGAAGCAGTTAAAGAGGAGAGGTAGGAGATAGTGCTGCAGGTACCAGGAGGGGTAGGCAGATCTGTAAGGATTTCCAAGGGAGAGGGAACCCACTGGGGGTTTGAGAAGAGAAGGGAAAAGAGCACTTTCACCGATGAAGAAGACTATATGAGAACAAGTGCAATAGAGTCAGGAGCCTCTTGCAAGTCCCCACGCAAGCAATGGCAGCAGCCTAGATGAGGGTGGCAGATGGAGGGGTGGAAAGGGTTGAGAGCGCTGAAGGTCGACATGATAAGCTAAGGGCCTGGATGTGGGCGTAGAGGAGTCAAGGCTGAAACTGAGGTTTCTAGCTGAGAAACAAGAAGGACGGATTCCTATTCACCGGGTTACTACACACCACACTACACAAGGTTACTACATACTACCAACATACTCCTTTGTATTTTACTCAATCTTCAAATGAGGAGTATAGTACTTTGTTAGAGTCATACCTTTAAGGAATAAAGATTTTGACTGAAAATCAATGTTTACTAAATTATAATAAGAAACTAATGAAGTAGTACATTTTTCATTTGGTAGCAGGAAAACAGAAAAGTACTTTCTTGACTGAAGACCTAAAATAGGTGTATCAAACTCCCTAATTATTTAACAATAAAAGTACAAAAACTCCAGTTTCAGGTAAGTAGTACCACCAGTCACACACAGCAAACAGAAAGCTATATAAATGTTTTCTAATGTATTTCAAGTAGAACAGATGCTTCTAAAAATATTACTATTCTTGAAATATCAACATATTACTATTTCTTGTTTATACTGCATATAAGTTTAGAGACATCCTTATAACACAAAACATATGGAATTCCTGTATAAACAAGAAATCAGATGTCTTCTCTAGAAGAGAGAAATCCATCTTTCCATAGTGTGATCCATTATTTCAATTTTGACAGTTATCAAATTTCAGAATCAGAGAAGCACTTCCTTTCAAAACATATACACTAAGTGTAAAATGAATAGAAAAGATAATTAAGTCTAAAAATTGTTAGCAGTTTTGTGATAATCCTACATTGAGATAAATGATAGGTTATACTTTATAAAAGGATAGTACACTTTTAACAGATCCTACTAATAGGGAACACTACAGAAGAGATGAAATGAAACGGTGATTTCTATAATCAGAACAGGTGTTAATTATGGTTGTTATTATTACTTACTTATTAATTGTATGTTCATAGAGTGCGATGTTACAGTCATTTTCTTCATTCACATCTAAATATTCAACCAGACTCTCATGTAAGAAGTCTTCAAAATTCCTGGGAAAATATTGGTGAAATATACATAATTAATAAATTTTACTGCAATGCTTTATGTGTGATAATGGAGGATACCAGCTTTCATTTATATCCAAAGCACCTTTCTCTCCCAGAAAGTACCATACATTGGGATGCTTGAAACATGTTATTCATGGATCACAGAATGAAGGCAAATCATTGAAACAAAAACATCCATGGTATTTGTCAATCTGGTCACTCACTCCTCTCCCTGTTTTTGTTTGAGAGAGAGAGACAGAGACAGAGAGAAAGTGAGGTGTACTGCACGAGGGGAGCGGCAGAAGGAGAGAGAGAATCTTTTTTTTTTTTTTTTAGGGCTTAAACTTTTTTTTTTTTAGATTTTTTATTTATTTATTCATAGAGATGCAGAGAGAGAGAGAGGCAGAGACACAGGCAAAGGGAGAAGCAGGCTCCATGCAGAGAGCCTAACATGGGACTCGATCCCGGGTCTCCAGGATCACGCCCTGGGCTGCAGGCGGCGCTAAACCGCTGCGCCACAGGGGCTGCCCGAGAGAGAGAATCTTAACCAGGCTCCCACACCCAGCACAGAGCCTGACACGGGGCTGGATCTCATGACCTTGAGATCAAGACTTGAGCCAAAATCAAGAATTGGATGCTTAACTGACTGAGCCACCAACGTGCCCTAATCTGGTTCCCACTTCTGAAAATATCTTCTATGACTTTTAAGAGCCCCTATGATGAGAGACCCAGCACTGACATTGATATATCCCTGTTACTTCATAGTGTGCTAATTTACACCAACACTCTGTGATCCTCATGATACAAACTGGTAAATATTTTACAAAGTCTACGCAAGTTCACACAGAGAGGAATGGGTTAACTGGCTGATACATTTGGTAGGGAGGAATTAAGAGACTAAAAATGAAAATACTCTTTTCTTAAAAGCTCAGATCAAATAATGTTGTTGCTGATTAAATTATATAAATAAATATTACAGAGTTTGAGAAGTTTTGCTTTTGGTCATTTACCTGTATCCCTGAGCCAGCTCTTCCATATGCTTATTTGTGACTGCAGGCTTCTGTTTCTTAACGATAATGTAGGGTCTGAAATGAAAAAAAAAAAAAAAAAAATCATAGTAGTTCAAAAGAATTAAGTCAGCAAGTAAGTTCACTATAGTGAAATGAGGGAAGCTGGGATATAATCAAACTGATTCCTAGACTGCCTTGAGGACACCAGGTATTCTCTGCATGTGCAAATACATTGGGGCCTCTTTACTCTCTCTCCCATATACAGGCACAGGCACACATGCCAACAATGTTTGTATGTGTGCACATGTATGCACAAACAGGACTTCCTCCAACTATCTTAGGAAATATCTGGTTTTAAATGGAAAGGCAACACAAAAATAATAAGACCTAGAAAGGAAACAAAATCCTTCATGCTTTATTTTTTTAAAAGAGTATAAACGCATCATACCAAAGGCATTTCATAGGATTTCACAGAGGAAATATGGGGCCTGCTCCCCAAGACGCAGGCAGAGAATTGTCATTGAGAATAACAATGTGTCCTGTAGTGAAAGTCTGGTGAACGTCAGCTTCTTTTTGGACAGACATCACAGGGCTACACTGGCAGGTTACCTAAGGCTACATGTTCACAGAGAATAAAGCTTTTTACATTGTGATTTTTAGTGAGATAACGGGTGTTAAGGTAGAGAGAGCTTTCGGTCTCCCCATTCTGGTAGATTAACCTGTAACTGTCAGTGGTGATCTGCTGCTGAGGGCCTCGCCACCACAAGGAAATACGGACACAAAGGATGGCATGCGGCCCCAAGACATCAAGGGCTGTTGCTATTTGGATAAGCGGCTCTTACAGAGAGGAGAGAGCAACCAGCAGACACTTGTGCGCTCTACCCTAAAGTCCAAATAACTATTTGAGGACTAATGAGCACTTTTGAACAGTTAAGAAGAGCTGCACAATTACAAAAAGGGAACACAAGTTGCTGAAAAAATGAACTGAATGAACTTTTCATGGAAATCAACATTACCTCAAAATCTTGGCTTTTTCTTGAGAGGGAGGCAGAGAGCACTGCTACCTCATTCAAGGGCTACAGCAAGCAGAGGCTACGAGATTCAAAAGTGAGGATAGGGACGGACGTGGGAGCAGGAGATGGCACAGGTCACAGCTACCTCACTCATGTTCTATTTATTCCATAAACTACCTGTACGTCCAGATCTATGTCAGGCCGGTATAAACTGACTTCTAAAAAAGAATTTGTTTTTTAGACTATCCCATCATATACTGGATGTAATTAAAGAGAAAAACCCCAAGAAAGAGTAGTAACCTAAGAACTAAGAACACATTACTTTTTTCCCCACCGAACCGAACGGATTATGTTAATAGCTATAGGTAAGCACCTGCTACATGCCTGGCATCTACAAGGCCCTGACCACACTGTCTACCACTTAGTTCTCAGGACAGTCCTAGGGGGTATTATGATTATTTACATTTTTTTCAGCCAAGGAAAGTAATACAATCAGAGCCACGCAAGTTAGTAAGTGAGAAGTCAGGACTCAAACAGGTATGTCATCACCTAGGGTTCTTTGGTTGCAAAGAACAGAAACCAATTCTGGCTAATGTAAGCAAAAATGGAATTTACTAATAAAAATTTTAAAAAAATTTAAAGGAATTTACTGAAAGCATAAGAATTTATAAGGATAAGAATCCAAAAACAAAAAATCAATAAACAAAACAAAACAAAACAAAACATCAAAAAGGTAATATGCCCAGCCTCACAAAGGAAAAGATCCCAAAGCTCCAGAACGGGAGGAATAACATGCAGTCTCTCAACACGTGCTGCTGTCAGGATAAATCAGTTCCAACCACTTATTCCTTGAGTTATTCTATTTGGGATTTGAATTCTCTGAGGAGAGTGTGACTGGCCTAGCTTGGATAACATGTCTGACCTCTGGTTGAGGAGGAGAGGGCACCTGACTGTTCCGAGAAGACTGCCAGTGGGGAGGAGCAGGTCCTAAAGGAAAGTGAGGAGGGTAACTAGAAGGAGAAGCTGGCTACTCGACAGATAAGGGCGGTCTATTCTCCGCTCTAACAGACGTCGAAGCCCAAACTCTTCCCACCACCCCAGCCATTGTCAGCTCACTAACTTAGGCCCTAGCCCTACCTGAGGTCCACAAGGAATGACCACAGTAAAACACACAGAAGCTTACGAGACAAGGTAAGATCCTCACGGATGTCCCTGAATGTTCCCCAAAGACCAGACACCCTGTCCTATTCATCTCTGCCCTGACTTCTTGGCCAGGACCTGAGCATTACAAGCCCTTCAGATGTGCTGAGTGACTAGAAGGCACCTGCTTTCCACAGGGTTTAATGCAACATGCTCATGCCTTCATGTTTTTGTTCCTGACATTCCCTAGCCTTTCTCCTTTCCTCCTTCGTCCAGGGTAACACCATCTCACTCATCCTTTAAAGTTCAGCTCACAGCAGGAGAATACAGTGGGTAAAATCATGACTGTTGGAGTCAAATGAACTATAAGGACTATCAAGTAAAGAACAGACCTGTCACAATCTAGCTTTAAGTAAGTTACTTATATCTTCTTCCTCGTTTGTTAAATGAAAATAGTAATCCACCCGTACACAGCTGAATGTAGTAAAAGCCTTACATGTGGCACATCTACTGAAATCATCAGTAATGGCAGGTAAGCATTATTCCTAGCATGGTGGTTATTAGTAATTACTGCTGCTTTGACCGTGAACAGAGCTCTCTGAGGGCAGAGACTGACCCCCATTAATCTTTGGGTCCTCAGCACCCACATGCATATTCATGAGGGATCTGCTAACTGAAGTCCTCTCAACAATGAAAAAGGTGAAAGTGGATTCAAAAACAAAAACAAGCACATTTCTTTCAGAAGTACACATAAAAACTCTTTTTTAGCAACTTATACCTGCAAAGCCTTCCTCCATCAGAGGAAATATAGACACATCGATCTGTGAGATTTGTTGAGATGGAAACAAATTCATTGATATAGCCTGCTCTTCGCATCAGTCGAAATGTATTCACTAGCTTCTTGTGGTCTCGAATCACACCCAGGATGTTACCTAAGCAGAAAGAATATTTGCTAGAGGAACAAAAAACCAGATCTATTCAATTGGAAATATCCACCCAATAAAGATGAAAAGCAGCAGTGAGCAGTTCATTTGAAAATTCTATTCTTCACACAGGGCAGCCAGTCCACAGGCTGCAGGAAGGCAACACAGCGGAGCAGCTGAGGGTGGCCAAGGACGTGAGTTGAGAGGTAGCCCTACCACATGCAAGTCCAAGTTGCAAAAGTGAGCCTCATTTTCCTCATTGGTCAGCACCATGCTGGGAACTATGAATGCGGGGTCCAGACCACCTGGGTTCAAACACTGGTTCTAACACTTCCAAAGGGTTGATGTGAGAACAAAATGAGTTGATCTTCCATCAAACACTTAGAGCTGCTCTGCCCAGCACTGAGTACCGCTATTCTTCTTCAACTGCTCTTCCTGCCATTGTCATCTGCGAAATGAGGAAGGTGGACTTTGTGCCCCAGGGTCCATGTGAGGACTCAGAGGGGCCCTGGATGACAATGCAGACTAAGAGCTCTTTCCGTGCTAGCCACTGGGATTTCCTGAATGAAGTGGCCAGGGAGCAGGCCTGTTTTGCTTCTCACCAGCCCACACGGGGAGGGACTAATGCCCCTGGAATGAGGCGAAAGGGGAGAAGAGCATGGGAGCCAGGTAGTCAGGATGAGCACACACTTGCTGCCAAGGCTCTGGAGGGCTCTGAAGGGGATGAAAGGAGCAACTGAATCATGAACTGAAGAGAGGGACCTCTTGCTACAGGCCACTGACAGTCCATCATCAAGTGGCTGAATATAAGTCAACTTGCTGTCAGGACTGGTCAGTTTTTGCAGTACGTCTCACATATTTAACTTGAACTTAAAGATACTGCGTTGAACTTTATCGCTGTAGATCAGCTGGCAGCTGTCAAAGGGCAGAAGGCAGCTAGCTTCTGCAATGCTACCTTGGGCTCTGACAGCAGGACCTCTAAGACCCTAAGGACCCAGCCAGTGGGATAACAGTTTCTATCACCATTTTTCTACCTTTAAATTAAGGCCCCCTGGACCCAGAATTGAGGTTTATTTGTCCTTAAACACCTGGATGATATGGCTTCCTTCCACCTCCCCAAGACTAATCAGGCTCAACAGGTCTCCTTGATACACTCACCATTGAGGAAGACGAGAAACACATTTGGATAAGAGAGTTCTTCCCCACATAATAAATTCACATCTTCTACCCCCAGGTTACTGGCTAATTTAACAATGGGTCCATCTTCCATGTCAGTTGTGATGTGCGTCATAAGGGCCAAGTTTTTAACCAAACCACATGCCTAAAAAACAAAAGTCATTTCTAAGAATGGCCATGAGTAATACAAGGTACGGTTTGTGTCTGAAAATAGCTCACTGCTTTGCTGGTGGCAATGCAAAGCAGTACAGTCCTGTGGGGGACAGTCTGGAGATTCAAACAAAAGACTTAAACGTATACACAGAGGAATTTATCCTAAGGTAATAAGCAAGGATACAAACATAGATTTAGCCACAGAAATGCTCAGTAAAGTACTATGTGAAATGGCAAATAAGGATGGCATCATGAATGCTGCCTTAAAAAAAGAAACAGAGGGACACCTGGGTGGCTCAGTGATTGAGCGTCTGCCTTCGGCTCAGGATGTGATCCTGGAGTTCCGGGATCAAGTCCCGCATTGGGCTCCTGCATGGAGCCTGCTTCTCCCTCCCTCTGCCTATGTCTCTGCCTCTCTTCTGTATCTCTCATGAATAAATAAATAAAATCTTAAAAAAAAAAAAAAAAAAAAAAAAGAAACCGATTACGTAAACTGTTATGCCCAGACAATGAAACACCACAGTCATTACCATGACACTGTATAGAAACAGTAAAACAAAATAGTAATAGATGTGGGCACCTAAAAATCTACAACTGGCCAGAAATAAGAGAGTCAACAAAGTCAATGCTCAGTACTCTATAAAGCTTGTTGGTCATAGAAGGCAAAGGAAAGACTGAAGAATCGCTCCGGATTAAGAGACTTAAGGAGACGTGGCAACTGGAAGCAATGTGTAATCCCGGGTCAGAAAAAAGATATTGGTGGGATAACTGGCAACATCTGAATAAGGTAAGATTCTATAATCTAGATTATAATCCTGTTATCAATGTGAATTTCACAAGGTTGATAACTGAGCAACGGTCATGTAAGATGTTCATATTTGGGGAATCTAGGTTAGGCACTATAGAAATTCTTTGTACTATTTTTGCAACTTTTGTGTACAACTGAAATTACTTCAAAATGAAAAAGAAATAAAATGTCTTTATATTTTTATACAACCAAAAAAAAATTTAAGGCAAAATATGAACAAGGACATAACACAGGAAGTAGAAAACAAAACACTTGAGATCTGATGTGTAAAGACTGTATCTTTGATTCTTTGAAATTATCTGCTAGTGATGCACAACATAGGTACTTTACTGAGGTTAGCTGAAACAAACTCTGGAAAATTCAGTGTTCCAAAGCCCAAGGGTTATAAATTATGCAACTGTGACAAGCTGCATAAATTCTAGTGTGAATTTCCATATGGTTTAAGATAAATTAAGATAGGAATGATAATTTTCTAAAAATCTTAACTCATATGGACTTCTATTTTCACCTCCCCCAGTCATAACAAATTCCTACACTTTGGAACTTACATGTTTTATACATCGTAACTAACGTATTGATTCATTTAGCAGGTATCTATGGGGTATCTACTATGAATGAAGCTCTGTGCCAGGAGCTTGCGATAGAATGTGAACCTAACAAAGTTCCTTCTTCCAGAAGTTTACAATGAACAGAATCCAGTGAAACCAACAACGGTCAGCATGAGGGAGAAAGGGCCATGATGCAGAAGTGGTGGTGTGTCAGAAGCAAACCTACTTAAGCTGCTTGGTTCTGTGCTCCCTGTTGGCTGCAAGTCTGATGCCCTCTAAGTACACCTAAGGAAAGTAAGGAGTTGCTTTAAAAAAGATCTTTGCAAACAAAGATGAGGGTCTCTTAATTTTCCCTCACATTCTTATCCTGTCTTCACTGCATGGTTTGATTCTTGTGATAAACCAAAGTAAGTAAGAAAACTGGGACTGTATTTCTATCAGGTGAGATACTAAATTGAATGCCTTGTCAGTACTGGTTTTCAAATGGACACTGATGTTGTCCTAACAGGCTGCATCAATTATTTCTCTGCCAGATAAGTGGCTGACCCAAAAAAGGATATGCCCCAGAGAAATGGAGGTAGAAGCAGAACATCACCAACAGGTACTACCTATGACATAGCAGAGACTCCTCGGGTATCTTACCTCTCCTTCAGGAGTGTCCGAGGGACAGAGCATTCCCCACTGAGATGGCTGGAGGGAACGAGGACCACTCACTTTTCTTGTTTTTTCAAACTGAGAGGAGATTCTTGTCATCATGCCCAGGGCAGATATATATGACAAGCGAGACAAGACTTGAGTCACACCCTGGCGGTCCATTTTAAATCTCTTGAGAGACCAATTTCCCTGTAGAGGAGAAAAAAAAGACATAAGACCACTTCTGATCTGTTCATATGTTGCCTGGTACTTTACAGTTACTCTGAGAAGCTCATCACAGGAACTATGTATTTGTGAAATTAGAGCCATAATGTATATTCAGAAATCAAAATACCACAATTAAAATGAAAATTGAGTCAGGTCATTCACTGGTGCTTTCTAGGGGTTTAATGAATATCACCTGTGTCTAGCAACCAGGTCAGAACGCTCTGATATATCAACCTTATCACACTGCAACATTTACTTTCTGAAGAACTGGTAATATCCTGAACAAACCAGTTTAACCAGAGATTTCCACTGGAAGCAATAAGCTCATTAATAGAACACGAGGTAAAAGTAAAAGTAAAAGTAGCTTGTAGCTCAAAGAGTAATTTCATGTTGGAATATGTCATTATTTGGATGTCTTCCAAAATCTGTCTTAATTAGAGGAAAATACACGAATAGAAAATACCAGAAAAATGACTCCAATAGCAGTTATTAGGGATAATGAATAAACTGTTGGCTTCCTAATCAAGGCTAAAAATTGCATATATATATTCACGTGAAGAAATAGTATATATTCTCTGTGACTATCATGTTGATCTTAAAATAGATTCATAGGAAATAAATCTTGAACATTAAATTTAGTTTCTCTTGTACGTACTGAATATATCGTGTTATATTAAATATATTACTTTATAGTTGTATCCAATATACACATTAACTATTCTGAAAGGTAATTTAAAGATGAAGGTTAGGAATGGTTAAATTTTCAATTCATGGCAATGGGACAGGAAAAAACAGTATGACTAGAAAAGTGAAGTTAAACATGTCAAAGAAATTACTGATTCAATAATCTTTCCGATTCAAAAGAAAAAAATTACATCTGCTAAATGGTGGCTCTTTATTTTTCTTTTGAGAATCTGATGAAAGAGATGTCTGTTCTCTTGGGGAAAATGCAGGTAGGCCCATGAACCAAAATTTCACATTCCACTTCCAGGGAAGACCCATGAATCCCAGGTTAAAAACCCTAACAGGAGAAAAACTGCTAGAGTTTCAGGAGGAGATAGGTAATCTGCTTGAATTAAAATTTGTAACCCTGGGGGCATTCCCAGGGTCACTAAAGTTTAATCATTATTATGGAAGAGCTATCATTGCAGAAACTTGAGTTTTTCGATAATGTGGAAAAGAGTTAAATTCTAGGAAGAAACTATCCTTTACAAAGCGAAGAAACGGAGCAAACATATTTATTCCACTGGTTAAACACATGTTGCTTTTTCGGTTAACTCCTTTTCTGCTCTGAACGGGGTAAGCTCAGTAAACCGATGTCCCGCAAGTAGGCATAAGGATGGTAAATAAATATTCCACACAGAGCTAAAGGAAGGCCACAGCTGCCGGCAAATAGGAAGTAGATGGGGAGTAAAGCCAAGATGTCCAACAAGAGGATTTGTTCTAGTATTCCGTGCAAGTCTAATGAAAGGGAGAGGAGAAACAGACAAGGAGTCTAAAAATGCTCTTCTGAGAAAACTTATGTGTTGAAAATATGCTCCTAATGGTAACAGAGAATTTTAGAAGTTGATCCTGGGGTATACCTGCAACAAGGTCTACTACAAACTTTTTCAACAAGCAGTTTTCTCCAGGCGGTAAAGCAGAGTACTAAGGGGCAAAAGAACTACCTTAAAAAGCTATCATAACCTGAAACTCATGGGTCAGAAAGCAAGAAAAAATAATTCTAACAAACGTGTGTTCAAGTGCTCTTTGGAGGCTTTTCCTCAAACATCTAGGGATCTTGTTTCTGACACGTTTGGGCCACAAGAATATAACAAGCCTACACAGGCACAAAGGTCTGGTTCACCTCCAGTTTGAGGTAGCTGTCCCTTGCAGGAGCTGTTCACATGGACTCATGGGCTAGTTTCTAAAGATGAGCACTGCAGCAAGTCTGCCACTAATTCTTTTCATTGTTAAGGGAATAAACATGTTATACCAAACTATTCTTCTGTTGGGGTGAAATCCCATCTATAAAACCAGTTTTATGTCTGGCATACAAAGCACAACTAGATTTCATCAGATAGACCTATAGTCATGATGCTTTAAGAAAGGGAGCAAAAACCTATCTGATAAGCCTTTATGAACAGCCAGGAGCCCTGCGTACATAGCAGCTGCCCAGGCCTGAATTCATCACTCATGTGAGGCACAGCTGATAGCCCTTTTAGGAATATAAACTTACAATGAAATGAAACATTTTGTATTGTTGCGAACAAAAGCTATCATTAATAAACCTACTCCCACTATGTCAGTTTTATTACAGAAAAAAAATGGGAAGAAGTATCCATTAAAAGAATGCCTATTACCAGTTAAACTAAAAGATTTTCCCTCTATGTAAGAGTTACCGGTTTTTTTTTTACTGCCTGTTAAAACAGGGACTATAATTGGCAATAAAGCTACACAGTATCAAAATTCCTAATGATTAACATTTAAACTGTAGACTGTATTTCAAAGTAGAAAATCTGTGATTTGTTAACATCCTTTAAATATAAATGTATTTTTTAACCTAGATTCCCAAAGTGCTTTGAACTTCCATTTCATGGAATAGATGTGTAACTAAGTCAGGAAACCCTAAACAAATGACTGAAGACTTACTGTAGAAATGGCATTCACCATGCCGTTGGTAATCTGGTCCTGACGCATGTGTTTCACAACATCAAACTGAGCTGCTCTTTGCTTAGGAATCACCTGGTCTGCAATCTTCTTCATTTCAGAATTAAATTTTTTGAATAAATCTTCAAAAAGAAGTGATAAAAGCTAAAAAAAAAAAAAAAAAAAAAGAGTATATGGTGATGCATTACTCATCTATTTAGTAAACTTTAGGTCTCTATTAAACTGTTTTTTAAAAAAAGATGGAGAAACTGCTTAACAACGAAGAAATATTCAAAAATTCAATTTGATAAATATGCATTTTTCTATGTGTTTATCACTATACTAGGCACTGGCAATAAAAGCAAAAACAGTGACATAATTTCTGTACTAATTTAGACCAGTCACGTCCAGACTTTTAGATGTTACTGTCCAGAGACCTATGTTTTAATTTTATAGATAAAGATAATTAAAATCCCAAAAAGGGGGTGGTGGAGAAGAATTACCATTAAAAAGTCTGACAACTTGGATGATACAGTGCTGTTTGGACCTCTCCTATATCTCTGGTAAAAATGTAAATTGGTACCACTACTAGGAGGACAGTTTGCCATTAATCTCATCTTCCCTATGCCCCCTCAGTTCCTCCCCTAGGTACATCTCCACAGCAGTGCTTCTCAAACATCAGCATGCGTGGTAAAAATGCTCAAGGATTGTTAAAATGCAAATTGCTGGCCCCACCCCTACAGTTTCTAATTCAACAGGTCCAATAATTTGCATTTCTAACAAGTTCCCAGGAGATGTCAGAGCTGCTGGTGGGGGAAAGGCACCTTGAAAATCACTGCCCTACAGAAATGGGCATCCCTAGACAGATACAAGATGTTCACAGCAGCATTATTTGTACGAACTAAAACCTGAAAGCCATACAAATAATATTTAGTTAGACAAATTGTGGCATATTCGAAATAATGGAACACTATAAAGCAATGAAAATGAACAAAAAAACGCACAAAATCATGGCTGGATCTTAAAAGCATAATATTGAGTGAAAGAAGCCACATACAAAAGAATATGTATGGTATGATTCCACTGACACAAGGTTCAAAATCAGCAAAACTGAACTATAATTTGATGGCAAAACTCTACAGAAAAATCAAGGATATGAATATCATAAAAATCAGGCTGGGGGAGGATTTTGATCAGGTAGGAGCATGTTGTGGGCAAGGGATGACTTCTATATTTTTTTTTTTTAAAGTCTCCCATCCGTTTTTTTTTTTTTTTTTAAGATTTTATTTATTTATTCATGATAGTCACAGAGAGAGAGAGAGAGAGAGGCAGAGACACAGGCGGAGGGAGAAGCAGGCTCCATGGAGGGAGCCCGACGTGGGATTCAATCCTGGGTCTCCAGGATCGCGCCCCGGGCCAAAGGCAGGCACCAAACCACTGCGCCACCCAGGGATCCCCAAGGGATGACTTCTAAACTGTTCAAATGATTTTTTTTTCTCAATCTGAGTGCTATGTACAAAGGTATCTGTTTTATTACAATTTGTTAAGCTAAAATGTACGTTTCATGAACTTTTTTGTACGTAATATTTCTTAATAAAAAGGTTATATAATACAATATCCACCAATTACTCTAACATCATCTCATTTCAAAATGACATTTTAAGGCAGAGCAAATAATCTCAGAAGAAAAACAAGAAGTAAATACAATTTGCTCCATAAAACCCTTACCATCCATACTTATTCATCCCTCTCCAGACCAGTGAAAACTGGCCCATGGACAATACCAATCCTCAGACTAGTGGTCTGGGCACAAGTCTACATAAGCAGAGAATGATATAAAGGCAACAGAGACCAAAGTAAAGTCTGAAACAAGACAGCTCAGCCTATGCTAGGAAAAAAAAAATTAAAGTGTTTAAGTCCTCATCCTAAGATTATTGGAAAACAACATTAATGAATGATTTCATGAAACAGATGAATACCAGAGATGGAAGGAAGGCTAGGATTTGGAGGGAGTGGAGAGCTTATGAATGATTTGCAAATTCCACATCCAGTAGGAAGGAGAAAGCCAGAAGACAACATCCCTTCCACTCTAATAAAAAAAGATAAATCGGCTACAAAATCATGTATTTCTGGAGTCCAGCAGAGAGGTAAGGTTGCAAGGCACCCAGGTGAACAGAATACAAATGGTGACAGTCTGTCCAGAGAGAGATGGGACATATGACAAAGATGATGATGTCTGCCCCAGAAGAATCAGACAAAATTTTAAGGACTTCTTAAATGCCAAATGTGAGCTACTATGGAAGCTTAGAATCATTTGGAGCCTCAGACACAAGAGGATTTGCACTCACAAGTTCTTTTCCATGGAGTGCTCACAAAAGACTGGAGTAAATAAAACAAAAGACCTGAGAAAGATGCCTTCGTTGGAACAAGCAACAAAACCCTATTTCCTTGGACTTTTGCTCATATGAAACAAAATCTTTAAGTTGCCAGAGAAGCATCAGGAAACCCTCCTGCCAATATAGTTCCAGGGAAAGGTGACCTGCACTGAGAAGGGATAGAAGAAGCCTTCTGTCCTTGAGGGTGGAAAGGAAAGTCCCCCTGCTCCCACCATTAAGCCCTGCATCCAGTAATAAGAACAGCAAGTCTACCGCTGGAGGAAGGCCAGTTAACCCTTTGGCCACCAATTCCAGGAAAAGATACCAGGCCAGATGGAAGAGGACCAGAAGCCAAACTGCAACTTTCCCTGAGAGGAGCAGGAAACAGTCCTGGGTCAAGGATCCTGTACTGGTACATAGCAAAAGCTGCATACCACAGGAAAGGGCAGGAAACTGAAAGCTTCACTTTATAAAATTGAGGAATAGGACAGATTGCCCATTTTTACCACTTCTATTCAACATGGGATTGGGGGTACCATTCAGGGAACTAGGGGCAAGAAAAAGAAAATATATAAATGTTGGAAGGGAAGAAGTAAAACTGCCATTACTTGCAAATAACATGTATGTCCACGTAAGAAATCTCAGAGTCTTTAAAAAAACAAAACAGAACCTACTAGAACCAATTAAGTTCAGCAAGCCTGCAAGATACAAGGTTAGTATACAAAAAGAAACTGTATTTAAATTTTATTAAAAGATTTATTTGAGAGAGAGAAAGAGAAAGAGGGAGAGCATGAGCAGGGAGTGGGACAGAGGGAGAAGGAAAGAGAGAATCTCAAGCAGACTCCAGCTGAGCACTGAGCCCAATGCGGGCTTCAGTCTCACGAGTCTGAGATGATCTGAGCAGAAACCAAGAGTCAGATGCTTAACTGACTGAGCTGCCCAGGTGCCCCTAAAAGAAACTGTATTTAAAACATTACTGAGAGACATTAAAGAGAATCTCAGTAGTAGAGATATACTATGTTCACAGATTTGAAGACTCAGTATTACTTAGATGTCAATTCTCCCCAAATTATTCTATAAATTCAATCAAAATATCAATCAGAAACTAGCATCCCTTTTTTAAAAAAAATGGAAATGGTAATACTAACATTTAAGTAAAAATGTTAAAAAAATAAAAATAATAAGTAAAAATGTTAAACTCCTAAGTTTATGATGATAGAAAGGAAAAAAAAAAAAAAACCCTTCATCTGTGGAAGAAATGAGATAGCTAAATCAATAGTCTATAACCTGGTTTAAAAAAATCTAGCAAGCATTTACCCTGCCTTTCCCATATAAATTGTCTCGGTAACCAGAGATGATAATGAAAAATATTCTTTATTGAAAAAACTCCAGCTTAAAAAAAAAAAAAAAAAAGCAGAAAGAGTAGAGTATGACTATTTTGCATGCCCTAATCAGGGTAATGGAATGATCACCATCAGCTGTTAAATAAAACCATCAGGAGAAAAGCTGATAGGGAACTTTAAAACAGATCAATCAGGGCCCAAACACCTAAACCCAGTGACCAATTACAATGGCACAAAGTGTAGATACAACCAGTCATATTCTTCCTGATAGGATACAACAGCAAACTGTATAGTGCAACCCACAAAGCATACTAGCCAAAAAAGAAAAGAGAGAGAGAGAGAATTTGAATATGATCTAGCCTCTGAATTTAACTCCTGGTTTACAAGAAATTTAGAGAAGAGAAAAATAGAGAGGAAAAAAAAAATATATATAGAAAGACATCATGAGTATATCATTAGCAAAACCCAAACTTACAAAAAAAAACCTCTTTAAATCAATAAGGAAAATGCAAATTAATACCATAAGGAGATGCTACTTCACACCCACTAGACAAAAGTTTTTAAAGTTTGATACTAAGACATAGGATGGAGATCATGAGGAACTCATAAACAGTCAACATACAAGTATTTGGGAAACTAGTCTGATAGTCTCCAGTTAAACTGAAGATTTAACTTGACTCCAGGACTAAGCATTCCTATTTGTAGAAATTCTTGCACTAGAAAATATAAATGTTAATAATTTTTAAAAAGGGAAATCATAAAGAGAAATGATTGGTAGAATGGATAAAGTGTTATTTATCATATATATCTTATATATCACATCATATTCCATATATACAATAGAATATAATACAAAACTGGAAGTATAGTGACATGCAACAAAATAAATATTAAATATAATGCTGAGTGACAAAAAATGTTGCAAAAAATGAATAAATTATGAACCTTTTTTTAAGTATTTTTATTTATTTGAGAGAGTGAGAGTGTGAGAGAGTAAGCATGAGCGGGGTCAGGGTCAGAGGGAGAAGCAGACCCCTCGCTGAGCAGGGACCCTGATATGGGGCTTGATCCTGGGACTCCAAGACCATGACCTGAGCCAAAGGCAGATGTTTATTAACCAACTAAGCCAGGCACCCCAGTATGAATCTATTTTTACAAAACCCAAAAATAAGCAAAAAAACTTATATGTAATAAAATATTTAAAAATTTTTAAATTTTAGGGATCCCTGGGTGGCGCAGCTGTTTGGTGCCTGCCTTTGGCCCAGGGCGCGATCCTGGAGACCCGGGATCGAGTCCCACGTCGGGCTCCCGGTGCGTGGAGCCTGCTTCTCCCTCTGCCTGTGTCTCTGCCTCTCTCTCTCTCTCTCTCTCTATCATAAATAAATAAAAATTTTTAAAAAATTTTTAAATTTTAAAGAAATTTCTGTTTGACCCTTGAACTACACATTGAGAGGTGTGGCGCAAGTCCTCCCACTAGCCCAAATGTGGGTAGAAGTTATAACTGCTTCTTCCAATATAGTAGAAATAAATGAAACTGAAGCCTAGCTCATTAAGGTGACATGGGTTCTGTCTCATTGATGGGAAACATTCGTCTGGAGCTCTGAGCCACAGCCCTGGTCAGGTCCTAGCCAAGACCAGCCTTCCAGCCCTCCCCACAGCCATTTGTAGAATACTACCAACTGACCTCCAACACCATGTAAAACAGAAGAATCAAACAGCCAAATTCCTGCTTGAACTCCTGACCCATAAAGCTGTAAGTTATAAAGTAATGGTTGTTGTTTTAAGCCACCGTTTTGGGATACCATGCCACATAGCAAGAGATAACCAGTCATTTATATAAAGTTCTTAAAACTAGGGCAGCCCGGATGGCTCAGCAGGTTAGCACTGCCTTCAGCCTGGGGTGTGATCCTGGAGACCTGGGATCGAGTCCCGCGTCAGGTTCCCTGCATGGAGTCTGCTTCTCCCTCTGCCTGTGTCTCTGCCTCTCTCTCTGCGTCTCTCATGAATAAATAAATAAAATCTTAAAAAAAAAAAAAGTTCTTAGGTGTCTTGAGACACCTAAGTAGGTGTCTCACTACTAATAAATAGCAAGTACACTTCTTCAATATTAAAATATAATGGATATTACAAGTACTTCAGTTCCTCTGTAAAATTAATTACATTAGTTTTTTGTCCCTTTGTAGGCCTTTTTTTTCCTTTAAAAGAAAAAGCCTTGACATATTTGTAATGTACGTTACCTAACAAAACATTAAAGTATTATCACTGAGGTGTTACATACCACATCATTTACTTACAAGGAAATTCTGAACCTCAGTAAGCTAAAGATATTCCAAGTTCCAAACAGACTATATTCTTGAATGTTTATAAACCCATAGGTAGTTTTTGGATTCATAATGAAGATATTCAAAACAAATGAGTCTTCTCAAGCTACTTACTACCAAAGTGAGATTTCCAAAGTGGAATGTGATTTTAAGTTAGACACGTCTTTCTACTAAAATTCACTCTGCAGATAGGAAAACCCGGATCTTAAATTTGACTATACCATGTCAGAAGTGTTCTAAAAAAGAAAACTTCCTCCTCTGAGAGCTTAATCCTTTCTTCCACGCAGACCCTGCAGTTTCACTCATGGAAAGAAAAGGATGTGGGAATGGGAGCAGGTGCAGAGGGGTGAGTGGGATGAAGAAGCCCATTGCAGCAACTTCCTGTGGAAACTGGCAAAAGGAACTTGAATAAAGCGTCTTGAACAGAAGTAAATGCCCTTAACCTAAATCACAGAAGCTCAGCTCTATTTTAATTAGCCCTTTACACTTAGACTTCTGTGTCTCAAGTTATGACAAAGATTTTCTGGATTCCAGCTGAACTTGTCTCCCCCTTCACCTCCCCCCGCCCCCCCCCCCTCCCCGATTCACACGCAAGGAAATGCCTCTCATATTAAAGAAGTAAAACGTAGGAGTACGCTCGACGCAACTACTGCCTCATTAAATTTCCGCACCTCTAGATGTTCGGTTTAAGAGAAACTGCATTCTCCTGTTCACAGGGCAGTGAGAAACTATAGGGCCACATCGTATAATAAGTCACATTATTTAGGTCAAGAGTAAAATGATTAAAAGCGATGAAGCGCTGGTGATAATATTCAACACCTTTCGTTGCTAGTATGAGGCCTTCCAGCCTGCTTACAACAGGAACACTAAAGAGCAAATTATATTTAAGGGAAAAAATGCTGACAGCTCATCAATTGATTTGCAATGAAAATGCTAAAAAAATTAATAAAGAAGTTAAGCTGCTGAAATACAGTTTCACCAATTAGCTTAATGTCAGAGAATTCTAATTAGGCGTCTTGAGATTGCTATTTAGTGTTAAGCCTTCATTGTGCCAAATTCTCCTTTTCACACAAACTGGTTGCAAAATTAAAGACATTAGGCAGCCTTAATTACATTATCAGAACAGCTGGGATTAGGCAATCTCTGAAGTCAAGACGGCATTCTTTTGTCACAGGGTGGAAATCCCTGGCTTTCCAGGGTGCCGGATTTTTGGTGCCGTTCCATATCTCACCCATACAAAGCAAGCTGCATTAGAAACAAAAAATTTGCAGACAAAGAATAGAGTAATGCTCAGCAAATAATGAACACATTACCGAAAAAGAAAAGGTAGGTGAAAAGATTAAGCCTGAAATCGGTAGGTTTTGCTAACACCTCTACTGGCGGCTGGCCTGCCAGCCCTCTGGTGGCAGGAAGACTGAGGAAAAGCTCTGTGAACCCACTTGGCCAGTGGATGCAGCTCTGTTATCTAAAGCTGAAGCACATTTATACTCCCCCGTCCCATGGGGTGTGAAATTAGCAGCTATTGTTTTTACACATTTTTGCCAACACAATGCCTTTTATGTCCTTACATTGTTTATAAAGCAATGTTTTCTTGCACATGGGAACCCTCTTTTTAATTCTAATTTTTTAAGCAACAGGATAGTCTCTCCTCTCCTGACTCCATTCCTTATTCCTCTAAACAATCAACATTTTTTAATGAACTCATTTAATACCATGATTTCTTCCCATTAAGAAACTAAAAATTAGGATTGATAGTGGTGGGGATACCTGTAATACCCTGAACAGAGGTCAATCTGAAAGTGGCAGAAAACTCGCCTGCTAACATTACCTAGTAACCACACAAAACTTCTCCAGTAGTCTAGACACTAGCCCTTTTCTAAAACCCAAAATTGCTATCATTTTTTAATCCTAGTTTTAAAATTTTAGTTGTAGTATCTGTTATGCTAGCCACCATCATGTGTCATCTAGAATATTGCCACAGCCTCCTAACTGCTCATTTCCTGGCCTGTTTGTCTCCAAATCTGATCAACTGAAAATCAGATAGCGTTACTTCCCTGGTTGAAACTCTCCAATGGTTGTCCACTATGTGGAAAACTGAATCCAAACCCCTTCTTTGGCCCACAGGCTGTTCTCCAAGTCCTCCCCATCCCCACACCTCATTCAGGTCAGCCCAGTGATCCTCCTCCAGCTCCCCATTGCTGGAACTCTGTGGGGATGGATGCGCTCACAAGGGTCTCTTGCTGGAACATGGTTCCTGAGGTTGCAAGAGACTGGCTTCTCTTCACTCAAGTCTCAGCAGGAATGTCTGAGGGCTCAGCTTAAAATACATCACTTTTTTCAAAGAGATCTTTCTTGATCTTACCTCACTAAGGTAACATCCTTCCCTCCACCAACACGCCAGCTCTCGAACATTAACCTTTTTGGGGAGTTTTCTTTAAATACCTAGGACTATTTAATACTATCTCATTTCTTTCCTGTTCACTTGTTCACTGTCTCTCTCCCCTCCACCAACTTGTGAGAGCAGGTGCCTCACAGAGTGTCACTCACCCAGACATCCTCTGGTGCCTAGTAACTTTGCATGTGGATCCAAGAGAGAAATATAAGCGATTCCTGTCCTCGATGAGCTTACTGGCTAAGGGGGAAAGAAACTTGCAGGTAAAGAATTATATACACTTCAGCATGTAAAAAAACCTAAACAAGTGCCACTGGCACATCTGAAAGACAGATCAACTAACATCTCCTAGGATTCATGGAAGGTTTCAAAGAGGATAACTCAAAGAATGAAGGATGGGCGGGAGCACCTCACTAGGGAGGGGGCAGAGGGAAACAAGGGAGCAACTTAGGCAGAAGGCATGAGTCAAAGGCATGGTAGGATGAACAAGCATCAGGGTATGCTTGGGAAGATGTAAGTGGCCTGCCCTGGCAAGAGGCAGGGCTAGAAAGGTGTACTGGCGCCAACATCATCAGGGATCCCGCAAGCCCTGCTAAGAGTCTACACTTTGTTCTATAGAGTGAACTTTTATGAATTCCACAGAGGAGCTGGAGGAAAAGGGAAAGTGGGCAGAGAAATAAGCCCTAGGACTGCATGTCAGGCAGCGAGGCTCGTCTTTTACTTGTTTTAATATGAGGATTGCAAGTAAGCATTCATGCTTTGAAAAACCTTGAAGCCCACATCTGAAGTTCAGGCCTGCTGACATAAAGTAATTAAATCACCTGTCCTGCCAACTCCAATCGCTTGTTACCATAATAGTCTCGGTCATCCACTTTATTATCTCCTTGGGCCAGAATTACTCTTCGCACCATCACTGCAGTGTAGATACACTTCGCTCGGAAATTGAATTCTTTAACCTGTAATTAATTCAGGAGTTAGAGAAAATTTCTGAGGCAATGCACATTAGCCACTATCAACTCCTTCCTTCCCTATACATTTCATGTATATATTCCTCCACTCTTCCAAAGAGGTGGCACCCACTAACCCTGCTTGGGCTGGTCTGGGAACTCAGAGTTGTCACTTCCTTTCTCTGGGTCACTAGGCACCATGGCAAAAGGGCCAGGACACTCTACCAGGGACAGAGAGGCTGCTTAGAAAAGCACTGGGGAGCCAGAGACACTCACTGTTGCTATTTGACTTTTAAATGGTCTTTCCAGTCATTCAGAGGAGTTTAAAATTCCTTTGAGTCCCAGCTTTAGTATTATGAATTTTCTAATTCTTTGAATTAGCTCAAAACACATACAAATGGCAGCCAAAGGGCAGAATCAGATTTCTGTATATTTTTTAGCCAGCAAGGTGTTTTAAAATGATAAATTCCTGTTTAGGTGGTCAGTCTCCACTTCTATAGATCCTTCAACTGTCCTTTATGATCAGCTCCTGACAGTAGAGTCTGCAACCCCTGAATTAGATCGTTCATGAACAACAGACATGTAACTCATTATAAACCAGACTATTTGGTGAGCAAGATTGTTTAACAAGTAATTCTATTGCTTAGAAGAATAATATCATATTAGAGAGGAATGATAGCTCTTGCCCACATCCCACATGGCCAATCTCTGTTTAAAGAAAATGAATAAAAAGTAAGTACAACTGACCTTTGAACAACATGGGTTAGGGGCACCGACCCATCGCTATGTCAAAAATCTGTGTATACTTTTATTTCCTCCAAAACTTAACCTCTAATAGCCTACTGTTGACCAAAAATCTTATGATAACATAAACAGCCAAGAACACATATTTTTGATTGTTATATAATATATTCTTCTAATAAAGTAAGCTACAAAAAAGAGTTCTCAAGAAAATCATAAGAGAAAATACATTTACAGTACTATACTTACTGAAAGAAAAAACAAATTTAAGTGGATCCACACAGTTCAAACCTGTATTATTCGAGGGTCAACTGTTCTAGGGTCTGAAGACAGATTCTAGTTCTCTCTCTGACCAGTAACCAGCTGGGTGACAAGATAAACCATCCAGCTTGTCTGGACCTGAGCATCTTCACTCTAAGTAAAGGAGGCTGGACAATGTGAACTTGAACATTCAAGGTCTAAGAGATGAACCATCCAATATTTTAAAAAGTCTGTGGTGGCACAACAGTGAGAATGCACTCAGGGCTGTACACTTAAGAATGGTAAATTTTATGTTATGTATTTTACAATAAAAGAGAGTATATGAGCAAGGCACTGTAAGCCTGTTTCATTTAAAAACATCTAACACCATCTCTGTCCTTCAAAACCATGAAATCTAGTAGCAGCACTAACATATATATGAATATAAGAAACTATAATTTTAGATTGAAACCAGGACCCATGAGAGAATAAACATGATGCCAATGATAGTAGACAGCTAACATTCCTGAAGTACAAACAAACTACTGATAATGGAAGATTATTTCCATGGTGCAGTCCAGTCTGTTCAGAGTCCATCTTTTCTTATGGAACTAAATGTTAAATAATGTAAACCTGTATTCAAAATTCTTTAACAGACGGGCCCCCCCCTTGACCACAGTTCACAGCTGTGCAGCTGCCACTCACTGGCACGTGTGTGAGGATGGTAGAAGCCAGGAGCTCTCTTGCCTCTTCTATCTTCGTCTTCTTTGGTCCACCGCCCCACATCCTTTGCCTCCTTACTTTGTTCCCTATATATTTTAATGCCTATAAAAACAGAATATAATAATGCTTGAATGACACCCATTGCAGGGAATTTTTTAAAGATTTTATTCATTTACTTATGAGAGACACAGAAAGAGAGGCAGAGACACAGGCAGAGGGAGAAGCAGGCTCCCTACAGGGAGCCTGATGTGGGACTTGATCCCAGGACTCCAGGATCACGACCTGAGCTGAAGGCAGATGTTCAACCACTGAGCCACCCAGGTGTCCCCATTGCAGGGAATTTATTAAACACCTACCCATACAAAACACTATAAACAGAAAGATGAGGATCTTGGCTATGGAGATTGCTGCATGAGGCTTAGTCAAAAATCAACATTTATCATAAATCAATAACAAAGTAGCATTATATGCTGTCCAATAAACTTGTTTCCTTTCTATAATTTGCTTTCTTACTACAAAATTGATACCTGATCACTTTACATATATGAAGCAGCCAGCAATCCTCTACCCAAAGAGAACTACAGTCCTCAGTTAACATTCTAGAGCTGTACTTTTCTTCCCTTAAAAAGGAATCATACCATATAAAGATCCTGAGAGCTGCAAAGCACTGCTAAAAGAAAATAAAACCTAAGTAAATCAAGGACTATGCTGGTTTCATGGACTGGAAGGTTTAATAGTGTTAAGATGGCTTACTGTTAAAATTCTCTCTGAACTGACCATAGATACATCATAATTATTCCTGGCAGTTTTTAAAAAACAAAAATCAGTTGATTCTAAAATTGACATGCAAATGCAAAGGACCTGGAATAGCTGAAATACTTTTGAAAAGGAAAAGTTGGAAGATTTTACATTACCTGCTTTCAATTAGAAAGCTATGGTAATTAAGACAGTGTGAGACTGGCATAAGGGCAGACAAATAGATGGAACAAAGTATGTCCAGAAATAAACTCATGCTTTTAAGATCAGATGATTTTTGGCAAAAGCCGCCAAAACAGTTCAACAGGCAAGGGAAAAATCTTTTCAACAAATGTTGAAATACCAACATATCTACACAGTAAAAAATTAACTTTGACCCCTACCTCACACCAAATAAAAAATCCGTCTAAATGGATTTGAGACATAAACATAAAAACTAAAACTTTTATAAAGCTTCTAGGAAAGAACACAGAAGACTATATTCTTGCCCTTGTGGTAGGCAAAATTTCTTTACACAGGACACAGAAATCAACAACCATAAGACAAACAAACAAACAAAAAAACCCTCCTGACAATCAGATTTTATCAAAATTAACACTGCTCATCAAAAGATACTGTTATGATAATGAATAGGGAAGCAATGGACAGAGAAAAAATAGTTACAATACATAAATCTGACAAGGGATTTATACCCAGCATACTTTTTTAAAAAAAGAACTCTGAAATTCTATACTAAAAAGACAAACAGGGATCCCTGGGTGGCGCAGCGGTTTGGCGCCTGCCTTTGGCCCAGGGCGTGATCCTGGAGACCCGGGATCGAATCCCACATCGGGCTCCCGGTGCATGGAGCCTGCTTCTCCCTCTGCCTATGTCTCTGCCTCTCTCTCTCTGTGACTATCATAAATAAATAAAAAAAAAAAAAAAAAAAGACAAACAACTCAGTGAGGAAAATGGCAAAAGATTTGGACACTTTACAAAGAAGGTCAGCAAGTCCAAGAAAAGTGTCCAATATCATTAATTATCAGGGAAATGTATGTTAAAACCTTAATGGTATAGACACCATCCAACACCTAGTAGAATGTCTAAAATTAAAAAGACTGGTAAGACCAAATGTTGGTGAGGACATGAAGCAATGAGAACTCTCATGCACTGGGATGGAACTGCAAAATGGTACAATTACTCTGGGGAAAGGTTTGGCAGTTCCAAACTTATAAAGGGATCCCTGGGTGGCGCAGCGGTTTGGCGCCTGCCTTTGGCCCAGGGCGCGATCCTGGAGACCCAGGATCGAATCCCACATCGGGCTCCCGGTGCATGGAGCCTGCTTCTCCCTCTGCCTGTGTCTCTGCCTTTCTCTCTCTCTCTGTGACTATCATAAATAAATAAAAATTTAAAAAAAAAAAGAGAAATGCTGACCTGTTGAGGCAAAGACTTATACAAGAATGTTTACAGAAACTTTATTCTTAATACCCAGAGTAAAAAAAACAAATGTTCATCAACAGGAAAAGATAAAGTGTGGAACACTTGTATAATGGGTACTACTCAGCAATAAGAAGGCACTGCATCGACAAATGATATAAAATTATCAGACAGTACATTCAGCAAAAGAAACTGGACAAAAAAAGAGTATATTCTGTATAATTCCATATACATAAAGTTCTAGAACGGCAAAATTAATCTGTGGTGAAAAATCAGAACAGTGGGGAAAAAAAAATCAGAGGATGGAGATAAAAAGTGACTAAGCGGAGGCATGTGGGAACTTCCCAGGGTAATGGAAAAACACTCTATATCTTATGCAAAATGATGCAATTAGGATTTGTACATTTCAGCATACATAAATTCTATCTAAAAAATGAAGTATGAAAAACTAATCAAATAGTGGGTATGAGGGGTAGGTGGAGATTCAGGTGAAACAAGAACATCACAGTGTTGGTAATTATTGAAGCTGGGTGATGGGCAGAGGAGGGCTCATAACACTCTTCTGTATATTTTATGTATGTTGATGTTTATTCATAACAAAAAGTTTTTAAAGGAGAGGGTAATTTTGTAACAACAATGAATGTACTTTTTAAAACTGGCTTTCAGTTAGTCAGAAGAAAGAGCGGAGATTCCTGATTCTTTATCTTAGAACCCCTGTCCCAATTATGTGTCCTGGAAGTATCTTTCCTGTGCTTCAAAACCTAGCTCTGGTGTCACTTCCTCACATCACTCCTTTTTCTCTTCTGTGTGAATTTCTTATGTATAAAGAATTAAGTGCTTTCATTCCACTTCAGTCCACGCCATATTTTACCTATTTACGGGTATGTTGCTCCTACTAGGTGTTGTGTCATTCTTTGATTCCTGAGGACTAGTTCAGGACCAGGAACAGAATGGATCTCCTTCGTGGTTAGATCGGGATATCAGACCTAGGATTCTCTCCATTTAGTGTCCATTAAAGCGTTAAGATAAACTAAGATGGTGCCAACCCTTGCTGTGGCGACCTAGCAAGAAGTAGGACCCAGAAGCAGATAAAAGCAAGTCTGCAGTCAGCAGAAACCACCAGGAGATAGGCAGTTCGGTCTTCTCTCAACTGAGCTGTCTCATTAAATTTTGGTCTTCCCGTTCCTTTGGGAAAGGGGTCAAAGATTCTTCACTTTGAGGGAAAAAATGGAGGAACACAGGGGAGCCTAGAACCCCTTCTGAGTTAGCAGGAAGCCGGCTTTTCCCTGGAGTGACTAATAATGTTGCCAGGGTTTCAACAGTGTGAGGGTTGGGGTGAGAGCCCAATCTGCTCACAAATAGGCCAAGATGACACCCCTCGTGTCATCTTGGAGGACATCCTATTCTCCAAAAAGGTAATAAATAATTCTTTCTATGCCACAGCCCTTAGAAAGATGACAGGAAATGTCCGTTAGCAAGAGCCAGCAAAAGGAATGGAGGAGAGATAACAAGGGAAGCATTAAACACAAACACAACATGGGCATTTAGCAATCCACTAAGTGCAGAAGCTCTATTACATAAGACACCGTGCACCTGCCACACACTCAGAGTAACATGCAATATTCACGTGCCCTAACTCATAGGTTCCAGTTACCAATGACTTTGGATTATGCATGCCTCTATAGCCTCTTATTAGTTGCAAATTATTAATCCCTGCTCTAATCCAGCACACAGAGTATGAGTCACATCACTCAGCTCCTGTTTGCATATTCCTCTCATCTTTGAACTGAACCTTGCTCATTGGGTTAATTAACATTTTCTGTCAGCACCTATTTAGGGGAAATAAATGATTTTCCAACCCACTATTTAGCCCTCTGCTCACACAGCTTTACGATGCTGGGGTTTTTGGGTTATCCGAGCAACAATGGTGCTGTTTGTTATGAAATGAATAACGGATCTCCCTGAAGTATCATTGAGGTAAACTGCTCTTCCTGAGCATTACACAGCTTTAAAGGAAATCGTGTGTCTCCCCAAATTGAGCCAACTCCTGGGTATTTCTCTGTGTTTCCTCTTCATGTTCTTGGAACCCTTGAACAATATAATTCCAGTTTGTAACAAAGATTCATGCTTACTAAATATTTCATTTTCAATAAAGACCAAAAATAGAAACTCCTAAATCCAAATAGCTTCTCCTCATGCTGCCTGCCCAAGAACCTGAATTGGCTATTACTTAACTGCATAAAAAGAGGAAGGCAGTGGTAAGAATAATCCCTACTGATTTGTGCTTTGGAATTATATAAACTTACATATGATGATTAACCTTAAATGTCTGTCTGGCTCAGTCTATGAAAATATCAAGAGTGTGTGATTTTCAGAACACACACTAACAGATGATATAAGTGGGAAAATGTTATCTCTGTAAGCATCCTGAGTAACAAGAAAAAAGCAGCCTGGAATTTATACCTTGTTGTAAGTAACCCACAGAATTGACAATGTACATATGGATAAGTAAGAACTATTGTACTTGTACTGCAGGGAGTCCCTACCTCCCAGGATGTCTATGAGGAGTGTTGCCACTGATTTATATTTAGTGAAGTACTTTACAAATGTAGGACTAAGCACCCTAAGCATGGCTCTTAGGGCTCCCTGTCACAAACAAAGGGAAGTAAAATTATTCTTAATATGTTGAGCATATATATAGATGAAGGCAGGGAGCTATGGATATATATAGCTTGAGTCTTATCCTAAAATCCCCAAGTTCCAACTAGGAGTTCTTCATCAGGCTGATGAAGGCTCTGTACTGGTAAAGGGTTTCTGATCCTGGCTTTTTCACTGCTGACATGGGGAATTCAGAAAAAGAGTTTGAGACCACATTCAACTAAACACTGAGAACTGGAAATAGGGAATAAAAAGAGAAATTGAAGAGAAATGCAGGAAAAAAACAATCTTCTACACTAGAGTTGCTATAGTTCAAAACATCTATTAGAGCAGCTGGGTGGGCAGTAGGTTAAGTGTCCCACTTCTGGTTTCAGCTCAGGTCGTGATCTCAGGGTCGTGAGATAGAGCCCCACATCAGGCTCCACACTCAGCACAGAGTCTGCTCAGGATTCTCTCTCTCTCTATCCCTCCTGCTTGTGCGCTCCCTCATGCACACTTTCTCTAATAAACAAACAAATCTTAAAAAAAAAAAACAAATAAACAAAAACATATCACTCAGGCAAATAAGTGAAAAACAGAATACTTGTTATTATATCAGAACAAAAGCCTCTTGGCCACATATCCCCCTTCTAAGTTAGACACCACAGGCTGATAACTGTTAAGGCAAATTCCTTCCTCTAATTCCTAAAACATGAGTCAAAGAAGCTTCCCTACTGTTCCTCCCAACTCCCCAACACCCTCCCACACCTACACCCCAAGAAGTCACCGCATCCGATGCTTTATCCATGAGCAGCATTAAATCTCCAATTCCCTTTCATGGCAAAGGACAACATGAAAAGACACACCTGCATCTGTGTGAAAATCTGAGCTTTCTGGCACTCTTCCAAACTGGGCCCAAATGCAGCCATCACGTGCTCCTCTGTTCCAATCATCTGTACAATTTCCTGGTCACTCTCAACACCCATGGCCTAGGAAGGAAAGAAAAGATAGAAAGAGTGTTGGCTTTGTGTTAACTCACTGACATTTGCTTATGCTAATTTGGCATTGTTTGTGGGTATTACTTCTAAGCAAAAGCTAGCTCTTTTCTCAGAAACGGTGCCATCTGGCATTGGCAGCTCTAGCCCAAGCTGCAGAAGAACCTGAAACAGAAATTTCGATTGGGAAGAGGAAAACAAACATTCTCAAGCACTTTTTGCAATCTTCTAAAATATTTAAATATCCTATGACTGTCATCACTGAAAAAAGAAAAAAGGAGGTAGAAAGGTATAGTGGAGACACTGGTCACAATTACGAAAGCAAACTGAAAAAATTAAAACAGCCAAAGAGCAGTAAATCAGAAAATATGCATTGCTGAAAATAAACAGAACCCCAATTAGTTTTGTCACAAGACTAATTTTTCTGAGAACTGTCAAATCATTCACATTCGGGCTTGAAGAATTTTCCCTAAAGGATGTTGTACCTCACTATTCTAGAAATATCAAGCTATGTTTTACACAGGTTTTAAGAAGAGATTTTTTTTTTTTTTAAACTAAAAACGCACTTAAGAGGTTTCAGAAACCCACTCCTCTTAAGTGTTTCAAGGTGGCAGCCGGCAAGGCAGGTCTTTGTGGATTCCATATGGCACGATGGCTCCCTCCTTCACACGTTTGCCTGGCATTCTGCCATTTCAAGAAATAGAACATAATCTCACTAAACCTCTCTTGGCAGAGAAAGAATCTGCTTCTTAGAAGTTATGGGAAAAGTTATGTTTGCATTAAAATTCTTCCTTTAGCTATACAGAGAAGACAGAAGCAGAGATACCTGTCTAGCTGGGCTTTGAAGCTCTGGTGGCCAGTTCAGACAAAAGGGAGAGGGAGGGAAAACTGAATCCCAAGTTCCAGGGAGGAACATCAAGAACCTAAGCCAGAATACAATGGAAAGGGCACCTAAGTCAAGAGATCTGAGGTGTCTGTCCTAAAACAAGGCCAATGACAGACCTCACAACCACCACTGCCAAGTCAACTTTGTCCACCTCTATTTCTTCAGGTCTATAATAAGAGGACTCAAAATTCTACAAGTCTACCTTTGAATTTGAGTCATCTGTGATCCAGAAATTCGATACAGATACTTTAGGATCAGATGTAAACTTACTGAAAGTTTTTAAACTTTTGTTGGGGAAGCTAAATATGTGCTATGTCCCTTTTAGGCCAACTGTATGGTTTGAAAAATGTTCACCAATTCTCTGACACTCTCTTCAAAAGGTAAAGACAAACTCCCTTCCTCTTGAGTGTAGGCTAAACTTAATGACTCACTTCTATAGGAAAAATGTGCAAGACACAGTACAACTTTGGAGGCCTGGTTATGAAATGCACTGCAGCTTCCTGCTTCCTCTTTCTCTTAGAGTGCTCCTTGGTGGAACGAGGGGCTATGTCTGCAAGACACTCACTCAGTCTATGGAAAGGTCCAGTGGGGAGGAGCCAACTCCCATTATAGTGGAGCTGCAAGGGGAGCAGACCCTGACATGCTCCAGTCCAGCCCTCGGGTGACTTCAGCCCTGGCTGACATCTGAAAGAGCCCTGGTTGACTCCTGAAAGACCCTGAGTCAGAACCACCCAACTGAGCCACTTCCAAATCTCTGACCAACAGAAACTCTACTGTAATTTGTTACACAGCACATACAACTAACAAACCAACTTTTGGAATTAAATTTGCCATTTAAACTTTAAAAAGCTTCATAAAGGGAGGCCTGGGTGGCTCAGCGGTTGAGCTCTGCCTTTGGCTTATGGCGTGATCCTGGAGTTCCAGGATTGAGTCCCACATCAGGCTCCCTGCAGGGAGCCTGCTTCTCCCTCTGCCTGTGTCTCCGCCCCTCTCTGTGTGTCTCTCATGAATAAATAAAATCTTTAAAGAAACAAAAGCTTCATAAAGATATAACTTGTTTTGTTCAAATTTGTTTTTGTTTAGTGAACAAATAAAGATGCTCTCACAACACAAATCTCTTTTCTATATTTTAATTTTCATCTTTTTATCTCTAATTTGATAGGATGCATTTATTTAAAAGGACGCTAGACATAAAACTCCACTATTTAAAAATTATATAAATTCATAAAATACTGAGCATTTCATGGATTTAACAGAGTAATTCTAAAATATTATCAGTTCTAATTTTTAAACAAATGAAGAAAAAAATTATATATTTTTTTCTAATTTTCTAGATTATCCTTTGATCAAGCACACTGAGTCCATCTACTCTGACAGTGATGGCATGTATGTAGGACCATCTACATTTTCTCCTTGGTCTGCAAGAAGCCAGCCAGAAATATGAGAATACTTCTGTGAAAAGCTAATTAGAATATAAACTTTTACCTGTCAATATCTCAAAAGAGTGTTATCTGGGTTTCAAATGAATTAAAATATAAGAAAAACAACACTAAGGCAATTAGTTAGCAGTAGAATCTAGTCACTCTTCTCTGAAATCATTGATAATAAAACTTTGTAACAAATGCATTTCCCTCCTCAGGGGAAAGTGCAAACACTAAAAGATATCTACATGGGCAGATGCCAAATCGAGCATGCAAAATAATATAGCAGGAGAAGGTCTCACTGGGACAGAAATAGAATCTTAGAGCTGAAGTGGCAGTAGCTTTCTGGATCATCCCCCTTTCTTGAGGCATATCAACCTCTAGATCTTCTGAACTGAAGCCACCTGAAGTATTTTAATAATTAATTTTTAGTTCAGCAATCTCCAAGTGAAAAAGACTATATATGCTTCATTACCTATTTTGGCATTTAATAACAGCGGAAAAAGTCCTTCCTCATTTGACATATGGATTGCTGCTTCAAGTTGTCTCGAGGCTGAATCTGAGCAGTAATTTTATAACTGCATAAAATTTTCAAGTGTTCTAATGTGGATCTAAACAGACTGCTTAGGCCTTCCAAATATTTCTAAGCCATGAAGGAAAGATATGCCAAGTACATGGTAAATGACACCATATGTGCAGAAAGAATGATCGGTGGCAAAGCTCTGTTCTACAAGGACTAAACTCCTCCTGTATCAGGTCACTGAACTACAGGGTGATAACTCAGTCAGGTTATCATCAAAAGCACTCTAGCTCCAAAGACCAAACTGATTTTATGACTATTTAGCCTTGTGGAAGTCACAGCTACAAATAAATGACATATTGCTATGGAAACGACAGCAAAATGCTCAACCATTTTGCTTTACAGACATAATTTAGACATCTGAAAACTAGCTTTATATGGAACTCTTTGTACTCCAGATATCTGAAATCATTTCACCTAACTAATAAGTCAGAAATGAATGCTATATAATAACCTTATGAAGAAACAGCAGAGAAAATACGTTTCAACAGAAGGTCACCCAGTCTGACCATTGGCAAGAAGACAGAACACAAATAAGGGCATATGCTCTTTAAGAAGTGGCATAAGTCTTCTCTTTGGATACCCGCTAAGTGTGATTACAAGTGTGACTTTTAAAGACAGAATACTAATGAGAGAAGAGAAGAACATGCCCACTGATGGTGATATGCTGAAATATATTACCTGAAGGAGGGAATGGGAATAAGTTCTTAAAATACCTACTATTCAGAAATCTCGAATCTTTCTTTAGACAGGAATCAATCTATTATTACTAAAGCAGTCTTAGCAGATAATAAAAGAACTATGATGGCCCTCTTTGATTCTGCAATTTTTTTCTTAAAAGATCAAAAATTTCAGGGTAAGTTAGTTTCTAAGAAACAATGCCCAGCTCCCTTGAAATCTGATCTTTTTTTCTGTAAAAACTTTCAGACTACAGATGCCATCACAGAGCAACTGCTGAATACTTGGGAATACAAAATGTAAAATGGGAAAGATTCATGGGCAGGGGAACCTTTGTAGTGATTCAAGTCCATAAATAAGGCTGATCTAGGTCTTAAAAAGCTTTAGTCGTCATATTCAGACCCAGCATGGAACCTGGAAACCCTGCTGCTTCTGTCACTTTTAGCCAATTGTTGGTTACAATCAACAACCATCAAGTCCTAATGACTGTCAAGGTCTGTGTTAGGGCCACACAACACAAAAAGAGAAATGATGTGACTTTCCTGGTCTCCCAGTTTATTTTCCCCAGCTCCTGACATTAAATGTGTAAGCAGGGTAAAGCCAAGAGTAACAGTATCTTCCTTCTAGGCTGTCCACTTTTCAAAAAATGTATTATCTCCTTTGCTCTTCAGAATAAATCTCTGAAGTCACTTTATAGGGGAGTTGTCCAAGACTGGGAAATCTGCCTGGGGTCACACAGCTTACAAATGGAGAAGCTGGAATTAGGCCTAGATCTGTTGCTAAAATCTTCCATATTCTGTGCTGCTCCCCAGATGAAAAAGTCTTCATAGAAGTTATCAGACAAGGTTCCATCAGGCTATTAAAACATCCCTCTAGCGGGAGACCACAAAATGGGACTATCTGTGACCAATGTACTTATTTATTTAAACCGAAAACATTTAGATAGTTGTTTTAGTTCTTATACACTGCTGATTACTATGCAACAGTTATGTTCCAGGAAAAAATTTTGGCAACATGCAACAAGATTTGTTGTTTTTTTTTTTTTTTAGATTTTATTTATTTATTCATGAGAAACACAGAGACATACATAGAAGGAGGAAGCAGGCTTCCCGCAGGGAGCCTGATGTGGGACTTGGTCCTAGAACCCTGGGATCACGACCTGAGACAAAGGCAGACACTCAACCACAGCCACCCAGGTGCCCCTGCATCAAGTTTTAAAAAAAATGTATAATCCCACTCTCAAGAATTAAGTCTCATAAAATATTTAGCAATATGCACAAACATGTATATAGAACACCCAGGGTTATGTATCAGAGTGAAAACTTGGGGGGAAAAGGACACCTAAATGTCCCCCTATAGGGAACTGGTTAAACAGATTACACCAACCATGTGTAATTCCTGTTTGATACCTACTAAAAATAATGATGTAGATCTATAAATAGATCTAGATGTAGATCGAGTTGTAGAACAAATGATGTAGATTTATAAATATGAAAAACTATTCACAATTCCCTGTTAAGTGGGAAAAAAAAATAGTAAAATCGCTGTATATACTACTACCAAAGCAAAGAAAAAAGGGCTTGGAAAAAAAAAATTCCAAAAATGTAGTTCTACTTCTTAGTGGCTTCCTAAATTTGTACAATTCAAGGACTGTTTCATAATCAGAAAAGGAGAAATCTGAAATCTCAACTGCAGGTTACATAAAAGTGCACATTGTTAATTTACAGACACATTTTAGAAAGGATTTAAGTTGGCTATAAACAGTGGACACGTTTGTAACATAATATTAAATTTGACAGAAGAAACTGTCTTACCAAAATTTTGTTACCTAGCCAAAAAAAGTATTTGATAAAGGTTTTCTGATTTTAATGTGTCCATGTGTCTAGCAATGTATTTTCCAAGTGAGTAATAGAAGACTACATGTATTATAATTAACTTATAAATTCTGGTCGAAGGAAAGCAGTCCTATACATTTTTTAAATTTAAATCCAATTAGCCAACATACAGTACATACTTAGTTTCAGATGTAGTATGCAATAATTTCAGTTGCATCAGTCCTATGCATCTTTAAGTCTCTTAATACAACGGCGAAGTCTTTTTGATGCATGGGAACACACTGCCCTCTACTGGAGATGTAATTCCACATAGATGAAATTCTCTTCATCTGCCAATCAACACTATGTTCACAAGGCACTGCCATTGGGGGCTGTGGGATGCCTCCAAAAAAAGCCAAAATTACTTCAGTGCTTTACAAATATAAGCTTTAAGGAGACATAATAAGTTAAGAATTCTCTCTGGCTTCTCCCAATCCCATATAAATAGTATTGCTGTTATGATTATCATCCTAAAAAGAAAATGACACCATCTCATTTAGAGAAAATAAAAGTATATTAAGTTGCACTAAACTTAAAAAAATCGCCTATAGGAATGCCTGTGTGGCTCAGTCCATTAGGTATCTGACTTCGGCTCAGGTCATAATCCTGAGGTCCCAGGGTCAAGCCCAAGTAAGGCTCCTTCGGAGCAGGGGGGGTCTACTTCTCCCTCTCCCTCTGTCCATCCCTCTGCTCAAACACGGTCGCTCTTGCTCTCTCCCAAATAACAAAATAATCTTAAAAAAACCCAGAAACCTCCTACAATCTTCTTCATGTAATTGCATTCAGAATACAATGATTTCCTGAGTCAAAGAACCTGACTGTTCAACATCCACTCAACACCTATGAGCACCCCAGGACCCCCAAACCGGCCCTGCACTAACCTGACATGAAGAGGACTGTCTCCCCCACTCCTTTGCTGTCACTGGGTCACAACTCCAACAAGACAAGTTTAAGTCTTTCTCTCTTACTCCTCTGAGGCGAGTACCCAAATGTCTTTCCTTTCTAAGCAACTCAGTTACTGCCATCTGAGATGTTTCTACTACTGTAACAACTGCTGAACAGGAATATTTGACTCTGAAGTGAAACTAAATGAGAAAAGAGTGTTAACCTCTACCTTTATCCCAAGTACCCACTCTCCTCAGGACTGACTCAAACCGAGCCCTTCATTTCGATCAGCCTCGTCAGCAAGATTCACTTCCGGCCCATACATGGTCAGGTCTGAGCCTCCTGGGCTGCGTTCCACAGAGCTGCCACAAACCCTGCAGGGAGAACAGGGAAGCTCTGCTCGTGGGAAACACAGGTGGGTCCTGTTGGCCTCTGGTTACATTTCCTTCAGCCCATCAATATGGAGCCTTGTTTTATGTGTGTTTCTGCTCAAAGATGCCTTGGGTAACGTATGTTGTTGACTCCTAGTTCTGAACTCAAGGACAGCAGCAGTGTAACTCATGCCTGAATACAGCATACCTGACACTCGTGGTTTTTCCATAAGGCACATCATTGCCTTCTTGCACTTAGAAACACCAGACAGCACTTCAGCCTTGGAACTAGTGGCCATTTTACCCAGCAAAACCCCACCAGAAAGCACAAAAATGTGAAAGAACATGGCACCGCAGAGGTGGCAGAGAGGGTACCTATTTACAGCATGAAAGCAGAGATGGGAGGTGGAGTGTGGCTCTCTTGGGCCTCAGCTGGGAACGGAGAGTTTGGGGACCCAAAGTTTTCAAGACTGAGCCAGTGGGTGTGCATAAATAATCGTAAAACCACCACGGGTGATGATTTCAACGTCACAAATAAATTTTAGCAAGTAGAATTGGCAAATAACTGAATTCGCAAATTCCACGGATCAACTGTATCAGATAATGCTATTTTAAAATCTTGTTTAATGACTAATACAACGATTCAAGTGTTCCTAAAACATGTGTAATGTTTAAGCCTCAGAGCAGGTTAAGTGAGCCATCTTGCAATTATGTGCGAAGAAGGCACCATTTAAATATAATTTCTATGGAAAAAATGTCTTTTGGCTTCTAAGTTACTAGTTTACAAACAAGCTGGAAAACATCAGTTTTAAAGATTCACATTAATGTAGAAACACACCAGACTCCCAAAGTCCATAAAAAGTAACAAACTTGGTTCACATTCTTTGACCTGGAAAATTCCACTGCTAGGAATTTAATTTGCCTATAGATATCCTTGTCTCTGTGTAACGTGGTATTACAGCAGTTCTGTAACAGCAACAGATGTGTATATCCACCAATGGAGGAACAATTAAGTAAACTATCATACACCCATAACGGAACAGTTTGTCAGAAACAACGTGGCAGCAATGTATGAACTAATAATATAACACCATTGATCTCCAAGATGGAAGTTACAAAAAAAGAAAACAAGCCAAGTGCAAAATGGTGTGCAATGTAAGTAAAAAGTAAAACAGAATAAAAACCTGCTATACACTCACGTGCTTGTACAGGCACAGACTATCTTTAGAAAGATGCACAAGAAACCAGGAGCAGTAGTGTCCTTGGGTAGGATAACTAGGTGGTTATGTACAGGTGAGTGGAAGGCTCATTTCTCACTATATATCCCTTTGTACTTTAGGATTTTTTATTGTGTAACTATTAAAAAATAGTATTTCTGAAAACATCTGAACCCTGATCTTAGTAGCTTTCAGATTAAAATTACATACCTGACACAACTTATCTATGCCACAAATCTTTCTATTCCTAGAACTCCTTATCCTCGAAATTTCTAATGACATATGAGAATTAACCAGAGAAAGACTCCTTATAATTTTCAGTAGGTACTTGCAGCTTTACCTTAAATATGATGACAATGGGAATATCTTCTGACAGAGTATTATGTCTCAAATAAAATCGCCCCTGTTTCACAGCCATATTGGTTCTGCTTTTTTTCTCATGGGTAGAGCTACAAGGAAACACAGGTTGGTTAAAGCACATCCCCACTTGGTTTCAAGCTAGTAGCATGATCATCAGTCAATAAGGTTCACCAATCAGTAGGTCCTTCCTAACAGATACACAATTCCTTTTAAAGATACACAACTCCTTTCCTAGCTTCCCTGTCACTTCCATGACTATTTAAAAACACACTATAGATGTTTCTTTAGCTTTGAGATTATGGTAGAAGTTTTAGGGGTGAATGAGTGACACTCACCAATTCATTTTGACCTACTTCACTTTGACTCCACCTGAATCGCTTTAAATTCAGTATGGGGTATATTCATGATGAATTTTACACATTTCAAAAGAAAAACCTCAAAATGAGTCTACACCATAATGACAAAACTACGAAGAAAGAAAGTCATACACTGTATTTAAATTAATAATCCATTAAAACACATCTATGTTCTTACTCCACAGTGAAGCCAAAAGAAGCTAAGTAATTGCCTTTTACTGGTATCTCTATTAGCTACAAAGTTGCTAACAGATTTAAAAGTATTTCCAAGCTTAATCAGCCACAACAGGGCATATACTGATCACCTGCTACATACCATGTACACTGCTCTGCATACTCCACTAATACTAGCTCTGATCTCCATACTAATAACACTTACATTCAAGTAGTATCTCCAAATCACATAAGGAAACCAATGCTTAGAGAAGATGTGTAACTGTCACCCTCCCCAAAATGCCTCAGAGCTACCGAATAACAACTCTGGGATTCAACTCCCAATTCCCTGGCTCTGAAAGTTGCATATGGTAGGAAGACATTGGTCGAAGAATTATTAGATCTGGGTCCAAATGCTGGCCACCTCTTCTGATCAGTATGACCTTGAGCCCAAAGCTTGTTTCTCAGCAGTAAAATAGAGATGCACCACTTACTTATCTTGGAGGGCTGAGGTGACAAATAACACAGAGCACCTGATACATTGCCTGGCTCCTAGTACTGCTCAATAAATGGCCATTATTGTTGGCTGACCCCCCATTAGAAAGAAAAATTTTAAAAGTCTGAGTGAAACATCTTATTATAGGTTGTTAGAAGACACATTATTGCATACTGACATCTTCATTATTCTATGATTTTTTTCTCAGAATTCATTGATTTATAAATCTCAAATTACATATGATAATAAATCAGAGAAAAGAAGTTACAAGAGACATGAGATGGAGAAAAATGACATGTTGGAGAAAAATGAGTACACTGTAAAAGAGACCAGTCAAGAAAAGTAACAATAAGATGTTAAGTCCATGACAATTCATTAAATATTAAGTAAAAAATAATCTCTAATTATATCAATGTTGGAATACATTATGTAGAATGATCAAAGACTAAAAACAAACGTGACAAAGAGTGGTTTCATATTTTTTTTTCAAGATTCCTTAAATGCAACAAAATTCAACTTGAATAAAACTAGTGGCCTTTCAACAACCAATGTCTCACACACTTCCATCACTAAAAATTTTAAAACAATATTCTATATGCTTCCCATCTTACACAATAAATTCAATAAACAGGTAAATATTTTGCTGCCTGCTATCAGAAATAAGTGGCTACCACTGTACTGAAAGACAGCCATGATATTAGTGGAATTATCAGTATTTCTTAACACTACCCCTGCTGTGCATACCTGGTAACTGAAGCACCAACCGTCCCTTTCCTGTCAGCCTCCACAATGATCCTGTTCTTAGACAGCTGCTCTTGGATAAGAATTACTTTTTCTACTCCTTTGACAATGAAGTAGCCACCTGTCCAAAGGAAGCAAGGTAAGTTTCACTGCCTCTTTTTCTGACAGTGTGATTTAGTAACAACAAGCAATCTTCTGATTTAGAGACCATTGCTCTGTGGTGCTAACCAATACTCAGGAGTTTGCTGATACTGTTTTATGAATTGATGACAGTGTCAGCACATGAGTTTATACACATGAGCCACAAGAAAATAAATTTCCTGAGGATAGGGTACAGATCTCACTGTTGTATTTATCACCAGCACCTGACATGTACAGAGATGAATGAAAAAAGTATGTTAAATAAATTAGTCTCTAAGTTTCTTAAGCATAGAAATAACCAACAATCTTCAATATAAACTCAAAATTGCCCTAAGTTTTCTAACATATCAGTGACAATGGTAGATTAGGATCAGGTTTCCTGGATGGCTCAGCAGTTGAGCGTCTGTCTTTGGCTCAGGGCGTGATCCCAGGATTACAGGATTGAGTCCCACATCGGGCTCTCTGTGAGGAGCCTGCTTCTCCCTCTGCCTGTGTCTCTGGCTCTCTCTCTCATGAATAAACAAATAAAATCTTAAAAAAAAAAAAAAAAAAAGGATCAGGTTTCCTAACTATTCCATACTGAACAAAACCCATAAAACATTATCATATAGCCTTTTTTTGCACACAATTCAGAATAAAACGAAATTTTATTTTACTTTTAGAATATAAATAAAAACAAGCAGTATATTTGACTTACATAACATTTTGTTATAGTCTAATAAAGTCATGTCCTTTGTTAACCTCTTTCCAAAACCCTCTGTGATTCTGTATCAATGCAACTTTAAAGCAATAGGTGAAAATAACTACAAATTAAATGTGCAACCTGAACTGAGGAATTAAGAAAAATTTTCTGTTAAGCGCTAAGCCTGAAACTTTGCAAAATGAACTGCCTAGGACTACGTATAAATATGTAAGTTTTTAAAATTTAAACAAAAGACTTTGGTTTTTGCCCCTTTATTGCATTTAAAACAGCCTGAAGTAATAAGCTATTTGAGTTTTTCCTAACCAGCTAAAGAAGCCACTTTTTAAGATTATTCTTGAATTTTTAGGCATACCAAAAGAAATCACTGAGCAAAGACAAAGAAAAGTCTGACAAACCATAACAATAAATCACTTCTTGGAGTGTTACAGTTTTAAACCTGAAATAAAAGAGGAAACTACACCTTTCACAAATATAGACTAAAAGAATAGAGTTGGAGCTAAATTTCTGATTGTTATGTGAACTTTTTTTTTTTTTAAGAGCAAGCAAGCACACATGAGTCAGTGAGAGGGTGGGAGGAGAGGCAGAGGGAGAAAGAGACAGAATCTTAAGCAGACTGTGCTGAGAGCAGAGCCTGATGCTCTTCCCTGTAAGAACACAGTTCGAACTACACAGCATTATGGGCATTCTGTTGAAAATAAAAGAAAATATCACATAAAGATGTTCACTGGCAAAAGAGGTGAAAAGAGGAGAATCCTGCCCTGTACATATCCCCAAGGGGTCCACATTCCTCTTGGATATTTTAGAAAAGGCAGAGGAGTGGCAGTCACATTAAGAACCAAGTGAAATGAAGGATTATTGAGTTGATGCAGGACTTAATCTCATGACCCAGAGATCATGACATGAGCTGAAATTAAGAGTTGGAGGACTAATCAACTAAACTACCCAGATGCCCCATGTTCTGTAAACAGTTTTATTCAAGTTCATTATAAAGCAGAAAAGCTGGCATTGTTTTTGAGAATTAAAGAAACAGCAACAGTAAATAGAAAGCCAAAGAAGGGCAAGAGTTGGGGGGCAAAAATCCAAGGAATCAGACATACCTGGATCTAAAGGACATTCGTTCAGTTTGGCAAATTCTGCTGGTGTCTTCCCTGTAAGAACACAGTTCGAACTACGCAGCATTATGGGCATTCTGTTGAAAATAAAAGAAAATATCACATAAAGATGTTCACTGGCAAAAGAGGTGAAAAGAGGAGAATCCTGCCCTGTACATATCCCCAAGGGGTCCATATTCCTCTTGGACATTTTAGAAAAGGCAGAGGAGTGGCAGTCACATTAAAAACCAAGTGAAATGAAGAATTATTGAGTTGTAAAAGAGACAGAATTATTGAGTTGTAAAAGAGAACCAAAGAAATTACTGAGATTACATTTCAGGAAAATAAAGAAGGTATGACAGTTTAAGAAACATGGAAGGACAAAGTGAAAACGTCTCATAGACATCTAATCAGGTTCTAGGTGGAAAAAAACACACATTGGGCAAGAAGTCCTATTCAGAGATAGTGGCTCTGGACTTTCAGAAATGTACGAAAGCCATAAACCTGCACAATCATATCTACATGGGTAAATAACAGAAAAGCCACATCAAAACACACCATAGTCAAGATACAATCATCAAAACAAAGAGAAGAGTTAAAACCCTGAGAGAAGAAAAGGCCGCTTACTAAACAGGGAAAGATGACTGGACAGGCACACACCTGCAATCAATGAGGGACAGTGGTGGGGGGACATGCAAAGTGCGGACAGAAAGTCACTGGCAACCTAACTGGTGTGTTGTTAGGTCATCTTTCAGAATGAGGTCCAGATGAGGAGATTTCCAGACAAAACGAGAATTCTGGAGTTTTTAAGAAATAGCATCTAGAGTTGATGTACCAAGAAACAGAGGTATATATGTAACCACCAGAATGAGAGACATAGTCATGAGATTGGGAATGGGACTAGGGTAAGGAAAGGGGGAGGCTATCACTTTGTATAAAGTGCTCTCATATACTATTTGATTTGTTACTGAGAAGGAACATTACCTGAATTAAACGGAAACCTTTTTCACTCAGGAAAAAAAAAAGTCCCAAACCCACAATACTTGCACAAGGTGATGCATATAATGTAGACAGTGCATGGTACGTACAAGCACTCTGATTCACCAAGGTCACTTTTATGAGTGCAGTAAATGCAATCATCTCTCCCAGATCCTGGTACATAGCAGGTATTCACCAAACACTGGTGAAACACATTTTTCACCTAACACTAAACACCCTTCCCTGCCTCCTCTTAGCCAGGATTTAATCCCTAAATCATACTAGTTATGCTTTGCTCCTGTCTCTCCAATCTTCCCTTCATAATATTCAATCTGGGAAAGAATTTATTAACGATCCAATATTTAACTGGACACAACCAGGTCCATATGTGAGAAAGAGAGAAGGTCTTAACACAAATAAATAGTCCTGATAAAATGAAGATTATTATTCTGCTATCCCAACTTATTTTCCTGACTGAAGAGTGAGGACAGGAACGATACAAACAGCCCCCTCTGGCTTCCCTGGCAGCTAGAAATGAACATAGCTAACAGGACTTACGTCTAAATATCTTCTGTTTACCCAAGTACCCAGCATAGTGCAGAACAAGTGACAGGCAACTGGTGCATATTTGCTGAACCAGTGGATGTTTATTAAGCTCTTAGCATTTTTAAAGGTGGGGTTTTGAAAAACACTGGACAGGAACTGTTTGCACTAAGTTTTAAATTCAACACCTTATCAGATTCACAGTACCGTTGAGTTTTGTCCATTTCTACAGGCAAGTATCTTTCCCTAATTAGGAAAAGCAGACTGCAACAATGCTAGCTGAAGCAATCTGTCATTTCCAAACCTGTTCCAGGCAAATAAGTAACTTTTCCCTTAAATACTGCTATATTGGAAACAGTTCAATTTTCAAGAAACTCAAAATACACATGAATCCACTAAGAAGGCGAGGCCAGGAAACTTCACTGAAACGCTATCTTACCTGACGTTTCCCTAGTAGCCTGGATTTCAGGAAGAAAAGGAAGTATTTTCCTTAGCTTTACAGAAAAGAGTTCAATGAAAAAGCATTCACCACCACAGCTATGCATTCGATATTGCTCTGAGTGCTGTGCTGGGCTGACTCACTGGGTCCCCAGAAAAGACTCCTATGAAGTAGGCACCATTTCACACATTTTTCAGATAAGGAAATGAGGGCAGAGGGAACTGTGGTCCTTGCTCAAGGTCACCCCAGAGGGCTAGAATGCAGGCAGCGTGGCTCCAACCCAGACATCATTTCTCACCTGCCAATTGGTAAGGCATTACGGATGATCCTCTGGCTGCCTCGGGTATATTCAATATCCACGGTGATGGGGGCAGAGTACGTCATATCCCGTAAACGGCACTGAAAGATAATCAGACAGTCACTGCTTCTCCTCCCTCGAAAAGGGTCCTGAAGCCTCCAAGAGCCACATTTCCAGTACAAGTATAGCCCACACTGAACTGAGTTGTTAAATGTGCTGCCGTAAGGATGCTGGGAGTGATGAGCCTACCTTCTCCATAGGGGGAATGATGCTGGCCACTGATCTAGACAGCCCCATGGCCTCTCTGCCCCTGCCAGCCCAGACATGAAATAAATATGGTGCTGACTTTCTTCTCGCTATCTGATCCCATCACCGGTCTGCTCCCACCTTTGAAGCAATTAGATTGTTCCTTGAAAATCTGGTCCATGGAAAGTAATCAATGTGGTTACCTTATTCAAAAAGTTAACCACCAGTATAATGCCTAAAGTATACACATACACAAACTAAAAAAATTAAACTATACTTCCTTTTATTTTCCAAATAAATTCTATCACAGAATTCCTTAACAAGTGGTATCCTATAGCACAAATCATTCATCACATCATATTAACAATTTCTGCACCATTTGGGGAACTTTAGAAATTACTGGTGTGTGTGTCAGTTTGACAAAGTGATAATGAGCTCAATGATGCCCTTACCTGAGCCATGATCAGACATAGCAAACCCCGCAAAAATCTTTTATGATGTCCCCTTTATTTAATTTTTTAAAAATTATTATTTTATTTTATTTATTCATGAGAGGCACAGAGTGAGAGGCAGAGGGAGAAGCAGGCTCCCCACAGGGAGCCTGATGCAGGACTCAATCCTAGGACCCTGGGATCACCACCTGAACCAAAGGAAGACGCTTAACCACTGAGCCACACAGGTGCCCCAACGTCCCTGTTTTATTGATGGTCATCAGTGGCTTGTATTCTCAAAAAGAGAGTAACATCAGTCATACAATTCATGTTACTGCATCCTCTCTCTGCCTTCATCTGAACCAAAGACAGATTTAAACTTTTTATTTCTTTTCCAGGGCCTGGGATCTTAAAATATTAGATATCTCTATTAATGTTGAATAAAAATTGTTTATTTTATATTTAATTAGATTGAGCCTCCATCTTCAGGCCACACCAAAGGCGATATGTGTAGAGGTTCTGTGTGCACCCTGTTGCCTGAGCTCAAATCCTGGTTCTACCACCTAAGTTTTGAATAACCCTTCTGTGTCTTGGTCTCCTCGTATGTAAAGTGGGGATGAGAATAGTTTTAATTCCCAAGAGGTTTTATATATATGTATGTGGTGTATATATATATATATATATATATATATATATATATATATATTTGGAATAGTGTCTGGCAACAGAGTATTACATAAATAATATCCCATTTTTATTTAAAAAATTAAAAATTAACATAACACCCATGATGGGCAAATATTTGTGTTTCTTTTTTTCTTTTTTTTTTAAGATTTTATTTATTTGAGAGAGAGTGTGAACTAGAGAGAGAAAGCAAAAGTGGGAAGAGGGAAAGGGAGAAGCAGAATCCTCACAGAGCAGGGAGCCTAATGCAGGGGCTCAATTCCAGGACCCCAGGATCATGACTTGAGCAGAAGGCAAATGCTTAACCAACTGACCTACCCAGCACCCCCAAACATTTGTGTTTCAACAAACTCCTCTCCTTCAAATGGAAATAAAATTTGATAAATGTGGTGAAAATGGGGACCCTTTCCAGAGGCCCCAAAGAACCCCCGTGAGCTCCCTCTCTCCCGCTCTGTCTCTCTGTCATCACAGGAGTAGAACTGCTCAGGGGAATCTGCAGAATCAGCATCCCACCACTCCTACTGTAGGTACCCTGACTGCCCACCCGGCTGCTCTCCCACTCTCCCTGCCTCTCCAAGGATCAAAATCCCTCCAAGAAATCTCTGTGCCCTCTCTCCCTAACTGCAATAACATCCATGTGTTTCTTCCAACATCAGGAAGAATAATTATGACAACTGTGGCCTCAGGCTTCTCGAACTACTTCAAACCACTTTGTCTTCTCTCTTCTCTACACTCAGTAATGCAGTTCAGAAGATGACTTAGAAATTGCTAATCGGCTGCATAGTTCTTAAAAAATTGGAAAACTCCAGCAACATGAAATGGGGAAGTGGGGAAAGCCAAAGTGGGGCACATGCTTCCCAACATTCCACACCTCACCACTTCCTACTCAATACAACGTCACCTACCATGCCTACCTCACCCTCCTGGGCATTCCAGTGTGCAACCCCTGCTGTCTGTTTCATGTATTTTGTTATTTTACTCTCTCCACAGAGTATGAACTCCTTGAGGAAGGACAGGGTCTCATTTCTTTGGTATCTCTCAATGCGGAGGCACAAAATAAACGTTCAACTGACACTCAATACTTGGCGATTAAATAACACTAACATTTAGCTTGTGTGAAATGTCTGGTTCCATGATCATACTTCCTGTCTAACTTTGCTCAGACAACAACCCTAACATTCTAACAACTTACTTGTTGTTTAATAGAGTCCTCTGCCACTTTCCCTAATTGCTTTACAGTTTAGCTTTACATTAACACAAACTAGATAAATCTACAAGAATCATTTTCTTTCCTAAATCAATTCCAAATTATGGACATTAAGTGGAAGAATTTCCAGAGGAATCTAGAACATGTTAAAAGCCAATAAATAGGCCTGTTCTATAACCCTTTAGGTCTGTTAAAATCCTGGTAGTTAAATTTTCTTCCTATCCATCTCTTCTACCAGACTGTGAACTCCTGTCCTTGGTCTCCCCTGCCTAACACAATGCCTGACTCTCAAAAAATGTGCTCAGTAATATCTACAAATGCACCGCACACTGCACTAGGCAAAAGTGGCTGGCCAGGGCAGGGGATGATGGAGAGGCTGCTCAAAAGTCAGAAGCACGGATGTACATAGGACAAAGTTATATAACAGTGCAGATTAACTAATAGTGCAGGATTAAATAATAAACTAGTGCAAAACTGTTTCCTAATACAGTATTATATAAGTGCTAATTTATTTTGGTCATCTTTATGTCATAAGAGATATTTTTTCCTTGTTTTAAAATCATTTTAAGAGCATATGTTGGGCGCCTGGGTGGCTCATTCAGTAAAGCGTCAGCCTTCAGCTCAGGTCCTGATCACAGGGTCCTGGGATCCAGGCCCACATTGGGCTCCCTGCTCAGCAGGCAGTCTGCTTCTCCCTCTGCCCAGCCCCCTCCACTCTGCTCATGATCACATACGTGTGTGCTTGTGTTCCCCCACCCCCTTGCAAAAATATAGACCTAAAAATCTTTTTTAAAAAGCTCACATGTTAAGAGCACAGACTCCATGAGTCAAGGCAAACAAATACAATTATAGTAAGGTAGATAATTACCTCATGAGGGGATACTGGTCTAGTTACATTGAAGCTTTCTTCAACATCAGGAAGCCCCACATAGATATTAAGATACCTGAAAAGCAAATTATTCCATTACCAATTATACTTTTTCAAAGAACATACAAACAAACAAGCTATTTTCTTCCCAAATACAAGGATTATACTTTGAGTATAATCAGTATATTATACTTGAGTATATTATAAATACTTACCTTGCTAAGAACGTCAAAAACTGTAATTGGAGATCTTCTTGACATGATAATACATATAGCTCTATGAAGGAGGGAAAAAACTATCGAAGTCTTTAAGAAATTACTGTAAATTTATTTTTTTTAAATACTGCAAAGATAGCTCTCTAGAGATGATATTTAATGAAAAGAACTATTATTCATGTAAGAAATAAGAGGTTATAAAGGGGAAAAAAATACAGCTCTTCCTTGACTTACAGCAGGGTCACAGCCCAATAAACACATTGTAAGTTGAAAAGACTATTAAGCCAAAAATTCATTTAATATACCTAACCTGCCAACCATCATAACTTAGCTTGGCCTACCTTAAATGCGCTCAGAATAATTATATTAGCTTATAGGAGGGGAAAATCATTTAACACGGAGCCTATTTTAAAATAATGTGTTAACTATCTCATGTAATTTACTAAATACTATACAGAAAGTGAAAAACAAAAACAATTTTAAGAGTGTCGGTTCTTGATCCCTGTGACTGTGGGGCTGGCCGGGGGCTGTGGCCACGCTGCCCAGCAACATAAGAGGATTGTACTGCATATTGCTAGCCTGGGAAAAAAAAAGATCAAAATTCAAAATTGAAAGTACAGTTTCTACTGAATGTATCTAGTTTTCACACCATCATAAAGTTGAACCACTGTAAATCAGGGACCATCTGTATATACTCATTACAGCAAAAGAAATAGGAAGAAAGCAGAAACTAACGAGACTGGATACCTACTGGGAGTGTCTGACAACAGGGGTGGAAAGAACTGGAAAGGGTGACAATTTCCTGAAAGTATTTTTTTCTAAAGGACTAACTCTTACAACCATGTTTCACACACTCAAAAAGTAAACGCATAATTAAAATCTACCAGGATGCAGAATGGGACCCAGAATGGAATACAAATGGCACTGCCTTACAAATGAATAACATAACTGCATTGAGAAGGTGAGAATGGAAACAAGTCTAAGTTGCTTTGGAAACAATATTTTGCTTGGATACTGTAGAGGTAAAGACAAAAAAGCAATGTACAGATACTGTACTCTAATTAGCAAATTTTATTCTCACAGAGTTATCAATTAGCAATTCTGAAATATGCATATTCTAGGATTGAATAAATAGGTACAAATAGTGTGGATAATGAGAGCCAGGTTTTTCATTTTAGGGACAGAAGTTACAAATAAGGAAAGAGGTCAGTTAGAATGAGTCCCGTGGAGTTGAACAGAAATTGGAGGTATCAGTATGCTGGTTTTTTATATAAAAATGGATAGGATATGGAAATATGGATGTGTGCATGCATGTTAGCAAACACACACATATTTCCTTGCTCCATCTACCAAGGTTTTAATATCTCTATCTTGGTTTTTAAACACTTGTCCAGAAAAGGAGATTAGGGCTTCCTGGGGAAATGGATGATTCCAGGCTGGTGCAGGGTAGAAAAAGCTCTTCCTTCCAATAAAATTCTAGTATGAATGTATAAGGAACGATGACAAGAAAGCCTCATCAATAGGTAAACATACAGCAGTAACTGTTAGAAGAACCATCCTTGATGCTAAAATTAGTGTGTAAGCTATTTGTATAGTATCAAAGGATCTCCCCCTAAGACCCTTGTTACAAAAGGAAAAATACATATGTGGACAAACACGCATATACCATCTTAATCAAGTGAACAAAGTTAAAACCACCAACAGTAAAATATACTGACATCTGTAGCCCTGATATGATGCAGTGAAGATGGCACAAAACATTACTTCTGTGCCAAAAAAGCATAAGCCAACTGAATCACGAGCAAACATCTTACAAACCCAAATTGAAGGACCTCCTACAAAACAATGGATCAGAATTCTTCAGAAGTGTCAAAGTGATAAAAGACCAAGAAAGTACGAGGAACTGTTACAGGCTGGAGGCGGCTAAAGAGACGTGAGAACTAATCATCATGTCGGGCTCTGGATTGAAGCCTGGGCCAGAAAAAAAGACATGAGAGGGAAAGCTTGAAATAGGACGTGCAGAGTAGTTGACAGTATTATATTGGTGCTAATTGCCTGGGTCTTCTAATGTGGTTTGGTTATGTAAGCTGCTAATATTAGCACAGGCTGGGCAAAGGATAATATGGAACTCTTTGTACTATGTTGGTAATTTTCTCTAAGTTTAAAAACTGTTCTAAAAAGTGTTTAAACCTCAGTTTCAGTACTTCTCAAACATAACTCTACTTGTTATAATTAGTTTACCAATTAAAAATTGAGTGCTTTTCTTATTAACCAGATAAAGACAGTTATTTTGATAGGCTTTTGGTTAACAACCATATTCACTTTTAAACATGTTAGATGAAATCAAAGCAGCAAGAGTAGATGACTCCTTACTTCAGGTACCACATGGGGTCGGCATCACTCGTGACCTTTTCGTTGGCCTTCATGATCTTCTTTATCTACAGTGGAAAGAGCACCATTAGGGCATTTCTGGCTTCCATCAATTCTCATCTCTACTTTTCTTTTTAAATAGGTTCCATGCCCAACAAGGGACTCGAACTCAACAACTCTGAGATCAAGTCACCTGCTACCCTGATGAGCCTACCAGGCACCCCTCTCTCTGCTTCTAGGCCCTGCTGCTTACCTCCACATTAATGAAATAGTTGAATGAATCTATATGCTGTTTCACAAGGCCTTTCACCTAGACAGACAAAAAATAGAAAGCAGGTTAGCAACAATACAGCATACTATGTCAGACTCTAACCACAGGTGATCTTCAGATTTTTCTCAAAACCAAAGTGAGAAAAAAAAATCCACAAATGTCACCTGGTGGAACTTCACATTTATGTTTCCTCATTCCATTTCTCCTCCATCCTGCTAATACACACTCAAATTTTCCTCCCTGAAAATCAATCTGACCTGAAAATTCAAGGTAGGAGTATTTGAACATATCTAAGGACTCTCCATAAGCTAACAAATGAGGCAAGATGTTTTCTGCATACTTTGAATTTACAAAAAAGACAAGAAACAAAATACAGCAATTGAGCATCATTTCCTCAACCCTCAAAATGTCTGTTTTCCCCTATCTGGGTAATTTCAAAACTCAGATAACTTAGAGAAGACTGAGGGGGAAAAAATGAGGATCTTTATCAAGAAAATTGAAAATCACGGCATTTGAAATGGAAAGGCAGGTGAAATTCATGGAAGAACACATACTAGCCAGCAGAGACTCTCCTTTCAACTCAGAAGTAGGAAACAACCGGGCAGAGGTAGTGTAGTGTGCTATGGAGAACACTGCAACAGTAACACGGACTCTAAAGTGCTAGAATTTAAAAGGCCTGCATGTGTTCTTTTTTTTTTTTTTCACTTTATTCTTCAAGCACAATGGGTTCAGCACTGCAAGAACAATCCTAACACATAATCAGAGCCTTTGCTTTAATTACACTTCCTTCTTGGGATCTCACAGGCTCACAGAGCAACCATCCCATTTAGAAGCGGTCCTAATTACTGAGGGAAAAATTTAACCTCATATACTGATCTGAGGTCTCCCTTCCCCCAGGTCCCACCCCTTGAACTTAACTGTCCCTCTGGAAAGAAAGGCCTGCTCTCCAACAGTCCATTTATTTACTATTTACCACAACTCTCCATGTTGTCACATTCAGGATAACTAGGAACTATTCAACTATGTCTCACATGCATGCCTTCCAGACCCTTCTATCAGCCTGGTCCTGGGCATGCTCCAGGTGGCCAATGTTCCTTCTAACATGGGGACCCTGAACTCACTGACAGTGTTCTTGACAATCTGATGCATACAGTGGGGATATGGCCTCCCTCATTCTGGATATTACAGCACTTCTATTAAAAAAAAAAAAAATCAAGGACAGGGTATGATCCTGGAGACCCAGGATTGAGTCCCATGTCAGGCTCCCTGCATGGAGCCTGCTTCTCCCTCTGCCTGTGTCTCTGTCTCTCTCTCTGTGTCTGTCATGAATAAATAAAATCTTTAAAAATCAAGGCCACACTACTAACTCATCAACTAAATCTCAAAAGGTAATGTTTATTTTCACCAAGCAATGCTATCAAGTCAAATACACCTAATTTGGTGCTTGTGTGAAACCAAGTACAAGGATTTACATTTGTCCCTCTTCACTGTTGTCATCCTAGCCTAAGAACTAAGTCTTGATTCAGTTGGCCAGCAGCATCGGCAGCCTTATAAACTTTGTGTTTCTATCTTCAGTTGTGTATTAAAATCTTTATACCTATATTTTTGGACAAATATATTGTGGTGTGAGTAAAGGAGATTCTCAACTTTGAGTGACTGAATGAATGAATGAATGAATGAATGAATGAAATGACCACAGACTTAGGTTTCTACTGAATTCTCACTCTCTTCTTGGACTGTCATCAGTTGTCTCCTCTTTTTTGAATCATAAATACCACCTTTTCTCCTCTGCTTATATATAGTCCCTTAAAAAAAAGGGAATAATTAAAAACAACAAAAAAACCTTTCCTTCCCTTGACCTTCTTACCATTTTATATCATCCTGGGTCACTCTTCTTCCTAAAACCTCCTTAACAGCTTCCTATTGCTGTTAAAAGAAAAACCAACTCCTTAACGTGGCTTCAAATCTGGTTAACAATCTGGCCCTGACAGCCTCCCCAGAACCACCCCCCAACACTCTCTTTTTGCCTACAACACACAACCAAGTCAGGTAAGACTTTACTCATTTTTCAAGCCTCCATCTTTTCATTTAGCATACTTTCAACATCCATCCATATTGTAGTATGTACCAGCACTTGATTTCTTCATATTGCTAAATAATAGCCCACTGTAGAGCCACAGTATGGATATACCGTATTTTATTTACCCATCCATCAGTTGATTCCATTTGGGTTGTTCCTACTTTTTGGCTATGATGAACATGTATGTACAAGTTTTATGTGGACATGTGTTTTCATTTCTCTTGAGTAAATAAGTAGGAGTAGAATCGCTGGATCATATGTGGTAACTCTGTTTAACCATTTGAGGCTGTTATCCGAAGCAGTTGCAATATTTTATATTCCCACCAGTAGGGTTCCAATTTCCCCACATCCTCATCGACATTTATTATTACCTTTCTTTTCAACTACAGCCATCCTAGTGGGTGTCAAGCGATCTGTCATTGTGGAACCCGCCCCCGGCCTAGCATAAGCTCTTTTAAAGTGAATTGAAGCCCTCCACTAACCTTATATTCAGCAGTTCCTATGACTATCCACTTATCCATTCCAGCCACACAGACTGGTCACTGTTCCTATAAACACTGTGGAGGCTCCCCTGAGTGCTTTTATCATGGCATGCTCTCTGCATTATACCTTTCAGCTTACAAACCCTGTCCTCCTAAGATGCCGTTTATATCTTACCTCTTTGAGAGACCTTCTCTGGCCACCTATAGCATCACTCTTTTGCTAACCACCACTTTACTACTGCTTAAACTACAACCTACCTCTAAAATTAGATTACCACTCTCCCAACCAGCACCTTAGATATAGGCAGGGAAGCTGCCTTATAATTTTTTGTATTTCTAAAATATAGCAAATTACATAGTTGTGCAAAGTCAAAAATTATTAGTTGATGATAAACACTAAATCATTTTTAAAAAGATGAACTTGGCTTTTTCATTTAAAAAATAACCAATTATTATTAAATGTTAAATGATTACCTTTAAAAATGCTGGAAGTAGCCTCCATTTTTCCTGTGAACCAAAACAAGAGGAGTATCAGCATTCTGTGCCAGCAACCACAATATTCTTGTAAGAAGTTATTTTAGTCTACTAAAAAGAACTTACTTGATCACAGAAAACAGAAGAAAATAAACAAAAATGAAAAGAACAATTTAAAAATTGTAACCACCTGGACCCCTGGGTGGTTCAGCGGTTAAGTGTCTGCCTTCAGCGGAGGGTGAGATCCTGGAGACCTGAGATCAGGTCCTGCATTGGGCTGCCTACATGGAGCCTGCCTCTTTTTTTTTTTTTTTTTTTAAGATTTTATTTATTTATTCATGAGACACACACACACACATACACACACACAAAGAGAGAGAAAGAGAGAGAGGGAAAGAGAAAGAGAGGCAGAGACACAGGCAGAGGGAGAAGCAAGCTCCATGCAGGGAGCCTGACGTGGGACTCCATCCCAGGTCTCCAGGATCACGCCCTGGGCTGAAGGAGGCGCTAAACCACTGAGCCACCGGGGCTGCCCATGGAGTCTGCTTCTCCCTCTGCCTGTGTCTCTGCCTCTGTGTCTCTCATGAATAAATAAACAAAATCTTAAAAAAAAAAAAACTGTAACCACCTTTACGGAAATCATATATGTATATATGTGCATACAAATACATATGTATATATACACATATATATACGTACACGTATATAAAAAATTTCTTTAGCAGAATAGACTTTAATCTCTTGATGACTCAAGGTTCCAAGCACTGTTCATACTTTATGTCATGACACCTCCTGAGCAAGTGGGACTTGCCAGTCTGAGACAGGGAAAGTAAGTTTGGGGAAGCTGGATCTCTTGGCCCAAAAAGAGTTATTTCTCCCTCCCATTCTTCTCCAACTAGTGCCTGATCAAAGCTCATCTCATGGCTGCAGGAGGACCACACATGATATTTATCTCCTTCATTAAATAACTTCAAACTCACACACTGCTCAAGCTCTTAGGTCTGCTTTTTATACCTTCCTGAGATTGTAAGTGGCTTGAGATAAGAAGTCTATGTACAGCACCTACTCTGCTAATGGGAAATCCGATAAATGGTTAGAAAGGAGTCTAAAGCAAGAATCGCAGTTTCTGAGTAAAGGCCTGAGGACCACACAGGACTGGCAATAGCTGTAAAGACTGACTTTCACTAGAAGCATCAGTAGGTTCTGAGCAAAAGAGTGATGTGATGATGACTCATTTTAACTGGATGACTCTAGCTGCTGGGTTGAGAACAGACAAGGTTAGAAGCAGAGAAATGACTTAGGAGTTTATTTAAATACTCCAGGCCAATGGTCACAGTATAGAGAGTGAGAAATTGTAGTTAGGAGGCACAATCGAAGTCAATAGGACTTGATCCTACATTAGAGACTCTGAGAAAGAGGAGTCAGGACTGACACCCCAGAGCTTCCATTTATGGAGAGGAGGAGACTGGGGTACTGTTGAGCAGCAGGTTCAGGTGTGGAGTCGGGAGTCAGGCTGGGAACATATTAAGTTTGATGTACCCATTAGAGATTCAGGGGGAGATGGCAAATAGACAACAAATGGGGATCTGGAACTTGGGAAGAGAGTGGCCTAGAGATATAACTTAGGGAGAGGTGAGCGGATGGAGGACAATTAAAGACATGTAATGATGAGATCACCTAAGGAGTGTGGATGGAGAAGAGTCCATGAAGTGAGATTACAAACACTCCAACATGCAGAAAGGAGCAGCAGAAGGCAGATTCAGCAAAGAAGATTGACCAGGAGTGGTCAGGGAGGGAAGCAAACAACCTAGAGAAAGTAAAAAACATTCTTCAAGAAGAGGAGGCGGGTGGCATATGGAGTACATATGTACCTGTAACTTCCTCTCAATGTTGCTGTGGCCCTAAAACTACTCTAAAAAAAGTCAGTCTACTAAAAAAGAAGGGAGCCAGGCAAAACTAATCTAAAGGTACTTGGGGTTCAAAAAGGTTCATAAGGGAACTTTCTGGGGTAATGGAAAAGTTCTAGACCTTGTATTTGAGGGGTAGTTATTTGGGAATACATAACTGTCAAAACAAATGTCATTGAACACTCGACATCTGTGCATTTTATTATATGTAAATCTACAAAAAGGATTAAGTGAAAAATCTAGAAGGAACTGTGAGTAGAGAATGAAGATTTCAGGGCAAAATGGGGAAGGAGGTGGGAATGGTGGGAAAGGAATCTGTAGAAGTAAATAGTGGCCAGATTGAGCAGAACCTTATAAACATGGTTAAGATGTTAGATTGTGCCCTAAGAGCACAGGGCAGAGATTGAAGAATTTTAACCAAGGGAGCAACACGATCTTATTTGTGTATTTAAACTGACGGTAAAATAAAAATAAAACTGAGGGCTCTGGCTTGGAGTGAGACAAGTAAGTCAGCAGTGTAAGAAGAGAGGACAGTAGTAGTTCAAAAGTAATGAGAATGAAGCAACAGATTTGAGTGTATTTAGTAGGTAGCACCCTTAAGATATGACGGTGGAGGGGATCCCTGGGTGGCGCAGCGGTTTGGCGCCTGCCTTCAGCCCAGGGCGTGATCCTGGAGTCCCGGGATCGAATCCCACCTCGGGCTCCCTGCATGGAGCCTGCTTCTCCCTCTGCCTGTGTCTCTGCCTCTCTCTCTCTCTCTCTCTCTCTCTCTGTGTGTGATCGTAAATAAATAAAAATTTAAAAAAAGAATTAAAAAAAAAAAGATATGATGGTGGACTGGACACAGAGGGCCAGGAAGAGGATTGTTATTCCTGATTCAGAAGCCTGGGACTGTGCTTCTGGTTCCTTCACAATTTGTGCAAATTCAGGAAAGATATAGAAATCCTTTACGATTAGGGAGACGTGCCTAAGGATGAAGACTAAAATCCGACTGTCAAGAATCCAAAATCCAAATCAGCCACTTAATGGCTTTTAGACACTGGATTAATTACATAACCTCTCTGGGCCTCAAAAATCTTCACTGGCAAAATGGAGTGAAAATTGTACTTATTTCAGAGAATCAAATAATGCAATGCACGCTAGGCTTAACCAGAGCCTGTCACATAGCACGTGGTCAGGAAATGCTGGCTCTTAACTTCAACCAAGTTTTAAAAAAAGAAAGAAAAGAAAAAAAAAAAAATCCAGGAATGCCTGATGATCATCCATGTACTTCAGGCACTCATGGGCTAAATCTGATGGACCGGGGACGCCTGGGAGGCCCATCGGTGGAGCGTCTGCCTTCGGCTCAGGGCGTGATCCCCGGGTCCTGGGATCGAGTCCCGCATCGGGCTCCCCGCAGGGAGCCTGCTTCTCCCTCTGCCTGGGTCTCTCATGAATAAACACATAAAATCTTGAAAATAAATAAATAAATAAAAAACAAACCTGATGGACTCATCGTGATGGACCTCACTAATCTGCCAAATGGTTATAAAGAAATTCTTATAGTGCAATGGATTCACAGATCACGTCACTGGCGGGCTTAGACCCTTCAAGAGCATCCCGCACGGCTCCTTCCGAGGTCTACGCAAGGTCCAAAGCGTCCCCGGTGAGCGCCCCCCTCACTACTCACTGCCCGTCTCTCTCCCTGCGCTCTCCGCACTCCAGTTCCCCCGGACGGCCCCGAGAACGCCGCAGGCCTGACCCTCACCCTCCCTGCTCCTCCCCCTTAAAGCCCTCCTGGACTGGTCCACGTCCCCGTTCCCCGCCGGTCGATTGTGAGCCGCAGAGAGGTAACGTGAGCCTTTCCAGCGAGCACAATCCTGTCCCCGGCGGAACCTCACGAGGCGGCTCACGGTAGGGCTCGCCTCCGGTTATCCGATGAAAGAGATGGGGCTACTCCCCAAAATGTAGATTTTTTTTTTTTTTTAACTCAAAAGATATTGGGTAAATATTCAGGGCGTTGAAAATACTCGTGCAGCCCGAAAGTGACTTCCAGGTTAAAATGATGCCTAGCCCGGGACGCGGAGGTGGGACCTCCCCAAGGCGTCCTCCCAACCCTGCGAGGATGCGCTCCGGGCCCGCAGCTGGGCGCGAGGACCCAGGCCGCAGCGACACACGCAAAGCCTCAAAGGGGCGCTGCCCCCTCCCCGCGCACGCGGCGACCCGCACCGGAAGAGACCCGGCCCCGCGCCCCGGGCATGCGCAGAGCTGCCGCGCCCGTCCCGCTCGCCGCGCCGCGAGAGCTCTCGGGGCAACGCCTCCTGCGGCTGCTCCCGGCCCCTTCCGCTCCCCGCCTGCCCGGCCCTCACCTCTACGGTGGGGATGGGCGCCGCCAGCTGCTCTGGGGTCAGGTTCCCGAACTCCTCCGCGAGCACATCCATGCTGCGCTGCTCCCGACCAAGGCAGAAACAAGCGGAGCCCCCGCGCCCGCTTTCGCTGCAACACGCGTGAAGAGCGACGCGCCCCTGCCTAAACGGTCCCCGCGCGGAGGTTAATCGGCGGCGTGACAGAAACGTTCCGCCTGCTCCTGGCCCGAACCTGCGGTGGAACCCGGATGTGGCTGCGGCGAAGCCGGGAACCTGCGCCCCCTGCCGTCGCCCGGAGGTCTCTGCCAGCTCATCTGAACCACAGGACAGGTTTAGTGCCGGCTCTCCCACGATGGACACCAGTTTTGTGATTTTTTACACTACACTATCGTTTGTAATGTTTATATACGCTGTTGTTTGTGTACACTACTGCTTGCAATGTTTTAAATAATCCAGAGAAAAGGGTAAACGGATACTCTGTGCGACTTGAGCTGCCGAGGCAGAGAATTCGTTTAATCCAACCCAAAAACGACACGTTGTATAGAATGGAAAACTAGGGAAACTTATATGCTTAGTAGTAGGGGATTGGTTAAAAAAAAATTATAGTACGTGTGTGATGGAATATTGTGCAACCATCAAGATGACCTAAAGTGAGCGATTCACTCACTAGAGACTAGAGCAGAACAGGATGGTAATTAGGACAATGTTCAATTCTCACAGGACTGGGAATAAATACCAGGATGTGGAGAAATTTAGTATGAAATTGTCATTTTAAATCAGGCAAAGACAGGTTATCCAATAAACGATACTGGAACAGCTGATGAGCCATTTAGGAAAAAAAAAAAACTTTAAACCCTATATGGCTTAAGTATTTAAATTTAAGACGTTCAAAGAAAATGTAAGTAAATGTGTTCATTAGATTGAGATTGTGAAAGCCTTCAAGGACAGCAACATACAAATCCTAAAGGGAAATATTCATAGATTTGGTAATGTAATTGTAACCATAGTTATAATGGTTCCATAAAAGTGCAGATTTTTCTGCACAGATTTTTAAACTCACCATGCATAGAGTTCTTTAAAAACACAAGTTGAGAGAAGACAAAGGATTGGACTGGTAGCCCTAATTTAAAATGAACTCCTACAGATCAATAGGAAAAGCTCCCATTGGAAGAAAACAGGGTGAAAGACCAACAGTTGTTTAATTGGTACACAGTTTACATTTGGGAAAATACAAAAAAATCATGGAATTGGGCAATGGTAAGTGTTGCGGGACAGTGTGAACATCCTTAAAGCATACTGAACTGCACACTTCAAAACAGTTGTAATGGTAAATTTTGTGTATTTTGCCACAGTAAATTTTGAAAATTTGTAGATCTACCGTTTTCTCATCGTGAACGTATAACCCTTGCATGCAGTTTGTGAATTAGCTACTTCAAGTAAATTTCAGTGCTTATCTCCTAAGTATTGCACTGAGATCTGAAAGTAGAAGGGAAAGAAACGTTAAAAGAAGCTTAACCCTGTTCTCAGAGATCTTCGGGTTTAACTTAAAGAGGCATATATACTTTTGTATCATCTTTGTGAATTACCAGAGAGCAGCCTATTTCTAATCGAGCCTGTAGGGGACTGCGAGGTGATGTTTAGATGTTCTTAAGTTTGGCTCAGATGTGTTGGCTTACTGCTCCAAAGTCCTTTTGGCTTTCCATGCTCAAAGTGGTTCTCCAATTTTAGCGTTTGAATCACCTGGAGAGCTTGTTAAAACAACCTCAATTTTCATATTAGGCAGGTTTGAGCTGGGGCCTGCCAGTTTGCATTTCCAGTAAGTTCCCAGGTGATGCGGACGCTGCTGGCCCAGTGATCACACTTCGGGAATCACTCTCCAATGTAAGACATATCGCAGCATACCGTATTCTCTGTTCATGCATCTAGCTCTTCAGACGGGGAGCTCCTGGAACGGGGACCATCTTGTTTGTCTTTGCATTCCCGGGTTCTCACCCACTGTGCCTTCCTGAATAAATTTTTGTTGAATAATTTGAAAGAAAATAATGCAATGAGTGTTAATAAATTTGATATTTCATGTTTTTAAAAAGTTGATTTTAGTTTCTCTTGCTAAGAGGTGGATCAGGTGGCAGTGGTCCCAGACTCGCGCATGGCAGCAGTCAGCTGATGCTGAGTGGTGTGGGGACCCCTTACACCACAGCTGCCACAATCCTTGCAATCCTTCCCTTGGTACACCTGCCTCCCCCCTCCAATTCCCCCTTCTCCTGGTATTGGTATTTGCCCCCAGGTCAATCCATGACCATTGACCATGACCAAGCCACCATATTTTTTATAATTATTTTTAATATCATTTAGTCACATAATTTATAGTAGCATGGGTTTATAAAAGATGTTTAAGACTGGTTGGTAACTTAGTCTTGTCTTAGATTTTTTTTGAAAATGGAGAAGAAGGGAGTTACGAGTCAGAATATTTCAGGCTGACGTGTTGAATATAAATTCTACAAACAGCAAATAGGAATGTAACTTATTTAAGCCTATCGGTTCACATTTTTAAAAGCACCCTCATTTCTTTAAGGTGAAGTACTATTAATGTACTTTTTTTTTAGCTTTAAAAATAGTTTATTTCCTTCTTCACAAACACTTGAGCCTTCTGAACATTATGCAAGGCACCACAAATTAAATAAAAACATTTATTAGATTCTAATTGTCTTACACGATTCAAAAATAAGTGGGATTTTTCAAAGCAAATAGGTGCCAACTGTGGGGGGCTGGGGTAGGGTGGTAGGGGGCATGAATGCAGGCATCGGGACAGAGGGCACGTGCTTTCCTACACTGTCTACTCAAACAGGCAGTGACAGTACGTGAGCATCAGATGAGCAGTAATTCAAAATGAGTACACCCAGGAGAGGTGCTGCATCTCATGGATTCTCTGTCTACAGGATACAATGCCTCAAGAACCTCCCTAAAAAGACCTCTCTAATTACCTAAGGAACTGAATTTTAAAAACCAAAAAGCCAGAAGCAGTTCTCCTATTTCTCTGTTTTCTGTTGTCACTTGAGATATTAGTGCAAAAAAGACTCATGGTTTGAATAGAAGCCTGGACGTTTGGGGAAGGAATCTCAGAGGGAAACCTGGCTGACATCTTGGAATACGGGACCATCACTTAAGTATAAAGTGCCAAGGGGCCAGGTGAGAAGGTGACCAGTGCCGTGGAGAAGTGGGGAGGGGAATAGGGGCATTGGTTAAAGCAGAGCAAAAGGGAACAGTGGAATTGTCCAAGCTGGATGCCCATTTACTCTTTGCCAGGCATTGGAATACACTCTGTGTGCATTCTCTGATGGAATGATCAACCTCTGGGAGCTAAGTATGCTTATATCCAGGTGAAGACACTAAGGTTCATAGGGATTAAGAAATCTGCCAAGCAGATGTGCAATTTAAATCCCTAAGTATCTGACACCAGAGCTCATGCTTCCAGTCGCTCTATCACGATACCACACTGAGTGGATACGGTGGCAGAAGACACTCCAAGCAGAGAAAAACAGCGTGAGCAGTGGCATGAGAGCTTTACACAGCACTACACCGAGTGTGGTTCTCCATCAGCCTGTCTATAGGGAAGTGTCTATAAAGGACACTAGAAAGATCCAGTGGGGCTGGGCTGTTGTTAGCTTTTATGCCATGTTAAAGAAATTAGACCTTATTCTGAGAGGCTTCAACATGAAGACGCTAGAAACAAAAGAAAAAGATGGTCCTCTCTTCTTCAAAATCCCCAGACTGGGAGAAAACCTGTGATCCTGATTTCTATACCTGAGTAAACAATAGAACTAGAAAAGACTACAAGTGTTGGAGAAAGAATATGGGCTCTTCAGTCTGAAAAGGCAAGGGCAAAGATGGGAGTCTGTGAAGCCTATCATTTCACAAATAGCAAGGTAAGAAAGAACATGGACAGACGCCCCAAACCACTGTAATCAGAGAACAGCCTGCCTTTTGAGCAAGGATGGATGGTCCAAAAACCTCTTGCTGCTTGACATGCCCACAAGCCCCTTCTCTGAAAAGCCTTGCATTGTGTCAAGGGATCCACCCGTACTGTGAGAATTGATAGGGCCAGGAACCTGCCAAAGACGGTGATGTAGGGGAGCCAAGGTATCTTGCCATAAAGGAGACCCCTATCAGTGCAGGAGAGTGGGGAAGAGTGTCCATACTGAGTAATGGCAATTGGACCAAATAACTTCTCTCTGGGATGTTCTTAATGAGATATCAGAAGGAGGGCAGCCATAGAAAGAAGCAGAGAAGTAAAATGCCAAGGATGCATTTGGTAGCATCATGACAGTCAGTGAGAAATACTTTTGATTGGAGGCCCTTAGGACACCAATATAACAAGTAGTTTAGGAGCACACATTCCAGGGCTAGACTCCTCGGGTTCAAAAACACTAGCTCTGTGACCTTGAACAACTTCCTCAGTCAATCTGAGTTTCATTTTGCCTACATGGAAAATAGTGATAAAGTCAGTCTCTCAGTCTTCCAAATGGAAAAGGCTTGTTGAATAGCAGAAACAAACAAACAAACAAACAAAAATCCATGATCACATACATTTGTGAAGTTTTAATAATTTGAATGTGAGAAATGTGTGAGGCCACCTAATCTAGCATTGCTTCTGAGAATAACACTAAAAAATGATTCAAGGGAAGGTATAGGCATGTGAAGTCAACTTTTATTGGTGTGTGCAGATGAACTGTTGAACAAATAGTTCCCAGATCTCAGTGGCCTCACATACCCACATTTCTCAAATTATCGCTGAAAGCAGGGGGTAGGTTGGTGCTCAGGGTGTTGTGCATTTATAGATCAGGTGTATGAAGTGCTTAGAGTATTTCTTGCCATATGGCAAGTGCTCAGTGGCTATTGCTATTTAATAATTATTATTATTATTTATTTTCCTGAAAGATTAAAGAATTATATTCAGGTTCTCTATCAAGCCTGCCAGTGAAGCTGCTGAGACAGATTCCTGGGTTTTCTTTCTTCTCTATAAAGCCTTGCAATAAATGTCTCGGTCTCTTTCCATTGAAATCTGAAAGAGGCTCACGTAAGTTTAGAAAGAAAAAGAGAAAGCTTCACCCCAAAAATAGAGAATAAGAGGACATAAATTGATAATACCAACATACTTTCTAAAAGATTAGATCGTAAGTGATTACTAAATACAACTAGAACATGTTGGGTTTGTCACTTTGCTTTGCAGTTGACACCAAGGACAATTACCGCCACCTTCTGCATATCCTTGAGTTTCTCTGCCAATGACAATACTGAGCTTAATGAACCGTGGTTCTGATGGGATATGACAATTTCTTTTCTGATGTAGTTAAGTGCTTGACCATCACAGCTCACAATACTAAAACCTCCTGAAGCTTGAAAGAGATTTAGGACTAATAAATTATAGTTATTTTTTTTTTAATTTTTTTTTTTAATTATAGTTATTTTAATGTATTCTGACTACATTATGCTTTAGAGTCTGCAGACAATTTTGAATACATTATTTGATTCTCACAACATTTCTGTGAGGTAGGATAGGAAACAGGCTCAAGGGGATTAAAACTGGCTTGAGTTCATAGAGCTATTAAGTAGAGGAAGTGAATTCAAACTCAGGTCTTGTGACTCCTCAGTCCCATGTTACTTTTACTAAACAATGAGTGGAAAATTTTGTAACTTAACATCCCCAGAAGTAAAACAAGCTGAACTTGAGTTGGAAGAATGATTCGAGTTAGAAATAAAAATATGTTGCACAACAGGTGGCGCACTTCACAGCCGTGGCAGGCTTTGCCAACCAGCACTCTTTACTGCTTATCCTGGATCTGGCTTCAAAATCCTCTCTGCATGGTGCTCTGGAGAACTACGACTAAAAAAAATCAGAGCAAGCACATGGTTTTAAATCTTTTTCATGGGAAGAAGTTCCATGGGGCTTGTGGAAGGAAGCTGGAAGGACCCGAGGTAGAGACTGCTAATGCTTACCAACATACCCAAATCGGCCTCTTCTTCCTCAACACATTGTTCTGCCTCTGTTGCAGTTAGATGAGGCCACATGATTGAGTTCTGGCCAATGAACCATGAGTGGAAGTGGGCAAGCCTTTTCTTTCCCTATTTTCTGAGTGAATGGAGACTTTGAAGATCTAGGGGGCAGCAGCAACAGAATGGACGAAGTTGGGCTACTGAAAGGCTGAATGGAGCAGCACCTCCCCCCGAGCCCACCAACCTACCCCCTGCTTTCAGCCATAATTTGAGAAATGTGGGTATGTGAGGCCACTGAGATCTGGGAACTATTTGTTCAACAGTTCATCTGCACACACCAATAAAAGTTGACTTCACATGCCTATACCTTCCCTTGAATCATTTTTTAGTGTTATTCTCAGAAGCAATGCTAGATTAGGTGGCCTCACACATTTCTCACATTCAAATTATTAAAACTTCACAAATGTATGTGATCATGGATTTTTGTTTGTTTGTTTGTTTGTTTCTGCTATTCAACAAGTCTTTTCCATTTGGAAGAAATCTCTAGTTGGGTAACCTTGATGGGATCATGGGAATCTAAGGGTCAGCTACTCACTCATTCCATGCCCTACAAATCAGAGCCTGGGCACTTGGCCTGGATTCTTCTAACTGCTTGTTGATATCTGGGTTAAAACCCTTGAGCAAATGAGGCAAAGAAGCAAGGACAGTTGAGAAATGAATCTCTGGAGCTGTAAGACTGAATCCAGCTTGCATTGCATTCTGAATCCAGAGTCCTGCAGCTTGCATTGCCCTGGTTCCTACTCATTTTCAGAGCCCGATTTCCCAGATTAAGAAGATTCTGTGAGGTACTTGATATCTGTGCAATAAGCTCCCTTTCTGCTTCAGTTGGCCTGGGTCCATTTCTGTTGCTTATACCACGTGTTCATGTGTGAGAGCACGTAGTACACAATCTACACACAGGAATATTCCAGCACCAATAGCAACTGTTCTTGGCTGAGGTAATCTTCCCAAAATATAATTTCCAAATATATAATTTTTAAAATACGACCCTCCCATTTCAAAAGATTCAGATTCTTTATCTGTTTTAGGACCAACCCCCAAAATTTTAGCATTAGCATCTCAGAACCTTTTTACCACTCTCATTTCTCCTCCCCTCACTTTCACTTTTCTACCATATGCTTGCTGGTTCTTGGCTTGCCATCTCTCTACCCCACTGGATTCACCATGCACTTGGCCTATTGTGACTTTTACTTTCTTAGGCTTTTGACAATTCCAGCCCATCCTTCCTATTGTAGTTCAAGAACGATCTCCATGAAATAGAATTTGATGGTATTCCCCATAGCACACTATGTGTACTTGTTTTATGGCCTTTATTACACTTTGTTGTGATTGTTCACAAGTTTGTCCTTCTTCCTAGGTTATAAGCTTGAGGACAGTGTCTGTCGAGTCACTATGTATCACAATACTTAGGATACTCCTGGGCGTATAGTATATGCTCAGTAGGTATTTGTTGACTGATTGTCTGACTGTGTGAGTGAACATGACCTGATCTCTATAAGGCTCTGACAATCACCAGAAGAACCATTCTAGAACAACTACAATAAAGGCTGTACAATATCCCAGCCCTGAGCTACCCAAAGGTGGTTTAGAAAACAAAGAGACACTGGCTATCTTGATAATAACTTTTAATGTTTTAAAATTTAACTAGTGCACACAATACATGTTTTAGCAGAAGAATGAAAACGTGTGTTTGGTGCCTAATAAAATTGACATTACAAAATAAGACCATGTTAAGAAAACCTCAAAAGTAGAAGTAAACATTTAAGTAGAACAAAATGAAAAACCCAAAAACAAATGAAAAAAATGCTAAGGGATATGCTTTTAAAATAGTAATAAATGCGGTTGCCTAAATGCAGACTTGAGATGTTGAGATTTACTTTGGGACTTAAGAAAAAAAAAAAGAAAAAAAGAAAAAGCAGCAGAATGCCCTTCATTTTAAATGTATTTTTTAAAAATGTCTGCACATTGTTTTCCTGTTTGCAAATGCAGTATAATCAAGTATATATATATAAGGATACCAGCTGGATTCCAAACTACTGATAAAAAAGTACACCACCTGGTCTTCCCATTAAGCATACAGTTTACATCAGAAAGCAACAAGAAGTCACACTACATATTACTTTTCCATGTCAGACCCTCCCTGCTACCTATGCTCCAAAGTGAACACAGTTGAAAACTACTTCAACTGAAGAGAAAAAAATGAAAACAAAAATCTTCAGCACCTTATAGTTTCTACGCACAGGACAACACGGGCAGACAGGAAATACAGGAAGAGAGAGAGAAAATGGGTAAGACCAGTGATGTGCTCTTCAGGAAAATTCTATGTATACACAGCTGCTCAGATAGATAGAATGGCTGATTTATATATTGGTCATTCTGAGAAAAAAAAAAAAAAAAAAGACTTTCAAAAGTTCCGCAAATTTTGGCAGATCCCTTCAAAATGTAAAGATTGGAGACACTTTATTCGCACAATCATTTCCTAGAACTTTATCAAATAATTAAGTAGCACCATAATGGTGGGAGTCATAGTGAGGAAAAGTTGCTAAGGAAGAAAGGAGTACTCCTTTTTACTTCCTGCCCACTCTTCCTTACCAGAGTACTAAAGATTCGATGCTTAGGGTACAAAATAATCAAAATGTGTTTTATGGGAATGAAGTACTTTCTAGACTGTAGTGCTTCCCTTAACATTTCAAGAGAAGTATGTAATTCCAGGACAAGCAGATTTCTCTAAAATCCTGATGACAACCACTGCCAGCTTGGCAAAGTTTTGCTTTAATGCTCAAGAATGTCAGATGATAGTGATACTTAGAAGAGCATCTTGTCAACAGCGGGGTAAGAATTTAGTCAGCACAGGGGGCATCTGCTAGCAAGTTATATGGTTAAAAAAATTCAAAGTTCAACTAATTCTTTTTCAGATGTGAACTCCATTGAGAATGGGGATCTCCTGGGGATCTGGTTTTGTTATTAGCTTCCCTTCTTATAAATAAATCAATTCAAACCACTCCTGCCTTATGTAAAAATATCAAAATCTTACATAAACCTTACCAAGCAAGGCCTGAGAAATGCAAGGACATTCACTAAGATATTTGTGCAAAAGTTGTTTCTCTCAGAGAGCAGGGTAAGTTTCAGGCAGAAACCAACCTCTGGGATAAAATTTTAGATGGGATTTTTTTTTTTCCTATTTTCACTAAATAAACACTAGAAGTTTTATCTAAAATTTGTATAAAGCTTTAAAATATTTTTAATAAATTTAAGTTCTAGACAAATACTGACAATTGGTAATATAAAATGTGATTTGGTACATTTGTGGAATTTGAAGACTTACTATGTAAGTTTCTATTACACATTAATATTTAATTGTACATTTCAAATACAATTATGCTTACTTCACATCATTTATTGAGAACATAAATCCCCTTGGTTACTCTCATGACTTCCAACCCTTTAAGAAGTTGTACCAAAATTAAAAATCATTAGATTTGATAGTGACAAGTGAGGAAATACAACTCCTTAAGGTTGATGAATAAGCCATATATGAATGCTTATGAAAACATTTACAAATATTATATAGGTAATATAATTAATTACAAATTACTTTCTGTCCATTAAAAACATCTCTTTTGAATTTGAAAATGATGCATGAATAGGGTGTATACAATGTGCATGTTTTCTGCAACGTTAATATTACTGGATTATACAAATTCAAGCTAACACTGCACCACGAACAGGACTGAGAATGTGCCATATCTGTAATGCCACTGGTGGAAACAGACTGGGTACCAAAGTGCTGGATTTTCAACCTTGCATCCAATGTCAGTTCCTCTTTAGTCAGAAGATGAAGCATCTGCCTTTCCCACGGCTTCCTCGCCGAAGAGCAGCTTTCGAAGTATATTTGCATAAAATGGTCCATACACTTGTTTGTTGAGATTCACAATGTTTGCAAATTGAGAGCCTAGCTCTTCCAACTCCTGTTGAATGACAGCAAGGCCTCCTGGCATGGGAGGCATGCATTTTTGAGGACTTGGAAGACAAAGTAGGCTTTTCATGTATAGTTGGATTCGTTTATCTGAGGAAAAAAATAAGATATCTTTTAATCTGTCCCATTATTAAAGAACATGATTTTTAAAAAGCAAATGAGAATAATAATTACAGCGGGTGAATTGCCATAATATTCCCAATTTTCTGCCCTCCCTGTATCCATGTCCTTTATGAGGTTGCCTTGCAGCTCTTCCCATCAAAGGCTATAGACTATCTCCCCATATCTTGAATTGGGGCTGGCCTCATGGTTGGTTTTGGCTGATACAGAAGGTGGCAGAAGTGCCGGTATGCTAGTGGCATACAGAGACTCCAAGTGCCGTGGGTCACATCTGCTTTCTCTACCCACCACTGCACATGAACAAGCCTGGGCGGGGTGAGAGACCACACTAAGGGAAGCCTGGCTGTTCCACGTGAGGCCATCCTAGACCAACTTGTAGCCAAAAAGCTTACAAACGCTCGAGAAAGACCAGGAAAGGTCAGCAGAGCTACCTAGCCAACGCAGAGCTGATTGCGTATGCATGTATGAGTCCAGCAAGACCAGATGAACTACCTAGGTGCCCCCATGGACTTATGAGCAACACTAAAGATTTGTGTTTTTTTAAGCGATGGAGTGTGAGGTGCCTTGTTACGCAGCGATGGCTGAGAGACAAAAAGCATAGAGCACCTTTGGAGTAGGACAGGAACTCTTTTACAAAAACTTAACACTTAGTGTCCATAATTTTTTTTATTTATGTACATGAAAGTTGAGTTTGTAAACTGGTACTGCCAGTTTGGTCCCACAAAATGTTTTGTGTGTTTTTTTTTTTTTTATAGAAACTATTTAAAATCAGGGGATTTTGCATTGAAATCCAAATTTCCTGTTCCTCTTGAAAAATCTAGAGATCAGACAAACTTGGAGGCACAAATTACCTCAGGACCAGAGTAACCACACATCCAGGTTTTCCCAGTACAGTCAGGGTTTACACCTATTGTCCTGGCATAATTAACAAAAATGCTCTAAAAAGTGTCATGGTTTGGACAATAAATTATACAGTTACCCTACCTACAGCCAACAATGGAGGCACTGAGGAGGGCTGCCCCAACAGGCACTCCAGTTTGCCATTTTCTCCATCATCCTACTTCCCTGCTTCAGTCTATTTGCATGTAAGGCAACTTTATAAAAGGATGCAAATGTATAAGTAAATTAGGTTGCGATAGTATTGGTCAAATAGTTACTGGACAGGCCAGACCCGCTATAGGCCATGCTGCCCCAAGGACTTTCTTTGGCTTTGGAAATGGAAACTTCACAAAGAAAAGTTTACTAAGGAGAACACAGTCCATAGGATATGGACAATGATCACATTAATGAAACACTGGTCTTCAAACACTTCTCCCAAAAGTCACACATTGTAGCCAGATCTGACCTAGAACTCTAAGTTCCCAATGTCATATGTCCTTGTCTTAGCCACAACTATTTTCTCTTGCGAGACAACCCTTCCCTCTCACCTCACCTCTGCCCAAAGTCTAAAAGATCCTTCAATGACAAACCTAAAGTTACCTCCTTTCTGTGGCTTTCCCTAACATCCATCAGACAATCACGCCATATTACTGTTACTTAAGAACATGTGTCTTTCTCCCTTCTAAGACAAGGAGTTCCCTGAGGATGAGGGCTGTGTCTTTTTTTTTATCTTTATATCCCTGGCCTCACATGTGGAAGACACATCACTGAACTGAACTGAAATGAAGTAAGAATGGAATGAAAAAGTTCAATAAAGGTGACTACGTCCAATTGAAAACAAGAGAGTCAGGGAGGAATGGGGTGGGCAAAGAGAACTTGGCCTCACCTGTAATATGGAAACAAGAAGAAATCATTTGTGTATGTATCACTTATACAATTGAAAATTACTTTTAAAAAACTGATAGCTACAAGCACACAAATAATCTACAAAGCAGGTAATCTAAAAAATAATTTTCCCCTGGTTTTCTCATATGCATTTGAAAAAAAGCTGGTTTGAAAGAAAACTTTTCTAGTTATCTTAAAAGGCTAAGAACACAGTGGGAGTTATACTCCCATTGTAAATAAACAGCACATCCATCAAGAACAAAAGGTGGCAGACTATGGGTACCAGAAAGAGGGAAAGAAAACCAAGGCTAACTGGTCCTTCTTATGCCTCTGGGTTCCTCTAAGAGCTTAATTTACTCCAACTCTTCTGCAAGCAGAAAATTAAGAGTCAATTGTGTACTAAATTTCCCGTTAGACTGGTTGCCTACTCTCTGGAGCCCAGGTCTGTTTTTATCACAGATATGGTCCAACACCTTCCTGCAAGATTGTTTAAAGAAAGAAACTCTTTCAAAACTGTTATTATGCTGACAAGTGGTTCTGTCTCCTCTGTGGACGAGTCGGTTTTTAGGCCAAGACTAAAATGACAGAAGCATTTGTCCAGTTAGGAGCAGCCAAACTGAGTCCCTGCCAAAGGCGTGCCCTTGGCTTCCAGAGTCGTTCGGGAGGGCCACTCAAGTGAGTCATTTGAGTTTCTAGGCAACGATACTTTGAATGAGGTTAAAAATGCTTTCAGTTTGCAAAAGAGCAGGAAAGTTGGACTGGGAATAGCTGGGTGAAAAAAAAAAAGTGCTTTATGGGATTTTAAGAGGCCACCATGGGGTGGTGCATCCAGGTGGGGCATCCCAACTTCCCTCTGAATTACAAATATTTCCCTTAACCACAGCAAGGGCACAGAAGACACCCGAATGCTCCTGCCACCGTGCCAACCCACAGCAGGGCTCCAGTTCTGACTACAGTGCCCACTGGGAGTAGTTAAGAATATGAGCTCTGGAGTCTGACTCATTGAGAGTCCCTAGTCTGCAACCAGCTGGTTATATGAGTTACTTACCCAGCTAAGTCTCTGATGTGCTCACCCCTTCTACAAATACAGTTGATCCTTGAACAACATGGAGGTGAGGGGCACTGACTGCTCTCATACAGTCAAAAACTTACATAGAACTTTTTGGCTCCCCAAAAGCCTGACTACTAATAGCCTACTGTTGACCAGAAGCCTTACTGAGAACATAAGCAGTTAATTAACACATATTTTATGTATTTCATTCTTATAATAGGCTAGAGAAGACAAAGTGTTATTAAGAAAATCATAAGGAAGAGAAAACACATTTACAGTACTGTATCAAAGAAAATCTGCATGTAAGGGACCTGAGCAGTTCAAACACATATTGCTTAAGGGTCGGCTGTATTTACTAAATGCCATGCTGTGGGTCCAGCCTGGTACAGGGATATAGCAGAGAAACATGCATTCTATCCTCATGAGGCTTGCACACTAGTGGGGCTAGTGGTGTGTGGTAGAGACTGCAGACAGTCTGCCCCTCCTCCTCCCAGGTATGGGCTGCCCTGCTGGAGACCACAGGCTGTGAGGACACAAAGGCGTAGGCAGCGAAGGCATGCAGGGAAGGGCTTAGTTCCAGGGGGCTGCAGCTATGCTGTGTTTGTCACTGTCGTCCAGGGTCACCTCTAAGAAGCCCACAGTGCTGCACACTGGCACTACTCCTTTCTGGGAAGCAGTTAAAGCCTTGAGCTTTTAGTGGCCTAAATCTCCAGCATTCCATGTCCCCAGGGGTAAGGATGAGAGAAACTATGTGAGAGCCTCAAAAAAATAATGACAAGCCTTTGTACTCTTAGGGAAGTCAGTGTTGTACATTGAAAACTTGCAGATTAGCCATAGGTCCCATTCCTCTTCTCCTCCTTCTGGTCTTTATTCCTCACTCTCTGCAGCAGACACTTGCTTTGTGCCCCACATCACCCTCTCCCCCTCCTTCTGGCCACAGCACCCCAATTTGGTCTGGGGGAAATCATCTCCTCTCTCTCAGACCAGGTGCTGCAGGGAAAGCAGACTCACTCTGGCTCCAGGAACTGAACATACATCTCAAGCTCCAGTTCCTTCCCCTCTGGCCACCATGACTGATTCAAGAATGTGTTTTGACCTACAGCCATGCCAACTGGAGCCAATGAGGCTCAATTCTGGGGTCATTATTTGGGTTAACAGTAAAGCCAATACCTTGTTTTTCACTTGACTGCAATGTGGAAAGATACAGGCTGGAGCTGAAGCTGTCTTGCCATGATAGAAAAGAGCCTATCTGTGATGACAGCCAGCCCAAAGGAAGGCAGTGTTGAAGAGTAGAGGTGGGGAAACTAGTGCCAGTGACACAGACTGAACTCTAACTAAGCCATATAGAGCCAGTCCTGCTCTGCTCTTATTGGTTATGTGAGAAAATGCACTTCCTTCTTGCTTAAGCTGGTTCAGTTCTGTCACAGGTAATAGAAAGAGTCCTAACTGATGCATTCCCCATTTTCCCAACTCACCAACATAACTTGACACCGAGATGGTCACTTGCCTAGAAACCAAATACAAAAAAAGCCCACCATCATGTGCCCCAGTTCCACAGGCTCTTTACTCATTGTCTCTTTAAGTCTGACCGAGAAAAAGGCCTTAGCTCCCTGAGCCTTGCTCACAGCAGAATTGGTATCTATTTTCTGTGAACTTACTGCCAGCGGGTTTGGATTGTTGCACTGATCTAGGATTTTAACATTACTGATAGCATTATGATATTTTCTTCATAAAAATCTATTGGCTGGATAGTAAGACAGAGGGCCCTCGAACATTCCCCTACTCTATTATTACATATACACACAGAATAAGCAATGAGTCTCAAACCTTTGAAATTTACAATTTCTTTCTTTATATTTTTATATTTATTCTCCAAAAAGAACAGGTAATCTGTTTAAGACTAAAATGCAACTGACACTTGACACTAGTCAAAACCAGCAAGTTAAAGCAAATTGGAATTGAAGCAGAAACCAATAAAAACATGACTCACCAATCAAGGACCAGATAGGATTGTCCTCCTCTTCCATGCTTGAAAATTGACCTATAAGATTAGCTTGGACCTCAGCATTTAAAGTGGATAAACCTCTCTCCACCAGGGCTTTGTTAACCTCAACACAAGTCTGAACACCAATGGAATTCAGGACTTCCTTCAAGTTAAAGGTCCTAAAAAAACATGAAACAAAACTGCATCAGGAATAGGTTTTTTTGTTCAGCAGTTTATATCTATCTTTTAATATACCAACTTGTTTCAAATGTCTGTCACTTTTCATTTACAAAGACAGTAAGTACCTCTATTAGCATGAACTTAGAATATAGTAACTCCTCCCAAGCACCAACCCTTATGTGTAGCAGATTTTTAAATACTTAAAACCATTCAATTCCATAGGTACTGTTTAGTTAGGAAAGCAAAATCAGAAAAGTATGGTCCCCGAAAATACGTCTGCAACTCCATTTTCATGCAGGACCATCAGAAAGGAAAATACCTACTTACTTCTTAAAATAAACGTTTTGGTCTGAACAAATTAATTCAAGTTTTTTTTTTTTTTTTTTTTGTCAAATCTATGCTTATAAAATGAAGTAAGAATCAATTCCTTTATGCCTCAACAGTGAATCTATAAAACCAACCAAAAACAAGAAATGAAGGGACACCTGGGTGGCTCAGGGTCAGTTAAGCAACCAACTCTTGGTTTCAGCTCAGGTCATGATCCTAAGGTCCTGGGATCAAGCCCTGCACTAGGTGCTGTACTCAGAGCAGGGAGTCTGCTTGAAGTTCTCTCTCTTACTCTTCTTCTGCCCCTCCCCCCACTTGTGATATCTCCCTCTCCCTCAAATAAAAAACCCACAAGAAATGTGTGTTAAAAAAACCCACAAGAAATGAAGATATTCAGATGTTAATACCATAGTGACAAATTACCTAAAATTCTTGATCTGTCATGATCAAAAAAGCTCCTTCCTACTGTTACTTTCAAGAAACTTTAAAAAAATCCCAGAAAACTATGAAAAGCAATTGGCAGAGGGTTATTTAAGAGGTAAGGAAAAAGACGTGATCAGAAAGGGCATGTGGTGGGTCCACGCCTTTAGGGAATGATGATTAAAAATGTCTCTTACCATCCAGAAATAGTCTTTAAAGATAACTCTGCAAAAATGGGAATTAAAGGATGAGAGAACAGGAGTGGGTATGGGAAATTAAAACAATAAAGCAATCAGAGGGGCAGAGCCTCTATAAAGAAGAGATTTTACAACTAACCAGTTATTAGCAAGCAGCATGTGCCAGACACCTGCACTATGTGCTTCATGGTGAATCATCTTAAGTTCCCACATCTGTAAGTAAGCACAATCATCCCTTCTTACAAGTGAGAGAATGAGGCCCAGAGTGATTTGGGAATTTGTTCAAGGGTACCTAACAAGCTAACAGCAGAGCTGGAACTTAAACCCTGATCTGTCTGACCTGAAGCTTGACTTCTTAGTAACCACTTTGTTATATGCTTTATATTAATACTTAGCAGCATTGTGGGTTCTCTAAAGGTTTAATAAATAAAAATTTCTGGAAAGAAATAGTTACCATGTGGGGAAATGCTAAGGTAAGACCAGCTGCAAACCTAGAGAAAGTTCCTTTTAATTCTAGGTCTTGGGTCCTGGAATGTGAAGGAAATGAGCCTGGCTGATTAGCACAGAAGCAGTAGAAGAGGAAGGGCCTTGACACAGCCCAGGGCTCAGGCCTTGGACTGCCCTTTTACTCGCTGTGCACCCCAAGGCAAATCCCATTCTCTCTGACAACTTTGGATGCTATAATCACTCAGGCTCCTCTTGGCTCTTAATATTCTAGGATTTTATCAAATAATTTATGTGTTTTCTGAATAATGGGAAAGAGATGGAAGAATAGATGCAACTCACTCCAAAGATAGGAATGAGCAATGTAAGGTCTTAAAAATACCTGAAAGGGGACACAGCAAGAGGAGGTGACCCATATAAGACCCATGAAAACATCTGATCATTGACTAAGATTAGGAATTTTCTGACTTGCACAGGATTTGCAACAGGATGATCTAAATGCAAAATCTAAATGAGATCTAAGGTTTGATACTGGAAATGAATATAGCAAAAACAAGACCTTCACTGGACTTGTGTCACATCACTGAAGGACAGGATGACACTACTTCTAAAGACTTGGTAGCAGGCTGGATCAGTAAAGTTGGTATATACTTCATTGCAGAAAAATGATGGAATCAGAACTGAATAGGAAAGCCTCCATGATAAGGCTTTCTAAACACATAGCTTGGAATTCTGGTTTTGTTTGTTTCACAGCACTGCCAAATAAGAGCTCTTGCACATGCCCATCCTAAGTGGAAATATGATACTCACTCTGGGACTTGTCATGGAAAAGACCTCTCCCTTCTTATGAAAGGAAATATAAACCTTTAGAGAGAGATATTAAAAGAAATTCTAGAAAAAGAAGGTATAAAATAGGCTTCTCTAAAGTACAGCCCTGAATATCACATCCAGACATCCAGGATTATTCACAATCTCTGAAACACACGCAGAGCCTTAATATGAGGATGAGCAGATATAAACACTTGGAACTTACTCTTTGTTCATGCCTTCAAGTAGAACAGCTGAAATCCTTTTTAACCTGTTTGCAAGCTCAGGGAGGCCTTCTGTAAGAGCACCCACCATGTTGTTGGTAATTAGGGACAGGCAGGCAATAATTTTCAATTGATTCAGCTTTTCTGTCAGTTCCTGAAGACGTGCTCCATCTGTCATGAGTGTCTAGCATATTTATTTTAAATGTAAAAATAGAAAGGGAAGCTCAATACCATGAAAATATAAAACAAGCAATGTTACATCCAAACTCCCATTTCTATCTGATTCCAGGAAAGTCATTAAACCACATGCAACACTAGACCAACTGATGCACAGATAGAACTTGAGAATTAAAATGATGGAAAACTTGAGGGAAGGAAAAAACCCACTCACCTCTGGTAATTCCTTTTTCAGATAATCCCACTGTAACAGTTTTAAATAACTGTTATTTAGCACCAGCGTAGGGCTCAGGCTTGGTTTAGAGCTGTTTTCAGCCCCAGGAGTTAAAGCAGTCTCAGAGAGAGAAAGTAGTTCTTCATTGACAGATTCTTTTATCCATTCTGTAGTTTGATCAAGAGCACCTATAAGTGAAAAGGCCACATATTTGTCCTATTGCTGTTGATCCCTTGTGTGCATTCTACATGGCAGATGTTAAGTTAGGAGCTAGGCATGAATGAAAAGACAGGCACACCTCTGAAGGAGCTTATAGTGCAGATGGGGAGACAGAGCTGTAAACCAATAATTAGAGCAGAATACAACAAATGCTAGAAGGCACAGGAGTGGAGGGAGCAGACACTGTCCAGGACAGTCTAAGATGAAGAGCTCTGTAAATGACACCTGAAGATATAAGGCAGACTATCACTCCAGGCCCAGCAAACGGCGCATACAGAAACCCAGAATAGTGAGGGAATATGGCACATTCTGGATGCTACAAGCATATCTGTATTGCTGGTCCATAGAAAATGAGGGAGAGTAGTAGCAGATGACACTGGGGAGGTAGACAGAATCCAGCTCACACACAACCTTGAATTCTGTGCAGAGAAGGTATTTAGACAAAGGCATTGTTTATTAAACATGTTTGGGTCCTGGGTCCCCTGAGTGTCTGATTAGAGCCATGCCTTTCCCAAAATGCACATGCATGCTAGTGTGCACACTTATACTTTTGACCCAGTTCTAGGGTTTCCCACTAGAAACAATCTGCTTTTTATACCACATTGCTTATAAAACTGTATTTGGTAGAATTTATAAGGTGGAACTTGCTAAAAAAAAAAAAAATTGCATACTGAACACAGGAGTAGATTTTTTTTTAAAAGCACCAGAGAATGAAATAAAGAATAGTGATCCTGAAATGCTTCCTCAGACCCAGCGTTTGAGCAGGGGTAATTTGTCAGCAGCTCTGGTTGCCACACCAGAGCAATATTACCTCAGAATTTCATAACTTTGCTTCTCCTCAGTTGGCAAATGTTCTAATTCTGTTCATAAAGATGTAAAATTTGTAGTCTTTTATTTAAAGGATATCCAACAGAAAGAGAGAAAAGGGGGGGATCTTTGTGGATATAATTACAACGTGGTGTTAATAAGCATTTATACTGCGTGCTCAATCATTTACAGCTGACACATTTAAAAGCCCATTTAGTTATCTCAAAAGCAACAGTGTACCATAGTGATTCTCAATCGTGGGTGATTTTAGAATCACCTGGAGAGCTTGAAAAAGAAAAGAATGATCTTGGGCACAGCTCCTGGAGATTCTGATTTAATCAGTCTGAGATGGGGCTCAGGCATCTGTGTTTAAACACCCCAGGTGATCCTATTATGAAGCCATAATTAAGTATGACTGGTAAAGTAGCTCTTTGGGGTCTGCCGCGGAAACAAGATGACGAAGGGGACATCATCGTTCGGAAAGCATCGCAATAAGACGCACACGTTGTGCCGCCGCTGTGGCTCTAAGGCCTACCACCTTCAGAAGTCCACCTGCGGCAAGTGTGGCTACCCTGCCAAGCGGAAGAGAAAGTATAACTGGAGTGCCAAGGCTAAAAGACGGAATACCACTGGGACCAGTCGAATGAGGCACCTAAAAATTGTATGCCGCAGATTCAGGCATGGATTCCGTGAAGGAACGACACCTAAGCCCAAGAGGGCAGCTGTTGCAGCATCCAGTTCATCTTAAGGATTTCAACGATTAGTCAAAATAAACGTTCTGGTTTTAAAAAGTAAAAAAGAAAAAAAAAAAAAAGCAGACAGAGCATGAGTTCAGAGTGAAACATCAGCTTTCCTCTAAGGGATCTACTGAGATGTTATTCCCACAAGCTAGTACACTGACCATTCTATGTGGCTCCAAATCCAAGGTCAACCCCGTGGGACACTGGTACCCTTTATTTTTCATATGGGCAGTAATTCTCTTCATTCATTCATTCATTCATTCATTCATTCATTCAATAACTGAACACTGAATATGCAGTAGGTACTGTATCAAGTGCTATGGAGTCTTAGATGAGTAAACATGTTCCGTGCACTCAAGAAGCTCTTAGTCTACTAGGAGGGGGAAACACGAGAACAGGCAATAGCCTCCCAGGTGCATTTACCTAAGAATTTCCTAGGAGCTGTGGAGGCCCAGGAGCATTGCACCTGACTTCAACTGTGCATCCAATACATGCTTCTATTTTCCTGCCAGGGAGACTTGGCCTAACCGCCCTGAAACTACCTGGTTCTCTAAATCTAAATCCAACCAGTCCTTACTGGTCTCACCTAAATCCCTCTGCCTGTTGGAAGCCTTCCTTCATCATATGGACTCATTCTTAGCTCTCCCTTCTCAGAGCACCTGTCCTTGAATTTTTGATCTGGCTGTCATTTTTCTTAAACAGCTGAACTAAAAAAACAGCTTCTCTATTTTTAAAAAAATTGTTATTAAATATTTCAAGTGCATCCGTCTTAATTTCATCTCACTAGTGAGATCACTGAGAGTCTAATCTATGATCTTTATTTTTTCTTTCTTTCCCTTGACTTACTTCATATCACAACTGATAGGTATGTGACATGTGGCTTTGTTTTGTCAGACACATCTGCTTTGAAAAATACTCAGATACCTTTCCAGTGGTACTTGTCATATAGGGGTTGGTCTAAAAGCCTCTGCTCTCTGTGTCTGGCATTAGAGACCTGGTAGGTTTCCAATTCACCATCTCTGGAAGTAACCATGGGCTTAAGGAATGGCTCAAATAGTCTCCTTCAGACTGACAAACTGATTGGTCCTACAGGTCTGCAGCTATCTTTCCCTCCCTACTGTCATCCAATAAAATGTTTGTACTAATGTACACAGTACATGCAAATCAAAACAAAGTGGTTTTTGCAAACTCTTTCACAAAGCAGAGAAGGGAATATTTCTCAATTCATTTTATGAGTTCAGCTTTGCCATGGTGCCAAACCCAGACAAAGGCATTACAAGAAAATTACAGAGTGATCTTTTCCAAAAAATACAGATGCAAAACTCCTTAAGAAAGCATTAGCAAGGTAAAGTATTAGCAAGATAAAATAATTAACTATGACCAAGGGGTACAATAAACATTTCAGTATTACAAGGTTGGTTTAACATTAGAAACACAGCAATCGATCAAAAAAAAAAAAAAAAAAAAAAAAAGAAACACAGCAATCACTGTAATTCAGAATATTAACACTATAAAAGAGAGAAAAAAAAAGATCACTCCAATAGATACAGAGAAAGCACGTGACCAAATTTAACATGTGGCCTATTTAGATAAAAACTCTCAGCAAACTTCCTCAACACAGAAAAGAACATCTATGAGAAGCTGCAGCTAACATCATACTTAATGGTCAAACAATGGAAAAACTCTTCCCTAGAGTGGCAAGGATCCTCTCTCTCATGACTACTAATGAACATTTGATTGGATGTCTTAGTGCAATAAGGCAAGAAAAAGAAACAAAAGTCACACAGATTTAAATAAAAAAGAAGAGGAAGTAAAACTGTCTTTATTTGCAGGCAAAATTATTGTATACATAGAAAAACCTAAGGAATATTCCAAAAATCTACTAGCATTAATAAGTTAATTTAGCAAGTTCTCAGGATGCAAAGCCAATATTTGAAAATCAGTTATATTTCTATATACTAGAAAATAAAACTTTTACAAAATATCATTTATAATAGCATCAAAGAACACAGAACAAATGAGATTAACCTGAACAAAATAAGTATGGAACTGATGGGGGTGCCTGGGTAGCACAGTTGGTTGAGCGTCCAACTCTTGGTTTCAGCTGGTCATGATCTCAGGGTTGTAAGACAGAGCTTTGTGTCAGGCTCTGCACTTAGCACAGAGTCTGCTTAAGTTTCTCTCTCTCCCTTAGCCCCTCCCCACCTTAAATCAATCAATCAATCAATCAATCAATCAATCTTTAAAAAAATTAAGTACAAGACTGGAACACCAAAACTAAAACATATTGCTGAAATAAATTAGATTTTAGTAGTGATATCTAGTTCACAAATTAATAGATTCAGTACTGTGAAGATGTCAATTCAACATAATTCTAATCACCATCCCACCTGGCTTCTTCTGCAGAAACTAATAAACTAATTAAAAATGCATATGGAAATTCAAAGCACCTAAAAGAGGCAAACAATTTTGAGTAAGAAGAACAAAGAAAGAAGACTAACAATACCTGAATTCAAGACTTAGCCTCAATAACCAAGACTGTGTCATACTGGTGAAGACATATAGATCAGAGGATAGAATCGAATCCAATAAAAAAAAAATGAAGTACTGATATGTGCTACAACACAGGTAAATCTTAAAAATATAATAAGTGAAAGAAGCCAGACACAAAAAGCCACACATTGTATGATTTGATTCATATGAAATGTCCCTAACTGGCAAATCCATAGAGACAGAAAGTAGACCAGTGGGCAAGAGGGTTCTTTCTGGCACAACAGAAATGCCTTATATCTTGTTTGTAGTGGTAGTTACAGGGGCATATTCTTTTGTCAAAACCCACAGAACCATACACTTAAAGTGGGCACATTTTACTGTATGTAGAACATACTTTGATGATGTTTAAAAGAAAAAAAGAGATATGGGTTATGAGTTGGTCAATTAAGTCCCTGAATCTAAACCTAGTAAACACAGATTAAAATCACATAAAGTTTCATCAACACTAAACATATATGTAAATATTTATGTTATGTAAAAGCCACTGGTTATGCTATTTAGTGCTACAAGAGCATTCAGGGGAATGTCCTGTAAAATCTGTCAGTTTAGTATGAATGAGTTTAGTATTTGAGCCTCCTCAGATGAATGCATCAAGGGTATCCCCATATGGATTATTCAAGGAATACAATTCCCATCTTTGCTGACTTCTAATATGGTAACTAAGCATGAAACCTAGTACTTAAGGATGAACTCTGAGTGACCTCTAAAAAGGCAACAACTCCATATCCTGGATCTGGGGGACGGCCTGTACAATTCTGAGCAGACAGTATTCACATAAACTACGAGAATGCTGCAGAATATGTGAATAGGAGATGTGGATGTTGTGCAAAGCTTTAATTGGCTCCCATTTTCAATATTCTAGCAAGTACATTCAGACTAAGTACTCCAATTTCCATTTAGAAGAATATAGTTCCCTTATCCATGACACCTGCTCTATTATGCCTAACAATACCTCACCTCCCTTTTGACACTGATTTTCTTTCCTTTTTTTTTTCTTTTTTTTTATAAGTAGGCTCCATGCCCAACATGGGGCTTGAGCTCATGACCCAAGATCAAGAGTCACATGCTCTACTGACTGAGCCAGCCAGGTACCCCTTGATATGGCTTTCTTCGAGAAATCATTTTCCCTCCTTCCATGTGAATATCAGTTAAGAGGTCCCTGACCATGGGTTGACCTACCTGAATCATATGCTCATCAAACTTTCCTGGGATCTGAATGGTGACTATAGCATTCAAGGATGGCCCATTTTAAAGTATGCATTAAGTCTTCTGATGATGGAGCTAGGAACTTTCCTTATTTTTTCCTGCCCGGATTCCCGATGTTCTCCTGGTTTCTGGCCTTGCTCAGGCTCAGCTATTTTAGCTTTTGTGTGAACTACCGCCATCCTTCCATTCACTTCCCTTTTTGCTAAATCAGCCAAATCAGCCAGAGTTGGTTTCTGTTGTTTTCAATACAACCCAGTTGATGAAACACAAAAGTGAAAAATCCAAAGAAAGTAGCCAAAACAGCAGCTTGGTTTAATCTTGGCTTGGATGTAGGAGACCTGGCTTCCAGTCCTAGCTCTACTACTTATTAGCTGTGTGACTCTGTATTTGGGCAGGCCATTGCTGAACATCAGTTTGCTCATCTTCTGCATGTTCCATTAAGTTCTTAAATGCTTTGTGTGTCAGGCAAAGAAAATAAAATTGCAGTTTGATGTGTTTCTGAAAAATATTTATGTCCTATAGGATTTTTAAAAGAATCAATGAGTGAAAATATCAGTGAGGGTGACAAAACATGAGAGACACCTAACTCTGGGAAACAAACAAGGGGTAGTGGAAAGGGAGGTGGGTGAGGGGTTGGGGTGACTGGGTGATGGGCACTGAGGGGGGCACTTGGCGGGATGAGCACTGGGTGTTATGCTATATGTTGGCAAATTGAACTCCAATTAAAAAAATTTCAAAAAAGAATCACATGAAATTTAGTTCTATGAGAATATTTTATCAGACATAAGATATTACCTAAATAAATAAAAACCTTCTGAGTATCTTAGAAATTACTTATGCTCTGCACCCCCAAGGGGTAATCTGTTACTCTTTTCACAAGTAATTTAGTTGTTGAACCTGATGTGGTCATCCTATTGATGCTTAGTGTATGTGTCCAATCATTGCCTAAGGCTTTCTTAGGTATACTGTAAATCAGAGAATTATATAAAAACTCTGTGTTGGCAAAATAAAATATTTTCTGGAGTCAATTTAGAAATCTAGGGTACGTCTATGTATTAATTTTCCAATAATTATTTTATAAAAAATCATGTACACACAAAAATCCAATCCTTTTGTCCTTCTGCATGTTACTGTGAGGCTCTTATTTTGATATTAGGGCACAGTGACCGACTTTTGGCAGAGGGACTTGAGGATATAATTAACAACTGACACACACTCTGATTCCTGGACTCTTGATTTCTCTGGGAACATATTTAGAGCTAGGCAATAATGACCTATATACACAACTGGATTTATTCTATTCTTAAATCTCTGAAAATATCCAAGTCAATGTGAAAAGTACAAATGAATTGCAGGTCACTAAGCCTAGATTTTAAGACAGAAACAAATAATTTAACATGAACAAAACTGTAATTCAAACCAATATTAAGGAATTTGCTCCATGAGACAAGCTATCTTGATTCAAGACACGGACACATTTCCGCACATGTGTATATACATGTACACAGGCACACAAATGAAACCAACCAATAAAATGCTGGAAAGGAAAACACTGCTACAAACATGGTTACTATAGTGCAGGTTTGAGATTCAGGTTCTACGTAGGGTTCTATTTCCATTAATCCCTCTTTCCCTGAGGAGCTAAAACAATACAGCCCTAAAATCACAGAATTTTTATTGTGGAAGGATCCTCAGATGTCATCTAATCTTATCTTCCACTCAGTGCCACACTCCCTCTGCAGATACCCCAAAGAAAGTCAGTATCTCATCTGAAGACCAGCAGTGTTGTGTAGCAGTTCAACGTACATGCTTTGGGGCAGAGACATGTCTGGTTTATCCAGGCTTTAGCAGTCACCTCAGCTAAGTACCTTTTTTTTTTTTTTTTTTTTTTTTTTTTCAGCTAAGTACCTTAACCTCAGTTTCTTCACTTATAAACAGTGAATGATAACAGTGCCAGATTCATAGGGCTTTGTGAGGCTTGAATGGGCTAATAAAGGTAAAATGTTTGGCCATAGTAAGGACTTGGCATATAATAAGTGTTCAATAAAATGACAGCTGGCACTGACTACTAGTAATAGAAATACCCATTCCAAGCTTAAAACAGCTCTTGCTGCTAAAAAGGGTCAAAACTAGCTGCCTGTTATTTTTCTCCATTGGTCCTAGTCTACACTACAGAGCTTAACCCAAAGTCCCTAAACCAATATCAACAGGAGGGCAGTGCTCCTGGCCTATGTGTACCTCCTTATTACCAAGCAGAATGTACATAGCTTCATGGACTGTTCTTCCTATGACCCTCCATGACCCAGGCCCTCCTCCCTGGACATACTCCAGACTCTTTAAAAGTGTCTTTAAGAGCCCCTTTAAAAGTGACACCAGTTTGGCTTTGGCTTTGTTCACATAAGGCCACCATACTGACTATCTTGACCGAAAAGCTCAATCCATGAAGAGTGGGGGTGAAGTGGATGAATCACCCAAACAGTCTTAGAGTGTGCTTAGTTAAAGCCCATAAGCTAGTATTAAAAATTTGCCAGTGAGAGAATCAGTAAGCCAGCCTTTTGCCAGCTGTGCAAACATCTGGGATCTCAATTCCCTCGCCTGTGAAATAAAGCATATAACAGTACTTAATTAACTAAGTAACTGTGACATTTACTTAACTAAGTAACTGTGACATTTCACTGAAGTACCACGTTCTCTACTCCCAGTCTTTCTTGACCCCTCTCCCAGTCCAGTTTTAATGCCCACTAGTCCATGAACCTGCTCCCATTAGGGTTACCAAGGATCCTCATGTAGTCATATCCCATGATCAAACCTTGACTTTCATTTTTCTTGACCACTCAGCACTTGTCATAGCTGATTATGTCTTCATTCTCCACTTTGTTCACTTGTCTTGCAGAACATCACCAGCTCCTGGCTTCCTTCACTTCTCTAGCTACTTTCACAGTCACCTTTGTTAGATCTTTCTCCTCTTCTCAAGCTCTAGATGCTTTAGAGTCCCAGGTCATTGTATCTATACTCACTCCCCAGATAATTTAATCTAGTGTAATATTGTGGCTAAGAAAATGAACTTTGTAGCCAGAACACCTGGGGGAGTCCCAGCTCCATAGCTTACAAGTTGTGTCATGGAGACAAGTGATCTAACTAATCTATGCCTCAGTTTCCTCACTCATAAAATGGGGAGTAATTTCCTAAGGTTGTTGCAAAGATCAAATTAGTTAATACAGGTAAAGTACTTACATGTGGTAAGCATTTTATACATGTTAGCTATTATTCTAACATATCTTGGCTTTATCTATCATAAATATACTGATGAATCCTGAATATGTATCCTCAGTATCCACCATCCAACTGTACTCTAGTCTCTTACACCCACAGGCCTATCTGATGTGTCCATGTTGATGCCAAACAAGATCTCAAAGTTCATATATCTAAAACTGAACCCTGATTCCATACCACCTCCCTATTTGCCTTCCCTTGTTGCCCTACCTCACAGACAGCCATCACTATTCACCTTGCTGCTCAGGTGAAAATCTTAGCATCATCCTCTACTCCTCCCTGTTCTCCTTTGTTCAGCTTTTGGTCAATCATTTGATTCAACTTTCAAAATACATCCAGAATCTGGATTCTTCATACTACTTCCACCCTTGCTACTTGCACTACTTGCTCCCTGGACCATTACTTCTTACTGGAACAACTGCAATACCGCCTACTTGGTGCCCGTCTCCCTCTCCAATTTGCTCCTGTTATAATCTGTTCTCTACCCAGAAGCCAGGGTAGTCTTTAAAAATGAAAATCACACGTTGCCCTCCTGCTTAAAGCTCTCCAGTGACTTCCCATCACTCTTGGAATCAACTCTAAAACTCCTCTCATTTCCTAGCAAAGCTCAATAGGATCTTTTTCTACCTCTCAGTCTCGTCTCCTCCCACTCTCTCCCTGCCTACTCCACTCCAGCCACACCGTCTGCCCCGTATCTGTCCAAGTTCCCATGCAAGCTTAGCTTCCAAGCTTTTGTCCCTCTGTCTGGAAAGTTCTTCTCTTACATCTTCACATGCCCCTTCCTCTTTCCTTTGCAAACTCAGCTCAAATGTTACTTCTTAGAGAGGGCTTCCCAGTCTACATTATCTTAAAAAACACTACCTCCCCCACTCCTGCCCCATTGCTCTCTGCCCTTTTTCCTACTTTTCTTCATAGCACTTAACCCATCTGACAATATATGTTATTTGTTTGTTTGCCATGCCTACTAGAATGTCAGCACTCCTCAGGGGTCACAATATTGTTTGTTCACTACAGTATCCACAGCAACTAAGTAGTCTAGGATATTGCAGGTGCTCTCTCTCTCTCTCTCTCTCTATATATATATATATATATGTATGTATGTGTGTATATATATATGTATGTATATACATATATTTTAAAGATTTTATTTATTTATTCATGAGAGACACAGAGAGGCAGAGACCCAGGCAGAGGGAGAAGCAGGCTCCTCGCAGGGAGCCCGATGCAGGACTCAATCCCAGGACCCCGGGATCACACCCTGAGCCAAAGGCAGACACTCAATTGCTGAGCCACCCAGACGTTCCACAAATATGTATTTTTTAATACATGAAGAAATGAATAGTGCTTTGCACAATTCTTGGAACACAACAGATAGCTTAAATCTGTGATGTTGATTTTAGAAGTTAAAAAATGTTAATGTTAAAAAATGTTAAACAGAAAAGCCAAAATCCTCTAGGGATACTCCTTAAGATGTCAAAAACATAAACATCATATTTCCATTTAATTTCAATATATACACATTATATTGCACTTACTTGGAGTTTCTTCTAAAATTTCTTGGAACTTGGTTCTCTCGTAATCCACCAGCTGGCGTTGAAGATGTGGTCTAAGACTCCTAATTGTAAAATTGACCATGTCCATTTTCATGAGGTCCAGGACATGAAATATTTGTCTAAAAATTTTAGAATTCAAATAGTTAGAGTGGTGTTTAATGACTGAAATTCATTAATTGTGATCTATTTGACAGGCTGGAAAAGATAAACATCCCCAAATAGTTTTGAAATTCCAATTGCCATTGGCAAAGTCACTTTTTTCTACCTTTCTTTCTTTTTTTCTTTTTTTTTTAAGATTTTATTTATTGGTTCATGAAAGACATAGAGAAAGAGGCAGAGACATAAGCAGAGGAAGAAGCAGGCTCCCTGCAGGGAGCCCAATGTGGAACTCAATCCCAGGACCCGGGACCATGCCCTGAGCCAAAGGCAGATGCTCAACCACTGAACCACCCAGGCGTCCCAGCAAGGTCACTTTTAATAGAAGGCATTACATGTGCATTCCAAAGGTATTCTTCACAGATCTCAAGAGTATTTGCTTGAGCAAATACAATACCTCCAGCTGATCCATTACACCCAGCCGTAAACTGATAGACACTAAGAAGGATAAACAATGAGTCTTAATGAGACAAAGAAGATTCAAAAAGGAATTTTCATTTGAAAGCCCTGAAATTTTAAGGAGTCTGAACAAAGTATATATGGTTTCTATTCCTACTGGAATGGGGGTGGGTGGAGAGAAAAGAAAAAAACGTACAGGGCACTGAGGCACAGAGGAAAAATACTTCAGTTTTGCTTATCTGGTTTTCTTCTAAGATCAAGGATTCCTTTGAAAGACTAGTTATTATTCTGTGTTGCTCAATTCCCACACTTCTCTATTGTGTGTGTGTGTGTGTGTGTGTGTGTGTGTGTGTGTGTGTGTGTGTGTTTTAAAGATTTATTTATTTATTTGAGATAGAAAGAACATAAGCAGGAGGGGCAGGAGAAAAGATAATCTCAAGCAGACTCTGCACTGAGCGCAGGACCCAATTTGGGGCTTGATCTCAGGATCCTGAGATCACAACCTGAGCCAAAACCAAGAGTCAGCACTTAACCAACTGCACCACCCAGGCACCACCTACCCACCCACCTTCCCTTTTGAATGAACTCAAAGATACTCTGAGAAAATGCAAGCAGTGTAAGTGCTAACCTCAGCACCTCCACAATGTTGCTGGTCGCCTTTAGCTCTCTGATATCGTCATCTCGAACGGGAGCACACAGCTTTCCCATCGTACTGATGACATAGTTGGCCAGGCCCTGGATGTCGACAGCACTGTGCTCAGCCTGCTGCCTAATGAGGTCTGTGTCCAAAACTTCACAGATCTGGTTGCGAAGTCGGTTGCCACCAGGAGTCAGAAAAGAGAGGAGAATCTACATAGGGAAAGGAAAGAGAAGTTAACAGCATCGTTATGTGGATAAGGGTTGTCATTTTTTACTTCCAGATGACTAAGCTCCTTGTCCATATTTTAATGCCCTGGATGCCACAGAAGCATTCACTGCCTGGTGGTGGGTCAGAGTGGGCACTCTAGTGTCTCAACTCTAAAAAGAAAGCTCTATCTTCTGAATTAAAGCCTCCACCCCAACCCATGGGAAGTTACTGAAACTACCAAAATGAGAACAACTGGCAAGGAAGCAGTATTATTGAAATAACTTCAAATAGTTTACAGATAAACCATGCAAAGAGAGAACAAGTTGCAGATCATGGCTGCATAAGGACCCTTTAAAGAAGAGCAAATGGAAATACCCTATGGGCTCCATTAGTGTATTTTCTATGTAAAAATATTTTTTTAAATTTATTTATGATAGTCACAGAGAGAGAGAGAGAGAGAGAGAGAGAGAGAGGCAGAGACACAGGCAGAGGGAGAAGCAGGCTCCATGCACCGGGAGCCCGACGTGGGATTCGATCCCGGGTTTCCAGGATTGCGCCCTGGGCCAAAGGCAGGCGCCAAACTGCTGCGCCACCCAGGGATCCCAAAAATATTATATATTATATAAGCAACCTCTCCTGAGTATTCACCACACAGCAGACACTGTGCTTACACACACCACACATGGTTGGGAGTACAGGCTTGAGCCAGAGCATCTCAGCTCAAATTCCTCTCCACTCCTCAAAGCTGTGTGACCCTGCATAAGGGAACTCCATTTCTTTTTTATTCAGTGAAAATAACAGAAGTAACTACCTCACAGCATTATGGTAACAATAATGAATAATCTAGTGTTTGGCACAGAGCAAGTACTTTGTGAATGTCAGTTAAAACTGTAACTGTCATATCATTTAATTCTTATGATTACCCTGCAAGTACTCAGGACACAAAAAGTCATGGAGGGAAAGCTTGTTAGACAACCTGTCACCAAACCAGGCTGTCTGGCTCCTGAATCTGTGCTTTTAACTACTGTGACCACTACTCTGTGTGCTAAACATTGCCCTGTGCTCCTTCCATTGCCGTATTTCCCTAGCTCCCACCCCACCCAAGGAAGTGCATTTCAGAAAACACTCTTCCAGTGATTGAATTTACTCAGTTTTCCAAAAAGAATCTCCAAAACTCTTTAGAGGACATAAAAACAGCCTCTGGGGGGAAAAAAAACTTACTAATCAATACAATATTAACTTGCCTCTCTGATTTCTTCAAACAGTTTGATGGCATGTTCATACTCAGGAGGCTCAGCATTCAGTTCTGACTCCAGGACGTCCCAGAAAGCCCGGTGGACAATGTGTTTTACTCGACTGGCTAAGCTACAGGAAGGAAATGAGTTGTTTTTAAAAATAAGCATTATCTTTCCTGATTATAAAAGAAACATGCTCATTGCAGAAATCTTAGAAAATGCAGAAAAAAAATCCCAGAAAATGGCCCATAATCTCATTTTTAATCTTTTGACACATTTCCCTTGTTCAAAGTATTGTTTTAATATAGTTGAGAATAATCAACTAATTATGGTTAATATTCTGTCCTAACAGATTCCCCCCACACTTTAAAAATGCTTCCTTGCTATAGCTTCAATAAATTCATAAAATTCTGTCTTAAGGAGATTCCATAATTTACTCAGCTACTCTTTAAATCTTTAGACTTGTTCTAGATTTGTGGGGATGAGACAGCAAAGTTGCTCTTTCCTCAACAGCTACAGTTTCATTGCACAGAAAAGAACAGACTGACCCGAAGGAGACATGCATGTGAATTGCTGCCAACCGCAGTTTAGATGTCCCATTTAAAGTTAGCCAGACCAAAATGCTGAAATGGGAACTTTACTAGGAAGAGCTCACAATAGAATAGGTGGCCACTTTGCTTCACCCCTTATGTCAATGCCCTAAAATAGATGCACATTTAAATATGCATCCCTACTGAACTTCTATATTTGGCAACAGTTTTAAGAAAAGCACATATTTCCCTGCACGGCACTCGCTTATGAGTCTCCAACCCCTACAGCGCATACATCTCTCCCAGGCAGAGGCCATAACTTCTCTTTTAAGTACCTGCCACTATACCAAGCACACTACCTGGCATACATGAGTGTTTGATGAATGCACAGTGAATGAATTAATAATTTGATAGTTAAGCACATCCTTTTAGAGTATAAATAGCTAAACATACAACAATGCTATGAGAAATTAAAATTAGCTTTCTAAGGAGTGTGAGTTAAAATTGTTTCTGTAACTGCAAATGCTATATTCTACCCAGCAACTTTAAATGTTAAAACTTATTCTAGTTGCCTGACTAGATTTATTCAACGTAAATGCTATTTCTAATGTTGACCCTCTTGAGCAGCTATAGAACAATTAGAAAGGCAAACACTGCTAGGATGGACTTTCACCCTTGACTTTACAAGCCTCATGTAGTTGGCTTGAATGGATCAATGGCTCATAATATGCTATTGCATTTTTAAATAAAGGTAATGGTCCTAAGCTTGCACTCTGCTTTCCTTGCTCACATTTTCCAGATATGGCAGAAAATGAAGGAAGGAGGCATTCCTATTTCCCATAGTATCAAAATACTTATGTTCAAGGTACTCAGATACCTATGAGCATGCATTTCAAGTGAGTATTTTAGTACCTATCATATCCTTGGGGAATGTGAGGTTCAGAAATGGACTCAGCAGAGCCAGGATTCAAACCCATAGCCTGTCTGATCCTAAAGCACAGTGCTTCACTAATGCCTATATCTGCAACTTTTGAATTTAAAGTATAAATACTCCCAAATTGTCTTTTGCTATACTTCATAAAACACGCTAATTTTAACTTCGAACATTCATTTTCATTAGTCAGTCAAAAATGTTTCTAAGCCATCCAATATGTGCCAGGCCCTGTTTTAGGTGCTGTGGTTACTATAGTAAAAAGAAAAGTATCTGCTCTCAAAAAGCTTATTTGTTAGCAGGGACAGAAAGACAAAACCAAAACACATTAAAAATGAATAAGGCAATTTCAGAACCATGAGGAAGACAGAACAAGACGGTGTGGTAGATAGTGATGGGGAAGCTGCTAACTTCACTGGTGGTTGAAGAAAACTTCTCTAACACAGTGACCTTTGAGTTGAGACTTGAAGGAGGAACAAACAAGCAGCCAGTGAAAATCTAAGGGAACAACACTGAAAAAGCAGAAAGGAGGACAAAGTCCTTACACAGGATAAAGCTGGTGTACTCCAAGGTCAGCATAGAAGCCAGAGCACCTGAGGCATAGCAAGCAGGAGGGAAAGAAGAGACACAGTTGGGAGTAGGGCCTTGCTGCCTAGGGGTTTGAGTTCTTATTCTAAGTGTAATAGAAAACCATTAAAGGATTTTAAGCAAAGAAATGACCTACTCTCATTAACCCTTTTGAAAGATCACTCTGGCTACCATGTGGATATGGAGGATGGACCATGGGAATCAAAGATGGAGCCAGGACAACCTGCTAGGACTTCAGAGTCCAGGTCAGAAATGATGGTGGCTGGGCCTAAGAGTGTAGTACTAGAGCTGGTATAAAGAATTGTGGTAAAATGCAGTTACCATAGAAAACCAAACAGATACAACTATTTTGGCCAGTAATCTTAAAAAGTTATTAATGATTATTATGAATAATAACCTCAAGAGGGGACTATGATCCATATTTCGAAGAAGGAAAATTATGATGTTGCTATTTTCCTGCTTTAAAACAAATAAACATAAAAGCTCCAAATAGGATCGAATATTATATGCTATCTTAATTGATAGAGGAAATACCTCTATATTTATTTTTTTATTTTACTTTATTTTTTTTAGGATTTATTTATTTATTTATTCAGAGAGAGAGAGAGAGAGAGATAGAGAGAGAGGCAGAGACACAGGCAGAGGGAGAAGCAGGCCCCATGCAGGAAGCCCAACGTGGGACTCGATTCTGGGTCTCCAGGATCATACCCCGGGCTGCAGGTGGCGCTAAACCTCTGCACCACCGGGGCTGCCCCTGCCTCTAAATTTATAAATGACACTGTGAGGTTGAAGATTCAGTGTCATTATTCATGAGCTAACTATGCCTGTAAAGGTGATTTATGTGTAGTTATGACCTCAAACCTTTTCTCCTCTTTGTCCGAGGGGATTTATAAGCCACCAAAGTCAGAGAGGCTGAGGCAGGATATAAGAGCATGGCTCTAACTAGAGGTCTCAGGGTTGGGAGGGTTGGGGCCGGGGGCAGTGAGGTTAACCAGGGGTGCCCATGTAGTTGTAATTCCTATCTTCAGATGTTTCTGAGTCACCTATTCTTAGGACTTTGGCAGCTCAGCTACATTTATTTATCTTTCATAACTTGAATATCAGTTTTTAAGAAGTCGATCTGCAAACTTTCTTGAGCATGTACTATATGTCAGGCATTCTGCCAGGCAATGGAGATAGAGCAGCAAACAATATAGACATAGTTCCTCCATTAATGGTGCTTTGGTCACATAATAAAGACAGATACTGAACATAAAATTATAAGCCTTCTTAGCAAAAAGGGGCAATAGGAGTATTTAGGAAGGGGATTTAATGTAAACTAGTATGCTCTGATATGTCAGGAAAAGCTTCCTCAGGAAGTGACATTTAAGCTAAGTTCTAAAGATTATGGGTAACATGTACCCTAGAGGAATGGTTTTATTTTTTTTTTTATTTTTTTTTTTTTTTTACCTAGAGGAATGGTTTTAAAAACAAGTATAAGATCCTGTTAGAGAACTAACCAATTTTTATTCCCAGTGGCTATTATACAAGACTTCTAGGAATCTGTGTGAACGTGTGTGTGTGTGTGTGTGTGTGTGTGTGTGTGTGTGTGAGAGAGAGAGAGAGAGAGAGAGAGAAACAGACAGACAGACAGACTCCGCAGCTTGGTTTACATAAAACAAAGGCCTCTGGGTTACCTGTTCTCAGGGAGGGCATCTTGTTTCAATTGAAAATTCTCATTTACAGCAATTTCATGAGCAAGTGTCATGTTTGATAAGTTCCTTGCTGCAGCCATCACTTCGTCAAATGTTACGACCCTGGGAGGGCTTGTTGCTGAAAGAAAAACAAGCCTCAGTTCATGTCATGGAGGAAAAGCTACCATCGAATGAAGCCTCCCGAAGCAAACAGAGTTTAAGTTATTCTAATATATACATTCAGAGTTTTACAAGTTAAGACGACCATATACTAAATTAGGTAGATTTCCCTGCTAATTACTTAAGACTTCAAAAATTCAAAAACTCCTTTGATAGTTTCAGTTACTGTATTAATAATAAATTCTCAAATGTTTTATTTATTTTTTTTAAGATTTTATTTATTTATTCATGAATGACAGAGAGAGAGAGACAGACAGACAGACAGAGGGAGAAGCAGGCTCCATGCAGGAAGCCCAATGTGGGACTCGATCCCGGGTCTCCAGGATCACACTCTGGGCTGCAGGCAGCGCTAAACCGCTGCGCCACAAGGACTGCCCAAATTCTCAAATGTTTTAGAAATTATCTTATTAACATAAGCTATCATAAGTTACTTTTCTTTTATTAAATCATGTCACATTTTAGTACCTCTTGGTATCTGCACTTATTACGCAGTAATATGCAGGAACTTGGTAAGACTACTTTTATTCTGTCATTTGTAACTTTCATTAATTTAAGCAGACAAGATGAAATAACTGATTTTTTTAAAACTACAACTTCTAAAAGTATAGGCAGTATAGCGTAATGTTTAGGTTTAATTCCAATTTCTACTGCTGGTAGATATTATTTGACTTCACTACGGCATAACTTACCTCCTCAGGGCTGTGTTGAGGTGATTAAGTAAAGTAATTTGAGTAAAAAAGAACAAAGTAAGAACTTCATAAATGTAGATAATTAAAATAAAATTAATCTGGTAAGCTGGATAATCTACTCAGTAGGAAGTAGTAAATAAAGAATTATTCTAATTACTTTTTTAAAAAGATTGTATTTATTTATTCATGAGAGACACAGAGAGAGAGGCAGAGACACAGGCAGAGGGAGAAGCAGGCTCCCTGAAGGGAGCCCGATGTGAGACTCAATCCCAGGACCCCAGGATCATGACCTGAACCAAAGGCAGATGCTCAACCACTGAGCAACTCAGGTGTCCCTATTCTAATTACCCCTAAAGATTATTCTAAAAAATTATTCTAATTCTAACAAAGTAAAATCTTTTAAAAATCACTATTGGAATTCTTAGCTTCAATTAATTAAAATCATTGCCTCAAACAACAGTACTGGCTGGCAATATTTTGCTACCTAAAATAATTTTTTAAAGAAGCAGAGGAGAAAGAGAAGGAAGAGGAAGACCATCTAGAAGAGGAGGGGGAGAAAGGGAAAAACGGTGATACATGGAATTAGTGAAACTTCCCCTCTTTAGGATGCCTGTGTCCCCTGTTAGAGGCACCAACCTCATATGTAGTATAAAGAGTGAGAAAAAGCACAGAAAGCTAGGTGGTTGCTAGTCAATTCTTTTCTCAATTCTCTGTGCCATTAAGATTCTTTCAAGAGGGACTCCTGGGTGGCTCAGTGGTCCCCTTTTCATGTTTTAAATGTATATCATGGGTAAATGTTTTAGTTATCATCCTTTTTTTTAAGAGTTATTTATTTATTGGAGCGAGGGGTGTAGGAGTGGGCAGAGGGAGAGAAAATCCTGAAACAGACTCCTCGCGGAGTATGGAGCTCAACAGGGCACAAGCCCCAGGATCCTGAGATCATGACCTGAGCCCAAATCAAGAGTTGGCTGCTTAACTGACAGAGCCACCCAGGCCCACCATGTTTTAGTCATAATTCTAAGTGAGAAGAGTCTATACATATATACATACATATGCCAACATGAAGAATGAATATGGCAAAGTACCACCAGCTTTCATCTTTGGGTGATATTATAGGCAAAGTTTTCTTTTCTCTATACTTATGTAAATTTCCAAATTTTAAAAAATGAGATTATATAGATTTAACATAAACATAAATGAACAAACTTTTTGAAGTGTACATTTGATTATATTAAACATTAGTTGCTTCTTTCTGCACTTGCTTTGTCTAAGGTGTTATATTTCCTATACAAAATGTCAATTAAAAAGCTTAAAATAAAAAGACCAAACATACTTGCTTTACATATCTCTAGCTTCCACACACAAAAAAGGGAAAAGACATCTCCCTCATCATGGCCACCTATTAAAATCTCACACCCCTGGTGTAGTAATTCTCTTCGTGGGCAATTTTCTAGGGTGATTTGCACAACAGGTTTTGAAATCAGCAGGAAACCCTTTAGATTATTTCACTTCCTGCCTGACCCTTGAATTGGGGCAAGCTTCCTTCCGTGTAAATCAGCAATTATCAGAAAAGACCAATTTGAATTTATCCTAGAATATGGCCCAAGAAGTGATCTCAAGAGGGAATGACTTTCCACTACTTGAGAGAAAAGATAGATGGGGTTTAAGGCCCTGATTTATAGTAAAACCAAAGCAGATCAGAGACAGTAATGCAAATTAAAATGGGCAGATGGAAAAAAATAATAATAAAAAAATAAAATGGGCAGATTGTAAACTTTAGTGGCTACTTATTCCTGTCTTTGCAGTGCTATTATGGTACATCTAGAAAGGAGGAATAGTTTGTACTTTGCTCTCATTTATGAGTTTTAAAATCTAACACACATGCCTAGAATCACCCTCTCCCCCCACACGCCCTGCTCCCCCATCAGCTTACAAGCAGGAGAGCTGGATTTGCTGGAAGAGTCGCTTGTAAAGCTCTGCCTGGAGCACTCATAGTCACTGAGTGAAGCCATGCTTTCGGAAAACCGGGAAGAGTCTGAATCGCTTGGCTGGTCCTCACCCACACACTGCTTCTCACCATTGAAGGGCATTCTGTGTCACTGAAGTGTGGGCAAAGAGATAGCACCTGCAGACAAACAGACCCTGCGTCAGCGCTCTGTGGTACTTCACTGGCATCACAGATGGCTTCTTTTAGTGTAGACAGCTTTGCCCACATATGTCACAGTGTTGGAAAGGTCCTAGAAGATAACCTCATCTTTCCCATAGCAGTCAGGCTATTACCAGGCCTTCAAGACTACCTCCCAGAAAAGACACTCCATCGCCCCAAGTGTGAACTTACTCAGGACATACACAGTGTGAACATGGAACAGCTCTCACAATAACAGATCCTTTAAAACTGTGCAAAAGACACACAGGCTCTCTGTTCCTAGGTTTCTAAAACATGGAAAGGGATGTTGACAATGGGGCCTGAGGCCAGACTGCCTAGGTTAGAAGCTCATGTTGTCTTTTGCCATGTGACCTTGGGACAAAAGTCACTAAACCACCTACTTCATGAGTCAAACTGGGCTGAAAGACTAAACTTGCAGGGTTGCTTGAAGATTAAATAGGCTTAATTTTATTAAAGTGCTTAGCACCAAAATGTTAGCTATTTTTTTTTAAGATTTTTACCTATTTATTCATGAAAGACAGAGGGGGGTGGCAGAGGGAGAAGCAGGCTCCATGCAGGGAGCTCAACGGGGGACTCGATCCTGGGTCTCTAGGATCCTGCCCTGGGCTGAATGCAGCGCTAAACCACTCAGCCACCAGGGCTGCCCAAATGTTAGCTATTATTACTGTTCCTATGGCTTTGTTCTAAGTAAAATAGTTTTGAAATCAGCCTCTTTAATTCCTCGTGAGCCTCTTGGGAAAGGAGAAGACTAACTAAAATCTCTGGCTGGCAAGTCTTCAGGTTCTTCTCCATTTTCCTGTGAACTGTCATGATATAAAGAGTAAAGCCTGACACTGGGTTTGCACTTGACGGCTGACTTGGTACTACTATCCCCCAATGAACAAACAGGCACCAAAGATCCTGACTCATGGGTCAGAGATGGGCTCTGGGGACAATGGGACTTACTATGCCATAAAACCAGTCCCTTGACTTTATCTACATCCAGTGCTGTATCTGAGACATTAGACTACCTCCCAGGTATGGGCCCAGTCACCATCTAGAAAGGATATCCTGAGCACACAGGATGTCCCAGCCTGAGCCCAGGAGCCTCAGCCAAGGCCCAAGAGAGAGCTGGCTCTGATAGGTGTGGTGTTAGCTGACACTGAGGGGAACCTGGGCCTGAGGAAGAAGGCACCTCAAATCCTGAACAGACAATAATGACAGAAGGATTCATGGAGTCTCTTTAAACCTGAGCCAGTCCATGCAATGAGATATACAGAGCTTTCAAAGCTACAAACACTTGAAAACACAGCTATGCATAGTATGTCTAGAACTCCTGCGCAGTCTCTTCAATGATTCCTTTCATATTTATTGAGCGCCTACTATGCAGCAGCACCAGGAAAGATAACAGTGAACAAGAGAGACAGGTCGCTACACTGATGGCTCTCAACTCCAGTTACCTACAACTATGTGTGCCTGAGTCTAGAACACAAGAAAAGGGGAAACAAGACATTGCTGAGGAAGCACAAGAAAGGAGAGGCAGGGTGGGACTATGGGGGAATCTTGCCTTTGTTGAGAGAAATGGTGCCATAATTTATCCCTTGGGTGGTCACAGAGACAAAGATGAACCTCAGAGGGACTTATTAAAGGTCAAATGCCCAAGGGCATTTGCCCCTGGCCTCCCCTAAACAACCTTCTTCAGTCCTGCCAATCGCACAAGGGCACCCCTCCTGGGGCCACCACTTCCACAAACAGAAGAAAACCACTAACTAGGAGGCTGAGCAGAGCTGCCAGGAAGCTACCACCGAGAGGTCTACCTTACCCTAGAGTCCCAAGGCCAACCACCACTGACAGAGGCTATAAAATAGCCCTGAACCCTTGCAACCCCAGTGGGGGAAATAACCCCCTTTACCACATGCAAAGCTCTACTTGAGCTTTAACTGTCATCTGCTGGGGAGGAAAGGAATACAGGACAGAAAAAACTGTCAGCTCTAACTCTTTTACTTCCACCAAACCCCAATCCTAAATGGAATACTTGCCCTTCCCTCTAGATTTCTCTCTCGCGCTCTGACAACATTTTATGTCCCACTGAAGGCATCTCTTGAAAATGCTACCTTCCTCAGGAAGCCTTTACTCCCTGGCCAGAGTGAATGACACCCCTCTTTGCACATCTGCAGCACATGTCCTCTACCTCTGGCATAGAGCTGAGTGCCTTGGACAGTTATTTTCCTCCATGGCTACTTCTCTGACTTTTCTTAATAAGGCAGGGACTGTGTCTTGTCCATTGCCAGTGTCAAGTACGTGACAAGTATTCATTTAGTGTCAGGTGAATCAGAATCATTGAATCCCATTTGGTACAGCTTCAACCAGAACATTCGCAAAATGATATCACTACACACTTACAGGGCTGGGACTGCCAAAGTTAAAGCATTGGATCAGAGAATCTACCACTTAAACCTACTTTATTAGGTTTAAGACTCAATATTCCCTGGTCCTGGTCACAGTCTTATTTTAATATCTTAAACCTTGTTTCCATTTTGTTATCTTCCTCTGTCATTCCACCATAACACTATGCTCTGTATGCTCTGCTCTTCGTTTTTCTTCACTTTAGCTGTTTTTCCAAGTAAAGGTGAATAAAAGCTTTCATCCACTGGAACTTATGAACTAGGTTAATAGTTATAACTGTCCATTTCATTTTTCTACTCTAGATGAACAGCACACTTTGTTTGTTCCTTAATTGTGTCTAACAAGGCAGTAAAGTACAAAGATTTAAAAATAAAAGATATAGGGTAGGAGTTAGAAGGCTAGGGTCTAAGGCCTGGATCTGTCATTAATTTGCTGGGTGACTTTATGCACATCACATTGGCTTTCTTCACCTCATTTTTCTGAGCAGGTTGGATCAGCTATAAAGGGTCCCTTTTAGCTAGGAATTGCTAAAGTTCTATAAACTCAGGGTTCCATGAGGCTTCACTAGATGTTCTGAGAAATTAAATGTACTCATCGCAGACATACTTAATAACGTGCAACTATGCTTCTTTCCAATAATTCACTGGAAGTAGAATTTCTGGCACAGGGGATGCAACAGAAAATTTGAAAGCTTCAACATGTTTAGACACTCTTGTTTGATTGGTAGAAGCCTCCATAGCACAACTGGGCTTTAGTGCATCCAACAAGAAACTTTCTTTTGAAGCCCAAATGCCCATTATTACTCTATAAAGAAATTGCCTGTTTCCTCCTCCAGACATACTAATAATACCTAGGGTTGGTGTGAAACTTCATTTAGTCAATACATGTAGAGTGCTTGGAACAGTGTCTGACAGAGAAAACAGGATATAAATCATTGTTATTATTAATATTATTTTCATTTTTCTCTTGTTATTATCGTTTTAGGCATTAAAAACTCTAGGGGGGAGAACCGTTTCACCCCGATGATAAAAATATATTCTCCTACAGATAAACAAGATTGCTAGTTAACCTAGGAAAGTACTCTTGCACTTGTCTGAAATACAAAAGCTGAAAGCAAACAGCCCATCCCAGTGTAAATGGTCATCTGCAAGTTCCTTCACATCTGTTCTTACTTTTCTTGGTCTCGGGTTTCCATATAAGTCATCTGGGGACAAAGCTACTTGACTCAAAAGGCACTGAGGGTAATTAGATGGCTTTAAAAACTACTTTGGATTCTCTCTTAGAACAGTGATAATAAAACCAGTCCCTTTCCTTAAGAAAGGTAATGCTTCTCATACCGACAAACTTAGACCTACTTTAACTTTCGGCCATGGCAGATCACAAGCAAACCACACAACTTTTCAAGAAACATCACATCTCATCCTACCTAGAGGATTTACTTGCTGGCCAAAGGTAAAGGCAAAGGTAAAAACAGTGGATAACTCCAAGCAAAGCCTCCAACACTACAATGGGTCCCCATCAAGGAGAATAATCACATTTTTCATTGCATTCTTTCTCATTTATAAATTCAATATTATATAATTCTTTCCAAGACCAATGACTGGGATGCAGCTGACATTTATTGTTGAATGAATGGCAATATGACCACTGACATTTTAGAGAGGAGGAAATGGATACAGAGATCCGAAGGGGACACTGCCTTCTTCCCATGTCCCATGTCAGATGGTGGGGAGATGGGTTTTTAATTCGCTGGTCAATTCCTTAGCCTGTGTCCACACTACCAACTTTACTTCTTTATTTCCTTTCCATGGCAAATTCATTTGCAAATGGTCCAGCATGGGTTCAGAATTACAAAGGTCCACCAGTAACAATGTATATGTCCATGAAACAGTAAGAACCCTGGCTCTGGAGTCAGGTCAACTGGGTTCTTGATCCTGACTCTTGATATTTACTGAGTGGAGAAAGGGAACTTAGTCATTTGTAAAATGGGGCTAATAATAGTATCTATGTCATAGAATTGTGAAGATTAACTGAAATAGTCTATGTCAAGTATTTAAGCTCCTTGTAAAAGCTTATTTTGAAAATGACAGATTTTCAATTATTATTTTATTCTTACTAAAAGAAATCATGATTTCCAAACATGTCAATGTCATAAAAACAAAGGAAGCCTGAGGACATGTTCCAGATGAAAAGAGACCTAACAGCTGAGTGCAACAGATGATCCCTGACTGGATCCTGTACCAGAGGGGGAAAAATGCTATTATTGAGTCAACTGACAGCATTGTTATAATACTTAAATCTACGGTCTGTATTACAATGTTAAATTTACTAAAGTTGATAAATGTACTGTGATTACATATTTAGGAATAAAGGGCCATAATGTATGCAGATTTCTCTAAAATAATTTAATGAGAAAAAGAGAAAACAATAAAGCATATAGAGCAAAATGTTAACAGGTGAATATGAGTAAAAGGTAGACAATAAGGACTTCTTTGCACTGTTCTTACAACTTTTTCTGTAAGTTTGAAATTATTTCCAAGCAAAAGATTAAAAGAAAAGTACTAAACCAAAATTTCAAATCTAATTCAGAATGGTCTGGGCTCCTGCAATTTTTAGATTTTGACCGTTCCCATTGAAGAGATAGCTTAGATATTGCTCTATGACAAAAGCTCTTCTAGACAGTCAGACTTGTCCCAATGTCCTTCTTGAACAGTGTCTAGAAAATAAAACAGGAAATAGGCCAGAGCCTTTCAGAAGAGGCAAATAAATCATCCCTCTTAAGAGTTCATCTCCAGGTGGTTTCCCTTTTCTTAAGAGGCTTCTTGGCAATGGTTTATATTCCTCTGTGATTTGGCCTCTGCTCACACCATCCTGTGCCACTCTCCCCCTAACCCTTCCGCTACAGACATAATGGCTTTCTTCAGGTTACTCAGATATGCCAAACTTCCCACTTTGGAGCACATGCACCTGCTCTCCTCTCCCCTAGCACGTTCTTCTTTCTGATCTCCCTGGGATGGGCTCCTTGTTGTCATTTGGGTTCAAAATTAAATGTTACAACTTCCAAGTGACCTTCCCTGATAACCTCACTCCATCTAAACTAGCCATCTAGAGCTGAGAACACTTCCTGGGATAGAGGGAAGCCCAAAGAGTATCACTGAAGAACAAATCAAGCCACATTCCTATTCATATTGTAACCTGGGGTTTCCTTCTTCCTTTCCCACTCATATTGCTCATATTCCCATAATGCAGTCACTTAAAGTACTACGGTTGCTGTTTATGTATCTGACTCCCCACTAAATATTAAGCTGTTTGTGGGAAGGGCCATGTCTCTGCTAATTCCCAGTGCCTACCTCAACACACTTCCCAGGCACAGATAATTCAAACCAGCAAAGAATCACAGTTTGTAGAGCTCAAAGAACTGTTTACATTGTGTCTTTCCACTTTCTTAATGTTCACTGATAGTAAATAAAAACAATTAGAGCTAATATTTACTGTATATTTATTATGTCCCACCACCCCCCCATAAGTGCTTTAAGTATTTTATCTCCTTGAATCTTCATTATAATCTTGTTAGCTGAGGTACTGCTATTATCCTCACTTTGTAGATAAGAACCTGAGGTTCAGAGAGGTTAAATTACTTGCCCTACGGTTCACAGCAGTGGCTGAAGAAAATCTGAAATCCAGGGCATGGATCCCTAAGGTCCCACGCTTTCTACTATTTTAGGATGGCTGGAGAAAATTTGGTGTGCTGCTCATCCTTTCCACTCTCAGTCTGCCAAATCGATCTACCCAAAACCACGTGGATACTTGCATATGTGGTAACAAGCTGACCTTACCCCAGGGTGGCTGCTCAAAGTACTATACCATGAAGGGCATCACTGAAAGAGTCTATCATCCAAAATAATTCTCAACCACCCCACTAGAGTAAATGAAAATCCTCTATCAGGGAGCCATTCCTTAAGCACTGCACGATCTCTAGTTAAAACCCACATATTATCAAAAGTCTTAACTGCTTACAATCAGTATCAAAAACATCTTGAGGTGAATTATTCAGATTTTCCAGCAATGTCCTGTTTAAGGAATGGAACTCTTCCAGCTAAGGTTGGGTCATGGAAATGAGAAAATTCAAGGAATATCTAGTGGGTGTCATCCTTGAAGACCAGATCAAGGTCACACGCAAAGACAAGCATTCAAATACATGTAGTAAAGGACAAGGAGTCAGAGGTGTAAGACTGGGCTCTGAAGAAAAAAAAATTGTAGATGGTGTGGAAAATCCTCGTCTTCCACGAAATGCTGCTTTAGAACCTGTCCCAAACAGCAGTACTAAAAATTTATTCATATGCAGCAAGGCATAAACCACAGAGCAGAGAGATAGGCTCCAGCTCCATTCAGCTAAAGAATACTGGTCTTCATCAAATTAGAGCCAACAAAGAGCTAGATAAAGGCCAACAAGCCAGTCATTGTCTGAGAAAGCAGATGTTCATGCAACACATAACATTACAGCATCAGGGAGAAGGATTTCTAGGCACTTTTCACACTTGGAAACACTTCTCCTCCCACCCCTGGCTGGCCTATTTTAGTACCTGTGCTTCCTCCTCTGGGGGCCTCAACTCCTCACAAAATGGCACTGAAGCTGCTTCCACACATGACTGGGTATCTTCAGCCCTGGGCCACCTCAAGTGGGGCCACCTCCACGGGCTGCCAGAGTGATGTATGAAATCCCTGGAGGCAAGAGGACACAGCAAACAGGGAGCCGCCTAAAGTGGGAACCACTGCGATAACCTCATTATGGTCGCGGCAGGTGGCAAAGAGCAGGGTCTCTGGCTGGGCTGGAGATCATGGGACCACAGGGATCTTGGGGGCTGAGGGCAGTGGGGACAAGGACAACTTGTCTGGTTTCTCAAGGTTAACGTAACAGGACAACCACCTAAGACCATTATTTGCCAAACTTCTAGTCATTTGGGTACCACTGTTCACGCCTGTTTCCACATCTCCACCCTCATCTATAACCTAATTTATCGATCACCTCTATCTCGACTAGATTTTTGCATTTAAATGCATTGATTTTAAAAGTTTTGTATCATCGTGAAATCGCTGGTCTAATGCAAGTGTCCCCCAATACTAACCAAAACGCAGAACCCTGTTCGTCCACGTGCCACCTCAAAGCAGCGCTGTTACCCCGAGTGGTGCCACCCAGAGGAGCAGTTCTGGGCCGCTCAAGCCACCCCGAGAGGTCAGGCGTTCGAGCTCGGGGCCCGACCCGCCTCGGCTCCGGGGACGCACCAGCAGGCGGTGCCCCCGTCCCTCCGGCCGCCCCTCCCTCCAGCAGCACGTTTCCTGTCAAAACAAACCCTTGGGGGAGGGGACGGCGGAGGCCGAGCCCAGTGCCCGGGAAACCCCGGCAACAAACCCAAACACACGCTTCGGGCCGCGCCCGGCGCCCCCCGCGGCCCGGCCCGCCCACCCCCGCTGGGCCGGGGGTCGCCGGCGGGAGGGGCGCCCTCTCGGGGCCCGGAGGGCGGGGAGCCGCTCGCGGCGCGGTCGCTGGCCCGAGTCCAGCAGGATGCAAACCGCGGCCGAGAGGCGCGACCCCGCCGCCTCCGGGGCCCGAAGCCCGCGGCCACCCCGACACCCGCCGCGGCCACTCGGTGCCCGCGCCCCGTTCCCACGCGGGACGGCGGTTCGAGGTCAGTCAAGGAGACGGGGGAGCAAGAAGCGGGGCTTTAACGCCCCCGGCACCGGAGTCCCACGACAGAGTTCCGAGGTGGGTGGAGGGAGGCCCCCGGGCCGCCCCGGGGCGAGGCGTCGGGCTCCACTGGCCCGGGCCGGTCACCTCGGAGCCGGCGACCCCCTCCCCGATGGATACGCACCGGGTCCGGCGCGGAGGCAGGCGGAGGACACAGGCGACTAGAGTGAGGCCGGGTCGGGGGTCCTCGGGGGTCCCCTCACGAGCACCGCGCAGCACCTCGAAAACTCACCGGCCCAACAACCCCCAGCCTCCCAGCAACCCCCCCGCCGGGCCCCACGCGGTATTTAAAGGGCCGGGAGGGACTCCGAGGAGGCAGCCACGGCGTAGCCGCGGGACCGGCGGGCGGGGGGAGGCGGCCCGCGGGACGGGAGAAATCCGGGTCACCCTCGGCTCCGACAGCAGCGCTCTGGCAGATTTGACCTACTGCAGAGCAGCTGTCCTCATGTGCGGGTGGAAGACGCCGGGGAGAGCTCGGATTGACGGCGTCCTGCATGCGAGGGGAAGCCGTCCCCCCCGCAGGCTTCGAGTGGTGCGGTCCGGGGCCTGCTAGGGGCGGGGAGGAAAGTGTTTACGGAACTGGAGCGGCCGTGCGGCTGGAGCGCCCGGCGATGGAGGCGGGGCTGTCGGGGCTGGGGGGCGGAGCCGAGCCTGGGCGGCCAGGGGGCGGGGCGGGGCGGCCAGGGGGCGGGGCCGGGCGGCCAGGGGGCGGGGCCGGGCGGCCAGGGGGCGGGGCCGGGCGGCCAGGGGGCGGGGCCGGGCGGCCAGGGGGCGGGGCCGGGCGGCCAGGGGGCGGGGCCGGGCGGCCAGGGGGCGGGGCCGGGCTGCGCGCGAATCCGCTGGTGGCCGCGCTCGCGGAGCTCGGGGCTGGCGTGAGCGTGCGGGGCGCCCCGGCGTGGGTGGTGTACACACTCCGGGGCTGCGGGTGGAACTTCTGCTCCCCGAGCACCCCTCATCTAGGCGGGGCGATCCAAATTGGGTGCCCAACATCACCGCGTCCGCACAGACACTCACAGCCCAACATGCAGGAGGGCAGGTGCGTTCCCACGCGCGTCAGCAACCGACCTGGTCACCCACGTTTGTGTCTGCGCCTCCACGTAAACACCGGCCCAGATTTGCATATGCCTGGACTGAAAGATTAGCTCCTGGGAGTCGCACCCACACAGGCTCTCTGAAGGCGTCGACTTCAAACATGGTGTGCATGCAAAAGATAACACATCTCACTTCCTCTAGAGTTCTTGGCAGCACCTCTCTCCTGGAGAAGTGTCGACAGTGGTTAATGTAAATAAGCAGTCCCAGGGCGGGTTCTGTTCAGCTCTTGTGGGCGTGCTTCAGGATGTACAGAAACACCATTCCCCTCAACCGCACACATAAAAACCACTATATTTTCTGTACACTGGCATTATTTGGGGGAAAGTTTCATGCAGGACTGTAAGTGGATTTTGTACAGGCTGAAGTATTTCTATTTCGTGCTGAAATCATGTCTGAATTGTGGAGGCAAAATTGGTTCTAGAAAAAAAAAAAAAAAAAAAAAAAACCAGGCAGGCAACATTTTAAAGGAGAATAGAAAGCCAGTTATCCTGGATGAAATAATTTGGTATTGCAACATGGACTTGTTTTGGGTTCAGCCCTGGCTCTGACATTAATGACCCATCGGATCTTGGTTGATGGATAACAGTGATAACTATCTCATTGGGTAAGGTGAGGATGGAATGAGATAAATCATCTGAAGTGCTTAGAGCTATACACAGTAAACACTAGTCAGGGTTAGTTATTGAAACTATTAGGCAAATCACTCTGAACAAACATGCCTGGTGATCTCTATAAATTTGTATTTATGTCTCCTTATGCCCTCTATCCTCCTTTCTAAAAAGTACAACTTGATACAAACCAAGAGATTAAGGATAAACTGCTGTTGCCACCCATAGGTTCTTTCCTTGTTTATATTATTTGTTGGAATCAGCACTCAGGGTAACAGAAGCCTCCAATTTCAATTCTTGCCAAATAACAACCACCACTCAACAACTGCTGTCACCACCCTAAAAACTCCACAACAGAAAGATTAACCAAAAATATCCCCCCCCCCCAACTTTTAGACATTGTGACAATGACACATTGCAGCTTTGCTTCTTTTTTGTTAGCTTTATAGGCACTTGTTAAGTATTGTTTTTGTGTTATTACATAACTTGGAACAGGTGAGCATGAGTCAGGAAAGTTATCCAGTCTACCTGAATGACCAGTGGCCTGACCCTAGGCATGGCACTTATTTCAAAGCTCAAATATGTATCTCTCAAAGCCACAATGAAGCAATTTTTTTTTTTCAAATCAGATGATTCAAGTTTCAGCATGTGCTGGGGTGAGAACCTTAAGGTGGAAGAGGTGGGATAACATCAGAGACCCAAGCTGGGGAGAGAAAATAACCCTGGAAACACAATCTACTCTTACTTTGACATTAAATTAACTTGCTATCTGGAAACCTTTTGGTCAATTACCTGACCAACCACCCTCAGTCTGGCTTGTATATATAAAAGCCACTTTGAAAAAATATAGTACCATAAAATATTAGGCAATTCCCTTAAAAACGAGCCTTGAATCACGTTCTTGCTCAGAGAGCTCAAGCAGTCATAGAATAAAATCCTCCTTGCTCAAATATGTTGACAACCTTCTGGAAAAAAAAAAATGTCTAAAAGGCGATCTCTTTGGTAAGTAAGCTTCTAAAAATTATTTTCACACCGAATTTTTCTAACTTGGCTCTTTGAACCACTTAGAAAATTCAGAGTAATGCAGTTTGTTTGCCACCTATAAATTACATAATAGTCTAAATTTATTCTACTGCCTTTGGCACATACATGACTTAAGGGCTGATCAAAATTATTGCTAGCTGAAGAAATAGAAATACTTATTTTCTCTTTACACATTTTAAATCTGAGTTTTAAATTGTAATGAGTCCTTGAAAAAAATCAGAAGATCCGCAAATGTAATTTTAATATGAATTTGCAACTTCTTAACTTTCTTAACATTTAACTTCAATAGTGGAGTTGCAACTTGTACTGATTTAGCATAATGTAAATTCAATTGTATATACTCAGATGGGACAGGGTGCAGGGAGCACAACAGAATAATTTAAAGACTGGCAGTGATTTTGCCCCCAGCTCTCTCTATGGGAGTTGTGAGGTTTCTCTTCCTGAGTTGATCTCAGTTCTCAGACTTCTCATTTTGCCTCAAGCTTCTTACCCAGGGCTGGCTTCATGGGTGTGCATGAGGCCCTACACTTGGAAGAGCCATACCCTCAGTTTAAGGCTCTGCTGCTACCATCTTGAAATTCGTCATAATTTTTCAATAAAGAGCCCAATTTTTATTTTGCACTGGATCTTGAAAATTATGTAGCTGGTCCTGATCTCTCCACAAAGCACATCAGTCTAGAGTTTAAAGGTACTTATTTTCCCTTCACCTGTTCAAATCACTTATTTTATCTAGTGCTTTGTTGAAGAATCATATCTCTGTCAGGGCACCTGGGTGGCTCAGTTGGTTAAGCGTCTGCCCTTGGCTCAGGTCGTAATCCTGGAGTACCAGGATCAGGCCTCACATTGGGCTCCCTGCTCAGCGGGGAGTCTGCTTCTCCCTCTTCCCCTCCCTCGCCCCTCTCTTGTTCTCTCTCTCTCTCTCTCCCTCTCTCTCTTTCCCTCCCTCCCTCTCAAATAAATAAATAAAATCTTAAAAAGAAAAAAAAAAAACGTGTGTTTCCATGTCATAGGCAAAAACAAAACAAACCAAAACAAAACTGGGTCTATCTCACATCTTATGACCCATCAAAGGACCTTCCAAAGATAATTTTAACTGCATGTGATTTTGGCCTTATGTTCTCCCTTTGGAAACTAATCCCTCACATAAGATAATGACTTCACTGTAGTAGAAACATTGATACATGGAATATCACCTTTTTTTTTTTTATCTCTAGGGGCTAGGAAGGCCAAAAAAGCAGTAAGGGTTGGGGGGAAAGACAATAGAAAGTAGGAGGTAGGGGGGCACCTGGGTGGCTCAGTGGTTGAGCATCTGCCTTTGGCTCAGGGCTTGATCCCAGGGTCCTGGGATTTAGTCCTGCATTGGGCTCCCTGCAGGAAGCCTGCTTCTCCTTCTGCCTGTGTCTCTCTGCCTCTCTCTGTGTGTCTCTCCTGAATAAAAAATAAAATATTAAAAAAAGAAAGAAGGAGAAGGTAGAAAAAAAATTAAGCTAAAACAAGCTAGGTAATTGGTAACTAAATGTTCAAAATTTGACCTACCTTCTCATCAGCTTTTGTCATTCTTTTCTTTTGGTCTTGAAGACAAAGGAGATTTAGATCATTGACCAGTTTTGACCATTTATCAAAATGTTGAGGCTTGATCAAGTTTCCAAAGCACTAGACCCAGTTTTCCCCCTGCCTTCTCTGAACTGAATTAGCATAAAATTGGAGGTGACTTCTCATTGCAGTTGCCTGTACCTTCACATCTAGATACAGACCCAGACCCTCTTTCCTCACATGCTAAAGGGAAAAATGTTTTTAGAATCCACCCATCCCTTTCACCGTCCATGGGCCCCCTCCACTTACCTGGAAACCACTGTTGTTCCCTGGAAAGCAAAGAGAGTGGGACCAGGAGTGCAGGCAAGGCTGGGCAGGAAGTGGGAGGGGCCAAGGAGACGTGATGCTCTAAAGTGCACTATGAGAAACCAAAGAGGTGTTGGCACAGAGCCCTGGCCAGACAGTCACTCTCTCTACCCGACCTCTGGGGCCAGCAGGTGGTCATTTTCTAAATACCTGCCTAGTCCGTCCAACCACGGATGAACATTTATGCCCTCACTTTAAAAATCCATTGCAATATCCAGTGGAGTACAGGAAGAAATAAAGGAAAGTTTTAAGAAATGTGACTTTTCAGATAGGCTGTTTAACACAAAAATATGAGTTACAGAACAATGATTGTTGGGTGATACCGTGTCTGCTTAAGGGAGAGCTTGATGAGAGAGCATATGTGTGTGTGCTCTGTGTTTATAAAATGTATAGAAATGGACTAAAAAGTTACCCTCCAAACTCTTTAAGAGGTAGAGTGGGAGATGTTCCTGATTTATTCTATATATATACTAATGGCCTATTCCTTTTACAGGGAGAATGTATTTCAATTTCATTATTCGTATATTACTCTGTAACTCACACTGCCGTACAATGGAGCACTCTCATGATTGTTTGTCCTCTTAAATATACCTTAGTGGTAGTGGGCTATTAACACTGCACGGTAAATAGCTTTCCCATCTTCTTTTTATTCATATTTTTAAAAGTCATGGTAATCAATGGAACTTTTCATATAAACCATAGAAAGGAATCGATTTGCAAAAGGTCCATCACTACAGTATGTCAAAATTATTTCTGCTGGAAAAGTAAAAATTATTACTTTTTTAGGTTGTTTCCTTCAAGTCCAACTCTTAGACAACATAGGTGCCTGGAGTTTACTTTCATTTAAAATACATGTTGTGCCCCAACATACCACCACTAAGGGTTTCCTTCTTTTGGTAATAAATGGGACAGGAATTCTTTCTCAAAATGGTATGAGTCTTGAATAATTTTATTACCTTTGGAGGATGAAAAGTTGAGAGCCCCGAACAGTCAGAACAAAGCTACAGTCTGTACAGTAGCTTTGACCCGAGTTGCTGTGTGTTCTAGTGGAAGGTATTATATGAGGGCACTGAGGTTTATGACTGACCAAAGTGATATTCAGTGACTCATTGAACTGGCAGGTCAAGAATAGAAACCAGAACTCATTTGATGGCTACTCTACAAATGCACGCGCACATGCACACACTCATACATGCTCGCGGTGTCACATGCAACGTATCACCCATTAGTAGCATAATTATCTAATTTCCATAACAATCTGTCAACAAGCATACCAGCACTATATCAACTAAGCACTCATGGTATTTATAAGCACATTCCATTACATTACTCTGGAAGGGTGCTTGTGTCTTCCAGGAAGTGAGGAGAATGGATTGCTGCCAGCTCTCCTAAAATAGGAAGCCGTTTATGTTTTTCTCTCATATATATATGAAGCAGTCAGAGAAAGGGGAAAAAAAGCAAATTCTGCTGCAAGAAAATCTGGAGTAAAGAACAGTTACAAAGCATTTCTGGCCAATTCCCTGAGACGCATGCTTGGCCGTGACATTGTTTATGTTACAAGTGCACCTGCATGTACATACTCAGCAAATCCTGAACAGCTGAATACAACAGAATTGTGCACACGTGAATATTAATGCTCAAACTGAAGTCTTCATTTAAACGGTGGCTACTGTGGTTATATTTCTAAGTTAAAACTTTTTAAAAATTTACAAGTTTATGTAGATCAAAACTCTCTTTTATAAAAAAAAATTATTTATTTATTCATGAGAGACACTCAGAGAGGGGCAGAGACACAGAGGGAGAAGCAGGCTCCCTGCAGGGAGCCCGATGTGGGACTCGATCCCAGGACCCCAGGATCACACCCTGAGCCAAAGGCAGACGCACCCAACCGCTGAGCCACCCAGGTGTCCCAAGATCAAAACTTTCAAAGAGCAAATCAATTAACATACATATATAAAAAGCAAATGTAGAATGGTAGAAGGTGTGCTTTGGATTCAGGCAGACCAGAGGGCTTATAGCCATGTCCTAGCACTCGTTATACAAATGCCTTTATCTTCACAGGTGTAAAATGGGGATGATGACATTGTGGGGGCCATTTGTCATTTTGGTGGCCCAGCTTCTCAAATGGTAGTCCAAATGGCAGATCATCCCTGTGGAATGGTCTTAGGTATAGGTGACTTCCTTCAGTTCTTTCCCAAGCCTAGTTTTTCAGCCGTCATCTAAATTCCATGAACTACCCCAGAGCACTTGGTATGTCTATTCAAAGTAGGTGTCTATTATTTGCCACTAGGCTTCTTTACTAGAACAAATACCCCTCCCCAACTAGTTTATTGGAGAATTAAAAGAGATACTATGTATAAGGAGTTGAGTGGAGTACCAGGTACATTGTATGGACCAATAAATCACAGTTATTCTTATTGTACTCTTGTTATTTACTGACATAATCTTTACAGTGTCAATTGGTGCTGAGCAACTTAAATGTCTGTGACATGTGATAATTTAATATGATGCCAAGGCACAAACAAATCTGATCCATCAAGTTGGTGGTACAGGAGCCATTTACTTAGCTAATGAGTGAGCCTAACAGATCGCCCAATATTTATATATTAATGTGAATATTGCTATTCTCTACTCATCAGACCAGTCAGTCAAGATCCATTCAGAAAAATAATAGGCTGTTCCACTTAGTTCAATTGAGAGAATCCAATAGGCAAAGACATTATACCCAGGAAGAGCTCTTACAGGATGGCCAAACAACCCAGATTATAGAATCAGTGGGAAGCTACTTCTTTCCCTAGAGCTGAAGGAACAAAGGGACAAAAGCAGAGCCTGAGAGTCAGGACTGTCCAGTAGGAGGTGAAGAGATGAACGTAGAACCCCTGGGGAGATAAGCCACCACTGGAGAAGTTTGCTCAACGTGTGGCGTGGCAGTTGTGGGTTGAGGGGAGGAACAGAAGGGACAGGAGTGGTGGCTTCTCCCTTCTTCCCATCCTCCTGTCTCCCTCCAGGGCCACCCATTAACCAAACCCAGCCTGAAGCCAGTTCAAAAGGGAAGCTGGGAAATGTAATATCCAGAGTTCAGTCCTCCCTGAAGACATAGCAGGGCAGGGGAAGGGAAGAGAAAGGGTGTCTGACAACAAACACAAGCGGAGAAGGAGCTAGACAACAAATATGGTAAATTTCATTAAGGGTAAGAAGGGATTGTTTATATTTTTAAAAGTTATGTCTGATGGCATTTTATCAGGAGAACTACATTCTAGATTGGTATTTGCTGATGGGGCACTCAAGAAATAGCCCAGGATTCAATTTCATAAAGCTACATTTTAGTGGGAGAGCTGTTATCATACCTAGTGGAGTCTTGCATGTGTGAGTCACTCAGCAAATGCTTATTTTATAAACAATTCTATAAATGAGGGATGCCTAGGTGGCTCAGTGGATGAGCGTCTGCCTTTGGCTCAGGGCATGATCCCGGGGTCCTGGGATCAAGTCTTGCATCAGGGGAGCCTGCTTCTCCCTCTGCCTGTGTCTCTGCCTCTCTCTGTGTGTCTCTCATAAATAAATAAATAAATAAATAAATAAATAAATAAATAAATAAATAAAATCTTTAAAAAAATTTTTTTAATTCTATAAATGAATAAAGACTATATTGGTTAAAACACCTCACCCCATCACCATTGTGAATATTGCTACTGATAAGAATGAAAGGTGAAAATAAGGACCATCACTGATATTTTAATTTAAGAGAAGGATGAAAGAGCCAATAAAAAGTGTGCTAGAATTGGAATCTGGTTCTCCACTTTTACATGTTCGATTTAATTTTTTAAAATGTATTTGAGAGAGCATGTGCAGTGGGGGGTGGGAGCAGCAGAGGGAAAGAGGGAGACAGTCTTAAGTAGACTCAGTGCTGAGTGCAGCGCCTGACTCAAGGCTCAACTTCACAATCCTGAGATCATGACCTGAGTCTGAAATCAAGAGCCAGACACTTAACCAACTGAGCCACCTAGGCGCCCCATTTTTAATTTAATTTTAAGAAATACTTATTGTGGGCTTATTATGTGGTGGATACCAACAGATGCAAGGAAAATATCAATGATCAAGAAACCATGATTTTTACCCTTGTGGAACTCACAGTCTAGTGAGAAGATAGGCAAATAAGTGGGCTATTTTACTACTATATGACAAATGCTATGGTGGCTAGCAGCACAGACACAGAGTCAAACAGGCAGATCAAGTTTCTAATGCCTGCTTTGTCATGAGCTGAGTGTTTGGGGGTTAAGCTAAACTTCAGTTTCATCTGGAAAATGGGTGAGTAGTAATACCTTCTTAATATCACACGCATGAGAAAATATATGTGCCTGACACAGCTGGTGCTCAGTAAAGCTTAACAATTGTTTTATCATTATTATTAGTTAATAATAATAATGTATACTGTATTATATTAAGAAAAATTTCCCCGAAACTTGGGTATTCATCCAAACATGGTCCAAAAACTTGGAAATAGGCAAAAAAGATTACCGGATGTCTTTTCGGTGTAGTGCTGTGTAGTGTGCCATACGGCAGCAGACCCATTCAAGGATTAAATAATTCACTAAGACTCTGTACCTTTGTTGGACTTCCTATTTACTATTGGTTCAGATATTTTACAGTTTTGGAAAGGTAGATGTTAATTTATTGAAAACTTATAATACCACAGATGCTTCTTGTCTATTACCAATACAAATGAAATGAAATTCTGTTCTGCAGGGAAGATAACCCCACAGGTTACTGTTTGTTGACCTATAAGATATTAGCCACTTTTGTAACTAACCCGGTCATCTTATTCTAAGATTTAAAAAAAATGCTTTTGTGTTGGGCTGTATAAACCTCCGTTGCTCAAATGCTCCTTAAACTGGTTTTATCATTTTCCTGGCTACCCTTTTAATTGATAAAATGAGTACTTTTTAAAACCTGTGTTGGTGTTCTTTTATAGAGTCATGTTTTCACTTATTGAAAAATATCCCTTCACTAATAGAGGTCAATCCAAGCTGTAGCGGAGGAACACACAATGCAGACCCTGAGGACCAGGTAGTGTTTCCCAGAGAGAGTGGCATCTAAGGAGAGACAGGGATAAAAAGTTAACTCAATTGATTAGATGCAAGCTTATCGATACAGTATTTGGGTTAAATTTATTGTAGAAAACTGTGGTTGAAGTTAGCCTAACTGACATGGGAGAAACTTGGCACTGTTTAGCCAAAAATCTGGGTTGACTTAAACTGTTTCAGTGCTGTTTTTACATTTTTCAAAAATAGCAGTAAATTGCTCACTTGGGTACCCCATGCAGACTGGGAGGTTCATGATTTCTGCTATATGAGGTGAGAAGTTCACTACATTTTCTAGATCTAGGCAGACAGTGCTAAGAGATTTCCTCGGGGGCCCAGAACTAAAAAAGTAAGCTTGGGGTAGAGGGCATTGCAATGAGCGGGCTTCAGCCCACAGATATATTGTCAGAATTTGCATGCCACAGACCCTGGGTGTTATCTGTGGCCTACTTCATTCATTTGAATGGTTCACGGGCCCTAGGCATTTATGCTACCTCCATGAAGAAAACAAGGGCCTTTAGCAACATTTTCACCAGAGAATTCTGCTAAGCACCACTAGATAGAAAATCAGACTTCAGGCAAGCTTTGAAAGCATGTATCAATCACACATGCCCTGTAACAATTTTATTACATGAAAGTCATTCATTTCAGGCCATGAGTTCCTTGGGTTTAAGGACCATGTCCAATTCATCTTCACAACAAGCAGTTTGATTGTGCAGGTGCTCAACTAGGATGCTCATCCCACGTTGCCTGACTGAACTGCCTGGAGTTTGAGGTATTCTTTTCCATTAACAGGAAAGGTCGTGCCCAAATTCAAGCACCTTGGGTCAAGCTGGGCTGCTAGTGTTCTTTGGTGTTCCTCTCAACAGCCACGTCTAACTCACAGGCTGCCTGGTAGCCATGGCTGGAAGCACCGTGTTTCTTCTGGGCATGGTCATTGCCAGGCTGTGCCCTCATCCAAGTGTACCTCTCTGCAGATGCCAAGAGAACCGGAGGTACTTCTGCTACGCACTGAAGCCCACAGTGAGCAATGCTGATATATGCCCCAAACCCACTGTCAGACAACAATTGTGTCTTTACATTACTCTATACTCTTTTACACAGCACCCATCACTGTGTAATGTGTATGCAGCACGTGCATGCACTCAGTGCTGTGCAGACCAATCAATAAGATGACCTTACAGGCAGAACTAAATATTGGTTGGGAGGGCATAAAGCTAGTTGACAAGACCTCAGTGATTAGGAGAAAAAAATTAACTCTGATGAACTTTAAATAGAACAGTTCTTTTCTTCTTTTTGCTTTGCTTGAAAGCCAGGAAATATTCAAGTTAATCAGAGGGATCAGAGAGCTAATTGTGAAATTGAAGAAGGAAGCATATTCCATTATGTCTGTTTAAATTGGAAACAGATCTGGTTGTCCTGTTCAGAAGAACAGATGCTATGTAAGAGCTGAATGTAGAGGTTCTTGAGGAAAATCTAGATAGGTTTTCTGGAGCAAGGATAAGCTGAAACAAATTCTAGGCAAACCAAGAAAGATTAAGGATCAGTTAGGACTCCTCAGGGCTTTGTGAAAACCCGTGTTTGATAAAGCAGTGTTTCAAAGAATTATAGCTATTTATAAAGATACATAACAATCTAAATATTTCCTTTGGGGGATAGTAGCAGGGATGGCAGAAATTAGCATAAAATAGGGTAGATTTATTAAAATAAACCTATATTTGAAATGTAGTCTTATCATCTATCAGTTATATGATTTTAGGCTGGCTGCATAATCTTTTAGAGTTTGAGCTATCCCATCTATAAAATGGAAGTAATAATGCCTAATCACTTGAAATCCTGCAAAAAAAAAATGAAATGTAGGTAATATGAATATCTGTCAGAAGGGCGTCTAGGTGGCTCAGTCAGTTAAGCATCCAACTCTTGATCTCAGCCCAGGGTCTTGATCTCAGGGTCGTGAGTTTAAGCCCCATATTGGGCTCCATGTGGGGCATGAAGCCTACTTTAAAGACATTAGCAGGTAAAACAATACTTTCATCATTTCAGGTGCCTGGGTGTCTTAGTTGGTTAAGTGTCCAACTCTCAATTTCAGCTCAGGTCTTGATCTCACAGCCCTGAGAGACCTGATCTCAGGGCTGTGAGATCAAGACCCTCACTGGGCTCTACACTGGGCGTGGAGCCTACTGAAGGAAAAAAAAAGAACGTATGTCAGAGACTAATGAGCCATGCATATCCATTTTATTTTCTTTTTCTCTCAGTGCACAGCCTCCCTCGTGGTTAGGTATTGACATATGACTGAGTTCTGGCCAAAAGAATAGAGGAGAGTAATGAGTACACTTCCCAGACTGGCTCTTAAACACCACTCTCCCCATCCATGACTTGTGTGCAGACAATGTGGAAGGCCTTGGAAGAGAGAATCACAAGATAGAAGGAACCCAGGTCCCTGGCTGCCTTCTGATTAGAAATAGTCACTTGGACTTTGTGAGAGTGAAATGCAGGCTGTTATTTAGATTTGGAACAGTTGGCTTTAACTTCATTTATTTTGTAAAAATATAAAATAATTTGTAAACATATTTCAAAACTACCACAAATCCCATTTATGCTCTAGGGACACTAAACCACCCATTGGTCCCTGAATTTGTGGCCATGCTTCTACACACTACCCTTTTCTTGCAGTGCATTGATACCACAAATTTACCTCCCAAATTTCTACTCACCATTTAAGATTCAGCTTAGATGCCATATGCATTATGACCTTTTACAGCCCCACGTTTAGAAGTAATGACAGGACCTTCTCTGTCCTGCCCATGGGCCTCTGTTTCAATTTCTCCTAGGTGACCTGAATACATATTTGTTGGTGGATAAACAGAGCAGAATAATAAAATCTCAGGTGTGAAAGTGACCTTAAGTGTTACTTAGAGCATCCTTTTTGAGTTTGTTTCTAATCATGTTCTTTTGTCCTCTGAATTTTCACTGTCTTGAAAATGGGAACCAGGTTTGATTTACCTCTATAACGATTCCCCACTCCACCCTTCCACTACCAGCTCTTCCAGCAGTGCTCTGGCTACAGCAGGCTTTCAAGGGAGGTTAGCAAAATGAACCAGCCTGCCTTCCTCAACACACACACACACACACACACACACACACACACACACACCCTCTGCATATGTTGGTAATATGCTGCTTTTCTATTAGCCAGGTAATATATGGTTTGAGGCAGGTTGGAGCAGTTGGAACAGATATCTCTAAATGCTGAAAGAGCATGAGATGCTCTTAATTCACCAGATACCATCAATCAGAATTAATGGTCTTTATCATGGCTACTGTCCAGCTAACAGCCACATTCCTGGAGAAGATCAATGCTGTTGTTCCAAACAGACAGGGTCACCCTTCTGCCCATCCTTTCAAACTCCTACTTCCCTTTCTCTTCTTCAAAAGCAAACTTTCTGGGCCACAGCAAATGGATTAACCAAGATCATTCTACTTATAGTAAGCATCAGAGCTCAAACAACTCACTGTTGAGCAGCTTTAATTTACAAACAAATTATGTTCCAAAAATTTTCAGTGGATATTTTGCAAGAGTGCCTAGTTGCACATATGGAACTCAAAGTTCCTTAGGTGACTCACAAAACACTGTTCAAGCAATGTCTTCAACATGCCAAATCTTTATAATGAAGATACAATGCCAGCAATTGAATATAATTGAAAAAAAAAAAGTGAATATAGTTTTTGAAACAACTTCTCCAGCATGCTGATGCTTGAAGGAAAAGCTAATTTAAGGAAGGAAAAATGAAGAAGTAGTAGCAGATTTTCGGGGTGCATTTACTAAAGACTTCTTGACCCTTCCCATGACTTTGAAGATTGATTTACCTGGTTCATTTTTATACCTAACTCTGATTGCCAACTCTGCACTTTTTTTTTTTTTAAAGGTATAGCCCTAGAATTCCAGCCCTCACAGACTTGGGAGTGGAAAATAATGTTACATTTCCTTTTTGTATTTAAATTGTGACCCCATGGACACCTACCAACCATGCTGCTACAAATGAATCTCCTTTAAAGCATCTCCCCAGTTGTTCCTGAGCAGTGACAGGTGCCTCTGAGCTTACAAACACTGCACAGCATTAGCCCTGCTTGCCTCTCCTACTGAGATTCCCAAGTGTCCACATCCACTGCTTGCAGAGATGGTTGGACCCCTCTGCCTGTAAGCCATAGGATAGCCGAGGTCCATACCAAACAGACAACCTCTGCATGTTTCCAAAACTTCCAAACCTTTCACTGGGCTCCATGATGAGGTAGAAGCCAACCCCCTTCCCTGACCTTGTACACACTCTTGGTTGCTCGTGCTTGGGGCCTCACGAGGCTTTTTTTTTTTTTTTTTATCAGTTCCAGCATAGCTTGGTCTCCAGGAGACAGCTTTGTTAGTGTGAAGCCCAAGAACTGTAGCATTCATCAGATTACTAATCAGACATGACTCTTCAGAGGATTACAAAATTTTTTTTCTTCAAGGGAATGAAAAGAGAAGATGAAAGGCAAGCTTTCCTAAGGATATTATAAGAGTCAGAAGGGGAGTGGAGAGGAAGAAGAGGATTTAAAGGGATGTGTGTCTTTGTGTGAGTGTCCTACTTGGCCATAGAGTGAGGTAGAGTCAAGCAAGTTACCATTAATTCATTCAGCAAATTTTAATTGAGCATCTAGTATGTGCCAGGCACTGTTTGTATCTCGAGAGCCAAGCAGTGAACAAAGTAGGCCAAGACCTCATCCTCAAGTAACCCACATGTTAGTAAGGGGAGGCAGGGCTCACAGAAATAAATAAATGGAGGGGTACCTGATTGGCTCAGTCAATTAAGCATCTGACTCTTGGTTTCACCTCAGGTCATGATCTTGGAGTCCTGAGATCAAGCCCCGTGTCAGGCTCCCCACTTAGCATGGGGTCTGCTTGAGATTCTCTCTCTCCCTCTCCCTTTGCCCTTCCCTACCACGCACTTGTGTTTGCTCTCTCTCAAGTAAGTAAGTAAATCCTAAAATCAATCAATCAATCAACCAATCAATCAATCTACATGATAATTTCAGGTATGACAAGTGCCGTGATGAAAAATGAAGCAGGATAAGGAGAATGACAGACTCATGTGGCATGCTGGTTTAGGTAGCTTGGTCAAGCAAGTCCTTAATGCTAAAGTTATGTTTGAGCAGAGATCTGAAGGAAATAAAGGTATAAGCCTGCAGGTGTCTAGAGAAAGAATGTTCTAGGTAGTGGGAATATAAGTGCAAAGCGCCTTAGATGGAAACACACTGGTGGACTTAAGGAACAGCTAGGGAGCCAGTGTGGCTGGTGGGGAAGGGGTAAAGGGTGGGACGTGAAGTTGGAACAAACCCCGGCCAGATGGCACAGGGTCTGTACGTGATGAGAAGCAAATGGAGAGAAGTAATAGGATGTGACATATGTTTTAATAGAACCACTCTGGGGGCAACTGGGTGGCTCAGTCAGTTAAACATCTGCCTTCAGCTCAGGTCATGATCCTGGGGTCCTGGGATCAAGCCCCATGTTTGGCTCCCCACTCAATGGGGAGTCTTTTTCTCCCTCTTTCTTTGCCCCTTCCCCTGCAAGCTCTTTCTTTTACAAATAAACAAAATCTTTAAAAAAAATAAATATAAAAGAACCACTCGGGATGCTTGGAAGACAACCAAATATAGTAGGGCAAGAGGGAGGCCGAGAGACCAGTTGGGGGGCTGTGGCAATCATTCAGGCTGGAGACAGTATTGGCTGTCCTCAGGTCACACTGGTGGCCAGGTCCCTGTGGATGGAGCACGCCTCTAAATAGCAATTGGGTGTGAATCTTGAATCTTGTCTTGGGGGTGTACTTTGAGGTGCAGCTCTCTAATTCCCATGTCTGACAGCAAGGAGGAGCTTACCTGGGATAGATATAATTGATTAAGAATATGGGACCGTCAAAGAGCCTCAGGAAAATCCCCAAATGGAATCTAAGACTCAGGCATCTCCTTGTAATTCTTTCTCCTTGTCTAAGGAACAGACAGGAGTTGTGGAAGACCATTAATCTTAAGGAAGGCATGCCAGAGTGCCTGCCTCAGTTTAGTTAGGATGTTTTCCACTTTGAGGAAGAGAAATCCCACTCAAACAAGCTTACACAGTGAAAAAACCCATCTCCCACAACGGGACATCCAGAGGTATTCTGTTTGCTTGCGTATTGTGGTATCAGTAGCTTCATAGGCAGTACCCACTCAGTATGAGGTCTGCTTGAGATTCTCTTCCTTTTCCCCCAACATGTAACTTGTAGTGCACTATGCAATACGCTTACTTATCATGTTTGTCAATATTGTCTTTCTTCTTCCATTAGAATTAACCTCCAAGAGGGCAGGGATTGTTGTTTTGTTCACTACATATCCTAAAAGCCTAGAATGGTGCCTGAAACCATGGAGGCACTTGATAAATATTTGTCAAATGAATGAGTAAAAGAATGATATCTTCCTTTGGGTTCCAAACGAGGCAAAAGGAGGGTCATGACGGCCCCAGAGTTTCTTTCCTGGGGCGGTAAGAAAAGAGTCAGGAAACTGCATTTCCTGGAACAGTTTCTCTGTGGCTGCCAAAGGTACAAGGCTGCAAACTGTAAACCATACCCCATGGTTCCCTAAGCACTGAAGGAGGAATGCCGGGTTCAAGATAGTTCCAATGATCTTCAGGCTTAACCAAGTGGCAGATGTCACTTGACAACATATTTGGGAAAGATTAAAGACTGTGTAGTCCCTCTGACTGGTCTCAGACTCTGAACTTTGTGTCTTGACCAGTAGCACCCTGACTTTGGTAGGCTCTACATGCATGGGAAAAAGAAGCACTTAGTGCCATTCCTTTGGGCCATAGAAGTAGTCAGTTCATTTTATTACAGCATCTGCTTATTAAGCCTCCCTTTCCTTGTTCTGCGCACCGTGAAAAGTGCTGGGCGAGGTGAGGGACACAATAACCAGGTTTAGTGAGGGGGCCAGTTTAGTATAGGAGACAAACATATAAATGGGAAATTACATCAAATGTTATAGGTGTGGTATTGGATACATATACCAGGCACAGTTGGAAGAAATGATTGACTCCATGTGGGAGGGAACAGACAAGACTACAGAGAGGCAGGGGATGCTTAAGTTTTGAAGGTGAATAGGAGTTTGCCAGGCAACCACGGAATAGGAGAAGGTACAGTGATGCTCCAGGGAGAGCAAAGAGCAAGAATAAAGATGTGGATGGTAGAAAGTAGAACTAAGATTGGTCATGTATTTCTGGAGTACAAAGTGCTGGGAGGGGACTGCTGGAAAGCTGGATGGAGGCCAGAGTAGCAACGCTTTGCTTAGATAAGGGACTTGGGGCTAATTTTAGTTGATGAGTTTTCATGAGAAGAGTGAGAGGATTCGATTTAGCTCCAACTGGAGTCAAAGGGAACCACTCACACTGAAGGAATAATAAAGCTTGGCCAGTTCCTACACTGCCCACCAGGTGGAGGAAGTGGGCCAGAACAGCTTGGTTGCTGGAGCGGGTGGGGGTGGGGAGGAGTTGGAGAAAGGGTGGGACAGGAGAAACCACAGGTAAGGGACTGTTTTTTTAAGGAGCAGGAAGCTTCTCAATCAGGTGCTCCTAACTCTGGAAATAACTGTATTGATTTTTTAAAATTCTCTAGAGAAAACCGGAAGTAACCTAAACATCCACATACAGAGGACCTGGGAAATATCACAAAGCATTCATATACTGGATTACTGAGAAGCCATTTAATGGAATGGGGTGGCTTCATGTGCACCTACGTGAAAAAAGTGAAAAAAGCGAATGGGAGAATAGCGCATAATATGATCCCTGCTGTGCAAATGTCTAGAAAGAGGATGACAAAATTGATATTAGTGGTAATTTCAAGAGAGAGAATTTCGGGGCTATTGATTGTGTGTGTGTGTGTATTTAGCCATTTTATTGAGGTATAATTGACATACAATAGCTGCGCATATTTAAAATATACAATTTAACACGTTTTGGCATACATGTACCCTATGAAGCCGTCACCACAGTCCCAACGAATATATTCATTGTCTTCAAAAGTTTCCTCCCATCCCCTCCCTATCACCCTTCCCTGTCCCCTATCTCAGGCAACCATTGATCTACTTTCTGTCATGAAAAGTTTGCATTTCCCAGAATTTTACATAAATGGAATCGTGTAATATGTCTTATTTTTGGTCTTGCTTCTTTCATTGAAGCACAATTAGAGATTCATCCACGTTGCTAAGAATATCAATAATTGATTCCTTTTAATTGCAGAATAGCATCACAATTGTATGGATGTATCACAATTTGCTTATCATTCATCTGGTGATGGACATTTGGATTGTGAATAGTTTTGGGCTATTCCCCCAAAAACAAAACAAAATAAAACTGCTAGGAACATTTGTGCACCAGTCTTTGTGTTTGCATATGCTTTCATTTCTCTTGTGTAAATACTTGAGAGTGGAATGTTTAGATCATATGAAAGGTGTAACTTTTTAAGAACCTGCAAAGTTGGTTTTCAAACTGGTTGTACCATCTTATATCCCACTAGCACTGTATGAACATTTCCATTTGTCTATATCCTTGCCAGTATCTGGCATGATCAGACTTCTAAATTTTAGCTCTTCTAATGGGTGACTTAAATTTTCATTTCTTTAATGATTAACAATGTACATTTTTCATGTACTTATTTGCCATTTGTAGATCTCTTTTGGTGAAGTGTTTATTCAAATTTTTGTGGACTATTGACATTTATATTTCACTTTATACTTCATAAAGTTTTAAATTTTACAGGGAGCCTATATCTCTTTCATTATGAAAAAAACTAATTTAAAACATCTCAACCCAGAGTACAGCAATAATTACGATTTGAACTTTAAACTTAATAGTAGTATATTATACTAGGGTAAAGTCAAATCCTTATTATGTCTTTAAAAGATGATACATTTGGTTTCCAGTTTCAAATTATTAGGAAAAGACCTCAAAACCATTATGATTCTTATTTCCACTTACTAATGCATTTGAGAGATACCATGAGTTTAGCCTCCAATGAACCTGGCTTCAAACTCCAGGCCTTCTGCTTATCAGCTGGGTGATCTTGGGCAAATTCTCAGAGCTTCAATTAAAAAAAAATAACATGTCACTTATCTCATAAGTTCATTTTGAGGATTAAATCTGGTATATTTAGCACAATAACTAGCATGTAAAATGTGTTCCACAAATTAGAACTTCTATGGCAAGCAGCTTGAGTATCTTGACAACCAGTTGTTCTATGCTCAGAATTCAAGCTAAGGCTAAAATAAAGCACAGTCACAGTATTTTGTAAAGGAACTGTTGAAACCAGTGTCAAGAGAGGCAACATCCTTTGTGATAACAGAGATCACCAGCCCTCCCCGCGATCCCTGTTTATTTTTAAAAGAATCTGAAAGAGCTCTGGTTTGTATTTGGTTGTGAAAGGGGGGAGGGAGAACAGGAAACAGGAAACTTAGGTTGAAAATGGACTTGATTGAACATTCAGCACATGTTGACTTGCTTTGGAGAGGCTTCAATATCCTCTGTTGTTCAACCCCCCAGATGGTCTTAGAGACGCTCATGGTACCCTGCATGTGGTGCAGAGTTAAAGGGCTGCATGTTCCACATTGGAGTTATGGTCAAGTTAGGGTTATTGAGTTAGTGTCAGTCATAAATTACTGTATATTGTGTAATGCAATGGAAAGAAACTTGGCAGCCACAGCTGAAGAGAAGCTTTTGGAAGGGAAATGAGAGGAATACCAGCTGAACTAATGGTGGCTAGAGAAAGGAACTCAGAACTTGAGACTCCTGCATGTCTGGCCTTGCATCTCTAAGAGGCCCAAATTTATAGGCTGCTCTATCCCCTTGAGCCCCATGGCTCTTTGCCTCCTCCTCTGTTAATAGCACCAATGGTCTGCTCTGGCAGCTACCTGTTCTGTAAACTACGTATTCTTAAGGAACTTATTAATCAAGTTCTTCAAGATTATTGCTTGTGTGTTTTTCCAAATTTGCATATCTTCAGCATCTGGCACAAAGCACGTTCTCAATTAATTGTATATATTTAAGTGTAATAGAGGAAGATAAAATGTTTGCTGTCCACCAACACAACAGTCCAAGAAGAATGGATTAGTTTTCCGTGAAAGGTCCTATCGACCAGCTGGGCACCTGGAAAGGTCAGGAGCTGAGTCTGGAGGTTGGGGCCTCAATGAACAGGATAGCTGTGCATTACAGAGAGAAGAGTTGGGAGTAGGATGCAGGCTGAGGGTGGGGTAGGAAAGCACTAGGGAGGCAGGGAAGGAGGGAGGGAGAGGATTAAATGAGATAGTCATAGAGCAAAGCAGCCAATAAATAATGCTTCTCAGGGCCTGGTAGCCAAAGGGTTTGTTTTGTTTTGTTTTCTCAGGGATATTTAATATTCACGTTGAAGTTGTTTGAGTTTCAATGGTGTAAACCTCTCTTTGCCCTCCAATATCCTTGATAAAGTGTACCTGGTCGGATGGCCTTGTTGTGTGGGTTCATTGTAAAAACCAAGGGAGGGGCTGATTTTCTATCTGGGTCAAGGGCAGAAAAGTGAGACTGTTTCCTGAATGAACTGGGTCAGTGGAACCAAGAGTTGGAGGCAGCTGCAGCCATGACAAAGTAAGCTTATGAAAGTAAGAGGAAATCTTGGGGAAGGCTTTCCAACTTCCCTTAGGACATGAATTTGGGAGTCCTGGCTTGGTTTCTCTTATGGTGCAGAGAGATCATGGCTGAAGTGTACTGTGCAAGTGAGGAAGAAAAGAACCAGAGTGAGGAGAAGGTGCCCTTCCTTCCCTTAGGCTTTCTGATCTATCTGAGGGTGTAACTGCTAGCCACGAAAAGATCGCCAACAGTGCAGGACAGCCTATGACCTTGTGGGAGTCAACGTCAGGGTTAAGAGTTTAGGCACAGGAAGCAGAAGTTTCTCACAAAACAGGTAGGCCTTGAATTGGCCTTGAGGGATGAATCTCCAGCTTAGAAAAGTTTAATATCTGTATTTATATATAGCTATATGTAAAATATTTACCTATTTTCTTCTCTTATTGAGGAGAGTGGAGTGGACATCAAACAGACCAGGCTCTAAACCCTGGCTATCTGCTGTGTGACTTGGGGTGAGATACTTAAGTTATCTGAGCCTTGATTTCTCCATTCGTAAATTGGAGTAAATGAAAGTACCCACCTTGGGGGGTCGCAGGGAGATTTAAGTAAGATAATCTGTGCAAAGTTCTCTGGATAGGGCCTGGCGTAAGACAAACACTGAGCAACACTCACTAAGTCATATCCATTTTTATGTAAGATGGTTGAACACAGCTTGGAAAATACAGAGAAAAGCAGAACTAAAAGCCTTCAGTAGTTTCACCACCCAAACCAGAAAACCACAGTTAAAACCTGGGACCATACTTTTGTAGTTTTTTATTGGTGCAGAGCATGGTTTGACCTTTTTTCTTTCTGGGATTGCCATTCTGAATATAAAAGTTAAATCTTAATTTTTACTTAGTTAACATATGATTTTTTTCTGTCTTATTATAATCCCTTCAAAACATTTTTTGATGACTGTGATACATTATAATGTTGTATTATAATTCACTTAGTCATTCTCTTATGGTTAGACATTTGTGTGGATCCCAGGCTTTTCTCCCCCTCCTCCCTATTCTGAATACAAGTCAGTATATAAACCCTTTCTTTTGTTTTATATTATTTCATTTTTTTAAAAGATTCTATTTGTTTATTCATGAGAGACACAGAGGGAGAGAGAGGCAGAGACACAGGCAGAGGGAGAAGCAGGCTCCCTGCGGGGAGCCTAATAGGGAACTTGATCCCAGGACCCCAGGATCACACCCTGAACCTGAGGCAGATGCTCAACCACTGAGCCACCCAGGTGCTCCTGTTTTGTATTATTTCTTTAGAAATGATTCTTAGACATAAGATCACTCATGTAGCCTTAAGGTATCAACAGTTGTGATCCTCCCACTTACTGTCAAAAGAATCCTGCGGACACCTGGAGGAGGGGCTTTCCTCTGTGGCCTCTTCCCTTGGATCCTTCTTTTTTGCCTCTTTTCTACGATGGGGCATGGGATAACCAGAGGCATGGGAACATTGTTGGATCATCTTTGCCAGTGGGCAGAGGCACCAGGCAGAAAGAAGTCTGGAGGTGGGTGTAGTGTCTCTTGTTTCGGCCAATCTGTTGAATGTAGTCTGAGAGAAAAGCTGACCCAGAGCGTGGACGCCTGGAAGAGGTCTGGGCATACTGTATATTTTTTTTACTCTCTTTTCTCCCCAGTGGCAAGCAGGCTTGGGACGACACACTGCACCCCCTCCTGCCGGGGCTTCTGGCTAGGTTCAGAGGCAAACATATTTTCTCTTGGGATCTCTTTCTCTGTGGCTGCATCTCATCCAGCATGGATGGATATGCACCATGTCACCTTTCCTTGCAAAATAACTTACCCAATATCCAGGTCAGTGGAAAAGGCTGCTCTCCTAAGTGTCCAGCTATGATCCTTGCAGAACAGCTTCATGCATAGCCTAAAGCCCAGTTAAAAATAAAACTCCCTGTGGCTTTGGTCTCTCTTGGGGACCACCTGGGGAGGGTTTTTCATTTATAAACTGGAGATAAAAGTCTCAGGTAGGATTTGGGTCTCAGCAACCCTGGCTGCATTGTCCAACATTCTCTGAATTGCTAGTGACAGAAATCCAGTACAGGTACCTTAAGGAAAGTGGTGTGCTGGTAAGTGTTTAACAACTGGCTCTTTGGGGGGGAGAGGGGTGTTGGGGGCAAGGGTAAAAGCCCTGATTTGCAATGTTTTCAGATTTCCTTGGGCTAGAAACTGAGGCTATAGAGTAGGTATCTCTATCAGGGCTAATTTCAAGCTCCAACTGGTTAACACCCAGTTCCTGAGAAGGTCACAACAGGTTTTCACAAACCAGAAGGAGCCTAGTCTGGTACACTCAGGGTGGAAGAGACAATCAGCTCAGGTCATCAACTACACACAGAAAATGACCTCAGGGGGATCTCTGGGTGGCTCAGTGGTTTGGCGCCTGCCTTTGGCCTAGGGCACGGTCTTGGAGTCCCGGGATCGAGTCCCGCATCAGGTTCCTTCCATGGAGCCTGCTTCTCCCTCTGCCTATGTCTCTGCCTCTCTTTCTCTGTGTCTCTCATGAATAAATAAATAAAATCTTGGAAAAAAGAAAAGAAAATGACCGCGGGAATGATGGGGATCAGGGAGTCTAATGCCAACAGGATTCTCTGCAAAACAACTTTTTTTTTTTTCTATTACAGATATACTCTCTCCATGTTTTCAAGAGACACAACTACTGGCAGTTTCTAGAATCCTGTCCTTCACTGATTCACAACCAGAGAAAAAAGGGGGCTTCTCTTCCAGACAGGGCTGGTTTGAAGAAGCCCAGTGAAGGTTGACCAGGGTAGGCATGTTGTTTGAGAATTGTGGGTTCTGTTAGAAGGGGGGGTTCAGTTGCTGGGCACACAAAACCAATAATTCCCATTACACTAACCATCTGGATACCATTGGAACCTGGCTCCTATTTCTACTAGCCTTCAAAGTGGCTGAATCAATGATAGCATGAAGAAGCTGTTTCACCCTACCTGCCTTACCATTATATTTTATAATTTTTTAAATTTATTTTTATTTATTTATTTTAAAGATTTTATTTACTTATTCATCACACACACACACACACACACACACACACACATAGAGAGAGGCAGAGACACAGGCAGAGGGAGAAGGCTCCATGCAGGGAGCCTGATGTGGGACTTGATCCTGGGGCTCCAGGATCACGCCCTGGGCTGAAGGCGGCACTAAACCCCTGAGCCACCCGGGCTGCCCTATAAATTTTTTTTTTTTTTTTAAATCTCAGCTCATTTCTTAGATACAAATAAGAACCCATCAGGTCTTTTCTCCCTTCTTCTTCTTGAATGAGCCTTTGGCCCTGCTTCATAGCCTTTGGGATGAACAGATGCAAGACATTTCCAGAGAAAACATGCAAATATATGTCAGGATGAGAAATGAAAAGAAGTTCAAGTGTCTGTTAGTTTCAGAGGTTTCAGACACCTTCAGAGAGGCTGTACCTTTTTGGATAGGAACCCTCCTTTCTTAGAGAAATGGAAAGAAGCTTTGAACAACACAAAGGCCTTGCCTTCATAAGCTTGGCAGAGGCAAAATCTGACTTTACTCTAGGCCTTTTCGGCTCAGTAGCAAAGAGAATCCCAGGTCCTGGGCCGCTTAGCTTGTAAACCAAGCACAGCTATTGTGAAAATCATGCAGGCAGAGTCACTTTTATGAAAGAAAATTCTCACGCAAATCTGTTTACAGAGCAAAGAATCTCCTTTCTCCAGAATGGAAAATGCCATTACTTCTCAGAAGATCCACCTGCCTTAATTTCATGTCATTGGTATTAATTCAGCAGTTTGACAAATATTTATTGATATCACTTCTGTTTGACAAGTACTTTGGAACTGGCCTCTACACCGTATTGAAAACTGGTTTTCTGTGCCGACCTGCATACAAGTTGACACCAAATATTTATTTTTTGGGTGCTAATCTTCAGTCCTTGGAGGAATGCTAATGAGAATGCTAATCCGTATTCTTTGGAGGTCACTCATCCAAGGCACAGGATGAGTGGACAGGGAGAGGAGTTTGGAATCAGAAGCATGTGTCTCACACCTGGACTCTCGATGGGGACAAGCTATGTGACTTTAAGACAATGGCTAAAACACCCTGGGCCCATGCCTTACTTTTCTCTAAAATGAGAATGTCTTCCTTACTCTTAAGGTAGTGTTCTCTTTCTGGGAGAGCAGATGTGGTGGGTGGAAAGAAGACACACCTTATTTATTTTAGAAGAGAGAAACTTGCATGGTATCAGAGAAGAAAGAGAAAGAGGCCAGCCTGCCCATGGGGAGGGTGTGTTTGGGAACAAGAGGTGACCCTGGGTCAGTGGAGGAAGGGCCTTGCTGCTTGGTATACGGGTCACACACCAAAAGCCCAGGCTTTGAGATGTGGTCTTGGAAGTCTCTGCATGGTGGAGGGGCTTGAGCAGCGGGGTGGGAGATGAGTACGCCAACAGTCACGGAGCAACGGAGTTGAAAGCTTTCTCTGAGTGCTTGTCCTTGCCTTCGCTTCTGACAAATAGGTCAAAAGAAGGGTGCTATTTCTTACATTTGAAGAACAACAGGACCTAGGCTTATTGGAGCAAGAGGGCCTTAAGTCATTAAAGATCTGCCTAAGAGACTTAATATCTCCTGGCAGACAGAGGTTCAGAGAGGAGTTCATTAGTTTCTTACTGACTCAATCTCTTCCACAGGCTGGACAGATCTCCTGAATTACTGTGATAATCACTGTGTTTGAAAGCTTCCTGATGAGCACCTAGTGGCCTCACTCTCATCCACCCCTTTCTAGGGGAAATCTTGTCCCAGGCTGAGCTGGGTTGTAAACAGCAGGACCCTAGTTCTGCCTGCTGGGTCCCAGGTAACAGCCCAAAGCTGATAAGCCCAGCACATGCTGCTCCCCTCTGGGGGTCCCTATGAAATGAAGGTGCCTAGGACTGATCAGAATTCACAGGATCTGAACTGCTGGACTCCCCTCTTTACATTTTTGAAGGTTGAGGGGAATTCAATCAGAGCAATATAGTACTGCATTTACATACAATTCTGGTATCATTTTGGGACCTAAGATTTTCAGAGCGAAAGGCCAATGCAAGGAAACAGTAAGTCTCCAGTGCAGTTAAACATCGAGAGATAACCAGATGTTAATGGTTAGGGACCCAGCCTACACAGGTCAGCGAGATTCAGTTCACCAGGCAGTTACTGAGCTCTTACTAGGCACGGGATCTTGGGCTGGATACTGGTGGAGGTGGTGGTGGTGGGAGAATGCAGAGATAACAGTGGTAATGACAATGAGGAAAACAGTAGCATGTGCTGAGCGCTGACTGTGTGCCAGGCATTGTGCTCATTTGTTTATTCCCTATGTAGTAGGAGCTCCATAAACACTTGGTGAACTACTCACTCGTCTCAGCTACACTGGCCTTCCCTCTGCTCCTCAGATGCACCTCAGGGCCTTTGCATTCATTCTTTTTTCTACCTGGAAGGCTCTTTTTCCAGATATTTGCATGGCAAGCTCCCATACCTCCTTGAGGTCTTTACTCCAATGTCACCCTCTCAGTGAGGTCTCCTTGACCATCTAAGCTAAAATAGCAATCCCAATCCCAAAGCCTTCCTTTCCCTTAGCACAGTCTAACATACTGACGTGCTATAGCCTGGTGTCCCTTGCTGGTATGAGAGCTCCACGAGACAGGGATTTTGAACTGCTTGTTCATTGCTGTAGCCCCCTTGCCTAGGTCAGACGCTCAGATTTGTTCAATGTGTGAATCAAGTGAAAATCATACTTTCTGGGTCAGTTGCCCATGCAACAATAAGCTCTAAGGATAGCACGGTGAGCGCGGTGAAATGAAGCCCAAGAGGTTTTGCCCTCTAGAGATCCGTGGCCTGGCGGTTTTGCCCTCTAGAGATCCGTGGATATTACCCTAATTACATAATGATCTCCCTTCTGCTGAAACAGAGCATGCTGGGTGCTTTACTGATACTTCTTTCACTGAAATCTTACCACAGTTCTAGGCCATTGGTGGTACTGTAAGACAAAGTTTATGGATGCTATTTTAGTTTTTTCTAGTGCTGAAAATATCCAGCAAGGCTCTGAACTATAGAGGGGCTGGCTTTATTTAGTTGGCACACATTAATGGTAATTATGTATATGAAGCTTACAGTTATCCTGGTCTCTTTTGTATTTGTTATCTCCCATGAATCCTGCAAAGTATCTATCCATATTCCTCTATAAATGAAGAAACTGAGGACCAGAGAAGTTAGATATATATTTTAAAAGATTTTATTTATTTATTCATGAGAGACACAGAAAGAGAGAGAGGCAGAGACACAGGCGAGGGAGAAGCAGGCTCCATGCAGGGAGCCCGATGTGGGACTCGATCCTGGGACTCCAGGATTACGCCCTGGGCCAAAGGTGGTGCTAAACCACTAAGCCACCCAAGGATCCCCAAGAAGTTAGATATCTTTCCAGAACCACACAGCCTAGTAAGTCTTCCAGATAGGACCAAATCCAGTCCGTATCCTTACCACTCTCATTCTGAAGAGGCACTCAAATGATGGAGGGACTGAAGAGGTGAGGGCACAGGTGGTCAGGGACTAGATTTTTCTGGAAGGAGGCTGCTGGGGCTGGGGAGAAGAGCTTGAATGAACAAAGAGCAAAGGCTTGCAGGTGGCTGTGGGGCAGGGGGGGTGTATTCCCACACCCTCATCACACACACACACACACACACACACCTGGTCATTGTGCTCTGACTGTGATAAAGAGGTGTGGGCGATTTCTTGAGCAGAGCTGGGGCAGGAGTGAAAATGCTCTTGGTGGAGCAGGATTTTTACAGCAACTTCTCTATCCCATTCACTAAACCATGCACCTCTTGTGTTTATTTGGTTAAATTAGCAACACGTTTGTTACATGCTATCTGAACCTATCATAAAACATTGCATTTCCACATTTTACCCACTTCTACTAAACGTTCAAAACTTTGAGACTTTCCTAATAATCTATCACCTAAAGAGTGCGTACTCTGACAGTGAGGGATGCTGAAAATCAAAGAGTATTGTATGTCACATACTGTTGTATCCACGTAATTATCCATCCATCCATCCATCCATCCATCCATCCATCCATCCATCCATCCATCATGTTTTGAGTGCCTCCCACAATCTGGGCAAACTGCCTAGCACTAGGGATAAGAAAAGGAGTCGATCAGTCTTTAGCCGCAAAGGTCTAGTGTAGATGACAGTACATGAACAGGCAATCACAATACACCCTGGTAGATGCTATGATCGTGGGGGTTGCGACAGCACCAGGGAGGGACATCTTATCCAGGTTGGGGTGGGGGCATGAAAAGGGTCAAGGAAGCTGAATTACTTAGAGAATATGGCAAATTAGGGCAACTGAAGGAAGGCTACACTGAGTAGGAAGGGATTTGAGGGAGAAATGAAGCTAGGGAGAGAAGCAGGGGTCAGATTGTGAAAATTTTTAAAATATATACATTTCTTCTATTTTTAAATTTTCCTATAGCACACCCAAGGAGTGAAACGTGTCCACCAGAAGCATGATGAGAGGGAGCAGTTGTAGAGGTGAATTGCCAGTGTCAGGGTGAGAGATAGCCCTGTCCTTCCTGTTTGAGACTCATGATGCTCATTAAACCTCTAGATTTTATCAGAAGGCCTTGGATAAATTATCCCATCAGACTAGGTTTGTTTTCTTACCTGTCTATACACTCATGTGCTAATTGGGAGTGTGAGCACTCAGATCCTAACTCCCTAGATTCTAGTCTTGACTCCTACCATTCTCAAGTTGTATCATCTTGTACAAGTTGTCTACTCTTGCCTATAAACTGGATCAGTACTACTGTGGTGCCTCCATTAAAAGCTCATTGAGGATGGAAGTAATCATCCTCTTGGTCATCCCCATCCCCATCATCATCGCCATCATTCCCAGTATCATGATGATGATACTGAAATTCTAGGTCATTCTTCACTGAGGGTCCTACCCTCACTGCCCTCCTGCCCCCCACCTTGTGGTCTTCTTATGAGAGGGAAGGCCCTATGTAGAGGGATTTCATTCATGTGAAATTCATAACATTTACTGAGCTCCTACTATGTGCCAGACATGATGTTCTAGGTGCTAGGGAATACAAGAGTGAGCTAAATAAAGTTTCCAGGCATGCAACTTACTAATGAGAAGAGACAGATAATAATAATTAAATAAGCAAATACATAGTTTGTTAGAGAAAAATGAAGCAGAAGAGACAGTGTCTCGGCTTGTGCAGTTGTTATCTTCTATGAGATGGTCAAGGATGAGCTCACCTAAAGGTGACAATTGAAATGAGGATGTGGAGGACCTGGGGGTGAAGTTCATCGAACACAGAAATTACGAAAGGCCAGAGGTGGGACATACCTGATGTATTGAGGAGCAATAAGGAGGTTGGTGTGGCTGCATGTCAGTGATCTAGGGGGTAAGAGGGGCTAGCATCAGAGAGGCAGCAGCAGGCCATATCATGGGGCCTGTGGAGATCATTGTAAAAACTTTGCCTTTGACTCCATCTGACTTGAAAAGTCACTGGGGGGTTTTAGAGAGAAGTGTGACATGACGTGCCTTAACTTTTTAGGGACTGCTCTGGCTTTTGGATTGAAGACAGACCACAGGGAGCAAGTCACTTAGCAGGGAGGCCAGTGTGAGCTGGCAGTGACTTGGAGCGGTGGCAGTGGTGCAGATGGCTAGAAATGGGAAGTACTGGATAGATTTTGCAGGTAAAGCCCACAGGGTTTGCTAATACGTGCATTGGTCGTGGGGGTGGGTTGGGGATGGGTAAGAGAAAACACAGAGTCTAGGAGGCTTCCTGAACAACTGGATGGATGTTACTGTTGGAATGGGCAGACCAAGAGGAGCAGCGGTGGAGGAGAAAATCACTTGAATGTTCACATTGCTTCTGCAAGGGAAGTACCTTGGCTATGTTCCATAAAAACTGGGGCTGAGTGAGGGGAAGCTCGTGGTTTATAAGCCACATATGGTGCTGTGAGCTCTGAGAAAGGAATCCCCTACTGCACAGAGAGGCAGTATTTGGAGTTGGGGAGGTCCCGGGGGAGGGAACCACTGAGACTGTGCCCCAGCACTCCAGAGCCAAATACAAAGAAGGCCCCCACTTCTAACATACACCCTGTTTGCTGGGCATTTGGGACCATGTCTTGGCCTCTGAGGGGGTCAACCTGGCACTGAGAAGCAATCAATAGTAAGTAATAGGGGCTTTCTTAGGCACTCCAACAGAAATACAGAAACCCAGAAGGGCTGCAGGCCTACAAATCTCTTTCTTATAATTTATGTTCTGCACAGACTGAGCATGTTCAGAAGTGTCTTCACACAAGCTGAGGGAGAGGAAGAGATGTCTCCAGCTCTTCCTCTTTTCCACCCACATTTCCTGACCATCTAATACACTTGAGGGGGGGAAGAGGAGGACAAGGGATAGAGGTGAAAAAAATCAGGGGGAAAAGCAGGGAAACCTCCTGCCCATGCATGCAGTGCTGACTGAGATGATGGGCTAGAGGAATGGAAATCCCCCAGCACCACTGCTGCCTTCCTGGCCTAGAGGATGTACCTCCTAGACCAGGCACCCAAGCCCCCTTGGGGTAGCCAAACTCCACAGTGGAACCACGCTTCAGAGGAAACACTGCCCGCTTTCTCAGGTAAAACACATCAGAGCCTGTGGTCTCTAAGCCACATATGGTGCCGGGAGTGCCAAGAAACAATGATGAAAGAAAATGGTTGAAATCTAGACATAGAAGCTCTGTGCCGCTCTGCTTTTGCTCGGAGACTTGGCAAGTTATATTAGCTGCCCGCTATTCATTGAGCCCTGCTCTGTGCCCTGTATCCTGCACTGTCTCTAGGTGAGGTAGTTCTTATCACCCACCTCTCACAGATGAAGACACAGAGGTTCAGAGAGGTCACACTCTCCAGTCCATCACTGGAAGCTAAATTTGAACCCACAGAGGTCTATTTTGGAGGCTGGGTCTTAACCATTAGACTTCACAACCTCCCAGAGGAAAGGGTCAAGAGGGAAACGCTGAATATGGCAACACTCCCCTCCCCCACCTGTTGTTCTCCCCATGCTCAGCAGAGGCAGAAAATTGAGAAACCTTCCATGCTTTCTGGCCTAAGGTCTGTATCAACTTTAAAAAAACGTTAAGGTTTAATTATTTCAGATACCAGGGGTGACAATTTTTCTCTAGGAAATAGATTAATAGAAAAAGAAAGGTCTTTAGAGATGCAGAAGAGCTGACCTTGAACTCCAGAGAAAGTGCACTCCTCAAAGGTCACAGGTTGGTGGCAAATCCTTAGTTAAAAGGGCAGTGCTCTTGCCTCCCAGGTCGGAGTGTCAGGGGGCTCGGTTGGGGGCAAAGCTGCATTGCAGGTTATCACTGCCTTGACAGATGACTGCCTGCAGGAGGATGACACAAGCTGAACTCGGCCAGACAGTTTTTAAACAAGGCTCTTCTAGCACCTTCTGATGAGTTAGTCTCTGCCATCTCCTCCCCCGCCCCCCCCCCCCCCAGGTCTGTGTTCTTTTGAACTAGAAGATTCCTAATATTTCTCCTTGTATTTAGCTGGAGTGGATCCTCCTCTCTGTCTGGGGCAGACGGTTGTATTTCTAGTTCAGAACCTGCTGTAATTGACTCTGGCCTCCCACACTAAAGTGACTCTTCTGCCTGCCTGGTGGCTTCTACCGACTTCTGTGACCTGGACCCATTCCACCCAGTTCATCTTTTTCTTCCCTAGGTCGTGACATGTACTACTTCTTGTCAGACTGGAGTCCTGGGCTCACCCTATTTCTGCCACAGAAATATCCTCCCTGCTCTCCTCCTGTGCAAACCCATTCTTCAAGACGTTGCTCAGACCTTCATGCCCCAGATTTCCCCATGCACTACAGCCCTGTGATGTGCTTGCCAAGCTCCCTTTGCATTTATTTTCTCAAGTACATAATTTGGCCCTCAACATGGTTTCTGCACATTCCTCTAAATGTAACACAGACCCCGGAAGGCAGACCCCACGTGTTTATTGGTTCACTAGAGATTTTTAAAAGCACCTTATATGGTGAGATACAAAGAGAAATTTAAGTGATGGTTGCTTCTTGTCCTTAGAGGAGGAGGCTAGTACTTCATAGACATCTGTCTGGCCCTCAGTGGACCCTTCACAAAGGTTTGTTATATTGAACTAACATATAGGATGCCCCTTACTGCAACCATCTGCTGTCTCTAAGTGTCATGAGAGGTGGTAATATAGGGAAGGCATCATGACAGAAGAGGTGTTTGAACTGGGCCTTAAGGACAAGGAGTTATTTTAAAAACAGAATTGGCAGAAGAAGGAGCGTTCCTGCAGCCCACTGTCAGGCACACACTGCCAGGCACCGCACATTAGGTTCAGGGGGAAGCACTGGAATCCCTGGGCGGCACCAACTAGCCTTAGTGGGAGTGTGCAGCTGCTCAGCTTCCCTGCCCTCTCTCCTTTCCTGCCCACTCCAATCGCGGTTCAAGTCATAGCTGTGTGACCTGGAGCCAATTAGTTGGGGTGGGGGCTCATGTTCCTTCCAGTAAAATGGATAAAATAATCCTGCCTTCCAAGGTTTTTGTGAGGTTTGAAGAACATAGAACATATTTAAGTTGCTAAATGCAGAGCATGGCGATCTATTTCCTTCTGCCCTAGTAGGGGTGACACCCCACTGCGCGTCCCTCTCCCTGTGACCCCGCAGGTCTCCCAGCACACAGCACCGACCTTCCGGAGGGGCTGGGGCCAGACTGCAAGGCCCCTAAAGAGAAAGTGGGGCTGAAAGAGCTTCAGAAAAAAAAGTAAACAGCATTGACAGTGGACTGACCGGGCTAAGGGGGATGCTCAATAAATGTGTTTCCTTGAATAGATTTTCCGCAGCCAGAGAATCTTTGCTGACTCTCCCTCAACAGGCCTCCCGGAGCCAACTGAGTTCTCGACAGCTCGGTCTGCCTCCGCCTTCAAACCCCAGGAAAGAGTCAGGGCCCAACTCCGGCCAGCTTGGGGGTGGGGTGGGATTTCCCCAAGTCCCAGGAGGAAAGATGTGGGGGTGGTCCGGCTCCCACCTCCTTACCCCACTCCCAGGGGCAGGGCTCTTGGGCGCCCCCCCCATCTTCTCGCTCTCAATAGATCAAAAGGAGGGGGACTCGAATTTGGCCGACAGCAAAAGCTCAACCCCAGCTCTCCTCCCTCAGAGGCGCCCGGCCACCCCCACTCGGCCACCCCCACTCGTAGCCGGCTCGGTCGCCAGCTCCGGCCCCCACCGACCCGGCTCTGCGCCCCTCCCCGTGGCCACCTCGACTCCGGGCCAGCTGCCCTCCCTACTTCGGGCGCCTCCTGCTCCCTCCCACTCGGCCACTTCAGACGCCTGCCCCTGCCTCGTAGATCCCCCTGGGACACCCTCCTCGCCACCTCGGGGCCGTGGACCCGCTGGGACGCCCTCCCCCAACCTCCCCCCACCTCCCCCCCACCCCAGCTGTCTCAGACCGCACTCGGCCACCACCTTCCACTGGGCTCCCCCCACCCCCGCCTCTAGGCCCCGCGGCCCCCGCTAGGACACCCCCCGTCCCCCCGGGCCCCGCTGGGACGCCCTCCCCCCGCTGGGACCCCCCCGGGACACCCCCCCCGGGCCCCCGCTGGGACACCACCCCCGTCCCCCCCCCCGGGCCCCGCTGGGACGCCCTCCCCCCGCTGGGACACCACCCCCGTTCCCCCCCCCCCCCCGGCCCCGCTGGGACGCCCTCCCCCCGCTGGGACCCCCCCCCCGGGACACCCCACCCCCCGGGCCCCGCGGCCCCCGCTGGGACACCACCCCCGTCTCCCCCCCTCTCCCCCCCGGGCCCCCGCTGGGACGCCCGCCCCCCGCTGGGACACCACCCCCGTCCCCCCCCCCCCGGGCCCCGCTGGGACACCCTCCCCCCGCTGGGACACCCCCCCCCGGGACCCCCCCCCCCGGGACCCGCGGCCCCCGCTGGGACACCACCCCCGTTCCCCACCCCACCCCCCCGGCCCCGCTGGGACGCCCTCCCCCCGCTGGGACACCCCCCCTCCCCGCCCCCAGGCCCCGTGGATCCCGCTGGGACACCCCCCCCCCGCTGGGACCCCCCCCGGGCCCCGCGGCCCCTCTGGGACGCCCTCCCCCCCCTCCCGCCGCCTCAGCCCGCCCCCCGCCGCCGCCCTCCCCTCGGCGCCCCCTCCCCCGGCCTCGACCAGCCTGGGACGCCCCCAGCCGGTCCGCGTGGACCCCGCGGCGCCCGCCCCCTCCCGCGGGTCGCGGCGGCGGGGGAGGGGCCCGGCGGCCCAGCGTGCGTGGCAGGCCCTGCCGGCTCGGTCTCCGGCCGCCCTTCCCGGGAGGCGGGGTCGGCGCGGCGGCGGCGGCGGCGGCGGCGGCAGGCCCCCTCCTCCTTCCTGCCTGGTCCGGCCTCCTTCCTCGCCGCCCGCCGCTCGCCCGCTCTCTCGGCCGCTCCGACGCCGGCAGCGCCCGCGTGCCGCTCGCCCAGCCCCGGGGGAGCCCGAGGAAGTTTCCGGGCCGCGTGCCCCGCTCGCTCGCTCGCCCCGCAGCCCGCCGCTCACCCGCCGCGCCCGCCATGCCCGCGGCCAAACAAAGGGGCTCCAAGGGCGGCCACGGCGCCGCGAGCCCCGCGGAGAAGGGCGCCCACCCGTCGGGCGGCGCGGATGACGTGGCGAAGAAGCCGCCGCCGGCGCCGCAGCAGCAGCAGCAGCAGCCGCCGCCGCCCGCGCCGCACCCGCCGCAGCAGCCGCCGCAGCATCCGCAGAACCAGGCGCACGGCAAGGGCGGCCACCGCGGCGGCAAGTCCTCCTCCTCCTCCGCCGCCGCCGCCGCCGCCGCCGCCGCCGCCGCCTCCTCGGCGTCCTGCTCGCGCAGGCTCGGCCGCGCGCTCAACTTTCTCTTCTACCTCGCCCTGGCGGCGGCGGCCGGCTTCTCCGGCTGGTGCGTCCACCACGTCCTGGAGGAGGTCCAGCAGGTCCGGCACGGCCACCAGCTCTTCTCCCGGCAGAGGGAGGAGCTGGGCCAGGGCTTGCAGGGCGTCGAGCAGAAGGTGGGTCCCCCGGCTCCCCCGCCCGCGGCCCCGCCGCCCTGGCCCGCCCCGGAGCCCCCGGGGCCCGGCGGCCCCCGGACCCCTTTGTTAATGGCCGCGGAGGACCGGCCCGGGGCTGGGCCGCCGCGAGGATGGGTCGGGCCGGCCGGCCAGGGTGGGCCAAGGGCCTGTCACAGGGCATTAGCGGTGGCCTGTAAGGAAGCCGCCCGGCCCTGGGAGCCCATTCTTTTTGGATTAGGAACCGCCGAATGGGCAGCGTCGTGTGAAAGGGAGGTCGGAAGGGACCTCGGCGCATCCCCGGGAGCCCGGGCAAGGCAAGGCCGCACCTGGGCTGCCCCGCGGGAGACCCCTGAGCTACGCTTTAGTAGATCCCGATGCTGGAGGAGGAAACGCAAGTAATCCTACTCATTGGCCAAGTTCAAATGAAATATTCCCTAGCTTCTGGCCGCCTGTCTGCTAGCGGACCAGTGTCCCCATGTGGGCCTTTGAAGTAATGTGCCAGCTCTAGAGGAAAGGCCCCAGATACTGGAGGGTACTGGTGAGTAATACCGCAAGGCACATTTGCAAGATGTGAAGAGGGCTTACTCACTATCTAATCATCACAGCAACCCTGGTGGGGAGGGAGCGGTCGTGGCAGTTTTGACTCCATTTTCCAGGCCAGAAGATTGAGGTTCACAGAGATTAAGTGAATTGATAAAGACCCAGGCTGGTGAGACAGACTGTCTAGGCCGCTGCCAGGTTTGGGGTCCCCAGAGGCCTCTCTCAGGTATGGATGGACCCAGCTTTCCCCAGAGCCTCTTCAATTCCACCCTGTCTGTTTTTTTTCCACACCAAGTGCAGCCCCTTCACTCTCACCACTCCTCCTCCGGCCTCCACTAATATTATTGCTCAATGAAACTTGGTTGTATGATAGAAACAAAAAATCCCGCCACCACTTCTGAGCCCGGAACTGCTGCCTCCTTTTCCCAGCATGCTGCCTGCCCTGCCAAGTTTCTATCGACTTTTGTGGAGTGTGCAGGACTAGGAATTTCCTCTTAAGACTGGCAGAGCAACTGGAATGAGTCAGCCTGCTCTGTGCTGCAGGCCAAGGGAGGTGGCTTTTCTAAGGGAATTGAGTAGGCACTGCTGCTTTGCCTATCCTGATGTTAAATCATTCTTAAGAAGCAGACAGACTGCTGGAGTATATAACCACTAGCCTCTCATTTCCCATCTTTCATCCACCCAGTTACCAATCAATCACAGTACTTACTGAATTCTGATAGTGATATGGCTGCATGTTGGCCCCGTGGTGGTGGTGGGAGGGGGGTTCAGAGGTGTAAAAGGTGCAAATCATGTTTGCAGAGCAGCACATAAGTAGGTTTCAGGTAAGGGTCACTGCTGTGTGAGTTCAGAAGAGAGATGTGGCTTAGGCCTGTATCCCAGTGGCCCAGTGCCAGTCTAGACCTAGCTGATGGTCAGTAGCTGTTGAGAGAGGGAGTGGACACAAAGCGAGGGAGGCTATCGAGTATGTTGAAGGGACAGCAGGTGACCGACTGCCCTGCCTGTAGCCAAGTAACGTTTAGAAAGTAGCGAGCCAGGAGATTGAAGTTGAGGCCCCGATGGGGGAGGTCTTGAATATCAAGTTGAAGAAATTAGGGCTTTATTCTCTCTGCTTCTCCCTTGCTTCTCCCTTCTTCTTGGCTCCTGCCTCTTCTCTATCAAAGCCAAGTGCATGTTACATTCTGCTTTGGGCTCACTTTTCCTATCAGCACAGCAAGGGGAGGGCTCCATCCAGATTTTTAAGGATCCACCTGGCTGTCAACTGTTGAAATAGTGATCTCTCTTTTTATTTATTTTTTTTATTTAAAGGCTTTATTTTATTATTTATTCATTCATGAGAGTCACGGAGAGAGAGGCAGAGACACAGGCAGAGGGAGAAGCAGGCTCCATGCAGGGAGCCCGACGTGGGACTCGATCCCGGGTCTCCAGAATCACACCCTGGGCTGAAGGTGGCACTAAACTGCTGAGCCACCCAGCTGCCCTGACCTCTCTTTTTAATTTAGCAGTGTAATCAAGCTGTTACATAAGACCTCGTATTTACTCTGTACTCCTCTTTTTTGACTCTCACAACAGCCCTGAGAGGTGAGCACTAGTAGATCCTCCTCTTGCAGACAAGGGGAGTGAGACACGCGGAGGCAGAGTCACTGCAAGGTTCCACAGCTAGTAAGGGTCAGGGCTGGGGTTCATACTGCAGTTAGCTCCTAGAACACTCCTAACCATTTGTCTGTTCATTTTGTTATCTTGCCTATGCCCCGCCAGATTCATGGTAGGTGTTTCATTAAAGCTTAGTTCAGTGACGTGGAACTCAGAATGTGCCCAAAACAGTATTAAGGTTTGTCATTGTGTGTGGCTACTTTTGTCTACACCTCTGAGGTGGCCGGTAAGTAAGTTATTTTGCTTTGAAGAGTGACGGCTCCTCTAACAGCCTCAGTTGGAGCCCCTTTTTAACTCTATGATGTTAGGTGAGGGGTGGGGTTTGGTTCTTAGCAGGAACGTATACTTATAATATTATTCATAATTAGTACTCCTTATGGTCTAGGCATTCTAGTAAGTGCTTCCAGCCACCTGCAGGCATGTCCCATTTAGTAGCACAGTTTCACAGGTGGGCCAGCTGGGCCTGGAGCAGGTGTGCTACTCGTTGAGGGTCACACACAGACCCTAAGTTGGGGAACTGGGATCGGAGTCAAAGCAGTGTGACTTGAAGCACTCTACTCCCCTGGGTGCTCAACTGGTCTCATTCTGCAGATGCTCTCCGTGTTGGGAAAGCCCCAGGTCTGCTGAATGACCGCAGCCTGGGCATATTCCTCACATGGAATATTCAGTGGGCACAATGGGTGCGGGCTTCAGAAAATGTTGGCAGTTCACTTGAGGCTGTGAAGGGCCTATGTTGGCCTGGCGGATCCAGGGTAGCGTAATGTGATAGGAGTAGGCTTAGGCCCAGGAGGGACAGTTGAATGAGATGAGCAGCTTTTTGTGGAAGAGGGAGTTCTCTGGTTGCATTTCTTTGTTTTTTCATCTCGGCTCTGGAGGAGTCGGGACTCCTGGTGTAGCAGCATCACGTCCAGGCACTCAGTGCACTTTGAACATGCCTCTGCTCCAGCTCCCCTACTAGAGGTTAAGAGCACAGGGTGTGATGTCATATGTTCTGGGATTTTGATGCTCAACATGACCATTTACCAGTCTTCAGATTTGTAAATTGGAAATCAGTGGGAGCCACCAACTCATGAGGTTATTCTGAGGCTGTAATGAGATGATGTCTCTGAAGTCCTTTGCTTATTTTTTACTGTACAGGAAGTGGCCTTTTGAACGTCAGCCACCACTATCTCCCCCGTGCTATGAGCTCCTCAAAGTGTGGGGATCTGTTCTAGCCATTATTTTTCTCTGGTGTCTTGCCCACCATTTAGTGGCCACCCCACATATGTTGGGGGAACAGATGCATCCATTGCATATTGATTATAATGAGGTCTTTGCATGTAAAGATGAGCAGCTCATAGCACCATCAATAGGGGGGTGATTTCTATGTTCTTTTCACAGTGTTGGGGGTTGGTGTGTTTGGTTTCATCCATAATTTTGGATCAAGTCCTCTTCCTGGCCATTTGCAAAGAGCCAGCCCAGGTTGGGTGACAGAGATCAGAGGGGAAATGGACCAGTTCAGTCTTCGTCAGGTTTTGCGCTATTAATCAATTCCTGATTCATTCAGAAAACACTGAATGAATGCCATGTTGCAGGTACTGTGCTTACCCATTTGTGCCTCTCTTCTGAGTGATTACAGAACAGACAGGTGCTGTGATTGAATAACTTAGTTTTGGAGGTGAGCTCTCCTTGGTCCCTTGTCAAATTATCCTTTATGACTCCGGTTATATTTCGTTGAACAGGGAACTTGTCTAGTATTTTGGAATTAGAAAACCTAATTCTAATGTGTCTTAAAATCACAAGACTATTGGAAACCAAAAGGGACTTTAGAAACCTATTTGTTAATAGACGAGGAGTTGGGACCTGGAAAGTGAGTGACTTATTTGTGCTCCCAGAGCTGGTTATAAGTGGGGCTGGAACTAGAGTCCAGGCATCCTCTTGTGGTTTCTGTAGCTTTAACCTTTGGCACTGGGCTAAGGGTGGTCTCAGAATCTCCTGACTTCTGAGGTACTCCCAGAAGAAAGATTAAACAGTAATGAAGACTATAGCTGCCGTTGGTTGATCATTCACTATCTGTCAGGCACAATTAAAGCTTTAGATATATTTGCTCCCTTAATGCTTGCAAGATATGCCTAGGAGTCAGATGCTGTTTTTGTTCCCATCCTGCAGCAGAGGCAACCAGGGCACAGATGTGCTGGGTAACTTGCCGAAGATCACATAGCTAGGAAGTGTCCAAGCCAAGATTCAAATGTAGGCAGTCTGGTTCCAGAGCTCATGCTATTTTGTTTTTTCACTTCTTGCCATGGAAGTATTCATGTGTAAACAGAAGAGATCAATATAATGAACCCCAGTTTCAATAATGCTTTTTTTTTTTTTTTTTTCCTATTGTTTCATTCCATTACCACCTCTTCCCTCCCATTTTGTTTTGTTCTTTTGGGGCTGGAGTCAGAGCAGTGTGACTCCATACCTTCTCTTCCACCCCTTTTGGGTGTCCACCTGGTCTCTCTTGTTCTCAGAGCTCTGGGTGTTGGGAAATGGTCCAGGTGTGCCGAATGGCTGCAGCCTGGGCAGAGAGGATGGCCTGTCCTCAGTCGGGAGAATCAGCAGGCAACAGTGGGCGCAGGCCTACAGAAACGCTGGTGGTGCAGGTCCAGGCCCTTTGGAGGGCTGGTGTTGCCCTTGCAGACCCAGTGGATATCAAACCAGGATCAAATTTTGACTGATGCATTAGTTCACCCAAAGTATTCAGGATTTATTTTTAACAAATAGGAGCTCCTTCTTTTCCCTTTCCTTTTGGCAAAACACAATATAGTTAATCCAACAAAGTTAATGGTAATGCTTGATTCTCATCTAATACCTAGTTCAAAATCAGATTTCCCTGACCCCTTAAAAAATATCTTTTTTATAGTTGCTTTGTTTGAGTCAGGATCCATGTAAGTCCACACATTACGTTTGGTTGATAAATCTCTTTTAAACTATTAAACTCTTTTAATAGTTTCCTGTCTTTCCCTCTTTAAAAATGCCATTTAACTATTGAAGATCCTGGTTATTTGTCATGTAGAACTTCCCACATTGTGAGTGTGGCTGATTGCACCCTCATGGTGTATTTTTCTCTTGCATGTTCCTGTGAATTGGTGGTTAGAACTGGAGACTTGAGAGATTCAGAATCTTTTTTTGTTTGTTTTTTCCTTTTTTTTCAAGAAAGCATTTTAGGTAGCTCTGCGTGCCAATAGTCATCGGCCTGTCAGGCTTGGCACATCAAACCAGCACCTGGAGAGTTTCCCAGGTCAGACCTTGGTTAGGGGAGAGTTTATTTAGAATGTGTGTGTCATGGCAAACAGGATCATAATGTGCTCACAAAGCCAGAGAATGCTAAGGGAACATCTGGACCACAGTCATATTTTCGGGTGAGGACAGTGACTTGGTTGGGGCCACACAGCTAGAAGGGGCAAGCCAGACACTTGACCCTTGCTCTTACCTCTTAGGCCAGTGTCTCCCATGTGCCTCAGCTTTCTTCCTGTAAAAAGTTGTAAGACTTTCCAGTTGCAAGAGCTAGAAACACAGCCTAACTGGCTTAGAGGGAAGGAGGGGGAGAGAGGGAGGGAGGGAGAACAAGAGCATACTGACTGAAACAAAAAAGTTAAAGAGCAAATTCCTTCAGGTACAGCTGTGTCCAGAGATCCAGGTCGTGTCTTCAGGACCTGGTCTTGCCTCTCTCAGATTTGCCCTCTGGGCTGGCTTGATTCGTAGTCTGGTGTTCATGTGCCAGTCTGAGCCTCTCCGGGCTTCCCTCATCCTATAGCTGGCAATCCCAGTAGAAAAAAGTTTTCTTTACCAGTCGTTTTAACAGGAATCTTGGAATTGACTGGCCGACCTTAGGCCATATGCCCATCCCTGGGCTGATCACTGTGGCTTCGGGAGAGAGGACTCCTGAAGCACTTGGAAAGAGCCTTTAGGTTGGTCCCCCCCAAAGTGCATGGACTGTATGTGGAGGGAAGGTTCTCCAAAGACAATTATTGTTCTGTTCCAGAAGAGGGACCTGGAAGCTGGGCAGGCAAAAAAATATAGCCATATTGCATAAAACTCATCAGCTTGTCTCAGCAGTTAACCTGTGGATTTTGGTTACAGGTGCAGTCTCTTCAAGCCACATTTGGGACTTTTGAGTCCATCTTGAGAAGCTCCCAGCATAAACAAGACCTCACGGAGAAAGCTGTGAAGCAAGGGGAGAGTGAGATTAACCGGATCAGTGAAGTTCTGCAGAAGCTCCAGAACGAGATTCTCAAAGACCTCTCTGATGGCATCCATGTGGTGAAGGATGCCCGGGAGCGGGACTTCACGTCTCTGGAGAACACGGTGGAGGAAAGGCTGACGGAACTTACCAAGTCCATCAATGACAACATTGCCATCTTCACCGAGGTCCAGAAGAGGAGCCAGAAGGACATCAACGATGTGAAGGCGAAGGTTGCCTCTCTGGAAGACTCCGAGGGGTACAAGCAGGATTTGAAAGCTTTGAAGGAAGTTGTGAAGGAAACACAGTTGTCTGTGAAGTCCAGAGAAAAGGACATCGAGGCCCTAAGAAGCAGCCTCCAGACCTTGGAGTCTGACGTCTACACTGAAGTCAAGGAGCTGGTGAGCCTCAAGCAGGAGCAGCAGAAGTTCAAGGAGGCGGCCAATTCGGAGCACCTCACCTTGCAGGCCCTCACAGAGAAGCTTCTCCAGTCGGAGGAGGTCACCTCCCGCCTTCCTGAGGAGATCAGGAAACTCAAGGAGGAGCTGCACCACCTAGAAACTGAGGCCCTGAGGCCGGAAGAAGATGGGGCTTATAAAAACTTAGAGTCTTTAGAGGCACTCCAGGAGAAGAGTCAGGGATTGGACTCCAGGCTCCAGACTGTGGAAGATGGGGTAGACGCTGTACAGACGGCCTGTGCACGCCACAGCGAGAACCTGGAGACCCTGCTGGCGAAGAGCGAGGAGCAGGAGCGGCGCCTGGCTACCCTGCAGGAGCACGTGGTCGGCCTGGGCCCCTTGGAGGCTGACACAGGTGGCCTGGCCAGCACGGTGAGGAGCCTGGGGGAGGCCCAGCTCTCGCTCTACAGTGACGTGGAGGAGCTGAAGAGAAGTGTGGGTGAGCTCCCCAGCACTGTGGAGGCTCTCCAGAAGGTGCAAGAGCAGGTGCAGACGCTGCTGGGTCAGGACCCGGCCCGGGCGGCCCCCTTGCCTCAGGACTTCCTGGACAGACTCTCTTCTCTAGACAACCTCAAAGCCTCAGTCAGCCAAGTGGAGTCGGACTTGAGGATGCTCAGGACTGCTGTGGACAGTTTGGTTGCCTACTCAGTGAAAATAGAAACCAACGAGAACAACCTGGAATCAGCTAAGGGCTTGCTAGATGACCTGAGAAATGACCTAGATAGGTTGTTTTTGAAAGTGGAAAAGATTCATGAAAAAGTCTGAATGAATCGCGTGTGCAGGGTGCAGATTTAAAGTCCAGTGTCTCATGACCAAAAAATGTGTTGTTTTCTCCCATGCACCCTACCCTCCACGTTCTTGGCCCCTCTTAAAAAGCGGTGACACCCGTTCCCCGAGCACCAAGGCATTTTAGTTTTGTGCCCAGTTTATTTATGATGATTACCACACATCATTGGTTTCTCAAGTTTTCTGCTTCTGTGTTGAGTGGTTTTCCTCAAGGCCTGGCCCCTGCAAATCAGAGGTATCTTTTAGGAAGGATGTCTCTAGTGTCAGGAGAAGAATGGCTTCAACTGAGGATTAACAGAAGCAGATTAACTATAACCTCAGAAAACCTTGCCTGGCTGGCTGATTTCAAGTTAAAAAAAAAAAAAAGTGGGGTGGGGGGGGGTAGGCACTTTTCTTTTTAATTCTCTTTAAAGAAAATTAATTTTACTTTTTAAAAATACTTCCAGCCAAAGTTTTCATGAGCTGTCACTCACTTCTTGTCTTCCACTTTAAACTGGTTAAAACTCTCAAGTGTCAGCTCTGATTTAGGAGGGGAACAAGACCCTTGGATTTTAATCAGAACCAGCTGCTTGACTTGATGGTCACTTCCCGTGGTGTGGGGTGGTGTCTTTTCCATTTCTGGATCATCCTGTGATCTCAAAGGTAACTATGCAAAGAATCCAGATGGTTCTGAATGTGAAGGCACAACACCACACAGAGACCCCTGTGGCCGACCTGTGTAGGGCCCCCAGATGATACATAGGTTTAGAATCTCAGCAAGGGGACTCCTTGGCTTCTTTCCAGAAATGTGTTATGAGAGCTGTCCACAGAGGCATGGGCTGTCTCCCCCAGAGAATGGAGGCCTAAGTATTTTTATTTTACCATGATGTCCTTGAAGAGGTCTGCTGTCAGAGCAGACCCCATCTGTCAGTGAGGAGGAATGTGTGCGTTTTCTGTAGTTTTTTGCTGTTTCCCTTCCAGCTGTACTGTTCTTTTATGGCTGTCTTGCCCTTCAAAAAAGAAGAAAAAAAGAAAAAAAAGAAAAGAGAAAAAAAAGATTTGTTTAGTTTACTGTGAAATGAACTGTATGGCTTATTTACAGTATTTTTAATTCTTAATAAACACTTGAGCTTTGTTACGACTTTTCTAGAGTGGTTGCTTTCTGAGAATTTAGCAATTGTGATGTATTTTGTTGATTAGAAAGATCGGGAAGTTATCAATTTTAAGACTTCGTTTCAATTCTACAACCAAGATGGCCTCACTCTTACGCCTGGGGACAGATTTTTGATTGACTGTTACAGGTCCTCCCCTGACTCCAACTCTTATTAGTCTGTAGAGGGTCTCCACCTCCACTTAACTCTAGAATCCCTGGGCATTTGAAGCAATCCCTGGGCCTGCCCCCAGGGGTCTCAATTCCGTGAATGGAGAGGGCTGGCTCCCTTCGGGTTGCAAAGTGCAGCCCCACTTGAGAACTTTGGTCTTAGACCATCTTTGTGACCTTCAGCCTCCATTTTCCTTGGGAAAAGTGATTTCAGATACTGTTTGTTAAGTCCCTATGTGCTTTGCCTTGTGCTAAGCATTGAATAGGCCCCTGTATCTTCCTAACATTCCCCGGAGCTAGGCGGGCGGCATCATTCCCTGTGTTAGAGGGCCAGCAGGCTGGCAGGCATCACGGGAGATCATTATTAGCTAGGAAGAGGCAGGGCTGAGGTTTGAACCCATCTTGCTCTTTGCTGTGACAGCAAACTCCACCTTCCACCACCACGAGGGTAGGGCCCCTGCTGCCCTGTTCCAGAGCCTGAGGCTGCAGGAGCTCTTCTCTCCCATCCAGGGTGTAGAGGGAGAGGAGGACCTGCATGAACGTGGTCTCCTGCCCTCCAGGAGGGGCCCCTCATCCCTGAACTCTGTATATGTCATTCTGGGTCCCGAGGCAGCATCCGTAAGGTGTCACAACTCCTAGCTGATGTTTTTCCAAAGCAGTTTGCAAATCAGGATGGGCCCTTTATTGGTGTTAGAAATAATTTGTAATTTTATTTTAAAGTAGAAGAGTTGATAGAAAACACTAGTTTAGGAACCAGTTTGGCCCTCCATTGTGGAGGGTGCTGGACGGCCTAAACTTCCAAGCATGGAGAAAATGAGATTCTGGTTTCTTTTCAGGTTGGTTGGTTGTATCAGGCATTTGTCTTGAGACCTTCCTCTTGACACCATTTGTGTAGTCTTTAATCTCAGACTATAGAGTGATTTAATAGATTGTCATGTATTTATTTATTTTTAAAGATTTTATTTATTTGAGCCAGAGCACAAGCAGGGGGAGGAACAGGGAGGGACAAGCCGACTGTGCTGAGCGTAAAGCCTGATGTAGGGCTCAATCCCGCGACCCTGAAATCCTGACCTGAGCTGAAATCAAAAGTTGGACGCCCAATGACTGAGCGTTCCAGGTGCCCCAAATAGATTGTCATTTAATATTATAACACAAAATCTCTACTAAGGGTTAGAGAAATAACTCAAGTTAAATTCAGAAGGTGAGAAGAAAAAATGCATTATGAATTCACATACTCCTGCCGTGGTGGGGCCGTTAGGGGTCGATCTTACCCCAGGTAACAGTCACAGATCAATCAGCCTTGTTCATGTGTCTGCTCGTTCCTTCACCCAGTGAACACAGCTGAGCCCATGGCCAGACAGAGCACCGTCCTGGGGCTGGCGAGCTCGCAGCTGTCCCCGGGAACTACAGGTGCTATAATCAGGTCTAAGGAGGTACGGGGGGATTGGCCAGTTCTGCCTCGGTTCTGCAGGGTGGTTAGAACAGTTTTGACGAGGCCGTGGGAAGGCCTTGATGCGTGACGGAGACCTTGGGGTCACCGGGTTCCCTGCCCCTTGAGGTAGGCCCAGTGCGAGGATCAGAGCCCGCAGCTGATTCCCCAGGAAGGGCTGTCAGCACGTAGGGCAAGGCGCTTGGTGCCGGCGACCAGGGTGCAGACCCCTTACGGGGTGGCTGTGATGGTGGCTTGAAGTCACGGGGGAGAGGGTGCAGCTCAGCCCCTCGCCTGGTGCGGAGAGCTCCGGGCTTGCTCAGAGCCAGTCCTCCCAGAGGTTAAAAGATTGAAATGTTTCTGTGCTGCTCTGTGAAGAGCTGCAGCCCCGAGCCCTCCCTAATGACCCCTAGACTTTCAGTCCAGCAATGCATGGCGTAGCACCCCTGCCCCAACCCGGGGCCACGACAGTTCTCATTGAGTGGGCATCGCGCTTCTCCAGCGTGCAAATAGTTTGAAATCACCCTGCCCTCCTCAAAGCACGCCTCTGAGTTACTGATCTGTTTTTCCAGGAACATTTGGACACAACCCTACCAGACATCTCACAGGTCCCCAACCAAAGCCTTCATTGCCCCTAGGAGTAGATGGGGCCACACCCCTCCCTCGTTGTTTGAGCCAGAAGCTTGGGGACCCTGTGTCTCTGAGTGTCCCCATCTGCTCCTGCTGAAGCCCTGACACAGCCCCCCTCTCCGGGCTCCTCGACTCCATCTGAGTCCCAGGAGTAGCCCCTCGCCATGCCCCGCATGTTAACTGGGGGCAGAAGCATGGGCCTGCACTCAGTGTTCGTTCAACAACGTCAGGGAGCACGGCTGTGCCGGATACAAGGATGGGACTAAGACACAGGCTCCCTGCTTTCAGGATTCTCATGGTCCAGGGCAGGAGACCAGCAGTCCAGATGGAAGGAAACAGAAGTGTGCAAATTGCAGCACATGTCTTGAGACACAGAAACGGCTCAAGTGGCCTCCGTCTCTGACTCCCATTCAGGGGATTCCCTATGGGTGACCAGCATGATCCTTCTCAAAAGCAGATCTGCCCGTGACTCTTCTCACTCAGTCCTTCAGTGTCTCCCCTTGGGCTTCAGGAGGAAATCCCAACTCCGTGGTGTGGCTGAGAGCTTTCTGACTGCTCTCTTCCTGCCCTCTGGCCTCGTCTGCTGTGTATGCTGCTGGGGGGTGTGCCAACCTACTGAACCACTCCTCACCCCAGTGCCTTTGCATACACATTTTCCTTCTACTCAGAGTTCCCCAACTCCCTGAAGGCTGAATTTGGGAGATCTTCCTACAAACTCCTACGTTTCAGGCTTACAACTGCTTTCTTGTCTGCTTGGTGCACTCCGTGGATGATAGGGGTGTGTCTTTTATCTCTGTCCACAGCAATAACACCATGCTTAGCCCACATCAGTAACACTAACGTTTATTGAGTTACTTACTATGTGCCAACCACTGTTCTGAGGGTGAGGATTAACTCAATTCAACTGTTGTAGCAGTCATCATGAGGGTACTAGTGTTAGCCTCATTTTTCAGGTGGAGAAACTGAGGCACAGAGAGGTTAAGTAATTTGTTCTACATACTTACTAGTCACAGCTGGTAAGTAGTAGAGTCAGATTTAGAACCCAATGGTCTTAAGTTAAAAACTGTGCTCTGAGCTACTATGGATTGGTTTCTTTTCTCCGCTTAAAAACACCTAGCATTTTGGGGGGGTTACTCTTCACTGAAGTATAACTTGCATGCTTTAAAGGCATGAGTGTCTGAAGTCCACAGCTGAATGGACTTTTACACATTATATCACATACTAACCACTGGATCAAGACATACCAGAGACTTCCTATGCCCCGCCATCTAGAACCCCCAAAGATAACTACTATCCTGGCTGCTATCACCATAGGCTACTTTTGCCCATTTTAGAATTTCATGTAAGTGGAATCATGCCGTAGAAGACCTGGTGTTCCTTTAAAAAATAGTAGCTTTATTAAAATATACTTCACATACCACAAAATCCACCCTGTTAAAATACACGCTGAAGGCTGGATCCATTCCTTCCTGGTAATTCTTGTCTCTTACATATAAACTCACACACGGCTCATGGGTGTTCCATGGACAGCAGATGTTCGAGCACACGGAGACTTGTGAACCAGGCGGTGCATTTTGGGCTCTCCATGGGGGCGGGGGGGTGGGGATGTTCTCCCGTTTGCCTCCAGGCTGGCTCCGTGGAAGAGGAGATGAAAGCCACAAAGGCCGCGCTTGCCAGCCCTCACCCCTGCCCAGGCTGTGTTTGCTCGAGGGATTGTTTCCACAAGTGGCTATTATGAACAGGGTGCAAAACTGCATCTGCGCTGGGAGACAGGATGAGAGGTGAACCACCCAGCCCAGCAGAGGACATGGTGTATAATCACACGTGGCATGACACGGACACGGCGGGAGGGGCCGATGAGGTCCTGGGCCTTGGCGGTGGCCTGCCCAGCAGGCAGTCCTCCTTCAGTAGGTAACAATTCCCCTAGTTTTCTTTAGAGGGTCACCCCTTCCCCACCTCAGTCCATCTGGCTCTGAGGAGACTGACCATGGCCACGAACACATGACCCAGTTTTGGCCAATGAGAAATCCCATTCTGGTCTGATTTGTTCCAGATGAACACATGTCACCATCTGGTCTACTGACTACTGCTGGAACTTTCTAGAAAGGGGTGTGCTCTGTCCATCGGGGCTGCCAAAGTGGCAGGACCTAAGCTCAGGGCCACTAGGGTCCACTCTGTGTGAAGAGACACTGAGAATGAAGCCAGCGTGGAAGAAAGCAGAGCTTAGATGTGGTAACGGACAGGTCCCTGGTGACAAACTTTGAATGCCTGGATCCATCTGTGCCAGAAGCTTCAGAGGCCATGCTCTTTACCACACAGAATCTCACACACCTTTCATATGTATACAAGGTGATATGGAGCCCTGGAAAGAATGGGTATAACAGTATTGTTTGTAACTAAAAAAATTGGAAACACCTAAAAAGTCTGGCATCCTGTTCAATCAGTAACTACATTGTCACTTGTTCATACAATGGACCTCAAAACAGTAATAAAAACAAATAAATCAGAATCCTATATGGCAGTGCAGATAAATCTTTCCACTAAAATTCCAGGTGAAAAAAAAGCTGCAGAAGAAAATGCACAGTATGAAAATTTGCATATAAACTTAAGAAATCATGCAAAATAACAATATATATTGTAGTAAAAGTATCAAGAAATGACCAGGAGACAGAATATCCAAATTTGGGTTTCTTAGGCTAAGTAGGGGCTACTTGGGCGTTCATGATACTATTCTTACTGCCTTTCCTCTCACCATTTTATTATGAAAATTCAAACAGAGATGTTGAAAGAATTGTTCAGTGAGCACTCATATCTACTACTTAGCACAATGAACATTTTGCTATATTTGTTTCTTGTATATCTCTATCTCCCCATTTTCCTGATACTTTTTTAAGATTTTATTTATTTATTCATGAGACACACACACACACACACACACACACACACACACACACACACACAGAGGCAGAGACACAGGCAGAGGGAGAAGCAGGCTCCATGCAGGGAGCCTGATGTGGGACTCAATTTCAGGTCTCCAGGATCACACCCTGGGCTGAAGGCAGGCGCTAAACCGCTGAGCCACCCAGGGGTCCCCCTGATACCTTCTTGTATGCCAGAAATATTTTGTAATTAGAACTTTGTAAAAGAGGGGGGCTCAGCGCCAGGTCGCTTGTCCCTCTCCCTGCTTGTTCTCTCTCTCTCTCTCAAATAAATAAATAAGATGTTTAAAAAAAAAAAAAAAAGATGTTTAAAAAAACTTTTTAAAAAGGTGGAAGAAATTTGGAGGAAAATGCACTTAAAAAAAAAGGTTTTATTTATTTTAGAGTGAAATAGAGAATGTGTATGCGCACGCGAGTCGGGGGAAGGGCAGAGGCAAAAGGAGAGAATCTCAAGCCGACTGCGTGCTGAGCTCAGAGTCCAACACGGGGCTGGGTCTCACCACCCTGAGATCACGGCCTGGGCTGAAATCAAGCGTCGGAAGCCCAACCGTCTGAGCCACCCGAAAAACTAGTATTTTTATTGTTTAAAATAACATAGGTCAGAACACGGGACGATGACCTCGGGGAACTTCATGCCGGGCTTTGTTTCAGCAGGAGTAACTCCTTTCCCTAACAGGGATACCTGAAGGGCCAGGTGGTGGCTCTCAGACACCTAAGGCTGCAAACGGGCTCCAACCTAACACCCTTGTTTTACCAACGGGAAGACTGAATCTCAGGAAGAGGCCACCCCTCCCACCGCCCCAGCTCACACACTGGGAGATGGAGCCCACGATTTCCTTCTCTTCTCCCCGCAGATTTGCTTAGGCTCCACCCCCGGCCCAAGCACATTTGCGAAACGCCGGGAGCAAGCACAGGGTCACCGCAGAGCGCCCGGGGGCCGGGGCCGGGGCCGCGAGCTCGCCGAGCGCAGGGGGGCGGCCCTCCTCCTGCTGAGCGTGTGCGCCCAGCACCCGGGGCAACACCTGTTGGGCAACGTGGTGGGGAAACCCGACCGATCTGTGTTTAAATACCTGGTAATGTTCTGTTGAAACGCCTGTTAGCAATCCGGCCTGTGCCCTGGTGCCCTCCGAGTCACTCCTAGAAATGCAGAAGCGGGACTCCTGGGTGTCTCCGCGGTGGAGCATCTGCCTTCGGCTCAGGGCGTGATCCCGGGGTCCTGGGATCGAGTCCCATCTCCGGCTTCCCGCAGGGAGCCTGCTTCTCCCTCTGCCTTGTCTCTGCCTCTGTGTGTGTGTCCCTCGTGAATAAATCAATAAAATCTTTAAAAACCCCACTCAGGAGCCTCGGTCTTTCTCACTTGCTGGCATGGTCCTGGTTGGCTGGTGTTGGGAGAGTCCCCGTTGTTGGAAGCCGGCAGGCAGGGAGGAAAAGCACCTGGCATCAGGAAGCTGGTCCTAGTTCTGGTTGCCTTCTGTCTCTGGGCCCCTGTCCGTCCTCCAGTCTGTGAAGGGAGACGTGCAGTGATGCCATGATCTCCAACTTCTCTCCCAGCTGCAACTCTCTTTGACTTTCTCATTGTGCGGGATTCTTTGGGAGCTTTCCGCGAGTAGGAACTCTCCCCGAGGGAAGAAGGACTAAATCGTGGCAGACCCGGGGGAGGGGGGGATGAAGATGACTTCTGTCTTAACCAAGGCTGTATTCCTAGATCCCATTAGAGTCTGGCACCCACAGGGTTTTCTTTCTTATTGGGGTGCGGAACGGGATTTGTTAGATGCGTGGCAGGGGAGAGTCAGGCTGGACTGACATCTCGCATAACCTCTTATGAAGTCTGTCTGCCCTCGCAAGAGGCCTGGCTGCACCAGCAAGCGATCGGGGGTGGTTCTCAAACTCTCTACCTGTGAGCTGGGGAGTAGCCCCGCCCGCGGGTCAGGCCGCGTGGGTCGCAGATGCCGCTCGAAGCGAGGACTCAGCGCCATCTGGTGTCTCAGTTGGGAACACTGATTTCTTTTTTTCCTTTTTAGCCATTGTATTTCACAAAGGAGGGATGGGATCTAGTCGTACCATTGAAATATACCAAGAAAATCCACTATTATTTTTTAAGTAGGCTCCATGCCCCATGTTGGCCTTGGACCCACGACCCTGAGATCCAGAGTCACATCCTCTACCGACTGAGCCAGCCAAGAGCCCTGAAAATCCACGATTTAAAGACCAACGAGGGCAGCCCGGGTGGCTCAGCAGTTTAGCGCAGCCTTCAGCCCGGGGCGTGATCCTGGACTCCCAGATCGGGGTTGAGTCCCACATCGGGCTCCCTGCATGCAGCCTGCTTCTCCCTCTGTCTGTGTCTCTGTCTCTCTCTCTCTCTCATGAATAAATAAATAAAATCTTAAAAAAATAAAAAAAGACCAATGAGTGTATTAATATGTGATATAAACACCTTTGTTATATGAATACTCTCCCTCTAATTAGCTCCCTCTGAAAACTTAGACAATGATAAAGGGTTTTGTTGATCTGAATCTTTTGTTAGTAGAAGCTTAGAGTGTCTTAAGACCCTTTATCCTTTCCATGTCCAGCTAGTTCAGAAAGGCAGGAACTGACCCTTAGAGCAGCTCAGTCCAGTGTCGCGTGCTTAGTTATTAACTTCAGCAGTAGCCACCCATAATTGTGTATCTGTGTTTTATATCATGAGTCAAATCAAATACATATTACCTCACTTAACCCTGGCAATTATTTTAGGGAGTAAGAATGGCCATCTCTGATTTGCTAGCCAGTCACTGTAGCTAAGAAAGCTTCATTAACTTGCCCTGAGTTCACACAGCTAGTAGGATCAGGATTCAGACTCACACCTGTTTATCTCTATTGACTGTTCTCTGTCCACTAGAAATCATACTTCCTTTCCCATAGAGATAAAAATCGGCACCCCATAATGTCCAAGGACACAACTTTATATACTTGTACTGTGTATATAATATTGGAGGCTAAGAAATTAGGTTCTGGAGCCAGAGTGAGTCCACATCCCAGCCATATCACTTTCCATCTGATGTAGGGAAAGTTATGGAAGCTCCTATGCCTCAGTTTCCCTTTATACATGGGGATAATGCTAATGATACCACCTACCTCATAGAGTTGGCTAAGGCTCAAATAGTTATTACATCCAAGGTGCTTAGAACAGTGCCCAATAAGAAGGTGTTCAGTAAATATGACTTAAAAATGGACCATTGAGCAGCCCGGGTGGCTCAGTGGTTTGGCGCTGCCTTTAGCCCAGGGTGTGATCCTGGAGACCCAGAATCGAGTCCCATGTCAGGCTCTCTGCATGGAGCCTGCTTCTCCCTCTGCCTATGTCTCTGCCTCCCTCTCTCTGTCTCTCTCTCATGAATAAATAAATAAAATCTTTAAAAAAAAAAAAAAAGGACCATTAAGCAGGCAGTTGAAAATATGAGGCTTGTGAAGTGAGCCTGCCTATAGTTGGTCAGCAAAATGCATACTTAGGATTTAAGTCTGAGCACCTTCAGGTGGGCCTCTGTCCTCTAGATTCACATAGTTCCCGCCGTGCATGCTTCTCCATCTGTTCAGGACAACTGTCTGGCTCTTAAAGACATTTGGAGTTTTGATCCTTGCAGTGAATGAGATGGATTAATAGGAATCGTGACCCTGAGAAATGGAAATTTGGGGCTCTTTGTGAATCTCTTTTAAGACTTCACAGCTTTCTATCAGAGGAGATCTTTGGGTTCTGTCTGGTAGGGTTTCTTCCGCCAAGAATTGGGCCTCTTCTAGCCAAGAACCAAGGCCCAGGGCCGCCTCAGCCCAGCTCCAGCCTCACGGCGCTTTCTTACCTCCTTGCACGGATGTCTACCTTCCTCCCAGCCTTCCAGGGAGGAGCTGGGCTCTCTGAGGGGAGGACGGCTGCGAGAGGGAGTGAGCAAGCTTTGCAAAGAAAGGTACAACCCAGAGCCCTGGAGTCCGTGTGCCCTGAGGAGATGGGTCAGAGCCTCTGGAAAATGCAACCCAGACAGGAAGGCAATTTCCCCCATTGCCAGCAGAGGGCAGCGTAGTGCAGCGGACGGAGGAGGGCCTGGCCGGGAGTTGCGGGTTCTAGTCCCTACTCCGCCTGGAAGTAGCTGCGGTCTGTAGAGTAGGCGTGGCCGGGTGTCTCCCGATGCCTCTTCTAGCGCCAAGCTCCTGATATACCATCAGGAGAGAACCCGAGTGAATTGCCAAGAGCTCCAAAGAGCTTCCTGTAAGGGAGAAATCTGTCGTGGGGGCGGTGGCTTCATGGGAGAAGGGGATGAGGGCATGATGCGGTGTGCGCAGTGGGGAGGACCTGTTTCGTAGGGGCTCGAATCTGTCTTAGTGAATCCCGCAGGGTTGGTAGGGGAGCCTCAGGACATCTCTCCTAGGGTCACGTGCTCTGCATGGGCAGAATGTCAAACCATCCCAAGTAGTTTGGAATTCGGCGTTACAGTCTGCCCTGCCCTTGTTGGGGTGAATGCGTAATCCCAAAGAAGCAGGGATCCCTGGGTGGCGCAGCGGTTTAGCGCCTGCCTTTGGCCGAGGGCGTGATCTTGGAGACTCGGGATCGAATCCCACATCAGGCTCCCGGTGCATGGAGCCTGCTTCTCCCTCTGCCTGTGTCTCTGCCTCTCTCTCTCTCTCTGTGTGACTATAATAAATGAATAATAAAAAAAAAAAAAAAAAAAAAAAAATCCCAAAGAAGCAATGGAAGTTACAAACACCACACGCTGGTGGTTTGTCCATCTCTGCATTTTGTAATAGCAGAGTCTATTTGTTTCTTGGTGGAAATTCCTTCCAGAAATGGCTTGCTGCAGAGCCTGTGGTGGCTTTGGGGTGCCCCTTGGCAGGGATGCAGCATGGAGTCTACAGGCAAAACCTTTTCTGGCTTAGCCCAGCTCCTCTGAACCTGCCTTATTATGCTTTGGAAGGCCCATCAGAGTCCTAGGGTTCCCCACTGGTTGGGGCAGGGGCTTTTTCTATTGGAGCCACTTGAGCGGGTGTCCTGGAAGCCCAAGGCAGTGAGATTAAGAGAACACCGGGGTCTAGCTTGTCACTGAGAGATGGATGGGTAGTTTTGGTAGTCCGGCTTGTATGTATCTCCATGGCCTCGAATGCTGCCTGCCTCACCCAAAGCCAGCCAGAAAAGTTCAAATTGGGATAGGTGAGCCTTCTCCCTTGTTACCGTGCCTAGTTCTTCACCTGTTGGCTGTGGACATCTTGCCTCCCTCTCTGGTACCCCCCTTGAACTTCCTGGAGCTGCTGGGGGTGGGAGCCATGCAAAGGCTAGGCACGTGGGCTCTATAGCTCGACTGTCTGGGTGTGTAACTCGGGCCAAGTTACCTAACTTCCTGTGGCCTCTGTTCCTCACCTATAACATGGGGGTGATTATGATAGGACCTACCTCACAGAGCATTTGGGGAGAGTAAAGTGCTTAGCACATTAAGATTTGTTAAAATATGCATTTGTGTCCAGAGAAGAAAGAAATCCCGGAAGGAAAGTCCTCCCTCCCTTGGCATCCACATCACTTCACACTTCCGGCCATGGCCTCCTGGACTCCACACTGTGTCCTCTTCCTTGACCAGACCCAAGGTCTTGGACATGGGTAGTGCTCTCCCCTTTTCTATCTTCTGCCCCAGGGTGCTGTCTGTTCCTGGGCTCGACATTCCTCTTCCCTAAGCTGAGGACACCAAGGGTTTGTCTCCAGCCCGGACTTCTCTCCTGAGTTCTGGTCCAGCTCTAGTGAACTGGTTGCTCGACGTTTCTGCCTGTTGTGTAAAGACCTCACAGCTGACCCCCGGCATTGGAATACCCTTTCTATTTCGGGGACGAGGCACAGATATTCTCTCTTCTATTCTCAGCCAGTCATAAACTCTGTGCTTAGAGCTGTAAGTCTTTGAAGTACAGAGATAATCAGAGGTTATTTACATTGATACTGAAGAAAGTGAGTGTCCAGGGTTGAGGTGACGGGTGTCCTGGGTGCCGATGCCAGGGCAGCATACATCGCAGGAGGTTTTCACAGGAATTTTGCTTCTCTCTCATCTGAATATTTTCAGGGACTGGGTGTCCGGTCTTTCTGATGAACTGGTGAGCCACCAGCTATCCTCCAAGCTGGGGCCACGTTGTGTTGATTGCAACCAAGACTGATGAAAGGTGTAAGCTTATTAAATTCACTGGCCCTCAAAGGCACTCATTATTTACTCCTCTGAGACCATCCCTCCCCCAGTGCACTCTATAAGAGTGCATGGCTTCTTCGTCCATGTAGTTTCTCATGTCAGAAACATGAGTTCTCACCCCATTTCCTGACTTGGGGTCCACATCCAGTCACCAAGTCTGACTGATGCATCTTATTTAATATTTCTCAAGAACTGTTCCTCTGCTCCACTGCCATGTTGATGGTCCAAACCACCACCTTCTCTCAGACCAGACCCTTGTCATTGCCTCCTGATGGGGGTCTTTGCTTCTCCAGTCCGTCCTTCATATGGAAGGCAGAGTGAGGTTTTAACAAGACACATCCAATCAGTTCTTCGCTTAAAACCTATAGTGTCCTGTGCTCTGAGGGTCAAGTCCAAAATCACCACAGAGTCCCGAGACTCATGCCAGAAGCCCATCGACCTTCACTTCCCTGCCAGTAATTCTCTTGCTGAGTGCTGTGTGAAATAATGGTGCAACTTATGAGCAGTGCCATCTTAGGTCTGATGACCCATGGTAATTACATGATTATTTGTTTGCCTGGTGTGTCTCCTAGAACATAAGCTTGTCTGTCTTGGTGAGCACTCCATCCTCAACACTCAGTATCTGGCACCTGCTCTGCACCGACTAAGATGTGTTGAGTCTATACATTCATGCATATATTACAGAGGCTAAGGTATGTGAAGAAAAAAGCCCCACCTGGAAGACTGTGGTAAGTTACCGATGTATGTTAGAGACCCTAAGAGCATCCACTAAAGTACAACATAGAGTTATAGCTAATAAGCCAAAAGATGGGATGGAAGGGAGGGGTTGTAACAGGGAGGAGGAAACTTTGTGGGACGGTGAATATGATCATTGCATGATTGTGGTGGTGGTTTCATGGGTGTAGATGTCCAGAATCTACTAAACAGTACATTTTATTTTTTTAAGACTATTTTGAGAGAGAGAGAGAGAGAGAGCACATGCAAGCAGGGCGACGGGGGCAGAGGGAGAGGGAAGGAATGTCAAGCAGACTCTGTGCTCAGTGCGGAGCTCAGCTTGGGGTTGGATCTCATGACCATGAGATCCATGGCCTGAGCTGAAACCAAGAGTCAGACGCTTAACTCATGAGCGACCCAGGCGTCCCATAAATGTTACATTTTAAACATGCCCTTAATGTGTGTCGATTATATTCAGTAAATTTGTTTTGAAAGATGTCTCTTGATGGCAGGATTATGAATCACGTTTGTCCTTTTAAATGTCTGGTCTATGTTTTCCAGAATGAAAATGGGATGGATAAAGTTGGGAAATCTGTTTTGGTTAAAGGCTCTGTATCTAGCCCTTCTTTGTTCATCCTTTTCTTTTCCTTGTGGAACATCACAAGATTCTCCTGTTTTCTACTTTTTACCTTTCCTGTCACTCACCCAGTCAAGGATTGCCAACTTTATTTCCTTCCAATGCTCCTTTCAAGCCTCTCTCCCCAGCTACTCCCTGGCTGCCAGCCAGCTGAGTCCCAAATCCTCCACCAGGCATTTAGTCCCCTCAGCTGACCAGGAGCTTACTCTGGGGGGTGTGGAAGCCTGCTCCTGAGGGTGGGCACCTATCAGTGGTGAGGCAGGGGGCTGGGGGCAGCTTCCAGGGGTCTCTCAGCTGAGCCTGGCATCTGCAATGGAGGTGAGGTAGGAAGGGGGCAGCTGCTCCTGCCCCATATCCCAGAGAATAGAAGACTGAGCTACACGGACCTCTGAATCTCTCGCAATATGTCAGAGTTTGGGGAGGGGTGCTGAATCTTTTTCCCAGCCATGAATTCTGTAAAATATGTATCATCCCTCCACTAATGGTTTCTCTCTCTCCCCTCCCCTCCTCCCTCCTGTTGTCTCTCTCTCCCATTCCTCTGTTCCCCTTTTCACCTGCTTCCACCAACCCACCCTCCTTTGCCCTCACACTAGACTCTTCTCTTCTTTGTTTTCACTCTTTCTTGGTCTGAGTTTATTTTTTTCTAAGGTTTTATTCATTTCTTCATGAGAGACGAGAGAGAGAGAGGCAGAGACATAGGCAGAGGGAGAAGCGGGCTCCCTGCAGGGAGTGGGATCCGGGACTGGATCCCGACCCTGGCATCACGACCTGAGCTGAAGGCAGGCGCTCAGCCACTGAGCTCCCCAGGCACCTCTTGGTCTGAGTTTTTAAAGCACATTTTCTCTCAGAAGTGCCCAGCTGTCTGGAGGGTCCCTTGTGAGGCCATTTCCAACAGGTGTGTCCCATTGGGGCTTCGGGTCCCCCGGCCCGAGCCCCCAGCTCTCATTTCTGCTCTGCCCACCGGCCAGCGCCCACCCGGGTTCCCTGTCCTTGCAGCTCAGCTTTTGCCGAACACAAGCCAGGGCTGTCTTCAACAGGTGTGCCCCTGACCTGCCCGGCTGCCAAACACCAGGCTCCAGGGGCCGGGCGAGAGCCCTCCGCGTGCCAGAATGTCGATGGAACTTTCCCGCAGAAAAACCTGGAGCCCAGCAATTTTAAACCGTGGGGACAGATCCCGAAAAACAAACTTTTTTTTTTTTTTTGCACTTTCTCCAAGGAACTCTCTGAAAAGCAAAGACAAATTACATTGTTTATGGAGAAAAAAAGAAAGACACAGGAGCCCAACAATAACACAGGATAATTGCAGAGGATGAGTATAACCCTGTCAGGGATGGTTTGAAAGGAAGCTATTGTGTGTTTTTTTTTCCTTAGCACTTTTTCACATTGGATGCAAAATAGCCTGGGGCTATGCTAAATTCCTGTGGATGGTCCCGTTTTCCGCCAGTCAGTCTCGATCTGGTTGGGACGAAATCTTTTGGTTCTGAGTAAGGGTGGAAAGCATAATGCAGACTTGTTGGAAAGATCTTTAGTTCCTTGACGTTCTTCAGGCTCTGGGCATCCTGAGTGGCATCTGAAGCTCCTGGTGGTTTAGTTTCGGTGTATCAGGCTCTGGTCTACTGAGGGTTCAGTGACTTCTGTCCCCAGGTAGTGAAGCCCTGTGTTTACACTTCTCCCCTCTGCTAGAGCTTGAACTACCTGCTGACCTGCCAGGTCACTCCCTTCAATGTCAGAGGTAGGAGCGTGACAGCCAGCAGGCAGAGAAGGGCTGTTATTTTTTATTTTATTGTATTTTATTCATGACAGACACAGAGAGAGAGAGGCAGAGACACAGGCGGAGGGAGAAGCAGACTTCCTGCGAGGAACCTGGTGCGGGACTCTATCCCAGGACCTCAGGGTCATGCCTTGAGCCCCCCAGGCACCCCTTGCAGTGCCAATCTTAGCCTCCTTCAAGGGGATGCGGTGAGATGGCTGAAGCCCACACAGTATCAGGAGGATTGGTTAAAAAAACTAGAGAAACTGTTGGTTGAGCTTTACACTATGCAAAAGCTATGGTAAGTGATTAAAGACTTTACTTCACAAAATTGTTCCCTAAACCCTCAGTAGTAGGGCCGAACAGGAGCTGCATTCTAGAACTAAGAAGACCAAGACTCAGAGAGATTAAATACATTGCACGAGAATGCAGTGAATCTAGATGTGACATCAGAGCTGTCTGACTTCAAAACTTAGATTTTTGGGGACCCTGGGGGGCTCAGTCAGTTAGGCTTCTGCCTTCCACTCAGGGCATGATCCCGGGGTCCTGGGAACCTGCCCCACATCGGACTCCCGGCTCAGTGGGAAGTCTGCTTCTCCCTCTGCCCCTCTCCCTGCTCATGCTCCCTCAAATAAATAAAATCTTGAAAAAAAAAAAAAAACCCTCAGATTCTCAATCATTGTGGTAAAAGGAAAGGACTCAAGAAACACTTTTCTGGGGGGTGGGGTGTGTGTGAAAAATGTATTGTTCCTCTTAACTTACCTGCAAGGTTGAGTTAATTCAATACCACTCAGAAAAGAGCAGAAATTTGTGGTGACATTCTAGGCACAGAGAGGTTGAGTAACTTGTGAAAAGTCACACAGCCTCTAGGAAGAGGTAAGGCCTCGACTGAGACCTGAAGCATTCCAACTGTCAGACCTCTGTATCAAGGTTTATTTGTAGTAAGAAGGGGGTGCTAGCAGAAGTGGCCCCAGGATAGGGTGGGGTGCACAGAGAGGTGTCACCTGAACTGAAGATGGTAGGATAAAGACCAGCATCGTCCCTGTGGCCAGAAAAGCCCCCCAATGACCTTGCCCCTGCTTTCTAAGCACATCTCCTACCTCTCTCCCTTGGCTTGTATGCTTCAGCACCCTGACCTTCGCTCCAGATTCCTCCTACTTCAGGCCCTTTGCACTTGTTACCTCTCTGCGTAGAACCCACTGCCCTGGTTCTTACAAGGCTGACACTTGGAACCATCACTCTGTGTCACCTAACACGGTTCTTTTTTTGTTTCACTGCATTTACTATTATTCGATCTTCTTATTCATGTGCTTTTTAAAATAATTGGTCTTTACCCCTTCCCCCTCCAGTGAGCTTCACTGTGTATGGGAGGACGCCGTCTGATGATCTACGGCTTGCTTGCTGCATTGCATGCCTTAAATAAGTGTTCGTTGACTTGGAGGGGAGCCGCCAGAGCTGCAGGGCGGGGGGCTTGGAGGGAGCCGGTGGTGGGACGAGGCCAGTACCGAGTACGAGGGGCAGGCCCAGGGCGAATCCTGACGGAGGTGGGCCACAGAAGGATGGGGGGGCGGGTGTCATTGCGCCTCCCCCTGTGCAGGCCGCGAGGTGCTGCAGCCCAGGGAGGGCTCCTGCGGTTGGAGGCGCTTCCCTCGTCCTAGAACCTGGAGGGGCCTGGAGAGATGCAGTCTGGGGATTTGCCAGTGGTTCCTGCGATTTACACCTGTGGCCTTGCATGTACCACTTCCTTGCTTTTTGTCACTGGCGCTGTGTGTGTCCTGCCTGCTGCCCTTGTTGCTTTTCTTTTCTTTTCTTAAGATTTTATTTGTTTATTTTTTTTGACAGAGAGAGGGAGAAAGAGAGAGCGAGAACGTAAAGTGTGGGGAGCAGCAGAGGCAGCGGGAGAAGCAGCCTCCCCACAGAGCAGGAAGCTCTATGCAGGGCTCCATCCCAGGACCCCAGGACCAGGACCTGAGCCCAAGGCAGGCGCTCAACCACTGAGCCCCTGCCCCTCTCGCTTCTCATCCCACCTCAGACCTGAGGCCCCCTGCCTGCTGGCTCGCTGGAGGGTGAACACGGGGACCAGCCTCTGCCACTGGCCAATGTTGAGGAATTAGCACCTCAGCCTCCTCCTCCCCAGGGAGCAGCTCTGGGGCGTCTTCTGCACCACCTCACAGAGGTTCCCGGTGGAGCAGAGCCCCCAGGGGCAACCTGCTCACCAAGGACCCCTCCCTATAATGTCTTCCTCTCCTTCCCTGTCTCACTCGCTCTCTCTTTTCTCTGTTTCTGGGATCAACTAGCAAATAAATCCCTTACATCCAGCCTTATCTCAAAGTTTTGCTTCTGGGGGATTCCATCCTGAGACACTGTTCCTGGCTTCTCACTCATAGCCTGGTTCTTGGTTCTTTGAATTTGCTGTCCGCAGCTCGCTCTCGCCCGTTTCCCTGAAGCCTCGTTCCTGTGTCTCCCGAATGGCCTCCAGAGAGGTCACCTCCATTATCAGTTAGGTTGGGTTAGTTATGCTGAGGTAACAAACCAGCCCCTGATCACAGTCTGGTTTACCCGTTTGCCCAACAGCAGTTTGTTTGTTGTCCTGCTGCAGGCCCACCGAAGGTCAGCAAGGTTAGCTCAGGAGTCCTTGGGGACCCAGGCTGACAGAGGCTCCTTGGCAACACAGATTCCTCCAACCCCAATGGGTGGCAGGGGCTTCAGAGAAGCAACACTCATCACTTCCACTCCCGTAGCAAGGGCCGGAGCAAAGCCATGCTTGCATCTGACAGGGAGCAGAGAGGCACAGCTTTACTTCATATCCAGGAGGTGGAGAGCTGGAAATACTCAGGCCACGTCCCCCTCGACTGCCAGTCTCAGGGAAGTTGGCTCTGATGACCGGGACCTCATAGGTGCTTGTCATTTTCTGTGTCTCCATGTGGGTGCAGGCTACATGGGTATGTTCCCTTGAAGAAAATGTGTTGAGCTGAACTCTTATGACTTGCTCACCTTTCCTTATGTGTGTATATGTAAATAAAAATTTCAGAAATTGCGGTCCTGTACTTGCTATGCTTCTCCTACTTTTTCTTCATAGCATTTATCACTGCCTAACGAACTGCCTATTTTACTACTTTTTAATTTGTCTCTCCCACTGGAATGTAAGTGCCATAAGGAGAGAGGACATTTTCAATTTTTTTTCCCACTCAGTCTTTCTCTGCTGTTTGATCGAGTTCTGGCATATAGTAGGGACTCAAAGTTTATGTATTAAATAAATGAATATTTGAAGCCAGTTGTAATGTTCCAAATATTTCATAACCAGAGGGCATAGGCATGATCCAGTTGGAAGGGATACTTCCTATAAAAACTGGTATAGTGTTACCGGGCATACCGGCTGAATGTTAGCTCTGATTGGGATGAAAATGCAGCATTTGAAAATCCTATACTCTGTATTCGGCACAGTCTGGGAACGGGCATTGCCAGGGCTAACGTCTCTGTAATTAGCAGAAGGAAGGAGAACTCGAGCCTTCTTAGCATTTAATCCTGTGCCAGGTCCCGGGCTGGGCCTTTTATAGTTATTATTTAATTGAACGTCATGGCTTATCTTGTTTCATTTCAAAATACACTCAAGTTGCATACTCTGACATTCTCTTTCCTCTGGGCCTCTCCCTGCTTCTCCCTGTGCCCACTTTAACAGTGCACCTGATGGGTAGGAAGTGCTCCTTAGAATCTCAGTGGGTGATTAAAAACAGGTTAGGGAAAGTGGGCTGCCATGTGGCTCCGGTTGGGACCAGCGCGTCCAGCAGAGTCAGGAAAGGCCAACACCGAGACAGCCCAATGGGCTTCCTTTTCTGGCTCTATTCACATCTCATCTTTTCCTGTCACATGTGACGCCTAGAAGGTTTTACACCAAAGTTGCCTGGCTGGCCCCAGGGCTCATAAATAATGGCTTATAAGCAGTCATTCTTTCAACTCATTATTATTATTGTTTTATTAAAGTAGTGGCTCGAGAATGCTAAGTCTGCTTTTTTATGAGTGTTGGCTTGCTTCAAGATGGGGCCTCTGAGTCTGGCTTGGAAAAATAGTTGTAGCATGAAGGCCACAGATGACATGTTCAGTTCCTCCTCGCTTTGCTCACTGGACCCCCCAGTATTTCAGGGGTCAGTCCAAGAATGTGGCAGGGCTTGGGTTTGGTGAGGCTTTTCAAAATGATTTTTGGTGGTGATGGCCGCAAGAAAGAACAGAGACTTCAGAATTAAGAGTTGTGACAACTTTTATCCAGGAGGATGATTTCATTTGTGTATCATTTGCCCAACCACCCCTGATCCCCATCACTGAGCACAGAGCTAAAAAAGAATTTATTCAGTTGGTCAATCAATCAACAAATATTTGTGGGCATGTTCAGCTCTAGGCACCAGACCTGGAGCTGGGTACAGCAGTACACAAACAGAGAGGATGCGTTTATGCCATCATTTATCCAGTGATTATTTACTGAGTCTACACCAAGAATCAGATCCTGTGTTGGGTGCAGAGAAAGTAGAAAATAATATGGTGGAGTGAGATGGGTGAATTGTGAGCTACAGCAAAGAGCTACTCATTTGCTCTCTGGAAAGGCTCTAGAAAAGCAGGGACTTGGTACTTCACCTGGGGACTGGGTAAAGTGGGCTGGCCCCAAATGCCCTTGCTTTTATGTTCCTTGAATTTGTAATTGCTTGTGTAACAGGATATTAAGTTTGACTTTTGGTGTTTTGGCAAAGTACCTAAAGGTTGAGACCATCTGTGTAGTTCATGCTAAGAGATCGTGAAATTAGTTTTTCTTGAAAAAAAACTCTTAGCTCATCACCCATGTGGAGGACATACAATGGGGTGGGGTGGGGAGGATCAATTGAAAGATGTTGGAGAGAACATAGTCAGAGTGAGGGAAAGGAGGAACATGCTTCTCTCCCCTTCCTCCAAGCTAGATGAGGAGGATTTCCGAGAATCATTTGGAAAAACCCCTGGCATTGAAGAGACATAGTGACTGGTGCACAACTCATGCAGGAGAGTCTAGAGAAAGGGACCAACTCGAGCTGCCTTGCAGACAAAGGTAGGAAGATGGACCACATCTTGGCATGAATGATCCTCCCTATGGCCACGGAGGCCAGGATATGGTCCCAAGAAGGAGACCCAGACTTGAATCGTTTTGAAAAGGGTTCCCATTTGAAAGATCCCTTGTGAAGCACAAGGTGACCCCCAAGAAATGATGTGTGAATAGGATAGAGAGCTGGCAGCCAGGACTTGAGAGGTCAGCTGGGGGAGGTACGGCCTACACTAGGGGATTGCAAGAGGCCCCTGGCAGAAGGGGGTAGGGTGGAAGTCCTCGGCAGAGAAAGAAACAGTGTTTGGACCTTGACATTAATGAGGACATTCAGCCCGTAGAGACGACCCTGGCTCCAAAGACTTCACCTCTTAACCTCTTCCATCCTTGTGTACTGATTCCTAAGCCCCTTGCCCCTGGCCCAGAGGAGCCTAGAAGAGCACAGTGAACTAGGGAGAAAGGCAAGAACCAGCAAAGGAGTCCCACAATCCCCTTCTCCACTGCAGCTTCCTGGCCCGAGCCAGTCCCAGATCCACAGTGGCAAGAAATTTTTAACTGGCTGAAAGGTTAGGGCTTTGTCATTAGACCAGATGGGACTTTATAGATTATCTAAAACATGATGCTGTCCTTTGACACTGAGAGTGACCAGAAATAGCTGTAGATTCCAACTAAGGTGACTAAGATTTTCAGGGAATAGGAAGATGGAGCAGGTTGGGAGGGACAATGATGAGAAAGTAGAATTGCTTTCAACTGATTCCAGTTTATTCAGTCAGCTGTGACATTTTTAAAGATGTTTTTTTCTGTAAGCTCTGTGAGGGCTTGTTATGGGTCTTGTTCATCAGGGAATCCTAGCACCAATATAGTATGTGGCTCATAGTGGCTGCTCAGTGAAACTTTATTTAATTGCACTGAGTTCAGTTGAAGGGTGTAGGCAAGAGTTGGGTGCGATGTTGACTGTAGGGATTTGGTGGGAGATAAAGAAACTACCTTCTCCCCACTTAGGACTCCAGGGAGAAATGTATAATATGTTGGCAAGGGTGCCATATTATGGACTCTGGGTCTAGTCCTGGCTCTGCTGCCAGAGGACTTGTTACGTCGGGCACATCTCTAGAACACTCTGGACTTCACTTTTCTAGTCTGAGAAAACAAAGAAGTTGGTTGGATTGATGAGTGGATTCCAGAGCAGGCTGTTCATGAGAATCATTTGGGGTGCTCTGTAGCCGCAGATTTCTGGACCTGCTCCTACCCCCATTCTGATTGGGGGTGGTGGTGTCTAGAACAGGACCCCACATGCTGTAGGGTTTCCTAGGTCATTCTGATGCCCAAGCCAGTTTAGTAACCACTGGTTAAGATGATTGCTAAGATCTTTTCAAGATTTAAAGGGTGCAAATTGATTTCCTCATCTAAAAAATGGGGGGGCACCTGGGTGGCTCAGCGATTGAGCATCTGCCTTTGGCTCAGTCCGTGATCCCTGGGTCCTCGTATTGAGTTGCATCAGGCTCCCCGCAGGGAGCCTGCTTCTCCCTCTGCCCGTGTCTCTGCCTCTCTTTGTGTTTCTCATGAATAAATAAATAAAATCTTAAAAAAATATGGGAATAACATGAGTGTCTGCCCCACAGAGCTGCTGTGAGGGTGAGATTGAATGATACATGTGCAAGGCTGAAAGCAGCTTCCAGCACAAGCTGGGTCCTCAGTAAATACTATCTCATAAAGTATAGAAATAGGTATTTGCCAGTAGAGTAGAATTGTCAACTTCAAAATTTGTTTGAAACCCACAACTATCATGCCAAATCTTTTCTTGTTTTCATTTTCTTTTCCTGCACATTTCTAGCCTGGGCCATGCCCTTTCTCCTTCTCATGTGTTTGTAATTATTTTCTCTTTAAAATGTTTTCTTATCCCATCCCACCCACATCCCATGCTTGCAGTTGTGTTTCCCCTTACACAGAAATCATGGACCTTTCTCACTCATTTTCTAATTCTCAGGGCAAACTTCCACAAGTATCTCTCCCCCCATGTCCCCGAGATGAAGTGTTTTAGAAAGTCCCTGGCGTTCGAGGCGAGTTTTCTGTAAGTTGCACAGCAAGTTGAACAGGGACTTAGGGTGCTGGATAATGTAGCCTCATGGTCCAGGCCCGATGGACAGAGGGATTGCTGTCGTCCTGGTGAATGTTCATCTTGGTCATGCTTAGCGTCCCGGCTGGTTTTCATTGCATCCTGACTTGGCCAAAGCCAAACATTTTGTGCTGGGCCAGCAGTTGTGAAATATCTAGCAGATCCAGTGGTATTGTGTGTCTATTTTTAGGTGCTGTGTCCTGGGGACCACGGAGAACGGGGGTTCTGTGGTATTTCGCTGCTTCTCCTGGGCCCCGCTGTCGGGAGCTGACCTCATTTTTCACTCATCATCAGTAATTGACTGCAGAGTGAGCTCCGGACTGCTCCAGCACCATCTCAGGCTCTTTCCCAGCGTCCTTCATTACGGAGCTGTGAGTACACAGCCTGGCTTCTTAGACAGAAATTGATTCTGGCTTAAGGCCCTGCTCAGGTGCATTGCTCTGTAGCTGCACAGAATAGGCCAAAGGCCAGTAGAGCCGAACTCCCTGCAGGTCCCTGCTTTTGATGAGCTATTAAGTAAGGAGATAATTAGATTTACAGAGAGTGGGGCTAGGTAAGCTTATTCCAAGGTTTGTTAAAGCCTGCAGAAGACAAGTGATAGAAACTGTGTCTCGGGGAGCCTGGGTGGCTCAGCAGTTTAGCGCTGCCTTCAGCCCAGGGTGTGATCCTGGAGACTCGGGATCGAGTCCCACGTCAGGCTCCCTGCATGGAGCTTGCTTTGCCCTCTGCCTGTGTCTCTCTCTCTCTTTCTCTCTCTCTCTGGGTCTCTCATGAATAAATAAATAAAATCTTAAAAAAAAAAAGAAACTGTGTCTCATTCATTCTCTCTGTTCCCACCTATCTATTCACTAGCACTGTAGCACTTAGCAAATCACATCGCTTCATTGCATGTGAATTTTTCTGCATTTACTAGTAATTATAAACTACTCTGGCTCAGGCACACAGCAGGAGCTCAGACAATATCTGTTGAGTGAATTTTGAATAAGTTACACAGAGACGTGGTCTTATCCACCATTTATTTCCAGTCTCACGTGGGACCTGGACATGGTAGGTGTCCTATCATATTTGAGAATGAGTGAATTTCAGCATCTGTGGCTTTGGAGTTTGGCAGATGTGGTTTCAAATGCTGGGTCTGCAACCATACGGCCGAAATTCATCATTTTCTTCTCCGAGACGCACTTTCCTCATCTGCATAATGAAGATGATAGCATCTACCACACAGAGTTTATCTTGAGGGTGGGATAAGCTAATGTACTAGTTAGTGAGATATTGGTAAAGAGAGCCCCTTGGAGAATCAATGGCATGTCTGGGAGAAAAGAATATAGAGACAGTAAGGCCACAGGGGTGAGGGTAGGAAGAGGGAGTTAGGGGAGAGGGCACGCGAGGGCCAGTGAGGGGTATTCATCTATTTCCTCAGTTGTAATAGTAACCATTTCTGGCAGCCTAGTCCACCATCTTTCTGGATGAGAGACTTAGAGACCTAGTTAGAGAGGCTAGAGAAGGTTCCTGCCTGGCTCCAACAATTAGCCTGGGGCACCTAGGGCCCCTGACTCCACAGAGGGAATTTCTGCTAGAAGTGGTTCTGGGACAGGATGCAAGTCACTTGGGTTCAGTGGCATCTCAGGACATTGGGAGGCTGAGCACAAACCCAAATGCCCTGCCCAGGTCCGGTTGCACTGAGGAGAATGGGTTTTCCGGACTGTGACTTCTCCAAAATTCTTAGCATCTGTCATCAGTTTATACACTTAGTGTTTGAAAAATATTTTAGCATATTTGGCTGATCAAATATTGGTGTGATAACAGGGCTTCTTTCATATTTTGTGTATTCTCAGGAGTGCTAGAAAAAGGGGATAGAGAGGGAAGAGAAGCATGTCACCTGAGAAATATTTTAAAGAATTCCCAATTACCAGACTATAATATAATAAAGGTTACATGTGTATCAGATCTACCAGCCTCTGCTACCCTCTAGATACTGTTAACCTTCTCTGTGGGATTAAGAGCCGATTAAAAAAATCAGAATACAAAGAAGGAGCCCCAAATCCCCAGTTCCAAATCTAAATCCACAGGTCCCCAAATGTTACAGAATCATAATTTCTTGCGTTTGCTTCCACGGCTCTGTTTGATCATCTTGAACCAGCTTTATGTTCTTACTGGATGCCAGGGAGAAACAAGCTCAAATATAAAGATTCTAGAGACTTTCCTCTGTCACCCTGGCTGCCACCCAGCTCTCTGTGCTGGGAAACGTACCGTGTGAGTGAATGGGGGCAGACAAACAGCGGACTGTGGACAATCTGTCCTCACTTGCCAAAATGGAACTTCAGGGGAGCAGTAGGGGCCCTGGTGTGGGGAGCTCTAGTCTGGGAGCCAGGAGACCCAGGTCCTCATCCCTGCTTGCCCACTGGCAAACCTTGTGACTGTGAGCGAGTCACTGAATTAATCCAGGCCTTGGTGTCCTCTTTGCAAAATGAGGTGCTTGAATCAAATCACCCCAAAGTCTTGGCAGTGCATCCTATTATTGTTCCAATTAGTCACTGCCTTTCTCGTAAGAGGATTATCCATCCCCGCCCACTGCCACACAGATTCCAGTTCTTCTTCCACTGATGTTGGAATTGGCCATAAACTTGCTTTGGCCAATGGAGTTTGGGCATATATGATAGGACACCCCTGGGCAGAGGCTTTAAGAGCCACTGTGTGGTTCAGTTACTGTTCTGTCACTTTCTGCCATGAAACTGAGTTAGGAGCTGCTCCCCAGCCTGGACCCTGGAATGAGGAAGATATTTGGCATGCAGCCGCAGGGCCAGAGTCAGCCTGTAGCCAGCAATGTGAGTGACAAGTAAAGTGTTAATTGTAGGCCATTGGAAGCTGGGGCTGTCTAGTGTGGTAGGGCCCCCTCCCCCCAACCCCGGCCCAGGGAAAGTGGATTAGTAGCCTCCAACTTGGAAGTCTGGGTCCTCTTCCCTTCAAGGCAGCGTCATCTTGATCATTCCTCTCTCGGCACATGGCATGCCCACTCTAAAATCAGATCTGCTTGTATTTGTTAGGGCTCTTTTGGTTGCAGTTTCCAGAAAACCCACCTCAGCAGGCATGAGACACAAACAAACAAAGAAACAAACAAAAAAGGAATTTATTAGTCTATTTAATGGGAAAGCCCAGAAGAGATTTGGCCCAGCTTTATCCAGAGGTGCTGTGCTATTATCGGGATCCTACCTCTCTCCATCTCCTGACTCCACTCACCTATCTTTGGCTTTATTCTCAGGCTTTATATGGAGGCAAGATAACTACATTTGCTACCTACTCGAGGCTTAACCCTTCCTGGGTCTAATCCAGCCTAGTAAAGACATTCCTTTACCAGTGGTGCTGGTACTCATCCAAAGATTTACTCCGACTGGACCATCATAGGTGAGTATCTATCCCTGAAACAATCTCTGTACATCAGAGGAATGAAATTATCGTGATGGGCTTACATCTAAATCAATCCCTGTGTGTGATCCTGTGATCTGATTGGCCAGTTCTGGGTCACATGCATTTCTCCCTACCTCTAAGAGTTGTAGAGGGGTGGTTCTCCAAGGGATCTGAGCTGCTCTTGTGAGGAGTAAAAAGGGATGGGTGTTGGCAGAGAAGTCAGCAAATGAGTGGTATATTGGTTATGCCACTTACATGACATTAAAAAAAAAAAAACCTAAAAAAAAAAAAAAAATCCCCAGATTTTGCAGGCTCAAATCCCAACTTTTTTATCTGGCCCTTGCTCACTTTGCTGACCTTATGTCCTTACCCACCTCCAGTGGGAAGGACAATCCTTCCCTCTTGGCCAACTTTGTTCCCTCAGTGGTTAAGAGAGGTGCCTCGAAGAAAAATGAAGACATGTCAGGATACGATTGGGAGAATTGTGGTGTATTTTTGATGTTTTGGTTAATTAACACTTTCAACACATGGGTGAAAAGTTCCATGGTCACACACTCTCATTCGATGATTAGGATCAGGAGCCTGAATTGGGGGGCCTTCTGTGATGGTGAGGCCCAAGCTGAAGGGGCTTCCAGTCACACTTTCAACCTCCAAGCCCCCTGACTTTCCCCACCAAGCAGTTACAGTGTCTGAAAAGTGTGTGTGTTCCCAAATGCTATTTCCTAGCCTTCCCCCTACCCCTGTTCTTTGCCTGCCTTTAAAATTAATTCAGTTTCTTTCTTTCTTCTTTCTTTTTAAAGATTTTATTTATTTATTTGACAGAGAGAGAATGCACAAGCAGGGGAAGTGGTAGAGGGAGAGGGAGAAGCAGGCTCCCACTGGGCATGGAGTCCGATGCAGGGCTCTATCCCAGGACCCCAGGATCATGACCTGAGATGAAGGCAGATGCTTAACTGACCGAGCCACCCAGAGCCCCAAATTCATGCCCTTTAAATTTAAGTAACCAGGTCTTCCAAAGATGGACCTGAATCCTCTAGTCCAGGGGGCTATTAATCTTTTTTTTTCCCCTTGGAATTGATTGAAAAAAATGAATTAGTGATCTAGTTGTATATATGTGCTTCTCTTTGAATGAATTACATAATAAGATCCGGCAGTAAATTTTGATGTAATGATGCACATGGACATTCTTTCAAGGTTTCTGCCACAAATGAAATGTGATATGAGAATATCTGTGATTCCAGTTTGTAACAAGGGCACAGGTACTGCTAATCCCCCTGTGGTTTGTTGCCTATACTCGTAATAGAAAGGCTTGCTTCATTTCAGTTACAGGTTAGTGAAAATCAAGATAGATTTTTTTATCTCATCCAAATTCATGGAGCCCCTTATTTCAATCTACAGACCACAGGTTAGTAAGTCTGCCCTAATCCTTTTTTTTTTTTAATCCTTTTTTTTTTAAAGATTGTATTTATTTATTCATGAAAGACACAGAGAGAGGCAGAGACACAGGAAGTGGGAGAAGCAGGCTCCCTGTGGGGAGCCCGATGTGGGACTCAATCCCAGGACCCCAGGATCACGACCTGAGCCAAAGGCAAATGCTCAACCACTGAGCCACCCGGGAGCCCTAAGTCTGCCCTAATCTGATTTGGATGGCCCTCTCCTCAGACATGGAAACATGCTGTGCGTGTCTCATATCACAACCCTTTGTCCTCTTCTCTCAGAGCTGGACCCGGAGGAGCAGGCCCATAGGGCTGGCTGCCCATCACCCACCCATCCATCATCTACAGGGCGCTGAGGGTGAGGGGGACAGGATGGCAAGGAGGCTGGCAGCCCTTAGCCTCAGCTCCATCTCCAGCCTGATGCAGTGCAGCCCACACTGGCACACTTCACCCTACAAAACTCCCACCCCTCGTACAGAGCAATCTATCATTTTTACATTGATGCTCCCCTGGTTTGACCCTTGCAGGAAGTGCTAGAAGCTTCTTTCTTCAGAGACAGTTTCCACTTTCCCTGTGTTCGTAAGGTATTCCCTGAGGAGCCGAATGCCTGTCTTTCTTTCCTGACGGAGGGATTGCACGGGGAGGGAGGGACTTAATTAGAAGTGAAAGACAGTCAGATTTTTCTTTATTCTCTTTGTTACAAAGGTTTTACCATTCCGAACACGTGCTTAGCTGTGTCTCTCCCTTCCTCTGAAGGAATGGAGTCACCAACTCCTTGACCGTAAATTATCTCAGGACAAGGCCAGGGTCTGTATCCCACTCCCTAGTATACATTAGATATTCAATATTTTTGGAAGAAAAACTTGAACTGAAAAGCAATGGTTAATGAAGGTTAAGATCTCCAGAATGAGAACCTAAAATACCTGATTCTTGCTCAAGCCTAAAGCTTTCATTCGAATTTTCATTCATCACACCAGTCTTTTCTTTTTATTCCTTCTCTTTCTCCCACCCAATGCTATGTCCTGAGTAAGTGGTTTTGTTTTATAGCCAGGCACCAGGAAATGGCGTGGACCGCAGACCTCCCGAATGAACACCTGCTCCCTATATTTTTTGAATAGAAGGGCAAATGCCCTCAATGGAGAGGCTGATCATACATTAATTGAACAACCTCTGAGGGAAGAGAATATTGGCTTTCATATATTTTCTTTTTTTTTTTTTTTTCACCAAAGGGTTAAAAAATAAAAAGCCTGTGCAGCTTGAACACATTTTTACTGCTGGGTCCTTTTATTCAGGCCCCGAGGGCCTCCGGCCCCATCGTGTAGCAATTTGGTTCAGATTTCATTTGGCAACTCTTTTGATGTACCACTTTTGTTCTAGGCAATCTATTGACTTCTTCCTGGAGCCAGCTGGCTCGCCAGGTGATGTGGCTTTAGTTAGAGACTTTGGCTTATTGAGGTTTGGGGATCTGCAGATTGTGGGTGGACTGGATGTCCTAGCAGGTGGTTGGTTTGTCCCTCAAGACATTTAAAAATTTGGGAGCCAGAGGCCTACTTTTAAAAAGTGAGGAAAATTTTAACATACAAAAATCTGGATTTCTGGCCTCTTTTGGAAAATTCTAAGGCCTGGCAATATTGTCTGACATTCCCGTGCCAGGCAGGCGTTGAGTGGTGGCTGTCGCCCCCTTCACATGGACTATGATTCTTCACTGCCCACAGTTACCTTCTGCCCTCACGTTTCAGGCTTCCCTTTGCCGTTAGGACATGGACCAACACTCTTCCCATGGCCCACAGGCCTGCATGGCTTGACTTCCCGCATCTTGTGCTGGGAATAATAATGGCAAATACATACACACAGTGCTAAATGTGTGCCAGGCTCTTTCAATCCTTGGGATAACCCTGGGAAGGAGGTACTATTATTTCCCTTGCTTTGCAGGTGAGGAAAGTAAGGCCCAGAGAAGTCAAGGAACTTGTCTGACAGCACACAGCGGGAAGACTTGGGCTGGGATTCAAACCCAGGGAACCAGCCCCTGGAGACCCTGTACTCCATGTCTTTGCCTTCTGGTCTCACGGTTCCCTCCCTGCATGGGATGGGTTTTTTACAGGTGCTCTTCCCTCCACTTCGGCGCACTTTCTGCCCTTCCCCCAGCCTTCCTCACCCCCAGCTTTCCCCTCTTCCTCTGTCCCAGCTGCAAAGCCGCGTGTACGGGAAGCCTCTCAGTGTCTGAAGGCCCAGAGCTCCCGGCGTTGGTCCCCGTCCCCTCAAGCAGGAGATCCTGCGAGATGAGGATGCCGTGTGTCTGTGCCACCCGGGAGGGTAGCCGCCCGCTGCGCTGGTCGTTGGGCCCCAGGCCCGTGTGACCGAAGAACTGAATCACTCATTTGGTGCACTCTTCATTAGGCCACAGGGGAATTTCACCGCCTCCTGTGGCCTGACTGCCCCTGGGGCACCACTCGGGGTTCGTCTCACCTTGGACTTCTGGCCCCTCGCTCCTGTGGGTTTGGTCTGTCCCTGCCTGGGGCACAGGCCCTGCTCTGCCCGGGACACGCATGATGTGGGTCCCTTCCTAATGTGTCCCTGACCCTGCGGCCGGGGCCCTGTGCCCCAGAGTCTGGCTGAGCTGCCAGCTCCGCAGCCCTTGTGCACCCCCAGATGGGCGAGTAGAGGACCTGGCGGCCGCCTGGCCTGGAGGGGACCATGCAGCAGCCTGGGCTTCGGGGCGCAGCTGCCTCTCCCCAGCCTCGGCCTGTGAGCTCCCGGCCCTGGGGCTCTCACTGGCAGGATGCAAGCCGGATTCTACCTCAGAGGGTTGTTGTGCCCAACCAAGGAGCTACTGTGAGAATAATAAAGATGAGGGTACCTGGGGGCTCCGTCGGTGAAGCGTCTGCCTTCAGCTCTGGGCATGACCTGGCGTCCTGGGATCCAGTCGCGCGTTGGGCGACCTGCTAAGCGGGGCATCTGCTGCTCCCTCTGCCTCGGCCCTTCTGCCCTCCCGGGCTCTCTCTCTCTCTCTCTCTCTCCTCCGCTTGCTGTCTCTCATGCTTGCTCGGTCCCATGCTCTCTCTCTCTCCCACGCTCGCTCTCTCTCTCATGCTCTCCGTTTCTCCAATAAATAAAAAGATGAATACGAGTCTCTGAGAAGCAGTGCGGCCTTAGCACCAGCTTACGTTCTCCTCACGGTTTTGCACGTATTTCGTCTCCAGGTCGCAACGAGCGCTGGGAGGGCGGGGCCCTGGGAGGGCCAGACTGGGGTGCCCGGGAGGGTTGGGGGGACCGGGAGGGCGGGGCCCGGAGGGCTGGGTGACCCAGGCTGCACAGACGGCACAGGGTGGCCGTGTCTGAGCGCACCTGTCTCCCTCCCCAGCACTTGGCTCTGGCATCTGGGAAGGGCCTGGCAGGAGCCCTAGCCTCACCCCTGCCTTCACCACCACCAGCGCCCCCCTCACCCCTCCTCCCCTTGCCTTCAGCCCCCTCTTTACCCCTTCTCCCCCTGCCTTCACACACACACACACACACACACACACCCCGTCACAGCTGTGAGGCCGGCCTGGGGCAGTTGTGGGCAGCCAGGCCCAGGGCAACAGGAGGACCCTGCCTTCCCTAGGGGGCGTGCAGGGCGGAGGCTGCAGTCCAGCGGGGGAGGGGGCCCATGAACCTGCTGGCCACTGTTCAACCTGCGGTGACCCTGCTGCCGCCCTCTACTTGGTGTCAACCAACGGGTCCCTGTGAGGCCAACCCAGGTGTGGGAAGCTGGCCTCTCCACCCTCAGGCAAGGTAGCTCCCATCTAGGCTCCTCTGAGACCCCTCCTGAGGGGATTTAGACTGGGGGCGTGGGAGGGACCTGGGTGGGGGGCCCCTGGAGGTGGGGAGGAATGGAGTGGAAGAGGGAGGAGAGAAGGGGAGGGGGGAAAGAAACTTGTGGGCCAGAGGTCAGCTCCCTCCAGAACCAAGGCATTTGGGGCTTTGCACCTTCTTGGGCATCACTCTGTGACCAGGCTAAAGCCAATAGTGATAACATTTATCAAGCACTTAAATGTGTCCGGCATTGCTCTAATTATTTCATCCTTTAAATTAGGTCCTATGGTTTTAACCCCATTTGACATATGAGGAAACTGAGGAACAGAGAGGTTAAGTAGCCTGTCCAAGGTCACACAATACGTGCTTGAGCCTGAATTCCAATCCAGACAGACTTTAGAACTGAAGTTTCTATGAAATAACCTTGGATTACATCATTGCTTAAGCTCTAGTTGGGAATGCCAAAGATCAGCTTCTAGAACACCCTGTTTATTTCACAGCTGGCACATCAAAGGTCTCAGGAGGAGGAGTTTTGAGGATTTGCTCAGGACGCACAGGACCCGTGACCAGAGTTGAGGCTGCTTAGGAACCTGGTCCCTGACTTCGACCTCACTCACAGGAAACCCACTGGGCTAAAAACCATCCAGATTCCACCTGCACCATCACTTCTGAGGGAGAGACTCCAAGGAAGCATTTCTAGAAGCACAGCCCATGAGATGCTCTGTGAGACCAGGGTCTAGAGGCAGCTGCGGTCTGGACAGCGTCTTGCAGAGCTCACAGTGTGCATTCGCTCAGTAAAGGCAAATTTTCTACATCAGTCTGAGTGTGGGGTTTTGCTAAAATGTTTGAGTCAGTGGAACATAAGGAGAGAGAACTAGCTGTGACTCAGTTTGGGGAGAAGAGGGTAGAAATTAGATGACATTGGGAGGGTGTGTGGCTATGGGGAATGGCCATGGGCTGCAGACTTGGGCCGACTTGTGGATGGACTGCCTTCTCCTGCAGATGATGGCCAGCTCCTAGAATGTGTTGCCAAACAGACAACAGCTCTTGTACGTGTGTGGGGGGACATCTCCCTTAGTCAACTTGACCAGTGATAACTACTAATACTCTTAAAATAATTAACACCAGTTCCAAACATATGTTAAGAAAATGCAAGTTCTTTGGAAATTAATAGATATTACTTGTCAAAAGTAAGTTTAGAAAATGCTTAGTTAAGCAAGGGATATTAATTTCTTTCTGCAAGACTTCTCAGTGCCTTTATTTGGGCTCTTACCCAACTCCATTTCTGTTCACATCTCTTATGATTACTAATTCTGATTTCTTTTTAAGGGGAAACTTTACTTTTCCATTTATTTTTTTTGACAACTATTTCCCCTTTGTGTCCTCTAAGTCTTAAAGAACCTGGCATCTTTTGCTGTATTTTGAATATTAACCAGTAAGGTTTCCTGAGCTAAAGGGCTGATTGATATGTGTGTCATGCAAGGTGTCATGTGGGATAAACTGGCATTTATTGAATGAGCACTTACTATGTGCTACTTTACACACATAATCTTAATTCTTTCTCACCAAAGTCATGTATAATTTTATTATCCCCATTTTATGGACCGGAAAGCAGGGGCTCAGAGAGCTCAAATATTCAGGGCTATCCAGGTAGGTTTACGCCCTGCTGGGTTTCAAACTTAAGAGTTTATGCCCTTGGAATGGTGGGTGGAAGCTGGGCTTAGGGATGTCAGAAAATGAAAAGTAAGCAAATAGAGCAATGAGGCTCCTTGGCAGCTATGTGAACTGAGGAACCCTGGGGTGGGAAGGCGGCTGGGCCACCTGCTTTTCTCGGGCTGGGGTGCTGGGGAGGGGGAGGCAACCAAATAGATGAGCAGGGTCAAGTTTCCTAAAGGCTGATGAGCCAATAAAATGACATTCTTCATTTAAATTAAGAATGGAAAATGGGGGTAATTCAAAGAAATTGGCTGTTTCGGCCTCCCTTTGGCTGAGCCCTAGACCTTACATATGTTTAGTTTGGATCAACTGTGATATTCCTTCCCTGTTCTCATCTTCGTTTTGTTTAGTTTAGTTTTGTTTTTTTCTAATTTCTAAAGAATGGCTTTGGAGCCAGTTTCTGAGAAGTGATTTTTTCATTTTGCTTGGGATTGCTTTAATAACTTAATATTACTGTTTTTTTTTTACAATAATCCCTTCAATTTTGGAAATGAAATCTTTAGGGAGCAATGAAAGCTTGCTTTCTCTTGCACATGCGACTACTGATTCCCTCAGAAGACTGAAGTGGCACTTGGGAGAGTTTGGTCCAGGGAGGGAAAAACAGGCGGCGGCTTGGGGCCAGGGCATTCACCCTCTAGCCATAGCAGAGCTAGGCCGGCGGAGGGCTCAGCTCCGTGACCTTGGGCAAGTCCCTTTACCTTCCTGGGGGTCAGTGTCTTTGTTCGTCAGAGAGATGACTGAACTTAAGTTGTCTCCACGATGCCTTCCCATTCGAACATTCTACAGCCCCGAGTGTGTCGTGCATGCACAGGATACGTGAATAGGTGATAAAAACTCAGGAGTGTGGGCAGAGTCGGGCTTGGGTGCTGAATCTGGGGATTACAGGGGGTCTCCTTCACGACGGCAGCCTCGGAGGATCAGTGCCCCTTGCAAGCACTGGACCCTGTGCGACACCCTGCAAAGACTGCGGCACAGAGCCTACAAGAAGGTTTGCGTCTTGGCCTGGCTGAATCACAGGGACAATGACATCAACATACTTGAAAGAGCATCGTCCTGGAGTTTGTGATGCGTGGTTGGGTCTGGGGTCCCCGGTACTGCCTCCCGGCTGCTCTCCACCTCCACGTGGTCTCCTATCAGCTGTCTTCCTAACCTGTGAGCTCAAACACTCAGATGTGCAGACTCTGAGGGGCAGGTGAGCTCGTGCGACCAGTGCTGTGTCTGCAGGAAACGCTCGAGCAAAGATGATGAGCATGGGGTGGCCGGTCTGTGAGTGCCTGTCTACCTGCTGTGTGTATGTGCGTGCGTGTGTGTGCATGCCAGTGTTACTGAAGCTGTTCACACCTCCCCAACCCCGTGTGCCCTTTCTCACCGCCGACATCCATCACCTGAAAACACATCCTTGTCCTTTGCTCATGTCCCTGTGGTCTGCTCTGCTTTCCCCCTTAGAGCCCTGGTCCCTGAGGGGCTGCCCTCCTCCTGGGGCCGGCCTGTTGGGCTGGCCAGGGTTCCAGTTTTCCCAGCAGGCTCCATTTCCACGTCCTCATTGTCTGACATGGGAATTCTTGAAGTCAGGATTTCTTTGAAATAGAACAGACTGTTTCCTCTTTATTATAAAAGTGATCCACACTTACAACTGAAGCTCTGGATAATAGGGAGAGAAGAAAAAACCTGAAATCTTCATTAGTCTAAAACTAAGAAGCCAGGTACAGAGACTGAAGCCCTTACGTCATATTTTCTTGCATCTTTTCTGTCTATACAAGATGTGTTTGAATATAACTGGAATATACAAATAGTTGTGTATCCTGGTTTTTCCTATAACATGCACTTAAGATCTTGTCACAAGCTTTTTAAGATTTTTATCTATTTATTTAGAGAAAGAGAGTGTGAGCAGGAGGAGGGCAGAGGGAGACAGACTGCGCTGAGCATGGACCCCAATGTGGGGCTCACTGTGGGACTGGGGATGGGGTTTGATGGCCTTGAGATCATCACTTGAGCTGAAACCAAGCGTCAGACGCTTAATCGACTGACCCACCAGGTTCCTCTATCACAAACTCCTCTTAAGTGCACCTGGTAAAGGGCATTGAATCAACACTGGTGACTCAGAATTTAACTATTTTCTCTTGATTGTCGAGGGCCTGGGCTGGGCGAGGCTCTACATGAACTGTTAGACATTTAGGTTGTGTCCATTTCTGTAATAATTTATATAGTCCTGGAGTGAATACTATATACATAAGTTTGAGATTATCTTCTTAGGCTAGGTTCCTGGAAGTTGGAGGTAGCTGCCTATGGTTAGTGTAAAAATCACTGGCCTCTGAGTCAGACCACTAGGCCTGCATCCCAGCTCCATCTGTCAGTAGCTGGATGGATGACCCTGGACAAGTCACATACCCTCTCAGAGCTTTGTTTTCTCATCTCTAACATATGGGTAGAGCTCCTTCCTGCCACGAGAATGTATGTATCCGATGGTAAGTGCTGAAATGAGGTGTGGTACATACCACTGAACCCCTGCCACCACCACCACAGCAGATATCCTACTATTCAGTTTGAGTCTATGAACACTTCAGGCATTCTCTAGCTTTTTATCAATAATAGGTCAGGGCCTCTTCATGATCACTCTTCTCAGCTGTCACCTCTTTTTAGCTCACTCCGGGCCTGGGCCTCCTCAATCTAAACCTCTTCTCTCTCCTCATTTACCCAGCACACGTCTCCTGAGGCTATAGAGGAGGAAGTGGGCTGTGGGGTATAGTCTGAGGAGAGCCGGCTTCTCTGTCCCTGGAGGTACTCTCTCCTCCACGGGCCTGTCCTGTTGCCCAGTGTCTTCTCTGACAGGGAGGTGCCCCTGGCCTAGGGAAGGCCTCTGGCTGCAGGCCCGGAAGCAAGGGCCCTGGACTTCTCACCAGGAAGTGCAGTTTGAATTCTTTCTGCCCTGAAAGCTCCTGGAGCGGAGCCTCCCTCAATCAAGTCTCCTTGCCCAGAGGAGCCAATGTGCCCTTTTCTCTCAAACTTGTGACGGGCCAGAGGGGAGTGTGAAGGCCCCTGCATGACGTGTCCAAGGAGCCTAGTGAGGTCCAGCTGTGGGGGTCCAGAACCCATGCTCTCCCTGCTCAGGCCCTGTTGATGCTTGCCCTGTGGGGCTCATCCCCAGACCTGTCAGAGCTTTGAAGTTTTGAAGGAGAAGCCAAAACATCTGGACTTAAAAGTGTAAAGTAACCTCCAGGGTTTGAAATGTTAGCCAACCCTTTTCCTTCAAGATTTCTTCCAGTCATCACTTCCCTTGGGGAGGCATCCCTTGCCACCCTGCTCCTCTCTGTCTTGCAGCCCATCATCCTGTGGGACTGCCTATGAGCTGCTTACCTGTCTGATTCTCACATCTGTCCCTGAGTTATTGGAGGGGGAGCCCCTGGCTGGACTCCTTCCCTTTCCTGGAGCCTAGTTCAGGGCCAGGGACAGAGAGGTTGGTTCACTACAGACATCTGGCCTGAACAGACAGATAAGCAAGTGATGATGAGCTAGAGCAGGGTGATGGTAGGTTGGGGTGCAGAACTTGCAAATTTGAGGACCAGGCTAGTAAAAACACCAAAATTCCTCGAGGCTGCCTGCACTTGTGACTGCAGGTGCTCGACTGCTTGTAACGTGGACAATCAGCTCTCTGCCCCTGCCCAATGAAACATCTCCCCTGGGGCTGCTGCTCTGCTTTCCTTGCAGATCCATAAGTGGAGATGGATTATACACTGTGCTCCATAAAGTATCTATGCCCATGTGTAAAGACAAGGAAAAAAAAAACCAAAAAACCTGCAGCACCAGGATATAAATGACCTCAGCTGTTAGGGCAGCCAGGACACAGGTGAAATTCTTTACATTAAAACCTATTAGGATTATAGTGGATAATTTTTTTAGGTTGAAATTATTTTGATACTGAAAAGTACAGAAGGGGACAAAGAATATTAAAACAAACATCTGTACCTACCACCTTGAATTAGTGCTAACACTTTATCTTATTTGCTTTAAGTATCTTTATATGCATGAGATTGTAAAGATTACAGATAGAGCTGAGAGTCTCTTTTTCCTTTTTTCTCAGTCCCTTCTTCTTCCTCCTTCTCCCCACCTTCCCTGTCTCATGCATGGTAGGTGCCAGTGTCAAGTGGGTTGGTGGGTTTCCTCCCCATCTTTCTTTCACATGTGGCAATGTTGATTTTTTTTTTTAAGATTTTATTTATTTATCTGAGAAAGAGAGAGTGAGAGGGACAGGGACAGAGGATCTGAAGCAGACTCAGTACTGAGCACAAAGCCCAATGTGGGACTTGATCCCACAACTACAAGATCATGACCTGAGCTGAAACCAAGAGTCGAACACTCGGCTGACTGAGCCACCCAGGCACCCGATGTTATTCTGAACCATAAAAATGAGAAAAAGAATTTACTTTTCTATGCTCAACCCCTATTCTGTTAGATACTAGGATGAGAGACCTAAAATCTCAGTTTTGAGGACTAGAATATTCTAGTAAGAGCATAGTCTTTAGACGTAGGAGGTGCCTTACAGGGTACTGTTATTTGTTCATTGGGATTATACATCTATAGAAATAACAAAATATTCAGTTTTCAACATGGTGGGTACTTTAAAGATGTGACCTCATTTAATCTTTCCAGAAGCCTGAGATGAAAGTACTTTATCCCTACTTTACAGACGAGGACACTACTGCTTCGAGAGGTAATGAGATATCCCAGGCTGCTCAGCTAACAGCAGCACCACTGGATTTGAACCCGGGTCTGTCTGACTTCAATGCTCCTGCTGGCGAGAGCCAGCTGATTGACACAGGCTGGAAATGGACTCGGACCTGCTAAGCCTCTAGTTCTCATTCAACAGGGTTTCTGTTTGGTGCTGTTTTCTTTTACTCAGAATTTTTCTGAAAAATTCTCTCCTTAGGGCAACATTTTCCATCACAAAAGGTGCTTTGCTTTGGAAAAGTTTGGGTAAAAACAGCTCTATATTTCTTGCTTTCCAGAGAATGGAAAAACACATGCTATTCACTTGTGTTTTTAATAGCTACTTTAAGAAACAACCCACAGACACTCACATAAATTATTTCTTTGTTAATCACTCCAAATGCCATCCACAGTGTTTCCAAAGAACAGCTGGGAACGTGCGTTAAGACATTGAGTAATTTCTTAACATATTTATTTTCCCGATGAAATCTGTATCCTCTGTGTTAGAAAAATAAATGTGTTTGCTATTTCTCAACTTGGGGTTATTTAACATCATCAAGGGCCAACAGACTTCCAAGTGCTCGGGGAGGCATTCAAGTAGACGAGGTTCCCATCTAAAATCTGATCTAATGAGACAGGTAAAGATATAGGAAGATCGATGAACAAATAATGGCTAGGATGCGTACAGTGACTTGCAGTTTAAAAGTGATTTCAGTAGGGTGTTTCATCCATATTGGAGGGTATAGTGGAGGATACACCGTGATTCCCAGTTTTGCAAAACAGGCAGGTGGGATGCTCAGTGATGGAGCAACTGGATTGGGTCAGGTGGCAGGTGGGTGGCAGCTCTACCCCTTCCCCACAGGGCTTCTGACTCCCGGATCCATGCTCATTCCACTGATCAAGGTTTGAGTCCTGACTAGGATGCTCACCACACGTGTGCCCTTGATAAGACACCAGAGCTCTCTATGTCTCACCTTGTCATCTGCAGAAGGAAGAACCAGGATTCCCATAACCAGAGGGATGGGGAAGGAATGGGAGAGCCAAGCAGAGCCCCGAAGTAACAGATGGAGGCCTTAGGTTGGGCTCAGCATCATTAAGCACAAAGGGGAATTAGTGGGAGGCATCCTAGTATGTCTCCTGAAAAGCAAATGCATGTTCCCTCTCACCTCCGTCTTCAGGTCTCCCCAGCCCGCACTCCCCCTGCAATGGCCTCTCATCCCTGCTTCCCACTCCACCTGTTTTCCTCTTTCCCTCCTCCTACAGGCTTTCGGTGCTTCTCAGGACGCAGGGCACAGAATGACCGCATCAGCTCTTACCTGTTATCTTGGTTCAGGCACCGACAGGAAAAGATCAGAGTTTCTTCTACCACTTACAAATTTTAGATGGACAAGACCCATTAGTTGGCCCAGTGTGGGTCGGGGGTCTTGGAGAGGGGCCATAGGGACGCAGACCAAGGGGCCAATGAGCATTTAATGGACCTTTAAGTACCAGGCAGTGTGCATATTGCCAAGACCTGATTGAATTTTTAAAATTACTGTTAGTCCAGTGCTTCTATAAGTGAGACACTGCGCCTTGATCCATGATTTCATATCATCCTTATAGCAGCCCTTTGGAGGGAGGCATTATTACCCCCATTTTTTTTTTTAACATATGAAGAAGCCAAGGCTCCAAAGATTATGCCATTTGCCCAATACACATAGGTAATAAGAGCCAGATCCAGGAGGTTCCTCAGGGTGTTCAGGAATGAGAGACTCAATCACCATTATTTGAAAGATGTATGAGAACAGGAGAAGGTCATGTTTCCTTCTCAAGCTTCCTTGGGCCAGTAGGTTCTGATTTATATACAGACTCTCTCCGAGTCCTAGTTTAAAGTATGTTTTGAGCCCGTCATGGGACTTTGTCTGTTGGCTCTCCAACCCTCTCCTCTTCAATTCCAACCCAACTCAAGTGACAACCAGGCCCCTGATCAAAGGTACCCTGACCTCCAGCCTGCACTGAATTTCCAACTTCTCTGCAAGATAACTGACAAAATAGGACTTTATCCAAACAGAGCTGTGCCTCTATGATCAAAGTCTTGGAGGTGAGTAGGGATGTGTGTTTACTGACCACAGGGCAATCCAAATTGATTATGATGTTCATGGTTTCAGCCACTGAGCCATTTACAGATCCCTTTAGAGAGCTTTGCTTGAGGCAGTGGAGCCTACCTGGGTAAAGCAATAGTGAGACCTTGAGGAAAATTGATAGGTGATAAGAGAATTCCATTTGGGGAAAGAACTTCTTTATTTGTGAAATCATTGAAGAGACTGATTGGGGTGAACCCCTTGGGGCACATGCCAAGGGCATTAGGAACTCATCAAAATCTAGGGCGCTTTCTTTATCTAGGCTGGGCCCAAATTTGAATCATTTAGAATGAGTGACAAAGGAGAAGCTTCTGGACAAGAGGAGATGTAGCAACCACTCAAAGATTGTTCTCCTGCCCTTTTGTATCAACTTGGACAAACATTTGGCTATGGCCAGACCACTGTCAGTCCTCACCTTGGAGCATGAATTCCTTTTTGATCTGACTGAAGATCTGACTCGCAGCTCGGGTGGGGACAGATTACAAATGGATATCTACTTTGAAGGGGGAGGTGATATTTTTATAAAGTGCCCTTGGCAAACTATTATTAGAGGGATGATATTAGATCATAACTCCAAAATTTCAATTAAAGTGACATTAATGGGTCCTTCTTAGCAATTTAAAATTAAAATTAAACCACAAGAATGGCCCAGTTATTGAATGATTATTATTTGTGGTAGTATTCCAAGTCCTATATGTTCCATTTGTACCAATAACACAAAATACATATTTCTGAGAAACGTGCACACAGATCTTAGTGTGACTCACTGGAGACATAGGGAAAGAGCCGAATATGTTTTCACCCTTTTCCTGAAAAATAGAGGTGAAAAAAATCTTAAAATGTATGTTGAGTTTGAAGACACTTGGTCAGGAAAAAAAAAAAAAAAAAAGAACACGCTAGGTATTTCTAACAGAGGGAGTTTAATTCCGGGTATGGTTATAGAGATGTTAGAAGGGCTGCAAATACAAAAATGGGAAGGAGGAAGAGGGCAGGATGAACAAAAGGGAGGACACTCAAGTACCAGGGCTTCTAGTGCACCTGGGACAGGAGCCGCTCCCTGTTGGGGGTGTTGTTGCAGTGAGGTCTGGGTCAGTTGACAGAGTGGGGTTGGGGGCCTCCTCAGCCCTGGTTGCCGAAACAAAGCTGCTTCCATCAGGGTGACTGGCATCCAGAATCACCCACCTGCTGCTGTCACTATGCTAAGTCCCAGCAGCTCCCCATCAGAGGCCCAGAGGAGACTTCACAGGTTCCTCCCACCTGCCTGCCCATCTCCCACAAGCACCACCCATTGGTGGAACCAACCTGGAAGCCCCTGGCAAGGGAGCCTGGGAAATGTGGTCTGCAGACACCTAGCTCTGGGTGTACAGAACAACCAGGGCAAGAAAGGCAGCGGCAAGGCCGAGCATCAGCAAGTAAATTATGGGCCCAGCTATCAGGGGGTGTTTGAACCAAGGGTTCCTGGATCACCAACGTTTCCAAGAAAGTGGTGGAACTTGAAAGAGAGCTCGGTGAGGAGGGTATTAGAGAGAGCCCAGGGAGCCATGGGTCAGTCAGGAAGTGGCCATGCAGGAGAGCCCTGACCTTCCCCACGATCTCTGCTAGCTAAACACTTCACTTACTGATGTAGGAAGCAGGTGAAGGGTTTAAATCCAGTTTGACGCCAGAATGGACCAAGACAGTATATAGAAGGCCCAGGACCCTGGAAACAGAGACAGGAGACCATGGATGGATGAGTCCTGGGAACGTGTCCGCAGATTGGATGGGATTTGTGTCCTTAACTGTGTCTGAGCCTCCTAACAGCAGTCCTATGTAGATCTCAAGGGTTGGGGCTCCCAACTCATATCTGGATTACAAATAGAACCTTTGCTTGCAATGAGAAAATCCAGTTTTTTTGTCTTTGCTCTGCCCCTTACTAGTCACGTGATCCTTGGCAAGTCACAGTTACTGAATCTCTACTTCACTCCATTCCTCCTCTATGGGACAGAGAGAAGAATGGCTACTTTGCAGGGTTGTTCTGAAGGCGAAAGGAGATCATGGCTGAACAGCTCCTTGTCCACTGCCCACTGAACATGCGTTGGGAATGTCTTCTCTGTCCCCTAGGGTCTGTGCCTGTGTCACCTCCTCCTGGAAGCCTCCCCAGCTCTCAGGCAAAATGAAACTGAATGTCTTTCCTGCTCTCACTATCCTGTAGGCTTTCCTGCTTGGAGACTTCCTTGGCAAGGTACTAAGTGAAGTGCTTTTCTTATGTCTGCCTCCCCCCAGCTCCCACCTGCCATCCCCAAGTTCACTTGAGCTCCTCAAAGGGATTCCCTTCATTTTATTCATGATCTCGTTCTTCTTTGGTGATAGAATTTTCACCTGGTCACATGGTTGTCCACAATAAAGACTCTACCTCCCAGCCTACCTTGCAGCAAAAGTGGCCATGTGGTCAAGTTGTGTGGCCAGTGGGACATGACGGGAGGTGAGGGAGGAGGTGTATGTGCCTTCCCCCCTTTTTGTCCCTTTTCCACTGGCTGGGGGGCAGACATGGGGGTGAACCATTGTGAACCATGTGGATGAAAGGCCACATCTCTGTGTTCCTTTCCCATAACAAAGTACCACAGAGGCCACGGCGGAACCAGAGTGCATCGTCTCACAGCCTGGAGGCTGGGACCCGAGATGAAGGTGTGGGCAGGATGGTTCCTTCGGAGCCGTGAGGCCGGAGCCATTCCGTGCCTCCTCTCTGTTGCTGGTGCATTGCTGGCCATTGCTGTCAGCCCTGGGCTTGTGGAAGCATCACCCAGCCATCGTTCTCACGGAGTCGCCCGTATGCCTTCCCACGTCTCAGTCTCCCCTCTTGTGATATGACACCTGCTATGTGGGATTAGGAGCCCACCCTATCTAGTATTACCTCATTGAAACTGAACCAGAACATCTGCAATGGCTCTATTTCCAAAGAAGTTTGGAGGTGCTGGGGGTTAGGTGCTGGGGGTTAGGTGCTGGGGGTTAGGACTTCAACATATGGATTTTTGGTGTGGAGGAAGGGGCACAATTCAACACACACCCACCTCACAGGGGCTGCTGTGCTACTCAGATTACCTGTCAGGACCTAAGGGTTCACTCCCACTGCTGCCCACCCTCTACTATCAGCCCCTGCTGACACTTGCTCTTAGCCCTAGAGTCTTCTGGTCCAAGGTCACAGCCCTTCCCAGGGGCAGCCAGTAGCCAATGACGAGTCTCTGCGTTTGTATAAAGGCCTGGCTCCCTCACCCCTGTTTGGACAGACCCCGAAAGGACATCACAGCTTCAGGGGCCCCCAAGGGGTTGGCTAGGGCTTGGCTGTGACTGTCACAGCCCAGCTCCTCCCTTCCCTCAGGCCACGTGTGTACTTTTCCATAGGTGCAGCCCCTGTGTGCTAACTCCAGCGTGGAGTCTGTTTCCTGGGGGTGCCCGAACTGCCACACACCCTAAAAATTCAAGCAGAGGGGTCCTGTGTCCCTAAACCCTACAGAGTGGCCATACTAGTCCTGGAGTGCCTGTGAGAAGGACGCGGCTCCTTCATGTGGCCTGTGCCACTGCTGCTCTCTCACTGCATCAGCAGCTGCAGACGCTACAGGGGAATGGCCAGCCCAAGCAGGTGTCCGTGAGCTCTGGTGCTCCTCCCAGCCTGGGGTCTCCCATCGTGGTGGGGCCCTGATGGCTGTGAGGCGGCCTCCAGCCAGGCAGCCACCTGCAGGTGGCATCGGGGATGCACTGGTGCGGGGAAACTCATTGAACTTTGCTCAGGGGACTTAGTTCCTGCTCTGAATGTCTCTCTTTTCACCTCTGTTACTTTTTTGGGGGGCTCCAGTTTCCTCATCTCTGACACAGGACTAGGTTGTTTGAAAATCTCTTGCTTTGCCTACTCCGGAGAGTTGTATGAGGCCAAATGGAGCCCAGAAGAAGGGCTTCGAAGGGTCAGTACCACTGTCTAAATACACAAGATTTGATGATTCTGATTGGTATTGACACTGCAAGGCTGTTCCAGCCACAGGTTGTGCGGATGATGCTTGACAGATGGCTTTCCCAGAATGCTCCCAGGGGCCTTGTTACTGCAGGATTTTCCATTGAACACAGCTCTCTTTCAAAGTTTTGTTTTGAAACCGGAGACTCAGTGAGGAGCCTGGGTTAATCCTGGACGCAGGCGCGGCAACTCAACTAGCTGAGTGTGGGGCAGGCCTTGTATCAAGGCCTGGACCTTTGGTTGACCCGGGAGGAGAAGCTCTTTCAGTCCCTAAGATAGTTGACCATAGTTGGCCGATGTGAGCTGCGGGCTTACTACAGGTCCCAGAAGCCTCTGGACTGACTTGACCCAAACTCTGCCTTTGTCTGGGTATGTGTTGTTTGAGACTGGGGTGTGTGTGTCTGGGTGAGGGAGCAGGAGGGGGAAGAAGAGGGAATCGGAGCCTATTGGATTAGAGCCCCCCAGTCCAACCTCTTCATGTTGCTAACCACGACACAAGGTTCAGAGAGGCTTAGTATTTTGCCTAAGAACACATAGCAGATGGGGAGACAGCTAGGTGCAGACCATAGGATTCTTTTTTTTTTATTTTTATTTTTTTTCTTTTTTTTCTTTTTAGACCATAGGATTCTTAAACATCTGGGCTGAGGTCTGTTTATGCCCACAGAAGCTATTGACTATGGCTACCTCAGAGGTTCCGCAGGGCTGGGGGTGCAGCCAGAGGACTGGGCTCACTGACTTCAACCCAATTTCACATCTCAAGGACTGGTTCCCCCCTCCAGTGCTGCTGGATCCCTGTGGCTAATATTAGCTTCTTCCCTGAGGCAGCCATGGCCAGTGACCTGGCTGACCGAGGTGGGCCCCACTTTGAAAGCAGTGGAGAGTTGGTTAGGATCTGGTGCAAGGGCAGCGTGACACCCTCTGCTTCTGAGCAGACTGCCCCAACCATTGCTTGAGACGCCTCCATGAAAGGCTTGCCTTTCTAGAATTCTCTATTTAAAATGTTAGTAAGCCCAGGAGCAGCAATACTTGTCCATCTGACTTGCTATTGTTCCCTGAGAGTGTCTTGGGTCTCAGGGCAGGTCCTGAGAGAGGACTGGAGGGAGCCCACGTGGGGGTAGGGTGGGGTGGGTGACAAGGAGAATAGGGAAATGAAAATCCTGTTCGTGGAACATACATTCCTCACTGCACAACTCCGATGAGGGCTTGTGGGTGTTGCAGGCCTGCCTCCTCCCAGGTAAGGGGCATTTGCCTTTCTTGTCCTGACTTGTCATTTCATCTGCCTGGGGAATCCAGGGCCTCCCCCCACAGTTGGAAAGCAGGGGGCTGGGGAGGCTCCTAGGGACAAGTGCCCAGGCAGAGGGCTGGTGACACTTCTGGTCATTTCAGAGGCACAGGAGGGCTCCCACAGGCCTTTCCTAAGCTCAAGGTGTCAAGGTAGCCTGGTGATAAAGCAGAGCTGGCTCAGAGCTCCATGATGGCCACAGGAGGTCTCAGGGAGGGGTCTTCACAAAGGCAGCGGAGGCCCCCTTCCTGGTGCGGTTTCAGGGGAAACAAGGAGAGCCCTGACCCCCAAATATATTCACAACTGCCTCCCCCACCTTTGACTCTGCCTTTTCACCTGTGGCTTGGCATTTCTTTGACAACAGGAAGAATACTAAAGATATTTTAAAGTTGTGAATATCATAGAAAATCTAGAAATGCATTAACAAAAGACAAAAACAATCACCTATAATCCTCCTGTCCAGAGAAAGCCAGTGTGAGCATTGTGACTGTGTTCTCCCAGTATTTGAGGGTGTGTGTGTGTACTCATGCGCGTATGTATGTGTGTGTGCACCTGCATATGTGTGTACTTATGTTTATGCACACACGTACATGCACACATGTGTACATGTGTATTGTGTATGCACACACATGTGTACATGTGCATATATGCATGTGCATTGTGTATGCACACATGTGTGTGCATGTGCACAAGTGTGTATATGTATAGGTGTGTGTGTGTGTATGTGTGTGTGTGTGTGTGCACATGTTTGTAGGGGCCAACGATACAGCACCCTTCCCCATCTGCTCTCTGAACCTCTTGAGAGAGTCTGTAGAGCTGGCAGGGATGATCTAAATGAAGAGAAGAGAACTTCACAGAGGGAAAGGCAGAGGTGAGGACCAAGTATGTGTGTGTGGCCCTCAAGGTGAGCAACAGCTGGAGGATGAGGGCCCCTAAGGATGCTGGGAAAACAGAAGGATTCGATCTGGAGAAGCTATAGCCATGGAGGGGACCACAGAGCAGGATTCATGGCCATAGAAGGTTGGAGAAACTGCCAGCAATAGGGCACCCCCTGGCCCCCTGTCATCCTTCCATTGCCTGGGGCCTCTGAAAGCTGGAGGTCAAGGGCACCCTGTGATACAGCCCACAGGGGTCAGCCCAGGGGTTCTCTTTCCCAGAGAAAGAGCACAATGGATCGGATGGTGGGTTGTGCAAACAAACACAACAAGAGCTTCCTTTCGGGGAGAGGGGCTGGTGAGGCGCTGGAGGAGGCTGATTTCGATGGTGAAGCTACTCTTTGAGTAAGTAGAAGTCAGAGATGGAGAAGAAGCCTCTTCCCTGCCTTCCCCAGCTCCTTGTCTGTCTATCTACCCATCTACCCACCCATGTATATCTGTCTCTAAATTCTCTTAGGAGAGAACTGTAGGCAGTACGAAGTAGAGGCTAAGTGCAGGCTTTGGACCAGAGCTCGTGAGCTGGAGAGCTGCCTGCAGCACTTTACCATGCTGGGTGTCGGAGCTGGTTGGTCCACCTCTCTGAGGCTCAGTTTCCCCATCTCTCAATGGGCCCAGTGGTGGTTGGGAGACTTAGATGAGCAAATCTGTGTTAGGTGCTTAAAACAGTGCCAGGTACACTGTAGTTGCTCAGTTCACAGCTATGCCAACAATTCGTTGTATTATGACCTAGGGAGTAGTTGGATCATATCTTCTTGTGGGAAAAGAAGGGTCAGGTGCTAGTTTATGGGGTGGGGGCTGGAGTCAGCTTACCCCCCTTCTCTGGTTGGGTCACCCCAGGTTAGATTCCACTTTCTTAGTCAGGTGTCCTCAGGGGTGACTCTCCAGAAGATCTTTCGGGGCACTTTTTCTTCTAATTTATGCCTTTGAAAATGAAAATCCTCCTGGGAGGGGAGCTATTCTCACTGAGGTGCTAAGCATTTCTCAGCTCTTGGCTGGCAGGCAGGAGACATTCAGTGGCTCTGAATCAGAGAGGAGAGGCTAAAGAAAGAAAGGAAGTAAGGGGAGGAGGGAAGTGTGACAAAGGAGTACAGGGAGTGTGTGAGACACAAAGACCAGCGCTCCCAGGGCCAGGTGGGCACTAGCCCCCTGCCCCTGCCTTCCCATAGGTCTCTGCTGCTGCACTGCCAGAAACACAGAGTGGCTCAGTGAGGTCAGCCAGGCTTCCTCACATTGCTTTCTGCCACTTTGTAGGTTGTAGGTCTTAAGAGAGCCTGTTTATTCACCTGGAAAATGGGGATAATATTCCCAAATTTGCTTATAGTGAGGCTAAATGCAATATAATACTATACCTGTGGAGCTTGCTAGAATGCCTGACTCAAAACATATGGTCACAAAAGTTGTAGCATATAGTCACGAAAAATAAAGCCAAGGGCCCTGAATAGACATTTCTCCAAAGAAATACAAATAAAAGGCCAATAAGTACATGAGAAGATGCTCAACATCACTCATCATTGGAAAGATGCAAATCAAAACCACAATGAGACATCACCTCACACCCAGTAGTAGGATGACAGTCATTAGAAAAAAAAAAAAACCTAAAGCCCCCAAATCAGTATTGGTGAGGATGTGGAGAAAAGGGAACCCTTGTGCAATGTTGACGGGCATGAACAGTGATGCACTCACTGTGGCTCCTCAAAAAATTCAACACAGAATTACCATGTGACCCAGCCATTCCATTTCTGAGTGCATGTCCCAAAGAAATGAAAGCAGAAACACAAGACACAGGGTAGCCTTATTCACAGTAGCCCAAAGTAGAAGCAACCGAGTATCCACTGATGGATGAATGGTTGAACAAAATGTGTTAGATGTGCATGATGGACTATTACTCAGCCTTAGAAAGGAGTGGAATTCTGACAGGAGCTAGAACACGGATGACCCTTGAAGACATCATGCTAAGTGAAAGAAGCCAGTAACAAAAGGACATATTGTTTGGTTCCCTGTTTATGAGGTTCCTAGAGGAGTCAAATCCATGGAGGCAGAAAGCAGAATGGTGGATGCCAAGGGCCAGTGGAGGCATGGGGGTGGGGAGGGGATGGGAATGGGGAATTCATATTTTATGGGAACAGAATTTCAGGTGAGGAAAATGAAAAAGTTCTGGCGATGATGATTGCACAGCAACATGAATGTACTTCATGCCACTGAACGGTACATGAAGTGAGTCAGCTTAGAAGTGACTAAAATGGGGGGTACCTGGGTGGCTAGTTAGTTAAGTGTCCATTTCTTGGTTTCATCTCAAGTCATGATTTCAGGATTCCTGGCATCAAGCCCCAAGTTGGCTTTGTGCTCAGTGGGGAGTCTGCTTGGGATTCTCTCCTTCTGCCCTCCCCCTTCTTGTGTGTGCATGCTCTCTCTCTCAAATAAATAAATAAATCTTTAAAAAATGATTAAAATGGTAAATTTTATCTTATGTATATTTTGTTATAAAAAATTAACAAAACCAAACCCAGTAAGTTATAATAATTATGGACCACACTCACTATTCATTTTATTTTATATCCTCAATACTCTCGTCCTCCTTAACCAGCACAATAATGTTGGGCTCTCAATACATGAAGGCCTCAAACAGACAAACCAAAAACACTGACTGAAGAAACAAAGAACATGGTAGTTATAGGAGCTTCACTCCCTTTCTGCCTTCCTTCTCCATCTCCTTTTTTTGGAAGGCAGGTCCTGTGTGTTTTTCAACGAATGAGCAACAAAGGCTATTTGTAGGAAAGGCTAGTCTCTGTCCTACTGCTTACACTCCTAGAAATGCATCTTCAGGTGACTGGTGGGTTCCATAAATGCAGCAGAGCAATTGAGGAGCTAATAAACAAGACAGCTCCTCTCTCTCAGAGGGGTCTAAGTTTCTTGAGATAGAGCCCAGTAGGTGAAAAATCAAAAGCTTTGGAGCCAGGACTTTATGAGAGAACAGCAAAGTTCTCATCCCTTTCTACAAAGTGCTGAGTCCTTCATCACTAACCAGAAAAACAGATAAGTGTCCTCTCCAAGATCCAAGTCACTTCCAGGGGGACTGGCTTCGTTCCCTTTGAATTACATAAGAGGCTTTCCTGGCACTTTGGTTTTATTCATTGAACATTCCTTTGAGATGTTCTAATTCTGGGATACACAATAATCACTTCTTGGTAGAGCAGGGTTCATCATAGAGTTTGAGAGCTGGTGCATTAAAATCCTGGGAGACTGGAACAGAAGACCTGTTTGCCTGTGGGGCTTCTTTTTCACAGACCATTGGGAACCCCGGTGGTCCTTTCTCATCTTGCAGACAGACCCTGTGACTGTCTTTGGAGTGAGAGGAAAATGGGAGAGGCAGAGCTGGGGTCTCTGACCTAACTGACAAGGGCAGCCAGTGGTCTGGTCATTGCCCCACTTTATCCTCAACAGGGTCTGTGGGCAGTGACCACACCTTTCACTACTCATCCTGTGCACACCAGTGACCAGTTTATTTGTGTAACAATGACTCTGAAACCTAGTGGCTAAAATAATGGCCATTTATTTAGCTAATGAGACTATGCATGACTGACTGGTGGTTTCCACTTCCTTGGCAGGTGGGACTTCAGGCTGTTGGCTTACCTGTCTGTGGTCAGCTCCAAGATGGCCTGAGGGCTGACTGTTCCAAAATGGCATCAGTTGGGTTAGCTCATGTCTGCTCCACATGACCTGCAATCCTCCAAGAGGCTGGCCCAACCCAGGCTTGTTCTTGTGGCAATTGCCCAAGGCCTCAAGAGAATAAAAGTGGACAGGACCCCTTGAAGTCCAACCTTGGAACTAGTGGCCATTCCCAAGGTCAATTGCATTTTCTTGGCCAAAGCAAATCTTAAGGTCAGCCCAGATTTAAGGAGGGGGATGATTGTAGGCATTTTTTTTTTTTTTGTAAACAATCTACCATTGTAACTATTTGCTACTTAGAGTTTGCTATCATCTGGGCTACCATGTGAATGGGAGAAATAGCACTCAGCACAGTGCTTGCCATTAGTCATGCTCAGGAAATGTTGAATAAATACATAGAAGCATCTTATTAGGTGGAGAATATAGAAGTGAGAGTAAGATATCATTCTTGCCCTCGAGAACCTCAGAGCCAAGAGAGAAGACAGACTCGTAAACAGGTCATTCTAATACAACATGGTCAGTGTGATGATAGAAGTTTGTATGGGGTGTTGCAAACACCAATAAGAAAGGCTCCCCTCATCCAGCCTGGGAGTGAGTGGGGTGTAGTGGGGCTGGAGGCAGTAAAGTGGAGTGGTGAAGGTCATGGTTTCCAGCCATTTGCCCAAGTTGAAATCCAGTGCTGATCTAGCTGTGTGACTTTGGGTAAGTCACTTAACCTCTCTATGCCTCAGTTCCCTCATCTTTAATATGTGGATGTTAAAAGTAGTGCCTATCTCATAGCGTTTGCATGAGTTCTAAATGACTAATGTTTGAAAAGCACTTGTAACAGTGACAAGCACATAATAAGCATTATATGAATATGAGCTATGAATATTAACTATTTTTCATAATTAGTAGGTGTTAGTCACATGGGGGCCTGGGAGAAGTAGGAGCATTCCTGGTGTTGGGGGCTTGCTGAGTGCCTGCTCAATTCTCCCCCTTGCATCACGTGCCAACCGAGAGTGAACCCAGCAATCAGATGGAGATGAGATGAATTTCACAGCAGGGAAGCTGTTCAGACTCCCTGCTAAGCAAGGAGTCCAACGCATGGCTCAATCCCAGGACCCTGAGATCATGACCTGAACTGAAACCAGAAGTCAGAACTGGAAACCTCAGCTTGGACTCGAGGCTGGTGTGGTGGTCCTGCTCCTTTGCTCCATTAGTAGACGGGCTTACTCACCCTTTTGCAGGCATTAAGTTCCACCATGGGGAGTTTATCACAGTGGTATCTTTATCGATCAGATATTCACTGTCCCTCTACTTCTCCATGGGAGGAGCCTACACTCCTGCATCATGGATGTTTGCTCCCCGGCGTGACTTGCCCTGGCCAACAGAATGGAGCAGGGTGGTGTCTATCACAGCTGATCCGAGGCTTGAAACGTGCTCCTGTTTGGCTTAGCCTCCTGAGCATCTGCTTCTGTCCTGAAACCAATGTCCCCCTTGTATGTCTTCAGCCTGGGTCCTCTGATGAGAAGCCACGTGGGACAGACTTGCACCTGGCCTGTGGCCTGGGGCTGAGCTCAGTGGGTCCCAGGAGAATCACAGAAGACAGGTAAGCCCAGACATGAGAAATAAACATCTTGTTGTAAGACCCTGAAATTTTGGGGGTTGTTTGTTACTGCGGGAAAAGCTGATTACTAAAAGTACATAATTGGCCAATGTCCCTCCATCACTAAATAGGAAGAAGAGCATGAGCAGGGATAAGAAGCCGAGGAGTCCAGGAATGCTGGAGTAACACAGTAGGATTCAAGGCTGGAAGAGCAGGCAAGGGGCAGCCCAAGGAGGATAGGCCTCAGCGGTCAAGGTCTTTGGGGTTAGACTGCAGGAAATGGGAGTTACTGAAGGATTATTTAGGACAGCGATGTGAGTAGAATTTGAGATTTAAGTCATCTGTCTGAATAATTACAAAAGGTCCTAAAATGCATTTGAGCCTCTGAAAACAAGGGAGAGGGCTGAGACCTAGCTCCTACTTTAAGTAGTGGGAGAACTTGGGCGGGGGAGGGGGGGGCACGTCCAGATCGGAACTTACCCTGTCTTACCTGGATGTGTCCATTGGAAAGGAAAAGGGAGAGGTGAAAGCAGGTTTCCAAGTCATGCTATGAAATAGATTTGCTGTGGGAAGACCACTGGACACAGAATTAGAGAAGGTAAGTGTGACTTTTCTGGTCTACCATTTGCTTAATGTTACTGGTCTCATGGCATTCTTTCTTTTTTTAGGATTTATTTATTTATTTATTTATTTATTTATTTATTTATTTGAGAGAGAGAGAGAGAGAGAGAGAAAGCACGAACTACCACAGGGGCAGAGGGAGAGGGAGAGAGAGCAAATCCTCAAGCAGACTCCCTGCTGAGTGCAGTGCCTGACGTGGGACTTGATCCCAGGGCCCTGAGATCATGACTTGAGCCACAATCAATAGTCGGATGCTTAACTGACAGAGCCACCCAGGTGCCCCAGTTCTCATGGCATTTTTTAGAATTCTGTTGGCGAGTGGGATGCCTGAGTGGCTCAGTGGTTGAAGTGTCTGCCTTTGGCTCAGGGCATGATCCTGGAGCCCTGGGATTGAATCCCACATCGGGCTCCCTGCATGGAACCTGCTTTTCTGCCTATGTCTCTGACTCTCTCTCTCTGTGTCTCTCATGAATAAATAAAAGCTTAAAAAAAAAGAATTCTGTAACAAAAACCCATTTGAACTATGGAAGCAAAAGAAGGGATTATTGTAAGGATCTGGAGACGCTTTATAGAACTTGAGAAAGAAATAGAGCTGGGCCTTAGGAGGAGATTAGGACTAGGAGTGTGGAATTCATCTGGGACCATACAGCTTATTTCTGTCCATCTGCTTCATTCGTTTTCTACAGACTGATTTTTTGTGTTTTGGTCCATTTAACATGTGGAAGAGGGATACCCTATAGCTCTTGAGTTTACCTCTTCTGTATTCAAGTAATCAGTCCAGGCTGAGCTAGAATATCTTAGCACTCATTTCAGCTAACTAGAAGAGAGACTTTGATTGACCTGTCTTGGGTTTATTGTCCACTCCTATGGCCATGAAATCAGGGTCATTGAGCATAAACACAATTAAGGAGAGATCATACTTTTGGGTGAAGTGGGAGGTCAAGCACATTGCTCTAAGCAAGATAGTTATATCAAAATTCATCTAGGGAATATTTCAGAACACACATTCACTTGTTTCACAGAGACCTCAATAGCAGTGCTTAAAAGAAATAGAAGATAGATATTTCTCATGCAACAGTTCAATGCTAAGCAGTACAGGGCAGAGAGATCACAGCTGCAGTATTAGTTGGCTGGGCTGCTGTGATTTGGTGTCTACCTCCTATAGAGTTTCACCCTCCATGTGGTCATTGTGGCTTATCATCAGATTCACCTTCAAGATGGTGGAAGGGGTAAGATTCCATTCTCTCTAAAAGCATGACCTCAAAGCTACCCATTGCTCTTTTGCTCACATCACATTCTCTGGAACCTGCATGGCCTACCGGGCTGCAGAGAAGACTAGAAAATACTGTCTTTATTCTGGAGTGCCATGTAACCAGTTCCACCACTACAAACAAAGAGGAGTAGAATGGTGTGGAGCAACTAAACATCTTCCTACACTGTAATATTTCTTACTTTGACAAGTTGTTCCGAGGATCAAATGACCTGGTCTGTAGGAAAGGTCTGTAAACTGTAAAGCATAATGTAACAATATGAACCATGACAGGAAAACCTTCTTATGAGTTATTTGTAGTCCACTGTTGAGATGAGGAGGCTTAACTTCTGAGTCAGGAATTCATCATTTATTTTTTGTGTGACTTATACAATCACACAAATTGTGATTAATTTGTGAGTAATTTAAACTTTCTGGGCCTCAGTTTTGTCAAAGATAAAATGCGGTTAATACTAGTGGCCTCAAGGTCACTCAAGGGTGTTAAGAAGATCAGATAATGTACACCAAGTCCTTAATACTAAGCTGCTCTGTACTACTACACTACTATAGGGTTCAAGTGGTTATTAGAATTTATAGTCCATCCTTAAAGTTAACCATCTGATTCCTTGGGTTGAACTCCAACTGAATTTTGATGTCTAAAGGAAATCAAGTCTCTGAGAACCTTTGTTGGTTGCCTCCCTCCAACCATCTCCAACCTCCATTCTCCTTCTCTCCTTCCTAATGAGAGCCTGAATATGGCAGGTATTTGCTTCCCTTGCCCGCTTTGCAGCTAAGTGTAAATATGGGGCCAAATGTTGATTGATGGGTTGTTCTGGGAAAAATTTTAATCTCATAAAGGGACAGAAGACATGAAGGGAGCTTCCCCTTTGCCCTGGCTGACCCCTCACCCTACCCCTTCTTACTTCTTTTAAAAGCAGTAGTATGAGAATGCGATGTCTGGACCCATGGCAGACATTGTGACCATGAGGTAAGTAATAATTAAGAAAAGCCAATAGGTAAGAATGGTAAAGAAAAAGAATAGAAACAACCTGTGTTCTTTTTTTTATTTTTAAGTTTTTATTTTGATTCCAGTTAGATAACATAAAGTGTTATGTTAGTTTCAGGTGTACAATATAGTGACTCAACACTTCCACACATCACCCTATAAGGGCCTGTTGGAGGAAGGATGGGCTAGATAGGTGATGTACTTGTTGTGATGAGCACTGGGTGTTCTATGGAAGTGATAAACCACTGAATTCTACTCCTGAAACCAATATTACACTGCATGTTAACTAACTAGAATTTAAATTAAAAATTTGCAAAAAGAAAAAAGACAGAAAGAAAGGTCCTGCCTTCGAAATGCTCACAGCTAGGGAGAAGAACAAATATAGATAAACAGATAATTCCACAACATGAAAAGGGCAGTGGTGGTATGGGAGTACAAAGGAGGGGAACAAGCCACATGGTCGGGGCAGGGAGAGGGGAGCAAATCAAACCAGGGAAGAGAATACTTATTGAACACCTCCGGGGTGGAAGTGTAGAGTGTACGGGTATATATGCTTTTAATTGGAAGTCCCAGTTCTAGATCCAACGTCATCATGTGAGGGCTGCTTCCTCCCAGCAAGAACCAGTATCTTCCCAGCAGCAGCATCTTAGTGTATCCTCGGGTATATATATATACATATATATACAGGACAGAGAGGTGGGGGGTTGGGGAGAAAGCAGGGCCGGGGAGCACAGCTAATCAACATATTCTAGTTTGCTAATTTGCATATAGCCAATCAGAGCATGAGTGTGGACAGCAATGGCTCAGGGCAACCAATCACAGGAGAGGAGCTCCACACTCACTCCCAGGAACCCAGCGTTTCCAGTTAGACTGCACTTGTTGGCCCTGCAGGGACTATGCGGCGCCTCCACACCCCTTCCCCACTGTCTTAGGTAACCCTGAAGGTCTGTGGCCAGGGGTCCGGATCATGCTCTCAAGAGAACTCTTACACTGGGTCCAACCCCCGAGTAATGGCTGAGGCAGCTGCTGAGGTGTGAGAGGACATCCATTCCTACAGGTGAGCCGCTCTGACAGGTACCATGCTGGACATCAAGGTACTAACTAGGTCCTTTATCCCAAAGGAGTGTTATGTATGTAACTTAACAGGAATCCAGGAAGACACCCTCAGAGGACCAGGTCTCCCATGTGCTGGCCATCACTGCCATTTTTCAAGGGGTCATATTTCTATGGATGATGTAGGCTCCTGGGCCCCACATTGCTCATCTGTAAATTGGACACACGAATGCTATAGCACATCTCTCCTGGATGTTGCCAGAAAGACAGACAGACAGTACTACTTTCTCCTTGTTAGTTTATTCATTCACATTTACCAAATGATTCATTGCAGTCCTGACCTGAGGGACACAGGGCTACCAGGATGCCTCAGGAGAAACTGGGCCACAGCAGTCAAACATGACAATACTCTCCTTGATTGGAGCCCTTATTATGTGCCAGAACATAAGGCACACTTTAATATAGTCCTCTTTAAATTACATTTGTTAGGTATTATTTCAACTTTGTAGATACAGAGGAGACTGAGGCTCAGAGAAGTTAAGCAGTTTGCCCAAGGTCACACAGCTAGCAATGGAGGGGCCTGGGATGTGACCCATATCTGACCCTGGGGCTTTCATTCTCAATATACATGGCCTCTCCTGTATTGGAGCCTCTCCTGCTTTATTCCCTTCTGCCTTGGCTGGGCCTGTTTGAGACAGATGCAGCTGATGGTAAGGAGCCACAGTCAGATGGAAATCAGAGTCAGCAGGTGGGCCTATGACCCAAGTAATTTGGTGAGAGCTGCTGGGATATTTTAGGTGAAGGTCTTGGGGGCCCAAACTCTGGACGGTTGCTGCATTCTTGCTGGGGCCAGGTGTGGATGGAGTGCACTGGGCGCCATCTCCTGCCTCAGCAGCAGATCCTGCTTCCCTTCCCCAACTACCCAGGTGGCTGCCATGGTCTAGTCTGTCCATGTCGGGAACTGGTCTTTTGGGCCAGAGTCCCCTCAGCACCTGCTCTGAGCAGCTGGTACAGCAGCTGATGAGAAAGCCTGCTGGTAGCCCAAGAAGGCCAGAAACGAGGAGCAGAATGTACAGCTGGAGAGGACTGCGGGGTGGAAACACCGCAAGGACACATTAATTTTTCTGAATGCTCTCCCACCATAACAAAGGTGCTGAGAATCTAATCAGCTGCCCTTTCAAAAGAACACTGAGGTGGCTGCTCTTTTGAAAAGGGCAGGAGGCCAAGCTGAGGCCAGGCTGGATTTCCTCACCCTGTCCTTTTCCTGGCTCTTCATTTTGGCTCACAGTACTCTAATCTGGATGCTGAAAAGTCATGGCATTCTGTTTCATTATAAACAGGAGATAGAAGAGACCCTGTGAGAAATAAAATACAAAGTATTTTATGAGTGGCTTTCACAAACGTGCTTTTTTTTTTTTTTCCATTTCGACCATGTCCATACGATGAAAGGTATCATTATGCCCATTTAATAGATGGGGGAAACCAAGGCCCAGAGAGACTATGTGATATAGCAGAGAGTGTACAGGACAAGGAGTTGGAAGATCGGGACCATAAACTGGCTCTAATTTCATAAACAACAATGGACACAAATGTGGAGCATTTTGCTGTGCAGAGAGTTTTTGCATCTAGCTTTTTAGCTCATGCACACAACAAACCCTACAGGGACTTTTATTATTAACTTCCATTCTGCAGATCACAACACAGTCAGTGACAGACCTGATCCTCTAAATTAATCTTCTATTTTTTTCCCCCCCATCATATCAATTCTCCTTGGGTTCCTCAAGTTCTTTGAATCTCTATCCCAGGAGCTGGTAATTTTTTTTTAAAGTACCGGGCAGTAAATATTTTTAGGCTTTGACAGTCATATGGTCTCTGTCAAAACACTCAGTTCTGTTCTTATAGCTCGGAGCAGCCATAGATGTCCATGGGTAAATAGCCGGGACTGTGTTCCAATAACTATTTATAGCACTGAAATCTGAATTTCATATAATTTTCAGATATCATAAAATATTGTTCTTATTTGATTTTCCAACTGCTAAAAAATATAAAAACCATTCTTAGCTTGTGTAAGGCACAAAAGCAGGCAGTGGACCATAAGTGTGCTGGCCCAGTTCTATGTTTATCTGTGAACCTGGGTGCAGTAATACCTCTCTCTTAGACTCATATGGATGAAATAAGACCATTCAGGTAATTAACTTTGCACAGAGGACATCATCGCCCTTATGTCACCCTGTAAGAGCATGAACTTCTTTGGGCCTTAGTTTTCCCATCTATAAAAAGGGAACGGTTGGCCACTTGCAGCCATACTGGTCTATGCATTTCTGCCAGATTGCTTCTTGATGAAGAGCTTTGACTGCTTGCCTTCTTCCTGTCGTGATGGCATCCATGCCTCTTGGATCCCCGCTGAATTTCTCAACGCCGCGCTGGTTTTGCCAAGTTCTTTTTCTCCATCCTAGTTGTTAGATATGTTGTGCCTTGGCTCATTGAAGTTTAAGACTCTGATGGAGTTTTTCATGGACAGAGAGACTCAGCCACTTGGTGGTGCTGTGGGAAGATTTTTCCCCCCTCATAAAGCTACCTGGATGTTTCTGAGGAAACCTCAGGAATAAAGATACAGACACCAGAAATGGTTCTCTTGGGGGGAAAGAGGTGTGGTTCATACTTGTGCAGCATTTGTCCACACCATGTTAATTTGGGCAGTTGGGGTTCTGAGGTCAGAAGTTTCAGGAATCCAGAGTGGGGCACTCGCATCAGAGGAGCAAGGGTCAGACAGAGCTGGTGAGGCTCCCCATCCTCCAAATTCCTGGTGTTCCCTTCTGTCATGCTGGGGAAGGGAGCCAGTCTCTCCTCCCCGTGTGTAACAATTTCTTTTGGGGGCCATTAAATATATAATTAAATGACCTTTATATTTTAGTAGCTTTTTGTGACTTTTATAGAACTGCTGTTTGTGAGATGTGATGTTGCTTGGATACTACCTGTGGTGAAAGCAAAAGACCTGAGTTTGAGTCCTGGCTCCTCGTTTATGAACTGTGAGACCTTGAGCAAGGTACGCCATCTCTTAGTACATCCAGTAAAATGTGTGTGTGTATGTGTGTGTGTGGGGGGGGGATAAAAATATCTAATCCCAAGTAAAATATCATTATGAGATTTAAAAGAGACTACCCGTGTGCTAATGTTTGTAAACTGTAAAGCACCACATCAGTGGGGAGTATTAGACACTCCCCGAGGACAGAGGACCATCTTATGTTACCCTTTATCCTCAGCCCAGTCACAAGGACTACATTGTCCTGGATGCTCAAATACCGTGAATGGACAGGTGGATGCAGAGCGTCATGAAGGGAAGGGCAGATTGGAAATGTGTCTGTTAAATTAAGGATTTCAAAGGATGAGGCCAGAGAGGGAGCAGGAGAAGCAGGCACTTGAAAGGAATTTAGGGCTTGTGGCTCCTCTGCCAGGAAGGCAGCTAATGCATCTCTCACCAGCTGGCTGCCTGGGCAGCCTGGCTTCACTGGGGCCCAGCTGCCAGGTCCTGGGCCATCTAAGGCCTGGGTGTCTGTTCCAGAGCAGGTGGGGCAAGAGCTTCTGCCGTCAGAGGCAGTCTAGTGACTCGCGTGGAATGCCCTGCCTCTCGTGCCTGCTTTTAGAGCCTAAGTCCCTGGTGACAGTAAACTGTGGCTGCGGGCCTGACACGGAGCAACCCTGGGTCTTGGCAGGGCAGGGCTGAGGGACCTGTATCCCATGGTTAGCAATATAAATACAAACAGGACAGGTAAATATAGGCAATCGAGTAGGCAATCTAGATCCCAGGACTATTTTTTCCTAACCTAGTTTTTTTTTTTTTTTTTTGACAGAATTACTTGGAAAATTGTAATTGCTTTACACAGTTTGTTATAGATCTGATAGAATGAATCTAATATTATTATTTAAACAGAATAATAACAGCTACATTTTGTAAGTGCCAATGTAGCTACTATGCTAAATGTTTCAGAAACATAATCTTAGTCCTGGAAGATGAGCATTAACTCTGTAGGATCAAATCAGACTAACTCTGTAAGGTAAATATTACTACACAGCTGTTTTACAGATGAAGGAACTATGGTTTAATCTTTAATTACTTACAGAGCTAGCAGATGAAATAACTGGAGCTCAAATCATTCATCTAGCCATTTATTCATTCCATGCATGATTATTGAACACCTATTATTTGCCAGGTACTGGGGATTTATGGGAGAATCACATAGATAAAAATCCCTGCTTTATCCAGAAAAACACAACAAAGAAGCAGATCATGTAATACATTACATTCTGGTAAATGCAATGGTGAAGAATAAAACAGGTAAAGGGGGTAAGGAGCATCAGTGTTGGGATGGAGGAGGAGAGGATGGGCTGCAATTTTAAACAGGATGGCCAGAAAAGACCTCCCTTTGCTCTGACATCTAAGCAAAGAGTTGAATATGCTGAGTCTGAGCTGCATGGATCAGAGAGTAGAACTTCATGCCTTTAAACTTTGTTCCATGAGGTAAATTGGAAAAACTGAGGTCCAAGGAAGATTTTTATGGATTCACTTTTCCCTTAGGTTCATTCTCTTTTTCCTGGGTTCTGCATTTCCAGAGTAAGAAATAAGAAGGTGAACTAGGGATGGTATTAAGTTAGTAAGATTCATCTGTCCATCCATCCATCCATCCATCCATCCATCCATCATCCATTCTTTTAGGGTTTATATATCATAATCCACATCTATACTTCTATTAGAATAAAGAATAAGATCTAGATCTATACTGTTGGGAACAGCATCCCCTAGTCACATGTGGCTATGGGCCCTTGAAATGGAGCTGTGTAATGGGGAACTAAAAATTTAATTTTATGCAATTAACTAAAATTTAAGTTAAAAAACAGGAGCTGTAAAAAAAAAAAAGCAAGATCTGTGTAAACTATTTATCTGTGAAATACAACCTTACTGTTTTGCTAGGCTATATTTCAGCTAAACCATTGAAAATTTAGCTCTGAATTGAGGTTTACTGTAAGATATGAGAATGGATTTCAAAGATTTCATCCAGAAGGGAGAAAGTAAAATATCTCATCAGTGGGCTTTTATATTGATTACATATTGAAATGATCATATTTTGGGCATATTAGGTTAAATAAAATACATTAATAAGATTAATTTCCCTCTCCCTTTTTTAAAACTTCTTTTTAATGTGGCTGCAAGAAAAGTTAAAATGCCATCTGTGGCTCACATTCTATTTCTATTGGACAGTGTTGTCCTAGCCCTGACCATCCTGGAGTTCCCAGGCAACTGGGCAGAGATGAACACATAACGGAATAATTATAATACTATGAGGTAGGTGCTCTGAGAGACTCAGGGACTGAGTGCCCTGGGGACAGAGAACTGAGCCTTTAGTTCTGTCTAGCATGGGATCAGAAGGGAGGTGATGTCTTCAGCTAGGTCTCCAAAATGAGTAGGAGTTTGTTATCTGGAGGACAGGAAAGGAGGCACCTCAGGCATTGGGCACAGCATGTGCAAAGGTGGAGCAGCATGAGACAGAGGTGCCCCTGGACCAAACATGGTGCTTGGTGGGAGGAGGTGGTGCAGATCCAAATAAGGAGAGTACCATTTGGGTCAGACCACATGGGGAAAGGGCAATGAGCATTTGTCAGCAAGATAAAGGCACATTTTATGGGCACCTGTGCACCAGCCACTGTGTCAGATACTCTTTCCTACATTAACTCATTGGCTGACTCCACCCATATTTGTTGAGTGCCTCCCATGTGCTCGGCATTGCTCTGGGGGTTGAGTATATAGCAAGAAATAAGACAGAGTCCCTGTCCTTGTGGGGCTGACATGCAGGTGATACCATCCAGGACAAGGTGGAAAGAGAACACACTGAGGTCAGAGAGCTCCAGCAACTTAGACACATCACACAGCTGGTGAGCGCTAGGCCAGGATCCTAATCCGGGTCTTTTTGATGCCAAGGCCAACTCTCTCATTACCCTGTGATGCTTCTCTGAGCACCAGGCTAAGGAGTTTGGTCTTTGTCCTGAAGGCTGCAGGTCAATAGAATCCTAGGAATCAGTAGAATTTCCTTAGCCTTTTTCAGAGCCCCCTGCCCCCATCACTTCCCTCCCTCTCCAAGTCTATTTTTAATACAATGGCTGGAGGGAGACTTTTCAAATCCAAGTCTGATTATGTCATTGTTCTAATCAGAATCGACCAATGGCTTCCTGCCTGACTCAGTATAAAACCCAGAGTTCTTTCAGCATTCCATAGAGCCTCCAGGATCTGGTCCAGGGGACTCTGGCCTCAATGCCTACTACTCTCCCCTATTTCACTCGGCTCACAATGACCTCCTCACTGTTTCATGAACCTGCCAAGGATATTCCTGCCTCAGAGCCTTTGCCCTCATGAGGCTCTATGCTGGGGAGGCTCTTCCCCCAGATATCCATATTATCCCTCAGATATCCACATTGTACACACGCTCGCTTCCTTAGGGCTTCTGCTCAAATGTCACCTTGTCAGAAATCTTCTCTTTACCACCCTCATCATTTTCTGCCTCTTTTTCTTGACTTATTCTAGTAGACCTTACCACCACCTGATAGACAATACATTGATTTGTCCATGGCTCATTGTTTATCTGTAAACCTAATGAAGGCAGAGACTTTGTTTTTGTTCTACTGTATCCCCAGGACCTAGTATTGTCCTGGGCCCATGGTGGGCACTTAGCTATCATGGGTGAGTGCATTTGCCCATCCAGGGAGAGAAATGTAGAAATGAGCTCTTTATATCCCTCCACTCCTTGCCTGGAACCCCTCATTTAACCTCAACGAAACCCAATGTCTCTTCCATTATGGCCAATTAGAGTTATTCTCCCCCCACACCACCCCAGCATGTGACATATTTACTCTCAACATTCCGACATTCCGGCAGCCACCCTTTCCAGGGTGGCAAGGTGTTGCTTCCCCGTTCTGGAGTCCTGCCAGTGCTTCTCCTGCGGATGGGGAATTTATCACATTTCAGTTTCTTTTCTCTAGAAGGGAACCTTCCAATGAATCCCTACTGTTTTATCCCCTCAGGGAGAAGGGGTTTTATTTTTCAATGCAATGTTCAGGAGAGAGAAAACGAAGCAAATGGAACTCCCAGCAGTTGTCTGCTTGCTCCATCGTCTGCACACATATGCAAAGGAGGGAGGAGAAGAGGGAATATGCAAGGAGTGTGAAACTGCAATCTTCATTTTTTTAAAAGATTTTATTTATTTATTCATAGAGACACACACACACAGAGAGAGGCAGAGACACAGGCAGAGGGAGAAGCAGGCTTCATGCAGAGAGCCCGACGTGGGACTTGATCCCGGGTCTCCAGGATCACACCCTGGGCTGCAGGCGGCGCGGCGCTAAACCGCTTCGCCATCGGGGCTGCCCAATTGAGAGTTGTCAGCACCGAGGGTCCTCAGAGGTCATCTCGCCTGGTAATCTCATTCCACAAAGAGATGAAGGCACCTGCGTGAGGTGGCACCCCCAGGGGCAACAGCAGAGGCCAGTAAGCCTGTCTTGCCCTGTTGGTTGTCTCCTTATTAAGGTGGATGCCCGCACTGATGTTCTTCCTTTCCAGTGGGGTCCTCTGTCCTCTCAATCACCGAACGGATGAGAAATGTTGCCAGTGAACACTCGGTCTGGATTATTTCAGTGGAACCCTTGTAAGAGTAACTGCTTCTATTTATGATTCTGTGCCTGGCCTTCTCTTGTACTCTTTTGTGCACAAAATAGAATATAATGTATAATAGGGAAGGTGGCAAATCATATGAACAGCTGACACTTATTGGGTGCTACCACCATTTCATGCTGTCCTTAGTGCTTTTTATTGCATTAACTCAATCAATTCTTAACAAAAACCTTTTGAGCTGGGCATTATTAGTGTCCTCCTCTGAAAGGTTGAGACAACGGAGACACCAAGACCAAGTTGCCCCAGATCACACACCTTGGAAAATGGTAGAGCCAGGATTTGAACCGAGTTGTTTTTTTTTTTTTTTTTTTTTTTTTAAAGATTTACTTATTTATTTTTGATAGATGTAGAGAGAGAGAGAGAGGCAGAGACACAGGAGGAGGGAGAAGCAGGCTCCATGCAGGGAGCCTGACGTGGGACTCGATCCCGGGACTCCAGAATCACGCCCTGGGCCAAAGGCAGGCGCTAAACCGCTGAGCCACCCAGAGATTCCCCTGAGTCGGTTTTGATTCTGGAGATGAAGCTCTTAACCACCCTTCTTACCGTTTCTCTAGCTGCTCAGCAGGGGAAGAAATAGAGCTTTCTGTTTTGACTTGTGAGTACATTTTAGCTTTTATTTCAGTTATCTGTTTCACATTCAAATAGCCTGAGTTCTCCCCACAAGTGTGGTGGCCAGCAGTTGGTTGAGTACAGCTGAATGCTGTAAATTGTTTTTGTTACCCACAGGTTGGGAGCTCAGAAAGATGAGATCGTGCCTGTCACATCCTGGTGTACCCTCAACCACAGATGCCTGGTGTATAGTAGGAAAATAGGAGATACTGTGGAGTGAGGCAATTTGTCTTACTGTTTTATGGCTGTTGGATATTGCCCTTATTTGATCTCTGGTATATGTAATCCAGGAAAAACTAAAAGAAAAATTCGGGCCCAAAATAATCTGCTTTCTCCTGGAGTAAGCAAGTAGACGGAAAACATAAAAGTGGCATTTTGGGTTTCACCTCTTCAGATGGTTGTTATGGTCTTCCGTTTGGCTTTTGCTGTATGAATACAGACTTAGTGTAAGCGTGTGTATTAGTTAGGGCACGACTAGCTGTTGTAACAAATAAACCCTCTAATTTCAGGGAATTAATAGAAGGTTATTTCTCACACATGTACCAGTCCAATGTCCTGCTTTGAGGGTGGCTTTATTCCTTACAGTGATTCAAGGACACAGGCTTCTTTTGTCTAGTGACTCTGCCATCCTCTGGTACTTGGGAGTCTTCAGCTCCCAACCAGGCATTTTCTAAACACCTCGGCCTAGGAAGAAGTGAAATCACTTGGCTCATATTCCACTGGAGAGAACTATTCACGTGGCCAGGCTCAGATGCAAGGGAGGCTAGGAGGTATATCCCCAGCTGAACAGCTGTCTCTCAGCTCCCCTGTAGGAGGACACACATGACTGTTTGGTGGTCAGCTAGCAGTCTTCTGCCACAGTGAAGAAGACATACCTTCTCAGGTTGTTTGTTAGTGTATGGTGCCTACCAGACAACATCCTCATGCAGGAAATGTCACAATCCTGGGTGGCTCAGTCGGTTAAGCATCTGACTCTTGGTTTTCAGCTCACGTCATGATCTCAGGGTCATGGGATCAAGTCCTGCATCAGGCTCTGTGCTCTGCTCTGCTAAAGATTCTCTCTCTCTCTCCCGTTCCCCAACCACCACTCGCATGTGTACATGCTCTCTCTCGCTAAAAATAAATAAATAAGTAAAAATAAAAAGTCACATTCTTAGGTAACTTTCCAAAACCTCGTTTAAAAATAGAAGATGAGGGATCCCTGGGTGGTGCAGAGGTTTGGCGCCTGCCTTTGGCCCAGGGCGCGATCCTGGAGACCCGGGATCGAATCCCACGTCGGGCTCCCGGTGCATGGAGCCTGCTTCTCCCTCTGCCTGTGTCTCTGCCTCTCTCTCTCTTCTCTCTGTGACTATCATAAATAAATAAAAATTAAAAAAAATAAAATCTTTAAAAATAGAAGATGAATGCCCACCAAAGCATAGGCATTCATCGGATATGAACTGGGATGTTGGGCAGTTTAGAATAGGGGTGGGAGCAAAACCTGAGTCGGAGAACTGGGTTCAAATTCTGACCAGGGGCAGGTACTGCCTGGTCATAGGCATCTTAACCTCCTGGAGGCTCCCTGTTCTTCACAGCCAATTGGGGATCATAACGTCCACCTCACAGTTTTATGATGATTAGAGGTAATACATATAAAGGTCCTGGCAGACAGTAGATGGTGGATAAATGATACTGGTATTACTACGTTTTCTGAACAAATATTTCTCAAGAAAGCAAGCATACTTTCTTTTAAATTGCTTTGAAAATAGAAAGTGTAATAAAGAACAAGTAATGAATCTTATGTAAATATAAGTTGTAGGGCAGTGTGGAAGTCATGCTTCCAACTTCATATGTTATTACCTCTGTCATGTAATGAGAGTGAAGCCAGAAATCAGAGTTTAATCAAGTAAGTAATATGATTAAACTGCTTCTAATTGCCTCAATGCCAGGACGAGTCATGCAAGATGAAGAATAAGTATAATAAAAACAAGTATGATATTAATAGCCATGATTTATTGAGTGCATATATTATACTCCTTAATCCTCACATGAGCCCACATGCATATTATTGCTAGCACCCCAATACCACCTATGTGATGGCTACCACCATTGTGAAGATGAAAGAATGGAGGCATAGAGAGGGAAAAGAGCTGGCCAGATGGTCAGTTACTAGTGGCAGAATAGGGGTTTGAACTCAGGCAGTTTAACTCCAGATCTCAAGCTCTTAATCAGGCAGCCTGGGCTCTTGTTGGAGGAAATGCTTTATCTATGTGAAAGCACTTGAGCACAATGCATGATGACATTGTGCTGAAGTGTGGCTCAAATTATGACTGCTATAGGAATTCAGTCTGGAGAGGAACTTCCAGTGCTTGGGTATGACTGTATGCCAGGCATTGTACTGGGTGTTTCCATCTTTCCCATTTAAGGAGAGGTAGCATGGCATATGTAGAAGAGGAAGAGCAAGAGCTTTGGAACTGCACAGGTAGGGTTTAAGTCCTGGCCTTGCTATTTATGACCTGTGCAATCTCAGGCAAATTACTTATTTTTTCGGGTAAAGTGTCCTTAATTAAAAATAAGGAATATAAGAGCCATCCTACAGAGGAGGGTTTACTATCATAAAATAGTATCAGATTATGGTAGGGCTATTCATTCACCAAATACCAATTAAGTCCAGGCATTTGGGAGCAACACTGTTAGCCAGAATAAACTACATTATGCTGTTGTAACAAACAACCTCCAAACCTCATTGGTTTAATACAACACAAGTCTAAAATTTGCTCACACTAGCTTTCTAATGCAGGCTAGCTGGGCCTGCTCTGCCATCTATAGAGAGCCACAGTGCCTGGGGTAGGCTCTCTCACTGCACTTCCATAGTTGTCAACATGAGATTGCCAAGATGGAATTTTTGGGATTGAGAAGACACACAGATTTGCCCATTGGCCCTTAAAAGTTTCTATGTGAAAACAATGCATATCGCTTCTGGTCTCATTCCATTGGCCTAAGTGAGTCCTATAGGGTGGTGGATGCCTAGCACATCCCTCAGGAGGTTAAGAACCAGGAAATATTTGGTGAACGGTTTCAATTAGCACTACAGATACAGTCTGTTTACCTGTAAAACAGATCCCATATTTTAAGAAGGAGAAACAGAAGCTCTGAGAGGTTAAGTCATTTGACCAGGGTCACACAGCCATCCACTGGGGATCACCCTGCACTTTGCTCACTCTGACTCTTTAATTCACATGCACAATGTCTACAGACTTTGTATAAAACAGAACATACTTTCAGGATGGGGGCAGGGAGGCCCTGCAATTGTGGAGGACAGCACAGGAATTAAAGAGACAGGGCCTTTGTCTTGGTATTATGCAATAACCAGTGCGCTCTTGGGGAAGGCAGGAAGGGGCAGAGAGGGCTTATGTCAGCATCCGTAGAAGATAAGTTTGGACACCTACGGACGGCGTGGGCACGGGTATGGTGATGTGTTTGGCCATTTCTCTGGCAGCAGGGAGCGGGCTCCGGGGCAGGACCGGCTGTTGCAGGGGTCCAGGGTAAGGTGATCAGGGGAGACAGGAGTGAAGACAGCAGGAATGCAGAAGGCGTAGACCGGAGAGCTGCAGAGGAAGGTCGAGAGGGGGGCACTGGTGAAAAAGTAAAGAACAACTAGGCGATGTGTACAACGTACCATACATTCTTCATACCTCACTCTTCCTATCCGGGTCTGCTGTATGGCACCATTATAAAAAAAATTCCCCAAGGCCTCTTTTTCTCTTGCCTTGCAGCTTGGGGGGGGGGGGGGGGGGGGGGGCGGGGGGGAGGCAGCTTCCCCGCTGTCGGACGCCCTTGCTGCCCGACCGTCTACTTGTGGGGCGCAGTCGCTGTTACCATCGCCAGGGTCCGGCCCTTTCAGTGCAAGGAAAACTCTCAAGGCCCAAGGGGCCCGAGAGGCCTCCTTTTGCTCAGGAGGCTCCCGGCCCTGCTCCCTCTGAGGTCCCCGGTTCGCCCCCCTCCGAAGGCAGCCGCGGCGGGCCCGGCGGCCCCGGCTCCGTCCTAGCACCCCACGCGCCCCACCTCTGGCCCGGCCCCGGCTGACCTCCCCTCCCAGGCGGCCGGAGGCCCGGCTGGTGTCGCAGCGCTGAGCGTCCCGCGGCGGGCCCGGGTGCAGCCTCCCGGCCTCCCTTCCTCCCGCCTCCGCCCTTCCGCGCCAGGGCGCGGGGCCGGCCGGGGTCGCGGCGCCCCTCTCGGGGTCCTCCGCGGCGCGCGGCCGCCCCTGCCGGAGGAGGGGGCCCCGGAGGCGGGGTGCCAGCCCGGCGGGGCGGGAGGGGTGCGCACTGCGGCGGAGGGGCCGTGACTCACCGCCTGTAACCCAACACCCTGCCCGCTCCCCTCCCCCCGCTCTCCGCGTCTCCGGCCTGGCGGCCGCGGCGACACCTGAAACAAAATGAAGGGGCGCGCGGGCCCGTGGCGCCCCCGGCCGGGTCGCGAGCGGGCCCCGGCTGCGTCTGGCTCGGAGCGCGCCCGCTTCCCCCGCCCCGGGGCTCGGCGAGCGGCCGCCGCCGCCCGGGCGCCAGCAGGCAGGGAGGCCGAGCGGCGGGAGCGGGAGCCGGCGGCGGGCCCGCGGTAGCCGCGGCGGGCGAGTCCGGGGAGGGGCGCCCGGGCCTGGAAGCGCCCCGGCGCGGGTCCCGGCCGAGCGAGGACAAAGCCCCCCGGCCGCCGCCGCGGCCTACGCCGCGCCGCACAAAGGGCGAGTCGCCACGCGCCACCCCCCCCCCCCCCCCCCGGCTCGGGTGGCCCCGGGTCCCGGGTGGCGGCGGGAGGTGGGGAAGCCCCGGCTCCGCCGCCCCTCGCTCCCCTCCCCTCCCCTCCCCTCCCTCCCTCCCCCGGGACCCGCCGAGCGCGCCGCCCCGCCCCCGCCCCGTCTGCGCGTCCTCCCGGGGAGGGGTCGGGGGTGCGGCGCCCCACATAACACTCCCCCTCCTGCTCTCGGAGCCACCCCTCTCCCCTCCCTCCTGCAAACCCCGCCGCCTCCCCTGCCACCGCCGCCACCTCGCCCGACGCGCCGCAGCTCGCCGCGGCCGGGGGGCGGTGCGCGGACCGTGCGCGCCCGGGGGCGCCAGATGTGCAGTCCCCGCCGCCGCCAGTGACCGCGCCGCAGCCCGAGCGGGGTCGGGCCGCCTCCCCGATGCTGCGGGGGCGACCTTGAGCGCGCCCGGCTTCCTCGGCTGGGATCCCGACCCCGCGAACGCTGTGCCCGGTCCTGCCCTCTCCAGCCCGGCTCGCCCTGCCTTCCGACATGGAGGGGGCCGCTGCTCCCGCGGCCCGGGACGGCCCCGACTTGCGGCCGGGGGCTCCGGGCTCTCCCCCGGAGGTGGTGGCGGGGGCGACTGCAGCCCCGGCGGCGGCGGCCCCCGAGCCCAGGAAGCCGCACGGGGTGAAGCGGCATCACCACAAGCACAACTTGAAGCACCGCTACGAGCTGCAGGAGACCCTGGGCAAAGGCACCTACGGCAAAGTCAAGAGGGCCACCGAGAGGTTCTCGGGCCGAGTGGTGAGTGGGGGAGCCCCCCTCCCCGGGGCGAGGGCCCGCCGCGGCTGCCGACCGGGGGCGCGGGGCGCGGGGCGCGGGGGGCGGGGGGCGGGGGCACCGAGACTCGCCTGTCCGCGAGGGGGCTTCTCTGGAACCCCCAGACAGACGCCTCACTCTCCCCCCAGCTCCCCGTGACTCAGGCGTGTCTCTCTCGAAACACTTGTTACATCCTGTCTGCGCATATTTTGGGGGTTTTTCTCCCAGCAGCAAAGTAGTGTTTATGATTTGCAAACACTTTGCAACGTTGGGACGGTGGAGGTCTCCCTCGCGGGCACGCATTCAGACCGAGCCCTGGAATGCCCTGGAATGCCTTGTTGCTCTAACTCTGAACAGACCCACGTCCTGGGCGGAGAGCGGGTGCCCCCCGCTCCCCCAGCAGTGTCCTCTAGGCGAAGGCGACCCTCCACCCTCCCACTCCTACTCCTCATCACCCTGGTGCTGCTGTAGCTGCAAGGGAGGGTGGACTCCTGCCCCTTAGGGAGCCAAAGTAAAGGCGGCTGCCTGCCTGCCTGAGGGCTCTGACAGTTTGCCTCCCGCTCCCGGGAAGACTGAAATGCCCAGGGCAGGCGTAACCACACAGATGCTGAATCCCCGCAGACCCCACTGCTTTTCAGGTCCTGGTTGCCCGGCTACTGAATTGCTCCAGGGGACTGGCCGGTCGCCCTGCTCTTAGTGACAGCCGAAGCCCTGCGGGGGTCCCGGCCCCATTTGGAGTGGCTAGCGCCTAGCAGGGTCTCTGCGTTGTTCCCAACTTGGCTTGGGGAACAGGCCCTTGAAATCCACACTGCTTGTGGCCAGAGGGTTGGGTTCAAAGTGACTGACTCGCAAAGATTTTGTGTGGTGTGTGGTAGAAAATTAACATGGTTCTTTGATTTGAAGCCTATCAGATGTATTTTAATCGATTTGGGGCCAAAGTCAGGAACTCATTATGGTACTCCTCGTGTGCGCTTTTGGGGGGGCCCGGGGGTTGCTCATAAACTTAGCAAATGACCAGAGGGGAAAGAAAGCAAAACGAACTGTTGAATGAAGTGGTTGGTTGACATTGGTGTTTTTCTTTTCAATCTGTGCAGGGACAGTTCTGTGGGAAAAAATGAGGAGCCGATCAGAGGGTTTAGCTTCTGAAATTCTCAGATATTTGGATACCTGGAATAACTCCCTCATCCTAAGGTTCATTGTTTGGGTTGCTCCAGCTGTCTTCTATAGCTTAAAAAAAAAGTCTGTTATAGGTTAATTGGAAATTTGAAACATTGTACATTGTATTTTTAAAGCTGTCTCCAGTAAACAAATCCTATAGGCAGCAAGTAGTTAAGAATTCACTCTGGGCAGGTGCCTTTTTTTTTTTTTTTTTTTTTTGTAGGTTGAAAGTTTTAAAGAGGAGATGGTTATTACAGATGTCCTTTGAGGAACACACTTTCAGGTTTGTGGAAGAAGAGGCTGAGAAACGTGCACTTCATTCATGCTTTTCTTCTGAGGTGATATTCCCCAGGCTGGGTGTTGAATAAGCAAGAACTAAGCCCAGCTCCTTGCTCGTGTTGTCTTAATAGCTGTTGAAGAATCGCGCTGGGAAGTTGGAAAGAGGAATAATGAAAAACAGACGCGGCTGGAGCTGCAGGTTGGGGATGTGAGCTTTCGAGGGGTTGAGTGGTAAGGGTGTGTCTGGGATCTGCGGGGGGCACCGCTGCCTGGAAGCCCGGGCGCTGCCGCCCCTGTTGGAGAGAATGAAGTCGCGTCTTAGGGCAGACCCCTTTCTGAGCTTCACCGGGGCTTCCTGTCCGGTGTTGGTCTCGCGTCTGATCTGCAGACGAGGCTGGAGTGAAAGGGATTGCATCAGTGGACGGGAGCCTGCCTTTCTCTTTCGGTGGGTGTCTTTCCTTTATTTGCAGAAACTCTGAACATTCTGTCGGGATTTAGTCAAACGGCCGCTCGGGGGCGCGCTGAGAATGGGAGAGGCTCATTTCTCAGCCCAGAGACTCCAGTCCCGTTCCTGTTCTGTTGTTGTCCAGCCCTGCTCCTTGGTTTCCCATTGTGCTATGAATTGCAGCAAAATCTCTTGTTTTACTCAATGATTATGTAAAGGTTCTGAATCCGGTAGATCCAGGCCCAGACGCTAGTTTTCTTCAGACCACTTTCTAGTTGATAGATAAACTTAGAACCTTTGGCGAATCTTCTGGAGAAAAGCTTGCAGTAACCAGATGGGATGACTGAGGTTTGGTGCTGGGACGTCCTCCTTGGCCTTGAGTCCTCCCCCTGCTGAGCACAGTGCCCACAGATGGTGTCAGAACTTAAGTGAGAAACAGGAACTGTCAGGTGGAAAATTCTGTGTGCCTGGCTGAACAGAAAATAAAACAAACACGCCAAAAAATTGGTCAGCAAATTGTCCTTGCCGGCACAGCACTTGGTGACTCAGAATCTGTCAAGAGCAGCAAGAAATTGTTATGTGAGGTATGAACTTGGGGTTTCCTTCTGGTTCTAAGGATTCTCCGAATATCTACCACTTACTCTGGGGTGTGGTAGAGGTGAGTGGGGAGGGCGCCGCCTCAGGTCTGCCTTTTCAGTGTTCGGTCGAGTTCCGAAGTGACGTGGTGATTTCACTTGTACCCATGTCTTTTATGGCACCGTCCAAGAGGAGCAGGGCCTTTAAGCCACTTTGCCAGCGCTGCTGGTGGTGTCCCGGGTAGGAGAGGCTGTGGGATCAGCACTCCTTGTGGAAAGTAGCTCAGAGACAGCGAAGTGTTTAAAAATGAAAACGTTGTGGCTTTTAATTGCACATCTGGAAGGGCCCTTTGAATCAAACAGAGCACCACGCAACATCGTCTTCTGTGTTCTGTGAAAGCCACTTCCGAAGAATGTTGCAGGATCAGGAGCTTGGAGTGGCCCTCGACCTGGCTTCATCCAGGCAGACTCCCTTCTGAATTCCCAGATGTGGTTTGTGGCCACTGCCTGAGGGTGTCCATGACACAAGGACTCCAAGTGGTTTATTCCAGAGCCTCACACACCCAACAATGAAGCCCTCTTGCAGAAGGGCGCAGAGCCCTGGCTGACATTCAGATTCTGACTTTTCCCTGGCTTTGTGAGCTTGTGCAAGCTTGTGCAAGCTATGTCACTTTCTGAAACCCCAGCTTCCTCATCTGTCAAATGGGCTACCAGTAGTACCAGTTGCATGCATTTGTGTAATAGTTAAATAAAATAATGGGTGGAAAGCCTCCAGAGGTGAAATTAGCCAATTTAGTTCTTCTTTCAACCGAATTTTTTTCTCATCTCATGTGGACTTTTCATTTAGGTTTTAAGACCAGGATGCCTGGGACAAATTAACCTCATATCTCTCAGACAGTGGTAGGGGAAACAATCAACTTTTCAGGTTAATTAATGAATGTGAGGCGAACAGAAAAGTGAGCCCATAAGAAGCCAAGACCATTAGCCAGATTCTGATAGCATCTGAATGTGTTTCTAAAGCCCTGAATTTGGGCTTTGTTTCTTGCACAACTTTTGTTTTGATATAGCATTGGGCAGGGCTGTTAAGTAAGTGGAGCCCCTGTGGCATAATATGGTGTGCATTTTCTTCGAGCCAAGCTGTTTGGACCTTCAGGCTGCACAAACTATTGTCAAAAAACCCAAACCCAAAACAGACAACATTTTGAGGAGAGGGGTCATGTGATCACCTCACTGTCAAGGGCCAAGTTCAACTTTTCCCTCTGCACCAGGTTATCTCTTGTGAGCAGTATGTTGTGTGACAGGAACAGGAGGCGAGGGCTCTGGGAGGGGTCTGCGTGGGAGTGACAGGACCAGTGGGTAGAGCGTACCCCCATTTTGCCATGGTCACCCTGGGAACCAAAGCTCTAGCCTGGGTAATGGGGCATCCTCACTCAGCAAAGGCATTGATTTGACCAAAAATGGGTCTTTTAAGCACTGGCCCGAAGTTACTCCCAGCCTGGTTCTGGGAAACTGCAAATGAGGGGTGCTATCACATAGCAAGCTGGCCTACTGAGCCGGGGTCATGGGGCCGTCATCTGTGGTGCCTCAGATGCCATGTTGCAGCTAAGGCCCAAACCCAGTTGTGGGGCGTAAGGCACGATGGCAAACATGTGATCCAAACTTCCCATCCTGGAGATGGGAAAAATAAAGCACAGAAGTGTTAAGTGAGCTCTCTGGGGCTGCACAGCAGCTGGTAAGTGACCCAGCTGGGTGTAAGCAACCTGATTCTCGGTTTGGTATTTTTGCATCACTCATTTAATAAATCTTGACTACAGCAAGATAGGATGCTCACTCTTAAAGAGCTCACAGTCTCGTAGTCAAGATAAAACATACTTACAAAGAGCAAACTCGTTCTGTGCAGTCCCACCAAGATTTATTACCATCTCCTGTATGCTGCCCTTCACTTTACATGCTGGGACACAGGTGTGGCTGAGGCCCATGGAGGGACCCATCTGGTGGAAGAGGCAGTAAGCAGTTACTGATCTGAGTGCCTCTGCTATACAGGACAGGATTGTACCAGGTGATTTTCAGGTTGGAATGTCGCTCACTGAAGCTGAGTTCCTTCAGTTGCGTTTGATCCTGGACAAGAATACCTCCCTCCCCATACGGTCACTGCTGCCGTGATTACTACCAGCTGACATTTTTGAAAGGTTGCGGTGTTGTCAAGCTGTGCTAACATTTTCTTTCATTTACCACCCTCAACAACCCTGAGAGGTGTGTACTCAAGTTAGACCCATTTAACAGGTGGGCAGAATGATGCATGGGGGCGTTCAGTAACTTGCCCAGGGTCATACAGCTGGAGAGTGTCAAATGGTCTGTTTTGAAACTCACTGCTGCTGGAGAAGTGGAGAACCTTCCTTATGTTGCACAACAGGTGAACTCTGGATTTGGGCGGGGTACTTTGCTCACAGGGTCCGGAAGACTAGCAATGGGGTAATTCTTTTCCTGGGGGCGGGGGGGGGGGGGCGGTTTCTTTGCACTGTTCAGGAAAGGGATCGAGAGAAGTGGCGGTGGCGTTCTGGAGGATTAGGGAGGGCAGATGATGTTGAAGATGATCCTTGATTTGGGTTTCACGAGACTGAGATACGGGGCATTTCAGGCAAAAGGGGATTCTAGGGTGAGGAGGCTTTTTGAGTGCTTATCACACAACACAGGCCAGCTGCAGCTCTAGGTACATATTAACTGACTTAATCCTCCTCATGAGCCTGTTATCATCCCATTTTCCGGATGAAAAAGGTCACACGCAGCAGCAGAGCCAGGGTTCGGCCCCAGGCATCGTGAACACAGAGACCTTCCTCTAGGTGGCCTGAGCTGGGTTCTGGTCACAGTGGGGCTCTGAGCCCAGCAGTCTGGGGTGCTGGCTGGGAGCAGGGAGGCTAGCCTGTGGGTTTACGCAAGAGTTGAGGTATGAGAAGATAAGGATCGGAACTGCGTTAATAGGTCTGCTTCTGGCAAACTGTCTGCTCGTTGGGCCATGAGTCTGTTTTAATGAAGCAAGTCAGGGAGCTCTCTGCCTGGACACACACTGACTTTTTTGTTCCTTGAGTAGCCCCAGATTCTGGAATCCCTCGCAGGCCTGGAGAGGTCGGCGGTTCACTTCCCTGGCGCACCCACGCCACGCAGGACATCTCACTTCCTCCTGGGAAGTGGCAGGGGACAAGGTGTCTTGTGTGTCCATCAGTCTGGTCTTCCAGCCTCTCATCAGCACCCAGCACGGTGCCAAGCACATCGTAGGTCCCCAGCAAAGGCTTCCAGGACGGGAACTGATGGGAATAAACTGAGCGATGTTGATATATATAATTTTTTATTTTTATTTTTATTTTTATTTATGATAGTCACAGAGAGAGAGAGAGGCAGAGACACAGGCAGAGGGAGAAGCAGGCTCCATGCACCGGGAGCCCGACGTGGGATTCGATCCCGGGTCTCCAGGATCGTGCCCTGGGCCAAAGGCAGGCGCCAAACCACTGCGCCACCCAGGGATCCCCGTTGATATATATATATATTTTTTTTTTTGCAACGTTGATATCTTAGGAGATGGAAAGGCTGTCTGTGTAGGTCATGCATGGCCTCCGACCTCAGGGGCCCTCTGACCTTTCGGGATTGAAAGGCCATGGCTGGAAATGAATGGCGGGTTACATGGCGAAGCTGGCAAAGCCAGGCACAGGGTTCCGGGCGCGGGTTCCCTGTTACGGCGCTCACGCTCTCCTGAGGGGCGAGCCGTCTGTCTGTCCAGGGCCTGTGGGCTTCCTGGCCGTGGCTTCCTGTCCTCAGTGGCTCTGGAGTCAGACAGCCTAAGTCTCATTTGTGTTTCCCACATGAAAGTCCCGGAGCATCTGTGAGTTATGATTTGTGAAGTATCTGTTTTAAAGCAGAATGCATTTATCATCGCGCTGGCCCAGAGGACACCAAGCAGCCCAGGAATGAGAGGATCCCAGGCCCCAGCATAGGAGAGGCTCAGCCAGATGACCCACCCGTGAGTGGAGTCTGGCTGTATTGATAAAATTCTCTGGAAACGGCCCAGGAGCAGCCAGATGTTGACTTCCCGGTGCGGGGGGATGGGGTGGGTTGGGGCTCTTGGTAAACTCTTAACCGGCGTTTTAGAATGGGGATGGGCAGTCCCACTCCTAGGCCTGCCCAGGAGCAGGGCAAACACACGTCCACACGGAAACGGACCCACAGATGTTCCTAGTGCCATTGTTCCTAAGAGCCCCTAAGTAAGAGCAACCCATATGTCCATCAACTGACGAATGGATAAATAAAATGTGGTATGTTCATTTTATTTACGGAATATTACATATGATCCTTCCCATATTTTATTTATGGAATATTTATGGGTTATTATTCTGCGGTAAAAAGGAACGCAGAACAGACACGTGCTACGACATGGATGAGTCTTGAAAACATTATGCTAAGTGAATGAAGCCAGTCACAACAGATCATATATTGTATGATCCCATTTCTGTGAAATGTCCAAAATAGGCAAAGCCGTGGAGACAGAAACTGGATGAGTGGTTGTCTAGGGCTCGAGTGGGTTGGAAGTAAATGGGGAGTAGCTGCTAATGGGTGTGGGGTTTCTTTTTGGAGTGATGAAAATGTTCTAAAATTGATTGTGGTGATGGTTGCACAACTCTGTGAATATACTGGAAGTCCCTGAATTGTACATTTTTAAATGAGTGAATTTTGTGATACAGAAACTGTATCTCAATAAAGCTATTAGTTAAAAAAAACAAAAACAAACAAACAAGCCCAAACCAACCCAACAAAACTAAACCGGGGCTCGGGGTAGTGGGGAGAATGGGGATGGGAGTGTTAGGCTGTATCTGTCAGGCCCTGAAGATTCCAGTCTGTGAGTCTGGAGAACTCTCACACTCATTTTGTGTCCGAAGTGGAAAGCAGTGTCCTGTGTGCCGTGGTCAGGAAAGCACCGGAGCCACAAGGCCCGAGTGCATGTTCCATCCCACTGCTTGACAATCGTGGGACCTTGGGCTACTTCCTAATCCCCTTTAAACCTGTTTTCTCAATTTAAACTGGTTTTCTCACCTGGGGCTTGTAATAGTTCTTATCTTCTAGACTGTTGAGAAGATTCAATGAGCCGATGTGATTTGGCTGAGCCTTTAGCCCTGTACCTGACACACAGTAGATGCATATTCAGTGCTTCTGGGGCTGTTGTTGTATAAAAGGTACATTTGTCTGAATGAGTAAACGGCTTCCCTCTAGGTGGATGAATTTGAAAAGGTTCCCCTCCTGGCTGGAAGTAGCCCCCAGACTGGTGGCCTTGGGAGAACTGGTCTCCATTCACTTGTCTCTCCACAGGGTGCCTGTGTGTACATGGTCTGCAGGCCCCTACCTGGCAGCCCTGGTCAGGGCCTTCATCATTCTTATCAGCTAGCACTCATCACTGCTCTGTGGCTGAATAGTGATATTCAGACACAACATACTAAAAACACACGATAAAGACACAACATATGTTGAGGGTTGGCATACTATCTTTTCCTTTTAATCTAGCAGTAAACCAGATGTAGTGAATGAGTGCTTCCTAAGTGCTCAGGACTCTTGGCAATTTCAGAGAATATGACAAGTCCTGCACCAAGATACTGAGAGTTTAGTTGGGACATGTGAGTCATACATCTGGAATAATCTGGGAACAATGCAAGGTAGTACCTAAACTAGGTGTAGAGGAAGAAGTCATGGCTGTAGGATCAGAAGGACTTGGGTTCAAATTCATCCCTGCTACTCGGCGGCTAGATGATCCTGGGCAAGCTGCATGTTTTCTTTGAGCTTCTGTTTCCTTATCTAGGAAGTGCGGCTACCAGCCTCCTACCAGGTAGGATTGCCAGGAGAAACAGGATTTGGAAGCTTCTGACACAGAGCCTGGTGACTAGCAGGCTCTTGAAAACCAGGGTTGGTATTCTTATTTATTTTGGTGAGAAGCCGCAGCATAGAGTACTTAGTGGTCTTTTTCTCCCAAATCATGGCTTTCCAGCTTAAAACCCTGCCATGGGTTGCATGGTAACCAAATTCGGAATTTGCTCTGTCCTTGAAGGCCTCTACCAGTGTCTAAACTCCCACTTCCTTATTCCCCTGTTTCAGCCCTTTGTCCGTTTCCTTCAGAACATGTCAACTGTGCAGCTTTGATGGTTTCTCTCTATACCCACTCTTTTCTTCCCTTGTTGGAAGGGAAGCAGGGGTGCTGTCCTATCCCTCAGTGCTCTCTGACCTGTGGCCTGGTGCCTGCCTATAGTAGGTGCTCAGTAAGTATGAATGAATGAGTGAATGAATGAATGAGAGAGAAGTGCAGCAGCAATCCTGAGAGGGGGAGCTCTGTGACTAGGGGAGGCTGCAGGAAAGACCCCTTGAGTCCCCACCTCCTTCCCTTTCTGAATACCCCCCACTTCACACCACTGTGTAGATGGTGTGGAGAGCCCAACATTGTTTTTTTTTTTTTTTTTTTTTTAATTTTTAAAAGATTTCATTTATTTATTTGAGAGTGAGCAGGAGGGAGAGGGAGAAAGAGAATCCGAAGTAGATCCGCGTCCGTGCCAAGCACTCCCAACGCTGGGCTCACTTCCACAATCGCGGGATCATACCTGAGCTGAACCCAAGACAAGAGTCGGACGCTTCACCAACTGAGCCGCCCAGGCGCCCCGACAGCCCACCACTATTAGCTGCAACTCTGCACCCCTGCCAGAGGTTGGGGGAACTGGTTTCCCACCCTGGGCAGCTGCTCCCGGAGGCCTCCGTGGGCTGTTCCCATACTTTGACATCTTCCCTAGGAGACCCCAGCCCCCCATGAAGAAGATGGCCCCCTGGCCATCAGCTCTGCAGTGTAGACAAGCTTTAGATGCAAAGTATGTTTGCAAGATTTTCAAAACATTTTCTCCCTGGGTTGTAAATCAAGTACTTTAAGAATTGTAAACCGGCTGGAGTGCAGAGTTAATGTATGTCTGGAAAAAACAGCATCATGACTTGCCTCTTAAGAGAAGAATTCGCATCGCTTACTTTCATTAGAGATACTGAGACAGCGAGAGGTTTCAGGGAAACCTTCCCTGGGAGGGGGGGGGAACGGCAGTGTTCAAGTGGCTCCGGGCAGAGGGCAATTTCCCAGTGAACAGGAGGGACTTGCCTCTTTGTCCTAGAATGTCCTAGGGCCTTGTCTCCTCCCCATTCCCTCTGCTTTTGTGAAGCTCCTCATTATTCTTGTGGCTCCAAAGCTGCAAAGACAACTGATGGCTGCAGGTTAGGTGTCTTCGCTGGCTCTTGTCATGTCATCATGCATTGGGCTCCACTCAGGTAGGATTCACAGGGATCCTCTCACGTCTTTGCAGGATGGTGGAAGGGAAGTGATGATCCAACCTGTGGATCTGAAATGGAGCATGAGGGTGGGTTCTGAGCCTGGCCTCTGTGCCAGGCTCCCTGGGTTTGAGAATGCCCTCGAACCTCCTGTATAAGCTTGAGATGACCAGCCTGACTCAGTTTCTTCATCTGTGAAATAGAAGTGGCTGTGAGGATAAATGAGGTGTGTATCAAGGTCTTAGAGAAGTGTGTGGTCCGCAGTGAATGCTCCTTAAGTGTTATTGTTGGAAGGAGCCCCCCTGGGAAGGGCAGGACAGCAGCATGGCTACACTTATACCACAGGCAGCCTGGGTGCTGGGCTTCATATGTCGGGGGAACCCAGTGTCAAGCCCCCTCTCTTCACCTGTAAATCTACGGGCTGACACAGACTGTTCCTCAAGCTCCAAGAAGAGAATCCTGGGATTCACTGAATGAAATCGGTGAAATGTAGGTCTCATTTCCTGCTGCTTGGTCTTTGGCAGAAGGGCTCTTGTGGGGGAAGGGAAGTTATCTTCATTTCTCTAAACTCATTTTAGGGGGATGCCTGGGTGGCTCAGCGGTTCGGTGCCTGCCTTAGGCCCAGGGTGCTATCCTGGAGACCCAGGATCGAGTCCCATGTTGGGCTCCCTGCATGGAGCCTGCTTCTCCCTCTGCCTGTGTCTCTGCCTCTCTCTCTCTCTTTCTCTGTGTGTGTGTGTCTCTCATGGATAAATAAAAATAAAATCTTAAAAAAGCATAAGTTCATTTTAGATTGTGTTGTGCAGGTTTGACAAGTGTAAGTAGAGTCTCCCAGTGTTTGGAGGGTCAGCGCGCACTGGGGAGGCCTTACCTTCCTGGCTCTCCGGTGCCCTCTGGTCCCCACTCCCCTTTAGCGCAGGGCCTGCAGAGCTTTCTTTAAGCATGTCTGTGAGGTGGATTCTGCCCTAGATTCTGCGTGAGATAGAAAATTCTCACTTTCAAAGAACCTATTGGTTTTCTCATGTGTAAAATGGGATGGTGATACTAGAATGTGTGTCCTGGGTGGTCCTGTGGATTCAGGGATGGTGCTGAGAGCAGCTCCTGATGCATAGCCAACCCTCGATAAATGTTAGCTGCTATCATTTGGGGTTTGGAGTAGGGCAAGATCTCATACTGTTGGGTGGCTTGGAGGAATCATTGCTTCTCCCTATTTAGAGTTTAGTAGGGCTTTTGGTTGGTCCTGGTGAGGCTGGAGCCTGTGGCTGCCTCTGCTCTTGGTTATGCCTGTGGGTTTCCCCAGAGACAACATTTTTTTTTTCTCCCTGTGGCTTTGGTAGTGGTGGGAACATTCATTGTCCAGGGAGGGCTTCTTCATCCTGGTGGGACAGGTGGGGTGGAGGCAGGACTCAAGAGTTGAGGAAAAGACTCAGGAGGCCTTCTTCCCAGGGTAAGAGAGGTCTTCGGCAGCTTCACTTAAAAGGAAGACTTGACTCATGTGTTTACGACTATTTTATCCTTAAAGATGAAGTCAGTTGATCAGTCGATCAATCACACTCCTCTTCATGGAGCACTTTATATCTGCCAGGCCTTGGGGGCCTGCATCGCCTCACTGATGTCCTTGTGGTCCTTAGACCTATTCTATGAGGTGATGCTAAGCTCTTCCTGCTTCACTACAGAGGGAACTGAGGCCCAGGGCCACCTTCTTTATCACTTGGGGAAGATGGAAGGAATGAACCTTGTGTCTGTCCCAGCTCTCCACTGTGAGCCTAGACAGCTTCCCAAGAAGGACTAGAAGTACCTGCTGTCATGTTTTCTTGTGGCAGGTGTTCCTTCTGCCTCTTCCAGGTAACACTGAAAACCATTCAGATAGTTGATAAGCTCCTCCTGTGTTCCAGGCACCATGCTAGACACTGGGGAGGAGATAAGGAGAAAGATACAGCCTCTGTCCTGAGGGAGCTCAACTACCTCTTGGTTCTAGAATTTACAGTTATTTCAGATCCCGATTTTTTAAAAAAGATTTTATTTATTTACTTGAGAGAGAGAGAGACTGAGAACGAGTAGGATGAGGGGCAGAGGGCAAAGCAAGCTCTCCACTGGGCATCTCCACTCCTGGTCTGATGCGAGGCTCAATCCCAGGATTCCTGGATCATGACCCGAGCCGAAGGCAGGTGCTTAAGTGACTAAGCCACCTAGGCGCCCCTCGGATCCTGATTTTTGTGGTCCACATTTACCCTTCTTAGCTGGGAGACCAGTCCCCTGCCGGGGGGCGGGGGGCGGGGGAGGTGTTGCTTTAATCTCTCAGAATTCCATCCCTTGGCCTTAAGTACATCCATCATGCGGCCTTGACTTTCTCAGCATCAATTTACAAAGATGCCGACAAACTTTAAGGAACTCTCAGTGGTCCCAGATGCCACTTAATTACCTTGTAATGGTTCTTGGTAGATTTGAAAGTGAACTTTTCCTTCAACTAGCAGGAGTAGCGGGAGGGAAGAGGCTCGCCCTGCATGGATCCGGTGGGCTCCAAGCCCAGCATGTGAATGTGTCAGATGCAAAGGCGAGGTGGGATATGCTCACTCTAGGGAGAACCTTATCTTGCATCTTCCTCATGGTCAGATGATATCTGTTTCCCAGGCAGAATCAAGGGGGATGTTCAGGGAGGGAACCGGTGTGTGGAGGGGCGTGCGAGCAGCTGGTAGCAGAAATCCTGGAGAGCAGAGGAATTAAGTGGAAATCTCCCCTGAGTCCTGTCCACTTGCTTACGTGTGTAAGAGGCTCCAGAGCAGAGGGAAAGTCCCTTCTCTAACAGTCTTCATGGCAGGAAACATGTATTGAGTGACGAGTGTATGCCCGGTGCTGTACTGAGTACTGCACACACCTTCTCTCCCTCTCCTGTATAATTTAGGGCCGGGCTGTCTGACTTCAGGGTCACGGTCATAACCACTGGGTTCCCTAGCCTTTCTTGGATCCGGGACCTTGGAAGCTTCCACAGCCACCTGCTTTGGTTTTTTTACCTGCACACTGGATGGTAGATACGCCCCGAACCCTGACTTAAAGCTCAGAGAAGTTGTCTCCAAGCTTGTGACAATGATAATTGGAAGAACTTTGCTCCATAATCTCAGTTATTCTGCATCTTACTCATATGTCCTTCCAGTGCCTAGTTCAGAGCCTAGAACACAATAAGAATACAGTCAATACTTGCTGAATGGCCTTGGGGCATTATGTGCTACATAATGGTGTCGGGAAACTTGAGGTCAGTCCCATCATTGCCACGACTTGAGCTGCATGAACCTGGGGCAAGATCCATCCCTTCTAAAGCTTCACCAAACTCATCTGTAAATGAGAGCTCTGGGACAGACTTTTGTGTCAGGGTTCATTATTCACTCAACAAATATTTGTTGAGGGCCAGCTGTGTGTCAAAACTGCTCTGCTCTGGGTAAAAGGGGCAAGTGACAGTCAGACGGTGGGCTTCCTGCCCTCCCATAGCCCCTTCTCCAGCCTCACCAGAACCTGCATGGGCGAGTCTTCATGTCTTGTCCTCACATTGCTCTGAAGTGCCAGTCACTGAATCTTCCCTTGTTTGTGTCCTTTCACCTGAATGTATGCTTCCACCAGGGCAGGGATTTTCATCAGTTCTGCTTACAGATGCATCCCGAATGCCTAGTCCACTGTCTGGTGAATAAACGCTGGCGACACAAATGCCCGCATGCCTGGACAAATGACTCGGATATCCCTCTTGCTCATGAAGTCTCTGGATGTGAAAGTCCTGGGGCTCAAATCCAAGAAGAAAATGAAGGAGCAAAAGGACAAATTTCCAGGAAAAAAACCGACTTTACAAAAGCAAGATGCAGTCAGGATTGGGTAGGAAGGTTCATTATCCCCACTAGCTGTGGGATTAGGGAGTCAGGCAAGATTCCTCCAATTTGTCATCTGGTGATGCTTTTTGCAAACCACAGAGAAAACAAAACAAAAACAAAAACTCTCTCCTTCCTCTCCTCCCTCACCCCCCTCCCCTGCTCATGCCTTCTTTATTCCAAGCAGAAAAAGCACTTGCTTCTTAAAACAGCTCATGAAGGAAAAAATTATAACAAATATCTTGCATTTCTCTGGTGGCGGCACAGTCTGAATTCCTTTCAGCCCCACAATGAGTTCTAATTTTATGAAATGTTTGGATTAGCCACCAATTTTCCAGTGGAATTTAGAAGGCTTGTATTCATACTTATGCTTGAAGCAGAGAAATCTCATAAAATCCGTGCAGTGTCTTGGGCCCAGGGGGACGTTCTAGCCAAGGACAGAATGACCAACCATCCACAGAGTGACGGGGCTGAAAGAGATCTCCTCAGGCAGCTGTGGGCAGGCTCTGCGAGCAGCAGTGTGTTCCCGAACTGCAGGCTCTGAGGCTTGGCCGGGCTGCGTACCTCTTCCAACTGATCATGGGCTATAAAAATTCCAGCCCAAGTACAATGCTTGTACCTGACCTTGTTCTTTCAATTTTTGGAGTCAGAGCACATCACGGCATCTGGTAATTGGGTGAGAGGCATTTGATAACACATGGTCCTCTAAGCACCCCTACCCCCTGCTCCCGTAGTACATATTGCCTGTGTTATCATTTCCCGTTTACATTTCTTAACTCTGCCTCTAGACCTGCACTGTCTAATAAGGACATGTGCGGCTATTAAAATTAATTACAATTAAAATGAAAACTTCAGTTCCTTGGTTACACTAGCTGCATTTTAAGTGCCTGGTAACTCTTTGTGGCTGGTGGCTACCATTGGACAGTGCCGGAAAGGTCTTTTCCAGCATCATAGCCATGCTAAAGAGTAGTGCCTTTGCTTTGCTTTATTAGCTCCGTATTCGGCACTTGTCACTATCTGTAATTAGCAACACCATCCACCGTTGTTTCTGTATCTTGTGTCTAAAATGCTGCCTGGCATGTTGTAAGCACCCAATAAAGGTTTTCAGAATGAATGAATGAAGTCTGATCAGCATTGCTTTGCATATGCCTTATAGAGAGTGGGCCTTCAACAAATTAAATGAACACTTAAGAGAATTATAACCATTGCATGGATTCACCTGATGTTCATTGAGCACCTGCTGTGTGTCAGGCATGGTGCAAGGCTCTGGGGGATACAGACACGGATCCCCTAGCTTAACCAAGCCAACGGTTCTTAGATTTGTGGGGACCTGTGACTCTCCTGGGTGTGCCTGTCAAAATGCATCATCTTTGGCATATATCCCAGAGTCTGATCCAGCAGGGCTGGGGTGGGACTTAGGGGACTTGGGAATCTGCAGCATTTTAACCAAGCAACTCATGTAAATGTAATGGGGTTGGTCCATGGTCTGCACTTTGAAAAACACAGCTCTGGGGCGTCTGGGTGGCAGTCAGGTAAGCTCCTGATGCTTACGTCATGAGATAGAGACCTTTGTCAGGCTCCATGCTCAGTGGGGAGTCTGCTTAAGATTCTCTGTCCCTCTCCATTTGCCCCCTACGTCCATGTGTGCTCTCTTTCTCAAATAAGTAAACTTAAAAAAAAAAAGAAAAAAGAAAAACAGAGCTCTGGACCATGGGAGGCCAGTTGCTGTACTCTTCTGGGGATATAGCACCCTACTTTCTTCATTCTACACTTTCTCATGTGATAACAAGAGGGGCCTCAGATGTTGGGGTTCTTATAATGGACCTGACACTTGAGGTCTCTTTGCCTGATACCTTCCCAAGGAGTAATAATGATTGCAAACAATTACATAGCAGTGGTTATACCTGGTCATAGGATAAGCATGTTAAATCAGTGGCCTAAATTGATCCTGGTGGTAACCCTAAGAAGTACACACCACAACTATTCCCATCTTAGATAGACTGAAGCACAGAAGATTAAGTCACTTGCCTGCATCTGCAGTACTCATAGGTGGAATTCAAACCCTGAAATGTGGTGACACTGCTGCTTATGGTTGCTAGGCTTCGAGCAGCTGCCTCTTGAATGTTGGATGGACCTTTATGTATTTTTCTGCCAGTTGCATGGAATCAAAGTTCAGGTGTGTTTATGAAATGCCCGGTTAGGCATCAACACGGGCATCCCTGGCCTTAGGGAGCATAATTAACTCGTTTGGCAGACATACCCTCGGGCCCTGTCTGTGCCAGTCCTGTTCAGGGCCGCCAGGTGTAAGAGATTTGCACTTGGCCTAATAGGGGCGATGAGGGATGGGCAGGGGCTTCCTGAGAGAGTGTCAAACCCACGATAGGTTTTCTTCCGGACAGAAAAAGCAAAGCAAATCTTAGAAACCAGGCATTCCCTCATTTTGCTGCTTGTGACTATTTTGTACAGTTTACTGTAGAACATGCCCATTTCACCCAGTAGGGGTTCTGTGTGCATGAGCGTGGGCATGTGCATGCGTGTGTGTGTGTGTGTGTGTGTGTGTGAGAATGTGAATTTGATACGTGAAGTGAATTTGGTGGGCTCCAACATATGGAAAGATGTGCCTTTCTCCCCACCTTTTTTAACCACTTAGCAATTCAGGAAACCCCTTAGGGTTGGGAGTGGCTGGGGATTCCCGACCCACTTGCAAGCTTTGAAAGAAGGACAAAGGTTCACACTTACAGGGGACTCCGAGTGTGTCTTCTGCAAGACACACTTAAGGAGGCAGCTGACTCTTGTCCTCTCATTTCACAGCAGCTTTGTGATGGGGTGACCATTAACCACCACTTTGCAGTTAAAGAAGTTGGCGCTCAGAAAGAGCAGCTGATCTGCCTGCGGGGTCAAGGTCACACTTGCGCTGACACTGGTCCTTCCGTCCATCCGACCCCGCCGAGGGCACTTTCCGAGGGCACTTTCCTACACCACCGGTTCTTGGTTCTGGTTGAGCATTAGAATAACCTTTTAAAAACTCTCTGGGGCTAGGCCCCAGGCAGCAGTGTTGTTAACCAGTCCCCTGTGTCACCTTTGTGCCCTGAGTTGAGAGCCCCTGGCTGGTGGGGTCTGCCCTCTTGAATATGCCATTGATGCCTGGCCAGGTGGGGACCTTACCCTCGGGAAGGCCAGCCCCCTCTCCCCCGCCTTGCCCCTGGGATGCTTGCATTCTCCAGGGAAGACTGGTGCGTCCAAAGCCATCCCCCTGGACCTGGGCCGGGACCTTTTGCTCCTGTTGCATCAGAGGCTGCCCGTAAATCGGCAGCTGGCTTGTTTTCTTTTGAGGCCCCAGTTGTAGCGACCTTTGTGTGTCTGTTTATTTCAGGGAAATAATTCCATCCTGCAAAATCAATTCCCTGGGGGCTGCTGAAGTACATTTGGAGGGACTTCTTTTAGTCGGGTGACCTGAAATGTCCTCTCGGAAGAGGCTACAGCTGCTCCCCTGCTCCCAACCCCTTCTTGCTCTGCCCTCTGACACTGTCCTCTCGACCTCTCAAGATTTTGAAGGTCTCATTGGAGTCGTTTTCTTACTTACATGTATCCCTGCATAAGGGCACTTTGTTAAGTATAATCGTAAAAGCATTTCGGAGCATTCAGCATTGTCGGGCCTTCTACGGAGTGTTCTTTGCATGTTATCTTACTACATTTTGCCTTTGCTTGGCAGTGAGAGAGTAAAGACAAGTCTGAAAGCTGAGGCTTTTCATCCTTGGGGCGGGAGGGCCTATGATTTGTCACGACTCGCTGGCCATGTTGGAGGATGAGGGATTCCATGGACTGTGGAGGCTGCAATATTGGGGCCGTTGACTGGCTGGGATGACGATGGCTAGATGGGTAGTTGGCTGATTGAACAAGAGGGTCAAGGGAAAGCAGAGAGTAGCTGTGCAGCCCCGAGTGTTTAACCTGCCACGAGCTTCAGTCAGAGAAATGGAGAATACTGCTTAATGTGATGCCCTGGGTAAGTGGACCTGCTAAGTTATAACAGAAATTCTAAATTATGTTTTAGAAATTCTAAGTATGTTTTTTTAGGTAATTATAGCTTATCCATTTAAGAGCCAACCTTTTTCAAAAAATGATAGTCATTTATTAGGGAAATATTTTCCAAGTGTACGTATACTTTCTTACAACAAAGTACTTGAAAGTTAGACCTTTTTTTTTTTTTTTTAAAGATTTTATTTATTCATGAGAGACACACAGAGAGAGGCAGAGACACAGGCAGCGGGAGAAGCAGGCTCCCAAGAGGAGCCTGATACAGGACTCGATCCCAGGACCCAAGGATCACAACCTGACCCAAAGGTAGACGCTCAGTCACTGAGCCACTCAGGTGCCTGTTAGACCTTTCCTTGATGCCTTTGGGGGAACTTCTCCTAACTGGTCCTTAGAACTTTATTTTGGGGTTCTCATGTCTGCTGTTTGTCTGTTTTCTCCCTGACCCAAAGGTAGACGCTCAGTCACTGAGCCACTCAGGTGCCTGTTAGACCTTTCCTTGATGCCTTTGGGGGAACTTCTCCTAACTGGTCCTTAGAACTTTATTTTGGGGTTCTCATGTCTGCTGTTTGTCTGTTTTCTCCCTCATCAACTTTCATTCCTCTCTGTGATCTTTCAAGTGATAGAATTTTTCTTTCCCTATAGCAAAAATAATGCCTGCCCAATACTGAAAACTCACAAGACACAGAAGTTCAAGATGAAAGGTAGAGGTAGGTGTCAGTCCTGGTTCTGTCAGTGAGGATCCCTCTGATGGCTTTCTATATCCATTTTTCCATTTCCACAAAGATATGCTGTGACCAAGCTTATTATAAATATTAGTAGGAAAATTGTAGGTTGCCATCTGTGGGGGCTCAGCACATGGATTCAATGACATTTCTTGGGTGGCTTTTCTAAGGGTTTATTTCCCATCCTCGTTTAATCCTCACAGCTGAAAGAGCCCTGACAGTGAATCTGGTGAACTTCTGTTTTCTCATGTGACAGGATGAGCCATGTGAGGGGAGGAGGGCTGGCCGGGTCACTCAGGGAGTAGGTGGCCCAGCTGGGTCCAGTACATTTTCCATTTCGCCGTCTCTTACCTGGGTTTTAGAGTTTGGGTTAAGGGCTAAGTGGCATTGGGACAAAGGGGATATTGCTATATTTGAATAACTAAAACCAGGAAAAACCTACCTTTACCTTAAGTTTGCTCAAATGACAGATTTTTAACCTTCTTTCTGGTGGAAGTAAGAAGGAGGACGTGGTCTCCTGTTCCGCATGCCGGGCCGACTCTGTTTGAACATCAGTCTTAGATTAGTACGGAGATGGACTGAGAAACACACTTGAAAGGAACTTGCATTATTAGCCATACATAGCTTACATTTTATGACCTGCTTAAAGATGCAGGGAGCATAAATCTTGGGGGAAGACTGTCTTATTTACTTGATCGTCTTTTCTGCAGATGGGATGCTTGCATCAGAGCCGGGCTGGCTTCAGATGTCTGATCCAGGACATTTTAGCTGAACTGTATGAGTCCATTAAACAAATGTAAGGGTTTTTGGGAAAGCAGGGCTGTGTCTCAAACCAAATGTTTTACATAGAGAACATCTGGGGACTATTGGTATTTGTGTGTACAGTACATCAGAAAGCAGCTTGGTGGGGCTCAGCTGGGATGTTTCTGGCCTGTGGTTGCTGGATTTGACAGTTTTGTTGTAAGGGAATGGTTCTTATGAAGTGTTGCCATATAGGCAGGGCTTGATTCAGGAAGGGGTGCCTTTGGTTAGCTGCACACTCAAATTGTTCTGATTAACTCCCCAGCCAGATCGTCCACGGAATTTGAACAGTCTGCTATCTGAGCTGGTCTCCCCCCAGGCCTAACCTCCCAAGAAAGGAAGCATCACGATGCCAGGTCTCAGGGTGTTTCTTCTTTTTTACCCTGTGGTTCTGTCGATTTGATGAAATTGTGGGAACAGGTGTGGCCTCGCAGAGGCAACATTGGCCAGAAAAATCCAGGTACCTGGTTGAAACTTGAGTGTAGCCCTTATGACCTGTGACTTGGGGAGTCCCTTCTTGGTTTCACATTTCCTCTCTTGCAAAACGAGAAGCCTGTCTCAGGGGGCAGAGGGGAGAGTATGGTAAAGTGGGGTGGCATTGTATACATGGTGTGTGTGGGTCATTTACACACCCTGGTCTTGCATCCTGGGGTTTGTGGTCTTACCCACAAGGATAGAAGTGGTGTGGACTAGAGTGGAATCGGATATTATCTGGGTAGGTTGTCTGGCTTTGGCAACTTGCAGTTTACTGGGCCAGGTTGGTGGTTACGAGTGGATGGGTGTTCTCATTCTTACAAAAGTTAAGATGATATTTGTCACGTCTGATTAAATTCAACTCAACAAATGTTTATTGAATGTCTGCTATGGTGCCGGCTTCTTCTCAGATATCGAGGGCACAGGGATGAACAAAGTAGTTAGGGTTTCTGTCCTGTAGGCTCTGCTTGCTGTGCTTGGTGTTGACCATGAATGACCCTCCCTTTTATTGGGTTTTATGTTGACTGTGATTTAGGTACCATTGTCAAGGACTAGTGTATCAGTGTGCTCAGGCTGCCATAACAGAATTCCACCAAACTGAGGGGCATAAATAACAGAAATTAATTTTCTCACAGGTCTGGAGGCTAGAAGTCCAAGGTCAGGGTGCCAGCAGGGTTCATTTGTAGGGAGGCCTCTCTTCCTAGCTGCAGATGGCCACCTTTTCATTGTGTCCCCACATGCTCTTACACGGGTGTGGGCATGCTCCTGGTGTCTCTGCCTTTATTATAAGGACACTGGCCCTTTCGGATCAGGGCCCCCACCTTCACTTACCCTTAATTACCTCCTAAAGGTTCTGCCTTCAATTATAGTCACATTGGCGGTTAGGGCCTCAATATATGAATTTAGGAGGATACAATTCACCTGTAACAACTGGTAACTATTATAAAATATTATGAATATTATTTGTCAGAGAATATGGCTAGACTTTCTTCACTTTTGAAGATAGGTCAAAATTATCCTGCTGAACCCCCAATTAGCCAGGAAAAAGGGCAAAACTCCAAACAATTTAGTACAGCTTTATTGTAGGTCTGAGGGGAAATTATTGTAAAAATTACATCTGGATGCTTCCTGAAGATTGGCATTTTGACTCACACCAGTCAAGTGAGACATGGCCCATTTTGTGGAGGATGTGACTGAGTGTGGGCATGCAGTATGTGTGAGCAAAGGGGACAGTGGTGATGTGCCCTTTTTAGAGATGGGAAATGAATGAGCAAAATGAGACTCAGTTTTGGTCTTATTTAGGAGTGTGAGTGAGAGACAGAGGTAGAAATGGTGTATATGGGGGGTGACACATGGAAGGATTTCTCAGAGGCCCCACCTCTGCACATACACATCAGTTGGCCTGTGATCGCACAAAAAGACATGTTGCTGGGAAGGGTCTTACAGTCCTAGAAAAAGCATCATCCTGGCCAGACTCTAGGGTCATGAGGAGGGTGAAGTATCTCAATTGCGCTTCTCCTTGTCTGTGCAAAGCCTGTGTATCTTCTGGTTCAGTGCCCCATCCCACCTCCTCTGAGGAGCCCGCCTTGATTTCTCGAAACCCAAATACAGCAGGTGCTTGCCTGCTTAGTAACCTTGTTCTCCTTTCCTACCCTGACTCATTGGTATCTCCCGGTAGAAGTTAGGGGTTTTGGTTACTACTGACAGAAATGGACTCCATGATTCATTGAGGAGAAAACAAATTTGTAAGGCCTGGTGTATCCCACAGGACCAGGCTGGGGAAAAGATAAAACCCAAGGAAGCCCCAAGGAACTATATCTTCTTGGATATTATTGTTGGGATGAATGTCCCAGCCATTTTCAGACCACTTAGAATTCAATTCTGGGGAACGAACATCTTCTTAGCCAAATCCTAGAATCATGGGTCCACCCATTGGCATTGGCAATGGGTCTACCCATTGACTGACAGTCTCTTTAAAACTGCATGTAATGATATCCCCAGAGCAAAGTCAGGGTGTTTCTATCAGTTGAAGGGTGAATGGGTGCAGGCAGGGAGGAACCCCTATGTCCACTGTCCTTTCCAGTAGGATTGTAAGCAACTTAAAGGGAATGTCTGGATCATGTTCTGTAAGACCTGGATCTCTGCCTTATCCAGAGCAGATTTGCCAAAATTACTTGCTGGCGAATTGACTCATGATTGCATCATTTTTAGGGACACACCTCCCAGATTCCCCCCACCCCCTCCAATTCTGCCTTTTGTCCAACTGCATTGGCTGGCCTCACAGAGAAAAGCAAGGAATACTAAGGGATGTGCTTTTGAAGATGGAAGCAGTTTAAATACTAACTAAGAACAAGACTTAGGGTGGGGACAGGGCAGTGTCTTCAGAGATTGATTCAGCTCAAATTTATCAGATACCTGCTATGTGCCAGGTGCCATGGCACTTGCCTTGTGGGTGTGGTACAGAGCTTATGAGTACAGGTACTGGGTTCTGCGAGACCCATCTGTTCTATTTATTAATTGTGTGCCCTAGGGCAAGTTACTTCACCTCCCTGAGACTCAGTTTATATTCACTGAGAAAGTAGAAATAATAATGTTTCTGCAAGAATTTAATGAGTGAAAGGTTGAGCAATAGGATGGTGCCCAGTGCCTGGCTCATTGTCAGGGCTTGATAGCTGGTAATTATTAGGCTTACTGTTAGCTATTGTTGGGAATGATCTCTCAGCCCCTTCTGGAGTGGGCACTATAATTATCTCCATTTTCTTTCTTTATTAGCTTATAAATTTATTTTTTAAAGTTTCGAAGCGTGGAAGTCCAAGATCAGGTGCCTGGAGATTCTGTGTCTGGCTATGGCCCCCTCCCTGGTTCATCGACGACCATGTCCTCACTTGGCAGAAGGCACAAGGGAGCTCTCTGGGGTCTCTTCACTAAGGGCACTGATCCCATTCATGAGGGCTCCATTCTCAGGACCTAATCAACCCCTTAAGGTCCTGTTTCTAAATACCATCATATTATCTCCAATTTAGGGGTGAGCAAGTTCAGGCTCAGTGGTTTCAGAACAAGTAGGGATTCAACATTTGAGAGACAAGTAAGTAAAAGAAGACTGCATGGCAGGTGGCTGTAGAATGATAACATGTCTTGCTTTGGTTTTGTTTTTTTAAGGGTCCTTCCCCCTAGCTTTATTGCGATATTATTGATATAACATATGTAAGTTTAAGGTGTACACGTACATGTTGCAAAATGATTACCACTATAAAGTTAATTAACACTTCTTGTCCTCTCACATAATCATCGTGTGTGTGTGTGTGTGTGTGTGTGCATGGTGATAACATTTCAGATCTACTCTTTTAACAACTTGCAAGTACATAAGACAGTATTGTTTACTATAGTCACTGTGCTGCCCATCAGATCCTCAGAATTTATTCAGCTTATAGCTGGAGGTTTGTGTCCTTTGTTTTTTTTTTTTTTTTTTTTTTTAAGTTTTTGCCCTTTAACCAACATCTTCTATTTCCCTCCTATCCCTTGGGCCCTGGCACCCACCAGCGTACTCTCTATTTCTATGAGGTTGGCTTTATTAGATTCCATGTATAAGTGAGATTACACAGTATTTGCCTCTCCCTGTCAGATTTATCACTTAGCAAAATGTTAAGGTTCCATTTTAATGCGTGGAGACCATATGAGCCACAGCTTTTTGGCATATACTATATGCCAAGGCCCCGGGGAGGCACTGAAGCTACAGTGAATAACACAGGAATGGTCTCTGTGTGAATGGGACTGAGGTTAGGGAAGTGGACCTCTAGGTGCATTATGGGGGCTCATCTTTGGGGGAGGGCATGGAGGGAGGAGCTGGTCAGCTGAAGACAGTAGTTGAGATGATCGGTGTGGAGGGGTCTTGGAGCACGAATGGCCAGGAGCATCACATTCTCCGTCCAGCCTGTTCTTTGGATCCCTGTAAGAGCCACAGACCTCCACCCCATCTCCCTGAGGGTAGGAACTGAGTGTTGGGTGTTGGGTGAAGCTTACAGAGCTCTCCTGCCTGACGGGTGGCAGGAAATGCCCGAGGGGAACTGAGCGTGCTCCTCGGGGGTCAGGCTGGCATCGCCTGAGGCTGTGTGCATGTAGCCGGAGGCGCTGCCGTGATGAGCTTCCCTGGCAGGTTTGTGGGGGGGTGGTTAGGGGGCTGATAAGCATGGGGGGTGGATTTTGCAGCAGGGGCTCTGCAGCAGGGCCCAGCCTGCTGACTCTCTCTGGGTAACGGACAGTGAGAGTTTCCTTTGGAAGGACAAGAAACTCTGGTTTGTGAGGAGATGCTAACGGAGGCCTCCAGGAGTCAGATTACAGCCCCGCTGTCCTTCCTTACCTGTCCCGAGTGCTTTGCACACTCTGATTGCCACGAATCAGCTTTCCGAGGAAGAGTTTTGTTGGTATAAGAATAACACCTGAAGAATCTTCCCTTTCACTTATTTATAGAATCACTCAAGCTTGAAATAGGCAATATAATTTTTTTTGCTTGTCCTATATATTTTACCATCTTAAGAAATTAAAAAACTTTTTCTCTTTATTCTGTTAAATTCAATTGACTAATTTTTTCCCTCCACTTTGGAAAATCAATTTTGTTTCTTAGGTCTTTTGTGTCCCTTATGCATTGTTCCCAAGGTCAGCGATTCAGTAGTGGCCTCAAGTTAATATTTAAAAGCAATGTTTTCAGTGAATTAAGAAATAATGGGATAAAAGCCTCCCCGCGTGCCCCGCATGCCCCTCATGTGTGCTACCAAATCAGGCTTCAGAAATTGGACCAAGATTTGGACTGACTCGGACAGCAGACTGCATCTCTGGCCTGTCTGTGGGAGGACAGCCCCCTGGCACGAGAGGGAGGTGTCATGCTGAGGAACAGGTCACAATTCGCCAGCACGCTTAGGAGTAGCTGTTGCTCACCATCTCAGCTTGTTAGTCCGGGGCCTGGCTGCTGGGGCATGCTTCGCGTATGCACTGTAGATCTTTGGGTGGCAACCTTAGTCCCCCTGCTAGCTGTGGCTCGGAAGTGGGTTAGCACTTGCCCAGAGTATTAATCCCAGACTTGAGGGAGACCTGGGACTCTCGCTGCAGCTCCAGTGCTGCTACTAACTCTGCTACTAACTCTGTGAACCCAGGGCCTGTGCTTTGACCTCTCTGGGACTCAGTTTCCTCACCTGTAAAATGAGGGGGTTGGCATAGAACATCCTGAGGTCTACCATCGGCTGATCGCTACTTCTTGTGCTGTGTGCCGGTTTCCTTCTCTGTCCTCCTTCCTGTACACTGTCTGCTCCAGGCCTCCATCAACCTCGTGGAGCTGGCACCCTTGGCATCCTCCTTTGCGGATGAGGGAAATGAGCCTATGGCGTGCTTGCCTCTCTGCAGGGGCGCCTGGCCATGTTGTTGTGACTGAAGACAAGGCCAAGGTGCTGATGTGGTTTTTCAGCCATTCCGGTGGGGGCTCTGCTGCACTCAGAGGTTGATAAATAAAGGTTGCACAACCCTAAGCTTATCCAAGCCCGGTTGTGAAGAGTGTCAGAGTGATCAGATGCTACCGGTCCAGGCTGTCCAGCCACAGCCCTCTGGTCTGGCCCTTCCTCTCCCTCCCCAGGACAGTTGGAACCTGGAAGAAAGCAGCTGTGCTTTAGAGTTCTGAGTTGGTGCTGCACTTGGTTTTCGGAAACGTGAAAGTCCAAAAATAAACAGCTGCCTGGCCACTAGAGTTCTAGCTAAACAGCCTTGCGAATTTAGTCTCCCTGTGTGGCTCTGCTGTTGCCTGTGTCACATGTCTTGTGCTACCAGAGGCCTTTGCATGTGGCGGGTCTTGGGGTCACTCACTGGGGCAGAGAGCCTGGAGAGACTTCTGGAGGATCCTGGTGGGAGAAAGCTCCTCGCAGTCCCAGCCAGACCCTCTGTCACCGAGTGGGCCGAACGTGAGGCTCCAGGGCTCACTTCTTGTCTCTTCCTTTGGAGACATTTATGGTTCCAGGTGTGGGAGCCCCAGGCCCATTACCAGCCAGCCTCTAGGGCCTTACAGCATCCGCAGGTCTGCAGCCAGAAACTGCCCCCCGCTGGGAGCAAGCCTCCCATTTGCCAGGGGCACATTAATTCGGGTCACAGAGTCCCCTTAGGGAAGCAGCTTGTGTTTAATTCCCCTCTATATGGGTGGGCAGTTCATTAATTCTCATTCATCACCTAATGTTTAACATGGCTGCATAGTGTCTAAGTTTCGGAGTAGGAAGTGCCATGGTGGCCACATCTACTCCGACGGTTCTCAAATGTCAAAGTGCCGCAGAATCACCTGGGGAGCTTGTAAAAAATGCTGATGCTGGAATTCAGTAGATTTGGAGTGGGGCCTGGAAGCTGCATTTTACAGTTAGGCCCCCGCCCCTGGCTCTGGTGCAGGTGGTGTGCTCAGCACTCTGAGGGGAACTGCTCACCCAGAGAATCAGATTGTGTGCTCTGAGCTGGCTCATTGCTTGCTTTGGCATTGTCACTGTTGTTAACTTTCCATGGGCCTTTTTTTTATTTTTATTTTTTTTCCGCTCCTTTGATTCCTGCCTGGTCAGCCATGGCCACTATCTAGTGTTTACAAACCCAGGCACAGTGCAGGGAGTGTGAATGTGCCCACAGTTTCTAAGCCATGAATTCCACCTCCCTTGTGGCATTACCCCGTGCAATAATGACATGCTTAGGCCAGTCCTTGAAAAGGGGGTGTGGAGAGCCAGGGAAGCCCACACGTGTAGATAAAGACCTCCCTGCCTCTCTGAGGTCCTTCTGAGCAGACCCTGGCCCTGTCAGATAAGAATCTGATATGCTATTCAAATTCTGGAAATAGAACACATTTTTGTAAAAAAAATTTATTTATTTTAGAGAGAGAGAGAAAGAGTGTGGACCGGTACTTGCACAGTGTACAGAAGGCTAGAGGGGGTGGGAGAGGGAGAGAGAGAACCTCAAGCAGACTGCTCACTGAGCACGGAGCCTGATGTGGGTCTGGATCTCATGACCCTGAGATCATGGCCTGAGCCAGAACCAAGAGTAGGACACTGAATTGACAGAGCCACCCAGGCTCTCCTGGAAATAGAACACATTTTCACGGTGGGAGAAGGGTCAGCATCACCTGAGGCCATGTCATCTCTGATGGGGAGTTTTGGTAAATTGAGGCTGGAGAACCAACTTACAGAGGAGTTTATTTTCAGGACCTTTCACAAGACTAAAAGGTTGCTGGTGGTGCACTGTGGATGCTGTTCTTTGAAGAAAAAGCTCTTTCTTACCCATGCCGTGCTTCCTGGTGTTGGGGGTGCATCTCCTCAGTGCCTCTTGATACAATTCTTGGCTTCTAATCTGCTTCTGCCTGAAGAAACATCCATGTAGTGACATGAATCAACAGGCCGGAGAGGAAGAGGCCCTTGGGCCCCATGGAGGAGTTGGCTTAGGTCCCTGTGGGGCGGTTGCATCATGGCAACTTGCTCAAGTGTTGTCCTGAGTTGGCCATGCTCCTCACCAAGAGCTGGGGGTCATTTAATTAATGAGGGGCTTTGGCTGCAAGGTGGCCTCTTGGGTGGCATCCCTATGGTGATGGCCATGCACTGCCTGTCCGAATAGAAGCCATCAAGTGACCCAAGGGGCTGTTTGGCTTAGGATGCAAACTTACTCCTACTAAGTGATGCTAATGCTGTGTTTACAGATGGGCAGGCCCTATTTCTTCCCTGCTTCTCAGACCCCAAATGCTGCCCCCTGGCACCTCACCTAGGACCCTATAAAACTTTATCCACTTGGAGGGGCCTGAGCTTTATCTCCAGGTTGTGGAGACTGTTTGAGACCCTTGGAGGGATCCTGTCACCTGCCATGTTTGCTGTCCACCCCAGCATTACCTGTAACCTCTAGAGCCAGAATCCTGGGGCTCAGGCTGTCTCAGTTGTAGCCTTAGCTCTCTATCTTTTACAGACTGGGTGAGTTTGAGAAGTATTTGTCTTTTCTGCACCTCAGTGTCCTCCCCTGTAAAATGGGGCCTTAGTTAGGATTAAAGGAGATAAGGCTCACTGGCACATGGTTAACACCTTAGAAATGCTGGTTATGACCATCTTGAAGAATATTGTCACTGATTTTTAAATGCTGATATGTCAGAGACAAAGACAGCACTAAGATCTCCCTGCAGGCTGACATATGGCAGTGAATGAACATCCATGGGAGGTGCTCTGGAGGGATGAGGGCAGTGACGCCCTCAGTCTGAATCTGGCAGACACACAACCTGCCCAGAACCTTCCCCACTCCCCAGAGCAGGCCGGGAAGACAGCTGGCTGCCCCACTCTGCAGGCAGGCAGGCTGAGTATGAATTTTAACCTGCTCTTGCCTCAGCACAAATGTGGGGAAGGGGAGGATGTGTGTGGGTGATGGGGTGGGGAGAGGCCTATAAGAGGATTTGCTGGGGGCTCGTCACCCCAAAAACATGGCCCCGTATCTGCCAGGCCTCATGTATAGTCACCACCATTCAGTGGACACCTACTGTGTGCTGGTTACTTTACTCACATTATTCCCACACCCTACAACTACCCCAAGAGGGGGGCTATCCTAGGCCCATTTTACAGACGAGGAAACAGACTTGCAATGCTGGGGCTCATCTGAGGTTGGCCTGCTGGCAGTAGCCTGAGCTTTATCCCCGCGGCCTTCTAGAGCCCTGCGCGCAGCCACCAAGCTCTTAACATTCACAGCAGCCGTGGCAGGAAAGGACGCCCAGCAGGCTGCAGAATAGGTGGTTTGTGATGATTACCCCAAAAAGGAGAAACTGCGTGAATGCAAGAGGAGGCTGGCCCTGTTATGGTTAACAAGGAATGGGGACTGGCTGGGCTGATGCCTCTTACACAGGCCGGCACCATGGGGCGGAATCCCGGGTCCACGGCCAGATGTGCCGCTGCATACGGTTTAGACATTAAACTATAGGGTGGCCTTATTTAAAGGCAGACCATTTTATAAGGCACACAGTGCTGTCTAGACTTGGGAACGTTTATGAAAGTGGCTGTACTGCACAGGAATTCCCGTCACTTTGAAGGTGGAGTGACATCTCTCTGGCTTGTGCAGCAACAAATTGCCTTTTTTTTTTTTTTTTTTTTTTGAGGGTGTATGATTTCAGACATTTGGTAATCTCTTCCTGCTGGGCCCTCTCCTTACCTCTCTCTTTCTTTGTCAATGTGGCTGAGGACTAAGGCAAGCCAGAGAGGAGATTTTCTCCAGAATGCCCCCACCCTGTTAGGACAAGTATGTAATTATTTGTGTCATTGTGCTAATGTCTTTGTCCATCCCCTATCCTCCCCCCAACCTTGAGGGCTGGGACAGAATCTTGTTGGGTCCCTTCTCTGTCATGGCAGCACTGTGCCTGGTACCTGCTAGGTGCTCCAAAAAAATAAGTGAACCAACAGTCCAGATTCAGAGAAGCTGCAGTGGAGATCTTGAGGCAGGCTTTTGATTCGAGTGAGAATATTTTTTCCCCTGTTCACCTGCACAGGTGACCATGAGGAGAAGATGGAGGAATATAGTCCTGAGGTTGCTTTTGGGGTTCCAGGTTGTTCATCCTTCCATCTGGTCTCGGGCTCAGATACCATGAATGGTCATGGTGGGTGAGCCTCAGCCGCTTGGAGCTTCCTGACATTTCAGATGAAGCTACAGTGCAAAGACCCAGGAGACAGATTCCGTTGGCCTTTATGTACTTTGGGGAACAAACGTGGTCTCCATTCCCTAGGCCTTGGCTTGCTGGCCCATGAGGAGCCAGGAGGAATCCTAGTGTGCTCCAAGAGTGAAAGGCAGGAAGGCACGAAGGGCCTCCCTTCAGGTTAAACATGCTGACAGTTTTTGAGCACTTATCATGGGCCAGGCATGTTTTAACCTCCTGACATTAATCCTTACAGGATCCCTACCTGATGGATGAGCACAGAGGGGTTATGCAACCTGCCTGAGGTCACACAGCTAGTGAATGGTTTCAGGCAGGCCTCAAAGCCCTGTCCCTGACCGTTATGCAACAGTGCTTCCCCGTGTGCTGGCTTAGTTTATCCCCCCGACTTCCTGAAGCAGGCACTACCTTATGTTACAGGAGTTGCATTTCCAGATCTCGTTGTCCTTTTATAAAACAGCTCTTTAAAAATATGACAACCATTTTCAGCTTTCTAGGTCCTACAGAAACAAGCTGGATTTGGTCACAGGCTGAATATGCAGCAAACAAAGAAGCACAAGATAATTTCAGAAGGTGCCACTTGTCTCTAAGAAGATAAGGTGGGGGAAGGTGTGGAGAGAGGGAGGTGGCTATGGCTGGAGAGGCCTTGTGGGCTCCAGGGGTTGGGGAGGGCCGCCCCAGAAGGTTCTGGAGCTGACACCTGAATAAGAATATAAAGATCCGCGGCCTGAAGAGCACTTCGGCCCAGGTCTGCATCAGGTCTGCCCCCGTTAGGTGTTCCCCACCGGCTGCTGTTATTACTGTGGTTCTTCTGCGTCCGCGATTTGCCATGAACTGTCTCTGCAGCCTTGGGTGAGTCAGCTCTTGGCTCTTGGGAGTTGAACTGAGATGTCTCCTCCTGGCCTTGACAGTTGCATGGTTCTAAGTGATTTGTAGCCTTTGTCTCAAACTGACTTCCCTACAGCCCTTTGGAAGATAGGGCAGGATGGAGCCCCCTTTTGCATTTTCAAGAGAAGATTCACTGCAGGAAGAGGGGAACTTTTGTGGAGGGACAGCCACCATGGTTATTAACAGTATGGAGCCCTTTTAGTTTCCTTAATGCAGAGTGGGGCTTTATTAGAATGGGAGCATTTTCCTTTTCATATTGGGCTGGAAGCCTCCCCCTGGCAAACATGCCCTGAGACCATCAGCCTCCTGCTCCACTGTTGGGGGGAACCGACAAGTGGCCTTATTTTCTTAAAGCCCACTCTACCCCCAACAATGTCACTACCCTCCCCCAACCCTGGATGGGAAAGAATTTGTGCCTATTGTCATTTGACAATAGAGCCTCCTGGAGGCCAAGTTCAGCCTGCTGCATCATCAAAGGGGGTGGTTTCTCCCCCTGGCCCATCTAATTCATGGAGGAATGCAGGAGATGGTCCAACAGCCACCCACATCCTCCACGGCCTGTGTGTGTTCACTGCTTCCCCCAAGAACCAGCTCCCCGGGTGCCAGGCCCCGCTCAGACAAAATAAAGCCTTCCAGTCATATCTTTACATTTGACGTCAGCATGGGGAGGCTTTTCTTGCTGCATACTGAATAGGGCTGTCGGAGGGCCTGGGGTGGCTTTGAGCCCAGCACCCTGGTGAAAAGGGGCTTTGAGGTTGGAAGCTCATTCATCTCTGGGCCGCTTCCTTTGATCCGGCCTGGGGTCTGCCCCCAGTCTCAGGGAGGGCGGTGCCTGTCCCTGTGTTTACAGCAGGCACCCGTGTTTCCGGTCTGTTTTGTCCATTCCTCAATTGCTCTCATGGGTAGGATGCCAAAGAAAAACTAAGCATCTTCCCAGGGTGCCTGTCTTGGTGGCGATGTCTGACTGGGGTGGTCCTTCCTTTTTTGCTCTAGTTTCATTAGCACTTCTCCCATCCGTGTTCTCATAACCTAACGCTCTCATCACCCTCGCCTCCCCCCTCCTTTGCCTCCTCCCTCCTCTTTTCCTTTCTGTTCACCTAGCACCTGCCAGCCTTCCCACACTAAGGTTTTTCTCAGGCCTGCCACGTGCCAACCCGGAGTTAAGCACTGCAGAAAAAGCAGTTAGATTCCCACTAGTACAGAGGCAAGTAACGACACAAATACTGATTTCATTACAGCTTGGGTGGGGGGGAGTCTGCAGAGCAGAAATATGGGGACTTGCCTGTCCATTTACCTCACTTGTGGGGAGGTCAGTAAGCAGCAACAACAACAACAACAGCAACAACAATAATGATAGCTGCCCAATTCTTACTGAGTTATAGATGGACTGATTGCATTTTAGAAATGTTTCCATGTATCGTGGTTGGTGGGGACCTGGTGGAAGCCAGAAGAAGCAATGGTTCGTAGGTGTGAGGACGTTCCTGCTGAGGCTGGCAGGGCTTCACCCCATCTCAATTTAGTTGTGGTGGTGTCCTGCTGGTAACCAGGATGCTGTCTCTGGAGCACTTCCTGCCTTTGTGGTCCTGGGGTTAAGTGCCTTTCATCTAAGAGAGAGTGGTCCAGGTGGGAACTGACATCACAGAAGGACCACTTCGGAGGGGACGAAGCCGGCTTTGGGAACTGGCCACACATTGGTTGGCAGGCTTCCTTGTTGGCCATCCCCATCCAAAGTACTTTTTGCCTCCCTTGGAGCCAGGGCCAAGGATTAAATGACGAAGCAACTTGTTCATGAGCAAAGATGAATCCTTTGGCAAATCTGATTTTCCTTATTAGATTCCCATTGTCATTTAATGCTTTTTTATTTATGTGTTTCTTTTGAGTAACTGCTCTGTGCGCTGGCCCTGGCAGCGCTCTACAGTTTGCATTTGCAGACGTTGGCATGGAGATCAACTGGGGCTGGGCAGGGAGTCATTGCCTTATGGTCTTATCCTGACTTTTCTATAGCAGAGCCTTTTTTATCTCATCACGTGTACCAAACGAAGGTGCTTTGGAGAAGGAAGGATGAAGGAAGGATTTGGCCACTGAGCAGTTGTACAAAAAGCGTAGGCTGCAGTGCTAAGACCCCATGTAGGGGCAGAACTGGCCTCGAGAAGCCCCATGCAGCAGAGCTTTCGCTAGCCTTCGGCAGCTGCCCGGTGGAGCTGAGTGATACTGATTTCAACCATCCATGTTTAATCATTGATACCCTGTAAACCGAGCTCTCCTTTTTTCAGAAGGATCAGGATTCCTGGAGTAAAGGAATCTGGCCACGTGAAGCAGTCCACTTTATAGAAAAAAGAAAAGCCCAAAATAAAAAAAACCAACCCTGCATCCCAAACCCCAGGCTGTTGGAACCTGATGTTTTCTGTTGTTGGGAGAAGGGTGTTTTTGCTATAAACGAAAGATGTGACAGGGGGTATTTTGAAGCTTTATTTTGGTTATTGTCGGTTCTGCCAACAAGTAACATCTGTATTTATTTCCCAAGTTCCCCCAATGGCTGATTTGCATCTGTTTAGTTCTCTGGGTAACATTTCATTTCCTGACTTTATAGGTTGCTATAAAATCCATTCGTAAGGACAAAATTAAGGATGAACAAGACATGGTTCACATCAGACGAGAGATTGAGATCATGTCATCCCTCAACCATCCTCATATCATCAGTATTTATGAAGGTCAGTGATTTTTTTTTTTTTTTTCACTCGCGTATCAGTTACCATTTCTCATACCACGAGGCCTGCCAAGATTTTTAGGTAATTGTCCTTCTGGGCAGGAGCCAAGTATTTTTCCTCATGATGCAAAAATAGCTGGGTGTTATCTCTTATTTGGTTACTTTGAATGCAACCAGACACACGAAGCACAGCTCACTATGGTCATAAAATAGCTCTGGCTAGTGCCTTCTTCTAGCTCCTTGCCAGGTCTTTGGTGGTTGCTAAGCAACTGGCCTTATTAAAAGCCAGCATGCGAGACAGCCATGGTTTCTGAAAAATGGCAGTTTGCTGGGTGACCAGGGTCATGGTGGAGTCACGTGTTATTCCAAGTGGAGGCTGTTTGAGTTGGGAGTATCTTTGAATGGGTCCGAGAAAGAATAGGGATATCTTGGTGGGGCAGATGCTTCACGAATGGAATTCAAGAGCGGCGTCAGTAAAAAGAAAAATGCTCATGCTTCAACTGGTTGCTCCTTCCTGGGAAGAAATGGAAAGTATGAACTTCCTATAGCCCTATTTTTTTTTCTCTTAAATCTGTAAAAAATACTACTCAAGCAATATGTATTTGTTGCAGAAGTGACTGAAATGCACAAATTAAAGTTTCAAAATAATTTCATTTCTCACCCTCAGTTTGATAAATTAGCACTCTAGCTATATTTATATTTTTATCTGCCTCTCTATATCTGTACCTGACTTTTATTCAAAGTTAGATCATACTATTGATAATGTTTTTTTGACTTAATTTTTTTTTTCACGTATTATATCATATATCTCTTCCTATGCTAGTAAGTATCCCCTGTAAGGACATTTTAAAAGGCTTTAGAGTATTCCATTTATGGATGTACCATAATTTATTGGGTCTAATTCCTTTTGTTATCAGCGGGGCTTTAGGGACCTTCCTTATAATCATTTATATATTCATTTCTGACGATTATTTTTTTCTTATGAAAAATTTTCTAGGCTTGGGTTTACTGAGTCAAAGTTTTTCCCCAGAATATTTTTTAATATACACAGTTGAGTCGGAAAAATGAACCTGTTTCTAATTTAGTCTCATCATAGTATTTTTAATTGTGGTCTGATCATAATACGTTGCACAGTAATGGCTAAGAGGAAACCAGACAGTAGCCTGAAAGTTTTTCTGATACCTATCTCAAGTTTTCCCTCTGATTCCCTGCTGTTTCTGGCCATTTTTTCCACTGTGCCTTCTATTTTTGCTCCTCATCTAGAAGTAAATGTTGGTAACAGTTTTTATCTTGATTTTTCCTAAAACTCAGTTTTGGAGCCCATGGTGAGAGGGTGTTTGAGGGACATTTTAATTCATTCAATCATTTATTCATTTGCAGAATTTCACAAACATCTTTTGCAGTGAGTCTCAAAGTGCAATCTCTGAACCCGTAACATCATATGAATTGGGATTGTTAGAAATGCAGATTCTAAGGCCTCACAAGGATGTGCTGAATCAGCAACTCTGGGGGTGGGGCTCGGCTGTCTGTGTTTTCACAAGTGTGGGAACCACTGGTCTACTGAGTGACCGAGTCTGGTTAAGCACTGGATTATATGTGGTTAGACACCGAAAGACACAATAGGCTATGGACCTTATATTCAAGGCATCATACAGGCATGACAGAAAAATATTACGTAGGGGCACCTGGGTGGCTCAGCAGTTGGGTATCTGCCTTTAGCTCAGGGCGTGATCCCGGGGTCCTGGGATCGAGTCCCACATTGGGCTCCCTGCAGGGAGCTTGCTTCTCCCTCTGCCTGTGTCTCTGTGTCTCTGTGTGTCTCTCATGAATAAATAAATAAAATCTTTAAAAAAGAAAAAAAAAGAAAAGAAAAATATTATGTAGATATGCAAAGCAACATATTCTGGGACAATGGAGTCCTGGAGCTTAGAGGTTTTTGTGGCTGTCAAGCTGGGCTTTGAAAAGTTATTTTGAGGAAGAATTGGGGAAAGTAGAATTCTAGGTTGATAAAACAAATCTGAATATGCCTGCAAACGAGAGGGGAACATCTAAAGGTTCAAGTGAGTGGAGATGCAAAATGCAGGATGAGAGTGAGTTTTATAAAATTCGGAGTGTTTTTGCTCCTCGTGGCTTCCATGGTTACCATGGAAATCCAAAGGCACTAGTGAAGGATGTCCTCTCCAGTGTGAACCAGTGTGGGTCACATGTTCTGTGGAGCAGCACTGTGTTTGGGATTGCTTGGCGTGGAGAAGGAGCCTTCTTTATTGGGAAGGTGGGACAGAGTTTTCAGGCTTCTTAATTGGGAGACGGTCTGTGGTAACTGAAGTCTGGCACAGAGAGGCCTGACTCCTTGACTAGCATCATGCTCGCTTTGGCCTTGGGAATCCTGCAGGTTGTATGGGGAACAGGAATCTGTACTCATACCAAGAAAAGGACAGAGATGAACTTGAATGGAAGAGCACTCTATTATTAAGGTCAAGTTGGCCTCAGCTCAGCCCCCACTGGAGACTTCAAGAAGAAGAGAAGCCCTTGCTTGTAATTTTAAAGATAGGTACCACAAAACTTAAAGTTTTTGAGTGACTAGAAATAATTTCCATCGAGGCCTCAGGTGGGAGCTTGGGCCTCCATTCATAAAACCCTATCAACAGGTTTTGGGGAATCAGGAAAGAGCTGGAGTTCTCACATCAGGCTCTTGGGTTTTGGTCCCAAATCCTTGACTGTGGCCTTGACATGAGACTTTGGGTGAGTTGGGGGACTCCCAGGCCTCAATAGCTACACATATAAGATGAGGATAACAATTCTATCTTTTTCTTAGTGTTGTTGATAGGATTCAATTATATGATACATGTTCTGGTAAGCTCAAAAAAGGGAATTGTTGTGAAGATAGTATAATCATTACAAATGGTACCTAACTTGGTCCATTGGCCTGGGTCAATGGGTAAACTGCAGGGTGTTTGTAAGTCCTCTAGAATATTGTATAGTTGCCTATATACAGCTATATAGTTGTATACTGTGCCAGTATAGAAGCCACAGCCATAGATGGATATTTAAATCCAAATTAATAAAACAAAATAGTTAAAAATTTATCAGTTCTTTAGTACCACTAGTCACATTTCAAGGGCTCATGCAGCTAGTGGCTGCCATATTGGACAGTGTAGATACAGAACTTTTTCATCATTGCAGGATAGGACCATGCTGGTATTTAATGCTTTAGATGTTGAGTGCATGGGTTAATTTTTTCTGAGGAGAGAGAGGGTGCACAGCTTTCATGAGATTGTCCAAGGGATTCCTGACCTCAAATAGGTTAAAAAATACCTCTACTGCCATCAAGTTATTCTGTGACCTGCAGAGGATCATACAAATAAAACATATTGTTTTTATCCAGAAAACGCCCAGAGACTTAAATGTGGCTTTTTTTTTCCTTTTTAATTTCTTAGAAATCTCTGGTTTCTGTTCTGTTCTCTTTCCCTTCTCCCACGCAAGTTCTGTTTCTCCCACGTCCACTGAATAACTGTGGAGGAGGGCAGCTCCCCTCCCTTCCCCCGAGGTTTGGAGTAGGGAATCGCCAAGGCACCCTTCCAGCTCCTTCACCTCAAACTGGGACCCCACAGTCTCCAGGGCCTTCTGACTTTATCTACTTTGCTGTCCAGGAGCCCAGGACCCAGCCCTGAGTGAAATTAGACCTCTGGATGTCATCCATGGAATCCTGTACAGTTTACAGGCTCCCTGACATCGAGCCTCATTTGATCCCTACAGCAAACCTGTGCAAGGGGCAGGCCAGGTTTTGCAGTGGTGGAGATTGAGGCCCTGGAAGATTGACTCACCTGGTGTATTATTTGCCACGGCTGCCACAACAGAACACCATGGACCGGGTGGCTTGTACAACACAAGTGTGCTATTTCTCAGTTCTGGAGACCAGAAGTCCAAGATCCAGGGTAGCTCTCTTCCAAGCCTCTTTCCTTGGCTTATAGATGGCCATCTTCTCCCCACATCGTCATATGCTGTCCCCTCCATGTCTGTGTCCAAATTTCCCCTTTTCAATGAGGATACCAGTACCACTGGATTAGGGCCCACCCTAATGTCCTCACTTACCCTTAATTATTTTTTTAAAGGTCCTGCCTCTGAGTAAGGTCACATTCTGAGGTTCTGGGCATTGGGACTTCAACATATGAATTTGGGGGACCCAATGCAGTTCACAAAACTGGGTACTGTGGCTAGCTCATGTACCTGGCACACAGGCCTCATGACCTCATTAGTTTTCCCTCCGCCCTGCATTTCCGACCTTGTGTAATGTTCTGCAGCCCACCTGGGTGCTCCCAGCACCTTCCTCAGGCTGGCCTTTTCTCTCCTTGGCCCTGAGGTGTGGTTGGGGCAGGGTGGTGGCAGCAGGGGTGGGGGATGCAGTCTGTGGTCTCTCTGCCAACCCCAGTGTGAAAAGGAACCTTCTTCCTGGCAGCTGATTGGTTGTGTGACTGGCCAATCAGGAGCCGTGGCCGGTGCAGCAACGCACAGATTCTGCTGAATGAAAAATCAGTGCTTAGGCATTGATCGGGCTGTGTGGACATCAGCCAAATGAATGGAACTGTGGAAGAACCTTCTGAGCATTTCTTCAGCCAGGACTTTGGTGGTTTAAAATACACACATGCACACATAGCAGCAGCAGCAGCAAAAGCAGCAACATGGCAAAGCAATGTATCTGACCCCCTGTGTTTAGGAACTTTGGGCCTTCCTGAAGGGAACACATGATCGTGGACTATACTATCCAGTGATATTGAAATACAAGTTCCAGAGGAAAAGCAATCCATTCATTCAAAAAAAAGTACAAATATTGAGTGTGTATTACATGCACGGCCCTATTCTAGGCACCAGGGGTACAGAGCAAGCAGGACAAGCCCTGGTCTCATGGGGCTGACATTCCATGAGTAGTCTGGTGACCTAGGTATTGAGCTGGTACCTGAGTGGAGCGGGAAGGGAGCCCCACAGAGACCTGGGCATTCCAGGCAAAGGCAACAGAATGTGTGAACAAAAGATGCTCAGAGGAGAGAAGGAGCTCCTGCTGGCAGATGTGACAGAGGGTCTGTGAGGCTGAGGGAGCGAGGGAGTGGTGGAGAGAGGAGGTCAGGGAAGGCCAGGTTTTGACCACAGCAGGGCTGTGGATTTTGTACCAGGAATAGGGCAAAGCCACTGATTTTGAGGAAGAAAGTAGCTTTTATTTAGCTAGAAGTTACTGAGTTTTACCCTGTTTTAGGTTGTGTGCTTGTATTATCTCAGTTAATTCTTATATTCTTGAAATGCAAACTGCTAATATCCCTCATTTATGGCCAAGTGATTTTGTCTGAGAGGCTAATAAGTACATCTTCCAGGGTTACACCAACTAATAAGTGGTGGGTCTGAGAACTGAACCTTGTCACTCTGAAGCTGGTGCCCCTAATATAAGCCAGGTCAGTTTGGTGGTGCAGCGATCCCTAATTGGGGGTGAGCATTATTCGGGACCCTGAGATACAGACAGGTGTCTGTATCTTGGTGTTCCCAGGGGTTGTTGTCTGAACTACGTGAGAGCATTAAAGGCCAGCTTCATGGGTATTTTAGAAAATATTTCTGCATCCATCTCAGGAAGAAGCTTGGAGCCCAAATCTAGTCAACTCAGAGATCAAGTGTTTTCTAAACTGCAGTCCATGGAAATGTAAGTTTTCTGTACATTATTCACAATACCCACAGGCTCACAAAATCTGCGGCTTTGCTGAATTAATGCTGCTGTTCACCAAATCTCAAAAATAATTCCTTTCAAATGTTTCTTCCTCAGACCAGACCCTGGGGTTACTCTCCTGTTGACCTAAGGGTGAAGGTGATTAACCCTCAAATTTGTCAACTCTGTGTAAACACAAACCATAACTGGTTTCTAATGCTAAGTAAATAAAAGAGGATAGACATGTACCTTCCAGTGTATGATACTAAGGGTAATAACGTAACTGGAGAGAGAAAAGGAAGAAAGAAATCTCTGACTCCATCTCTGAGATGGACCCCTGTTTCCAGTCAAAGGAATTCCATTCTCTCAGTAGGGTGGGAATTGACAATATGGAAAGAACAGCTGAAAAGGAAGTGCCCGCCAGAGCTTTCAACTTGGCTGCCTAGGATGGAAGAGATAAAAACAGTTTTTGCCCGAGGTTCTGATTTCAGGACCCAAGTGCAAACATCAAAGGCACGTTGTCTCGCCTTTGCTTCCCCTTGAAAGCCTAGGAGACCCAATCTGTAAAACCACGAGAATGTACATCTTGCCACACAACACTTTAGGGAAACTTAGCACCCCATCTGGTAATAGTCCCGCTAGGCCAGGCCAGGAATGAAAGGGGAGGGCGGAGGGGGTGGTAGTGAGTGAGGGAGATTCTCTTCCTGGCCCTGCAAGATGACATTGTTTCATCAGCCTTTACATTGCAATATGCTAGAACGGGCCAACCCTTTCATCATGTTCCCTGTGCTAGGGAAGGATGGTCTTGGCTTTCAGGAACAAAGTGGGAAGCCTACTGGACCTTGGTCAGTTGGGATCTCTCACCTTTGGAAGAGTGTCTGAAACTTAAAAAAACCAAATAGAACAAGCAAATGTGCCTCCCTTGATAAGCATGTATATCTTGTGAGCTTTAAACCTGCTGCCTAGGAGAAGACATAAAAGAGTCTATATTCTAAAAAATTCTCTGAATTCCTACTATAAAGGCACTTTGGATGAGGTGTTTTTTTTTTTTTTTTTTTTATTAGTTAAAAGGTCTTCCATCTTCCTAGAAGTATATGTTACATTGTGCTTTTTAAAGCTACCTAAGCCCCCTGAGAATTTGTTAGGTTTTTCTGGAAGGGCATATGGTTCTTGCCTGGTGGCGAAAATCACTGCTCTAAAAATCCACCCAGAGATGTAGAGGAGAAACCAAGAGACAGGGTCTGTGGGAGAGCCTGTAGGCTGTATTGTGAGCTGCAGGCTTGGATGACTGGTCATTCTACCTCCTGCCTTCTCCTCTCCCTGGTCAGGGGCAGTGGGGCTGGTGCAAGACATGTTCACAGGATAGAGCAGAGGTTCCAGAGTCGCAAAGTCTGGCTGCCCCTGCAAAGTGACCCCTTGAGAATGGCAGGACCCTGATTAACTAACTGCTCAACAATGCATGGGAGCCATGGTTCTCAGAAGGACCCTCAACCTGCGGCATCCGTGTTGCTTGGGGCCACCCTAGATCCTAGTGTGTAATACCCAGCCCTCTGGGTGACTCTGATGCACTCTCAAGTTTGAGAACCGTCATGTTAGAGAAACAGCTGCTCACTGGGTCAGAAACTAAGGCAGGGCTCGTGTCTAGCATCAGTTATTTGGAGATACCTACAGTTCTTCTTCTCAGATTCAAGTGCCCTAACCCAGCCTTCTATCCTGCAAGCAGATCCTGATTGAGGAAGGCTTTTTTGTTGTTGTTGTTAAATATAATTTTAATTACCTTATGATATTCCATTGAACGGATATACCATAACTAAGCAATTGTCTTTTTTTAATAATAAATTTATTTTTTATTGGTGTTCAATTTGCCAACATACAAAATAACACCCAGTGCTCATCCCGTCAAGTGCCCCTCTCAGTGCCCGTCACCCATTCACCCCCACCCCCCGCCCTCCTCCCCGAGGAAGGCTTTTTGAAGGCAGGGAATGGCTGAACTGATCTGACTGATAAGGCTTATGGTGCTTAATTCTACCCAGTGGTCCCACTGATTCGTTTGATCACTCATTGCTTTTATAAAAATGTAGCAAGTACTTAGATCCCTGGTACTATTCTAGTAGGGTGAGTAGGTGTTTTATTGTCCCAAGTAGGCTTCGATTTGAATGAGCCAGTTGCTCTTCCATGACCTTGGGCTAAGTGACTTAACCTGTCTGAGGCTCAGTTCTCTTACCTATAAAGTGAGACCAGCAGCTCACTACTTGCTAGATAAGGTTGTGAGGATTAAATCAGATAATGAATAAAGTTGTTAAGCACAGTATCAATAAATAGTATTGATTATTCCTGATGGGATTATTCCTTTAGGGCTCTGAGAGGTCCTTAATGGCTGGATTATCACCTTTTGGGAGGTGTTAGAAGAGAAGGTTGAGGCCAGATTGCCTACATCAGTGAGCCTCAGGGCTGGACACACATTAACATCTTGTGGGACACAGGTAGAAAATGCTGATGCCGAGCCTTACCCCTAGAGACTCAGATTTAATTGGCCAGACTGAGAAATACAGACTTAATCCTGCAACCAAGAGGAAATGAGCCCCACTCTCAAAACTTGTCTTGGTCTGATCATTTGTCATTAGTGAATTCCAGAGAAGAATGTGTGTCTGGCCGTGATCACCCATGAGCAGTGAGTGATACTTTCAGGCTTGGGTTTACTTACTGTGCCATTCGGTTGCTGCCCTCATCAGGGACTCAGAACCCCATGAAACAGTTTGTTGAACTTGGCGAAGTGGTGTGTTATGCTTGTGTTTACTCTTTTGAACCCATGGCGAATCGCTGAGTATTTTAACACACTCCCTGTGCGGCCAAATCCACAAGTTCCACATGAAGGCTCTGCAGGCTGGGCCCAGGGTAAGGACTCGCCCTGGTTTGTAACTCAGCACCAGCTCTCCCTTCACTTTTCATCACACGAATGGGCTCTTCAGCTGTGAATCTGTCCAGCCACGTTTCTAATGAGTTTCCTATTAAGTTAGCTGTTTGACCTTCAAGTGTATTATTTTCATTGTTTTCATTTGATTACACCCAAGTCGTTTTTCTAGAGGCTGGAGATTAGAAATAAAACAACTAAAAACCAGTGCTACTCCCTGGCTGTCCTGCCTCGCCCTCTCAGATTTCCTGGAATTCAATATTGTCTGGTGCTCAAATAATACTTGTACTTGAAGTTAATTTTTAAAGAAAAAAAAATGGAACTATGTTGTCGTATGATGTAGGATCTTTTGAACTGAAGTGTGATGGCTCTGTTAATTTGCCTCGGTGATGAACAGCGTGCATTGGGGAAGACTCGTGAGGCATGGAGGAGGCCCACTCCCCAGATGATTTGTGACAGTGGGTTCATCTGTCAGGGGTGGCTCTGAGGTTGGGATCCATACTTTGGAAAACCACTGGGGTCTGAGGAACAGGCCCTAATTATGAGAGCTAAGCTTGCCTTTACCTTAGGCTTGGCTGCAAGTCCTTTGATGTCCCTGAGTTTTAGTTTACTATTTCTCTGATCTCGCCCCTTCCTCTCATCCCTCAAGGGCACACATGTGATCTCAGGCACAGATTTTGCTAATACAGATCCTTAAGAATCCTGGATTTGATTCAGGCTTGACTTCTGCCTACTAACAACAGCCTAACACATATATGTATGCTGTGCCAATCTTCACGGTGAGGGTAGGTGGACTTCACCTTAACACATGAAGAAACTGAGGCTCAGATTGTTTAGGTAACTTGCCAAGGTCACTGAGCTGGGAAGTGGCAGAGCCTGGATTTGAACCCAGGTAGTCTGGCTCTGGGAGTCAGTCCCTTAACAACGACACTATGTTGCATAATGAGGTGGACCAGAATTTAGAGTGGACAGGATAGTCCTGAGCTGTACATGGTGGGTCGCGCAATGGCTAGAAGCGGAGGTGTGATAACCACAGGGCTGACTTCTCCACCCTAGCTGCTGGTAAGAATGGAATGAGCCATGGTGGCAAAGCCAGGAAGAGCCAGGCTATCTTCACAGGGGGTGAATTTCTACCACATTCATTGCTTGAGTTGGAGGAGCATGCTTTTTTCTTGGGAGTTCACTGTGTCAAGTATAAGAGCTTTAGCATTAGCCTCTGGTAGTTCTGAGATGTTCTGACCAATTGTCAGTGCTCTCAGACTCAGAATTATGTGACTGTGTGTGTGAGACAAAAAGGCCCAGATGGACCAATAAAGAAAATGCTCAGGGAGACTGTGAGGTGTGACTGATGAGTATGTGGTGATGGTTGATGGAGCACATTGCCTCATAGCCCCGCTTGTTTCCATGGAAATACCTCAGGAATGGTTGTGGAAGGAGGATGGAATCCAATGGCTGCTCCAACATGGTGCCATTGATTCTGTCTCCCATGGAGCTCCTTCCTTTATCCTGGCCACATCCCCTGCCCTCCCAGGATTTATTAGGCCTCCAAATAGCACAGATGGTCTTAGCAGGAATGAATGGTCCTTGACAAGCCTTCTGCATCCCCTCTTCCATAGGTAGCTTGTATACTTTCTTATCATTTCTTCTGCCTTCTGTGGAGTCCACTGCTGGACTGGTTGGCTATGGTTCTCCTGGCACATGCCAGCCAACATCTAGAGAGAGTTTTGGTTTAAGAAAAGACAACTAGTGAACAAAAGAGCCTTTCACTGTCCAAACCAAGAAACACATTGATTCAACTTTGACCGACTCATTGACAGTGGGAGAGCTGCCAGCCCGCTGTAATTTCCTCACTCTCACTGCCATGAGCTTTCAGACTTAAGGGATCAGAAGACCATTTTGTGAAGCCATGAGCCCATGAAGTGCTTGAAATTTAGTTCTGGGGAGGAAACTCTTGAAGAATGGATCTTGTATTGATTAAAGGACCTAATGAGGTTGCAGACAGCTCTTGCACAAGAAAAGATCACTCATTTCCAAAATGAAAAAAAAAAGCTACTTTTCATGAGGATCCTACAATTTTTGACAAAAGTGCACCCCTGACTTTGAGGAGTAGAGTGGTACACCTGTCAGAGGTTTCAGAAAAGCAGTAAAAATGCTGTCACGTGGGGAGACAATCTCATGGAAAGAGTGAACTAATTTAAGATAATAGAGTTGACTGAAGGCAAAGGCATGAGGACAATACTGATTGGTCCACTTTAGGCCCTTGGCCTTTTTGCTTGAAACCAACAAACTTATCTTCCTCTTCTGAGGTTACATGTAAACCAGACAGACGTCTTCCTTTTTTTGTAACCTGTTCTCCATGGAGCATCCTGTAAAGGGATTCCCATCCCCTTCCTTCCCAAGCCCATTTTCTTCCAAATGGTCTCTTGTATTTGGTTCTAGAATGGCTGGAGGATGGTTAAAATCCCAAGATCTCCTCACTCATCAGTGTTTCTCCCAGGACAGGGTGTTGTTTTGTAATAGCCATTTGCTCAAGTTATGCAAGTTGTGTTATTCACCCTGGGGGCAGCAGGAGGGAGTCTTTAGGAGTTGGGTAATTAGCACGGTTGTGAAAGCCAGACAATCAGAAGGCAGAGCTGGACTGTCAAACTGAACATCTGATGAAATTCAGAATTAATTTGGAGAAGTAGCTGTTGCTATGGTAACCAATCCCCACTCTCCCTTGAAATGGAAAATAAACAGAAAACAAGAGAAATCATTCAAGTTGATGTCTGGGAAGAAGGTGTCTCTGTGGGACAGTAGAAGAAAATGGACAGAATTTGGATATTAGTCGATGCAGAAACAATGGTAAAACCATCTCATGAGAGCAAAAACCAAGGTATTTTAGGTGGTTCAGTTCCATGCTTGTCTTTCTAGGAACTTTCTCAGGCATGTGGTTATCTCACCGATTTTTCTCTCTGATCATCTAGGTACTTAAAAGTCTGTATCATACAGGTTAGTACTGATTTATTTTGTAAGCGCACTACTAGTTGTATCCAGCTATGTTGCAATGCCTCCAGGACAAAGACTGTGCTTTAGGTTGCATTTGTATCCCCTTTAACACAAAGCAGAACATGCTCCAGATTGATAGAAAAGCACTTTCAGAAAAAGCAGTGATGGTGGTCACTAAAGAGACTTGAGTATTACCTGAGGAAAGTAACTGGATGATGGAGGAAGGTGGTGGGAAGAACAGAAGCTTTTGAGCCACAAACATTTGGGATCAAATCCTTATTAGCTAACTGCCCAACAGAAATGCCTACTGATGAGCATCGAAAGACATGTGCAAGAATATTTACAGCTGCATTATTCATAATGACCATCACCTGGAAACAACCCAAATATCCATCAACAGTAGAATGGATACAGCCTTGATACCTTCATTCAATGGAGTACTCTACAGCAATGGAAGTGAACAGTCTTCCATTATATGGAACAGACTTGGATTATTCTTACAGTGTTGAGCTAATGAAGCCAGACACAAAAGAATACATACTGCAAAATTCCATTTTTAAAAAATGGGCAGAATTTTGGTATTGACTTTATATATTGACTATGATATTGATTTTAATAGTTATATTCATGGTATTGACTTATAGTCACCATGTTCATGGTATTGGCATACAGGCATCATGTTCATGGTATTGGCTCATAGTCATCATATTCATGGTATTGACTTACAGTCACCATGTTCATGCTATTGGCTTACAGTTGTCATGTTCGTGGTATTGGCTCATAGTCATCATATTCATGGTATTGACTTACAGTCACCATGTTCATACTATTGGCTTACAGTTGTCATGTTCGTGGTATTGGCTCATAGTCGTCATATTCATGGTATTGACTTACAGTCACCATGTTCATACTATTGGCTTACAGTTGTCATGTTTGAGGTATTGGCTCATAGTTGTCATATTCATGGTATTGACTTATAGTCACCATGTTCATGGTATTGGCATATATATATATATATATATCCTCAGGGAGATGGTTAGTGAAAGAAAGGGGACCCAGGGGAGATAGGCCTTGCTGGGTGCTGTCCATGTTGTTTCTCTGTCTGAGTCCTGGTTCCCTATTTATGAAGGAGGGGTACTGCTAATACCTATCTCACAGGATTGTTAGGATTAAATGTGACAATCCATGGCATGCAGTAATTGTTCAATAAATATTATCTATTTTTACCACAAAAAAGCTTTCTGAGGAAGGAGAGCTGGCAGAAGGCTCTCAGGAAGAAAGGGGCACTGCTATTTCACAGGCCAGGATCCTGGGTGCTGCCTTAGCCTTTGTCCCATCTACTTACTGTTCTTGGCATGTTCGGGAACATCTGACTCCCTCCCTGCAGAGCTCCTTGTGGGCAGCTATGGTCCACAAGGCCTCGATGGCTTGTTCCTAGGCTGCCTCTCCTTTCTTGTCTCTTAATCCCTAATACCTGCCAGCTGCTGGTGGTTCTACTCCTGTTTCTGCCCTTACTCATGCTGCTCCCTCTGCCTGGCCTGCCTTCCCCATTCTTAACCCAGTAACATCTTCTCTCAGTATCCCCAGTGCCAGTCCCAGAGCGAGTACTTTATAAAAGTGTATTGTTGTACTTCAAGCCTGGATCTGCAGCAAATGGACATGGCCCTAGTGCTGTGGGCTGACTCCTGCTGAGCTAAGTTTCTATTCAGGGTTCTGATTTTCCTGGTAGGCCTGGCATGTCAAGGGCCATAGTTTTCCTTACCATTCTGGAGCCACCGGGCTTCTGGGTAAAACTGTCTGGCCAAGAGACACAGGCTTTCATTTTTCAGAAAGGAAACCCTTCCCAACTGGTGGAAAATAAGCTTTTGCTTAGTGACTAATAACATAAACACAGACAAGATTTCTGGGCTTATAAATAACCAGTTGTAAAAATGCCCAAGGGAAGTGGCCCTTTTTGCCAGAAGAATGGCCGAGAGTGTTCCTATCACCTCGCTGATAGTGACCTTAACGTGGGCAAGGAGCCTTGGGCCAAGAGTGCAGAAGATGGTCATTCTTCAGGACAAATTCCCAAGGCCTTGCTCTTATACATTAGAAATCCTGGGCTATTCTGGAAAAAGAATGGTTGATCCCTAGGGCCCTTTCTGCTCGAAAATTTTATGATTCTGTGGCAGCCACTACATGTTTTATTTTTTTTTAATTTATATATATATTTTAGATGTACCAGTGTTTCTCAAAAGTAGGCATTCTTTTTTTTTTAAAGATTTATTTATGTGTTTTTGTGAGAGAGTGTACATGTGAGGCAGGTGGGGAGGGGTTAGAGGGAGAGGGAGAGAGCAAGAAACCCAAGCAGACTCCGTGCTGAGCACAGAGCCTGGCTTAATCCCACGACCCAGAGATCACCACCCAAGCTGAAGCTAGAGTCAGACACTTAATTGACTGAGCCACCCAAGTGCGCCAGCCACAACATGTTTTAGTGATGGCAACAGGGAGAGAAAAGGCTTAGGGTTCTGTTTTGCAGGAGCTAGCTAAGAGGCAGGTGCCACCCCAAAGGAGCAAGGCCCATGAGCTCACTGAATGCCCTGCATTTGACTGATAAGGAGACCTAGGTTCAGGGAGTTCATGTATATGTAAAATGGGGTTGTGGCTAGGAGTGTGGTGTGTGCACTCAGATTACAGGCCTAGGCCTGGCTCTGCCTCAGACTCACTCTGTGGCTATGGCAGTTACTAACCTGGCTGTACTCTGATTTTTCTCATGTGTACGATGAGGATTCTCATAGGACCAAAGCCCTATGACATAATTCATGCAAAATACTTATTAGCTCAGTGCTTTGCCTGCACCTAGTAGACCTTTGGTAAGTGCCGCTGTTATCAGAAAGGACTAGAAGCTTCATATGTAACACCATGGGGCCTCCTTGATGAATTACTGATGTACTAAGTATAGAACAGCTATTTGCATTTAGTTAATCTAGGGTTACAATCGGGGCCTGTGAGAGGGGTAAGCGTGGTGTCCCGGAGCCCTGCCTGGCCACTTGGACAGTTCTCTCACCTGGCTACACACAATTCCCACCTGTAACAGTAACGGGCCGATTTTATAACTTGGATACCATCTCATTCACCCGTCGTTTACCACATTGGCTCCTCCTTCGTTCCTCTGGAGGTCAGTAGATATGTTGCTATGGCCAAATCAATCTACAAAACTCAGAGTCAAAGAAGCCAGACGCCCCCCCCCCCCCCCCCCCCCCCCCCCCCCCGCCCAAGGGCAATCAGGTGTTAGTATTTTCCAAAATATGTTGCCTACACTCAATCACAGAGTGCTTTTTTCCTCCAGAATATCTTTCAAGACTAGTGCTCCATGGCACATGCATCTAGAACTGTTCCCCAGCCCCCTCTAAAAACAGAAAGTCAGCTGAGGAGTGAGAGAGAAAGGCAGGAAAAGCAGCGAGGATGTGCGCAGAGCAAGGGGTGCGTAGGGATGTCAGACAGGAGGACCGAGGTAGGCCTCGCTGTGGAGTGAAATATTTGGTGCAGTGAGCAGTGTTGAAATGAATCATCTTATCCCTGCTTGATATCAGGTGGGCCAGCTGGAAAGCGTGGAATCCTGTCATCGAAACAAGTCCTTTTGTCTGCAGAAAGTGGGCTATACTTTCTGATAGTCACTGATGGGACCAGTGACTTTGGCCTCCTTTGGGGACACAGCAGACTCTCAGGGGATGTTAGGCTTCTTGTTTATTTCCCTGTCAGAGTACTTTTCCTCTTTCTTCCTTCCCCACTTTTTAAAATTAGAAGGCCCACTGCCCTCTCCAGGGCCGTTACTCCATCATTTCTGGAGCACAGGCCACACATTCCGAGGCAGCTTTTCCAGTTTCCAGAGTTGATTGTTAATGAAAAGGGCGCAACAGGCTGAAATCCGGCAGGAGCCAATGCTGCAGGGTACACCGAGGCCAGCAGACACGGGAGCAGCCAATTTTATCTGGCTGTTCTCCTTCCTCCTCCACCCTGCCCTCCTCCTTCCCCCTTCATTTTATCAGAGAGGTTTGGCTGGACTTGAAGGAGCCAAGAAGGAACTGGAGGGGTTTGAGCTTCTAACAGCCAGTGACAAGGTGTGGGAGGGCAGAGGACCCAGGCCTGGGGCATGTTCTAGTTCAATTCCGTTCTCATTGAGTATGTCTAGGAGTCTGGCTCAGTGCTAAGGCCCTGGGGTCCAATAATATCAATGGTGACAATAATAGCTAATATCACTGAGTACATGCTGTGAGTGTAGTCCTTGTTCTAAGCATTTAACATACCCAATATCAATAAACACTCCCAACAGTTCTAAGAAGTACTTGCTAGTATTATTTACATTTTACAGTTGACTAAACTGAGGCACAGAAAGGGCAAGCAACTCCCCCAGAGTCACACAGCAAGTAAGAGGCTGTGCTGAACCAGAAATCCTACTTAGGAGTGTCTGATTCTAAAACCAGACTTTTTATATCTAAAAGTCCAGGCAGAGGAAATGGGTATGTAAACCAGCAAATAAATCCATGCAGTTTGAAAATACTGTGATAAAAGTATTGAAGAGCACAGTGAGGGGCAGAGGGAGGCAAAACAGAAACCATATTTGAGTTCAATCTTGATGGATGGGTTGGAGTTTCCTGGGCAGGTAAGGCAAGAAGAAATAAAGACAGAGGTAAGGTGGGAAACAGCTGTGTGTGTGTGTGTGTGTGTGTGTGTGTGTGAGAGAGAGAGAGAGAGAGAGAGAGAGAGAGAGAGACCATATGGTCCAGCATTGGTGGACATCAGAGGCCTGATGGGGAATGGTACAAGCTGATGAGATGGAGGGACATAGGCAGGGGTCCTTCAGGAAGGGTCTTGGGTACCCTACATAGGTTTTTATACCATGTCCCTTGGGAGTGATGGATTTCAAGACAATTATTATTTATGCTGTTTTTGCTCAACGGGCATCTATGTGAAAGCCCAAAGTAGGAATCAGATAGCAGTGTAGTGGCGGCTTTGATGGAGGTGGTGCTGAGGATCTGTGCTCTGTGGCCTCCCCTATCCTGCCCCTATGGGCATGTGCCCAGTGCTTCCTCCCAAGGACACAGTCGAGCAGAGTGTGAACATCACCACTGGAATATCAGAGTTGGGGAGAGAAACGCATTTATAAGCATTTGGAAAACAATTTCCATGGAGGTGTGGGGGTTGAGTGGGAAGGGGCTGTGGCAGGGGACCCAGCTTGGGGTGTTTGCAGTGGTCCTGGCAAGACCAGGCTGTGGCATCATGGGTCCCCATCCTCACCGGAAGCCAGAGGTGAGCTCCGTCCATTCCGTCTGGCAGCTCAGCCAAACTGTGTAAGTCTCTTAACTTCTCCAGGCCTCTGTGTCCGAATTTTCAAGTGGTAAAATTACCCATATCTCCCTGAAAGTTTGTTGTAAGATTTAAATGAGTCAGTACATGTCAGGTACTCAAAACCTTACAGGAGCCTGGCGCATAGTAAGGGTTAATGTAAATCATTCACTGCAATCGCCCACAATGCACTTAGGAAGTTCTGGGTTCGCTCATTTGATAATTGTGCCTCTGTCAGTGGTCTGAGTGCTGAGCCCTCACTTACATTCTAGTCGGGGAGACTGACTGACTAAATACACAGAATACACAGGGCTAGGAAGGGCACAGGATCACATGGGACCTGCTAGACCACATTTGGAATGTTGGGTTTTATTTCGGGTGAGATGGAAAGTCTAGAAGGTTTTGACCAAATACAAGTTCAGCCGCCCACTTTGGGTTCAGAGTAGCTTATGAGGTCCGAGGTCCAGGTAGGTAGTCTGTATGGAGAGGTTAATAGAAGGCAGGTAGGGCAGCCCGGGTGGCTCAGCGGTTTAGAGACCCAGGATTGAGTCCCATGTCGGGCTCCCTGCATGGAGCCTGCTTCTCCCTCTGCCTGTGTCTCTGCCCCCTCTCTCTCTCTCTCTCTCTCTGTGTGTCTCATGAATAAATAAATAAAATCTTAAAAAAAAAATAGAAGGCAGGTGTTCTCACCCATGGTCCTGTCTATAGGGGGCTGCCCCGGTGGGCGGGGCCAGGCTGTTCTGGTGGGCGGGGCTTCTCAGGTGGGCAGGGCCTAGCAGAACCATCCTGGTGATGTGTGGGGCCCTCAGAAAAGAAAGGCACTTTTCCCCTCAGGGTGCAGAGGTGTGTCCAGTGACAATAGCGGTGATGTCATCATCCACCTGGTCCTCCTGACCCGTAGCTCTTGGCCCCTGCTCAGTGACATCTCCGCTGTCCTCTCTCGCACCCTCTGTAGTCATAAGTGAGCTCTGGATAAACAGGGTGTTTGTGTGTTGCTGTTCCCCCCACAGTGTTTGAGAACAAAGATAAGATTGTGATCATCATGGAGTACGCAAGCAAGGGGGAGCTGTACGATTACATCAGCGAGCGGAGACGCCTCAGCGAGAGGGAGACCAGACACTTCTTCCGGCAGATTGTCTCCGCTGTGCACTATTGTCACAAGGTACGGCGAGCCCTGCCAGAGCTTTGGTCACTAACGGTTTTGATGGTGCCACGTGATTCTTTTCATAGTATACAGGTGCTGTCGGTTCATGTCGTGTGCATGGAGAATTTATGAAATAGAAAATCACCATCACTTATAATTCCAGAATCCAGGCATAACCTGTGATGGACATTTTTGTTCGTTTCTTTCCCATCTTCTTCCTCCCACTCCTAATTTATTTTTTTAAATTTGGATTTCTTATTTTGAATAGTTTTAGATGTACAGCAAAGTTTCTAAGATAGTACAGAGAGTTCCCATATGTCCCCTCACTCACTGTATCCTAACAGGAACAGCTTACATTGCTGTAGTATGTTTTTCGAAACTGAGACACCAACATTTGGGCACTGTTATTAACAAAACTCCAGATTTTATTTAGATTTCCCCTGTTTCTCCACCAATGACCCTTCTCTATTTCAGGATCCACAGTACCTCAGTGCATGTATTTTTACATTTGTGCCTTGCCTTTTCACTTAGTATTTTAATCAGAACATGCTTCTGTGTTACTAAAAATTCTAAAATTTCTCCGTAAAATTCTCTGTACTAAAAATTCTCTGTAATTATTGTGATTGTTGGACACTAAGGCTGGTTCCTATTTCTGTTTAATATATATGGTGATCCACATCTTTATATATTAACCTTTTCCTCTCATTTGAATGATTGACTGAGGGAAATTCCAGAAGTGGAGTTACTGGTTGTGAACTTTCCTATGCTCTTGGTATCTTTCCTTGCATAGGTTATATCCACATAGGTTACATACCTACACATACATTTTATTGCAACACACCTAACACGATGTGCTCATAATAGAGCCTGATAGGCTGCCCTTTGTCTCTGGAAAAGGAAATGAAGTACACTGGTAATTCCAAGACGTATTTCAGCCATCATTGTCATTAATCATGTTAGTCATGATTCCCATTGTACTTGTACTTTTCCCTCAGAATGGTCACACCTGGAAGTGTCTTTCACTTTGAGTGACTTGAATCCCACATAGCATCCAAAATAGAGTCAGCTTCTTCATTCAATGGTTGCAGCCTGGAGTCTCCTGGTTTGTTAAATATTCTGGTTAATTGAGAGTGGCTCCGTAAGTTACTGGAAGATATTCAAATCTAAAATCCTTAATCCATGAGAACACTTTTGGAGTTACCTTTGCGGGCTCAAAAGGCACTGATTACTTAGGTCAATGCAGTATTTTGTACCTTATCATCAGGCATCAGCGTAAAGTACTACAGATCATATTTTCATTATATGAGGTGTGTGAATACTTGAGATTTTGTATGAGCAAGGCTTTAGCAGATTCATTCCATCTTACTCTGAAAACTAGGAATGTAATAACATAAACTAAAAACTGCCCCCAATCTTTAAAACTAGAAGGAATTGGGGATCTTAGATTCTATATCTTTCTTCTGGGAGCCTTGGTTTGTGTCTTTCTGAATTCAAAAACATCCTTGAAGGTTTGCGTTAGAAAAAGAGTAGCAGAAATAGAGCTTTCATTTCTTCAGCCGGTGCTTTTGGAGATAGTAGGAATTGTCACATGGAAAGGAAAACAAACAATAAAGCACCAACTATAAACACGCAGATTCTGAACTAAAAATCTTGATTGAAAGACAGGGATGTTCTAACCAGTTGGTTTGCTTAAAAGAGCAGCTTCTGTTGCAAATGTTCTTTATGTGGAATGATAAGAAAACTTACTCCCTGCTGTTTGCGCAGCTCAATGTGGCTGGTTCTTTGGGTTCTACCCCTGTCCATGTCCAACCCCCACCTCCCCCGCTGCAAAGATCACTGGGTTTTATAAAGAATGGTGCACACCAGTTGTTCCTGTGGTATAGACCTCACAGCCTGTTGGTTCATGACTCCTTTTCAGCCTCAGCAGCAGGCTGCTGGCCTGTCAGTGCAGGTCAGCTCCCAGATTTGCTGGAGTTTGCTTGAATGGACAGGTCACAGGGGTCGGCAGCCACCGGCTGGGGTCAGCCCAGTGGCTAGGTCTCTTTGGCCCCTTCCACCTTCCTCCCCCCCCCCCCCCCCCGGGAGTCCAGCTGAGCAGAGAAGGACTTGCAGAACCTTCCCTTCCAGCTAGCCGCTCAGCAAATGCCCATGGGGCTTCTTGTTACCTTCTGGACAGATCTGGATTAACTTCATGGGTCTGAATAATAGATTGAGTGAGCCTTGCAGGGGACAGTCAGGCAGACAGACAAGCGAGGCCTATGAGCCCCACATTCTGAATCTCCAGCAGAGAAATCTGCTTCTTCCCTGGGAAGCACAGCTCACAGACAGACATTGTTTGCCGCCGCCTGCGACTCTAGTGCGTTCACACAGTGGAATTACATTCCGACAAAGAATCCCCCTGCTGTTTTACAGGCTCTGGGGGAGAATGGATTCCAGTCATTTTTCCCTTAACCACACAGCAAGTGACTAATGCTCCCCTGTCGCTGGTCGCTGGCTGGCAGGGAGCTTCATGACAGTGACAGAAGCCCTGAAGGATGGAGGCAGAGACCACCGGGCTGGCACATTTCTTTAATCTGTCAGATACTTCCCTTTGCTCACCCTCCCGCTCCTTCTGTCTTCTCATTTCAGAATGGTGTGGTCCACCGGGATCTGAAGCTGGAAAACATCCTGCTGGATGACAACTGCAATATTAAGGTAAAGCTCTGGCCTGGTTGATGGATGCACAGGGCCTGGGGGACCGCAGCTGGGGGCCAGGGGGGAGGGAGGCATGCTGCAGGAGCCTCGGGCTGCCAGTCGTGTGGCCACGTCCTGCCCTGGCAGGCAGTGCAGGGAGTCACCCCAGTTTAGGTCCAACACATAAGTTTTACCAGTGTTGATCGACCTCCAGTTACGTGCTGGACATCGATCTTCACGCTGGCATAAAAAGGTGATTAAAATACTGTCCTCAGGAAGCCTGGAGTCTACAATGACCACCAGAAAAATACTTAACAACAATAACATACTGCCTGTATAGTTCATGTCACGTCTGCCTGGTATCACTTACATTGAATCCTCACCACCCTGTGAGGTGGGCACTGTTATTTGCATCATTCTGCAGATAGGGAAAGCCAGGCACAGAGAAGTTAAGTAACCAACCCGAGGTAACACAACGGTAAGTAGTGGACTTGGGGTTTGAGCCCATGTGGTTGAGTTGCCAGCAGGGCCCCAGGTTGGGTAAGAGTTGGAGCCTTCTCCCTGCCACTCTTCTGTCACTGCCATGCCATGCCTCGTACTTCTCCCTCCCAGCCCTCCTGTCCCCCAAACCAGCCGTGGAACTGGGAGGCTGACTCTGGTGGCCTGAGCTGCTGGGAAGGAGCATGCCATCCAGTGACGGGCTTTACTTCCATACAGTGTTTTTGCTGGCTGCCGCTGGAGTTGAAGCAAGCTCTCCTGGCCCTCAGGGTTCAAGTGCCTCCTGCGGAGTGCTCTGAATGTCCTTTTGATCACGTCTGCAAAATAAGCAAATACGGTTTCAAAATAAACGGAGCTCGCCGCATGGGTTTCATTATGAAATGGCCTCAGTCCTCCCGACACCGGGGGATCCCTCTAATTGGCCGCTGGTGACGTGAGCACTTCATCCTTGGTCCCCAGACAAAGCATGGGAATGACCTCTCACTGTCCCCTTTTCTGGTTGCTGTGGTCCTCGGTGGGGGTGCAGCATAGGGACTGCCTCCTTGCTTGGCGTTCCCATTCTGTTTGCAGATCATGGCACAACCGTGAATTACCAGTGTCCTTTGAGAGGATCCTTGAAGTCATGTCAGGATGACCTCACGTTTTTGCCAGTAGTTGACCGTGGCTGTTTATTTCTGTGTTAGGCCATAAGATGAGGAGGAAACAATTGGTCAAAGTGGTTCTTTCCAGAATCAGGAAGGAGGATCTCAAAGTTTCTCCCTTTCTGGATTATTCTAGCGGAAGCACTGGCTGTGCAGTCAGAAAATCCCCTCCTGTGTGGCTTTCCAGCTGCTTGCCTTTGGGAAAGCATCTTCATCTTGTTTCTGTGACTATAAATTAGGGGTAACAGTAATGCTCACAGGCTTGTTTTCAGGACTAAGATACCTCGTGTTTAGCTTCATACACTGCTGAGCACTGTGCAGTGAGTCAAGAGCGGTGGCTTTGGAGCTGGGTAGCCTGCAGTTTGAATTTGAATGACGACCCTGTCCCTGACTAATGGCAGCATTTTGGAAAAATTACTCCCCTGACCTTCAGTTTTCCTGCCTGTCCGGTAGAGATGCTGGTTCTGCCTCTGCGGGTTGTTGTCTCTTTGTTCATTCTTTTCAGCGAGCATTTCCTGAGCAGTTACTGTGTGCCGTGCCCCGTGCCTGGGGAGTCAAGGCAAACAGGAGGATTTTAGACAATACCGGGAGCACTTAGCGCTCAACTCTTAGCATCCAAGGCGCCTGCGCACATAGTTGGTCATCGGAGAGGACACTGAATTAGGGAGTCAGCTGCTGTGCAGGTGCCTGGGCCCTAGAGAGTGGTGGCCAGGCCCTGGCTAGAGAACTGGGTTCTGGTGTGAGGGGCACATTTCTAAGGGTTTGTGTCATCCACCCTGGTAACTTTCTCTGCAGATTCTTCCTGCCACCTGCCCCCGGAGCTCTCAGAATGAAATGTAGTCTTTACAAGGCCTGGAATTTGAGCCTCTGGCCTGGGATTGGGTTCTGTGGGACAGTGTGACCTCTTGGTCCCCTGATGTAGTCCCAGAAGTGATAAGGCACATAGCTTCCTATGGAGTCATAGAATTTCCCAATGGAGGAGAAGAATAGTTAGAATTCTGAAAGCAATTGTGCTGGGAACAATGGGGCAGGAGCCTGGGGGAATGGCTCGTTTGCATGAGCAATGGAACTGTGGTGTTGGGCTTGTAGCTCCCGGGACTCACACTTTGATCTGCACTCCCACCCACTGTATAGGTAAATAGCAGACACGCAGAACATTATAAAGATTGAACTTTCCATCACACTTTTTTCTCTCCTTGTCTTCTCCTTAAGAATCTCTCCTCCTGGCATTTCCTGGGGTGAAAAGCAGGTGCACAAGCCCACACACACCCGAACAGAAACCAAACCTTTCCCTTCCCCGACACATTCTTCCTTCTGCTTGTTCAGGATGCTGCTAGGATCTAAGAATCCTAGAGCGTGAAAAACATTGAGGGTCATCTTCGAACGCCCTTGTTTGAATGATGAAGGCCCAATAGGTCTAGGTGACGTGCCCAAGATCACACGCGGTAAATCAGTGTGGGCTTCCTATGTCTCCGTTTCCTTGGAGTGTGGCCCAGTGCTCGCCACACAGTAGGTCCCCTTAAATTGTTTGGGTTTGGGGTGAAGGGATGACAGCCAGGATAAGAACTCCCATGACTGACTTCTGGACAAATTCTCTTTCATCATCTCACACGCACTTCCAACAGTTTTTAAAAATGCATTTCAGCTGATGTTGATTTATCTTCCGACTGTATCTGCCGCGCTCTTCCTGACTCAGCATTTTGCTGGAAACATATTTAGAAAGGGCACTGGTGGCAAAGGCAGCAGACACATGGCCACATGCTGGGCTCCATATCCAGAAAAGCACATGGCATTAGCATCTGACCCTGGGAGAGAAAGCTGAGGGATTATGAGCAGCCAGGTCCCTCTTGGAGCCCCCTCTGGTGCCTCCCTAGGTACCTGTGATTCCAGCTTCCGTATCCCAAGGTGGGGGGCTTTTGCCCAGGAAGGCTATAAAAATGCTACTGGTTTAAACTTGTCACATGTCACTGTGTGAGCCATGGAGCTCGTTCCTCCCCTCTTCTCTGCCTGATGTTGATTTGCAAAGAGCACATCTGGCATTGGAAATTATTTATCTGGGCAGCGCGAGAGGGCGTGGCTTCTAAAAATATTCACATAGTCTGCTGGCAGAAAAAATGAGAGCAATGTGCTTCTTTGGGTTGCATTCCGTACTTCGGAGAAGCCTGCTAAAGCCTCTGTGGAGTAAGCCTATGTCTACTAAAATAGACACCCAGCATAGCATGAATTTGCAATTAATAAAAATGGGCCAGATTCACATCCCACTCTCTGGGAGAATGGAATGCCGGCAATTCCCATAGAAGGGTCCTGTAAAATTGTCTAACAATAAGAAGAGGTCCAAACACTAGGGTCAGCTCGCCTCCTCAAAGAGGGCTGGGAATTTGGTGAGCTCCCAGGGCTCAGAGTAGAGGGGCATAGGGGAAATGGCCTGTCGCCCCTGATGACAATGGAAATGCTGCTGCTGCGGACAAGAAAAGAAGCTTTGAATGCCCAGGGCTAAGATGAGCTAGAAATCTCTGAGGCTTAACAAGGCCAAATGGGGCGGCTTGGGGATATGGCCTCTGGGCTTTGATTATATGAATGTGAGAACTCTGCATTCGTGCATTAGTTAATCCATTGGTTTGTTCATCCATTTATGGTTGTGTGTGTGTATACGTGAGTATCCTCTGCACGCCTGCTCTCACTCGTCTATTTCTGCACCTATGCAGCCCGGTCTCCTGAGGGCAGTACCTACTGGGCTACGGACGTTTACTAAGTTCCCACTGTGCATCTGGCCCTGTGCTGGATGCTGAGACTTAACAGCGAACCAGACGGCCAGGTGCTTGTCCTCTGGAACTCGGAATCTCACGGTTGTGGTGCTGGCAGTAACAAGGAACCAGGAAAGGGATACAGAGGTGAATGCAGAAGACAAGGTGCCTGCCCTGGTGGACTTTGAATTCCAGTTGGGGACACAAGCAGCAAACAAATAAATACAGAACATAATTGTCTGGTGGTGAAGACAATCCATGCAGAGTGAGGATGGAGGGAGGCTGCAGGTGCCGTTTTAGCCAGGGTGGTCAGAGAAAGACAACTTGTGTAGGACTCAGTCCTCAAACCCATGGAGCTCTCTCTGGCTTTGTGGCTTTTGCACACATGGTTCCCTGTGCTTGGTGCACTCTTCCCACTGCTCTTCGCCTGGCCCTCCTTTCAGTCTCAGCTTGACTGCTTCTTCTTCCAGGAAGCCTTCACTGATCCTCCTTTCTTGGCGGGGCCAGTGGCCCTGCTATGTGCCTCATAGTGCCCTGTGTTATGTGTTCTGGAAGCGGTGGGTCTGTTAGCTATAAATGGACCAACAATGCCTTTGCTGAGGCAGTGGTGATTGAACTAGGTTTTGAAGGATGGGTGGGAGTTTGATAGAAATGTGCTGACAGCCTTCTACAGGGAAGGAGCAGCAAGCACGGGAATAGGACACGGAGGCAAAAAGGAAGTAACCCTCACTGAGCCTCTGCAGACAGCCTGAGCCCCATGCGGACCTTCTCCATGCCTTCTACCATTTGGCTCTCAGAATTTCCCCACTGCGGTGGGTCTGATTATCCCCATTTTATGGATGGGGAGGTTCCCGCAGCTAATATTAGCAACAGGCCTGGCTGCAAACCTAAGGCCATTCGACTAAGAAGGCCAGGTGTCTTATCAATTCTACCCTCTACCCCTACCATCCACATTTGCCCCAAACCTAAGAGAACATCACACAAGGACACTTTTTTGGTTCTTGCTTCAGTCTAAGCTGTAGGCAGCTTGTAGACAGCTGTTCCTGGAAGGGACTCTCCAAGTGCTGATGGTGGCTGATGGCCAGGCGGCTTGGGCCGCAGTGGCCAGAGCACCCACATAGGGATGCCTGTGTCGAATGTGTGGTGAGTCGTGACGGATTGCTCGTTAGCATCCCCTGAGAGGCTGCATTTTGGAGGTGCCCTCAGTTAAGAGCTTCCCCAGATTGTTCGGGGCGGTCATTTCCCAGCTGGTGCTAAAGCTGCTGGTCTGTCACCACCTAAGTTCAGTGCTGGTAAGAGATAGGGCTGGGATTTGAACCCAAGCCCTCAAACTGGCATCCTTTACTTGTCCCGTTGTGCAGGGCAGCCTCTCACTCTGGGCATGCCTATTCCAGAAGTGGGAGATGATAATTTCCCTGGGCTTTGGTGGGCATTGGCTCTTAACAGACAATTGTTCAGCAGACCAATTGCCGGCTGTGCCATGACTGCTGTACTCTAGAGTTGCCAGGACTAGGACTATTTCAAGGGCTTTTTGTGCCTGTTCTTTGGTCCCCACACAGCTTCCTGAAGTGGGTTCTATTATTATTCCCACTTGGCAGATGGGGAGACTGAGTCACTTACAGAGCCTGCCCATCACCCAGGAGGGCCGGGTCCAAGGCTAGCCCCCGGTCTTCCAATCTGTTCAGTCCATGGCACTTCCTCTCAGACACTGCAAATGACCATCAGCCCATCGCTTATATTATCGACCTCATCAGTATTTTCAGCGTTTACCCACCAGTAAGCAGGTACTTCCTTTTTCATCGGCGAACTCACAGTGATTATCCACAGAGATCTGAGGTTAACCCCCCCACCCACCCCCTCCCCGCCCCTTGCAGGTACCTCGTGTAAGTGCACCTGTGGAGTATTTACCCTTTCGCACCTGCCTGGCTTCACTCAGCTCAGCGTCTTCATGGTGCATGGAGGTTGCAGTGAGGCTGTTTATAAATGTAGATAATCACTTCCTACCTCATCTTTCTAACTCTGAATTTTATCCAGCGGGGCACACCTCTAGAACAGCTTGGTGATGACAAAAAACTCCCCCAAATTAAGGACCTGAATGTTGGCTTCTCCCATTCCTTTCCAGAGCCCAAGCTATGTGGGATACCAGCCCAGCATGGGGACATGATTTTGAGCCTGTACAGGGCAGGTAGACAACCCCATCACCAGCAAAAATGCAGAGTAGTTGTCTTTCTGAAGAGGTTACCCATGTGTCAGCAAAGTACAATTTTAATTGTTATTTTTGTTTTGTTATCACTGTTTCCCAAAATTTCAGCTTTTTCAATTTTTTTTTCTTTCACTGTTTTCTTGGCTTTTGCCTTTGGCCTCATATCTTTTACTTAATATTTTTATGTAGTTCAGTTTCCTTCTGTAAAGTCTATTTATTTGAGAAAGAAGCCTGAAGTAATTACCTGAAATGGAAAATCAGTGTTGCTTTAAGTATCGTGAAAGTTGATAAAGCTACTATACGGATTTAAGGGTGGGAAGCAAATATATCTTGAGGCCCAACTCTGTGCCAATGACGGTTGTAAGCATTTGACATACTTCTCATCATTTACTTTTTGCAGCAACACTGTGGAGGTCACTGCTGTTCTTACTTCCACTTTACAGATAAGAAACTGAGGTTTTGAGAAGTTTTATAACCAGTGGCCATTTCCGCTCTTATAGTCGATAGAATTTCCATAGGGTGTGAAATCTAAGAGCTGCAGCTCCAGTGTAGGTGGTTCAAGGTTTGAGAACTGTGATGCGTGCGTGCATGTGTGCGAGTGTGTGTGTGTGTTGATTAATATTTCTTTTCCGTTGAAGTGCCAAGAACACGGACTAATCTACATTTCTATTAATCTTCTGTCAGCTGCAATGACAGTTTTACTGGGAGAGGCTGATAAACATCAGTCTGTGGGGATGGGAGTGGGCCTTAACATAAACACACTTCTCAGGCCGGCTGCACGGAGAGCGAGGGCGCCCAGACGGGGAGCACTCCGCTGTGTGTGCGTGTGTGCATGCAGGGATCTGCACGCTGTGGCGGTAGATCCGCATGCGCGCGTGAGTGTGTGTGTGTCTGTGTGTGTGTGTGTGTGTGTGTGTGTGTGTGTGTGTGTGTATTTGGAAGCCGCAGACATCGAGGGGTGGGAAGGGGATTATTTTCCTCGGGATGCACACTGTGCAGTGTCTGGGCGTCGCCTTGGCTGCGGTTGCCGAGGATGAAGCCCTGGGACTTCGGGACATGCTCTGGGGCTGTGGCCGTTCCCTTCCTTTTCTGATGGACAGGGCACACTTCATAAGCTTCCAACCAACTTCCTGCAAGCGAATGAGAGGCCTTGATAAGAAAGTGGAATTCAGGGCAATTAAATGCAATCTGAGTCCAGAGAATGCGTTTTCTGAGGGCGGTTATACACCAGCTGCTTTCAATGGCATTCCATTCATTCATTCAGGGGCGACTTTTTAGAAAATAGGCTTATTCTGGGGCTGCATTCAAAACAGAGCCTCAGCGCCATTGGGGCTGGGCTGCACTCTGGGCATGTGAATCGCTCAGCCGCAAATGGAAATCAGCTTGGGGAATGGCAGAAGCCCGGTGGCTCGGAAGGCTGGAGGGAAGCTTGCAGGTCACCTGGGGCAGTGCTGTGTGCCCGGTGCACGGGAGCTTTGCAGGCCCGGCCTTACATGGCCTTACATAGCCGCCTCCTAGTCCGCTCTCCTGACATGCGTCACCACATCTCCCTAAACCTCACTTTCCTGATCGGCTTAAAACATTGTGGCAAAATAGCCGTAACATGAAATTTGCCCTCCTAACCATTTTTAGCTGTACAGTTCAGTGGCTTGAAGTACACTCGCTTTGTTGTGTAAATGGGCTTTAGGTGGGGTTAGATTAGAGAGGGTGAAGTGCTCAGAACAGTGCCTAGTACTTGGAGGTGGTTCAGTAAAGACGTGGTGACTAAGTTTCTTCTTCTTCTGTATTTTCTCTTTCTTTCTTTTTCTTCCTTCCTTCCTTCCTTTCTTTCTTTCTTTCTTTCTTTCTTTCTTTCTTTCTTTCTTTCTTTCTTTCTTTCTTTCTTTCTTTCTTTCTTCTTCATGAGAGACACACACAGAGAGAGGCAGAGACACAGGCAGAGGGAGAAGCAGGTTCCATGCAGGGAGCCCAACGTGGGACTCAATCCCAGGTCTCTAGGATCACACCCTGGGCCGAAGGCAGCGCTAAACTGCTGAGCCACCAGGGCTGCCCTTCTTCTGCATTTTCTATTAACCGTCTTGTGCTTTTCAAAGTATTTGCCTATTTACGTGAAAAGTATTGGGGGGGCAGGTGCTAAGCAGTGGATGACACAAAGATGAGGGAAAATGTGGCACATGCCACTTGCCTCACGGGACTCAGAGTCTAATGGGCAAGGAGAATTTATTATTTATATATACATGTATGTATATATACGTGTATATATGTTTATATATTCTATATATGTGTATATGAACATATATAACATATATATGTGATGTGTATATATGTGATTATATATATTTATGCGCACACATACACAGGGAAGAGTGCTGCCATGAAGGACAAGGAGTAAAATGCTTCAAGAAACCAGGAGACAGAGGAGTGATTCCAAGGGATATGCAGCATAAGAGAAGCAGAGTTAGGTAGAACATTTGTGTGGAATTTGAAGACTTAAAGGTTTACATTCATGGTCTCATCTTGATTGATTGATTGATTGATTGATTGATTCTCCATCCTCCCTCACAATAATCCTGCGATCCAGAACAGGAAAAGATCCTGGGTTTCCATTTTCTGGTGGCTATGCTGAGGCTCAGAGTAGCTAAGGGGCCTGCTCCCTGTCACATAGATGGCTAGTAGCAGAGTTTGGGCTGGTATATGGTGACTCAGAATCCAGGACTCTGGGTCCACTTCCTCTAGGGTCATGCACTGGCAAACTAGAGTTCTGGTTAGAGTGGGGGTGGATGAAAAGATAGGCGGTATCATTGGCACTGCTCAGGGTTTTCCAAAGTCCCTGTGGGTGCCGTGTGGTTTTAGGTGGGCTACAGATGGTACTACTTGTGCACTGTTGTATGCATCAGGAATGCCAAGCCTGTGATTGTGTGGATATTTCTCAGGGCAGGTCCAAACTGAAGTGAAAGTCAAGTCCATGCAAGGAGCAGTTTTGAGTAAGCAAGAGAGCGTGTACTGCACAGATATGGCTGACCTTATGCATGCCCAGGACTGCAGATGCGAGTCACTGGCCCTGTCCTGTGGACTGGTTCTTTTATAAAGACTGAAGACTGGAGGAAAAAATGGTGACCCAGCCAGCACATACACCCCGGTGCCCGGGTGCTCACATGATCTACCGTGGGCACACTCTAGAACGCTAATGGGCTTCTCTGAGTCTTGCTTCTCTTTTGTAGATTGCTGACTTTGGGCTTTCCAACCTGTACCAGAAGGACAAGTTCTTGCAAACATTTTGTGGGAGCCCACTCTACGCTTCTCCTGAGATTGTCAATGGAAGACCTTACCGGGGGCCAGAGGTGAGCATGTTGCTGTTATGTATGGGGGTGGGGTGCAGGAGGAAAGGAAGGAAGGAGGGCAAGAAGTGGATCTAAGAAATACTTCAAACAAACAAAAAAGCAAGCAAGCAAAGAAAGCTTTTCACTATATGATTGTAAAAGCCATAATATAAACACCTGGAAGAAAATTTGAAAAACCCAGAAAATAAAGTAGCCTGTAATCTCCCCTCAAGAGATAACCATGTAATATTTTTGTGACTTTTCTTTTAGACCTTTTTCCAGTGTTGATCTCTGCATTTAAAAAAAAATTGCAATCATTATACATACGTGTATACCTATGTGTACGTGGCCTTTTATTGGCTTAAAATTATATTGTGACATTTTTGGAATTTGTTATTACCTAAAACATGGTTTCTGATGATGACATAATATTTTATTGTATGAATACCATAATTTAATCATGTCCCTAGAATTAGACAGATTGTTTTCAGTTTTTCTCTGTTGGAACAAACCAAAAAACAAACCCAAAACCCCTAACTATGCAATAAATATTTTTTGCATACATTTTTGATAATATATACCTTTGATTAAAGGAATACAGAGTGTTTTTTTTTTTTTAAGACTTATACATCTATTTGAGAGAGAGAGAGAGAGAGAGAGCGAGCATGAGCAGGAGGGGCAGAGGGAGAGGGAGAGAGAGAATGCCAAGCAGACTTCAAGCCGAATGCAGATCCCAACACGGGCTTGTCATGACCCCATGACATCACGACTGAGCAGAAACCAAGAGGCAGACACTCAAACCAGGCTCTTCTAAGGAAATACAGTTTTCATTACACCTTCTAGTGCACAAGAAATACATTTCTTTATATGCCTAAATCTCTCAGGGCCACTGTAAGAGATGTGTATGTGAAAATGTTATTTTGAAAATGGGTGAGTTGTGAGTGATTATTCTCTTTAAAAGGATGGTTCTCTTTACAGAGAAATTCATCCATTCCTTATCCTTTAAATAGCAGCCGCTCAGTGAGTTGAAATGTTTCCCTCCAAATATTTATCTGTCTAAGAGTGTTTGAAGGCAGGGCTGGAGGGTGAAGAGAAGGGTGCCAAGTGCCTCTACCAATTGCAGTGAAGAGAAAGTCTTTCTAAAATAAGAATGTAAGGGAGGAGCATTGGATTCGATTTACAAGACTCTAGAAACTTGACATTGTACATTTATCGTAGGTAATGAATGTTTCTTTGATCTTTGATGATCTCCCTGAGGTTCTAAGCTGGTGGCTTGTGATCTGGCCAGCAGGCCTGCTTTATCTGGCCGCATTAGTCTTTCTAAAGGCAAATGAACTAAACGTTTAATAATTAGGAGATACCACATAACAGTCTGGTTTCTGACTTCTCAAAAGGATCTGGCAGTGCTGGGCCTGGCCTATGTTGCTGTGTAGCAGCAGTTAGCCAAGGCGAGGCTGCCTGTTTGAGGTGGGTCCACGCATCCTACAGTTTGTCTTTGTCCCCAGCACTCCTGGGTGTATCCCACATTCTCTCCTGCTTTGTTCATGGCTGTTGCACGGCTGGCTCTTGTTAGCATTTGGGTTTGCAGCCCCGGATCTATTTGAATAAGGTGCAAGAAGGAACCGATGCCTGGAATCGCAGAGTGAAGAGCCCCGTGTCCCAGTCTTGCACCCGTCATGGAGGCAAGGAGGGGGTCTGGAGAAATCATTTAGCTTTTTTATGCCTCAGTATTCCCATCTGTCAAATGGGGTTGAAAATAATTCAGGCCCTACCTGTTTCACAACATCATACTGAGGATCCAAGAAGATAATCTTTTTAAGAAAGTTCTTCTGTGGATTGAGACTCTTGGTCTCTGAAATGGGAAGGTCAGGCACTGAAGCAGCGCACAGCTACACCACATATCAGTTGTCAGGCTGTGCTGGGATCCTGTCTACCAGGTGCTAAATTCAGTTCCTGGTGTCGTTGGGGGTGGCTGCCCACAAGCTGTGATGCTAATGGACCGGAAGGCCTCCCAGAACCTGCTTCTGAGCTCCTGTGTGTCCTGTCTCTCTGCTCCAGGTGGACAGCTGGGCCCTGGGTGTGTTGCTTTACACTCTCGTTTATGGAACAATGCCCTTCGATGGTTTTGATCACAAAAACCTCATTCGGCAGATCAGCAGTGGAGAGTACCGGGAGCCCACGCAGCCGTCAGGTGCGTGCCCTTAGAGGGTCAGAGGTTGAGCGGGAGTGGTTGGTTTACCTGCTGTAGCTCACAGGTTCGTTCTGCTTCCTTTTAAGGTCTGTAAGGAGTCTCCTGCTTTTCCTCTTCTTTTTCTCTCCAGATTTTTGCCTACCGGCAAAGCTAGCTTGCTAGGGTGCTTTGCCAAAACCTTCCCGAATAGAATTTCAAGGACAAATGTTCTCTACAACAGGCAGGCTAGGAGTCCTGTTTGCTTGCCATGTGAACCCGGGCAAGTCCCTTACCATTTGGATTCAGTTTCTCCACTGGAAGAGATATCACATGAAATCCTTCCTAGTCCATGTGGTCGTATAAACCACCTTCACTAGACTCAGTGCCATGAGAGTGGCAACTGCTCTTTTTCACTACTAAGCTCCCAGCCAGGGGCATGGCACGTGGGCACTGTTGCATTATTTATTGCTATAACAACTCTATCGCCCACCGCCCTGAATAAATCTTGTGGTTTAAACAGCTAGGTACCACATTTCTCCATTCCCTGGGTTGGCTAGAGCTCCTCTGGCCTTACTTGTGTTTCTCCTACGGTTGCATTCAGATGGCATCTGGGCTGGGTCTGGCTGTGGGACAGCTGCTCCGTGTTCCTCCATGTGGGCTCCTTCTCCATGAGGTGCCTCTCTAGGCCTGTCTCTCCAGGAGGAGTCCTGGACATCTTCTATGGCAGCTCAGGGCTCTACGGTGGAGGAAGAAGAGGCTTCCAGGCCTTCTTAATGTATGTGCTGGGCAGCCAGATAATGCCATTCCTGCCATGTTCTATGGGTCAAAGCAACCAAGATCATAAGCTCCATCTCTTGATAGGAAACCGGATGGAGAGCATGTATGTCCAGGTGGCCATCTTTGGAAAATAGTTAACACAGATGTTTGTATATAGACATGCTACACATGCGGATGCACACACAGTTGATTCTCATCCTTTGTGGCGGTTATGTCCTGCAAAGTTGCTATGCACACCGAGTTAGTGAATACGAAGCAGCACTGCTCCCAGGGCAAATACAGGGCTCTGTCTCTGGTCACAATATTTGTGTCAGCTGATCAATATATGACCTCATTTCATGTATATTTCTGTTGAAAGACACCTCATTTAAAATGTCTTGTTGACTCATTCACATCAAACTCACAGCCCACAGCGCTATGACTCCTACCTGAACGAAGCCTATCTAACACAGGCATTTTCTCCAAAAGGCACATCACAGCCTTCTTTAACTCAGGAACCAGAGATAGCACTTTAGCACTATGCTGGGGGGCCATTTTACACAGCAAAATCACCAACAGAAAGGACAGAAATGTGAAAAACATGGACCAGACAGGCTGTGAAAAGTACATTTGTTTACAGTAGGAGAGTGGAACCAAGAAGACAGGGCCCTATCACCTCCTTTCGCCTCAGCTGGGAACATGCATACATGCTGCGGGTAACTCCAATCATTTGCCACTTTGTGAATGTAAGCGAATGATAGGGAGAGTGGCCAGGTATTGGTTTTGGGGCTACGAATACATTTTAGTGAGCAGGAGAATTTATAACACAATTTCTGTGCATAAGAATACATATGTATATGCATATATATTTTTTCATATGCATATGAAATATCATATCACTCCTGCAGTGTCAGCCCCCATCAAGGCCAAAGGCTTCCATGTGATGCATCATTCTTTTTGTCTCGTGCCACAGACGCTCGAGGACTCATTCGGTGGATGCTGATGGTGAACCCCGACCGCCGGGCCACCATCGAGGACATTGCCAACCACTGGTGGGTGAACTGGGGTTATAAGAGCAGCGTCTGTGACTGCGACGCCCTCCACAACTCTGAGTCCCCGCTCTTGGCTCGCATCATTGATTGGCACCACCGGTCCACGGGGCTGCAGGCTGAGGCCGATGCCAAAATCAAGGGCCTGGCCAAACCCGGCGCCTCTGAGGTCATGCTGGAGCGCCAGCGGTCACTGAAGAAGTCCAAGAAAGAGAATGATTTCGCGCAGTCTGGCCAGGACCCGATGCCGGAGAGCCCGAATAAGCTGACTTCCAAGAGGCCCAAAGGGATCCTGAAGAAGCGGAGCAACAGCGAGCATCGCTCCCACAGCACGGGCTTCATCGAAGGTGTGGTGAGCCCCGCCTTACCGTCTGCTTTCAAGATAGAGCCCGACGTGTGCCGGACCGGGGTGGCCGTCCCCAGCTCCCCCGAGGCCGACGTGCCCGGCAAGCTCAGCCCCAAGCAGTCGGCCACCATGCCCAAGAAGGGCATCCTCAAGAAGACGCAGCAGCGAGAGTCGGGTTACTACTCGTCGCCGGAGCGCAGCGAGTCCTCGGAGCTGCTGGACAGTCAGGACGGGCCGGGCAGCGGCCTCCCTTCCCCCAGCCCCCCAGACCCCGCCCGGGGGCCCGTCCTCGGCCTCTCCTGCCGCAGGAAGGGCATCTTGAAACACAGCAGCAAGTACTCGGCGGGGAGCACGGACCCGGCCCTCGCCAGCCCCGATGTGCCCACACTGGAATCCTTGCTGGAGCCCGGCGCGCCCCCCGAGGGCCTCTCCCGGAGCTACAGCCGGCCCTCCAGCGTCATCAGCGATGACAGCGTCCTGTCCAGCGACTCCTTCGACTTGCTGGATTTGCAGGAGAACCGGCCGGCCCGCCAGCGCCTGCGCAGCTGCGTGTCCGCGGAGAACTTCCTGCAGATCCAGGACTTCGAGGGGCTCCAGAACCGGCCGCGACCCCAGTACCTGAAGCGGTACCGGAACCGGCTGGGAGACAGCAGCTTCTCCCTCCTCATGGACATGGACGATGTGACTCAGGTCTACAAGAAAGCGCTGGAGATCTGCAACAAGCTTAACTAGCTGCCCGGGGCGGGGCTGGGTTGTGGGTGGGCTCGGGGAGGAGCGGGACCCATGACCCTGTGCGAGCGGGCTGGGTACCTCTTTGCTGGCAGCGACCATGGACTGAAGAAACGGCTCAGTGCCGTCATGCTCGGCCAAGTTTGCCTGCTTGAGCCGGCACCTAAAAGGGAGAAGTGGGCGCTCCGCCAGCCCTGCCAACTGCCATTCTGAATTGGGGTCCTAATTGGCATTTACTTTGTGGCACCTCCGAGAGGACCAGCTGTCCAGGGGAGGTGGTTTTGGCCAGCACGAAGAGGATGGGGAGGAAGCATATGGGAAAGGGAACGGATCCCTAAAAGTCATCCAAACGCTTCTGGAGGAGGGACAGAGAGGCTGGGGCCATCTGCCTTGGGTGAGCTCAGACTTCACTGCTTCCCTCCTTGCACTAGCAGGCTTGGTCTGACTGCATGGGGTTGGCAAGTAGAGTTCAGCCACGTGAACTTGAATGGGTGATTGACTGATAATGGCTGCTGGGTGTGCTGGGGGAGAGGCCTGGGCACTGGGGGAAGGAGTGCTGTGACTGAATAGCAGCGGCTGCCTTGGGCACAGGAAGGGCGCAGTAGCACTCATGCCATGCGGTTGCCCTCCTTGATAGGGCCAAGCCCTTGGAAGTGTTGGGTCGAGGCATCCTGTGGGATCTATGCTTGTCTTTCACGCCCCTAGTGCAGCCTTTGTTAATTTTCCACTCTACCTTGAATGGAAGACAAGGCCTCGGTCAGAGAGAGAGTGCTCTGAACACCACTAAGGACTTAAGAGTTGGCCCATGGTGATTTTTGGGCTTCTTGCTGTCTGCCTCTTCTTTCCTGATGTCTGCCTTGCTCCTCAGCACAACCTCCCGAGGATGGACAGGGAAAAACCTGGTGGTGTCAGAGGTCAAAACTCTGGTGTGTAACAGAGCTAGGGACCCTCTGTGGTCTCTGCACAGATGAATGGAAATCGATCCACACCAGCAAAGGGACAACTTGTTGATTTCTTTAACATCTCATCATTAACTGGAATGCTGCCTCTTGGGTTCTTACCTGCATGATTCAGATGTGATGCTGTCCACAGTCTCCAAAAGAGTAACTGGCTCAACCATTTACCCTGTTTACTAACAGCAGACGGTTTCCCATCCACCAAGTGTAGAATCTGCAGGGGCAGGCGAGTTTGCTTCTAGGGAGTTAGTGTGTAGCTGGGATATTTGGATGAGGAAAAGAAAGGTAGGCAGAAGGTGCTCCCCCTGTATCTAGGTTTTCTGTCATGGGTTTGAAGTCCTAGGCTTTGGGGGAAAAGAAAGTTCCACCCATTTAAATGAATAAGGTGTTGAAAGAGGAGAGTGGGTTGGGAGGAAATGTACAGAAAAGGGAACATTTCCTCAGAAGCTATCCAGATGGTTCTGGAGGTAGGCAGGAAAGAGGTATAGCAGGACTTCTTATCATAAAAAGTAACATAACTAGGGATTTAACTTCTAGACACCCAGATTATAGGTGATAAGATGTTAGTCCCACAATGGGACATCTTCAGATACTGGGTTTAGAATTCATGATCTCATTGGGGAATTTGGGATGACTTCAGAGCCTACTGGCCTGGGCAAATTGAAAGCCTTGTTTCAAGATGGTCAACCTCTGGTAGCCACAAAGATAGATAAGGAAGACTAGTTTTGGGGGGTATTTTGGGGTAAACCAACAGACAGTAGCTTATAGGGAGATGCGAAAGAATTCACCTGAAGGCAATCCTTGGAGTGAAACTGCCCTTTCCTTAAGGAGGTGGCTCCATTTCTCCCCCTTGCCACCAGCTCTGGGGATGTGGCTTGTGCATTTTTTCAGGTTGAGCTGCGCAGGGTGTTATGGGAAGCATCTCTGTTTTCTTTCAATTCCACCTTCTTCCTGAGCTCCAATATAGGTTCAAAGGGAAAAAAAAATCTAGATAGCAAATTATGTGTGGGGAATATGTGGGTGCATGGGGGGGGGGGCATCTCACAACCTCTGGGCTCCCCATGCCTTGTCTCATTTTTATGTAATTTGTTCTGGACAGACTGTCCTGCCACACTGCTGGTCCCTCATGCGTGGTAGCTGGCCTAGTTGGTAGCTGTGCATATGCCTAAGGTATAACACCAACCTACTGGTTGATGTGTTTTTTTTTCCTTTTGCCAAGTGATCCTATCTGTTTAATACTTGCCATCCTTCTAAAATGACACTATTAAGGAAAATCACTCTACTTCTCATCTTTCTCTCCACAGAATACCCCACACATGCATGTTCTCTTTTGTCAATAAACCCAGACAGTGGACTGTGGCAAAGACAGTCTTCCACTTCGAGGCAGAAGTTCTGAGTTGAATCCTGGTGCGCTGCTAACCAGCTGCTGGTCTGAGGCACCTGCAGTATCTTGGAGCCGTAGGTTTCCCTTTATTGAGGGCTGGAGGGGTGGCCTAGCTCGTCTCTCAGGCCCTGCCTGGTTCTGACATTCTGCTAACATTCTCTGATTCTAGATGCCATGTTGACTGGCCTTTTAAGGAAAAGCCTGGAATAGAGAGAAAAGCCCTGACATGCAGCTTCCCTGCTTCGTGATTAAGTCCTATCATCCCTACCAGCCAATCCCCAACCAAGAAAGTCATGCTTAATTCATTTCCATGGAATTACAAGTGAGAGACACTCTTATGACCCGGTGGACCAAGCAGGAGATTCCACATTAGCTCTCCTGGTCCTTTCCTGGCCTCCAAGGGCCTCTCTGTGTCTTAGTTTACAGATCTGCCAAAGGAGTAGAACTATACTTCTTTTGTACTGGTAAATTTTAAGGCATGATCAGTTTTCAGGATGTGCTTCAAGACCCTGGGTGAAATGAAACATCTAAGTGCTCCCTGACTTTCCATCCCTGTTAAAAGGTGCTGCTTCTTCAGATGATGGGGAGCGCTTTTCAGGGGGAAATTCAGGGGAATGTCGCCATGGCCTGGTCTTGAGTACAAATGTGAATGATCGACTGCTTATTGCCAAACTGGAAATGTTCTGTAGGGATTTACTGGCATGGTATCATTCCTAGAAGAAAAAAAAAAAAAAGAGAGAGAGAGAAACTTGACTGCACATTTTTTTTTTTTAAATCCGTGTTGTGACTTTTATTTAATTTCTATTTTTTTTTTTTGGTAATAAAAAGTTGACTTTTTTATTTGAATTTGTCTTTTTTTATTTATTGGTCTGAAAGGCATTTCAAAGGTATTATAATAATATATTGGTGTAATTTAATTGGTGCAACATGCTTTATGGCTCTGGTCAAAATTGGTTTTCGGTCATTTGATTGGTTTGAGCCCAGAACAGCCGACGGGGGGGGAAAAGCTGGATAACCACCCAAAGTGTTTGTATTTTCATTGGAAACTGATTTTTGTTTTGTTTTTCTTTTTTTTGTTGTTGTTTTGTTTCCATTTTTATTTTTAAATTAAATAAATTGCAATGAACTGAAGCGGGCCCTTGTGTCTTTATTTGGTTGTTTTCCTCTTCGTTAATTAAGTAAGTGACAGAATGGCCATAAGTAACAGAAACCCACCCAAGCTAGCTTCAGCACAAAATGGGAATTTATTTGAAGTTTTTGAAAAGGAAATGTAGCTGGCCATGCAGCTGGAACCCGAACTGGAGGAGGAGGAGCCAACAGAACTACAGACCCTTTTTTTCTGCTCCTCTTTGCACAGCAGCTTTATCCTTCTCCTCCTTTGGCAGCCTCACTTTATCCCTGATTTTATGACCCACCTTGGTTTACCTCATAGCTCCCAGATTGACATGCTCTTAGTTCTGGGTTTCAGAAGACACTATTGACTGGGTTCCTTCAATCTGGACTAGAGACAGCATCGGAGGTTAACACCAGTCATGCTTTCCCTTCACGGTTCAGCTTCCTCTACCTTTCCCTTCTTGGGCAGCCCCCTCTGTTCCCAGGGCAGCCAGACTGCTAGTCTGATGGCTCAGAGTTCAAGATCAATGGGCCATATTTCTCCGTGGGGAAGGCCACTGCTCTGATAAAATGGCATCCTGAGTCCCATTTTAGCATTATTCCTATCTCAAACAGACCCTCCAGGAAGCTCTTAGAAAGAGGAATGAATAATAGTGTAAGACTGGATCCCCGGTCTCAATAGCAAATGACATCAAACCGTACCCTAGTATCAAACATGCTTCTGCTGAATAGCTGTGTTTCAGGATCCATGCAAGAAAAGTCTGACTTTCCAAAGAAATTGTAATTTGAATCTCTTATCTGGTCTACTGGGAGATCATCTGATAGAGCTTGTCACATTTAGGAAATAAGGCCACAGGACCTCCAGTTAAGCAATGGATAATTTTTTAGTATAAGTATGTCCCATGCAATTTTGGGGTTATGCTTATACTAAAAAAATTTTTTATCTGAAATTCAAATTTAACTGGGCCTCCTGTATTTTATCTGGCAAGCCAATTTGAGGGAGCTTAATTGAAATGACCAGGTATCTGGTATGGTAGAAGTTTGGGGAATGGATGTTTGTGACGCGGACTGCCAAATTAGGACATGTCTGTGCTGGTCTCCAGCTGGGCTGCGGTGGGAAGAATCCCCATTCTGATTTGGACTTGCTGATTGCTATGAAACAAACTGCTTCGAGTCTCTGTGCTTCTGTTTTCTCATTTATCTGGTGGGTATATGAATTTACCCAACTTTAATGGGTCCGCGAAGAAGGAATGAAAATTTCCGTGAAGTTGCCTTGAGTGTAAAACTCACTATGACAGAAAACCATAGTCCTTTCGTCACAGGGCAGCATTCACTGCTTCTTAAAATAGGACGTTTCAAGGCAATCATCCTGGTTGTTAATTCTTGTGGTGGTTCCTGCCACTATTAAAGGAACAAAGGGGAAAAGTAAGACAAGATTCAGTGGCCACATAGAGGGAATAGCATGTGCATGGCCTAGAGACTGCACTAAATGTGACCTATAGGGTAAGGGAGGAAGCAGGAGTGGCTGGAGTGGCATGGCTTACATGGCAACTGATAGGTTGGTGAGGTTAATGCGAAGTGGTCACTTTAAGGAGGAACATTGAGAAAGCTAACGTTTATGGAGCTTCTATAGGGTGCTCACTTCATTCTTATCATGGAGAGTGGCAGAAACTCAGCTCAGACCATGTTAAGGAATAGGACAAATTTATTGCTTTGTGTAGCTGAGAAGTCTAAGGAGTATGTCTCAGGCACAGCTAGATCCAGGGGTTCAAGAGATGCCATCGGCCTCTTTTTCACTCACTCTCCCTGGATGTGGCTTTCATTCCTGGGCAGGCTCTCTCCACATGGCAGCAAATTACCTCCTGGTAGTGGCAGTGTTATGAGGTCCTCTTAGTGTGTGATCCCAGAGTCAGGAGAGATGTTACTATTCTAGCATTTATGAGCCAAGGAAGGAGTGTGATTGTCTTTGCTGGGGTCAGGTGTCTCCCTCTTGCCCCCTTCAAGGGTCTAGATGGAGAGATGCTCTGATTGGCCCACCTGGATCATGTGCCCACCCTTGTGATATCCTTGAATGACAGCTCCTTCAGAACCACATGAGGTCAGGGGAGGGCAGCTCCCCCAAAAGAAGGGACACAGAGTTAATGAAACAAAGTAACACCTTTGGGTCTCAATATCTCATCTATAAAATGGCATTAAATAATCCATCACTTTCAGAGTTATTGTGAAAATTAAATAAAATAAGATACCTAGTACAGGGCTTGACACATAGAAGATATAGATAGATAGATGATAGATAGATAGATAGATAGATAGATAGATAGATAGATAGATAGATTTTTTTTTTAAGATAGGCTCCATGCCCAGCATAGAACCCAACACAGGGCTTGGATTCATGACCCTGAGATCAAGACCTGAGCCGAGATCAAGAGTCAGATGCTTAACTTACTGAGCCACTCAGGTACCCTGACATCAGAAAACTTCTAATTTATACAGATAGTGTCAGGAAAGACAGCAATATAACACTATAGAGAGGTGATATATTTGTTAGGAAGATATTTGCTGTCAAATCAGTTATGAGAAAATCCAGCAGAAACTGGTTTAAACACTGAAAAAGTTTTAATTAACTCATATACCTTGAATTTTAGAAAGAAGATGGATTTCATGGTTACTTAGATCTAGTGGAAAAATGGATATTAAATAAAACCACTCAAAATCACAGATTATAATAAGAGCTATGAAGGAAATGGGTGCAAACATAGAAAATTAAGGGAGGAGTTACCTCTTATAGAAAGAGTAGTCAGGGAAACCATCTCTGAAGAGATGATATTTGAACAGAGATTTGAAAAACTAGCTATTGGAAGAGTGAGTATTCTGGGCAAAGGGAACAGTACATAGTACATACAAAGGCCCTACGGTCTTCAAAACAGAGCTTTATAGGGTTAATTTCTGGTCCATTGGCATAGGGCAATCATGGTCCAGAGAGTGTGGTGTTTTGCTAAACATATGTGGCTGAGTTCTAACGTGGACTGGCTAAGATCATTTATGACTTTGTGTCCCCTTAATTACATATAGCCGCTTCCTTTGACAGGTGGTCCCCAGATGAGATACATGCCATGGCATGCAATTTTAAATAAGAATATGTTTCCACAGCAAAAATTCACTGCCAATTTATTGAAATTTATGGAAAAGATGTTTTTAATCCACAGAATCATGCAAAGCTTGGGCATGGAAGTGGAGCAGCAGTGGTGCTCTATGGATACCAGATAGTGCAGACTAAGGTTTTTGTGTCATAAAACCTGCCCCATGCTATCACAACTGTCTAGTTCCAGTCGGGAATTGTCGGGGAAATTAGCAATCAATTTTTAAACATTGCGCCAATTATTGTCCTAGTGATCAAAAATTAATGGTGCTCATCTCTACCTGACTGGGGACTATGTGTTGTGTCTTGACTTACTAGTTTCCCCATCCACTCCCTATGCCAGTTTTCATTTGTGAATTAATCTGGAGAGGCTATATTATGCTAAAGTAACAAGCCCTGGAATGTCAGTGACTCAAATGATAAATGATTATTTCTTACTATTACCAAGTCCAGTATGTGTTGGGCAACTCTCTGTCATGTCTTTGCACAGGCACACAGAGCTCTGAGTTTCTCCATCCTGTGGAGCTGCCATCTTTGGGGTCCTCCTTTCTTGCTGTGCAAATGAGGTACAGGTGAAGACCATTTAAGGGTCAAGCCCAAACGTGGGTACATCACGTGTACCCTCCTCCCATGGCCATTACTCAGTCACCTGACCCCAACCTAACTTCCTGGGTAGTTTTCAAGTGTGTAGTATTTAAAAAGTGGAAAATATAATGGAGTCAGATGGACGATGGCTCTGTCAGCCTGTGTCTGCTTCCCACAGGGAAGACCAGCATAATATCAATAAATATTAACTGAGTATTTACTGAGCTGCATGCAGACAGTGTGCTTATCCTTTGTAGGCATCATCTCTCTCTTTTTAAAGATTTTATTTCTTTACTTGAGAGAGAGAGAGAACGAGAGAGAGAGAGAGAGCAGGATCAGGGAGAGGGGTAGGGGAAGAGGGAGAAACCTGCTCCCTGCTGAGCAGGGAGCCTGACTTCGGTCTCAATCCTGGGACTCCAGGATCATGACCTGAGCTCAAGGCAGACACTTAACTGACCGAGCCATCTGGGTGACCCTGCATCATCTCTGTTAATGCTCCTTTAATGTTTTGATATACCCTGATCTCCATTTGTACAGGTGAGGAAACAATGTTGGAAATGTGCAGTATCTTGCCGAAGTCACCCAACTATTAAATGTGGAGCTGGATTCAAACACAAGCCTGGCTGACCAGCTTCTGAGCCCAAGCTCTTATCTGTTCCATTGCACCCTCAGGATGATCCTTCCTCAAGTTAGACCCCTTGATCATAAGCCCCATCTTGTCACCATCCTTGTCCATGTAAATGGCATTTTCCTGCAGAAGCTAAATGGACCCCATCAGGAATGATGACATTGGCCCCAGTCAGTGCACTGTCCAAGAAATATGGTGTCAGGTTCTAGGAGAGTCAGTCTCAGAAGATAAAATTAATAGAATTGGTTTGGGTTTCTTAACTCCCTTAGAGTGAAATGAGATGGAGGAGTAGCCTTTCTCCATCCTGAGCACATGATGTGGCTCCGAACTCAGTAGAGGGTGCAGTAGGCCTTCAGTGGCTGGGTTTCTTCTGTCCAAAGCTGTGTACTCATACACACCCAACTGTGCTCTACATGCTCTTTCTTGTGCTGATATACCTCAGGGGAGCCCCACTTCTGGGGACTGAGAGCTCAAAGCAACTGCTTTGGAGCCATATGGAAAAACAGGATGCCAGGCTAGTGGCACAGACCTGTCTGGCATCCGGCATTGCAACAACTTCCATCACATAAAATAGAGCATCGCCACATCTTCAAAGCCTAGAGCAGGGTGATGATACAGGCATGGCCTCAAATCAGACATCTCACCGTCAGCTGAAACTGAGGGTGGAGAAGAGCTTATTTTGGAGGCAGCTGGAGAAAAGGGGCTCCAAAAATATAGCTGTCCTGGGAAGGTCCTTCAAATAGGAATTTGTGAATCACCGAAGCTGAGAAACATCTGATGTGGCAGTTCCTGGGGCATTCCAGAAGCTTCAGCCATGAGGCTTTGGAACCCAGACAGAAGGATATGTGTAGAGAGCAGAAAGGCAGATGTAGACCTCTGAACCAGGCCTGCTGGTCAGCTCCTAAGAGGCCATGCTTGTGGGTTCAGTCCCTATGAAGTACAGATGGTTCCTGGCAGTGGAAGAGGCTTCAACTGGCTTCTCATAAACATGTAAAGCTGAGCACCATGGTGACAAAGTAAAGAGTCATGGATGCTTGGGAAACATCGACTCCCCTTTTCAGAGAAAACAACTCATAATCACATGCTCAGATCCTTTTGGGATCTCGAACTGTGGGATGATGCTGCCCCTGAGGCTGAGTTGGAGCTAATGAGAGCGCATCTGGACATGTGCTTCTATGTCTGGTGTGCCAGTGGAAAGGGAGTGTGGGGAAATGCATCCTGGCTCTTCACGTTTCCACTGGAAGTGATACGTGGTGTGGGGTTCACCCATCAGTGGATAGCACACGTCACGTAGATGTATCCTATCTTTGAAGAGGGGACAGACAAATGCAATCCTATTCTGGGAAAGTGGAAATGCCAGGTGAACAGCACGATAGGCAATCATCTCTTTTCTGAGCAAACTTTTGTAGGGAAAAAAACTCACTTTCTATCCTGGCATTTACTGTATTTTGCATGCCTTTTCCCTCTCTCTTCATCACCACAACCTAAAGGGCTAGAGGCTATTATTATCCCATTATCCATATAAGTATGAAAAAGGTGTCTTTTTAAAAATAAACTTTATTGAGATATAATTAAAATACAATAAAACATACATGAGTTTAGTTTTGAGGAGTTTTGAAAAATACACATGTGCCTGTGACCACCACCACAGTGAACATATAGAACATTTTCACCATCCCAAAGTCTTTCTAGTGCTCTTTTGCAGTCTGTCCTCCCTCCTTACCTTTAGTCTCCACTAAACTACCAACCTGCCTTCTGACACCATTTCATATAAATGAAAGCATATGGCACATACTCTTTTGTGTCCAGCTTCTTTAATTCAGCACAGTATTTTTGAGATCTATCCGTCTGGTTGCAAGTAGTTGTAGTTCACTCCTTTTTATTGCTAGGCAGTGTTCCATTGTATGAACATACTACAACTTGTTATTATAATAAAGCTTCTTTCAACATTTGTGTAAAAATCCTTATGTGGACATATGTTAGCATCTTTTTCAGTAAACACCTAGGAGCAGAATTGTTGGATTATATGGTACATGCATGCTTAACTTTAAAAGAACCACAGAGTTTTCCATAGTGGTTGTACCATTTGGCATTACTACCAAAAACATACATAAGAGAGCTCCAATTGGGCAGCCTGGGTGGCTCAGCGGTTTAGTGCCGCCTTCAGCCCAGGACATGATCCTGGAGACTCGGGATCGAGTCCTGCATCGGGCTCCCCGCATGGAGCCTGCTTCTCCCTCTGCCTGTGTCCCTGCCTCTCTCTGTGTGTGTCTTTCATGAATAAATAAAAAAAATTTTTTTTTTAAAAAAAGAGAGCTCCAATTGCTTCACATCCATTCTAACACTTGACATTTTTGGTCTTTTAAATTTTAGTCATTTTAGTGGGTATGGAGAATTTAATTATAGTTTTAATGTGAATTTCCCTGATGGGTAATGGTATTAAGCATCTCTATCTTTACATGTGCTTCTGAGCTGAATATCTTCTTTTGCAAAGTGTCTTCCCAATATTTTCCCTCATATTATTTTATTTTTTAAAAAATATTTTATTTATTTATTTGAGAGAGAGAGAGAGAGAGAGAGAGAGAGAGAGAGAACACAAGCAGGTGGAGGGGCAGAGAAAAAGGGAGACCCTCAGGGTCCTAAGGCTCGATCCCAGAACCCTGAAATCATGACCTGAGCCAAAGGCAGAAGCTTAAAACGACTGAGCTACCCAGGCACCCCTATTTTGCCCATTTTAGAAATTGGGCTGATCATCTTCATATTGAATTGTGAGAGTTCTTTATATATACTAGACACAAGCTTTTGTGAGATATATATTTGCAAATATTGTTTCTCATTCTGTGGGTTTGCCTTTTTTATTTCTTAACAGAGTGGGTTGAAAAGCAGATGTTTTGAACTCTGACAAAATCCATTTCATAAAATATTAATATTTTGTGCTTTTCATGTCCTAAGAAACTATTGCTTATGCCAATGTTGTACTGATTTTCTCTGTTTTCTTTTAGTAGATTTACATTTTATTTTTTACACTTAGGTGTATGATGCATTTTGAGGTAATTTTTTTTATCATGTGGAAAAAGTATTGAGTTTCTTTTTCTTTTCTTTTTTTTTTTTGCATACAGATCTTCAGTTGTTGGAGTGCAATATGTTGAGAAGACTATACATTATTACTGTTTTTGTTTTAAATGACCTTGAGATGATCTTTTAAATAAATAAGTAAATAAATAGAATTATCTTAAAAATTAAAAACCAGACAATATCTTTCATTCACAGAGAAGTGTTCCAAGCTGCCTTTTGGTATCAATCTTCTTTCTACTTCATGGAGAACTTTCATTGACATTTCTTGTAGTAAAGGTCAGGTGGCGACAACTTCTTTTCAGCTTTTGTTTGTTTGAAATAAAAAGCTTTGTTTCACCTTTATTTTGGAAAGATATTTTCTCTGGTTGTAACATTTTAGGTGATAGCTTTTATCTCTTATTCCTTGAAGTTACCACTCTACTATCTTCTGGTTTGCATAATTTCTGATTAGAAGTCCATGATAATTTTTCTCTTTGTTCTCATTCTTTTTCTCTGTGCAACATCTAATATTTTCTGCTTATCATTTTACCCTTTGGCAATCTGATTATGATTTCTCTTGATACTTTTTTTTATGTGTTTATCCTTTTTGGGTTCATTGGCCTTCTTACATCTATAATTTTATAGATTCCATCAAAACTTGGATTTTTAGTCTTTTCCTCCCCAGCTGCTTGAAACTAGGCCACCATCATGAATGACACAGTAACTATCTGGACCAGGAAGTTCATGACCAACTGACTGCTTCAGTGGAAACAGATGGTCATTGATGTTCTTCACCCCGGGAAGGCAACAGTACCTAAGACAGAAATTCGGGAAAAACTAGCCAAAATGTACAAGACCACACCAGATGTCATATTTGTATTTGGATTCAGAACCCATTTTGGTGGTGGCAAGACAACTGGCTTTGGCACGATTCATGATTCCTTGGATTATGCAAAGAAAAATGAACCCAAACATAGACTTGCAAGACATGGCCTATATGAGAAGAAAAAGACTTTAAGAAAACAGCACAAAGAACACAAAAACAGAATGAAGAAAGTCAGGGGGACTGCAAAAGCCAACGTTGGTGCTGGCAAAAAGTGAGCTGGAGATTGGACAACAGAAGGAGTAAAGATTCTGCAGTGGCTTTATCTGTGGTGATTGTGCAGATTTTTCTTTTCTTTTTTTTTTTTTTTTTGATTGTGCAGATTTTTCATGAAAGGATTAATAAACTAAGAATGTTAAAACAAACAAACAAAAAACTTGGATTTTTAAAATTGCCATTGTGTATTTTAATATTTTCTCTCCTTTTCCTTCTGGAACTCCAGTTACATATGTGTTATGCCCTTTGAGATTGTGGACATTTTTGACAATAAGACTGTTGACACTTTTCAATCTTTTTTTCTCTTTGTTCTTTGTTTTGGATTTTTTTCTTCTGTATGTTTTCAAATTCATTAATCTTTTCTTTGGTAGTGTTTAATATGCTCTCAATTCTGTCCAGTAAAATTGTATTTAGATTTTGTGTTTTTCGCCCCTAAAAAATTCCATTTGGTATACATATGCATTCAGCAATGTTTCTGTACTTTGGCTAGTGGGAACTTGAATATTTCCAGCCATAGGTGAACTCTGAGAATTGTTCAGCTTGCAGCTCCCCAGTCATTGTCTTTGTTTTTTCCTGTTCTTCTTTGCCCAGCTTCATGGGCTTTCTCCCTATACATGAGCAGATTAGTATTTAGCTAGAGGCTCAGAGTGACCCTATGCAGATTTCTGGAGCTCTTTGATTATGTAGTACCTTCCTTTCCAGTATTCTATGCCCCCAAATCTAGCTGCCGTTGGTCTCTGTTTGGGTTCCTCCTTCTGGTGAAAAGATTTTCACCAGAAACTTCCCCCAGGTTAAGCTGATTCAATTGGAGGGTTTACCTTATTTTTCCTTTCTACTAAGGATCATAGTTCTATATTGCTTTTCACCTAAAACAGCAATTGTTGAATATAATCTGCTATGTCTTGTATTTTGTTCTAACAATGGGGCAAGGAGTATTTCATGGGAGTCTCTCCTTCATGGATAGAAGTAAAAGTTGGAATTAAGCCATTTTTGTCCAATCACAGAGATGGGTATCAAAGCCTATGCTTTTCATTCTTAAGAGCCTGTTTTCTCCCCACCCCACTCCCCAGCTTCTTTTAAATCTCACATTCCAGAAAGATGTCAGGTAAAAATCCTATCAGTGAAAAGCCAAATTGCTATTCTGCTTGCTGGCAATTTCAGTAAAAAGGATTAGCTGAGAGGAGTTCACTGTGATAGTTGGGCTACTTCGCAGAGGTGCTCTGCCAAAGTGAACTTTCATTTATTTTTTTCCTTGTGAGTGAGTGGAGAAAGTATTGGACAGATCTTCATTTATTTGCTGACTCATTCAGTAATTCTGTCATTTATCCATCCATTCAAACTTATTTATGGAACACCTAATGTGTTCCAGGCATTAGGCATCTGTTCACATTGGGAGGACAGAAGGAACTCCTGAAGACTTTCTTTTGCTATCCTTTCCCTCTCCTTGCTCGCTTTCCCAAACCGTCAATGTGACGATCATGTGAGAAGGGCCCAGATGGTGACATTTTAGGGATGTCTCCCTGGACTCCGGGGGAGCTTCTGAGTGGTTAAGAGAGAAGTTAGGCCTTTTGTCCTATCAGAATAAATGCCAGCAAACTTGGGAGGAATCACACATGAAGTCATTGTCAGCTAAACCTTAGGCAGCCGTTAACGTTTCAGGAGAGATTTATTTATTAAGTGCTCACTGGGAGCAGGAATGGAGAACAACACAGGCCCTTCAGGAAACAGGACAGGAGGTGAAGGCACCGGCATTCTCACAAGAAAGGTGGCAAGGCTAGATGGAAATTTTGCCTCAAGCTGAGTCACTTCGGTATCTGACTCTCACCCTTTCTGTCTGGATGTCATAATAGTGACAAAGGAGAGAGATCTTTTGTAGGTTACAGGTCCCTCACACTCTCTGTGTTCTTGCAGTTACCTCTCAATAGTCCCTGGAAGTAAACCTTAATACCACTGAGGAAATGGGAGCTTGGAGGAGAGAATCATGAGCTCAAGTCATGCAGCTGCTAAGTGCGTGGCCCGAATCTGAACTCAATCCATCTGACTTCGGGGCTTCCCATCCGAATGTCATGCTGTCATCCCAGCATGCACAGTTGCTCCCTTTGACCAGACCTGTCTCTGCCTTTCTTACCCCTGCCATCCATGAAGCATTTTGCTTGTGCAGCCCCTCTACAGAGCACAACGTTTTGTGCCAAAGGTTGTCTGGGTTCTTGCATGTCCTCCAGATGTTGGTGGCTCATCTTGGGGACGAGTTCTTCCCCTTTGTGGCTGGTTTATTGGAATAGAAGTGAAAAGCAGGTCTGGCCAATGACTGCCTGGGAGACCAAGAGATGACAAACAAAAGGACACAAAGATATTCTCATCTTAAGGCTCTGTACTCCATCTGAGCAACTCAATTGGTCAGAAAGCACTTTAGAGGAGAGGCAGGAACAAAGTGATAGCCTAGCCCCAGGCTTGCTGCTGCTGGAGAACAAGACACGAAGTATGTGCAGGGCGAGGTTGCAAGGCTGTTTCTAGAAGAGGCACGGGCAGGCTTCAGATGGAGGCTACATGGGCTAATGAAATAAATGCGCTTCCTGCTTCCCTGTGATTTATATTTCTAAGCCTGCACTCCATAGTAATTCAATAAAGCTGCAATGGCAGGAATGTCTGGCAGATTTTTCAAGAATCTGATACTTGGCTCATTGTGGGGCCTTGAGTTCAGTGTCTGGATCAGAGGAGGATATGAAGGGACCCCAGAAACAAGCTTTGTTTTTCTCTCTGTCAGCCTTTCCTGGGGCAGAACAGCCCACCTCTTCTCTCTTTGTTCATGTCAAAGTGGCGTTTTTTTGTTTGTTTGTTTGTTTTTGTTTTTGTTTTTTTTACTGAAGGCTTCCTGAAGATGATTGCCTGTTGGAGAATGAGGAGGTTTTCTCTGCCCTCTGATCATGGTCCTTCTAATACTTTACTTCAGTATTTTTCTTTTCCTCTTGACGTAACCAGAGACTTAAGCTGTATCCCCTGAGTAACACTGGAACTGCTCCTCATGGCATTTCCCTGTGGGTGCCACAGGGACTGCTTGAAACCTCTTCCTTGGGACCCCTGGGTGGCTCAGTGGTTGAGTGTCTGCCTTTGGCTCAGGGCATGATCCCGGGTCTGGGGATCGAGTCCCACATCAGGGTCCCTGTGAGGAGCTTGCTTCTCTCTCTGCCTATGTCTCTGCCTCTCTCTCTCTCTCTCATGAATAAATAAATAAATCTTTTTTAAAAATCGCTTAAATTTCTTTAAAAAAGAAAAAGAAAGAAACCTCTTCCTTGTCTGCATGTGTAAGATGGGGCAAATGAGACAGAGACAGAGACAGAGAGAGGAAAAGACAGAGAGAAACAGAGAGAGAGGAGAAAGAGAAAGGTATTAATCTTAGAAGGAGAACCCTTACAGTTTCCATTCTAGCAGCTTTTCTAGAATCACGCTGGCACTTTGAGTTTGGTAGTAGAAATCTGCTTTGTTGGTTCTACACCACTTCTTTTGGGGGCCTACACCTCCCCATGCAGGGTGGCTTCTAGCAGGCCATCACCTGCTGTAACAACCTTTTACCCTGTAGGAATGAGCTCTTCACCCACCCTAACTAGTTGGATTTCTTTTTCTCCTGGCCTCAACAACTGGTCCTTGGCTCACTCCAAAACCTGAACATGGCCAATTGGTGTCATTTGGGTGATTAGATGTGGATGTCGGGGGAGAGGGGATTAGGTTTTTTCCTTCTGTCTTTTCTTTCTGGAATTGCCATGAGAATGAAGTAAACCCAGAGATACTAATGGTGGGCGGTTTTATCAGCAGGCCTGAGACTGAAGCCCAAGAAAGAACAAAACAGAATTATAAGAAAATAAATTAAATGTGTGTTATAGCTTCATTTGAACTTCTGGGTCCAACTGTCCCTAAAGCAAACACTAACCCAAGACTTTACAACTTTGAGACTTAGTCCTTGGTTTTTGTTGTTGTTTTTTTGGATTAATTAGTTTGATTTGGGTTTCTGTCACTTGAAGCCAAAGGATTCTTGACTGATACAGTTTCTGAGCATAACATGAAATAAAAAGCCAAAAGGAACTTGTAGTAGTACGGCGGTGATGAAGATAAGTTGCCCTTTGCCCTGGTTGTTCACAGTCCAAGGGGCTGTCATTGCAGTGGCTTTATCAGTCAGAGTTTTCAGCTTCAGACACTTCAGGTACAAGTTCTGGTTCTCTTTTGCAGAAATGGAAATTATTGATGGTGATCCAGTAAGCACAGACATTTTAGGAGGGCCAGACTTTGAGACTACAGGTGCAGCAACAAAACTCTGCTGTAGAACTTGTCAGGTGGAGACCCTCCCCCGCCCATCCCCAGCCAGTCCCAAGGGTCACAGACATGGCTCCCTGCACTGCCAACATCTTATAGGGTGATGTTGGGGACAGGTCACTAATAAGAATATTTGTCACGTTGGCTGCCTCTGAAAATTAGAGGGAGCCACCACCACCCTTCCTAGAATAGAACCCCTGCAGGGTTGGCCTCTGGGTCAAAGGTAAGCATGGATTTGTCTGATTGGTGGGGTCTGGGTTGCATGCCTTGCTCTGGTGGCAAGAGAGGTGACCATCTGGTTTCTATAGTAACCTCTACCTTACATTACACCTCATAGAATGGGGACTTCTTTGGACATAGGACATGCCTTAAAAATGTTAGGTAGCCAGCTAGGATGACAAATACCCACAGTATTGGCCATATTAGGGAAGGTTAAGTTTGAGCACACACCATCTTTGGCCCCAACTACAAAAACCGTGAAGTATGCACCATGGAAGACTCAGGTTGGACAAACTTTGCAAAGTAGGCCCATGTGGCCAATTTCCCCATGAAGCCAATGACCAATGCCCATTCTTTCTTGCTTGCAAATTATCTTTTAGTAGGATCATAATAATAAACATGAGGCAAAAATCAACTTCCATTTAAGACTGATAAAGTAATGAATAATCTCAGTTTTTCCACTTGAGGGTCTGAGTCTGTTGAGAAACCAACCCATGTTTCGGCTTTATTATTAGCTTTATTCCTGAGAAAGCAAACTTAGACCCTGGCTTGGACCCCAGGCCATATAGGGCTTGTTGCTCTTTTTCTCTTTAAGTGAAGCAGTGAGAGGCAGAAAATCTGGATAAACACAGCCTCCATCATGCAGGGTGTCTCATTTGGGACCAAGGGAAGAAACTGGAATTCCTGTGGGTAGATGGTGAGCCAAAGAGTCACCCCAAATGGCTCCAGGCAAGCTTGCCCTACACCCCTTTTCTGGTCTTACCAGCCAGATAATCACTGTGCACCAGAGGAGAGAGGAGAAAAGAGAAGGACAAGATGTGCCCCTCTTGCCAATATTCTCTTCTGTTGAGTAGGAAGGGCATTCTCTCCCCTTTGTCAAAACAGGAGCAGTAAGTGCTCTCCTGGTACCATCATTAATTGGGGTCTTCCTCTGTGTAAGACACACTACTAAGCACTTTATAAAAGTGATCTCATTGAATTTTCATGAAAACCTGATGAAATAACATAGTAAGAGCTAACTCTTATTTAGTATTTGTGCCAGCAAATGTTCTAAGCCCTTGGCATCTATTCATTCATTCCTCACTGGCAGGGTTATGGCATGAAATGGAATAACTTGGGGAGATTTTAATAAAAGGACAGTTTCCAAAAGTATGGGCAGGAGTAGGGCAGATGCTGGGGAGCTTCAGGGATAGTGAAGAAGGTGTGAGGATGGGGCAGGTCCCGGGCTCCAGAAGGAGACGCAGCTGTGTCAGGAAGGCCTCCTTGACAGGACCTGTCATTAGGCAAAGTGGCTGGCCAGAGGTGACTGTGGGAAAAGGCGGTGTGTCCTATGTAGTGTTTCAAGTCCTGCTATGCCATGTACAAACGGGACTTCTTGGGCCTGTAATGCTTCCTTCCTGAGAGATAAGGAGCCTCTGTAGCCTGTGCCAGATTATCACCTTGTGTGGGAGTATCTTCCCGTTTCAGGCACGTTGGATGTATTCTTTTGTCCAAGGCATGTGTATCCTGTGGCACTTGGTCAACCCCACCATTATTATCTGTCCTTCACAGGAAGGGGACAATTTTCTGCTGTGGCACAGAGGGGTACATGGAGGCCAGTTTCCCTCTATCAGTCACTGATAGAGGAGAGACCTACTAGCCTTGAGGGATCCACACCCACCATTGAAGTTGACCCTGCTCTGGCTCTTCTCTGTAAACTTATAGCCTTGTTCCATCCGACACTTGGCCAGTTGTGTTCTTGCAACTTCCATACCAAGATGCAGAGGGTAGGAATGTTTCAAGTCCCTGCTGGGATTGGAGCTGGTGCACAGACTCCTGCTCCACAGCGACCCTGCAGGGAGGATACCTGAAAATGACCACCTTGGTCCACTTGTCTCCCTTCCTCTGATCGGCCAGTATGCCTCTCGCTTCAACTTCAGCTGGAGCCAGAAGGCAGGTATATCTGTTGGCGTCATGGCCGTGGGTCACCTTAGAACAGGTGAGCCCAGTGCAGGTGGAGCAAGGTGGAGAGTATATCTTGGCAGGGGTGGGGGTGGGGTGTAAAGGGGAAATAACCCAGCAGAGGCACATGCTATTATTGCTTCTGTTTTCTAGGCCAGGAAACCAAGGCTCATGGAGTTTGGATAGATGACAAGCCCAAGATTACATCCGTAAGAAGTGGCAAAGACAGATGGCATCCCCTTGCTATAAAGCTTGCACTCAGCAGTCATTCTGGCCCTGGGACTTCTGGCTGCACCTTCTTGTCTCTGCCAAGAGACCTGCAGGCCTGTGTGCCAGGCTGGAGGATGGGGCCTAACATTGATGCGTTTCTGCTCTGTGTCCAGAGTCCTAGGCAATTACTGGCATTGCAACAGACCTGTTGAGGCAGGTATTACTGATTCCATTCTATGTTTGAGGAATCTCAGCCTCAGAGAGGTGAAGTCACTTGCTCAAAGCCACACAGCAGTAAGTCAGGTACTAACCTTGGTCCATGGGATCTCACAGCCCAAGACCTTTCCTTTTTTTCTTTTAATGTATATTTTTTTATTGGAGTTCAATTTGCCAACATATATTATAACACCCAGTGCTCATCCAGTCAAGTTCCCCCCTCAGTGCCCTTCACCCTTCACCCCATCCCCCTGCCCACCTCCTTTTCCACCACCCCTTGTTCGTTTCCCAGAGTTAGGAGTCTCTCATGTTTTGTCACCCTCTCTTATTTTTCCCACTCATTTTCTCTCCTTTCCCCTATAATCCCTTTCGCTATTTTTTATATTCCCCATATGAGTGAAACCATATAATCATTTTCCTTCTCCGGTTGACTTACTTCACTCAGCATAATACCCTCCAGTTCTATCCACATTGAAGCAAATGGTGGGTATTTGCTGTTTCTAATGGCTGAGTAATATCCCATTGTATATATAGACCACATCTTTATCCATTCATCTTTCAATGGACATCGAAGCTCCTTCCACAGTTTGGCTATTGTGGACATTGCTGCTATAAACATTGGGGTGCAGGTGTCTCAGTCTTTCACTGCATCTGTATCTTTGGGTTAAATCCCCAGCAGTGCAATTGCTGAGTTGTAAGGTAGCTCAATATTTAGCTCTTTGAGGATCCTCCACACAGTTTTCCAGAGTGGCTGTACCAGTTCACATTCCCACCAACAGAGCAGAGGGTTCCCCTTTCTCCACATCCTCTCCAGCATTTGTTGTTTCCTATTTTGTTATTTTCACCATTCTCACTGGTGTGAGGTGGTATCTCATTGTGGTTTTTTTTTTCATTGTGGTTTTGATTTGTATTTCCCTGATGGCCAGTGATGCAGAGCATTTTCTCATGTGCTTGTTGGCCATGTCTATGTCTTCTTCTGTGAGATTTCTGTTCATGTCTTTTGCCCATTTCATGATTGGATTGTTTGTTTCTTTGCTGTTGAGTTTAATAAGTTCTTTATAGATCTTGGAAACTAGCCCTTTATCTGATAGGTCATTTGCAAATATCTTCTCCCATTCTGTCAGTTGTCTTTTAGTTTTGTTGACTGTTTCTTTTGCTGTGGTCAACTAATATTCGACAAAGCAGGAAAGAATATCCCCTGGAAAAAGGACAATTTCTTCAATAAATGGTGCTGGGAAAATTGGACAGCCACGTGCAGAAGAATGAAACTGGACCACTCTCTTACACCAGACACAAAGATAAACTCAAAATGGATGTAAGATCTAAATGTGAGACAAGATTCCATCAAAATCCTGGAGAAGAACACAGGCAACACCCTTTTTGAACTTGGCCATGGCAACTTCTTGCAAGATACATCTATAAAAGTAAAAATGAACTATTGGGACTTAATCAAGATAGGCCCAGGACCTTTCCTCCAGGACAGGGGTGTGAAGAGGGAGAGGAAGGGGGAAGGGGAGCGAGACGAAGTGGCTATGATGCAGGATGTTTGGAGAAGGTAGTTGGGAACGGACAGGAGTCATAGGAATCCGGGCAGTGATGACCCTCCTGGGCCCGGGAAGCAACAGACAGGTGGGTGGGAGTCCCGGAGCGCCACCTGGAGTTCCACCAAGTTCTGGAGCAGCAGTTATTCCTGCAGAATCCGGAGAGCAGGCTGAGGCAGGGGCAGCTTCCCGGGGAGCACGTGAGCCCGGTGCTCCAGTGCTGGGGAAGAGGCCTGCGTGCACCCATAGGCGGCAGATGGAGCAGCATCTGCCTCCCCAGCTGCCCCATCATATGTTTGAGACGCTTGTCTTCCTTTTTGCCTCGACTGCGGTTTCTCTTGCTTCCTCCCCAGTCCCTCCTTTGCTTCCACTCTCTTTTTTCTTTTGCATTCACTTTGGTGTTGGCAAGTTTCACCTGCAGCATCCCAGGGTGAGGGGAGGCGTGTTCACGTTGATATACTTCAGGCCTCTCCAATTCCGGGCATTCAAATCAAAATCAATTCTTCCCACTCAGGAAACCTGCTCCTCGTCCTTGTTGCTTAAATGGCACCAGATGTGCAGGAAAGAAACCTGGGAAGCCAGCCTTGCTCCTGCCACCCCTCTCGTCCCCTCCCCTCCCCTCTCTGTCTCTAGCTGCCTCTGCTTCCCCCTGGCCCGCTCCACCTTCATTTTCACCCTCATCTTCTTCCAAGGGAGCTGATTTCCCCAGCGGCTGTGCCCCTTCTCCACTGTCTCCTGCACGCTCCCTCAGGAGCTGTCTTTCAAAAACACAGATCAGATCTCACTTTAAAACATGAGCACTGGGTGTTATTCTGTATGTTGGCAAATTGAACACCAATAAAAAATAAGTTTATCATTAAAAAAATAAATAAGACATTTTCTAGGTGACATCAACAGTCTTAGCAGGGAGAGAAATTTGACACTTGCAGAGTGGCTTTGGGGAAGAGGGTATGGTGGGCACACTAGGGGCCCCCATGAGATTCCAGCCCTGATGGCAGAAAGCACCTGGCACACGTACTTTAGGTGAGAATCAGTTGACCCTAGGATACGCAGATGATCCCGGACCACCCAGGAGGGTCCAGTGCAGTCACATGAACCCTTCATAGCAGCCGAGGAAGGTGAAGGGCAAGCCTCAGACATGGGAAGTTTGAGCTGGATCCAGCGGTCCCCATGGCTGGCTTGAGGAGGAAGGGAGTCACAGGTCAAGGACATGGGAATCCCAAGCCTATGGCTGCAAGGAACTGCATTCTGTCAACACTGCGAATGAGCTCGGAAGTGGGGTTTTCCCTAGAGCTTCCAGAAATGAATGTAGCTCTGTCAGCACCTTGCTTATTGCCGTATGAGCCCCTGAGCACAGAGGTCAGTCCCGTCAAGACAGACCTCCGACCTGCAGAGCTGGGAGAGAGCGGATGGGTGTTGTGTTAAGTCCCGAACCTTGCGGCCCTGTGCTTTGGCAGCCCTAGCAAAGCATACAGACCGGGCACCGGCTCCGAGCACGCCCAGCGCACCTGCTGCCTCCGGGGCGCTGTGGCCAGTCCTTCCCACTGTTCGGCCAACCTGGACCCCGAAAGCAAAGGAAAGGAGCTCCGGCTGGTCTCAGCTGGCAAGGAATTTAGGAAGGCATATGAGACAACCCCCCAGAACGTCCAGAAAGCCTGAGAAGCAAAGCTTGGCAAGCTGAAGGCTTGGGAATATGAAGGAAGCAAGTGGCCAGCCCTCAGCCCAAATCAGACCCTGGAGCCAGCCTGCTGGGGAGACAGCACTGCCACGTTCAGGGCTGCTCTGCTCCCGCAGCCGCAGCTGACCTCAGCCACGCAGCGCTGCCGCCCCGGGCCAGGAGTCGGTCGGGTCAGAGGTGCCAGAGTGACCTCTTCCTCTTCCCTGCTTCTGTGGCCCTTTACTCGGGGACCTGAAATCCTGGGCAGATGTGGCTGCTTGCTCTGGCTCGGGTCGTAGGCTTCGAAGGTTCAGATGCTGGGAAGCCAAAAGATGACCCACAACGAGTGATAAATCATCCCGTGTCATCTTGTTAGATCCACCTAATGACCTAACAGGGGGCTTTTCTTTTCTTCATTTAACAGGTGAGGAAACTGAGTCCCCCCAGAGAGGTAAAGCTACTCGAACCCAGCCCACCTGAGCCTTGAGCACATCACCCGGGATGTCCCTGCTGTGACTTCAGCTGGGTGAGCATCACGGTTCAGATCCCTTCTGAGGAAAGATGGATCAGGTGGACACCGTTTAGTCCTCGGCTCAGGGGACTGTGGGGAGATGGAGGGAATGGGGTCCTGGGCATGACAGAACTTGATTTGGTGAGGTATGCTTTCTAACGTCTGCTCTGGGTCGCTGCCCTTAAGTTGCTATTTCCTGTGGTGCAGGCCTGCCCTCTGTCCACCTCACATGCCTACAAGGGATGTCTGAGGCTCTCCTCGTGAGACCGCCATGGGGAGAGCTCACCCTCCTCTGTCCTGCCCACCTCACCGGATATCAGCCCTCCACCCCCGCTCGCTGTCCTTCCCCACCTGGCCTTGCAAGGGAAGTGAGATGGAGTCCTGAGAATCCCACTCAGCCAGGATTGTGCCTGGCCCAACAGCACAATATCCCAGCGTTCGAGGAGTGTGGGATTCCCCCTGGTGTGTCCCGAGCTCTGGGCACCATCTAGCAACCTTAGTACAGTTCTCTCCTTCTGCCCTATATCCTTGTAGCTCTGAGCATGCCAACATCAGAAAGAACCAAAAACCTAACAACCACATCCTAAGAGATAGAGACTATTATTACCCTGATTTTACAAGAGGAATGACTGTGAAATGTAGAGGGTCAATGATAACAGGTGTTACCCAGACCACAGCCTGTAGGGTGTCCGAGCAGTGGGACTACAAGATGGTGGATGGGACCTGTGGTCCCAATGGGGTCTGTTGACCCACTTCCTATCCATCTCTCCTGGGTCTTTTGCTCATGTTGCTCATCCAATCCTAACAACCACACCCTAAGAGTTAGAGACTATCATTATCTTCATTTTACATTGAAAGAAGCTGAAGCATAGGAAGAGGCTAAGAAATTACTCAAGTTCATATTATTACTCAAGTTCAGATTTGAACCCCGGCAGTCAGACTCTGGGGTTTGCTTGCTTTAATGGCTAAGTCATACGCCTCCCAATCGACTGCTAACCTTTACTGCATCCTAAGGATATAGGATTGCCAGATTTTGCTAACCAAATACAGCATGTCCAATTCAATCTGAATTTCAGATAAACAACAATTTTTTAGTATAAGTGTTCCTGCAATATGGCCATGTGATAGGTGTACGAATTCTATTAAACATCTAGCCCATAGCGCCCAAAAGGTCTTGGTTCCTTCTCCAGAGGCAGAGACTATTGGCTGCCTACCCAACTTCTCTTACTATCACTGTCCTTCCTCAGTAACAAACTCCAATCTCCAGTGGGGCACATCATCCAGAACAACTTCCCTTACTGGGCCTGTATATCTTAGGGATGGCCAAGTGATTAAGTTATAGCAGATGAAATGTAATGGCAAATATTGTTTACTGTTTCAGCTTCCTTAAAACAGAGGGGACAAACCTCTTTCTTTCTGGTCTTTCACATTTCCTCCTTCATCTCGTCCGTAAGGTCGATGAAATGACTGGCACTCTGACATTCGTATTAGACCATGAAGTAACCTTGAGGACAAAAGCCATAGGATGGGGTCAGTGGAGCAGAAAGACAAATGTCTGTGTTCCTCATGACCAGGGATCCACCATCCTTGTCCTGGACTGCCTACCTCCAGACATCTTCTGTGTGCCTGTCCCTGTACTTCATTGCTGGTGTGCATCTGCTCTGTCCTATAAGCCAAACATTGTGCTGGGTTCTGGAAGTACAAGAATGACATCATGAAGCTCACGACTTCTCAGTTTTTCTTTATTTAAAATTTAGATAAGAGTGAGGAAAAATTACCCTACCCAGTTACTCAAGTCAGCCTTCATTTCACTTGATTTCATGTCCATCCTACCTTCCATTCAAGCTCAGAGACTCTTGTAAGTCATTCCTCTAGGCTCACAGCATATTGTCCCAGGTAGTGCCTGCAAAGACTGTCTTGCTTTGTTTCCCCTGCTTTTCCTAACACCCACGACCTCCTCTCTTCCTACCACTGCACTCCCTCTAACTCCATCCTCAAATAGGGGTGTGTCCTTGTACAATAGTACCGGCGTATGTGTTCCTAATTTTCACAAATGGCATTATGCTACAAATCTTATTCTTCCCTTATTTTCTCACCCAATGCTATGGCTTTTAAAAACACAAATGTTATTACTAATAATAAAGCTGCTGAGTGAAGTTGAAGATTTCTTTGCAAAATTGTTTTGGATTGTTGTTGTGGTTCTTAGAATAAAGCCCACCCAGGATAAACAGGACATTGTGTTTAGAAACTTGCTTTCAATTTCGAGGTATGTGTCCTCCACCTTTTTGGTTCATTCCTTGACTATGTAAAACACATCATTGAAAAGACAAAAGTAAATTACAAAGTCCACCCGGAGATATCTTCCTTCCATCCCTCCCCCTCAATCCTATTTTCTGGCTCCCATAGCCATTAAGAGTAACTGTTATTAATATTGATTTCTGGTTTTCTTTGTGGTGACCATTTTTGGCAAAAAGCGACACATCTACATATATATGTATGCATATTCTTATTTCATTTATTATATGAAATGTAGTGCACGTGTAAACAGCATTCTAGGCTTGTTTTTCTTTCACTTAACGATATATCCTGGAGTTACTTCAAATTGGTATATAGAGATCTTCTTCATTCTTTTTACAGTTGCCTGGTGCTCCACTGGGACAAAGCACGAAAGTTTCTTCCACTGGTTTCCTGTTGTTGGAAAATTAATTTGCTTCCGTTCTATTTATTTGTATAGGGTCTTCCCATGCATTTCTGGCTGCTTGCCTGTTTTGCATGTTAATACTGTGGTGAAATCTCTTCACATTGCTCTGGGGATGTCTAGTTTCTTGCTTCTTTTTGCACCATTGCTTCCCACAGATTGTATTCATTACATTTAATTTTGCTTTTTCCCCCTGGTGTCACCCATTACCATAAACCAGAATTTCTCTGGGATATATGTTTGCAGCGGGACTTGCACACATTCCATTTCACTGAGGACTGGTGGGTTGCTCCCTGAAGTGTTCGTAATCCTTTACCTTTTCACCAACACACCATAGAGTTTTCCTTTACAGATTTACTCATTTTACAGATAAGGCAACAAGTCCTAGATAGGGTCACAAAGTTTTCCAGTAAGAGTCAGGATTTGAACCCTGGGCCTTTCCGTCCATGTTAATCATTGTTGACTAATGTGATATACTTTTCTATGCAAATGAATTAATTCAGCCAATGTTTATGGAATGCTTACTGCATGGCAAGAAATGTGCTGGGCACTGGAGATAAAAAGGAGGTTATAGTCTTCCCATAGAGGGGAGATCAGTAAATAGGCAAAACAGTCAGGATTTTTTTAAAAAAAATATTTTATTTATTTATTCATGAGAGAGAGAGAGGCAGAGACACAGGCAGAGGGAGAAGCAGGCTCCACGCAGGGAGCCTGACATGGGACTCGATCCCGGGACTCCAGGATCACACCCTGGGCCAAAGGCAGGCACTAAACCACTGAGTCACCCAGGGATCCCCAACAGTCAGGATTTATAGTTCCTGTCTACAGATGTGCACATCATGTCCTGTGGATGGTCTGGGTGAAATGGACATCCAGCCTTTCTTCCTACCCTTGCCAGAGTCTGGTCAGGATGTAGGAGGCTGTGTTTCTGCTCTTTTGCCTTTTCCAGAGCCACCTGCTGGTCACGTGATCATCTAATGAGGCTCTACGGGAACGTTTCCATTGCTAGAGAGGTTGGCCAACTGGTTGGCCATAGTAAGAAGTTCATTGGAAAGTTCAATCCACATGCAATTAGAAAAAAGAAGTACATTCGTATGCGCACATCTTCCTCTGACTGTGTTCTCAGGACTATGCATTTAGGACAATTGAATTTTTCATTTTATGGTTTTGTCCAAGTTGACTCACATAATTTCCCACCTTCATGAGAAGCAACAAGATCAGACTGGAGCAGGCAGGTCTCACACTTTTTAGGGCCAGAGCTCTTTTTTTCCTGATTCCTTTCCCTCCCATGTTTTGAAAGATACTGTCTTCTGGGCTCTTTGTTAAGTAGTTATCAATTTTCTTTCCAGCTATCTATGATTCAGATTTAGAAATACTTATATTTATATAAATATTATATAATTAAATCACATTTTTAGAAATTCTTGTGATGACCCTGATAGCCAAACAGGGCGTCTATTCAGCATCTGGTAAGCTATTGGCATACCAGGACACCAGATATGGGGCACCCAGACCTTAATGACATCTAACACTTTTCTGGCTCCATATTTCTCATTCTATCTATCGATCTATCTATCTATCTATCTATCTATCTATCTATCTATCTATCTATCATCTATCTATGCTTATGTCTCAGGAATTTCTTAGATGTCACCTATGACTATTATCAAATAAATTCAGCACTTCGTTGATGAAATCTCAAACAAAATCTAAGCATGGAATCATTGTTAAAAGTTTGGGCTGTGAAGTCAGACTACCTATGTTTGAATCCCAGACATATCCTTTGCCCCTCGCTGGCTGTGTGACCTCTGCCAGGTTACTTGACTTCTCTATACCTCTGTTTAACCATCTGTGATTTGTGTCTAATATTTTTTCCCTCTTACAAGGCTGTTGTGAGGATTATAAAAGATAATAAGTGAAAAGTGCCTGGGAACATCCAATACACACTGATGTTGATGATGATATATGATGGTGATGATGATGATAGTGATGGTGACAATGACAATCCGTTTTTTAAAAATTTTTTTCGTGTTTTTGTCAATAGAAGCATAGTATACTCATTCATTGATTATGGAAGTTACATAAGTTATTGATCAGTAACTGGCCCACAGTACTCATTAATTTAATAGATATTAATTAATGAAAGATAATTCCATTGGGAGAAAATATCACTTATTTCATTTTTATCTTCCACACAGTTCTCTTTCTGTGTTTGTTTCCTATAGAGTATAGCATATTAGAAGAGTAGCTGTTAGCATAATTTAATTTATACGCAAATGTGTGTGTCTATATATATGTATATGTATGGGGTGGAGGCATGCATAAAAGTTTGTTACTGACGGTGTGTGCAGGCAAAATAGTTTGGGAACTACTGGCTCTCTGGATAAAGTCTGGCCCCTGAGCACATTCCCAATTGACATTTTTAGTCTTATTTAGTGTTTAATCTAACAAATTGCATCTAGCATTCCTTTTTTTCAATAAAGATTAACTCATTAATTAATTTTTAAAAAGATTTTATTTATTTCTTTGAGAGAGAGAGCAATGGCGGGGGGACAGAGGAAGAAGCAGACTCTCCACTGACCAGGGGGCCCAATGCAGGCCTCCATCCCAGGACTTGAGATCGTGACCTGAGCGGAAGGCAGATGCTTAACTGACTGAGCCCCCAGGGGCCCTGTGTCAAGTATTCCTATTATTTGCTTCCACATCTCTGTGCTGATACTTAAGATGTGTCTTCTTTCCTGTGATAGTTGTTTCTCACTATGTGCTTGGTTGGTTCCTACTTAGTTGGACAATGACGATGCTTTAGAAGCTTTGTTGTATTTTTTTTACCCGTGTTGCTGTTCTCATCACTATCATGTAATTTGCATTTCTAAGCTGTCCATTAAACTTTCCAAACCTCACACCATTTGTGTCTTTGAAAATTGCGGGGTGTTTGGGTTACACATTTCACTGCCAAGGTTACTCTAAGTGGAATGAACATTCATGGCTTTGGTCTAGATCAGTGATTTTCAACAGGGATGGTTTCTGCCCCAGGGGACATTTTTCAAGGTCTGGAGACATTTTGGTTGTCACCGTTCTAGGGGAGCTTCTGATATCCAGGAGGTGGAGGCCAGGGATATGCTAAACATCCAATGCACAGGAAGCCTCTATAATAAAGAATCATCTGGCCCCAAATGTTAATTGTGCCAAAGTTAAGAAATCCTGACTTAGATGTGACTAAGGAAAGAAGTCATTGGATCTACTCTGGGGCCTGGGAAGGGGTGAGACCTTTCCTTCAATGCCCCGAGGATGGCAGACCTTAGTGTGGCAGATAGTGTTTGGTCGGCAGCCAGAGGCTCCAGGATCAGAGATGCTTCACAGGCTCTATGCGACAAGGAGCTGTAGAGAGGGACCTGTGCTCCCTTTGCTTTCTATGACACAGACTTAACTTAAGCCTCCTTAGGACCTTCAGTTCAGGCCTTGTCACCAAGGTGGGATTCCTATGAGCTTTCAGATACTGAGTAGCTACTGTGTGCCAGGCATGGTTTCAAGCACTTAGAATCCATTATTAAATTAAATGATTTATTAATTGAAACCTTCAGTAAGAGGTGACATCTTAAACTGGCATCATCAAAATAAAGATAACTTATTTATTTGCATTGGAAAATCTTGTGCTTCAATTATGGCTAGATCCAGGAGTTCAGAAAATGTTATATGAAGTCCTGGTCTTATTTTCTCCATCCCTTGGATCTGCTTCTCAATCATGCTGCCTGTTGTGACAAACTGTCTTCCAGCAGCTCTGGTTTTATAATCCACCCACTTCAAAATCAGAAGATGTTCCCACTTCTTAAGAGTTTTAATGAAAGTCTCAGAATGAGAATACATTCATGTGTCTGCTTCTGAGCAACCCACCTTGGCTATGAGCGCCATTTCATGCTCAGACTGTTCAGGTCTCTGTCAAAGGCCCACCTTGGGCCTGAGGGTGAGATCAGCTCTAGCACACAGCCTGAGAGTGGGGGCGAGTGGTTTTGCAAGGAAAATCAGGAGCTTCTTTCTAGAAGAGGGGCACAAATGCTGGGAGGCAGAACAGATGCCTCACTCATTTCACAGAGGAGGAAACTGAGGTTTAGACCAACAGGTTAAATCACTTGCTTAAGTTACAGCTGGTAAGTAATGCCACCAGCCTCTGACCCAGATCTTGAACCCCAAAGTGCCCGCCCCTCTGCCTACATGTAACTGAGGCATGCCACCTTGTGTTCTCTGCTCATCACACTCTTTGACTACTCCTGACTTAGAGGTCCTTTTATTTCTAGGATGTCTGTATCTTTGTACAAATCATATTCTTCTCCCCCTACCCTTATTAATAGGGCTTCTTGGCCTATGGACCTCCTTACCCTTCACTACCGTGTTTCCCCAGGTTTTCACAGTAGCTTAGGGAGGGAAGCAGAGCTAAGATTACTGACTGTTACTGTTGTGGCAGCCACTGCACCGGGGACCTGAGTAGAGGCCCACGGATGACGGTGGCAACAGTGGCTGCCTCGTGATGGCATCACACTCTGCAAGATTAATTGTGCCCCTTTGCTATTTGTTCCTCAGAAAGCAGCACGAGGTGAGCTAGCTGTGGGTCAGATGGTGGACTCATAGGTGTCCTGACACCAGCCCTGCAATAGGTAATTTACCCACTAGCCCTAGGTAGCTCAGGGCCACGCACACTGTGAGGTCAGAGCCTGCCACGAGGTAGGAGAATGGAACAGAGGTTGCATCTGAGCAATGTGACCCTAAGAAGTAGGAGGGAAGGCAAGGGAAAGGGGCTGCCTTTCAACCTCTCCAAGCATGTTGTCACCCCTTCTGCCCTGAAGGGAGGAGTGACAGGGGTCCAGGGAGGCTGAGAGTGTTCCTAGGGGAATCCTGCAGAAATGGAAGGATACATCGGGGCTGCTTGTTGGTGCAGGGTCCCGGGTTCTGGGAGTCAGTAGGCTCTAGGGAGGCTGCCTTGCTCTGGCCCTCTGATTGTTCATGTACCTCGGATGTGTGAGGGAAGAACAGGGAAATGAGAAGAGACAGACCCTTGGGGAGGTGAGGAGAGGGGACAAGGGGGAACCCACAGGTCACTGGCACCACTAAGATCCTGTCCTTGGACCAAGCACGATGTTGTGGTGAGCTACATGGGCTTTGGAGTCCAACACGTGCATTTAAATTCTAGCTCTACCATTTACTGTGGGAGAAAAAACACACCCTGTGATGTCTTAGGTCATATTGTTGTCCTCTCGAGTGTGGTGGCAGTCAGTGCATCAACTTTGGGTGGTTAGCATGAGGATTTAAAGAGACGCTGTCTGTAAAAGGCCTAGAACACAATAGGTGGTCAATGAAGCTATGAGCAAAATCCAATATCCAGTCATGGTCTACAAGCCATGCTCAGACTGTTCAGGTCTTTGTCAAAGAGAATCCGTTAGAATCCATTATTAAATTTAATGATTTAATTGTGTTCCTACACAATTAAATTGTGTTCCTACACAATCTGGCCCTTAGTATGTCCACCATCCCATCTTTTCCCCTTTCCTAACAGTTTATTGCACATTCTGCAAGCACACCAATCTTCTTTTGGCTCTTTGAACATGCCAAGCCCCTTCCTACCTCAGGGCCTTTGCATATGCTGTTCCCTCTGCATTGGGAACTCTCCTAATGGATTTTTGGCCCCATGGCCCCTTATTACCTCCAAGGGTACATCCTCTCTTCTCCTCATTGAGGCGGACTCATAGGTGTCCTGACACCAGCCCTGCAATAGGTAACCAAGCTCAACCAAGCTCTTCTCTAGCACATCACCTTGTTTTATCTCTTCTCTAGGGTTTATCATCATCTGGAATTTTCTAAAAGCTCGTTATGGCCTCTTTCATGAGCATGGGAATTCCACTAGGGCAGAATGCTCCTCTGTGCCACTCAAGCTGCAGCTCTTGTGGTGCTGAGCACAGCATCGGTGCTCAATCAAATCTACAGAAGAGGATGCTGCTGCTGAAAATGGCAGTGACATTGGTGGTGGTGAAGAGGGCTCATTAACCGCCTCCTTCCTTCCCAGGCTCAGAGGTTTTTTTTTCCTTTCTGACCCATCTCAGCTTCAGAACCTCTCCCTGGATCTTGCAGGCATCTTGAGGATAACAGGGAGTGCCGGCCCATAGGGTGCCTCCTTCCGCTCAGCCCTTGGAAGGAAGGCAGGGCCTGGGAGATGATGACGTGAAGCAGTGGCATTTGCTTGGCCTGAGGCCTGAGACTCAGGAGTGAATTTGTAGAATGCTCTCCAGTTATTACTACTTGTTATTGAACATTTACGTATCTTTCCACATTGGCCAGGGTCATTGACAATGCCTTTTATCGAATTTGCAAAGAGCCTTACAAATGTTTTTTATTGGCTATTACTAACCTGGCAGGGGTTTACCTGCATCAGGAGATGGAACATTTGCGTTCTGTGGGACTGGAATGCTTTTCATTCTCAGAGGTTTGGGTTCATCTCTTCCGCTGGTTGTAGAAACATCAACAAACAGAATGTCAAGGGCAATGTTGGACCTTTCCCCCGGGTTAGGGGTACAGAGCGTCTGATACGGGGCATAACCATTCAGAATCAACCAAATGGGCTCTGCAGGGTCCCAGCTTCGGTGGCCTCATTGGCATCCCCACGGGGTCATCGCTTATGCTCTCAGCACATATTGTCACCACCCGTGGTGTAGCCTCTGTCACCTGGCTTTGCTGTGAGGTTTTTGAGGGCAGGGGCTACATCTGAATCATCTTGGGTCTCTTTAACACAGGACCTGGTGTGTAGGTCCTTCATAAATATTTCATAAATATTTCTAATGCATATGTAGAATAAACATAAGTGAGTTAACACTTGAAGCCTTGCTAGTGTAGACACACACACCACACACAAGGGAAGCAATCAGCAACAGTCAGGTCACCTACTGGCAGAGGATACTTAGCGTGTCCTTCTATTTGTGGGCTGTGGTCCAGGAGCCCTTCTGCTTTGAACTTGCAGCCTCCCTCTGCGGCCTCCCTCCAGCCCGAGAATGGGAAGAAGAGTTAAGCTCTGCTGATGGCAAACTTGCAGGTCTCTCTCCCTGCACCAAACCCCAAGCTCAGGTCACTGGGATGGAAATGTTCTTTCGTTAACTGGCTGTTGATCAACTCCTTGTATATCACTGTGTTGCAATATAATTTTAGGAATGTCGAAAGACACGATATTTCTAAAATAATAAAAATATTCTCCCAAATGAATTATACAAGTAACACGTGCTTCTTGTAGAACAGTCAATAAATATAAAGCAAAAGAAGAAAATAGAAAGCACCTGTAAGCCCACCATCCCGAATGAGTAGCTGTTATCTAGTATATATATATATATTCTCCCTGACATCCTATATATAATTTATACAAGTGATCTTTGATTCCAAATATGGAATCAAGCTGTACTACTAATTATAATCGCTAATATTTACAGAGGACCTTCCACATGCAGGCATTATTCTAATGTCTTTGTATGTTCGAGCTTGCTCAATCCTCAAATCTATGAGGGAGGTATGAATATGATCATCCCCAATTTAGGGATGGGGAGACTGAGTCACAGAAAAGTTAATAAGGTGGCCCATAAGGGATGGAGCCAGCATTTGAATCTTGCCAGCTTGACCCCAGAATATTTTCATTTAACAAGAGATGGGAATATCTTGCCATATTCATATTTTGTTCATAGCTATGGCTACAAAGTTTTCTACTGTGCTGCAGTTCATTTAACCCAAGGGGTAGACAGGTTTCAACTTGTGCCAAATTAAACAAAATGGAGGGAAAAGAAGCTCACAATCTGTTTCATTGCAAAATTTGAAAATGAGCTCAGATGTCCTGGTGTTAGATTGCCAGGGCTGCCCTAACAAGATAACACCCAGAGAATGGCTTAGACAATGACGTTGGCTGTCTCCCTGTCCTGGAGGCCACACATCCAAAATCAAGGTGTCAGCAGGGCTGGCCCTTCAGAGGGCCATGAGGGAAGGACCAACCCCAGACTCTCCCTGGCTTGTGGATGGCCACCTTCTCCCTGTGTCTCTTCCTATCATCATCCCTCTCCTGTGTCCATCTCTGGACCTCCCTTTTTATAAGGACTTCAGTTATATTGAGTCCACCCTGATGATCTCATTTTACCTTGATTGCCTCTGTAAAGACTATTTCAATCCATAACAGTTCCCGATCACCACCATAAGGACATTAGTCCAGATAATTTTTTTAAAAGTTTATTTACTTGTCTGTTTGCTGCTTTCAGAGGCAGGATTTAGTGATTCATCAGTTGCATATAACACCTGGTGCTCATTCAATCTCCTGCCCTCCCTAACGCCCATCACCCAGCTATCCCTTGCCCCCACCTCCACTCCAGCAATCCTGTTTGTTTTCAAATCATTTCTTTTTTATTTTTCTTGATGAAACTAGTGATGTGTTACAATTATAACCTGCTGTGCCAAAAAATTATGAAATATACTAAGGACATAGAAAATCAGCTGATACTTCATAAATTCATATACAGCGGGATTTCTAGGTCAAGGAATAAGAATATTTTTAAGACCTTTGATATTCGTTGCAAAATTTCCACTCAAAAGACTGACCCATATGGTCTTAGCTGAGGCAACAGTATTCTTCTAGGACCAGGGTTCTGTTTTATTATCTTTGTTTCCTAGGCCATGCCTGGCACCTATTAGATATGTGATACATATTTCAGTGTAAAACACAGTTATACTATTGTGTTTCATTAGGTGTATAAATAGGTATATATTGCACGGGACACTCATGCTGAACAATCGTTCATTTGTCTGAAACCCAAGTTTAACCAAGTATCCTGTGTTTTTATGTGTTAAATTTGGCAAGCCTATTCATTTGTACAGAGGAAATAACAGCAACCCCCTTTCTCATAATCGTGATATGATCACCATGATTACTCATGGCATTCACCAGCCCAGTGGCTGGCATGGAGTGGGACCTCTATAAAAGTTAACTGAAATAGCAATTCATATCTTTCAACACTTGCCATTGCAGGCAGTCATCACTTATTTGAGCACCTACAAAGTCTTGGGCATCTTATAGACATTACTTCTAATCTTCACAACCAAGGTCAGTATCATGATTTAGAGCTAAGGGAACTAAGACTTTAGAGGCTTGTGAATTTATCATCCCAGATCATGTGGCAATGTGAGTTGAATCCAGGCTGCGTGGTTGCTAAGCTCTGCTCCAGGCTGCCTTGAAACTGCCGAGGGGACCGGAGGCAGGTGCAATCCTGGTGGTAGTCATCCTTTTGTTCAACACATATTTACTGAGCTGCTACTCTGTGTTCTGGCAGAGAATACAATAGAGAACAAAGCAAAATTCCTGTACCTTTGATGTTTTCATTTTAATCAGAAAGAGACAATAAATAAGCAAATACATTACATAGTTTTGAATATTGCAAAATGAAATAAAGAAAATCAAAGTCAAAGAACTATAGGGGGAGGCTGGGCTCTTGTGGGGCAGAGGAGGGGATCTCTGAGTGAGGGTGATGATGGGAAGAATCAGCCAGCGAGAGGCTAACAAACAGCAGTGCAAAGGTTCTGAGGCCGGAAAAAGATTGGAAGGTGTGGGTTTTGGTGTTCATAAAACAGAAAGAGGCTGGGCATGGCAGGTGAGGGAAAAACTGTGGGAGATGAGGTTGGAGATGTCGGCAGGTCCAGACTGTGAGGGACTCTGTAAGCATGGAGGCCAGAGCCCAGTAGGCATGGTCCTCCTCACCTTCCTGGCCACACAGCTAGACTACATTTCCCAGCCTTCCTTGCAGTCAGATGTGGTCATGTGACTGAGTTCTAGCCAATGGCACCTCCAGTGGCCCAGGGCTTGCTGCTCTTTCTCCAGCATGGTGACCTTAGAAGTTAGAGAAGGTGGAGCCATAGTTGGCAGGAGCCTGAACCTTTGAATCACTATTTGGGTGTCAGCTGCCCATTTCTCAGGATCCTCGTTAGGACTTCAGGTGCTATCTTAGGCTGTCTGGGATGCTACAATGAAGACCTTTCTGTGTGGCTTTGTAACAAAGACTTTTATTTCTCAGTGTCCTGGAGGCTGGGAAGTCCAAGGTCAAGTGCTAGCTGTCTTGCAGACAGCCGCCTTCTTGCTGGATCCTCTTGTGGCAGAGAGAGAGCTCTAGTCTCTTTTTCTTAGAAGTAACCTATCCCATAATGAGGGTTCCATCCTCATGACCTCATCCTAATTACCTTCCAACATTGCACTGGTGATTATAGCTTCAACATATGACTTTGGGGGGTACACAAACATTCAGTCCAAAGCATATATGCAAGAAGTAAACTTCTATTGGGTTTGGCCACTGAGATTTGGAGATGGGCCATGTCAATAGCTACACACCCAGGTAGCGATCATTTTTTCCCCCTTTGAAGGCATGGGATCCCAGGAGAAGATTTTTAGCAGGAGCACAAGACCACTTGATTTAAATTGTGGCTGATTTACTGTTTCGGACAGAGTAGTCTGTTAGCTGACTCCGTGAGGGTGAGGTTAATTAAAGGAGTGAGAATGTCCTTTGTCAGTGCATGTGTGAATCTCATTCTATTTTTGTAACCAGGAGGCTATTTGGCCACTTCCAGAGACATCACTGGGCAGACAGTGGGCAACGCTGTGCAAACCATCTATCTTACTGGGCAAATGTTTGGTCCCAAGCATCCAGCTTCCTGGTGGTCAGTCCTACTGGCTCCTTCAGACAGAAAGCGTAGCTCCACCTCACGGGCTTTGCAGCCCATTGCTTTCTTCTCCCACTTCACCTCAATGAACAGTGTCTTGTCTCCCCAGTTTCTGAGACCCCCAAACTTAGGAGTTGCTCAAATGTCTTGATGGCTGACAATGCCCCGATGATGTGACCAGTTTGTTGTTGTTGTTGTGAAGGTTTTTCTTACTTATTAGAGAAAGAGCATGAGCGAGAGAGAGAGGGTACATGTGCACAGAGGCCGGGGGAGGGGCTGCAGGAGGAAGGAGCAGCAGACTCCCTGCTGAGCTGGGATTCCCAATTCAGGGCTCAGTCTCAGGACCCTGGGATCATGACTTAAGCCAAAGGCAGATGCTTAACCAGCTGAGCCACTCAGGCACCCCTGGACCACTTTCTACTCTTGCCCTTTCCCACTTTGCCTCGGGGCCCTCTGTCCTCTGTCACCCAGTGCCAGTCACACTGGTCTTCTTTCTGTTCCTCAGACCAAAAGCCAGCCTGTCATGGCTTTGGGGTCTTGGCACAACCTTTCCTTCTGCCTGGGGTACTCTTGCTCCAAGCCCTTTGCACAGCTACCTCTCCTCCTCCTTCAGGTTAAGGGATCGCTCCAAATATCATTCCTCAGAGAAGATGTCATGCCTGCCCCAGTAAGGTTGCCCTCTCATGGCCCTCAAGTCACACTCTTATCTTCACATTTCACCACCTTCTTGACACTCATTGGTGTCTAAGGCAGAGCCCTGGAAACAGGCCATGGTAACTGGTGACTGAATAGAAGGCAGCGTTTAGGGAACTGTGGTGGGAGCTCTCGTCAGACCCTGGTGCCTAAGGCAGGTTGGGGTGGGGAGCCTGTGTGGGAGGGGCCGGAACAGAGTCAGGCTGTAAGCTGTCCCAGCTTCCACACTGTCCAGGGAGTGGGGGAGGCTGAGATGCACCCAGACCGTCCGAGGGACTACGGGATGTCATTGCTGGAGCAGCAGAAAAAGAATGTCTCATGCTACCTGGTGGCTAGGAGGGGATATCGGTGAGCACACATGAGCTGCCCCTACCCCCCCACTGAGGACTTTCATAACTCTCTTAGAGGGGCTTTTGATGGTAGTTGGAGCTTCCCCAACTGTGTGGGGGTAGAGCCAGAGAAACTCTGTTCTTGGTACTAGGAAGGGGAGAAAATTGTGGCTGAAATTACATCCCTTCTTGTTTAAGGGAGCTGGATCTGGTTAACTGGACTAAGGCAGCAAGAGCTGTAGAGAATGCTGATTGCACTCAGTTCTCCACGGTGGGGAAAGGCCGACCTCACAGGACATTCCTGTGGGCCTGTTATAAAGGGTCATCCTTGCCAGTGAGGGACTTTTGGTCTTATCGGTCTTCTGGCTGCGTCAGTCCAGGAACATTTGGGGTGGGGAGGTGTTGGGTATGTGCTGTGCTGTGGGGAGGAATCTATTCCAGCCAAGTAGGAGCTGGATGCTTTGAGCTAGACAGCCTTTTAGGAGAAACTACTTCTCCTATCCTCATGCTTCTATGAGGAAATTTTACCCCACTTTCCAGGTGGTGAAAAGTAGTAGGAAATAATGCATTTCCTCCCTTTTGTTCACTGAATCTTCCCCCAAGGGAGGAAGAAGGCATAATCTGATTAGCCGAACCAGGAGAAGGAATTGAGTATGTATGCTCACCTTTCCTTTCTCATTTTATGATGGCCTGTCTGTAGGATAGAAGCTATCTCCCAGAGCCCCTTGTACAGCTGCTCCGGTTGTGCACTGCAAAACTCCATGGGGTCTCATTTGTATAAAAGGAGCAAATGGCACCTCCTAGTTGAGCAGGGTACCCTGCATTCTCTTCCAATTCCAGTCCTCAATGGTCAGGTCCCAGAGGCAGATTTGGAAGTCCATTTTTCACTGTCCCAGTATAGGACTCTGTGGTAGGCAGGATACTGACTTCACACTCCCAGAGATATACACACATCCCAATTCCAGAAGCTCTGAATATATTACCTTACATGGCAAACGGAACTTTGCAGATATGATTAAGCTAAGGATTTTGAGACAAGAAGCTCACCCTGGATTCTCTGGGCAGGCCCAGTGGAATTGTGGCATCCATATAAGAGGGAAAGTGATGTGATAAGGAAAGACAGAGACGAGAACGCGTGATGCTGCTAGCTGCGAGACGGTGGAAGGGTCCAGGGGCCAAGGAATGAGGATTCTCCCCTGGAGCTTCCAGAAGGGATGCAGCCCTGTGGCACCCTGCTTTTAGCCTAGTGAAATAAATATGTGTTGAGTTTCCAACAACCAGGACTATAAGGTAATACAGATGTGTTGCTTTAAGTCACTACAGTTTGGTACTTTATGACAGCAGTGACAGGAAACAAATATAGACTCAGTTGGTATTAGGCTGTGATTCCCCTTCTTGCTGCCAGGGTCCCTGGCTCTTCTCCCGGCAGGTGTGCTCCAAGCTCTAGAGCTCTGTAGTCCCAAACAGTAACCAGTAGCCATATGTGGCACTGAGAATTGAAATCAGGCACAAATTTAAAATTTACTTCCTCAGTTGTGCTAGCCACCCTTCAATGGCTCAACAGCCACAGGTGGCTTGTAGTTGCCTCATGGGCACAGCAGATATTCTCTTCATCACCAAAAGTTCTACTGGATGGCACTGGCATGAGCTTTGGGAAAGGTGATGGAAACCAGTTCGCCGGGGGTATCAGCCGTGTTGTCCATTCAGGCAACTCACTAATAGAGCCGCTGGTCTACCTCCCACCAGACTCCTGCATCTGTATCTCTAGGTGTATTTAGCCCCGGGGGCAGCGGGGCCCAGGTGAGATTGATCCTGTTAAGTCCCACGGCAACCAGCAAGGACAGCGGTGTAGTAGAATGAAGCCTGACCCCTCATTCCCTTCCCCAGGCGGCCCAATTCTCTCCTCTAGACTTCTAAGTATCTTGATAGCCTCAAGGTCAGTTTTGTATTGAGGCTAACCTCTCTGCACCATGTAAATCCAGACCCAACGTCCAGCTCCTTCCTTGATTTCAGTGCAAACAATCTCCCCACACCAGGTGTTTGAGAGGCAGTCTAAAGCAGTGGTTAAGGGAGCAGACGCTGATGTCAGACTGGCCAGGCTTTGGGAACTTACCTGACTTCTCTGCGCCATAGCTTCCTCATCTGGAAAATTGGGATTATGAGTCATCGTGCGGGGCTGAATGGGTTAATCTGTGGAAATTTTTAAGAGTTGCTGGCACCTAGTAAGCCCATAAAAGGGCGTAGCTAATATTCATAGGTATTTTGGGCTTTACTGACAATATCAGGTTCACAGAGAGAAAGGAGATTGTATGCCCTGCTGTAAATAATTCAAACACGCAATTGTCCATTCCTCGTCTTTAGCATCTGCTTAGCTGCTGCCGCTGCTGGTTCTGATTAGCCCTCACTGACCGTAGTACCTGTCTCCTGGTCTTTGCCTCTTCTTTTCTTCCTTTTCTTTGGCTGAAGTGGGGGTTTTGACAGGATGTAGCAGGGTAGAGAGTTTTATAATACAAGTCTCTGGCTGCTATTTTACAAGGAGGGCTTTTTTTTTTCAGTCCAAATTTATTACAGTTCATGTTTTATGCCAGGAGCGTTTGAGGCTAAAATCACTGTTATCTATTTCAGAGGAAGTGGGAGATGGGTGCTTCCAGACACAGTCTGTGAGCAATCGGCTGCGGCTGTGAGTCAGGAATTCCTGGTGCCCTTTCTGCAGGGTCTAGCCTGGGGGCTGTGCTGAGCTGGCTTAAGGTTGATTCCGGGGTGTTGTCTAAGCCCAGTGCCAGCATCATTCTGAGAGAGAAAACAAAAGGACCTTGAGTGGGGAACATGGGGGAACTCTGAGTCAAAAAGATCCAGGTCCTCCCCTGGACCCTCTCCCCACCCGCCCGTTCGGTGACCTTGAGTAAGTTAGTTCACCTCTCTGGGCCTCTGTTTCCTTACATGCAAATCAGTAACAATAGTTATATTATGAGGCTGCTGCTGTGGATCCTCTTGCTGGTGTATTTAAAAGGCAACAGTGCATTTAAAAAGCCTGGTATACAGAAGGTGCTCAATAAACAGTGGTTATAATTTCTCTTATTCAGTGCTCATAACATTATTATGAGGTGATGCTGTTGCCTGATTTTGACTGAGCCAATTGCCACAGGTGACAAAGCTCAGCTACATGAGAGCCAGGACAACAGCCTGCCTGATTCCAAATGTTAGGATTTTCTTTGTCTCTTACCTATGACACGAAGGAAACTCATGAATCCCTTCTCTTTGTAAAAACTGAACAATTCAGAAGCTTATAGGCTAGAAAGTGAAGTTCATCCCTCACCCACTGACCCCATCGTCCTCCTCAGAGATAACCACCACAAGCAGTTCATTACAGATGGGTTTAGTTCGTTTCCCATGAAGTCTTATAATAAGTTGCACGTGCATTTTTTCAACACGAATGGGATCCATCTGTCTATGTGGCCAGTTCTGGACCCTTAGCTCCGTGTCTTAGAAATTTTTACCAAAACTCCATGTCCAGCTTTGCATCTTTTTTGGTAACCACTATTTAAGATTCCATACATAGAATGGCTGTATAGTAAATGGTGTAATCACCTTTATTAATGATTTTTCTGTTGAAAGCACTTTGGATTGTTGGTAGCATTTCACATTTGAACTTTCACTTGGGGTCCATTTGATAAAACTTTCAATACTGATTGAGCATTGAACATCTGTCAGTGTTCTGCAGCTCTGAATTTTGCATCTTGCTTAGGAAGACCTCCTCGTCTCAAGCTTGTAAGAACATTCTCGCAGGTTCTCTCCTACTCTACTAAAACCTCATCGCGCTAGAAGTGGGGCCTGAAGTATTATCATTCAAAATGTGGGCTCAGTGTTATTGCGCTGAAGGGCAGAACTTGTTGGAAACGTTATCTGAATTCATTTGCTATAGGACATACTCTGCAGTTTGGGTTTTTTTTTTTTTTTTTAAGTTTTATTTTAAATTCCAGTTAGTGAACATACAGTTTCAGGTGTACAAAATAGTGATTCAACACCTCCATATGTCACGCGGCTCATCACAAGTGCCTTCCTGAATCCCATCACCTGTTTCACCCATCCCCCCCCCCAGCCACCTCCTCCCTGGGGACCATCAGTTCATTCTCTACAGTTAAGAGAAGGTTTCTTGGTTTGGGTTTTTATGTTGAAGCTTCATACATCTGGGATCTATTGTTTTGAATGATGTTGAGCAGGATCTAATTTTATTTTTCCCCTTGTGAACTGAAGGGTTGTGTCAGTGCCACATATTGGATGGTTTTTCCTTTCGTCTTTCTGATTTAAACTGTCACCTTTATCATTACAATTTGTCCCTCTATGTGAGTCTGTCTCTGGAATCTCCTGTTCCATTAATATATTTATAGGCTCGATCATGTTCATCCATCTATTTTGCTCTATTTCTCTGTAGTTGAGCCAATACTACATTGGCAAAGAATGCATATTCAAATAATACAATAAATATTTTTGAATGTTAATAGAGTGAATTACAATAATAGATGTCTTCATGATTCTTGTATTTCTGAGGTTAGAATGCTGGGTCTGATCCATTAATATTCATTAGGAATTTATGATCTATTTTGATGAATATGGACTATGGTTTTTTATTTGTGTGCTCTCCTTGTTTAGCTTTTGGCACAAGTGAATCCATAGTCTTTCCTACCTCCTCTCGGTTGCATTTCCACATATGTTAGTGACAGATTTTATTCTGGCTGTCATGACAGATCTGCATCTTTGCAGCATCAGTGAGAGGTTGTAAGTAAGAAAAACTCAGATCTTCATCCTGGATGAAATCACTGGAATCTGGGGGGGGGTGTCAGAAAGGCATTTATAGGCTCAGTGACTCTGCTCAATGGAAGAACACTGGCATTGGTTTTATGAACTTGACTAAAAAATATGCCAGGGTTCTAAACTCTAGCAGAGGTGTCTTTCTGTTACATGTTTTCATGGATGTTTGCATGTGTGCTTGTGATGAGCCTCTATGCATGAGCGTATGGCGTATTATGTATATGCGTGCCAACACGTGAGCGAGGCTATGCCCACATGTAGATGCATATGTGTAAGAATGTGTGTTGAAGAAATTTTTGCCTCTATCCAGGCTGGTTAGGCAGGATGCCACAGGATTGCTTAAGTCTTTCTTCATGGGTTTTGTGGGTAGATGGACCGGTAGGCCAAGATGAGGTTCAGCTGGGAGAAGCTGAGGAAGGGAAAGTGAGGCATGGGACTGACAGCATGGCTTTGAGAAAGCGATGTGATCTCACTTAACCTGTCCTGTTCCCCGCTCCTGTCCTCAAACTTGGTGGGAGCTGACGTCTGTGAAAGCCCCTCACAGGTCACAAGGGAAGGAAATGCCATCAAGCTCTGGATTCTTGTTTCCCAGATGTGCTGTCTGTCCCCAGCAAGGCTGGACGGTGACGTGGTAGCCCAGGAGCAGGTCTGTTTTGTATGTACTGGGCTGTCAAATAAACACGTAGGAATGTGCTTTCCCCCAGAAGCTGGTGGCCTGGTCACATGTCACAGGGCTTGGATGATCTTCAGATGCAAGCTGACTTCACTTCTCTGTGTCCTGTGGCTGGAGATGCTGGATCCTCCTCTCCTCCACTCCCCATGGCACACAGACAAGCCAAGGCAGACAAACTGCATCTCTCTCTAGAGCAAACACTGGACATGTGGTGCCTGCTTTGGAAGCCATCTGTGGGTGACAGGAGAACTTCAGCTGCTCCCTCTTGCTGACCCTGCTCGGCTGGCAGACTCCACAAACTTTCCCTTCGACAACTGGATTTGCAGGTTTACAGTTGCCTGGATCAGGCTTCAGCAGAGGGGCCTCCACTCTGCTTCCCCACTTTAGCTGCTGTGGTGTGGGCAGCAGGCCTTGCATAGGTCTGTGGGTGTGATACCACCCGCACCACTTGTCAGCTGAGGACTGGGAAGCTGGAAGATGAGGCTGCAAGGGAGTCTCACCACAGTTGACTATGCAGTAAGGAGAGAAATTTGCCACCCCATAGTGACCCCCTGACCAAATCGTGCCAAAACTTTCCAGTCAGGTTGGGTATCATGGTAAATGTATTAAGACTCTTTTTGATAGAAGTGACAGAAACAACAACAACCACCACAAACCAAACCAACCAAGTCAAATTACCTCAAAAGGAACACAAAACTTGTTGGCTTATGATTGGGAAGTCCATGTAGGTTTTAGGCATAGCTGGATCCAGGCCTCAGCATCTTCAGAGATAACTCTATTTTTTCATCTCTTTGCTCTTTTCCCTCCCTCTCTGCATTGTTTTTGTTTTCTTCCCCTAAGATAGGTTAACTCCGTATGATGGGCAAAGGTGACCACTAGAAACCATGACTTCACATCCCCTCAAGAACTCCTGTAACAGGAAGCGATCTTCCTAGATTGTTTTAGCTGAAAAGTCTCAGTGAAGACTAGCCCACATGGCTCGGGTCATGTGCCCACCTCTCACACAGTCACTGTGACTGGAGAGGTAAAGTGTTTTGATTGGTCATCCCGGAGCTGGAGTGGGGGATTGGCAGTCCCCGGAGAGCACCTGGACCGGGGAGGAGTGTATCCACAACTGGAAGAGATCCTCAACAATCAAGATTTGTGTTCAAATCTTGAAATCAGAACAAATGGTGGCCCAGTTTAGGGAAGACAGGTGCCTTCACTTAAGTTGCTTTCTGAGCCTTGGTGGGTGACATTTGCCTTTACTCTGCAGCCACCTCAGAGTAGAAGAGAGAGATGAGATTATCGTACTGCTGATGTTCAGTGTGCTGATTTCTCCCTCCACCTCACATTTCCAAGGATCCTTGCAAGAAGGCCATCACTTCTTATATATAGTTATATATGCTTGTCTATTTCCTTCTTGCGACTCTGAGAATGAAATCTGGGAGGACCTGCCTAAAGTGTCCCTGCATGGTACTTTCCTTCTGGTCTGATCACATATGCACAGAGAAAGTGCCGTGTTGGCTGCAAATGTTTGAGAGGACATACAGGGTCTCCTGGCCAGTAATTGTATCTAAGGAGAGGACTGATGTGGAAGTGTATTAGTTTGCTCAGGCCGTCGGAACAAAATACCACAGACTGAGTGGCTTAACAGCAGACATTTATTTTCTTACAGTTCTGAAGACTGAAGTCTTAGATCAAAGTCTGGCAGGAGCTGCTTCTGATGAGGGCCCTCTTCCTGGCTTTCAGATGACCGGCTCCTTCTTCCTCACGTGGTAGAGAACTCTCTGGTGTCTCTTCTCATAAGGGTGCTAATCACATTGGATCAGGAGACCCACCCTTATGACCTCATTGAACCTTAATTACCTTCATAAAAGTCCTACTCCAAAGATATAGTCACATCGGTGGCCAGAGCTTCAATGTATGAATTTTGGCGGGGCCCGGGGCTGGGGAATAACATTCCTTCTGTAACAGGGAGGGACAGTAGATTCATTCTTAATCCCAGAGAATCTCAGTCTCCTATGATTATGTGTCAGAAATGAGGCTAAGTGACTTATATGAATTATCTTAATTGGCTTTTTCCTCTCCTATGAAACAGATATTTTCCTTTTGTAAAAGACTTTATTAATTTGAGAGAGGGAAAGAGAGAGCGCATAAGCAGGGGGAGGAGCAGAGGGAGAGGGAGAAGCAGATTCCCTGCTGAGCAGGGATCCTGACTTGGGGCTCAATCTCTGAACTTTGGGATCAGGACCTGAGCTGAAGGCAGACACTTAACCCACTGCACCCCCGAGGTGCCCCGAAACAGATATTTTCCTTACCTCAATTTTCTATAAGGCACTCAATGTCAAAGGCAGTTAAGTAAGGTATGTAAGGTCACAGAGCTCCAAGAGGCAGAGCCAGAACCAGAACCCAAATCTGTTGAATTTAATCTTAGCCATGATGCTTCCAGACACTGACCACCTGCCTGGTGAGGGTCTGAACTGCAGTTCTCCTGAATGTCCAGGTGTACATTCTTCGATGGGCTTCAATGTCTGCCTATTTCACAAAGCACCTAGTTTTTAAATACACAGTTCCTACGGATCACAGAGAGAACTACAAACTGGGGAATCAAAAGCCCATGGTGTGTTGGTTTTGGAAAGAGTCTGATGTGCCCTGAGACACTCACCTGGAATATAGTCTGCTCATCATGCTCTTACTGACAGCCCGTCTCTGAAGTTAGATAGCATCAGTGTTCATGGTTTGATGGAATCATATCAGGAAGCAAAACATGAAAAACTAAGAGTTCATGGTCTTAGATCCCTCTTGCGATGGGCTTACCGTGAAGCTAATGAAGTTTTGGAGCCCCCCACTTGCCTGGGAGTGGGTCCAGAGTCACATTTATGTGGATTATGTTTTTACATATTCAAACTGTAACAGGCTAAGACTGCTAACTCTTCCCCACTCCATTTTGCCCCCACCAACCTTCTCTTTGGGTTGGTTGGTGTTGGGGTTACCACTGTTTCATGTAAGATGGTACTGGATGGTCCAAGATATTTTATATGCACAGTTTTGTCTTATTTTTCTTGAAAAGGGCTCCCGAATTGTCTAAGCCTCAGCCCACCATAACTGATCTGGTTCCTTCCCAGTTATTATTGGCTCCATGACTCAGGCTCCTCTTCCCATGTAGCCAAGCACCCATGGGCAACCAGTAGGATGGAGATCATAATGCCTCTGTCTTCATGTCACCCCAGGATCCCTTTCAGCTCTAAGTACAGAGTCAACAGCCAGCAGGCCCAGAGTAACAGCCTGACCTAGGAGCCTCTCAGGAACCAACCTATTATTCATTAACAAGCCTGGTTATTTTATGGGCCAATTAGCTTGGGAGGCCGCAGAAGGGAAATTCCAACCCTGTGCAAGCCTGCATCTCCCCCTCCTCATCTCCCCTCTCCCCACTGTAGTTTGGGTCTCTGCCACTGTTTAAATTTAAGCTGATTTGCTATCCCAGCATCTGCAGTTTGATTATTTGACTATTGCCTGGCTCTTGGTCAAACCACCAGGGAGCCCACTAGCCAGTGATTAAATCTGAGCCTTGATTATAATGGTTTTATTTTAGTGGGGCCTCTGTTTATGGGCCCACTGGTAATAGAGTGCAGTGTTATTGTAATGAGGTAGTAGCCTCATAGAAATAATCAGGTGAAGCAAGTGGCTGAGAAACACTAGACAAATGGAGTCGATTATTTGGGCAATCCATCTCTACTTGGTCTTTCATTTTGTTGTGTAGGAAAAGAAGAGAGGGGCCTGGCTACTACCAAACATATACTGTGGTCAGGCATGATCTAGGCACCTGTCCACGATATACATTTTATTTTGAAATGATCCAATAATGTAGCATTATGAATGTACCTATATTTCCAGAGGAAGCGTAAAGAAGTTTTGAAAAATGTGCTTAGCCACACAGCTAGCAAGTGCAGGAGACACACACAGAGCAGTCTGACTTCAAGGGCTATGCTTTCACTTTAAGCTGACTGATGTGGATACACTTGTAAGACACTCCTAGCTCCTACTGAGTCTTTGTTTTTGTTTGGTTTTAGTCTATCGATAGTCTCAGTATTAGAGAAAGGCTCTGTGGTGGATGCTGCTTGGTGTGGAAACCACGAGAAGAATTCAGATGAAGTGATCTATAGGAAAAACCACCAAGATTGTTTTGGAGGCAACTTTAAGTTGCCATTTTGTTTCTTTAGGTCTTTGTGAGCATAGTGGGACCTGAGATGGACAGGTGTGCTACTCCAGGGGCAAGGGCCCATTCCAGCAGTGCCTCTAACTTCTGTGTGTCCTTAGGCAAGTCCCTGTCTCTCCACCTCTCTGATCCCTGCCTACTTTTCCAGCATTAGCACCCACCATTCTCCGTCTTGCTTTTGCTGCTTCAGCTTCACGGAATGCAAGTAGCTTATTTGGTAAATGATCCCAGGAAATGCTGAGAAGGGAGACGCAACAGGAGACCAAGATGGGGAGAAAGGCAATAGGGGGATCATTATGTACAATCCTTTGTGGGCACCTGGAGCTTCATCCTGCAAGGGAATGGCCAGAGCCAGAGTGGAACACACATTTCAGTTATCCCACCCAAAGGCAGAGTGAGCTTCTGTGACTTGGGAAAAGCACCTAAAGAGTTGCAAGTTTGGGCAGTAGGAAGACTGGCTGGTGTATGTTGTCCAGTGCCAAGAGGATATTCTGATACAGGGAGAAAAATAAACCTTGATTTGTTTAAGCCACTGGAGCAGGGTCTTCTGCTATTTGCACCTGAAGAGATTCCCAAGATGAGCCCTTGTATAAGGGCATCTGGCTTTCTTGCAGTCCCATGAACACGTCACTGTTTTTCTTGCCTTAGATAGGGACTCCCTGCCCCCTATACTACTGCCTCTGCCCGTGTGCTTTTTCCTCTGTCCTCCCTCATGGCCTCTCTTCATCCTTTCAATGCAGTGCAGTTTCCAAGAGGGGCAGCATATGACCAACCCACCAAAAGTGATTTCTTTGAACCCAGGTCTGCCCAAAACCAGACAAAGCTCAAGACCAAGATTTTCTTTTTCCTTTTTTTATAACAAGACCCAACAAGGAGGAAATCACCCTGTCAAAGGCACTTACTCTCAATATCCATACTGAGTGATAACTAACAGTTCGCTCTCTAGCCCTGGGCCAGGGACCACACTCTGAGTAGCACCACTTCATACAGTTCCGGCCACTGTGTGCCCATTGAAGGGTACTCCAGTTAGCAGTTGCCACGTACAAACGCCACTCCAGAAACTTGTTGGCTTTTTTAAAAATTTAATTTTTACTTTTTAAATTTTTTAAAAAAGATTTTATTTATTTATTCATGAATAAATAAATAAAAAGAGAGGCAGAGACATAGGCAGAGGGAAAAGCAGCCTCCATGCAGGGAGCCTGATGCGGGACTCGATCTTGGGACTCCAGGACCACGCCCTGAGCCAAAGGCAGATCCTCAACCAGTGAGCCACCCAGATGTCCCACTTATTGGTTTTAAATCACAATTATTTTGGGGTGTCTGAGTAGCCCAGTCAGCTAAACATCTGACTTTGGCTCAGATCAAGATCTCAGGGTCCTGGGATTGAGTCCTGTGTCTGGCTCCCTGCTCAGCTGGGAGCCTGCTTCTCCCTCTCCCTCTGCCACTCCCCCTGCTTGTGCTCTCTCTCTCTCAAATAAATACATACACACATACAATATTTAAAAAAAAATCCTGCCATGATTATTTTATCATCTCTCATCATTTCTTTGGGTCAGAAATTTGGGAAAGGTGTAGCTATCAATTATTGTTTGAGGTTTCTCATGTGGTTGTAGCCAAGTGGTGGCTGGCATTGAAGAATGGAGTGGCTGAGGCCACTGAGGGCCTATCAGGTGTCTCTCTTCCTTTGTGTAGCCCCAGAACCATCCCCTATAGCCTCTCTGTGTGTACTGATTTGGACTTCTCCCCAGCACAGCAGTTTCAGGGTGGCTGGCTGCTGACATGGAGACACAGATGGAGACGGAAGGCCTCAAGAGTGAGTGTCATGGTAGGTAAAGGGGTATTTGAGTCACCTTTAGGAACTAGCCTCAGAAGTCATGTAGTGTGACTTCTGCATACTCTCTTAATTGAAACAGTCACAAAAATGCACCTATATTCAAGTAAAAGGGAAAAAGACCCTACCTCTTATGGGATAGTGGCAAGATTCTAAAAGAACATGTGACATGGGAGATGGTGTTGCAATTATCTTTGGAATATGCAATTTACCTCCCTAGGGTGGCATATATGGGGTGGGTAAGGATGAAGGAGGACAGCAGAAAGTCTTGTTAGTAAGTTGGTATGGGTGACAAATGCAGTGGGGTATCATCTAGGCAGGGAGAGAGAAGAGGAGGAGCTGATTTGTGTCATGTAGAAGGAAGAGATTGCTAGGACATGGTGACCAGGAGATGAGGAATGAAGGAAAGAGTGCAGCAAGGATGTGCCAAAGATTTCAGGCTCTGGTGTTTGGGCAGATGGTGGGACATTTGTTGCCCTGGAAAACATGGGAGGAAGAGCAGGAAGCAGGAAGGAATGGGGCTGTTAATGAGCTTGGCTTTGGCCAGGCCACATTGGTTTCATTGACTAGTTGATTCAAATTCTTCCAAGTGGAAGACTGAACCACAGTGTGGAGATCGGAGGAGACCATATCCCAGGTCTTAGAATCTCTGCATTGGGATGTGTCAGGTACCCAGACAAAGACTGGGTGGCAGGAGGGCGTGATTATTCGGCCAATCCATGCAGCTGGGGAAGGAGGCTGTGGAGTGCAGCACAGCCCAGTGTTGGCCAAACTTGCCTGTCAGAAATACCCAGGGAGCCTGTTAAAAATGAAAGTTCCCAGGCCGCATCCCAAACTTAGTGAATCAGAATCGTCCCGGGAAGGGCCTGGGAAGCCCTATTTTTAACAAATGCCCTAGATGATTCATGATGAGACGAGTTTGACCCGCACTGAGGAGGTGATGACAGGGCTCTCTGTCATGTAAAACTGGAGCATCGTTCACAAACACAACAGGTAAATGGTACCCTTTGCACTGTGTCGAGCTGTCACCTGGATTTAGAGCTCAGGTTCTGGAGACCAACATCTGAGTGTTGGTTTGGGCTCCACTGTCTCCTGTGTGATCATGGGAATGGGAAAGCCTCTCAGTGTCCACGTCTCATGTCTAAACTGGGGATTATGATTATATATGTATATTATATATGTATAATGATTACACGTGTGCATTCCCATACCGACCTCTGACACATGGGTGTTCAGTTTAATTCTGACACTAACTGCCTGGAGTTAGCATCAGATCCATTACTTGAAGGGCAAGGTTCCCAAAGTTGCCCTTACTCAGATGCCAGCTGCAAGTGGGGTCCCCGGGCTACTTACACTTCTGTCTGACTTGGTTATGAACTTGGGGATTCCCATGACCTGCCCCTTCCCTGGTTGATAATTCACTGGAAGGACCTACAGAACTCAGGAAGGTGCTATATTTATGATTACCATTTCATTATAAAAGATACAAATGAACAGCTGGTAAAGTCATACATAGGGCAAAAACTGCAAGGGTTCCAAGCGTGGAAGTTTCTGTCTCCAGGTGACAATGATATGCGTTTAGGTTGGAGAATCACTGTTCCGAGGCTCCATGTGAAATCGGGCTGTCCGAGTTGTGGGGGAATGCTAGAGACACGGATTTGGCAAACACCTTTGGCTTCCCACCCAGCAGCCCCATTCTTCCTTGCTCACTGCCAGGACAACAATTTGGTTTTGCATGTTGGTGGCTGTGCTGTTTCCGAGAGGCTGAGCCCTTACCCAGCCCTGGGATGAGTCGTGATCAGTGAGCGACAACTAAGGGGCCCTCCTTCCACTGGCCACCCGGTTTTGGCTCTGGCCAGGTGACCTGATGCTGGCAGGGTGGCAGGAGGGGAAGTGGACAGGGACTCTGCGAGTATCCATGCCAGTGGGTTAAAGAGCTAAGGAAGAAGCAGTCCCTTTTCTACCTCTAGTGCTGTTTCGTTTTGCTTCGAGAAAGTATGGGTGTTCATTTTTATGAGTGAAAAGCATTATTTTTCCTCCCCACTATCCACCCAACTCCCTCTGATCTAACTAATATGTGATGTGGGATTTCTCCAGTCCTGGGCAGGATACGTTGGCCCCCCCTTGTACGGGTCCCCCGGCACCCTGTACCTCTCCTTCTGCAACAGCCTCCAAGCTCTGGTTAGCAGTGGCCACTTCTCCCCAGTGAAGCTCTGTGAGGGGGGGCAGGCTTGCCCACTGCTCCCTGGGTGCCTGGTCTGTGGGCAGTGCATAGTAGGTGCTCCCTGAATGAATGCTTGCCCACTGAGCAACCTGCGGCCTCCTCTCCAGTCCTGGTTATCGGCTCACTCTGTGGTGCTGTTTTTAAGTGGCCTATAGGACAAAAGGGCATGGATGATGAAAGCGGGGATAGAAAAAGGGGTTGAGGAATTTTGTGCAAATGAACCACATTCAGGAACAGCAAATTCACCACATTCTTTAGAAGCCTGTGAAAATCTGGCAGACAAAAAAGGGTTTTGTGAGTGGGTGTCAAATGATGAGTGTAACCATGGACATTTTTTTAGGAGTGGGGGAAGGGGTGAAAAATCTCTCTGTCCTCTTGGACAACAGAGAATGATGTCTTCTAATTTAAAAATGTCTCTCTTTTTAAGGGTCCAGTGGCTTCAGAGTATTTTTTTCTCTTGGAAAAACAAATACACTATGTTAACATCAACAAGGAAGGCTTCTCTGGAATGAAGCTGTATCTGTAGGTGACACTGCAGAGAAATTCTGCTCTAGACTTTGTAGCTCGGGGCAATCACTGGCAGTGAGAAGATTGATTCCTTGTGTTTCTTTTCTCAAAACGGTTTATTTTTAAAGACTATTATTTACTTATTTAGAGAGCATGCAGGGGAGGGCAGACTCTAAGCCTGGGGCCCTATGCCGGGCTCCGTCTCATGACCCTGAGATCATAACCTGAGCTGAAAACAGGAGTTGGTTGCTTAACTGACTGAGCCACCCAGATGCCCCTCCCAAAACATTTTTATTTTGAAGTAATTCCAGATCTAGAGAAAAGTTGCAAGAATAGCACAGATTCCCTAATATTCTTTCCCTAGATTCTCTAAATGTTGCCATTTTGCTACATTTATTTTCTCTCTAAGATATATATATATATATTTTATTTATTTATTTATTTATTTATTTATTTATTTATTTATTTATTTATTCTTTCTGAACTGCTTGAGAGGAAGTTGTGGGTATGATGTCCTTTTATCTCAAAATAACTTAATGTGTATTTTCTCAAGTAACAAGGACATTCTCTTACAATAATCAAAATCAGGTGATTTCCACTAATATAATACTATAACTAACCTGCAGACCTTATTCAGATTTTGCCAATTGACTTAATAATGTCCCAGTAGCAGAACCCCCTCACATTTTTCTGGTTCTGAGTGCAATCCAGGATTGTGTGTTAAACTTAATCATTATGTCTCTATAATTTCATTCAATATGGAGTAAACTTCAGGCTTTGTCTTTCATGACCTTGTCATTTTTCAAGAGTATGGGCCAGTTATTATTTTTTTTTTTTTTGGAATGACCCTCAATTTGGGTTGTGTGATGTTTCCTTATAGTAAGATACAGGTTTGCATTTTGGGCAGGAATATCCCAGGTACAATGCAGTATCATAAAGACTAATTTGAAAAAGGTGATTGGTTTCAAAGAGTTTGGTGTTTGAGGAAGATCAACAGCATCCCAGTCCTTAGAATCACTTGCTAGAGATGGTGTGATCTTGAGAGAGGCATTTTGCCCTCTGAGCCTTAGTCTCTGACCTGTGAAATGGGAAGAGTGGTAGCAGCTTACATTTACTGAGAACTTATGATGGCTAGAGGTTGTTCCAAATGGCTTATACTCATTTAATTCTCAGGACAACCCTATACCAGAGGTATTTTTATTTTTATTTTTATTCTCCTTTTACAGATGAAAATGAAGCACAGAGAGGTAAACAACTTGTCCACAGTCACACAGCTGGTATGTGGTGGTGATGGGTTTCCAACCAGGTTCCTCTGTCTCTAGAGGCTACCTGTTTAATTCCCATTGCCATACGGATTCCTTGAAGTGATACTTCAGAAGATTGCTTATGAGACTAAAGAAACACATGCAAGGCAAGATCATTGTTCATATCTTCCTTTATTCAATGTGTTTTTCATTTTATAAAGGACTTGGGTCAAGATGTTCCAACTTGGTGACACTGATGTGATCAAGGATCTAAGACTAACCCCAGTCCAGCTGACGTTTATGAGGCCCCTGGGCCTCATGAAGCAATGAAATCAACCTTGGGCCCTTGGGCTGTGTTAAGGGATGAGGGAGAGAAGGGCAACTCAGCATCTGCACTTGGCTTTGGTTCTTGGACACTCACAGATGGTTGATGCTTAGTGGAGGCTGAGCCTGTGGAACGAAGCCTTGTGAAGAAACCACCGATGCCATTTCTGTTGGGTTTTGGAAGGCTTTCAAGTTGCCTTATCTCAATGGCATATTCCTCAGGCCATCATAAAGTGTGTTCACATTTCCCAAGTGCTGGCTGGCTGGGAGAATGTAGGGAAAAGCAGGCAGATCAGATCCTTCCCGGCAGGACCACTGATGCTTTGGGATTCAAATGTGTAATGTCAGAGAAGGGTGGAAGAGATGTTTTATTTTGTTTTTTATAAAATCTTTTTTTTTTTAGATTTTTAAATTTATTTATTCATGAGAGACACAAAAAGAGAAAGAGAAAGAGGCAGAGAGAGAGGCAGAGGGTAGAAGCAGGCTCCATGCAGGGAGCCTGACGTGGGACTTGATCCGGGGACTCCAGGATCACGCCCTGGGCTGAAGGCAGCGCTAAACTGCTGAGCCACCCGGGCTGCTTGGAAGAGATGTTTTGAAGTGATCTGAATCCATCAAATTTTTGAAGGGGTGACCACATGTAGTCATCTTTTTTCTTGCATGGATGAGAGGGGTAGGAAATGAATTTTTTTTTTTTTTTTTGGTAGTTATTCTCTAATTATTCCCAATTTCTTTGCCATAGTCAGAAAATCTATTTTTTTTTTTAAATTTTTATTTATTTATGATAGTCACAGAGAGAGAGAGGCGCAGAGACACAGGCAGAGGGAGAAGCAGGCTCCATGCACCGGGAGCCCGACGTGGGATTCGATCCCGGGTCTCCAGGATCGCGCCCTGGGCCAAAGGCAGGCGCCAAACCGCTGCGCCACCCAGGGATCCCGGAAATGAATTTTTTATTATCTGTGTGTAGGACAGGGTAATTAACTGGGCTCCATGGGTACATTTCAGGAATTCTAGGAACTTCTTGAGTTATGTATAGAATTGACTATATTGCAGTTGAATTGTGAGTGAACACGTATGTGTTCACATGTATTTCCTAGAGAGAGAGTCCCAATTTTTAATCAAATTTTCAATGTGTTTTGTTAGTTAAAACAGAAAAAAAAATCCTTGGTGGCCAGAAAGAGAATATGAAAGAGAAAGGGGGAGAGAAGGAGAGAGAGAGAAAGAGAATATTATTTCACAATAGTTATACAAGAAGTTGCTAGGAAACCATTCACTGACTTTGTGAATTATAAACATTTTCTTCTTAACCAAAATAAATAGACCTCATATCATTTCAATCATGAGAACACAGCTGCTTGTGTGTTGGGAAGGAGTGGGGCTGTTGTGTGTGTGTGTGTGTGTGTGTGTGTGTAGGGAGGGGTAGGACTGATGGAGAAGGGGAGGGAGGATGGGTGGAGTGGGGCTCTCTGAGAGTGCAGAGAATAGGAATGCAGGCTTTTTCCCATCTTCCTTCTAAGAAGGAGCAGAGACCTTCCTGCAGCCAGCCTTCAGTGGGTGCCCCAAGAGAATGATCCTTGCTGACAATGATGATGGCTATAGGTGACAGACCTGTCCTTTTGTACCCAGTGAATGTGTGGGAGTTTCTGCTTGCCTTCAAATTTGCAAATCTCACAAATGATTCATATCCCCGAAAGGAAAAACAAAAGTGAAGTAGGCCACTCTCCTACCTAGCCTCTGTTTCTCCCATGGAGCTCTTCTAAGCTCTGGGGCCTCATTCTGGGTGTGGCCGTGGCCTGTCCCATGTGGCTTATAGGGACGAGTGATCAGACCTCTCAGATTTCTAGGGCATTCAGATTTAAAATACTTGTTTTATATTCTACAGATTTTTGTTACCTCTGAAATAATAATATGCTTGAAATCTCTCTCTAATTATCAGAGCTGAGGACCAGTTACTTTTAATCCCTGAATCCATAGGGACTTTTAAAAAAAGATTTATTTATTTATTTGAGAGAAATAGAGACAGAGACAGAGAGAGAGAGAGGGAGAGAGAGAGAGAGAAAGAGAGCAGGAGCAGCGGGAGAAGCAGACTCCCCACTGGGCAGGGAGCCCGATGCAGGGCTCAATCCCACGACCCTGAGATCAGGACTTGAGCTGAAGGCAGATGCTTAACCAACTGAGCCACCAGGTGCCCCCATGAGGATTCTTTTTTTATCTTTTCATCTTCTGCCTCCCTTCACCGCTTATATCCTAGGGTTTTTTTCGACTTTAAACTGGAGTTAGAGAGCCAGCTTCTTGTCATCACTACTAATATTTTATCATATATTTTTGTGAAACCATATAATTCTTATTTTTATTATAGTTTTGGGCTTTCAATTTAAATATATACACTGATTATTCATAAATACCATACTATATTCACACCCAACCCTTTATTCTATGCCCTCCTTGCCCTGCTGTCCATGCTGTTCCCAGGTCCACCCCCACCCTCTTTGCCTGCCCTGTCCTTACACTAAATGCGCTACGCAATCTAAAACCAATCACTTGATGATATTTCTAGTGATTCTCCCCTCCCTCCCCTCCATTATCAATCTTGCTCTTTTGCTAGATCAAACCCACAAACATGCATGTGTGTTCTCTCTTCCATCTTAAAAACAAATGAACTACTGATGACTCTACTTTCCCAAAGCCTTTCTATTCTGTGTTTCCCTTTGCAGGAAAATTCTTTCAAAAGAGTTGTCTATACCTTGTCTTTATCTCCTCTTCTCCCACTTTCTCTTAAACCCACTCTGATCTGCCTTAGTGTTCCACTGAAAGTACTGTGGGCAGGGTCCACGATGCCTAACCTGAGACTATATCCAAGGCTCACTTCTTAGCCTTTGTCTTACTTGTCCATCAACTGCATGTTACACAGCTGATCACTTTCTCCTCCTTAATTTGCTTCCACCCTTGGCTTCTAGAGTACCACTGTCTCTCTGGCTGCTCCTTCTCTGTTACCTCTGTGTTCCCTCGTCTGCTACTGGAGAGCCCTAAGAATCGGACTTGGTCTTCTTCTCAGTTACACTCATTCCCCTGATACTTCCATCCAGCTTCATGGTTTTAAATGCCACTCATATGCTGAAAACTCTGATTGAAATTTCCATCTGAGACATCTCACCCAAACTCTGCACTCACACATCCAACTGTATACCCAACATTTCCCCTTGTATGTTTGATGGATTTCTCAAACTCAACATTTTTGACTCCTAAACTTGCTCCCTCAAAGCCTTCCCAAACTTAGGCAGTTGATAGCAATTCCTTCCTTCTGGTTGCTCAGGCCACAAATGGTGTTATCATCATTGATCCTCTGTCACATCCTAAAGCAATCCCTCAGGAAATCATACTGACTTTCCCTTCAAAATAGGCCCAGAATAAGTTCATCTCCCATCTTTCACTGTGGTCTAAACCACTGCCTTCCCTGAGCTGGATTACTGTGATAGCCCCCTATGCTGTTTCCCTGCTCCCATCCTGGACCCCCATGGTCTAGCCTCAATACAGCACCCCAAGTGACTCTTTTATATAGACTCAGTTATGTACCCCCTTACCTCCTAAAATTCCAAAGTCCTACAGAGAAAGTCAAAGGCTTTTCAAAGTGTCTTTTTGGTGAGGTCCCTTTTCACCCCCTGTCCTCATCTCCTCCCAACCTCCTCTTGCCCATTCCACCTAAACCACCTTGGAATTCATGTGGTTCCTGAAATGGCCAGGTACACCCCCAGTGGAGGCCTTTTGCACTGGCTTTTCCTCTGCCTGGCACACTTCCCCTCATTTCCACGGTTCCTTTGAATCTTTCCTCAAATGCTGCCTCCACAGGCAGGCCTGCCTTAAGCACTCTGGCAAAAGCTGTAGCCTGCCCCACCCCTACCGTCCCACAACTCAGCACTTCTGATTACCTTGCTCTACTTTTTCTCAATTTTCCCACTGCATGTATCACTTCCAGAAGATATGTGATTTACAATTTTCCCTTATCTTTTGCTCACCCTGTTAAAGATTTTTTTACCTTTTGGAGCATCTCTTTGGGCATTTGAATAGGAGGTGTGGAGGAGGCATACCTGTAAGGTCACAACTTGCTGTCGTGTGAACCCAGACGTTACTCCATGAATCCACAGCTCATCCTTGTTTAATTTTCTCTGTATTCCAATATTTGTTTGATTGGCACACAAGACATTTTATGATGTGCTTTCTCCCATGCCACCTCCAACCTTGCACTTTTCACAAAATCTACTGTCCCATTGAACTGCTTGCAGTTGCCCTTAATTTCTGCTTTTTCTTGGCTACTGATTCTTTAAGGCTTAGCTTAAACATTATTTCCTTTCTAGAAGCCTTTTCTGATCATTTCAGTCAACATTTAAATCATTATTTTTTTAACAAATATTTATTGAGTGCCTACTAGGTACCATGGAGATAAAGTGGAAAGTGGAACAGATATGGTCCCTGCTCGTGGTGTGGTGTTGGGAATAGGAATGAATACGTCATCATATTTGTTACATGGGGAGTGGGGTAGAGGGGAATTCTTCCCCACTTCTGGTTGTTCTTTCCATGGAGACTCCAGCCTTTCAAAGTTTTGAAATTGCGTATTTTGGATTGGTAACTGGGAATGAGAGTCTCAACCTTTACTTCCCTCTTTCTCTGGTACATGATCCACTTTTCAGGAAACACACATTCTGTTTGACTTCTCCAAAAATTGAGTTTGGCATGGCCAGGCCCCAGTGTGGGTCTAGGGGGGTTGTATGCAGTAAAAATCCGATACTGCCTGCAACTGACCAGGTGGGTAAACTGGTTTCATTCTAGGGCTTAGTATGAAGAAGTCTACTTATCCATAGACCTAAAGTCATATCCTCTGATAGTAGCTTATTTCTAAAATTTATCTCTCAGTTGGCTCAGAGGCAGGGAAAGGATACCACTAGTCAGGCTCTCTCAAACCTTAGCAATAGTTTAGAGTAAAATTCTGAGCGGAATTAACTCCTGTAGTGTCTTTTTCAAATCTCTTATGATATTGGTTATATCACTGTAATGATCCACTTATAGATGTCTTCTCCTCTAGAGTGTGAGTCTCTGCCTCTGGTTGTGAAATATGTGCACTGGACAAAGGAGTCAGGCTGGAGGGACAAATAGGGGGTTAAAATTCTGGCTAGGGCTGTGCTGGTTGGTGGTTGTGCCTTTATCTGAGGTCACATCACCTCAGAAGGTGAGGTGCACTTTTCTATAATTTTCACAAAACCTTCTTGTGTTCCAGCAAAGCCATATGTCCTTGTATTTGATGAATGAATAAATGTATACTCTTTAGATGGGCAGCGCTTTTGCCTTACTGAAACATAATCATCCAGAAGGGAGGGATCACATCTATTTAACTTATTTTTCACCATCCCTAGTAAAATACAAGAAGCCAACATATCAGGCAAGACCCAGACAGAATTGTGTGTGTGTGTGTCTGTGAGGGAGGTGGGGGGTGATATCACCTTTCTCAGACCATTCCCTTAATTTCCTTCATTATTGCTATTATTATTATTATTACTACTACTACTACATTTAAGAGTAATAGAAAAAACAGTGGATTTGAATTCAGGAGTCCTAAAATCTGAACTTTAGTTTTTTTTTTATCTAAATGAAAATCCTGGGGCACCTGGGTGGTTAGGCATCTGCCTTTGGTTCAGGTAATGAACCCAGTGTCCTGGGATCCAGCCCCACATCAGGCTCCCTGCTCAGTGGGAAGCCTGCTTTTCCTTCTCCCTCTGCCCCTCCCTGCAGCTTGTGTGTGCTCTTTCTCTCAAATAAATAAGTAAAATCTTTAAAAATTTTAAAAAAATAAACAGAGATCCTATAGATCTCAATGGGTTGTGATAAGGACAAAACAATGCAATGTATGTGGAAAAATATTGCACGCCATAAATTTATACAGATGTTAAGGGGTGTTACCGTCATTCCTTGATTGCTTAAGTTATACTCAGAAGCATTTGGTAGTTCAATTACTGTGTAAGACTCACTCTGACAATGTTGATTCTAATGATAACAACACAGCATGCTTATTTCTGGAAAACACCCAGAGGCATCTCTTTGAATTATTCATTTTCCAACAGGTTTTTATAGGTTTTTATAACATAATTTGAAAGGGCCTAAACCTACATATTAAAGGGGATTCCACTTAGCATCTGCACATATATTTACTTTTCTTTCTGTTGCTTAGTGTTTGGTTACGGGAATGTTCAGAGAGATTCTCCTTGATGAAGCCATTCTGCTCGTTAATGAAACTATGCCCCACATCACACTTTTTCTAACCAGATATACTCTCATAGAGCAGGAGCATCCTTCCAACAACCATCTACTTTCAAGACCTTGTGAGAGTGTAGCCCTGATAATTGTGTGGAAAAAGGCAGAAAACCAGGGCTGATAGGTGCAGTAGAGGGTAGAGAGTAGAGGGATCAACATCAAGCCTTTGTATTTCCCTATGATTGTCCTGACTGTAGTTCCCCAGTAAAACATAATATAGTACATACAGAGCTGATGAGGTGTGTAGTACAACCTCAAGGGCAAGAGCAAAGTCAAAATAGGAATGCCAGAAAGTTTAAGGAGTAAGGATGTGGATACCAGGAGGGGGCTGGAGTTATTCAACTGTTAGAATTATCCAGGCCTGGGTTCAGTTCCTGGTTCTACCAGCTACTTCCCTACATTAGCCTCAGTTTCTTGTCAGTAAAATATGGCTACTGTCCTCATTCCTTGGCACTAGCAGAGGGATCAAATAAAGAATGCACTTTCAGAACAATGCCTTGAAAATAATAACTACATGGTTGCCACGATTGTAATTATTATATCAATAGTAATATCTTAAAAAAATAGTAATATCTTAACTGGTAGTTTCTAAATACTGTAAATGTAAATAAGGCAGTCATGGTGGTCAAGAGCTTGGGAAGCCAGTTGACCTGAGTTCAAACCCAGCTCTGCCCCTTACCAGCTGTGTGAACTTGGACATGTATCTCAACCTCCCCAAGCCTCAGTATCTTCCTCCATAAAATGGGAATAGAATCAGTATCTACTTCATATGCTTTCAAGAGACCTGAATTGCATAATGAAAGTAAAGAACTTGGATACTGGACACCTCATTGGACCAAGAGTCCTCAATCGTTTTGTGTTCTTTCCCATGCTTTGAAGTTGTCACTGCCAGGTTAGGAGAGCATGGAGGATTCTGGCTGTGGGACACTGGGGATGTCAGAAGGCCGGGTGCCACCTACCCCACTGCCATGTACCTGAAGTTCTTTCTAGGATAAAGGGTTTAGGGGTTTCCTAGGACCATCATGATATCAGGACACAGTGCCTCTGCCAGAAGGAGCTGACAAGAATCATGGCTAAACTTTAGGAGTCAAACAATTCAATTCCTATATCCACCCCTTATATCTGTGGGACCTTAGGCAATTACTTAATCTTTCTGAGCCTCAGCTTCCTTACCTATCTTACAGATAAGATATCTGGCAAGGCCAGACAAGAATTGGGAAGGTCTGTTTTCCCAGGCCATTCCCTTAATTTCCTAAATTATTATTGCTCCATAGAGTTGATGTGAAGATTAAATGAGATAATAACTGCAAAAATGTGCCTGGCGAGGTAAATGGAAACTATTTTTATTAGACCAGCAAAAATCATTTAATCATACATTTTGGTAACTAGTTACTGAATGTCAGATACCATGCCAAGTACTATGAGACCATTTCTGATTTATTCAATGAGTTTTTTAGTATTTTTTGTATGCTAGACATTATCCTAGGTACTTATCCATTAAGCCTTCAGAAGTCTAGATAAAACACCCCTCGAGGCTATTCAATTCTATTACTCTGTGAGGCTCCAGGTTGTGAACCAGTTTTTCTTAATTCATGCATCAAACATGATACCAAGAATTTTGTGAAACAACTGAAAATATAAAGAGGAATAAAACTCCGCCCTACCCAGCAGAGGTTTCCAGCCAGGTAAGGCCATTTTGACATTACTGTCTTATCATTTCTTTCTTTCTTTGAATATCTTCTGTGGTTTATTTCTCTTTTGTTATATACTCAATGGTTATAATAATTAATTAATTGAATAGACATACATTGTGCATCTACTATGTCCAGGTCATAGTAGGTTTTGCTTGGAACATAATAAAGACATACGATTTAGTCCCTAACTTGAGGAAGTTCTAATTTAATGATGGAGATAAGATACCCATGAGAAGTCAAATAATAATCACCTAATTGTGTTTTTCTGAAATGATGACTTTGAGCAAGTATCATGGTTAAGAAGCAGGGACTTTATAGGCATCTGGACCTGACTTTAAGGCCTGTCTCTGCTCTTAACTAAGTCTTGACTTTGCCAAGTCACTTAAGCTCTTTAAAAGTTCTATCAGCTTTACAATTAGGACAAGACATTATTGGTTGAGTCAATGCCTGTAAATGCTTAGAACAAGCATTTACATTTAGGGGTTTCCTAGGACCATCAACAGCTTTTCCTGGCACAGAAAAGCTTGACTTTTAGTCATTATTATCTGAATTAATAGTATTATTATCATACTCAGAAAACCTCACTACCCCTAGTGTGGGTGTGCATGTGTGTCTATGCCCATTGTGTGGGTACAGTTAGACATTTCACATGTCATTCATGATCCAATCTGATCAGAGAGATTCATTCAATCATTCTTCCATTGAATGAATAGTCACTGAACACCTACTATGTGTCAGGCATGTCCTGGATACTGGAACACAGCAGTGAGCAATCAACCCTAGAAGTCAAGGTCTCTGCCCTCAGGGAGCTTATCTTATAGTGATACATATAAAATACAGATAAAACCTAAACTACAGGCCGTGATAAAATGAAGGAAGGGGACTGAGCATCTTCCGTCTTGCTATGGCACAAAGACTACTTTATCCCTGGTCATAGCACCCCACATCTAGATGAGCAAGCGAGTGACCTCTTTGTTCAGGTCACCGCTCTCTTTTCACATTTCAGCCTCTGAGTCAGCAGGACACTCCTCAGAAGACGCTCCTGTCATCAGTAGGAGCATGTCTGGTCTCCCATGACTCGGAAATGGGAGGCTGGGTGATAAAAGGCCAAGCCCAAGAGAGTAGCTGGACTTTTTGCAATCACATTAGAAGGAAATAATTATGGGCGCTCACATTTGATCTGATTATTGGTCCAGATGCATGGCGTGAGTGGCTAGTGGCCAGCAGGGAACAGCTGCTTTTGCTGTGACTGGTCCCTTCAGTGAGAGCAGGAAGGAGTCTAGTTAGCCTGATTTATTGAACTATTTAACATCCAGTGGATATTCTGTATTTTACTGTTATTTATGACTTGCTGAGTCCTGGCAGTAAGCTTTGGATGAAATAAGGTGCAGGTGGAAGGCATGGCCTGGGGCCGAGGGGGTTTCCGTGTAAGGACGGGACAAAGCAAAGCTTCCTCAGCTCTCACTAAGCACATGGGCTGAGAAGGTGGTGACATCTCCAAGGTGCGAGTCTAGCTTGTCCCCCATTCCAGGGATTCCTTTCACACCTCCGACGTGCTCCCTGTCTCCTGGGCCTTCCCTCCCCCTCTTCACAGACATGTCTCCCCCTGGCAGGCCGGGCTTCGTGGTAGCAAATGACCCTCAGGTCCAACCCACCCAGATATCTTTGGGATTTGGTTTGCAGGCCAGGCCGTGGCACCGCATTTTATGTTTACAAAAGTCAGGAAGAAAGAGAGAAGGGAGAGAGGAGGCCCAAGGAGGAAACAGCAGCGCACACAGAGGCCACTTTACTCCCATGAAGAGGAGCAGATGTTTCCCATGTTATATTTTCCACGTCTGAGCGGCTGAGATGTGGGGGCATCATCCCTGGCTGCTCCCAGGGCTCGAGGTGGGGGGTCTGACCAGAAGCGTGAGGTGGGCCAGCCCCGCTTCCTCTGCTTCAGTCACGCACAAGGCCCTGACGAGCCTGCTCGCTGTTTACACTCGCAGCCAGGGAGCCGTTGGGGAAAGCAGCTCTCTGACCACCAAACCGCCTCATTGGCTCCAGAAGCCTCCGCCTGGATGGCCATCCGGGTGACCCCAGCCCATCCCTGCCTGACCCCAGCTTGCCCACTCAGGGCTGCCTTTGAAACCTTTCTGTCCTCCCTCTTTCTGGACCAGTGCGTCTCCTCAGCCTCTGCTGCCCTGGGCTCGTCTGCCCCGCGAGTGCACTTGGTGCCCACACAGATTCCTCCGAGCCGCGGGGGTTCGGCTGCAGCCGCCGGAGGCCGTGTGCACCCGGAACGCCATAGACTAAACACTGAGTCACCGCTCACTTGCCTGCTCTCCCCAAAGCTCTGGTTTCGGAGGGAGGACCTGAGGGCTTCACGGAGAGAAATAGTTTCCCCTCTTCTTGCTGGGTGGTTTTAAGGTGCGGCAGCGGCGAGATTGCTGAGAAAGTTGTGGGTGGGCCAAGGGCCAAGGACAATGGACGTATCACTGGGTCAGCACTTGGTGTGAGCACCAGCTCGGCCTCTCTCACCCCCACCCAGGCACCCCCACCCGGGCACCCCCAGGCTGCAGCCACGAGCTGTGCCCTGTAACATACCACCACCACCCTATGCTCACGGAGGGGAGCAGCGTGGCAATCATGTCACTGGGTCGTCGCCACAGCCCCGTAGGAAGGCCAGGGAGGGCACTCCCATTTTGCAGATGAAGAAGTGGATCTCCAAGAGGCCAGTCTGTGGCTGGAGAGTGCTGGAGACCAGTCCGGGGGCCAGATCTCCCGGCCCAGTGCTCTCATCCCAGCAGGCGGTTGCAGGAAACAGCTGGCTTATGTAATGAGAAAAGACGGACTGGGAAATTCAATGTTGGATTCTTAGGGAAAAAGGAAACTGACCTCCCACAGTGAAGTGATCAAGGCGTGGCTCACGGGCCAACTGGGCATTGGTTCAGTGGCCTGTGCGGTGACCCGAGCCACAGTGCTCCATGGGTGGAGAAGAATATAGCAGAGTCCATTGGCTTTTAGGATCTTGACTGGAGAGCTGAAACCCTGGGAATTTGCTTAGCTTGCTTATCAGGGGCTGGCTTCCCCTGAGCTACCTGGTGAACCCGAATGCTTAGCGTGGCTGTTTGAAGATTAGGGCTAATCTGTTTACGGATGGGAGGGAGGTTTGGTCATTTCGTATCTTAGAGAGACAGTTAAAGTCACTGTTAAGGCATCTCCAAGAATAGCCCATCAGAGGAATCCACAGTTGAGGTTGATGAGAAGCAAATTCTTGTCCGCTCCATGCGTCAGTACCGCCCAGCAGCCCGTGCTGTCTCTGTTGTGTCTGCTCCATATGGATGGATCTATTAATGGCTAGAAGGAGGGTAGGAATGAGAAGGAAAGGAAGGTAAGAGAAGCACTTTATAATTTAGCATGACATACATCTCTGGCTCCTTTTTAGAATGCAACATCCAAAAGCTGGAGGATTCTCTTCTATCTGCTTTTCCAATTTTAGGAAAGCATCCAGTTGCCATCATAGACCTCCAGCTTACTTTTCTCCCAAAGCCATTTCCTTGGGAGTAGATGTTAATAAAAAGACTCTGACTTAGGGAATGTTCTTAAATATTTTTGACCATGATCCACACACCCATGTAAATGTGACTGAAACAAAAGTTTTACAGAGCAGTATTTACCCTTACTTTTGCAATTAATTCTGATAGGTTCTCTCTACTATATTTTATATTACTAAAAAAAAAAAAAGGAACTGGTTGATCTACTAGTGCATGATTGGAAAAACTCTGTTATAGACATCTTTGTAAATGGTCTCATCAGCTTCTCATAAAATGGCTTCATTAATTCATCAGTCCCAGGCCCAGTACCCTGGACCCCACAGACGAAGCCAGTTACAGTCAGCTGCTTACCCACACAGAGCAGGATGATGATGGGGAGCAAGGTTTTATATCCTCAAACAAAGTGTTACCAGAAAAATGACTTCACAATAAGTAACTATGACCTAAATGGTTGTGGTGGTGGGGGAAAATCAAAGGACAAATGAGAATGACCAATTTAACTTCATTTTTCCTGCCACCTGGCCTTTTTTCATGCTGTTCCTTTCTCCTGAAACACTTTTCCATTCCTCTGCCTCTGTGCAAAGTCTGACAATCAAGGATTGCCTCTTCTAGGAATTCTTCCCTGACTACCTTTCCCTTGAAAACATTTGACCACCACTTAATTTGATGCATTGTCAGGACTTGTCAGCAGCTGAGTTAGAATACCTTAGTATCTTGTGATTGATTTCTTTTAGATGAATATCTGCCCAGCTTCATGTACTACCTGCAAACCATGTCTGTGAAGTGGTCTTCTGCACCCTGGTCCTAGAAGAGAGAACCAAGGGGTTAGCACTTGGCCAAAGCAGGGCAGTGGTGGGCCCTGCTCTTGGGCCCCGTGACATAGCCTCATGTCTTTATGTCTTTATAATCTATTCTTAGAATGACCATATGTCCTATTGGTTGGCCAGTCTTGTTTTATGCCTATTATCCAAGCATAATTATTTCTAGTATCCTATTTGCTCTTAAAGTGCACTCACCTTACTTTACACCAACTAGAGTTGGCTTCTGTTACTTATCATTGCACATTTATAATATCTGTAGCTTATAAAGCAATTTCACCTATATCATTCTCTTTCCAAGTTAATTATTTTCCCCTTAGAACTGCTCCTTCTTCTGTCTGCCACCACTGGCTCCCTGTCCTCTTTAGCCAGAGACCTGGGAGTTAGCCTAGACTCTTCCTTCTCCTTCACCTCATGAATCCATTCATTCATCCCTTAAAAAAGTTTGAGCACCCACCAAGGACCAAGCACTATGGTAGTTGCTGGGTATATAGGTGGTGAATGAAACAGTCTTTGTCCTCCTTCGGTTTATATGCTGGTTCAAGAAACAGCCACAAATAAATAGTTTCAAATTGTAATAAGCGTGGCAAAGGGAAAGAATAGGCTCTCTGAGAGAGAAGATTGGGGGAGGTATGTGGGGCTGGACTACTTTGTTTTGGGGGCACAGGAAGGCCTTTCTGAGGAAGGAACATTTGAGCTCAGATCTGAAGGGTCAGAAGGGCCAGTTAATGAAGGGATTTCAGTAGCAAGGGTTGAGTGGAGTTTTCACATTTTAGGTTGATCACTCTGAGATCCATGTGGATGAGGGGCAGGAATGGAAGGAGGGAGACCAATTAAAAGGTGACTGCAGTTGTTCAGACAAGGGTTTATGGTGGTTTACACTAGGACTAGCAGAGATAACTACAAATGGACAGATTGGGCAAGTATTTTGGAGGTGAAAAGCAACAGGATTTGGCAGTGGATTGGATGTGGTAGAGGGGTGGGGTTGGGGGAGAGGGAGAAGGAGGTGTCTACCAGGTGTGTGACTTTAGCCCAACAGTGGACAGTGGAACCATTTACTGAGTTAGGGAGGAGAAGATGAGAATATTTGATGATAGTTGTAGTGTGTAGATCAAGACATCAGTTTGGGATGCATTTAGCTGGAGGGGCTGGTGAAAATTCCAAATGCTGCCTATTTCAGCTTCGTGGGCATGTGCAGGGCTCTTTGCTCAGAAGGATGGGCCCTGTGCTTTGTTTAATGCTCTGCTATTGCCATCTTGAAATTCTTCATAATAAAGTGAAGTTGGATTGGACAACTGAGCATGTGTGCAAGTAGAAGGACACGCACTATGTATGTCTGCCATTCCTTGCCGCCCATTCACATATAGTAGTTGTCATGTCCCCGACACAGATTTTAGTAGATTCATGACGTGAAGGAGTTCAGTGAGACTCAAAGTGAGTATAAGGTAGATATATTACATCTATGATTGGCCAAGTGGGGCTACTGACAACCTCAAGAAGCCATACCTCCATTTAAAACAATTTTCTTAGAACACAGAAAGAAGGTAATAGTGTTCTAAGAAGCAGAAACAAGGAACCCATCTGTATCCTTACTTAGGCTGAAAATGTAGGTATAGAAGGAAAGGGAAACATAGACAACCCATAGTTCCTTTTTCCTTTTGTTCCTTCCTTACTCATTATTTTGGGTAGAATGTTGGTGAATTAAGAAATGAAAACAACTGAGTTAGTTTGGTGCAGCATTTCTACTGCTCTGGTAAAAATGAAATATGTATGCATGTAAGAGCCATGAAACAAGACTTGTGCACTTTTGGTGATTCTGCATAAGAGCTAAATGCTCTTCTATTTGCATTTAAAACTGACATTGCTCAGTATAAAGGTGAATGGTAAAACTCATGCTACTAATTTAAATTTTTAATTTTTCTTTACTTAGAATGACAATAAACAGCAAATTAAAAGTACCATGGGGGACACCTGGGTGGCTCAGTGGTTGAACGTCTGCCTTCGGCCCAGGGCGTGATCCTGGAGTTCTGGGATCGGGTCCCTCATTGGGCTCCCTGCATGGAGCCTGCCTCTCTCTCTGTGTCTATCATGAATAAATAAATAAATTTATTTAAAAAAAAATACCATGAAAAGTCGTAAGAGACACTCTGTGGAAGAAGAGAAAAATGCATTAGTATCTTTGATGGAACTTTTCTTCCTGCATTTTGAACAGGATCCCAAATTTTTATTTTACACTGGGGCCTGCAAATTATGGAGCTGGCCTTGAGTAGTGCATCAAGGAAACAGGATCAAGAGCCCTACGTTATCAAATTCTGTTGAATTAAATATCTTTTCATCTGTCCCCTGAGTCTTATTCATAAGACTTCCTTCATATCCCTCAATTCTATCACTATGTGAGACACTCACCCCCCATTCTTTAAGGGGGGGGGGCGTTGTCATGTCTAGGAGAAAGCAGAGCAGAGATACTGTACAGGGAATGGCTTAAAAAAGAGAGAACTGTAGAACCAAGGAGAGACAAGAGAAGTAGAAGGCAGGAGGAGGGGAGACTCCATGTGGGATGGAGACCTAGATCCCTAGGTCTACGTCCCCAAACCTAAGAGGCCTTGTCCTTTGTATGGTAGGAGGAGATAAGTCCTAATTGATTCCTGGTGTTGAGGCAGAACCACCCATGAAATACTAACTTCGAGGAAAACAGCAAGGCCAATTTTCTCTCTACATTGTTTTCCCAGAAGGTAAGTAGAGACAAACTCTACAGGGCTGTACCACTCAGTGTCTGTTTGAGGGGTTCATGTCCAGGACTTCAGAACCAAGGTATAATGTCTGGGTATTCCTGAACTCATTCTACTCTAGGCCTGAACAATGGTCCCACCTCCACAGATCCTACCATCTCCCCCTAGTTGCTACACTGTCAGCCAAGACATGCCAGTAGGTAAAGGAAGACCCCACTGTGAACTTCCCAGAGTGTGAGGGACCCTGTGAAGACATAAATAACACCAATCAAGAATCTCTGTGAGAGCTGAGCCATTTCTCAGTCCAGGAAGACCATATTACCCAGCCTCCTTTGCAGTTATAGTGGGGCCATGTGATTGGGTTCTGGCCAGTGGGATCTGAATGGGAGTGATTTGATGGTGAGATGGATGTTATAATGCCTGATGTTCTGGATGGAAAATCAGACTTAGGCAATTTTATGCAAGCTCACCAGATGGTTCTTTTATCAATGCTTCCTTGGGGGCTATCAGGGAAGGTGGAAAGCAATGAGTCTAGTGTGGCAAAATGGATATATCATGTTAAAAAAATAAAGATAATTATAATTTTAAAAAGATGGACACTTTGTAGCAGCTCTCTCTTTTTTTTCTAAAGATTTTATTTATTTATTTGAGAGAGAGAGAGAGAGATCATGAGCAGTGGGAAGGGGCAGAGAGAGAAGCAGACTCCTTGCTAAGCAGGGAGGCCAATGTGGGGCTCAGTCCTAGGACACTGGCATCATAACCTGAGCTGATGGCAGACGCTTAATTGAGTGAGCCACTCAGGGGTCCCTCGTGGCAGCTTTCTTAAGAGTGTATAAAATATTTGTGGTAAATTGCTACAATAATGGCCCCAGATGAATTCCTCCTCCTGGTATCCATGCCTTGGTGTGTTTCCCTTCCATCCTGATGCCATGTGACTTGATGTGGCCAATGGGATGTCAACAATCGTGGTGTCAGCAGAGGATCATGCTCATGGAACACAGTCTTCCAGTTGTCTCTGCTGAGCACAATGCACAGCCAAGCCACCAGGTAACTGCAGCTGTGTAAGTGAGTCCAAGTGAAACTAGTCGAAGAACTAGCGATACAGTAGTATCAACCCACATAATTGTGGCACTAAAACTGTTGTTTTAAATCACTGAGCTCTGGGGCAGTAGATAACCAACAAAATGTCTTAAGCATGTTTGTTTCCCCAGAACCTACTAATTGCCTGGCATATTTCTGCCCTCCATGCATTTTTATTGACATAAACTTTATCTTCCCAACAACCCTGTCAGGTAAGTATTACTGCCATTTTCTATTTATTTTTAATTATAAGAGTCACAGAAATTCTCATCCCAACCCTGCATGCTGAGGGAACTGATTATTTTATGGCTGTAATTGAGGTTTGGAAAGATGCAGAAACTGGCATCTGGTCACCCCAGCAGGCTTAGATCACCTATGCTATGTATATAGACTATAAAGAATTGACAGTCTTTGCTACTTGTTGAGTGCTTATTATGTGCTGGGTGCCAAGTGCTTTAGTTATACTGTATCACTTTCATTCTCCCCAAAACCACATGGAGTGGGCGCTATTAGCATCTCATTTTAGAAAAGGAGACACTGAGGATCAAGAAGGAAATGAGGCTGGTTAACAGCAGCTCTAAGCTCTAAACCCAGGACTGATTCCTCTCTCTTTTGCTCTTCACGATTTCACTTGATGTGGAGTCATAGTTCACATGGAGATTAGGTTCCAAAGTCAATGCATGGAACAAAATTCACACACTGTGAAAAATACTCTTGAAAATCTTCCAAGTCTCCTTTGAAGTTAAGCATATACTACTTTACTTAGTAATAGATATGTAGAACTATATAATATATTTTAGGACTGTATCATGTTTAAAAAATGGCTTTCAACATAAGCGTCACACTGTGGCAAAGTCTGGCTGGATGCTCACAAATTCCATTGCTTTTCTTCTGGGACTCACAGAAAGACTCCATTTCCTAGCATTCTGCAGTTAAATTGGGCCACGTGACTGAGCTCTGGCCAATGGAATATGGACAGAGTGATCTATGCCATCACAAGGGCTGGATCTTACATACTTCTGTAGTTCTCTAGCCTAGACGTTGGCAGACTATGGCCCAGAGCCAATCTGGACTGCTGCCTGTTTTTGTAAATAAAGTTTTATTGAAACATAGCCACACTCATTTGTTTACACATTGCCTCTGGCTGCTTTCATGCTATAACAGCAGACACAAGTAGTTGTGATAGAGACCACATGGCCAGCAAAACCTAAAATACCAAAAGGAAGAATATCCAATGGGAAAAAGTCTCTTCAACAAATGGTGTTGGGAAAGCTGGTCAGCCACATGAAAAGGAATGAAAATGGACCACTTTCTTAAACCATACACAAAAATACATTCAAAATGATTTAAACACCTAAATATGAAACTTGAAACCATAAAAATCCTAGAAGAGAACATAGGCAGTATGGTCTCTGCCATTGACCATAGCAACATTTTTCTAGATATGTCTCCAGAGGCAAGGGAAATAAAACCAAAAATAAACTATTGAGACAACACTAAAATAAAAATCTTCTGTACAGTGAAGGAAACAATCAACAAAATTAAAAGGCAACCTACTGAATGGGAGGTGATAGTTGCAAATGATATAGCTGATAAAGAGTTAGTATCCAAAATATATAAAAAACGTATACACATCAACACCTCAAACCCAAAAAATCCAGATAAAAAATGAGCAGAGGAAATGAACAGACATTTCTCCAAAGAAGACATCCAGATGGCCAACAGACACATGAAAAGAGGCTCCCAATCAGCCATCATCAGACAATTGCAAATGAAAACTACAATGAGATATCATGGCACACCTGTCAAAATGCCTAAAATAAAAAACACAAGAAATGACAAGTATTAACAAGGGTGTGGAGAAAAAGGAGCCCTTTTGCACTGTAGGTGGGAGTGCAAGCTGGTGCAGCCACTGTGGATACAGTATGGAGATTCCTCAAAAAGTTAAGAATAAAACCACCCTATGACCCAATAACCATGCCACTAGGTATTTACCCCCAAATACAAAAACACTAATTCAGAGGGATACATGCTTTCCTATGTTTATAGCAGCATTATTTCCCACAGCCGAATTATGGAAGCAGCCCAAGTGTCTGTCAGTAGACAAATGGATAAAGAAGATGTGGTGTATATACCTGAATACCATTCAGCCAAAAAAGAAATGAAATCTTGCCATTTTCAATGACACACATGGAACTAGAGAGTATAATACTAAGTGAAATAAGTCAGAGAAAGACAAATACCATATGATTTCACTTGTATGTAGAATTTAACAAAAGAAACAATAAAGAGAAAGAAAGAGAAAAAGAGAAACCAAGAAATAGACTCTTAAGTATAGAGAACAAACGGCTGGTTACCAGACGGGAGGCAAGTGGGGGGATGGGGGAAACAGGTGATGGGGATTCTGGGGTGCACTTGCTGTGATGAGCACTGGGTGATGTGTGGAAGTGTTGAATCATTGTATTGTACACCTGAAACTAATATAACACTGCCTGTTAACTATACTGGAATTAAAGTTTTCAAAATTGGAAGGGGAAAATTCTGGGGAAAAAAACCATTTACCAAAAGTTTGCTGACCTCTGCTCTAGTCCTCTCATGGTGGTGGCTACGATGTACTACGCAGCTCTCCCTTTAGCAATGACAACTTAATTCCTCAGTTGCTGGGAGTGCTGCTGGAAGGTGGTCCTCCTCTGCACTCACTGACTGATAACACAGAGATTTAACAGCATAGCCATCTGGCCCCAACTCACAACAGCTCTGAGAGGCCGCTCAGCTCCAGAATTTTTCAGTGGGTTCGCAGAAGCCTCTTGGTTGCAGCTCACCATCTCCCGCTGCCCAATCTTGCATCCTGGTCTCCCTTCCACAAGCGTTGATCCCAGGAGCTTTCCCTGATAAACATCCTGCATTCTAATCTCAATCTCAGAACCTTCTTCTGGGGAGTCCCACCAGCAGCAGCTGTCATCCCCTTCTGGAGTGTGTAATACGGGGATGTCACAGATGGAAGGTGCTGGACCTTGCATCACTGTTTAGAGAACAGTCACTAAGGAACACCTCCAGACACCCGTCCCCTGTGACAGTGGGTTAGCGATCCGCCTCTATTGTGTGACGCCTCTAAGATTCAGTATTGTTCGTTACAGCAGCCGGCTCTGCTTATTTTGACAAATATATTCAACAAGGCAAGGTTTTATGTGATGAGCGGTCTATGAATACTGAGACCACAGATGACATAGACCCCCTCAAAGTCACTGCAGAGCAGCTGCCCTGTGAGTGGGATAGAAGAAGGTCAAGTCACTCACATCCGTGATACATTGTTCTCTTTTGGTCTCTTTTCGCCCTCTCACCAAGCACATCGAGCAGAATTCTTCTAAGTTAAATGTGGCCATGATGCGACTGCCCCTCCAGCCCTGTTTGGGGCTCCACTATCAAAGCATCTTTGAACAGCCTGCATTCTGCAATAGTTGAAGAATGAGTAGCATGTGGATGGCTGAGAGGTGGATAAGTGGGGGATCAAATCAAGCCCAGATGTCACTCAGTCTCCCCCGACCCAAGCTGTAGGCTGGAACAGAACTCAGAGGAAGAGTCCCCAGTGGGGGTTCCCAGGAGCTGAACATAAACAGCCCCTCTGAGGCCTGCCCACCGGGCATGGCTCCACTGCAGGACTGTCTGCAGAGGCAGCTGGAGCCCAACGTGGTCTTTTGTCTCCCCTCTCTCTGAAGTCATCCTAGGACACAGGTGTGCATCCCCCACAGCCAGCCGACAGAGAAGATGAATCAGCTTCCCTGAAAGACGTGCCCCAGAGCAGTCTGTCAGCTGAAACTTGTCTGAAGGAGCATGGTTCCCTCCTGACCACAGCTAATGAAAATTGTGGCTTGCCCGAGGAAGAATCTGTGCTATTCTTTAAAGGAACAGTGCTAACCACAGATGTGCAACATCTGGTATGTGGAAGGGATTTCCCTGAATGAGGACTGTAACTGGACCAGCCAGTTCATGAGATGCCTTTGGGTCCAGGTATGTATTTTTCTACTTTCGGCTCTGGATTTGAGTTCTCAGAAGTTCAAGGGAGGTCCAAATGCCTCTTTCTATCACTTAGTATTTTTCATTATATACTCCTCCTTATTTATCTTCTATGTATGGTTCTTGATGAATATGACTGAGATGCCCCAAAGCCTATGCTCCTGCTTCCTCTAGGTCTTTGTTCCTGTCATTCTCCATGTCTCTATGGCCTCTCTATTTTAAGACTACAAATTTTGTAGGACTCTTTCCACCACAATTAAGTGAAACCCAGTCCAACTCCCTTAAAGCCAAAATCTACATTTAATGAGTAATGTAACTTAAAATTCAGAACCACTTGACTTCAAAGACAGGTGTAGCTGAATCCAGGGGTTCAAATGATCTTTCCAGGATCTGGTCTTTGTCTGTTTCTCCAGGTCCAGACTCTGTTTTCTTTTACATTGGCTCCAGTTTCAGGTAGTCACTGAATGGACTCCAGTCTTTTATGTCACCATATTAGCTCCTTCCTGGAAAGAGATTGTATTTTTCCCAGTTATCCTGAGGATGGGACTGATTAGACCCCTTGAGACACATTCATGTTCACTTATGAACTTAATCACTATAATCAAGGGGATGTGATCCCTATTGTTTGTCTAGGCCTGTGTCCCTTGCTCACTCCCAGAGTTTAGGTCTTTCCCCAGGGGAGAATAGGATTCTATTATGAGAATGGGGTTGAATGCATGTAGGACGAGGAAAGATCAGTAGATACATAATCCATAGCTTGCTTCTCAAGCTCAAGTTCATCCCAGATAAGATTCCCCTTTCTTGCCCCTATAGCACTCTAACAGTTGAATATGAGATTATATGTACCTCCTCTGCTTCTCCCACTGGGATAGAGGGCCTTCTTTGTTAAGAAGGCATGGGGTAAGATATAGGTAGGACATGAGTGCTAGAAATTGCATTGTATTTCCTTTCTTTGTTTGAAACCTAGTGAAATCAAATAGAAATGAGGCAGCTTTGAAGCAGGGGAAAATAGTTACAACAATTAATAGTTTGGAACAGGGAAGAAATGGGGCTTAGTGACAAAGACAGGGGCCAGTATGTATGAGGGCCCCTCTGCCTCATGCTCCCTAGTAGCTGCCTCCAGGTTCAGATAGGACGCCAAGATTTGCCATAATTTGGGGTCAGCCAAATACTCTTTGTGAATTATTGAGCTCTTGGTGGTCAGTGCTGTCTGCCTTATATTTTTCTTATACCACCCTATGTATCTAGCACTTTTGCAAGCACCTAATAATTACTTGACAAGTTTTTGTTGGGTTAAATTGTGATACCGGTGCCAAGAAATGGCAAGCCTGAAAACCAAAGAGGTGTAGGTTGTAATCAAGTCTCTTAACATTGGCTGAGCAAAGTAGCCATACCAAGAGAGCAGAGAACAGGATAACAGCTATTTTTGTCTGGTGTTTCTAGTTCACAATACTTGTATTGCTGGCTTACTCACAATAGCCCTGTGAGATGATCCAAATGCTATGGGGTAAACTTCAAGGTTAAGTCTAAGGCAAAAACTGGGTGTAATCAAAATTTCACTGGAAACTCCTATAAATCATCCACAGAGTACAGTTTAAAAGGTTTTGTGATTCAACCGAATACTGGAATACTTGTGAATTATGTGGCTGGGGACAGTAACATATTGCCTGTTATTTAGCAGGAGTCCATTCCCTAAGAGCAATATTAAAATACACCATTTATGCATTTAATGCAGCAAGTTGTTCACAACTAGAAAGAGACGGAAGAGCCGTTCCACATCTTTGGTTTTAAGATCATTTTGGGACACATGTGCATTGAGTGGATTGTCAAGTAGAATCTTCTGGACTACTTAAATAGTTGTTTTTATTTCTTTCTCTTTGTTCTTCATTAAGTGCAAATGGGTAGATTCATGTAAATTGTTGTATAATGCATTTCCCCAATCTTACTTGATTAAAAATGTTGGTTATAGATTTAGAAAGTGCTCAGCATGGGGCCGGGCCCAGGGAATTCAATGGTGAAGAAAATAGGTGTGATTTCTGACCTAATGGAGTTTATAGTCTTTGCAGATTGCTTTGTACCCAAAGAAACTAAAACCAAAGCTCAGAGAAGTGCCTGCCAAAGATTGCTCAGCCAGCAAGGGGCCGAGCTAGGATCTGAACCGGGGTCTTCTGGCTTTAACCCTAAGATTCTCCCAACTACTCCCCACTGGCTTTCATGGTAACTGAAGTCACTTCCAAAGCCAAAGTCAGAGTCCTGGAGTTCATTACAGAAGAAACAGACCATTGGAACTGGCCACTTGCCTTGGCAGTCAGGATCTGGAATTGAGTTCATACGTGGTGTTGAATTGTTCCCTCCAGAAATGGGATGGGTTGGAATGGAATGGTAATGAGGGCCCTGTTTGCCCCAGAGGACCCACTCCCTATCCTGCCCACCAGCCATAATGGTTGACCACCCTGTTTAAGCCCCCTATTGATTACAGAGAGTTGATTTCTTCTGATGCAAGTGGCTGAGCCAAGGGCAGTTACTGCTGAGCCATAGCCCCCCAAATTACTGCCTTTCAGATGAAGTATGTCAGGCGTCTTTCCCAACAGCCCTTTCCAAGGACAAAGAGGCTAGTCGTGGACTTGCATCTTCCTTGTCTGATACCCAGGGTGCATATGTTCTTTCTCCATGTGTACCCCAAATGGTCTGAGAACAAGGGTGCCCCCTTTCCAAGTCCCAGGCACCCTACGAGCCTCTCAGGCCCCTTCCAAAGAGGAGCCTTGAGGATGGTGCCAACAGGACGCATCAAAAGGCTGTGGTTTCCCTGGCTCTCAGTGTGCTGACCCAGCCCACCACTGGGGTTGCAGTGCCAGACCTGGGGTTCCTCATCACTCGGCACAACCATTTGGGTGATTTAAAGAGCAATCTTCATATTGAAGGCAATGGTGACTCCCCTCCCAGCCCCTAAGCTGGGTTGGATTTGCTTCATCAACTCAGTTTCATTAAGGGAATGTCTACAGTGAGCAGAGGCTCAGGTTAGAATTAATTCTTTTCTATTGTTCCTGTCAGAAATATAAAAATAAAGCATTTAGCTCAAGGAAAGTTGACTTCTCTCTCAGACTTGTGTATTTACTCTTTGGAGAAATGTCACTAATGGTGTTTTAATAATGCTTTATGTGCCTGGAGACCAATCATAAAAAGAACTTACTATTTACCAAAGCAACTGCTAGCCCCTTAATGATGGGCTAAGTATCAGCTACTGGCAGGATATGTAGTGGGTAAGTGTTGTGTAATTACCAAGCAAATTCATCATTATTTCTGTCTTATAAACCAGAATATGTGTTAAATAATACTTTGGGGCCACTGAAAGTAATTACCAAGTCCCATCTCTGTAAGAACTGTAATTATCCTACGGTTGCCCTGTGTTTACTAAGCAAATCTATGCAATTATTATCTAAAGCCCAAACTCTGCCCTCAGAGCCACAAAAGTGCACCCGAGGGCAGGTCTGCACCCAGAGTAGAAGCAGCATGTGCATGGGGTCATGAAGGTTCCAGGCCTCCACTTCCCAAATCCCAGCTCTGCCCTCATTCCTGGCCTCTGAAAAAAAAGCCACAAGCAAGGCTTTACCAAACAAGCTGATTGTGTCTTCTCTTCCCCCCCAAGCCCAGCCTCTGCTCTGGGCTCCCTGCTCTTCCAACCTGCCAGTCCCTACCATGAGATCTACTAGGGGGACCTCAGCCTCCGGCTGCAAAGGTTCAGTTCTGCACCTCCAGGAAGCTCTTTTCTTTTCCAAGGCTCACCTCATGTCAGGAACTGTACTGGTCTCTGAGGACCTGAAGATCGATAAAGTACGTCCCCTGCTCCTGAGGGCCAAGGTAGGAGAGGCAGACTGTTCCAGCAATGGTGGGTCTGGTACACAGAGGCTACATAGCACTGAGGTCAAGAGCTTGGGCTCTGGAGCCAGGCTGCTTGGCTTCAGATGTGCTTTCGCAAAGTGGAGATAATCAGAGGGCCCATGTTAAAGATCACTGTGTGAGTTATAGCAGGAAAGTGCTGAGAACAGTGCCTGGCACACCCAGCGGCTGTTCTGTGCCAGTTTGCTATTATTTGAACGTGGTAAACATGTGGGGGAATGCACGCCTGAATACTTCAGCACTCACATGCCATGGTGAAACAAAGCCTTCTCTGCTCCTGCCCAAGGAGGTATTCTCTTCTTCCTCAGAGCTCACAGGGCATCCCACCTCGATGTCTCTCGTGGCAGCTAGCATTTTCTACCAGGTACTGTGTTAACCAGGGTCAGTGTCTGACCTTCTTTACTGAGCATATTGAGTTCCAAGTTTGGGTTTTATTCATCATTGTGTCCCTAACGCCAAGCACAGAGCCAGGAGTGTAGTAGGCACCCATTACATGTTTGTTGAATGAATAGCAGTCACTCAATAAACACTTGTTTCAAAAAAAAAAAAAAAAAAAAGAAAGAAAAAAGAAAGAAAGAAAAGAAAAGAAAAAGAAAAAAAAAGAAAGAAAAAGAAAAGGAGCCCTTCAAAGTCCTATTTGACCACATGGCCAAGGCAGTCAGCCAAAACCACAGATTTTATTCTGTTTTCACTAATGTGGGTACATGTGGGGGTGTTGGATTTTGAAAGGATTGCAGAAGAGATTCCTTTATGACCCAGACTGGTGAACAAAAGGCCAATTAATTAAAAACAAAGAAACAAGGGCCTTGAGCATTATGGGTTCCTTTCTGCTCACTTGGTATTGATGAGCTGACATTTGACTGTGAGGCTGGATCTCCAGGCAGGACCCCGGCTCCTTTCACCCACCCCAGGCCGGAGCAGGCCGTGGTGAGCTGGGCAGAAGAAAGCAGTATTGTTAACCGCTTTTGTTCAGGAGGTCCTCCAGCTGGTCCTGGGTCACCACGCTTCACTGTTTACTTGTGTGTTCTTAAGCCGCGGCCCTCCGTATTATCAGAAGATTAGATATTTCTTTCTTCATCGCCAACTGTTCCTCTCCCACCCACATGCCCACATCTTCCATCTCTTTCATTCCTCAGCTTCAAAATCTCTCTGGGTGAATGTTAATTAGGCTGAACACAAGCTGGAAGGTCAGTGGCCTGTGCCTCTTCTGTAAGTCACCCTCTCTCTTGTGGATTCCTCTATTTGATAATAGGAACAATAACCATGGTGGTATATTTACCATTTCAAAGAACTTTCCCATACATGATATCTTTTTGTCTGACTTACACATCCATGTGGCAGGCATTTTATTATTCCCATTTTAGAGCCAGGAAATGTAAGGCCCAGGGCTGGTAAGTGATCTGCCCATCATCACAACCAGGAGATGGGAGAAAACTCAAGGACATGCTTTCTACCTCCAGAGCCTGTGCCCTTTCTCATATACCATGCTGACTGTGATGCTTTGAAAGACACAGGAAAGTCTGTGTGGTATCTACCAAATCTAGGACATTTGAGATGAAACATAGCTACAGTTGTAAGCATGTAACACTCATTGTCACTGCATTTGAGAACTTTCTAGATGATAGAGTCTGGTTGTTTCTTGGGTTGGACAATAGGATAGATGAGGGTGAGCTGGAGGTCAATGAGAAGTATGTTAACCAAAAAGCTAACTGTCCACCAAATGATTCACCAACTCCTGTCCATTCCACTCAACCAAAGAACATTCCAAGTTCAATATGTGCTCATCTGGGCTGCCTGGGGCCAGGACGAGGAAGTCCAGCAAGTATGACTCCTGTGCTCTTAAAGGAGCTTTCAGCTGCATCACAGAAGCAGGATGAACAGTAAATACCAGACAGAAAGGCTCATCCCCAATTATGGTTTAGAAAATACTGCTAAGGCACTTAGAAGTAAATGTAAGGATAACATACCAATTGGATTTCAGAGACTTAATATATAAAAAAGAATGTAAAAGAGCACATTAATGATTTTTATGTTAATTACATGTTAAAATGATATTTTGAATACATTGGATACAATTCATTATTAAAATGAAAAAGACACAGACGTGAATGAGGTTTGACCTAGGCCTACAAGGATGGTCAGTGTTGGCACAGGGGGCAAAGTTGTGGCTTGGCCCCTGAGCAAGAAACTCAAACTTACAGGGCCTTGTGTTTATGTAGACTCTGGTAGGATAATAATGACAACCACACATAAACAATAAGAATTAGCATTTATAAAGTGCTTGCTGTACCTCACTACCTGCCCTAAGATCTTTGCATGGGTTAATTCATGTCATCTGCATGCTAACCCTATCCAGCAGATATCGGTATTATGACATGGAGACTCAGCCAAGTTAAGCCGCTTGCCTGACCCAGCTGGTAAGGACTGGAACCCATAAAAATTTGCTGCAGAACACAATTAATACTGCCCAACTGTTTAGAATAAGCATCAGGGTCCACATAACCTAACCGTGCCATGCATGAGACAACCTGGTACTGCTCATCCATGAATTAATTCTCTAAATACATGTTACCCAGAGATCAAGTGGGGGCCTAGCTTATGCATGGTATCACCATCCAAGAAACATTGCTTTAACAACCAACATTTCTTAAAAGCTATGTCAGCCTCTACAGACTGGCAAGAATATCACAGAAGATCCAGTTCATAAATCTCAGCAATATTTTTCAAATCTTCTTTGACTACTTCCATCACTTTCAATGTCTCTCCAACCTCAGAGTGGCCCCCAAGCCCCTCTCTTCTTCAATATCTGTTCTCAGCTTTTCACCAAAACCTCAGCTAAAACCCCGGCCACGTGACTCTTGGCTCGTCCCCCTTCCTCTCATCTTTTGGGGCCTCTGCTTTGCCAGTCTTTCTGATAGAACTGTTTCTCCAATGTAAGCATCTATTCACTGCCTGTTTCTTAAATTCTTACCACACCGATTTTCCTGGCATGTATGATAACTTCCAGGAACTCAACTGAAATCCCAAAAATGTCCTTTAGGAAAAAAAGGAAGATGATAAATGACCCAAGTTAATTTTTTTTTTTTTTTCTGAAAGAGAGCTCATGAGGACGTAAGGGTGAATGTGTGAATGTGAGCATTTGAGAACATTTTCTTAAACTCTGTCTGCAGTGTAAGTATGTTGACTCCTGAGCCTGCTGCTAGATCATAGGGTTTACCTGTGTCTCATGCATGAGAGATGTCAGTATCTGCAAAGAGAGTGGGAGAGACCAACAAAGAAGCAGGACAGAATGGCACTCCGCATCCCCAGAAGTGAACATGAGGATAGCAGCAAGCACACTGCATGGGTTGGGAAGCCTTTACACAGATAGAGAAGCCAGGTTGTTGAGACCCAAATGGGAACACGATAGGACTGAAATTGGGATTCCCACAGGAGAGATCCTAGAATTTCTCCAGAATACTGAGGGACAACACAATTTTCTACTTTTCCTAGAAGGGGAGCATACACAGATGCTCAACCATTTGTTAAATGAATGAAAATGGTTTGGTGGTTGGGAATTTGCCTGATGCCCCACTGCTCTGACCCTAGGCCCTAAACATAGGATCAAAATAGAATCTGGAGTCCACTTCTTGCTGGAAGCTCTCCCAGACCATCCATTATGTAGAGATCTTCTCTGAACCCAAAGGCAACACCTAGCTTTCAAGACCCCCTCCACACTTTGCACCGAGCGCATATTGTCTTGTGCTGTGTGTTCCAGTTTCCCCATCAGACTGGAAGCCCCTGTGGACAGGGCATCATGGCTAGTGAGTCTCTGCCTCCTCTGATGTGGGTACATGGAGGCTGCTCTGTTGTGCTCCAAGAGTGAGAAAGTGTTGTAGAGAGACCATCACATCTGACTTCCTCCCTGCCAGATGGGGACACTGAAGCCCGGAGACTGGGCAACCTTTGGTGGCAGGTCAGGAGCTGAGCTGGGACCAGAGCCACCTGCCCAATCCTCTTTCACTTTGATGGGCTCCTGGCTGCCTCCACTGCTGCCCTGGGAAGGTGCAGCTGACTTTCACCCAGAACTCACCACAAGGTGAGAAAGGCAGTGGCTGGCACCCAGTGATCACTCAGCTTCTGTTAGTGTTCTAGCAAGTAGATGGAACCTGGAGTCCTTAGCTCTCCTACGGCAGGCCTCAGGAAGACAGTCGTGGGGCAGAAATGAGACGAGGAATTTAGTCTGTCCACAACTGCAATTCCAGATCTTACCAGAATGGCTCGTGGATATTCTCAATTAACATTTGCTGAATATTAATACATAATTCTTACAGTATCTGCATCTGTGTCCATTTTGCTGTCTCTTCACAATACTCCCATGTTTCCCATTTTATAGATGAGGAAGCAGAGACTCAGAAAGCAACGCAGTCAAGGCAAGCTCCTCCCACCGTCAGGTGGCAGAGTGAGGAGGGTTCATCCCCAGATGGATCTCTTTTCTCTGTCTCCCTGCCTCATGCATCTGTGAGTGGTTAGCAAGGCGTATTGCACCTTGTCTACTCATACGTTGGGTGCTCTGCTGGCTACATGCGGCACAACGTTAACAAGCCAGGTCAGTTGTGTGTGGTGTGATCGACACCATTAGTATGGGAAGGTCTGAACTACTGGCTGAAGTTCTGGGTGGATGTAGGGAAGGGAAGAGGGCCAGCCCCTAGTTCTACCTCGGCTTTCTTTAAATCACAGGCTCCTTTGCTTGTGGTTGGGTCGGCCAATGGTCCAGCAGCTCTGGGCCTCCAAGCCCAGGCCAAAGGTCACCTCCTTGGGGAGCTTCTCTGACCCCTTCAGGTTGTGAGGCATTTTCATCCCGAGCTGCTGTAGTACCGGTGCTCGCTGCTCTTTTCCCTCTGGTGGCTTGGTGTTGGGATCACCAGCTTTTGTCTTTGCCCTTCCTGCTACACAGAGAGCTCCTCATGCGCAGACACTGTGTTGTTTACCTGTCTCTAGCACCTAGAAAGTTCCTGGCATGACAAAGCAGATGCTTAATGAATCAATGTTGGTTGAATGAATGGCCACAAGGAGCTGGAAGGCATCCTTTACTCCTTGCTCCTCCTTTTCTCCCCACAAGGCTGTAAATGTCGGAGAGTTGGAGGGGACCAAGGGTGGTGGTGTGTATGTGTGTATACAAGAGTGTGCATAGGTGTAGATAAGCATGTGCACTTAGACAATCCTTCCTTACAAAGGTAGCTCAAGATCATGAAGCGTGGAGTGGCCTCTCCAGCCCAATTTGATCTATTTTCCTTCTGATCGTCTACTGCCCACACCACTGTCAGCACCTAACATGTTCTTTTTTTTTTTTTAATTTTTATTTATTTATGATAGTCACAGAGAGAGAGAGAGAGAGGCGCAGAGACACAGGCAGAGGGAGAAGCAGGCTCCATGCACCGGGAGCCCGACGTGGGATTCGATCCCGGGTCTCCAGGATCACGCCCTGGGCCAAAGGCAGGCGCCAAACCGCTGTGCCACCCAGGGATCCCTAACATGTTCTATCTTTATTGATTATGCCTCGTTGGGGGGAGGAGATGGTACGGTGGAGCTCCAAAGTAAATAATTGAAACAAGATGTCCCATGATGGTCTCCTGGCTCATTCTTAATCTTCCTGCCCTTTCTAAATGGCACTTGCTACAACAGGTTTAAAGTTTGCCTTGAAGTTTCCATTTTGGCTGTGAGTTCTGATTCCCCCAGCTCTCCCACATAGGCCCAATCCACAGGAGAAGCACAAATAGTCATCATATCAGAAAACCACAGATATTTTCTTTTGCTTCACATTCTGGGAAAGCCAGGCCAGATTAATCCTCACTCAGCCAGCACACCTTCTGGAACAGTGGGCAGGAGCCCTGCACCCTTAGATTCTTTTCTTTGTTAATCTCGCCACTTTGTAGCAAAATGACTTCTTTACAGCTTGTAGACTGTGAACTCCTGGCTACAGAGTGAGGGCCACAGAGTATTTCTTTCACATTTTGTGCCTCCAGCGTCCAGAACAGTGTCAGAGATGTAGCTTTGAGTGGTGTGACTTGTGCAGGCATGAACAGAAGTGGGGGAACTGATAATGGGAGTGATAATCAGCAATTTCCTCCTCATCATCAAGGGAGGGTGTGTTATTGACCTCGCATCTCAGGCCCAGAATTCTTTTAAGCACTTTATATGTACTGACCTTTGTTTTCTTTGGCTGCTGCAGCAAATTACAACTTAATATCTTAAAATAACACAAGTATTCTGGAGGTCAGAAGTCCAACAAGGGTCTCATTAAAACTAAGGTGTAGGCAGGGCTGCATTCTTTCCTAGAGCTTCAGAGAAGACTCCTTTCCTTTGCCTTCTTCAGCTACATGGGATCACCCACAGTCCTTGGCTCCTGGCCCCTTCCTCCGTGCTGAAAGCTAGCCTGATGCCTCTCTGTGACCATTTTTCAAGAGTCAACACCTCCCTCTGACTTTTTTTCTCTGTCTCCCTCCTGCCTTGTGATTACATTGGGCTCACTGGATGATTCAGCATGATTTCCCTATCTGAAGGCCAATTGATTAGCAAACTTAATTCCATCTAAAAACTCAATCCCTTTTCCCTTTGTAAGATAGCATCTTCACAGGTGTAGGAGGAAGCATGTGGCCCTCCATTCTTCTGCCTACCATGCCTTGAAAGCGGGCACCATGATTATCCTCATTTTACCAATTAAGGTCCACTGGGATGAAGTAATTTGCCAAGGTCCACTAGCTAATTAGTGGCAAATTGGGATGGAGATACAAATGGTCTCAGTTCGTGTGTGAGTCACGCTTTTAACCACAGCACAGTGCTGCTTCCTGGTGATGTTAAGTAAAGCTTTTCATAGTGCTTGCTATGTGTCAGGCCTGTGCTAAGTGCTTGTCTTCACCTAAAACTAAGAAACCAAAATGAACACCCAAATGATGTGAGTCTGGTACGTGTCTTATTTCATCCTCTGAGTATGGAGTAGGTATGAAGTATGTGCCGTTATTATAAAGTAAGGATGTGGAATAGGTACTATTATTACAGAATATATAGTAGGTACTATTACTACATACAATAAAAATTGGGGGAGGTGTTCAGTTCTATACTTTTTGGCAAATGCACAGAGTCATGGAATCACGTCACCACTACACTCAGGTAAAGGAGAATTCTCTCCTCCTGCCCCTTTGTCCCCTGCCCCTGGCAACCCCTAATCTGGTCCATCCCTATAGTTTTACCTTTTATATAAAATCATATAGACTCTTCTTTCACTTAGCACAATGTGTTTGAAGTTCATTTATGTTGTGTTTATCAATAGTTCCTTTCAATTGCTCATTGTAATCCAGCGTATAGATTTGTTTATCCATTCTCCAGCTGAAAGATGTTTGGGTTCTTTCCAGTTTCTGGCAATTATAAAGAAAATTACTATGAGCATTCACATGCAAGTTTTTTGTGTAGATATATTTTATTAGATATATTTTATTTTTCTTGGGTAAATGCCTAAGAGTAAAATTGTGTCATACAGCAAGTGCCTGCCAAACCATTTTCCGAAGTGGTTGTACCATTGAATATTCCTACCCACAGTAGGAATAGTAGGCCATCTAGTAGGTTATAGGTGAGGGGTGTATTTGCTCTACTTCCTTGTCAGTACTTGATATTGGCAGTTAAGAGAAAAAGTTAACTGTTTTAATATATATGTATTGGTATCTCATTGTGGTTTTAATTTACCCTCCTCCAATGACTAATGATGTTGAGCATTTTTTTATGTGCTTCTTTTTCATCTGCATATATATATATATATATATATATATATATATCTTCTTTGATAACATGTCTGCTTAAATCTTTTGCCCATTTTTTTTTTTTTCTGAGCTTTTTGTTTTGTTGTTGAGTTTTGAGAATTCTTTCTATGTTCTGGATCCAAGTTCATTGTTTGATGTCTGATTTGCAATTTTTTTTCTCCTAATCTTTGGGTTTTCTTTCATTCTTTAAACAATGCCTTGCAGAGAGTAAAAGGTTTTATCTTGATCAAGTCCATCTTATCCATTTTTCCTTTTATAAATTATGCCTTTGGTGTCATTTCTAAGAACTCTGCCAAACTCAAGATCACAAAGATTTCCTTCTAAGAATTTTAGAGTTTCACAGTTTGTTTTTAAGTCTATAATCCATTTTGAGTAAATTTCTAAAAGTAAAATATGAGGTATGGATTGAGGTCCACTTTCTTTTGTGTAGGAACGTCCAATTTTTCCAGCATCATTTATTAAAAAGGACTATCCTCTCTTTATTGGACTGGTTTTTTTGTTTGTTTGTTTGTTTTTGTTTTTTGTTTTGTTTTTTTTTTTTTGCTGAAAACCAACTGATCATATCTGCCTTGGTCTATTTCTGGATACTTCATTCTATTCCATTGATTTATGTGTTTAATTTTTCACCAATATCACGTGTCCTGATTACTATAAATTTGTAGTAAGTCTTGATATCAGATAATGTGGGATCTCTTCCTTTCTTCTTCTTCTTCAAAATTATTTTTGGGTATTCTAGCTCCTTTGCCTTTCTGTAGAAAGCTTTTTAGAAAGCTTTCTTTTTAGAAAGCTTTTTAGAAACAGCTTTTTGAGATCTTAAAAAAAAAAAAAGCCTACTGGTATTTAATTCAGTATTGGGTTGAATCAACTTGGAGAGAAAGGGCATGTTAATAATATGGACTGTTCTAACTCATGCAAGCAGCTTTTCTGGCACTCTCTTGAATTTAAACACCCCAGACACCCACCTTTGCCAAAGCACACCTCTCTTGTTGCCTCCTTTCTCCTTGGCCCTTGTTTGGGCTCATGTGTCATTCTGAAGACTTTCACTTAGGCAAGATGACCAGGTGTGGAGGGACTTCTGGCCTCAGCCACATGCTCTATGGGGCCAGGCCATTTTCCTTGATCTTTTTAGGCTAGACACCTAGTCATCAAAAACAAAATCATGACATTTTATATAAAAATAATATTTATGGTTTCTCTTAAAAAGAGATGTGAAGGTCTGGCTCTCTTTTGCCTACATCATTGTCCAGCAATGACCAGCTGGAGCTGATGGCTAGGGACTCTCTAGTGCACCCTGCTTCCCATCTTTTATAATGTTTCTAGTCACTGCCTGCTGAGCCCCTACGTGCATTTGGACTCACAGGTCATGCTTTAGATCCCTATAGAGGACTTTGGTCCTGTGTTTATTCACTGATGTAACACTTATCAAGTACCTACTGATCTCCAGGCCCTATGCACTAAGAATACAAAAAAAGAACAAAACAAGCAGTAATTTTGACTTCCAAGAGCTTACATTCAGTGGGGAGCATACCCAATAAGCCAAGTAAGTGGCTCAAAGGATTCATGAGAATGTGAAGTGTTGGGGAGAAAAATAAAAGCAGAGAGGAGGGAGGTGGAAATGAAGGACGACACAGGATTGCAAGTGTAGTTGGTTGTGATTCAAGGCCTCAAAAGGAGGTTGAGGGGGTAAACCATTTTCACAGTGGAGGGAAGAACATTCCAGGCAGAGGGAACAGAGGGCGCCAAGGCTCTGAGTCTGGAGGTGCCTGGCCTGTCTGAGGAATAGCAAAGAAACAGTGGGCTCAAACAGAGTGAATGAACAGGGAGGGGGTAGTAGGAGATATCAAACAGTTGATGGGGTTCAGCTCATAAAGGGCCTTGTAGGCTATTGTAAGGACTCCAGACTTTTCTCTGAGTGATATCAACCAGGGAGTGACCAGGGCTGCCCTGGGTTTTAAAGCTGGGAAGGCATCACTTTGCTGCCATCTTGGAAATAGAGGATTGGTGTTCAGAGGTTTAGCATGGAGAACAATTAAAAGGCAATTTCAGTAATCCAGAAGACAGAGGCTGGTGTCAGGCCAGGGTGGTCATAGCGGACATGAGAACTGGTGAGAAGTGGTCAGGTTCTGGATAGCTTCGAGATTTGTGGGGTTTTGGTGACTCTTTCCTACCAACATTCCCTGGTGAGGGCCATGCCAGCATGTCCCTAAACTTTGAATTTCATGAAAAAGTAGCTGGAGGTCTCAGGACCTTTCTTCCTAGGAGACCTCTGAGCTTTTTATACAATTTGTTCAAAACCTTCTCCAGAGCTCTGGTGCCAAGAGAAGCAGAAGTACCACAAAGCTTCAGTAAACCATAGAAAACATTAGCCATAAACACTTCTGTTTCAGCTTTTCTTCAGTGCCAGGGAGATAGCCTTTGGGTCTTATACAGACAAAGGGAGGCCCCTTAAATAATATGTCCCCAAGCCCCATTAATAAACCCTTCCAAAGTGACTTGCTCTCTTCACCTGATAGAGAAGACGATGATGTGACTTTTAAAATTTCATCTATTTATCTGATACGTCATTTGCAAATATCTTCTCCATTCTGTAGGTTGTCTTTTAGTTTTGTTGACTGTATCCTTTGCTGTGCAAAAGCTTCTTATCTTGATGAAGTCCCAATAGTTCATTTTTGCTTTTGTTTCTTTTGCCTTCATGGATGTATCTTGCAAGAAGTTACTGTGGCTGAGTTCAAAAAGGGTGTTGCCTGTGTTCTCGTCTAGGATTTTGATGGAATCTTGTCTCACATTTAGATCTTTCATCCATTTTGTGTTTATCAGATAAAGGGCTAGTTTCCAAGATCTATAAAGAACTTATTAAACTCAACAGCAAAGAAACAATCCAATCATGAAATGGGCAAAAGACATGAACAGAAATCTCACAGAGGAAGACATAGACATGGCCAACACTCACATGAGAAAATGCTGTGCATCACTTGCCATCAGGGAAATACAAATCAAAACCACAATGAGATACCACCTCACACCAGTGAGAATGGGGAAAATTAACAAGGCAGGAAACAACAAATGCTGGAGAGGATGTGGAGAAAAGGGAACCCTCTTGCACTGTTGGTGGGAATGTGAACTGGAGCAGCCACTCTGGAAAACTGTGTGGAGGTTCCTCAAAGAGTTAAAAATAGATCTGCCCTACAACCCCAGCAATTGCACTGTTGGGGATTTACCCCAAAGATACAGATGCAGTGAAACGCCGGGACACCTGCACCCCGATGTTTCTAGCAGCAATGTCCACAATAGCGAAACTGCGGAAGGAGCCTCGGTGTCCATCGAAAGATGAATGGATAAAGAAGATGTGGTCTATGTATACAATGGAATATTCCTCAGCCATTAGAAACAGCAAATACCCACCATTTGCTTCAATGTGGTTGGAACTGGAGGGTATTATGCTGAGTGAAATAAATCAATCGGAGAAGGACAAACATTGTATGGTCTCATTCATTTGAGGAATATAAATAATAGTGAAAGGGAATAGAGGGCAAGGGAGAAGAAATGGGTAGGAAATATCAGAAGGGGAGACAGAACATAAAGACTCCTAACTGTGGGAAATGAACTAGGGGTGGTGGAAGGGGAGGAGGGCGGGGGGTGGGGGTGAGTGGGTGACGGGCACTGAGGGGGACACTTGACAGGATGAGCACTGGGTGTTATTCTGTATGTTGGCAAATTGAACACCAATAAAAATAAATTTATTATTAAAAAAATAAAAAAAAAAATAAATAAATAAATAAAATTTCATCTCCCAGGCACCCTATTTGTAGATCTTTTCCAAAAGGAAGATTGCAAAGAAAGATTTGCCTGTTATAAAATAGCAGAATAGGCTGAAATTGGTGTGACTGGGAACTAAATTAAGCTTGATGAGGTGAGGAGGTGTAGGGAAATTCTGTGAGGACCAAGAGGTCTATGCCCAGAGCTGGGAGCAACAACAGTTAAAGATTCCCCCAGAATGAAGGTGGACATGTCATAGTCCTGTGCAGTGCTGATTTTATGGCTTTGGTAGTTCTGTTTTGAGAATAAATCCCTTCCAACTCTAAAATTCTCTGGATTCTGAGGTCCCAAAATGGATTCTCACATGATAAGTATAATATTATATGTAATGGATTATTATACAAATAGGATTATTATGAATTGTTTTTCTTATTATTACTTCATTTTTAGAATCACTATCTTATCTCACATCTTCTTATCTGCATCATGTCTTTTTGCCACCCTCTGCAGGGGCGATCCCAAATCATTACTGTTGTCTCCTGCCCTCCAAAACCAGTTTACTTTGTTTTCAGCAGATAATTTTAGTTCTGACTTCTTTGAGAAAATAAAAGATATTAGTGATAAAAGTCCCTTTCTTGCATCCTCAAAACTCTACCTTCCTTCCCTTTTGCCTTAGAAGGAGTGTGTTGGAAGGAGGTAAGAGGACAAAGCCTGTGCCTTCCCACCTTTTCTAGAATGAATGTCCACTTCCTCTTCACTGCCTCTCTCACCTTCCTACAAACATGCCCACATTTCTGTGCTCCTGCCTTTGCCTTTCTGTGCAGCCACTGCCCTACATGTCTTCTCCTTGCTGAGCCTCTGAAATATCTTGGCTCCATCGTTGCTTTGATCTTTCTCAGTGTCCTGCCACTCTTCATCCAAAGCTTCAACCACTGCCACTTTATTAAAACCCCTCAAAGGTCCCCAGTGGTCTCCTAAGTGCTAAATTCTATGATTTTATCTCTGTCTTCATTCTCCCTCCTCGCTATTCGAATGTGGACAGAATCAAGAACATCACCTGGAAACTTGTTACATATGAGGACTTGGAGGGCCTACCTACTGGGCCCAAATCTTCATTTTAACAAGCTCTTCAAGTGACTCAGTAGCACATTAACGTTCAGTCTCTCTGAGGCATTTGACACAAGACTTGGAACACCTTCATCTCTATCACCTCAGTTTGTCTTTGGCTATTCTTTCTTAATCTCCTTTTCTTGCCTCTTTCTCTAATAGTTCCTCCCTAGGGTTCTGCCCCTTCTGTTCCTCCTGTCTTCTCTGGGACCCTCAATTACCACAAAATGATGATGATTCACACATTTCTATCTCTATCTTCAGAGATTCAGGCTTCTGCATCCAACTGCTTTCCAATTTTGCATCTGTTCGGCAATATTTCAAACACAACATATCCCCAGCAGAATCCATTATCTTCCCCACACCCCACTGTTGCTCCTCCTCCTGAGTTTCCCATCTTGATTCAGGACATCACTGACTCTCTGTCCTTTCACAAACACTGGACACCTTAGGGTCTTCCCTTCCTGCTCTTTTTCCTCCATGTCCAATTAGTCGGCAAACTGTCTATTCTACTCCAGACGGATCTGTCCAGTACCAATTCTCTTCATTCTTCCTACCACTGCTGGGGCTGAGGCCCTTATTGTCAATAATTTGGACTATTAAATTGGCTCCTCAGTGTTCTTTTACTCTTACCTCTTGCCTCTACCCTCCAGTCTATCCTACACTTTAACATTGGTACATGTTTCCAAAAATGTATGCCAAATGGTGATTTTCACTGCTTCCAAATGAACTGCAAAATACACAGGATCAAGTGTATGCTCATTATTTTGGTAGGCAAGGCACTCTGTGATCTGACCCCTGCTTATATCCCTTGCAAAATTTCCATTTGTCCTTTTCATTCCAGACATATGATATTTCTCACAGGTCTCTCTCTCTCTCTCTCTCTCTTTCTCTGCTCATACTTTTGGTCTTCAAACCATCTTCCTTTCCAGAATATCTTTCCTATTTTCTGACTCTTCTCATCTTTCAAGGCTCAATCATAATATCCCTGCCCCTGTGAAATCTTCCTTAAATTCTAAACAACAACAACAAAAAAACTGATCAGGTTTCTGTGCTCTGATGGACACTGTGTTCATATCACATCTATTCAATCTGGACATGGTGGTGTAGCTAGTTCTAAACTTCTGCCCTTCCAAGTACTCAATAGGCCTTGTCAGGGCAATGGCTGTAACTGATTCATTTCTGTGTCCAGTGTCTAGTACATAATACACACTCCATAAACACTGAATTGCATGAAGCAGTCGCCATTTGCCCCTATTTCTGTTGTGTGAAGTATGCTTAAAGATAAAGATGTAAATGTTTGTTTGTTCACTTATTTATTTTGCATATGGATTACTAAGGAGAGGTTTCCGCATTGTTCTGAGTGACCCGGGATTTGAAGCTCATGAAGACATTTTCTATCTTAAGCATTGCTGTGCAATCCTATCGGTACTGATGAGCTTTTGGTTCTCCACATGCGCCTACATCAGGGCATTTAATTTTTAGTCCCATCAAAGCTATTCCCCTCCTCAAATACACCCCAAACATTTCACACAGGATTGCTCTTGATAGTCTTGACACCAACTATGCACCCCTGCTATGTGGCAAAGGGGAGTCTTGTGGTTAAGAGCTTGAAATCTGGCGTCAAATATACTGGGATTCAAGTTTCTGCTCTGCCAAATCCTACTTTCTTAACCTTGACTAGATTGCTTAAATTTCTTTACTTGTAAAGTAGAAATTATAATAGTACTTACCTCATAGGCTTGTTTTGAAATTGTTTGAGTTTAACCATGTCAAGTGGCCAGTATATCCTGAGAACAGGAAATTGCTAATGATGATGAGGAATCTGTTGAGAATCAAACTGTGAGCTTAGGGCAGAAGACCAGCAGGTACCAGTGAAATCTGGCTCCATGGGACTCATTTGAGAGGCCAGAGAGGACCACACACGTTCCAGGGCTGCCACACCAACTTGCCTGACTTCTCAAGAATGAAGAAGTTGAGCAGAGACAAGACAACCCCTACTTGCTCAGATATGTTTTTTCTTTCAGAACAAATAACAACAACAAGCCCTTCCATTCCTCAGCCTCACATGTCAAGAATAGTTTCCAAAGACAGTTAACACATATAGTTTTCTCAAATACTTTCTCTTTGGGAAGAAAATTCTAACACAAATTCTTCACTGTGGGGGTCTGGTACAGGGTTATGGCAAATGATGGTGTCTCCTTTCCTTGCCTGAAATATGGCTTCCTACAGCCCTTGTGGTAAGATACAAATTTATTCCACATTCCACAGGCCCTTTGTATCGTAACTCCTGCCTCATCATCTTGGGCCTTAGTTTCCTCCAATGTAGAGTAGCAATTAAAAGTTCATCCTTTGGATTCAGGTCTTGTGTCTGCAAAACTCCTAGCTGTCTGGCAAGTTATTATTGTCAGGATAGCCTTTGGGTTTCTGAAGTGCCCCCAGCCCCCCTCCTTGCCATGGAGCTGTACCAATGGAGTAGTAGGCCTTAATTCATCAGCTTTGTTACTAATAAAGCTTGATGGGACCTGACAGCAAAATCAGGCGTCTGAAGTCTAGACATCTGTATTCATCTGTCGGTGACTCTTACCCAGGTGTTCAAAGCAGGTTTCCTCCTGTGGTAATAGTTGGCTTACTAGATGGAGAAGCAGAGAATGTGTGTGTGTGTGTATGTGTGTGTGTGTGTGTGTGTGTGTGTGTATTACAGGAGGAATAGTGGGGGTGGGAGTAGGTTACTCTGGAAAAGTCAAGAACCAGGAAGGGAATGAAGGACATGTACCCAGGGCTCCCTAATTGGGTACATCTCCTTGATGGAAGGAAATGAAAGATGGAAAGGCAGATAGAAGCCCCTTCCCAATCCTTCCAAGAGGCCTGTTGTTTCCCCCAGTACACACAGGCAGAAAGCCAAAAAGAAAGTGGATTACCACACAATCCTTCTGTCCTGGTTTCTTCATCTATCAATTGGAAGTAATAATAATAATAACAGTCTTTTGTTATTGTTGAGAGAGTTACAAAAGATAATATTCTTCTCTATGCAGACTTTTTTCCAAGGACCTGAGGACTGTCTTTCACAGCTGTCTGTGATTTAGAGCCTCTGTTCATGAGAACCACTGGTGTCCTAAGCCCTTCAATTATTTCCTCTACTTCTGGCAGGGTAGAGAGGCAGAGTGGGGTGGCTCATATTTCTCTTGTCAAGAATTAAAGCTTTTTTGTTATTGCTGCTGTTGCTTATCATTGCTTCAGACACACTCAGTGACCGTGGCACTTTTACTGAGGTTATACTATCAACTGCTACCAAATGGAAAAAATTTTCTGTCCCCACCTTAACTGGTCCCAGGAATTCAGTTCTATCAGTAGATTCCAAGAGAATAGCCTGTCCTTTCTTCATGTAATACTCTTTTCCCAAAGAAGCTTGAAGAAATTCTTTCTGTACTGAGGTTAGAGAAGGTTTGTGTGGTGCCACCCCCACCCCCATGTACTATTTAACATCATTCTCCCAACTTAGAGTGGAATCTACCATCTCAACTCATCCATGGCTAGGGTGAATGTCTTGACGGCCATGGGATATCCCACAGGGACTAGGAATGGTCTCTGTGCTCCTTCGTCTCCTTCATGGCCAAGAATCTCCATCCTAGAGTCCTGAGATCTAGCTTCAGTCTCCAACTCTTCCCATCCTGTCTCCTGGGAGTAATAGCCGGTCCTCAGCATGTGTACCTATGGCGGGGCTTTGCTCTGGGACTCTATGCAGAATTCTCAGTTCCCAAGGCAGGCATGCAGAATAACCCAGACCTGGCACCTAAACCCAGGAATCAAGAGACATTCAGGAAGAGCCTACTGCAATCCAGGCTGCTTCTCTCTTTTGAATTTGCAAGGAACACTGGTCTTAGTTGGGCTGCCTGGGGATCTGTCAGAGACTCATTGTAGGACTTTAGACAACTCGTGTGCACTTTCTGAACCTAAATCAAATGGATCAATCAGTTTTGAATCCAGGTGAGTCTGTCAGATTAAATTGTCAATTAACAGATCCTGCTGACAGTCCTTGGAGGTCCCTAGAAGTGAATCTAAACAGAATAATGTTAGCCAACCTCCATCAGGAAGGTTAAGCCTGCAGATTCTTGAGCCAGACTGCCTTGGTTCCAATTGCACTTCTACCATTACTAAACTTGGATCTTGGACAGTGTATAAGTTCTCTGTGCCTCATTTTTTCCCCCTATAAAGTGAAGATGATAATAGTACCTACCTCCTATGGTTGTTAAAATGAAGAACTTAGAACGGTACCTGGCATGCAGTAAACAACCCTCAGAAAGCATTAGCAACTTATATTATTTGTTCAGTCACAAGAAAGGCAGGGCGAGAATAATTAGAAAGAAGAGATATTATTAAATCTTCATCAACTGTTGCATGCATAATGTATTGGAGGGGACAGTAGGTGTAAATTTCTTTTCCTTATGATATTGCAACCATAGCAACAATAATGATGGCTAATCTCCATTGGCTCCATGCTATGTACTAACATTGTGCTAAGTACCCTATATGAGTTTATTATTTAATTTATAACAATCTCATTAGATAGTATTGTTATTAGCTTAGTGTAATTTGTGTTAGGTCACATCATTCTTAAGTGGCAGAGCTGGGACACAAACTCAGGTCTACCTGATGCCAAAACTTGTGATCTTATTGCAGTTGAATGGTTTGTATCCTCAAAGTCCTGACTAACTAAGAGGGAAAGCATGTATTCCTGGTCCAAGTCATTGTCAGGAAGAAGCCAGTCTTGGATACAAAAAGCCAGAGTGTAGTGAATAGGCACACAGAAACCAGAGTCATCTCAATTTCAGTGTGTTCAGACTTGTCACCATCTAGAGCTATGGCGCTATCTCATGGCAATTGGCCTCATTCCAGTTCATAATTCTTGCCAAGGTCTTGTTTCTGGAAGCCTCTTTTGGGCCTTGACTGAAACTTCCATTGCATCACCTAATAACTACATTCTTCCAACCGTGGCCTACAGGTTTGTCTGCAGATAAGTGGTCTTTTAAGTGGATTGGACATAAGCTGAAGATGTTCCAGGATACTCTCAGTTTTGGCTCTCGGATCCAGATCTGAAAGCACAGTAGGATTCCAAGAGTTTGGAATGTCACTGATAAGCTTCTGTCTCTTGGTTTATAGGCACTGTCAACTTTTGAATTGACTTTAGAAAGAGCTAGGAAGAGCCCCTTCCCAAGTTCATTGCTGAGTGAGGAGCAAGGGAGCACTGGGTAGGGGAGGCACCTCCGGCCAGCCTCTTGCAAGAAAAATCTCCTGTATTATCTAGAGGCACCAGGCTTTCCTCTGGATTATCTCTACTGACACAGGAAGTGGGACCTGCTGGGACCTTTGACAGGGCATGCAGGAGTTGAAGGGTCTGTGTTGTCAAGAGCAATTTTAGCAGGGACTGTGCTGGTTCAGCTAGAGGGGCTGATCCTTATGTTAGCCAGTGAAACTGAGGTCATGGATTTGAGTTCTCTAAGGCTTACTATGGGTTCAATAGTGTTCCCTCCAAATTCGTGTCCACTCAGAACCTCAGAATGTGACTATATTTGGAAGTACTGTATTTACAAATGTAACTTGTTAAAGATCTCAAGATGAAATCTTCCTGGATTTAGGATGGTTAGTGTCCTTATGAAAAAAGGAGCAGACACCGAGAGACACACAGAGAAAACCATGTACATATGGAGGGAGACAAACCATAACAGACTCAACTCTGGGAAACAAACAGAAGGTTGCTGGAAGGGAGGTGGGTGGGGGGGATGGGGTAACTGGATGATGGGCATTAAGGAAGGTATTTGATGGAATGACCACTGGGTGTTGTATGCAACTGATGAGTCACTAAATTCTACCTCTGAAAGTAATAATATGTGTATGTTAATTAAGTTGAATTTAAATTTAAAAAATTTTAAAATATGGAGGCAGAGATTGGAGTGATATGTCAACAAGCCAAAGAATACCAAGGATTGTCAGAAACTACTGGGAGGTGGGAGATAGCCATCGAATTGTTCTCCCTCTGAGCCTCCAGAAGGAAATAACCCTGCAGACGTCTTGACATCTCAACCCAGACATCTACCCTCCTGAACTGTGAGAGAATAAACTTCTGTTGTTTTCAGTTTGTGGTGATTGGTTATGGCAGGCCTAGGAAATACAGGGCTTGTGTTGGGGAACAATGGAAATTCAAGATTCCCACCACCCTTTGGAATGCTTCAGAAACATGTTTCCCAAGAGACAGGGGAAAGTGTGGGTGAATCAGAGCCTGCCCTTCCCCATTGCTGGGCGGATGGAAGCAGGGCACAGACATGTCAAAGATGACCTTCCTGGGCCAGTTTCATATTCAAAGAGGAAGGAGCATGTACGCCCTGTAACTGGAATGAGTCTCTTCTCTCTGGTTTTCTCTTTTTTCATTTATAAGGTGGAGGGACTAGGCCAAAGCAGTGTTAAAGTGGGGCCCCTGCTGTATTCCATGAGGTCCTAAGCGTTGGACATAGGTGCTTCAGTGGCTGCTGTGGTGGCATGCAAAGGGAATGCTGAACAGGGGTGCTCCACTTCCCTGACCCCCACTTCAACTATAACCATTCATCTTTCATCAGATTTATATTTGGGGCTTTCATATAAGAGGGTTTAATTGCTAATAAAGGTATAAAATTATTTCATTAGAGTGTTTCTGAGGTCGAGGCCTTCGACAATGAACAAAAATGGCTGCATAGCTCCGTTCAGCATAGAAATGGGTCTCCTCTCAGCCCAAGATATTCTTCAGAAACTGAAGTGCCCTTGAGTCTTCCACTGGCCTCAAAGCTAACAGCTGAGGCTTCCTGCCTGCATTAAGTATTTAACTTGGCAAGATGGAGTCAAGAGCCCTCCTTCATACCCATCCCTGTCTTCTCTTACTCCCTGTCTCCATTTGAATCAGAGCCTGTGCTCTATGTTCAAGCAAACCGAGGCACAGAGCCTGAAGTGGAGGCAGATGGAGATGGTCCACGCCAAGTGGTATCAATCATATCTGCATGAGTGCTTTCAACTGTTTATTGACTTCCAACTCTGGGTATGTGTGTTTGACCTTTTATTCCCACTACATTAAGATTGTACATTCCATGATCACCTCCTATTTTTTTAACTGAAATATAATTAATTAATATGCAATGTGATATTAGTTCAGGGTGTTCAACATACTGATTTAACAACTGCATACATTCTTGGTGCTCATCATAAGTTAGTCACCCACTGTCACCACACAACATTATTACAGTATTATTGGCTATATACCTTATGCTCCACTTTTCATTTCCATGATTTATTTACTTTATAACTGGAAGTTTTTACTTCTTAATCCCTTATCTATTTCATCCCTCCCATTATCCACCTCCCCTCTGACAACCACCACCAGTTTGTTCTCTGTATTTAAGAGTCTGCTTTTTTGGCTTGTTTCTTTGTTAATTTATGTTGGTTTTTAGACTCCACATATAAGTGAAATCATATGGTATTTGTCTGTCTTTGACTTATTTCACTTAACATAATACCCTCCAGGTCCATCCACGCTGTTGCAAATGGCAAGATCTAATTTTTTCATGGCTGAGTAATATTCCACTGTATGTACATATTTATATCTGTAAATATGTAAATATACATACCACATCTTTTTTTTTTTAAGATTTTATTTATTCATTCATGAGAGACACAGAGAGAGAGGCAGAGACACAGGCAGAGGGAGAAGCAGGCTCCATGTAGGGAGCCTGACGTGGGACTTGATCCCGGGACTCCAGGATCACACCCTGGCCTGAAGGCAGCGCTAAACCCCTGAGCCACTGGGGCTGCCCCATACCACATATTCTTTATACATTTTCCTACCGATGGGCATCTGGGCTGCTTCCATATCTTGGTCATTATAACTCTTTAGTGGATGCCCAGGGAATAAAGATGAATAACCAGGAGCCCATATCAAGGAGCTCATGGTCTAGTGGGAGACACAAATCATAAACAAGTGGGTACATCGATTTATTACAAGTGCCTTGAAAGAAGTAGATTCTCAGGCACTGTGAACACAAAAGAGAACATGGTTGGTTCAGTGGGAGGGGAGTGCTTGGCCCCTAACATCAGCATGCCTTCCTTTGAATCCTGACTTGATTAGTGACTAGTTCTGGAACTTTGGGCTAGTAACAAGCTTTCAAAGTCTCAGTTTTGTCATTTATAAAATGAAGCTGATACTTACTGGTAATTATGTAATGTGACACTGTATAGAAAGTGCTTAGTGTAATGCTGGGCAGGTATGTAGTACAGAGTAAATGTTAGTTATAATTATTACTATTATTATTGCCACCTGACAGGGAGGCCAGGAAAGCATTCAGAGAGAACACTTGAGCTGAGTCATGGAGGATGAGTGGGAATTGGCATTGAGGAGGTCAGCAAGAAGGGAGAATCACCATATGGCACAGCTCCAAGGGGCACCATTTACATGGCAGTCTATGCGCATGGCTCCCCCTGGACTTGTGTGGCACAGAGCTCCATGGCAATACTTCATCCTTGGAGTAAGGATGTTCCCTCAGTAGGAGGAAAGTGCTCGGCTCCAGCAAGACTTGTCTTCTCAGGAATGACTGCTGATTTCCACCATGCCCAGCTGTGGTTGTGGGGACAAAGATGATGCTATAGCAAATTCATAGAGAACATCTTTGGATAATGGGACTTTGAGGGCTGCAATTCACTGTGGAGACTGGGCGTTGTCTTAATGAAAGCATCTGGCCACCTTAGTCTTATGCTTTTGGAATAAAGCTTAATTTTATTTAAAACAGGTCTGGGTTGAATTCCACTCAAAAGGTGGCACACCTCCAGAAGATTCAAGAGGCCTTTTATATCAGGTGAACACCTTGATCTCTGACTCATCAGGGCTGGGCCCAGGTGCAGAACCCTGACATCTCTCTTGGTTAGAGTGCCATCCTGAGGAATAGGGCATCTCTCCTGGCCCATCAGGCTGTGTAACTGGAGATTTGGGAGAGGATATGGCCCTTAACCCTGTCAGCTGTGGCTGCCTTTTAGAATTCCAGACTCTGAGCCTCAGCTGCCCAGATTGAACTCTTATATGATCAGACCTGAGACACCATTCTGCTCTCTATTCAGCTGATTTTGCCTTACTCATTCTCCTGTCTCTTTAAATTTGAGCAGCTCATCATTAGTCTATTTTTAAATCCTGGGGGCACCAAAAGTAGCTAAGTGATCTTAGACTTAAACTATCTAAGCTTCTGCTTCCTTGTGCAAAAAGTGGAGATAAGATCGATGACCTCATAAGGCCGTTGGGAAGATGAATGAGACTTAATGACATAAAGCGCTCTATGAATGCACATACAAGTAGTTGTTTTCCTACGTGGGACTCTCTGGTGGTGCCGAATGGTCAATTATTCTGGGATGGTTGCTCTGATTGCTCCTCCTGAGACTCTGCCTTGCCCATTGCCTAGAATATCGGGGCATAAGTGACACAGGTGACCACCCTACAGCAGATGCAAAGCCCTCTCCACTTACTCCATTCTACTGAGCCCCAAATATGGTGCCGCCCAAAGACCTTTAGTGTCATTGAATTTTGGCTAGAACAAGTTTTCTTTTACTTTTATTGACTTCCTCTAGAAATTGTATTTTTCTTAAAGGTCCCAGGTAATTCATGAATAAAGGATTTGGTCCTTAGGGGGTTGCAAAGTATTTGTCCCTATTGTTGCCTTGTTCCCTGGATGGCTGACTCAGAAGGTGGGGATTCCAGGTGAGGAAATGGAAACCATTCCACTGCCCCCATCTTTGAATATTTATGTTCATTCTAGATTACTGCAATTTACTTTAGACATTCATTTTTCCAGAACTGATAGATGCTTCCAAGGGGGAGTTGATAACTTGAGTTGTTAGGAAATTCATATTTTGGTGCAGATAGAAAATAATTCCGGAGATAATGCACAGATAGGACATTTCGCACCCTGACAACCATGCTCATTCCCTCATGCCCCTGCTAGCTGGTCAGAAAGGAGTCTGAGAAGTAGGAGAAGGTACCAGCAATTCTTTTTTTGTTCCAGTCCAGCACTTGAATAACAGATTTTGTAGAATGTTACATGATAATGATGAAAATAAATCACTCAACACATTAAAATACAGAGAAGAAACCTAAAGATGGCATCCAATCTTACTCCATGGAAATAACTGCTCCATCGTCTCTCTCCTTCTATCTACAGATAAAAGAAGAGAAAAAATAGGAACATTTCATGTGTGTCTTGAGAAACAAAAAGTAGTAAATTACATAATCTGCTACTTCACAGAAGTAAGGAAATAAGGAAATCACTAAAACCACATGTAAACATTTATTGACAACTAGTGAATAAGTTCTTGGAAGAGACTACCAAAGGTAAAAGCATACGATTATAGAAAACCTGACAAGTTGGGGTTGCTAGACCTTTTGAACATGTGCTTTAAATGTAGACAAATCTACAAACTCCATAATATGTCACACTTGGAAATTAGAACTTTCATCCTTCACCTTTATTAGTTACCTGATAATTTTTACATTTTGTTTATTTTTTTACACCTTATTGCAATTATTGTATCTCGATAGCATGAACTTTGTACTTTGATGATATGTTAATGTTTGCCACCTATTCTTTTTAAAGCATTTTAAAACTGGATTTTTCTTTTTCTGAGTTCTTTATGTTCATTTATTTTTTTTTTTCATTGGCTGGATTTGATTGATAAATTTTTTTTCAAAAGCTATTTCTCTCTCTCTCTCTCTCTGGTATGTTTTATCTGGACTGTTGCTTTTGAATTTGAAGGACAACTTTCTTACATATAAAATTCTGGGGGTCACTCTATTTCCTTGACATTTAGGATCTTCTGTCTTATATTATTCAGATGTTTGATGGCAGTCTGAATTTTACCCTGTAGGTGACTTGGTTTTTCTGCTTATGTATCTATGGGATTGTATGATAGTGAAGCTAGATGTGGGGAGGTGGTGGAGGTAGGGGTTGCTGGTGGTGGGAAGATGGTCAGCTGGAGAAGTAGAGGTAGAATGGTAGGAGAAGGAAAAAGAGCAGCCCTAAGGAAGAGGACATTGAACCCCTTTCTCCATAATTTGCAGCTCTATTAAGAAGAAGTAGAACCAGTTACCAAAGAAGCTGTTCTATGGGGAATAGGAATTTTAATGAAAACAACAGTATGATGACTTTATCTTGTAGGAAAAAAGCATATTTGCAGGAAGACTTAGAGAGAAATGGTACATTTCTTTAAGTGATTTTAGGGAAAACTCTCTATAATGCAGCAAGGGCAACTCTACCATTTTTTCACATTCAAGGAATCAGCTTCATGTTCCTTGCTGTTAGGGAGGCCTTCAGCTCAGATATCTCCAATTTATTCCTGTTTGGCTTAGCAGACCATTAAGCAATGAATTTGGCCACAGGCTCACCATTCCTAATGATGTTTTTCTTGGGTTAATATGAAAAACCAGTTGGCAATTGCTGAGTAACCACACGATGACAGCATAGAGGGAGGACACAAAGGCTCCAGGTGTGTGACAAATGCCAAAAGGAAACCGGAACATGATTGAGACAATACTGAATCCACAAAGTGGGCAAGGTGCCCCTAAAGAGACGTATGTAACCATTCTGTTGGAGGGTCTGACACAGATGGAGTCTGTGTGGGTCTGAAAAGCAACCATCACTGCTCTTGGAAGACAAATGGAAAAAAAGAGCCTTTGAGTTACAGGCTCCTCCATCCATCGATGCCTAATTGGTTGTTCTGGCACAGAGGGCTTTATGATGTCAGAAAGTGAAGTTCTGTGATGATGGGATGGTGGAAAAGAAAACATTATCAGCCTTAGTGCCTAAAATGCCACCACACAAAATGAGAGAGGAAAACATTTGAAATCTGTGTTGCATTCTGGTGTTTCCACCTTGAAAAGAGGAAGGGCTGATGGAACTTATAATCTAAACAAAGCAAATAACATGTGGTTGAAACACCAACAAAGGCTACTACCTCTGCAATAGGCACTCTGCCGTGCATTGTCTCAGAGACCTCCATACACTTTAACTTCTAGGATCCTAACAACTGTTAAGAGGCAAGAAGATTATGACCCCTGTATCCTGGATGCTAGTAATGTTCTCTTTGGCCACAGAGATGGCTTTAGCTCTAGTGGGGCAGGAAGACACCCAGGGAAATAGACCTTGGCATGTGTTCTCTATTAAGGAGTCTCCTCCTTCCCCTGATGTTGTCTTAGGTTCCCGGTAGTAGCTGGGAAGCTGGTGGTCTATTCCTCTGCTATTGCTGGGTGACACTCTTTTTATCTGGTTCATAGTGATGGAGAAGAGTTGGTGAAAATTTGAATGTGGCACCTGAAAGCCACTGCTCTGATATTTGGGCCACCTCTGTCCTCACCCATGTGTACCTTGTGATAGTCCCTTGGCAAATTGCTTCCTCCCAATTCCTGCACACACACATCCCCATCCCCAACAGCTTGTGACCTGGAAAACTTAAGGCCTTTGAACTTGTCTTGCTTTATCTCCCTGCCTGCATAGGGGGAGGGGGAAGTGCTCAGTCCCAATGGTGACCAGTCTTGATCAGGGCATGCTCAATTTGCCCTTCCCAATCCTGTTGGCTTGTCATGCCTGCAGTGGAAGGGAAAGAGAAATAATCTCATTTAAGGGATGCATTGAGAAGTCAGAGGGGCTTAGAGAGGTAAAAAGCTTGCTCAACTGAACACATCTGAAATGTGCAGAGCTGGAACCCGAACGCAGACTCCAAACCCCAGTTTGGAGGCAGAAATAGGGGTCAGTCTAAGAAGCTGTGCCATAAACAACCAGTAGTCATTCCTTTCTGCCCTGTCCAAACCTGACTTCCCTGTCAGCAAAGACAAGCCCAGATTTCTGAGTTCTTACTGTCACACCCCTTGCCAAATGCAGGCCTGAGTCTTCCTGACTGGGCCCGGCCCCATAGGACAAGTTGCACTGAAGCGGGGGGCTGGTTTCCAGCTGCCCCCATCCCTTCCCACCCAGAGACCCCACCCCTTCCTCTCCACCCTCCCCTTCCTCCCCTACTCCCTACCAGTATTATCTCTCTGGATACAGAGCTGCCTTTGAAGTCAACCAGGAGATTTCTTTTGATAAAGAAAAAAAAGTGTCTGGAGAGGGTGGCAGAGGGAGAGGGATGGGCAAGGGGCCTGGTCTCCTTCATCCTCTTCTTTCAACTCTGACTGCTGATCAAAGCTCTGGTGGAACTGCAGGATTGAAGAGATCACATGCCAACAACGGGAAGGGTGTCAGTTCCTAGGATGGTATTAAACACTTGGAAAGGGACAAGAAATCAATTCATCAAGTAGATTAAATAAATAAAGAAGGAAAACAAGCAGAAGCAGGAAAAGAAGCCCTGGCATTTCCCGCGTTTCCATGGAGCCCTTTGATAATGCAGTGACTCTAGGCCATACACATTGGTCACATTATTTATCACTGGAGCATGAACGTCCTAACCACATCCAAGGGCTTTCACTGGGCTCCTTAAATCATCCAGGACCACAATGAGATGCAAATGGCCTAGCAAAGGATTCGGAACAGAGAAAAGGCAGTCCTGCCGCCCCCCCCACCCCCCACCCCCCAGACTTCTCCCTCAAGTCTGGAGGCTGCCCCAGGCCCAAGCAGTACTTTCTCTTTTGTTTCCCATGCCTGGCACCCTGGGTTGCTCTGTCTGGCTGCGATGACCCATTTAGTCTATGCACTGGGTTCTTGGGACTTTTCTTTTCTTTGCTGTTTGTTCTTGAAAATCCTGGATCTTGCTCCTAAGGAATGTAGGGCCTTGCAGGTAATTTACTTTCCCTCACATACCTATAGAATGTTTCTGTCTCCCCCCCCCCCCCCAAGAAACTTTGGAAGTATGAAAAGACACAATGGCATTTGTTCAGTGTTGGTTGGGAGTTAGTTTCACAAGGCTCTTTAGGACAGTGAGTTTGGGGTGTACTTTCTCTCTCTCCCACTTAGTTCATTGTGTGATTCCGAGTCAAGAAACCTCTCTAGTTTTCTATTGCTTCATGTGTAAAATGAGCACTGTAATGGATGTTTGGGGATTACCATCCAGCATGACCCATTCCTCCTACCTACTATAACCCAAGTTCTCCAGCCATGTGGTCTGGGTAGGATTGACATTTCTCCTAGCTCCAAGGATGAACTCTGGCTTGGGCCAATAAGCATGTTGCATCCTCCTTTCCCATCGTGATTGGTTCAGAAATGGGCTTATTGGGATGCCTGGGTGGCTTAGTGGTTGAGCGCCTGCCTTCCGCCCAGGGTGTGATCCTGGAGTCCTGGGATAGAGTCCCACATCAGGCTCCCTGCATGGAGACTGCTTCTGTTTCTGCCTGTCTTTTTCTCTGTGTCTCTCATGAATAAATAAATAGCATCCTAAAAAAAAAGGAAAGAAAAAGAAATGGGCTTATGATCTAAGCCAGTCCGATCAGAAGAACCTTACAACTTCTGCTAGAGATTCTGAGATACAGATTCTATTTCTGCTGGATTGAATAAAGAATCATGTAGCTCTGAAAGCTATTGCTCATCATCTTGACACAATGAAGGGAGAGACTACTTTTTTTTTAAAAAAAAGATTTTATTTATTTATTCATGAGAGACACAGAAAGAGAGGGAGAGAGAGGCAGAAACACAGGGAGAGGGAGAAGCAGGCTCCACGTAGGGAGCCTGATGCAGGACTAAATCCCGGGACTCCAGGATCACGCCCTGGGCCAAAGGCAGACACTAAACCACTGAGCCACCCAGGGATCCCAGGAGAGATTGCTTGAGAATGGAGCCAACACCAAAGTAAGTAGATTAAATTAAGCTTAAAAATGGGCAGGAAGATATTAGGTCTTGATCTCAGAAAGTGGGTGCTGGATCAAGCTTTGTCTGAAGTTTCACTCATCCCTGGGCCATTCACTTTCATGAACTAATGAATTCCTCATGTTGTTTGAATTTAGTTTTCTGAAGGCTAATATATGGGTTTGGCCTGGTTGATAGGGAATAGACCTTTTTTAACTTTATCATTTCTTTTAGAGAGGAAGGAAAAAAACTAAAAATATTTTTGTGGTTTTTCTAGTCTGTTGCAGGAACTATGTTAGACAGGAGAGAGGTGAGGAGGCTCTGGTTCTGCAGTTAGACAAATTTAGTTCAGATTCTTCACACCCCAAAAGTGAGCCAAACCCCAATCTCAAAGGTGAATAAGTCCAAGGCCTTCAAAACCCTAAGAAGTAGTTTTATCTTTAAAATGCTTTATCTTCTCAGCTGCAAGTAAGACCTCAGTTGTTCATTTGGGAGATTTGGGTTTCACAAATGCATGAAAGCTCCAGGTATTTAGCTTAATACAAAGCTGCTCATAGGGTACATAGATTCATATGCAGTTCCAGTGCTCACCTTGTACTGAGAGAATTAATCCTTAAAATGAAACTGAATACTAAACAGAAAAATAACAGGTTCATAGAAGCCCTTGTAAGACTCATTTTGGCTTGACGCTTGGTTGGTTCTCTGAAAGCCGATCAGCACATTAATGTTCAGGGATCTACTACTTTACAAATCAGATGAAATCTCACTGCACTAGTTTCCCTGATATCCTGTGGGATAAAAATTGGCCAATTATCTCGTGCCAGGCAATGAAAGTTGGATGTGTTTCTAAACCCATTTTTTTCCCTGGTAAATGGAGATTGGAGTCTGATCAATGATCAGCATCTGTGAAACTAAAGACAGGATATTTAGCGCCATATAGATTTGGATTTATTTATTTCCTCAAGTATGTGACATCAGTGCCAACATTCCTTGTCCCAACCAGGACTCACACCAAGGACAGATATTTCTAATCTGTTGAGTGTTCTCACTAAACCACAAATGTTCATCATATTACTCAAGATAGTGCTCAGGAAAGGCACTCCCTGTTTCTTTTGCTTAGGGTTCTTTTGGTTGTAAGTGATAGAAAATTCAACCCAATTTGATGTACGCAGAAAGGGGAACTGGATAGCTTTTGTAATGGAAGGTGCTGTCTGCAGGTGGGATGGGAATCAGGCCTCGAATGATGTAGCCAGAAGCCTGTTTCCATCTCTCAGCTCTCTGTTGCCTTTATTCCCAAGCTACCTTAATGGTTCCTACGTTAATGTTTGCCAGGAGCTGCTTTTCAACTGCTAACATGTTTGTATCTGGGCACATTTGAAAAGAGCAGCATGGAGATAGGGTTTTCATACCTTATGCTGAGGTTTGATCCTGGGGCAATAATGAAGCTTCGGTGGGCTTAGGGGCTCAGTGTGAAGGACAGTGAGTGAGGCCAATCTGTTCAGGAGGCCCACGAAGAGCAAGGGACTTGGCCAGGCTGAGTTGGAATCAACAGCTGTCCCTACTTTGCTTCTCTTGCCTTTCCAGATCCCAGATTCCCACACTAAGGTCCAGATTCAATGCCACACTGGTTCTCACTCCTGAGCTTGCAGGCCTGGTTTTATTTACCCCAGTTCTTGAGCAAACGTAAAAGAGCTAAGAGATATTTTAACTTCTTGGAATAAAGTCTATTTGGGTTTCTGTTGCTTTAGACTTTCCGGAACACTTCTCCTTATTTTGGTGATAAAAATCTTTCTTTCCTCTGGGGACCCTCTTCCATTTAGTTCAGTTGAAGCTAATACTCTCCCACACAGGAGTGGGCCTCTGACCTTGGTCCACAGAAGTTTGTGTTCCTTTGGTCACAGGGCATGGTTCAGGGAAAGCAGTTACCAGCTGGGGCAATCAGAGGTTCTGGAGCTTCTGAACGAGAAAGCTTGGATTCTCCTTCCCGCTATGCACAGCCGTAAATTTGGAGCCAACAGTCACAGTGACCAATTTTGCCAAGGCATGGAGGGAGCCTGTTTGGGAATGAAGCCAGCATACAAGTGAGTGGAGGAGACGGGTAGGGGAGGGGAGACTGGGATTCCTAAATATGGTACCATCTTGATTTTTTCCCAGTCATGGGACCTAACAAATTCCTTCTTGCACTTATATTTACTTGGGTGTCTATCACTAGCAACTCTAAAAATTCTTGCTAGTTTGGTCATGATTTTCTGATGGCTGACATTGTGACTTGTAAGCCACTCTGATGGCCATCATGGGCATTGATAGCTTGAGTGGATGCAGAAGCAGGAGTTAAAGATGTCATTGGAGGTGAAAGTGACTTATCACACAATATGCTCCCTGGTATTGGTAATTGGAAAAGGGTGAAGCAGTTTTGTGAGCATGGAGGAGGTGGCCCCTTTGCAAGAGGGAACTCTTGGGAACATCTGAGATCTTGCAACAGGGGTGGGGCTGGAATCAGCCTATTAACTCTGTGCCATTTTGCCCCAAGGCTGATGTGTCTTGGAGAAACACCAGGAATATAAGGGCTGGCTTAATATGGGGAAAATCTACCATGATGGTTGCTACAGTGATTGCATTAAAACATTATTCTGCTAAGTGTGGAAGGACAATAGGGTGGGTTATATGGGGAATCAGAAAACTTCTGGGTTGGAATTCACCTTCAGTAAAGAGTAGAGGTGCAGAGGTTTGTTTTGGGGGCCATAGAACTGTCATAAGACAGTGGGTGATGTTTTGTACAGCCCATATGCGAGTCTTTGTCATCTCACCCAGCACTGAGAGGCTCCTAATTGTGTCCTCAGGGAATGAGGGTGGAGAAGAAAGTAGAAGGAGTCATTTCAAGGGATTCTGACAATGCTGGAGGACCAGGGCCAATAATGCTGGTATCAGTATATCCAGGGTGGATTTGTGAGCAGCCGAGGCTGGGATGGGAAACATTCCTGATAGAGCGGAAGCTGAAGTGTGAAGGGGACTCGTTCATGGGCACACCCAAAGTGATCTAGTGACTTCAGAAATGTTTGAGGGATTGTGTAGGGGAACAGAGTTCTAGCAATTTCTTTACTAGGATTAGCCTTAGAGAAACACTGAAGACACAGTTGCTTCTCCTCTTCTGATCCTTCTGTTTAACTCTTGTGCTGGGCCTCAAGTCTCTGTACAAACCTCTTTGCCCTCCAACTGGCTCCCCTGGGTCCTGAAGCCCAAGAGATCCTCCTCACTGGTAGACACACTAGGGGGGCTTCAATCCCAGGGAAAGGGCCTGGGCATTAATGGCAATAACATTTTTTTTGGTGATGAAGGCATGGTGGTGGAGGTATGTTTTTAAATGAGAGAACTTTGAGTATCCTCAGCTTGTCCACCATTCTGCTCTGGCACAAAACCACCCTTTGTCTTATTCCTCTATTTGAAGTGATATGTCAAATGCCAAAACACACCCAGTTTGGAAACAAATGATATTTACTGCCAAATGCGAAACCAAATTCCTTTGGAACACATAGGTTATGATTCTCTCCTCAGGCAATGGAAGAGTGATTAAGTAGATATTTGCCTACAAAATCAGATGACAGTTCAATCTTTGGGATCTTGGATTCTCCAAACCCACCTATTAAACTGAGGGAAGGTGCATGCCTGTCTCTGAGATCATGGCCTACAACTTGAAAGTTGGCCTTTCTGAAAGAGTCGTAAATTAAAGCAATTCCATGGCAAGTGTAAGCTCATACCAAAGCTCTGGGCTTTGGTGACACAGGGTCTATGTTTGCCATTTGGGAAGATCTGTGGGGTTTATATATGGTAACCATAGGGCCACTTATGCGGATAAAAAACAAATGCCATGTCTGGAAACTCCTAAAACATCCAACGTGTCTGATTGTCATAGATAATATCTGGGAAGTGTCCACATCCAATATTCAGACAGCAATGTCCAAGCAATAGCCAAGTTTTATTGTGACCTGCCAAGAGCATAGGAGGTGATGATGCTAAGAAACATCCATAAAGGAGGATCGTACCTCTGTCTTCCAAATGAGAGGGGTCGGATTGCAAAAATGATCAATTAGTTATCTGGGTCCATGAGTTTGATGCAATTCAATTGTAAGTTCCAGAGGAGACAATTCTTTTTTTGATGTCTCAGTTGGAGGACAGAGGTAGGTTAAAAATCCAATGGCCACTCCTGTTCCTTGTTGGAGTGGGTTTATTTCAATACTTCTTCAATAAATGTTAGCTCATGTTGTCAGTACGTCATAGGGGCTAAGGCCCCAGTGGAGAAAATATGAGCATTAGAGTCTGAAACCTGCATCTGGATCTGGGCTCTACCACTTACTTGCTGTGTGACCTTAGGCAAGTTACTTAACCACTCTGAGCTTTAGCTCTTCATTTTGTATTATGCATGTAATTCTAGTCCCACAGAGAGCATAATTTCCGGAAAGCAAGTAGTTAGTTTGTGCCCCAAATAAAAGAGTCATCAAGAAGAAAAGGGTGTGGGGAAGGTACAGGAGAAAGCTCACATTCCATTGAGCTTGGTGGATGAGTCCTGTTATCTATTTACATTTCACATAGCCTTTTCTAACACAAATTCTCAAACTGGGTGAGGATTTCTGTGCTTTAAACTTCTGGAGATGCTTATTCTTTTGATATATCTTCTGAAAAGCAAAGAAAATCCTTTTTGTTGCTTTGTCCTGGGCTGGAGATAGTGGCTTGGGGAGAGGGGCTGGGTCATGACAAAGTAGATTGGGCTGAGATCTAGTGTTTGTAGGGTGTGGGGATGCTTCATTCTTCTGAAATATTTGTGTGCATTTCTGCTCTAAGCTTGTTCTCCATGGCTAGAGTGATGGTGTTAAATAATGCCCAGGAAGCTGGAGAGAAGAGAGAGTGGATAGGGCAGGGGTAGAAAAGGAGAACCCTATGTCCAAGTCCATTTTGTAGCCAGTGAAATCTTCAAAACAGATGAAAGATAGTGTCATTAACTAACCAGATGGAGTCCTTAGGGGATGTCCTTTAAAAAGCATTCTTCTTATTGTAACCCAAATTTACTTTTAGAAGTCTGTTTTCTATCACATTTTCTATTAACTGGTTGGAAATTTTGGGGGGAAATGTCTTCTGAAGATTTTGCGTCCAATGCTCTCTTCTGGTCAGGAACTGCATAGTGTGACAGACACAAGGGACTGGATCCTCTTTCCAAAAGTGCCTTTCATGTGCTTTGTAGTCTTGGACACTCCCTCTCCCTCTCTGAGCCTTAGTTTTTCCATGTGTACCACGAAGATCTTGACCTAGAGAATGTGGTTCAAAATTTTTAAAAAAATTATTTGCAAGGAATATAAATGAAAATTCTTGGAAATGAGTTTAATATGAAAAAGGTAAAAGCTGCTCTGTGTCCTTAAGAGTGGGTCCCCTGGTATCCCCAGTTAAACTCCTGGATCTCCATTCGAAACTGAACAAATTGAACTGCAGATTTCAATTTGAAAACCACAGAATGGAGGATCTTCAACATCAAGTTCAGCCCCATCGTTCTGAGGACACGTGTCCTCTGGTGCATACCAAGCCTCGAGGCAGGAGATCAGAAGAGGTTTGGGACTGAAGTTCCCTGAACACGGAGGCAGATGCTAGCTGCTCAGTGGAGGCAGGAACAGTAATCCTCAGCGCAGATGGATCACGATGAAGAGGGGCTGGAAGGTCACATGGCTTCTCGTGACCAAGGAGAGGAAGCCCCTGTCCAGGTCGCTGCTGTGGGGACAGGATCAAGTCTTCACTGTCTGGCTGACATTCGGCTGGAGGTAGCTGGCAAATGGTCAGCTGGTGTGGGATCAGGCCATAACCAGGGTTTGCTCAGCCAGGGACACTCCAGAAAGATGCTTTTGGGTGATCCTGTTTATGCTCTTCCTCTGAGTCCACTGACTCTGTGCCTGGGCCATTTAAAAATGAAACAGGCAGCCTGTGGGAATAAGTGGAGAATGCTTCACCTTCCTCTCTCCCAGGACACATGCCAGCATCCACGAGGTCCAGCTTCACCCCAAAGCCCTCCCTGAGAGTGGCATCTCCTGAGCCAGACAGCCCTGCACTCGCTTAGTCTAATCACTGCTGAGCCCACCCATGGGCCCTGGACTGTCCTAGTTCCCAAGGCAGGCCCGGGAAGGGTGCAGCAGTGTCTTCCAGAGAGTGTTTCATGGAACTATAGCTCCACGGGAGATCAGTAAGTACTCCATGAGAAATGAATAGCATGTCCAAATGAACTTGGGAAATGCTGCATGAAACAGGTTTCTTCATTATGGAACATCTCACAGTTTGGGAACTTTAAGAGGCAGGCGTATATGGGCTTTCTAAATGGTCTTGTTTCAGCCTCACCATCACTGACTCCTTTTGTTTTCGTGTAGTACCTGGTCCATGGAACTGCTTTTGGGAACTGCTGGGTCAGAGTGTTAGTCAATTATCTCCACACTCCTATTCAGTGATGCTTAGAATGAACTCCCAGTCCTGTTATTTAGGAGTTGTTGGCCAAGCTGTGATCACCAAATTACTTAGTTCATTTGTTCAACCCAAGTTTTCTGAGTATCACAACGTGTCAGGCCCTGAGTTGGTGCTGGGATGACAGAGAAGCATGAGTCGCACATTTCCTGCCTTCTGGAGTTCATAGCCTCCCAAGGCCACAAAATAAGCAAATAGTTGCAAACGTAGCAGGATAGACTCTCAGCTGGGGAGATGCACTCAGCGCTGGAATATCTTCAGCACCAAGCCTCGTGTCTGGGACCCACTAGGTGCTCTTATCAGCTTGGATTGCCTTTAGCTGTGAGTAACAGACAATCGTCAAATAGTTTATACAAGAGTTTATTTCTCCCACTGTGGTAGGATGAATAATGGACCTCAAAGATGTCTTCATACTAATCCCTGGAACCTGTGAATGTGTTACCTTAAATGGCAAAAGAAACTTTGCAGATATGATGAAATTAAAGTTCTTGAGATGGGAAGGTTATCCCAAATTATCCTGAGGTCCTTGATGTACTCCAATGTGACCCAATGTCTTAAAAGACTCCTAAGGGTCCTTGAAGAGGGAGGAGCAGGAGTAAGAGAGAAGACAGGGTAATGAAGGAGGCAGTGTGTAGCCATGCGCTCTGGCCACCACCACCAGCTGGGGAGCACCAGTGGCCATAGAAGCTGAAAAGGCTAACAGAGGGAACCCGCCCTGCCAACACCTTGTCTTCAGCCCCCTGAAGCTAATTTTAGACTTCTCTCCAGAACTGTATGAGAATAAATTTGCTGTTTGAAGTAACTAAGGTTATGGTAATTTATTACAGCAGCAATAGGAAGCTAATACTTCCCCTCAACCAAATGTGCAGAAGTAGGCAAACCAGGGAGCGCACAGGTGCTTGAGAAAGTCATCGGGGTCCTGGCTCCTCCAGCTGCACCACCTTGCATATGGCATCCTTTCTCATGGGAGTAAGAAAATGCATATCTCTGGGCATCATGTCCATTTTCTAGGCAGGAAGGAGAGGAAGGGCCAAAGGAAATGAAAAAAGAATTTTTTGTAGAAGACTTATTTTTCCCCCATTCAAGGAAAGAAACACTTCCCAGAGAGTGCTCCCTACTTCTCATTGGCCAGAATTGTGTCACACAGTTACCTCTACTTGTAAGGAAGGAAGCCTGGGAAAGGTAGTTGTTGTTGTTGTTGTTGTTGTTGTTTTTTAACTGTGCATATTACTTTCCAGAACACATTGGGATTCAGTTGGTAAGGAAGAAGGTAAGAAAGGATATTGGGAAGGCAAATAGCCTCGTATCTGCTTCAAAGCTCCATAAATATTTGTTGGAGAACTAACTGCATAGAAAGGAGGGAAGGTTGCAGTAAAGTTGTAGATCTGTTAGTCCAGGCAGGAAGGGGGTGTCTGAACTACAGCAGGGATGTGGGGGACGGGGAGAAGGAGGGGCTATATACGAGAGAGAATTCAGATCCCCTGAGTGGAGAGTCAGTGAAGATACCCACACTCTGACTCTGGTAGCTTGGTGGATGGCGGTGCAGTTTACCAGGACATGGAATACAGGATGGGGAGAAGTCTTGGCTGTTCTGAGTTCAAGGTGTCGGAGGTCTAGTCCTACTGCTCAGGGCTGTTTTGCTCAGAACCCACAATGAGTCAAGACAATCTCTGGCTGAGCACATGCAGATGCTGGGTGACAGTTCTTTCTGCTTTCTCTGCTCACCCCTTTCCTGTCTCTACCTCTTAGAGGGATTCAATCACAAGGCCTTATTTAATCCTCCTGCCTGGGTCCTGGTCACCCCTGTAGACCTGAGCCCCACCCTGGATCCGGCCATCTTACAGACCATGCTCTGGTTAAAGCATCTTGGCGGGGTCCTGGTGTCCTGCCAAGCTCCAGACGGGGCCCTTCAACTCACTGACTCACTGGCAGAGATCTTGCTGCATCTGGTCAACTTTTGTTTTTGTTTTTGTCTTTTCAGAGGAGCCGGGGGAGGAAGAGCCTCTGCTTATGGTGTTCCTAAGCACTTAGTCACTGCCTGGAGTCCTCTGCTTCAACTTGCTGTGTCCCATCTGCACAACTGGTCATTCAGGTATCTCTGGACTTCTTCTAGGGTTAGGACTAATGCTGTTTTACAGCAGTTTGGATACTAGACACTATGGCTGTATATTTGGGGTTGGTGTTTGGAGCTGTCTCTCTATTCTCTATTCTTTTTGCACTTGGGTGAATGTTTTGGGTCTTTCGTTGTGTGGCAGAGATCGCGACTGCTCACTGGTGCCCATGTTCTTCCTGGACAGTTGGCCAGACTATACCTTACGGATTCCCTTGCAGCTAGGAATGGCTGTGTGGCTGAACACAAATGAGGGATGCCACTTCCAGGCTGGTCGTAAGTCCCTCTGTATGAAGAGGCTTTCTCCAGGAGAGATTTAGAAGAGGACCCCATGGCCCTAGGGAACTGGGGAGTCACAGGATGGAAGGAGCTTAAGTCCCTGAACCACTGAAGGCCTGCACCGAACTGCTATGTGGCAGGTGAGAAACTTCTGTCACGTTCAGCTACTAAAGATTTAGGGTTGTTTGTTACAGCAGCTGCTGTTATACACCTACCCAATACAATCTGATTTCTTTCCTTCTGAAAGGAAGTATATCATAGTGGTTAAGAGCAGCTTTTTGAACAAGACCATCTGAGTTCGAAACCCAGCTCTGTTGCTTACTGGTTGTGAGACCCGAGGTAAATTACCTCTCTTCTCTGCACCCCATTTGTTCATCCTTAAAATGAGGATAATAGTAGCACCAACTGCTTAGAGTTACCATGTGGATTAAAGTGAAAACATATGTAGTGTGCTTGGATTCGTATCTGGAACATAGTAGCTTCAGTGTAAGGATTACCTATTGCTTTCCCCTATCAACTTCAAGTTTTAGTGATCTCAGGCCTATTGAAAGGGCCAGCCAGGGATCCCTGGGTGGTGCAGCGGTTTGGCGCCTGCCTTTGGCCCAGGGCACGATCCTGGAGACCCGGGATCGAATCCCATGTCGGGCTCCCGGTGCATGGAGCCTGCTTCTCCCTCTGCCTATGTCTCTGCCTCTCTCTCTCTCTCTGTGTGTGACTATCATAAATAAATAAAAATTAAAAAAAAAAAGAAAGAAAGGGCCAGCCAGACCCTCGGTATCCATTCCACCCCTTCTGGATAGTTTGTTCTTGAATAATCCCAGGGATTATGACCACTGCCACTCACATTAATATTTAGCTACACACCTTATTTTAGGCTCATTGCATTTTTTATGTTAGGTTTTATCTCTGTTTTTGCCATGTCCCCAATTAGATTGAAAGCCCTTTGAAAGCAGAAACCATATCACGTGGTGTTATGCATTCAGAACAACAGCACTGAGTAGATAGTAGGCTCTGACAAAACTTGTATTTTAAAAACTAGATATGTTCTTATCACAAAACAATGCCACGCCCTTTCATCTTAACACTTTTATAGGACATTATAGACAACAATAAAAGATATAAAATACAACTACAATCTAGTATCCTTCCCACAGCACATAGCAGCTCTTAATGGGTTACACAGAAGCTTTTCACAGTGCATAAACTAGACGTTAATGATTATCAAGCACTAACAAGTTCCCAAAGGCTGTAATGAAAGCTTTATTAAATTGTCTTTTTTAATATTCAGAACAACTATAGGTCCTACTACTTTTCTCACTTTGCAGATGAGAAAATGGCCTGTAAGAGAGATTAAGCAATGAGTTTAGAGTCACATAACTAATAATCATAAGATCTGGCATTGAAGCAGAGCTCTAGTTGCAAAGGCTCTGCTCTGTACAGTAATTTTCTGGTCCATTCTTTCCCACACAGTCTGTTGAGTGGCCCAGGGCATCAGCGGGCTTTACCATGCGGGCTCTGCCAGCAGAGGCACGTAGCCCTACCTGTATTCCACGCCCGGGGAAGGACCCCACCTGCTCAGGGCTGCAACCGACTGTGCAGATTCCGTGGGCCTGTGCGTGTGTGCCAAGACAGATGTGAAACCTTTGGTTGGCAGATTAGCATCTCAGACTCAAATCCGCCCCCGCATCTCGGGCCCAGCTCCCGGCTGCTCCCGGTGCTGAGGTGGGGCCGGCAGGAAGCCAGACAGGAGCACAGTGTTCACCGCCCATCGGGTATTGTCTGACACCTGCGTGGGATTAAGGAGTGAGCCTTCAGGCTCCGAGGGACGCTCCCTCAGCGGGGAATGACAATGAAGTCAGCGAATTATCAGAACTTCAAGCTAGGGAGAGGGACCTCACAGGCGATTCTGAAGGCTGCGGGGATCTGTGCTCAAAGGGGTTGTTGGTAGGAGCAGTGAGAAGTCGCAACCAGGTCTGCAAAGCTGAAAAATACACAGGCTTCAACAGCTGCAAGCTCCGACTCACCGGGACGTCCTCCAGAGCCTTCCACTCAGGGCCCATCCCAGATTATACCGGGACATGGAATACTGAGGTCATACTGATGACGGTGATGCCGAGGAGCACTGCTCTTTGAGCCTTTACTAGTGCTCTGCTACACACTTTATATGTGCATGTCACATTTAACACGACAAACATGAGGAAGGGATATATATTTTTATCCTTTTTACAAATGAGGAAACAGACACAGGGCAAGAATAGTCCAGGCTTACTTACATGGTTCAGTGGGTATGGGGCTGGGTTCCACCCCAAGTTTCTCTAATCTTCCATCAGCTTTGGTCCGAGGGTCCAGTGGTCAGTGAATTGTGACAGTAGCTTGGCTAGGAGAAGGAATACAAGCTTCAACACCACCCAGGTCTGGATTCAAATCCTAGCCTCACCGCTTACTGGCTGTGACTCCTTGGACAAGTTAGCCTCACCTCCTCGAGCTCTGGTTCCTGATCTTTGAGGTGGGAATGACAGCACCAACCTCTGAACACTTGTGCAGACAACTGAGAGAATGCCCAGTGAGCCGTTGCTGGAAATACTACTTTTTCCTGGGACATTGACCTCTATGAACTAGGGCTTCTGTCCTTCTATTATTAATGCAGTCATTTACTCATTATGACTCATTCATTAGGCATTTACTGAGCACCTTGTACATTCTAGAAATCATGTTTTTTGCTGAAGATATGTTTCATGTGTTGACCAGGTCTTTTGGTTAGGAGGGTTTAAGTCCGCATTAAGTTGGGTTAAACCCAACTACAATGGCTTAACCAAAGAAGGGGTTATTTCCCTCCCATAACCAATGATGTTTGGAAGGGGGGAGTGTGAGGTAGGGTGCAGAAGCCACATGATCCCGTCAGGGCCCCAGGATCTGCGCACCATTCCTCCACCAGCTCTGGTAAAGCCTTCATCCTTGTGGTTGAGAGATGACTCCTCTACTTGCTGTTCTTTGACTACATCCTAGAAAGAAGATGCATTTTTTCATTAGATTTTAAAAATTTATTTATTCATGAGAGGCACACAGAGAGAGGCAGAGACATAGGTAGAGGGAGAAGCAGGCTCCCTGCAGGGAGTCTGATGTGGGACTGGATCCCAGGACCCCAGGATCATGACCTGAGCTGGAGGCAGACCTCAACCACTGGGCCACCCAGTGCCCAGAAGAAGACACACTTAACTTATATCAAAAGGACAAAAAACTTCCCTGGCTATCACCAACAGACTTCTGGTTATGTGTCATTGGCTGGAATTGTATCCCTTGATTACCTCAGTCTGCCATTCCAAATAAAGTTGGGGTCCTGTTAGTGAAGAAGATGGGAGCAGACTTGGGGGAAGTGAGTGGCTGTAACCCCAGCTGAGATGCTATTGAATAATAAAAGAGACTTTAAAGTAAGTTGAGGCAACTTGCCAAACACATTGGTGCTTTTACTTGGGTTACTGTATTTCATATCTCTAGATTCTCACAACAACTGGGTGGAGGAGATAGCTTCCACGGGATAGCCACAAGAACCCCTCAGGGCCCCAAGATCTGCGCACCATTCCTTCTGCACACGTCCCATCCCTACTGATAGTGAGGGCTCCAGGAAGGCCAGGCCTTTGGTCCATAGCCAGTGGGGGGCTAGCTGAGTCTCCTTCCTTCATTTCCCCTTCTCCACTGCGGTGTGGCTGGAAAAAGTACAGGGTGCTCAGTGAGGGAAGAATGCAGAGGGTGGAGGAATGTGGAGGGATATGTGGTCAGAAAGAGGTGTGAAGGCCTTTGGGGACAGTAGGGAAGACCATGGGCTTTGGAGGTTGGCTGCCCAACTTCTTATCCTGGCTCTGTACTATTTGTGTGATCCTGGCAAGTTTGTAACCTTTAAAATACTAATAGTAGTGGGAATTTGAATAAGTTAATAATACATGAATAGATCCTGGCATAAAGAGAGCACACTATTAATATTAGTAATTATCTTGTCAAGGAGCATGGATTATTTCCTAAAGACAATGTTATAGGGCAGTGGTTGGCGGACTATGGCAAGACAGCCAAATCTGACCCTCAGCTTGTTTTTATAAATAAAGTGTTATTGGACCACATTTGTGACCATTAATTTACATATTGTCTAAGACTGTTTTCATGCTAAATGGCAGAACTGAGTATTTGCAAGTGAGACCTTATGCCCTGCAAAGCCTAAAATATTAACTTTCTGGCTGTTCACAAAACAAGCTTGCTAAGCCCTATTCTAGTGAAACATGTAATGCTGCTTTAACTTTGGGACTCAAAAGGACCAAAAGTCAAAATTCCTTTTATCTGCTTGCTATCTATATGATCTTGGGCAAGATACAGCTTTTTAGAAGATCACTTTCTTCAACTGCAAAATCGGGAATGGTCATGTCTTCTTTCAAAGGATGTTGTAGGATTACATACAATAGAGATGGAGCACCTGGTTTCCAGTAGGTGCACAATAAATGGAACCTGCTTTTAATTTTTGTGGAAGGACTTCAGGCAGAGATTGGTGTGATCAGATGTGCATTTACAAAAACATCTTGGAAGCTGCATGAGTTTGCAAGGGCTGCCGTAACAAAGCACTGCAAACTGGATGGCTTAGACAACAGAAACTTATCTCACAATCCCAGAGTCTCCAAGTTTGGGATCAAGGTGTCAGCAGGGTTGGTCCCTTCTGAGGACTACAGGGGAGAATCTGTTCTGTGCCTCTCCCCTGGATTTGGTGTTAACTGGCAACCTTTGATGTTGCTTGTCCTGTAGACACAATCACCCCTCTCTCTGCCACCTTCCTTACGTGGTATTCTCCCTGTGGGCATGCCTGACTCTGTCCAGTTTGCTTCTTTTCATAAGCAGATTAGGACTCACCCTGGTGACCTCATCTTAAACTTGGTCATCTGCAACGACCCTATTTCCAAATAAGGTCATGTTCACAAGTCATGGGGGTTAGAACTTCAAGATCTTTTGGCACAGTTCACACAATTTTTGATACAATTCAACCCGTAACAGAGGGGCAGTTTTGGCATGGGCAAAATTGGTGGTTGGACGACCTTAAGAAGGTTCTTTGAATGACCAAGGAAGTCAGAGGTGGTCAGATGAGAAGGTGACAAGAGTTGGAAAAGCATCAGGAACTAGGGTCAAGATTGAACTTAGTGACTCAATATGGAGGGGAAGAGGAGGAGTGACCATGGCATTGAGACTACTCACTTGGCCAGTGGCTGAATAGATGAAGCCCTTATTAACATCGAGAGAAAACACTTGTTTGGAAAAGAGCAAAGGATGATGAGTCCATTAAGCAGGAGTGTGGTTATATGCAGACTAGAGAATGGAACCCCAATGAAAAGGAGCAAGAGTGAAAGAAAATAACATTTGCTGAACAGGTAGTGTGCTACCTGTGATTCTGGGGCAACAAATAGTACCTTAGTGAGAGGAGGCGTGATAAGTAACTCAATGGCGTGGTAAAATCACCCAGAACTGGAGTGGACAAACTTGGGGGAGGAATGGAAGTCAAGAGACTGGTTGGATGTCTTCTGACATCATGTCCCTAAACTTCTCTCTAATATCCATATTTAGGCATTAGCTCTACTTCCCTCTCAACAGCTGTCATTCTGCACTTGTCAGGAACTGCCCTCAATCCTGCCCAAATGCTTCCTGTTATGCCAGGTGATCACACCTGCTGGAACCAGGCCAGCCCCACGTGTTGATTGGTTCCTGCCCAGACAAAAAATGCATCAGAAGTTTCCTGGTGAGGGAACTCTTTTTTTTTTTTTTCTTAAGTAAAAGCCCAGTCTCTCATTTCTCAGCATCTCTGTCTGTACAATTGGGATAAAAATATCCACCACATGGAGTAAAATGCAGAATTAAATGAGACAATGCAGACAAAGCCTGAGCACAGAGCTGGGCACACATCAGCTCTTTTTTTATTGTTCTTTCTGCTGCTTTGAGTTGGTTTCTTTTGCTCTGGGTACCTCTTTCACACTGCTACCAGAAAGATCTTCTTTAAAAATCAGTCTAAGGGGGGATCCCTGGGTGGCACAGCGGTTTGGCGCCTGCCTTTGGCCCAGGGTGCGATCCTGGAGACCCGGGATCGAATCCCACGTCGGGCTCCCGGTGCATGGAGCCTGTTTCTCTCTCTGCCTGTGTCTCTGCCTCTTTCTCTCTCTGTGTGACTATCATAAGTAAATAAAAATTTAAAAAAATATATCCATAAAAAAAAATCAGTCTAAGGGATATTCTTTCTGTACTTGCTCCCCAGTGCCTAAGGAATAAGATCCAATGAACTCGGGGTGGCTGTCTACCTTCCTCTCCTGCCTCATCACCCACTGCTGAGCATCTCCTGAGACCCTCTGCGCCATCCTCACAAGACTTATTTGACTGTCGAGTGATTCTATCAAGACTTGTCACCTCTCTGTGTCCTCTCCTGCTCTCCTCTGTTTCCCTTACCTGGTAACACCTAGACATCCTTCAAGACTCAGACCAACCATGGCTCCTCAATCCTCAAGGTCACCTTTGGCCACTCCTAGGCAAAGTGATATTCTCCACCTTTACAATTTTTGTTTCCATTTTTGAGCCCTAACCATGTGACTTGTAACCACCTGGTTGCCCATATGAAACCAGCAATGTGGGTGCAGGACAGATGTTATTTTCACTTGGTAAGCCCTCAACATTTTTTGCAATTGATGCAGGTGTGCATGGCTGCTTTCTGTTGGGAGCTCTTCTGTTCAATACTTCATCTAGGAGTTCATAAAATCTGGCTATCATTGGTGACTAAAACAGACACACAATCTGCCCTCATGGGGCTCACAATCTGATTTCTTGTCCATATCTCATATGATTCAACAACAAAAAAGGGTTTTCCACTTTTGTTTTGGGGAGTCTGTGTTATCTATATTATCAGAATGATAGTTTTCCCTTTTACTTTCCAAACATGAAACTACCTTATAATATTGAATTTATGTTTCCAAACTACACACACCACTCTTTCACTCCTTACTCACATGAGCTTATTTAATTTTAGTTTTTACAAACCTAAGTTAAATATAGGTCTCTAATTTAAAAAGCTAGTCCTCTGTCTCACCTCTTCTTCATCTAAGGCCCTTTCTTACCTTTGTTTTGTCATTTCATATTGTTTTGCTAAATGTTGTTTATACTGCTATTCTTGACTAGTCATTTTTGAATGTCATCTTGACTTTCTAGTAAAGAAGTGAAGATTAGCATTCTTTCATGTGACCTTCCTCTCAATACAGTGATGGGATAGTGCATGCTAATTAAATAACTACTCAGTATTTACATGTTCGGAAGCCATTAAACTCAGTTTCCAACCCACCTGCTGATACTCTCTGTTCCGTGATGCTGGAGCTGGTACTTTGCAAAGTACATTTTCTCTCTGAGCAGCTGGTAAGGGAGATACAGCACCAGCTAGCACAACCACTTTGCCCAGGTCCATGGAGGGCTTCTTCTGATCTGCTTGCTTCTGTTCACACCAACCCTTTGACTGCTCAGTAGTCCAGCACTGTTTACTAAAGGGTCAATTTTTGCATATATGATTTGAGAGACTACCTTTATCACATACTAGATTCCCAAATGTACTTGGATCTATTTCTGGGTTTCCAACTATATTCCATTATTTGATTCTTGTGTCCGTCCTACATTGTTTTAATTATCCTGGCCTCAGAGTATGTTTCAACATCTGGTAGGGCTAGTTCCCCCTGACGTTTCCCTTTTTTAGTGTTTCCTGGCTCTTCTTCCATGTTTGCTTTTCCATTGAACTTTTTTAGTCCTACAGGTGTGGATGATTCCGATAAGGTTATTAATGAAGAAAGACAACTTTCTGAGTGAGTTCACTGCCCTACTGCAACCAGCGGCAAACAATAGGCGTCTCTTTATCATGAAAGCTACTCATCAATGGATTTACATGGCTGGTGATCTAGCTGTCCTATCCCACTGTGCAGGGTCTGTGGCAAACAAACCACAAATGCAATGACAGCTTCAGGAAAATATGACTTTTAGCTACAAATCACAGCCCTTTGGAAAGGAAAAGTCCTGATAATTTTAAATAGCTATTGCAATCTCAAAACAAACAGGGTAAGTGCTTAGCTAAAAAGGTCACATTTAGGTTTGGGGAGCAAGTTACTTAGTAGCAGAACCTACTGTCCCCAAGGGAAAAGTCACATAATTGGTAAAAATCTAATAATGCTAGTCAAATTAAAATGGGCAAGACAGTAGGGTAATATATAGGAGGAAAAATGGAAAAGCTTCTACTTTCAACCCATTTAATTAGTCTGTGTGCATCCATGACATGTCATGTGATGATAAAGAGGTTAGTGTAATAAACGGTAAAACAATAGCTTCTCTGTCCAAATTAATGAGTCAACAGATTTCACCAATAAATGTCATGATGTAGTATTTACAAGATTTGTAAATGATGATGAAATTCAGGGAAATTTTTACTGCTACCAAATAAAATTGCCTGAAACAAGCAAAATCCCATCTGTATTTAATATTTTGTCTTTGTATCTAGAAATAGAAAGTCTGTCTTGGAGGAGCTGTGTTGGTGGCAGTACTGCTGGTGACCCATCCGTGGTTGGTTGGCTCCATGGCAGATTTCTACATACAGAAATTTGGTGACTTGGCTTGGTTTCCATAGACAGACATTTGGTGGCTTGGCACAACAGGTGTTTGAGCCAAAAGGCGAGTGGCAAGGATACTTTCAAGAAAGCATTCAGTCAGATTTGAGGCCTTTGAAGGTAAAGAGTGGTCAGAAATTAGCCCACCTAGAAGACAGTGTTCATCACATGGGCTGAGGGAGGAAGTCTTAGCAGGGCCTGAGGAGGAATGTTTTGACTGCAAATGGTGAGATTCTTGGGAAAAATCCTGTTGCAAAAGGAAACCTTGACACATATCCGGTGCTACTTGGGCTTGCATGAGAGAGAAGTTATCAGCATGCCTCAAATCTTAACATAAACCATCTAGAAGATCTGTAGGACCAAACTGAACAGTATTTTCCCTTTTTCAACACATATGCCTGTCGAGTGAGGGACCCTTTTTCTGAATCTTCTGCTTAGCCCCAAAACTTGACTTTGACAGAGGAGAAAGAACCCATGGCGGGCAGATCATACATTCAAGATAAGGTTTCCTGAGCCATCCCTCCCAAGTTCTGGTTTCTGTGAAGAAAGTACCTGGCTTTGTGTGGGAAACCAAGGGCCCCATTTGCTGCAATCTTCAGCTTCCCGCGTGTGTGACCAAGCTGTTCCTTGTTTAACATCCATCAAAAGCAAGGGCAGGAATGGTCTCACCTCAGCGGGAAATAAAATTTGCGTGAGCTTATCACAAGTTTGACCAGTAACTGAGTATTTATGGAGTAAAGAAGTAACACGGAGATCACACTCCAAAGATAAATTTTATTTTTGGTTTCCAACATAAAATTTTGTACACACACGCAGGCCTAAAAGAAACCAAAAAACAAACCCGTGTGTAATTATTTTGGAACAGCTAGGCCTGTAGTTAAGCCTGTTTACATTCGTAAGAAAATGTTTTTTCAAAGTCCGTACTTTGTCTTAGGCTGTATTTTTATTCATATTGCTTTGGTTCATGATTTCTGCAGCTTTCCTGCTCAACAGCACCAATCTATTTTCATGTTTCAAATGGTACTTATTAAACTAATTTACAACCTTTATTTAGATTAACTATATCGATCTACCTATAGAAAAATTAAATCCCATTTGCCTTAAGCCAACTGCTTAACAGAAATATATTGTGTTCTCCTTACAAGTTTTAAAAATTTGTAAAAAGAAAGATTAGTTTTATGAAATGTAAGTTAAGTGTAATTGCCTTTTTTCCTGAGTAAAGTTTAGTTTAGAAAGTAGTTCTTGGTTTTAAGTAAGGGGATTAAAGCCACTCTTGCCCCTGCCATATACCACATACCAGATCCATTACCATCTTGTATAGTAGACATTTATTATATATAGTAATTGTTTTTGTTTGTTTGTTTTTATATATAGTAATTTTTAAGATCCTTGAGGCCTGAAAATTATTTCAAGGGTTAGAGAAAAGGGAGTCTGGAGGCTGATTGGTCCATTTCATGGGAGACCCTCTCTCCGTCTCAAGCCCTGGGTACCTGAGTGGGGGAGGCGGGGCTGCAGGGTCTCAGGCTCCTGTTATGTGCATGTTCCACCAGCCCCATCTCCAGCCTAGGTTCACTTCTCACCTTCTGCTGTATCTGCTTCTCCACTTCCAGAGACATCTCAGGGCTGTCAGTCACGAATTAGCCTGCCTCTGGTTGCCTGCTGCCTCTGCCTCTGCTGGGCCTTCCACACTTCGGCGTGGATGGGCAGCCCTGGGAGAGAAACACTGAAGACTGAAGTGGGTGAGGCAACAGTGACTCGGCTACCTTTGGGCCACTGCTGGCCTTCAGCTCTCTCCCAGAGCTCTTCCTCTTCTCACTTTCCTTCATTCTTTGCCTTCTCCCAGCTTCCTCTGGCCATGCCAACCCCTTCTTCCCACTGTCCCTCCTCCCCAAAGCAGCCAGTGTCCTGTCACTTACTTCTGGAGTAGCTTATCTCATTTGAGGATGATGCAGGTCCTTTCCATCCCTGGGTCCTTATTTGCCACTTGTCCTGTGACAAGCCCTCGGTAAGTCATATTAATAGACAGTGACTCACAGCACAACACAATGAGACAGCCACTAGAACCCACTTAACAGAGAAGATAGCAAAGCCCTGATTCCAGGTGGTGCAGGGTCATCTAATCAGTATGGCTTCTTTGAGGTGGTGGTGATGATGGTCCTGGGTCTACCACTCGCCAGTCTCCTTATAGAGATTGTTTATTTAAGCTTCTCATACCTCTATGAAGTGGATATTCTCTATTTTGCAGACGAGGAAACGGAAACTCAGAGGTGTGAGTTGACTTGCCTCAGGCCTCACTTGGCAGAGCCAAGACTGGTAGGGAAGTCTGATGTGTAAGTCCATGTTTTTCGCCCTGCCTGTTGCCTTGACTTTAGCTATTTTCTGAGCAGTTTTCAGTGAGAAGGGACTTTTTTTTTTTTCCCAACTGTCCATTATGTTTCTATTTAGTTTCTTAACAACTATTTCTATTTAGGATTTTTTTGACCATCAGAGGCAATTTCTGTCTCCAAGTGTACTCAGTTGAATCATCTCTTTATGGATGCAGCACATTGGCTCATGGATGGATTGGCTGTGGTTTCCTTCATCCCTGCCAAACCCTTCCCTGGTGCCCAGTAAGCAAGAGCTGCCTGTATTTGTACCATGCACAGACCTAATTAGTGGCTTTAATCATTCAGTACATCAAGTGCCTTCCTTTTTCTGCTCTTGAATTTTTCAATGTGCCTGTAGCGTGGTTCTCCATGATGCGTGGTGGTGCTGTCCACCAGGTGGGTCCCAGATCATGTGCCAATTCAGCCCTTGTGCGCAGAACGAGTGGCACATGTTAGTGTTCTTCAGAGAAGCCCAGACATTTTGTTTGTTGCTCTCTGGACCATGTGATTCTAGAATAAGTGTCTCAGATAATGTGTTCTGGTTGCAAAGGGGAGAGATATAATATTAATTGGGTAGAATTCTCAAGCCAAACATCACGCTAGCCATTGGACATACATTATTTCATTTAACCATACAGCACTTCAAGAGAGAGGCAGCACTGAAGTCATTTATTCATTCATCATGTATTCATGATCAAAAGCACAGTATGATCTAGGTCTGTGTTAGGTTGCCAAACGCTGTGGGTACAGAAGCAAATAAGAAGGAGAAAATTTCTGTCCTCACGAAACATGTTGTTGCAGGAACTCATAAACATTGAAACAAATAATTACAATTGGTGTACTTGGTTATTGTTAGTGTTAGCACTGCAGACTATAGGCTCCATTACCGTGCTCACAACTGCTCAGATGCTCTGCTAATCCCATTAGTGGCATTGCTCAGATATTCCCTCTAAGATCTTTAAGAAGCCTGAAATAACAAAACTCTATCTTCTCCTGAGGTGAGAGACTTAGGGAGTTAAGTTACTTGCCCAAGTTCCCATTAGCAGAGTTGTTCTGAAAGTTAAAGAAGAAATTTTGTCTTGAGTGTGGTAGACAATGCAAGGCAGAGACCAGATTGCCTGGTTTCAAATTCCAGCTGTGCTATTTATTAGTTGTCACTAAAGCTCTCTGTGTCTCAGCTTTCCCTAGCTGTGAAATGGGGATACTAGTAGTGTCTACTCATGGTTATTATTCCCATATTGCTCTTGAAGAACCTGAAACAGAGGTATTAAGTCACAGGCTCAAGGTCAATGGGAAAGCCAGGACTCAGCTCAAGTCTCCTGGTTGCAAAGTTCACGCTTTTACTCTTTGCTACCAAGATCTCCAGAAGAAATCAGATAATTTCCAGGTAGCCCAGAACATTGAATTGGTTCTTGGACCCCTTATAATGGTGTCAAACAAGGTAGAATGCCAAAGTACCTCCTAAGAGATGCCGTCAAGCCTCCGTCATTTAATATCTGGATCTAGACACATTTATAGAGCATATTCTAGAAGCACCATTTATGTGAATAGTTCATTTGAGAGGAATGTGAGTAAATATAAGTGCTGATGTGTACATATGAATTGATGAGGAAAAAAGAAATGGACAGGCCTTCAATGCAGAGAAGGCCTCTGGCCAGGATCATATGCATGTGTGACTGTGTGTGTTTAGTTGGGCTGGGGTGATTTCATTCTTATAAAGAGCTTCTCTGGGATAAAAGAGATTCCCTTTCTGCCAGGGGCCAAAGAAAAATGAAGCTGTCAATGTGAGTGGTGCCAGTGAGAAACACCAATCCTCCTTTAAAGGTGTCTCTCTTATGTGATTGGTGTTCATCAGCTGAATTACCAAGACCATTTGTTCTCTGCAACATCTATAGACAGAGAGCCTGGTGTTTCTTCTGGGGCACATACTTGCATGTGCATGCACGTGCACATACACACATACACACATACACATTTTGGCTGGTTTGGGCTCCTTGGCTGCCAGCATACACCCTGCCTTTGTTTCAGTGATTGTTGATAACCCCATTAACATCTCATTACAGATGCTGGCAGCTTCACAAACCAGTCCTCACCTCAGGGCAGGCTGCTCCAGAACATTCCTCCCCTTTCCTCCCTCCACCACAACCCTATTAGGACCAAACATGTTTTTCTTCTAACCTTAGACATGCATCTTCTTGTCTGGGCTCTTGTTTTTCTCCTGTGCAGATTTATGAGGAGGACTTAAGGAAAATTCTTATCCTCAGCTGGGATAGAACTTGCTTCTAAGAGGCAATCTTGTAGTTCGACTTCCAGTCCACACCCCTGACTCCGTGTATCATGGATGTTCAGGCACACACGTAGAAAGGTAAACCCACTGGACATGTGTCTTTTAACCAGTCACCAAGTTTGGGTTTTTCTTCCTCCTGAGTATCTCTCAGAACTGTCCATTTCCACCTCCATCAGCACCCCCCCAATCCAGAGCACCACAGAATTTTGCCTGGACTTTTTCAAGAATGTCCTAGACCTTTCTTTTTTTTTTTTTGTTTTTTTTTTTTTTTTTTTTTTTTTCCTAGACCTTTCTATTGGACTCCATGTCTTCTGTCTTTCCCCATTCAAATCCACTCCCCACTGTGCTCTTTCTAAAATGTGAATGGGATCTAATAAGTCCCTTGCTTTAAGCCTATAAATGCTCCCCTAGTGTCTCTAGGACTGAAGATAGGATCTGGTTCATGATGGATGCCCAGTAGAAATTTCTAGAATTGAATAGAGTTGAGTCTTCAGTTGAATCCACTGGAATATCCATTCTGAGAACTCAGAAAATGGCCTTGTCTTGAGAGCTTTACTCCTTTATTTTTAGTTCTCACCTTTATACTCACCTGAAGTCCTTCTTTCATTTTGAGGGATATTTCTACCTTTAATTCTGTGGTCCATGACTTCGTGGGTCTTATGGGAAGAAATCATCTCATATTCCACAAGAAACAGAATGTTTCCCCCCCAGAAGGGACCTTTGAAACTCTGCTTTTAGCTTCAACAGGCTTTTGACATGTTAGGTTCCTGATAATTTGACTAAAGGGCATACTATTAAAAGCGGCAAACAGCTGCATCAGCATCCCCATGTTAGGAGCCAATGCTCAAGAAGGGACATAATTGTCCACCCACAAATGGGGACAACATTCATGAAAACACAAAGAACTATTTTGATTTTAATTTATTCAGAGGACTTTATTATTATTAACTAAAGCTTGTGCTTTATTAAGATTCCCTTAGTTTTTACCTAATGTCTTCTTCCTTTTTTTTTTTTTTAAAGCTTTTATTTTTTTTTAATTTTTATTTATTTATGATAGTCACACAGAGAGAGAGAGAGAGAGAGGCAGAGACATAGGCAGAAGGAGAAGCAGGCTCCATGCACCGGGAGCCCGACGTGGGATTCGATCCCGGGTCTCCAGGATCGCGCCCTGGGCCAAAGGCAGGCGCCAAACCGCTGCGCCACCCAGGGATCCCTAATGTCTTCTTCCTCTTCTAGAATCCCACCCAGGATGCCACATTACATTTAGTAGCCATGTCTCCTTAGGCTCTACTTTGCTGTGACAAGTTTCTCAGATTTTGTTTTTGAGGACCTTGACTACTTTGAGGAACATTGGTCAGGAATTTTGTAGAATGTGCCTCACAATTGTGATTTGCCTCATGTTTTTCTCATGATGAGACTAAGGTAATGTGTCCTTCGGGGTAAAAGTGCTCTTTTTATTGCATCGTATTCAGGGTTTCTACTGTCACCATGACTTCTCACTATTGATGTCATTCTTGATCATCTTGCTGAGATGGAGCTTCCAGGCTCCTCTGCCTTGCCCTCCTTTCCATACTGTTCTCATTGGAAGAAAGTCACTAGGTATGGCCTCCAACATAGGGAGCAAGGAGTCATACTCCTTGAAGGCAGAGTGCCCATATAAATTATTTGGAATTCTTCTGTATGAAGTCACCCATTTACTCAACTGTTCAAGTCCAACACAATGTTTCAGAGTTGTTAACCTGTATCTTCATGGTAAATGACTATCAGTTAGGGCACAGTGCTCATGTACAGTTCCTTTTGCCTTTAGTCTTTCAGACTCCATGAATTTTCAAAATTGCTTTGGTTAGATCTTATTTCCTCAGCCCTGTCAATGAGGTTATTCCATATACTTGTAATACACTTAGAATTTTTTTTTTGCTATACTCTGCATTTCATCCTGGATCCCCTGACCTTCTGATTTAAAAAAAAAAAAATTGTGTACATTAAGGTTTACTCTTTGTGCTATGAAGTGCCATAGGTTTTGACAAATGCATAGAGCCATATTTCTATCATCACAGTATCATATAAAGTAGATTTACTGCCTTAAAAATGTACTCTGCTCTTCTCCCTTATTTAACCCTTCTCCACACCCTGCAGTCACTTCTGTTTATTGCCTCTATAGTTTTACCTTTTCCAGAATGTTATATAAATGGAATCATGCAGGATGTAGCCATTCAGACTGGCTTCTTTCACTTACCAATATGCATTTCAGATTCATTGATGTCTTTGTATGACTCAATAGCTTATTCCTTTTAATAGCCCAATATTATTCCATTACGTAGATGGAATACAGTTTGTTTATCCATTCACCTATTAAGGACATTTTGGTTGCTTCCAGTTTTTGATTATGATTAAGGCTGCTATAAACAATCATGTGAAGATCTTTGGGTAGATGCAAATTCTGAAATCAGTTTGCTACCAATAAGCTAGGAGTACAATTACAGGATCATATGGTAAGACTATATTTAGTTTTATAAGAAACTTCCAAACTATCTTTCAAAATGGCTGTACCGTTTTGAATTTCCACCAGTAGTGAATGAGAATTTCTATTGCTTTGTATCTTTACCAGCAGTTAATATTGCAGTTTAAAAGAAGAAAATTAGCCATTCTGATAGGTGTGTAGTGATATTTGTTGTTTTGTGCATGAATTTTTGATTTATGTAAAGGACATTATATATATCTCATTTTTTTCTCATTGAGCACTACATTTTAAAAATAACTTACATTGCTGTTTGCATACTGAATCCATTGCTTCTTATTGTTGTACAATATTCAACTCCTAAGGGTGGTGGTGGGGGATTAAACTCCCTTTACCATCAGCACCACCCCTCTATGTTATGTGAAAGTATCCTTGTAATCTAAGTATAATCAAGGTAGTTTTTATGCAAATGTGGCTTCCAGGCAAGTTTCCCAAACTTCTATTCTAAAAAGGTGATGATGGTGGTGATAGCCTGGGTGTGTGTGGGTGAATGTCTTGATAAGATGTGAGATGTATTTGACTTATTTACTGTCACTCCCTTCTCCCATGACATGGACTAATCACTTACGCATTAAAAAAATATGTATGTTGCAATGATTCTGAATTCTGTAGGTGGCCACTACAAACAGGTGAAGCTGACATGGGGAAAGAAATGTATGTACCATCTCTAGACCAGAAAATATCTAAATTTTTTTTTGTAAACTTTTATTTATTTATGATAGTCACACACAGAGAGAGAGAGAGAGAGAGAGAGGCAGAGACACAGGCAGAGGGAGAAGCAGGCTCCATGCACCGGGAGCCCGACGTGGGACCCGATCCCCGGTCTCCGGGATCGCGCCCCGGGCCAAAGGCAGGCGCCAAACCGCTGCGCCATCCCAAGGATCCTTAGACCAGAAAATATCTAAAATCTTACTAAACCCCCAACATTCTATATTCTGTGGGTAGCCTAATCTGGCTGGAAAATAGGGTTCATGCAAGAGAATGGGGATAGATAAGAGAGGAAAAGGTAAGAGGGAGGCAGCTTATATGTGTTAAATAGCTGCTATCTATAAAGTACATACCATATACCAGCCACTGTGCAATATGTTCTCCATACATTCTTACAGGATGCACACAAAGTCTGACAACATGAACATTTATTTTCACTTTTAGATGAGTTATCTAAGACCCAAACAGGAAAAGTCACTTTCCCAAGAAGACTCAGCTAGCAAATAGTAACCTGAGATTAGAACTGAGGTTTAAATTCATAATATTCTCACTATGTCTTGGATCCTTTCACATGGATCTTTAGAAATGGCCAAGGAGCTAGGGCTGTGTAGAATAGGCACACTCTACAGTGTGGTGGTTTTTAAATGGAAAATGTCAGGAGAGGTATGCCTGGTGAGTGTTCAACAACAAAAGAGTTAGGTTGGGTGGACTAAGTCTATTGCAAAGTCTGAGCATGAGATGAAGTCTGCATTTGGGTAACAGTGGGACTGAAGAGGAAGCAACTGGTACTTCCAAATGTTGAGTCAAGATGTCCTACAAGTAAGATTAAGAGGACAGTGAAGAGACATCTTTCAAAGGAACAGAGTAGAGATTGTTCCTGAAGAGGTTTTTTGTTTTGTTTTGTTTTTTTTTGGAATCCAAAAGAGCTGCCTTTATTTTTATTTTTATCTTTTTATTTTTGTAATAATAAATTATTTTTTATTGGTGTTCAATTTGTCAACATACAGAATAACACCCAGTGCTCATCCCATCAAGTGCCCCCCTCAGTGCCCACCACCCAGTAACCCCCGCCCCCCGCCCTCCTCCCTTTCCACCACCCCTAGTTTGTTTCCCAGAGTTAGGAGTCTTCCATGTTCTGTCTCCCTTTCTGCTATTTCCTACCCATTTCTTCTCCCTTCCCCTCTATTTCCTTTCACTATTATTTATATTCCCCAAATGAATGAGACCATATAATGTTTGTCCTTCTCTGATTGAAGAGTTTAAACAGCACAAGCCTGAGGCAGAAAACATACACTGTTGGAAAATGGATGTCTTTCTTTTGGAGCTAATGCTAGTGTTGATTTATTCCTTCTTATAATTTATCTACCAGTTGAAGGAAAATTGCCTTTTATGATGGTTGGAGGGGCATCTGGCTGGCCCAGTTGGTAGAGCATGCAACTCTAACCCTCAGGGTTGTGAGTTCAAGCCCCATGTTGGGTGTGGAGCCTAATTAAAAAAAAAAAAAAAAAAAGGAAAAGAAAGGAATCATATGATGGTTGGAGTCTTTCTGTTAATCCAATGGTAGAACCATATAGTCAGCCAGGTAGAGGAAACAAAGCTTACAGTGTGCTGTTGATTGTATTGTGCCCCACTTTGAATCACTGAAGTACTTAACTCTAAAAATAATACATTTGAAGTATTTGTTTATTACTTTTTATCTTCTAGAATGCTAAATAAGTCATATGGACTCATTTCAGTGTAGAATGTAATTTAAGTTTTTTACCTTGTGGTCTTGGCCTGGACTGTTTAAATTGTACCAACTTCATTATTGACTTTCTTTCCTTCACTGTACATTGTTCCATTAATTTCCCCAAAGTCATTTTTCTTTTTTTTTTTTTAAGATTTTGTTTATTTATTCATGAGAGACAGAAAGAGAGAGAGACAGAGACAGAGAGAGATAGAAAGAGAGAGAAAGGCAGAGGGAGAAGCAGGCTCCATGCAGGGAGCCCAACATGGGACCCGATCCCAGGTCTCCAGGATCACGCCCTGGGCTGAAGGCGGAGCTAAACCGCTGAGCTATCAGGGCTGCCCCCCAAAGTCATTTTTCTTGAGGTCCTGCCTTTGTAAGTTTTGCTGGGGTGAGGAAGGGTAAATGAGTTGCTGACATATCAAATGCTGACTGCTTCTAAGCTATTTGAGTTTGTGGTTTGGCCAGTCTGTTAGCAACTTTATTCTTTCATTACTAGATCAATATTTTCTTCATTTTTTTCTCCTAGATGTAGCTATTTCACTGGTGCTTTGGATCCCGAGATACGTCAAATGCCTATATGAAGTTGTACTAAGGAATCATTTATACATTTATATATGCATTCACTCCATAAATATTTTGAACAATTAACTGTATAGCATTGTCATTCTGCAAAATACCAATCCCATGAGGTGATCTTTAAAAAAAAAGGATTTCCTGGTCAATTTCCTGGTCAGCATTTGAGACACTTGTCTTAGAGGATGACAAACACACCTGAACCTATTATAAGAGTTGATCAGTCTCATAGTAATTAGTTTAATTTCTTGTTGCTGACATCTATCTTGTCCTTAGAAACACAGTGTTATGTTAGCTATCTCTGTATATACTTGAATGTGAGGCCTCCCTGGCTGCCATTCCAACCTTGCTGATCATTTCTGTACTTCTGTTTACATGATTTCTGAAGTTAAACACCATCAATTGACTTCTTCCACCCATTGCTGCTGGGAAATTCGTACTATCAGCTCAGCTACAGAGGACAAGCATTGCTGAGCTTCTGAATAATGCTAGTGACCTCCTGACCAACATACTCCCAATCACCTTGGTAAATAGAATGTTCTCTGGGCTCTTCAAAGGAACATGGACAGCCAAAATATTCTCTGGTCTTCTTCAGTAGACTTACTCTGCAATGCCCACTGTCATGGGCTTTTTGGTCTCTTCCTTCACAATCTGCCCAGTAGATTCAGTATCAACTTCATTTAATATCTGTAGTTATTTCTTCCAAGTTTCCAATATCCATCTCAGCAGTCCATATCAGACTGGTGCCCAGGTCAGTATTTTAACAGCAGTCAGTGTATTCCAACAATTGTTGGGGACCTGTATTACAGAGAATACCCTAATACTGTAAAACTCTCTCTTATCCAATGTTATATATTGTTCTCCTTGATCTAATACCTTCACAGTCCATCTCTGACACTCCCTCCCAATTCCTACTGGCACATTTATCTACATTTCTTCTTCAGTTGGTGTAGAGTTTATTATCTGCTTTAGCAGGCCAAGGACTTTCCCAGTCAAGTCAAGCTGAGATTTGACCCTAATTATGGGACTATGGCCAGGAAGGGAAACAGAGTCAGATCTTGAGAAGGGCAAGCACTGTCTTCTACTACAACTGTTTCATCTGAGGCCTTTGTGCAATCTTCAAGTAAGACTGGGTGGGGATAGGAGGCTCTGTCTTCTAACAAGGGCGGGGGGTGTTGGCCCAGTTCTATAAGCTCAGAGTGTTCAAGGAAAACTGGTAGTTCAAGATTCTTAAGTACGTCTACCCAGATATCCTCATCTCAAGTCTCTGGATCCCGCTTCTTCATCAGAGCCTAACTTTGGTATTAGAAGACTTAAAACTAGAAGTCAACCTTCTTTGAAGTTCTACTACTCTTACAATTAGGTTTGAGCCCAGTTTTGGTTCAATTGGCCCTCTGCTATGGGATAAGAGAGTGTCTTTAAACATTGTCAAGGAGCCTATTGAATTTCACACTTTCTTTGAGTTTGTGAGTTATCAATCTGAACCTATGAGGTTCTCTTTCTTTAGTATATTAAAGGCACTCACCAACAACTACCAATTTCACTATCTTTATAATGACTATTTTCCCTCATACTTTCCCTTGTACAGATACATTGCACCAGTCAGTGCATCTCCTTAAACTTATATTCTATCCAAGTTCAGGGGAAAGCATTTACTGTGCCACAGCATGCCAAGGACCATCAATCTCCAATGACCAATAGAGGTGGGGGATCTCATTTCTGGCTGCAATGAGTGCGTGATCCAACTCCAGAATACTTAGAGGTAGTTTCCTGGGATAACTTAAATAATAACTCTTTTATGTTCAGCTTATTAGAAGCAGAGTCTAAGATGGGGATTATTTCCAAGTGATTTATTAAGGGAACTCTCAGGAGAAATCTGTAAGGAAATGAGAGAAGGAGCTTTGCAAAGATGTGGGTTCAGCTGAAGTGTAGCCTCAACTACATCCCATTGGGAGCTATAGAGCATGAATGACACTACAGAGTTGTCTCATCTTGAAGAAAGTGGGATGAACTTTTTATGCCAGTATTAGACAGCTATTACCTTAAAGTGACCCTTTGGAAAAGAGGGCAAAATCTCTGAAATCCCTAGGCAAGTAGCCTCCCACAGGCTAAGGGCAATCTTTCTTTTGTAAAGGGCATAGCAATGACTTGTTAGTTGCTAACAGTCAGATCATTGAAGGGATAGATGCACCATCTCAGGAAAGGAGATGTGGGTGGTACACCCAACAGCATCAACTATAATATTAACCTTTGTTGGTATCATATGGAACCAGGGTTCTCTAAAACACATTGTAGGAAACATGCTATATGCCAGGCACAGGAGTGGGAATAGATACATGAACAAATAATTGCAACACAATCACCTCTATTCAACATTTGTTGATTATGCCTCACTAGGTGATAGGTGCTGTGCCAAATGTAAGGTAACTAACCATCTTGGTTTATCCAGGGCTGAGACGATTCTCAAAACACAAGTCTCTCAGTTTTAAAACTGGGACAGCCCTGAGAATCCAGGATGAGTTAATCACTCTAGCTAGGTGCTGGGTATATAAAATGGAGTAATATCATTGTCTACTGCAAGAACCACAGAATCTTCTAAGTCCAATGAATGAAGTGCCAGGGATTCCTGGAGAAGATGGCTGCTCACTTTGCTTGTGGAGAAGTCATAGAGGAGGAAGAGGTGTTGTGCTGACTTGTGCTTTTCTAAAGCCACTAGGCTGTGATTTTGTAAGTTTAAGAAGTAAATTTATTTTGTTAGGCTATAAGATTTGGAAATTTGTTACTATAGCTAGTTTTACTTACCTTACATGGTTACACAGTTTACAAGTCTGAAAGCTTATTTTATGGAGGGGCAAAACTGGAGGCCATTGGACTCAGGGATACCAGGCATGAAGTGTAGACACTATATCAAAAAGAAGGGATTTAAGTGACTGTTAATATAACACATGCTGTATGCTGAGATGTTCCCTCCCTCTTCCCTATTATTTTTTAATATTTTATTTATTTACTTGAGAGAGAGAGAGCAAGCCAAAGAGAGAGAGAGAGAGAGAGAGAGAGAGAGAGAGAGAGAGAAGGAGAGAGAGAGCACAAGCCGGGGTAGGGGGAGACCTTTCTCTTCCCCATTTTGACCATAGAATACTGTCAGAATCTTCCTCTCCAGGCCAGAGATGAGTAGAGTATTCTCTGGGGTCTCTAACCTCTAGCCAAGAAAACAAACTAAAAGGTACTGATTAAGGGGGTTTCCTAATACGCAGTCTGGTAAAGTCAATGCTGACAAACTCTGCTGCTCAACTGAGAGCTTCTCATCAGTTTTTTTGTTTTTCACTGTCATTCATAACAAGAAAGCAGGATTACCAGAGGTGAGGAGAGGCGCTAACATGAAATACAGAGACCAGATAAATAAACAAAGGAAATACAACACAGAGGGAACATGGACATGATGAAATGTCAAAACATCTTTCATTAATGTTCTTAAGAGAGATAAGATAGTCCATGAATGAAATGAGAAAAAGATGCTCTAAAATAAAGAAAGAGAAAAAAAACAAGTTTTGGATAATTAAAAACATCAGGACAAAAATAAAAAAACTTTATAGAATTGGAAGATTAATTTGAAGAAATATCACAAAAAAAGTTGAGCAAAAGGACAAAGAAATAAAAATAGAAATGAAATTGGGAAAATATTAGAGGACTGGTCCAAAATAAATTCCAGAAAAAGAGATCTGAGAAAGCCAAAGGGAAGGCTGGAAACAATCCATGAAATGATTTAAGAAAATTTCCCAACACCAACCAACATGGGTTAACCGATCAAAAGAGCTGTCACCTGGTGCAGGGGGCTGTATAGGGGGAAAATGATCTGCATAAAGGCTTATCATGAAGTTTCTGACTATTGAAGACAAAAAAAATTCCGTGAGTTTCTGGAAAGAAAAAACCAGATTATATACTAAGGTTCAGGTATCAGAACAGCTTCAGATTTTTCAATAGCACTATCTTCAAAAATTCTAAAGGCAAATAATATCCAACTAACATTTATATATTTAGCCAAATAATTAATTATAACTGAGGGTTGAATAGTTATATTTCCTAATAGTTAGAGTCTCAAAATACTCTCAAAATCCACTGGAGGACATACTTCAACAAAATGAAAGAATAAATCAAGAATGAGAGAGGCATGGAAATAGCACAGAGCAGAGCCTAAAGAGGAGAAAGGTGAAGAGAATACCCAGGAGCACGGTAAAGAGATATCCCAGGATAGCTGGTGTGCCCACACATGATGGGCAATCAGCAGATCTGAGGAGAGACAGACCAACTGAGTGCTCTCAATACCAACTTGTGAATATCCTGAGTGTAGAACACTCTGGAGAGTCTGGTCCTGGACTCTGAACTATACCTGGTTTCTCTTAACCATATACTGCGGAAGTTCTTGCTCTCTGCGTCATACACTGCTGCTTAGACAAGCTGAGAACATTCATCTATGTAAGGAATGTTCTGCTTTGATCTGACCTTGAGAGCTGGACTTAGCCCATGTAAATTCAGAATAGCCCACTCACCCAGCCTATGTTCCTTCTGTAACTTCTGGTTCTTGACTCACATTACTGTCCCGTCAGACAAGTTCCAGTGTTCCTGAAGTGAGTTCTATGTTTTTGAGGACTTGCTTGTGACCTTACCCAGTGACTTCCCCAGAAGGGGCTCTTGTAAAACCTCAGGGGAGCTGAAGCTAGACCATGACCTAGAGACTCAGCTCAGCCTGTTTTCTTGTGTAGCTTTGTGCTGCTATCTCATTTTCCTAAATGAACCCTATTGTTTGGATCTTCGTGCATAAGTGGAGATCCACAAGTAAATGCTAGGGAATGATTAACACAGAAGGCGGGTTGGTAGTTACTTCCAGGTGGGAGTGAAGGGGGAAAGGAGAGGCATGTGACTGAGAAAGGACACAGGTGATACCCAAGGAACCAGTAATTTTCTTGTTATTAACTGAATAGTAGTACAAGAGTACTTTAAACTTTTCTGTATGTATGATCCATTTCATAATTTTGAAAAATGAACAGTTGAGCCAAGAAATTGTCTGAGTTCCTTCTAACAATGATAAGCTTTAATTTTGTCAGGCTGCAAGTGGAATTGGACATGAAGAATGAACCAGATGAACCAATTCTCTGCAGTTTATGAGATCACTCTGGTGGAGAAAACACTGATTTGGTATGAATGTTTGCATGTCCCAGAGACAAGGATGGTGAACTGTTGATAGCAGGGGTCAGAGAAAACTCTGTGAGGTAGGTTGATCAAGAAATACTTTTATCTTTGCATTGTCTCCCCCCACCCGCTTTATTCTCAATAGTCTCCAGAAAGATTCTTTAGTAACTTAAGTCAGTTGGTTTCACTTCTCTGCTCAAAACTCTCCATAGAGTTCCCATGTCTTACAGGGTAGAATATGGAAGGACAATGTGTTATCTGGCCCTGTGCCACCTCTGTGACCTCTTCTCCAACTAACCATATTCACTGTCCACCATTCATAATACTTTGGCTTCTCTAATCTGCTACTCTTTCTCACAGGGACCAGGTACACCTCTGCTCCAGGGCCTTTGCACTTGCCAGCTTCCTCTTCCAGAGGATTGCTACCTACTGATATTCCTGGGGCTTGCATCCTCATTTCCTTCAGGTTCTTGCCAAGATGCCACTTTGTGAGGCCTTTCCTGATGATTCTTTGTGAAATTTCAACTTTCTTCCATCCTTAACATTCTTTTCCCTTTGTATTTTTCTCATTTCATGTATTTATTTGTTGATTCATTACTGCTTTTCCCCTCCACATCTTGCCCTCCTAAGTAAAATATAGCCTCCACAGAAACAGAATTTTTGTCTGCTTTGATCATTGGAATAGTCCTGATATGCAAAGAGTGTCAAAGCAACATCTAAGTTTTCCTTGTGGCCTACCTGGTCCTAGGACTCCATTTTTCAGATCTGTGGTGTTTCCTTGCATAAGGAATAATTGATGGAATAGCTAAACAGTGGATGTTGATAAAGCATGTTCACCCTGAAGAGCATGAAGAGTGCCAGTCAAATGCCAAAGCTTATTACTACTGTTAGGAAAACACAAGGACGTCTGATGGGCCTGGGAATAGCTCAACCTTCCAGGCTCCAATGGTACCTTCTAGATTGCCTGAGCTGCCCCATTGGCATGCTCTGAGCCCTCTCAGACATAATTTAGCCAATTACTTGACATGCATGCTCTTACTGCTTTTTAATGCTTTCATCAAATTATGACTTACAACAGATCAGGACAAGCCTAAGTAAAAACAGAGAACTACTCTTTTGGTGGAGTGTGTCCAAGCTGACAGCAGAGCAAACACCAAAGACTACTTAGGGCTTAATGTGAATTATTCTTCCTATTTGATTTGGAAGGCTTTGTTGATCTCAAAGAAGAAAAATTCAAAGATTCCCTCATGCCCAGAAACTGTATTTTCTTGAATTCCCCATTATGGATGGAGAAGCTGGGATGAGTTTTTGGGAGGAAAAGTTAAAAAACCAGTAGTGAAACCTTCCTAAGTAGGCAAAGGAAAGATTTGTGACCTGAAAAACTCTTTGAATGGACCAGTGGATTTGCTTTATACATAGGAAAGACTTTAGTTATGAAGGAAGGGGGAATATATCCACAAAACTTGCTCACCTTAAAGTTAGTCACTCTGAGTGATTATTTATTATTTTAGAAATAATAGGCCTGGGGATGCCCAGGTGGCTCAGACATTTAAGTGTCTGATTTCACTGACTCTTGATTTCAGCTCAGGTCATAATCCCAGGGTTGTGAGTCCAAGCCCCACATTGGGCTCTGTGCTGGGTGTAGAGCCTGCTTAAGATTCTCTCTCTCCCTTCTGCCTCCCTCTTCCCCCCAAAAAAGAAAAGAAATAAACTGCCTGGACAGAAGCATTCTGGTTTCTTGGCAATAAAGCAAGGCTGACCATCTTTGGTAAAAGAAATGTCTGGACTCTTATCACAGTCTTTACATTTGTATACTGTTTTATATTTTACATACTCCATTGGTTTACCTTCTCAACAGTTCTGGAAAAGGGACAAGAAATATGGTCCCCATTTTGCTATCGAAGAAACAAGGGCCCAAGGAAATAGCTTCATGCAACATCCCTTGTGCAGTACGGCCCAACTTTCTATGATTTTCTGGAATATTCTACATTATCTCATATGGTAGTCACTAGCCACAAAGGCTATTGAGCACCTGAGATGTGGCTAGTATGATGGAGGGAACTGAATTTTTAATTTTTTAAGCATTTTACTAACAGATTTAAATAACCATTTGTTGCTAGTGGCTACCATGTTAGACAGTAACAAGTAGACGCAGCAGAGACTCTAATCAAGAATGGCTGATTCCATGTCCGTTGTTTCCTAGTTGGGGCAAGTTGTAATTAATTATGCAATAGGAAGTGGAATTTGCTAAGAATGTCATAGCTTTAGGAGAGAGTAAAGCAGAATTGGCCCCAGAGGCCCTTAATCCAGCATACCTGGGTTCAACCCCACAGGCATTTTTATGTAGGCAAGTGCCTACAGCTTGGCTTTTATAGTAAAGCACAGGACGAAATCTGGTTGCCATTATGCCTGCTATATGATCTTTTTTGTGGCTTCCATTTCCTTAAAACAAGAAAAAAGCCCTTAGCCTCCCAACATATGCTAGAATGATAAGCACCTATTTAATCTCTGTCACTGCAAAAGAGAACAGAATACCTCCTTTGAAGTGAGAAAAGTTGTTTTGTGAATTTAAGCCAATTCTCTTGGGCTGAGGTGGGAGTGAGGGAGGTAGAGAGTTAGGCCTCATGCTTCCCGGCAAAATCCCAGATCTGAGGGTACATTAGTATTCTGTGCTACAGAAGGAGGAAGGGAAAAGGGGGGTTCACACTTAGTAGGAGCAAGTTGTTCATTTGTTTCTACATCAGCCTTGTGGGTTTGGAACTGTTATAAAGCAGAGTTTCTCAACCTCAGCACTATTGATATTTGGGGCCAAATAGTTTTCGGCTGTGGGGGACTGTCCTGTGCATTGCAGGATGTTTCACTGCACCTCTGGCTTTCACCCATCCCTCAGCTGTGACAACCAAAAACTGTCTGCAGATATAGCCAAATAAATCCTGGTTGTATCCAGGTTTAGAACCATTGCCGAAGAGTCACCTTACAAGAATCTATCCAATATCACATAGCCAATATTTTGCTTGGAGTATTTTTAAGCTCAGGTTCTCCCTCCCATCCACAAAGCCCATTATTTTTTATGTTATACCATTTTTAACTCTTGGTGGAGTTTGGGAAAAAGCATTAAAGAAATTAAAACCAGAAAGAGAGTAATAGCTTTCCATATCCATCCCTTCCTTCCATAATCCAGTAATCAGGTATCTCTAGTGTTTCAAATAGAGCCTGAGATAGTGAATGCATTCAGTAAATTTTCTAGACTGTGTGCATGAGTGAATGAAGTTCAAAGATATCACATCTTCCATTTTAGGACATTGGATGGGCCAGGGCCAGGCTTTATGTTCTAAAATGTCAGAATGTGGAAATAGAAAGGCTTAAAAGAATTTGAGTTGGGGATGTTCCACGAGGTGAACCCAAATTAAGAGTCTTTGGAAGACATTCTCAAATCAGGATCCCAGAGAGGAGCCACAAAGCTGAAACTTAAGTGGTTAAGAATGTGAAATCAGACGGATCTGGTTTGGATTCTGACTTTTTTGATTGTTTGGCACGTGACCATCACTCTTTTTCTAATCAGAAAGAAAAGATAGATCCACATGTAAAGGATCATAAGAGAAGAGGGTGGAGCTGGAGCAAGTCAGGAAGAGAAGAGGGGTCCAGGTTGGCTGCCCTTATGAGACTGCCAGGGTAGGGAGGGTGAGTACTAGGCTGCTGAAAGATGCACAGTCTCAAGGAGTAACCTTCATCTGGTTGTCTCGGGACAGGTTCTGCAGAAGCAGATCCTGAGGTGGCAATTTCTGTAATAACAAGGAACTTATCAAGAATATACTCCCAGGAGAAACTGGAAAAGGACAAGGAGAGCAGGTTGGAGAAGACAAAGTCGATCTAGGGTACAATTTCAGGCACAGTTTCAGGTTCTAACCTGCTCCTGCAGGGAGCTCTGGAGAATAAATTACATCTTGAGAGTTCCTCCTGCCTCAAGGCCAGGTTGCTGAGCTTTCCTACTCCAACCAGTGGCCATTGGCTGTAGGATTCCTTGAAAGCTTCTGGCTCTCTGCACATTCAGACAGTTTGGCTCATTGGCTCCAGAGTATTTCTCTAAAGAAAATTGTAAATAAAAGCTATTAGAAGTAAGCATACAGAAGCTTTGGATAGATGTACAAAACCAGTAAAAACAGATGTGAGTGAATCTGGGCGTAGCATTGAAAGTGTTCACTCCAGGTGTTGAGGGTTAAATTGAGTTACTCCTTGACCAAAGTGATGAGTAGCCTTGTAAGCGATTGAGACACTGTTGAGAACAAGAGAATTGGATAAATCAGACCTGATTAGTCAAAAAGGATTGAGGTAGCCAGCCCTGGATCCTGCATAGTCTTAAGGTATTTCTGATCTACTTCAGCTTCAGGCCATCATAGTTATGCACTCTGGGGCTCTTGGCTCTTTTTTACGGATTCAGTACAACTACCTTTCCGGGCTCAGGGCATGGGCATACAGGCTGGCTGCACAGAGATAGAAGGTTAATTTGATATTAGGAAATAATTTCCATTGACCCAGTGAGAATGATGAAAATAACAATAATAACTAAAATGTATTGGAGCACTTCCTACATCCCTGGCTAAGGACTCGATTGGCATCAATTCTATCCTTCATCATGACTCTGCAAGGTGGTTACTGTTACCACCAGCATAATTTCTAGATTAGAAATTGAAGCTAGGAGAGGCTGCTTCTGCAGGTTATGCAGCTCTTGAGTGATGGAGTCAGAAGGCAAATTCAACTCTGAATCCAAAGCTCCTTTTCTTAACTCCCAAGAGACAAATATCCCCCAGTCATCACTAAGCATTTGTGAGACTCTTGATACTCTCCTGATTCTTGCAGAGTTTGTGATCCAGGGGAGAGAGGGGATAAGTAAGCTCTGATTACATGAAAGCCAAAACTTCTGTGCAGCAAAGAAGGGTCCAAGCACATATCATCAGACCAGTATAATGGTGTTGGATGCCTAGAAGCTTTTAGGTTGTGTCTTATCAGCAACCTGCAGCAGCAAAGCCTGTTCAAGCCAAATGCCTCAGCAGTGATGTGATGGGGGCCAGGGAGATGGGCTGGGTTGGAAGAAGAGGAGGATTGGTGACAGCAACCTGGGCTGGTGGGGAATTTGGTGACTAATTCCCCTTCTTCTTGTGCTGATCTCTTGGGGGACAAAGAACATCTGGCTGGGGGTAGGAGGAACTCTGAAGCTGCTGCATGGGGAAGGCATCCTATCATGGTCCCTGCCTGCCCCTTACCCCTTGCCTTTGCTGCCAGGACGTGGACAGTCCCCCACCCTGGCCTTAGTCAGTGTTGGCTACAGGCTAAACAGAGAGAGTGCTTTGATTAGTCTAGAAGAGGCTGAGTTGTCCTGGGGAGATCACTCAGCTTAGAATCTGGTCACTTGGGGGTGACATGTTACTCGCCAGCTGAGTGTTCTTGGGAAACTGACTTAACCTTTCTGATCCTCAGCTTTCACATCTTCAATAATAGGGTGGCTAACATTATAGAATACTTAATAAGTCCCAAGCATTGCTTTGAAAGCTCTACCTATAGTGTTTAACTCAATCCTTAAAACAATCCTATAAAACAGGTACCATTGCCATCATTTTATAGATGAAGCAATTGAGCTCCAAGGAGTTTAAACAGAAGAAGACCACCTGTCCTGGACTGCTGACACTGTCCGCACTTAAATATGTTATCCCAGCTTCTTGTTGAGTTTAACCTTCTATCACCTTCCATGCTCAAAAGTTTTGTATTAAATTATATGATCACTTAGATTACACAACTTGCCAAAATCATAGCACTGTAAGTAGTAGAGCAGATACCTAAACCTGGAGAGGTTTAGGTAAGTAGTAGAGTAGATACCTAAACTCTGGGGAGTCAGATTCCAGGGCCCATGCTCTTAATCACAAACAAATACTGGACATACCCGTTTCAAAGAGTTAGTGTTTTCCTTCCCCTCTCCCTTCCTTCAGTCCTTCCTTCTTCTTTCCCTCCTTCCCTGTCCATCTTTTTCCCTCTCTCTTTTCTTCCACATTTATTAGGCATCTACTGCAGTGCCTAGCATTAAGGATATAGGATGGTGTGTGTCCTCAGAAAGTTTAGAGTCTGTGGGAAAGCATGAAATCAGAAATCAGAAAGCAGTCCTTCCAACTCAAAGTGAATAGTGTGGTGGGACAGACAAAATACCAGGCATGAAAAAAAAAAAATACCAGGTATGACAGAGGCACAAGCAGGGGACCCTAACTGTGAGTGAGAGGCTTCAAGCAACATTCCGGTAAGAGGTGACTTTTAAGCTGTGTCTTAACGATGTGTGGAATAGTCTAGACACTGCCAGATCTGTTAAGGAAGGAGTGAGGTGCAGGGCAATGTGAGTGGAGGGAACCATTTGCTCCCACACAGACATCAGTCTGGGATGCGTTCAGCCACAAATAGTAGAACATCCAACTAAAAGTAATTTCAGGCTCAGGCACTGTTTTCCTTGTCTAACAAGAAGCATGGAGGTGGGCAAATCTTCACTGTTCAATATCTCGTCCAGAACCCAGGTTCTTTCCCTCTTTCTGCTCTGCCATCTGTCCCTAAATAGACCGGCTCTTTCTTTTTATGATCTAATAGTTCCAGGGTGGCCTTTGGAATGGGATAGACCTGCCCTGGAGCCTGGCCCAGCCACTTCTCCTTGGAATCTTGCACAAGTCATTTGACCTCCCTGTTTCCTCATCAGCCAAATAAGGCATGACCTCAGCTGAGCTGCTTGGCAGATGACATGATGCTACTACATGTCAAGCACAAAGTATAAAACAAAAGAGAAAATGGATTTGCTTTCCTCTTTAATCCATTTCTGGATTGTTGTTGTTATTGTTGTTGTTCTGCATGCATTTGTATTGTTTTGGGTGGAGGGTAGGGGCTAGGGTAAAAAAAGAGAAAACCCCACATTCTGGGCTACTTTTAGGAATTAAATTTATAATCATAGCAGCCAGATTTATAAGAAACCACCCATACTTTCTAGGTAAGTATAGCTTATGTAATTAGCAGACAGCGGGCCAAGCTGGCCACAACTGCTGACCCATTGCAAAGCCTGCCATGTGGTCAGCAGCTCAGAAACTAGGGCAGACAGGAGGCACTAGAGAAGGCCAAGGGGTGTCTGGGTCTTTCCTGGGCTTTTACCTTGTGCCATTGGCTAAAGCAGCTCAGCTTTCTGAAGATTCATATCCAAGTTTGTTGGATTTTTGTCCAAAGCCAGAACTTGAGATCAGCCACAGTTACATTAGAGAGCTTAACTGTTCTATTAGGGAAGGGTGCCATTAATTAAGCCCCAGAGGCGGTCAGGATGGATTATGGCCCTCAAGAAGAGTGGATACATCCTGCTTTCAGGGGAGACATAGGGAGAGGGAATCAGTTTCCAATGAGCTTTGTGTAGCTTCACTGGACATGTCCTATTCTCCCTGACTTAGAAAAGATATACTTTTTCTTAAAATGTTTTTGTTTGTGAAGTCTATAAAAAGCAAGATGACTTTGTTATTGGTTCAGTTATGATGGTGATCCCTGAGCCAATGAGTTCATTACTTGGCATTTTGAAAAATCAGATACAAATGAACTGGAAACGTGTTAAATGATTCTCCTCTCCAAGTAGGTGATTTTTAACATAATAGCTTATTTTTTATGGGAAACTAGAAATAGTTCATTTAAAACAAAGGCAAACCTGTGGCCCAGTGTAGACACAAGGACCAGATCAGTTTCTGTAGCTTCCAGTGCTAGTATCAGCAAGACCATATAGGAATGTTGTTTTCATTTTTTAAAAAAATTGCATTCAGTCCTGAAGACATGCAAGAAGAGTCTGAAAATTTTCCAGGATAAGCTAGCTTCTCCTAGGGCATATCCCATCTGTCAAGGGTTGGCAAACCTTTGCTGTAGAGGGCCAGACTGTAAGGTGTGCAGGTCACATGATCTTTATTATAACTACTCGACTCTGCTATAGCAGCACAAAGGCAGCCATAGATAAAAACGAATGAATGAGTGTGGCTGTGTTCCAGTAAAACCTGGAACTGCCTATGGTGGGCTGCTTTGGCCTATGCCACTGTTTGCCAACTCCTACTATAGAGGGTATATTGGAAGGGCGATTAGAAACTATGTTTATTTAGACACCAACATTTTTATTGGGTTTAAAGTGATGCCTCCAACAATAATCAAGTTATCATAACAATAAACTTTTAAAAATTACTTTTTCAATAATAAAAGAAATGCTTTTATGATTGACAAATAGGAGAACACAAAAAAAAGAAATTCAAGAATATATATACATATAATATGCTGTGGAAGACAAATTGAGTTGAGTAATCTGACACCTATCCACCCTCTTCTTCCTTGCCACCTTTATTATAGTGGCTGGACATCCAACACATTCACTGTCCTGGCTTTTCTACTTCTAGGGATAGCTGTGAGCTCATAAATGCCCAACAGAATGCAAAAGGAAGTCTGTACAGGGATATTGGGTCTGTTAGGAGGCCTCCAGAATAGTTTTTCCTTTACTGATAAAAGGAGAAAGCCATTTCAGGAAGTTTTCTTTAGTCCTCCTTATTCTTCCTACTTGGAATATGGATGTATTGTCTGGAGCTATAGCAGCCAAATTGTCACCTTGAGGTGAGAAGCCAACAGACTTAAGGCTATCTGAGAGGAAAGAAAGAAGGATCCTAGATATGATGATATCACTAAACTGAAGTATATTTTCTTGTGTCACCTGCTACCTTGGAATTATTTTTTTAAGATTTTATTTATTTATTCATAATGGACAGAGAGAGAGAGAGAGAGAGAGAGAGAGAGAGAGAGAGGCAGAGACATAGGCAGAGGGAGAAGCAGGCTCCCTGTGGGGAGCCAGATGCGGGACTCAATCCTAGGACCCCAGGATCATGACCTGAGCTGAAGGCAGACACTCAATCACTGAGCCACCCAGGCACCCCTACCTTGGAATTCTTGTCATATGAAATAAAAACAATACTCTCTTGGAGCACCTGGGTGGCTCAGTGGGTTGAACATTCAACTCTTGATCTCAGCTCAGATCTTGATCTTAAAGTTGTGAGTTCAAGCCTCACATAAAAGACAACAAAACAAAACACCAAAAAAACAAAACAAAACAAAAAACCCACTCTCTTTGTTTAAGCTACTGATAGTTGGCTTTCTGTGAAATGCAGCCAAATATATCCCTAACTGATACACCATGGAGTCACTAAAATCTTGCTAAATAGCTTACATTGGGAAACCCAATGTTGCACTTATACCTTAGAATAAAGCTTCCCTTACATTTGGGAAGCTTTGTGGAAATGGGGTGGGGCCTTAATACTTAGAATATGCCTTGGGGGTAGATACTTAGGAAAATTGTATTACATTCCCACACTACAGTGAAAGTTGTTTCTTCTATTAAATACATGGTGTCCAAAGTGAAGTAAAAATTTGATCATGATAAATTACTTGCTTGAAGGAAGCTGAGATTCAGAGAGGCTGTGACTACCTGGCAGAGGTAGCAACAGACTCAAGCTTCTACTGTGAACATCATGGTGTGGACAGCAGGAAGCTGGTCCCATTGTGTCCTGAGGCAAGAACATTTCAGACTCCTTCTGGACAGGTAACTCAGGCTAACTCGTGTCATCCAGGCAGATTTCAGAAATGGCCCTCCTCCCCAGAGTAAAGGCAACGTAGACACCAGTTTGCTATTTGCTGCCTTCTGTCTTCATTTCCAGGGCCATTCCACACTCTCTAAAACAACCTCTTTCAAAAGCAATGATGATAATGCTCATTTGGAATCTGTAATTGTGGCTTTACTGAACTGTATTTAAAGCATGATATCTCAGAACAAAGACCAGTCACAGATGCTGACTGCAGTCCAAAAAAGAGTCAAGGGTCAGGGAGGCCTCTGGAGGCTAACTTCTGGTTGCATGCATGCCTTTGTTTGACAGTTTAAAGCTTGAGTCATCATAAATGTTATTGTATGTAAAAAAAGGAAATCTTCTAAAGCAAATGTTCAACTGAAAATGTAAAATTCCAAATCAAGTGTTCATTATGTATGACCTGGTCTGAGAACCAAATTATTTTCTAGTTTTATTTTATTTTGGAGAAATTCATTTTAGAATCTTGGATGAGGGATCCCTGGGTGGTGCAGCGGTTTAGCGCCTGCCTTTGGCCCAGGGCGCGATCCTGGAGACCCAGGATCGAATCCCATGTCGGACTCCCGGTGCATGGAGCCTGCTTCTCCCTCTGCCTGTGTCTCTGCCTCTCTCTCTCTCTCTCTCTCTCTGTGTGTGTGTGTGTGTGTGTGACTATCATAAATAAAAAAAAAAAACAATTAAAAAAAAGAATCTTGGATGAGCTTATCTTCTTCAATATTGGGCTGGTGGAAATATTCATGTATTTCTTGAATTTTTAAGACAGAGGTCGGCAATCTATAATCCATGGGCCAACTTTGATCCACCATCTTTTTTCTTTTTTATAAATAAAGTTTTACTGGAACACAATCCTATCTACTCATGCATTTTTGTGCTACTACAGCAGAGTTGAATAGTTAAGACAGAGACCATATGGCTTGAAAAGGCTAAAATATTTACTCTGTCCCTTTACAGGAAAAGTTTACTGAGTCTTAGTTTAAAAGATCTGGAATTTAAACTTCTTGCAAACACATATAAAGGTGGTTGAGTGGAGTGAAATTGTTGGTAAGTGCTCACTAAATATTTGTGGAAAAAATGATTGAGGGGGAAGAAATGCAAAAAAAACCCTAGGTTTTCACTTCTTGATGCACTGTGACCTTGATATCTTTTGGGCAAGGACTACTTGCATTAGGGAAGATAATCTACCATTTATTGAGAACCCACTTTGGCCAACTTAAGTGTGTTACATCCGTGATATAGTTTAGGTCCCACAGCAACCTGGAAGGTTGTATTATCATTGCTTGGGCTTGGTGATGGCTAATTTCCTCGTGCTCAGAGCCTTGTTCATTTTACCTTAGAACTCTAGGTCTATTCCAAGTGATTGAGCTCAACAACCATCTGATTACCTGGTAAATAATGCAGTTTTTAAAACTTTTTATATAACAATCATTTTTTATTTATACAAAAGTTGCAAAAGAATTAGAATTCCAGTATATTCTTCATTCAACTTTTCCTAACATAAACACCTTACTTCCATATTATAATGCCCACAATCAAGAAATTAGCATTGAAACAAAACTATTAACTTAAAATACAAATCTAACATAAATTTGACCAATTTTTCCAGAATTCTCTTTTAGAATTAAATCCAGGATCCCATACTGCATTTAGTTGTCATGTCTCCTTAGTCTCCCCTAGCCTATGATAGATTCTCAGTTTTTCCTTGTCTTTTATGATGTTGACATTTATGAAAAGTACCTATAGTTATTTTTTTAAGACTCTCTCTCAATTTGATTGTCTGATGTTTTCACATAATTAGATAGGTGGGATTCATTTTGATGAGAATACCAAAGAAGTAATGTGCCTTTCTCTGGGGATTTGTGATGTTGCTACATCTTATGACTGGTGATGCTAACCTTAATCACTTGGTTAAGATGGTGCCTGCTAAGCTCCTCCACTTAAAGATACGTGAACACCTAGATACAATGAGATGTTTTACCTGCTTGAACTCTTCTAAATAACTGCTTACATCAAATCCCATTCTCTCTGTAGTCTTCAGCAGGACACTTCATTTATTCATGATTCTAAGTCTCCAGGTTAGATTTACCCACAAAAATTCTTACAAACTATTGCTGTGTTTTCTTTGAACCTTGCTCTAGAATGGAAGGTATGACTACATTTATTTATTTATTTATGCATGCATGCATGCATGCCATTCTCCTGCATCCTCCGACCTTATGATCCAAGGGGAAAAAAGAAGAAAAAATGTTCTTTGTAACATACTGATATCTGCACATATCCTTTCTTCCTGTAACAGAGGAAGAAATGTCTTTCCTCTATGTAAGGTCAGTTCCTCACTCCGTGTTGGATCCCAGACCCTCTTCTCTCACTAGGTTTTTTTTTTTTTTTAATTTTTATTTATTTATGATAGTCACAGAGAGAGAGAGAGAGGCAAAGACACAGGCAGAGGGAGAAGCAGGCTCCACGCACCGGGAGCCTGACGTGGGATTCGATCCAGGGTCTCCAGGATCGCGCCCTGGGCCAAAGGCAGGCGCCAAACCGCTGCGCCACCCAGGGATCCCTCTCACCAGGTTTAACTAATGATGGTGAATCCTTAGGATGGAAATGGTGCCATGGATAAATATTTAATTGTAGAAGACTACTGACATGGGAAACTGTTCACAATGTAGTTCATTCCTTGGTGGGCATCCACATTTCCCTCTGGTATTATTTTCCTTCTGTCTGAAAAAGGATTTCCTTTAACATTCGTTGGAATGTAGCTCTGTTGTGATGAATTCTTTCATTTTTTATGTATCTTCAGAAGTTCTTATTTTGCCTTTAAAAAACATCTTTACTGAGATATTATTCACATACTACACGCTTCACTCATTTAAAGCATATAATTCAGTGGTGGTGAGTGTAGTCACAGAATGATGCTGCAGCCATAACTATAATCTAGTTTTAGAGCATATTTTCATCACCTCATGAAATAGCCTGTACCCATTCATGGTCACTCTCAATTCCACTGTCCCCTTGATCCTCTCAGCCCCTGGCAACCACTCATCTACTTTTTGTCTCTATAGATTTACCTGTTCTGGACATTTCATAGAAATGCATTATAGAATACACAGTCTTTTGTAACAGGCTTCTTACACATAGCATGTTTTCAAGGCTCATCCATCTTGTCCTTTTCCCTCTTTTTTGCCAAATAATATTTCATTGTATTTATTTTCATTTTTGAAAGATTTTTGTGGTGGGGAAAAGACTCTAGGTTGATACCTTTTTTCCCTTTAAAAATTTTAAGTATGTTGCTCTATTGTCTTCTCATTTTATTTTTTTTAAGTTATTTATTTATTTATTCATGAGAGATAGAGAGAGAGGCAGAGACAGACAGATGGAGAAGCAGGCTCCTCACAGGGAGCCCGATGTGGGACTCCATCTCTGGACCTTGGGATCAAGCCCTGAGCCAAAGGCAGACGCTCAACTGCTGAGCCACTCAGGCATCCCCACTTTACTCTTTCTGAAGATAAATCTGTAAATCTGATAAATCTTTTCTTTGTTTCTCTGCATATAAAAATCTTCAACCCTGGTCACTTTTCATATTTTATCCCTGGCCATTTTTATATTCATATTTTATTACATTCATGTTTTCTAAATTTCATTATGATGTGTCTTGAGCTATTCTTTAGATAGTTCTGGTATTTAATGGAACTTCTTGGATCTGTGGATTTATATTTTTCATCAAATTCAGAGCATTTGGGATATTATTTTTTCAAATATACTTGTATTTTTGTCTTAATTTCCCCCATCCAGACTCCTTCAGTTCTTCAATTGTATGCATATTAGAACACTTAAGGTTATTTGCTAACTCTACCATCAGTCAGTTCTAAGTCTGCATCAATTGATTGATGATTCTCCTTATGCATCAAATTTTTTTTCCTCTGCATATCTGTTAATCTTTGATTGAATGCCAGACATTGTTACTTTTTACCTTCTTGGTTGTTGGATATTTTTATATTCTTATGAATATTCTTGGGCTTTTTCCTGGGACACAGTTAAGTTACTTGAAAATAGTACTGTCCTTTCAGATGCTCCTTTTAAGCTTATTAGATGGGACCAGGGTGACATTTAGTCTGGGACTAACTATGCTATCTCTCTGTCCTGAAGCAAGACCCTTCTAAACACTTCACCCAATGCCCTGTGATTTATGAAGCTTTCCAATTTGACTCTCACAAATAGATGCTCTTTCTTCCTTTGTGTGAGTGCACTATGCTGTTTCCTCTAATCCTTTTTGGTGGTTTTTTTCCTGGCCTCATATAGTTTTCCCACAAGTCTCTACTAATCAGGTGTCTGCTGTATACTTAAGGAGAGCCTTCTGCAGATCTCTGCAGTTCTCTTTCCTCTCCAGGACTCTGCCCTGTCCTGGTCCCTTTGGTCTCCCTGGATTCTTAGCTCTGTGTCTTCAGCTCAGGAAATTCCCTGAGCACTACCTGGGTTTCCCCTCCCTGCCCCAAGTCCTGGAAGTTCTTTTAAGATAGTAAGCTAAAAATACTACTGGCTCTACCTTGTTTGTTTTCTATCTAGTCTTCATTGCTTAAGGGCCATTGTCTTGAAAAGCATTGCTTCATATATTTTGTCTCATGATTTCAGTTGTTTCTGATCGGGAGGTGAATCAGTTCCTGTTACTCCATCTTGGCTGGAAGCAAAAGTCCTCCATCATGGAGTTGTAAAGTCAGAAAGAAGTTAGATCATTTAGGACAATTCTTTTTATGGATGCATGCAAGGCTGAAGAGATTCCTGTGGTCTAGATTAGAAAGAGTCCTGAACTTGGTGGATGCTGTGTTATAGTCTTGTTTCTGTTATTAACTAGTTGTGTGCTCTTGAGTAATTTGCTCGAGGAGGAAAGGATTTACTCCTGCCACTTCTCCTGTTTGTCCTCCATTCCCTTCTCAGGAGTAATTGAAAACAGTTTTACCAAAGGCTTTTGACTTTAATGCATTAGCAGTTAGTTCCTTGTCATAGCTCAGAACTGATTTGATATATGAGGCTAGCTCTACTGAGCTACTTCACTAAGAAACAAAAGTTGAGGGATCCCTGGGTGGCACAGCGGTTTGGCGCCTGCCTTTGGCCCAGGGTGCGATCCTGGAGACCCGGGATCGAAATCCCACGTCGGGCTCCCGGTGCATGGAGCCTGCTTCTCCCTCTGCCTATGTCTCTGCCTCTCTCTCTCTCTCTGTGACTATCATAAATAAATAAAAAAATTAAAAAAAAAAAAAAAGAAACAAAAGTTGACATGGAGCGCCTGAATGGCTCAGAGGGTTAAGTGTCCAACTCTTTATTTCAGCTCAGGTCGTGATATTAGGGCTGTGAGATCAAGCCCCGGATGGGGCTCTACAGGGGGCATGGAGCCTGCTTAAGGTTCTTTCTCTCTCTTTCTCTTTGCCCTCCTCATCCCCGTTTATGCACTCTCTCTAAAAAAGAAATAAAGAAAAGAAAGAAAATAAAACAAAGTTGACAGACAGAAGGAAATAAGCAAATCACCATTCAATGTGAATGTTGAGTGCAGAGCTGATAGCCCTCTAGACCTGCCTCAATGGCTTAATAAAACAGTGAAGTGCACAATATTTATTAAAAATTTCTGCCCAAATGTTTAGTATTTAACAGTAGCCTAAGCTCTCTTAAAGTATGCTTAAATTGAAACTCACAGATATGAGAAGATTAATAGGACGTTGCTGTCTATATATGTAGAGCCATAATGCTCAATAGCAAGCTTTCAGTGGGGCCCCATTAATAACTCCCACATGCACCTTTGCTTAGTTATTCCCTAACACTTTACTCTGTTTGCTTCCTCAGAGCATTTGTCACAATCTGAAATGATCCCTTTTATGTCTTTCTTCTTGCAGTATAACCCTTGCCCTTACCCCACCACTTGGGGGAGAGCTCTGTGAGGGCTTGAGCTTCCCTCACTGCTGGATTCAGTGTTTACTACAGGGGCTGGCACAGAATAGGACCTCACTGAGGACTCACTGAATCATTGGATAGAAGAACAAAGCTCCTATGGGAATTCGATACAGCTAGGATGGATCAGGACAGCAAGAAGCTGAACTGGGGTTCAGAAACTTTCAGCCCAAGATCAGTTCTGACATGAGCTGTGTTCATTCATGTAAGAAGTATTTAGTGCAAATTGACTCTGTTGGAAGCTCTGGGCCATATGCCAGACATTGGACAAGTCCCTTCAATAGCCTGGGCCTTATTTTCTCCCCGTGCAAATGGACACAGTGTGATCTACCTCACAAGATAGTAATGTATGTAAAATGACTCTGCACACTGCAGTGGTCTACATAAATGTACTATATATATATATATATATATATATATATTTTTTTTTTTTTTTAATGTACGATATTTTTGACTACCTATTTTTAATCTAACTTTATTTTGAATTTCTAATCTTTCTAGGAGGATCTTCATGACCTCAGTCTGGGAAGACTTAAATGGTTTCTATGTTTATTGTATAAGTCTCTTGGCTGATATAAGCATCTATAGTTATTTTCCTTTATCTCATTTTCTTTTCTTTGGTGGGAGCATCCTAAACCTTTTGGATTTTCTCAGGGACTGATAAGATGTCTTCATCCTCTCTTGACACCTCTCTCTGAGATATATGAGTGTAGGAGGCCTGCTTGGAAGTTGGCCACTGGGGAGAAGAAGAGGAGAAAGGAAAAGTTGGTTGTTTGCACGTTGCCTTGGTTACAGGTATCACCTCCCTTCTGATGAGGGCCTGCCCTCTCAGAAAGCCTGGTTTTAATTTCCCCTTTGAAATGGGGACTGGGCCTTGTTGCCAATTTATATTTCACTGGTCAGCTGTTTGGCAGATTCCAGCCCCCTGAGGCCATTTCTTTTGCTCAGGCTACCCACTGGCCTTTTTGCAGCCATGTCTTATTGGTCCAACAGTTCTGATTCAGGTTAGGATGAATGGCCTTAATACTGCTGCCCACTAGTCACCTTAAAAAGAACCACTCTAGCCATGATTGTGGGGTGGGGCAGGTTGTCAACCCAGGGGAAAAAATGTGATGAAATCTTATTCTACTGAATGAAACACTTCTTGTTTTGATAAACACATTTCATGGCTGGGATGTCACTAATGTTCTTACAAGTGAAAGATGAACTGGTGTGGGGGAAAGAGTAAAGGTACAGGTGTGGGAGGTTCTGAAAGCTGGAATGACATTGGGGTGACACAGTTGGGTTGATTGTATGGATCTGGGTCGTTCATCATCTACCAGATGGAGTTTGCTGTCCAGGTTCCATTACTGGAAGTATGGGGAGAAACTTATGGGGCAATGTACCAAGGAAGGTGTTGAGGGCCAGGTTGAGTTGGCAGAGAGGAACACAGAAGGATGTAAATATGCAATCATCAAGCTAAAGAGGAAAGATAAAAGTAGAAGCCAGGAGGTAGACCAGGACACCAAAAGCTAGGGAAAGAGTGAGACACAAGTTGAACTGATGGGTCTCAAGAATTATAGTTGAGGGGAGAGAATGAGTGGTTGGTGATGAAAGGGGGAGAAAAAGATTTCAAAAAAGATTTAAGGGCAAGATGTTCGGGGGAGAGGCTGCTATTCAAGTATCTGAATCTGCAGATGCTGGATATCTGCTAGAGCATTTCTTGGATGGAATCCCAGGGGAATTTTTCCTAGGTGTACTGGGAGGAGGGACATAGTTTCCTCATTCTGGGAAGTCAGGCCAAACCATGCTCTTGTGAAGATGATGTTAATACATGTGACAATGCCTTCTTAACTGCAAAGAAGTTTGAATGTTAGTGATTATTGATGTTTACTCTATGATAATAACAAACATGTGTATTGTTTCCCCTTCCCAAGCCCCTGAGAGGATCCTTTCCTGCCAGCTGACCTCAGTCAAGTCCACCTCCGCCCATCAGAGAGGTTCTAGTCATGGAACCTACAAAGAGAAGAAGTTAGCCCCTTCAGCCCTCTCCCAGTGGTCCCCTTTGCCCTCATGCAAAATTGGAAGAGACTGGGAAGGAGTGGCCTTTTCTAAGCCAAGAAACTGTCCTCTTGAGTCCTTCCTCCAGAGCAATGGGGCTCTTCTCATCCTACATCCACATAACCAAAAGGGGCCTTTGAATGAGTCTTCCAAAAACAAAACAATTTCCTGGAAAATGACTTGTTATCTTCCCAATTAGGGATACAGGCATTTGGCAACTCAATAGCAGCCTCCCTTGCTAAAATGAAAATCATAAAGCTCTCCACCCCGATCCACATGCAAAGTGCCAGGCACTATTATTAGTGATGATTAGGTGAATAGATTTCCAGAGCAGTTGAGTAACTTATCCCAGGTCCCACAGCTAGTACAAGGCAGAACTAGGTTTGGAAGTCAGTCTCTAGACTTTAGACCTCATGTGCTTTCTTTGCCTCTAGAATGCCACACTACTTTCAGGATATTATGTCAATGACCCCCATATGCTCTTCCTATTTCTGGAAGAAAGAGTATGTCTTTTGTGAACCATGTTCTTTAGTATTAAACAAAGCACTTTAAGCCTGGGGCATATTTTGAATAGTGTTTAACATCCTTGAACTTGAGATCTGGCCATCCTGGCCTACTCCTTTTGATGGTAAGTTAAACATCAAGGCTGTAATAATAGACTTTGCATGTCTTAATAGAGAATAAAAGCTGGGTATTTTGCACATGCACAGGAAATTCTTTTTAAATAACCAAATATCAGGAGTTTATTTTTTATTCTTAAAATACAAAGTTGATTTATCTTCAAAAGTTACTTCCCAGAATTCTTCTTAAACAGTTTTTTTTTTTTTTTTCAGATGGCTGTAATGTTAATGTCTGTTCAACTAATATAAGTAAGACACAAAACCCATCATCTTCTTTCTCCTGGGTCATTGGAGAAGTCTCTTAACTGGTATTCCTGCTTCTCCCTGCCCATTCTGCCTCTCTGCCCTCTCCTTTTATTGTTTTTTTCTTTACTCAGTACTTATTCATTCAAAATGAATGTCAGAACAGTTCACTCCTTCCCTGTATTATTTTTTCTTTGTAGGCCATTTCTTCATTCACCAAATGTTTGTGGAGCCCTTGCTGAATGCCAGGAGCTGTTCTAGGTGCTGGGAATATATCAGTGAATAAGACAAATAATGATAAAATAAGCATAATAAATAAGGGGAAAGAAACAAAGACTGTAAGGAAATAAAGCAAAGAGAAGGAGGATCAGAGTGCAAGGATTGAGTTGGGGTAGGGAAAAGCCTTTCCAATTTTAAAATATGGTGGTCACATTAGACCACATTAGGAAAATGTCATTTAAGCTCAAAACCCTCCAGTAGCTTTCCATCTCACCTAGAGAAAAAGCTAAAGGCTTTACAATTGCCGGTAAGAACCTACAAGGTCTGGACTTCCCCCAATTTCCCTGGCTTCCTCTCCTTTACTTTCCCCCTAGATCAGTGGTCCTCAAACTTTAGTGGACATCACCTTGAGGACTTGTTAAACCAAAGATTGCAAACACTAGTAAAATCCAAATATAGTTTGTGTGTTAGTAGTATTGTACCAGTGTTAGTCTTGGTTATGTAAGGTGTTAATATTAGGGAAAGTAGAGTATAAGGAAAATATCTGTACTAGCTTTACAATTTTCCATAAATATTATTATTTCAAAATAAAAAGTCCCCCCCCCTCCCAAACACACCACAATACACTGCTGGTTCCACCTCAGAGTTTCTATTTCTGCAGGTGTGGAATGGAGCCTAAAAATTTGCACTTTCCTAACTAGGACCTGGGTGGTGCCGATGCTGCTGGTCCAAGGGCAGAACTTAGAGGACTAGTGACCCAGATCACTCAGCTCCACCCATGATGACCTCTGTGGTCCTCCTAGAACAGCCCTACAGACTCCACCCTGGGACATCTGCACCTGCTGTTGTCCCTGCCTGAAATGCAACTCCCTTCAGAACAGGTAAAGTAACCTCCTTGCCTCCCCCAGGTGTCCATTCAATAGGGAAGTATGCTTCTCCAATTTAAAGTGGTCAGCCCACTCCTTCCCCCAGTATCCCCTGTCCATCTTGGTTGCTTCCTTTTTTTCTCCACAGCCACCTCACCACCATGTGACACACTCTGTATTCTGTTATCTGCATATTTTTCTGTCTCCCATCACCTCTACCCAGCAATGTAAGCTCTACAAGGGTGGCTTCTCTGTCTCATTTTCTTCGGCACTTTGAACAGTTCCCCATTACAGTGTGACTCAAAGACCATATGTTTACTAGATAAGTGAGGGGATGAATAGAGTAAAACAGACCACGAGAAATGGCATAGTAAGAGCTCCAGATTCAAGAGTCTGAAATATTTGGGCTCAAATACTCATCCAGTCCTGTACAGTTTGCTTCATCTTGGGCAGAGTATATTCCTCAACAAAAATTGAAGGGAGTCCCAGTTACACTATCTCAGAGGGAAATGTAAAATAAAAATTCAATGCCATAATGCAGATTAAGCATTTAGCACAGGGCCAAGCACAGGGAAATCTCTCAATAAATGTCAGCTAACAGTGTTTTTGCTCTACAAAATTTGGTCTTTGTAATAATTCAATCAGGGCCTTGGTTAAAATTCAGTTTTGTATGGGAATCCTACTATAGACTATTTGTGCCCCCCCTCCCCCGCCATTTCCCACCAATTCATCTGTTGAGACTTAATTCCCAAGGTAATGGTATTAGGAAATGTAGCCTTTGGGAGGTGGTTAGTTCATGAGGGTGGAGTTCTTGTGAATGGGGTTAGTGCCTTATAAGGGGTTGAAGTAACCAGAGTTCTCCCTTTACCACATGAGGACACTGAGAAAAGAAGCCTAGTAAACCAGGAAGTGGGCTCTCACCAGACCAGCACTGTAGTCTTGCATGTCCAGCCTCTAGAGCTGTGAGAAATAAAATTCTGTTGTTTATAAGCAAGCCAGTCCACAGTATTCTGTTATAGCAGCTTGGATGAACTAATACAAATGTTATGGGTAACATTTAAGTTACCAAGAGAGGAAACTATTTTCAAATACCCTGGAGCACTTTCAAAGTATCTAGCTGGTGTTCAAATTATATCTACACATATTGCAAACCATTCTATGTAATCATGAAAGTAAAACCCCTAAGGATTGCTCCAAATCACAATCAGAAATGCTTCAAATTAACTTTGTTGACCCAGCTTATGTTAAAAATTATAAGAATATATTTCTTTATATAGTATTTATAAATATATCACCTTATATATTAATATACTTAATACTAATATTTAATTATTGTGTTGCATTCTATTAAAATCAATATTAGACCACATCAACATTATGATTTGCAAATATTACAATACATTTTAATAAGATATCTTATATATGACTTTAAATCAATATAAATGTTAGTATTTGATATAGTTTATATATCTTTATTTGCAAATACTTGAATGTATGCCTCCCTCTTTTTCCTTTTGTTCATTTGTTTTGTTTCTTAAATTCAATGTATGAGTGAAACCATATCATAATTGTCTTATTTTGCTTAGCATTATACCCTCTAGCTCCATCCATGTCATTGCGAATAGCAAGATTTCATTCTTTTTGATGGCTGAGTAATATTCCAGTGTGTGTGTGTGTGGGTGTGTGTGTGTGTAAATCACATCTTCTTTACCCATTCATTGGTTGATGGACACTTGAGTTGCTAGTATAATTCGGCTATCATAAATAATGCTGCTATAAACATAGGGGTGCATATATCCTTTTGAATTAGTATTTTATATTTGAGTAAGTATCTAGTAGTGCAATTGCTGAATCATGTGGTAGTTCTCTTTTAAACTTTGAGGAAAAAAAGACACCTCCAAAGAGAATATACAGATGGCCAACAGACACATGAAAAGATGCTTATCATCAGAGAAATACAAATCAAAACAACAACGGGATATCACCTCACACATGTCAGGATGGCTAAAATCAATATAAGAAACAACAGGTGTTGGTGAGGATGAGGAGAAAGGGGAATCCTCCTGCACTGTTGGTGGGAATGCAAACTGACATAGCCACTCTGAATAAGTAAATCATGTTCCATGATTTGAAGTTCAGATGGAGTTATCTTTCATCTTAATTAACACAGCTTTTGTGTAGCTTCTTGTGATCTAACAAGTGCATCCACATTACGTAACAGGTGAACCAGATAATCCATTTCATCTGGGGCCAGATGTATCAACGTGGATCTTCTTACCTTGCCCCATTATGCTCCTTCCAACACTCACATCCTGGCCACAGACTCTTTAATAAAAGCTTCATCCATGGGTGGCATCATGGTCAGCAACTTCAGAAGGAAATGGCAAATAATAAACTAGCTACCCTTAGCTTAATAACTGTCTTTGGAAGACTTAGAGACATAAGTTTAGTAAAGAAAAGAAGTTGACTTACAACAAAGGAAAGGAGTCAGGCTTCACTAGAACTGGCTTTCCAAATACGAAACACAAAGGTATTTAAAGAACAAAACCACAAGATCATCAAGGTCACCAAGTATGCGTCAGTCTGTTCATGGTGGGGAAAAAGCAGCATTCTTGCATGATTATCATATGCAGAAAGGTTGTGACATATCTTCAGCTATCAACATTGAAAAAATTAGGAACACAGTTGTTTTTGCTAGGGGATTCTGCTAATGTGGAAAGGTTCAAGGTTTCATTCATTTGGGAGACCAGAACCAGACATAGTTTTTTTTTTTTTTTAATACTTTCAGGGTACAAAGTTTGTTGTGTCTGCTCTCCCCGCAACTGCAGAATATGTGGTGCATGTGCATTAATAATGATGATGGGGCAAGATGTCGGCTTTGCCTCCAGAACATTTCCTTAGTTGCAAAGTTCAGCTTCTGCTCAGGATACAGCTCTTGTTCCTGCTGTTTTTAATGGGTTTCCTGTTTTCCTCAACTGACCACCCATTTAACTAACAGTAGCTGCCATTTACTGGGTGCCCATGAAATGCCAGGGACCAAGCTGGCCCTTTCTGTAATAATAGCTACTATTTATCAAGCTTTACCCTGTTCCATGCTCGTCTGTTCTAAGCACTTTACATGTATTATCTCGTTCAATGTTACAACTAGCACCCAAAAGCTAGGTGCTATTATAATCTCTATTTTACAGATTAGGACACTGAAGCACAAGAAAATAAGCAACTTATTTTGGCATCACACAGCAGGTAAGCAGAGAAGCTGAGATTTGAACCTGACCTCTGAGTCCCAGCTATGCTATGCTATGCTGCTCCTACTATACTTGCATATTATTTTATTAAATCCTTATACGACCCTATGATGTGGGCATTCTTACTCTCCTGTCATAAATGAGCAACAGAGTTTCATTCATTTGCTAAAATAATACAGAAAATGGCAGCAGGGATTTACATCCGGAATTTTTGTGTCTAGAATTTTCCAGTATACTTTCACGATGCCTGTGAGACACCCAGGTTCCAGGTGGGCACTATGTGGCCTTTGGACAGTCCACATGGGTTGGCTGTGTAATATATGACTCACTTGGGCCCTCACTCCAGTGCTCAGACCTATGAGATAGGTGGATTCCTTGAGCATGTTAGGAGTAAGGATAAAGGAATTCTCCTTTATTAAAAGAAATCACTGTCTTCTCACGATCAGTTTTATATTTGGATTCAGTTCAGTCTTCGCTAAGAGACTTCTGTGTGCCAAGTCCTGTGTTGCGAGTGTGTTTTGGGGGGTCAGGAAAAGAGGAGAGAATTCCTCTGAGATATAGCTGCCTCCTTCATAGAACTCGATCAGACTGAAAAAAATAAAAATGATACTGAGACACAGGTGTCCACTGAACTCTATGTTAGATAGAAGGCTCTAGGGGTTCACAAAAGGGGTGCTAGAGCTCCTGGCCAGGTTTGGGGCTTGAGGACCTTATAGGTCATGAGGAATCTGCATGCAACTATGAAATTGTTCAGGCTTGGACAAAAAAGTTGTTAAGAAGGCCAGTGCAGAGGTGTTCTTGGTAAAAGGGAGCGTCAGGTGATGCATCAGGTGATGAGATAGGCACTTGATAATATAACATTTCAATGACTCCTGAAATTCGCCCTGCAAAATGTATAGTGTTGTGTCCATTTTACAGATGAGAAATAATTTGGTTTTGGTCACACAGCTTTAAGTGGTAGAGTAGGGTTCAAATTCACTCGACTGGGTGCCAAAACGTATGTTCTTCCCATACTTTTAGGATTTTATAGGATTTCCAGACTTCCTGGGAGCTACACAGGCAGCTTGATTCCTGTGATGGTTAATTTTATGTGTCAATGTGACTGGACTGTGGGATGCTCAGATATTTGGTTAACTATTATTCAGAGAGTGTCCCCAGAGAGTGCAGCTACTATTTGGGATGCCAGGTGGGACAGTGGTCCCCAGGGTGTTTTTGGATGAAATTAACATTTGAATAGGTAGACTGAGTCAAGCAGATTGCCTGTTCAATGTGGGTGCTTTATCCAGTCTGTTGAAGGCTTAAATAGCACAAAAAGGCTGAGAATTCATTCTTACTGCCTGTCTTTGAGCTGAGACATCAGTCTTCTCCTGCCCCTGGACTCAGGTTGGAGTTTACACCTTCAGCTCTTCTGGCCCTTAGGCTTTGGGACTTGGACTGGAAGTACACCCACAGCTCTCCTAGGTCTCCAACTTGCTGCACATCTTGGGACTCCTTTGCCTCCATAATCACCTGAGCCAGATCTTTAGTCTCCCTCTCTCTCACACTTCTCCATTCTCTCTCTCTCTCTCTCTCGACTTACAGTCATAGATATAGATATAGATATCATATATCTATAGGTATATCTGTATTCTAGATATTATATATCTCTCTATATATCTCTTTGGTTCTATCTCTAGACACTACATTCCTTTCTGATTTTATGGCAAAGATACTCTGCTTTTGATGAGGCACAACCTGGGCCGTGGCATGGTTGGGTCAGCTGTGCCCAGCAGAAGACAGAGGCAGGGCCTGGAAGCAGAGTTCTAAGCCTAAGGATGTGGCTTTAGGAAAGTGTGAAGCTGCTGTTGCCCAGAGAATGCAGCCAACCTCAGGAAGCCTTTTATGGGTGCCATCAGTTTGATCCCATCAACTGTATGATAGATAGGCCCTGTGCTAGGAAGTAGAGATATCAAATCACTTTTGTCCACATTGGACACAAACCTGGCCCTCATCAGGCTCACAGTTTGGTTTGCGTTGGATGGGCAATGAGATCATTTCAATACAACTTTACATGTGCTACTTATTTCTTCAGCCCACCAGCCCCTGCATTTAGCCTCCATGGGTTTGGCTTTGCCTTTAGAAAATCACCAATCACTGAGTACCTGTGTTAGCATAGTCTCTTGCATCGGGTTGTCTGCATGATCTATGCTCTTGTGACCCTGCAAGTTACAGCATGTCTACCCAGTGGAATAGAAGCATGTCACTTGAAATTATTGTTCATTCCTGAATATGTATTTTCAAATAGAGGACCACAAGCTAAGTATATCCTGGAGTGAAGATTCTTCTTCTGTACTTCATACATTGAAGTTCCATCAGTTTGCTAGAGCAACTCAAGTACTTGTTATTGCAAAATACTGTAATAATTAATGAAGCAATTAAAACTATTAATTTTAAATATAAAAGTTATCAGATGTTTCAAATAGTAGAAACCATGCAATGCTAATATAGATATTGTAAAGGGAATGGTTCGCTAGATAAATTTTAAAACAGCTAATTGCTTTTTTGAGCTAACAAATGTTTATAAAGTTTGAATAATAATATATGACAGAATAATCAAGCTAACAGATGAGGTTAGAGTGCAGATGTTTGTAGCATTACTTGGTATCCTAGTATTTGTCCCAATACTTAGCCTTTAAGAATCAGATTTCATTTTTTGAGATTTCTTTCCCATTTAGGCCATGAGTCTTAGGAGAAGAAGTTTTGTTTAGAATGCTTCACTTCTTGTGAGGATGAGTTTTTTGTTTTGTTTTGTTTTTTTTTTTTTTTTTTTTTTTTTAAAGGGCAATGCCAATTTTGCCTCCTCAGCGGGGAAATATCTCCAAATTCATGTTAAGCAACATCTATGATAAATCCTCTCCAACCCACACATGAAGAATATACAAAAAAGGAAGAAAAGAACATGGAGAAGAACAGCATAATACTCAAACTACACTTTGTTCCGGTGGGTCAAAGTGTTAACAAAAGCGACTTTATGTAAGTCCACTGTAGCTCTGAGGGAGCAGGGGCTTCGCTTTGATTAGTCCCTAGCAGAAGAGGACAGCTCCCAGGTGTGACACCCACACGGAGCCTCTCCACTGCTACGACCAGCCAGAAGGAGCCATGCTCCTCTCCTACCACCATTGCAAAGGTCTCAAGCAGTCACCATAGTGGCAGCTGGAGAGCAGAGTGCTGAGGATTTTCTCGGTTACACTCTAAGATCAAAAATTTTAAATTTGGTGGCAAATATTTTTAATAATAAGATTTAATAGTAAGTGAGCTATTGATTGATATCAGATTCATGTCATAGCCTGCTATGTACCACTTCAGGTCCTTCTGACCTCTCTATCTTGTCCCAGTACCACATGGTTGTCAGCTCTTTGAGGTTCTGACAGGTAGGTCCTGACCTGCTTCCTGTAGGTGCAGCCTGATGCCCAGGCTTGGCCCATGCACAAACCTCTCACCTCCAGCCTGGGCTTCCCTGTTGACACCATTGGATGCCTTGCTCAGGCAACCTGGAGTCCAGGCAGATAATGCCCCTGGTGAGGGGCTCTAACCAACTGAAAATGGAAGCTGGTGAATCAGTTCTCCATTTCTCTTGCCACAGATGGTCCTGAGACTCAATTTACACATCCTCAGAGGATGGTCCCACAGTAGCCAAGAGCCAGTTACACTTAGCTTGTGCTAATTCAATAATGCATCCTGCTCTTGGCTCTCCCTCTGTATTGATTTTAAAGAATCAACAGATTCTCTAGTATTCCTCCCCTCAGCAGACAGAATTTCATCCTCCTCTATTTGAGTGTGGATGGGACTGAATACCTGCTTCTAGAAAACAGAATTCAGTAGAAGTCATGGAACGTCACTCTCAAGATTAGGTTATAAAAAACTATGGCTTCCTCCTTGGGTTGTCTGTTATTGGTGGAACTGTGTCCCTATCCACCCCCCCCCCAAGAAATTCACATATCAGAGCTGGGCCCCCCAGTACCTCAGAATGTGGCTGGATTTGGAGAGAGGGTCTTTGAGGAATAATTAAATGAAAAATGAGGCCATTAGGGTGGGCTCTGATCCAATAGGACCAGTGTCCTTGTAAGAGGAGGAAGAGACACCAGGGATGTGTGTACAGAGAAAACCATGTGAAGACACAGCTAGAAGGTGGCTGTCTTGCAAGCCAAGAAGAGAGGCCTCAGGAGAAACAAACCCTGCAGACACTTTCATCTTGGCCTTCCAGCCCCCAGAACTATAAGAAATGAATTTTTGAAGCCACTTGGTCTGTGGTCTGTTGTTGTGGCAGCCCGAGCAAGTTACTACTATACTTTACCTTTCTCTTTCAGATCACTGACTCTAGGGGAAGCTGGCTGCCATGACATGTGAGCAGCCCCACGAACAGGCCCCTGTGGCCAGGAACTGAGGTCTCCTGACAACAGATTCATAGGTAAGCCTGGAAATCTTAGAGCCCCAGCCTATGACATGAAGAAAACTCTGAGAGGTCTTGTGCCAGAACTACCTAGTTAAGCCACCCCTGTGGCTTAACACAGAAACCATGTGTTTGTTGTTTTAAGCCACTGAGTTTGGGGTAATTTGTAACACAGCAACAGAAAATTAATGCTCCTCCTTGCCTGCCTCATTGCCCTTCCCTTCACCCCTCTGCTCAGAGGTGGCCCCAGTGCAATGGCTTACTTCACATGGACCTGCCACCTCAGGCCCTGCTTGCCAGGCGAACAGACTAAGTCACTCCAGACTTTCATCTTCCATTCTGTGTCATGTCATGATTCAAAATGCATCACTCAAACATCTATGCTAGGAAGAAACTGCCTTAAACCTGAGAGATATGCTAGTCAGCAAAAACGGACAGGTGCCTTTCCTCATGGGGAGCCCAGGAGTTGGGTTACAGCTTTTAACTGAATATGTCTGATCTGGTTCTGGCAGCCTCTGAGGCTCCAGCCTCCCCCAGACCATGAGGTATGTGCTTGGTGTCAACCCTAGAACCAATGGTCCCTTCCTTCCTCACTCTTTTTAATGAAAGGTCCACTTACACATGACACTGAAGACTTAAATCCCCTGAATATGCAGTTCTCAATGCCTCTGTTTGCCTCTTCCACCTGTCAGTAGGTGTTTGTTGAGAGCTACTATTTGGAATGCCAGGTGGGACAGTGGTTATGAGCAGGACCCAGGAGTCAGGCTGTCGTCATGGCCCTTACTCACCAGCTGCGTGACTTGGGCAAGATGAGAAACCTCTTGGCTTCCCTAGCTATGGTAAGATAATAGTACCTAGCCATAGAGTTGTTGACAGCATTAACATTAATCATGCTTTTATGGTGCTCAAGATGGAGCCTGGCATATAATAAATGTTAGCAATTGTTATGGGTGGGGAATTGGGGACAGAGCCAAATACAGTGTAACTCATACCCCCAAGAAGCTAATAAACATGGGGGCACTCATGAAACGGGTCCAGCTATTGCTAAGGCATGGAAGCAGTGCCTGGGTCTGGCTGGAGTGCAGTGCAGTACAAGCTTGCTGAAAGAGTAAGTGAAGAAGGCCCAGGAGCCCAACCTCCATGGACTGAATAATGGTCCCCAGCAATGTCCACATTCTAATACTCAGAATCTTGTGGATGTTACCTTTCATGGTAAGAGGGACTTTGCAGATGTGATAAAGTTAAGGATCTTGAGATGGAGAGATTATTCTAGATTATTGGTGTGGGTCTAATGTAATCACAAGTATCCTTATAAGAGGGAGGCAGGAGGGTCAGTCAGAGGGGATGTGATGATGGAGGTAGACTAGAATGATGTGGCCATGAGCCAAGGAATGCAGGCCACCTCTAGAAGCTAGGAGAGGCCAGAAATGGAATCTCCCCTGTTGTCTCTAGAGGAACCAGCCCTGCCCTATAAGATACCAGGATGTTGGACTTCTGGCCTCTAGAACTGTCAAGAGTGATGTGTGTTGTTGGAAGCCACTAAGTTTGTGGCAGTTTGTTACAGCAGCAAGAGAACTAATACAGCAGCTTTGCACTGTCAGGGGTCTGAGTGATAAGCAGCTGCAGCAGATCCCTTCCTAAAAGGACTTCTCAGAGTAAGGGCCACTCCACCTCCCTGCAGGGCCCAGTCAGGTGCCAGCTCAGTAGGCTTAGGAAGGGAGACAGCCCAAGTTTCAGGAGTATGGGCATCTCTGCTCCCTTGCATCTCCAAGCAGAGGGCCTCCAGGACAGGGCATGTAGAGTCTTCCACCACAGACAGCCGACAGTGGCCTGGAGAACAGGGACTGGGACATGCTGATGCCCAGAGCACTGCTACCTGTTTCCAGAAATCAGGACAGATTGGGACGCCTTGCGGAGTGTGGCTAACTCCATGTGGGAGGCAGATGGCAAGAGCGAAGGGACAGCAGTCCCACATAGCTGAGGTGCCAAGAGTGGCTCCCACACAGGCCCACAGACTTTTCTACAGGAAGAAGCAAGGTCCTCACACCACACAGTTTGTACAGAACAGGCCTTTATAGACTGGCAAAGGAGACCTCAGTTTCTAGAGCCAGGAAGGCCTAGCTTTTGACGCTGGCAGTTGTTCACTGCCCATTTTTCCTCAGGCTCATGCCATAACCTCTCCAAGCCTCAGTTTGCTCATCGTAAAATGGGGATAGTAAAGGTAGTAATAAGAATAATAAGCAGGTAACACTTATTGAGCACTTACTACATGCTAGGTCTATTCTAAGCGCATCCCAGAAACTATTTTATTGAGATTCTATAGAAGGGAAATCCTCAGGGTGAGTCCTAGTATATCCCTATTTTAAAGATAATGAGGGACTTCATCAAGATAAGAAGGGGACTTTATCAAGAGAAGAAGCTTCTGCACAGCAAAATAGTCAACAAAACTTAAAGACAACCTGCAGAACGGGAGAAGATATTTGCAAATGAAGTATCAGATAAAGGGCTAGTTTCCAAGATCTATAAAGAACTTATTAAACTCAACAGCAAAGAAACAAACAATCCAATCATGAAATGGACAGAAATCTCACAGAGGAAGACACAGACATGGCCAGCAAGCACATGAGAAAATGCTCCGCATCACCTGCCATCAGGGAAATACAAATCAAAACCACAATGAGACACCACCTCACACCAGTGAGAATGGGGAAAATTAACAAGGCAGGAAACCACAAATGTTGGAGAGGATGTGGAGAAAGGGGAACCCTCTTACACTGTTGGTGGGAATGTGAACTGGTGCAGCCACTCTGGAAAACTGTGTGGAGGTTCCTCAAAGAGTTAAAAATAGAGCTACCCTACGACCCAGCAATTGCACTGCTGGGGATTTACCCCAAAGATACAGATGCAATGAAACACCGGGACACCTGCACCCCGATGTTTCTAGCAGCAATGGCCACAATAGCCAAACTGTGGAAGGAGCCTCAGGTAGTCCATCGAAAGATGAATGGATAAAGAAGATGTGGTCTATGTATACAATGGAATATTACTCAGCTATTAGAAATGACAAATACCCACCATTTGCTTCGAACGTGGATGGACCTGGAGGTTATTATGCTGAGTGAAGTAAGTCAATCAGAGAAGGACAAACATTATATGGTTTCATTCATTTGGAGAATATAAAAATTAGTGAAAGGGAATAAAGGGAAAGGAGAGAAAATGAGTGGGAAATATCAGAGAGGGAGACAGAACATGAGAGACTCCCAACTCGGAAATGAACAAGGGGTGGTGGAAAGGGAGGTGAGTGGGGGGTGGGGGTGACTGGGTGACGGGCACTGAGGGGGGCACTTGACAGGATGAGCACTGGGTATTATGCTATATGTTGGCAAATTGAACTCCAATAAAAAGAAATTTAAAAAAATAAAGATAGTGAGACTTAACTCGGTGTTAAGTTGGGAGAATTCACTAAGTTAAAATTCGTAAAGCTCTTGCAGGCATGTGGTCAGGCATACAGTAAAGGATCTCTCTCCCTCCACTCCCCACTTCCCCACGGAGAGCTGGCTTCACTCAGATTCTTCTGTTCTTCTTGTGAGGAGTTTGCACCCCTCCAAAGGTTGCAATGCATGGACTCTGAGTTAGTTGCCCGATAGTTTAGAGCCTTGGTCTACTTCTCCATGTCTGGCTCAGTACTGGGCTCATAGTGGGAGTCAGAGCATCACATCTGGGCTGTACTTCTGGTGCAGTGTATATGGCCCGTGAAGCTTTCTCAGATATGTCTGCTTTTTGTCCCTTGACTGACCCATGAAACCCAAGGGCTCTTCTGAATGACAAAGGCAGTGATCCATTTGTTTTTCCTTCTGAGCTCAGCAAATGGCTTTTCAGTGTGTCTGTCCCAGGTGGCCTGGATGTCCAGAACCGCATGGCTTGGACTGAGTCTCCTGTAGCCCGATTGAAGCTGGCTTCAGCTACTGTTCCAACTACAAGCACTGCATTCCCCGGGAGCTCAACACAGCCACCTCTCAGGAACGCATGCCTGGTTTTGACTCAAAGGAGCAGAGTCCTGCCTTGGAGGCAATGCTGGGCGTACCATTGACTGGAGCAAACATAATGGGCTGGTAAGCTGTCTGAGTGTCACAGAGTGTTGGCTTCTTACAAGAGTCCTGGCATTTGCTAGTCTCTTCCGAATGGATCCCAGATGGAGCCCCACCAGTGCTGTCCTCCAGAATCATCAAGGCTGGCTTCGCCCTCTCAGATTGGGCTACTCTTCGAGCATCTGTCTCCCCGGGATTCTGGGCAAAATCCTTTTCAACCTGAGTTCCCACTGGTTGACAAACCATGTACTGTCATCCCTGATGAATAGGACTGTGAGAAAAGCTACCACCTCATTAAGGGCACAGGTTAACTGAGGGTGATTGATTTTCCATAGCTCTGAGAAAGCTTACAAATCCTTTGTATAAACACTAGTTTGACAGTGAAAACAGTTTTCCCTTCTTCCGTTGAGGGCAGCAGACAGAGTAAATATTGACAAATGGACAGGTTTACTTTCCTAAGAACCCCGAGGCAGGTAAATGGGGCAGGGGAGAAATGCTTTGGTTGAGTCATTATCAACAAAGGGAAAACCATTCTTTGGGGACCATCTTTGATGTGGTCTTTGGTGTGACCGGAGTTTTCTGAGGCTAAAGTTGTAAGTTGGAACTCTGTAAGGCAGGGGTGTTTCCACCCTGACCAGGCAGCAGGATCATCTGGACCTTGACATCCCCACCCCACCCCCAGGGATTCTGATGTGGGAGGCCTAGGGTGGAGCCCCGGCATCCATCCGTATGTTGACAAAGCTCCCAGTGGCTTGATGTCAGCTGAGACTGTGAGCCTCTCTTAAGAGAAAAATGTTTGTGCTAAGCATGACCCTTGATCCCCAGCCATCCCCCAAGTGTAGACAATACAAAGATATTACCTTAAGCTAAAGCTTTCAAAATGTATATCTTTCACATTGCTGGGAAGAAAGCCCTCTCAGGTACAAAGACAGAGGCCCAAAGTGACTTCCACAGACCCTCAGAATAAAATCCAAATCCTGCCAGGCCCTCCTGCCCTTGAATGATCCCACCTTGCTGCACCCTCCCTCGTTAGGGCACTTTAGGCTAACTGCCCTGACAGCAGCTTTCTCCTCTGCCCAGCCACACACAAGATTCCTTCCACCCCAGTTCTCTCTATCTGCTCCCCACAAGGCGTTCTCCCCGAAGGGACGCCCTGTTACTCTCTCTGCTCATACTCTGTTCCTTTCCTTATTTATCAGCATGCCTGGCTTTCTGTGTACTGTTTGTCTTCCCCATCGGACAGTAGGTTCATGATAGCAGGGACATGGTTTCCTTCCAGCACTGAGTGATCCCCAGAGCCCCACACCGTTCCCAGCTCCCAGTCCACAGTCCACAGTCCCTGCTCAACGTGGGTTTATTGGGTGACTGAATGAACCCACACAGAGCTGCATGAACATGCCATCAGCTCTCGGGGGAGCCCTGGGGACCACAGCTGACATTTTACTCTGTAGGCTGTTTTTCTAAGAAAGACCCATGGAGGGTCTGAAGACTGAGGCAGCATTCTTTCCTTCCTTAGTAAATGGCCCTTGAAGTCTCCTGGCATTTCTTTCTCCCATTTGGGCTGTCCTCTCCTACTTTCCTTTCTTTTTTTTAATAATAAATTTATTTTTTATTGGTGTTCAATTTGCCAACATACAGAATAACACCCAGTGTTCATCCCGTCAAGTGCCCCCCTCAGTGCCCGCCACCCAGTCACCGCCACCCCCCGCCCTCCTCCCCTTCCACCATCCCTAGTTCGTTTCCCAGAGTTAGGAGTCTTCCATGTTCTGTCTCCCTTTCTGCTATTTCCTACCCATTTCTTCTCCCTTCCCCTCTATTCCCTTTCACTATTATTTGTATTCCCCAAATGAATGAGACCATATAATGTTTGTCCTTCTCCGATTGACTTATTTCACTCAGCATAATACCTTCCAGTTCCATCCACGTTGAAGCAAATGGTGGGTATTTGTCATTTCTAATGGCTGAGGAATATTCCATTGTATACATAAACCACATCTTCTTTATCCATTCATCTTTCGATGGACACCGAGGCTCCTTCCACAGTTTGGCTATTGTGGCCATTGCTGCTAGAAACATCGGGGTGCAGGTGTCCCGGCGTTTCATTGCATCTATATCTTTGGGGTAAATCCCCAGCAGTGCAATTGCTGGGTCGTAGGGCAGATCTATTTTTAACTCTTTGAGGAACCTCCACACAGTTTTCCAGAGTGGCTGCACCAGTTCACATTCCCACCTACAGTGCAAGAGGGTTCCCTTTTCTCCGCATCCTCTCCAACATTTGTGGTTTCCTGCCTTATTAATTTTCCCCATTCTCACTGGTGTGAGGTGGTATCTCATTGTGGTTTTGATTTGTATTTCCCTGATGGCCAGTGATGCGGAGCATTTTCTCCTGTGCTTGTTGGCCATGTCTATGTCTTCCTCTGTGAGATTTCTGTTCATGTCTTTTGCCCATTTCATGATTGGATTGTTTGTTTCTTTGCTGTTGAGTTTAATAAGTTTTTATAGATCTTGGAAACTAGCCCTTTATCTGATATGTCATTTGCAAATATCTTCTCCCATTCTGTAGGTTGTCTTTTAGTTTTGTTGACTGTATCCTTTGCTGTGCAAAAGCTTCTTATCTTGATGAAGTGTGACAGGATACAAATTCAATGCCCAGAAGTCAGTGGCATTTCTATACACTAACAATGAGACGGAAGAAAGAGAAATTAAGGAGTCAATCTCATTTACAATTGCACCCAAAAGCATAAGATACCTAGGAATAAACCTAACCAAAGAGGTAAAGGGTCTATACCCTAAAAACTATAGAACACTTCTGAAAGAAATTGAGGAAGACACAAAGAGATGGAAAAATATTCCATGCTCATGGATTGGCAGAATTAATATTGTGAAAATGTCAATGTTACCCAGGGCAATTTACACGTTTAATGCAATCCCTATCAAAATACCATGGACTTTCTTCAGAGAGTTAGAACAAATTATTTTAAGATTTGTGTGGAATCAGAAAAGACCCCGAATAGCCAGGGGAATTTTAAAAAAGAAAACCATATCTGGGGGCATCACAATGCCAGATTTCAGGTTGTACTACAAAGCTGTGGTCATCAAGACAGTGTGATACTGGCACAAAAACAGACACATAGATCAATGGAACAGAATAGAGAATCCACACGTGGGCCCTCAACTTTATGGTCAACTAATATTTGATAAAAGAGGAAAGACTATCCATTGGAAGAAAGACAGTCTCTTCAATAGATGGTGCTGGGAAAATTGGACATCCACATGCAGAAGAATGAAACTAGACCACTCTCTTTCACCATACACAAAGATAAACTCAAAATGGATGAAAGATCTAAATGTGAGACAAGATTCCATCAAAATCCTAGAGGAGAACACAGGCAACACCCTTTCTGAACTCAGCCACAGCAACTTCTTGCAAGATACATCCACGAAGGCAAAAGAAACAAAAGCAAAAATGAACTATTGGGACTTCATCAAGATAAGAAGCTTTTGCACAGCAAAGGATACAGTCAACAAAACTAAAAGACAACCTCTTCTACTTTCCTTTAGGCTCCTCTCACCTCCCCTTGCTCATGCTTCTGTCCCATTTCCTTTTTCAGGGAAAATCACAGGCTGTGGAGAAAACCTCCCTCAAAGCTCTTTCCTTTTCTCCTTCATCTCTGCCTATTAATTCTCTATGCTGTAGTCCCTCGGAAGGGAAGATGTCTTATGCTCACGATAAGTCCTGGAAGGAGTTGGAACCAAAGGCAGGCTCCCATTTTCCTAGCCATCCCTTAGTAGCCTCAGCCTTCTGGTCTTCCCAGGGGACTAGGAGCCACTGTGGATGATGTGTCCTCCATATGCCCTTACCACTGAGTGTCACAGAAGAAAGATGAAATCAGGTTTGCCTTCAAGGTCATTTGAGTCAGATTTTGGCATCTCTTCTCAACCCAACACACACACAAACATACACTCACATGCACACACATGCATTTGTTCACATATATTCCCCATTAGACAAAAAACAATTTAAATTAACAATTTTTAAAAAAACAATAATAGAATCTAACAATTCTATTATTAGATTGAAAAACTGAAAATATAAACCAAGTAGCATTAACGCTTTAAGGAAATGGTTTTTCATTGCTTAATTAGGTTAGCGCAGCAGCGTGAGATGGTAGGAAAGATGGGAAGACTAGGAGTTTAGTATCAAACCTGATTCGTGCCCTGCCTCTGTGCTAGGCTTTGCTAAATCACTTAACCTTTGATCTTTAGTGAGATACTCTCAAAACTTGGAATAATTCCTAATTTTCCAGGCTTAAGTGATATTCTCAAAGTGAATGTTTCTGGTACAGGATAAGAACAGGGTGTAATAGGTAACATTAATGAGTGCTTGCTGTGTGCCAGGAATGTTTCTAAATGCTTTGCCTTTATTAACTCATTTAATCCTCACAACAGCCCAATGGATGTTAGTCCCACTCAACGGAGGTGGAAACTGACCCACAAAGAGGTGGAGAGAACAAGTCAGCAGGTAGGGACTCAGGACTTGTATGCAGACCTGGGCCTTAGCCGTAGTTCTAGAGTCACTCTGCCCGGGGAAGACTGCACTTCCTGTATATATGTTCCCTTAGGTTCTTTTCATGTGCTGAAATGAGGGAAGAGGTGGAAATGGTGTCACTTTAAATCTCACAGCATGAAACTGGTAGGTGAAAGCAGAAGGGACTGTCCAGGATTGCAAAAGTAAGTTGAGCCCATGATGTCTTTTAAAGCATTTTGCCACAAAAAAAAAAAAAAAAAAAAAAAAAAAAGAGGATGTTTGAATTATACAGGATGTCCTTGGATGCATGAGTTAACCATCTCCCTTCTGCCAAAGGCCAACAGAAATGCCCTCTTTTGGATTTTGGCTTGTGAGGGGAGCTCCTACCTGTGTAGGGACTTGTGTTCCTTATCTTTTCTTTAGACGTTAAGCTGCTGTTGGTCCCTAGTGCCCTCTGCACCTGTAGGCTGTATCTGAAAGATGCCTTTCTCATCATCAAATGGCTAGAAGTTCAGACTTACAAGAGTCAGCATTTCCAAACATTTATAGCTCTAGCTATTTCCATTTGTGCTCACTAGGTATTTGCTGCCAGTGCCTAGGTCCAGGGATGACATTTTGATTGGGCAAAACAGCTGGCCTCAGCTTAGTGTTTCCTGTCTTAGCCTAGTGTTTCCATTGCTCAGTTGCTAACTGTGGCAGTGTGGAGGGTTTGGGCATCCAGATGACATCTCAGAGGAAGAATGTCTGCTTCCCCTTCCCGCCCCCAGGCTCTGAAGTCACTGACACCTTTGACACCATGCCTCATCCTTTGTAACTCTAAATCATGATGACTCCAAAAGGTTGGGGTCTGATTATTTCATTCATTTCCCCATCCATCATCCATCCACCCACTATCCATCCATCATCCATCCATCCATCCATTCACCCACCTATCCATCATCTACCCATCCATCTATCCATTCATCTACCCACCCATCCATCCATCATCGACCCATCCATCCATCTATCCATCCATCCGTCCTTCCACCCATCCATCCACCCATCATCCATTCATCATCCACCCATTGTAAGAACTTATTGAGCACCTATTGTGAGCCAACCCAATTCTGGGGAGTCAGCCATGACTCAGACACTGAGCTCAGGTCTCTAAGGGATCAGCATGTCACATCTGCCATCTTTTAGATTGTACTTGCTAATGCATCATCTCCATACCTCCTAGACTTCACATAGTCCCCATCTGCACAAATTCCACCACATTCACATACAACTTGTATGATGATTTGCTTAACATTTTAAAACCTAATCTAAAGACATTTATTTAAATATAAATAATACAAATGAATTAATAAAAATAACATTTTGAAATAAATGTATTTTTAAATTTTTTTTAAAAGATTTTATTTATTTATTCACAAGAGACACAGAGAGAGAGATAGAGGCAGAGACACAGGCAGAGGAAGAAGCAGACTCCATGCAGGGAACCCGATGTGGGACTCCATTTCCGGTCTCCAGGATCACGCCCTGGGCTGAAGGCGGCGCTAAACTGCTGAGCCACCAGGGCCGCCCAAATAAATGTATTTTGAAAGGAAGCTCTGTGTCACAGGTAACATTATGCATTTGATCTTTGCATATTTTCATAAAGAATAGTGTAAGTACCTACAACGTACACCTGTGCACTACTTAAAACTACCCCAGGAACCACCAGTAGTCACTACACCACCCCAAGGAACTGAATTATTTCATGTTTCTCCTATAAAGTTACTCTGAAGTAATTATAATACCCATTTGCAGATACAAATTCTGAAGTGAGGTTCTCCTAAGGACAAACTGCTGGTAAGAGTTAGATCTGAGACTGAAACACATATCTTTTGGCTCCAAGTCTAGCAACCTAGGAGTTGGGGCCCACCCAAAGACTGTGAAATTCCTTGTATTGGTTGCTGCCAATTTTTTAAAATATTAAATAGAATGTAATAGAATATACACTACCTTAGAGCCTATCACCCTAAGTGAGGTTAAGTGTGGCTTTATGAAGCTCAATTGTGGTATGAAATGTGGATCTTACGGTGGGGGTTATAGTCAGGCATGTTTAAAAGCTGCCTCTCTGCTTTGCCATGCCATTTGAAAACTGGGCTATGTTGTTGGTACTGCTGTGGGCAAAGACTGCTGCATTACAAAATCCCAGGGGCTACCACTCACATCATCATCAAAGTTGCCCCACTGCTTGCTTTTTATAAAGAAAGTTTCGCTGGAGCACAGCCATGCCATTCATTTCTGTTTTGTCTATGGCTACTTTCCCATAAACATGCATGATGTCCTGTATTTTATCAAACTACCTTAACTGTAACAGCAAAGCTGAATAGTTGTGACAGAGGTTAAATGGCTCACAAGGCCAAATTATTTATTATTTTGGCAGAAAATGTCACCCATCCCTGATCTGTGTGAATGGCACTGTCTGGAATTATGCAATGCCCAGATTGTGCAGCTGTGTGTGGCAGTACCGTGGCCAGCCAGTGGCCTTTTAGCAGCTGCATTTCTTCCAACTTCTTATTCTTTCATTGCATTTCAGTGTTTGCTTCTCTTCAGGGCTCTGAACCAAGGTTGTGTGAACAGAGAGGGCTGAGCTTTCCCTCGTAGGAGCTTTTCTACTAATCTCTCCCAGAACTGCCCTTTATCCCTGCTCCCGGCTGCCCCCATCACCACTGCTACTCTTCCCAAGCCTCTGGCCCCCTAGGATATATGAATGGAGGCCTTTGGACCCTTTCTGTAATAAACCCTGAGTGACACCCTTAAACAGAGGAGTGGGGTTTGGGAATAATGTGAAAAACTGTGAAATTCTCCCAGTGAGAGGGGCCCAACCCAGTTTTGGACAGTGAATCATGGATTTGGCCAAGATGTTCTCATTACAATCTCTGCTGACCTCCTTGGAGGAGTGAAAGCTGTTGCTTGCAAAAATAGGCAGCTTCTCAGCCTCCTCTGCCTCCATGGCCCTGCTTCACTCCCTGGTGGTCTTATTCTGTACCCCACCCCCATGCATCTTCTTCCTGAGCCACTACTTACCTCAATTATTAGAGACATGAGTCCAATCTGAAGCTTACCTACATACAAGAACCAGAATGACGGCAGTGATAACTCAGCTCCATTTTTATCTCCCTGTTATTTCTCTTATTGTACATTTTTGTTTTTTTTTTTTTTTTTTTTTTTTTTTTTTTTTTTTTTTTTTTTATTGTACATTTTTGAGTTCAGATCATGCCTGGAGTGATATGTTTAAGCCTGGGGCCTCATGTCAAGATGAACATCAGCCACTAGAATGGTCCAAAAGGAAGCCAGACCCTGGACACTGGTTCTACAGGCATGTTTAAGTGAATTGGGGCTTATAAGACATGTCTTAAATGTATGAATCTTTATCATCATAAATATGTCCTGCATTTTGTACTTGAGATCCAAAGGATATAAAGAAAGGCTACCCAAAGTCATCATATAAGAAGTAGCTACATGATCCACCAAAAACTCTGACATGATGCCAGTCTCTCCATATCACCATGGGATGAAATTAATCAACTTTCTTTGTTTTCCTTTTCTGGCTTTATCATCATTATCCTTGACATCATTGTGTCACCCTCAATATGGTGTGGTCTTCACAGCTAACATTTATGGAGTGCTCCCTGTAGACCAGTGCTCCCTGTAGACCACTGGGCTAAGCACTTTACACATCTTACCTTATTTAAATATGGCAACCCTATGGGGTAGATAATATCATTATTTCAAAGAGGTGGAAACTGAGGCATTGGAAAGTCGAGTCACATAGTAATATCAGACTAGCCCTTGACCACAAATCTGTTTGACTTCTATGCTTTGTTTATTTTTTTGTCTACTGCTGTTTTGTTTTTCTACTGCTGTTTTACTATATGTGTCTGACATATAGTAGGTATTCGATAAATATTTGTGGAGTAAATGAACGTATGGAACCAAAGTTGGTGCTCTTGACCATTTTGCGGGTGGGTCTCAAACTTGGTTCATCATTAGAATTGCTTCCAGAGCTTTTCTGAATGCAAATGCTACAGGCCCCTGTGGAGATTCTGAGATGAGACCCAGGAATCTGATTTATAATACATTTCCCACCAGATACTGATGAAGCCAGCTCAGCCCCAAGTTGCAGACAGAATTTGGCATCCACCGCTGCCACGCTATAGTGCCTCATGACAAATTTGCAATTTTTTAAGACTTCTGCAGAACAAATAAAACCACAATTTATGTTTCACAATTCATGTGGCTGATCTCATGTCCTTCTGACAGGCCTTTCACATTTCAGAATGTTACAAATTGCTTTCTTTTCTGGGATATAAGGACATAACATTGGTTCTTACAAGACAACTAGTCGTTCTCATTGTAGCCCCCAAAAGTCATAGCTATTTCTTATTCTCAGCCCAATGATCTTTCCACTAAAGAAATCAGTCTCCTTTACTCATTCTAGAGGAGAAAAGATCAGAATTAATTCAAGTGTTTTTAAATATGAGTGACTCTTAAGGAAGGGGAAACCCTAGGGTAAACTTAAGACTGGGACAGTCTTAAGTTTTGTTTTGCCAAGAGAGTTCCAATTTACCTCTATTGTCCTGATATAATTATTAACAGTGCTTCTATTTAGTCTCAAACATAAATCTGGGTTTGGACAATAAATAATATGGTCATTCTACCCAAGACCAGAAAGAAAAGAGCTATAAGAAGATAAGTTTCAGTTTATTACAAGGAAAAAGTCTCATGAGACATGAAAAATAAAACCCCCAAATCCCCCAAAATATGCAATCAGGCTGCCAATTTAGGGAGTGAGTTTCCTGTTACTGGAGGTGTTAAAACAGAAAGCTCATGGCCATTTGTTGAGGATGATGGACAGGAGGTCAAGCATCACTGGATGACCTTGAAGGTCCCTTCTGACTAAACATCGGAGGACAGCAGAATCTGTGGTGCCTGAGCTGTTAAAGGAGTACATCACGCCCACATCCACATGGAAAGAAGCTGGGAACAGCAGAGCCTATCCCTCTTGGGTAGAAGGCCATCCCATGGTCAGCAATACAAGATGTTTTCCCAGTACTGTAGAATTGGAGAAGGCTCAAGGTACTTAGGATTTGGCTCTTAACATCACACCAAAGCTCCAATGGCCTCTGCTGAACAGGCTGGGCAAATCCTCAGGATGTGAGTACACTAGATGGGGCTCCTTTTCTGGGAGCCAGAGCCACATCTGCTCCCATCCATCTTTGCGGAAAGTGTGGAAAGTTTAGGCCACCACTCTGCTTCCCACCCCTTCCACCCCAGGTCACTTGCCAAATGTCCATTTGACTGACCTTTGGTGGAGTTTGACCCCTGCTCACATTGAGTATCTCAGAGCTATGCAAAGTGTTAGGGAGTTCCCCGACATTCTTCAGAGGCGTTATCACTTACAGCCCTGTCCTACTTCCTATTCCCTTACATAGTCAGAAACTAAGGCACTGGCCTATGTGAATTTCCCCAAGATCACACAGAGCATTGACTGTGGGGCCAGATATCCAAGATATCTGGGAGCGATGAGGTATGGGGGGAGGTTAACCTTAATGCCACACATCTTTCCAGGTGGATCCAGTGGGAAAGAAGCAAACTACAAGTCCCCAAGCTGGAGCACTTCATCTCCTCCTTCTCCTTTTGAAAGTCAGTTTATCTGAGATTGTGTGGAAAATGAAGAGCCCACTGGTAGCAGGAAGAAGCAAGAGTCTTCTGGAGTCAGGCATCCCATGAGGTTGATATTCAGTTATCCATGCATTTCCATTATTTTTCCATGGCAGAACATATGGCGGACGTGGGATGTGCATGCCTGAGGCCACGGCTCTCTCCTGTCCCATAACTATGTTGCTGGCAGGGCTGTTGCCACAGTAGTTGGCTATGCCCCAGATCTCATATGAGGCACATCTGTCACACAAATCTTTATCACAGTCTTCATTGCAAGGAGCTCATTGTCATGTGCTCTTAGAGTAATCTTGTCCAAAGTTCCTGGTTTGGTTGACAAGATCCTGCTCAATACAACTTATGTCATGGCATAAGATAAGATGGCTGATTTCTGCCAAGAAACCTGGTGGTGAACACCACAGGAACAGTCTGGAACATCAGAATAATGTATAGGTTTCTGCCATGTTTAAAACACGGGAGCTAAATGCAAGTGCTCCCCACAGCCATCTTGGCCCCACAACTGCCCCTCAGCAGTGGTCACTTCCAGCCCCCAATGTAGGAATTGAGCCCCCACTTCCAGTGATGGATGGTTCTGGGTCTGGCTTCCTGGGCCCTCCGTCCTCAGGTTGGGACACTTGCAGAATTGAAGCTTCTGGTCCTCATGGCCGCATCAAGTTGGGAAAGAATGTGAAAAGCATCAGAGTGCAGGTTCCGCTTTCAGATGGGAGGTGAAATCGTCTGATCTCGTCTACTAATCATGTATGCCAATGTTCTTACTCCTCAAAGTGGAATTTGAATGGTGGAACGGGTTCCCTGTTCCACCACATTGGAATTTTAGCATGGAACAAGCTCGTTAGTCATGAAGCCTAACATGCCTCTTAGAGTGGGGAAGTCTTTTACTATGTCCTTAGTAGGTGATAGAATTATGTTATTTTCTTACACAGTAGATGGCACTTTGTATTTTCAATATTTTATTGCTTTCTGCTTATTAAAGTATTATGCACTTGTTGTAGAAAATTGGAAACTACAAAACATTATAAAGAAGCAAAACCCCAAACAACTGCATATAACCCTACAATTCAGAGTCAACCACAACTAATAACTTCACAAATAACCTTTGCCTTTTCAATGATATTTTTTTCTTCGTGCAAGTTGTGTCCTTAATGACTAAAAACTACCCCTTAATCTATATGTCACCTTTCTTCTAAACAATGCAAAGAATTTAGATTCTTTAACTCCATTTACTTCTTCTCAACCTATATGCTACTGTTCTTTAATTATCTCTAAAAATATATTTTATTTTATTTTTTTTTTTTTTTAATTTTTATTTATTTATGATAGTCACAGAGAGAGAGGCGCAGAGACACAGGCAGAGGGAGAAGCAGGCTCCATGCACAGGGAGCCCGATGTGGGATTCGATCCCGGGTCTCCAGGATCGCGCCCTGGGCCAAAGGCAGGCGCCAAACCGCTGCGCCACCCAGGGATCCCTCTAAAAATATATTTTAAATCTCATGAGATGTTATTATTTTTCCTTTGTATTCACTTAGTCATGAATGTAAATATTCACTTAGATTTACTCACATTTTTATTACTTTTGTGGCTCTTCAATTTCCTGCATCTGTAACTTTCCTTATGGGATCATCATTCCCCTGTCTGAATAATACATTTTAGAGTATTTTTAGTAATGCAAGTTTGTTGGTTCAAACTCTCAGTTTAGGTGTGAAATGGCTTTATGGATGATCTTGCAATGTTGAGAATTCTTGGCTGACCATTATTTTCTTTCAGTTCCAGTTGAGCTTATCCAGTTCCTTTGAGGTTATCATCACCCACTGTGCTCTGGTTTTCATCGTTGCTATCAAGGAGTTGGCTGCTCGTCTAACTGTTGATTCTTTGGAGGTAATCTTTTTTTTTTCCAATTGTATTTCTGACCTTTTATTATGATGTGTCTAGATTTCTTTTTTTGACTCATACATTGAATTTGTTTGAGCTTCTTGAATCTGTATATTGATATTTCATCATTTTGGAAAGTTCTCAGCCGCAAGTTCTCCAAATATCGCATCTGTCTTGTTCCATTCCTTTTCCCCTGGTGGGACTTCAATTAAACATGCCTTGGCCTTCTTAACTGTGTTTTTTCTCACATATTCTCTTATCTATACTTTTCATCTTTTTTTCTTCATGATTGGTTCTGTTTCGCAAAACTTACCGCAGTTCCTCTCCTGTCTGCCCTACCTGCTTTTCTTGTAGTTTATATAGCTTCCAAGAGGCAAGTGCTAGGCCAGTCCCTCTTATGCTCTTTGCCTACTTGTTTCGTGAGAGTTTTGGTCTATTGTTGGATTTAAAAACTGGTTCTCATTTAGAGACAGGGAAGGAGAAGAGCAAGAGCAAGTGACTAGGTATCTCTTAAAAGCATGTAACAGAGGACACCTGAGTGGCTCAGGTCATGATCCTAGGGTCCTGGGATCAAGTCCTGCATTGGGCTCCCTCCAGGGAGACTGCTTCTCCCTCTGCCTGTGTCTCTGTCTCTCTGCCTCTCTCTTTCATGAATAAATAAATAAAACTTTAAAAAAAAAACATGCAACAGGAGGAGGAATCTCAGCTTATTTTCTGGTTGGAATGACTTCAGATCATAGGTAGATTTTAGCTTACATGCCAACCAGTTAATTCAGTTGTGGCAACTGAAAGAAACATCACTGACAAAGACTCAGAGGCTATATCTGGACTCAGTGGGAAGGAATGCTCTAATAGATTAATGACGCCTGCCAGGGACTTGCATGAGAGATGTAATGGCACTCACACCATATATTTGCCATCTGTGACTCAGACCTTACATCTCTTAGCCAGGAATACAAATATTTGGGATGGAAACATGGTCTTCGTGTATACTTTCAGGTAGACGTGGCATTTGTGATGGTACTAATTTGTTGTTCATGTTCAAAATGTTATCCACTCCGATGTCTCCATTTCATTAGCTCTTATTCATACCTTTATCCACCTCATCTTGGCTCTTTCTCTCAGAATTTGCCTGAAACCTTTTACCTACAGCCTCCAGTGCACTTAGATGTTGCTCAATCCAATGGATGTGTTTCAGTTGTCATTTGATTTGACCTCCTACCAATATTCATGATATTCCTTCTGCCCTTGAGTGAGTCATTTAATCTTTCTAAACCTTATTCATGAATCTGTAAAATGGGGGTAAAAATAATCTGTCTCCTAGGAGCACTGTGAGGCATTAAATAAAATCAGACATATAAAATGTTTAGCAGAGTACTTGGCGTATGAGTAAGTTCTCAATAGCTGTTGGCTATTGTTATTAACATACATAACTTCCTACTTCCATACATAAATTCCTACTCCTTTTTTGAAACACTCTTGATCTTTGGGGGCAAAAAACTTGACCCATAGTGGTTACAATAATAAAGGGACTTAACAGTGCATTGAACTGAGAAGCTATAGGTGGTAGGATCGGCTTTCAATAATATTTGCAGCCTGGGCATTAAACCTCATTGCCTGTCATTTCTTCTCTACCTTCTGTGGGGTCTTCTCCATTCCAAAGCTACACTCTCATGAACAACAAGCTCCTAGAGGCCATGGCCATCCAGCAGAGAGAGGGCTGGCTTCCACAGAAGTTCTCTTAAAAGAGCAGTTGGACTTTTCTCCCAGAAGCCCACAGTATACTCCTTCCTGAATCACACCCACTTAAATTAGATTACATGCCCTGAGCCAGATTCTCCTCATAGAGCCATGGGATGTGGTGGTTGGATTCAGCTAATCAGGGTCCACTCTTGGGCTGGGAGTGCAGCTAGTGGGTGTGAGTGAGATGAATATCCAAATACAAATTTGTTTTTAATGTTATCAGGAGGAAGGGAAATTGGATCTTTGATGGCCCAAAGCAGTAACTATTATGGTTTACAGATGGCGACACCCTCAGTTTCCTCTCGAATCCTCATGTACATTTTCCTAGTCACACTGACTTTTCTGTGTATAAACTCTCCTTTAACCATATTTCTCTTCCCTTTAGTGAGTTCCTTGAAGGTAATGTCCATGCTTTACTCATCTTTAGGGATCCCGCCCCTAACACAGACATTGGCATTCGGCAAATGAGCATCAAGTACATCAATAAACACATAATTGAATGAGGAATGTTTCCTTCTTGCTTCATGGAAAAATCTATTCCCATAGCGACGGGAACGGAATCCCAGCTAGAGACTAGAAGTCAATCTGTCTCTATAAATTCCAATCCCAATGCCCAGGATTTCCACCCAACAGATGCTTTTTGCATTGTGAAACACCCAGGCATGTGGGCTGCCTGAATTCACGTGTTTGCTCCATCCTTCATCACTCCATTTCCTGGGAAGAAGCAAGAGTCTGTGGGGGCCCTGTGCTAGCTGCACATGTTTTCCGTTTCATGTTTCAGCCAATAAATGAGAGGGCTCTCTCACGGGCCACTTAACATGTATTACAGACGTTTCCTTGGACAAATGGTCTCTTCCCCTTCCTCTGGGAATCCAAAGCCTGAGTGATCTGCAGACCTGATAGGGATGAGGAGCTGGGCTTTAGAACACCCAGTGGCTGAAGCTACAGCATCTTTTCTTAACGATGTGACTTAAAGTTGAGCAGCCTGACCTCACATACATCACATTCCCTTATACAGCACAGGTGGGTCTGCCTTGGGACGGATAAGGTTGCACATCTGCAGGAGCTGACATCTGGATGACCACACCCATGGACTGATGCTGGTATCAGCTGGGACTGGGGCACTGGGACCTTTCTTTTCTTCCTTCTCTTTCATTTTACTTTAAAGATTTTAGCTCTTTCTGAAAATGAACAGGGTCAATATGAGCAGCGATGGGAGGGAGAATTGTCTCTGAGTGCTGTTTCATCCTCCAGACTAATCGTTACCAGCCAAAGTAATATGAAATTAAAACTGAGGTTTGGCTGTCCGCTGCAACGAGCAGAAATTTAAGACTATAATACATAAAACACAACCTTTTACAGAAATAAAAATCTGCACAAAGCCACAGAGCTCCGAAATAGCATTTGGTTCTTCTGCAAAACTACCACTTTTTTTCCCTGCCAGATCAAACCCTGGAGAGAACTGACAGCATGCTTGCTACTGTCCCTCCAAGCGGAAAAAGAAAGGAGTGTAAAATAAGGAAAGTGAGCCTGATATTCTAAGAATGGAAAATACCAAGGTGTGGAAAATGTGGGGGGTCGGTCTAGAAGGGGAGAACTCAGAGGAAGAACACGATCAAAATGACAGGGGCCACAGGCCTGCCTGGCGGTGTGGCTTATCTCAGGAGAGGCTGGCTTCCGGCCCTCGAAACTGGCCACATTTTGCCCTGGAAATTTCTTCACTTCATTCTAAAATAGAACTTGTACAGATAAGTTCAAAGTAACTTCTACGTGGCTGTTTTCTAAAAATCTCTTCTCTCCAACAGACGAATCTCAAACACTTGGCTCTAAGCAGCAAAGTTGCAAATGTTATCGGATGTTTGTGCAAACTGTCCAAGCCCCCAGTGTTTATAAAAGGGAACCGAGAATATCCAGGAACAGTGTGTCTGGCTAGTAGAATCGCAGCATTTCCATTTTTGCCTAACTTTGGAAGCACAGGTTAGGGATGCGGCAGCGACCACTGGCTGTATCACGACGGAGCTCACGTTTCATTACTTAAGAACTATTTTGGAAAGAAAGACTGAGTTCCTAGTGCGTATAAAACTTGGGGTGGGGTTGAGCTTTGGAAATCTTGTCCAGAAATGGTTCAGTGGTTATTGAACATACTAATCAGAGTGTGTACTAAGGGTTTGATAGACTAACTAATGTAAATCACTCAGCAGAGCACTTGGCAAACAATAGGAATTCAATAACATTAGATACTATTTTTGTAATACAATTATTACTCCATAGACTGAAAAAGCATATGGTCCTCAAGCAATCTTATGTAACAGATGCTAGTCTTTTTCTTTCCTTTTTTGTAGCTTGTCTTTGGTCTCGCTTGTCCAGCCTTTCATCTGGTTGCCCAAATTGGCAATAGCAATAATACTATTTGCAAATTTTTATGATTTTTATGATTGTTATTCTAGGTAGGTAGATATAAATATTAATGAGGGATAGGGGGTGAAATTAGGCCTGGTCATTCATAAAAGAAGAACTGAAATATGTGAAAAAAATTCATCTTCTCTGGTTATCAGTGAAATGCAGGTTAAAGCGTGAAGGTTCAAAATGGTAATTTTTAGTGTTCTCAAGCACTCCTTGGAGGAGCCTAATTTGGCATAATTGATTTGGGGAAAGCAATGTGACAGTATAAATTAAGTGCCATAAATATTCATCTATTCCTTGATCCACTTTTAAGAATTTATCTATAAACTCTAGGAGGAAAATTGAATGTAGTCAAAGAATTAGATACAAAATGTCAACTGCCATGTGTATCTGTCAGGATCTTGTCAGGAGACAGCACACTCAAACTGAGTGATTGGAAAACAGTTTAATTTAAAGAGCGAAATGAACAAAAAGACAGCAACCTACAAAGTTTGGACAGCGTGTAGACAGATGACAAGGGACAGAGCAGGACTGTCGAGCCAGCCAGGGAAATTCATGGATGCCAGCTGATGGCCAAGAAAAAAGTAGGGAGTGAAGGCTTTCTGGAACTTGGAGGGAAATATTCCTTGGAGGGGGACCAATCAGGGGAACAAATGGCCCATCCCCATCCTCCTCCCAGCTGCTGGTCTCTTTTTGGCACCTCCCATTCTGAGTCCAAGCAAAGGCAAAGGCAAAGGAGCCCTTTGACAAAGTCCATATGGGCCCAGGGTGAACAGTGGCTCTGCAGAGACAAATGAAAAGTATCTAGCACACTTTGCTGTTTTTAAGAGCAAAAATAAAAGATAATACAAATGTCCAACAATTAGGAAATGAGTCAATAAAGTCGTACATTTTGCAGCAGGATGTTACACAAGCTATTCGCATAATGCTTTTGAAGAAACAACAACATAAGGAAATATTTTCAATGTGAAGTCAACAGAAGAAAAGCAGGGTAGAAGATTATATATGACTCTGATTGTGAAAAAAAAAATACATATACAACCCATTGAAAAAAGACTAAAGAGAAAATATCCAAACATAAACTATGGCTATTTCTGATTTGAGGAATGATGGATTTTCTTCTTTCTTTTTTTCCCCCCAGTCATCTGAATTTTCTAAATTTTACAGAAGTATGTACTACTTACAATCAGAAAGACATTATTAAAAATAGCTGGCCTTTTGCCTTCTGTAGCTTCCAATATAGTGGGAGATAAAGATTAATTTCTAATGAATTACAACAAAACACAGTAGAAGAGCAAAGGAATGAGCACTGACTTCAACTGGTAGTTAGAATCAGAGAAACTTCCTGGACTGGGTCCATCTAAACCAGGCCTCAAGAAATGAGAAGTATTTCGATTGGTTGAGAAATGTCAGAGGGGCACCCAGGTGGGAGGACAATGAGAAACAAAGATTAAGAACTCTGGATGGTATAAATATCCAAGGCACAACAGTACATGGATGTTTCTAGAGCAGTATGCTGGCAAAATCAGAGGAGCTTTTACAATATACAGATTTATGTGTCCCTTTCTAGACATACAGTATTGGCATCTCTTCTGGGGATCCCAGACAAATATTTTGAGAATATCTAATCCCAAAGTGATCCTAACGCATGGCCAGGGATTTAGGAGCACAGGTGGGCAAAGTGTGTGAGAGAGTATGGTGGGCGTGTTAAGCAGCTACCCAGCAGCCTCTAGCTCTGTCCCTCTCCTGAGGGGAAAGCAATCCAGCAGCCACTTTATAAAATGTGACCCAGCCCCATGACTACAGAGGGAGCGGGCTGGGGCAGGCCTGAACCCTTGGTGCTGAGGTAGGGCTGTAGACTTGGCGATGAAGAGCTTCCATCTGCTCTGTGAGCTGGAGGAGCAAGAGGAAGCATAGAAACAGAAGGAACGAGGTTGATATAAGGAGAAGAGAAGGAATGGGAAACTGAGAGGATCCTGGGACCTTCCACTCCCTGGTTCAAGTACTTTCTGTGGTCCCGTTGGATCCCTGGCCCTGAGCTTACTGAGACCTCCTTTGTCCTTATAATAGAGCCAAGTTTTCAGAGCTGGCCCGGCTGGAACTGGCCTGCATTAGCTGCAGAGAGGGGCAGGGCAAGCTTTATCATCAGAAGCAACAGCATTGCATACTGCCAAGTGCCCGCTGGTGTCCAGGGAGCGCAGCTTGGCTCCCACCTAGCCAGCTAGCAAGGTCCTCCCCGGACCGCTGCTCTCAGCACAGTAGGCTCTGTGGAATTACATTCACGACACACAGAAAACGAGCCACCCTTGGTCAAGTGAGTCTGGACATCTCTGGACTAACAACGTCAGATGGGTTTCTCAAAACAGTATACTGTGAACTTAAACCATGTTATATGTCAGTTATGTCTCAATGAAGCTAAAAAGGAAAAAAAAAAAAACAAACAACCTTCAGGCTTAAATGATAATAAGCACATCACCAGAAAAGAAAGAAAAAGGTTTCTTTCTAGGGACTTCTCAGAGAGTTCAGAAGCCTTGTGCCCTGTGACTCTGATGGAGATTAGAGAATGCAGCATTGCTCATATTTATTTACGCTTTTGTTTCTTTCCAAAAGCATATTTCAGAGCTGGTTCTTGGCCCTTAAGAGCTAACTCATCCATTCACCTGTTTCTTCATCCTGTAAACATTTATTAGAAGAGAAAAAAAAAGACTATTTCTGAAAATGGCATGTTGTCTTCTGAAGAGGATACTGGCCTCCTGGGAATTATGTGTGTGTGTCCATGTGTGTCCATGTGTGTGTACATGTGCCCGCATGTGTGTGCATGTGTACATGTGTGTGCACATGCTTATGTGCCTGGGGGTGTATGTTGAGAAAGGAATAAAGAGAAAGAGAGCAAGGCAGAAAGGAAGGATGGATCTTTGGCTTCAATGCTGAGGCACATGCTTCCAGATGCCCAATAATGAAAATACCATCTCCATCTCCAAAAAGAATTACATTATGTTGAGTGGACTCAGGTTAGTTGCTCTGATTAATTTTACTTCAATTAAAAGAAACCTCTAGATCATCCATCAGTTGATATAGTGTGCCACAGCAGGATGTGTTTATGCTCAAACCAATTATTATTTTGTGAAACCAGCCTCTTTGGGTAATCATATTCAGTTTTTTTTTTTCTTAAAAGGCCTTCATCAACAGATGAATGATGATAATGCTCTTGTAGGGCAAAAGAAGGTGGAATTAATGTTGTAGAGATTTCCAAATCAGCTATAGTAGGTTGAGCTCTACAAATACTTACTCTTATTTGAATCATAGGCAGAGAATTCATTTTTTCTTTCTACAGATGAGAAAGTTCTGTGAAGGTGAGAACTCTAGGTCTTTTGCAGTCATTTGGTACCTGGCCTATAGTTGGGGCTTGTAACGTATTTATTGAATAAATGAGTAAATGAAGGAGGAAACTGAACCTAAGAGTCAGCCCAGGATCACCCAAGGTCTAAAGCCACATCTGAGCTCAGGTCTGACTGATTCCAAGGCCCAACTGGTTTCTTTGTCATCCTGGAACTGAACAAGATTTCATGTACCTCATTTGATTTAATTCTACAACCCTGTGAGGGGGTACACTATGAAAAACCATTCTCATCTCCTAAATGAGGATACTGGGGCTCAGAAGAAGCAAGAAATGTGTCTAGAATCACTCAGGTAGTAGAGGGAAGGTTCAAGACCCTATCCTCAGGCTTCTGATTCCCATTCTAGTGTTCTTCCAGCTACATCAGTGATGTTTTGAAAGCAGCTGGAGATTTCCCTCCACGTGAAGTGGTGCCTGAGCTGATGTCCACATGGTAGACACCTTGCCACCCTCTCCCTAGATTCTACTCATCAGCCCCTCCTGTCTTATGGAACGCTCACACTAGTGGGGTGTCTCCCTGCACCCTCCACTGGAGCACCCAGCCTTGGACTGGCACTGGGGAAGCCTCCTTAGAAGGATAGATTGCTCAGCCTGTCCTCAGTGCTTCCATTTCACCCTTGATCTCCCTCAGGACAACCGGATGAGCACCATCTCTTCCCGGCCATTTGCTACCTGCTGTCCTCAGGTTGCAAAGGCCACTTTCTCCTGAGGCACAGGCAGTTCTGTCAAGACCACAATCTATTTTCCCATGAAAAAAAATGTCCTTTAGAAGAAGATTTCTTCATCAGTCTCCACCTTAAGCACAGATGCACAGATTGCTCCAGAACCTCTTCCCTGTAACTTGCCACTCTGCTGAGGTGTCCGGGATCTTCCTTTCTTGGGATGGGGCAGGCCACGCCTAGGCTGGAAGTTCTTGAGTCCATTGATGGCTTTGTGGGGTAGAAATAGGTTATTTTTTACTTTTATCCATTTCTGTTTCATTTTTCACTTTGTTCCAAACTCATAATGTTTCTTTCAGCTTCTGTCCTCATGATGCCAACACCAGTGAAAAACGAATAATGCTCTCAAAAAATCCCAGGGTCATTCATTTCTAGACACAAAGCCAAAGAACTGGTCTGACTCAGATTTTTTTTTTTCCCCTCTACTGAGTGGAATAGTTTAGGCATTTAGGAAAGAGAGGTTTTGGGGGCTACTAGAAGTCATTAGAAGAATGTTCTGTGTCTATTAAGAATTCTCTCTATTCTCTTGCTTTAGGATCTGGTCATCTCTCTCCTGGACAATCCTGATAGGAGGGATTTAGGTACTGAATTGTGTCTCTCCTGATTCATGCATTGAAGTCCTGACCTCAGGATGTGACATATTTGGAGATAAGGCCTTTGAAGAGTTCACTAATATGAGGTCATACGGATGGCCCTAATCCAATAAGGTGACCATATAAGAAGAGGAGATTAGGATACAGAGACAGAGGAAAGACGGTGCAAGGACAGAGGGAGAAGCTGGCCATCTGCAAGCCCAGGGGAGAGGCCTCAGGAGAAACCAACCTGTGGACACCTTGATTGCAGACTTCTAGCTCCAGAAGTGTGTGAAAATCCCTGTCTCCTGTCTAACCCTCAGTCAATGGTGTTTTGTTACAGCGCCTGAGCCAACAACACAGATGTTGGTATTGAGAAGTAGGGTGCTACTGTGATAAACACAGACTGGTAGTGGCTTCGAAACTGGGAAATGGGTAGAGGCTGGAAGGATTTTGAGGCTCATGTTAGAAAAAAGCCTAGATTGCCTTGAAGGGACTGTTGGTAATCTACCAAATGAATACAGAGGTTAAGAAGAAGAAGAAGAAATTCTAAGACATGGAAAAGAAGTAACTTTGGGATCATTCTAGAGTTCCAGGCATCATGCTAGATACCTTGCATACGTTACCTTGCTGGTGCTTCGTAATAATCCTATAAATTAGTGATATGTATAACTTATATGTATATATAAACCTTGACGTTTATACAAATATTTATGTAGGGGGCACCTGGGTGGCTCAGCTGGTTGAGCGTCTGACTCTTGGTTTCAACTCAGGTCATGATCTCAGAGTCCTGGGATTGAGCCCCACATCTGGCTCCTCGCTCAGTGGGGAGTCTGTTTAAAGATTTTCTACCTCTGTCTCTCCTTCCTCCTTTCTTTCAAATGAAAAAAATAAATCTTTTAAAAAGTAAATAAGTATTTATATAAAGTTTGATTTATATAAGTAAATGCCTAAATTAATACCCCCATATCATAGCTAACAACAACAAGCACAAAATCAGTAAGCATGCTACTAAGCTCTCTGGATACCTGACACTGTTTAAGAGATTGGTATTCTTTGCCTTGGTTTGTACGTGCACTGAATGATAGGTGATAAGGCAACATGAGAGTTAGAGCACAAGTCCTGGCTCCAGGTGCCTGGGTTCACATCACAGTTCTGACACTTCATTGCTGTGTGGCCTTGGGAAAGTTTCTTACTCTTCTGAGCATCAGGTTCCTTATCTTTAAAATAAGGATAATGGTCTTGTCTCTAAAATAAGGAAATGGCCCCCCTTTCCAGCCTCTCCGTGGGCCCCTGTGCTGTAAGCACCCTAACGTGTGTCCCTCATAACATAGCCCGTGCTTTCAGAACTCTGGCTTCATACAAGCTCTTTCTGTTGCCTGAAGTGCTCTTCTTTCTTTTTTTTTTTTTTTTAATTTATTTTATGATAGTCACAGAGAGAGAGAGAGAGGCAGAGACACAGGCAGAGGGAGAAGCAGGCTCCATGCACCGGAGCCCGACGTGGGATTCGATCCCAGGTCTCCAGGATCGTGCCCTGGGCCAAAGGCAGGTGCCAAACCGCTGCGCCACCCAGGGATCCCTTTTTTTTTTTTTTAATTTATTTTATGATAGTCACAGAGAGAGAGAGAGAGGCAGAGACACAGGCAGAGGGAGACTCTTCTTTCATCTCCATGGCCAAATCCTGTTCATTCTTCTGATTCTGAATCAATTGTCATTCATTCATTCATTCATTCATTCATTCATTTATTCATCCGTTCATTCAGTTACATGAGTATCTACTTTTCTAGGCCCTTGGTCATAGCAGTGAGTAAGAAACATTCAGTGCCTTCTAAGCAGACAAGACCATGGGGGGGAGAAGACAAGTGAGCAGGCCTCATTGGGCAACGTGAGAAGGACAGTGACGGAGGGACAGAGGAAGGGTATTTCACAGGACTGGGGTGTGAGTGCAGTTTGTGAGACTGACCTTCCTCTCTTGTCCTTTCTCTATACTCATGAGACACATGGCCACACCGCCAAAGAACATTTACCTGACCTGTCAGATTGCTGTCTTTCTGTTCTTTGAATGGTGGCTCCACAAGAAGACTGTTTCACTTTTGTAAATATAGAAACACTTGTTCTGTGTTTCACTCTGAAGATAATGAACTGTCTCTTATTTAAGAGAGCCTTAGACATATCCTTCCTTCATGGGGAAGGGAGACAGATGTTAAGGAGACTGGATCAATCTTGCATAGCACATTAGCCCCAAGAGAGAAACTCACTCGAAGAAGGAAGTTAAAAAACTGAACACAAAATGGAGGCTCAAGGCCTCCATATGGCCTTGATTTCTCAACCTTCCTGTAGCCATGCCCCTGGTTTGCAAGGTTACTTTGCAGCTTCTCTCATCAGGATGTGGAGCCTTGTATCTGGGATGTCCATGGAACTTCCTTTGGCCAATAGAATGCTTAGGGGGTCACAGTTCCACTTCCAAGCCCAGGTCTCAAGAGGACTTAAACACTTTTGCTCTCTCTTTTGAACCATCCACTGGCATGTGAACAAGTCTGAGTTAGCCTATTGGGGAAATTGAGAAACACATGGAGGAGAGCCCATTCATCCTAGCCAAGGCCATCATAGACCAGCCAGTCAACCACCAAACGTGAGAGAGCCCTGCCAAGATCAGCAGAATTGATCCACAGCTGACTATAAATGCATGAGTGGTCCCAGCCAAGACCAGAAGAACCACCCAGCTGATGCATAGACTCACAAGCAATAATAAAACCACCGTGTTTTGGAGAAAAGTATTACACAGCATTATTATGATGATAGATAACTGATACAGATGGAAAGGGGGATCAAATTTTCAGGGGAAACATTCTACAAACTATTAAAGTATAATAGAAAAAATATGTCTTATTCATGAATTTAGGGACAGTGCTTTGCTCTGTTATAATGAAGAGCAGTTAACTTGTCAGGCATGCCTTGGAATGATATTTGAAGTTGTAGTTCTCTAAAGATATTTAAAATCCATATTTTGAAACATGGTACAATGAGATTTTCTGATTTCCTGTCACTTATGTAGTTTAATAACATACACTATTTACAACGGATCAGTGTCCTCCCCAGTTCTATTGTCCCAAGCGTATGAGCTATGGTCACCCGTACAATCCATGAAAGACTGGGTTGAGTATTCTAGGAAGTAGGTGGCAAGATGGGGCCTAGAAACCTGGTTTTTTTCTTCCAAGGCCCATGTTCTACCTACCAGTAGATTATTCTGTTACTTCCTTCTCTTCTCTGACCTATGAAATTTTTGACCCATGAACTTTAGTCAGCTATCCATCTTATTCATTAAAATTTTATTGCAGGATAGAGATGACCTCATTAAAAATTTCAAACACCCAAGTACAACATGGCTAACATTTATGGAACACTCACCGTGTTGCAGTCATTGTTACGAGTTCCTTATGTGCATTAACTATACACATTCTATAATCCTTACTGACCTATTGTCATCGCAATGGAGACACAGAGAGGTAGGTGACTTTCTCTAAGTGCACACTCAGCGTAGAGCTTGGCTCTGAGCCAGGATGGTCTGCCTCCAGTCAGACTCTGAACCATTTACACACTGTGTTTGTTATACACAGTAAGAAACCACTTATAGAGACCAGCTAATCAGTGAATCTCTAATAAGTACAAAATTTACATGATTATTACATGTTTCAGAATAAGTAGAATGAGCTAAGTGCCTAGCACTTCTTAGGCATCTGATGAACACTATTTCCCCACTTGCCCATCCTGTGTCGGTGAGGGACATCGTTGCCAAGCACAGTACTGAGTGCTCTCTAAAGTCAATTGCCTTCAGAAGCTCCCAGTTTGGAGGAAGAGGCAGAAGACTTAAGACAGCAGAGAGCATCTCAGAGGGGAGGAGGCATGGAGAAAAGGGAAATGAATGCTGCTCCTGAGTTTCGGGGCACTTTGTAGAGCAGGTCTCGAGGTCTGATTCAGAGTCTTTGGTGTAAAGAACCAGGACTTAGGAGAGGAGAGGTTTTAAGTGTAGGTGGTAATGGTAGCTAGTAAAAGTTTACAGGGTTTACTGTGTATCACACAGTGCCCTAATTGAGGCATGTCTGTCTCTATCTCCCTATTTTAATCTGTTGGATTAATCCATAGAGAAGTTAAGTGACCTATCCAGAGTTGCAAAGCTTGTCAGGTGGCAGGGCTGGGATTTGAACCCTGTGCGGGGTGGCTCTAGAGTCTGTGCTGTCCTATCACCTCTGAAGAGCTAGGAGTGATCCAGGTAGGGGACATGGATCACTTGGAACCAAGCAGGTCTAGGGGGTATACGTTAACCACCCAAAAGTAGCTAATGCTCTGCAGCTGGAATCCAGGCCTCCTTGTGAATGAGCTGGAGAAGGGGATCACAAGACAGGAAGCTCATGCTCCCTGCTGTGCTGCAAACAGGAGGAGCTCCTGTTGGGCTAACTGGGTGTTTGCAGTCGGGATTCCTTGGAAAATTTTGCATGATGTGAGGCCTCGGCTATCCAGCCAGTGCCTGCACTTGCGATTATTATGTACTCTCCATAAATCACTCATAATTCACGCAGGGCTGCGTGGAATGGTTCATGGTAAGCTGTGGATCTGAAGAGATTCGAGTAAACTGGAGATATATCAAGAATGCCAGGGAAAGGACTGGCATAAATGTTTTTGGCCCTGTTTTATCCCCAGTTGCCCTTGGTCCAATGGTTCCTGGTTTTCCTTTGACTCATAAAGTGTGTTCAAGGGACAGCTAAGGAGGGAGCCATCAAAGCTGGCCCTGATGTGGAAAAGAGAGATTCACCCAAAGTGAAGTAGAGTCCCTGACGAGCAGAGGTAGCTGTTCAAAGTGCCTTCTCGCCTGCGCTCCACCCCCTTGCTCCTCTCCACCCAAGAAAGTTACTCTGTTTGTTCTTTAAAAAAAAAAAAAAAAAGATTTTATTTATTTATTCATGAGAGACAGAGAGAGAGAGAGAGAGAGAGAGAGAGAGATCGGCACAGGCACAGGCAGAAGGAGAAGCAGGCTCCATGCAGGGAGCCCGATGCGGGACTAGATCCCAGGTCTCCAGGATCAGGCCCTGGGCTGAAGGCGGTGCTAAACCGCTGAGCCACTCGGGTTTATTATTTAGCTGGTGGGCATTGGGAACACTCAGCCAGGATTTAGGATTTATACCCAGAAAGGACACACCTCTTCCCCTCTTGTGAAAGGGTTGGGTCAACCTAGGAGGGAGTTCAAGTGGGTTTGGGTTTTCTTGTTGCTATAACTACTGTCTCTGCCATAGGCTCAGATTTGCCCTGCAGAACTGCTACCTGAGGCTGGCCATGGGCCCAGCCTGCATGGTTTCCTCTGATCCCTGCTCTCTACCTTGGTTCACAGCAGGCCTGCACCCCCATGTCTGGAGTGGCTGAGTGTCAGTCTGCTCTGGCCACCGTAACAGTACCATAGACAGGGGCTTAAATATCATTGGTTTTCTCACCTGTCTGGCATCCAGAAGCTCAAGATCAAGCCACTGGTAGGGTAGGCATCTGGTGAGACTGCTTCCTTGGCTTTCAGGTGGCCACCTTTCTGTGTGTGTTTATGTGGTCTTTCCTTGGTGAACATGCTGGAAAGAGAGCGTGCAAGAGCTCTCTGATGTCTCTTCTTGTAAGGTCACCAACAAGTCCTATCAGGTCAGGAGCCCACCCTTATGACCTCACTTAACCTTAACTACTTCTTTAGAGGCCCCACCTCCAGATATAGCCACACTCAGGTTTAGGACTTTGATATAGGAATTTTGGGGAGACACAGACATTGAGTCCATAACACCCTGGGCCTTCTCAGAGCTGCTCCTTCACTGTATTGCGCTTCTGGCAGAGGCAGGGATTTCTCTGCCACCGTGGCCCAGCCTTTGCTGTTCTCAGGCTGTAAATGCCTGGGCCTTGAGAGAAGGGCCTATCAGCATCCCTGTGCCTCCATTCTGTGGCAGCCAAACTCCGACTTAGGTCCGTGGTTGATCTTGGGCAGGAAGAGTTTCCAATCCTCTGTACTGGATCAAATAGTGTCCCCCACAATTTATGTCCACTTGGAACCTCCAGATGGGACCTTATTGAGATACAGAATCTTTGCAGATATAATTAGTTAAGATGGGACTACACTGAATTTGGCGGAGGTGTCCTAAAATCAATGACTAGTGTCTTTATAAGGAAAGAAGAAGGAGATACAGAGACATAGAGACCTGCAGAGGGAAGAAAGCCCTGTGGCTGAGGAGGCTGGAGGGATGTATCTAAAAGCCAAGGAACTCCAAGGATTGCTGCAACCACCAGAAGCTGAGAGAGAGAGATGTGGGACAGATTCCCTCTCCCAGCCTCCGGAAGGAACCAACCCTGCAGGCACCTTGACTTCAGACTTCTGGCTTCCAGAACTATGAAAGAATATATTTCTGTTCCTGAAGCTGCCCAGTTTATGGCACTTAGTTACTGAAGCCCTAAGAGTCAATATACTGTCCTCCAGTTGTCCCAGATTTCAGCTTGTTGCCAGTTCACCCTCCTGGACTAGACGGGGCTTCCTGTTCTTTCCCCAATGGCAGAGGGGTTTGCTTCCAACCCATTCCCAGAGCAATGGATTTATGTCTGGGCCTGTAGATAAGACATTTGCTGCTCATCCTTTGGTACCTTGAGGCTTTGCTTTCTGAGGAGAAAGAGCTGGGAAAGCAACAAGGCTTTGTGCCTGTCCTCTCCTGCCACTTCTGAGCTCGCCAGCCTCTGGCCTGCCTCTCATGTTTCTTATGAGCCCACAGCAGAGGCCGTGGACTAAAGCTTGACAGCAAGCACCATCTCCCTCTGTGTCTGGCCACCTCACTTCTCCAAACTCGTATGCTAGCCCACACTAGCCTTTAAGAAGTCGTTAACATCTTAGCTGATTAATTCCCTTGGACAGTGGCTACCACTTTCTACCATGTTGCATCAAAAGTGAGGTGGTCGTGTGTCCTGTCTCTCCTTAGAAGGCTCTGCCCCTTTTTGGAATGCAGTTCACTAAATAACTTGGCAATCTTAGCTCTCTGGTGGTCTCAAGACAAGTGATGATTTTATGCTATCCAGCATTTTCTTCCCCATTACGGTGGGAACGTTGATATGGGAAAGTACTTTTATTTATGTGTTCATTTGCTTATTCAACACATATTTGCTAGCTAGCTATTATGTGCCAGGTACAATGCTAGATGCTTGAGACACTATAGTTAACAGCAAAGATAAGGGCTGTGGGACGCCTGGGTGGCTCAGCGTTTGAGCATCTGCCTCTGGCTCAGGATGTGATCCTGGGGTCCTGGGATCAAGCTACCCTCAGGGAGACTACTTCTCCCTCATCCTGTGTCTCTGCTTGTCTTTGTATGTCTCTCATGAATAAATAAATAAAATATTTAAAAAAAAACAAACAGAGATAAGGGCTTTGCACCCAGGAAGCTTATAGCCTCCTTGGGAAGGAATTAAATAGATATTTATATAAAATAATATTTCAAATTATATTTGGGACAAATACTGGTAACAAGAATTACAAAATGTTGTAAGAGTTTATTACAAGGGCTTAGAAAAGGCTTCCCTGATGAAGTAACACTTTGACTTAAATGAAGTATACATAAGCACTGAATAGATTTTCAGAGGGAAGAAGAGAATATTTCAATAAAAGAAAAACATGTGTGAAGGTGTTGGGGTAGAAAGGAGTTTGGAAAACCCAACCCATACAAGAAATGACTTATGTATCCTGATGTTTGGAGAGTTCTCTCAATTAATTGCACAAATTGGCTCTAAATATTATAAAGCCTACAGGAAGGCAAATTGTGTTCATGCATGCAGTGAGTATCTAATCAGTATTATAATCTTCATTCATTCTTAAATAAGAACAGGCAAATAAGGATATTTGGACCTCTGAGAATCAAGAGGAACTCAGTAGAACAATCTAATTTTCAGGGAGCAGAAATAAATTTTAAGATAAAAAACACTATACTAAAACATTCGGAGAAATACAAGAAATTTTTGTATCCATGACAAAAGAACAAGTTAGTATAAAAGATAACATGTAGAGAAATAAGATATAAAGAGCTCTTGGAAATTAAAATTGTAATAGTTGGAATGAAAAGATAGTAGAAGGGTTGGAAATTAAAGTTGGGGATATCTTCCAGAATCTAGAATCTTCTAGAATATAAAAAGTCAAAGAGATAGAAAATAAGAAAGAAAAGATGAACTAATTCTATCAGTCCCGGAGGTTCAATGGTCTACTAAAAGGAGGTCCAAAAAGATACAACAGAGGAGACGAGAGAAAGGAAATTATTAAGGAAATAACATAGAAAAAGGTCTTATGGACATGCTAAAATAATCATAATACTCCTATCAAAAGGTGGAATCTATTTCTTTACCCCTGAATCTAAGCTGGGTTTATGACTTGCTTTATCCAATAAATGTGGTGGAATGTGGTAGAAGTTCTGAGCCTATGCCTTGAGAAGCTCTGTATTTCCATGCTTGCTTTGGGCAACACTGCTAACTCCTGCTAACTATATAAGCAAGACTGGCTACAGTGAGGAAGGATGAGAGATAATATGAGGCACAGAAAGGTGAATCCAGCTGAGTCCAGCCTGTATCAGTGGAGCCAGACCAGATCATTAGAGCTGGCCAGCAGAACCCAGACCAAATCACTATCAATAACTAAATTTTTGAGTGATGCCCATGCAACAAAAGCTAACACAATGAGTTTCTAGATTGCAGAGTTTTACCAAGGGCCCATCCCAATAAGTAAATTAAAGGCTCACACAAAGACACATAGTTATGAAATTTCAGATCATTGTGAGATAAGGAGAAAATCCTAAAGGGAAAATAGATCACATTAAAAACGAACAGAATGAGAATGATATCAAAATTCTTAATAGCAATACTAGATGTAGGAAGATAATAATACCTCTGAAGTTTGAAAGGAAAAAATAATACCTCTGAAGTTTGAAAATTTACAATCTAGATGTTTTCTATCTAAACAAGACATATTAGTTATCTATTAATGCCATAACAAATCATCACAAATTTATCAGTTTAAAACAATACAAATATATTACCTCACAGTTTTGGAAGTCAGAAGTATGGTAGTCTTGACTGGTTGTTCAGGCTTGGGTCTTGCAAGGCTGAAATCACAGTGTTGGCCAGTTGCTTTCTAGACTGAGAACTCTCTTCTCCTCTAATCCAGATTGTTGACAGAATTACGTTCCTGTCAGTTTTAGGACAGAGATCCCCAGTTCTTCACTGGCTGTTAATCAGAGGAGTCATTGTCAGCTTCAAGAGACTGCCAGCATTCCTTGGTTTATGGCTTCCTTGCTCGGTCTTCAGAGCCAGCAATGCTTCATCAAGTCCTTCTCATTTCAGATCTCTCTAATGTCACCTCTGCCTCATTTCTCTTCTTCTCAGCTAGAGAAAGGTCCCTGATATTATGGGCTCATGTGGTTATATGACACCCATATGGATAGTCTAAAATATTTTCCCTATCTCAAGATCCATAATCTTCATGACATCTGTAAATTCCCTCTTGTTGCGTAGTGTTACATATTGACCGATTCTGGAGATTAGGGTGTGGACATTTGGGGGAAGTTATTATTCTGCCTACCAAGCTGGAAACAAGTGTAAGCCTAGAATAAAGGCATTGTCTCAAAATATAGCTTCCCATCTTCTGCTTCTCATAAAGCTATTGGAAGATGGCCTTCACACAAAAGGTAGTAAAATAAAAAAATAGAGTGATACTTGGGACCAGAAATAAGATGGCAGTGATGGAAGCTTCCAGATAAGAACTATATTGGAGGCCTAGGTGAGAACTGTATGAAAAGTCTCACTGAAGAGGGTAGGGGAAAGGTGCTGAGCTAAGTAACTGGAAACGAGTGAGTTTGTAAGATTAAAGACAAAGAGAACTGTATATAAGAACTGTACTCTAGTAGATAAAGTAGAATCCCATCCTGGTATAATTAATAATACTGAAACCACCATACATATTTAGTGTAATCGAATAATTGAGTGGATGACAAAGGCCAGAAACCAAGTTTCTCACTGTTGGAGTAGGAGATTAGAGATAAGTGAGGGCCTAGATCCATCCATGTAGTACTGGATTAGAGTTGGATGTATCTGTAAGAACTCATCTTTAGTTTTGTATAGGTACAGGTGGTTACATGTAGAAACATCTACAGAGATATACCTACACACTGGTTAGTATGCACACATTTATTTCCTTGTTCTATCAGCTGAGAGGATCTAGAAGTAATGACACTCTAATGGTAATGAAGCACACCTCATGACCAGATCTTAGTTCCTAATATGATTCTTTAATAGAAGGAATCAGGGCTCCCTGAAGAAAAGACTGATTCTATGACTGTGGTAGGAAATGTGTAAGAGGATCATGGAGCATCTTGTGTTAGAGAGTAAGAAAATGCTCAAAGACAAACAAAGCCCACAATGATAAATAATAAAGATGTGGCAAGGTGTACAGGAGAATCAAAAGTTCACCCACAATTATTTGGAGTCACAAAATAATTAAAGAAATAAAAGTAGTATTGAACTATAACCCCAAATATAAAAAGAATCCATAAGTCAATATTGATAAAAATAGATGATTGAGTAAAAAAAAAAAAATGGAAGAAAATAGACAAATCTCCTATGCAGAAGAATTCTAAGTAATTCATGTAAATACTCCATCCTCAAAGTGATAGGGGATAATTCCCCACTCTGTAAGTGTGGGCTACACATAGTGGCTTTTCTCCAAAGAGTATAGTATGGAAAAGGGAAAGAAAATACTAACTTTACTGGGTAGAAAGCTGACAAGCCAGGTGATAAAGGTTAAGGTCGACATTGATAAGTCATATTGTTAGTACATACCCTTGATAAGATGTGATGAAAATAACATGTTGTCTCTATGGTCTTCCTTGCCCAAAACCCAGGGCCTCAGTCTGATATTTTAAAATATCAGACTTATCTCAAATGAGGGAGATTCATTGGGGTCAATATGGGACCAATACTCTTCAAAACTGTGAGGGTCATCAGAAACAAGGAAAGTCTGATTAACCATCACAGCCCAGAGGAACCTAAGGGGACATGACAACTAAACATAATGTGGTGTCCTAGATGGGGTCCTGGCACAGAAAATAAAAACATTAGAGGTTTAAGGGGGTTTAAATAAAGTATGGACTTTAGTTAAGAATGTATTGGGATCCCTGGGTGGCGCAGCGGTTTAGCGCCTGCCTTTGGCCCAGGGCGCGATCCTGGAGACCCAGGATCGAATCCCACATCGGGCTCCCAGGGCATGGAGCCTGCTTCTCCCTCTGCCTATGTCTCTGCCATTCTCTCTCTCTCTCTCTCTCTGACTATCATAAATAAATTAAAAAATTTTAAAAAAAGAATGTATTAACACTGGTTTATTAGTTGTGAAAAATGCATCCTACTGATATAAGATGTTAATGATAGAGGAAACTGGGTGTGAAGTATATGAAAACTTTCTGTAATATCTTCACAAAAAATTTGTAAATTTAAAACTTCTAAATGAAAAAAGTTGATTAAAAAGAATATATTAGAACATGTTGTAATGTATTGTAGTAGTAAGGATAATTATTATTTAATGCAATTTTTGTTCTTGCTAACTATAAATATACATGTAGACACACTAGGTTTTGATGTAAATTCTTTTCTTGCTGGGGATTATAAAAAGTTTGGAAAACACTGGATCAGAGCTCTTGGCTCTAATATTTCTTCAAGTTATTCATTTTAAGTTGTTGATGAGAGGTTTCATTTGTCCAGTCAACAATCACTTAGTGATTAATCACCATGTCCAGAGTACTGTGTTTCCTACCGAAAGGGATGCCACAGACGAACAAGACACAGATTTTCATCTGTTAGAGACAGCAGCAGAAAAACAAATACAGTGTCATGCAAAAGCCTGTGAAATAAATGCTGGGCAGAGGTTTATAAAAATGCCATGAAAGCACAGAGGACAAAGGAGTAAGATTGACTCAGCGGGTCAGAAAAGACTGAATAGGAGCTGGCATTTTATTTAGACTTTCAGAAAAAAAAAAATGAGAATCACTAATGTTTGCTCAGCACTTCTTATGTTGCCAAAGTCTTTGCAAGAACGTTACAGGGATCTCTTATTTTATCCTCACACCTCCTCCTAGCTAGGTGCTAGTTTTACTCTCACTTTACAGAGGAGCAAACTGAAGCTTTTAAAAAGTAAAGGAATTACGCAAGATGCACATCTCTGCATGGTGGGCTGAGATCTGGGCCATGTCCTGTGCTTACCCATCCTGTCCCCCCACCAGCCCTTCCCTCCTGTTGGTTCTACCCTACCCTATTTTCTTCTAGCTACAGAGTGTGGTTTAGGATCTCCATTCCCTTAAAATGGTGTCCTTCTTGTTGCCTTTGCTACCACTACCCTCCCCCCTTTTTCTCCCCTCTGAAACATTCCTACATAAAATTCATAGCCCAGTTTAACTCCCTCCCTCGTGTAGCCATCCTTCATTCTGGCCTCTTTCAGCAGAATCCGTTGCTCCCTTGCTTCTACAAAGCTTTGATTGAAAAATCTATCTCCTCCACCTCTACCCCACTCAATCAGGGCCAGTCATCTTTCTCTTTGCATGTCTCCCTCCTAGTAGAGTGTCTGGCACACTGTGGTTGCCCAATAAATGAGAGGAGAAGGAGGAAAGTATTGTAGGATTTCCATGAGTAAATAGGAGACGCAGGCACCCCAAGCTGAGAACAAGAAAATTAAACATGGAGAAGTGGGGAGTGGTGTGGTCTAGTGGTGATGGGGCATCATGTGCCCAGATGCGTGGCTAATCACGCCAGCCCGGGGCCAGATTGTGCAAAGCTGGGATGCTTTGCCAGGAAGCCAGGGCTTTATTCTGTAGATAATAGTGCCCCATGGAGGGGTTTCAGAGTTGAAGGACAAGATTTGAATGGAGTGACACACTCTATTTCATTCTATTTTCTCACCTCAGAAGAGTTTGGAGGACAAGAGGAAATATGAAAACTATTATTTATTGCGTACCCATTCTGTTTCAGACACTGTTCTAAAGTCTTTATATAAGTCCTCTCATTAATTCTCACAGCAACCCAATACACCAGGTATTTTCCCTGGTTTTATGATTGAGAAGATGAAGCTCAATAGGGTTAGGAACACTGTTGAGAAATGGCAGATCCCAGATATGAACTTGAGTTTGCCTGATACCAAAGCTCCTATTTCTTACCACATAATCCTGTCTCCTAAAAACAAAAAACAAAAACAAACAAACTCAAAACAACCTCTTTGGAACTCTTCCTCTTCCTTTCAAACCCATCTCCTTGTCTCCTGAGCTTCTTGTCTCTGTCCTTTCTCTCCTGTTTCCCTAGACCTAAGTGGCAGCTGGCTGGGGAGCAGGTGACTGGAGTCCCAGCAGTAAGATCACAGCAATGGTTTTGTTTCACACCCTCCACCAAGGACAGGGAGGCCCATGGGGGTACAGGCCATGACCACTGTCCCTGGATTCTGCAGATAACCTTGACTTCGGGAATCTTTCTGATTTTTTGAAGGAGATCTTCCCTCCAGCTAATGAGTTAAACAAGGTGAGAGGTTACCTATTTTAGCTGTTTGGGCGTCTACTGGTTTGAAACCTCTTTTGGGATGTATGTTTTGTTACTTTCTTACTAAACACTTTTCTTCCAAGTCCCTCAGACTAACCAACAACATAGAAGGAGTTATGAACTGAAAAAAAAGAAAAGCAGCCCTTCCTTTCTTGATAATGGTATTACGATTCTGGCATTCAGATCCAAGCTTCCCCAAAGTTTTTAAGCAATGTATGCTTTTTGTGTGTTTGTGATTAAAATATGATGTACCTTAAAAGCCATTCCAGCCTCTTGTGATGTGGTCATAAAAATTATTTCAGCATTAAATACCTCATTCCCATCATGTCAGCTTTGAGACCACTGCTAGATGAATCACTGAAGAAATGAAGAGCTTAGCAAAATATTTTTCTTTCTGATTACAGAGCCAAGGCTTATTCGATTAAAGGATAAAGGTAAATTGATCAAATATGTGGACATTTGGAGTTTATTTGTATCGCTGCTCAGCAAATTTTGAAATGCAGCGATCTGATTAGATTTCCTCCCCATGGTTCCCTGGGCAAGAGGGGGTGCAGATGGGAAAGAGCCGATGGCCTGGCCATGTGGTGGGTGAATGACTGGCCACTATCCATTTCTAGCTTTCCCAAAGCTGCTCCGGTCTTAGGAGCTCATGCTGGCATCAGGAAAGCCCCCACCTTGAATGGCACCAGCCATTCCACTGACAAGCTGACCTGGAAGCTTTCTCAGAGTTGGTAACAAAACGCTTGGCTTTGCAAACTCAACTTGCACAGCCCATTTCCCCTTAACATGCCTCCTTTCACTTGGGGTCCCTGCAGCCTGTCCCTCTTTCCCACTTCTGCCTCCTGAGCTGTCCTGTCACCCAGGTAGCTGAGGTTTCAGGAAATTGAGACGAGACTGAGAAAAAGCTGGGGGATGTGGGAGCCAGAAAAGGCACCATCGGTTTTCATTTCAGCTGTGTCGTTCATTCTACCCCCAGCTGGCTTCCAGAGGCTTCTGTGGCTGGTGAAGTGGCCAGCGGCTTCCCTTCTCCAAAATCTCAATATTCGTTAAACTTTATTGTTTTGAAATCTTACTAATCACAACAATAAGAAATAGTAAAAACAATTAGGCATGTCTTTGTGTCCAGAGCTCATCAAGGCCTTACATTCCTTGCCTTGATTCCCCATAATCACCTGCGAGATGTGTGTCGTTATTCTCTCAGATACAGAGTCACCGAGGTTCAGCAAGTTTGGGTGAACCTCGGTGACTCTGCACAGGCAGCAGCCCTTGGATTTGACCCATGCATTTTGACTCTGGGCCCTGAGTATGTAATCATTGCTTTAAATTGCTGCCCACATATGACACTGTAATATTTTGTTGGTAAAACTCAGATGATACAAACATGTGGAATGTGGGAAGTTGAAGGTGCATTCCCCACCTCCTCCAATGCCTACTTTCCAGAACATTCCAGCCTGCATAGCTGGGCCCCATGTTCTCTTCTGACAGCCTTTACTGGACAATGAGCCTGTGAAGGCCACCCAGATTTTATAAGGAGCCAGGCTATAAGGGGGCAGGTGATCTTCCCCCTGGCATACAGCATGCTCTGTCCCAATGGCCAGCCGACCTCTAAGCTGGTGTAAGCTCCTGGGGACAAGCACAGGGATCCTCAAATATAATACAGTGCTAAAGAGCATAGGCCTTGGGGTGAGTCCCCTCATGTGTGAATCTGCCTCTTGGTCCACTTTCCTACTCTCAGAGCCCCAGTTCATCTATAAATTGGGGTTGATGGTGCCCATCCCTCCAGGATGTTTGGAGATAGAATAGCCGAGTGCAAAGTGCCTAGCTCAGAGCAGGTGATCAGTAAGGACTGGAGTCAGGTGCAAGAGTAGGAAGGGTGCATAGGTCAGCCCGGATGGATGTGGGAAGGGCTTGGTGTGACCAACTTTTTAAGCCTTGGGAATGAGGCTTTCTTCTACTTCCCTCACTTCAGGCACCCAGCAGAGTGTTCTGCCCACAGAAGGCACATCTGAAACACTTGCTGACTTGTCACAACCAAGTGATGGAGGGGTCTGGGACTAGCTCTAAGAAGTTGAGACTTGGGACAACCCAGGAAAACACTATGAGATATCCTGAAAATATTTATCAGTAGAGTGGATAACCACTACCAGAGGAAATTCCTTGTTGGTATGAACAACAAGGTACAGAGGAGGACTTTTCTGAGGATTCTCTTTTGCAAATGGTTTGCAAACAAAAGAAGGGGTGGTAGATGGATGCAGTGGGGCCATGGGCAAAAATGTCAGGTTGATGACTGAAGAGGCCAAACCACTTACAAAAATAGCAATATTTCTTGCACAATCAACCTCTGAAAATATATCAGTAAGCACGAGGCAGTTTTCACAGCCAGAGACACAGCGGAAGCTGCTCGTCTCATTAAGTGACCCAGTGCTACCCAGGCTAATGTGAGCAAAGAAGCTTGTGGCCTGCCCCCAAGTCAGCCCTGAGAGGGAGCCCAAAGTGAATGAAAACTCCTTCAGTTCCCCCATCTGAAGGATGTGGCAGGCCAAGAGCCAGAACGTATTATTAAACTGGAATGCTGCAGTCTCTAAATTTAACGAGCTGAAGTTCTCTATAAAAGTACCATCCTATTCACACTTTTGTATTAAAGAATTCGCCATTTAGTGGAGCTGATTATGGGCAGGACACCATGTCCTTGGCGGGGCTCCTTCTGTACAGTACGCCGCCCATCCCAGCTAGGGCCGTCCACGGTACACATTGGCTTGAGGGCAACAGGCAGGCAGGCCAATTAGGGATTGTCACAGACCTGACCCCTCTTTGAGGCATCACTGCGAATGTCCTTGGAACTCTGAAGCAGGACAAGAGAGGACAAAGTGCCCAGAATGGGGGAGAGAAGGAGAAAAAGTTTGAATTAGGATGTGAGGGAAATAGTGTTTGTAGTCGAACCACATGTGGGGGCTGGTTTAAAGTCCACACACCTTCCTAACTCCGGGAAACGAACTAGGGGTGGTAGAAAGGGAGGTAGGTGGGGGGTGGGCGTGACTGGGTGATGAGCACTGAGGGGGGCACTTGATGGAATGAGCACTAGGTGTTATTCTATATGTTGGCAAATTGAACACCAATAAAAAACAATTTATTTTAAAAAAAAAGTCCACACACCTATGGCTCTGTGCACCAGGACAGATACTTGCTGACGCCAGTGTTAGCCAAGAACTCAAGTCACATAAACACCTCCATGCTTGACTTCACTTTAATATGAAAATTTTTTCTTCCTCTGCTTTTTGATAAACAGAGAGATGGGTTCCACTTTGATGAATCCATAGTGGAAATTGGAATGATGAAAGACAGCCTAGTATTACACAGTCTAATCCTATTTTAAGCATATGCAATACACCGTCACACACATTTCAAAAATCTAGAAGGATTATATCAAAGTGCTAACAATGGGCACCTCTACATGGAAAAATTCGACATTTTTTAAGTGCACGTTCTTTTATTTCTTTTCTATTTTTACCAAAAGACTTTTTGTAACCATGAACTGCTCTTGTAATTGGAAAATAGTTTTTTAACTTATAAACTTGAAAAGCTGATCTATGAAACTGACTGAACTATTTATTCTTCCAAAATGTGTGAAGGGCAGGGGATGATTGATGCCAAGGGTGGAGGTTAAGGCAATGTACTCAATCACTGAGGGAAATGCAAAACCTTCTGGGAATGGTTCCTTTTAACTGTTCGGTGTGCTGATCCAATGTTTGACAATGTCACACACTTAGTAGCCCCCCCTCTCCATGCCACAACATTTTTTTCTGATGTATAAACTGAATTTGACATAGCCTTCCACTCGGCTCGCCTGGAAACGATCTTTAAAAAAGAAATTGATGGCATAGTGTTCATTATTTTACCAAGCGATCAAAGCCATAATATCAACTGCAGGTAAACTGTGTTTAACATATGGTACATGCTGCATGAATGAGTGGATGAATGGATGAAGAAACCAAGACAACAAAAGACATAGTCCTTGCCCTGAATGAATTCACAACTTAACTGAAGTCTTAGAATCAAGTTCATGAAATAACCAAAGGACGGAATAAGAAAGGAGAGTGTCAGTAGGACATATGGAGAAAGAGTCAGTATTTATCAAATGCTGAGGGTACATGGGGATAAATCTTTCCCATGTGGGACCCCATTTCATCCTTCAACCACATGCTATGGAGGAAGGTCATACTTTCTCCATTGACCACTGAGGAGCCAGTGTTCAGAGAACTGCATTCATTCCTAAAGATGCCACAGCCGAGCCAGGAAAGAAACTTAGGGTCTCTAGACCCCAAATCACTGTTGGATCTGCCCTAACCCAATGCCCCCTCCACACATGGAGAAAGCCCAAGGGGCAGAACCTGGGGAGATGCTCCTGTGCTGGGGGAGCTCCCTGGTCCTTGGAATCTATCCATCTGGCTTCCACATGCACACTTGAGCCTTCTCAGTCCTCACCCCTGACTATGCAGCCCAGCTCATGTCATGCCTCACATACACACCTGTGTAGGTGCTGTCGGTCCCCTGTCCTGTGGTCACAGCTCCCTCTGGGGACCCAGGAGTTCCATTGTATCTGACACTCTGCTACATCTCTCCCTCATCCTCTTTTGGCTGCTTTCTGCTCCACAATTCAGCAGCTCCCTCCTGTTGTGCTTCCTTGGAGGGTTAAAGGAAATAAATGCCTTGAAGCCCTGAGCACAATGTCTGGGACATGACAGGCTTTCAGTAAGTGTGAGGGCTTGTGATCGCATGACATGACATCACACAATGGTGAAAGACTTGAGCCCTAGAGTCACCTGCACCAGAACCCAAATGTTTGCTCTAACATTTGACCAGCCTCTCCCTCCATTGTCTGAGTAGCTTTTAACCTTGAGTAAGTCACCATACCTGAGCCTCAGTTTCCTTATCTGGAAAATAGGGATAATGATAACACTTTTCTTAGAGAATGGTTGGAAAATTGAGAAAATATATGTGACACACTTAGCATAATGCCAGTCACAGAGTAAAGGATGGATAAACAATATCATCCAAGGGCCGCCTGGTGGCTCAGTCGGTTAACCGTCTGACTTTGGCTCAGGTCATGATCCTGGGGTCTCGGGATCGAGCCCTGTGTCAGCTCCATGCTCAGCAGAAGTCTGCTTCTCCCTCTGCGCTTCCCTCTGCTCATGCTATCCCTCTCTCTCAAAAAAAAAAATAAATTTATTAAAACAACAACAGCATCATTAATGGCATTAATAATTGTATAGTTGCCTTGGTTACAGAACTGTCTGGAAAATTGCAGGTCCTGGGCCCTGTGACTTAGCAAAGACCCTTGTGAGTAGTCCTGTCAATCATAGGCTTACGTAACGCGATAAGCAATAGCTAGACTTGTAGAACTCAAGATGAAAAACATTGAGCAGATTCAGCACATTGGAACACAGAGGGGAAAAGATAGAACAGCAGGAGAGGGCATGGTGGCCTGTGGGGCAAGATACAGTCAGACATTGGAGTTTCTGGCAGAAGTTTTCTAGAAAAAACAAAAAACATAAAAAAACGATGCTTCATTTCATTCATCCTTTCATTCATTCAGTAAACATATACTACAGGTTGTTTGGAATCCAAAGATAAGTAAGACAGTTCTTGCAACGTTCCACCTACCTAGGGACCTATTTTCCTAATGAGATCACCTAATAGCATGGAAAACGGACCACCTTGCTCCACCCGGGGCACAGAGACACAGGCATCCGATATTGAAAGGCTAAAGCATACATTTGAAATGTTCTGATTTTCAAAACTTGATAAATGCATTCCTATGACTTGTAAGGCTTTGTCCCACCTGGCTTTGTGCACAGAATCGTCAAAGTTTCCAGCTAGTTGCAGGGTAAGTTCCAAGCATTAAGGAGATTCCAGCAGCAGGATCTCCTGTGACTGAGTCCTCACATCCCCAGATAGCTCCATCTCTGACTGGCTATAGAACATTCTGTGCATGTGATGACTTCCCCTTTACTTGTGACTGACTGACTAGGAAACTCTCTTCTCCCCAAGCCTTTTGGTCCTCAGTAAATATTTATAGATCATTAAATGGTGGCTCCTGGAAGGTGGGACAGATGGCTGGAAAGCTCACCAGCAGGATTAGTAGATCTGAGGTCGCCAGCTTTTTTCTGCTCCTCACTTGCTTTTGAAAGTAACATTACCCCACTCTCTTGGCTTAACAACATGGCAGCCATTGTGTTCTTGATGAGAGGTCCTGGGATCTGCCATGATGCTTTTAGAAGGTCTACACCCTAAGTTCAAGCGTGAGGGCTGGGGACCCTGGCCCATCCTGCCTCAGCTCTCTGGCTGGGGGCTTTCTGTGTTGAGGAGAGTCCACACGGAGTGTGCTAAATGATGGAGTCCCAGCTTTGTCCATGCCTGGCTTCTTGTGAGATTGTCATTGTCACATTTTGGGTTAGAAAGACATAGCAGAAGATGAGGAGGAGCCAAGAAACAAAGCAAGTCCCGCCCTGAATGTGGTTCAGGTCCCAAAGGGCACGAGAGGTCGGAGAGAAGTGTCCTAGAATCAAGGTTGGTGTCCCTCCCAGACCCCTACCTCTTCTCCTCCCCTGCTGGAAGGAAGGCTGTCTCCTCCTCCAGAGAGGACCAGGAGATGCCAGCAGGGACAGGGGTGGCCTGGAGGAGGCCCAGAGCACAAACCGAGACTGCAGGGCATAACTGGAAGTCTTTCTCCAGGGCTCCCAGGGACCAGGCTGAAGCCCAGCTCCAGCCAGGGTGAATCCTTGCTTCGCTTCCCCCACTGCCCTCTCCTGCTCTTCCCTCATCCCCTCCTCCCCACAGCACTCCCTCAATGAGTCATTTGCACAAGAATCCCCACCTCAGGCTGTGTGGCTGCTAGAGGACCTTCACTGTCACAGGCACCAAATCCAGAGTCAAAGTGGAAGCTACATTTTTAGGAAAATAATTTAGTTGCAAGGCTACACGTGTGCATGGAGTAAGAATTGTCCAAGAAGGAGGTTTGCTAGCGCTCTCCCTGACCTTACTGACCGCGGCACCACGAGCCACACTTCTCAGGCACAGGCTCAAAGGCCAGTGTGAGGCCTGTCTGTACTCCTCTGATAAAACTTTGAAGTTGGATTTGAACAAAAAGAGAAACAAATGATAAGGCAGTGACTGTTGCATCATCCAAAACAAAACAAACTGCTCTGTGCATTCTAGTGTATTTCTTTCAGGATTTTTATTGCATGAAATTATAATTACATTGCATATATAACTCAGTGGTCTGATTTTTCACTTAATACCAATGTAACTGTTGTTCCTCAGTTATTGAAATGTCTTAAGCTTCCTGTGTCAGTAGCTGCACAATATTTTAGCATCGATGCACCTCGTGGTCAGCTTACCTACAGAAGGCCTCAGTGCTGGCCAATCACAGAGAGCTTGGGCTGTATTTTGGATTACAGCTTTAGGATAGATTCCCATAAGTGAATAATTGGTCCTAAGGGTTCACGTACTCACCGTTTCACCAACAATGTGTGTATTTATCACTCCTACTTCTCAACCTACGTGTGATTTAAAATCGCTTCTCTTGTTGTCATGACAAAAATAACATTTCAGTGTCATTTTAATTCACATTTCATCATCGGCGTATAACACCAGGCATTTCCCCACGTTATGCTTGCCAATTGCCTACCTCCTTTTGTCAATGTTAATATAGGTCCTTTGGCCATCTAGCTTTTAGGACTTCACATTCTTCTGATCGGTATATATGAACTCTTCACACTTCTGAGATACTGACATATTCTTGCCATATGTCTTCCATATATTTGCTCCTATTTCTCTTGCTGTTGGTTTTTCTAGTGTTTTCTTTACATACACAGGCATATTGTATTTTTGTTCACTCAAATCTATTCACATTTTCCTTTGTGATTTATTGCTATTATTTTTAAACTTAGTAACTTAGTCACAAAACCATTTTGGCTTTTAAAAGACTATAAACACTAAAATGTTAACAGATGTTGGTTTTCTCAGAATTAAAGCCCGTTTGGTTTTTCTGTTTTCTCTCTTTTTTCTTATGTTTTCTAAGTGTTCTGTAATGAATTAATTTTCTGTAACAAGGGAACATTTTCATCTATTTCCTACATTTTTTTAACATTAAGCTTATTTTAGAGAGAGATGAATCTTTTGAACCTTCCAGGGATTGTTGGCAATGTTTAAATTAGCAATTGCTATATGACAAATCAGCCTAAAACCCAGTGGCTTAAAACAACATCAATTCTTATTGTAATTTCTGTGTCTGTGGGTCATCTGGGGGCAGAGATATTAGCTGGGCTCTTGCAGGTGTCTGCAGGTGGACTATGGGCTCAGGGATGCAAAGTCTGCCGGGAGCTATAAGCTGGGGCAGCCCAGCTTCACAGGCCCTTCTAGGGACCCACCTGCTAGCTCAGGCATGTTCTTCATATGGCCAGCGTAGAAACTGATGAGGGCCCTTTAAACACAAGGCCCCTTGAGACCTAGGCACACCCTCATCTCTCCCTCATTCTTTTAACTGAAGCAAAGTCCCATGGAATAGGAAGTTTACCTTTGCTTTTATGGGAAGAATTCCGAAGTCATATGATGGAAGAGTAGAATTGGGTTTGATAATGCAGTCAGTCTACTGCAGGCAAGAATAGATTGTTTTTACCTATATTTACAAAGTGATATCTATTTATATCTGGTATGGCTCATCAATAAAAAAAAATTGTGAGGGTTTTTTTTTTTATTATTACAAATGGTCCAATACAGATTAATGTAGGATCTTCCCTGAATATTTCACAAAGGGCAACACCCAGTTCCTGACCAATCAGTCAAAGAAGTAAAGTAATAAAGCAAGCGATCTGTGGCATTGACATTAGGCTCCAAAGAACTTGGAAAAGGCGTGAGATGAAAGAGCAGGCTGGTGGGCGGGGGGTATCTCAAAATGCCCCATATATGGATAAGCAGCCACTGGGGCATCCTGGCATAGAAACAAATGGGCCCCAGGGAGAGGCTTTCTTTTGTGCCTTCAGACTGTGAGCAGCCGTCAAGGGCCGCGGGCTCTGATCACAGCAAATAAATGGAAGCAGACAGGTGCAGTGACAAAAGCAATTCCTCCGAGAGGCTCATTGGCACTGATGTCAGATATCTGAGATGGCAGGTGTGCAAGGACAAAGGGAAGCTACGCAGGAAGCTCTGGGCTGGGCCCCTCCGCCTGTCCCCATCACCCGTGACCCAGTTAGGGGCCAGCGACATTGGCTCTCTGGCCCCCATGGGGACCTGCTGGCCAGGAGACTGTCGGAAGAGCAGCAAGGACGGCGGCATTACAGTTCCTGCACGTTCACAAGGCATGGCGTAGTTGCTAAAGGCCTCGCAGACACTCCATTCCACGTCAACCTCACAACAACCCTCAAAGAAGGAGTACGTGTATTCCCTTTTATGCTGAAAGACACAAACGCTCAGGAAGGTCACAGATGTTAAAGTGCCATAAGCCAGACAGAGAAAACAGTTTGGGTCACAATAGTTTAAGCTCTCCGCCTTTCCGGGGTGATCCAAGCATCCCCCTCTAGCAAGTGGACTCAGGCCTGTGAAGTAGGATGACACTGGGGGGCAGAGGGGCCTCCCCAGAGAGCCCTGAGCCCTTGACACTCGTCTTCTGAAGGGAGCAGGTGGAGACCCAGGCACAGGGTAGAGGGTTGAGAGGAAAAAACTGACCTGATTTCAAGGCCTGACCATTCTCTTCCCTCCTCTTCAAAGTGCCCGGCTCAGAGCTGAGGTCAAAGGTCTAATCATATTTCTTGCTGATCCTTTCAGAGCACTAATGGGCTACTTGAAGAGCTCCCTTGCTAAAAGCCCTACTGCTTTTAGAAAGGGGAGCTTTTAAAAAAGAACAGTTTGTTAAGTGGGCACTCTGGAATTCTCCATTTATACGAAAAGGGTGTTTGATACTCAAGAGGGTATTTGTCACTGGGGGGAAAGGTTAAGTCAATTATTTTGTCTGGAGATGAAAAAGATAGAGAGTCGGCTTAATAACAGGCTCCAGGTCTACCAGGGGCTGTTCTGGGAATGGTGACCACCTGTCTGTCCTCTCAGCCGCAGAAGAAGAATTGGGCTTCTGTTGGGGAAAGCAGATCTAAGTGAGGCCGAGAAGGGACCCCTGGCCCTCAGCCCTGACGCCTCCCGGTTCCGCCCTAGCAGCCCTTCTCCTCCCTGACGGCGGCTCACGTGGCATCCACTTAGGGCTGATGATCCCCAGAGGCTTTTCTTTGGCTTCAGGACTGAGATTTGCTGCCCTGAGATCAGACTGGGAGGGCGGAACCCAGGAGGTGCGGAGCCCCACAGGCAGGTGCTTCACGGCCCCGCACCTGGTCCCGCATCTGCGCCCTCAGCTCCGGATGCCCGTGCTGCTGGCCTATGGCAGAGTCGTGAGGTGCACCGAGATGATGCATGTGAGCCTACGCTGCAAACCACACGGCGCTGAGCAAATGGAAGACATTATTTTTCCTGGAATAAATGCTGATTATTTTTCAAGTCTAGTGTGCACTAAAATTTTTCTTCCTGCTTTGGAGAAAGTTGCCAGATGGCTTTGAACCCAACCTTGAAATGATGTGCCAGTTATTTTCTTTTAGGTCTCAAGCCTTTCTCGGCATGCTGCTCCTTGAGCAAGCCCTGCTTTGCTCCTGCTACCAGCTGCTTACAGAACTGTGTCCTTGAGGATGAAGGGGCCCTTGCAGAGCATCATCTACACCAGCTTCCAGTCCACGTTGGTTTCCCTTTTATAAGCGTTGGTTCTGGTTCTCCTTGAATGCCTCTGGGGATGGGGAAGCTCACTCTTTCTTTTTTTTTTTTTTTTTAAACATTTTTTTAAATTTATTTATGATAGTCATACAGAGAGAGAGAGAGAGAGAGAGGCAGAGACACAACAGGCAGAGGGAGAAGCAGGCTCCATGCACCGGGAGCCTGATGTGGGATTCGATCCCGGGTCTCCAGGATCGCGCCCTGGGCCAAAGGCAGGCGCCAAACCGCTGCGCCACCCAGGGATCCCCATCACTCTTTCATTTTTAAAGCTATTTCACCTTTCAAAACTTCAGATAGTGATGCATTTTTCCTTGCATGAAGCCCAAATCAATTTCCCTGGAGCAGAGGGAATAGCTATAGGTCGGATAAGATGGATGATATGGGCCTCAGAGACAAGGAGTCATGGAAGTTGGTGGTTCGCTGGAGAAGACATGCCCTTCCAGAGCAGGTGGCTGCTGCTTCACACTTATAGATGGCAGCCCTGAATGTGGGCCCAGTCTACCCAGATCCAGGGCTTTGGTTGGCGCTGGGGTAGCTTAACTCATGTGGAATGCCTCGTGTCATCCTTGAAAGGAGGCTGTGCTTTATTTTGTGAAATACCAAAATTAGAAATTGAAATTGAATCATTAAAAAAAAATGAATAACCTTTTAGTTTTGAGAAAGAGAAGAAACAGGAGCCACTTCCGTCTACAGAGTACCTCTCCCTCACCACAAATGCAGACCTCAGGGTGGCGGCCCAGGTTACTCTCTCAAAAGATGGTATTTTCAAATCCATTCAGTTTTTTTAAGAGACAATAGAACTCTTCATTTGCATGCAAAATTCCAAGGTTTCAAAGTTAGCTTTATGTCAAATATTTTATTAAGACTGTATTAGCCAAACAAAACACTCTCTGGGAAGTGAATATGGCCCACAGACCACCGGTCTGCAATCTCCGCTGCCCTAGATCTGCTGCCTCGGTCTTGGTTCTCCTCTTGAGCACCAAATGGAAACAATCCATTCTCTGCTCTGTAAGAGGGGCCTCAGAGATTTGAAGACATCTGTGTATCTTCTCTGGTATTTTCATCACCAGGGTAACGATCATTAGCAACGTTTTATTTCCTTGTTTTTCAAAACTTTCAGTCTTGTCACCATGTCCTCAGGCTTAGGACCCTTCAAAGTAGACTATTAGAAGACAGGCACTCATCTGCTCACATCTATATTTGCAAGGCATAGCTACCACATTTATGGAAGAGATCCCTTGCTAAGGACCAGATTCAAATCATATGATTCAGTTATTTTGTTAGCCTTAAATTACCCATTCTTGATATATTCTTTAGAGGGGAAGGAGTCTCTAGACATATACCTTCAGGGTTTAATTTGCTTACGATGTCATTGAAGACATAGCAGCAACATTAGTTGAGCAACTGATTTTTTTTTTTTTTTTTAATGAGGATTCGAGGCTGTTAGAGCTAAGAACTTGCACATCTTGTTAGCCCAAAGGTGGCAAGTCAGTTTCACATGAAGGGCCAGCTCACATGGGAGGGATGTGTTGAGAAAGAGTCTAGAGAAAGTAAACCAGGGAAAGGCGAGAGGAAAAGTTCTATATGGGTGTCACCTACTTGCCCTTCCTGATATTTTACAGGTAAGGAGACTGAGGTCAAGAGCAATATTTTGACAGTTAAACTGAAGCCAAACTCAGGCTGGGGCCTATATTTCCTGAATTCTCAGATCTCTACCTCCTGATCTGAGATTTCTTGGCTTTGTTCATGGAACCCTCCAGGTGCTCTCCAAAGAGGTGGCTCTGGGGTATCTTAGAGAGGCTGGTTCATTTGGGTACCTAAACTCTCTTCCACACTTTGACCAACAAAGAATTCCTTCTCCCCTTCCTCTTCTTCTTTAGAGCTTTTGTTTAAGAAATTGTTTGAAAGGAAAGGGCTCAGGCAGCCCAAGTGGCTCAGCGTTTTAGCACCGCCTTCAGCCCAGGGCCTGATCCTGGAGACCCAGGATCAAGTCCCATGTCAGGCTCCCTGCATGGAGCCTGCTTCTCCCTCTGCCTGTGTCTCTGCCTCTCTTCCTCTCTCTCTCTCTCTCATGAATAAATAAATAAAATCTTTAAAAAAAAAAAAAGAAAGGAAAAGGCTCATTGGTTAAAAAAACATTAGAGGATCAGTGTATTTTGCTCTACTGTTTTCCATATTTTGTAATTGACTGATGAGTTCATTAATCAACTGATTCAGTTGTCTTTTATTTAGCAATTACTATTTGGAAATCACTTTTGTGGACCCTGTTTGGAATTAAAGAAAGGGGTCCCCTCTCAAAGAGTATACAACTTTCTTGGAGGCCAGACATATGAATAACCATTTATTTTGTAAAATAATGTGTAATTGCATTGAGGGATCACAGAAGAAGGAGTTATATCTTGGCTGCTGGGAATCAAGGATGCTTCATGGAGGAGGCAACCTTTGAACTTAGCCTTGAAGGATGAGCAGCATCTATGTTGATTGTGTGTCTCCTGATTCAGAGCCCATTGGAATGATACTGCAATGTGAAACCATTGTCTGAAGAAAGAAAAGTACAAAGGTAGTAAAAGTGCATGGTAAGAGAGGGTGATGGCATTACTACACTGGAGTTTAAGGAATCTGAGGACTCCCTTGACTCATAAGGTGGTGTTTTCTGATGCCTATCACATGCCCTAGATGAATTTGCCCTTATGAAACATCAATTCAATGGACCTGTATTCTGAATTGATTTAGTAACTTAAAACTACCAAGCACTACCAGGTTGGGTAATAGATCTTATCTTGTTAACAGGAATTCTTACAATATACAGCAAAGTTTCACAAACAAAATGGTTGGAAATTGGAATAAAAGCTGTAGCACATGCTCTTGGTTGGTGGCCCCAAAGACCCCTTCCCTAACCACTTCATTTAAAGCAGCAGCAAAAGGCAAATAGCCCCTTTACCAGCCACTGTTGCAGTTATGGTTGACAACATGACCTCATTCTGGCAAATGACACAGGAAGAAAAGTTGGCTAGAAGTTTCAAAATGAGTTAGAACCATAAAGTCTAGTTCTTTGACTCTTTCCCCGCTGGCGTGATAATATAAAGCCTGGTGCAACAGTGAACATCTAGTAGCCCAGAGGCAAAAGCTAAAGATGAAAAACAAAGAACCAAGGACTTAGAGTAAAAGCTTAGGAATTGTTTGACACTTTAAAGTCTTCTCTGAACAGCAGTCCAGAACCTATCTACCATTAGACATTTCATTGTGTAAGAAAATGATATCTTATTTGTTTCGGTCATGTATGCATCAGGCTGGACTAACTGCTATAAAAATAAAATCTCAATTCTCAGTGTCTTAACACAATACTTGTCAATGTCTTGCTCAGGCTTTTCTTAGGTGGGTGCTGTTCTAAGGAAATTGTTCTTTCCTTAGTGATTCAGGGATCCAGGCTCCTTACAGCTTGGGATGCTGCCATCTTGAGCTTGCGATCTCCAAGACCATCGCTGCAGGAGGTGAGATGTGGGTGAAGCTTTCTTAACCTTCTTGGCTGGGAAGTGACACACCTCATTTCAATTCATATTCTAATGGTTTGTCATCAGAAATATGGTTCTACTTCAATGAAAGGCAATTGAGAAATGGAGTCCCTGCCTGGAAAGCTGCCTCCCAACTCTGCTACAGAAGGGGAACCCAAAGCTTTAATGGTATCTAACTCCCTCTGCCATAATCACTCTTAGTAGATTTTCTATCCATCACATTCAAAGGCATTTTTGATGTAATAGCAGAATTCAGCATTTACTGCATGTACTCAGGCAATACTTATATATTCAGGGCATTGGACTTGGAATCAAGTGGCCTTCCTAATAGATGGAAGTCCCTTTCCTTACTCTTTTATTAGGAAGGTGAGAGTTATACAGGAACCAGTCATCTGGAATTATCAGCAATCTTTTAAGAAATACGTGCATCTAACATGGGATATCAGTAACAATATGGGAGTTGAGTGAATTCAAAGGAAGGGGAATTTCAATATGAACAATTCTCCAGGGAATATTTCTTGGGCAGAGCCCACTGGAAAAAGAAGGGCAATATCTTGCATTTTCTGTGAGACTCTGCTCCTTTAAAACAAATGTATTCATCCCCTATAATTATTTATCCCATAAACATTATTGTTCATTCCATAAGAAGCATGGTATGGGTGGCAGTACTAAGATTATAGATACTAAGTGAGTAAGATATAATCCCTGCTCTTGAAACACTCAAAGTATATGATGAGAGACACATAAACCAAGAATTTCCTCTGCTTGCCAAAACCAGGGGCACTTAGAGGGAGAAACAAGGGGTGGAGTGGAGGAAGGCATCAAAAAAGGAGAGAACTGGGATCCCTGGGTGGCGCAGCGGTTTGGCGCCTGCCTTTGGCCCAGGGCGCGATCCTGGAGACCCGGGATCGAGTCCCACGTCGGGCTCCCTGCATGGAGCCTGCTTCTCCCTCTGCCTGTGTCTCTGCCTCATTCTCTCTCTCTCTGACTATCACAAATAAATTAAAAAAAAAAAAAGAAGAAAAAAAAAAAAAAAGGAGAGAACTTGGTAAGCAGAGCCTTGGAGGAAGTTTAGGAAATTTTCAGTGATGGAAGAAGGGAAGGAATTTCGGGCAAAGCAAATGGCATTACCAAAGGCACAGAGCTATGCAGATTCATGGTAAACTCAGAGAGTAATGAGTACTCGGCATTGGATGTGTATGGGGGAGAGAGGGATGGTGGGAGATAGCATTTGAAAAGCAGGCTGGGCCATATGATGAAACACCTTAAATGTATTCAAGCTGCAAATTTCAGCTATAAGTTAGAAAACACCTGAGGAGGGCTTTTGGGTAACTTGGACAAGAGGGTTTGAGCAAGGCAACGTCAGAGTTGATTCAGCAGCTCAGGGAGGGTCACTAATGTGTTCACATTATTTTGGATTTTTTTTTGCTCAGAACACCAGTGACTTTTCCTAGAGTGATCAACTGTCCCAGTTATCCTGGCACTGAGGGGTTTCTCGGGATTTGTGACTTTTAGTGCTGAAAGAAGGAAAATCTCATGCAAATAGAGATTTTAGTGATCTTACGCCTCCCCTCTCAATCACAAGATGGTTGCCACAGTCTCAAGCATCACACCGAAAACGGGCCATCTTCTTTATACACTTCTCTCTTACCTGAAGAAAATAGTCTTTCCCTAAGTCCCCAGTAGACTTTCCTTTCTATCTCAAGAACTGGGTTATATGCCCACCCTTAGTCCAAAGAAGAATGAGATCATAGTAGATGGCATAGTAGATGGCCTAGACAATCACAGTCTGTCTCCTAGTTTGGGCACATTGTGGCCAGACCTTACATTGAATTTTACTGGTATGGAAGAGAAATGGCTTATGGGTGGTAACTCACAGTACATGCCACAAGTGCCATGCCAGAGATTTTGGAATTTATTCTGAAGGCAGTGGGATGTCACCAAAATTTATAAGCAGAAGGCAACAGGCCATCACTTATGTTTTAAACTTGGATGCAATATCAGAACTGAATTTGGAACAAGAGTGAGAGAAGAGAGATTTGATAGCAGGTTACTGCAATAATCCAGAGAGAAGATGGTAGGATTTAAATAAGGACTGGGATTACAGACATGTAAATGAAGTGATGGATTTGAAAGACGTGACAGGACATTCATCTCACATTATGTGAATGAAAACCCTGCACAGTGCACTGTGATTGTCTCCATTTGTGTATGAGACCACACTGGCACGGGTATTAGAGGTGGCAAGTCTAAGATGCTCCCAGAGGCCAAACATTACCTGCCTACCAAAAATAACTGCCACGCTCCCGGGGTGGGATTTCTCCCCTGCCCAGCTCTTGGACATGTTCCACACCAGCTGTCTTGCTCTCTTGGGGCCCCTGCATCTGTCTGGCACCAGGCTGGTGTCAGACCAGGTAGAAAGCCCTCATTCTTTGTATCTGGACAGCTTTGTAGATGATGTCTGCAGCAATATTGTGTTGATTAATCAAATCTGCCTTAGCAGACACAAGCAGTAATATGGACTTGAGAGAAAGAACATGAGGTTGGCAATATAAGTTCAAGGATTTGCCTCCCACTCCTGGGAATAATTTTGCACTATTGTATGCATGGTTTGCAAGTGAAATCAACTAATCTCCCAAAGACCTCTGATACTGGAAAATTAACCCATGGGTAGTCCAGGGTGATGCATTCTCCATGAGTCATGAGGAGGGCTATAAGGGAACTATTTGGTGAATGGTGGCTTTGGTGACATTGCTCAATGAAAAGAGCTATTGGGACAAGACAATACTATGTCTGTGTCACAGCACCCTGTTACTTTCCCTGTAGGTCTTAGCTCATATGGCAATTAGACATTCATAATTGTGATTTTTAACTTTTTGTTCCCTTACCCACAGAGGGGGTAAAGGTGATATCTTGTCTGCTTACCACTCTATTTCCAGAGACTAGCAGAGTAGGTGACATATAGTATACACTCAATAGATATTTGTTGGATTAATTTTTAATTAATTTAATTTAATTAATTTAATTAATTTTAAGTAATTTAATTAAATGACTACTCTGTGTCAGTTACCACATCAGCTCTTTGAAACCTTCCCAAATCCCCATAACATAGACATAGAAAATGAAATTATTGGGGCATCTCCGTGGCTCAGTGGTTGAATGTCTGCCTTTGGCTCAGGGCACGATCCTGGGGTCCTGGGATCGAGTCCCACATCAGGCTCCCCGCAGGGAGCCTGCTTCCCCCTCTGCCTGTGTCTCTGCCTTTCTCTGTGTGTCTCTCATTAATAAATAAAGAATCTTAAGGAAAAAAAGAAAATGAAATTATTTTTACTTTATAGACAATAAAACTGAGAATCAGAGCTGTAGAGTGAGTTAACTATGGTCATACATTTAGTGAATGGGACAGCTGGGACTTGAACCTGAGTCTGCCCTCAGATCCTATGCTCTTTTTTCTCTGAATGCTGTTTGGATTTTCATTTGATGTGATGACATTTCTCAATGCAGAGAAACTCAGTGTTGGTTTAGGTCTACCCCACACTCTAGAGATGAGAGGCTCTAGGCCCAGAGAGGGAGGCCAAGGATCTTGTCCAGGTCAAATCCATGCTCAAGGTAAGGCCCAAGTAGCCCAGCATTGTTTTCAACCAAACTTTGAAGTTCCTTTAAGATAAAGCAGGAAGTAATTCAGAAAGAGCCAGAGCTTGTGCATTGGATTTGTCCTATCTCTACAGCATTGCTGGATGTCTGCATAGCAGAAAGGCATGAAAAATCTTATCCAATATGAGTTTCAAAATCTACACGGTGGTTTTCTGGTACTCAGCTTTCACTGCATAGCCTGCCTTCTGAATGAAGGGAAGGCAAGCCTCAGGCTTTTGGAAAGGGACTGCAAGTTTGTTGCTGAAAACTTTCAGGTTTGGATGCGATCTAGGCTCTGGTAAAGTACTTAAGCTAATAAAGGTCTAACGCTTCTTCCAGACTCCTTACAAGCTCCTTGCCGGCTCAGCGTGCACAAACCCACAAGAGAACGCTGTGTCCATGGCCTGGACAGCCCCGTACACGTGATTCTGGCGGGCACACTGTACCAAGGCCAGAACCCTTTGCACTGCCCACCCCTGCCCTATCCTGCCACTTTCTACCCCCACATACGCTACCGAAGTCTCTTCTTCAGAAATTCATTTCTGTGTCCCTGTGCGTCAACCTGGGAAGTATATTACCTGCATGAGGTTAAACTTGCCATTCAGCTGAAAGCATTGAGAAAACCTCAGGTTTAATTCGCTATTTGCTCATTTTCTACATCCAGAGGAGCTGGGCTCCTTTTCCATGCCAGGGGCTGTGCTAGGTCCCCTGTGCCAGACACATGTGAAGAACACTTGGCTCCTGCCTGTGGGGCCCTTGCCATCAAGTTGGGGAAGGAGTCACATCATTGACCTGGTGAGGTCTTGTGTCATTTCTTTGTAACTTACTGGGCCTTGTCTTTCTCTGTGGTATTGTCCTGGTGTTGTCCTCTGGTAAAAAAAGAAAGATGACTTCCCCAATCCACACATGACAACCCCCAGGGGACGAGAAATTATCTTTCTCAGTAGCTCTCCCTTATAAACAACAACTTCCTTTTCCAGAAGTCTGAGCAAAATATTCCCTTGGTCTCAATGGCCCGACTTGAGACATACGTCCATTTCAGCCAATCCCAGAAGCTGAGAGAGAGCATAGGATGATTGACACAGACTTAATTTCCTTTAAAAAGGAAGTTTTCCTTGCAACCCAAAAGGGCAGAACTTGCTAGTGAAAGCGATTTCATTTTTCAATTTCTGCCAGAGCACTGTTGCTTTATTCAATTAATTCCCCACAGTCCCCATTTTCATGTCACCATCATTGTCATCATCATCATCTGGAAGGTGGATGTTTTAAATGTTTTAAACAAATGAATCACAAAGGAGAAAATCTATAACAATCGCATGATAGATTTCTTGCTAATAGATAATTCACAATTCCTCATTTCCATTCCTTTTGGACTTCATCCTAAAGGCTATGGGATGTCATCAAATATTTCTAACCAAAAGGTGATAGATTGGCTCTCATTTATTTTCCAGCGACTCACATGGGTCAAATCTGATGGGAAGCCAGAGTAATTAAGACACCCTCATGGGACAGCAGTTTAAATCTATGTGAGGCAGGTTGTCGTCAATAGGCTTGCCTACAAGACATGTGGACCAATCCAGGCTTGCAAGATGGCCTAAACATGCTGCTGTCATGGGCAATAACCCTCTCCCCAGGCCCAGCAGCCTCTGATTGCTGACCATTGGCGACTCACATAGTGCAAAGCAAGGGATGGCCACAGGTCACATCTCTGCACTAAAAGGATAGGAAACACCTCTCTTACACTCTTCAGGGCATTGGGGTTGGGATTTTTGAGTGGCCAAGTAGGGTTCAACCATGCTCATCTTGACTGGGACAGGGCAAAAGCTGTGAAGGGTACTCAGATCCTTGAGAAACTTGTCTCCTTCATGGACCTTTCCTACCCCTCAGCCAGCTCCCCACATACCCGTATCTATCAGAGTGAGCTTCTGAGTGCTATACCTACTATTGCAAAAGTTCCTCACGTGAGGACTTGCCCAATTACATTTTAGTGGCTAGACCCACTGTTGGGATAAACTTTAACCGAGCAATTATTTTGAAATGTTCAGTTTTCTAGAAATCAGTATAAGGTCCATGAAAGCTTGTGGACTGACTACTTTAAAGTACTCATCTGGGGGATCCCTGGGTGGCGCAGCGGTTTGGCGCCTGCCTTTGGCCCAGGGCGCGATCCTGGAGACCCGGGATCGAGTCCCACGTCGGGCTCCCGGGGCATGGAGCCTGCTTCTCTCTCTGCCTCTCTCTCTCTCTCTCTCTCTCTCTCTCTCTCTCTGTGACTATCCGGGCTCCCGGTGCATGGAGCCTGCTTCTCCCTCTGCCTGTGTCTCTGCCTCTCTCTCTCTCTCTCTCTCTCTGTGACTATCATAAATAAATAAAAATTAAAAAAAAAAAAATAAAGTACTCATCTGACCCAAAGAAGCATGCTGGGTGTCAGAAGAAGGCTTGAGTTTAGGTAAGTGTTCCCAACTTCTAACTTTGTGACTTTTAAGGTAAGTCACTTCTACTTTATAAGGCTTCAATTTCCTTAGCTGTGAAATGAAAACAAGACTTCTTCTCACTTCAAGAATTCAATGAGATAAAAAATCTGAAATTCATATAGGTCATGATTTTTATTCATCTGAGAGGCCCACTTTTCTCCTCTGTAAGTCTCTGTTTTCTTACTTGTGAAATGGAAATAATATAAACTGACTTACTTGCTATAGAGTCAACAAGCCAGGAAATGCAGAAGACTTTGGTGAACAAAGCCTGCTGCACTCTGAGCACTTGATTACCAGGTTGATGCTCTGAGAGGACCAATCCAAGGTATAGCCGTAGCCCAGGAGTTGGAGTTGGCAGGGATGAGGAATGTTCTTGAGAATTAATCTTATCAAGAACCCAGGTACTCTCTTTCTTCCTAAAACCAATTTCCATTGCAAAGATTCGCTGTTCAGAGCAAAATCTTAAAGGCCATGATCTTCCAGGCTTATTCAATTGCAGCTGAGGGGCCTACATGAATGGCTCCCACATGCCTCCTCTTCTCAGAGATTTCAGTCAGCTGAGGTTTGTTAATGGTGTTTTCTTTTCTGTTAATGTTTTTTTCTTTCTTAAAGAAAAATAAATAAATAAAAGAACGCAATATTTAAGAATTCAAGTCGAAGTTTCCCCTCTTTTCAAGACTTCCTGTCCATAACTGAAGCCATCTTCCTAAAATTAGCAAAGCATTCCTTTTGCCACAAAACAACAATCCCTTAAAAAAAAAAAAAAAAAGGCTATTTCCTTTTTGGATGGGGATTTATATAAGAGGATTGGACAGGGGAAAAAATGAGCTTTCATCCAGCTTCAGCAGTAGCTTTCCCATTTGTCCAAACTTGGCCTGCTATTGGGATTATACGAGATTCATTCAGGCAAGGTCTGCTCAGAGACAAAAACTGTGATCAGATGAAGCCAGATGCTTTAATCCTGTGACTCCCAAGCTTGAGTGGTCCAACACAGTCTCCTGGAAGGCTAGCTAAACCACAGACTGCTGGGTCCCAATCCCAGAATTCTGGTTGGAAGGTCTGGAATATTTGAGAGATTGCATTTCTAACAAGTCCCCCAATGATGTTGATATTGCTGGTCCAGGGACCGTATTTGGGGACCACAGCTCTGAGTTAACAGTTTTCAGTCCCCAGCAAAGTTTTGAAAGAAGAAGCCATTGTGGCCAAAATCACTGTGACTGGTGGTTGACTTCCGGTTTCCTGGTGTTGGAGGGTATAGCTACAAAATCCAGGTGTTTGCTTTCCATCCTTGTATGGCCCTCTCAGCCCAGGCAGGGTGCTCTTGAGTCACCCTCTGGCTGGTCTCCTTGTGTCCCTGTTTCTGTTATGCTCCATGGAAGGCTCAGATCTTTTCTTTCCTCTTTAGAGGCTGTGTGAGAATTGTAGGGGAAACAACACAGTTTTGGGGATCAGTCAGATGAACTTGTGTATGAAACCAGGCTCCATTGTTTGCCAGATATAGGATCCCAAGCAAGTGAAATAACTTTCCTGAGTCTGCTTACTTCTCGTCAAATATGAAAAATAGTAATGTTCTATTGTAGTGATCTACAAATCTGGCTAAGGTCCCTCTCTTCTCCCAAGTCTATTCCCTCTTGATTGTTGCTCTTCTTGGTAAATGACATCTCTACCTAACCCACTGTCCAAGGACCCATAGGAGCCATTTTGGCACCTCTCTCTCTCACACACACACTTCATATACCCAATCAACCACCATGTCCTATCTAATCTACTTTCAAAATGTACGTTGGTCCTGAATACTCCTCTCCATTTCCATTGTTGCCACCCCCTACCTGCCATCCCCACCAAACTATCATTAATCCAAACTCAACCACAAAAGATAATTTTTGATATCTTACCAGTTCCTACTTCATGTAGGCTAAAATATAAAGTCCATAGCATGGACTACAGAAGGCCTACAAAGTCTTTTGGGCCTGCCTATTACTAGATGAGCACTTTTGACTCTGAGGTGAACCCAGAGGAGATGGTCTTGGGATCCTTGAATATGTCAAGTACTTCCTGCCTTGAGGTCTTTGTGCAAATTTTGAAGGACATCTCTTGATCCAGGGACATATTAAAATATGAAAAGAATATAGGATTAGGAACGCCTGGGTGGCTCAGTGGTTAAGTGTCTGCCTTTGACTCAGGTTGTGATCCTGGGGTCCTGGGATCGAGTTCCACATCAAGCTTCCTGCATGAAGCCTGATTCTCCCTCTGCCTGTGTCTCTACCTCCCTTCTTGTGTCTCTCATGAATAAATAAATAAAATCTTAAAAAAAAAGAATATGGGATTGTATATGTCCACCCCATATACATGGAAATAGAAAAGATTAGATCGAAATAATAAAAAATATTGACAACAGTTCTTTCTTGGTGATAAAGACCATTTTTATATAATTTCAATGCAGTTTTGTCTCCATATATTTCGTCAAGATTTTTTAAAGATTATATATTATGTAAAATATTATATATATAATATTATATATATATAATAAAAATGTAAAATAAATGGTGAAGATTTAAGGTTACTTTTTAGAAATCTTGGCCTTGATGAGAAAAGCTGTGGCTTGTGTTTCTCAGGACAGGAAATGGAGTGAGAAGATTGATTTTGAGCTGGAGATCTGAAGTGATAGTCCTAAAATATGATAATGGCTTCTCTCCTCAGTTCAGTATTAGATTTGGATAAGGAGGATCCATCACCTTTTTAGCAGAAGGCTGTGAGTGCAAATAGGCATATAACCTCTGACGTTACCTCTTAATCAGTCTCTCAAAGACAAGTGGGATCCAAGCATCAATCTTAGCTGATGAGGTAAACTCACCTGCTAGTTTATCTTTTTTATCTTTCCTTCTCTCTTCCCATCTATGCTTATCCCCTGCCTTCTCCCTCCCAGTCCCTCTTTCCTTGTCTCCTCTTCTATCCCCTCATCTCTTCCTGCATATCCCTCACCCCCCTTTGTTTTCTTCCTGCAACAAACACTTGATGACTGCCTTTCTCAGCGAGAAGAGAGGCAAGATAATCCTCCCAGTATTTCAATCACTGGCACATGGAGAACGTTATCAGCAGACTGTTAAAATATCCTATTTTACTTAATATTTTAAACATTTATCCTCTGTCTCTTTCCAGAGATTTTAGTCCTGGATATATTAAACACACCAGGGACAGGTAAAAATCATTGTGTATCCAGATAACAGCATATTTGCTGAATACATTTGTTTTGTCTGCAGTTAGACAGGAAAATAAGCTGCTTTAGGTTTAGTTTCATTCATGATCCCTGATGACTTGCCATCACTCATAAATAAATAAGAAGGTATAAAATTAGTAGTAGAAGTAAAAGAGGAAGAGGGGAGGAAGGAAGGAAGGAATTTTTAACAAGGAAATGATAGAGATTCATGACTGACATTAAGAAAGTACATTACAAAAAGACCTTTCTCTTGTTATGACTGGCTACAGACTCAGCTCCAGTTTTTTAGTGGCCAGTAAAGGAGTAAGGAGGTTAATAAGGAAAATCACAAAATTCAGCAAATATGTAAGATAAAAACGGACCTGTTTTTCAGTGGTAGAGCTATGCTTAGTACAGAAAGGAGAAAGGACGCCAACTCTGGATGTAATGAACAAGGTCATCCACAGCAACCTGACAGAGGATTTGTAGCTTCCTCAGTATGGGTTGATGCCAGCAGAGCTAAGGCCCTCATGTGGTATAGCTCAGGTCCCCAGCATCCTGCTGATCTGGCTTCATTTGTGACAGATTTCAGAACTGGAAGAACAGTGTTGAAATATATCTGTTAGTGGATTTCTATTGCCTTAAGGCCTGATTTATGTTTTTTTTTTTAATTTTTTTATTGGAGTTCAATTTGCCAACATACAGCATAACACCAAGTGCTCATCCCGCCAAGTGCCCCCCTCAGTGCCCATCACCCAGTCACCCCAACCCCCCGCCCCTCCCCTTCCACTACCCCTTGTTCATTTCTCAGAGTTAGGAGTCTCTCATGTTTTGTCACCCTCTGATTTTTCCCACTTATTTTCTCTCCTTTCCCTTTATTCCCTTTCACTATTTTTTATATTCTCCAAATAAATGAGACCATATAATGTTTGTCCTTTTCCAATTGACTTATTTCACTCAGCATAATACCCTCCAGGTCCATCCACATCAAAGCAAATGGTGGGTATTTGTCATTTCTAATGGCTGAGTAATATTCCATTGTCATGTATTTATTTTTTCATTCGATGACACTTGTTGGGTACAAAATACACACCAGACATTGTGCTCAGTGCTATAGCAACTGATTCAGTTCTTCATAATGGACAACATGAGACTTAGCAGTGACTTCTCAACAAAAAATAGTAAGGTCATTTGAAGTATCCCTTCAACTATGCGTCTAACCATCCATTCAATCATTTGTACTCATTACAGATATTTATTGAAATCCTGCTATATGCCGGGTGCTATGCTAAGTACTATGGTCAGAAAGATGAATAAGACAAGTCCCTAACTTCAAAGAGTCACTGCCACTGAGGGAGAATGATCATGTTCAGCCTGGTGCTATTGTGAGACTAGGTACTAGGTATTATGAGTGCTCTGAGGTGAAAAATGGACACATAAGTGATTTTTCCAGTGTTGAATCCCCAGAAAAAGAATTTCTGTGACTGGTAGCTTTCATTAGGTAGAGTAGGGATGGTGGCAAAGGCAGACATTCCTTTCTACAAGGGTGTAGAAAGGAATGAGGGCAGCCTAGAATGCAGGAATTAGCACCTGGGCCCTGGAGATGAGTGAATTTGGCCTTGAGGATGCCTCTGCCATTCAGGAGATTTGGATATAGGGACTGAGTAGGAACCAATAGGACCATATGGAGCCCTGAGGGTCAGGAGAGGTAATGCTTATGTGGTATTTAACACACCACCCAATTCAAAGTACCCTCTCAATACTCTATCCGCGTTGTCATTTGGTCATATCTACTTTGCTTAGGAATGTATTGTTTAAACACAAATGGGATTTGGGTACTAGATGCTTGTGCAGAGCCCAGGAGGACAGAAATCAATTTGATGTTAGAAGTACTAGAGTCGAGGTGATGAAAGGTCAGCAAAGTGGGGATTGTGGTCAGAGGGTCACCTGGCCTTTCTGCATCCTCAGATGAACAGCACGTGCTATGGCAATGAGAGCCTAATGTTTTCTTCTGTCTAGAGTGTTGGGAGCCTGTCTTACTCAGAACAGAGCTTTTGTGTAGTGTGGGTGGTCTACAATCCTAAGACTTATTTTCAAATACGTTTGAAATATGCCTCATCAATCTACTTTGGTGGTTTGTATCTCAAATATTGATCTCCTTGAGGAAAATTAGTCAGCTTAGTGTAATTTTTTTTGGTAACCTTTGACCCTAGTGAATTTTGAAGGATGCTACTCTCTTTACTAAGCTTTCTGAATTGAGAAAATAAATCATGTACTATATATATATAATAGTAATAATAATATCTATTATTATTAATTATATAAAGTAGAATTAATATAATATTAAGAATATGTGATGTTTTATGTAATATAGTAACAATAATATCTAACTTATTGGACACCAATTCTGTGTCAGGAACTTTTTTGTTGTTGTTGTTAAAAAGATTTTATTTATTTATTCATGACAGACACAGAGAGAAAGAGAGAGAGGCAGAGACACAGGCAGAGGGAGAAGCAAGCTCCATGCAGGGAACCCGATGTGGGACTCGATCCCAGGTCTCTAGGATCACACCCCAGGCTGAAGGCAGCACTAATCCACTGAGCCACTGGGGCTGCCCAGGAAATTTTATATATTATTCATTTAATTCTTGCAGTATCTCTATAAAGGGGATATTTTGGATGAACAGACTGAAGTACAAGAGTGCTAAGTCACTTGCTCAAGGCCACACTTTGGGCTGGTAAACTTTAGGCTGGGATTAAATTTAGACAGTCTGACTGGTGGCTAGCTTTTAATTGTTAGGCCTTGGTGTATCTATGTCTGTACCTCTTTAGGGATATCCATCTATATCTATATCTATATCTATATCTATATCTATATCTATATCTATGTATAGATAGATATATCTGTATCTATCTATAATTAAAGTGTTTGTAAAGCTCCTGGAGGGCCTCAACAAATGGTAGCTGTTATCAGCAGTTATGTCTATGGCTGTGTTTATTCCCTGGCTACAGGCTCTGTAGAATGGTGGTAGGGGAAATGGACTCCAGGCCAGAGTGACCTGAGCTCAAATCTCACCTCTGCCACTAATTATATATGTGATCTTGAGTGAATTCACTTTGTGCCCTCATGTGTAAAATGCAGATAATATTTACCTGTGTGATTGTCATAATGATTAAACATGAGTGGTTCACACTCATGTAAGACTGTGCCACCATTATTATTATAATTGGTGTGAACCCAAAGTGTGGGAACCAAGCCTCTTTGAGTGTGTCAAGCAGATGCTCCTTCAGTGGCCAATGGAACTCAGTGACCAACGGAACTGGCGGGTAAACTTGTCGATTTTGGTGGGTCTCACACATGCTCTAGCTCACACTGAGAAATGAAGGTAAGTCATTTCAGTCTGGCCCCTTTCCCCCCAATACCCCATGGGAAAGAGATGTGTCAGACCAGCCGTGCTGGTCACTGGGTACAGATGCCCCCAGCCTTTGAAGACCTGAGACGATGAGAATTGAAAGGACAGGCGCCCCACTGGGCAACGGTTCAGCTAAAAGTTCACATAGCTGCACATTTGAGAACTTCCTGACCAGCTGCCCTAGTGTCAAAGGGATTTGAACCTCTCCTTGTCTCCAGCCCTGACATGGAATCGTGAGCGAATGCTTGCGTTCACAAGGCAGCACAAGGCATCAATGGGCTGATTATGTCAAGACATCTGAAGACAAAGCAAAATGAACTTCAAAAGACTTAGGAAGGCCTGGAATCCCCTTTCAGAAGTCAGCAAGTTCAGTTGTTGCTAAAATTCCCAAATTGGGTTCACATTTTGGCTTTGAAATTACAGCTCAGATGGCAAATAACATTCTTTACTGTATTTGCACTTCTGATGAAACTGTTTCACCCTTAACTCTTATTTAAAAACATATTTATCTTTTTTCATGGGGAAGGCTTCCCTTTTGAATGCCACTTCTACATTTACATTACAGCACTCACATTGCTTTCATAAATATGTGTGTGTGCATATTTATACACATGTATTTTCCCCTCTAAAATGGAAGGAAGTGGGGCTGGAAACATTAATATATCTTTTTTATTATTATTATATAGAGGATTGCATGTTCCTTGGACTATGAAAAGGAAATACTTTCCAGCTATTTAGCTTGGCAAGCCTAGAAAAAAGGCACACAGGATCTAATGAAAGGATTTTTTAAGGAAGGAAAGGATTTTGTGAAATGGATTTTAATAAAGGCACTTAGGAAATATAACTCAATCTAAAATATATTTTAAAGAATATACTTCCTGCCTATTTATTCTTTTTAAAAATGTGTAGTGTATTCCATTTTTACATATAGATATATGCAATTTCCTGGATGGGGAGTGATATCAAGAAACTGTTCTGAAGTCAAGCAGGTTTAAAGAAAACTATTATAAAATAAAACACAGATACAGCAAATAATTTATTTTTCTTTTTACTCTTTTTATTTTGCACTATAAATAACAACAACAACAACAACCAGTAACATACTGCTTTTCTTCATATTCATCCAGATTGTAGGAAATTATTGCCTTTGCCTCTGGAGAAAAAAACGCAGACAAAAAAGAAGTAGCACATTACAAAATCTGCAAATCCCAGAAGTCCACAGCTTGAAGACAAACATATAGTTTAGTGGATTTTAAGGCTAACACTCATGTAAAACAAGAAACAGAAATTTCCCAGATATTCCAGAAGCCCTTCACATATGTTCCCTACCTCTCTCCAAAAAGAACCGCTATCTTGACTTTTGGAGTAATCACTTCCCTGTTTCTTTATGATTTTGTTACCCACGTGTACATTCTTAGCACTGCAGTTTATTCTTACTCACTCTTAAAAATTTGATAAGTTTAAAATTTTCTTTTGATCTACTCGTTTTCCTTCCATTCCTTGCTTTTGCTTATAATTTATCTGTAGAAGATCTTTAGTGGTTTGTCCTGTGGAATTTCCTACTTGTCTGGATTTTGCTGATTGGGTACTTATGGTGCTGTTCAACATGTTTCTCTGTCCTCTCTATAATCTGCATATCAGAAGCTGGATCCAGAGACCAATAAAACTTAGACCCAGTCATTTTGGCAAGGCCACAGGAAGTGGCATGTTATTTCATTAGATAGCATATGTCTGGTTGTCTCTTTTTCTGTTATGTCAACAGCCATTGAGGCTCATTGCATAGGCCTATTAATTTGTTGGAGATTGAGAAATGGTGACATTCTAACTCAACATCTCATTTTACTTTACAGTTGAAATAATTTATGAGACACTGCCCTCCTCTATTATTTGGTTATGCAGTTGTATAATTTATATATAAAAGTTAGGAAAAATGCTTGGTTCTTTTCTCTTTACCTAATTTTAACATAATGGATTGGTTCTTTGAGATCCTCAAAAGCAACTAATTTGATTTTTTAGGAAATATACCATTATGACTCATGAATTTAAAGATATTTAATGGGTTTAAATACATTACATTTCTTACCCTTATTCAAACCTAATTTTTTCCATTTTTGGCCACTGGAAATTTCTTAACATTGGCAGCTGAGTCCTTTTGACATGAGCTGATTGGTCTCTGACAGCATCTTTTCTATTTGATAGAACAAAATGTCCTAGGTTCATCTTGCATAGTTCCTATCCCCAAACTTGGAATTAGCGATTTCTCCAAGAAACTGTGGTTTCTCGTAGTAGGAAATTATATTTGAAGATCACAATCTGGGCACTCCAGATGCTTACTGCAACTAGATTAGTCATGTTTCTAGACATTTTTGGTGGGTTTATATATTTAAATATAAAATAGCTTGTAAATTCATAATAGTGTTTCCATTTCAAATTCAGAGTTACAAGATTTTTACTTAATTTCTTCCATATCATATATGTATCTCCTTTCTTCCATACCAAAAGCCTTGGTCCTCAAGGACACAGTGAATTAGAGAATTAAAATATTCCATTGTTATTCATTTTCTTTATCCCGCATAAAATAATACACACAGGGTAGACAGGATAACAGTACTAACACTGACATCGCCAATTATAATTACTAAAAGTAGTTTTTAAAAATTGAAGCTTCACTTTCACTTAGGGTATGGAAAGCGATAAGAGAACATCATTCATACCCTTACAACAACAACAAGCCATATAACCTTCAAACTTGTATTTTTAGTCCAGTAGAGATATGAGGTCCTAACACAAGTGGATAAACTGAATTTCAAAAACAAACAAGCCCTTCTGAGAAGATATGAGACACACAAAATATTTTGCCTCTGGCAGAATGTGGGAGGAAAGGGTAGTGGCTCTGAAAGTGGCTAAAAGCAACTAAAATTGTAACTTCTTAAATGTCAGGTGAAGGATAGCATGACAATGTAGGAGTCTCAGACATAGGAGAGTCCTATATGTCCTCAACACTTCTTTCCATTGGTCAGTACTAATGCTTAAGAGAAAGATCAGGGACAGGAAAGAAGATCTGAGAGTGAGCTCTCATTCTTCCACAATGAGAATGAGTAGGCTCTGTCAAAGTTTGAGGCTGGAGCAGGACTATTTGGTGTAGCCCTTCCACACCCTGGGCCCTGATCAGTGGCCACAATGAGACAAGGGGAAAACTCTCCGCTACTTGAAAGCAAAGGTTGGCTGCAACAGGGGAAAGGGGTGGAAAACAAGCCCTCATTGGCAGCCTTGAAATTAGGAAAAACCCTCTGCTGCTTGAAAAAGCAGAAGAAAACTCCCTTACACCCAGAATCCTGCACTGATGCAAAGCAGAGGTCTGTTGCCACTGGGGGTGGACAAGAAAATCACTCTCATCCAAGAACTTCTACCATCACAAGATGGAGTTTGACTACCACATGGAGGGGTGGGAATCATAGGAATGTTGAGAAAGGCAAACTTAAAAAAAAAAAAACAAAAACTCTCTTTTAGACCAATTTATATTTAGTGTATTCATAAATGTAATTGAATTTAAACTTATCATTTAGGGGCACCTGGGTGGCTCAGTAGTTGAGTGTCTGCCTTCAGCTCAGGGTGTGATCCTGGGGTCCTGTGATTAAGTTCCACATTGGGCTCCCTGCATGGAGCCTGCTTCTCTCTCTGCCTGTGTCTCTGCCTCTTTCCCTGTGTCTCTCATGAATAAATATATAAAATCTTAAAAAAAAAAAAAAAAAACCTTACCACATAAAGTACGTTATTCTGCTTTATTCTGCTGTAAAATGTGGCCCAAACATCTAAGGGTAGTCTATATTTTCCCTTGATAAGTTAATAGCCGTTTTTACCTGGATGCCTAAGGAATTTTATCTTTTTCTTTTAAATATTGTAATATTTCTTGTTATTGCTCAGTATATATTAATATCCTTGGGTACCCAAGATGTTCTTTCAACATGAAATTTCAAGCATTAATTAATTTCAGGAAACTTTTCTTGAATTACAGTTTTTAGAATTTGTTCTGTTCCCTTGTTTTGGTTTTCTTCCTAGGGAACTCTGGTTATTCACATATTGAAGCTTCTTTACTATCTTCAATATTTGTCATGTTCTCTTGACTACTTTAAGCTCTTCTTTATTTTTTATTTTAAAAACGTTTCTCCTTTCACCTATTATTTTTCTCGAAGCATCATTTGCTGTGTTTATTTGTTCTGTGCTCCTTACAATCCAGTCTTATCGAAAATAATTTGTTCTCTTATTTTAAGCTACTCTTGTAATTCTACTTCTTTTTCTCTCTAATTGTGATTTATTTTGTTCTTCATCTCTTCTATCATTTTTCGTAATGTCTTTTACTCATTTTGAAATAATAGATTGAAGTTTTAACCTGTTTTATGGACATGTCTTCCTTGTCGTGTTTTCATTTTTCATTTTACATATGGCTTAGTCTTCTTTTCTTAAGATAACTTTTCATGGAACTTGACCTCCAAAGCTTTCTACTGCTCAATTTATGTGAAATCAGTTTCTGTTAGTTTTTAAAGGAAGTCAGCTTTCTTCAGATAACATTTTTAACTTCACAGAGATCACTCCATAGTGGCTTTTAATGTAGTGTTAAAAATATAAAGGCTTTCTTTCTTACATTTCTTGGAGTCTTTTTCCTTCCTCTTCTATTCTTTTTTTTAAATTTTTATGTATTTATGATAGTCACAGAGAGAGAGAGAGAGGCAGAGACACAGGCAGAGGGAGAAGCAGGCTCCATGCACCGGGAGCCCGATGTGGGATTCGATCCCGGGTCTCCAGGATCACGCCCTGGGCCAAAGACAGGCGCTAAACCGCTGCGCCACCCAGGGATCCCCCTTCCTCTTCTATTCTTATCTGAACTTTCTCTTCCCTCATCACTATTGCCTGAGACCTACTCAATTTGATTCCATTCCCATCATTTTTCCCTCAGTGGGGGCCTTGTCCTGAAAAAGAGAAATGGCTCTCAGTTTCAAGAATTCATAAGGACTAGGCTGCCCCAGGATTTTCAGTTCTTGCTGTAGACCTCTGACACTCACCCCCATTCCAGTGGGCAAACTCCTACTGGAACACCTGTTTCAGCTGCTGCTCTCAAATTACTTTTCTGTGCTTCTCAGTGAATACCTATTGGCTATTTGTAATTCTCCTGTTCTTAGATGCTTCAGCCATCCTCTTGCTTTCTCTGCTCTTCCAATTCAGATGTTGAGACAATGTAGACCTTACAGTTCTATTGGCATTTTTTTCCACCACCCACTATATTTTCAGGTTTGAAGGTACACCTTGTACTCCATTTTTATAAATGTAGCTCATGGGTATTGGTTTGTATGTAACAGATTTGTGGAAATTTGAGATCTGAAAACTATATTTCCACCGCTACCACCTTCTCAGAATTCTGTGACCATTTATTCTTAAATAGCTCCTGAATACTTCTCTGAGAACCTTGTCTTTACTGAACATGTATAATTGAACTACAGCTTCCTCTTTTTCCAACTAGTCCATGGTTCTGGGAGAATTCATTCATTCACTAGACATTCCCTCAGTACCTACCACTGTACACTAGGCACTGGAGATGCAAAATTGAACATGACACAATGAGGTCACAATCTAGGGATATGAGCTGTGAAATGATGATTTGCATGAAGGAAGTACCAAAAGAAAGGGTGGGGGGAGTAGCATGGGGAAAGTGGTCATCATAGACCTATGAGCCTAGGCTTTCTGTGTAGAATAGAAGAGGCTCTTATATTCCATTTTACTTATTTTTTTAAAAGACGTTATTTATTTATTCATGAGAAACACAGAGAAAGGCTGAGACACAGGCAGAGGGAGAAGCAGGCTCCATGCAGGAAGCCCGATGTGGGACTCAATCCCAGGACTCCAGGATCACACCCTGAGCTGAAGGCAGATTCTTAACCACTGAGCCACCCAGATGTCCTTCTCTTTTACTTATTTATCATCACCATTATCTTGACTATAATAATGTACAGATGCAGAGGAGTAATCAGCATAATTACTGTTTTCATATTCTTTTATTTGATTTTCACAATAACCCTAGGACACACTATAAGTATAGGTAAGGAAATAGAGGTTCAAAAAGAAATGATTTGTTCAGGGCCATCCTGTTCAGTAAGTGACAGAGCCAGAACCTAAACTTTGATGAGTCTGATTCCAAAGTTCTTCTTTGCTCCATAACCCAATACCTCTATTGTTTTTTAGAATTAATCTGAAGGACATTTGCAGCAGACCTCAGCCCACAAATGCTTTTCAAAAGTTCATGATGACAGAACTTAAGGATTGGCTCACCCAACACCCATCTCCATCTCTTTCTCTCTTGTCTGCCTCCACTACGGAGACTACCTCATCTCTCTTATAAAGCTCACCCTGTAACACAACTCTGGCCATGAGAATGTCTTCTGTACTACTGGTAAATGTCTTGTTTTCCTGATAAAAAAGGAGACATGTGGCATGTGGCTGGTCTTACCTTCTCATTCTACGCTCTTCAGTTGGATGTAGACTTGATGTCTGATGCCAGGGCAACCATCTTACAATCATGAAGAAAAGACTAAAAGAATCCAGAGATATGGGCCCTGAACCAAGGTTTCTGCTTGAGAAACTATGAAAACAGTGACAAAGTAACCTTCTATATGTTTAGTTCACCATTAGTTAAGTATACTGACATTAAGAGCCAGATGTGTTCCTAACTGATATACTTGCCTTTGATAAAAATAAGGACATCATAGACTCAGAACATTCCTTATCCTAAGCAGTAGGAAATGGCTAAAAGCATTTTCTTAACTATGTAGAATAATTCAGATACAACTGGGGCTAGAGTTCCACTTTTGATGGACTCCCTTCTTAAAAATCCTGCAGCGTTTAATTTTATACTGAGCCTTGCTCAAGGCAGACTAGTGGCTACTGTATTTGAGCAGTCAACGTTCATGAGGCTTCTGTTTACTACGGCATTAGCAGAAACATATACTGAAATATATACCACCACATAATAGAACCCAGATGTGTTATTATATTTTTAAAGAGAGAGAAAAAAAAGATAGTTGGATAAATAAGTAACCAAAGAGCATTTTCTGTCAATGTGATTGGGCTTGTTGGTAACTAATCAGTGAAAACAAATCAAACTTAGAAAATGCATGGATTGGGATTAAGATTTGGTTCACTCTGCTTAAATTCAACAGATGATCACTGAGTCTTCCTCAGAGCCAGATTATCTGTATTACCTCCTCTCAACAGCCTCATGCCTTTCTGGTTATTATCCCTATTCTAAAGGCAATTAAAGGAAGGTTAATGGACTGCATAGCTCCAGCCACAAAGAAGCTGAGCTGGGATGCAATCCCAGCTTGCCTTACTTTAAAGTCCACATGATTACTGTTTCAAATAACTCAAAAACAACTCTGATGTCTATAAAGGGAAGAGGGAAAAGCATTATTTTTAAAAATTAAAGGCCATTCTGGGGAAGGGAGAAAGTTTTTCCTGGATGGCTCCAGGAAGTGGGCCAGTGACATTTGGTTAAGTGGACATTACCAAAAGGCAGGCTTTGACTCCACTAGCATCATCCTAAAAATCTCTATTTCCTGCCAGCTGTGTATTGCACTACATGGCAGGTGTGTCTCCAGATGACGTAAATAAAAATAAGATTTTTTATGTATCCCGGAAGGAAAAAAAAATCTCACCAGGGAGATGGAATGTAGTACATACATACAAAGCTATTCCACATCTATCTTTGTTGGTAGTCTCTGGTGTGGGGCTGTGTTTTGAATGGTGGAGGTTGCCAGATAATCCACTTCTACATAAAGCAGTAAGTAGAAAGAGAGACAAGTAACTATCCCACTAACCATCCCTCAAACTCTATAGATAATGTGGATTCATGAGCCATAAGAACCTGCCAAAGGGGCACCCACTGAAGGAAGGTAACCTCAAAGCCTACTGTGATTTTCCATGTACCAAACAGAGACAGACATGTACATGCCTCATCCCTTGGACATTTTTCTCTTTTTAGAGATTCCTTTAGGACTCTTTGAATTTGAACAATGGACTTTGTTCCTGGGTCCTGTGAATGGACTCACTGAATAGGACTTGTAGAATAATAGATGTTATTTGATTGCTATATATTTTAAGACAAGAGAGTAGCTGCTGACAAACTCTATAGGTTCTAGAGTGTGAATAGTGCTTAAAATTTAATCCATGTTGATACCCTCCTTGTACTTCACACCTGGGATAATTAGATCCCACAGAGAAGGAACCCTGGGAGCTAGAAAGTTACTCATTTTTGCTCTCCAATAAATATTTAAAACAACCCACACAGCTCTCAGGAGGCTTGGAAGCCTTATAGGAGTAGATTGAAGGAGGCTACAAATTGCTTTCACCTGGATGGGCTTGGGCCCAAGGCATCCTAAATTTGCAGCCACACAGGGATGGAGGAGACTAAGGAAAATCCACTCCATAAATCCACTGTGGAGTGGGGATACTAACCTACTATAAAGGGCTAACCTCTGGAGGATACTCAGGACTTGCAGATTACCATATAATGATCTTATCCAAACTCTGGGGTTGTCAGTGTGAATATTGCCCAACAGAAGGGCATTGGGGTTGAAGTAAATCCCTGTTCTTTACTCAGGAGTCACAGAGATGGGGCCCAAGATACTCCACCAGAAATTGTACCAAAGATACTTAGAAGTGAGACTATCAAAGCAGAATCCAGCTCCCAGGGAGGGGAAGGGTTGGTCAGGAGACCAGGGCCCTACTGAGACTGGCTGGAGAAGCTGAAAACTAAGTAGTGCAAAAGCTAAGGATTAGTGAGGGTGTTGTGATAGAAGACAACCACATGGCCTGGGCCCAGCTGGAGATGGGGAGAGCTGAGATTTGGGCACGTGAGCTTCCCTCCAGTGAAGGAGTCCCCAGTCAAATCAGCAGCCAGGAGAATCACAGGGTCTCAATGGGAACTAAGTGGCCATGGTCATACCTCCAAATCAGGAGAGTGGGAGCCTAACTCACTTCTAAACCCTACAAGGGGTGAGATGGAGGCTACTGATACAGCCTCTTACTAAAGGAATCGGCTCATGAACCGCCTGCTCTGCACATCTTCTTCAGGACTTGTCTCCATCAAGTTTAATGGGCCTCAGACACCTGCACACATTTCATGGCCTCTATTCTGATCAACTTGCTTCAATCTGCCTTCCATTCTGTTCCTCCTTCTTTCTGCTTTGCTGACTCATCTCCCTGTTGATGCCTCATCTCATCCTGCATACTCGATGCCTGGTGCCATTCTCTAGTATTCTCTAGTATTGATTTTGATTCCCTCTTCATCAAAGGTTGGATTCTCTACCTGGCTGCCCTTCTTTCATTTGGCACAGGAAAGCCCGGTGATCTTACACCTCAGCACAGAGCCCCAGGGGCAGACACTCTGCTGGGTGTGCCTAGGCACACGGTCAAGACCCACACAGGGACTGGATGGGCTGAAGTCTGCAGGTAGGTGTCATCCATGAGCCAGCAGCAAGCTACTGGAAAGAGAGAGATGATAAGGTAACAAGGAAGGAGTTGGATCCCTGATCTCTTCAGAGGCTCACAATGTTTCTCAGCAAATTCCAGATTTTTTTTTTACTTTTCTGAAGGTCCCCAAAGTTAGGGAATGGTGTTGGTATGGGAGTCATAAGGAGTCAAATAATGGGACTTTTAACAAAGTCAGGTAGGGGAAGCCATAAAGAATAGTGAATTCCCCCAGGAACTAGCAACAGTAAGACTCTACCATCACTCCCAGGCAAGGAACGTGTTTCCTTGACCACAGAAACTAAAACGGTTTGGGAAGAGAAGGAAAGCCTTAGCGAGATGTGGCCAGCCCCAGGTGACTTGATGGAGAGGATGCTGAGGGAAAATGCTCTGTCCTCATTCTCCTCTCCCTTTTTCTTCTGGCACCGCCCCTTGGCTTAATTCAACAGAAAGCCAGGGGTCAAACGAAGTCCTTTGGTGTCAGCCACCCAGAGCATGGTGGAGAAGAGGGACAATGAGTCTCCTGCAGGAAGGGGCTGGTGAGCCAGGGAGCCACAAAGGGGATGGTGCCATCTGTCAGCCTATACCCATGGTCCCCTCATTGGGGAATACCTCATCTGAGTAAACAAGGAGAGGGCAATGATTTTGGAGCTGTCCATTCACAAAAGATAGATCAAAGAAGACTTGTTCCTGCTTCACAAAATGCACTATCACCATCAGCATCAGATATAATTGTGTAAACTTCCCAGCTGCCTGGCGGATCAGCCAGGCTCTGGACTAAATTCAACCGTCCACTTTGAACTTGACACTGTGCTCTAATGGATGTCCTTGGAGTTATTGCCTTTTATTTTTCTTTATTTTTTTTAATTATTTATTTATTTGGTAGAGAGACAGAGACAGAGAGAGAGCACAAGCAGGGGGAGTGGCAGGGAGAGGGAGAGGGAGAAGCCAGCTCTCTGCTGAGCAGGGAGCTCAATGCAGGGCTTGATCCCAGGACCCCAGGACCATGACCGGAACTGAAGGCAGACACTCAACCGACTGAGCCACCCAGGTGCCCCAGTTATTGCCTTTTTAAAGGATCAAGAGCCACATAGCCTGGAGCCATCTGAGGTATCTGAGTAAAGTAAGTGAATAAGGTTAAAATAATCGACCCAAGGCCATGTGGCTTTTAAGTGGCAGAACCAGAATTCACATGCATCTCTGGGTTGGAAGCATAATTGCTTCCTGACTTGGTAAACTGGCAGGACCCACAGGTAAGGGTTTGGGATCTAGCTGCTCCAAATGAAGACAATCTACTTCCATCTGATAAAGACTGATTTTCTCTTTCTGCTAATTATTACAGATAGAGATACAAGAGAAGGAATAATGTGTGTCTCTGCTGGCTGTCAGAGAATGTGGAATGGATGTCCGGCATTCATTCTCTATCCTCTGCTTCCTAGACCAAGGGAAATGAAGGAACCTCCAACAGTTGGTGTTTTGGGGTCCTGGACAATCCATTCTGGCACAGAAACAAAGGGAAGGCCAAAGCTAGAACAAAGTGTCCTCAGACCAAATGAGCTATCTCCCCTGTTACACACACACGCCTCTTGATGTACTTGCTGGTTATGGCTGCACATGGGACGTTACAACTTGTCAGGCCGAGGAACATGGGAACATCCATTCGACTTCCTTCCTAAGCTGCACACGCGCACCTGCTTGCAGAGTGTGTCAGGGGACGGTGGTTTTCTCCCACTTCACCTGTCCACTTGGACACGGGAATGTCTGTGTGGAGGTGAACTGCGGAATATTCTCACACCAGAAGCCTTGACTTATGAATTGAGTCCTCGAGTCCCAGTGCCACTGGCAGCCATCCCATAGGCCCTTCCCATGATCCGTCAACATCCCCATAAGCTGCTCAGGGAGATGAAGCAAAGTGCTCCTAATGAACCTCTGTGTCCCTCAGGGCCTCCCAGTAATTTCTGAAAACTCCAGGGCAGCCCCAAAGTAGAAGCAGTTCTAACCATGAGAACAGCTTAGGCCTGCAGCATGTCTGTTAGCCTGGGAGCCGTACCAGGGGGTTATTTTTATAAGCTTCAATTTTGCTTCAGGGACCAAGGCTTGAAAGTAGCTTAAGGACTTAGATGAAACAAATTTGCAAGCCTCAGCTGAACTCTTGAAGCAGGTGATCTAACATCTGGAGAAACTAACCACCAGGACAAACTAAGTGCTTTCTCATCCTTTTTAAAACCATGTTGTCAGTCTGAAAGAGGAAGAGGAAACCAACGGAGTTTTGATGACACTTACAAGTCAATTTCCTGACTTCTTTCTCAAATAGTTCCGCTGACCCCTTAGGCAGCTAGTTTTAGAAACTTGCCTATAAATATGAATGGTAAGAATAATGCCGCGTGGTATTTACATCAAAGTTCCCCCTCAGCAGTGATCACCACGTGCCTTTTTTATTCCCCCTGACTGTCCTCTTGGTGTGAGGGTCGGCCAGAGGCCCACTCTGCTTCTCTCCACTGGCTTGAATTCCCCTTCCGCACATCTAGAGGAGAGCCACCTGCTCCCCAAGTGCTCTCCCTGCTTCCCCTCTGCTCATTCCCTCTTAATCTGCTCCCCCTCTCTCCCTGCCAACCCAAGTCCAAAGTCATGCTCAGGCAGGTGGACTGTAGGAGTCATGAGGGTAGGAGGTGTTGGAAGGAAGGCTCTGTGATCAAGGGTAGTGAAGAAGAGAGGGTTCCTTTTTTCCCTCCTTATCTCAAGTCTGATTAAAAAAACAAAAACAAAACTAGTCGTCACAGTAACTAGATCCCAGATCTTTAGACGTGAATGCACAATTCTCTGAAGTCCCTACAACTTTGATGATGACTATCCCATGACTCATTTTTGGATCATCAAGATGGAAACCTATTACTTTTCTTAGTCCCAAACACTACCCACCACCACCACCAAACCTGCTGTAAAATGAACACTTTGCCCCAAAAATAGCATGGTTTGTTTTTTTTCTATCATGAAAAGTTAACAAAAAAGCCACTTCTGCAATAATTTTACTCTGCTTTTTGACTGGAAATCTATGGAGAGGTTTTACTATCACAGTGACTGAGGGATCCTCCTGGCCTGTAGGGGGTGGGAAGTCAGAGATCCTTTAAAATCTACAAAGTTCAGGATAGTGCATGGGCCTAACATATTAATAGGCACATAAGAAATATTTATGTATTGAATGAGTAGGCATTAGTTTCCTGTAGAAAACTTTCTTAGGGAAGTAACTCTCATCCCATCTGAAGACCTTCATGTGAGTCAGGCATACACACAAGCAGGGCAGTTTCCTCAAACAAGAATGCCAGTCTGGGAGAAATTCCTTATCCTTATTCTCTAAACTATAACCTCCTCGAGGTCAGGATCAACAATCCCTATGGTGGTGATTAGGGCTGTTCACAAATATTTCCACATCTCCTCCTTTTGGAGTGGGATAGAATTCTACTTTCCCATCCCTTCTCATTTTTAGCCATGATCGAATGACTTGCTTTGGGCGATCAAATGTGGTTGGTGGTGTGTCATTTCTAGAGGGATGCTGAAGAGCCAGTGTACAATCCACCATGTGTGTCTCCTCCCACTACTGAGACCACAGATCCCAGTAATGAGATGGGGCTCTGGGTAGCTGAGAGACTAAGATGAGTATGAGTAGTCTCCCGACTGAGCTGTATTGGGTATGTAGAATCCAAGTTCCATGCCAGCAGGCTGATAACAGATTGTGAGCCAGAAATAGATTATTATTTTGTTAGGCCACTGGGATCTGGAGGTTACTCGGAGTAGAAGTTGACTTATGCTGAGTGCTGTTGTCTAAGCTGAAGTTTTTGAGGAAAACCAGTAAAAAGCATGCCTACCTTTTCACCCAACATCTGAACAAAATGTGAAATAAAACACAAAGAAAGGCAAATGGAGGCCAAACTCTTAGCTTTGTTATTAATTTAGCCCAGAGAATATTGGATTGAAGCTAACTTATCCCATGAAGGGTATGCTGGTAGTGGAAAACACCTGCTCAGCTAAGTCCCACAGCTTTCTCTGGATGCATCAGTTGGTTAGGTCTGCCATCACAAATGCCACAGACTGTGTGGCTTCAAGAACAAAAAATTACATTCCTCACTGTTCTGGAGGCCAGAAGTCCAAGATCAAGGTGTTGGCAGGGCTGTTTTCTTCTGAAGCTTCTCTTTGGCTTGTAGATGGCTATCTTCTCTTACCTGTGTTTTCACGTGGTCTTATCTTGGTGTGTGTCTATGTCCTGATCTCCTCTTCTTATAAGGACACCAGTCATGTTGGATTAGGCCTCATTTAAACTTAATTGCCTCTTTAAAGATCCCATCTCCAAACACAGTCACATTCTGAGGTCCCGGCAGCTAGGTCTTCGCCACATGAATTTGGTGGGTGGGGATGCAATTCAGCTCGTAACAGTAGGCTTTTCAGTTGGCAGTGCAACTCCAAAGAGCCAAAATGGTGGAAGTGAGACAAGCATGCCCCATTATAGTCTTTGCATGTGTGCTATTCACATGGCACTCCTTGCAGATTGACTGATGGCCTCGCTCCCAGCCTTTCCAAGTGTAGAGGGGATGAGGGGGTGAAAAACATCATCCATTGCACACCAGCTGTACTCTCTCCACATGCGAGACATTGAGAACAGGAGGAAGTATCCCCCTCCTAAAGGTCCACATCTGGTTCAGCCCTAGACCCTCACCACCCAACACAGGACTTGGTTCATAGAAGACACTCAGTAAGACAAAATGGTCTCTTTTGTGACATTGCTTAAGTTTTTTTTTTTTTTTTTTTAATTTGGCTGCACCACTGTTGTGCCATGCTGTTCTTAGCTCATGTGTGTATTTTCCTTCAATTCCACCTCAACTGCTAGGAGAAAGCATCTCCTGGGTCCCTAACCACATGCCACATTGGACCAGGTGCACAGCAGTTGCCTACTGAGCTGGTAACAGATCGAGTTCTGAGTTTATCTTTGACTTCTGAGTTTCTCTCACTGCACTTGGACCTGAGAGAAAGGAATATGGGGTAGCTGAGCCAGGCTAGGCAAATGGCAGGGGAATCATTCAGGCGTAGGGCTGACATTTGTCTCCCCAGTAGAAACCAAGCCACTGTGGTGACAGCCATTGGTCCCTGCAGCCCCAACAGGTGTGGAGAGGGCCTGGCAATTCCCATTGCCACTGGGAAGAAGAATGAAAGTGAGGGAGGCAAGCCAATGCATGCCACTCTGCCACTGAGAAGCCAGAGTGGCCTTTGAATGATTAATGGGGCACTTGGTTCTCAGCTTCTTAACAAGGGAGGAAGGGAGAAGCTTTCTGAAAAATCATAGTGGCTTTGGGCAGGGATTCCAGAGGAGGTTGAAGGCCACTTGATGGCCCCCTGGTCCTTTCCATGCCCCCAATCCTTGCTTTGATTTTTTCCAGTCTCTCACCAACCCACTTCTTGGTATTTCTGCCTTTCCTTTCAGATGCCCTGTCACCTGACCCTCTTCCTGTTCCCGTGCAGGAAGGGGCACTTTGGGTGATGGAATGACAGACTTTGGAATGCAGCCTGGGCTTTCAGCTCACTTCCACATCTTTCTAGTATATGTGCAATGGACAAGGATTGTGTTTGTCCCCTTCATTTGTGGATGGCATCCATATATTTCACCACGAAAATGTCCCTCCCTCCAGAAAGTGATTCTGATTGAAATGTCAATCAAGTGGCACCACCCGCCACACCACAGTAGAAGGTGTGTGATCAGAGCATGCAATCTCACTGGACTCAGTGGTTGATCCAAGGTGGCCAAGCAGGGCCAACTGGAATGCTTCTGGAGGTCAATATGAGCTACCAAGCTGGAAGGACCATGGCAGCCTGAAGCTTCTTGAAGCCATCCTCCCTCCCCATGGAAGAAAGGCTTTCTTAGAATGAAGCCACACAAAACAAAACAGAGTCAAAGACCAGGCACAGATAGCACCCCAGATCCAAGAAAAATGTCAAGACCAACCCCTGCATCACATGAGTCACTAGGGGGATTTTTTTTTTTTAACCCTTGAACTAGTTTGAATGTGGTTTCTGTCACTGGTAACTAATGCAGCCCTAATGATCACACTGTGTGGCTTTAGGCAATTCATTTAACTTTCTTGGAATCTCAGTTTTTTCACTTAAACGTGGTGACTCTCATGTCCCCAGTTTAAGTGGGGATGCATCCAAAACAAATGTAGTCGCTTCTACCACAAAACTCAGCATATGTTCCTGTACATTTCCACAGTAGACGTGTCTCCCACTGGACAGAGCCAAGGGATATGCCTTACTCATCTTAGTGTTGTCAGCACTTATCCTGGGTCATAAGAGGAGCTCAATAATTATTGATTCACTCTCATTTTCCCTCTTTTTTTAGGAATCTAATTATAGCCTCCTCTTTGCAGGTCTTCTATTTTTTTCTTTTCTGGGCCAAGTTTCCAGCCAATTTCCCCTAGTCCCCCCATTGGTAAATTTTCTAACCTGGATATTTGGTATTTGTGCATAATTATGATTATTACTAATTGTGTGTAAAGTTACTATAAAGATCTGTTTCATCTATCCTTGCCAGGGAAGGGACACTTGGCCAACTGTGCCCACAAGTGACTAGTTGCTATAAGCATTGGAAAGCTTTCATGGCCAGAAGTGATTGCTGGTACAAGAACAGGTCCAACCAAAGGTAATTTTAGCTTGATGTTAAAGCAACAAGTCACATGTAGACTCCATTCCTGCCCCCAGCCCGTCCTGCCAAGTCTGGCTGGTGCCATCTTTTCAACAGGGGATATTTGCAATATTGCAGTTACCCTGGTGACTGGGTACTACCCAAATGTGCAATGATCCCAAGGTGAGCACATGGCCCAGCAAACTCCTTTCTCTTCCTTCTCCACATTCCAGGCCCTTTTTCTGGCTTTCTGATTTAGGTAAATGGCACCAACATTGTCCCAGGCACCAGACCCCCAACCTGTGATCTTGTTAAACTCCTTTCACTTTGTTCTCAAGTCATGAATATTCCATCTGTTGCCACCATTGCCCCAGTTCAGGACCACTGACCTTCCACCTGTGTCACTATTTGCTGCTTTCCTCACCAGTCTCCTTCCCATTCAGTTCAGCCTTAATTCCCTCATCTGACACTTTTATTTTTATTTAAGATTTTATTTAGGGCAGCCCGGGTGGCTCAGCGGTTTAGCGCCGCCTTCAGCCCAGGGCCTGATCCTAGAGATCCAGGATCAAATCCCACATCAGGCTCTCTGCATGGAGCCTGCTTCTCGCTCTGCCTATGTCTCTGCCTCTGTGTGTGTGTGTGTGTGTGTGTCTCCTGAATAAATAAATAAATATACTTTAAAAAAAAAGATTTTATTTATTTGAGAGAGAGAGCAAAAGAGCAAGAGTGCATGAGTGGGGGGAGGGGCAGAGAGAGAAACAAAAGAAAGAATCTTATGCAGTCTCTCCACTGAGCACAGAGCCCAATGTGGGGCTCTATCTCACGACCCTGCGATCATGACCTGAGCCGAAACCAAGAGTTGGACACTTAACCAACTGAGCCACCCAGGTGCCGCCACTCTGACACTTTTAGTGGTTCCTTACCACCAGATGAATCAAGTAAAAAATATTTCACTGCCAAACTCAAAATGTTCCGCAAAATAGCTGTAGGCCAAATCTCTGGCCTCACCTTCCCTTTGCTCCTGCCAGACTATTTTATATTCTATCCCCTGTCTGATATGTTATTTCATTTGCCCTGCTTCTCATTCTGCCTTAAATACATTCTCTCCTCTTGGAAACTATTTTCCCAGGACTAAATCAGATACTGTAGAGATTGTCACCCTTCCAGCCATCTTGATACCATGGAATTAACCAACACATGATGAAAACCTTCTCACTGGTTTTATCTATCTATCTATCTATCTATCTATCTATCTATCTATCTATCATCTATCTATCTATCTCACTGGTTTTAGTTGCCTCAAGTTTGTGAGTTTGATGGCTGATCCTGTTTATTCCAGCAGTTTTGACATCAGATGGCAACATGTTGTCCCCAAATATTTTTTTCTGTTTATTTTTTTTATATATATTTTTTATTGGAGTTCGATTTGCCAACATATAGTATAACACCCAGTGCTCATCCAGTCAAGTGCCCTGCTCAGTGCCCATCACCCAGTCACCCCATCCCCCCGTCCACCTCCCCTTCCACTACCCCTTGTTTGTTTCCCAGAGTTAGGAGTCTCTCATGTTTTGTCACCCTATCTAATGTTTCCCACTCATTTTCTCTCCTTTCCTCATAATCCCTTTCACTATTTTTTATATTTCCCGTATGAGTGAAACCATATAATGATTGTCCTTCTCTGATTGACTTACTTCACTCAGCATAATACCCTCCAGTTCCATCCACGTCAAAGCAAATGGTGGGTATTTGCCGATTCTAATGGCTGAGTAATATTCCATTGTATACAGAGACCACATCTTCTTTATCCATTCCTCTTTCGATGGACACCGAGGCTCCTTCCACAGTTTGGCTGTTGTGAACATTGCTGCTAGAAACATTGAGTTGTCCCCAAACATTAAAGTTATCCACAAAAGAGAAAGAATTTCCATTCCAGAGAATCTTCCAAAATAATAGCTAGTGTTTAGCGAGCACTTCCTCCATGCCAGGCCAAGAGTTTTCCATGCACTATTTCATTATCTCCTCCCAATCACCTTGTGAGGTAGACACTGTTATTATCTTCACTTGACAGCTCAGAATTGAGGTTTGCGAGACTTGCTTACTCTGGGGGATGTTGCAAGCAACAGGCACTGCTTCAGATTCTAAAGCCTATACTTCCCATTCAAAACACACTGCAATTTTCACATAGAACAAGCAATGAGATGCTAACTGTCTGGAGACATTTCTTTGGTCAAAACTCTAAGCCTCTGAAGATGACCACTTTCTTAAGGAAAACTCATGTTTTGTGTAGAAGGCAGTCTCATTACTTACACGATGGGCACATCTCTTATTATCTTGTTTTCAAAAATAATTGTTTTGCATTGCTATTGAAATGTGAGATTTATGGTCACCCCTGGGGATTCTCAGTTTTTCCTGTACCATCCCCTGGCTAAAGAAAACAAGCAAAAACATTTTCCCTTTTAACATTTCCCTGAAAACAAGCACCCGGGCTAGTAAGATAGACAATCCTCTGCTTATCATTTCAGTGTTGAACCACTTTTTTCCGAAATTTACTTATTTTAGAAAGAGGTAAAAAATTATCAAAGCCTCCGACTCATGGATGCTCTCAAGTCTTTCAACCTTTTGGGTCATACCTGTTTTTAATGCAAAATCAAACAGCTTGAGGTCTCAACCTTTGAAAAGAGCAGAAACTGTCCAGTTATCAGAAGTTTCCCATAAAACAAGAAGGTGCTTGAGGAGGAATTTTGAAACTCCTTATATCTGTTAATTATGGATGCTAAGGGTCAAAAACAGGGAAGAGGAACCAAGCCAGAATGAGAGAAATATTAGTAGCAGTCAGAGGGATGCTAGCTTATGCTACAGTAGCAAACTCCCAGAGCCCAGTGACTTTCACCTGAAAATTTATTTTGCTCCATAAAGTCCACTGCAAGACCCACCCACGGCTCTTCAGGAAACCCCATCCAGTGATGATTCAGGGAGTCAATATGCTTCTATCTGTGATTCTAATATCTCAACACCCAGCTTCAGGAGGCACTGAGCTAGGGAAAGAGAGAATCAAGGAGTCAGGATGAAGCTTTTCACTACCTCGGCCCAGAAAGGATCCATGTGGTTTGTTTGTAGGCCATTGGCCAGAAAGAGTCGCAGGGCTTTGCCCAACTTGGGAGGCAACTGGGAGTTGTGGAAGAGCTCACGCAGGTTAAGTAAGCAATCAGTGCTCTGCCTTGAGGGCAGGGCTCAGGTCAATTGATTTAATTTATTTACTAGGCAATCTCCTAAAATGTATGAAACTTTCCTCTTTATACTTCTGTGCTTCCTACTATGGAAACCAAAGGTGAAGAAGGAGAGAGAGAAAAGAGGTAGAAAAGGGAGAAGAGTGATTTCCTCAGTGACTCGGCTTTAGTGTCCCTGGCAGACAATGTGAAACTTACATTCGTCCCTGATTTTGGAGATCTTAGTACTTTTAAAAGAGCATCACAGACCAGTCTGGCAACTAATAATCTGATCCCAATTGTTCCATGCACTAATCCTTGCACATGTAACTCTACCTCTCAGATTCCCAGCACATTCCCCAGCACACTGGGAATGATGATTTATATGTGTTACTGAGTGACTGCGAAATTCACCTTACCTGTCTGAAGTGCTGAGCAAAGTGCTCGGCTCACAGTAGGTGCTAAAGAGTTTGCTGAATGACTGTCCATGTGTAAATTAACTGCTCCCTGTTTAATCTCATGCTAATTTCACCATGATATGAAATATCCATGGTATAAGATCATTATAGTGCATCAGAGAATGTCATGGTTGGTGAATTCATTTCTGAGAGGAAATATTTATTCTACTCCACTTGTGTAAATCAAAGTGTGTATCTGTGAAAAGGCTGTGTAAACTGTGAAGTGCCATACAAATGCAAAGTATTGGTATTAAAAACACTGTGACTGGGGCTGGCTTCACAGGTGTGTACCTGTGCAGTAATCATACACACTTAGGTGGCCTCACACTTGATTTATTGATCTGTGGTTGCCATCTTGAAGTTCTTAGTCATTTCTAAACAAGGGGCTCCACATTCTCATTTTGCACTGGGTCTCAAAAATGATGTCGTTGATGCTGGTTGTGTCTCAAAATGCTGCCACTTAAAAAAAGAATACTGCTATTCTTTGTCAAAGACAGAGAGTTTCAGATATTCTTTCTGGTCCCTTTCAGCCCTAAAATTATATAATTCTAAAAAAAATTCCAAATATTATACCATTTTTATTGTTTTTTAAAACACTTCTGCCATTCTTTCGTTGCTAATCAAACATTTTTTTAAGTATCTGTTATTTCTCACAAGCTCTTAATCTTTCAGTTTCCACTCCTGTGAAGCTCTGGGAAAAGATTTTATTTTCCCCACTAGATTCAGTCTACTTAGCTAAGGTCCTTAGAGACAATTTCAACTTTGTGTTTTTATGAGGCCTCTTTCAAAGTCTGCCGGGCTGTACACTTGATGGTCTGGACTGTAGACTGAATCTGGTCTTAGTATTGAGCAATGTGTTTTATGCTTTTGCAAAAGAACATATTTTTTAAACATCCACACTGGAAAAGGAACTTTGGACTCATGGTATTCTGCTTCTGAACTAGGGAAGCTATAACCTAGCAGAAAATGTTGAAGACTTGGCATTAGTAGGTTTATGTTCGACGCCTTGATTCATCATGTACTGGATGTGTGAACCTATCTAAGTTGCTTAAATTTCTGTGGATCTTAGTTTCCTCACCTGTAAAGTGGAGTGGTGGGGGAGGGGCTTCTAGCATCTATCTCTGAGGAGAAGACTACTTTTAAGGTGTGGTGTGTCATCCATAGAAAGGATTATCATGCTACATAGTTGTTTTCATTCTAAATAATTTGGTCCCATTAATGAATTAATCAACTGTGATAACTAGAAAACTAGTATGACCCCATACTTCACTATTTTTCTTTAACATCATGGTGGTTAGCCGCACAGATTGCACTGGATGAGATAGGAAATAGATTATTTTGTTGGAGGATGTTCATTTAACAAACATCTTTTGAGCATCCACTGTTAGTCAAGCACTTTGCTAAGCATACCAAGAATTGCTATTAGGTCACACTTAATATGTCTTCAAAAACAAAACTGTATAGCATTATACATTCCATCATAAACATTCCATTGGCAAGTATTTAGTGGGCACCCACTGTATGCCATAATATGAAGATTTTTAAAGGAGAGGTAGGAGGTGCTATGGGAGTTGTAATAGAGAGACTAAGTCCCAAGTCCTTTATTATTTTTTTTAATAATGTGACAAGGTGGGGAAGGAAAGTTAATGTAAAAAGGTAGAAACAGAAATCCTCAGGGAATTAATAGCAAAATACCAAAATGGGACATTTCAGTTAAGAAGGGTTAACCCTTGGGCCAGAGGTGGGATGAACAGGAGGGAGAAATAGAAAATCAAATATTTGAACAAAATAAGAATGTATTTGCTGGTCATGCATAACAGAGTTAAGAATAATACATTTATGCAAGGAACTTCAAAAGGAAGAGTGTGAAGGAGCTAGAATAGAGGGGGCCTGAGGGAGGTTAAAGGAGGAGAAGGGGGTTGGAGAGAGAGAAAGAGAGAGAACCAAACGGAAGACACAGAAGGATTGAACCCTGAGAAGGCTCAGCAGCCAGTGAGAGGCTCCCGGTGGCCAGAGCACCTTGCTGCTTCCAGCTGAGTCAACTGCATCTCGTACAACTCCAGGGAGAGGTATCAACCTCTTGGTTCATTGTAGTGATTACAACAGTTTCTTAGCAGATGGTAATAAAGGTCTCCAGGAAGATGAACTTTCTTCTTATTCACACAAAGTCATCATTGGGACCAGCAGGACTATGCTGGCCAAGGGAGTTTTGAAAATCACTCTTCGGGATCCCTGGGTGGCGCAGCGGTTTGGCGCCTGCCTTTGGCCCAGGGCGCGGTCCTGGAGACCCGGGATCGAATCCCACGTCGGGCTCCCGGTGCATGGAGCCTGCTTCTCCCTCTGCCTGTGTCTCTGTCTCTCTCTCTCTCTCTCACTGTGTGCCTATCATAAATAGATAAAAGTTTAAAAAAATTAAAAAAAAAAAAAAGAAAGAAAATCACTCTTCATTTTTACATGACTGCTGGCCATGGAGCAGTCATCATTGGGACCAGCAGGACTATGCTGGCCAAGGGAGTTTTGAAAATCACTCTTCATTTTTACATGACTGCTGGCCATGGAGCCCTCCCAGCTCGTGGCTCCTGGGCTCCGTGGCTCCTGGGCAATTCACATAAATTGTCCAATACAGGATTTCCAGGTATAGGTGGGATCTTTGAAAAATTCAAGGGAAAGGATCAGAAAGGAATGGGAGAAGGGGAGAGCTGTGCGGGGAGGCTTTGGTAAAAGATTGGGAACTCAGCAGAAGCCGGGAAGTCACCAGGAAAGTCGTGGGTACCTGGACAATCACTGTGGGCGTGAGGGGTTGGGAGAGGTGCGGTGCCTTTTCTGCTATTTGTGAGATGGCTGTACAAGGAGTTTTATTTAAACATCATATAGGACAGAGTAACCCCAGCAGGCTGGAGGATCAGGATCTCTAAACAGTCAACATCTGTGTTACTGGTACTAACCCTGTGAGATGTGTCTTTCAAATGAAATCCCCTTCTGCTGCACAGAAACTCAAGCTATTCTGTTAGTCCTTCATCCTCACACACAGACACACACATTCACTCACACACACACACTCACTCACACACACACATGGGACTACTGGCATTTAAACTCTACCTACTAGATCTGTTCTGATGGGAAATTTTAAGACAACGTTGCCAAGAAATTTGAAGTCATCTTCTCCCATCCAAGCTTGTTATGTGACTTTAGGAAAAAATCCTTTGACCTCCCTGACCCCCAGGTAAAAACACCTGTCCCGCCTTCCTCACCAGTTGTGATTAAAACAAAGCGAAGCAACATAACAAAAATCGTCCTTGGGTACAAACATACTTGGAAAACGCGAAAGAGCCATAGACACCGAGGAAGCTCTTCATGCAAAGGTCCATTTTCTTGTCCCTGCACTCGGTGAGCCCACATTCAGGAGAAGGGCTCCCGGGATGGGCCATTGTTTTCTGCAGAGGAAGACACAGGCCCAAGTAAGTGGTTCCAGCTGCTCGGAAGTGATGCTTGCTGGGGCCCAGGAGGTGTCCCAGCGTTCCACAGCAAAGATTCTCATTTCACTTGAAAGCACAGACTTCTCCACCCCTCACCACCCCCAGAATTTGTAATCTAGATTTGAAACCACACGTGGTCATGCTGATCATTTTTTTCTGAGATTGTCAAACTTTTGCAGCTAATTATCAGTTGGAGTCAGTGTAACAAAACCTGCGTTTCTGTGCTGGATTTTATTAAAATGCTTCTGATATCAGCCAGGGGCTGTGGTAAGTGTGCCGTTAGTACATGCAGTGGGGCTTTTCCTTTCCCCGTGAAGAAAGCCCCTGCAGGCTTTATAAATCAGTACTCTTAACTGAAATGGCAGAGACTTACTGTAAGCACTATCCCTTCCGCTTTTAAGAAACAATGAACTATTTCCTGGCTTTTCAATTAGGAAGGCTTTCTTGGGCTATGAAGGAAAATATGTAACATATCATAAATATACTAAGGAACAAGCATGATTAATAGCAATTCAGAAGGATCATCTGAGCTGATGCCTTGTAGCACAGGAATCTGCATTTACTGGCATCCTCTGTAAATCTACCTTCCGCAGATGCTATAGTGAATACTCAGAATTCCAGAAAACACAAAATAACTCATTTCAAACTCTTTGGATTTGGCTCAAGGTTTAAATCCTCCATGAATGGTCAAGTAGGCTAAAAGACATGAATGCCCTCCATTGTCTTCTTATCATTTACATTGAAAACAGCCCTGAAGGCCTGGGGACAGGCCTGCCAAGGGCCCTACCCCCTCCCACAGATGACTTTCTGGGAACAGGAGAGGAGGGGAAGGGAAAGCAAACAGTTTGTGTCATAGCATCTTCTTAGGACTTTTGTGCCTATCAACATAGAAAACTCTAGAAGAGGTCATCAGACATGAGCATGTCCTCAGACCACTCTCACCTGTACCCACCCTGTCTCCTTCCATCCCTGGCCACAGAGAACTAGGTTTCCTTCCTGTCTGAAGCTACACACCCTCCTGGGCTTTTCCAAAACAGTGCTTCCCTATCATACTGGAGTGATCTTAATCTTAATCACTCCAGATCCTCATCCCTACAGACATGCTCAAGCTTCTTCTATTCTATAGATGGAGGGTTTCTTCTTTTTCCTTTTCATCACAGCTGATTTAAAAAATGTGCTGGTGATACACTGTTTACCTGTCACCTGCTGCAGTCTGGCTTCTCCTACCACTGTCCCTGAAATTGGTAAGAATTACCGCATACCATCTACTGGCCACATCCTAAAATCCTCTTTTCTGTAATTGTTATAATTTACGTTTCTGCTGCCTGGGATTATTTTCACACTGATGTTTCTGACCTTCTTTCTTTCTACCAGTTGTATGATGATGGCTTCTCCTTCTCCTGCCATTTTCAATTGTTCTTGTTCAGTGTTTACTGTTAGTTCTTCTTTAATGGCTCTTTACACAATCCCATCACTTTTCTATAATATAGAGTATCTGTAAAAAGAGGGTGGTGTTGCTCGTAGGAATGTGAAATGGGATAGCCACTTTGGAAAATAGTCTGGCGGTTCCTAGAAAGGTAAAAAAAAAAAAAAAAAAATAGAGTTAGCTTTTGAACCAGCCTGTCTATTCCTGGGTATATCTCCATACACCCAAGGGAAATAGAAAAACATGTGAACACACAAACTGAAATACAGATGTTCATAGCAACATGATTCCTAACAGTGGAAAGGTAGAAACTACACAAATGCCCATCAACTGATGAACGGATAAACAAAATGTGGTATATCAATACAACAGAGTATTATTCAGTCCTAAAGAGACATGAGGTATCAATATATACTACAGCATGAATAAACTTTGAAAACATGCTACAGCAAGAATGAAGTGAGTCACAAAAGACTACATAGTAATGATTCAAATTATGCAAAATGTCTAGCACTGAAAATTTAGTGTCTTAAAACAATAGCAGTTACCTATTTCTCACAATTCCACAGACTGACCACATGATTCTTCTGCCTTAGGTGGTCATGGCCCAGGGTACTTAGAGGACTGGAAGTTCTAAATGTTCTTGTTCACATGGCTAGAAGTCAGTGGTGCTCACTGCCTGAGTGCTTAGCTGGAAAAATCATCTAGGGGCTTCAGTTCTTATCCACATGGGCCTCTCCTTGTGGCCACTTGACCTTCCTCTTAATATGGCACCTGGGTTCCAAGAAAGAGCATTCTAAGTTGACAAACCTAGTGTGCAAGCACTTATCAAGCAGCCACTGTTGCATCATGCTTGCCAATTTCTTATTAGCCAAAGCTGTTCAAAGCCCAGGGTCAGTGTTAGAAAGGCTGACTTGAATGCTGAAGTCATGGTTTACTGAGGACTACCAAGGTAGCATGCTTCATAATGAGAAAAATGACTGATATTGAGCAAATTTTTAGAGAACCAATGAGAATTTTTCTTCCTCCCTGACCAGCTAATTAGTTTGGTACCTACTCTGTAGAATTCTTACAAGCTATAGAAGGTAAATGTATTTATAAATGTCAGACTAAATGTCTGGCCCTTATGTGTTAGAAATATTTTACAGAGGGAAGATTAAACCTGGCTTTAAGAAGATTATGGTCATTCCAGGGAAACAGGTATGCAAATATGCAACTACAAAACAGTGTGATGGTATAGTGAAAGTGCATATCTTCAGGGCAAAATGGGAGCCCAGAGGAGGGAGCTCCACAGTGTGCTTCAGGGAAAAGAGGAGGCATTTCTTAGCCAAACATGGGCAGGGGAAGAACCATCTAGGTAAAATGAAATAGCACATACCATCATTGGCAGTCTTTGCTAAAATTACATTTCAGTGCTCTGGTGTGTAAAGTGTGTGTGTGTGTGTGTGTGTGTGACAGAAAGAGAGAGACAGAGACAGAGACAGAGACAGAATTGTTGCTTAGAAGATACGATTGGACAGGTATGTGGAGACCAGATCAGAAAGGATCTCATGTTCCAGGCTAAACTGTTCCATGCCCCCGTGACCACCTGCTGCAGGATGGAGATCCATAAAAGACTTCATCAGAGAGGCAGGGAGATTGGATTTGTGCATTTTGCAGATTGACTAAATCTGCATCCTGCTGGGGTTTTCATTTGCTCTGTGCCATGCTTGACTCAGTACTTTCAGACATTCCCCTAACAATCTCCTCCACAAAACATGAGTGAGAAATGTAGATTTTCTCTTCATATGTACAACGTGGAGATTTCTACATCTCCACGGAAACGGAAGTTTTCATGTGGGAGACTGTGGTGGAAGTCACGTTTCAGGGTGGACAAAGTCTCCCTCCCGCAAATCCCCATTCTCTCCAGTCCATCCTTGACACCAGCAGGGTTCCTATCTCTCTCTGAACTCTTCCTCTGTAAAACCTTTCATTTTTCTAACCCTACGTCTTTATTCAGGAATCACGCTCTCATCCCCTCCCATCTCTCCATCTCTTTCTATCTCATGGAATGTGATTCCCATGCTTCCTTTCCCATGACCTCACTCAGCAAACAAAGACCTGCCAATATCAATATCTTCAAACACCTTGAAAGGCATCAGGGAGTATTAATTACATAAATAAAACATCCGTGTGTATGTTTCTGATGCATCTTTAAAATCTCACTTTGGAAACAATATGTGAAATGGATTGATTGTGAACAGAGTAGGACTAAACACAGAGAGACCAATAAGGGATTATATTGACATAGGAGAAATACGTGGAAAGCCTGAGACAGGGGCCATTTAAATGGAGGTAGGTCGGGCAGACAAGATAGCAATTAGAAGGTAGAATCAAGTGGGCTTAATCCAGCCCTTACATTCACTAAAGATAGCAACATTATTCCCTCGAGTAGAGTAGGATTTGTTAGGATTTGGGACTATTCACTGTGCCAGAGGTAGGAAGAGAAGTAACAGTGGATAGGAAATTAACTAAGATCTTATGGCGGTCCTCTCAACTTCCTGCATCAGCCATATTGGAAGTATCAGGTATGACAGTATGTTATGAAACTGATTTTTGAAAATACCAGATCTCACACATCCAAATAGGCACTGGCCTCTAAGTCACCATGGGCAAGCGTCACTTACTCCAACAATGTGGCCATTGTTGAAGTCCATTCTGAACTCCTCTTTGGCATCTGCGTTTGGAACCAGGATATGAGACACCGAATAGTCTGGCCTCATTACTTGATGGTGACTTTTTATTTTTCCTCTGGATAGCTTTAGCCACCTTGAACATCCAAGTTGCTTTCCAGACATTAAGCTGAAGCTTTTAGCTTAGGGAAATAAATTGAGACATGAGGATGGAAGAGCCTCAGCTGAGGCTCCTGGTTGGGAACACAACCACAGCCAACAGGCTCATCAGGAAGGGATGCAGAGCCATTCCTGCCTGCCTCTTCAATTCCAACTTCCTGAGCCCCACACATCATCAGAATGTAATTCAGCAACTTCTCCGGGTGTGACACTTCATTCCTGGGATGCAACAAGCAAAGGAGACTCAAAGAAAATGGAGAAGGACACAGAAGGCCGGAAATGAGCTTTCCTCAAAAAGTGGCCCTCCCTAGTTTTCAACAGAATGAGCCTGAAAACATATTTTCCCTTAATAAACTCATTACTCAACTCCAGAATCATTTGTACCAGCGGAAGGTAGGCATTTTAGAGCAGTCCAGGTTCAGGGGAAGACCAGGTATGCTCAGAGCTGAACAGACATTTATAATTGTTTAAAAATAAAAGACGAGAAAGTATCAAAACTCTATTAAGCTATTAATAAGGAAATGCATTTAATGCATGTGAAGTGAGTAGCACAGTGCCAAACAAAATTTGCTCTGTTAGTATTAAATAAGAGCTCAGGTAAATCATGGCCATTTGTTGTTGTTTTCTGTCTTTGTTTTTTAATGAAAAAACAGTACATAAACCACCACAGATCCTACTGCTTCCACATAGTTGCTAATATCAAATGATCAGTTGTATTTAGTCAACACATATGTAGATAGTACATAGATGTAGACAGTCCCAGATCCTATTGCAAGCAAGGTTCAAATGCTAATTCATTTAATCCTGAAATTAATCTTATGAGCTAGGTATTCTTATTTATATTCTCTGTTTAACAGATGAGAAAAGTGGGGGCCTAGAGATATTAAATAATTTGTCTAAGGTCACTCAGATAATAGTAAGAGTTGTGCTCTTAACCACCACAGTTCTTTGCCTTTTGAAATTCACCTTTGGGAGCCTTTTAATCTCTGGTACCACCACTCACCTTCTGCAATCCTTTTACACCCAGGGGTTTTCTATGGTAGACCGAGATGAGTTGGGCCTCTGGGTTCCCTAGATAGGACCAAAAAACATAGCTTATTAGAGCTGAAGATACCTCAGTGATCATTATTAGCCCAGGCATTGCCATACATTTTTTCTTTCACTAATCCTTGCTTTTAGAACACTTTTAGGATTGTAAACTAGTACAGAGAGTTTCTATGTACCCAACATCCAGTTCCCTCTATTTTCAACATCTTATATCAGTACAGTTCATATGACACAATGAATGAACCAATATTCATAAGTTAGTATGAATGAAAGTTCATTCTTTATTCATATTTCCTTACTTTTAACCTAATGTCACTTTTCTGTTCCAGGACCCCAACCAGGACACCACATGATGTTTCATAGTCAAATCTCCTTAGATTCCTCTTGACTGAGAGTTTCCATGCTCTTCTTGTTTTTGGTAACCTGATCAGTTTTGAAGAGTACTGGTCAGACACTTTGTAGAATGGCTTGCAGTATGGTGAAATGTGATGTTTTTCTCAGATTCAACTGGTGCTATATGCTTTGGGGAAGAAGATCACAGAAGTAAAGTGCCATTCCCATCACATCATGTCAAGGGTACTTACTATCAACATAACTCATCACCGTAATGTCGGCCTTGATCCGCTGGTTGATAATCCCAAAACACGTGTTATATCTAAGTTCTGATGCTGACTTTGACTCTTCAAGCTATGTTTTTCCTTGCCTTTTAACTTGACTTGTAGTTTTTTTTCAGGGAGCTGGATATGTTGCATAGGGAAGTGGGAACTGAGGTAAACAGGCCTTTAGTGAGAAGATTCTTGCTAATCTGGCAGCAAGTTGGGCTGTGTTTCATGTTTGCGGCTGCTGTAGGGGCCACAGGCTTCAGGTTCGTCTGCTGTCCTTGTTTTGTGTCCCCCGTTAAAGCCCCATTTGGGCTTCTCTCAGAACACTCCAGATTTCAAGGTGTTGGTTACCCCAGTAACCTCAGCTTTCTGATGGGTCCAAGAAGTGTTATTGATTTTTCAGTTTGTTTAGTTTGTTCAAACTTTTTTTTGCTGTAACATTGGAAGTGATGACTTCTGGCCCTTTACATGCAGGAGCTGAAACATTTTTTCTTTTTTTTTTTTTAAGATTTTATTTATTTATTCATGAGAGACACACAGAGAGAGAGAGAGAAAGGCAGAGGCACAGGCAGAGGGAGCCCGATGTGAGACTCAATTCCGGGTCTCCAGGATCATGCCCTGGGCCAAAGGTGGTGCTAAACCACTGAGCCACCCAGGCTGCCCAGAGCTGAAACATTTTTAAGAGGAAAAAGCTCTTTCCAATGAAATCTTATGTAACTGCATGAGTCTCATCACTTCCTAGCCTAATCCAAGTCCTAGCACTGGAATATTTCCCACCTACATTTGCACAGTTCCGTTGAGTATCTAGGGCACTCCCTCCTGACTTAAACTGTTTTTCAGGAGATTTACAAACGTCATAGGCCATTTAAAAGTAGAGTGCCCATATGGGGAAGTAAGGATGGGACTCAGCAAAATCTTTGGGCATGGGCAGGAATCTTTTTAGCAGGAAAATCCAATAGAAATGGTCTGTAGAGAGCTGGTGGAAAAACCCCACCAGACAACATTGGGAAGAAGGGCTCATGTGGTTTCTTCCATGTGATGGTGGTTCACATTGCCCATGAAAGGGAGGCAGATGCTCTCAGGCTATGGTATGGCCCCCATGAAGCTCCTTGGTGCTGGCCATTCTCTCAGTATTGATCTTTGGTCCTCTCTATGTGCCTTTTACCCTAGCAGTCAAAGTTTGGTCCTCTTATCCAACACTTTAAAGATATCCTTCAAGGTCATGCCCCATCCTCTCCCTTCAGCCCTACTCTGGCCCAATTGAGCCTCAGGTAGTCCCCTGGGGATGGTGGAGCAAATGCTCTGGGACTTCATTCTTCCTCTGCAATGCATGTTCTTATACAAAGTCTCCATTCTGCTCCCAATATTCTGATTATCAAGAATCTTTTATTTTTTTTTCTTTTGATAAAACTTGACTTCACGAAGCAAGGCTTTGGCTTTCTAAACTAATATTTCTGGTGTGCGATTTGACATCCTAAAATTAAACTGAAAATTGACAATTTCTTTAACTTTTTACTTCATTCTCAATACTCCAAGAGGCAATTTAGGTGTTTTTGATTAGTTAGAAAAATATCATGGATTTATACAAAGAAGTGTTGAAACAAAAAACAAAGATAACTACTTTAAGGTATTTTTTCTGTATATTTCTTTGGAATGGCATGTGGGTGGGGGAGGCTTTTATGTGTGCATATGTGGGTACAAGTTCTGGTTGGAAGGAACCAAGGGGTCCAGAGCCCTGCATACCTAGCCTTCTCTACTACCCACCCAGTATACTGAAACCACTCCTACAAAGGTCACCTCATGTCACCAAATTCAGGGGCCATTCTGTTTGGTGGTCAATCAGTAGTCAGTCCTCCTCTCTTGCCCTGTCAGCAGCTAATCTCTCCTAAGGTTTCAGCATGCCACTTTCTGGTCCTCCTATTTTGTGGTTTGCTCCTTTAAGCTTTCTTTCTAAGATTTTCCTTTTCCTCTTCTCTTCTCTTCTCTTCTCTTCTCTTCTCTTCTCTTCTCTTCTCTTCTCTCTCTCTCTCCTCTCCTCTCCTCTCCTCTCCTCTCCTCTCTGCTTCTCTTCTCTTTCTCTCTTCTCTTCTCAGGTTGACATGCCCAGGGCCATATCCTTGTCCTATGTGTATACTTGTGTCCTGCTTGAGCCCATTCAATGTCACAACTTTAAACAGCATGCTTATAACTCACTGATGTGTATTTCCGGCCCAGACTGCTTTCTTGACTCTAAGACCCATAAGCCAGATGTCTGACCCCACATCTCTGCTAGATATTGAACTTTACACGTTCAGAACCAAACTCTTTACCTCCCCATCCAAACCTGCTCCTCTTCCTGGGATTTCACATCCTCATAAATGGCAATTAATTTTTCCAGTTTCTCAGGCCACAAGCCCTAGCCTCCTTTTCTCTCACTCCACATTGAATCTGTCAGCAAATCCTGTCACCAGTCATATCTGGTCGTTTCTTTATTGCCATTCCCACTCTGGTCCAGATCAACACCAGCTCAAACCTGGGTTCTGCATGAGTCTCCTCACTGGACTCCCTACTTTTTCCTTGATGTCTTTTCATCTGCTTGCCATACTTACAAAGGTAAGTCAGATCTGATAGCTCACCTAGGTTTGCAAGCCATCCATGATCGTGTGTCCAGCCAACTCTCTCATTTCTTACCACTTCTACAACTGATCCTCCATCCCAGCCTTCTGTCTTATTACTTAAATATGTCAAGCTTACTCCCACATCAGTCTCTGACTGGCTCTGCCTTCTGCCTGTAGAACTCTATTCCAAATATCCACAGGCCTCTCTTCCCCAATTCCTTCAGACCCCTTTTTATTTATCACCCCATTTTGAGTCCTTCCCTGGCCACTGTATCTAGCATGGAGTCACTGTCTTCCTGTGTCCTTACCATTTATTTTTTTTCCTTAGTATTTACCATTATCCAACATATAGTACTTGTTTACCATCCTTCTCTCTTATTGGAAAGTCAGCTCAGCCAGAGCAGGAACTTTGTCTCCTTTTGTTTGACATTCTGTCCGAGCTTAGAACAATGCCTGGCACATAGCAGAAGCTTCATAAAGAATGAATGAATGAATCCTATGAAGAGGCCCACAAAGCACTTCCAAAAAACCCAACTCCCAGTTCTTCCATTTTATTTTGACCCGAGGCCCAAAATAAGAGAGAAGTAACTTCCTGAAGGTCATCCAGCAAGATTTGGGGTCTTTCATTTCCCAGGCCTGGCCTCTCCTCCATACATGAAAGGAATGGATGCCAGCCTCTGCCTAATAAAAAGATTACCCAAAAAACTGAAGGTAAAGAGACCAGCCAAGAGGCTGAAGCTGTGGTACCACCAGGAGGGAGGTGATGAGGACCTGTCTCCCTAGTGACTGGGAAAGTCGAGAGGAAAGGCAAAGTCTAAGATACTTTGCGAAAGAAGCTTATTGAATAATTGAATGTGGTGTTTAAAGGGTCAAAAGGAAAAACTCAAAGTGATTTTAAGGAAGGTAGGCCCATGTCTTTTTTAACCTTTATATCTTCTCTAACCATACCTAGCATATAGTGGGTATACCACAAATATTTATTGCCAGTCACAATAGCAAGGATGACTGGAAAAATCACAATCTATGGCTGCTCTGAGTCAAACCCTCTGGATGTAGTGGGTGAGAACACAAATTTGGGGTCAGATACACCTGGATCAAGTCTTATCTTCCTTACTTAATAGGCAGGTGATCTTGGGCAGAAAGTTATTTTCTCCAAACTTCAACTTCCTCATCACTAAACTAGGGATAATAAAAGAAGGAGAGGGACAGAGATAGGAAAAGAGAGACGGGGACTAAATACCATTAAGTATATAATGTGCTTCCTTAGCTCAATGCTTGGCCCATGTGAAATCCTCAAAAAACGCTTAACCTTTATTTATTGTCTTATTGGCTTCTGTCCCTGTTTGAAATCACTGCCCTCTCTTTTCCAGATCTGCAATACTGAATTCTCAGCTCCTCTCTCTTCCCTTTTACCCCAAGAGGTCTGCAGGGTATTGAACTTGGGATTGAGTCCCCTCTTCTGAACTTGAGGTTAGGTGTTCCCCATCTGCTTAGCTGGAAGCTTTCTCTTGAGAGCCTGGGCACCTTTATAAATGCATGAATCACATCAGCTGTGCTGAGTAGAGCTATAAGCATAATTCAGAAACTCAGATATGAATTACAAATCAAGGGTGAGCCTGCTGTGAGTGCTTCCAAATGGTGACAACTTGCCCCCATTTCCATGCATATTTCCATGCTTTGTTATCATCTAACCTTTGATAATAGCATTGATTACAGAGAAATAAGTTTGGGTCTCAACTCTGGCTCATAAGAGATGGAAGGGCCTTGGTGTTCCAGCTTAAGAACAAGAGAAAAGCTGTGTCTCTATCCTGTGCTTGTTCGGAGGAACAGCCCACATTTGCCCTTCACAGAATAGTACGCAGTTCCCATCTGAGGCCTGCCAGCTTCAGAGGTTAAGTCTAAAGCTAAAGGGAAGCGGGGGCTGGAAGAATTTTGGAGGGAGTCCAGGGCTGCCTGGGCTAGCCAACCCAAATAATTCAGGCAAGCAAAAATTTGCTTGGACCTGAGCTGGCTGTCTAGACAGTCATGATTGCACACAGGTATGACCTTGCACTTCATCTGGCCTGTGCTGAACTTCCTTAAAGGTGCCTATCAATGAGTGTCTTGGTTTAGGTTCGCCCCAAAACAGACTCAGAATGAAGGCTTATAGTGCAGTGAATTTCCAAAGGAAATGATCCTCGAGTATACTGGTAGGGAAGTAAAGGAGCGAGAAGTCAAAGAAGCTAATAAAGTGGTGTGTTGTTCAGCTAGTTACCACTGTGGGCAAGTAGAACTCTAGGTGACTAGAACCTTCTAGGTGACTATTGAGTTCATTGTGGAAATGTCCCATGGTCACACCCCAATAAGAGGGCAAGGAAGCTGGCATGTTTATCTATCATCAGCTCTCCTTTGTCATGGGCTGAGGTCACATTCAGTCTGCCAGGAATCCAGAACAAGCTCCATCCTCTTGGGCGGAGAGTTGCAGGTATGGTCAGTAAATAGCTGTCAGAGCGTGTGGAGAATGTCTAAGGCCTGTGGGTAGGGCATTGCCAATGTCTGCAGCCAGTGAGTCAAAACACAAAGCTCCCTAAAACAAAAGCCTTGATCAGTCCCTGGAATGTGCCCCACCACCAAAGCCGTATAGAAAGAGCCTCAGGATGCTGCATGTCCCATGCCTTCTCCATCCCGCAGCCCTGTCACCAGCTCTCCTTTCTCCCACTGCTACCTTTCAAGTTTCCTCAACCTTTTATGTAGACAAGTGACTGAAGCTTCTCTGAAAGATCTATTCTTTCTAAAGTGTTGATGGCAGCCAAAAGCCAATACACCACCTTTGCATGGGAATTTATTTTTTTACTCCTCACTTATTTTTTATTTAAGTATTTATTTTAATTCCATTTAGTCAACATACAGTGCTACATTAGTTTAAGGAGTACAATATAGTGATTCAACACTTCCCTTTATCACCCTGTACTCATCATGACAGATGCACTCCTGAATCTCCCATAGGAATTTTTATTGTAACAAGGTTTTGATAAACATCCAATGCCTTAGCTCTGCAGAATGATAAATATGATAACTAATAATCACTTTGTTTCTACTCTATGCCAGGCTGCATTTTGAATGCTTTGTGAGTTTAAATCTCACACCAATGCTATAGAGTAAATTTTTAGGATATGCTCTCAAACTTCTATCAAATGTCTTCCTACCAAATTGTCATTGGTGTCTGAAATTTTATAATCTGGTGGTTCTTCAATCAATAAACCCCTGAGCCATGCCTGCTACCCAGTAAGTGTGCAGGTTCACCAGAAGCAGACAAGGATTTAAGTGGATGTGGTTCATTTGGGAGGGAGATACAGGAACCCCTGGTAGTGGCTTGGGAGGTGGACAAGGAAGAAAAGGAAAGGAAACCTATAAAAGGGTGTCTTTTCAGACTAGCCAAAATTGTGGACCCCTAGAGCCCATTCCCATGGGGGAACACTGCTGAATGGTGTAGAAAATGTGTTTTAGTTTTATCCCACCCCAAGAGTAAGGATTTTGGGGGTATTTATTAAACTCTCATCAGTCATTGGTAGAGGAATCGTCCCAGTGGACATCAAGTCTTTATCAATTCATCTGTCAGTGAGTGGCACAGTGGCTTTGGAGAAATTCAGCAGGTAAAGAGACACAAGGACTGGCAGAGGAAGTTGGCTGCAGCGCACCAAAGTGATAAAGGTCCAAAGGATGTGGGCAGGCAGCACCAGCATTTGCTACAGTGTTCAATAGATACTTGTTGAGTAAATGAAAGAGTAAATGAAGGAGATGATGGTGGTGATGGGAGGCAAAGATGCCTTAATTTTCCTTCCTTTGTCATGACTCTTAAGACTTTCTGCCATTTTAGTGATTTTCCACCATTCAGGACCCTCTCCCACGGAATACCCAGGGTGTCTGATCTGGTCAGTAGCAAGGGACAGAGACTCTTTACAAGAGTCCTAGGAGCATGGACAGAGTTCTGGTTTCACATTGTTCAACCCCTATGTGATAGTTTCCATCATATATCTGCAGTCTACATCACAGAATGTCAAAGCTTCTGTAGTAACTATCAGGAAAGCAAAAAGACCTCAGAGGGCAGATGTCATCAGTTTTTCACTTTGTTGCTAGTGAACCCAACCATAATTTTAACCTTGGTAACACAAGGCCAGTGGAAACTATGTGAGCGCATTTGGATTAAATTCTCTGTTGATTTCTCTTGATCGATAGGTTAAGATCCAGCCAATGCAAGTCTTTTCCTTACCCTACCAATTTCTTCTTGAACTACGTGTTAAATATTTTGTCAAACTATAATTTTTGTTATTTTTAACCTCACAAAAATAATTAAAATTTTAAAAGCCCTGCCCAAGATTGGAAAGTGGTTTTTCTGCTTTTGTTTCCAGAATCATTTCACATTTCAATTTACAGAGCTCTAGCTACCAAGAATCACATGATCTTACTGCTTTCAAGCATACGTTTCTCATATTCATGTTTTTCATGATATATCAAATCAGAAAATAGAGATGCAGATCCATAAGCAAAACATACTGTAGTGGCTCTAAGGTCAATGCCATGAAACAATTATGACATAAGTCTATCTAGAAAAGGCTACCTTCCCTGAGGGAGACAACATCTTCCTTCCATCATCTTCCTCCTCCTCTTCTCCCTTTTTCTTTTTTCTTATTTAGTTTCCAAATGGAACTTTTATTGTGTGAAAAATCTAAGATGCCTTGAATTCCAAGTCCACATCGCAGAGAGAATTTAGAAGTTGCTCCAAAGGAGAATCTAAGAAAATAGCTGTGGCTTTGCTATAACATGAGCATGTTTGGAGTGCTTCTATCAGGGGATATCCAACAAGGACTCAGAATAGTTCTATTAACTATAAATTGACCCTGTTACCTGGCCACTCCAAGTCCTCATGCTAGGAAACCAGCAAGCAATGAAGGGAGTTACTGTACAGGTCAAGGTGACTAACCCTATCAAGGGGAAACTGAGTCACTACTATACCTTAAGGGCTGGGAAGAATATGTCTGGAAAGCAGGCAACTTTGGGACCTCTCTTAGTAATACCACACCCTGTGATAAAAATTAATGGGAAGCTACAAATCAGTAAAGACAAGACCTCTAGTAGAATCAGAGCTTAGACTATTCCATTAGACCAAGGACTAGGACCAGCTGTGGAGCTTCCTGAGGGCAAAGAAAATACAGAAATGATCATGGAAGAAAGAAATTATAAATATCAGCTATGATACTATGACCAGTTGCAGAAACAGTGACCCTAATATTTATCAGAAGTTCTTCTTTTCTTTGATATACTTGTATGTATCTATATGGATATGTATGTGTGTATACCTTTACATGTTTTTTTTTTCTTTTCCCTCTTATCCTATTCATTTACTATGCAACATAAGATGTGATAAAAGTGGTAAGCCTTAAATCTTGATATTTACATTACAAGATATTAAGGGAGGAGTATGATTCAGCTAGTGACGAAAGTGAGTGTAACCCAAAGATGCATCCAGCTATATATACTATCTTGGAGACAGTTAGCCTGTTTTCATTTGTATGAAGAATAGTTACATCATATTAAGTGAACATATGATTTCACATGGTCTTTATCCAGAAGTTAAATATAGAAAAAAAGATATACTAAATTGATATGAGTTCTGAAGTGTTGTCAACTTGGTTAAGCTAGAAACTTTCTCAAAATTCCATTTTTTGCTTCTCTCTCATTTGTATGGTTCCAGGTTAGCTTTGGCCAAAAGAGGAATCCATTCAATATTTTGAAGGTGGAATTAAATCATTGGCTATTACTCTCAGCAGACATACAATATGGATTCAGATATGTTGCTGGAGAGATTCAGAGCTCCTCAGTGAGCCCTGCCTTACCCTTGCTCTTTCTTGCTCTGCTTTTAGCTCATATTCTTGACTGCTGACCTGCTAACCAATTCTCAGCTATCAGCTCAGAGATTCAGTAGCACAAAGGCACCAGCTCCCCATAGTCTCCTAGAGAGCTCTCCCTTTGCTGTCCACTGCAAGGGCTGGACGTACTTGGCTTCTCATAGCTCCCTACAAGTGCTCCTTGTTCACACACACCTGTGCTTCCGGAGAGCTGACCGGGGGCTCTTTCCCTGATACTTCTATTCTCTTTTCTTACCTTCAGTCTTCCAGCTTTTCTCACACTTGTGAGGGTCTGAGTCTCAGAATAAACTTCTTCTTCCCATCATATTCATTGTTACTATGCATCCCTGATTGAACCCTGACTGATACAACCCACAGTCTAGATGGAATTATAAAAGTTATCTCCATGCAAACAGTTGTCTCTCAATACAGGAGAATAGTGAGGTTTCCAGGTTACCAGTACAGGATGCTAGGAGTCAGCCATGAAAGTGCAAGCAAAAATGGGGTGGATAAAGGTAGCTAGAAATAGACTGAATTATTATTTTCCCGGAAGTTTTCCATTACTGTTTATCTCTCACCTTTCCACAGGTATATTTTGGTATACTAAGACATGCCAATCATGCCCAGCCTATACAGACAGAGACATGATTTGGTGTGTTAAGCTGTGGACTTCAAAGCCAGGCCTCCTGGAATTAGACCCAAAGGAAACATGCAAATGGAGGGTGAACTCAGTTCACCTGAACTGAAGCCTTTCCCTGTCACTCCCAGTGCAGCCCTTCCAGCACTCAAAGATGCCACTCAGATACCACTTTGTCTTGTTTGCAGTAGATTTTCATGTGATTCTAGACCTGAAAAGTCCTCCTTCCTTTCTGGCCACCTTTTAATTCTGTAGTAAAACATTCTCAAATTTTTGTGTTCTACCAATCACTGCCAAAGAATTTGGGCTCCACATGATAGAAATAAAAAGCCAGCTCTTTTGCAAAGGACTTTATAGGTTTCCAGGCATTCCATCACTGTATTGATCATTTAAGTTTTCAGGGTATAAATGTTATTATGATGACATTCAGAAAACATTTTTCTGCTCTGGCTTTTAACATAAGGAAATAGAAATTCTATGGATAGCTGGAAATAGTTTTGAGCACATGGCATACGAATTTACTGCTGAGACTTAAACCAGCCCTATGATTAGTGCTATTCTTGTGGATAGACACTGAAGTCAAGGGGCAGTTATTAATTGGTAATTATTCTGAAATAGAAGCCTGCACCATACAGTATTTCAGTGATTACTTCAACCCTTTGGTGTTACACATCCCATTTTTGGTGATCTTGGCTCATGGAAAGGGCTCTTACCCCCTATGAGGGTTCTGAGGCAAGTAGGCTGGAGCTTAGGCAAAGGTAGATGCATTCTGAACATCTGAAAATATGTTTATGATTTTACTTGTTTATCCTTTGAAGTTGTTTGATTGCAGGCAACAGAAACAGATTTTGTCCAAAGCAAAAAAAAAAAAAGGAACTGGAGGAAGAATAGGAAACAGATTGGAGAACAGAAGGTAGAGTTGTAGGAATTGGGACATTTAGGGAATAGCATGGATGTTCAGTCTCTTCAGAAAACCACTGTCTTTTTGACTGAGCTGCAGCCGATCAGAACAAGGGAGAAGGGATTGGCCGTGCTTTAGTTTCAGGCTCCCTGTACCAGACACAAGTGGGGATCTTGACTCTTAAAGCTGTTCATGTTGGAGAGTTAGGGTTTCCCAAGGAGAAATCAGGATTTTTTTTTTTTAATCAGATAATGAGATCACCATGTCATGAAAAGATGAGTTTTGTGGTGTTTGCCCAGACCAGGGAATCTGAATATGTCCAGCAAAAGGCAGTGCAGCCCAAGGACAAACCCTCAACTCACTGTTAGGCTTTCCTCTCCTCTTTCCCCATGTAGCATGCCTGGATTTGGGGACTCTCCAGACCCAGATGGTATTCGTATTTCTAAGAGCCCTGGCGGTTCAAAGTCTGACATACGCCACACTAGAAAATCACGAAAGGGAAGCCAGATGACTATTGGGACAAATTTTTCCCAGACATCTCTCTATATCTAAATCCCAGTTACAAGGAATCTGAAACATTCCATTATCTCAGCAGAGGAATCACCCCAGACAAGTTAGGCTATTTCATTTCTTTGCTGCCCGACAACTGCTCAACTCTCAATTGCAAATCCCTTCCCTCTAGGTAAAAATGCACCTTTTGGCCCCATTCGGGCCCCTACTCAGATAGCTCCCTAATATCTGGAATAGCCTCACAGCCAAGCCAATGGGTCAGTTTTCTGCGTCTCTTCAAATCCCCAGAGATTTACTTCCAGACACCCTTGGGATGTATGAACATATCCAAACATCTCGTTAAGTGTACACTTGCGGGAGCATTTGTACACAGATTCATTTATCTGCCTTTGTCCTGTCTCTCATTTTAGAGCAGGAGCCTCCCAAGGAGAAGGGTCACATCTGGGTTGCTCTTCTCCCTCTCCCCACGGCATTCAGCGAAGTGCACACAGAGTCAGCATTCGTAACTAACTCACTGGAATAAGGTGGTGGAGACACAGCAAGGTAGGAGATGGAGCTCCGCATTTTAGTCCGAGTTTTACAATCTTGTAGCCAAGAGACCATGAGCAAGCCACTCCAACACACTGAACCCCAGCCCGTTCCTGAATGCAGAGGTGGCGGTGATTCATTCTGTGTTTATGCCATACAAGTGTTGTGCTCAAATCAGAGCACTGATGGGAAAGTGGCTTAAACCTCAGCTAGAGACGTGGCATGTGGTTATTAGGTCACCCTGGCTTCAGAGACGATCCAGTGAAAACCAGAGATACTCAGCCAGCACTGGCCATGCTGCCACCCCAGTTCTCTCAAGTCAGTGTCTCAGGCTTCTGCCTTTGACATGTAAGCTCTGAGGCCACGGAGCAGAGGCCCTGCCATTCTATTTCTGGCACAGCAATAAGCACAATGAAAAACAAGACCTGCTGAATGCCAGCAGCAATGAAATTCTTTATCAGAGAACATGAAGGAGTCAGACTTTGTCAGCAGTATGTCCCTAACATCTCTTCTTCCATCTGTCCCTACCATGAAGACACTTGTTCACACTCGGCCTGTTTCCTGCCTGGATCCCCGCCACCTCCTACTGCCTGACTATCTCTTGTCTCCTGACCCCACTTCAGTGCCAGATGGTTCAGACTGCCATTTGGAGTGGCCTCTGGGTCTCTGCGCCTCCTGCCTTTTCCATTTAGAGCAATAAAGATCCTCCTAAAACTTGCCTTTCCCATTGCTCTAGTTTCCCCATCAAATCTTTCTTTCCTGATTTTGGACTTTCAGTTTGCTTTTCTTCCTAAAATGACCCCCTACCAGCAAAAGCTCAAAGTGACTTCCTTACCTCTTGTTTTGTTTTTTTCTTTTCATTGTGTTTAACATAAATCCATTTCTTTGTCTCTAGAAACGAAAAGCAACATACAACCCAAACCCCAGCACTGTGAGATGGTTTTAAAGTTTTGGCAGAAAGTCACAGGGGATTAACATGAAAAGGAACTCCAGTCTTGCAGACATTTGCTGGTGGACCCCACTGCTCAGTAATGCACCCCAGTGCTGTGTACTCTGATCTCTTGGTCAAAAACTATGCAGGAGTTTTTGGCTTCCACCTTCCTTCCTCCTAAACCTGAACCAAAATTCCTTTCTTTCTAACCATCTGGTCTCCCCATTTAACTTGGCCAAGCGCAGCTTGACAACTGTCCCCCACTGTGATGGCACAAAGGGAAGACAAGGAGCCCTGAAATTCTCCCGATACAGTCTCAGACTTCAATTCCATGCTACTTAGGGTGAAATAAGCCATCAAAGTGATATATTAGGGAACTATGTGCAGCAAAGCCAGGTTCATTCAAAACTAAAGGCAGGGAAGAAATGGATTTAGAATAAGTAGTCCCGGTGCTTTGGGAAGAAAAGACTGGAAATTCTATCCCACTATGCCTGACTTCAAAATAACAAAGGCCAACAGCATCTGCATTATCCTTCACAGGCAACAGAGGGCTTTTTCAAATGGGAAGACATCAAAGAAAAGCAAAGTTTATATTTGACTTTCTATTTTCCACACCCTTTTAGATTGGCTATCACAAATCATCCTTTCCTACATTGTGGTAGATAGATAAAATGGGATTTATTCAGTCAAGCATTCATCTATTCTACTCATGTTTATTAGATGCCACAGTAGACACCAGGCACTATTCTAGGCGCAGGATGTATAAGGTGTAGAATACAACAGACAAAGCCCCCGAAATCCTTGTGCTTCTGTTGTAATAGAAGAAAAAGACAATGAGCAAATGTGAGCAAATATAGAGTATGTCAGATGGGGTAAGATGGGGATAAAAGCAGAAAACATAAATAAAGCAAGATAAGGGGGCTAGAGGGTCATGGGGGATGTGCTTTTCTATAGGGTAGTCTCTGATGAGGTGATATCTGAGCAGAAACTTAAGGAACTGAGATGAGCAGACTCCCTCAGGGAAGAGGTTTTCAGAGGCTCAGAGGGAACATTTAGGCTGGAATGTGTTTAGCTTGTTAGAAAACCAGAGAGGAGGCCAGCGTGGCTGAAGCAGAGTAAGCAAGGCAGAGAGTGGTAGGAATGAGGTCAGAGATAAGGGAGACAAGACATGTAAGGCCCTGTCGTGGGCTGCAAAGGCTTCCACTTCTAGCCCAGTGAGTGGGCCATCTCTCCACAACGCGTTAAGCAGAGGGAGCAATGTGACCCAACTTACATCTCAGAAGGGTTACTCTGGCAGAGACTGTACTGTCCCCCGTACCCATTTCCTCTTTCTTGCATAATAATGGAAAACCCAAGTTTTTCACTGGACACGTGGCATCCCAGAATAAAAATAAAGACCATATTTTCCAGTATCTTTTGCAGATAGTTAGAGGCAGAGGACTCAAGTCTGGCCAAGGAGCGGTAAGTGGAAGTGTGGTGTGGTGCTTCAGAAAATCATGCCTAAAAAATAGGCAATTTGTATGGGTTTACCCTTTTCTTCTTCACTCTGTCCTTTATTCTCTGCCTGGAATGCAGGTGTGATGGTTAGAGCCACATGCTACATTGGACCATGAGGGGCCACCCCACTGGATGGGATAGTGGTGACTTGGAAGGATCCGAAGTCCCCAAGGGCTTTATGGAGCAGGTCCATACCTGCACAGACACGTCACCTCCATTTATTTGGTGTTCCTGTTCCTGGCCGCCAAGCCTAGTCCTACCCGGTACCATCTTTCTGGTCACTGTGTAGAGAATAAACAAGAAGGAAGACAAGGGCAAAAATAAGAATAATGTTTATTTCATGAATAAGAATGTTGAGGCTTGGCAAAATTAAGTGAAAAAGCTGTGGTTAAAGGCACTGGTTTGTAAAGCCAGCAAACCTGCTCCTGTTTAAACCAGGGCTCCAGCACCTTGTAGTCTGGGACCCTTGGGCAGGCCAGCTCCCTAGCCTCACTAAGCCTTGATTTCCTCAATGGTAGCATGGGGATAAAACAATACCTACCAGACTATTACTGTGAGCACTGAATACAGTATATGATGAGATCTAACCCAGCCTGGCCCAGGGTTGGGCTCCTCACCTGCTGGGTCCCTGTCCCTCCTCTTCTCTCCAGCTTTCACATCTCCTGCGCATGCCCAGAAAATAGTGACCCTTCCAAGAAGAGAGGACATCACACACAATTCGGAGGATATATTTGGGAAGGAAAGGAGAAAGACGAGAAAAAGAAGCCTTGGCTCATGGATAGGGCAGACTTTCAAGTTCTCAGAGGCTCTCCATTCACAGGAGATAAAGGTCAGTAGCGGCTCTGGATGTGCTGTAAGATCTAAGGGAAGAAGGCCAGCAGTTCACCCTACAGCTTGGGGGTCTGGCGACGTCGGTGCTCCATGCTCTTCCTGCTCCGGCCCCCTTCTTAACTCTCCCCTTCTCCATCGTCACCTCTTTCCCCTTCCAGAATAAAAATAGGAGTAGTGAAGAGCCTGGTAAATCATCTGGTTCTCAGGCGGCTTTTCCTTGATGTGACTGAATTTTTCATTGGCCTGGCAGGATGTTTTGAGACTGTGTGGAGAGCACTCTGGATGTTTTCTTTATCTGAGTACTAGGCTTTGGAATGCAAAGCAGCACATACATGTTTCCTTTTTGGTAGCAGATTCTCTTCCTCATTATGTTTTGCTCAGGCTAATATTAAAATGAATTGGCTTCCTCTGACAACAATAAGTGTAATAATAACAGGAAATGGCCCAGAATCACACAACAATAAAAATAGAGCTGGAGGGGAAGCAACAGGACTCTTGAGAACATTTTGCTGCCATATTTTTCCATTCTATTCCATCCCTTCCCACCCTATTTCATCCATCTATCTGTCCATTTACTGATTCAGAAAACTATGAATTGATTCAGAAAAGTATGCTTATAACTGGTGAACCTAATAGGGAGGATGAACAAACCAGTCTTTCTTCTTATAGCAGCAATTCGTGAAACATCAAATACCAGAAATTAGAAAAAGAATATGCTGTCAAATTCTGTATGAAGATTGACCTGTATTGTGCCTAATACAACTCTTTTATTAAAAAAGGTTGAATCAAGGGGCACCTGGTGGCTCAGTCAGTTAAGCATCCAAATCTTGATTTCAACTCAGTCATGAGATCGAGCCCCGTGTTGGGCTCTGTGCTCAGCCTGGAGTCTGTTTGAGATTCTCTCTCTTTCCTTCTGCCTCTGCCTCTCTCCTGCTCTCTCTCTCTCTCTCTCTCTCTGTCTCTCAATAAAAAAAATAGGTTGAGTCAAAGTAATATATTTCCATTAATTATGTTCTACATTGAAGGCTCTGATCAGTCCTATAGAAAAGCAACCTGGCTAAATTTATCTAACTTAACAAGGTTCAAATCTATTTGACCATGGAACTTTTTTTTCCTTTTTCATTGATGATTTAAGAACTTTGGAATTAGGATTACAGGATATACACCTTTCAAGGTTTTAGTTCTAAAGGGAATGTTCTGCTTACGTTCTGAAAGCTGCTTCCTGGGCATTTGGTCTTAATATAAGATTCCTTAATTGTGCTAGCTGGGTGTTTAGGCCTCCATAAGCAAAGAGGTTATTCTCTTACCAATAGTATACTTTGTTCAACAATATACTAATTCAACCAGGAATTTAGAAGGTAAAATGCCTTTGCCTTTGCAAGCTGGTGACCATTGTCTTGACCTAACCCATCTGGTATACATTCAGAAGGAGGGAAAGGAGATATCTGTGCTCCAAAGTACTTCCTTTTCTTCCCTTCATACGCAGGAAGTCCTCGGTCCCTTTTCTACCACAGGATGGGACCTCTGGCCAATTCACCTCATACCACACACAACCCCTCTTCCTTAAAGAGGGGCACTAAGAAGCAGTAACTATCTCTTCACTTACCTACATCTGGAGAATGGAAACTCCTTTGTAAAACCACCAAGGACTCACAGGGCAAATGGATGGGCAAAGAGTCTAACTTGTGTGTGTATTAAATGAGGTGACAGAAGACATGGCCTAGGTCAGCGTTCAGGAAAAGCCAGAGTGCACATGCTCAGCTGGCCTAGGTCTACAGGACACTTGGTACATAGCAAGCCACAATCAGTGAGCATGTGTGATTAACGACAATTGCCAGAAAGGATCACGCACAGAACCAAGGCTCAGCTAAGACCAAAAGGGGTCAGCCTGTGGACACCAGGGCTTTTTATTAGGTGAGACATCTGTTCCAATCTCTGTTGCCAATTAGGTTGTCATTAGACTCAGCCAACACTTATCGATAGCAGAGATGCCATTGAGAAGAGACATTAACACCTTTACCACTAACTGTAAATCAGGGCTGCTCTGGTTGTCTGCGAGTATCTGCAAAACACCTCCTCCTGGCTTTTCCAGCTAGGAGTTCTTCTCTGATTCTGGAATGATGCACAGCCTGAGTGGTTGTCTGGAGACCCAGGCTCTGAGAACTCAGTGAGAGCTTCCAGGCAAAAGGAGCCTCATGGCAAACTTCATACCAGAAACATTTGTGTTTTTCTTTTTGACGTAACACATGTATGTAAGAGATCTAAAATACTATAATAATCAAAGGGAAGGTAATAAAGTTTACCCAGAATGTCACAATCCTAATATATGTCTTTCCAAGCTTTTTTCTTGACATTTGCTTTTTATTTCCACAGAGTTGACATTATGCCACTCCTGGTATAAAAGCCTTTGTTTTGTTCCATGGCCGGCCCTCTGGAGATTCTCCTAGCCCTTTGCACCAGCTGTTCCCTCTTCATAGAATGTTCTTCCCTTGGATACACCAGTGACTTGCTCCCTCATCTTCTCCAACTCACAGCTCAGATGTCACCTCCTCCAAGAAGACTTCCTGACCCAACAAGCTGAAATAATTGCTTCATTTTTCATTTTTTTATTCCCTTGCTGTTATATTTTCTTTCAGTGCACAACACCACCCGCTGTATCACAGAGTTGTCTGTTTCTTGCAGGTGTTCTCTACTGAAATTCAAGCACCAAGAAGGTAAGTGTTTTGTTTAGTTCATCACTGAATGTCCATAATCTAAAGCAGTGACTAGTTCATAGTAAGTGCTCAAAAAATAGCATTAAATGAGTGAATAAGTTTTGTTTTGTAACTTGCTTTCTTTTTCTGTAATAATATGGTACAGACCTTTTAGGTCACTAAGCATTCCTCAGCAACCCATTTTTTAAGACTACATCACATTCCACATTATGGCTCCATTGTAACCTAGTTAATCAGTCCCGTGGGTGAACATTTAGGTTAAGTGGTTCCCCACTCTGGGCTACTCCTCCCCCAATGTTTAAATATATGTAGGGAATTGAAAGCTTTTAAATGATTTCTCTACACTGGTAAAAACTTGAAATTTAGTTGCAGGTTAGTAAGCCTTTGATCAAAGAAGGAGCTTAAATTTCTCTAATAGAAAAGTTGAGGAAGAGGAGGACACATGCCTAACCAGCAGGATGGGTCACATCGGCCTTGGTACTCTGAGTACCGAGGCCGATGTGACCTGGTTTCCTCACATGTGGTTTTACATGAATACTTACAGATTGTAGGAAAAGAAGAAAGTACATAGAAATATGTGGGTGCGATGGGCTGAATCGTGTCCCTTCAAAACTCACCTGGTGAAGCCCTTACCCAAAGTACCTCGGAATGTGACTGTGGTTGAAGATAGGGTCTTTAGAGAAGCAATTAAGGTAAAATGAGGTCATGAGGTCATTAGGATGGGCTCTAATCCAATCTGACTGGTGTCCTTATAACAAGAGGAAATTCACACACAAAAAGAAACACACAAAAAAGGAAGATCACATGGGGACGCAAACCAAGGAGAAAGCCCTCAAAAGGAACCAAACCTGCTGATGCCTTAGTCTTGGACTTCCAGTCTCTAGAACTGTGGGAAAATAAATTTCCACTGGTTGAGCCACCCAGTCGTGGCATTTTGCTAGAAATGACAGCCCTAGATAATTAATATACTAGACAAAGGCAGTGATCTTAAAATGTCCCTAAAAAGATATTGGGGCTTCCTAATTATAATTTTTATTGCATATCAAAGGTCAAAATTTTCTGTGCAAACACTTCTGAAGTGAAAACAGAAGTCATTAGGTACATATGAACCAAGGGTCAAACATTTGCTTTACATGCAACTGTTTCTTGAATGCTTCATCTTAAAAATTAAGCAACAAAAATTAATGTATAGATCTTAAAGAAATCAATGAGAATATCAAAGAACTAAAAATGTCTGTGCTACTCAAGGGTCTGTTTCATTTCCCTTGTTCAGTATTCACCTATTTAGTCCTTAATTATTAATCTAATATTTAAAAAGCACTTAGTCTGTTTCCTAGAGATGTGACAGTGAGTGAGACGGATGCCTCTCTGCTATCATGGAATTTAAATCTATTGAGGGAAAGAGTTAAAATAACAGGTAATTACAGTCTCCTAGTGGCACAGGGAAGCTTCATCTCCTAAGTCAGAGGTGAGCAAGCTATAAAGGGCCAGAGAGTACATTGTTACAGCTTTGTGTGCATCTCTCTCAACTACTCAACTTGTAGAGTGAAAGCAGCAGTAGACAACATGTAAACAGAAGCCCAGCTGCGTTCCAATACAACTTTATTTATAAAAACAGGGTGCAGACCAGATTTGACACAGCACCACTGTTTGCTGGCACCAATTCTGAGTCTGACACCAGCTTGACCATGTTTTTCAGCTCAACACAGGACAGCTTTGGTATGTGTCCTGCACCTCACTAGGTGTGTCTAGTAAAGCACAGATAGATCCTTGGGCTTTGCAGTGTATGCAAGAGAACGAATGGTCCTATATGATCTAAGATCCTGAAAAACACAGTATATGAAAGAACATATCCCAGATGGCTCTGCCAAAAACGTGATGTCTGGTCACCGGAGCTTATGATAGTCCCTCCCTTCCCTCAGCTCTTCAGAACATGGGACACCACCCTTTCATACAATCCAAGCCAGCAGTGCCTGGTGGTTGTACCTAATGTTTGGGGCTGGACTGGCAGCCTCTGAGGATAACTGTCCTCCATTAAGGCTTATTCATGCTTCTTATCCAAGTTTCCAGAGGCTTCACTCTCAAAACAGTACTTCTCAGAAACCATGGTTTGTGGCCTAAAGGGCATATAACCACACCCTGAGGTAAAACTTCCAGACCACATTAAAACATGGGTGTGCACAGTTTCCAGAAATTTCTATGGAGAGTTGATCCACCTGTATATGGATGTGGTGTAAGTCCTTCAATCTTATAATTACAGACTCTCTGAAACACTCACACTCAATATAAAAAAGAACAAGGTTCAGAATCACTATGGACTTGGTCATAATTGTAAGGAACTTACGAACATCAACCCCACACAGAAAGAATTCCCAATCTGAAAGCAAGGACAAGGTGTAAGACTTAGAAGAGAAACAGCTCGTTAGGATGGAGGAGGTCATTCATGTATTCAGCAAATATTTATTTACTGCTTGCTCTGAGCTAGGTAGGCACTGTGCCAGGTGCTAGATGAGACAAAAACCACTGCCCTCATGAAGACCACAGCCTATAACCAGAGAAAAACTTCCTCGTAGATGAGACATTTGAGCTGAGAGGGGCCTTTATATTGCACACCTCCAGGGGCCACCATTCACGTCCTCCTGTATCAGTGGCAGCCCTGGATAGGTCAAATAGACAACTCGTGGAGTCTTACGTGGTAACCATGACTTGAGCCTTAAAGGACTGAGATTCTAGTAGGAAGGCAGTCCAGGTAGAGAAAAATAGTATGTGTAAAAGTATCAACTATCATTTAGTTAGTGCCTACTGTTGACAAGACTCTAGGCCCTGGTGTTAGGAAGAGGTAAATTCTTGTGACCTGAATTATAAAACCGGATCATTCCTTTAGTCATAGAATTTAAAAAATAGTTATTGAGCACTTAACCATGATCCAGGCTCTACTATAAGACATGAGGATATAGTGGAGAACAAGTCAGAAATGGTGCCCAACTTCATGGAATTTACAATCCAAAAACGTATTGAATAATTACAAGAATAATGAGTACATCAATATTTAAGTGCCCAGTCTCAGGAGTGCTTCTAACTGGGAGAACATACCTGGTTTCAGCAGTTAAGAGATTCTTGTGATGGAAGAGGGAGGAAGGAAAGGGGAGTGTGAGAGAGGAAACTAGGTTTGAATTAGTTAGGAAACCAAATGTCCACAGCAAAAACAAATCAGAAGTCTTCAAAGGAAGATGGTGGCTCAAAAGAGAGAGATTTATACACCATCTTCTTGCTAATCCCAGATATTAAGTCTCCGCTGGAATGGGCAGGGAGAGAATTGGCCTCAGTATGTAATTTATGGACAGATGACCTTGTTTCTCTAAATGACAGTGTGAGCATCAGTGTGAGAACTACTGAATGGTAAGAGAACAGATTTATGAAGACCTCTCTTCCACGACTCCCCTCAAACAGACAAACACAAACCATTCCTGAGAGTCTGGTCTTTTCTCTTGGAGAAATCCAAGCAGAGGAATCCCACAAACAATCTCTGTAGGGAGGGGAAGAGTGACCCATTGATAAATTTGGGAGCTGGAGAGAGGATGTGATATACTAATGCAGAAATTATGGACTGGGGCTGATGTTTGAGGTCAGACTTCTCAGAGAATGTCTGACATGTGATCCAGAAGCCAGCAGAATCCACCACACTTTATTTATCTGGGTGAATTAACCTCAAAGTACAGTGTCCCTTGAGAGGTTTGGGGAAGATGTGCTACAGTCAACACAAACACAGCAGCAGTGACTTGCATTCACAGGAAAAGCCAAATATCTTAGAGTTGTTCTCAAACCCTGGCACACACCAGAATCACCAGGAGAGCCTATACAAACACAGGTTTCTGAGCCCCCCCTTCCTGAGCCTCTGAGTTAGGGAGCGATCTAGAGTCAAGGCCAAGAATTTGCATTTATTACAAGTTCCCAGGTGGTGCTGATATTGCTAGACCATGTGTTCATAACCACTCTTCCTCCATATACTGTGAGGCTTTTCAGGATCTGGCCCCAAGTCTCTTGTTCACACCTCCTTGCCATATTGTGTTTCCCATCATGCACTTGACTGTTCTAGAAAGCTGACTTGTTATTTTTCACATACCTAGAACACAAATGGATTCTCCTCTGTATTTGTTTACTCTGTTCCCTTCACTCTTAGCTCCTCAACTCTGCCTCATGAAATCCTTCAAAGACTGGCTTAAATACTGCTTTCTCCATCAAGCTTTTTTGCATCTCTAGAGAATTAATTGTTTAAGTTCATCTAGTGTTCTTTGCACTAATCTCTGTGGTAGAATCTGATCTCCCTGAAGATAGATAGATAATCTGTCTTTCAGGTATCTTGTTTATTTCATAAACACATTTAAGATCCTAGCTGGGTCCATGTGCCTGGACCTAGCTGGGAGCTATGGTTGCAGTGGGGAAAGATGGAAGCTCTAGACTTTCCAGAAACTAATTTCATGGGGGAGAAAGACAAACTGGTAACTACAATACAAAGTGATCAGTACTAATGGCTAGTTATAAGACCAGTTGGGAAAGATAACCAACACAATATTGGCTGGTTCATAACACAGTTCCCAGAAGAAAAGATTCCTTTCTGACATGTGAAGGATGAGTGAAATTTAAAGACAAAAGGTGTAGGAAGACAGAAGCAAGGAAAGGAGAATGGTAACCCAGGCCAGAGACAAGAGAGGAGGTTTGACTCAAGAGTCAAATATGGGGAAAGGAGGGACAGGAGATGAAGCTGAGGAAAAGCTGCGGTCAGTCTATGAAGATTCCTAAGTACCATGGGAAGCAGTTTCGATCCAATCAGGAGATGGAAACCACATGGTAGATCAAACAGGGGAAATTAGAGGCCATAAATTGATAACTAACATATCATGTCAGGAAATTTTAAATGAACTGTCACTTTCTCTTCTCAATCCATGCCCAGAAGGAAATCCAGAAGGAAAAGTAGCTCTTTCCATGGACAATTACATTTTTATTTCAATTTTCTCTAGTTTGCTACATGCACAACAGCAAAAATACCACCACCACACCTAGCACTGGGTTTAAGACATATTTTCCACCTAAAGCTATATTCCAGATTCAGGACCGGGCAAAGAGCAATTGGAAGTTCCTCAAGCCAAGCCTCAGGGAAATTCATCCAACATTCTCAATTGCATTGAAACCCCAAATCTAAAAAAGGCAATTTGTGCAGTGCCCATTATGGTTTTATTATGGAAGTTTCTGTACACTGCGGTCAGTGTCCTCCCAGTGCTCATGAAATGATGAGTCACAGAAAACGAGCTAGCGTGCATCATTTCAGAAGACTGACCATACAATATATTTATATGTGATATTTAAGACCCTTCATAGTAAACACATTTTAAATTTAGACATATATGTATATATTTGTACATAGAAGGTTTTGTGGAATAGCGAATAACCTCTCCTTGTTTATGTTCTAAAGGCTTAAAAGAAAGTTGAAATTACCCTACCCCTTTATGATACTTGTTTTGGTTATCATAGGAATCTAACAATTAAAAAAAGCGGGATCAGAGACTCCAACAAATCTTTCAGTTCCCTTATCTGGCTAAGAAGGAGAGTAAAAGTTCGAGAGCAGAGGGAATAAATCATAAAATGCCTATGGTTAGAGCCATTAAAACATTTGTAGGACCTTTGAATGCTTGAAAAATGACTCCTAACAACATTTCCCTTTGTACTTCTGAGGCTCCTCCAACCTCCCAATTGCTCTTCTGGTTCTCTTTATCTGTATTTACTCTCTAAATGTGGCATAGACTGAAGTTCCAGCATTAGCCTTATTGTTCAACACCCTCCCTTCTGTATGCTGTCAAACACATCAATGGCTTCAATGACCAAATCTCAATTCCCAGCCTTTCAATATTAATTCTGTATTTTCAGCTGCTTATTTATTGTAACTGAGCTATTCTTATTCTTTTCAGTCCTTTACTTCCGCTCAGTTAAAGATGAATCCATCGATATTTTTGCCAGGTAATGATACAGGATATCACACTAGAATGAGTAGAGTACATTTTCTCACCACTTCGATGTAAGGCTTTACCATGTGACTCATTTTGGACATGGGAATGTTAGCGGCCATAAAACAAGTTTTATATGTTCTTCTACCATCACCAGGATAGGAATATAACTCATATGGCTGCTGGTCCCAGATATGACATCTGCAGCAGACTTGAAACTTTCCTGCAGCTTGGAGCCAGGTGGGGCTAGAGGAAGAGATGACACAGGTGCATGAGAAAACTTTTGAGGGTGAGAGATATTGTTTTGACTGTGGTGATGGTTTCACAGATATATTCATATGTCCAAATATCAAGCTTTACACTTCAAATATTTGGGAATTATTGTATGTCAATTACATGTCAATAACTATTAAAGTGTGTTTTTTAATGGTCAACTGTTACATGAAATTTCAAAATTAATAATAGAGTTTTCTCATCTTTATGCGGGATTCATTTGCAATTGTTCATCTAAGTTCCACATTCAGTTAATTTCTTTTTATTACTTAACTTACAAAATTAGAATATTTTAAATAAATTTTTTGTGCCTGCTGACTTGGAGAGTTACCTATGACATATTTTTTGGTAATAAAAAGCAAGTTGCAGAGTAACACGTAGAGTAAAATATTGCCCTTTTGTTAATAAAAAGAATGAAAAAGAAAAGAACATATGTTTGCTTATTCGTATATCAGTTTACACGTTAGTTTAGCATAGAGGAAAGTGACTGGAACTGGCAGCAAGCGTTTAATGGTTTTGGATATCTAGTAGGTAAGGGTATCTTATCTAATGCTGAAAATTACCTTTTTTCAACTTGGCGGATATTTATTGGTCAGTGAATTCCTAATGCACCCATTTTGTTGCCTTCTGCTCTCAAAAGTATTTCTTCTTAGTGAATTGGAGCCTTTGGATGTGGTTTTAAAATATGCCTGGTAACATATCATTAGTAATTATCCTCAACAAGTAAAGAAAATCATTAAGCACTGGAAAGGAGTTAAACTCCCAGCAATGAAAGGGTTTGTACCAGTTTGACTTTCTTAAGTAGCCCCTAATATATCATCTAGTGCTTGACATTGAAAGTCACGGCATTTTGGAACCAACACAGACTGTATACTGTTGAGATGGTCCACTTGAGCAAGCCACTTGAAATGATATTTAAAAAGAGTATTTCAGTGTCATGGAAAAAAATTTTTCTCATCTTTCACTGGAAAAAAAATCGTAAGAGCACATTCTCCCTCAAGAACCAGCATACTCCAGGGCCAAAAAGCAAATGTTCTACTTGCTTGCTCAGTTAATAACAAAGACTAGAAAAGACATTCGCTCATTAGAGTGGTTTGCTGGGACTTGGAATGCTCCCCATTTCTTCCAACTCTGACTCAGGAGTAAGGGGCAGAGCATCAGGGACACCTCGTTGCATAATTTGGGGGGTTAATACTGCCATTGTCTTCCTCAAGCAGTGTCCATACCGTTTCTTGGAGTTGTTTCTGTCGAATCTCTTTGACTCAAGCAGTGTGTGAACAGGTATTGGGGGCAAGGCCTTTTATTTACATGGAAAGGCCATTACCCTGATTCTAGTGACCTTATGCAGCCTGCACAGGAATCGCAAAATAACAGCTAACTGCATGAAAAATGTCTTCTCCTGTTGCAGGGGCTTAGAGCCAGTAAATGGAACAAGACATTGTCTTGAACTTTACCCTAATATACACCCTGCATAAAAGCTAAGAATTGATCCATATTCTGCATCTAAATAATTCATTCTATAATAAAGTGATAGCAACTTCTCTCCATTGTGCACTACCACAAATAAAAAGTCCAAAAGTGTCACTGGATGAGAGAATCTTGCCAAAGCCTCATCCCAAGTTCTTCCAGGGCATAATATTTTTTATTTAACTTGAGGCCAGATTTGTAACAGTCTTGGCCACAGTATGACTAAGTTGTTTTGCTTCGAGGAGTTTGAATTTGGATGATACTTCAAGATCTTTGGTCTCTTCACTGTCTTAACTTAATTCACCAATTTTGTATTGGAAAGCATTATTTTGTCCTTATTCTGGAGAAACTCAAGTATTTAATAGTGATACCACTATTGAAAATTAAGTGAATATGTTGTTGACTTTATGTTCCTACTGTACAAATTTTCAAAATAAATACTACCCTGGGTGTTAGAGAGTAATGCAATCTAACATTCAAATATGTACTCATTCATTCATTCATTTTGAAAGTCAAGATTCTTTAGGTATAATTTGCTTATAGTAGGATATACTCTCAGATATTTATTTTGATTCTTCCTGTGCACACATTTGGGAGATAGGAAATATATCACATTAGCACACATAGCCATTTGTCTCAATATATACATATTTACATTTACACCCAAGTCCTATTCCTTGTTTATAACATTATTTTGAGCTGTAGTAATTGTACACCTATTTTTTTCTGTTCTCTATATTTTATTTTTATTTTTTATTGTTAGTTTCAGGGGTAGAATTCAGTGATTCATGTACACCTATTTTTATCACTAATTTTGCACTCAGCAAATCACTTTTGAGCCACTGATCTATTTATAAGAATTGTAGATATTGAACAACATAGTGATGATGGAAAATGAGATTTAAGCAAATGTAAACACTAATGAAGTGAAAACAAACTAGTCAAGTTAAGTGAACGGTAGCCAAAACAACCTTAAAAAATATAATAGAATCTCTGTGAAAACCACAATTATTTTTACAGTTCAAGTTGTTGAAAAAATATGAGTAAATTTTGATCAGACTTTTCCTTGGTAACCAGCAAGTCATTTCTAACTGCCAACAAAAAAGCACTTAAAGAAATACAGCTTTGAAGTGTCTACCATCATGTAGAACAAATTAACAAATGAATAAACTGAGCTGAAGGATTTGGGGAAATAAGTCACCAGGTTAACTCACCCAATAGTTCCAGTGAATACACCTAATCTCTCTCTATCAAAGACTAAGAACTTCTTATCCAAATAGAGGACACTACTTCAAAGTGACAAAGGCCAACACGTACCAGTAGAGAGCTACCAGCAAGGATAAAAATGTGAGAAATGAGAAACTCCTTATTCTCGGCTTTGTATTTAGGCAGGTGTTAAGAAGCTCTCCAGATCGTTCTTAAAGATAGAATAAAACAGTGAAAGGAATGGTACTTGGGCTGGAACATATATATCCTTCTTACCTTAAGTGACTGATGATGGTCCCTGTGGATTCTTGATGTCCGATTACAAAATCTACTGGATGTTTTGAACAATGATGCTGAGTCCTTTCAAATGTATGTCATCTATTTGTGGGAATATCAGGTTTCCTTCATGTCTCTGAGTTTCTTCTATTAATCTGATTACAGTTTGCAAAATACTGATTTACCCTTTTTTATTAGCAACACTCATGGTCTATGATTATCTGGAGAGACAATGGCATATATAAATATTTATACCTAATTTCACAATCTAGTGCATTCCATTTGATTTGGGATTTCCATATCCTCACCCTGCAAAGTTCAACCTCAACACAAGTGAAGAGGTTAGTTTTGTTTCATTACCAAAAGTCAGCTTCCCCAGTTTGCCTCTAAAGCAGCTGTTCTAAGAAGAGGAGAGGAGAGGAGAGGAGAGGAGAGGAGAGGAGAGGAGAGGAGAGGAGAGGAGAGGAGAGGAGAGGAGAGGAGAGGAGAGGAGAGGAGGATGGCACAGATGGGCTGAAGTTCATTCCCAGCTCAGTCACTTCCAGCTCTGGGAATACTGGGACTTTGGGAAAAGCTATTTAATGTATTTATGTCTCAGTTTGCTCATCTGTGAAGTGGAGAGAATCATAATAGCTATCCCTTAGAGAAGCTGTGAAAATAAAAAAGATGATTTATGCAAAGAGCTAAGCCAAACACCTGACACATCATAGCCACTGAAGGCCACTACCACCACCTCACCACTAGTCATCCTACTACTAACAATACTGGTTGTCATCATATTGCTATATGTGAAAATATTCCCACTAAGATAAGGCACTCTAAACAATAAAATGTATAGAGTTTTATAAATCCCCTTCCTTCTATCTCCACCCTTTAAACCATTTGGCGACAGGCTACTATTGCAAACATGTAAAGAATTGTCTGTAGCCTTGGGATTTCATTCATTCACTTGATCACCAATGATTTATTGAACACCTGCCACGCGCCAGGCACTCTTCTGAATACTGAAGGTACAGTGGTGACCAAAAATAGACAGAGTCCCTGTCCTGTCCACATAACATCTACAATCTAATGGGTGAGAAACATGATAAATAAATCATCATAAACACGAATGGATAATTAAGAATGTGGGTAATTATAAACACTGGGGTTTTCCTCTTTTAAGAACATTAATGCTTTTAAAAAGTCCAGAAGTTGCATAATTTTCAGACAATTCTAAAAGTCACTACTCTGAAACTCTGCAGCAACTTGAAACTTTGCCTGCATTTGCATTAAGGGCATTTTGAAAATTAATTCCTGTACCTTGTTAGGAATGTATTTCTTTGTATGAGAACTATATTTCCTGCAACTGAAAATTAATGTAAGATGTTGGCTGCCCTGGAATGGAACAACCGACCGTATGAAATCATTTTGTGGTTTGATACTTCATTATTAGCCAAAGGAGTCTCCACCTCCCCCCTTCCAGACCCCAACCTTATGCCACTGCAAATAGCAATTAGTTCAAGTAGAAAAGATTACAGCCAGGTGCACTGTTTGAAGTTTTGGGGTTTTTTTTTTCTCTTTTAGTTGTGGTGAGGGTGGGAGTGTGGGGGATGTCAGGAGGAGAAACCTCTTTTGTTAAGTATTTGCAGTCTGTGGGCATCCTGGTAATTCAACAGGCATCTGTGGAATTTTAGGGCATTGGGACCTTTTGTGTTTAACCATCAAGCTCTAACCTCAAGGGCGTTTGCTGTGGGTTGAAATGGGAGCCGTGAGGCTTATTCACTGATGTGCAAAATGACATGATCCTCTTAAGGGTTAGAATGAGTTTCATTAAGATGAAAGGCAAGGACATGGTGAAGCTTAATATTTATAGAGGAATCCAAGAGATATTTATTAAAATTGAATTATCTTTTTATGAATACATAACATGTGGCAGATAAAGCATGTTTGCATGATGACTCTTTTACATCTCAGGAAAGCAGAGGCACAAATACCTGTGATTTTCTTTCTGGTTTGTTTTTGGGTTTTGTTTTGTTTTGTTTTGTTTTGTTTTGTTTTTGAGAGTGTTTAGAATTCTTCGTGTAAAACTTAGGTACATTTGAAAATTAGAATTGAATTAAAAGAAATATATTGAGTGCTATTATAGGTTCCCCCTTCAAGGACTCTGAAATCCTCCCAGGGTGTATTATTTATTGCACTGGTCCCTCAAACTTCCCAGGCAGAAAAGAGTGACCCAGGAATATCAAATTCTGAGTACAGAATGAAGAGGGGTCAGTAGCCTCCGAATGGCCCCATGCTGAGCTAATCTTGAGAGCCTCAGTCTTAGTATTCATTAACTAATGGAAACATCAGCACTCCTGCCTCCTCTCAGAGGCATCCTGAGAATGAAAGGGGACAAAGGAAGGGTTGGCATTTCTCTGAAGCAAAACTCCTGCTGTACAGATAACAGGAGAGGAATAACATTAGGGCTTTTTCTCTGGTCTGAAATCTTTGGGGACAAGGTCTTACTGGTTTCTTGTCCAACTATAAATTTTGATCACATAAAAAAATGTGTAAAAGAAGAAAAAAATTATCTAAAGAAGTGTCTAGAAAAGTATAAAATCCACTAACTCCCAAGTTGGTGAAAAGCATGAAACAGAGGATTAGCTTTGTAATTTTAGCAGAATCTGGAGCCAGACAGTCCACAGGTTCAAAGCCAATTCTGCTACCTCAATTTCCTCGTCTGTAAAGTGGGGTCTCTAATATCTAACTCATGGGGACATTATGAAGGTTAATTAAAATAGTCTCCGTTAAAAATCTACACTCATCAGTTTTAACTGCCTGTAGCAGAAAATCCAAAATAAGAACACCTTAACTGCCAGGGATTCATTTTCACAGGTCCAAGATGTTGGGAGAGAGCAGACTATAGCTGATAACTCAGGTACCACGTCATCACAGGGAGTGAGGAGCCTATCTTTAGCTCTGTCATCTTAGAAAGAGATGATGTCTTCAAGGTAATCTCCATGTCAAGCACCAGGAATGGGGTAAAAGACTTTCCTCAAATGTTTGTTCACCTTTTAAGAAGCCCTCAGGCGGTGGGGTGGGGGTGGGGGGCTCTGGGTGCCTCAGTTGGCTAAGCATCAGACTCTTGATTTTGGCTCAGGCCATGATCTCAGGGGTTGTGAGACTGGGCTCAGTGCTCAGTATGAGTCTGCTTGAGATTCTCTGTCTCTCCTTCTGCTCCTCCCTCCTGTTCTCTCTCTCTCTCTCTCTCTCTCTCTCCTCTCTGTCTCTCTCTGTCTCTCTCAAAAAAAAATAAGTCTTTTTTTTTTTTTTTTTTTTTTTAAGCCCTCTGGAAGTCTTTCCCAACATTTTCATTTTGGATCATTGGCTGAGTCACGTGGTCACACCCAAGCCAAGGAAGACTGGGAATTATAGACATCATTATCTCAATAATGTAAGGGTCTATCAGTAAGGAAGAGCTTGAGTGTGAGTAGGCAACTGGTAGTCTCTCCCAGACTTCAGAATACCTAGAAAAGAGGAACTATTCTAATATGCTCCTCCTTTACATCTAATAAGTGACTATATTTTTTATCAACTCCCTTACCCCTAAATTTTTCCCATATGTAGCCTCCCCTCTTTATCCCCTAGGTCTTTGTTATGATCCAAGGCTTCACAATCCCTAACCTAACTCAGCAATTAACTTTCCAATTATGTTCCCTGTTCCTTCTCTCCATGGTCCCTAATCCACTCCAAACACTGCTATCAGAGCATCTTTCCAAAAGGAAAGTGGAATAATTTCTCTCCTTTGCTTAAAAATCCTTAAGGGATCCCCTAGGAGATCCTTTGTGACCTAAAGCTCCAGTAAACATCACAAATTCTTCCATTTGAAAAGAAATGAAGTCCTGCTCACTTTCCCAGCCTAATCTATATTTGCTTCCAACCTTATATTTCTAGTTCCATTAACAGTTGCTTCTTTTGCTCCCAAGATCAGCTCCTAATCCATCAGCAAAGTCTGCCACATGGCCTTCAGAGCATACCCTCACTCTACTTTTCATCTCTTCAGCTGCTGCTGCCCTGTCTAACCTACCCTCACCTCCAGCCTGGAAGACCACCATAGTTCCTCCTCTTGTCTTGCTGCTCCCTCTTTTACCCTTTCACCCAGCTGTAAAGAAGATCATGTTATTTCTCTGAATGCCCATCTTCTGTGGAATCCGAAGTGCTCACATGAGGGCTACAGGACCCCACACACATTGTCCCCTGCTTCCCTCTCCAATCTCCTCTAACTCAATCTTTTACAGCCAGATTGTTGTCTTTGACGTACCTTTAACAAGGTCCAGAAAGCTTCTTTTCAGTACATTTACATGTGCTGTTCTCCCTGCCATGAATTCTCTACCTGCCTTCTCTGCGAGAGCATAAGCATCATAAGGGCACTGCCCTGCGTTCATCTCTATGCTCCTAGCACACAGAACACTGTCTAGCAGGAAGAAGGCACTCAATAAATATTTGACGAACTAATGAATGAGTTGTATGCCCTGCTATTTCTGTTTGATGCTCTTACCTTAAGAATGTGGGAAAAATTAGACCTGGTTGAATTTGAATCTCAATCTGTCTTTAGTGATAACCTTGGTCAAGTCACCTCTGAGGGCAGTTTCTACATTTATAAAATAGAAAATCTGGGGATGTCTGGGTGGCTCAGTCAGTGAAGCAGCTGCCTTTGGCTCAGGTCATGATCCCAGGGCCCTGGGATGGAGCCCCAAGTCAGGCTCCCTGATCAGTAGGGAATCTGCTTCTCCCTCTCCCTCTGCCCCGTCCCCTATTTGTGCTTTCTCTCTCTCTCTCTCTAATAAAACCCTTTTTAAAGAAATAGAAAATATGTAAAATACTCTGAATTTTTGTGAGACTAAATAATATGGTAAATGTTAGTCTTTTCAGCTAGGAAATTTGAGTTGATGCAGTCAAGTGATCCTTGTGACAAGGACCTGGCAGTGTCTGAAATGTGTCACAGAAATGTGATTTCTCTGTGGGCTGCATGGAATCTTCTGGTTGTTAAAGCTACATGGCTGGCTCCAAGACTATACAATTGAGGTTTCTTATTCTCTAAGAATGGCATTCTCTTCTAGGAATGTGTTTTCCTAGGAAGGAATCTTCTAATATACCCTTACTTTGAAATAAAAATACATTATGAGCAACATATTGATAGGAAAACCACATGTTTTTAATATTCTTCCCTGTGTCTCTATCAGAACTTTGTCTTTATCATGCCTTATGTCCTTCAGTGGGAAGGAAAACGGTGCTCATAGACTTTGTTCCTCTGTCAAATATATTTTGCTCATTTACTCTCTTCTGATTGACACACATTCAGAAGTTTGTGCAGTGGATAGGATGGTGGCTGCAGTGATCTTATGTGCTAGCTTTCACCTTTTGTCCCACTGTAATTATTAATAGAGCCCCTCTCACTCTCAAACATGTTCCGGTTTAGACAATGAATTATGTTGTCACCCTACTTACTGTCTATATTTAAAAGCACATTTTGACATGAATGACTTTGGAGACTCATTACATTTCTTTTTTTTTTTTCTCTTGCTGTCTTACTATCTTACTCAGACAATAGTCTCAAAACACTCTTTATAATTACTACTTTGCTTACATCACAAACTGAACTTAAGGGTTGTTTAATTCTTATGCTATGCAATGCCTCCCTCCTGCTTTCCTCCAAATCCTTTTCCCAATATAATTTTTCTGATTAGCTCATTATGTACCTATAGCAACAAATGGAAATAAGTTTCATTCAGACAAATATATGTTAACTTACCTGATTTTTCCCACTCTGAGTAACCAAATCTTGACTCTGCTAGTTCAGTATGGCCCACCTAGCCCAAGAAGTGACAGCGCACAGAGATGTTCTGAGACATTGAAGAACTGACAAAGAGGATGACATATGTAGGAGGCATCACATTGTGTGTCAACTTTAGTATTAATATTCTTATTCCAATAAGACTACCTTAAGTCAGCTTTAGAATGATAGGTACACAGACTGCCTAAGCTCAAACAAGCATTGCACATTAGTGCTCCCCACTCACTATCTTAAAGATAAGGGGGAAAAATGGCCACTTTAACACAAACAATTATGCTTTCATGGGAAAGAGGAGTAGAACAGTTACAAAGTAGGGATGGTGTTCTATTTGAGTACAATTCCAATACACTGGCTGCTTAGGTGATTTTTGTGTGTGAGTGAGCAAAATTTAGTTCTCTGAATAGTAAGACTCCATTTTCATAAGTAATCAAATATCTGATTAAACATAGGAAGTGATTTGGTAACACAGAGTCTTCATTTCCTAGACAGATAACTTTAAAAGAAAGCTTTTGTTTATAATGCCTTATTACAAGCAAATAAATGGCTCAAAAATTTTTTTAGTTTAACAAGGAGAAAACAAAACTTTAATTTTGCACCAGTGTACTTTTGACATTAAAACTCATTTTCTTACATTTATCCTAATCTTAGCCAGTACTGACCACATATGAAATTCCTTTCCAGAGTTGTCTTTTCCATAAGCCTTCCACAGCTTTTTTTCTTTATGTCCAGATTTTGTCCTAAGTTTTTCCTCTGTAAATAACCAGCCTCGCTTTAGGACAAATTTATTCTCCCCCCACAACAAAAATGCTTTCCTTATGCTTTTTCTTACCATAAACACATCTTACTTTCCTTGCATGGAGTCATTTCCCTTATTACTTCCGGCAGTCTTAATTAAATTGATTAGAATTCTTAACTCTTGGAAATTTTTTTTTAATTTTAAAAAATGTTTTTATTGAAATGTAGTTGACACACAATGCTACATTGGTTTCAGGTGTATTACATAGTGATTCAACATCTCTATATGTTCTGAGAAGCTCACCACAAGTGTAGCTATCATCTGTCACCATATAATGCTTTGCAATACTATTGACTATATTCCTTATGCTGTATCTTTCATCCCTGTGACTTATTCTTTCCATAACTTGGAAGCCTGTATCTCCCACTGCCCTTCTGCTTAGGTGATGTTTGTAAAGGAGCCAGGTGGCTGAATCTGGGCTCAGTGAGAAGGAGGATTGTGATTGATTAGTGATGTCTGCCTTGGGCATAGATAAGGAAAGGGGACATAAATAAGGTCCATGCATTAGCATACCCTGTTCTAGGGCAAGGGCTTCAGCAGAGAGATTAATGGCATATAAATTGGTGCTAGATCAACAGTAGAACTCTCCTTTTTATCAATGACACAACTATGGGCCCATGAGGACAAGTAACTTTCTAGAATTCTCCAGCTCAGTCAGTTAGTGGCTCAACCATTACTAATCAAGAATCTGGTCTGTTAGATGTTGATCCATTAAAAGAGGAGGAAAAAAGAAAAGGACGGTAAAGGTACACTTCCTCTTCCTCCCAATTTTGCTCCAGGTTATCTCTCTATCTAAGGAAACAAAAGCAAAACAAGGCAAAGCAACAAATAAACAAAAGATGAACGAGGTTGATCTTTAATGGGCCACATAAATTTGTCCAAGTTCAAAAGCCATGGACAACAGATATTCTCTGTTTCTTAACAAGGAAAGTTCCATTTAAAGCAGTTTGTTGACAGTTTCGTCATTGAATGCAATCAAGTTTTTTTCTCCAGAGATGAACATGAGGGCCATATGAGTCCAGCAGTATCCAGGGAATATGTCCTCTGTTTGGAATTTTCTGGGAGGGGTTGGAATGAACTGTAACAGCTGTGAGTGGCTTTCAGAGAACTCCCTGTGCTCTTGCTGCTGAAATCAGTAGTGTGACCTAAGTGACTTAAAAGCAGCTTGGTGTTAGCTTTGCCATTGAATGTAATTAGCCTTTTTTATGAATTTATTTTTTTCTGTTTCTTGCTTTCTGGAAATTAACCAGCTTCAGCTATGTGCAAATGATGGGGGAGAAGGGAAAAGGCAGGAATAAGCACCTTCCTTGTCACTTCTGTCTACCCTCAAGTCTGATGCTTTCCAAAACCAACCATGACAAACACAAGATAGCTTAAAAAGAGAAAGGTCCTTATGATACAGCACCACGTACCCTGCCTGATTCCCAGTAAAGAGCTCCAGCCAACCAAGAGCCCACTGGGGGACCACACTTAATTATAATCAAGATTCATTTCCCACCAGGCTCAAATATCAATGCAATTTTTTAATCTGGGGGAAAAAATCACATGGACTTTATCTCTAGGCTTCAAAGTGTCACTCATACCTGAAACTGACCTTACCAGCTCCTGTTTCTCAGGGGTATCCCCAACCCTATGCTATTTCCTCCACAGGAAATATTTTTGGGATTTCAGAATCAATGAGATTTTCTTAGCCTTTTGTAATCACACCAGGTAACAAATGCTTATTCTGCTCTCATACAAGACAAACTGTTCTTATTTGTAAGAGTAGGCAAAATTGTCCTCTTTCCCATCATTAGACCATAATTCAAAGTGCTTTTTTACTTTGGGCTATGTTGGAGTGTCTAGATTCAAAACATACAGGGGTCAGGAGGTGAACAAAAACGTGTGAATGGGATGAACAGCTATGGGGATTAGTGGAGTCCAAAGAACTGGATAGTAACTGCTCCTTTAAATGAATTTGCATTTATTTTTTAAGCTACTGATTATCAAACAAAATACCCCACATTGTAGTCCTGGAACTTTCAGCTCCAATAATAAGACTAACATTTATTGGGCACTTCCTACATGCCAGGCACTCCTTTGAGAAGTTCACCTATACTGAGTCACTTAATCATCACAACATTCCTAAAATAACCACTGCTAATATTTTTCTTTCACAGAAAGTAAAACCGAGGCACAGAAAATATTGCACACCTTGTGTGCAAAGGCCCCATGGCAGAAAACAAAAATAATCATGCAGTCAATAAGTGAAGGGATAAAATTTGAGTTCAAAGCTCTCCATTTCTGGATCCCACACATTTAGCTCAAGAGTAAGTATCAAAATTGATATCTTCAACTTTTGCCAAACTATTTTGAACCCAGATACCTAAACCATGACATGGATGAAGAAGTAAATGAGGATTTAGAGTAAAAGGGAGCCCAAGAGAGATGGCTACCCTCCCCCAAGCCAAACCAAAGGGCACAATGTGGCTTCTGTAGATGAAGATGATACAACTGAAAATAGTGCTCCTTTGTTGGTATGTTTTGTGCCCTACCATGGAGATATTAAATCTTAAAAGAGTTCCAAGCCATACACTCAGCTTAGCTGGCATCCATCTGTTGATGGCTAATTCCAAACCAAAGCTCCATTTGGATACTACAGGTGCCTCTTCAATTATTCAGACAGCATATGATGACCATCCTCAATTACGCTATTGTTTAAGTGATACATTGCCCTGGTGATGATGTACCTGGCTCCAGGCACCCAACAGATCCTGCCTATTGTCTTTTTAAAGGCACACAGTACTGATGTATTTTTATAGGTCATCACCAATGTGAGAAACAAAACTAAGTAACAGGTGGTCATAGGAACCCCACTGGGATTGTCCAACCCTCTCCGGAACATCTCCACCCAGATACTCCACAGGCACCTAAAAACCCAGCCTGGTTCAAAATGAGCAATTTATCTCCTCCCTCATTTCCAAACCCATTCCTCCTGGAGCATTATTCATGCAAACTAACAATTCCACCATCTTGCTAGTCTACCTAATTGAACTACCTTATGCTTTCCCCTCTCCCTCAAACCCCACATCTAGTTGGTCATTGATTTTTCTTCTGAAACAGCTCTCAGAGTTACCTCTCACCTTCTCTTCTATCACTGTCTTGCGTTGGCCTAGTTTTTTTTTTTCCCATATGAGCTACTGAAGTTGCTCCTTCTGTATTCTCCCTAACTTTTCTGTCTTTCCCTTCCAGGATCCCAAACTCCAGTCTGAGTGACCTTCCCAACATGCAAGCATCCTTAAGTTTATTTTATCTATACTCCCATTTACTCTGTCTCTTATAGTTCAGTGTCCTCAGCAAGACCTTTTACCTCCACCTACACCCACTCCTCATCCAAGCCCATCACCCCAACCCAACACCACTCCAGAACTCTATATACCTGCCACCCAGCCATTGTGTACCTCTAGGCACTTGCACATGGTTTCCTTCTGTTTGGGATGTTTCTCTATTTGGTTAACTCATATTTATCTTTCAAGACACAGACCAATTTTCATTCTCTGTGAAGTCTCTATAGATTCCTTTGGGTAGATTAATATACTCTCTCTTTTAGATCCCAAGCTCTGTGGTCATTCCTCTATTATTCTCTTGAAATTAAAAGCTTTCAAGTCTGTTTTCTTCAATAGAGGATGAGATTATGAATATAAAGGATAATATCTAATGTATATCACTCCACAGTGAACAACACATTTAGCATTATTGAATAAACATATCAAACATTCATCACCCAACAAATAGTTATAAAGTACCTGCCATTTGATAAGCATTGGACTAAATATTTGTTACACAACATTGAACAGAACCATATATGACCCCCGTCCTCATGAAGATTGCAGTCAATGGCAGAAACAGATATCAAACAAACATAATATCTATAAAGTTAAAGCTGCACTAACCATTCTGAAGCAAGATCTATGGTATTATGAGGATGAGGTTTGACCTAGTCAAGGAAATCAGGGAAAAATCTGAGCTGAGTTATGCAGTTACTTAGATGAAGAGGTGAGAGAAGATCAAGCAGGGGGAATAGTGTGTGCAAAGGCCCTGTGGCAGAAAGCAGTCTAGAAAATACAGAAAACTGAAAGGAGGCTACAGTGGCTGGAGCAGCAAAAACAAGGTGAGCTTGTTGGAAGATGAGGCTAGAGATGTGGTCAGGGTCCACACCAAGCAGGGCTTTGTAATTCCCATTAAAAAGTTTTATCTCTCTTAAAAGCAATGGGAAACTGTGGCATTTAAGCCAGAGAGAGATAAGATTATTTTACATTCTGAGATCAGTGAGGAGGACACATGGGCTGTGGGAACACTGAGCAGAAAATGAGGACAAAAGCCAAAGTGAAAGAAGATGTTAACTTGCACTAGCTAGAGAAGCAGTGGTGGAGATGGAGAAGGTCGTAGATTTGTGAGACTTTTTAGGAGTTGAAAGTGACAGGATTTGCAGTACATCCAATCTATATGAAAAGACAGACAAGACTCTAGGCAGGAAATGTTCGAGTTGTATTCAGCAATACAAAGTAAAGATTTTCAACACCTGCACTGTGGGATTAGAAACCATTTATCTTTTCCACTGCAGATCTCAAGACTGTGGGAAGAAAAGATGAGGAGCAGAAATTAGGATTTCAGCTCCCTCAGCATCTGCAAGAGCTGAGCAGAGCAGCCAACCAAGGTAATAAAGATTTGCTTGGCCAATGTCACGACTCGTTCAGAGGGGCAGCTGGACCCCAAAAGGCCACGGAAGAGCTGATGGGAAAGTGAGAATAATTAGAGTGGGCATCCAATGAGGCTTGAGCTAAGTCTTGTGGGACCAGCAGATCTCCGACAGTAACAGAGTCAGAGAAAGCATCCCTGACAGGAGAACATGGGACTGGGTGACACCAAGTGAAGGAACTGGCTGTTGAGGTGCCTCTCCTAATTCCCATTTATTTCCTGTAGGCTAGGAAACAAGATAAGCAAGCTTGTTACTGATCCTGCTTAAATGATAATAAAACATCTAAGGGAGGGTGTGTGTTAGTACAAAGATACAAAGATCTGGCCTCTTGGAGGTCAGATAATGTTTCCATCTTGCCTTCCAGAGCTTGAGGCTATGTGCTGAAGGTCTGAGAAGGCAGCAGCTATGTTAAAGCAGCGGAACCTTTGGTTGAGTGAAATGCTCCACACATTTTGAGAGTCTCCTGTCTTACAGGCCATGTACTAAGTTCTGGAACAAGAAAGATGGATAAGATATGGCATCTACCTAGCATTTCTTGTGATCTATAAAATGTTACCAAATAAGTAAAATGTTACCAAATAAGTTCAAATACAATATTAATGATACTGTTAAGCCTTTGAGTATGTACTTAAAATAAAAATGAAAAATTCTAACTGGACAAAATTCAATATATACAAGACCAGTGTGTCTGAAAGCACAATCTCCTTGGATTAGAAGCGTATAAATCACTGAGGAATCTTGCTAAAATACATATTTTTTGCATCCAACTCAACCTATAGAATCAAACACCCTGAGGAGTGTGGTCTGAGAATCAACATTGTAAACAAGTTCTCCAGTGATTCTAATGCCCATTGAAAGTACCATTGAATTAAATCAAGAGTGAATCTGAATATTAGAAAATTAAGACTTGTCTTCTACTTTTTGTACCTTTCTTGGAAAAATGCGTAAATATTAAATGTCACCACCATTCCCCCCCCCCCAAAAAAAACCCCTTGTTAATCCAGCTTCAAGGTAAAATCCTTAAATAGTCAATAATGGGAATTCCAAGGTGAAAATTATTTCCATCGTCTCTTGCCTACACATAAATAGTCTGGGCTCTTATTTGCCAATGCTAATCGCAAGCCTTCAGATGTGATTATTTATGCTGCCAAATCTATCATAAAATATAAGGTATAAATTACTCTTATGTGTGGCTTCTTACTAGCTTGGAGTATGTACATTTCAACCTCAGTGTGAAATCACATGGAGTTTGCTTCCATATGGCGTCTGTACATGTATAATTTGTAAAGACACCTGTCACTTTTGGTTAAGAGGAGATATCAATGAAATTGTGCTTTCAGATTATGTCCCTACTGCTTTTCATCTTAGTCTCACTATTTTTTTTTTAAAAAAGGAGAATCCATTTTGTAAGGAAGAGCTCACTCAAATTTTATTTTATTTATTTATTTTTTCTCTCACTCAAATTTTGAATGAGGAAAAACCAAGTTAGATCTCGCCTAGAGATCTTTGTCCTATGTAGATTGTCAATAGGAACATGAAAAGAGCAGAAGTCTCCTACAAATGCTGCACACAGATAATAGAGCCTCAGAGAGAGGCCTGGGGGTGCTCAGAGAACCCAGAGGGGTGCCCTTCCCAAACTCAAGTCATAGGTAAGAAGTGCCAGAACTGGTGGAAAAGCTGCACCCCAGACTTTCAGCCCCTACCTGCCTCTGTGCTGCCAATCCAAGCTTTGATGATTTTGCCCTCTCCATGGTGGTTACAGAGTTCTTTACGTACAATGAATGACCCAGAATGGATTTTCTCATCATTGTTCCTCAAACATGGTGGCCTTATTCTCAAGAGGCAACAACTTCATTATACTTTGTCACTCCCTAAGTATAAAAACCAGCCAACCTCTAAGATGACAACCCATCCCCTGATCTATTTTTTCAGCTAGCCTCTTAAAAAAATCTTAAGGCCCAGCTTTGGGGCAGGAGGGTCTGTATGCATGCATGTGTACAAGTATGTGTGTATGTGTGCATGCTTGTGTTCAAGGGAGCAGGGCCAGGGGGGAGCCCGTCCTGTGTACCTGAAACAAAGCTTTGATCCACATCTTCCACTGCCCAGTAAAACAACTTGTAACCACAAAAGCATTTGGAGCACTGTCATCTGATCCAGCAGCCACGGGCCCCTTTTTTTTTCAGATAACCAAATACCTTCACAATGAGACCACTGCATTTGCCCAGAGGGGGAGGTCCCCTCATCACTCACCTGCTGTCATTCCTTTCAGTGTCCCAGGATAGTCCAAGGGCCTTCACTGCAGGTTCTAATTGGCTTCAGCCTCTGGAGTAGACTTTCCCAGGTGAAAGGGGAGCAAATGTGGTTTTTCATTTATGTTCCTTATCATGGGTCTATGGGGAAGAACTAAAAAGGACCCAAGAGGCCATTAAGAACTTACATTGAAAGGGGGAGGGAAGGTGAAGGGAGGAAAAGCTGGGAAAGTAGGAAATAAAAATAATCCAGTACTTTATTCAACTGTTTTATAACAAGTTGAAATCAGGCTCCTTCCAGATCTAAATGGATCCTCCAGTCCTGTAATTAAATTGAGAAAATGAAGCCCTTTCAAGCCTTTTGCTGCCTTTGATCGTTGTTGTTTTTGTAACTGCAGTGTAACCAGAGCTCCTTTTTCTGGGGCATGAGCCTCCCATGGGCAGCTGCGGATGGAGCTCCCACTGCCCCCCGGTCAGCCTGTGAGGGCTGATGGCCAGGCTGGGGGATGACACGGTCCCGGGAAAGCAGATCCCAGGAGATGCACCTGTACCGACAGGCCTCCCTCGGTGTGCATTTTCTTCTGGCACGTTTTTCCCGGGGCTGCCTCCTTCTCAAGGGCTCTGTGTGGGATCTGGCATCTCTCCCCATCATGGGGAGAAAGGGAAGGGGCATTTCCCGGCAGGTGCAGAACACTGTCTCTCAAATCACAAAAGGACGTCACATCTTCAAGCTCATTCTTGTACATCGCTTTCCCTTAGGTCCCCCGTCAGTTTCTACTCCTCATAGTCCCCACCCCCTGCGTGTGTGCAACACACACACACACACACACACACACGTGTGCTCGGGGCACCAGGGGGCACGAACACACACTCGAAAGCTCCGTGTAAGGAGCTAAGGGGGTTCGAGGCCAAGGGAAAGGTGAACTCTTCCCCCTACACGCGCCTCCTTTCCCGGGGCCCGGCGGGGGCGCCCTCCCGTGACACGGTCGCCACGATTCGCAGCATCGCTCCCCTCTGTCCACCTCTACGGCTTCGCCGGAGCACGAGGCGGAGAACTAGGGCGCCAGGCCCGGGGAGGCACCGCGCCCAAGGGCCTGCCCTGCGCCGAGCCGGGGCACCTGGGACAGGAGGGCCCGCCTCGCCCTCCTCGGAGAAGACGCCCCCCAAGAATCGCCGTGACCAGTGAAAGGGTAAGTAAGAGTGCGTGTCAGCTCGGTGCTTGTCCAAGCGAGCTTCGGGGGCGCCTTGGCCAGGCCGCGGGACGGCGTTAGGGAAACCAGATTTGCAGGCCCTGCTCTGTAGCTGCTGAATCCAATCTTTGCTACCGGGACCCAGCATCTGCATTGTCAATTTTCAGGTTGGGTTTTAGGCACTACAGTAAAATTTGAGCGACTTCCCTTATTTTTGCACACCCTTCAGATAATATTTTAACAAAAACTTTTAATTCCATAAACCAATGGGATGACTTTTGTTACTGTGGCGATATGAAAAATAAGCGGGAGAAGAGTTTCCAGTGCCCCCTGATTTTTCCCACAGAAATAGCTGCACACGCCACCCAAACAAAAGGTGGGCCTTCTCTTTTCCAGCTCCTCGAGGGTGCCCCAGGGGTAGAGCACAGACTGCGGGGTGAGGGCTGGCTTCTGGGATTAAGAGGACCTGGACATCCAGTTGGGAGGGGAGGAGGGCAATCAGAGACTCAACTCCCCCCCTAGGGAGTACCAACCCAGACAATAAGTGCCCCTCCTGTCTCTGCCCGGTCATCACTTTCTAGCTGGGACATCTTGTTCAAGTCGTCCCTCTGTGCCTCAGTTTTCTATGAAGAAAATGAGGACTAACATTTGTGTCTGCCTCGATAAATACATTATGATTATTAATATAATTCATCTCTAAGGGTTCTGAGATTGATGTCCTCAGAGGTCAGTGTTGTGAACAGTGGATATGAAGTTGCACAAGACTCCACAACCTGAGTCTGCATAAGGAAAAGGAAATACTTACTGTTGTCAAATATATTAAATAAAAAATGTTGAATGAGATCTGAGCTCCTCTCTCCATCATAGCAGCCCCCACCATTCCTTCTCCTCTATTCTACTATATGAAGCTTCTTTCTATGTTCCTTGAACCCAACAACCACGGCAGGGCCTTATGAGGAAATGGAGACTGATCCTGGATGTTTCCAGGTCAGGAAGATTGCATGTAGGTACAGAGCTTTGAATAGCCATTCTAAGTGCCATCCTTGGCAAGGGGTGGGATGAAGTGGGGAGGGTCCTGGAAGAAGGAAGCTTTTCTTCCAGCAGACGCTCAAGAAGACCCAAGGCAGGTCATGAATAGAGTAAAGAGAACCTTAACTTTGGTCAGACAGATAGGGCTTATTCCCTATAAGATAGGGCTTATTCCCTGCCAAATACTCATTGAATGACCTTAGTTAATATTCTTTAAATTCAGCCTCAGTTTTCTCATCTGTAAAATGACTCTAAATAATAATATTGGCCTTATAATTGCTATGAGGATGAATAAAAATGAATCATGTAAAGCAATTACCACTGTTTATGATACATGTAAATGCTCTATTTATATTAATTTTAAACAAGGAGCCATACTCCCTTACTGTATAGCTTTAAGTTCTGTGCAAGGTCTATCTTTTGATTTATTCCCATTCCCATTTATTCTCCATTCCACTCCTACTCACCTCCCTTATCCCCCTTTTTGAGTTTTGATATATGTCCTAGATTTTTGTGTCTTTGAAAAACATGTAGCTTTGTTGTGTGTGTTAAATTTTAATATCCTTAATGGTACTGTGCCATTAATCCCTTTCTGCCTCTTGCAGTAAACACTGAAAGTTTTAGAACTATCCATATCACTGTTTGCCAATGGTTCTCAACTTTACAACATAGCAGAATCACTTGGGGAGCTTTTGAAAAATACCAATATCTGGATCTCAATTCCCGTGATTCTGATTTAATTTGTTTAGGATAGGGGCTGAGCCTCAGGTCATTCTAAAGTGCAGCCAAGTTACAGTACAATTGATGTGCATAAAGCTAGCTCACTGGCCTGGATGACTCAGGCAGCAAGAGGACCAGAGCCCCACCTTTTTCTGGCCACAGCAACTCCCTGCAGAAAAACCAAGTAATAATGGCCTTATGGGCAGTGGCAAATGGAAAAAGAAGAGAGGAAAGGGTAACTTGTTGTCCAAGGGGTATGCAGGGAAACCCGGAAATCAGTCCTACATCTCTATTCCTGTGTAAGAGTCAGAGAGCAATGAGTTGCTGATTTGATCTATGTGTATATTTAATGCATGCAGTGTGTGCAAAGTAATGGCAAGGAGTCCGGCTTTTGAAGTATTGTGTTACAGATGGTCCTAGAACACCAGGACCATCTTCGATCATCTTATTTTCTCTGGAAAGTCCCAACAGCACTAAGAGATGGTTATCCCAATCGTAATCACTAAACCAGCTATGAGCTTGGTGCTGCATTTTTTCCTTTCTGAAGTATCACAGGAGATGCCCTCTTACCTGGCATACTTGGCACTTGTGGTTAGTGGGCTTATTGGGAAAAGCATGGCTAAAGCTGGGAATCATTAAAAGGTGATGTATACATACATTAAGCATTTTCTTTTAACCTAAAACATAACAATGTACATTCATGAACCAAACTTTTGATGTAGAGCCAAGGCATTTTCTTTGACCTTAAGTTCTCTGATTGGAGTTCCAACATTATCTCTAACATAAACTACATCCATTTTATATATATATATTAGGATTTCTAGTGTCTGTTCTCTTAAAGTAGAGCAGAACTTTTTTTTTTTAATTTTTATTTATTTATGATAGTCACAGAGAGAGAGAGAGAGGCAGAGACATAGGCAGAGGGAGAAGCAGGCTCCATGCACCGGGAGCCCAATGTGGGATTCGATCCCGGGTCTCCAGGATCGCGCCCTGGGCCAAAGGCAGGCTCTAAACCACTGCGCCACCCAGGGATCCCCAAGTAGAGCAGAACTTAATTGCCCTTCCAAAGAAGTCTAGGCACAAAATTCTATTGAAACACTATACTCTAGGAATTTGTTATTGAAATTTTAAATAAACAGATGACTTGAAAGTGTGGCATAATAACACCAAAATATCCATGGCCTAAATTAAACAACTTGTTCATCTATGACCATATCTGCCTTATTTCACACAATGTGTATAGATCTACGACTACAACCACTCATCTATCTTCTAACTATACTTATTTTTGCTAAATATTTGGAAATAAGTTGCAGATGGCATAATACCTCCCCCTACATACATAGCATGTACCTCTTGATGATAACATGCCTCTGTATCATCTCACACAATGAAAAATAATGGTAAATTCACAATAACATCTAATATCCGGCCTTCAAATTTCCCCAGTTGTCACAAGCTCGCCGTGTATGGATTGGTTTTTAATCAACCAATATCCAGTCTTAGTCCAGGTATTGCATTTGGAATTTTATTTTTTTGTCTTACCTTTGTTTTGTTTTGCTATTTTTTTTCTCTTTAATAGAGACTTACTAAAGACTTCAGATTATTTTGAACAGTACTTAATATTCTGGATTTATCTGAATGTTGCCTCATGATAATGTGGTTTCCCTTTACTCTGCATTGACTATAAATTGGAAATTAAACTTAAAAGCTTGAATAGATTCAGTTAAATATTTTGGGCAGACTTCACTGTGATGCTATGAACTTCATATGACATTGCATCTTCTGCAGGTATTTTTGGTGAACAGGTGAAAGCACTTATGTTGGGTACATACTTAAGAGTGGGATTGCTGAGTCCTAGAGTATACAAATGTCCAGCTTTCTTGAGTGGTTGCACCCGTTCATACCCCGACCAACAGTATATGAGTTCCAATGTCTTGACATTTTTGTCAACATTTAAAATTGTCTTTCTAGTACCTTTGTAATGATATTGGACTGTGGTTTTATTTTCCTTTCCCCTGATGATTTTGAGCATCTTTTCATATGTTTATTCACCATTTAGATATGAAATGCTTAAATGTTTTGCCCATCTTTAAATTGGCTTATCTGTCTTTAAAAATTGATTTGTAAGATTGAATATGAATTCTTTGTTGGTAATATATTTAAAACATCTCCCACTCTGTGATTTACATTTTCACTTCCTGAATGGTGCCCTTTGAGGAACATAAATTGTTAATTTTAATATATTCTAGTTGATCAATCAAAAATTTCATTACATTTACTAGTTTTATATTCTGTTTCAAAAATCTTTGTTTACCCTCAAATCATGAAGATATTCTCTGTACTATGTCCCAGAAACTTTATTTTTTTTTCACATTAAAATCTACAGTCCATCTGAAATTAATTTTTTGAGTATAGTGTAAGACGGGATCAATACCATTTTTTCACTTTACCAGAATATTTTATTGGCAAAACCATCCTCACTTCACTGTTTTACTATGTTCCCTTTGTCATAAATCAAGTGTGTATATATATTTGAGTTTCTATCTAGACTTATTTTGCTCCATTGTTTTATTTGTATATACTTATGCCAATGATATCCTGCTGTTTTAAATACCATTGCTATATAACTCTTAATATCCAGTAATATATGCATCCAAACTTGTTCTTCCTTCTCGAAATTGCCTCTGATATTGGGAGACTTTCCCATTTATTTATGAATTTTAGACATCCACTTGATAAGTTCAAAAAAATGCTACCAGATCTTGATTAAGATTGCCTTAAATCTATAGATCAATTTGGAGAGAAACCATGTACTATATTTCTCTCTTTATTTAGACCTTACCTTTCTTTCCTATCTTTCTTCTTTAAATGTTTGGAAGAATTCATCAGTGAAATCATCTGGGCCTGGATTTTTATTCATAAGAAGATTTAAATTAAGGTTTTACTATTTTTAATAGATATAGAATTATTTAAAAGTTTGTATCTTGTGTTTATCCATTTTATCTCAGTTGACAAGTTTTATTTAAAAAAATTTTTATAGTAGCCTATAATCATTTTTTAAATGTCTTTCCCCTTGTTTATACTGGTTTTCTGTACTTTTCTTTTTCTTTTAATTATTTTTTTCCAAGGGGTTATCAATTTTATTAGTTTTTGCAAGAAAACAAATTTCGGTTTTGTTGATTATTTTCTTTTGGGCATTTATTTTCTATTTCATCAATTTCCCCCCTTATCTTTATTATTTCCTTCCTTCTACTTTCTTTGGATTTAATTTGCTGTTCTTTCACCAACTTTCATGACAGATATTTAACTATTGATTTTTGGCCTTTCTTCTTTTCTGATACATGTATTGAAGGCTCTAGTTTTCTCCTCTGCTTTAGCAAAATCCCACTTTTTTTTCCCCTTAGAGAGAAGGTAAGGAAGAGTGCTTTCCATGGTAAGAATATTCTCAGTGCCCCGCTTCCTAAGGTCACAGGGTCTCTGAGGCCCTCCTGCAGAGTTCCAATCAATCCTCTCTGTTCCCTTTCCCACCTTCTGAGAAGAAGAGCTTCTTGCAGATCTGTTTTCTGGATCCAGCTAGCCTAGTCTTTTCTTAGGTTTACAAGTTTGTAAATTATTAGGGGAAATATCCAGTGAACAAATGAGGGGCAAGTAGACATCCCATATTATTATTATTAAATTCAAAACATCCTCTAATTCCAAACATTTTTAAAAAATTGACCCATGGGTTGTTTAGAAGTATACATAGAGATGCTTTTCTGGGTGACTTTAAATTTCAAGCTTACTTCTATTGTGGTCAGAAAACAGAGAATGTTTCAAATTTAGTGAGCTGTGCTTTATAGTTCAGCAAATGGCAAATGTTCCATGTGCATCTGAACAGGAAGTATGTTCTTTGAGTTTTTAGGTTAAGGTTTTACTATTTTTAATAGATATAGAATTATATCTATAAAATATACAGTACAGTACAGTAATCTGCATATGTTTGTTAATTGTGTTCATATCTTCTGTATCTTACAGATTTCTCCTTTGGTCTTCCATCAATTATTATGAAAAATATGTTAAAATATCTTAACTATGATTGTGAATTAATCTCTTTTATTTTCTATTTCTGACGATTTTTGCTTCATTTTTGATACTCTTATGAAATACACTCAAAGTTAGAATTATTACATATTTCAGGTGAAATGAACCTTTTGTAACTATGAAATGTACATTTTTATCTCTAGTAATGTTTTTGTCTTCAAGTCTATTTTAGGTTAGTGTTTGTCTTCAAGTCTATTTTAGTTAGTGTTTAGATGGTATATATACCTTATTTTCAATTTTTCTGTTTCTTGCACGCAGGCAATCTTTATATTTTCATTGGAATAGTCTATTTACATATAATGTGATTCCTAAGTCACTCGATTGTACTCCACACAAAAAATTCCTTTATTTCCCCCTTTTTACTTCTTTTGCATTCATCATTTATGTGTTAATTTATTGCAGTTTTCCTCTATTAACTTCTTCTTTTATAAATTTTCTATTTATACTTACTGACTCCCTAATTATAGTGTCAGCAAAAAAGCACTACTGAGGACCATCAGGAGTTGATAAGGAGCAATTACTGGGCAATTTTTAAAGACATATCCATCAGCTCACATAGCTACCTTGTGTGTGGGAGTGGGGGACAAGAACACTTGACATCTACTCTCTTAGCAAATTTCAAGGAAAGAATAGATTATTATTAAGGATAGTCATTGAGCTGCCCATTAGATCTTCAGAGCTTATTCATCTTATAACTGAAAGTTTGTGTTCTTTGATCAGTATTTTCCTTTTCCTGCAAGACCCTTATCTGGTAACCACCATTCTATTCTGTTATTATGAGCTCAACTTTTTGTCTTTATTAAGTTTCTTAGATCCCACATATCTAAGTGAAATCATGTGGTATTTTTTTCTATCTCTGGCTTATTACTTCATTTAGCTTAGGTTTTTCAGGTTCATTCACATTGTTGCAAGTGGCAGGAATTCCTTCCTTTTTAAGACTGAATAATATTCTCTTTGATTGAATATATGTACACCACATTTTCTATATTTATTCATCTGTCAATGGAAAATTAGGTTGTTTCCATGCATTGGCTATCAAGTAAGGCTGCAATGAACATGAGAGTGGATATCTCTTCAAGATAGTTATTTTTATTTCCTTTGGATATATACCTAGAAGTGGGATTGCTGGACACATAGTAATTCTATTTTTAATTTTTAAAGGAAACTCCATATTTATTCTGTTTTCTATAATGGCTGTACCAATTTATATTCCCACCAACAGTGGACAGGAATTCTCTTTTTCTCCATGTCTTTGCCAACACATGCTATCTTTTGACTTGAAATAATAGCCATTCTAACAGATGTGAGGTGATATCCATGTCACTGTGGTTTTGATTTTTCATTTCCCTGATGATCAGTGATGTTGAGCATCTTTTCATACACTTGTAACCATCTGTATGTCTTCTTTGAGAAAGTGTCTATTCAGCTCTTTTGCCCATTTTTAAATTTGATTATTTTTTTTTTGCTATTATTGAGTTGTATGAGTTCCTTATATATTTTAGATATTAACCTCTTAGCAGACATAAAATTTGCAAATATTTTCTCCCATTCTGGAAGTTGTCCTTTCATTTTAATAATGGTTTCCTTTGCTATGCAGAAATATTTTAGTTTTATGTCATCTCACTTCTTTATTTTCACTTTTTTTGCCTGTGTTTTCAGTGGCCATTCCAAAAAAAAGACCAATGCCAAGGAGCTTCTCTCCATGCTTTCTTGTAGGTGTGTTATGTTTTCAGGTCTTACATTTAAGTCTTGAGTCTATTTTGAGTTGATTTTTATATATGGTGTAAGCTAAGGATCCAATTTAATTTTTTTTACATATGGATGTATAATTTTCCCAGCATTATGTATTGAAGAAGCAATCCTTTCCTCATTGTATATTCTGGGCACTTTTGTTGAAAATTAGTTGACCATATATGAGTGGGTTTATTTCTGAACTTTCTGTTCTGTTCTATTGATCTATGTGTCTGTTTTCATGCCAGTACTATACTATTTTGATTACTATAGCTTTATAATATAATTTAGGGTGGACACTACTAATGGATGTTAATGCGGTTCAGAAGACAATACAGATAAAGGAGGATGAATGATGAAGAGAATCCAGATAAAGTCCGGGTTAATATCTTTTGTAGCTGCCATAACCTTCTAGAAGTTCATTGACTTCTTAGTACAGATTTATATTAGCAAACAAAAGAAATACAGTGAGAAAGAGATAGCCTTGGAATTATACTACTGAACATTATTTCAAGAAACTGAAGTGACAGTAAGCTTTCAGAGTAGGAAAAAAGAAGGCACAAAATTTCAATTGGTTTTGAAACATAAGGACAAACATTCCTGTCTCCAGACTTCTGCCTGGAATGCAGGATCCTGGAAGACACTGAATGCATAGAGGACGTCTTAGATGAAGCATACAAATGGAAACTCTTCAGAAGTTGACTTTGTTAAAACCAGTTCAGAAGGTTAGGAGGGGAAAGTAAACATACCCTATAGTTAGCTTTTCTGTAGAAACTCACTCTTTTCTCTCTGTAAATATGAGTTGCTATATTTATATGTTTGTAATCATTACATTTTGATCTTAAACCTACTCACTGTACAGGAATTATGTAACTAAGTCACTTCTTTACACAAAGCAAGTGTCCAATGGAATGTATAAATAGCTTTGAAGGAGGGGTCAGGGGAGCAGAGAAAGGGCAGATAGATAGTACAGAGCAAGGGATATAAAATTGTGGCCTGACCTATGGTAGCTCTAGTTTTTTTTCCTCCCTCCCTCCCCCCTTCCTTCCTTCCTTCCTTCTTCCTTTTTTCCTTTCTTCCTTCCCTTTCTTCCTTGACTAAAGTATCAGTTATTGAAAATATATACGTGATATTGTAAGACATTTCTTATCAAAAGACAGCAGGACCTTTCCATTAATTATTACCTACTCCTAAAAAAATTCGACCCCTATGGTCAAGAATAACAATCATCAGTTGCTTGAAGCTGGTTAGGTGCTGGATAAAGTCCTATGCCCTTCTATTTCATCACCCAGTAATACATGCCAGGTAAAAATTATTGTTTCCATTTTACAGAAGAGGAAATGGCAATTCAGGAATGCAGACAGCCTACTTAAATCTGAAACCTTTTGCCTGAATGCAAAGCCCATACAAAAGGGTCCTGTCTTGAGCATTCTGCATACCCTGTAGCACCTAGCACAGAAATGTTCCACACAACGATAAAGGCCTTATAAAACCATACTCTTGTGAAATCTTCCCAATTGCATGAGCAACCAGGCCAGCATGAGTGATGGCCACTTCTCAAAGGTTTTGGCCTGCATGGAAAAAAGCCCTGAAATAGTGGGCAAGACAAAGTCAGGGTGAGAGAAGCAGCCCAGTTATCACTTCCTAATTTGTAGGACTTGTAAGAGCTATTAAACCGTTTGGCTGTTGGGCTGCCCCTGCTTCAGGCCACTCACTCAACACTTCCAGCCATCCTGTGTGGTACATGCTGTCATCTCCAGTTTACCAAAGGAACCAAGACCCATAGACCTTTGCTGACTTGCTGAGGCCACGCCAAGAGCCAATATCAGAGCCTGAACTTACACTTGGGTGCTTTTAGACAGGCCTTAAGCTCTTAACCCTCTCACCATGCACCAAGTACAGGGTACAGCCCTTAACAGGAATGCTCACATTTAATCCTGACAATGACCCTAAAAAACAAGTTCTGTTCCATCCACTTTACAGCAGAAAACTAAGGTTCAAGGGGGCAAAGCAATGACCTGGAGGTCCCAAGCCAGCAAATGGCAGAATGGAGATTTGAAGCCAGGTCCATCACTTGAGCCTGGCATTTAAAACACTTGAATATCCTACTTCCCCGTGTATGGAGATTATTCTGCAGCTGAATGTCACCCAAGTGCACGAGACCTTTGATTTGCAAGGAACCAGAAACCATCGCATCTTCATTGACATAGTTGTTTGTTAGGATCCTGGTGTGGGGTTCTAGAGGTAGGTTGTGCTCTGGCAGTTAGGGAAGGGGGCCATCCATTCAGTTCATCCTGGCATGTGTTGCAAGACAATCTTCTTTCACTACACTTAGGATGTATATATTGTCCCTTCAGTGAAATCCAAAAGGCAGTCTGGTTTAGAAGGAAGTACACATAATTTGGAGTCAGTTACCTGAAATTCAGAACAAAGCCACATTTCTTTCACTCACTGTTGTAGAACATGGTAGATGAACCCATAGACTCTAGAACCATACTACTTCAGTTCAAATTTCACTCATAACCTACTTCCCCACCACTTTGCCTATCTGTGACTCAGTTTCTCCATCTATAAGAAGGGAATGATAATAATAGCATGCTTATCTCCTGGGTGTGAAAATGTAAGGAAATCATGTGAACAAAGCCCTTGGAACAGTCCTAGCCCAAGGGATGTGTTTGCACTTATTTTGCCTCCAGCCTTTGTAAGCCACCTGGAAACTGGTATTGGCTAGTATGTATTTCTAAAATGCAGGAATTAACTTGAGGCTGTTTCCTTGTCTCTAAAAGAGCAGCTTTGTCTACCTGCCTTTAAGAATTGTCTCAATTCATAGTTGTAAAAGCACCCAGGATGGCACATAGTGGGTACCCAGTAAGCATTATTATTACCCACATATGATGTGAACCTCATCTTACTTTTCAGCAAAATGGGTAGCCTCAGGAAGCCTGCCTGAAAGGTGCTACTATCCTCATTTGACGAATAAGGAAACGAAGATCCAGAGACTCGCTAAGGTTAACATGCTATACACATATAACAATGTAGGTCAAAATGCTATGTAAGCAGTGAAATGCTGTACAATAGTGAGCTGCTGACACCATCCACCCCTGCCTCCTCCACCAGTACCTCCCCACCCCACACGCTTCCTCAGCCTCCAGCCACTCCCTCACTCCCTTTCCGTTGAAGCTGCCTCCTATTCCCCTTAGCCTCCTGGCTTCTCCCATCCTTGTTATTTCCCAGCTGCCCCCGGACCCTGCTCCTTCCCAGGCAGATTCTCTCCCTGCAAACAAGTGCCTCACCCTCCAGGGCCAGTGAGGTCTTCCCACTCCTCTCCCTTATCCACTGGGCTGCTGGCAGGAAGCCCTTACCTCCTCTCTCCACCCTCTTTCCTTTTGTAACACCCTGCACACATGGGGACTATTTCTTCTGGCAGCAGGTGTCCAGCTGTCACCCAAGTGCACAGTCTTTGGGTGGATCAGTCTTTGCCAGAAGGAGGCAGGAGGGAAGGTGGAAAAATGAGACCCAAATGGAAAAGTCCTCCCTCCTTGCCCCAGCCAGAAACTCTAAGAAATGGGGAGGTATGCATAGAAGCCATCAATCCCAGAAAGGTGCAAGAGAGCAAATCACAGATCTTTATCTGAGCGGCTGGACTCATCCAAATCCCAACTTCTTGCCCAGACAAGTGCCCTCTCTAGCACAAGCAGAATGCACGAAGGTGCCAAAAGAAAGAACAAGGTAAGATTCCAAAGTGGAGGGTCTTGAATCTGAATCTGAAGATTCATTTCTAGTTACTTCCATATTTGTATTCACCACCTACGGAGTCCAGCATGGGACTGCCTTCAAGATTAAATAAGTGGGTAAGAAGAAGTACTAGAACAGTTCCTGTCGCACAATAAGCATTGTGTATTAGCTAATTATACTGTTTTATCATCAGGAATGGTAAAAATACATCAAAAGTTCTGCAGATTGTGGATTTCAGAATCAGAGACTTGGTCTCAAGTTCTCTTTCAGCTGCTTTCTAGCCATTGACATCTTTGAACCTCAGCTCCCTAATCTGTGAAATTGTAGCAATATTACCTTCCTTATCACTAGGGACTAAATTGTACCTCCCCAAAATTCCTACGTTAAACCCCTAACTCTCAATATATATTTGGAGATGGGGAAGGTACGAGGTAATTAAAGTTACATGAGGTCGTAAGGGGAGGGCTCTGATCCTATCACACTGGTGGCCCTATAACCAAATGAAGAGGGAGATTGCACAGAGAACAAGGCAGGTATGGACACAGCAAGAAGGCTGCAGTCTGCAAGCCAGGAAGCGGGCCTTTGCCAGAACTCTGCCAAGCTGCACACTGCTCTGGGACTTCTGGCCTGCAAGCTGCAGGGAGACAATGTCTGGCATTTAAGCCATCTGGTCTGTGATATTTTGTTATGGCAGCCTGAGCCGACTAACACACTTGCCTTGCTTTGAGTGGCAACTGGGAGGTATATCCTCTCTCTTTCTAAGTTGAGGAAATAAAGTGAGAGTCGAGAGCAGGTGATGTGACCTACAGTGATATTCCTTCTCATCACTTGGAGTTTACCATAACCCATGGAAGCTTCTAGGGCATTGACCATGTTTTCACCAGAAGCCAGGAAAAGAGAAAGAGGGTGGCTGTCAGAGAGACAGTAAAATAGGGGTGGTGGGTGTGAAGCATTACCTCAGTTTCTGGAAAGGGCACCAATGTTGGAGTCAGACAGTCGGTTCAAATCCAGCTCTGTCATTTACCTGCAGTGTGATTTTAGGCAAATTATTTAATTTCATTGTGAATCCACATTTTGGGGGGATTCAAATGAGGAAGTGTAGAAAAGCCTAAAATTGGTCAAGACTCCTGTGTTTCAAAGGGGTAAGAAACAAACTCACACTATATTAAACAGAAGAAAGGACTGCAATGGCTCAGGCAGGAGTCAGAGTTCAGAACTTCAGGCTCTCTCCACCCCCTTGACTGCTCCCTTCTCCCTTGCCATCATGAGTTCACTCTCCTACCACTCTTCTCAGTTCTGTTCTCAGTTGCTGCCTTCAGAGTTTGATTTCCTTTCACTTAAGCTCTGTTTACTTTTGAAAGCATTTTCAAAAGTAACAGGTGCGTGTTTCATCCCCACCCCCCACACAAACACACACTTGGTTCCATGGAAAACACAAACCATGGACATAAAAACCTCATAAACCAGCACTTTGACAGACTTGCTCAGAGATTTGGAACCTAACCTCTAGTCATTTCCAAAGTTTATTCTTCCAGAATGTCAAACTACATACAGTGCACATATATTTTGAGCCCAAATTCCTGAGGGCTCTAGTGACTAACATTTAAATATCATCTTCTTGGGGCTCAGTTGGATAAGCAGCCGACTCCTGATTTCAGCTCAGGTCATGGTCTCAGGGTTGGGACTGAGAGCCCCGCATTGGGCTCTGGACTGAGTGTGGAGTGTGCTTAAAGATTCTCTCCCTCTGCCCCTCCTCTTGCTCGTGCACTCTCTCTCTCTCTCTCTCTCTCTAAAATAAATAAGTCTTCTTTAAATATGTATTCTTGAGTTCTAGAAGGAGAATTAGATCCAGCCTAAAACATATGACATTCCACTGCCCACCTCAAATTCCACTCTAGAAATTTGACCTTAGAGTTCCTGTTTGGTTTTTCCACTTTTACTTCCTAGTCCATGCCTGACTCCACCCTCAACCCCAAACACACACTTATGCAAATAAACCCTGTGTTTCCAGCTATACAGAGCTATTCTGGGTTCTCCAAATGCACCATGCACTTTCATCCACTTCCCCAACAGAAATTCTGATTCATCTTCCAAATCCTGGCCCATGCAAAGGGTATTCCAGCACATCTCCTAGGAAATTTGTCCCTTTTCTCTCATCTCATGACAGTGCCCTAACATACCTTACTGTGGCCATTGGTTTAACTGTCTGCTTTTCTTTCTTCAAGGTCAGAAACTATCTCAGTCACCTAATTTCCTAGCACCTAGTACTGTATTTGTCACACAGTAGGTGCTCAGTGAATGTCTGAAAAATAAAACAGCGGAATGTCTGGGAGGTTATTATGTGTGAATGAGTTTCATACCTCATTTAAGACCTGTTGGTAAAGCCACGTTTGCCCATTTACTTAGTGCTACAAAATGATATTCAAAGTAGCTTAACATAGCCCAACATAGAGTAGCTTAAAACAGCAATGTTTGTAATACCTCTTACAATATCTCTGAGTTAGGAATTCAGGGAATACTTGGTGGCAAGCTCTGACTCAAGGTCATTCACTAAGCTGCAGTCTGACAGTGGTTAAAGCTGGAACAGTGTGGAGAAGCTGGAGTTGGCGGGCTGGAGTATGACTGGGTATCTCTCCCCATGTTGTCTCAAGGACCCTCCTTGTTATCTCTCTGCACGGGCTACCTTGAGCTTCCTCTCAATATGGTGGCTCAGAGCAGTTGGCCTGCTTACATGGAGACTGAAGTCTTCAAAAATAATCACCGCTTATGGGATCCCTGGGTGACTTAGCGGTTTAGTGCCTGCCTTTGGCCCAGGACGTGATCCTGGAGTCCCGGGATCAAATCCTGCATCAGGCTCCCTGCATGGAGCCTGCTTCTCCCTCTGCCTGTGTCTCTGCCTCTCTCTCTTTCTGTGTCTATCATGAATAAATAAATAAAATCTTTAAAAAAAAAAAGAATCACCACTTATGTCCTACACTTGGAAAGTCATGCATTGTCACTTCTACTGTACTCTGCTGGCCAAAATAGTTGTCAAAGACTGTCCAGTTTTCAGGGAACATAGACCTCATTTTCCATGGGAAGAGTGTCAAAAAATTTGCAAACACATTTTAAAACCACCCCACTTAAGTACAATGTGGATAGAAAAAGAGGCCTTTGGAAAAAACATAAAATTAAATTAAATCTAGAGTATGATTAATAGTAATGTGCCAATGCTAATTTCTTAGTGTTAACAAATTATCATGGAACTGTATGATATTAGGAGAAAGTGGGTAATGGATGGTATATGGGAACTTTCTGTACTATTTCTGCAACTTTTCTGTAAACCCAAAATTATGCAAAATTTAAAAAGTTGAGTTAAAAAAATGCTGCACACCTCCTTCTCCCCACTCTAATAGCTGTTAGAGAATAACTAGTCTTGAGCCAAGAAGCTCATGCATATGCAATAACTAAGAACAGATTCTGGCAATCTTCTATTCTGATCAAGCAGGATTTGCCACACCCTCTATAAATAGACTATTCACAATGTTCTGTGGTATCCACTTAAATGCCTATCTCCCTTATTGGATGCTATGTCCCCTGAAGAAACTTTTCTTACTGTTTTTTTTTTATCCACAGTACCCAGAACAATGTTGAAATAATGTAGTAGGTAGAGCTATATGAAAATGCCAGTTTTGTAGCTCAAAAACAGTTGAATGGCAGCAATTGAATGAAATGGACTTTCCTTATCTTATTCATATTTTTGTTCAAAGGGAAGAACAGAGTCCAACAGTCCTGAAGGAGGAATTCTTTTAGAAAATAAGTATTGACCTATATTTTTCACTGAGAGTTCCACAAAGACCTTGGGATTCCTTACCCATTGGCTAACTTCTTGTCTCCAGAGCCTTTGCTGGGCTGAGAAAGTTTGCCTTGCTCTAGTAGGCCAACAGCCAGAGGCCACAGAGCCTCCAGATGCAGACATGAACGTGCAGGGTGGGGTCCCTGATAGCAGAGGATCCAGGCCCAGCTGGAAGGCAGCCATGGGTGCTGCTGGAGCGGGAGGCTGCAGGAAGTGAAGGAAGGAGGAAGTTATCTTGTTGGCAAGCCCCACCCCTCCTCTATTTCCCAGGAGGTCAAACAGATGCCATCAGATGAATTTTTCCAGACTTGAATGGAAGCTCCACTATGATTCTAACAGGAGACAGTGGGGGGCACATTTTTGCCACTTTCTTTCTTCCTTTTTCTCTTTTTAAGCCCAAACTTAAGAGCAGCTGCCTTTGTATTGTGTTAAGTTGTGCATCACTCTGCAAGGCCCTATAAGCAAGAAACAGTCACCAGAAGGACAAAGGTAATTTGACAGTCTCATGCATGCTACATGACTTCCTCCAGGATCAAATTAAGACATGTCTTCAGACACATCTGAGAAGAGAAAGTGGCGAGTGGTGCTTGGTGGCCAAAAGAGTTCTGCCACCATGATGGCCTCCAACTTATTGTTGAGTCATATCCAAAAATGTGTTGCCTGTTTCTCTGTTTATGAATTATCCTTCCCCAAACAGAACAGCTGGAGCATTTTGTTCTCCATTCTTTGAATACGACTGGGCTTTCCAATTTCTTGTTCTCCATAGTTTAACACACACAGCAATAAAACATAGAGCCATTTTCTGTGGTATTTAGTTAATGATGCAGTGTCTGGCAGCCTCTCCTCCTTCACCAAAGCCATCCTTGGGAAAAGTTCTCATTCAAACACTCTAGAAGTTGTTTTTAACTGGCAAGTCCGAAGACTTAGATATTTTTTTGGGCAATCTGGTTCTTATTTTAACTGAAACTAGTTTATTCTCCTCAGAACAAAAGAATGCCAACAATTCATCAGTCCTTCACGCTGCTATGTCACCAGCCAGAGTCTTTCTGAGCTCTGAGAAACAGTGCTTCAAGAGATTAAAATAGAGGTCCTGGTGGTTGTGCAAGGCATCTGTTTTTAATTGGTCTTATTCCTTATTCTGTGTGCCCATGCAGCCAAGAGTATGTTGAGACCCAGTGTACATCACAGCTGAGAGCCTTTGGAGCCAGACACACAGAGGTGTAAGCCACACTCCAATGAGACCTGGGATATGGTCAATACAGGGCTAGTAGGGAAGAGGGTACTTCTGTAAAAGATCGAGAATGTAATACTGGATCAAGGGCCTACATGCAATAAAATCTTCTTGCAGATCATCCTACAATCTGTCCTTCTCAGGACCAAGAAGGATTGGAAATACCACAGTGATTTACCTGATAACCACTCAAGACAGAGCAGGATGCCCCAAGACTCCTGGATCCTGTCACAAACCCAAAGTGTGCTCTCCCTTTAAAATTATATCTCAGCCTTTTGGAGGCTTTAGAAAATCTCTATTTTTGTAGATGGAAGAATATTTATTGTTTCAGGGCATCTCTAGAGAAGATGACCCATTATGAGTCACTTTAGTTAACTTTGTCCTAACTCGCTCCAACTTTTTATCTCCTCTCTTCTTCATACACTTCTTTTCTTTCCCTCATTGAGTTGGTCAATATTTAAATATTGAATATTTAATTATATGCCTGATTATCCTAGGGACTGAGGAATATAGCAATGTATCTGTCAGAATGGACATAATGCATTATGTTCCAGTAACAAACAATCCAAGAGCTTAATGTTTTAAAACAACAAAGGCTTATTCTCCTAATGCTTCTTATCCATTAAGGATTGCAAAGAAACATGCAAAACAGGAAAATGAAGAGGATATACTGATTATATCCTATATACCAATAGAGTATCATCAGCTCCTCTGCCCACATTTTCTCATTTAATTTTCACAACAGCCCTATAAGATATGAAAATGAGGCTCAGGAGAAAAATTAGTACTTTATGTAAGTTGAGACATGCCACATAGTAGAAGCTCTGTAAACGTTACACTATTACTATCATTGTTAGTATCAGAAGGGAGAGTATTAAGTCAGTATATTCCATGCAAGTGGAATAACATTTCAAAGCAAGAAGAAGAGCCCAAGATAGCAGTGCTCCAAAAATAGGAAGGAGATTCCCTTGGGCAGAAAGTCTTCAACTCTTGGGAAGTCTGGGATCTCTTTGAGACTCTAATGAATATCATGGACCCACTCCCCAGAAATGTCTATACACACACAGTTTTATGGATCTTCAGATTTATGGACACACAAAAACCCATCCACGAATTCTGGAAAAATAAATATTAATGTTGACCATGTACTCCCAACTACGTGCCAGGTTCTGGTCTAAACGCTTAACACAAATTATCTCATGTAATCCATAGAGCAACTCTAAGGACTAGCTATAATTATTATTTTCGTCTTTGTAGACAATAAAACAGAGACCAAAAAGTTAGATAACTTGCCAAAGGTATACTGAAGTGTGAGAGTAAGTGCCATTACTGGGATTTGAACCAAACTGGCTCTAAAGGAAGTACACTCCTCCCATACCCTGCTGCCACTCAAGACCCCATCCCCTGAAGGCTACTGAGCTCCCCTCCTGCATTCAAAGAAACAAACAAAAAAACCCTTGCTTCTTAAGAGCAGATTCCTTCATCAATGAACCAAATCATGACCACCTGTTCCTCTTACCTGGCACCTGCAGACCAAAGGCCCTTTCCCAGCATGACCATGAAAGTAAAAACCACTTGATTCTATGGCCATCCTGATTGAGAAATAACCAGTTCCAGAGGTGTTACTGAGATCCATGCAAATCCTTTGAAATAACAAGCAGTCTCACACAAGCAGAAACTCCCTCCCCATCCATCTCTTCATGAGAAGTGTGCAAAACTTCCTTTTCCACCTCAGAGTCTCAGATATATTAATGGTTTAAGCTCTCCCCCACACTACACTTTCAGGTATATAACCAATCCTTCTCTATTAAACCCAGTAGTGTAACAGAGAGAAGAGGCCAAAACTGCGGGAAGGTCTCAACTAGCAGGGACAGGTAGCACACCCACAATTAATTATACACATTTATTAGAGAGCTGGTAAGCAAATCAATGTCATCAATGATTTATTCCCTAATTTGCTTTGAGTATGCACCTCATAAATCAATAATAGAAAATGGCATTAAAGCATTGGTGTTAACTGTCAGCAAAAGGCAGTGTACCGATTCTTTTAATTAAAAGAATGTGTGTGGTGAATATGTCCATGTGTTATATTAGATATGGTACATTCTTAAATTGCTTTTTCACATCAAAAGAAATGCTAGGAGTTTGGAAGAGGACGAAGAACTGTAAATTCACAGTAAGTGGCAAGAGTCCTGGCGTTCCTGGGTGATGTATGGTAATTTGATACGGAGGCTCATCCAAGAGCATTCTGGAAATAGAGATAATGTTCTCTAGTTCCAGGCCAGGCTAAGTGGATCTAGAATAAGAGCCATTGCTGACACTCCACCAGAAGAACTTAGAAAACAATGAGATGTGGCATCATATCCTTTCGGGTACCAGATAAAATTGATTCTATCTTTCCCAAAGAGGTATATATAAACTATGCAAATCGAGTGGTTATCCAAAATTGACAGTCAAAGTAGCAATGGTTCCCCCTCCTCCAAAGTTCTGAGGGTTAGATAACTATTTTAGATAAGAAATCTACATAAAAAATATTAAAAATCACAGTATTTGCCTGGGTGAAGAAGAGAAGCTATTACAATACAACATAAATTTCTATTCCATCCTGCCTGAAAACACCAGCTATTGTTAAAGTAGATGGCACATGGAAAAAATACACTTTATATTTGATTTTAACCAAAAGGCCAAGAAGCAATAAGGAGCGCACTTATAAAAGAGGAACCTGTTACTTGAGTTTAGGGACACCCATGTCTCAAGGAGAATATAGACTGCTAGCTACTCAATCTTCCAGCCTAAAAGCAATCAGACCTCCATGAGGGAAAAGCGGTGGGTAAGAGATGTAGCTGTCTGGATGCGAGCACAGGTTTTCAGTCAGGTAGACAAGGGTTGAAATCCTGGCTCAAATAAATACCCACTGTGTGATCTCAAGAAGAGCAGTGTCTCTGTTTTTGATCTGTAAAAAGGGCACAAGAATATCTATAATTTACAGTATAATTATAGGGTTACAAAAGATAATGCATGTAAATCAATTAGCAGAGTCTTCTGAGCCATAGTGATGCCCCACAAATAGTCAAAACAAAGTAAAACATGCAAAAATAAACAAACAAAAACCAAAGGTGTGGGACAGGGGAGGGAGGATAGATGCACAGTACAAAACTGTACATGAGGGGATCCCTGGGTGGCGCAGCGGTTTAGCGCCTGCCTTTGGCCCAGGGCGCGATCCTGGAGACCCGGGATCGAATCCCACATCGGGCTCCCGGTGCATGGAGCCTGCTTCTCCCTCTGCCTGTGTCTCTGCCTCTCTCTCTCTCTCTCGCTCTCTGATGACTATCATAAATAAATAAATTAATTTAAAAAAAAACTGTACATGAGGTAATAAATGCTAGTGTGTGCCTGAGGGTAGAGAAATTTTCTGGAGCTGTTGAATTGGAAGAAGAAAGGCAGGCTAGGGGATGGAACAAAATTCCTGAGTAAAGTACTATATGACTTTGGAGTGGTCACTTCACATCTTGAAACTTAAATCATAGGCAGTAAAATTGGAGTTTGAGGCTCCATAATCTCTGGGTCTCTTTCAGCTCTAAACATCTGGGAATGTGTTACCCAAAGATCACAGTGGGCTGAGGGTTTCCTGACTTCCAGGGAATAGCATGTAAATTCTGTCCCTGTGTTGTTGTTGTTGTTGTTGTTGTTGTTGTTGTTGTTTAAGATTTTATTTTTAAGTACTCTCTACATCCAATGTGGGGCTCAAGATCAAGAGTTGTGCGCTCCACTGACTGAGCCAGCCAGGCCCCCCAGTCCCTGTGTTTAGATCAGTGGTACACACCTGTTTCTTAAACTAGGCTCCTTTCCAGAGTCTCATTCTTTAAACTAGGACTAGGAATGGACCAGGAGACCAGCAGAGACACACTGTTCCCATGTTGGGATAGATGCTGAATATGGTTCTTTCCAGCTCAAGGATTGTCAAAATGGGGCCCTAACAAATATTCAACAACTAGCTACAATATAGTGTGCATCCACATGCCTGCAAGTGGATATGCTATCGAGGATGTCCAGAAGCAATAGAAAGGCACAAGAAAGAGTTGGCAGTGTCCTCTTAAGTAACTACTCTGCCTCTACTGACTTCTTTTTCACATTCTTTTTATCTGTCTGGAATACCCTTGTTACCCTTGATCTCAGTCTCACTGTAGAAACTCTTCTGTATTTTTTTTAGGCTCTGAAGGTTAAGGCAACCTTCCCAGGAAGCCATTTATGCTTCTGTCAGGTGGATACTGTCACGGTCCCTTTTCAGCACAGTGTACTTCTTTGCTGGCACTCATTGCCATTCTCATTTGTAGCACAACCCCTGCCTGGAAGCTTCCTTCAGGGTCCAGGTGTATGGATCCAGCTGTCTGCTCCAAGGCAAGCCCAGAACTCACGATATCTCCCTGCAGAGTAGAATGGTTAGGAACTCTGGAGAGAACCAGTCTGGCTCCATCATGCCTAACTGGGTGATCTTAGTAAGTGGCTTACTTCCTCATGTGATTTCTCATCTGTAAAGTGGAGGTAATAGTATTCCCAATTTGGATCAGACCTCTTGTTAATGCTCTCGTGGTATTCTATGTACTTCTTTTCTTTGTGGCACAGATCATCAATGTATTTAAGTCATTGATTCAATAGTTAACACTTTAATATATGTCTTCTCTATTAAAATAAAAGCTCCACTGAAGCAGAGACCTGCTGCTTTATTTCAAATTTCTAGAGGTTGGTTGAATGAGTGCATGAATGACTGAATGAATAAAAAGTCATCTATGTGAATGAATTATATTACTTGAAATATTTTCTACAAGATTGTTCTTCCTTTGAGGTAAGATTTTATCTTTCTGATCTTTATATCCCTAGTGCCTAACATGGAATAGGTATTGAACATGAGGCAGAATTTAATTGAAGGGCCCTTTCTGTGGAGGGCCAAGTACACTCTGGGTGGCAGTGAAAATTCTCCCCAAAAATCCTGTGTTCTGTTGATGTAGACCAGTTGTCTTTCTGCTGTTTTCTTTCTTTTTTAAAAAATATTTTATTTATTTATTCATGAGAGACACAAAGAGAGAGGCAAAGGGAGAAGCAGGCTCCATGTGGGAAGCCTGATGCGGGACTCAATCCCAGGACCCCAAGATCCCGACCTGAGCCAAAGGCACTCAACCACTGAGCCACCCAGGTGCCCCTCTTTATGCTGTTTTCATCTCAGTTTCTCTACCTGTGAAAGCAGAGTAATTGGCTTATGACATGCAAACACTACATAACTAAACCTCAGGCTGTCAGCTTGGAATCCAGGGCAAAACTTGTCCAGTTCCCATGACCTCATCAAACAAAATCATGGGGCAGGGTGGACCCCACCCTCACTGTAGCTCACTGGCATGAACACAGCCAAAATCAGGGCTTGGCCTGTCCTTGCTTATGCAGTGGAATTGTAGGCTTAGCCACACTCATAGGGTTTTATAAAAGATATTTGTGTTGACTTGTACTGAAGGACATTGCTTCAAGCAAACCCATCTCAGACATTTTTAATCTCAGAATACATGGATTTTAAATTTGAGGTTCTTTTAAAATTTTGTATCTGCCATACCCAAACATTTGGAAGTTGCTATTTATCATTCTGTTATAGAACTGCATAAAGCTCTGAACCCAAGACCTGCAATAAAAAGTATATGTATATATATATATATATATATATATATATATATAGAGAGAGAGAGAGAGAGAGAGAGAGAGAGATACATTTTCTCTGAAATATATCTTATATTAAGGTGCTATATACACCAAGTAGTGTAAATACAAACATAAACATGCAACAGACCCAACAATCAATGATCTCATGGATAAGCAGGAGAAATGGTAACATAATAATAATTCGTATCAATTAGAGTATCTTTGGGTGCAAATAACAGAAAATGCTAATTCGCACTGGCTTCAGTAATTTAGAGATGTAGCAGCTAGTCCAAAGGTGGAGTATTATGGCTGACAATATCATGAAGAATCCAGGTCTTTTCCATTTCTCTGTTCTGTGTCTTCAGTGTTGCTTTCTTCTTCAGTTTAGGAAATTGCTTCATTCCTATGTGCCAGTTCCAGATATAACATCAGGATGTGACAATTTCCAGAGGCCAAATGAGGCTATCTCTTCTGTTTTCTCCTTTGTAAATCCTCTCTCCCATCATTGTCCTGATGTATGTCACATTCCAATCTCCACCCCAACCACTGGAGAAATGGGTATAGGATCATAGTGAAGATTTATTCCTGAGTCTATGATTATGGTCAGCGTTCCTAGAAACATGTGGAAGAGGTAGACATCAAAACATAATTAAAGTTCTGGAACTCAGGGCAAAAGGAAGGTAGATGGTAGAAAAGTAGCTAACACATGCTAGAATATTTAATGTCAACTTGGCCTTTGATACTATATAACTCTCCTTTTCATACCCATTATCACTTGAATATAAACTCCATAGCTCAGAGATCTTTTGTGTCTTTTGTTCTAGGATGGATCACAGAGAAAGTTCCTTGCACATAGTAAATACTCAAGAAATATTTGTTGAATGAATGAAATATTGACCACATTATTTCACTCTCATGGAAACAGAAGTTAAGAGTGGTTATATGGATTCTCCAGTCATCTAGCTATGAAATTTCAAAAGAAAGATTTAACTCCTATTTGCTAGACTTCATATCCAGTGTTTATTTGAATCACTTTGGCTTAGCTGCCTTATTTATCAGAGAGGTATGGATAAAGGGTTCTGGTGCTTTCAAGGCATAGGTATTGATTCTTACTGGAATAGCTAGAAGACTTCATGGAGAAGGCACATATAATTTCAACATGGAGTTCTAATGCACACATTCATACAGATAGCAACAAGTAATTCTTTCTCACTAGAATCAATTCCAAAATTCTAAATTTTCATGTGATAAGTACAAAATCTGTATATGAGCAGAAAAAAACATTTTTTCTTATTTAAAAAATCTTTCTGCTATTTTCAGCTGCTGTATTTAATAATAACCCACTGGATTTTTTTTATATCAGTTTCTACTTTGATATGTCATTTGCCTTAAGTTGTAATGTGAGATTGGCTCCATAATCTGGAGTGGTGAGCCTGGGCCATTTCATTCACCAGGATAGTCATTCAACAGCTATTTATCTAGTCTGTCAGGGGCCATGCAATGTTCTAAATGTGGAGGACATGCAGGCCAAGCATCCACTCGTACACTCTGCCAGGTGGTGGTGGGAGCAATGAAGAAGCTCAAAACAGTGGAAAGGGATAGAAGCCCAGGATGGTGGGGGAAGAAAGGGATGCTCGTTTATATACACAATTAAAGACAGCCTCTCAGCTAAGGTGATATTTGAGTAGATTTGTGTGAAGTTAGAGTATAGAATATTCCAGAATAAAAGAACAGGAAGCACAAAGTCCCTGAGATAGAGGAATGCTTTATGTGTTTGAGAAACAGTGAAGAAGTCAGTGAAGCCAGAACAGGAAGGGTAAAATGATGGCAGGAGGTGAAGTCAAGGGTCCCCAGGGCACCCTAACGAAGGTTCATGGGCTTGGGCGGCATGGTCCACTGCAGGTATGGTAGAGGAGGACACATGCCCCCTCAACCCAGCCTCACTGATTTCCATCTAGGGTAGAGGACACACCATCAAAAGCCATCATATAATATCTACACGTACAAATGAAGCGACATTGAGACATAGTGGTAACCAGGCTGGACCGGGAAGTCAGAGAGGCCTATGATAGAATCCAGATTCAGTCACCATCATTCACTTTGTCCCTGAGAAAATTATATAGCCTCTCTGAGTCTTAGCTTTTTCATCTTACAATAATATGATCATACCTACTTCATTCTGCTGTGAGGACTAAGCAAAATAATGCATGTGATGCAATTAAACCAGTGTCCGGCACGTAGTAGGTGTTCACTAAAGCACACCATTGTTATTACCATCGTCAATTACTGCTGTTGTTCACTGGTATTTGCTCAGCATGGCAGACACTCAAACCAGCTTAGGATCTTCCCAGGCTAACTTCAAAACTGGAAAGAGTCTTCCCAGAAACAAAGCATTTGCCCTTGCAGAAACAGCAATGATGTCCCCTAGTGAAAGTTTGGCAGCCGCAAGAGGCAGGTGAGAAGCTGGCATCGCTCCATGTGAATGAGCAGAGGACAGCCCACCTGAGCCAGGTGGAGGAGAAGAACAAAGCACCCTCTTTGGCAGCCCTGGGCACTGCTACCTGGGATTCCACACCTAATAAGCCCTTTCAGGGCCCTTGCTCAGCATTCCTGGAGCAGACTGTTTTCCCTGCATGTTCTCTGAAGAGCCAAATATGACTCCTCTAAACTGCACACGTGGGCCTGTGGTTTGGGCCATTGGTGGATGGCAAAGAGTGGGGGGGGGACTATGAAAAGTCCTGGGGTGTATACAGGAGACCTTGGTGTAGGAGACCTCAAGACTACCTGATTGCAAAGCTTTCTTGCCTCCCTATCCTGCCTCCAGTAAGGATTGAGGGGGCCCATTTGTCCTTAAACTGCATCCAAAGAGTCTCACCTTGCAGGGGAAGGTGACTACAGCTGGAGGACTTGGGGTATCAGGTGAGAGGGAAGGGAGGATCCGGTAGGCATGAAAGATAAAGAGGGGTCCTGAAAGGTTGCTGTTTGACAGCATGTCAGGGCAACATGGAGACAGAGAAAGGCATCTCATTCTGCTTCCTGGTTCCAAGCCCTTCTTTTCTGACCAGAACAGGGCAGAGCAACACCATGTATTGCTGTTGCACTGGACAGTTGACCAGCAAGTGCCCCAGGCAGTCTCTCTTTGAAGCTGTAATTAAAGCTGTAAGTGCATCAGACCTGCATGTCCATCCCCTGGACCCTCCCCAGCCAGGACTCTTGCTCAGCTCCCCCAAGTGCCAAGCCAATCCTGACTTCTGGTGGTTTCTTTTAACACATTTCAACAACTATCTGAGACATCCTGCAGCAGGCCGGCACAGAGCCAGGCAGCAGGATGTAAAGGTGCAGAAAACTGTGCCCCCGTGTTCACACCCCTCAGAGACCAGCCACTCCCCGTGGTGGTACCGGCTCCCTCTCCACAAATACCTGATGCCACCCTAGTTCAACAGGCTCCTTTTTTAAATTCAATTAGCCAACATATTATTAGTTTCAGGTGTAGTTTTCAGTAATTCATCAGTAGCATGTAACACCCAGTGCTCACCCCATCGCGTGCCCTCCTTAATGCTCATCACCCAGTGACCCCTTCCCCCCTACTGCCAGCAACCCTCAGTTCGTTTCTCAGTTAGGAGTCACTCATGGTTTGTCTCCCTCTCTGATTTCTTCACATTCACTTTCCCCTCCTTCCCTTATCGCCCTCTGTGCTATTTCTTATATTCCACATATGAGTGCAATCATATGATAATTGTCTTTCTCCTGTTATTTCACTTAGCATGATGGCTCTTTATGAAGCTCTGAGTTCAGCTTCAGTGCTATCACTTATCAGCTAAGTGACCTCAAGAATGAAACATATTCTCCTAGAAACTGTTTTCTCATCTGCAAAATAGGAATAATCCCTCCTGTCCTGCCCACCTCAGCATGGTTGTTGTGGATCCTAGAGACAACAGCCACAGAAGACTTGGAAAAAATTAAACATCGTATAGGACCCAGACATCAGAAAGAGTTTAAAATTCCTCAGCTGGTAGGAATAGCCAGCATGGGGGGCTTCAGGCAAAATCGGATCCCCCAGCCAGGGCATCAAAGGTGAGGTTCTAGAAGCCCACAGGGTCTTTCTCAGCTTTATTCTAAAGTGTTGATAAAGTTCCTTGGCCACTGGGAAGGGACTAAAAGACCATCCAAAATCAAAGCTAGTAGCCCCGAACACTCACAACTTCCTTCCTGTCTTTCCTCAAGTGACTTGTTTTTACTGGAACCCAGTTTCCTCTTCCTGTCTGGGAAGCTCTGTTGACAAAGACTAGCTCTATAAGGAAGGCAAAAAGGAAAGCTCTTCCCACCAACAGCCTTGGAATTTCACCAGGTTATCCTCTTAAACCTGACCTAAAATAGGCCATGACTCATCATGTATGCTTGGCGGGGGAGGGGAACTTCTCCATTTATCTTCCCAGGAGAACACATCCTGAATGTTTGCCAGTAAAAAAGCAATCTGTAGGGATGCTTCTGTAGAAAAACAAATTAGGAAAAAATTCGTTTTGGGAAAACTCTTTCTCCACCACACTTGCTTACAATATCTAAGCTCCCCACAGGCTGTCCTCAACCATCTTCTCCTCACCACACACTTCAATGCACTCTCTGCTGCATTTCCTCATCCAAGTCAAATTTCCTTTCATTGCTTACCCTTCCATCCCAAAGTGACAAATTCCTGGATGTGTGACCCCAGACACAGCTCTTCAAGCTTTAGTTTCCTGACCTATAATATGGCTAATAATGGTAAATCATAGCCTACAGATGACAGAGCTCTTTGTATCTGCCACCATGTGAAGAAGCTACAAGGAGGAGCTCCCACTGTCTTCATTTCACAAATGAGGACACTGAATCACATGAAGGTAAATAATTCACCCAAGGTAACATATCAGGGGAGGAGCCAGAATCAAAATACAGGCAGGCAGTCTGGCCCATGGTTTTAACCCATATTCTACACTCACTGACCCAATTCATCAGCATGTTTTGAAGGTTTATTTTTTTTTTAAAGATTTTATTTATTTATTCATGAGAGACACGGAGAGAAAGAGAGGCAGAGACACAGGCAGAGGGAGAAGCAGGCTCCATGCGGAGAGCCTGATGTGAGGTTCCATCTCAGGTCTCCAGGATCATGCCCTGGACTGAAGGTGATGCTAAACCACTGAGCCACCCGGGCTGCCCTGTTTTGAAGGTTTAAAGAGATAACTGGAAAATGGCAAGCAGTGAATAAATATTGTTATATTATTGGGTGGAAATATATGTCAAAGCACCTGTCATAGTGCCTGATTCATAATGGGCCTTAAACTCATATTAGTCCCTTTCCCTTCATTCATCTTCTCAAAGCAACACTCCTGACCATGATCTTCCCTCAGGCAGCCCAGAATGTGCTGTTTGAAGGTTATTCCTGAGACAGTTACAACACTCAATAATTTTTTCCTTAAAATAGTCTTCTGAGTAACTGTGTCATTAACAGGGGATCTGCCACTTTCTAGATGGTGCTTTAGCTCAAAGGCACTCAGCCATGGGCACAAGTGCCATCAATGCAACACAGAGTTTCTGTGATAGTTTCTAAGAAACCCTGATTCTTGGTGAGAAAGCAGGGTTGTTATTCTCCATGATGAAACTCCCAACAGAGTAATATTCTTAACTTTACCCATTGTCCTCTCCTCTCTTACTTAATCAAGGATAAAGAAAACCACTGTATAATGATCAAGGGGCCAATTATCTAAGAAGAATTAACAATCCTGAATATGTATGCACCTAACAACACGAGGCAAAAATTGATACAACTGCAAAGAGAAATAGAAGAAGCCATTAGAGTTAGAGACTTTAACACCCTTCTATCAGAAATAGACAGCTGTGGCAGGCAGAAATCAGTAAAGATATAGTTGAACTCAACAGTGCCAGTAGTTAATCCTTAAGCTCACATGGAACATTCACCCACATGGACCACACTCTGGGCCATAAAACACACCTTAACAAAGATAGTGTAATCGAAATCATACAATGTCTGCTCTCAGACCCCAGTGAGATTAAACTAGAAATCGGTAACAAAATATAGCTGGAAAAATCCCCCAAATACTTGGCAATTAAGCAATACACTTGTAAATAACACATGGGGGTCCCAGCTCTTGAGCTGAGGGAGAGGCATGCTGTGCAGCTGGTCAGGATGTCAGAGCTGTGGATGAGGAAGAGGAGCAGACAGAGGAGGACTGTCCTGAATTGATCCCCATTGAGATGAGGGAAGGAGAGGAGGAGGAAAAGTCTGGTCCTGGTACCAAGATCCTAGTCACAATTATCACTAGGTATTAAGGGGCTAGGTGCACCAATACTTCTGAAAAATATCTTGATGGAGCAACATAAGAAAAGAGTAGTAGTTATTTCAAACAAATTTGGGGGAGAAAGTACAGTGGAGAAATCCTTATCTGTCAGCCAAAGTGAAGTTCTCTACCAAAAATAGTTGGAACTTAGAAATGATTGCCTCTGCTATTCTACTGAATAGGATAGTGGCCCTGGAGCTAACGAGAATGTGATGCAGAAGAAGGGAAAATTTGATGACATACCATTAAAGACCACTGGATTAGCAGATGCTGGTGCTGTAGCATCTTTGTTTTGGGGTTGATGCTGAATTAGGGATTAATATTTCTCTTATTAGTATCAGAACTCTTGTGGATACAAAATATGGATTAAAACATTTAGCAGTAGAAAAACTCGATGGTCTTATCCAGGAGGCTTCTAGGCAAACTGCTTCAGCAGATACCATTATCATTAATAAAACAGATTGGGTTTCACAAGAGGATTTAAACAAATTAAGAATCACCATTAGATCAATAAATGGACTGGGAAAATTTTTAGAAACACAAGGATCAAGAGCTGATCTCTCTAATATACTAGCTCTTCATGTCTTTGACAGTCTCTCTGGAATATATTTGCAGAAAAACTTCAACACTTACCAACCACACAGCCTTGCGCTGATCAGAGCATCATCAACATCACATTTTAGAACCAAGCGATGTGAAGGAAGAAAGTCTAAATGGATTTATTCAGAATCTTCTGTGGGTGAAGAATGTGAGAAGCAAGGACAATGACTGCATGCAGGTCAAGCAACTCAAGGGGCAGGTGTTGATCAAAGACAAACCAAAACCAATGATTGTCCAAGGTGCCCATGAGCTCTATGATCTGGAGGAGAGCTGGAAAGAAGATACTGAGAGAACGAATCAATTGGCTCTTATTGATGGGAATCTAGATGAGGACATCTTCAATAACTACTTATAGCTACTAAGACTGAAACAGAAAAGTGGTGGACAACACATTTCAAAGAAGATCAAGTTTATCCATAACACTAGAAACATTTCTTATCCAAAGGATTGGATGATATAATTGGGAATAAGTTTCCTACCAGGTGTATTTCAAGCATCTATTCTTTGTATTACTTCTGTTACAAATTCCAGTATACTTTCAAATAGTGCTTATTTTACAAAATACATAAAATATAGTTATTAAATACTGTGAAACATTTGACATTCATACAATAAAATATAATGTCCACTGGAAAATAAGTAAATAGAACAAACTCATAAACAATACATAAATGAAAGAAGAAATCTCAAGAGAATTCTATTTTATTTTTTAAATTTTTTTAAAGATTTTTATTTACTCATTCATGAGACACACACACACACACACAGAGGCAGAGACACAAGGCAGAAGGAGAAGCAGGCTCCATGCAGGGAGCCCGACACGGGACTCGATCCCAGGTCTCCAGGATCAGGCCCTGGGCTGAAGGCAGTGCTAAACTGCTGAGCCACCCAGGGCTGCCCGTCAAGAGAATTTTAAAATATTTTGAACTAAATAAAAATACAACTTATCAAAATTTGTGAGATGAAAACAGTGCTTAGAAAAATATTTATAGCACTGCATACCTGCATTAGAAAAGAAGAAATATCTGAAAATCAATGACCTAAGCTACCATCTTAGGAAAACTAGAAGAGAAGAAAAAGAAGGAGCAGATCCAAGCTATGCAGTGCTCAGTTCAGAATTCCATCTGTATTGGCCTCCCTGAGCCACAACCTCAACTCAAAGAAGCTCCCGGGCTCTGTGTCAGTGCCTCCTCCTCCATATAACACCTCCTGGAACCTTTCTCCAGGCAGGAATCTGGGGCAATCATTGATTTCTCTTCTCTCAGGAATCACTGTCCTGAGTTGCCAGCTGCCCACTGACACATACTGACATTTCACAGTATTGAATTTTCCACAAGAGAAAGTAAATCCCGAACAAAAAAAAAAAAAAAGAAAGAAAGTAAATTCAGTACCCATTAGTGCATTGTGACCAGAGTCAGAAGTCAGATCATTGCTATTTTCCTTTTTTTGTTTGAATTCAATTAGCCAACATAGAGTACATCATTAGTTTCAGATGTAGTGTTCAATAATTTATCAGTTGCATATAACACCCAGTGCTCATCACTGCTTGTGCCCATCACTATTTCAAAGCCCCTTTCTCACTTTCTTCATCACACAATTAACAGTTGGGTTGGCCTCATGGCAAATAGGCTAACTTCTGTGTGAGAATCACAACTATGCACCACACAGGGACCCAAGTGTTTTACCTGCTTGGTTTCTCATATATTAGCAATAGTTCACATTTTACATGTGTGTGGATGTGTGTGCCATGGTGGCAGCGGCAGGCAATGCACCAATAGCAAGATAACCTAAATCACTGGAGGTTACAAAATAGCTTCAGGTTCTGGCCCAGTGTGATCACAGTATATATGTCTTTAGCCCTAGCTTCTATTACATTAGCGGTTCCATGACTCTGTGTGTGTGTGTGTGTGTGCGCGCGCGCACGCGTGTGTGAGCACAGGTACAGACATGTGCATATTGGGGCTTGGAACTGGGTGGTAGCAAATAAATGCAAAAATTTCTTCATAAACTAAACATTTTGTAACATAATTTGTGATGTGTGCCAAATAACTCAAAATATGTTATGACTTTTAACGCTCACAATTACCCTGAAAAATAAACACAATTCTTATGCTCATTTTACAGAACTTGAGTTCAGTGGTACGCTCCTCAAGGTCATGCGATGAATTGTTTTGTACTTGATTTGTGCTATTCTATATTTTATCACAGTGAGGCCAGTGTGACTTCATTATGGGGCCTCAATAAAAAATATTGGGAAAGAAAAGTTTTTCCTTTTCTGCACTGGAACCTTGTAAAATAGAAACCCAGAGTTCCTGATAACCATTCATCATGCCAACACAGAGCTGGCCTGAGAGTGTCACTTATGCGAAAGAAAACTATAATTTCTAATGATAACTCGTAGGCTTATAGAACCAGTCTCTCTTGAACCAAAATCCACTTTAAAATTATACAAGTAGGGACACATGGGTAGCTCAGTGATTGAGCGTGTCTCTGGCCCGGGTCGTGATCCCAGGGTCCTGGGATCCAGTCCCACATCGGGCTACCCGCAGGGATCCTGTATCTCTGCCTCACTCTGTGTCTTGCATGAATGAATGAATGAATGAATGAATGAATGAATGAATAAATAAATAATAAAATCTTTTAAAAATCATACAGGTAGCTTAACAAATTCCCATTTATGCTCAAGCCAGTTTGAGATTCTGTCATTTATAACCCAGGAGCCCCAAGAAAGGGGCCAAATAGCTACTTGCCTAGGCACTATCATTTTACCTAATTGTCACAAACTCCTTAGGAAGATTAGTCTTCTCCATTTTATAAATAGGAAAACTAAGACCCAGATATGTTAAGAAACTAAGTACACATGAGAAGGAAGTTTGAATTTGGATTTACTCTTACCTTTCTCTGGCCCTCGGTCCTTCCCACTACTGAATACAGCAGAAGCAAACTTCTGCGATAAATCACCCTTTCTAGCTGGGTGTGTGGAAAGCATACTAAACAAGAGAGACAGATTCCTGGCTTTTTTTTTTTCTTTCTTTCTTTCTTTTTTTCTTTCTTTCATTCTTTCTTTGTCCTGGCTCACCATACTTTTCATATGACCTTGAGCACTTTTCCTTTCTAAATCTCAGGGGCTTTTTCTGTTTTTGTTTTTGTTTTTTTGGTCTATAAAACCATGGGGTTTGGATTAGATACTAATGAGCCAAGTTCTTTCCAGCCCTAAAAATGTAAAATGTCAATTCTTGACTATTTTCCTGGAATTCCCAAGTTAGGTACTTGAAGAACCAGACATTGAAGCAAGCCAATAGGCGAAGGTTCCCTCCATGAACCTTCGCTCCTAATTTGGTCAAATGGATGAGGTATGTGTAATTAAAACTGCAGAAATAACAAGCTTCCGGCCAAGTTCTACCCTCACTTAACCATACTCCTGGGGGTTGATCTCGGGGGTGGGGGGAGCGGATGTTGAACCCAGGGTGGAATTTGGCCTGATATGTGGATTCTTATAATTTCCAAATGATGTCAGTACACTTATTTGAGAGACTGAGAAAGTGCTGAGTTTAGTCTATTTGACTCCATAAAGAAAAACTGAAAACCGCTGGGCTAGGGCCAGTGCCGACCAATGTTATCAAGCCAAGAACACTTTTGGCAGGGCAAAGTCATTCGGGGACGATAGTACCCAATTCACGTCGATTTATGGTTGTTGCCTTTCTTTTTGATTAATAGTTTGTTCTAAGATAGGGAATACCAGCCCTGTATTTGTCAACTGGCTCAAAGAAAGTGGATCTGCTAAAAAGTTTCGTCATCTGTTGATTCCAGAGCCACTGAGGTTATAGAAATTTCAACAGCAGCTAAGAGAGGCCAGAGTTAAGTGCCCATTCAGAAGAGTCAGCAAGCTATTGAAAAAAACCTGTCTAGCTAATGCAACTCAAAAAGAGTTTTGATTCTAGTCACACAAATAATGGCTTCATATTCCTCTTTTTGCCTTTGAATTGGTCCTCTCCTAGGGGTTCAAGGTAGAGTTTTGAATATGGTATATGTTCAGAGAACCTAGGATTCTAACATTCTACCTAATTACCCATCCCCTCCCCCAGACAGTTCCTTAAGGCAATAACGTATAGTGGGAAAGAGGTGAATGGGAATGACAAGGTATGTGCAGTTAAAGGCAGGTACCCAAGGTTCAAATCTTGCTCACTCCCCAGTGAGGAAACCTTGGGCAATTTTTTCATCTGGAAAAAAAAATGGAATAATAATTATGAAAACAAAATGAGTTACTTAGGCAAAGCACTCACTGTTTGGCACATAGTATGCACTCAGTAAATGTTAGCTATTAATCCTGAAGATACTATGGACAGAAAACAAAACCAAATGCATATAAGGTAAAAAAAAAATTTTTTTATTGGGACCAGTATCTGGTATATCTTATGTGGTGCTCTGGTTAAGACAAAGAGAAGCTTACAAACTAGTCTGATTACCTACAATGACTTTACCTCCGAACTACAACTCTTGGGTATTATCACCTTCTGGATGGACCATACCATCCAGGGGACCAGAGTTTCCATGCCAACATTTAAGAAAGCATGCAAAGAAAGCAAAAGACAGGATAAAGTAATCAAACATTGAGGGATCTTGGCTCAGCTTAGTGATATCCCACTAAAGAAGCAGCAAAAAATAGAAAAGATGATAATAAATACAACTACCTGACATTTTAAAGTATAATGATCATATCTATTAGTAAATATAGTCTGGTCTATGTCCTGGAATCTGACTAATCAGAGGAATGACTCCCTCTCATCTAGAGAAAGGGAGAGTAGTGGGAAGGGAACGAGGACTAAGACATCCTTCCCCCACCTCTAGTCCCCTTCGTTTCTGTGATTCTCAAAACATGGAGGGTGAACTATCCACATCAGACTCATTTGAGATGTTTGCAAAAATGCAGATTCCTGGAATCTAAGCAGACATACTGTGGTGGTGAATATTATACATCAACTTGACTGAGCCATGGGAAAGCCCAAAGTATTATTTCTGAGTGGGTCTGTGAAGTTATTTCTAGAAGAGATTAACATTTGAATCAGCAGACTGAGTAAAGCAGTTTGTCCTCCTCAGGGTGTGTGGGCATCATCCAATCCATGGAAGGAACTGAACAGAACAAAAAGGCAGAGGATGGGGGGATTCTCTTTTGTTGTCTGACTAGAGCATCCCTCTGAGCTAGGACATCAATTTCTTCCAAGCCTCAGACTAGGACTTATACCATTGGCACTCCTGGTTCTCTGGCCATTGGACTTGGACCAAAACTACACCACTAGCTTCCCGGGTCTCCAGCTTGTAGATGGTGATTATGGGACTACTTTGCTTCCATAATTATGTAGCCAATTCCTCATAATACAGTTGTATCTGTATCTATATGTGCCAATAAATCTCTCTCTACCTCTCTGTATGATAGATGATAGATGATAGATGATTGATAGATAGATAGATAGATAGATAGATAGATAGATAGATAGATAACCCATTGGTTCTGTTTCTCTGAAGAACACTGACTATTACATGCATTGAAGGGGAATCTTTTAGGGTAAGCCTTAAAAATCTGTATTTTACAAGTTCCCTAAGTGAACTGATGTTTAAGAATCATTTACCTAATTCACTACAAAGTCATCAAAGAGTGGAGGTGGTACTGTAAAGTATTTTTAAGTAGTCATATTTGAGCACCTTCCAAAACGGAGAAGTTATCAGGCCTAGTGGAATTACACTGGGCCAGCTGGTGTGAGCTCTGGTATCCAGCCATTCAAGTCTGGACACATCATGGGCTTTGCCTGCATCTCTCTTTCCTCGCTTATCAACAAAAGCTCTCCCTTGCTTTCTTCACAGGGTTCTTGTGAACCTTGAATGAGCTGATGTGTGAAAAAGCCTGTAAAACTTATATAACACAGGAATTATTTATTTCTGTGAACTCAGAAATGCCCACCCTTCCCCACTTTTCCTGCAGTTATGGGGAATCAGAGGCTTGTGTTTTTCCCTTCAACAGGCTCTCCACTAAGATCATATTCACCAGATAATTGCAGACTTCATTTTATTCAGCTTGTGGATTCTGTCACAGGATAGGATGCCCATAACCAATAGGAAACTAACCCAACATTTCAGACCAAAACTTAAAAATATCTATATTCTCTTATTAATATCATTAAACAGTTCCTGTATTTTAACTCTACTGACCTCGCTTTTAAACTCCAGGCCTGGATTTCCAATTGCGGCTTGAGTATCTCCCCCTGGATAAGGCTTTTGTATAACCCCAGAAATTCTGTGTGTCCCAAATTGAACTTCCTGGTTTCTGTCCTGAACAGACTCCTCCTGTTGACTTTCCCTTTCCTATTCATGACCTTACCATCCTCCTGAAGCTCCTCCAATTAAAGAACCCAGAGTCAACTTGGATCCCTCCACATCCAATCACTCTCCATCCGGAAAGAGTGTCTCACTCACAGATTCTTTCATCTCTAAGCCCACCACACTGCCCTCCTTCTGGCCCTCATCTATCACCACGCTGGCTCAGGTTCATGGCTGTGCAGTAGTAAAAATGTTATAAAGTCAAGTCTAGAAAGTCGGCTCAGAGTTGAATCATGCTTAAATAAGTGAGCCTGACAAGAGAACAAACGACATCAGTTATGTTGCCTCATATGTGCTTGCTGGTTGACAAGACCCAGGAGAGGGTTTTGGAGGTCCTGGATCTATGCAGCCTCTGCTTTGGAACATGCTTAGGGAGGTTCTAGCTGAAACTGAGCACAGCATCTCTCCTGGGAACCTGAGATACACTCAGGGATTTTGCTTGTTTATCTCACCATCATTGTATCTTTTCCTGAAAATAAACCACATTCCATGGAGATCTTTGAGGTTATATTTTTGTCCCACAACAACCCCCTAAGGATGTAGGACAGGAAGTTGGAAGGAGCTGGCCCAATGAAATGGAATCCCTGAGCCACTGTGATGGCCCTGGCCTACCTATCCCGGTACTTCTGGTTGTGTGAGATTAATAACTCCCCAGTTATTCACTGGTCAACTCTCCTCTTGACTGCATCCAAATGCAATCTTGACTAAGAGTGAAAAGACAAATCTGGAAGTTGGGCCAAAATCCTTCTGACTCCAACACCTGTTCTCTTAACCACTACTTTATACTGTGGCTTATCTGAGGCAAGAGTTGTACAAATGAAGATGACATCAGATGTCTTAACATAGCCAGAGCTAGCAACTGATATCCTACACCTGGATGGCCACTCGAAGTGGCATCATCCCCAGCCAGCCGTGTCCAACTTTAATGCAATTTTCGATGTGCGAGGAGCTCATTTAGTCATGTCTCAGGGATAGAGTCAGAGTAAGATGCTGATTTGGTTTTCACAACTTGCCAGGGGCCACTCTTTTCCTTTGACTGTTCCCCAGGCTTTCCAACATGCACCTCTGCCTCAGGAAATGTTATGAAACCGGGACCTCCGTAACTGAAGGCATGGCCTCCATTAGCATTTGAACCAGATGGTCCTTCCACTCTGGGTGACAGAAAGGAATACTCTTTGCCTCGTGTTCTAGGAAATGAGAGGCCCTCATCTAATTTGATCTGTATCTGTATCCTGCGGCCTGGCATCAAACTAGAAACATGGGTGAAAATAAAAATATAAGGTAGGCAGTTTTAGACTAATCAGAACCTTGCTTTCATTGGGTCCCCTTGCCTAAGGGGTCTAAATGAAAGAAAATATCACAGTAGAGCAAAAGGGGGCTGAGGGGACCTGGAGGGAGAGAGCAGGCAGCTGACTCACAGTGAAAGAATGCATCATCAGCTTTTATCAGGCTTGACATGGCATCCGTCCTCTGCAGCAGGTCCCATCCTCCAGTGTTTACATTTGTCACATCTCCTTTCCTTCCAAACAAAAGATGCTTGACAGTCTGAATGGATCATTTGTAAGGTGCCACAGCTCCTCAGCCATCCCTGCATATACATTTTTGGATAGGAAGAGGGCAAGTGGAGGGCAGTGGCTACATTTTGGGGGCAATGAGGCTATGATATCCCCAAAACATGACCAGTGCAGAAAGAACCAGGAGCTGCAATCTCCATCACACAAAATTCAATTAATGACTCTTCACCCACTGCAGAGGTCAGTGTGCTCCAGAGCCCAAGAGGGCAAGAATGAGGCACAGAACATATCTGCAGAAAAATTAGATGACTTTGACTTTCTGCCCAGACTAATAAACTTCTCCATGTTTGCAAAATCCTCCTTTCAGTTTTGGTTGTCCTGGCCTCATCTACTGCATGAAAAATCAGTTCACATTTCTCCTCTCAGATGTTTAGAGAAGTTAAGAAGTTTGCCTCCATTTATATAATAGAACCAAGAGAGGGTGTGGGGGGTAGTGTGCATCATGAGCACAGGGTATGAGGCTCCACGGAACCTTGCATTCTTGATTAGAGTTTTGGCCACAATTGCTGGGCCTGATTAGGTATATTTCACTTTTGCAAATAACCTCAAACTGTTGACCCACTACTTGTTTGTTTTTAATCAGCCTCACCATGGGAACACCAAATTTCTTTAGCTCAGCCAATCGGCATATATATTGGAGTTATTGTTCTGAGCAGACACAAGACCTGACTGAGACAGGACCCAGGACTTTAAGGGATGACAGTAGAGAGAGAAAAAAAGTGAATACAGATTTATGGGTCAGTATGTGTGTGAATTTTTCTTGGAAATGACTCTTTTACTTGCACCCAAAGGATCTGGGATACAGTAAAATGTTATAAGAGAGAATATTGCCTATAAGCTCTGTAGACAACTGGGATGCTTGAGTGAGGTGTTGAATCTCAATGAACCTTGATTTGCTTATTTGTGAAATGGAAAGGACAATGTGGCCTTGGTATGAAGATTAAATAAAATAATGTAAAAATCATTTAGCGTAGTACCTGGCACATAATAGGTCATTAACACATGTTAGCTATCTCAAGCAAGGAGGCAGAGAAGAAGAAAAGAAAGCACTGGTGCAGGGGATTTTTCTAGAAGGTGTCACATTTTGTGAGTTCTTGGTGCTTTGGGGCTAGAGAAGTCAAGGAAATGAGATAGGATTCGACCCTTGAAGACCAAAAAGGATTCATATTGAGAGAATTGCCAAGTGTCAGGTCTGAGCTAGGGTGGGGAAAAGGTAAGGGAAAAGAGGATAGAAATTGGGTTAAGGGTGAGTAGTGTTTAGTCTTAATGTTAGAGACCCAGGCTGAGGAAACAGTAGTATTCCAGCACAGAGGATTAGCAGAATCCAGTCCAGGAAATGGTGGCAAGGAGAAGTGGCTAGGGCAGATGGCCTGTGTTGCCGGAGAGCGGGTAATGAGAGAGAGTCTTGGACCAAAACAAGTAGTTTCTCCAGAGTGTTGTTATAGCAGAGTGTTATTTGCTCTGCTGTACAGATTCTTTCAAGCTCATTGAGGCCAGTGCTTATGCTCATCAACCACAAAGGCAGTACTATTTCCCTGTCAGTCATCCCAGCAATCAGCCCCACATGGAGTCACTGCCTACTAAACACTTGCCCCAAAGTCCAAGCTACAGAAGGGTCTCTTGTAACTGTGGAAGGGGAAAAAGTCACTTGCTAGCAATTGCCCCTCCCATTCTGTTTCTACCAGCCTTCCACTCTCCTCTGCTGGGACATGTTCTCCATGGCTCTTACCTGTGCTTTGGGATATTTTCACACAGGGAAGAGAGGAGAGGACCATGGTGGGCCTTGTCTTCTAAATCTTTTACTTTCCCTTCTAAAACCACTTTTGAGATGGAGGTTGCTGTAATCAAAGGAATATAGAAATGAGGATTTTTCAAATGTAAGCTCTGCTATCTCTACAGGTATGACTTCTGGTTGAGTCTTTAAACCTCTCTGCCATGTTTTCTTTGTGCATGAATCTGAGTGTGAATGACAACTTTATCAGGCTGCAGTGAATTTCTGATAGTTACCATTTCTGGTGCTTTTCATTCATTCCTCAAGATCTGTGTGTCCATTTCTTTTTCTTTCTGGGACTCCTTTTCCTTCACACTGAATAATTCCATTTTGCATTTCTGTAGCACAGGTCTGGTGGCAATGACTTTGCTTAGCTTATCTTTATCTCAAAATGTCTTTATTCTGCCTACATAATTGAAGGATGTATTTGCTGGATATAGAATTCCAGATTGACAGATTTTTTTTCTTTTTTTCTTTTTTCTTTTTTTTTTTTCTTTTTTTTTTTTTTTTTTTTTTTTTTTTTTTTTTTTTTTTGCTTTTAGTGCTTTAAAAATGTTCTTGCACTGGCTTTTGGCCTCCATGGTTTCTGATGACATGTCTACAGTCAGATGAAACATTTTCTCACCCATAACGTGCCTTTTTTTCCACCAATTTTAAGATGTCTTTTTAATCTTTCCTTTTCTGCTGTTTGACTGTGATGTACCCAGATGCAATTTCCATTGACCTTATCCTATTTCATTGTGCTGAGCTCCTTCCCAGAATGTTCTCCATTACTTTCATTGTTGTGTCCTTAGTGCCTAGAAAAGAGTCTGGCTCTGCCCTATGAGGCTCAGAGATGTGTGCTTTTCCTAAGTCATGCAGCCATTGGGTTTTAGGAGTCAGAATTTGGAACCAATTCTCTTTGACTCCCTGTGTTTCTACCCTACACCACGGCAGGCCAAACTCACATTGCATTTCTCATATTAGTTGATGTGCTTCCTCTATAGCTGGCATTTCCTGGTTAGGAAGTTTGGGTCATTCTCTCCGTTGGTCTACTTCCCTTGGAAACAAGATCTGACTTTAAACTACTTAATTTGCATTGAGTTAACAGTAACCTTAAGATGAGACAAGCTCTCTCTTCCCTACATGAAAATATTAGATTCTGTAAAAGGGGCGTAGCATGACAGAAACTGTAGTCTAATAGAACTTTACTTTGAAAACCACCAGATCAGAAAGTTCTAAAACCATGTTAAAGGTTATTTCTTCAGTTTCCAAGAGGAAAAACAAACATGTATGGAGCCATTTTTATTATGGCAGAATGCACTTAATAAAAACCACTTTATACATCATGATTTTTAAGATAAATCAAAGGAGTCCCAGCACTCAGATCTTTCACATGGGAGTACCAAGTACAAAGAGGTACCAAACAAAGGAAATAGGTAATTGAAACACATTTGTGGAATATTATATCTAAATATCTGCACAAGTTTTGCAAATGTACTCATTTGATCTGACATTTTTGTGAGGAGTATAAGATATCTATTATTATTATTAAACCTTCATTTTACATTTAAAGCTTGGGGGAGTTATTACTAATTAGAAGAGCTAAGATTTAGTTTGAACCTTTTAAACCTAAATCCTATTTCCTTAAGGTTCACCAGGCTGGTTGAAGCAGTTATACACAGATGAGGTAAAATATTTGTTCCAGCCTAGACTCGAGTGGGTAACTTGAGGATCAGATGGGGAAGTGCTAGTGAATGTTCATATTTACACGAGGTGAGATGAAATAGATTAGAAACACATGTGACTGTGCAGTGTGTACATGCCATATACACATGTGTACACATTCATATGCATGTATTTTTATATGTGGACACATACATACATTCACATATGTGTGTGTATAACCCGTGGGGACATGTACATGTATGTGTATACATATATCTATTGGAATCTTGAAGTATGATAATATCATAAGCTGATTGAATGAGGAAGAAATGAGTTGAACTCTGGGAGAAGAATCAAGATTGCAAAGAGGAAAGATTAGCAGTAAGAAAGGAGAAATGGTCCCTGCTGCCAGTCAGTCCATTTGACAGAGATGGAAAGGGTATAGCACTCCAGACACCATTGTCTTCTTGCCCATGGTGACCGTCTCCTTGATTGTGTGTTTTCCCACAGAGCTTGGATACAACCAGAGTCTTCCTCAAGACTGCACTCCAGGCAGCCACTGTCGGTAGATCAAAGATAGCACCCAAAAAGCCTTCCTAGCACTGCCTGAGGAAATCCCCACCTACTCCATTCTCAGCTGTATTTTTAACTGAGCACAGTAAACCATAGGACTTACCCTTTAAGTTCTTTCATTTAATGCATCGTTAAACCGCCAGCATGATTTGTCCTAAAGCTAGTTCCTCTTTCTTCAGATCTTGACTTAGATTTCACATTCCCAAAAAGCTTCCTCATGACCCAATTTACAATATAGTAGCCCTTCCATTTCTTAATCTCGACAGCCCAAATGGGCTTCCTTCACAGCATTTATTTTTTGCTTATTGTGTGTTCTGTCTCCCTTGCTAGACTGTGACAGAGGACATATCTGCTGAGCTCTCCTTGTATTTCTAGCACACTGCATGTGATTCAGTGATTCAGTGAGTGCACCAGCATATGAATAAATGAATGAACACCTTCATGCCTGACCTCAGTTGCCTCAGAGTCTAGGTGAAAGGCTCTCATGTAAACAAACAATGCTATCAACGCCATCAACAAGCCCAAACAGCACCTGAGCCAAGTGCTAGATGAGAACAAAGAGAGGGCAACTGGAAGACTTCCCAAAGAGATGATTCTTGAAGGGTGGGTAGAGATCCGCAAAGCAAAGAAATGAGAAAGGATATTGAAGCTCAAAGACAAATTTAAAATGATAGCACTGAGGGTGAATCTGAGCTTGAGTAAAGCTGAAACAAAAGGGGGTGTTGTTGGGGTGGGAATGCATAAGTGGCCAGTGAGGAGGCCACACCAAAAATGGCCCCCAGCTAATCACTTCTTTGGGGACCTCTGGCTGAGCTCCCACAGCTCTGCCTCTCAGACTGCTTCCTTAGGAATGCTGTTCATTTTTACAATGAACGTGCTTCTCTTTGGTAGACAGTTTAAGCCCAGAAATGGAATAAGATTATCTCTGTGTTTATTTTAGTCTCACTTTAAGGATTTTATCTCTAGTAAACCCACCATCATGGGTCACCACAGCAGGACACGATAGGAAGAGCCACTTTCAAAAAACAGAAAAGAAAAAGAAAGGCAATTATTTCTCCCAACCCCATTAAACTGTCATGAAGTTATTCCTTATTTACAAATGCAGATTCATTGCCCCAAGAGAGGAGGGCAGAGACGAAATCCTAAAGTACACGATAGTTTTGGTGTCTGGACTTTGGGGAAAATTTTTCAGGGTTTTATGAAGAATTAGCTTTCATACTAAACTTTATTAAATTCTATCCCTGAATTCCTTCCCCTTTGGAAAGGACCTCTCAGCCATTAAGCCTGGAGAACAGCCCACATCGGATGAATTCCAAATGAAATGTAGTGGAGGGTCTGGAATCCTCTGAGCACAGACAACAGAAGTCTCATTAAATGTGTATAGACGCTCGCAACAAAGCCCTCCTCACTTGGAGCCCAAGAATGGAGAGACTGGGGGTGAGGCCTGGTCAGGGGTCTCACAGGCACACACACAAAGAAGGCTGCAAGGAGAAAGCAAACACCATTCTCCCTCATGAGATTTTTCTTTCCCCAATTGCAAGGGGAAAATCACTTGGAAATGCCAATTAGCCTCAATTCTTTTTGTCCATTTTAATACTCTTTCCCTCACCAAATCAAGATCTGTGACTGCTTAATCTCAACTCAAACTCTGGTCAAATATGAAGAGGCCAAAAGTAGTTCAAAAAAAAAAGGGTGGGGGGAAGCTGAGGGAAACCCTAGCCTGGGACCCATGTATTTAATTTACCTTGATGTAATAAGTACATTAGTAATATCTTGAAAAAAAGAAAATTATGTTTTTGGGCAAAAAGAGAAAATCCCCTCACTTTCACCCCCATACCCTTTCCAAGAAGCAGAAATAATTAATTCCCAGTTGCCAGCAATATAGAATATGTATTTGGGGCTATTCCTTTTTTGGGGGGAGGGAAGGTCCTATTTTCAGCAGCAGTTTTTCCTTAAAATATAGCAAATGTTACACCACTAAAAGCAAACCACTTACTCTTTTCATAGGCCCAACTAGCTTGGATCACACAGATTTTGTGAAGTTTGATTCTAGCACAAAAGAACAATCTAGAAAGTGTGCAGAAGGGCAGAACTACATGGTTGAGAGCTCTTTGGAGACAGATTAGCAAGAAAATATTCTTTAGCTAAATCTGTACTGAGCCCTTTGTTGATGCTTAGTACATAGTACCAATTAGGATGTGTCTTCAAATCTCACACCTGCAACTTCTTCACACCTCGATGTTTCTAGAATTGCAGTGTATCTGACAATTAAAATGTTTATTTATTTAGTGTAGTAGTGTTTCTTTTGTTCCCAAAGGCTCTTATTAAATTGAAAGTGGATTTTATAAGGGACACTTGAATATTCAATAAATTATTATTATTAGGTAAAGCAAAGACAAGACATCATTTGGGAAGAGACTGCCTAATGGATTAAAATGAACAATTAAGCAGCCAGATCATAAAGGCTCTTAAGTACAATGCCAAGTTTGCAAATTTATGGTCTGCAACATTTAATGTGTTTTGAGCAATAGAAACCTTTGTACACCTAGAGACATTTGTAATAGTGGCATGGAGAGAAGAGAAAAATGATGAGAGGCTGGAGAAATGAGGTTAGAGAAAGGGAGAAAAGCCAATTGGTGAAGTCCTGAGGAGAGATAAGGGAACCTGAGCTAGAGTAATATCAATGTCCAGATGGGACAAAGAGCAAGATTCGAGAGATATTTGGAATGTAGAACTGTCACAATTTGGTGACCCACTGGACACAGACAGCCTTTTTTTGGTTTCTCATGGACGGGAAATCAGACATGGATGTTGAGTTTCCTCGGTTAGCGTGAAGTTTGCAATGGAAAGCTCCAATTAGGCCTCCAGGTTAAAGATCTAATACAACCTTTGGAAGCTCTGTGTTCCACAGTGCACACTAAATCCCTCAGTCACTCAGCCTGAGATTCCTAGAGCACAACAGGTATGCCAACACATGAGGCATCCGTGAAGACAGAAAAAATGGTTGCTCATGCTGCAGAGACAAGTTTTTGAGATAACACTGCTTGTGTCAGAAGGAGGAGATGCATAGAATGATATCCAGAAAATACCCCCTCCACCCAAACCTCACCAAGGACAGTATCACACCTGAATTTGAAGGTTTGTAGCTCTTAAGAAATTGATTATGGAAAAAAAAGAAAAAAAGAAATTGATTATGGAGATCTAGACTATGTAGGAAGATTCATCACTTTGTAGATTATCTTGCCTTTCAGGTAAAATTCAGATTTCTTAGTCCCATATAAAACTCATCATTCTCCCTCCACAGCTTTATGCACCTATCTGCATAATTATTAATAGCAATTACCACTCATTGAGCATTTGCTATGTGCCAAGCATTTTGCTAAGCACCTTACATTATTTCATTTAATCCTCAGACTAACTTTATGTGATTCTTCATCATCATCATCCTCATTTATAGATGAGAATGCTGAGGGTCCCAGAAATCAGTCAACTAACTTGTCTGAAGTCAAGATGTTTGTAAGTGGCAGATCTGAGAAACAAACTCAAGTCTAGCCTACAATATAACCAAGTGCCTCCTCTAGGATTAACACTCTCACAGAATACAACTGAAATCTCTGGAAAATTTAAGAACAAATATGTAAAAGCAATACAGAATAATTAAAAGCAAAAAAATATTGGAGGAGAGGGTAATTGACATTGAGGACAGGTTAAAATTCTAGTAGAGGGGCACCTGGGTGGCTCAGTCAGTTAAGCATTTGACTCTTGAAGCCCCATATTGGGCTCCACATTCAGTGTGGAGCCTGCTTAGAAAAATAAATTAAATTAAATTAAATTAAATTAAATTAAATTAAATTAAATTATTTCAGTAGAAAGCCAGTCTTACTGGGTTGAAGTACCAAAGAACAGACTTTAAGGCAATTCCAGACACTGAAACATATGGAGAATAATGCCAGGAAGGAGAAAGCCAGAAAGAGAGAGCTCTAATTTCTATGTATAAACCATGTCCAAATCTCTGGCTAAGCCCTAAGTCATGAATACCTAAAGCATACTCCAAGCAGATCAGTGAAAAATAAAAGATTCAGTTGACATCAAAATTTCTACCCACCAAAGAGGAAGCAGTGTTTGCAGCTAGAATCCAGCCACGTTAGGTGCTCACCAGGAAAACAACAACAGTAAAATCCACTTTTTGGAGGAATATACCCAGATCCAAATTCTCTATAACCTAGCATTCAGAATACAGGACACAATCCAAAACTGATCAATATACAAAGAAACAGGAAAATATGATGTATTTTTAAGAGAAAAGGCAATCAAGAAAAGTGGGAACAGTGTGGGGAGAGCATGTTGGATTCAGAGCTCGGCAGGAAGTGGGACCAGTGCATGGTGGACCAGTGCATCTGAAGATAGATACTGGTTTGGATTAGGACTTGTTTTTTCACTTACCTTCTTTAAAAGAATGTGGCCACTAGGCCTTTGGTTCTGGCATGGGATTGGGAATGGCCTACTCCAACTGTCAGTGTGATTTCCAGGCTCCATATCTTCTATATGGAAAATATGTCAAAGAGCAGGAGCAGTGACTTACACCTGAGAACATAACATCCCAGTGGGAGGAAAAGAGAAATCATGTTTATTCCTCAGGAATACTGAAGTGCCCGGAGTAAGCTGACATTCTTCTGTAACAATGTTATCAGTAATGCTTTCAACTCCAGCACAGTATTTATGTATTTGAAATGAAGTCTGTTTCTTGTTTTGTATTTTCTCTCTGGAAATTGCAAGGAGGTGGTCTTAAAAGAAATAAATTAAAAATAGGGGGGAAAAGAGAGAGAGAGAGAGAGAGAGAGAAGGCAATCATGAAGACCACCCTGAGATGACCCAGATATTGGAATTAGCAGATAAGGCTTTTAAAGCAGCTATTTAACTATATTTAAGAATATGAAGAGAAAGACACCATAATGGATATGAAGGTAGTAAACTCAGTACAGAAGCAGAAAACATAGCAGAACCAAATGGAGATTCTAAAACTGAAAAATAACTATCTGAAACAAAAAATTCCCTGGATATGATAGCAGTGGGCAATGAATATAAAAATAGTCCAATGGCAAAAAAAATAAAAAAATAAAATAGTCCAATGGCAATAATTCCAACATAAAGAACAAAAAGAAAAAGAATTTTTTTATAAAGGACAGAGAGAAAATCTTAGGGCTCTATGAGATAATATCAAAAGGTCTAACATGAATATAGTGAAGTCAGAATAGAAGAGGAGCAAGAGACTGCGTAGGAAAAAAAAATGTAAGAGATAACTAAAAAATACCCAAATTTGGGAAAGACATGAACTACAGAATCAAGAATCTCAGTGAACAGCAAGCAAGATAAATACAAAGAAAGAAGGGCACCTGGGTGGCTCAGTAAGTTCAGTGTCTGCCTTTGGCTCAGGTCATGATCCCAGAGTCCTGGGATCGAGCTCCATGTTGGGCTCCCCACTGAGATTCTCCCCCTCCTTCTGCCCTTCTTCTCTCCTCTCCCCTTGTTTGGTTTGTGCTCATTTGCCCTCTCTGACAAATAAATAAATAAAATCTTTTTTAAAAGAATAAAAGAAACGGTACCTATGAATATCATAATGAAATTGATGAGACCAAATATAAAAAGAAGACCTTGAAAGCTGCCAAAGAAAAATGGCACATTATTGTAATTAAATGAACTCTAACTTTTCATCAAAAGCCAGAAGATAGGGCAGCCCTGATTGCTCAGTGGTTAGCGCCGCCTTTGGTTCAGGGTGTGATCCTGGAGACCTGCATAGAACCTGCTTCTCCCTCTACCTGTGTCTCTGCCTCTCTCTCTCTCTCTCTCTCTGTCTCTCTCATAAATAAATAAATAAATAAATAAATAAAATCTTAAAAAAAAAAGCCAGAAGATAGTGAAATAAAATCAAGCATTAAAAGATAACTACTCTCAACCAGATTTCTATATCTACCAAAAACAGACTTCAACAATGAAGGCTAACTAACGACATCTTCAGATATAAGAAAATTCATTGCCGGGAGACTTACACTGCAAAAACAAACAAACAAACAAACAAAAAGCTACAGGAAGTCTTTCTGGCTGAAAGGAAATGACACCAGATGATCTTCAGGGAAGAATGAATAGACTCAGAATAGTAAATATGTGGGTAAATAGAAAGGGCTATTTTTCTCCTCTTAATTTGTTTAGGACATACAATTGCTTAAAGCAAAAAACAATATTGTATTGTGGAGTTCATAACATACGTAGATATAATACATGAGGAGTACAGCAGAAAGGATGGGAAAGTGATAAAATGTAACAATGTTAATTCTAATTATACTGTTAAAAGTTAGGGATGTGCAGTTGTAATTCCTATAGAAATTGCTAAAAAAATGCAAAAAAAAAATACAGCTAAATAGTCAACAAATAAAATATTCTAAAAAACACATTCAGTTAATCCAAAAGAAAGCAGGAAAAGAAGAACATAGAAACAAAAATCAAAAGGCAAAACTTGAGAACAACTAGTAATAGTGCAGTACCAAGTTCAACTATATCAAAAATTAAATATTAACAAACTAAAGACTCCAATTAAAGGGCAGAGATTGCTAGAACAAATTTAAAATGGAAGACCCAGCCATATGCAGTCTACAAGAGATAAACTTAAATATGAAGCCAAGATAGAATGAAATAAAAGGACTGAGATAGAATGAAGTAAAAGGACTGGAAGATTCCTGACATGCAAACAGTAAGCATTAGAAGGATGGAATGGGGCAGCCTGGGTGGCTCAGCAGATTAGTGCCGCCTTCAGCCCAGGACATGATCCTGGAGTCCTGGGATCGAGTCCCACGTCAGGTTCCCTGCATGGAACCTGCTTCTCCCTCTACCTGTGTCTCTGCTTCTCTCTCTCTCTGTCTCTCTCATGAATAAATAAAATCTTAAAAAAAAAAAAAAGAAGGCTGGAATGGCAGTACTAATATTAGATAAAGTTGACCTCAAGACAAGGGGGATGATAGAGTTGAAGAGGAGCATTTGATAATGTTGATATGCTCAATTTTTCAAGATGATCTGAAAATCATCAATGTGTTTGTGCCTCATAACAGAGTTTCAAACTACATGAAGCAAAATTTGATGGAAACAAAGAGATACACAACTTCACAATCAGAATTAGAGATTTTAACATGCCCTTTCCAGAAATTGATAGAACTAGACAAAAAAGTAGGCAAAGATAGAAGATATGAACAACACTATTAGCCAACTTAACCTAATTGATAATTTATAGAACACAACACTAGCAACAGTAGAATGTATGTGCTTCTTAAGTGCATGTAGATATTCAGCAAGACAGGTCATAGATGAAGCCATACATGTAAATACATGTAAAATGACTGAAATAATGCAGAGTAGGTTTTCTAACCACAATGAAATAAAATTGGAGATCAAAAACAGTAAGATACAGAGAAAAATTCCAAATACATGGAAATTAACTTATATACTTCCAAATAAACCATGAGTTAAAGAACAAATCATGTGATGTGGGAAGTGAGAAAATTTGTTGAATTGAAAGAAAAAACAACATATCCAAATTTGATAGTTGTGGCCCAGAGAAAGGTTTATAGATGTAAACAGTTATATTATAAAAGGAAAACAGTACATTTGTTAGGAGTGCTATAACAAAGGCCACAGACTGGGTGGTTTAAACAGGGGAGATTTATTTTCTCATGATTCTAGAGGCTGAAGTCCAAGATTAAAGTGTCAACAGGTTTGGTTTCTTCTGGGGCCTCTCTCCTTGGTATATAGATGGCAGTTTATCTCTGTTTTCACACAATCTTTCCTCTCCATCTGTGCTCTCATTTCCTCTTCTTACAAGGATACAAGTCATATTGGATTAGGATCCACCCTAGTTAACCTCCTCTAACCTTACCCACTCATCTCCAAATATAGCCCCATGCTGAAGTACTAGGGGTCAGGACTCCAACATATGGATAAAAGGAAGACGATTCAGCCCAGGACAAAAGGTCTGAGATCAATGATCCAATGTTCCAATGTAAGAAACAAAAGAGTAAAATAAAATAATAATAATAAAAAGAATAAACTTGGAAGGAAGGAAAGAATAAAGATTTGAAAAAATCCATTTTAAAAAAACACAACAGAGAAAATTAACAAGGCCAAAAGTTGAATTCTTGACAAGGCTCTCAAACATTGATAAATTCCTAGCAAAACCGGTTGGAACAAAAAAGAAAGAGAACACCAAGTACTAATATCAAAAAAGCAAGAGTAAGGATTAGCATTACAGATCTTACAGACATAAAAATGATAATAATAGAATTTTATGAGCATCATTGAGCCAACAAATCTGACAACTTAAATGAAACAGACAAATTTCTTTAAAAATATGACTAGAAACTGACACAAGAAGAAACAGAAAATCTGCAGTCACAGACCTATTGAACAAATTAAACTCATTATCAGAGAACAACCAACAAATGGAACTCTAGTCCATGGTTTCAGTGATGCAATATACCAAGCATCTAAGGGAAAAAACTACTATCTGAACTTCTTCATACAATTGAAGAAGAAGGCATACTTCTTAAGTCATTTCATGAGACCAGCATAACTCTAAAGCAAAACCTGACAAAGTTATTACAAAAGAAGTTATAAACACATATTCCTCGTGAGTACAGATGTAAAATCTTTAACCAAGTGTTCTCAAATTGAACACAGCAATGTACAATAAAAGGATAATTCATTATGCACAAGTTGAATGTATCCCAGAAATGCCAAGTTTTAACATCCAAAAAGTAATCAATGCAATTCAATATATTAAAAGAATAAAGGAGAAAAAACATGTATGATGTTTTAATAGATTCTAAGCATGTGGCAAAATTCAGTATTTCCTTGTGATAACTCAGTTGGTAGAGCATCTCTGGGTTGATCTCTGGGTTATGAGTTCAAGCCCCATGTTGAGCATAGAGCTTCATTTAAAAAGAAGAAATTCTCAGCAAGCTAGGAATGGAAGCACGTTTCCTCAATCTTGTAAAGGACATTAGCAAGAAACTATTAATTCAATTATATGTAAATCACTTAATGGGGAAACAATAAACAATTGTCCTCTAATATTTAGAAAAGACAAGAATGTTTCTCTCACCAATATAAATGTTAACAACAACAATCCCTGCAGGTGTTTTTCTTGTTCTATTTTGTAGAAATTGATGCACTCATTCTAAATTCATATACAACTCAAGCTTGAAAAAAGAAGATAAAGTTAGAGGTTTCTTAAACACTAACCAAACACCTGCAAAAACTGAAGTGTCTGAGAGTTTACTGAACTTCACTCTAATAAGTTGGCCCTCCACAGTTTCTTGGATTCTGGAAGAGGTCACAAGACTTGACTTAAAGACAAAGGACAGTTTATTACTCACAGTGATAACATAGCCAGAGTATCAGCCAGTGCTGTTCCTCTAAGCCCTGATTTTGATGAGTGAGAAGAAGGGGACCAGATGATACCTGCATACATAGTGGATTGGACTGCAGGAGGGGAAGCTTTTGGAGAGGATCTTAGAGAACCCAAAATTTCTAAAATGGGCTTTAAGCCCACCTGGCATTTGCCTGGGAAGAAGACATTATCTTCATTATATTTGACAGTAAACAAAGATACTCCTGAATCTGGAGGTAGAGACACCATATCGTCCAAGGCTGTTCATAATACAAACATTCTTGACATAATATGCAGTGTTTCTGTGCATCAGATGTACCAGAAAGTGAGATAGTATATTGTGCCCCACCTATCTGATAGACGTAGCCATTCTGTTCCTAAGTATTTACCCAAAAGAAGCAAGAACTTATTCTGCTAAAACACTTGTACAAGAATGTTCATAGCAACTTTATTCATAATAGTCAGTAACTTGAGGGGCAGGCAGCTGGGTGGCTCATTCAGTTAAGTGCCTGCCTTCAGCTCAGGTCCTGGGATCAAGACTTGCCTTGGATTCCCTGCTCAACAAGGATCCTGTTTCTCCTTCTCCCTCTGCCCCTCCCCTGCTCATGCTCATTCTCTCTCTTTCCCAAATAAATACATTAAAAATCTTTTTTAAAAAACATCAAAAACTGGAAACAGCTAAGGTGTCCATCCATAAGAGCATGAGTATACAAACTGTGGTATATGTATACAAAAAGATACTTCTCAGTAATAACATGGGATGAAGTACCAAGGCAAGCAGTAAAATAGGTAAATCTCAAAAAATTGAAAGAAACCTTACACAAAAAAGTATAAAACAAAAAAATCCATTTCTAAGAATTCTAGAACGGGCAAAACTAATCTATGGTGGAGAAAGATCAGGCTAGCATAAGAAAAGCTATCTATGGTAGAGAAAGATCAGAACAATGGTTGCTTCAGAAGGTGCAGGAGCAGGAAATGGTTGGGAATAGTCAAGAAGGAATTTTCTAGGTAGATGGTAATGTTTTATATCTTGATAGGGCATTGGATGACACATTCACCAAAACTTGCCAAATGGTACACTTAAGATTTATGCATTTCATGTATGTAAATTTTATCTCAAATGGAAAATTCTCCAAAGCATCACAAATACCAAACTCTAGTTAATGGCATGCATCCAAAGGATTTAGAGGAAACTGTACTGATATGTGTAACTTACTATGAAATGCGTTTTAAAAATGGATCAGTGAATAGACAGGTAAATGGTAAAACAAGTATGGAAATTGTCAATTATAGAATTTAATGATATATGTTCACTATAAAATAACTACAATTTTTCAGTATTTTGATACTTTTTATAATAAAACAGTGGGGGGGGGGAGAGATAGCATGTACATCACCAAAAGAGAGAGAAAAAGGCTGTGTGTCTGTTTGACTCCAAAACCCAGTCTCTCAACTCATTTCCCAACTTATTTCTCCCTTATGAACTCAACTAGCTGAGCTACTCTCATTCCCCCATCAACCCCCATTTTCTCAGTTCTTTGCCTTTGTGCAAGGTATTTTCCCCACCCATAAAACTCGTTCTTGCTACTTTTTCTTTTTTTCTTTCAAAATTCTTGCTACTTTTTCATGAGCAAACTCTATAAAATTATTAGTAGAAAATCCATTCTCTTCCATTCAGCAATTCCCTCCCTTACATTGTCCAAGAACCCCAGGGACTCTTACAGTCCACAGAGTATAACCTGGTTTCCACCCAAGGGGACAGAAGGAACGAGGGACCTATCAGACACTATGTTGCCACTGAAGATAGGCCCTGAGGGCCCAATACCTAACATCCCCGGCAGCTCACTGCCCTAGCCACGCAGGTTTCAGCTCTGCAATGCTTAGGCTTACATGCTGGGAGCTCAGGTCCCAGCTTTTCTAACTTATTTGAAGTCTAAGCCCTCCCAGAAGCATGGAGTCAGGATGTCTTGTGATGTCTGCCTTGCACCCAAAACTGCTGTCTCTTCTCCTTCCAGGGTCAAGCAGCTTTTCTTTACTCCTTCAAAACACTCTTTTCTCCAAATTGTGGGGCTGTATATTACCCTTCTATGGGGGAATAATAATCATGACACTCTACTACTACTATTACTACTAATAATAATAGTTCTTGGTGACTCAAAAGTGGTGTATTCTTCCAAGAGAAACTTTCCAAGTGGGTGTGAGATTTCCATACCCACTGCAACAGGAAGAATTGGGTGGGGAGAGAAGGGAGGTGTGCGGGAGGCACCACTTTCAATGCTTCCAAAAGCAATATTATGACCTATCACACTGAGGAATAATTTTTAAAACACAAGTTTTAGTTTTTGATGGAGTATTCCACTACTTATATGTATGAGTATTTTCAAACATATGTTGATGCTAAAATACAAATTAATTTAAAAACATTGCTAATTCATAGTGATCAAATGCTTATTTATCAAATGTCCAACAACTCTCATACCTCTGAGTGGAGGTGGGGGTGGGCGATAATTATGCAAATTTTAGGATACTAAGATAGTGTTTATACTTAAAGTGTGCCATTCATCTAATACTCTTTCCCTTATTTAATCTCTTTATTCATCCCTTTATTATTTTTTGAGCCTCTCCCACTTGCCGCGCAATGTACTTAGGTGCCACACCTACTGGTATGAGAAATATAGACATATTCCTTGATTTCAAGAAGGCCAAAAGCTAGCTAGCATGAATCAAGCCACCCCCAGATGAGTGGTAAGGCCTACTTTAAGGAAATATCGAGTACTAAGGAAGGAATTATCACAGTAACCTAACTAACCAGAGGAGGATCCAGCAAGATTTCACAAAGAGAGCTACATTCAAGCTCAGGCTTGAAGGATATACGGGCATTAGCCAAGCAAAAAAGGAAAGCAAAACCTATTCGGGAGTAGATCAGGGAAGGACTTGGATAATGGCTAGAGGCAAGAGGAATTGGAGGGAAAGTTGAAAGAGTTGAAAGATGCTCTGTAAGGCTGGGGTGTATTGTGCTATTCGGGGGGGGCAACAGGGAGATGAAGTTGGGGAGGCAGGCAGTGGCCCAATATTAGGGGACTTTAGGAACCATGTTAAGTTTGAGAAGACTGAGAGCCAACGCATACCAAGAAACTTGCTCAAGGGAACAGAGCAGATTAGGCACAGAGCCAGTCTAGACTCCAGCCTCTCCAGGTTTTAAACTAAAACCTTCCTATTGACTCCGCTAAGATAGGACTAAGGGCAGCCATTTCCGCAGAATGAGGATGACATGCAGGGGACCTGAGCCCAAGCCTGTGTCATTGACTAAGTGCAAACAGTAGGTGAGAATGCGTTGGTCCTCATCACCCACCTGGGACTGTGGGGGCTAATTAATCATAGTGACAGCTCCCTGGATGCAGTCAAAGGGATTATTTTTTTCCTGAATGCTGCTAGTTTAACCTGCCCAAGGCAAGACTTCACTTTATGACACCAAGACGAAGCCTTGTTGAAAATGATGAATGCCTTTTGGAAAAGAATAACATTTTGATAAAAGCCCTTCCAACCAGCCTCCAGGTTAGAGTAGAATGGTTTTCCTTGAGTGTTTTTGCAGTCATTTTACAAGAAAGCCAGCTTTATCTCTGGTCTCCAAGTCAACAAACCTAAAGAAGTCTTTTACGATTAAAAATCAAATAAATAACTTGCCATTGTAACTAGCTTTTCATGAGTAATTATGGCAGGAGCTGCCACTTAGATCTCAGCTTTCTGCCAAAGCCCTGTGTGGATCTCATTATTCTAGCTTCCGACTCCTCGGCAGCTCCTGAAGATCACAATTTGGGTTTAAGCTGCAAACAGGGCTTCTCCATTGCCCAGAAAATAGATGTTATAAGAGCTCTGGGGGCTTTTTGCTGCACAGTGTTACTTTATCCCTGTTTTTGGGCATTAAATGTAGCCTTTTTCTCCTTCTTTTAATCCTCCATTTTCTTGTTTGGAAAATGCTACAGCATGAAGAGAAAGAAGAACAGAGACAGAGGGAAGGAGGAAGAAAGGCAGAAAAGGGACTTCCAGAAAGCACTGGGAAGCCTATTGATGAGGAGAAAAATATCTCTTTTTTGTAGCATACGGATGGCGGGGCCTCCTACCTTAGATCCAAGATCTTCCGGTGACAATACTCCTTAGATCCTGAATTCCACTTACTGGTTTGGAGAGATAGGGGGGTCTAGGAGGAAGCCCAGCTGGGCATGTCCTAAGAAAGCGAATGCCAGCAGAGGGCGATACCCATCTCCAGCCCAAAATGGAAGGTCGAGACTAAGAAAGGAGCCTACTTAGAAGCAGAGACTGCTAGCTTTTGTTTGCCTACGTGACAATATCATGAGGACATGTATATGCTCAAAAGCACATGTATGTGTGTGTCACACACACACACACACACACACACACACACACAAAGGTGGATATATTGCACCTAAAATGCTGCAACTATCTAATACATACTATGATTAAGGATTGGATCGAGCCTGCCTTTAATTGTTTCTGCTTCTTTGGCCACTTCTATTTATAACTTACTTATATCATAGAATATCACTACTAGTTACTATTAGCACACTTAGATCCTTTATAAAAAAAAAAAAAAAAAGCTTTGAAAGCCAAGAGGCAAACAGGCCTTGTGAAGGTATATATTCTTTATCCCAATAATTCTACTCTATTTGTTTCTTTTAAAGAGGCAGAGCATGTAAATGTGAGCAAAGGAGAGAGAGTGCTCAGCAGGCTCTATGCCCAGTGCAGAGCCTGATGCAGGGCTAGATCTCACAACCCTGAGATCATGACCTGAGCCAAAATCAAGTCAGATGCTTAACTGACTGAGCCACCCAGGTGCCCTTCAATAATTCTACTTCATACTAACAATTTATACTAAGGATATACCTGAGCATACCAAAGATTTAGCTATATGAGCACAGCTATACAGACGTTTGTGTCCTCCCTTCCCAAAATTCATATGTTGAAACTCTAATCCCTTTTGCAGCAGTGTTTGGAGGTGGAGTCTTTGGGAAGTGATTAGGTCATGAGGATGGACTTCTCATGATGGGATTAGCACCCTTATAGAAAAGACCCAAGAGAGCTCCCTTGTCCCTTACACCAGGTGAGGACACAAAGAGAAGTTAGCAGTTTGCAATCCAGCAGAAACTCACTAGAACCCAACCAAGCTGGCACCTTGATCTTGGACTTCCAGCCTCCAGACCTGTAAGAAATACATTTCTGTTGTGTATAAGCCACCTGATCTGTGGTATTCTCTGACAGCAACTTGAATGGACTAAGACGAATATTAATTGCAAAGCAATTTATAATAGAAATATTCAACAATATAGGATTAGTGAAATCATGGTAAACGTACAAAGCAAATCCTCTCAAGTTCTTAAAAATTATGTTGTTGGAGATTATTAATTCACCTAAGCATACAGGAAATATTTATTTGGCACAAATGATGTATGAAATATGCAAAGTGGAAGAAAACAGCAGTTTACAAAGTTAAGGTCATATAATATGCTTTCATTTTCATAAAAATTCATAAATATTTGTATAAAAGTGTCTGAAAGATAGACACCCAAATGTTAGCCAATGTTAAATAGATGGGATAGGTCATGGTAACATTTTTATTTATAATGTACATATGTAAATTATGTAATCAGGAAAAAAGTAATTTTTTTCAATTCAAGTCACTTGTTTTGTTTATCTATACACAAACATCTGATTTTTGCCATGTGAATACCACTAATACTAACAACTTTTAGTTAAATAATAAGAGATTGAGTTTTAAAGTTTCCATCAACCCCAAGCAAAAACTAACAACTAATATTCCAATTATCGGTGGCCATAAGCCAGCTGATGAATTTTAACTCTTAGTGTCACACAACTACCAAGCCTTCCCAAAAGTCTCTGCTGGCAAGCCAAACAGAGCTTGGTCAAGGTCAAATGCAAGCATAGGAAACTCTTCTTTTTCTCTGGACAGCAACCCAAAATTTGTGGCAACCCAAACTTCGGGGTTCTGCATGCAGTCAACAACTTCCCAGAAGGCCCTGCTCCAGATGACTCAGATCAATAGCTTCTGAGGTAGAATCTCTGTCAGGTGTGAAAAGTACCAAGTAATGGGCTTAGCTAACCCTAGGGATATTTTTATCCCTCTACAACATGGATCGCATCTCAGTTACCCAGAAAGAGGTCAGAGTCACGACCCCATGATGTTTTTCCTTAAATAGGCTCAAAGCTCTCAGTCTTCTTTCCTCTTAAGTCAGTGATGCTTGTCTACCTACTTCTTAAGTTACCATCTTTGCAGAGCTCCTGCATGCTGACCTTTCTTCTGCCTTTTTAACCTCTCCTTGGTCCATTTCATCTTCAGTAAATGGAGCTCATAGTTTTAATCACCAGGGAACTAGAGATTCAAATTCTGTGCTGGCTGTTTAGCTAATTAATTCACTTAGAAAATATTGAGGCCTTGGGGCACCTGGGTGACTCAGTCAGTTAGGCATCCAACTCTTGGTTTCGTTCAGCTCAGGTCATGATCTCATGCGTCATGGGATCAAGTTCCAAGTCAGGCTCCTCACTGGATGGGGAGTCTGCTTGAGATTGTCTCCCTCCATCCGTCCCCCTGCTAGCACTCTCTCTCTTGCTCTAATTAATTAATTAAAATAAATCTTTAAAAACAGAAAGAAAATATTGAGGCCATACTATGTGACAGAATGTTATTCTAAGTGGTAGGTATTCCACAATTAAACAAAACAGAGGAAGAAAAAAAATCCCTGACCTACATGGAGTCTTAGCAGGATAAACAGATTGCAAATAATAAGTAACTGAAATAATTCAATACATCAGATGGTGAGAAATACTCTGGCTGATACAGAAGGTTAAGCAGATGGGTGTCATGGAGGCAGAGGGCAAGCACAATTCCAAAAAGGATGGTCAGGGAAAGTCTCATGGAAAAGACATAATTTAAGCAACATCCATCAGTACATTTCTTAAACTTTAAGGGGCTTGGTTTTCCATTTTAAAAATAAATAAATAGTAATTCTTCCTAGTAAGTTGTGAGCATTAAATGGGACAGTGTGTCATCAATGGCATGGCATTTGGCACTAGAACTAGCTCCTTGTTCTCTTTCCCCTTTCAGTCTTTAAACACAAGAGTTTTCTACAGGTTATGGGCAAAGCCCATTCCCTCTTTTTTATAATATTTTATTTATTTATTCATGAGAAACACACAGAGAGAGAGAGAGAGACACAGAGACACAGGCAGGGAGAAGCAGGCCTCCAGGATCACACCCTGGGCTGGGCTGAAGGTGGCGCTAAACCACTGGACCACCTGGGCTGCCCCCCATTCCCTCTTTGTTTTGTTTTATTTTGTTTTGTTTTCCCATTCCCTCTTTGATAACTTTATCCCCTCCCATTGCTTTAGTTCTTTTCTCTCTGCAAATGACCCCCAGACTGCCACGTCCAGGACCTTCATCTTGTGATTACCTGGGTGGTGGCACATCTACCACTGGCTTATAATTGCATGTAGACTTCATGCTGTTCCCCACAGGATTCCAACACCTTACTGGCAAAGGTGATGTGTTTCATCTGTATAAGTCCAAGAACCGGCACAGGAACCATCTCAGGATTGCCACTCAAGAAAGGTTTATTAAATAAACAGATGAATGACATATCTTCTATATACTTTCAGTTGAATATTGCCAATTTCCATTTAATAATTTCCATCCAAATGTCCTAACAGTACCATATGTAAACATGTGTACAGGCCCTTTCATGTATCTTAAGATATTACAGATGTGGGGCACCTAGGTGGCTCAGTGGTTGGGTGTCTGCCTTTGGCTCAGGTTGTGATCCTGGGGTCCTGGGATCAAGTCCCACATCGGGCTCCCCATTTGGAGCCTGCTTCTCCCTCTGCCTCTGTCTTTGCCTCTCTCTGTGTGTCTCTCATGAATAAATAAATAAAATCTTAAAAAAAGATATTACAGATGCTACACATGCTGTTCTGTGACCGACATCTCTCACCACTTAGCACTACATTTCATTATTTCTGAAACAGCATCAATGCTAAGACATGCCATTATTTTATGGATCACTAAGAAATAACAGTGCTGCCTTTTAACTATGATGTGATACATATCACTTAAAATTACTTTATAATTTACTTAAAGGGCTCATAGAGACTTAGATTGTCACATATTATCTTTGCATACATATTAAAAGGAAAATAGTTTTTCCTAGAACTAATCTTCATTTGGAGTTCAACTTGTCTATGACTTTTTGTCTCCGTTATCAATGTCAGTATTCTTCCAAACATCATCTTGCTCTGTCACATCAAAAACATTGGTAGGCGGCAGCCCGGGTGGCTCAGTGGTTTAGCGCCTGCCTTCAGCCCTGGGCGTGACCTGGAGAGCCAGGATCGAGTCCCGCGTAGGGCTCCTTGCATGGGGCCTGCTTCTCCCTCTGCCTGTGTCTCTGCCTCTCTCTCTCTCTCTCTCTCTGTGTGTGTGTGTATGTGTGTGTGTCTCTCATGAATAAATAAATAAAATCGTTTTTAAAAAAACAGTGGTAGTGTTGCATTTCTTACAAGAATTCATGACACACTGATTCTAGCTTCTTCAACTAGCTATGCAGTTATATAGACCTTGCCTATTTTTTATTTTCCTTTGATTCATCACATCCACTCATCTAGTTGCTCCAGTATTACTGTCACAATTTTTTTCCAACCCAAACACTAATACCCAGTCTGCCAGTTCTAACACTGGCACTTTTGAGATTTGCCCGTACACAGGCAATGAAAAGCTGCATTTTGGCTACAGCCAGGCCTCTGGCAATTATAAGATACTGTCAATTGTCAGAGGTATCCCAATGACAGACATGTCAAATTTGTTAAAATAGGCATCTCAGAAATCTAGGAAATGTGTTATATCATAAATATTTGCCATGCATGTAATCCCACAGGATTGGCTTAATAGTAACACACAACTACCACTGATAAACAGCTAACATACATGGAAACTGAGGGCTTCCTGTGTGCCAGACTTTGTCCGTATAGACTATTAACCTAATTCTCACACTACAGAGCATATGATATTATTATTCTTTCAGTGAGATGAAGAAACCAAGGCACAGTCAGGTTTGCTATTTGCTAATGAATAGCAAAACCAGAAAGCAAATCCAAGTGTTTTGAATCCAAAGGGCACAGACTCAACCTATACTAATCTCCATTCTATAATGGGGGAGGGGGCACATAATTCAGTAAACCAATATGATTGAATGGATATTGATGTTTCCATTGCATAGAAAGAAGCAGTGGTCATTCTCACAGAGAAATGTATGTCAATATATGCTGGCTTTTTCCTCAGGTTAATTTCCCAGATAGGAAACTGCTGAGTCTAAGATGTGAAAACCTTTAAAGTTAAATATCTCATATTTAAAGCCACAGTGTCCTTCAGACAGATTGTCCCAACTATACTTTCATTAGCAGTTCCTCATAACCTTAAATCTTAGGTATTATTGTTTGTTTTTTAATCTGTACCAATCTGAGGAGAAGCAAATGAATACTCACCTCAGTTTTTAATCTACCTTTCTTTGATTTTCTAGTAAAGTTGAACATGTTTTAATATGACCACCAGCCATGTGTGGTTCTTTTGTAAATGACAGATCTCCTCTGTAAGACTACAGAGGCTTCCCCCAAATTCCAGCATGGTTAGATTCTCAACAGTTGAGCCCCTGCATCCAGCTCTCCGGTGGTACCTCACAGCTTTGTTCGGGCTCTAGATCAATGGTTCTCAGCCTTGGCTACACATTACAATGACCCAGGGAGCTTTAAAAATCCTGAAGCTCAGACTTAACCCCAGAGCTATTTATTTAATTGGTGAAGAGGAAACCCAGGCTTCAGGATTTTTTTTAAAGCTCCCCAGGTCATTCTAATGTGCAGGGCGGCTGAAAAGTGTGTCTTCAGAGATAGGCCCTGATAATGGCATACTAATGAGCATCCAGAGATGCAGGAGAATTACCTTCCATTAGCATCTGCTCCTTGTGTGAAGAGCAGAAAGATGAGGGAAATGGATAAATTCACCTCTAATGTCATTTCACTTGGTTCACATATTGACTCAATAAATATTTGAGCATCTCCCATGATAATAATGGTGCACACTTATTGAACATTTACTATAGGTCAGGCTTTCTTCTAAACCCTTTACACATATTCCCTCCAATAATCCTAGGAGGCAAGTACTCTCTTTATTCCCATTGAAACTGAGGCAGAGCATTTTTTCATGTTCTTATTGGCCATGTGTAGGTCTTCTCTGGAGAAATGTCTGTTCATGCCTTCTGCCCATTTCTTGACTGGATTGTTTGTTTTTTGGGTATGACAAGTTCTTTATAGATTTGGAGGGTATGATGCTGAATGAAATAGGGCAATCAGAGAAAGACAATCATCATATGGTTTCACTCTTATGTGGAACATAAGAAATAGTGAAAGGGACCATAAGGGAAGGGGGGAAGAAACAGAGTGATGAAAAATTAGAGAGGAAGACAAACCATGAGAGATTCCTGACTCTGGAAAGCAAATAGAGTTGCAGAAGGGGAAGTGGGTGGGGGGTGCCTGGGTGACAGACACTGAGAGGGCATGTGATGAGATGAGCACTGGGTGTTAGACTATATGTTGGAAAATCGAATTTAAATAAAAGAAAAAAAGAAAAAGAATAAAGAAACTGGGGCAGAAAGCTTAAGTCATTTGCTTGTAGTCACACAGCTACTAAGTAGTAGAGGTAGGATTGCACACAAACAGGCTAGCTCTGGAGATCCCCGTCATAACACTGCATGTCAGACATCGTGAAGGCGGTTGATATGTCATAGTACACAAACCAGATAACAGTTCCTGCTTTCACAAAGCTTAAAGTTTACCAGAGGATTATGACTATAAATGAATAAGTGCACAAGATCTGTAGGAAAAGTACAAGGTGCTATAAAGGAATATAACCACATATTCATGTTTAACAGCATTATTCACAATTGCCAAAAGATGGAAGCAACCCAAGAGTCCACCCATGAAAAGATAAAGCAAAGTGGTCTACACATACAGTGGAACCTCATTCAGCCTTAAAAAGGAAGGAAACTCTGATAAATGCTGCAACACAGATGGACCTTGAAGACTTTATGCTAATTAAAATAAGCCAGTCCCAAAAGGACCATCACTGTATGGTTCAACTTACATAAGAATAGAGTCATCAAATTCTCAAAGACAGAAATTTGATGGTGGTGATCATGGCCTGGGGGGAGACGGGAATGGTGAGGTATTGTTTAATGAGTGTAGAGTTTTCATTTTAGAAGATGAAAAATTTCTGGAGATGGATGATGGTGAGGGTTGCACAGCAGTGTGAACTGAACTGCACACTTAAAAATGCTCAGGAAGGTGGGGCGCCTGAATGGCTCAGTCAGTTAAGCATCCAGCTCTTGATTTTGGCTCAGGGCATGATCTCACAGTCTCAGGATCAAGCCCTGCACCAGGCTCCACAGGCAGTGATATTGAGATTCTCTCTCTCCCCCTCAGCTCTTCCCCAGCACTCTCTAAATTAAAAAAAAAAAAAAAAAAAAGCTATGTTAGGCATAAGAGATCGATAGATTTCTAAAAGAGTGTAACCACAGGGGCAGCCCGGGTGGCTCAGCAGTTTAGTGCCACCTTCAGCCCGGGGCATGATCCTGGAGACCTGGGATCAAGTCCCACATCAGGGCTCCCTGTATGGAGCCTACTTCTCCCTCTGCCTGTGTCTCTGCCTCTCTGTGTGTCTCTCATGAATAAATAAATTTAAAAATCTTTGAAAAAAAAAAAAAGAATGTAACCACAGGCTACAAATTAGATTGGAGAAGGAGTCAGGAAGATCTATTTCAGAAGATGAGATTGAGATTTGGGAATCAAAGGATCTTGTAGGTGAAGAGTAGAGAGAAGCTATCCTGAATGGCAGAGTGGCATATGCAAGGGCCCTGGGGCAATAATTATGTGGCAGGGGAAGCCTAGTGAGGGAGAGGCACCTGGTGCAGGGTAAGGCCATGCAGGATTTCACAGACCTAGACAAGGAGCTTAGCATTTATTCTAAGTGCTTTGGGAAACCACAAGTGGATACTGAACAGGGAGATAAAAAGACTTGCTTTGTGTTTTATAAAGCTCCATCCATCTGCCCTAGAAGAGTGGTTTAGAAGAGGGAAAATTAGAAAGCAATCACTACAATGTGAGTGAGTGTAGATGATTTTGAGAAAACTGAAGTTCAGAGAGGTTAAGTAGCTCACCCAGGGTCACACAGCACACAAAGGTTTCTGACTCCAGTACCTGTATTCCTTACACTTTGTAGATTTAAAGAAAGAGAAAGAAGAAAGAAAGAAAGAAAGAAAGAAAGAAAGAAAGAAAGAAAGAAAGAAAGAAAGAAAGAAAGAAAGAAAAGGAAGGAAGGAAGGAAGGAAGGAAGGAAGGAAGGAAGGAAGGAAGAAAGAAAGAAAGAAAGAAAGAAAGAAAGAAGAAAGAAAGAAAGAAAGAAAGAAAGAAAGAAAGAAAGAAAGAAAGAAAGAAAGAAAAAAGAATATACAGGAAAGAAGATACCTCCTAGTCAGACCCTCTGGCGAGAGAGAAAAGCACAACGCCACTGTTCCTCCACAGATGTTTCATATTTATGGATGTGAAACCAAACAAATTGGCAGAAAGGCACATAGAGAAATGGAAAGGTAGGAAATGAAGAAGGAAAAAAGAGAGAAAGGAGCTTCCCAGGGATCCTGCTGCACCTATTGCCCCTCTAGGCCATCATGTGGATCAGCCAGTGAAGATCCGAGGGCCAGAGACACCCAAGCAGCACTTGAGGCTGTGCATGTATGGGAGCAGACATCCTGGGGAGCGTTCTAAGGCCCACTGGCAGCTTCCCTGTGGGGAACACCAGGGCGAGCTTCTAAAACTTGGAGCCCTCAGGGTGTTGGAGTTTCACAATGGCTTGGAAGACATGATTGGGAATAAAAAAAAGGATTAATGAGCATCTCTTTTGAAAAGTAAGAAAAATCCCTGGCAAGGCTGAGTCCCCTCTCCCAATATTAGGTCATGTACCAACGAGCACAAAGCAAAACCTCAATTTACAGCAACCCACCAGTCAGAACCTCCCATTCCTGGGTCCTGTGCAGTCCTTCGCATGAAGCAGGAAAGGCAAGCCCTTTAATAATAATAATAATAATAATAATAATAATAATAATAATAATAATTTAGAGGGTTATAGCTGAAAGAGACCCCAGAAGTGTTTCTTGTACAATGACACCTCCTCTTAGAGACAGAGAAAGGAAGTGACTCGTCTAAGCCACATGATCTTACTGGCCAGACATCCAGTCCTTCTAGTCCATTCTATGCCACTGTACTCCATGTCTTCATTGGACCCACAGCCCTGTGAAACCATGAAAATTTTGACCCACGCTCATGCAGCTCCACGCTGCATCAAATATTATCTCCATTAACTTTGTCAGCCCACTCCAGAGCTAGAGGATCTCATAGGATGGGACCGTGTCTTCATTTGTCTTGGCAAATGTTACGGATGCAGAGCCTTGAACGTACAGGCCCCTGAGAATGGAGGCTGAACTAGCAAGACTAGCTGACCTTCATCCGTTGCTGCGTAGGCACTGGAGCTGAGGGCCTGACCACCGGCTGCTGTCTGCACATCGCCGGTGAGGTCAGCCCCATGATCACCCTCCGTTCACAAAGGGAAAAACTGAGGCATGAGACAATTTGGTGCCCTACAGGGGTCCCAGCTTTCCTGACAAGTGCCAAACCAAGATATAAATCCGGGAAGCTGCACTCCAGAATCTGCAGTCCTAATACTATACAATTTCTCTCACCAATTTGTCTCTGGCAAATGAACAAATATCCACTTGGCAAATAAGAACCAGGAAGTTGAGGCGCTTGCCCAAGGATGCACAGTAAATAAAGCATAAAGGGAACCCAGTCCTTCAGCTGCAAGTCTTAGAGGCCCTCCCTCCATCCCTAGCAGTCTGCACAACCTTAGCTTCTTAGGGAAGGGGTCGGCTGAATTACACACTACAGTGGCTAGTGGGCACACTGAAGGATCTGCTTCTGGAGCTGAGCTGTGGGTGCCCTCAAAGACCTCAGCTTTGGAAGGTGGACATGCCTGACTGAGTGAGTTCCAGATGCCTGGCATGAGCCTGGTTGGCTTTGAGGTTGATCTTGCTGCTTGGTACCCCTCAGGACCAAGGGGACCGTACTACCTCTCTCAAGGATTCTGGTATGACCTGCGGGCTGCAGTTTATTAGGATAGATACACACATACCCTATCATCTGAGACTCAGTGTTGCATGGTGTGTATCATGCCACCACTTCCCAGCCAGATGACTTACATCTTTCTACCTCAGGTTTCCTTATCTCTAAACAGAGATAACCATAAAGCCGACCTCCTGGTGCTGCTGCAAAAGCTAAATGAGCTGTTCTAGGAGAAACATTTAGGGCAGCGCCTGGTGCACACATTCCACATGCATTGGCTGCTGCATACATTCCATCCCTGGAGACAGAAGCTTTAGTTTACTCTGTAAAGATCTCAAGGTTCGTGTCTTTGGTTTTACACAGACCTAAGGAAGGAAGGAGAAGCTTGTCGGAAGTGAGCGAGGGGAATGAGACCCAAGAGGGGTGTGGAAGAAACCAAAGACAGCTTTCACGCCCCAGGGCCCACAAGTCTGGCTGATGGGGCTGTAGACACAGGCATGCACAGGGGTGCTTGGAGGCGCCTCGCTGCAAAGCAAGGCACAGATTCAGGGAGGAGGTGTTTCTAGGGAGAAGGACTCGGCAAAAATACCCCAACTGCCTCCTGGGAGCAGCCGGGAGCGGAGATCTCACAGGCAATGGTGGCCAGCCTTGTAGAATTTTCCCAGTAGCTGAGCAGGCACCGGCCAATGAGATGGTGCAGAGTGGAGGTCAGAGTGGCCATGGGGCCTTTGAGACCTGTCCCACCATCAGGCAGGGGACAGACACTCAGACTGCAGTTGAGGATACTGAGGCTAAGGCACAGCTGATCAGTGTGCCTGTCATGGCCTAAGTGCCCCGCAAACAATAGGAAGGCCCGGAAATGTTTCCATGAGGAGGGCTCAAAGTATTTTCATTAAGTCTGAATCATGAAAAAATTTTGATCAGGGTCATGTCCTCTGGGTAACTGAGGCTGAGCCGTGAATATGAGAGATTTGGGGGGTAACCAGGGAAAGTATAACATTTCTGTAGTCCGAGTTGACACACTGAACATTTTTAAGCATGAGAAAAGTTGGAATCAGCAAAGGGCATTTTGACAGCACTGAAATTTATGTCTGGCTGGGAGGAGATAGTACCCCACACTTTTTAAACAGTTTCGGTCAGAGGAAAAAAATGTAAAATTGGTCCCTAGCTAATGAGGCCTGATCTTCCTTTTATGGTGCTCTAGTATGCAATTAAGGTTAGCTTCATGTAAACTGCCAGCACACTCAGACTTTTAACAGCCTTATGTATGTCAGGAAGGAAAATAAATAGTCCCCTGTTTGTGCTTTATGCAGGGGAATTATTGAGATAAACAGCTTGGGCCTGACAGGTGTGACTTCTTGCGGCTTAACGTGATGGATTTGCCAATGGCAGCTGGAGCCGATAGCACCAAACTGTTGATGGAAATAAAACATGGTGGAGAGTCCGACAGTTATATAAGTGCAAGAGCCAGGCAGGGTCTGACTTTTGATCACGAGACACTCAGCCTTTCAGTGTTGAGAGTGTGTGAGGACCTGGAACACAGAGATGGAGGAGACTCATCTACAGAGTAGTGGAGTCCTAGAGCTCCAGGGGAAGTGAGAGATGGGGACACTGAGGTCTGGAAAGTTCTAGGAGTGGACCAGCTGTCCAGGAGTGGACTCCAGGTCTCCCGCCCATGCTATTTCCACTGTCCTAAACTGCTTTCTAAGAACCCTGCAGGGGTGCCTGGGTGGCTCAGTCACTTAAGCATCTGCCTTCCACTCAGGTCATGATCCTGGGGTCTTGGGATCGAGCCTCACATCGGGCTCCCTGCTCAGCAGGGAGACTGCTTCTCTCTCTCCCTCTGCCTGCCGCTCTGCCTGCTTGTGTTTTCTCTCTTTCTCTCTCTGTCAAATAAATAAATAACATCTTTTAAAATAGAGAGAGAGAGAGAGAGAAAAATCCTGCAGAATCCTGAATAGATGGACTAAGACATGAAACCTGGGTTTGGTCCCATGTTGGCTACCACCTCCTTGCCTCTGGTCACCCCCTCTGATAATCTCCTTTGTAATCCACATTCTTCACCACCACTAGAATTTCCCAAAATGCAGATCTGAGTATGTCTCACACTTTCTCCCCTGCTTAAAACCTTTTGATAACTGCCCCCTGCTCTCAGGATAAATTTGTCTTATTTGCTTATAAGGACCATCACAAACCTAACCCATGCCGCCTTCTCCAGCTTCAGGATCCCCATTACCCTCCCACTCAATCCCTATAATACAGTCACTCTGAATAATCTGCTCTTTCTCCACCTGGAGCATTGCCAGATAAAATGTGTGATGCTGGGTTAAACGTAAATTTCACAAAGACAATGACTGGCTTATAGTATAAGTATATCCCTTTGGCATATTCGGGATATACTTATCCTAAAATATTATTGATTGTTTATCTGACATTCAAATTTAGCTGGAAAGTCTCCACTCTTATTTGATAAATCTGGCGGCCCTACTCTAGTTGGATCCTGATTTTCCTTACCTCTGGGCCTTTTAAAAAATATACCATCCTGGGGCACCTGGATGCCTCGGTCGGTTAAGTATCTGAGTCTTGATCTCAGCTCAGCTCTCAATCTCAGGGTCATAATTCCAGGCCCTGCACTGAGCTCTATGTGGGCATGGAGCCTACTTTAAAAAAAAAAAAAATACCATCCTTTAGCTAAGACACCAAATCTTTTCCCTGTTTGGCTAACTCATTGAGTTAAGGACACCAAAGCTTCATGTTCACCTTTGTATTGTAAAATTTTTGCTAGGCTGTGGCTACCAAATCAGTAACTATATTACTAAGCCGCCTGCATCAGGTGGAGCCCTGTGAGGTCTTACCTATGGAATGTGAAAAAAAAAAAAAAACATGCGTGTCACTTGTGGGCCAGAGTGGGTTAAGAAGCAGGTGTATCTTTTCCTCCCTATTTTCTCATCTGACAATTGGAAGTAAAGGACTCCAAGCCCTTCACTAGAAGGAGTCTGGATCCCTGAATTACAGTGAAGAAGTTCACCCACAGACCAACCACATTGGTAGTTACATGGATGAGAAGCAAACTTCCATTATGCTGTCACTGCAGTGTGGGGTTCGTTTGTTATAGCAGTTAGCATTATCTTAGTTTATGTGTCCATTCTTTGGGTCTTGGTATTGACATCTCCTCCTCACAGACAGTCCCTCAAACTGGGTGAGTGGCCCCTCTTAACGTGCTCCCATAGAATTCCATTCATTCTTACTTTGTCAGTAACACCTACCATGAGGTATTATAGGAGACTCTTTACTTGTCTGTATATATTTCCTACTGGATAAAATGTTTCCTGAGGGTAGGGCCTACAGTCATCTTGGCCACAGTTATATCTGCAAAGCATAGCATTGTCAAATGAATAACTAATCAGTGTCTCTTCAACTGTATTGGTCTGTTTCCTGATTTTTAAAAATGAGGTGGCAGACAAGTGATTGCTAAGATTCATCTCAAAAAAAGGAATTTGGGAATTATGAATATAAATTAAGTGGAACTGCCTTCTCCAGAACCCTATTTTCTACTGGGGAATGGTACTCCTTCCATTCCCATGATTGTGACAGGCTAAGAATCATTGTGATTCATGGCACCCACCTCCCACCTTTCACCACCCCAGGAGCAGGCAGGTGGCCCAGGCGGGACACTAGTGCTCCACCCTCCTACAACAGTGATTGGTCAGAGACAGGACCAAGACCAATCCAGATTCTTCCCCTTAGTTTATATGTGCATGTTGGAACACAAAAGCTATTTTTTCTACTGGGGCTCCTGGGGTAGAAGGCTGTGCATGGGGACCTCTTAGTGACAATCTGTTCTATTATTAGAGTGTATCTACAAAATGAAATTAACACTCAAAGGAAATCAGAGCAAGAATGAAGAAAAAAATAGAGCCCCAATAACATTTTCTTAGTTCTTGAATCTAGCTGTGCCTGAAGCCAACCACCTCTGGACTTCCTTCCCACTTATGTGAGCCAATAAACACTGATTTTGGCTTAAGCCAAATCTTAGATTTTGTCACTTCCTTCCAGAAAGGTACTGATTAAGGTAAAAATAGTAATTTTTGTGGAATTAAAGTACAATATAACCAGAATCACACACTCTTTTGCATAAAGTAGGTATAAAATGTATAAAATAAACTTTATTGAATTGATTAGGATGAGCTAACAATAGACAAAATGAGTTTCTTCATATTTAACACAAAACATAAAGTATATGCCTGCACTATTGTCTATAAAACTGAACAAATTTAGCAAAACTTTTTTCTTTTTTTTTTAAAGATTTTATTTATTTACCCAGGAGAGACACAGAGATAGAGGCAGAGACACAGGCAGAGGGAGAAGCAGACTCCCTCCAGGGAGCCTGATGTGACATTCGATCCCAGGACCCCAGGATCACGACCTGAGCCAAAGGCAGATACTCAACCATTGAGCCACCCACGCATCCCTAGGAAAACTTTTCTAAGGGACAGCTGGTGGAGCAGCTGGTTAAGCACCCAACTCTTGGTTTCAGCTCAGGGTTGGGATCTCAGAGTCATGACATCGAGCCATCCCTCAGCCTCCACGCTCAGGACGGAATCTGCTTAATCCCTCTCCATCTGCCCTCCCCTCTCAAATAAATAGTGTTTTTTTTTTTTTAAAGAAAAGCTTTAAAAATTGAGTTTCATTTAATAAGAACAAAACCTAAAGAATAGTTAAATAATGTAATTTTAAAGATTTGGAGAGCTCTGGTCAGTGGGCATTCGTTCTTCCTTATTTTCATACGGTAGTGGAGGAGGAGAGTCTTTCCACAAAGTTTCTGATGACTTGCCTTAGGGAAACCACACTGAGGCAGCTGCCAGCTTAAGACCATGCCTCAGCAACCAAATCTGTGCCTCTCTGTCCCCAACATCACTGACTGACCCAGGAACAGAAATAGCTTACCAAGCAGGGCAATCACCGGTCTACCTGGAACTAAAGCTTAAACAGAGACAGAATCGGGGCACTGGGTCACATGATGAACCCATCCAAGAGAGAAGGAACCTAACTCCTGCTTGCATCTTTCAGAAGATGTGCTTATTTCCACTTTTCTGATTCTTGATTGTCTATTTATTCTGCCACTCCTGTGAGTTTCCCAACATCTGTTTCCAAAATGTTCTTCTTTGATTAGACAGCATTGGGTTTTTTTACTGATGACTCAAGAAACTTCACTCATTCATATGGGGTGACCCAGGAGTACATTTTAAAGTGGATATCAGCTGTCATTGCTCCTGGGGTCCATCAACCATGCCCTCCTGCCAGCATCCCGCTCCTGGCTAAAGCACTCCCTGCCCTCATCACACTGAGGGGCAACCCCCCTCCCACCATCACCAGCATCCTAAAACTCAAACCCTCTACTCCCCTCATACAGGTAAAACTTTTGGGAGTTGCAACTTTGTTCCATCATTGGACACAACCAGGCAACATAGTTTAGCTGTTTTGTTGAGCTTCTCTTGTCCCAAATTTGCCTGCTCCATGGTAGGACTTTAACTTGGCCTTTGTGTACGCCAAAATTTTGTGTTTTTCACAAAATAAAAGACCAGCCTTACTCCAGAGATGAATTTTGCTTCAATTCTTACAGGGAAAATAACTGGCAGTAGCCTTAAAATATCACATTGTTAAAAAGAAAAAAAAAATATATATATATATATATACATATCACACTGTTCGTACTTTCAGTCTTTTTTTTTTTTAATTTTTTATTTATTTATGATAGCCACACAGAGAGAGAGAGAGACATAGGCAGAGGGAGAAGCAGGCTCCATGCACCGGGAGCCCTGATGTGGGATTCGATCCCGGGTCTCCAGGATCGTGCCCTGGGCCAAAGGCAGGCACTATACCGCTGCGCCACCCAGGGATCCCCAGTCTTAAAGATCTAGAGCTACTAGAGGTCAGATCCCAGTACCCCTTGGCATAGAGAACCCAGTTTACATTCCCGCCTTGGAATGCCAAATGGAATCAAGACACACACACCTGGGTTTCTTGCTTCCTTATTTTCTTACAAGGTTGGTTTCTCTCCCTTGAGAATCTGGTGCCTCCTTTGACACATCCAGATTCCTCTAGAGGCCACATGACACCAAGCATCATCCTGATCTTTTGTTCCTCTCCAAACTTCATCAGTAATTCAAATCTAAAGAGAATAATGCAGAGGAGAAACTCTTCTCTGTCCCTAGATTCCTTTCAGGCATCTGGCACTCCTCACACAGCTGAGGTGGACAGGCCACATGGCGACAGGCAAATAGGAAACAGACCTCCATTCGGGTGGTCTGCTGCTCCGTGTCCATTGTAGGCTAACGAGCAGTAACAGCTGTCCAGCAAGGAGGCTGACACACTCCCAGTGCAGACAATGACAAAGCAGTCCTCCCCTGAGGCTGCCAGCACACTACGACTTCTTCCCACAGTATCACCCAACTGGCTGCCAATAAGTAGGATGGGACTGTCTTTCTTCACTGAGTAGGTCACATTGAGTTGGCCAACAAACATCATCCAAAGACTGCATTCACACTTGGACAGTCGTCCTGGCTGAAGAGCCAATTCATCTGTAAATGGGAAATCTCACTCAGGCATCCTGGGGTTTGGAAAATAAAAGGAACCAATGAATGGCTGACTGGCTGCCAGAATGTGCCCCAGAGCTGTGCGGAGAAAAAGTTGGGGCAGCAGGTCCTCTGCTCCACCAAATATTTGGAAATCACTTCATATTTTAAGCCACTTTCCCGACTGTAAATTGAATGGTTGAACTGGATCTTGGAATCACAGATTGCTGGAGAATGACTAGTAAGCTAATCCAGTCCCTCATATCACAGACGCTCAAGCAAACTGAGGCTGATTCATATGTCCAACGTGTGTTTCTTGAGGCCTGCCATGTGCCAAGAGAAGTGATAGATACTAGGGATAAAACAAAAGTATATACAGACTCTCCCTTCAAGCTAGTTCCAGTATATTGGGGAAGGGGAAAGATGTTGATTGAGTGATCATGCAAATAAGTATTTAACACAAGGTGAGGAGTTCTGTGAAGAGGGCTCAGTGTACTAAGAACATATTTCAGATGAATCTGACCTAGTTAAGGCTGACCTATAGGGAAGTCCTTTTGGATCTAAGAACTGAAGGAAGGATAGGCTTTAATGAGATGAACAGTGTGGTGTGGGAGAGAGAAAGAGTCAGAGAGAGAGCAAATGCAAAGGTCCTGAGGCAGGAGAGAGCAGGAGACTTTCAGGAACATGACAGCAGCTAGGATGTCGTGGGACAGAACAGAGAAGGATAGGCAGACAGTAGAGCAAGATGAGACCCAACAGGAGGCAGAAGCCAGTCCAGGCAGGGCTGGGAAGCATTTGTGTGGTAGGCAAAACTCTAAGATGGTAGATGCTAATGCCCTGTAATCCCTGCCCTTTAAGTCGGGGTAGGCAAGACCTATGACTATAAATGGGTTAGCAACCTATAGTTATGTTACATTAAATATCAAGGGAGTTTTGTAGATGTAACTAGGATTATTGATCTTTGAGTTCATCAAAAGGGAGATGATCTTGGGAGGGCCTGATGTAATCAGGTGAGTTCTTGAAAGGGACAAGCAGCTGCGGCAGACACTCTCCTGCCAGCCTTCCAGAAGGCAACTGGCGGTGTTGTGAGCTGCCTGTGTGGTGAAGGCCCCTGTGGCCTGGTCCTGAGGGCACTCTAGGAGCTGAGAGCACTCCCAGACAACAAACAGCAATAAAATGGGGGTCTCTGTCCTATGACCTCAAGCAAATGAATTCTGTCAACTACCTGCATGAGTTCAGAAGATCCTGAGGTCCAGGTGAGGCCACAGCCCCAGCCAACACCTTGATTTCTGCCTTGTGAAACCCTGAATGGTGAACCCAGTTACCCTATGCTCAGACCTCTCACCTACAGAAACTGTTAGATACTAAATGGGGTTAGCCCCTTAAGTTAGTGGTAACTTGTTGTGTTTCAATAGAAATTAATATAGCTCTTTAAGATTTTGCTATTTACCTTTAGAGCATTAGGATGTCATTGAAGAATTTTAAGGAGGGTGCTGAAGGGGATGACATAATCACATTGGATTTCTGAAGATCCCTGGGGCTGCTATATGAAGAATGAATTGGAAAGGCAAGAGCTCAGTAAGGAGGCAACAGATGAAGGTGGTTCTGGTGGTGGGGATGGTGTTGGCCGTGGGGAGGCAGATAGAAAAGATAGCCAGACAGTAACAGAAAAAAAACTCTCAGACTCTTATCTTTATAGATTTATACTGAAATGTTTGCTTCAAAATAATCCAGAGGGTGGAGGGGAGTAAAGATGAAATAAAATTTGCCATGTTTTAATAATCTTTCAAGATGAATACTAGGTTGATCAAGTTTACCATACAGGAATCTCTATTTTGTGTGTATAGAAATATATCATTTTTTTAAATATATCAATTTTAAGTTAAAATGCATACACAGTGAAACACACAAATCCCAGGTGCACAGTCGGAGGAAGTTTGACACGTGCATAGACTTATAGGACGCACACTCCCTTTCACCTCAGAAAGTTCCCTCCACCCCCACGCAGCTAATCGCAGCCCTCCTTCCGCAGGCGACTACTATTATTCTGATGTCTATTGTCATAGATCAGGGTTGCCTATTTGAGAACTCATATGAATCACATGACTTGTTCTCTTCTGTGTTTTGTGAGATTCACCTATGCTGTTGCGTCCTATCAGTTAATTCCTTATTATTACTTCTTATTCCTTCGTATGAATATATTAGTTTGTTTAATTATTCTATTAATGGACAGACATACAGGTTATTTCCTTATTTAAGCAGCTATGAAATATACTTGTGCAAGTTTTAGTTTCTCTTGAGTGGGTTTTCTGGGAAATGTGTGTTTAATTTTATAATAAACCACTGCACAGGTTTCCACAGTGGAGGTAACTTTTTACACTCACCAGCTAAGTGAGAGCTCCAACTTCTTCTTCTAGAGTACCAGGAGAGCATAGAGAAGAGGGCTTCCCCTTGTAGTGGCCCCACTGTGACAGCCAGAGAGCTCCCAACATCATCTGCTGAGAGGCAGGGACACGTGGATGTGTGAAGGCTTGTCAGAAGAGTGAGGAGAGTGTTGCTTTGTAGTAGGGAAACATGGAAGGAGGCGCTGACATATCAAGATCACTGGGGACAGTGGAGAAACCCATTAGTGGTTGCTCGCTCTGAATTCACAGTGGTACCATGCTTCCTTGTTATGTCATTTTTTTTCCCCCGGAAGTACATTTGGTCACTTGAAATTTGGCACAAAGAAACTAAATGGTTGGATTCATCCAGGGTCTGGGTGAGATATGTAGATGAGATAAAAAACAGAGGGACAGGAGAATGACAGAAATGACAAACCAAGGCACATTCGCTGGCTGAGGGCTTTGTGAACAGGGAGTCACCTTGAGTTTGTAGGTGTAAGATGCCAGCAATAATGGGGGGCTAAATAAGAGGGACATTTCTTTCTGACTCACATAAAAGAAGTTGGCGGTAGCTGCAGGGGTCACATCCTTGGCGTGCGTCATCACTATGAAAAGGAGCTCGCGTATGTAAACACTTTTCTGGAGGGCAGAATTGACCTCAACAGAATAAAAGTCATATGTGTAAAGCTACAGCTGCCATCAAACTCAGTGGTGAAAAACTGCAAGCTTTTCCTTTAAGATCACAAACAAAACAAAGATTGCCCACTCTTGCCACTTCTTTTCAACATAGGCTGGCAGTCCCAGCCAGAGCACTTAGGAAAAAATAAATAAGTAAAAGTCATCTAAATCAGAAAGGAAGAAGCAAAATTATCTCTTTTTGTAGGTGATACAATTTATATGTCGAAAATCCTAAAGACCCCAAACAAAAACGTGTATAACTAATAAGCAAATTTAGTGAAGTTGCAGGATACAAAACCAGCATACCAAAACTGTGTTTCTATACACTAACAACAAACTATTCAAATAGGAAATGAAGAAAACAATCCCATTTACAAAGCATCAAAAGGAATAAAAGTTGTAAGAATACACTTGACTAAAGACATAAAGGTCTTATGCACTGAAAACTATAAGACACTGATGAAAAAAATTAAAGAAGGCACAAATAAATGGGAAGACAACCTGTGCTCATGGATTAGGAAACTTAGTATTGTTCAAGTGTTCATACTACCCGAAGCACACTATAGATTCCATGTCATCCCCATTATGTTTCAAAATTTTAAGTGTATTTTTGATGCCAAAATTCCCCATCTGGGAACTTATCATATGGAGAAAATCATACAAGCACATAAAGATGTATGATCACAATAGAATGTTTTAGAATGGAGAGAAATAAATAATCTAAATGCCCATAACAATGGTACAATGGGATACATAGTCATTAATGTGTTTCTGAACTTCTACATTAACATATTAAAATGTTCACAGCATGGGCAGCCTGGGTGGCTCAGCGGTTTAGGTTTAGGCCGAGGATTGAGTCCCATGTCAGGCTCCCTGCATGGAGCCTACTTCTCCCTCTGTTTGTGTCTCTGCCTCTCTCTCTCTCTCTCTCTCTCTCTCTGTCTCTCTGTGTGTGTGTGTGTGTGTGTGTCTCATGAATAAATAAATAAAATCTTTAAAAAAATAAAATAAAATAAAATGTTCACAGCAAATTAATAATAAAGGAGAAATTATAGAATATAGTGTACAATACGTTCCCACTAGTGTACATTTAGTATCTCTGTATAGGAATGTTTGCACATCCACCCAATTCCTGAAATTCTGGGACTTATTTGTGATTTCCTCCTTATAATTTTCCATGATTTCTCTACTTTTTTGACAAGGAACAAGAACCTGTTTTGGAATCAAGTAAAAAAATACAGTGACTTTATTTTGGAGCGAGCATGTGAGTGACTGAACAAGAGGAATGACCCATGCAAGGTGCATAACTGTAATGTGATTCTCAGCAAGAATAGCCTGTAAAACAATGGTGCCTGAGCCTCCTCCTGCTTGCTCAGGAGGAGACTACTGGTGAGACTGGCCAGATATCTAATCATCCACCTTCCCTCCAGCTCCACTCACCTCTGCCCTAGTTCAGCCTCAAATCCTCATTTGTATAACGGTGGTTTTCTTTTTTTGTTTGTTTGTTTATAATAAATTTATTTTTATTGGTGTTCAATTTGCCAACATACAGAATAACACCCAGTGCTCATCCCGTCAAGTGTCCCCCTCAGTGCCTGTCACCCATTCTCCCCCACCCCCCGCCCTCCTCCCCTTCCACCACCCCTAGTTCGTTTCCCAGAGTTAGGAGTCTTCATGTTCTGTCTCCCTTCCTGATATTTCCCACACATTTCTTCTCCCTTCCCTTATATTCGCTTTCACTATTATTTATATTCCCCAAATAGTAACTTGCCTGTAATAAGGAATAACAGGTAGAAAATACGTGAACTTGAACCAGGGTGGCTGACCTGGAAGCTATGCCTAACTGCTCCTCTGAGTAGCCCTGACTCTCCCCAGGAGAGCTGACCAACCTCACTCCAGTTCCCTCCCTCAAACTCTTACAGATTTCTGTCACAGCCTCTGAAGACTTGGCTATGATCCTATCTTTATTATCAGCCATTCGCTTTAGACTTATGCTGTCACAGGTGGCTATTTACATAGGAATTAATCAAAACTAAATAACATTAAAAAATTCAGTACTTCAGTGGCACTTGCCGCTTTCCCAGCACTCAGAGGCCACACATAGCTAGTGGTGACTGTATCAGAGAATGCAATCTTAGACTATTTCCATTGTCACAGAAAATTCTGAACTCTGAGAGGCCAGGAATGGTGTCTAGGTCACCACTGTGCTCTTAGCAGAGAGGCATCTAAGACCAGAGAGCCCTCACTGAGTGAGGGATTCATGATGTAATCCATCAGAGCCAAGCAAAATGATGCTAGGTGGGAAAGGCATTTAGCAGGAGCTAACTTTTCAGCCAAGTCCCAAAGGTAATTTTGTAAATGGGTGGGTCAAGAGGAGGGTAGAGCATTCCGGATGAGGAAAAGACTGATTTAGTGAGAAATGTGAAAGGGAATTGGCACCATCAAGCTATTGTTCTCAAGTTATTTTCTCACTGCCAATTAAAAATCATCTTAGGCGATGTTTTCTTATCGGACTTCCTCCCTGATTTGGTATTATTGTAAGGTCTGCTCTGACTAATTGGGCTCTTGGCAGTTCAACAGCCAGGCAATTTTTTAAATCTTTTCATTTTATTTTGTTTCATTATTAATGTTTGATTGGAGGTGAAATCATATACCCCAGAGAACTACAAGAATTTTTCTAAGAGAAACTCGGATGCCCACAAGTTATGTGTTCATATGCTTGTTAACAAAATGGGTATGTGTCCTAAGAGACTCTGAGGTGAAGGGGGGGTGACAGCTGAATTCTGTGGAAGATCTTTGTTTAAATCCTCAGGCAGGACATTGTGAACCAGTCATAGCTTAGAGGCATACAACCAGAGTTGATCCCAAACTAAGTCTAAGAATCATCTTTTTTTTTTAAGTTTCATGTTAATCCAGACTACATGGGGTTGAAACAGCCCTATTACTCACTAGCTGTGTGACATTTCTGAGCCTATTTCCTCTTCTGTGAAATGGAGATGATATAAGCGTTACTATATTAAATAAGGTAATGTATGTAAAGTATGTAGTGCAATTCCAGGTATGTAATAAGTACACAGGAGTTTATTAAATACAAAAGCAGCAAAATAACAGGGGAATGTATATGTTTTGGGATATCTCTAAATTATCTGCAACTGATTGATGTTATTAAGAATGAAAGTGGTAACCTTAATCGTAATTATTACATTAACTATCATTCATTAAGCTCCTACTAAACAACTAATCTTTACAAAAACCTGAAAATCCATCACACCACCCCCTAATTCCTTTTTACCCTGATCCAAACTACCATCACTCCGTGCTTGGACTAATTCAGTAGCCAATTATTTGGTCCCCTAGTGTCCTGTCCAGCCTCCTGTATGGCACCAGAGGTATCTTTAGAAATGGCAAATCAGATCCCATCACCTCCCTATATAGAACCCACCAGTGGCTACCTATCAAACAGGGTGGCAGATTCAAATTTGCCATCATAAGGATGTGTTTAGATACTCACTACATCTAAAGTACCCTGTGTCTTACACCGTCACTCCCCTCCCAGCAGGATAAAGAAACTGAGATTCAGAGATAATAAGTAACCCACCAAAGGCTGCCCAGCAAATTCATGGCAGAAGTGATATTTGAACTCTGAGTTCACAACTCTTGCTCTTAATCAGAGTAACAGATACATGGACTATGATCACAGAACTACAGAGTACAAGGACCTCCTAACACAAGTACCCTCAACCCATACCCAGACTGGGAGCCTAGAAAGGGTCAGTGTTAATCTCATGATTGCCTTGCCTTTTGAAAATAACTTTCACAGAGAGGAGAAAAAAATATGAGGTGTTCTCTTCACTCAAAGTTCCTAAGACTCAGTCCTTATAGAGCTCTTTGCAGGCCCCCAGGCCTGTCTGAGCTTGACATTCCCACTGCCCTGCCTTTGTGCTCCTCCTTCAGAATGTTCTTAGGCTTGACATGAAAGAACTGCCTGCTCCATGGCTAACATCCATCTAACATATTTAACATTTTGTATCCAATAACTCAGCAGGAGGAGCTCTGAGACATGGATGCATCACTGATCTGTGTTCATATTGTCCTTGTAGGCAGACCAACTTGAAATTAAACTATTCCAAAAAAAAAAAAAATAAAATAAACTATTCCAACCTCCAATATAAGGTTTCTGCCATTTTGGTGTCCACTGAACATTGGTCAGTAATCGACTTCTCAGGCTGATACTACGTATTCTTCATTACTGAATATTACTAATAACTTCATTCCCTTGTAGACATGGTGACATGTATATATGATTTTCTATTTAATTATCTGTAGATTCATGAATAGTTTTATGTACTGTGTATATAATATGTTTTCATGTCTATGCCCATAACTTCAGTTACTAGTATGCTGGCAACTCCCAAATTTATATCTCCATTCCAGACGTCGCTTTTAAGTTTCAGACCCATATACCGAGCAACACACTCGACATCCCTACTTTCATGTCTCACAGACACACAATTCAGCAAGTCCAAAACTAAATTCCTGATCTTCCTTCCGGAGCCTGTCCATCCTCCCATGTTCCTTATCTCAGTAAATGGCAGTCACCATCCAACCAGATGTTTAAAACAAAAACCTGGAAACTATCCTGGATACCACCTCTCTCCCTACCCATCAGATCCATTCATCCCAAGTGCTGACAATTTTACTTCTTCAAGTCATTCACTCATGAACTTTCTTGTTTCTTTAACAATTGCTTATTCTGCAGCACTGTATGAAAAAGTGGATGATATGATGGTGAACAAGATAGATATGATCCGTCCGTCTCAGAACTCATCATCATAAACCACAACAGCACATTTTATTGAATGAATGAATAATATATATACATGAAGGTAGTTTTATTTTTTTAAGATTTTATTTATTCATTTGACAGAGAAAGAAAGAGAGAGCACAAGCAGAGGGATGCTGCAGAGGGAGAGAGAGAAGGAAGCTCCCCACCAAACAGGGAGCCCGATGTGGGACCCGATCCCAGGTCCCCGGGATCACGACCTGAGCCAAAGGCAGATGCTCAACTGACTGAGCCACCCAGGCACCCCCATGAAGGTAGTGTTATACAGGACAGGGGCTTTACATAATTTCACTATTGTGCAATTGCATAATTTGTACTAGCTCTTGTCAAGGGACCACCTATAGAGGCAGAGTAAAGTGGCTAAGGGCATGGACTTGAGAATCATTTAGTCAATCAGTTGGTAAATATTTATTGCACACCTATAGTTTTAGTCTGCTCTGACTGCTCAACAAAATGCCATTGACAAGGTGGTTTAAACAATAGACATTTATTTCTCACAGTTCTGGAAGGTGGACAGTCCAAGGACAAGGTGCCAGCTGATTCAGCTTCTGGTGAGAGCTCACTTCCTGGTTTATAGATGGCTACCCTCTTGCTGTGAAGAAGAGAGCCCTTTTATTTCTTCCTCTTATACAAGCCCTGATCTCATCATCAATGCCCCCTCCTAATGACCTTATCTAAACCTAATACCTCCCAAAGGCCCCACTTCCCAAATATCATCACAGTGGGCATTAGGGCTTCAACCAATGAATTTGGGGGAGGATATAAATATTCAGCCCATAACAACTACTATATGCTCAACATATTAGGAATTCAGCTAAAAACACGCAAAGTCTCTGCACCCCCAACATCATGAAACATTCTTCCATGTTTGGGATTTTCCCACCATCTTAATAGGAGGAAGAGATTTCTTCCCTCTGTAGAAGCCATATATTCACTCTCTTGAAATCCCTTGTGGCTCTTGAACTCCCAGTTGCCAGTTGCAGGCATGCAACCTGGGCTCAGACTATCAGAAGTCCCTGTAAACTACTTGATGCAAATGGTGACACAAGGAAGAATTTGTTTAAACAAGAGTAGTGGCAGCAACATCCAGCTCCTGGAGGCTACAGTGGAAGAGGTTCTAGCACGAGCAACCTAACGGTGACATTAGTAGTATAAGTGGCTAAAATAATTGAGTGGTGTGATTTAGGATATTGTTCCATGCCTGTTTTGCCAAGGCCACTCAAAATCTTTTATGAAATTACTTCCTAACCAATATTGGGTTCTGTTGTTTCCAACTAAGAATCCAAAGCAATAAATATGCCTGAATTAAATCTCAAACCCTGAAGATTTTGGCTGAGGGTCTCTGGGCAAATTATTTAACTTCTTTCAATTTTAGTTCCTTCACCTACAAAATGAAAACCATTCAGCGCAATAGCTCATGAGCTTGTTGAGAAGCTTCACTGTGGTTTTCACTGGGGCCCTCCAGCTTTAATATCTCAGTGTGCTCTTATGGAATAATCATCATTCTAAGAACTCGGGAAACGGGCTTCCATGTCTCCCCTGATATCCTTCCATTTCTTTCCTGAAGAGAAACCTCTGTCCTGAGCTTCCAGTCAATTCATCCAACTTAAGGAATGAGAACCAGGCCTCCTAGAAAGAAGACAGAACTCAGAATCAGACATACCAAGGTGTAAATTCTGGCTCGATCACTTACCAGCTATATGGCCTCAGGGGATTCACTCAACATTTCATGTTCCTGAGCTTTCGATGCCTTAATTGCAGAATGAGATTGTCCATGCTCTTGCATACATCACCACACTCCACACAACAAATAGTCCCATATTGTAGGTGCTGTTGTTTGCCAATGGCTTATCAAATAATAAAGGAAATTTCATGCTCTTTGTTCCTTTTATATAGCATTCAACAGTTTGCTTTGTATTTATATTATTATATTTGATCTTCACGACAAATTTTAGAGAGGTATAAGGATTTTACTTTAATTCCTATTTCATAGAAGAAGAGACCAAGGATCAGAGAAGTTGAGTCCAAGGTGGTACTTTTTTTTTTTTTGCCATATCCAAATTGTAGAGGTAAGGAGCACATTTCAGTTATACTTTTCTGTTTATTGAACCAAAAGTTGTGACAATAAATTAAAGCTACCTAGTTTTCTAGAATACTAAAATTAATCTTTAAAACACCTTCCTACCTTTGAAGGAACTCCTTACTATGTGATCACATGAGGAAAGCCAAAGGGAACTCTCCCTGTTTATCAGAAGTCATAGAACTAGACACATGACCTAAGACCACTCAATGGGATGTTCCAATTCCATCCTATGAATATTGAGCAGGCAATCCAATAACACAGGGTTCTTATGCATTGGCATCAAGATTCAGTGCTGAAAGTCTCAGTGCCCAGTAGTGGCAGCAGTGGCAATGCAGTGATACCATGCCAACAAGGGACTTCAGCTGTGGCTTAACATCCCTGGAATATATACAGTTTTTAAACTTCATTCTCCTGTCTCCCATAAATATCGGAAGCTACTTAATACCTTTTCAAAACATTTTCTGTGAAATATCTGTCACTTGCATCTAATAAAAATCCTGAGTGACACCCTTAGAGAAACATCCACATGACAGCCTCAGAGTAGGATTTCTGTATGGGTAGACTGGTCGTGCTTATGCTCCATCCAAGCTCCAAAGTCTGGAAGGAAAAAGGAGCTTTGAGTCACCTGCAGGGCAGGCCCATAAAAAAGGCCACAAAGACATGGGCCAGCCAGGGTCCTGTGTCCTGTGGACTTCTGTCCGCACTATAGATTTCATGACCACATATAGGCAACCTCAATACACAGTTCATTACAAACCAGGGCCAGTATAGTAGTGGAATGGCTGAGAGGATACTGTGAGAGTGTATTTGCAGAATTATTTTAATGAGAAGCTACCACTGAGAGAAAACAGACACAGACTTAGAGCAGAAGAAAGGTAATTCCTTAGAAAGCCTAATGAAGACAGCTTAAGAAGAACTCCCTTGGGGATCCCTGGGTGGCGCAGAGGTTTAGCGCCTGCCTTTGGCCCAGGGCGCGATCCTGGAGACCCGGGATCGAATCCCACATCGGGCTCCCAGTGCATGGAGCCTGCTTCTCCCTCTGCCTGTGTCTCTGCCTGTGTCTCTGCCTCTCTCTCTCTCTCTCTCTCTATCATAAATTAAAAAAGAAGAAGAAGAAGAAGAAGAAGAACTCCCTTATGCAGGGCAAATGCTGAAGGATTTTTGTAACTTCAGAGTCTTCATTCAGATAAATTCTGCTGTTTATCAAGAGGAAGCTTCAGTGGAATCTTCCCAAAATATCAAACCTATCTGCCATGTGTCTTGCAGACACATTTTCATGCATTGAATCCCTCACCTTTCAAAACTTCTGTAGGATCACTACTCTCATCTTTGTGTTGTTTATTTTGCAGATGAGGAAATAAAGTCAAAGAGGTTAAGTGGCGTGCCTAGGCTTACACAGCCATTAAGTGGCAGAGCTGGGACTAGGGCCCAGGACTGCCTGGCTCCAAAGCCACATTCTTTCCAGTAACCCATGGTACTGTTTTCCTTTTCAAGGTGATTGTCAAGACCCTTTGCCAGAAAGTGCTAACAACTAATGTGTCTGACAGTGGAATGAACAGGAAGTCTCTCCGTGGCCAGGGTGACATATGGGAGAAACTGCCCGAGAGATATGAGTTTGTGTGGCTGGACTGGGCTATCAAAGAGGTGCAGTGATTTCTGACTTTCTGACTTGGTTGTTTTTCTCAGGAAGTCCTGGTGGGGTTATTAATTCAGAAAGAGTGAGGAAGAGAGAGGTTGGGGGATGGAAAGGAGAGAGAGAGAGAGAGAGAGAGAGAGAGAGAGAGAGAGAGAGAGACTTTGCTCTCATTCATAGCCTCACTCCTACCCTGAATGGCATCCATAGGTTTCCAAATCCAAATCAACAGTTCCTCTCTGGAAGCAGCTGGTGCCCCTTCCACAAGCCCCTCACAGCACCGACCCTCCCCCCACCTCAAAGGCTCTGTGCCAGTCAGGCTTTGCCTTGACAGATGCCCTTGCCCTTTATCACTTTCATTTTTTTCCATTGGTCAATAACCTCTTTTGGAGCTTTATTAGGCAACATAGCTAGACATTCTTTGAAGCAGGAAGTAGAAAATGGAATACTTTCTTAGCCTTGAACAGAATGTCCATGGTAGTGATTCAATTAATATGTGATTTGCTTCATTTCAGAACCTTCTGAGGGTAAAGTCTACCCTGCTCACCAGCAGCCCAAGGAAAACACCATAGGAGCAAGGGTTTATGGGAAGGGCAGCCTCTCAAAGGGGAAGTAGAGCCATCCTGACAAAGGATTCATCTCCCCTGAGAGGATAGACCCCCTCATAATCTTGACTGCGGTTGGCTATGACAAAAGCAAGGGAACCATCAAGGGGACAAGTCCTCCTGCCCACTAGATGCTCAAGGCAATGAGAGTGATTTCCCTGACCACACCTGGCCTTCCTGGCCCACGTATCCTTACTCCCTGGGGGAGAAAGAGTGAGTTACCTGGTTGGTGAACAAGAGCAAATGTCTATGTTTCTTGAATGGATGGTGCTAGTCTAGCAAAGATCCCCAAGAGAGGGATTTTGGCTTTTCTTCCCCATCCTTCTCTACTTAGCAAAGAGCCTTGTTTTGTAGACACCAATTTGCTCTCAGGTCCATTGCTCTGAAGTCAATCGTGGGTTAGGAAGTCAAGAAGCCACTTGGGCTTTTAATGAAAGTACTGACTCTAGTCATAAAAGTGACAATTTGGTCCCATCTGTCTCACATCTTTTCTTGCTTCTGAATCAGAGGAGAAGAAGAGATATTGATCGTGCCCCCTCAAAATTCCAGCTATCACTACTAATAGCTATTATTATTAATATCAAAAGAGGCAGATTTATTAACAATGAGAACTTAGGATTTCCATCTCCATTGGTTTAGTCAGCGATGTCCCCAAAACATGACAAAAGGCCTCAAAATCAGCACCTGTCCCCTCACTCCATCCCCTCTGCACTTCTCACCCCGAACACCTCATCCATCACTCCACACCCACATATCTTCCTGTCTTCTCAGCATGTAAACTCCTCTCTCTGAAACAGGGTACCTAGGTCACTTACAATACAAAATAGGCTGTCATAAATAATGTTGAAGTCCTCATTGTCCCGCTGTCTTGAGCCAGGGCCTTGTTAGGTCAGCTTTGCAGAAGCCTGCCAAGCATTTAGAAGGAGGAAGGGTCTTACCCACAAGTCTGCTCAGTCCCTGGAGTGTTTGCACACATTCTTATCCAGTGATGTAAGGGAATTGGACAACAATATGGTATCACAGTGTATATGGAAATAAATGTGTGCACACACATAAAAGTGTATGCTTGTCTGCACAAGCCCAGGCATCTGCATCTGTCTCTGTGCCCAGATCTTTGACAAGCCTGGTGTGCCTCATTTTCCAACTAAGAACCAACTTTCAGCAATTTGTGAATTAGCAAGGAACTGGAGAAAGGAAGCAAAGCCACAGAACATCCAATGTCAGTCTTGGGCAGCAATCTGCAGATGGGATTGAGGATGTGTTTACATAACACTATAGCTAACATTAAATTAGAAGCGGTTGTACAAAAACACGAGGTGCTGTTGGAAATTATGGGGGAACCTAAAGCTTCCCAATTCCACCCTGGCGCTTGCCATTGCCACCACCTGAGGGACACCTTCTAAGGCAACTACATGTTGTCATTCTTCCAGTTTAGCTGTATAAATGGGACTGCACCATTCTTGCTCATTTATTCAGTATGTCTTTGTGCTCCCTCCCTTCTCTCAACTCCTACAATTTCATCTGAGCCATTTCTATAAAACTCAGAAACTAGTGAGATTTTCAAGGCCTTGTACCCCAACACCTCACAGAGCCTGGCCCAGGAGAGGTGCTCAGGAAGTGCTCATTGTAGAAGACAAGCATCTTGCCATCTAGAGTGTGTGCATCCTTTGCTGGTCAACAGCACATCATCTCAGACTCTCCCCAGTGGCTCCACAGTGAGTCATCTGATATATAGCTCCCATCAAAAGCCTGACTGAACTATTGAGGCTCCAGACAGGAAAAATATTTACCAAGGCTTCTCCATAGTTTCTACCATAACAAAAAGGAGACGACATGAAGTTGCATCCCATTTGAGAGTTTTCAGACATAACCTAAAAAGCAGTCCCTACCCTACTACCCCACAGAATCATTACTTGAAGAGCTGACATATCATTTCACCCCTGGCTTTGTTGAGAGCCAATAAAATAACCAACAACATGTGGAATGTCTCTATATTAAAAGGAATTACTGCTGTTGTGAACATCACACATTACGATGTCTAGTGCCCCTTTTCTTTTGCTTAAGGCAAATTCATGAAGAGATGAAATGAAGCCACATGGTGTGGAATGGAGACTGTGTGCTTAGCCTAGCAGAAGCCAAGGAAGTGCCTGTTGGTGGCAGAGGTTGCTCTAGCAGCCAGGGGGAATTTCAAATAAACAGGCCATGACAATATATAATCAGAAAGGAATAGATGGCTGCAGAGCATGTGAGAGGACCACCAACCCAGACAAAGGAAGGAGGGCTTCCTGGAGAAAGTGACAGCTAAGAAAACAATGTGAAAATTGCATAGGAGTTGGTTGAAAAGGGAGAGGGGTGGAGTAAAAGTACCTGACAGAGGGAAGCGCAGGAGAAAAGGTGAGAAAAAGGGTGGCCCATTTGGGAAAAAGAAAAGCAGTTCACTATGTTTGGAATAGGCAAGATGAAAGATAATATTAAAAGTATAAACTGGGATTCTTAGAATGGTCAGAAACATTTTAAAAGGTGAATTTTTTTCCCCGAGAGCAAAGGGATGACATTGAAAATTTTCAGTAGGGGAGTTTTTTAACAAGATAGACATTCCTCTGGCAGCAATATGGACCGTGGATGGTAGGGAGGACAGAGGGGCTGCAGGGAGACCTAAGAAGACACACTTGCTGTGCTGGAACTCAGGCTACAGTGTCCTGGGTTAGGAAGGCAGCAAAGGGCATGCAGAGGAACAGTTGGACCCAAAAGATATTTTAGAGATACAATTGCTATGACTTGGTGAATTCTTGAGTGAGGAACTAAGAAGAAAAAAACAATCAAGGTTGGCTTTCAGCTTGTGATACCAGGGGCCTAGACTCACTGGGCTGTGATCTGTTGTGGACAGGTCCATTGTGTGTGCTCGAGGACAGGACTTATGCCAGGCACGCTCTCCTGGGCTTCCTATACATTACACCAAGCCAAATCCATCTCATCAGCTCTATTCCAACTTCATAGCTGCCACTGGATGGATAAAAACATAGACTTCCCTCACAGATCTATGTGAGCTTTGGCGGGGAGGAGGCAATAGAAGGCTTGCTTAGGCTTCCAAGTCTCAGTCTTGGAACTCAGCTCAGCACAGCCCTCAGACAGCTCTGCAATAGCAGCAGGGATGGACCCAGTAATAGAGGAAGGGGCTCTAGGGAGCTTGCCCAACTATTGCTAGAGCAGGATTTTGTTTCCATCCATTGCTTGTCCCTGGGGAGTTCTGATCTCCAAGCCAAGGCACACAGGAGAGAACGATGAGGTTCACACACCTACTCCACACTTCAGACTCCCATCCTTACCATCATTGTAAGGCCAGGACTGGCACATGGGGAACCCTAACACCAGTATGTTGTTAGAAGAGGCAATGCAAGGAGTAAGGAGGGGAACAAGGAAAGGGGAAAGGGAAGCAAAGACACATTCGAGGCACAGCGGCCAGGTGTCCTCAATTTCCCTACCAGATCCTAAGAAGAGGCCCCACCCAGGCACCTTTTAAGCAGAGTTCCTCTTCCAATCTCATAGTGAGTGTTCTGACTGGGCTACCCTACATGTGTCTCCACAGCAGAATTCTCGATGAATTCCCCCAGCCCCAAGAATACCTTCCTTGGATTCAATCCTAGCTCTTAAGTAAATTGGCACTGAGTCCAAATGCTTAAAAACTAGGAAGGTGGAGAGAGAAAGGGGAATGGGAGGAAGGGAGTTGACAGCTATGCCCAGGGCACTGGCTAGTTGTCCTTCTGTGACCAGAGCCCTTTGGAGTTGTATCACAGCCCTACCTGGCAATCAAGAAATCCAAATGGTTGACCTGTCCTACCTCATTCTCCTGCCAAACCTCAGGCCTTGCCTCTGTGAGTCCCAGGCACAGGATTCCTTTCCCAGAGGCTGTATATCGCTAATGTTCCATGCCTAAAACAACTGTCTCTCCCAAGGCTTGATTTTGCAACACCTATTGGTAATGATAGGAAAAGTCCAAAAGGAAAAACAAATGTCAAAACTGAAGAGCACTTGACAAAAGAGCTGGGGAAAACCCAACAGCTGAGGAGAAGCCTTCCTGAGTCGCAAACATGCTCTGTTCCCTACTGCGTGGTTGTAAAGTCTGCCAGACCCAGAACTTGGATTAAACTCCCACAGGTTAATAAATGCATCCTCTGCAGAGCCTGCCAGACCCCTACTCAGATCCCTCACTCTCCCACCACCAGGGTTCCTTAAGGGCTGCACTGTGTTGTTGACATTTATCTCTGGGCCACTCAGTGACATGATTATAGGAGAAACAGAGGAGGCACATTTGTAATAAATCCTAAACCAAAGAAGAGAAGTCATTTAAAAAGTTGGACTTGTTCCAGAAAGCAGCAAACAGAAGGAAATATTTGCTTGTTGGTTTAAACATCTTTACTTTGCTTCTGCACTCCTTCTCACTGCAGTGAGCTGTTTGTGTCCCCTCCCCAAACTCTAATGTCCAAGTCTAACCCCCAAAAGACAGTATTTGAAGATGAGGGACTTTGAAAAGTGATAAGGGGATGAGGGTGAAGGAATTCAGTAAGAGAGGTGGTCTCTCCCTTGGCCACATGAGGGCATAATGGCGGGTCCCTCTTCACCAGACACCAAGTCTACCAGCCCCTTGATCTCAGAATTCCTGGTTCCAGAACTGTGAGAAACAAATGTGTGTTGTTTAAGCATCCAGTCCATGGTGTTTTGTTATAACAACCTGAACTAACACACTTGCCAGCTCAGCCTACAGGCCTATGAGTTGAGATTGCCTCCTTCTCCCAACTCCTGTGACTTCCCATAAGCAGCCTCTATCTGAAGGGCTCCAAGGCAACAGAATTTTGAGGCAAAGTGCAGGGGAATTTAAAAATGAAGACAACATGAAAGGAAAGGTTGCAGTGAAAGTGCTACACAGCTTCCAGGTGCCCATTAACAGGGCTGCATACCAATAGTTATCTTATCTCACCAGGAGGATATTCACTCTGAGAGAGCAAGGACCCATTCACTATCTCATTCCCTATAAAAACCTCAGTGCCCAGATCAGGGTCCATCACATAGGAGTTGCTCAGGAACTATTTGTCAAAAGAACAAGTTAATGAATCTCTTTCAGTGTCTATGGCAAGCTTCTGAGGGATTATCATACAGATTTGACAGATGAGAAAACTGAAGACATTAGAAAGTCAAATAACCTATCCCCAAGAATAAAGTTCCAGACCTTGAACACAGATATGACTCCATAGACACATAGAGAAGGTTTAGATACTTGTCAATATAATTCCAGGGACTAGATCAATCAAACAGAAAGCTTGTCTCCAAAATGCTCGGAAGAGCACTTTGAGCATGCTTTGTCTATATTATAATAGGATTATATTGTATTATACTATATATATATATCCTACATTATATTTACAGTAACATGAATCACTCCCTTCTCTATTGTGCCATTACACATGAGATGTTCCATAATTATGGCATTTATTACACTTTATTATAGTTATTTTCTAGCATCTCATTAGACTGTGAAACCCATGAAGGCATCTCCAATACTTACTAAAAGCTTCACAAATATTTGATGCAGAAATGGATGGATGAAGGAATGAATTTTGTGCAATACCTTGCATTTCAAAAATACCTCCATGTACATTATTTCATGTAATCTTCATGTAATTTGGTGAACTATTACTATTTTTTTTGAACTATTACTATTATCAACAAGTTTACAGATTCTACTTGGAAATGTAATGGTCTTTTGTGGAAAAATGCTTTGAGACACTTGAGGTAGGTGGAGCATCTTGAAGGGAGTGATGTTGACCCCAATGACAAAGAAGGGGAAGCATCTTGACCTTGGGCACAAGACAAGAGAATGAGTGAAGAGAAGAAGAACTAAAGGAAAGAGTGGGAGGACCCACTGGGAGAGGGGGACTAGGTCTAGGGGAGGCAAAGAGCCAATGAGATCCTTTTGATGGGCTGAAGGACATGTTAGGGACAGTCTAAGGCTTGCTATCATTTTGAAGTTGATTAAATTTCTGCCATGGCTATCCCTCATCTCTCTTCTTTCTGACAAAACCAAAACCAAAAGAAACACAAAAAAAGAAGACATTTTGGTTGCTTCTACTAATCTACTGTTGCTACTCTGTAAGGGGGCTTTTTTGGAGCTCTCAGAAGGGACCTGATGTTGTATAGGGTTGATGTGGCACAGAACAGAGTCAGTGTGTCCAGAAGCTGGAACCCGGAATGCAGACATTCAGGAGAATTTTGAAGGGCTGTGGAAGGAGAGGGGAAAGCTTTAAGCCTTCTTTTCTACTATCTCACAGGCAGGGTGGCCCCAGCTTCCATCTGGGCTTACTCTATGAAGAAACTGAGGCCCAGAGGGGTTAAGTGCCTTGTCCAAAGTCACACAAGTAGCAGTTGGTAGAAATAGAATCTAATTAAATTCAGGATACTTGACCTTAAATCTCTTGTTTCCCTTGTATCTTGATGCTACTGCACAAAGATTACTGTTACCCCTTGACAGGGAGGAAGTTGGGGTTGGTGCTACTTTTGCAGAGCTCATCTTTTGGATGGCAGGAGCCAGGGCACAGGACCAGCTCCCTATCTCCCTCACCTTGGTAGACACTGTTGTAGTTTGCCTGACTATTATGGCCAGACCCTGGAGGACAGCAGGAAAATTGCAAACCCACCACTCCCTCCTTCCCTTAGGATAAGAGTTGGGCCTCTCTCAAGACCTCGAATGCTAGTTCTAACCTCACAAAGATGGGAAGAAGTGAGTGCAGAAGGACTTGGCCCTGCACTGGCCAGAGCATGGCCACTGGAGCAAACTTGGCAAGTGGAGGCCCCCATTACATCTGTCAGAGGCACTTACACACACACGGGCCTTACAAAAAGCAGTTCCCTGTGAGGGTCAGCTGCCTCAGTGCAGTAGAAAGTTTCCCCACCTACTTGTCTGCTTCTCAACACCCTAGCCCTACACCAGCCAAGGCACAAGCCATGTTCCAGGAGTGATCTAGCTACCGCAAGCCCCACCTGCATCTGCCTGGCCTAGTCATTGCCACAGTCATAACCTGGCCTGCCAGACATCAGGAGGCTGAAAGGCTAAAACTTAGGTCAGATTCCAACAGCATGTTCTGGATGCTCCTCTTGCTCCTGCTGTGCACACAGTAGGTGCAGGCTGAGCACTTTCTTTGAAAGCCTGTTGGGTGAATGAATCCATCCAGCATCCAACATAGTGTGATTTGAGCAATTCTCATTCCTCCCATCCAACTCCTCTTACCTGAAATGCGACAAATACCTGAAATGCCATAAATCCTCCTCAAAACTTAAATATTTCCTAACTGGAAAAACACTAAAAAAGATTTTTTAATCAGTTATTTATAGCTTGTAATAATTGATATTTAATCCGTATTAGGTACCTACTGTGTTACAAGTACTTTACATACATCATCTTGAATCCTCACTGCAGCCTTACAAAGTGGATACTGTAAATGTTGCTACCAGGGCTCAGAGGATGAAAGCCACACAGTTAATAAGTTGGAAGAGAGGTATTTGAATCCATGGAGCTTCTAATTCCAATGCCCATTCCAATTCCATCATATTGTCCAGCTTCTAAGGGAAATTGTTATGTGGCTGAGAAAGGAGAATCTGAAGTTGCTCTGGGCTTGCAGGGTGATGGGGCCACCACCACGGAAGCAAAAAGATGAAAAGATTCTTAACTTAAGTTCATGGACTTTCAAAGGATCTGTGGACAGAGTTCTGGGGACCATGCAGTTGGGGGACATTTTCATCTTTATTTCTACCGATCCTAACTGAAATGTATTCAATTATGAATGTGGACCATACACTGCAGGAGTATGAGCAGTTCCTATGACATGGTATGATGTGAGAGAGACCACAGATTTTTCTTATCACTTTATAGGTATCACTGTTTTTCAAAATCTAATTTGGACTAAAATATATATTATATTTTATATTTTTTGGATTCATTGCCACTTTGAAATTATGGTAGTTATTGGATGGACTGTTAATTCTCATTATGTAATATGTTAATAAACAATGATACTATAGAAAAAAGTTGGAAATTTTCAATATTCTTAATGCTGTATTTCAATAAAATTGGCTTCTTCTATAATCTCATGTACTTTGTTTTATGCATTTGGAATCATATTCTATGCTGAGAAGTGTCTACAGGATCCAAAAAATTTTCAAAGGTTCAATGGCACAGAAAATTAAGTCCTTGTTTCAAATAGTCAAAGGTATGGTTTGCCAACCTTAACATTATACATACTCCACCCCTCCAGCCTATGTTTCATTAAATGCAGCCTTGGACCATCAATTAATTACCTGAGAGTTTTGTTAAAATGTAGGTTTCCAGGACACACATCCAAACAACAAAAGCAGACTCTTGGAATTGGAACCTAGGAATGTCAACTCCAACCTGCTCCCGGGTTGAAAGGCCCTGTGTGGTACCCCTGAGGGGATGTGGCCCTGGGGTTGCATGGCTTAGAGTGGGCTGGACCCCCTTTGCCAGGTGGGAATAGTCTGCAGGCTCTGGTCATTTCCAATAGCCTCTAAAGTTTCTCGTGAAAGAAGAAAAGCTTTTTAAAAATCACTGCTTGGGTTTTTTTTAGTGATTCTTAGTGGGCTTTTGTCCCCCACACTTTCGTGGATATATTAGTTTCTTAGGGCTGTAAAAATTATCACCAACTGAAATGGCTTAAAACAACGTAAGTTTATTCTCTCACGGTTCTGGAGGTTTGAAATCAGGTTTGAAATCAAGGTGTCAGAAGGATGGGTTCCTTCTGAGGGTCCCGACAGAGAACCCATCCCATGCTTCTCTTCTTGCTTCTGGTGATTGTTGGCAATCCTTGGTATCCCTGAGCTGGTAGACATAGTGCTCCACCTTCTGCCTCCATCTTCATAGGGCATTTTCCTGCATGGGTCTCTGCGTCTGTGTGTTTTCATTACTCTCTTTTTATAAGGATACTAATCATAATGGATTTAGGATCCACCCTATTGCAATATGACCTCAACTTAATTACATTTGCAAAAGTCTTATTCACATTCACAGTTTCTGGGTGGACATGAATTTGGGGTGGGGCACTATTCGACCCAGTACAGGAGAAATTTTTTTTATACTTATGACTAATCTTTCTCCCCTCCCCAGGAGAGAGCTAATAATCTAAGACAGTGGTTCTCAAAGCATGGTGTCCAGGACCAGCTTCACCTGAGAACTTGTTAGAAATGCTAATTATCAGTCCTCCAGAATCAGAAACTCTGGGATGGGGTCCAGTTATCTGTTTCAACAAATCCCACAGAAAACTCTGATGCCTGTTCAAGTTGGGGAATCTTAGTTTTACAAGGAGGGCAGAGAGTGTGCAATAGGGGTGATCTTCCCTTGGGGTCGAATCATCCATTCATTCCAGAAACATGTAGAAGACAGTGAGCCAGCTGCTGGGGACATAGCCACGTTCAAATCACAGTCTCTATGCACAGGGAACTTAGCATGCTGATGGTGAGATCAGCACATGAGACTAGATAACCGACATGGACTAGGTTGAACCATATATTACCATCAATAACAACTTCTGACTCACAAAACTGGCTATTTCACATGGTTCATCTTTAAAAAAGCACAGGGTATTCAGATATATTATGGAAGCCTCCCAGGGGACATGCTCACATGTCCTGACTGGAGAAATCACCGAGGAGTGATTGGACAATGAAGAGAGGGAAGCATGGATACAGAAGCTCTGGGGTGTACGAGCCAGGAAGGGCTGGCGGGCTTCCACTGATCCTGTACAGTCCAGGCTCCTGCCTTTGCAAGGGGCCACTTGACCACAGTCCCTTTGGTCTCAACTAAGTAAAGCTGCATCTAGGTATAGGCACCAAGAAATCAAAACCCCTGAGCAGGTTCCAGGTGGTCTTCTGATGCCTCCTCTTAATCTGTGAGGACTGGACTGACTTCTCCATCATGCAGGTAGGCACAGTGCCCGGGCCCATCATACCTTCAAGGACCCAGAAAAATATTTTTCATTCTTTAAATGTTCAAAGGAAAAAGTATATGAACCGTTAAGATTAAATAAAATGCTTTTAATTTATTTCTTACATTGGAAAAAAAATGAAATATTTAAGGCCCTAAAAAAATCCATCACACTTTTTTCACATGTTTTTATGGAGTAACCTGCCCAAAAAACCAAGAGGTTCTCAGAATTACAGAAGTCATAACGTGGCCCCACGTTATGTGAGTGATGTCCTATAGCAATGTTTGGAGGCTATGTCCCTTGGATCGGCTGCTGAGATTTTGAAAATGCTCAGCAAAGGGCCGGAGGTCTCATGAGGTCCCCCACTCTAGAAATTTCCTAGGGTCTCCACCACCTAGGTGTGGGAGGCGTTGGGCATCTCCCAGAGTTCACAGTTTCCTCCCAACAGTGGTGCTTTGGGGCCTCCTCCGGACGAGGCTGTACACTGAGTGTCTGACACATGTCACAGGCCGCTGGATCCTCACAACACTGCTGCTCTGAGGGGCTGTATATCCCACCTCTAAAGGAGAAACAGCCTCAGAGAGGCTCAAGACGGAGGAGCTGGAATGATGACAGACTCACTGAGAAGTGGCTCTACCTCGTTTTCCTAGATATTTCCTAGAGGAGAATTGCAAGGTCATTTTTCTCCTTTTCTGCGCAAATAGCCAAGGAGGATATCTAACATAATTTACCTTTGTTTGTCTGTCTGTTTTGTTGGAAGAAAGGCTTATGGGGTGAGGTAACCTCACTGCCTGAGGGGAGGTGGCTCAACCCGAGGTGTTCTGCGTCTCCCCAGAGGTGAGGAGCCAACAGCGGTTGGAGAGCCTCTGACCGCAGAGCCCGCAGCACCGACGGCCGCGGGAGCCTCACCCAGCGGCGCGCTGGGAAAACGGGAGACCCCGACCAGGCTTGCGACGGAGGGAACTAGCAGGCTCCCTCCAAACGGCGCTTGCAGACCTTGCGCAAGGATTTCTGCACAGGGACCCATCACTAGAGAGTTGCCCTCGATCTTGCTGAATTACCTAATTCCCGAGGAAGAGAGGAAAAACCCTCACCGCCACCCCTCCGAAAAAAAGGCCTAACTAAGAATGTGTTTCCCAGCAGTCCTGGCAGGTGCAGAACCGAGCCAGACTCGCTCGCTCCAGAAAAAAATAAAGGAAACGTGAGCCTGGGATCCCTGGGTGGCGCAGCGGTTTAGCGCCGCCTTCGGTCCGGGTAGTGATCCTGGGGTCCCAGGATCGAGTCCCGCGTCGGGCTCCCTGCGTGGAGCCTGCTTCTCCCTCTGCCGGTGTCTCTCTCTCTCTCTCTCTCTCTCTCTCTCTCTCTGTCTCTCATGAATAAATAAAATCTTTAAGAAAAGAAAACGTGAGCCCGCTCACACCCAAGCGTCTTGGAGCCACCACGCAGGTGGCAGCTGGCGGGCCCGGTCCCCGCCCAGAGGAGCAGCCCCGCTCCGGGCCCGGGAGCCGCCGCAGCGCGCAGCTGGCCGAGGGGCGGCGACTGACCCGGCTGCGCCCCGAGATGCTCACAGTAACTGCCCCCCGCGCCCCGCGCCCCGCGCCCCGCGCCCCGGCCCCCGCCCCGCCCCGAGCGCTCGGATCCGGCTGGCGGTGACTCACCTCCGCTACTGCGGCGGGCGGGGGAGCTCGGGCAGCGCTTGAAAGGCGCAGCCGGCTAATCGCCCGGGATCGCTGCGGCCCCGCGGCCCGGCTGACTTCATGCCCGGGCGGCAGAAACGCGATAAAACTCCCAAGTTGGTCCTTAGGTTTTTCAGAGTCAGATTGCTCAGCCGTGATCTCACGGCCCAGCAGCCCCGCCGGTGGCCCCGCGCCAGGCTCGGAAATGCGCCCCTCGCGGGGCTGGGGCGACGGGCCCCGAGCCCCGGCAGGTCACTGAACCCCAGCCTCATTTCCTCCTTTGTCCCAAGAAGAAAATCTCCCGTCTCCCGCGCGGGATGTGATTAGGGGATGCGCGGCCGATGGTCGTGAAGGCAACAACCTGCCCCTTACACCCGCCAGCAGTGGCCGTCTTCCCAGTCTCTTCATCTGCCTGCAAGTTCATCAAAGTTTACCTTCCAGGGCACATGTGAAGATCAAATGCAAACATGGAACGAACGACGAGGAACAAAGTGGCCAGTAGCACCCACTCCTCCACGAAGAAGTCACCGTCTATTTCTTTGTATCTCAATTTAATTCAACGATTATTGTGTCAACTTCGAATTAGAAACATCAAAAAGGAGGATTTTAGGTCTCTGCCCCCAAAAGCGGGATAAGAAACTTATCCCAGAAACATCTAGGCCCCTTTAAGTCACCTCACCAAAAAATGGCCTTGAACTAGCTAGAAACCACGTTCATGCCTTTCCTGGATACCAAGACCTCTCCACAATTTCTGCACGTTACTGACTTTTTTTTTTTTTTTTTTTTTTTTTTTTATGATAGTCACACATAGAGAGAGAGAGAGAGGCAGAGACATAGGCAGAGGGAGAAGCAGGCTCCATGCACCGGGAGCCCGACGTGGGATTTGATCCCGGTCTCCAGGATCGCGCCCTGGGCCAAAGGCAGGCGCCAAACCGCTTCGCCACCCAGGGATCCCCTGACAGAGGAGTTCTTCATGCTACTTTGGCCCACCCACTCCTGGGTCACCTGGGATGCCATGGATCCATGAGCAAGCACCTTCTCTGGTTCCACAGAAATGCCTCTTGCCTCTAGAATGTCATCTTTACTAATGATCTGGAAAACTCCAGGGAGAGGAAACACCCCTGCTACAAAACCAGTCATCTCCTGATGTTATATCAGGTGTCCCACCCACCTCAGCCTTCCTGAGCTCAGCGTCTGCTGCTGAAGAGAAGGTACCAAGGCACATTCTCAACAAACATGGGCTTTACCCAATAGGAATTCTCGTGTCAGAATCTTAGCAGGCAATACCCAGAGTCACTGGAGTGTGGGTACACCAGTCTGCTAACAGGCACCTGGGTAGGAATAGGAACGGTACCCACTCTAGATTCCTTGGGACCACATAGCTTAAGAAAAGGAAATGTCGGGTAGCCTGAGTTCTTCAGAGGTTGGGCATCTGCCTTTAGCTCAGGGCGTAATCCCGGGGTCCTGGGATTGAGTCCTAAATCAAGCTCCCCACAGGGAGCCTGCTTCTCCCTCTGCCTGTGTCTCTGCCTCTCTCTGTGTGTCTCATGAATAAATAAATAAAATCTTTAAAAAAAAAAAAAAAAGGAAAGGAAATGTCTACAGGGTAGAGCTTGGATCTAAGGTTTGCAACTACGTTTAGAATTGGGGTCTCAGCAACAATTTAGAGTTCCCTGGTCTTGTTTTGTTCCATGAACATTTATTTCCATAGAGACCTATCCTGGAGGGGTTCAAGGACAAACGAACCCCTGACCTGACACCATCCTAATTTCATCTCCACGTATGGTACCATCAATAACACCTCATTTTGACATCCCTTCTCTGAGAGAGAATCCTAAAAAAGACAAGAGAACCGCATGCTCCTCACTGTCCATGAAAGCAGCATTCCTACAGTGTGAGTAGAAGCAGTGCACACCTGACAGGCATTCCTCAGGAAGCCCTCTCCAGAACAGTCTCTATGCAGAGGAGCATGTGGAGACCTGACTACAGTTGGGGGGGGGGGGGGGGGGGGAAGGAAGCACCAAAAAAGGTTCATTTAGGGAGGTTGATTCTCAACTGGAAAATTCTTAGCCTTTTGGCAAAGCTACATAAATTGATTGCAAATGCCCCATTCAAAAAAAAAAAATCTGTGGAAAACCAATACATATTTCTATCCCCAAAATGCTGCTTCAGCTACCCTGTCAGGTCACATTGGACCAAATAAAGAGAAAAAAAAAAATACAGCATCTTTGAAAAGAAAGCTGAGAAGATGAAGGAGGCCTGGGAAAAAAGGGCCGAGGTAGGAAGAGAAAACTGGGGAAAATTGGAAGTGACAAAAATTTCCAGAGAAAGAGATGAAGATAACAGAAGCCGAGGCAAGGGCCAGCATGATGGCCAATGAGGCAGCCAGGCTAAAGCGCAAGGAATAGACACCGGGTCCCCTTCTGGAGGGAGGACATGCCTATAGAGAGCTAGGGGGCTGCTCCAGGGATTCAAGATAAATCTGGAGACATTAAGAGCCAGTGGGGGAGACTGAGGTCTGGGGGACTCTGTGTCGGGGAACGCCCCGCAAGAGGATGTCTGGAAATGTGGTGACCAGATGCACAGGAGCCCGCCAAATCCCCACCAGGAGAGGGGAAGCTGAATGTCCGCCTCGGGGGCCAGGCTTTTGCCTCATCTTTGAGTGTAACTTGTACTCAGAGCTGGGTCATCCCACTCCCTTTGAGGAGGGGGCTTTATCCAACTGCTCCTCTGGCCAGTGAGGTTTAAGCCATGGGCCATCTGGAAGGCCAGTCAGAGCAGATCCACTGGCAATCTAGAATAAAATCGAAGACCAAGAGAAGGAGACTGTGCTGGCCTAGTGGACAAGTGGACACCAGAGCTCTTTGCCTGGCACAACCTGACCCTGGGCAGCTGAGACAACCAGATCAGCTCTAGCACTCACCTGATGGGCCCTTTCTGGCCTGGCCTGGCCTGGCAGGGCGGAACATCCAGGTGAAAAGTTGTAGGGCCAGCCCCTGAGGTAGGAGAAAGATGGCTGGGTCTACAGATTGTCCCGTGCAGGTGACACGGGGTTGCCCCCTAGCTGTCCTCGCTAGCCGCTAGCCCTGTGCCCGCCCACAGGTGCCCGCCGACAGGTTACACCACCCTCCGTAGACCCCGCCCTCTCCTGTGTTTTGGGGAGACGAGAAGGAGTCATCTCCTTGAGCTGCCTGCCAGGTGAATGCTTTGTAAACTGTAACTTTGTCATTAGTATCATTTATTTGTTAACTCTTTCATTCCCATAGGAGTGGAGGGTGCTTCATCCTCACTGACGACCACTGCTTCCACGTGGGAAAGATCCCACCTCACTCCTGATTTTCTCTCTGTCTCCTCCTTCCCCGGCCCCTAGGGGAGAAAGTGATATTTTTATTCTGGTGAGTTTGGTAAGAACAGTCAGGCACGGGCTGCCCACCCAGCCCCTTTCTTCTCTCCTTCTCTAGGAGGGAGCCGTCTGCAGGGAGCCCTGCCCTCAGTATAGGACCTTCTCCAGGGCAGGTCCAGAGCTGCAAGGACTCGGGAAGGAAGTCTTTTTAGGCTGAAGGCTCAATAGCAAAAAATCTGCCAGTCCACACTTTCTACTTTGAGTAACAAAAGTGGTGCTGAAGCTCAAACCCCAGCAGCCAAGTATTTTGTTTTACTTCTTTTTTTTTTATTTTATTTTTTATTTATTTATTTATTTTTTTTTTTTATGATAGTCACACAGAGAGAGAGAGAGAGGCAGAGACACAGGCAGAGGGAGAAGCAGGCTCCATGCACCGGGAGCCCGACATGGGACTCGATCCCGGGTCTCCAGGATCGCGCCCTGGGCCAAAGGCAGGTGCCAAACCGCTGCGCCACCCAGGGATCCCTGTTTTACTTCTTAATCAGTTCATAACTAGTGAGAAAGAGACGCTAATGCTGGGGTACCCCTCCCGCCCCAATAATTATGAATAACTACTTGCCTACCCAACACTGAGATCCATCTTTGCAAGTTCAATGACACAGTTCAGAGGGAGAACTGAATTCAAATTCTCAGACTGATTTCTTCCCTTGAATCCCAGCAGCATCCCCATCAACATTCCAGATACTCAATGCCCCTGTGATTTCCAACAGAAATTTACAGTTTCATTATATAAAAGGCAAAAATCGGGCTCCTTGCCCATTTACCCTTCTCAACCCATTCACACACACACCCGCACCGGGAGCCAAGGTTAGCAGTTTTCATTACCATTGCTTGCTTTTTTATTTAGATCATCCGTCCCTGCTGAATTCCAGATCCTTATCCAGGTCCTGGTGCAGGAAAGTACTTCTTTTATGTGGTTTTTCTTTATGGGTTTCTAGGGCTGAGCTACCTTTGGTAAACTAAGAGCGTCTTTGGCTCCCTGGTGATCACGAGGGTTCCCTTTGTGTAGGCTGGCTCTTGTTTGGGAATGGTGATTGCAAGCAGAGAGATGCTGAGATTAGGGGGGCCAGAGCATTCCAGCTCAATAAATCAATCCCCTTTTAATTGTGTCCCTGTCAGTCAACATTCTTCCAGAGACTGGAGGGCAAGGAGCTTGTTAGCAGAGCGATTCCTCACCGCCCTTTGTGTGCTGATCTGATTGTCAGTCAGATTAAGCCACAGCTAGGAGAGGCAGTTGCAGGGGCTACTGTGCCTGGTCCTGTCACAAGAAAGAAGCCAAATGGAACATGGGTATTCTTGGCTCCGATTGGGAGCTTCTGAAAAAGTTCAAACTGGGTTTTAATCTCTGCGCAAACAACTGGATCCTAACTCCAGTTGGTGAAACTGCCAGCTCACGGTTGTGTATTCCAAATACATTTATATTAAAAATTGTTAAATCATTGGCTGCACTTTCCAAGTAACCTCCAAAGGTTATTAGACAATAAAGCTTCTATTTGGCAATTATTCTTATCTTTCCTCATGTGAGAGGTGTTCCTGCCTCTCTTGTTCTTCGAGCTATCAATAGGTTCACACCCATGAGATAAATGAAAAGCTTAGGCTTGTTATTAGGATTCACCAGATTATTCACAACAGCTAAAAATTTCAGGATACTGGACACTATTTGGTCTTTTGTTTTGCTTTTCAGATTTTAAGGTGCATGAGAATCACGTGAGAGTCTTGTGAAAATATAGATTCTTATTCAGGAGGTCTAGGGAAGACTCCAATGGTCTGCTTTTTTAACAAGCTCCCAGATGATGGTGATCCCACTGGTTCATGGACTAGACATTGAGTATTAAGGATCTAGACTTCATTCATACACTTGTCTGGAAAATGTTCAAAATCTTTAACATTATCTCTTCAGTCAGGGCTCTGTAGTCTTGCAGACTTGGACAAGATATTTAAAAACTTGATGATGAGCCCACTTTCCTTGTCTGGATCTCAGAGATTGTGCTTAAAAGTACTTAGAATTGTTCCTAGCCCAGAGTAGGCATTTAAATAAGTGGTACCATCTATCAACATCAGCATCTATGTGAGGACTGGGCAAACTCTGGCCCACAGCCAAATCTGTCCTGCCACCAGTTTTTAGAAATTGTTTTATCAGAACACAGCCACACTCATGCATACATTACCAGACGATCTGTGACTGCTTGTGCCCAACAATAGAAATTTTGAGAAGTTGCAACAGAGACTGTATGGAATACAAAGCCCAACATATTTACTACGGGGCCCTTCACAGGGGAGATCAAGTTCTGATCTATCTCATTTACTCAACAATAAGAATGTACTGAGCACCTATCGTATACCAGGTAGCAGACTGCACCCTTCATAAAAAGCTTCTTTCCCTGAAAAATCTCCTCATGGGATAAATATTGAATTAATTCCTGTGATAGCTCACACACTCTTAAGTCCAATCCCTCATCTTTGAAATCGAGATCATGACAGCAGCTCCTTCAGAGTGCTTGCAGTGTGAACTTACTGAGTTAATGTATGTTAAATTCTTAGAACAACGCCCAGAATGTGCTAAGGGTTCAATAAATATTAGCCATTATTAGCATTATGAGATAACCAACTTCTGTTTTCTGTGCGTGCACATACACACATAAAGGGAGCCTTCAAAAGGCATTGTCTCACAGTTAATAAGTGACAGAGCCAAGATTCAAAATTAGTTGTCTGACACCAGGACCCACAAAACAACCCTATACTGCAAATATCAGCAAGTTGATGGGCTTGCAATGAACATCTGAGGTATTCTTGCAAATGGCATGTACTACTCCAGTGCCAAGTATCAACCATCACACTCCATGAGTCAGCAAAAATTTTCCAGGCCTTTGGTTTGCCGGTAGCAGATGAATCAATCACACAGTTCTTTCGACATCTGCTCCTAGTAAAACAAACCAGAAAACTAAAGGTAGAGGATGGCCAAAGCTATTCAGTAGACTATGTGGCCCAAGGTGAGAAGCACAGACTTTGGGTTCTGATCCTAGTTGATGAACATACCTTTACCTCAAGCCTGGGCCTTACCTTGTGAACACAACTTAATGGCAGCTGTGCGGGTTATATATAAGGTTTTATGATGACAAGCTTCAAAGTCAAAGAGAATGGGATCGAAACCTCAGGCAAGTTCTCTCTTAGGATCCCAGTTCTTCTTCTGTACAATGAACTCCATGGCAGTGCCAACTTTGTAGAGTCATTGTGAGGATTAATTGACATAAGGGACATCACATGTGTCTTAGGGACAATACGACCATGTAAGCCCACAATAAGTGCCATTTATTATGATTTTCATGATCCCAGCACAGCCTTAGCCCTGTGGTAGGCCAGCACCAAATATTATCTCAATTCCCCTCTAATTTCCCTGTTGGAAACCTGGCTGGAGACATAGACAAGTTCTTCCATTTTGAATCAAGCCTTTAAATCTTTTTTTAAGCCTTTAAATCTTTTTAATGTATTTTTCCTTTAAGTTTGATTTTATGGCAAGAGAAAGTAGGTTTCCTCTAAGGGCCAATAAATTAAAAATATGTTGTTGCATGTAACACAAATGCTTGACTCACCTCTTCCCCCATTGACTTACTGACGTGAGCTAGGATTGAGAGGCAGGAATGAGGTCTCAGAGGATCTCTGGGGCTCCAGGAGGAAGTACCTCTCTTGCACTAAATGTAATGAGAATCCCTTTAGGATTAAAAGTAGGAGAGAGGTGTGGCCTGATTTTGCCTTTAGAGCAATCATTTTGGTTATATGCAGAGAACGGGCTGGAAGGGGTCCTTTGGAAGAAGGAAGACCACTGGGGAGCCTCCTACAGCTTCAGGGGAAGGAGTTGGTGGTGTGGACAAGAGTGGAGTGAGAGTCATGGCAACAGAGAAGCAGACAGATTCAGGGTATATCTTACAAGTCAGCTTTAATTTTTTAAACAAGAAGTTTTCTTAAACAATAAGATACTTGACTTGAAGGGGAAAACTATCTAGGATTCATTTCTTTTAGAGTAATTTATCCCCACTTAGAGACAGATCACCCTACATGTAACAGCAGTGTACAAGAAAGTTATAAGATGGTCTCTGGTCTTACAGTGATAAGTGAAAAACATTAAAATTCTCCAGTTGAACAAGGTATGCAAGGATTTTCATGTTGTTCTTTTTGTTAAACCAGGAGAACAAAACAACTTACTGGAATCTAAAGAGCTGAATGAGCATGCCATTAATGGAGAGAGGGGGTATTCTCACAGAATCAGCATTTTCCCTCAGCCCATCTCCATTTGATGTCAGTCAAAACATACCATTGGCCCTCTAGTTTTTTTTAAATGCAATATATTTGTGCACAGACACAGTTACTTTATGTCCAATAAAGGAAAGGGGAAGGGCAAAACAAAAGAATGGAAAAATTAAAGAGAGAACGAGACTCTTTCAGTGGCAGGATTCCTAATGTTTGCACCATTTCACCATTTCATCATGACTTTGATCTGGCCCATTACAAGATCTGTTAGCTCTAATCTTGACCTGAGTCAAGAGCATTAAAAAAAAAAGAAGAAGAAGACTGGCTTTCAATACTCAAGCATTGAAAATCACTGAACTGGCTTTCACTTCAAGCAGAAGTGGCCTACAATGAAAAGTACCTCTGAAGATATTTGTAGACACCAATGCACTCAAAATGCTTGGGTGCCACCAATGATGGGTGCTGATCAAGTCTCCAGGTTGTGTCTCCATTCTGGAAAGTTCCCATCTCTACAGACAGCATGATGAAGTAGAAAGAGCATGGGGGTGGCACCCATAGGGGCCTGTATTTTCACCTGAGAGCTCCTCACTTGTCAACTGAGGATCATGGTCCAGCTGCCTCTTCTCATCAGCATCAGTTACCACTACCTATGGGCCCAGCCCTGGCATTTCTGTCACCACACCTGTCCTTCAAATACACAGAGCCCTCTGGTTCTTGATTCTCCTGCATTTTCTCCGACAGCCCTTCCTGTCTTCACTTCCTTCCTGACCAGCACACACTCCATGGTCCACTACTTCAATTCTCTTGGCAATTTCAGTTTTCTTGCCCAGAAAGGCTAGCTTTGTCAGCAAACTCCAGCCCTAAGGCAGTCCAACTACTCACCTTTTCCATTGGGGCTCATTGATTCACTTATCCTTGCACTAAAATTTTGCTCAATGCCCAAAGTATTCAGTCATCATATAAAGTAATAGTTTGTTCTGTTTTTGTTTTTGTTTTTTTAAACATTTTTATTTATTTATGATAGTCACAGAGAGAGAGAGGCAGAGACATAGGCAGAGGGAGAAGCAGGCTCCATGCACCGAGAGCCCCACGTGGGATTCGATCCGGGGTCTCCAGGATCGCGCCCTGGGCCAAAGGCCGGCGCCAAACCGCTGCACCACCCAGGGATCCCTGTTCTGTTTTTGAAATCCATGATCATCTGCTCTTGAGGACCTCATGGCTGAGCCATAAAATGCTAAGTTTGTTGAAAAAAGTAAGCACAGGACACTTTGGATGCATGGAGAAGAGTATCCTAACTCAGTCTGGAGTAAAACGAGATTAGGAAAAGCTGTTGGAGGAGATATCTCAGATGAGTCAAAGAATAGTGAAAAGGAAGTAGACAGATAAAGTGGAGGGGGTGACATTCCAGGCAGAGTAGATAGCCTAAGCAAAGGCTGGGAAGTGAGAACAGCATAGCAGGTGTGGGATGTGAAAAAGCAAGTCCATGTTGCTGAAGCGTAAAGTCCATGGCATGGAAGGGTGATAATATTTCCAAACAAAAACTCAGGATATATGGCCCCACTGAAGTGTAATGTTGCAAATCAGGAATGTCTCAGAAAATGCCAGGGATGATGTCACCAATATACTAGGTAGTTAGGGTACAATCTACTGCTTCTTCTATATACTCCTGTCCCTACACACCCTTTGACTCTTTGCTCAAAACCACCAGAAAACAAAACTCACCATGCAAGATTTTTAGAGACCCTCTCATGTTTACCCAAGTAGTATTTATAACCATGAAAAATAAAAAATAATCTCATCATCCAACAATAGGAGAGTGGTTAAATCAATTGTGGTGCATTCAAATACACTATGCCATCATATTAGACTTTATTTAACAATAACAATACGAGGGATCCCTGGGTGGCGCAGCGGTTTGGCGCCTGCCTTTGGCCCAGGGCGCGATCCTGGAGACCCAGGATCGAATCCCACGTTGGGCTCCCGGTGCATGGAGCCTGCTTCTCCCTCTGCCTGTGTCTCAGCCTCTCTCCTCTCTCTGTGTGACTATCATAAATAAATAAAAATTTAAAAAAAAAAACAATAATAATACGAGAAAATCTTTCAACCTAAAATAATTTTAGGTAAAGCAAGAGTGATTTCTATTTCTTTAAAAAATAAGTCTTCATATATCTGGTAATGCAATATGGCATCATCATAGAACAAATAAATAGAAATAGTTTCTCTATTGTTTCTGGTCCTATTCCAATACATAGACTGATTGATATATCCCCAATGCAAATTTATCCAGCCTGCCTAAAACTCTGCAGTCTAAATACGTTTATCACAGAGCCCAAAGGCCAATATCATCAGGCCCCTTTTCAACTCCTGCTCCTACTTGCCATCTCTCACCTTCAAGCCTTTGCACATTCCATTCCTTTTCCTGAAATACTCTTCTCTACCTCCTTTGCCTGCTTGACTAGTTCTGCCCATCCTTCAAGATGCAATTTAGATGTTACTGACTGTAGGTAGCCCTCCTGACCACCACCACATCCAATACCCCTCCTGTGTCCTCCCATCAGACCCTGTGCTTTCCGCAAAGCACTTTTCACATTGTATAGTTGTTGTTGGCTTACTAATTTCTATGCTCCACTGGAACGTAAACAGCATGGTGGCCAAAACCATGTCTGCCTTGCACATAAGAAAAAGGTCTGTATTAGTTATCTATTTCTGTGGTTCAAATTACCCCAAAGTGTGGTAGCCTAAAACAACATTTATCATCTCACACATTTTCTGAGCATTAGGAAACCAGGAGTATGTTAACTGTACAATTCTAACTCGGAGTCTTTCCTAAGGTTATAATCCAGATGTTGGTGTGGACTGCTGTCATCTGAAGGCTTGACCAGGGCTGGAGGATCCACTTCCAAGACGGTTCATTCACATAGCTGTTGACAGAAGGCCTCAGATTTTCCACATGCATGTCTTCATTAGGTTGCTTGAGTCTTCATGACAAGGCAGCTAGCTTCCCCTGGGAGAGCAAATTAAGAGAAAAAGCAGGGACATAACAGAGAATTCACATCTGCTTCAATCCTCATTTTACATATAAGAAAACACAGAGAAGTCAGGTAATGTGTCTGGGATCAGAGGCAAGATTTGAACCAGGCAGCCTGGCTCCAGAACTCTTGCTCTTAATCATTATGCCATACTGGCTCTCTAGGCAAATTAGTACATATTTGCTGGATCAAAGAAACTGTCTGCCAGGAGCCCTGTAATATATGCTTCCCTACATTAGTTCATTTGGTTTCATTCTTACTATGTATCAAGCACTGTGCCAGACAATTCAGGAGACAATTCAGTCATGAACACATCACCTCTAAGAAAAGTCCCAAGATTCCAGAGCATCCATAGCTCAGAAGGAGGAGAGTAACTGAAGTCCTTTTGTCTCAGAAAGCTGTTCTCATTATTTAACTCTATGGAAAGGGCCAGGTTTCTCAAGGAAGATCATCTGAGCGAAGCTACCTCAGGCCAGCTGCCCAGCATCACCACTGCTGACTAAGGCAGCCTGCTTACCCCTTACCACCTCCACCCCAGGAGATGAGGCTGGAACCTGGGTGTACAGGGTGAGGCTGACAGCTGCAGTTTGGACCTGATGATTTCACTGAAGAACCATTCTACAGCTGCCTTCCCCAGGCCATAAGAAATCTTGGAGTGAGACTGCCCAGCAGTGAAATCACCACCATGGTGCCACACACAATGGCACCCTTATAGGATGTAGCTTGTGATCTCATGGGTACAGAAATGCTAAGCCAGAATTAGCATGCTGGCTAGCCCAGCCCAGCCCCACTCAGGTGCACTCAATACAGCCTTCAATGCCCATGAGCTGGTATTAATATTCTCTTCTAAGTCCAAGCTTGGAATGAACTAAAAGAAACCAAAAATATTCTCTGTAGAATTTTTCAACGTTCTCCTTGGGTTTAATAACACAAGAGAACTTGAATGTTCATCCACTGAATTACTATTTTCCATACTTTGAATAAAAGGGTTACTCATATTCTAATGCACCATACATGCTAAGGGACAATTATTTATTCCTTCATAAAAGATTTCCTCCACCTTATACAGTAAAGATTTAGACACAAATGGTGCAGCAAGATGACATGAATTATGTCAGTGTGAAAGAAGAGGAATCAAGATTAAAACATTACATTGAGCCAGGAATGAGGCAAATTCAGAAATTACATAATGTGAAATCCTTTACACTTGATATGGATGGTTATACTTAGGCTCTGATATTTCTAGCAGCCAAAGGGAAAAAGGAAACCTAATCAAATATACAAACCACAGTGTTCAAAACATTTTTTACCAGTATATTTTACTTCAATAGATTGTTTTTGTTTACAAATAATAATGTTCATGAGATTAAAACCAGCCAGTTGCTCCAGAAAAACAAAGCTACCAGAAATAAATTCATTCCCAGATTTATCATAAAGAAAATATTAAATGAGGTAGTAAATAATATTCTTATGGAAAATCTTTTGGTGCAGGCCAACAGTATTACTCTAAAAATCAGGGATTGGCAAACTATAAGCTGTGAGCCAAACCTAGCCCTCAGCCTGGTTTTGTAAAATAAAGTTTTATTGGAACACAGCTGTGCTAATGGTTAGGATATTGTCTATAGCTGCTTCTGAACTACCAAGGCAGAGTTTAACTGTTGTAACAGATTTTACAAAGCCAACACACCCTAAGGTGACCCCATGCCCCATGAGTTATAACCTTGTATAATACCTTCTCCTTGAATCTGGGGGGAGCCCATGGTTTGTTTCTGATCAGAGATTATGGCAAAGGTGCTGGGACATCACTCCCTCAACTACATTTTAAGACTATTTTAGCAGAGTGGGAGATTCTCCTACCAGCCTTGAAGAGGCAAGTTGCAACGATGTGAGCTGCCTATGAAGAGGGCCACATGGCAGGGTGCTACAGGTGGTCTTGGGACCTGAGGCCTCAGTCCTATGGCTACAAAGAACTTATTTCTGCCAACAACCATGTGAACTAGTTTCCAAGTTGAGATTCCAGATGAGGATGCAGCCCACTCACAGACTTGGCTATAGCTTTATGAGAACAGAAGATCCAGCTACGTCATGCCCTGCTCAACTGGCGGGATGGTAAATGCATGTTGTCTAAAGCTGCTAAGTTTGTGACAAACTGTTCCTCAGCATAAAAAAATTAATATATGATAGAGCTCACACAATCTGAAATATGTATCTTCTGGCCCTTTACAGGAGCATTTTGCTAATCCTTACACTAAAGCACAATTCCGGGGAGGGTGGGGGAGGAAATTATCTACTGTAAAGTGTATGGAGTTTTCAAAACACATATATTGAGAGAAGTGTCTAGAAGCCCTACATGGGGCTGGCATCGCCAGAGTCCTTGAAATTGACACATGGTACCACTTAGCAGGGCCCAGGAAGGCAACCAAATCAAGTAGAGCTCTTTGGTGGCAAGCAACAGAAGTTGGCTGTGGCTAGTATATACAGGAAAGGGGTTTATCTGAAGTTTATCAGACAATTCACAGAATCAAAGGAAACACTGGTGATTTGTTCTCAGAAAAGGGCAGGCGCCAGTATAGTTGTTGGGGTCTAAGCAGCAGAAATGGCTCAGAGCCTCAGCAGGCCTCTGCTACTGGCATTAGTGCACCCCAACTGTTAAGTTTTTTACATCACTGAGTTCAAAGTTCAAAGTTCCGGGAGACAGAGGATCTGATCTGAGTGGCTGGGGAGGGGCAGGCACTTTGATTTAACTCATTTTGACTGCACAACAGCAGGGAGGGATGATTCCCCTGCTGGGACTCAGAATGCTCAAACTAGAAATGGGGGAGAGGATGTTGAACAGCCAGAGGTGGCCACAGCTCCTGCCTGGCTTCCAGTACCTTCCAGTACCTCCCTGGTACCCACCCTGCCACCTGTGCATCTCCTGGGAAAGTCCTCACCACCTATGTCCCTCACAGTGACATCCACCTGCCTGGAGTATAAGCTGCATGGGGCAGAAACGATGCTTGCCTTGTTCCCCATGGTAACAGCAGTGCCTAGCAGGTGCCCAGCACATAGTGGGTGCTCAAAAGAGGTGGCAAGTGGATGAACGAAGAAATGAATGAATGAATGTCCAGATGCACTAATCTCTGAGCCACTCCATAAAATCCCTACCTGGAAAGATCTATATCATTCCTCCACTCCCTTCCCTCCCCTCTGCAAGAAATGAGAAGTGCCTTGCTTGCCTCTCTTCATTAGCTGTTTCTCAGCAGACCCCCCTCTCCCAAGCTGCAGAGTTGTCCAGCAGACCCACTCTTTCCACAACTAGCCTCTGGTAAGTGCTCTCAGGAAAATAAAATTCCATGGTACAGACATTGCCGTGTTGTTCTCCTCCCTGTAAAGCAGTTTGTGAAATGCTAGAACACTGTTGCAGTCATTTTTGCTGCCTCAAATATTGGATGATGGCTTGAACTAGGGGATGGGAGGATGGATGAAGAGAGAATTGCTGCTACAAGGAGCTACTTTGGGCACTAGGTGCTTCTTAATCCTCCAGAAGGTCAGGAATCTTAAGCTGGCTAACACTGAACAGAGATAGCCTTGCTCAGTGAGAAACCAGGCCTCAGATAGAGGCACGGAAAGTATTGCCAAACTCTACTCCATGATTCCGTCATTCTTGCACGCATTCATTCATCGTACATTCATTTAACACTTAGTATCTGCTCTGCAGAATTCTAAAGTGCTGGCAAACAACAGTGAAGCAGCTACTTATGGTCTTTGCTCACGGAGCTACAAGTCCACGGCAAGTACACACCAGCAGCCACTTACAGCTTCAGGAGCACAGGAGCAAGGAATTTGGCTGGACTCGGGACCCCAGGGAAAGCTTCCTGGAAGATGCGACACCAAAGCTTAGACCTAGAGGAAGAGAGTCTGAGTAAGCACAGACACTCCATATTCACAATAAACTAATGCAGGATAGGATTTCGACGGCCAACACACAGGCCTCGCACGCTGCCACTCCCCTTTCCTGCACCTGGGGCACACTCGGTACAGCAATCACAGCGCTCTGCCACCGAGCCAAGACCTGGCCTCAGAATCCTTTTTAACACAGAACTCCACCCAGGCAGCCCCTACCAATCACTCAGAAATGGCACAGGAGAGCCAACCCCTAGGAGCCTTCTCTTGCTGTAGGGGAGAGAGGGCTGGAACCAGGGTCAAAGGGTCAAGACTGTAGGTGAACCTTGGGAAGCTGTGGCCCAGGGAAGCTACACCAGTGGGCTCCTCTGTGGAGCCAAGAGAGGAGAAGATGAGGTGGAGGGGGAGTCTGCTGCCAGGCATACAGGGTTCAACATTGGTGCCTAAGGGTGAGGAGAGACAGAGATGAGAGAAGAGTAATGAGACCAGATGACTGTCAGGATGTTGGGCAATGTGTGAGGGCTCAGCCATAAGGCTGCAATCAGGAGAAAGCCCGCGAGTTCTGCCATTATGCTAGGCTGCCACAGCAGCAGCTCTGGGAGAGGCTGTGGGTTGGTCCCACCGCATAAAGAAACCACGCCAAATCAGACTTCCTGCTCTGCCACAAGTCAGCGGTGTGGTCCTGAGCAAGTTAATTCCCCTGTCTGAGTCTCAGGGTCCTCACCCATATAATAATAGCAACTGATCTCATCAGGCTGCTCTAAGCACCAATCGAGACAAGATTTTAACTGTGATGTACTATACAAATAGGGTCACGATCATTTACTAGCTGTGGAACTTTGGTAAAGTTCCTTAACCTCTCAACACCTCCATTAATTTGTCTTCAGAGTAGCAGTGAAAATACTCACTGACACTTATATTGGACTTTCTATGTGTCAAGTGTCCAGGCATTTTTCTGAGGAGTTTCATGACTTAATTCATTTAGTCCTTACAACAACTCTCTGAAGTGGATGCTTTTATTATCCATAGGGACCGGAGGCACAGAGAGGGTAAGCAACTTGCTCAAGGTCACATAGATGTACATGGGCAAAGTCAGGACTCACATACAGGACTTGGGGCTCCAGGGCCTGCATTTACAACCATCCTATGGCATTTGTAGGGTCACCCTGCAGGTCAAATGGATTAATACACAGAAAGAACTTGTAAGCATGTCTGATACATGGAGAGCTCTCAGTGATGGTAGCTGTTATTAGTATTACTAACTGGAAAGTAAAAGACATCCTTTATTTTGGGGACAAGTTGTCATCAGGGGCTTTTGGCAGAGTTTCTGGAGATGAGGTATTTTAGGAAGTTGGAGGCATTGGAGGAAGGGAAAGCAAGGTGAGGCTGGTCTTCCAGGGAAAATGTCATCTTCCTCAGCAGGAAGAGGGGAAATTGGGATCCGCCACTCATTCTTAAAATAAGGGTCAAGGTTTAGCAGATTAGTTCTGACCTCACCAGTACATTAAAATCCCCTCAGGTGGATTTTTTTTTTTTAATACTGAAGCTCAGATCCCATGCCTGACTTATTGAATCTCTGGCCCTGGGCTCAAGTATGGACATATTTTTTTTCAAGCAATTATAATGTGCAGTAATGTACAGATTGAGAAGGACAGTTATTTCAAAGTGCTTGAGGTCCAGAGTCTGAGCCTCATCTCATCTCTGTCTACACCAAGACAATCCACAATAAGGCCAAAATCAAGATCCAAATAGCAAAAATCCAACATCATTGTGACCATTGGCACAGAATGAAAAGACACACTAACCACGCATCTATCTCTTCCATTAACAGAACCATGTGCTAAAATGAAAGACAAGAGACAAAGATAAAGATGCCTCAGATGCTCTAGAATGCACTAGAATGTACTAGAAGTCACAATGCACCAGAAAGATGCACCAGAACAGATTTAAGTCTTCCCAGTGTGTGGCAGCATAGTAGCTTCTCTACATTCCTTCCCTACACCTTCCCTCCCTGCTCCAAACTGAAGCTGTTCTCTAAACCAGCAGGTGATGCCCACTTCCTAATTTCTAGCCACCACCTCAACGGGGGTGGCAAAGTCCCAACAGCCCAACAAGGATATAGCCAACCATTAAGATGGGCTTTTGTTTCCATGTATGGGCCCCCATCCTTGAGAGTAGGATGGGGGAAGAGAAGCTAGCATTAACCAAGTAAGGAGATGGACTCTGAGCACCAGATGACAGGGGTAGAGCCTGACCCAACTCCCCTGGGGCCTTATTTTCCATAGATTTTCATTCGTCCCAATATTTCCTATCATAAGACAGGTTTCCAACCTCATGGTAAGAATATCAGCATCCTGGAGCTCCATGATCCATGACCAGTTCTCTTTAGGGTCGAATTTGCTCTCTATCTCAGCTCCCATTGCTTGAGTACTTACACCCTTTCAGGGGCTTTTGTGAGTCTCTTTCAGAAGCCACTTTAAGCGTTTCGAGTAGAAAGCAAATTAAAGCAGAGAACTGGTTTTGAAGGTGTTGGAAAGCTGGAAGAGTAAAGGGGAGCAGAGATTTGTTACTTAGGAATCAGAAAGCTGCTGCTCATCCTGGACTGGAGTCACAATCCCACCAACGCTACTGCAGCGGCCAGCAATGCCAGCGGAGTCACCACTGTCCACAGTCAGTGGCCTCAGAAGCCCGCTGTGGCTGCTGGAGGCCCCTCTGGGGGCAGACAACGTGTTTCTCCCACCTCTAGCTTCCCCCCAACAGGTCCTTTGGCAAGGCCCCACCAGGAAGCCACTGGTGGCAAGGGACTCCCAGAAAAGGGACTCACTGGGTTCCAATGCTAATAGGTCGAAGAGGGTGTAGAAGGATTCTCCGGAAGCAGAGCACCAATAGATACTGCCTGCGGAGATACCATCATTACAGCCGTTTACAGATGAGGAAACTGAGACTGAGTTGACACAACTGATAGGCGGCAAAAGCAGGATTCAAACTCAGTTCTACCACGGCTTTAGCCCCTGTGCTGTCCTGCTTCTAGACAAGTCACATCTCCATAAGGAATGAAGAGTTTCTGGGCAGTCACTGGACAGTGCGTTTCTCAGAGGCAGGACTTGTGCCCTCCACACTTCGTCAGTTAGCACTTGCTCCATAACAAACAACTGCAAAACTCAGACGCTCAAAGCATAAAGTTTTATTTTTGCTCATGCGTGAGCAAAAATATTTAGGTGAGCTGAGTGGCCCCGTGGCTCCTGATCGGCCTTCGTCCCGGGAAGGTGGCCAGCTGTGGAGAGGGAAGGCCGCGCCCTGGCTCCACTTCCTCGTGTGTTTTGGAATCAGCTGCTGTCATCTGGTCTGGAACGGCTTTAACTTGGACAAATGAGCTCTTCTCCACTATGACACTAGGCCAAGCGTGTTCGCATGGCAAGAGCAGGGTTCTAAGAAAGAGGACAGACCGAGATAGTCATTTCACAAAGGGCACTGGCACGGGGAGGTCATACTCGGAGCCATGGTAGGCCTCGCTCCCCCCCCCAGCACACCCCGCACCTGGAGCCCCTCAGGGGGCTGCACCCCCCAGGACCTGCCAGGCTCTTGGCTAGTGAGGACAGAGACCTTGCCCACGTTCCCCACTGTTCTCTCTCTAACAGAGGCTCATGGGGAGGCTGGATGTCGGAATATGTTCATCCATGAAGCAAACAGCTAACGGGAAGGAAAGTGCGCCGCCCGCCCCTGCAGCCTCCCCCTCCTGGGACCGGCTCCCTGAGCACCAGGTGCAGAAGGTGGTCAGCAGCTGCTTCTGCCCCATGGTGATTCCAAAAATTCCTCAAAGGTAGTATCACCACGGCCTCCGGGATTGGACTCTCCCCACCCTCCAGGAAGGAGAGAGAGTTTCTCACCACATGCCCCCACTTTGTTGCTGGAGTGGTAATGTTTGGGGAGAGCAGAGCAGGGCAGACAGAGCACGTCACCTTTCTTTCCATGACATAGAGCGTCTAAGAATGTGCAGTTGCCCCAGCCGGGGGTGACGATGGCTGACACCATCTCAACCCTCGGCAATCGCTGCTCAGCCGGCTTGCTGCTGAGGTGGCAGGGGGCTCCTGCGGGCACAGGCAGCAGAGGCCCCCAGCTCCCTCCACCGTGGATGCGGGGCAGCTGCCTATCTGCAGACAGAGAAATACCTGCCACACAGTCTCTGAACACACACGCACATGCACACGCACATGCACACACACATGCACACAGACACACATATGCACATCCTGAAATCGGCACATCTGCAGGGCATCCGACCTCCCCCTTCCGTGTACTTTCTTGATCTCAGCCCACACCCCTGCAGTCAGGTGACTCTGGTGAGGGCCCAGCCCAAAGAACCGGCATCCGATGCTGAGTTCCTGCATCTTGATTTCTGGTTTTGCATGACTCCGCACCATCCACACCCAGCTCTGTTTCACTCCCTGGAGTGGATGCTTCTCCCGGCTCCCCTCTGGACCCAGATCTCAGTCCCCTGTCACCCCAACCAGAACTTTGTCACTGAGACTGTTTTAGTTTCTACCAGCCACTCCATCCTCAGCCAGCACACCCCCAGGACCTCCCATCTAGAAGACAATAAAAAATTCACTAATGTGGCCTTCTTAGGGGGCATTTGCACAGTAAAAGACAGAGCCTTCCTCTGGACAGGATTGTCTCTGTGGGGACTCAGGGTAGTTTTCAGAGAGATGAAGATGTCTTGTATTTCAGTTATGGTGGTTACCCAAGTATAAGCAGTTGTCATAACTCATTACCCTGTAGGTCCAAAAAGGGATAAATTTTACTATATATATTATATATCTTAATATATGTGGCTGTGTCTATATCTATCTCTGCCCATCTGTCTATATGCTATTGGTTGGGTTTTCTCTGGAAAACCCTGACTAATACACCAACCTGAGGGATGGGGAGGGAGGAAACAGGACACCAAAAATGCCGCTTCGAGCCCGAGATGCTCAGAATAAATGCAGGATCCTGGGAGAAGAGGGTAGAACAGAGAAGAGAAATAAAACTCTAGAAGAGGGGGCTCCAGACACCCAAGCTTCAAAGAGAGATGCAGCATTACCTAAAAAGCCATATGGGAGGAAGAAGAAATGTCTGTGTCTTCTTCTGGATTCCCAAGCAGTTATGATCCCTGTGCTCTGGTGCTGGTGAGACCTTTGCAGCCAGGGTTGAGGGTGATAACAAGGCTGTTGCTTAACCAAAGGGGAGATAAGTCATGGTGGAGTTTTTCATTGTCACAGCAAAGGAGAAGAGAGGATTGAGCAGGGCAATCTTTCTGCCGCTACCCAAACCCTAATTCTAAATAGGCACAGTCCTGGCTGCTGGCCTCAAGTATTCGTAACAGACAGCCCCTAGCAAGTGGCTCTCTCAACTTCCAGCCCTGCTCCTTCAAGGACAGCAGAGTCTGGGGGAGGAACTTCTGTCCCAGAGAAAAATGATTGAGTTGTTTGCAAACTCATCCCTGGGATCCATTTCCTCCAGAGAGTGAGAACAATCGAAAGGTACAAGGTCAAGAAGGAGAGGGAAGGGAGTGGTGGGGTGGAGCAGGCTGACACGACCCACCCAGGCCAGAAGACCACAGGGCTGAGATCAGCACTTCTCTGCAGAGCACCAGAAGGGTACGTATTTGCACCTCTGCATACCCTTCCCCTCACAAATGCTTCCCATGCTTCTGACAGCCAATTTCTCTCCATCTGTCATTGCAAATCTCCACGGCCTGTAAACACTTAGTGAAAAGAAGCCTAAGGTGAAGGCCAGAACTCTGGCAGAAGCCCTACAGAAATAGAGGCAAGGGTTTCCCCCTCATAGTACATTAATTCTTGCAGTTTTATAAAATTTAGCAGCTATGTATTTTATAAAACATACAGCAAACACAGGAGAAAGCATACGTTTTGTCAAATACATAGTTGCCAAATTGCTGGGGTGGCCGAAATTCACTCCAGGTGACAAACCCATGGGAAATCCATGCCTCTGTCTGCCAGAGGGCATGCAAAAGGACATTCCTGGCAGCACTATTTGTTGTACGCCCCCCAAACTGGAAACAACACAGCTGTCTATCAATAGCACAAGGGGTTGATAAATTGCAGCATATTCAGACAATAGATTACAATACAGCAATGAAAAATAACGGTTACAACCTGCATGACATGGATAAACCTCACGCGCACATGGTGACAAAAGAAGCCAGACATAAGAGTATATGCTCACAATTTCATTTATATAAAGCTCAGAAACAGGTATAATCAATTGCTGATGATAAAAGTGCAAGTGGTAGTTGCCTTTGGGGAGTGACCAGAAGGAGGAGAAGAGAGACACTTCAGGATATTCATATGGTTCTGTTTCTTGATTTGGGTGCTGCTGACATCAAAGTATTTCTTTGTAATAATTCATCAACCTGTACATTTTTGTTTCTTTGGGGGGTTTTGTATTATATTCTGCTATTGATTATAGGCTTCTATTACAATTGAAAACGTTAGACTCAACAAACTGGTTCTGAGGTACTCATAGTTCGAGTCAAAACAAGAAGCATATGAATTTAACTTGGAGAAGATTTCCTATTCAAAGAGATGTCAGGATTTTTTTTAAGTTTTTATTTAAATTTCAGTTAGCATATAGTGTAATACTAGTTTCACATCAACCTATACATTTTAAGTTTGTATACTTTTTGTGTATATTATATTTTAATAATAAATGCATATGACATATGCATCTATATAAATATATACATGTATATATGTGTGTGTATATATATACACATATATATATAAATATAAATAGAGAGAGCGCCCATGCAAATGTGCCAGGAACTAGGGATTTGACACTTTAAAAATTGCACAATCCATGACCGTGTGGAATTTAGGAGCCGGTGGAGGGAAAGACATTAAGCAAATAATCCCCCAAAGGAATAAAGAATAACAAATTGTGCTAAGTGCTATAAAAGGAAAGCAGGAAGACTCTAACAGGAGGTCTGATTTAGACCTAGCATCTGAGAAGGCTTCTGTGGGGAAGTGAGGCTTCAGCCGACACCTGCGGAGTGGATAGAAGTCAGCCCATAAGCCTTCAGGCAGAGGGAGAGGACAACAAATGTTCTGTGCAAGATGGGCTTGGCCCTTGGGAGGGACCCACCGATGGCGGCAGAGGGGACAGCAGGTGAGAAGCACAGGTGCACGAGACCAGAAACGTGGCATATGGGGGAAATTTCACGGGACCATGTGAAGGGTTTTGGATTTATTCTGAGAGCAGTGGGAAGCCACTGGATCCTTTTACATGGACGGACACACAATCCAATTTGTGTTAGTGGTACCTGCCATTGTTGTATAACGAAGATCGCAAAGAGGCAAAAGAGCACAAGGGAGACCAGCTAAAAGGCAGCTACAACAGACATGGACTACTGGACTGCGATAGTGGGCTATTGATTCCACTCACTGAAATTGCAATCTAACAGCAGCTCTGTGAAAAACTAAAAGAAACATGACATAAAGTGTAAGCAAAACCAGTAACAACAAATAAAACCTTTAGTGGCTGACAATTATCCTTGTGTTTTTATCCATGACATTTATCCACATGCTTCAGCACCCCTTACTTCAAGGAGATCACATTCAAAATTAGCCCCTAAGGCTACTCTTTCAATATTTTTCTGAATCACGTTTGGCCAGGAGCAGTCGGGCACAGCATGGGAGCATATCAGGGATGATGTGCAGCATATCCTAATAACTAACACCAATGGAGCACTTGCCATTTGCCAAACATCCTTTTTTAGTGTTTATGTTGATGGTTTGTTTAATCCTCATGACAACTGTCTTAGGTGGACACTGTTTTTTCAACTGTTAGGATGAGGGCATGGAAGCAGAGAGAGGTGCCCCCCAATTCCCTAGCTATTGAAAGGCACGCAGTGCATTTTAACAATAGGCTGAAGTTCCTCCCAGGATCAAATCTTTGATCTTGACCTTTTTAGAACCTTTGACTAACAGTAATTTCCAGGCATATCAAAGAATGCTGGAGTTTGTTTGCACTTCCGATTTGGTTAAATTAATTGTCTTGTTTATTCCTTCATTGAAGTATCTGTTCCTGGAAGTCAAAGAGCTTCTATTGAAAGTCAGCTGGAAGCTTTGACAGCTAGGCACTGGGTGTTTGGTGTTCTTCATGATACGTGAGTCAGCTACACCAGCCACTGCTGGCTTCGAAAGTCAATGTGGAATTCCAAAACATGTGGCAATTTCAACTGCATTAATGGCATTTCCTGAGATATGATGAAAACTATGAATTGAGCAAGTTCTTATTTCGATGTTTAAGCCTAGTAAAACTTTTTCAAAGAAGCTTCCATGAGGGAGACGTTAAATCGTAGTCAACTCTCTAAGATGCTACCAAATTAAATAACTCAACTGAAGTGACAATCAGTGAAACAGGCAGCTTTCACTGTGTGCTGGAGATAATTGCCTGCTATAGCTGCTGCTGGTGCTGAGCAGGTGACAAGTTTCTTTTGACATCTATTGTAAGATGCATTCCCTTTTCATAAGAACATAAAACATGTGAAATATTGAATTTCAGATTGAGAGAAATAGGGCATTTTGGGACTAGCATCTTCCTTTTTTTCTAGGCAAGGAGTCCATTTCCCACCTGGCAGGACCCTGCCCCCTTCACCCTTCTAGACTGGTTTTCTTGCATCCTATCCTAGACTTCCAAACATGCTCTCCTACTCCAGTTACCCTCATGTCCCTCTAACCCAAATACATCAACTGTAAGGTAAACACATTCTAAATATCTTCTGAAGGCTGTGTAAGGGAGTGGCCTCTGGTATGAAGTAGCATTGCCTTATATTTTATTGTCACCATTCATTAGCTTTATGAGTACATTACTCTGCGTTCAGTTTCTCCTCCCAAAAAAATGAAGGTAATAGTACTTTCCTTTAGCTATTACTTCATTAAATAGTACTTAGATTTAGCCAAGGATATTAGCTGCTGTTATTACTATTACAGTTAATCAATTAATACCGATATTAATATCACAGTAGTAAATCTCTTATCTCTTATTAAGCAAGGCCCTTAGTTAATTGATTCAATTAAAAAGTGAAATTGAGTGAGAAATTCATAATAGTTAAAAAAATATTCAGGGTGTCTAGGTGGCTCAGCGGTTGAGCGTCTTGCCTTTGACTCAGGGTGTGATCCCAGGGTCCTGGGATCGAGTCCTGCATCAGCTTCCCTGTGCAGAGCCTGCTTCTCCTTCTGCCTATGTCTCTACCTCTCTCTCTCTTTCATGAATAAATAAATAAAATCTTTTAAAAAATAAAACAGGAAACATACTTAACAATGGAATATCAAGTGTCTACCTGAGATCAAGAGTGAGACAAGAGTATCCACTACCAGCATTTTAGTCAGTGTTATACTGGAAGTCATGGAAAAATAATTAATTAATTAATTAAAATAATAATTTCCTATTAAAATAGGAAAAAATAAGTGAAAATTATATGGATTGAAAAGAAAAGAAAAAATATTGCCCTAGTGACAGATAATATGATTGTGTACTTAGAAAAGCCAAAAGATTTTTCAGACAATTGAATCACCAAGGGAAGCTAGTAAGAGTTAAGCAGATCTAACATCCATATATTTTAAAAATAATATTGGGATACATTATTAATAAATAGTTATAAAAGAAAAAAATTTTTAAAAGATTTTTATTTATTTATTCATGAGAGACAGAGAGAGAGAGAGAGAAAGAGAGGTAGAGACACAGGCAGAGGGAGAAGCAGGCTCCATGAAGGGAGCCCGATGTGGGACTCGATCCCAGGACTCCAGGATCACGCCCTGGAGCGAAGTCAGGCACTAAACCGCTGAGCCACCTAGGGATCCCTAAAAGAAAATTTTTTTAAATTTATTTTTTATTGGTGTTCAATTTACTAACATACAGAATAACCCCCAGTGCCCGTCACCCATTCACTCCCACCCCCGCCCTTCTCCCCTTCCACCACCCCTAGTTCGTTTCCCAGAGTTAGCAGTCTTTACGTTCTGTCTCCCTTTCTGCTATTTCCCACACATTTCTTCTCCCTTCCCTTATATTCCCTTTCACTATTATTTATATTCCCCAAATGAATGAGAACATATAATGTTTGTCCTTCTCCAACTGACTTACTTCACTCAGCATAATACCCTCCAGTTCCATCCACGTTGAAGCAAATGGTGGGTATTCATCATTTCTAATGGCTGAGTAATATTCCATTGTATACATAAACCACATCTTCTTTATCCATTCATCTTTCGTTGGACACTGAGGCTCCTTCCACAGTTTGGCTATCGTGGCCATGCAAGATACATCCACGAAGGCAAAAGAAACAAAAGCAAAAATGAACTATTGGGACTTCATCAAGATAAGAAGCTTTTGCACAGCAAAGTATACAGTCAACAAAACTCAAAGACAACCTACAGAATGGGAGAAGATATTTGCAAATGACATATCAGATAAAGGGCTAGTTTCCAAGATCTATAAAGAACTTATTAAACTCAACACCAAAGAAACAAACAATCCAATCATGAAATGGGCAAAAGACATGAACAGAAACCTAAAAGAAAATTTTAAAGCTACTTAATACAATAATTTTAAAAATACCAACTACTTAAAATTAAAACAAAATCTGTGTGACTTTTACACTAAAAACTGGAAACCCTTCCTGAGAGAAAGTTTACAAGACCTAAATAACTTGAAGGATCTGCTATGTTGTTATGGAGAAGACTCGATAGTTTAAAATTGTCAGTTATTCCCAAATGGATCTATAAATTCAATGATATTCCCAGTAGAAGGCAATCTGTGTGTGTGTGTGTGTGAGAGAGAGAGAGAGAGAGAGAGAGAATTGACCTGCTGTTCTAACATTTTTTTTTGTTCTAACATTTATATGAGAAAGACCAAGAATAGCCAAAATAGCGTTGAAAAATAAGAAAAAAAAATTGGAGGACTTACATTACCAGCTATCAAACCTTATTCTAAAGCTTCAGTGATAAAGATAGTGTGGCATTGGTGAAAAGATAGGCAAATAAATGCACAGATTTGAACAGAGATTCCAAAAATGAAGATGAAAATGCATTAGGGAATAAAGGATGGTCTTTTTAATAAATAGGGCTTGCTCATCGCATATCCATATTAAAAATAATAATAAAGGAAGCATCCTCACCCTACTTCACACTACACACAAAAATCAATTCCAGATGTGTTATAGATCTAAATATGAAAGGTAAAATGATAAAGCTTTTAGGAGCTAACCTCAGAGAATATTCTTATGATTATAAACAGAACCATAAGGGCAAAGATGACTAATTGTACCATGATAATATCAAGAATGTCTGTTTTTCAAAGACAGTCCTGAGAAAATGAAGACAGGCTGCAGAGTGGAAGAAGATATTTGTGATACATACATTCATTCAATGGAGGACTCAAACTCAGAATATACAAAAAAAAAAAAAAAGTCTATAAATTTCTAAGAAAAAATGTTGACATTCCAAGAGGAAAAGAGAAACATGACTTGAATAGCTACTTCATTAAAAAGAATATTCAAAAGGCCAATAACCATTTGAAAATGTGCCCGTCTTCATGGAAATGCAAATTAATGCCTCAATGAGACACTGAGCACTGGGATCTTGGTTTCCAAATATGACTTTCTGATAGAAGGGATCATAGCTCCTTGGAGAAATGGATAATTCTAAGGTGGGGCAGGAAAATACAATATGACCCAAGAATGCCTTATTAAGTAAAGTAAAACAGTGCTTAAAAAACAAAGGGAAAAAAAAAAAAAAAACAAAGGGACAAGGGATACATCAAAGGGACATGGAAGCCAGCCTGAAAGGGTTCCCAATGGTCAATGCTGGGAAAATTTGATCAATAAATAAATAAGGTAGCATTGGATTATCGCCCAAAGTACAAAATTAATATACATGAGTCCTTACTGTTATGAATGAATGAATGAATGAATGAATGAATGAATGAGGAAAATACAAATGAAACTTAATTTTCTCTCCTCATCCCCCTTGAGGGTGGTTAGATTCAGTGGTTCACTCCCAAACTACAAAATAGAGAAAGGAAAAAATGGAGACTTTGTGGTCAGGAAACTCCGCAAGTGCTGTGTTAAGCAAGTGAAGGCTAACCTCCTCAGTGATGCCATGTGGTTGGTATGTATTCCTTAATTATGCTGTAATGAGAAGAGCATTTCACCTCTGTGGCATTCTTTCCAAAAATTGTTAACCCCATTCTAGTAATGACATCAGACAGACCGGATTAGGAGATAGGTTGCAGGATACCTTGCCAGTATTTCTCAACACAATCAAGGCCATAAAAACAAAGGAAAGACTGGAAATTTGTCACAGACCAGAGGAGGCTGGGGAAGCATGACAACTCCATGCAATGTGGTTCCCTGGAATGGCTCCTGGAACAGAAAGAGGAAAATAATGGAAAAACTGATGAAATCTAAATAAAGTCTGGAGTTTACTTAATAGTAATGTACCAATGTCAGTTTCTTAGCTTCGACCAATATATTATGGTAGTGTAAGCTGTGAACAATGGAGCACACGGGGTAAGGTCAACACAGGAACTACTATCTTTGCCACAAAGATTTACAAAAAATGTAAATCTAAAATTATTCTGCAATAAAAGAGGTACTAAAAACAAACAATAAGATGCCACATCACCCCCGCATGAATTGCTAAAATTAGGAAGGACAACAATGGCACCAACAACACCAAATATTTGCAAGGATGTTGGAAACATTGGACTTTCATACTCTCTGGATAAAAGTGTAAACTGACACACTGCTTTGGAAAACTCAGGCAGTATCTACAAAATCTGAATACAACTTAAGGGCCAGCAGTTTCCCTCCTAGAAAGATGCTCAAAAGAAATGCATGCATGTGTTCATCACAAGGCCTGTATAAAAATGTGTATGGCAGCGCCACTCACAACAGCCAGACATTGGAAACAACTTTAATATTCTCCAATAATAAGATGGATGAATTGGGTTATTCACCACATCCAAAGCACCATTGAACCCAGATGGTGGAAAACTATCCGGATGTGGTCATATTTTGCTAAAGGTCACTTGCATCTCTTTTTAAGCTACCATCTATTGAGTGCTTACCAAATCCCCACTATAGGTCATGGAACACTATGCAAGACTGGCCAAATTATTGCTATACTAAACAATACAGGTGGATTTTGCAAACACAGCCCCAAACAAAAGAAGTCAAGCCAAAAACACAACAAAAACATTCTGCTTGATTTATAAAATAGGCAAAAGTAATCAATGCTGATAGAAGTCAGAGTAGTGGTCACGGTTGAGGCAAGAGTGTGTAATGGTTGGAATAAGGCAGGAGGAAAGATTTTGGGGTGCTGGCAAAGTTCTGTTTCCTGATATGGTTGCCGTTTACCCTGGGTGTTTGCTTTGTGTAAAACTACATCTCTCCGTCCTCTTAGATCCGTGCTCTTTTCTCTATGTATATTACACTTCAATAAAAACTTTTCTTAAAGCTAAAAAATGATACATAATACTTCAAACCTGTTTAATTTTAACTTAAAGCATATAAATGCACATTCATTCACCACTCTTTTGATGTGGAGCCAAGGCTTTTCTTTGAGAACGGGTCCGCTGACTGGAGCTTCTTGTCATCTTTCTTACATAAACCACACCCATAATGCATCATCTACAATTTCCAGCGTCAATTGCTTTGAAGTAGAGCAAGACCTTAAAGACCCTTATAAAGCAATCAGAGCGCAGAATCTCGCTAGGATTTTATGATTTCCCCAATTCTGCCATTGTCTCAACCACACCCCGATTCCGTAGCAATTTTTTTTGCACTTCCCTTGAGTAAGTCTTTTCAAAGTTTTCAACTTAGCATTCATAGAAAGTTGTCATTGTTCTCACACTTATTTTATTTTTGTGGCTCGGGGATCCCTGGGTGGCGCAGCGGTTTGGCGCCTGCCTTTGGCCCAGGGCGCGATCCTGGAGACCCGGGATCGAATCCCACATCGGGCTCCCGGTGCATGGAGCCTGCTTCTCCCTCTGCCTGTGTCTCTGCCTCTCTCTCTCTCACTGTGTGCCTATCATAAATAAATTTAAAAAAAAATGTTATTTTTGTGGCTCATGTTGCATTCAGTGACTAACAGGTAAGGATGGCATAAATAGATTTGGAACCAAACACAAATGATCCTTGATAAACATACAATTCTGATGGCAGCAGACACATGTGGGTGTTCCGGAGAGCAGTCCACATTTACAGGCTCTTTTCCTGAGGTGGGCTTACATTCACCAATGTGTTTCACAGAGGAAATCAAGTTAGACCCCTGTGTCTGTCAAGTGGAGAGCTGGCTCATGCTGTCACGTACGCGCCTGAGCTCCCAGCTGCTACCACTGGTCATTTTTGGATCATCTTTCACCTGGGCCACTTGGAGGCCCCTGAATGATTGCAATCCAGGTACCTTTTTGTCCCCTAAAGTACAAAGCATGCACCTGTTTTGTGCTTCAAACTCTTTCAATGTAGAGCGCCTGGTGTACACTGGGTGCTCAGTAAAGAGATGCTGAGTGAGCAAACGACGAAACAAATGGATGTATGAGTTGCCAGTTCCTCCAGAACAGAAGTCCAGCCCTTCGGCCTGTTCTGCATGGTTCTGCCAGGCCAGATCCTGCTCACCTGCCCGGCCTCACCGCACCTCTCCTCCAGCACACCCCGAACCGCAACCCCAGGGAGCATCTCCTGATTGCTGGCCATGTACTACTACACACGCTGCTCCTCTGTGGGAAGTCCTCTCTGCCACTGCCTTCCATGGAGGCGCCTGTGTAAGATTCAGCCATCCTTGCCTCCTCAGAGCTGTCCCTGCTGCATCCTGGCAGGATTCGGAACCTCCCATCTCCTGCTTACAAATCCTGCTACTATCATTCCTTGCCCCCGCCTGCTCTCCCATAGACAGTGCAACAGAGAGAACTGAAGACTGGAATTCAGCCTCTTTATTTGGCTGAAGAGTCCCAACATGTAGCCCAGCCTTGGCACAGAGTTGGTGTCCAACACAGTGTGAAAGCCGGAGTCCGCTGGCCTGGGTTCAGATCCTGGCTTGACCACTTGATAGCTGCAGAGCCTTGGGCAGATTCCTTCTCCAACACTCAGTTTCCTATAAAATAGGAGCGGGGATGGCTCCTTCTCCCTGTGCCTGTGGAGACCAAGTAAGATCTCCTTTGTAAAGAGCCTGGCCCACAAAAATACTCCATAAAGAGAATCTAAAAACACGTGGGCACGTGCACTCTCAAGGTCTAGCCAGCTGTCCATCTTCTATGTTCACCCAGACCCAATGGAAGTCTGAATGTAATGAGAACCCTCATATCTGCACGGGGTGGGCACTCAATAAATGTGTGCTGAGCAAATGAATGACGTTCTTCTGTCCCTCATCCCTTTCCTTTGTCCTGCTCTCCTCTCTGCCCCTACCACCGCTTTACACATCTAGGCCCCTCACTCTGTGAGTAATTTGAAATTAAAATCCCAAAGTTATTTTTCATAAGCAAGAACAGTCACTCTCGGGTCTGCTGGCACAGCAGCTTGACAGGGGGCTGGCAACAGCCAATTCACAGTGAGCCCTGCCAGGGGGCTGCACACATGCTTCTAAGAATAACTCAGTGTCCAAGAATTCTGCTGTTCTATCACAAGCTGGGGCCGGCGGGCAGCTGGTTTGCATTAGCACCGAGAGCGATACTGTCCCGCTCCCCTCGAGTGAGGCCAATTCACCTCCTTTCCCTCCTCTGTCCCACTCCGGGCTGCCACCAAGAAGCCAGAGCCTTCACTTAGCCGTCGTGAAAGTGCCCAGAATGGTCTGGTTAGGGATAACTTGCAGAGTAGATGAAGTTTGCCTTCTGGTCCTTTCGTCTCACATTTGAGTCATAGATTACACTTCCATTTGGGTGTCAACCCGAGTCCTCAAAACCACATTCAAACCTGACCTCACAGAGCAGCTGATGCCTGGGATTGTTCCTAACCCTCTCTTCATTCATTCATTAATTCATTTCTACACTGATGATTAAATAGTAAAGCTAAAGGGGACCTAGGATTCCCCTAGGGAGGCAGCTTGGTCCATAGTGGTTCTTATGATAGAGGGACAGCAACCTGCTCCTAAGGGCATTTGGAAATGTCTGGGAGCAGTTATTTTGGGAGTGTCACAAAGAGAAAGAGCCCTGCGGGCATATAGTGGGCAAGAGCTAAGGATGTAGAATACCCTGCAATTCACAGAACATTCCCACATGGTGAAGAATCGTCCTGCCAAAAATGTCAGGTAGTGTCCCCCTGGTGAAACACTGCTGGAGTGAGGTGTGTTGTCCTCCACTCATCCTTTTTCCTCCTACACTATAGCATATTGATGATGAGCACAGGCACCCTTATTCCTGGAACTCTACATGTCCTGTCTTCAAACATTTGAAATGGATTTGTTTTATGGACAGAAAAAGACAGGGGCTCTGGAGTCAAAAAGACCAGGACACATGTTCTGTTTCTGCCACTCCAATTGTGGAAACTCAAGCAGAGTTAATGATATTCAGAGCCCCCAACTCATCTGTGTAATGCTTCCCACAGTATCTATTGTGGTAATAAAGCGATTGTGAGGATGACCATTATTTCACACAATCCATAGAAGTGAGTGATGGCTCAGCAATGAAAATTAAATAAGAGAACTCACAGAGTACTGGATGCAGAGCAGACGTTGAATATACTAGAGGTATCACATGGAAATGGCTTGTTCTGTGCTTGGCATGTACTAGAAGCTCCACAAATGCCCATCCCATTCCCTCCCTCCCTCCTGCCATAGAAGGTATGTGACCCACTGAAGGTCATCTGTGATTTACTGGATAGGGCTCATAAAGATGACACAGTCCCTACTTTCACATAATTTAAAAATTAGAGGTTCTGATAAGACCTGTATGTATATATATGTTTGTACATATGACAGTGAGACGGGTATAAAATATCTTGAACTATAAACATTTGCAATCCACCCCTTCTGCACCCTACCTCCCACTACCCCAAAAGGATGATCTTTTGATCATTTGGCCCATTACCTGGTCTCTACCACACTCACAAAGGGAGTAGACAAAGGATGGCAGAAGCCATATTGTTCTAAAGAAGGCTGGATGAGGCAGAAGAGGGAAGGGGGTACACAGCAGACATGAGGGAAGTGAGAAGGAGGGGGAGAAAATGAGAAGCAGCTTGCTGGAGGAGCGGACCTTGGGGCAAGAGATCCTGTTCAGGTAGTTTGGGAATTATCGGGGGGCTGGGCTCCCCTAGATGGAGACTATAATCAGCGAGCCCTTGAGATATGATTATGATGGGCAACAACTCCCAAAAGATTCTCTCCAAAGATTTCTACATATTCACGGGGTCTAGGTTCTTGCTTCCTTTCACTCATGCTTTCAGCTTCACACCACATCAACCCAGATCTATAACCCATCTCTTTCTTCAATTCCCTCCAAAACCTTCTTACTCAAAGCTCTGTGAGAGAGGCAGGCTTCCCTATAGGTGTTGAGGACACAGAGAATGGGGTTACACCAACAGAGCACCCATGAAGTCAGGGGGAGCATCACACATTCCTCTTTCTAAAAGACCGTTAGCACCCACCACAGCAGTGCTCTTCACCACTCAGGGGCCCCACCTTGACAGGTCTCACTGATTCCTCCCTCTCTTCTTATCCCTTCCCACCACCTCTCTTCTCTTCCCTGCCCATCCTTCCCTCTCAGAGGCAGAAAACAAATGCCTCTCCTTTCCTCTCAGGCAGAGCACCTGAGCCATCCCTCTACCTGCCTATGAGCCAACCAAAGCCCCTGCCTTTTGGGATGCCTGTCCCCTTAGTGGACAAATCAAGGTGTGTTAGTCAAAGTTGTTCCCTATCTTAAAAAATGAAGTCAGATCATAGTTATTTCATCTCATTTTTCCCATCTGCAACTTAAATAACAAATCCAAATTGTTGAGAGAGATGAAACATTATGGAAATCCAGGGGGCTGGTCTGAGAGGATTTCCTGAACAAGGCTGACTTTAAGTAGACCCGTGGAGGAGAGATTGGATTTGGAAAGAACAGAAGAGGGAATCTAGCGGTATCACAATGTAAGTAAAAATGTGGAGGCCAAACTGGCACAGAATATACAAAGGAGGGTGAAGAACTTGTTCCAGCTGAAGCCAACAATGCATTGGCTGATAGTGAAGGATAAAAATATGAGCACTAAGGTGGAATCGCAATTGGAGGACTGAGTGCATCAGGTTAAGAATCTGACCAAAATCTGATCTCTCCTTTGGGACAAGCTAATCCATTTTGGTGGGTGATTTTTTTTTTCTTTAGAAAACTGTATCAAAAAAAAAAAAAAAAGGAAAACTGTATCAATGATCCTTCTAGATATGTAAAAATAAAAAAGGAGCATCTTGGAAGAAGATAGAATCCAATAGGGTAAATACACCTAATTTAGGCAAACGAGCTGCATAGTCTGTTTTGGTAAGCCCAAAGCCTCTCAGAGCTATGTCTCTGTGAATGCCATTGCTTTCTGGGGATGGAAAAGTTCTTTTCCACATAGATTTGTCTACCACACAACTGAACATTTTTTATTCTTCAGAATTTGGTGTTTTTTCCTTCATATAGTTGTTTGCAGAAGGATCAGAATGCAAATGGACAAGCACTGGAAGGAACTGGCCAATGTGCCTTTCTGTCCCCTTCACAGAGGACAAGCAGAAGGGAAAGGGGCTGGGGTTGCCTTTGGTGCAGCTCCACAAAGATCCCACGTGAGGTTCATCAAAACAGTGTTGTTGTTTCCATAGCCTGACTTCACAGTGCTTGCTGTAATAACACTGAACTTACTTAAAAAATCATCCTAAGAAAATACTGTTGTATTCATTTATTTTAATTTGAAATCTCTTCATAAAAATTACTTTATTAATCTTTTGATAAAAGGATTCCTGTAGTATGCAACTATGATTTTCCCTTACCCATCACCTAATCTCTCTGGTTCTGGAAATAGCACTCCAGTTTTCCCTCAGAAGGCAGCCCTCCGGATGCCTGGGTGGTTTAGCGGTTGAGCATCTGCCTTCAGCCTAGGGTGTGATCCTGGAGACCTGGGATCGAGTCCCGCAATCAGGCTTCCTGCGGGGAGCCTGCTTCTCTCTCTATGTCTGCCTCTCTCCGTGTCTCTCATGAATAAATAAATTCTTAAAAAAAAAAAAAAAAAAAAAAAGGCAGCCCTCTCTCTCTCAGGCACTTTGTTTCAATGGGAATGCTGCCCTGCCTCTGGGCTACAGGAGACAACAGCAAGCAGCATTACCACATGTCATTTGCTGGCTTGGTGATTGGTGGCCTATCCTTACCACCCAACCTGAAGTAGAAGTCGTATCTCTCTATCTTAATTTTCTGCATAGCTTTTTATCATTATGTGATGTCTTTTCTTATTGTTCACTCTTTTTTCTGTGGTGTGTGTGTGTGTGTGTGTATGTGTGTTTGTGTGTGTGTATTTCCCACTTCTGGAAGGAAAGGAGGGATCTCGTATGTCTTCATGTTATATCCTCAATAACCTAAAATGCTGCTGGAACATAGAAAATAATCCATATATTTTGGTGGACTGGTTTAACAAACAATGAACCAATGAAATAATTCAATAGCTGAAATGTAGCATAAGCAGGTCCAAGAGTTAATTTTGGAAATGTTGTTGCAATGATCAAGGAAGGATCATTCAATTGTTAGGCTATAAACCTAGAGCAATCAATCAAAGGTCACTTAGAGTCAAGTCCTCCACTCTAAGAATGAAGTCAATGCCCAGGAAGATAGAAACAGAGATGTAGAAAAGCAGCTTCCTGATAAAACCTGTGAGCACCTGAATCTAGCTATCCCTGAATTCAGTAAACTCTGAATGTTTAACTATTGGGACTCACAGCTATCAGACTACAGGTATGCCTGTTGACCTCTGCAACAGAGCCAGACTCAGTTCTACAGAGCCTGAGCCCAGGGTTGTAGTCTGCATCGTACTTTTCCCAGACATCTTTCCTGAAAAGAGGGAAAACATTAGCAGGAAACATTAGCATATACATTGTTTCCTGGGGGACTGAGGGAGCAGCTCAAACCTCATGGAACAAGTACAGACACAACAGACACCGTGGCCCTGTGCCCACAATCTGTTCCACTTCCCTCCGCAGGAAAACTGCCTGAAGAAGGAAACCAGACATCCCCTTTTATAAAGGATGCACGCTGCTGTTTACTATTTCTCTCTCGTGGCCCAGTGTGGTACAGAAAGTAAAAGAACTGAACACACTACCCAAGGTTCTGGGTCCCAGTTCCTGCTCTGTTTTGCCCTCCAAACTAAGGTCACAGAAACATTCGATTGTTCCATCAATATTTACTATGCATAGTCCTATGAGGGCTATGTTTCTGATTCTTCTCACTGAAGACAACTGACCAAAATTCATATGAACTAGTTTAAGCCAAAGAAGGAACAAGGATATTTATGGACTCCAGGAATCTTAAGAAAAGTTTTCAAGAAGTCTAAGTTGGATTAAGTCCAACTAGATTACTGGGGGCAATGTCTTAGGCATTCCCTAAATCTAAAAAATCTCTGGGGCACTTCAGAGAATGAAGGTTCTCTAGCTATGGCTTTAAGCATCAAGAGATGAATGACTATTCCTATGATAGCCTGTCTCATTTTCATAACATTCTCTCATCCACTTCTTTCTTCTGTGTCCTGGCTCCATCATCTCTGCAGGTTGGATTGGAAGGGAAAAGGACAGAGGCTTCTTTGGGTATAGCATGGCCCAGAAGATATGGTCCTACCTACTATAGCAAATAAGTTTGAAATACAATATTGGAGTCAGATTGTTGAGGAACTTTGCATTCATTTTATTGAAAATGGGTAATTATCTAAGACAGATAATACACACACCTAAAATGGCACTTGAAAGATGAATAGAGACATCTAGAATAGCATAATCCAATAGAAACATAAGGCACAAATGTAAATTTATATTTTCTAGTAGCCACATTTTACAAAAATGAAAAGAAAAGATGGATTTCATTTTAATAATATACTTAACACAATATATTCAAAATTATTTCAACATGTAATCAATATAAAGAAATTATTAATAAGACATTTTATATACATTTTTCTATTACCAGTCTTTAAAACCTGATGTGTCTTTTATATCTCAGTGTGGCCTAGCCCCCTCTCAAGTGTTCAAAACCATGTGTGCTTAATGGCTATCATATTAGACAACATAAATCTCAAAGATGTTAATGGGAAAATCATCACAGTGAACATCTGTCTTTCTTCTCCATTACCAATCTTTTCCTTGAATGGTACCCCTGAATATTTCTTTCCAGAGCCACCTATATCATACTTAGCTCATATTACATTATGGATGGAGTTGATGCCATGCCAGATCCAGTGGCGGTGGCTACTTGGTCATTATATGGCACTGGACATAGTGATTGGTTCACGGGGTGGACATATGATCCAATCAGAGTCACTGAAATACAGCAATTCTTCTGTTGAGACTTCTGAAGAAGAAACATCCTCTTTTCTGCAGGACTTTAATCTAGGAGCATGTGACCATACGGTGCCAAAAACCACCATGAAGAGCCAAGAATGAAGTCACCAAGTTAAAGGTAGAAGAAGACGAAAAGAAACTCAGTTGTCATGGCCTCGAGAATTCCTGAGCTTTTTAGTTACATGGATCAATATACTCTACTCAAGCCTGTTTGTGTTTGGAGTTTTTCTAAAGAGTCCTGATATAAAAGGAACCATGTGGTCCAATCCCCTAGAGGACATAGTATAAACAGATTGCATCTAGTTTGTCTCTCTACCCTCGTATTTTCTGAGAGGAGAAGTAACTTGACTGGTGATACCAGTGAATCCTTACATCCATTGGGCTACATCTATCAGAGAGGGCATCACTGCATTGAAATAGCAAAGTGCTTGTCTCTCATTCTCACTTTTCTTTTGTTGCCTGGGATGATAGACCTAGCACGTGATCTAGTCTCTGTCTCAGCCTTTCCCCCTACAGCTACCTTACAAAAATAAAAGGATTCTACAGTAATAATATGAACAACTGTTTGCCAACAAATTGGATAACATAAATGACATTTTTTAAATTCCCAGAAAAGTACAACTACAGAAACTGACTCAAGAATAAATAGAAATTTATTAGACTAATAAATAATAATTTAATAGGCTAAATTAATAAATCCCACAGTGAAAAGCCCAAGCCCAGGAATTTATTAAACTAATAAATAATAATTTAATAGACTAAATTAATAAATCCCACAGTGAAAAGCCCAAGCCCAGAGAGCAGCACAGGTGAATTCTACCAAACATGTAATGAGTTAATATCAATCCTTCACAAAGTCTTTTGAAGAGGAAGAAACACATCTCAACTCATTTTAGGAGGCCAATATTACCCTGATACCAAAACCGAATGTGTCACAAGGCAGATAACCACAGATTATAAATCCCTTATGAATATAAACACAAAAATTCTAGAAAAATGCTAGTAAATAGAATTTGGACACATATAAAAAGGATTATGCACCAACTGGTGTTTATCTCAGTAATTCAAGAATAGTTCAACATATGAAATCAGCATGTGAAAATCAATCAATGAAATACACAATATTAATTAAATCAAAGAAAAAATACATGGTCATCTTAATTAACACAGGAAAAAAAAGCATTTGATAAACTCCAATACCTTTTCATGACAAAAACACTTAACAAACTAAAAATTGAAAGTAACTTTCTCAATCTGATAAAGGGCATCTATGAATAGTCTACAACTAACATCATACTTACTGGTAAAAAACAACTTTCTCCCTAGATTAGGAATGAGACATGGATGTAACACTGTTCATCAACAGTGTTCTGTTCAACACTGTGCTGAAGATTCTACAAGTTCAATTAGGCAAGAAAAAAAAAAAACCTGTCTAGGAAAGAAAAAAGTAAATTATTTATATTCACAGATGATATGATCTTGCATACAAGAAATCCCGAGGAATACTCTAAAAAGCTATTAGAACCAATAAATGAGTTTATCAAGATTACATGACACATCAGTATACGAAAAATCTATTGCATTTCTATAAATTTGCAATATAGTCCAAAAATGAAATTGAGAAAACAATTCCATGTATAATATCATCAAAAAATAAAATACTAAAAAAAATAAAAATAAAAAAAATAAAAATAAAATACTTAGGACTAAAATTAAATAAGTGCAAACCTTATACACTGAAAACTGTAAAACATTGTTGAAGAAAATGAAAGAAACTAAATAAGTGGGAAGACAAACCATGTTTATATATTGGAAGACTTACTATTATTAAGATGGTAATACCCTCCGAGTTGATCTACAGGGTCATTGCAATCCCTATCAAAATCTCAAATGCTCTTTTTTGCAGAAATAGAGAAGCTGATAATAAAATTTATATGAAAATTTAAAAGACCAGAAACAGCCAAAGCTGTTTGGCTTGAAATCTTGAAAAGGAGGAACAAAGTTGAAGTATTTTCACTTCCTGATCTTAAAATTTCAGATATACAGTAATCAAGCCAGTATGCTACTGGCATAAAAACAAAAATATAGATCAATGAAGTATAATTAAAAGGCTAGAGATAAAGCCTTAGATTTATGGTCAATTGATTTTCAACAAGAATGCCAAGAAAATTAAATGGAGAAATAACAGTCTTTTCAACAACTGGTCTAGGACAACTGGACACCGTGTGTAAAATAATGAAATTAGATCCCTACCTCACACTATATACATAACTGAAAATGGATCATGGACCTAAATGTAAGAGCTAAAGCTATTTTTTAATTTATAAAACTCATAGAAGAAAACATAGGAGTAAATCTTCATGACCTTGGATTAGACAACGGTTTCCTAAAGATGTACAAAAAGCACAAGTGACAAAAAATATTAAAATGAAAATTAAATATTTTGTGCTTTAAAGCAAGCAAAAAGACAAACCATAAATGGGAGAAAATATTTGCAAACCATATATTTGGAAAGGGACTTGTATCCAAAATATATTTTTAAAATCACAAATCAATAATAAAAAGACTACTCAACTCAAAAATGGGCAAAGGGGATACCCAGATGGCTCAGTAGGTAAAGTCATGAACTCTTGATTTCAGCTCAGGTCGTGGTCTCAGAGTCATGAGATGGAGCCCTGCGATAGGCTCCATGCTGGGTGTGGTGGCTGCTTAAGAGTCTTTCCCTCCCCCCGCCCCTCCACAACTAGCACTCTCTCTCAATCCCTCCCTAAAATTAATTGATTGTGTTAATTAATTTTTTTAAAAATGGGCAAAGAATTTGAAGAGGCATTTCTTCAAAGAAGATATACAAATAGCCAATAAGCATGTGAAAAGGTGCCCAAAATCATTAGTCATCAGGGAAATGCAATCAAAACTAAAACTTCATACCCACACTCCAGGAGTTTATAATCTTGTTGAGAGCACACTTGCAGGAAATATGAAAATATAGATTATTTAGTTTGAACAATGTAGATTGTTCAATTCCTAGTATATCACACTTTTTTAAACCTATATATTATATTTTCCTTTCTATCTCACAGCATCCTATTTTTGAAAATAAAGGATAAGAAACTGAGAAAGGTTGGTTGAGTTTTCAAAAACTATTCAGCTACTAGATAAAACACCTGGGTTTGAACCAAGGTCTGCTTCAACACATAACCACATGAATAGTGTCAAGTTTTATATTTCTTGGATGATAGACTTCATGATTTCGCTCCTCCTATCCTTTTTCTGGACACCTGGTAGACCACAGCAGAGACCTAGGTGCACCAGCAGGCTGTGTAGGACCCTCAATAAAACAGCCCAACTTTTCCAGAACATAACATACCAAACTCTTCTTGACACATGGATATACTTGGCCCCATCCTTGTACAAATGACTTGTTTCTTCTCAAATACAATCATTTGCTCCAGTACAGCTACAACCTTTGTGTTTCTGGCAGAGACATCATGCCTTTGTAGTCAAGGGATGCCAGTTGGTGTTCAGTACACTAAACAGTAACCAAAATAAATATCCCGGAAGCCAGAATCCTAAGGCCCTCTCCCACTCGGGAGATTGTGAGGTTTTCATTGTCAGTGTATGTTTCCCTTTCAAGACAAGGCAAGCTATGTATGTGCTAAGTAGGAATGTTACATGATCCACCACCACCCCCCACCCATGCTAAAAGAAAAACACGGGTGGAACATAAGAGGAAAAAATGGCACCAGAAACAAAGAAGAGCCAAACTAAATTTGGCATTTCACCTTCCATTTCCCCCCAAATGCTGCTTACCCACAACCCCAACTCAGTGTCAGATGTTTCAAATGTTTTCATTGTTCCTTCCCCCAGCCCAGCTCCAAATCCCAGAAAGAAAGGCGGGGTGAGGGGGTAAGGGGAATCAATGCCGTACAGATGTGTTTATCCCATCTTGCCTGGATAAAAGACTTCTTTCAAGTATTGTGCATATCTTCCAGGCCGAATCTCTGCATGCTTCGGAACACCACGTGGCAATCAGGTCAGGGCTGCTCTTTTGCTGTCCTTCTCATGTCAAACCCAAGCTTTTGTTCTCTGATGTGAAGGTTGACAGATGTGTGTTCTCAGGCCGCCGGCACGCTGAAAACACATGGCAGACTGAAGCCCCTGGTCTCCTTGGCCAAAGCACGGCCAATGACATTGGTGAAATAACTCTGTGATTGCCCGGGAGGCTCCAGGACCCCACTGGGGTGGAGATGGGGAGAGGTGGGAGTCATGCAGAATCAGGACCATGCTCAGGAGGGTGGAAAGGGGGGAGAAAGTACAGTGCGTCCCCATGGCTTCTGGGGACCTGGGGTGCTACCATGAGATCTGCCAGAGGCTGGATTTTGATATTAAGTTATGGCAGAGGCTTGTGACACCTTGTGTTACCCACAGGTAAACACAACTCTCCCTTCCTTCCCTCTCTCCCTCCTTCTATCCTTTCTGCCTCCCCTCCTTCCTTCCCTCTCTCCTTCTCTCCCTTTTTTTCCTTCCCTCCTTCCTTTCAATCATTCTTCTCTTCTTTTCTTTTCTATCATCTCTCAAATGTTCTTTTTTTCTTTCCTCCCTATACTTTTCTCTCTCATACTCACTTCCCCATCTTATCTCTGCTTTCTCTCCCCATATCTGTCTCTCTACTCCCCCCACCACATCTCTCTCTCTCTCAATATCTCTCTCTCTCTCACACACACACACACACACACACAGACACACACACCCCTCTCTCACATCCATGTCCTTACCATGTCTACAGACTGAAACATACTGAAGGCTCCACAGCTCTGCCCTTTGTTAATTCTGGGTCCAGATCCTCTTCCTCTGGCTTTTCCTTTGGCTTTTCCCAATGTTCCAGCCGCTGTTTCGGACAAGGATGCTCCAGCTGCCTGCCGGACTTTCAGGCCACTTGCCTATCTTAGTAGCAAATCATTTTACTTTTACAGATTAGATGGAGTTTCTACACATGTCTGACTTACCCTAGAAGTTCTCATCCTTTTCTCTCAGCACTAAGCAACCTCATGTCCCCCTCGCTGCCTCAGCTCCAAGGTCCTCAACACCGCTCCTCTGCCCTGCTCCAAACACCTCAACACCACTCCTCTGCCCTGCTCCAAGGTCCTCAACACGAGGGACTCCATCAGACAGAAGGCATTTGTGACACTGCTGGCCCTGGCTCTCCCCCTACCTTAATTCTCCCCCACTCTTTGTACTCTGGCTGACTCATCTGAGTCTGGAACTTGCCAGCTGCTATATCTTGTGATTAGAATTTTTTCATGAAATTGTATTAAGAACCTAGGAGAAATGTGATCTAAGTTTGTGATGGCATGGGGGCGCCTGGGTGGCTCAGTCGGTTAAGCGACTGCCTTCCACTCAGTTCCTGATCCCAGGGTCCTGGGATGGAGCCCCATGTTAGGCTTCCTGCTCAATGGGGAGTCTGCTTCTCTCTGCCTCTGCCCCTTCCCCTGCCCCTGCTCATGCTTCTGCTCTCTCTCTCTCTTTCTTGTTCTCTCTCTCAAATAATAAATAAAATCTTTAAGAAATAAATAAATGCATTAATTAATTACTGATGGTATGGAGAAGGCACAGGTTGAGGGAGCAAGGCATCTGTATATGAGCTTTACACTAAAGTAAGTATGTAGTTACCTTAGTGTGTCAGAGCTTCTGCTGGTTGTCTGCAGAGATGCATTCTCTCTTTGTTCCTCCACAACAGAATCTGCCCAAATATTGGCTGGGTACATAATTACCACAACAAATAGTATATTCCCGAAGCTCCCTTGCAGCTAGATATGGACATATAACCAAGTTTAACCGATGGGATGTAAGTTAATATGACTTACATGATCCTTATGTATGGATATCCTTATGTATATATGATAGGGCTTGCATAACCTCCATGATGTATGCTTAAGTGGAATGTTTGTGCCAATCTTTGTCCTTTCCTTCCTTCCTGGAGGCTGGATTAAAGTGTGATAGCTGGAACTGGAGCTGGAGCAACCATCTTGTGGTCTCTGGACCCTGAAGTGGAAGTCTTACTGAGGATGAGAGAACAACATGCTGAAAGGAGCCACATTTCACTGATGATCATGGAGCTATTTTTTCAGCCCTGGGTTGCTGATGTTTATGTGAAAACAAACAAATATATCTTATGTAAACCACTATTTTTTGTTGTTTTGTTGTTGTTGATTGTTTGGTCTGTCACTCACTTCCCCAACTCCAAAAGGAGGTCAGAATATATGATCACTAAGTCCATCCCAGGTCTGAAATGCCAATGGTTCCAGTTAAAAGTTGTGGGTAGATGCATTTACAAAGCTCAATATTTTTAAGATAAGCCATAGATTCAATTCTAGGTCGGAGCAGCTGGGGCAGCTTAAAAGAAAACCAAAACTCTCATTCTTTTTCTTCCCATCATTCTGTCTACTTAGTGACAAGTTCCCAGTGGCAGGCAGAGGGGACCCAAAACAAAAACAGTTATCACTTACTGAGCCCTTGCCATGTACTGGGTTTCATTTACTTGTCACAACAGCCCCAGGAGGCAGATACTCTCATTATCCTCTTTCTTGGCTGAGTAAGAAAGTCAGTAAAAGGCAGGATCCAACCAGGCTGTGTGTGACTCCACAGCAAGTTGTCTCCCAAGATGACATCTCACTATGGGGAACCCAGAGAAGAAAACCCACCCAAGTAAACTAGTGAGTCTATATGTGGGGAGGAGAGAATAGTAAGTTCAACGTGGCTACTTGATGTAAGGTCAAAGAAAGACCAGTCTATCCCAAATCTGTCTTCCATGTTCAAAGCCAGAGACATTGTATGCTGTGTCCCTTTACATGAGCATGATCCAGTTAGTGTAGCAGGAGATAACATAGTCCTCTGTACTGAAGGAGTGCTCTTCTGAGGACAGGTCAAACCCTGGCTGATAGGAGACATTAGAGCTGTGAAATGCACCCTTCCCACCTTCAACAGAGGAAAAACACACCCAAATTTTTGGTTTTTTGGTTTTGGTTTTGGTTTGGTTTGGTTTTCAGAGAAAGGCAGGCTTGCCTTTTTCTCCCTCTTGACATCAATTCAATCCCAATCCCATGCCTGGCATAGTCTTACCCTCAAGGAGGACACAATACCATATGCTCACCATTATAGCTGAGGTATTCATGGACCTTCTGTAGGAAAGGTTTATTATCCTCATTCTACTGGTCAGGAAGCTGAGACCCAGAAAGATAAAATGACTTGCAGAAAACTCATGATGGAGCCAGGATTTGGATCATGGTCTAAAGACCCCAAAGCCCATAAAACTCCATGCAGAACACCAGCCTCCTAAATGAGACCATGGTCCTAATCTCAAGCCAATGCTTCTTTCAAAGAAGCCAGGCCCATTTTTTAAAAAGGCAATAATTTATTCTAGCTCTTGATCAGATATCATTCTAGAATCACCAGTAGTTGAGAGGTACCTTAGAGAATATCTATAACAACAGTATCTTACTTTCATAATGTTGAAGGATTTGAGTCCTAGAGAAGTGGCATCCTTACCAAGGATCTCACAGATATCTACAGCAGACCCTCATCAAACTCAAGGTCCTGACCCATGTACTACACCAACCTACTGTTTCTATTTTGAGAGGAGGCTACAAATACTAGTGGTTCAGCCTGTGAGCTCTAGAATCAGACAGTCTTGGGTTCAAATCTCAGCCATGCTACATCTAAGCCATATGACATTACACACTTTCTACAACCTCCCTATGTCTTACTTTGCTCATGTACATTTGGAAATGATAATGGTTCTTGTTAGGATGAGCAAAGGAGGCGATGCAGTGCAGCAATCAGTATGGTGTCTGGCACACAGAAACTCTCTGCTAAACACCACTGTCTTATTATCATGCAAGCACACTTACCTCTCAATGGACATGTCATAAAGAAGGGAGACCAAAGCATCAGGGAAGAGGGATAAAATTAAATGTGCATAGAGAGCATAAGAATTTCCCTTATATCTAGCTGACAGTGATAAACAGAACCTGGAGATCATATTGTATCTCTGAGAAAGACTTCTAAACAAGAAGACATGAAACACAGGGCACTGGCATCTACCACCTCTGGAATCACTTTCTTATCTGTTAATGCATCATTTAGCATGTGCTTTCACACATCACCCAGAAGGTTCCAGTCTTCTCCCATACGTGAGAAATTCCTCATTCCATAAGTGTTAGGATTTCTAGGGATTAGTGAGAAAAGCAATAAAGCATCCGAATCCCTCAGAATGGAAAAAAAGGGAAAGTCCCACTCATTTCACTATCCAGGTCCCCTCTCCCCTCTCACTGGCTCCCCCTGCCCTGAGCCTTCTCTAGCAGCTGGTTGCTGTATGTGGACACTGTTCAAGGCAACCACAAACCCCACAACAGCAGGGATGGGTGGCTATTTGTGTCTTACCCCAAGCTTGAGAACAAATTCTAAGTACCCAACCTTTTACAGGTTTCAGATTGCTTGCAATATATACACAAGCTGGCTTAGGGCTTCTCTTCTTAAAGGCAAGTTAGAAATAGCTCCATTTGGACCCAGGCCACAATATCTGCTGCTGCCTTTACAGAGTAGAGGATCAGAACACAGGGCAGTGAGACAAACAAAGGTATCACAGGCAGAGAGGCCCTGGTTCCCACCTGGCTCCCCAGTCACTGGGAAGGTGGCCTGCAGGACTTCCGACCTACCAAACAACCACTAGGCTTTTCTCCAAAGGAGACTGAGTTGTGTCACTAACCAACTCTTCCTTTCCAAAATAGTACCTAAAAGATGTGTCCAACAGTGGCCCTGGAAATGTGAGGATAACACACATAGAAGCAAGAAATTACAAGGAAGTCATTGTGCTAGACTTCCCAACTGTCTGCTGGCTCCTCTTTGGGAGTTTCGTTTTCGTTTACCTAATTTTTATCTCTCTGTCTATCCATCTATCTATTAGAGAAAGAGGGAGAGTATGAGTGTCAAGGGAGGACAGGAGGCGAAGAGCAGAGGGAAAGAGAGAGAGAGAGAGAGAGAGAGAGAATCTCAAGTAGGTTCCATGCCCATCATAAAGCCCCACCCAGGGCTCCAACCCATGATCTGGAGACCATGACCTGAGCCCAAATCAAGAGTCAATTGCTTAACCAACTGAGCCACCCAGGTGCTGCTTTATTTTTGTTTTATTTAATCTTTAAAGCAATATCATTTTATATAATTTTTTAAAGATTTTATTTATTCATGAGAGAGAGAGAGGCAGAGACATAGGCAGAGGGAGAAGGGAGCCTGATGCAGGACTCAGTCCCAGGACCCTGGGATCATGCCCTGAGCCAAAGGCTGACGCTCAACTGCCGAGCCACCTAGGCGATCTCCATTTTATAAATTTAAACATACTCATAAATGTGAAAATCTTTTCTGAATCAAAGTGAAAATAAATAAATAGGACAAAATGACATCTGCAGGGTTGTTTTAGAATTACTAATAATGTGCATGAGTTTCCAGTACTATCACTGAGTAGAGGCTAAACAAATAGTGACCTTTCACATACATTATCAGGTTTATTTCATGCACTCACTGGCATGAGGCCAGATTAATCATAAAGAAATAGAGACCCAAAGAAGTTCAAAAAAGAAGCTGATTCCCCAAGCACATTCTCCCAAACTGGCAGCTTTCCAGTAATTTTTCAAATAATTTATGGACATAATTGACTGTAATTAAAGGCATAGCTGGTAATAACAAATGATTATTGAGAGTATGATTCTTTTGTAGTGATACAGTGTGAAAGCAAGACCATGAAATCCACACTAAAAGTAGAAAAGGGTTGAAGTTTGTTACCCCACTAATTGGTGACACAGATGTATCACTACTAACAACCAACCCCGATCATTACCAACATCACCACTGGTACCACCATCACCTTCACAAAGCACCTCTGTCATCACCACCACCCTGAGTTAGAATCATGGTGATTCTAACTAATCTAGAATCATGGTGATTCTAACTAATCATGGTGATCAGAGAGCAAGAGGAGAGAGACCCTGGAGTGTTTCCTCTCCACTCCCACCCTATTTTGATATCACAGTCCTCCAAAAGGTGCTTCATTTGAGCCTTCTGCGTACAACATAATTCTGTTTCCTACCACCTCCCTTACCTGGCACAGTCCTCAAATACACTTGGTGAATGACTCACCAACTAACATTTAATGGACACCTACACAATCCAGACATTTTTTGTAGGCACTGTTGATACATACAACTGTGAGCCAGGCAGATGTAATCCTGCCCTCCTGGGAGGATGGACAAAAATACAGTGACATAAGACAACACAAATACAGATATGTAATGTGAGGACAACAAAGGAGAGGTGAGGGATTAGAGAGTCACAGGGCCTCTAGGTTAAGTGGGAAACCAAGGAAGACTACTCTGAGGTGGTGGCATTTGACCAGGGGCCCAAATAAAGCAAAGGAGTGAGCATGAGAAGAGCTAGAGAAGCACAATTCTGGAAGAAGGAAGAATAAGCACAAAAGTGGAAAGGGGAGAACCCAAAGAAGAGCAGAGCCCAGCATGGCCAAAATGAGTGAGCATGAATGATGTCAGAGGCCTTGCTGGGGACTGGCCCTCAGGGGATCATGGTAAGGACTTTGGATTTTATCAAAAGACTGACTTCGTATTCTAACAGGATGCTATTAGAGAAAAATTATTCTGATACTTGTTAAAATGATAAAGACGACTTTATTCAAGACTGTTGCAGTAGAGAAAGAGATGGAACTCAACTCCAAACACAACGGAGATGCTCAGGGATTTATAGTGGAGGAGCAGAGTGAGGGGGTCAATGGGTGGAAATCACTAAAGGAGACGTCAATGGCAGATTCTTACTAAAATGGCCTCCCAGGATTCTCACTAAAGGCAGGCTGAGGACTTAGATCATGTGGGGATAAGAATGGAGTGAGGGATAAGGAATTTATCAGATATTAAGGGTGGGAGGATTCTTGATAAACTGACTTAGTAGGATCCTTTGCTAAAACTGGGCTCAGCAGCTCAGGGCCAGGGCAGCAGGCTGAGGGGAGCCTGGCCAGAGCTTGGTCAAGGAGAGAGTCTTTGTCAAGCCCTTGGGGTGCCATATATAGAGCCAAGTGTAGGGGCAGGAGAGGATGTGAGGAGCCAGTTAGGAGGCTGTCACAGGCCATTCGGAGTCCCTGGCAGGAAATGACAGTGGCACAGTGAAGGTGGTACATGAAGGAATCAACAGGCATTTGAACTGAGTCTTGAAGGGCCAGGAGGAAAGAGCCATACTGGGCAAGAAGACATTCCAGGTAGAAGGAACAGAATGAGCAAAGACATGGAGGTGTGACAGGAGGCCTGGAGGAACAATGCGGTGGCCCCATGGGGAGACGGGAGACTGCCTGTGTGGATACACAGGACTTGAATAACCTAGATACTTGAGGGAATCCCAACTGGCCCTTCCAGTCTACTGTCCTGCTGGCTTTGCTCAGCATTTCAGAAATGGGCACAGGGCTTCTCGCACTTCTATCTTCAAAAGCCTTTAATTCTATTTCAGCATATCAGAGAGAGGGGCCCTGCTTCTCTGAGAGGCCTTGCTGATGGTGCCACATCCTGTCTAGGAAACCACATGGCTCCCTCTCTCCTGTGGTCCCTCCAGACCGTCCAGGTAGGCCCCGAGACAGGGACAACAGGAGAGTATGGCAGAGAGATAATGCAGAATGTCACATGGAGACTGGCTCTTGTCTGGGTGAGCTGCTAGCAGCCTGGTGAGGGTCTCTTTCATCAGGAACAGATGGACCCCCACCACCAAGCAATGTAAGCTCAACTACCAGGTGAGCTATTTACTATCTGCACGACCCTGAGCAAGTGATTTCTCTCTCTATGCCTCGATTCCTCCTCCATTAATAGAGGCAAAAATGATACCTACTTCCTGGACTTGTAGAGATTTAAGGACTTCACATTAGCTAAAGGCTCAGACTCATGCTGGGTACTCTTGTGTGAGCTGGGGGCTCTTCTCTCTTTCTCCTCTTACATTGTTCACAAAGCATTGATTGCACCCCTACCTCATGCGGGCACTTTGCTGGGGCCAGAGGGCTGAGGGATGAGAAGACCCAATCCTCGGCCTCCAGAGGCATTCAAATTGGGAAAGAGGTAGTCACCATCCAGGGGGACAAGAGCAGTGCTAGGGAGCAGAGGGGTCTTTAGGAGTTCAGGGAAGAATCTGCTTGTAAGCTGAGCTCAGGGAAGGCGGTCTATGTCGAATATAAACCTGATAATGTTACTCTGCTGCTTTATATTCTTCAGTGGCTCCTGATTGTCCTCAGGTTGATCCAAACTCCCTCAACTGCTCCTTCCTGGGCCTCACCTGCTGTCACGGTCCCCTCTCCCCAAGCCCTGACCCTCCTCATGGCACTTCTCTCACCTCCCAGAACAATTCCTGCTTGGTCTCACGTCCAGGTTTCTACCCCTGCATCCCCTGGTCTGTCTCATTTGTTACTGAGATCACATCTTGAATATCATTGCCTCCGGGAAATATTCTCCCACCTTCGGGTCTTGGCAGTTGTTCTGAGCACCTATGCTTCCCTCCTCATGGAGGAAATATCACACTGTGCCATTTAATTACTTCTTTTCTCCCACTACCCTTCAGTCCCTTTACCTAGAGCCCAGGTCCAACTGGTTCACTCCTGGTCCTGCTGGTTCACTCCTGGGACTGCTGGGTGCGTGCACCAGAGTAGAAGTGCAGCACATACCAGTTGGAAAGAATTCAGCAGGTCTGAAACTCCCACTGAGAGCAGCTACTGGGGCAGACCCAGGTTTTCAGCATGATCTAGCCTGCTCCTTAAATAGATCAACTCTTTCTTTTCCTTCTTAAATATTTTCCAGATAATATAACTCAAAATAGGGCCTGACAGTCAGTGGTGGCTTCCTACCTGGAGGGAAACAATATCTTTTTAGAGAAATCCGCCAATTATCAGTAGCATGACCAGAGGCCCATGTCATCTGCAGAAGCACACTGTGAGATGTGGCTGCCCCTTCTTACAATAGGAAAAGCAGAACCTCAAGGTGTAGAGGTACTGCCCTGTCTCGGGGTGAGCTAAGTGGTGGAGGAGGATGCAAACCCAGGTCCAAATGCTAAGCAAGCTGCCCATTTTCATGCCTCTTGTCTTGGGGCCAATGGCCATGCCTACAAGGTACCCTAATGTGGGGGGGAGCCTCATAGATGTTATGTCCCTTTCGTCTGACCCTTTAAAATAATTTTGAGACTACTTCCCTCAATGGTTTCTTTAGAGAAGGGGGAAAAGGCAAATAGAAGAGTGGTGGCAGGCTCTGGAAGTCAAATTTCTGCCATTCCTGCTCTGGGGTTTGTGCAATCCCCGGAGACCCGTTGCAGATCCCATGCATTCCAGCGAGTGAGTAATGAAAACAGCCTGATCTCTAGATGTGGGTCTAGGAGACTATAGGGCTCTCTCGAAGTCAAGAGTTGTGTTATTTCTCAGCCTCTTACAGAAAGTCAAATCAAGCCGCCTCCGGAAAAAGTGAGGGGCCACCATGGGGGGTGCCCTTCCTTTGGGCCAGATTCCCATCCCACCGAACTCCATGTGAGAGACCCTTGGGAGTCGTTCATTGTTTAGAATTTAAACATCTCATACTTTTCCTAGACATGGAGAAAGTATTTTTTAGGTATGCCAAGAATTAACCAGCAAGGGCATCCATTTAATTGTATTTGAAACAGAAGCTAATGTTGTTAGCACACCAACCATGTTCACCGATACACGACAGTGCAAGGGGAAGAAGGCAGCAGGCGGTGTGGGGTGGGGGAGGGGGGTATGTTAAAAATTTGTGCGCAGAGAGCTGGCTTGGAGGTGACCTGGGACAAAGGCACAAAAATGACCATTGTTACACTGAGTTAGTCTTTTCATTAGTGGGCAAAGAAACCTAACTTTGTGGACATTTCGTTATGTTGTTGGGACATCTTTGATCTCCCAAATCAGCAAGAATCCCAAAGGGAAGCTAGCCGTGTTTTTGATTATCTTTAAAGTCTAAAATTCCTTAGGTGAAATTCAGTATGAAACGCATCCATGCAACGGGGAAGGTGAGTGGCTGTGTCAACATCTGGACCCTATTAAGTCTCAGCTATTTTTGCTAGGCAGTGAACTGGAGAAACCAAATTCCTTGATAAAGCTTGAAATTTCCAGGAACTGCTTGTAAAAGGCATTTCTTCTGTCTGGTTATTTTGCATAACACACCGCACTGTGAGTTCCTGCGAGGCTGGGCTGTGGGGATAAAAGGCATTATCTGTTTGTCGAATTGTCTCTAAAGCTTTAATGCTCTGGTTCACTGTTTGGCTTTGACCTCTGCAGAACACTGTGCAACTTACAATGCCTCTCCACATACCTCCCGCCTTTTGATCTGCACAGCAGCCCTGACAGGGAGCGGACACACATGCCGCCCTCATTCTACAGTTCGAGAAACTGAGGCCGAGAAAGATCCTGCGGGATCTGTTTCGGGCCAAGCTGATAAGACAGTGCCAGGCGATGAGCAGGTGACTCATCTAGAAATTTGGGCCAAATGAAGATTATGATCCCATGGGTCTGAGGGGGAGCTCAGATTCTGCATTTCTAGCCGCTCCTGGATGATGCCAAACCTGGTCCACAGGCCCCACTTTAAGTAGCAAGGACAGCAGAGGTAGATGTGGGGCTCAAAAGGGAGTCTTAGGGTTCCAAGTCCAAGATTATTGTACTAAATCATGTTGTTTCTGTAGGGGCTAAATGTGTAAGTCCCAGAGCCTGACTCTGCAGGCTCAAAGCCCACCTCTGGCCCTTATTTGCCTTGCTAACCTTTTTAAATCTCTCCATGCATCAATTTTATCATCTACAAAGCAGGGATTAAATGGTACCAACACTCGTATGGCTATTTTTGAGGATTAAAGGCAGTAATACGTTAAAACAATTGGAACAGTGCCTGCAACATAGCAGGAATGTAGTAAGTGCTAGATATCTTTATAACCTTACTGATTACATTGCAGCACCATAAGTGTGAACAGTCTCTCTCTGAGCCTCAGCTTGCTCATCTGCAAAATGTATCAATAAAAGTTAACTCTGAGAGTGGTTGTGAGGAACAAAAGAGATAAAGAATATAAATGAGTTATGCCACAAATAAGAAAAAAATTATTTTTGTTGAGCTTGCTCTGGCCCTTACAGCCATGGGAGCCCCTGATGCTACCCACAGGGCAGGGGCATTAGACTCACTAACTGTGAGTTTCTAATTGCTAGAAACTGTACGTGACCTTTCTCCCGCAAAGACCTGCAGGTCCTTAAAGAGCCGTGTGCCCCTGCGACCATCATGCTTAGCATAACACTTGGTATAGAACAGGGTGCCTGATAAAAGTGTTTTGTCTGATTGATTTAAAATAGTTACCCACTTCTCCAAATCTACAATTGGGCCTGAGGGATAAGTTTTCATTTAGTCAATCCTCTTGGCAACAAATAAGGCTTCAAGGCATTATTCTTTTAAAGCTAACCGAAGTTTTAGATTCTCTCATAGCAAACTCCCAACTTAATCTCAGAGTCTCCAGACACAAATGGGAAGGGACCTTCCTGCTGCCCTTTATAAAAACCACTCTCTCTCTTTTCCTTCATCAGCACTTTGATATTACCTCAAGGGAAGGAAAGAACCTGCTGACTATGTGTTTTCTCCAAAGCAAAAAGTCTCAAAAAGCATAAAGGGTAGGAAGAGTGATTACCAACCAAGTGGAAACAGAGTCACCATCAAAATTCTATAGCCAGCAGGATTCCTCAACTGATCAGTCCTCTGTAAAATAAGGAAGATCACTAAACCAAGATGTGGATATTTGCAAGCTAGCCTCTGACGCATTGCAAATCTGACATCCTGACACATATTCAGGACTTGGACTGAAGCAAGAGATCCTGGTATATAGAACTCAGTATTAACCATTTGCCCTATTGGTGGGGTTGAGTTCAAGTGATTCATGTGTCCATTCATACGACAATTGTTAATTGAGCACTGTACTGGATGAGTGAGACAAATTTGTTGCCTGAATTCCCAGGACTTACAGTCTGTGGACAGTATAAACACACAATTAGGCAATTATATGGTGTCCATACAATGTAGTGAAGGGCAGCCTGCTACACAATCTGATTAACCACTGTGCTATAATAATACTAAACTAAGCACATATTTAATGAAAAATATCAAATTATACAGACCAAAAATTAATGGAAGTACCAGGAGGAATTGACCATTTTAATGACTAGCAAACAAAAAGTAAAAAAACGCAGATCTGAACAACTCATTGACAAATTTGATGTAAGCACATATTTAGAGACTTGCTTCCCATAATTAGAAAACATGTATCTCAAACATGGAATATTTATTTTTAAATTGCAACACATTCATATATGTTAAAGAATAAATCTCTGGGCACCTGGTTGGCTCAGTCAGTTAAGCATTTTCTTTCAGCTCAGGTTGTGATCCCAGGGTCTTGCTCCATGGAAAGCCTGCTTTTCCGTCTCCCTCTGCCTGCCATTCCCCTGTTTGTGCTCTCTCTCTCTTTCTTTCTCTCTCTCTCTCTCTCTCTGTCAAATAAATAAATAAAATCTTTAAAAAAATAAAGAATAAGTCTCAACAAATTTCCCAGTGTCATATAGAAGATATGAGTTAGTATCATAGAGAAGATATTCTCTAACTACAATGCAATTAAGTTAGGCCTCAATAGCAAAAAGATAACTTTTAAAGCACACCAGGAATTTTTAAATAAACTTATAAATTATTCATGGGAAAAAGAGGTACCAAATGGAAATTTTAAAATATGTAGAACTCAATCATAACAATAGTGCTACATATCAAAACTTATGGGATGCAGTGAAAGCAATATTTCAAAGGAAATTTATACTTGTAAACACTTGAATTAGGAAATAATAAAGGTTTAAAATTAATGAGCTAAACAGCCAATTGAAAAGGTGATAAAGAGAACAGAAGAATAACACTAACATAGTACAAGACAAAAACATAATGGAAAGGATCAACAAAGCTAAAAGTTTGAGTTTGGGGTTTTTTTTTTTTAAAGACTACACATAAATCAGGAATAAGATCAATTAAAGAAAAAAGGACATACAAATTAAATTAGGAATGAAGGAAAATCTACAGCACTATCACAGAGATTGAAAATTATCACTGGATATTTAATGCTAATAAATTTAACTTTAAATTAAATTTAAATTTAATGTTAATAAATGTAACTTTAAATTTAATGTTAATAAATTTGAAAGTGTAGATTAAAATATATGAATTTCTAGGAAAAAGTAAGTGACTAAAACTGACTTGAGTAGAAATAGAAAATCTATGTAATCTTATAACCACTAAGGAAATTTAATCATCAATATAAATTCTTCTGAAAACAAACACTAGGCCTAGATAATTTTACAGGTACACTTTACAAAGTCTCAAGGAACAGACTTCCCTTATCTTCAAACATCTTTTCCAGGGAACAGAAAATGAAAGAACACTCTACAACTCATTTTATGAGGTTAATATAACACCGACACCAAAACGAGACAAGGAGAGTTTAAGAAAGAAAAAATATACTCCAATCTTACTCATGAACACAGATGTGAAATTTCCAAATTAAATATTAACAAATAGACTCCATAAATATACTCTTTTTTAAGTGTCACTTTGTGACCAGGCTGGTCAACCCAAAGAAAGGCCAAGGTAATTTAACATCAGACACTTTATAAGTGCAATTAAACACATTAATAGACTAAAGAAGAAAAACCAGATCCTTAACCTAAATTCTCTAGAAATGAAGGCTAAGGTGTGAGTAACTTTCTGAGAAGTGAGAGCCAAGGAGCAGGAGTGAAGGGCAAGAAGAAAGGAGAGTCAGAAGGAAAAGAGAACCAATGAAAAGATGAGTTATCAGGCTGGCCGCCACAGAGGTGACTTAATCCCCCCAGACTGTTTGAATTATCATGTAAAATGCATCTCGGTACTGTCCATACAGGAGAGAAGGACAAATCTTTTGTCTCAGTGAATAAATTTTTCTGAGCATCAAGTGGTTCCCATACTGGCTCCTGCTATAGCATCAACAAAAAGGGTAGAAACCTTGTGTGGTGGGACCCAAGGTTAGGTCCTGCCAGGGTGAACCTGGAAAAGGCTGCTAAGATATCAACAAAATTGGTCACTGCAGTAGTGACTGGAATAAGAGAAAGTTAAGACTGGGAGAATCTGAGAATTTGGCACAAGAAGTGTCCAAAACACCATATAATCTTTTCAGCACAGACAGGAAAAGGCTTTGGTGAAATTTAACAACTATTCATATTTTTAAAATTTTTTAAAGGGGTACCTAGGTGGCTCAGTTGATTAACTGTGGAGTAGGTGGCTCCAACACTTGGTTTCAGCTCAGGTCATTATCTTAGGGTTGTGAGACAGAGCCCCACATCAGGCTCCATGCTCAGCATAGAGTCTGCTTGAGATTGTCTCTCCCTCTCCCTCTGCCCTTCCCCTTGCACTCTCTCCCTCTCTCTATAAAATGAATATATAAATCTCTTTTTTTTAATTTTTTTAATTCTTTAAGGAAACCAGGATAACAAAGAACAAAAATTTTCATAACCTCATGTACTAATCCATTAAACCTGCAATAAGCATAAAATATTAGAATTATTCCCATTACAACAGGAAAAAAAAAAGATATCACCACCTTTCTTCCACACCGAACTGGAGGACGTGGTGTAGTAAGACAGAAAAAATAAATAAAAGGCACAAGTATTAAAAATAAAGAAACAAAATCGTATTAGCAGATGATTATGATTGCACAGAAGACTCATTTGAATCTACAAACAGATCATTATAAATAATAAGAGATTTGCAAAGTTATTAGATCTTATATTTCAATCTCAAGTCATTTGCATTTCTACATACCAGCAAAAAAAAAGATTAAAATGTAAATTTAAATGTATGGTTTACATTGCAGATGAAATAATATAATATTGGGGATTTTCTTAAAAATAATCCTGAGGTGGGAGAAGTAGGTAAGGTTGTAGATGAAATAGGATTAATCATGTATTTATAATTGCTGAAGCTGAGTGATGAGTGCATTGGATTTATTTCAGTGTTTTACCTAGAAGGCAGTACAAATGAACTGAAAAATAAATTATAGCTACCTACATCACATTGTATGACTCTTAGGAACATTGCTGAGTAGAAAAATCAAATGGAAGAACACTACCTGTAGTCTGATGCCATTTGAAGTAGAGATGGCAATATGCTTCGTCTACTAAATTTTAGAGCTTGTATATCACAGCAGCAGAGCTTAGCCTAACTTAACTAATACTGTACTTACAAATAAATTATTTACACATATATTCTTGTGTGTATATGTAATAGCACACATACAAACATTTTTAAGAATGAATGAGAGGGAGGCATCTGGGTGGTTCAATCAGTTGAACTCAACCCTTGGTTTCAGCTCAAGTCATGATCTCAGGGTCCTGGGATTAAGCCCCACATTGGGCTCCCCACTGAGCAGGGAGTCTGCTTGTCTTCTTCTCTCTCTGCTGCTCCCCCTGCTCATGCGTGCTTGCTCGTTCTCTCTCTCTCTCTCTCTCTCTCTCTCTTTCTCTCTCCCCTTCTCTAAAATAAATAAATAAATCTTTTGGGGAAAAAAGAGGAAAGGATGAATGAGAGGTAAGAAAGTAAAGGTAGCAAGTATAGACCTCTTTAAAGAAGTAGTTCTCTAACAGGTGTAGTGGCTGAAGAGTCACTGGAGCATGTCAGATCCTGAAAGGAATAGTGACAGAAACAAATAGTGAATAAGAACTCAGGGAAAAAAAAAAAAAAAACAGAACTGAAGGAGGAAGGTCTCTGCCGATCATAAGTGATCTTTCTCAGGAACTGGGACACCTCTGCCCATATCTAGTGTACACTGGGCAGGGCACTAGAGAATTTACCTGTGAATTGCTCCTCTGGCGTCAGAGTAACGTGGCTGGGGAAGATGGAGCTGCCGCAGGGGAGAGCTGGTTTTGCCCCTGGATGGCACGCTGGTGCATCTACACCCAATGCGGTGGCCCCTGCTCTGGACTTTTATGTTTCCGATTTTCAGGCTCCAGCTCAGTGCAAACATTTCTTTGGCAACAGAATCCCTTTGAGGCTGGCCTGGCACAGACTCAGCCAGGAGGCAGCCCACTAATCGGGCCAGTTTCTCCTCTGTGCCTCCCCTCTTACCCTCTCTGAATCTGCCTACCTCCTGGCTGGGTTCCAGGCACACAGGTCCCATTAATCCTCTCGGCATTAGCCGATAAGGAAGGCATTAGCTGATGATGGGGGTGTTGGCAGATAGCTACAATGTTCTCAGATATGAATTAAGGTATCACACAGGAGGAAGCCTGGAGAGAGAGAGGCAACACTGGGGTGACAGGGAAAAGAGAGAAACACAGTGGTAGCAGGAAGCGGGTTGAAGTTCTGATTCTGCCCCCTAATAACTGTGATGAAGAATAAGCCACTGATTCCCTCTCTGGTAATAATGTGACAAAGCTCTTACCTTGTGACTCCAGTAAAAGATGTAACATACAGAAAACACCCCTTCCCTCTTTCTATACCTTCCCCTAATGGAGCTACTTAGAAAAGTCTCAGAAAAGAAGACATAGTGAACAACAAAGAAATCACACTGGTGTGCAGGCCCTGAGCAGGCCATTTGACAACTGTCTTCCCTTGCAAGGTGCCCCCTGGGAAATCTGCCTCTTCCTCCTCCACCCAGCTGTCCCCAGCTGGGAGGAAAGCCAGGAAGGAGACACGGAGGTGAAAGCATCTTGTCACAGCTCTCTGGGGCTCTGCACAGGGATGTTCCAAGGCCCAGACACACCAGGAGTCTCCATTTCTCTAGAGTGGATTGTGGTTGGAAGCCTCCAGATACCATTCCTCAGCCACCAGTTAGATGGTGGCACTGGGCCATCGTTTTTCCTTTAGCTCCCCAGCAGCCTCTATAAGGTAAGTGCTATCCCTAGCCCCATAAAAATAAAGAATACGAATAAGAAAGTTGAGGCCCAGACAGCTTAGGTGGGGTGAAGAAGCAGTGGGAATGAGCAAAGGCCACACTGACATGGGGGCCTGAGACCCTCTACAGTGTCTGTGGGCCACCAAGGACCTTCCCAGGAGGGACCAGCAGCCACGTAGGAGAGCCTGGGGCCAGGGCAGCCCTGGTCACACTGAAGCCTGTCCCAGGAGTCCTGCTTGCCCTGAATACCCAGAGGCCTTCGAGTACTGGGTCCCTCTTTCATGTTCCATGCACATCCATTCTCCATGGAGAGTCACTCCAGAACTGGCTATCCCCAGGGGCCAAGGACCACCTGCTGCGGTCTCTGAAAGGGCCTTCTTTTCCAGGAGAGTGGTGGCTCCACTCGCTGTGTCCATCCCATTTCACCAGGCAAGCCAACAGCCACTCTGCCAGTGTGGGCACAGGAGATGTCAGAGGAGACAGGGTCATAGAGGGTTCGAGGCAGCGCGCTATGCAGTTATATATGTGTTACCCTGGCTTCTCCTCTCCTGTGAGATGGGGTCAGAGAGAGAAAGCATTCACCTCAGGGAACCGCAAATCCTCGGCATGTCGAGGGTGGTCTTATCATCACCCCACATCACCTGGGACCTAATTTGGCAGCTTAGCTACCCTAGTAAGGCTGCACCTCTGAACATGACACCCTTAAGGCATATCTCTGGTTCTCAGGGGACAATTTAAAGTCTAGGTCGAAGGGTGATTGTGCTTGTTTCTAATGAGCTTCCTATCTGAGAAGGAGAAAACAAAGGCTATCTAATAAACACAGCTGATTCAAAAGGCCTGAAATATTCCAAACTCTTAAGAGAGGAAAGCTAATTGTGTGTGAGGGTGTGCAAAGTCACACAGGGCAGTATAATTGAAGGAAGCCCTCAAGGAGGTTGAGTACTTCAGAGGAATGCAGCCTCTGCTGCCACAGAACTGGGCTTCTGGCCCAGCGACCCCCACATTGCTCCTGACACTGGCATTGGCTTAGCCTCTGGAAACATGCTGCACCAAGACAGGGTGTAGCAGTTAGTGGTGACACAATCCAAACATCCTCCCTGCCTTCCAGGCACTGCCGAAGAGCTTGTGCCTGTGGCGTGTGTCTACAAGAAGCACCTGACTTATTAAGAAATCTCTGCTCTTCAAGCCAATGTCACCAAGGATCTGGACCACTAGTGTGGCTTTGCTTTCTGCACGGGGGCTCCCTGGGAAGACCATGTTCCTTGGTGCTCTCCCCGCGCAGAGAGCCGATTCCTACTCAGTGGGCTACATAAGCCATGGCCAACAGCATCTTTTTTATTTGTTAGCATTTACTGAGTGTTTATTGTGTGCCACACATGGCACTATTTCTGGCATTGTCCCAGCTGATACTCATGATAACCCAGTCAACCAGGTAGCATTTGCACCCCGATTTTACAGACAAGGTAACCAAGACTAGACAACTGAAGACTCCAGCAGAGGTCATATGTCATCAGTGGTGAAACCCAGATTTCATTCTAGGCCTCCGTGGACTCTAGAGACTGCGGTCTTAACCAGTGTGCTTACTCTGCCTCCCCAAAGACTGTTCTAGGACCTTTTAAGGGAGAGCTCTACATGCATGTGAAGGGGGAACTTTAGGAGGCTTCTGTTTTTCTGATTTGAGCAGGAAAGCATGCACATATTAAATGCAAGTGCAAACTTTACAAGCAGCTCCTATACATTTTGTTAAGGTTGCTGTGTGTGGTGCCATTTCTCCCAGGTGGGGCCATAAGCCTTAAGGGTGGGAACCACGTATAATATTTGTGTGTCTCCCACACCCGGCAAAGTACCTGGCCTCTGGCAGGTGATCTGGAAAGAGGTTTCAGGAAGAGCAGTGAGGATGAGGATAGTAACGATGCTGCCTCCTGCACCCACTCGATCTTTCTAACCTGGCTTCTGCTGTTCTCCTGCAGGCAGCTTGTGCTCCAGCCAAGCTGCCCTTACCTCTCAGTCCCAAAGAGGCAGCAGCGTTTCACCACTCTTTACCCTTGCCCACGACGTGGCCTGGGATGCTGTCCTCTGTGAGTCTGTCTCAAACGCCACTTCCTCAGAGAGGCCCCTGTGTCTCTCTCTCAGCTGGAAATACCCTTCCCACCCCGAACTCCCTTGGTTCCTGCGAGCTCCTTTCCTTCCTCTGTCTTCATCATCTGGGAGGCTTAATGTGATGCTGAAGTAAGATAATGTTCTAGAAAGCTCTTTGTAAACCAGGAGGCACTATCCAAACATGAGGGCTTATGAAGGCTCATATCTCATCAATGAAGGAATAAGATTAAGATTGTCCAGGGCATCAGGTTCAACATTGCCCAGTACAGGACCCCACACATGCAAGTCATGGAGAGCCTGTGCTGAAAGCCCATCCACTGACTTCTCTCCCTCTTCCTTGGAGCCATTTTATGCCCTTCCAAATCAGGCTGAGAGGGCTTTCAGTAAGCCAAAGAAAATCTTATTAGGAAGAGAAAGCCACAGGAAAGGAAAAAATGGAAGTACCTCCTGAACACCTCTGGAGGCGGACTTTCACATACCAGAATTATTTTCAGATCTGTCACATCCAGTGTCCTCTTCTTCTGATAAGTATTTTGTGACTTTGCCTTCCATATCCTACAGTGAAACTCATTGGTAATGCACCTGGCAGTGACTGGCTAACTGCCCACCAAACCTGCTTCCTCCTCATTTGGGGGAACTTAAATGATCTCCCAGTGTGCCTTACAGTGAGCTCTTGCCATGTGGATAAGGTTTAGCCAGTGGATTGGGAGTGCCACTTCCGGGCCTGGCCCCACTCTTCTCAATATCCAGGTCTTCCAGATGACCCAAGAAGCAGTGGTTTAAAAATGACAGAATCTGACAGTGTAGATTCCAGCTGCTGTAAGGATGCAACATGAGAGAGAAATCAACTTCTATTGATTAGAGATTGCCATCACTAATACAACACAGTGTACTTCCATATATCCATAGCTCCCCATCCTGAATAGGTACAACATTTTAGTGGCAGTAAAGAGGAGTTGAGTAGAAATCTGGGCCCAGGATCAAGAGGCATGAGTTCTTAGGGCACCTGGATGGCTCAGTTGGGTAAGTGTCTGCCTTTGGCTTTGGTTATGATCCTGGGACCCTGGAACTGAGCCCCACACCAGGCTCCTTGCTCAGTAGGGAGTCTGCTTCTCATTCTCTCACTCTGTCCCTCCCCTAGCTCATGCTCTCTCTTTCTGCTCTCGCTCTCTCAAATAAGTAAATAAAATGTATTTAAAAAGAGAGAGAGATGTGGGTTCTTGTCTAGGCTCTGCTGCTAACTAGCTGAGTGATATGACTCCAGCTCATCATCCCCTCTGGGCCTCAGTCTCTATGACTATAAAATAAAAGGTTGAAGAAATTATCTTCAAGGTCCCCTCTAACTCTGGCATTCAAGAACTGTACTCTCATTTCTGCCTGTCTCCACTGTCTGTCTGGGATGTAAGAGTGCTCAAAAAACTCTTCTTGAATGAGAGAATAATTCTGTAACCTATGTGACTCAGACCATATTCTTTACCCACTTAAAATTGCCACATTGCAACAAGCCATATGAACTCTCGGATTCTCCCTTCTTCTGGAACAGGGAGTATTGATGGTATCCTTCCAGAACTCTCCACCATCCCTTTCCTCTGCCTCTCACTGCACAGCACCTCCCCCTCCCACTGGCACACACCCATGTACACACCCCTCCCATCAAATGGACCCCAAGCCCCAGGATTGTCTGCAAACTTCTATTTTTCTACCCTTGTACATTCTTCCCCCACACCATATAGCCATCCCTTGAGCCACCACTGCTGTGAGTCCCCAGCAATACTGTCATGCCTCTCTCCAAGTACTAAAATGTTAAGTATTTATTTTAAGATGGAAGAAAATTTGAGCTTGTAATTAGCACATTTTTCCAACACATTGCCTAAACCACCGCTATGTAGAGGAGCCAAGAACAAGTGCTAGTAAAGTTAACACAGTTTATTAAACAGGAAAAGCCATCCAGAGCTGAGCTAATACAGCAACCACATGTAAGGTCCACCTCCTTCCTGGGACAGCTCCACCCATAAGTCTGTTTCTTCAAGTAGGCTCCATGCCCAACACAGGGCTTGAACTCACAACTCTGAGATCAGGACCTGAGATCAAGAGTCAGATGCTTTACTGAGCCACCAGGTGCCCCCACACACACCCATCAGTCTTTAATGAGGAATAGCATTGTCCTCCAAAAGCCAAACTACACACATCACAGAGAGGAGGAAAGAAAGCTGGATTTCTAATCCAACCCTGGGATCTATAAGTTGTGTGACCTCGAGTTACTCAACAACCTCCTTGAGTCTCAGTTTTCCAACCATAAAACAATGGAAAACCGTTCTGATAAATCTCACAGGAGTGTTAGAATTACACACACACACACACACACACACACATATATACATGAACAAATGTGCTAATATGTGTAAAAGGATTTTCTAAATCAGAAAAGCTCTATTCTTTTAGGAATAAATGCCTGCTGTACTAGCCTGTTTCAAGGAACAGAAAAGAAATATATGTAAAAAATACATGTAAACCATAATATGTATATAATTTAAGATATTATTTTATTATTTTTTAATTTGATGTCTTCCTACAAATGCTAAGGATTTTAGCCTATTATTTTATACCACTGAATCTCAAACTGTGATTCAGTTGCAGTTGCAGGAATTCTGCAAATAATGGAATCATATTTCAATTCTTTAATAAATTCAAATATTTTAAAACTTTTTTAAAAAGAACAAATAGGACATTGTCCTCATGAGCTCAGCATCTAGCTGCAGATACAGGCGTTAAACAGAGCTGCAGTACCATGTACCATACAATTGTGTGGATGGTGTCCTGCACAAGGTACTCAGTGGAGGCAAGGGGTGTCCCAATGACTCTCTTACATTTCTCTCACCAAGCCCTTGGTGTAGAACTATTTGGCTAACTAGAAGGGGCACCTCTCTCTAGTTTGAACAAAAGTGGTACTGGTTTATACATCGGCCTTCTAAGCACAGTTATATAAGTCAGCCCTCAAAAGTCACTCCTGCTGAGCTGAGAAATCAAGTCTCTGAATCCATAAGGCTAAAGACCAGTTAGTAAAATGTGGCAAATCCACAAAAGTAAATGCATCCCCATGCAGTCTGTGAGTAGAGACTCAGCTACTTTTCCTGGCAAGAGTCCTCCACCGCCAAACACTTTGTATTTAAACTAGCACAGGGATACCTAGGTTGCCTTACAGGTCAACTCCCATCAAAATAGAATTATGAACATTCTTTGCTGAAATACATCTGAATTATAAAAAGTGAGAAGCTCTCAAACCCAAACATTTATTCTTAAAGAGGTCATTTTCTGCGTTCTTCATATGTATATATATTGGTGTTTCTTATAAATTATTTGAGAAAAAATTCAGTCAGCTGTCAAAATGAAAAACTTTGGAAACCTGTGCTCTAGAAAAATTCATCTCATTTCATTTCAGATCACCACCACTCCAGCACCATGATGGTAGCAGCTCAAAGAGAACTACATTTTTATGTGTCTGTGAGCATTTTGGGGTGCAAACAACCTATGGGGACCTCTTCTTCCTTTCTTTTTTTTTTTTTCCTCTTCTTCCTTTCTTATCAAACATAACAGAAAGAGAGTTTCCTCACATGGCAAAAGAGGCACTTTTGGACCTCAGATTGTGTGAGCTAATAAGTTAGCATTTTACTATATAATGCAAAAAACACAAGACTCTTGGGTCAGAGATGAAGGACGTTATCACTCATGGCACAGCAAGCAGCATGAATGGCAGCACATTTGCATCTATCTGATCCCCTCACCCCACGTCCCATGTGGCAATGGAATCAGGCCCAGAGGGATGTTTTGCCCAAAGTGAGTCTATATTGCTGCTGAGGAGCACTGAGCTTGGGGGAATCTACTCCTTTTTAAAAAGATTTTTATTTATTTATTTATTTACTTACTTACTTACTTACTTACTTACTTACTTATGGTTAGGGGAAAGGGGCAAAAGGTGAGGGAGAGAGAATCTGAGGCAGACTTCATGCTAAGCATAGAGCCAAACACAGGGCTGGATCCCACAACTATAAGATGATGACCTGAGCTGAAACCAAGAGTCAGATGCTCAACTGACAGAGCCACCCAGGTACCCCTGGGGGAATATACTACTTTTATAGTAAGCAGTAAGCCAGCCTACCTGATCTTTGTCCTAGAGTGAGATATTACCTCATCTCTCAAGGATACTCACTGCAAACACAAGTCTGAGATTTGGCCAGGCAAAGAGAAGTCAGGGCCTTGCATTCTTGATACACCCACCAAGACATGTAGGAGTGTAATGATTTCCAGATTTTTTTCTTTTGTCCCAAGAAACAAATGGCATGGGGTTTAGGAAATGTCTTAAAGGCAGCTCTTGAAATTAAAAAGTCAGCTTCTCCTGGATGTCAACCCTGATCCTCCCAATTTTATTTGGATCTGTTCTCAGGGAACAGAACATTTTATAACCTGACTGACCTATAATAGTCAATTTATTTACCCCTCCATGGCACCCTACCCACTACAGAGTCAGTTTCATGAATGTAAAGGCCATGTCTTTGAATCTGCTATGATTCAGAATACCTAACATGGTGTCTGGTATCAGGGCAATATCATGTGCCTAATAATTTCCTGGAAAGAATTAGTGATTTAGAGTATCTAATTTGAACAGGGGCTCTTAAGCCTTGGCAAACCCTACTCCTTCAGTTATATCAGAATTTAGCAAACTCCCATCACTAACACCCCTTACAGCTTTCTAATGCAGAGCTGGAAAAGACTCAACATGTATTTGGAAAGCACTTGAAGGCTTTTTACCCTCTGTCAAAAATTACTCCACTGACCAGTATGCATCTAATCTGCTGACCTCTGCTGATTGTGCCAGATTAAAACAGTGACTAGAAACAGAAGGAGGCATCTTGGGTAGGAAGGAATAGCAGCTACTGAATCCTTATCTCCAACACTGGCCATTTCCAACTGATTGGGAGTTTTAGGAAAGCCTATTTAGAGTATTTTTTAAATGCATATAAGAGACCATCTGGTTAATTCTCCAAGAATCAAAAATATGGGCTGGAATAAAGGACCTCATTTCCAGGAAAGTTCCTTTCCATACAACTTTGTCACTTCAGCCTTAGGATCCTATTTTATCAAATGCCCCAATATCATGTTCCAGAGAAAGAGAATTGTTTGAAGCTGACTCTCTGGGCCTTCCACAGGCATTCATTCTCCCAGAACATTACCCATGGCCCTTTTCCCTCCCAGAGATATCTGTCCCCCTAATCTCACCAGGAAATCCAGGCCAGCTGCTGATTTCAAACTCCTTTATCAGCTTCAATAATGAGTATCCCAGCATGCCCTGGGGCCCCACTTTGCCAGCTCCCAGGCTGCAGTTCCAAGTGGAGTAATAAATAGTTGCCATGTAGAGCTGCCCCAACACCCTCAAAAAGGAAGAGCAAACACAATGGCTCACCAACAATACTCACGTGCCCTCACTTGAGATTTCTCATTCCCAGGCCAGGCTTTCAGATATACACAATTCCCACTCCTTTCAGTGGAGGTGACGTTAGGTGAATGGATTTTCAGGCCAAGCCCTTAATTGTTTCTTTGATATCAGTATTTTGTTTTTATAATTCTGATGAATCTGGTGTCAACTCTTTGTGATAAGAGGGGACCTACTAGCTAGAGTAAAAAGCATGGATTTATAATCAAAAGTCGATGGGTTTAAATCTCCTTTCACATTCCTACTGGTTGGGGGACATTGGCCAAGTTACCTTACTGTTTCTGAGCTACATTCAGCTTTGTCACTGTACAGTGGGACCAACAAATATATACCATTGGCCTATGTGGAAATTAAAATGAGTAACACATGAAGGATATTTAATAAATGTTTGTTCCTTTCTCTAACGTTCTGTGACTTGATAAGAGCCAGAAGTACCAGGGCCCACACAGTGTTCCAAAACCTAGAAAAGTCAGTAATAGATCTGAATTAAGAATGTGAAAAGGTACCCCACAGAAAGGAAGAAAATATTTATAAATCATGATAAGGGACTAATGTCTAGAACATATTATGTACTCTTATAATTCAACAATAAAAAGGCAACCCAATTTTTTTAATAATAAATTTATTTTTTATTGGTGTTCAATTTGCCAACATACAGAATAACACCCAGTGCTCATCCCGTCAAGTGCCCCCCTCAGTGCCCGTCACTCATTCACCCCCACCCCCCGCCCTCCTCCCCTTCCACCACCCCTAGTTCGTTTCCCAGAGTTAGGAGTCTTTATGTTCTGTCTCCCTTTCTGATATTTCCCACCCATTTCTTCTCCCTTCCCTTCTATTCCCTTTCACTATTATTTATATTCCCCAAATGAATGAGAACATACACTGTTTGTCCTTCTCCGATTGACTCATTTCACTCAGCATAATACCCTCCAGTTCCATCCACGTTGAAGCAAATGGTGAGGTAGCCCAATTTTTAAAATAGGCAAAGGTGAATGAAATAAGTCAATTGGAGAAAGACAATCACCATATGATTTCACTCATACGTGGAATATAAGAAACAGTGAAAGGGACCATAAGGAAAGGAGGGGAAGCTGAATGGGGAAAATCAGAGAGGAAGATGAACAATGAGAGACTCTTGACTCTGGGAAACAAACAGAGAGTTGCAGAAGGGGAGGTTGGTGGGCAGATGGGATAACTAGGGTTATAACTATAACTATGCCCTATAACTAGGGCAGGCATTAAGGAGGGAGTGTGGTGTGATAAGCACTGGGTGTTATACTATATCTTGGCAAATTGAATTTAAATAAAAATAATTTTAAAAATAAAAAATAAAAACAGGCAAGGATCTGAATATACATTTCTCCAAAGTAGATACGTAATTAGCCAATACACACATGAAAAGATGCCCAACATCATAACTTATCATGGAAATGCCAGTCAAAACCATGAGACACCACTTTACAATCACTGAGATGGCTATAATCAAAGATGGCTGGTAATAAGTATTGGTGAGACTTTGGAGAAACTAGAATCTTTGTATGTGGCTGGTGGGAGTATAAAAGGTGTAACTTCCACAGAAAACAGTTGGGCAGTTCCTCAAAATGACTTAGCAGTTTCCCTCCCAGGTATATACCCAAGACAAATGAAAATATATGTTCACTCAAAAATTAGTTCACAGATGATCAGAGCAGCATTATTCACAATGGCCCCAAAATAGAAGCAATCCAAATGTCCAATGGATGAATGAATACATCAAATGTGGCATAGCCATACAATGGAATGTTATTTAGTCATAAAGAATGCAGGACAGATACATGCTACAACATGGATGAACGTTGAAAACACGATGTTAAGTCAAAGGAGCCAGTCACAGAAGACCACCTATTATATGGTTCCATTTTTACAAAATGCCCACAATTGGCAAAACTTTACAGAGATGGAAAATAGATTAGTGGTTGTCCAGGGTTTCAGGGGGAGACAGGAAGAAATGAAGAGTGCTCGTGGGTACAGCATTTCTTTGGGGGGGTTATGTAAATGTTCTAAAATACATAGGATTAGATGCATGATTCTGCAAATATACTAAAAAATCACTGAAATGTACATTTTAATTTTTAAAAGTATTTATTTATTTGACAAAGAGAGAGCACAAGCCGAGGGAGCAGCAGAGGAGGAGGGAGAAGCAGGCTCCCCATTGAGCAGGGAGCCCAATGCTGGACTTCATCCCAGGACCCCGGGATCATGACCTGAGCCAAAGGCAAACACTTAACTGACTGAGCCCCCCAGGCGCCCCTGAAATATACATTTTAAACAGGTGAATTTTATAGATCAATTATTCCTCAATAAAGCTGTTTAAAAAAATAGAACTCACCTAATGAGACCAAAACCTGGTTCTTCCCAGCAGGAAGACCTAAACCACTGTCTAGAGAAACATTTGCCATTCCTGAAATATGGGAAAATAAACTTAGCCCCTCTGATTTCAACCCAAGGCAGCAACCATGTCTTGGACTCAACCCACATTTGTAAGAAAAGAAAGGAAAGAAAGAAGAAAAAGAAAGAAAGAAAAAAAGAAAGAGAAAGAAAGAAAGAAAGAAAGAAAGAAAGAAAGAAAGAAAGAAAGAAAGAAAGAAAGAAAGAAAGAAAGAAAGAAAGAAAGAAAGAAAGAAAGGAAGGTATACATCCTGATAGAAGGTGAAAGAGGAGAAAGCATGTCCAGGGTTGGCTCACATGGGCTCATCACACATGCTCCCAAGCAATTCATGGCCAGGGTGGTGGCAGCAGCTCTAACTGTGTGGGATTTGCAGTCACCTCAGTGGCTACAGAGAAACATGATTGTACCCTAATAATAACTTTTTATTTTGTCATTATGAAGGTATATTGCCATAGCAGGAGGAGTGAAGTAATTTTACTCAAAAGTTTGTTAGCTTGATTAAACCATTTTAAATGTTTGGGTACCTCCATTTGTATTCAGGACAGACCAGTCTACTACACAAATTTAGCTGAGCTGAGACTACAATTTGAGATATGAACCCCATTTGCCACTGTCCCTGCAAGCCACCACCCTAGATCAAGTCCCCATGCTCTTCTTGCACCTAGATATTAGAATAACTTCCTCCTGCCACCCCACCTCCACCAGTCGGTTTTCCACCAGCACCTAAAGTGGTCCTTTTAAAACAGAATCAGGGGACGTCTGGGTGGCTCAGTGGTTGAGCATCTACCTTCCACTCAGGTTGTGATCCTGGGGTCCTAGATCGAGTCCTGCATTGGGCTCCCCGCAGGGAGCCTGCTTATCCCTCTGTCTGTGTCTCTGCCTCTCTCTGTCTCTGTCTCTCATGAATAAATATATAAAATACTAAAAAAAAAAAAAAAAAAAAAACATAAGCCAGACATGCAGATATACTCCTCTGCTCAAAGCCCTGAAATGGCTAAAGCCAGTGTCCTCACAACAGCATCAGGAGGTGCCCTCCTGCTCACTCACTCTACACATGCTTCTCTAATAGTCCTCAAACTCCCTGAGCAGGCTCCTCCTTGGAGCCTTTGTACCTGCTGTTCCCTCTGCTTTTTTTGTTGTTGTTGTTCCCTCTGCTTTTAATGCTTTCCCCCTGCCCCCCACCCCAGATGCTACAGGGCACGCTCCATCATTGATTTCAAGTCCTTGGTAAATATCTTCTTAGTGAGAATTGCCCTGACCACCCGTTCAGAATCAAACTCTAGTACCCCTTCCAACTTCCCCACTTTATTTTTCTTCCTACTACTTACCATCATTTATCACATTATTTAATTTACAGATTTATTTCATTATCTGTCTCCCCCTTGAGCGTGGAAGTTCCAGAAGGTCTGATCCATCCACTGTTGTATCCACAGCACCTAGAACAGTGCCTGGCACATAGTAGGTGCTGGAGAAATCTTCACTGAATGGATGAATAAATTAATAAGGAAGTAGTGCTTTGTCTCAAAAGTAGCAGCTCCAACATTTAAGGGCTAAGCAGAGATGAAAGAAACAGCCAAATCAAGAAGACCAGTTCAGGGGTGAGCAAACAAGGAGAGCCGATATCCTGGAAGGCAGGTGGGCAGGAGGACCTCCCAGCAGTGTCAAATGCCACAGAGAAGCAGAGCAAGAAAAGCTCTGAAATGCAAGGCTGAGTACAAGGATTACAAGGATCTTCTGGCTTCTAGATCTCCCAATGAAACTTGCTACAGAAATATTAAGTGGCATTTTGGTTATCGCGACTATTAATCATACTATTACTAATTTCTCCAGTAAGAAGATCTGAACAATCTTATAGTAATATTGGCAAACAGTAGTGCGATCCTTATGTCACTTTTTGCATCTTTCTATTAACAGCTGTAGAATGCCCAGTTTCGTGGTGATTCCAAGAAGCAAGCTTAGGTCCCAGAACACACATCTTATTATGGCACCATATATATATTTATTTATTATGATCACCACTAAGTGTGGCTGGGAACACTGCAGAGCACTGTTAGATATTGTGTTCCTTCTGTGTCCCTGTTAGCTTAGGGCAGGGGTAACTTGGAGTCATAAAGCGCCTGAGCTGAACAACCATAAACAGTGATTGGAAAGTTCCTGTGTGTCAGGCACTAATTGAGTTGCTTTCTGCTTTTACATGATAAATACAATAGTTTTCAGGACAAGCTAGTGGGGAAATATTGTTATTCCAGCGTATGGCAAGAGCACAGGCCCTGAAGTCACACAGCCTGGGTTTTCATTCCCATCCTGCTTCTTAACAAGCCATGTGGCCTCAGATGTGCTTTTTAATCTCCCTGAGTCCTATAATAACATCTATCTTGTAGGAATAAAGTGAGGATGAAAACAAAAGAACACGTATAAAGTTCTCAACATGGTAGGTAGCCCACAACAGGCTCTCAGAAAATATTTGTTACAACTATTAGGGAAAATTGAACCTAAAAGAGCCTGGCTACATACTTTGCTCATAGTATTCTATCTAGTAAGTCAAGATTTGGATCCAGTCTTCTAGGCCCTAATATCATTCTTCCCCCATCTCATCACAGTTATCTCATCGTATTTTCCAGTGACAGGAGGACATCTCTATTGAATGTGAAAGTTACGCATCAAGCTGGGAGGGTCTTCTGCTTATGGTGATGTCTAGTGGGGCCTCAATCCTCTGGAACCTCTATTGGACTGGCACATCCAAAAGGGCTCACCCACATATCTGGCACCTGGACAGGGATAATGGGATACCAGGCTTATCAAAGATGCTGGGACAACCACAAAATACAGCGCCAAAGCACCAACTACCAACTTTTCAGGAAAAAGTCCTGCATACAAAACACGCACACATTTCTACCACCACCCATGTCTGCTTTATGACAACAAATAAGGTGTCAACTCCTTGAAATCAAAAACTAATCTGCATTGGTCTTTGCTGGATACCCAGAACTGTGACTAGGACATGGCACAAACTCAATAAATATTTATGGATAAAGATAAGGGAAAGAGAGAGGGAAGAAAGGGAGAATAACTGGAAAGGAGAGGGAGAGAGGGAATGAGGAATGTCCTCCCAGGATTGTACGTTGGTATTAAAGAGATTGAAGGATGTGTTTCTTTGGACTGTGAGCCCTGCCTCTTGTGGGTGCACGTTGCACTTTGCAAACACAAAGACTATCTCCTTCCTCACCTGCCCCCCAGAGAAAAGGGCAGTATCTTACATGGACCTGCAGAAGCCGCCTGCTACCCTACCACTGTCACCATTTTCCGGCTCATCAATCAAAGAGGACAAGTACCAGAGCCTGGCCAGTCACCAAAAAGCACACTGTTGCCATCTCCTTGGGACCCTCCGGTGGACTCAGACTCAATCATATCAGAACCTCAGTTGATTCCAATGCACAGCCAAGATGCCAAGATTGAGAATAACAGCCACCTGTCTGGAGGACAGAGAACTCTTGATACATACACACACACACACACACACACACACACACACACACCTCAAAATCTAGCTCTTAGAGCCCACAGAGAAGTATACTTTTACTTCATCTGAACTCCTCTTAACATACCCTAGCTGTCCACCTTCTTCTCCACATTTTAATTTCCATTAGGTCTGTACTTATCATCTCTTCCGATTGTAAATTCCCAGAAGATTGGATTCTTGTTCCTCCAGCCTTTTGAGTACCTAAGAGCAGCTGGCATGGACTGATGCTCCACCCACTGCTGACTGTGGGAGAAAACAGCAGGCCTAAAGGAAGGCACTCTGAATGGAGGAGCTGGTCTCGCAGCAAATCCTACAAGGATTTTCCTATACAAGCTCTGCTTTTCTTCTCGGACTCCTTCTTTTCCTCTGCTCTGGCAGTGGGCTTTCCTACCCATTTCCTGGTTCTCTAGCAAAGGGGGGAGATCCTGGCTGAGAACCCAATTTCTCAGCATTGGGCTGTGTCAACCCTGCTGAGAGGCTGCTGCTTTAAATAAATGCATCTGGGCATTTCAGATTGGCAGTGCACACCCACCTTGATCCTTGCTACAGCTTCAGATCATTTGAACCAGCTCAGACTCCCACAGAGAGGCAGCTAATAAGCTAAAGGGAAAGGAGAATGTCTAACTGAATGGGGGGCAACGGGGATCCTAGCCAAAATTCCCCATCGAAGACACAAAAATCAATTTTGAATGGATTTGGACAGACAGTCCTGCCAGGACATTCCAGCGGCGTCTAAACACCAGCGGTGAACAAGAAGAATGTGTGTTGTTCTGCAGGATCGCCTGGGCTGCCAGGGAACTCGATACCTCCAGCTCCAGCCCCTGTCCCCAGGCTCTGACACCCCTCCCCCTTCCTGAGACCTTCTGGCTGCCCGAGTCACTTTAATGCATCATATTCTTCCTTAAGGAGCAAGTCTACTGCTAGCCTAAGGAGAGCTGGGTTCTTGCATTTTTGCTTCCTATTCAGCAGAGAAAATGAGTGGAGGTGCCACAGTTAGGCCCAGAGCAGGTGAATCAGGTAAAGCTCTTTGACTGAAAACTAAATCCACATGAAACCTAAGGAAACAGCTTTTTCCTCCCTCCCTCCCCCCACCCACTTCCAAGTCTTGTTAGCTGCAGCAGCTGAAGAACTGCCCCTACTCCCACCATCCTGCATGAATCATAGAAGCGTCACTATGCAAGGAATGGCAAATGTGCTTGCTCTACAATGAAGACTCCAATAGATGATAATGCCTGCTGGGAGCAGTCCTCCTGAGGCTCAGCGGAAAATTACAATTGATTAGTGATGTCTGCCATGTGCCTGGAGAGGAGTTATAGAGTGTTTGCCTTGTTTTTACCAACCACCAAGGGGAAGATCAAGGCTCTCCATTAATTAGGGAAAGAATTCCCATACAGTGGTGACTCTGGGGCTGCCGAGGTAGGTAGTATAGCTTGGGTGGGAGGTTGAAGCAAAGCTGGTTCTCTTCCGTGGGATGGGCTCTTCCTCTCTTTCCTTCTTAACTGAGGAAGTGAGATAACCGCCTTAGTCGGGGGCATCCTGCATCTCAGAGGACAAAGGCGGGAGGTGGAAGACAAGACGTAGGTGGCTCTGGGAAAACGAGCAAAGGGAATTCTCTAGACTGCCATTCTAGCTCCCTGGTCAGAAAAAAGCCACGAAAGAACAGGGCTTGGGCTCTGGTGAGAAATAACTGGTATTACCATGCTTCCCCCCCCCCCCCCCCCCGCACAGACGTCTCTAGAATCCTAAGCAGGGTGGTGCGGGCAGCTGGATGAGGATTGAGGAATTGGAAGCATGATAATCCTTGTCCTCTCTCCTCTGCCATAGCCGTGTCCATGAGGAAGATTCTTACTGCAAAGGAGATGGAAAGAAATGGTCATCTTATAGGGGTGGAGAGGGAGTTCTACTTTTAAACATTTTTCTTATTTATGCAAATCATACAAAAAAAAAAACATGGTGTACAACCTACAAGCTGGGGAAAGTCTGGTTATAAGAGTCCAACCAAAAAAAACTTTTTTTCAAAGCCACAGTGAACCATAAATTGGAACTGAATTTCCAAAACAGCTTCTGTTTTGTTTGTTGGTTGGCTTGTTCTTTGCTTTTTAAAACAAAAACAATAACAAGAAGGCTGAACTGCAGTAACTTTGATGCTATCTGATAGCATTGGCCCTGCTCCGACAACCTCCCTGCTTGTCTGTGTCTGAGTAAAAATAAAATGCAAGTGTGTTATCTGGGGTAGGAAGAAGGGCATGCATTCCCATTATCACATTAACAGATTAGCTAGACTCCAAGAGCAGGCCCTGAGGAAACATGGACAGGATGTCCACATTTCTACAGGGAGGGAAGAGGGTCAGAAAAATCCTGATGGAAATAAAGAGTCTGGTACTTCAGCGAGGTGTTCTGAAGACAGGGGCTAGCAAGGCGACAATTGGCAGTAGGCTCGGTGAGGAAAGGGCAAAACTGGCCAAGAGATCTAAAAGGAGAAGTCCAGATGTGCCACTCAGGTGGCCCTTATGTCTCCATCTTATTTAGAACCAGCCCCAAAAGCCCAGTTCCTCAGCTTGTCTCTGCCATGTCCGCATATAACCCATTGCTGCCGAAACTAACGACTCCTGGGATGGCCTGTTAAAAAGATACTGACTTGTCTCTTGATCAGGGATTCAATAGCTTTCCTTACTTAAAAAAAAAAAAAAATACATGTGGGATCTCCTGAGTGGCTCAGCAGTTGAGCACCTGCCTTTGGCTCAGGTCGTGATCCTGGGGTCCTGGGATCGAGTCCCATATTGGGCTCCCCACAGGAAGCCCGCTTCTCCCTCTGCCTAGTCTCTGCCTCTCCCTCTGTGTCTCTCATGAATAAATAAATAAAATCTTTTAAATAAATAAATAAAAATTCATGCACACACACACAGCAGGGGAATTTGACCCACTAAGACCCCGTAGAAAGACCTCTTTGGACAAAGTTTCAACCCAGGGTCTTTGGGCCTCCACAGGCTCCTGGGACTCCTGATGGGAGCTTTGCTGAGAACTTTCTTATGGTTTGGCAAGATTCTGTTTTCCTTCCATCAGGTATTTCCTACCTTACAAAAGGAAAAATTCTTAGCTTCTGTATTTAGAAATTTAATACCAAAAAAAAACAGAGCCCCGTACATGTGAAAGACAGAAAAACCCAGAAAACCATCCTCAGGAGGCACCTCCGCTTTGGTCAGTCAGTCGGCAAGATGTGTTGAGCATGTGGCTTTCTCTCTGCACCACACTGAGCAAGGCACGGACAGAGGAGCTGAAGGCTTGGCCCCTGAGGGCAACAAGCAAATTCCCTTCATTCAACAGAAACACACAGAGTACTTTCTATAAGCAAGGCATTGTGCTTTGGAAAAAGAAGTTCTATTAGACAAGGGCCCTATTTTCTGAAATATACACAAATCACTCTAGGAAGTGGAAAAATGTGGTAAGAGTTACAAGAGAGGTTTAGAGAAAGTGCTCAGGACCATGAGTTAAGAGGGGAATGAGCTTCCAGCTGAGGTAACCCAAAAAGACCCTGTGGAGAAGATGCCAGTTGAGTTAGGGATGGAAAGATTGACTACTCAGAGTAGATTTCTCTTGGAAATGAGGGAGAGAGGTGAAGTGATGCTAGAGCCATGATGCCAGGGTCCCAGTTCAGGCTCCCCTGTCACCCCATCAACGAGTTTCTGAGCCTCAGCTTTGCTCATCTGTGAATTAGGGCCAATAATATTTACCTCTTAGGAATAGATGAAAGGATTCAATGAGGTAATTCAGAAAAAAACTCTTGGCATAGAAAGTACTCAAGAGATATTACCCCATGATTCGCGTTTTAAAAGATGGGAATCATGAGGACTATACAAGATGGCTGATGGAAGTCTAGCTTGACAGTGGAGGAAAGGCTGGGTCATAGGTATACAACAAGAAGTTTTGATCTCCTCCCATAAGCACCATACTGAATGAGATAACTCAGAAGGAGCAATTCACAGAACCCAGGTCACACAGAGCAAAGTCATTGTCAAGGCTCTCCCCTGAGAGCCTGTCACAGGGGAACAAGAAGGTCCTTTGGCACAAATGTCACTATCAAAAAGGCCTCAGGTTTATATTTTTGTTATTACTTCCAACTGAGTTTATTCACAGAAATACAGAGAGCCACTGCCATCCATTGTGAACTTATATAAAAGTTTCATTCCATGAATGCTTGGGCATTTCTTTCCTTTTTTTTAAACCAGGTACCTCAAAAGATGGAAGTGGCCAGGCTCCACTTGACCTTTGAAAGGTCCAAGACAACTTTAGGTAGACTGAGGTCCCCAAACGAGTCCAGTCAGTGATGGGGAGTCCATTGAACAGCAACCTAAAGCATCCATGCTCATAAGCTTCATTATATGTGGATTTGTGGAAATGAGACCACTAGGCTTACCTGCTCTTACAATAGCATAAGCAAGAGCACAGAGGCAAGAAGTCAGGTGCATGCAGAGGACAGATAATCATGAAGTCCGGTCAAATATGGAGCCCACGAAAGAAGGGAGAGACTCCAGGGCTGGGAACACAAGTGGCGACCAGATCTCGGAGGAAAGACTCAAAATTTATGCCAGCTTTTATTGGTGTTTGCTAATTTACACAACTAGCAGTGGAAGCAGAGTCATTTCTCAGTTCCTCAGTGGTCATCATTAATTCTGGGACAGCATTCTTTGTTTCCACCATCTCAACCATCTCAAAAAGATCTGCCATCCCTTCATGTCTCTTCCTCTTCCTAGAAACTTCAGATGTTCCTTCCCATCTCCTAGATGTATTATTTGCTCAGATATCAAAGAATGAAATGCCTAAGGAGTGAAATCTGCCCATAGCCATTAAGCCATTCATTGTGAAGACATCACCTGGTTTGACACCTTAGTCTTTTTAAAATTTACCAAACATCTTTCCATCTACACCATCTATTTGATCAAGTTTTATTTTTTTATCAAGTTTTAGATGTCAAGTTATAAAGAGTTTTTATTGTGAAAGGCAGTCTACAAGGTGTAACTCGGACTGCAATAGAGAATATTCTAGAATATTTCAATGGCTTGTGAAAACATGAGGCAGAATATTCAAATAAAATCCTTCCAGAAAACCTGGGATGAACAGTATGGAAGAGACATCCAGTTGCCTTCCAAACGTCCATTCTCCCCTCAGAGGAAGGAAACAAGAGATTGTAATTGTTAGATTACCCACCCTCCTATATGTCTAAGCCTCTGTCCAAGAAACGTTGGTCAAAGTGTTGTATAGGATTTCCAGAAAGGTCTACTAAAGAAGCTGACTGGGATGGAGCCCATATCCTCCTGCCCTTCCACTTTCTTTCCTTCTTCCAAGTAGAAGTACACATGTACATGACCAAAATACCAACAGCCATCCTAGGCCATGAAACAACCTTGAGGTTGAAAGTCATACAGTGACAGATGGTAGTTAGAAAGATAAAAGGTGCTGGATCTCTGGTGACCATGACACAACCATGTTAGTCCTGGACTACCTACCACTTGATTTCTTTTACAAGAAGAAATAAACTTCTGTGTTTTAAATACTGTCTTTTCTTTACTATGCATCTGTCTCAAATCCTAACTAATACAGATGGTCACTGTAGTTGTTTATACCCAACCACGTGAGAGAGGACACTCCCAAGCCCCATCCTCCCTACTTGTCAAACGTCTTTGCCAACCTACTCCTGCAATAAATACCTAGAACCAGCCAGCCCCTGAGAGGATAGATGAGAAAATATGGGGACTAATTCAGATGGTACCTGGTTCTTTGGCAAAATTCACCTTTTAGATACTTCTTCTCCCAGAAAAACATTCATGATCCCCAAATCCAAACAAGGTCTCTATTTAAGTATCTCCTTAAGCACCTACTATAACATCCCCCTATAACATGTGATTCAGATAACAATCACCTGTCAAGAGGCCAAGAGTAGAGTGGAAAAAGAAGGAATCATGGCCTGGAAGCGCTCTCAAGGGCCGGTGGTAGAGAAAAGGCCTATGAGCCAGTTATTTTGGTGTAACGTGTGAGTGACAAAATAGAGATATGTCCAAGAAGCTTCGGGAGCACAGAGAGAAGTGGTTGATATCACCTTGGCTGGGCGCTTTTGGGGAGATACCAACTGAGCTGAACATTGGAGAAAAATAGTCTCTTAAGTCATATTCTCCAGAAGGAAAGCCTGAGATAGGGATCCATGTCCAAGCAATTTACGGAGGATCGTGACCTTAGAAGAAGCCTGTAGAGTATTGAAGGAAGTTGGAAAGCACAAGGGAAGAAGAGCAAAGATGTGGATCAGTCCAGTATCAGCCTGATCCCACAGGGAGCTCTGGATTGTGAGCAGCTCACCAGGGTGAAAAGTAGCCCTCCTTGAAGTCAGGAGGCTGGGCTCTTGTAACCCAGTAGCATTTAGTCAAAGGCTGCTGGCTGGAGGGTATGACCCTCAAGGCATTTCCCTTCTGGGATACTCTCCAATCAAGGGCAAGTCTCTAGAAAAGAGAACAGCAATGGGTTCTCACAGCCACTGGGTGTGGGCGGGTGCACCAGCCAGCAAAAAAAAAAAGATCAACTGCATCTATTGAGGTTGGAAATTAATCTAGGCTGGAGGAGGAGCATAAGCAAAAAGCACCCAAGTCCTGCTAGCTGTGCGTGTGGGCTGGGAGGTGGTCTAAGCTATCCTTACTAGATCATAGACTATGAGGCAGAGGGGGGCGGATAAGGCCAGGGAAATTGGCAGAACCAGATCACAGATGATTTCTTCGCCATGCTACAAGATTCTGAGTGCATTCCCTATTAATAATAATGACACCAACATGAAAAATAAGCCCATTATTTCTTTCTTTTTTTTATTTGAGTATAGATGACACACAGTGTTGCATTAGTTTCAGGTATACAACTTAGTGATTTGACAAGTTTACAGATTATACTATGTTCACCACAAATGTAGCTGCCATCTGTCGCACACTGCTATTATATGGTTGATTGTATTCCTTATGCTCTGCTTTTTATTCCCATGACTTACTCATTCCATAACTGGAAATCTGTATCTCCCTGTCTCCTTCATCCATTTTGCCCAACTCCACCCCTTGCCTGGTAACCATCAGTTTGTTTGTATTTATAATTCTGATTCTGCTTTTTGTTTATTGGTTTTTTTAGATTCCATATATGAGTGTAATCATATGGTATTTGTCTTTCTCAGTCTGACTTATTTCACTTAGTATGATACCCTCTAGGTCCACCCATGTTGTCTTAAATGGTGCAAATCTCATCCTTTTTATGGCTGTGTAATATTCCATTGTGTTCCATTTTTTCCTTATCCATTTGTCTATTAATGGACACCTAGGTTTCTTCCATATCTTGTCTATTATAAATAATACTGTAATAAACATAGAGGTGTATATATCTTTTCAAGTTAGTGTTTTCATTTTTCCTGGGCAAATAAATACCCAACAGTGGAATTACTGGATCCTGTGGTATTTTTAATTTTTTGAGGCACTCCATACTATTTTCCACAGTGGATGCACCAAAGGAACAACAAGGGTTCCTTTTTCTCCACATCCTCGCCAACACTTGTTTCTTGTGATTTGATTTTAGCCATTCTGACAGGTGTGAAGTGATATCTCATTTTGATTTGCATTTTCCTGACAACGAGCAATGTTTGACCACGTTTTCTCATGTCTGTTGGCCATCTGGATGTCTTTGGAAAAATACTATTCTGGTCCTCTGACATTTTTAAATCAGATTATGTGCTGTTAGTTTTTTTGTTTTGTTTTGTTTTGTTTTGTTTTGTTTTGTTCTAGTGTTGAGTTAAGTTCTTTATATTTTGGATATTAACCCCTTATCAAATATGTCATTTGCAGATATCTTCCCCCATTTGGTACATCATCTTTGTTTTCTTTTTTTTTTTTTTTTTTTGTATATGTTTTCATTGGAGTTCGATTTGCCAACATAGAGCATAACACCCAGTGTTCATTCCATCAAGTGCCCCCCTCAGTGCCCATCACCCAGTCACCCCATCCCCCGCCCACCTCCCTTCCTACATCTTTTGTTTTTATTGGTGGTTTCCTTTGCTGTGCAAAAGCTTTTCATTTTTATTAAGTCCAGATAGTTTATTTTGGCTTTGGTTTTCTTTTTATATTGACCAGATAAATGTGGGTTTATTTCTAGGTTCTCTATTCTATTCAATTGATCTATGTATCTATTTTTGTGCCAGTACCATACTGTTTTGATTACTATAGCTTTGTAGTATAACTTGAAATCCAGAATTGTGTTACCTCTAGTTTTGTTCTTCTTTCTCAAGATTGTTTTGGCTGTGTGGGGTCTTCTGTGGTCTCATACAGATTTTAGTATTATTTGTTCTAGTTTTGTGAAAAATGCTGTTAGTATTTGGATAGGGATTGCATTGAATCTGTAGATCACTTTGAGGGGTATGGACATTTTGACAGTATTAATTATTCCAATCCATGAGCATGGAATATCTTTCCATTTGTTTGTGTCATCTTCAGTTTCTTTCATCAGTGTTTTAGTTTTCAGAGTGCAGATCTTTCACTTCTTTGGTTAAGTCTATTCCCAGGTATTTTATTCTTTCTAGTGTAGTCGTAATGTTGTTGTTGTTGTTGTTGTTGTTGTTTTATTTCTTTTTCCGTGACTTCATTGTTAGTGTATAGAAATGCTACCAATTTCTGGGTATTCATTTTTTATCCTGTCCCTTTATTTAATTTATCTATTATTCATTTCATGGTTAGTGTGTCCCAATATCTGAGGGCCTTACATTTTTTTTCAATTCTATGACATCATATAGGGCAAGTAGTAGGAAAAAAATGAAGTAATTTGTCTGACAGCATACAAATAATAGAGCAAGGATTGGAACCCACCACCAAACATATACTCATATTGCCATAATGCAAAGAAATGATGCATCCAGATCTGCACTGCAAATATTGCACTGGGCCACCCTGTACTATCCTTGATAACTCCTCACTAACATATATTTCTGGCTGCTTCTTGCTCTTGCATTTTTCCACTAGAAAAAAAAACTTTAACCCTCGGATTATGGCCCACTAGGTCCTACTTCCAGCTACTAAAGCATCCCTTGATGATATCCTTTCCCCCCAGCCTCCATCCTCCAGGGTCCCTTGACAAATCCTCTCCACATCTTATGAGAGCCATCCTGGAATCCCACCTTCCCACTAATCAGTTGCTAGGCCCATCCCAGGTAGATCTGACTCTGGGCTTCTCCCAGCATTGCCTGTCTGGCTGAACCATCCTACTCTTTGGCCTTCTCTATTCAAGAGCAGAACAGAACAAGATGTTTAGAGAACCCAAATGGAGAGGACAGACTTCCAAAGGCCTGGTCAGACAATCAATAATGGCCGGGGCTTTGACTGTCTAATGACAGAAATTCAGCAGGTGGAATAGCCTATAGCATATACTGTAGGGCTACAAAGTAGTTACTTCTGATGAAGGGAGGCAAAGGGACAAAAAGCCCATAGACGTGGCTGTCAGTTACTATCAGTGTTCTATTTTCCATGATTGTAGTATTATTTAAAATAAATTACTATGTTAATCAAAAGAGGGCCTTGCACATGAGCCAACAATGAAACTGTGTCATGGACCAAGGATTAGAATGAATCTAGTTTGTGCTCCTGGGTCAGATATGCCTCTATCTCAACAAGGCAAAAATTACTACTCAATTAATGAGTTCCCACAAGGAAAGTTGTTCTTAAGATATGACTGGAAAGGATCACAAGCAGAAGGAGAAGTTTCCCTGCAGTGCTGGTATGTTCTTTGTCTTTATCCGATGCTGGTTCCTTGGATAGGTTCACTTTCTGAAAAGTCCATGAACTATATACTCATGATATAACTGTCTGTGTGTATCATTTTTTTCAAAGAATTGAAATAAACTTTTTTTAACTGCCCTACCTGTACATAAAATCCAGCGGACCCAATATGCATATATAAGAGCACCCCAGAACAAGACTGGAAGTACATATTGTCCTTTTGGTGAATTCCTTCAGGAAATAGGCTAGAAGCCTGTGCCAAGCTGAGCCATATTGGAGCCCAAAGCAAAAAGGAAAAATCAATAATATTGATTTGGGTTTTTTTTTTTAATTTTTATTTATTTATGATAGTCACAGAGAGAGAGAGAGAGAGAGGCAGAGACACAGGCAGAGGGAGAAGCAGGCTCCATGCACCGTGAGCCTGATGTGGGATTCGATCCCGGGTCTCCAGGATCACACCCTGGGCCAAAGGCAGGCGCCAAACCGCTGCGCCACCCAGGGATCCCTTGATTTGGGTTTTATTTAAATTTTTTGTATTTTGTTCATCATGGACTTTTTCCACCTTAATTTTTATTTTAGAAAAACATTCCATTAAAATGTTTTTTATCTTGATTACTGAACTTCTCGGCACCAATTTAAATTTTGTACCATCCTAGTCCCAGTCCCAGTGGTAACCAGAAACAGCTCATCATTGATTCTGGCTCATCAAAAACCCAAATTCCATCTTCCCCATGGAAATGTCCCACACAACCAAAAGCACAAAAATAACAACTCTGAAAATGACAGCTTCCTTAACAATAACATCAGCCTGTCCATTGATGTAGTCTATACATTACTTGCACATTATTTCATTTATCCTCACAGTAAGCTTGATGAAGACATCAGTAATATCTCATTTGTAAGTAAAATGAGGCTTTGCCTTGGTAGGAAACTATCCTTTCCAAGATTATTTTGAGCAGGGACAGTGTATAAACTGATCTCTCTATAATTACCAGTGTCTAGGACAACGTCTTACAGTTCAAAGGGTCAGATTGCATGCCTCCAAATCCTGGATCCATCATTTCCTAGATGGCTGTGTGACCTTGAGTAAATTACTGAATTTTTCTAAGCTTCATTTTGTCATCTGCAATAGAAAGATAAGAATAATTAATTCCCTGTGAGGATTATATAAGATTATCCATACAATGTACTTAGCAATGTGTTTGGTACAGAGCAGGTACTTAATAAATGTTAACTATTTTTGCATGCAGTACAGACTTGGAAATACTCACAGAAAGGACCAACTGTCACGATAATCTTTTGGTTGGGGGCACCTTTCAACTGCCATCAAATCACCCTGAGATGGGAGCTTCCACTGGAATCTACTATCAGAAAAATTATCTGAATCCTGGAAATAGACAAAAGAGATTATTGAGGGTTTTTTCAGTGCAGTGCTGATCTTGACTTTCTATTTCCAGAGCTTATTTTACAACTCTGTAAGGGCACAGGTTAACGTGTAGAATTTTGAATGGTGGAGATGCAAGTAATTTAAGGCCAGGAAGCAGATACCCCATAGATTGTGATGTATGGCCCTACTGGACTTGAACCCAGCAATTTGTGTGTGTGTGTGTAATATAATTATTCTATGTCAAATATATATATGTACATATATTAGATATTCTATATACTTATTATATTATTTGAGAATCTGGGGATATACACATAAATATGTGTATATATTATATATTTATTATTATTATTATATACCATAATTATATATAGCATAGTATTTATTATATAACAATTGTATTTATATAACACATACTGTTATAACATAATTATGTCATATATATAATATACATACATATATAAATATATACATATATTATACATACATGTATTTTATACACACATGTGTGCATATATCCCAAGCTTTTCAAATGCTCTTTGGACAGGTTTCAACATATTACTGGTTCTTTAATTAATTAATGAGTTGAATAAAATCTTTGACATGTATTTCTTTTGTATTTGCATGAGTCTTTTTTTGTTGTTTTTAGAGTCATGATTTTTTTAATCTTTTGAAAAATATACTTTAATACCATACACAGAGACAAGGCTTCCTCTGGGGGCCCCAAAACAGTCCTTTAAGGAAGCCATGTGATTCCAGGCTGATCAGAAACATCCCAGCAACACATTTTAAATTGAACTGGCTCCCTGCCTCAGGCACAGACAGTGTGGGAGCTTTAGGACTTCACTCCCGAGCTCCACTGAGGATCTTTCCTCCCCGGTTTCCAAAGAGGGCTCCAGGTCTGAGCAAAGACTGGACCTGCCCCCTCTAGGGCTTACCAAGTATTTGGCAAAGTGCAGAGATAACATTCTGTGCAAATTTCCTCACATTGTTCTGCCTGGCTCTGAATGCTCCCAGATGGGATACTCTAGAGATAAATGACGGGAAAAGGATGGAGGACTTGGGTCTCCCCCTCCACACATCCCAGGCATTCCCATTATTACCTTCCAGCCACTCAGGATGAATGTGACCTTGTCTCACCTTCTTATTCTGCTACTTTCTGGCAACAGCTAGAATTAGAAAATCTCTTACCTCCTTTGGAATCCCAATGAAGATACTCTCCTACTGGAGTCAGAATAAAACCTTAGTGCTGCAGGATAGGGCTTGTGGTAATAGGCAACTGTCTCTGAGTGTTTCCTTTGTGGGGTGCAGCAGTGAGAATGAATGGGGGAGCCATATTCTGGTATCCTCTTCTCTCAGCCTTCAATCTGCTTCCAACCAGGACTTCCTAGTTTCCTTTCTGCTCCAACCCTATCCCCAGATCCCTTCCTAATTGCCAGAGAAAACTTCTGATCAAAGCAAAGAGAAAAAAAAGAACCATCATACCTTAGCCTTAATTTTTAAAAATCATTCACTCAACAGATATTTATTGAGTTCTTTGTACTTGCCAGATATTGTGCTAGGGGCTTGGGTCACAAGAAATCCCAGCTATTCCTGGAGTTTATATCCCGTGGGTAAGGAGGGAGATATAAATCCCTAAATAAATAATACCGTTACAGATTGCCATGAGTGCTATGAACTAAATATCAGGGGTGTGGGGACATCTCCCCCAGATAGGGTTGTTGGGGAAGAGTTCTCCAAGAAAGAGATATTTGAGCTCAGGTGTAGACAATGAGGGAAAAGCTAGGCTGGGGAAAGTGTGGAGGGAGAGAATAGAGGGACCAGCAACCAGTGTCATGGTGTGTGAAGAGTCTGGTATGTGTGAGGAGTACTGAGGGCTAGCCAGTCCCCAAGATGGCCCCCAGTGAGTCTCATCTCCTAATACTCATGCCTTTATGCAACTCCCCCACACAGTGAGTTAAGCTGGTCTATGTGGCCAATGAAAAGTTGCAAAACTGAACGATTGTACCTTCCAAGCCTAGATCATGAAGGGCATTGCAGATTCTGTTATGCTCTCTTGGATCACTCAAGCAGCATTATGATATGAAGCGATCCACATGGCAAGGACCTGAGGCCTCCTTCAAAAAAGCAAAGTGAATCAGCCACCATGGAAGCAGGTGCTCCAGTCAAAACTCCAGATGACTGTAGCCTCATGAGACACCCTGAACCAAAGCCATCCAGCTACAACATTTCTCAGGTCCTTATCCACCGAAACTGTATAAAGTATTAAATGTTGATTGCTGTCATTTATGTGAGCCCTGGGTAATTGGTTACACAGCACTAGTTAACTAACATAGCCACCCAAATGTGGTGAGCCAGGCAGAGGGTGGTGGGAGATGAAGGCAGAACAGTTAACCATGGCCAGATCACATGGTGGCTGGGGGCTACAGTGAGAGTGTGGATTTTATTCTAAGTTTGATGGAAATTTAAGGTATGTTTTACACAGAAGACCAGTGTGATCTAATTTGTGTTTCATAAACAGCATTGCATTATGGAGAATAGATTTTAAAGGGATAATAAAAGAAGCAAAGAGACCAATTGGGAAACCATAGCATTGCTCCAGGATGTTCAGAGAGATGAGGGTGGCTTGACTGGGCAGGTGGCAGCAGAGACAGAGAGAAGGGGATCCATTCAAGATATATTCTGGAGGCAGAATTATAAGGACCTGTTGATAAACTGGATGCAGGAGATTAAGGAAAGGGAAGAATCAAGGCTGTATGAGTCAGGGTTCTCCAGAAAAACAGAACCAATGAGATAGATATGGACTTATAGATATAATGATATATAGAAAGAGAGTTATTATAAGGCATTGGCTCACATGGTTTTCGAGGCTAAGAGGTCCCACAATCTGCCATCTGTGAGCTGGAGGCCCAAAAAGCTGGATGTGTGGTTGGGAGCCCAGAGAGCTGCAGACCTGGTGAGTGGATTCCAGTCTGAATCTCAAGGCCTAGAAAGCAGGAGTGATGACAGCAGGAGGTCAGTGTCCCACTCAAGTACAAGGCACAGCACAGACTCAACCTTTCTCCACGTTCTGTAATATTCAGGCCTTCAGTGGACGAGATGGTGCCCACCCACATTGGGGAAAGCCATCTACTTTACTCAAGTCAACACTAACTCAAATGCTGATCACTTCTGGAAAAAACACCCTCATAGAAACACCCAGAAATAATGTTTAGCCAGATAACGTTGTATCCTGCAGCCCAGTCAGATTGAAACATAAACTTAACTATCACAAAGATGACACCCAGGTATTCAGTTTGAGTAACTGGATGGAAGGTGGTGCCATTTACTGAAATGGAGGACACACAGAGGAGTGGGTTTGGAGGTAACTGAATCAAAAGCAAAAGCGTAGCTCCTCTCCCAGTTTTGTTTTGTTGTTGTTGTTGTTGTTTTTTTTTTTACATTTGAGAGCCTTTGGTACCACATGGGTATAACTATACAGACATGACATTAGATACACCTTATCAGCTGAGTTTTATTCAGTAGCCTTCCTTCAGCTACTTGGACACTTGCACTGTTCAAGATCTGCTTGCCCTTTGCTCATCAACAGGCAGTTGATGCCACAGTCCAGAGTGACCACAGGGCTGTTTTGGCAATTGTACACTTAGCACACATTTCACTGAGTTTTCCCCCTCAGAATCCTGGGGGTCTGCTCATTTATAAAGGACACAATCTTGTCCCTTAAGCCTGGTGATATCAACCTCTCCAGAGAGTGTGGTGCTTGCTTCAGCAGCATATAGACTAAGATTGGAACAACACAGAGATAGATCAGTATGGCCCTTGCACAAGAATGACATGTAACCTCTCCAGAGAGTATGGTATGATTCTTTGCTTTAATTGATTTCTTTTGCCCCTACTGTTCTGTTTGAATTTCTTTATTTGTTTGCACTAAAGATTGATTTGTTTAAAATTGGATATCATAAGCATAATTCAAAAGCAAAGTCTTAATTATGCTCTGTATAACAGATTAATGAAAACAAGTAAATAGTCATATTATAGAGAGTTATTGATGAAGGGCAATGCTTTGTCTGGCTAAATTAACAAATGAAGTAATGCCATACATTTTAATGGGATTTGGTGGTTGTGCTGTATTATTTGCTTTTGTTTTGTTTTTTAGCAGAATAGAGGTCAATCTGAGGGCATGCAATGAAAATATTTCTTCTCCACTAAAAGTAGTAGTGTGTTTCAACTCCGGATGATGTGCCCTATTATGAGGGATTTCAGAATAGAATTGCTCTTACCAAGTGGAGAACTGTGTTGGTTGTCAGAGGGTCTCAGTACAGGCAGCCCCTGGGTCAGGTCCTAAGGTCTGTCCCACCCTTCCTGACAGCACTCAGCCCGGCTGCTCCCCACTGCCTATTGAAGATGCCAGGCTAAATCTCACAACGTCAAGTCTCATAACAGCTATGCCTTGTTAGCCATGACTCCAACTCTGTCCCCACACTGTAAGTTCCAAGGAGCTTAGTGGCAACGAGTGAAGCTTATTACAATGGATCTCCCCAAGGACTTAGCACAGTGTCAGTAAATGCTGGCTGTTTCACTCAAAAGAAAGAGAGGAAAAGTTACATATATGAATGCAAATATAGATATGGATGATACACATACTTATGAATGGAAAAAAGACCAAAGAAAGTAAAATGAACCATTGGCAAAGGTTACATCTGTGAAATAGGATGGCACTTGATTTTTTTTTTTTTTTTTTTTTTTTTTTGCTTTTCAGTATTTTCTACAATAAACATTTGTTCATTTAACAAATACTTTTTGTATGCTTACCACATTAGGCATTGTACTAGGCCCTGGGGGATATAAAGATGGAATAGACACAAAATACTTCATGTAAGCATGTCTGAAGGTAGTCTTTGGAAGTAGGGTAAGCTTTCCATAGGAAGTAACATCTCCATCAAACCTGGAAGACAAGAACTGCTATTACTTTTACAAGCATGTTAAAACTAAGGGTTTAAAAATTAGTATTGGCTGTTATTAGATGAATGGAATTGAACATGGAATGTGAATAATGAATGAATGCATGCATATATGAAAAATGAATATAAAATTTTCAAAAATCAGAAAAATCAAATGACTGTCCACTTACCACCAATTTGAGGATAAATCACAAGTTGGAAAACAATTGCCCAACTTTTAGCCCAGAGTCGTTCCTTCAGGTCCTTCCTACTCAAAAAGTGTGGTCCAAGGACCAGGGGCATCAGCATCACCCAGAACTTTTAGAAATTTAGAATCTCAGGCCCTAGCCCAAACCCACTGAATCAGAATCAGCATTTTAACCAGAACACAAATGAATTGTAGACACACTGAAGCTTGTGAAGGGCTAGGCTTGTCATTCCCAGTCTCAAGTGCACATTAAAATCATCCTGGAGCTTATACAAATTTAATTGCCCAGGGTGGCTTGGTGTTTACACACACAAGTCCTGAGTCTCATTTCCAGTTTCTCTCATTTATTAACCATGTGGCCTTAGGCCAGGTGCATGGCACCTTGGTTTCTCCAATTACGCGGTAGCCAGCTACCTGGTTCCTAGGGCTTCCTGTCTCCTGGTATTTACGCTCTTCTACAACCCACTCCCCTGAAGTGTGGGCTAGGCTTCATATCTTGCTTCTAATGAAAAGAATCCAGCAAGAGTGATAGGATGTCATCTCCAACTTTAGGTAACAAAAGCTCCCATCTTGCTCATGCACTCACTCGGACGAAGCAAGTTGCCATATTATGAGCTGCCCACATGGCAAGGGACTGGGGCCCTGAGTCTGACAGCCACAGCAAACCGAATCCTGTCAAAAGCCACATGACCTAGTTCAAAAGTGAATTCTTCCTAATCAAGCCTTGAGGCCACAGCAGCCCTGGCCAACACCTTGATCACTGACTTACGAGAGATGCTGAGCCCGAGGACCAACCAAGCCACAAGTGGCTGCTGGATCCACAGAAACTGTGAGAAAATAAATAAATTTTGTTGCCATGAAATTTTAGCAACACATAGATAACTCAAATAACCTATAAAATGGTAATGATGTAGCACTCATTGATAGAGTTTTTGCTAGATTAAATAATTTCCAAGAAGTGCTTAGAACAGGGCCTGGTGTATAATAAATATGATTTACACTTTGCTATTAGGTATCATTAGAAAGCACTGATGCCCTGAGTACCTACTGAAGGATGTAAGCACTTTCTCTATCACTAAATGGCCCTAGTCCCCTCTGCTTTCTAAAAGTTTCCTTCTCTACTTTACTTGTCATTTAACTGTCCCTCCAAGTTGGTGTCACTGGGTCTGGCAGTTTTTCCTAACCCCAGTAATAACTAAGTAAATAAACTGTGTCTAATCTGCGATAGTCTGGGAAACCTGACAAATAAATGTGTTATTATTGTGCCTAAACCAAAAGTAAAGAGGCTCTGATTTAGTATCGGAAAAAGTTTTCCCATGATACAATTAAAGCCTTTTGGTTTGGTGTGTGTGTGTGTGTGTGTGTGTGTGTGTGTGTGTTTTAATCCAAAGTGTTTGCTACCATCTTTTTTGATGCCCAAAGACCCTGTTGTTTCAGTTTCTCAGCTATGTCATGGTCGGTGAGGCCACCAGATTTAGGAGACGTCCTCTCCTGTCTGCTGTGAGATGAGTACATTCTACACCAATGATGTCATTCATTGCATCTCTGATTCTCATCATGCCTAGGCTCACTTTCTCTTAGCCCCATCCAGAATGTGTTGATTTCAGTCAAACAACACCATTTGTTTGTAGTGCCTCAGTTTAATGAAATTTAATTGCTGCCATTTGCTGTCAAGAGTCCTAATTTGTGCACAGGGTTTAAGGGAGATGTGTTAGACAAGCCTCATCTGAGATCTGGAGAGTAAGTCGCATGCAAGTGCATGCGGGAGGAGAGAGAGGGCTGGAAGATGGTTTAAGGCGAAAGGAACAACTTGCATGGGTTTTTCGAGATGAAAGAAGTAAGGCAAGTCCGAGGGCCAGGAACAACCCAACGTGGCTGGAGTGCAATGCAGGAGGCAGAAAGTGCACTAGATATGAGAGGGACCAAAGCACACGGCCCTCACATACTGGCTAGGAATGTAGGCTTCGGTCTGAGGGTATCGGCATGACACTGAAGGGCATTATGACAGAGGTTGGCAAACTGTAGCTCTGAACCAAATCTGCCCTCCACCCATTTTGGTAAATACATTTTTACTGAAATAAAGCCATAGCCACTCATGTACACAGGATGTGTGTTCCTTTCACACTACAAACACAGTTGAGCAGCCATAACTGAGACAGCCCAGCCTGCAAAGACTAAGTTATGTACCATCTGATTCTTTACAGAATTTGCCAGTCCCTGTTTTAATCTAATGGGTTCTATGCTCAGACCTGCCTTCTGCACAGATTCTGGGTGCTGATCTAGAATGTGCTGACACGGGGGTGGATCTGCTGCTACACTTCCCTTCTTTGTACCTCAGCAGGCGCTAGCACACAGTGAACTGTCCTCGTGTAAGAAAGATTAGGGGGAGGGCGAGGAGGAGGTTCATGGTTTGCATGGTCCACAGAGAGGTAAATTAGAGTCTACAGGAGCTGGTTACATTTTTAATAAACAAAGAGCATTTTGGAGAACAAGAGAGACAAAATAGAAATATGTTGTTTTCCTTTTGTTGATACATCAGAAAATATGGTGGCAAGTTAAGTACAAAAAAATCTAGAGCGGGTTAGTAGTTTAAAACAAAACAAAAACCAAAAAGCCATCCCCTTACCCCACCCCCAGGCCTGACGTCTAAGTGTGCAAACACTCTCTCCTCGCGGATGGTCTCTAAGGCAGTACAAACCTGGGGGCGCTGTTCTGCAATCCAAGGAAGGAAAGTCCCAACCATGTGAGAAAAGACCCCACAGGTCCCAAATGCACAGTTGCTCAGGTTGCACCCCCGCTCGGGTTGACTTGGGAGCAGTGTTTGCTAAGAAAACAATTGTTATTCTCTAACTTTGGTTGGGAGTGGGGGGGGCGAGCTAGAAAACATGAAGCCAAGGGCAGTTGTTTCTCCAGGACAGCTGGCAGAGACCCAAAGTACAAAGTTGTCTACAAACTCTCGAATCAGTGTGAGACTTGAAAGAGAACTATGTGCTGGCAAAGTGGGCTGGCCCGCCTTGCCAGAGCGGAATTGAAACCATACCTCTACCTCATGCAGACATCACCCAGTGGAAGGATGTTCTTATAAATCCCAGCCTGGAGACCATCTCATCTGCAGCCCCTCCCTGTTCCCTTTCTCTTTCACTCCTCAAACCAGAAGAACTTAATAAAAACAGAAGGAACACATCTCTCCAGAGCTTCTCTGAGCTGAAAGAAGTAGAGAAATAAAAATACACAGGATGGGGCACTTGAGTGGCTCAGTCGGTTGAGCGTCTGCCTTCCGCTAGGGTCATGATCCCAGGGTCCTGGGATGGAGCCCTACGTGAGGCTCTTTGCTCAGCAGAGAGTCTGCTTCTCCCTCTCCCAGTCCTCCTGCTTGTGCTCTTGTGTGCTCTCTCCTTTCTCTCTCTCTCTCTCTCTGTCAAATAAATAAATAAAATCTTTTTAAAAAAATACACAGAGGATGAATATAACCTCTGTGCTCATTTCTGATTGGCTTCCAGGGGACTCCGCCATTGTGGCCTATTTGATCAGGGCCACAGTGTGCGATGCAAACCCATGGGCATGGGGGTAGGGCTCCACAGTGCCTGCAGCACCACGAGGCCCTGATCTAGCTGCCTTTACCTGAGCCACTCTTCCTGGTTTCTAGCACACGAATTCCACGCGGATTTATGAAAATCTGACCTCAGTCCAGAGAAACTCTCAAATTAGCCCAGAGAGAACACAAATAATTACACCCTGGATTACTATACTTGCATTGAAAACCAAAAATGCATCACAGCCACGGAAGTAGAGAAAACATTTTTCTTGTCTGGGATAGACTCCATTGTTTCTACTGTTTCCTGAATCTGGCTGGGCATTCAGGGTTCTCCATAATTTGACACAACTCTCTCTCCACTTTCTCCCTGTCACTCCCTTACACAAACACTGTCACACAGATTTTGTCCTTCATTCATGCCACAGAGACCCCAGCTCCCATCTTTGCTCTGGCTTGCATGTACATTAACCTCAGCCGGTCCCTCCACATCTTCCTGATACTTCAGCAAAAAGCAGGAAGCACCAATGTATCTACAAAGAGGTAGTGTTCCTCCACAAAGCCCATTTTTCAATCCATCTCAGAGCCAGGAATTTCATTTGGTAAATACAGGGGAGTATTTTTGGCCAAAGCATTTTTGCCTCCTGCACTGTCTCAAAGGGAACATGATGTTAAGTCTTCTTCAGAGTCCAATGATATTGCTAGAAATTGGTGGTCTTTTCTATATATTTTATCTTCTTCCTGGTAGTATCATTTTGCTACAAGTTACCAAAAGAAGGGAATTTTTTCAAAAAATGTTGCTGCAAACAAGACTGAAGTCTGTATTTTAGTTCACTCCAAAGTGAAAGCATAAATTGACTTACTACCTAAAAATTTAATCTTAATTGGGAAGATTCAGGTGATGAGCTATGTGGATTGTCTCTATAAAAAGAAAAATAGAGTCCAGAAAATTTGTCAACATATATGTGTTTGTCAGACTGAACTTTCTGTAAAAATTAACATTCCATTTAATGTTCTGATTAAAGTTCAACCAAAAAAAAAAAAACTAGAATAAATTATAACATTAGCTCTTATCAGATTAGCAACAATAAAGGTCAATAATGAATATTACTTTAAGCAAGAACCTAGCACTCCTTCAGTGGCCATTTGAAAGCATTGCTCCCTCCCTCCTTCTTGAAATGTACTCTTCTCCTAACTTCAACCCCCTAGTGTTCCTACTTCTCCTCTGGCTTCTTTTTATTTTACTTTTAGGCTCATCCACTTCTACCCAACCATTAAATAATGGAGATCTTTAAGAATCCACTCTGGGCCCTCTTTTTTCCTTCCCCTGTGTATTTTCCCTTGAGGTGATGGCGTACATGCTCCAAGGTACAGATGGTATCTCTAAATTGATAGCACTTGTAGTGGATTGAATAGTAGTCCAAAAGGGTAAGTCCAATCCTACACAGTATCTATAATGTGACCTTATTTGGAAATAGATTCTTTGCAAATATGATCAAGGTAAAGATTTCAAGATGAGATCATCCTGTATTTAATTTGGACCCTAAATCCAATGATGGGTGACCTTGTAAGTAAGAGAAAAGGAGAAGATACAGAGCCACCCAGAGAGGAGAGCCATGTGAAGACAGATTGTAGTCATGCAGCCCTAAGCCAAGAATTGCCAGCAGCTACCGGAAGCTAGAAGAGAAACATGAATTAGATTCTCCCTCGGAGGTTCCAGAGGGAACCAACTCTGCCAACACCTTGATTTTGGACTTCTGGCCTCCAGAACTATGAGAGAATACATTTCTGTTGTTTGAGCAGCCAGATTTGTGGTAATTTGTTACAGCAGCCCTAAAAACTAATAGAGTGCCCAAATATGTGGCTAAGTTCTCTGGCCTCACCCTGAATTCCAGACAAATATCTGTACCTGCCAACTTTATGTCTCAGAAGAACCTGGACTCAATGTGTCCCTGATGTAATCCAACATCTTATCCACCTGTCTGAGCCAGGGCTCTCCAGAGAAATAGAACCAACAGGATATACAGTTGACCCTTAAACAACATGGATTTGAACCACATGGGTCTACTTATATGTGGATCTTTTTAATAAATACAGTACTATAAATGTACTTTTCTTCCTTATGATTTTCATGATAACATCTGCTTTTCATGTCTTCTGCCCATTTTTTGACTGAATTTTTTTTTGTTTTTTGGATGTTGAGTTTGATAAGTTCTTTTTTTAAGATTTTATTTATTTATTCATGAGAGACACAGAGACAGAGAGAGAGGCAGAGACACAGGCAGAGGGAGAAGCAGGCTTCATGCAAGGAGCCTGATGTGGGACTCAATCCTGGGTCTCCAGGATCATGCCCTGGGCTGAAGACGGCGCTAAACTGCTGGGCCACCAGGGCTGCTGAGTTTGATAAGTTCTTTGTAGATCTTGGATACTAGCCCTTTATCTGATATGTCATTTGCAAATATCTTCTCCCATTCTGTGGGTTGTCTTTTAATTTTGTTGACTGTTTCCTTTGCTGTGCAAAAGCTATTTATGTTGATGAAGTCCCAATAGCTCATTTTTGCTTTTGTTTCCCTTGTCTTTGGAGATGTGTCAAATAAGAAGTTGTTGTGGCCAAGGTAAAAGAGATTGCTGCCTGCGCTCTCCTCTAGGATTTTGATGGATTTCTGTCTCAAATTTAGGTCTTTCATCCATCTTGAGTTTATCTCTGTGTATGGTATAAGAGAATGGTCCAATTTCATTCTTCCACATGTTGCTGTCCAATTCTACCCCTGAAACAAATAGTACAGTATTTGTTAACTAAATTGAATTTAAACTAAAAATCTAGAAATCTTTAAAAATAACATCTGCTTTTCTATAGCTTACTTTATTGTAAGAAGACAGTATAGAATATGTATAACATACAAAATATGTGTTAATCAACTGTTTATTTTATTGGCAAGGCTTCTAGTCAACAGTAAGCTATTAGTAAATAAATTTTGGAGAAGAACTAAAAGTTATACATGAAAATAAATAAATAAAAAAAATAAAAGTTATACATGGATTTTTTACTGCCCAAGAGGTTGGCACCCCGACCCTGAATTTTTCAAGGGTCAACTGTATATAGATATACATGAGTAGGTTTATTATAGGAATTGCCCACCCACCCCCACCCCACCCCCCATAGTTATGGAGGCCAAGAAGTTCCACAACCTGTTGTCTGCAAGCTGGAGAACCAAGAAAGCTGGTGGTATAATTCAGCCTGAGGCCAAAGGCCTAAGAACTAGAGAAGGAGGACCCGGGGGGAAAACCGGTATATAAGTGCCAGAGTCTGAAGACCTGAGAGCCAGGAGCTTCAATGTTCAAGGTCAGGAGAAGATGAACATCCCAGTTCAAGAAGAGAGAGGGAATTTGCCCTTCCGTTGCCTTTTTATTCCATTCAAGCTCCAAACAGATTGGATAGTGCCCATCCACCTTGGTGAAGACAGATCTCTTTATTCAACCTACTGAATCAAATGCTAATATCTTTCAGAAACACCTTCACAGACATGCTTAAAAATAATGCCTTGCCAGCTATCTGGGCATCCCTTAGCCCAGGCAGGATGGCGCACAAAATTAACCATCACAAGTCCACCCCTTGCAACTTGACACCTATATGTATCTCCTTAAACAAAATAAAGACATTAACAAGGTCATAATTCTGTCTAACAGGACTCAAGTGTCCTATGTAGCCACAAATGCACTAACCCCTTCCCCGGAAGAGAAGGTAACTGATGTTTACTCTTTTTTTGACATCCTATAAACTTAAATTAGTATGGTTTAAATTTAAGTTAAATTTACTTAAATACTATGATATAAAGTCAGTGTATCTTATGTTACATGATGAGGGAGCAAGAGAGGAAAGAAATCAAAGATATTACTTAATATATGTACATAGACATAAAATAAGGAGGAAACATGCCAATTACAGTCCTTATATTTATAACTACCTTCTTCTACTATCCATTCTGTATCCCCTTTGCCTTCAGCAAGTACCTCAGCTGGTTGTAGTTCTTTACCTGGTTGGATGACACAAAGCTTCGTTCTTGAAGGATCTGAGCCATTACTAGTGCTGTCTGAATTGGGTTGTAGTTTTCCACTGACCTTAACTTAATCACAGGACACAGTGAGACTAGGAGATACCTTAAGGGATCTTCTGTATTCCAAACATATCCTCCTTACTTTTCCTGTGGAAGAGTAACCCAACCTCCCCTTGGTAATTGGGATCAACCACCAATCAGCACAGTAATTCTCTTTCTTGACTGTTGATTCAGAGGCACTGGGTAGGAGTCCAAAGTGGCCAGGTGGCAATTATAACTTCCAGTTCAGTGGGGTCATTGTTGTGTCTCTTGGTGGAACTAAGTCCTCTAGGCCAGCAGAACATAAAGTCACAGGAAAAAGGGAGACAAAATTTTGCTCATTTCAGTGCTCCTACAGGAGATCAGGCCCACCTAGAGGCTCTGAGGGAATTCAAATCCCTAAGCTGATCCTTTCCTATCACTACTTTGTCAATGACATTAGGAACAATCAACCAACATTATTATATTCCTCAGTTTCCTGTAAATGTTTGAAAGTATCATGTACAGAGGCCCTACCTACTAATACCATCACCTTCAGAGGTTAGGATTTCAACATATAAATGGGGGAGGTAGGTAGGGGGGCCAGAATATGAAAACAGTAGCACTGCCACAATTTAGTGTCCTTCTGTGTCCTCAACTCTGTGGGCAGTGCCAATATCAATCCAGTTCCATAAGCCAGTTCTCTGAATGTCACCAATGACACTGCCCTCAATCATGTCCCTGTAATCAATCTCCAAACCCACGCAATTTTATACCCTACCTATCTCTTGAGTATACACATTTATGTCTGGTTTTACTGCCACCACCTCAGTCCAGTGAGCCATCAGTTCTCACCTGGACCACTGAAGCAATCTTCTAACTCATCTCCCTGCATCAAGTCCTATCCTACAATTTACTCACAGCCCAGCAGCTAAAGTAATCTCCTCAAAACATAAATCAGGTCACATCATGGTCTTGCCACAACCTCTCAAAGGCCTCATATGTTCCAGTTCTCACCTCAGCCTACAAAGCCTGGCCTGGCCCCCAACTACTTTTCCAGCCATATCTCATACCATTTTCCCCTAGCTCCCTGAGCTCCTGCTAAATCAGCAATTTTTTCTAGAAACTTCCATACACAGCAGTTAAGAGACTGTGTAGCAAACACTCCTACATTCAAATCCTGCTTTGTCCTGTTCTAGTAGTGTGACTTGGAGCAACTTACTTAATCTTTGTGTGTGTGTGTGTGTGTGTGTGTGTGTGTGTGTGGTGAGGCAGGAGGAGAGGTGGAGGGGATAGTCTGTTTCTTCATTTGGAAAATGGTGATAACAGTAATTCAGAATTTATAAAGCTGCTGTAAGTATGAAGTGACTAAATTCATATAAGTCATATAGCATAGCATCAGGTACATTCTTTTTTTTCAAGACAGGAAGATAGAGTGAGTAGTGGGGGAAGAGGCAGAGGGAAAGTGAGGGAGAAAGAATCCCAAGCAGACTCCCTGCTGAGGGCAGAGCTCAACAAGGGGCTTGATCCCTCAACCCTGAGATCATGACCTGAGCTGAAATCAAGAGTTGGATGCTTAACCAACCAAGCCACCCAGGTGCCCCTCCCATTCATCCTTCAAACATTACCTTCAAGAAGCCTTCACCAACTACCAGCTTGGCCTGGGATCCCCTGTTATAGGACTACATGGCCTATACTCATCCCTAGCTCTTATTATACTAAGTGCTAAGTTTTACCACTTACAACTCCTCCCTTACCAAAGCAATCCTTTATCCAATGACAAAAACATGCAAACCTGGAATTCCTTCTTATGGGACTTTTTTTTAATGACCATCTGTTTGTTTGGGGTTTTTTTTTTTTTTTGGATGGTATAATAAATACATTGAGAGAAATTTGCAAAGTGAGTGGCAATGCAGTGATTCATTCAGCAGGTGATGGCGGGTTGCAGCAGCTATGATGTTGCATCACAAATAATGTCATATCAGTTCCCTCTTCACCATGTAAACAGATGGTGTGGGTCATAATGACAGATAAAAAATAATCCCCTAAAGTACTTCTCTATAATAATCTCATAGTGGGCTATAGGTGACTTACCAATGGACAAGAGACAGTACAGATGTACTGAGAGAGTAATTTGAAAATACAAGGCAAATGCAAATACAGAATATGAATATTATGTTCAAGAGCTTTAAATATCCTCTCCTTAAGATCTTCAGAGACTCCCATCAGCAGATTTTCCTCCAAACTATACTTTCAGCAGAATGTGTAAAAACCAAGGACACTGACAACAAAATGGCAATAATGTTAGACTCTCCCTGCCAGCAATGACTGTTTTTATTTCTGTATCCCCAACATTTAGTTTAGAGTCAGTATCATGGTAAATGTTCAACAAGTGTTTATTGGTAGAATGACTGGATGTTTTCAGATACTGATTAACGACACAACTGTTCTGTACACAGAGCCCACAAGAAGTATTGCTCACAAGTATTTTAACCTGAAGACACCAATCAACATGTAATACTATTCCTATGTGGTGGTTTGGGCTCCCAGAAGCCAAACTCCCTGATTTCCTCTGGGGTGTCTCTCCCCCTCCACTCTCACTCTTTATGTACCCCTGGAACGTGAAAGTGAGTATCCATCTCTGGCTACAATATCAGACGTGTGACCCAAACCTGGCCAATCGAAACATCATACTCTCCTGGGATGTGATGACTCACTCACTGGTTCAGAGATGGGCATGTGATCCAAGCTGTGGCAATTAGTCCAATAAGAGATCATCCTGAGACTTTGGTTTAGACAACCAAGAAAGAGTTACTGAGAGCTAGACTCTTTTCCACTGGTTTTGGGTAAGTAAAGTTGCAAGACAGGAATGGCCTGAGGCCTGAAGGTTTCTGGCAGTTAAGTGAACCCAGAAGAAGAATAACCAAAAGGAGAAAAACCAGGTTTTAGTAATATTTTTGGAGCCCCTAGGTCTAGCTGTACCTGAACTCACCTTGCTCCAGGATTTTTGCCTTGTGACCCAACAGTGGTTTTCTTCACTTAAACTAGCTTGAGTTGGATTTTCTGCCACTTGCAGCAAAGAAGGCCATGACTAAAACTCTCTTCTGAACACATATGAATTTTTTGATGTTCAGAAGCTGAGAACTCCAACTTTATACTGAGCAGTTAATGATGCAGGTCTCAGGACACTGTAGTAGGAGTTACAAGCTTACAAAGGTGACGTGAAAATCCAGACGGTTGTACAATACAAGAGCTACAGTGATGTCTGTGAAAGTTTCCAAGGACTCAAACAGTTAAATGTATCTGAAATTCAAACATTCTTGGAGTGAACTCACATTTAACTGGAATTGAGAATGCATACAGTTGCCCCTGTTTCCATTGTAACACCAAATTAGTCCTTATTCATTGGCCTTATTTATTTTCACTCACTTACTGCCATTAGATATTTGTCCTGGCATTTTAGTCAGGAAGACGTTAGCTGGGCCTAATTGCTCAGACTGTATTTAACAGACGGCCTGTGCTATCAGATAGCTCTGGAAAGAAAACAATAGCAGGCTTAACATGCAACTCGAGGAATGCCAGGTATGTAGTCATAAAATCGAATCATTTCAGAGCCTTAGATGAGCTGCTAATCGTCTCTGTGGCCTGAAACGTTAAGTGCCGCCAGAGCCAGCTAATGAAAGGCTAAACTCATTTCCAACTGCTAAAAGGTATTTTTGAAAAGATAAAAATCATGACTCTCATACAAATATAAAATGAACACGTCAAAGATTCTATGTGATTCATCAATTAATGAGGGCAGCCTAAGGTGCTAAACTGGTTCAAAGGAGAAGTCAAAGAGCAGACACATATGCAGACAATCATAAGTGCTGACTGCATTTCAGAAATGCTTAGATGCATTTGCTAAGAGATGCAATGCTGGTTTCCTCCACCAGACATTCATTTGTACTGAATGTGGACAAGAATCTTTTACATTACTATGGGGTTTTTTTCAACTTGCAGAGTTAAAGGTGCAGATACAATTAAGGAACTCAAACTTAAGAACTGGATAGTGCCCAGTATTCCATAGGATACTCAGGAATCCCTCCCTCACTTCACCAAAGATTTGTGCAATTTTTCCTCTCAGTATAGGACATTTTCACTAAACTAATATATATGACACATGTTTCTGAGCATTTTTGTGATTTTTGAAAAACCTCCCTGAGCCTCAGCTTCCTCTCTTGAAAAAAGGAAATTGTAATATTCATTTTGTAGAGAGTGGTAAAGATGAAGTGCAATCGTGTCTGGGAAATGCCCTAGAACCTCACTAGATACCCAGCATCTAGCAGGCGTTGGGAAGAATTTGGGCTTCCATAGAGAACTATGCACAGTCTAGAGCATATCCTTCTGGGTCATTGGATTCTGATTCTACGGGGGCTCTGCAGCTTTCATTGCCTTTGAGTTTTTCTATGGCCCTGTAAAATGTAGATAACCAATAGCAATGCAAGTAATTTTTGCCTATAGACATGCAAACAAATTCTGTCCCATGGAGGGATAACCAAATCCTCTCTTTAAAAAGCCACTTCTGCAGCCAGTTGCAAAATTCATTTCATTATTTCTAATCTGTCAAAGTGTCTGCATTCTAACTTCTCCTTTAAAGCAATAATAACATCCATCAAAAGCTGCCTTCCCAAATGTCACCAACACAACGTCATGAGAAGACGAAGCTGAATTTATTGCTTACTACAGTAAAGGAGATTACCACCTGGCAAAACTGTGGCAGGGTCTCTGAAGAAGGAAGGGAAAGTCAGCATTTATTAAGAATTGGAGTTAGATATAAAGGGGGTTGTCAAAACAAGGGTCTGATTAGTATTGGGAAAGGTGGTGGAACAGAAGTCCAGGATTGGTGGACATAGCAAAGTGAGGACCTCAAAGCAAAAGATTTGAAGAATCTTCAGGAAGTTCTGTAATGAACAGTCAGAGTATTTCTGGGCAGCAAATTCCTGGAAGAGTAAAGTCATGTTTATGAAGACTGAGGAAGAGCCCAAAACCAGGTTAATGTAAAGAGTAAAGTGTGGTTTTGTTCTCAATGCCCATGCTGGGTTTAAGGGTAGGCAGATCAGTTCTCAGCACCTCCTGAGGACATTCTTCAGCCTGCACTGAAGAATAGATCATTAATATCTAGGGGTGTAATAACCCAGATCGTTGCAACTGCTCTTTGAGGTGTCATAACTGCATTTCAAAATTCCATCAATAGTTCTACTCAACTTTCCCGTAGTGGTTGTTTCAATCTCCAAAACTGTCAGATTTTCCAGTTCTTTCTGCTGGCCTTTTGCTATATCATTTGCTGGGTTAATGGCTGAACAACATTTACAATTCTATAGATCACTCAGAACACAGATGAGTACTAACTGAAGTGATTATGATCAGAGTTCACTGTCCATTTCTGGTATTTATTTATTTATTTATTTATTTATTTATTTATTTATTTATAAAGAGAAAGCCCGTGCACTTGAAAGTAAGTAGGAAGAGGGGCAGAAGGAAACAATCTTTAAGCAGACTCCTTGCTGAGCACAGAGCCCAATGTGGGGCTCGATCCTATGACTCATGAGATCATGACCTAAGCAGAAACCAAGCTGCTCAATTGACTGAGCCACTTATCATCCACTTCTGAGCCAGGACACCCAGATTAAGCTAAGAGAACAATCTACCTCCCAGTATGAAAATCCACAGAACCAGTTATGGAATCTTTAACCAAATTACCTAAATAACTGATTTCCTTGTTTACTTCTCAGATATTTTTAGTAGCATTAAAGATCCAAGAGAAGTCTGCAGGAATCTAAGTATGATATTCTTCCTCTAAAACAGAATACAAAAAAAAAAAATAAATAAAAAAAAAAAATAAATAAAAATAAAACAGAATACATTCCTCCTTGAGGCAGCTTTGTTCTAAACAACCGCAAGTGCAATTTCATAATCCTCTTAAAGGAGGAGATCTATGATGTAGGGGGAAACAAACTTTTCCTCCACTCTTTTAGGTTCAGTAAGGGGGCCTGCTAATTAAACTGACAAAAGACAAATTAACAAGAGAAAAAGCATACCAATGTGGTTTGATATTAGTATATCTATTTTTCCATGCGTGGAGGTCTTCATAGAAAAGAAATGAAAGGGACACCTGGGTGGCTCAGTGGTTTAGAGCCTGCCTCCGGCCCAGGGCGTGATCCTAGAGTCCTGGGATCAAGTCCCACATGGGGCTCCCTGCATGAAGTCTGCTTCTCCCTCTGCCTGTGTCTCTGCATCTCTCTCTCTCTCTCTCTCTCTTTCTCTCTCATGAATAAATAAATAATCTTTAAAAAAGAAAGAAAAGAAGAAAAGAAGAAAGAAAGAAAGAAAGAAAGAAAGAAAGAAAGAAAGAAAAAAGAAAGAAAGAGAGAGAGAAAGAAGAAAGAAGGAAAGAAAGAAGAAAGAAGAAAGAAGAAGAAAGAAAGAAAGAAAGAAAGAAAGAAAGAAAGAAAGAAAGAAAGAAAGAAAGAAGAAAGAAAGAAAGAAAGAAAGAAAAGAAGTGAAGACCTTAAAAAAAGTGGTTGGACCTGAGAGCTTATATACCCTCTTAACAAAAGGTGATAAATTATGGGGAAGTGACAGGACAAAGGAAAGGGGGTTGGGAAGGAACAGTAAATTGTGAAAATAAATAAATAAAAAATAAGGCTTGCTTGGTAAGGCTTGTTATGCAGATAAGAGTTGGTCTCCTCTTCTTAGCATGGAAGATGGGATCACCTTTACAAATAAAAATGTACGTCCTCTTCACAAAAGGAAATCTGTGCACTGATTTTAGGCAGAAAGGGGGAGGACAGAGAGTTCTCTCTGTGTCTGCTATTTCTCAATTGCCTTCATCTCAAAATTATTCTTGTGCCAAAGTGGCATATTTGGGGGTAGCATATGCTGATCCCTTTAAGTGGCTTTAGTGGTGTTGTATAAATTGCCTGCTCTTCTCTCAACCATAGCATGCTGGATTTCCCCCAACTTTCCAAGCTTCTTATTAAGCATGAAATGAAGAGACCTCGGGCAAGTCAAATCCAGAATTCCCCTGAAGTACTAAGAGATCTCCTCTTTCTCCAGAGGACAAGCCACTGGGCCAATAAATAAATAAATAAGCTTTTATATTGTAAGTAAATGCAATAAACAGTAAAGCAAGGAAACAAGCCCATCAAAATTGAGCAAACTTTGCTGAAGTTCTTAACACATTTTATAGCTTTTCAGATTCGCTTGCACATACTATAATCTTTTTCCCTTAACAATACCACACCTCATTATCTTGCATACAAACTTGTACCTCTCTGCCAAGATTGCTATAGTGGAGACTAAATTCGATCAATTTCTTTAATTTCAGGTATATTTAATTACAACTTTTAACCAAAGAAACTTCTGTTTCACAGAGAGAACTGGAGAAAGCAGGAATAGGAGTGTGGATACTTGTTGACTACCCCACATCAGCATTTTAGCACACCAGCAGAATTTGTGAATACATACAACACAACTTTCTACAGCCATACACATCCTTTATACAGTTTCTCAACATGGCAAAAATGAGCACATCCATTAACAGGTCCCAAGATAGCATACAAAAATTAGAAGCAAACGTATATCCACGTGAAATTAGGTTTAGTGACCAGTTTCAATATTCTCTCTTACTTAGAAATGATCTAGCCATTCAATGAATACCCATTAACTCAGATTAATATCACTCCTAAAGATCTTGGAAATGAATCTTCCAGGTGACATATTGTAAAATATAATCACTGTTGCAATTAAATTTTCAGAATAAATCAACACAAATTTTTATTTTTCATAAATATAAGTGTTAAGTAGAAGTAATGCTAGTTTATTTGGTGAGTACAGTGAACCTGTGTAGGTTTAAGAACATACCCACGTAGAATAAAATCATAAGCTCCTATTATGTTTTACCACTATAAAGCAGAGAAGACAGTTATTTTTTATTAAACTAAAAATAATAAACAATTTAAAATGCAAAATTATATTTAATGTTTTTGAACTTAGCCTCTTAAACCATTTGGGTTAAATTTCTATAAGAATATTCTTTTGGAGGCACCTGGGTGACTCAGGTCATGATCCTGGGATCCTGGGATTGAGTCCCGCATCAGGTTCCCCACAGGGAGCCTGCTTGTCCCTCTGCCTATGTCTCTGCCTCTGTGTGTCTCTCATATATAAAAAAATTTTTTAAATCTTAAAAAAAAAACAAGAATACTCTTTTTAACATATTTAAAGTTATTAGATCAATTTCCTTAATTTCTGGGTAGCCCGGGTGGCTAAGCAGTTTAGCGCCGCCTTTAGCCCAGGGCATAATCCTGGAGACCTGGAATCGAGTCCCACATCGGGCTCCCTGCATGGAGCCTGCTTCTCCCTCTGCCTGTGCCTCTGCCTATCTCTCTTTCTGCATCTCTCATGAATAAATAAGTAAAATCTTTTTTAAAAATTTAATTTCTGGGATTTTTTTAATATTCAATTGATACCATCCTTATTTGAAATAAACCAATCAGAAGAGCTCCTTTAATCTTTAAAGAAATTTCTGCTCAACAGATCCCTTTGAGCACCTCATCAATCAATCATTTCATCTGTTACATATTTTCTCTGCTTTCTTAACCAAGACAGGGCAATTCTTTCCCAAAGTATTTTGTTTACGATATCTATAACTATCTTCATCAAGAGACTCCTTCCTTTGGAGCTGAATGACTGAGATGAGAGCATCTAGATGTTTTATCTGTAAGGCTATACATTTATTCTGGTTTCTACTTCGTTTTTACCATTTTCAAATTGCTCAGCAAGTATTGGAGTTCTGGAAGTAGGGTTATTTCCTACTTGGGTTCATGCTTTTGTATTCAATACTCAATTTCTGGCTTAATATCATTTATAAAAAGTGAAGGTCACATCTGCTTCTAGATCTTCTTTCAAATGCTGTCTAAAGGTCAAATGGGCCTATCCCTGGAGTCTCCACACTTCTCATCCTCTCTTTACTTGAGACTGAACTAGAATCTTATCTACTTTCATAACGCAGATTTGAGTGATAGACTCCAAAAGACCTTATCCAATGTGCAGAGTTTCTCTGACCCCCTCCAATTTCCTATGAAATTCAGGGTCCCTTAAATTATTATTGAGAGCTTCCAATCATGCTGTTATTACACATTCACAAAAGTATTCTAAGTTCCTCTGTAAATTTCTCCTGTCCTGACCGGGCTCTCAGCTCAGAGTGAGACCAGAGCTTGAATTCAAAGGAAGGGGGCTTGTCAGTTTTGAAGGAGGTTTACTTTTAAAAGACAACTGAGCTTAAGAGAGTGCGGCAGGCCAGGAGAGAAGAGGAGAAAATGAGAGGGAAGACAGAGGCAGGGGGAATGGCAGAGTACAGAACTGGGGGAAGCAAGTAGGACGAAGGCTATTATTAGGTTCACATTGTGATTTAGGAGGATCTAAAAGAGAGACAGCATTCAGTTTTTCTTTTCCTTTGGCCAAAGAATCTCTTAAGGAGATTTTGGAAACTGAATGTTTTGGAATGCTTCTTTATGCCAGTTGAGAAATGAGGGCAGTTGGAAGTTGCAAGTTTGGTCCTTGTTTGAACTGAACTTCTTAGTCTCCAGGGCCAGCTTAAGGAAAGAGTTTATTTGAGAGTCAGCACCCATCCCCTTCCTAATTGATTTCCTCTTACTGATGGACAACAAAAATGACAAGGACAGAGAGAGACAGATTTCCACCAATGATATATGCATTTTTTCAAATGTAGATACCTAAGGAGAGTTTCTTAATCCTAGGAAATGAAATAAACTCAACATCTTTGAGTTAGATGAAAGAGATCTAAGTTTCTAACCAATGCAAGATCTACTTACCTCCCTATCATCACTGTCAGAAAGTCTCCAGGCAGAAGGCTCAAAGGACCTAAGAAGGACTTTCTGCTTCCTATTCATGGGCATTGGCCATGGCAGGGAGATCTCGCTCCTAACTGGATCTCGGGAGGAACCTCCAAATCTGCCTAAAACTGTCTCCCCAAATTTCACCAACACAACCTCTTGATATGTCAAAGCTGAGCTTGCTGCTTTCTAGTCTTAAGAGGGAGTACCACCTCACAAACCTTTGGCAGTGTCTCAGAGAAGGAAATGCAAAGTCAGAATTTATTCAGATTTGAATGTTTGACTTAAGGAAGATCTTTCAAAGTCCTGGTGAGGATTGAGTAAGGATCATGAAACAACAGCCCAGGATTTTTTAAGATTGTATTTATTTACTTGTTTGTTAGAGAGCGAGAGAGCATGAGTAGGGGGGAGGGGCAGAGACAGATGGAGAAGCAGACTGCCCACTGAGCAGGGAGCCTGAAATGGAGCTCCATCCCAGGATCCTGGGATCATGACCTGAACCAAAGGCAAAGCTTCACCGAATGAGTCACCAGGTGCCCCAACAGTCCAGGATTGATAGAAATAGCAATATGAGAATTTAAAGGCAAGGAATTCAAAGAACCTTAGGATGGGTTTTTAAGAAAGTTCTACAATTAACCAAACCGTTCTCTTGGGCAGCAGACTCCTGGGGGAAGAAGTCATGCAAATGAAAGCAGGGAAATAGCACAAAGTCATTTTAATATAGACAGTGACCCGTGGCTTCGGTTTCTGGTGTCCAATCTAATTACAAGGGTGGGAGGTCTCAGTTCTCCCATTGCTTCTGTCACTCTTACTTAATTTATGAGTTAAATAAAATCATTTTCATGCATTATTTTATATCTACATGAAAGTCATTGTTGCAGGAATTCTCTGGCTTAGTGCCAGCAGTTCTTACCACTTGGAAGAATGAAGAAGTAGATCAGACAAAGACTGGTGGGCAGCAAAGCAAAGTTTATTGAGCAAGAATATAAACGTCCGGAAGAGGGAGGGAGCCTGAGAAGGTTGCCTTGGAGTTTCTACGTTTAGGGTTTTTTCTTTTGTGGAACTCTCTTAAGCAATCAGGGTACACTGAGTCATGCCAATTAGGGCTTGGGTCACATATCTCACTACCTATTAGGTTAATGTCTGTGCTGATGGTCTTTTTTGCTGACATCTGGGGGCTTATGTCTTAACTGCCTCTTGCCCTTGATGGTGACAAATGCTTTGTGGTTAATTGTCTTATTTTAGGACATTTTGCAGAAGTCATTTCTGCAAAGGCTGCAAAGCAGAGTGTTAGTGCAGTCCTGTCTAAGCTGTAAAACATGATGTTAGTGCTGTTTTATTTTAGCTGCCCTGACTCCATATTTTCTTGTTGGGGACCCTAACCCTGACTACCTAACTGTCCAACTCATTCCTAACATCATGATTTTATCTCTTTTGAAAATCATCTTTAACAATAGATACTCACTGATGGTAGTTGGAATTCTCATTATTTATATAAAACTCAAAGAAATGAGTGGACACAAATCACTGTGTCCATTGCATATACAGGTCCAATCAGTGCTCACATATGTGATGTGTTCTACCCTTTATAAACCTCCAAAATTGTCTAGGTATTAAAAACTCCATATTGTTCCACATTCCACATCCTTTTTGGCTTCCAAGTAAAATAGTACATCCTCAGTCTGTCATATGTCTATAGCAGGGGTTTTAACCTTTTTTTATGCCATGGATCCCTTTGATAACCAGCAAGGTCTATGGGTCCCTTCTCAAAATTCTGTTTTTAAATGCGTGGAAAAGAAAAAATAATACTGTAGGATTTTTTTTTTTTTAATTATATTGAGGAGCTGAGGAGCACATGGGTTTAACACAGCTGGTTACACAACTGACTTTTGATTTCATCTCAGGTCAGATCTCAGGGTTGTAAGATGGAGCCTGTGTTGGACTCAGCACTCAGTAGGGAGTCTGTTTGAGATTCTTTCCCTCTTCCCACCTTCCAATGTGTATGCACATGGTCTCTCTCTCTCTCTCTCTCACTCTCTCTCTCAAAAATAAATAAATATTTTTTAAAAAAGATTTTAAACTTCAAAAAACAATTATATTGAAATATTATCAAAATGATTTTATTTAGGAGCACCTGGGTGGCTCAGTCAGTTAAGTATCTGCCCTCGGCTCAGGTCGTGATGAGCCTAGGATAAGCCCCATGTTGGGATGAGCCCCAGGCTTCAGTCTCCCTGCTCAGTGGGGAGTCTGCTTCTCCCTCTCCCTCTGCTCCTTCTCCTGCTCATGCTCTCTCTCTCTCACTTTCTCAAATAAATAATTTTTTAAAAAATATTTTATTTAAAAATTTGCAATATAGGAATATAAGCAAATCTTTCTTAACCCATTAAATAGCATGTTACAGTAATAAATCAGATAACTTATAAAGCACATAGGATATTCTAAGATAACTGCAAAAGTGCAGTGTGATATAAAAATGTCTGAAGTTCTTTAAAATACAACTATGGTTTGTCATCTGTATTCTTAATTAAAAGATGCACTAAATTTCAGTAAGAGGTGAGTAATAATCAAGATGCATTTTTTTCTTCCCAGTCAAGTTCATAGACCTCTTAACTCTACCCACAGACTTTTAGGAATCCCAAACTCTACCTGGGAACACTTGCTCTGTAGTCATAGACACCCATGGGAAATTTCCACAGGATTTAAAAAAATCAATTTAATGTTAGTCAGATAGAAACCACGTTGCAAAGTAGTAAATACAATATAACTTCATTACTGTAAAAAACAAAAATACAATGTGCCAAGTGCTTGTATCAGGAAAGGAAAGATGTGGAGAAATATATAGGAACTGGTCACTCAGTTGGACAAACAGAAGTAGAGAAGACAGTTGACATTTTCTTGTTATAGTTGAACATTGTTCAATGTCTTAAAATAAAGATATCCTCTTACAGTTATTGTGGACTAAAGTATGTCCCCCAAAATCCATATGCTGAAACCTTAACTCCCAAAGTGACTGTATTTGGAGATAGGGCCTTGAAAGAGATAATTAAGGTTAAATTACGTCATAAAAGTGAGCACCTAACCCAATAGGACTGGTATCCTTAAAAGAAGAGGAAGAAACCCTAGGTAGCTTGCCCCCCCTCCTCTCTCCTCTCCTCTCTCCTCCCTCCTCCTCCTCCTCCTCCTCCTCCTCCTCCTCCTCCTCCTCCTTCTTTTTCTTCTTCTTCTTCTTCTTCTTCTTCTTCTTCTTCTTCTTCTTCTTCTTCTTCTTCTTCTTCTTCTCTCTCTCTCTCTCTCTCTCTCTCTCTCTCCCTTTTTCTCTCTCTCTGCTCAAACACAGAAGAAGCCATTTCAGGACACAACAAGAAGTGAGCCATGTGCAAGCCACCAGACACCAATCCTGCTGGCACTTTAATCTTGAAGCTCCAGCCCCTAGAGCCGTTAGAAACTAGATTTCTGTTGTTTAAGCCACCAGCCTAAGGTATTTTGTTACAGCAGCCTGAGAAACCCTATACAGCAGTTGGGGAGAAGAACATCATTTTTTAAATAGCTGATTTGAAATCCAAACCAAGAGCATTGATTTGTAATAAAAACAGTTATGTCCTGTGGTCAGGATGGCTTTGGTATCCTTAGAGGAAGCTCCCAGGAGCTAGTCCAGCAGAGCCATTGCCACCTGTACCCCTACCCTATCTCTTATATTAAAGTCAGGATCTCACAAAGCTGTGTGACACTCCCAACAACAGAGGCTCCCAACAGGATTCTGACACATTTTCCAGTTCATCTTCACATCAGGAGGTCATGAGCCTTACTGACTACAGCCTAGTCATTTCAAAATCAGTAGATTTTTCCCAGCAAAGAGAAAAAGTGCAAAAACTATTCCCAGCAAAGGGAATAGTGGAACCAACCATCTATTCTGTGGTATCTTGTAATCTTTGGGTGGTCTCCCCTCCCCACCAAACTCCTGGCTTCCTGGCCCTAAGTACTCCTGACTTAAGATATCTTGAAAATCACCAGAAACAGAGTCCTGTAGATCATGCATGAAGCCTTATCTTTCCTGGTTATGCTTTTATTTCAGAGGTCACCCATCCACAGCACTCTAGGAGGCTCATGGCATTAATGAATCCCTTGCTGAATTTACAGTAGCAGCTCTCAGCCTACACATTAGTGCCACTTAGACAGAGATCAGATTTCCTTTTTTAAGTGAAGACTTCAATAGCTCGCAGATCAGCCAGCTGAACTCTATGCTAACAATTTGAAGGGTGGGGGGTCTTATGGAGCAGAAAATAAAAAGCCAAATTCCACCACAACACTTTTCACATTTTGAAATGTTCCCTAAGCTCATTTAAAAAAATAATTTCTATTTGCTTTATGAAAAAAAATGGAAGGTCTTGGCTCTAGGTTAAACAGAGAATGCTTCTTAGGATAGTTGCAAAAGTGTTTGATCAGTTGTTTGCAATTAAACTATTACTTACTAGCTGAGAGACATGAAAGTTCATTTCTCTGAACATCACTTTTTCATCTATAAAAAGAGAATGGAAGCACATGGTCTGGCCACCTCCCAGGATTGTTATATGAATCAAATGAGGGATCTCTGGGTGGCGCAGCGGTTTAGCGCCTGCCTTTGGCCCAGGGCGTGATCCTGGAGACCCGGGATCGAATCCCACATCGGGCTCCCAGTGCATGGAGTCTGCTTCTCCCTCTGCCTGTGTCTCTGCCTCTCTCTCTCTCTGTGTGACTATCATAAAAAAAAAAAAAAAGAATCAAATGAGATGATAATCTATGTGAAAACGCTATTGGTGCTGGGGATGTTGTTTAAGACTCAGATGAACTATTTTGTTGGTAAATGCAATGACTGTTTTAATAAATTTTGGGAATTTGGGGAATTATGTCAAATTAGTAATGGTTGAACATGAACTCAAAACACCTAAGTTTCTGATAAAACTGGTACTGGGTCTCTTTAAAATCAGGTCTGCTTGCAGGTATTAAAGGTGAATGGACACAATTAATGAGCTGGAGAAATGAACCCTGTCAGATTTTCTTTCCAGAAAGAGAGGGGTGGAAAACAGCCTTTAAGAAAATAAGTGGGTCCTTGTTCACAGCAATTCCAAAGCTTCCTGGGCCTTTGTGCAAGTCAGGAGTAGGCATATTTCATATTCACAGTAGGCTGGAGGGGGCATGATTTGAAAACACGTTCAGAGAGGTAGACAGGACCTCTTGTTGAGAATCCACTTTGGTCCTTGGGAACGGTATATGGGTAAGTTTGGATGTGTATACAGCATTTGGAGGGAGGGAAAGGTCCCAGCAAATAGCAGCTGGCCAATCAGAGGACGGAAAGAATCAAAGCTACAACTCACACTGTTGTGGAGACTTCCAACAATACTTCATTTGAAAAAAAAAAAAAACAATACTTCATTTGGGTGCCCAGGATTATCAAGGACTTTACCATGAGGCTTAGAGTCTCCAGACTCAGCCAATCCTATAACACTGTCCCCCAGACTATACCAGAAACAATGGTGAAGGACAACTGTGGACTCACCAGAGCAGCAACACTCTGAACAATTTATCTTAATAACTCAGACTTAGGAAATGGCCCACTGGAGAAGAGGGATCAATCCCATGGGTAGAAAGAGATTTTCTTGGAAGTCAGACATAGAGCACACAACAGAGGAAGAATGTACTCGCAGAGGTCTTGACCTGGGAAAAAGAGATAGAGATACCCACAAGAGACCAACAGCATGTAAAGAGTCTGAAATCCCTGGGGGCTTTTCCTTAGGATGGAAATATTAATAATTAGCACATAATTTAAATTTTCTTCCTCTTAGTTTCCCTCAATCCTGCACTGCAATCTGACACTCGCATAGAGCCCCGATGGGTCAAGCTGCTGTAAAATAAAGGAGAGGGCAGGGATATGATGCATTGCTTGCCCACTTTCCCCCTTCTGCTGCCTTTGCAAAGACACAGCAATATCCTAGCAAGGGCACTGTGTCTTGTTGCTCAGGCAGGGACCAGCATGACCGGGATCAGGAGAAGAACACAGGGTGCTAGTAGACAACTCAGAGCAGATAAGGGACAATCTGTCCCTATTGCTACCCTATCTTCTTTCCCAAAAATCCTTAAAGGAGATAATACTTTAAGGTAGAGAGAAAACTAAAATTTGGTTTTCATGCTATTTTTTTTCAATATTTTGTTTTATTTATTCATGAGACACACAGAGAGAGAGAGGCAGAGACACAGGCAGAGGGAGAAGCAGGCTCCCTGCAGGGAGCCTGATGTAGGACTCGATCCCAGGAGCAGAAGGCAGACGCTCAACCACTGAGCCACCCAGGTCTCCCTATTTTCAAGTTATTTGAGAAATCTTTAAGAAGTTTAACACCTTTGGTAGCTAATAAATGCTTTCTAAAGTCTTTGGCTTCTTCATGAAAAGTTGTCTACACAGTCATGGGATAAAAGGACTATGTGACAGCAATTCACGTAGACCCCAAGCCTGTCCTAAGAAGTATATCTTCTCCCTCACTAATGCACATGCATGCATGCACACATACCACACATACATCACACACACACACACACACACCAGACAGCAGAACCCAGGATTTATATATCCTGTCCAGCTTTCTGGCTGGAGAACTCAACTGAGGAATTCATTGCAAGGATCCTCACCTTGTGTGAGGTCAAATACTCAGTCTATCAGGTTGTGTGATTGCGTAACTCAACTCCCTGATATGGGTTTGCTGGGTATGTCACTTGGGAACTGGGTTAGGATTATACCTATATATGCACCAGGTGGTATTGTTAGGTAAGGGTTGGTAGCATCCAAATCCATAGCAGATATCTGATAATATTTATTGACAATGTTGTTAATGCTGAGGACCTTGATCGCAGTATGTCTGATCTTGAGTTAAACTCCAAGATATATACACAGGAGAAGCCAAAAGTCCACCAGTATCACCAGGCAACAAGAATACGGGTCTAGCCAACTGTGAGGAAGCTTCCATGTACCAATCTTAGGTACAGATAAACTAATTTGAAATTTGGCTTTAATATTTGGAAACTGAATGTTTTCAAAATAATTTATTTCTTAACTAAATTAAGACAAATGGCTTTAAACTTCTTTGTGTTTGTGTACCTGTATACAGGTACAACATGTTATCCCCACTCAAAGGACAACAATAACTTGGTAATTTCTAGCTTGAGCCAAGTAATTCATCAAGTAAATGTAGATCCTGATATTGATAAAGCCAGTAGTCACAAAATGGTGGCATTGAATGGGCATTTTTACAATAGAAGAACACATCTCCAGGACTCTCAGCAGCAAAAAAAACCAAATGCCTTCGTTGGGCAAGAAGTAAATGACCTTGTAATTTCCTGTAATTATTGCCCTAGTGTGGACCTGAGTAGGCCTCTTTCCTTCCAACCAGGTGGACTCTTGTTTCAGCCCAACATTCTCCAGCCCTCACAACTGAATTCAATTCTATTCCATTTTTTTATTGAGGTTATGCTAAGTATAGGATTCATACCTGAGGCTACAAAGATAATGCTGATAGTAGTAAATGCCATCTTATCATATTCATTTTACAGACAAGCAAACTGATACTCAGGGAGGGGACTTCAGCTGCAGCAAAGAAATAATGGCCGAAGTAGGATATAGAAAAGGGCCATGTGATCCACAGAGTCCATGTCATGGCCAGCACTGCCTAATCATCCTAATCTGGAGGATGTGCACTCTTGTTCTCCATCTACAGAAGACATGACTATAGCATCTTCTACATACCCTGAACCATGAGCATCACCCCTAGAGTGAGGTCTGTCCTGTGTCCCCTTCCCACTTTGCCCTGCCTCCTCTTCTCAGCCATACATTCCAATTCTCTTGGACAGCAGGAGGGCTGGCCCCAACCCCAAGCTGAGCTTGCCTGACTCTAGCCAGCTTCCTGCCAAGATTTCAGCCTCCTGTTCCCCCAGAGTTCAGGTCCCTCGTGCCTGACTTTGAGGCAGCATGGAGCAGTTCAGAAGTGCTTACACATAGGCTCCCTTCTCTGTGGCTCAGTTTCCTTATCTATAAAATGGAAGTAATATTATCCCTCCTAAGGTTGAATGAAATCATCTATGTAAAGTGTTCAGCACAGGGCATGTCTCTTGGGGGCTCCCATCTGCCTGTGTCTCTCAAGATTGTGCTTGGCCAAGAAGATTAGACCACCCTCCTCGCATAGCATTAAGGGAGCTTCACTTGGATTTGTCTGATCCTTGGATGCTATACACTGTCAGGTCCAGGACCCACCTCTGAAACCAAGCAAATTTCTTCAGCCTACATCCTATCAGCCTAGGAGGCAGGGCTCTACTTTCCCTCCTGACAGCCTTGGCTGAGGCCCTAGCATGCCCACTCTGGTTGCCACACTTCAGAACAGCACTGTTCAACAGAATTTTCTGGGGTGATGGAATTCTTCTATATTTGTGCTGCCCAAAATGGATGCCAATGGCCATAAGTGGCTATTAGAACTAGAAATGTGATAAGTACAATTAAGGAACAGAAATTTATAACTCTTTTTCATTAATTTTAGCTTAGGAGCATCTGGGTGGCTCATCAGCCAGACATCTACCTTTGGCTCAGGCCATGATCCCAAGGTTGTGGAATCAAGACCCACATAGGGCTCCCTGCTTCTCCCTCTCCCTCTGCTGCTCCCCTTGCTTGTGCTCTCTCTCTCTCTCTCTCTCTCTCTCTCTGTCAAATAAATAAATAAAATCTTTTAAAAAATTAATTTTAACTTAAATCACCACATGTGGCTGTGGCTAATGACTATCATATTATCATATTGGACAGTGCAGGTGTAATGCATGTGCAACCAGGTGTGCTCCCTATGTCTCTGCTCCCAGACATTACTTCACTTCACATAAGGTTGCTTAGCCACTCATGGTCAAGTCCAGCCCCACAGGTAATTCACCACACACTCATTGGTTCCTGTAGATGAGCCTATATTTGTGTCTAGTACATTTGCCTCTGCCTGGAGAAATCCACCTCCCAGGTACAATGCCTTCTAGGGGTCACTGGAAGGTGAAGAGGAAACAGACAAGCAATCTAGCAGTGGGCCTGTAGCAGCCAGAGCTGAGAAGGGGGTGTATATAATTACATATCCCAGAGCCGGTGAGGATTAGAAGTGCTACAGAAGTGAATGTCAGGCAACATGATATTCCACAGGTGTGAAAGTAGCATTTCTATAGGGTTGGCCAACACTCTCTAAATCAAAAATATCTGCTGCTGAAGAAAAAAAAATAATAAGAGTGAAGTGAATCATAAGCTGGAGTAAAATAGGAAAGACCACATAGGGTAGTCAAGACAGGAGACCATACACTGCTCTAAAGGTTAGATCCTTTATCAAAGAAACATGATTTAAATAAAAAATAGACATTGGAAAAAGCAAAATAGATTTTACAGATGAGGAAACTGAGGCTTAGAAAGGTTATTTACCCAAGTTCAGGCAGCTTAGAAGACATGTAAACCAAGCTATGACCCCAGGCAGTAGGACTGAGATCCTCATCTTCAATGACCCAGTTCACAAGAGGGGTCACCATGCACACAGCAGAAAAGGTCTTTTAAATGATCGAGACATCAAGTGAATGTGGAAAGGAATGAAATCAAAGCAATTTTAGTACCTAATGGATGTAGCAGACCCAAGAGCAGAAGTGAGATTCAGGAATGCGGATCTGATTTAAGATTCAAGATGATGAGTAGGGTTTTGATGTGTTAACTATAAACTGCAGGGAGATAACTATGTGAAAATGATCAAAAGTCTCTCAAAGTCAACCAGAGACATGGGACTAAATCTACGGGGAGTTTAGGGCTGGGGATAAAAATATAAATTAGGGGATTGTTACAAAGTGAACAAAATCTCAAAAAAAAGAGAACATAAAGAGAAAGCAGCAATGTCCAAAGTGTCCCCAGATAGGAGACATTGGCAGAAAACTGACACTAATTTTCCAGCACGTATCACTTTGCCAGGAGTTGTGCCAATCATTAATATGCCTCCTCATCCACACAACGCATAGCTTCTTGGAGAAGAGCTATGAGAGGAAACGCTTGTCGTCTGCCCCCTAATATCTATTCTCTCTTTCTCTAAACAACACCCAACAGTTTACACTCAGGATTTTTTTTTAATTGGAGTTCAATTTGCCAGCATATAGCATAACACCCAGTGCGCATCCCTCCAAGTACCCTCCTTCAGTGCCCGTCACCCAGTCACTCCAACCCCCCACCTACCTCCCTTTCCATTACCCCTTGTTCATTTCCCAGAGTTATGTTTCTCTCATGTTTTGTCACCCTCACTGATATTTCCATTCATTTTCTCTCCTTTCCCTTTATTCCTTTTCACTATTTTTTATATTCCCCAAATAAATGAGACCATATAATGTTTGTCCTCCTCCAGTTGAGTTATTTCACTCAGTATAATACCCTCCAGTTCCATCCATGTCAAAGCAAATGGTGGGTATTTGTCGTTTCTAATGGCTAAGTAAAATTCCATTGTATACATAGACCACATCTTCTTTATCCATTTATCTTTCGATAGACACCGAGGCTCCTTCCACAATTTGGCTGTTGTGGACATTGCTGCTAGAAACATCGGGTGCAGGTGTCCCGGCGTTTCACTGTATCTGTATCTTTGAGGTAAATCCCCAGCAGTGCAATTGCTGGGTCATAGGGCAGTTTTATTTTTAACTCTTTGAGGAACCTCCACAGTTTTCCAGAGTGGCTGCACCAGTTCACATTCCCACCAACAGTGCAAGAGGGTTCTCCTTTCTCCACATCCTCTCCAACATTTGTTGTTTCCTGTCTTGTTGATTTTCCCCATTCTCACTGGTGTGAGGTGGTATCTCTCTGTGGTTTTGATTTGTATTTCCTTGATGGCCAGTGACACAGAGCATTTTCTCATGTGCTTGTTGGTCATGTCTATGTCTTCCTCTGTGAAATGTCTGTTCATGTCTTTTGCCCATTTCATGATTGGATTGTTTGTTTCTTTGCTGTTGAGTTTAATAAGTTCTTTTTTTTTTTTAATTTTTATTTATTTATGATAGTCACACACACAGAGAGAGAGAGGCAGAGACACAGGCAGAGGGAGAAGCAGGCTCCATGCACCGGGAGCCCGACGTGGGATTCGATCCCGGGTCTCCAAGATCGCGCCCTGGGCCAAAGGCAGGCGCCAAACCGCTGCGCCACCCAGGGATCCCTAATAAGTTCTTTATAGATCTTGGATACTAGCCCTCACTCGAGATTATGCTCCTCCCACGTTCAGCCTAAGGCATCCAGGGGAGCTCCATTCTGCAAGGTTGGGTCATGTGGTCTAGCCTAAGCCAGTCAGCACCTCCCACTCTGCTACCCTTAGTGATTGGTTCAGGCACAAGTGCAAGACCCAGTCAGCTTCAGGGAGCTCCAGGGAGCCTTTGCCAGGAAGGCTGGGATGGAGGCAGACAGGCTTTCCTTTGGGATGCAAACCTGGGGTGTGCAGTGCATGGAGGCCTACAGCCATCTCGCTACCACTTGAAGTCCAAGATGGAGTCAAAACTGGAGAATCAAAAAGGAACAGAAGAAATTGGGTCCTGATATGGCCTTTTAGTCATGGATCAAAACATGCCTAAAATGGGAATCAGGGGCCTCTCCATTTAATGTAAGCCAGTGAATTCTGTTTGGGATGAGTTTCCTAGCCTTAGCAACAGAAGGATTCCTACCTGATACAGAAATGATCCCTATTTTCTAGCTGAGGTAAACAAGGCTCCAAAAGATGAGCTAACTTGCACAAGTTTACAGGTTTATTAACCTAACCACGCCAGGATCTGAAGTCACTTCTTCACTTCAGCTTGCTAAAAGGAGCTGCTGGGGATTAGTAATTGACCCCAATGTGATAAACACGTGAAAAAACAAAGACAGACCAGAAAGAGAGGAGTGAAGCAAGGCCAGAGAGTGGAGAACATTGTAAATGATTCCACTGTAACAAGATTCAGTGATTTACATACATTAACTCATTTACTTTTCACAACCACCTGTGATTTAGGTACGATTTATATTCCCATTTACCCTTGAGAAAACCAGGTCACAAGAGGTTAAGTGACTTGCCAAATTCACATAAATTGTGAGAGGTAGAATTCAGATTTGAATGCAGTATCTGTCTCTTAACCATTAAGCTTTACTTCCACTCAAGCCCATCAGTTTTTGACTTAAAACTTACCTGTCATCTATGAGCTATAATAAAAAACGTGCTAGAAACAGGAATGTAAATAGGTATGGCCTTTGGAGGCAACTCAACAGAATCTGTCAAAATTTTAAACACTCGCCCCCTGTAATCTGGCAATTCCATTTTTTGGCATCCATCCTAGTGGAGGACTTGCAGATATGGACAACAAGACACATAGAACAGTCTTGCAGCACTGCTTTTGAAAGAGGGAAATTGGAAAGAGTCTAAATGTCCATCGAGACTAGATTTCTTAAATTAATTCTGACAAATCCATACAATGGATTACCATCAAGTCATTGTAAAGAACAAGGTCAATTTTTATGTGTGGCATGGGAAATTCTCCAGAGTACAGGGTTAGGCAAAAAGGGCAAATTGCAGAATGCTCTGTACAGAATGAGGCAGGGATTTAAACATTTAGGTTGAAAACAACAAAAAACAGAACAGTACTTTCGCATACGAAGCAAGGCTCCATGGCAAATAGCTGTGGGGGTTTCTGGGTTTAATGACGGCAAATGATGGTCCCTGGAGACTCCTAAGAGGCCAGGTAGTAGATGTTACAATTAATCACCAAGAGCCAAAAGAGTCACAGATGTGCTTGGTGTATAGGAAGTGCCAGGATTTTAGAGAAACTGGAAGGATATCCTGCAGAATAACATGGTGGCAAACGAGGAAGGACTTCTGGGGGATGTGGCATAGAATATGGAATAATGCTCATCTCCACACTGACCCTTGGCTCCTGACTTTTCAAAAGGTTGTCCTCATCCCACAGAGAGCTGGCCCTGTGGTCGTTGAAAGCCACTCAGCTTGTTAGGAATCAGATACTGGATGATGTGCCGTGCAAGTCCAGAGATCTTTCACTCTCATCTTGGTCCACTCTGAATCATTGATCCTCCAGTTGCTTTCCAAGGGTTTTCAAAGGGGGTCTTAATCTCTGACACAAACTGTACAAACAAATCAGGGACACGTCACCAGATTCCAGGGGTCCCCAAGACAGGCCCAAAGACAGGGCACGTGGGTTATTCTCAATAAGAGGCTTTTGTCTTGCATGCTCTCAGAAAGTTCCGCCTGGGTTTTTTTTATTTTAAAGTCTGAGTATTTTTCTACATTCTGTTTCATTGCAGCTGCCCACCCATAAATTTATGTATTTTTTTATTCGGCCCCTTCTCCCATGCCATGGCATCTCAGTGGTACATTCTAGCCCTTTGCATAATTTGCTGTTGTCTGCCCTTAGTTTGGGAGGCTAAGGACCGCAGCGCGGAGGGGAGCCGCATTCCTGCGGGGATGCCGCCCTCTGCAGGCCACCGCCGGGCACCGCACATTAGGAGGGAGGCCCGACCAGAATCCAGGCAAAGGACAGCAGCTCCGTTTTGACTCTTACACGGCTCATCTCATTTAATTCCCACAAAAGCCCCTGACATCACACAGCTCACAAGTTGCAAAAACAAGATCTAGTCCAAGCGCTCTGCACCCACTACCTGTCCTGCCAGCCCCTATTTTATGCTGACTCCAAAGAGGGACGTTAGCTCACTTTTTAAGCAGCTGAAGCATGACAGGCATCTTATATACATGGCCTCATTTAATCCATCTGTCAGCCAGAGGTCACTGCAGTTATTGAAAAAACCTCATTTGCTTACCTGTGGTCTTGTGACCAGTAAGTCGGCTCTCTCTGGGTCCAACGTGTTGGCTTTGTCCCGGTGTCACTCCCTTCAGAAGGCCGTCGCTCAAGGAGGGCACAGGTGCCCGATAGCCTTCAGCTGCTACACCTTCAGAATTGGGCAGCCTTTGCCCAAGGCCACAGCTCTCCTGAGAGGGGAGGGGGCGTGGGGACCTGTTGGGTGAGGACAGGAGAATCGGAGAGAGAAATGTTTAATTTGTTTATTGTTTTTGAAAAATCACTAACCTCAGTGCACTCCAGCAACAGCCTGGGCTGCATCACACCTATAGGCTGGTCTGCATTTGTGGCACACAGAATGGGTATGCAGACTTGCAGTTGCTGCATTTTGTCTCTATGCACTCCGGCCCAGGGATGACTTTCTGACACACTGCATACTGCTTAATTACACTTTACTTTCCTACTTTTGTCCTTTATAAAAGTTATATTGTTTTATAAATGTAAAATGGTGCATCTGCTATGAAAAATAATATGGAAGCTCCTCAGAAAGTTAAACATAGAGGGTCAACTGAGTGGCTCAGTTTGATGAAGCGTCAGACTCGATTTCGGCTCAGGTCATGATCTCTGGGTCCTGAAATCTGGCTCCTCAATGGACTCCGCACTCAGCCGGGAGTCTGCTGGAGATTCCCTCCCTCTCTCTGCTCCCCATCCATTTGCACACATGCAAGCTCTCTCTCTCACTCATAAATAAATAAATAAAATCTTTTTTTTAATTTAAAAAAATTTTTTAATTAAACATGCAATTACCCATGATCCAGTAATTCCACTTCTTGCTATATACCCAAAAGAATTGCAAACAGATATTTGTACATCTGTATTCATAGGAACACTGATTCACAATCACTAAACGGTGGAACAGCCCAAGGGTCCAGCAGCACTTGAATGGATAAACAAAACCTGGGATATACATACAATTGAATATTATTTAGCCTTAAAAAGGAAGGAAATCTTGACATATGCTACAGCATGGTTGAATGTTGAAGACTTAAGCTAAGTGAAATAAACCAGTCACAAAAGGACAAATCCTATATAGGGTATCTGGAGTGGTCAAATTCACAAAATAGATACAAAGTAGAATGGCTGGGCAGGAAGGTAATGGGAATCAGTGTTATTCATAAGTATTGAGTTCCAGTTTGGGGAGATGGAAAGTTCTGAAGATGGACGGTGGTGATGGTTGCACACCCATGTCCTTAATGCCACTAAACTGTACTTAAAAATGGTTAAAACAATAAATTTTATGTTATGTATATTTTATTACAATTTAAAAAAGAGTTCTGCATTTTATTGGTTCTTATGTGTGTATCAGCAGGATAGTAAAGAGGGCATTTCCAAATATTTGTTTTTAAAAGGAAACATTACATGCAGAACAAGGTATCTAGAGTCTTACCCTTAGTGTTTTACAGCATATTTTATTTTGTCTGGAGACTTTCTGGCACCCTTTGAAATATGTGGAGACACCTAAGCATCACTAATGAAGGGCTGGGGATGGTGGGGGCACAGAATGGAAAACCCTGAGGGCCTAAGAAAATGTACATTTGAGCTTGTGGGGATTGGGACTGAGGGAAGAGCTACCCAGGGTCAATTTAACTTGGACCTGAGCTAGCACGTCTGGGACTACATTTTATGTTTATGGAGCTTCTCACACTTTGTGATGCAAAAGCACTCCGCACATGGAGTCCATTCCCAGGAGGTGGCTACGGCAGAGTGGAAGAGGAACTAATGGAGTCTTTTGGGATTTGGCCACTGAAGCACTGTCAGTGTGACATAGGGCAAATGTCTTAACTTCTTTGCATCCCATTCACCTCAGTTTATAATACAGGGATAATATTTGCCCATCTTATTATGAATACCTCCTATTTCCTGGACATCTACCATGGGCTAGGTATTTGGCAGACATTTAATCTTTTTATCATTAATCATTTGATCTTCACCTGTGAGATAGGCCTCTTATGTTACTAATTAGGATGCCAGAACGGATGGCATTGGTCCCCCAGCCATGTCGTGGCTCATTGGAGGGCATCTACATGGCTTCCTGGGTCTCTCTGGCTGCTGGAGTCTTCTCTGCCCACAAAGAGAGTTAGAGCCCCAGGAGCAACCCTCAACCAATGAAGGATGAGAGTTGGTGGATAAATACCCCAGCACCTGCCCTCTGCAGTAGAACAATCCAAGGATGTCTATCCTATACAGGCTCTCAGAGTCCCCGTGGGACTGAGACCCACTATAAGCCTTCCTCCCTCCCTGCCTCACATCCCCCCACCACCCCACCATCTATGCTTTCTGAAATCAGTTCCCAAATAAATTACTTGAACTCAAATACTTGTCTCAGGACCTCCTTTAGGGGGAACCCAAAGTAAAACAGCAACTGAGTTACTTGCCTATAATCCCATAGTTAGAAAACTCAACCAAGCCGCACTTGACAACCCACTCCCTCTGAACCCAGAGTCCCTCTGCCTTTGGAAGGGTGGGCACTTAAGTGAGACAACACAGATGAAGACGGGAGCATGCTACAAAGTAAGTGATCCCAGTGCTTTCATTTGATGACCATGATAGTCCTGTGAGGTAGATAAACAGGTTCATTTCATGCCCACTTTACAGGAAACTGAGGTTCGGAGGCTTGCACAAAGTGACTGGCAAATAAGTGACAAATGGCAAGATGATTCTGTGCTCTTCCAGGTCCATTCACCATGTGCTCAGAAGGCTACCACTATTGGACTTCATCACCCAGGCCCCTCACCCTGCGGCTTCTGTTGCATTCAGCCAATGGAAGCCGTGGGAAGGAAGAGAGAAGAGGAGATATTAAAGCCCTACCCTCTCTGATGGCTGTCATGTGAGCAGTGGCTGCACTCCTCCACCTGAGCCATGGCTCTTCCCCAACCACTCAAAGAAGAAAGAAGAAAAGAAAAGAGGAGAAAAGAAAAGAGAAGAGACTTGAGAGAGAAGGAAGGAAGGAAGGAAGGAAGGAAGGAAGGAAGGAAGGAAGGAAGGAAGGAAGGAAGGAAGAGAGAGGGAGAAGGAGCCTTGACAGAGGAAGGAAGGAGGGAAGGAAAGTGGGAGGAAACATTTGGACTTGCCTAGGTTTCATTAGAAATCTAGAATCCTGGGAAAGAGGGGAGGAAATGATCTGAGTTTGCTAAGACCCCAGAGCACTTGGCAAGCGCCAGTCTGCCATGTGCCCATACCAGGGCTCCAGCTCTCAGCAGGTGTGGGCGGCCACACCGCCTTCCTGGCCACTCAGCGTGTGCCAGGCTTCTGGCCTGGCGTTCCAGGAGTTCCGCATCCTCAGCCCACACCCCTGTAAGTCTATACACGATCCCTTCATTATACTCCCTTCAATTCATCCCGCTGAGGTGCCACTCTCCTTGTTGCTGGGACTCTGACCGACCCTAGGGGTTTAGCAACCAAAAAGAGGAAGAGAAAAAATAAAGCATTAAGGAACGAACAGCACTCTCCGCTGCGCGAAGTCTTCTGCATTCATGATCCTCACAATAAGGCAGGGAGGTGGGTATTATCCAGATTCCCATTTCGCAGACCTGCGTGTTAGTCAGTTAGGAAACCAACAGTCCATCCTCTCTTCTCTTCAGCACAAACACCACACTGTTCTCCAGCCTGACTCGCCGTTACTGGAAATAACTGTTGGGGCCGGAGCCCTCCTACCTTGCCCTGGGCACGTCAGGAAACCCAGAACACCCTGCCTGTGGCCCTTTGTGGCAAAGGAGCATTCCATGAATGGCAACTGCCAGCCTTTCCCTTCTGTGAGGGAGGCAGGGTTGTATGTGAATGTGTGATGCCTGGCAGGGAGCCAAGAATAAGAGCAGGAAATGGGGGCCCGAGGGAGATGCTGCCATGAACGCGCAGGGAAGGGGGCAGGATAAACAGAGGACTTGCAATTCTGCAAAGCACTCGAGAGGCCGCTGGGTTAGGGACAGCCCTGGGGAGAGCTGGGGGTATCAGGACAAGGGGGAGACGGCTTGGCAGGTCGGGAGACTAAGTGCTGGTGGAACAATTAGAGGGCGGGGCAAATGAGTAGGAAACCACAGAATAATGTGAAACCCAAAAGCAGGCATCTGAAATGTGAGAGAAAGAAAAAGAAAAAGAAAAAAAGAAAGAAAGAAGAAGGAAAGAAAGAAAGAAAGAAAGAAAGAAAGAAAGAAAGAAAGAAAGAAAGAAAGAAAGAAAGAAATTATAAGGCAAAACATAGGCAAGCAGAGTGTATGCTTAGTAGCTGAAAATATTTAAAACAACATTTTGGAATGAGAAACATATGGAATAAAAGGCAGCTGTCACTTGAGTTAGCACCTTGAGAAGTGTGACTTGTCCCCGGGGGGATCTGGAGGAGGGAAGAGTCCGGAAGAGCGAGTTCGGAATGCTGAACAAAGCTGTGGAGCTGAATGGGCACAGAGGGGCTTCCCCTGTGTTTGACAGTTAGGAACAAGCTCAGAAAGTCGAGATTTCATGAGGCCCGTTAAGGATGTACAAACTATATTCTCCCAATTCTCCTCCTATCTATGGCTTACTCATTGTAAATGATTTCTAGCTATTTAGCATCCACAATCCAGGAACTTCACGTAGATTATCCCAAATTCTCCCAACAACCCGCAGGTGCTATTATTGTCCCATTTTACAGGCTTGGAAACTGAGGCAGAGAATGTGCATAACTTGCCCAAGGTCATATACACAGCTGGCAAGAGGCTGAGTAAGGAAGTAAACCCAGGTCACTATTTTTCCAGGCAAATGCCATTACCCCAGGGAGCAGCCCAAAACCTAGGCTTTCTAGATGCTTCCAATCCTGTTTTCAGAAGGGAAAACAGAACATGGGAGAGGGGATTGACACACAGAGGAAGTGATGGAACTCGAGCGGAGTTCTGTGGGGTCTGAGAAGAGAAAGCCTTCAGACAACTGAATCGAGTGCCTCCATCTAAACGCCAGAGGATCCTTCTAATCTCACAGCCAGGGCAGGAGGGTAGCACATTTTTTGAGCACAGGAGCATATATTCCTACCATCCATATATTCATTTGCCCGTTCAACAAACATTTTTCAAGGGCCAAGAGCCACATACCATGAAAATATTTTTTCAATAAACACCTGGAAGGTGCTTGATTTGCGTTTCCTTTGGATTTGATCTTTCTTTTTCATCTGTGTGTGTTTCCATCTACTTCACTGAATCAGGTCCTCAAATGCTCCTTCAAAACCTCAGTTCAACTAATAATCAGCATACAGCTATCTTTAGAACATTTATGATCAAATAACAGTCCTTGGCTTTTTCCAGTTGTAATTGTGTTTTCTGTTCAGTAATACTGGCAGCTCTGGAAACATGTATTTTCTTTAGCAAATATGAATAGTGAAGGCCTCTTAGATTCCCTTTTTCTGAGCTAAGGAGGGTAATTGAAAGGGTGCCTTGTGAAGGCTCTGAAAAAAACATGGGTTTGACAAGAGTTTTATTAGAAATCTAGAAACCTGGGCTGGGGGAGGCAAGGAGGAGAATAAAATCATAAAAATTTGCCAAATCCTAAGACACTTTCCCCATTTGGTCAGACTAAGTGCCAGGTTCCTGATGGCCTACTCATCAATAAACATTTTCTGGGTCACATATGATCCCTAAAACATAGTGGCTGAAAACAATAAACACAGCATGGCTCACGATCCCAACCCTGTGTCTGCCGGGTGGTGGTCTGGGCCTCTTTGGCCAGGCCTGGTTGCTCTAGGATGCCACACACATTCCCACATTGGAAACTCACTTGTGCTGAGAGGGGCCTCTCTCCTCTCAGGGGGGCTAGCCTAGGCTTCTTCACAAACCACTGGAAGGTTCTCAACAGCAATTGAGGCAAACCCCAAAAGACAAGCCCTTTTCAAGACTCTTCCTTCACGTACTCCTGTCCCATTGCCCAAAGCCAGACATGAAGCCAAGTCAGGTTCAAGAGGTGCAAAAACCGACTCAACTTCTTAATGGGTAGATCTACAAAATATTATGGTCATTTTGTTTTCTTATTCCCTCAGCTGCTGAGAGTTTTGCTGGCTGAGGACCCTCAACTGTCAGCCCATTCCAGAAATTGCTCCCTGAAGAAAGCCACCTCACTCAAAGATTTTCCCCTCTTCCCAGAGGTAGCCTGCAGTGGTAACTGGAAAATACAGGGACATAACAGTGCAGCCCCTTGCCCAAACTTGAGACAAGTCCGAGGAGCCAGGTCAGCCTCAGAGCACCCACAGCTGTCAGCCAAAGCTTTCGTTGAACCCAAACTGCAACCAAAGGCTACTTTCTGTCCAATCTTGCTTCCCTCCCTCCCACAGCAGGTGTGGGTTCTGAGTACACTCCCCAGCAGACCTATTGCCATTTAATCTCCATCCCAGTGGCTGCTAAGGGGGGACATCTGGGACTGCATATCCTGCCTGCCCACAGGCAGTGAGAACCCCGTTACCTTTGATATCAGGATGTTTCAGTCCCTGACAAAGCTGGAGGTAAAACTGGTAAAAATCACCACGCACAGTGAACCAGAATGGGATCCTGGTGGAAGAAAGGGTACTAATGGGTGCCACATATCAGGCTTTTGAAAAATACGGAGAAAAAAGGTGAAAATAGTCATTATAAAGTTAATGGAACTAAATAGCTATTGCTGGAGAACTATGTATGCTTTGAAAATAGACAACAAAAGTCTGAGAATAACTAAAAATCAACTAAAACCTAGGTACAAAAGCACAAGAACCTCTTTAGCACCATATAAAGAAATGCTCACCTTACTGCAGCCAGAGATTGGAGCAGGGGTGGAGGAAACCTGGGTGGCTCAGCGGTTGAGTGTGTGCCTTTGGTTCAGGTCATGAATTCGGGCTCCTGCGATGAGTCCCACATCAGCCTCCTCGCAGGGGGTCTGCTTCGTCTCTACCTCTCTCTGTGTGTCTCTCATGAATAAATAAATAAAATCTAAAAAAAAGAAAAAACAAAGATTGGAACTCAAAACTGGAAGGAGTTTTGGCTCCCAATGCCTTTGTGAAGAAGAGCCACTATGTCAGCTTAGATTTTTACATGAGAAAAAAGATAAATCTCTACCTGATTTAATATATCATTATTTGGGTTCTATTTCATATTAGTCCAAGCTATACCCTGCTTAGACTGAATGTGTGAGTTTCCCAAAATTCAACTGCTGAAGTCTAATCCCCAGTGTGATGGTATTAGAAGGTGGGACTTTGGTGATACCTGGGTGGCTCAGTCATGCCTGACTTTTGATTTCAGCTCTGGTCTTGATCTCAGGTCATGAGTTCAAGCCTCTGGCTCTGGTGTGGAGGGAAAGAAAGAAAGAAGGGAAGAAAGAAAGAAAAGGAAGGAAGGAAGGAAGGAAGGAAGGAAGGAAGGAAGGAAGGAAGGAAGGAAGGAAGGAAGGAAGGAAGGAAGGAAGGAAGGAAAGAAGGAAAGAAGGACTTTGGAGAAGTGCTTAGGTAATGAGGATGGGACTCTTGGGAGTGGAAGTAATGTCTTTACAAGAGCCAAGAGAGCTCCCTCACTCCTTCCAACATGTGGCAACATAGGCAAGGCAACAGTCTGAAACCCAGAAGAGGGCCCTCACCAGAGCTTGTTCATGATCTTGATCTTGGACTGCCAAACTCTAGAACTGTCAGAAATGAATTTCTGTTGTTGATAAACCACCTCATTTATAATATTTTGTTAGAGCAGCCCAAATGGACTGACACACCCTAACTATCAGCCCCCACCTTACTTCACATCAACCAAAAAAGAACAGAGCTGGGGCTTCCAGTCTGGGAGGGATGTAGCTCTGACAACTTCAGCCCCCACGCACATGGACAAGTGCTAAGAGGCATACACGTGTGCCCACAAGGCGGCTGGCTGGAAAGCACTGTAGAAGGTCCACAAAATCTTCTGTTCCCTGAATGTCTAAAAGGTTTACAAGTAGACTTTCTTTGCTCCTTTAGAGAATCCATGCCTTAGTCACACCTGTTTAAGAAATGTGCGACGTGACTTGTTTGTTCAGCTTACTACCTCACAGCTATTCCTCCGGGTGACATCTGCTCTTCTACAAGAGCCTTTCTTCTGTGGACTTGGGCAAAGTTTGCCAGGGGGAGACACAAGACCCCGCCAGTCACTGGCTGGTGGAGAAAGGAAAGCGGGGGGGGGGGGGCATTTGCCAGGTCATCCCAAAGAAAAAATGACAAGCCATCTGAGAAGTGGAAAGGGGAGTTAATAAGGACCCTCGTTATCAGCTTTATGGTTGCTACAGCTGAAGTAGAGACCAGCAGGGGTATGAAGCCGAAAGTACTGCTCCACTCTTTCCCTCCTGCATTCAGTTTACACACCCGGTCTTAGGTATAACTGCAGATTTCCTTACACCCCCCACCCCTGCAACACCACTACCCCCCAACACACCACCAAACACAGGCAACCCCTGCCAGATGCCAGACCTGCCCTGAGCTGCATACTCACAGAGGAGGCAGGGGCAAACCGAACACACACACATTGTGGACAAAGTCCATCTCTGAGAGAGAGAGAGAGTTCAAAAGGGGCTATATTATATACACTCACTCTCCCTGGTCTCATTCTCACCAATGATATATGTTCCTCCTCCCCCTGGGGGAAAGATTAGTGAAAGGAGTGGAGATTGGGACATAAATGTATGAAAAGAGCTCCCTTCCCCACCAGAAGTCATCAGGGGATGAAGCAGGTATTAAAGAAATCCAGTCATAGCACTAGCCCTGGATAAGGAGGTTAAGATTTTTAAAAACATTCATATCTACCATTTGTTGACCACTCACTCTGTGCCAGATATTGTGCTAAATAAACAAATAGCCTAAAAAAACATGGGCTCAGTCTGGGCTCCAGTCAACGTGCTGAAGGGAGAGAAGATATTAAAAGGACACAGGAGGCAAGTTGAAGAGGCTTCCACTGGCCAAAGATGGAATAGTTTGATCATGAATAAATATAATAACTGAAATGGATTGGAACCTATGAAATACATTTAATCTATGAGTTTTATTTTTTTAAGATTTTATTTATGAGAGACACAGAGTGAGAGGCAGAGACACAAGCAGAGGGAGAAGCAGGCTCCACAAAGGGAGCCCTATCTGGGACTCGATCCTGGGACTCCAGGATCAGGCCCTGGGCTGAAGGCAGTGCTAAACCACTGAGCCGCCCACACTGCTCTAATCTATGGGTTTTAATGATACTTCTCAGAAAACCCTAATTGCTCACTGTTGGATGATGCCAGTGAACTAATTCCATATTCATAAAGATGGTAAAAAAAGAAAAAGTATCAAGCATTTATCTAATTTTTCTATGTGGACTATGCCTTTGGGTAACCAAATAGCAGATGAAGTGAAGTTTCTTTTTTTAAAATGTATTCTACCTAATAAATGAAGAAGGAAATATAGAATTCAAAAGCAAACCATTTTTGCAAGCCCTAATATTAATAAACATCTTCACTGAGCACCAGCAGCTGCTACTTCCACAAAAAAAGACAACCAGACATGTGCCTCTGGTGGAGGAACACAGCACCACCTATGAAGTGGTCTTGCCAAGAGAAATCAAATCTAACACTACCAAGACTTTCTAACCAAATACTAATTCACACAGGAATGTCCCATTAGTGAGTCCCAACCATGAAACTCGACGAGACAAACAATCCAATTAAGAAATAAGTTGCAAGGGGGGGTACCTGGGTACTTAGCTCAGTAGTTTTGGCTCAAGTCATGATCTCAGAGTGGTGAGATCAAGTCCTGCATCAGGCTCCTTGCTCAGTGGAGAGTCTGCTTGAAGATTCTCTCCCTCTTCCCCTCCTCCCACCTCCCCTCAAATAAATAAATAAATAGACCCTTTTTAAGAAAGAAAGAAGTTACAAGGAAAAAATAAAGATGGAAACAAAAATCTAGAGATTTCATCAACAAACCACAATACATGGACCTTATTTGGATGCTGACTCAAATAAACTATTAATGCAAAAAAATATTTAAAACATTTATGAGACAACTGGAAATATAAACTTTGGCTGGATTATTTGATAATATTAAGGAATCATTATTAGCGTATTTAGGTGTGATAATGAGATTGTGGTTGTGTTAAAAGCAAACAGTTCTGATATTTTAGAGATGGACACTGAAATATTTATAGATGTCATGATATGACCTGGAATTTGCTTCAAAATAATATTGTGGGAGATTAGGTGGAAGTACATTTAAAGCTCTCGTTTCTTCGGAGATGTTGTGCTTAGAAGACCTATCGAGGGTAGAAAGAGCTAGATTGAAGTCACCGAGTATAAGTGTATTATTATGTAAGTATTTCTTCACTTTGGTTATTAATTGGTTTAAATATTTGGCAGCTCCCACATTCGGGGCATATATATTGAGGATTGTTAAGTCCTCTTGTTGGATAGATCCTTTAAGTATGAGATAGTGTCCCTCTTCATCTCTCACTACAGTCTTCGGGATAAACTTTAGTTTATCTAATATAAGGATGGCTACCCCTGCTTTCTTTTGAGGACCATTCGAATGGTAAATGGTTCTCCAACCTTTTATTTTCAGGTTGTATGTGTCCTTCTGTCTAAAATGAGTCTCTTGTAGACAGCAAATAGATGGGTCCTGCTTTTTTATCTAGTCTGAAACCCTGCGCCTTTTGATGGGGTCCTTAAGCCCGTTCACATTCAGAGTTACTATTGAGAGATATGAGTTTAGTGTCATCATGATATCTATTCAGTCCTTGTTTTTGTGGATTGTTGCACTGAACTTCTTCTTAAAGGGGAATTTTAAGAGTCCCCCTTAAAATTTCTTGCAGAGCTGGATTGGAGGTCACATATTGTTTCAGTTCCTGCCTGTCTTGGAAGCTCTTTATCTCTCCTTCCATTTTGAATGAGAGCCTTGCTGGATAAAGTATTCTTGGTTGCATGTTCTTCTCATTTAGGACCCTGAATATATCCTGCCAGCCCTTTCTGGCCTGCCAGGTCTCTGTGGAGAGGTCTGCTGTTACCCTAATACTCCTCCCCATAAAAGTCAGGGCTTTCTTGTCTCTTGCTGCTTTAAGGATCTTCTCTTTGTCCTTGGAATTTGCAAGCTTCACTATTAAATGTTGAGGTGTTGAACAGTTTTTATTGATTTTAGTGGGGGGGATCTCTCTATTTCCTGGATCTGAATGCCTGTTTCCCTTCCCAGATTAGGAAAGTTTTCAGCTAGGATTTGTTCAAATACATATTCTGGCCCTCTGTCTCTTTCGGCACCCTCAGGAACCCCAATTAAACGTAGGTTTTTCTTCCTCAGGCCGTCGTTTATTTCCCTTAATCTGTCTTCATGGTCTTTTAATTGTCTTTTTTCCTCAGTTTCCCTCTTTGCAGTCAACTTGTCTTCTATGTCACTCACCCCGTTCTTCCACCTCGTTAACCCTGGTCGTTAGGACTTCTAGTTTGGATTGCATCTCATTCAATTGATTTTTAATTTCTGCCTTATTGGATCTAAATTCTGCAGTCATGAAGTCTCTTGAGTCCTTTATGCTTTTTTCTAGAGCCACCAGGAGCTGTATAATAGTGCTTCTGAACTGGCTTTCTGACATTGAATTGTAATCCAGATTTTGTAACTCTGTGGGAGAGAGGACTGTTTCTGATTCTTTCTTTTGAGGTGAGGTTTTCCTTCTAGTCATTTTGCTCAGTGCAGAGTGGCCAAAAACAAGTTGTATTGGGAAAAGGAGAAAAAGAGAGAGAAAGAAGGAAAGAAAAGAGAAAAAGAAAAAAGGAAGAAAAAAAGGAAAAAAGAGAAGAAAAAGAGAAAGAAAAAGAAAGAAAGGGGAAAAAAGGGTGGGGGAAGCAATCAGAAATCAAAAAGAAAGAAGAAAAAAAAAAAAAAAAAACCCACGGGGGAGTATCTTCTGATTCTCTATACTTTAAGTCCCTTGACTTCCCCTGGAACTGGTCCGTCTAGCTGGTCTTCTGGGGGAGGGGCCTGTTGTGCTGATTTTCAGGTGTGAGCACTTGGGGGAGCTGCTGTGCCCCTGCCTGGTGCAGGGCTCAGTGGGGGTTGTTTACCCCGTGAGGCCCCAGGAGGAACAGCCCCAGTGGCGGGGCCAGCCCTGGAGCCCTGGATTCAGCCCCCGCAGGAACTCCGGAGCTCTCCGTCTGCAGGGCCTGGAGGCTCCGGGGCGGGGCCGCTGATCTGCTCAGCTCGGGGCAGGAGCGTCCTCGCTGTCCTGGGCCCTCCCGGCCTCTGCCTGTCCCGGGGGGAGGCCGGATCCTGTGCTGTGTCCCGGCGCCCAGTGCTCCGGACCCTGCGCTGTTGGATTCGCGCTCCCGCCCGCAGCCCCCTCCGCGGAGCCGCCCCCGAGCCCCCCCCGAGCTGCTCCGGGTCCCGCCGTGCGCGCTGCAGCCCTTAGGGAGCTCAGCGCACTCTCCCGGGGCGCAGGTGTCTGTTAGTGTCCCGGGGAGCCTGAGGGCATCCTCGCCCTCCTGGGTCCTGCTCCAACTCCCTGCGGGCTCCTTTCCGCCCGGGAAGGCTGGTGCAGCTCCTGCTTCTCCGGGACGGGGCTCTCCTGTCCTGGGGACACTCGCCCTGGCCTCAGCCGGGCTCCTCGCGGGGCCCCTCCCCCTTGGAGGCCTTTTGTGTCTTTATTTCTTTTTCCCCGTCTTCCTACCTTGATAGAAGCGCGAACTCTTCTCACTGTAGCATTCCAGCTGGTCTCTCTTTAAATCTCAGGCCGAATTCGTAGATTTTCAGGATAATTTGAAGGTTATCTAGGTAATTTGGTGGGGACAGGTGATTTGGGGACCCTACTCTTCCGCCGTCTTGCCCCTCCTCCTAAGTGGAAGTACAGACAAAGTCATTTTGGCCATAATTTGATCATTGTTGAAGCCAGGCAATGGTACATGAAGGTTAGATTAATTATATGACTCTCAATATTTTTGTTGAATGTTTGAAATTTTCCACAATAAAAGCTAAAAGAAACATATGCAAAGGGGCCTGATATGGTGGGTAAGTAGGTCATAGCAGAAAGAGATTGTGCTTCACAGCCTTATGTTTGGATTGGGGCAGGACCTCAGCCAGTGGCTGGGGCCCCAGGAAATAGGAAAGTAGCATTTGGCAAATGATCGGGCTTACTGAGGGGCTCTAACTACAGCATTAAAACTGGAGACCAGGCGCACCCAGGTGGCTGAGTCAATTAAGCATCGGACTCTTGATATCAGCTTGATCAGCTTGCTATCAGGTCTTGATCTTAGGGTCGTGAGTTCAAGCCCCATGCTGAGCTCCACACTGGGCATGGAGCCTACTTTAAAAACAAAAACAAAAAAACCTTGAGTGCAATCCAAAGAACAAGGCAGGGACATCAGCAGAAGGACCTAGCGAGAGGTGGGGGGAGACTGGCATGGTAGACACATAGACACTTGCTGCTTATGGTTGCCAGACTAATTTCCAGACCCCACCCACTGGCAGACACAGGGCACTCAATGTACTGCCAACACTGTGTAGATTGACTCCAGAACTGGGTGGGACTGAGCTTGCCGGCAAAGGTCCCCTATGCCTACAGTTGAGCTCGGCAGAATAAAGGCAGCCAGTGATACCTGCAATGCCTCAACCCATGAGACAATTTTAGGATCGAATGGGGAGGTACATAACAGAAAGGTTTGATTGCCTACCTTCTCTTTCTGGGAAAAGTTCTCAGTCTCTATGTGGTTTAGACCACAATGTGGGAACTACATGACCCCACCCCTCTGGCCACAGTTGACTGATCCAAAAATGCACACCTAACCCAAAGAGGAAAAAATTCATAGACTGAGCATAGTCCATCATATTCTTCCTCAAGAATTTGAACAAGTAAACTAAGAAACCAAGATTAAGAACTTCCAACCACACCATCAGACAGTAGAACCACCAAACTTCTAAGGTCATCACAATGGACTGAATTTTTCTGTCCTCTGAAAAGCCATGGTGAAACCTAAGCCCCCAATATGATAGTGTTTAATGGTGGGCCATGGGACATAATGAGGTCATGAAGGTGGAACTCTCACAAATAGGATCCATGCTCTTAAAAGGGACCCCAGAGAGTCCCCTCACCTCTCGCTGCTATGTGAGGACACAAAGACAAGTTGACAGCCTGTAATCTGGAAGGGAGTCCTCACCAGAACCTGACCATGCCCACACCCTGAGCTCAGACTGGCAACCTCCAGAATGGTAAAAAATAAACCTTCACTGTTTGTAAGCCTCCCAGTCCATGGTATTCTATTACAGCAGCCTGAACAGACTCAGGCAGACACAGTACATATGTGGGCTTGCCTCTAATTTACCTGTGTGACTTGAGGCAAGTTAATGTGAGGGTAATGTGCATTGCATGAAGATAAAATGAAAATATTTATAAAATGCTTAAATAGTACAAGTTCAATAACTATGGGCCATCTTGAATATTACTAGCAGGGTTAATACCACCCTTGGCTATGACCACGTTTGGCCACGTGAGAGCAAAGGAAGCTAGTCACAAGGGACAAAGATTATAGTACAGATTGAGCACTGCTCAGTACCAGGCACTGTGCTAAGGGCTTGATAGTGGTAGCCCACTAAAACCTCACACCAACCCCAGAGTCTGGCAACGTTCACTTCACTAATGAGGAAACTGAGGCACAAACTGATTTGCCAAAGATTTAGGAAGTGGTGACATTTTGCTCCTGAGTCTACACCCTTAACCACTCTGGGACAACTTCATGATGAAAATAAGCAAGCTGAGGCTTAGAGAAGATAATGCAGCCCCAAAAAGTGGAGTAGAGGGAACCCTGCACTTCCTGAAAGCCAGAGAGTGTGACTTGTGATCGTGATGTCCAACCCTAGGTCTCAAGAGGCCTAAGCATCTTTGCTTTCCAGTGAAATGACCTGGTGTAGCTCCTGGGTGATCGCCCCTGATTTGAGTGAGATTTTCTGTTGAGTTCTGACTAAAACAACAGGAATCCTGATGTACTTCAGTCACCCACATGAGATCTTGTATACCAAACCTCTGCCTAAGTGGTTCTGGTGCCAGGAAAAACATCGTGAAATGGGTACTACAACTCAAATGTCTGGTTATTCTAGTGGCAGCTCATCCCACCCTTGCCCCATCTAACAGCTGCTTCTATATGGCATCCCTGTTACCAAGAATAAACCCTCTACTCCCCTGCACAAAGAAGGCCTTGTCCGAGAGAATGGTCAACACGTGACCAGAACAAGATGTAGTGTGGATAATTCTCTTTTGAGAAAACATCCCTTCAGGCACAAGTCACAAAATAAACAGAGACAGGGCAAAACCACTAACAAGAGGGAAACTGGAAAGCTAAAATGTTAAGGACAGAGCAACAGAGCTTTTTAAATGAGACCAGACTAAAAAATAAAGACCTTCTCCTTCCCCTTGCCTGTTTTTCCACCCATCACCTCCAACCCTCAAATTTTTTCAAAAGCCATTAAAAAAAAACTATAAATTTTTCCATCTGAGACAAAAGTTGTTAAATGGAAAGAGAAAATATAGCAGAGAATACCAATTGTCAAATATCTGAAGCTAACTGGTAGACCTTCGGTTTCATCCAGAGAAACCCCCAGCCCCACACCCATACCCAAGAATCAACAACTGGGAAACTGTAAAACTGTTCATAAAACTTGAAAAGCCAACATGGATTAAAGAAGACAAAAAAGAATAATCCTCTTTAAATAAGGCAACAGCTAAGTGTAGCAAAAGCATTCCACCTGAGTGGGAAGCACTATAATTTCAAAATTGGAGAGCTCTGGGACCACAGATGCTCTGGGACCCCAATGGCAAAAAGAAGACAAGTGCTCGATAAATGTACAGCCTGTGAGCCATGGAGAGGGCTCAGTTACACGGATGCACACCTAAGAGCCATGTAAAGGAGAAGAGGACAAGAATTCAGGAATTCAAACAAGGAAATAGGACAGTATATTCATAGCCATTACAGATTACCCCAAAATTTAGCAGTTTAAAACAATAACAAATATTTATTATCTCACTCAGTTCCTAAGCTGCCACTTAGCAGCTAATGACCTTGAACAAATTACTTAGCTTCTCCAGGCCTCAGTTTCTTCATCTGTATAATGAGGGTGATAAAAGTAACACCCACCTCAGAGGATGGCTGTGATTTATGCAGTGGCAAATTGGGCACATTCCATAGATGTTCAGTATCATTTTATAATGTAATTATATAATTAATTTTTTTATTATCATGACATGATTACAAATCAGGAAAACCAAAATTCTACCCAAAGCTTAAGCAGTGTATGTGACTATGAGTTCTCTGGAAACCTTAAAAACAAAATGGAAGCACACACACAGTTAACATACCACAAGAGGATGGAGTGAATGAAGCCTCCTTTATATGGAGATCCCTGGACAAAGGTAGAATTTGTGCACTGACCTGTGTTGTGGTGGTCACTGTAATCCTGCTTGAAGTGATCAATGTGTACATTCCCCATTGTGGAAAGCATAGCTTTGCTTGATGTTAGGTGACCTGCTAAAATAAGAGTTCCAGAAACCCTCTGTGGAGGGTGGGGCCAACAAGTAGTCTCCATTCTATCAACCTCAACTTTCCAGAAGGCATAGCAGAAGTGGCCTCCTAGTGTTATGGTTAAACACACCAGCATTGGAATGTCACTGGCTTGGAGTCAATTCTTCCCACATGCACAGGCTAAATGCACAGCCTTGGACAAATCACTTCAACCACTGGAGCCTCATCTGCTCCATCTGCACCATAGTAGTAGTGGTCCTCACCACATAGGTTTGTGGAGAATTCAGTGAGATAATACACCATGTTGCACAGTGCCTGACCCAGAGTAAACACCGAGTAAAGGGTGGCTCTTATTTTCACTGGAAGACACAAGAGAATTTTAACACAGAAAACTTATCTAGCCCAACAAACAAGGGCATCAAAAGCAGAGAATTCCAAGATCGGTTGGAGATTAGAACCTGCACTCTCCTCACATTAAAAAAATGTCCAGATGGTGAGGCTAGGGTATGACAAAATGCTGATCCCAAAGAACATAATATTCCCAATCATCAAAAGTGAACAACTTAGGCAAATATTTCTGGGTGTTCATTAGAACTCGACAGGGAACTGCCGAAATTCCAGGAGGAAGGACACAAGTTCATCAAAGTGTTCACAAGTCTGCCAAATGCCTTTTCCAACAGCTTTACTCTCAACCACACATCCTTAGTTGAAAGAACACCATTTATAATAAATTTATTTTTATTGGTGTTCACTTTGTTCATCCCGTCAAGTGCGCACCTCAGTACCCGCCACCCAGTCACCCCCACCACCCACCCACCTCCCCTTCCACCACCCCTAGTTCGTTTCCCAAAGTTAGGAGTCTTTCATGTTCTGTCTCCCTTTCTGATATTTCCCACTTATTTTTTCTCCTTCCCCCCCCTTTTCTTTTCAATAAATTTATTTTTTATTGGTGTTCAATTTGTCAACATACAGAATAACACCCATTTTAAAAGCCATCTGAGAAGGCTCTGGCCAAGAAAGGAAAGTCACTTTCCATGGATAAGCAAAGAAGAATCTCCTCCCTGCATCCAAAGCCTCCCACTTCTCCTTTCATCAATTAGCAAAAATACTATCTTTGTCTCAAAGCCAAAATGAACTGCTTCTTGTCATGTGACTTTCACCAGTGATTGAGCAAAACCAACACCTAAGTCCCCTTCAGGTGTACTCTCCCAAGAGATGGGCTCCAAGGCTACATTCAATACTGAAAATTAAACTCCCAATGCCACATCTTGGAAAAGGAATTAACCAGTATTACAGAATGATCTTCCCAGACTGAATCTCTGTCTGAAACAGAGAATGGCAAAAAGAAGACAAGTGCTTGATAAATGCACAGCCCTTGAACCATGGAAGGGCTCAGTTACACAGATGCACACCTAAGAGCCATGCAAAGGAGAAGAGGACAAGAATTCGGGAATTCAGACAAGGAAATAGGACAGTATATTCATCGCCATTACAGATTACCCCAAAGTTTAGTAGTTTAAAACAATAACAAATATTTATTATTTCACTCAGTTCCTATGGATCCAGAACCCTGGAGCACCCTAGCTGGGTAGTTCTAATTTACCTGCACCCATGGCTTTCTGCCCCAGGCTATAGTGACCTCTTCCTCCAAGCACCCCCAACCCCAACCTAGAGTTCAAAGCAGAGGTCCATCTCCCAAGAGCAGTGCTTGGTTGTCTGTATGTTGGTTGGTTAGTTGCTGTTGTTTTGTTTGGTGTTTCATTTTGTATTTCCCGTATTCCATGTTTTCCTCTGTGATTTTTCCAGAATTGATTGGAGGTTGGCTTTCACAAGAAGAGCTTGAAGGCTGTGATAATTCACCATCTTGGAAGGATCTGGGATCTCTTATAAAACTTTATATACACAATATAGACCCTCTTACCTATATGATTCCAGAGACTGTCAATCAAAAAGATGACTAGGGGATCCCTGGGTGGCTCAGTGGTTTAGCGCCTGCCTTCGGCCCAGGGCATGATCCTGGAGTCCCATGATCAAGTCCCACGTCGGGCTCATGTGTGGAGCCTGCTTCTCCCTCTGCCTGTGACTGCTTCTCTCTCTCTCTCTCATTAATAAATAAATAAAATCTTTAAAAAAGATGACTAAACTAAGGAATCATTTTTCTAATGATGCCTACATACTTTGAGTATTTAAATTTAAAAATCAAAAAACACACAAAAATTCCTGAGATGTTCTGCTACTGCTACTGAGGGGAAACCAGTTCATTTCTTTCTATTGTTGAAAAAGAAAAAGAAAAAAAAAAAAAACTAACATAATGTGGTGGTGTTTGAGCCAAGGATTTTTCCTTGAGTATTGATCTGCTGGTTGAAGCTTCATTTTTTCCTTCTGGCATAAATCACAGCCGTTTAGCATTATCTAAGTTATCCTATTTCTGTTTCCTTAAAATGGAATAAGAACTTAAAGATGCTTGTAAGAAGTCTGATGGAAGAATCCTTCCAAATGTTTAAGTTTTTCGATACCACAATAGTTTATAGTTTTAACAGCAGTTTTTTGAAGCATCTCATTTATATTTTGTGAAACATCCGATCGCATTTTCACAAAAACAACACCCATCTGCAGCCATGTTTCATCAGTTTTTGACATTTGTAAGATGTTCATTGGTAATCTATTGCATTAAATATAATCAGCCGAATCAGTTTGGAACCAAACATGGATCCCTCTTGGTAAAAACACAATGATGCAGGAGAAGAAGAATTTTGTTGTGTAGAGGAGTCCAGTACCCACAACTAGTTAGTGGACCTATAGCATCATTCGGTCAGTTTTAGAGACGGAATAAAAGAATGTAGATACAGTCCCTAGAGCAAAACCATTAAGTAGACATCAGGTAGCAGAGGATCTACATTACATCTACCAAGACATGACTTGGTAACCAGTTAATAAGTTAGAGATCTCTGGGCACCTGGGTGGTTCAGTTGGTTAAGTGTCTGCCTTAGGCTCAGGTCATGATCCCCAGGTCCTAGAATCGAGCCCCACATCAGGCTCTCTGATCACCAGGGAATCTGCTTCTCTCTCTCCCTCTGTGTGCTCTCTCTCTCTCTCAAATAAATCAATAAAATCTTAAAAAAAAAAAAAAAAGCTAGAGATCTCAATTCAAGACAGTCACTCCTGCAATATAAATACTTATCCCCTATGATTCAAGTACTTTGGGAGAAAATGATATGTTAGGTTACTGTCTTCCAGAAACAACTTAAGTCAAATATCAGGGGTTGCCCTGCCCATTTGTGAGAACTGAAAGCCAACTTCATCTGCATCATAACAATGTTGGTTTTCCCTTTCTCCTCCGATCCTATAAGTTCCCATCAACTGGTACAAGATTCTCACCCTGGTTACTCAAATAACATCACATTGCTGCTAAGCTACACTGGACATGTTGCTTCCCTGCCTGGAGCAGGCATCACACAGGGAGAGCAAGCTTCTCTCCTGAGAAGCAAAGTGATAAGAACACGGGTCCACACACTGGCTGCACAGCTTGCTACATATATGATCTTGAGCAAGAAACTTAAGCTCTCTGAGCTTTCATTTCTCCATATTTAGTGAGGATTCATTTGTTCAGCAAAGCTTTTCTAGGTGCCTGCCACTTGTCATGCCTTGTATGAGGTCGGGACATCCATAATGAACAGACATAGCTCCTGACATTGTTAAGCTTACATTCCCATAGGGGAGACATACATAATTCCCAAACTAAAGTATGTGCCCCCAGAGAAAATCACAGAACATTATATGAGAGTATCAGAGGGACTAATTTAGCCTGGAGAGGTCATGGATAATAATCATATTTACCTCATGGATTCTTGTGAGGATTAAGTGAGATCGGGAGCCAGGGCCCTGTAAATGGTCATTACTTCTGTTAATTCAGTGCCATCAGATGTCAGCCTTGGGGGATTGACAAGTGTACAAATGCCACGTTTCCCACTCAACATGGCATTCCTGCCCTGCATTTCTGTGCCTCACTCTACCTCAGAGCTAACTGGCAATGGGAAATGAACTCTTCTTGGAGAGAAAGCAAATGGAAGGGACAGTAAAAAGGTCTCCTGGTATTTAAATGGCGCCAGTAAAGGAAGGCTCCAGAAATATCCCACTTTTGCTAATGGGGGGAAGCCAGTTCTTTTCTCTAAATTGCTTTAAAAAAAAGAAAGAAAAGAAAACTAGTATAGAATGAATGAGTACGCCTGTCCTTAACCAAAAGAACTCTTGGTGAGAAGGGTTCTTCGAGGAACTTGGGTAAGAAGTAATATAAATAGGAGGACCTCAAAAATCTTCATTTACCTTTTCAAAAGTTATTCTGGCCATTTTCCCTGAGGGATCCATCCCTGCCTTGGGCTCCAATGAATCCGTGTATTCTCCTGAAGGGTGCCTCTTCCCTGGCTTCACAGCCCAGCAGAGGACCAACACAGCCTGATTAGTCAAGAAGAAAGAAAGAAGAAAGAAAGAAAGAAAGAAAGAAAGAAAGAAAGAAAGAAAGAAAGAAAGAAAGAAAGAAAGAAAGAAAACAATTTCTTCTCCATGATATTTTTCTTTTTTTCCATTCAATCCAGAGAAGAATATTTGAATCTCAAAATGTCAAAGCCAGGAGAGCTGTGAGAGATGGTCTAACATAGTCATTTTCAAATCAGCTTCAGCACAGAACACTTTTCAAATGAAAGTTTATCCAAAACCCTAATGCAGAAAATGGGGAGATAAAGCAGTATTTTTCATATAAATATATCATTTTAATTTCAAGTTATCCATCAATAATTTTGATTGAGGTTTTCTGATTGATCCAACAAGTTATATTGTGGAATTCTGCATAATGCAAAATAGTTCAGGCCTACATTAGCTTCAGCATCTAATTCCTTTCCTTTCTTTTTCTCCCTCTGCACCTCTCAGCCTTGCTCTGCCTGAAGTTGCCCTTATTCTCAGAGAACCTCCCTCCACTGGAGGGAAACATGGCCCCAGTAGCTCTAGGCTTTACATTACAGTTAAAGCTCACCATCCTAGAAGAATGGTTTTTTTCCCCCTAAAGTTCCAGAGAACATTTGAAGACAGACACTGATCCAGCAGTCTTGGGTCACACACCCTTCTCAGAAGAGATAACTACAGGTAAGGAAAATGCAAACTCTTATTGGCCAGGATAGGGTCACACTGCTGTGTTGGTGGTGAGGGAATATATGGGGTCAGCCCCTCTCATCCATGAGGAATGGGTTTCCCACAAGGAAGAGAGTTTCCATTAGCAGAACAAGAAGTAAAAGGGAATTGTGCTGAGCAGATAAAACCCGTATCCACCAGAGTTCACTTAACGTGCATAAATAGTCACACACATAAGAGCTTTGATAGTTCACCTTCCAATCTCAGTATAATGGAACAGACTAAGAGCTTGAGGGATAGCAGGAATATTTGGTCTGACGATGAATCACTAACAATTCTTCACTTTCCTTAATTATTAAGCGTTACCTTAGGAGGGATTTGATGAACACTAACTTCAGCCAATTTAAATTTTCTTGTTTTGCAAAAACAGAACATTTTTCAAATATGTCTTGAAACATTCAATGACAACATTTTTAATAATTAGAAATCTCAATTCCTGTTCTAGAGGCTTTTAAAACTATCTATTTTGGGGGCACCTGGGTGGTTCAGTGGTTGAGCGTCTGCCCTCCTGCTCAGGTTGTGATCCCAGGGTCCTGGGATCAAGTCCCACATCAGGCTCCCTGCAGGGAGCCTGTTTCTCCCTCTGCCTATGTCTCTGCCTCTCTCTGTGTGTCTATCATAAATAAATTCTTAAAAATATTTTTTTAAAAACTGTCTTTTTTGTATTGAATGTTGAGTCCAAAATGTAACCTTTCGGGCAGCCACAGTGGCGCAGCGGTTTAGCGCCGCCTGCAGCCCAGGGCGTGATCCTGGAGAACCGGGATCGAGTCCCACATTGGCCTCCCTGCATGGAGCCGACTTCTCCCTCTGCCTGTGTCTCTGCCTCTCTCTCTCTTTGTGTCTCTCATGAATAAATAAATAAAATCTTTAAAAAAAAATGTAACCGTTCAATTGCTTCAATGAAGCCTTTGCTGTTCTTCCTGTAGGCCTGGCAATATCATGAGCCCCATATTGCTAAGCTGAAGCCATTCTGCTTACTAAAGTCAGAACTGTATAAAAAAACTTTAATATGGGAATGATCTATGACATTATATTGTCACAACTCAGCATGTTTTATGTTCCATTGTTCCTATCCAGCTGATATATTAAGCTAGGACTGAGCTTCACCCAAACTACTTGCTTGAGAATGGCCTCCACATGTGTTATAAGAACGTATTCACTTGCACAATTTTAGACAAGTAGATGAGTGCTGGCCTAAATACTAGTGTAACAGCCCAGACCCACAAATCAAGAGGACTTCCACAAGATTTTTAAATATATGCAGAGCTCAGGTCCACAGTCTACACAAACCATACAATATACATTAAAAAGCAAAATGGTGGTATTGCCCATTTACCACATTATGATATATAATACTTTCTAGAGGATGTTGCCCATAGTCCTTTTTCTTCAACTTTACTGAGGAATAATTAATATACAATAAAATGTAACCATTTCAAGAGTATATTTCAATGAGTTTTCTAAAAAATAACATGAACTTTTTAAATGATATTCTAGATTATAATCCTCAGCATTTATGTTGGATCTAATCTTTTCCATCTTAAAAATATCCTCCCAGGGATTAACATGACCAAGTACTTTTTAAATATTATAAAGCTCTAATAATTAAAAGTTTTTAAAGCTCTAATAATTAAAACAATTTGGTACTGGAGTATTATATTAGTTTGCTAGAGCCATCATAACAAAGTACCACAAACTGGGAGAAATTTATTGTCTCCCCATCCTGAGGGCTATTAGTTCAAAGTGACGGTGTCAGCAGGGCCATGCTCCCTTTGAACACTACTGGGGAAAGGATCCTTCCTTGCCTTTTCCTGGTCTCTGGTGGTTTGCAGGCAACCTTTGGCACCCTTGGATTGAATATGCATCATTCCACTTCTCCTTTTTCGTCTTGCTATCTTCCCCTTGTGCCCATCTGCTTCTGTGTCCAAATTTCCCCCTTTTTTATGGACCCCAGGTATATTAGATTAGGGTCCCCCTCATGGTCTTATTTCAACTTGAATACCTCTGCAAAGACCCTATTTTCAAATAAAGTTATATCCTGAGGCTCTGGTAATCAGGATCTAAATATGTCTCTTTTGTGGGACACAATTCAGCCATAACACCCATGAATAGCAGATGGAATAGAATTTTACCAGAAACTGACCCAAAGACACTCCAAAATTTAGAATGCAATAAATGTGGTATTTCAAACCAGTTGAGAAAAGATGGATTACTCTATACCTGGTGCTTGAAGAACGATGTAACCCTCTATTATATCAATGGCTAAATTGCACTCACGTCCTTCACACCTAGCACCTGATCCCTTCCCAGCTCCTGGTTCTAGCCTGTGGGGAGGTCCTGCTTATGGAATACTTCAGTAGCCTTCTGAAGAAAATCATCTTTTTGCAAGGGTGGCTTGAGTTAGTTTTTGTAGCATGAAATCACTTCGGAAGCTAATGGCCTCATAACTGGGCATTCCTTTACATAGTGAGAATTTTAGATGTTCTTCTTAAAATATATGCATATAAACATATATGTAAGTATATATATTCCTTTCTGTCATCCTACTTCCCTCCCAATTCCATCTGGTTTCTCTCCTCTACCTGGAAGTGGACTATTTGAAGTCAGTTGATTCCTTCTGCATCTTCCATCATTCTGGGCCGCCTAGAAGAAGTGATTGGTCAAAGCAGAAGCTGTCCTTTGAGGGCCTCTAGGACGTCTGCAAAGCCAGCTAAGATCTCTGCTATTTTAAAACCCAGACATCAAAGTATTTGGATGGGATCCAGAGTTTCCTGCCTCCCTGCAACCTCCTTCCAGAAGAGAATGAAATTGTGGGGAGGAGGGAAACAACCTCAACTGGACCTCTAATTCCCCAAACTGCTATTGGACTCCTTACTACAGTATGGGGCTCCTTGGAAGCTGGCTTATTAAAATGTTTTTTCTGAAATTTGGTGAGATGGGGGCAGCACTAACACCAGACCAGGCATACTTTGGGCCAGAGGCTCCTTCCTTCTCTTCCAGGTTCCCTCCTAGGCTGCTCTTCAAAGAGTAACAGTATCTCCTGTGTACCCGGCACTTAACCATGTTTCTTGCCTGCACAAAAAAAGACTGTCATGATTACATTATTGAATTCTCACAAGAGCCCCATAAGGTAGGTTCTATTATTATTTCTATTTTACAAATTGGAAAACTGAGGCTTGGGGAAGTTAAATAAATTGCCCAAGGACACACACTCTTAGGAGTTCGAATCTGAACCCAGGGCTTGTCTGACTTCAGGGTCTCTGCTCTTAACCACCACTCTGGGAATACTAAACCAAAATGTCAACAGGCACCAGGCAGGAGCAGACAGGAGTGGTGCGGGCCGGGGGGAATGGTGGTGTGCGGCGAGTGGAGCAGTGAGGTAGAAAGCCTGCACCCCATCCGGAGAATGCACACTTGCAGCAACCACGAGTCACAGCCCTGTGGGAACGTGGCCTAGTATGGCCAAAGTTTCCATCTTCCAAAGAGAAGCTTGCAATCTGAATTTTTATACAAAACCTCCCAACTTTTAAATGTTGGGCACGGATTCAAATACTTTTAGAAAAACATTGCACAGTCTGAAAACCTCGCGTCTGCAGGCCCCCATCAGGCAGGAACTCTTATTCCCCACTCATGTTTCCCGTGGGAGGAACTTTCGCTAGGCCACGCCCAACCTCCAGTCTGTCTCCCCTGATTGGAGAGCTCCAGGGAAGGGGCATGCGCAGGAGTCTCCCTCCAGGAACCAGCATGGCCGCCGGAAGTGCCCCGCGCCGCTCCTCCGGCTGGGTGGGAAAGCCTGTCTCTTCGCAGAGCGACGTCCTTGCCGACAGTTTGCTTTATTGGAGTATGAGCTTCGCTATAACAAAGCGCCACCAAATGGGTGGTTTAAAACAAGTTATCTTCTCTCCGCTGCGGAGCCTGGAAGTCCACACTCAGGGGGTCAGCAGGACCTCGCGACCTCCGAGGGTCCCGGCGACCCTCGGCCTGCAGCTCCCCGCCCGTGGCCGCCTCTGTCTTCACCTGACCCTCCCCCCGCCCCCCCAGCCTGTCTCTGGGTCTCGGTTTCCTCTTTTCATAAGGGCGCCAGTCATATTGGATTAGGACCCGCTTCATCCAGTGTGACCTCATCCGGGCTAATTACATGTGCAAAGACGCTGTTTCCAAATAAGGTCACAGTCTGAGTGGACTTGAATATGAGAGGAGGGCAGGAGGGGCAGGAGCACGACTCAACAAAATAGATTCTTTTTTAAAAGAATTGCATATTAATCCCCACCTGTCTGATTCCCACATCTCTCTCTAAGCCGGTTCCACTTGGGAGAGAAAACGAGGGCTACGGTTCGTTGACCTCAAGCTCCAACAGCCACGTTCAGCATTCACGGATGTTAGCAGTGTGCAATCTAAGACTCCGCGGTAATTAGCTCATTTCTCCCCTCCATCTTTTTTCTCATCTCCCCCGTCATTTCTTCCTACTTTTGTGCTCCCTACCACTCCTCTGTGGCTTCAGGGTCTGACAAATGTTGCTGTGCAACAGTGGCAAGGCTCCAGGCGGATTCAAGTCTCAGCCTGCCACCTGCCAGCTCTTAACACCCGACTCCTCAGAGGTGTTCAGGAAATATGTGGACCGAATCTCCTGTGGGACCACAGGCCTTGAGACAAGCGCTCTCCTGTATCTCAGCTTCCTCGTCGGAAATGGAGAGGTAATAATAAACACCACAGGTGGAGCACCCCTACACTTGAGGAGAGAGACAATCGGTCATGAAATAACAGTTCTCCAAGAGCAGGACCGACAAAGTAGGAATGTCACTTGGTGAAGGGCTATAGGTATAAAGCGAGCTCACAATGGGTTTACTACAATGAATAGGGCAGCCCTAAAGACCTTCCAACACCAGGGGCTGCTCCCGTAGAGCACTCATGCTCACTCACTCACTCTCCTCTCTCCCTCCCTCTCCATCTCCCTCTTCCTCTCTTTCTTTCCGGTTGCCTGAGTGCCAGCCTCGCAACACCCTCTCCACTCCCATACACAGGCCTTAGCCTCCGGGTTTTCCAGCCACAACCTTCTAGGTGCCATTGTTTTGAGCACTCAAAGCACTCCTGAAAGACAATTTGACTCTTCACCAAAGCCACTGAAGTAGCAATTGCTTGGTATGTGTTGACCTCAAAAAAAGTTCTGGATTATTTTTAAAAGTCAAGGTGCCTGGGTGGCTCAGTCGGTTAAGGTTCCAACTCTTGGTTTTGGCTCAGATCATGATCTCAGGTCCCTGGAATTGAGCCCTGCATCAGGCTCCACACTCAGCAAGGAGTCTGCTTGAGATTCTCTCTCTCTCTCTCTCTCTCTCTCTCTCTCTCTCTCTGCCCCTCACCCCCACACACACATTTTCTCTCTCTCTGTCTCTCAATAAGTTAATAAATCTTTTTTTTTAATGACTCTTCTCCATTAAGGCATCAGTAAGAAGAAAATGGACATACCTGCAGCACCAGAACCTGAGGGAAGAGCAGAGGAGAAGTGTGAGGGAGAACATGAGGAGCGTCTGTGGGCAGTGGAGCACCCAGTCTGTGGAGCTCTGTGACAGTCCCCCACAGATAAAAGGGTATGGGTAAGACAGTCTGCAGAGACTCCATCATGATGATGAATGCCACAGCAACATTAACACATGCTACTGGGGAAGGGCAGGATGGAGGACACAATATTCTCCTTGGCTTTTGTAGGGCCAGGGAAGCCTTCCCAGAAGCAGTGACAACTGACTCTGAAGGCCACCTCAGGGTAACTCAGATGAAGGAGCAGTGGAGAGGTGAGCCAAGCCAAGAAAACACATGATGAGCAGCAGAGGCAGGGCCTTGGGTGTCCAGCCCCCACATCAACATCAGTGTCTGTGCTGAGCAGCAGCCTCATAGTGGCATCTTCACTGAGACAGCCACTGAGGATGGTCTGGGTGTTGCCTCTGGCTGAAATAGCCTCAGAGCCTGACATTCTCTGCCTTCCTTCTTCCCCCAGATCCGTGTACTCCTAATACCCTCTAATAAATGCCTTTTCTGCTAAAATTAGTTCAAGCACATTCTGCTATTTCAGCACCAGGTCTGCCTGTTACAGTGATTAATATCAGGATGGTCCCAGGCAGCAGATGTTCAAGGACATGGGCATCAAGAATGGGTTTTCTGGCTTGGTTGGGTCAGAAGTCAAGAGAAAAGAGCTAAAATTGGAGGATGGGACTCTGGCAGCACATGGCATTTCATGGGTAAATCCAGCAATTAAATGATTACCTGTCACCTCTCAAAACAAAATGTCCTTGAAAAGTAAAGCTAGGGGGTGGGGTGTGTGAGGCACATGGTCATTATCTTGAATGGTGTGACAGACTGTGCATTCAAGGCCTATGGGTAAGAGAATGGATCCTGGTCTCCACTTCTTCATTCCTCTCGAAAAGGATTAAGCATCCTCATAACAAAAGAAAGAAAGAGAGAGGGAAGGAGGGAGGGGAGGAGGGAAGAGAGGAGGGAAGGAAGGAAGGAAGGAAGGAAGAAGGAAGAAGGAAGGAAGGAAGGAAGGAAGGAGGAAGGAAGGAGAAAAGAAGAAGAAAGAGGGATCCCTGGGTGGCGCAGCGGTTTGGCGCCTGCCTTTGGCCCAGGGCGTGATCCTGGAGACCCGGGATCGAATCCCACGTCGCGCTCCCGGTGCATGGAGCCTGCTTCTCGCTCTGCCTCTCTCTCTCTCTCTTCTCTCTCTGTGACTATCATGAATAAATAAATAAAATCTTTAAAAAAAAAAAAAAAGAAGAAAGAAAGAAAGAAAGAAAGAGAAAGAAAAGAAAGAAGAAAGAAAAGAAAAGAAAGAAGAAAAGAAAGAAAAGAAAAAAAAGAAAAGAAAAGAAAAAAGAAAAGAAGATAACACATCCCCCCTTAACCAGTAACTTCACAGGACCTCCCAGTGGAGTAAGCAGCTTAATCTCCCCAACCCCACTGATGGTCTGACTCGAAGGAAAGTTCTGAAGACAGTGAGTGTAGGCAACTCTGAAGAGTTTTGCTATAAAGGGGAATGTAGAGGCAGCACCAGCTGGTGGGGTGATTCTGAAGCCTACTGCGCTTTGGAACTCCTGAGATTAATTTAACTCTACTTAATCTCCTGATATTTCTTCCATGTGGAAAGTATCTGCTGGTGTGACACTCCCAGCCTCTCTCTACCCTTCTCACTCACCCCTTACTCTGACTGGAAAACCCAGGGAGCAGGCAGTGGTATGCTGGTAAATGTTTGACAACTGCTCCATGGGGTGGAAGCGTGATCCACAGGGTTTGGTGATTTCCCGGCGTGGAGACTCCCGCTCATCATGGCTGGTTCCGAGCTGCCAGCATGAAGTAAGGCAGAGATGCACACCAGCCCTGCCAGCAGACCCTTGCACACCATGAGAGCAGAACACACAGCCCTGTGGCCCTTTCCTGTTGGGATGTGACTCCTCACAGAAAATCGACCTTCTGCTCCCCTTTCCTTTCCACCCTGGAGGCTTGGCAGGGACAGACCAGCATGAGTGGAAGCCCCTAGTGGTCTAGCACTGCTTGTGGCTGGGTGAGCAAGCATCTCTAACTCTGAGTGGGGATCAGAACTAGGAAAACCACTAGCCCACAGATAAAAGGCACAATTCTAAAATCAGCTTTATCAGTAACAGGTGACATCTTATTCTTCCTAGCCCTTTGCCTAACTTACCCTGCTGCATTATGACAGCCTCTATAGATTTGATAAGTCTTTCTGTGGCTTTTTTTTTTTAAGATTTTATTTATTTATTCATGAGAGAGGCAGAGACACAGGCAGAGGGAGAAGCAGGCTCCCTTCAGGAAGCCGTATGCAGGACTCGATCCCAGGATCCCGGGATCATGCCCTGAGCCAAAGGCAGATGCTCAACCACTGAGCCACCCAGGTGCCCCATGTGGCTTTTTTAAATTATTATTTTATATATTTAGAGAGAGAGTGCACACGTAAACCAGGGGAGGAACAGAGGGAGAGGGAAAGAGAATCTCCAGCAGACTCTGTGATGAGCGCGGAGCCTGAGGCAAGGCTCAATCCCACAACCTGGAGATCATGACCTGAGCTGAAATCAAGAGTCAAAAGCTTAGCCAACTGAGCAACAAACTGCCCCCCACTGCAGTCAGGGTGCACTTTCCCAGCATCAGCGTCGGTGAGGACTGGGGCTCTTAGGTAAAGGGCCCCATCCCAGGAAGCAGCCAGGGCTATCGGTATACCGCTAATCTTCACGTTGGACTTGGCACCACACCCATCTTTCCATGGAACACCCTGTGTCCCGGTCATTCCTGGGAGCATTATCTAACACTTCCTCAGCTTTCCATACCCTGTCCTCAAGTGCTCTGTTTGTTTGGTTTTTTTTTAATCAATTTCCAAAATGGACTCCCTCCCACCCTCTGATAATCTGTCTCCATAAATATTGGACTTGGTTGTTTAAATTTAATTCATTTGAAGTTCAATATTGAATTTTGTATGATTAGCCCTTTGATCAAGAATCAAATCAAAGTATCAGACGTTGAATTAATTAACACCATTGAATTGCTTAACAGAATACCTTTTTTTTTTTCTTTCTAAAATGCAATGTAGGAGCACCTGGGTGGCTCAGTCAGTTATGCATCTGTCTTCCTTTGACTCAGGTCACGATCTCAGGGTCATGGGATTGAGGCCCATGTTGGGCTCCCTGCTCAGCAGAGTCTGCTTCTCCCTCTCCCTCTGCCCTTCCTGCTCATGTGTTCTCTCTCTCCCTCTCTCTCTCTCTCTCTCTCTGTCTCTCGAATAAATAAAATCTTTTTTCAAATAAAATGTAAAAAATATATAGAGAATATATAGAGAAAACCCATACATTGGTGGAGTTCACAACTTAATCTGTGTTTCTGGTTCTTGTATTTCTGTTGGTGTAAGCAGCATGACGTCATAAGGTAGAACCGAGAAAGGCCGGCACTTAGAACCTCATAAGACACACAGAGGTTCGGTACATGTGTTTTGATTAGATGAATGAAGAAGTGGGCAGTGTAAGGAGCTATATGAATAGTTTTGGGCACCATCTTTTTGCTCTCGTCCCCACTCTCCAGACTCAGAGCTGGGAAAATGTGTAGGGACTCCACTCACCTCCAGACAACTACAAACTAATAAGTACTAAATCCTCCCTTTTACTCTTACTTTCCTTCCCCCAGTATTTCCCCTGTGCAGTCAAGAGTAAAATAGGCCAACCTTACATCAGAAATGGAGAGGAATGGAAAGGAATTATGTCTTAAGAAAAATGGCTAGAAAAATATGTCTAAACTTGCCATTTGATCTAGTGTATGTTTGATTATGCAAGTGAGTGCTGCAAGTGAGAGCAACCCACATGCAAACAAGGGTCCGCGTGGCTCACAGCAGTGTCTTTGTCATACACTCAGTCTTCTGATACTAATGATGATGTTACCGAGCACTTACTCGGTATCCAGCCATCTTGTGATCACTTTACACATATTAACTTGTTTAATTCTCTCACTTTTCTGAGAGGTAGGAACTATTTCTCTCTGGGCCCTTGGTTTCCTTGTTTGTAAAGTGGAAATACTATTTGTTCCTATATAATATGTTTGCTGTGGAAATTCAATGAGTTTTGCATGGCATGTTGTAAGCACGTGGTACATATTAGTTCTGAATGGCCTCATGGGTACTGTCTCCACTTATAGATTAGGAAACTGAGACACAAAGAAGAAAATTGCCCAAGATGCACAGCTGATAAGTGGAAAAGCCAGGATACAAACTCCCTGCTGTTATGAAGAAACTGGAATCCTGGAATCCATGAATATATTAAGGAGATAATTACTTCTACCAGCGATAAAGGGGGGGGAAATAAAGCTGCTGTGATAAGCTAGGTCCATTGGGGGGCAGTAGATGCATGCATTCTACAAGCATTACGCTTAACCATGGGTTGTTTTTTAAGACATTAAACAATTTTAGCACAGATTTTATGCTGATTATTAAGGAAGAAATAGATTCAGATTATTTCCCTATTACCTTAAAGTGTAGAATACTTCGGTGAGGATTAAAAATAATGTGTGTGGTAAACTGTCAAGCAAATGAAAGGTCTCCCATCAACATTCAATAAGCTGTTATCACTCACTCTGACAAGACTGGCACTGCCCTAGCTTCTGGGGGTCAGGGTGTCCCAGGCGTGACGTTCACTGAACAAGAAAAGACAAGGACCGCCACACCAGCCTACCATCTCCCCCCACCCTTGTGCTGTGTGAAAAGATTATAGCAATAGTCCAAGCACATGATGGTGATGGAGTGGTAGCAACAGGGAAGGAACTCCAGGGGCCCTGTATATGTTTGGAGTGATTGGCCAAAACTGAATTTGGAAAACACTGTAGTAAGTACTGGATTGAAGCACATATGCAAGAGTACAGGAGAGGGAGTGACCAGTTCTGCCTGGAGATGACACTGGAATCAGCATTAAAATCAAAAAGAGCTTGCAAGTCAGATGGAGGGAAATGGGGAAACATTCCAAGAAGAAATACTCTGGACAAAGGTTGCAAAGCCTGGAAAGTCCTTGTGCCTTTTAGAGGATGCTCAGCAAGCCCTGTATGATGAGCTGGAGGGGAAGGAGAGATACCATCCCCAGCCCCCAAATAAGAAAGTTACACACCCAAGACAGGTGGGAGACTAATATTTTGCCTTTAAAAATAAAGTTTATGGGGGTGCGTGGGTGGTTCAGTGGTTGAGCATCTGCCTTCAGCTCAGGGTGTGATCCCGGGGTTCTGGGATCGAGTCCCACGTCAGGCTCCCTGCAAGGAGCCTGCTTCTCCCTCTGCCTCTGTCTCTGCCTCTCTCTGTGTGTCTCCCATGAATAAATAAATGGGAAATGTATAAAGAATATACACTTTGTCACTCATAGAAAAGCAGTATTTCTTTATCGTCTCATTTATAGACACATCATATTTATACAAGTATCACTTGCTTTTTGAGTGTTTACATTATGCTGCTTCACTTTTACAAAAGATCTACATTAGTATCTGTTTCTGCTAACCAAAAGAAATCCAAAGACAATGTTTCCTTTTATGAAAAAACGTGAAAAGGGAAAATTGCATTCAGCATTTGTTTTGCAGCCCAGCAGAGCTGTTAGAGGAGCAGCGCGGACCCCAAGCATTGAGCAGCAGCAGAGCAGTGAGAGTGGCCTCATCAAGCTCCTTCCCCAGGAACTACACTCAGCATCTAAGCATCAGGCCCCCAGAGTGAACTGTGTCTGGAAGTATCTGTGCTTTATCTTGATTTATTTTGTGCATCCATTAGCAAAGTGAGTCCTGAGATATCAGAAAAGTCTAAGAGAGGTTACTTTTTGGGGTCCATATAAATTAATAGTAATTACTTCTTTGTTTTATGCCATTTCACCTCACAAAAGCTTTCATAGGAACACCTATGTTTGGATAGACAGGAAACCTCTGTATATGTGTGGGTGTGTACATATATATATGGGATAATTCTGTAGACAGTTTTGGACCTTTGCTTTCTGAAATATACTGTACATTTTGAAATATACTGTATAATGGGAAATATACATTTTCCCATTAAATTACATATTCTTCAAATGCATGATTTTATGACTATGTAATATTCCTGCATAGCTGATTCATAATTTTTAAGCAATTCTCTTATTGTTGGACATTATATTGGTTCCAATGTCTCTTTACTATAAAAACTTTGATGGACATTCTTTTCATGTAAATCTCTACATCCCTTATTATTTCCTTAAAATAAAACCCTAACATTGAACTCCTGAGTCCAGGCTATGGGCATTTTTAAGTGCTCTTGATTCAAACTGCCCTCAGAAAGGCTATATTAATTGGACCTCCCAATTAATGCCTAATTAATGCCTAATATTTATTAGGCATATACTATGTGCCAGGCACTGTGGTAGGTGCTATGATAAAGCAGTGAACAAGAAGGACAAGGATCCCTGCCTCCTGGAGCTTCCATCCCAGTGGAATTTTTTTTTATCTTAATATTGTGTTTATTAGATATATACAAGAGTGCTGGAGTCTTGGGAAAGTGAGGCATTTAGGGGTTTAAGAAGCTGAAAGAAAAGAGCAAATGGAACAGGAAAGGAAATGGTAACGTCACTCCTGCTCCCTTCTTCCCTATTGTCCAGCATGGATGCTACCTCAACCTGCAAGACGGAGCCCCTTCCCATCACCATACAGTGCATCTGGCTTCTGCAGCCCCTTGCATCCACTGCAGCCACAACAAGAGAACCCCACATAAAGGAAATATGTAAAGTATAGAATGTATTTGTTATAAACGCTAAGGAGAAAATTAAAAATAAAAACAGAAAAAATATAAACCAAGGAAGTGGGACTAGAAGCATGAGTAAGGAGGTGAGTTTTAGATGTGGTGGGCATGGAGGGCCTTCATGGGGAGGCATTTGAGTCAAGCCCTGAAGGAGGGAGGAAGCTGTGCAACCATCTACAGGACAAGACTATAGGTATGGGTGGGCCAGCAAGTGTGAAAATGGAATTCAAGAGCCTGATTGACAAGTTCAAGGTCATGCAGAATTGGCCTGAATAGAGCAAAGGGAGAGGTCAGAAGGGTAATCAGAATTGAAGTAGTGTAAGAGGCTGGTTGTGCGGGGCTATATGGACTTCCACTCTTCCCTAGAACAGAAGGGGAGCACTGGAGGGCTCTGACTTGGCATTTGACAAGAAGCTTCTGGATGCTGTGCTCACAATAGGCTGGAGTGGGCTGAGGAAGAAACATGAGCTGTGCCAGGATTCAAGAGGCTATTGTGATAACCCAGGAGATAATCCAGGCATCCACGTATGACCAGATAGCAGTCATATGATGGAGAAAAGAAATAGAAATGCAGACACAAAGTGGCGTGAAGGTGGTGCCTTTGCCTACCAGATTTGCTGATGTAGCAGGAAGAAAATAGGTGAGAAGCATCAAGCATGAAGCTCAGCCTTTTGCAGAATTTGCCCTTTACGGAGTTGGAGAAGTCCACAATAGAAGTAAAACTGAGAGGGAAGATAATACAGATTTGGACTTGTTAAATCTGACATAAGTTTTAAGACTTCCAATGAAGATATAGACCAGGCAATTACATAGAGGATTCAAGTTTCACAACAGGTCAAGGTTGAGGACACACACTTAGGAAACCACAGCACATACACAGAAAAAAAGAATTCTTCAAAGACCGAGCTGGTGTAACACCCCTAGGTTAGGAGTGTTACAGGGAATCAGCAAAGGATACTGAGAATGAGCAGCCAGCCAGAAGGGCAGGAAGACAATTGGGAGAATGTGGTGACCTAGGAGTCAAGTGGAGAGTGTTTCAAGGAGGCTGGAAACATCAAGAGCAAGTTGAAGATCAAGAAATGACAGTGAGATTTAGCAGAAAGGAGGTCACTGATGACCATGGGAATAATAGTTTTAGTTGGAGGGAGAGGAGTGAAAATCTGGATGGAGTCGGTTCAAGAATAGGAAGAGAAATTGGCAACAGTAGGTATAGGCCAATATCCTAAGGAGCTCTGCTGTAAACGGAAGGAAAGAAAGGGGTATTAGGTCAAAAAAGAGAGGGATTGTTTTAGAGATTTTATTTATTTATTCATGAGAGACACAGAGACAGGCAGAGACACAGGCAGAGGGAGAAGCAGGCTCCCTGCGTGGACCTGATGCTGGACTCCAATCCCAGGCCCCTGGGATCATGCCTCGAGCCGAAGGCAGACGTTCAACCACTGAGCTACCCAGGCGGCCCGAGAGGGGTGTTTTTTAAGGTAGGAGAAATAAAGCACATTTTTATGATGATGGAAATAATTCCGTAAAGGGGGAAGAACTGTTTTGGGAATTGTTGGAGAATTGGAGAGACTTGTCGGAGCAAAGGCCTTAACTGGGTAAAAGAGTGAACAGGGTACAGTGCACTCCAGCAGGACTATTCGGAGTTGCCAGGGAAGGGAGAGATGAGGGGTACATGAGTTTGGGGGAGCTTGATTGTTTCTATGTTATATTTGTTTAGTGAAATAGGAAACAACGGTGTCAGCTAAGGAGGACGGGGAGGCTATGGTGGAGGTTTGAGAAGTGGGAAAATGTGAAATAGTCATCAAAGAACGGAAGTCTGAATGGACTGTGGAAATCGAGGGGGGCGCAGCACGTGGACCCCTGGACGGCTCTGTTAGCTATAGCTGGGCAGCTATATTCCACTGCGCCTGTGCAGCAGGGGCCTGGCCCGGGGTCCTCGTCAGTCAGTGATCGCAGCAGAAGGACAGAAGGACGGACGAGCAAGCTGACGAGGAGGCCAGGAGCAGGTGAGGGGGCTTCTCGACCCACTGTGACGTGACACTGCTGGCGGCCCGGGGCGCGGGGCCACCTGAAGAGGGTCCCTTTATCCGCAGCATTTGACTTTAATGAGCTTGAACTTTCCCCGCATTGATTCCTGGCCATTTGTATTCCTTCTGTGAATTGCCTTTTTGTGCCTTTGTTCATAGTTTTTCGAGGCCTTTCATCGATGAGCACTTTACAAAGCACATTAATCTTCTGTCACAGATATTGCTTAGTTGTTTTTTTCTCATTTATTTGCTTGTTAAATGTCTCCAGGCTTTTTTTTTTTTTTTAAGATTTTTATGTATTTATTCAGGAGAGACACAAAGAGAGAGAGGCAGAGACACAGGCAGAGGGAGAAGCAGGGTCCCTGCGGGGAGCCCGATGCGGGACTCGATCCCTGGGCCCCGGGGTCACGCCCTGAGCTGAAGGCGATGCCCAACCGCTGAGCCACCCAGACGTCCCAGGCTTGTTTTTTTAAACATACACGTGCTTTCATATTTTTACATAGTCAAATCCAACAATACTTTATGGATTCAGCACTGTCATTCAGATAAATCTCTTTTCCAGTCCAGGTCAGATAAATAGTCACCAATATTCTCCTTCTTTTATGGTTTTCGCACTTATATAATGTTCACAGGCACTCAAATGTATTTATGGGTTATTTGGTGACTCTTGCCGTTTCTCCACCCTATTAGTAAATTGTTTTCAGCACCATTTTAAAGAGGTAAATCTTTCTTTACATTCTAATTGATAATGACATCAGGATATGCAAGATTTATATTGATCTATATGTGTTTCTCTTCTTTTCTGTCAATCTTTCCATTTCTGTACCAGCCCTATTGTGGCTATTGTGGCTTTATTCACCCTCTAAGACCCCGGAGGGCATGTTCATGTTCCACTCATCACTTTGCCAGTTCACATGTTTTTGTGATGTAACTGCACTAAAGCTACAAGCAATTATGGAAAGACAGTAACTTGTCCATAAAGGAGACAATCTCCTTCAATCATTCCCTCTCAATATACCACCCTTGCGTACAGAATTAGGAAATCCCAAACTATGGATTTCATTCTTTAGCTCCAAATAGAATGTACATCAGTTGAAAATATACCTAAGTTGACAATTATAATAGATCTAAAGAGGGTTGTTTTTTAACAGACTATTTGCCTAAAATGAAATCAGTATCTCCAGACTCTCTTCTTTGTTCCTAATGGCTTTGTTTCTATGGGAATTTGTGCCCGTGAGAGAATGGCTATCCTAACCATTTACCACTGTGTGGCACTTCTCATACAGTACCCCATTCAGCTCTCTGCATGTAGTTTCCAGGACACCAAACCCTCCTAGACCTTTCTCTCTTTCTCTCTCTCTCTCTCTCTCTAAGTCTCTCCCCCTCTCTCTGGCTACTGCTTTTCACTCTTCTTTGTTGGTCTACACACAGAAAAACAAAACTAGACAAATGGGATTGCATCAAACTAAAAAGCTTCCACACAGCAAACAAATATTATGAAGAAAGAACCTACAGAATGGGAAAAAATGTTTCCAGACCATACATCCAGTAAGGGGTTAATATCTAAAATATATAAGGAATTCAAACAACTCAATAGCAAATAACCCAATTAAATAACCCAATTTAAAAGTTGGAAAAAAAAAAAAACCCAAATACGCATTTCTCAAAAGAAGACATACAAATGGCCAAGAGACACATGAATATATGAAAAGATGCTTGACATCATTAAAGAAATGTAAATCAAAAGCACAATGAAGTATCACCTCACACCTGTTAGAATGGCTTTTATCAGAAAGACAAGAGATAACAAGTGTTGGTGAGGATATGGAGAAAAGGGAACCTTTGTGTACTGTTGATTGGAATATAAATTAGCATAGCCATTATGGGAAAACATATGGAGATTCCTCAAAAACTTAAACATAGAACTATCAAATGATCCAGCCATCCTCCAGGTATATATCCAAAGGAAATGGGATCAGTATCTCAAAGAGATATCTGCACCCCTATGTTCATTGTGGCATTATTCACAGCAGCCAAGACATAGAAACTATCTAGTGTCCAGATGAGGGTATAAAGAAGAAAGAAGATATATAATAATATATATAGCTTATATAATATAGAATATTCCATTATATATATTATGCTGATATGTTTTTAATACTATTATATGATATGTAGTGGAATATTATTCAGCCATGAAAAAGGAAATCCTGCCACTAATACCAACATGGATGAACCTGGAAGACATTTTGCTCAGTAAAATAAGCCAGACAACTGTATGATCTCACTTATGTGTGGAATCTAAAAATAAAAGTTGGGGGACGCCTGGGTGGCTCAGTGGTTGAGCTTCTGCCTTCAGCTTAGGGCATGATCCAGGGATCCAGGATTGAATTCTGCCTCTCTGTCTGTGTCTTTCATGAATAAATAAATTAAAAATCTTTAAAAAATAAAAATAAAATAAAAGTTGAACTCATAGAAGCAGAGACTAAAAAAGAAGAAGAAGAAAAAGAAGCAGAGAGTAGAACAATGGTCTCCAGGAGCTGGAAGATTGGGGGAAACGGGGAGATGTTCATCAAAGTCAGTTGTGTAGGATGAATAAGTCTAGAGTTCTAATGTACAGCATAATGATTATAATTAATTAATAATAATTAATTAATAATATTGAATTAAATATTGGAAATATGCCAAGAGAGATTTCAGGTGATCTCATCACAACAAAAAAGTAACAATCTGAGGAGATGATGTGTTACTTAACTTGACTGTATATCAAATCGTGTTGTATACCTTAAATATATACAATTGTTATTCTAAAATATATAAATAACTTACAACACTACTGGTTTGACAGACCAAATCTTCCAAAATCTCTTCCCCAGCAGCCCTCCAGCCTCTTCTTTTTCTCTCCTATTTGTGACCCTTGCCCAGCCACACTGAATTATTTGCCCTCTTCAAATATACCAGATGCATACCTGTGCAGGGCATTTTAACTTGTCCCTCTGTTCTTCTGGATACCAACATGGGTAGTAGTTACTTCAGGTCTTTGCCTTCAAGCTTCATATTTGCAGTGAGAAATCCCCTAATCATCCTATTTAAGATTAAAGTTGCAATTCCCACCTTCCCAACTAGCTCTCTATTCCCTTTTCTCTGGGTTAGTCTTCCCCATAGAACGTATTACTCTGAACTACATATATAATATTTATTCATTTAGTGTGTCTCCTCTTTGTGAAACATAAGCCCCATGATGTCATGAACTTTTTTTCTGATTTGTTCACTGTTGTATCTCCATTGCCTAAAACAAAGAGTGGATGGTCAGAAATAATTGTTGGGACAAATAACCAAGCAATGACTGAATTCTGCTAACAGTTTTAGAAGAGAATTAGAATAGATTTTGTTCCATTCACTGGAACCAGCTAAGGTGCACAAAAACTAAATGACTTGCCAGAGGCCTTAAAATTGCCTCAAAGATACTACTGCTCTAGAGAAGACACCACACTTGTTCCTTGCCTGAGAGCCACAAATTATTTTGCTTTCACCACCAACATAAGGCCATTTCCTCATAGGGTGGGTCTAGGGAATCCAATTCTAAGAAGAATGGAAAAGAATATACAATCATATACAAATATACAAGAATATGCCTGTCTTCTAACAGTCTGTATTACTTTCATATTAAATATTCAAATAAGCAAAAAATGTAATCAAGTGCTCAATTATCTAAGTGTCAAAATCTCCACTGGACAAAGAAATTTGTCTTCATTTAATGGAATGGTTTTGTGGAAGAAGAAATGGGAGAAATACATGTAACAATAGGATGACCTCAACATTATCAAAACCTAATGACTAAGCACCTGGTGCTGGGAGGGGCATGGCCCTGCCTTAAAGCAATTCTTCTGATATTCTTCATGGAATCTTTCATTTGAAACATATGCCTAGGTTTCTTCATTTTCCTTGACTCTCTGTATTGGTTTCTATACATTAAATAAGCAGCCACCTCTCCCATCTTGAAGACGTGGTCTTGTGTAGGAGATGAACCTTATCAAACTCAGTTGCCTCTAAAACTCTTCCATAAATTGCACTGTTTTTGAAAACTCCAGGTATTTTGTATGATAGATTAAATGAGAAAGCCCCACCGTCACTATATAGAACTAATAGAATTACTCATGTCTCCCACAGAGACACCCACAAACCAGGATCTAGAATAGCCAGCAAGAGCAAATCTTCCAATGACTCCCAGACAATAAATAAATGGAAGGACTCAGCACATAAGCTCCATGACTACTTCCCTCCCCAATGGTTTCCCCCCTTCAGAAGTTCCAGCAAGGCTCTTGAAGCACCTCACAAGCTCACCTTGTCACCCATCCCGCCCAATTAGCACCAGCTCCCACCTAGCCAGGATGAACTCCTAGAAGTTCCCAGGACACACCAAGGGTCTTCAGGGCCTTCTTTGCACCTGGGGTTCTCTGCCTGAAGTCTTTCTTCTCCCACTTCTGGCTGGCCAACTCACACTCTCCCATGCAGTTCTGCAGATGTCCTCTGGGGAGTCTTCCCAACCCACCGGTCTGACTTAGCTACTCCTGTGCTGTGATCTCCCAAAGTAATCCATGCCAATACTGGCCATGCTCTGTATACACATGGCAGGTTACCCGGTATATCCCCACTATTCTAAAGAGTCTAGAATGCAGGGACTGAGGCTTTCAGCCACACCCTAACTAGTACCCACCTGGGCCCAGGAAGACTTGACTGGTGATGGTTGATAAGCAACTGAAGATCAGAACTGGGTATTAGAACGCAATCTATGGAAAAACACAGCACTTCGTACTGCTTGAATTTATCACATGTATCCAATAAAAATAACCAAATAAGCAAATATCTTTTCCAGGAATAAGTCTCTTACATAATTTTTCACTCCTGAAACTCCTCACAACGCTGGACATGGATACAATATGGCTACACAAAGCTCCCATTTGCAAAACTGAACCTGTTTTCTCTTCCTTTTCAAATTTTTACCAAACCAAACACCCAGATACAGCTTTCCCACTGTGCTTAGCCTCATTCTGCCTCTGTCCGCAAAGCCTACTCCAGATCACTTTTGAGAACTCAGTTTATCAAACCAGCCATTCTTCTGTGACACCTCTGAAGTTGGTTGTACTTGGCTTCTACATTCCAGGCTGTTTCTTCCAAAGCTAAATCTAAGCAGTCTTTCATAACTAAGACTAGGAATAAATGTCTCCTAGCTTAGAAAGTTGCTGAAGAAGACCTTTTCTAATGTGTTAATCAGAAATTCTTTGAAACTCATCTTCCTGGTATATATGTTCTTTAATCATAATCTTGTGAAAAACAAGGATATATTGTTTGAAAAAAATGTTACCTCTTAAATTTCAGGCATTAAGCCTTCACCAATCTCTCACTTTTCTTTTGAAAGATCTTAATGTTAATAGTTCTCCTGCTTTAAGTCTTTCACTCAAGATTCTTGAAGTACTTAATAAAGAATATAATCACTAGCCTTAAGACAGAGGTAAGTGGGTGGCAAGCATAATTAACATGTAAGAATCACAAGGTTCTAAATTTATATAATGTCTAGTTGAAGGAAAATGTTAAGACTTGTCATAATATGGAAAACACTATTCATTTATAATAAAATTTGATTAAGTTTTAGGAACATTTTTTTTAAAGATTTTATTTATTTATTCATGATAGATATATATATAGAGAGAGAGGCAGAGACACAGGCAGAGGGAGAAGCAGACTCCACACTGGGAGCCTGACACGGGACTCGATCCTGGGACTCCAGGATCACGCCCTGGGTCAAAGGCAGGCACCAAACTGATGAGCCACCCAGGGAACCCCTAGGAATATGTTTTAACTTTTGAATTGGATTTTTATTTTATAGGCCAGCTTGCTATTAAAAATCAATCTAGAGGCATCTGGGTGGCTCAGTGGTTAAGCGTCTGCCTTTGGCTCAGGTCATGATCCCAGGGTCCTGGGATCAAGTTCTGCATGGGGCTCCCTGCAGGAAACCTGCTTCTCCCTCTGCCTGTGTCTCTGCCTCTCTCTCTCTCTGTGTCTCTCATGAATCAAAAAAAAAAAAAAAAAAGAGGTCAATCTAAGGCAGGGGGTTGGGGATAAGTTGGGCTATATCAAGAACCAACCTGAACAAACGACCCATGGTCAAAGCTCAAAGAGTTTGAGCAATGAAATACTGACAGTATTGGATTACAACCGAAAGAACAAAACAAATGTCCATGAGTCGATACTGATATAAATAAGCAATTGAATAAATAGGTAAATAGGGGAGAAGGGGAAAATACTCCTTAGAGAAGAATTCCAAGTAATACATGTGAAGAAGAAACAAAATCACCACTGGAATACCATAGTAATGGTTGCTGCAGGCAACATCTGAGGACAAATGCTACAATTACTGGGCAAATCTTTACAGAGAAACTGGACATTGTCGGAATCAAGTATCTCCCTCAAAATACTGATTACGGTAAGTGCTTTTAACAAATGTCTACAAATTCCTTGATGCTCCTTCCTCCAGGAGGTGGAGCTTTATTCTCCTTTGAGTATGTTATGAACCTAGTGACTCACTTATAAGAGGCAGGTTTGGAAAAGAAAAACTAGAAACCTTATAGTGGAAAAACCTGACAGATGCCCCCTCACCAACCGGTGATCATGGTTAATATCACCAGCAACAAGTCATGGTAAAGTTGTGAGATAGGATATGTGATGAAGAGGCACATTGCCTCTGTGGTATTCTTCCCCCCAAATCCATAACCTCAGTCTAATCACAAGAAAATATCAGATCTGTTAAAATTAAGGGAAATACTACAAAATATCTATCAGTAGGCTTCAGAAGTGTCAAGGTCATGAAAGACAAGGGAAGACAGAAAAACCATCAGGACAAGAAGATAGGAGATACGATGAACAAATATGATGGGATTTGATGAAATCCCAGATTGGGTCCTAGAACAGAAAAAGGACATTTACGGAAAGTCTAATGGAATGTGATGAAAGGCTGTAGTTTAGTTTATGCTAATGTTTAATTTCTTCATTTCGACAAGTTGATGCAAGATGTTAACATTAGGGGAAGCTGGGTGAAGGACATTTAGGAATTGTCTGTGCTGACTTACGCTCTTCCAGAAATCTCAAATGATTTCAAAATTTAAAATTCTCAAAAAGTTATTGTTATCCTTACTGTGCAAAACTGCTGCTGACCCACCTAAATGACATTATGGGACAGGAGTATGTGTATTATGATCATGTCTTACTGATTCTTACTTCTATATATATATTTTTTTCATGCTAAAGTTCCATGGGCTTTTATAAAATTCTAGGTTCGTGAGAGTTGAGACCAGGGTGGTAGGTAGCGTAGATGGCAAAGTGAGGACACATATTGGTATCCAGGGACAGAAACCAACATAAGCCACAGTGAAAGTTGGGGGGTAATTTATCACAGGGCCATGAATTTATTTCACAGAAGCCAAGTCACACTCCCTGTGCAGCTTGGCACCAGGACTGTTCAGTCATTAGGAACTCTGGTCGTTCTCCCTCTCCTGGCCTCTCGCACGTGCTTCCTTCCACCCAGCAGCTGGTCCTAATGTGCAAGTGTCAACATGATTGGTGGATGTTGGCCATCCTTGCATCTCTGAGAGAAATCAACCTTGATCATGGTGTATGATCCTTTGAAGGGATTTGGTTTGCTAGGATTTTGTTGGGGACTCTTTGCATCTATATGCATCAGGGTATTGGCCTGGCCAGTAACCTCCTTCTTTGTGGGGTCCTTGTGTGAGAAGGATAGGTATTTCACCTTCATCGAATGTGTGGTCAAATTTACCAGTGAAGCCATCTGGTCCTGGACTTGTTTGTTGGGAGGTTTTTGACTACTAATTCGATCTCCTGGCTAGCAGCTGGTTTATTCAGATTTTCTATTTCCTCAAGATTCAGTCTGGGAAGATAGTAGGTTTCTAGGAATTTATCCATATCTTCCAGAGCCAGTTTGTTTGGCATATGCTTGTAATGGTCTGTTAGGATATTTTGTATTTTCATAGTATAAGTCGTAACTTCTCTTTAATTTTTTATTTACTTGAGTCCTGTCATTTTTTTTTTTTTAATTTTTATTTATTTATGGTAGTCACAGAGAGAGAGAGAGGCGCAGAGACACAGGCAGAGGGAGAAGCAGGCTCCATGCACCGGGAGCCCGACGTGGGACTCGATCCCGGGTCTCCAGGATCACGCCCTGGGCCAAAGGCAGGCGCCAAACCGCTGCGCCACCCAGGGATCCCTGAGTCCTGTCTTTTTTAACTGGTGAGCCTGCCTAAAGGTTCATCAGTTTTGCTTATCTTTTCAAGGAACCAACTCTTCATTTCATTGATCTTTTCTGTTATTCTTTTAGTCTCCATTTCACTTATTTCCACTCTGATTTTTATTCTTTCCTTCCTTCTAAATTTAGGCTGCATTTTTTTTTAAGATTTTTATTTGAGAGAAAGCATGCAAGCACATTGGGGGGGGGAGGGGAGGGGGGGTAAGCAGACTCCCAGAAAAGCAGGGAGCCCAATGCAGGGCTCTAATCCCAGGACCCTGGGATCATGACCTGAGCCAAAAGCAACTGTTTAATTGACTGAGCCACCCAGATGCCCTTGTTCTTTTTTCTAGTTTTTTAGGGATAGAGTAAGACAGATTCACAGGCAGCAACTTTCAAGGTATGTGAATACGCGCGGTCTTGTGGGTCTGCAATCCTAAACCCCGCTGACTTCCAGACCAAGAAATCTAGAGGTGTCCCCAGGGTGGCAATTGCAAAACTCGTGGCTTTAGATGTATATAAGCTCCTTTCTGGGAGGCATGATGCTGTTCATGGCCACAAGAGAGCACAATATGGTTATCTCCTTGCCCATCTTCCCTGGGGGTGCCTAGGAATACATGACAAGCCTGAAGCCTGCCCCTCAGGCTGAGGCTCTAGGATAAGAAATATGCCTTTTTCACATAAACCCTGCAGGGTACATTTCATCTGCTGTCTGTGCATTGCCCTGGAGAAGGTCACCTGTCAAGGACAAGAAAGGCAATCCTACCTGGCCCCAGAGCCAAGTGCTCAAGGGGTGTCCCCTGTGTGAGCTGCACATGGCTGATGGCTGGCAGGGTGGGCCCTGGGAGAATGTACTCACCTGGGCAGGTCGGCCCTGGCTGTGGTGCAAGGGGCCGGGACACTCCCACCAGAGCTAGCAGGCGGGGTTGGGGGGTTGGGGGAACAGAGATGGCAACTACCAGCACTGGTCCCACCAAGGCAGACGGAAAATGCAAAACACGGTGTCTGGCCAGCACTCTGTCCCCAGAGAGCCCCAGCCAGCTCCTGTCTCTCCAGGAGATGCTACAAGATTAACAAAGGAGTCTCCTAAGCATCTGGTCCAGGCATCTTTCAAACTTACTTTTGTGCTGGGTCCCAGGATGAGCCGGACTGTAAGTGAGCCCTTCGAGAGTGGCTTTTTCATTCCTTAAAGCCCTATGGCTCCCCTGGCAATAAGCCCTGTTTTAAGGCTGGGTGCTTTGGGGGCTCATGTCTCTGATGTGTTCCCAAGGGCCAGGGTGCCTGATGTGGAGCACAAACCCCTGGTTCCTCAGAGACAGGCTGTATATTAATGAGATTCTCCCAACTGTTGGTCTCTGTGCCTAGGGTGGGCTTCCTGGCAAGGCCATGTCTCTGCCCCTCCTATCCATCCCCATGCGGCCCTTTTATCCTTTGTTGTGGAGACACTGTTCATCTAGCTAGCTTGAGGCCCTTTTCAGAGGGAATTGCTTCATATGTGGCTGTAGATGTGTTGTGTCTGTAGGAGATGAGGTTAGTACACTTCTATGTTGCTATCTTAAACCTCCTCCCAATAAATTGTCTTAATAAAATATTGACAACAGCTATTAGGACCAAGTAGATCTCCTAGGTTTGCTTTACTTTTTTCCTCAGAGCTGGGTCCCAGGGCTCGTCACAGCCCAGGTACAGCCAGCAAGGGCCCGGATCATGATCCAAGGCTCAGCTCTCGCCACCTGCTCAGAAAAGCACCTTCAATATTTTATCAGCTTGATATCCCTCTGATCACCTTATGGACCAGATTTATAAGATAATGTTTTCCTTCTAATGAAAACTTTTGGTGTTTCATGGTAATCTTTATACATTAGCTTTATTTAGTGATAGAGTACCTATAATATCACAATACCACGTGTGACTTCTTTGAAAGTGATCTTTTAAAAAACAATTAAGAAACCCAAGTAAAGAGGGATAAAAATTTTTTAATTGTTGAAATATATTGGTAAATTGAGTAATCTACATTGTAGTACTAAGTGGCTACACATGGTCATCCTCAAATTAAGAACTTTCCTAATACCCCACTAACCATCAATCACAAGTCCTTGAAAATACTATAGGATTAACTTGATGAGATGCTATGATCACACAAAGGAGAATGGGAGAATCAATGACTGCAAAGGATTCACGGTGACATCAGCCTTTGACTAAAGAAAATAGAAAATCAATCAAAACATGCATAAGGCATGCGAATTTTGGTGGCTTATTTTTCAACATTGCAATGTCATACATTGTTCCTAACAGAAGAAATCCTCTGACACTTACACAAAGCTGAAAACCAAAACATAAAAAACAGTCAAGAGAGAACCGTTAAGAATCAATTTAACCATTTTACAGCTAAAAATTAATGTGACATAAAAATAGTGAAAGGTAACCCACAAATATATTACGTTAGGGATTCATTTATAGTGCCTTCTTATCTGAAGTTATAAATAGAATAAGGATTTTGTTATATAAAAACTATCAAAAAAGTATCAGTGAAAAGACATGATCTTCATGAGCTGTACTGAATGGCCAGGGAACAAGTCCTGCCAGACACAGCAGGCTAGCTCCAGATAGCAGTTTGTCACCTTGTCTTTCACAGAAGGACCCCAGAAAGTTCCATATACCCGTGTATTGTTGACCTGATTCCTTTCTAGTACAACATTCAACATGTACCCATGGTTTCAATTACAGACTTAAGAATTTGGGTGGAGAGGGGAGGCGGAGCAGGAGACTATTTAGAATTTCCTTGGAAATTTCTGTACACATTATGATGTCCCATGGAATGCAATTCCTTCCAAATCTCAATGAGCAAGCTGTGAAGACAACAAACAGCAAAAGGGGAGAGTCAGCAAGCTTAACATAGTACAACTTAGAAAAAAATAAATCAGCTTTAAGCCTACAAATTATTTACTGATTTTTTTTAACATTCAGTGCTTTATTTTATTTAAATTCATTTTGTCAGCATATAGTATATCACCCAGCAATCATCTCATCATGTTCCCTCCTTCATGCCCGTCACCCAGTTACCCTAACCCCCCACCCACTTCTCCTTCTGCAACCCTTTGTTTCCCAGAGTCAGGAGTCTCTCATGGTTTGTCTCCCTCATTAATTTCCCCACTCAGTTTCCCTCCTTCCCTTATAATCCCTTTCACTATTTCTTATATTCCACATATGAGTGAAACCAAATGATAACTGTCTCTCTGAACGACATCTCACTCAGCATAATACCCTCCAGTTCCATCCACGTCGAAGCAAATGGTGGTGGGTATTCGTCCTTTCTGATGGCTGAGTCATATTCCACTGTATATATAGACCACATCTTCTTTATCTATTCATCTGTTGAAGGACATTGAGGCTCCTTCCACAGTCTGGCTATTGTGGACATTGCTGCTATGAACATTGGGGAACAGGTGGACTTTGCTGCTATGAACATTGGAGAACAGGTGCCCCATTTCACTACATTTCATTTCACTTCATTTCACTACATCTGTATCTTTGGGATAAATACCCAGTAGTGCAATTGCTGAGTCATAGGGTAGCTCTGTTTTTAACTCCTTGAGGAACCTCCACACTGTTTTCCAGAGTGCTATACCAGCTTGGATTCCCACCCACAGTGCACAAGGGTTCCCCCTTCTCCACATCCTCTCCATCACTTGTTGTCTCCTGTCTTGTTCATTTAGCCATTCTCACTGGTGTAAATTGGTATCTCATTGTGGTTTTGGTTTGTATTTCCCTGATGGCAAGTTATGTGAATCATTTTTTCATGTGCTTGTTGGCCATATTTACTGATTTTCTTTTCAGTAAAACATGCTCAAGTTTCATTCAATACTTAAGACTTAATGTGTGGTTAGTACAATGCTAAGCACTGGTGACAGTTACATAAAGAGAAAAGAGCAGTGAGCAAAGAGACTTATAAACTTAGAATTAAAATATGACATGATAGGGACACTTGGGTGTGGCTCAGTTGGTTGAGCATCTGCCTTCAGCTCAGGTCATAATCCCAGGATCCTGGAATGGAGCCTCACATCTGGGTCCCTGCTCAGTGGGGAGTCTGCTTCTCCCTCTCCTTCCCCGTTTGTTTTCTCTCTTTCTCTCTTTCTCTCTCTCTCTCTCTCTCAAATACATAAAATTTTTAAAAAATAAAATAAAATATGACATGATAATGCCCAGACCAAGCTGTACATCAACATCACCCAAATTAAGCATACAGACTGCTCAGCCATAATCCCATCCCCTCCCTACATGGTGGGACCCTGCTGGGAGAGGTGTAACCATCCACACTCGCTCCAGCTATCCGGGGGGAATTTGTTCCAGCCAGTCTCTCCAACGGGCATCTGAGAGCACCACTGTGAGTCCTCTGTGCTGCGAGTGCTTCACACATCTAAGTGGGCATAATTCTCACCCAAGAGTCATAGGCAGAAGAAACTATGCTTTTGTATCATGATAGTAGTATTGTAAGAGATTCTGAAATCATTTCCCGATTTGTTTCAAAAAGTAACCAAAATAATTTTGAACTCTGGTCATGGAGGGAGTTCAATGGAATTACTTCAAGAGATTTTACATGTTAGGTCAAAAAATATTTCCATAAAATATCCTCCTCTACAAAGGACAGTCTTCTCCTCAGGGTTTCTCAATAACTTATGCCCAGAAAGCCATGAGTTCAGACATGTCACAGGTGAGTACCACAGTGGATGCTTAGCAACTATGGAAAAGAACAGCCTTTCAAATTAGAACACTTTTCAGGTGATTCAAAGGGAGAGAGATGGCAATAAAATAATATATGTTTATATAGTCGTGAGCGGTGAAGATATATTTTAGCTAGGAGTCTAAAGTGGTGGGCTGGTTTACCAGCAAGACTGCTAAATTGTTATCAGGGAATTTAAGATCCATACATAAAGGTGAACAACCATCTTGTCCAACCACCCCATGAGAAAATCAAATTTGAGAAAGCCTAGAAGAAGGTTAGGGATTCCTGTGAGGTGCCGTGTTAGTAACAGAACTACCACACCTCCCCGATACCTATTTACCTGACACCTCTTTCTACTCTATTCCCATGCTTTTTGAAATATGACCTATTTTCAGGAGAATAACATATGCTCACTTTCATCTAGATTATCTTTTCTATTTAATGCAAATAACAAAAGTACTTCTGCAGTGGAGAACTAGCCGGGAATCCAGAGGGTTAGAGCTCTTAAAAATAATAGAAATAGAAAATCTCCAGCAAATTCCCAAAGAGAAACTCAGTACTCTATATTGTGGTCATGGGCACTAGGGACTATAGCTCCATAATGCTTTCACCTTGAAAAGAAAATCTTCTCAGAAGTGGCTACCCAAGATTGTCATATTTCTTGTTATATTTCTTTCTTACCCAGTTTCTGTGTCTCTCTCCCACAGTGGGAAAGCTTATTTGTCTCTTATTCTGTGACCCCTCCCCATCCCAAACACCAACTCCAGTAACTGGCCCTGAGCCATAAGTTGGTTCAGTTTCAAGTCAGTTTTGCTTTGGGTCTGGATCCAAAGGCTGGATTCTCCTTACAAAACAGAATCTTGAAGTTTGAGATTTCTGAGAAACACCTAGCAACAATATCTACAGTTCATTCATCATTGAGACTAAATACATACAATTATTTTTAAAAAATACAAATAGTAAAAATAGAAAAAAAAATACCTCTTGATTATTGAGTCATGATATTTTCTTCTAATCTTAAAGAGAAAATTTTAAAAAGTTAATTGTTCGGATTATAAAGAACATATTCTAGTTTCCTATAAAATGACAAATAGTAGTGACATATATGTATTTGCTAGTCCAAATCATAATGCAGAGAAACAGCAATGAGGAACAAATAACTATAGTATGTTACAAATAAGGTAATGCACCCTGTGCGCCAATCAAACATATTAACAGTCCTTTAAAACTATGCATCGGATAACTGTATAGTGGTTGGTAAACCAGCATTCTTTACCATGAGCTACACACTTGAGCAAGAAACTAGCTATGAGGCTGCTGTCATTCATGCCTGTTATCAGAAAGACATTAGCCCCACAATTACTACTTGTTGAAGTAGAAAAGGGGGCCTCATTTCATTTAATTATACAATACACAGTTGTTTTTCCTCTAATCATCAGACTGCTATCATACATCACAGGAATATATTATAAGAATTTACCTTTATGTTCTACAAAAACTCCATAAACTTACTGAAACACTTGCTTTCACTGTCATACCGACTGTCACTGAAATTAACAGTAAGTTTAAATTATCCATGGAAAAAAACTTTATAAATCCATGGAACATAACCACAAATAGAAGCTAAATTTTGCTCTGGAACTACTCTCATCATGTAGGTGGCAATTTCAACAAATGACTACAATGAACAGATAATGGTTTTTCTACATGGCTAACTGCAACTGAATAATATGTAGGTTGAGTCAGGCAAGCTGAAATATAAATTTCATATTTTTTTCACAAAACAAAATGATAAATACTTAGGGAAAGTAAATATCACAACTTTACTTACTTTTGCGTACAGTCTTTGTTTGATTAGATATCATATTGACAGCTTCAGATGGCAGACCTACATATACCCCTCCGTAGTTTCTTAATGAAAAGAAGCAGATATAGAAAATTCAGACCAATCTCAATGATACTCTATATTTGCCAAGAGTGATAGAAGCATGGAATACAGCCAACAATTATAGAACTATTTAAACAACTCATGACTTCTCAAAAGTAGGGTCTGAAATATTATTGCACTTAAAAATAAAATTTTTTCTATGTTAAAAAGAAGCTCTATATGAAAAAAGAAAGCTATGTTGAGTTAGTAGAAGTTTTAGATATTTAACTTGGGATGAGGAAGAAGAAAAGAAATTGGTATTTTTATAACTGAGTACAGTAATAAATATCCATAGAATAACATGTTAATCAGTCAACATACATCAAGAATTCAGAGTGGTGAACAGAGTAGTAGGTGCTATGCAACATTTCCCTAGAGGTAGATACAAACATAAAAGGAGGGGAGAAAGAGCCAACAAGTCATGAGATTAGAGTGCAGTCAACCAGAGGAGAGGGAGAATGAAGGAAGGAAATCCATTAGGGAGAATAGCACATCCAAGAACCATAGGACAGAAAACAGTGCAGGCCATGTGCACAGGACAAAACCCAAGCTTGCTTGAAAGCAAAGATTATGAATCCTGAGCAAGTTCTTTTTCAGATCACATGCTCCTACCTGTATTCCATGCACCAGAAGTTTTCTGGGTGTAATCTGTGTTATTGGTGATGTACCACACGGTGTTAAATTACATCTGTGCATTCAATTAATCCGTGGAAGGTGGCCAAAATTATTCAAATTAAAGCCAGCTTTAATTTAACTTAGGTCAAACATACCTCCTCTTGTCATCTTCCGTTATCGATTCTTCTGTTCTAAAAGGTCAAAAATATTTGCTATGAGCCAGTTGGTCACATAGTCAGACACTGCATTATTGGTTATGAGTAAAAGAGGGCTACTGACTTAAAGTCAATTCTATTTATTTCAAGTTCTTCTATCAAGTAATTCTGTAACACACCATTGTTTCCACCTCATTCATGTATTTAAAAATTAGTCATTTTCTACTCAACAAAATGTGCAAATCCAGCAAATGCTAAGAAGCCCAACTGCTAAACAAAAGGACATAAGGAGGGCAACCGAGATTGCAAAAACCACATTAACGTTGCATCAGGAAGCCTGGGTTCTTGTCCTCCGTGTGCCACCAACACAGACAGGCTGTGGGCAAGCTGCCTGCCTGCATCTCATCTGTAAAATGAGGCTGTCAACCAGATGGTTCCAAGATCCCCTCGAGTCTTAGGGGACTATGATTCTGTGACACTCATACCACTCAGTGGCACCACTCTAGGTATGAAAGATTTCTTTAGTGCAAAAGAGTTAATGTCAATTTGACTTCCTTCTATCTAAAAAAAAAAGGCCATTTTATACATGATCTGCACAGAAAAGGTGCAAATGTTTACAAGGAAATTTTTAGAGGGAATCACTATTTTAAAATGCACAGCCTCTTTCCTTGCATGAGAGGAATCCATATTCTACTGATATTCCTTGGCATGTTTCTAAAAGGATTGGGAAGCTTTCCTTCAAGCACTAGTTAACATACATAAGTTACTTTTCTTAAGGAAAAAAACCCCAAGATTCAAATGTATCTGGCTGAACTCAGCATATAATTCTAAAGGGCTTCAGCCAAGAAGAAAGAATAAAAACATCTAAACAGCTTTACTGAATCTTCTAATTTTAGGGACTGTCTAATCATGGTTTCACCCATTTAAAAGCCGTGAATGTTTCAAATGTATATGTATAGGAGATTTTGCTTCATTGCATCTGCCAGTAAATCTCAAGCCTATGAAGAAGGGAGGTGTAGAACTGGGAATCATCCATCGAACACTGGCCATGCCCACAGCTAATACTCTGATAGAGTGCAAAATCCACCTTGAGATCTAATTTATCCAAATTGAGCTCACAACCTAAATTCACCAGATAACTGTCAACTTCATTCATCTCCTGCTAAAGTTGGATCGTTTTTTAATTCAAAGGTGTCAAAGCCATATTGTATTAGAAATGGAGTTATGCTTATTGAAGTAGTATAACAAAGTGTTATTCACTACTTTTAATTAAAATTGATTTGTAACCTGTTGGTGTAGACAACAGGAAAATGATGATGACTAACTTGCTGGAGTATATTAGGACTGTCTACCTCGGACCAAAATGACTAATGCTATCATGACTGTTGTTACTGAGGCTAGGTGGCACTGGTAGGTTTGGACATATACAATGTCTCTTTTCTAGCACAGCTATTCTTTTCAGAGCCAACTCTGTTTAATTCTTTCTCCCCTTGCCTAATTCTGCTTAAGGATATACTAAAGGTTTTCAAATATATTTTAACTCCCCCAAGTGTAAGAAAACACTAAATGATCTTTAATCTACTATCTCTTACAAAGTATTCAATACCCTGAAGCCACTCTGTGTTCTCCACTATAAAATTAATCAACAACTTTGTACATCTGACTTGCAGGAAATGATAATGTAGCTGCCATATGTATTGGATAATAAATTAAGCTTCAGACATGACTAAATCATTAAAAATACCACTTATAAAGACTCATTGGATGTCTACTCTTTTAAGCCTTCAAGTAAGTTACAATGTCTGCCTTTGCATATACGCTCTCACCTATGAGCTGCTGCTTCATCCATTCCTTCCACAAACGATTATTCTACAATACAAGGACCACACAGGTAAAAATGGCAGCATCATTGAGTCTCTCCTGCGTGTCAGATATAGGGCAGGGCACTTTATAGGCATTAGTGTGATTTTCCTCACAACAGCTCTGAGAGTTTAGACCTGGGAAAATAGGTCCACAGAATCATGTCATTAATAAATATGCAAGACCAATAAGTAAGACAGACATTTAGACTCCATCTGACACCCCTGGGGGGCTCAGTCAGTGAAGCATCTGCCTCGGGATCAGGTCATGGCCCCAGGGTCCTGGGATGGAGTCCTGCATCGGGCTCCCTGCTCAGGGGGGAGCCTGCTTCTCCCTCTGTCTGTCGCTCCCCCTGCTTGTGTTCTCTCACACGTGCTCTCTTGACAAATAAATAAATAAAATCTTTAAACCCCATCTGATACCAAAACCCATGCTCTATATTATAATTCATCCCTTGCTTCTCAAATAGGAAGATGGAAAAGTAAAAACACCGCCAGTGAGAAACCAACAAGGTGGCCACCCTGGACCCGGGGACCACCTCTGCACCAGTCCCAACAAACGCTTTGAGCATCAGCACACTCTCACAGCCTCCCGTGGACTGTACAGCACATGCTGTACATGTAACAGCATGGTTTCCTTCATTCCTCAGCACAATCCTGCACAGTGGGGATTACCCACATTTTTTTTAAGATTTTATTTATTTATCCATGAGAGACATAGAGAGAGAGAGAGAGAGAGAGGCAGAGACACAGGCAGAGGGAGAAGCAGGCTCCATGCCGGGAGCCCGATGAGGGACTCGATCCCAGGTCTCCAGGATCACACCCTGGGCTGAAAGCAGCGCTAAACCGCTGGGCCATGAGGGCTGCCCAATTACCCACATTTTAAAGGTGAAAAGCGGAGGCTCTGAGAGGTTGAGGAGCAGGACGGAGGTTACACAGCTAGGTAACCACGGTTTGTGTGATTCCTAACTCCCACTTCATAAACTGTGAGCCCATACTCAGGTGTATCAGAGAAACATCTCCATCTCCCAAGCAGAGTCTCCAATTTTTATCATCTCACTGAAGGAAAGAGGGAAGCAAGAGAATAATAGCCTGAGTCAATATTTTATTAGCATTAGAAGAAACTTCTAACTACTCCAAAACAACTGATCTTTGTAGAACTTGTAGAACCCATTTGTATCCAAGTACAAAATTGGCTCTGACGGACAGTTATGTTAGGATCTATTCATCTGGACAATATAGTCCAGACTGAGGTTAAATCAGAAAATAGTGGTTGGTCTAAAAGCAATCTCCTTGTGAACAGACACGTCCAAGCCGGTGTGTTCAGCTGCCTGGGGACCAAATGCTGCCATGCCCATGTCCAAGAGGATAGCATCCTACCAGCTGGGGTAATATGGTCCTGCCCCAACTACATCAGAAGAAGGAATGACTCACCAGGCAGCAGTAAAGGTTCCTGAAAGGTCATTTCTTACTGATAAGAGAAGTGGACATTATCGTGGGGCAGTTCAAAACTAGGGTGTTGAGCTTAGCATACTGCTTAGCATTTACCAAGTCTTCAGAATTCTAATCCTCAGGACACCCAGGTGGCTCAGGGATTGAGTGTCTGCCTTCAGTGCAGGGCCTGATCCCAGGGTCCTGGGATCGAGTCCTGCATCAGGCTCCCTGCAGGGACCCTGCTTCTCCCTCTGCCTGTGTCTCTGCCTCTCTGTGTCTCTCATGAATAAATAAATAAAATCTTTAAAGAAAAAAAGAATTCTAATCCTTGGGGAAGTTCTCAAGTTTTGAAGAATGCCCTGGCTCTCAGAATATCTGGGCTGCCCCACCTGTACACCATTTTAAGGAATCACTGTGGGCTTTTTCTCCTCATAAAATGTATTTTGAAAGATTTTGTTATCAAACCACTTTAATAATTCATTTGCAGATATTTCCTTAGACATATTAGTGCCAAAGAGACCGTCTGATGAGCCTGGGATGACTGCAGTGTGGTGGAGGTGCTGTGTCCTCTGAACCAAAGGCAAATAAGTTTTACATTTTGGTAAGCCTGGGCAGCAGCTTCCCTTCCGGCACACTCCGCTTTCCATTCCATTTCTGAAGTAATGAACATAGTGTGTGGTCCTTCTTCAGCCCCGCTCATGCAGAACGCCAGTCTGGGAACCAGGATCAGGCCAAAGCATCCCCCACCATGGAGGAGTTTCTGTTTCTCACCGAGGACTTGATTATTTCTCTTTTCTGGTCACTACAGCTTAAGTGGGAAGGCAGTGTGGCTATTGTGAGGCCTGCAGCTGTCACTGCTGCTCAGTTACTAAATCTGTGCCCCAACCCAGGGACAGAAGTGGAAGGGAGGGCAGGACAGGAAGCCACACCTCCCCCGGCTTTGTGAGAACAGCAGCCAGGGACAGATGGTCAAAAAGGTCCTCGGAAACAGGCGTCGCTACCCTACATTCTGCCGGCACTAAAGCAGGGTAGTAAGGACAAAGACTAAGATGACTCCACCCTTGAACCTCTCCTTTGAGAGAAGAGCTGGAAGATGGAATGGCTGCATGCTAGAAAAGATGGACAATACACTGCAGGTGACCTGGAAGAGAGGGCAGTCTGCTTTACTGCGCTAAAAACACCCCTTAGGGGGCACCTGAGTGGCTCAGTCAGTTGAGAGTCCAATTCTTGATTTCAGCTGGGGTCATGATCTCAGGGTCCTGGGATTGAGCCCTGCGTCAGGCTCTGTGCTGGGCATAGAACGTGCTTGGGATTCTCTCTTTGCTCACTCACTCTCTCTCTCTCTCTCTATCTCTCTCTCATAAAACAAAAACAAACACCCCTCAGGAGCTAGTTGTTCCAAATATTTCTACAAACCTGGCCTACCCATAATCGCACTCCCTTAGAAAAGGAGCAAGTGCACACACATCAACCAGGGTGAGCCTCCTATCAGAGTAATCCATTCCCAAAGAATAGTTTTGAAACAGTTCAGGAGTCAATGCCCAGACCCCTACCACAGAGACACTGAAAACAGGAAAATGAACCCAAAATGAGAAAGAAATGTTGAGAATAGTGTTTCTACCAGGAGAATGAAAATGCAAAAAAAAAAAAAAAAAAAAAAAAAAAAAGCAGAGTTACAGGAGGTAAGGGACCAGCCACCATAACCAAATCACCTAAAAACAAGAGGTGAAAGGTAACTTTTACCAGTTCCCTGCCACCACCACCACCACCCCACCCCTCCCCGCCCCTGGCCCCACTTTTACCAGCAACGAGCCCCAGGCTGGGGACAAGGAGAGGAAAGGAAACCCCGCCCAAATTACCAAGGAGAGAAGAGTGATCTGGAGATGAAGATGCAGCATTTCAAGACAAATTCTGATCCAGCCAGGAAACCTGGGCTGAACTTTGGTGTCTACTGTCTGCTGTGGTCTCCCGCCTCCGAATCCTGCCCCTCCCCATACCTTGGGCTGCGGGGCTGGGACTCTGGAAAACACTCTCCTCTGTCATCGAGGTCCCCCATTACGTTCCACCAAAGGGGAGGCCAGAGAGACATAAGAGACATAAGTGCAAAAGGAGGGAAAGAGGGCTGCTCTTCCCAGCTTTGCTTGCTGTGCTGTCTGCATCACCCCAGCAGCTGGTTCCAGTTTCCAGAACAAGCCCTGGATGACAAAATTCAGATGTGACAGCACTGACCTGGCAGGGTGCCCCTAGCCCCACTGCCTCAGCATTCTGGGTCCCGTAGACTCCCTCTCCTCTATATCCTAGATTTTGATCACTCCAGTCTCTTTCCTTTGTCACTCCAGCCCGAGGAGTGGTAGCCACTTCCTGCTATGACCACCCCTAATTCCTCAGTCTCCCTCTTGTACACCCTCAATCCTCTGCGACCCACTGAACCAATTCTTCATAGTGAATTCTCTCTGCTAAAATAGCTAGTGTGTCTTTCTTTTCTTTGTCTGGACATTAATGATACATTAAGTGGTAGCAAGAAAGGGGTTTATTTCCCACCCCCGGGGTGAAGATGTCTTACCAAAGCAGCTGAAGCACTGGCTACTTGCTGTTTGTCAGGCCAATAATGTACTGGACCAGTATGATGTGCAGAAGGGTTATCGGTAAGATCAAGATATTGCAGAACAGAGGATGAGAGAAAGCAGGGGATCTATGGAACAGGTCAGAGGGTGACATATACTGTTGGTCACGCCAGGTAAAAGCAAACTGTTTCTGTAATCTTGCAAACCGGTTGAGAGAGAAAGTATTTGCCAACCAAAGGTTGCATAACAGGAGCTGGAGGCTATGCTGATTACTTTCAATTAAGACACTACACGTTAACTAGAAGCTGGAATCACCCCTTCATGGAGTTTACAATAATCAAAGTCACTGACTAAAATAAACCTGCCTTCTGCACAGGCCACACAGGCAAGTTAATTGGGGATGTGAGAAGTATCTCCATGCTTTCATTTTTTCAAGTCTCTCGTGCTGGCACTAATTTCTGCAACTCCAGGGAAGGAAATTTCCATGGGCTTCCACTTGGCCTTCCTGCCATGACAGCCGTGACTTCACAGGTTGGGGGGGCAATAGGTGGCTTCGGCCAGTTGCAAAATACGTCCCCTAATTATGAATTCAAGAACTAGGGATCCCTGGGTGGCACAGTGGTTTAGCGCCTGCCTTTGGCCCAGGGCGCAATCCTGGAGACCCGGGATCGAATCCCATGTCGGGCTCCCGGTGCATGGAGCCTGCTTCTCCCTCTGCCTATGTCTCTGCCTCTCTCTCTCTCTGTGTGACTATCAATAAATAAATAAAAAAATTTTTTTTAAAGTTAAAAAAAAAAAAAAAGAATTCAAGAACTAAGGGAAAGCCAGAGCACAGGTCTCCAGACTACAGGGCACAGTTTAATTAGCCGAATTTCCTGACTACCATAAGCCTGCCCATGGACTGGTGGGCCACAGTGGCATTTGGGGTCCTCAGATATTAACACCAATTCAAAACCGGTAGCTAGAAAGCTCTAACAGGTTCAAACACTTCCATTTGCTCTGGATACGACTGCTCCAGTAAATGGACACAAGTCCCTTTGAGGAAAACCTGGAGAAATAGCTACAGTACTTATGGTTGGCAGTGTTGAAAGTTCCCTCAAGGCAACATGGCCTCAACCACTGGGAGTCCGACTTGGGTCTGGAAACTGGGTTAAGTGGCTGTGCCTTTCCACTGTGGTGACTCAAGTTAGGCTTCTGGCTCACAGACCAGAAGTTTTTGTCTTATAAAAATATAGAGAGGGAGAAAATGAACCTTTAAAGGCTATCCTAATTTATCACCAGGGAGACTATAACCAACCAGCTATGATCAAAGTGCCTTCTAGGAGGAGCCCTTCAGCCTTTTCATCCCAACTCTGCTGCCCATAATGGTAAATGTCCTCACCTTGTCTCGGGTGGTTAAGTTCTACTGCTTGGTAGAAATTCTGTCCTCTGGGATCCCGTCATGCCCGGAGATAAAGAGCCCATCTCAGGGGTAGTGTCTCCTCAGCCACAGCCACCTTACAGAGGACCTCCAGCTTAGAGCCCATCAGGGACATCCTGTCACTAAGTGTTCCTCAAATTTCTCAAAGCCTTAGGGTAGGGAGCATCCTCAGCAGTGGGGAGCACATCATACTCAAGAAATTCACACCAACATTCCTATCTCCTTAAGCCTTTGGATTCCTTCCTCTGTGGCATCCCAGGAAAGTTCTGGCCTATTCTGCCCCTGGTCAGAGTGTAAGCTCATTGAGTCTGAGTTTGCCAACCAGGTTAATAAACCCATTGAGTCCCCACCATGCACTTAAATTATTAAATCCAGAATCTCTGATAAACACGAAACTATCAATAAATTCAGTCTAAATCAGTATATACTCCTTCCTCCTTGGTCTCTCACCCTTAGGATCCCATTTCCACAAACATGCCTTAGATTTCTGGTAATATAAACTATAAAATCCTGCAATTACGTTGCAATATAAGCTCATTCCTTTCAGGTCAGACTGTGTGTCTGTCCATTGGAAGCACACAGAGCACTGACTAGAGCCAGAAGGTGGGAAAGGGTGGCTGGAGTAGGTCTGGAGGACAGGCATCACCTAACACGGCCACCTCCCCAGGGGAGAAGACCCAACTCCACACTCCCCCCACCTAGCTGACCCATCCCCTTCCCAAAGGCACTCCTGGGAAAACTGGAAGCTTCTGGCTGGCAAAGATGGGGAAAGTTAAGTCAGCTTAGTTTCATCTCAATTCTAATTTAGGCCAGTCTAGTGCTCTCACAAGAGGAGTGAGAAGCTGAAGAGGCTAGAACAGCTGTCTCCAGCCAAACCAGGGGCTGAACAACTACAAAGTGCTCCCTACAAGATAGAACTGAATCTAAAACAGCTAACATAAATAAATAAATAAATAAATAAATAAATAAATAAATAAATAAAAATAAAACAGCTAACAGAGGGGCGCCTGAGTGGCTCAGTGGTTGAGCATCTGCGTTTGGCTTAGGTCATGCTCCCAAGGTCCTGAGATCAAGCTCCGTGTGGGGCCCCCTGCCTAGTGGGGTACCTGCTTCTACCTCCCCCTCTGCTGCTCCCCCTGCTTGTGGACTCTTACTCTCTCTGTTAAACGAGTAAAATGTTTTTTAAAAATTTTTTAATGTTTTAAATAAATAAAACCACTAACAGAAAAGCTCTTCCATTTGACATGATTTCAATGCCCCAAAACACAACAAGACAGAAAGTCACGGCTCCCTTCATTCCCGGTTTCCCCAGCTCAATAAAGAGTAATGAGAAGAAAGGAAAAGTTTGAAGAGGCAAGTAGGCTTTTTTTTTTTTTTTTTTTTTAATTCAGTGCTATAAGCAAACACTTACTTGAATAGGTTTAAGGGTCTGGAAAGGTCAAGATTTAAATAGAGTTTAATTCAACGGCTCAGGTTACAGATTCAAGTTCTTAGTCATGTGCACCTTAGTCTCAGTGGAGGGGCAGGTACATGAGCAATGGAAGGGGGTCTGGGGGAAGGGTCTAGAACTGGGAGCAAGGGTTCAGGGATCCACAAGGTTCATTTTGCAGTGGTGCCCAGGACCAAGGCTTATGTCTCCAGCGACAAGAGCAAAGTCATGCTAACAGGCTCGAATTAATTTTAAGTAGGGACTCCATTTTCTTTTTTTTAATATTTTATTTATTTATTCATGAGAGACACATGCCTCTCATGAGAGGCAGAGAGAGGCAGAGACACAAGGCAGAGGGAGAAGTAGGCTCCCCCATCGGGAGCCTGATGTGGGATTCGATCCCAGGACCCCGGGATCAACCTCTGAGCCAAAGGCAGAGATGCTCAACCACTGAGCTTCCCAGGCACCCCGGTGCTCCATTTTCTAGTTACATGTGAGCCACTACTCTACAGAGGGCGTGTGCAGGATGCACTTGTTTTCTCCGAAGGGAACACAACCGAAAGCCTGCTGGTAAGTGGCTTTCTCTGCTATCAAGAGAATGTTTTATTTCTGATCATTCACAGCATATGCAAATGTGTGGAAAGTGATGTAACATTTGAAAAAAATGTTAACAGTGAAATCATCTTAATCATAAGCTCACAACCCATCCTATGAGGAAAATCTTTTAAGCCACAAGAACCTTTCTAACTAACACGTGGAACATGTAGGAACAATTCTGGATCAGGTTTAAGAAATAACAGTGGGCATTTTATTAAAATAGGGTCTCCTTCTTGTGGGCAAAGATTTAGTTTCTTTTATCGAAGAATAGATGTTCGTGGAGAAAGAACATGTCGAGGGTGAAGCCACCCCTTGACACTCATGATAATTTCCTAGAGTAAGATGACAGGCTCTCGGGCTCTGACTCAGATTCTTGGTCATGGCATCAACAACGTTTGCAGAGACAAGTGTTACTGAGGGTGGACCACAAGTCAACATATTTCCCCCCACTTTGGAGATTATTGAAAAGATAAATCCTCTGTTGATAGTTAAAATGACACACCCATGCAGAGTAGTAGATTGTTTAGTAATCTCTATCTCACCAAAATTGACCTAACCCATGGCCCTCCCACAGGCATGTCAGAAAAAGAAGAAAAAAAAAACCAAAAAAAAAAAAAAAAAAAAAAACCCAGCCCACCAACGGCAACCACCACAATTAAGCTACAGTTGGATAACTTTAGGTTTCAAAACCCCTTTCTTATATCTCAGCATTTCCATCAAATACTTGTAGCCTGCTTCCTGTGAACTTGCTAAACCAGCAGGGTACTCTTCCTACACTTCTCAAATTCCCTCTGCTTCATGCCAGCTTTGTAGACCTTTCCTAAATGAACCAGAGCGACTGAATTTCTCTCTAAATATAAATAAGCTGTGACATTTGTAAAGTCAAGGTTTCAGAAAAATGAGCTGCCTCAAAGCCAGCTACATGTCTGTGGTTGCTCTGGGGCAGGTTGGCTCCCCTCTGCCCATTCTTTTTGCATTAATATATTTGTGAGTGCCTGTTTACAACCAAATATCCGAATAGAACACTTAAACCTTTTAGTTTACTACACTGTGATTGTCATCTTATCCATAGCTATCACATTAATTAAGAGAAACCTTATTTAGATTTACTCTATCAAACATAAGTCACTACATTTCCTTCCTCAGTAATACCTGGTTCAAAATATTTTTGTCACTATATTAGTTTGGTTTCTGGGTTGTATAAAATAGCTTTCCCAAGTGACCTAAAAAAAAAAAAAAAGTTTTGAAGGTAAAATAATGGAACCATGGCATGGATACATTATGTGTACTTTTAAGATCAAATATAGATGACAAGTATTAGCCCACCAGCAGCCAGCCACTCCAATTAGCATCTCCTGTTTCAGCCTGGCTATATAGCTTGCCTTAAAATCCACAAAGTTCTCATTTTCAGAACAAAATTGTCTTCCAGAACACACATAGTTATGTGACAAATGATTTATTTTTTACTTATTTATCAAGAAAAATGTTCTAAATATAGAGCTATTCTTATTAGCGATAATCTAAGAAGTAGAAAAACAGCATGCAGTCTTTTCTTTTTCCATATTTGCAGTGTCACTAAAGAGGCTAAGCTTATTTTGATTTGTAAACAATAAAATTTAATATGGAAATGTCTTAAGACCACGTACATAGCTCTAATTATTTTTAGTTGCCATTCACAATAATATTTTGGAATAGGCTTCTTAATTGACAATGTTTATTTCCTTGACACTACAGCTCTCCAGATAAGGTATAATCATTTAATTTTCTTTATAATATGTTCTCATGATGGCTCCTGCTTTTTTAGTGTGACCTCCAGCAATTCTGCCACGTAATTATGTAGGATTTGGGGCAGGATTAATATATTATCATTGACTATTTTGGACTATATGTAATCTCATTCATTTCTTCAAAATTCTAACATTCCTTTGGACAGTTATCTTTAAATCTCTCTCCTTGTATGAGCTCCTTGGCTAATATTGGTCCCTCTCTTCCAGAATGTATTAACTGGGAAATATGAATAACATTCACTCTTTGTACGGAGGCAATGGATCAAGAGCCAAACTGTGATTTCCCTACCCTCCTTCTGCTCTCCTTCTAAGAAGCACACGGTGCTCAGGATTATTTTGGCATTGGTGGCAGAAGCATCGTTTGCTAAGGACAGGAATGTTCTCTCCACCTCCTTACCTTAAGAAAACTTGCTTCTCCCTGATGGTATCACTTTTCTCAAAATATCCCAGTGTCTCCAAACAGGAGATGAAGCCGGCAGGCTCCCGATCTTCCCCCAGAACTCTTTCTGATGGGGCCGATTTCACCTTCACTCAAACCCTCTGCTCTGGGCATTGGAACCCCGCTATAGCAGCTTCCAACTGCACTAATGATTTTTGGCCCTGACTCAAAGGTTTTTCTTCTGAACCATCATTATCTTGGATAATTTTAAATTCAATGAAAATCACCCAATCGACCCTTGATTCACATTTTGCTGATTTCCTCTAATCCAACAACTTTTATTACTATGCTAATAACCCACCCACTCCCATGACTGCTCAGAGGAGCTTAGTTCCTGGATCGACTTCACCTCTGACATTTTACAGTAGACAATCTCACTCCCTGAAGGGGAAAAAAATCATCCTTCCAATCTTCCCCTCCCACCCTCATCCCCAAGAAGCCTCCAGTCCAGCCACCCTCCTGCTCTCCCCATCCATCAGCCCCACAAGGCTTGCCCTCTCTAGCATGAGCCTTGCACTTGCTGGTCACTACCAGTCTCTCTGTGTGTGGGCATGGACCCACCTATCTGTTTTCTTTCTTTCGGTTCCTATTGCACTGGCTCTACTAAGGACTATCTGACTGTGTACTGATGGGCAAACAATGGGTCTGTGTAATTCCTAACTGCAGCTATGTACTGATTCTCCTACGTCGGATATTCATGGCCAAGCCTCTGCCAAGCCTCTTCAACGACACCTAAAACATCTAATAATTATTCTAGCTGCCACCTATGGGTAGCAGCAAAGCACAATGCCAAGTATTACACCGGGATAAAATATACTGTACCAATAACCATCACAACCCCTTGAGCAGTTACTTAACCTCTCCGTGCCCCATCTCTTCACTTGTAAAATGAAACAGCATTACTGTCTCCACCAGATTGTCATGGGTATCGAATGAGATAAGGTAGTATCTGGAAATCACCATGTGGGTTATAGTCCTCAATAAAGGTGAGCTCTAGTAACAGAATGATGATGGCAATGATGAAGATGGTTGTCCTGTACACCTACAATTATCCCAATTTCACAGCTAAGATTACTGAGGACGCAATATCACATAGCTAGTAAATGGTCATAGGAAGTTTAAATGCAGGTCTCACTGCTTCCAAAATACATGGTTTTTCAAATGCTACTTCCACACCATCCTCCTCAACCTCCTGCTACTTCACAGAGGAGGAGCCAGCCCATCAGATACCCTCAGGTTTGTAACAAGGACTAGAGGGCTCAGCTGACAGGCGCACTGGACATAAGAAATCCATAAAGAGTTCCAAGGACATTCAAAATGAAAGATTCATAATTTCATTTTATTTAAATGCACCACTTCTAGTGTGTTTTGTTAACTCATTCTGAGATATTCTTTTCTATGGTCACTACCTTCCATAACAACGTAACTGCCTCGTCAAGAAAAGAATCTTCATGAAATGTCACCATACAAGTTTTAAGTGAAAGAAATATTTGAATTACCTGTTTAAACTGAGTGGTGATGATCTTTTATTTTCAACAGCAAACGTTAAATTAGTGTCAAGTTATTTAATATTGTTTCTTAAAAAAATGTAATGTTCCTATAAATATCGCTTGAAATTTAAATAAAGAGGGTTTTGGTTTTTTTTTTTTAATAGCATGAAAATTGACCTACTGCAGAACATACTTTTCCACCTGCCCAGTCTTAAGTGCTTCCCATTTGGGTAACAGCATCTGGATCTGTCTTTAGAATCGGGACCACCACTTCCCCAGGCTTTGACCATATGGTCAGGGTGGAGGTAATAATGTTGATTGGCTCCTGAGATGGGCACATCCTGGCCAAGGCCTAACCAATAAGAAGCCCACATTCCGCTGGCTCATTGGCTGACCCCAAGGGAGGCATATGGTCTCACGCTGTGGCAGGGAGATCCCTAATCCTAGGACTTTTGTTCACACTATTAGGAAAGAAAAGCTCTTTTCCCACAGGAATTATTAAGGCTGATAAGAGATAAGAGATGACCATCTCCATTACCAAGTGGGGAAAGTGTCCTAAGAATGGAGCCCGAAACAGGAAAGCAGAAATGAGTTTCTTCCTGTCATTTGATCACCTGGATCCAGCTGTGACTGGGGCCAAGCCCCTGGAGCTTTTCCATTACACATGCCAATAAATTCCTTTTTGTTTGTTTAGGCCAGTTTACGCTGGACTTCTGCCATTTCCAACCAAAAATATCCCAATGCAACTTATTTGTGCCAAGTAGCTAAGATAATTCACTGAAATAAAATAAAAGCCTGGTTGATTTTTCCAGGTTCGTAAAAGCAGCCAAATGTCATCACATTAAATTTACATCTATTTTGTTTTGCATATTACAGCACTGTGATTTAATTTCGAAGAGACAGAGGCAGAGAGAAAAAGAAAGGCTCACTCCCTGATACGCATGAGTCTGTGTTATGGTGGTTAAATTTCTATACAAGCATACTTCAGAGATACTGTAGGCTAGGTTCCAGACCCCGGCCATAACATCAATATCACAGTAAAGTGAGTCACATGAAGTTTTTGGTTTCCCAGTGCATATAAAAGCTTTGTTTACACTGTACCATAGTTTATTAAGTGTATAATAACGTTGTCTACAAAAACAATGTAGATTCCTTAATTAAAAACTACATTATTGCTAAAAAATGCTAACAATCCTCTGTGCTTTCAGCACGTCATAATCACTGATCACCGATGTTATGTTATGATCATCATAACAACTGTAACAATGAAGAAGTTTGAAGTATTGTGAAAATCACCAAAACATGCCACAGACATGAAGTGAGCAAATGCTATTGGGAAAATGGCACCAGGAGACTTGACTTGCCTGATGCAGGGGTGACACAAAGCTTCAATTTGTGAAAAATGTGTTATCTGCAAAGCGTAGAAGTGGAGCGCCATAAAAGGAGGATATGCCCGTACATCTTCACCCCTGCCACCCGCCTCATCTCAAATTTCTAAGGTTAACATTCTAAGTTGCTGAGCCTCCCCACCTATTCTGGGATCCACTCCTCGCAGGTGACCCCTCCCCAAACTACCCTCTGTGCTTCTTACTCCACTGGTTCCTACCCTCAAGTCCACAGATGTGTAAAAAATAAACAAAAAAGGCAAAACAAATTTCCATACACAAAATCATCCATACACACAACAGGGCAGAAGAAATAAAAGAAATGAAGAAATGCAAGAAAATCATGTAAAATGTTAATGGTGGCTATCTCTGGTGGGAGATACTAGCCAATTTTTTTCTTTAAAAATTTTTTCTCCAAAATTTCTAGGTATTCCTTTTTTAACAGAAATATATTCTTGAGGACAGCCCTGGTGGTGCAGCGGTTTAGCACTGCCTGCAGCCCAGGGCGTGATCCTGGGGACCCTGGATCAAGTCCCATGTCAGGCTCTTTGCATGGTGCCTGCTTCTCTCTCTGCCTGTGTCTCTGCCTGTCTCTGTGTGTGTGTGTGTCTCTATGAATAAATAAATAAAGTCTTTAACAAAAAAAAAAAAAAAAGAAATATATTCTTGAAAATATGCTACTTTTTTTGGTAACTTTTTTTTACAAGTTTTTACTGAAATTCCAGTTAGTGACCATACAGCGTAATGTTAGTCTCAGGTGTACCATACAATGATTCAACATGGCCATCCAACAGCTTCTCCAACCTGCTAGCGTCCCTCCCTCCCTTGATGGCAAACATGGTAAATGCGAGGCCATGCACCGCTTCCACTCTGACTCAACTACTCCTCACAACACTTGCTGGAAACCACCATCCCCTAAGTGACCAGTGTCGGCATCGCACCCCGCCAGTGGCTTCCCTTCCCCTTTTAGCCCATCTGACCTCTTTGGATTGTCGGCCACCCCTCCTGTTGGCTCAGGTTCAAAACCACAGCGTCATCCTTCCTTCCCCATTCTGTCATTCAGCAAATCTTAATCATATTCCAAGCGGACTCTGAACACGTCCGCTCTTCTCCTTCCCACTACTGCTGTCTGCAGTCTGCCCCGCTCGTGGCCTCAGCCCCTGCCCTTCCTGGGCCTCACCCTTCCCCAATCTCACACACTGCACTGCTTTGGGAACGGTCACCTTAAAGCTCAAACATAATCGTTGCATTCTCCTGCCTTGAAATTCCTAATGGCTCTAAATGTGTACAATATCCAGTGGAATTACTGGCCCGGCACCACAGGCCCTTCACAAGCCAGCTCCAGCCCCTGGGCCTCATCCTTCATCTCTGCTGAGCATGCCCCACGGGCTCCAGAACAAACTGACAGGCTCCTAGAAGAGCTGAGGCTCACCTGCACCCCTGTGCCTCTGGTCATGCTCTTTCCTCTGCTCTGGGCTTCCATTCTTCCCTTCTCTGCACAAACTCTTATTCATCCCTCAAGACCCAAACCGGCATTAAATTCTGACTATTTTGATAATTAGAACTTATCACACTGTATTTTAGACCCCAGTAGATACTAACCTACTTAAGGCCAGAGGTATCATTTTCTCTGTTATTATAATCTGGCTTCCTGCCTATAGAAAATTGGCCAAAAAAAAAAAACACAAAGAGGAGAGAGATACTAAAAATCACATATCTCCCCTAGAGAATGGATTTTGTGTTACATTTAGAGAGTGATTATATTATTTGTTTCTTCCAAAATTTACCAGAATTCACCCCACAAAAGACTTACGTTGCCTGTATAATATGGTGATCACCCTTTGTGAAGTTCTGTACTCAGCACCCATTATGTGATTTTGGCCACTTTTTTTGGTTTGGGATCAGTCTCTCTAGGTTAAAAAAGAAATTTTTAAATCTTCAAAATAAAAAGTTTCAATTGTCTTAATTTCTTAGCTCCCTATTCACTCATAGTCAAGATTTATAGATCTACACCTTCTACTTCACATAAAAAAAGAACATGTTTGAATATACCTTTTGTGCAAGAAAAAATAATACTATAATTAATATTCTTTAACTTTTTCTAGTTTACTACATTTATTTCTAAAAGGGTCAATTATTAAATAAAACTATGTCTTCGTAATACATACAATGAGGTATATATAGTCACAAATAAATTGAAATCTGGAGAATTCAGGATTTCAAAAAGTAATTAAATGGCATCTTACATTGTGGAATAGTTAATTTCATTGACCAAGGCATCACTCAATTTTATTAGAAATGTCCATGCTTCGGGACACCTGGGTGGCTCAGTGGTTGAGCATCTGCCTCCGGGTCAAGTGGTGATCCTGGGGTCCCAGGATCGAATCCTACATCTGGCTCCCCTCAAAGGGCCTGCTTCTCCCTCTGCCTGTGTCTCTGCCTCTCTCTGTGTGTCTCTCATGAATAAATAAATAAAACCTTTAAAAAAGAAAAAAGAAATGTCCATGCCTCTAAAAGAAAGAAGTCAAGACATCAATCTCTCCTTGAATAGAAACAATGGGATTCATTCAGCAACTGTTCATTAAATACCACGTTCAAAACACAGTATTAATAAATAACTATGAGAGACACTGAGATGAGTAAGACATTTCACTTCCTTCACTACCCAAGAGGGACAAGAAGATAAATAACTAATAAAAGCTCAATATGATGTGTCATAAGAAAGGTTCAAAACGCTATGAAAGTTCAAAAGAAAAAGACATTCTATCCAATTAAGAGCTCCAAGAAATTCTTCTTGCAAAGAACAAGGTATAAGCCCTGAAGAATTGATAGCAATTTTTACAAACAGAATTGAGAAAAATGCCATTCCAGGCAGAGGGAACAGCAACAACAGAGACAGAACATGGGAGGTCAGTGTGAGCCCCTCAGTGGTCTCATGGTGCAGGACTTCAGTTCATTTCTTGTCCTCGGCCTTGCTCACGCTGATTGCAGTGCTTCCCTCCACCTCATGCACAATCTGTCAAATACAGACTAAAAGCATAAATGGCCTTCTTTTTCCCAGAGGATTCTGGGCTCAGTCCAACAGGCAATGGAGAATAATTGCAAGTTTTTGAGCAGAGGTCGTACCAGGGCAGGGGAATGCTTGAGGAAATGAATCTGGCAACAATGTACAGAAATGGAAGGGAGAAACGCCTGGGGGTTTCAGTGGCTGAGCATCTGCCTTCGGCTCAAGGCCTGATCCTGCGGTCCTGGGATCAAGTCCCACACCCGGCTCCCTGCAGGGAGCCTGCTTCTCCCTCTGCCTGTGTCTCTGCCTCTCTCTTTGTGTGTCTCTCATAAATAAATGAAAGAAAGAAAGAAAGAAAGAAAGAAAGAAAGAAAGAAAGAAAGAAAGAAGAAAAAGAAAGAAAGATGGAAAGGGAGAGGCTGATGGAGACCCAGACACTGCAATGAGAGAAATAAGGTAAGGATGCTGAACTAGTTGTTGCTACATGTCTTGATAATAAACTCAAATACTACAACCAGAAGTTTGAACAATGTATATTGCTTCTTGGGTACCTAAAATCCCATAGAAAATATTTACTTAACTCTTGGGAAAACTTACAGTACATTCTAATCTTCTCTGAATTCCTCTTTTATTAATAATAATAATTATTATTAATAAAAATAATAAATCTGTTTTTGACATTTGACTACTGACAGCTTTCAAGTCCCACCACCCTTGCTTCTGCCTCACTTCAGTGCAAGCTAAGAATGCTGGGGAAGTCCTTCCTTTGTGCTGGTGGGGACGATAAAACCATGCAAACCTCTCCCCATGCACAGGAGCCCTCAACCAGGCCCACTCAGTATGAAATCTTTGGACCCTCCTTAGCGTGTGTGTGTGTGTGTGTGTGTGTGGTAACATCAGTATTAACATCCAAACCGACTATGGGTGGGTAGGGCAGGGGTCCATCCACTCTCCATGGAGTAACCACAAACTCTTAGTGAACTACTACAATGTCCTTACTGTCCTAGTTTAAGGGTAGAAAGATGCAGAGAAGGGGCAGGACTGAACTACTGGAAGGGCTCCTGAGTTCCAGAAACATCTTGGGAGATGGATGCCCCTTGATTAAATGTCCTGTGATGTAAATATCAACTCAATATTGACAATGTTGGATGGTCATATACATTCACTCAAATATCTAATCATCGACTTTAAGACAATTCAGTGCGTGTTTGGCCCGTGCTCGCTCCAGCCTCTCCCGGCTGGCTAAGCTGACACATAGTCAGAGGAGCTGTGTGCTCAATTAATTCTCCCACATCCATTTGCTTTCACTTAGAAGAAATCTTAGCCTAAGTTGGGAAGAAAGCACAAGTAAATGTTTCCCTTGCTTAAGGTTCTGAATTACAGTGCAAATGAAAGGCAGAATAAATAATAAAGCAGTGATATTCTTCAAACAGCACTTGAGTTATGGACTAGATGATAATCCTGATTTTTGCATAATATAGCATGTATTCCCATATCTTTTCAGGTATACCTACATATACCAAAAGGTCATGATCATGAAAAACAGTGTCTTCCTCAAAAAGAGTTTAGAAAATCATAATATTAACTACTTACGCATCTTTAGCTGCTCCTGCAGGGCCTGGAGAAGGAAAAAAGGTTTGCATTATTGTGATAGAAGTAATACAAAAATGTGAAGCCCAATATCCATCTAAAATAATGTTCTAGAAGAAACAAATTGAAAATATGCATTTTAAAAAGATCATTTCAAAAGAAAAAAAGAGTAGGAAAAAATCATTACATTCAAATCTTAAGTTTTGAATTTATTCTGCCCATTTTTAACAATTCCCATAAGTTATAAGGTATCGGCTCTGGAAGGGATTTTACAGATCACCTAATCCAATCCCTTTGTTTTACAGACAAACTGACCAAGATGGGAAATACATACATTTTAAGTCACACACCTCCTATACCAGTGTCCACATGGCCTTGTTCTAAGTCATACTGAGCACTAAGTCACAACGTAAAATTACAAGACAAAACGGAGGTGATATCCTCAGAAAATTAGAAGTCTTAGGATACCAGCCTAGCTCCAAAGGGAGTCACATGCATTTCTAACTCTGTTCCTATTTGCTACTGAACTCCATCCCCATCTCTGCTTCCCACCCACAGACCAAAAACAACCCATCTCTTTCAGACTCCATTCCTATCACTCATCACAGATTCTCGGTCACAACATGCTCCATCCCATGTTCGCACTCCCTCCTCCAACTGTCCTCATCTGAGCCACACAGAACTCGGTTCCAACTTGCCCAGGTACATAACATTAAGTGTCTTTTACTCTCTTAAAACCTCACTTCCCTCTTTGTGTCAAATGAGGATAGTTAAGAGTATCTTTCTCGAAAGTTAATATACAACAGAGAGAATAAATAGAACCACTGCTAAGAGAGTGGGGAGGACACTGAGGATGTGGGGCTCATGCACATCTTCTGTCCCAAATTCTCAGAATTTTTTTGCTGAACTCAGCTAAAAAGCTAAGGTGTCGACACTTATGTCATAATAGACATAAGCAGACTTTCTAACATCAGTGCTAGCAGTCAATCACACATAGTTTAACGTAACTGTACTTAAACCATGACCAATCTTTTATGCAAGTCTTCTCTTTCCTCTTTAAAAACTCTAACCTCCTTTGTCTCTCCAGAGCATGTTTTCAATTTTGGTCAAATCCTCTGTCTCCTCAATTGCAATCCCTAAGACCCCAAATAAATGCACATATTCAATTCTGCAGCTTGCAGTTTTGTCTTTTGTTATTTGACATTACTGTGAAGACTTTTTAAAAAAATGCATGTCAACACCTAACACAAACTGACACATAAAAACAGCTCAATAAGTTATTATTATTAGCAGTCAATTTAATGAAAAATTAATACCTCAATTTCCATATGGGAATTAAAATAACCTCTGTCCAAGCTACACAGATGTGAAAATAAAGAAAGATGTGCTACAAAGTAAGCAAATAAGCCTGCAGGAAAGGCTAGTGCCAAAACTGCAAAGACTATACCCTGGTGATATTAATTTAAGATCTGTAGTACTGCAAATTCACATCAAAGGATAAAGATAATCAAGACTATGTCTCAAACAAATTCCTCAAGGCTCTGACCAAACCTCAACTTTGTAACAAACCTTGTTCCTTTCTTTAGGGAAGACTAACATTTCTATGTCACAACTATCATTAAAATTATATAAATAAAAACTTCTTTGGGGCGCCTGGGTGGTGTAGGCAGTTGAGTGTCTGACTCGTGGTTTCAGTTTTCAGCTCAGGTCATGATCTTGGGGTTCTGGGATCAAGCCCCGAGTTGGGCCCTGCACCCAGTATAGAGTCTGCTTGAGATTCTCTCTTCTTCCCCCTCTGCCCCTCATGGTCAGGCCGTCTCTGTCTGTCTCTCTCTCTCTCTTTAAATAAATTTTAAAAATCATTAAATAAATAAATAAATAACTGCTTTGGAATCAGAGATAATAAAACCAAAAAATAAAAAAAGCTAAAATTAAAAAAAAAACATCTTAACATAAGAACAGAGGGCTGTTTTGTTAGGAAAAAATAAGCAAAGGATTAATGTTACCAAAAACCCATGCAGATGAATGCTTTATTCCAAGGTCAAAACAAGCATCAGAACCTGGAACAAAGTCTAGAAAGAAGGTAATATCCTGATTTTTGTATTTTCACATTCATGCAAAAGTACAGAGAATGTTTTGGGGTTTTGTTGTGGGCCGGGGACAGGAGAGCCAGAGGCGTCAGAAACTTTGATTCTGTAAGGTTTTACACAGGGAAGAGAGCAGAGGTTGTAATGAGACCCGTGAGTCCTCAGCAGAGCTGAAGGGCCACCTAACACGGTCCACAGGGTGAACAGAGGGCACAGAAGCCACCCCCCAACCCCCACCCGACCCCCCCCCCCCCCACACACACACACACACACACACACACGGCTCTGGGAGGGCCCCAGAGTGGTAGGGAAAGAGCAGGGGGAGGGGGGTGTGCAAACACCGACACCAAGTCCCTGCTCAGATCATTCATCCAAAGGTCAGGAAATCGCTGCTTCAGTTTCTAGTACTGGGCAGATAGAGGCACCGGAGAAGACAAGGCAGTAACATGTGCATTAACTTGTTTCAAAACAGCAACACGCAGTGTAAGGAGCAGGAGCACCGATTTTAATCAGCCACCAGGAACCCTCCATTCACCGCCCCCAACTGCCCTGGGCTCCAGGCACCCTCACAGCGGCTTCCTGGCAGGGATCAGCTCCTCGCATCCCAGTAGGCCCCAGGCAGATGCCTGGTCACTTCCAAATGGAAGTCAGCACACCATTTCTTCTGTTCCCAAATGTCCCTCATTGAAAGGGGACTATCTATTTCATAAGCGCAGGGGTGCGGTGGGCAAAAATGTCAGAAACGCCACATCCAATATACACGTGATTGTAATATGTGCTCCTTTTTTTATTTTAAGGGAAGAAAATGTGCATCTTAGAAGCAAGGTAGCATGGTATTAATGATAAGCTTACAACCAGGACAGGTAGAAGAAGACGCCCCAAAACACAACCTCTCAGAGTGGGAGAAAATGTGTCATTGTTGGAAACCCTCGGCATAACCATCAGGCATACAAAATGTAAAATATCTTTGTTTTCCAAAAATAAAAGATAATAAAATTAATAGAAATAGAAGAAAAATCATTATTACCCTCACTACAACCTTGTAATCACACTTCACCTATATATTGATTGTAATTAAGAAATCTCTACTCTAGAGAATTTATGCAAAAAAAAAAAACACTTTTATCTAGAACAATTCAGATAGTGGCAAAATCCCATTTGCCTGAAATTGTGTTTATGGTTCATGTGGTATATCCTTTGCTAAACAAATATTTACAATGGTATCTAATTCCTTCCAGGCCCCTGGGATAGACCATTGATTCCTGTTAGCACCACTTCATTTCCTGCCAAAATGACTCTTGACTGTTTAAACACAGCCTGATGCATTACTATAATGGCCTCAGAAGAAACAGAGATGGGGAAAAGGCAACAATGCTCATCATAGAATGAAAGCACCACAAAGTATGTAAGACTAAAGATTTGATGACTCTTTTCCAAAACTGTATAAAGGATGATAATTTTAAGTATCTTCCTAAAAAAGAGACGGGGCAAAGGTTTATTCTCAGAAAAGTATTATATGCAGTTTCAGTGACAAAAGAAATAATAATAATTATAAATGGTTAGGGGTCTGTAAGGAAGAACATTTCCTTCTGAAAGTAGGAAACAGTTAAACATTGTTGGTTGTTCAAAGCAGCACTTCACCAAGACTGTGTATATGTTCTACTTTACACCTTTCAAAAGATTTTAATATTTTGTTAATGAGTCTCAAAGTCAAAAGTCTCAGTCACTCAAAATTGCATGGCAAGGGGCGCTTGGGTAGTACAGTAGGTTACCGGTCTGACTCTTGGTTTCAGCTCAGGTTGTGGTCTCAGGGTCATGAGATCGAGCCCCACAGCAGCAGGCTCTGCACTTAAGACTCTCTCTGCCCCTCCTCCCACCCCCGTGTGCTCTCTCAATAAACAAATCTTTAAAAATAAAAAATGCATAGCAAACCCAATTTATTCAAGCATTCAAAAAACTTAACCTGATATTGTGGGGTCGAAGAAAGATATTTGGGCTTTGTCCCGTCTTTCTGGCACAAGACTTCTAAAACCTTTGGAATTTCCTGCATGATAAGGGTAATTGGAGCCTCTTCCATTCTAAAGAAGGGACTCTTAATGGGACCCAGGATAGCTTCAGGATGGGGACTGGTCATCAGAAAAGCCAAGCCTTGTTAGAAGCTTGGATCTTTTGGCCTCACCTCTGTCCCCAGGGAAGGAAGAGGAGCTGGGGATTGACTTACTCACCAATAGCCAATGATTCTATCAATCGCACCTCTGTAACGAACCCTCCATAAAAAAATACCCTGAAAAATGAGGCTCTGAGAGCTTCTCAGTTGGTGAGCACATCCTTGTGCCAGGAGGGTGGCATACCCCAACTGCACGGGGACAGAGATCCCATGCTCAGGACCCATGACTCCAGATAGCACTCTCTGCATCTCTCCATCTGGCTGTTTACTTGTATCTTTTATAATAAACTGGTAAATTTAAACCCATAAGCAAAATGCCTTCCTGAATTCTGAGCCATTCTAGCAAATTATCAAACTCAGAAAGGGAGCTGTGCGAATCCCCACTTTTGTTGCCAACTTGGATACAAGTCGGAGTAATCTAGGACCCGATACTTGGGACTGGAGTCAGAGGTGAGGGTATCTTGTGGAACCTTGCCCTTAAACTTGTAGCAACTAACACAGACTGCAGGCAGTTGGTGTCAGAAGTGAGCTGCATTGTAGGACTCCCAGTTGGTGTCAGAGAACTGGAAAATTGGATTGGGAAAAAAACCTCTCAGGTATTCTTCATGTTCTATAACAGGTTTTATAAAAATGGGGTGTCCTAAGAGGTCACTGAGGTTCTAAACCACCTCGAAGTGCTCTCTGAATCACACACCAAGACTGAACTGTACAGTACTTGCTACAGCAAATAATTATTTACACTCCTGGTATAGTTCATAAGCTATATTTCCTTATTTTCTAATTATATCCCATTCCCGAATAACTCCAGGAAAACCTTCTGCTTTAGTTTCATATGGCTGCTGTAACAAATCACCAAAGACTGGGTGGCTTAAAACAACAGAAATAAATACTCTCAGAGTTCTGGAGGCCAGATGCCTAAAATCAAGGTGTCAACAGATTCAAAATTCCACGCTGAGCATTCCTGCCTTGGCATTCTTCGGCCTGTGGCAAGGTGGTGCACACTCTGTCCTACCCATGTCCCCACATCACCTTCTCTCTTTTATAAGGACACTTATCATTGGACTTAGGGCCCACCCAAATTATCTCAAAATCCTTAATTACATCTGCAAAAATCATTTTTTCCAAGTATGATAACATTCACACATTCAAAGGATTAGGATGTGGACATCTTTTTAGAGACCATCATTGAACCCTCTATACCTTCTTAATCCTGTCCTCTCCCATCCCTTCAAAACCAAAAACTCTCTTTGGGGATTAAATTTAATGTAACATAACATACATCTCACAGACAGAAACAAAATGCTATTCCTTGTGAATAAAGCAAGCCAGCCCCAAGACACTGCATGGGTTCAGTAGTTTTAGGTAGATAGAACATCTTGGTTCCTACAGACAAATGTTCTTTTATAATCTAATCAGTCTTACAAGTTTAGAAGAGTGAGCTATACTGCCCATTATGTTTTCAGCGTTGTTCAGAGTCGTACATTTACCCTTTCGAGTTTCCTCCCACATGCCAAATTCTAATATAAAGAAAAGATCTATCTTTTTTAAAAAGAAAGGTCACATACATTTTTTCATTTGAAAAACTAGCCTATGGACACTTTTTTGCATCTCTGTCCTATTGCACTGTATAAAATTTATGGAATAGACTGGAAATATTCACAAGTAAATGAATTGCTAAGTTACGTTTTATATTGTATTTCTATCTTCCGACTGAGTGGTAATGATTTAAACACACGTACCAAAAAAATTAAAATTATTTACATGAAGAATTTCTAAAAAGCGCTGAAGATTTTTCATATCACTCAGTGTAAATGATCAGAAACATAAATGATTATGGCTCTTGTGAGAAATAATAAAAATATGCAGGAATGTCTTACTTTTTATTTGTTTTATAAAAGAAAAGAAAAGGCCCTCTGAGGCCTGTATAAACATAACTCCAGAAAAGATAAACAAAGCTGTCTTTAATTTTGACAGCTTGTGATGTCTCCTCTGACCCATAATAGTTCCAAAACTATGTCATAGTCTCAGTGTGGCCAAAAGAAGTAGAATAACAACTCTTAAGTTCATCCAAAGCAATGTTCTTTTTTCAAGAAGCCAATAAAAGAACAAGATTCGTAAATCATTTTTTCAATAAAGGAGAAAGAAAATTCAGGCCAATGTGTCCTAGAAATATAAAATTATGTTCATGAATATGGAAGCTCTTACAGAAAATCTCTTCATTTGCAGGTTGTTCTTGTTGAGTAGCTACACTTTGGGGAGCTAAAAATTAATAAATAAAGGCAGCCACGTAAGTACACACCTAAGGGAAGGCATTGACATCTGGCTGCTATATTATAATTTAAGCCACATCTATATGCGTGGTATGTGGCTTGTGACAGAACTGAATACGACTCACGCAGGTCACCTTCACACTCCTCCATGTGGCTGCAAGGTCAGGGCCAGGAACTGGGACTCCTGAACGTCTGAATCGGTCGCAGCACTGGTGTAAGCACCTGCACAGAGGCACTTCCGAATCTCCGTCACTCACCATCATCACTTCCAAAGAGGACCCTCCAAGAGCGTACTGATCACCTGCACCTTCCTACCTTCCCTTCAGAGGCAGCAGAACCTTTCAGTTGCCCAGGCATTAGTTTGGGTTCATTTTTATTTCTCTGTCCCATGCAGTCCATCCTGAGCCTGGCTGTCCCAGGGGTCTCAGACATCAACCACCTCCAGGCCCTTCTCACTGCCCCGACCCCAGACAGTCACTGCTGTATGCCCACTCTTTTCTTTTACACCAGACCCAAAAGTCGTTCTAATAAATAGCAGTGAGTACTTACAATATACGAGGCACTGTTCTACACCCTTTACTTATGTGAGCTCATTTTATCTTGGAGCAGGTTCTATTCTTACTCTCCCATTTTACAGTTGAGAAAATCAAGGTACAATTTAAGCAAGTTGCCCAAGGTCACGCAGCTGATAAATGACAAAAGTAGGATGTGAACTGGGGCCTTTGGGCATCGGAGCCTACCCTCAACTCTGAGGCTTAGCTTTCCTGTCTGTCCTCTTCGCTCTCTATTCTAAATGCTCTTCATTCCCAACACCCTATAACCAATGTGAGCTACCAAATCCAGTCAGGCCAGACCTACGGCCTTGAAATGCACAGAGCCCATTTCAGTCCCTGTGATTTCACACAGCACTAAGAATGCCCTCCCTTCCACTATCTGCTTATCCAAACATTATCTATTCTTCAGAATCAAATCAAGTGCCACTTCTTCCAAGCAGGCTACCCTGACTACTTTTGGTTTTATTTTATTCTCTCAATTGCTCTTATCAGCCACACAATTTAGGACTTAGTTCTGTATCTTGTTTCCCCAATATATTCATTCATTCAACAACAGCAAAAAATTTCTTTGAGAGCCAAAAATTCCATTGAGAGTTTGGATGCCAGTCTAGAGACTGAGAGTACAGCTGGGAACAAGCCGCAGGAGGCTCTCATGAGGCCTATATTTGGAGGAAGGGAACAGAAGAGGCAATAAATAAATAAACAAAATATCAGCTCTCCAGCAAAGTGTTTCAAACAGAGAGAAAACATGAGTGAGTTCAGCAGGTTTAGGGAATAGAAAGAAGGATGGTGGGGTTGGAGTCTAAGGGTGGTAGCAGGGAAATGCACAAGATGCAAGTGACTTCTTGAACGCTATCAACAAAATTTTATATTATTTCCTCCATCTGGCCTAGATTCATGCTAAGCACAGTGGCAACATCGCAGATCTACCAAAGCATTTATAGATGTAAAGTAAGGCTGGACCATACAGCTACATCAAAAGAAGAGAATGCAATTATCTAGCTAATTGAGGATGAAGAGAAAACTAATCTAAATAATTGGATCCAAAAGGATTGTATTAACTCCCCAGGTACACTGACAAAATAGGATAATTATTAAACTTCTCCTCTTCAGACTATTGTTATATAAATAGCAGAAGAACCATTACAGAAACATTCTGATAATAAACTGCCAGAGTTATGAACAGACAGTTGCCAGTTACGTATCTCTGGTAGAAAAACTACAACTAAAAAATTCAATCAACTCTCATGAGCAGAATACTTCTGAAATAAGTCCTCTGCTGCAAAGAATTTCTACAGCCTTAGCCTGCACTGAAACAGGCTATTGTAGATATTTGGAACCACCCAAACTTTTCAAGGGATTTTCTGGTTTACCTGAAAAGAGACTGTCTGGCTTATGTTACAGACTGGCTTACCCATCTGTATGTGCGGGTATACAGACGGCAACGTGTTTAGATCATTAGCTTAAACGCAGGGCTGCTCATTTCTCTGCCTAGTTAAAAAATATGTTCTAGGAAAAACAAGGGGACAGAGAATCTGATTGCTGAGAGAGGTGGGGCTAGAGAGCAGAGAGAAACAGAGCAAGAGCTCCCTGCCTTATGGAAAATGCAACACTTTTAAAATGGATTCTTTAATCCAGATGTTTCTCTACGGTTTAGGATCTAGACTCTAGACTATGCAGGAAAAATGTCCTGAATCTTCAGTGAACGTAAAATATAAGAAGTCCTCCCAATACAGTTCTAGGTTGGGGGAAATCAAATTCCTACACTGAGAGAGTGATCTTAGTAAAACATGAAAATGGAGAGAGCTCTCGTGCAATCAAAATGGTCCTCATGACCCCATCTGGACCGACAGCTCAACTCCTTCCCGAAGTTTCTCTGGTTAAACTATATTCTTCAACATCTCCTGGACACCTGGCTGATCAATGTACTCTCATCCTGTGCTCTGCTACCATTCTCCAACGGTCAAGCTTACCTAGACTATCAGCTTCTCAAGAGCATGGAAGTTTGAGTTCATCCAACCGTCCATTGCTGGCTGCCCAACCTTTGCCTCAAAAGTTCTTAGTCAAGTACAGTGCTCTGCGTGTAGCAGTGCAATGGATATAAACTTACAGTTAGAAATCTTTAGGACAACTCTAACTGGAATCATCCAGGGCCTGAGTGATCTAGGAACTGATTTCTTATGGCTGTTTGATCATTTTACCACATATCAGTTTCCCCACATATTAGACATACAGAATCAAGTTTACTCAAGCACACTACTAAATATCAATTTGTCATATTAACCAGTTTTTCTACACAAAAGCCAAGAAACGCAGTTGTTCAGGTAGCTCAGGGAAAGGGGATACAGTTATCTCATTTTACCTGAGTTACTTGGAGAATTAAACAGGGCTTATAACGGAGATTTCAGGTTTAAGGGTATTATTATAATGTACTAATTCACCCTTTGAAAGTAGATTTGCCATGTTCTTGTAGAAAAATGTTCAGGGAAAGCCATTTCACCTTCGATGTGGTAATATTCCACTACTCTGGAATAATTATAGTTTACACAGTGCTTTCACTCTGTAACTCAGAAAAGTGAAATGGAATGCAATGCAACCAGTACAGAGCCAAAGTGAAGCTTGAGCCTCACTCTCCAGGCTCCAAGTTTAGCACCTTTCTCACCTTTTCTCTGTATTTTTTTTGTTTATGTATCTATGGCTGGATGGATGGATGGACTGATAAATTGTTGAAAAGCTTAAATATAACTACTGGATTGTATGTATGTGGGACATTTCAGAAGTTGAGCATCGTAAGTACCTGGAGGACAGGGACAGCATCTATTTTTTTAGGATTATTTATTTATTTATTTATTTATTTATTTATTGGGGGGAGGAACGAGCAGAGGGAGAGGGGCAAGCAGACCCCACACTGAGCATGGAGCCTGATGTGGGGCTCAATCCCAGGACACTGAGATCATGACCTGAGTCGAAACCAAGAGTCAGATGCTTAACCAATTAAGCCACCCAGGCATCCCAGGGACACATCTATTTAATGCATTTATTTCATGCCACTTGGGTTCAAGACCACAAGTATGCAACTTGGTCCATAGGGTATCCAATGCAGATGTCAAAGTTCACGACTGAAAAGACATTCAAATATCTTTGCACTGAGGTTTATTTTTCTTCATCTTACATGTTTCATCCTGATGCACTTCCTTTCTGCAACTGAAGTCCTACCACCAGCTGATAGAAAATTTCTAAATAACAATGACCAAAACTCCAAAGCCAGCCAGCTGGACTCCAGCAAGGAAATGTTTAGAGAATGACTTCTCAAAAGACCAGGGCAGATCCATCAAAGAGGTGATGCAATAAGTCCCTCCTCATAATGTTTTCTCCTTAATGCTTTACAGTCTGCACTTGCTATCTTGCTCTTCCCTGAACCAAAAGTAATTTTTAGCAAAGAGCAAGCCAGAGGAGACAACATGCTCTTACACGCATTGCTCTTCATCAGCAAAACAGAAGCTACTCAACAAGAAGCTGTGCATTTCAAGTGTTTTTTTTTTTTTCTTTCAATATAACTATACTTTTATGTAATAAGGGATGTGTATCTCAGGGGAGAAAAAAGGTCAACCAAGTATCTGTAAGGAGAATCAGATTTTCCCATTTCCTCATATCACCATTTCCAAATGACCTTATCATCATCTGATTTATCAATGAAACCCCTCCCTCCTACCCCCAAATCTGACAAGCAGTTTGTTAATAAATAAAAATGTAAATGAACTAACCTAGCTCCACTGCAAAGAAAATGTTACAAATCTTTCTATGATTTTTTTAATGCGGATAATAGTTCTTAGCCCTTCTAAAGATGGGGTGCTCATGCGGTGGATTGCATGGGGCCCCAGTAGCTGGTAGACTGAGAGATACAATGCATGGCGCAGGATGTGGCCCTGATATTGTTCCAGGTTTCCATGCAGAGTTTTCTGGCCACTCTCAGAATCTTGTTTGCCCTTGTTGGCATAAGATGGTAACTAAGATAACGAACTTGTCTTGCTGGAGATGGAAAAGATATGTTCCCTGCCGGCTCCTTGCATATCACAAGGAGGAGAATTTAATTCAAGATTGTAAAGATTATCTGTAAGAGATCAACTTTCCAGTGAATTATTACCTGGGTTCATTCACAGCTCTAGGATGAGAACCCCACCACATTTCAGTATCTTCTCGGAAAACAGAGTATTCCATGTGTGGTTACGGACAAAAAGGAAAAAAACAATCCTGGCCAATTAACGGAGTAGATTTCCACATTTGATTCCACTAAGAAAATACCAAAATCAACATTAAAATAAATAAGCAAGTCAGACTTGAATTTTAGGCTCCATCTTCCCCAGAGGTCTGGGTGAAGGGAAGTGAAAGGCCCAAGGTCACAAAGTTATTGACAGGGCATCCACACCCGTCTGCTAGGAAATACTGCAGCATCAGACTGCTGTTTGCTGGTGGGGATAGGATGTGGCATCTGATATCTCTCATTTGCAGGAGATAAGAGTTCTTCATCCATAAGGATTCTAAAATAGGCCAGCAGGTATTACTCAAAACAGATCCAGATTCCTAAACCGGGAGACACTTGCTCGGTTAAGAAGGAAGGGCTGAGTTTTGGAATAAGTCACTTAACACAAAGCCTGGCTGACTGGGGAAACCTAGGAGATCTCGCCTGCCAATCAACAGAATGAAGTGATGTAAAAGAAGTTCAAATATATACATTTTTAATGAAAAATACATGAACAGATCACTGCTCCATCACACTCTCTAAAACATCCTTAATACTGCAGCTTCCGGAGAAATCCTGTGAGCAGCCCAGCGGCTCTCGGGCGTCAGGACAGCTCGGACGAACCTTCAGAGCCCCGCTTACAGTTCTTCCCACCCAACTCGCTTCCCCCCCAACCAGCAGCAGCAGCAGCAGCAGCAGCAGCAGCAGCGCGAGTCGTGAACTGCTCTGCTGCACTTTCCTGCGGCAGCGTCGGGTTCCGAGGGGCCGGCGCCAGGTCCGGGGGCCGCGCGAGGAGGGGAGGAGCGCCTGCCCGCCTCCCCCGCGGATCCGCGCGCCCGGGAGGGTCCCGGCTCCCCGCCGCAGGGCCCCCCCGCGGGATCGCCCCGCAGGCTCCCCTCGTCCAGTCGTGACCGCCCCCGCGGGGGGGGGGGGTGCCCCGCTTCGGTCGCCCCCAAAGCGAGCCGCGTGCCCGCCTCCCGGTCCCGAGCGCGCCCTCCCCCGGCCGGGCCCCCGCCGCGCCCCGCCCCGCCCCGCCGCCCCGAGCCCCCGGCGTCGCCCCCGCTCACCTCGGCCGGTCCCCGCGCTGGTGGCCGTAGAGTTACCGCAGCCCATCGCGCCGCTGGCCGGGCGAGCGCTCGGGAGCCGGCGGCCGCGGGCGCTGGGGGCGGAGACGGAGGCGGAGTGCGGCGCGCCCCGAGCCGGAGGCCGGCGGGGGGCGCCCGGGCCGGGGGGGGGGGTGGCCCGGGGCGCGGGGGGCGCGGGGCCGGGGGGCGCGAGGCAGCCCCTCCGCCGCCGAGGGGCGCGGCCAGGGCGAGGCGGGCGGGCGCGGGCGCGGGCGGGGACGGACACCGCGGGGCACCCCCTCCCCGGCCGCGGTCGGGGTCCCCGCCGGGCCCACCCGTCCCCCCGGCAACCGCGGCGCCCGCCAATCCCCGGCGTCCCCGGGCTCTCCGGCCGCGCATTGGGCGGCGCTAAGAGGGGGCGGGAGTTTAAAGTGGGCTTCGGGGCGCGGGCGAGGCGGGGGCGAGGCGGGGGCGGCGCCCACCCGCCCCCCTGCCCCCGGCCCCTCCCCCCCCGCCCCCCCGCCTCAGGGCGCGGGCGGGAGGGGCCGCGGCAGACTCGCCCATCCTGAAAGGTACTCGGGTCTGGAGCCGACCCCAAAGCCATCTCTGCTTTCGCAGGAAGCTACGGCGCCTCTGATCCCCAGGGATCCCCTCGGGCTGGCCGGGAGCCGAGTCTCCCTGAGGTTGGCCGACCCGCCCGCTCCACGGTAGCTGCACCCGCCGCAGTCCCGACGCCTGCCCGACCTCGTGGCACCACGGAGCTGCGAACTCACCGGGACCCTGTAACCTAACATTCGGGCCAGTGTCACTGGAGTCACACTGGCCGAGCTACAATCCCTGCTCTGCCCTTAGCAATTGTGAGACCTCAGCAAAGTTACTTACCCCATTGGTGTATCCGTTGTTTTACCTGTGAGTAGCAGTAATAAGTCAGGTCCGTGTAAAGCACCTAACACAGAGCCTGATCCTAAATAAATGCCAGCTATTCCTGTTCTTAAGTCCGTTGGAATCGAATACAAATTCCCTGCAGGGAAGGACTATCTGATTTATCCTCGAGTCCTCCTGCCTCCGAGTACAGGCTCTCCGGGTGTGTTGAGGGCAGCCCGGGTGGCTCAGCGGTTTAGCGCCGGCCGCAGCCCAGGGCCTGAACCCGGAGACCCGGATCGTCCCACGTCGGGCCCCCCTGCGCGGAGCCCGCTTCTCCCTCTGCCTGTGTCTCTGTGCGTGTGTGTCTCTCATGAATAAATAAATAAAATCTTTTTTAAAAAGTGAGTGTTTTGTGAGATGAATTCAAGCCAGGAATTAAATCTCCATTTTAAATCCACTTAATATTTATAGAGAACCTAGATTGTGCCAAGTCCTCTGTTAAAATTCGGTTCCAGTGATACAAACATGTAGGAGACAAGCTAATCAGGCAGACAGATCATAAACAAATTAATTACAACATAGTGGGGATAGTGACAGAGGAATACAGGGTGCTATGGGAGCCCAGAGGATGCTGGGGTTCCTGGTTAAAAGAATTTTCTAAAACAAAACCGTTGTATTTAGTGACAACGTTGACCTAGAACCGAGGTCCTGGCAGACTGTTGAACATGACCTTTGAGGCAGTGGTGAGCATGGAGTGATCTTCTCATTCAGGGTACACCATCCCTCATTTGAAAATATGCCTGGGCATTTCCTGAGATGGTAACTATTCTTGGGCAAATAAGGGTGCTTCTGAGCTGTCTGACTTCTAGAAACACTGTTTCTCCAGTTTGGCCTCCAGCATCTTTGTTCAGTGACTCCTTACAAATCCAGAACTGGTTGGAATAGCACGAGTCGAGGACTATCAGACAGCCAAAGGAAATACCCTTGCTTATTTCTGTGCTGACGCTGGACTCCAGCCCTAAGACACTTGCAAGAAAGAGAAAAACAGACCTGGACATCCAGTCAGTGGCCTGACACTGCAAGGCCTTTGTATTCTTCTGTTAAACACAGTTGCACAGAACAAATATCAGACAAGGCCACCCTCTAACTCTGAGGAAGTGAAACCAAAAATAAGACCACTCAGTAATCCTGCCTGAGTATGACAAAAACAGGGTCACTGGCAAACTAGAAACACAGCCTCACTCAATCCTGCCTAACATGAATGATCTCCTGCTTTCCTACCACTGACACTTTCGGCCCCATTCCAGACTTCCTGCCTCATAGGTGAAATTTATCAAGAATATCCCATCATAGAATTGTCCCTGCTTCCTGACAACATCCAATCCAGAAAACAAAAGTCCTGCTTTCTTAAACCCCAACTGTAACCAACTAACTTGAACCCACATCCTAAAGAATCTTTTCTAACACCCCATTTTATTGAGATGTCTCATGGTTCCCTGTGGTGTGCATTCTCTTTCACTTCAATAGCAACAAACCCAACTTGTCTAACTACCAGGGTATTCCTGGTGGTCTTTGGTTGGAAGACCTTGACCCTTGTAAATGATAGGTGCTCTGCCTTATAAGGTTATAGAGTGTGTTATCTATTCAGCCTTTCAACAAACACTGAATGTTTCCTTTGTGCTAACCACTTTTCTAAATGTTTGAGATATAGCAGGAAACAAGGCACAGAGGAAAAATGTAGTGGGAGGAGACAGATCAAAGTCAAATAAAAGATAATTTTAGATACTCTAAGTATGATGGAAACAAAATAAAGCGGAGGACTGTAAGAGGTGCCTAGGGGTAGAGGGAGAGGTGCTATTTGAGGTAGGATCATCAAGGAACACCCCTCCAAAGAATGGATATTTTAGCGGAGGTGTGACTGATGTAAAGAAATCAAATATGTGAAGGCCAAGCAAAGAGCATCCCAGGCAGAGGATATGGTGAGTGCAAGAGCCCTGAGGCAGAAACATGCTTGAGTATGTTTCATACACAGAAAAAGAAAAGGCCAGGATGACAGGGCCAGAGCAAAGATGGAGAGGGGTATTTGGGGAGATAAACCAAATCACAGTGGATATGATGGGCTTTGTAAGGAGTTAAAAAAAATTTTTTTTAAGATTTTCTTCTTTTAGTTACTTATTCATGAAAGACACACAGAGAGGCGGAGACACAGGCAAAGGGAGAAGCAGGCTCCCTGTGGGGAGCCAGATGTGGGACTTGATCCCAGGATCCCAGGATCACGACCTGAGCCAAAGGCAGAGGCTCAATCACTGAGCCCCCCAAGGGCCCCAGGAGTTAAAATGTTACTCAAAGGGCAATGCAAACTCATTTGATGAGACAATGTACACAAAGTTCCACATAAAGTGTCAGACACAGTAAGTGCCCCATAGATGTCAGTCCTGTCTCTAATGTGGAGTGAAAGAATAAGTCTAGCATCTCCTTTTTCCTTTTTAGGAATCTATTTTATTTTTATAAACCGCAGTTAATTGGATTTGGATGTTTTCAAAAACAATGAGTCAAAAGAAAATCATTAATGCATGTCTCATTTCCTGAAGGGTCAGTTTGGCTTCTTTCTCTGTGCCAGTTAAATCACACTATTGAGCTGTTATTTTTATTCTTCAAACATGAACTGACATGGTGTGAGGCAAGGAAAAGAAAGCAAGATGTAGGAGAACATGGAGCTAAATAAGTCTCAGTTTTCATAGTTTTTCTTCCATAAAGGGTCCCCTGAAAAAAGTTTGCCAGCCAAGTTTTATCTTTGTTTTTCTTCCTTTTCCCTGTTGACATGTTGCAAGATGGCTGCCTCAGCCCTGAGTAGCTCATCCACAAACAACAGAACTCGGCAACAAATGGGGTTTTCCCCACTTTGGGTCCCTGGTAAAAGCTGAGAGGCTTTGGGAACACTTCGTCTCCCATTGCTTTGCCCAGGATTTAGATCAGAGGACTCCTCCTGATCCAACCATTGGGAAGGTAAATAGGATAGCTGTAACTGGCTCTGGTAAGTTCCTGGGTCATGACAGGGAATGCAGGATAGACACCTGAACAAAACTGGGGCCCTGCCAGCAAGGAAACGGGGGTAATCAATAGCTATTTAACCAGATAATCATAGTCATAGCACATATGTGCCCCTTTGTACTCTCTCTTCCGAATTAGTTCTCTTCTGGATTAGGCTTTCTACTTCCATGGAGATGGGCACAGACCTGTGATTAGTTTGGGCCAATGAAATGTGAACAAAAGTGAAATATGACTCAGAGGCTCTGTGAGTTCTGGTCTGCTGGGCGTCAGGAGGGAGGCATACAAGAGATTCGTTACAGAGGCACCTGGGGGGCTCAGTGGTTGAGCATCTGCCTTCGGCTCTGGTCCTGACCCCCAGGGTCCTGGGATCGAGTCCCACATCAGGCTCCTGCAGGGAGCCCGCTTCTCCCTCTGCCTGTGTCTCTGCCTCTCTCTGTGTCTTCTTATGAATAAATAAAATCTTTTTTTTTTTTTTTTTTTTTTTTTAAAGAGATGTGTTATGGGTACTGCCTGAAAGATCCAGGGCAGCAGGAGCAGGAGGAGGGAGGGAAAGCCTCCAGGCTGCCTTGCAGGTCTGACGCCCATGGGAAAAATGTGAAGGGGGATATAGAAAGAGGACCAGATAGGAAGAGGCTCAGGCTATAAAGCCGCTCTGAAAAAGTCTTGGCCTGGGCCAAAGAGAACTTTAAATGCAGATTGCTTGTGGGGTAGCCCCTTGTTGGGCAGAGATGGCCAGGCCCTAGTCACGCGGCTGGGCTGTGAGCTGCCCACAGAGAGCTCAGCCTCAGCTGGAACACAGCCACAGTCCCAAAGGTGCCAACAGCTGGGGGCTGTCAGCCAATTCCACTCCTCACAGCAGGTTCTCTGGAAAGGAGATCTGAGGGGTGCATCGCCAAGCCCTCTGCACAAGAAGCTCTTGGCAGAAAGTTCTAGATTCTCCAGTTTCAAGGACCCTGGAAGCACGTGTGGAAGAGCTGCATCTTTCATCAGCCTGGATCCCTCAGTCACTGTATCAGGCAGGTCCCCACCCACACTCACACCAACACCCACACCCACACTGGACTCAAAGCATGAGCAAAAAAGAAACTTTGGTTGTGTTTAAGCTACTAAGATGTTAGGCTGTGTCATCATAACACACCATAACACATCAAAGCAGAGCACAGAGTTTCATAATGGATCATAACACAGAGTTGTGTTACGAGAGTACTGGGAAACACACCTGTATCTCCTACAATAGACATTTTTAATGTTAATTTAATTTTAAACACCATAAAATTGATCACAGTATTTACTTTTTATCTCTTTTATATCTATGATTTTTATCTCTTTTATATCTGTGATTGTGTCCCCTCCTGCCTTCCTGAGTAGTTTAAAGGCAGTTATCCATGTTAACGTGTTTAGCATTTGATTTAAGGACATTTATTTGCACATTCTCTTTCTTGATTAGCTTTGCTCTAGATTTGCCCAACGTACTGGAGTTTTCAGAATCCTCTTTTAATTTTTTGACCATCATTTTTTGTTTTGTTTTCTATTTGTTTATTTTCAGCCCTTATCTTTATTAGTTTCTTTTTCTAATTTCTTTGAAATTACTCTCTTATTTTTGTATTTTCTTAAGTTAAACATCAAACTCATTTAAGCCTTCTTTCTTTCCTTTCTTGCTTGCTTACTTGCTGGCTTGCTTTTCTTTTCAATACTGTTTAAGTTGTATTCAAAGGTTTTGCTATTTCATTAATTTCACTGTTGTTCAGTTAAAAATACTTTGTGACTTCCATTACCTATTAATCCATGAATCGTTGAGAGCTTTTTTGTTACCAAATGAATTTATTTTTTAAATGTACCCATATTTTTACTACTGATGTTGACTGCTCTTGGAGAGAGTTGTGAGAGTGATGGTCTGAAATGTATCGGGACTTCCCCTGTCATTCTCCATGTTTAACATTTGAACATGTTTTGACAGGTTTCCTTCTGGCACATGCTATTATTCAGCCTGCAAATGACTTTTTTTTAACACACAACACTGAATACTTGAAAGTTGTATGTGTCTGATTAAACTGTTAGCTCCTTGAGGACAGGGATGAAGTCCCACCCTCTACTTCCTCACTGCCCTATGAGAGTAGGTAATGTCTTTGTGCGAGTATAAACACAGAGGGGTAAGAGACAGAATCATAAAAACATTTTTTAACTCAACAGACATTATTAATCTTAGGGCTGGTTTTTCAAGACAATTTTACATCATCTTTCTGAAAACAATGATAATGAATGTTTTGAGCCTTCCCATGAGTCAGCCACAATGCTGACTCCTTTGATGAATTATCTCATTTAATCCTCATAAAAACTCCAGGGTGTCGGTTCTATTGCGTGGCTTACAGACTTAATATGAAGGCTGGGAAACACACCTGGGAAGCAGTCAGGAAGCTGGGGACAATGCAGCCTCAGTGCATGCAGACTGGCCACTGCCTCTATCCCCCACCACTCCTGTCACAAACCCAAGCCCCACCCTCTCTGAACCCTGGGCCACTCTGTCAAGACTCAAAGCCCCAGAAGGGAAGATCCAAGGTCAAACGCTATTTAGGGTCAGAGATAGAAAGAACCTGTCCTCCCTTCAGCTGAGGTAGAAGTAAGGAGCTCTGCTTCCCATGCAGACTGAAACAGGAGGTGATCTCCCCAAAAGTTGAGAGAGGGTTCACCTCCTGAGTAGTTTAAAGGAAGTTATCCATGTTAACGTGTTTAGCATTTGATTTAAGGACATTGAATCCAAGGCTTTCATCCAAGAGTTGAGGAAACAGAACAGAGGGGCCTAGCTCCCCATTCCATTATTAGTTATCAGAGTAAGAACTTAAACCCACAGCTTTTCATTTCCTGTTCCACTCTCTCCACGATACTGTTCTCTTTCATCCTGAAAGACAGACTAAACCAATGAGGTCTTGCTGACTCTCCTCCTCCCTTGCAGATACTACTCCTCCTTTGGCTCTGAAAACCCAGAAAATTGGCTGAGAAGCCTGGAGTCGCTGGCTGGGGAAACAATGCTGGAAGGTAGTTTGTGGGGTGCCCCTGTCCTGGGTGGTAGAGAAGGATAATCACATCTTACCCTGGGCATGGCCACAGGCACATCTCCCTGGACATGATGCTTGGCCTCAGTGGCTGCCACACCCCTCCTTCTCCATCCCACAGCTTCTAGGTCTTTGTGACCTCTCTGGTTCTCTGGCTCCCCCCCCCTTTCCCCTCTATATTAGCCAGAGAAGACCTAAGCTTCCAAAAGGAACTTTACTAGGAACCCTAGAGACAAAAGTACCATTTCTAGCATAGGGAAGGGTAAATTTACACAAACCATTCTACTTGGATTAGATTTTCAGATACCCAAAAGTATATCTTCCCAGCAATGGGACCATTTCTCTCCTGCTCCCCCTCTGATGCCCCCTCTGCTTGGCAGGAGTAGTGGAATCAGGAGTCTCTGTCTCTCCCTCAGTCCTGAAGCAGCAGATGGGCATGCTCCCTTACTGCCTATTGGCCCTCTCCCTCTTTGGGTGAATGGTGGCAAAAGCAAAACAGGAAATATTGTCTCATGAAACCAAAAAGTACATAAGCAAAGACCACTTCAATCGTGCTTTAACAAGATACTGAAAGCCAGCAGGACTCAGCTTCGTACCATCTCTCAGCTTAGCCTCATTCTCAGGTCTCATTTGAGGGCCCTGGTAGCATCAGACTCTTCACATTGTGGTGGCAAGACAACAGTAGCAGCTCTTCATGTGTGCTTAGGTTCAAGGCCAAAGAGAAAGCCCATAACTCCTGTTAAATTCCCCGTAGTCACTCTGACTGAGCCAACTTTCCACCTCCTGCTCGCCCAGGAACCAGTCATTGAGGACAAATGGGTACAGCAATTCGATTGGCCAGGCCTGCTCCACCCCATTTCCCTGTCCAGACTCTGGGGCTCAGAGTGAGAAAAGGGAGGCCAGATCTTAGTCAGGCATCAAGGACGGCTTCTCTTCCCTCTCCATTTCTTACAGTAGAGCCTTATTCAGAATATAAATCTGATCAAGTCAATCCTTCCCATCTTCCTTAGAATCTTCAAGAGCTTCCCACTACTCTCACGATAAAGACAAAAATCCTAAGGCTGGCCTACAAGACCTCACCTGGTCTGACCTCTATCCACTTCTGCTTCTATTCTCCATTCATGGCCTTGTTTGTTCTCTTCCTGTCCCTGTCGCCATTGGGCCGTTGCACCGGCTGTTCTCACTGCCTGGAATGGTCTCTCTCTCCTTTGCTTAATTAATTTTTCTTGACTTTCAAGCTTTATTCAAATATTCCTTCTTCAGAGAAGCTTGCCTCACCTCCCTGACAAGGTTAAATGTTCCTAATACAGAGCCTCTGGGTCCTCTGAGCAGTTCTGACAGTTGTAGCTTTAGGTTTCTGTGTGACTCTTGGCTTAACATCTGTCTCTCTCAGTAGATTTTGTTCATTAGCGTGGAGATCAGGCCTGGTTGGGCTTTGTTGTCACTTCTCCAGCACCTCACTCAGCATATGGACCAATGCCCCAGGAATACGTTTGAGCATCCATCCATGCCACTGAGGAGCTAATCTGGGGGGGGGGGGGGGGGCTCAGCGGTTTAGCGCCGCCTTCAGCCCAGGGTGTGGTCCTGGGGACCCGGGATCAAGTCCCACGTCAGGCTCCCTGCACGGAGCCTGCTTCTCCCTCTGCCTGTGTCTCTGCCTCTCTCTGTCTCAAATTAAATAAATAAATAAATAAATAAATAAATAAATAAATAAATAAATAAGATAAGAACACAGGTAGAGAAGCTACTTAGATGGTTGTGGTGACATTAAAGGTGACACCTGAAGATAGGAAGGATCCGGATTCTTAAGCTCCCTAGCTTTGTGCTTCACTCAGACATGGCCACCTCAGGGCACCAAGTCTTGGTGCTTGGAACCAACGAATCGGCAGAGCCCCGAGGTGGAAAAAAACATGCTCAGCAAATTTCCTAGGATTTCAGAACAAGAACAAATCCCAAGAAATGTGGTTCAAAATGCCCTTCTGGTGGGATGTCTTGGGAGGGCTCACACCATGTAGCCACTTCCTTTTCTCTAGACTGACATCTAATTAGTTGACTTTTTTTTTTAAGATTTTGTTCATCTATTCATGAGAGACACACACACACACACACAGAGAGAGAGAGAGGGAGAGAGGGAGAGGCAGAGACAGAAGCAGGCTCCATGCAGGGAGCCTGAATGGGACTCGATCCCAGGACCCCAGGATCAAGGCCCTGGGCTGAAGCGGCGCTAAACCGCTGAGCCATCCGGGCTCAGTTAACTGTTTTTAAAGGGAGGAAATGGGACAGAAGCCCAAAGTAGGCATGTGGCTTCAGTTTCCTTATAAAGCACCCTTTTCCTTCACTACTCGTCACTGCCAGTTCTCACAACTTGATGTTATTACATTTTTTAAAAAACTGATGTATGGGATCCCTGGGTGGCGCAGCGGTTTAGCGCCTGCCTTTGGCCCAGGGCGTGATCCTGGAGACCCGGGATTGAATCCCACGTCAGGCTCCCGGTGCATGGAGCCTGCTTCTCCCTCTGCCTGTGTCTCTGCCCCTCTCTCTCTCTCTCTCACTGTGTGCCTATCATTTAAAAAAAAAAAAAAATGATGTAAAATTCACATAGCATAAGTAAACCATTTTAAACTGTTCAATTCCGTGGCATTTAGTCTTCCCGTCATCATGATCTCCGTTCTCATCACCCCAAAAGGAAACCTTGTGCCAGTGAGCAGCCAACTCCCTGTTCCCTACCCTCATTGCCAGCCCCCCACCTACCCCTGCAAGGACTAGTCTGCTTCCTGCCTCTATGCATTTGCCTCTTTGAGGTATTTCATACAGATGGAGATGTTACTGCATTTGACATTTGGTGTTATTCCAGAGTATTCTTACATTATAAAAGCTTGTACATTGTTTTGTGCTCCCATGAACTTACAAACTAGTTCTAACTAAGGTCTAAGATAAAAGGCTTTATTCAGAAGTCAGTGGTTATTTATAATAATGAGGAGGAATTAGGAAAAGATTTACAGCAGACAAGTGACAAGCCTGTTTGTTGGTACCTATCAGCACCGCGATGAAAGTCTAACGCACATGTAAAATAAATAGTGTCATGCCCATACCTCTGAAGCGAACTATTAAAATATCCTCACTTTCTTGGAGCAACTAAGAGCATTTTCCTTGGATATGTGAACGTTGAGAATGTGAAAGACATCTATTAGCCTGTGTGGAGTGGATGATGAATTGATGAGCACTCGATCAGGAATTCAAACCATGAGCAGGAAGTGATTTGCCTGAAATTGTCTTTGTATATTTTTTAAAAAGATTTTATTTATTTATTTGTGAGAAGGAGAGATAGTGTGTATGCGTGGAGGGGAGGAGGGCAGAGAGGCAGAGGGAGGGAGAAGCAGCTCTCCGCTGAGCCGGGAGCCAGAGGTGGGGCTCCATCCCAGGACCTGGGGATCATGACCTGAGCTGTAAGGCAGACGATTAACCAGCTGAGCCACTCAGGTGCCCCTGTGTATTTTTTTAACGTACTATTTTTGAAGATTTGAAACATGGTTAAATAATCTTTGATGGCTTAAAGACTCTTTCAATGTTATATGTTCATTTACACATTTAATGTTAAACTTGTAAATGCTCTTTCACTTGAATTACACTGAAGATCATGTATTTTATTTTTATTTTTATTTATTTATTTATTTATTTATTTATTTATTTATTTATTTATTTTTAGATCATGTATTTTAAATTATAAAATACAATCCAGTCTTGGGGAAAACCGGGGGTGATGTTTTAGATGGGTACATATGAAGTCTTCATTGCAACAGACTGTCATTTTTTAAATTCAGTTTTAGAAATGAGATTTTAACAATTACACATTTGTTTCTGTAAACAGGGAAATAAAAGGAAGCTTGATATTGAAATTCTGAAATCTACATCTCTCTTGAAAAGTCCTTTTCTTCAAAAGGAATTCCTCTCCCCTCTGGATTATTTTTTTCATAAACTGCTTTCACTGAAACCAGATGAGCTACGTTTGCACCCCCATGATTGCCTTATACATATATTTGAAAGCCAAAATGATGTATTCTAACACCACAAGGAAATTTGGTTACAACACCATCATTTCTAAGTGCATTGTCAATTCATGTAGATCACTTAAACCTTTATGCTACGATCTCAAAACTGGCTAACACAGCTGGACTGTCAATATCGGGTCTAAATTTAGTTGTTAATCGGTCAATCAAATGGCCTCGTTGCCATGACTAACTAAACAATATACATGAATGATTAAGATTAAATTGCTTGGAAAAGAGGGAGGGGAACTGGAAGATGAAAAGGAGGCATTTAATCATTAGCTAAAGTGCATGGAATTTGGACTCCTGTGTCCGGACTCAAAGGGATTTCTAAAGGAAGTGATTTCCAAATTCAAGCTCTTTTAGTTAAGGAAATCTGCCAGGATTCAGAGAGATAATGAGGACATCACTTTCTGATCTTAAATGCTTCAACAGATGATGGGAAAAAAAAATTTTTTTTTTCATTAAACTGACATAGTGGTTCCTAGCTTGAAGATCTTAAACGGTGATTTCAGATACAGTGTCTCATGCTGGAAACTTCCTAGATGAAAGTTGCATTCTGAATCCCAATTTCATAGTGACTCTCCATCCACCCACCCTGAGTTTGTCCAGCCTCCCCCACAACTGGCTGCTTCTGATCCTGCTCGGGCATCAGACATCTCTCTATGATGCTTTGTTTCATTCTGCAGACATTCAGTTTTCTTTTTTTTTTTTTAATTTTTATTTATTTATGATAGTCACAGAGAGAGAGAGAGAGAGAGAGAGAGAGAGGCAGAGACACAGGCAGAGGGAGAAGCAGGCTCCATGCACCGGGAACCCGATGTGGGATTTGATCCCGGGTCTCCGGGATCGCGCCCTGGGCCAAAGGCAGGCGCCAAACCGCTGCGCCACCCAGGGATCCCCCCAGTTTTCTAAATGTCTTAGTGATAACCCCGGTGAACACTCATATTATGTTTGCAGTGGAACAGGGCAGGGAATTGAAGCCTTAGGACTCTGGAGCCAGACAGAAATGGGATCAATTCCTGACCTTTATCACTGGATAGTCTGAAGCCCCCTAACCTCTTCAAACCTACGATATGTATGTAATCTAAACAATAGACAGCACCCCGATTCTAGAGCCAGACTGCCTGGGTTCAAATCTAATTCATCACTTACTAGCCAGTTACTTACTCACTCTCTGTCTTAGTTTCCTTATTTGTAAAAAAGAAAAGGGGGGGGTGGAGAATAATGATACCTGCATCAGAAGGTTGCTATGAGAATCAAATGAGTTAGCATATGTATATCATAACTGTGTATTTGGCACATGGTAAGAGCTATGTGTGATTTCAGTAGTAGTAGTGGTGGTGGTGGTGGTAGTGACAGTGTTAATAGTAAGAGAAAAGTTACTGTTGGGGCACTTGGGTGGCTCAGTCAGTTAAGCATCTGCCTTCAGCTCAGGTCACGATCTCAGGGTCCTAGAATCGAGCCTGGGGTCAGGCTCTCTGCTCAGTGAGGAGTCTGCTTCTCCCTCTCCCTCTGCTGCTCCCCCAGGCTTGTGCTTTCTTTCTCACAAATAAATAAATAAAATATTTTTTAAAAATGTTATTGTCACTGTCACCAACTAGTTGTATGGGAATCAACTGAGATCACAGAGTGCCTCACAAAGAGTAAGTATTCAATCAATCGTACTTATTATATGTTACTGCTTCAGAAATTATAAAGGCAGGGATGCTCATTCTCCTTCATGTGACAATAAACATTTCTAGGGAGTAACTGTGAAAGGCTGAGGACTGTGCCAGCTGCTGACCACACAGCCAGGCAGAACCAGAAGCAGAAACGGAGGCCAAGTCCCAACAATGCTTAGGCTAGCAGGGAAATGATTGTGTGATGTGGTACCTCGGGTGCTATGATCCATGTTTATGTAGGATGCCAAGGCACCCAGAGCACGGGGATCAGGGAGGGCTCCCTACAGAGAGGACACTGGAGCCGAATCTTTACATATGAATGGTGCCAGCCAGATGGAGAGGTCTAGGGGCTTTTCAGGAGAGGAAGCAGCTACACTCCAGGGGGTCTTTCTGTCCCAACATGCCTCATCTTATCACTCCCTCCAAGATGGGGCCATCCCATCTTGGCTCCTCACTGCCAAGGAGACAAAGGTTAAGCTCCCTAGTGGGCATTCAAACAAAGCCTTTTTATCATCTGACCCTATCTGCTTTGTAAACCCATCTCCCACCACTCCTCTTCATGAGCACTGTGTTCTGAGCACTGAATTCTGAGCACTCCATTCCAGCTTTCAACACACTTGCCCCTGCATGGCACTCTCTCCTCTCTCTCTTCCATTCCCCATCCTGCACCTTCACCCCCCACCTTCAAGTCCCATAGAATGTCACCTTCTTGGCAAATCTTCTCTTATCTTCCCAGGAAGAAATAATTCCTCCTTCCTCTATACCTCCTTAGGCACACTCTTTACCACATTGTGTCATTATGTCTTGTTTATCCCCTCTCCCCATCCCCCCACTAAAATATAAATTCTACAAGGTCAAAGTTTTATTTGATTTTACATTCCCAGAGCTTGGCCAAACACATGGTAAGCTCTTGATAAACTTGAGCTATTATTTCTCTGATGGATGCTGAGCAAATACTCACTGAGTCACAGAATTAGTATAAGCAGTGCTTGTTGAAAAAGAAGTCAATCTACCAGATCAGAGATTGTTCACAGAAATTTTGTGCAGAGAAAATGAAGCACTGTTTCCTGACCTTCTCTCTCCTTAGACTCCCAAGCCAATATAGGAAAAAAAAAGAATTGGAAGAAATTACCCCTTGGGAATCCCATGTCACCATGAAATGCACAGCACTTGTATTTGAGCTTCTCTTGCCATCCAGTGAGCTCTTATCAGCTGTTAGACATCATGGCTTAGATTTCCCTACACAATAAATTGAAGTGATTGCCACTTATAATTTGCCAGGGACATACATGAGATCAATTCAGACTCTGCCATTAGAAGCAGGGACCTGGCCCTCAGATCACACACTGCATGGTGCTGAGAGGTGCTTCACTAGTGTCACTGGGGGTGAACAGCACCAACAGAAGAACCCTTTGGCAGCAAAGCAGAATAAGGGCACTTAAAATCAGCAAACTTTTTTCCCCTCTAATTTGCTGTATCACCAGGGTTGGGCAGTTGGGGCACTCACATAATGTGGCCATACCCATGAAAAATTGAAATGGCATTGTCAACCCCATACTAATGTGGGAAAGAAAGGTGGGAGGAAATATAGACAAAATTAAATGTCCATATAACCTGTAGCTCATTGACAAATACTTGAGGCAGACAGAATAGAATGTTCCTCCAGGAAGCTCCTAACCGGTTCATGTTAATGCTTTGCTAGAAGGAAAAACAAACTTGATATGACAACAGCAAGGCCTCCAATATCCGTGAGTCTTCTTTAGCATATGAGAGTCCTTTTGGAACTTCCCTTATCTTTACCTACCCTCACCCCAAAGTATACAATCAATTGCTCCTCACAATCTCAGGGCAGCAGGCAGCAGCAGGCAGCAGGCAGCAGGTAGCAGGCAACAGGCAGCAGCAGGCAGCAGCTCTTCCTGCCCATGGGTCCTGTCCCTATGCTTTAATAAAAACACCATTTTGCACTGAAGATGTCTCAAGAATTCTTTCTTGGCCATTGGCTCTGGACCCCACTGAAACTCACCTATATTCAAAACCTATATCACATATTCTCTGGGTCCTGGGATTGAGCCCCACATCAGGCTTCCTCCTCAGCAGGGAGTCTGCTTCTCTCTCTCTCTCTCTCTTCCTCTCTACCCCTCCCAATGCTTATTCTCTCTCTTAAAAAAATAAAAATCTTTTTAAAAAAATAAAACATCACATACCATATATGAAAGTGCCCATATACACTTTTTTCTGCAAATGAGTGCCCCACTACTTGAGCCTTAGACTCCACTCCAAGCTGCCAAAAAAGACATCTCACTTTTATTACTCTCATTTCTCTCACAAGGAGCATCATTTCTTACCTCTTCTCTGGCTTTAAGAATGTGAAGATCTCTCCCAATTATAGAAATAAACTCTACTTTTTGATTCTCTCCCTACTGCTCCTTCTAGCTGCTCTCACTTCCTCAGTTTATGGCCTGCTTCCTACCTTTCCACAATTTCCCTGTTTACATCATGAGTAATTGTAGAAAATTTTCTGGGATCACCAGCTTCTAGATTTCTTAGCAGGTAGTGAACACATAATGTTTGTCTCAATCCTGGTCTACTGGTCACAATTAGGTACTGCTATTTGCCACTGAACTCTTCCTAATCAATACACTAGGTGACAGTGGTGGACTGCTCTGGGTTTTGTTTGCTTAGCATTTCTTCCCTCTTCTTGTCACAAGAACCTGACTTTCCTTTGGGTAACTCTCCATTTCCTATTTACTGTGGTCCTGAAGGACCATGAGCCATGAGAGCTCGTCAAACACAAGGATTGGTTGAGGAGTGGACTATGGTCTAACCTGGGCCAATCCAACTCTCTGCTGGGACACTGACTCTTGAGCAGAGTGACACAAGGGTGAAAAGCATTTGGATTTGTCACCCTGATGACAATGCCCGAAAAAGCCTGCACATGGAGTCTCCAAAGCTTCCCTGGTTACTCTTTTTCTAAGGCTTACTATTAACTAAAATATTAACTGCTGTTAGAGAAATTCATGAGGACCCAAGTTTAAAGATGATTTTGATAGAAAGGAATACTTTTAGCTTTAAAAAAAGTTTATTTAATTTTATTTTGCCATTATCTATCAATTCATATAATAAATTCCTCTTCTGATTCTGTCCCATTTCCTTTCAATATATCCCATTTTTGTTAGGTTAACTTGACTTGGTTTGTAATTGCAATCAAAGGAATGTAACTGACATAGTGACTAATAAAAATATAAATTAATGAATGCTCCTTTGGAAATCAACTTAGAAGGCCAAGCTCGAAGTTATAATATGCATTCAAATATGGTTTGATTTCTTAAGGTGGTCATCTCCACAATGGAATAGTCCCATAGCTTATAAAATCCAAATTGGAATCTCTGAGAATGTTCTTTTAAAGCATTCAGCTTCGGGGCACCTAGGTGGCTCAGCAGGTTGAGTGTCTGACTCTGTTTCAGCTGAGGTCATGATCTCATGGTCTTGAGATCAAACCCTGAGTTTGAGTTGCATTCAACATGAGTCTGCTTGAGATTCTCTCTTTCACTCCAACCCACTCGTGCACCTCTATCTCTTTCTAAAACAAATAAATCGGGGATCCTTGGGTGGCGCAGCGGTTTGGCGCCTGCCTTTGGCCAGGGCGCGATCCTGGAGACCCGGGATTGAATCCCACATTGGGCTCCCGGTGCATGGAGCCTACCTCTCCCTCTACCTGTGTCTCTGCCTCTCTCTCTCTCTCTCTCTCTGTGACTATCATAAATAAATAAAAATTTAAAAAAATAAATCTTAAAGGAGAGAAAATAAAGTGTTCAGCTTTTATTCCTATATATGCATGGCAAATATATATATATGCTTAAAAGATCTTATGAGTTTTGTTTGATTATGTTTTTCCTCTGGAAAATATAATGTGGTTAAAATAAAGCTTAATCTTCATGCCTGGGGAGCTCATCATTTCTGCAACTTGTCAGAAGCTAGGGAGATGTTCAGCTTGGAGGGGCAGGTCCCTTCCTCCAAGCTAAGGAATTTAATGGACCCATAGTGTCAAGTCCTCTCCTCCATACCATTTGTAATCCTTCCTAAGGGATAAAATAGACTCTAACTTATATTGCTTTAATTGGTGTTCTTGGCAAGTCTTCATTTGACTGGCCAAGATTCATCCTAAACAAAAACACAATTTACTCCTGGGGGATGACAAACTACTAATGCTGAGAAGCCCTAAAGGAGCTCCTTGGCAGGTTTAGTGACTTGCCATTGTTTCCTAGAAGATTATTCAAAACCTCCCCATGGCTTTGGATAGCATTTTTTAAAAATGAAGTTTTTATTCCTTAACAGTAAAAAAAAAAATGGCTAAGACAATTCACCAGGACTCAGGTTCAAGGTAAAGATGATTTTGACAGAAGATAAATATTTCTAGCTTTAAAAGGGTGTGGTATTTAATTTTAACAACTTTGCCATTATTCATCTCCTTATCTATGATCATCAGGTGTTTATTCCAGGCTCTGCCTTCAGACCTGTAAGTACCATGTTCAGATGACTTCTTTATGACACTCTTCCAGTAGAAACATTGCCTTAATCTTATCACAAATTCCAGCTATTATCTTCCATACTTGCCACCAGTTACCAAGGAAACTTTCCTGCCTTGTGTGTATAGCAGAATTTTATCATTTAAAAAAAAACTTTGTGGGCAATTGTTTATTTCTTATTCTTATCAGGCAGTGGGAAGGAATACATAGTTAATCCTAATGAAAAGTTTCAGCCAAACATCAAAATGGCATATCTTAAAACATGTTTTTGACCTGAGCTAAGACAGTGGTTTCTAAATGCTTGTGCATGGCCTAGCTTACATCAGAAATAATGGAAAAGCTTCTTTAAAAAATGCAGATCCCTGGGCTTCACTTGATCCAACGAATCAGTCATTTTAATGGAAAACACATCCATTCGAAAGACTGAAGTGTAGTTACAACTTGCTACATACAAAGGTGTCCAAGAGACAGCAGCCTGGAAAAGCAAGGGACAAAACTGTAGATACAGAAATGATATTTGCAAAAAAAAAAAAAAAGTTATAAACAGGGATGCCTGGGTGGCTCAGTAGTTGAGCATCTACCTTTGGCTCAGGTCATGATCCCAGGGGCCAGGGATGGAGCCCCACAGTGGGCTCTCTGCTCAGTGGGGAGTCTGCTTCTCCCTCACCCCCTCCCTCTGCCTTCCACTCCGCCTGCTTGTTCTCTCTCTCTCTCTCTCTCTCTCTGCCAAATAAATAAATAAAATCTTTTTTCAAAAAGGATTTGGAAGACAATACACAAAAATAATGTTAAAAATGGTGGGCTTATTTTAGGAAGTGCAAAGTAGAGGAGAGAGGATTTACTTTTCAATTTTCCCCTTCTGCACTTTTTGGAGTTATTATCATGCTAACCAGTAGCATGAACAACTTTCACAATTGAAATTAATTAATCAACAGTGAAAATATATTAAAAGCTTTACAGAGCATTCTGATCATCAATGGTTTCAGGGACCATTGCACCAGGCAAATGAGATAAAAGTCCATTAGTTTAATTTCTCATTAAAGGAATTGTGTGTTCCCTCAAGATTCTAGTTCTTCCAATTATCCTGTAAATACCAGGCCTCCAAGCAATGCTGACACCTGCTAGCATTTAGCTACACAGAAAGTAATAATGGAGAACAAATGATTGGGTAATAAAGAACTCCCATTGGGATCCCTGGGTGGCGCAGCGGTTTAGCGCCTGCCTTTGGCCCAGGGCATGATTCTGGAGACCTGGGATCGAATCCCATGTCGGGCTTCCAGTGCATGGAGCCTGCTTCTCCCTCTCCCTCTGCCTGTGTCTCTGTGCCCCTCTCTGTGTGACTATCATTAAAAAAAAAAAACTCCCATTGGAGTGGAAACATAGCTCAGTGAGGAAGAAGTCTTACAACTACTTTTACAGGAAGACAGACTGAGAAACTACATTCCTACTCACCATCTGATATGTCCCATACACTGAGTACTTCATTTCACTTCCTTCAGTGAAAAGATCTGTAAGTCAAGCTAACATTTTTACTGCTTTGGTTCTCTCCTGAAAAGTTTGATTGTCAGCAGCCAACATATTGAGTGTTTTTGTTAAGAACTGAAATTTTGATATAGGTCTTTTTTTTTCTAGATAGACAATGACTTCATTGCTTGAATACACAGACACGTTTATGCAACCACGACAGAGGCTGTGGATAACTCTTATTTCCAATTGGAGGGGAGTACTCATTTGGTCTTATAATATGAGGCCAACAAATAAATGGAACTCTCCATCAACATCAGTCAGATTTAGCATCCTTTCTATGTCTCTCAAGATGCTTTCAAACAGCAACAGCTTTCTTAATCCAGTAGTAGAGATCTTCGGGAAGAGCAAGGACAAGCAAGTTCTTTGGACTTAAGAATTCTCAAGATTTGATTGCCTATCACAAAACATACTTGTGCAACACCTTGTGAGTTTCTCAGAGTCACATCAATTTGTGAGGGAGTCAGGCACATCTTGGCCAGTTTGTAAATAGCATGCTTTACATCATCAGACATCAACTTTAGCCAGGTGGGGAAGCTGCAGTGGTAAAGTAGAGCCAACTGTGACAGGCCCTTCCCAGGAGCATGCATGTGACCCATGATGGCAGCCATCAGGTGGCAAAAAACCATTTTGATATAGATCTTAATGAAATAGACTGAGCTGGCCCCAAATGGAACATTTTTTAGTATTCCCTAATAGTAACATTCCACTGCCACTAGCCAAAGAGCATGAACCTTCTACTGTTTAGATTCTAGTTTTGGGATTCTAGTTTTTACATACTTCTGCTCTTTTTCATCCTCCTCCATGCCATACTCTTGGCCTGATATCCTGCCGTTAGCCACTTAGAGATGGAAGCAACTTAGTGAGCATATAAAACAAGAGTCATGACAGAAATTCCTGCAGGTAGGAACTCAGAAAGATACCAGTGATTCTCAGCTCAGGTCCTCCATCAGAGCAACAGGCGAGGCCAGGTCAACGTTCAGATTCCCGATGGCCATACCTGGAAATGTGGATCCAGTAAGTTGGATGCTGGGCCTAAGAACCTAAACTTTTGCCAGCGCTCCAGGTGATTTTGCTGTTCCCCATATGAGAAGCATTGTAGAGAACATAATTTTGAACAGAGAGAGTTAAATGTACCTAGATTCTTAAGGCTGAGGTCTGGTGCTGTCTGGGTTATTTTGTGGAAGTTACATCACCTTTATTTGCTTTCATTTTCTCCCTGTTGAATGAAGGATGACATTATAATGATCTCCGAAGTCTCTTCTACCTCTGAATTTTTGTGATACTATGAATTAACACAGGGATCAGGCATTTATGAAAACTCTCCATGTTGCTTCCTAGTTATCCAATTGCTTCTGTCATCAATTGAATGCCAGAACATTCTTTACAGGCTTTCCTGGAAAGTAGAGAATCAAGATCCTTTGCTTTGGGTATCTGTGTTATTTTTCAGGGCCAGACCAGGCTAGACCACAGCCTTGCCCCAGAAGGCTGATCAGTAATTCTCAGTGGGCCTCCCAGCCATGGAAGTCTCATGAACTAGTACCTCTCCTCTGGCCTCAGCTGGTCACTTGGGTACATTCTAGTTACTAACCAGCTTCACCAACCAGGTTGTTCTAACCATGTAATCACGTTTTGAAAGATGGAAGTTGTTTCACAGATATCTATCCCCACCCTTGTTCTTACTAGAGGAAGCCCAATTTTATTCAGGGCAGCTGAAATATTCAAGATCCTAGTTTACTTTGCAGCTGGAATGGTCATAGGACACCATTCTGTCCAATGAGATACAGGCAAAAGTCCCCAGGGAAGCCATTGCTTCCTCAATAAAAAAAGAGAGGTGCTTCTGCCCCTTCGTTCTTCACTGCCTACCACCCACCCCTCTCTTTTCTGGCTTAGAATTTGGAATGTGAGGCCTGGAGATGCAGCAATATTATTGCAACCCCAAGATGAGATGCATGAGAATAAGGGCTTATATGGAAGGAGAATGGAATGATGGGAAATTCTGGGTCCCTGGTGGTGTCACTGAGCCACCATACTGGTCCTGCACTTGCTCCCCCTGCACAAGAGACAAATCAGCTTCTGGGTTTAAGCTACCTAATGAAGTTTCCCATTATTTGTAGACTACTACAAAGCCCATGCTAGTTAGGCCAATGCGGGCCCTCACTCACTGAAGTGCCATACCTGCTGGTCACCCATTTCTCTAAAAACTTCTTTTTCAAAAAAAATAAAAAATAAAAAAAATAAAAACTTCTTTTTCTCTTTTTTCCACACTTGTTCCCAAAGACTCTTCACATTTTTGCATTTTTAACTTAGGAGACCATTTGTCCAAGAACTTTGTCCTGCCTCTTCCTGTCATTAATATTTTCAAGATGCAAATGTGCTTACATATGAGATGCCTACTTACAGACTACTTTATTAGAAAACAAATTATAATTTAGTCCACAGTAAATTGGAAAAATTGACAGATGAACTCAAGACTGTCACTCTTCTGAGCAGTCATTAATTCACCCATCTGTTCATTTGCTTGGCAAATGCCTGTCACATCTATATTATCTGCAGGCTGTGGTACTAAGCACTGAAGCATATCCAAAGAGAATAAGATCCACCTGCCCCCTTGGAGTTGGGGAATAAAAGACATACAAGTCTGAAATGGCTAAGTAATTATGCAAAGACAGCAGGTGACCAAGTAGGAAAAAAAGAAGTTTTGCCAAAAATTTGTTATCATTCAGAGAGGATGGAAATTGGCTGCAACCATTTTCTAGGCAACTTTTTTTCCTAAATAAAATGTTTACTTCAGCAAATCAAGCTGACAAATTTTTCCCCAAGGCCAAAGAGTCTATTTTGGAAGAAGGGGGGTTATTTCTGCAAAAGAGAAAGAGTCAGAAAGTATTTGTAGAAGAAGGCAAAGGTTTCCAAGTCCACTCCTTAGTTCTAAATAGCTCTTTTTAATTTTCCCCAAGGGACCTATCAAACCCTCAAGAAAATATGAAACAGATTCCAAATCATTCCTATGAGCTAGAATTCCACAAGGGTGATACAGATGATTTCCCTTAGTACCCTGTTTGTGTATGGGCAACGAACCCACACCACAGAGACTATAATCACAGCGCATGCAAAGACTGGCACTTCCTACACCAGGTCCTCCAGGTGTGAGCACAATGCCTCCTTGAAACTCGAGTGGCAGAAAACCTTTTGAATTAAATGTGAAGAGATCATGTATGCGAAGCCATGTTAAAGGCAGAGAAATTAACATAGAAACAAATCTGGAGTGGAAACATAGCAATCGTTGTCAGACAAATACAGAAATAGAAGCCCATGCCATTTTTCACATTCTTTGTTTCAGTACATGCTCATGTAGTCCCTTCAATGTGTCGTGCAAACCAAAGTAGAAGTTGTAGGTCTAGAGTCATGGAAATGGGAAGTGATCAAGCACCAAAGCGCTACACTTTGCAAAAGGTCACTCTCTGTAAAGAGTAGTAGAAAGCATGTTGTCTCTTGTTAAGTAAATGAACAAATGTGATTTAAAAATATATATATATATGTTAGCTTTATCAGATGCACTGTATCAGTGACCAGCCATACTTCTATCATAGAATTATTCGGCTTGTCCCTGAAAAATTAAATCAATCAAAATGTCAATGTTGGGGTAGCCCCGGTGGCTCAGCGGTTTAGTGCCGCCTTCAGCCCAGGGCGCGATCCTGGAGACCTGGGATCGAGTCCCCACGTCGGGCTCCCTGCATGGAGCCTGCTTCTCCCTCTGCCTGTGTCTCTGCCTCTCTCTCTCTCTCTCTCTCTCTCTCTGATGAATAAATAAATAAAATCTTTAAAAAATGTCAATGTTGGAGGTGTCATTGATAGCTTCTAGTCTCGTGCAAATGCCAATAATAAACACTCTTGAGAGCAGGAAGGAAAGGACATTGTATAGGTTTGTTCAAGGCATCTCCTGGACCTCCTAGAGTAATCTAATGTCAAATATCCTGTACCATGTCTTTGTATATATCCTTTTCATCCTTGGGTGAAAACCAAGTGTCTTCATAATGGATATCTACTGAATTTTCCACTGACCTCTCTAGCTTTGCAAGAACTGCTCCTACTGTCACTTCAACTGGTGGCTTCATTGGCGGCTCTCAATTAGAATACCAGGGATATAGACACATGACTCTTAAAAACAGCTAAGATTATCATGTCCTCTTGACTAATTGGCCTTCTTTATCCCTGGTAATATAATCTTTGCTCAGAAATCTACTTAGTAGGCTATTCATAACAATAAACTTGTAAGAGGTTTCACACATCAGAGCTTTTCTGACTTAATGATTTCAGGATTTTGATGGAGATTCCTGTTAAAGAACAAATTCTAGATTTTTCTTTTTGCCTTCTATATCCTAAAACTGTGATCGATATCAAACAATATTTTCATGAAAAAATGACCAGGAATATTTTCGCTGGCTCTTTTTTCCCCTCATTGAGAAATATAAGGCTTACAATTTTCAGATGATCAGTGTATTTCAAGGCCCGACCATATGTGCTTATTAAATATTTGGAGGGTTTTTTTATCTGAATCTTGGCTATATTCCAGTGGTGAATTAAATTCTTCCTCTCAGGGGCACCTGGATGGATCAGTTGGTTAAGCGTCTGGCTTGGGCTTCGGTCATGATCTCAGAGTCCTGGCTGACTCCCTGTTTAGTGGGGAATCTGCTTCTCCGTCTGGCCCTCCCTGCCCACTGCCTGTATTCATGGTCTCTCTCTCAAATAAATAAAATCTTTTTTAAAAAATAATAAACTCTGCCTCAAAATGTTAAAAATCCCTTTACCTTTTTAAAAAGTATGATAGGATACACATAATGTACAATTTACCATCTTAACCATTAAGTGTACAATTCACTAGAATTGAATACATTCACATTGCTGTCCAACCAATATTCAGAACTTTTTTATTTTGAAAACTACACCCATTAAACGATACCCATTTCCCCCTCTTAGCTACCTAGCAACCCACCCCTCTCATTTCCGTCTTTATAAATTTACTTTCCCTTTACTTTTTTTTGAGATTTTATTTATTTGAGAGGGAGAGAGCTAGCTAGAGAGCTGGGGGGGGGGGGGGGGCGGGGGCGGGCGGTGCAGAAGGAAAGAGAGAAAAGCAGGCTCCCTCCTGAGCAGTTCTGATCCCAGGTCCCCGGGATCATGACTGGAGTGGAAGGCAGAGGCTCAACCCACCGAGCCACCGGGCACTCCCCTTCACTTTACTTTTTCAACCATATTTTACCTCATCAGTATCAAAGTACTAAATTTTCTGAAGGAAAAAAAAAAAGATAATTTGGAACTGTACACAAGAAGAAAATTAAATTCTTCCCATTCCCAATCCCATAATAGGATTTTAAAATCCTTAAAATCCTTATTATCCTCTTTTCTCTTTAGATTTTGTCACATTATTGCAGGGAAAGCATTGATGATTGTTTTGAGACTGATTCCTTGTTTTTTAAACAAAGTAAATTCATATTCATTTCCTTTATTATACAGACTAACATGTTTCAAAAGCAAAGAATCTGTAGTAGTTGACAACAGGAGACACTCTTGAAATGAGCTGTGTAATCTCAAGAATTTAGGGGGGAAGCATTCTTCATATGGAAGTATTTTTCAAATTAAAAATTATCATAGAGGCTAATTCTTCCTTCTTCCTGCTGACCCTTAAAAAATCAACCTTTATTTCATGTCTCAACTATTTTTAATAACTTACTTAAAGTAAATATTCCTGGAATAATTCCCACAACTGAGTCTAAAAATTGAAGCTAATTCATTTGAGCAACCAAAAGCAGCTGACTGCTATTCTCTAAAATAAATTAAAAGAAAGCCACTGCCACCAGTAGTAAAGAGCATTTCTTAAGAAATAAGAAATGGGGATCCCTGGGTGGCGCAGCGGTTTGGCGCCTGCCTTTGGCCCAGGGCGCGATCCTGGACACCCGGGATCGAATCCCACATCCGGCTCCTGGTGCATGGAACCTGCTTCTCTCTCTGCCTCTCTCTCTCTCTAACTATCATAAATAAATAAATAATTTTAAAAAAAAGAGAAAAAGAAATAAGAAATGGCTGCTTAAGAAGCCAGAAGTGGTACAGTACAGCACACTCGAAATCTAATGTTTACCTTTTCAGATTTTAAAGACACACCCAATATCAAACCTGTGTGGAAATTATTGGGCCTTTCCAGGAGGTTCTTGTGAAATTTATATTTGTGAATTAATGACCAAGTCCTTGAGCCCACCCCCACGGAAGTATTTCTTCCGTTCACACAGACTCCAAACTAAACTCTTAACTGCCCATGTCTCCCCATCCCCAACCCCTGGCAACTGCCGTTCTACTTTCTCTCTCTCTCTAAATTGAACTATCCTGGGTACCTCATGTGAGTGACACCATATAATAGTTGTTCTTTTGTTTCTGGTTTATTTCACTTAGCATATTTTCAAGGTTTGTGCATGTTGTAGCCCATATCAGAATTTCCTTCCTTTTCAAGGATGAATAATATTCTATTATATGGATAGAACACATTTTGCTTATCCATTCTTCCATCGATGGATGCTTGGGTTGTCTCCTCCTTTTGATGATTGTGAGTAATACTGCTATGAACAAGACTGTACAGATAACTTTTTGTCTCCCTTTTACCCCTTCAATTCTCTTGGGTATATATACCAGTTGTCAAAAGTCACTTGACTACGTGTATGAGAGTTTATTTCTGGGCTCTCTATTCTATTTCTTTGGGCATTATGTTCGCCTTTATGCCAGCACCACACTGTTTTGATCACTGTGACTTTGTAGTAAGTTTTGGAATAAGGAAATGCAAGGACTCCAAATTTGTTCTTTTTAACAATTGTTTGGGCTATTTGGGATCCTCTGAGATTCCCTATGAATTTTAAGGTGGATTTTTCTACTCCTGAAAAAAAAAATCAGTGGTAGGGATTACATTGAATCTGTAGAGTACTTTGGTAATATTAATACCTTTACAATATCAAGTCATCTGATCCATTAATGCAGGATTTTTTTCCATTTATTTAGGCCTTCTATAATTTCTATCAAGAATGTTTCATAGTTGACAGTATACAGGTCTTTCACCTCCTTGGTTAAGTTATTCTTAAGTATTTTATTCTTTTTGGTACAATTGTAAATGGAGTCATTTTCTTTAGTTCTTTTTCAGATTGTTCATTGTCAGTGCAAAAAAATACAACTAATTTTTGTGTGTTGACTTTATATGCTGTAACTTTACTGAGTTTGTCTATTAATTCTAAAAGGGGGGGATCCCTGGGTGGCGCAGCGGTTTAGCGCCTGCCTTTGGCCCAGGGCGCGATCCTGGAGACCCGGGATCGAATCCCACGTCGGGCTCCCAGTGCATGGAGCCTGCTTCTCCCTCTGCCTATGTCTCTACCTCTCTATCTCTGTGTGACTATCATAAATAAATAAAAATTAAAAAAAAAATTCTAAAAGGGGTAATTTTGTGGACTCTTTATGGTTTTCTACATATGAGACCATATTATGTGAAAACAGATACTTTTATTTCTTTCTTTTCAGTTGGTACGATTTTTATTCTCATTTTATAAGTTAGATACACTGGGTATATCAGATACGAATGCATTCAGCTAAAAATAACAACATTTATTGGGGCTTGGCAAATGAATTGTTTATTTTTCTCATTGAATAAGAAGTTCCAAAGTTCTGAGCTGAGGCAGAGGCCCCACAATATAACTAAACTACTGAACTCTTTCTCTTTTCACTCCTTCCTTCCTGGCATGCTGACTTTCCTTTTCAAGCCATAAGATAGTTGCTACACCTCCAGGATTATGTCCATCAGACAGACAGGAAGAATGAGGGAGAGTTTCTTCTTTTGAGGATTTGTCTTATAATTGGGATGGATTCTTCCCTCACCCCACCCATCAGCCAATTTGCCCTGACATCTCTCTAGCAATAACAAACCTACCTTTAGAGCAATTTCTGGCCAAAGGGGCAGAGATTTCTATGATGATTTTGACCAGTCATTATTTATATCCTATGACCAGAATAAGATATAGGACCTCCTGAGGTCAGATGAGATTGACAATATCTAAACGGATCCACGTTCCATTAGCAGGGAGGGAGGAAAAGATGGCTATTGACAGCCAGTGGACAGTGGAATTGCAGCAGAGAGGTTGAGTAACAGCCAAGATTCCAGTCCAGGCAGCCTAACTCGGAACCCTATTCTCCCAACCAGATAAACTGAGGAACAGCAGGTCTAGTGGCCAATAAGCCAAACTGAGTTAATGATTGAGTAGGCTTTGTTATTTTAGGACACTGACAGAAATGGGAACATAAAGAGGTAGAGATATTACAATCTCCTGAAGGGCTTTTCTAAATTATAACTTTCCCCATATATCTGTGACCTCCAAGGACATGTGGCCCCTGGCCAATCCCCATTGGACCCTGTTTGTTTGTAAGCCACAGTTCCCAATGGCTTTGTTGAATTAGGAGGAAAGGTTGAGAACCACTGTAATAAGGAATATCCAAACTGTAGATATGTTCAGTTTTATGCCTTTTAATTGATTTTGAGGGACTTGCTTTTGTTTTTTGTTTTTGTTTTTTTCACTTTGTAAATTCTGAATCCTTGTCAAATTAAGTGAGAAGGGGATTTGTTCCTACTGAGGCCAAGGTACTGAGAAAGATACTTTACAGAATTTATTTTTTGGAAAAAGAGAATTTTAAAAAATCTATTTTTGCACTAAAGATTAAGTTGTGTTTTAGTCCATGTAATTCAATTTCACAAATATTTATTGTGTGCCACATCTGAGACACCATACTATGTACTATGCTAAAATGATACTATGCTAGGTACAAAAAAATTCAGGGAAGCTGAAAACACCTAAAGTGTATGCAAAATTTTAAAATACTTATTTAAATGATATGTACATTTGTAAACAGGTCTTTTAAACCTTTAGTAGATTCTCAAGTGTATCAGCATGTGTTCATGACACAAAAAGTTGATTCACTGATCAGAATGGCTCATGCCCACAGGTGGGGGATGGCCAATGGTGGTTTTTAGGCAGCAACAAGATGCATCTCAAGGGGGTGGCATTATTTTATTTCCAAGGGGAACTTCACCAAGGATGAAGGGAAATTCCAGCCAGTGGACAGAAAAGAGAAGATGGTTCAGCCTCCCAGGGAAAGATTGGCAAGAGTTCTGCTCACAGGAGTCAGACCAAGTACACAGTATGGGTGAAAAATGAAGGTCAGTGTCACTGGCTCCTATGGTACCAAGTTCAATAAATTCCCATCCTGGGGAACAACAGAAATTGTGATGCATACTTGCCATGCAAATGGTGGCACTTTACATATGCTTGGCTAGCATTGATTTAGAATCTGAGCCTATAGGTTGGAAATCTAGGTCAAGTGTCTCATGTTTTTTGAGGGGTGGTTAGCTGGCAGTGTGCGTAGATACACAGAAAATCAAATTACTCTATTACAAATAACGGCTGTATCACCCTGATAAGAAAAGAGATCGGATAAGCATGCAGAAACATTTGGAGCAGAAGGCATAGGTGTTGATGAACTTTGCTTTGTGAGTGAATACTTCTGCAGGCGTTGAACTCAGCATGTCTATAAAACTATAGAATAACCAGAGGCAGCAATGAAAAAAAGACATACCTCCAGGACAGTGCAATGGTAAGGCAGTGAAAATAGGGTTATCAGCAGCAGATACTCAAGCAAGACCTCATAGGTTCAAATCCTGACTCTGCCACCTACTGGCAGTTTGACCTTCAGCAAGTTATTTAACTACTCGGAACCTCAGTTCCTCGTTGTAAAATGAGGGTATAATAGTCCTTACCTCATAGAATTGTTGTGATGGTTAAATGGGTTAATCATTGGAAAGAGCTGAACACCCTATCCAACGCAGGGGGGTTGAGAACCATCTCTGAGTCGGAACTGAGAGCCACCAGAAGGTCAAGGAGTTGAGTGGATTTAGGGATCTGGTGAATTAATTGATGGGTCATGCAGCCCAAAGCAGAAAGGGAAAAAAATAAAATGAGCCTTGAGGGAGGTGATAGGCTTGATGGATAGGGTAGAGTACAGAGGGAAAGATAAAAGAGCAGAAGGAAGAGGTAGACTGATGTATAATGCTTTGATAAGAGGGACATTTCAGAATTTTAATTTCTAGAGATGGCACACTAGGAGGAATGGCAGGTCCCAAGGTGTGATGGGGCAAGGAGAGGTGGCGAAATGGATCAGAGATAAATATTATTGGAGCAGGATTGCTGGGGGGATGGGGGGATGGACAGGAATGATAGATGATTGATCTAAGGGATGTTGAAGGTTCCAGAGACAGTAAGTGTAGGAAAACGAAAAGTCAGAAGCCAAGGTTCTTGGTCCAGCTTGCTCCCCATCCCCGAAACACACTATCCGGTGCCCCCGGTTCTCCCCCATTTCTCAGGCATCCAAGCATCACGCATGTGGTATGTTCATAGTGTGTGGGTTTTAGAGTCAGGTTCTGTCATCCTCACTCTGCCTGCCATTTACTTGCTGCTAATGCTAATTTCTTCACACCCCTATTTTCTCACTTGTGAAATGGGACTCAGAATATCTGCCTCATAGAATTAAGGGAATTCAAGGAAATAATCTGTGGGAAGTGCTTCGCACATAGTGTGGAGAAAGCAGCCTTTAGCACCCAGGCTCAGATCTTTAGCATCCAGAGCCTCGAGCAGGCCACGTGGTTCTATTGAACACAATCTCCCAGCACAATGACAGAGATAAGGTGCCTCCGAGACTATGATAAAGTGAGCCAAAACAAGGTTTCTGTGCAGCCCACAAAATACCAGACCTCCCCCCCCCCCCGCCTCTGCTAACATGGATGGCCACTACTTTACCATGATAGCTCTTCCCTGAGTCTAGTCTGCTCTCCCTGGAGGTAAGATTTACTGAGATGCCCTGTCTTGGTATTGCCCTTGCTTTCTGATGGCACCCGGTCTAGAGTGGGGCCTTGCTTCATTAGATCCTCCCCCAGATTACCCAACCAATGCTCAAATTCTGTAAGTTTTTTCTAACACCCTCTTAGTGAGATGCCACATGGTTTCCAACGGTGTGTGTCTGCAAGGAGCAATAGCCCATTCTGTTCAACTGTAGGTGTGTTTCTGGGGTCTGAACAAGTTCCTTTGGCTGAAGGACATGGACAGTGCTCAATTAATGATGGAAAGTTTATTTCCTGAGGAGTTAGATTCTTCTCTGTGGATGCTGGAACATGTTCACAAAATACAAACATTGTATTTTTCATTGGTGTTAAATCAGAAAATCTGAGGTAATCCCAGCTCCGTAGTTCTGAAGGTCTGTGATTTTAAATTTGACACTCCCCAATGAATGGGACTGACTCACTTATTCTGTATTATTTTATTTACAATTGTATAAAAGAACCAGCATCTCATTCCTATGCCCATGTACAGCACTGTTTTTAGATTTTTCTGTAATCAAAATAAGTTTCAGAAGAATGGCCAAAGCCATGTGTTCTCCATTAAATGGATGACATGGCGGGTTAGTTTCATGAAAAGAAGTTTTGGTGGTATTTTTAGTCTCTTCTGGGATCACTGAGTGCTGGCTAAAAAGGAATCTCAAAGTATTACAGAACACTTTTTCTCTTTATCTAGAATTCCTACACAGCAAGTGCCAGGTTATTATTTGGCTGGTAATTACTCTGCTTTTGTTCATTTGGTATGTCCCAGATTCGAAATGATACAAAGTTTCAGCCTTGTTTGCATAAAGGCCCATTCTTGATCCAAGTACACTAAGAACCTGTAGGAGTGTGGGGACGTGTTGGTCCCTCGGAGCGGCAAGGGAGCCAGTGACCTTGGCATTATGAAGGGACAGCAGAAATGGCTGCTGATCCACTGCTACCTCTCCCATTTTATTTTTCCTCTCATCCTATCCACTAGAAGATGGTTATGGTTCCTTTTAATTATAAAATTCCAGCAGCCTAATATTATATGTTAAGACCCTTGCTCTCTACCTGGCTGCTGTTTTGTCTTCACCCCACAACATGAAGTAAATTCAGCAAACATTTTCTGGGCACCACTCTATGCAAGGCACCATTTGAGGCACTGTGGAGACTACAAAGATGCAAGAGACCTGTCTTCAGTCTAAGAGAGCCAGAGAATGGACAGTGAGGTTGGGTGATCCAAGGATACAAACTAACAGGTTTATGCAGAATGTGAAAAATGAATCTGTGAACTTCTACACGGAGGTGCCTGGTTAGTAGGAACTTGAGGGAGAGAAGTTGCCCTTTATGAGTTGCCAGATCCTTTTAAAAATGGAAACAGCAAATCATCTTGGTACAGCGCTTCTCGGTTCTGGGAAGAATTACGTAGGTGGCTTCTCTTGGTGCGGGAAATGGGAGGAAGGTTAGTACCTATTGTCCTGGGAGAGGTCGTAACAGGACTTTTGGTCTGACAAAGGCTATTTGTTGGAGCATCGAAAATATTAGAAGCTACTAAAGAATACTTTCTTAGAGAAGGTAATAATCGTGACTCCCACTTAAACATAAAATGAATGCTTGTCAAAAGTTTTATTTAACTCATTAATTAATGAGGAAGCCAGAAGAGGTTGCAATATGTTCAAAAGAATTCAAAGTACCACACTGAGGGGCCCCTGGGGGGCTCAGCCAGTTAAGGCTCAGCCTGCCTTCAGCTCAGGTCATGATCCTGGGGTCCTGGGATCAGGCTCCCTGTTCAGCGGGGAGTCTGCTTCTCCCTCTGCCCCTCACCTCACTTGTGCTCCCCTGTCTCTCTCTCTCTCTCTCTCTCTCTCTGAAATAAATTAAAAAAAAAAAAAAAAAAAAAAAAACCGAAGTACCACACTTGCATAGATCAGTCCTGAGAATGAAAGTGAATTGTCAAATCCAACACTGGCTTCTCCTGGTGAAGAGAAGGGAACGAACCATTGTTCTAGAAGAGAGAGACTTGCATACACTACTATCAGTGGTTGACAAATTACAGAGTCATAAAAATCCCTCAAGGAAAATGAAAGGCACAAAGCGCCCATAGTATCCAATAATCCTGAAAAAAAAGAAACGAACTAGATAACACGTTGTGTTTCATTGAAGACACTAAGTAATCTTTGGCTTCATCTTAAAGTCTGTGACAATTTTTCCTACAAACCTCTCCAGGACACTGAGATTGTTCCAAGCGAATCCACCTGACAGGGAAAGGCAGTGAGGGAGTTTGGAGGAATTCTCCAGAGGGCAGGGGAGACACAGGCCCAACACCAGGGTGTTCAGGGCTCATCCCAGCAGGTGGCTGAGGAGGTTCCTCTGCTCCCGACCCCACGCCACAGCTCACCTGCTGCAGCAGCAGTGAGAGAGCACGTGAGGTAAGGCCGGACCAGGCCCAGTGGAGGCCGTGCAGGGGCCCGTGAGGGTACTCGTGCCCACAAAGGCATCCACGGTCAAGGACCCAGTTCCTGTATCAGGTGAGTGGTCAGTAGATACACTGGAAAGTGGGCCCCCGGACTCCTAGTTCTTTCAGCTCCGTGAGGCATTTGGAAGTAGGCCCTGCAGTCTGAATATTTCAGGAGGGGCAGAATTCTAAGAAACCTCCACGTTTAAAGGACAAATAGAGGGACGCCTGGGTGGCTCAGCAGTTGAGCATCTGCCTTTGGCTCAGGGCGTGATCCCGGGGTCCTCAGATCGAGTCCCTCATTGGGCTCCCCGCAGGGACCTGCTTCTCCCTCTGCCTGTGTCTTGGCCCCTCTCTGGGTCTCTCATGAATAAATATATAAAATCTTTTTTTTAAGGGCAAATAGAGAATTGAGGTTGGCAATTTTATAGATACAAGTTTCAGAAGAGTGATGGTTATAGATGCTGGATTGTAAATGGCTGAGAGGTAAGTAGGATATTAAAAAGTAATGGCGATGAGAATAGATCATTTAAGTATGGGAAGGTTATAATAATCAGAAGATGCTATCTCCTATCTACTAAAGCAATTATTGAGACTGGTTATTGTGTAGTTACTCTACAAAACTAGCTAGAGCATGGATTCATAAAAAAATCCATGAACACCTTAGGCATGATTTGCATTTAAAATTTAAAACGGGGATCCCTGGGTGGCGCAGCGGTTTGGTGCCTGCCTTTGGCCCAGGGCGCGATCCTGGTAGACCTGGGATCGAATCCCATGTCGGGCTCCTGGTGCATGGAGCCTGCTTCTCCCTCTGCCTCTCTCTCTCTTTCTCTCTTTCTCTCTCTCTCTCTCTCTGTGTGACTATCATAAATTTTTAAAAAATTTAAAATTTAAAACGTATAGTTGTATATTCAATCACCAATCAATTGATGCACTACAGCCAGACTTTTACTTGAGTCTGTGATTAGAGTTCTGTATCCTGTTTCTTGAATAAACCACACTCATAAACCATTTTGTAGGCAGAGTCCTTCTAGAGCTTTACTATTTTCCCCAATCTTTTACATTAGCTGTGCTCATATCATATTTTGTAGAAATTCTTGTTAGCGATCCATCTTTAACTAAATCTTTACAAAATATCTACAAAGCATCCAAAAGAGGTTTCACAGAAATAACTCTTTCACAATTATATGACATTGGTTTAGTAATAATTAATATGTACTTATAACAAGCACAACTGAAATAAACGGGTTTTGGGCCACTTGTAACTCAGAAGGTAAGAACAGAAGTGTCTGGACACTCAGCATTCCGTAGACACATTGTGGGTGTCTATCTGTATGTTTTAAGAGAGCATGAAGAATGGAGTTTAATCATATGGATAGATTAAATAGATGATCGTTAACAGAGCTTCTACGAAATATAACACTGATTATATTCTTACTAGATCCAAGCATCCAAGTGTTGCTTTGGCTTATCTCGTTGAATCTTCCCAGCAACGAATGAAACAAATGCTATTATTATCTTTATGTTAGAAAAGAGAACATTGAAGCACAAAGTGATTCGGTCATTTGTCCTAGGATTCACCAGGTGAATAAGTGGCAGTAACAGAATTTCAACACAGAAAGTCTTATCCCAAAGCTGGTGTTTTTGACAGATTCTTTATTCCCTTTTGGGAATTTTCAGAGGGAACCAGAGGAGAAAGGAGAGGGTAGCCTCAGGGGGATAATATATACCAATTGTTTCCCCCCCCCTTGAGAATAACATCTTGATTTTCCTTTGGGATGACACCCCTTCTTTCCACTCAAGTTCATGTCCACCGAATAGGATTCACTTTCTCACCCTAGCTTCAAGAGTGAGCATGTGACCCAGGCATGTCTAATGAGAGTACTTTTTCCCGCTAACCACAGTGATTGGCTGTGAGATGGGCACATGACTCAAGTCAGGCTAATGAGAGTCAAGCCAAGAACTGTTCCTAATAATATCAGGAAGAGTATTTTTCTACCCCTTAATCCTGTACCTCCAGGATCACTAGCTAAGGACCATCACAGAGGCAGGCACCACTGCTGTTGGCAAAATCCTGCCTGAACCTGAAGTCAGAGGAAAGCAGAACCTAGAGATAGAAAGAAGGAGACCAGTAACTAAACAGTCTTAGAGCTTCTGGGTTCAGCCATACCTGATGTCTGCCAGGTCAGTTCCTAATGATGTTCAAACCCAGTTCCTGTCCTCAAGGAGCTAGCTGATGGTTGAACTCATATCTCTTGGGTATGTTAAACTACCTCAACAACAACAACAAAATGTTTAAAACTGTACTCCCTTACTCAAATGTGCCCTGTCGTCTGTCTTTATTTTATGTCACTTTTCCCCTTATGCTTTTCATCACTCCTCCATGACATTTCGGACCCACCCTACCTGGCTACTTAGAATTTTTTCCTGTTTGTAAATACATACCTTGTATGAACCTAAGGGAAGACATGCATGTATATAAAGTGCAAACATTTTAGCTGTGGAACCTCTTTTCAAATGAAAACTTACCTGCAATTCCAGGATAGAAAATTGTAGCTACTCAGGTTAAAGGTGGCACAGGGGCCTGAGGAGCACTGACTAAGTTCTGCTGTGACAACGCTTTTATCTGACAAGTCCTTACACCTGTAGTCTATGATGATAGGTCTTGACAAAGTACAGAATGGAATTTTGACAGACTTAATCATTTTTGAAAACTTTGTCAAATCTTGTCATATGCTATGAGGATCCATTAAAATGACAATCTGCATACTCCACCAGCATCAACATTCCTTTAAAAAAAAAAAAGCAGAAAACTTAATACATTAAATGAAAAGGGAAAATGTAGAAAGATACTGTCTGACATCACCTCTTTCCCTTTCTCTCTGTTTTAAGAATTATGAGGCTTGTAAAATAAGAGATAGATATGGGGATCCCTGGGTGGTGCAGCGGTTTGGCGCCGGCCTTTGGCCCAGGGCGCGATCCTGGAGACCTGGGATCGAATCCCACGTCGGGCTCCCAGTGCATGGAGCCTGCTTCTCCCTCTGCCTGTGTCTCTGCCTCTCTCTCTCTCTCTGTGTGACTATCATAAAAAAAAAAAAAAAAGATATGGAACCACCAGTGTAATTTAGTTGAGCAAAAGTTTGAAAAAGATTATATTAGCAAATAGAGAAGAGAGTATCTTTGGAGAGCTCAGGTCATATTTTAAGCCCCTATGGCTGCAGTAGCAGCAGCAACTTGGAAAACACAATGAACAGCTGAGATATTTAAGGGCAGACAATTCTAAGCAGTACATTAGCAAAATCACCACCATCATCACCATCACCACCATCACCATCATCACTGTCATCACTGTTATCACCATTACCATCATCATTGCCATCATCACTACCATCACCACCACCATCATCGTCACCACCATCATCACTAACATCACCATTACCATTATCACCATCATCATCGCCACCACCATGATCATCACCATCACCATCTCTAATGTTTTGAGCACTGAGCCTGTGCTAAGTGTGTGTGTACAACATCTCATTTCATCCTCACCATGGCCCTATAAGGGAAATACTGCTATTGTCCATGCGCAATTAAGTGACTTACTTAAGGTGACATAGCTGGTAAGTGGCAGAGCTGGGACTAGACCTTGAATCAATCTGTCTCCAAAGTTCTTCAATGCAACTGAAGCTTGTGGGTAAGTGAGGAAATGTAAGGAACCCAGTCATTTCAGAGTAAATCCATAGCCAGTGGCTGTAGCACCCTCTCTCGTTTGTCCTTGTCCTCTCACTCACTCAGAAGAATGAGTATATATGTAAAATTGCACAAGCCTGAGATTCATGACACCTTATGTGTGGCATTGTTCAGTTCAAAGACCTTGAGCAAAGATTCTCTATTTTCTCAGTAGTCCTGTGAGTTAAAATGAGGCAGGTTTTGAACTTACAGAAATAGCAGAATGGTGATTGCCAGGGACTGGGGGTGGAGCAAATAGGAAGAGGCTGGTGAAAGGCTACAAACTTTCAACCATAAGATGAATAAGTTCTGGGGATCTAATGTGCAGCATGGTGACTATGGTTAACAATGCTATATTTTATGCTTGAAAGCTGCTAAGAGAATAGATCTTAAATGTTATTACCACTTAAAAAGTCGTAATTATGTGAGGTGATGGATGTGTTAACTAACTTTATAGTGACAATCATTTTTCAATATATACATATATCAAATAATTACAATGTATTCCTCAAACTTATACAATGTTATGTGTCAATTATAGCTCAATAAAGCTGGAGGGGGAAAAAGGCAGGTTTTATTATTACTTACATCTATCCTAAAGAAGAAAAAACAGAGACACAAAAGATTGTGACATTTTCCAGGAGAAATGCTATTGTCCAATAGCATGGACAATAGATTTTCCAGGGTCATACTAGTGCAAACCTGTCTGTAATAAACCACTGGGCATCATTCTAGAAGGGATGTTGACCTGAGCCCTGATCTTTCTAGTTTCAACTTGTGTAGTCTAGGGTCTAGAGGTGACATTAGGAACACGTTCGTAATAGCTAGTGTTTGTTGAGTTTTTACTAGGTGCTTTGCACACATTATATCATTCATATCTCATAGCAGCCCTCTACAGTTGGTAACTCGTATTTCTCCCACGTAAAAGAAGAGGAAATGGAGGTTCAGAGTTATAAAGAAACTTGCTTAAAATGACACAGCTAGCCAGAAGCAGAACCAGGATTTGAATTTGGCCAATCTTACATCCAATCCATTCTCTTAACCTGGTACAAATCAGCCATGTCCAATGTACAAAATAATTGTGTTCTGATTTGTTTTTGTTTTGTTTTGTTTTGGTTTGGTTTTGGTTTTTTAGACTTGGAACATGTTTTCTCATAAAAAAACAATTTCTAAGGGATAGGACTCCCGCATCAGCCCACAGAGGCCTATTTATGTCTTGATTTTACTCAAATTCTAGCTATTTGTTGAGGAAATAGGAACAAGGTGTTTCAATGATGGTAATGAAAGTAAATACAATGAATAAGGAATGTGTGTTTTTTGGGAATGCCAAAATGACTAGAAAAGGTAAAGGAAATAAATGCCAAATCACTAGAGAAAAAAGGAAATAAATAAAAAAATTAAGATTATGAAAATAATTCCTAATCAATTTCAAGCACTGTAGAGATCATTACTGTTGCCTGTTTGTTATGAATTTCCTATTTCTTAGTCCTGATGCATCATCAACACTAATCGTATGCTTATCAAAAAAGATAAAGATCTTTTTTCTTCTTTTTTTTTTTCTTTTTTCTTTTTTCTTTTTCTTTCTTTCTTTCTTTCTTTTTTTTTTTTTTAGTTTTGTACTCAGCTGGAGAGGTGTGTGATATAAAAGAAAATGCATGAACTCTGGAACCAAATGGATAGAGACTGAAAAAAAATCAAAGCTCTGCCAAGTACAAAAGTAAGAAATCTCAGTCCCAACTTAGGGCTTAAATGGGTTTGTAAGTGAAGAGCATTATATTTTGGGTTTCTGGTCTCCCTAAATAGAATGGGATGTACAATTTTGGGTATCATGCATAATAGCTAGTACAAGTAATCAGGTGACTAAGTAAACAGGCCGAAATTAAGAAAAGTTAAAATTTATCATGTAAACAAAACAAAACCAACAGCTCTTTACAAGGCTCGAAAGAAATCAGTCTACTATTAACATATGGTAATACTAAAGAATACTGAAAGGAGACCTGATGTGGGAAACAAAAGCAGAAGAAAAATTATTAAATTTCCTTACCATCTACAGCCCATTGACAAGTCCTTCAAACAGGCAGAGTGACCTTCCTCTAGGGACTCAGCTGCCTTGATGTTAATACTGAGGGGGGCACTTGATGGAATGAGCACTGGGTGTTATACTAGATGTTGGCAAATCGAACTTTAATTAAAAAAAAATATTAAAAATATCTTGCTAAAATCAAAAGGCAATCCTAACCTGACCCCCAGGATCCCATAAGTCTACTTTGACATATAAAAATTCCTTTAGAAACTTCCTTTATTGCTATCCCTCCAAGGTACATGTTGGCAATCACCCCCGAGCATATGGTTCACCAATATCCATCTGGAGGCTCTCGTAAATAGGTTTTTATTAGACAGTAGTAAATGACCCCTTCCTAACAATAGCTACCCCCTCAAGGTCCTGGAAACCTTGCTTCCAAAATTCCTTGGAGACTTACGCTATACCTAACTGCCTCCCAACTTGAAGACATATAATCAGCCACGCTTCACAACTCCATCACAGCTCTTTCTCTCCATGATTCTGTCCCTGTGCTTCAATAAAATCACCTTTTTGCACCAAAGACGTCTCAAGAATTCTTTCTTGACCATTAGCTTTGAACCCTAACATCCTTTCCTACATCAAGACCCATTTTGAACTAGTAACTTTCCAAGATGTTCTTTGCTGTAATTGGGCCACATGAGCACAGGCTAGGAAGAGACTGTGGAAAGTGAACCAGTGACATTTGCTGTTTGTGGCACCAACTGCTCTTACCTCAAACCAGAAAGCAAATCTTGGTCCATTGCTGAGAAACACCCAGAAGAGGAGTGCCTGAGTGGCTTAGTTGGTTAAATGTCCCATTCTTGATTTTAGCTCAGATCACCATCTCAGGGTCATGAGATTGAGCCCCCATTGGGCTCTGTGCTCATCAGGGAGTCTGCTTGAGATACTGCAAAGCCTTTCTCGACATTAATTGCTAGAAAAGGACAGCCTTTTAAAAACTCAATAACTGTCTATTTTTATTGAATAATTTGTTTCTTTTAGCTTGTGCTCTTGCAAAGTGGGTTTTCAGTAGTGTCAGTTGGGACATTGGCTATAGAATGCTAATCAAATTCTCATCCCACAGGACATCTGGGTGGCTCAGTGGTTGAGCGGCTGCCTTTGCCTCAGGGCGTGATCCCGGGTCCTGGGATCAAGTCCTGCATCAGCCTCCCTACAAGGAGCCTGCTTCTTCCTCTGCCTGTGGCTCTGCCTCTCTCTCTCTCTCATGAATCTTTAAGATTCATAAATAAAATCTTTAAGAAAACAAAAAAGTACCACAAGCTCTTATCCCAATAGTCTGTTTTTTTTTTTTTTTTTTAAAGCTTTTGTTTATCTATTCATGAGAGACACGGAGAGAGGCAGAGACACAGGCAGAGGGAGAAGTACGGTCCCTTTGGGGAGCCTGATGCAGGACTTGATCCCAGGACCCCGGCTCAAGACCTGAGCCAAAGGCAGATGCTCAGTCACTGAGCCATGCAAGACTATCCTAATAGTCTTGAATAATCCAAACACAGCTATTTACTGTCCTCATTTTTTAAATTTAAAAATATTTTTAAATGCAATAGGACTTTTCACAGTATGTCAATAATATAGTAAAAAAGAATCAAGATAAACCTGTATAATGTCAGTATCTTTAGTATGACATCAATTTTTAAAAAGATGTTTCTTTTTCCATTTGAAAAATAGGCGCACAGGTAAATCAACAATTTATATCTGGTTCCTTGCAGAGGTTTTGCAAACAATGAAGATTTTCTCTTGGACAGCATTCTTCTTTCCATAAAAGAACTATTGTCCAGGCAGATTTCATTGTTTAGGCATGGAATGACGCATGGCCACAAATTGTAAAGAGAATATGGGAGTCTTTCTAGTATACTGAGAGAAACAGTTCCCTTGGAAACCTGTAACGTCGCTCTGGTTTCCTTATGTCCATTTGGAGGAGGGTCACACACCCAGTAGCTAAAAGACTTGTACTGGAATTTGCTTATTGGACTAGACCACAGACTGAGGGCAGAAAGAGCCATGAAGCATCTGGCTTTGCTAAAGCTACATTTCACTAAGAAGGCAGTTGGCCTGGTCTCACTACTCCCAGAACTTTATAGGCATATAAAATGTATTGAGCACATGCTATGTGCCAGGGTTTTCTTGACACACATTTTCTTAATGCTCCCAGCAACCTCATAAGGCTGGTGTTAATTTTTAGGATTAAATGCTGGGCTTGAGAAAGGTGAAAATTTGCAGAGATCTTACAGCTATAATAATGGTCAGGCTGGAATACGAATCAGATTAGCCTGCTTTGAATGCAGGGATTGCATGGTTAATACAGCAGCTGCTACTTATGCGGGGAACAAAGGCAGAAGGAAATGTAGATAAAATTAAATTTCCTTATAACCTGTAGCCCATTGACAAATACTTGAGGCAGGCAGGATATAACATTTCTCCAGGAAACTCCCAACTGTCTTAACATTAATGCTTTGCTAAAGGGAAAAACAACCCTAGCTTGATCATAGCTAGGACTTCAGGATCCTGTGAGTCTTCTTTAGTATATGAAAGTCCTTTTGGAAACTTCCACTTGCCTTTATCTCCCACAACTCCATACTATGTATTCAGTTGCTCCTCACAATCCAGGGGCAACAGCTCTTTCTGCCCACAGGTCCTGCCTTGCGCCTTAATAAAACCACCTTTTTGCACCAAAAATGCCTCAAGAATTGTCTGTTGGCCATTGGCTCTGAACCCCAACACCCCAAAGCACATCACCAGCAGTGTCTCCACCTACTGCCCTAACCCAGCTCTGTAGTCAGGCTGACAGGGTTCCTAGCAAAGGCAAATAGGGACCTGAAGGCTCTTTTTGGAACAACTAAAGGCATTTTAACTGGCCTATGATTGCAGCAGGCCAGAAACACCAGGAAATTATCACACCATCTTCCTACTCTCACAGCACTCCCAAGTCCCTTGTACCACATGTGGGATTATTCTGAGATGTGTGTTTTACACCATTGCCCAGAATTTTTCTGTGGAATTAAATTTCAGTTGCCTACTGAGGTAGCTGGTTCCATACCACACTCTCTACTAGTTTCTTTTCCTTCCCCGAAGCACTTGACCATTCTCCCACCAATGTTCCTTGTGCTTGCCAAGTAAACTACTTTTTCTTTTTCCAAAGACTTTATTTATTAATTCATGAGAGAGAGAAAGAGAGAGAGAGAGAGGCAGAGACACAGGCAGAGGGAATAGTGGGCTTCCTACAGGGAGCCCCATGTGGGACTCGATCCCAGAACCCCGGGATCATAACCTGAGCCAAAGGCAGACGCTCAACCACTGAGCCACCCAGGTGCCCCTGCCAAGTAAACTACTTTTATTCAAATTCTTGTCTTAGAGTGCGATTTGGAAAGAACACAAACTAAGGCAGTCATGTAACCCAGTTCAGATAGAGGACTAGTCTTCAGATCCATAACTAGTCTTTAGGAGTACCCCCCAGGACTTTACAAAGACCAAAGAATGAGGAATGTGATCAACCACAATATAGAAAGTGAGGTAAGCACTTCTAACTTCATTGTTCTCCATGTGAAGATCCAGTTGTCCTGGGTCCATTTGTTGAAAAGACTCTCCTTTCTCCACTAAACGGTCTTGACATCCTTGTTAAAAATCATTTAACCATGTATGTAAGAGTCTCTTTCTGGGCTTTCTGTTCTATTCTACTGAGTTTTTGTTTTTTTTTTAAAGATTTTATTTATTTATTCATGATAGACACACACACAGAGAGAGAGAGAGAGAGAGAGAGAGAGAGAGGCAGAGACACAGGCAGAGGGAGAAGCAGGCTCCATGCCAGGAGCCCGACGTGGGACTTGATCCCGGAACTCCAGGATCACGCCCTGGGCCAAAGGCAGGCGCTAAACTGCTGGGCCACCCAGGGATTCCCTATTCTACTGAGTTTTATGTCTGTCTTTATGACAATTCCACATTGTTTTGATTAATTTTGTAGTAAGTTGAAATCAGGAAGTGTGAGATCTCTAACTTTATTCTTTTTCAAGATTATTTTGGCTCTTTGGGTTACCTTGAGATTCCATGGGAATTTTAGGAAGAAGTTTTCTATTTCTTCACAACACGTCATTAGGATTTTGAAAGTCAAATGCACGGACTCTGTAAATTTGAGTAATATAGGCATCTTAACAATATTAAGGCTTCTACACATGAGCAAGGGATGTCTTTCCATTTATTTAGGTCATCTTTAATTTATTTCAACAACGTTTTGTGGTCATTGGTGTAAAAGTCTTGCCCCTCCTTGGTTAAGTTTATTCCTGTGTATTTTATTCATTTATTGTTATTGCAAATGGAATTATTTACTTTATTCGCTCTTCAGATTGTTCATTGTGCAAAGAAAAACTAATTTGGGGGTGTTGACTTGTTATCCTACAACTTTGCTGAGTTCTTCATTAGTCTAACAGTTTGTATGTGTGTGAGTAATCTATAGAGTTTTCTGCATATGAGATTATGCCATCTACAAACAGAGATAATTTTACTTATTCCTTTTGAGTTTGAATGTCCTTTATTTCTATTTCTTACCTAATTGCTTTTCTCACATTATATTGAAGAGATGGGGTCAAAACAAATCTAGTCAGGTCTTGTTTCTGATCTTAAAGAAAAATTTTCAAAACTTGTTTTAAAATATTTTATTTCTTTATTTTAGAGAGAGGGAGAGGGATCCCTGGGTGGCGCAGCGGTTTGGCGCCTGCCTTTGGCCCAGGGCGCGATCCTGGAGACCCAGGATCGAATCCCACATCGGGCTTCCGGTGCATGGAGCCTGCTTCTCCCTCTGCCTATGTCTCTGCCTCTCTCTCTTTCTCTCTCTGTGACTATCATAAATAAATAAAAATTAAAAAAAAAATAAAAAAAAAGAGAGAGGGAGAGAGAGAGAGCACAAACAAGGTGAGAAGCAGAGGAAGAGGAGCAAGCAGATGCTATGCTGAATGAGTTTCTCAGTATATAAATCCTTCTTTCCCCAAACCACCTTCTGTTAATGGCATGAAATTAGAATGGAGAGGAGACAGGTCTGTCTACCACTATCCTATTTATTTATTCATTTATTCATTCATGTGAATTTTAACTTTAATTGATAACTTTTTTATTGAGCACCAACTATGCACTCGGTACTCTGCTCCAACTTGAGAATATAGCAGAAAACAAGACAGACAAGATCCTTTCCACTCTTATAGGATTCCATTCTTTGGGTTCAGAATTAACAATAAACATATAAAGAAATGAGGGAACTGTGACAGTGACACACACTAAGAATAGAATAAATATAAATGATAGAGAGTGGATGGGAGCTCCTAAAGGAGCTCAGAGGGCAGTGGTCCTGGCCTGACACCTGAATGTCAAGAAAAGACTCCATGAGAAGATCTGGGAACTCCAAGCAGAAGGGCTAGACACCAGCTTCATGTGCTTGAAGCCAGATAATAGGGCCACACTGTTGGAATGAAGTGAGTGGGGAGCAGGGCTCTAGGGAGGCAGGGCCAGATAAGGTAGAGCCTTGCATACTACGGGAAAGACTTTGAACTTCACAGTGTGATGAGGGACCATCAGAGAGTTTGAGGACCTATTTAATTTTTTTTTAATTTTTAAAAATATGTTATTTACATTCAATTTGCCAACATATAGTATAACACCCAGTGCACGTCCCATCGAGTGGCCACCTTAGTGCCTATTTCATATTTTCAAAAGATTTTCATTCCCTGATTTCTCTGCCTATAGCAGGAGCCCCCAAGTGATTAATAGAGACCCTCCTACCAGTATTGGTGTTTTCACCAGTTGACCCTCAAACAGGTAGATGCCACGATGTTCTTTTCCCAGCTGATTCCTGGAATTTCCAGTTAGAGGGAATCTTAGTGGTACAACTCCTCAGCCTGTGACTTGCTTTTAGGGGCCCAAAGAGCCCATGAAGGCGCCACAAAATTGTCAGCCAGCCCCTGAGGTTATACCCAAACTCTGGCCTGTGTGTCTGGAGAGACCCCTCAGCATCCACCAGTTTCCCAAAGAGATCCCTAAACCACGGGATCATTAAATTCACTGCTCTTCTGTGTGAGGAAATGTGATGTGGGACAACCTTACAAATAACTCCACTTGAAAAAGTAGTAGCTGGGATGATCCTGGGTACATAGAAAAGGTTTAAAGCCATCGCATAAATTTTGGAGATGAATATTCAGTACCCCAAAAAATATTTGTTAAATGAATAATTAAAAATTAGCCAGTTCCCCATCCCCTGTGCATCCCCTGCTATGGTTGGGAAAACAGAAACCCAGGAGGGGGGTGTTCTGGCCAATGTTACACATTTACAAAGTGGCAATGCTGAGCTTCAAACCAAAATCTTTCAACTCCACTGTAATAGACATATATTAAAGAAAATATTAAAGAAGCATCTTCAAGAAACAATATCTTGTTGAGATTTTTTTTTAAGATTTTATTTATTTATTCATGAGAGACACACACAAAGAGAGAGAGAGAGAGGCAGAGGCACAAGCACAGGGAGAAGCAGACTCCATGCAGGGAGCCTGATGCAGATCGATCCCGGACTCCAGGATCACGCCCTGGGCCGAAGGCAAATGCTAAAACCACTGAGCCACTCAGGGACCCCCTTGTTGGGATTTTAGAACACAAAAATGACAAGAGCTAACCTTTCTTTCTTTTCTTTTCTTTCTTTCTTTTTTTTTTTTTGTTTTGTTTTGTTTTGTTTTAAGATTTATCTATTTTAGGGGATCCCTGGGTGGCGGAGTGGTTTAGCGCCTGCCTTTGGCCCAGGGCGCGATCCTGGAGACCCGGCACCGAATCCCACGTCGGGCTCCCGGTGCATGGAGCCTGCTTCTCCCTCTGCCTATGTCTCTGCCTCTCTCTCTCTCTCTCTGTGTGACTATCATAAATAAAATAAAATAAAAAACATTTTAAAAAAAGAGATTTATCTATTTTAGGGGAGGAAGAGAGAGAGAGAGAGAGAGAAACTCAAACAGGTTCCCTGCTGAGTGTGGAGCCCATTGTGGGGCTGATCCCATGACCCACGAGATAGTGACCTGAACCAAAATCAGGAGTTGGACACTTAACTGATGGAGCCACGCTGGTGCCCCATAGCTAGCATTTCTTTGAGTACTCACTATGTGCTAGTGTTAGACATCACAACAGCCCCAAAATGGAGCCATTTATACTAAACCCGCAGAAACTCCATTATAGCTTCAGCTCTCTGGGAGATGGAGTTGATCCCAGTGATCCCAGTCAATCAGGAATCACCTGACCAGCATCAGTTTGGTGATCTGCCTGGTAAGACCTCTGCCATCCTCTCTAGGAAGGTAACTTTGCAATGATCAGTCGGCTTTATTATCCAATATAACTTCCTCGTTCCAGCTCCCTTCTGCCTATAAAATGTCTTGCCTTGTATAGTTCTTTAGAGCTCCTTTCTACCTGCTAGGTTGGATGCTGCCCAATTCACGAATAAGGTCACTGAATAAAACCAATAAGGTCTTTAAAATGTATTCAGTTGAATTCTGTTTGTTTTTTTTTTAACACTAAGTACTCATTTAATCCTCTCAGCAACCTTGTGAGGTAGGTACTCTCATCACTTGCGTTTTATAATGAGGCAATTGAGACACAGAGAGGCTAGGTAAGCTGTCCAAAGTCACACAGCTAGACAGTGGCAGCAGCAGTACTCAAACCAGAGACTTGCATGCAGCTCCAGCTGTTTGCTACCTTGCACACAATCTAGTCCTGATTCAGATAGAGGATGACCCTGGTCAAGAGGCTGATGGGTTCTTAAGACTCAACAACAAAAGTTCCCAGAATGTGAAAATCCAAAAAAGTGAGAGCAAATCTCCATTGAACTCATGACAACCCTTCTCTCAAAAATACAAAAAACAGAAGAGAATCACAAGTTTAAATGTGGAGAAAAAGAAACAGCCTAGAATACAAAACCACTGGGCAACAAGGAATTTTACTAGTTGAAGATGACAGATATTTATTGCCTGTGAAAATTTTATTGCATTTCTGGACAATTATGTAGTGAAATTACTTCAAAATGGGCCATTCAAGTTTATTAGCATTTTAAGAACTTCCCTTAAATGGGACAAAACAGCTTAAAGTGATTGCTATTGCTTTGCCCTTATCTTTCCTGCTGAGAGCAGCATATTTTGCTCACAGACTTGTATCTTTCTCTTGGTTGTACTTGGGTTTCTCAAACGTTCCAAGCGTGCCCCAGGAGGTCTATGTCATGCTGGTGCTTCGGATGGCTGGATGTGTTCCCCCTTCTTCTCTAGATTCTGGTGTCACTCTGGAGTTACTCTATGTTCTTTTAGAAAGAAGAGTCTTTGCATTATTTTAAATCCAGTTTTTAATTTTTTTAAAGATTTATTTATTTATTTATTTATTCATTCATTCATTCATTCATTCATTCATTCATTCATTCATTCATGAGAGACAGAGAGAGGGAGGCAGAGGGAAAAGCAGGCTCCATGCAGGGAGCCTGCTGTGGGACTTGATCCTGGGTCTCCAGGATCACGCCCCCGTCTGAAGCCAGGCGCTAAACCTCTGAGCCACCCAAGAATCTTGTTGAATTCAGTTTTGACACGTGGCAGCGTCTACATTTATAATGGTGGCTTTGTAGCCTCAGTATCTATGTTGTTTAATTTGTTCTCTAGATGTGTGATGAAAGCCTTATCAAGACATTTTTCACAGTCAACTGTAAGTTTTTTTCAGGTTGCACATATGAGCTTATATGAGAATGTGTCATGCTGGGGCAAAATAGAAAGCAAACTCTAACTTGAAATGTTAGGTGTATACAGTGCAGAAAATAACTCAATGTCCACAGGCGAAGAAGCTTCAGTAACAGGGTGGAACCAGACATTGCCAAAAACGAGAAAATTTGAATTCCTCCACAATAATGCCTGATGATTCAGGAAAGCTATCTAATAGTACCAATCCATTTTTCCACTTATAATAATAAACTAGGTGACATTGCTTGTATGGGCATCATTAAAGCTTTTTCCCCAGACCTCTGATCACTCTCTTGATGAGATTATTTTCTATTATTTTAGCAGAAATTTTGTATCATGCCTGCATCAGCTAATTTTACAGCATGATACTCTTAATCTGTCTCTGAATAGGGGCTCTCTGCCCCATTCACGTTACACTGTATTTGTTCTTCAGCATAAAAAGTGTCCAATATTTCAGGGGAAAGGACTTGGACTAAGGCAATAGAGGTCTAGCCAAGTTTCATTAGTGAAAGTAAAAAACAATCATTTTGTTCTTTCCTTCTGGTCCCTTAGGGTCCGCAGAATGGGGAGGAGGATTCCCCATCTCTCCCTCTTTGCTTGAACCCACTTATTTGAGCCAAGGATCTCTTGCCTACAGCTAAGAATGCTCCCAATGGTTGATTTTTGGCTTGTATCTGCTCATTTCTAGAAAGGCTATCTTTATCTGCCAATATCCCAAACAAAAGCTGCTCTCTGTGAGGTGTCCTCAGACCGTCCCCCATGACCTCCTCCAGAAGCCTTAATCATTTCTTCCTCCATATCTAGTAACACTTTGTAATCACCACTGGTACAGGACATGAAACATTGTATTAATTTCATTGGGGAAGTAACTATTTCTTATTTATCTATTTTCCCCAGGGCATGTGTATTGGTGCCAAGTATAATGTCCTGTTTCTTGAATGTCTTATAAAGAATATGGTGGGGCACCTGGGAGGCTCAGTGGTTGAGTCCCTTTGGCTCAGGGATCGAGTCCTGTATCAGGCTCCCCACAGGGAGGCCTGCTTCTCTCTCTGCCTGTGTCTCTGCCTCTCTCTCTTTCTCTGTATCTCTTGTGAATAAATAAATAAATTCTTAAAAAACAAAAACAAAAAAACACAGTAACTGTAAAATAATGGATGTGTTAATTAACTTGATTGTGGTTGCCATTTCATAATGTACTAATCATCAAATTGTATACTTTAAATATATAAAATTTTATTTGTCAATTTTGCCTCATTAAAGCTAGGGAATAAAAAAAAAAAAATACAGAGAGCCTGGCTCTCTGAGCACCTTGTAGCATAAAGCCATCATACTGATCCTAGCCTGCCAATTCTAGACTTTTATGTGAAAGACAAATGAACCATGGTTCCTTGAGGTTGCTGTTACTCACAGCTGAACCTAATCCTGATCTTGTATTGCTTTTCCTTGCTTCTTGGTTGGCGTGTTTTGTAACAGCTCATATTATTAAAAAAAAAAAAAAAAAACCTTGCCCAAGAGGTTTAGATGAGTCTTATCTGGAATCTCTAAACTGGAAAATTATTCTATTAATATCATCAGTTATGCATACACACACACACACACACACACACACACACATTTTGGGCATCAATTAGCAGCTTTTGTTATTGAGGACTTACTATACGCCAGTAAGTAAGAAGTAACTATGCTATACTTTATATCCATTGTTTTACTGAGTCCTCATAAAAACGTTATGATATAGGGACTTTTATTACCTTCACCTTATCAGTGAGGTAGTTGCAGATCAGAGAAGCTTAGTAAGTAGCCAATAGCCAAATAGGGCCCAAAAGCAGAATGGTCCTCCCCACAAAGCCCATGTGCTAATCACTACTGGAGACTTGCTGTGGGAGGGGTTCAGGAGAACCCTTTGCCCACCAGCGGGCTTCACTTTGCAAATCCAGTGAAGGTCAATGCTGCAAATAGCAAATTGTCCAGGAGTGGAATTCTGCTATCAGCATGGTGACCATTGGATACACCCCAGGAAGAGATCCAAAGAACACTGAAAAGTAAGGAACTCCTGTAGTGACTTCCCTACAGAGAGCCAAGGGCTGGAGAAACTCACCTCTTCCTAAGTAGGTTGATGGTGTGGGGGGTGGGGCGACTGTCAATATGGGAATATGGAATTGAAAGGAGTCTCACAGCATAGACAGAGCTGTGGAACTGAAGTCTGAAGTCACACATAATGACACAGGCACATGGCAATCATCAAATCTGATTCATATATAAAGACCAGAGAGTCAAACTTCTGAAATTTGCACTCAGCAAGAAAAGCATTCAGAAAAAAAATAATAATAATTTATACATTTTGCTACTCATCGTGATCTCAATGATGACACCCCAAACATACTGAAAGAGCAATTCATTTCCTTTCATCATCCAATGCATGCATGCTCACTCATTCATTCAAGAAACATGCATGGAGGGACTGCTTTGTGTAGGGTGGGTGAATCAGGGACTGGGGCACACAACGGGACAAGCACTCCAGGCGCAGTCAGGTGGGAAAACCCACAGGTAAACACATCTTTACAGGACAGGGTGCCATGTGCTTTAATAGAGGTATGTACACGCTTGTGCGGCCTTTAAATGAGAAGTACCACACTAAGGGAAGGTTCCAACAGGTTGAAGGAATGACTAGGTTATAACCAAGAGAATGGTGGTGAGGAGGGGAGAGCATGTTTTGAAGAAAGGGAGGAGCAAGTGCACAGACACAGGAGAACCTGTCACCTTCCGGAAAGTATGTAAGTCTAGAGCCCAGATATAAGGAAAGACAAGCAAGAAGAGAGTGGTTCTTAAAGTCATTATTTAAATGATAGGCTATAGCAAAGTGATATTTATATAAATAAACCGCCAGCATTCACAGTCCTTCTCTGCTCTCATGGGAGTTGAAAAGGTAGTAGTCTTAAACTCTACTCCTCCAAAGGGCAATGCAGAGAACCATTGTCTGCTACTAGTATCCCCCTTCCTTCCTAACAGAACTTATTTCCTAGTTCTTCACACATGTCCACTCCCACCCCACCTGACTCTGGAGATGCTGATTCATCTCCAGGATCAGGAGTGGATCCTCATTAGTCTAGGTCAGAGGTCAGGCCATGGCCCTATTACCTGTTTTTGTAAATAATGTTTGTTTGAGGGACACCTGGGTGGCTCAGTGGTTGAGCATCTGCCTTTGGCTTAGGTTATTATCCTGGGGTCCTGGGATTGAGTCCCGCATCAGGCTCTAAGCAGGGAGCCTGTTTCTCCCTCTGCCTGTGTCTCTGCCTTTCTGTGTGTCTCTCATGAATAAATAAATAAAATCTTCAAAAAAAAAGTAATGTTTGTTTGAAAACAACCACACCCATTATTTCCGCTGGCTGATTTTGTGATACAACAGTGAAGTTGAGACATGTGGCAGAGATTGTATGGCTCCCCAAACCTAAATATTTCCTGCCTACTCCTCTTTAGAAAACACTTGCTGGCTTTTGATCTAGGCCAATCGGAGCACTGAATTCCCCTGGTAGATGTCATTGGTCCAGGGGTGGGCTTGTTTAAACTGGCCAATCAGATTAAAGAGAAAAATTTATCGTTCATGCTTGTAGCAATTATTCTTTCACTTCCATCACACGATGTCTTAGTTGCTGCTAACAGCCATCTTATAACTGTAAGCCATTCTAGAAATGGCAGAACCAAGAGATAGAAAGATCTGGGTCTCTGATAACACTGCAGTCATTAAATCAAGCAACCCTGAAGCCTGTCCTATCGAGTCTGAGTGTCAGATGAGATAATACATTTCCTTATTGTATTTAAGCCAGTTTGGGTAAGGTTGTCTCTTCCTTGGAAGTCAAAGCATCTATTATTGCTATATAAGTAATGACATCTTGTCCAAAGTCTGGGATCGCAGCAGGCTGAAATAGTTAAAAAACATGGTCACAAATCCAGAATAAAACAAAGGAGATCGTGGTAAGAAGAGGCATCATCATAAGCCTGCACATGTTGCCTACTGGGAGAGTCTAGAGGTCACTGCACACCCTTACCCACAGTGGTGGGAGTTCTTTGAAAAATGAAGCTCCTAATTCAATAAACTCAAGATGGCCTTCAAAGAAGAGCAGATTAGATATGGGAAATGGGGAAGGGGATGTGGAGAGGTATAACCAGATGAAATCCCTGTGTCTTCAGGGAAAAGTGAGAGTTGACTGCTTACGAGGAGGGATAAAGCCAGAAGAAACAGAAATAAAACAAAAAGGAAAGTAATTTAGGCCAGTTAACACAGAGTCAAAAGCTCCCTGTGAGTAACCTGCTGCACAGATGACACTATTTTATCTTAGACAATCACAAGTCCTGCTTATGAAAAATGGCCTTGACACACCAAGAAGAGAATTAGTTATATCTGCTGTACTCGCTTGAATAAGGAAAAGAAGAATGAAGGTTCTGTTTTCCCAAGATTTTCTGACTCTCCTCAAAAAAAGTTTTCTCTTAATAACAAATTGACAAATCAATGCTGAGGGAATTTTTTCCTAAGATACTGGATCAAAGGAATATGTTAGAGGAGTCCTACTTCATGATGCATTTTCATCGTTCCCTGGATCAGCAGGATTGCACTTTTCTCACATCAATTATTAATTGGGTAATATCCCAGGAAGCAAGATCCAGGTGTAGAAATGCATTTTGGTTGCAGGGAGCAGTGCAGTGTGGCAAGCAAAGCATATGCATTGGAGTCAGCTCCAAATCTCAATTCCACCTCCAAGCTAGCTTTATAGGCCTCTGTTTCCTAACACATAAAATAGGAATAACGATACATACCATGCATGGTTGTTGATATATATATTTATCATTTAGCACAACATCTGGCATGTATGAACCTCCATTTCTATAAGATATCACTGTTATTGCAATATTTCTTGCTATTATTATGATTATCATTCTTCCCAAGCAAAATATTGCATTTGATAGGCAAAGTTGCTGTAGAGCAATTTCAGGCTAGAGATGGACAATCCCATCTGCATTGTTTAAGTCTTCAGTGACCTTCTGTTGGCCCACAAACTGGCCCCCATACTTGGAGGACAAGGAGAGATGGAAGAAAGGGCAGACCACTCCAGATTGGTAGGTGGCAGGCTGAATAAGTAAGAGAAGTTACTTATGAGTTTTGTTGGGGCAGTTGTGAGATAGTAAATCTCGGTACCTGCCCACTAGCATCTTACCGTTTATATATAGGCCTTAACTGGGTTCAGTCACTTATACCATTCTGTGTTCTAACAACACCTTACTCTCTCAAGGCTATGCCAGTGGGACAGTTTCCTCTGTGGGAACGGTAGGCAGAATGTGCATTCCAAGGACAGGGAAGAGTGTGAGAAGCCTCTGATTGCCTAGGTCCAGCATGTGAACCAACTGGTGGTCACATCTTCCTGATTATCTCCTCCAACACCTTCTGCAAAGTGAACCAAAATGCTGTGACTAAGAGCTGAGTTCTCCATAACGATACTTTCTCTAGGAACAAGAACTCTGTGAAAACCTATTCATGTATTGGGAATGATTTCAAGCACTCATTGGATCCAGCAACCTGTGGTCACTTCCAATGTGTCCGAGCTCAGCTGAGGTCACCATTTAAATCAACAATGTGCAGTGAGTGGCTACAGCGATTGATGTGGTCAAATTAACCCCTGACATGCCTTGCAGGGACTCAAACTATTCAACAGTGACTGGCACTGAACAGAGATGTGTGCAAATTAGTTATGACCTCTGGAAGTTGAGAAGTCCAAGATCAAAGTGCTGGCTGATCCAGTTCCTGGTCAGAGCTTTCTTGCTGGCCTACAGATGGCTACCTTCACTCTCCTCACAATGAGAGCATCTCTTCCTCTTTCTCTCCTTGTAAAGCCACTAATTTCATCATGAGAGACACACCCTGGAGACTCTAACCCTAGTTACTTCCCAAAGGACCCATCTCCAAATCCTATCACATTGGGGTTAGAGCTTCAATATATGAATTTGGGGCAACAGGGACACAATTCAGTAGGATGACCCTTCTACAACTTCTTCACCCAAAACCTTTCTACAACTTAATACTCTAAGTCATAAATAGTTTCTGAAGTAAGTTTGTTCAGACTTTCCAAAATATTTCTTCTTTTAGCCATGATTAAGGTTGAAAAATTTCATCTCAGCTGGGAGAACTCTGGGGAACATAAGCTCTGTATGAGTAAGGGTACTTTTATAAAAGAAGGTTCTCATAACATTCTTCCCTACTAAAAAATACTCAGAAATTACAGGAGGGTAGAAGGTCAAGGGCAGGGTCAGGGAAAAGGGAAGGGAGGAGGGAAGATAGCCTATGTTAGCAAAAACTCAGGCATCCTGGCAACAGTTCTGTTCTCTCTCTGGTTGGTCTGAGCTAAGCTCTGGATCTAACTGCACTCCAAGTGAGGCAGATGCTGTTTTTATGACCAGATATGGTGTGTGTTACAAGGAAATACACCTCAAACTTGTGAGAAAAGCACTTAGGTGAGAGGAAGAGATTGGAAACAATAGTCAGCAGTCAGTGATTTGGGGGAATAATCTCTAGAATAATTTGGTGAGATGACCCCAGCTGGTGCAGGGGCTACAGGGCTGGTTTCCTGTTCATTCTATGGTAACTGCTACAGGGGCTGAAAACAAATAACAAAGCCAAACAACTCTGGCATGATCAAGCATCCGTCCCTTGGTACCTGAGAATGGCGCAGAGAAAGGAAATCCAGAGTAGAAGGTAAAAGCAGAGAAAGTCTTAAAATATGTATGACTGATTTGGTTACCTCTTGGGAGGCACAGGGAAAGGGGGAGGAGATGAAATGACATTTATGAAGAGCCAACTAGAGGGTAGGGTCTTAGGAGGAAGAGGCCTTTCCTATCTTGCTCATCACGTGTCCCTAGCTCTGTAGATCAGCCCTGGCATGCAGTAGACACTCACAATTCATTGAAGGGAGGACAGATATGGCACAGAGCCCATTATATCATGGGCACTCAGTAGGTATTTTTGAAAGAATCATTTAGTGAATGAATGCCTACTGTATGCCAGGCTTTATTTCATTCTTTCATTCCATTTATAAATATTCTATCATGTGAGCTCCTATCATTTGCCAGACATACTGCTGGACACTGAGAACTCAAAACAGAAAAGAGACAGTTCCTGCCCTGGAAGAGCCTACAATCTTGGCAACGGTGCTGCAATGTATGGTGACCACAGGCTGTACTGGAGTGCAGGGAGATGCGTGAGAAGAGCTCTGTTTTCCTGGTAGAGGTGAGGCAGTCTTTACAGAGGAGACAGCCTTTGAACTCAAACTTAAGATAAGCAGAGGACCTAAAACATTTCAGGCAATGAGAATGGTGAAAGAGAAAATATTAAGGCACTCATCCTTGTAGGAGAAAACATTGTGTGCGGCAGAGAAAGTAGGTGACAGGATAAAGGAAGGAGATAAAGCTCAGGCCTAATCATAACGGGCCTGGCATTTCCTCTGAAGCAGTTGGAACCTGCTCTATAGAAAATAGGAAGCAGAACTGGCTTCGTGGGTGTATGACCTTGTAAAGTCTGGCAGGATTCCATGCTCAGGTAGGCCCCATGCTTGGTTTACTGCTCTGTTCTAGGCCATCTTGAAATTCTTAATAATGTTTTCTTTCTGCTTGTGCTTTGTAAGTGAAGTCCAGTGGGACAATGCAGTAGGCATGAGAACAGAGGAGACATATGCAGTATGTGTGTTGGCATTATCTTGCTGCTTCATTCACAGGTAGTGTTCATGATACTCCAAAAGCATAGAATTCCAGAGGAACTACTATGGGTGGGAGTTTAGCAGCTCAAAGCAAAGGCAAAGTAAGCATGTTTTGGAAGCCACTACTTTCCACTGAGTGTTCATAGAATGTGTCCATATTAAGAAGTGAGATAAAAACAGTTGGATTGCATGCCTAGGTGGCTGAGTGGTAGAGTGTCTGTCTTCAGCTCAGGTTGTGATCCCAGGGTTCTGGGATCGAGTCCCACAGCAGGCTCCCTGCAGGGAGCCTGCTTCTCCCTCTGCATATATATATATCTCTGCATCTCTCTCTATGTCTCTCATGAATAAATTAAAAATTTTTTTAAAACTTAAAAAAAAAAAAAAACAGTTGGGTTAAGGGTGCCTGGGCGGCTCAATTGGCTGACTCTTGATTTCAGCTCAGGTCATGATCCTGGGATCAAGCCTGGCGTGGGGCTCTGCACTCAGTGGGGAATCTGTTTCAGGATTCTCCCTCACCCTCTGCCCCTCCCCTACCTCAAATAAATAAATAAAATCTTAAAAAAAATTTGGGTTAGTTTTGTTCACTGGGCCACAAAATATGAATTGTATCACTTCAGTGAGTCCATATATGAGCTAAAGGCTCTTAGATTTGTCTTTAAAATTGGCACTGTACAATAATAAATAGTAATGTTCATGCTAATAATTTATAGTATGATTATTTCTTTACTGAGAACAACATTAAATGGCAAATAAAAACACCATGATAAATTGAGACAGAGACTACAAAAAGAAGAAAGGAAAAATCTTCATATTTCAGTACATTCAGTGGCATTTTTCCCTTGTTTTCTGAACATTTTGCACCTGGCACCAGAAATTATGTAGCTGGCATTAATAGGGAGCCATTTTTTTTTAATTGAGCAGATTAGAGACACAGCAAGTGTCTCTTTATCACTTGTATCAGTTTGGAAAAATAACAGTCACCAGAGTGTGGAAATTAGAATAGAGGGAGATACAACAAGGAGAAAGAAGACCCATTATCACTGCAGCACAGACAAAGGTTGATGAATTCTATGCCAGAGCAGGGATGGGGTGGAGAGGAAGGGATTGAAGTGTGAAGAGTTCATGGGCACAGCTTGAGGGTTGGGTGATTCATTCCAACAGGAAGGTCAGCAAGAAGGAGGAACACGGGTTGACTTCCAGATTTCCAGTTCCGGACACCGGGTGATGCCAAGTATCACTGGGTGATACTTGAGATGTGAAGTAGGAGGAAGAGAAAGTGTGGATGGCTGAGGGAGGTGAGATGGGCTGAAGGTGAAGCTGAGTGTGGGACATGGGGCAGATTTCTCATGCATGGATCTGTGTGGTCCTTCCCCCTCCACCTTCTTGCTGTCACAGACTCCACCTCCTCTGGCCTCAGGGGCATGGCCCTGACCTAGACTGGGGCCCTTCCTTGTACCTGGTAGCATGTGCACCTGTGCACATACAGCCACAGCTAGTGATCAGAGGAGCAGGCAGGTAGGTGTCTGTCCTCAGCCTGGGTAATCAGAATCCTTAACTAGGATTTTTCAGACTAAAGCTGTGCCAGATGGGAGTCTGCAACTGCCAGCAGACATAGTTCTAGCACCCAGAGTCTCAGATCTGAGAGAACGAAGCCAACAGAGGAGGACAGGTGGTGGAGAGAAAACCCCAAGGTCCTTGAGTTCCCAGTTGGGGAGGTTCCAGCTCACTTTTGCCCTTCCTGGTGACACAGTCTAAGAAATCCAGCCTTCCCTCAAACTCCTCATCAATTTCTCTAGCTTTTCATGTTTTCCTTAAGCTAATTGGACTTAGGTTTCTGTCACCTGTGACTGAGAGTCCTGATGAATACAGGGCATGTGGCTAGGTGGCCATGGAAAGAACTTGAGATAGACGTCATTCCCATATCACAGAGAGGCAAACTGAGGCTGTTAAACAGAATCTCCTGGCTCATAAACCACAATGCCAGCACTGAGATGCAGGCCCAACTTCAAAGTCAGGATCTTTCTATGATGTCATGTTTTCCCTCATATCTGTTCATTATTCTCAGTTTTTTGTTTTTTGGGTTTTTTAAGGATTTTATTTGTGTCGCCTGTGTGGCTCAGTCAGTTGAGCATCTGCTTTCAGCTCAGGTCATGATGCCGGGATCTGGGATTGAGCCCCATATCAGGCTCCCTGCTCAGCTGGTGGTCTGCTTCTCCCTCTCCCTCTGCCCATCCTCTCCATTTGTGTTTTCTGTGTGTGTGTGTGAAATAAATAAATAAAATCTTTTTAAAAAAAAAACCCTGCTTAAGAAATAAAGATAAATTATTATTTATTATTTATTTATTTATGTGTTTTTTTAAAGATTTATTTATTTATTCATGATAGACATAGAGAGAGAGAGAGGCAGAGACACAGGAGGAGGGAGAAGCAGGCTCCATGCCGGGAGCCCGACGCGGGACTCGATCCCAGGACTCCAGGATCATGCCCTGGGCCAAAGACAGGTGCCAAACTGCTGAGCCACCCAGGGATCCCCTATTTATTTATTTAATTGAGAAAGAGCATGAATGAGTGGTGTGGGGAGGGGCAGAGGGAGAAGGAGAAGCAGGTTCCCCGCTAAGCAGGCAGCCCAACATGGGGCTTGATTTCAGGACCCTGAGATCATGACCTGAGCCAAAGGCAGAGACACTTAACTGACTGAACCACCCAAACACCCTTCTTAGCATTCTTTTCTATACATTTCTATAAATTTGAAGCAGAGCTTCAAATGACAGAGTCAGTGACATTCATGCTACTGAACTTCCAACTTTCTTGATTAATGACCAAAAGCCTCATAGGCCAGTGATTTCTCTGGAGCAATTCCCAGGCTCTGACTATTCCCACTTTAAAAGTCACTGGTAGCAGAGGGCCTAGTTGCTAATTTTGCAGAAGTCGAAAGTCAGTGACCTTATGAGTGAAACATTTTTCTAAACTTCATCTTGTTTTATGAGTTCAAATGGAAAGTCAAGTCTTAATTCCCAGCGAGAGTCACAAGGAGGTGATAACAAACTGAGCCCAAGGCTTTGGAACTTGAGAGCATCTCTCTGTGACTATTTGTCAAGACTGCTTCTGTTTATTATACCACCTCTTCTTTATAGAACCTTCTTTCTCTACTCTTCCATTAACCCAAAAATAGTCCAAAGAGACTCTTATCTGATTAACTCATTCTAGGGAATTGTGACAAAGACCACTGTCCCCAAATTGTTATTCTCCCTCTTTTCTTTCAATAATAGAATCCCTGATTTTTAAAAAAGAAGTTATTTTTTATTTTTAATTGAGATATAATTTACATATCAAAAAGTTGCTATTTTGAAGTGTACAATTCAATATTGTGTGTGTGTTTTTTTAGCACATTCACAAGGTTGTATGATCATCATTACCAATTCCTGATCGTTTCATTATCCTAAAATAAACCCCATATCTAGTAGCAGTTGCTCCCAATTTCCTCCTCTCTCCTGCCTCTCTGGCTACCATTCATCTACTTTTGAACTCTGTGGACTTTTCTGTTCTGGACATTTCGTGTAGTTAGAGTCATGTAATACATGGCCTTTTATGTCTGGCTTCTTTTACTTAGCATATTGTTTTCAAGATTCAGTCACATTATAGCATGTATAAGTACTCTTATTTTTTTACTACCTAATAATATGAAATAATATTGTTATAATAATGTTCCATTGTATGGAACTATAATACCATATTTTGTTTATCCACCTATAGTTGATGGACATTTAGGCTGTTTCCCATTTTTTGGCTGTTATAAATAATGGTACTATCAATATCCATGTGCAAGTGTTGGCGTGGACAGATATTTTCAATCTCTTGAGTGGAGCAGGCACAGTCCTGGCCCTTAGAACCTTGGCTCTGTCATGTCATCTGTTTGAGCCTCAATTGTAGTATCTGTAAAATGAGGATATTGATACTTATGCCTCATCTTCCCATTCCCCACGATGACTTTACCATAGCCCTTCCTCTCTCCTCAAACTTTCAACACCCACTCACCATCACTATGTTGAGCTGATGGACTTGCTTCTTATTCTACTGAGAAAATAAAAGCAATCAGAAAAGAGCTCCTTCACCCTCCTCCATTTAATCTACCAACCTGTCACATGTATCAGTCTGAGCACACTGTCCCTGCTTCTATCACCATCACATGTGATTTGGATCTCACTCCTTTTTTGTTTACTCAAGGACCATGCTCCTACAATTGTCATATCATTTTTTATCTTCAGTTGCCCCCCACCTTTCCAGGGCATTCTCCTCAGTTTACAAATAACTGAAAAAATGTAGTTTCCTTATTTCTCGGTTTCTCTCAGACTTTTATGTTTTCTTTCAGCTAACTGGAGTTAGATTTCTGTCATTTCCAATGGAAAAAGGCCTGATTAATATAGGAAATCTAGATAGGTGCCTATATCTATATCTCTATATCAATATCTCTAAAAAACAACTTGTGTCTTTTTCCCAACTGATCTTCAGTAGGTAAAAGGCTCCAGCTCAGGAGTTCATTATTGTTCTCCCCAGATGACATGGAAACTCTAAATTGTCCATCTTTGAACTTCCTGTCACCCAGGGATTTCAGATACAGTGGCTATGGATGTTTGAAATCCACCCTCCCAATAGTTTAATAGGGACAGATACTTTTACATGAAACATTTAAAATTTTTCTCATGTTTTCATAAAAATTCCTTACATAGTTTTTCACAGATTATCTGTTGAAGAGGAGGATATTTGGCTTCAGAATTTATATGAGAGGCATTTTATTTTAAAGACAGTAAAGTAAGTGGGAGACAGTGCTTCATATTGAGCAGTCTACATTTAATTAAATTAATGATTAGATGAACTAATGAATGAATGAACAATTTGCAAATGTATTGTATTCCCAGAGTTGGTTTTGTAACTTAGTTGTTTTCAATTTGGGATGAATCCTCCTATAGAAACAAAGTTATAAATGACACTTAAGTGACAAGAAATCCCACTGAGGCTGTTTACCCATAATGTAGTAATAAAATGTAGAAAAGTAATGGCATTGTGTAAAAACACTTAAGCAATTTTGAATACAGGTGTTCGAGGAAAAGTGACTTTAATTAGGAAATAAGGTGGCACATAAAAATGTTGTGGTGATTCCCTAGGAGACTTCTGAGACCTTTCAATGATCATGGAGGGGATTGTGTCTTTTTTAACATCTATTTTCATATTAAAGTGTATGCATTTCTTTCTCTTGCTATAATCCTACACCATTCTTATCATCAGCAGGATCTTTATTGTCTGGCAGGCAATTAATAATTGTTTTCAGCTGGGTGCAAGAATGAGAACAAAGCAAGATGGATGGTTGGGGGGAAACTTCTTTTAAGTAATTGGAAAAGAGTTGTAAGAGATGAGTGTCATAAACAGCAAACTAGTATTTGTTATCCCATGTCTCAGTATTCAGATAAAAAGAAGATGATGCACTAATCTCTTGAGAGGCTTACTATTTACACAGGGAGTGGGATCTATACAGAGAAAGAAAAGGCACTAGCTGGTAAGATACCTTGGATGTCAATCAAGGAGATGGCTGTTCAGAGTGGGTAGTGATCTCTGGGGCCAGGGACGGGGAAGGAAGAGCTGGAGTCTGGCCTTTGGAAGAGGATTTTGGTCAGGAGACAGTTGAGAGAGTAGATAAGATGAAATTAACTGAATGGTTCTCATGATAGAAATGATAGAAAATACAGGAGAAGGAAGAAACATGGTGTGAGCATGAATCTACCCAAGAAGAGAATATAGTAGGGAAAAGGATGCTGGATGATTTTCCTATGGAGGCCATACGATGGCTCAGGAAAGGCTGGTGCTGGCTACAGCCAACTGGGAATAATGGCCCTGGAGTCTCCAAGTGACCAGGCAGCCTGCCATCAGAATTTCAGAGGTGTTTGGAACTCAGCCTGTACCTTAAACACCTCGGTGTTTCTATAGCATCTAATGTTATCCTATCCTGCCTGTTGATTCTGCTAATGTGTTCTACTGGATAAAATTTTTTTTTTTAAGATTTTATTTATTCATGAGAGACATAGAGAGAGGCAGAGATACAGGCAGAGGGAGAAGCAGGTTCTCCGCAGGAAAGCCCGATGAGGGACTCCATCCCAGGACCTTGAGCCAAAGGAAGACGCCCAACCCCTGAGCCTCCCAGACGCCCCTCTACTGGATGAATCTTACGGATTCCTAAGGAAGGGGCTTCTGAACCCCTGCCTTTGATATAAGAAGACCTCACGGTCCATTTGCAGGTACTCCCCCAGGGCTCCCCCCTCCTCCCTCCTCTTCCTCCACCTTTCCTTGTGTGACCCTGACCAAGTCCCTCACTCTGGGGGCCGTTTTCTTACCTCTAAATGAGAACAACTGAACTAGATGATGGATGCCTTCCAGCTCTAAACAGCAGCTTGATCAATTTTCCAAATGAGAAAACACAGCCAACCCTGAGGACGAGGTCCGATTCTACCGCTCCAATCCTAGAGCTCTGGTTTCCACAATGCCTACATCGGAAGAACGGCGCACGCAGGTGATTCAACTATCCTTTTTTATTTTTCCTCCTCTACAATTAGGTGACCTCTGCGCTGCGAGAGGTCACGGGGCACTGGGATTTATCTAGAAAAGGTGGTGTGGCAAGTGCCGGCTCTTCCCTCCCGTTCAGGAAGTGGCGAGGGTCACAGCGGCAAACACCTGTTCGCCCCTAAGTCCTTCCAATCGAAAGTCTCCCGAGTAGGTGCCAAGTAGATAAAACCTTATCGTTCCGCCCTCGAGTTCCCCGTTTGGGGCTTTAATAAGCCGCGACCAGCGCCACGCACCCGACTACGTCGCTGAACACCTTGACACCTCCCGCGACCCCTGAACCGCGAGGCCGGCGCTAGGCTCGGCCGGGTCCCGCGAGGCGCGGTGCGGCGCGGCGGAAGCGAGGCCGCCACACTTCCGGCGGCGCGGCCGCGCGCTCGCCACACTTCCTGTTGATCCGGCTCCGCGGAGGGCTGGGCGGGGGAGGGGGCGGGCCGGGGGCGGGGAGGGGGCGGGCCGGGGGCGGGCCGGGGGCGGGCCGGGGCGCGGGAGGCGGCCTCTGGCCAGGCGTGGGCGCGCGCGGGGCCGCGGCAGGCACGGAGCGTCTGCCTCGTAGCTTCATTCCGGAGCACCCTTGGCGGCCGCGCGTCCCGCACTCCGTCCTTCTGTCCGGCCCCGCGCCGCCATGCCCGCCGTGGACAAGCTCCTGCTGGAGGAGGCGTTGCAGGACAGCCCCCAGGTACCTCCCGCCGCCCCGGTGCTCTCGCCCGGCGGGGACTGGAGGCCGGGGCGGCCCCTCGAGCCCGGGGGTGGAGGCCGGGAGCACGCAGGGGGCCGCCCGGGGGCCGGGAGGGGGCACCCCTCAGGCGGGGCTAGAGAACCCGAGAAAGCCCTCCGCCGCCCGAGTCTTTGTGCCGTGACCCCCTTCGGAGTCAGCCGACACTGACGCTGCCCGGCCTAAACTCCGGCTCCACCGCTCCGCTGAGTGCCTCGGACAAATGACCTTTGTGTGCCGCAGTTTTGTCATCGGTAACCCGGGGACAATAATTGTACCCGCCTCATGGAGTTGTCAGGATGCCAGTAAAGTTGTTGGCGGGCACCGTCCTGTATGGAAGTTGTCATCGTTAGTATTATTACTGCTGCTACTGATGCGATGGGTCCTAGTGGGTTTAGGGCCAAGATGGGAGGCAGAGAGCCCAGCTCTTTCCCAGCGGGACCCTTCCGCACGCTTTTCCTGTTTTGTCAAGAGAATATGACAGCACCTGCCCCGCTGTCGCACGGAGGGATTTCACTAGCGAGACCAAAGTTAAGTCCCTTCGAGCTCTGCAGATGAGAGCTGCCGTGTAAATGTAGCGGATGAGTGCTGAATGACATTAGTTCATAATTCAATGCCCTTCTCTTCAGGGAACTTCTGTTCGCCATTAGCATTTCCCCGGCTTTGGCTTCCTATCAGCTCTCCTGGTTCTGTATCCCTGGGTTATTCATAAGTCTTTTTAGCCCGCGATGTCTCAACTCTTCAGAAATTCAAATGAGATTAACCTGTTTTCCATCTCTATTCGGTTCCTTTTTCTTAGCAAATTGCACTCCCGGGAGGAATGTATTTTATTTTCTTTAAGATTTTATGTATGTGTTCGACCTGGAGAGAAGAGCAGAGTAGGAGGAGTGGCAGAGGGAGAAGCTGACTCCCGCCGGGCAGGGAGCGGGAGGGGTCTGGATCCCAGGACACCAAGATCATGACCTGAGCCAAAGGCAGACTCTTAACCAGCTGAGCCACCCAGGTGCACCTAGGATGATTTTTTGATGGACTTACCTACACTCACTTTGCATCTTGCTGGTTCAGAATAAGTGTCAGAGCACTGTGTGCTTCGTTGCCTTGTGCCCATTTCTTTGTGATCTTAGGTAGGCAAGTAAGAAACTTGAGCAAGCTGTGGCTTTTTTTTTTTTTCTTTTTCTAATTGGCATCCGCTGGTCTGATCGACTTTTTAAAGACCTCTTTGAAGGCTCTAAACTTGTGGCATTTTAATGGGACCGAAGCCCTTTGGAGAAGTATTTTTGTCTGTACCTCACACATTATGTGAGATATGAAGATAATAATGTAGAACTTCTAACGATAACATTTTGAACGAGGATTTCCGTTTGCTTTACAGTCCAAAAGTGCAGATATATTGCTTTCCTAACTGATCGTGGTGTTGGCCGAGCCAGGTCAGAGAGAAAACACTGATTCTTCTATGCTGCCCTCGCTGATAGGTCACATTCTGCATTTCTGACTCTCATATAAGTGCATATGTACCATTTTTCTGAGTGGTTTGCAGGGTTTTCTCAGCTGGGAGGAAGCAGAGGACTGGCAAACAAGTCAGGAAAACTGCATCCTAATTCTTGCTCATGTCAACCTACCATGTCATTGGGGCAAGTCGCTTATTCTCATTCTGTGGCTGACTCAGTTTTCTCATTTACAGAATGAGGGATGTGGAACAGGTGATTTATAAGGAGCTTTAAAAGCTTAAAATTCTATCATATTGCATGATTTATAACTTTGAGCTCATAAGTGGAAGAGGAAGTTTAGTGGCATTGCCATTCCTGTATAATGTTCCTCTTAATGTAGGGAATTTGTTACTGCTGTTGGGACTTGGTGTCACTCTACTAGGATTTTTCATAGGTTGTTCAGAGGAAGCTAACTTTCAAGAAGTTCTTTGATAATCATCAGAACGTGTTTATTTAGCAGTCTTATATGGGGGGTGTGCCTAAAGCGGCCTTATTGCTGAGGAGACTCATAGATTAGGAAGTGGAGAAAAGCAGATCTAATTCCTTTTATGTGTACAGAATAAAAACAACAGCAAACACCTATATCACACATGCATTTTATGTACCAGGCATTATTCTAAATCCTTTACCTGTATTAGCTCACCTAATATTCCCATCAATCTTTTGAAGTAGGTCTCCTATTAAAATTACCAAGAAGCAGAGAAGTTGAATAGCCAGCCCAAGATTATACACCAGACAGTGGCAGAGCCAGGATTGGAACCCAGGCAGTCTGCCTATTTTGTTCAAGTTGGCCCAGCTACCTGGCACCTGACCCTTCTATCATTGGGGACCTAAAATGTTTCACTGAAAGGAAAAGATCCTAAGAAACCATCTATTGTTTGTTTCTTCTAGTTTTATGAAGAGTAGTTATGAGGGTTGCTGCAGCAACCTGCACATGATTCATTAAGTGAACACAAAAGCTTTTGTAATTGAACTCAATGACCCAAGAAGAACTGAATAGCAGTTGACCGCCCTTAGACACATCTATTCATTTCATCCTTTTTAGTACTGCATGGTGTGTCGAAGACTAGTCTGTGCATACACATATTATTTCTGGTTATATCTAATACGTGAGAAGCAGAATGTTTTGGAGACAGAGATACTTGTCTCTGTTGCTGTTTGTGAGCCTCTGCTCCTTGCCCGGGCGCTACTAGATGCTGGGAATACAGTGACAAGGTAAGAGTGCCTGCCCTCCATGGTGCACAGTCTGTACTGGGAGACAGATAAGGAAAGCAGTGCCAGTACTGTGTGAATGCGCTCTGATAAGAACACAAATGCAGCTTTGAGCAGCTGCAGCGTAGATTCCTTCAGGGGCTTATTCTCTTTTGTGTAAGTAGTACGCTTTTGAGATAAGGTAAAGACCAAAGATAAGGTGAAGTGGTATTGCTTGCTGTTTTCTTGATTTTTGTTTGTTTGTTTCCTTTGCAGTTGGAATAACTGAAGCACAGGGAAACTTAAGACTTAGTTCTGAGATTATGCAACCAGTGGTCCAACTGGGAGCAGCCCTCCCTGACCAAACCAGGCTTTCTAGACTCAAGCAAGATGCCTCAAAACAACCTGGTGGTTATGTCTTCATTGTGGAGAATAATGTGTATGTTTTATAATCAGAGTTATTAAAATTATGCCATTATATAATCAGATGCTATTCTGGAGAACAAAAAATGTCTAAGAACTATTTTATTAGGTAATACTTAGATTCTTTACGATGGAGGGATGCTGTGGAGCTGAAGCTATATCCTTAGGGCGTTTGGTTTTTCTGGCTCGGGGTAAAGATAGTTATTTAATGGAATTGTCCTGAAGAATGAATAAGGTGTGTAAAGTGTCTTCATGCCTGTGTGTCATGGTAATTCCATAAACGATTGCTGTTATTATCTTTATAAGTGATATGCATCAGGGTCTTTTGGACTTTTCTGTAGAGTCTAATGTCTGGTGTACATTCGGCTGCCCCTTTGTCTCCTTCTGTATGTTCCAGTTGTAGAATATTCCTGTTGTTCCAGATATAAATTTAAGCAGGTATAGAGCTGATAATGTGGAAATCAGAACAGTGCCTAAGATAGCAGGATGTTTTTTCAGTAGTGATTGTAGCCTAGTTAGAAAGATTGGATTTTTCTTGCCAGGGCTAATAGGGGTCATGGTAAACATACATGTCCAGAGTATAAGGAAACAAAACAAAACACTTGTGATATAAATTTGGCAGTTATTATAGGTGAGAGCATGACGGTAGGATGACCAAAGGGAAGCCAGCTCCAGGCAGGACTTGGGCTGTGGACCACAGAGCACGCCCGTTGAAGCTCAGCCAGCTGGGTGACAGGTGCAGCCTCCTGCAGTGGCCAGTGAAGTGTGGCCAATGATCCTGGTCAAACCTGGATGGACATCCCAGCTGGATTGCTTCCCAGCAATGGGAGGTTGAGCAAGTTTCTTAACCTTGCTGAACCTCAGTTTTATTATCTGTAAAGTAGGGTTAAATATCCATGGTATCTGCCTCATAAAGTTGTTGGAAGGATTAAATGAAGTAGCAAGTATTTAGTGCTGAGCACTATGTCTCAGATGCAGGAGGTACAGAGTAAATGGGAGTTTTTGTTTTCTGTCTCTTCTCTTTGTGGAGAACATTCGACAAAGCTTCTCTTTCATCTTCTCATTTTCCATTCTATTTTATTTCCAAGAGTTTTAAAAACAATAAGTAGGACTTGACTGGACAGTTATCAGTAGTATTTAGAAAAATTAAATGTCCTCAATCTAGTTGTATCATTCTTTCCTTCTCGTTTTCCTAGACATGTTGGTTATAGCAAAGAAAGATGCCAGAATCATATAAACGTGAGTGAGCTCCTACAGCATTGACACCATAAATACAAAGAGACAAAAAAGGTCCTTTACTAATAACATTTATAGATAACTGTATAGATAAATACTGCTGTGGTGTTAAAATGCAATCATAGAGACTCATGTTCCTTTCCTTTCCAAGTCTCTCCCAGATGCTCCATCCATATCTGCTCTCTCTATATCTTCAATAAATTCAGATATCACTTAGAAATAATGAAATTACATGGAAAGCCCTTAGTGTACAGCCTGTAGCAAGCAATCAATTCAAGTTCATATCATCTGCTATTGCCATATGTCACACACTGTCAGACACTTTATATATATTCATTATCTCAGGAACTCTGCAAATTAGTGTTAGAGGCTGAATTTGGACCCAGGACTGACATGGTACCAGGGGGATCCCGAATACTTTGAGAGGTGCAGCAGGCTCTAAGCTCCTGAAGAACACAGTCGGTTCTAATCACCTCTGAAACACAGTTTCCAGCACAGTGTTTCGGCAGATCCTGGATGAAGGCAGAAATGCATACATCAATGAATGAATACAATCTTTTTTTTTTTTTTCCAAAATAAAAAATACATTTTAAAAAGATAGAATGAAGAGTTCTGAACCAATGCTTTTCATGTACTGGTTGACATCCATGCATTGATTGTGAGAGCCAGTGGAACACAATCATGATGTATGTTTACAGATGGAAGAGACTGGAATAGAACAGAAAAAAGTCAAAGTGTATATGCATACTAATGATGAACCTTGTTTGGTAAAATGTGTTTTGTTCCATTGTTTTTAATTTTAGAAGGTTTGAAGAATTCTACTCCGGCACAAGAGTTACATAGTGTGTGAGCTCTGATATGGGTTGTCATTGAGAGCTTTTTAAAAACCTGCTGTACATTTTCTGTATTCATTGCATCTGGTCCCTCTGTTGATAAGGATTGATACTGAAGGGAGTACATTGATCTCAGAGAAGGTAGTTTTAGTTTCCAGGGCCTCAGGCAAAGCCAGGACAATTGTGTCCTGCTGCAAAATGCATCATTGGAGTTTGGGGGACAAAATACAGGATAGAAAACGATCTAAATACCCAGGTGACTGAGGGTGCTTTGAGGTCAATCACCACTCTCTTACCTGAGAGAAAGAAGGAGTTGAAATTCATTTACAGGGAAATAATGAGCCTTAATAGATTGTTCTTTGTAAAGTGCTTTGATACCATTTTATTAAAAGCTTTTCTGTAACTTACTGTCCATTTTGTGCCTAAGGGGTTATTTTTAGAGATCCCATTATCACTGACATAATATTATATTATTTATTATTATTTTTTAAAGATTTTATTTATTTATTTAACACAGATTGAGAGAGACAGCACAAGTAGAGCAGTAGGCAGAAGGAAAGGGAGAAGCAGGCTCCCCACTGGGCAGGGAGCCTGATGCGGCTCCCCACTGGGCAGGGAGCCTGATGTGGGACTTGATCCCAGGACCCCAGGATCATGACCCTGATGATCACTTAACTGACGCTCAACTGACTGAGCCACCTGGTGCTGCTAACATAATATTTTAAATTTCCACTGTACTGACACATTCAGTAAAGTCTCTTCAGTAGATAATGGTCACTTATGTGACACGTTGATACTTATTTTGACTCCATCTCATATGTAAAAACAACTTTTTTTAAGAGAGAGTGCACGTGTGCACACAAGTAGGGGGGAGCAGCAAGCAGAGGAAGAGGGAGAAGCAGACTCTTCTGAGCAGAGAGCCCAATGCAGGGCTCCATCCCAGGACCCTGGGATCATGGCCTGAGCTGAAGGCAGACGTTTAACCAGCTGAGTTGCCCAGGCGTCCTGTAAATATTTCTTCAGTGTTCAACGGTGTCAGGCTCTGTGCCCAAGAGTAATAGGAACTGCCTTCCATTTAATGACATTGCTCAGCTGCTTCAGGGCACTGTGTAGTTAGCCTTCCTGAAGGAACTGAGCTCCCATTTTTGTTAAACTACTGTTTCAGTTTTGTGCTCGGATCTGCTGCTGGGGGACCTGGGGTGCATGAAATTTCCTGGCTGCAAGTTTAAAATCATTTGAATAAAAGATGATGAAAGACATGGAAATTGACTGTAGCATTTTAAGTGGAAAGAATGACGCACTCCTGCAAGATGTCTAAGATTGCAGAAAACCAGACAGATGGTTAGCTGTTGGGGTGATGCACTGCTGGGCGTCCACACCCCAGGTAAACACACAGGCCTGGTGTTGTGTTCAGTTTATGGGCTGGAAAGGAGAGGCTGCCTTTTTAACTCCCCCTTTTTTTTTCCCCAGTTAGATGGACTCTCCTGGTGCTTAGGTAGGGGCTGAGTCCAAGCAGATATTAGCCCTTGAGTCTTAACTTTTTAAAAATTGGCTTTCCTTCTCTGGCCCCAACACTCAAATAAATTGCATTCAGCTTGCCCCTGTGTTGTAGTCTGAAGGATTAGAAAAGTAGTTCTAAATTAAAGCTCCAGAAATCAACTCTTACTAGTATTCTCAGTAAAAGAATAAAGCCAGAGAAGAGGCACCTTCCCTCCCCATTTCAGAGAGGAGCGTTCATTCATTCATTCGTTTGTTCTACCTCCTTTGTAACTTTTCCTCTTAGAGATAAAATTAACTTCCTTTCTTCTTTTCTTGTAGACTCGCTCTTTACTGAGTGTATTTGAAGAAGATGCTGGCACACTCACGGATTATACCAACCAGTTGCTCCAGGCGATGCAGCGTGTCTATGGAGCCCAGGTATCCTGCTGTGCCCTCACCTGAGGACTAGTAGAGTAGGGGCCCCTGGTTTCATCTTGAACTTCTCTCAAGAGGCTGAGAAATTTGAGTCAGAACAATACCGTTTAAAATTTGGAAATAAAATCAGAATTGTTTTCCTCACTTCTGTTCACATGAAAAACACTAAGGACAATCTGTTTTCACTGCTTAAGAAAGAGGGCAGTTTTCCTGTAACCAGTAAAACCAGTAGAGAAGGAGCACATCCCTGGTTTTAATTTTTTAAAAAATTCGGCCCCAGAGGGAAACATTTGAATCTCCTCTTCCTACTTGTGAATGACCGGGGTCAGTATCCTCTTTGTCTTTCTCATAAATGGGAGCCTTAGATGTCAGGGCAGGCGGGTAGAGAGGGTTTTCCACATGCTTCCTCTAAAAAGGGTTGGGTCACACTTCTGAAACTATCGAGTGACTTCTTTGTTTTGAGGAACAAGTATCTCTGACTTGCCAAATAATGGAAAATAAATTGCTGAGTAGCAAAAGTGAATCTTCTTAAGATCGAGAAGTGCCTGTATATGTTATTTTCTAAGGGAAAACTTAGAACTTATTTAAAATTCATTATGTTGCATGTCAGAATATTATGGTAGCTGAGCCTTTGATTATCGATTCCTTGCTGACTTAAACCTGTATGCATTAATGTTTCTTTTTCTCATTGATGATCTCTAGAGAAATACTTTCAGTGTGTAATATGTACTAATAATTTTGTGTAGTCGTTTCTTATTATATAGCTCTTAACATTCATATATGATCATTCATTATTATCATTGTCTTATTAGTCATTCATTCATATTATATATGGGAAGAGGACTCAGTCCTTGCCATTAGAGAGCTCATGTTTAGGTGAGGAGACAGAGAAAACATTTATCTAAGAGTGTTAATGCCACTAGGAGAGGAGGTCGCCTCACCCAGAGGAATTGTGCGTAGCACCCAAAGAGAAGATGATTGTGACAGTCGAGATTAATTGAATATTTCATAGCTTTTGGGGATGATTTCACAACTTTTACATGGATCGCTTCATTTAAATTACCCAGCAACTCTGAGGTGGGCATTGTTGTCATTATCCTCATTTTGTAGGTTAGGAGACTTAAGGATTCCAGTGACAAGTAACTTGTCCAAGTCCACCCCATTAATACAAGGCAGAGCAGGTCAGCCCAAAGCTGAAGCCCAAATTGTCAGCTATGAAGTTTGGGGCAGCCTTGGAAGTAGCAATAGAAATGGAGAGAAGTGGATGAATTTCAGAGGTGTTCGGGAGGCAGATTGGTGACTAAATGGATGTGAAGGGCACGTATGTGAAGGATAAGTCAAGAATGATGTCCAGGTCTTTGACTTGAACAACAGGGTGAGTAGTCGGGAGCACATAGGAAGATATGGATGGTGTGAATGTATGTCTGTGTAATGGCAAAGATGCCAATCTGAATTCTTTCTTGAAAGGCTGATTTTGAGATGTCTGTGGGACATCAAAAGTGGAGAAAGACAGCTTGTTGAAAATTCAGATCTAGAGTTCAAGCTGGAGATACTGATTTGCAAACTGTACTATATTATGCAAATATAACTTACTTGGAACTGATTTTAAAACCCAAACAAATCATGTGCTCATGTGTGATTGTACTTGTTTTGGTAAGACATTCAGAAACTGGAGACATACTATGTTGATTTTTTAAAACCCTATTTATTTATATAGTATGTTTTTATATTTTTCCCTACATACTCAAAATTTAAGAAAATAGAAATTTTTTTCCACTGGACTTGGGCCTGAACTTGCTATTCAGTAAGTTGAATATTATCATCTCCTGTTTAAGGTTTGGGAGCCCCACAACTTAAGGGACAGTGTCTCTGTTACTCCCAAGAGCTTCTGTTCTGCCTCTCCACGTCTGTCAGAATCATTTACTTGGAGATATCCAAATGCTTTCTTATGCGTATTTTTTTCTTTTGAGCCAGAAAACTACATTTTGCCAAAATTAAGTGGGTCGTGAATTCCAAGAGTCTGTAAACCGGCTTTTAATTCACACCACATGATCATCACGTGGGTTCTGTACTGGCTAGAAACCCTTCCTCCTGCCTCGGCATTTCCTGCAGCAGAAGCTGGCGGGAAGGGCCAGTTAGTGCTGCCAAGCTCAGCGACACATTCGAGCAGTGGCCAGCGGCATCCAGATCGGTTCCGTCAGGGTCAGTTGGTGTTCAGGTTTATTTCAAGGCTTAGGTATCTTGTTTTGTTTCTTTGTAATTAAAAAAAGAAACCTTTCTTGACTCTTCTTTGGTCAATTTATTTATACACATGTATGTGTGGGTGTGTGGGTATATATATGTATATGTAGTAATACTTATCAATGTTTTCATTCAACTTTTTTCCCCCTAAGATATGTTTTCTTGATTTATTTAACATTATTCCTTAAATATTTTGCCCCTAGACATGTTGAATTCAATTAATAGGGTCTTATAATTTCATTTTTAAAAACACAGGTACTTAGATGTTTTTGCATTATATTTTAAAAACCAGATTTATGCTGGTGATAGATGATAAATGTTCATAAGAGGTACTTTGAATCAGACCACATGATAAATTTCTGTATTCTGATAGGGCGAATGCCATTGGACCTCAGTTTTAGAAAGAGGAAGAGTGAGGAAAACTGGAAGAAAGTTCTGTGAGCGTTTTTTGCTGATTGTAGCTGGTTTGGGGGAAATTTTAAATTTTATTTGATTTAAGTGCTAGATTGAAGCTATAGTCCGTGATTTTTCAGCATCTCCTTTGTAGAATCTCATTTAGTTCTCACAAGAAAGGAGTGGTATTGCTATAGCATGTGTTTGCAGATCAGTAAACTAAGACTCAGGTTATATATTTTGCCTAAAGTCACAGTGGCAGACCTAGAATTTGCACTCAGGTCTTTGACTCCAAGGCCTGCACTCTCACTCTGAACCACTACACACTACTCTTTTGACATACTGGCCTCTAGAAGTGGCATGGCAGCAGAGGTAAAGGAAGTAGGAGCTTTCAGAGGTTGTTCTTGTCACTATAGAACAATCCTCACCATAGGACAGCCAAACAGCCCTGTAGCACAACAGTTCCCCCCTTTAACTGGGTTCAGTTTCTGATCTTTCCATTACCTACTGTGGTCAACTGTGGTCTAGAAGCAGGTGCTTCTCCTCCTGACGTATCATCAGAAGCTCAGGAGTAGCCTGGTGCTACCTCATTCATCTCACTTCATCTCACCATGTAGGCATCTTACCTCACACCATCACAAGGAGGGTGAGTTCAGCACAATGAGGTATTTGAGAAAGAGACCACATTCATATAGCTTTTATTACAGTATACAATTGACCCTTGAACAGTGCAGGAGTTGGGGCACTGACCCCCACAATTGAAAAATCCTCATACAACTTTTAATTTCCCCAAAGCGTAACTAGGAGCCTTCCAGTAACATAAAGAGTTGATTAACACATATTTTGTATGTTGTATATACGATATACTATATTCTTAGAATAAAATAAGCTAGAGGAAAAGTGTTACTAAGAAAATCACAAGGAAGAAAAAATACATTTATGGTGCTGTATGTATTTACAGAAAAAAATTCGCATGTAAGTTGACCTGCACAGTTCAAACCCATGTTGTCAAGGGTCAACTCTGTTGTAATTTTTCCATTTTGTTATTATTGTGAATCTCTCCCTGTGCCTAATTTATAAATTAAACTTTATCATAGGTTATGTATGTAGGAAAAAACAGTATATATAAAGTTTAGCACTAGCCCCAATTTCAGGCATCCACTGAGTGTCTGGGAATGTGTCCCCTATAGAAATGGGGGCACACTATGTCAGAGGTGGGAGCCAATTCCTTTTTGTATCCCAAAGTAACTTCCCTAGTTGAATTAGTTTTTATGCATAACTGTTTTAGTCTGTGCATTTTAATAGTCCTGAGAGCCAGTCAAATTGAGGTTGATATTTCAGGGACTGAGGAGAAATACATATGTAGCTTAAGGTGTGAGGGAGCAGAGAGCCTGAATAGTTTCTGGAAACCACTACAGAGACCTGGATTCCTGCTCTTGTTTTGCATGCAGGACCTACAGCTTTTCTTCATGAAGCCTTTGGAGGCCTTCAGATTGGCATGAAAGATGATTCTGGGTGAGGCTCTTTCACTTAGGTAGAGGGGTTAAGTGTGTAACCCTGAACTCACATCTGAGTTCCAGTGTTGGCTTGGCCACTTGCTGTGTGGTGTTGGGAGGGTAACTTGTTTGCCTGAATTTCCTTATCAGGTAACAGAGGCTGTAATCGTGGCCGCCTCATTGGTTTGTTGTGAAGGTTATTAGAGTGACCTGTGAAGTGCTAAGATCAGTTCCTGGCACGAGGGGTGTTAACCATCATCTGAGACTTGTAATAACCATAGTTAAGAGGGCACATTACACTGGGACTGTTATTTGGGTTTAGTAGAAGCTTAGTCCTCTGAGCCTGACTGTTGACGCAGCAGTCTATACTTGCTCTCCTCACTTTCTTGCTGGACGTTTGATGCCTGCGTCTCAAGCCACCTGGGCCTGGCCTCCCTCTTCCCTTTTCCGCAGGGTGGCCATGTGCCTAAATCACTGCCTCTTCTCCCTCGGGCCCTGAGCAGCCTCTGATTCTTTAATGACCTGAAGCGGTTTTGCCTTGGTTTTTGTGACAAGGTCCCTTCTAGTCTCCTCCTAGTGCTCTGCCCGTCCTTCTAGATCTTTCTCTTTTCTTGGCACCCTGTTGCCTCCTGCCCCTTAAGTCTTGGTGTTCTACAAAATTGCCCTGGAATCCTCCTTGGCTTTATCTCTATTTGCTTCCGGGGGTAAGAGCCCTTCAGCCAGCCTGGCCATTTGAGAATCCATTTCTAGTGCTTGTCTCTGGGTCTCTGTTCCAGACATTTGCCTGTTGGTGTTGTGGGGAATGAGTGTTCAGCTTTTACCTAATGTGCACTCCGCTGGTGTGTCTTCTTGCCTTGGGAGGTGTCCCCCGCTTCAGCCCCTCCTCCGGCAAAACCTCCCTTCCCTCCTCATCTTCACACGCTTCCATGGCTCCTGGACGATTGCGGTCAAACTCCTCAGCAAGGTGCACAAAGCGCTTCACAAACTGAGTATCAGCCTACTCTAGCCTCGCATTTGGCTGTTCCAGAATATGCCAGGCTCTCTACATGGCTTGGGACTTTGCTTTGCCACTGCTACATCTCTGGCACCTGCCCTTCCTTCCCTCCCTTCTCAGCCAAAGCGTACCAGAGTGCCCAGGGCCGTGTGCACTTGTTGCCCTGAGCACTTCTGGGGCATTGAGTGCGGTTTCCCTGTCCCTCTGGACTGTGACATCCCAGAGGGCAGACTGTCTCCAGGGCCCGCACCAGGCCTGGCTGCTCTGAGCATCTGAGCTGAGGGCTCGTAGGTGTCAAGTAAAGGCCTGAACTGGGGCCAGGACATCTGCATTGAATGCCAGTGCCAGCATACCCCCACTGTGTGCTATGCCTATGGGTCCTCAGCTTCCCAGCTAGGGCCACTGTGGTCCATTCTTGGATTTTGCTCCTCCTTCCTCACTCCCTGTGGGCTGCTGTTCTTGCCTCAGGAATACCTCACAGGCCTCCATCACCTTCTCTCTTATGGCGTCGGGCTCAGACTGTTTGCCTCCCTCGCTCTACCTCTTCAGGTGGCCTCCTGACCCTCCTGCTATGCCTCCTTCTCTATTCCTCTTCACCACAGCCAGTCTTGATCCTTCCTCTGCTCCTGGTGGATCTTGTCACTCCCCTGCCCATGCTCCTCAGGGCCCCCGTGTTCCCTTCAGAGTAACTTCCACATCCTCAGGAGGCACCCCTCATGGCCAGCCCCCAACACAGTGGGCACCCCTCACCACTCCTGTGCATGACCCAGCTCGAGGGATCCTGGACCCTGGCTCTGTGGCAAGCACGTGGTTTGACCGAGATGTTCCACGACTGGGCTTGAGGCAACATTGCTGGGTGGGAGCAAGTGCCTACATTGTGGTTTTTGACCCCAGTGGATTCCCTCTGACCCTGAGCCCAGCCTCTCCATCACTGTTCACCATAGATGTGCCACCAGCAGGGGCCTTTGGGTGGTTTGGGGTGATAGTTACAGTTCCATGAGCATTCTGTGCCACCCCAAGATAAATATTCCTTTGCTAAAAGCTTGGTTCTTCTTTTAGGTTTGCTGACCACTGGTATTTCTCCCTTGGCAGGAGCCATGGAGATTCTATTTAATATAGGAGATGCTGTCAGTAAATACTCCATTGGGTTATCTTTTTAAAGGATTCTTATGAGGCATCAGTAATGAGCACAGATAATAGCCAGAGAGTGGTTCCAGAATGTCACAAAAAACTTACCTGTGGAACTCCATTTAGAGTCTAAATTTTAGGCTACTTCTGTTGCTGAACCACAGCTAGAAAGGTGTGGGATTTATATTCCCATACATAGGCCCAGTGAGGCCTGCCCACTGAGGACCAGCCAGGTAACAGTTTTGCACTTTGGGTTGGAAATGGCATAGAGTTAAAAATGTGGCATTTAGGTTTCGAGTCTGGCAGATCTGTATTAAGTCTTTACCTTGCCAGATACTAGATGTGATTTTAAAGAGTTATTATCCCTTCTGAGCATTTGTCTCCTTGGGACAGTCCTTACCCCCATGGAAGCATTGTAAAGATTGAGCATGATAATATATGAAAACCACTTAACAGTACCGTCAAGTACCTAGAAAAGACTCACTGAGTGTTAGCAGCTGCCTGCATGATCACTATTACTGATATTTACTCTGCACCCAAGCTCTAGTTTTGCAAGCCTTGATGGAGAGATAATTGTGTGTGCCGACCTCACTGGGTGTGGATTAATTGGCTGATGATGGCAAAACATTTCATAGAACCTCTGTGTATGATAGATTAAGTATGAGTAAGATTAAAGTTGGTCTAGCTCAGAAGATTTTTCATGGACTGTGCTCTGTACAGAAGTTCACTTCTTTTCAGGGCCGTGACAGGCCGCCAGTGAGATCATACTGGCAGAACAGAATCTTGCAGCCTGAAATCAGAGCTGTCTAAAAATACACAGTATTTCCATAAGGTATTTGCAGGAGAGACCTGGCAGAGTGTCCAGTTGTGTACAGTGGTTTTGGAAAGCAGCTGTTGACTGTTGTGTCCCCATGTTGGCCTTGTGCAGGTGACACACGAGCACTCCCCTGGCCTGGTACAGTCCAGGGTTCTGCATTCTGGCAGCTTTTTCCATGATGATTGGAGTGTTTGCCACAAAGTGTTAGAGAAGAATTCAAGTAGCCCACTTCTTATTTTGAAGGCAAGGAGGGTAGTTATCATGTCTGTTTTCCAGTCTCTAAAGGATATAGATATGGGGCAGTAATATTGTAGACTTAGCTAAAATAAAGAATGACTTAAAAGAGTAGAAAATGTTCCTTGAATTGGAAATAGTGTAGCTTAATGTAGAGCCTCCTGAGAGGCAGGTCTCTGGAGATCTTTAATGTCTAAAGCAGGATCAGCAAGCGATTTGCACCCTTGGGCTGGTTTCCTATTTTTGTAAATAATGATTAAATGAAGGAAGCCACACTCATTCATTTCTGTCTTGTTTATGGCTCCTTTCGTGTTCCAACAGCAGAGTTGAGTAGTTGTGACACCAGTTGTGCCATATCTCACAAGGCAAAAGTAATGTCTCTGGCCCCTTAGAGAAAAAATTTGTCAACTTGAGGCTAAAGTGTAGGTCACCTTAGCTCTTAGCAGGACTTGGGATCTTAGAGAATAGTAGTTAAGTGTGTGGATTACAGAATGGGACAAATGTGGGTTCACATCCCAGCCCTGCTGCTGACTATCTGCGTGACCTTGGGCAAGCATCTTAACCTCTCTGTGCCGCAGTTTCTTTATCTATAAAATTGAGTTAATAATCAGAACCTACCTTAGAGGATTGTTGGAATTAAATGAGGTAATGCGTGGAATACACATGGTGTGGCATCTGGCATGGTGTTAGTTGCTGCTAGGATGATTCTGTAGGTCTGCAAATCCCAGTCCACATGGTGCTACCCCCAGGCAGATGCCAAAGTAACTTGAACAAATCCACGTTAAACCCTCCGTCACTAACTCTGAGAAGAGGAGTGAAGGATTTTCTGATTCGCAGGCAATCAGCCCAGGGAGTAGGCCGAAGCCCTTGTTCCCGTGCCCTCTGACCTTCCAGACAGCACTGCTGGAGGTGATTGACAGGCAGTATTTCTTAGCTGAATCATGCTTGTCTATTCTTGGTATTTTATTGTCTGCCCTCCCATTCATGATGTTACCTTGTAGGAGTAGGAAGTACTTCCCATGACCCCTGATTCCAAGTATTGTTTTAAACCAGGAATTTAGATGAGTCTTCTAATCTCGTTTGTTCGTTCATTCATCATACATTTGTTGAGAGTCTGCTATGTGCTGGGAGCTGTTGCAGACCCCTCCCTAAATGCATTTGTTCACCTGCCTTCCTCTTGGCTCTGTGGCCACTAGCTCTGGTTTGTTTTGAAAGGAGTGGCACCCTGGTAAGATGCCAAAGCCAGAACTTTTATTATATTTGCTTAATTTTATTCTAGGGAAAAAGGGAGAGAGCCATGTTTCAGGGTTGATTAATGCATGTCCCTTGGGGCTGATGAAGGAAGTCAGGGAACGTTGGCTAGTTGTCAGCAAAGAGGGCTGAAAAAAGTAGGATTAGGATTCTGATGGGTCTTGCAAAGGAGGACCATGGTAAAGAAAACAAGCTCCTGCAGAGTTTAGGCCTTGCCCCTAATGGAACAGCAAACCCAGGAGAATTAGAAAGTAAGCGAAGCCCAAGGCCAAGGCCAGCTGGTGCCCACCCTTCCTTCTCTCCAGTCAGACCCTGTGGCTCTATCCTTCTGAGTGAGTCATGAATCTGAAAAGAAGCTTTCACTGAGCTTTAGAAACATTAAGATACCTTTTCTAGGCAGAGGACATCAATGGCGGGAGGCTAGTGGTACAGAACTGCCCTGTACCTAGATTAGAGGGATAACTCAGAGAAGAGAATAATGAACAATACAGGCCAGTGCAAGGTGGCATAAAACTGGCCTCCCAGGACATTGCAGCTCTGCTCCCGTGTTCCCATCCAGCATTACCTACCTAGGACTCTTGGGCTTGCAGCATCTGCTCATGTCACCGCGCTGTTGAAATTCCATTGCACTTAGGATAAAGTCTAAATCTGGACCGTGGAGGCTTGCATGCCCTCACTCAGCCTGCACTGCCAGCCTCGCCTTGCTTCCACGCCTGTACCCCTTGCTCCAGCTACACTCTGCTCCATGGCTCTTCAGACAGACTGTGAATTTTTCCACATGCTTGTCCCTCCTTCTGGAAAACTTGTTCCCATGGCTAACTCCTAGTCTGTTTTCAGGGGTCTGCTTAGAACCTCTCTTCCTTAGAGACCATCTGGGACCTCCTGTTAGAGCCTCCTAACACATCAATGATTTCCTTCTCATCATACCTGTAACTATTTTTTGATGTCTGCTTCCCCAATAAATCCCATGAGGACAGGAACCACGTTGTTGTTGGATGTTGGGCACAGCGTAGTTGCTCGTTACATTTTTGTACTGACTGACCAGAAGGAACAGTAATTTATAAATGGTGGGAGAAAAGTAAGCTTTAACCTTTTAAATTTGTTTTGGTCTTGTTTTCCAAATAATTTCTGAACAAATTATTATTTTACAGACACAAACATACATTTTTTAAGGAATTCCCTGAGGTGACATGGGTGGGTTTGTGTGTGTGTGTGTGTGTGTGTGTGTGTGTGTGTGTGTGTGGGACTATACTTGTGTGGGACACATCTTACCTGCCTTTCTCTTCTCCTCACAGAATGAGATGTGCCTGGCCACTCAACAGCTTTCAAAGCAGCTGCTGGCATATGAAAAACAGGTAACTGGCTCTTTATGTGGCATAGGATGCTGTGCTCGGGACTCTCGTAAGTGGAGTTCTCTTAAGGAATTCCCCAAGGACATCCTTAAGAGACTTTGATTTTTTTGGTCCATGATTCACTCCTGTTTTATTTTATTTTATTTTATTTTATTTTATTTTATTTTATTTTATTTTATTTTATTATTTTATTTATTTTATTTTATTTATTTATTTTATTTATTTATTTCATTTCATTTCATTTCATTTTATTTTATTTTATTTATTTATTTTATTTTATTTATTTTTTATTTTATTTTATTTTATTTTAATTTAATTTTATTTTATTTTATTTTATTTTATATTTTATTTTATTTTTTTATTTTATTTCATTTTATTTTATTTTATTTATTTTATTTTATTTTATTTTATTTTATATTATTTTATTTTATTTTAATTTTATTTTATTTTATTTTATTTTATTTTATTTTATTTTATTTTATTTTATTTTATTTTATTTTATTTTATTTTATTTTATTTTATTTATTTTATTTTATTTTATTTTATTTTATTTTATTTTATTTTATTTTATTTTATTTTATTTATTTTGTCTTGCCTTTTCCTTTCCCCTGGTAAATTCTAATTGGTGATTATCCCGAAGTCTTGTAGGATATGTTCTAATTAGCCTACGTATGTAACCCACTGCCTTGAGAATTCATGGTCTGAGGGGCTACAAATGAAACAAATTCCAGGAAATAACCCAGTTCTGGGGAATAAATTCAAAGATAGTGCTATGTCCAGACAGAACGGTGATGGCCAACAAAGGAGTAGTCAGGCAGGGGTGCCTGAGTGCATTGCCGGGGCAGGATGAGGTGAGCATATTAGTTTTCTGCAAATAACACCATGATATGATGTGTGCCTGGGAGCAGAATGGTAGCTGGTGTGGAGGATGGTGGGATGTGGGTGAGGTGGGAGCACTGACTCCCCAAGCATTAACACCTGGGTGTTTTATTCTCTGGTCTTAGAATTTTGCTCTCGGCAAAGGGGACGAAGAAGTAATTTCTACACTGCACTGTTTTTCCAAAGTGGTAGATGAGGTAAGATTGCAACATGGCAAAATTTTATTTGATTCTCTCTGGAATTTTCTTTTATCTTTGTTTTGGCCCACTTTCCATTTTTAAATATCTATTTAAATATCTCAGCTTGCTCTTCCAAGGCTCATTTCACGGGACAGGTTGGATGTGATTATGTTTGTTTCTGGTTTGAGAAGAAAGGCTTTGTTATACATGAACAGTGGACTAAGAACAAGATTTCTAAGAATTCAGTTTCCTAAGAAGGGTGTATTAGTTTCTCCGGCTGCTTGTAATAAATTACCGATAGGTGGCTTTAAAAACTGTAGACATTTATTCTCTCACAGTTGTGGAGGCCAGAAGTATGAAATCAAGTTGTTGGCAAGGCCAAACTCCCTCCAGAGGCCCAAGAGGAATCCTTGGAAAGGAAAAGTTCCAGCTTCTGGTGGCCCTGGTGTCCCTTGGCATGTGGCTGCATCCCTTCAGTCTCTGCCTCTGACTGGGCCCATGGCCTCCTCCTCCCACTCTACTTCACCCTTTCCATCTGTGTCTTCTCTTCTTAAAAGGACACTTGTCATTGGATTTAGGGCCTGCCTGGATAACCCAGGATGATCTCATTTCGAGGTCCTTCATTACATCTGCAAAGACCTTGTTTCTGAATACTCCACATATTCAGATGGACATTTCTTTGGGGGAAGGAGGAGGGTAGGTATGATTCACCACAGCCCAGAGGGTTTCATACAACTGTTCTTGTAGCTGTATTGTATAATACATTTGGAACGTTCATGAAAAACAGGTATTGTTATAAGAGAAGCATTTAAATCCTAATTGTAATAAACACTCCAGCTCAGATGCTACTGATGCTGGGCAGAACCCTCTGCAGAATTGGGTCTGTATGAAATCATTATTTCACCTTTCAAGGAGCCTGCAATACTTAGAGTAGAAAATCTTTTTTTAAGAATAAGTGAAAAAGAGTATGCAAGTGCCATTTACCTGAAGGAGATACTGTCTTCAGTTCATAAAATGAGAAACTAATATTCACATAAAGTTGTACTGATTACATTGTCATTCATTCAACAAATCAGACCAACAAGTTGTTATTCATTCAGCAAACACCTGTGTGGTAGCTGTTTTTCTAGGCTCTAGGAGTATACAGGACACATGTCATCCAGTTCTTTCTGAACATATCTTTTCTCTCACAACTCTCTCTTTAGAATGTATGTTTAAAATGGATGGAGATCTTTTCCAGAAGAGGAGGAGCGTGAATGGAAAAAAGTAATGAGAGAGGAGCAAAAAGTAATTTTTTTGGCAGTGAGGAGACGAATGACCATGAATAAGAAGTGCAGGGGGAGAAGCAGCGGGCTGCACCCCTGAAGTCAGGTGTTTTCCTGACTAGAGCTAGTTGCTAAGGAAATGTGGTTAGTTGTCAAACTCCCAGAACTGATATTTCCAGTTTAAGATACTTACAACCCTCCTTTCACAGGCAGGAATGATGATTCTCTTGGTGAGGAGTGAATCATTTCCAAAGGCTGGAGGGCTGAAAATGTGATTTAGTAGGTGGTATGATGGCCCTGTTGGGTTCTCAAAACCAGCCTCAGGTGTGGAAACCTACATGCATGAGCAGCTCAGGTGGGAAGCTTTTGAGTAGCTTTTCAGGTGTTTTTCTGTACCTGGGCCTATACTAGGTTGAAAAGTTTCAAGACAAGTTACTTGACTCAGAAATTAAAAAGCTGACTAGAAGTAGAGATTTGTGTGGCTTCTATTTTTAATGGAATGCCTAGGAACCAGACATTTCGTATTGTACACATACAGAGGTTTCTGCCCTTGTGGATTTCTTCAAAGGCAGAGTTTCTAGATCAGTTCCATGGAGAGTGCCTGAGACAGGAAGTCGTCCTCATTACAGATTACATTAACAAGTATGTGTCAGGCCCTCTACTCTGAGTATTTTCTGTTTTGTCTACAGTACCCATGCAGGGAAGATGGGATTATCCTTACTTTCAGGATGACAATACTGAAGTGCCAAGAGGTAGTCCCTTTCCACTCTATTGAGCAAAAGCTTTATGTTTAGAAGTGATTGTCCCTTACCTCTCAGAAGCTGGATGGCAAAAAAGTTGGTGACAAACTCCTTGATCCTTAAGAAATTAGGAAGACAATGAGTAGGTAGGAAATTTGCCATTCCTGAAGAGCATAATAATTGGAAAGCCACCTAATCTCCCTGATTTTTGGTTTCTTCATCTGTAAGTGGCAGCATCCAGAAAGCCCACCTTAACTGGGTTATTGTAAAGATTAAATTAGGTGATGTATATGATAGTATTGAACACGTAGCAAGACACATAATAGGTATACTTGTTGACTTTCATTCATTTAACTGTTAGTAGAAAAATACATTTCTTACTGAAGCTATTCAGGAAAAATAGTTAACACATTTTGTCCTGGTGGCATTTATTGGTGTGGCTGTCTTCATGTGTTCTCAGCAGAATAAAGCTGCCATGCTTCAGCTTGATTGAAAGATAGACCATTAACTGCTTGGCTGATAGCTCCCCTGCCTGACAAATGATTGTCTGTAAGCTTATCAAAGCAGCTCTAATGGAGGCACAGCCCTGAAGGACCAGATCTGTTGGAGGGACAACTGTGTGCACATGAGGGCTTCATATGTGACTGCGGTCACCCAGTCACCGCTGAAAGAAACTGGCAAATGCATACTGCCAAGAAAGACTGCTGGGTGATTTCCCTTTTGTTCACCAAGCAGGAATCCCAGAACATCTTCAGTAATATCTGTGTTCATTGCTGGTGTCCAGACTACCAAACATTTGTGAGCATAAAAGACTTTGTATCCAACACGGTATAGTAGGATGAAAATCCCAGCTGTTCCACCTTTTTTTGCAGTCTGGATTTGGAGAGTTGTTTGCCTGTCTGTTAAATGGGTATAATAAATAAAACCTAACTCTCGGAGTGGGTGAGAACCAAATGATATAAAACCTGTAACTCTGGCATGCAAAAAGTACTCAAAAATGGTAGCACTGAGGGGGATGACTTTTATTTCTCCTGCACCATTTACAACAGGATTTAGAAAGGCCTTGACAATAAAGAAGATGTGGTCTGTGTATACAATGGATTATTCCTCAGCCATTAGAAACAACAAACATCCACCATTTGCTTCCACGTGGAGGGACCTGGAGGGTATTATGCTGAGTGAAATAAGTCAATCAGAAAAGGACAAACATTATATGGTCTCATTCATTTGGGGAATATAAAAATTAGTGAAAGAGAATAAAGGGAAAGGAGAGAAAATGAGTGAAAATATCAGTGAGGGTGACAAAACAGGAGAGACACCTAACTCTGGGAAATGAACAAGGGGTAGTGGAAGGGGAGGTGGGCAGGGGGTTGGGGTGATTGGGTGATGGGCACTGAAGGGGCACTTGGTGGGATGAGCACTGGGTGTTATATGTTGGCAAATTGAACTCCAATAAAAAAAAAAAAAAAAAAAAAGGAAAGGCCTTGACAAAGTGGAAGAAGAGAAAGAATCAGGAGCCATTATAATTACCTGGTGAGGGGGATCACATTTGAATACAGTCATCTTGTTCTTGGAAAGATCCTTTTCTGAAGAACAGAGGCCTGGGATCTGAGGTTTCAGTGGGGAGCCTTCTTTCTCCAGAGTAGTTCCCAGGCCTGCAGCTGCTTTGATTTTAGGGTTAATGGGCTCCCAGCAGGCCGGTCTTTCAAGTGTGACTTTGCCCCCTTCTAAGAGGGAGAGAGCTCAGGGTGGCCTGGTAAATATGACCTGCGGTGAGTGCTCCTGGTGAGCTGCCTTGACTGGAAGCACACTGAAAGTGTCCTCCTCCAGCGGGTGTGGCTCCGACTGAGAACACAGAACCAAGGTTTACAGTAAACAGACTGTAGCCATGGGCTCAGGGCCTCCTTTAGTAAACCTAACTGGGTCAGTTAGAACCTGCATTCAGTTTTAGTATCTCTAGGCCTATATCATTTGCAGCTTTATGAAGGGTTGTTTACTTGCCAAGGGAGTGTAACAGAACTCTTGAACCACACAGAAGAGTTCAGTATGATCCTGTGCCAAAATCAGATTGTGTCAGTAATAGTGGATATAATTTTTTTCAGTAAGATTTCTCTCTTTTTCAGCTTAATGTTCTCCATACAGAGCTGGCTAAACAGTTGGCAGACACGATGGTTCTACCTATTATACAATTTCGAGAAAAGGATCTCACAGGTAAAGTTACTGAGTTCAGTGCCAATTACCTTCAAAATATCAATTCATTTCATAATTGTTCTGACTGTACTAATTTCTTTAAATGCATGCATCATTGAAAAATGGGATGCCCATTTTTTCCTGAGCATTTCAGTTTAGCTAACTTTCATTGAATCCCCACTAAGTTCTTAGATCACCTAAAGGAGGTTATAGGCTGCTGAGAAAATGGAGTTGGAAACAGACAATCATAACATGTAATGAGGGCAGCAGGACAGGTAGGTACAAGGAATAAAAACAGCACACAGGAAGGTGTTATTACCCTTTTGATATTAGAGTACCAAGGAGGGCTCCCTGGAGAAAGTGATCTCTGTGCTGGCTTTTGAGAGATGAGTAGTGTTTACCAAGGAGGCAGAGATGACAAGGCTTATATTACTGGTTCGGAGCATTTTGAAGGCATACTGTTTTGGGGGAGCCATGAATGCTTTGGCGTATAAAGTGGGTGGCTTAGGGAAGGAGGGGCGGGGACCTTGCTTTATCTGTGCCAGACCCTGGGCTGCAGCCGGGAACAAGGCAGATCTCCTGGAGCTCACATGTTAGTGAGCAGGCATACCTGGGACTAGTTAGAGAGCGTGGTTGCCCTTTTGGACTCATTTTGGTTCTTCAACGAAAGACAAGAACAAAACTTTAGAATAATTTTATATCTCTGGGAAATCAAGGTAGCCAGAAACTGAATAAAAAAGAACTAAAAATCTTGGAAAAATGTAGTTGATATTATGAAATGGAATCTCGAATTCCTAGTCTTTTTGTTTTTTATGTCATTGAAAATATCCATTGCTTAGAGATTAAAGAATTGTATTTTCTAGAACACTGATGTAAGAAATTGCTGCCCAAAAAGTCCAAACCTGAGTACTAAGAGATCTGTTCAATATAGTATCTCTTCTTTAAAAATGTAACACCTTATGGGCTGCCCAGGTGGCTCAGGTCCTTATCCTGGGATGGCCTGCTTTGGGCTCCCTGCTCAGCGAGGAGCCTGCTTATCCCTCCTGCCCTGCCCCCCTTCTCGTGCTCAGTCTCTCTCTTAAATAAATACAATATTATATATAATATATATATAATATTATATATAAAATATAGTATATATAAAATATTATATATTTAATATATATATATATATATATCACCTTAAAACGTAAAATTTGTTCAGGCAGAAAAGATGCAATACATCTTAAAGAGGGTGTCCCCCCCTTCCCCCACCTTGGAGATTTCCTGTGATCACATCACCTGAGGCTGTAGGGGGCAGGGGTAGAACAGAATCACCTTTTCCCAGGGGCAGTTTGACAGCACTAAGACTTGACAAAGAACAGGAAATGAGATGTCAGCTTGTATAGGGAGAAACCTTTCTTGAGCAGGGGTTTTCATGGTTTTCAATGTTGCTGTAAGTGCATGTAACTCCCAAAGCTCCATGTCGTCCTGTGCTGATCATCCAATATGAACTGAAAGCATTTTTCATGAAGACTTTCTCTAAATAAAATAATAGAAATGTGTGGGGATATCATTTTGAAAACAAATTCCAAGTCTTTTAGACAGAAAATAGTCCCCTCTCCACCCCCCAAACCACCCAGACCTACATTGTCAGATTTGTGTCTTTCAGCTTTGTGCATGGGAGGCAGCCCTGGCGGAGAGGGTCATGACCAGAGCTTCATTAATCCCGAAGGGCTCAGTGTGTGGATTAATAGTATTTGCCCAGGATGGTGATTTTGTTTGTTTTAAGAGAATAAAACTGTCTAATAGTAGTAAAAAGAGAAGCCTCTAGGTATCAATGGAAACTGTGAATCAAAGTAATGTTCTCTGATGACGCCAATACACAAGTTTGAAGGGTTTGGCCCAGGTCTTACCTGAGTCAGCCTGGGAACCAGATTAGAATCTGGCCTCCCCACTGCATGATAGCTTTTACCTGATGTTTCACTGCCTTTTTCATTTATGCACCAATACAAGTACATAACTGAATGAAGAGAACCTAGAGATAGTAAGGAAGCTATTTGACCCCAGAAGACAAGAACCCTGAAAGTGCTCCAATAGGAAGTGAGAAGGAGAGAAGAAGAAAGGGAAATGTAGGCCAACAAAGGCAGAAAGCAGCCCATTACCAGAAAGAGGCAGAATAATGTGAAGAGAAATTTACAAACTGGAGGCAGTTTTGAGTCAAACTGAAAAACGATATAAAAGTTATGAAAATGCTTTCCTTTGTTTGACAAAGCAAAACTGGACTGTGGTAGAGTTGTAGAAAGTGTTGCTTTCTTTTAGGTGTCTTTGTGTTTTAAAGTTTTTAACCTGGGACAGCCCTCCTTTATTGACCTCTTCATTTTTTTTTTTTGGTCTTGGACTTTGTTACGCCACATTAACAGTGCAGTACCCACCTGGGATAGTGGTGGTGGTTGGCTTGTCCCAAGTACCAGATATGAGATGGTTTCAGACTTTTTCACTAAAACTAGCACCCCATACTCCTTTATTAGTGGTGGCTTTGCTACGTGTTAAAATGGCAGCAACAGGGCATTTGTAGGTTCTAGGTATGGTCCAGGTATTCTGAGGAAAGAGGTATTAAAACTCTTTCTGGCACTGAAGAATCGGAGCTTAGGTATGTACTCCAGGTCTCCATGAAGAGCACCTGGCCACTACACCCTCCAGCCCACATCCCCAGAGTGCCCTCTGCTTTACAGACCCCCCGGATGCTATCTACGGGGAGTGACCAGAAGCTCAGTGAGGGTCACTGCATCCCCAAGTTGGGGATGCAGCTGAAGCCACAAGATCCAGTCAAAGTAGGATTCCCAGCCGGGAGGCCGGAGCCCTGTGAGGCCAGAGGTCCAGAGGAGGTGCTCGCAAAGCTTTTCTCCTTCCACACATAGACTTTTATTTTCTCGGGGAAGCACAGAACTCTGGGTTGGCATATTTTATTTTTCTTTGCTCTAAGATGTTTTTTTTTTTTTTTTCTCCAGAGGTTAGCACTTTAAAGGATCTTTTTGGACTCGCCAGTAATGGTAGGCATCCTCTGATTCTTGGCATGTGGGTTTAGTATTCATGTGGGTGGAGATGCTGAATGAATGTTCTTGCCTTTCAACCCATCTGGGTGCTAAAATGCCTCTTTATTTTCAGAGCATGACCTCTCAATGGCAAAATATAGCAGGCTTCCTAAAAAAAAGGAAAACGAGAAGGTAAGAACCTACCTGACATGTTGTTCTTCACCTTGTTTACTGAAGCTCCTTTTCTGTGTTCCTACTGTGAAATTCGTGGCCTTGAGAGGTACCTCAATGAATTCTTTCTCTGCTTTAATATACATAGATTTTTAATTACTTATTCTGAATCTCCTAAGTAGACTTCTACCTCCCTTTTCTAGCTTTTCAAACTGGTTTATTAAACACCAACTTGGAACCATTGTAAAATTACAGTTGCACAATGATTTCAACTCCAGCTTGGTACCTCCTGCTTGTGTGCCTCATACCTATTCAGGTTACCTGAATTTCTTGCTCTGGGTGTTGACTCTGCTTCAACTCATGTTTTTTTGCTACTATGGATGATATTGAACATTTTAATGCACGTAACTTCTTTCTGTTGCATGATTTCCTTGAGCTAAATTATTTCCTTGGGATACAATATTAATGAGTTAACTAAAATGTTTGTGGCTTTCCATGCATGCCACTCTATTGTTCTCCTAAAGGATCTTCACCTCAGGGCAACCCCACAAGCACGGATATATTGTTATGTTGGTATTTTTTAGGTGGGAGTTTTTAAAACTCAAGGTGGGGCCTAGTCTGTGTTTTATTGTATTGGTCATAGAAATGGGTCTCATGAATAAATGCACATTGTTGTAGGATCATGCTCTAACAGAACTGCCACGCACGTGTTCCTCCCTTCTCTCCCCCAGGCAAAGACTGAGGTTGTGAAAGAGGTGGCTGCGGCGCGGCGGAAGCAGCACCTTTCTTCTCTGCAGTACTACTGTGCCCTCAATGCGCTGCAGTACAGAAAGCGTGTAGCCATGATGGAGCCCATGATAGGCTTTGCCCACGGACAGGTAAGCCATGCCCTTCCCCTGAGGGCCGAGCCCTGAGCCAGCTAGGGAGAGCAGCTTGGCCTTCATGCAGAGGTCGTGTTTAGGAGAAACCAAAGCATTGTCAGAGAAAGAAACGTGAACACACTACCACCCTGGAGCCTGCCTTAGATCCAGCACACAGAGAGCCTCCAGGCGGGCTGGCTCATCAGTAGCTGGACTTGTTGGGCTGTACGTGCTGGTAGTGATGGCCTCAATCCCAGGTCTCCTGTGGGGAGGGGCTGGCATGGCCCTTTTGTCTCTGAGCCAAGTGAGAGCCAGGCCTGGTCTGCCATTCAAAGAAGCAGCTGACTGCTTGGAGCTGGGCTGACAGCCTAGGGCACTGTGTTCGTGGTGAGGGCCACCCAGGGCTGGGCTCTTATCATTGCTGCCATCATGGTCACAGCCGGCTCCTTGGCCTCTGGGGCATGGCAAAACGTTGCCACCGCTTGCTGAAGCCTCTGTCTGGGACGTGGGCAGCTTCTCCCCCCAATTAGTATCTCCTGGACATGTGGCTGCCAGGAGTCTCTGGCGGTAGGCTAAGGCCCTGGCCAGGCAGCTCTGCCCCTCCTCTCTGGGCCGGGCTTGCCCCTCCCCCACCATGCTCCAGCGTGCCAGAGAGACACCCAGGAATCTTCTTTCAGTTGATAATCTAGGGACAGAAAGGGATGTCAGGAAGAAGAATGTTGAGAAGAAAAAAGAAAAAAGTCAGCAACTCTTTAAAATACACACATCTATTATTATAATAAGAGCATCTATTATTTTTAAATACGTTTTAAAAATACGAATGTTTCAAAAAACAGCATCAGTAGCATTCGGGGAAAGGGGAATAAGAGAGGATCCTCAAGGGCAGAGATCCTCCTTCTTAATGTGATTATGACATTGCTGAATGGCGAGGTGACTAAAGTCAGTTTGTGTCTTCAGAGGTGATATTTAAGGAGAGTGCTGTAGTCTGTGTCATCTGCGTAAAGCTGGGGAGAACCAAAGTTAGGCCCATCCAGCCGTGGGCTCCCATCCGCAGCAGACTCCTGACAGCATCCAGCTTCCTTGCTGTGGGCGCTAGTGCCCATGCTATGTCCTTGCCCACTCCGCTGCCCACCTCCCTCCTTCTTTAGGTCCCGCAGCTCTGCCCGGCAGAGCGCCTGGCTATGCTTTCATTAATGCCCCCGTCACTCTGTCCAGGGAGGATTGACAGCCCTTGCTGGTGGAGTGGTAGTCCTAACTAATTAGAGGCCCGGGGGCCCTGGACTGAGAGCCTCAGAGAGCTGAGCAGCTGCAGGCTGATCTGCTAGTGGTTGGGGAGCCTGGTTGGTGAGGGAGGGGCCTCACAAAGTCTAGTACCCTGCTTTACCGTAAAGACCACACCGCTTCTCCCAGCCTGCACTTGATAAGTGGAGGCCGCCCCAGGGAGAGGGGGCTCTGCTTCGAGAGCACAGAGCGCCAATATGCCTGGGGAAATGGACAGAGCACACCTTCTCCTTGGGGTGGGAGGCCACAGCGGCAGGTGTCTGACAATGGAGAGTGGCACGTTTCAGTTTAAGCACAAAATACCCAAATTTCAAGACACAAAACCAAATAGTCCCTCCCCTTGCAGACTTTGAATCCTGCCAAAATTATAGCTCCTTTGCCTAGACCAGTTGATGTCTAACCACATGAATCTTTTGGATAATTCCAAAGCATTTACTCTCCTTCTGACTCATCAGCCCTTTGAGATTAGCGTTGACTGGGTGTCCACCCTTGTTAGCCGATAGTCATGTGACCACTGTACTTCCTGTGGCTCACGAAAGGCACGTGAATCTGGGTCAGGCTTCTCAGTACCACCCACTTCAGTGCAAGCTGTCCGACTTTATTTCTGCCTTCCCTGGCCCTTGTTAAACAGGTTTGCAATGAAATCATGAATCAGTCATCATGCCTGAAACAAACCAAGATTTTGTAGCTATGTGCAGGTTTATGAGATCACAGAAATCAACAGTAGTGTCAATTCACTGAGTAGACCCTATGAAAGGTGGCCAAGATCTCATCCCTCCCTTCCATTCATTCAGATCAGACTGTGGTAGGGATTGCATGAGCCCCTGCCCTAGGAGCTTACAGAATAGAAGAGCTAAGATGTGGAATTCAGAGGATAAATTCCAAGGAGTTCAGGGAGGGAAAGGAGAGGAAAGCCACTGTGAGGCTGTGTCCTTAGAAATGCAGAAGGCTCATTTAATAGACTTTGATTTTGAGGTTTCAGAGATTCCAAATGGCATTTACTGTTTTGATCTCTGTATGATTAAAAGGTTATGATCTCTGTTATGATTAAAAGGGCCAGAGCAGCTTCTTGCATTATTATACCTCACATGAGGATAACTGTGATCATCTTGTTTTTATACTATGAAAACCAAGGGTTTGGGGGCACATACGTCCCCAGGATGCCTCCTGTCAGAGCTGCCCTGGTGACACCTGTCAGCCTCATTGGCGCATGTGTTAGAGTTCCGTGCCCACCTTTCAGGGCAAGGGCTGCTTCCAGATCAGACACATGAGCTGGCATAAAGCGTGAGAAATACATCCAAGCTGAGTGTTTTCTCTGTTTATTCACGACCTGGGCTTGCAGCTGTTCTAGCTCTGTGAATAGCACGTAAGATGGAGCAGTTCGCACCTAGTATCCAGGTGTTTTAAAGGCGTGGCCATGGAAAGAAATGGAGAGTTGAGCTTTGGAACCAGATGGTTATTGACGTCAGTAGTGCACCAAGGTGGCCCCTATTCCCCAAACCTTTGGGATTTGTGAGGCAACCCAGACTTTCTGGGATGTGAATACCCAGCAGTCACAGGAAGTCAGGACTTCCTTCTATTTGTCCCCCCAAAGCCAGCAATTAAAGTTTTATTTTCAAAGAGACTGAGCCCTCCTGGGGTCCCCCGTCTTGGGCAGAGAGAGCATGCATCCCAGGACGTAGGGGCAGGAAGGGAGCTCACCTGTGTCGAGCGCCTCTTCGGGCCCAGAGCTCCGCTGCATCGTCCACACGCACAGTCCCCTCTGGGTTGACATCAGGGTGAGAAGAACCTCTTAAGGGTCTGTAGCCCTGTTTCCCCTTCGCAGTGTCTCAACCATATCATCTGTCCAGCTCGTGTTCCGAGCTGCATATGGCTTGTTGAGAGGGGTCAGCGGTGGCCTTCAGGGTGGGCCTCTCTAAGCACCACCCACTGCGCTACATCCGGTGCTCGCCAGTTTCTTGCTGGTGCTGTGCACGTCACGTGTCACTCACCGATGGAGCCCCTGGAGACACAAAGGTGAAAACCTCCTTGCCCCCTAGAAGCTTTCTGTCGAGAATTTAGAGGGAAAGAGCTGATGATGAGAATGTCAAAGATAATTGTCAGTAGTGACGACTGATGCACCTGGCCTGGTATGTGCCAAGCAGAGCACTCACGTAATCCCTGGTGTTGATGGCCTTTCAGTAAGAGCTAGTCTGCAGTGCACTCGGGGCTTCAGGAGGAGCTCCACTGGCATGGGCCCAGCAGAGGCCCATGAAGCCCAGGAGCACATGCACACGATGAGGCCGGCCTCTGGAGCTGCCCTTGTGCTGTATGCTCACACCGGCTGTGCTCCCTGAGCCCCTTTCCTAGACGACTTTCAGCATCACGATTCTGTCTTTCAGATTAACTTTTTCAAGAAGGGAGCAGAGATGTTTTCCCAAAGTATGAACAACTTTTTATCCTCAGTTGCGGACATGGTTCAGAGGTAAGGCTGCGCTCCAGTCTGGTGGGCCTTTGCCTTTCCTGCTGAATCCATCTCTCTGGGAGCAGGGAGGGCCCCAGGAAGCCCCGCCTGTGTGAGGTCTGGGCAGCCAGCCCCCTTCTCAGCTGCCAGTATTCGGGAATACTGTTGTTGGAACGTAATGCCTTCTACCGTTCCCACCCGTGGGGGCACCGAGGGTGAACAGGTTAGATAGCTAAAGAGAAATTGTCCAGAAGGGGACTTAACCATCAAGTTCCAGTCCTGTGCTGAGGGAGGGTCTCGTGTTTGCTGACAGCCAGCCTTCACATCCTGCAAGCCAGGACCCAGTGTAGGATTGCAGTAGATTTGGAAGTGGTCTGGCTTCCCATTTGGGGCCATGGGGTTCATCGCCAGGAGTGCTGTGACTCTTCCGGAAGCTAGCTGCCAATTTATGCTAGATAAATGAGGCTTTAAGCTGCTTTTGAATTAATTTAACAAGTTGCACTTCAGCCTTGCAAAGGCTTATTTTTTAAAAACACAGCATCCTGTCTCCAGGCTGTCCTGCCACATTTAGTTGATGCTATGGCTGCTTGGACGCCCTTTGCCTCCATTGCCAGTGTCTGCGACAGGAGGCTTGTTTAACTCGCACTGCAGACCTGGTTCTGGGAGCACTCCGTGATTTCTGAAGTAGGGGACAGAGGAGATAAGTTGATAAGCAGACAGACAAAATGGAAGTAGGAGTGGAGGATTTTACTGTGTGTGGAAAAATGGAGGAAGGCCACTCACTTTCTTGAGGATGTTGCATTTCAAAATACCTTTTCCAAAAAAAATTATTTTAGAGAGCACAAGTGAGTAAGTGCAGGGAAGGGCAGAGGGAGAGGAGAGAGTAACTTTAGCAGGTTCCACACAGAGCATGGAGCCTGATGCAGGGCTCCATCTCCCAACCCTGAGATCATGACCTGAGCCAAAACCAAGGGTTGGACACTTAGCCGACTGAGCCACTGGGGTCCGTGCATTTCAAAATACCTTAAGGTGAACCAGTGGACTCTGTTTAGGTAAACATGTACCTCAAATGCTGAAAAAAGAATAAATCCCAAGAAAATCAGAGCTCAGCATTCATATGAGCATGCAGGAAGGTTGCAGTTTTGAAGGCATCTGTGCCTTCCCAGAAGTCACTGAGCTCTTGTCCCTGGCCACTGGCAGCAGAGGTGTAAACTGGGCTTATGATGAGGCCAGAAAGCACTTTGAAATCCGATTTTAGCTTCCTGCCTTTTAATCTGATTGTTAGCCACCAAATATTAGGAGAGAGGAAGGCAAGGCACCTACTGTCACTTTTCACCTTCTTTCTCCCCCAGCCCTCTCTCACTGCCTCTTTCTTACCCTGCTTCAGCTCCCAGAATTTCCTGGCTTTCTGTGTCCTAGGAGAACCATCTGTGCTTCAAAGTTTTTCATGCACTAGATTTTATTATTTATAGATGGCAGGACATTGGCGCTGGTGTTTCAGATGCTGTGGTGTATCTCCCTGCAAATCTCACAGCCTCTGTCCAGCCCCCAACCCCGGTCATTATCTCTGTGAGCTGGTACAGGTTAGCCCAAGTGCATAGTAGTCACTTCGGCAGTTCCATGTGATAAGCGTGAAACCCTGGCTGTGCCGCCTTCTCTCAAGGGCTGGTCCAGGTCTGTGAGTTGTCTCTCTGCTGCCTAACAAGGTCTAGTTCATTAGGAAGGCAACAGCCCCCTGGCAGTGTTCCCAGCTGAACCCGGAAGCACTTGAACCTCCTGGTTCCAATAACTAAAGCACTCAGATTAACCTTTAGGTTGGTGAGTGGATGCATACTGCCACTCCTCTCCAGCCAGGGGGTGGTGCTGCTGCCACACTGCTGTGCCGCTCAGGGCTCCAGGGCACTGCCCTCCTTCCCCTGGAGGTGAGTGCCCTGCTCCTCTGTATCGAGATGTGAGGGGATTCAGAACCCAGCCTAAACCAACACAATGGCCTTTCCAGTCACCCAAAGAGCCAGATTAGTCCCTAACCCCACAGGGACACATTTCTACCTTTATTCTGGGTTCCTGCTGCTGCTCTAATAGATATTCAGTTAAACTTATTAAAAAAAAAAAATTTGGAAGAGAACCTATTGAAAGTTACTTTCCTACTCTGCCCTTGGGTTCTGGGAGCCCTGCTCAAGCTGGGTATTGGAAGCGGAGTCTTCAGGGTTTGTGGGTAGCAGGAGGGGCAGTCCCTGACCGCTCCCTGGAGTTGTGTGCAGGACGTCATGCTGGCACACATGAGTGTTTTTCTGGGAGAGGCAGTCCTAATCTTTCTCTGGGTCTTCAAGGGGGCTTCTCACCCTGGAAAGCTTAAGAACCTAAGTGGTTTTGTATACTCTGGCTCCCTCCTTCCACCTCCTGTCCTGCTTTTTTCTCTCATTCTCCTCTCCCGGTCTTGGCAGTGACACGCAGGTGAGCCAATGAGGCTTGTTCTCAGCTTGCCTGTCTTAAGGCTACCAGAGGGGTGTCCAGCTGTTCTTTTCAAATGTCAAAAAAGCCAAAATTAATTTAGATAGACTGTTCGCTTTGAGCTGCATTAAGATATAGGCTATGTACACTGTGAGACTCCAAGGGGAGAGCATGGACCGTACAAACTCTTATAAGACTTAAAGAACCCTTTTGAGAGAAAATCCTGAAGAACTCACTTTGAGAAACAGTGGACTGGCTGGCCAGCCAGAGCTCCTTCAGACTGTAATATCTGTAACTCAGTCTTACCTTCTTTAACACCATGGAAGAGTGGAAGTATGCCTCGCTGTCTCACGTGGATGGGCCACGTTGGGCAAGATGGTGTTCAGGACTTTTATATCCAAGGCTCACCACTGGGTAGGGTAGCTATCGGGGCATTGCTCTGTGGGAGGAAAGGACAGCTGCTTCTTTGGAGCTAAAGCTTCTAGGTTTTCCACCTCTCAGCGTGCATACATGCCAGAGCCTGGACACTGGCCTCCCACCCTTACTGCGTAGCGTGGGCAGTCCTTGGCTGGCGGCCCCTGCGGTCTTGGGCAGTGGTATGGCTACCAGAAAAGGAAGAACATTGTCTTTGTCATTGTCACTGCACCTTGATTCTACCTTCTCATTTCCTATCTCCAGTGGCCATTTCCACCTAAGGGGGGCTGGGGGGGAGGGCGGCAGGAATGACTGCTGTCTCCTTTCCAACTCTTTTGCAGGTGGTCTGCACCTGTAGCCCTGAGAATGGGCTGATCAAAGCTTTTTTCCTAAGATTTGCATGAGCGTGGGGCGCCTCAGTGTCTTTAGTCAGTTAAACGTCCACCTCAGTGCCTCAGTCAGTTAAACTGACTCTTGGTTTTGGCTCAGGTGGTGATCTTGGGTGGTGGGGTGGAGCCCCACATCAGCTCTGGCCCTTGCCCCCGCTCTTACATGCATATGCACTCCTCCCCTCACCACACACACTCTAAAATGGATAAATGGCTCTTAAAAAAAAATGCACCAACAGTTCTGAACCTGGATACCACTTTGTCAGCAGAGAAACTGCAGAAGCTATTTCACTGGGTTCAGGCATCATCCAGTGGTGTTCCTATGTTCTGATTTACAATAGCAGTCATATAAACACTTAGCAATGCAGAATCAAGTCCCCACAACCCCCAAGTGTCTGGAGCCTGAGCTCTCTTCACAAGGCAGGAAGCCCTGGGGACGGCTCTGTCATCTGCTTCTGGGTGGTGCTGGGTTGGTGCTAGGCCGGCCAGTGAGGAGCAGCTGACCTGACACCTTCTGTCTTAAGCATCCAGGGGGAACTGGAAGCCGAAGCAGAGAAGATGCGGGTGTCCCAGCAAGAACTGCTTTCCGTTGATGAGTCTATTTATGCCCCAGACTTTGATGTGGCTGCCCCCCAGATCAACAGGAACCTCATCCAGAAGGCTGGTTACCTTAATCTGAGAAAGTGAGAATGCCATTGCTTGCTCTTTCTGAAATCAGCTTTCCCTCAGAGTGGCTACAGGGCATCCGCTCAGTGGAGGGTGGGGGCAGGGCAGGTTGGGGAGTAGTGGGCCACCCCTGGCCTTCGTCACTCTGGGCCTGTGCAGATAGCCCACTCTTAACCAGCATCATCATGGACCATAGGATTACCGACCCTCCCCACCCTTGGCCCAGGCCCCAGAGGGGTGACTGCTGTGTGGTTGAGGCCTGCCGCTAAGGCCAGAGTCTGTGGGCCAGCAAGCATTCAGGTCATCCCGGTTCACACAGACTGATCCACACTGGAACACTCTGGGCACTTTGAACTGAAGGGAGGATGAGGAGGTTTCCTGTGTCCAAGAGCAGGCGGAGGCTGTTGGGTGTGGTGAAGACCTAGGTTCAGTCAGGCCTCCTAGCTGGGCCTCAGTTGCATCACCCACAGAACAGAGCTGCTCATCACACCTTCTAAATAAAGGTGTTACAAGAACGTTCCTAGTAGGTCATTCCTAGGAGATAGTAAGCACTCAGATGTTAGCTATTACTGGTTTTTGGAAATAATTGTAATTATTGAAGCAGGAAACCTAGTGCCTTGCACATAGTTGCTACTTGATCAGCACTGAATCAAGTAAGTGCTATTTCTCAAATGGAGACTCCACAGAGAGAAATTGCCAGCTGTTTTCTTACCAAGGTGGAACGAGATCATGAGTTAAATCTCTCCTTTAGTTTGTATGGCTAGAGTACCCTACAAGGTTGGTGTTACCTGCCAGTTACTGGATATTCCTCCTCTAAGCAGCCCATAAAACATCCAGTTTGAGCAAAACTCAGTGTGGTAAAGTCCCACAGGATTCGGGGTGCTGGGAGCCACGGTGGCCCTGGTGACTCTCTCTTGACTGAGAACAGTTGGGCTCTGTGTCTTTGAGAAATGACCACCTAGGTTTCCAGTTTCCAGTGGGGATGGACTGATCTGTTTCCAGATCTCGGGAGGAGCCAGTGTCTGGCTGCCAGTGGGTGTGTACGTGCCATCCCACAGCGGAGCTGGCCCTGGGCCAGCATCTCCCGTGTAAGCAGAGCCCATAACTTCCAGGTCACTCAGGCTAAGTGGTACCTCTTCCGCTCCTTTGCATTTGGATTATTTCCAAAGCAGTTTTGCTTTAATGTAAAGAAGCATTATTTCTAAAATGCCACTAGTACTCATCCAGAGGCAGCAAGAACTTGAGGTGCTGGGTGCACTCCCCAGTACCAGCAGGCTTTCTAAAACCACAATTCTTACAGTAAAACAGGGCTGGTCACTACCACATGGGAGAGGCTTTACTTCTTCACACAAGGTGGGAACCTCATGTGTCAACCCCGGGGCGCCGTGGCAGGAGGCCTGATCCAGGACCTGGACAACTGCTCCGTGATGGCGGTGGATTGTGAAGACCGGCGATACTGCTTCCAGATCACCACGCCCAACGGAAAATCGTAGGCCACACGGGTGTCCTTGGGAGGAGAGCGAGTATAGTGACTCCACCCAACCCTGCCAAGGGCCTCGTCCCTCCATGCCGGCTGCTCTTTGGGAGGAAGCTTTTCTGTCCTGTTTAAGCAAGCACACAGGCCCCCTGTGGGATCCACTCTGCCTTATTTAAGGGGTCCCGGTGCAGATTTGCCCCATGGCTTTGGAAGAGACATGACCCCTGTGTGGCAGGCAGCTGTGGAAGGAGCTGTTTGTCAGCACAGAGGCTTGGGGAAGGCTGTGGCCACTCCTGCCTGCCCCGCAGCTGAAACTGAAGATGGGATGGTGGGCTCAGTGATGGCACTGTCCGCAGAGACCCCCGTGAGCTTCCGGGACCCAGCAGAAGTCACCTGGTGTCATTCACAGATCCCACTACAGTGGGGACCCCTCTGAGCCGTAGTTCGAAACTGTGCTCCAAGGGCCAGAGCCGCCCATCCTTAGGTTGCTGCTGCTGGATTTGCATTTGCTTCCGTGTGGGGTTCTGAGCTGAGATCCTAAGTGGACAGGAGCATGTCCGGGCAAGCTGGTGCAAGCCGACCTTTTGCTGGACAGGCAGGGTGGTTTCAGACTTTGTCCTTCTTCCTGGGTGGCAGGAGCAGACCGGGATCCCAGTTGTGGTCCTGTGCAGTCACTTAACTCCTTGGTCTTCTCAGATATAAGACAGGGGTGGGATCTATGCTCCCCACCTCCCACAGATGTGGAGTCCCTGGAAAGGGTTAAGCCCCCACCGCAGGTAGGGCAGTGTTACCTGCCTCCCGTTCTGTCTTCCCCCATGGGGAGGGAGGTGTGGAGTGTCTGCTAACCCCTGTGGGCATGTTTGGGAGGAGGGACCAGGGGCTCCTGGCAGCTCCAGAGTCTGAGAGCCCACGAGATGTCCATGCTTGAGGACCCACAGCCTCCAGCTGGTAGAGCTGAGCCCAGCTGCTCACTTTATAGATGAGAAAGCACAGGCCCAGGGGAAGTACGTGTGTGTCCAGGATCACACGGTGATGGAACAGCGAGCCAGAACCCCATTGTCTTTCCTTCCTGTCATGCTGCCTCCTGGCCCTTCCTGTGGGGCCACCACTGAGTTCAGTGTCTGTGAATAAGCCTCAGTCACAGGGGTTTGGGAAGCACTGACTTGGATGCACTTTATTTCAGGGGAATAATCCTCCAGGCAGAAAGCAGAAAGGAAAATGAAGAGGTAAAGGTTTTGTTTTTTCACCTGTGTCCTAGTCTAGCGGGTGACTGGGCTCCAGCAGACTCTTTACTGTCCTCTCTCCACAGTGGATATGTGCCATAAACAACATCTCCAGACAGATCTACCTGACCGACAACCCAGAGGTAACTCGTGCCTCCTCCCCTGCACCCCCGGCCTTGCTCAGTGTGAAGGGTGAGCACCCGTCCTGGACTGAGCGGGACCTCCTGTGCGTTTGTAGGCAGTTGCCATCAAGTTGAATCAGACGGCTCTCCAAGCAGTAACTCCCATTACAAGTTTTGGAAAAAAGCACGAAAGTTCGTGCCCCAGGTAACTAAATGCCGTGGGAAAGTGGTTCCGGGGTATTTATGAGTGATTTTGTCCTCATAGCCCCCCTAGGGGTGGAGTTCAGGCTGCTGGGGAGGTGGGGTACGTGCCCGATCCCACCACCAATGAGGGGCAGAGCCAGGAGCCGCAGCCGCCTGACCTCAGCGCATCCTGCCTGCTGGACCTCGGCTGCAGTCAAGCAAACACGACTTGCCTCGAGGTTCAGCTGGTCAGGGCTTCTCACATTTTCTGTCAGCAACAACGACGTTCTAGAACCAAAACAAACCTTTTTTAAAAAATAAGGGACAAAGTCACCCTTTCCACATCTGTGTTACAGGTGCTTTCACATGTGTGTTACTTTTGCCTTCTCACGTATATTTTTCATATTTTTACATTTTTTGTTACTGTTCCTTTTTGTCACTATAGACTTTCATGATTTATTATTATTAGCCATTGACTATTTAGGTGGCATCCTTTTCCTCTGCTATTATCATGTATAGTGAATATTTTCATGCATCCAGCTTCGCTCCTGTTTTGAATATAGCTTTCAGGTTATTCCAAGAATCCCACCTTTTAACTTAATGGCAGTTACCATTTAGTTAACTGATAAAGGGCTGTATTATTGGTCATGCCAAAGGTAAGTTAAAATTAGGACTGTATCTGGTGTCCATTTTCAGCAGCACGGTAGAAAGAACCCCATTAAATAAATGTTTCACAGATATTATCTGTGAGTCCAGACAGAAGTCATCAGAAAGCTAAGCGTTAAAAAAAAAAAAAAAAAATAAGAAAGCTAAGCGTTCACCCCCTTAGCTTAGTCTCAGTGCCGTGCGGTGGGGCGCCAGTGTGCACACGCAGAACCCTGGGTGCGTGGGAGGGAGCCATGGAAGAGGAGGCCAGAGGGTAGCCAGGGTTCTTTTGTGAGGGGACTGGGTGCTGTGGGGCAGAACTGGCTGTGAGGAGGGGTGGGGAAAGGCTGTCCTGCGGCTCTGTGCATGTAGGACACATTGGATCTGGGGTGTGCAGGGAGAAAGGCAGGGCAGGGACGCCCCACACAACGCAGCTGGAACAACCACAGAACCTGAGGAAAGGTGCTTACAAAGGGGCAAGAGGCAACAGGTCACACCTGAGTGCTGGGTGCAACCCTTCCATAGGCAGTGTGTTCACAAAAGGCAGCTCTAAGGAGGGCCTTGAGTGGAAATGGAAATACTGATCGGGCCAGCCAGCTAGGCTGCCAGCCTTGTCGTGGGTGCACACGCCAGCCTGCTCCCCAGGGGCTGTGGGGGTAGGAGCTGGGCACATGCTGATGGCTCGGCCCTCGGCCTCTGTCTCCCTGACTTTATGATACGAGAAGATGCAAAACTAGGCCACCGTCCCGGTCCCTTTCCAGTTCGAGCAGCACTCTTTCTAGAGTGCCATGTGTAGTTTACTAGCGTTAGTAATTAAAGGTGTGCTTGGTCTCCTAAAAAACGTGTAGCTTAGATTTAATTATTCAGCAACTGATTTTTCTCCCAGTTGTAGAATCAGTAAATCACACAGAAGAATCCTGCAACAAACAAAACAGACCTCTAGCCAGCCAGCTGAACCAACACAGAGACTGGAAGGGTGTGGGTGCTGGAGGTGGGCTCCTCTGTCCCTGAGGGTCAGCTCGTGAAGAATGAATGTTTGGATGCCACTGAGGCGGGGGAGCGGAGAAGCTATTCTTGGGAACAAAGTGCCACTCAATTCTAAGTGAGCACCATGTGGGCCTCTGCTGTTCTGCAGCCCGAGGCCTCCAGGACTCGTGCATTATCTGGCTCCTAAAGTATCATTTGTTTGTGGAGTAGCTGCTCTGGGCCCAGGCGCTGGGCTAGGTCGCAGAGTCTTGTTGGTAAAGACAGGCAGAAGGTAAATAAATATTTTGTGAAAATGGAGAAAAGTGCTCTGGTGTTAAAGGCGAAGGCGCTGGCACAGAGGCCTGCCTGCAGAGATAGTATGTAGCCAGAGGTGAAAGATGAGCAGTAGCAGAGCCGGATTCCTGCGTCTCCGGTAGCCGGTACGGAGGCTAGAAGCCGAGAGAGCAGAGTGTGCTTGAAGAACCGAAAAAGGAGTCCAGGATGGCTAGTGTGGGCACAGAGGGATGGGAGCCAGGTGAGGTTGGGGAGGGAGGGAGGCAGGAATGGATCACGAAGGAACTTGGGGAGTCAGGAACTTGGAGAGTTGTCGAGGGGGAAGAGAGGTAGGTGTGTGTGTGTCAAGACAGATGATCCACGGTATGTTGTCTGAGGGCAGCTGTGGCTACGATGGACGACAGCACACAGAGCTGGGCAAGCAGGGGTCCAGTCAGGGCCTATGGCAGCAGCCCAGGTGATGGCGGTGGCATCTTATATCAGGCAGGGTCTCTGCACAGGAGATGAGACTTATTTGGGGACTTGTTTTGGAGGCACAATGTGTAGGACTTGAGATCAGTGAGTTGTGAGTGGAAGGGACACATGAGATGACGACCGTCATCTGATTGAGCACCTACATGGATGGTGGCATATTGAGAGAGGAAAGGAGTTGCTCGTGGGGACCAAGAGTCCCTTGTCTTCTGGATGTAACATTGCGGAGCCCGTGATGCATCCCAGTTGTCAAGCGGTCAACCCATGACGCAGGTCTGGAGCCCTGAGGGAGTCCCAGGGCTGGGGATGTGGACACCGGCTGTGGTGGTAGACGAGGCCATCGAGGGAGGGCCTCGGGTAGAAGCCTCAAGAATTCCAGCGTCTGGAGTGGAGGGAAGAACCTGCTAAAGCCCCCGCGAAACAAGAAGGAAAGTGGTGTGAGGAGGAACCAAGAAGAGGAGCTTCAAGGAGGAGAGCTCCACTGTGAGCCGCTTTGCTGTGGGACCTTGATCGCAAAGCGTGTCTGCCAGAGTGGTGGCCGGAGGTCACAGTGATGCCCCGCGTCACTCGTGTGTGCAGTCGTCCGGGCCGCCGTGCCCTCGACTGGCAGTGCGGGCCTCGCCTGCCGGGTCGCCGCGCCGCGCGCTCTTCCCCAGCCGCTGGGAGCCAAGGCCGTGGGCCCCCTCCCCTTTCTCCCGCGAAGCCTCTACTCGGGGCTCCCCACCTACGAACCTAGCCCCCGGAGGAGGAGACCGGGTGGCTCCTGCTGTTTGGGCGGGAGGCCGTGTGACGGGGCGTGCCAGCTGGCGGCGGGGCCTCGGCGGCGGGGCCCTGGGCTCTCCCGCGGCTCCCGAGACCACACTCCTCTTCCGGTGACGGTGACGGTGACGGCGGGGGCGAAGGCAGGGGGTCTCCTTGCGGGCCCCGCCCGTGCAGCATGTCCATCCGGGCCGCCGGCACTCCCCTGGCGGGGCCGTGCCAGTCACTCCGTGCAGTGACACCCGGGGTGAGCGAGGTGCCCGGGGCCTCGTGCCAGATGAGCTAGGAAGTCAGGTCACCTGGCGCCGTCAGCCTCCCGCAGGAGCTTGCGCTCTGGCCGGGGAGGGGTGTGAGGATGGGACCGGTCAGATGACGGCATCGTGACACCGACGGAAGGAGCACGCGGCCCGTGGCGTCCCCGGCCGTGTCCTCTGTCCTGCCGCAGGCTCTGGGCAGCTCCGTGCACGGGACGGCCGGGCTCCCGGGGCGGCACAGGGCTGCACACAGCTCGGCGGAGGACGGGGAGCTCGAGCGGCTGTTGGAAAGAGGGTGCCGGGCTGGGAACGGTAACCGGGAAAAGCGTGGGGTGCGTCCGGGGGCAGAGCCGGGATGTGTTCATTCATGCACCGAGCAGTTGGGAGTGCCTTCTGGGGGCCGGGTAGGAGCGCGATTTAGCTGCAGCCTGCGCCTAGGCCTGCCTCCCAGGGAGGAGGCCAGAGAAGGCCTAGGTGACGTCCTGACCGGCACTGGCACGTCGTGGTGCAGAATGCTGTGCCGGGCGGGGGTGTCCCAGGGTCCCGGAGTCCGGAAGGAGTCCAACCAAGGACGCCAATGCTGTTCCGTGAAGCTTTCTTTGTAAAACTAGTTCAAGATTGGCTGAAGTCTTCACCCTGGTCTGTAGATGTCACACCGCGCTGAGCACGTGCTCATTTGCTTGCAAAGGCACAAGGTTAAGAGGGATGTGATTTCCCCGTTTCACACTCCAGCCAGAACCTGAGAAATTCCGAGATGGAGAATGACAGGATTGTTCCCACAGCAGAGCTCCGTGTCCCCAAGGCCGATGAGCTCATCGCACCCGGGACACCCATCCAGTTCGATATTGTCCTTCCTGCCACAGAGTTCCTGGAGCAGAACAGAGGGAACAGGTACACCCCGAGGGGGGTGCGGGGTGGGCTCCTGGAGAAACGAGAGGAAACTCGAGGTCTTCTCGAGGTCTTCGGTGCCGGCAACCACCTGCCAAGGCTGTTGCTGTTCTGACTTAGAGCTCGGGAGTTCGCGTCCTTTTAGCCGAAAAGGTCTTGATTGTCGGACTCTGGCGGTTCCCCTAGGCGCATCAACCCTTTCGGTGAGACCGAGGACGAGACATTCCCAGAAGCAGAAGGTGAGTGGCTGGGGCACTCCTTCCCCCTCACAGAATGCCGCGAGTCACTGAAAGGAGACGGGCACTCACGGTCCAGGGAGCCAGGACTTGGACTGTGAAGCAAAATTGTGACCCACTGATTGTCCTCTGGAAACTCAGTAGGTCTGTGCAGTTAAGGCAGGTCTTGGGTCAAACCTGAGGGGAAGTGGGCAGATTTTCTGCAAGTGTTGCACTGTTGGCCTCATCCATGCCCTTTCTGGGACTCCCACATAGAAAGTTCCCGAGCCTAAACCAGGTATCAGATTACTCCAAAACAGATCCAGAGAGAATGAAATGGTCACAACAAAATGCAATCACGGTGAGTCATAAATATGCTGTTTCATTTTAGCCAAAGACACACATCACAGCTCATTCTTGAATTTGAAGATATGTGTACATTTATTTTTATTTTTTTTTAAATATTTTTAATTTATTTATGATAGTCACACACAGAGAGAGAGAAGCAGAGACACAGGCAGAGGGAGAAGCAGGCTCCATGCACCGGGAGCCCGACGTGGGATTCGATCCCGCGTCTCCAGGATCGCGCCCTGGGCCAAAGGCAGGCACCAAACCGCTGCGCCACCCAGGGATCCCTGAAGATATGTGTAAATGGAATTTAAGTTCAGATTTTTGACACGTGATGTACATCCTTAGAGTAGAGCTGACTGAAACTTGGTGCTCCCTAGAGCAGAACCTGAGTTCCCAGCCAAGGCAATTTAGGAGCTAGAAGTGCTGCCAAGACCTCATTTTCACACTGCCTCATGACTGAAGCCTGAGACTCATTAGAATAAAATGGCCTTAAATTTAAAAGTAGGACCTGAGAGTTGATACTCCTTACAGAATTAGCCAGAAAGGGGGTCAGTGGAGAGGGAGGGAGGATCTGCCTCAGATCTGCCCCTCCGCTTGTCTCTGGCTGACCTTCTATATAATTCACACCATAAAGTCAAATTTACGGAAACTATCTTCTTATGGAAATAACTACTTATAATTTTACTAGTTACATTTTCCTAATCTCTTGTTACTTATTTTGAAGGGCAAGGACACTAATAGGGCAAGTGAGGAAAAAGCAGTCATCTTTGTGTAAAATGGTAGATAAATGAATTATTCTTACAAGGAAAAAAAAAAAAAAGCCTTTAAACCTTCGTGATTTTGCAGTCACAGTTGCTGTTACTCAGTTTTGTCGGTTACATGCCATGACCAGGAAGCCAGTACTGGTTCACTAGAATCAGATAAGAAAGTCGTTTAAGATGTGCATTAGTTTATGGGGTGCCCTCACTGCCCTGCAGCAACGCCTGATGTGCACACACTGAAGGAGCCCCAATTATCAGGTCTTCTGTTCTTCAGATATTTTCTTCTTTAGGACTCTGTCAGTAGGCCCAAGAATTTTCTATCATCTTGGTGGAGAAGCTCTTATTTTCAGAGAAAAGATGCATATAGTGCCACCGGCATTAGTCACCTAGAGTTTTAGTGCTAGAAGGATGTCATCTGGTACTAAGGTCTCATTCTATAGATGCACTAAGAGGTGCTTCTCTAGACCTGTAGTAGTTCCTGAGACAAAATGTAGATGATAGGCGATTTCAGGGCTCTGGCAGTGTGGATTTATTCAAGCACAGTGTTGAGACTTTTGGTGGAAAGCCTCTGTGGGAGGCAAAGCGGACCTGAGGTGTGCAGCCCGTTCCATGCCTGGCACTGGTGACTGGCGGCAGGCAGGAAGAGAATGTGCTCCTGAGTGGAAGTCACTGTCTTGCAGATTCCCTTCTGCAACAGATGTTTATAGTTCGGTTTTTGGGATCAATGGCAGTTAAAACAGACACCACTACCGAAGTGATTTATGAAGCAATGAGACAAGTGCTGGCTGCTCGGGCTATTCACAACATCTTCCGAATGACAGAATCGCACCTGATGGTCACCAGCCAGACCCTGAGGTATGCTGTCTTGTTTCGGGCGGTCTTACCATGCTGGCAGATTGCCCATGTAAGGCACATTTACTCATCTAGAACGTTCATACTAGAATATTCGTTTGATCAGAGTAAGTGAAGATGCTACTCATCTCTGCCCTATTCCTTTTTATATTTTAATCTTATAAGGTATGTTGGGAAGAAGCTGCTCCCCTAAGTAATGGATACCTTCAAAATTTAGTGGAGTGAATCCTACTATTTATAAGGTGCCATCACTCCAGAGCTGCTCTGTGTATCTCAGAGCTTGAAAAAGAAAGGGTCTTTTTCATTTCTGAATACACTATTTTTTAAAATTCACAACAGTGAAAACAGAACACGAACCTACCTGAGTTGACTAAACCACCACCAGTAGAATCTGATTAATATTTTTTGAGATAAAAATAAAGCCAGGTGATGTTAACTACATGATTTGGGGTTTCAGGTTAATAAGATCTAGATGGGTGATGGCAGAGGACTATCAAGCCGCGGTTGGCATAGGTAGGCTTCGCTAACATATGCACCATCTAGGAGTACTCAGTGTAGCACTTGCAACAGAACTAAATTGTGAACTGAAATGTTTTTAGTGTAAAATACAGAACTCATTTCTAAGATCTCATACCAACCCCCCAAAAAGAATGCAAAATAGCTCATTAACTTTTATATTAATAAAGTGTCTAGCTGGTAGTATTTTAGATCTTTTAGATTAAATAAAGTATGTTACTTTCCCGGTTTCACTCTTTGATGTGGCTAGGGAGTTTTAAATTATGTACAAAACTTATATTTTATTTCTGTGAGCAGCAGCCCTGCTTTAGAGTCAAAATGTCTAGTTTATTCCTGGCTTTGGCTTTTGTTAGTTGTACGACCTGGGCAAGTTTTAACCTGTGTGCATCGGTTTCTTCGGCTGTAAGATGAAAATAACCATATCCACACCTCATAGTGCAGTCATGAGGAGTTAATACACATAAAATACACTTAAATATTTACAACCACAACTGGCATCAAAGAAAATGCTCAATAAATGTTAGCTTCTAAAAAGGTAAGCAGGATTTCATTAACAATCAGAATATAATTTCTCCCATTCATTAAAATCAGTCCTTTTTATTATAAACCTTATAGTGAGAATAAACTTCCTATAAATAAAACCTTATAAAATAAAGGTTAAAACCTTATAATAAAACATATTTATTTAAAGGTTTTCTCCAAGCATGTCCTGCACCTTTTATGGGCACTGGCTCCCTGTTCTTATAATCTCCACCAAAAAGATCAGAGTAAATACATACAAAAGTATTGTGAAAAATGATAGTACATCAAAGAACACTATCAAAGTACAAAGACAACCCACAGAATGGGAGAAAATATTTGCAAATCATGTATATAAAGAACTCATACGGAAATCAACAAAAAGACCTCAAAACAAAAAATGGACAAAGGACCTGAGTAAACATTTCTCCAGAGAAGATATAGAAATGGCGAACAAACACAAAGAAAGATGCTCAGTGTCCTTAGTTATTAGGGAAATGCAAATCAGGTCCACAGTGAGATATCACTTAACACTTGCTAGGATGGCTGTAATTTTTTTAAAAAGGAAAATAAAAGCACTAGTTAAGAATCCATCGCTGATGGGAATTGTTAAGACAGTCCAGCCACTATAGGAAATAGTCTGGCAGTGCTCCATGAATTAAACCCAGAATTCCCAAAGAACTGAAAACAGGTGTTCAAATAAAAACGTTTACACTCATGTTTGTAACTCACAATAGCCAAAGAATGGAAATAATCCAGACGTCTGCCAACAAAGTAATAGGTACACAAAACGTGGTATTTTACATATAGTAGAATACGAGTCAGCCTTAAAGAGGAATGAAGTCCTCGCACGTGGTGATTGTTGAACCTTGAAAACATTCTGCCAAGTGAAAGAGGCCAGACTCACAGTGTCCGCCACTGTGTATGGTCATTTACACGAATGATCCAGGGTAGGCAAATCCAGAGGGAGAGAGAGCAGGTTAGTGGTTGCCAGAAGCTGAGAGGAGAATGAATGGAGAGGGACTGCTTAATGGGTACGGAGTTTCCTTGTGAGGTGATGAAAGACTTTTGGAATCTGACAGTGGTGGTGGTTGTACAATGGGGTTAATGTACCAAATGTCAACAGTGATCAGTTTTATGTCCGGTGTATTTTACCGCAGTACACACACAGACGCATCCCTGAACTGGAATTCACATTTGGGGACAATTTAGAAGTCCCACAGAAAATTGGACCTTAAGAGGGAAATCCATGTTACCTGATTTAGATTGTTACAAGTATGTTTGCATTTATGAAAAAATTTTGCAAAATACCTAAACTTAACCCAACTTGAGGGAAATTGTTTATGATGTATGTTTTTTATCTTTAAATTCATATTCATTAATAGGGACGTATAAAAATATAACATTTATTTAGCTTTGTAGATTACTAAAAATTCCATACACATTTTCTCCTGGTCTTTACCACCTCTTTGAAGTGGGGCTTCTTATCCCAGTTTTACAAACAAAGCAGTTGAGAAGTCAGGGTGACCTGCACAAAATCAGTGCTGAGCAGCCAGGTTATAGTCCTCTGAGTATAAACCCTGTGTTTTAACAAGTATGACTGCATGTATAACTGCTTTACTGAGATATGACTTAAATACAATTCACCCATTTAAAGTATTTTTAGTATATCCAGAATTGTGCGGCCATCACCGTAAACTCTTTTCAAACATTTTCATCCTCCCCAAAGAAAACCCATAGCCATTGGCACCTGTTCCCTTTCCCCTGAAGCCCACCCAGCTGTAGGCAGCCATTAGCCACTAATCTTCTAGGTCTATAGATTTGCCTGTTTGGGACACTTCACATAAATGGAATTATAACCATTTTTTTAAACACAGATAATAGACTTTTTGCTTTCACCCACAGAATTTATAGCAAATCAGCAATAGATAATATACCACATTTAGAAAGTAGAGATTTGTATGTATATATGACAGCAGTAGACAGTGGGATGCAGTGTGTTTTCCCAGACACATCAACCTGTTACTAGGTGGTGCTCTAAGTGCCCTTCAGGGAATGCACGTGGACACCTTCGTAAACAGTACTCTCTGCACATCCAGACAGACACAGAATAGTTTTGTTAAAATCTGTCCATTACTTTCACCCCACTCCAGATTTAATTTTTAAAAAATGTTTATCAAACACTGCAAGGGAAAGCCTGTAGTCAATAAATGTCTGTTGGGAAGCGTGCTGTGCAGAACCCAACCCATCCATGCTCTACGTCAGCACCCTGCAGAATGACAAAGCTGCCTTCCTGGATGAGCCCCGAAACATGAAATTCTCCCTTTGTTGTCTTCTTCTGTAAAGATACACCCCGAGCTTTAAACTACATGGGTTCAACAGAGGCAGGAGCCATGGCACATGCTCCTTCCCTGTGGACAGTCACACAGAGCCATGTCACCTTGGCCTCAGCCAGGCCTTCTGTTTCCATGTTTGGAGATTCGTGATTGCATTCTGAACTTCTACAGACACTTCTAAGCATATGTTTATCCAACGTGTGTAATGTAATGAATCTCTTAAAATTTCAGGTTGATAGATCCTCAGACTCAAGTAACAAGGGCCAATGTAAGTACCTGCATACATACGGACTCTACTAGTTTATTCCTTAAGTCAAAGTTGGCACTTTATCACTCTTGCCAAATCTAATATCTGTCTCTACTAGTGCACCTTTTCCGTGATGTTTCCCAGGGAGAATGACTTGTGTTTTTGAATTCCAGTTGTGTGATACTCAGTCTCTTCCTGTTATTTCCAGTTTGAACTCACCAGTGTCACCCAGTTCGCTGCTCATCAAGAGAACAAGAGGCTGGTTGGCTTCGTGGTCCGCACGCCTGAATCCACAGGGGGAGAGGCTCTCAGCACATACATTTTTGAAAGCAACTCAGAAGGCGAAAAGGTCTTATTATTTTTTTCATCTTAGGATTCCATAATCTGTCCAGACAGAGATTTAAAGGGGTTTTTGTACCATTCCCTGGATATTTAGATGACTATGCTGTTTCCGCAGTGAGTTTAGAGAATACGTCTAGGAAGGCCCCACTGAAAGCAAACCGACTGGAATATGGTTTCCCCATAGAAAGTACACGTCATCCTAAACAGTGATGAAGAATGTTCACAGTGGGATATGGTTATTTAGAAGAGGTGTCAGGAAATGTTAAAAGCAATTGCCTTCAAGTTTCTTCTTTTAAAATTAAAACAAAAGTTACGGGATCCCTGGGTGGCGCAGCGGTTTGGCGCCTGCCTTTGGCCCAGGGCACGATCCTGGAGACCCGGGATTGAATCCCACATCAGGCTCCCGGTGCATGGAGCCTGCTTCTCCCTCTGCCTATGTCTCTGCCTCTCTCTCTCTCTCTCTCTCTCTGTGACTATCATAAATAAATAAAAATTAAAAAAAAAAAAATAAAATAAAACAAAAGTTACAATAAATAAAATCTAGTTTCAGGGCAAGCCAAGGAAGCAGACATCAGGAAACTGTTCTTGTTTATTATGAAAAATCTTGTGAATGTATTCACTACTTAGAATTAATCAAAATTAACCAACTCTTCTTTCAGCAAATACCCATTTGCTGTCATGCCCATGAACATGCTGTGGCTGACTATGAGAGAAAGCAGTAAGATATTCCTTTAAGAAATGTACGCTCTGGGATAACCTCAGTTGCCACTGAACCTGCACACACTGGCAACAGGAAGCCCTGTGTGATGATTCTCCTACAGCCAGGTCCTTGAGCAGTGACCTCACTGGACTTCCATAATCAGTTTTCCCCTAACGTTCTTTATCCTTTTCCACCTTTGCCAAACACTGCTTTTCTTGTCTTGCAGATATGTTATGCTATTAATTTGGGAAAAGAAATCATTGAGGTTCAGAAGGTAAGGTGCATTTTAGTCCTGGTTTTATCAATTGCTCCAAAGATCTATATACATACTCAGATTTCTCTCAAAAAGAAGAAAGGATGTTCACTAGGCAGCATGGCCAAATCAGATTTCCTGTGTGCATTCTAACCACCAGACTAGCCAGGTCCACAATCACAGGTGGCACACATGGAGTTCTTAATAAATACCACTGCTGCAGCTCTTGTTTTATATTATTGATTTTTTTGCTTGCTGTTGTTGGCTAGATATCCCTTTTCAAATGAAGGTGATGGAAACGTCTACCATTGCTCAAGGGCTCTGCTCCTCAGAGCATCACAGAACTCCCCTGGAAATGCACTAGATGTGAAGGTTCCCATACCTCCCCTCCCTGTCAGGCGCTTACAGTCCTCCATTCACCAAACACATATCTGAGAGCCGAGTTTATAAAAGAAAAACGTTGGAATTAAAGCAGTGAGCGATACAGGTCCTGCTGCAGGAGGCTTCTGGTTCAGCACGTGCAGTGAGGCTTCCGGTCGTGGAAATGGCCTGTATCTGCACTGCTTAATATGCAGATTGAATGTCACTAATGAGACCGTGGACCTGGATTTTTACATTTTATTTTAAGCAGCTAGTGAGTACCACACTGGCAGTTCAGTCGTTAGGAGGTGAGGGGGTAGGAAGGCCAAGGACTAAGGCCAACACACACGAAATAGTAGCAGGCAGTGCGAGTTAGTGTTTTATGGTCTAGATCAGGAGTAAAGGGCAAGATGGCAGCCTTCTAGGCTTACATCTTTTGGAACACCAGAGCAGTCATATACGGTATGTAAAGGAATACTGTGTTCCAATAAAACTTTATATAAAACAAGCGGTGAGCCTACATGGCCGTGGTTTGCCAGCTCTTGGGACAGCGAGACAGAAGGGAGTTAAAGATCCAGAAACAAAGGTACTGTAAAGGAAGTTCCTCTCTGGACTCTTCCTGGGAAGATGATTATGATTTGTCTACATGAACAATATTTTTTGGCTGAGAGCAAAACCTTGCGCTAGATTCTAGAAGTAATGCCAATTGAGTTTTTTCAGAGAAGCAAGGAGACTTCCCTTGAAGGCACACACAGAAGGAATGAGGCCAGATTACAAACATCATGAAAGCCAAGCCTGGGGGGCGGGGGGTCTTAAGTGCATTTTAAGCGTTTTCTTTTCTCCTTCTTAAACTTCTCTAACTTCAGGATCCAGAAGCATTGGCTCAGTTAATGCTGTCCATACCACTAACCAATGATGGAAAATATGTACTGTTAAACGATCAACCAGATGACAGTGACGGAAGTCCAAGTGAAAATAGAGGCGCAGAATCTGAAGCATAACTCTCTTGGGCCTTTGGGGGACGAGCACCCAGGAAGGAGAGCTACCCCCCTAAAGGTTTTCAACTTCTTTGATATACAGGCCCACGACCTGGTTTCAGAATGCTGACAATCGTTTGTGGAATGTCCTCTGGATGCCTTGATACTGAGAGATGGGAGGGAAACAGAAATGGTTGACAACCTTCCTACCCATCTACAAATGTTATTTTAGGTGCTTTGTGGTAAGTCTTTTTCTTAGATTGTACTGTTCTGTGCTCAGAATGAAAGTTAATGAAAAAATGCATTGTTCACTTTATTCAATTGTCATCTCTTCAGTTTCTAGTACTTTTTTAAAAATGGTAAAAGCCTAGATTTATAATTTGATAAACACTAAGTATTTCCTATTAATATAACCTATTTTTGTATTTTACTTAATGAACTTTAAGTGCCTGTCACTCTGAAAATTGTGTATTTATAATCAAGCTTGTCTCACAGTTGGACCTAATAGCATTAATTTGTGCACTCAAGTGAGGAGCCCTGCTTTAAGGCCTGAGCACTAGCAAAACTGCAGGTCTAGTTTTGATCATTTTTCCAGACATGCAATAAAAAGACTAGCAGATGAGGACCACAAAGGATGTTCAGTTTTACAATGGAACCTTAATGAATGAACATTCAGAAGTTTATGGTCCTCTAGATACTGTTTTTAGTGGGGATCACCATGGAAGCTGTACCAGTTCCTGATTCTCATGAGCCAGACCCTCCTCAAGGAAGGGACCAATGAATTTTAAAACTCACTTGAAGCACAGCTGGTTGTGGGGCTTGGTGCAAAGTTCCTGTTTCCACCCCTACCTACAAAATAAGTATAATGATCTGGAATTGAAATAGTGTGTTTAATTATAACCAAGTTCAACAGAATATCCTTGTCTTTGTAATAAATTAACCTAGCAATGAATGCTAGCAAATAAAAACTGTCATTCTGTTTCTTTCTTTTGCTTTTTATGGGTGTTTTCTGGAATATCCTCAGAAGAAAACTAAAGGCTGTTCTGTAGCTTCAATGTTAATTTCCAAAAAATTAGGACATAATGAAATCACAGCAGAGAGGGAGGTACCATCAAATACTTCTATTAACATGGATACAAGGTGATCGCAGTACCAAGTTGTTAAAAGGTGTTGCTTTAAAATGGTGGATTAATAGAACAGTTTTTGTAATCCCAAACTAATGTTACAGGGTTCTCAGGAATCCATTTCTATAATGTGGACATCATGGTATTGGTTCAGTGTTAACAGTAACTTACAAAAATGTGTATATCCTAACCAAACCAAATTAAATCAGTAAGTTCTCTGGTAGGCCACAAAAGCCACAGTCCCGAATTTCTTTTTCTTGCTTAGAATTGTTCAGGGTAGGAAGGATGAATCCAGTCATGAACAATACTGTTAGAAACTGAAATCAACTTTTTTCATTAGTAAAACTAAAAAATGTGTGGCTTAACTAAGCCACAAAGCATGCAAATCATAAGGAAAAAAAGAGCTGGAAATCCGGTACATTAAAACTGCATCACAAAAAACAGAATGAAAATAAAGGCCCGTGAGCGCCAGAAATAAGAGCCCAAGGCCCACACAGCCATTAAATTATGAATCAGGGCCAAAAAAAAAAAAAAAAAAGAAAAGAAAAGAAAATTAACTGAACATATTAAGCAAGCACAGATGACAAAAATTTGTTTAGTCTGCCAATTAGTAAGAAAAAGATACACTGAAAACAAAACAGAATAAAAAGGGTTTTAAATATGTTCAATTTCATAAAATAATCAAGGAAATGCAAAGTAAAACACTGTGAAGTGATATATCCATCAGACTGTTGAAACGTGGCTGGAAATAGGGTGATGGGGAAGGTCCCCCACTGGTGGGATGGGGAAGCTTGGCATCTGTATCCATCGCGCTTGTACCTGACCCTACCACCTGGATTCACTCTTCACACATATGCCCAGAGACACATACATACAGTAACAGTTACAGAGTCCTACTCATAGTATCTCAAATTTGGAAATGACCCTCATGTCAACTGAATATTGGGAAGGAAAATTAAATGAACTCTAGTTATATACATCTACGTGGATGGATTTCAAAACCAGTACTGAAAAAGTCCTTTAAGCACATGGAGTCCATTTATAGTAACTGTTAAAAACAGGCAAACCATCACCATGTTACTTAGAAAAATACAGATAGGTTGTAACACTAGAGAAAAAGAGGGAATAGTTCCCACCAAAATTTTGCATTGTGGTTTCCTCCAGAGTGGCAACGTGAGCTGAGATCTGAGGCAGGAGCAACAGGCTTTTTTACCTACATGGTGGCTACCCAAGTGTTGTTTATTGTAGATTTTATTTATTCATGAGAGAGACACAGGCAGAGGGAGAAGCAGGCTCCCTGTGGGGAGCCCGATGTGGGACTCGATCCCAGGACCCCAAGATCACGACCTGAGCCGAAGGCAGATAGATGCTCAACCGCTGAGCCACCCAGGTGTCCCAAGTGTTGTTTTTATGCTCTCTAGAGTACACACATACTATATTCTTTTGTCTATGTTTCCCATTACTCTGAAATCTATGGCACGAACCAGGGACAGCAATCACCAAATCTCTCATTGAGGTTGGGGACATAAACCTTTGAAGATTATTCTGATATTCAGTAATTATGTCTACTTAAAGTGCATCTCTAATGCTTTATTACCTTTTGTGCTGATTCTGAAGTGATTTAAATACTGTAAAATTAATATAGATAGGAGTTTCTGGATAAAAAAGTATTGACTTTCCCCCTCACTTTAATGATAATGAGGCATTACTAAAGAATATTTCCCTACACCAAGATCTTACATACATTATAGAATGTACAGTCTTTAAAGAAGATGCCAGAATTATTACATCAGATCTACACTGATGGGAAGATAAATGTCCTCTCCTTTGCTGAGTATGACTCCACTAATGGGAACAACTGGATTATCAGGTAACCTAGGTTTTATAGTAAAGAGTCAAACAAAATATCCATACATTTGCCCAAAATGACTTCATATTTTGTATTCGTATACACTAGATATAAGAACTTTTTGTATAAGCTAAGCACTAATTTTGCCATCACCATTTCAGAGTTCATTGCGTGATGTCCACTTAATCTCTAGATTTCAACTTATTCCAGATTCCTTTTTTTAATCTGAAATCTCTAATAACCTGTCAAATTCTTCCTAATATCTAAAAACTTGAAATTGTAGTGTTAAAACTTTCTTAAAATGAATATCATCAGTATGAAATCTTAAACTTTAACTGGAAAAAAACACAAAATTATTAAGTTTGTTAAAATCTTTTTACATTTAGCCATCCAAGAGTAACATGATGATATATGTGATGGCATTATCCCACTTTCCCCTAATTACAAATTTACTACCTCAGAAGACAAAAGGAGCAGCCATCAGACTTTACCAAGAACAATTTCTCCAGTGTAGGACAGCTGATCCTTGAACACCATGGAGGTGAGAGGCACCAACCCCTTCATGCAATCAAATATCTGCATGTAACTTCTGACTCCCCAGAAACTTAACTAAGAGCCTACCATTGACTGGAAGCCTTATAATGAACACATGCTGTATATATCATTGAACTATATTCTATATTCTTACAATAAACTAGAGCTATTAAAATCATAAGAGAATACACATTTATCATACGATATTTTTGAAAACTGCATGTAAGTTGACCAACACTGTCTCCTGTCTCCAGTGTAATATTTAAAAGGCTCTCAGTTATTATTACTGTTTCAGTTCAACTGTTTGCAAATGGCACTAGTTATCTCCAACATTAAACACTGTAAACCAAGGATCCCTTCCCAGGATTAGGATTTAAAATTAAACATTCATGTGGGTTCTTTTTATTTGAAAGTAACAAGGAATAAAAAGACCAAAAATGTACAAAGGAAAGTAAAAGTTCTTCACTTGGGATACATGGAGCGGTGCCAATACCAATTTTATACTTGAAATTTTTACATATACACGTGCAAGTATTGATTCCCTGTATTTATTAAAGGGGACTCCAAAAAGGTTAATGTTAAGAAGTACTGGTTTAAGACATTCAATTTTGAACATAAACATTAGGGGAAGGAAGTAAATTTTTGAAATTATATTTATTAAGGTTTTATTATGCATATTATATTTTCTTAGAATCGGGAGAGGGAAGTCCCACTCAAGTGAGGTAACAAACTTGCCATCCTTTATAAAACTTAATTAGAACAGACAAAGATAATGGTTAGTCCTTACTTCCTGAGAACTTGAACATTACTGAGTTTTTGTGAATTTACAACAAATGCTCACACTAATTTTAAATTACAGTGTCTGAAAACAATATTTAACAATATGTTAGAGCAAAGAAAATCATCTAAATGTGTATTAAGTGTGAAACACTTAAGCCCTATTGCTCTGCACTTTAATAGCATTTAAGTATGCTTAATCATTTTCAGAGATTTTATTTCAAATATCTGTAACTTACCCAGACTGCAGTGACATTATTTTGAACTAATGGCAGAATAACAATCTATTCCTTTCTTCTCAGTTGTACATATCCATGGAGTCAGCATATGAACTCTATATAGTATTCATAAAATCGGTAACAACTGATACGTGTGGATAACGAACAGACATTGGTTTCTCTTCCAATTACAGTTTGTATCCATAGTGAACGGGATTATTTTAGGGAAGTCAGAGAAAAAAAACAAAACAATATTGTTGCTATGAAATGGTGATGAGTTTGATACAATCAAAGCAAGATCATTAATAAAAACATAATAATGAAAATATAAATTACTAATTATGCAGCATGCTTTAGGGCCATTTCTACAGTTAGTATGAATTACAAATATTAAATGCCTTTAATCCATCCATTGTACATAATTCTGTAAGTCATGTTTAAGTAAAAAACAAAAACCATTTCCTACCTATTCTGTTTCTTCTGACTTGGAACAGTGAAAGTGTTTATCTTGGGCTGGGACAGTTACCCTGCCAGTAACCAATGAATACAGATAGGGCAAATGCATACCTACTCCAAAAGCTGAAAAATCAAACACCATTAGGACGCCCTGCATGATATACCCAAAGAAATGCTTAATAGGCAAGTGCAATGGAGAAATCAAGTATTTCCCAAATGATGTTATTAGTATTATGTGTACAGTTTTAAAATTTGTTTTCATTGTAAAAGTATAACTGTATTATATTAAAAGCTTATAGGCCATGATTAACCATTTAATTATTAACTGATGTAATCTTTACAAAAATAAAGCTAGTAGCCTGCCAGGAACTAAATTTACTCAAAATCTTACTGTATTTTTAAATCAGTAAATGATTTAATTTATTATAACTTTATTGTCACAGTGGTAATTTTTAAAAAGCCTGCACAGTGCTTATTAATCTGATGTCTTAGATTATACTTGGTTTAAAGAAAAAGTCTGCCCAAACCATCACCAAGATTTCAATTCAACCTAATGTAGAAGAAACCTGAGTTTGGATGTAGAAATAAAAATCCATATAATTTTCTCTGATATCATACATAGTGTCTTCAACCAAAAGTGAAGCTTCAAGCAGGACTCTATGGCTTTCTCTGAATTTTCTTTCATCTTGAGTATTAAGTAAATCTTAAATTTAAAGCAGTTGTTGGAGGTTACATGTTCTCAAAGCAATGTAAACTAGTTATATAAAATGTCTTCTCAAAGACACTGACAGCTCTTGTGAGTCACATGAAATTAACAATGAATCAGTTCTACACTGTACATGAACGGTACGTAACATACTTATGTCTCACCTCTATTATCAAAACCATCTTTAAATATTCCTGTCATAAGAATATTGATATGTATGCTTCATAAATTTCAGGCTTAATGCATTTTGTTTAAACATGTATTTGCTGGCTGTACATAGTATATGCACTGAATTTCCAATTAGACAAATATGGATCAAAGACCTATGCAAATACAAATTATAAACCCTCATGTAGATTACAAGAGATCTGAGGCGGCAGTTTAGGAATTTGGATTGGCCCTTCTATAACTTCACATCAAATAACTCTCCACAGGCACATCTCCTAGCCTGAAGTCCAGGCAAAAATCCAATTTAAAACCTCATTCTCAAACTCTGAAAAGTAGATACAGCCTTTAGAAGAAAAACAGACTTAACTTTAGAGCACTGCTTTAAAGAGTTGCAACATCGACCTATTACCAGAAATGCGGCCCAGGGAATACTCATCATTACCTCATTAACATCATTTCACTGGCAACAGTACTGACACAATTCTGATGATCTCATAGGAGCAATGCATACCATCAATATCATTTGACAACAGGATCTGCAGACACAGTGCTGTCGGACAGGTCTCCATTGCTTGCTTTTGTCTCTTCTGGAACCATGGATAAAAATAACAATGGACAGATTTATGTTCATTTTTAAAAAGTGCACTAAATGAAAACTAGGAATGCATTGTTAAATTTCAAATTAAGAAAATGTGCATCTACCAAATAGTTCTCTAAAGTTTATCGAGTATATTTACCTTAATTTTTTAGAAACCTAAGTTAAATACAAAAAACGTAATGTTCTGACTGGTACTTACTGTACTTATGAGAGGTGTAGGATTGTGAGAGATCAGAAGTGCTTCTGGGTGGAGTTTCACTGGCACATTTGAAGCAGTGTTGCCCCTCGGCTGGTTCCCCAGCCAGGCCAACGAATCACTATTACAGTGCATTAGTATTACTGACAGAAACATTACTGCAAATTCACATATAAAATTGTCCAGAATAAATAACTTTCCATTTGTGTTTATAATTCATTTTTAAAGCAACTTTTTATTATAATTGTGATAAAACAAATTCCTGTTTTATCGTGCAAAATGTCACATGCACATATTTCAGGAGCAAAGGAAAGCTACCTCCTGATTCCTGCAACTCTGACTACGTGTCTGAGCGACCTCAGCTAAGACAGAGTCCTAAACCAGAATAACCCAGCCATGTGGGTGATATGCGTCAACCAGAATCACAGACAGTTCTTTAAGAACAGTCCAAAGCAAGGAGTCCCAGTGACACAGAAAGATCTGTTTTGTCTTAATGCTTTATGTCTTAAAGTAAATATCCAGTCCACCTGCAGAGTCTTCCTAGCAGGCTCAGTGGGAGAGAAGCTTCTGGCAGGAAATGGTGGAGCAGAACCCAATCAACTGACTTTCCTCATAATTTAAATCAACCTCACTCAAATTATTCCCGTTTATCTTAGTCTTGGAAAAGAACCCAAACAGAATTTATACACATTTTCATGTAATAAATATGGAGTATCTTCCAGGTAACAACAGCCTGAAATCACTTTCAAGCATGTAATTATTTGTCTGGATTCCAAAAATGTGTGTATAAGCTAATTATTAACATAATATTTAATTTATGCAACATTATCAGGGAATAGGTAATTGATGTAAGTGGTCTACCCAAAAGAATCCACTCTATTCAGTGTAAAAAATATATATATTTTAAAATTTAACAAAATAAGATAAATAAAATTATTTTATGAAATGTTTTATGCCTTGATTTGTAAAACACAAATAAGGAAACAGGATAAAGGGCAAAACATGAAAACCCAACTCTGTTGCTCTACCCAGTTTTGAGCTTCCGAGCAAAGAGGAAAACTTAAGTTACATAATTTCTACAACAGAAAAGAGGAAACATCCATTCTTCAGGGAAGACAACTGTTCCTAAATTTAAGTCTGAGAGAAATGTAGCATGTGAGTCCTTACGTATGAAATAAGCAATTTACACCATCCTACAAATAATACAACAGAATCCTTTCCATAATGAGTCAAGCTCATGGATCTGGTGACCAGTTATCAGGGGTACAGCGTGCTCTGATTCTGGCTGCGGCGGAAGACAGGCAGCCGCTGACCACGACACTCCAGGGAGCAAGCCCCGATGTTTTACACCTCCTCAGGCACCTGCCCCATCTCATTCGGTCTGTGTCTAGTCATGAGCAGCTCTGCCTTCAGGAAACACTTAGCATTCCTCCTAATCTGTTCCTTCTTGTTGGACACAAATTAAAGGGTGAAAGAAAAACTAAACTTGTTAAATTTTATTTACATTAAGAAAAGATGAAACTGAATAAAAAGTTACCCCAGAATGAAATGTAAAAACTACGTAAATTTTTTAGTTTCACAAATGATCCACCCAATAGGCTGGACTTTTTTTTAAAAGAAGTCATTTCTAGGTCTAAATTATTTTCCAAAATGAAAAGGAAGCTGGAATTCTGACTGGATAAAATGGGGCAATAGTGGCTACTATTAAAGATGTATTGGTCTTTCCAAATTTAAGCCACTCACTGACCTTTCTCTTTCTTTTCTTGGTTTTCTTCAGCTGCAGTCTTGTCTGCTCTGAAGAAAATTCTTGCACTGCTCAGTGAGAAATAGAGCAACTCAAATTCCTAAGTAAATAAAAAAAATTTAAAATAAAAGCTGAAAATATTTATAGCAAAATACTAAAATTATTACATATCTATTATTTCTAAAAGCTTTAATGGAAATCATAAATATAAAAACTGAACTAAGTAACCCATCTATTTTTAATATCTGAATCAAATGGCTTCCAAATGCCATTCCTTTAAAAATATACTTACTACCACTATTCATCTCACTTATTTAAAAGGGGGCTTCTGTAGGATTAGTTTTTTCAGAAATCAAGCAGATTTGACTATTACTCTTCTCTACCTGTAGACAGACATCCAGGCGCTTCTGAGTGAGATTCATGGTCTGTAGTAGTTTTTCATCTTGACTAGCTGACTGCACATTCTGTTGCTTAGCAACTGCTCTTATCTCCTTCAGGTACTTCTCTCTAACAGACTGGAACCAGTGAAGTGAGTCAAATTCCTGGTACTGATCCAAAAGCTTCAAAATGTAAGCCACACCTGCAGTCATTAGCAAAATCAAACCTAATTACAAAGAGTACAGAAGCTGTATTCTACTCTTTAAAAAAAAAAAAAGAAGAAGAAGAAGATGTGAAAGTATACAGAGAACTAAAAATGAGCCAATCAAGAAAGAAAGAAATGACAGGGCTACGAAAATCAGAGAGAACATGGATGGAAGGTTAGGAAAAAACTTCCACTGCTTAAGTAGCCAGCAACTGAGGAAGCTACATGGAAACTCAACACAAGATGCTAAAACTCTAAAACCACAACAAAATCTAAATATTAGCTCTGAGACCAAGTGATTAGCAATACCAAGGGGGCATGAATGACAGTTATAAAATGATGGTAAACAGTACTAGTAATCAAATGGCCCAAGTACAAAATAAAGAATAACTACTGCTCAGGAAATACAAATCTACAAAGAGCACACAAACCTGTTAAGCAAATGTTTCTAAAAATCCATGATAATAAATGAACTTAAAATTATTGGAAAAACAATTGCATTAAGCTTACCCATGGCAAACCCATCATCAGTGAAAGCAGCTCCAATTTTATTTTTTTTATTCAATTTCTCCTTGCAGCTAATGGAATGTTCTACAAAGTTGAGGGTCTAAAAAGATAAAAGATCTTAGAAAAACAACTCTCAGCAATGACAGAAACTCTGTACAGCTGCACTATCCAATACAGTAAGCCACTAGCCACATATAGCCACTGAGCACTTGAATCATGGCCAGCAAAACAGAAGAACTAGATTTTTTTTATTTTATAGCATTTTAATTATATTTAAGTAGCCACTTGTGGCTATATATGGATAGCACAGCTCTAAAGGGGGTAAAGAGAGACCTATTTAAAAATAACTGTGATACACTGTGAAAACTACTATAATAACCTATACTGGAAACAAAATACCAAATTTCACTTTTTTGCCTGTAAAACTCACTTGGCAATTAATCACAGATTTGTGAAATCTCTACCAACTGTTACTTACCTTTTTTTAGATAGCTCATTTATGTTTGTCTTTTTTCTGGAATTGGATGATAAACTCAAGCACAAGGATGGTGCCCTATACTTCTCTGTAGTGATTTTCATCCTCCCATCACTAACTGAATTCTGACAGCTGCCCTGCAAAAAACCCACTTTTCCTTAAACTCACAATTTCCTGTTTACTATGGCTTCAGTATACTGTGCTTCAAATTAAAGAAACATGATGAGTCACCCTCAGCTAACTATACTGTTATCAAAGTATAACTAAGATTTGCTTCCAGTTTGACACTGTTTTAGGATGAAAAGATAATGTTTAGTAGGTGAATATGGGCATTTTTGCTATACCACAGAACATATAATTATGATAAAGCATTAACAATATAATTAGGATATATCATTAAAAATAAACATACTACAAAACAGGAGAAAAGAACATTTCAAAGAAAAAAGCTGTCCACAGACTACCCGCTACTTTCAAGGGATAATAATGGTAGTAATATGTAAGAAGATATGTGTTAACAAGTCAGGCATATTTATGAAAATTTATTACTCTTATCAAAATTAGATGTAATCAAAAGCTACAACTGTAGTATTTACTGGATGACAGGCACTGAGGAGGGCACTTGACAGATGAGCACCGGGTGTTAATATGTTGGCAAATGAACTCCAATAAAAAAAAAATACACAAAAAAAATTGTAATAAGTTACCCATTTACAAATTTTAAAAAAGAAGTTTTATTATAGAAGTCTGTAGGGAACCATAACTCTTACTGCTAGTATGTGCCTCTCTAATCTGAGCAGTACACACAACATATATTATGAGAAAACACTTAAAATTTAGTCTAGATGTTAGTATTTACTACTGAATAGAGAGAAGTTGTCCTTATAAACAGTAATACTTTTAAGAGATGTGTTAGAAAATACTTCATATTGTAACAGTTAAAAGTTAGTCTACATTAATCACTTAAAATGATTATATAGTATAATCAGCCCAAAGATTATATGTGGTATATATATATATATAATGGAGTACACTCAATTTAAATAACACAAGGATTTTTCTAGTAGTTACTAACAAATAAAAATCCGTATCAACTATAAGTAAGTTTTACTCTGCATAGTTAGTTAAGTAAAATTCCTAGCCACATTCACTGAGATCACACTTAGATTTTACCTACAACCAGAAAGAACAGAGTCTATGTGCATTTCCTTCTATAAAGGAACTAGATCAATTTACTAACTTTTTTTAAAAAATTCACTTTGGAAACTAAAAATACTCACCAGAGGGGGAACAATGATATAGAAATTTCGAAGATGTATATTCTTTGGCCTTCGAAATTCTGGAGCAAAAACATCTACAAGCATTTTGAAATACTCTGTGCCTTCGGCAGAATTTCGTGTATGATCACTGAGGACTGAATCCAAATGCCTAAAATACAAAACGTTATTTACCTGATTCCTTTCTCAGAAGAAGGAATAGCTTTTAAAATTAATTAATTTTAAAGAGACACAGAGACACAGTGTGTGAGGAGGGGGTGGGAGATAGGAGGAAGGACAGAAGGAGAGAGAGAATCTTAAGCAGGCCCCATGCCAAGCATGGAACCTGACATGAGGCTGGATCTCACGATGCCAAGTTCATGACCTGAGCCGAAATCAAGTGTCAGACTGACTGAGCCAACCAGGAGCCCAAGAAGGTATGGCTTTTTAAATCCATCTCTCATCACTTTATTTATTTTTTAAAGATTTTATTTATTCATGAGAGACACACAGAGAGAGGCAGAGACATAGGCAGAGGGAGGCAGGCTCCATGCAGGGAACCTGATGTGAGACTCGATCCTGGGCTGGGATCACACCCTGGGCTGAAGGCAGGCGCTAAACCACTGAGCCACCTGGGCTGCCCAAGTTATCTACTTTTAAATGAATGACATCAGTTAATAAAAGACAACAGTTCTGATTTTGTTCTTTGACATACAAGCCACAAACTAATCATTTAGTCCTTGTGGCCCAGGACTTTAAATGTATTATTAACCATACATGGCTTCTATAATTCTTAGCCTAAAAAAACTAGGCTAAGAAATTATTTCAAATCAAATCTTGTTTTGGGGCCTTATTCCCATAAATACACATACACATTTTTCACTTTTTTTTAAAAAGATTTATTTATTTATTCATGAGAGAGAGAGAGAGAGAGAGAGAGGCAGAGACACACAGGCAGAGGGAGAAGCAGACTCCATGCCGGGAGCCCGACACGGGACTTGATTGCAGGACTCCAGGATGGCGCCCTGGGCCAAAGACAGGCGCCAAAACCGCTGAGCCACCTAGGGATCCCCTTTTCACTTTTTTTATTTAAAAAAACTTTAAGCCTACTGAAAAGGCTAGTATACAGCCTTTTAAAATAGCCTAATAAAATGTTAAAATATAGTGTACTAGACACCTATTTACCCTTCACCTAGATTCACCATTTAACATCCTCCATGTTTTTCTTTTTCCCAAAACATTTCAAGTTGGCAGATCTCATATCACTTAGCCCACAAATGCTTTAATATGAATGTTAAGAATCAAGACATTTTCTTACAAAGCCACAATATATTACATCCCAAAATAAACTACAGTATTATCTAATGCACACATGCTCCAATTTTCCCAATTATCCTCCAAATGTCCTCCCCACTCCCATCTAAGATATGATTAAGGATTACCCACTGCATTTGGTTGTCAGGTCTCTTTAGTTTCCTAATGTAGAAGAGGCTCCTTGCCTTTTTTGTCCTTTATGACAAGTGACATTTTTTAAGCGTCTAGGCCAGGTATTTCATACAATGCCCCACACTCTGAATGTCTCTGATGGTTTCCTCATAATAAATTCAGAGTAAACCTTTCTGGCAAGAATACAACCCAGGGGCAGCCCGGGTGGCTCAGCAGTTTAGCGCTGCCTTCAGCCCAGGGCGTGATCCTGGAGACCCGGGATCGAGTCCCACTTCGGGCTCCCTGGATGGAGCCTGCTTCTCCCTCTACCTGTGTGTTTCTGCATCCCCCCCCCATGAATAAATAAATAAATAAAATCTTAAACAAAAACAAAAACACCCACAACCCAGGTACTGCCATTACAGCGCAGCAGGAGGCCCCATCATGTCAGTGCGTCCTGTTAACTGGGGATCCTATGTCTGATCACCTGGTTAAGGTAGAATGTCAATCTCTAAAGACAGTTTTCCCCTTTGTGCTTATTAAGAAATTTGTGGGATAATCTTCTGACAGTGAATGAATATTCTGTTCTCCAAAACTGTTTTACTGATGATTTTTGTCTGATTTTAAGCAATAGAATGGTGGTTGCAAAACAGGGATTTCTCCCTTTATCTGCCAGTCCCTTCTATATCTATTAGCTGACATTCTTCTGTAAAAAAGGAACTTGCCCTCTGCTCAACTTTTCTTATCACTAGGGCTCATGGTTTCTTTTTTTATTCAATGCATTATAATCAATTTCTACCTTTATTTTATTAATTAATCTTTTGAGAGAAAAAGAGCACTTAAGCGCACAAGTAGGGGGAAGGGTAGAGGTTGAGAAGGAGATACAGAATCCCAAGCAGACTCCCTCCTGAGCTCAGAGCCCAACAGGGACTGGATCCCACAACCCTGAGATCATGACCTGAGCCAAAATCAAGAGTTGGATGCTCAACCGACTAAGCCACCCAGGCGCCCTTACCGTTATTCTTTTTGAGATTCAAACTGTCTCCAATTTGTCCAGGGGTGCCCCTTCATGCCTGAGTCAAAACACTGCTATAATCTTAATAATAAAACTTGGGAGTTTTCTAAATAACAATTCTACATGCCTCCCTCAAGTTGTAAGTTGTGTTCAAAATTCACCACTTACTCAAGTCTGTACATCTGCAATGTCCAATAAGATAGCCATGAGCTATCTAAATTTAAATGAAATAAAATCTTAACTTCAGTTCATCCCATTAGCCCTATTCAAGGGTTCAACAGCTGTATGTAGTAATGGTTACTGTACTAGACAATGCTACTCTAGATTATATGAAATGAAGGACTGGTGTTCTAGAACTCTATTAGGAAACAAATATTTTTAAAAAGTTAAATAGGTGAAATGAATTTTATTGAGATACTTGGCATTTTTTAAGATTAAATCTTCAAAATTAATTATAACTTTATACTTCAATACATTTCAATTTGGACTATTCACATTTCAGGTGCTCAACAGCCATAGTGGCTACGGGCTACTACATTATATCATGTTCTAGAAGATCCCTTTTTAGAAGTTGGAAAAAATCTCAGAATATTATAGTCTTAAAAAATTGTATCTCACAAAATGAGACCATAACTTGTATAATAAAAACACAAAAATGTTTATATATTACCCTCTCATCTTCCCTTTAAAATGTTTAAATTTAGATTATTCCAAAATTAGATTACCTTGCTGCTTTTAATGTTTCTTCTGCAAGACCTTCTTCTTTTACTAGTTCTTCAAAATTCACAATATCTTCAAGATCAGGCACAAATCTAAGAATTTGGGAAATAATTTTATTAAGTTAAATATGCACAACTATCTATAGAGATACGAAAGTGGTATTGTGAGATTCTATATTTTCAACTCAATATTTGGAAAGAACTCTGTATTTCAGTTATATTATCAATATAATGTATGTATAGGTAATGTTATCTTTAGAACTATTCACAATCTGTAGTGTTAACTATAACTTTAAGAGAAAAATTCTCAAAGATCTACTGTAGTCTTAAAATTAAAGTAAAAAATTTAACCAGTAGAATTAATGGTTTTCTTCCATATTTTACTCAAAGTATATTAATAAGAAAAAAAATCTCTACAATATCATCTATAATAAAGATAAATTTAAATGACATAAAATTTTTAAATGACATAAGCCAGGTAAAAATGATGTTTACACCCATACCTAATGGCATTGCTGCTACAGTGAAGGCCACCAGATCTTATCATTCGTATATAGCCCATAGCATTACCTGAAAAATGATACACATAAATCAGATATTTATACAAATAACTCTAAACTCTTAACAATCAGGAATATAGTCATATATAGCAGTCAATTACAAGGTTCACCACTCCGAAGTACCAAAGCATTCTTTTCTGTTTTACTTTAGCTCTTGCTCCATGAAAGTAAAACTTACGTATTTGTGTGCCTACAATAGAAATATATATACTTAAACACAGCTATATTAAATATTCAAAAAGTAAATGTGACTGACATTTGATAAACAAATTCATTAAATGCTGACTATATTTTTAGAAAACATTTTAAAATTACTTTGTCAATAATTTCCTCATTCTCACATTGAATGCCCACCTCTCTCTTTTCCTCTCTCTCACCCCCACACATGCAACTGGAAGTGATGTCGAGAAATCTTTATTTGATGCCTCCAAATTACATCTCCAGCCTGGACTACTCTAGGTTTGTTTAATCCAATGCCGATACCTACATAACTAAGAAGAATTTTTAATTTAATATGTTCAAGTCAAACTCAAGATCTTCACCCTATTATAATTTCCTATCTCAGAAACTGACATTTCCATCCTTCCGACTGTTCAGGCAAAATGTCTTGAAGTCATCCCTGACTCCTTTCTTTTATACTTCATATCTAATCAATGGGCAAATCATAATGGCTCTACCTTCAAAATGTAGCCAGAATCCCACCACTTTTCACATTCATAGCTATGACCCTATTCCAAATCACCACATCTCCTGCCTATACTTCTGCAATATGCAAACACCTCCTGATTTCCCTCCTTCCACCTTCAGCATTATGCTTCCCAATCTTTTACCTACATAGCAGCAGTGCTGGTGGTTCTTTCCAAACCAAGTTGGAACATATCCTTCCTTTTCTGAAAACTCTACAATGGCTTTCTATCTCAATAAAATCCAAATCTCTTACATAGTCAACAAAGCCCTGTGTGATCTTGCCCCTTGCTGCTTTCTATATCCTGCCCTACCACTCAGGACTTTACTAACTCCTCCATTCTGGCCCCGACTACTTCCCTAAAATGCTAAAGACTTAGGACTCTGGCACTTATTTTTGACCTCTCTCTGGTATGCTCTTGCCCTGAATATGCACATGGTTTATTCCCTGATGTTATCTAGGCCCCTGCTCAAATGTCACCTTAGAACTTTCTCTAAACATCACCGAATAGCACTGTCCAGAAGTATTACATCTCCTTAGCCAGCACTTAACACTGACATATTCTGTATCTTTGTGTTTCTCCCAACTGACATGCAAGATCCAAGACAAGGCTTCTGTTCTCACTGCTCCATCCCTAGAGCCAATATGTCCTGGCACATAGTAGGAATTCAATAATACAGTTGACCCTTGAACAACACAGGAGTTGGGGCACCGAACCACTCCCCGACCCCGCTTAGGTGAAAATCTGCATCCCCCAAAACTTAACTACTAATAGCCTATTATTAACCAGAAGCCTTAACCAATAACATAGTCAATTAACACTTTTTTAAATGTTATGTGTATTATGTACTATATTCTTACGATAAAGTAAGCTAGAGAAAAGAAACTTACTCAGAAAATCATAAGAGAAAACACATTTACAGTACTGTACTATATTCATCCAAAAAATTGCATATAAGTGGACTTTAACAATTCAAATACATGTTGTTCAAGAGAAAACTGTAATTAAACTTATTTGTAAATAATATAACTTACTTATATTATTAACTTTTCACATAAATTATTTTATACCTTTGCACTTAGGCTGTAACTTCAGGGAACCAGTTTTTAAAGTCCAAAACTACCATGAACAGGGTAAGTACCTAATAAATAGTTCCCAGCTGACTATCATGAGGATATCTGAGATGAGTTAAATGTATTTTTAATTTAATTGAAGAGGTTTTATTTGATACATATTGTCCATCAATTATTTCTGCACCAGCAATCTAATCATACTTTAAAAACTTTTGGTAAGAACATTACTCTAGTGGAATAAAATTGATCTCAGGTACTTACATATTAAGTTGTTGATTTGCATGAGCTATTTAAAGAGAAGGATTCTCGGAATTTGTATTTTATTCCCCAACTCTTTTATAATAACTTACCAATCTGGCTGATGAGTTGCCTGAACTGATCAAGGTAGCTTTGTCCCTCTGGGGTAATTCCAAGTTTTCTGATGCCTCGATTAAATTTTTCTGCTCTTTCAAAAGGATACTAAGGAGATAATTTAAAGACTATCTTTAATAATAAAGACCCCTAAAGCATAAAATGCCTACAAATCAACCATGCTAATACCACTTGCCTTTCTAATTTTGTATTTCCATTGTTTAAAAAAAAAAAAAAAATCACTCAAACCTAATAGCAAAAAATTTGTAGTACAAAAACTACCAATGTTCACAGTCAATATAAATTAAATTTCTTTTTGCCACTACCTAAGGGAAATAATTTTTTTAAAGATTTTATTTATGTATTCATGAGAGAGAGAGAGAGAGAGGCAGGCGCAGAGATACAGGCAGAGGGAGAAACAGGCTCCATGTAGGAAGCCCGATGTGGGACTTGATCCCAGAATTCCGGGATCACGCCCCAAGCCAAAGGCAGACGCTCAACCGCTGAGCCATCCAGGCGTCCCCTAAGGAAAATAACTATTAAAGCCACCAAATTTAAGTTTTCCACCACCATTATTCATTTCCCAACATCGAACTACTCTATTAGATAGATAAAAGAAACCAATTCTTCTTAGAAACATTTCTTCAGATGCCCAACCATGTTCCTGTGGGCTGAATAGGTATTATATTATATAAATATATAAACACACTCCTTCCCAAATAATACACATTAGCTGAGTAAAAATTTCTTTTTGCCATCACCAATAAAAAATGATTTTTCAACTCTTAGCCAATTAAAAGTTAGGAAATTACTCATTTTATATTAATAACAATGGAAACAATTCTTACAAATAATAGAAGGATTATCTCTCTATATACTAGTAATTTGTTCCAGTAAAAGTGAGACAGTTAATAAAATTCTCTACTGGTAACTGTAATCTGTAATTTTATTAGTTATTTTACTAGAAAGTAGTATTTTACTGCTGTATTAAAACTACCAACTAGTTTACTAGGGGGTTGCAATTAGGTAATGTTTAAGGGTAAACATTTGCCACAAATGTGGCAAATCAAATATAAAAGCCATCTAAGCATGTTGTTGGTTCTCCATCTGCATGGCTAATGACTCTATACTAGTACCACTTACATTTCTCTTTATTATTAGAAAACTCAGCCCAGAGGGTGAAGGGAAAATAGCATTTTTATAAATTATGGGTGGGAGTAGCAATTGGTGCAGTATTTTTAGAGTGCATAGCAACATGTATCAGAATTTTAAATATTCATATTCTGTACCCTAGAAATTTCTCTTCAAGCAATTCCCCTTTCAGAATTTTAATAGTTTGCAAATACACAGAGATAAATGTGTAAGGATATTACCTGCAGCACTGTTCATAACACTAAAAAATCAGAAAACCTAAATGTCTGTCAGTTGGAGAAGGTTAAATAAGCTATGGTATACATCCTTACTATCAACTATTAAAAAGAATGAGGCAGATCTATGTGTCGAGACCTGTGATAAGCATACTGTAAAATAATCTGTGTAGTAGTATTACATCATTTTTCTTAGGAATAAAGCAGTACATGTAGGTACAAATAGATGTTTATCACACAAACATCTAGAAGCATCACATGACATTAACAGTAACTGCCTACAGAGAATGGAATTGGGAGGAAGAGAAATAAGGGAGATCATTTAGTTTATGCAGTCTTTATTGCTTAAATTTTTCAAAGTAAGCATGTTTTGCTTCTGTGTTATTTAAAATAAATAAAGAAAAGTAACATCTTGCTACACTAATCCTTACCCTTTAGACTACAGAAAATGCAAAGAAACTGTAAGGGGAAATAAAGAAACTTGGAGGTCAGATCCAGGAGATATTATTGTGAAACATAATAAAACTAAAACTTTACTACCAAGCCTCATAATGAACTTAAGCATAAACATCTGCTATGTACTCAACAGTGGAATCAACATATCTTAAAAAGAATATGTAAAAATACCTTATGATCATTTTGGTCCTTGACTTCCCTGAAAAAACGAATATCTTTAATCAATCTAGATTTGATATGTTCATCATACATAAATTGGCTGAATATATAGAACTTCTTTTTCAAAAACTGGTAGGTGAAATTAACCTATAAAATTAAAATACAAAAAATTGGACAAAGTTAATATAAAAATCTCAAATCAATGTGGCTGAAGAACAGTTATCAATAAACTCTAATTTATATGAGTTTTCATAAAGTCTAATAATTTACAAAGTCTAATTCACACTGGAAATAAAATAGATGAAGTTTTTTTATTGCCCAAGTTTACAGAACTTTCTATAAGCTTCCCTTAAATATTTTAACTACATAAAAGAGGAGATTATTCTAATAGAACAAAGAGTTATTCTTAGAATCCAAAAACCAGATTCAACACTCTAGATTTTGAGTCATAAACCACAATCAAAAGTTTCTGTTCCTCCCTCTATAAGACTTCTTATTACAAATCTACATGTCTAGAATGATAATAAAGTAACAAACACAGTGCTCTTTGAACTTTCCTGAAGGAAGACCTTTAATTATTTACCCAGGAATATTTTGAGCACCTTTTATGTGCAAGGCACAATCTATCTGCTCTCACACTAGACATGATGCTTGTCATCATGAAGTCTATATTCTAGCAGGAGCAACAGACATTTTAAACACAAATATTTTAAATAAATTATTAAATCTCAACCATAATAATTCATACAATGAGAAGTGCCAGTGCTTTAAGAATGAAGAAAAGGCCCTGACCTAGATTCAGAAAACCCTGAAAAAGTTGGATTTGAGCTGAGAGTAAAGCCATAATAACATAAGATTACTTCTGACCTAGATGGAAGCCTGTACTAATTTTTATCTCTTCCAGCCTCAAGAACTACTGTGTTTGGCAAACAGATGCCATTTTTAACAGTCTTCATTTACCCAGTTTTAGAAATGGGTGCTTTCTCTTAACTCTTCTTGTGGCTTAAGTGCTGCTTTTTCTTGATCTCCTTACTAGTAGTCATCTTAGTAGAAATAGTCTCTTCTTTATCCTTCCCGCTCTTAATAATGGGTAACTGCCAGTCTCTGATCTGGTCTCTTCTATACTCACTTTGTCATCACCAGACACTGGGAATGTACATTCATTACTGTGATCAACTGATTAAGGACTACATATCCCTTGCTAGAGTAAAAAACACCATGAGAGCTGGAACCATTTTTCTCACCACAGTAGCAAGCACAGTGGCTCAGACATGTAAAATATACACATAATTTTATTTATTACATGAATGAGTATCTGACAGATGAGTTTAAAGAAGAGTTTATTTTTATCCTGAAAAGTTCAGATATGACCTCTACATGAATGACTCCTTATTTTAAGTTATAAACTCTGTCTCATTTCTATATTGGTAATCACTAAAATAGAACTCCAATCACATCTCTTATTAGCTCAAATACTATAATGGCTCCCCCACTGAATATTAAAATGGTCCCCATGTAATTTCCAGTTACATACTCCTCCCTATTCCCTTACTTTCAAACATGTTTAATCATATTTTACTATTTAAGCATTCATATTCTTCTTTCCTCAAGGAGAAATTAAGTGTACCCTGAAAACCAGGTAAATTCAAAGACTTCTCTTGTCTGCAGAAGAAAAAATACCATACAAATTCAAGTGATTCCCTCAAGTTATTGCCCACTTCTAAGATTCAAAATATTTTTAGTAAATTTCTACTTTTATGGATATCAAATAATCAGTAAGCTCCCCCCAAGACTGATGTTAAATAAACTGCTATTGATGATTTGTTTGCAAAAGCAACTCTCCAAGAATATCAGACAATCCACCCCAGATACATGTATTTAGCCAATGTGCTCAAATTTCCAATAGTGTTCAAAATGATGATCCTGAGATGGTAAGATATTCAAATATGCCTTTTGTATCACAGAGCTTCCATCATTTCTGAACACAATTTTAGTGCCATTTTTTTCTTAAGATTTTATTTTTAAAAAAGCTCTACAGCCAATGTGGGGCTCAAACTTACAACCCCAAGATCCAGAGTTGCATGCTCTACCAACTAAGCCAGCCAGGCGCCCTCCAAACATTTTAATTACACCAACCAGAAGAATGGAAATTCAAGTATAATATAAACAAGCGTAGTATGTGTTTACCAAAATATTCTATGAGAATATTTGCCAAACTACCAACTTAAACAGGAGTCTATTACCAACTCAACCCCCCAAAAAGGGTTCTTACTGTTGTATTCATGATTCCTGTGCCATGTGTTCGAATTGAATTAGCAATATGTCGAATATTAATAGTGTTCAAATGTTTGTTATTGCTTGTTCGTTCAATAAAAATCTGTAATGAAACAAACTTAGGCTAAATAACACAATCCATAGCAAGCCACTGGTCAGTTATACAAAAAATTTTTACAATCTATCTCATTAAAGATAATTTAATTGGAAAGTCATTCAAGAAGATAATATAATCAAAGCAAAAAAACATGATCTCTAAACAATTATTTTCTGCTTATTTCAGTAGTTTTCACCAATGAGAATCAATTCTTTGCCCCTCAGCCTTCCTAATATACATCCACCCACATTTAGAAAAAATTCTAAAACCCACTCACCTGATTGTTGAGATTATAGAGGTATCGAGACACAAATATATGAATATTTCTCATAATTTCCAAAACATCCAGTCCCTACAAAAGAGCCCGCACAGTTCTATTATTATTGAACAGACTTATACCGATATAGTGACTTGCGAACAAGATTTTTAAATTAAAGAAACAGCTATACAAAAGGTAAGACCAAGGGCTAAGGAGCCCTCTAACTGCTACAATCAGGACTATGTCCTTAGGGAAACCTGGCTGCTTATTATCTCATCCCTTTTGTAAAAACATGAACAGTTATGTTTAAAATTTCAGAGATTCGTTACCCAATCATTTCCCCACCATTCTTGATTGTATCTGTGTTTCCAAAGATCGTCTATATATGTTTTATTAAATAAACTAATGGCCAGATTCTAAAAGGCAGTCAGGAGATGTGGTGATATTTATAAAATGCATCAGGCACTGGGCAAGGTTCTTTATATGTAATTCTCAAAAAAATGAGGTATTAGTCTTCTGTAATTCCACAGCTGAGGAAAATGAAGCTAAGGGAGTTCTCCAAGGTCAAACAGCTAGGAAGAGGCAGAAGCCAGGGATTTCTACAAAGTCTGATTTTGAATCCTTATGCTTCTTTTAATTACACTAAACCACTTTTAATGTACAGGTTACCTATTAAGAATCCTTCATTCTTCAGTTATTATTCTAATGCCTCACAGCATCATATAAATTGTCCCATAGCTCTTCTAACTGGGGCTCAAAGAAGTATCACAGTACCCACTGAAGTTTTTATTATCGTTTTTCTCATGTTTAGACCTAAAAATCTGTTTACTCACTTTTTCTCCCACTAGGTTATAAGGACATGAGCTAAAATTGTTTATTTTTATATCCCAAAATATAGTTCAGTGCCTAGCATCTTTTCAGTAAATACTAAATGTACAAATGAATGAAAGGATATACAAACTGATCTTGGAAATGCAGTAGGATGGAAGAAAAATTGTGATCCTTAAATTTCAGGACTGAATAAATGTTTCTTGATAATATTTCTGGGTTTTCTTAGAAAAAAAATACATGTAAATTAACTGAAAACATAAACTTTTGCACTCGAGATACTGCCAATTGTAAATTAGCTCACTGAATTAGCAAAATTAAATGCTTCCAGGCAGTTATCATTTTAAGAATATATTTATAATATATACATTTAACTATTTCTTCCTAAAACATTAAAGGTTATATATCTAGGTTTAAAATCTTTAGCTATGATCTTGATTAAACTTTTTACAATTCTGCACAAGTCACCTCACTAGACCAATGTTTCTGAAACACTACATCTAAATCTATGCAGATTTCAGATGTTCAACAAAAGGCAAACTATAAACAGAAAGCTTATGGTAAATTACTCATGAAGAAAATTAGCACCATCTAATTTTCTATTCTTGTCAAGCATATCATTTTTATAGCAAATATTTTCTTGAGATGTAAACATATGCTAAATAAAGTAAAAAAAAAAATAGACTACTCAGAGAAACACTATTATGCTACAAATACACTACACGAGAAACACTTTATACTGTACCTGTTCCAAAGTCTGACTAGGAAGATGAGCTTCGGTCATAACCAATCCATAACGCTGGGTAGCTAAATTTCTCATTTCACTGTAAGTGGCCCAATCATGAAGAGCTACTGTTGTTAAATTGTAGAAGGTCTTGTCTAGGTAGTGAGTTACATAAGCTACCAAAAAAAACAAAAAATAAAAAATGTTTTGATTCATGAAAAAGTAGAAAAGGAAGAGAAATGAAACTTATGGAAACAACTTGTCTTTGAACATTAAATTTCTTCCTTTAAAATAAGGTACTAAGGGATCCCTGGGTGGCGCAGTGGTTTAGCGCCTGCCTTTGGCTCAGGGCGCGATCCTGGAGATCCGGGATCGAATCCCACGTCGGGCTCCCAGTGCATGGAGCCTTCTTCTCCCTCTGCCTATGTCTCTGCCTCTCTCTCTCTGTGTGTGACTATCATAAATAAATAAAAATTAAAAAAAAATAAAAAATAAAAAATAAAATAAAATAAGGTACTAAAAATAAATAAATAAATGAATAAGTGAATGAATGAATGAATAAATAAAGCACTAGAAGAAAATAAAAACAAAAAGGAATTAAAGAATAAATGAGTAACAAAAATATCCTCAGAGTTTTGTTTTTTAATAGTTAAGGGCAAACAGACATAGAGTATGATTTTAAGAAGGAAAGCAGAACACTCACCTCGAATGTCAATAAAACGATTGAAAAATCGAATTGGATTCAAAGAGAAAAAAAGGGCCAGGTCTTTCATGCCAACTTTGAAAGGGTTTCGGTCATCCAGCTTTAAATGAGTGTGCACAGAAAGTCGCAGATCCTTCTCTATTTCCTTGCATAATTTGTCCAGTAAATGCTATTTACAAAAGAATACTTTAATTTTTCAAAATGATACTCAAAAAACAAAACAAAACAAAACAAAAAAAACAAAAAATAAAATGATACTCTAATTGCATTATTCCACTAAGGCATCTATGCTTTGACCATTAGCTTTATAATCAGTGCAATGATGAAAAAAATCTGTCAATCTGGTTAAAGAGTCTAAATAAGCTATGGTAAAATACTACTTTTATTGACAAAGTGAAAATTACTTTGTCCTTCATTTTATTTTATTTTTTTGAAGATTTTTAAGTGGGGCACCTGGGTGGCTCAGTCGGTTAAGTGTCTGCCTTTGGGTCAGGTCATGATCCCAGGATCCTGGTATCCAGCCCTGCATTGGGCTCCCTGCTCAGCAGGGAGTCTGCTTTTCCCTCTCCCTCTGCCACTCTCCCTGCTTGTGCTCATGCTATCTCTGTCAAATAAATAATAAAATCATTAAAAAAAGTAATAAAGATTTTCAGTAATCTCTACTCCAAATGTGGGGCTTGAACCCAAAGCCCCAAGATCAAGTTACACACTTTACTGACTGAGCCAGGCAGGCACCCCTGTTCTCCACTTTAAACAAATGATTTTTTGACCAGGGAGCAGGTAAATAAATTCTAAGTTTCTATTTTCAATAATACTTAAACCCTTGAGAAGAACTTCAAAAGCTAATGTCTGATGACTTAATTAAAAGGAATATGAATATGCAATATAATATTTATGGAAACCAGTAACAAAAAAGGAAATGCCCTGAAAACTACCAGAAGACATTTTTAAAAAGCTTCCTTATATGGGTGCCTGGATAGCTCAGTCAGTTGGGCGTTTGACTCTTGATTTCAGCTTGGGTAGTGATCTCAAGGTCATTGGATGGAGTGCCACTGTGGGCTCCATGCTCAGCAGGAAGTCTGCTTGGGATCCTCTCTTTCCCTTTCCCTCTGCTGCTCCCTCTGTTATCAAATAAAAAAATAAAATCTTAAAGGTTATTACAAGCTTCACTTCCTTATAATAATCATTTTTTAAAAAATCATAAAATTCACTGTAAAATAAAATTGATCTTTTCTGGTCTATCATGAAGTTCTAATTACACATGTTCTAATTACATGTATGTTATTTTTAAATAAGAATAGTTAATACAAGAAATTATACAAAATTTTTCAATTTGTCAAACCTGAATATGGTTTACATTGTGAAGTTTACTTGTTTTTAATCTCTCCTTCCATATAATATTGCTAGATGAAAATTTAAAGGTATCAGTGTTTATAATACGCATTCCATTAAAATAAGAAGGCATATACTACACTGCATTTGAATTATTTGTAACACAAGTAAATCTTTTAAATTTAGGAAATTTAAATGAACAGTAAATTTTAGTCAGTAGCTCTGCAAATAACTCAATAAAATATTGGTAGTTAAGTTGCAATAACTGCATTACCCCACTAGTAGCACTCAATATTCAAACCAATTTTGCATTTTTATTCTTCTAATAAACAGAATTTTAAATTCAAGTCTACTATTTACTAAAGTGAAAAAAATTTCCCAAATTCTTGTCTGAATTTTTATATAAAAATTAGGAATTGGGGGCCCCTGGCAGCTCAGTTGAGCATCCACTCTTGATTTTGGCTCCAGTGAGGCTCCACACTAAAAGTTTGCTTGTCACTCTCCATCCCCCTACCTGTGTGTGCTCTCAAATTTAAAAAAATATTAAAAAAGAAAATTAGAAATTACAGACCAATTTAGCAAAATAGTGATACTATAACTAAAAAGAGATCCTTTGTTCTAGACAGTGATTTATAAATAATTTATATTATTACTTATATAAAAAATGAATATATGTGTAAATGAAAGCCTGCTTCAATCCAGGTTTTCCCAAACACTGAAAAACTTAAAACATGTATTTGGAATGCAATCCCGAATATGATGTTACCTCGTTTAAAATTTCCATAATTTCTTTGTCATAGCAATCCAGAAGTATTTCATAGGACTCTAAATGCCTTGCATGCATCATGGCAGGTACACAGTCTCGTAAAGCACTGAACATGTACTAAGAGGAAAATTAGAATGTTCATGAATTTAGAAAAACCAGAGCTCTAATTAAGAAATATCACAAGGGGGAAAAAAAGAAGTATCACAAAAGTTTATCTTTAAAGACAAAATCTCAATCTGAAGGGTTTTTTTTTTCACATAACTGTCTTACTTTCCTAAACAAGATGAGCCAGATTTTACTCTCTAAAGTGAATACGTTAAAAAAAAAAAAAATTGACATTCACTTATCCTTTCTTGTCTTGAGCATTCAAATACTTACTTCCATAAAGAAACATAAAGACCTGAATAATATATACCTTGCTGACAAGTAAACGCCAAACTATTGTGACATAAACTAAAATCAAGTGAAATGAGAATGATTAGGAATATGAGTAAAAAAGTTAAATAGATTAAAATTAATATCAAATTTAACTACAGGTTAAATGCCTATTAAACATAGTAGCATTGTAAAAACATTAGCAGTAAATTTTAAAATGATTAAGTCAAATGATTGTATTTAAGACTAATTAGAATGGTTTGTACAATAACTAAAAATGATGGACTATTTTTTACATTATTCTTCACTTACATGTAATCTGGCTGCATCAACAGCATGTTCATATACGTCATCTAAATAAATTGGGAAGACAGCTCGATGCCAGTATAAAAAACAACAGTCACACTGTGTTTGGACTCTACAATATAAAGTAGTAATTAGTGGTAGCAAAATTGAAGTACCTCCTCCCTGCCCCCAAAATAATGAAAGGACCATCATCTTACCATAATGGTAAGAGCTCAATCTTACTTCCGTATTCCCTGTATCACTTAACCCAATATTAGTACAGAGAAAGCCACAAAATAATATTTTTCAGATTGAACAAGGATAACAAAACACTCCATATCTAATAGTCGGAATTCTGCACAGATGCTTTAATTCTAAAGCATACTTGAAAAATACACATAACTTATAAATAGTTTAAACTTTTCAATATTATTTGATATGACTGAACTTACAACACTTGCAACACACATGCCATTTTACCCGTCTCAAGGTGGAAAAGCAGAACCTTTTTAAAAAATTGTGAACAAAACAAAACAAAAAACAAAAACCCAGTTACACTTAACCTGTCTATAATCTTTGCCAAGTGACTATTTCATGCCATTTTGGGACAAAAAAATGATCATTAAATATCTTGTAATGAAGGCGGCTATTTCTTCCAAAGATAGAAAGTTAAGTGCTACTAACTACAAAAGTCTCAGCTTCTCAGAACAAAAATAGTAAGTTTTATAGAAGTTAAAACATTAAGTTTTAAACATTAAACATAAAACTATACTATAACCTTAATTCACCTGAGAATCAAAACTCAGAAGACTCATTTTCCCTTCAAGAAACATACTGCTTCCTAAATAAAAGGAAAATAATAAAGTCACAACACTTCCAAAAAAGAATTCATTTTAGTGACTTCCAATTCATATGTCAAAATAAAATTACAGAATGTGACATGTGACACGAAACTCGAAGTCTCTTATAGATTGATGAAACCTTGTTATAAAACAGCAATTTTAAAAGCCCACAAGGCTAGTGGAGGATCACAGCAATCACTGTGCATCAGGGCTGGCATGACAGATTCTCACAAGAGTGCTTCCAAAAGCCACCTCCTTACTGTAGGAGTGAAGCTGAAGAAACATGCTCCCTCGTCACTAGCTCATTTTGGTCATGCTAGAGGAGGAGTGACAAGGAGGAACTAATGGTCTCTCTAAGTTATATTTCTTCTTCTTTTGCATGCTAAACAGAAAACTGATGTTTCTATCAGCCTTATCTTTGAAGTATCATTACATATCCCTACTTACCTTTCTCTAAGCTCAGTGATAAGATCCAGCTTTTTCATGACTACTTGGAGTGGAAAGAGTTCTTCATCTTTAAATGTTTTCTTTCAGGAAGGAGAAAAAATGACAGAGAAGTTGCAAAGTAAGGACAGGCTTCTTGGGTCAGTAACAAGAGAATTGTGAAATCTCAGATCTCATTTTCCCTCCATAGTAGCAATACACTTACCATTTGTGTGCCAACACTTAGTGCCAAAGAAACAATAAGTCTCCGTTGCCTTGTGCTTGGTCCATTTAGAGTGTTTTCAGCCAAAACTAAAGCAGAGAGCACATCAAGACGCTGTTCACTATATTTTTTGTCAGAAATTACTCTTTTCTAAAAGATAAAAGGAGAGAAAACAAGAAATAACAGATTTATTTCTGAAGCAGTAACAAAGACTCAGAAGAAAAACTTTGGGGTAATCTTTTCCAAGATGCAATTTTAGACAAACACTTTCCCTGTTCAGCTTCTTCTGTTATGTGCTTTACACTTCTTAACATTGTCATTTAATGCTGTTAGAGACAGCAAATGTATTAAGCATATTTTTAAATTTCCATAGTAGGCTTTTTGAGAGGCAATTCAAGAGAGCAGTATAGGCCCCATTCTAAAATTTCCGTATTTTTTAATAAGGGAATTATTTCTTTAAAAAAAGAGGAATTTTTTTAAAGATTTATTTATTTATTCATGAGAGACCAAGAGAGAGAAAGGCAGAGACATAGGCAGAGGGAGAAGCAGGTTCCTCGCAGGGAGCCCAATGTGGGACTTGACCCCGGATCCTGGAATCATGCCCTGAACCGAAGGCAGATGCTCAACCGCTGAGCCACCCAGGCATCCCAAAGAAAGAGGAATATTTTAAAATTATATGCAATGTCACTTTTTAATAGAGGAGTGCATGCTGCAAGTTCAGAGTTAAGATAACCCTGATTGTTCTAAATAACAATCATAAAATACCACAGAAGAGCCAAGAATTATTATGTTTGAAGGAACAGCGTAAGTATCTAAAACAACAGAAGAGCAAACAAAAAATAATTATGCTGAATATACAATAAACTGCATACCTTGGCCACAGAAATAGAATTAAGAGCCTGATGTTGAAGGTGCTGTGTTATATGTGAAACCGAATCAGCCACAACCATGCTTCTTCTGTAAAACATATGCTCTATTGCCTAAAAAGAACCACAAGTAATGTGAAAATCAGCTTAAAACTTTTAGGCAAATTATAGAATATCTTTAAGACCTTGGGTTAGGTAACGAATTTGTAAATGAGATCCAAAATCACCATCAGATAGGGTAAGATTGTAAACTTGACTACATTAAAATTTAAGAATTTCTGTTCATCAAAAGCCACTATTAAAAAAATAAAAAGGCAAGCTGAAGCATGAGAAAATACCTGCCACACACGAGGGTTTAAGTACTCAGAATGAATGAATGAAATTTTTTTAAAGATAATTTAAATATTTTTAAAATAATTTAACAGAAAACTGAACAAAAGAACTGACTTTTCACAAAAGAAAAAACACAGTTAATAAAACACTTGAAAAAGACATTACTGTCAACAATCAGTGAAGTAAATACCACAAATAAAATAATTTACCTCCCACCCAAAAAAAAGCCAGATAATACCAACGTTGGCCAGTTAGGTAACCACAGGAAGTCTAGTCCACTGGGGAGGTATCTAAACTGACATAGAACAACTATAGGAAACAATGTGGCATCCTCTTGAAAAGCTAAACATGGACATCACACACAACCAGCAGTCCTCCAATAGACCCATAACACCTCAGAAAAACTCCTGCACAATTACACCAAGAAACATATGCAAGAATAGCAACACTGTTTATAATAGCAACAACTGGAAACCACCCAAAGGTCCATCCACAGGAAAGCTACATAGCCATGAAAATGAATGAAGGACAGCTACTCATCGCAACATGTTCAAATATAAAATCCTGAGTTTGAAAAAAAGGTAAGTCAAAAATACAAGAAGTATCACTTCATTAATATAAACTTCAAGAACGAATGGCTTACAGATTCACCCATATCTGGTAAACTAAAATGAAAAACAACAGAATGGGAAGCATAAAATTCAGGACAGTGGTTTCCTCTGAGGGAGTGGGATAAGAGTAATCACAAAGGGACAGTAGGGGGTTTGTGAAAATAGTATTTCTTAAATGGGATGGGTTTTTAAGTGTCTAGTCTTTTTAAAAAAATGTTTATTAAATACATATGCATATACATACATATACATACATTTCTGTACTTATAGTTCACAAAAAAATATAATAACATATCTTAAAGGAAAAAAATGCTAAAAATCTCCAAAAATTTATTTCCGAAGCAATCTAAAGGCATTAGCAGAAATTTGCTAGCATATTTTCAATTTTTACAAAAGGTTAAGTGGAGTTCTCCCGCCTACAAGGGGTTTTTTTTTTTTTTAAAGAGAGCATCCTAAGGAGCTTTATATTTCCAGAAGTATTAAATCACAAGGTCACAGTATTTTCTCTAAATTACAAAATAATTAGCCTCATGTTGACCAGCCTCATGGGCATTTGAACACTATCAAATGGACAAATAATGTCTTTTTTTTCCTTAAGTTGATACACAATGTTAGTTTCAGGCATACAACCTAGAGATTTGACAAGTTTATACATTATGCTATGTTCACCGTAAGTGTAGCTACCAACTATCCCATTACATTTCTATTTCATTATCACTGCCTGTATTCTTTATGATTTGCCTTTTATTCCTTTGACTTACTCATTCCATAACTGGAAGCCTGTATCGCCTTCTCCCCTGCACCCATTTTATCCTACCCTCCATGCCCCGACCCCACAGCTGGCAATCATCAGTTTGTTTCCTATACTTATAGATCTGATTCTGATTTTCGTTTATTCATTTGTTGTTGTTTAGACTCCACTTATGAGTGGAATTATACAGTATTTATCTTTCCATCTATCTTATTTCACTTAGCATAATGCCCTTTAAGTTCATGCATGTTGTCTCCAATGGCACAATCTCACCCTTTTTTTTACAGCTGTGTAATCTATGACATATATACCACATCTTCTTTACCTGTTTATCTACTGATGGACACTTAGGTTGTTTCTATACCTTGGCTCTTGTAAATAATGCTACAATAAACATAAGGGGTGTAAATATCTTTTCGAGTTAGTGTTTTCATTTTCTTTGGGCAAATACCTGGTAGTGGAATTACTGGATCATATGGTATTTATATTTTTAACTTTTTGAGGTATCTCCATACTGTTTTCCACAGTGCCTATACCAATTTACATTCCTACCAACAATGCATGAAGGTTCCTTTTTCTCCACATCCCCACCACCTCTTGTTATTTCTCGTCATTTTGATATTAGCCATTCTAACTGGTGCAAGGGGGAGATCTCGTTGTGCTTGTGATTTGGATTTTCCTGACAAGTGATAGTAAGGATCTTTTCAAGTGTCTGTTGACCATCTGTATGTCTTCTCTGGAGAAATGTCTCCTTGGTCCTTTGTCCATGTTTTAATTAGATGATGATGATGATAATGATTGAGTTGTAGAAGTTCCTTATATATTTTAGATATTAACCCCTTACTGGATGTATCATTTGCAAATGTCTTCCCCCATTTGGTACATCGTCTTTTGTTTTCTTGATGGTTTCCTTTGCTGTGCAAAAGCTTTTTATTTTGATGTAGTCTCAATAGTTTATTTTTGCTTTTGTTTCCCTTGCCTTGGGAGACTATCTAGAAAAATGCTATGGCTGATGTCAGAGAAATTACTGTCTGTGCTCTCTTCTAGGATTTTTATAGTTTCAGGTCTCATATTTAGGTCTTTAATCCATTTCACATTTATTTTTGTACATGGCATCAGAAAGTGGTCCAGTTTCATGCTCTACCTGTAGCTGTCGAGTATTCCCAGCACGATTTATTAAAGAGACTATTTCCCGGGGATCCCTGGGTGGCTCAGCAGATTAGCGCCTGCCTTTGGCCCAGGGCATGATCCTGGAGTCCCAGGATTGAGTCCCGCATCAGGCTCCCTACATGGAGCCTGCCTCTCTCTCTGTCTCTCATGAATAAATAAATAAAATCTTTAAAAAAAAAAAAAAAAAAGAGAGAGAGACTATTACCCCACTGTATATTCTTGCCTCCTTTGTCATAATTGACCATGTAATTGTGAGTTTATTTCTGGGAACATTTTGTGCCACTGATCTCTGTGTCAATTTCTGTGCCAGGCCATATTCTTTTTTGTAATTCAGTCAACACGCTTAAAACTTCAATAAGTAAAACTTTACTAATACTTAAGCTAACCTTTTCACTTGCCTTCTTCTCTCTCTCACTACATGCTAATTTTTAATAAAGTTTAAATATATTGGCCATTCATAAGAAGTTAATCAGGAATTTCTTTCAATGGCTAGTTTCCTTAGCCAACTGAGAGATAAGTACACTTTCCCACAATTTTTTTATTTTCATAATTGAGAAGTCAAATATTACAAGACCACCTTAATTTAAGCACAATTCTCAATTATAATGGCAAATAAAATAATTTTGAACCTACCTTGAGAAGTTCAACAAGTCTGCATAATGCCTTAACCGAGGTTTTGGTCATTGGCTTTTGCATTGACATGTAGAGATTCATTGTGGTTTTAATAATGGTACTAATACTGTATGCATACAAGAAGCCCTATAAAAAAATAAAACATTGATTATAATTGCAAAAAAAAGTTTCATTTCTTCAATATTTCATTCTCTATGTAACAATAATTATGGCTTGGCTTGTCAATAACTATTGTTTGTAAAGTTCATTTTAAAGTCTGTTTTTAAGATTTTTAAACACGTTTCCTCATACAATATATACATGATGGTAAAGTTTCAAAACAATTCTTAAAAGTGTATGTAACCTATTAAATACCGTAAGTTCAGTACTGCTGAAATTATGATACATAATCACAGTTAAAGAATCTTCCTTTATACAAACAAACATACCCTTCAAGGAAATAATCTGAATCTCAAGAATATATCCATTCATCCTTATCTTACCTGCCAGACACGAATATAAAGACTCTTATCTGCTGCAGACAAAAGCTAAGAATTCAAGGAAGGAGAAGTGAAAAATGAGGAAAGCTGCTCTCTGGCCAGTACACATATCAAAAGGTATTTTTCACTTCCAAGGCAATTCCCCCTTTCCTTTCACCTAGGGCAATCACCACTGTCTATCTGCTACCATGTACCCTGCCTATGTTGGTGCTAATCAGACTTTATCTCCTTCTAGCCCAATAAGAACAGATTCTCTCCTACCCTTCGATTCACAAAGGAAGAATACAGGTCTTGTGAGATTAAAAAATACTGAGTGCTAGTAAACCCAGGGAAATGGGATGGAATAAGAAAACAGGGAAAAGGATATGATCTCTCAGATATATTTTCAGTTAGATCCAGAAACACAAACATATATAGTAACAGAAATTCTTTGGGTATATAAAGGACCAAAAAAAAATACACATACAGTTTAGAGATGAACCTAAACTACACTACTGTGGATATATCCAAGGAGCTGTGGCAGAAGCTACACACTAGTGATGCTCAATTTCTATTCTTTTCCTCTGCTGTGAGAGAGAGAGAGTACTCTCCCCATCGGTGTTAACAGTGACTCAGCAAAGGAGTGACAGTCAATGTGGGTGGGACAGGGAGTTTCTCTGAAGTAATAATAACTCTGTGATAAAGAGATGTGCTAAATTAAAGAATAAGAAATGAGAGGGAAGGTAGTATCCTGAGAAAAGTAACAGACAATAAAACCAAAGCTTGGGGCATACACAAAGAAAGAGCCTCAAGTCTTATCTTGTCAGCTACAGGACTATTACACCAGACTCTGCTGCAGTGCAGTACCACAAAAAGTTAAAAAACAGAAACAACAAACAGCAAAACTGTAACTCTAAGGCAGGGAGAAAAAAGGAGTTTCTTTTTTGAGGGGAAAGGAAGGAGAAAGAACTCATGGGGTGATATCTATCACACCATTCCCAGATGGTCAATAATTTGTGAGAGATACATATGAATGATGTCTTTTAAAAATCTAAATGGGGACGGAAGAGGTCTAGCTCTGTTTCTGTTAATGGTAGAATAAATAATCTGGACCAATCTTCCTACAAAGATCAACTAGCAAATCTGGGCAAAACATTTTTTTTTAATCTTTTAGAAGGCATCAAAGAACTACCAAGAAGGTAAGGAAATATAAAGCCAAAATCTAGAAGACAGAAACTCAGAGAAGTAAGCTTGGCTTTTGTGGCTGCTTTCCCCTTAAGAGGCATCTGCCCCATTCCAAAAGAGAAAAAAGACAGAAACCAAACATTATCTTTAAACACCTCACACTGAAAGGAAAGGGGAATAAAAATAGGAGTTCATGGCCCATCAAAGAGGGACAGAAGTCTTGTAAACCTACATTCTGGATTGGGATCCTGAAAAACTACCCCCTGACAAGTAAGGGTGAACTCAAAAAATAGCCATCATAAGATTTAGGTCCCACTTCAAATCATCTCAATCCATGACTGGGTTGAGGTGATCTGGGTTGCTAATTGTCCTAGACTAGCTGTATATTGGAGGCAAAGATTATTAAATCCTCTCTGGAGAAAAAGAAACAATATCCAGATCTTCAAATTACAGCCATAGGTTTCATATACAATGTGCCATACATTAAAAAATAACCAGGCATACAAAAAGACATATCCAAAACCCAAGAAAAAAACAGGTAACAGAAATATCCAGATAATGAAATTATTGGCAACTTCAAAATAATTATGCTGAGTACACTGAAGGAAATGAAAACTTATTCATAAAAAGAAGCTATTAAAAAAAGCTGAAAAGTAAAATAATTAAAATTAAGAATTCAGCAGATAAGCTAAACAGTAGATTAGACATAGCTGAAGAGAAAATTAGGAGAGAGAGTGATAATAAAACAGAAATAGTACTTGAAGAGTTGATGGCTGAGAAATTCCAGAAGCTCTATAAATCCCAAGCAGTACTGACACAAAGAAAACTACATCTAGGTACCTCAAAATAATATTGCTAAAACCCAAAAAGTAAACCTTACAAGCAATTAGAGAAAGACTCACATTGAGAAAAGCAACAAAACTGACAACTGACTTCTCAAAAAATAAATAAATAAAGGAAGCCAGAAGACAATAAGGGAGGAGGGAGGTGAAGGATCCTGCTAACCCATAATTCTGAATGTAGCAAAACTACCTTCCAAAATGAAGTTGAAATTAGATATATCTAGACAAAAAATGGTGATAATTCATCAACAGAAAGACATTTTAAATGAAATATTAACAGGTATTCCACAAACAGAAGAATAAAGAGATGCAGGAAGGATGAAAAGCAACAAAACAAATATGTGGGTAAATCTAAATGGACCCTAACTATAAAAAACAACAGCAGCAATAATAATAATACCTTGTGAAGTTTAATACATGGAATCAAAATAAATAGCAGCAGAGGTGAAAGGGATAAAACTACTCATTTATTTTGGAGTTGAAGGTTAAATGATGCATCTTAAATCCTCACAGTAACCACTAAAAAACAGTAAAAGAATATAGAATTTAAAACCTAATAGTGAGAGAAATAAAATGATGAAATCATTCAAAAGAACAAGTCAAACAAACAGAAAGCAATCAGTCAGATGCTAGTTTAAATCCAAATACATCAGCAATGACAAAAAGGTAACAAAAAGGGGTGCCTGGGTGACTCAGTTGGTTAAGAGTCTAACTCTCCTGGTTTCAGCTCAGGTCATGATCTCAGGGTTGAGATCGGGCTCCACAATGGGCTCTGCACTCAGCACAGAGTCTGTCTATCCCTCTCCCTCTGTTCTCCTCCCCCCTGCATAGCCTCTCTCTAAAATAATAAATATTTTAAAAAATAATGAAAAAAGAAAGATCAAACTGGGGAAACTTATGCTGCTTTCAGGACACAGACATTAAATGTAAGGAGCCAGGATACCTGAGTGGCTCAGTTGGTTAAGCGGCTGCCGTTGGCTCAGGATTGAGCCCCACATTGGGCTTCCTGCTCAGCAGAGAGTCTGCTACTTCCTGCCCCCGACCCCAGCTCATGCACTCCCTCTCTCTCTCTAATAAATAAAAAAATCTTTAGGGGCGCCTGGGTGACGTAGTTGGTTGAGCATCTGACTTTCAGTTTCAGCTCAGGTCACGATCTCAGGGTCATGAGACTGAGCTCCATGATTGGCTCCCATGCTGTGTGGGGTCTGCTTGAGATTTTCTCTCCCTCTGCCCCTCCTGCTCATGTGCTCTCTCTCCCTAAAATAAATCTTTAATAAAACATAAAATCTTAAATAAATAAAATAAATAAAAGGAGCCAAACAGGTTGTAAGTAAAAGGATCAAAAACAGGACATACCATGTAGACCTTAACTAAAAGAAAACTGGTATACCTGTTACTGTCACACATACAAGACCTATGATAAGGATAATAATAATTTTCCTATGATAATTTTATAATGATAAAAGGTTCAATTCATCAGAAAGATATAGCAAAATTCTCAATTTTATGCACTCACTTGGTCTCGAACTATATAAAATAAAAACTGACAAAGGAAAAACAAATCCACAATGCCAGTGGGAGATTCTAACCCAATTCTCTCAATAACTGATACAATATCCAGACAAAATCATTAACAAATATGACCTACTTGACATATACAGAACACTACAACCAACAAATACAAGTTACATATTCTTTTCAAATGTACATGAACTGTTTATGAAAGCTGACCATAATGTGAATCTCAAATTTCAAAATACCAAAATTATTTTAGTATTTCTAGAAATCAATAATAAAAAAATAACTAGGAAATCCTCATATCTTTAGAAATTAAAAAATATCTTTCAAAACAACTCAAAGACCAAAAAAGAAGTCACAATAAAATTTCTTAAATATCTTGAACTAAAGGATAATGGAAATGCAACATATTGAAACATGGATACAGCAAAAAAAGTCATGCTTTGAAGGGAATATAATGTAATTAGAATATCTAAATTAATAAGTTACACAGATCCAAACATAATCAATTTCAGTTTTTAAAAACAAAAACATAACCTATCCTATCCAGTTTTTTTCAAAGTGTAATTTCTATACATTGGATTAACAAAGAAATGACCCCCAAAATATTCTAAGTAAGAAGATGCAACTACCTGTATAAAAACATTACATCTATTGGTGAGGTCTTCAGCAAATTTATCCATTTTCTGCTCTTTAGATAAAATAGATTCCATTTTCATCATCCATGAGCTCACAAAGACGTAGTAAGACTGTACATCTCTAACAAAGGAAAATATTGCAGTTACTCAGCACAGGAAAGAAAATTTACTTCCATTTCTTTGAACTGATTGGGATAAAATATTTCCTTGCAGCAGTCACCTTTCTGGTTTTCAAACTATAGACATCCTACATACATATATAATTTACTCAACAAATGTTTACAGAATGCACTGTTTCTCAGTACTAAAAACAAAAGTTAGCAGTAAACAAAATGAATAAAAATCCCTGCCATAATGAAGCTTACATTCTAGAAAGAACAGCTGTATAACAAAGAAACCAATAATTAAAATCAGTAAGACATTAGATGATATATGCTATGGAAAAAAATGCAGCAGGGAAAAGAGAGACGTGAGTGGCAGGCACAATTTTAAATACAGTGATCAAAGCAAGCTCAATGAAAAGATTATTTTGAGCCAAGATTTGAAGATGAATGAGTAATCCATGTAAATATATGAGAAGAGAATCGTAGGAAGGTAAATAACAAATGCAAAGGCTCTAAAATAGGAAGTATGTCTAGTATGTTCAAGTAATAACAAAGTCAGTTCAGCTGGAGGTCAGAGAGCAGGTAAGAGAACACAAAAGGAAATTAGAGAAGTAGAGGGTGGTGGGGAGGATTGGGAAAGGTGGAGGACATAACAGGATTTGTGTAAGACCTTGTAGCAAGGACTTCAATGAAAGTCACCAAAGGATCTGAGCAAAGTAACCTAACTCTGAAGAGGACCAATATTATCTTGACTGAAATGTTAAAAATAAACTATAAAGGGGACAAGGGTAATAGCAGGAAAACCACATAGGAAGCTACTGTGATAATGCAGAAGGAGATTACAACTTGAGCCAGAATGAGAGACAAAGTGGTCAGAATCTGAACATAAAAGCTGCATTTATAGAACGCTTACTGTATGCCAGCCACTGTTTTAAGCACAACGTAACACAAAGTAACTCATTTAGTCCTCACGTTAACCTTATGAGATAGGTATTAAGATCTCCAATTTACAGAAGAGAAAATTGATACATCAAAAAGTTACGAAATGTGCCCAAGATCATACAACTGGTACATAGCCAAACCAAGATATAAGCCCAAATCTAGGAAGCTTTCCTATATAGGAAAGACTAAATTGATAATATAATTCTCCTCTGCAGGCCAGTCACAAACACTAAATCACTCCATAAATGAATGCCAAATTGCTCAAGATGGGAACTTTTAGCCCAGAAGCTGATTAATATATGTATTTTTTATTTTACAGATTTAGTGTGAAAAAAATGAACAATTCCCCTTTGTGGGAACTAACATTACCAACTGTATTTAAAAATCTCCTTCAGGTCACCTGGGTGGCTCAGCTGGCTAAGAGGCCTGACTTGATTTCAGCTCAGGTCATGATCTCAAGGTTTTGGGATCCAGCCTGGCATCAGGCTCTGCACTCATTGGGGAGTCTGCTTGAGGATTCTCACTCCCTCTGCCTCTACCCCTACCCCTACTTGAGCTCTCACTCTCTCTAAGAGAAATAAATAAATCTCAAAAAAAAAAAACAAACGAAACATCCCATTATTGCCAGTCAGAATCAGCTAGAGGATAGCTCTTAGGGCAAGAGACTGAAGAGACTCACTTGATTGAGACCAGAATCCCACACTGGTTAGTGCCAGTCATACTGCCAAACAGTCTGATAGTCTCAAGAACTCGGCCTAAAGAGGGATTACACCAAAATTTTTAATAACTGTGTTTTAAGGAGATGAAACCCTAGCATCAAATCTCAGAAAAATTTCTGCTGAGCCAGGACTCCATTAAACAAATGACACCAATAGTTGTACTTTTGGCTTTGCCTCAAATGATGCTAACATTATTTGATTTATGGGTTTTCTGACTTGTGGATTATTTGATTTAAAAGTGTGGAACACAGAGAATGAGTAAGGTACCTAGGGCAATGCCTCCACTTCTGAAGAGGCTATGATCGGTATTCAGCAGGAATAAAATATATAGGAGGGAACAGAAAGGTCATAAGCAAGGACAGAAGCAAGAGGTCTAGAGATCATGAAGCGCTCCCTGACAGTAATCAAACCATGAACATTATTGAAGGCGGCTAATACATCAGTCAAAGGCAGTCAGTTTTAGATTGGACCATGCAGGATAAAGCGGAGATTTGCTGTTAACACCACTCATCACTCCCACATCCAGACACCAATCTTCGTCTCTTGTGAATTTGTAAAAATGTAAATGCTTCAAGTTTTAAAAAGTTAATAGAGTCCAAAAATATCCAAGGGTCTGTCAGATGGCCAGCCTTATTTTAAAGTACAAACAGGAAAAAGACTAACGAAAAAAAAATCTCCTCTCTCAATATAAAACATGTAACAGTGTCAACACAGGTTTGAAATGAAGGTTCATACCTCTATCCTGAAAAGTCAGTATTTCCAGTATCAAAGTGGTGTGAATGAAAAGAAAATGCAGCAACCTAAAAACCTTGGACTTCAGTCAAGACTGACTGGGGCACTTGGACAGGTAGTCTACTGTGTAGTGTAGGAATAAGGAAACCGTCCCCCACTGCTTCTTTCTTACTTAGTTACTGAACTCAGAGTGTGACTGGAAAAAACATTAGACAAAACTCATGCTGATCACACTGTCTCTCCTCTTCTGGGTTTCATTTCAGTAGAGTGAATTTTAGGTTTCTTAAGGAGAATTCCAAGGAGAATGAAAAAGGCACTATCCCCTTTAGCTCCCTGGAGCCTGATGGTGCCTATGTATCTTTGGAATCAAAGAATATAGAAACACAAAATGTTATCATGTTGTGGGAGGAGGTGTCTTTGAAAGTCAATTTATTCAATCTTCCACCTGATAAGCCTCCCTTCCTACACCTTGGACTACTAGTCATCTACAGTCCACCTACACAGCTCTAGGGAAAGAGCACATTACCTCCCAGAGCAGTCTTCACAACCCTGTTGCAGACGCTCTACAGGATTGGTACAGGTCTGCATGCCTTCTCTGACATGTGCTTAGCTGTGTGACCTGGCAAAGTTCATTTCTCTAAGCCTCATTTTCCTTATCTAAAAATAGGATAAAAATAGTACTAAAGAGTAGCCATTAAGAGCTTGTGCTCCAGAGTTAGGACTGTTCAGCTCTGCCACCTACCAGTTGTTTAAATCTGGATAAGTTTAATCTAATCTCTGTACTTCAATTTTCTCATCTATAAAATGACCATAACAAAGTATGTGCCTCATAGGATTCTCTGATGATTAAAAAAGATGATATATGAAAAGTCGCTGGAAGAGTTTAGTTATTGGCTTACAGAAAGGACCAGGTTAATATTTAGTTGTGACCTTTATTATTTTCCACATAAGAGGACTGTTGCAAGGTTTGCATAAGACAAAGTGTAAAGCCTTTAGCATAATGCCTGCTACAAAGAGCTTGATAATGCTGGTGACTATTATTATATCATCTTCATCTTTTGGTTCTGGTTGACCTTCTGAAGCCACAGAGATCAAATCTGTTTCCTCTTCAATCAGAATGTCCTTCAAATATTTAAGGAGCTCACCACATCATTCCTCAGATTTTCCTTTTAAAGGCCAAACAATGTAGAGATTCTTCAAAGGGCATGGCTGTCAGGTCTTTGACATACCCTAATCAACATCATTTAGGGTTGCTGCATTCTGTGTTCCTCTCTATAATGTAACACCACCAAATACCAAGTATGATCTAACCAATAAAAATTCAGTGAAACTACCAATTCACATGTCCTAGATATTATAACTACCAGTTTCCATTATCCTAGTATAGTTTTAATGTAATACAAGTATGTATTGGCATTTTTAGTAACTGCATCACACTGTAAAAGAGTAAGCTTCTGATAATCAAAATATCCCTATCTTTTAATTACTGCTACTAAACCTAACCCCTGTCTCTCCATCTTATTGAATTCAATTCCTTAAATCCAAACTATGTCTTTTTCCCTTCTCAGTTGTTTTAAAATGTATGAGAGAGCTCTGAAATCTCTGCTGTAATCCTGCCTGAACTAAGTAACTGTCATTTTTCAAAGATTTTAATCACAGGACTGGGAGTACTAAGAGGTGCTTTAGGGGACCTCCTATCTTCCAGACATACTCCTCCTCCCCTCACTCTGCAGTAGTGGCCCAATTTCCCCTTGATAGTCAAGATCAAAAGAAGAGGATAACTATCCCCATTTTCTTTTAATCATGTCACACACATGGGCCAGCGGCACAGTCCTGTGTCACTTCACTTAAAATCTTCATATAGGTCAACACGTAACTTTGGCAGCATACTAAAGAATGTACGGTAAATTTTTTTTTTTTTAAGATTTTATTCATTTATTCATGAGAGACACAAAGGGAGAGAGAGGCAGAGACACAGGTAGAGGGAGAAGCAGGTTCCATGCAGGGAGCCCGACGTGGGACTCGATCCCGAGAATCCAGGATCAGCCCTGGGCCAAAGGCAGGCACTAAACCGCCGAGCCACCCAGGGATCCCCTCTGTACGGTAAATTTAAATATTGAATCTAGGTGATGAGAACATGTGGGCTCACCATACTATTTTCTCTATTTTGCATATATTTGAAAATGTGCATAGGAAGACCCAGACAAAATATAAGGATGTAAATATCAGAAGAAACTAAAGTTAAGGGATGCCTGAGTGGCTCAGCGGATGAGTGTCTGCCTTTGGCTCAGGGCCTGATCCCGGGGTCCCAGGATCGAGTCCCACATCGGGCTTCCTGCATGGAGCCTGCTTCTCCCTCTGCCTGTGTCTCTGCCTCTCTCTCTCTCTCTCTCATGAATGAATGAATGAATAAATAAATGAATGAATAAATAAATAAATAAATAAATAAAAATATTGCAAAAAAAAAAAGAAACTAAAGTTAAAAGTGTTCTTTTAGAGAATAGTACTCAGGTATGGAGGAAAGTGGGCTGGGGACAATTATTTTTCTCTTAAACTTTTAGTACTTCTTGATTCTAAAATATATGCATACATTACTTTCATAAAAATAAAAATTAAAAAAAGGAGTGCATCAAATTAAAATCAACTCCTCCAAAAACTATCACTGAATCATGGACACACAATGTGTTTAATGTAATCAAATGACATCTACTACAAAACTTCACTTTACACAAAAAATGTATCTGATAAAAAGTTCTGTGTGTATGCATGTATGTATGCAAATACATGTATATATGAGTACATACACACACACACACCCTCCATAAAGTATAATTTTCCTAATTTTTTTAAGATTTATTTATTTATTTATGATAGAGAGAGAGGCAGAGACACAGGCAGAGGCAGAAGTAGGCTCCATGCCAGAAGCCCGACGTGGGACTCCATCCCCTGACTCCAGGATCATGCCCTGGGCCAAAGGCAGGCGCCAAACCGCTGAACCACCCAGGGATCCCTAATTTTCCTAATCTTAACTGAGTTTAAATCTAAATCATTTAAAACAAAACAAAACAAAAAATCCTAAAAAAAAATGAGACTGTCCAAATTTTTCTCTAGTAATAAATATATTTGTTCTTAAAATCAAATGTTTTCCATATATTTAGAGTCAATATAAGATCTGAGAATATAAAGTATCTGAATATTTTCATTATAGGTACTTATAAAACCTACTTGGTAAGTGATTGAGCTTTCTGCTGTAGGAAAGTATCTCTGTGAATTTTAATGGCTTGAAGACTTTTTCTGTCTAGAAGTTTGGCAGCTGCTGGTATTTTCTGGATCAAAAAATTATCAGGAAACCAAATAATATTAGCAGTTAGAGTGATGGCTGGTACCTGAAATAGTAATGTAAGGAAAGTAAATTAATAAATGTAGAATAAGCAATCAGCTGCTTATTAGTTCTACAATATGCAATAGAAGACAATTCATAATCATAAATACAATCATTATGAAACAAATTATCTTACTGTGGCACAATTAAGGCATTCCGATATCTCATGTGGAGCATGAAAATAATTTTATTCTGCCTCAGTATTAAATATACACACACGTATATACTCTTACAGATTTTTAGATAAAAATATGCAAAAAGCAAACAGAAACTTGAATCCTCATTGCTTTTACTTTTATTCTACATTAGTGAAAAAGTGAAAGACCCAAGATACTGGGTTCTCCTAGTCACGTATCACTTGATTCTACACACAAACTAAATTTTCAATTTTGAAATCAGATGTCATATCATGGAAATAGCAAAGATGTAAAACCAATTTTAATTTTTTTCTATTTCAATAATGAGAAGGAATAGCAAGAAGAGAAGAACTGAAGAAAAAGAAGAGAAAAAATAACAGTAATAGGAAGTTATTTTATAGGAAAATATCTGGAGAAACCTCCATAAACAGGTGTTTATGTGATGTGGAATTATGCAGTACCTACATTTACTATATCACTTACTTCCAGAATGCTTGGTTTTTAAAAATAAATACTATGATATTATTTTTATAATTATTACAAAATATTACAAAAATTACTATTCTTGTAGCAGAAATAAAACACATTTTAGAACATCCAATTTTATCCAAAATCTTTTTCATCTACTCAAACTGAAAAAAATAAAAGTTCCAAGTTCTTACCTTCTTACAAATATCCAATAAAGACTTATAAAACTTTTTATCAATAGTTCGAAAAATTTGAAAATGCAGTACAAAAAGTCCACAAATTCCAACATACTTGTCTCTCTGGTCAATTTCAGAAGGTTCTCCTTATAAAACAATAGCATGAGAGAAAATCAGAACAAATATACTTAAGTTCTATGTTCAAGGAAATGCAAACTTCATCAACAAAAATTTAAAAATGCCTTTTACATTACCAAGTTTGGCTTCTACATTTGTAAAAATTGAGCGAATACTATGTGCAAATTCTTCAGCAAAAGTGTTATTTTTTGACACAGATACTCCTCCATTGAGAGAGTCAAACTGCTGTTCTATACAAGCCTAAACAGGAAACATTTAAAGAGAAATTTAGACTCTCAGTAATAAACTATTAAACAGATCTACATATAGAGTGTGTGGTCTATGGCCATACCACCCTGATGGGCCTGATCTTGTCTGATCTCAGAAGCTAAATATAGAGTGTGTGATAAACTTCTACATTCATCATTTTTATTTTACTAACACTGAGGCTCAAGTTTTTACCTTAATGTCATCTACTGTCTAAATCCTTTTGAATGGAAAGTATGTATGTACTTAAATATCTGAGTACCAATTAGTGCAATAAAACTGAACCACAAATTCGGAATTTTTTTTTTAAGATTCTATTTATTCATTTGAGAGAGAGAGAGAGAACATGAACAGGGTGTGGCGAGGGGAGAAAGAGAAGTAGACTCCCCACTGAGCAGGGAGTACAACATGGGGCTCAATCCCAGGACTCAGAGATCGTGACCTGAGCCAAAGGCAGACACTTAACCATCTGAGCCACTCAGGTGACCCACAAATCCATAATTCAACATGAAGAAATATACACAGTGATATTCAATAATGTACAGAAGACATATCTGATGAAGCACTGGAAAACATGTTTTATTATTTTGCTTTGCACTTTCAAGAGTAGAATTAATTTTTCTGAATATAATTACTTTCCTACCACTTAATTATAGCATGTATAGGAACGTCTCCTGGAAGAGTACCTGGATGGCTCAGTCAGTCAAGCATCTAACTTTAGCTCATGTCATAGTATCAGGATCCTGGGTTCAAGCCCCACCCATGTCAGGCTGCACACTCAGCGGAGGGTCTGCTTGTCCCTCTCCTTTTGCCCCTCTCCTGACTCATGCTTTCTCAGATAGATAGATAGATGAGATAGATAAATAAATCAATCTTAAAAAACGTCTAGATATGGGCAGCCCGGGTGGCTCAGCAGTTTAGCACCACCTTCAGCCCAGGGTGTGATCCTGGAGACCTGGGATCGAATTCCACATCAGACTCCCTGCAATGGAGCCTGCTTCTCCCTCTGCCTGTGTCTCTGCACCCCGCCCCGTCTCTCTCTGTCTCTCATGAATAAATAAATAAAATCTTAAAAAAAAAAAAAGTCTAGATAGATAGATAAATAAATCTTAAAAAAATGTCTCCTGGAAAAAGAATCTGTAAAAATTGTGATCCTGAGCTTAACATAATGTACAGACTTGTCAAATCACTATGTTGTACACCTGAAGCTAACATAACATTGTGTGTCAACTATACTTCAATTAAAAAACAAATTATGATCATATAAAATATGTTAAAAATAGGGGCCCCTGGGTGGCTCAGTCGGTTAAGCATCAGCCTTTGGCTAAGGTCATGGTCCCGGAAGCATCAAGCCCCATACTGAGCTCCTTGTCAGCGAGGAACCTGCCTCTCCCTCTCCCTCTGCCTGCCACTCCTCCTGCTTGTGCTTTCTGTCAAATAATAAATAATAAAATCTTTTTAAAAAATGTTAAAAGTAACCCTGAATCGATTTTAAATATAAATATACTGCAATCTCTGACAAATACTATCCAAAGTAGTGCTATCCAATAGAACTTTCTGTGATCACAGAAATGTTCTACATTTGTGCTGGTATGATAGCTAGTCACAAACTAATTGTGGCTATTTTTCCCCCAGCTTTAAGATATTATTGATATATAACATATTTAAGTTTGAGATGTACTTTGAGTTTGAAATGATTAGATTATACATGCGTTATGTGCTTTAGGTTTGAGATGATTAGATTATATGCTGCTATTAAGCACTTGAAAGTGCTATAGAAAGTGAAATTTTACTTTATTTTAATTAATTTAAACTTTAAAAAACTACTAAATGGTAGGAAGCTACCTAGACTACACAAATCCAAATCATATTCCCTGAGCCTAGGAAGAATTGTTAGGTATTGTAACAGGGATGCCTGGGTGGCTCAGTGTTGAGCATCTGCCTTCGGCCCAAGAGCATGATCCTAGAGCCCCAGGATCGAGTCCCACATCGAGCTCCCTGCATGGAGTCTGCTTCTCTCTCTGCCTATGTCTCTGCCCCTCTCTCTCTCTCATGAATAAATAAAATCTTTTAAAAAATAAATAAAAGGTATTATAACAAACTCAAATTTAGAGGCTAACAACAAACATTAACACAACTGCTTAGATCTTATTCTTTACAGTTTTATCTTTTTACATAATTAAAAAAAAAAACTTCATCCCAAAACAACTCGTACTATTAATTTTGTCTGCTACTAGATACTAAAATCTGTATTTTAGTACACTAACAATGTTTTAAACCAAAGCACTTTAAAGAAAACATATTTCAACAGTATGCTATGAAAGTTGTCCTACTGTAGTTCTGAGCTGGATCAACTAATATAAGCCCATTTAGTATAGCTCGATACAGCTCTCATACCTGAAATATCATTCCATCAAGTAACTGCCCTTCTAGCTTCAGCAAGAACTTTTCAAATGGTTTTAGTTTTTCTTCTTGAATTCCAAATTTTGAAGGATTGTGATGGACAGATTTCAGTAACCTTATGGAAGATTAGGAGAAAGACCTTCAATTTTCCTTATAAAGTTCTTCAACTGAAAATTTTCCAGGAAATCAAAATTTTAGATTTGTATTTCTTGTTTAGCTCTATATATTTGAAAACCTAAATAAAAACAATACTAATATATTTAATTTTCTAATCATACCTTTTTATATCATCCTAAATTCAGGTATCTGGTACTCTCTTGATACCAGATGAACAATATAAGATGCCTCAACTTAAGTCTTAAGAATATACAATGAAATAAAAACAGGTTTCAGGAAAAGAATGGTCACTTGACTAACCCCCCCAAAAAAGCTGGTTCTAAGGTAGTCAAATTAACATTCCACTACATTTTAAGAATTAGGAGGCTCAACAAGCTCATCTGAAATTTAAAAATGGTTACCATATTCATAAAAATATTTTTCTCATAAAAATATTTGACATAAGATCCTTTTAAACACAGATCTCCAAATCTTTTAAAAGATCTGCACTATTTACATTTGTTTCTTACTAATATATTAACTCTACAAAGAGACTATTTTAAACATTTTAATTGGCTCACCTTTTATACATAGTCCAGTGCTCTTTCAATGTGACATGATTATCAACAATTTCATCCAGGGTAAGCAAAACAGTTAGCAACTCTCCCAAGTGCTCATACATAGTCTGTCAAAACACCTTTAATGATTACCATTTAATCACTAGTTACAAGTTAAGCTTCCTATGGATTTTTAAAGTTAAACACACTGAGCTAATTATTACTGAATTAAAGCAGCGGGTGAATCAGTTTATTAACGCAGATGAAACTATTAATCCTCAGATGGAACAATAAACCTTAAATAGAGAAATGCCTGCCCACTACTTCATCCTTAATCGTGATATTGCAGAACTGTTTCATTCTCCAAAGTGACCACTTAGAGAATCTGCATTTCCCCTTACTGGGAAAAACTAAAAGCTATACTGATAATAGGTCAGTAATGTCTCATCAACTTCACAAACAAAAGTGAGCAAAGGCAAAAAAAAACAAAAACAACTTTAAGAGTTTTGCTATAATTGTACTCCCCAATCATATAAACTCCCCAGTAAAATGTAATAAAAATTACAGTTTTACAGATCAACTTAAATTACTTTTACCTGAAAATGAACTCCAGTTGTCTCTATAATTTTGGGTGCAATCCTGTAATAAAATAACATCCAGTTAAGAAAACAATTTGTTTTTTGACACTGTTCATTTTTATTTTAAGGAAAACACATAGCAGCAGCAGCTCTTGGAATTTTAACATGTACGTATCTTTAGTTGGCTGTCGCCACTAGAATTTATGAGACCATACTCCACTTTCCTAAAAAGAGAACTAACTTGTATATATAGAGTCAGGGTTATGCTTGCCTATAGCTAATTTAATGGGTAGGAAAATGACAATATGTGGCCCATGAATAACCCTAGCCATTTAAACCTAAAGGATAGCTTCTGGGATGGAGGTAGAGAAATAATAAAACTGATACTAATTTCTTTCTAAATAGTTAGAATTTCTCAGTTCCCAACAGGAATCTTTATCATCCTAACCCAAATTGGCACTTGGAAACTAGTCAGGTTTATTTCTGAGTCCCCATTCCTACTGAAAAACAATGCATTCAACCAACATTGTACCAAAGTCAGAAGCCCCAGGATAATTCAATTTTACTTGCTAGACATCTTCTACTCAGCAGTAAATAATTTAAGACAGTACTTGTATATCAAAGCACATATAGATATTCCATTCCACATGATAGAATATCTTAAAAGTTAAATACAAAATACAAATAAATTTCATCTTTCTTGGATAGGGGTGTGGTGCTGAGGAGTCCTCTTTGAATCACACATCAGGTACTGCAGGGGTTGGGGAGCTATGCTCTCATTTGCCCTCTGGCCATGAGAACAGCTTCAGTGAAAAAACAAAGCATAAAATAAACACCTGACTGAGAAAAACATGAGAATGAGAAACCATTAACACAGTCTTCGAGTTTATAAAGAGAGTTAAGATGCAGCCTGGTATAGTAAGAACAACAATGAATGGACTGATGATCAAAGAACAGCATCTCAATTGCTATGGAATCTTATATACCTCCTCTGGGCCTCAATTACTTCTCATAATTGAGAACCCCTTCTCATATACTTAAAGTTACTGTGAAATTATAATCCAATAGTAAATGGGAAAAATTTTAAGTATTAATCAAATATGAGATACTACTTTGCGGTCATAAGAACAGTAAGGGCTAAGAAAAGTTCCATGTGATTCTACTAGGCCAGGAACAGTCAATGTAAAGGAGAAATAAGGAGAGAGAATTTGGTACATGTTCTAATTCCATATTAGGCTTTTCCTACATAATCAAATTTAAGTAATATTGTCAACATTCTTATTCAGATAGATAACACCATGGCAGAAACTGTCTTATTAACCTATGTACTATACACATCAAGTAGTGTTTGAAACATCACAAGTGTTCAAAGGATATTGAATAAAGGAATGAAAGAATGAGTAAACAAATGAGCAAACAAGCAAAAAACTATTTCAGGTAACTAGTTTTATAGAAAAACATTCCTGGCATCTCTCTTTTAAGTGCAAAAATATTTATAAAATCCATTACTTGTTACTGATATAGAGGGCAGCCAACTGATGGACTACATTCATCACCACTTCATAGCACCTCGTAACAAAACAAGACAGTTCCTGAAATGACAAGTTGAGTATGTGTTATACAGTTGCTTTTTTAACTGTCACCATTTCTCAATTTTATGGTAACAACGTTAAACAAAACAGTTTTCAGTAAAATTTCCAGTTAACCTGCAGCCAGACAACTTCAAGAATCCTTCAAGCAATCAATTCTTAACTCCTCTCCTGCATCCCAAGGTCATTCTAATGCCCCCACAGAATTTCCTTCATCCTTCTATTTTAAGTCTCATAGTTACTCATGTTATTCTTAAATGACAGAGACCATCTTATTGCTTCCCTGAATATTCACTGCCCAGCATGGAGGCTAAATTTCAACTGCTTCTCAATAAATTTCTGTCCTAAGTGAATAAATAAATGAACATCTGAATGAAGAAGTTCAAAGACTGCCAATTTAGAAAGTAAAATAACGAGGAAAAAGGCTCTCCAGAAATCACGCTGAAATAGCTTCAAATGTTTATTATCTTTGTCCTTTTTTTAATAAAAAAGCTTGGCACACAGAAAGGGAACTATTAATTATTGCAAGAATATGTTTGTTATTAAATAACTCGCATCTAGAGGATCCCTGGGTGGCTCAGCAGTTTGGCGCCTGCCTTTGGCCCAGGGCGTGATTCTGGAGTCCCGGGATTGAGTCCCGTGTCAGGCATGGAGCCTGCTTCTCCCTCTGCCTGTGTCTCTGCCTCTCACTCTCTATGTCTATCATAAATAAGTAAATAAATAAATAAATAAATAAATCTATAAATAAATAAATAAATAAATAAATAAATCGCATCTACCCATGTCATAAACCTTCTGAAAATTTCTTTTCAGAAGCTCTCAATGCTTAAACCTAAAAAAGGTTTGTATCCTCAAGTATTCTAAACCTGATTAAACCTGTGGCTATTCTTCTTTTTTTTTTTTTAGATTATTTATTTATTTATTCATAGAGATACAGAGAGAGGCAGAGACACAGGCAGAGGGAGAAGCAGGCTCCATGGAGGGAGCCCGATGTGGGACTCGATCCCGAGTCTCCAGGATCACACCCCAGGCTGCAGGTGGCGCTAAACCGCTGTGCCACGGGGGCTGCCCAAACCTGTGGCTATCCTAAATTTTAAGTTCTACAAGGGAAGGAAGTTCTGTTGGATTTGTGCACTGCTGCAACCCCAGCATCAAGAACAGTTCCTAACATATGGTAGGCTTATAAAACATTTACTGAAGGCTTAAAAATGGAATTTTATGCAGCTGTCAATGAGATCAAAAGACAATTTAAAATATCTGAAAATGAAAATAGATAATGCATTTCAATCTTCCTTAAATAGCTCTAGTTTTACCTTTCTTATTAAACTTCTAAAAGTTCAATAAAAGCAAAGAACAGAAAATGCAGACAAGTAGTGCAAAGCAAAAAAGCCAAAAACCTTTTACAGGTATATAACAGACTACTTACAAAAGGTAGAAACAGAATGAATTAGCCAATTAAAAGACAGAGATTTATAGATGTTCAGACTGCATAATAAAGCAAAATCCAGACACATGTGGTCCTAAAAAACACAACTAAAACATAATGATATTGAAAGACTGAAAGAATATAAAAAGATAAATCATAAAAATGTTGACTAAAATAGAGCTGGGGCAGTGACAAAATAGTTTGTTAGCATTCCTATAGCTATTATATATACATTTATATAATTATATATTATATACCTAATTATAATTTAACAAGGTCAACATATAAGATTCAATTTATAAAGAATGATTAACAATTCTAAATTTGTATGCACCAAATAGAGTATCTTGAAAATAAGAAATCCAAATTTGAGAAAACCAGAGGGAGAAACTGACATATTCACTGGAACCCCGCAAATGACATTTCTTAGACTCCTACCAGGAGGCTTTTCTGTTAGGTTCTGCCAACAGGTGGCACTAAAAGGACACTAGAAGGCAGGAAAAGGACCTTTCCACTTGCTTTTTTAATCAACAAAATCCAGGCAAGAGCAGTTCACCCAGCTATGGCAGTTTGCTCCAGCCTCCTTTTCTTTCACCACTCCAGAACCAACTTCATATTGTCCTCTCAGAGGTACCCGTCAGTCAGGCAGCACTGCCTCCTTCATAGGTATCAGCACTAACTCCGCAATGCTTCTGCTCTAAACTCCCAGATTCTGGCAACCCCAATCCTTTTTTCCCTTGATGTAAAGGTGGTGTCTGCTTCCTCTGGATGACCTCACTATTCTCTTTTCTTTTAGCCCTCCAACTATTATATAACCAATTTTCTATATCAAATCTCCTCTTTTGAAACCTAACACATACCATAAGAGAAATCCAGTTCAACAAAATGCTCTCAATTACAACAAGGAGACAAAAAACGTAGTAAAGATATAAATGAATTGAATCTATTAGAGTATGCTTGATTCAATGAAATACATCAAATCTTAAACGTAATAATCAGAAGGCAGGTGGGATTAGGGGTGTTTTTTCCTTATCTCCAATTTTTGCCTTTGTCATATAGTACTAGCATTGCTTTTATAATGGAGAGAGAAGAGGAAGTTATCTCAATTTTTTGATAAAATTAAACCAAAGACCTAGAATAACTAAAACCCTGCAGTGATGAAAACATCTGGTTTATTCTGATCTGACTGAAACATCTGGTAAAAGCATCAAGATCTACTTTTTAAAACTTCATCACAGCTTAATCATTTCCACTAACAATTTTTTCTGACATAAATTATCTTTTCCTACCTGGTACAAAGTTTAAATTCTTTTAAAAGGTATGGTGACAAACCATCACAAATGAAATTATTTAAAAAGAAAAAAATTACTTTGTTTTCTTATTTCCATAAAATGCTATGAAAATCTTTCAGGGTTATGACCTCTTTAACTATAATCCAGTGCCAACTATCTTACTCTCAAAATACATATTCTTAGCATTTGAAGGTTTCAGAATTTTTTTTTTTTAAAGATTTGTTTAGAGAGCACGCACAAGCACATGAGAGCGTGCTAGTGGGTGGGCAGAGGGAGAGAGAGAAGCAGACTCCTGCTGAGAAGGGAGTCCATGGGTGGGGTGGGGGTGGGATGGAGCTTGATCCCAGGACTCTGGGATCATGACCTGAGCAGATGGCAGATCCTTAACCAACTGAGCCACCCAGGTGCCCCTCAGAAATCTTTTTTGATTGGGTATAATTTACCCAAACTTTTCTTTTTTTTTTTTTTTTTTTTTTCAAACTTTTCAAAAAAAAAATTAAAATGAAAAATCAGTTACCTGTAAGAATGAAATAAATCTTCCCATTTGAATTTGGCAATCACCTTCCACCATGCTGGAATCTGTAGCTTTAAAAAGCAACATGAAGAACCATATTTTGACTTTCTAATTTAAACTCAGTCAAAACCCAAAATGAAAAATAAATATAATTTTTATTCATTAGTATATCTTCTAATCTGCATAGTATTGAAAAAAGAATTTTTATACTGAAAAGAAACTGAGACAATCATTAACCATTCAATTAAAAGTAACCATCTGTTTCACTATTTAATGAATTCAAGGAAAAGCCTTGGAGTAACATAAAAATTACAGATTTTAGAGAATTTGCTACTGCTTCATCACTCAGGTTTTTTCCACCTGCTTATCAAACAAGTAAACCAACAGAAAAATTTGAATGCCTATTTTCTCACAGTAATACATATATAATCATGGTAGTGCTAGAATTGTCAACTTTCATTCATTTCAATCTTAAAAAAGGCATCATGACACTACAATGTAAAACTTTAAAACTTACCTCCTTCTCCATAAAACAAGAGACCATTATAAAATTTAGTTTCAGCCTGTTTAAAAAAAATTTAAAATAATTTTAAAGGTTGCTATTTTGTTTTTAAATTGCTAGGCTCTCTTGTTATCCATATTTAATAATTAGAAGACTATATCACATATACAAATTCATTTAAATTCAGAAACTGCTTACAAAACAGGTAAATTCCAATTATCTTTAGAGTACCAAAGATATTACTGATACTCAAAGTTATTTTTTAATTTCTTTACCCCCGTTTTGTCTTTTCTGAGCATTCTAATTGTCCTATATCCTCCCACATACTATCAAAAAGGTACAGAAAAAAGAGGAAGTTTACCAACTTCTACCAGTTTTAATGACCCATGGGCAAGAAAATGCAAAACATATTAAAAATTCAAAGCTTTAACAAAAAAATCAGTTATATCTAAGGGCATCTGGCTGGCTCAGTCAGCAGAGCATGCAACTCTTGATCTCAAGGTTGTAAGTTTAAGCCCCATGTTGGGTGTGGAGTCTACTTAAAAAAAAAACACCAAAAAAAAATTGTTAAAAAAAATTGTTAAAACATATACATGAAAATATATATAAATCTATAAATATATATATATAAATATATATACACATATAAATATATATACAAATATGTATAAAAGTCAATTATGTTTAGAAAGCCAGTATATATGGCAGATAACATAGACTTGGAAGGTATGCAGACCTAGACTCAGTTACTACCAGTAAAATGTTAGGCAAGTGATGCCCTCTTTAAGCCTATTTCCTCATCTATTCCTCAGGTTATCTGTCTCTCTAAGTATGTACAAGTATGGGGTCTCGCACAAAGTATACTCAATGAATGGTAATCATTATTATTAATATTACTTTAAATAAATAATTCATTCAACATGCAACAAATCCTTATGTACACTATATACATACACACACACGCATTTATTTGCTTTTAAATCATATTTTTAACATCTTAAGAGTATAATTACCTCATACTTTAATTTCTTGATTTCACAACAAAGTGCAGCATAAACAGTGATGACCTTGTTCAAGACCTAGTTTGATGAGTACAAACATAAAATTAAAAAATCAGTTATAGAAGGTAACTAAAGCATTTAAAAAATAGATTTTTAGGTTTAGAAATCTATACCTTGTTTTCAGTCTTTATGAGTTCCAAAAGGGAAGACTGTTCATAAGGCAAAAGCTATAAAAACAAAGAGAAAGAATATTTCTCTATAATTTGAAAAAAATCATTGAAATTTTAAAGATACTAATTGAGTCTAGCTCTATTCTACTTAAACTTGTTGGACCCTGTATTTAGCACTAACATACACCAGATGGGGAGTGACTGCTAATGCATATAGGATTTCTATAGGAGTGCTGAAAATACTCTAAAATGGAGTCTGATGATGGCTGCACAATTCTGTGAATACACTAAAACCCAAAGAATTATATGATATGTAAATTTCAAGAGTGAGATCTGAATTTCAAGAAACAGTTATTAAAAAAAGTCAATATGTAACTCAAGACAGTGTCTAATACATGATAAACATTCAGTATATGTTAATTATTATTAAAGTGGTATCAAGCTATAGTTTCAAAGACCGAACAAGATAGAATGTTCTCAGAATGGAACAGAGCAGAAGTGACTTATTTTATACATTAAAAAAATTGCTCCCAAATGAAATTCTACTACTGAAACTAAATTACACTATATGTTAAATGGAATTTAAATAAATACTTTAAAAAAAAATCAAAAAAATAAATTATGCCCACATTAAGATCCCCTAAATGGCATAAGGGGAAATGATGGAAATCTTCTATATCTTCATCAGAATACAAGTGACATGTGTTTGAGAAAAATTCACTAAACAGAATATTGCAAATCTATGCATTTCACTATATGTAAAATAATCTCAATAAGGAACAAATAAAGAATGAATATTCTATTCCAACCCTTTCCATTTTCTTGATGAAAAATAAAGGCTATCTCAGAGGTGTGTGCCACTCATTAAAAAACGAAAAAAGGCACACACCTACATGGCTTAGAAATAAGGATATTAACAATTTGTCTCCAAGTTTCTTTTAGTTCTCTAGATTCCAAATAATAAAAATATACAGCTGACCTTTGAAAAACACAGGTTTGAATTGCGTGGGTCCACTTACATGCAGGTTTATTTTTTTTATAAATGTAGTACAGTGCTCTAAATGTATTTTCCTTATGATTTTCTTATAACATTTTATTTTCCCTAACTTATTATAAGAATATAGTACATAATACGTATACAAAATATGTGTTAATCAGCTGCTTATGTTATTGGTAAGGCTTCTGGTCAACAGCAGGCTATTAAGTTTAGGGTGGCCCTAAAGTTCTACGCAGATTTTCAACTGTGTGAGAAGTCAGCACTCGTAACTTACATATTATTCAAGGGCCAAATGTACATTCCACTTTTTAAGATTATGTTTTCAAGATATAGTATGTCCTGAAAATGTATACATAAATTAAAAATAAAACAAAATCAAACCTTTAATGCTATTGGATCAAGATTGAAATCCCAAACATCACCAATTGAATCATCCAATGCATCCTCAATTCTTCTCAATTGAGACGTATACTCCTCAAGAAATTTCCCATAATTCTTAAGTTGGACTTCAGCATGAATTTCTGAATTTAAATTTTAAAACAGTATGTAAGAAGTACAATTAACAAATTATAGGACATTTACTTCAAATAATTCCAAAAGTCACAGCAAAGTAGTTACTAAGCTTTTTAAAAGTATTATTTTGCAATGTCTGGACTTCTTGAAAATAAAGTTTCAAATTTAAACAATAATTCAGTTTTAATCCTTTCCAAATAAAATAATTTAAAAAGCTATAGATATTAGCCATATACAACTACAACACACTTAAACTATAACTTTATTTTTAAAAATTTACTTATTTGAGAGACAGAGAGTGAGCAAGAGAGAGAGAGAGAAAGTGCACAAGGAGGGTGAGGGGCAAAGAAAGAAACAGAATCCCCATTGAGCAGGGAGCCCAAGGTGGGGCTCGATCCCAGGACTCTGGGATTATGGCCAGAGCTGAAGGCAGACACCCAACCAACTGAGCCACCTAGATTCCCTGTAAACTAGAACTCTAAAATGCTATAAAAAGGTTATTGTCCCCATATACCCCGTAAGTTAGGGCTTTTAAACAACCTGAATAATGCCTTAGACAATTCAACATCTTGAGTCTTTTTTGCAAAAAGAAAAAAGGAATACCTGACTCAAGTATAAAAATGTATGTTGTCATAGAAGCAAAACTTAATCATCATTCGTAAGTCTCTATGCTGTTGACTAGTGTCTAAAAATACATCTATTGTTTTTAAAACAGTTTTAGACTATTTTATCATAATGAATGTTATTTCTATAATGTCCAAAATTTACCAAGATATTTTAATTATCAAAATAGAGTTGGAAAAGCCAGTAAAGAACACTGAGTACAGAATACAATGCTAATATTTACAGAATCCACAGATTATATAGAGGACTCTAAGGAGTCACTGAAATAAACTGGACAATAAAAGTATGTCTAGTCATTAAAGTTAATAATTGAAAGGAAATATTCTACCATACACATTAAGAGTTCATTATTTATTCCAAAGGCAGCAAATCTGATTCAGTTTCTTTTATTGATCTGAATAACTATTCAACCGTGTTGTCTAAAAAAACTAAAATGTTTCTCTCCTTAAATTAACAATGCAAAGGAACTCTAAGATAAGTATGTCCTAAGGATAAAGACCCAGCTCCCCAATCTCCCTTATTTCGCAATTAATGCTCTGAATCAGCTGGATCCATGCAATCCATTAAGGTTCCTAGCTTTTCATATGAAAAGTGCATTAAGAACACTCAGGAGCTGAAGGTACCAATCTCTCTTATTAAATAGATTAATATCACTAAAGAGACAGATTATCAACTTGTATTAATCTTAGAATTTCACTAATATAATCATTTTGGTCTCTAACTTGTGCTGCATGGAACTTCATCCGGTACGGTTTTTTAACCTCGAACTTCAAAACGAAACTATTTAATTTTATGAAGTAAAAGTTGCTTTTAATTTTTGAGACCTTTCTAGGTGCAATGGAAGCTATAGGGCATCCCTAAAAAACACCACATATCGTAAATAAAAGGCATGGAAGAAGATAAACTGGCATTCTCTTATTATTGCCGTGTGAAGAGCGCCTTTTCGCTATCTTACACGTTGTAAGAATATGCAGGGGGAAGAAAACACTCAAACTTCCAAAAGTTGGTCGGAGGAAAAGTAGAAAAACAGGAAAGCGAAAACAGGAACCCGGACCTCTGCCCATTCTAGAACTGAACGCTCAGCACGGGTGGCGAAAGCCCCGAGAGGCCAGAGGCAGGGCCAGCGCGGTTCCCAGGGCTGTGGGCCTCCCCGGGCGCGCCCCGCCCGGCCCGGCGCTGCGGGCTGCGGGCTGCGGGCTGCGGGCTGCGGGCTGCGGACAGCCGACGCCGCTGCCCCCGGGCACCGCGGCTCCTCCGCACAGCCGCCGCCCCGGACGCCGAGCGCCGCCTCGGCTGGCCTGACCCACCGCCACCGGGACCCCAGTCCCGAAAGTAACGCTCCAGGGCTCCTCCCTCCGCACCGCAAGGGGCTGCAAGTGTCCCGAAGCGGACCGCCGCGCAGCGACCGCGACGCAGAGCCCTCCCGCAGGAGCGCTGCCGGGGCGCACCCACCCGCAGCCCTCGCCCTGCCCTCCCTTACTCTGCGAGCCGTCGTCCACGCGGTCGAACTCCCAGTCTGGGGACAGAGTCTCCACCGCCATCCCCGCGCCGCCTCCCCCGGTCACAGCCCCAACCAGCCCGGCGGACCACGGCGGCCTCACCCCGGCGGCTGTCACGGCACGTGACTTCCGGCCTCGGCCCCGCCCCCGCGCGCGAGGGCAGGCCGGGCTGCGGGCCCCTGTGGGCCGCGGGGGCTGCTGGGAAAGCGAGTCGGCCCGGGTGGCCGGAGGCGGAGTCCTGCGGTGGCGACTGGCGCCTCGCCTCCCTTCAGCGCACGTCTCCAGCCACACGGATGCTTTTCACTTCACTCTGCTGCCTCCAGGTCATTTTTAATAGCTGGGGAGTTGTCCCATCAGTCTAGCCTGAACAGGGCAAACTTGAGGGGGCAGCGGCTTAACAGGAGGCGGTGGTCCCCGAGGGCGCCCGCGCCCGCCCTGTCACTCCCATCGGAGGTCCCGCGGCTGTCCAGCAAGTCCCGTGCCGATTGCTCTTGAGAATAAACCCGCGTGTGAGAGGCCGAGTTACTTTACGAACGCCCTACCTAGTGAGGGGTTTTTCTATTCTGCTGACCCTGCGCCGGGCGATCCTCCCCGTCCTCCTCTGAAAAAGGCCGGGAGGGAAGAAGCCGCGCTTTGTAGACGGGTCCCGAGGGGCTCCTAGCTGTTAACCGGCCCTCCCGCGAACGGGGATCTGTGTTTCCCGGTAAGTCTACATGTATACAGGTATTGGCACAGTAACGGTCATTGCTGCATGGCTTTTAATACACACTAACAGGAAATGGTCTTAATGTCCATCAATAGGGCATAATTCCATAAAGCTTAATACATCCATATTATGAAATACGAGGTAACTGTTTCTTAAAAATCAAATACATTTATAGAGACATAGGAAACTGAAAGAAAGCGGTTGCGGCGGGTGGGGGAGCACCTGCGTGACTTAAATAGTTGGGCAAGTGTCTTCAGCTCAGGGCATGATCCCAGGGTCCTGGGATCAAGCCCCACGTGGGCTCCCTGCTAAATGGGGAGTCTGCTTCTCCCTCTACCTCTACCTCTCCCCTGCTCAAGCTCCCTCTCTCTCTCAAATAAATAAATAAAATCTTAAAAAAGAAGAAGAAAGTGGTTGCGGAATAATGTGTATTTGTGGTTACATATGTACTCATGTAAATGTGTTTGTGCATAGGTGCGTGTAAATGCGGAGAAAGACAACTCAAATCGCACCAAACCGGATATTAGTCACCTGGAAAAGAATATGTGTTGGCGATTAAAAAGTGGATTTTCACCTTTTTTTATGTCCCTTTGTGCATTTTTTAATTATTAACAATGAGATCTTATTGAAGTCCTCCATAATCTTTTTTTTTTAAAGATTTTATTTATTTATTCATGAGAGACACACACAGAGAGGCAGAGACACAGGCAGAGGGAGAAGCAGGCTCCATGCAGGGAGCCTGATGCAGGACTCGATCCTAGGTCTCCAGGATCAGGCCCTGGGCTGAAGGCCGCGCTAAACCGCTGAGTCACCCGGGCTGCCCAGTCCTCCATAATCTTAAAAGGAACCAAAAATAACTAAATTAATCAAAGCCGGTAAAAGGTCTTTAGAAGAGCAGTCCCTGAGACCTATGGATCTACAGTAGGTCAAATATGAGTGCCCACTAGGTGCCAGGCACCATGTTAGATAGACAAACTATTATGGGGGAAAAAAAACAGACAAGAAAGGTGGACCCCACCCTAATGATGCTTGCAGTCTAAGTAGGCATTTCAGAAAGGAAAAAAACAAACTTGAAAATAACAGTAACACAGTGGCTAACAATTAATTACAGTGATTAATACACTTTTTCCCTTTACTTTGTGAGTAAATATGATTGTGAGTTCAACTTACTGTACTCTTCACATTTGTATTAATCACTGTAATTAATCTCCCAGTAGCTCATTGTGATATAGTGAAATTATAGGTAGGAGCAATTTGAGTATGCAAATGCACTATTCTATTAAAGTTAATAAATCAGTGGCAAGAGGCAGTGTCATACTATAATAAGCAGAGTGTCTATAGCCGAATTCTGTAGGTCCAAATCATAGCTCTGTCACTTACTAGCCTTGTGATTTGGGGCCAGATAATTTAACCTCAGCCTCAATTTCCTCAGTTTTAAAATAGGAATGATAGGGACGCCTGGATGGCTCAGTGGTTGAGTGTCTGCCTCCAGCTCAGAGTGTGATCTCAGAGTCCCGGGATTGAGTTCCGCATCGGGCTCCCTGCACGGAGCCTGCTTTTCCTTCTTCTGCCTATGTCTCTGCCTCTCTCTCTCTCTCTGTGTCTCTCGTGAATCAATAAATGAAGTCTTTTTTAAAAAATAATTTAAAAAAATAAAATGGGAATGATAATAGTAAACACATCATGGGATTGTCTTGAGGACTATTATATTTTATACATGTAAGAGGCAACAATGCCAACCACATACAATAGAAGTGTTTGCTATTTGAATCATTGTCACTTAATTTTTTAAAGAAATCTTAGGGATTGCCTGTCTTGATCTTATGTATCTTTAAGTCAAATTCCAAGTCCTAGATTCAAATTTTGTTAGAGAATTAAAAGTTGGATGTGAAATACAAAGCACATTCACTATAAACTGAAATGTGCTTTCTGAAAGTTATTTATGACAGCAGAAGTCCTATATTTTTCAGGCCTAGACTACTGAAGGCAAATGATCATTTTGAGGAATTAAATATCCTTCTTTCTACTTTTCTTCATTCTTAATAATACTGTCTAAAAGTTGAGCTTGGAAATAGAAGGGGAAATTTTTTATATAGATAGCATTGTACTATTTTGAGAACTTCAAAGAACTTATACAGCTGCCCGGAGAACATGCTTGCAGGAGTTCTTGCCTTTAACACTTATATTCACAACTTAAGTATCAGTTTATTCCATACCAAAATACTTTTTATATATTATAGAGCTAAGGTTTTGGTGAATGAACATGTTTTCTAATATACATTTAAAGTATGTTTCCAATAATAGAAATTATGGTAATAGCTCACCAAGACCTTTTACTTAATTCATCACAAAGCCCTATGTGTACCTGTCAAAAAGATTCCTAATGCGTTAATTCATGTATTTCTTTTTTAAAAAATTTTTATTTATGATAGTCACACAGAGAGAGAGAGAGAGGCAGAGACACAGGCAGAGGGAGAAGCAGGCTCCATGCACTGGGAGCCCAACGTGGGATTCAATCCCGGGTCTCCAGGATCGCGCCCTGGGCCAAAGGCAGGCGCCAAACCACTGCACCACCCAGGGATCCCCATGTAGTTCTTTACAAAAGAACCTCCCACCTGGACAATTACTATAAACCTGTGATAGAGCTTCTCTTTCCATTGTCCGCACTGTTCTCCAAGTGAAATTTCTCAAAAGCTATCCGATCAGGTTACCCACTTTAAAATCCTTCAGTGGATTCCTGTTACCCTTGGTTTGAAGTTTTCACTTCATAGAATGGAACACAAGGCCTTTTTCAATCTTCCCGTTGATTACTCTCTAAATTTTCTGACTCTTCTACTCCCTAATCTCCACCCACTTTGCTCTGCTGGGATGCCAAATCATTTGCAGTCTCTCAAACAGGTCCTGCTGACTCCAGTTTATGTAAAGGCCTTCAGATGCTTCCTGGCATGTTATAAATGCAAAATAAGTGCTGCTATTATCTTTACTATCACTCCTGATCCCTGCTTTACTCTCCCCCCACCAAATTGTTCCAAATTTCCACTCCATCTCATTGTCCAGAACTTAATGATATGGCTACCCCTGACCTACAGGAGAGCCTGGGAAAGGCAATCTTTGAATCGAATGGCCATGCATGCAATTGTTTTTTAGGAGTGCCTGGGTGGCTCACTTGGTTGAGTGTCTGACTCTTGGTTTCAGCTCAGATCATAATCTAGAATTATGAGATAAAGTCCCACATTAGCCTCCATGCTGGGCATGGAACCTGCTTAGAATTCTCTCTCTCTCTCTCTCTCTCTCCCCCTCCCCTCCCCCCACTCCTTGCTCTCTCTCGAAAAAAAAAATTTGGTTTTATTAGAGAGAAAGGAATAATGTATCTTGGGAAGCCATTAGTTTCTGATGTAAAAGTTAATGTCTGAACTGAATTTTGATAATATCACCACTCCCTTGTTTAAAAATACTGTCAGTGGCTTACAGGTGTGCTTACAATAAAATATAGCATCTATGGGAAAAGCCTAACCTTTCTTTTTTGCTTATTATGATCTAACCATATTGGCATTTTAGCTCCTCCAACAAACCAAGTTCTTCTCCAAATGAAGTCCTTCACAAATACTATGCCCACTTTATGCCTGGAAAGTTCCACCCTCGTTGGCAATCTACCACTTATCTTTCATATCTCAGATTAAATGTCACTTCCTTAGGACATTCCTGACTACACAATCCTCAGTAGGTACCTTTTGTATTCAGAATATATACCTTTCCTTCATTGCTTTTATGAAAATTTTTACCATTTAATTATTTGGAGTTTACTTGTTTAAGGCCTATTTCTCCCACTAGACTGTAAGTTCTATGAGCATCCAACCCATGTCTCTTTGATACAGTTCATTATATCAGTGCTTGGAACACAGATGATAAATATATTTGTTAAAAGAACAAGCTAACAATCGTTATTATTTCCATTGCTCTGTGATAAATATTCATTTTGCAGGACAAGTATTTCCTTTTAGTTCTTCAGTGGTTGGCATTATTTATTAAAGAAACTATAAGCATAAAAAGTTTAATAAAATATTATATATATGTATTTCTATGTAAGTAATTTTAAAAGCATACCTTAGGAAAATCTTATGATTAACATATTAAAGTAATTGACAAGAATACATCTAGAAATGGACAAGCAGAAAGTAGTCAAGTAAACCTACCTGCAGTTAAAAACTAAGAAAAGTAGACAATATAGAGTAGAAACTTTAAAAGAAATGAAAGACAATAAAATCAGACAGAAAAGCACATGGAAATTACTCAGAATTCTGAATTTACTCAGAATTTGTTTGTAAGAGTTATGAGTTCATGGCTTTCTTCCTGACAGTGTCTCTCACCCCTTTAAGTCAAGCAATGAAACCCGGTCTTACCAGCTCATGGTGGAAGCACACTAAGTTCAGGTTTGTTGGAAGAGAAACTGGAAATTTGGAGGAGCATCCTAAAGCAAGGGGCCCACAAAGGGGATGAAATCCAAAACCTAAGTGTAAACATTGCCCAAATCCCTGGCTAACCACCAAACTATATAGAGGGAGCCTGCTGAAATCACAGTCAAGAGTCCCTAAAAACACCTACACTGGGTGAGAGGGGTGCTTGCTGCCCTTTGATGCATATATTTCCCAACAGATGTGCACCTCAGGTAGGAAAAAGCTGAAGTCCTATGGGTTCAAGATAGCAGAAAATGGAGATGGTTGGGCTAGCAGAGCAGCTTGAAATTTAGAAAGGAAAACTGATAATCAAGGGAACTTACGGAGGTGAACCCCAAAATCCGAGCAAAAACACTGGCCAAACCATTGTCTACATGAATTGAACAGAAATATAAGTTGCTTCCCTCTGCAGGGTTTGAGTCCAAGCAAATTCACTGCTTTCTAAACAAAAACCCCTGGGATACCTGGGTGGTGCAGTGGGTTAAGCTCCTGACTCTTGGTTTCAGCTCAGGTCCTGATCTCAGGGTCATGGGATGGAGCCCTGAGTGAGATTCTTTTTTTTTTTTTTTTAATTTTTATTTATTTATGATAGTCACACAGAGAGAGAGAGAGAGGCAGAGACACACAGGCAGAGGGAGAAGCAGGCTCCATGCACCGGGAGCCCGACGTGGGACTCGATCCCCGGTCCCCAGGATCGCGCCCTGGGCCAAAGGCAGGCGCCAAACCGCTGCGCCACCCAGGGATTCCCCCCCCACCAAGTGAGATTCTGCTCAGCGTGGAATCTGCTGGAGATTCTGTCTCCCTCTCCCTCTGCCCCTCCCACTCATTCTCTCTCTCTCTCAAATAAATAAATAAATCTTTAAAAAATAATAAATAAACAAGTAAATCAAAACTCCAATAGTTTTCTTAAGAATGTAACAGAATCCAGAATGTCTGTGAATTAGCTTTTTTCATCCTTTTTTTGGGGGGGGGTGAACAATAAAATTTAATTAACCAAAATCTGACAGAATAGAAAGAAAAAATAGATATAATTATATAGCTGAAAATTTTATTTATTTTTAAAGATTTTATTATGTGTGTGTGAGAGAGAGAATACAATCAGGAAGGGGCAGAAGGAGAAGGAGAAGCAGGCTTGCTGTGACATGAGGCTCCATCCCAGGATCCTGGGATCATGAACTGAGTCTAAGGCAGAGACTGAATTGACTGAGCCACCCAGCTGCCCCTTTGGTTGGAAATGTTAATACTTCTCTCAGTATTATGATGAATAGAATATAGGAGAATAAAGAATTGAACAATACTCTCAACAAACTTGTCTTAAATGGTACTTATAAACATTCTACACAGCAACAGCAAAATAGACATCTTTTTTCAAGTATACAAGGAATACTCAGCAAGGTAGGCCATATGCTAGCCATAAAAAAAATCTCAGTGCATTTTTTTTAAATTTTTTTATTTATTTATGATAGTCACAGAGAGAGAGAGGCAGAGACACAGGCAGAGGGAGAAGCAGGCTCCATGCACCAGGAGCCCGACGTGGGATTCGATCCTGGGTCTCCAGGATCGCGCCCTGGGCCAAAGGCAGGCGCCAAACCGCTGCGCCACCCAGGGATCCCCTCAGTGCATTTTAATGGACTGAAATGTGATGGTTAGATTCTCTGACTGCAATAGAATTATATGGAAATTAGTAACAGAAGAATCTTAAAATCCCTAGAAAATCCCTAAACTTGAGTACAAATCTCTAGGGCACTGTGTAGAGTGAAGAAAATCTACAAAGTTATATACTATGTGATTTCATTTATTTGGCAATCTTGAAAAGATAAAAACCACGGTGACAGAGAACAGAGCAGAGATTCTCAGGATGGAAATGGGTAGTTGGTTAGCCATGACTGCAAAGAGACAGGGCAGTTCTGGGGTGGGGAATGGAAAGGTTCTGTATCCTAATGTCAGTGTTACTTACATGAGTCTATACATAGGTTAAAACTCATAGAACCGTACAGAAAAAATGAAATCAATTTTACCACATGTTAATTTTAAAACATGTAGTACTGGCATTGACCTTTGTGTGCTTTCGGTTTCAAGATTCAAAAACAAATCTTGGATTCTGGTTCTTTTCTATCTCTTCCGTAATTTTTGCTACACTCTTTAGGTTCCATCTGGCAGCCTTGGTAGCCTCAGGTTCACATCTCAATACCAAAAGTGTTTTTAAAAAAAGGGTACACCTGGGTGGCTCAATCGGTGAAACCTCTGCCTCCAACTCAGGTCATGATCTCAGGGCCTGGGATCAAACCCTGCATTGAGCTCCCTGCTCAACTGGGGGTCTGCTTCTCCCTCCTCCCTGCTCATTCTCTCTCTCTCTTTGTCTCTCTCTCTTTCTCCTCTTAAATAGATAAATAAAAATCTTTTTTAAAAAAAGGAGGGGGTACACTTAACATAGCTCAAACAGAAATCCGAGAATTAGGTCTTGCTGGCCTTCCTTAGCCTTACTAGGATCTTGTGCACAATTTGAACCAATCATTGGGTGGATTAAAAAAAAATCATCCTTTCTGAATCTTTATACTTTATGGCTCTCTTATAAGAATTTTGTTTTTTAAACAATCTGACAATCTTTGTCTTTTAATTAAAGTGTTCAGTCCATTTTCATTTACTGCAATTATTTAGGCTTAAATCTAACATTTTACTAATTTCCTTCTATTTATTCCCAGTTATTCTGTGTTTCTTTCTCTCACCTTTCTTGCCTACTTTTCAATAGATTAAAAAAAAATCATTCTACATATTACCTTGATAATTTTACATTTTGTTAACTTGGTAGTTATATATTATCACTACACATAGTTATTGGGGTTTTCTATATATAATATAATTTCATCTGCAAATAGTGAGTTTTATTTCTTCCTTACCAGTTTGGATGACTTTTATTTTTTCTTCTTCTCTGATTACTGTACATTGGACTTCCAGCAGTATGTTGAATGAAAGTGAGCAAAAGTGATGAGAATGGACATCCTTGTCCTATTACTTATCTTAGAGGAAAAGCTTACAATTTTTCATCATTGAGTATAATGTTAGCTGTGGACTTTTTCACATATGGCCTTTATTTTTTTTATTTTATTTTTTATTTATGATAGGCACACAGTGAGAGAGAGAGAAGCAGAGACACAGGCAGAGGGAGAAGCAGGCTCCATGCACCGAGAGCCTGATGTGGGATTCGATCCTGGGTCTCCAAGATCACGCCCTGGGCCAAAGGCAGGCGCTAAACTGCTGCGCCACCCAGGGATCCTGGCCTTTATTATATTGAGGTATATTCCCTCTAAACCCGTGTTGCTTAAAGTTTTTATCATGTATGGGTGCTGTATTTTTCAAATGCTTTGTATCTATTGAGATGATCATACGGTTTTTATCCTTCCCCCCCCGTTAATGTGATGTATCACATTAATTGATTTGCAAATATTGAACCATCCTTGAGTCCCTCGAATAAATCCCACTTAATTATGGTGAATAATTTTGTTTTAACATAGCATTGAATTTGGTTTGCTAATATTTTGTTGATAATTTTTGGATCTATGATCCTCAGGGATATTGGCCTATAATTTCCTTTTTTGTCATGTCTTTGTATTGTTTGGATACCAGGGTAATGCTGGGCTCATAGAATGAATTTGGAAATTTTCCTTCTTCAGATTCTCTCAAATTTTTGTTTGAGAGACATAAAAATGACTTTATTTCATCTTCATTTTTGCTGAGTATAGAAGTCTAGGTTGACAGGGCTTTTCTCTTTGTCAAACTAATTGCCTTTGATCTAACCACTGGTTATTAAGAGATCTATATCTTTAACTCTTACAAAAGAAAATTTTAGACATCATTAATATTCCACTGTATGTGGGTAGACATAAACTCTACATTTCCTGAGGTTGGGAGCTAGGGGATTTAACTATGGAGCCCCAATTCAGAAAAAAACCACACTCCTTTCCCACCTCTCCCAGTATACACAGTTTACAAGTAAAATTATAATTAGTATTTGGAAGTTTAAAAGAAGCCAGAAATCACAAAATGCAGTCAGGGAAATGGGTTGAATTGACAAAGGGCAATTCCCAGAGCAAAACAATGTTTGCTGAATTCTCCAACCTTTAAGGATTTTTTTCCTCTCTCCTTCTTAAACACATTCATTCATTCATTTATTCATTCTGTCTTTCAACAAGTACTTTTTGAAATCTGCTTAGTGTTAGATATTGTAAATCCCGATAAATCAGACATAGATTTAGCCTGCAAGGAGCTTCCAGTGGAGCAGAGGAAAGATACACAAACACCAATAACAGAATGAGATGTCAGAAGAGACACTTGGACAAAAATCTTTCCCAATTCAGAGGAGCGAAGGATTACTTTGGGGGAATAAGGGAGTTAAGGGAGGAAAGAATCAGGAAAAATACCTTCAGGAGGCAGCATTTGACCTGTACCTCTATTTTTTTTTTTAAGATTTTATTTATTTATTCATGAGAGGGACCAGGAGAGAAAGAGACAGAGGCAGAGGGAGAAGCAGGCTCCATGCAGGGAGCCCGATTTGGGACCCAATCCCAGGACCCTGGAATCACACCCTGAGCCGAAGGCAGGCGTCCCATGAGCTGTACCTTTAACAAAAGAAGGAATTTGGACATGCCCGGATGGTGACAAGTGACAGATGATAAGCTTTTCTGGGAAGCATTGTCTCGGAAAGAAAGAATCAGCAGGTACTAGAGAGGCTAAATTACACAAAGGAGCAGCAAGAAAATAAGAGAAAATCCCAAACCACAGATGGCCTTGAATGCCAGGCTAAGGAGTTCTGTTTGGAACAGGTGGTTAGGTAGAGCATATCTGAGCATTCCTTCTAGAGAGATGAGAGAGAAGTGTGGGTATCTACTTGACTATCATCTGTTGGGGTCTAGCTCTGTGCCAGGCCCTTTGCCACGTGCTTTATACACGCTCTCTCTTTAAATCCTCGTATCAGTTTACAAGACGGGTATCAGGATCCTACACAGCCAGGTGTCTCCACCTCTTGCCTTTCCTATCTTTGCCTCCTCAGGACAGTGTTATGGCCATGACTTGAAATGTCAGATGGGCCATTTATAAAGCAAATCCCTGTCTACCTCACAGGGTCTGAGTAACCCGTAGAAGATCCCGCAGCGGGAAAGCAAGTACCGGGCCGAGACTGGCAGCCGGCCCCGCCCGCTGGGTATCCGCGTGGCACCCCAGCCGGGGCCCCGCCCGGTCGCAGGGGATTGGCCCCCGAGCCCCGCCAGCTGAGGGAGCGGGGCGGGGCGGGGCGGGGCGGGCCGAGGGGGCGGGTCCCGGGACTAGCGGTCCCCGCGAGCCGCGAGCGCGGCGGCCCCGGCGCTGGGAGGTGGCAGGCCGCGCCCCGGCTGAGCCTCCGCTGCGGTGCGGTGCGGCCCGGCCGCGCGTCCCTTCCGGCATGCTGTGGCGCGGCAGCCAGGCGCTCCGGCGCTTCTCCACCGGCCAGGTGAGTCTGGCCTGGGCGGGCGTCCTTGGCTCTCACCCGGGACAGTGTTCCAGACCCTGGGGCGGGAGAGCCGGGCGGCGCAGCTACTGGGTGGGCAGCGATACTGGACTTCGCTGAAAGCCAGGGCAGCATTTTTAAAACTGAAAGACTGCAGAGAAGGATCCGGAGAGAGCCTCGGGTATGTCAGGCATTGTCTTGTCCTAGGACGGGTCTGGGGATGCGGCTTTTGAACATCCACCCCTCTGGCTGGGATTGACAGGGTGGGAACAGTCGCTTGGCAAGGGGGGCAGAGCCAGCTAGCTTCCTTTCCTTTTTGCATTTCCGTCATGAACTCCTTGGTCATGAGATGGAGCCGGAGTACAGGACCGAGACCATCTCTGGCGGAGAGTAGTATTCAAGGCAGCGAGGGCCTCCTGGGCAGCCCCGGAGGTCTGAGCGCTCCCGGCTGGCATTCAGGGCGCCTTCAGTAATGGCCCTCGGCGCTGGTGGCTGCAAGCGAGCCCATTCTTCCTGAGCTGCAGGCGGGGGGCAGGAGTGCTAGGATTCCCAGGCGCTGCAGAAGCAACCACCCTGGAACATTGTTAATCGTAGCGCAAGAACCGAGCTGTGGCGGCGGCCCGCGCCTTGGAATTGCGTCAGCTCCTCCAGAAATGGAAAAGAGAGCGGACACGTTGCATGTGGCCCCGGGAGAGATGCCTCCCTGCATCTAGGCAGATTCAAAGCTGTTTAGGGGAAAAACAAAAACAAAAACAATTCATCTCATGTACATTATCTCTTTTATAGGAAGTGAATGCATCCCGGGCTGTGAAGGAATTTGCTTTTCCATTCTTCTTCTTTGCAAAAGCCTTATGTTCATATATCCAGATGTAAAAAACTTGAAAGCAGAGAAAAGTGTTGAATAGCACCAAAGAGAAACCGATCAGTGCATAGGTGGAAAAGCTTTTGTTTCCCAGACAACCCCAAATAATGAGGACTCTCTTTACCCCCATCCAATCCTAGTTATTTGGGGAGGATTCACCTTTTAAAAATAAATAAATAAGGAAAAGAGACCTGTTCTTGAAGAGCTTTTGCTTGCTCTAGACTCCTCCTCCTTAGCTTTCTCTCCCTACGTGGCACCTGGGAATCTGGGTAGGATGGTAGAGAGAGCAAGGGCTTGTGCTTGCCTGTTTTATCAGTCTCCTCTGACAACACCTTTCATTGAAATTGTCTTTTTTGGAAAGCAGAAGGGAGTCTTAAAGAATGCAAAGATTACAGTAGTGAGACTTACATAAGATTTCAGTAATGAAAGTTGAACATTCCAGGTGGCAAATGACAGAGACAAAAACATGCATGTGGGGAAGCACCAAGCATGGTCGGGGTCAGGGGTCAGGGGTCAGGGATCTGAGTCTGACTGTACCCAGGAGTACATGTGGAAGAGCTGTGACATTTGGCTGGGAAGAAGACAGGTTTTTCCATGGCCAAAAGGAAGACAGGGAAGACAAGTGGAATGTTTGGGATATTTTACTCCATAGAAAATGAGGATCCATCCTTTGGACAATGTTCTATAAGAATTGTTCAAAATCCAACATGGCTGGTGGGAGCATAAAATGGTATAGCCACTTTGGAAAACTGGCCATTTTTTATAAAGTTAAACATATAGCTATGATATGACCCAGCAATTGCATTCCTAGGTAATTACCCAAATACCTATTTATGAATGTTTACAGAGGCTTTATTCATTTATCAGCAAAAACAGCAAACAAATTGTCCTTCATCTGGTGACAGGATCAACAGTGGATAAATCCATCCATACAAGGGAATCCTACTCAGGAACAAAAGGGGAATGAACACTAATATGCACAACCGCATATGGATGAAACTCAAATACAGATGCTGAGTGTAAAACACAGACTCAAAGGGCTATGTATTATGTGATTCTAATTATAGCACATTTTGGAAAGAGTAAAACTATAATGATGATCTGTAGTCATCAGGGGCTGGAGATAGAGGAAGAATTGACTACAAGAGACTGTCTCTCAAAGGACACAAAGAAATTCTCAGGGATGATGAATTGTTCTTTATGTTGATTGTAGCAGTGGTAGGGTAACTCCGTGCCTGTCAAACTTATAGAACTATATATGCTGAAAGGGTGTATTTTACTGCATATAAATTATACCTTCATCTTTATTTTTTAAAGATTTTATTTATTTAATCATGAAAGACAGAGAGAGAGTGAAAGAGAGAGGCAGAGACACAGGCAGTGAGAGAAGCAGGCTCCACTTAGGGAGCCTGATGTGGGACTCGATCTCAGGACTCCAGAATCACGCCCCTGGGCTGAAGGCAGGCGTTCAACCGCTGAGCCACCCAGGCGTCCCTACCTTCATCTTTAAAAAGGAAAAAAAAAAAAAAATCACACAGTGCTTCTGAGTTTGGTATTAAAGCAGAATGAAAAAAAAAGAAAAAACTTCTTAGGACCTAGCAAAATCCAATGGGAAAACTAGTTTATAACACTTCCTGATAGCAATTTTTCCATTCCCTGTCTTAAAGAAATGGACTTAGAAATATTTAACGATGACTTAATGATATGGCTGGATCTTTTTAATTGCTGCAACTATAGATAGGAATAAAACCCTTTGTCTGTTAGTTATTATTATGCACCTCCAGTATCCTGCCTGGTTCATTGCATCTTATTTCTCCCCATGGCAGGGGGTTATTTGGTCTTCATATTTATTTGGCACTCTGTTATTTGGCTTCCTCTGCCAGTGTCTGGGACAAGTCAGGTTGCTGGTTCTGAGTTCATAGCCTGGTTCCAGAACTTGAGGTTACCTTCTGATCCAGTTCAAGAGTTTGGGCCCTTCCTTGCTTCTTGGAGCCAAGTACTGGCTTTATACCCTAACTCTAGAAAACAGGTCCTTGTTTCTGAATTACCTGACCCCCTGCTATGGTGTCTAGTTTGTTTTTAGGACCTTCAAATTCAACTTCAAACCATACTTACTTGTGTATTATGTCCTGAGCATTTGTTCTAAATCCTGAGGATATGATTAATAAATAATAATAATAATAAATAGCATTGATACAGCACTTAGTATGCACCAGACACTGATGGAAATGCTTCACACATATGCTCACTTAATCTCCTTAACGTTTCAGTGAGATAGGAACTATTATTATGCCCATTGTACAGATAAAGTAACTGAGACCCAGAGAAGTTAAATAACTTTTTTAGAGTATCACAGCCAGAAAGGATAAAACAGTAAACAAGAAACAAACAGTCCCTGCTTTCAAAAAAGCCCAGATTGATGGGACAAATGATTTAACTTGTAGTTAAGGATAATAATAGACAATATACCAAAAAGGAAATACAAATGGTCAATAAAGCTGAGTGAAGTAAGTCAATCGGAGAAGGACAAACATTATATGTTCTCATTCATTTGGGGAATATAAATAATAGTGAAAGGGAATATAAGGGAAGGGAGAAGAAATGTGTGGGAAATATCAGAAAGGGAGACAGAACGTAAAGACTGCTAACTCTGGGAAACAAACTAGGGGTGGTGGAAGGGGAGGACGGCGGGGGGTGGGAGTGAATGGGTGACGGGCACTGGGGGTTATTCTGTATGTTGGTAAATTGAACACCAAAAAAAAATAAATTAAAAAAAACAAAAACAAAAAACACAAATGGTCAATAAAATATTAAAAGACACTCAATCAAACTAATAATCAGGGAAATGCAAGTTAGAACAAGATATAATATTTCACTCTTCACTGAGCATGGAGTTCCATATGGGGCTCAATGCCATGACCCTAAGATCATGACCTGAGCCGAAATCTAGAGTTGGACACCTAACCAACTGTGCCCATCAGGAGAGCCTAACATTTAAGTTTTAAAAATGATTGTGCAATTTCACTTATAGATACTGACAAAAGCACTTCCACCTTGGCACAAGAAGCATGTACAAGAATCCACTGCCATGGTACTTTTAATAATGATAAATTGAAAGCCAAACTTTTCCTCAATAGGGAAATGAACAAATAAACTGAGACATAGCTACACTATGGAATGCTGTGCACCAATTTTTTTTCTAAAGATTTTATTTATTTATTCATGAGAGACGCAGAGACATAGCCAGAGGGAGAAGAGAAGCAGGTTCCTCACAAGGAGCCTGATGTGGGACTCGATCCCTGGACCGGGATCACCAAAGGCAGATGCTCAACCGCTGAGCCACCCGGGCATTCCTGTGCACCAATTTTAAAGTATAAGTTATATGTACTAACAAAAGAAGTTATGGAACCTTACATATAATATGATTTAATTTGCATTACTTTTAAAAACAAAAAATATTTTTATTATTATAAAATGTGTTTATTTCCATATAGGTAAATGCCTAAAAAAGGTCTGTAGGCTGCACAGCAAACCATGCAATGATTATTTCTTCGGTAGAGAAGGAGAAGAAATTGGGATTTGGAGTGGTGGTCAAAACGGACTCCAGTCTTATCTGTGGTTGTTTCATTTTTAACAAGGAGAATATATAGATATATATATAATGTATAATTTAATATAATGTATAATTTAAAATTAATTTAAAAATTCTGGGATGCCTGGGTGGCTCAAGTGGTTGAGCATCTGAGTTCTAGGATCGAGTCCCACATCGGGCTCCATGCATGGAGCCTACTTCTTCCTCTGCCTATGTCTCTGCCTCTCCCTCTCTGTGTGTCTCAAATAAATAAATAAAATCTTTTTAAAAAATAAAAATAAATAAAATTAATTTAGAAATTCTATGCAATGAGAATATATTACAGGTAAATGCTATGCACTGAAGTCCTGCCCTTCTGGCAGAGACTGGAGTCCATCCCTGGATCTAGTCCTCTGGAATCTCCCTACCTTTACTCAATTTTTGACATGTTCTTTGGTCACCAGCTGCACTCAATCTTTAGGTGCAAACCATCCCCCTCCGACCTCACCTGCTAGTAGATCCTGTGTTGACATTGTTATTTTTTTTTTTAAGATTTTATTTATTAGAGACAGAGAGAGAGAGAGAGAGAGAGAGAGAGAGAGAGGCAGAGTCACAGGCAGAGGGAGAAGCAGGCTCCATGCAGGGAGCCCGACGTGGGACTCAATCCCTGGTCTCCAGGATCACGCCCTGGGCTGAAGGTGGCGCCAAACCGCTAAGCCACCAGGGCTGCCCAACATCATTATTTTAAAAATCTGTTATACTTTTTATGATTAAAAGAATGTTGGCCAGATATCCAAGGAAGTCTCCATTAATACATTCTTTATGTGATTATGCAATAGGAAAATCAAGTTGCACAGGTTTGTCATTTATGGTGGTGTCATGAATTTTGTTTGAATGATACACAGATTTACAACTATGCAACATGTAATTTGTTGCCTTTAACTATTAGTCTGAGGGTTTATTACAATAGGTAATGGGCTTTTACACTATTGCAAGCTGCATCCTGTGAATATATTGAAGGTGGATTATTAGGTCAGCTTTTATTTTCACTATCTGCTCAATTCTCAAACACAAGAGGGGTGCCCACCTGTAGTTAATTCACACCTTGCCTGTGTGTCAACATAGAAATAAGACAGTATCACTCTTCTGCTTATTCAGTAGATCTCATTGTCTTTACAATAAGGTCCAAATTATTTGACATAGACAAGGCTCTCCCTAATAGGCCTTTAGACTGCTTGAGTGTCACTTGTTGTCAGTCTGCAATTTCCAATATTGAACCCACTTTGCCCATTCATTTCTTCGTACATGCTGCTCCCTCTGCCTGAAACTTCCCAAGGACCACCCGCAATCCCTGCCCTTCTCATGGCCAACCCCCAAGATAGGTGCTCTAAAATTCAGTTTCGGAGTTCTCCTCTGGGGAAGTCTACCAGGCCTTCACACACACACTATGCCCTCCTGTCCTCATGCTATGAGATCAATGTATGTCTTTACTGCGTGTCTTCTGTGCTGACTGGTAAACTCCTGAGGACCAGGACCAGTGTTCTTTATGCTTTGATTGTAGAGATCCCAAAGAAAAACACCCACAGAAACAAAACAGGTGAAACAAATGAAGGATTTGAGCCAGATGGAGTGCTGTAGGAATGGTGGCAGCTGCTGCTCAGCTCTAGCTGACTGTCACTACAAGGAAATACAGAGCACGGTTGACAAACCTGCTTTGCCAAAAGAAGTCAGAAATTCTGCCCGCTGATATGAAACCTCCTGAAAATATTATCACAGTCCTTTGACAAATGCTCCATGGTCCAAATAAAACATTCTTGCTGGGCAACTGATTTGCAATCCCTCTGGGTAACTTCTGTGCCCAGAGCCTGGTGAATACCCAAAGCATGCTCGCTGAGTACATCTTGCACACTGGCAGGTATGATTGGGGCACCATGTGCCAAATGCTATGAATCTTAAAGACATATGATAAGTAGTTAATAAATTTTTCAAAGTTAATGAACAGGGCTCAATGCAGTGCTGGGCTTATGGCACATTTCCAGTAGGAAAGATCCATCATCAGCATTTTTTATTTACACAGGTATTGCTTATGGTATTATTATTAATAGTAATAGTGATTAACATCTGTTAAGCATTCACTATTGCTACATGCTGCACTAATACATTTCATGCTTTATCCTGATAAATTCTTATAACAACCTTGTGAAATACATACTATTATTATTCGGATTTCAATTGATGAGACCCAGTTCAAAATCATAGGGCCTGTGTTATGGGAAAACAATGGACACAAATAACCAGTTAGAATCTGAGGGCTGCCACTTAGTAGCTGTTTGACTCCAGGATGCATCTTATCTTCTCTGTGTTTTAATTTCTTCATTTTTAAAGTGGCTTAGTAATGCCTGTCTCCAGGAGTTGTTGGGCAATCAAAATGAGGTAATGTATATGAAATGCCTGGCACTTCCTAGCTTCTCGTTAAAATGTTTGCTATTATTTCCAGCCATTCTTCCTGACCCAAACTCTCCAGGGCAGAATCTTTTTGTGTAGCAAGCAGGCACGTGTTCTCCATACAGCAGACATTCTCTGACTTCAGAGTGTCTCTGAGTCAATGAGAAGCTTGTTAAAATGCAGCTTCGTAGGCCTGGGAATCCGACTCAGCAGATCAGGGCTGGGGCCCAGGAACTCACACATTTGACATATGCTCCCTGTTGATTCTGCCAACACAACAGTCAGTCCTCAGATCAGAGTTGGAGATATATAAAATTGAGGTAGAATATCCCAGTCTGGTTTTTTTTTTTTTTTTTTGATTTATGCTAACTCGTTATAAACACACATAATCATAAAATCCAAACAGGTCTCAGTGTTATAAACTCACCTTTATAGCTTCAGCTTTAACATTAAGCTCAGAAACTGTTTCAGTAATGTAGTATTTTCAAAGATACTGACATTTGTTTAAATACTGTCTTTCTAAGGGAGTGTTGAATCTGGAATTGAAATCCAAATGACATTACATTTGAGTCAGTTCAACCTCTTGGCTCTTTTGTGTTCTAAGAGTAGTATTTTAGAGGTCTGAAAATATCTGCTGTTGGTAGTGATGTGAGGTAAAGCCAAATTTTTGAGATAGCCAACATGTTGGTTCTATTTCAAGGAACAGCACTAATGATAGGATTTGGAGATAGAATATTTACAGAACATTTTGATGTTTTTGATAAAAATAAATGAAATAACCATGTATTATCTGTAGGCAGAACAACAGATTGGGCTGTTGTTACAGAGTTAATCTGTTTGCTTGAAAATATTTGTTAGATGTTGAAGCTATAGGCTCTCTTGGGATAGAAACTTTGGCTGGCCCTGGAAATGAATTTTTAAACTAAAATCCTAATTGTTTAATTATCAGCTCAACTATAGGGAACATGTGAACCCATATGCTTTCAAGTTCATGCCTGAAAAGGGGTGCTGTCTATGCTCTTAATAAACTGGTCAATAAGGGGAAATTGTTTCCCCATAATCCAATTTTCACAGTGAAGCTTGACTAATTTAGAATGACTTACTAAACTAAAGAATCCCATTTAGAATGAAGGAAAAAAAATTTCTAAATCCAAATTCTGTGGAGCCATGCTCTACTAGGGAGGAATGTGCATGACCCTCTGGTGACTGTCCCTACGCCCACAGTCCTGCATCTAGCCTGCTCCACCTGTGGCTTTTCATTATGGTCTTAACAATCATCATTATCTTTGTGAAAAGGTTCCCTTTGGGGAGAATTTACAGGAGGCATGATTTCTTAAAGAGAGTTAAGACTACAACCCCTTAGTGCTACTCTTAGCTATTTAGTATCTTATTTCTTGATAATCAATGTACTTTCATACATCAGTATTCATCTTCGAAAAGGAAAAAAAAAAGAAGGGCGGTGGTGGTAACTCATTTTGATTATTTTATTCTTAAGTACATTTGTTTGCTTTAGAGCCGGACAGACCTAGATTCAAATTCCACCTCTCCTCCTTTATGCCAGTATGACCTTGGAGATATAGTTGACATTTCTAAGCCTTGGTTTCTTCATTCATAAAATAGTGTATAATGGGAGATAACAAAACATGATACTTGCAGTGATTAAATTAATTGAAATGAAATGATGTGCAGGCCTTAGGCCTTAATTCTTTGTCTAAAATCTATAGGACAAAATATGTTTTGGGGTTCAGAATTATCCACATTTTAGAAAGATTAGCATAGTACATAGATAGTACAATACACACAATTCACAGCAGGGCCTGTAACCAAATACACTGATTTTTCTGTAACAAAATATATAAATATTCATATAGTCCTTAAAAATACTATAAGTAAAGACTATAAACAGCAGTACATCAGTCCGGGTCAAGTTTGAAGCCAATGAATTTGCACAAACTTACAAGAAACCTATAAGGACTATAAAGAACAGTCCATTAGAGCAACCCTGGTTTTGAGGCCAAATGAATTTGGGCCACTTACCAAGGATTTTGGAATTCTGAACTATATGAAGAAACACAGAACTGTGTCTGGGATATAGCAAAACCTTTCAGACATTACTGAAGCTTTTCTTTAAACAATACTTTGTGTCAGACACTGCACTAAGATTATTGCCTATTAAGTCCTCTACTTCAATAAAAATTGTGTGACGTTGATGTTACTGTTCCCATTTTACAGATGAGGGGGAGAAAAAAGGCAACAGAAGTTAGTCATTTGCTTAAGGCCACACGACTAAACAGGAGTGGGACTAGATGTTAATCTCAGATAGTTTAGCACTATCTGAGCTTGTGACCTCTGTGTTATATACCACATGTTAGCTCTTGGCCTCTTTTGGAAGTTAAGAGATGAGTCCAGCTTTTTTCTCTATATTGCAGGGCCATAAAAGCATCATCATGTTGAAGTGGATCTTGTTCAGAGTTAAACTCCTTTTAGCCGTGAAACTTACACTTACCTACTTGTTAACATCGGGCTTCATTTCACCAAGTAGTTGGAATAGCTTATAAAATATATGCAATCCCAGTGATTATGATACTAATCAGGGGAATTAGAGCAAAGGGGAAAATAGGAATTCTTCAGTGTGAAATTATTTTCATTACTGCCTGTGTATAAGGTAGCCTGGATCCAGTGTATGTCAATAAAAAGTTTATTTTGTAGCTCTCTGAGATTTTGTTGTCCTCAAGTTGTCTCATGATTGAAAAAAAAAGCATTTATCATCCATATATTTGCAATCCATGCCAACATCTGTCATCGTTGAACTGTTTCACAGGCTTATTTCAAAAACAAGCTGAAGTTGGCACTTATTGGTCAGAGCCTCTTTGGCCAGGAAGTCTACAGTCACCTCTGCAAAGAGGGCCACCGAGTTGTGGGTGTGTTCACGGTTCCAGACAAGGATGGAAAAGCCGACCCGCTGGGTGAGTGTATCTTGGAACTACAGAATTGAGTACTGCACTGACCCAGCTGGCAGAGGCCCCAGCTCAGACCCCTTATCCCTCATTAGCATTTCTACACTTCTAATTTATTTGCCACAGGCCCCAAAGACCCAGACTACCGGCCTCCCCTCTGGTCCTGCAGTTTTCACTCTACCTATTGAAAGCCTTCTCAAGCTAAGTCTATTTGCACGATAGATATAGAATCAAAAATTCTCCTTTCTTCATGGGCCCCAAGACAAACGTGCAGGCCCCTAGTATATTAAGAGTTTCTCCACTTACCTCCAAGGTAATTACTAGATTGATCCATCAGAAGAATTTTCAGGCATATGTTTTTTCTGAACTATGCTTGTGACTTTCCAAAGGTGTTATGGAACATCTAGAAGGGAGGGTCACATCCAATAACAGAAATTGATGTGGAGTCATAAAGAATGCATTTATGTCAGAACAAATTATGGCTGTGGCTGTTTGGCTGTTAAGGTAAGGTAAAGAGGATAGCCATCCTCAAAGCAAACCGGCAATGGGATTCTGATTTGCAAGCTACACAGCTGGCCTTGAACAAAACAGGAGTTAGAAGTACAGACCCCCTACACAGTCAAAAATCCATGTATAACTTTTGACTCCCCAAAAACTTAACTACTAATAGCTACTGTTGACAGAAGGAAGTCTTACTGATATGTAAGTAACTTCAGTAACTGATGGTACTGATAACATAAGCAGTTTATTACTGCATATTGTGTATATGTATTTACACTATATTCTTATAATTAAGTTAGAGAAAAGAAAATGTTATTTTAAAAAGTCATAAGGAAGGGAAAATACATTTATAGTACTATATTTATCAGGAAAAATTCACATATAAGTGGACCAACACCATTTCAACCTGTTAACAGTATATGTTTTGAAGTCATGGAATTAATTCTGATTCTGCCACTTGCTGCCTGATGATGGGCAAGTTACTAAAACTCACTAAGCTTAGTTCAACAGTACCCATCTTACAAGGATTAAATGAAATAATGTATATAATGTGCTCAGCTCTGTGCCTAATTCATGGAAAGGGGTCAAAAAACAGTGGCTAACTATCTTATTGTCAGAATAGTCAACTAGGGCAGCTGAAAATAGCCCTGGGGCAGCCACAAATCAATATGAAGGAAGACACCTAGATGCTGCATGCTTCTCTCAGTGGCGTAGATTTTTAAAATCAAGACTTCTAGATTTCTCATCCCATTTTTTTCTTTCCTAGTCTAATCCTGCACAATTTTCTCCCAATTTCACTTTTTTTTTTACCACCATTTACTCATTTTCCTGTCATCTGAAAATGAGTTGTTTACAGTTTTTTGAACATTTTATGAACGTTCACATTCTGTGAACATTATTTTACTGGTCTCTCCCATTCTTCCAAGCAAATTGATCAAGGCATCGGTTTGATGGCCAGATTCCTTTAATACTCACTTAGGATTTGGAATTTAGGCTTTCTGGTTGAGGCATCATCACATCCAAAGTCAATGAAGTTTGATGATCCAGTGGGACAGAAAGGAAAGGGAGCTCAAAAATACAGATAAAAAGCCTCACTTAAAGCTTTTAAAGATTGCCTAAAATTGCCTACTTTGTGTTGTTGGTAGAAAATAAATGTATGTACTTAATATATACAAGATATGTAGTTAGTCAAAGTGATATCTTATTATGGAACAAAAAATGAGCTACTGCTGTCTGCACTTGGGAGGACCATTCCTTTTCTACACAGAGGTAGATGGAGCCATTCCTTGGAGAAGGGACATTTTCCAAGGGAAGGAATCTTGGATCTTCTCCAGTATGGCAAAACCCTCATGAGAAGCATATATTCCCCATTCTTGGCTTCTCTCTCCCACTGACTTATCTGATTGGTGAATTTGGGAGAAGGTATTAGATAAGCCAAGCTCAGCTCAAAAACTTTCTCTCTTTATCTTTCGAGATCTACCTGGTTGGTGGGGAGAATGTGTTCCAATCTACAGTTTGCCTTATGTTAAAAGAGACTTCCCTTCAGGAAATAGACATGGGAAGGGACTCGTGGTTTTCCACCTGTGCCAGAAGCTATGTCTAATCTGAGTGGTCATGTACCAGCACTTGGCTCCAAATCTAAAAAACAAATAAATAGCTATATCAATAATAAAAGTATAAATTTTTATCTATAAAAGAAAAAGTTTCTGTTAAAATTTTAAAATGTTATCTAGCCACAAACTTTTGAGCTTAAATATATTATGCTTCAAATATACAGATAAAAATCACATTAGGAAAATGGATGAATTGTGATAAAATTGTAACAGGTCAAATTCTCGTCATAATCAAAATTGTTCTTCACCATGTTTTATTTGTAAATATGTCATGAAGCTGTAAAACTCTAATGTGTGAATTCATAGTCATATAAACTTATGGCCAGATTTTTTCTAATGAAAATAACTTTCTTTTTCATGCTCAGCTCTAGCTGCAGAGAAAGATGGGACACCTGTGTTCAAGTTCCCCAGATGGAGAGTCAAGGGCAAGACCATAAAGGAGGTGGCGGAGGCCTACAAATCTGTGGGTGCTGAGCTAAACGTGCTTCCTTTCTGCACACAGTTTATCCCTATGGATGTAATTGACAGCCCAAAGCACGGTTCCATCATATATCACCCTTCCATCCTCCCCCGGCACAGAGGAGCCTCTGCTATCAACTGGTAGGAATTTTTTTTAATTACAGAAATGATGGGCCTATTTCCATTGCCTGTAATCTGTTCTTTTATCTAGGGGATCAAGAAAATAGGTATGCTTGAGCCTGATTGATTGCTACTCTTGCATGAACTCCCCTAAGACTTAGCAGTTCTGCATAGGCTAGACAGTGTTTTCAATGAGTCCTGGCTCCACTGGATACATCTAAGTAATTGAGCAAACAAAGGTTTTATAGTCAGAGAAATTTGGTTCATGCTAGATTTCTTGATCACAGGACTTCTGAGAACCCTTTAAATGTACTTTAGTGAGAGCATCAAAACTTCCAAGAGGGGGGATCCCTGAGTGGCGCAGCGGTTTAGCGCCTGCCTTTGGCCCAGGGCACGATCCTGGAGACCCAGGATCAAATCCCACATCAGGCTCCCGGAGCATGGAGCCTGTTTCTCCCTCTGCCTATGTCTCTGCCTCTCTCTCTCTCTCTCTCTCTCTGTGACTATCATAAATAAATTTAAAAAATTAAAAAAAAAACTTCCAAGAGGGAATCTGAGTACACAATGTTCCCAAACTTATTTGACCATAGAAATTTTTTGTATAGAGCATCTCAAGTACATTTCAAGAAATGCTGAATTACCTGAAATTTTCTTCTTTGTTCTGTCTTCTTCTATCCAGCTTTAAGCTTCTTGAGAGAAGGGACTATGGTCTAACATTTTTATTGCTGTAGGTATACCACAGGTACTAAATATCATAGGTACACTTTTCCACATTCTCTCCTTTCCCTGTACATCTCCCTGATATCTCTCAATGTCAAGTTATTAAATAGGCAGGAAACTACACTTAGTTTAAATGTGATAAATGACATTTCATTGTATTTGGCATGAATCAATTTCTTTTTGCTCTTATAAATGGTACTGTGTGGTTATCTTTGCACTTAAACTTGTATTTTTTTCTCATTTCACATTGTTTCCACATGTAGAATCATTGGATCAAAGTATATGAATGTTTTCAAGCCTTTTGATAGCATAATGCCAATTAATTCCTCAATATTTCTGAAAAGAGTGATTGATTTATTACTGACTTAGGTCTTGCTTGATTAGTAGCTCCAAGGTTTAAAAATTATTTAAGTCATGAACATGGATGATATGTTACTTCATATTCTTTTGATATTAGCCTATCCTCTCATATCTTTTATATGTATTTATCCACATATTCAGCTTATTGTTTATATTATAAGCTCTTATGGGCCAGTATTTTCTCTTAGGCTAAGCTTTTTCCCCCCAGTATTTTATTTTTTTGTTTGTTTGTTTGAGAGAAAGTGAGAGAGTGAGAGAATGCATGTGTGTGCATACCCATGAGGGTAGGGGTGGGATGGGGCAGAAGGGGAGGGAAAGGGAGGGAGAGAGAAAGGAGTGGATCCTAGATCTCAAGCAGACTCCCGGCTGAGTACTGAGCCCTACCCGGGGCTCTATCTCACAACCCTGAGATCATCACCAGAGCCAAAACCAAGAGTTGTATGCTCATGCAGGCACTCTTAGGCAAAGCTTTATAAAGAGCATAAAATACAAAGAGTTGAATTAATTAACCACCTCTTACTATAGTTTACCTAGACAATCTAGAGCCAATTCTAGCTCTGACTTATACCCAAATTACATAACCTAAATAAACAGTTAAGAAAACTAATAAGTTCTCCTCTACTGAGTATTCCCTGTTTTATCTTCCATTATCTTATCCTGCCTAGTACAGGGTCAAGTACAAGGTGGGAATTGGACCCTAGTGGGCAAAATTGCTGAATGCCACAGTAGAAAGCCGAAAACTGGCAGTTAAGGAGTGGAGGTAATGACAGATTCTTGTGCCCTTTTGAGTAGAGTAGAAGTCATCATCAGAAGTCATCATTAACACGAAAGTCAATAGATAAGGGAATGTATAAAATAGTGGTACCAGTGCTTTTTATGAATGCTGACATCTCCTGGCTGTACTATTAATTTCTCACAGTAGTTCTGTCACTGTCTACCTCCCATTGTAACTACCTTGTACTTTATTTATTTCTTAAGAGAGAGAGAGAGAGAGCAGACATGAGCCAGGGGGCTGGAGGAAGAGCAGAGGGATAGAACGAGGGAGAATCTCAAGCAGGCTCCATGCTCAGCGAGCCCAACATGGGGCTCAATCTCATGACTGAGATCACAACCTGAGCCGAAATCAAGAGTCAGCCGCTTAACTGACTGAGCCACCCAGGCACCCCACCACTACCTTGCACTTTAATACCAATAATTCGTCACTTTGTGATACATTAAACCAACATTTTAAGTTGAGGCTTTTCTTTTCACAGGACTCTAATTATGGGAGACAAGAAAGCTGGGTTGTCTGTTTTCTGGGCTGATGATGGTTTAGACACTGGACCCATCCTTCTTCAGAGGTCATGTGACATTGAACCCAATGATACAGTGGATGCACTTTATAATCGGTTTCTTTTTCCTGAAGGAATCAAGGCCATGGTTAGTATATTTACACCATCAAGGGGAATTTAGTAAAGCTTTAACATTTTAGAAATGTTTTTCTCTTATTGAGAATTTCCCCATATTAATCTTTACAAAAAGTATAAAGCTGAAAACAAAATTAGACTTTATATTTGCCAGTAGGATAGTATATTTAGGGTGGAGGTCCGAACGTTAAAATGTCTTAGTCTCTGAAGCTTGTTCTTCTGAGAACAGTGATCAGATGGATGAGGTAGCAATGAAACAGCTTCATTTATTTTGCCAAATACCTGAATCGTCAATCCTGTTTGTAATGACTAATTGTAAGGAAGTGTACAGAATCTTAAGAAATTTTGCTATGGAAGTTGGACTTCTGTCAAAAGTATTTGAAATCAGTCTATGTAACAGGATGAAATTTGGCATTGCTTTATTTATTTGTTATTCAGATGTGCTCTGCGTAAAAAGTCCAAAGCATGTACACCACAGAGTAAAAATATATTAGCCTGTAAAATGTTGAAAGATAGATTTCAATGTCAACATTGAAATCTATCTTTCAATATTTTCTGAATTGGATAAGGTAGAAATAGCCACACAGAGATGGATACTAAGATGGTATAAAGCAGCAACCATTGATTTTGGAGGGAGGAGTGCAGAGCTTTGTATCATTTAATGATTACCAGAGTAGAGCTTTGGTGTTAGAAAGATCAAAGTTCTCATTCTACCACGTATCTGTTCAATGATAATAGGCAAGTCACTTAGCCTCTTTAGCCTTGGTTTTCTTATCTGTAAAATGTATATATTACCAGATTTATAATAGCTCCTGAGAAATTAAGTAGCATTTGTGTAAAACACTCGGCACACAGTAGGTGCTCAAAAATGATCATTACAATCAAAACAGTATTATGTGTGTTCAGCGGCATTTGCTCAAGCCCAGATCATGTACCTGATGATATCATAGCCAGAAGTGGATAAATGAATGAGCTATGAACTGGCCCTGTTCTTGGGTAGCCCTCCACATGCTCTTGGGGAGGCTGGTCAGCAGCCATGTGTGCCGAGAGATCTGAAAACCCAAGTTCACATAGGCCTCCCTGTGAAGGAGAGAGGCTCTCAACTTAAGGCAAACATGAGTCTGGCACAGAAGACAATTCACAACACATCTCAAAGGCAATTAAACTCATGTGTGGATTTTAACTGGTGTGTAATTCCAGGTATCCTCAACTAGAAAGTAAGTTGAAGTTCTTAAATAGAATAATGCATCACTTTCTAGAATCATCATGATGAGCAGAAATCACTCACGAGAGCCCATCTTACAATTCTATTATTAAAATTCCCACTAGATCACGAAGGGGAGGTTGAAATTTGTTTTAACAAGGGAGTCATTCTTAAGAGTACTAGCTCGATATTGGCAGTAGGTAGACTTGGATGCAGATCTTACTACTGACACCCACTAGCTATCTCTGTGATCTTGGACTAGGTGCTTCACTTTTCTAAGAATCAGTTTCCTTGTCCATAAAACTGAGATAATAATATCTACCTGGCAGGACTGGTATGATGTCTGCAAGGATATTTTACATAAAGTAGCTACCACATTGCCTGGGACATAGATGTAACTGAAGAAATGGTAGTTATTGTCACAGTCTGACTCTCTGGACAGATTGATTGATTAAAGTTTTATTTATTTAAGTAACTCTACATCCAATGTGGGGTTCAAACTCATGACCCTGAGATCAAGAGTCACATGCTCTTCCACCTGAGCCAGTCAGGCGCCCCTGGACAGATTTATATATAGTAATTCTGTTTAGCACGAACTTCAGTTAAACCAACGGTGCCGTTACTGACCATTGGGCTGTAACACAGATCATGTTTTTGACTTTAGGTGGAAGCTGTCCAACTCATAGCCGATGGAAAAGCTCCTCGTATTCCCCAGCCAGAAGAAGGGGCAACGTATGAAGGTATCCAGAAAAAGGAAAATGCTGAGGTATTTATATGAACTCAATAACACACCTCAATGTTCTTGGCCCTTTACTTTTAAGTAGTTCCCAGTGTACCATTTCCTGGCCAAAAGGTAGATCTCTAACCATCCTGTTCTATTCTGCACCAATCCTACTTCCATCACTGATGGAGAGAATTGATTACTTTTGATACTCATAGCATTAGGAGTTTCAGCCTGTGCTTTGTACTTCCCTAGATTTCTTGGGATCAGTCTGCCGAAGTTTTACATAACTGGATCCGAGGTCATGATAAAGTTCCTGGAGCTTGGACAGAGATAAACGGACAGGTATGTTCTAGGAACCAATTGTGTGTGTGTGTGTGTGTGAAAGAGAGAGAGAGAGAGACCTTTGTAAGAGGTATTACACATAAATCCACTTTTGCTTGGTAACCTCTGTCCGGTTACTTACCCATTGGGTGTTTTGGTTTCCTTATTGTAAATGGGACTAATAATAGTAGCTCTTTTTTTTAAAAAATTATTTATTTATTTATTCATGAGAGACACACAGAGAGAGGCAGAGACACAGGCAGAGGGAGAAGCAGGTTCCATGCAGGGAGCCCGATGTGGGACTCGATCCCAGAACCCCAGGATAATGCCTTGAGCCAAAGGCAGACACTCAACCACTGAGCCACCCAGGTGTATCTAGTGCCTCTTTTATTGGTTATAGGTCATTGTGAAAATTAAGTGAGTTAACACATGTTAATTCATTTAAGTACTTAGTCTCTGGCATAAGTATTCAATAATAACTCTTAGAGTGCTCAATAATTAATAGCTAATAGTCATAGAATTATATTAACACATCATCTAGCATCACATTCTCTTGGTTACAGTCTGAATTCAGTCCTGTTTCCATGAACTCACCCACAAAACACCCTGTGTTTCCCATCAGTAATCACACTGGCCTATAATGGTCTGATTGCTCCCCACATCTGCCCTCAATGACTCCCCATCATCACCTCTACTCCCCTTCAAAACCCCTAGCTTCAGGCTGTGACGTCTGCGAGAACTTTTTGTCTCATTCATCTTTGTATCAATGTCAATAAATGATAAACGTCTTCTGGATGTGAGGCACTCTCGAATCTCTTCAGTCATCCATTCATAGATTATCACTCGTTTTGTGTCATTTCTACAGATGATTACTACTGTCTCCCACATTGGGCTATTTCAATTTTATCATAAATCATCATTCAACTTGAGCTTGTTTTCAGGGAGTGCTGCTTGCCCACACCCTGTTTGTAGGTATGACTCCCTCCTTACATGGCCTGGGTTTGCTCTTTTTCTTAGATGGTCACGTTCTATGGCTCATCATTACTGAAAAGCTCTGTGCCTCCTGGAGAACCACTGGAAATTAAAGGTGCCAAGAAGCCTGGTCTTGTTACCAAAAATGGACTTGTTCTTTTTGGTAATGATGGAAAAGCAGTGAGTGTTCAATATGGTCACCTATAATGTTTTTGGTTTCCTTCTATAACCCAAGCTGCTAAGGGAATATCTTTCACAAGGTAATCGGCTATACAGTGGGATATGGGAGGCCTCAAGGACCTGCACAGTGTGCTTTGTGGTACAGTAGAAAGTGCTTGGGATATAGTCAGGAAACAGAATGTGAACCCCTCCTCTGTTACTTGCTGGTCTTGGGAGGATGCTTCTCCCCTTGGGATCTTCATTTCCCCATCTGTGAAACACAGAGTAGTCTCATCTGCCTGCCTTCCCACTGCTGGAGTCTGGGAAGATAAATACTGTGGATGTGGCCTTCTTCAGATGCTCCTTGCCTTTGCCTCCCATGCAGGTACCCACTCACACTGCCCTGTGCTCAAGAGCATGGGCTCTTGCCCTTCAGTGGACTCTTTGAAGATAGCAAAGGGGAATTTGCAGCCTAAAGGTGTACTCTGGTAGCTTGCAGGGGGCGGGAGGGGGGGCGGTCAGTTATTAAATTGTAGGCTTCTGGGTCCAGCTAGTTCTGGGTTATGACCTTAGCTCTGTAACTTACTAGCTATGTGGTGTTGGACAAATTACTTAACCTCATTGAGCTCCATTTCCTTATCAGTAAGATGAGGATGATAATGGGACCTGCTTCCATCAGGATTCATGAGACTAAATGATACACACATACATACTTAGCACTGTGCTTGCTGCGGAGTAAGTGTTCAGATGATGGCCATGAGGGAGGAGGGGAAGTGATAGTTGTAGTAGTGGGTGGAGAAAGAGGAGTTATAGTAGGTTTTAGTCTAAAGATGTTACACCCAAATGTCAATTTTTTCTAGAGCTTGTTTTCAATTTTGAGACGTATCTAGCCCTAGACTTAACTTTCTCCTTTCTGCTGCCATTAGTAAAATACCAGTTCAGATCTTTGACACATAATGGTAAGGGTTTTTAGTTCATATTTTTCTATTTGCCAAACAAGCTGATCTTTGTATTCATATATGACACTCCATCTCCCACCATCTTACTCTTGCATTGTCTGAATCTTCAATTCCTCTGCTCTTTTTGTCACTATTTTATAGCTGATGGTGAGAAATCTGCAGTTTGAAGATGGGAGAATGATTCCTGCTTCTCAGTACTTTTCAGCCGGTGAGACATCAGTGGTAGAACTTACAGCCGAAGAGGTCAAGGTGGCAGAGACCATCAAGGTGAACATGTGATGTCCTTAATGTTACTCTTACCTTAGAAAACTGAAGCATTTTGGTCATGGCACCATCAGTCTTCAGAGTAGGGAGGAAGTACTTTCTCTCCTCTTTTTTGTGTTAGCTGCCATATGAAATCAACTCCAAAATGCATATGCAAATTTATTTCTCACAAAATTATTCAAGGCAGCTCTAGGTCAGCATGGGGGTGAGGGGAGAAGCTGGAATGTAAGGATTAGGGGTGCTGTCATTTGGGGCCCCAAGTTCTGCTATCTTCAAGGTCACCCTAGGGGTCATCTACATTCCAGACAGCCAAGGGCTAAAGAGTACAGAGAATTGTGTGAAGGAGGTTTTGCATGGGTCAAGACTAGGAGTCAATTTCACTTCTGCTCCTATTCATTGGCTAGAAGTCAGTCATATGGCTGCATCTGACTTGAAGAGATGCTGAAAAATGTAGTCAAGCCACATATCCAAGATGAAAAAATAGTAGGTTTGGTGAGGAGCTGGCCAGTCTCTACCATTGTGTTGTTCATGGCACATCCTTCATAAAAATTACCCTTGCTGTATAGGTCATCTGGGCTGGAATTTTAAGCAATGTCCCTGTTATTGAAGACTCAACAGACTTCTTTAAATCTGGAGCGAGCTCAATGGATGTTGTCAGGTAAAACGATTACCCTATTGACTCATGCCCCTCCACTAGAGATTTTTTTGACTTTGACTTTGAAAATCAAATCCAATCCTTTGTTCTGGATGTTATCATTTTACCATACCCACTCTACTCTTTTCTTCATCTTTTTTGAATTGTTTCCATGTCAAACACGTATATTTGTTCCTTTCTCTTTGTTGCTAGCCAGGAGTAGTTTTCATATGCCCTTTAAACCTAGAAAACTGATGCTTCTAATTGTTTGTTTCTTTTAAAAATTTGCCCTTACATTTCTTAGCTAATTTTGGAATGGTGAAGCTCTGGATGAGAATGTTAATCAGGAATTACCTACATAGTCTGATTCAGAAGCATACTTGACATTGATTACATTTACCCCAATATCTTTTTTTTCCTATCCCTCAAAATTACCCAGTAAAATATAGCTAGAATAAGGATTATTAGTATACTTGCAAGAGGAAGAATCATTGCCCTATAGTCAGAATTTCTCTATAAAGGTTTATGGCAAGTTGAAAGAGCTAGAGTCCTAGAGGCCCTCTTTTATGGCAAAAAAAAATAAAAAAATAAAAAAGTCTGTGAGGATCCTAATACCGGAGAGTCTTGCAGAGATATTTTGCTTTGAGGGCTGGCTACACTATGGCCATTCACTAATTAAATAAGTTAAAGAATGCTGCTCCTCATGTCAAAAAAGTGAGTGTTCTTTATGATCATTCTGTTTATTTTCTTATCACTCATTTATTCCACAACATTTATTGAGTACTCACTATATACGCACTACATATCAGGAACACTTTGAACTCTGGGAATACAGTCATGAACAGGACAAAGTTCTTTAATTCATGGAGCTTTTATTCCACTAAATCCAAACAATCATCTCCAGAGCAAATAGCATCATCAAGTCAAGAGTTTTGGTTCCTCAAATAACAAATTTCTTAGCTATGATCTGTGAGTTCCCAGAAACTTCTAATTTACTCAATTAAAGATTTCAGTACTATGCTATTACTTTTTTTACTAGCAAGACGCTCCTGCTAGAATTGCCCATTTTCTGTTTGAGTATCTGAATCACTATAATCACCTGATGCTGTTACCTGGAACTGCCAAAGCACCTCATCTCTTTTGGAGAAGAAATGACCAAACAACTGTGGTGATATTTCTGTCCTGCAGCTAGCACACTGGTGATATTCAAGCAATGGCAAATAACAGCTATAATTTGTAAAATTAACAGCAAAAAATCAAAGGATCAGTAGAGACTTCAGAAGTTATCTTAACCTAACATGATTCTACTTTGTAGTGACACTAACCATGTAATGCAAACAACATGTTTGTTTCATTCTTATACATGATCCAGAGACAATATTATACAATATGACTTTTGTTTCATACTCTTCACAGTTAGGGACTTTCCTTTATTTATTGTTCTTGTAGTACCTTTGAAAGGAAAGGAACTAATTTTATGTGCCCCCTATTATCTTGCTTACAAGTAGGTAAAAAAAAATTTTTTTTTTGCCTTGGTTTCTTTTCTTTCTAGCTATATACAAAGTTAAAAACAAGAGAATATCCACTGTCCTTCAGGACAGCTTTTTTATTTTGTTCTCCTGGTCTTACCAATTTCTTCAGTTATTATCATGGAAGATCTCCGAGGCTCTGTACAAATGGGTTTGTAGCATGTCTTATCTACAAACAATGTGGAAAATGTGTTAATATGGTTCCCCTAAATCCTTTTAAAAGTGTAAGTAATGGTGAGCTGCTGCTTCCGTCCAGGCTGGTTGAGGAGATCAGACAGAGGTGTGGTGGGCTTCAGCTGCAGAACGAAGATGTCTATATGGCCACCAAGTTCGAAGACTTCATCCAAAAAGTCGTGAGGAAATTGAGAGGAGAAGATCAAGAAGTGGAACTAGTGGTGGATTATGTAAGCTTCTCCACGCTGCCTGAAATCTACATCATGTTGACACAACAGTGAGGATGCTGCATGATAGGCACTACACATATAAGCTATAAGGGAATGCTGTGCCTTCTGTCCATTTTTTTATGGCCTTTTTGAAAAAGCTATTTCTTTTTTTTCAACTAGCTGCATTCTGTTTTTTTTTTAATTTTTTAAAATAAATTTATTTTTATTGGTGTTCAATTTGTCAACATACAGATAATACCCAGTGCTCATCCCATCAAGTGCCCACCTCAGTGCCCGCCACCCAGTCACCCCCACCCTCCGCCCACCTTCCCTTCCACCACCCCTAGTTCATTTCCCAGAGTTAGGAGTCTTTCATGTCTGTCTCCGTCTCTGATATTTACACTTATTTTTTCTCCTTTCCCCTTTATTTACTTTCATTATTTATGGCCTTCTTGAAAAAGCTGTTTCATTAAGATACACCATAAAATTCACTCTTTTGCTTTATTTTTAAAAATGTTTACTTATTATATATTAGAAAGAGAGAGAGAGAGAGAGAGAGAAAAGAGAGACAGTGAGCAGGGGAAGGGCAGGAGCAGAGGGAGAGAGAGAATCCCAAGCAGACTCCTTGTGAGTACAAAGCCTGACATGAGGCTCAATCCCAGGACCCTAAGATCACGACCTGAGCTGAAATCAAAAATAGGTGCTTAACCAACTGAGCCACCCAGGCACCCCAAAATTCACTCTTGTAAAATGTATAGTTCAGTGGTTTTATTTTTTTTATTTGTTTTAGAAACTTCTTTTATTTTTAAGATTTGTTTATTTATTTGAGAGAGAGAGAGTGGGTGGGGGAAATATGAGCAGAGGCAGAGGCAGAGGGAGAAGCAGACTCTCTATAGAGCAGGGAGCCTGACATGGGGCTTGATCCGAGGACCCCAGGATCATGGCCTGAGCCAAAGGCAGACACTTAACTGACTGAGCCATCCAGGTGTCCCAGGCCAGTGGTTTTAAGTATATTTACAGAGTTGTGCAACCATCACTGCTGATTATGGAACATTTTTATCACCCAAAAAGGAACCCTGTATCTACTAACAGTAATGCTCTGCTCTCTTCCCCCTACTTCTGGCCCCCAGAAACCACTAATCTCCTTTTTGTCTCCGCAGATTTGTCTATTGGTATAATAATTATATCATTTTTTGTTATTTATATAGATATTTCATATACATGGAATTACACCATTTGTGGCCTTTTGCATTTGGCTTCTTTCACTGAGCACCATGTGGTCAAGGCTCATCCATGCTGTAATGTGTGTTCAGCTCTTTACTCTTTTTCTGGCCAGATACTATTCCGTGCTATGGATATACCACATTTTGTTTATTCGTTCCTCAGTGAATGGACACTTGGGTTGTTTTCACTCTTTGGCTATTCTAAATAATGATGCTATGAAAATTCGTGTGTCAGCTTTTGTGTGAACACGTGTTTTCAGTTCTCTGGGATAGATATCTAGAAAGGCAATTGATGAAGTCATATAGTAACTCTGTTTAACTGTTTGAGGAACTGCTAATCTGTTTGCCAAAGTGGTTATGCCATTTTGCAATCCTACTAGCAGTGTAGAAAGATTCTAATTTCTCCATGTCCTCACCAACATTTGCTGTTGTCTGTCTTGCCTATTTTATTCTTTTTAAAAGATTTTATTTACTTATTCATGAGAAACACAGTGAGAGAGACACAGGCGGAGGGAGAAGCAGGCTCCCTGCGGGGAGCCCAATGTGGGACTCGATCCCAGGACCCCAGGGACACACCCTGAACCAAAGGCAGATGCTCAACCACCAAACCACCCAGGTGTCCCTGTCTTGCCTTTTTTTTAGCTAGAGGTGTGAAATGGTATCTCACTGTGGCTTTGATTTACATTTCCCTGGTGACTAACAATGAGCATCTTTTCATGTGCTTATTGGCCATTTGTATATCTTTTTTGGGAAAATGTCCATCCAAATCCTTTGCTTGTTTTTTAATTGGAATATATGTCTTTTTGATGTTGAGCTGTAAGGGGCTTTTGTGTACTTCGGATACTAGACCTTAATCAGATACATGATTTGTATACATTTTCTCCCATTCTGTGGGCTTTATTTTCACTTCTTTGACAGTGTCCTTTGATGCATAAAAGTTTATTATTTGATTCAGTTTAATTTATCTATTCTTTCTCACTGTGCTCTTACAGGCATACCTTGCTTTATTGCTTTTTGCTTTACTGTGCTTCATATATAGTGCATTTTTCACAAATTAAAGTTTGTGGCAATCTTGTGTTGGGTAAGTCAATTGGCACCATCTTTCCAACAGCATTTGCTCATATCATGTCTCTATATCACGTTTTGGTAATTCCCACAATATTTCAAACTTTTTCATTGCTATTATATTTGCTATAGTCTGTGATCAGTGTTAATCTGTGATCAGTGATTATAACCCACTCAAAGCTCAGATGATGGTTACCATTTTTTTATAATCAAGTATTTATTTTTTAATTGAAGTATAGTTGATAAAGTATTATTAATTACAATATATACATTGATTTTTTAGACATAATGATATTGCATACTTAATAAACTAGTGTATAAAATAGTATAGTGTAAACATGGCTTTTATATGCACTGGAAACCAATAAGTTCATTTGGCTTGCTTTATTGCGATATTCTCTTTATTGAGGTAGTCTGGAACTGAGCCTGCAATGTCTCTGAGGTATGCCTGTATATGTCTTCTCTTGACCTTTTTTGCTCCTCTATTTTTCCTTTACTGCATTTTGTTTGTATTAAATATAGTCTAGTATACCATTTTGATCCCTTATTATTTCTTTCACTATATATTTTTAGTTAGTTGCTTTGTGGTTGCCTTGAGGATTACAATGAACACTTTTGTTTGAACACTCCAGTTCAGTTCAGATTCATGTCAACCTAATAACAATAGTGTAGAAAAACTTTGCGGTAATTTAGTTCTGCTCCCTATCCCCTCATTTGTGATATTGTTGTCATATAAATTACATCTTTATACATTGTAAGCCCACCAACATAGTTTTACAATTATTGTTTCATGCAGTTGTCTTTTAAATCATGAGAAGAGTTAAAAACAAATATACATGTATCCTGACTTCTGTATTTACTTTTATCAGTGTGCTTTATTTCTTCCTGTAGATTCACGTTCTGTCTAGAGTCCTTTTGTTTCAACCTGAAGGACACCTTTTAGTACTTTTTGAAGGGCAGTGTGCTAGCAAGGAATTCTCTCAGTCTTTGTTCATTTGGGAATGACTGAATTTCTCCTTTGTTTTTGGAGAGTGCTTTTGCTGTATATGGAATTTTTGGCTCACAGTCTTTTTCTCTCTCTCTCTTTTTAAAGATTTTATTATTTATTTATTCATGAGAGACACAGAGAGAGAGGCAGGCAGAGACATAGGCAGAGGGAGAAGCAGGCTCCATGCAGGGAGCCTGATGTGGGACTCGATCCCAGGACCGTAGGATCATGCCCTGAGCTGAAGGCAGATGCTCAACCACTGAACCACCCAAGCATCCCCACAGTCTTTTTCTTTCAGCACTTTTAATGTGTTAATCTATTGACTTCTGGCCTCCATGGTTTCTAAGCATCAGTCATCTGTTAATTTTATTGAGGATCCATTTTCTGTGATGGGTTGCTTCTCTCCTGTCCCTTTCAAGATTCCCTCATTATCTTTGGCTTTTGACCATTTTATTATGATGCTTCTAGAATGGATCTCTTTTATTCTACCTAGAGTTTGTTGAGCTTCTTGATTGTATGGTTTAATGTTCTTCATCAAATTTGGGACATTTTTATTTACTATTTCTTCAAATATTCTTCCTGCTGCTTTCCTCTTCTCCTCTCCTTTTTCCTCCCTGTTTTCAGACTGGATAATATCTATTGACCTATTGTCTAGTTTGCTAGTTCTTTATTCTGTTTGCTTGAATCTACTATTGAGCCCCTATAGTGAATTTGTGAAGTTTCACTTATTGCACTATTCAGTTCCAGAATTTCTCTTTGGTTCTTTTCTTATAATTCTTATCTCTTTATTGATATTCTCTATTTGGTGAGACATTGTTCTCTTATGTTCCTTTAATATTTTAGACATCATTTCTTTTAGTTATTGGGACATATTTACAAAAGCAATTATTTAAATATTTTTCTAATAAATCCAGTGCTAAGTCTTTTCCAGGATGGTTTCTATTGACCTTTTTTTTTTTTTTTTTTTGTCCTATATATTGGCCACTCTATTCTTTCGTGTTTCTTCATGTATCTTGCAATCTTTTGTTGAAAACCATCCGTTTCATAATGTGGCAACTCTGGGAATAAGACCTCTCCCTTCACGGGGATTATTGTTGTTGCTGGTTGTTGTTGGTTTTTCTCTCTTTAGTGAGTTTCTTGGGCTAATCCCGTAAGGCCTGTATTCTTTGTTGTTTGCCACCACTGAAGTCTCTACTTGGTTTGGTCATCAGCTGATGATCAGACATAGATTTCCTTAAATTTCTTGTACTGATAAGTCTCTCAGAGTCTACTGAAGGACTCAGGTAGTTTGTGCAGAGCAAGCTCTGAGTTAGGTTAAGTAAAGAAAGACACAGAGTATAGAGCTTAGCATCGGAGAACTCTGTGGAGATAAGGCCTCTAGGGAGCTTCTGGGGAGCCATGTGCGCCCCGTTGGTGGCTAATAGGCTGCTGGTTGTAAGGATGTTGGTTTTCAAGTTACTGCTGCACTGTTAAGAGACAGATAGGAAAGAGTAGGACAATTAATATACCACAGAACTCACTGTTCTTACAGAGATTCCACTGTTTTTCTTGAATTTTTCTTGAATAAATGGATTCTCAAGCTTTTGGTTAATCTCCAGAGTCCTGAGAAGAATGATTTTTGACGATATTTTCTAACATTCTTGTGGCTTTTATGAAGGAGTGGATTTTTAGTGGTGTCTGGTCTATTATGCCAGAAATGCTTCTCATCCATTTGTTTTTAATAAAATTTAGGTAAATTTGGGAAGCAGTTTAGCATCATCTGGTTAAGAACATGAATTTGGGTGTCAGACCCACCTAAAGTTGAACCCACATAGCATTACTTACCAGCCATGCAACCTATGGCAAGTTACTTAACTTCTCTAAGCCTTGGCTTCCTCATTTGTTTTAAAAATAAATTTATTTTTTATTGGTGTTCAATTTACCAACATACAGAATAACACCCAGTGCTCATCCCGTCAAGTGCCCCCCTCAGTGGCTTCCTCATATGTTAAATAAGACAATAATGATATATACCTCATAGGATGGTTGGAAGAATCAAATTAGATGGTACATGGAAGACACTTAGCACATTTTCAGAATGATGAGTTTACGGGGACTAGACACGTCAAGTCAGATGAGATTCCTTCATTAAGTCCTACATAAATAGAATGGAAATATTTCTTTTTTAATGATTTTATTTGTTTATTCATAAGAGACACACAGAGAGGCAGAGACACAGGCAGAGGGAGAAGCAAGCTCCCTGCAGGGAGCCCAACGGAGGACTCGAACCTAGGACCCTGGGATCATGCCCTGAGCCAAAGGCAGACACTCAACCACTGAGCCACCCAGGTGTCCCAGAATGGAAATATTTCATAGAAACATTTCTTATCTGTAGGATAAGACTGATGTCCTCTTGATATTTTTCTATTCCTTTTTAAAACATGATCAATTTCTCTATATGAAATTATTTTTAAATCATTACATTGACTCTGTATATCTTGCATTGATATGAAATTTTATTCTAATAATGCTTTTTCAATATGTTTTCTCAGTTATTCCATGTAATAACCGTATGAGGCAGGTAACATTATTCTCTTTTTATTATTTTTTTAAGACTTTATTTATTTGAGAGAGAAAGCAGACGGAGGAAGGGGTAGAGGGAGATGGAGAGAGTGTCAAGCAGATACCCTGTTGAGCAGGGTGCCCAACTGGGCCTGATCCTACAACCCTCATATCATGACCTGAGCTGAAAACAAGAGTCAGTCGCTTAACCTACTGAGCCACCCAGGCACCCCTCCACTTTTTATTGTTGAAAAAACTGAAGTTCATAGTAGTTAATGGACTAATCTAAATTCACTCACTAGGTAACAGTAGAGAATACAATTTAGGCAACACATTTGAAAGAGAAAAAGGGAAAATGAGGAGGAACTTAAGGAAGGAAAACTTAAAATGGCACCAGTGTAAAAGGCAACCTAATCCACAAAGGCAATTTCAAGGTTTCAAATGAATGCAATGGCTGTGCTCCATAGATGTTGCCACTAGATGGTGCCATTTCCATTATCTGGAGGTCTTTTGAGTTCTCTTTTATTTCTGTAGAAAATCTGAAGAAGTATTGATAAGGCCCAGCCTTAGAGTACTTTGGTTATCAGAGATGCTGGCCTCCTGGCTCAGTGGCCAATCTGAGCATCATGAGGCCCAAATCTTACGTAAGTTTATATCTTCCAGAGACTAGTAACTAGAATCCTATCGACATAACTTCTCCTGTCAACCTCTTTATTGCTAATTGTTATCAAATGGGTAAGCAGAGAAATCCACCGAATCTGTTAATATAATTCTCTATTTTAGGTTTCAAAGGAGGTCAATGAAATGACCGTGAAAATGCCATATCAATGTTTCATAAATGGACAGTTCACAGATGCTAATGATGGAAAGACCTATGATACTATCAACCCAACAGATGGATCTGTGAGTAATTACTTAGTGTGCACAGTGACCACTGGTCATGAATTTTTAATTTATACAGTTGTAAAACCGACAGTCTTAATAAGTTACTTTATTCTATCACTTTGCCTCTGAGCACTTATTATAAATGCACTCCATGTATTTCTTCCAACTATTCAATTCTAGTACTGGCTGCTAACTGTAATAAATTATTTTATTGAGTGAATATTTATGATGAATTTAGATGTATAACTATACCTATACATATCAGAGGCATATCTCCAATAAAACTATATGCAGAAAATAATTTTTAGAGTTTGCAATCTCATGGCAAGAAATTCAGCTTCTGTAAGGTGCTAGAAGAGATAGATATATTCTTCCTAAACGTAGTATGACATGAGAAGTCCAAACTTTCAGTCTAATGATTTCCATGTTAAAATTTTTTTGCTATATTACTGAATGTATTGATTTTCCATCATAAATTCGTTGGGTTTTATAAGTAATACTCTATTTTTCCTATTAATATAATATTAATTTCAAGAGGCATATTTGTATATCTCTATTTAAACAACTCATACCCTATTTTTTCTTCTCTTGAAACAGACAATATGCAAAGTATCCTATGCTTCTTTGGTGGATGTTGATAAAGCAGTAGCAGCAGCAAAAGATGCCTTTGAAAAAGGTGAATGGGGAAGAATGAATGCAAGAGAAAGAGGAAGATTGATGTACAGGTGTGGTTTTTAAAAACACAGAACTACTACCTTGGGATGTTGGCTAACATTGCCAAGATTTTAAACATTTCCCAAAAATATTCTAGTATCCACCTATTATATGTCTTCTGTTATTAACATCATATAAAGTTCCATATATATGAGTTCTTGATTTTTGTAATATTCTTTGTAACAGCAGGGAAAAAAGTTCAATTAAGAACCATTTACAAAGACGTGGGCAAGGATGAGGGATAATGAGGTACCTAGTTAGGGGCAGCAGCAGGAGGAAGCTGTTACTACTCCAAGGTCTGGGACAGAGGAAGAGACTACTGGAATCTGACAAGATCTGTAGCCGTAGAAGACCTCACTCCAGGGTTTTTGGTGAAGGGACGCAGCAGCTGCTGAATCACAGCCCATCTGTGAAGATGCTGGAGAATGGAATCCCCAATCACTTTCTCTCTCATTAGTCAAGCCCAGTGACAGAGCAGGAGAGCCAGGTGATCTGGCCTATAAAGGTCATCCTCCCAGGTCACAGAGCAGTGTGGAGGATGGATTTACAACAGCAAATGGGGAATATTCTTTGTTGTTTTCAAAGACAAAGTCAACCGAAGAAAGACAATTATCATAAGAAATAGCACAGAGAACCATAAGGGAAGGAGGGAAAACTGAATGGGGAAAAAAGTCAGAGAGGGAGACAAACCAGGAGAGACTCTTAACTCTGGGAAACAAACTAAGGGTTGCTGGAGAGAAGGGGGGTAGAGGGACAGGATTACTGGCTGACGGGAATTAAGGAGGGCATGTGATGGATGGGCAACTGATGAATTATTGAAAACTACATCTGAAACTAATGATGTACTATATCTTGGCTAATTGAATTTAACTTTAAAACATTTTTTTAAAAAGACAAATTTTAAATCTACTTGACTTGTAGGGAGTCAGAGTGAGGAAGAAAAATAGTAAGGCCTGGAAAGAGTATTATAAATCAGTAACTGCATATGCCGAGACTAATTAAATTCAATCATAAATTCACTTTTCTGCTTTCCCAGAGCCAAACGCTGGCCTGGCCAAAATATCGCTTAGAGCAGGATCTGGAAGAAACATTGAGGAAGAGGGATTTTGAGCCCAATTTTAGATTGGAACTTACTCACAGAACCACTAAAGGCTGGAAAGAAAACCAATGGTTGAGGGGAACACAAAAGATGAATTTTGACTATTTCAGAGCCATTAGACCATCCTCAACTGATTTTGCCACAGAATCTAGACACCTAACAGAAATTCATTGTGATATCTGTAATTCACCCCATGTTTTTCTATCTTGTCCTCTTCAGTTAGTGCTGGAAACATTTCTGTACCAACCAGAAATCCTCATATTCTGGATTCTCATGGATTGCACTCTGTAACATCTCCCTGTATATTCATAAATTGGCCACATTGCTACTGTTTTCTGTCATTGATCCCCTCAGTTTGTTTGTTTGTTTAGATTTTATTTATTTGTTCATGAGAGACACAGAGAGAAGCAGAGACACAGGCAGAGGGAGAAGCAGGCTCCATGCAGGGAGCCCGATGCAGGACTCAATCTCAGGACCCCAGGGTCACACCCTGAGCCAAAGACAGACACTCAACCACTGAGCCACCTAGGTGCCCCAATCCCCTAGATTACTGTGGCTCAATCACTCTTCTACTTCTGATATATTTATGAGGCAAATGGTACAGGCTACCCACACTTCTTTTTGTAATTCTTGGAACAAATTATTTGTGAAATGATTTAACATCTTCCCTGCTGGACCACATTCTTTATGAGGGGAGAGACCTCATCCATGTGTGTTCACCTCTGAATTCTCTCAGCCCTTAGGATGGTGCCTTATACATAATAGGAGCTCAATCAATATTTGCTGAATGAATTCCTTTCACTGATCGTACAGACTTGCAGACCTCCTGGAAGAAAACCAGGAAGAACTGGCAACCATTGAAGCCCTTGATTCAGGCGCTGTCTATACCCTGGCTCTGAAGACTCACATCGGAATGTCTGTGCAAACATTCAGATATTTTGCTGGCTGGTGTGACAAAATTCAGGTAAGGTACAAATGTTATTTGTCTCCGTGGAGATCATCCCAGAAGGAAAAGGGCCGAACATTTAGTAGTTCGGAAAGGCACTGTTTTAGAGTTATCTATTAGGTTTTCTTATCTCATCTTTCTAACAATCATCCATGGTAGATAGATAGCTGTTGTCCCTTGTTGCACGTAAGGAAACAGACTCTGGAGGACAGTGAATGACTTGTAAATGGTCACATCGTTAGTAAGTAAACTATAGAGCCTAGGATTTGAACTCAAGATTTTCTGAAGTCTAATGATATTTTTTATATTTTACTATAATATCTCTAAAGACATCTAATCATCTTCTGGACATATAGAGTATCATGAAGAGATTGAAAACTCAAATGCCTGCAGACACCAGACAGCTAACATACGTGATCTAAGTAGGCTGGGTATAAGAAAAATAACTTTTCTAAGACACAGATACAATAAATATTTCATTTCTCTTTTTCTATAAGAAAGTAAATAGCACAAGTGTGATGGTGGTAAGTGGCAATTACACTTGACCTCAGCATTGGGTATATGCAAGAGGTAAAGGTAAGGCTTATAATAAAGACAAGCATGCATGCGGCTCATAGACTCATGATAATCACTGTGATACCAGCCATCACAGCCATGCTCCCAACAGCAGGAAGGAGGAAGTGGGGAAGGGAGAGAAAAACAAAAGGGCTTTAAACATCAACCCCACCCTCCCTTGTACTTATATCTCCCATTGGCCTTCTCTGTCTGCTAAGAAGACTGGGAAACAATATTTTATTTGAGCGAGTTACTGTCACCACTATTGATATAGTCAGACCTGGGTTCAAGTGTTAGCTTTGTCAGTTACCAGCTAATGTTAAAGTTATTTTATGTCTCTAAGCCTTACTTTTCTCTTCTGTAACATGGTTACAATAATACAAACCCTGCAAGTTATGGAGTGAGGCTTGGCAACAAGTCTGCAACAGATGAGGGCTTGCACATCAATATAAGCTTCATTATTATTCAGTCACAAAGTCATAAAGATGTAAGTATTTAGTAATGGTGGTTCAGGTCCATCCTTTATCTTCAATTATGAGATCTAAAGAGCTCCAAAACCTTAAAATTAATTGGTTTGGGTGGTTCAAACTTATTTATTGCCAAAAACTGGCCTGAACTACTATGAGCCTATTTATAGTTTGTATTTATATCACTTAGAGGGAATATTCATATGTTTCATTAAATAAATATTCCCATAATCATGTCTTTGATTATGAGGAACTGCTCCAGACCCTACTGGGGTCATAGATAATATAAGGTATATGTGTTACATTATGTTTCTATAGTCTAAATAATTCTGAATCCTAAAACACACTTGGCCCCAAGGATTTCAGGTAAGAGACAGACACTTGTAATTAGTAACAGCAATACTTTTGTTTGTGGGGAAACAAATGAATAACTTCAATTAAAGACTACTATGTGAATTAGTTGGGATTAAGTTTGGTTGCATGTAACAGAAATTCAAGTAGGAACTTTGTTTTACCTCATTTTCAAGAAGCACGAAGGCAAGTAGTCAGGGCTAGTATATGACATGCAGTTCTCCTCCCTCTCTACCAGGCCATCCTTAGTACCGTGTGATCTCTGCCCTTGAGGCTGTGTCATGGCCTCATGATAACCACTGCAGTTATTAGCCATTTCAGGGACGTTCTGAGCAGGAAGAAGGCTGAAGAGACCATGGGGGTTTATGGTAAAAGAGCATGTGTCAGAGCTGAGTCATCCTCCTGCAGAGAGCACTACCCTATTAACGCCTTGTGTTTACGTCTTCCATTGACCATCCCTATCTGCTCTGGAAACTGGAAAACAGAATTTTATCTGGGTACATGGCTGTCACTATGATAGGGTTTTTGTTACTAAGAGCAGAGGGAAGAATGGGAAGTGGGCAGGCAATTAACATTCTCTGCCATGCCAAGAAATTAGGAATGGAGGTAACTAAATTACAGTTATGTTTAGTATATGGGGGCACCTGGGTGGCTCAGTTAATGGGGCATTTGCCTTTGGCTCAGGTCATGATCTCAAGGTCCTGGGTTCAAGTCCTGCCACACGCTCCCTACTCAGTGGGGAGTCTGCCTCTCCCTCTCCCTGTGCCCCTCCCCTCCCACTTGTGCTCTCTCTCAAATAAATAAATAAAATATATATTTTTTAAGTTGCTGTGTTTAGTATATAAAGATACATTCATAGATAGACAGACATATTATTCTTCTGTGTCTTACTCTCTCCATAAAGAGATAACAATTCCTTTTTTCTTATAAATTGAACACTGACTTTTCATACCAGTTAAGAAAAATTAAGAGAGGCAGACAGAAAATAGATTCCTTGAGATTAGATTTATTCATTTAAATTAGTAAATTAAGTATCAACCTTTTTTACTTTTTAGGGCTCTACCATTCCAATCAACCAAGCCCGTCCAAATCGCAATCTGACCTTCACCAAGAAGGAGCCACTTGGGTAAGACAAGGAGAGGACCTTGGGTGACTTGTGTGAGTTGTGTTGTTTGGGGACAACTAAGGATGTTGTCTTTCTACCCCTGCAGTGTCTGTGCCATTATCATCCCCTGGAATTACCCACTGATGATGCTGGCATGGAAGAGCGCTGCGTGTTTGGCAGCAGGCAATACCTTAGTGCTCAAGCCAGCACAGGTGAGATGCAAAGGGCCAGGGGCAGAATCATCTCCTTCCCTATTCACTGGAAAACAGAAACATACATTTATAAACATTATGTCTTTAAACACAAATGAGCTTGTATATTATGACATCTTTAAAGATATCACAGGCATATTTTCACATTATATCTTCATTTTTGATAGCAGCCTAATGCACCCTGTGGATATCCCACAAATTAAAATTTCCATGACAAGGGAAGCAAGCATAGGGTACTCTGGTGAAATCCACTGACTTTCTACAAGCCAATTCAATTCTTGCAAAATGCCAAATACCCAATAATTAGGGAATTATTTGAGTAATGATGAGAATGATTAGAATGATTCAGTGATGATTCAGTAATGATGAGAATGATCAGAAGAAGAAATATTATATAGGCATTCATATTTTAATTATTAAAAATATTGCAAAGATAGGGAGGATGAGGGAAAAGGATGCAAAAGAATGTATATAATTGTGGCAACTGTGTAAGAATATGTATACTTAGACAAGGAAATAGTTAATAAAAAATAATATTTCAAATGATAGAGTTCTCAAAAAAATCTTTTAATGCTACAGTAGCTTTTTGGGAAAAAGCATATGGTGGCCAACTTAATACCTGGCTGAGCATTGACTGTGTACAATGAGCAGTAGTAGACATTCTGAGGTACACGAGTCACAGAGAAAACTTGGTCTCTATTCTAGAAAAGTTTACATTACCCATCACCTCTCCTAATTTGGCATTGCCTCTTGGTCATATTGACCACAGGCATCTTGCTTTACTTGTTAGAAACACTTTCATTTTTAAAAATAACTATGTTAAAAAATTTAAAAACAGAAATGTTCAGAGAAGTAGATAGTGAAAAATCTTCCTCTTATTCTTTTTTTTTTTTTTTTTTTTTTATGATAGTCACAGAGAGAGAGAGAGAGAGAGGCAGAGACACAGGCAGAGGGAGAAGCAGGCTCCATGCACCGGGAGCCTGACGTGGGATTCGATCCCGGGTCTCCAGGATCGCGCCCTGGGCCGAAGGCAGGCGCCAAACCGCTGCGCCACCCAGGGATCCCCTCTTCCTCTTATTCTTAATCCCCCAGCCAGGCAATTTACCTCCCCAGAGGGCAACCAATGTTATTAATCATGATTTATTAATTTCTTAGGTATTCCAGAGATACTCTCTGCATATACAAATATGTATATATTTATTTATAAATAAATTATATTTATATAATTATATTATATATGTATATAGTTTTTAAGTTCATTAAAAAATCACAAAGAGGGGATACGGGGATATGGGAAATTGCTAATCAACAGGTATAAAGTTTCAATTATGTGACATGAATAAGTTCTAGACATCTGCTGAATATCATTTTGCCTACAGTTAACAATGGTATGTCATATAGTTAAAATCTGTTAAGAAGGTAAATTGTTATGTTAAGACAATACAATAGTTGCATTCTATATATACTTAGCAAAAGAAAAAATCTTCCTTTTTATTAAACAATTTCCATTGTATAAATAAACAATATCCATAATATTCCCTTGTATAGCTAAACCATATTTTAACAATATCTAATTAATGGATATTTAGATTTTTCTGTCCTTTTGCTATTATAAATAATATTATAATTAATACTCTAGTAAATATGGCATCATGCACATGTGCAAGTATATTTAAAGGATAAGTTTCTAATAGCAGAGTCACTTAGTTAAAAGATACATGTATTTGGGGGGCACCTGGGTAGCTCAGTTGGTTGGGCATCTGATTCTTGATTTTGGCTCAGGTTATGATCTTGTGGTCTTGAGAATGAGACAAGCCATGGCTCCACACTGAAAATGGAGTCTGCTTAAGATTCTCTCATTCCCTCTCTCCCATCTCCCCCACATGCTCATGCTCTCTCTTTCTCTCACTAAAAGTAAAAAGGGGGGGAGGTACGCCTGGGTAGTGCAGTCAGTTGGGCATCTAACTCTTGGTTTCAGCTCAGGTCATGATCTCAGGGTCGTGAGGCCCCATGTTGGGCTCTGCCTTCCTTGACAGTCTGCTTGTCCTTCTCCCCTTCCCCCCTCCTCCATCTGCTGTCTCTTGTTCTCAAATAAATAAATAAATCTTTAATAAGTAAATAAGTAAAAGGGAAAAAAAGATACATGTATTTGTGTGATAGATTTAGGCAAATCCTCCCATGGAAATGGCACTGATTCACTAGCATTCTATAGGAGTGCTGTTTCCCCATTAAATAGCAGGAAGCCAGTGAAGAGGAGAGGTAGATAACCTAGCCTTCGGGTGCTCAATCCTGGCTGCATATTAGAATCACCTGGAGTTCTCACTGAAAAATACTGGTATCTCTTGGCAGAGACGCTGATGCAATTGGTCTAGGTCAGAGCCCAGGCACTGGTATTGCTTTAAAGCTTCACATTCATTTCTAAGATACAGCAGCCAGGGTTAAGAATCAGAGTGGTATCCAAGGAGAGTGCTAAGCATTAAAGAACTCCAATGATTATACAGAATGTTCAAAAATTAGGAATATTTATTGAGGGCACGCTAGCTGCCAGGCATCTAGCAGTGATGAAGACATACACAGTTTTTTTTTTTTAAGATTTAATTTATTTAATCATAGAAACACAGAGAGAGAGAAAGAGGCTGAGACACAGGCAGAGGGAGAAGCAGGCTCCATGCAGGGAGCCCAACATGGGACTCGATCTCAGGTCTCCAGGATCACACCCCAGGCTGCAGGTGGCACTAAACCACTGCGCCACGGGGGCTGCCCCATACACAGTTTCTTTCCCCGTGGAAATGACAGTCCAAGCCCCTCTGCAATTTAAAACTGACAGTTTAATGGTTGATCATAGGGATACCTGGGTGGCTCAGTGGTTGAGTGTCTGCCTTCAGCTTGGCTCAGGACGTCATCCCAGGGTCCTGGGATCAAGTCCCACATTGGGCTCCCTGCAGGGAGCCTGCTTCTCCCTCTGCCTATGTTTCTTCCTCTCTCTGTGTCTCTCATGAATAAATAAATAAATCCTTTTAAAAACTGATTGAACTTAATTTTAATCCTGAAAATGAAAGACCCAAAGTTGTTATTGTTCTGCTGTAGATATCGTTTTATTTTATTGCATAATCTTATGTGATGATGGTATGAAACCATCTCCAGTATGAATGTCCTGTGTGAATGAATGTCAGGAAGACTGAATCAGGGGGCTTTTTCTCATGGTCTGGACTGGTTCAGGTCTGGCAGGTTCTGACCACTTCATCAAACCCAATAATAACATTAGCAATGACCTACTCTTGCCCAGAACACTCCTAGATGCTTTCCCATATATCATTTAAAGCAAAAGTCCTGCTGGTAGAACTGAGTAGCCAAATGAAAGAAAACCAATAGAAATGAAAAGGATGAGATAGGGACACCTGAGTGGCTCAGCGGTTGAGTGTCTGCCGTGGGCTCAGAGCATGATCCTGGAGTCCTGAGATTGAGTCCCATATCGGGCTCCTGCATGGAGCCTGCTTCTCCCTCTGCCTGTGTCTCTGCTTCTCTCTCTGTGTCTCTCATGAATAAATAAATAAAATCTTATAAAAAAAAAAAAAAAAGAGGGATACCTAGGTGGCTCAGCAGTTTGGCGCCTGCCTTTGGCCCAGGGCACGATCCTGGAGTCCGGGGATCGAGTCCCACGTCAGGCTCCTGGCATGGAGCCTGCTTCTCCCTCTGCCTGTGTCTCTGCCTCTCTCTCTTTCTCTCTCACGAATAAATAAATAAAATCTTAAAAAAGAAAAGGGATTAGATAAGGATGAAAAATTTGTTTTATTGTGTTTGTTAATGATATAAAAATCTTTTTTGTTCTGAAAAGAACTATCATTAATTCAGGGTAGTTAGTTTTTGAAAATTTTTTTAAGGCTTTATTTATTTATTCACAAGAGACACAGAGAGAGGCAGAAATACAGGCAGAGGGAGAAACAAGGTCCCTGCGGGGAGCCCAATGTGGGACTTCATCCCGGACCCCAGGATCACCACCTGAGCCAAAGGCAGATGCTCAACCACTGAGCCGCCCAGGTGTCCCTTTAAATGTTTTTCTAATCATGATTTCATATCAAGGCATAATAACCTACACTTTGCTCTTTAGGATCATCTTTAGCAGTAGTAGATGTAAATCTACTATGTCAAATACCTTCTTGATAATTGCAAATGTTTGAGGCCAATTTCTCATGAAGTCTAGCTAGATTGCCACTTGGTAAACCTCACAATGTTACTGCAGTGGACCTGTTACTAGAAGGAGGGAAAGTGTTAGCCATGCCTCTTGCCTTTTTCTTCTTGTTTTCTTGTTGCCTTGGTAATATTATTTATTATGCAGTTTATTTTTTTTAATTTATTATGCAGTTTCTATACAGATTCTTTTTCATCTTTTTCAACCACTTGTCCATTTTATGAAGTTTTGGTTAAAGTAACAATATAGTCTGCAAATCCATGTAACCAGGCCTATAAACTTCAACACGTGGCAATATTCTGAAAGCAAATGAGCAAGTGAAGAAACACCATCATTCCCTTGGCCCTATGAGCTCCTGTTCTTTTCTAGCACATACTTTTATGACCCATGACCATCTGACCTTCATTCAGACAGAGTGACAGTATCATTATCCAGCCACATAATGTTATGTTTAGCTGATTGCCTATCTTTGTCAGTTAGAATATGTACATACAGAAGTTCTACTATTCTCTTTTCACACCTCCACGGATCTTCTTGCACATTCCATTTATTGAGACCACACCAAAAAAAGTGCTAATTTAAGATTTAATCAGCATTGGATTTTAACAGTGTGAAAATATGACTTTCATTTTGCTTCTGAGTTATGCATTGCTATAAGAGATGTTAAAAATAAGATCATATTATGCCATCTTTGTGTAAGAAGGGAGGGAAAATAAGAAGACATATATCTGTTCATTTGAGCAAAAGAAACATAGGAAGATTAATGGTTATCTACAGGCCATGGGGAGACAGGGTAGAAGGGACAGGGGGAAAGAGGGTAGAGAACAACACTTCTCTAATGTACCTTTTGTGAATTCCTTCTTTTGGAAGTATGTTTCCCAAACTCAAAAATGACAACAAACAAAATATAATCAACCCAGATGGGGCAAAAACCCTAAAATTGAATACAAATAGAAACAAATAAATTAAGCTATTTTTTAAATGAATAACATGATCCCATTGAAGGAAGGGAGGAAACATTAACCCAAGTAACTTTTGACAGGCATTTGGACTAATGCCCTCAAACTTAAAGGGCACAGCAAATAAATATCAGATTCTAGTTAGTACACTTCCTCTTTGTAAGGACATGGCTTAATAATTCTTAAATTGTTTTCTATACATTTTAGAGTTGGGCAAATTAGTGAATGCTCTGTGGATATTGGAAGCCATGTTTCTCACTGTTGGAGAAGAGAGTTACAAACATAAGAAGGGAAAAAGATTACTGAATGAAGCCCGAGATATTGGTTAGAGGTATTCGCAAACTCATGGGTTTTATATTTTTTCTTTTTTTTTTTAAGATTTTTATTTATTTATTTATTCATGAGAGACAGAGAGAGAGAGAGAGGCAGAGACACAGGCAGAGGGAGGAGCAGGCTCCATGCAGGAGCCCGATGTGGGACTCGATCCCAGGTCTCCAGGATCATGCCCCAGGCCGCAGGCAGTGCTAAACCACTGCGCCACCGGGGCTGCCCCAAACTCATGGGTTTTAATATACTTAGATAGCTAGGTAAGGAAATGGATATAGGTGTTTGTGGGGATAGATGATAGGTAAGAAGACAGGTAGACATATAAGTAGATACACGTGTATATGAGTGCACATACAGCTTTTCCTCAGCCCTATCTCCTGAGAGGAAAAGCAACATTTCAATAGTGTCCAGATATTTGTTTCCAAAATTCTGAAATTTTTTTACTCACAACTCTTTGATACCTAATGTGTGGGGGGTTTTCCCCCTAGACCAACCTATTCTCTAACTCTCTGGACACCAAGTAGGTGTCCTACCATTTAAATCATTTGTGACACTAACTACCTGGAGCTTTAGCACAGACCCCACAGGTGAAGGGCTTAGCCAGTCTCACAAGACTGCCTCCACTTCAGATGCCAATTGTGAGTCTTGGGCCTCCTGTACTTCTGACCAAATAGCTTTACATCAGAGGCTCCCATGACCCTCTTCTCAGGTGCAATTTGCTAGAATGGCTCACAAAACTCAGGAAAACACTTACTAATATCCTATTATAAAGGATAATATAAAGGATACAAAACAACAATCAGATGGAAAGGTACATAGGATGAAGTATGGAAGGATCATGAGCACAGGAGTCCTGTCCCTGTAGAGCTCAGGGTTACCACTCTCACATCACATGGATGTGTTCGCCAACCCAGAAGCTCTCTGAACCCCATTGTCTAGGTGTATTTAAGGAAGTTTAATTACACAGGCAAATTGATGAAATCATTGCTCTCATGATTAAATCATTGCTCTCAGTGATTGAACTCAACCTCCAGCCTCTCCCAACTCTCCAGGGTCAGGCTGAAAGTTCCAACCCTCTTATCACGGCTTGGTCTTTCTGGTGACCAGACTCCATCCTGAAACCACCTTGGGACGCCAGCTACCAGTCATGTCATAAGTATACAAAAGACACTTTTCACACCAGGCATTGCAAGGGTTTTAGAAACTGTGTTGTAGGAACCAGAGACAAAGACCAAATATATATTTCCCATTATAACCATAATTCTTAAATATCATTCTTCACCCAAAGAAATCTGGGTTCTTTGAAAAAAGGACTGGAACAGGAAAAATGCAAGACGAGCCTAGAATATCCCATGTAAATGCTCAAAGAATGATAGGGACGTGTTAGAAAGACACAACAGCTATCCTAAAGGGGCTTCCATCAGCCAAATCTGGAACAATTTGAACATCAGAAGAAATAATAGTAAAATATTATAGCCTATTGAATAAAGTAAGAATCCATGAATTCACATGGATTGATTAATTAACTGAAGAGAAGGGAAAGCTCTTAGACTGGAATGCCAACTAATACATGTAGGAGAAATGATAAAAAATCAGCATCGCAGCTGTCCTCATAATACTTGATTCAGGAAGAAGTCATCCATGTATTCTTAAACTACTGGGTGGAATTTGGAGGAGTAACTGGATATTTCTTTTTTTTTTTTAATTTATTCAGGAGAGATGCACATAGAGAGGCAGAGATACAGGCAGAGGGAGAAGCAGGCTCCCTGCGGGGAGCCTGATGTGGGACTCGATCCCAGGACCCCGGGATCATGCCCTGAGCCAAAGGCTGACACTCAACCACTGAGCCACCCAGGTGTCCCATAACTGGATATTTCAATAGTCTTGAAGCATCTTCCTATAAAACATTTATTAATTACAAAGTATAAAGGAGTAACGTACAGTGATGAAACCTGGGAGACTCCCTTTTCCAAATGATCAAAATTAATATTTCTAATATTGGGACTATTTGATACCATGTGCCTTCTGAGATGGTGCTCTAAGAACTTAGCATCACTCCTGTGGTGTTCTTGCCAAAGTTCTTGCATATGAACAAGTGCACAACCAAAATTAAGTCATGAGGAAACAGCAGACAAATCCAGACAAAGGGACATTGTCCAAAATTACTAGCCTGTGCTTATCAAAAATGTCAGTGTAATGGATAAAAAAAAAAAACTCAGAAACTCTCCTAGATTAAAGGAGACTACAGACATGACAACGCAATGTATGATCTTGGATTTCCTTTTGCTATAATGCACATTTTTGGTACACTTGGTGATGACTTAGTTAAGTCTGTAAATTAGATTTTCCTGTGAGTTGTTAATTTCCTGGTTTTGATCATTGTATATGGTTACACACAGGAATTCTTTGTTTTTACAAAATGCACCCAAAATTATTTACAAATAAAGGGGCAGGCATGTCTATATCTTACTCTTATACAGTTGAGAGAAAAATAAAGAGAAATAGAGGATAAAGCAAATGTAGCAAAATGTTAACATTTGAGAAATCTGGGTGATGGATATATAAGAATTCTTTGTACTATTTTTGCAACTTTGCTGTAAGTCTGAAATTATGTCCAAATGTCCAAATAAAAGAAAAAATAAAATGAATGGAGTATGACCAGAAAGGAAGAGCAGGGTACTGATCTACAGGACAAGACAGAGTCTGAAGAAGATAATTGTGGTCTGCTTCTGCTCAGGTCACACCGTTGACTGCTTTGAAGTTTGCTGAGCTCTCTTCGAAAGCAGGCTTTCCAAAGGGTGTAATCAACATCATTCCAGGCTCAGGTAAGCCATCAAAGGACCCACTTGGCTGTAATAATGAGTGGTACAGGAGCAGCTGAGTGGCTATTTTCCCACTGGAATCTTGTCCCGACTTATAACTACAGTATATTAAAACTAAATACAGTTAACCAAACAGTTAACTGAAGGATAAATAAAAATCTTAAAGTAGAAATATAATGGATGAGGTGATTAGGGTGAGTAGGGTGAGAGGAGCAGAAATTGTACAGCAATTAAAACTACCGTTTCAACTTTTAAAAATTATTTTGGAAGATGAAAAACCAGGGCTTACCCATCTTTTGGGGGCTGATAATTGCATGGAGGACATTATTTAGACTTTTGTCAATTTGTAATTAATCCAGAAAATGCAAATGAAGAGAGTTTAGAAATCTATTCCAATGAATCCAAAGCCACTCACACCATAAGAGTTTGAGAAATGTTTTAATTCACGTTTTATTCCCTGGTTCTACAGGTAGGTGTAGCCGGGCAACGCCTTTCTGAACATCCTCATATCCGCAAACTTGGCTTCACTGGGTCCACTGCTATCGGCAAACAGATCATGAAGAGGTATTGGTTTTAGTGTGTTGATTTGCTGCACATCCTAGTAAACTAGGTTTCCCTTTTCCTTTTTACTTTTTCACACAGAGTATGTTTGCAGGGAGAAAACCCACATCAGATTTAAGAGAGAAATCTACTTATCATTGCAGGGTATTGAAATACTTTCATATAATAAAATATTTCCAAAGCATAAAGCCCATCAATAAAACTAGAGGCATACTGAAATTCTACACCCTACTGGTAGCTATGACAATCCAGCACAAAAAAGATTTTCTATACTAATGCTGTGGCCCAAATTGGTTTTGGAGCATAAGTAAGAAACCAAGACATAAATGACAAATATGACTTCTTTATAAAATGAATTCCTAAAGAGCAGTAACATTCATTTTTTAAAAGATTGCCAACAGTCTAAATGTCCAAAATAAGGCAATGTGTTAGTGTAATGGAGTGCTATGTCATCATGTTCCTGGAGAATTTTTAATAACACTGAAAAATGTTGTTAAGAGATAAATGGAGGGATCCCAGGGTGGCTCAGCCTTCGGCCCAGGGTATGATCCCGGAGTTCCAGGATCAAGTCCCACATCAGGCTCCCTACATGGAGCCTGCTTCTCCCTCTGTCTGTGTCTCTGCCTCTCTCTGTGTCTCTCATGAATAAATAAATAAAATCTTTTTAAAAATAAATAAATAAATAAAAGATAAATGGAAAAATAAGGTATAAAATTGTATATATTAGGTGATCCCAACCCATTTTATTTTATTTTATTTATTTCTTTTTTTTTTTCTTTTTTTTTTTCCAACCCATTTTAAATAAGGCAAAGGCCATGGTTGATAATGGACCGGAAATAAGTATGTCAAAATGGTAAAAACAATGGACACTGAGACATGGAATAGAATTTTGTGATTTTTTTTTCTTTCTTTCTGAATTTTTGGGGGTATTTTTTCAATGTTTTAAATAACAATACTATTATGAGTAGGGGAAAATAATATGCTTCTAAAAATTGATATTTTATTTCCCTAATGTTCCAGGAATGTGGGTTAGAGGTTAAATTCCTTACCAGGCCTTTATGTAACCAAAATTCTTATGCCTAAAGAATCTGAATTTATCTAGAGGATCTATAAATATTTGACTACAGAATTTTAAAAGAACACATTTTATTATGGGAAATTTCTAATATATACAAAGCACACAGAATAGTATAATGAACTCCCATGTGCATCACCAGGCTTCAGCAGCTACCCCCATTCTACCATTCCTGTTTTGTCTTTGAATACATTTCTCAATATTTCTGAGGTTCAGCTATGTTTTCCATGCTAACTGGTAATTTATAGCTAAAAAAGCACATGCAAGAGAGAATGCTCATTTCCCATTTATTTTCCTCTAGCTGTGCTGTGAGCAACTTGAAGAAAGTTTCCCTTGAACTTGGTGGCAAATCCCCACTTATAATATTCAACGACTGTGAACTTGACAAGGCTGTGCGAATGGTAAGAGTGGGTCCAATCCCACCAAATAGATGCCTACTCCTAAAACACATCTCATCTCTTTAACAGAAATCTCAGTGTGAGATTTGGTTTTGTCTGGTCATAAGTAGAAACCACTCTCTTGATGCTTAGATTTAGGACTTCTTAAAGCACTTGATTTTTAAAATAATATCTTTATAATTTGTATCATTACAGTGTTTTTAAAACTTAAAGGACAGGATACTCTTTCTAAACATTCATGATTTATACAAACTGATGTCAAGATTTTAAAAGCAAAATTTGGTATACAAGTATTATATTTAAATGTATAGAACAATGCAGATTTTCTTACAACACAAAATTTGTCCTCAGTGGTGTGCCTTATTGTCATACACATTGAAGTACCTCTGGACCAAAAAGGGTAAAGCAGAAACAAAAATCCCTAAAAACATACTAGATCAAAACTCTAAGTGTCTCTAAGCAGTTCTCATCACTAGCTAGGCCAAGGCATTGTTTTTCTGACTTCTCTGTTTGTCTTCTGTCTCCCAATAACACCTAATTTTTGGTGTGTGTGATTTTATGACAATTCAAAGTACTGTTAATATTTTCTCTCCTGCTGCTGAAGGGCATGGGGGCAGTATTTTTCAACAAAGGAGAGAATTGTATTGCAGCTGGGCGTTTGTTTGTGGAAGAATCCATCCACGATGAATTTGTGACAAAAGTGGTAAGACATCTTCACATTTATTCTAGCTGTTTAGAAGCTGCTTTTATTGAAAAGGGCTTCTGGCATTACTGATGAAGTTTTAGGTGTGATATTAGTACTGTGGTGTGTGTATATGCATACACAATATATATTTTTAATATATATTATATGTTTATTTATTATATATCATTTGTATATAAGTATTACATGTTATATTGTTTATATATAATATAAATAAATACAATAATATATAATTAATAAATATTTATATATTAAACAACAGTCCTTATCTTTTAGGGCTACCTTCTGATAGATTTACAGATGAAATTATATGATGTCTAGACTTTGCTTCAAAATAACCCAGAAGGGGAGGAAGTAAGTGAGGAAATAAAATTTGCCATGAGTTGGTAATTGTTGAAGCTGGGTGATGAGAACATGGCATTTCATTATATCATCTACTCATATTATTCTTAATATTTCATAGTAAAAAAGTATGTTTCCATTAAAAATAACCAACCCTAAGAGATTTTATTACCTATGCCTTGCTCTATATTTATAGTAAATTATATCCTTGACACTTGTGGGAGAGATTCTCCTAGATTTTTGTAAATTCCTAAATTGACTAGGAGAGATATACCACTAGATCCTTGCAAATCCTCAATACACAGTTAACAGATCGGTATATCATTTCCTCCACTAAAATAGATATATAGATAGATGTATACATATATACATACCTACACACATACATACATACATCTCTCCTATAGAATGGTCATGATTCTATAAATATGATACCAAAAGCCATTTATAGAACTATTAAGATGAATTCTGTGGCACTAAAATAAACTGAACTATAATAAACTATGCCATTATTATAACAATAATCACGAATTTGTTTATATTTGAAAAACCAGCAACCAGCTTCTTTTTTTCAGAGTCAATTCTCCTTCCCCATTCCAAGAAACAAAGGCATTCTTTCTTCATGAGAATGGAAAACACAGAAGACATGTGAAAGGCCAGATGGTGGGCAGTGGCTACCTCCCGAACATCCCTCTAATTCTATTTGTGCCTCATTAAAATACGAATCACAGGGTTTTCACAACTTCAACATGTGGGCATTTCAAATGCTGAGTTCAGGAATGTCAAGAGTCGACCCTATCAGTCCATCAATACACATGTTTTGCACACACACAAGTTGTATTCAGTCACTCATTCAGCAGCTATTTCTTGAGCACTCACCAAGGGATTTTCACCCAGCCCAAATTCAAATTCACGGCCCTGCTGGGTCGTGGTAACTCTCATTCTTTCTTCTTACTGGAATTGGACTTAACATTAGAAAATGCACAAGTAGATTAAGTGAGGCGCACAGGGATGATCATTAAGAGATGTCAGTGATGCACACTGCTTTTGAACACAGCTTTTCACCAGAACATTCTAGCAATTCCTCTGGCGTGCTATACCATGAACATTTCACAAGAGCAGGCTGACACAGCAGGGGAGATAAAAAAGATAACCATGTGGCCATTTTGGAAATTCTTCTGTCCTGAGGAGTACAAGGGTGCTATAGTAATAAAAATTCCAGAACATCAGGTTTGCCATTTTAATGGATTAACACTCAGGATCATTTGTATGTCACATACATAGGTTATGGTCTCTTAGAACTCAGTGATTTAACAGCGTGGGCTTTCAAGTCAGGAAGACTCTCCTGTGTTTAGTGGTTGTGTGTGCTAAGTCACTGGGCCTGTCTAAACCCCGTTTCTCCCTCTGTAAGATGGAAATAGTAAATGCCCGCCTCCAGTGCTCCCATGAAGACTAAAAGACATCTTTTGACAGCTTAGACAGCACCCACCACACTGAGAAGCTCAGCCAGGGGTATCCGTTGTTATTATTATTAACAGTCAATTGTGTTTTGTGAACTGGGTGACAAACAGGTAGAAGAAATTAAAAAGATGAAAATTGGTGATCCACTTGACAGATCTACAGATCACGGGCCCCAAAACCATCAGGCCCATCTGGAAAAGCTTCTGCAATACTGTGAAGCTGGAGTGAAGGAAGGGGCCACCTTGGTGTATGGGGGAAGACAAGTGTGCAGGCCAGGTAAGATCACCTCTGCAGGAGGCGTGCTGGGCTCTGGTTCTGATTGGATGGTAATGGTTTCCACTGCAGCTCCATCTTGCCTTAAAAGTAAATCATAGCACTTATGTTATGGTCACAAGAATTCTTTTCTAGATACTACTTGGCCACTTATATGCTGTGGTACGTTGCACATGACAATTTTTCTGAGCCTCAGTTTCCTCCTGTGTAACATGGGATGAAATGTGGGCACCCTACTTTAGAGGGCTGTGGAAATCAAATCACAGAATGGACATAACTGGTCCTTACATGGCGGTCCAGTAAGAGGTCTAATGGACAACTGTGTCATTCTGGTGCTGGTGACCTTGACTCCTGGAGCTGTGAGATTTAATCATAGCCAGAATAGCCTGGGAGGATTAATTCCTATTGTCTAAAGCCATACCTGTTACTGAAATATGTGAATGACTCAATGTCATGATACCCCAAAGGAGAGAAAAACAAACAACAACTTAAAAAAACCATTTTTCAATACTGTAGGGGGATTGTGCTCCAATAGCTTACTCTAAAAAATGATAATTAGAAGGGGGAAAATTTAACATTTATCTGTGTCTTCTGTATAAACTGAATTTCTGGGTAAACTGGCTGATAAAGGAGACTTTTTTTTTTTTAACAGAAGAATTCCTGCTAATTAATGTAGAAAAAGAATGATGGCACAGAAAAAATCAGCACTTTGTACTCCTAACTGAATGAAATGATTGATTCAGGCAGTTATCATCAAGGGAGGCTAAAGTTATTGGGAGAGAGGTTGATGGGGATCTGAGTATGTGCAAGGTACCAAAGTTTCTCCCCCAAGATTGCTTGCCATTCTCAAGGAGAAAAACACAATTTTACAATGGAGAGGTGAAGTTGTCACAGCTTGGAGCCACTGGTCAGTCTAAGCAACAGTGAAAGCAGGATAGCTAGGCAGGAGGTGTCTCCTAAGGGATGCAATGTGTAGTACACAGCATCACCTGTGCGGTATTCTCACCAAAAATGTTTAACCTGAATCTAATTGTGTCTTTAAGTTAAAATTTCCATTTACAAGAAATAAAAGGGATAGGGGAACAAATTAAATATCATCCCAAGGACACAAAGACAAATCTAAATGCAATATGTTCTGGAGGACAACTGACTCAGTCTGTTGAACAAGCCAATGGCATGAAAAATTAGAGGTGAAATGTTCTAGATTGAAGGACACTTAGATCTAGCAAGTGAACGCAATGTATAGAATTTATTTGAATCTTGAATCAAACCAGTCAACTATAAAAAAAGATACTTTTGAGGAAAAAATGGAAATATAAATCATGAAGAAGGAATTAACACTAATTTTGTTAAATGTGGTAACGATTGTGGTATGGAAGAAAATATCTTATTTTTCACAGATTTATACTGAAATACAGGAGGTAAAAGTTATAAGCTCTGGAATTTGCTTTCAATTATTTCAACAAGGAAAAAATGAATCAAATAAAGCAAAATAAGAGTATTTATTTTATGATTTGTTATACTACTTTCACTACTTTGACATATGTTTGAAATTTCTGTAATAAACAGATAAAAAAACAAGAGCCTAGGAATGCTAATGCCAAATAGGAAAATGAAAGTTGTCTTGGCTTTACTGACCCAGAAGGGAAGGAAAAAAATTATGCTGTAATTAAATGAGAGAACTATTAATTAAAAATTAATTACCCTATAATTGATGATCTTGTCTGTTTTTCAAATAGGCTTTTTTATGGAGCCAACTGTGTTCACAGATGTGGAAGACCACATGTATCTTGCCAAAGAGGAGTCATTTGGGCCTATTATGGTCATTTCTAAGTTCCAAAATGGGTATGTTCTTCAGGCACAATTTAACAGGTTTTGACTTGATAAGTGTTTTTTTCTTCTGCCATTGTGCTATATACAGACTGTAGAAATCAATGAATATGGAATCTCAATTATATAACAATAATTGACTTAAATAATTAGAAGAGAAGGCTAACCAGTGTGGACTGGTTATAGATTTCTGCTTCATAGCTTAAATTAATGGCTGGCAGTATGGAACTTTAGCTAACTAAATTTAGTTTTTGTACAACCAACACTTGAAATGCCTCTCAAGATAAATAGGAATAACAGAACTGGTTTTCACATTTACATTCCTAGGGAAGGCAACATCTGTGAAATGTGATTTTCTCAAGGAAGAAGTGTTGCCTTCACTGGAGCTTATGCCCCAGAAAGCCTAATATTCAACTCTAATAGAAATATTCACAATCATCATATAACCAGCTATTAATGACGGTTCATCATAGTGCAGAGAACTTTCCAAAGTGTTTAGCACATGAGAGAGGGTCATATGTTAACTGAGTTCACACAAGAATATTTAATACAGGGCAGCCCCAGTGGCGCAGCAGGTTTAGCGCCGCCTGTAGATCAGGGCGTGATCCTGGAGACCCTGGATCGAGTCCCATGTCAGGCTCTCTGTATGATGCCTGCTTCTTCCTCTGCCTGTGTCTCTGCCTCTCCCTCTCTCTGTCTCTATGAATAAATAAATAAAATCTTTAAAAAAATTAAAAAATTAGAATATTTAATACAATAGACTCTCATGGTATACTGGGTAAAATTCTTCAGAATTCTGGCTTGAATTTTCCTTCAACCAATGAGAAGGTGGAAAAAAACAGAATACAGAGTTCAGAGGGCTTTTTGTCTTTGATAGACATATTCTAAGACATATTTGGGGATACCAAACTATAGTGAGCAACCTTTTCACACACTCATCCAAGGATGCCCTATTAACCTTTACCTCATAAAGTCCCCCCATAAGATAGTCTTTGTGTTAAACATGCAGATTTTAGAAGCCACGTTTGTAGGATATCAATTGAGATAGGTCACAGTTCCTGTCTTTGAGAAGTTTACCATCTAATGAGGGAGACAGACAAGGAAATGGACAATTAACCACAGAGGGCCAAAGGCAGCCATGTTGGGTAGAGTCTGCACTCTTCACTGCACCCAACTACCTCTATGGGCTTGGGCCAGCCTGAGCCTTTTCTTTATTGTGAAATTGAGTGATTAATAGCATCTATCCTTTTATGTCATTCTCAGTATTAAATAAGTCATGTTTGCTATTGGTGCTGTTGTCATCGCTGTGCTTGTTATTATCCTAGAAGTAGACAAGATATCCTATGAAGCTGTGTCATCTCATAGTCCCCGACAAGTAATGGCATAAAGCCATCTTTCTCCATTAGGCTGGTCAATAAATATCTGGGTCCCTACCATATGCAATGCATCAAGAAGTGTGAGAGTTTTAGCAGAGCCTCAAATCACCCTAGGTTCAGTTCCAAATTTCTTGTGCAAGTTTAAAATTGTGTATTGTCAGGATTGCCTTGGAAAATCCCTTCAAAAGCCACCACATTGAAGACTGTGCCGTCTCTCAAAAAATTCAGCACGATGAATTCAGAGACACATTCTGTTTCTTTGCCAGAGTGCCAGATGAAATAGTTGGCTTGCATTCACTGGCCATGCTGTAGAACATTCACACAGCTTTTACACATTAGGATGCCACTCATAAAGATGAGATACTCGTACCATGACAGACATGGACCTGGACCTAACCGAGAGATGAGCAGGGTTACATCTTCCGCTTACTTGGGAGTGCACCCACACTGAGTTGAAAGCCAGGGAAAGCATGATTTCTTTTTTAAAGATTTTGTTTATTTAGGGATCCCTGGGTGGCGCAGGCGGTTTAGCGCCTGCCTTTGGCCCAGGGCACGATACTGGAGACCTGGGATTGAATCCCATGTCGGGTTCCCGGTGCATGGAGCCTGCTTCTCCCTCTGCCTATGTCTCTGCCAATCTCTCTGTGTGACTGTCATAAATAAATAAAAATTAAAAAAAATTAAAAAAAGATTTTGTTTATTTATTCATGAGAGACGCAGAGAGAGGCAGAGACACAGGTAGAGGGAGAAGCAGGCACCCTGCAGGGAGCCCTATGGGGGACTCGATCCCAGGACCCCAGGATCACACCCTGAGCCAAAGGCAGACGCTCAACCACTGAGCCACCCAGGCCTCCTGGGAAAGCATGATTTAAGGGATACTTTTTATTTCCTTTTATTGAATTGTATTAATTGAATTCACTCTCATTTGATGATCTAACACTATGGTATAAAGAAGAATAAGAGGTCATCCCTGCCCTCAGGGAGCTTCCAGTGTAGTTGGAAGGCAAACCACAAATACACAAAGAGTTAAACCAAAATACTGAGTTTGGAGGAATATGTGCTCCCTGATTATGGCTTTTATTGAGCATTTACTGTGTTCCAGGCATTATTAGGTCACTTAATCCTCATGACAACAGGAAAGGTCCTTTCACTATTACTGCTATGTTTTGCAATAAACAAAGACAGGTGGAGATGAGGTCATTTGCCCAAGGTCACCTAGTTAGCCTGGCTGCAGAGCCCTCTCAGAGCCACTACACCCTACTGCCTCCTCCAGGGCACTGGTGGGAGCTGGGAAGGCTTCAGGGCGAGGTACTAAATGGATGAGCCTTGAACTGTATGCAAACTCTGGAGACAGGGAGGGAAAGAAAGGGGAATACTCTGAAAATATATCTAGACGTGGGACTCAAGGGAGAGGGAAGGAGGTGGGAAGTCAGGAAGGAGAACCAACAAGAAAAATGAAAAAGATGGCTTCAGATCAGATTTTAAAAAGATGTTGCATGATGTGTATGAAAAGTATAATACCAGAGCTATAATGTCTCACTGGGAGTTTCTTTTGGTGTAAGCTTGGAATATTTCATTTATAAAAATGCAAGCCAGTTGGCAGTAGTATTTTTCTGTTCCTAGCATGTAGGGGGAAAATATTAGAACATAAAATCAGAATGTCTTGCTTTACATTCAATGAAGTTTTGTCTTCCTAAAAATATCTTTTAGGGACATCGATGGAGTGTTACAGCGAGCAAATAATACAGAGTATGGTCTGGCCTCAGGGGTTTTTACAAGAGACATCAATAAAGCCATGTATGTGAGCGAAAAACTCGAAGCAGGAACTGTTTTTGTTAACACGTACAACAAGACGGATGTGGCAGCCCCTTTCGGTGGAGTTAAACAATCGGGCTTCGGAAAAGACTTAGGTACGTATGCTCTGCTTTTCCAGGGCATGATCCCTTCGATCCCTTCGCTTGCTGTGTTCCCGAGAAAGCCGCTTTATGTTCCTAGCAATGCTTGTATCTTGTTTCCAACGATGTTTCCTGCACGGCCAGTGGATCTGGGTTTCTATGGGTACCAGTTGTGTGTTAACATTAAACATTTTCAGCTAATGTACAGACAGGAAAGTACCCACATGGTGTGCAAAAGTGTTTTTGAAAATAAGATTAATGTTGAAGGGAAAAGGAAACTTTGGCAATATCTGTTAGCTAAAATAGGCTTGGTATTTTTACCCGACATTCAGCATGCACTTGGTTTAGCTTTCGTGGGACTGAGTAGAACCAAGAAAGGGAAACGGGGGGCGGGGGGGGGGGGTTGTGAAGTCGGGGACTAGAAGGCAACAAGCAGCTCCAAGAATAAATCTTGTCTGCGAGCTGCCTGGCAGTCTTTCAGAATCAATACTGCAACTGGCAGAGTTTCCTGGTAGTCTGGAAAGTCAGATTTAGAGTCACAGAAAGTCCAAAAGAAAATTCTTTGTGGGCAATGACCCCATCACATTTCAAGTAACAGATCACTTGAACACTAAGTATCAGAGCAGATCTTAGGCTACCTACTTGCTCTGTAAGAGCACAAGCAATCCTCACAATAGCCCTGGGAAGGAAGTGCTCTTATATACTTATTTTATAAATGGGGATGTTGGGGCTCAGAGAGGTTGGGTAACTTGCCCAAAGTTACACAGCTAGCCACTGCTTGAGAAGAGAATCCCAAGCCAGACATTCTGGCTGCAGAGCCTGTTCTTTTTCCCCACAGCCAGTCTAGCATGGCATTTCAAAAACTGAAATGTTCGTGGCATACTGAAATTATAGTCCACTCATATAAATTTGGTTAACATGGGGGTATTTCTACATTTTCTCTTTCCCAGTGACTTTTGGTAATAATATATTTGCAGCTATAAAAGGAGTTCTCATTTTAAATTCCATTGAATTGAAGGTAAATAGTGTTTATTATAGAACAATAAAATTTGCCTAAATAGTTTCTTTTTCTCCCAATTTTAAACTCCCTAAACCCAGGGGGTTCCCAGCCTTAGCTGTACATTGGATTAGAGTCCCTTGGGAGTTTTAAGAAATACAAAGATGCTAATTGGTTTGGGGTGTGACCTGGGATCAGGAGTGGTTTTGTTTTGTTTTGTTTTGTTTTTTAGATTTTATTTATTTATTCATAAGATACACAGAGCGAGAGAGGGAGAAGACACAGGCAGAGGGAGAAGCAGGCTCCATGCAGGGAGTCTGATGTGGGATTCAATCCCCGGTCTCCCGGATGATGCCCTGGGCCGAAGGCAGGCGCTAAACCACTGGGCCACCCAGGCGCCCCAAGAACCTATGTTTTAGCTCGACTTTCAGGATCACGTATTCATTAGTTGCACCAGTATTATTCACTGACATAGAAATCAATGATTTGCATGAGCTCAAGATAGAATGGAAACAGAAAGGCAAACCTACTTACTTTTCAGCCTGGATATACTCTATTCTATCTAAATCAGATACTGTGTGATCCTTATCCTTAAAATAAGATTACATCAAAGAGTCTCCAACTTTCTTCTGCTCAGTTTTGCTTTATTTAATATAATGCAAAGGACAGTATCTTGGTCACTTTGTTCAGCCTAAATGGGCAAAGGATAGAGATGAAGAGTCATCAGGCAGGGAAATAAGGGAGAAAGTTTTCTGGTGCAGACCGAGCAAGTCAGCACATTCCTCAGAAGACCTGTTAGGTGGTCTAAGCTCTTCCTCCTCCAAGTGGGGTCCGTGGACCACGAGCACCTGTCCTCATCGCTTGATGGTTACAAACCCATAATCCCAGGGCCTGAGCTGGATTTAATCAGAACATGCAGTTTCACAAGGTCTGCAGGTGGCACGCATGAACTTTAGTTTGAGACCTATAACCCGATATCTGTATCCAAAGTCTGGTGACATCGCATCCACTTGTCCATGAACCACTTTTCTGTTTCCTCAGGTGAGGAAGCTCTAAACGAATACCTCAAAACCAAGACGGTGACATTGGAATACTAGAGCTGTGCCATCCCTGAGAAATCCTCGGCCGACAGCACCACTCCCGATCCCTCCACACACGTAGGAAGCCTGGGTGTGCGGAGGGAAGGTGGATCTACCACGAGCCGATGCTGCACACGTGGACCCTAAAGGGGGTCAGGCCACATCAAGCATTTTCACCTGTGCCTGTGTATTCTGATGCACCTTTTCTACCTTAAAACTATTTGAAGTGGTTGGGTTTTGACTGTGTTGTATACCCCGCATATTTCTAAACTGCCAAGTTGCTTTTTCTCCTAAGACTAATCTAGCCATTGTTGTTCATCTTGAAAAATGTCAGGATCAGGTGGTTATAATACACAAGGTGGGTTTGGGGGATACTTTGCATACTATGTGTAGGTTGTAACCTCTGAACTATACCTATGGGGCTATTAAAAAGGTTTTCTATAATTTTGCTCTCAAGGAACGTATATCCTATAAGGAATGTGAAGTAAATTCCTTTTTTTTTTCATATTTGGAAATAAGATACATCTTTGTGCCTTTTGATGTTCTATTTTTCAGCCCACTGAGAATGAGTAACCCAAAACAGTGCTCGAGTACTTGCTAGGTGTGAGGTACTAGGTAGTGTTCTGAGGAGTAGCCAGGACATAGTGACATTGTCTCTGGACTCAAATAGCTTACATTCTAATAAAGAGCTTTTAAAAAGTGAATTTTACAATATGATATAGAATGTAAATAGCCTTTGGAGGGTGAGCTTGGTTCATATCTTGCCATCTTGCCATGTGACTTGGGGAAATCTACTCAACTTCTCCCAGCCTGTTTCCTTATCTGTCAAATGCCTTCCTCAGGAGCCTTATTTTGAGGAGTCAGTGCAATAATATAAGTACCTTGCATTATGCTTTGTTCAGGGTACTCAAGAAAAGTTAACTTTGTTTCCCCCATCACTGTTTTAAAAATACATCGAGATAATCTAACTAGATGAATGAATTTCCCTACAGTCCTTTTCAGGACTCACTGATTCCTATACTCCATTGTTCTGACATGGGGCCTGATGCAGCAGCTCTGGAAAATGCCATATATAATGAAAAATGGCAATGGTACAAGGAAAAGGATTGCTTTTCTTTCTGCAGCTCATTTGTTCTTCGTTGACCATCTTGTTTTCCACTTTTCTACCTACTGGGTGATCTTAGGCACCTTAGTTACCTACTATCTCAGAGCCTTGGTATCTATAAAATGAGGATAAAGTCCTTCTCTCATTAGATGTTGGAAAGATTCAGTGGGATGATATGCTAACACACCTCACAAGTGTCTGGATCATAGTCTGTGCCCAAGAAATGGGAATTAGTTCAATCCATGCATGACTCACAAAATCATTGTCAGACAAAAACAGGTGAGTAAATTATCACCATCCACATGTGACTAGAAGGTGAGCTGCTGAAACTCAGTGTCATTGGAAGACAGAGCAATGGACTTCTACTGCTCCTCTTTTTAAAGTAAAATTTCAGTAAACACTCCTATCTCTGACTTTGAAGGAGCCCTTAGGGAACCCTTGGTACTTTGGAGACTCAGCAGCTTCTCATAAAGGGAATGTGGGAAACCAATGAACAAACAACCAAATCAGAGGCAGAAAACATCGAAAGTGAAGAATACCAGGTGTGATCCCGGCATGATCAATAGAGCATATTTTGCCTCTAAGCACTTTTTTAAATTTTACAATAGTTCATTTACCATCAGATCTGGGTGCAGCTGACATTCTAAATTGGAATGAATATTCTCTGAGTCCAAACTGATGGTTCATATTTGAATTAAATTACATAGGAACTACTTTTAAATGCAGTGTTCTGATTTTCTGTGAACTAAAATATCACTTTACCAAATTTTTAAAAAACATTTTATTTATTTGACAGAGAGACAGCGGACAAGCCAGGGGGAGAGGCAGAAGGAGAGGGAGAAGCAGGCTCCCCATGAGCAGGAGAGCTCTATCCCAGGACCCTGGGATCATGACCTGAGCCAAAGGCAGACGCTTCACCAACTTAGCCCCCCAGGCGCCCCTCCAATATTTTAATGATTGATAAAATGGCAAACAAAACTACATCCATTTCTTCTGGACTCATTTTTGCCCCTACTATATATCTCAGTAGCAGTGTTTTTAATCTTTGAGCCACACAGCTCTTTGAGAATCAGATACAAGCTGTGGAATCCCTCTGTGTTATTCCTACCACCCAAATTCCCACAAACATGCCTAATTCTACAAAGACTTGCAGATCTCCTAAAGCCCATGCTTGGAGATTAGCAACTCCTTCTTCCATAGCAAGTTCTAAAGTTCCTACTGACTTGAGTCTTTATATCTGACTGCTGCTTAGACTCCAAGGCTCTGTGGAATTCACAAAAATTGCCAGTGAATTTGAATTGGAACATGATGAGCCACAGCCCACCAGGTGATTTAATTAACACAGGGAATAATTAGAATGTCAGTCTTCTGGGTGCCTGGCTGGCTCAGATGGTGGAGCATGCAACTCTTGATGTTGGGGTCATGAGTTCAAGCCCCCTGTTGGGCATAGAGATTGCTTAAGAAAAAAACATTTTCCTTTAAAGATTATCACTATTCTTTCAGATCACAGATTATTTTGCTAAAGAATAAAGCTGTGATCTGATGTCACCTGCACTGGGAGGTGTGGACACTCAAAGTGGTTCTATGACCTTTGTAATCCTCTTCCACTTGCCTTTGCTAAAGCAGTCACCTTTTGGTCCCACACCCTTTGTGGCTTCCCATCCGCAGCTCGGTTTCAGGGCCTCTCCTCTGTGCTCTCACTTGTCGGGAGCATAGTACTTACCACCTGGTACTGAAATTATCTGCCTTCCTAACCGCCCCTTGTCCACCCCCCAGGTTTGGACTTTTTCTGGTGCATTGTAACCACAGCTCTCATGTATTGAGGACCTCTCGTGTACTGGACACTATACCACACTTGGTAAATGCTACCTTATTTAATAACATCTGAGAAAAATGACCTAAGTTGAGGGGCTCTTCTTACTGGCCCCACCATGACTGAGCCAGCCCCATCGCAGTCCCAGCTAGCGCCCGGGTCTCCTAGCCTATCTTCCTGATTTCTCCCTGTGTAGATCTGTTCAAAATTTAAGTCAGACACTGTCACACCTCTATTCAAACCTTCCAATGGCCCCCAATTTGGTTAGAATAAAATCTAGTGTACTTCCTGGGGTTTAGGAAGTCCTATTGATCTTGCCCCTGGCTGCCTCTGACTTCCTCTCCTATGAATTTCCCTCTTGTTCTGCGTAGCCACCCTGGCTGCCTTGATGTTCCTCAGGCCAAGCAAACTCTTACCTCAGGGCCTTTGCACTTACTGTTCTTCTTCTCAGTGGTGTGCTGATAACTATTTACCAAATAGTTCTGGGGAGGGGGGCAGTTCTTAGAGCAATTGCTAACTTCTGTGTATAAATGCTCTCATTAAGGCTGATTGCAAACTGTAGGGATGCGCACATTCAGCACAAGTACCAGTCAGTGCCGGCACACCATTATCTCTCCTCGCAATTCTTTCCCTACATATGACTTCCTGACTAGGCAGCCTCACTTCCTTCACATCTCACCTCCAATCTCATCTCAGTAGAGACAGATTTTCTAGCATCTATGTCCCCACATTCATACCTCATCTGCCTTGTCACTATTTATTCTTCTTAACTTGCATTATTTTCATAGCACTTATCTCAACCTGGCAGATTTACTTATCGTCAGTCTCTCCCCAACAGAATGTAAACTCCATGAACAGGTGCTTTGCTGCATCTGCAATGCCTAATATGTAGAAAAATTTCAATAAATATTTGATTTCAAATGAAAGGCGTTAAGTAACCCACCCAAATCAGACAGCTATGAAGTGGCAGGACAGGCATTCTAAGCAGATTAGGGGGTCTTAACCAAGCTGGACGGCTTTTGTGGCCAATGCTTTAATCAGGGCCCGAGTAGTGGAAAGCAGCACACATTGAACTTCTGTCATTGTCCGCAACAACTGTGGAAGTGCCTAGAGACAAGGTGAGAAGCCAAACTGGTTCCCCCACACCTGCCCCCTAGGATCGTAAAAGCTGTAGAGGGGAACCTGTTCTAAAGGAGATTCTCAGACATGAGACGTGGTGGGGCGATTATCATCACGATTACACAACTAATACCCAAGGGGATTTTAAAAATGATTAAATAATACCTAATTATGTAAAAATACATAAAATAGAAAGGTAAGTTTCAACCATCAACTCTCCACACAGAAAGAACCGTGATTGTTCCAGATTTTTCTATGAACATATATTTTTACAGAATTAGCAAAATACTGTACATAACTTTGACCTGCTTTTTGCAATGAACAATATGCAGGCATCTTTCTGTGTCAATAAACATACTTCTTCTTATGTTTGGTGGCTTTAATTCAACTTGTTCTCTATTGGTGTACGTTCAGACATATGTTGGACATAGTTGGTCTTTGCTATTTTAACTTTGCGATAAACCTTATGCAGAAATTTGTGAACAATGCTGTTAACCAGGATAAATTCTGAGAATCAATAATCTTACTAAGTTCCCCCCAAATTCTTGCCACCATTGTGCATTATTCCCACAGCATGGGAATCCCTCACATTTACTGAACTCCATCTAAACAACATGCTGTGTTGCAGCTCATTCATTTCTTACCAAAACCCCATGACAGAGGTTATGACCCATTTTGCATGTGGGGAAACTGAGAGAAGAGGCTAGGCCAAAGCTTTGGGGTCTGTGCTTGTGACAGAGCAACTGGTGGCCCACAGTGTGACTGGCTCACAGAAACCTGGCTTCACCACTCACCTATTGTGAGACGTCAGGAAATGTAGCAGCTCCAGGCCACTTTTCTCATCTGCCAAGTGAATATAAGCAGAATTATCTCCTAAGGTGTTTTTTTTTTTTTTTTTAAACAATTAGGAGATTCACTGTGTCACAACACAAATCTAGTGACAGTTCCATCTGCAGAGTTATTTATGCAGTGACTTCATGATGCCCCCTTGTTCCACCTTGCTATCTTGGACATGCAGGTCCAAGACAAATGCAGTGTCACGGCCACTAGACAGGACTCCCAGGAATCCTATCCAGGCAAAATATGCAATCCTTTCCTCTAAAGAAAGGAGCCACCTCTTCATTGGCCTCTCTTTCGGAATGAAAAATACTTTCCTTTACAAAAGTACAATAACAAGACTTTGCTTACTATGCCTCACTAGGAGAGTGTGTGTCACGTGCTCAATCCCAATCCAACCACTGGCAGGGTTTTCCCATGACCGGGTTATGGGGAGTTGACTACAAAGATTCCAGCATTAAACTTTCTGGAAAAGTCTACCGATCATTATTACCCTGTCTGTTTCTGTAGGATCGAGAACCACTGACGTTTAAGATGAATGACTTTACTGACATAAAGAGAGAAAGAGTAGTTTAGTGAACATTTATTGTACATTTCAATCAAGTGAAAGGCCCCATCCTAGGCTGAGGGAAATACAAGTGAAAATAAGATTCAGCAACCCTCCCCCCCCCATCTTTCCAGAGTAGTGGATACAGGTACAAGCTACTTTGTAAGGCAGGCTTTTTTTTTTATAAGTACCATATTTAATGCACAATTAAAATATTGTGGGAATGGACAGGAGATTCACTCAGAATGAAATTTTTGCCTCAAAGACCATTGCACCTGATTTTCTGATTTATAACTGTCACAGACCCACAGAAGGATGGTACCCCTCCTCAACCTTGGCAGGAACAGAACTGCCTGTCCAAACGGCTGCCATGTCTCATACCCAAGCACCGGGCAGAAAAAGCACAGGTCAGACTAACCAAAGCACAACAGTGATTTACTTCCCAATACACTGAAGGGCAAACTGTTGACAAATAAAACAGCTTTTTAATTAAGGTGTAACATGTACACAGCAAAGTGCAGGAGCGAATGTGAAATTTGTGACTCAACACATTTTTATATATGACTGAGTGGTGGTAACACAAATGGACTTGAATTTAGTTGACTTCCTTTACAGTACAGACAGGCTTGATGTGGTACACAAGACAGCCATGGCAGGAGGGAACTATTAAAATTCTATACACTAGTACATATTTCTAGAATGACTGGTCTCTCACCAATCACTCAGCATATTTCCACTTGGATATGTATTTCCTGTGAAGTTACACCTTCATATCCCTACTGCTTGGAGCAGCCTACCATGGCTTAAAGTTCCCTATATACCCTCATATACCCATTAAGTCACTTAACAACATTATCCAGAGCCTAGTTGGTACTATCCACCACGCTAAGTAGTAAACCAAACAAATGCAACTAACTCTTCCCGCACGTAGCATAAGATATTAGCTGGTAGGAGCTGATCTTTAACTATTTACACCAATAACACATCACAGTCATGTTTGGTGCTACTAAATAGAGCACAATAATGTTTCCAGCTGAAGAGTCTCATTTCCAGATCTGTTCATTTCAGAGTACTAACAAGATGTCTCGAGCTAATGTGAGGAGTAGGAAAAAAGTTAAAAGAGAGCCCTAATACATTAGGGGACAAATTTCATCAGCTCAACCTACTTAGAGATGGTCCTTTAAATTCTCAGGCCTATATCCTGAGCAAAGCCAATCCTTGGCAGATGAGATCTGAAACAAATTTAATAAGGTCAAGAATGAGGCAAAAAGGCACCTGCAGCACAGGATAATTTTGACCTTTGAAAGGGAAAAAACAACTGTTACATTTTTTTTTGTACCACACCCTGTTGTTTCCATGATGTCTCTTATTTTCTATATTTGAGAGGTTTTAAACTGTGGGCAACCATCTAGAAGAGTTTTAAATAGCTGAAACAAAAAATCTGCCTTATGAAAAAGAAGGAAAAACAAAGAAAGCATGAATTTTTCTAACCAGTAAATTCTCTATACACTGAGTGGCTGCAGAGTCACCAACAGAGCCACAGAGCGCCAAATTTCCGGCTCAACCTGGCAAGGACGTTTCTGTTTTTTAATGAAAGTAGATACACCTGATGGCAGCTGAATATAAGTAATTCTTTTCTCTGTAAAAAATTTCTTTCTCTTAAAAATTTCTTCCCCATTGAACCCACAGTGATGATTGATAAATTTGACTTTATAATGACCTAAAGAAATAACCCAGATTGTTTTATTCAAGACAATTTAAAAAAACAAATGATTTGTATTTTTACTTTAAAATGAATTTGTGAAAAAAAAATGAATTTGTGATTTCTGAAGTCTATGCCAAAGAACGAAGATGCTAAACAAATTCACTCATCACCACACATACAGTTAAGCTTTCTAAATGAAATCTCTTTAGTGTAAGATCAAAGACAGTCTGCTCATAGAAAATCCTCAAATGCTACCTATTCCAGCTCTTTAAAAGGTAGCTTTTGTTTCTCTGAGAAACAAAATACATCTAATGATACATAAAAGCACCACAGATATCTGAAATGCAAAACAACCAGCAAGCCATTATTCTTTTTCTGCAGAACAAGCAGGCATACATCACCTGTTTCTGAGACCATTTATTTTACTATTTCTATTTTTTTACTGGATGGGCTGTCCAAAACCTCAATCTTGCCTTTTCCATCTTCTGAATGAGGAAGCTTAATGTTATCTATGGTGACTTCAGAAGCGGTGCTATCATCTTCCTCCTCAGATTCTGAGCTGTCCTCCGAGCTGTCTTGTAAACTCTCTTCTGAACTGTCCTCTTCTTTGGAATTGGATTGATTCATCTCAAACAAGGCCACATCCTGCCAAAAGCACCACGTGAGAAATTCATTTCATGGTAGTCCCCTAGAAAGTTGCAAAAACCACCTTGGGAAGAACCCACAACATTAAGGACAAATATCAAAGCACAAAGGGCAAGAAATGTTTTTAATACAATATGGCCTTTTTTTTTCTTTCAGTTGCCACCCCCCACCATGATGGTTTACAGGTACTACAAGTCTAAAAAGTCCCCCACAACCCAATTCTATACAACCTGAACACATTCAACAATATGCATCCAACAAATATTAACAAATACTAACATGAGCCAGGCACCACACTAGGTTTTAGAGACTCCACCAGAACAGCAACAAAATCCCTGCCTTTGTGGCACTGATATTTTTGAGACGGATTGGCAAATTACAGCTTGCAGGCCAAACCCAGCCCAGTATCTGTTTTTGTTTAGCTTGTGACCTAAGAATGTTTGTTTGTTTGTTTATTTATTTATTTTATTTTTTAAAAGATTGTATTTATTTATTCATGAGAAACACAGAAAGAGAGGCAGAGGCACAGGCAGAGGGAGAGGCAGGCTCTCTGCGGGGAGCCTGGTGTGGGACTCAATCCTGGGACCCCAGGAACACGCCCTGAGCCAAAGGCAGACGCTCAACCACTGAGCAAACCAGGTGCCCTAAGAGTGTTTTTTAAAATTTTTAAGTGGCAGGAAAAAAAAAAATCAAAGGGATAATATTTCGTGAACCATGAAAATGATATGGTAAGTCAATAAAACCTGCCTATTCAAACATATCGTCTACAGCTGCTTTCATGCTAACATGGCAGAAATGAGCAGTCACAACAGAGACAGTATGGCCGACAAGCCTAAAGTATGTACTAGCTGGCCTCAGATACAAAATACTTGCTGACCTCTGTTCTAGTCAGGAAAAAAAGATAATGAAAAACTACATATAAAGTATAGTGTAGGACAAGTTAAAATGAAGAAAAGTAAAGCACGATAGGATAAGCTTCTAATAGGGCCACTGGGGTGACCACTAGTAAGAGAGGGAGGGAGTGAAGATGCAGAAATCTGGGAAGAGACTTGTACAAAGACGGACAAGACCTGGAGCAAGGAGACTGAACGGGAGTACAGGAAAGAGGTGGGAGGTAAATCAGATGGAGCTAGAGGCAGGATCCCATGGGCCCTTGAGGGACTCTGAACTCATGAGGAGTGTGATGGGAAGGGTAGGCCACACATAGTGTGAAGAACAGATCATAGGAAAGAAAAGGCCGAAGCAGGGGAACCTGTTGAGAAATCACTGCAGCAGTCCAGAGGAGACCATGATGACATGGACCAAGGGTGGCAGCAGGGGACACGGTACAGAGTAGCTGGATCTGGATAAATTCTGGAGGTAGAGTAGGCCAGAGCTGCTGATGAATGAGATGTTACTATCAAGCATGCTGTCAGCTCTGTCCAGACGCAAGTGTTATACAGGGAACTCTGGTGTAGAAAAGGAAATGAGGCTACATGAAGAAGACTTTGCATGTGGCTCAGGTAATCAGTCTGTTAAGTGCATCATTTATTTTTATACTTTCCATGAATCAGGTTATGATTACTTCTTTTAGGAAAAAACAACCCACTTGGAACACTTAGTAAATTAATGCTTCAAGATAACAAATGTACTATTTGACTTGAAAAAGCCCTCCTATTCTCTATTGCTACACTCCTAAACTCCACTCAGGGAAGCTTACTGATCTGTAAGATCCCTGATCATAAAATGATCAGATCCCCATGCAGTACTGGAAATATGAGCGGACTCTGCAAGAAGGAAAAAATAACGCTTGGAATTATACTGGAAAAGTCCTCTCTCTTAAAGATGATGAGGCATACTGGTAATTTTACCCTATGAAATGAAAACAAAGCATCATTACCATTTGTATAACTTTTCCAAGAGCCCCATCAATATCCTCAATATTGAAACGACCAGGTGATGCAGCTGCCATTTCTTTTCTCAGCTTTTCATTTGCCTGAGCTATCTGTGGGAGAAAGGTCTGCACTTGGTCCAACACTAAGGAAAGAAAATATACTTTATCAATATTTATGTCAGTCTTTGGCCAAACATCCAATTATTTTTAAAGATTTTATTTATTTATTTATTCATGAGAGACACAGAGAGAGAGGCAGAGACACAGGCAGAGGGAGAAGCAGGCTCCATGCAGGGAACCTGATGTGGGACTTGATCCAGGACCCCGGGATCACGTCCTGAGCCGAAGGCAGATGCTCAACCACTGAGCCACCCAGGTGCCCCTCCAATTTCTAAAATCCAGGATTTACTGTAAAACACTCCCAAATTCAATAGTAACAATAGTTATAATAAAAAAAATCTTTCACATTTCTTCCATTTTAAAAACCTCCATCCTCTTCTGAATCCTTAAAGCAGGACTACACAAGGTAGTGAATATTTCTTAATGCTTATTTGTGCTTTCATATATCCTCAGAACTGTACATTCCTAGACGGCTGGCACTTTGACCAATAGTAACTGAATAAGGAGAAAGTATGGCTTAATAGTTAGATGTATCAGGTTTGGAGCTGGAGTTTAGTCATTTGCAACCACAGGTGTCCTAAATAGCAAATTTCATCTAACCATTCAAAACATCAATTTACTCATCTGTTAAAACAGGGGTGATAACCATACTATGCTAAGTACAGGGAATCAATGAACAAGGTATGTCTAGTTTCTGTAGCTCTCAAGAGGCTCAGCACATAACTATGCACACAAGGAATTCTCAAAACTTGTTAAGCCACTGACACAGCTACATAATACAGAACTGAACTATCCAGAGTACAGAAGAAGAAAAGAAAAAGGTAGTGAAGGTCAAGAAATGGCCTTTCATTGTAAAAGAGGGCTGCTGGGAGAATGACATAAGGTCATGTAATACAAAGCCCCACACAACTGCCATCACAACGAGGAAAGAAATAAAAGATAAAAAAAGACTCAAATGGAACTCCACAGATGGAAAACACTGTCAGAGCTCCTGAGACCCTGAGCAGTCATGGGGGGACAATGAACAGCTCTGGCGAGACTGGGGTTCACTGTGGAGCTCTACTGCTCAACTGGGCAAAATTTAACATCAGAGAGGGTTCCTGAGAAAGAAGGGGAGAAGAGAAAGAAAGCAAGGAAAATATACTTACAGGGACTCCTCTCTACCCGAACTGTTTGAAGAGTGGCATTTTTTCTGCAGTTAGGCTTGGGTTGGATAAGTAACCTGTCCCATATACCTGAAAGCACACACACAATTAATTGACTGCAGCATCAAGAAATGGGGGCCCTTCCGCAAACTTGCCACAACTGCTCTCAAGTCTTGAACATTCCACATTCCCCAACATATTTTTAGAAAAAGAGGCTCTCCAAGCAGGGAGCCCGATGCAGGACTCGACCCTGGGTCTCTAGGGCTGCCCCCACCCCTCCTCTTTCTTAGGCCTGGCTCATACATCTGTATGTGACACCGATGCTGGGGAATATGTGCAAACTAACCTGCACCTCTGTGGGTCAGAAATCCATCAGTGACCAATGAGTTTCTTCAACAAAGGGGCAGAGGAAGCAGTACAGAGTACAATGGTTAAGTGAAACCAGAAATGGTTACTGGCTGTGTTATACCGGACAAATTAACCTCTCGGAGCATTCGTTCATTTATAAAGCACACCTGTCTTGCTAGTGGACCTTCATTAAAGATGTCCAACCCGGACAAATGAGCCCTTGGGAGAACTTCTGACCGTATCCCCCACCCCTGACCCCTGTGCACCTATTCAGGCGCATCACTCACTACTCCTCAAATTAACAAACTCTTCAGTCCATCAGAGCTCAGAGGACAGGATCTGTCTTTCAAAACTCAAGGTTTGTTTGTTTGTTTTTAATATTTTATTTATTTATTCATGACACATACAAAGAGAAAGGAAGAGACACTGGCAGGGGGAGAAGCAGGCTCCATGCGGGAAGCCCAGTACCCGGGGAGCACGACCAGAGCCAAAGGCAGACACTCAACCAACCACTGAACCACCCAGGTGCCCCAAAACTCTAGGCCTTGATCCCCCTGTTTCCAACACCTGGAAAAACTTTTCACTCAAGTACAAAAGCCCTGTTCACCCCAAAGCAGAGCTTAACAAATATTCTTTGACCACCACTTTAGGTCTAGCAAATGGATGAGCCCAAAGAATCCAATCAGACTGACTGGATCCGAATCCCAATTTTGTCACTTTTCAGCCACATGATCTCCAGCAAGTTATTCATCTGTATGATGCACTGTGACTCAGTTTCCTCATCTATAAAACAGAGATAACGGAACCTTCTGCACGGGGTTTTTTGTGAGGATGAAATGAGTTCATTAAATCCTGGGTCACAGCAAGCTCTACACAAGCTTTGGCATTCGGGATGCTCTGGGTCTTCTTCAAGCTAATATTCACGGAGGGTATGCCCAAGACCTTAGGCCCCTTCCCCTTCTCCACCAAAACAAACGAACAAAGCGAAACACCCGTTCAACAGGTAGAGCTACCTCTATTTTCCAAATGTGGAGAGTGGAGCATCGAGAATGCAAACAGCTCTCTGTGGTTCCACAGCCATCAATCACGGAGCTGGGATTCGAATCCACGCTTCTGCACTCTCCACTACGTGGCTGAAGTCCTAGGTGACTTCCTAGAGCCAAGCGTCCCTCTACTAGCGAGACGAGGCCCTGGGGCCGCTGGCGTGGGCACGGCGGGTGCCGGCGCGGGGTCCACCCCCAACAGTCGCCTGGACCCGCGCCGCCGCCCCGCTGAGTGGGCGCCCGCCGCCACGCGGAACCGAACCGGCATCGCGGGCCCCGCGCCCCCCCTCCCCGGCGGCCCCCCGCGGCCCGGCACACGCCCCCCGGCCGCACGTGCGCACCCACGCCGCCCCGCCCCGCCCCCGCCGTCACCTCTGCGGCCGCCGCTCCCGGCCGTCAGCAGCTCCTTGGACACCGGGCCCGCCGAGCGTCCCCGCGGGGACGACGAGCAGCTGGCGCCGGCCTGGGGCTCGCCGCGGACCTCCATTCCGCTCGCTCGGCCTTGCGAGCCCGCCCCGCCAGGCCCGGATGCCGGAAGGAGGGCGGGCGGGGGCGGGGCCGGGGCCGCGAGTGGGCGAGACGCGGCGGGGGGGGGCGGGGCCAGGGCCGTGGGGGGCGGGGCCAGGGCGGGGCGGGGGCGGCCGCGGCCACAGCGACACCTGGCGAATCTCCGAGGCCACCCCACCCTGGGCCCTGGGGGAAAATGAATGGCGGAGTTTCTGAGGCTCGGCGGCTGGGTGGAAGAGCTGCCAACACTCAATTTTAGCCAAAGGATCCGGACAACAGGGCACCCTAGGGCTGCGCCTCCTCCTCATATTTTCTTATTCTTGGATTGTAGTGAAAAGAATACTCATAAAATTTACCGTCTTAACCATTTTTAAGTGTACATTTCAGAAGTGTTAGACTATTTTACATCGTTAGGTACCAGATCTCTAGAATTTTTTCACCTTGCAAAGCTGAAGCTGCATCCATTAAGCAACCCTCCCTTATTGTTATAATAACCACTTACCGTTATATTACATCCAAGTTATAGAACCTATGGGAGAAATGTCAGTAGGCACTGCGAGCAAGACACCGATTAATGCGTCTTAATAGCTGATTTCATTCTCTTTCTATTTAAAACCTACTCTGGAGATTCTTCAGAATAAAAAGGGACCTTTTTTATTTGTATGCCAGCGCCTCCCTTGTAGTCAGGCACATTGTTAATGATTAATCCATGTTTAACTAATGAATGCACAGAGAAAAGTTGAACAAATTAGTAATTGTGAATTGTTTCATTGGTTGATGGATCACCCCTGTGAAACAGAATCGTAGCCTTCAGAAATGTCCTCAAATCTCTGTTGTAAATTGTTGCCTAGATCAGAAGCACCCTGTAGGTACAATGTTGTACAAAACTAATCAACGTGGGACACTTGGGTGGCTCAGCGGTTGAGTGTCTGCCTTCTGCTCTGGTCCTGATCCTGGAGTCCTCCAATCCAGTCCCACATCGGGCTCCCCGCAGGGAGCCTGCTTCTCCCTCTACCTAGGTCTCTGCCTCTCTCTCTTGGTGTCTCTCATGAATAAATAAATAAAATCTTAAAAAAAAAAAAAAACACCTAATCGAGCTATTTGTAACAATAACTCAAAAATTAAGACATGCATATCTAGCCAAGATGAGTAGAAAATGCACTGGCAGACTGTCGTCTCCCCCCCTTGAAATAATGTTGTTAACCAGAAAAGCAGTTCTATAAAATATGCAAATAAATGTAAAACATCGTTTTCCTCACTTTGAATCTTTTAAAAATAAAAGATTTTTATTTCAAAAATCTCAATTTTATTTATTCATAAATAAATGAATTATTTAACCACTCAACCACTGAGCCACCCAGACGTCCCAATCATTTAGATTTTTAAAAGTATTATAGGTTTATAACATATGTAGAAGTAAAATACATATGACAAGAATAGCACAGAAGGTGGAGGTAATAAATCTGTAAAGATCTTACATTTTATGTGAAGTATTTTAATAGAATTTTAAAATAGTGATAAATTAAAGATGTATATTATAAATACTGGCCCAACTCCCCCAAAAAGAAAAAAAAAAAACAATTAAAAAGAGGAATAGCTGATCAGCCAATAGTGGAGATAGAAACTGAGCTGTAAAGTATAATCAATTAATTCAGGGATGCCTGAGTGGCTCAGTGGCTCCTGGGACTGGAATCACGCCCCACATCAGGCTCCCTGTGGTTAAAGGTCAAGTGATGGAAAAGATAAACCATGCAAATATGAAACAAAAATCAAGGCAGAGTAGCTACAGTACTATCAGACAAAATAGATTTCAAAACAAAGAATATCACCAGTGTTACAGGCTGAATCCTCATATCCTCCCAAAATCTCTATGTTGAAGCCCTAACCCCTGGGTGCGGCTAAGTTGGGAAACGGGGACTCTAAGGAAGTAATCATTACTAAGTGAGGTTGTAAATATAGGGTCCTGATCCAGGAGGAGTAGTGCTCTTATATAAAGAAACACCAGAGTCCTACTCTTTCTTTCCCCACACTCACACACACTAAGTATAGGCCATGTGAATACATGGTAAGAAGGCAGCCTTTTGCAAACCAAGGGGAGAGCTCTCATTAGACATCAGCCCTGCTGGAAACTTGATTTTGGATTTTCCAGTCTCCAGAACGGTGCGAAAATTCATTTTTCTTGTTTAAGCTACCCACTTTGTGGTACTTTGTCAGAACAACTTGAGCAGACTAAGGCACCAAGGATAAAGAGGAACATTTCATAATGATAAGGAGATAAATTCATCATGATAATGTAATGGTAATAACTGTGAATGAGTCTCATAACCAAGCTTTAAAGTAAAAAAGGAAAATCTAATAGAACTAGAGAACCAGACAATATTAATACTATTGTTGGAGATTTCAACACTCCTCCCTGAGTAATTGGTAGACCAAGTATACATAAAGAAGTCTTGAGAAAAACTATCAACCAACTTAACCTAACTGACATCCAGAACACTTCTTCACCTTGCAACAGCAGAATAAAAATTGTTTCAGCAGCAACAAAATAATAATAAGGTCTATCATACATATGTAAGGTCATAAAAAAAAGTCACAAAAAAATTTAAAAGATTGAATTCATCCAAAGTTTTTTCTCCAATATCAACAAAACTAAAAACCTTATGTAGGTTATCAAAAGCCAACTAGAAATCAATAATAGAAATCTGGAAAATCTCTAAACATTTGGAAATTAAACAATTAAGTTCCAAATAATCCATGAGTTAAATAAAAAGTACAAAAGGAATTATAAAATATTTTGATTCTGAATTAAAATAAATATAGAAAACATCAAAATGTATGCAATGTAGCTACTGCAGTACAAGGAGGGAAGTTTATAACATTAAGTGCTTACATCTGAAAAGATATAAGGTCTCATTTATCTAAGCTTCCACATTATCTAGAAAAAAAAGGAGCAAATTAAACTCAAAGCAAGCAGAATAAAGAAAATAATAGAGTGGAAATCAATAACATAAAACATAAACACAATACAAAAGTCAATAAAACCAAAAGCTGATTATTTGTAAAAATCAATAAAATTGATAAACCTATATCCAAACTAATCAGAAAATAACCAGAAAAAAGACAGACTAATAATATCAGAAATGAAAGAGGAGCATTACCATAGATTCCACAGGCATCAAATGAATAAGGGAAATAGTCTGAGCAATTACGCCAATAAATTTTCAAATTTACATGAAATGGACAGATTCTGTGAAAAACACAATGTATTATCCTGTCAGTTTTTGATTTGACAAATGTACCATGGTATGTATAATAGTAACAAAGGGTGGAAAGTGGATAAGAGACGTACAAGAACTCTCTGTGTTATCCTTGAGAATTTTCCGTAAAGTTAAAATTATTGCAAAACAAGGAATTTATTTTAAAAGGAATTCAAGAAAATTATTCTACAATATGTGGATATCATTATACATACACATAGACTATACATTTCAAAAGACCATATCATTTACCTAGAAAAATCAGCCCAGACTAGTCACTACCAAAACATACTCTGGTAAAACTCTTGGACTTTAAATATAAGAAAAAAACTGTCCAACATATTTTGGCAAAAAGACCCAATAAGTCATGAGGAAAGAAAATAAAATTGGCATTTACGTTCTGACAGAAAGATTTTTGCCAGAATGCAATTAAATAGCTTATTTAAGATATTCAGAGAAAGAAAATTTAAGCTAAGAACTTAGCTTACCTGCTTTTCTTTTTAAAAAAAAAAAAACAACTTATTTTATTTAAATTTAATTTGTTAACATATAGTGCAGCATTAGTTTCAGATGTAGAGCTCAGTTATTCATCCATTGCATATAACACCCAAAGCTCATTTCATCATGTGTCCTCCTCAATGCCCATCATCTAGTTGCCTCACGCCCCCTTCCCCTACAGCAACCCTCAGTTGGTTTCCTATAGTTAAGAATCTCTTACGGTTTGCCTCCCTCTCTGATTTCATCCTATTTTATTTTTCCCTCCCTTCCCCTATAATCCCATTTTGTTTCTTAAATTCCGCATATGAGTAAAACCATTCTTATTCTCTGATTGACTTATCTTGCTGAGCATAATACACTCCAGTTCCATCCACATTGAAGATTTCATCCTTTCTGATGGCTGAGTAATATTCCATTTTAGATATAGAGCCACATCTTCTTTATCCATTCATCTGTTGATAGACATCTGGTCTCTTTCCATAGTTTAGCTATTGTGGACATTGCTGCTATAAACATTGGGATGCAGATCAGATCACAGCATCTGTGTCCTTTGGGTAAATACCCAGTCGTGCAATTTCTGGATTATAGGGTAGGTCTATTTTTAACTTTTTGAGAAACCTCCATGTTGTTTTCCAGAGTGGCTCTATCAGCTTGCATTCCCACCAACAGTATAAGAGGGTTCCCTTTTCTATGCATCCTTACCAACATTTGTTGTTTCCTGACATGTTAACTTTAGCTGACTGTTATGGGGTGGTATCTCACTGTGGTTTTGATTTGTATTTCCCTGATGCCAAGAGTGATGTTGAGCATTTTTTTACATGTTTTTATTGGCCATTGGTATGTCCTCTTTGGAGAAGATGACATGATACTTATGTGGAAAACCCAAAAGTCTCCACCCCAAAATTGCTAGATCTCATATAGGAATTTAGTAACATGGCAGGATATAAAATCAATGCACAGAGATCAGTGGCATTTCTATATACCAACAATGAGACTGAAGAAAAAGAAATTAAGGAGTTGATCCCATTTATAATTGCACCAAAAACCCATAAGATACCTAGGGATAAACCTAACCGAAGAGGTAAAGGATCTGAAAACTATAGAACGCTCATGAAAGAAATCGAGGAAGACACAAAGAAGTGGAAAAATATTCCATGCTCATGGATTGGAAGAACAAATATTATTAAAATGTTTATGCTACCCAGAGCAATCTATATATTCAACACAATCCCTATCAAAATACCATCAGCATTTTTCAGAGGGCTGTAACAAATAATCCTAAAATTTGTATAGAACCAGAAAACACCCCAAATACCCAGAAGACTGTTGAAAAAGAAAAATCAAAGCTAGTGGCTACACAATTCTGGACTTCAAGCTGTATTACAAAGCTGTGATCATCAAGACAGCATGGTACCGGAACGAAAACAGACACATAGATCAATGGAACAGAATAGGGAACCCAGAAATGGACCCTCAACTATGTGGTCAACTAATATTTGACAAAGCAGGAAAATGGAAAAAAAAAAAAAGATAGTCTTTTCAACAAATGGTGTTGGAAAAATTGGACAGCCACATGCAGAAGAATGAAACTGGACCATTTTCTTACACCATACACAAAGATAAGCTCAAATGGATGAAAGACCTAAGTGTGAGACAAGAATCCATCAAAATCCCTGAGGAGAACACAGGCAGCAACCTCTGTGACCTTGGGTGCAGCAACTTCTTGCTAGACACGTCTCCAAAGGCAAGGGAAACAAAAGCAGAATGAACTATTGGGACTTCATCAAGATAAAAAGCTTTTGCACAGTAAAAGAAACAGTTGACAGAGCCAAAAGACAAGCTACAGAATGGGAGAAGATATTCGCAAATGACATATAAGATAAAGGGCTAGTATCCAAGATCTATAAAGAACTTATCTGGGCGGCCCGGGTGGCTCAGTGATTTAGTGCCGCCTTCAGCCCAGGGCCTGATCCTGGAGACCTGGGATCAAGTCCCACGTCGGGCTTCCTGCATGGAGACTGCTCCTCTCTCTGCCTGTGTCTCTGCCTCTCTCTCTCTCTCTCTCTCTCTCTGTCTCCCATTAATAAATAAAAAAATCTTAAAAAAAAAAAGAACTTATCAAACTCAACACCCAAGAAACAAAAAATCCAGTCAAGAAATGGGCAGAAGACATTAACTGCTTTTCAAGAATAAAGGTTTTAAAGATGTAGACAGTTTTGAAGATGTAAAGGACACAGGTAATATTGCTCCCAGCCTTCTTGAGGTATCTAGTAGAGAACAAGTTTCAGAAAATGATTGGAGAAATTCAACTTCAGTTTTGGTGATGAGCATTTTGCTGTAGAATTGGGGAAAGAACAGTGAGAATATGGTTAAAAGAATAGTATGTTGTTTTTTATAGATTTGATAATACAGATATAATACAAATATCAAAAATGAGGAGAAAGCAGAGATGATAAATGAAGAGAAAGTCTTGCTTTTTGAAAACCGGGAATAAAAGATAACACTTTATCTATTTACTTTTTAAAGAAATTTTAAGTAATCTCCAACCTAACTTGGGGCTTGAACCTACAGCCCTGAGATCAAAAGTCAAATGTTTTACTGACTAGCCAAAAGATAATACTTTAAATTAGATATTAGAGATAAAGGAGGAAAAAGAAAGAGGTGACCAGCTAACTACAATATTGTTCATAGTAGAAAGACAATATCAAAATAAGAGGGGTCTGAATCCTGATAATACAAGTGAAACCTTCTTCTAAGTTACATGGAAATTTCATAAAATTGACATATCAGAGCCCACAAAGAAAATTTCAATGTATTGGGATGCCTGGGTGGCTCAGTGGTTGAGCGTCTGTCTGCCTTTGGCTCAGGCCATGATCCCAGGGTCTTGGGATGAAGTCTTGTATCAGGCTCCCCGCAGGGAGCCTGCTTCTCCCTCTGCCTATGTCTCTGCCTCTCTCTGTGTCTCTCATGAATAAATGAATAAAAGCTTTTAAAAAAAGAAATAAATGATAATAGAATAATGACCATAAAGTCAAAGGAAATGTAGAAAATTTTATAAAGACTAATTTGTACAATTCCATGCAAATAAATTTGAAAACCTATATGAAACCATTTGAAATGGACAATATTCCAGTAATATCTAAAAACATATACCAGAAAAAGATTCATGAATTTGACTATATCGAAATTCAAAAAGATCTTTTACCTAAGAAAAAATCAGTATAAACCATGTAAAAAGACAAATAAAGTTAAAGTTTCCAACTTATACTACTGGAAAGTTTCAACACTCATAACATAAACAGCTTCTAAAAGCTGAGAAGAAAAAGAGCAAATAACTCTAGGGAAAAATGGGTTAGTGAAATGAACAGATAATTCACAGGAGTAGAAATAAAAGTGGCGCTTACACATATAAAGATATTCTAGCTCACTCATATTTTTAAAAATGCATGCAAAAGAAAATGACACAGAGGAACCATTTCTAATCTACCACGCTGGTAGTATTAAAAAATTACAACATACCTGTTGGCAAAGTTATGGGGAACCAGGCACTGTCATGTATTAATACCGGGAATGCAAAGCAATAGAGTTGCTATGGAAAGGAATTGGCATTATCAGGTAAAATTATTTATATATTTACCCTTTTTAAAAGCTTTATTTATTTATATTAGAGAAGAGAGAAAGAGAGAGAGAGTGCATGAGTGTGGTGGGGGGCAGAGGGAAGGAGAGAGGGGAAGCAGACTCCCTGCTGAACAAGGAGCCTGGCCTCAGGACTCTGAGATTGTGAGCTGAAACCAAGAGTTGGACGCTTAACCAACTGAACCACCCAGGTGCCCCTGTACATTTACCCTTTTGCTCAGAAATTTCCAACAATATTCAGAGGCAGGGGGTAGGGGCTGCAGGAGTGGATACACTATTGGTAATAATGAAAAACTAAAATAACCCATATTTCCATCAGTAGGGACCTGGTTGAATGAACACAATGGAGTACCATGTAGTGTGAAAAGGAAGGAGAAAAATCCGTATATCCTGGTAGAGAGTGATCTTCTGTACCAATCTGTACCAATAAGTGAATAAAGCAGTTTGCAAAACAACATTCATGGTATGCTGCCTCACTTGTGATAAAGAGGAAAATACCTATGTGTTGGTATACATGCACACACAGTCATGCATATATGCTTATATTTACAAAAAGAGACAATGGAGCATAAGCCAAAACTGAATAAAATAGTTAACTAGAAGGGAAAGGAAGGAATAGAAAAGGACATTAGACTTCATGGAATATATTAGGTTTTATAGCTTTGACTTTGGAATCATGTAAATACCTTGCCTACTTAAAAATAAATACAAAAGGAAAGAAAATCCCCCCAAATTGAAAACACACTGAAACAACTGAATTTAACTATATGTCAAGTTTATACCATAACAACACAGAAAAGAACTATTTTGGGTGACTTTAAAACACAACATTTGGCTGGTACATCCCTAGCAAGACACAGCTTAAGGGCAATGACAATAACTATACACCCACATAGAAATTTTTAAATGTTTACAATCCTCTTAAGTTTTAGTAGCAGTAGTAGAATGGTTATTTTGAAACTGCTATAAGAATATTCTTGGATAAAGCAAATAAGTAATTATATTAATATTCACAGCTCAGCTTTTTGTTGTTGTTGTTCCAAGAAGAGACATAAAAGTAAAATCCTCCTGTAATTTTATTTTTTTTAATTTTTATATATTTATGATAGGCACACAGTGAGAGAGAGAGGCAGAGACATAGGCAGAGGGAGAAGCAGGCTCCATGCACCGGGAGCCCGACATGGGATTCGATCCCGGGGCTCCAGGATCGCACCCCGGGCCAAAGGCAGGCGCCAAATCGCTGCACCACCCAGGGGTCCCCCTCCTGTAATTTTAAATTTGAATTGGTAATATCTGTATAAATTCATGGTATCTTTTTCTCTTTCTGAGAAACATACTTATTCCTGAGTTTGGTCTGCTGGAAGGTCTGGAAATAATAACAAGCCACCATATCAAGCATCCCTGAGCTGGATCGTGCCTGCTAAATACCTTTCCTCACTAAAAGGAACAGAGCTTCTTACACAAATGGCTGATGTCAAGTCTGGGTCAGGGAGACCCAGGGACATCTGTGGTGCCAGAAACCAAGGATGCTTTCGAAGACAATGGGAGTCATATCAAAAGGAATCTAGAACTGACTCTGAGATTCCCATTAGGCAAAGCTGGCAAAACCATAATGGCTCTGCCAGTCATTCTGATGTCTCTGAAATTATAACCAACGAGATCTTGTGTGCCCCCAATTTAAAGCATTAGGAAGTACACAATGCCCACCTAATTAGTTTTCTTGCAAATGAAACAAGACACAAAGAAAGGAAGAAAATCTTTTCCTAAATCAAGTCCCCAGTTCTAACTACTATTTTACAGGAAATATGAGGAATAGAAGGATAAGTGAAACCACTCAGGGAAGCAATTAGCCAAATCTAGAATGTGGGAAATCCTGCAAGATAAATATCAGTTTTATTCAACTGGAAAATTATATGAAAAGAAGGTGAGCTGTTTTCAATTTTAAGATACTTAGAAAGCATATACCTATGAGAAACTCTGGTTGACTTCCGTATATGTTATGGTTGTTATAATGAGCAAGCTCTTAATCATGATAGGACCCAAGCAGCACCCTATTGCTGAATGGGTGTTACAAAGTAACTTTCCCAAGAAATGGGAAATAAGATTGCCATCCAAAAGTTAAAATGTGAATTAAGTTAATCAACTTGGGTCATTGGCCCACTTTTGGGCTAGCTGAAACAGGAGGGAATGGAATTATTCTGATTGGTTTAGGGCAGTCAGGGCCACTCCTGTAGCTGGGGGTGGGGGTGGGGTGCGGTGGACATCATCCAGATGGCAGAGCTTCCTTGGTAGGGAGAGATGGCCAAGGAAATTAGGAGGACACCCACAATGCCTACCATAGTCAATAGCACTTGGGATATATTATTTTGAGGTTTTCCTAAAAGGTAATTTTCTTTTAGGTTTACTTTTTATCTTCAGCAGACTAACCAAACTGATCATTTCTGCTGGTAAGTTTTCAAATGGCTATTACCAGGTTGCCAAGCCTTTGGGGAAAAATCATCTAACTTAATTTAATTACCCAATTTGGTAAATCAAAACCATTTTATCTCTAGAGACATATACACTTAATGGCTGAAAATTATGGTATAGTTATACTGCAAATAATTTATTTTGGTTAGCTTCTTAGTTCAATCTATTTTAATCCTCTGGATAGAATTAAATGTGTCAAATAAATGATTTATTTTCTAGCAGCATAAAATTTTTACTTGGGGGCTGCAGATAAGGGGAGAGCAGAATTTTATTTCTAGTAGACTGTTATTCTGAAGAGTAGCCACCTTCAACTGGAGTTAACCTGATTCTCTGCCTCATCTGCTGAAATTTTTAAATTATTCTTTTAGGGGCTGAATTTTGGATATAGCAGAAGGCATCGTTTCTCCCTCAAAATTCCATCCATAGCATGGCATGAATAAGACCTGTGCTAAATTCTGCTAAATATCAACAAATCAAGAGTGACATCATAGTATTTTGATAAAGGGTGAAAATGTGCATACAGGTGGGGGTGGGGAGCCATTTCATTTATATAATTCATTGGTTTTGGATCAAAAGTATTTTCGCATTTTAACCAATTTTAAGTTATTTTCGTAACTAAGTTCTTTTAATTCTTTACTTCTTTTCATTCTCAGGGTCTTGTTTCTAGGATCTTGGAAACATGGATCTTGCTCTAACAAGAACAGGATCTTACTCTGGCAACACAGAGTCTAGGACTAAGTTGTCAGCATCTCCCCAAAAGTATTGAAAAGATCTATACATAGTGAGGTCAATAATAAGCATTCCAATGATACTATTTCACACGATAATAGGCATACAATCTGGTAGATACAATCAGAAAGACTACGTACAAACAAGAGTGAAATGGGAAAGAACTTGAAGGAAAACTTTTTTTTTTTTTTACATTGGTAAATTGTGTACAGTTTGTACTGTTCCCCTTTTCTCATCCTACACTACCTCTTTTATCTATTTCATGTTAAGTACGTTTTGCAAGTTTATACATTCTGATTACAAACTGTTACAGGGCTCCAAACTGTTATTCAGAACAGAGAAGTCTCTATTATTTTAAATTGAATACTTTCAAGTCCACAAAAGCTGTCTTCCTTTAAGCTGCCAAACTGACCACCTACACATGGCTATAAGTACTTTATTTAGCAAGAAATACAGAAGAGAGGTGGCTACAGAGAATCAAGGGGGAACCAGCATATTTTTGTAAGGGTTTTCCCTCTGCACTGGCAGGATGCTGTCAAAGTAGCTTCCCAGGTCTCTGTTCCCTTATCTCCATCGTTTGTCTATTTTGGTAGAATTTCGGACAAGTTGCAACCACAGTATAACTCCTATGTACCTTTTACCCAGATTCAAAAATGAATACATTTTAATCCATTTATTTTTTGCTTTATCTTGGTCTTTTCTCTCTTCCCACACCACACCACACAGTCTTTTTTTTTTTTTTAATAATTTGAGATCAAATTGCAGCCTTTGTGTTTGTGTATCTGCTTATCCCTAAATACTTCAGTGTATGTATCCTAAATACAAGAATATTTTTTGACCTAAGTGGAGAGCAATGAACAAAATCAGAAAATCTGACATGAATATGCACTATTATATAATCTGTATGTATTCAAATTTTGTCTTAATAATGTCCTTTGTAGGGGATCCCTGGGTGGCTCAGCGGTTTGGCGCCTGCCTTTGGCCCAGGGCGCGATCCTGGAGTCCCGGGATCGAGTCCCGCGTCAGGCTCCTGGCATGGAGCCTGCTTCTCCCTCTGTCTGTATCTCTGCCTTTCTCTCTCTCTATATATATATCTATCGTGAATAAATAAATAAAATCTTTTAAAAAATTAAAAAAATAATGTCTTTTGTAATTTTACCTTCCAGTCCAGGACCTGAAGCAGGACCATGTACTGCATTCAGTCTTCTCAAATCAATCTGTGATGGTTTCTCAGTCATCTTTTGTCTTTTATGGCTTTGATATTTTTGAAGAAGGTAGGCCAGAGGCTTCATAGACTGGCCCTCAATGTCAGCCTCCCTCCTGTTTCCCCATGATTAGACTCAGATTGTCTATTTTTGGCTAATCTACCATATAAGTGATATTGGGGCCTGCTCAGTGATATCTGCAGGCACATGATGTGGTTTTGTCTCATTACTGGTAATGTTAACTTTGATCACTTGGCCAAGGTAGTGTCTGTCAAACTTCTGCACTGTAAAATTATTAGTTATGTTTTTAGTTAACTAGTATTTGTGGGGAGATATGCAAACATACTGTCTCCTTAAACTTTCACTCCTTAATTTTCACATCTATTGATGATTTTCTAATTCTTTCATTCGTATCCTATGTATTAGTTGGTACTGTGCTTTGAGAAAGAGCTTTCTCTTCTCCCATTTCTTTACTTATGTCAGTTTTGACTCATGGATTTTTATTAATGGGTTTGAATTCATTACTTTATCATTTATTTCGATACTAAAATTGTCCCCAGTGGCCCTTTCAATCCGCAAACTTCTCTTTTTTCTATGTTACTTTTTTTTTTTTTTAAGATTTTATTTATTTATTCAGGGAGAGACACAGAGACACAGAGGAGAAGCAGGCTCCCTGTGGGGAGCCCAATGTGGGACTTGATCCCAGGACCCTGGGATCACGACCTGAGCCAAAGGCAGACGCTCAACCACTGAGCCACCCACGTGCCCCTATAATCTTCATTCTTTGAGCACTTCCCTAATTTGTGGTCCAGCAATTTCTGTACTTTATCTGCCCTGGTCCTGGAATTAGCCTTTTTTCCAAGAAGCACTTGTTCCTTTTAATGTTGAGAATGGTATTTAGAGAGTAAGGTCTGGTTGTTAGGTATCCTCATTGCTACAGATGTGCCCTCACTTTTAGATCCTATCACCCTAGAGGGCAAGGCAACACACGTGTATACACTCACATCCTCATATGCGAATATTTATTTCTATATCTGTCTGTATGATTAAACTTCAAGAATGAGAAACTTGCAGCTGTATGCTGAAACCAGGTTGAACCAGCTCAAAAGGGCTGATTACTAAATAATTGTATTTTGTGAGCTGATATTAGCTTGAAATCAGCCATTTGAGTATTTATACCACAACATTCTGCAAATGCTACAGATCAAATTTGTTCCCCTCGCCCCACCCCAAGTTTAGCAGAGCACTGATGCAAATCTGCCTTCCATTATCCTCAATTTTTAAATTCAGAATATTTAGGTTACATGGTAAAAGGGAATTAAGGTTGTTAATCAGCTGACTCAAGGGCAATTCTCCTGGATTATCTGGGCAGGGCAAAGGTGCTCACAAAGGTCCTTAAAGTGGAAGAGGGAAGCAGAAGAGGAGAGAGATGTGAGAATGGAAGGAGGGTCAGAGATGCTACCCTGCTGTCTTTGGAGATAGAAGAAGGGGACCACAAGCCAAGGGGTGTGGCTGGCTTATAGAAACTGGAGAAGCATTCTCCTCTGGAGCCCCCAGAAGGAACATAGCTCTCTTGACACTTTAATCTTAGTTCAACTCCTATTGGATTTCTAACCTACAGAACTGCAAGATAACAAATGTTTTGTTTAACCCACTATGTTTGTGGTAATTTGTTACAGTAGGAATGGAAACCAAACATTCATGGTGTATATGTTTCTTCTGTCAGGGAGCTTTCTCTCAGCCTAATGTCAGTGAGATTCATCCCTTTTGCTGAGTCTGTAATTTGTTTCATTTTATTGCAGAGTAGTATTCTATTATATGAAAGCCCGAGGCGAGTTTTGCCATTCTCATACTGCTAAACTTCTGCTTATTTCCAGTTATTAGACTATTAGATAACAACAGGTTTTGTTGTTGTTCGAATCAAAGTATGAAATTTATTCAAAGAAAAAGAAAAAAATGACCAGATGTCCATCTCTCAGCATCCTTCCCTCCCCGCCCTGCTCCTCTTCAATCTCCTGAGTCCCTGAGGACTAGACCCTGACTAGGGCTGGGTAGCAGAACAGCCCCTCTCAGAGGAGGTCAGCAACATTGAGGGGCATCTCCTCAATGGAAATGTTGAGGAACGTCTTGATGTCTCAAAGACTCTTCTCGTCTTATTCTGTCTCCATGTTAAAAGCCATATCCTTATGGCCAAATTAGCCACCAGGACCAGTTCTGTGGATAGAGTTTTCCCTGTTGGTGGGAAGGTCATAGCTGCTGACTAAAGAAATATGCTGCCCATCAGTGCCTCTGGCCAGTAGGTCAGTAGTAATTAATACTCTGCTAGAGCCAGAGCGGAATTCCCTTATGATTGTATTTCTTTTGGGTCCATGTCTCCAGGCCTGGCAGATACAGTGAAGTCTTGGGCATGTCCATCTTCTCAGTGAGCCAACCAACCTTCCAGTGTTGAATATGACTGCCTGCATGATGGTCAGGGTGTCATACAAGTCACACAGTGTGTCCAGCCTCCACTCCTCTTGTTCCACATTGATGTAGAACTGGTGGGTGATGTAGGCCCTCTAGGGTCAACTCTTCCTTGGCCAGAATCCAAATGGGTCCCTCATGAACTTCTTGGTCATCTCAAGCACATCAGGAGGCTTTGCAGCTGACAGCAAACCCCGTGGGTGTTGCTGTTGAGCTTTTGAAATATGTCATAGATCTGGTCCTTGAATCCATGGCTTAATATATCATCAGCCTCATCTAAAATAAACATTTTGATGTATTTGAGAGATAGGTATTTCTAGTTAAGCATATCAAACACATGACCTGGAATACCCATGATGATATAGGGAGCTTCCATCTGCAGCTACTGCACCTCAGCATGCACATTTGTCCCATCAATGTGGGTGTGGCAGGAAGCACCCATGTAATCTCCCAATGTCATAATTACCTTCTGTATCTGCTGAGCCAACTCTCTAGTGGGTGGCAGGACAGTCTTGCATAGCCTTTATATCTAATTCAATCTGCTGCATAATCCATATAGTAAAAGGGACTGTTTTCCCATCCCTAGATTGGGCTTGAGCAATCAGATAATAACCCTTGATACAAGGAAGAATGGCTTGATGCTGGATGGCAGAAGGCTTCTCAAAACCATTTGTATAGGTGCCACAAAGAAGGGACTCAGGGTCATGTCATCAGAGCTGTCAACAATTCTAGGTACTCTTAATGATGCCTGTGGGCTCCATCCCACCAGGATCATTGTCACTGGATTGGGATTCCTGACTTAAAGGTATGAATCTTAGAAACTAGACCATGAACAGTTTTCTATACTTTTTTTTTTATACAAGCCTCCATTCAAAAGAATGTTTACAAATGCTGATTTTGCTTGATTCCTAAACCAGACAGTATCAGCGAGGCTGCATCTTCATCGCTAGACGAGTAGTCAATGCACAGATGTTCTTGAAAAATAGCCCAGCCATCAGCATCCCAGTATTGCACAAACCCTATCTGCTAGCAAAACTCCAACAAAGTCAGGTTAAAGAAGCTAAAAAAGGGCATCTGGGTGGCTCAGTGGATGAGCATCTGCCTTTGGCATCCTGGGATGGAGTCCCACAACAGGCTCCCCAGAGGGAGCCTGCTTCTCCCTCTGCCTGTGTCTCTGCCTGTGTCTCTGCATCCCTTATGAATAAATAAATAAAATCTTTTTAAAAAGAAGCTAGAATAATGCAATATATAATTAAAAATTTTAAATAAATGAATAATTCTGTTGAGAGTGGAACTAGAATAGAAAATCCAAAAGCCCATAGCAGCATTACTAAAAGTAAAGAATGATAAATCAAAATGTATTCATTCATTCATTTCAGGAAGAAAATAATGGAGCATCCATTCAGGGCTGAAAACATTGTGCTAGCCTGAGTCATAAAGACTATGCTGACAATCTAGCAGGGACATAGATAAGTAAACAATATCTGTCCATAACTTATCTTCTAAGATATGATTCTATGATTATGCTCTTCATTGGGTGTCACGGAAGCAGAGAGACCCTTAAGTCTACCTGGTTGGGTGTGGACTCAGAAAGGTGTAGGGGAGACTGGAGTGTCCTCATTAATGAGAACAGGAAGTCCAAAGCCCAGAGGCAGGAACTTGTGGGCACTGTTGAGGAACGACAGGAACTTGACGAGTAGTCAAGGACGGTAGACCCTTGCTCCCTCAGGGGTACGTTCTAAATTTAGACACCAGGAATAGGGAACCCTTGAAACATTACCATGTTTGTGGAGAGAAACTTTCAATAGGTTACCAATCAACAATTTGATCTAAAAGAGAGAGAAACATCATAGGGAACTTCTTTCAATTCCTCAAAATCCCCCCTCCCTCTTTTTTGTAAAAGTACCTAGGACTAACCTCTACCTGGAACGCTCTCTTCTTTTCCTATCCCCTCTCCTAAAATTTCTATTAGGTTGGCTAGTGATTCTTTAGATTACAGCTTAAAGTCACTTCCTCTTACAAGTCTTCCCTGACCCCCCCCCCCGCCTGTCTCCCTGACCCCCAAACTTAGGAAGATGTCGTTGTCACTGTTTATATAGTTGTCTGCCTCCCGGATAGACAATGCAGTGGTAGCCTCTGGAGTGTTATTATCACCATTCATAGAAGTGGAATCTGAGGTACATTGTGGATCAGTACCTCAATTCCTCATCTCTAAAACAGGCATAACAACAGGACATACCTTAGAGAGTTGTTGCATGAATGCGTTCATACAGGCCAGGTGCTTAGAGCAGTGGTTCACAGAGGTTCTCAGACTGGTCCCTGATTCTTCTCATCATTTGCCATTTCGGCAAACGGCAACTCCAGTCTCCAACTACTTGAGCCAGAAACTCTGGAGGCATTCTTAACGCCTTTCTCTTTCTCTCTTACCTCTCATTCAATCCATTAGTAAATCCTGCCTGTCTTCTCTCTTCTCAAATGATCCAGAGTGTAACACCTCCTCACCACTTCCTCTATGACCACCTTGATCTGGGCCACCATCCCTCTCACTTGGATTATTCAAACAGCATCCTCACTCAGCTCTTCCCAGTCATACCATTGAAACCCAGCTCAGAGTGAGCCATTTCTCTGCGTAGACCCTTTCAGTGGTTCCTGTCTCACTCAAGAGAAGTCCAAAAGTCTTACAATGGCCTACAAGCCTCATGACCTGTCTCCAGCTACTTCTCATTCCAGCGGCACAGGACTCTTTGCTGTTTTTTTTTTTTTTTTAATTTTTTTTAATTTTTTTTTTTTTTTTTTTTTTTTTTTTTTTTTTATATATGATAGTCACAGAGAGAGAGAGAGAGGCAGAGACATAGGCAGAGGGAGAAGCAGGCTCCATGCACCGGGAGCCTGATGTGGGATTCAATCCCGGGTCTCCAGGATCGCGCCCTGGGCCAAAGGCAGGTGCCAAACCGCTGTGCCACCCAGGGATCCCTCCTTGCTGTTTCTTAAACACATCATACGCACTTCTGCCTCAGGACCTTTCTGCCTACTGTACCTCCTTCAGATAGCATAGTTTCTCCCTCACTCCTTTCTCCTCAGAGCAGCAAGACCTCTGTGTATCATCTTGTATAAAACCATCTTCCCTCAGTGGTTGAGTATCTGCCTTCGGTTCAGGATATGATCCTGGTCCTGGGATCCAGTCCTACATCAGGCTCCCTGCAGGGAGCCTACTTCTCCCTCTGTCTATCTCCCTGTGTCTCTCATGAATAAACGAACAAATAAATACATAACATCATACAATACAAAATACAAAAACAATACATTAAAAAAAAAAAACGACCATCTCCCCTCCTCTCTATACCCTGAACACTCCAATTCTTTATCCTGTTTTATTTATATTCGTAGTAGTTATCACCATGTGGGATATATATGTCTATCTACCTACGTATGTACATGTATACAGATATCTGTATACATACACACATACATAGCTGTCTGTTTGTCTTTCCCTACCCAAATGTAAACTCTGGAAGTCAGGCATCTGTTTATTTTGTTCACTGCTATGTTCCCAGAGCATGAAACAGCATGGTGTTTAGTAAGTACTCAATAAATATTTGTAAATAAATGAATGACTATTGTTATTTGGTACACAGTAGTAGGTCCACCGTAACTACTCACTGCTGACTGAACACATGAATATTCCAGAATTTCCCATGAAGGGCATTGATAATGGTCAGCTCGGGTTAAAGAAGTGGGGGCATGTATCCTCAAACATTTGCTGCATGGGGTGCTTGTTCTTGGAATCATGTTTTTTTTTTTTTTTTTTTTTGAATCATGGTTTCTTCTAATCATTTTTTAAAGTGAGTGTTTTATATGGTTTGCGTGACCACTTTCAAGTAGTCTGCACTTTTAAGTTTCTAAACCTCCGTGATCATCAGAACTACCCACAGAGATTCTTATTCAATAGGCCTTATTTAATTGGGATTTAAGTACATTTGAGCAAGAACTTAACTGTTAGTTTCCTCATATGAAAGATGGGATTATAATACCATCCACATAGTGTGTAAAAGATTAAATAAATAAAATATTCTCTGTGGGGTGGCTCACGCATAGTATTAGGTACTCTTTGCTTCTGCTCACTTTCCCCTAAAGTTTCACATTAAATTCTTATAAGCAAGTCATAGTCCTTGCTCTCTAAAAATTTAGGTTTGATTTAGTGTTCAGTCCAGATCTCTAATTTGAGGTCCAGATTTATTTTGCAAAGATATACTCAGCATCTTCATTTGGATGTCTCATAGACACATCGAACCCAGTTCATTTAAAGCAACTCAAATTTGTCCTGGTGCAACTTCCTTCTCCAGGTTCCCCATCTCAGAGAATGGGATCAGCTCATGCTAGAAACCTGGGAGTCATTTTTGGACACTTTTCTTTCTCTCATCTTTCATGCCCAGTTGGTGATCAGGTGCTTACAGATCTAACGCTGATCCATTTCCTCCATCAGGAGAGTCTTCTACTCTTCATTGCCTGCAGACAGGTAGGTCTTCACACATCTTCTGCTGCTCCCTTCCTTCTCAGTGTCCGTATTGCAGCCAGGAATGTCGTTTACAAATATAAATTAGATCGTGTGCAGATGGATCCTCTCCAACCCTTCAGTGGCTTCCTTTTGTTTTTAAGATTAAGTCAAAAGTTCCCAGCGTGCCCCTCAAGCCTCATACCCATGTCTGTGTCAGCACTAGCTGCCTCATTCTAGCCACAGGTGGAGCCCCTTCCTACCCAAGTGCCTTCAAACCCGCAGTTTCCACAGCAACAAGTGCACTCTCCACCCCGCTCCCTTCCCTTTGTTGTCAGACCTACTCTTCCTTATTCTTCAAGGCTCAGATTAAATGTCACTTCCTCAAAGAGATCTTTTTTACCCCTAGAGCAGAAAAGTCCCTTTGTTACAAACTTCCATAACTCTCAGGTTTTTTTCTAGCAACCGTCACAGCAGTGATTTGATTTTTTAAAAAAAGATTTTATTTATTTATTCATGAGAGGCACACAGAGAGAAGCAGAGACACAGGCAGAGGGAGAAGCAGGCTCCCTGTGGGGAGCCCCATGTAGGACTTGATCTCAGGACCCCAGGATCACTACCCGAGTCAAAGGCAGATGCTCCACCACTGAGCCACCCAGGTGCCCCACAACAGTGACTAATACAGATCCTCAATTCTAAACCACTTGATTCACATTCTAAGCTGCCAGCTGTCAAGCAGAAGAGGAAGTAATAATGTGATCACTGTTGCCTGCACAATTAGGATCTAATTTTTCAGAAAGGGGTGTCTCTTGATCCAATCCTACCTAGAACTTTAATTTGAATTGAAATTTAATTTGAAATTTGTTGAAATTTCATTTAAATTTGTATTCCAACTTAAAGCTTAAAATATCTAAAAAATACACACCATATTGTGGCATACAGAATGAGAGACGGCGTAAATGGAAGTTTTGCCCACACGCCAATTAATGAAACAGGGTAGTTGAAACCATCGGCTCAGAATCAACCAGGAAAAAATGGTGGTAGAATTTTCCAAGCTGAGAGAGGGTGGTTTGTCCAATTCAAACCTTGTGCAGAAGTCTTGGAAGACTACGTGACCCAGGGGACGAACACTTACCCAGTTGGAATTTTACTTCTGGCAAACTTACCTCCTAGTGAAATGTAATTCAGAACAGTAAGAACAAAATCCACTTGGAAATATGGTCAAAACACTGTTTTTCCATATTCTTTGCAATTATCCTTTCATTCCTAATGGTGTTTAGATTGTGAAGAACACCTGCATTCACCATTATAAAAAGCATAACCGTAGATGGTCAAGATTGATATGAAAGCACACTTCACCCAGAAGGTTAAGGTCAAAACGCAATCTGATTGCGAAGCAGAAAAACAAAAACCTGGGTAAATGTACGATCCAGTGTCCCTTAGCACCTGAAAAGCTGCTACTAAATCACTGGTGTGACTTAGAATTGATGGAAGCTTTGATCTGAGGAAAAAGAGTGCCACTAGCTCTGTAATTTTTAAAATGACATCTTTCAGAATAAATGCCTGAGGACGGACACCTTTGTTTTGGTCACTGGAATGTCCCCCAGGCATGGGCCATTACCTGAGTCATACAAAAGGTGCTCAATAGTTGTTAGGTAAGAGTTCTCGGCTTTACGTGGCAAATTTTGGTCACTTTTACCTAGATGGTGGCGAACTTGAAAAGTCTTAGTATCCCAGCCACCTGCACTGCACCCGCGCACTTGGCTCCTACACCCCTCTCCCCCTGGGAAGGTGCTGGGGGCCGCCCTACATCCCATCCCCTTAGTGGTCCTGGTCCCCGCCCCCGCCCCCACCCCCACCCTCTTCGACCTCGGCCAAGCGCAGCTACACGGCTGTTCCTGCGCTGCTCTGCAGACAGCCAGGCACAGAGTTACATACGCCTTGGTTTTAATTCCCGTCTGCGAGAAGGAAACACGAGCCCAGCCACCAGGAGGCCCCGGTCTGAGCACAGAAATCATGAGTCATAGATTCGGGGGTTCGGACCTAGGAACAGCTGGCGATGTGGATGGGCGTCGGGCTGCGGGGATGACGAGCCCCCGCCCCGCCCCGCCCCGCCCCGCCCCGGGTTCCCTGGAGACTCCGGCGTCCGCTCCTCCATCCGGCCCCCACCCCAGGCCCGCGGCTTGCAGGGTGCGGCCGGGGGTCGGGGCGGGGCGGCGCTCGCGCTCCAGGTCGCCGCCCCCGCGGCCACATCAGCAGCCTCTCGCCTCCCCCGAGGCGGCGGCGCGGCTGCGCGTGCGCGGGGCGGGGGCGGGGGCGGGGGCGGGGGCGGGGGCGGCGGCGGGGAGCGCGCGGGCCGCGGGCGCCGGCTCCGGGGCTGTCAGCGCAGGGCCGCGAGGGCGCGAGGAGGCGCGCGAGCAGGAAGGAGCCGCGGCCCGGGGCCGCCGCCACGCCGCCGCGGGGGACTAGGTGAACGAACGCTCCTTCCATCCCCCGCCCCGCCCGGGTCCCCCCTCCCCCGGGCCGGCGCGGCCGCGCTCCGGGGCAGGTGATAATGGAGGGGAAGTCTGCGCCGTGGCCGCGGCGCGGGGTTCGGGCGCATCCCAGGTACCGGAGGGAGGTGGGGGCGCCCGGCCGGGCCCTCTGCGGCAGGGGCGCGGGAGGGCCGGGCGGCGGGGAGCAGCCGCCCCCTGCCCCGCGGAGCCCCCAGCCCCGCGGAGCCCCCAGCCCCGCGGAGCCCCCTCCCCCGCGGAGCCCCCTCCCCCGCGGCCCCCGCGCCTGCGGCTGGCCCTGGGCGGCGGCGGGGAGGGGGCGCGGCGGGGCGGGGTTGGGGGTGGCCGAGGGCGGGGAGGGGAGGGGAGGGGAGCGCGGATGCAGACGCCGCGGGGCGGGCTCGGCAACCCCGGCCCCACCGCTTCGGGGCGCGGCACTGCTCCGGGTCGCTGCCGCCTTCCATTCCTTTCTTTAAGTAAAATATATCTCAATTAAAACAATACCCCAAACGTTCATCTACAGGAAGAGATGATACGTTCGTATGTAATGATGTATATTCCATTTACAGACATGTTGCACATATACGTCCTCTTTCTGTACGTGCAAGCTTGGTTTGTTTTTTTTTTTTAATTGAGATATAATGCGCATACCATAAAATTTGCCCTTTTAAACTGTGGCTTTTACTTTAGTCACAAAGTTTTGCAGCTATCAGCACTATCCTGAGCGTTTTCATCTCAAAATGAAACCCTGGACCCATTAGCAGTCATTTCTCATTTCACCCCTACCCCATCGTCTGGCAGCCGGTAATTTACTTTCCCTTCTCTATGGATTTGCCTATTCTGGAAATTTCATATAAAAGGACTAATACAACATGTGCTTTTTGTGTCTGGCTTCCTTCACATAGAAAAATGCTTTCAAGGTTTATCCATGTTCTAGCTTGTACTGGTACTTTATTCTTTTTTTATGCCTAGGTAATATTCCATTGTATTGCTGTACCATAATATCACATATTGTTTATCCATTCATCGCTTGATGGACAATCCCGGATGTTTCCACTTTTTGGCCTTGTGAATAATGCTGCCATGAACATTTGTGTACACGTTTTTATGTGGGCATATGCTTTCATTTCTCTTGGGTGTCTTTGTGTTTAACTTTTTGAGGAACTGCCAGACTTTTTGCCCGGTAGCTGCTTCCTTTTACATTCTGCCAAGCACTGTGTGAGGGTTCCAGTTTCTACACATCTTCACCAACACTTGTGATCATGTATTGGCTGGTTTTTATTTTAGCCATTCTAGAGGGTGTGAAGTGGTATTGATTCACATTGACCTAATGACTAATCATATGGAGTATCTTTTCATGTGCTTATTGGCTATTTGAATAGCTTCTTTGGAGACCTGTCTATTCAAATTCTTTGCATATATTTTAATTGGATTTTTTGTCTTTTTTTTTTTTTTTTTTTTTTACACGTTGGGTATTTGTCTTTTTATTGATGTATTATGTTGTTCATTTATGGAAAAAAAAATAGGTTTGGGGCTAGTTCTGACTAAAAAAGCCAACCGACCTGATAGCAAGCACCATAATGTTTCTTGGGGAAAGCTGAGTTAAGTGCCGTTTACGGTTTTCAGACTATCCTACCTGTCAATTCTTGGGCATCTTAATGCCTGTTTCCATGTCTCATATCTTGAGAAAAGCCACAAAGGTATGCTATGACCAGATTCAAGAGAGACCACACACAGTTGGTGTTTTCATATATTTCTTGCTTGATTTGAAAAAAGTACCAGTTATCACTTTAATTACAAATAATTTATTTTGATGGCTGGTTAAACAAACTACTAAAAATAGCAAACACCAGTTATTCAATTAACATTTCATATGCTTAACTTCTCAGGCAAAGTGGGAGATCTTGTTTTCCTAAGTTTTTGTAGTCTTTATCACAGTTAGACTCATCTATGGGCAAATAAATATTTTTGATGGCGCTGAAGTTAAGAGCCACTTACAGCTGAATGAATACCGGTATGCTTATTTCGTGGTTTATTTCTGAGTACACACAAATTCAGCATTAGCCTTAGCTCTTTTTATAGCAAAAACCACCGAAAGAGACAGGACACCTGCCTCTCAGGAGTTCAGGCTCATTTTCCTATTACTCTAATGTGACTGTTCAAAAATATACTTCCAAGTTTCAGAAATGCTATAGAAAATAAAATTGAAGATTTCCAAGTAGAATTAATGGATAAACAACTGATTAAAACTGTGAAGAGCAGCCCAGTCCTGGTTTTCAACTACTAAATTATAAAACAATGGAAATGGTGTTTAACCCCTTTATGCCTCATTGACTTTCTTAGTAGAAGGAATAATTTCAATATATAACCTGAATGTCTGTTTTCTTTTAGCTAATGGAATGATTATCAGATGTTTTGAGAATAATAACCTATCCAACCTAGTAGTGATTGTTACTGACTCACCCAGTGGATATAAAAATGTCCCATAGCTACAAATGGTTTTCAAGTTGGCCTTCTTCTTGGTACCTTCGAGTTTTTAGGACTTATTGAGGACTGAAAGTCAAGTGCAATGAAAAATGGGAACATGATCCCTGGGAAATGGTGATCAGAGCAGACCTGCCTCCTATATGGTGAACTTATAGGCGCTTCTCATCTTTTCTCTGAGATTACTGTAGTTACATTTCTATAGCTTAAAAGTAATGTGTGTGTATTTTAATATATATGAATAATAATATATATCTCCAGTAGAGTTCAAAGGCTAGGAGTCTCAGTTGTTTTGTCCTAATGTGAATGCATTTAATCAAATTGCTTTGCCCCTCCCCCCATTAGCTACACTAGGGAAATGGGAATTTTGACTTGAGGAAGGATAAGAGAGGTAAGTAGTATGGGATCATGTGACATTTTGGATGTTTGGCAAAATTTGCAGTATTTTTTTTTTTTTATGATTTGATTTATTCATGAGAGACAGATTGAGAGGCAGAGATGAGAATCAGGCTCCCTGTAGGGAGCCTGATATGGGATTCAATTCCGGAACTCCGGGAACACACCCTGAGCTGAAGGCAGACACTCAGGCATCCCCCACTGAGCCACCCAGGTATCCCCAAATTTGCAGTATTTCTAAAAGTGGGTGTTGAAAATGGAAATCTTTGGGTAGCATAAAGGGTCTGAAAGAAGAGGAAAGAAAAGCAAGAATGAGAATTTGGAAGGGAAAGTTGTAAGCTATTAAGATAGGTACAATTTATTTAGGCATTTTTGCCCAAGGGAAATTCTAAATAGGAAAAGGTGGAAGAAACCTTCTTTATTTCAGTCTTCTTCCCCTTTTCCCCACCTTGCTTCTCCATGCTACTCTTCTCCTAAGGACCCAGGAGGCCGACTGTAATGACTATTGTTCATGTGTAAGCTTTTCAGTGCGTTAAGTACACCCCTTCTATTTCCAGTTTCAGGTCAAATTGAGATCAGAGTCAGGAAATCAGATGAAAATTAAAGTACTGTGAAAATACAGTCTTATTGTAAAGCTGGATTGGAGAATTTAGCTTAGATCTGTGCTTATTCTGTTCCTTCTTAATTTACCTTCCCAGAGGCAACTGTAGCACCTAAAAAGCTGCGGGTCAGGTCTCCCCTCAGGCAGGGAAAGTCCTGAATCCGGAAGTTGTCCTCCTAGGAATTGGAATGGAAAAGGAAAACTTCCTTTGAAGGCATCCGAGTGGGAGAGAGCCAGTGAGAGTTTAGGGGTGGAGCCTGTCTGGAATATTGACCTTTATCCTTAGGTGAGTCACTTTCTCCAGGAATTGCGGATGAGATAGAAAGAAAAGTGCCCCTTTAATCCTATTTTCTCCTATTTAGGGGGGAGTGAAAGTTCTGTTATCTTTGCAGAGAGGGAAATAAGAGGTGTCCTCTTATCAAATGTATCGTGTTGTGTGTATTTTGTAGGCTAGTCTAGGAATTTAATAATTTACAAAATAGGAACTGAGAACTCGTTTTCCTTGGAAATAGCTAAACCTCTCAACAGTTTTTGAGAAGGTGATTGTTTCATTGTGTGGTTAAATATAGAGAGTATTAAATCTACATCCTAACTTGTTTTACTCCTCAAATATTTACCAAGTGTCCAATACTTAATAGGTACTGGACTAGGCCCTTGGGATTCAGCAGTGAACAAGAATGGGTCCTTGCTTTCATGGAGGTTACTCGCCTAGCAAGACAACTAGTGCAAGAATGATCACAGTAAGGTGGAATAAATGTTAAAAAGCTTAGAATACTTTGGGACCACTGAGGAAGGGGAACTCATCTGGGAGGGTCAAGGGAAGTGCTGGTTAATAGCGAAGGGTCACAAAGTAAAATAGGAAGTAGCCAGGTGAAAGGGAAGAGAGGATGAGCAAGAGTTTTAGGAAGAAAAAGAACATCTGGAAAGGCCAAGAAGTGAGATAGGGTAGTATATACTAAAATAGTATTTTTCAAACTGCAGGCAACTAGGCATCCATGAGTAGACTGTAAATTCAATTTAGTGGGTTGTGACCTGCATGTTTTAAAAAAGAAATCAAATAGAAAGAAGAGCGTATCACATATAGTAGTAGATTGTGATATGTAAAGTTTGAAAATCTGCTACAGTGGAAACAGAAAAAGCCCTGTGTGACCACAGCCAGAGGTCTTAGGGGTGGGGATGATGATGCAGGATTTAGTTGACCTTATTAAAGAATTTGGATTTATTGTAGAGGAAATGAAGCCACTGGAAGTTTCAATAAAGACCTGATTAGATTAATATTTTCTGAAGATCCCTTTGAATGTCCCAATTTTTCTCTATTTGAATATAAACTGCAAATTCCTTGGCCCAGTGTTACAGGTATTCCAAAGTTGGTTCTAGTCTATTTTTTTCTAAAGAATCTTTCCACTATTTTTGGTATTGGAACCTCCCATTTCGTAAAGATTTATTGTCTGCCTAAGTGCCTTTGCGCTGACAGAAGGTCTAGAGGAGTGGATCATGCTTCTGTCTCACTCATGTTGAACCTCTGGCATTTAGCTTACTGCTTGGTACCCACTAGGGATTAAGCAAATCTTTGTTGATAGAGTCTAAGCATTCTTAATTTTAGAACTGTTACATAGTAGGAGAAATGACCTTGGCATTTCTAATAATTCTTGCTTGTGCAAAGAAGTAGGCTTTATTAGAAATTCTTTTTTTCTCAGTTGGAATCGTGTTAGTGATAGAGCCATATTGATTTATTTAAAATATAATTTAGGGCAGCCCCGGTGGCTCAGTGGTTTAGCACCGCCTTCAGCCCAGGGTGTGATCCTGGAGACCTGGGATTGAGTCTGGCCTCCGGCTCCCTGCATGGAGCCTGCTTCTTCCTCTGCCTGTGTCTCTGCCTCTCTCTCTCTCTCTCTATGTCTGTCATGAATAAATAAATAAATAAATAAATAAATAAATAAATAAATAAATAAAATAATAAAATATAATTTAACAAAAAGCACTCTTAAAACAGTAGCAGAGAGAAGAAAAAGAACAACAGATTTTCTGATTTGGGAGTTTTTCTTCCCAAAGAGTATAGAGCAATGACTGATTATTCATGAGAGGAGGCAATCCAGCAGTCATTTGTATTTTGTTTGGATAGGCATTTTTTTGAGCACTCACCAAAAGACAGTTTTGTGGAGATGGCTAGGAACAAAGAGAATAAATTAGATTAAAATGTATCAATCATATGAACTTAATGGAGAGGCAACAGAATATTAAAATTTTGGTCTTAGAAGTAAAAATAGAATATCCATATATCCCAAAGAACTTACAAATAAGAATCTAATGATGTCAGTTTGTTGCCAGAAAATGATTGTACTGTCACAGTACTGTGACTTCACAGAATTAGATTGTGAAACCCAACTGTGAAGGAAAAATAAGTATATGGTTTCAATAAGTGGCAAGAGAAGTTATGAAAAATTCATGAAAGGTAAATTTCAAGCTCTGATTCAAATTTCTCTTTAATACACTTTTGAGATGTGAAAACTTGGCTAATTAGTTTTGTAAATTAGATTTTATGTAGCTTAAACATGAGTGCTAGAATCTAATTTTGCTAATATGGGATGGCTTTTTAAAAATACTGAATTTTATATTTTTATGTTCTACAGAGTCCTATTTTAAACAGTGAATTGTAGAACCTAAATTGAAACTGCTAACTTGTATAAATTTATCCTAAGGAAATAATTCTAAATATGGGAAATTATTATGCACAAAGATGTTCATTTTCATTGCAATGTAGTTTAGTCAAGAAAATGTCCTGCTCTAGGGAAGTGATTCATTAAAATGTGGCAATGCTCTTGAAATTTAACCATTAAAAGTACTTTTTTAGAGCAATGATTTCTTATTACTTTTTAAATTAAAAAATAAAAAGTGTTCAATATAACAAAAATTCAAATAATATAAAAATATGCAAGATTTAAAAAGTGAAAATGGTATTTCAAGTCCTTCCTTACCCTACCCTATCTCCACCCCCCACCCCTCAACCTAGGCCATCCTAGTTCTTTATAAGTAAATACTTGGAGCAGTAGACCTTTTTCTGATTTTGAATTGTACTCTCATGAGGGTCTTCTGGTTCTTCTCAAGTTGGGTAGGTGGAGACCAAGTGGGTGGGAACCAGGGTGCTAAAAACCCTATACTGCTTTGTTTGTTCCTATTATATATATGTATGTGTGTGTGTGTGTATATATATATATATATATATGTATGTATTTCACATAGGGTTTAATTTAAACAAATAATTGCTTTGCATTAAAAATAAATGTTTAAAAACTATGGGCCTGATTTATCAAAATGAAGTCCAAGCCCTCTAGGAATTCCAGGTCTTACCCAGTTTACCATTTTGCTACAAAGTGATAGGAATGTTCTTCTCAGATCTTTTGATTTCCCCAGGAGTTTTTAACCAGTCAACTTGTTAGAATGCACTCCCCCACGCCTCCACCCTGACTTTTTTTCCCATCTCTCTAAATCTTACCTGTTCTTTAAAGTTCTGTTCACCTTTGTTTTGTTCATTCCTTATTTCAACATGTATTTAGCGAACACCTACATTCTGACTAATACTGAATGGGAAATATGCAGAATTTTGTACCAAAACTCAAACTAGTAAAGGATGACCTTCGTGTAAATAAGGGCAATAATGTTTTTTTGCAAAGTAAGAGCATTGTGGGTAGGACAGGTACTAAAAATAGAAATGGTGTCCTCTACAGTTTTATGTGGCACTTATAAAAGGGCAATTTATGATACAGCTACATTTCTGGATCTTCAGTAAGTACTTGTTCATTTATTAGCTGAGTAATAGAAAATGCAGAGTTCACTTGTGAATTAAGGATGAGACTTCAAGAAGGAGCTATTTTCATTCTTGAACAATCAATTGTGTTTAAAAATAACTTGAATCCAAGTTACTGGATGCCAGTGTTGGGCATGAGCAGAGCTGAGAATGAGCCTTGGAAGGACCTTGGTGCTGTCAACCTTGTCTCCTGTGGCCACTTACACTGGTGTGGAAGGATCATAACAGAATACAGGTGCTGTCTTCCGTATCATTACCTGGTTAGTCAGAAAGTCATGAATTCAATTCCTGCATCTTTATCTTACTAAGTTTACAACTTGGGCATATTCCTTAACATCTTTGAGACTTAGTTTCCTAAACAGCAATGTGTGGACATATGTGTCTCCCAGGTTTTCAAAAAAGACTATGAGAGAGCCGGAGCCTGATCTGCTATTTTCTTCATGATATCTGCCACTTTCCTCTTTATGTTTTTAGATAAGCAATAATTTTTATAGTAACATTTGAGTTTTCTTTTTTTAAAGTCAGAAAACTCTTTTTTTTTTTTTTTAAAGATTTTATTTATTTGTGAGAAACACACAGAAGCAGACACAAGCAGAGGGAGAAGCAGGCTCCCTGGAGGGAGCCTGTTGTGGGACTCCATCCTAGGACCCCAGGATCACGCCCTGAGCCACTCAAGCATCCCAAAAAGTCAGAAAACTCTTGTACTCTAGCCTTTCCAGATTATAAGTCTTCAAAATAATTCCAGGCAAACTCATGATGGATTCCATCTTTCTAGCACTTCATGTTCTGGTTGAGCAGACAGTTCTTCAGAATAAACCCTACAATTGTGGTTTAAGGTAGTCTGTTTTATTTGTAGATTGTAAAAATGTTATTTAGATCCCTTTTTAAAATTAAAAAACATCAGATATGATATGTAAACCTAACAATGGTGTTAGAGCTACTTCCTATTCCAGCTTTCATTTTCTTTTTTTCTTTTAAACACTGGTTTCCTGAAGACCTTTATTGTTCAGTATATCTAAGTACTGTATAGTATACATACATAGTGGTCAGTGTATAAATGTAACACTTTATAGCTTGCTGGGCAGTTTAATTAATTAAATTAAAAGTAGGATAGGATTTCAGTGCCCTGGTGGTACAGTCGGTTTAGTGTCTGACGCTTGGTTTTGGCTCAGGTCATGATTTCAGGGTCGTGAGATGAGCCCTGCCTTGGGCCCTGTGCTGAGCATGGAGTCTGCTAAAGTTACTGTCTTCCTCTCCCGCTCCCCACCTCATTCGTGCTCTCTCAAATAAATAAATAATGCTTTAAAAAAGTAGGATGGGATAAATTATATAAAAGATAAATATTAAACCTCAGTTGATTTTTTTAAAAAGAACATTAGAACAAAACAGTGGATCTGAAAATTATAAGCCAGGGTTCAATACAGCAATGTATAATATTTTTGTGATCATACGGTATAGTATATTCCTTAGTAAGGGGCAAAAGAGGTGGAACATTAGGTTTTGAACCTTTTATAAAAAAATGTATAAAAAGGGATCCCTGGGTGGCGCAGCGGTTTGGCGCCTGCCTTTGGCCCAGGACGCGATCCTGAAGACCCGGGATCAAATCCCACATCGGGCTCCCAGTGCATGGAGCCTGCTTCTCCCTCTGCCTGTGTCTCTGCCTCTCTCTCCTTCTCTCTCTGTGACTATCATAAATAAATAAAAATTAAAAAAAATTAAAAAAAATGTATAAAAAGAATGATGAATAATGATGATGATTAACATTTTTTGAAGGCTCAATACACTGATATATGCACTTTACATGTACTAATTTATTTGATCTTCATAAAGACCCAGTGAGGGAGATATTTTTTTTGTGTGAGGAAACTGAGGTGAGAGGCATAGTTTCCGCAGCTAGTGAAAGTCAGTATATAAGCCAAAACAATTTGATTTCAGAGCGCAAGCTCCTAACTAGTGTCATTATCATTATGTGTTGATACTTCTTGACATTGAATTTTTTGAAAGAAAATCATCTCTCTTAATTGAAGTGTGGAGATTTGCTGAATAAATCACTTGGAATTTCCCCATAAAATCACTCAATGCAAGTCCTGTTATTGATTAATTCATTTAATGAAAGCATAGCAAATACTTACATAAGCTTTGTACAGTTTCAGACCTAGCATAAAGCATTTGCCAGTGGTTCCACATCAGTAATACAACTTTGAACAGCCAGTTAATATTCTTTCCTCTTCAAAATGTACTTGACTGAAATCTCTATACTCAGGTGTAGGATTTTGTGCATAGGTTTCATAATCTGAATTTAAAATCATATTACTCTTGAATCACTAAGTTTTATGCCTGAAACTCATAAGACACTGTATTAGTGTAATTACACTAACTGAAATTTAAATAAAATCTTGGAGAAAAAAATTAAATCGTATTACTCCTTAGAACAAAACCTAGCCCTTTCTCAATCCTTGGGGGTAGTGCTATATAGGCAACCTAAGCATGCATTTGAGCATTAGCAAGGAAGCACCAAAAGAGAGAAAAACATTAATTTTTGTAATTTTTATTTTATTTTTAAATTTTTTGGGGGCGCCTGGGTGGCTCAGTCAGTCGTTTGGGCGTCTGCCTTCAGCCCAGGTCGTGATCCCAGGGTCCTGGAATTGAGCCCCACATCGGGCTCCCTGCTCAGCAGAGGAGTCAGCTTCTCCCTCTCCATCTACCCCTGCTCATGTGTGCTCTATCTCTCACTCATTCTGTCAAATAAATAAAATTAAAAAAAATTTTTTTAAGATTTTATTTATTTATTTATCAGAGACACAGAGAGAAAGGCAGAGACACAGGCAGAGGGAGAAGCAGGCTCCATGCAGGGAGCCCGATGTGGGACTCAATCCCAGGACCCCGGGATCACAGCCTGAGCCAAAGGCAGACACTCAACCACTGAGCCACCCAGGCGTCTACGTTTTATAATTTTTAAAGAGACAATGAGGTAGTCTTTCTAGAAAAAAAAAATCATTAGTAATTTGTTTGGAGTTATTATTATGAAATATATGTGATGGTTTGTGGGAATCTGGCCCTGCTTTGGAGCATGGTGGGGCAGATACAGTTACTTATTCACAATTATCTAACAAATATAAATGAAACCTTGGCTATGAAAAATGAATACAGCAGAATAACAGCTATATGGTACTGTTTAGGAATGTGTTCATTAAATGAAGGCAGAGTAAGAGAAATATACTTTGTTTTATTATTGAAAAGCAGTTTCTTAACCTCAAAATAGGATTCTCTGAACACCTTTGCTAACTATTCCTCAAGTTTTTTCAAACAGTTGTACTAACTGATATGTCTGCCTTTTAATTGTGCTGACTATACTGGGGAATGAGTGGAGAGGGAGAAGTAGGGAAGAAAGGGGCAATTTTGGAGCTCCTAGGAGTTTTAGAAAGAGGAAATTATGAGTAATCACTAAAAGTAGCTTCATAGGATATTATTGAAAAGGAAATTTGGGGGATATTTTATAAAATGCAGAAAGCAGGATGTAAAATAATATATACAGTGTGAACCTATTTTTGTTTTAAACATATATAGAGAAAAATTATAGTAAAAAAAAAGTTATATATACCAACATGTCATTAATGAATATCTCTGAATGATGGGTTTCCAGAATAAACCATTTTTATGTATCCTTGCTTTTTTTTTTTTTTTTTTTTTCTGAGAACCTATTGCTTCTATGAGAAAAAGAAAAAAGAAAAAAAACCCAAAACCCTATCCTAGGTGCACTAGAAGCACAGTTTCAAATGAGCTGGGAAAGAAGGAAGGGTAGTCAAGACACTTTTTGAGCAAAGACCATCATGACAACTAAGTTGATTTTTAGGTGTCTTTGAGGGTAGTTAGCTTGAACTTCAAGTTGGACTTAGAGCTTCCCCTGCGCCTTTTTTTTTTTTTTTTTAACTGATATTTGAATAAAAAGGTACATAGCCCTGACCAAAGGGTAGAGAGGAGAAACTTGATTGCAGGGAGTAAAGATACTGAGTTAGGACATTGTTTCACTTCGCTGCCAAGATAATTGAGTAACATAACACTGTGTACCTGTAGTTTACCTAATCTGGGAACAGTCTCTTGTACCGATTCCATGTGTTTGAACTGACTTCACAGCTCTGTGTACCCGGGAGTACTCTTTAAGGAAAGTGCAGTTTGGGAAGGTAGAAGATCAGCTTCATCTCCTTGGGTGCTGCCATCGTGAAAGTGTCCCAGGGAAGGTGACATTAGGCTACCACCTGAGGAACACCTGAGAGAGGGAGCTGCCCTGTTTCATAACTTTGGAAGGTAATGTAAATTCATGTGGCCTGTGCATAAGGGTCCTGCTTCACCTCTGAGATAGGGGAAAGAAAGAGGGGGATGGTGGATAGACAGAAGTGCTTTGAGTAAATAGCTTGAAATGAGATACTGTGAAAATTATGGGGCACTCTAGGTCTAAAAATGGAGAAGAAAAAATGCTAACTTTACATGTGGCCCATCCTTCCTTCGCTTTCTTAAAAACAAAATTTTATTTTTCTTTTAAACCTTAACACATTAGCTTCCTTTCTTCCTTTATCTATTCTTAAAAATAGAATTTTCTTTCTCTTAAATTTTGACACATTGGTATTCCTTTCTGCACCTTGAAATTCTGGAAGCTTTCATTTTCAATTTTCAGTTTAATTATACAGAGCTAAGTGTATATTTTATGTTGGTCCGGAAGTGGGTTTGCATTTGTAGGGTCTATAAGAACATAAGCCTGTGTTATGTGGGGGAAAAATCAAAGTATACTTTTGTATGAATTCTGAAGAATAGTTTTTACTCATTTGAAATGCTGATGAACTCATAACTTCCTAATTTTGGTATTTCAGATTCACAAGTGCCAGAGAAAACTGGTAAGGAAATATATTTATGTTTTAGTCTTATGTACACTATGGTTTACACGAAGGTGTTGAGTCAGTTTATAAAAAAATAATACAATAAATGTTGGTTTTTTTAAAAAAAGAATTATAAAACTAGTACCAAAGAAAATAAAACTAGAAGTATAACATTAAAATGGATAAATTAATCATAGATTTGAATTTTTGATATACCTGTAAGCTTCTTTGCTGCTAAAGGAAAAAAATAAGATGGCTCAATATTTATTAAAGAAAAGTAAAAATATCAGTTTTCAGTAGCAAGGCTAACTGTATTGTTTCTAAATAAAGTTTCATATGACTTCATGCATGAATGATTGATGAGAAGGGGATGTTCTCAGTAGTAGTTCTCAGGAAATTAATGAATGTCCATTGCTTGTCAATTAAAGGAGAGAGTCATTAAGTGAGTTTTTGAATAAGATACATGAAAGAAATGTTTAAGACAGAGTAACAGAAATAAACTTTTTTAAATTTAATTTTTATTTTTTAAAAGATTTTATTTGTGAGAGACACAGAGAGAGAGAGAAAGAGGGAGAGAGGCAGAGGCATAGACAGAGGGAGAAGTGGGCCCGAAGTGGGACTCATCCCAGGACTCCAGGATCAAGTCCTGAGCTAAAGGCAGATGCCCAACCACTGAGCCACCCAGGCATCCCTACTTTGTTTTATTATTGAAAAGCTTAAAACAGGGTTCTCTGATTGTACTCTTTTGCTATCTAACTATTCCTCAAGTTTTTTCAAATAGTAGCACTAACCGATATTTCTGGTAATAGTTGACTTCCTGTCTTAGAAAAAGAATTTGTGTATTGCTGTGAACTTAATCAGAATATCTAGTTAAATGATTGAATTTTTCGCCCCATTTTTTAGTTGGTTTGATAGGGACTAGATATAATCTAACTGATGGCACTTGGTAGAATAAACTCTACTTTGTTTATGCAATACACTTAGTTCTTTGAACACACACGTATTTATTCTGTCAATATTTTCTCAATAAGTAGAAATGGTTTAACTGTGAATTGTGTTGTAGTTGACTCATTAGCTTGTTTTTGTTCTATCCTAAATAAAGCATTCTTTCAAAAATTATTTACTTATTTATTCAGTGGAATTGAAGGTAGTGATTCTGAAACAAAATTAGTTGCTCTGGATCTGGTTTTCTTTGAAAAATTGTTTGAGATGTGTTGGGGATTTATTATACAGAAGATTTAGTATACCCGCTGATTATTTCTGGTCTTAAAACAAATTCTTTACAAATGTTTGGTTGTTTTTTAGGCATATAGAAAGAATTGATAAATTTCAAGACATTACTCTTTTTTTGTCAGTGTGCGATTTTAGAAATGAGTGATTGTTTTATGTAGTCAGCTAGGTTTTGGATCTCAGTAGTTGAATCATGTCTGTGACTTCTCAAGCTTTTGTGTTTGTTAAGAAATATCAGAGCCAGCAATTTTACAGCAATTCATTGTTACTGAGATAGCAGTTAATTGTTCTTTCCTTCTCCCAGTTTTTCCTAACTTGCCAGTAAAGTTTGATGTCACTACCTATAACTTAAATGAAACTTACATGAGTGCTTAAATTCAGTTTAAGTCAAAGAAGTCAAGTTTTTAAAAGAAGATGGTTATGTATTTTAGACAAAAAAGAAAAAAAGGCAGGGAGATATTCTCATTGTACTTTAGAGGTGAGCCTTTTAACCAGAGAGGATGGTGTTTGTGAGATGGTGTCTTATATTTTAATTTCTAAGTACTTTTTTAAAAAAGATTTTATTTATTTAATTGAGAGAGGGTGAAAGAGTGTGTACATATGCATGCAGGGGAAGGGGCAGAGAGAGGGAGAGGGAATCCCAAGCCTATACGTGGCTCCCAGCACACAGAGCTGGACATGGGGCTTGATCCCAGGACCTTGAGATGATGACCTGAGCTGAAAGCAAGAGTTGGATCCTTAACCGACTGAACCAGGTGTCCCTCAGTTTCTAAGTATTTTTAAAGGATCTGAACAGTGATAAAAATTTATAAGATGTAAATTACTATTACTCATCTGTTGTTTGGACCAATTTGATACTTCGATCTTGTAAAGTCTGTGGGACAGTTATTGAATTGACTCACCTTCATTTCTTAGAATTGTTATGGTGGGATAGTTACTGTAGTCACTGTTCCTTGTTTAGCTGCAGGACATGATCAGAAGACATTCATGTATTTTTTCTAGTTATATATTCTTAACTGGATACCATGAATTATATTCTTCTGCCAAGCAGTAATAGTGCCTTTGGAATTCTTGAGATTTCTTTTATATTTCCATATTGATTTCTTTTGAGGGCCAAGTGATCTATTACATATCACAGGAAACACAACATGTCATTTCTGTCATGTGGGAACGAAATGGATACGTTTCATTTTAAAAAATTCTCTTTTTTTAAACTGTGATAGGAAAATTGCTAACCATTTTTGGCATTTAATTTTGACTGTTCTCTCCTCTCTGTACCCTTAGTTTTACATTGATTTGGGTAGATTTCTTTGAGGTGGAACAATCTGGTAGAAAGTGTAGAAGTGGAAAAGCTGAATAAAGGAAATTGGATTGAATAAAGGAAGCTTAGAAAAGAAAATAATATACCTGGTTTAGATAACCTAGTAGAAGGAATCAAGTCATTGTGAAACATTAGGAAGTTCAAAACAAACAAACAAACAAATACACCTCAAATAAGCAATGTAGAGTCCAGTGGATGAGAATGATGAGATCAAAGGGCTGAAAATGAGAAATGATTTTGGTAATAGCTGTAGGGCTAGCTCAAATGGAGAAGAGAGTTTTTCAATATGACTCAATAGTCAGGCTGTCAAGATCTCTGATCTCCATAAATGGTGCTAGGGTGTCCTCCTGGGTTCTGGTGAGTACCCTCATGCAGAGTGCCTCTGCATGAGGTCATGTCAGAATGGCAGAAAGTGGTGTTGGGGTGAACACAAGAATACGAGGGATGATTGTTTAGGAGCTGTTTGGGATATGTGCTGAATTGATGGTAAATACTTAAGGAAAAGAGAATTGCGAATAGGAAATGGAGAAGCTGAAGTTCAGGTCATGAAATTGAAATCTAAAAGGTTTTTAAACATAATTTTTGCTTAAATGGAGGAGTTAATCATTGAGAGAAATTGGTAAGGATTTAAGTTTACATAGGTTTAAAACTTAAAATGAAAATAGTTAAAACTGAGCAGCTATAAAGTCAACCTGCTGTTTGGGTGCTTCAAAAAAGCAAATTAAATAGACATAATCCTTCTTTATGAACTGATTATACAATTAAATAGTTAAGTACTTAACTGAGTATTATTCAAAAGAATGAACCAAAATTGTTTATGAAACAAGGAAATAATTTGTAGATCAGCTGAAGTCTGGTTTTGTTTGCCATAATCTTTCTGAAAGCTAATTTAATTGACCACATAATACATCCTCTTTGGTTACTACCTACTTTTGAAGAACAAACAGAAACACAGAAGACATATACCCAAAGAGAAAGCGAAAGGAGCAGAAAGTACACAATTTATACAAATATATACGATTTATACAAATATATTTATACACATATAAAATACCCACCTGATGGACAAGTTGAGATTTTTGACTAAATGTGGTAATACTGGTAACAGTAACTCCAATCACTTTTGGTATGGGAAGATAAAGTATTAAGCTCTCATTTAATGCCTTTCTTAATAATTAAGGCCTGCTAACTCACAGGTTGGCTGGGTTTTTTACATGTATTATTTAACCTTCGCAATGAAACAACACCTCCTCTAGCACAAAGAATAAAGCAACACACATAAAATACACTGCTTTTTCCTAAGTTTTAAAAACTAGCAATTTGAACATTCATGTTTTTCATTTTTGTAACTGAGGTAGAATTCATAAGGAGTGTCTGGTATTAGTTTATTTTCCTTAAAGTCAGTTACTCGCTGACATGACTATAGACCAGTGCTGTCCATGACAAAACTGTCAAAGGGAATATAGAGTGGATTCATCTAAATGTGTTCAATGGAAAGCTGTCTTTTAGTCTGAGAATTTGCCTCTTCTATGTGCTTTTTTTTTTAATTTTATTTTTCTAAGTTTTAATTTATTTGCTCATTTTAAGTAATCTCTTCTTCCATGTGGGACTCAAACTCACGACCCGGAGATCAAGAGTTGCATGCTCTTCTGACCTAGCCAGTGGGTGCTCCTCCCCTTTTACATTTTGGTGTTAAAAGTACACTTATATTTTTAGAAAAATATCATTTAAAAAATCTTAGATTTTTGTATATATATATCATTTTTAACAGTTTTATTGAAATATAATTGACATACATCACTGGGTGAGTTTCAGGTTTACAAAATAAAGATTTGACTTATGTATGTTATGAAAAAATTGCCACAATAAATTTAATTAATATCCATTATGCCATATAGATAGAATAAAGAGAAATGAGGAGGGGAAAAATTCTTTTTCTCCTTGTGGTAGAACTGTTAAGATTTACTTTACTTTTTTTTTTTTTTTAAAGATTTTATTTATTCATGATGGGGGGGGGGGCAGAGACACAGGCAGAGGGAGAAGCAGGCTCCACGCAAGGAGCCTGACACGGGACTCGATCCCGGGTCTCCAGGATCACGCCCTGGGCTGAAGGCTGGCGCTAAACCACTGAGCCACCAAGGGATCCCCAAGATTTACTTTTCTAACAACTTTTATATATCCTACAGCAGTGCTAACTATAGTTCTGGTGTTGCACATTATATCCCTAGTTCTTGTGTATCTTATAACAGAAAGTTTGTACTCTGACCTTTTTCCTCAGATTCCCCCATCTGTTCCCCCTGCCTCTATCTCTGGTAACCACAAATTTGATCTTTTTTCTTTGAGGTTAGGTTTCTTTCCTTTTCTTTTTTGTCTTTCTCTTTTTAAAAAAGATTCTACGTATAAATGAGATCATACGGTATTCCCATTTCTCTTTTTTTGACTTATTTCACTTCCTTCGTAAAGCACAGAGTCCATTCATGTTGTTGCAGATGGCAGGTATTCCTTGTTTGTTTGTTTTTATGGCTGGATAATATTCCAGTGTGTGTGTGTGTGTGTGTGTGTGTGTGTGTGTATTATATATGTACACACACGACAACTTCTTTGTCTACTTACCTGTCAGTGGACACTTAGGTTGTTCCATTCTGGCTATTGTAAATAATGGTGCTCAGAACACAGGGGAGCAGATATCTTTTTAAGTTAGTGCCTTTGTTTCCTTTGGATATGTTCCCAGAAGTGGAATTGCTAGGTCATATGGTAGTTCTATTTTTAATTTTTTGAGGATCCTCCATACTGTTTTCCATAATGGCTACACCAATTTACAATCCGCTGGCAGTACATAAAGTTCCCTTTTCTTCACATTCTGATCAGCATTTGTTATCTTTTATCTTCTTGTTGATGGCCATTCTAATAGGTGTGAGGTGGGAACAATTGATTTTAAAGATTTTATTTATCTGACAGAGAGAGCACATGCGATCAGGGGGAGGGGCAGAGGGAGATGGAGAATCTAAAGTGGATTCCATGCAAAGCATCGAGCTCTGGGTGGCTCAGTTTCACAACCTGAGCCAAAACCAAGAGTTGGACACTTAACTTTTGAGCCACCCAGGTGCCCCTTGGGAAAGATTGTTTTTAACTTGGTAAAATTTGAGGGGAAGTTTGACTGGTTAATGAGATCTAAATATTTGCAAACCACTGTTTTAAAACTCTTTAACCATAGATGGAACCCATAAGTGCTCAGTAGATCAGAGACTCACCGAAACTTAAATAGGCAGGAATCTGTATATCAGAGTCCTTTTTAAAAGATACACTTTTAGGTAGCTTTTGATAGATCATGTTATGGTAATAATTCCAGACTCGTGGTGGCTTTCAACCACAATGCTTTATTTCTTCTTCACATTACATGTTGCCTGTGAGTTGCTGAGGATTGGCTACAGTAGCTGGGGCTCTGCAGTAGCTGGGGCTCTGCACGCATCTTTGTCCCAGGACCCAGTTTGAGGAAGCAGCAGTAACCTAGAACGTGCCTGTCTCATGACAAGGAAAAGAAGACATAGCTGAACTGCTTCTGCTTATAGGTGTTTCTGCTGCTGTCATTCTGTTAGCCAGTGCAAGTCACGTGGCCAACTCTGGTGTCAGTGGAGATGAGGAAGTCTAATCCTCTCATAGTCCCTTCAAGGAAGGTGGCAACAGGTGGAGATAATTCCTTACAGGAGGGCAGCAATAATGGGAGTAAAATAGTCTACAACATCATGCATACTGAAACACTCATGTAGCGTGTATGAGTAAAGGACAGTAATAAATAGATATCCACCATCAAACTGAAAAAATATAACCAATACCTTTGAAGCCCCCTGTATGTTCTTTTTTTTTTTAATATTTTATTTATTCTTGAGAGACACAGAGAGAGAGGCAGAGACACAGGCAGAGGGAGAAGCAGGCTCCATGCAGGGAGCCTGACGCAGGACTCGATCCTAGGTCTCCAGGATCAGGCCCTGGGCTGAAGGCAGCGCTAAACCGCTGAGCCACCCGGGCTGTCCCCCTGTATGTTTTTATACCACTTAGCCAAATACAACCGTTCTTTTGAAATTTGTGTTTATCATACCCTTCATATATTCCAGTGTATGAATATCCCACAATTTAGATTTTCTCTTGAGCTAATTCCAGTTTTTTGCTAGCACGAAAATGCTGCTAAGGGTATTCTTTATGTGTCTTCTGGTATACAGTGCAAGAGTCTCTTCAGGGAATGAATTTGGGGTGGAATTGCTGGAATGTGGGTCATATACATCTTTAATTTTAGTAGATAATGCCCATTGTTTTCCAAGGCGGTATAACATTTACAGTTGCATTAATAATGTTTTATGTATTACCAGTGCTCATACCTTTATTCACATTTGAAAGTGTGACTCATTTTGAGTGTAGTGAAAGTAAATCAGATTCTTTTTTGAATGTGTAGGGAGGTGCTTCTCAAACTTGTGTGTGTACACAAATCACTTGGGGATGCTATTAAAAGTGAAGGTTTTGATTCATAGATTGGGGGTAGGGATGGGAGCTGAGAGCCTGCAAGTCTAACAAGCTCCCAGGTAATACCAGTACTGCTGGACCATAAACCATATTTAGAGTAACAAGGGCGTAAGGCAGTAAAATAGAGTTGTCTTCTTTGGAACAAAACTGCTAAATGACAGGATTTGATACAGCTACTCAGTCTGGGGTTTTTGAATCATGCCTCATATTTTCATTGACATTAGATGATAGTATAGATAATTTTTTTTTCATTTTGCAGTTTTGGAAGAAAAAAAATCCCAGGACACAGTTTTAACCATTCTACTTGTACTCTACTGCTCCAGATTTTTAAATTTGTAATTTTATTTTATTTTTTAAAAATATTTTATTTGAGAGAGAGAGAGAGCAAGTGAGTGAGCCCAAGTAGGGGGAGGGGCAGAGGGAGAGGGAGAAGTAGGTTCCCCACTGAGCAGGGACCCTGGATGCAGGACTCGATCCCAGGACCCCAGGATCATGACCTGTGCCAAAGGCAGATGTTCAACCACTGAGCCACCCTGGTGCCCCTCCCCCAGATTTTTTTTTTTTTTTAATTTGTGACTTCTATTTTGTGCAAATATTGGCCATCAGTGAATAAAGTAGCAGATTCTTTGTTCTTAGAGATTTGTTTCTTTGTAACACAGAGAATTCAGGATTTAAAGGTAAAGAATGCCAGGGGAATATTTTATGTCATTCTTCAGTTACTTAGTAGATTATATTAATGTAGTACTGACCTAGCCGAGGAGAAACAGTATCTTTAGAACTTTAATAGAATAGCCTACCTTGAAATCCTGAAGTTGCAAATTAAAAATAAAATAAATTTAAAAATTTAAAAGCAGTAGAGTACTACTGTTTCCCTTCAAGTGGTGGTGGTGGTGGTGGTAGAGGAGACTTTTTGAGGTGCTACTTTTGATAAAATGGCAGCTTCAGAATGATGTCACTTCAAAGAGAAGTGAGAAAACTCTTCCAGAGGCCTTTCACTCTAAAGTAGCCCAGTAACTTATTCACTCATTAAATCAAATGTTTCCTTTAGAGCCTTTATCACAGATTATCTTATTTGTTTGCTCATATGGTGTGTATCATCCCCAGCACAAGATAGAATCCATTAGAAGCAGGAATGGTGCTTGTTTTATTAATTTTGTGTAACCCCAGCATCTAGTAGTCACTCAGGAAATAGTAAGAAAACAAAAATGTAAAATTCCAGGGAAGGACTTAGGTCCTGCTGGAGCCACTTGTCATGTGATCTGGAGGGTAGGATACTGTTGATTGATAAGCCTACCTGAACTGCATGAAATAGAGGAAGAACAGATTCACGTAGGAAATGGAAATTTGTGTCAACTTAAAAACAGTGCCTCCCAGAACAAGGCAGCCCCATGAATGGAGCCTTGGGCTAGATTTCAGACCCACCTCATGGTCTCTGTGCACAAAGGCCCTGGTTGAATATCCATCTCTCCATCTTACCTTCCAAATTGCTTGTGCCAAAGTAAGAATACTAGGAGCAAAAGTATGAGCTGTACGAATCTTTCTTTGCATCTGGATCCCGCTTGGCCAAGTCTGTGTTGACTGTGTGCTTAGCCATGCCCTGTAAGCATTCTAATGGAGAGGACTTGTCTTGGGAGATTCCTCCCCACCCTTCACCTTCTCTTCCTTTCATTTTTCTATCTAGTGTTAGTTGGTCAAGTTTCCCCAGTTCTCTCCATTTTGATCAACCGGATAATTCTGCTTCAAAAGGAAGAAGAAATTGCCTGTATCCATGACAGGCCCTTCAGTAGTATAGACTTATCTTAAAGTTCAATCACTTTGAGGTTTGTTTTATATTTTATTTAACTGAAGATCTCTTTGAGGCAGTGAAATGCTCACTCTTTAAAAAAAGAAGCAAATGGGTAGAAGGAACAGAAAGCCACTCAGTCTACTCATATGAGGCTGTTGGGAACCTCATAAGTTCCAGAAGTATAGCTGAGCCTCTTATTACATGGAAAGTTCTCGGGTAGCTATTCTGGCCGTCTTTCTTTTTCTGGGACTACTTGGTTTCTCCTCTGCTTTACTCTGGACGTTAGTTCCATTCATCTGATTTTCTTTAAACATTGCCTTGCTATGTATGTTTACTGAAAACCTGCAAATGGCAAAAAATGGCCACTAGTACTTAATCTATTCATTGAATTATTATTTTTTTAAGATTTTATTTATTCACTCATGAGAGACACAGAGGCAGAGACACAGGCAGAGGGAGAAGCAGGCTCCATGCAGGGAGCCTGATGTGGGACCTGATCCTGGGACCCTGGGGTCATGCCCTGAGCTGAAGGCAGACCCTCACTAACTGAGCCACCCTGGTGCCCCTACTCATTGGATTTTTATGGCAAGTCCACGAGAAGTCTGCACTATAATCCCTTGGGCGAGTTTAAAAAGAAACATAGATATTCCTGGTCAGTAGTAGATCTGGGGTCCCACAATCTGTTTTAAAATGTTTCTCAGTAGGATTCCAGGATTCCTCCATAATCACAAAAAGGAAGGAAAGAAAATGAGTGAATGATGAAATAGATTAGACAGGCCATACCACCTGCTTGCTATACACCTCTGTTTGCTGTTGATCTTCCTATCAAAGGAGTGGACATTGTAAGGAACTGACAACAAGCATTGAAGGATGTAATAATTTTCATTAAAAGCAGTGACTGGCAGTAGTAATTATCAGTTCTCACTTGGTGGGTGGCAGTGCAGTTGGGCAGTGAGAACACCTATCTGTTATCAAATAAGTGCCAATTTCTTGATCTCGATGCTCTTGGAAGTACAAGGCAGACCTGGATGTTCCTGACCTGAGGCCTTTAGACCCATTGCAGTGGATCCCTTTGAAAGCCTGTGTAGCTCTGGCAGCAGCTGTCCAAATAGTCAGGCTCTCTACCTGGGTGGGTGGTATATGACCTTGCAGCTTCAGTGCCTATCACTGTCAAACTAGCTACAGTATGTGTCTGTGTCCCTTGATTTCAGAGTCTTTAGAGAGGATTTGGTTGCTGGCCAGCCACTCAGAAGCCTACTCTGGGATTGGGGGTCAGAGCGGACTTTGAGAAGAGCATTAAGTAGTAAGTGCATTGTAAGCTTTCTTTTGGTTGGCTTGCAAAGTAGAACATTTAGTGAGTATCTGTAGCTCCTTTTCTTTGTAGTTATTTTGTAGATATTCCTAAATCAGTTGTAATGAGTTGTACAAATATGATTGCAACCTATTTTTATATATGAAATAAATGCCCTAAGCAGTGTTCAGAATATTTACCAAATATTTTTATGGCAAACATTAGCATTGTCTCCTCATGTTTTAATAAAAATAACATTTTGATGAATTATATGATACATTAAGTTGTAAATAAAGTAAGTTTATTATTTAACATTTAAATATAATGCCATATTCTTTACTACTTATTATATACTGACATATGTAAAGAGTTGTAACAATTTGATTCTGAGACCTCTGTATAGTAATAGAAGCCATCACTAAAGATTTATTCATTTATTTTAGAGAGAGAGAGAGAGAGAGAGAAAGACAGAATCTTCCAGCAGACTCCCAGCTGAGCAGAGCCTGCAGCAGGGCTCCAACTCCTGACCCTGGAAATCATGACCTGAGTTGAAACCAAGAGTTGGTTGCTTCACCGACTGAGCCACCCAGGCACCCCAGAAGCCATCACTTTATTTAATAAATTTGTTCTCTGTAGAATTGCAGAGACTTGATGGCTTTACATAGGTATCAATTATGTAAAGTATGCAAAGATAAACACTTTTAGGGGGATCCCTGGGTGGCTCAGTGGTTTGGTGCCTGCCTTTGGCCCAGGGCGCGATCCTGGAGTCCTGGGATCAAGTCCCGAGTTGGGCTCCCAGCATGGAGTCTGTTTCTCCCTCTGCCTGTGTCTCTGCCTCTCTCTCTGTCTGTCATGAATAAATAAATAAATCTTTAAAAAATATATTTATTAAAGATAAACACTTTTAACAAAGATTTGAGCACAAAGTTCTGTACTTTATTTCTGTTTAGAAAGTAGCTGTATGGCTCAAAACAATTATGTGTTAAGCCCACGAAGCATAGTGTCATTACCTTAGGGTTGGTTTAAGAACATAAGTGTTTTATATGAGAATCTTAAGTATCAAGATAGTTAATCTGATTTTTTTAAAAAATTATTTTATTTTCTTCTTTTCAGATCCAGTCCCTCTGTGGAACTTCTATACACCTTTTCTTAGTAGAAACGTTATTTCCTACAAAATGAAGGCAACATCTTAATTCAAACCAGCATTTGTGTGGTTCTGATTTACCTACAATGGTGTACAAAGCTTGAGGTCTAAGGAGTACAGGGTCTTTTGCGATGACAATATGACTAATAGCAAAGGAAGATCTATTACTAATGACATAAGTAGTGGTCCAAGTAGTGGAGGAGGTTTAGTAGACTGGACTTTAAGCTTAAATACAATTCAGTCTGATAAGTTTTTAAATTTATTGTTGAGTATGGTTCCAGTAATTTACCAGAAAAACCAGGAAGATAGACACAAAAAAGCAAATGGCATTTGGCAAGATGGGTTATCAACAGCAGCACAGACTTTTAGCAGTCGATCTGAGCAGCACATGGAGTTTCACAGTTTCTCAGAGCAGTCTTTTCATGGCAATAATGGGCACACACCAGGAAGCTGCAGCCCCAAGTATGACGACTATGCCAACTACAAGTTCTGTGATGGAAGGAGTACTGCAGAGGCTGCTGCCATGCTACAGAATGAAGATGCATCTAGTGAAGGGGATGAAGACGCCATTGTGGAAACAAACCAGAAATCACCAAAGGAATCCAGTGGTGTCATGGCACTGCAAATACTTGTGCCATTTTTACTAGCTGGTTTTGGAACAGTTTCAGCCGGCATGGTTTTGGATATAGTCCAGGTGGGTTTGATTCTTTGTTTATCTTCACTGTCTTCATTGTTGAAAATGCTTTGTGTAGGTTTCTAATCTCAAACATTCTAGATTTCTAAATCTATTCTAGATTTAACTTATCCCTCAGTGAAATGAACTAATGCTGACTCAAGCAGAGAATGTGTTGTTTCTAGTGTTTTTGTTTGTTTTCCTTTAGAGGTTCTGAGAGAATAGTCTCATTCTGTCAAGTGACACTTCATGAAAAAGTACAATGATAAAGTAACCCCAACATGGGTACAATGCAAAACCCAATAAATATTATATTTAAATACTTCTTTATCTTTAAAATAAAACATATACTTGTTAAAAATGAATTCAAACAATGCAAAGTATTAAATAAAAGATAAAAAATCTTCCCTCTTCCTCCTCTTCAAACCAAATTCTCTTCCCCTCCATAGGTTAAGAGTTTGTGTGTTTACTTGCCGATATTTTTCTATGCTTACATATATACCTATGTACAGTTTCTTTTTCAGAAATAAAAGTGAAGTGCTATATATATTTTTCTGCCACTTATTTTAATTGCTTAATAATATATCTTAGACATCTTTCCAAACTAATAACAAAGATGTTCTACGTTTTAAAATGAGAGCTTGATATTCCATTGTATGAACATACTAAAATGTATTCAATACTCTCCCATGCTAGTGCTATAATGAATACCCTTATAAATATATCATTATACACTTACACTAATATTTTCATAGGATAGATTTTAAGAATGGGATTTCTGGGGATTAGGGTAGGTGCATGGGTTTATAATTTTATGGATACCATCAGATTAACTTTCAAAAAGATTGCACCAAATATTTATACTCCTACCGTTAGTATAGAAATACTTTTATTTTTCCATGTCCTAGTCAGTATTGAATATTTTGATCATTTTCATTTTTGTTAATTGATAGGGAAATGTTTTCATAAATTAATTAACATTCTTTAATTATTATTAATGTTTAGCATGTTTTCATATGTCTATTGGCTATTCTTACCTCTTCTGTGAATATTTCTTATACGAGTTACCTTTTTGTATCTATTATCCATTTTGAAAATGTATATGCTTCTTATTGATTTGTAGGAATTCTTAATGTAGTATGGTTACAGAGTTACTTATTATATAATTATCTTTCTAATGTAGTAAGTTGTTAAAATGTAGCATTCTGTTACTACCAGTTTTCATTCAACAATCAGAGAAAGATTGGCTTTGGAAAAGTGTTAGATAGGATAACATTTATGTGCCTTGTCTTTCATTGCTTGTGCCTAAAAGAAATCTCAGGTCATTTATGACACCAAAAAACTTTTTAAAGGATAACATTTTTATTTAAATGGAAAATATACATAAATAGAAACAATTTTTCCACCATCAGTTGGAGAAAGGATATGAAAAGAACCATCTTAAGATGTATATTGAATTTTTACAGTAATCAGTCAAGAAAAAGAAGGCATCCACATTGGTAAGGAAGAAGTAAAATATTTACTATTTGCAGATGATATGATACCATATATATAAAATCCTTAAGACTCCACCAAAAATACTACTATTGATAAATGAATTCAGTAAAGTCAGAGAATACAAAAATAATAACAAGTCTATTGCACTTCTATACACTAATAATGAAATAGCAGAAAGAGAAATGAAGAAAGCAGTCTCATTTACACTTGTACTAAAAATAATAAAATACCAATTTTAAAGAACCAAGGAGGTAAAAGACCTATACTCTGAAAACTATAAAATATTGGTAAAAGAAATTTAAGATGACACAAATAGAAAGATGTTCCATGCTCATGGATTGGAAGACCCAATATTGTTAAAGTATCCATACTACCCAAAGCAATCTAAAGATCTAATGCAATCCCTATCAAAATACCAACAGCATCTTTCAGACATCTAGAACAAATAGTACTAAAGTGTTTGTATGGAAACACAAAGACTCTGAATAGCCAAAGCAACCTTGAAAAAGAAGAACAAAGATGGTAATCACAATTCCAGATTTTAAGATATATATTTTAAGATACAACAACAACAAAAAAAGATACATTACAAAGCTGTAGTAATCAAAACACCGGGGTCCCCTGGCTGGCACAGTCAGAAGAACATGTGACTCTTGATTTTGGGGTTGTGAGTTTAAGCTCCACTTTGGGTATAGAATTTACTTAAGAAAAAGAATAGAATGGTGCTAAAAATAGACACCTACATTAATGGAACAGAATAGAGAACCCAGAAACAAATCCATGCTTATATGGTCAATTGATCTATGACAAAAGAGGCAAGAATATACAATTGGGAAAAGACAGTCTCTTCAACAAAAGGTGTGAAAGCTACATGCAGAAGAATGAAACTGGACCACCGGACCACTTTCTCACACCATACAAAAAAATAAACTCAAAATGGATCAAAGACCTAACTGTAAGACCTGAGGCCATAAAACTCCTAGGAGAGAGCACAGGCAGTATTTTCTCTGACATTGGCCAGAGAAACATTTTTCTAGGTATGTCTCGTCAGACAAGGAAAACAAAAGCAATATTTAATTATTGGACTCACTAAAATAAAGAGCTTTTGCGCAGTGAAGGAAACCATCAACAAAACAAAAAGGCAACTGAATGGGAGATGTTTTCAAATGATATGTCCAACACAAGATTAATATCCAAAGGATATGAAAAGCTTATACAACTCAACACCTAAAACCACAAATAATCTGAATAAAAATGGGCAGGGGACTTTAGTATTTTTCTGAAGAAGACATACAGATGGCCAACAGACACATGAAATGCAAATCAAAACCACCATGAGATATCACCTTATACCTGGCAGAATGGCTAAAATCAAACACACAAGAAATAACAAGTTTCGGTGGGGAAAAAGGAACTCTCTTGTAGTACTGGTGGGAATGCAAATTGGTACAGCCATTGCGGAAAATAGTATGGAGGTTCCTTAAAAAATTAGAAAATAGAAATGCCATATGATCCAATAATTCCATTATGATATTTACCCAAAGAAAAGGAAAACACTAATTTGAAAAGCTATATGCACCCTTATGTTTATTGTACCATTATTTACAATAGCCAAGATATGGAAGCAACCCAAGTGTCCATTGATGGGTGAATGGTTAAAAGAACCATACACACAATGGAATACTCTCCAGCCATGAAAAAGAATGAAATCTTGCCATTTGCAACAACATGGGTGGACATAGAGGGCATAATGCTAAGTGAAATAAGTCAGAGAAAGCAAATACCATATGACTTCACTCATATGTGGAATTTAAGAAACAAAATATACCAAAAAAAAAGAGACAAAAAACAGACTCTTAAATATAGAGAATAAGCTGATGGTTACCAGAGGGAAAATGGGTAGGGAAATTGGGTGAAATAGATAAAGGGGATTAAGAATACGCTTATCTTGATGAACACTGAGTAATTTATAGAATTATGGAATCATTGTACATCTGAAACTAACATTGTACATTAATTATACATCAGTACAAAAATGTTGGGGAAAATAGAAACTTCAGATATAATTAATTTAAAGATACTGAGATGGGGAGATTTTTGTGGATTTTAATAAGAGGGAGATAAGTTAGAGTGAGGGAGGATGAAAGTATATTGAATTTTTGAATGGACTATAACACTAACAGAGAACCAAATCTATCTGTCCACTTGAAATATAATTGTTTCAGGTTATTACAATAGTATCACGACTGCTAAAATGAGTAAGCTGTTTCTGGTTGACACTTTTTCTTGATAATTATTCTGAAGAAACATTCAATATTTAGCTCTAAAATAACATCTATAAGAATGTTAGCATATAGACTATTAGAATATTTATGTAGCTTATGTATCTTCTTCTCGTAATGTTTACTTATTTCTTGATACTATTTGAGATAACATATGCATTATTGATTTATAATATTAACTTAGTGTTGGGCAACCCAGGTGGCTCAGCGGTTTAGTGCCGCCTCAGTCCAGGGTGTGATCCTGGAGACCTGGGATCGAGTCCCGCATCAGGCTCCCTGCATGGAGCCTGCTTCTCGTTCTGCCTTGTGTCTCTGCCTCTCTCTTTCTCTCTCTGTGTCTCTCATGAATAAATAAATAAAATCTGAAAAAATATATTAACTTAGTGTTAAAAATTATGAAAACATGTTTTGAAAGATTTAATTTGAATATTTTTAAAACTTTTTAATTGTGAAATTTAATATACAGTATAAAAACCAAAAATGTACAGCTCAGTGAATTTTGATGACACAAGCAATCATAGAACTATCATCAAGAAACAGAATCTTAGCAGTATTTCATTATTCTTTTTGTTCTCTTGTGATTGGTTTTATTCCCCATCACCAAAGGTAATCAATAATCTGATTTTATGATTCATACTTCTTTGTCTTTTTAAATGTGTATCATTAAACACCATTGTTTGGTTTTACTTAATTCTTCTAAAACTTTATACAGTAAAGTGTAGAATATATATTCTGTGTTTGGCTTTTTTTTTTGCTCAACATTATGCAAGTTTTATGAAAAGATAGTTCATTTATTTTTATTGCTATATATTAATCCAATTATGAGTATATCACTATATTCTGCTATTGATGGATATTGAGGTCATTGGTGTTTTCAGATTCTGGGTGCACATATGCATTCATTTCTGTTGTATACACATGTAGAAATGGAATTTCTGGGCCTTAGGATATACAGGTATTTAAATTTAGTATATGTGAAATGGTTGTACCAATTTACAGATTAATTAGCTGCGTATGAAAGGTCTCATTGCTCTGTATTCTTATGTATAACAAGTTATTGGCAGTCTTTTTAGAAATTCTGGTATACGTGTAGTGGTTTTAATGGGGCTTTCCCTCATGATTAATAATATTTACTGACCATTTATTTGGACGTTACTGGTAAAGGTTTTTTTGCTCATTTTCTTATTTGATTTTTAGATTTTTTTCTTACTGATTTGTGTTATTTGTGTGTTCTGGACACAAATCCTTTAGTTATATGTATTAAAAATCTCTTTCCCTTCTCTATGGCTTACCTTTTTACTCTCAGTGGTGTACTTTAATGAGCAGAAATTCTTAATTTTGAGATAGTGCCTTTTTTCCTACTTTTCTATGGTTTGTACTTTTTGTTTCCTGCTTAAGAAATCTTTTCATACTCTGTGATAATTAAAATAGTCCCTTAAATTACCTTTTTAAATAAGCTTTGTTGTTTTGACTCTTACATTTAGATCATTCTCTTCCTGGAATAATTTTTTATAGAGTGTGAGGTGTAGGGATTGTTTTGTTTCTTTTCTTTCCACATGGATTTCCAGTTGTGTCTGCTCTATTATATAACCAAAATCTTTGTTATAAATCAAGTACCCATTTGTGTGCAGATGTGTTTCAGGGCTCTCTATTGTACTACTTTGGTGTATTTATGTTGCTTAGCATGAATACCACACCATCTTAATATCTGGTAGAGAATGTTCTCCATGTTCTTCCTCAGAGTGCTTTGGTTATTCTTTTCCCTTTTCACTTTCACATACATTTTAGTATAAAAGCTTGTCAATTTCCACAAAAAAAGTTGTTGAAATTGTGATTCAGATTGCATTGAATCTACAGATAATTAGGAAGAGAACTGACTCTTTATAATTCCGACTCTTCTGATACATGTATATGGAATAGCGTTCTTCATTTATTTAGATCATCTTTAATTTCTCTCTCTAATGTTTAATCGTTTCTGATCGATTAAAAAGATTAATAAAAGATCTGTATCTTTTACATTTTTTGTTAGACTTATTTCTAGTTATTTGATACTTTTTATGCTATTGTAAATGTATAGTTCTTTAAAAAATTTATTTTCTGTTTATGTGTGTATGTGTATTGACCCTGTAGCTAGCAACTTTGCTAGAATCGCTTACTAATATTAATAACATATGTAAATTCTTTTGGAATTATTTTATCAAAACCATATTTTCAGTGAATAATGACAGTATTTATTTCTTTCTAAACTTTATTTATTTATTTATTTATTTATTTATTTGCCATTCTGTACTGACTAGAACTTCCAAAGCACTATAAAATAAAAGTGATGAGAACAGGCTTGTCTTGTTCCAGATCTCAAAGAGAAAGCTTTCAACAGTTTCTCATGAAGTATGGGATTTGCTATTGATTTTTGTAATATTTATCATGTTAGGAACATTTTAAAATTTTAGTTTACTAAGATTTCTGTTAAAAATCACGAATGGATGTTGAATTTCGTCAGATATTTTCTCTATATTGTTAACACTATATGAGTTTTTACCCCAAAGTTGATGCCTTTCTGTAGTTGTGGGAAATATAAATACATGGATTATAACTAAAATGCGTGACTGAACGCTTAAGTACCTTTAGAGGTAAAAAGAGTGCTATAGGAATCTACTGAACTACCAAAAAAACCAGTAAGGATGTGAAATGCTCTTTCATGTTCAAGCATGTTCAAGCTTACCACAAGGAATAAGCTTTTGTTCCAGTCTAAACTACCTTTGTGAGCTCATGCCTTACAACATCACTTTATTCATCCTGGGCCCTAAATTAAAGAACTTCATAAACTAGCATGTGAAGCACAATTATAGTAGCTGGGAGATCAATGTTCAGTAAATATTAACAAGTAGCATTCATTGAACATTCTCTGTTGGTACATTGTGTGAGTTATCTCATCTGATGTTTATGAGAACACTGAGGTAGGCTGTGTTATTTCCATTTTATGTACAAGGCTTAGATAACTAAGTTATTTGCTTAGGTCACACAACTGACGAGTGGCTGACTTACAAGGTGGCTTTTATTTATTTATTTTTAAAGATTTTATTTATTTATTCATGAGAGACACAGAAAGAGAGAGTCAGAGACATAGGCAGAGGGCTTCATGCAGGGAGCCCGATGTGGGACTTGGTCCCGGCTCCAAGGGATCACATTCTGAACCGAAGGCAGATGCTCAACCTCTGAGCTGCCCAGGAGTCCCCCAAGACAACTTTTAACTAGTTACTGTACTCTATCCTCATTTATTGGGGACATATCTTTGGGTCACCTTCTGTGAGTCAGAATTTTCTGTTGTAAGAAATTGAAACCCAATTAACCACTTAATTTAAGCAATAAAAAAAAGAATGTATTGTCTTTTGTAACTGGGAAGAATAGATGTGCAGCCTACCTCAGATATAACTAGATCAAAGACTTAATTTTATGCTTATCTTCTCTCTGTCTCTCATTTCAATTTCCATTTTGTTTGTTGCCCACATTCTCTCATATTGCATATAGACCCTGACAGTTGTGAGGTCCTATCCTTTTAGTTTGTTTTAGAAAGGGAAAAAAATGAGCCATTCTTTCTCTTTGGTTTGGAAAAATCTAAGGAAGAACTCTTTAGTTGGCTTGTCTTTGGTCATGTGCTTACCTCTGGGACAAGTCAATGTGACTAGAGAGATAAAATAAAGATCAGTAATTTCACTAGAAGCACAAAGAGTAGGAATTTAACTGCTTCTCAAGTGAGAGGGAGTGGATATTGTTTCAAGGAAAGTGGAGATGGAAAAGTATGCATAAGAGGCAAGAACATCCTTTAGTGTAGTGACTCCTTACATATAGGACTTGGCCCCTCCATGGTCTTTTTGTTTATCTCAGTCTGTGTTTCTCAAAGTGTGCTCCCTAGACCAGTAGCATCCGCATCATCTGGGAACTTAGATACGCAAATTCTCAGACTCTACCATAGCTGAAACTTAGGGTGAGGTCCAGCAAACTGTGTTTATAAGCATTTCTGGTAATTTTGATGTGGGCTCAAGTTTGAGAACTTTGAATCTAAAGTTATGTAAGTGCCCTTACTACTAGTAAATGGAGTTGGGTTGGGATAGTTAGGCCACATAATCTTTGGTCCCACTTAAATAGGTCTCAGTCCAAAAACTCAGCATAATGCTTTACATAGAACAGACATTCAGTAATTCCTTGTTGAATGAATGAGTGAAATAAACTACTTTGTTATAAAGATTCCTGAATTTTGATAATCAAACAGAGTTTTAAATCCTAAGATTCAGAATTGGAATATCCTAGTCTAAGCTCTTTGTCTTTTCTTCCCTCACTAAAAATAAGGAAATAGTTTTAAATGATTTGCGCAAGAATGTACAGCTTGTAAATGGCAGAGCCCTGTCTTTTGTGTAAATCCTGTTCTCTGTATAACATGCTGTATGCGTATCTTGGATTATCCATAGACTTACTCTGTTATAAGATTCTATAAAATGAGATTACTGTTAGCTACCCAAACATCTAAAAGAAACGTAAGTAAACTGAGCTAATACCTTTGGAATTACTGCTAGTTATTCCTAGGTAAATTTATACTGATCATTAGAATATTATTGAAAGCTGATGTCTGCCAAACCCTGAGATCCTATTATGTTTGATGAAGATAGTATTATTGCAATGCTGAAAATACTCCTTTGAAATATGAGATAGTATAGCTCTCCAGTATTCCTTTATTACTATACTGCTGTGTGTGTTTCAGAACTCATGGGGAATGATGCAATACCTAAGCTGTATTTCTAACCATGGAACTCTGAGTTAGGGCTATTTTCTGATATGGAAGGTAGACTGGTCAGAGAGAAAAGGGAGGCTTTGTTGAAGTTTTGTGGACAAAATGTCAATGTTTTAAAAGTGCAAAGAAAAGGTAAGAGGGCAGTATCAATGTTAGACTAATTTTTGTTATCAGTTTCTCAATTCACAAAGCTAGGAAGGCAACAGCATGTTTGTCTTTACTTATGAAGCATAGCTATCATTTTAGAATTTTACTGAAGATAAAATATCTCTTTTTAACATAGCTGTGATCTCAGGAAGGCACTAGCACTTCCTCTGATGTAAAGGCATTTTGATTTCTGGGAAGCTGTAAAATGTATGTTTACCTATTCTGCCCATTAAGTACAACAACAAAACAAAACCCTGGAAACTTTGTATAAAATAAACATAAGGAGATTCCATGAAAGGTAGAAAGAAGAAAGCCTGTCTAGGCCCTTTTTGCTTCATATATCCCTGATTTGGAGCTAAAGAAGCCAGCAACCTGGGAATGCCAACAGGTGTAAACAAGAAAAGCGTGTTCTCGCTAGCAAAATGATTAGGAAAATGGCAATCTAGCAAGATAGAAACCTTGTAGACAAGAATTGTTCTACTCTAGCCAACCATGACAGAAAAGACTGGCCTCATCCACACACCCAGGGCAGCAAAGGTTCAGTTTGGGTCTTAGACTTCAACCTCAAGAGGCTTTAATGAACATGGATGTACGTGAAGGGCATTATGCTAAGTAAAGTATATCAGATGGAGAAAGACAAATATTGCATATCACTTATATGTGGAATCTTAAAAAAAAAAAGTCAAACTTACAGAAACAGTAAAATGGTACTTGCTGGGGGATGGGGGAAATGGAGAGAGGTTGGTTAAAAGGTACAAACTTTCAGTTATAAGATGAATAAGTTCTGAGGATTTAGTGTATAGCATGGTGACTATAGTTGATAATACTGTACTGTATAGTTGATAATTGCTAAATAAGACAAAAAGTCGTAAGCATTTTAACCAAAGAAAGAGGTAACGTGAGTTGGATGGATGTGTGAATTAACTTGATGGTGGGACTCCTTTCACAATGGTATATGAATATCAAATCATCATGTTATACACTTTACATATACTACGGTTTTTTCAGTTATACCTCAATAAATCTGGGGAGGAAGAGAGGCTATAGTGATGTACTCCAGCACTTCAGCCAGGGTGTTATCAGAGAAGGGCACGTAGGGTGCCAGGACTTTCATTTTGTTGGTTAATAATAAGAGCCCCTGATAGAACTGAAAGGAGAAAGAAAAATCCATAATTAGAGTCTTCAATACTCTTAACAATTGATAGAACAAATAGATAGAAAATCAGCAAGGACATAGAAGGACTCAACAATACCATCAGCCAAACAGAATCTAATTGACATTTATAGAACATTCCCCTCCCCAAAACAGCATCATACACATTCAGTTTACACTGTCATAGATCATATACCAAAGTAGACCATAACCTGGGCCGTAAACCAAACCTCAACAAGCTTAAAATATTGAAGTCATTCAGAGTATGTTTTCTGATTACAATGTAATCAAACTAGAAATCAGTAACAGAAAGAAAACAGGAAAACTTCCAAATACTGGAAACTAAACAGCATACCTTTAGATAATCCATGTTCAAAGGGGAAGCCTCAAAAAAGTCACACAAAACATTGAACTGGATGAAAATGAAAATGTAACCAGAATTTTTGAGTCACGGGTAAAGCAATACAGAGATGGACATTTATAGATGGATATTAGAACAAGGAAGAAAATCTTAATCGAAGCTCTCATCTCAAACTCAGAAAAAGAAGAACAAAATAAACCAAAAGCAAGCAGAAGGATAATAAAGATAAAAGCAAAAATTTCAGTGCAATTGAAAACAGCAGAACGAGAAAAAGCTGATTAAACAAATAATTGGTTCTTTGGAAAGATCATTAAAACCGACAATCTCTAGCAATATTACCAAAAAAAAAAAGAACCCCAAAAAACAAGGAAAAACCAGGATGAAATGGGGAATATCACTAGAGACCCAGAGACATCGAAAGGATAATAAAGGAATACTACAAACAACTCTGCACACGTACATTTTACAACTTACACAAAGTGGACTACTTCCTTGAGAAACAACTACTACAAAGAACACAAATGAAATAAATCATTTGAACAGCTCTATACCTACTAAGGAAATTGAATATGTAATTTTAAAAACTAAAAGCTAAATCTTCAGGCCCAATTAGTTTTGCCTGTAATTTCTATCAAATATTTTAAGCAGAATTAACACATTCTACATAAGCTTATCTGGAAAATTGAAAAGGAGGGAACACTTTTCTTTTTAAGAAGCTAGTTACTACTCAGATACAAAACCAGAAACAATATAATTTTTTAAAGCTACAGATTAATCTCCTCTGTATAGATAAAAGAAAAAATCCTGGACAAAATACTGGCAAGTAGAATTCAGCAATATATAAAATGAATTATACACCATGAACAAGTGAGGGAAGCGAGCTTGGCTCCATATTTGAAAAATAATGTAATTTGCCATATTAACAGGCTAAAGAAGAAAATCACATGATAATATCAACTGATGCAGAAAAAGCATTTGACAAAATTCAACGACTCATTCATGGTAAAAAAAAAAAAAAAAAAAAAAAAAAAACTCTCAGAGGGATCCCTCGGTGGCGCAGTGGTTTAGCGCCTGCCTTTGGCCCAGGGCGCGATCCTGGAGACCCGGGATCGAATCCCACGTCGGGCTCCCGGTGCATGGATCCTGCTTCTCCCTCTGCCTGTGTCTCTGCCTCTCTCTCTCTCTCTCTCTCTCTCTCTCTCTCTCTCTCTGTGACTATCATAAATTAAAACAAAACAAAACTCTCAGATAATTAGAAATAGAGTGGAATTTCCTCAACATTTTACTTATGGAGAAATATGAGTGTCTTTTTCCTAAGACCAGGTACAAGGTAAGGATGTCTGCATTTGTTACCTTTATTGAACATAGTGCAATAAGGCAAGAAAAAAAAGGCCTACAGATTGGAAAGGAAAAACTAAAACTGCTGCTATTTACGGATGATGTGATTACCTACTTTGAAAATCCCAAAAAATCTACAAAGAAAGCTCCTAGAACTGACACATGAATTCAGCAAGGTCCCAGAATACACAGTACATCAAAAAAATACATTCTATTTCTATGTGCTGCAATGATTAAGTGAACATTGAAATTAAAGATACAATAACATTTCTCAGAAAATAAGTACATCTGTAAATCTAACAGAATATATACAGGACCTACATGCTGAAAGCTGCAAAACCCAGGTGAAAGTAACCAAAGATGATCTAAATAAAGAGTCATGCCATATTCATTTGGAAGATTCAACTTAATGAAAATGTCAACTTTCCCCAAATTGATATATGGGTTTAACAGAATTTTTAAACTCCAGATTTTTTGTAGATAGTATTCTAAAATTTATATGCAAAGGAAAAGAAAGAATAGCTTTAACAGATTTGAAAAATAAAAATAAAGGGGGAAGGATCAATCTACCTGATGTCAAGCTGATTCATATGGCTACAGTGATCAAGACTCTGTGGTATTGGTGGAGGGATAGATATGTAGATCAGTACAGCTGAATAGACAGGCCAGAGGTGGACCCACACAAATATGTTCAGCTCATTTTTGAGACAGGTGCATTGGAGAAAGAATTAGCCCTTTCAGCAAATGGTGCTGAAACAATTAGACATCCATAGACAAAGAAATAAACCTCAACCTAAGTCTTTATGGAAAAATAAACTCAACGTTGATCACACTTTTATATATGAAATGTAAAACTATAAAACTTTTAGAAAAATAGAGAAAATTCTCAGGATTTAAGGCTAGGCAAAGATTTCTCAGACTTGACAACAAAAGCAGGATCCATAAAAGGAAAAATGGATAAATTGGACTTCATCAAATAAAATTTTTGTTCTGTGAATGACCTTATTAAAAGGATAATAAGCCAAGCTGCAGAGTGGGAGAAAATATTTGCAGACCATATATCTGGGGCAGCCCAGGTGGCTCAGTGGTTTAGCGCCGCCTTCAGCCCAGGGCCTGATTCTGGAGACCCAGGATCAAGTCCCGCATCAGGCTCCCTGTGTGGAGCCTGCTTCTCCCTCTGCCTGTGTCTCTGCCTCTCTCTGTGTGTCTCTCATGAATAAATAAGTAAAATCTTAAAAAAAAAAAAACCCATATATCTGATAAAAGACTAGGATATATAAAGGACTCTCAAAACTCAACAGTTAAGAAAAATTAGAAAATTGGCAAAAGACATAGAGACATTTCACCAAAGAGTGTGTACAGATGGCAAATAAACATGAGATATTCAATATCTTTAGCCATTAGAGAAATGCAGATGAAAATCACTATGAGATATCACTGCATACCTATCAGAATGGCTATATTAAAAATAGTAAAAAAATATGAAATGCTGTTGAGATGTAGAGAAATGGTATTACTCATATATTGCTGATAGGAATTTAAAACTGAATAGCTATTCCTGGAAACACCTTGACAGGTTTTTTTTTTTTTTTTTAAGATCTTTATTATTTTAGAGAGAGAGCACATATAGGAGGAGGAACAGAGGGAAAGGGACAGGCACATTCCATGTTGAGCACGAAGCTTGAGGGGATGAGAAAGGGGAAGGGTGGGGGGCATCTCATGACCTTGGAATCATGACCTAAGCTGAAACCAAGAGTCTGACACTTAACCAACTGAGTCACCCAGGCACCCCTTGACAGTTTCTTAAAAACAAACACACAAACAAAAACTAAAATTAATGTTAACTATCATATAACCTAGCTAAGTACATTACTGAGCATTTATGCCAAAGAATAAATGTTCACACAAATCCTGTACATAAATGTTTATAGCTGCTTTATTTACAATAGCTAAGAACTGGATATAACCCAGCTAACTTTCAACAGTTGAATAGTTAAATAAACTTTGGTAAATCACAGAAGTCACAGAGTAAGAGTAGTAGTCAGAATTCCATCCTACTTAATCTGACCCTGAAGCCCTTCTCTTTGACTAAAATACAGTACAGCTTCTCACTACTCTCAAATAACCCAAATGCTGTCTCTGGACACTCCAGGGTTGCTGTGGGATTTTTAAAAAACTTTGAAGGAAGCACAATGACATTTCCTGGACACTCTACAGACTCAATGTGGTTCAGCACTTCAACATTGCATCATACAACATTTCTCTTGACTAGATTTTCAATGGTGCTGCGAAAAAAACAAGTGTCATACAAAAATCAATATAGAACAAGAAATGAAGGTGGCAGTTTCCAGTTCCAAGGTTTGAGAAGTTTTGCAGTGACCAACAGGTACACACACCCCATTAATAAGTAGTTATGGTGATATAATATAAAATGTTTTTTCAATGTATTTGTTTTATTTCTACAAATGGTTACTAAATTGTTAGGAAATAAATACCCATTAAGTTGTTTGGACCAATTACATAATAAATAGGACTATTAGATGTTTCTTTTGGCCTAAGGATATAATAAAAACTGAGAAAGTTTGGGAACTTCTAGAAGCACACCTCTGCACGTGTAGGGAAAAGAATACAGAATTTGTTTGGCATAAAAAATCAATAATGGAGAGTTCTTACTGTTACAGCAATGCTAATGTGTTAGTGACTTCGCAGTAATTCTCATGGGAGTATTTGATTTGAATTGAACTTGGAAAGGGTGGAAGTAACCAAAAGGAGCTCATTCCGACAGATCCAAAGTGTGATGACCTATAGGAGCTAGACAGAGATATTGGATGTTATTCTGATGTTTCTAATATTAAGCCATATAGGCAGGTGTCTTAAAATGATGACCCAGGTAAAATGTATTCCTGAATTCCTGAATTATGTCTGATTTGTTAAAAATGATCCCTATCTCCTAGGTTTCTTGTGAAGCTTAAATGAATAAACCTAAAGAAAACCGTGCCTGGCACATACCAGGCAATAAGTGGAGGTTGAATGTTGTTTGTTAGTATTATTATCCTGTTCATCATCATCATCTTTATCACCACTACCACTCTTATCTCTGAAGGAGGCATATCCCACTAGCACAGCAGAATTCTTAACCCATCATAAAACATGGACAAGATTATTTGTTAGTTTTTTTTGCAGATTAAGAAATCTGGGACCAACCGGGACCCCAGTGCTTTTTTTAGGCTCATTCTTACTTGACTTGAACCCTGGAGGGATTCCCTTGCATATCCTATGAACCAGGATTGACCAAAGATCTGATAAACATTTCCTAACCTCTTTAGGTTCTAGTTCTATATTTATTTGGAACAACCACTAAGGCAACTGTGGGGACAAATTGGATTTTTCTTTCATTTATCTGATGAATTTAAGTTTTATTTTTCTCACTTGTCTTGGTATTAATGACGAGGCTGCATTCTTGATATTTTTGGGCATAAATCAACATGCGAATCCATAAAGTCTCTTCCTGGGACAATCACCTCTTAATAGCATTAGTAAATGGCAGGTTAGTAAGTGAATTGTGTGGGTTTTTTCACTTTATAAAGTATTTTAATATGTTATTTTCATTATCATGGTATTTTCCCAAGGTCTAGAGCAGACAGGGATCTTCATTTCATAGATGAAGCAATGGAGATCCAAAAGACATATGACTCATCCAGGATTTATGCAGCTAGGTTATGACAGATCCATGACTAGAATCACAGATTTTCTAATTTCCAATTTAGGGCTTTTTTTAATGATCCTGTGCACTGTAGCCTGTTGCCTCTGGTCCCTAAAATGGGGACCAGAACATGGAATGACTCAGAACTTCTGAGTTCTGTTCTAGGTCCCATTTTCTGGCCTTGGGAAAATCATTTAATTTCTTTAAATCTTTATATCTCCATTTGCTAAATTAAATAATACTGTAATTTTCCTGTGAGATTGTTGTCATTAGTGTTGGAACCAAGATTCAAGTCCAGTTAGATGGTCTGGTTCTTGAGTGTGTACTCTTAACTACTAGTTATACTGACTCCTGTCCTCATTAACGGATAAAATAAAATTCAAGGGTATCAGAACTGTGTAGCAAGCTAGAGGTATTTGGGGATATAGTGACTGTATCAGCTATCACTCCCAATTTAACTCAGTCTTCTAAAGCGACTCAAGCAAGGCTTCAGAGCTCTGCAGAATGGGGTTAAGCTAAATGTTCACTGATTAAATGACCTGTGTTATTCAAAATGTTGATGCAACATTGGAAAAAAGAAAGGCTGAGATTTTTAGAAATGTCTTTTTTTTCTAAAGTGTTTTTTAAAGTGTGTCAGAAAATTCTGTTTGTTTTTCCTTTATAGCACTGGGAGGTGTTCAAAAAAGTAACAGAAGTTTTCATTTTAGTTCCTGCACTCCTTGGTCTCAAAGGGAACTTGGAAATGACATTGGCATCCAGATTATCCACTGCAGTAAGTTTTTTCCTACCTCTAAGTATGTATATTACCTATACTGTTTCTCTCTGTTAAGGAGAACTTGTAGCAGGAAAATTTTTTTCCTTTATCTGACAAATTTCTGGACCTCAGGGATATGCTAAGTAGTAATGCCTGGTAACATACCCCAAAAGTTCTCTAGGTTGGCTAATTTGTGAATTATAGGCCCTCCTTTATCCTAAGAAGTAGTATACTTGCTTCATTTTACTCCAGGACATTTTGGCAGTTATCAGTGCTTGAGACATGGGACAAGTTAGATAATGAGATTTTTTTTAATGGTTCAGTGGTCGGTTGATTGGTATTTAAACCTTTTGTGATGATAAAAGTAATACATACTTATTTCAAAAACTGAAGAAAAGGGAAAAAAGTATAAAGAAAATTTAAAGCCACTCCAAGTTCTTCACCTATACATATATTGATCGTGTTGGTATTTTGGTATAGATCCTTCTATACTTGGATATTTATCTGTACTTGGGTATCTATACTTATACATAGTTAGGCATAGCATAGAGTAGATACATACAGTGTATTTTTTTAAAAAAAGAACAGGAATCATGTATATTCTCTCAAAATCTGTGATATCCATTTGAAGATATACCATGATCATCTTTCCATATCAATAAATATAGACATGTCATTATTTTTATTGGCTATGTACCTTTCCATTACATAGGTCTCCTACAATTTAGTCCATCATCTGTTATTGAGTATATAGGCTCTTTCTAATGTTTTGCAATTATAAACAATGTTAAATGTTATAATGAATACTTTTATATGTACAGTTTTGCATTCTTTTATTTCTTTTGTTTTTTCTTGTTTGCTTAAAGATGCTACAGCAAACCAACTTCATATACTAAAGACACTGCAATTAGAAATACCTTCTGATGGCTTAATTTTTGACTAACGTTAAATGGGTAGATGGTTCATTAAAGTGAACTTCAATAGCAATGTGACTTTAACCAACATAATTTGGTTGCACAATGGTGAACCCCAACAAATGTTACAATGAGAAAATAATGTCCTTCGGGCTTCTAAAAATAACTCAGAACCCCGTTACTGGCAATGTTTTTAAAAAATGTTTAACCTTTCTGGATAACAATTTAGCATATGTAGCTAAGCTGTGAAAGAATGCATTTTTTTTTCCTGAACAGTTTAATTACAATCCTAGAATTTACCCAAAAGAAATAAAAGAATGCAAAACTGTAAGTTCCCTAAGGTTTCTTGAGTAAAGCAGATGCTCGGAAAGAAAATAAATGCACGACATTAAATAATGCTTTATTAACATTGTTGGCTTGCTTGGTTAAGAGAAAATACTGCATGTGCCCTGTGGAAACTTCTAAGCTCCTTCTTTATATATGAAAGGTCATGTAACTAAACTCCGTCCAGCACCATAATGATATTGGGCATCAGTGAGCCCTCATAACATGCTAGGACTGTGCCTCCTGCCTTATAGCAACCCTATAGGATAAGCACTGTCATTCCTGTCTTTATAAAGGAGAAACTGAGGCTTAGAACAATGGAGTAACTTCACTGAAGACAGAGCTAGTATGTAATGGAATAACTCACATTCCAGAACATTCCCATTTACTTGCACAGGATAACTGTGTTAAGAGTTTATAAAACCAATAAATAACCTCACTAACAAAAACCTAATAGCCTCCTCTGCGTTGTAGGAATGCTTTCCTGAAGTGTTGGTCTTAGCACCAATGTACAATATTTTTTGTTACTTAATATTTTGAAAATTTGATATTATTTCTTTTAAATACCATTTGAAGATAGAGTCCTAATTACTTATTTCTGTAATTATTTGGTGAGCTAGAAATGTCTAGGGATATCAGCTAATTACTAAGGTGGAGCCAGACCTCATAGAGTAGAATTATTTGGTTAAATTCACTTTAGTCTCTAATTTTGCGTGTCATCATTGTAATTATTGAATACAAAATGGAACTGGGAATCATAGAAAATGAGGACTCCTCATTTCTTGGACAGTAACATTTAAAAGTATAAGATGACCCTGGCACATCTTGCTGTGTCAGAAAGTAAGAAAATGCCAAAAATATATATACATCTATGTTTTAAGTAAATATATATAATAAAAATATAATTAAAAATATATATGAACATGTCAGAAGGATACAGGATAACATTCTAGGCAGATCTGGGGCAATTTGACCCACAAAATAAATGATAGCTAAGATTATAACCCATGGCATTAAATAAGAATACAGTTTTCTATAGATGAATAACAAGGCAGGCAAGGTTCCTGCTGTAGTGGAATTTTTGTTAACATTTTCAGATATTGATATGGGCAGTGAGGAAAATAAAGGAAACATGATGAAGGATGATTCATGAGGGATATTTGATATTAACTAGTAAGAGAAGACTTCTCTGAGAGATGATGTATAAGCTGGCACCTGAATAATAAAAGAGAATCAGTCATATATCAAAATCTGGGAAAAGACCATTCCAGGTTATTGTTATATTTAGTCAGTGCAGTGATATCAGTACAATAATGTAAAATATTTTTTAAAGATTTTATTTATTCATGAGAGACACAGAGAGGGAGGCAGAGACACACGCAGAGGGAGAAGCAGGCTTCACATAGGAAGCCCGGTGCGAAACTCGATCCCAGGACTCCAGGATCATGCCCTGAGTCAAAGGCAGATGCTCAACCGCTGAGCCACCCAGGCATCCCAAAATATAAGCATTCTAGACAAGTTCACTTTAACAGTTGGGCCTGAGACAGGAATACAAACAGGCCCGTGGAACATATGCTATGTAGTTTAAGATTATACAACAATCTACAAACTTAAAAAAATTTCTATCTTTCTTCCTTGGCAGATATATCCTTATGTAGATCTGGAAGTGTGAGATCAAATGAGGAACTCTTAGCTTCTAGGGTTCTGTTTTGGAACATGGTGTTATGGAGAGAGTCAGCCCCTGGCCTGCCCCCTACCTCCCCTACACTTGGCTCTGTGTCTTGCATTTTGAAAGACCTCACACATACCTCAGGTCCTTTGTCCAAACTCCATCTGTACCCTCTGCAAACAGCCACCCTTTAACATTCCTCCAGTTGGGCATGTACCCAGTGGTGGCATGATCTGCCTTCAGAAGGATGACTCAGGGGGATCCCTGGGTGGCGCAGCGGTTTGGCGCCTGCCTGTGGGCCAGGGCACGATCCTGGAGACCCGGGATCGAATCCCATGTTGGGCTCCCGGTGCATGGAGCCTGCTTCTCCCTCTGCCTGTGTCTCTGCCTCTCTCTCTCTCTCTCTCTCTCTCTCTGTGTGTGTGAGTGTGACTATCACAAATAAATAAAAAATTAAAAAAAAAAAAGAAGGTTGACTCAGGAGGAGGTCTTGGCATTGGGATATAGGCCATTTGGTCAGGGAACTTATGGTTCTGGGTATCTGGAGTATGGCCTTGAAGGGGATAAGGCACAGGTGCTGAGTGGGAACTTTACTTGAGCCCTATGCACTCCTCCGCCTGTGTTGTGTGGGCATAGTTAAAGAGAGTCTCAGAGCTAGGGCCCCTTTTACCTGATTTAGAGTACTATTGATTTTAGATTCTAGGAGTAAAAAACTTCTTTTGGCCTAAGGAAAATTTCATGACTTAGTAAAGATTTTCAAATCTCTTGTGATGTAATTTGTAAGATACTAAAATAAAATGGAAGAGAATTTATATATTAAAGAGGGCTACTTGAACAAAATAGCCTTAATTTTGTACCCTAAAGGAAACAATAACATGACTTAATAATAAACAATGGTTGTTTATAAAGAAAGCACTTCTTTTACTTGTACCTTCTTAAATAACCAAACAGGTATACCTTGACGTGTTTAAGTATTTCTTATATAATCTTTGCTATAAAAGTCCTGCCATTCTTCTCTTCTCTTCATTGGCATGGATGAAATAAAAACCGAGATACAGATGGAAATTCATTACTTTTTGGCATCATGGAAGCCAATTACATTGCTCCATTGTTAAACTTTTAGGTCCTAGGTTTAAAGACAAAGCTTTCTCAAGTGATCATGTGAAGCAATAAGTACACGTAAAAATATTTTTTAAAAATATAAGGACAGCAATCTTAGACTTATCTGAAAACATTTAGAAGGCATCATCAAGCAATGTACAAAATTTCAGCTTATGGAATTATTTTAATGAAATTGCATCATCACCATCAATTGAATCTCCAAACCTAGGAATGAAAGAGGAAATACTCATCAATTATTATATGAGAGGCAAGAAATCCCAGTAATTGCTGCTTTATTATCATCAGTAATACTCATCAATTATTATATGAGAGGCAAGAAAGCCCAGTAATTGAGTAATACCATCATTCTTACAAGTATCTAAATTGGCAAAACTAGCCCAAATTTATCTTGATTCTCTAATGACTTAGTTTTAAAGTGGGCATCTGTGTAGTATTACATAGAGGCAGTATAGTGACCAAAGGATAGAACTAGTAGCTCTTGGTGCTGAGAAATGATTTCTAAAAAATTTAGTACTGAGAGGTAATATAAGTTTTAGAATTTGATTTATTTTCACCTTCTAGTATCTCCTATAATGGTGACATTTGGTGTCAGCTGAATGTTGATTTTCACACTTGGTGTTCTGCTGGAATGTGTGTCCATTATATTGCTAGCTTTTGTCTTAAACAAAACAAAAACTTTTATGTAGCTTTACCAATGTCTTCAGTGTTAGTGAAATTATATACATGTGTTCCATGTGCTATCTTTTCCCAGTGATCTGCATTTGCATTATGCTTTAAGAACTGTTGGGTTAGGGCAGCCTGGGTAGCTCAGTGGTTTAGCGCCACCTTCAGCCCAGGGCGTGATCCAGAAGACCCGGATCGAGTCCCACGTCGGGTTCTGTGCATGGAGCCTGCTTCTACCTCTCCCTGTGTCTCTGTCTCTCTCTGTCTCTCTCTCTCTCATGAATAAATAAAATCTTAAAAAAAAAAAAAAAAAAGAACTGTTGGGTTAGCAAGGTGGAACTCAATCCAAGAGAGGCTTATGACCAAAGAAGGGAATAAAGAAGAGGTCTTGAAAAAAAAAAAAAAAAAACTGGTAATATTTAAAGAAAAAGGAAGTTATTGGAATGAGAGTTTAAAGATAGCTTTAGTTTCATTTTGTTGGAAAATGAACTTTGTTCTGATAAATATTCTTAAGCATACAAGCTTTTAAGCAACTTGATAACTTTGCCCGGAAAACTGAAATTTTGGCTAGCTTATCTCAAAGAAAATATTTCTAAAAGCAACATTCTTGAGCATTCTCCAATATTTGTTTAGATTCAAATAACAGATTAAACATGCCACGCCATTTTGAAATAAGCTGAGCTGTAGGGAATCTGGCGGAAAAGAAGAATGCTGCAAATTACTTTGTTTAATTTGATTACATATTACCATTAACACTGAATAAAGATGAATTGAATCTTAATCTTTTAATTTTTGCTTTAATTTGTTGTGGCATTTATATTTTATGTTAGATATTTCCATCAAATGTCTGGTTACATTTATTTGTTCATATTTAAAAGAGGGTAACTCCAAATCTGATTAGAAGCAAAGCCCATGGGAGGGGTCGGTCAACCAACTGCCTTTTTTTTTTTAATAAATTTATTTTTTATTGGTGTTCAATTTGCCAACATATAGAATAACACCCAGTGCTCATCCCATCAAGTGCCCCCCTCAGTGCCCATCACCCAGTCACCCGCACCCCCCACCCACCTCCCTTTCTACCACCCCTAGTTCGTTTCCTAGAGTTAAGAGTCATGTTCTGTCTCCCTTTCTGAAATTTCCTACTCATTTTTTCTCCTTTTCCCCTTTATTCCCTTTCACTATTTTTTATATTCCCCAAATGAATGAGACCATATAATGTTTGTCCTTCTCCAATTGACTTACTTTCACTCAGCATAATACCCTCCAGTTCCACCAAGTGCCTTTACTACAGAGTGAGCTAGCTGGGCCTTTCTTTGGGGAAGGAGAAACGGAGTTGACATTTTCCATAGATCAAGAATTTTGTCACTGATTATATTTGAATCATAAGCTAAAGAAATTACTTAGTTCTCTAATGAAGACACCATAAACTAGATAAATGTACTATGTTATGGCTTGATGCCATGAGTTACTACTTTTCCATCTACTAATCTGTTTGCCTTTATTTTTTGAAGCTATTTGAGATAGACATGGCCCAGTCAATGTCAAAGGCCAGAGACAGGACTGTTGTTGATATGTTAGATCAATGATTCTCAAAGTGTGGTCTTTTGATAAGTGTGGTTAGCAACTTGTTAGAGATGAAAATTCTTGTTACTACCCCGAAGCAACTGAATCTGAAACTCTGGGAGTTTGTCTCAGCAATCTTTATTTTAACCAGTGATTCTGATATACATCAAAGTTTGAGAACCACTGTGTTCAATGAACAACGTAGAGGCCTATGGGGCTGTGACCAGATGGGAAAAGGGAAAATAACAAAGCATGAGATGAGTTTGTGGGCCATTGTAAGGACTTTGCCTATTGTGGGGAAATGGGAAGCCATTCGAAGGTTTTGAACAGAAGAGTGCTGTGACCTGATATTTTTAACAGATTATTTTGACTGTTGTGTTGAGACAGAGCTACAGCAGGCCAAGGACTAAAGCAAACAGACAAGTTAAAAGTCTGTTGCAGTAATACAGGCTAGAGGTGATGCTGGCTTGGATCAGGGTGGTAGCAGTGGCTATAATGAGACATAGTTGGAGTCCAGAACTAATTTTCAGAGACAGAAGATGGGATTGACTGATGGATTAGTGGGAGTAGCCACTTGAAAATTTCTCAGGATTTGAGAGGGGTAAAAGTAAACAAATTAGTATATGGAAAAGTAGTTAACTCATGGCATCAAACTATGATAACATGGTATATTCATCTAGTTAATAATGTTTTCATTGCTTAGAGAATTTGATCTCAAGTTTGCTAGGTAGAGTACTCTTACAGAATGCTAGAGAATCATGGCCAGCTATATTCCAATTTTGATACTCTATCAACTACTAAAGCAATTCTAGGTTAAAGATTTCCCTCTCCTCCCTCTCACCCTCCCCCCTTTCCTCCTTCCTCTTCCCCTCTTCCTTCTCCTTCTCTTCCTCCTCATCCTTCTCTTCCTCCTCCGCTGCTGCCGCCACCTCTTCTTCCTCCTCCTCTTCTTCTTTAGAGGAGGAACAGAGAGGAAGAGAGGGGGGACTAGGAGAGGGAGAGAGAGAATCTTAAGCAAGACTTCCTGCTGAGTGCAGAGCCCTTCTTGGGGCTTGATCCCACAACCCTGAGATTATGATCTGAGCTGAAATCAAAAGTCAGATGCTTAACCAACTGAGCCACCCAAGCATCCCCTAGATAAAGACTTCTTAATAGTAAAGTCCCCGAAGTCTCACCTTTGATAAACTTCACTGACTATTTTCTACTTGAAATTTTTTTATTACTCTTGACTTTGAGAACCCACACTGACTTCCTTCTACCCTTTCATGATTTCCTCTTAGTCTGCTTTTTGGTTTCTTTTTCTTTGCTCATCTTCTTGATTTGAATACTAAAGCAAGGTACTAATACTAAAGTTTTACTTTAGTATTACTACTAATATTAATATTTTAGTATTGATACTAATAAGTATTACTGTGTTACTTAATATTAGTACCTTGTTTTAATGATCTGTCAATAATTTCACATAGTCCACCACTGCCTGCACGTCACTGACTCTCAGATCTATATCTCCAGTCTCCTTCCTGACCTCCAGAGCTGAATTTTCAATTGTCTGCACCACTCACTACATTCAAAACTAAATTCATTACTTGCTTTTACTCTACTCATATTTTCTGTATTTCTTGTCGGTTTATTAACATTACCAATCACCCCCAACTTCTACCCAGTTAATGTCCAGTCTGTCAGTTCAACCTATGGAATCTCTCCCCTTCCTTATATGTCCCACCTGCCACTACCGTAATTTAGTTTTCTTTTATCTTTAATTGGGACTGGTGTGGCAGATTCCTACCTGTACTCCCTGGTTCCAGGGAAAAAGGTCAGTGAGAATAATTTTTTTTTTAAAACTTAAAACAAGTAGTATTTGAAAGCGCCTTTTCATCTATGATCAAAAAATAATTTTAAAAATTTTTACAATTTTCTTATGTAATATTTATTTTCACTTGTAAAAGTAGGAGTAAGGATTATAGCTATAGAAAGCTATATGAGGGGATCCCTGGGTGGCTTTTTTTTTTTTTTAAAAAAAAGAAGGCTATATGATTATTTTAATCTTTTTATTCCATTGAAGAGTCTTTTATCATTTTTATGATTGTCTGCAGGACAATCAGGGTAAATGAAATTATAGGATTATAAAGAAGGTTTTCAGTAAGTATAAAGATGGAGAACTTAAAACATAAGATATCACTCAATCATTGAAGGACAGTTATCTTTAAAACTTGTTATTCTGGGGACGCTTGGATGGCTCAGTCGTTGAGCATCTGCTTTTGGGTCAGGGCATGATCCTGGGGTCTGAGATTGAGTCCCACATCGAGCTCCTTGCCAGAGAGCCTGCTTCTCCCTCTGCCTATGTCTCTGCATCTCTCTCTCTCTCTCTCTCTCTGTGTTTCTCATGAATAAATAAAATCTTAAAAAAAAAAAAAACTTGTTATTCTGTAAAGATGAAGGTTAAATGCTCTCAAATAAAAAGATATTTCTATAAAAGTGTTTCCTATTTTAAAGAGATTTAATAATAATTTTAAATCAACATTATCTTGCCCCCTTACTTGAGTCAAAATTTAAATTATAATGATTAACTTTGAATAATTTTTCCTTAATTTTTATCTTTTCAAGAATAGATATATATTATAGTAGATAATTGTGGATATGTAACAGTAGTATATAATTAGAAAATAATCCAGGTACAATGCTTCTTTTTTTTTTTTTAATTTTTTTTATTTATTTATGATAGTCACAGAGAGAGAGAGAGAGGCAGAGACATAGGCAGAGGGAGAAGCAGGCTCCATGCACCAGGAGCCCGATGTGGGATTTGATCCCGGGTCTCCAGGATCGCGCCCTGGGCCAAAGGCAGGTGCCAAACCACTGCGCCACCCAGGGATCCCTGGGTACAATGCTTCTATAAATTGTTGGGTTTAAATTCTATTATCTCAGGTCTAAAATTTTTTGCTCCTAGATCATCTGGTAGATAAAAGAGTCAAACATGGTATCCACTGTCCTAAAGACAACATATATATTTTTAAAGCCCATCAATCTATTTTTTAGGAGCAAATTATGTAGCACAGTTTGATTAGCTCATTTCCATTTAGGCAAAACTGATTTCTGTTGCCTCAAATGTCTTTTCAAGGAACTCTTGATTCTCTGAAATTATTTTGTAACATTCCACCTTTATAACTCATTAAATCAAAAACTATTTTCAAACCCTTCCAATATGCAAAGTGCTATTGTGTGCTTGGGAATCAGCAATAAATAAAACGGAAAATGTTCCTGCCTTCATTGAGCTTATATTCTAATACTGGGATGTGAAAAAGTGGCCAAAACCTTTCCCTAATAATTTTAGATTGGACTTCAATTCAAATTATAAGACTTCTAAAATAAAGAAAAATTAAACCCCAAATAATGATATTAATAGCTGTGGCATAATATATAGTTACAATCTCAGTATTGCTTCCTAAATTTGGCATAATTCTAAATTTTACCAGTTCTTGTCTCTAAACCTGATTGTTAGATACAAATGAAACTGTATATTCCTCTCATTTCATAATTTTAGACTATGTTTCTTAAGTTATAAATACCAATCCAAAATAAATAAATAAATAAATAAATAAATACCAATCCATAGCCATAACTTTGTGGAGTAGAACTACTTATGTTTAATCTAAAACTGTTTCAGTCATCTAGATTTTTAGCTACCCCCCCTTTCTTTGACACTTTACTGAGATATAATTGATACAAATCAACTATACAAATTAAAAGTCCATAATTTGATGAGTTTCAATACATAGTATGCACATGTGAAACCTTTACTGAAATCAAGATTATAAGCATAGGCACCACCCTCGCATGTTCAGAAAGATAATAGGGTGTGTATATGAATGTATGTGTGTGCATTTTGCCATCTTACATTTTATAAAATATTTCAAGCATGTAAAAAAATATAATGCTTCTAATTCTACTTAATGGCAGAATGAAGTAGTGAGTGAAACTTTCCAGAGATTAACAATGAGAAAACCTAGACAAACTGAAGGCAATAGAAGGTGATCAAAAACAGGTGGAAACTGAGTTCACCCTTAAAAGACCATGTTTACAACGGGTAAGAATTGCAGTTTGTAGGTTTTTTTTTTGTTTGTTTGTTTGTTTGTTTTTTTTTTGCCTGAGGGAGTTTCCTCAATCCCTGGATCTCATGTGGCAGAGAACTCACAGTCTTACCACTTTCAGGTGACAGAGGTCAGGAGTCTGACAAAAAGCAAAAACAAAAAACAAAACAAAAAACAAGTAGATAGAAACATGAGTGGGGCCTGTACTTGAAAGACAAATACACTAGCTAAGATCTGTGAGTTTTTTTGTTTTTGACCAAATGCCTTTTGTGACTTGTACATAGGTATAGTGGCAGAAAGTGGAAATTTTATTGTCTTGAATTATTAGATGACAGAGCTTGGAGCTGACAGAGCAGGTAGAAATTTATGGAGAAATCCCAAGAGTAAGAGAACAGTTAAAAGGATGAGCCCCAAAATCTGGGTATAAATTCTGCTCAAATCTTTGGCTGACCATAAACTACACAGGTGCAGGATGATCCCCAAACAGCGAGGCTAAAAAGGAATAGTTGATAGTTGAAAAAACCAGCTTTTCTAAAAGCAAAGATATAAGCTGCTCTACACTGTGAGAGAGACGAGAGTCTGTAGTTTGAGTCTAGGCAAATTAACTGCCTTTAAAAGGGAAATCCAGTAATGCTCAGAGGAACACAACATTATTGGAGTCATTGTAATACACTATTACATTGTTTAGTTTTTAACTGAAAATTATTAGATGTAGAAAGAAATGCAAAAGTGTGAGTCATATTTAGGAAAAGTGAGATTCATACTCAGTGGAAAGTAGGCTCAGATGTTGGATTTAGCAGTCTTTTTTTTAAAGATTTATTTATTTATTTATTTATTTATTTATTTATTTATTTATTTATTCATTCAGAGAGAAAGAGAGAGAGGCAGAGGGAGAAGCAGGCTCCATACAGGAAGCCTGCCGTGGGACTCGATACCGGGTCTCCAGGATCACACCCTGGCCTGCAGGCAGCACTAAACTGCTGCACCACTGGGGCTGCCCTAGCAGAGTCTTTCAAAGCATGTAGTATAAGTATGTTCAAAGAACTACAGGAAAAAATGTTCAAACAAATAAACAAATGTAAATATTAATAAGTGAGTAGATATAGAATCTTAAGAAAGAAATGGAAACTGAAAAAAATAAATAGAAATTCTAGAGTGAAAAAGTACAGTAACAAATAAAAATATACTCAACAGGGTCAATATCAGATGGGTGATAGCAGAAGAAAGAATTCATGAACTTGAAGATAGATTGACAGAAATTATCCAAAATGAAGAACCAAGAGGAGACAGAAAAGATTGAATAAATAGAAATAGAGCCTCAGATGATGATGGGATAGTTTGATGGTTTTAAATGTAAATGGGATATATTGGCATACTAAATATGGTCAAATTTTAATATTTGATAAAACCAGGTGGTGGGAATATAAATGTTTGTTATTTTTAAAAAGCAATTATTGCTATATGAAATTACCTTTAAAATTTTTATTTAAGTCTTGGGGTGCATGAGTGGCTCAGTCAGTTAAGCATCTGCCTTTAGCTCAGACCACAATGTTAGGGTCCTGGGATTGAGCCCTGTGTTGGGCTCCCTGCCCCGTGGGGAGTCTGCTACTCTCTCTCCTCTACCTCTCCTGCCCACTCATGTGCTCTCTCACTCACTCTTTTTTCTTAAAAAATTAAAAAAATATATTGAAGTCTCATTTACATGTAATACTGTGCATCTGTGTTAGGTGTATTTTTTGATGAGTTTTGAAAGATAAACTGTGTAGGAGCACCTGGTGGCTCAGTTGCTGAGCGTCTGCCTTAGGCTCAGGTCGTGATCCTGGGGTCCTGGGATCAAGTCCTGCAACAGGCTCCCTGCATGGAGCCTGCTTCTCCCTCTCTGCCTGTGTCTCTGTCTCTCTCTCTGTGTCCCTCATGAATAAATAAAATCTTAAAAAAAAAAAAAAAACCTAGAAACTGTGTAGCTACCACCACAAACAACATACAGAACTTTCCCTTACCCTAAAACGTTCCTTTGTGCTCCTTTGCTGTCAATACAGCCACAACCTCTGGTACCATGTAATCCCTGATCTTTTGGTCATTTTTTTAGGATTTCATATAAATAGTATCATTCTGTTTTACTCATTGATTATTTGAATAACAGTGTTTGCCAGGTTTCCCATATAAAGTTGTATCTTACCCTTTTATAATTAGTAAGCAATCTGTAAGAAGACACTTTGATACAGGAAATACCCTGTTCTAACCTTTAGCCAGTTTTATCATGTTAATATTTTTGTCTGACTCTATTATTACTTTGAAGGCTGCTAAGTTGTAGTTTACTAATTGTTATCCCTTCTACATTTATTAGTTGGCATTGTACTAAGGAAACATTCTCCTGTCTTTCCTATCTATCTATGCATCCATCCATCCATCCATCCATCCATCCTGTATGGACTGAATAGATTCTTATTTTATTTAATGGGTGATAATCCATTACTGTACTGTAATGATTCATCCTGATACCTGAATCGTCTCAGAATTGTCTCAGAATTGGTCAGGGGGAAGCTCTTTCAAATTGGTTCCTCTGTCCTTTTTTTTTTTTTTTTTTTTTTAAGATTTTATTTATGTATGCATTTTAGAGTGCATGTGAGCTGGGGGAAAAGGGAGAGGAGTAGATGGAGAGGGATGCATGGAGTGTGTAGCCCAACGCAGGGCACTATCTCAGGACTCTGAGATTGTGACCCTGAGATTACGACCTGAGTCGAAATCAAGAGTTGAGCACTTAACCAATTGAGCCACCCAGGCACCCCTGGTTCCTCTGTCCTTTTGGCGTGCCTCCATTATTTTTCGGCATTTTGTTACTTTCTGGTACAACAAGATATTCCAGGGTCATCTTATGTTTTCCTTGTCCCAGACCTGAAATCAGCCATTTCTCTATGGAGGCCTGGTTTCTTTTAGTGAGGGATAGTATTTAGTGATTTTAGAATTTTTAAGCTGTTTCCATATTCCTTTTATATTCCATGTTTATAGGATTCTGCCATTTTACCTGATGTTTTTATGCATATTGATTTTTAAAAAGGTTGATTGATTAGAGAGCTGCATGCATGAGTTGGGGGAGGGCAGAGGGAGAGGGAGAATCTTGAGCAGACTCCACGTTGAGCACAGAACCTCACATGAGATTCCATCTCACAACCCATGAGTTCATGACTTGAGTTGAAATCACCAGAGGTTGGTGACAGACTGATCCACCCAGGCACCCCTGTGTATATTGATTTTATGTAATAAAGTTTAACATCATAACTACCCATGAAGTATCACTTTAATAACATTTTACAGAACTTTTTGCATATTTCTATTATTTGATTTTTGCTTTTCATAAAAGAAGTCATTTAGTCAAATCTTCATACTTGGGGCAAGATTGACAGTATATCCCTCTAGATAGATGAGAATCTACTTGTTTTAAAACTTCAGAAGAATTTTACAGCCTCTAGGAAAACTGTACCAGTATTCAGTGGCTAGCACTCAAAGATGTTGTGCTTACTTCTCTAGTTCTTTTCTAAATAGGAATAAAACTTTCCTCCTCCCTTCCCATTTCTTTTCCTTTCATTCCTTCTCCCTTTTCAATTCTTCCTCTTGTTCTTTTCCAAATGTTTAGTGTCTTACTATGTAAAAGCCATTCTTTAGTCAGCTTCCAGTCCGACTAAAGTTGGACCTCATATTTTTTTAATCTAAATGCCTTAGGTTGGGTCTCTACTCAGTCCCTCATATTTATAGGGTAGTCTTAGTTTCTATTATGGCTTTCATCTGAATACTCTGTGAGTTTTAATGTCATTTATATTGTAGAACCCATGTTTAGACAAAAAGTTGAGACTATTACCTTTTCTAGTTGCCAAATTTTTAAATTGACCAATTATGTGTTTTTAAATAAAATTTCTGATTATAGCAGTAATACATATTGAGTGATAAAAATTCGAAAAATTTACTAATGAACAAAGAAGAAAATAAAAATTATCCACAAACCCATCATTCAGAAATAAAAATGGTTAACATTCTGGTTTATTTTTTATATACCTTTTTTTTGGAGCACATACTTAATTTTATTTATTTATTTATTTATTTATTTATTTATTTATTTATTTATTTATTTAAAGATTTTATTTATTAGAGAACATGGGCAGAGGGGGAGAGGCAGAAGGAGAAGGAGAAGCAGACTCCCTCCTGAGTGGGGAGTCCAACTTGGGACTTGATCCCAGGACACAGGGATCATGACCTGAGCCAAAGGCAGATGCTTAAGCCACTGAACCCCCCAGGTGCCTATGTGTGTGTGTGTACACACACACACACACACACACACACACACATATATATAAAGACTAATGGTTTAGTGGAGACTTTCAGTACCCTTGTTTCAAGTATTTACATATTAAATATATTTTTTAAATCAATTATAGTAACTGTATTAGTAAATCTATAATTTCAAGGTCATTCCAACCCACTATTATCTTTAGTTCTAATAAATCTTAAAGCCTGTCCTTAACTCATGTGCTTCAGGGTCAGATAAGTAACATATACTTCTATGAAGAAGAGGGATGTAGAGATTATAAAAAGTAGAGACTACAGACCCAACCTAAGGCATTTAGATTCAAAAAATTAAAACCACTGTGTTGACTAAAACATAACACATCTTCAGGCCCTGGCCACCTCAGCTCTACTCTCTCCTTAAAAACTAGCTAGTGTCTACAAAAATATCGGTCTATTTTTCTAGTACTTTAAAATAAATAATAAATAGTACTATTAAAATAAATAAATTAAAATAAATAAATTAATAAATTAAATGAAGTCTTTATCAGATCATATCCCACTATACTTTATCACCTTCCAAGTTCTTAGTTTTTCTAGCTGAGTACCATCTGGTCAGTTAATCTAATAAAAGTAGTTCTAGCAAAGGTCTTTACATAGAACATTCATTCTTCCTCTCAACTCTGGAAAAATTTAGATGGTTCATATTAATCCTAGGCCACTGGCTAGTATGGTAGGTCTGCCCAATTCTTGTTTCAGTTTTTACAATATGGAGGCCACAAAGGTCAATTTTCTGAATTCTGCCAGATTCCCCCTTCCATCCCCAATGCATGCCCATACTATGAGTATTTTCTCTAAGTAGTTACATTTAGATCAACATTTTTCTCTTTTAAAAATCCTTGCTTCTAAAAATCTTTGCTTTATATAAAAAGTGATTATTATTTGTCAATATATTCTACTTTGTGTTTATTTCATATAATACATTGTGATTTACACATAAATTATATGTCATAAATGTGAAATATGTTTTATTTCATATCATACATTAACTTGCTATTTATTATTCATGTTAGAATAAAAGGACTCTAGATTCAGAGACATATGGATCTGGAAGGGACTCAGAAATTGTGATCATCATCAGTTATAACACAGATTAATTGAGTAGTGTGATGTTATTCTATCACTATGGTTTTCGTCAGTAGAACTGCCGTAGTATATATTGTGGCAATAAAGAATTTAATAAAACAATTTGGGCTTACACAAATGTGGGAGAAGTAAAGATTTCTGGTGGGAGTAGACAGAGAAATAGCCTGAAGCACTGCAGCAGAGGAAGAAAGCCATGGGTGCATTGCAGTGTAGACCTCTGGATGCCTACTATATCTGCTACCAGGACCTTACAGAAATAATGGCATCTCCTTCCTTTCTGCCTTTCAAATCTTAGGCAAGTTCCTGTCACTGGCAGACTAACCAGCAGCTCTAAGGAAGAGGATTTTGAGAAAAGTAGTTAGTTCCAGGCTTTTGAAGGGTCTCATGGCAGTGGTACCAAGTGAATCTGGTGAAGTAGCCTACCTAATTCATAGCATTCATTCTGTGACTCACTTTTCTTCACTTTCTCCTAGACCTTAGTATATGCGTGGTCCACCTCTACTGATCATTGATTTATTCTGGAGTCTTGAAGTCTTATGCTTTTTCATGGAATCATTTTAGTTTGCTTCCTATACCTATAGACCTCTTTCTAAAAGTTATTAAAAATAACACTAATTTCCCTCATGCCTATTTCTTGAACACTAAACCTGAAGTAGATTTACTCTTTAAACATTGCTTGTACCTTATTACTCACAGAAGCAAAGACCCAGGTTGTTAGAGCTACAAACACAAATTTCATGAATAATGTAGATTTCCAGGCTTAGGGAAGAAATCTGCAAATAAAGACAGCATGAATAATTATACTGAAAAACTGAGAGATCTTAATATTTGCATTGCTGGGTGCTTTGAGACTAGAGCCCAGAGGGAGGTTCAAGAATTCTGTTTTCCAAATTGATAGTGGAAATGTTGATGTAGCAAGTAATCTGCTAGTCTGAAGCCAGTGAGCTAAACTCTAGTCTGTCCATAAACTACCGATAAATAGCAACCGTTATGTACTTCTCACTTTACCCATTCACTTAACTTTCATGACCAAGCAGATAATGAATAATTGAAACCCAGCTCAGTATGTTTTATATTAATAAAGTGTTCACTGCTAGAAAAACTCAACAGATTTGGATATACATGTTTTAAATCCTAAATGGTTGAGAAATAATAATTTTGCTTATAGAGCAATTGAATAATTTTTTTGGAGAGTATTCTTCTGTTTAGCAGAAAGATGTATAAATTGTAGTAGATTCACGATCAAAACTTATGTGAACTGAATGAATTTTTTATTGCTAACAATCTTAGTCTTGACTCAAATATAAATCATGTACATATAAATGATTTGTTTAATCCTGGGTTTTCTGCTCACTAATTCTTCAAATTACATTAGTTTTATGATGTGGAATAAAATACTAGCAGTTCAAAATTATGTAATTATTTATATTGAGACTCAGTACACAAAATATGGCATTTTAGGATAATATTGATGATGGTAATTGTAAACAATGAGCAAGTGGATTGCCCTAACTGGTCTGCTAGTTCTTGTGAGCTAATATTAAATTTTAAACATATATATATATATATATATATATATATATATATATATACACACACACACACACATATATGTACATATATATACACACACACATATTTGATATGTATATATTTATGCTTAAAAATAAACATTTAAAGAATATTTATATATATTTATTTTTTTCTAAACATCTTGAGCAAGCTAAATGTGAGATACGAAACTGGTAGTGAGTTCAGGATTATATTTAAAGTACAGCATGAGTTCATCAGTTTTACTAAAGAATTTTCTTTGGCTTTAGGACTTCAGATGCTTGTTTAAATGGAGTAAAAACATAGATTAGTGATGCATGATGAAAATATCTGTCTTAACAGGTAAATATTGGGAAGATGGATTCACCTATTGAAAAGTGGAACCTAATAATTGGCAACTTGGCTTTAAAGCAGGTACGTGATACACATTTTGTTTACAGATCTTGGGTTTATACATCTTGGTTTTACCTATAAGAGTAATAATTAAATTTTAGTGCATTTCTGACCTCTGGAAAGTTTTCTTTCTCTAGAAATTGGTCAGGTTCTTCCAAATCTGAAAAATACATGATAGAATATAGAAAACTATATAAATTTTTTTATCATGTGTTAAAGAGGAAGAATGTGAGTATTTGAGTTAATATATACAAATAAATATTTAGCATTTCATCAATTAGGTGCTATTTTTCTACTTTGACTTTTCTAAAGTAAATCTTTAATTAAAGTAAACATTTATATATTGTGATCTTATGTTTATTTTTTTATTTTTTTTTTTTGTTTTTTTTATCTTATGTTTATATAAACTGAAGTTTTCTTTGTTATAGTTACTAGTGTTCATTCATGTAAAGGAGCACATTAGACTGTCAGTTACATAGACATAGATTGTCAGTTACTAAATCGTGGATTATATATAGATTATCTACAGCTCCTTCTGATCTCAGATGAATGTCTGCCTCCTCAGCTCTTTCCTATGATGCCCAAGAGGGATGCAACCCCCTAGTAACTCTCCAGCAAGGGGGCCTAAGGAACACTTACTAATTTTAAAGTAACCTCACTTAGGACATCATGTTGAGAAACATGGTTGCAGAAAAGTAATTTCATATAATATATTTCAAAGACCTAGAAATAAAATAATTTTTGGAACTTGGGCTTTAAAAAAAAATCCATGCAGCTGTCTCTAAAATCACAGTTTAGGGGATCCCTGGGTGGCTCAGCGGTTAAGCGTCTGCCTTCAGCCTGGGGTGTGATACTGGAGTCCCGGGATCAAGTTCCGTGTTGAGCTCCCTGCATGGAGCCTGCTTCTCCCTCTGCCTGTCTCTCTCTGCCTTTCTCTCTTTCTCTGTGTCTCTCATGAATAAATAAATAAAATCTTAAAAATAATAATAATAAAATAAGATCACAGTTTAGAAATAAAATCTGGGATTTAATCTCAGCTGTAACATTAACCAGCTGTATAAATTTTGTTAATTTTCTTAACTTTTCTAGGCTTCTTTGCCCCATTCTTTTATTTTTTAAAAAGATTTATTTATTTATTTATTCATGATAGACAGAGAGAGAGAGAGAGAGAGAGAGAGAGAGAGGCAGAGACACAGGCAGAGGGAGAAGCAGGCCCCACTCGATACCGGGACTCCAGGACCGCGCCCTGGGCCAAAGGCAGGCGCCAAACTGCCAAGCCACCCAGGGATTCCCTGCCCCATTCTTTTAAATCACATATTGTATTAGAGATGTGTATGTTGCTTCCCAGTTTGAAATTGTAGGAACCTACACGAGAGTAATAAAATATTTAACAACAAGTAGGCTACTATAAGTTAATATATAAATTAAAATTTGAAAATATACTCCATTTTATTCTTTAAATATTCTAAACTTCTACCAAGTAATATGAGTAGTGGTGTAAATTATTCATCACATCATTCTAATAGCTTCCATCTCAGATTTTAATTTTTCCTTCCACTTTTCATCTGTACCCTTCTCCTGTATCCTTCCTCCCTGCAGCCGTTGGTCAGGATGGGAGCCAGAGATGGCTCTGGATTCTAGTACATGGATTGCCTTCTGAGAGTCAATGAGCACCTAGAAATTCTTCTCAAATATTGAATGCATCTGCGTTTTCGTAGAGAAAACAATCTTCACAAAATTTTTGCCAGACTGTCAAAGGAGTCCAGCACACAAGCACAATTAGGAATCTGTGAATTGGATTCCCCTAGGGCTTCTTTAGTCCTCACATTCTACTTAATAGGATTCTAAGAGTTCAGTCAGTGTTATACTCTTAGTTGCTGGGTTGCTTTGTGCCAGCACTGTGGGAAACACTTTATAGTTATGTAACTCATTTAAATCTCAATTTTCAAATTTGCTATTATTGTTGTTACTTTGCAGATTATGGTTGTGGTTATTCATGACGTTACTTTTTAATGTCTTTCCCACCTACCCACCAAGAGCTGGGGGAGAACAGGGAATGAATCTATTTTGACCACTGTGTGGCCAAGACCAAGCACCTTGTACATAGTAGATTCTAAATAAGTACTTGTTAAATGAATAAATTTAAATTGCCACAAGATTAGGTGATATAGGAGCAAGGAGTCAAAAGCTTATCATTTGTTTATAAAACCCAGTCTCTTATGAGTACTGCCTCTGGAGTCAGACTTCAGTTGTTTGGATTTGGGTATCTTTCAGTCTTAAGGTTGGTATCTTCTTAGACAATCTGTGGGTTACACCATCAAAGTCACTTGGGGTGCTTGATAAAAACAGATTCCTGAGCCCCATTCCATACCCACTGGCACCAAATCATGGCAGTTTGAGAACTCACCACCTTAGGGAATATTAACACTAAATTAGAGTGGCTTCTTCAAAAGGTAATGCAGTTCAATGACCATATGCAATACTTTCTTCTGACTTTTGGTATGCATATTTACATAACCAAGTAAAAATTGTTTTTGAAATGAATAATTCAGTTGGATTTTTTAAAAAACTTTTTAGGTTCAAGCAACAGTGGTTGGTTTTCTAGCGGCTGTGGCAGCAATTATACTGGGCTGGATTCCAGAGGGGAAATACTATCTTGACCATTCCATACTTTTGTGCTCTAGCAGTGTAGCAACTGCTTTCATTGCATCTCTTCTACAGGGTAAGTAGATTTATAAATGTCTACTCTACAGTCTTTCACTTTCAAATAATTTATTTTCCATGTTGACTATTTTTATTAAAATGATACTTCTTCATTATAAGATCAACAAATTTAAGTTCTTATTTAAATTCCACTTAGTTAACATACAATGTAACATACAATGTAACCTGTTCCTTTCAGATGCACAGTATAGTGATTCAACACTTCCATATATGACTCAGTGCTCATCAAGATAAGTGTGCTCTTAATCCCCTCACCTGTTTCACCATTACCCCCCATTCACCTACATTCTGGTAGTTACTGGTTTGTTCTCTATAGTTAAGGGTCTGTTTCTTGGTTTGCCTCTCTCTCTTTTCCCTATGCTTGTTTGTCTCTTAAATTCTCCGTATTACTGGAATCATATAGTATTTGTCTTTCTCTGACTTATTTCACTTAGCATAATACTCTCCATCCATGTCATTGCAAATGGCAAAATTTCATTCTTTTTATGGCTTAGTAATATTCATTGTATATATATATATACATCTTCTTTATCTGTTCATCAGTTGATGAACACTTGGGCTCTTTCCATAGTTTGGCTATTGTAGATAATGCTGCTGTAAACATTGGGGTTCATGGATCCCTTTGAATTATAATTTTTGTATTCTTTGGGTAAATAACCTAGTAATGTAATTGCTGGATTGTAGGGTAGTTGTATTTTTAACTTTCTGAGGAACCTCCATACTGTTCTCCACATTCCCACCAAGAATGCAGGAGGAAGAGAAAATTTATCTACAAGCTTTTAAAATATCTTATTTCAGATATACCTATATTTGTTATGTATAAGCCTAGTATAGACCAGGCTTTCTGAGCTTGTCTCTGGCCTTAGGTACTCTGGTAGAGTTCCTAATGAGATCAGGAAAATAGTCTAGACATTCATTAGTTTCTGTAAATTAAATTAATTGAAAAACTCTTTCTGGAAATCATGCAGAGGATTTGCTGGCTTGTCATTTGAGTAACAAGGTTTCTAGGAATTCTGAATTTTAAAAGCAGTCCCTCTGTTAAAATTTTTTAAAGTTTCAGGTTTCAAAAAAATATCTTCACTGCTTCTGTGGCAATACAAATATAACCATATGCTCAACAAAGCATATTGCTGGCTGTAGACTTTTAAAGAGCTGAAAGGTTTTAAAAATTAACTACATTGGAATTTTTCAGTTGGGATATCATTCTTTATATTTATTTATTAAGAGCATAGCACTAGAGAACTAGCTTATTATTAAATCATAATTGTGAAGACTTGGTTCTTTTTATTTTATAATTGCCATCTTCTTACCCTTATATCACCAGCAAGGTGAAAAATAGAAAATTCTCATGTCAGTTGATTATATCAATGTTAAGCCAAATTTTTGGGTAGGTTCAGGAATTTAGAGAGTATTATTAAAATTAAGACTTGACTTCCAAAATATTTTCAAGCATTTTGTTTTGGTACTTAAATTACATTAGGGATAGGATAGTTTCTTGTCAATGTATAGAATTACTAGAATTCAGCAGAGTTAACACTGGCCAAAGCAGGGTGTGAAGTTAAGCTACTGGGGAATTAATTTCTGGTAAAAAAATAAAAAAAGTTAAAGCATTAGCTTCTTTTTCTTTTAAGTTCATTTGCTTCTGTTTTCTTTCTAATCTTGTTTCATTTGAAAAGAACTATAAATTTTTAGTAAAAACTATTTTGTTGCCTAGGATTTTCAAAAATTGTAAGAATTCAGACTTTTAAAATACATTTGCTTAAGGCTTCTTACTTTGAATAATGTGTATTCTAATTTTATGATAGCTTGATTTTTATATATGGAGAGCAGATACTACTGACCACCTTTTATAGGTGAGAAAACTGACTCAGGTAAGGTGACTTGTCCAATTTTATCGGCTTGTTTGCAGAAAATCAGAATTAAAGCCTGTTTCCTGACTCCCAACTCTTTCCACTGGTCCATGCTGGCAAAATACTTGTTTTCAGCTGAAAAGATATGGCTGGCACTCTGTCCTAGGAGAACTTTCCATATCAATCTTTAAATGTGCTAACTTTTAAAAAAGAATTGTATATGATTACATCTCTATTATTACATAATACATTTAAACTTTTTTTTTCTATTTTTTTTTTTACAACAGTTTATGGGAAAGTTAAATCTATAGATTGAAAATGTCTCCGGAATATAAGAAGTGAGACTTTATTTGAAATAAGACAAAAAGTCTGCTTTTAATAATTTTGGCTTTAGGGGGTGGTAGAAAACATGGGCTAGAAATATTTACAAGTTCTGTGACCCTGAGCAGGAACTTACAGCCTATTCTCAGGACCTCAGTTTTATTATCTATAAAATGAGTATGCTGGAATAAAATCATTTTGAGTCATTTTCAGTCTAAATATGCAGTGAGATTCCGTTGGATATTTTCCCTCTAACCATATTTAGGCCTCCATACTGGTTTATGGTTAGCACATAAGTGCACTAATCTTAAATAGTCTTTGTACCGCATCCTCTAACTGTGGGCATGAGAAAATGTATACATACAACTGGGTATGGATATATGTTATCATCCTCCCTCCCCATTTCTGTGATTCAAGAAAATATTTAGGAGTACAAGTACATAGTCATATTTTCATCATTTGTTCTCTGGACGGAAGTTCAATAGATAGAAACTTTGGTTTTAAAGAATATCCTATAGGGGCACTGAGTGACACAGTTGGTTAAAGTGTCCGACTCTTGCTTTCGGCTCAGGTCATGATCTCAGGGTCGTGAGATAGAGCCCCGTGTTGGCCTCTGCACTCCGTGGGGAGTCTGCTTAAGATTCTCTCTCCTTTCTCCCTCTGCCCCTCCCTTTTGTGTTCACTCTCTGTAAATAAGTAAGTAAATAAATCAATCTTAAAAAAGAATATTCTTTACAGAGATTGCTTTTTGTGTTCTGGCCTCCAGTGTTCAAATTTTGATTACTTCCTCCTTCGTAATGCTTCAAGACTTCTAGATTATAGAAAGAAGCAAGCATTCTGACTACCACCATGTAGACAGATCTGGCTTTTTGGTCTTCTTCCCAGTTGCTGTGCCTATAAATATGACTTAACCTTTCTTTGACATTTTCATACCATATTTGAAGGTTAAAATAAAATCTTTGGTTTTGATATACACATATATGTTACATCTGAGACATACATGTTATTAAATTTGAAACTTTAACATTATTTTATAGTAGCTTGTCAGGTCTCTAAATGCAAAATTGAACTTCTCAGATCTTCTGTGATCCCTACTTGGAATTTGTCAAAAGGCATTTTGGCAAAGCATTAGAGTAAAATGTTTTGTTTGCTTTAAGTCAGCTTATCTAAGCATTCTAACTGGAACTGATGTGCTGTTTTTCTAGCCTTTATATTTCAGTATTTAGGGGATTGATTTTCTCTAAATCATAGCATAGAAAGTAATGAGTTTTTCTTTCTTCCAGGAATAATCATGGTTGGGGTTATCGTTGGTTCAAAGAAGACCGGCATAAATCCTGATAACGTTGCTACTCCCATTGCTGCTAGTTTTGGCGACCTCATAACTCTCGCCATATTAGCCTGGATAAGTCAGGGTTTGTACTTCTGTCTTGGTAAGTTGACTTGAAATTAAATATAATGTGCTACTCAGAGTCTCATTAAATGAATATTGTTGCAACGCTGCTAGGAATCCCTTGTGGCCTTCATCTGTAGCAGAACTGTGGTGGAGACTGATTAGAACAGTAACTTCCAGTTGCTGTATACCTACTATGTGTTGTGGTTCTCATATATTTTTTTCTTCCATTTTTTTTCTTCTTGAGTTTAAAACTCTATAAGATATGGTAAGATAAGATCATCTCTAATTTCAAATGAGAAAACTGAGGATCATGGAGATTATGTGTGTTACCCACTACTGGTAGGAAGGTTGAACACAGGTCTGATATTCTATGAATTCTGTCCTTTTGCTAAGTGTGTAGGCATTGAGGAGTTAACCTATGGTGTTCTGATATATGCATTGTACTACTGTCCCAGAACATAAGGGTATAGCAGTGCTTTAAATTTGGTGATTGTCCCTCCTTCAGAAACCAACATGGCAATTAACAGCAACAAAAAAGTCACCGTGAAAATTAGCCTGAATGTTGTGTGAAGTTGTGATGTCTCCAACATATTCTCTCTCTCTTTCTCTCTCTCTATATATATACACACACACACATAAAATTCCAGATAATAGTGATAGATTATATATAGAATATAGAATCTAATGAATTGTTTTAACACAATTATTTAACACAAATTTATACTTTGGGATTCTTATCAATGTAAATGAATATGATTTGTGAGCATTGGTTTAGTGCTAAAAGTTGGCTATGGTTCTATTTTTTTTAGATGCCAAATTAAAAAAAAAAAAGAAAAGAAAACAGAAACCAAAAGAATACTTTGACAAAAAAAAAAAAGAAAGTTTATAAGCTAAGCCAGAAGCAAACATTTATTCATATATCCTCATATATTTCGTGGATTCTATACAGATTTATGGTATTCTTTAAAAGAAGTCTAAAGTACATTTGGTTTGAAGAAGTAGGTCTCAGATATATGTTTTTGAACTAAAGAAAGGGTTTTAACCTAACAAAGGCAATCACTTGTGAAGGGAAGCTTCATTTAGTATATAAAATTACCTTAAGTTATTGAGTGGCATAAAAGCAGTAAGTGAATAAAACTTGATGTCCAAGGAAAATTGTTCTCATTTAGAAATAAGATATGTCCACTTGAAGCAAGGTAGAAGACAATAAATGATTAATGGCCTAAATGTAATAAGATCTTGTTCATAGTGATTTTGGGTTTTCATTGTTGTGAAATATACAAGGAAAGCTGTATGTACGAGTATATTCAGGGTAATGTTTGATTCTTTTCTCTTCCAGTCAAAAAAGGCACAGAAAATGAGTTATATCAGTAAGGGGATAATCTGCTTTAATTTATTGTTGGGGTGGTAACTGGTCATACTTTTCCCCTCTCTTATACAATTTAGAAATTCATACTGAAGTCAGGGATTGAAATGTGGCTAGTATTAGAGAATGTGACTTAATATTTTTCTCCTACTCTATTAATTAATTAATTCACCCACTCAGGCAGGCAGCTGGATGACTTGTAGGCCTCATCTCCCCATAGAAATGGGCTGCTACCTGTGTTGAGGAAGGGAGACTGTCATCAATAGGCTGGATCCCAAAAGACAAAGGGAATGAGTTAGGCATGGTTAGTGCCTCTTTCCCTAGTCTTATCAAGTAGACAAGTCTCTCCCCTGTGAGGAGGAGTGGAGAGAAATGAAGGGGAAAGAAGAGGGTGAAGGGTTTCTACCTATTATTATTCTATGGGTCTTGCCAGGAACATTGAGGGTGGGGTGGGGATGGGACTGGAAGGTTGGTAGTGGTTCTGAATGGGCTGCCTTACATAAATAATGAGGAAGGGTCTATTATTTGCAAACGTGGGTATTCAAATTACCACGAAGTCATTTGTAACATATTGCTCAGTTGCTTGTTAAATAGCACTATGGGTGTCTCCTCAGTTGAAGTTCTAGTAATAAGAAAGTAAGAAAGAGAATGCCATTGAAGAATGTTATCCTAATAAATATGACAATTGTTATAATGATATAGGCTCAGTATTGAGATTCCAGAAGATAAATCAACTTCTGGGGAAAATAATGTGTGTTAGTTAAAATATTATTATTATTATTATTATTATTATTATTATTATTTTAAATTACAGTTGATTTACACTGAAGGGTTTTCTTGGGGTTAGTGTTGGATTATAACATTCTACGTTGTGAACACTAGGGGGCCTCATAAGATCAGCACAGTGTTAGTGGTAGTCTAAATATAAAGGTTAGGAACAGGCACATTTGAATTCTGAGACCCCATTCACCCTGCTGTGCTACCTAGCTCTTGGAAACAAAGTTTAATTCCTGAACTATTGGAAAACCCTATGTTGAAGACTGAAAGCAGTCTTTAGAGATAAGAGGATTTCATGGAGGCTGTAGGCTTCTGTTACAAATGGAGGCTGTGTATTATATGGCTCCCAAAGAATTGGACATTGAGAATAGTCTTTCTTAACTCTTCCCCCTAGAGTTTTGGATACTTAGAAATGACTTGGAACAGCTCCCCTCTTGTCTTGTTAGTTTTGATGCATGTACCAAAGCTCACTCTATGTTCAATGTGTTTTTCTTATGGTCCTGATAAAATTTGCTGATTTCTGATTTTTCCCCTTTTCACCTCACCAGTTCTCCACAAAAAGGACAAAACAAGCCCAGAGCTTTGCTTATTACTATTGACTTTATTATGTGTAGTTACCTATGTCTTTGTTCCTCAGTTAACAAAGTTAAAATTTTAGCCTCGAGTTTAGGCCTCTAGGAGTCGGCAGAAACTTATCTTCCAAGACCCTCCTGCTCCTCTCTTTTTTGTACTTTAGCCAGACTCACCCAGTTACTGATTCTCATACATCAGCCATGATTCTTCTCTTTTCTTCCTTCTGTTATTCCCTTCCCTTTTATTAAGGCCAGTCTGAGGCCTCATTTTCTTTTTTCTTTTTTTAATATTTTATTTATTTATTCATAGAGACACAGGCAGAGGGAGAAGCAGGCTCCATACAGAGAGCCTGACGTGGGACTCGATCCAGGGTCTCCAGGATCACGCCCTGGGCTGCAGGCGGAGCTAAACCGCTGTGCCACTGGGGCTGCCCTGAGGCCTCATTTTCAATGCTGAATTCATGTTTCCCTGTTAATTGATCTTTTCCTCCTCTGGATTCCTGTAGTACTTCACTGATACTTTTCTTGTTCTTTACATTTTACTGATCATTATAGTTTTTTTGTGTAAATGTAGTACCTTCCTTTATGAAGGTATAAGCTGCTGAGGACAAAATTGTGTGTTTTTAAAATTAATGTAAATATCTATATATGTATCTATCTATCCATGTATCTATCTATCAGCATTCCATAGGGCCATATACATAATGGATGTTAAATAAATAACACTTGGTGAAATGCTTTTTTTGAAAGCTATCCAGTTAGTGTGAATAAAAGTTATTCAGGAAGTAGTACACACATGAAAATAGAAGATAGATATTTTTCTGAATCATTTTGCCTTATTCTTTGTCCAATAACAGAATAAATTGTAACAAAAAATTAACCTTTCAATGAGGACACTATTATGGAAATATTGGAAGAGTATCTTATGTTAGCAAAAAATATCAGAGGATTAGCCTCCCTACAGAAAAATTAAATTGGCATCATATGGCTAAGAAAGGTCTTAAAATAGAAGGGAAAATAGAGGGGCACCTGGGTGGCTCAATTGTTTAAGCATCTACCTTTGGCTCAGGTCATGATTCCAGGGTCCTGGGATCAAGCCCTGTGTTGGGGCTCCATGCTCAGCAAGGAGTCTGCTTCTCCCTCTCCCTCTCCCTCTGCCCCTGCCTTCCCCTCATTCTCTCTCTGTCTCAAATAAATATATAAAGTCTTTAAAACAAAACTGAAAACATTAATTTTAAAAAAAGCAAAAATAAAAAGTTAGTTTAGTAAGTAATCTAAGCTCTGGACTATGATATGCTTTGGTATGACTTGCCAAGAAAATACAAAGGTATTTATTCATTTATACAGTAATTAGTAATCTTTAAAACCTATTAAAAGGATAAAGTTAGGCCAGTAACCGAACTACATGTATACATAATGGTTGCTGCCCTTTCTTCTTGTTTGCATACTGTTAAGAGGATTTAAAAAACTCTTTTTAAATTATTTATCACTGCATGGCTATTTAATTCTGGTATGTACATGATTTTATTGATTTGAAAAACTGTCAGCTTTTCTCTTTTTAAGCAAGATCCGAGAAGCAAAATGTGGATTGATTTCTCATTCTTCAAGGTTAACTTTTAAAAAATGGCTTAGTTGAAGCCATAAGAGCAAACACGATCAGCCTTAGGTTGCTTCAGTCTGTGGAAACTAACAGGGATGCCAGGTTATTTACAGGGCATTTTATAATATCACTGCCTGTATATGAGTGGTGATATGAGTAGAATCTAAATTTATCTCTCATGTCACTCTTCAGAGATTTTCAGCATTCACCATCTTAGCTTACAGTGATTCCTAGAATTCAATTTAGTGAGAAAATTCTGATAGTTATAATGGAGGGCACTTAAAAATTTGACAAATTACCGTGCCCCTTGCTTTGTTGCTCACCCAGAAACAAATGTCACTCACAGGAGCTACATATTTCAAAAGAATTTAAGGTAAGAAGAATACATGTTGTTAATGAAATTATGTAATAATTGTTGTAAAATGCTACCAACAATCTAATAAAAGGTGCAAGCCATGAATCAAAAAGATGGCTGTTATGTTTGACAGTTAAGTGGAATCATAGCAATTTGAACCACTTTAGCTGTGTTCATCCTTTTCTGTAGTTTACGTATGTCACAGAATCAATACTAATATACGTGGACATTTCTTAGGCTTAAAATTCTGCAAAGCTCTATCTGTAAAAGTGTATTCTTTTTTCATTTTTTTAAAAATTTGTATTTATTTATGATAGTCACAGAGAGAGAGAGGCAGAGACATAGGCAGAGGGAGAAGCAGGCTCCATGCACCGGGAGCCCGACGTGGGATTCGATCCCGGGTCTCCAGGATCACGCCCTGGGCCAAAGGCAGGCGCTAAACCGCTGCACCACCCAGGGATCCCCCTTTTTTCATTTTTAAAGATTTTATTTATTCATGAGAGACACACAGAGGCAGAGACACAGGCATAGGGAGAAGCAGGCTTCCTGCAGGGAGCCCCATGTGGGACTTTACCCTGCGACGCCAGGATCATGCCCTGAGATGAAGGCAGACACTCAACCACTGAGCCACCCAGGCGCCCCTGTACATGTGTAGGGGCATTCATTTCCTATTGCTGTTGTAACAAATTACCACAAATTCCGTGTCTTAAAACAGCAGAAATAAGTTTTCTTATACTTCTGAAGGCCAAGGTCTAAAATGACTTATACAGGGCTAAAATCAACGTGTTAGCTGGGCTGGCCTTTTCTGGAGGTTTTTAGGGGAAAATGTATTCCTTACCTCTTTCATCTGGTGGCTGCCAACATTCCTTGGCTTGCAGCTGCATTATTCAATCTCTACCTCTATGGTCACATTGCCTACTCTTCTGGAGTCAGATCTCCCTCTAAGTTCTGGCTGGAAGTACACCTGTGAATACATTTCACATTCACTCTAATAATCCAGAATAACCTCTGCATTTCAAAATACTTGACTTACTCACATTTGCAAAGTTTCTTTTATTATATAAGGTAATTATTCACAGGGTCTAGGGATTAGGATATGGATGTATTTGAGGTTCATTATTCAGCCTACTACAATACCCATGGTGATATACTAAGAAATTAATACAAAATATTCTTTTGACTAGGATCATTTAAATGTATTTCATTTCTAAGGAAGACATTTTATTTTTTATTTTTTAAAATTTTATTATTTTATTTTATTTTATTTTATTTTTATTTATGATAGTCACAGAGAGAGAGAGAGGCAGAGACATAGGCAGAGGGAGAAGCAGGCTCCATGCACCGGGAGCCCGGATGTGGGATTCGATCCCAGGTCTCCAGGATCGCGCCCTGGGCCAAAGGCAGGTGCCAAACCGCTGCGCCACCCAGGGATCCTGGAAGACATTATTTTAGATTTTGATATTAGTACATAAGTTCATGGTTGGCTTTTAAAAAAAAATTTTTTTTAAAGATTTTATTTATTCATGAGAGACACAGAGAGACAGAGAGAGAGGCAGAGACACAGGCAGAGGGAGAAGCAGGCTCCATGCAGGGAGCCCGACGTGGGACTCTATCCCAGGTCTCCAGGATCATGCCCTGGGCCAAGGGCAGGCACTAAACCACTGAGCCACCGGGCTGCCCCATGGTTGGCTTCTAATCAACTATTTTCTCTTGCCGATTGAGTCATTAGTGGTTTTCTAAAAGTAATTATTTAATTTTATGACATCTATAAAGCACCAACATATCCTACAAAGAGAAATGTTTTAGAATCTTCCCTTTTCCAATATTTGTAATTTTTCCTTTGCCATCAGAATTAGGTTAGCTGTCAACCAGGAAAAAGATAAGAGGGTCCTATACAATCATAATTTGGTAGGAACAGGCATATTAGATTTGGCAGGAAGTTGAGATAGAATGCATTTACGGTAAATTGATTTTAGAAATTTTTATTTTTAACATAGTCACCCTGAGTTTTTAAACCATTTAATGTTAACATTTTACCCCATTTGCTTTGTCTGTTATTCTTTCTCTCTCCGTCTCTCTCTACATCTATGTATGTATATTTGTATATATTTTTTCTTTGTTTTTTGGACATGAAGATTTTAAGACTATTAAACAATGAAAAAGATTTTTCCATTGTTAGAATTTTTAAAGATTGAGGTACAATTCACATGTGACACAATTCACCTTTAAAAAGTATATCATTCAGGACACCTGGGTGGCTCAGTCAGTTGAGCGTCTGCCTTTAGCTTGGGTCATGATCCCAGGGTCCTGGAATTGAGTCCTGCATTGAGCTCCTTGCTCAGAGGGGAACCTGCTTCTCCTTCTACCTGCCACTCCCCCTGCTCATGCTCTCTCTCTCTTTCTCTCTGACAAATAAATAAAATCTTAAAAGAAAAATTTTTGAAGTGTACAATTCAGTGGTTTTTAGTGCATTCATAAGATCGTATAACCTATTATATAATTCCAGAACACTTTCATTACCCCTAAAAGAAACTTTTAGCTCTCACTCCCCATTCTACTACCCTTTGCCCAGATCCTTCAACCAGTAGTCTACTTTCTATGGGTTTACCTGATCTAGACATTTCAAAAAAATGGAATCATCCAATATATGACGTTTTATGTCCAGCTTCTTTCAATTAATATGTTTTTAAGTTTCATCTGTATTGCAGCATGAATCAGTACTGAATAGCATTCCATTTATGAATATATCACATTTTGTTTATCCAGTTACCATTTCATGGACATTTGGGTTGCTTCCACTTTTTGGCTATTATGAAAAATGCTCCTGTGAACACGCTAGTACACATTTTTGCATGAACATATCTTTTCAGTTCTCTTAGTATTTACCTAGCAGTGGAATTTCTGGGTCATATGATGATAACTGTTTAACTTTCTGAGGAACTACCCACTCATTATTTTTAGTTTATTTACTGAGAAAATTTTCTCCCATTTTGAAAGTCTAAGTGGTGATTCTGAAGTTGGGGTGGTAGGTGCTTCTTTCCACTTCACATATCCTTCCAGATATTAATGTTGAGGATAACTTAAAAGCTCAGTTGGATGCTCCTCTTTTGATCTGAAAACGAAGTACTGAAATAAATGTCTGACCTAGCAGAATAGTTCTTTCCATTTGTGTTTAGTGGATTTTGCCTTTAGTTTTCTGTTTGGTCCTATAAAGAGATTGTTGGCAACCTTAGTTGTATTAGGAGGTAAGGATTGCCTCCTAATTGGGATGTTATTTATCCTTATCTAATATTTTAAGAAGAAAACTGGGAATCTATTCAATAAAGATTTTTTTTTATCAATCTTCTATAAAATTCGTGGAGAAAGTGACACTGTATCATATTAGTCATATCCCTTTAAATGGAGGAAAATGTTTAAATAGATTTTGTTAGCATAATTATTTTGAAGATGTGATCTAGATAAAACCATTAGAAAATCTGGTTGGATATTACTTTAATTATAGTAATTGTTCCTACCTAATAGGGAAAAAAATTGAGTTTTTATCTAGTTCAAACATCTTTAGTCATAGGTGAGAGATCTTTAAATATCTTAAGATGAGGAAATGCAAAGTTTAATCAAAGATAAGATTCTGCACAAGGATTGAAGAATTTTGTGAGGTGCCAGAAAAATTTGGTAACATTTTACTTATATCTTTAAGACTATAAGCTACAAGGATTGTGAGATCAACTCTGTTTTTAAGTTATGAGACCCCTACTATACATGATAAGTATTAGAATCATTGAAAAGAATCCAGGAATGTCCTCGCTGAAATCTCTAATAATAATAAAACCTTGATCAGCTAAAATGATACTACCAAAAATGTTTTGGGATGCTGTTACTATTTCAAGAAGGGATGGGCAACTTTTATCCTTGGGGATATTTAGAATTAAGTATAAAAATGTTGGAGAATCAAATTCATGGTATTAATGGTTTTATGCTAAAGAGGCAAAATATATATTTTTAAATATACTTGTAACTTAGCCTGTCAGAGAAATGTGTCAGTCTTTCTAATCTTATCTTAAATTTGTCATTAATTAATTGACTTATTTTTATAATTTTTAAATATAAATATTTGAAAATTGTATGCATTATATGAATATTTGTAAAAAACTTAAAGACTTACTGTATTTGTACATTTAATTTTTTTAATTTATAAAGATTATCCTAAGTACTTGGAAACTTTTGAGAGACATGAGAAATGTCTATGGTCAATAGAATATCTCAGGGTATTTAACAAAAGTCTGTAAATGTGACTAAATATTATTCCAGACCCTTCAAAATAATTTTTGGTTGGATGCTAGACATTGTGAACATAATAACAGTAAGTGTTCAGTTGTTTTGTTTTTCTTTACAAAATGTTTGACTTTGTTCTTGTAGGCAGTTAATTGTAGATTAGTTTGAGCCTTACAAGCCTTGGTTTCAAGCTTTATTGGCACCAGCCTTGAGTAGACTTTATTCTAGGACAGGTCCTCCTACTAAGATGTGACCCTTCTCAGGTCATGACTAAATGTTCTCAATGTTTAAAGAGGCCTCTCCTCTCTCTAGGATTGACTCTTGAATGACTTCCAGTCATTTGTAAACTCTGAGAAATGTTCATCTTAACAGCTCCCCAGTTATTCTTGGCCTAGCATTGTGGAGTTCACCCTGTGCATGCATGGTGTAGGATTCTATTCACAAGCTCTTTCTCTGATAGCTTCTTTTTCTCCAGTATTTTATCCTATGAATTCTAGCTGCCCTATCCTCACTCTGCTGGAGTTTTCCCTTCCTGAGCTGTGGTCTCCGATGTGCCTTCAGTCAAAAAACTGAGACTATTGTAGGGTGTATCCTCATTCTTTCCCTTCTCTCAGGGATCACAGTCTTGCAATGTTTGTTGTCTACTGTCTGAAGACAGTTGATATCTACCCACATATCTCTATCTATTCTAATCATTTCTGAAAACACTTAAAATTTTGTTCAGAGGTGACATGCAGCATGTCTACAAAGCAAGACAAATAGCTAAGTCCAAAGTCAATGTGGCAGAGAAATATATTCACTCCATAGTAAAACATAACAAGAATGGAAAGAGAATGAATAATGTGATCAAGTAAGACAGTTTACCACAAAGGGGTTATAACAAAGTCCTGGCAATCTGCTATTTCAGTGTGTTCCAAATAGCAAGATGTTAATGATAATGGCCATGATAATTATGACAATGGTAAGTGTTCAATAAATATTAGCTAGGTGTCTGAGCACTATTCTACTTACATGTACTAATTCTCTTAAGACTCATAATAACCCCATGAAATAGATACTATTATTGTTGTCATTTGATAAGAAAATTGAAATTTATAGAAGGTAAATTTCTTGTCCAAGGTAGGTTGTAACACTGAAATGTGAAACTAGGTGGTCTGGCCAAACTATGATTAAACATAGTGTACTGTATTCTATCTTAGCATCTTAAGGGTTCTGAGAAGTTCAGCAGTGAAGAAAGGTGTTTACCTTTATTAAGCTTAGTTTTTCTATTTTATTTTGGAGCTTGGAACACTCTTTAGTATTGGGGGCATATCTATTATCAATTGATTGGCCAGTATTGCTTGGAATGCTTGTACTATAAGATCTTTGTGGGTAAAAATGTCCCATTTGATTTTAGAGTTAAGAGTTTACTAACTTTGGTATCCGATGCCATCTTCTATCAACTCTTGCTATTTCTTAGCTGTGTTCTTAAGCTCCTAAGCATTGGTTTCTTCATAAAATAGAAAAGGCAGTTTGTACCTCATACTTGTGAGGACAGTCAAATGAGATGATGCCAAGAAAGCATTTAGCATAGTACTTGGTAAATAATAGCCAAATAAATGTTAGCTTTTTTTTTTTTTTTACTGTTGTCCTTACTGTTATTTGCTATTCTCATCCAGTTCAGATAACTACTTCAATAAATGTCCATTGAATTAATGTATTCATTTTCAGTTACGTTATTAATGTTTTGACCTTATCTACAGTTTTATTTTTTTAATTTTTAAAAAATATTTTATTTATTTATTCATGTAAGACACAGAGAGAGAGAGAGAGGCAGAGACACAGGCAGAGGGAGAAGCAGGCTCCATGCAGGGAGCCTGATGTGGGACTCTATCCCAGGACCCCAGGATCACGCCCTGGGCCAAAGGCAGGCACTAAACCCCTGAGCGTCTCTTACCTACAGTTTTAAATTTGTGTGAAGTTCAGAGAAAATATATAGCATGTGAATATGTTGGATAACATCCTATCTCTTGGGAAACTTTTACTCTAATGTCTACAGTTGCTACATGATTAGAAGATAGATTCAAATGTTGTCTCTTTTTTAATTTTAGACAACTATTACTACATTTCTCCGTTAGTTGGTGCCTTTTTCTTGGCTCTAACTCCTATCTGGATTATAATAGCTGCTAAACATCCAGCCACAAGAACAGTTCTCCACTCGGGCTGGGAGCCTGTCATAACAGCTATGGTTATAAGTAGGTTAGTATTAAAATGTGTGTGCATGTGTTCTTTATGCCTTTATCTGTGTATATATTAAAACAGCAAAAACAAACAAAAAACAAAAAATAAAACAGCAGCCTGTTTTTATTTCTTAGGTAATTATTTTATATAGCGAAGTTGTAAGAATCCTCATCACAGTGGAATTTTTAACAACAAAAAAGAGACCACCTTAGAGGTCTAGCAACCAGGTATTGATCAAATAAATTGTAGTGTAGTCACAAAATAGAATATTAGCCACTAAAAACAACATTGCAACATTTTTATTGATGTGGAAAGATGTTCACAGTACATTTGGTGAAAGGAGCAAGCAGCTAGAAAAGAGTATGAATTTCCTGTTAAACATGGTGTATTGACATACATTTATCTTCTTCCTTCCCGAAACTACTAAAATGACAGTAATAGAACAGAAAAGCTATAAAACCACAAAGACAGAAGGGGAGCAGAGAGGACAGCAGGTGTGAGATTCAACAAAATTAATAAAGTAGAAATCAGATGGATGATTTTTAACTGAACTAGCAGAATGGAAAAAGCTAAAATCTAACCTGCAGGCCAAGGGACACCCATCAGAAGCAAACCAATCTGAGATTTGAGCCTCAGAAACCCAGAAAGGTGGAGTAATTAGATGCGCACTAAATATTTCTCAGAGCTACAATGAAGAAGAGTGGTTGAAAGTTTATGTAAGAAGCAATTAGATCCCAAAAGCCCTTCTTCAGCTTAACCACCCGAGTGACTGCTCCCTCCCACCTTGGCAGAAGACAAGATTTAACTCTGGAGAGACCAAATCAGAGAGGCCATGGATTTAGAACACCTGCACATCTTTAAAAAAAAAAAAAAAGAAAAGAAACACCTGCACATATGAGGGTGTGGATTACACACTGTCTGAAAAATAAGATTAGGTGAAAATTAAACAAAAAAAAAAGATTAAGTGAAAATTTAGATGCTAAACAGTGAAAACCCTACCCCACTTCCTTTTCTTTGCTCATGGAATGCTGGCAGTCAAGCCTCTACCCTCAGGCAAAAAATCAGAATAATTCCTTTCTGGGGAAACTTATCAGCACAAAAGAAAAAATTGTGGTTACTGACCCTTGTGGGTCCTTTCATGAAAGAGCTGCGTGGCCACCTGACCATTCTTTAGGAGGCCCACCTGCTGACGAGCTCTGCCTGTGTATACACAGTGTGCTGTGCTGAACCCCTTACAGAGGAGTGGACAGTAAAAATGTCTAGCGGTCGCCAGACATTTGATTAAGGCTTCTAACATGAAAGACAAAAGCAGAAAAATGGTACTCAAAGAAAGTGTAGGGATAGTTCAAAGACCTCAAAAAACTCTCATCAGTGTCCTCAGAGCAATAAGAGAATCTATGGCATCCATAAGGCATGAACAGATTGCTCTAATAAGGAACAGATTGCTCTAATTACTAATAAGTACCCCCCAAATTAGGAAAAATATGGGACAAAGCAACAAGTAAAAGTGAGGAAATCTAATTGAAAAGCAGCAAGAGCTCTTAGGAATTAGAAATCTATAGAGGCACCTGGGTGGCTGAGTCAGTTAAGCAACTGACTCTTGATTTCAGCTCAGGTCATGATCCTGGGATCCAGCCCCATGTCAGACTCTGCATTCAGCCCTGGAGTCTACTTGTCCCTCTCCCTCAGCCCCTCCTCCTGCTCTCCATCTCTCAAATAAATAAATAAAATCTTTAAATAGCTGAAACAAAAAAGCACAGTAAAAAGTTGGAAGATAGAACTGAGGAGAACTGTTCTGGAAAATAGAACAGATAGCAAAGAGGTTGGCAACTGGAGGCAAAGAACAAAGAGAAGAAATTACCAAAGAAATAATGTAAGAAAATTCCCTGGAACCAAAGACTGTGGGCTTCCAGCCTGAAAGGGCCCACTAATACTCAGCACAGTGAATACCAGGAGAGACCCAAATCAGAAGACCTTCCTCTAAATCCCAAAATCTTCTGGAGAGAAAAGATGAGTTACATAGAAAGCATTGGGAATCTGGATGATGTCCAATAGCAACACCTAAAGTTATTCTTCAAAATTCTGAGGGAAATTATTTTGAACATAAAGTGTGGTCGTGATATCAACCAAATGTAAGGATGGAATCAAGAAATTTTCAGACATGCAGGATCTCAGAAACTTTGCTTCCCATTTGCCCTTTCATATAAAAGCTGGTAGAGAAGATATGGCCTATCAAAATGAGGACATAAATCAAGAAAGAAGGTGACAAAGGAATGAGGAAACCCACTCCATGAGGACATGTATGGTTCATTTTTCTGTGATGTAGATTGCTTTTTTGTAAGATTCAGGCAGTAGGGTCCTATGAAATGCTGGGACTTGGTCATGGTGCACAGACCAAGACCTGGCGTGGGGAGACTGAAGGGAAGATGCAGGGAAGAACAGCTGTGCAGCAGGCCTCCAGGCCACCATCCAGGTTGGCAGGAGGACAGTGGGCTTAAGGAGGAATGTTTCTAAGAAACAAAAATGGAATTGATGAGTTACCTGATGAGTTTGACTCTATTCAGAGGCATTTCGTGAACTTTGTTAGAAAGTTGAGACTGAATGACTAATAAGTACCCCCCAAATTAGGAAAAATATGGGACAAAGCAACAAGTAAAAGTGAGGAAATCTAATAATGCACTTGGTGGCTCAGTTGTGAATAATTCCTAAAGTAAAGCCTAAATTTTTTTCACCCAAAATTATATAACCAAGTTGGCAAGTTAAGGGGAGAAAGGGAATTATGAAGGATCTGAAGTGCAAGTGAGATTAAATCCTCATCTGTCACAGTGGAGGTCATTAGGTAAATGTCTAAAATTAAAATCAAGAAGTCACAGTATAAACACATTATTTAGAAATATAGAATTAAACGCCAGAAGCAACAGCTAGAGAAGTTGAAAAAAATTGCTAGTGGAGAACAGGTTCTAGGAGGGGGGGCTGGGCACGATTTAATAAGCTCTGTTGTACTTTCACTTTTAAAATAATGTACATATGTTTATTTGGTAAAGATAAAATGTAATAAAAGTGAAGAGAGAACTATCTTTACCGTGTGAGTTGTGTGTGTGTGTGTGTGAGTTATTATTTTTAAAGATGTTTAAAAATGTCTGGGAGGCTATATACCAGCATGCTAACAATATAGCTCTGAATGATGGTACAGTGGATTTTTGTTTTCTTCTTTTGTCTTTTCTTATTTTTCTATGATATTTTGTTACCTGGGTCATAAAAACATAATAAGATGTGTTTTAGCAAGTATTCATGTTGTATTCACAGCATGAACCTGTGCATTTTGGCACAGAAATTTATTCTCTGACACATAAAACTAGTTTTTCTATGAAATATATATATATTTTTTTAAATTAGAGCTTAAATTATTAAAATACTGCAAAGGAACTTTACAGTGTAACTTCTATTTTATTTTTTTACAGTGTAACTTTTAATGGGGCATCCTAGTAATTTAGGCATATTAGGCCACAATTTATTTATTTTGCTAAAAATTAAATAATATTTAATAAGTTCCTGATGTTAACTATCAGATATCGGTAGAACATTTGATCTGATATTTTTACAGTCAACCCCACTATCTGATAACATGGGGTTTATTTTTCTGTAATGTAGATGACATTTTCCCGGAAGATTTAGACAACAGGATCCCATGGGGTATAGGGACTGGCAGTGTTTTATGGGACTTAGACCAAGAAACTGAAGGTAACCAATTGGTAATGGTCTTAGAAACTTGAAAAATCTCCAAGCTCCATAGAGACAGTCAGAGTATATGGCTTGCTGCTATACAACTGTATGTTATTTTTCCAGACCTCTGTCCTCAAAATCAGGTCTTTCTATGGCTACAGCTCATTAATTTCCCAGGGATAAGATGCTACACCTATCTAGTTTTAACACAATAAAAATGATCTAATACTTTGTTGATTTCAAATATGAAAAAATAACCTTTTAAAAACTATTTTTTTAGGGGGATCTGGCAGGCTCAGTTGGTAGAATATGACTCTTGATCTTGGGGTCAGAGTTGTGAGTTCAAGCCCCACATTGAGTGTAGAGCTTTAAAAAACCAAACTATTTTTTAAATTATAGGAACAATAAATGCACATGATTTTTAAAAACTAGTAAATAGAAAAGGATGTAAAATAACCCACAATCTTTTGTTAGTCCCTCCACCCAGAGATAGACATTGTTAATAATTTCATATATATCCTTCCAGACATTTTAATGCGCTTAAAACATATTCTTTTCCTTTTTATAAAGAACATATCTTGGAGATCAGAAGGAGAGGTCTGACATGTAGGACTATAGCCTTATTCCATGTTTTATTTCCAACATTTCCTGTTAACATTGACTTTTACTTTGAATGTTTTTCCTTTGTATTCTTTTTTTTAAATGTCTAAAATTTTATTTTTAAAAGTAGAGATCTTTGTATGTAAAGGACAGCTTCAAATTAGTAGATTTCTTTTCTCTTCCCTAAATTACATGATTTTCTATTTTTCAGCATTGGGGGCCTTATCCTGGACACAACTGTATCTGACCCAAACTTGGTTGGGATTGTTGTTTATACACCAGTTATTAACGGTAAGAATTAGATATACTATTTCATAATGGTATCAAATCATTATATACTCTCAGTTGCTACCAGGAATTTTAGGGTTCAGATTTTAAGAGGTGTATCTTCCCCTCTCTCCCATTCTCCCTTCACCCCCAGCTTCTTCATGGTAGAAATGACATTCTCTGTTCTCAGTATGCACAACATATTTTTGGAAAGAACTGTTTCTCTTACTACTTGATATTTGAGAGTGAAACATACTTGATTTTTAAGATTAGTGTGGCAAAATAATGATATTTCGATTCTGGATTATCATTTACTTTGAGTTTATCTGCTATCTCATGTTTTGCTACTGTTCCTGTCCATTTATGTGGATCAATTAGAGTTAGCTAGGTTTAAACATTGTTTAAGTCAATTCAGTTCATTAAAATCTGTCACTCCTCTGTGAATCCCTTTAAGATCTGCCTTATATTTTTTTCTTACCTATAAAATGAGAATTATAATACTTAGGTTCACACGGGTTTTTGTATGAATTCCATTTAATAAGATAATTTTAATCTACTCGTACTGGCTTTTGGTCTGGCTGTCATTAAATTGGATTTTAGTATAGCCTACACCAATATAATTTAAAAAGTAATTCTACCTGAGGGAAACCATGTCATAGGGTATGCTACAAATTTAATATAAATTGTTTTTGTATATTTATATGTAATAATATATGTTGTATGAAGGCAAGTTCTCCAAAATCCAACTTCATACCTAAAATTTCAACTCCTCCTGCCTGTCAAATCAAGTTTGAATTCTTCTGCTTCCCTTTCAATGGCCCTCTACATGTGTACATACATACATACATGTACATACATGCATGCATGTGTACATACATGTGTACAACTTTTTCCTTTGTCTTTCTAACCAGATTCTTATTTCGTGGCCCTACAAAGATCTAATTTTCATTGCCTGGAATTACTGCTTTACTTCGACCTGTTCAAATCCTCTTCAGTGATTATTAGTTGATGAAGTCACTAGCATAAATATTATCCACTAATACCATGAGAGTTGTATTGTCCAACATTTCAGTGAAAAATTTGTATTATAACAACCCTGTTATTAGTAAGGTTTTAATCAGTGTTTCTGTTACTTCATCTTACATAAGAAACAATTCTGGAGCTTCCCCAAAGTGCTCCTCTTTGAAGCCATGATATTACCTGGTAGTAAAAACTTTTTTGGATCTCAGTAAGTGAATCTCTTTAGTTGGATATCACAGTGAGCTCACTGTATGTTAAATTCCACTCATTAAAAACATTGATAGAGAAGATCCATTCCATTGTCCTCAAAAAAGGTGGAGCTTTTGAGAATTGAATTTCATTTTTTGATATGCTAGAGGATGTACTATTTAAAGGACCCATCACCATCATCATTTGCTAACTAGTTGGTACCTACTATGTACCCGATAATGCAGGTCTTTTATGCATATCATTTCATCCTCACAATAAGAAAGTAATGTGCCCGTCATCTCACACCTAGTAAGTGGTAACTCAGCATTTAAACCCAGATCTTGGGGCAGCCCGGGTGGCTCAGCGGTTTGGCACCGCCTTCAGCCTGGGGTGTAATCCTGGAGACCCCGGGGTCGAGTCCCATGTTGGGCTCCTTGCATGGGGCCTGCTTCTCCTTCTGCCTCTCTCTCTCTCACTCTCTCTCTGTCTTTCTCTCTTTCAAGAATAAATAAATAAAATCTTTTAAAAAATAATAATAAAAAAAAATAAACCCAGATCTGCTTGATTCCAAAGCCTGTGCTTTTTCCCCCCTCAAAATTACTAATTTATCTGTTTTATTAGTTACAAAAATACACACTTTGTTTAAAGTAAGGGCATATCAGTGTTGATATTGTGACTAAGATATCTTTTAATGCTTATTAACATCTCTCAGAACTAGTAGCATTTTCAAAAATAGATTTCACAAAATACTAGTTCAGTGAGGTATTAATAGTATAATTTGATAAGTGAGCTTTGTGGTCTATTAAGTTTGGGAAGTATTAGGTCAAATAGATTTCTTTACTCCAGGATTTTTTTTTTTAATTTATTTATGATAGTCACAGAGAGAGAGAGAGAGAGGCAGAGACACAGGCAGAGGGAGAAGCAGGCTCCATGCACCGAGAGCCCGACGTGGGATTCGATCCCGGGTCTCCAGGATCGCGCCCTGGGCCAAAGGCAGGCGCCAAACCGCTGCGCCACCCAGGGATCCCAGCTCCAGGATTTCTTAAAGCCTTAATCATGCTAATATGAACCTCTCCTGAGACTTCTGCTAGCAAGGGGTTAAGATTTCTAGAACTAACCTTCCTTCGGACCCCAGACCATACTTTGGGAACTACTGATCTAGGGCTTATCATATATCTTTACCACAGTATACTTTCAAATAATAATCTAGCCCATTTATATAAAGGGTAAGCACCTTATATCAGTATACCTAGATTTTCACTTCTTTTTCTTATGTATTCTTTTTGTCATACATTTTGCTTTGTTATAAATCCTATATACATTGTTATTATTTTTGCTTTCAGTGGCCGGTTATTTTTAAGGAGATTAAAAATGAGAAAATGGTATCTTCTCTATTTTCTAATATATTTTACATTTCTAACACCCTTCTTTCCTGTGTGTAGTTCCAGATTTCCATCTGGTTTTATGTTCCTTTTGCCAAGAGAAATTCATGTTTCTTGTAGGACAGGTTTGTAAGGTATTTGAGAGGATAATCTAGGTTGAAAGTTGACTTTCTTGAGTTTTTTTTTTTCAGTCCTTCATACCAATTTCTTTAGTGACCTAAGGAAGAAAAATATCAAGCCTTGTCTGTTTGAAAAAAAATCAAGCTTATTTTTCCTCTCATTAAGGTGATAAGCATTAAACATCTTGCTACCTATCTTTATATCTTGACTATGATAGTAATTTAAAAAAATTATTTAGTCTGGTCAGCTTTCAGTTGGATGAGTCAGATTTGAAAAAATAATGCATGAGTCTTTCATAACAATGACTTTATGTCTTTGGAATATGTACCTTAACATTAAATAAATCAACATCTCAGAAGAATTCTTTTTTGTTTGTTTGTTTTATTGGCTCAGGATATAACACAAAGAGCCTTGCCTTTGGTTGAATTTTTACAGTTGTTTAAAATAGGAGGATAATTGGTTTGTTTTTCCTTATGTTTCAGGTATTGGTGGTAATTTGGTAGCCATTCAGGCTAGCAGGATTTCTACCTACCTCCATTTACATAGCATTCCAGGAGAATTGCCTGATGAACCCAAAGGTTGTTACTATCCATTTAGAACTTTTTTTGGACCAGGTATGTGCTTGTGGATTTTTACATATTTTTTATCAGGAATAATTCTTCACTGATAATAGAGATGGGCGACATTTGCTGAGTACATATTTTGATAGTTTTGCATGACTTTTTAATTTCTGAGACCCGAATAGATTTTAAATAGAGTAGATTGTGTTCATTAAATCTCAGTGAACAAAAAGTCATTTATATCAATTCTGCAGTTGCTGAGGAATTTTGTATACTTTTTCTGTTTCATCCTATTTTCTGGGATGTCTTGTTCATGAGTCAAGAAAGAGGAACCTTTTACCCACAGGAAAACACTGCTAGGTGATTTAGAGAGACAGATATACTGTCTTTCCTATATTAATCCTTTTGGCTTTTTTTTTTTAAGATTTTATTTATTCATTCATGAGAGACAGAGAGAGAGAGGCAGAGACACAGGCATTGGGGAAGCCCAACGTGGGAACTCAATCCCCAGTCTCCAGGATCACACCCTGGGCCAAAGGTGGTGCTAAACCGCTGAGCCACCCGGGCTGCCCCCTTTTGGCTTTTCTAAATGTAGACATTGGATCCCAAACAAACGGAAGGAGAGGGAAAAACCTCTATAATAAGGAACAGCATCCTGTGTCACCCAGGAAGTGACTACCAAAAAACTATGACCACAGTATTAAACCTCACAATTCTTATCACTTCTTTTCTGAGGAAAATAAAGGTTATTATTGACTTTTTTTAAAACTTAAATTCAATTAATATATAGTGTATTTTTAGCTTCAGAGGTAGAGTTCAGTGATTCATCATCAGTTGCATATAGCACCCAGTCACATCATGTGCCCTCCTAATGCCCATCACCCAGTTATCTTGATCCCCCACCCACCTCCCCTCCAGCCATCCTCAATTTGTTTTTCCTATGATCAGCAATCTCTTATGGTTTGTCTCCCTCTCTGATTCCTTCCCATTCTGTTTTCCCCTCCCTTCCCCTATGCTCTTCTGTTTTGTTTCATAATTCCACATGAGTAAGATCATGTAATAATTGTCTTTCTCTGACTGACTTATTTTGCTCCGCATAATACCCTCTAGTTCCATCCATGTCATTTCAACGGCAAGATTCATTTTTTTGATGGCTGAGTAATATTCCATGGTATGTATATGTGTGTATACATATATATGTATATATACACATATGTATATACACACACACACATACATATGTGTATATAGATACACTCACACACACACATACATATACACCACATCTTTATCCATTCCCTGCCAGTGGACATCTGGGCTCTTTCTGTTGTTTGGCTGTTGTGGACACGGCTGCTATAAACATTGGGGTGCAGATGCCTTTTTGGATCACTACATTTGTTATTATTGACTTTTGAGTAAGAATCAGAAGTGCCCAGTGAAATATCAGTAAAAGAACTCTGAAGGAAAAGTAAAATTAAAACATTCCTATGCTTTAAGAATTTTGTTTTCTTTTGTTCTCCCTCTGATTATCACTGTAGATATAAAAGTCTGGCCAGTGTTCTTCATAGCAAGTTTTTGTCAACTTCCTGCCATTTAATTAGCACATAACATATAGTGAGAATTTTAAAGAATTAAGTAAACTGTGAATGGTTGAAATGTATTGTTAGCCACAGAATTTTACGAAATGCTATACAGTATAGTAACTAGAAAGTAATCCTTAAATTTTAACAACCGTGACTTATTAGTACCCAAGCTAGGATTTTATTTTGACTTTTATGTTTTCTACTACAGGAGTGAATAATAAGTCTGCTCAAGTTCTACTGCTTTTAGTGATTCCCGGACATTTAATTTTCCTCTACACTATTCATTTGATGAAAAGTGGTCACACTTCTTTAACTGTGATCTTCATAGTGGTATACTTATTTGCTGCTGTACTACAGGTAAGAGTTAAAACCTCTGGTAATCTTTTTTTTTTATCCTCAGACTGCTGTAACAAGCATAAATATGTAAATCTAAGAGCACATAAACTATTTTAACATTTCAAAAAGCAACTGAGGGGCACCTGGGTGGCTCAGGTGGTTAAGCATCTGCCTTGGGCTCAGGTCATGATTCCAGGGTCCTGGGATCCAGCTGTGTCAGACTCCCTACTCAGTGGGGAGTCTGCTTCTCCTTTTCCCTCTGCCCCCCTACCTGCTCCTTCTCTTTCTCCCTCTCTCTCTAATTAATTAATTAATTAAATCTTTTAAAAAAAATAAAGCAACTGAATGACTTTGTATAGATTCCATCTTCCTAAAACCAAGAAATTCATTTTTAATACAATCTAATAAATAGAACCTTCAGATTTCTTGTTTCCGGAATTCCATGTCTCCCTTTCCCTCCCTCCCTCCCTCCCTCCCTCCCTTCCTTCTTTCTTTCTTTCTTTTCTTTTCTTTTCTTTTTTTTATTTTATTCTTTTTCTTTTCTTTTCTTTCTTTTCTTTTCTTTCTTTTCTTTTCTTTTCTTTCTTTCTTTCTTTTCTTTCTCCTCTTGTTTCACATGAACACATTTTCTGATAGATTCCTGAGAGCTTTTGCATGTTGTAAAGTGCTTTTACATGAATAGGTTGAATGGATATAAAATTCTTTCTTTTAGAATTTTGAAGGCTTTGTTTGCTTCAATGCTTTTTAACTTCTGTTACCCATCAAGAATAACTGGTGCTGTTCTCACTGCAGATCTCATTGTACATAAGTTCTTTTTATCTCCCTAGAAGCTTGAAAGATCTCTTTTTTTACCCCTTGTTATTAAATTGCAGGTTGATGGGCCCTGGTTTGGATATACTTTGTTTTGTTGAACATCGTTTGACCCTTTCAATCTAAAAAATCTGTGTTCTTCAGTTCTAGGAAGAGTTTTGAATTATTTCTTTGATTCTTTCCCCCTTCTTTCTTCCTGGAATCTTATTTGATTCCTAAAGCTCTTGCATTTCTGATCTTATTCTCCTTTTTGTCTTTTTTTCTGGGAGATCTCTGTGCCTTTCTACATCTTTGTTGTGTGAGTGAAATTTCAGGAGACAGTAGGGTTGAACATATATACTCACCTTGCCATCTTTATGTGGGAAACTACCATTTTAAAAATTAAGGAAATCAGCTTTGTTTTAACATCTGATCGATATAATGCACATAATTTAAAAATTAAATAGTACTGAAATGTATTCTACCTTTCCAGTTACATTCCTCAGAGATACTCACTGAAATATTTTAGCTGTTTCTTCTTATGTGTATCTGCAAGTTTTAAAGTAACATGCCTTAAACTTTAGACTTTTGCTAATAAAAAGTGAGGATTTAAGGGATTATGTTAACACCCCATTTTTTCCATATAGTTATATCACAATTTTTTGTTAAATTTGCAGCCAGTGTTTGTGTGACTATGTAAACATCACGTACTATCGAGCCGGATAGTATAGTGTGATTGTATTTCCTTTTTGTGTACTTTATTTTTCTTGGGGTTAATAATTACATCTTTTTTCCTTTGCATCATTTTCCATAAACCCAATCTTTCCAACAGTTTCCACTTTTCTTTGGCTTCTTAGGCTTGGCTTCTTGCTAAACTCTGTAGGATTAGCACCTCCTACAGTGAGAAATTCTAACCTCATAAAAGATACATTCAAATAATTTTTTGACGAGAGAATATTTAAATTTGGCCTTCAAGACCAACACTGTTCTAAGTGCATGAAACATATCGATTCACTTAATTTTCACAAAAACTCTATGAGATTTGTTCTTTTCATGTAAATCTGTGATTTTCAAAGTGAAGGCCATACAAAGCAATCCAATGTATACAGGAAAAAAAGTTAGAACATCTGTGTATTTTTTCCTCATTTGCTTAAAATGTCTATTTTCTTCTATTTTTGTGATTGTCTTATAATAAACAGATTAGCACCGTGTTAAATAAGTAGGCTTAGGTATTTTATACTAGGACTAAATAACTTAAAACTTCTGGAAAGTAAAAGCATGGAGATGAGAAAGTACAGAGTTTGTGTTGGAAAGAGAAAGTAATTCATACCCAGAATATAAGTAGGAGGAGGGAGTAGATGAGAGAAGGTTAAGAAGGTACATTAGGGCCACATAGAAAGGGCTCAAGTGCCAGGCAAGGGAGATTGGAATCTACTCTTAAAATAGCAAACACCCTATGACTTAATTGATATATATATATATATATATATATATATATATATATATATTTAAGATTTTATTTATTTGACAGAAATAGTAGGAGACAGCACAAGCAGGTGGGGGGAGGGAGAAGCATGCTCCCTGCTGAGGAAGGAACCGACGTGGGCCTGGATCCCTGGACCCTGAGATCATGGCCTGAGCAGAAGGCAGACACTCACCTGCCCTTAATTGATATTTTAAGCTTTTCTATAATGCTCTGTAGTACCTGAGAGTTTATTAAAGGTCACCTATCAAATCATCATTGATTCATCCAGTAAACCTTAATTCTACTAGATGTAGAGATGGGTTTTAAATCCCAGGATGAATAAATTCAGACCCTATCTCTGGAGGGAAGACTACTACATGAACAGATAATTATATTGTAATGTAATATACAAATGCTGGGAATAGCTACATATAAGGTGCTTTCAGAGCTTGGAAGGAAAAAGCAACTAACTCTACCTAGGGAGTAATATTTTTCTACTGCGCAGTAGGGACAAAAGTTATTTCAAATGCTTTTTGACACTGGCTTCCTTTATTGCTGTATATGATACAGTCATTTATCTCTGTGTAAGTATTATGAAAAAGGTGCATTCTTCAGTCCCATGGGAAATTTCAGAGATTGTTGTCTGATCTATTGATAAACATGCCATTTTTAGAGCATGTTTCTATTTGCAACTCCACCTCTTAGCCTCATGGATTGATTTTACATTTATGTTTATGGCTCTTTGTCAGCACATTATCACACATCATTTCACCTGAGTCAATAAGGATATAATTTTTCTGAACTTACAAAAATATTAGATTTCAGCCTATACTCAGAGAAATCCTACATGTCTTTTTCTATCCTCTGACTTAATTCTGACAAGTAAAGGTTGAAAAAATGGAGGTGAGGAAAGAGTAATATTAATCATCTGTATCTCAGTTACCTTCTTATAAGATGGGAGGAATAAGAGTACGTACCTCATAACTTATTTTTAAGATTAAATGAGTTAATTATAGAAAACTTACTACGAAAAAAAAAAGAAAGAAAGAAAACTTACTACGTAGTAGATGCTATTTAAGTGTTAACTGATGCTGTCGTTATTAAAACTAGAAATGTAAGTGATGAGGCATTGATCTCTGATTACAATTGGAAAATATTTTTTAATCTTATAGTGTTGATTGATTTTCTTATGTATCTTTTACGACTTTCGTTTTTATGGGTTTTAGTTTTTACTATTTCCCCAAGAATCAGCTAATCTGCCAGACTAGATCTTTGCATGTACCATACATTGTATATTATTCCAGTGGAATAGCTTAGAGTCAGATTGTAAATGCTCAAATCAAACCATCATGTTCTGACACTAACATATGTGACACACATGTAAATACACACACACACACACACACACACACACACTTCTTTGGAAATTGAGATTTAGATAAAAGGCCTTCCCCTGCCCACTTCAATCAATTCAAAGATGGACAGAATGATGAAATACTTTCTAAAGACAAAGATTCCTTGACCACTTTAAGACTCACTTGGGTTAACACCCAGCTCTTACTCAAATATTTTAGTTCACCCTTCCCATCCCCAAACTCTATATTTTGATGGAATATTCAGTAATAAGGTTTTCTGATGCATGTTTATTTTCTTCACATTTAGATTTCCTACCTCCTGGAGGCTAGAGACCAAGTCCCTTTTCCTTATGGTCTTCTACACAAGACATTATATAGTGGTTGTTTTTGAATTCTTGGTGCTTTGCTTTCTTCCTAATATTATTTGATGAATCCCCCACCCCACCCCCTCACCACCCAATTCCCCAGCCAACTAAATGAAGGAAATCTGGTTGAAAGAAACCTCATATAGGACTTATTATAATGACATACATAGTAACAATTATTTGTAGTATTTTTGCATTTACTCAGATATCAGCTCTTCCTGGAAGCCTTATTTGAATACTTGATTTGGTCTGAGTGCCCTTATTCTGTGCCCATAGTCCCCTGTGAATATCATTATTCTAGCTTTTCCATATTTTATCAACATCATCTGTTTATGTGTGTCTCACCCATTCTAGAGAAGGGATCTTTGACTTACTCATTTTTACTCTTTTACCTAGCCCCATCTCTGCTCAGTTAGTTTTTGTTAAACTGAATGCCTATATCTTTTTTTTTTTTTTTTTCTGAGAGCCATTTCTTGCTGGAGCCTGGGATCACAGTAGGGTTTGGGGCTTTGCCCAGGGCTTGCTGGAGGTCTCAGAATCCATACAAAGGAGCAGGCTGAGCTGGCTAGAGCCGAGGAGGTAGGAGTGGTTGGGGGCAGGGGCCAGGGGGCTACCTCTGAATGACTATATCTTGCCAGCCATGTCTTCTTCTTCACTGAAGGGAAGAGAAAAGTTTACAACTGTATTTAAACCCATAAATGCCAGAAAAACTGAAAACTCTGAATTTTCTTCTCTTTGCTTTCAATAAACACCAGGTTTCTCTCTTTCAAATGACTTAGGTATTGAGAATAAGAGGCATTGAGAAATAAAACATAAAACCTCCAAATTCTATCAACATTCAGCCAGAATTATAAGTTTTTTTCTGAAATGTTTAGAAATGAAATGACTTGGTATCTAGAGAAAGGTAGGGGTATATAGATAAAACAGTATTGGTCATGAGGTGGTCACTGGTGAAACTGAGTGATGATACATAAGAATGGTATGGGTTCATTTATACTGTTCTGTGTATTTTTGAACTTCTGCATAATGAGTTTTAAAAATTAAGATTTTATTTAAGATGTTAACACAAGAATGTTTTATCTATTTGTTTGTTTTAGAGAGAGGGTGGGAGAGAAGGAGAGGGAAAGTCTTAAGCAGGCTCCATGCCCAAAGCAGAGACCCACACAGAATTCAGTCTTACAACCCTGAGATCATGACCTGAGCCAAAATCAAGAGTCCCATGTTTAACTGACTGAGCCACTCAGGCACCCCTAACACAAGAGTTTTTTCAGAGCACATTAACTTTCTAATTTTGGTCCTGTAGCTGACTATTTCTTATATCAAGTGAAAAATAAAAAAAGTCAACTTGAATTTGAAGTGGTTTGGGACTTGGAATGGTCAAGTATCTTGTATCTTGTTTTGCCCTTGGCACACATTAACTACAATTTTTTAAAGCTATTCTTTAAATTTTAAAAATCCACTTAGATGTTACAAATTACATTATTTAGGTATTTATCATGTGTCTTGCAATTAGAAGGAATACATAATAAATGTGTTTTTGTTGTATGCAGTAAGGCCACCGAACTACAGTTGGTAGCTGTGATGGATTATACAACTTACTTGTGTTCTTGCCCAAGGCCCAAGAGCAGTCAGGATTCGTTGGAATATGTCAAGGCCAGAATAATCTATGAGAGGCATTTATATTTCGTACATCACTGGTCGTATTGCATTTTGAGTCTTTTTTTTATTTTTTATTTTTTTCAGCAGTAAGGATAGGTTGGCACCAAGCTAACCATCCTGGACTACTCATTATATCTTTTATGCCATCAGCCAATATTTATAAGACTGCTAGCCATGGCTAAGGATATAGCTGTTGGCTTTAGAACATAATTTTTTCATCTGTGTCACATTAGCCCACTGAACCCACACTTTGATTTTATAGAACCAGAGAACCCTTTCTTCCAGAAACTTAGAGATGATTGGGGTCTTTCTTTCTAAGTGATGATTTCCTCCCCTTCACATCTTACTTATTCAGATGCTTCCTTCACTGCGCAAAGCTTGTTAATTTGTGAAATCAAAAGCATAATATGGAATTCCAGGTTCTGATGAACCTCATTGACTTTCTAAGATCTACTGAAGGGAATCCAGATACCTTCTTCAGAGTTTTCTGTCTCTAATTCTTTGTTTGCCTTATTCTCTATAGTCTTTTTCAAGGATATAGTATTTTGACAGCATAATAAACTTAAGGTACAGAAGTAACTATCAATCAAATAAGCAGACTGGCAATTTCTTGAGCAGAAAAGGAACAAAGTACATTATGGCTTGTTTCCCTAATTAAAGTCTCTACTAGTTTCCCTTTGTGTTTGAAATCCTAACTGCTTCCTTTGTCTATGAAAAGACAAAAGCATAAAGCTGGGATGACATACCCTACAAGAAGCAAAAAATAAGCACATATAGGGTATATTAATTTGTTTTGTTATAAAATCTTTTAATGGGAAGAAAAGAGACTTTTTAGTTCTAGATGCCTATTGAAGTCCCACAAAGTGGGCCACCTGGGTGGCTCAGCGGTTAAACACCTGCCTTCAGCCCACAGGGCATGCTCCTGGAGTCCCAAGATTGAGTCCCACATCAGGCTCCCTGCATGGAGCCTGCTTCTCTCTCTGCCTGTGTCTCTGCCTCTCTCTCTCTCTCTCTCTCTCTCTCAGTCTCTCATGTATAAATAAATAAAATATTTTAAAAAAAAGGAATTCCAACAAAGTGCTTGCTAATTGGTGTAAACTATGAATCAAAACCATTTCTAAATGAAATTTTTAATTCTCTATTTTAGGCACTGTTTTGTGCAGAAAATTAGGTCATTAAGAATGCTACTAAAATTTCAGCAGCACCAAATTCCATAAGAAAGTCATTTTGAAAGTTGGTTGTAGAAAACCTTTGCTCCTGGCTCTGTTGTTTCATGTGAGGGAGACAAAATATTTCCATTAAATGGTGTAATGACAAGTTCTCAATATATAAAATTGAGAATTGTACATATCAGGATTTTTATCAAATCCATAATACATGCAGTCTTCCAAGCACTATGCTAGTCGCTGTACAAAGAAATAGAAGCACATTGTCCCTAGCCTTTACGATCTTCTCTCAGTCATGGGAGATTGGATTTATTAAGACTTCCCTGCATATAACAATAGAGTCTTCTTCTGTAATTTCACAATGAGATTTTTTTTTGCCAATGCCTGGATTTTAATCTTTAAAAATACTTCAATAGATTTTTTTAAGGGGAGGATCAGACTATATATTATAGCTGACAAGAAACTTCAGTTAATATCAGTAAAGATGAAATTATTCTTAGCAAGATAGTAATTTTTATACTTTTTATTAATATGATTTTTAAAACAGAAGTCTCGTTAGTTTTTGTTACTACCTTTTAGTAGACAGTATATGTTTTTTTTTTATTTTTTTTTTAATTTATTTACCTATGATAGTCACACAGAGAGAGAGAGAGAGAGAGAGGGGCAGAGACATAGGCAGAGGGAGAAGCAGGCTCTATGCACCGGAGCCCGATGTGGAATTCGATCCCGGGTCTCCAGGATCGCACCCTGGGCCAAAGGCAGGCACCAAACCGCTGCGCCACCCAGGGATCCCCCAGTATATGGTTTTGAATTTTATACTTATGTGCAAATTGCACAGGTTCATAGTCTCAGAAGAATTGTGCTTAGCAAATCTCAGGCCCACTTTAAACGAGCAAATGTATGCTGCTTGTAATAAAATGTATAATCAGGATATACTGATCAATGAATTTCCCAATAACAGTTTCTGTCTTATAAATAATAGTTCATAGCCATTTTGAAACATATGTTTGTTATCTGACCATGGCCACAACACAAATGGTGTAAATTAGGAGCAAGCATCTTCCATTTCTTATCTGGTAGAACATGCTTGAGGTAGAAATATGGTCTACATACTTACTGAAAGAAACACTGGCCCATCTTAGTTCTGTAGTCATGTTCACATGATTTAGTGCCATTTTAGCAATGAATAGAGACATAAAATTAATCTTTCCACAGAAGAAAAATATTTATAAGCCAGGCTACATGTAATCACAAATATCACATACAAAGGATAAAGGAAAAGAGAGAAGATAAGATCCCAATGTGCAGAATATTGTAGAAAGATCAGAGATCTTTAGAGTCAGACAGGAGTTGGAATCTCTGCTCTGCTACTTATTTTGTCACTTTAATCATGTTTTGTAACCTCCTTGGCCTATTTTTTTCCCTAACTCAGAGGATGGTAATGAGGACTAAGCTAATGTATATAAATTACTTGGTGGAATTCCCAGGACCTAATCAGTTTTTCCAATAATGTTAGTGGCTGCAGTTTATCATCATTATTGTCAGAGCCATCATTTCTTCCTTCCCCTCATTATTGAAGCTGGTTATTCAATGCCCTGAGGCCTTTTTTTTTTTAAACCTCCTCACCATTCACCTTCCTTTTGACCCCTGTTCTTTACTACAGTTCTCTTTTTTTTGCTCTTCTGATGAATGCCCTAAGCTTTAGATAGCACCTTTTCATTGCTTACCCTCATATTGTTGTCTTCAGTCTGGACTCCTTTTCTACCATCTCCAGTTACATGTTGAAAGACATCTTTCCCAGGGACACCTGAGTGGCTCAGGGGTTGAGCTTCTGCCTTTCACCCAGGGTGTGATCCTGGACACCCGGGATCAAGTCTCATGTCAGGCTCCCTGCATGGAGCCTGCGTCTCTGCCCCTCTCTCTCTCTCTCTCTCTCTCTCTGTGTGTGTGTATGTGTGTGTGTGTCTCATGAATAAATAAATAAAATCTTAAAGAAAAAAAAGACGTATTTCCCATATCAGTAGGGGTGCTGGGCAAGAAGCCACAAGGGGGAACAGTGAAAAGAGCAGTAGGCCAGGCTTAGGTCATACAAGCAAAAATCCCCTAAATGTCTCCAGCCTGAACTCCCAATGCTGTAGAGTCCTTCTAGGATGGGGAGAGCCTTACTCACATAGACTTTATGTGATATGCACTGCAGTGCCCCAGATCCTAGCCATCACTGTCATCACTGTTAATCCTGCTACTTGTGAGTGCATGCAGTGGAACACGAAGACTCCAAGACTAGGAATAAGTATTTCTGGTCCCTTCTAACTCTGTGACTTTGGCTAAGTCACAGCACTGCTATGTGGCTTAGATTCCTCACTTGTAACTTAGGGGTAAAGATACTAACACTAATGTGACCATATGATTTTCATCGAAACCAGGGCACTTTTGAGAGTGAAAGGGAGTTGTTGATAATTAGAATGACAAACATAAACCATCACTATCCTGGGCAAACAAGGAAACACAGTGACCCTAGTTATCACTCAGATCCCCCTCCTTCATTCATGATATTTAATTTTGTGAATTCCCACTTCTCCAGTAAAGATGATTTGTTACAAAGCATTGTACACACTTAGTAATGTATATGCTAACATTAAAATAAGCTGGTAACTACAGCTATTAATATGAAAATCGATAATTACTACTATAGTAATACTAAGTTAAATTGGCTTTTATGGGTTACCCAGAACCCAGGCAAAAATTGTATTCCTGAAAAATTGTATTCCAAGTCCAAACAGCTGATTTTTTTTCAAACAGCTAATTTTTAATGGGTCTATTGGGTTTTTTAAAAGATATTATTTATTCATGAGAGGACACATTGAGAGAGAGGTAGGGACATAGGCAGAGGTTCTCGAGAAGCAGGCTCCCTGTGGGGAGCCTGATGCAGGACTCGATCCCAGGACTCCAGGATCACACCCTGGGTGAAAGGCAGACGCTCAACCACTGAGCCACCCAGGTGCCCCAGTGGGTCTGTTTTTTACCCAGAATTCTATGTTCACCTCTTTCTGCCATAATTTGGCTTATAGTGTTCAGTTATATCTCCCCTTGATCTTGTGAGAGGAAAAGAGTACTGTTCTTCCTGTGTATAAGCCAATTCATCTTCTTATCACTTAAGTTGTTCATTCTGAACATTTCCCATTTCTGACAGTTCCCTTTTTGAGGTTTGGTGATGTCAGCCACATTTTCAATCTTTAGAGAAAAGTTTCAAAAATGATAATAGCAAATATTTGTATTATATTTATTATTATTATATTATTATTATTATTATTATTATTAGCTCTTCACTGTTAGGCATTTTACATACATGAACTCAGTACTCACTGAGCTAAGTGAGCTAAGTTATGCTCAACTCTGTGAGCTAAGTTATGCTATTCCCATTCTCAGACGAGGCAGTTGATGTAGAGAGTTGAGTGACTTGTCCGAGTCCACACAGCAAGATAGAATCTACAGTCTACACTCCTAACCACTGTGTTTTACAAGAATAAGTTGACACTTTGTTGTGGTCTTAGAGGGTCATAGTTCTTAGTATGGCAATTTCTGAAGACTTAAAGCAATCTTTTTTCTCTGGTTTTGTTACATCTTCCTATTTCTTCCAGCCAGGCATCTTGCATCAGAAAGGCATTCATTCCACAGAGTTTACACAGAATCTATATCTATTGAAGTCAGGTAGGAATCCAGTCAAGAACACAAATATGTCTTGAGTGTCTGGAGAGAAGGACAGAGTGCTATGGAATTTCAGTAGTGGGAGAAATTTTTCCTATGTGGGGAGGAAGATTTATAATGGATAAAATTTTATTTTGTAGAATCCATAGAAAACCCCAGCAGAAGGAAGTGGTAACATTAGGTAAATGAGAAAATTCGGTGCATTTACAGAAAATAGTGAGAAAATTTCTGGGGCATAGGTGCTTATGTAAGGAAGTGATGAAAATCAGGTTGAAAATTATAATTTGTGGCAAGATCATGAAGGATCTTGATGACCAGAATGAAGAGTTTATTGTGTTTTATAAAATGATGCTTTTCAAACTTTGTTCCACTCCCAACAAACTTGAGAGATCTGATACATTCATTTGATGCACTGGAGTATATAGTATATAAGGGCTTGGGCTCTGGTTTCCACCACTCATGCCCATGTCAGCTTAGGCAAGGTAACCTCTCAGGGACTGTTTTCTTGCCTGTAAAAAATTGGCTAAGAATAGACCGACTGTGTGGGTTGTTTTAAGGATAAAATGAGCTAATCCATATAAGGTGCTATTACTGTCTCACTATTTTAATATCATCTTCAATAGCTGTAGTTTACTGGAGTAATGAGTCCCTTAGGGGATCAGTGAGGGGATCAGAACCTATGGAATCTAGCATCAAGAGTCCCTACCATTATTCTGATACCTCACTAATTCCTTGGAGTCATTATTCTCAATAAGTATGGTGGCAGTACCACCATAACTGGAATCCCAAGATAACCACCCACTGAGAGAGTTAATTGGCTTAGCCTTAGGCAAGTTACTTAAGTTCTTGGGGACCTTATTGTTCTTGCCTGTAAGATGAGGATGATGATTCTCCTCTGCATGGTAGTAATAATGTTTAATTGTGTGGCACATAGTAGGCCTTATTGAATGGTGTGCTCATATATTTTTTAAATTACCACACTAACTCAAATCCTATTCCCAGATGGCATCTCAAAGGAAAGAGCTAAGCAACCAGGGGATATTATTTTATTTATTTATTTTTTAAAGTAGGCTTTATGGCCAGAGTGGAGCCCAATATGGGACTTGAACTTGTGACCCTGAGATTGAGACCTGAACTGAGACCAAGAGTCAGACACTTAACCAACTGAACCCACCCAGTTGCCCCAACCAGGGGATTTTAACAGGTTGGCTGACCTCATTCACATTCTTTTCTCCTCAAAATTTGAAATCACTAGATTTCAAATGGAAAATGAGAATCTCTTTATTTGTGTGTGCCTCTGTCTTTTAATTGGTTTCTGTCAGCTTGGGCTGAAGGAAGAGTCAGAAGAGGGGAGGATCAACAGTTCAAAAATTTTTTTCTCCCATAAAAACATCTGCTTTAGCTTTGGGAGGTGATGAATATGGTAACCTCAAGGTAGGCCGTTGAAACAGGTGAAGTTTTGAGATTCTTTTATAGCCTTGTGATTGTTTTTGTGATACAATATTACAATATTTGTACAATATAATACAATATTTATGATACAATAGTGTGATGACATTATAGGTTGTAGGGTCTGAAAGTGGGACACTTTTCTAAATCCATATTTATGATGAATTCTCTAGACAAGTATGCTCAGGCTCTAGGCTAGTCAGGCATGGAAGATGAAATGATTGTCTACCTCACTGTAGACACAGCAAGCATGCTGGATCCCTGGATAGCAAGCCCATTGAGAAAAGGTGCTCTTTTCAGGCTTGTCAGTCCTGATGAAGATGAAGGTAGGGCCAGAGAAGCTGAGCCATCTTTTTCTAGCACTCTGGCTAGGAATATAACCAGCCGTGCTCTGAATCCTGCTGAGACTGCAGATATGACTTAGAGGACTTTTCATATCACTGTCAAAAAACAAAAACAAAAAAATATATATTTTAACAGAGCTCTGTAAAAGCATTTAATTGAAAAACATAAAAACCATTACTCAAGAAATTTGCCAGAATAATTCTTGGTTGATTGTGATCTCAGAATAGTCACCATAGAAATCCTGACCTGGGACGCCTGGGTGGCTCAGCAGTTGAGCATCTGCCTTCGGCTCAGGGCGTGATCCTGGAGTCCCGGGATTGAGTCCCACATTGGGCTCCCTGCATGGAGCCTGCTTCTCCCTCTGCCTATGTCTCTGCTTCTCTCTCTGTGTGTCTCTCACGAATAAATAAAATTTAAAAGAAAGAAATCCTGACCTAATTGATTTTATTATTAAAATTTTTGAGTTTATTTTAAAAAATAAGTATTTAGTACCATACCACTTTTTTTTTTTAATTTAAAGCTAAATATCCATGTTAGTTCTAGTTGTATTGTTAAAAGGAATGTTTAAAGGATGTCAAAGGATGATGAGACCATCATTCGGTATCTAAAGTAAAGAGACAGAGTTGACTTTATTGCTCACTGTTGGGTGGGAGCTATGCTGGGGTCAGTCAGGGAGAATCTCTCCAGCCCAGCAAACTGCTGATCTTACATCAGATTTTAGGAAAGTGTGGGCTGAGGGATTGGCAGATGTCCAAAAGCACGAGTGAGTTGATGCCGTCTGTACAAATATGGTTACTTGGTTGTGACTAGTGTTTTGTTTGGTTGGCCCCACACCGTGTATTTATTGGACTGAATCTGTTCCTAATTGGCTACTTTAGGAAGCAAGGACTATCACTGTTTGGCTGGCTTTTAAAGTATGTTCAATAAATCTAAGTTGTTTATTGATTGAATGAGTTCAAAAGTAGTTCTGATAGCTTTTTGTTAATGTGGCTAAAGAATCATCAGTGTTTTCCTGGGAGAGGATGAACGAAGTTCTAAATTCTCAGTCTACATTTTTGTTCTTCACTCGTCAAAGCTGCAGGAGATCCCTAGGGATTGTCCAGACCTTCACCTAGGTTGCTGATTCTTCTTGAAGGCAGGGTTTCATTTGTGAAGATCTGCTTTTTAGTTTATATCAATCAGCATAATTTCATTTTTTTTCCTTTGCATCATTTGCTGAAACATCTGCTGGGACAGTGGCTTTCAAATAATTTGAGGCTCTAGACAATAAGCCTCAAAGAACTTTGAGACAAACCAGAATAATGAGGAGTATTAGAAGAAGGGACTAGGATATATTCACTAGCATTACCTAAGAGTTTTCAGGCCTGACCCAGAAAATAAGTCTTAAACATTCCCCAGGTAACCAGATTACCTTTTCTTTTAGCTTAGATATAGATTGCTTTCTTTCACCTGTAATGTTGGCCAGGGTTAAATAACACAAGTGTTAGTAGTGGTTTTGGTTGGCCAAAAGAAAATTCAAAACCATTCTATTATCTGCAGCTGAAACTGTTATTTTCGTAGTCTTGTGTGGAAGCTGTGTACTTTGTATGGTCATCTCTGCTCTGAGAATCTTGAGTTAATAGTCAGCTTTCCATGAATCATTTTTCTGGAAGTGCTCTGAAGAACCTGTTTTAGGTTCTCAACTGGTATTACCTTCCAGCTCTGCTAATATCCCTTCCATTTTTTTTCCCCAGAGGATGTTGCTAGTTTAGTTTTATCCAGGGATTATATTTTGTGTTGTTTTGTTTTTAATTGAATAATGGGGATCTCTGGGTGGCTCAGCAGTTTAGCGCCTGCCTTCAGCCCAGGGCACCATCCTGGGGTCCCAGGATCGAGTCCCACATTGGGCTCCCTGCAGGGAGCCTGCTTCTCCCTCTGCCTGTATGTCTGCCTCTCTCTCTCTGCCTCTCATGAATAAATAAATAAAATCTTTAAAAAATAATAACTAAATAATGGACATTCCTTTCACACAGGGTTGTACCTGGACATGGATAAAAAGACCATGGATTATTTTATTCATCACCATAAACTCAGCACCAGCTTCTGCCTGATACAGCAAATAATAATCAAATAAGTATTCAGCTTTATAGTATTAGATTATTTTAGGCATTTCAGTCATGTTTCTTCATGCAGATTCTGATCTCATTGAAAGCAATAACTATGTTGTATTCTTTTCTAAATGATCCAGAAAGCTTTATCACAGTGTTTTCTCTGTTAGGTATAAATAAATATTTGTTAAATTGGATTTGAGATGTGTTCAGTGTACTTTGAGTATTTGGGCAAATACTGACGCAGTTCCTCATTGTTTGAGCAGAAGAAGCCAGACACAAAAGAATGCATAATAAATTTATTGTAACATTTATATTAAGTATAGATAAAGGCACAAATAACAACAAAAGTAAATGAAGTTTGGTGACTAACTTGTGCCAGAAGAAGAATTGAAGACCCATAATTGATGAGCCACTATTCTTGGATACCTTACTCACAAGAAAAATATGAACTAATGTTTATCCTTTTAGCAGTACCCTGAGATGTGCATAGTCTTCCTTACTTTCCAAGTGACAATCTGAGAGACTGTAAGCTTAAAAGATTTACCTAGAGTAACAGAAGTAGTTAAGTAATAGATGAAATTTGAACTTAGAGCTGTATTACTCCAAAGTCTTTGTTCTCTTTACCTCATCACAAGTAAAAGGACTGAGAATTTAACTTGGTAATCTCATTCTTTATTAGTGGATGATGATGGAAAGAGGTCCCAGACTCCAGGGTAGGGATCAGCAAACTTTTCCTGTAAAAGGCCAGATAGTCAACATTTTAGGCCTTACAGATCACATGGTTTCTGTCACAGGTACTCAGCTCTGCTATGACAGCATAGCAGCAGCCATTGACATCGTGTAAATAAATGAGCATAGCCACGTCCCAGCAAAGCTTTACTTATGGACACTGGAAATTAAATTTCCTATATGTTTATGTGTCAGAAAATACTATTCTTCCTTTGATTATCTTTAACCATTTGAAAATATTAAAACCATTCTTAGTGTATGGGCCATACAGGTGGTAGGCCAGATTTGACCAGGAGTATAGTTTGCTGACCCCTGCTGTAGGCTGTTGCTGCAAAGAAAACTCTATCAAAGTCTCTCTCTATATATGTAGAATAATATATATATATTATATATATATATTCAATTTATTTTTAAAATTAATTTTAGTGGTAGAATTTAATGATTCATCATTTGCACAGAACACCCAGTACCCTTATATGAAATATCTTCCTTAATGCCCATCACCCAGTTACCCCATCCCCCTACTCCCCTCACCTCCAGCAACCCTCAGTTTGTTTCCTAGAGTTCAGCATCTCTTATGGTTTGCCTCCTTCTCAGTTTTCATCTTATTTTCCTTTCCTTCCCCTTATTCACCTATTTTGTTTCTTAAATTACACATATGAATGAAATCATATGGTATTTATCTTTCTCTGACTGATTTTGCTTAGCATAATACTCTCTAGTTCCATCTACCTCATTGCAAATGGCAAGATTTCATTCTTCTTGATAGCTGAATAATATTATATATATATATATATATATATATATATATATAATGGAATATTATACATATATGTGTGTGTGTGTGTGTGTGTGTGTGTATACACACGTACCATGTCTTCTTTATCTGTTCATCTGTTAATGGATATTTGGGCTTTTCCATAGTTTGTCTATTGTAAGCATTGCTGCTATAAACATTGGGGTGTGTGTGCCCCTTCTATTCACTATGTTTGTATCCTTTAGATAAAGCCCTAGTAGTGTAATTGCTGAGTTGTAGGGTACTCTTTTTTAAAGAAATGTATTTATTTACTCATGAGAGAGAGAGACAGAGACACAGGCAGAGGGAGAAGCGGGCTCCATGCAGGGAGCCTGACGTGGGACTCGATCCTGGGTCTCCAGGATCAGGCCCTGGGCTGAAGGCAGCGCTAAACCCCTGAGCCACCCAGGCTGCCCCTAGGGTACTCTATTTTTAACTTCTTCAGAAACCTCTATACTGTTTTTAGAGTAGCTGCACCAGACTGCATTCCCACCAAGAGTATAAGAGGGTTCCCCTTTCTCTGCATCCTCACCAACATCTGTCATTTCCTGACTTTTTAATTTTAGCCATTTTGACTAACGTGAGCTGGTATCTCACTGTGGTTTTGATTTGTATTTCCCTGATACTGAGTGATATTGAGCATTTTTTCATGTGTCTGTTGGCAATTTGTATGTCTTCTTTGGAGAAATGCCTTTTCATGTCTTCTGCCCATTTCTTGACTGGATTTTTTTGTTTGTTGGGGTATTGAGTTTGATAAGTTCTTTACAGATTTTGGATACTAGTCCTTTATCTGATAAGACATTTGCAAATATCTTCTTTTAGTCTTGTTGACTATTTCCTTTGCTGTGTAAAAGTTTTTATCTTGATGAAGTCCCAGTAGTTCATTTTTGCTTTTGTTTCTCTTGCCTTTGGAGACATCTCTAGCAAGAAGTTGCTATAGCTAAGGTCAAAGAGGTTGCTGCCTGTGTTCTCATCTAGAATTTTGATGGATTCTTGTCTCACATTTAGATCTTTCATCCATTTTGAGTCTATTTTTTGTATATGGTATAAGAAAGTAGTCCAGTTTCATTCCTCTGCATGTGGCTGTTCAATTTTCCCAACACCATTTGTTGAAGAAACTTTTTTTTTCCATTGCATATTGTTTCCTGCATTGTCAAAGATTAGTTGACCATAGGGTTGAGGGTCCATTTCTGGATTTTCTCTTCTGTTCCATTCGTCTACATGTCTATTTTTGTGCCAGTATCATACTGTGTTGATGATTGCAGCTTTGTAATATAGCTTGAAGTTCAGAATTGTGATGCCACCAGCTTTGGTTTTGTTTTTCAACACTCCTTTGGTTATTCAGGGTCTTCTCTAGTTCTCTACAAATTTTAGGATGGTTTGTTCCAGCTCTATGAAAAATGCTGGTGGTATTTTGATAGGCATTGCATTGAATGTATAGATTGCTCTGGGTAGCATAGACTTTTAACAATATTAGTTCTTCCGATCCTTGAGCAGGGAATGTTTTTCCCTTTCTGTTTGTCTTCCTCAATTTCTTTTGTAAGTGTTCTGTAGTTTTCAGAGTACAGATCCTTTATCTCTTTTGTTAGGCTTATTCCTAGGCAATTGTGAATGGGATCAATTTCTTTATTTCTCTTTCTTCTGCCTTATTGTTAGTGTATAGAAATGCAACTGATTTCTGTGCATTGATTTTATATCCTGCAAGAATCTTTATATATTTTTAGGAATTGCCTTTCTAAACAGATTTTAAAATCTTAACAGATGTTTTTCAAACCTCTCCCTATGTGGTGCACATTGCTACTTAATACAAAGAGATGAACATTTCAACAAAAGCAATTTGAAAGAAAATAACATTAAGGTTTAACTTACATGCAGTGAAATATACCCATGTAAAATGTGTTAAGTTTGATGAGTTCTGAGATATGTGTACACCCCTGTAATAACCACCCCAGTCAACACATCGCAGTCAGTGTCCCTCCAATCCCTGGTTTTAGACAATCACTGATCTATTCTCTATCACTATAAATTACATTTTCCTTTTATAGAATTTCATATAAGTAAATCTAAATATGTATTCTTTGCTTCCTTTTACTTCACATGTATTTTGAAATTTATTAATAGTTGCATATAGTTAGTAATTTGCTCTGTTTTTGCTGCTTTGTTTTCTGTTGTATGACTATACCACGGTTGGTTTATCCATTCACCTGCTGGTAAACAATTGGTTTGCTTCCAGTTTGGGGCTATTATGAATGAAGCTGCTGTTAACATCTGTGTATAAATCTTTGTGGAGATATATGTTTTTGTTTCCTTTGGGTAAATACCTACGTGTGGAATTGCTGGCTCTTATGGGATAGGTATGTTTAACTTTATAAGAAGCTGCCAAGCTGTTTTCCAGTGTGATTATACTGTTCTGAAATCCTATTGGTACAAGAGTTCCTGTTTCTCCACATCCTTACCATCACTTAGTATTGTCAGTCTTTGTACCTTTAGCCATTTTAGTGGGTGTAAAGGTGGTAGTTCATGGTCATCATAATTTCTGGTATTGATTATCTTTTCATGGATTTATTGGCCATTCACATTTTCTTTTGTGAAGTTCAATCTTATGTCCATTTTTAATAATGAATTGACTTATGGAGTCGTAAGAGTTCTTTATATTTCTGAATAGTCCTTTGTTATATACCTGCATTAAAAATATCATCTACCAGTCTATACATTGCTTCTTTATTTTTTTAACCATATATTTTAACATCATACGTTTCAATTTTAATAAAGTCAGTTTATCAGTTTTTCAGATAAACTAGTGCTTTTATCAGAAAAGCTACTGCTTTTCTTTGTCCTAAGAAACCATTGTCTATGCCTGGCTTGTGAGAGGTTTTTCCTGTTTTATTTGAGAAATCTTCTGGTTTTAACTTTTTTGGAGTTCTCTAATCCATTTTGACTTAATTTTTGTGAATTACAGATTAAGGTTCATATTTTTCCTTATGAATACCTGGTTGTTCCAGCACCATTTATTGGGAAAACTATCCTTACTCTCCTTGAATGACCTTAGTGTCTATCAGAAGTCAGTTTATTATGTATATGTGGGTCTATTTCTAAATTTTATTCTGTTCCACTGATGTATATGTCTGTTCTTGTATAACTGTTTTCTTTTGAGCCCGCACATGTTTTTTTAAAGTTTTAGTCTCAAAAGAAATCATTTTCCATTCTTCTTAATTGCAAGCTCTCTTCTTTATGTGAGTCTCAGTTCATTTATAGGAGTATTTGATGTGCCAGATAACCAAAACTAATGTAGATGTTTTTCTCTGTTATTTCTGCCAAATCAATATCCTTTTATTCACTGCTCTTAACATAGAATTCTCAGTGTGCTAGTATTTCAACAGCAACAGTAATTATATTTATGAATCCTTATGTGATACTGTATCTCAAAGCTCAAAGCTTCTGGAAGTCCAAGGGGATTACATCTGGATTTTCACACTTGTCACTTCTCATGGCAGCTTTTTTCTAAGATGTGAATTAGACTAATTATACATGTTCCTTCCTTTTGTATATCTGACTCCATTCCCTGCTTTGCCCCATATTCTGTCTCTTACCAATAACTGTAGATCCTTTGATATCAAGAAAAGATTGATTTTCAAATCTCTCAGTTATTTCTTTGACTGTTCTTTTTACTTCCTCCTGGTTAAATGGGTTGTCTTCTTTTCAGGGTTTACCTTCCTTATGTCAAAGAAGTTCAGAACTGTACTTCTGACACTTTTCATTTTACCTGAAGTTAAAATGTTTTCCAGGTAGTTCCATGTTCCAGCAGTATTTGTTATTCAGTTCCTGTAGACTTCAAAGTTATCCTTTTAAATATGTTTTCTGAGACCATCTGTCACCATTAAAGTAATAAACAAGGAAACGAATGGATTTCTGTACTGAGCTTAGGCAAGGAAGGGGTTTTGGTCATTCTTTCATGAGCATTTTTGTTTGTTTTCATTTGAGGTTTGTTTCATATCATAAAGGCAACATACACTTATCATGGTAAAATGCCCATAATCCCCACACTCAAAGATCACCATCACAAATATTTTGGTGTGCTATTTAAAAAATATATTTAAAAAAATTATTTCTCAAATTTGAGTATTACATATATTGGAAAGTCATACAATAAATGGTTTTAAATGAATGAATATTCTTTTTTTTCATTGAAATGTTTTGCTAGGCAACCTGCAGAAAGGGAGATGGTATAGAAACAGGGTGATCTTGGGCTATGGGCAGAGTGAAGGGGGAGCACCTAAGTTGCTCAGGGCCTGATCTCTGCCTAGTGCATCTTTCCCTAATATTCAGTGGATACTAAGAACATTAAAGTAATCTAACTCAGTAGGAGAAGATCAATACATGTTCACTCCTATAGCTATTTAAATATGTTTATTTCTATCTTTTTCCCCCTTTTTATTAGAAACTAACAAACATCTTATTTTTGCTTGACTTTTTTTTTTTTTAATTTTCAGGTTGTCATTTCCTAATGTTAAACTGGCTCTTTGCGTGATTGGAACAGAATGATATGGTCAGATGAGGGAGCAATCAGTAGTGGGATTAACTGGGCCAGGGTTAAAGAACACCAGCCAAAAGATTATTATTTTTTAATTGTAATTATATATTAAATATTGAATAGATGAACAATAATGACATGCACAAGGTATAAAGAATAATAAACACCAGGACACTCACCAGTCAGCTTAACAAATAGAACACTACCAGAACCCTAGTATCTGTACCTTTTAAAGCTACACATTCTAAAAGTTTCTTTTTTTTTTTTTCTTTTTTCTAAAGTTTCTTTTGGACAAAAGGTCTTCACCATTTTTATGACTGGACTCCTTGGAAATCTTAGGTCCCTTCTCAAAATAAGTTTTATTCATTTCCCACCTTCCTCCACCTACCACCTTACAAAAATAATTCAGACCAAAGAAAAGATGCCTTTATTGAAATATCAGGAGTAGACTGAATTCCTGTTGACTGATAATCCTAAATTCTTAGGAGCAAACATTTATATATTCGATTTTAATTAGTGGAGTTTCTAGTCTGGAAACTGTATTAGGGAAGCATATTTTTATAGGGAAAATAAATTCAGCCTTTGTATGTTAGGGGTTTGGAAGAACTGTACTAATTTACTACTCCTGGTGTTTATTTGCATTATATTTCCAAGCCTTCCTTCCCTGAAGAATCATCTTTCTTTACATAGTACACAAGGCTGTTACTGGCATTCAGGACATTGAGAGGATGCTAGTATGCAGGAATGTTAATTCTAGCTCAAAGAAGGAGCTGGCCAAGAGAATCAATATTGTCCAAAGCAAATATATATTTTTGTACTCTGGATATTTATTTAAATTCCAAGCAATACAGCTAGAACATCCAGAACAGGCTACAAATTTGCCTTTTCAGAAGGTACACTTACCTAAAGAATTTATGCATATCTCATAAAAAACAGATGATGTAAAAACACATTCTACCCTTGGTTTGATTTCAATGTATTTTCACAGTGAAAAGCATGCATTCCTTAAATAATCATTTAGTTTTAAAATAAAATATGTTGCATTAAGTAATATCTGATACTTACTGTGATTTTATAATTCGTTAGATACTGTGTTCCAAGGAAACACTGAAATCCTTTGTTACTTACAAAAAAATTAATAATTGAAATCTGAGTGAACTTTAAGTCATCATAATACCGTTAACAAGAAATTGCATGGGAAGGGAACTTAAAGTCCAATTAATGGAGTAAGAATTGGGAGGGAGTGGGAGAAGACATGCATATGTGAGGCAAGCAATCACTACATAGTTCATGATCACACATTTCTTACCTTTGCACTCAAGAGCTAGAACAGACTATGAAGGCATAAATTAATCTGTTTTAAAGAAGGCTAAACTAAGGATCATAGAGAAAAGTCATGTTAGGTGGTGAGTGTTAGAAACCAGTGTTCATAACCTTGCATCACGGAACTATTAGTGAATGAGGTAAACAATAAAGGTACAACCAGTGCAAAAAAAAAAAAAAGAAAAGAAACCAGTGTTCACACTTCCATTCCAATAACCTTTTTAAAAAAATTTTTTTTAAAGATTTTTATTTTAGAGAGAAAGAGAGCATTGTGGGGGGAGGGGCAGAAGGAGAGGGAGAGAGAATCCCAAGTATACTCCCTAGTAAGCACAGAGCCTGATACTGGGCACGATCCCAGGACCCTGAGATCATGACCTGAACTGAAACCAAGAGCTGGATGCTCAACCAACTGAGCCACTCAGGTGCCCCCAATAACCTTTTAATTAAGGATCATAAATTCAGCATAATAACTGATGAACAATGAGCATGACATTAATATTTATTGAGTACTGACTGTGTATAGACACTTGTTTAACTTCTTTACATATATTATTTAATTTCTGCAACCCACCTGTGATAATGGATATTTCATTGCAGAGATGAGAAAGATTTGAGGTTTATTCACTCATCAGTAGTAATTCAGTGGTAGAGCCTGTTCAGCGACACATGATTGCTTCAGGCTTATTATGGATAAGTGTTTTTGCTAAAAACCAAGAGATCAAATAGAAAAATGACATTATTTTCTCCTTTAAGAGATTTCCACATGAGATCCCTGGAACCTAGCATGTCAGATGTACATATTAGGTCAGTAGCTTTCAAATGTTTTGTTTTATTTTGTTTTGTTTTTTTAAAGATTTCTTATTTATTCATGAGAGACACAGAGAGGCAGAGGCACAGGCAGAGGTAGAAGCAGGCTGCATGCAGGGAGCCCGATGCGGGACTCGATCCCAGGACCCTGAGGTCACACCCTGAGCTGAAGGCAGACATTCAACCACTGAGCCACCTGGGTATCCCAGCTTTCAAATGTTTTTGACCACAATCTTAAGTAAGAAATATGTTCAAGGTACCTGGGTAGCTCAGTCAGATAGACATCCAACTCTTGATTTCGGCTCAGGTCACCATCTTAGGGTTGTGAGATTGATTGAGCCCCACGTTGGGCTCTGCGCTGGGCACAGAACCTGCTTAAGATTCTCTCTCTCCCTCTTCTCCCCTCCCTTCTCCATTAAAAAAAAAAAAAACTAAAGAAAGAAAAATGTTTATACTGAAACTAATGCATCCATTTATATATTTTATTTATATATAAATATATGTAATTTCATAGCTGAAACAAAAGTTGTATGAAATATCCTGTTAGCATACTAATACTTTCTATTCTAACCCTGTTGTATTCTATTTTATTGTATTTCATTTTTTAAAAGACCAATTACATTAAATTGACTTCATAGCTATTCGTGGGTCATATACTGAAAAAAGACATGTTAGATATATATTATTTTTTAGTTCTTTTATGTGTGTGTTAAAAACTAGATATTACTAGTCCTCCAAAGCAACTCTAGCTGATCCTTCTGTTATTTTACCTCTGTGTTGTACTTGGATTGCTAATTTTGCTTTCTCAATTTAAGAAATTATCTACAATCTGTTATTTATGGTATATGAGGATCTAGCCATCTTACCCCATGTTTTATTTCCCCAACTTTCATCCTCCTAGTATAGGAAGGCTCAATTTTTATTTTATGAATAAGTATTGTTTATATTCTGTGGCTATAAATATCATTTATCACAGAGCCAAGCCATGTGTTATATTTTTTTAATTTTTTAAAAATATTTTCTTTCTTTTTATCTCTCTCTGATTTTTTTCTGGAGATAGTTGCCCTATTTTTTCACTGGCATAATTTCCTATATCCTATCCTTAGTTTTTTCCCACATGATCCATCATAGCTGCCACACATCTGTACTTAGTTTTTTGCTCCCAGACTCTGTTATATCAGATAATTTGCCACTTGCCTTGATCGTAGAGACCTCATTTCTAGAGTGCTCCATCTAGGGATCCCTGGGTGGCTCAGCAGTTTAGCGCCTGCCTTTGGCCCAGGGCATGATCCCGGAGACCCGGGATCGAATCCCACGTCGGGCTCCCGGTGCATGGAGCCTGCTTCTCTCTCCTCCTGTGTCTCTGTCTCTGTCTCTGTCTCTCTCTATGTCTATCATGAATAAAGAAATAAATCTTTAAAAAAAAAAAATAGAGTGCTCCATCTACCTGCTATTTCTGGACTCTGGCTCCCCAGCTCACCTGGCACCTTCTTCCCTCACTGCTCTCTGCAGTTGGCTCTTCTATTCTCCCATCCCCATTCCTTCTCTCCCTCTGGTTCTCCCCTCATTTTCATCACACATTTTCTTTTTTTTTTTTTTTTTAACATTTATTTATTTATTTTTAAATATTTATTTATTTATTTATGATAGAGAGAGGCAGAGGCACAGGCAAAGGGAGAAGCAGGCTCCATGCCAGAACCCGACGCGGGACTTAATCCCGGGACTCCAGGATCGTGCCCTGGGCCAAAGGCAGGTGCCAAACCGCTGAGCCACCCAGGGATCCCCACACATTTTCTTTTTTAAAAAAGATTCTTATTTATTTATTTGAGACAGGGCATGAGCCTGGGAAGGGGCAGAGGCAGAGGGAGAGGAAGACTCCCTGCTGAGTAGTTCCCAGATCCCAGGACACCACTGAAATCATGACCTGAGTTGAAGGCAGATGCTTAGCCAACTGAGCCACCCAGGCACATTTTCAAGAAAGTTCTAAAGAGAGAGAACATGGGAGAAAACTTCCTGAGTGCATGCATGTCTTAAAATGCTTTAGTTTAACCTTCAATACTTGGGTGACAGATTGGCTGGGCACAGGATTATGGATTAGAAATCTCTTTCTCTTGGAATTTTGAAGGCATTGCTTCTTTGTTTCCCTGTGTGCTGTTGGGAAAGTCAGGCTCTTGTTCCTTCATATAGGACCTATGAGGTTTTTTTTAATCATTGCAAATATTTACTATGTTCTTTCTATGTGGTAGGTACTGTTAACTTTTCTGTCCCATTTCATCTATGAGACAGGGATTATTTCCACTACAGGGAAGAGACTGCAGCATGCAGAGTGTGAGTGGCTTGGAAGTAGAGAAGGCTGTGGCCTGGGCACTCTCCAATGGGAGGATGGGGGGGATCAGCCGCTGAACTGGGAGCCCTCCGAATCTGAGCATCTGATGTCCTCTCTGGAGGGTTTTCCTTCTGCCCGCTACTGTTCTTGGAGCAAAGGAGGTCTAAAGGAACCCCATCGCTAACTGTGCAGACTCCTCATTCTCAGCCAGTACTTCATAGTCCCCAGTGGTTTTAAGTCCTGAGATTCTTCCCCTTCAGTTTTCTCCAGAAGATGTCCCATTATTTCCCTAGATGGGGAAGGACAGTTGCACAAATGATCAAACAATTAGATCTTTGCTCACTCCACACAGACACTTAAATACCCCTTTTGGTTTTAGCCCCAGCGCCCCTTAGTGCTACCAAGTTCACACCTTTCAGTTTGAACTCTGCAGGGCACGCTGACATCCTCTTCTAGGGAGCCCCTAGGGAGGTAGGTTTTTTTTTTTTTTTTAAGATTTAATTTGTTCATGAGAGACACAGAGAGAGGGGCAGAGACACAGGCAGAGGGAGAAGCAGATTCCCTGCAGGGAGCTGGATGCGGTACTCGATCCCAGGACCCCGGGATCATGCCCTGAGCTAAAGGCAGACGCTCAACTGCTGAGCCCCCCAGGCACCCTGGGGAGGTATTCTAGGAGGTAGCTCGGGCAGCCCTGGTCAGTGAGTTACCACTGCCCTGTCTGCTCATGCTTTTTTTAATTATAAAATACAAATGTACAGGAAGTTATAGGAAATAAAATAGCCTTGCATTTACTATGCAGCTTTAGCAACCCTTAACAAATTATTTAAGCAACTACTTCAAAACGATCAATAAAAATGCATCATGTATATGGTAGGTGCCACTTGTGTATCACTTCCTGGTCTCATTTGATTCCCTCCCGAGCAGTTGTCTAAATTGGTATGTATCACTGCCAAGCACGTTCCTCTACCACTGCTGCGGAATGAATCTATAAATAACATATTGTATTGTTTTTCATATTTATAAGCCTTATGGGAATCATACTTTATGTAGTCTCCTACTGCTTTTCGCATTCAACTTTATGCTTTTGAGACATATGCATATGGATTCATGTAGCTCTTTTTCATTTGTTTTAGCTTCTATATAATGTTCGGTTGTGTGACCTAGGAGTTAATTTCCTCATTCCTTTGTCAATAGACTTTTGAGTTTATCTCAACTTTGGACTTTTACCACAGTGGTGCAGTGAATGTTCTTGCACATTTCTGTGAGTGTGCATGTCGGAGTTTCCCAGCAAAGCTTCTGCAAGTCTCCAAAGATACTGGTCCACCCAGTCCTTGGAGTAGCCACTCGGCACTGGGGTGGGTAAAGCCCCCAGGCCAGTTTCCTCCAGTCATGAACACAGTTTCACCCTTTTACTCATTTTGCAGAAGAAAAGGGAGGGAAAAAATCCTGGTTTTATGTGGAATTGCTGGATTGGGGAGATACACATCTTCAAATTTAACAGATTTGCTGAGGTGTTATGCAGAGTAGTTGTGCCAGTTTATACTCCTGTGGCCAATGCAGAGTTCTTTTTACCAAGGTGATGTGCTGCACTAATGTTTAATAATTTGGGCTTTTGTGTGAGACTGTAGTGAGTTGGAACTTGTCTCCGCCCATGAGCTGTATGATCTCTGTGTGATCTCTGGCAGGCTAGCTGCACTTCACATATACCTTAGTGTCCCTTTATGTCAAAAAGGTATAATAATAGTCCATAGCGTATTATAGAGGTATTTTAAGGATTAAATCAGTTCATGTGAACCACCTTGAACACTGCATGTGTTCATCACAGGCCATTTCAAAAAACAATGTTCGCTATTATGATTGCTCAAAATTTGACTTTTGCTAGTCAGATGGGTATGAAATAGAGTTTAATGTGGCTTAATTTGCATTCCTGTATTATTAGTGAGGTTGAGCATCTTCGTGTTTATTAACACTTCTGATTTCCTTTTCTATTCTATTGGGTTGTTCTTTTTCTTACCAACTGTAGGAGTTCTCTGTATATTCTCTTTAAATATTCTAAATACTAATTCTTTGTCACTTATATACAATGCAGAGATTTTTTTCCCCCCAAGCCTGGGGCATGATTTTTAACTTTATGGTGTTTGTTGAACCACAGAAATCTTTAAAATAGTTTATAAGCTAAGATTGTATGCATTTTACTTACGAAATCATTCCCTACATCAAGGTCATAAGACATTCTCTTATAAAACTTCTCAGGTATTGCTTTTTGTACTTGAGTCTTACCTAGAATGTATTTTTGGGTATGAAGTATGGATGCTGTTTTATTTCTTTCTGTATGAATAAGCACTTGTCTCCTGAGTAGGGTTCAGCACACCTTTTTCTGTAAAGTGCCAGAGAGTAAATATCCTGGGTTTTGTGGATCATATGGTCTCTGTCACAACTGCATAGTTCTGTCATTGTGGCACCACACAGGTCACTGACCCTCTCTGACTTGATTGCTCCCAATGAACATTGGCGATTATGAGTGCCTCTTTCATGAGAATGTTGTGAGGATTAAATTATAGACTAAATAGACAGGAAGTAAATAAATGGGTAGAGTAGAGTTCCAATAAAATTTTATTTATAAAAACAGGCAGCAGGTTGAATTCGGTCCATGGGCTGTAGTTTGCCAATGCCTGTTCTAGACGAATCTAATCCATTCAATGTAGATATTAAACAAGCAATTAGTAAATTGTATATATATCATATATGTACGATAGATATATATTACATAAATTTATGTATATAAATGTATATTAACTATATCCTATGTAAATATATAACAATACACATATATTATAGATTTATTTCTATTTCTTGCCAATCCCATAGAAATTAGCTACCTTATTCTCTTCAAAACTATCATTTCCTCCTGTACACATTACTCACTCACCAGCACATTTCCTTATTGAACCTCCATACATTCCAGTAATACAGAGTTTACTGCATAATTTGTTCTATTTATAGGCAACCCCAATTTTTTTTTTGAAAATAGTTGTCTTTTGGTAACTTTTCTCCTGTAGCCTACAACTACCCTCTGAAGCTGTGTATTACAAACTCATGTCACCTGATGCCATGATCTTAAGTTTCCATCTCCTGCCCTCCCTGCCGGTGACAAACAGCTCTTGTTCTCACTGGATACTCTTTGTGTCCCACTGATTCTCATGGATTCAGTCAGATAGCAGGTGTCTGCTTTGTGAGCTGGTCATTTTGCTAGATACAGAAGATACAGGGGTGGACGAGTTCCTGTGGAAATAAGGCATCCAGAACAGAAGACGTGGCCTGGCCCATTCAGGCCCCAGTGCATGACTCTCTTTCTTGTTCTGAACCTTATGTTTTTATTGATGTAACCTGAGTTCATGCAGCTTTCTTACCTTTCTCTTCATGCCCCCAGACTGAGGTTCTTATTAATTATCTCAAAGCCAGTATGGCAGATACTAGGCCCTTTTGGGTTTTCTTCAACCCAAAGAAGTAAGAAGTTTGCCCAGAGTCATACAGCTGATAAATGGAAATCAAATCAATACTCTGTCATTTCCAAGTCTAGATTATTTCTAATACTCCATGCTTCCTCCATACATTGTCCTGATGGAACTTTCTGTGATTCCAAAACAATCTTTGCCAGGGAAATACTGTTGTGCTCAAAATTGCGTATCTGAGAAACCACTAAAGAGCCGACACCGATTCAAGTACATGAGGGTTTATTAACAAGCTTGAGCTTGGGTCCAAGTATATCTGACACAGGGGAGCAGGGACTTGGACCCCAAGGTTAAGAGGCGTAGCAATTTTATAGGGGCCAGTGGCCAATGAGATTGTAACACACACAGAAAGTTGCATAGTCATGTCGGTCCACACATAGGTTGGCCAATTGAATTACAATTTACCCTATAGTGACCGTTTGAACTAGCCTATCACTGGTCAGAATTGGCGCGCAGGTGTGGCGGGCAAAAGGCAGGGTTTACATTCTTTGGCGGTTAGGGGTTCCGCATTCCTATATGAGCCGCATTCCTATGTGAGCTGGTTTCTGGTAGGGTGTGCTCAGCAGCTTGATTAGGGTGGGGGAGCACCTTAAGCAGTAAGCAGGTCTTGTGGGGGTTATACATGAGATGGCAGGTGTAGCACAAAATGGAGTTAGTCGTGCTCTGCTTGTCCAGGGGTAGGGAATTTTTGTTAAATTTCTTGGGTCCTACAATACTAAAGAAGAAACAACCTCATGCAAAAGAAAATGGGGCTTAAAACACAGCCTCTCTCTGACAGATGTCCAGAGACATCTAAAGTTGACTCCTTTGGAATGGGTACATGTGTGTCTCTCTGTTTTGACAAGCCAATCTCCTCCCTGGTAAAGGTGTCAGAGCTAAACCACAGCACACAGTTTAGGACTCAAGGGAGATACCTCACCTCCATAGCCAACATGTCAGAACAGCAGAAGGTAACAGACCATTGGCATATACTCCTCCTGCACTTATCAAGTATTCCCACTGTCTAGAAGGCCACAAATTGTCATAGCAATGAAGCTCTTAAAATCTACTAGTAGCAGACATCTGATGAAAGCTTATTGTGTGCCCCCAACTGATCATTTAGTCTATTATTTTGTCTTCACAACATTCTCATGAAGGTAGGTGCCATTATTATCTCACATGTTCACTTGGAGAAATAGAATCTGAGAGGTTAAGTGATTTGCCTGCAGTCGGCTAGTAGGTGATGGAGAAGTGCTCACAGCCATGCCACTATTCTTGCCAAGTTGTCCAAAACCAGGGAACATTGACCTCTCTAACCCCAAATCCCTTTTTATTTATTTTTTATAAGGATTTTATTTATTTATTCCAAATCCCTTTTTAATACTGAAGGAGTTTGAGAGTTAGGGGATCCTCCTGCTCTTAATATCCAAAGAAAAAAAATGTTTATCTGATCCCCAAATTCAAAGCATTATGATGGTCTTCATATTCCTGGTAGCCTAGAAAATACTTACATATATCACCTCAGTATTTGAATTGCCCTTTAAAATACTTCAACTCTGTGTCTGTATCTGTACATCTATCTATGGAGACAGGTCATTCCTCATTCCACCTCCCTTCTGGCTATTGTTCTTAGCATAGACTGAAATTTCCCTTGGCAACCCACCCATAGCCTTATAAGTAGTAAGTGAACAGTTGGTTCCCTTTCATTTCACTTGATGTACCTGCAATAGGAGAATTTATTCCTTATTTTAATTTTTATTTCCATCTTTATATGTCTTCCTTCTTCACAGGTTTATCATACAGAAAGAAGTTGAAACAAACAATGGTACAATACTGTTAAATATAAGGCTTATTGGGATTTGGGGGAAGCTTGAAGAAAATGAGAAGGTATATGTGAAAAGTTGAAGAAATATGTTATTAATTGTGGAGATACATGGTTTTTTTTCCTTGTGAAAAGAAAAGGCTCCTGGCAGTTATTTCTTTTTTCCAAGTGTGGTTCTTGACCTGGACACATGCTCTTCCTTTCAGAAGGCAATGGTGTAGACTTATGGCCTAGTGCGTCTTATGTTTACTGGGCCAAGAATGTCCAAACAACAGGAGTAATCTCTGGTGTTTTCTAGGTATTTACCTTGCTGTGGATTGCTGACTGGATGGTCCATCACTTCTGGAGAAAAGGAAAGGACCCAGATAGCTTCTCTATCCCCTATCTAACAGCATTGGGTGACCTGCTTGGGACAGCTTTGTTAGCCTTAAGTTTTCATTTTCTTTGGCTTATTGGAGATCGAGATGGAGACGTTGGAGACTAATAAATCCTACAAACTGTTCTCAAGTTCCAAGGAGGAAAACACAAGACAACTACTTATGACTCTTTCAAAAATCTTAAATCAGTAGTTTAACTTCTACCAGGGTAATCTTCAGTTGGCCCTGATTCAATTAAATGGCCTTAACATTTTTTTAAGGAATTTGTGTTAAAACCAGAATGAACAATATTTGTGTTGCTTTTCATAGAATAAATGGTAATTTGACATAGATGTAGACACAAGCTTAAGCTCTGAAATTAATTAAATAGGAAAGAATACAGGATGTTTACAGTGAATAATTTAAAAACCACTGATGTAGCAGAGATGTGCTTTATTATTGTTTAACTTATAAAGCCAGGTTTGAGGAAACAGAGTTTTAGCCTGTCTTGTCTCATAGATGTGTTGTGCTGCAAATCCTACTATAAAATGAAAGGGACCCAAACCAAGCCTTTAATAGTTTTAACTATTAGTTTTTAACTAATAGTTTTAACATAGCAGGCATGTGTGTCAAGTTTTTTAACTTTATTTTTTGCCTAACAAAGCTAAACTCCATTCCCGAACACTCTTCCTCTGTGGCTCTGAAGGAAGCCCCAACACAATGCCCAGCCTCCTCTCTTGGCCTAGGCCAGGTTGGTCCCTCCTGCCCAAGCCCAGAAGTTACAGCACCTCTCAGGGGCAGGGGAGAGGCGGAGTGGGGAAGGGGGCTTCCTCATGTTTTCTTTCAAACGAAAAACACAATCTTATTTTTCTTTACAAAAGCAAAAAAAGGAAACCAAAAAAGATACCAACCTTTGAACTATTAAAAAAAAAAAAAAAATCATGGCTGGCACCCCTCTCTGCTAGCTGAGGGTAAGTGATCAGTTACTAGCTCCCAGCCTGACCAAATATGTTATGCTGAGCATGAGATAAACTCACTTTCCTCTGTGCCAATGCTAATTTAATTTTAGTTCTGTAAGATCTTGGCAGGCTACCCTTTAAATACAGAATGACCTCAAGAGATCTTTAAAGAAAGCAGTGGGTCATTTTGATCATTGATTTGGTGAAAGAATTTTGATCTAAGAAGACTGAATACTTAAAACCAGAAGATAAGCTGAGCTGCATTTGTAGGGACAAGGTGTGAGAAATTGTGTGCGTGTGTGTGTGTGTGTGTGTGTGAGAGAGAGAGAGAGAGAGAGAGACAAAGAAGCAGCAAAGAGAAATGTTTGAAGGAGAGCTGAATCTTGGATCATTGATAGCAAAGATCATAGTGCTATTGAAATTTTAGCATTATGTAATTATCCTTAAACACATTTTATTGATATGCTTTTGTCATTTGGTCCACAAATTTTGCTACTCTCCATGATTTACTATTTATTACCTATATTATAATGATTAGATTTTCTTATTAAAAAACTACCATTTAATATAACCATGGTTTTCTTCTAAGATTTTGAATAAGTAAGTGATTCATTTGCTCTTCTAAAGAAGTATGTTGCATCTTTTAGGCTTACTGTTTTAAAAGAGAGGTAGGTGGGTTATTTCAATTATTGACCATGCCTGTCCATACCACCTATCTGCACAGGCTTATTTCTACATGGGACTCTATCACATAAGTGATATGCTATGTTTCCTATATATTTTTCTAAAACTCTGACCTATATTCTAAAATTTGACCAACACTTTACTTATTCAATAGTAAGCATTTTTATATCACGTACAGTTCATTTAAAAAATACAGTAGAACCTCTCAAGATCATCAGATACCTAATAGTTGAACTGGTAAAGGGAAAATATTCATTAACATTGATTTTTATGGTTTAAGTTGTGAGTTTTAGTGTTAACATTATGTAAATAGTACATTGTTATAAACATGTTGGAGGAAGTATTCCTATTACACTCTTTAAAGTGAGACTGTGGTGTAGAGTTATATATTTTTGCTTATTTTGAAACTTTAATTATTCCACTCTTCTGCCTTGTAATGAATCTTCCAAGGTAGAGAACTGAACTAATTATAGACTTTCTCCTTTGGAGAGTTATAATGTCAAATAGTGAACATTCTCTTAAAGAACAATTAAGTCAATGAATATTTAGTTGCAAAGATTTTTTAATTTAAAAAATCCATAAAGAATCTCTTTGATTTTATCGTAAAGCATTTGTAAATTACTTACTTACATTTGGGCTGTATGATTCATAAGCATTTCTATTTGCCGATAGATTTTTATCTGGATTTTTTTAAAGATTTTATTTATTTTCATGAGAGACACAGAGAGAGAGGCAGAGACATAGGCAGAGGGAGAAGCAGGCTCCACGCGAGGAGCCCATTATGGGACTCGATCCTGAATCCCAGGATCGTGCCCTGACCAAAGGCAGACGCTCAACCGGTAAGCCACCCAGGCGTCCCTTATGTGGATTTATAACATAAAAAAGTACCCAGCAAATTACATTTTTAAAGCATTTACCATCATCTTTAGTGTATTACATATTCTGAAACACACTCAAATACACACCATCACATAGTACAACAGTACCTGTGAAATAAATCAGGTAGATATTCTTATCTGTATTTTTCAGTGTAAGAAACTGAAAAGCAGAGAAGTTACACTTTTAACATTGCCTGGGTGCAAAGTGCCCAAATCGTAACTAAAATCTGGGTCTCTGGTCTCCTGAGCCAGTTACTCTTTTTATGACCCCCGAGTGTATCAAGAGTACCTAACTAATGAACTGACAGGAAATAGGCTAGAGCATCAGAATTTTCTAAAGTAAAAGAATAGAATAATACTACATCTTTTAGGTCAGACAGGGAAGCCTCCACCATCTATCTCAATGGTAAGTGTAGCCAATTCTAAATTATTCATGTGCTTAAGACCAAGGAAAACAGATAAATGAAGACTTCAGAATAAAGAATAATGCCTGATTTCACTGAACATTTAGCGTCCACCACCTTCCCAGATTTAACATCATCTGTAGATGCTAATAAGTAACTAGCATAGCTGATTCGAGTTCTTTCTCCTTTCTGTTTTGGTACCCGATCTTGGTTACAGCAACAAAATGTCTAAAAGGCATGTCATAGGGAAAAATAAAGACATGGAAAAATCAGTTACTAATTAGCTCAATTTGCTTATAAAAGGGAAGTAGATTCCTTAAACTTTTTTTACTGGTTTTTTGAAAGCCCTTACATAAGTATGCAGCTAATAAGATGATTTATTTACCCACGAAATAATTTATTATCAGTCATATATAATGTAAATTGACAGTATTTATTTTTATACACTATATAAATTCCTCTCCAAACTTCTTCCTTTCACTAATTTATCAGACACTTTATTTATATAGAGATCATCTTTTTAAAAACATATTTTTATTCTTGCTCACTAATCATTTTTTTTCCTTTAAAATATAAAGTTTAGAAGTTAATAAAATGGAAACTTATGGTAATGTCTCTTCTGGGAGACATCAAAAGTTCCACATCATACACTATCGGTGATATAGCCAAATGAAGTACATTTTATGAAGTCTTTCCGTAATTGGGCTTCCTTGCCTTATAATGTATCTGTGGTATAGTATACCCATTTATGATGGGCATCTGCTATCTTTGAATTGTTGTAAAGTCAAATAAGAATAAAATGTAAGAAATATGACCCAGCCTTGTTGTACTTCTTGGTAAACCAGGTAAACATCAAGCCCATGTGGAACTCACCTAGAAGAGACTGAAGTGACCTGTATATTTGTTGGATTGATGAGTGTGATAAACGAGGCTCTGACCACACCGTGACCTCCAAACCATTGCTTTACCACTTTATCACTGTTGAGCACTCTTCTCATTTTCCACTTAGATTCCTAGGTCCATCTGTCCACACATCCTCTCGCCTCCTCCATACTCACTGGTGGGCTCTGGGTAAGCCCAGCCCTCTGCCTCTGCTTCGCCTGCACTTGAGCAGCTAACTATGGTTCAAGAAGGACACATGACTGCTTGGACAGACCTTTGGCATCAAGTTAGCCCCCCAGTACCCAGCAGCTGCTATATTTTTCTAATCACTTCACTCTCTGGAGATCAGGCTTTTGTCTCTAATTCTGTACTGAAGGTATACCTGTCAAGGTTGCCAAGAGCCTCCCTGTTGCCAAATCCAGTGAGCAGTTGTAAGAATTCTTTTTTTTTTTTTTTAATTAAAGATTTTTTATTTATTCATTCATGAGAGACAGACAGAGAGAGAGAGAGAGAGGCAGAGACACAGGCAGAGGGAGAAGCAGGCTCCATGCAGGGAGCGCGACGTGGGACTCGATCCCGGGTCTCCAGGATCACGACCTGGGCCGAAGGGCGCTAAACTGCTGAGCCACCCAGGCTGCCCAAGAATTCTCATTTTATTCACTCTCTAAAAGTATTTGAAGGTCTCCTTCTTCCTTGAAATGCTTTCTTCACTTAGCTTCCAGAAAACTCTGCCTTTTGCTTTCCTTTTCTACATCCCTGAAAGCCCCTTTCTTTTTGCTGGATCAAGCTCCTCAATCTCCACATTTTGGGATGGCCCACAGTTCAGTTTTGATGACCTCTTCTTTAGATGGACACACCCACCTCATTGTTTCAGATGCCATCTATTTGATTATTCCCAAAGGTATCCCTCCAGCCCAAGGCTCTCACCTGACTCCAGACCCATATGTCCACATGGCTGCTGGACAGCTCCACTCCAGCCACTGTGAGGTATCTCAAACATTTGAACAACACTGCCAACCACTTAACCCAACTGACACATGTAGACCACTATATCAAACAACCACAGAATACATGTGAAGGGTTAATCTCCTTAATATGTAAAGAACATCTATAAGCCAGGAAGAAAGAGACCAACACCCAATAGTAAAATAGCGAAAGATAATTCATAAAAAACACCCAGATAGATGCTCAGTACCAAACTAAAAGGAATGCTAATTAAAATCACACTGAGGGGGGCCTGGGTGGCTCAGTTGGTTGAGCCACTAACTCTTGATTTCTGCTCAGGTCATGGTCTCAGGGTCGTGGGATGGAGTTCTGCATCGGGTTCCATGTTCAGTGGGGAGTCTACTTGAGGATTCTCTCCCTCTCTCTCTGTCCCTCCTCCTGCTCTTTTTCTCTCTAAAGTATTTGATCTTTTAAAAAAAATTACACTGAGATGCCATTTCTTACCTATCAAATTGACAAAAATTCAAGATCTAATAAAACATTCTCTTGGCAAGGTTATAGGGGAACATTTACCATGATAAATTGATAACAGCTCCATAGAGGGGAATCTGGCCCATATCTACCTAAATTCTAGGCACACTTATCATTTGATCCAGTAGTCCCACTATTACTACCATCATTAGACCCAGGCAAGTGAAGCCCCTGCCCTGGGCCCTCTGCCACATGCAGTGTTTCAGAAACTGGCCAGGAGGCCACATCTAAGTCACTGCCTATTTTTATAAATAAAGTTTTATTAGAATGCAGCCATGCCCAGTTGTTTACATACTGTGTCTGGCTGCTTTCCCTCTCCAGCAGTAGAACTGAGTAGCTATAAAAGAGACCAGATAGCCTGCAAAAGCCTATTTACTCTTTGACCTTTTTTACACAAAATAATTGACCTACCCTGCTTTAGAGTGAATTCCTCAAGTTTTATTTCTGTCTCAGGTACCTGGGACTACCCAGGATCATCCATGTCATCTGGGCGGTGTGCTTCAATCTGATCTAGCCTACACAGACCCTAGTTGCCAGAAGCACCTCACAGCTTTCTAAATCACTGCCCAATGCCTGGGACCAGCCGGGGATGAGAATGGACCCCCATTTCTGTTTTTTCTATTCAGGAAGAGCTCCTTGTATGGGTCAACTAGATGCCCCCAGGAAGTCAGAATCTGCCTATAGGGTAGTCCCCAAGGCTCTAGGACTGGCCCCAGCTCCAAGAAGGCAACATGGGGGGGAGGGGGTGGTCAATCACTCTCACTGGCCAGAACGACAATGGGCTGCAGGAATGATGCTGACATTGATTTGGAGCAACTCTGACATCAGACACAGGACAAGTTCAGAACCTAGACCACCGACAATCGACTCACAGCCAACCCTTGGACTTGAGCCTCAGCATTCCCTCTTTTGTCAGCATTCTGGCTATGGCATCACCTCTGGTCTAAGCCCTGAAGTGTGACAGGGTAATGGCAGGCATCCTTCACCCTGTGTCCTCACCACTTGCACCCAGGAAAGTCTCCTCAACCTCTTGCAGGTTCTGTGCCACTTGCCAAGCAGTCCTCTGGAGGTGACTGCTCCTTTTTCCTCTGATTTTTTTCAAGACCACTGCCCCACAACGTACCCTTTCAACTGATGTCCTGTCTTAGCTCCAGTTGATTTGATGATGCCATACTCTCCCAGGTCAATCTTAAATTGTAATGGATAAGGAAGAGCCATTCATCATGTGGATGGTACCATTCTTCTCAACCTGCTTCCAGACCCTCCCCCCGCCTCCCCACCGGTGACAGCGTGGGGGAGGCAGGATGACACTTGTTAATGATGGTAAGGCAAACCTTATTCAGGGCCATCGTGATAGGTACAGGGACCACTGTACCTGCAATGTATCTGCAATGTATCTGCAATGAGATGTTGCAGTGGGGGAGAGAGGTGGGGCTCCATGCTGAGTACAGCATGGGCAAGTGGTATCTGTAGCTAAGGAGCAGGGTGGAGGTCAGTGAATGGAAAAACACTGAGAGGAAACATCACGGGTGAGGGGGATTCTGCTTCAGTGGACCTAACACGACTCTTGCTGAAGGCAGGCCAAGGTGATCAGACATCACCAGGGGGTGGGTGGAGGATGAGGGGCCCCACCAGATAGTGAGGTTTGATCAGACCTCAAAGGTGGGGAGTTCTGGTTAAACTGATTTAGCAGGGTTCTTGCTGAAACCAGACTTTATAAGGAAGTTAACAGATGGGCCTAGGAGAAGTTTCAGGAGCCTTACTAGAGTTCGAATCTTTGGGTGCTGTAAACAGCATCAAATAAATGGTATCAGGGGACTGCAGAGGCCACAAAAGCTGTATAGGTGCACCTCAGAACCCTACAGGCTCAGTTCAGGACCACAGCAATAAAGCAGATATTGCAATAAAGCGAGTCAAATGAGTTTTTTAAAAATCTCCTAGTGGGATCCCTGTGTGGCTTAGCGGTTTAGTGCCTGCCTTCAGCCCAGGGTGTGATCCTGGGGTCCCAGTATCGAGTCCCATATTGGGCTCCCTGCATGGAGCCTGCTTCTCCCGCTGGCCTGTGTCTCTGCCTCTCTCTCTCTCTCTCTCTCTTTCATGAATAAATAAATAAATACAAATCTTTTAAAAATAAAAATAAATAAAAAATAAATAAAAATCTCCTAGTCAGCATTCTGACTATGGCATCACCTCTGGTCTAGAGCCCTGAAGTGTGAAATCTATGGAAGTTATGTTTATACTATATTCTATTAAGTCTGCAATAGCATTATGTCCTAAAAAGGAACAATATATAGGGGCACCTGGGTGGCTCAGTCAGTTAAGTGGACAACTCTTGGTTTCAGCTCTGGTCATGATCTCACGGGTCATGAGATCAAGCCCTGCATTGGGCTCCATGCTGGGCATGGGATCTGCTTGTCCCTCTCCCTCTACTCCTCCCCCTACTCTTTTGCTCTCTCAAATAAAGAGATAAATCCTTTAAAAAAAAAGAACCACAATGTATATACCTTAATTTAAAAATACTTTATATTGCCAAAAAAGATAACCAACGTCTGAGCTTTAAGCAAACTTTAATCTTTTTTTTGCTGGTGGAGGATCGTGCCTCGACATTGATGGCTACTGACTGAGCAGGATGCTGGCAGCTGAAGGTGGGGGTGGCTGTGGTGATTTCTTAAAATAAGACAATGATGTTTGTCATACTGATTTACCCTTCCATTCACAAATGACTTCTCTGTAGCATGTGATGCTCTTTGACAGCATTTTACCCACAGTAGGACTTCTTTCAAAATTGGAGTCAATCCTCTCAAACTTGCCTCTGCTTCATCAACTAAGTTTCTGTAATTTTCCCAATCCTTTGTTGTCATTTCAATGGTCTACAACATCTTCACCAGGAGTACATTGCATCTCAAGCAACCACTTTCTTTGCTTGTCCACAAGAAGCAAGTCCTCATCCATCTATTAAAAGCAAGTCCCATGAGATTGAAGCAATTGAGATATGATAATTGAAAAGTTTGAAATGTGACACAAAGGCAGGAAGTGAGTGAATGCTGTGGGAAAAATGGTGCCAGTAGACTTACTCAATGCAGGGTTACCACAGACCTTCAATTTGTAGAAAGCACAATATCTGGGAGGCACAAAAAAATGAAGTGCACACTAAAGGTATGCCTGTAAATGGATTCAGTCTATATTCAGTCTTGTATTCCAGGAACGACTCTGAGCCCAGGGTTGGGCAGATAGTAAAGTCCCACCTGGGTTGAACCTGCTTCATTGTGATGGTTAAACTAAAGACTTTAAAGGTGATTTAAAAAAATAAAATAAAATAAAAATAAAGGTGATTTCCTTTTTAATTCCCAAAGGTAGTAGTCAAGTAGCTTTGGTATGAAGGTCTCCTTCAACTTAGTTCTACTCTTCTTGATGAACCAACCAATTGTTGATTCTCATATTAGCTTAGAGCATTACCATCATCATACACATAGCATGAATGTGTGTGTGCACACAAGTGTGTGCCTGTGTGCATGTGTGTGCAGTTCTGGATATGATGCTATGATTTGATTTCAGGGGTCGACAACATCACCGGGAGCACCAGGAGCACCAGGAGCTATAAGAAGCTATAAGAAGGTGGCTTATACCTACTACTGCCTAGGATTTGTTAAGTAGTTCCTCTAGAAAGGACATCATTTGAATAGGAGACTTTGTTACTGTCGCTATGAATATTCATTATACATTCATTGCAAAGTGGTTTTAAAAAATTATGACTTGTGTTTTGATTCTCTAGTGCCTTAATGGTTTCTGCTAATAGCATGTCAGAAGTTGAATATAACAAAACGTGAGATGCCTCATTATAGAGTGAGTAGCTCATGATAGATGCTAATTGGGTTTGGCATAATCTTGTGATTTCATATGGCTTAATATTAAAGAGACAGGTTTCTAGGCCCCAATGAAAGCTGATCTAGACCATAAGTGGAGTTAACAAGTTTTTATTAAGTGCCAGATTGAAGCCACTCCTGCTCTCAGCCCTGAAGAGAATCCAAAGGATGAAATGAGGCTTTTGTGGTTCATGGCAAATGATCCGTGAGAGGAAGAGGATCCACACTTGAGAAAACTAATAACAGTTTTTGATAAGAGTAAAAACTGCAAACTAACTTTCCAACAATAGAGAAATGGTTAAAAAAAATATGGTACGCAATTTGCAAAATGTATGTAAAATATATAATCATTGTGTACAATCATATTTTCCAAAAACATTTAATGACAACGGGGGAATTCTCACAACATAAGTGCAAAAAATCAAGACATATGCAGGTTGATCTTATTTACTGTGGACTGGCTTCCACCACCCCTCACCCGGGGACTGGGGAGAAACAAAGCCACTGGGGTTTTATCAATATTCCTGCTAACTTAACACAAGGAAATGAAAGACCCCCGCGCGGGGAGAAGTCAATACCTCAGGGAGGAAAGGGTTCTCACAAAGGTCAGGTCTGTAATTTCAGATGTTATTTTTAGGAAAACAAGTCAGAAGTGAACTGTATCCAACCCCCTCCCCAGGGGCCCCATGTCAGCACCCCATCCCCTGAACCCGGAGCTCACTGCTGCCCCCACTGGGGTCGGCAGAAACTGCGAGAAGAGCTGCCCCCCTCCTCCGTGTCCCCAGAAGGCAGCTGTGTGGTTTGCAGGAGCCACAGGACCCGTGACGGGTACCGACCCAGCGTGGAGCGCCAGTGTGCTCAAGGGCAAGGACAAGTGGAAAACCGAGGCGAGAGGGAGAAAGGGGCAGGATTCGGTGAGTGAAGTCCGCCTGTCGCCCATGGCCGGGACTCACATGCCCCAGTGCCACGGGTCCTGCAACTGGGCTGCTGTCGTGGGCCTTGCTGTCGTGGGCCGCGCTGTGGTGGGACGCGGTGTCGTGGGCCATGCTATCGTGGACTGTGCTGTGGTGGGCTGCGGTGTCCTAGGCTGTGCTGTGGTGGGCCGTGGTGTCGTGGGCTGTGATGTGGGCCATGCTGTCCGGGCTGCGATGTCGTGGGTCTGATGTCATGGGCTGGGCCCTCCTTCCCGACCTAGTGCAGGAGGCCAGAGCGTGCAGCACACAGGAAGGCAGCCACGCCAGGTTACCAGCCTCTCCAGCGGCCTGATTGAGAATTACTTTGTAGCCACCCCTGAATTGTCCCTTAAGTGGCCTCTAATCTTCTCTGGGGCAGGGGACCTGCTCAGGGAAGGGCTCGGTGCACAGCCTAGCCCCCCGTCCTAACCTGAGCAAACCGCAGCAGCCCTCTCCCTGTACAGGTAGCATCCAGGGAAGGCCCCAACTTGCTGGGATGCAGGAAGGGACCGAAGTGAGCAGGAGCCACCACGGGACCTGCAGCGCCTTTGAACTGGGGGATAGGGCACAGGGTGGCGGTGGGGAAGAGGGATGAGAAATATATGTGTGATCTGTAACTGTACATTTTTAAGAAATTGGAAGTAAACACCAAAATAACATCAGTTATCTTCTGGTGAGATTTTAGATGATTTTCTTTTCTATTTGTGCTTCTCTGCATTTCTAAAATCTTCTGCATCAAACATGTATTGTTCTTTTTGTTGTTGTTTAAAGCTATATGTCCTACCAAAAAAGCAAACTTGGCCTTCCACAGTATGTTCTAAATGGGGTTTTCAAGTGAAATTTGCTGGTGTAGTGTTTACTTGGCTCTAGCAGTTATGACAGAGTGTCTCTGTGCGGGCGGTGTCTCATCACCCAGGCTACCAGCTGTCACTATCATCAGTGCTCACATTATGCTGATTGTCATCATCACAGGATAGCAACTTAAGGATTTTTCTGTATTCTTTTAAGGTGAGCAACTGATATGGCCAGGAACACACAGGACAGGAGCTCTTCACTTTCTTGACCTTCAAAACCTCTATCAGAGGGATGCCTGGTGGGCTTAGTGGTTGAGCGTCTGCCTTGGGCTCAGGGAGTGATCCCAGGGTCCTGGGATTGAGTCCTGCATCAGGCTCCCCGTTCTCCCTCTGCTTATGTCTCTGCCTCTCTCTGTGTCGCTCATGAATAAATAAATAAAATCTTAAAAATAAAAAACCCTCTGTCAGACATATATTGGGCAAAATCTATTCTCATTTTATGAGTGTTACGTACTGTGATAACTCCTTAAGCCCTAGTGCAACAAAATACATTAAACACAACTTTAGTTCCTAGGTTGCATCCTGCTCTTGATTAGATTATTGGAGTGTGCAGCCTTTGACCCAGTCGATCAATCTCACCTCTATGGGAATGCACCATCAGAAGTAACATGGTCCCTCAAGCCTATTAACAACAAGTACCCACAAAAGTAAAGGGTTAAAAGTATGGCCATTTGGAGCCCATTTAGTTGGGCAAATGGAAATGACTTTAGCTGGAAGAGATCTTGGCCTCTGAAGCTACAAGCTCAAATCACAAATGTTCTCCTTTGGTCACCTTTGTGAAGGAGAATCGCAGGTAGAGTTCATTTTGAGTTTTAATTCAAAGATATTATGAAGCATTTCACATGAGGAAGAAATTTAGTCTTCTTGGTCATTTATCCAGAAGGCTGAATAATTTCAGGGCAGAGGAAAATGTGGTCAGGGGCCTCCGAGTAATCAGCACGTTAACCATCCTGCAGAAATGTAAAACTCTTCTGTGTGGGTTAATAGGTACAATTAACACCAAAATTAGATACCATATGTAAGTAATTGAGGTTATTTAATACAACTGTTGACTCAATACGTCTCTGGACTGTGGAGCAGGTAGTCTCGGAATTTATTAGAGTGTAATTAGTGAGACTTTATTGGATTCCACCGTCGGCTCCAGAGCAGATTTGTATGGCGCACAGCTCGGTAGGTGGTTGTCTGAGAAAGCCTGCGTGGCCGTCGTTTCCACATTCGGTTTGAAGTGGGTACGGATGTATTTTCAGATGCAGATTCCGTTCATCAAACGGAATGATGATCAATCAATTGGTGGTCATCAATCATCTGACCTTAATCTCATCCTACCCCCTCTGCCCAACCCCCTCCACCTCTCTCCCGTCCTTAGGGGCTCCCCTTATCACTACCCCCTGTGAGCTTTTCTGCCCAATCCTCAAGCTCCTTCCTCCTTCTCCTGTCACGCTTCGCTTCGACAGTGGTGTTTGCTGGCGTCGGGGCTGGCCTCGTGGTTCCCACCTTCTCAGCTGAGCTCACTTCTGTTCCTCCTCCACGGCTGACTCCCATCTATCCCTGGACAAAAAAAAAAAAAAAAAAAAAAAGGAAAAAGAAATCATTTATCGAGCTAAGGGGAGCCTGAGGGAGGTGAGCCCATGGTAGACAGGAGAAGGAGGAATATTTGACTCTAGGAGGAGGGCAGTTGCTGTAAAAAGCTTTCCTGAAATCTAATCAGATTGAACTTTCGAGCAAAGGTTTTCAATGCTAGCCACCATCAGAATCACCTGGGAAGCTTGTATAAACCACTGCCAGCTGGTTCCCCACCCAGAGATTCTGACTGAACTGCGTGGAGGTGGGGCCCAGGGATCCCAACATTTTCACAGCATCCAGGGGATTCTATTTAAAAAAAAAAAGATTGTATTTATTTATTTGAGGGAGACAGAGCACAAGCAGGGGGAAGAGCAAAGGGAGAGGAAGAAGCCGGCTCCCCACTGAGCAGGGAGCCACAGGTGGGCCTCCATGCCAGGACCCCGAGAGCATGGCCTGAGCCGAAGGCAGACGCTTAACCAACTGAGCCACCCAGGTGCCCCAACATCCAGGGGATTCTAAAAGGACACCCAGGTTAAGAACTCCTCAAGAGCAGACTTTTTCATACTTTGATGTGCAGGTAAATCACCAGAGTGGGGTGTCAGGGGAGTTCCATTGCAGTGAAGATTTTGGTTCATTAGGTTTGGGGTGAAGCCTGACATTTTACATTCCTAAAAAGTTCCCAGGGGCTGCTGCTGCTGCTGGTCCCTGGATGACACTGTGAGAAAACGTTCTGCATACCCAGAGAGGCTGAGATAAAGCCCAGGGGCTGACAGACTAGGTCTGTGCAGAAGAGGATGACAGGGAGGATGGTAAGGACGGTTGGCACGCAGGCTAAATCGAATTCAGGTTTCCCCAGATCTCACCAGCCCCTGAGTACAAGTGACATCTCCTGTTGACAATGTGTTCACAGCTCACACTCAAAGGGCTCCTGCTCACCCCTCAGTTTGCGATCAGAGCCTCCAGCTCCCTCCTTAAGGCTCACTCAGTGATTTCTAGGTTTCCCTGGGGGGTAGGGGGGGTCTCTCCACCTCAACCACAGCCTGTCGGGATCTCCTGGTTCTTGCTCCAAGCTCGGGACTCCTCCTGGGGAGGGCTGCTGCTGCTGCTGTAGATGCCAGGCCCTGCCGGGGACCTCGCCGGGGCCCCAGGGAAGGCGCGGTCTCCCGGCGCCGGCTAGCAGGGAGCAGGCAGCGTCTACACTGGTCGCATGAGATTGCTGCGCAGGTGCCTCAGGCTTAGCTCGCTTCCCCGGGCATCTGCCCACATCTCTTCTGAAATGGCATCAAGATCCTCCCTGCAGCTCCTCTCCAGGCCTAATCCACGGGCTGGCAAAGACACAGATATCACCTCTGTCTTGGCAAAGAGGAAGAATGTAAATTGGCTCCAACAGAAAAATCTGTCTTGTGGAATTGAGCTCCTTGCCCGAAGAAGCGTTGACATCGTCGCAGGATGGCCACGCTCCTGGATGTGGTGGGCCCGGGGTTCCGGACTTCCCCGATTTTCTGACCTGGAGCATCACCCGTTTTGGACTGTTTCAAGATGCATGTGGAAATGGAAACAAGCAATGAGACATTTAAACAATATTGAATTAAACCATTAAAATTCAAACACTCTGGGGCTCCAGGCTGGCTCCCCATCCCCACGCTCCTGCTCTTGGTGAGCAATTCGGACTCTGTGTCTTGCAGCTCTAAACTATGCTTCTACCTCGGCTTCACAGTTTCTTGGTTTTAAGCAACTTTTTTATTAACAGCCGATGTGAAAAATGTATGGTTTGATTCACTTACACCATTCAGTCTCCAGCCCCCTCCTCCTGATTTTGTTGGTTGTTTTTTAACCACTGGTTCTTATTTTGGTTACTTTTAAAACTCAGGTAATATGCATAAACTTTTGTTTCTTGATTCTTAATCTTTAGATATTGGGTTTTTTGCACCTACCAATGTGTAAGATCAGGACCCTGACACCCCTTGCATATTCTCTCTCTTTCTTCAAGTCCTGTTAACTGGGTTATTTTATCAAGCTTGTCTACACAGCATCAAAAGTTCAGAAATAGCCGAAGTAAAACCAGCAAATCACTGAAGTAGTAATTAGTAAAAATGTATTGTGCACACAGCAAAAAAGACAGTTTGCAAACCAGAGCATGCAAACTGAAACACAGAATGAGGCTGGGGGTGGGGGAGGATGTGGTTATAAAGCAGCTTATGTAATGAGAAAGCAGTGACTGTTCATTCTTCACAGTGATTGTTTGCAATATTAGAATTTTCTCAAATGACAGGGAACTGGCCAGTTAGTTAGCTCATATCCACTAGGAAAGCAGTTTAACTTTTGCTCATGATTTCCAGAGTCATAAGTGAGAAATAACCCAGGTCAAGTTAGCCTTGCAAAATAAGCTACATTAAGCTTTGCTTGTATGACTAAACGGATTTCATCTGGTCAGGGAATTTTTAAGGCTGGTCTTTGCTTGTTTTTGATTTTAACAGGGGAAAGCAGAGTTTAGAAAGTTATGTTTAAATAAACAGTGTTTAATGAAGGACCAGGGCAGGTTGACTGGATGCGCAGAATAGGAAATCTATTTTATGGCAGGCATGCCTCTCCCAGGGGAGATCCCAAGAGTCAAGGGCAAATCGATTCTCTTCCCTTAAATGCCATCAAATCCTGAACCATTTATGTCACTGAGACCTTTAGTGTCACTGAAAAGGAACCCTGGATATGTTTAGTTTGTTTTACTTTGGGAATGAATACTCCGGCGCAGTTTTTCCTCCCTGGTGTTTTAAAATTATCTTCTTCCTTGGTGATAGAGAAAAAAATTACCCTATCGTTTATATCTTCCAGCTGTTTAATGCATTTTGAGTGTGTCCATATACACTGACTTCTCTCTAGGATGATTTGCATAGAAATTATCCCAGGATTACTTTTCATTACCCTCTTTAGTTAGCTTCCCCGGTTCTTGAGGCTTATTGTCTTTCTTCAATTTATTTTTCCTTTTGCTGCTGTGGATCTCTTAAATTACATTTTCAAAAAAAAAGTCTAGAGGTGTTTGCATGTCTGAAAATGTATTCTCCCCTAGTATCTGATTAATGTTTTGAATTAATGTTAATTCTACATTTAAAATCCTTTTCCTCCAGAACTCTTAAGACATTTCTCTACTGCCATCTAGCACTTAAGCGTCACTGAAAAGGAAGCAGCAGTCCCCAGTACTAAGCCAGACTGCTCGCTTGGAGTCCAGGTCTGCCACCTGCTAGCTGTGTGACCATGGGTAAGTTTCTCAGTATTTTCATCCAAAAAATGATGATGGTGATAACTCAAAGGACTAAATAGTGAGGATTAAATTAGTTAGCTAAGATATATAAGGTGAAGCAGCTGCTTGCACATAGTAAGCCCTATAAAAATGTTAGCTCCTTGAAAAAAATCAATTTTATGATCATTATCGTCTTGCTTTCATCCTGGATGTTCTGAAGGGTCATTATACTATTGCTGTGTGCATCTTATACTTGGTGAACTTGGTACTTGGAAGACCCTTTCAAGTATCTTCCTTTAGTTCTGGGAATTAAAAAAAAATTTTTTAAATAATTTTATGTCTCCACTTTGTCTCTTTTCTCTTTCTCAGGTCTTGGTTAAATGTAAATCCCTTTGGATTAAGATGATGTGTTTATATATTTTTTCTTTTTTTCCAACTTCCATTTTTTTTTTTTTTTTTTTGTCTTTTCTATATTCTGGGAGATTTTCTCATCTGTTTCTTCCACCTGATTACATCCTAAATTTCTACATTCATGTCTTTAATTATCACAAATAGTTTCTTGTTCTGTGCTTCTTTTGGTTCTCTCTGGAGTTTTTAATGGATGTAATAAATATCTATATCTTTTTGTGGCACTTAGATTTGTTTTATGATGTACAATTTCTGCTAGATTATCTCCATTCCTTCCAAAATGCAATGGCCCATAGTCCTTTATAGACACCTCACTTCTTTAAAAAAAAAAAAAACTTTATTTATTTATTTGAGAGAGAAAGAGAACACAAACAGGGGGAGGGGCAGATGGAGAAGGAGGCTCCCCACTGAGCAGGGAGCCTGATGTGGGGCTCCATTGTGACCAGAGATTGTGACCTGAGCTGAAATCAGAAGCTTAACCAAGGCACCCAGGCACCTGATGCCTCACCTCTTTTGAACAGTCTCCTTATATTTTAATCCTTTTCTATGATATTAATTTCACCCTCCCATAATTGACATTTTAATTTTCATATTTATTTATTTACTTATTTTACCATGAAATAGTTTATTGTAGGGTGGCTTTGAGGGATAAATGGAAGGTAAGTAAAAATTTGCCAGGTAAGGCTGAAGGTGTTCCAGGTTGGGGCACATACTGCATATTTTCCTGTTGTGGTATTTATGTTTAGCTGTGGTTTTTCTGTATCGTTTTCAAAAAGCAATACTGTATCTTAGCCCCTGCCCTTCTGGTCCTTACGGCCCCCTCCCCTCCCAGCCAGTACCAGTGTTTCCTGTCTTGCAGAGATGTCTTCCAGGTGAAAATAAGGTGTCACGTACTTGATAACTAAACAGCCTGGCCAACTCAGGACTACATGAATTGGATATGCAGTGATAACATTCTGCTGAGTACTTTAATTAAAGCACATACTGATAAACTGATAAACATCCGAAATGAAAGTATTCTAATGATATTATTGTATCAACAATATGATTTGAAGTCAAACAGAATGCCTCCTGCCAAGGCCACTCCTTGGTAGGGGAAAAGCAAAATATTCACCCATCCAGCATAAAGGCCTCACTAAATAAAAAGTGTACTCCCCACTCACATCCCAACAGTCTGAGCCTTTGTTTTTTAATGTGGACAAACATTTAATTAATAAATACATAACCCTCAAATGTGAAAAGAGAGAAAAAAGCTTACAATTTACAACTAAAATTATAAATATACTAATATTTCTAAGCTAAACAAGTATTTATGGGTTTGGTTTTGTTTTATTTTAAAGATTCTATTTATTCATGAGAGACACAGAGAGAGAGAGGCAGAGACACAGGCAGAAGGAGAAGCAGCCTCCATGCAGGGAGCCCAATGTGGGACTCCAGGATCATGCCCCGAGCCAAAGGCAGATGCCCAACTACTGAGCCTCCCAGGCATCCCAAGTATTTATTTATTAAGTCAAACTATAGTTCAATTAAACAAAAATAAGGTATTTCTTTATTTCTGGAGCACTGATTATTTGTTCCATTTAGAAACTATTTAAGGTAATACAAAATGAATTTTGTAACTTCCGAAAATATCAACAAGTAACTCAACTTGCTAAGATCAGGCCTGATTCAATGTCTTTCATTTTTTTGTTGTTGTTTTTCTTTTTTGCATTTTATTTAAATACAATTTGCCAACATATAGTCTAACACCCAGTGCTCATCCCATCAAGTGCCCTCCTCAGTGCCCGTCACCCAGTTACCCCATCCTCCCGCCCACCTCCCCTTCTGCGCCCCTTTGTTTGTTTCCCAGAGTTAGGAGTCTCTCATGGTTTGTCTCCCTCTCTAATTTTTCCCACTCAGTTCTCCTCCTTTACCCTATAATCCCTTTCACTATTTCTTATATTCCCCGTATGACTGAAACCATATGACGACTGTCTTTCTCTGATTGACTTACTTCACTCAGCATCATACCCTCCAGTTCCATCCATGTACCATAATTGACATTTTTTAAAAAAATCACATTTTTGCTACTCCTTGTAACTAGGACATAGACTTTGTTTCTGCCAATCAGAATACAATCTTTTGAGAAATTTGATTCTAAAGTTAGTTATTTTGCCACTGTGCAGAGACAGAGGCAACATTTCTCTGGGGTCTGCAGTGGGACCACAGCAGCTCCCTTTCCAGATTAGGTACCCAGTATGGTTCTGCGAGATGTTCCTAGAGACTCAGCACAGAGTTGTTTCCTCCACTCCTTTAAAAGATTGTCTGAGATGCCTAACACCCAATAATAAGTGCTTCCCTGATAATGACTTTCTAAACGAATTTATCCCATATATTCCAGATTTTTTTTTTCAAACTGCTCATATGGCCTTGCCATATGGACATTCAATGAACCCACCTCTTGGTATTCATGTCCTTGTGTAATCCTCTTTCACCGAGTGTGGGCAGCCTGGGCATATTGGCTCACTTCTAATCATTTGAATATGGCAGGCATAATGGAATGTCACCTCCTGGATTACATAAGAAAAAGAGCATAGCTTCTATTTTGGGTGCTCACTCTCTCTGGCTCATTCTTGGATCATTTACCCTGGGGAAAAAGTCAACTGCTGCATCCTAAGCCAGCCCTGTGAGAGGCCTGCGTGGCAAGATTCCAAGGTCTACAAAAATCCATGTGAGTGAGCAAGAAAATAGATCCCCTCGCTCTCATTTGAGCTTTTAAATGAGACCCAGCCAGTAGCTTGACAGTAATCTCATGAGAAACCTTAGCTAGAGGCCCCAGCTGAACAGCACCTGGTATCTGACTCACAGAAACCATGAGCTGATAAATGTTGGGTGTTTGATGGCATTTCTCAGAACTAGAACAAATAAACCTAAAATTTGTCTGGAACCACAAAAGACCCTGAGTAGCCAAAGCAATCTTGAAAAAACAAAACTGGAGGCATCATAATCCCACATTTCAAGATATACAACAAAACTATAGTAATCAAGACAGTGCAGTACTGGCACAAACCTAGAGAGATCAATAGAACAGAATGGAGAGCCCAGGAACAAACCCATGATATATTTTTTTAAAGATTTATTTATTTATTCATGAGAGACACAGAGAGTCAGAGACACAGGCAGAAGGAGAAGCAGGTTCCCTGAGGGAAGCCAATTGTGGGACTCGATCCAGGACCCCAGGATCACACCCTGAGCTGAAGGCAGATGCTCCACTGCTGAGCCACCTAGGCCTCCCAAACCCACACTTATATGGTCAGTTAATCTATGAAAAAGGATACAAGAATATACAATGGCAAAATGTCTTTTCAATAAATGGTTTTGGGAAAACTGGACAGCTACATGCAAAAGAATAAAACTGGGCCAATTTTTCACACCAGACAGAAAAAATAAACTCAAAATGGATTAAAGATCTAAGTGTGAGAACTGAGACCATAAAAACCCTACAACAGAGCACAGACAGTAATTTCTCTGACATCAACTGTTGTAACTTTTCTCTAGATATGTCTCCTAAGGCAATAGAAACCAAAGCAAAAATACACTCTTGGGATTACAGCAAAATAAAAAGTGCTGCCCAGAAAATGAGACAGTCAACAGAACAGAAAAACAGCTTACTGAATGGGAGATGTTTGCAAATCATATATTTGATAAGGGAGTTAATATCCAAAATATATAAAGAACTCATACGGTGCAACACCAACCCCCCCCCAACAATTGGATTAAAAAATGGGCAGAAGACACGAATAGACATATCTCCAAAGAAGGCATATAGATGGCCAGCAGACACATGAAAAGCTCAACAACACTCATCATCAGAGAAATGCAAATCAAATCCACAGTGACATATCACCTCACGTCTGTCAATGGCTAAAATCAACAACACAAGAAACAACAGGTGTTGGTGAGGATGCAGACAAACAGAAATCCTCATGCACTGTTGGAAATGTCAACTGCTGCAGCCACTGTGGAAAAAAGTATGGAAGTTCCTCAAAAAATTAAAGGCAGTATTACCATATGATCCAGTAATTTCACTATGGGATATTTACCCAAAGAATATGAAAACACTAATTCAAAACAATACATGCACCTCTATGTTTATTGCAGCATGATTTACGATAGTCAAGATACCAAAGCAACCTAGGTGTCTAAAGATAGATGAATAGATACAGAAGGTGTGTGTGTGTGTGTGTGTATACACACACACACACACACACACACACATATATATATATCAAGGGAATATATACATATATATGGAATATTTCAAAGATGAAATTTTGCCATTTGCAACAATATGGCTGGATCTAGTGGGTAGAACGTGAAGTAAAATAAGTCCTTCAGAGAAAGACACCATATGATTTCACTCATGTGGAATTTAAGGAAGAAAACAAGTGAACACACACACACAAAAGACACAAACCAAGAAACAGACTCTTAACTGCAGAGAACAAAATGGCAGTTCCCAGAGGGCAGATGGGAGGGGGGTGGGGAGAAATGGGTGAAGGGGATTAAGAGTGCACTTGTGATGAACTGAGTAATGTATAGAATTGTTGAATAATTATATTGTACCTGAAACACATATAACACTGTTAATCTTTTAAAATAAATTAATTTTAAAAATGGTGTTTTTCAGCCACTAAGTTTGGGGGTCATTTGTTAGGTAGCAAAAGCCAAAGAGTACAAGTGTTGCAAATTTAACTTGTCTAAAACCAGACTACTAACATTTAATTGTGCCTCCTTTCAGAGATTCCTCATCTCCGTGAAGGACTACCCTACCCTTCCAGTGGCTGAGGCCAAAAGCTTGGAATCATCCTCAGTTTCTCTTCTCTTGTGACCGATAACCAAACCATCAGCAACCCCTATCAGCTCTCCTTTCATCATATTCACTAAAATCTGCCAATTTCTTATCATCTCTGCTGCTATCACTCTGGATGAAACCACTGTGTTCTTAGATAAGGATGATTGCAGTGGTGTTTCCATCCTTCCATTTTTACTGCTCTATCTCTTTCCCACACAAAGCTGAAGTGGCCCATTTAAAGGTAAAATCATTTTCCTCCTTTGCTCAAAGCTCTCTAATGATTCCTCATCTCCCCATAAAGACAGCCTTCAGAATGACTTGAAAGGTCTGTGAGGTCAGACCTTCTCTCTTAGCTTTCTTCCCAAGCCATCCTGGCCAAAGTCTGAGTCCATCTCAGGGCCTTTGCACTTGCTCTTCTTCAGCCAAAAGGCATGGACACACCTGACCATAAGGAAGGGATTCTGTCTACTTTGTCCATTGCTGTACTCCCAATACCTAGAGTACTGCCCAGTTCACAGAAAGTCCTCAAATATCCACCGATGACACGTATCCACCCAGATAGAGTGGATGGATGCTGTGCTCTGCAGCTACAAGCCCTGAGCAATCCATAGCCTTCATTATTTTATCTGTCCTTTGTGCTGGAGCTTTTCTCTGCATGTCTTACAATTAGTTACCTGCTTATATTTCATAGTGAAACACTATTAGGTAGATGGCATGCTTTTCTCTGTCTTTAGTGGCCTCTTTCCTGAATGAGAGGGCTGACTATACCACGTGTGCATGTGTGTGTGCATACACACGTGTTTCGGGTGGGGCCTGCTGAGCCTATGCAATGGCAGGCTTCACTAAAAGCTTTCACCAAAGCATATTCACGTTAGGAACAAGTGGATACGTTGGGTTTCTTCCCCAAAAATGTCCAAATAAGAATGGCTTTCTCTACTGGAGGAGCACTATGTTGCACTGGTCCAAATTTTGGTGAAAGATGCCAATATGTGATGTTTTTCTGTAATTTCCATCAGTGTCTGCTCTTCATCCCATGTTTGTCCCCTGCACCATTAGACTCTAGAGGCACCCAGAGGCAAGAACCCTGGTGCATCTTGGGGGTGGGGGGTTCCTTCCCTGTTTGTGTGTGTGTGTGTGTGTGTGTGTGTGTTCCCCCATCTACTCCCATATTCCTGGAATTCACAATTTAAGATTGCAGATGCCCACTCCTTTTTCCATTCTCAGCAATTTTATGACTATTCTCTTTAATTCTTTTTTTTTTTTCCACTCCTTTCATGTCAATGAGTTTCCAGGAAAACAAGGTGGTAAAGTCATAGGCACACTATGTCATCTTCAACCAGAAGACACGCATTATATTGTAATTTTTGCTTTTTGCCACCCTTATTATATGCTAGTTTTATTTTTCCACTTGCCTTCATTTTCTTTTACCAGAAGCTTCTGTTCCTGGTGTTATGAAATTTTATAATGATATGCCTCTTGGTGGAGGCATTTTTATTCGCTGTGCTGAACAAACAGAGTTCCTCCCTTACTTCTAGAAAAATTTCCACAATGTATTTACTCACTGTTTTATCTTCCTGGAATTCCTATTCATTGGAAATTTTACCTCCTGGATAGATTAACCACCTCTCTCATCTTTCTTTTTATCTTCTTCCTGTGAGCTTTCCTCATCTTCTTATCCTTCAATTGAATTTATTTTGGCTATCCTGCTTTTAATTTCCAAGAGCTCTCTTTATTCTCTATTTGTTCCTTGTTTTTGGCATTTCTTGTTTTATGAATACAATATCCTCTCTTGCCTCCTAGAAGATAACAGCTCTACGTGGTGCTTTGTTTGTTTTAATCTATTTCCTCTGGATTTATTTTTTCTCTTTGCTTTGGATGGCTTTCCCAAACATCTGGAGATTGTTAACTGTATGCTTTGTTACAAAGATAAACTGAGGCATATAAAACATTTTAAGAGTTTGAGCAATAACCGATTTAAATTAAGTAGGACCAAAGTGAACACAGTTAAGATTAGCTTGGCTGACAGGAGCCTGGGAGAGGCAGAGCAAGTGTGGAACCAAAGAAAGGAAATCATTTGATTGGTTGTGGCTTTGTCAGCTGTTTGTGATTGGTTGTCCTTAGCATTTTGATTTTATAACCGGAGACATTTATAGGCTTCAATTTCGATTGGCTTCTGTAGGGCCACTATGGCATTAGAGACTCTGTGTCCAGTGGCCTCCTTGTGTAATTAATTAAACAGCTGTATTCAAGAGCAAGACCAGGCATGCATTTCATTTGTTGACTGATGGATTTCATGTTAGGATAATTTGGACGACCAGGCATTTGCATGGTCATTTCTCCGGGATCCTGAGTATTGTGTATATGGCAGGACACTCCTCACACTAGGTGGCAAGAATAATAGTCACAAAAAGGCAAACGCCAGCAATGAAGTGTCATTGTCTAAACATGACATCCTCCCACAGGATACTAAACTATGCCATTAAATCCATATTTTACTGTTATCAGCCTATAATCCATGACCAACTTACCTACTTAATCTTGATGTTCTTTGATTTCTCAATAAATGCATGTGGAATGAATGAATGGATAAACTCAGCTTGGCAGGGATTAGCTCAGGGCCTGGCCCAGCACCTCAAATAACACGAGCCCAATCAGGCTGTGGCCAGCTAATTGCTGACTGCATCAGGGTGCCCTCCCTGGTGACCCAGGGCCCTGACCTAGCCCTGACCCAGCCATTCTGGGGGAGGCAGCTCAGACCTCATGTAACTAAGGCCAGAGGGCACATGAGCCCAGGGCTCAGAAGGAGGAGCATCACCTCTGCCCTGCCTTGTTGCTGCACCTTTTTTTTTTTTTTTTTTTAAGATTTTATTTATTCAGGAGAGACAGAGAGAGTCAGAGACACAGGCAGAGGGAGAAGCAGGCTCCCTGCAGGGAGCCAGATGTGTGACTCGATCCCAGGACCCCAGGATAATGACTGGAGCCAAAGGCAGATGCTCAACCGCTGAGCCCCCAGGCACCCCTGTGCCCTGCAATTCTTAACAGCAAGGCTAAGTTTATAGTCGGATCCTTTTTTGCCAAAAGTGAACATAGAGCCAATGGCTTCCAACTGTCCAGTGACCCCCAGCTACCCTCGTGGCTGTTGGGTCTGGATATTTTTCCCTTTCATATTCTCCACATTAAAGAGTTGTCAGTGTCGAATCAGCCCTGCTGTTTTGCCATTTCCCCAACTAGGAGAGCCACCTGTCATCTGAAAACACACCCTCTTTGAGACCAGTGGGGAACACGATGTTCCTTAACATCTAGAAAAAGGAGCACAATCCCTTCTGTCATTTCCCCCTTTCAGTCAGGTTGTGTCAGATTTGTCCGGATGCCAAGATAATTAATATTTTAAGTAGGCTTTCTTAAGACTTTTAAAAAGGATAAACAGATGATGCCTTTTCCTATTTAAGCACATGTTATTCATTTGCTTCACAGTAAGTATGATAATGGATACAGAGAAAAATGTTGCCTTCAGAGTTTTACAGTCTCAGGAGGAAAAACAAATCCAACTAAGTTTAGCCAATGTTATCTTCTTATTAACAGCTCAGAAACAGTGTTTCCAGGGTGGGAGGATGCACTGGTGGTCTCTGTGACCCCAGCTGGGCATTCACAGGGCTTCTGGATGACTCTCAAATATATACGTGAAATCTACAATCAGGAAAAAATTACCTTGTGCTTTGCTTTGATCACATCCCCTTTCAGATTTGTAAATTAACAAATGGAAATCTGAAGTGACAGGCAGGTGTGAAAGAGAACTCAAAGAAACAGCTGCTTTAAGGAATAATATTGAAAATGTATAAAAGCTGTTAATAAATAAAAAGAAGCCCATATGTGTATTTTAAAAATCCCAAACACTTCTTTCCTGGCTTCTCCACAATCCCTTAAGTATAAATAGCTTTTTTTTTTTTTTTTTTTTTAATTAACCAAATCTGCCAAGATTTCTGCAGACCCTCAAGGAAGCATAAAGAATATGAGTCAATGTAAAGGATTAAACTAGAAATGCTGGTGGTTAAAAAAGGAAACTGGGGCATGCACGCAACATGGAGCCAAGCTCATTGACGGGGCTGGAGAGAGGGTAGGGAGGGAAGGCGGGCTTGACACATGAGCAGCTTCACGAAAATCCTCAGTGGAGCCCTTGCATTGCCAGAGATCTCTGGGGGCGGGTGGGGGGCAGCGGCCGGGAAGGTTCCAGACCTCTTCAATCCCTCCCAGCACCCCCCACCCCCACCGCAGCAGCTCTGGGCACGTTTCTTTTTTAGACTGGTCTTCTGCCCGGGGTCTCATAGCCGAGGGTTGTGTCAGCACAGAGAACCTCCCGGGAGGGTGGAAGGTGCACCCGTATGCACCAATCACAAATGACAAAACGAGCGAGACAGAGGGACCTCAGGAGCCCTGGCAGGTCCCTTTGCTAAAATAAGTAGAATGGACTGATCCCAAGAGCATCCAGGGCAGCGGAGGAGAGGCCAGGGCAATCAGAAATCACTAAAGATCAGTACCCTGACCTGAATGGCCATCTCAGGGCGTTGAGAAGGAATGACCTACAAATCCACGAAGGACCTCAAGGACCTACTGGGTGAAGATTTTAAACATCAGAATTCAAGGTAGGCATTCCCAAGGATGTAAGGAGAACGGGAACACTGAGGGATGGAAGAACAAAACCAAGTTGGACTTCAGCCCTTCTCCGGGAGCGACCAGCAGGGGGACCCGGGAGCGATGGGGGGGGGGCGTGTCAGAATCCCCGCAGGGGGCCACGTGGAGCTTCTGCCCTTGGCCTTTCACCTGACCTTTAACATAGACCACAATGACCTTTCTCTTAGAAGCCAAACTGGAGTTTGTAAGAGGGACGGAAACACTTCGTCACCCCGAATCCTCAGCTGCGGGGAGCCTCCCAAGCAGCACTACTGATTTGAATTACCTGAGGGCTTTTCTCAAGGGGAGGTCAACCCAGACATTCCATGAGGGCACAGTTGGTGGCAGGACATCCAGAAATAGGAGGAGCACAGGACACACACCTGACCCTTAAAAAGGTTTCAGATCTTTAACCCACACTCCTGATCGCCGTTGCATTCATTGTAGGAGCCCAATAATTATGTTTTAAATGAATAAATCAGTGTGCCAGGTGCTGTGGCTGACACTAGGAAGACAAGGGTGACAACATAAGATCTGTGGAACTCTTTTTTAAGACTTTATTTATTCGGAGGGGAGGAGATCTCTTGCCCATGAGAGTGAGCACAAGGAGGTTGGTGCAGAGGGAGAGGGAAGAAGCAGACCCCTCACTGAGCAAGGAACCTGATGCAGGGCCCAGTCCCAGGATCCTGAGATCATGACCTGAGCCGAAGGCAGACGCCTAACCAACTGAGCCACCCAGGCACCCCAAGACTTGTGCAGTTTAAAGTCCTATAACTTGAGAGAAGAATGAAGAGAAATCAGGATAGTACCATGTACTAACATTAGTAAGCATGCAGGTAAAAAGAGAAGGCAAATCATTATAATACCTAAAACTGTGTTTAGAAAGTGATGAAAAAAAATCTAAATGTATCACTTATGTTTATGTTGAAAAGATGAAACCCTCTGGGTAAAGAGCAACAGAATTAGCAACAAAATGTAATTATCTGCTACTTAAAGAGACACACTTACAAGTGAAAGTAGTGTGTAAGCTAAAAGCCATGTGGAAAGCACAGCTGCTAATAGTCTGTTCTCCTACAAGATGTAATAAGGTTCTACCATGTAAAGCCTATCTTAAGCCCTCTTGATGCATCATCAGGCCTGCTGAACACATAGCGTATACATGAGAAAACTCAGATATTGGATCATCTGATGGGAAAATGCACAGGTTTCCTAGCAGTAAAAGAAAAAAAAAAAAAAATAACGGAGGCACCCGTGTGGCTCAGTCAGTGAAACATCTGACTTTGGCTCAGGTCCTGGTCCCGGGGTCCTGGGATCAGGTCCCATGTCAGGCTCCCTGCTCTACAGGGAGTCTGCTTCTCCCTCTCCCTCTGCTCCTCCCCCTGCTCATTCTCCCTCTCCTCTCTCTCTCTCTCTCTAATAAATAAAATCTTTAAGAAAAAAAAAATAAATTGAGCCACCTTACAGGCACCATTAATCATGGTTTCAGCTAACAAAAATAAAGTGATAAAGTCCATTGCTGGCAATCAGGAGAAATATGTATTTGTATTACAGCGCCTAGTGACATTGTGACTGGGATTCATCTGGCTGGGGACAATAAGGAGATGTTGCAACGAAACTATGAAATTATTCAAATCCTTTGTTCTGGTATCACTGCTGAATTTCAAGGAAATATCCTGAAAAAAGTTGTTTTGTTTTTTAAAAAAACAATGTTCATATTGGCACTGTTGTTAATTTCTTTAAAAATTAGAGAAACACTCCAAATTCTCAGTGGGAAGGGATTAGCGAAATAGGCCATGGGAACTTGTCTTAGCTACAGCTATTGAAACAACTAGCAGACATCTTCATCGGCCCAGGAGGGAGAGACACCATCCAGAGTTACCCGCCCCCCCCCACACACACACACACCGCCCCCAAGCTAGAAAAATGGACAGAGTCCAGGAATCATGCTATTCAGACATCAGACAGTAGGCAGAAACTGACTGGGATCCCTGAGAAAAGGGAAGAGTTGAGGTGAGGTCAACCATGGCCAAGCCTTGCTGTCTGGAGGTGATTCCCAGAGTGCAGCTCATGGAGGAGAATCCCAGACTCGTCCACCAGTCCCTCTGAGTTGAGGAGATGGACAGACCCTCGGACAGGCCAGAGTTTCTAGAACTGGCAGAGGAGGGGCCCCAGGGAGGAGAAACATGCTGAGAAAGAGGTTCAGAAATTTATTATTATTTTTTTAAAGATTTTATTTATTCATGAGAGACATAGAGAGAGAGAGACAGAAGCAGAGGGAGAAGCAGGCTCCATGCAGGGAGCCCGATGTGGGACTCGATCACGGGACTCCAGGATCACGCCTTGAGTTAGAGGCAGGTGCTAAACCACTGAGCCACCCAGGGATCCCTGAGCTTCAGAAATTTAGACAGGGATCTTCTTGAGTCTTTGACTACATGCCAGTGAATGCACGTGTGGGATAAAATCCCACAGGCCAGACAAGATTAACTCCCAAAGAAAGAATAATAATACCAGACATTACACAGTGCAGGGGATGACCTGTGTGTCCTTCAGCCAGAGAGAAAGATCTCACTGGATATTCAGGACACTAACTAGGATCCTTAGAAAGTATCTGACAAATGGGATTTCACAAGTTCCAGGATAAAAACTAGTCTAAAAGCACCTTAAATGACTTTTTACTACTAAAAGAAAAGTTAGATAACTTAATGAGCCATATATCTATTAGGTAAACTGAATTTGTAATGAAAGGTCTTCCCACAATAGGTTTGGGGCAGTCCGGATGGGTCAGCGGTTTAGCGCCTGCCTTTGGCCCAGGGCGTGATCCTGGAGACTCGGGATCGAGTCCCACGTCAGGCTCCCTGCATGGTGCCTGCTCCTCCCTCTGCCTGTGTCTCTGCCTCTCTCTCTCTCTCTCTCTCTGTGTGTGTCTCTCATGAATAAATAAATAAAATCTTTAAAAAAAAATCCTAGGTTCAGATGACTTTACAGGTGAATTCTACTTAACATTCGATGAAGAAATATTATAATTTCTGCACAGATTCTTCTAGGTAATAGGTAAAGGAGCTCTTTTTCTTTTTCTTTTTTTTTTTAAGATTGTATTTATTTATTAGAGATCACGAGTGGGGAGAGAGGGAGAGAGAGAGAAGCAAGTCCCAATGTTGGACTTGATCCCAGGACCCTGAGATAATGATCTGAGCCTAGGGCAGACCCTTAACTGACTGAGCCACCCAAGTGCCCAGAAGGAGCTGTTCTTAAGTCATGTCATAAGGTCAGTGTTCTCCTGATTAGCAACCAGATGAACACACTATAAGAAAAGGGAACTATGGGCTATTTCCCATGAATATAGACGCATAACAACATAGTGTCCACTTCAGTTTGGTGATGAAGGGCATCCAATGAAGGCCTCTAGCTGGCATCATACTTTATGGTCAAAAAGGGAATGCTTTCCTCCTAAGCCCTTCTATTAAGCCTTATGTTGGAGTTCAGGGCCAGTGCAATTAAAAAAAAAAACAAAACATGATAAGGAGAGGACACTATGATTTTAAGACTTACTATGAAACTATAGTAATTACAACAGTATGATATCAGTGGAACAGAATAGAATCCAGAGAGAGACTCACACATATGTGTGTGGTCACTTGGTTTGACATAGCACCAAGGTGAGGAAAGTATAGTTTTTCAACAAATGGCACTCAAAAAACTGATTATCTATGAGGTCTTGACTCTTACCCTTCACACTGTATACAAAATTAACCCTAAATTGTTATAGTCTTAAATGTGAGGGCTAAAACTTGAACACCTCTGTAAGAAAGCACTGGAGAAAATCTTGGAAGGAGCCTTGATATCCTTCGACAGATGAATGGATAAAGAAGATGTGGTCTATGTATACAATGGAATATTACTCAGCCTTCAGAAATGACAAATACCCACCATTTGCTTCAACGTGGGTGGAACTGGAGGGTATGATGCTGAGTGAAGTACGTCAATCAGAGAAGGACAAACATATGGTTTCACTCATACAGGGAATATAAGAAATAATGAGAGGGATTGTAAGAGAAAGGAGGGGAACTGAGTGGGAAAATTAGAGAGACAAACCATGAGAGACTCCTAACTCTGGGAAATGAACAAAGGGTCGCAGAAGGAGAGGTGGGTGGGGTTATGAGGTGACTGGGTGACAGGCACTGAGGAGGGCACTTGATGGGATGAGCACTGGGTGTTAGACTATATGTTGGCAAACTGAATTTAAATTCCAAAAAAATTTTAAAATATTTCTGGAGACTTTAAGTGGGGGCAAAGATTTCTTACATAGGATGCAACCCACCAAAAAATAAAAATTGAGAAATTGGACTTTATCAAAACTCAAGTGTTTTCATCTTTGAAAGATCTGTTAAGAAAATGAAGAGGCAAGCCAACAGCAGATGAGAAGATTTGCCAAACACGTTTCTGATAATGGACTTGAATACAAAATTTATAAAGAAATCTTACAATTTGATCTCAAGAACAAGCCAATTTTTAAAATAGGCAAAAGATTTGAATGAACATTTCTCCAGAGAAGATAGTAAATGTGTATGTAAAATAATATAAAGTGAGCAGCCTAGGTGGCTCAGTGGTTTAATGCTGCCTTCAGCCTAGGGCCTGATCCTGGAGACCCGGGATCGAGTCCGCATCGGGCTCCCTCCATGGGGCCTGCTTCTCCCTCTGCCTGGGTCTCTGCCTCTCTCTCTCTCTCTCTCTCTCTCCCTGTGTCTCTCCTGAATAAATAAATATTTTTAAAAATGCATAAAGTGGTAAATAAAAACACAAAAATGTCTAATTCATGTGTACGCAATGGGAAAAAAATCAAAAACCAAAAATGATCTTCCATATTCACTGAAATATTTTTAAATAAGCTTCTTTTTTTTTAAAAAAAAACAAAAAAAACATTTTTACTTAAAAGCTTAAGTTCAAACTAGAGAATGGATAATCATTGATTGGGGAGACAAGATGCCGGATTTCCAACCTTGACCTTAGTGGCAACACCCCAACACGTGCGCTCGAGGGTGAAGAATACGGATCCGAGAATATCACATAAGTGTGATTTTAGGAAATTTCGGAGAGGAAAGCTGCCTTTTATCTGGCTTGTGACTTAGAGCTGCGGCTCCATTTCTGAGCGGAGAATGGAGTCTGCTCTTCGTGGGGGAGCAGAACCGGGGGCAGCCCCGCTTCGGGAGAGGTGCGGGGCGCCGTGTTCTCCAAAGGCAGCAAATGTCTTTTCCAGGAGGAGCTGGCGCCTGGATGGCCCACTGTCGCTGTGTGGCCCACTCGATCCAGGCCAGCTCCCCGCTTTCACGCTAACACAGTCCTGCCGGGAGGCTGTGTCTGCAGGAGGTGGGAGCGGGGCGACCCGGCGCGGGGTGCCTGGTTTGGGCCAAGTGCCGGCAGGACCCCCAGGGGCCTGTCTGCAGATGTGCGGCTCAAGGGCAGGGCGAATATTCTGTCGCGAGGGACCCACACGAAGCACAGGGCCTCACCTTCCCACCGTGTCTCTGTTTGCAGATACGCCTCACCCGGGAGGGGAGGGCGGGCTGTGTCACCGGTGTCACGCTCCCTGAGCTTCTCCGGATCTGTGTGATGCAGAAAGAGCAGGAGGTTTGGGCCTTGGCTCCCTCGCGTCCTCACCGCTCTGACCCTGTTTTCCCTCCGTACAACTAGGGTAGGACAAGCTGATGGTTCTTCTCGGCAACCGTTGGACCAGATGTGTTTTAGAATTCACACATTTTCAGATTTTTTTTTTTTTAAGATTTTATTTATTTATTCATGAGACACACACACACACACACACACACACACACAGAGAGAGACAGAGAGACAGAGAGGCAGAAACACAGGCAGAGGGAGAAGCAGGCTCCATGCAGGGAGCCCGACATGGAACTTGATCCTGGGATTCCAGGATCAGGCCCTGGGCTGAAGACAGGCACTAAACTGCTGAGCCATCCAGGCATCCCCCATTTTCAGATTTTAGAAAAACAATGCTGTGCATATAGCCTGCATCACCTCATGCTCAGGGAGGGTGTGGGGCTGGGGACCATATAAAGCCCATTAATGTTTCTGCAGGGAGATGTACAGACACTCATGGCAAGTGGCACAAATAGATGTAGTTACCTCATGTTAGCTCAGGTCAGGTTCTGCTGCCAAGTGAGCTTGCTGTGAATCTATAAAAGGACTTATGGCTTTCAAGGTTTATAGATTTTAGGACTGCAGACGGGGGATGTGGAATTGTTATACTCAAGGCCATTGTTAGGCCGTAGGGATTTTCTGTCAGGAGAACCTGATAACCATTATACCATGGGAACTGTCAGCTTTGGTGCAAATTAGAATAATAGCCCTTCTGGGTGATCACGGCCCCTGTGCCCATAACTTGGCAAATAGAGTAAGAGAAATGCATCGTTTCCTTCATGGTAAATATCAGTTGTCAGCCCCATACTTAACTAGGCACCTTTGTGCAGTGCACAACCTGTACAACCAGACACTGTACAACCAGTGGCCCTGATCATACCCACATATCAGGGTTGCTGGAAGAATAAACAGTAATGTAAGATATATATCCTCCTCCGTCGACCCCTCCAGCTCTACTTCAGACTATCTCTTGTGTTCTAGATAAATGCTCCTCAAATGCGAATGTGCTCACGAATCACCTGGCTTCTCAAAATGCAGGAGGGCTGCGTGAAACACTGTGTTTCTGGCAAGCTCATAGGTGATCTGCTGGTGCACAAACCACACTTTAGTGAGGTTCTAGACCAACTCATCCATCTTTCTCTGGGTGCCCCACATGGACTGAGTTAAGCGTGTGCCTTACTGAAGTCATGGCCTTTCCAGAAACCTGTTTCTGCTCCTAATTCCCTGACCCCCAGTCTGCAGTTACTGTCTCCCAGGCTGGGATGGTGCTCCCGCCTCCTCACCTCCTCCTCCGCTCCACACATCAACCAGTTGTTAAAACCAAAGATTCTGCCTCCTTGGTACTTCTCCCATTCAGGCATTTTTGAGCTGGACAATTCTTTCCTGTGGAGAGCGTCCTTTGGGGGCGGACCCACCCTGAGTGGAGAACCCTCTCCAATCCCTCGCCTTCTCTCCATTTCTCCAGCTACTGACTTGCAGCGCTTTTTTCCCAGGGATAGTTTGGTGTTTCATCTTTGTGTATATTTTAATTATCCTATAACAATCTGTTAACATTTCTGTGTTCTCCACTTGAGGACAAATCCTCAGAATTCCTGGCATCCCTCCCGGAGTCTGACATAAGCAATGCTCAACACGTTTGAATGAATGAATGAATGAATGAATGAATGAATGAATGAATGAATGACTCAGTCCCCTCACAGCTGCAGGTTCCTGGGGAACTCAGGGCTCAGCTCGCAGGAGCTCTGCCCCAGGGTTGGGGTAGCTCCCGTGCATGTCTGGAGAGAGCCTGACAGTGCAGAGGGAGCAGCGGGGGCCGGGGCGCACCCAGATGGTGCCCCAGGATCCTCTGGCCCGCCCCTCGGCTTCTCTGGCCCTGTTCTTGTCTGGTGTCTCTATGCGGCTCAGGACGCGCAGTCATTCCTCTGCTGCTCAACCCTGGGCGCGCTGGCAGGGCTGCCATGTGAGCAGCTGCTTGAACACAGTGTTGTCATCCTGAATGGCTGCCCGGGACACCGGCTTTAGGGGTCATTTATTTATTCATTTATTTAAAGATTTTATTTGTTTGTCCATGAGACACACACAGAAAGAGAGGCAGAGGCCCAGGCAGAGGGAGAAGCAGGTTCCCTGTGGAGCCTGATGTGGAGCCCGATGTGGGACTCGATCCCAGGACCCCGGGATCACGCCCTGAGCCGAAGGCAGATGCTCGACCGCTGAGCCCCCAGGCACCCGAGGGTTTATGTTTGAAGCCCAGTGTGGCTTGTTCTGCGCAGACTCTGAGACGGCTTGTGGCCTCTGCGTTCCACTTCGGTAGACTCACAGCCTCCTCTGGGGCCCAGTCTGAATTTAACTTTTGCCATTGGCTTTTTAGTTGGAAGTCCAGACTTTAGGAATAGTTTGTCCAAACTTGCTAATAATCGGGCCTGTTCAAACAGGATGCTGCAACAGACAAGTGTAAGAGAATCGAAAACCCATACACTGGTCCCTGCCCTGATTCCTGGCACAGAGCTCCCTAAGCCCTTGTGTTCCCCGAGTGACCAGAGCACACAGAGCATCTGTCGTCGTAATATTTGGTCCTTGACCAAATTCTTGACCCAGAACTCCAAATCCCTTGGACTTTTCTGGGTGACAGCAGTGTTCTTTGCTCTACTGAGGGGACAGCTGGTGGGCTTCTAGATGGCGGCTGGTAACTGAAAAGTCCATGCCATGATTAGAAGCTTGTTCAGTGCCAGCCCCCATTCTCCAGAGAGGAGAGGGGCTAGAAATAGACCCATTGGTCAATCACGCCTACGTGATGAAGCCTCCTTAAAAATCCCAAAATTATGGGGTTCAGAGGGCCACCGGGTTGGTGAACACGTGGAGGTACTGGGAGAGTGGGCTGCCAGAGCCCTTGGAAGCTCCACCCACCTCCCCAGAGCTCCCCAGGGGCATTTCTTTCCCTCAGATGTTCGTCTTTATCCTTCATCATATTCTTTTATAATAAACTGATAAGTTAGGAAAGCAGGTTTCCTGAGTTCTGTGAGCCACTCTAGCAAATCAATTAAACCTGAGAAGGGGGGTCATGGAACTTCCGATTTTTAGCCAATGGGTCAAAAGCCCAGGTGACCACGAGGCTTGTGACTGGCACCTGCGGTGGGGGTAGTCTGTAGCCTTATAGCACTGAGTAGTATTATAGCACTGTAGTGTAGTCTGTAGTCTTGCTGTAGTCTTATAGCACTGAGCCCTCAACCTGTGGGCTCTGACACATTTCCAGGTCCGAAGTGTCAGAATTGAATTGAACTGTAGGACATGCAGCTGGTGTCACAGAGAATTGCTTGTCATGGGGGCAGTGCCCCCCGACCTGTGTCAGGAGGGTGGGTGTGACTGCGGTGTGGGGTAGTGGGGCCATGCAGGAGGGGAGCTAGGGTTTTCTATCTCAACAACACAGGCAGAAACTTAGTAGATTGTCTGCAAGTATTTTTGTCTGAACTTGACCCTTTCTAGGTATCCTTAGTGTCTTTCAATTGTATTTAATCGGCTTTTGCCTCTTTGGCTACAGTTTTAATCTCTTCCTGTGTCTGCCTGTAGGACTACCCCTTCCCAGTCTGCCTCCTGTCTCAGCGCATACGTGAGGCCAGTTCCAATGGGCCAGCCAACAGGCCTGGGCGTGAGTGTGGCTCTGCCACTTAGGAGATGACTGATTTAGCAGAAGCTGTTTATTCTAATCTTCTGCTTCGTTCTCTACAAATAAGGATACAGGCATCTACCTCGTTGGTTGGTGTGAGGATGGAATGGAAAGCACTTAACACCTTGCAATAAACTTTCTGAGTTCGTAAAAGTTAGCTGCTTTTACGGTCAACTTTCTTTACAAAAATCTGAATTTTTGGAAAAGACTGTATTAAGAGGGATCCCTGGGTGGCGCAGCGGTTTGGCGCCTGCCTTTGGCCCAGGGCGTGATCCTGGAGACCCGGGATCGAATCCCACGTCGGGCTCCCGGTGCATGGAGCCTGCTTCTCCCTCTGCCTATGTCTCTGCCTCTCTCTCTCTCTGTGTGTGACTATCATAAAAAAAAAAAAAAAAAAAAAAAGACTGTATTAAGAGCAGACATTTCCCAGCCGCCTACGACTGAGTCTGCGCTTACTGTGTTGGGAAGCTCAGCATACAGCTGTCGTTCCCTTAGAACTCCTTCTTCCTTCCTTCATTTCTTCTTCAGGCATTTTCCCTTCGTCCTGCTGCCACTGTGGTTCCAGGCACAGGCTGTTTCTGGCGTGATCTATCAGGTCACGATCCAAGGCTAGATGCAGCCATAAAGGAAACCTCTAGCTGGGGGTTTGTCCAAACCAATGTGAACGCCAAGCCTTTGCTCTTCTTCCATAATGACACACTCTATTCTTTTTCAAAACAAACAGTAAAGATGAAAAAGCAGATTAATTTGGAGACTGTTTTTCATCCCAGTCTCTCGTATTTCAAACTAAGGGGGTTTTGTAGGAATTTGGGGGCTGCATTTCCCTGGTAGACCATTTGGAAAGAGAAGCCTAACCCTGGTTTCCACCTCAGTCTGAGCTGTTTCCTTCCTGCATCTCCCTTCGCCTTTGTACTTTCCTTTCCCTTAATTCTTTCCTCCCAGCTTCATCTTGTTCGAATGCTCGTCCCTCATCATCCCTTCTTGAAGCAGTTGATACCTCCGTGGTTGTCCTCTAACTGCTAATCAACCTCTTTGGCATAAAGAGCCACAGGGAAGGGTTTGGGTAGACCATTAGTGAAGGTCAAACCTGGAAGGGCCCCGAGGTTCTCGAACTTTGTTCCCTACAACCCGAGGGACCATGGAGGTCCATGTGAACGTGATGGGGAAAAGAGGCTCAGGGGGTCCTCAGATTAATCACAGCATCTCTGCTTCATCTATTGTACATACAAAAAAAAAATTAAGAGGCTCATTCTTCTTTTTAATTGAAAATCACAGACCTAGCTTGATGCTTACATTTTACAGGTGAGGGAACTGAGGGCCAACAGGAAGTTGTCACCTGTGGGCCACACACAGCTCCTGGGTGGATGGATTAAGGCCTCAAGGGCTCTTACATATCCAGAGAGAAGTAATTTAGGTGTTACTGTTTTCCCTACGTCAAAGAGGCAGTGGGTGTGATCAGGCTCCTTCATCCTGACTGTTCCATGGAGGGGTTGTTGTTATGATGGGTGGAAGATGCTGGTGCTGGGGGAGGACTGTAAGATGGGAGAAAGGCTGGGTGTTTCTCATGTCAGTCTTGCTAGAATCTCTATTGTTTCATACTGGAGACACTAGACCCAAGATGCCTGATAAACTCTCTGGGGTGAATGTAGGCCGGACATGTCTTCCCACTTTCTGTTGTCCAGGACCCCAGGGGGCCACAGCCATTGGCCACATGTGCCAGCAGGTATGTGGGTGCCAGCTGTGCAAAGCTCAGAATCGCACTGTGAGAGGGATGTGTTCTCCACCAAGCCCTCTGTGTTCTGCCCCCCAAATGTCTTCTTAGCCATTGCTTCCTTGGCCCTTTGGATATTGTGACTTTCCGAGAAAAATGTTTGAAAAGGCTTTAGGTTTTAGGGAATTGCCAGTATCTTTCTTGTTTTCTGGTATCAATCAATGTCTACTATCATAAAAGGTGTGTGATCACCAGTCATGTCTCAAGGGTAGGACATAACCTGAGAAAGGATAGTCTTCCCAAGAAAGGAAGCTTTGGCATGGGGTACCAACGGGTCTGCCTTGTGCTGCTGTGTCCACTTGGAGGTGGATCAGTGATGACCTCACCCTGGCCTGGCTCTGAACATTCCAGGATATGGGCTCCTGAGTTTCTGTAGCTTCTGCAGTGTCCAATGGGGCACCACTAGTGCCATTGGAAATACTGACCCATTAGCCACAGACAAGAGGGCTTGTCTCAGTCTTACTCTGAGGCGAATGAATGAAGACTGGGGATGTTCTCTTTCAGGCTTGCTTCCCACTGACATTTCCCACTGTCCCAGATGAGACAGGGACAGGCCATGACCAAGTTAAGTCCACTTACTACATTAAAAAGAAGTGCCATCTTCTATTAATTTAAGACAGGTAAGCTTCACAGTCTGGACATTTCCCAACCAGATGGGGCCAGAGCCAAGGGCAGCAATGACACCAGAAAGGGGTGGTAGCCGGCTACTGGTGGGCAGACGTATTACAAACCATATCTGGCATGGTTGAAAATGGGATACATTTTTAAAAATTTATTTATTTGACACAGAGAGAGCATGAATCGGGGGGTGGCAGGCTGAGGGAGAGGGGGAAGCAGGCCCCCTGTGGGGAGCCCGATGTGGGACTCAATCCCAGGACCCCAGAATCACACCCTGAGCCAAAGGCAGATGCTCAACCACTGAGACATCCAGGCGCTCTGAAAATAGGATATTTTTAGATCTAATCTTCTCATGTTAAATGTTTAGGTAATATCATTTAAAGAAATTATAGTAGAGAAAACAACTTTGAATATTTTTCCTTTGGCAGAATAGAAATAAGTAAATCATTTCTATCAATAAAGCTAAACTGTGTCCATCAAGGGAGCAGAGATGGGGCATTTGAAAAAGAATGGGTCTCAAGCTGGAAAACTGGGGCTCGCAGGGCAGGTAGGTGTGTGGCTTCTGGATGGCAGACAGCTGCTTCGAGGCGTGGCGTCTAGTGGCCAGAGCGTGGGGTTCTGAAGGCAAGTCAGCCCACGCTCTGTCACCAAAGTCATTTAACCTTTCAGAGACTGTTGCCTTATTTTTCACATGGGTGGTGGGACTGTGCTCATGCTGGACCTCCTCACGCACCACCCTACAGTTTGTAGACAAAACAGGAATGAAGAAAGCTCCCATTCATCCACTAAACAGGAAGGGTTCAGATCGGGGGTGGCCTCTGCCACGGCCCAGACTGCCACTGGGGTCCGCACCTCCGCTTCCCTCTCCATCCCGTGGCACACACGAGCAGGGCCCCCCACACAGCCAGTCAACCCCTACAGTCCTCTGTCAATAGCCATGAACAAACCATACACAGAAAGAAGCTTCTTTTTTTCTTCAATTTAATTGAAGTTACTTAGAAAAATAATCAGGCTTGAATGGCTTTTCCTGGAGGAAGGTTCATGAACATTTCACGCTTCTGTTGGCAATGTGGAATTCAGCTTTCTTGAACAGTACAGTAAGATACAGGGAGAGTTTTCTAAAACAAGCCCTCTACTGCATACAAATATGTAAAAAATAAAACTCACACTCCACGAAGATGTTAAGTTGTATGTGCAAACACCACAATGAGCATGCTCACTGGAAAGTAGCACGGGCAGCCCCTTCTGTACTGACCAAGAGCAGCAAACCAAAATTGGCCTGTCAACCACCGAGGGGCAAGTTGGTGCTTGTGGGCCTGCAGCCTATTCGTGGGGCCCAGTCAGTCGATGAAAAAAGGCTGGAAGGAGCGCTGGTGTTAGAAATGGGGGTGGGGGTGCCATGAGGTCAGTCCCGCTGACCCAGGAGGGGGCCAGGGAAGGTCTGGTCCCCAGGATGGCATAGGCCAGTGCAGCCTGGATCGTAGGGGTGGGGGGGGGGTGTCTTCGAGAGGCGCCTGACACCAGCCAGGAGGACCCTGACCCTTGGCCTCTTGCTAGGTGAGCGCAGGGCCTTGCACCTGTTCTCCTGTGGGGTCCCAACCCCACCAGCTAACTGCGCCAGTGGCTTTTCTCCGGGAGCTTCGTCCGGCAGGAAGTAGCTCTAGTGCTGCCACACCTTTGCTACCAGGGGGGTGAAGCTCACCGGGTGGCCAGGGAGGAAGGTCCCCACGGAGAGGCCACAGGTCAATAGACTGCCATCTTCCCAGACCGGCTGGGGAGGCGGGGCAGGAGGGTGGTCCAGAGAAGCTGCAGGAATTCAGACCCTGTGGCTAATATTCTAGAGTTTTCTAACCAAAGGGATAGGCTAAGCAGGGATGTCCTTGTAAATACTACCCTAAATGTACCTGGTTTTAAAAACACAGCAGCACCTTTGAAAAGTGGCTTGGAGATGGGACATCTGCCTGTACTTTTCTCCAGCTAAGCATGCAATGAAAAGCATTTTCAAACAGTTTTCTTTAAAAAAGAAAAACCAAAAAAACAGAAACACAAGCTTTTGCTTCCCAGGCACATTTTTACCCATGGATTCTTTTACACCAAGGACACAGAATTTTTTCTACATTCTGCCAAACAGTTGATTCAATTTTTTTTTTAAGTTTTTATGCCATTACAAAATAAAATGTGAACATAAAACACAAGGAGAAAGTCCCTCGTTGCAGAGCTACACGGACGTATTGTCCTGTGAGGACAGTCTTTCTCTGCTGGGAGGGGCAGGTGAAGGCGGGCACCCTGCCCGTGACACAAGCGAGCACACCCAACCCCACCCACCTAAGACGGTGGCGGGAACGCAGAACTCGGCTAAACCCACGGACTTCCCATCGGAAAACCAAAGCACATGGTGAACTATTCCAAACTCTGGAATTGAAGGAGCGCTCCTCAAGGCAACCTAGGCAACCTTGAGGAGTTAGGGGGCGACTCTGGGGTCTTATGCCCCCCCACCCACCCCAGACAACCTCCAGCTCCCTTCGGGAGGGATGCAGGATTGCCTAGGGTGGTATCCAGGGCTAAAACCATTGCACTTAAGTAAAAGTTTAATTCGTTTGATAAAGTACCTCTGTTGCTACAAACCAGATGGATGCTGTTTTATTGTTTTGTTTTGTAGAAGGGTCAGGGAAGTTGTTTTATCCTCGACGATCTCGGATACGCTAAATCGACCTAACTCAAGTGTATTCTGTGGAACGTCTCTGTGAAATCTGCAAAACAGAGTATCCTGGTCACATAAGTTCAGGAAATGCTACCAACTCAAGGATGCTTTTGGGGTTCATAATGTACAGCGCACACCTAAGGCTCTGAAAAGTCCTGTAGAGGGAAATTGGTTTGTTTCCCAAGGATATTTGACCTCAAATGCCTTTTCTTTCTTTTTTTTTTTTTTTTTTTTTTGCATCACACTGACTTCACATCTCCTGAGAATCTCTGTTCTGTGGGGCACATGTCAGGAAACGCTGCACAGTGTTTCATTAGCAGAAGCCCTATTTCTGAGGACAGTGTCCCCTGCCTGCAAACAGGGCCCAGACCCCCAATTCCAGGGACAGCTGAGGTCTGTCACTCTATTCAGTAAAAGACACGGCATCATCTCTGTCCGTGGAGGGCACAGTCACTGTGTCCTTCACAAAGGGGAGTGAGCTTGGAAGAAGGTACACATTTTATCAGAAGCTTTGGCCCCCTTCTCCCGCACACACCTCACTCAAATTCAATAAAACCATATTCTAGGTGAGATGCGGCCGCTGCTGCTGAGCTGGTCGTGAGTTTTACAACTTTAATAGTTTCTGTGAATAAATTATTCGTTTGTTTAGAATATTCTCACCCTTTCGCTATATACTGCATCAAAAACAAAACAAAAAGCAAAACTTACCCACACCCCCTCCCACCCCACCCCCTATTATTAGAACTGTAATTATTATTATATACAGGATTTGCTACCAATTCATTCACTAGCTGTAAGAGGGATGTGGCTCAAACTTCAACTGAGGCATCACCATGGCCAGAAGTGAGAAGCATGTGCAGATGGTAATGAGTGAGGAACAGGAGTGTTCCTGGCCTTCGGGTGGAAAGGGGGGCGTGGGGTCCAGCCACGGAAGGCTGTCCTTGCTGCTTGTGCATGGTGCTCGCCACGGTGCCCATGGCCTCGGCCTCTGCAGGCTCTGGAGCACGTGTGCATGTGCAGTGAGTGGATCCTGCTGTGACCTTGGCCAGAGGAGGAGTGCGGGGCGACCGCCAACCGCGGGTGTGCGAGGCCTGCTGCAGCCTCTCACGCTTTCCGCAGCAGAGGAGAGAACACTCCCACGCGGAGGCTGATGTGACAGGAGGCGCTTGGTGAAGGTCCCCTTCCCACCCTTGCATGCTGTGCCCGGCGGGTCTGGTCCCAGGGCTTCCCCAGTACACGGGAGCGCACATGATGGGAAACACTCTGTCTTCTCCCGTGTTGGACGGTGAGCCTGGATCACTCACCAAGTTAAGTGGCCTGTTCTCAGTGTGGGGTTTTCAAAATTTGGGCCAGAGGAAAATGCAAATTTGTAGGGGTCATGGACCTTTTGGGGTTGTTTAAAATGGTCTGGACCTCATGTCTAGTCCATGAATATGAGGGGTTTGCTAATTGTTGAGATGGATACTGCGTCCACATAAAGATTCTTGAGGGCCGAGACTACTGGTTTTGTTAAATGCTCTATCCCCAGGGCCTACATTTAGGCCTGGCACAGAGTAGTTGTTCAACAAATACTTGTTGACTATAAAGCAACAGCCACTTCACCATCACAACTGGCAGTGCCAGTTAAAAATTTCGTAGAAAAGCCTATTCTATCAGACTGCTAATTCTGGTGAAAAAAAAAAGAAGAAAAAAAAAAAAAGCTATAATCAGCTCTTCTCCTTGGGTTAAAAAAAAAAAATCACATTTTTTCTTAGTGCGAGGGACTCTTGGGTTGCTCGGAATCTGTTTGGAATGGTCCCCTGCAAAGGTGCCTTTCTCTATTTATTTCTCACAGACTTCCAAGAATGGTGGCATCAACAGACATCACAATGGCTGTTATCACAGTTCACTCTCTGAGCGGTTAGTAAGGAGAACATTCACGCCCCCAAATGAGCTGTAGCAAGCGTAGAACAAAACACACATTTCTTCTGCAAAGACATTTGAATCTTGCTGCCACAAAAAGAAATCTATACAGAGACCATGTTTAAATAACTATAAATAATATTAATTAGAATTTATGGGATGCACAATTCATGGAATTCACCAGAGCACAAGGAAACCTTTAAGACAGTGTTGCAGGTAGGTATTTACGTCTAAACACAAGGACACCATCCTATTCTCTTGCAAAGACAGCCGTCCTTCCCTACTAAGGATTTTAAATAATTCTCACCATGCTGCTCGCAGCATCATCCCCAAAGAAATATTACTTTACAAAATAACCCAATATCCATATAATTCTTTTGACAAATAAAAATCTTAAATTAAAAAGCACGATCCTCTCCCTCTCCCACCCCCTTTATTCCAATTTCAGGTAGCTTGGCACTGAGTAATTGAACATTAAAAAATCGAGTTTGTAGACTTCATACAACTGCGTTTGGTGCTCTGAGCTGATGTTCTGGAAGAACTCTGTGGTCATTTCGTCAGTAGTTCTCGTAGACTTGGCATAGGTGGGGAACTTCAGGTAGCTGCCCACGCCCGCCAGCCGCAGGACGTAGTTCGAGTCCTCCTCCAGCGTCTCATACTTGCCCACGAGGTCGTAGTGGATGTGGCACGGGTGGCAGAGCGAGTGCACTGTCTGCCAGTGCTCGTTGAAAGGCTCCTCGCGCTGTGTGTGTGGGTCGATGAGATAGGCCACAAACTCCTCGAACCTGACATCGTCACCCCTGCGCAGCGCCTCCTGGGTGGCATTCTTGCGCTGGCGCCGGATGATCTTGGTGCCGTAGCGCTTGTGGAAGGACGTGTTGTATTTCTGCGTGAACTTGTTGCGGTAGGCCGACACCAGGCGCTCAAAGGGCTCCCGCACGAACAGGAACTTCATGTAGCTTTTCAAGCGGTGGTTGATTTCCGGGATGCTGTACTGGTTCAGGGTCTTGAGGTTGGCTGACACGTGCGCCTCGTTGGCCGGGATCTCCATGGGGTCACTGTACTTGCCCCGGCCCGAGAGCACCATCATGAGCCGCTTCCAGTTGGTACACGCGACCTTGGGCACGTAGCAGTAGATGAGCTCGTGGTCCTCGTCCACCACCAGGTGCTTCAGGTCGTTGGGGGTCAGCACGCGCCGCTTGCGGCTCAGGGCGCTGTTGGCGCGACAGGTGTCCGTGACCTGGTCACGCCTCATCTGGTGCAGGATATTGGTGTTGGAGAGCTCCAGCTGTAGAGGGGACACAAGAGGAATATGAATTCAGTATGGGCATGTGGTACGTGCCCTAGGCCACATCCGCAGCCGTGGCGGCCGGTGTCCGGCCCCCGGCACGGCTGGCTGGCAACCTAATTCTCCACCAGCTGCCTCGACTCTTTTTGTGTTGTTCCACCATGTTTCCTTTGTGGAGCAAGAATGAGGATCAAATCTGTAACTTACCCATCACCCTCTACGTGCCTGGCATTTTACTAGAGTGCTACGTTTTTCTGTTCTCTGTACAGTCACCCTGAAATGAGGCTGCTTTCACACTACCGAGCACCTGCCACCATTGCCAGGTAGCATGCTGCCAGGCGCTGGGGATGCGGTCATAAAAAGTACAGTGGGGTAACTGCCCCTTATCTAGCTGGAAAGAAAGAGGGAACCGAGGCACAGAGAGGTTAAGTTACTAGCTTGAGATCACACAGTGAGGGAGCAACAGACGCCGTATTCAAACTCAGGCTGTCCTGGTAATCAAGGTCGCCCACTTTCCACTCTACCCTGAGGTCCAGTGCTCCCATCTTCTTGATTGAAGCATGGAGAGTCTGGCATTTGATCGATCTACAATGGAGTGGGGGGATCCCACTTCTCCACAAGCCCATCACTATGAACATCTTTTGCTCTGTGCTGCTTCTGGTACCAGTGCCTTGATGTTCCTCTGGGAATCCACTTTCCTCCTTGTCCTCTCAAGCAGCTGAGTTGTGAGAAGTCTGGAGTTTGGGAACAGGGAAGAGGGCCATCATGGAGGAAGGGCTAGACTGGGAATGCAGGGTACAGAGAAAGATGAGAAGACAGAGGGACATCACCTGAACACCTAGGTCCATACATTGCTGAAAGCAGCCCCAAGTCCTGGGCCTTTGTTACGTCAGTACATTTCCTGTTGTGCATAAAGCAAGGGGAGCCTGGATTACACCGCTGGTACCCGATGTATGGGTCTTTGCATTTACTGCCTCAGCTCTGTCCTTCTCGCTGCAGCCATCCATTGACGTATGCATTCAGACATCTGTCCAGACCTCACAGTGTACGAGGCCCTCTGCTCCACACCCTTGGGAAACAGAACCTTTTCCTAAAGGACTCACAGTCAAGGAGGCATCAGGCCAGATAGCTGGCGGCCTCAAAAGAGCCCAAAGGGAAGATGTGTGTGCTTCTCTAAATCTTAGGAACAAAAGTTTCTCCTCAAAGACCGTTCACTCCCAGTGTGAATGAGTCTTCACAGTCCACCTAGAACAGGAAACCCAAGACCTCACTGCCTTGGTGTGCCAGCAACCCCACTGTTGCTGGCTTAATGCCATGCCTCCATCTACCCGCCTGTATGTGCAATGTGGCGCTTCTTTTAAATATCAAATAGATTGATATTAAATTATGGTTAAAGCTATAGAGAAACTGGGGTGTCAGAGCTATGGGACAGGCTGTCTGGGGCTGCAGAGGATGTTGTGTCCGGTTGCCTTCCTGCCCTGAGAACACGGCCCCCATCTATGCGCTCATCTTTTTAAATTTTATTTATGATAGTCAGAGAGAGAGAGAGAGAGAGAGAGAGAGAGAGAGAGAGAGGCAGAGACATAGGCAGAGGGAGAAGCAGGCTCCATGCACCGGGAGCCCGATGTGGGATTCGATCCCGGGTCTCCAGGATCGCGCCCTGGGCCAAAGGCAGGCGCCAAACCACTGCGCCACCCAGGGATCCCTATGCGCTCATCTTTGATGTCCTTCACCAACCCGCTTTTCCAGTCTTGTTCCTACTCTTCCCCTGTTCAGAACTAAAAGGAACTGCAATCAATGATTCACTCTCTTCCCTTTTTGAATTAAAAAAACTTTTTAAAATCCCAATATAATTAGTGTAGTGTTATATTAGTTTCAGATGTGCAATATTTTGATTCAATAATTCTGTACATCACTCAGTACTCATCATAAGTGTACTCTTGGTCCCCTTCACTCTATTTCACTCCCCATGCCTCCTCCCTTCTGTACTCCCCCAGTTCTCTGTATTTAAGAGTGTGTTTGCCTCTTGTCTTTGTTTTCTTAAATTCCACATATGAGTGAAATCACATAGTATTGGTCTTTCAGTTTGTTCATGTAGCATAATACCTTCTAGATCTAGCCATGTTGCTGCACATGGCAAGATTTTATCCTTTAAAAATTCCACTCTCTCTACCACATCTTCTGTATCCATTCATCTATCTTTAGACACCTAGGTTGCTTCCATATCTTGGCTATTGTAAATCATGCTACAATAAACATAGAGGTGCATGGATCTTTTTGAATTAGTGTTTTCATATTCTTTGGATAAATACTCAGTAGTGCAATTACTGGATCATACGGTAATTGTTTTTGATTTTTTTTTTTTTTTTTTTTTTAGCAATTTCCATACTGCTTTCCACAGTGGCTGCACCAGTTGGCATTCCCACCAAACAGTGCACAAGGGTTCCCTTTTCTCCACATCCTCGCCAACACTTGTTGTTTCTTGTGATTTTAGCAACTGACAGGTGTGAGGTGATATGTTGCTGTAGTTTTGATTCGCATTTCCCAGATGGTGAATGATGTGGAGAGCCTTTTCAAGTGTCTGTTGGCCATCTGTTTGTCTTCTTTGGAGAAATGTCTGTTCACGTCTCCTGCTCATTTGTAAATGGGTTGTTTTTTGGTGCTGTTTTATAGAAATTCTTCCTATATTTTGGATATTAACCCTTTTTCAGATATATCATTTGCAAATATCTTCTCCCATTCAGTAGGTTATCTTTCAGTTTTGTTGTTTCCTTTGCTGTATAAAGAGGGTTTTTGTTTTGTTTTGTATTTTGTTTTTATTTTTGTTTTGCTGTAGTCCCAAAAGTATAATTTTGCTTTTGTTTCTATTGCCTTAGGAGACATATCTAGAAAAAAGTTGCTATAGCTGATGTTACAGAAATCACTGCCTGTGCTCTCTTCTAGGATTTTTATGGTTTCAGGTCTCACACTTAGGTCTTTAATCATTTTGAGTTTATTTTTGTATATGATGTGACAAAGTGGTGCAGTTTCATTCTTTTGCATGTAGCTGTCCAGTTTTCCCAACACCTTTTGTGAAGGTGTCCTTGCCATTGCATAATCTTGCCTCCTTTGTCATAGATTAACTGAGCATATACTCGTGGGTTTATTTGCCTCCAGTTTTGTCCTTTTTCAAGATTGCTTTGGCTACTCGGGGTCTTTTGTGGTTTCATACACATTTTAGGATTATTTGTTCTAGTTCTGTAAAAAATTCTGTTGGTATTTGAGAGGGGGTTATATCAAATCTGTCATTGCTTTCGGTAGCATGGATACTTTAACAATATTTGTTTTCCTAATCCATGAGCATGGAACATCTATCCAATTGTTTGTCATCTTCAATTTCTTTCATCAGTGTTTTATAATTTTCATGGTACAGGTCTTTCACTTCTTGGTTAGGTTTATATGTAGGCACTTTATTCTTTTTGGTGCAATTGTAAATGGGATTGTTTTCTCAATTTCTCTTTCTGCAACTTCATTGTTGGTGTATAGAAGTGCAACAGATTTCTGTATATTGATTTTGTATCCTAAAGCTTTGCTGAATTTGTCATTAGTTCCAGTGTTTTTTTTTTTTTTTTTGGTGGAGTCTTAAGGGTTTTCAATATATAGTATCATGTCATCTGCAGATAGTTACTACTTTACTAATGTGGATGCCATTTATTTCTTTTTCTTGTCTGATTTCTGTGGCTACCACTTTCCCCTGTTCAGAACTAAAAGGAGCTGCAATCAATGATTCACTCTCTTCCCTTTTTGAATTAAAAAAACTTTTTAAAATCCCTGAATAAAATAAAATAAAAGTAGTAACAGTGGACCTCTTTTATTCCTCATCCTAGGGGGAAAGCACTGAGTATGGTGTTAGCTGTGGGTTTGTCATATACGGCCTTTACTGTATTGAGATATGTTCCTTCCAAACCTACTTTGTTGAGGGTTTATCATGAATGGATATTGTACTTAGTCAAATGGTTTTTCTCCATCTATGGAAATGATCATATGGTTCTCATCCTTTCTCTTAAATTGACGTATCATGTTGATTGATTTGCAAATACTGAACCACTCCTGCATCCCAGGAATAAATCCTACTTGATTGTGGTGAAATGTAAAAATGTAAAATGGATTTGGTAAAAATGTATTACTGGATTTGGTTTGCTAGTATTTTGTTGAGGATTTTTGCATCTATGTTCTTCAGAGATATTGGCCTGTAGTTCTCTTTTTTGGCAGTGTCTTTATCTGGTTTTGGCTCAAAGAATCCTCTTCAACGTTTCTTGTAAGGCTGGTTTAGTGGTGAATTCCTTTACCTTTTGTTTAGGAAACTCTTCATCTCTACCTCTATTCTGATGATAACCTTGCTGGGTAGAGTATTCTTGGCTGCAGTTTTTTCTTTTAGCATGTTAAATATGTCATGCTACTCCCTTCTGGCCTGCAAACTTTCTGCTGAAAAAAAAAATCAGCCTTATGGGGTTTTCCTTTGTAACTGCTTTTCTTTTCTCTTGCTGCTTTTAATATTCTCTTTTTATCACTACTTTTTGCCATTTTAATTATCCATGTGTCTTGGTGTGGGGATCTCATTGGGTTGATTTGGGGGCGGGGGGGGGGGGCGGCTGGAATCTCTTTGCCTCCTGGATCTGGATATCTGTTTCCTTCCCCAGATTAGGGAAATTTTCAGCTGCTATTTCTTCAGATATATTTTCTGACCCCCTTTTTCCTTCTTCTCCTGGGATCCCTATAATGCAAATGTTATTAACTGGGTTGTGTCACTGAGTTCCCTTAACCTATTCTCATTTTTTGTTCTTTGTTTTTCTCCTGTTCAGCTTGCTTTCCATTACAGTCCTCCAGCTTGCTGATCCGTTCTTCTGCTTCCTCTAGTCTTTACTATTTATTCCCTCTAGGGTTTTTTTTTTTTTTTTTCCTCTAGGGTTTTTTAAATCTCAGTTATTGTGTTTGTCTCTGGTCAGTTCTTTTTTTTTACATTTTCTCTTTGTTAAGGGTTTCACTGAGATCCTCCACTCTTTTATCAAGTCCAGTGAGTATCTTTATGACCATTACCTTAAGTCCTCTATCAGGCATATGCCATATCTCCATTTCATTTAGCTCTCTTGCTGTGGTTTTTGTCCTGTTCTTTCATCTGGGACATATCCCTCTGTCTCCTCATTCTGTCTAACTCTCTGTGGCTGTTTCTGTTTATTAGGAATCTCTCCTGCTCTTGAAAGTAGTAGCCTTATGAAGAAGAGGTCCTGTAGTGCAATATTCCCTGTTCACCAGAACCTGGCACCTGTGTGTACTGCATGAGCCTTACTGTTGTAGCTAAGCCACTTTTGCCTCCAGTGCATTCATCTGCAATCATTCTCTTTGCTCATTGAGGGCAGGGTTTGGTCCCTGTGGTGTTAATGGGCCAGTGTGGGGCTGCCTTGGGCTTGAGTTGGGTCAGACCAGGCATTTGCCAGAGTCACAGTAGCACCAAACTGCAAGGCACTCTCCTTGTATTGTCCCTGGAGAGGCTTTCACTTGGTGGGCAAGGCCTGTGGTCAGACCCAGTGTTGCCCCAGCCAACTGCTGGGGCTGCAATTAGGAAGGGTATGTGTGGTTACCATCTCTTCTCCCCAGGAAAGAAGGCACTGTAGAAGGCACAAGATCACTGATCCTTGTCAGGGCTGCCTGCTCACTGCTAGGCTTGTGGCACCACTTTGGATGGACTCCTGCTGATGCTGGTTGGAGAGAACAGGCCAGCAGGAGAACGTGGGGCTGGGGTACTATTAGCAAGCTAGGTGGAGAGAGTTCATGCTATGCTGGTTCCTGCAGGTGTTCCTGTATCTAAGCCAGGGGGGCAGGGAGGGAAATAGTGCCCACCAGGTCTCTTGTTTTTGGAGAAGTCTCCTAAAGGTTCTTGCCTCTCTAGCACACACTCTGAGATTACTAAACAAATATACCCGCCTCTTGTATACCTCAGGCATTGAAGCTGGTGTTTCTATGCTGTATCTTAGTGGGGTTGTTATATTGTCTCTTTAAGAGGGTTGTTGGTGGTGGCTCAGTCTCCTATCACCTTCCAGCTCTTCCAGAGCTGAGCCTGCTAATTTTTAAAGTTCCAAGTGTTATGCCCCCCTGACTGTAAGAACTCACAAAGTTAAGTCCTTGTGGTTTTCAAAGCCAAATGTTATTGGGCCTTGTCTTGCCAGTGTAGGTTGCCTGTGCCTGGAGAGCCTAGTGTGGGGTCTTCTCCTCTCCAGGTCTCTGTGTTGGCACTGCTCTTCCCGCTCATGGACGGTTTTCCCAGTCAGTTTGATTCCTGATCCTATCTCTGCCCTTCCTGCCATTTTTGGGAAATGTGGTTTCTCCCCTGCCTTTAGCTGCTGAGAGTCTGTTTTGCCAGTCTTTAGGTCATTTTCTGAGTTAGTTACACTGACTATGGGTGTTATCTAAGTTTATCTGTGGGATAAGGTGAGCCTAGAATCCTCCTACTCTGCCATCTTCCCTGGAAGTCCTCCTTTGTTTTCCCTTTGGGCCCAACCATTCTCATTTGGGATTCTTGCTCATACAAACCTGACAGTCCTTCAAGTTCAAGTGCATTCCCCTGCTACACAAGTGGAAGAGTCACTCTCTCCTCTGAACACCTACTACACTAAGCATCCTTTACCCCCCAGTCTACTTCATGCTTGGTTTTCTCAAGACTGGTGGCCACTTGCTTCACAGGGATTCAGGGCCCAAGAGCCACTACCCTACTCAGGCCAGACTATGGGTGTCCTCAATCCTGAGAATGCAGAGGGATTAGTGAACACCCCACCCTCCAACCACCTGCACAGCCACCGCAGCAGACCCATGAATGTGGGTATGACCCAAGAGGCTGGCCTGTGGTTTCCACTGAAGCACAATCTGTACAGTTCATCCTAAAACATTCACAGGGCAACTGGGGTGGGCCTAAATTAGGAAATTTCCTGAGTTTACTGGAGACCTACGGATTACCTAGTGGCCACCAGAGAACGTCATTACATCCTGCATTAGAGCCCTGTATCTGCCTCCTCCCTGTTCCCAGAACAATGATGCTGATGATGGTGATCATCAGACAGGATGAGACAACAAGAAATAGTAGGAGGAGCTACTCTAAGTCTCCTTCACAGGTTATTTTAGTATATCATTTCTAATCTTCCTGGTAATTCTCTGAATTAGATGCTATCACCACTGAAAATTTCCACACTTGAAGGAAGGAAGCAAACCAAGACCGTGCTAGTGCAATGAAAATTCCATGTGTGAATAGTAAAGTGATTCACTACTTTTAGCCTCACAAGCTACTGTAAAGCACAGAGGAGTCATTAATGCTCTCCTGATAGCCATTCCCCTTTGCAGTGCTACACTGTCATCTTTCCCATCAAGTAGAGTTTATTTAAAAAATAAAATAAAAATAGAATAAAATAGAATAAAATAAAAAATAAAAAAACAAGAAGTACAGTCTACTTCTCCAGCCCCTTGACTTCAACTGGCTGTGAGTTGTTGACTAGTGGAATGTGGTGGAAGCAATCATAAGCATGTTTTAGAGCTAAGTATGAAACCCTGCAGTTTCTATACTTTGCTTTCTTGAAAGGCTGCCATACTTTCCTACCACACGACATAAGGTTCTCCCCATCCAACAGAAGTGCCATGAAGTATGGACTTTGTCTTTCCCTGGTTGTGTTCAGTGCTTTAAAAAGTGCCAGTCACATAGTAGATGCTAAAAAAAAAAAAAAAAATCTGTTTTGATGAATGAATCAATTAATAATCTCTTTAGGGAAATTTGATATAAAAGCAAATGAAACTTCCCAGTTGTTCACCAGAAGCCAGAACATTCTTTAATAAAGGCGGTACTAGGATCAATAGTGCCCCCCAAATTCATGGCCACCTGGAACCTTAGAATGTGATACTATTTGGAAATAGGTTTTTTGTGGATGCAATTAGGTCATAATGAGTTAGGGTGGGCTCTAACCTAATGATTGGTGTCAATTAGGAGAGGAAACAGAGACTCAGAGACACCCAGAGAGAAGGCCATGTGATGACAGAGGCAAAGGTTGGAGTGATGCATCTATAAGGTACGAGATGCCAAAGACTGTCAGCACCATCCAGAAGCTGGCAAGAGGCCAGAAGGGTCTACCCAGCAGCTCCAGGAAATGAATACAGGAGCCAAGCCTTCAGTCAATAACTTTGAACAAATTGACATAGGGTATAAATGTACAAGAGAAGATAATATTATATGAGAAGATATTTTTACATAGCAAAATAAGGAAAGGGTATTAGAGCACTAGTAAGAGAGGATGAGATCTGAAAACAAGATCTGGGCTTGATCTCCTTTGGGCAAGACCATTAACCTTCTGAGCCTCAGTTCTCTTAGCTGCAAAATGGGGATAGTCAATTGACATTCAGGAATGTCAATTAAATCAAATCAGGTATGGGATTCAGCATTTAGAAAATAAGATCAATCTAGTGCAGAATTTGGACAAAGTATGGTACACTGTAGGCAGTTAATATGTGGCATTTTTTTATGAAAGAAGAAAAAAGAAACCCAAAAGAGAGGGCCAGGAATCCCAAAGATAAATTTCACCAGCCCTATAATTTTGTTGCAGGCAGTTCTAAGTCATGGAAGTCAATATTTTGGATATGAAAAGTTCTGATATGCATTTCCTTTTTTAAAAAGATGTTTTATTTAAGTTCAGTTTAGTTAACATATAGTGTATTATTAGTTTCAGAGGTAGAATTTAGTGACTCATCAGTTCCATAGAACACCCAGGGCTCATTCCATCACGTGCCCTCCTCAATGCCCATCACCTAGTTACCCCATCCTCCCACCCACCTCCTCTCCACCCCTCAGTTTGTTTCCCATTTTCTGACTTCTTAGAAGATGTATTCCACCTTAGGAGGAGCATTCATGCCATTCAAATATCAACAACAAACTGTCCAAAAGGAAATAGAAAGTCTAGGAAGGAGAGAAGACTCAGTTTTGCCTATTCAAATTGCTATACATGGTTTTCAAGGCAATAAATCACTAAATGAGCAGAGAAACCAGGGGATCTCTCCCAGTTTTTTCCCCCTAGCTCTCTTCAGCTGGAGACAATTCTCAGGCTCCCTGAGGCTCCAGGGAGATAAGCATGTCAGTTAATATTGCATTCAGAACCACAAAGCCAGAGAAATGGAAACAATACCACGGTGTCATTTTACATCCGGTTGCAGAGACAAAATTAACTCAATGGGGCTTTGAAATGTGGTATTTGAGGTTTCTTTCTCCTTCCATTTCCTCCTCTTCCACGGCAGTTTAGGTGACAAATGGCACACCTGCTGCAGTGAGGTATGCCCGATTCCTCTCAGGAGGGTTTTGGGGCACAGGTCAAGAGACTAATAAGCATATTCTCAAATGTGAGACATGTCCAGTCCCCCATACAAGGAAAGAAATTCACTTGGGCCTCCAGTGTTCAATTTTTTCACAAAATAGTTCAATTTTGTTTTTTACTTTACAATAATTTTAGGGGCACTTGGGTGGTTCAGTCAGTTAAGCATCTGACTGTTGATTTCAGCTCAGGTCATGACCTCAGCAGTGTGAGATCAAGCCTTGCATCAGCATCGGGCTCTATGCTCAGTGGGAAATCCGCTTCTTTCCCTTTCTCTCTCTCTCTCTCTCTCTCTGTCTCTCCCTCTGCCCCTCCTCTTGCTCCAAGGCCCTCCCTCAAATAAATAAATCTTTAAAAATAAAATAACTTTAGACTACTGTTGATTTAACTCATTACAAATACAGTGTTACTGGGGCACGTGGGTGGCTTGGTTGGTTAAGTGTCTGACTTTTGATTTCGGCTCAGGTCATGATCTTAGGTCCTGAGACTGAATCCCCTGTCAGGCTCCACATGCTGGCCATGGAGCCTGTTTAAGATTCTCTCTCTCCCTCTGCCCCTCCCTGTTCATGCTGTCTCTCTCTCTAAAAAAAATTAAACTAATTTTTAAGAAGTCTATAAGATATTAAAAAAAATACAACGTTAACTAAAATGTGCACAAACATAAAACTAGGTATACAATGGAGACCAATAACAAATGTAAACATTCAAATGAACATTAAAGTGAAGGATGATGTTGTTTTGCTGGAACTAAAGCCCTGCTTGAACCTTGAAACTGTGCTTCCTCACTGCCCCCAAGGCAGGCTCTTTGCAATATGGCATTTTTCCTCTGTGTCCTACAGGAGGTCGAAATTTTCCCACTAATTTCTCATTTCTAGTTACTGTAAAACCCAGCACCCTGTAACATCACCTGACCTTCACTTGGTACAAACTCATCATTTACATATTTTCTGTCTTTGCTCATTTCTAATTAGCCCAAGACAATAAAAAGAGATCTGCATGATGCCATCAAGACCATCAACAAACACATGGACCATGATTTCACATGGCAGGACTAGATTATAAGGGGTGGCCCTAAAAATCCAGAAATGCCTTTTTTTTTTTTAAAGATTTATTTATTTATTTTAGAGAGGGGTAGGGAAATAAAATTATTTATTTTTAGAGAGAGAGGAGGGGGAGGGAAAGGGAAGGGGAATCTGTGGGAGTTTTTTGTTTTTAAGATTTTTATTTATTTATTCATCACACACACACACACACACACACACACACACACACACACACACAGAGGCAGAGACACAGGAGGAGGGAGAAGCAGGCTCCATGCAAGGAGCCCGATGTGGGACTCGATCCTGGGTCCCGGGATCATACCCTGAGCCGAAGGCAAATGCTCAACCACTCAGCCACCCAGGCATCCCAATGCTTTAATTTTTTCAAAAGAATATCACCAAAATAAAATTACACAACGAATGCAGTTGTCATGCAGAGCTTCAGATCCCAGGAGTTATACTGTGGACCCCTTGAACCGTGGCTTCAGGAACCTGGATTAAGGAGGGGAGCCCTGCACAGGTCACAGGGAAAAGAGGACTTCTTCACTATCATGGTCAAGATGGGGCAGAAGAGATTTCTGATGGCAGCCCGGTCAGTTCCAGATATCCCCATGCTTGTTATTAGGACCAACAGCATGTGAACAATTGCCATCAGGTACATGGTGACTTCCAACCTTAAAAAATACAAATCTGGTCATGTCCCTTCCACACTTGTCCCCAAGGACAAGACAAGCAGGGCTTACAGGAGCTGTTGTAATGGTCATAACTCTTCAGCAACTAACAGGTTCCTTGAGTATCAGGAACTCCCCAAGGGGCCACAGCTATGGGACATTAAAGCACATACAGGACCCCTCTGAAGATGAAGAGGACTCACTGATGAAGTCCAGAGTGGTCCTTTGTCACTGAAAGAGAATATCTACCAGTTGATCTAATAATTGAGCTGGGAGGAGGTCAATCTCTTTCCTCTGTCAGTCCCTTTCTCTCTTCACTGTTTTTTTTCTTTCTCAAAGGTGTTTGAAGAGAACACAACAAAGGACAACACTGAAAGAGGAAAAAACAAATATGCTAACTATGAGGGCTGTGATTAAGAATCTCATTTAGTTGTGGGGTTCCTAGTAGCAGGGACAAAAGGGGAAATGGAATTTTATCTCTTTGCTTTTGTTCTCAGAGGCATTCCCATGGTTTGGGTGGTGAATGTACAAGATTTTAAAGGGCTCAAATTTCAGTGGAGGAGGGAGATTCTCAGATTCAGTTGGCTCACGCTGGAGTCTCTGGAGGGCAGCTTTCCTCCATTGACAAGAATACTAGGATTACCACTCACCACCACCCCATGTCTAGACTGCTTCAGAATTTACAGGACTCTTTAACACATACCATCCCATTTAAAGAACACACTGGAACATCTCTGGAGCCTAGTAAAAGAAAGTTTGTATTTTGGCAGACCAGTTGTACTTCCAGCCACATGACATCTTTTGGGCTACCACCAGGAATGGAGACTACCCGCGTTTGGCATGCATGAGAATCATCACCCGGAGGGCCTGTTTAAACACCATTTGCTAGGTCTCCCAACCCCAGTTTCTGATTCAGTAGATCAGGGATACAACCTGAGGGGTTGCATTTCTAGCATGTTCTTAGGAATGTTAGTTTGCTAGGGCTGCCGTAACAAAATACCCCAGGCTTCGTAGCTCACAGTTCTGGAGGGGGGGGGGGGCAGGGTTGGCCTCCTCTGAAGCCTCCCTCTTTGGCTTGCAGATGTCTACCTTCTTGCTGCCTCTTCACGTGGATGTCCTCTGTGCACATTTGCCTCTGGTGTCTCTTCCTCATCTTGTAAGGACACCAGTTCTGTTGGATTAGAACCCACCCTAAATGACCTCATTTTAATTTAATCATCTCTTTAAATAAGGCCCTAGCTTCAAACATGGTCACATTCTTAATTACTTCAACATGTGGATTTGGGATTGGGTGGGGTGTGGTGGGAGGGGCACCCTTCAGTCCATAGCACAGGTGATGCTGATCTGCTGGTCCAGGGACCATACTTTGAGACTACAAGGTTCTGTTAGGAGGAACTCCTCAATTCACAGCTGCTCTGAAACTCAGAACCCAAGTTCATCGTTTGCTGCCAAGAGGCTGCTAGACCCACCTCCGCTCTCAGCCGGGACTCCCTTCATCTCCCTTTGATCCTCCCAAAAGTATAAATTAGGTCAGAGGAGGGCTGATTCTTGGAAGCCGTGAACATGGCTAGAGGCAGGGCTGTGTCCTGCGTTCTCATTTAGATGTCTATTTTTAATTTGGACGTTTAAAGAAAGGCATCTATAATTAGTGTAAGTACCAAATCGAGGGACTGTTTGAAAAAGTCTTTAAAACTTCACTACGTTTCATCTTAAAAGGAAGAAAAAACTGGTTTCCTTTAAATTAAAACATCTTCGGTGGTGTTTGTAATTTCTTTCAGACAGAAGAACCCAACCGGAAGGAGCAGCCGTTCCGTTTTGCTGCCCTGGTGGGAAAGAGGCAGAGAGAAATGGAAATGGGAGAAAAAGGTAAATTTGGAGGCATCATGCAAGTGGGGTTTGGTGCAATCTGTCATTAACAACTGTTAGCTTGGGGCCCCGGGCTCAGTTTCTCTACTTGAAAATCCTAATATAATCCCCCTCCTGGCACCTCCGCTGCGCCTGCCATCATCCTGCCTGCTGATTTGAGAATTGGAGGAGAGAGAAACCTGACGATCTGATTCCCTGTGATTCTATCACATTTCTTTCTGGAGGTGAAGGTCCTAAATGCTCACGAAAAGGGCTAGTCTGGGGGGATCACTGAAGGATCCATATCCACAGCAAATGAGAAGCGCACACTTATCCTTGCTACCAGCTGCTGAGTACTTACTATGTACCGCCGGGCGCTGTTAATCCTTACGCTTGAGGTAGGTATCCTCGTTATTTCTACTTTACGGATGAAGGAAACTGAGGCACATGGAGAATAAGTAACTTGCTCAAGATCAGGGAGCTAGTAACTGGGGCTGTGCTCTGAGATCCTGCACTGTGTGGCCTCCCAGGGCCTGCATGCCCTCCCCCCCACCCCGCACCCCGCATCCCACCCCGACTCCAGGAGTTACTATCTGGAGGGTGGTAGAGACACTGGAGCTGAGGGTCTCTATCCTGGCAGCTCACTGGGATCATAGAAGGGCTCTAAACACCTCTGAGTCCTGGGGCCCACACCAGAACTCTGATGTAATTGCTATGAGTGCGGCCAGCTCCCAGGGCGTTCTAAAGCTGCCCAGGTGGGGGAACCATTGCCCTGCAGGCTCCAATGCCACAGTTATAAATTAAAGCACATACAGGACCCAAGCAATGCCTTGAGCGTGATCCTGGCCAGAATTTATTTTCCTAGCCCTCAGATTTAAGACCAAGGGACTTTCTTATTCATTCAACAGGGTCAGAAGTCAGAGGTCCAGAGGGTCACAGTTCTCGGACATCTATGAATGCATCCTTAGGGAACCACTAGGAATTGTGTAACACTTAAATACTTGTATGTTTAGAAAAGAAAGGAGAAAAATATCAAATCTTCAAAGAAACAATCTGGTCTGAATCTGTCTCAAAATCTACAGGGTTTAACAGTGCCAGGAAACTGGATGCTTAGGATCTGCACTTGTCACTGACGAAGCAAGGGCTGTTTGATTACAAGGGCTGAATGTCTGTAGGAGCTTTTCCTATCTTTCCAAAGCAAAAGGAAGAAGGAAGAGGTGCAGGAGACAATGGGTGCCTGAGGGCCCAGTGCAGATCTCCGAAGCAGAACCCCAGCCAAGCTCAGCAGACGTGGCTACAAGGAGTAGAGATTTTAGCCTCCTGAGCTTTGTGGGCAGAAATCAGTAAGCAGAGGTTTCAGGCTAATGGTTAAATTACTTCTTTTGTATGAATCTATGACCTGGATTAGATTCACAAACTCAGAATGCCCTCCAGAGCCAGCCAGAGGTCCCAAAGCCACTGAAAGTAAGTGATGCCACTTAAATCTTGTTCAGGTTGCCAGGAGGGAATGGGAACCTGGTGTTTCAAGATGTTACAATTTCTCACGAGGAGCCAGAAAACCAGATTCTATGTGAAATCTTGGCATTCTTAAATTTAGCTACAATTTTTAAAAGTTTAATACATGGGCCAAACCATACTTATTTGCGCTGGGTTTGCCCAGGAGCCACCAGCTGGCATCCTCACCCAGGTGTCTGAGGACACTTAGAGCTAGTAAGGAGGCACCCTTCCTAGGGAAGGCTGTTCGAAGCAGCACTCTTGCTGCCCCAGCTGCTCCAGCTCACTTAACGGAACCCAGAAGCAACTGAGGTGGGCAGAAACCCCAGGTGGAACCCGCCAGACTGCAGGAATACAAGGAGCAATTAGGAAAGTTCTCCATCAGCAGGAGTTATTAAGAGAAACCACTGGAACCTCAGCTCCCTCATCTTTCCTGGTTAGGGGTCATGCACCTCCTTCTGATGCTCTTATCACCATGTACTTATTCTGTGTGGCTCTCCCTTCCAGAAGGCAAGCTCTGGGAGGGCAGCTGGCATGCTTTCACTTTTTTGTTTATTCCTGTATCCCCAAGCATCTGGCATGTACTGGACCCTAAAAGCTTTGTTGAATGAATGAATGAATGAATGAATGAATGAATGAATGAATGACAGGGATAGCAGGAAATTTAAAGGCCACAGAATGGCTGATGTGGCAGCATGGGCTTCCTGCTGCCTAAGCCTCGAGGCAGTGCAGCTCCACCTCGTCTTCCCACAGAGGTTTCTGGCACAGACCATGCAGCTGCAGTGCCGGGTGGAAACAGACTCCCGATAGCTGCAGCAGCCTTTGACGGAGGCAGAGGGAGACTGGCATTTTCCACCCATCTGGTGAGGCCAGGAAGCAGGAGGAGGGAAATCACGCAGGAGGGTGCTGGAGCCAAGGGCTGCCCTGAGAAGGCCTGGCATGGGGTGCGTGCTGCTAGGGCTCTCTTTCAGCCAGGCCAGGTGCGGCTGCAGGGGCTGCATTTCCATTTTAGATCAGCTGTTTGGGCTTCCGGAGGCCTGGGCAGGGTGCGGGAGGGGCACATGAGTTAGGACGGGGCTGCTGCCAAGCTGGACTGGCTTCCCATGAATGGTAGCCAGGAACAGGGACAATGGTGAAGGATGTGGCCCCCACACAGTGCAGGAGGCTGGATTTCCTGGGAAATCAGAAGTCAGAGGGCAAGTGTGATGTGCACCTGCTGAGTGATGCTTTGAGGCCCTCGGAAGTCACTGCTGTTAGGAGGGAGCAGGGAGGAAGTTTCTGTGGCACAGTTTCAAGTGGCTCAAGAAGTGTCTCAGGCCAAGGTGCTGACAGCACCCCTTCACGAGGGGCCTCCCAGAGGGCAATGTTCTTCCAGGGCAGGGGCTTATGAATCCCCAGCTACTCCTCCTGGTCCCTCTCTCCTTGGACCAACTGGCTTCACTGGTTCCCTTCCTATACTCACTGGAATGTTCAACTAGTCATATTTTGCCCAAATCACTTGATCCCTTGAGGTCTCAGTTTTCCCATCTATAAAATGGGGACCATAGTGTCTACTTCTCTGAATTGTTCTAAGGATTCAATAAGCGCCCCCCAAAAAAAGCCCCTGGCCCGGTGCCACACACATAGGAGGCACTTGGTCAACGGTAATTTGCTTTATCAATATAATGTATTACATTACAGAGGGTCACTTCATCCTAAGTGGTTGGCAATATGGCAAGCCTATGGCTCTAACAGCAGTTCTCAATCTGTAGCGTGTGTAAGAGTCATGGTGGAGGTTGGGCAAAATGCGGATTCCTGAGAAATTCTGACTCAGAGGGTATGGCTGTCCTGGGTGCCTGCTCTTGACCATGGCCCCGTGGTCCTTCAATAAACCCATTCCAAGGGCGGTGGGCCTGTGTTCCATCCTGAGCACTGTTGACTGAGCATTGCTTTTATGCGAGTGGGTTCTACATTTAATGCCCTACACATTTGTGGTCTGTGCAAAACACCTGCAAAACACAGCCTCGAGGATGTAGGACACCGACAGCAGCCAAGGGAGGCACCTTGGATCGGCAGCTGGTCAGCAAACTGCAGGTCTAAAGAGGAAATCTTCTAGCTAGACAGAGGTGCCCTATCACCGCCCATTAACAGGCCACACAGGATGCGTGGCACTGCAGAGTAAGTGAACTGGGTTGAGACACACCCAAAAAGGTTGATTTATATCATAATCAAGTAGCTAGTTTCAACGATACCCAACTTCCTCACTGGTGAAAAGGCATTCGAGGGCCACTTAAATCTGTAATTCCACTCGGTCAGGCCTTCATTTCTGCATGCTGTCCACTTCCTGGAGAGGGGAGGGCTGCCCTTTCACACACTGGGGAGGTTGAGCTAGCTCTGCAGAGGGGTCCCCCGAGCCTTCCTCTCAACTCTGCCAGGTGATCCCCCAGTCACCCACAGATCTGGGGCTCCTTCACCTACTCTCTCACCACCCCATGCCTCAAGCTCCACCATCCTCATTGCAGTTGCAGTGCCATGAGCGATGTGAGTCCAACTTTCCCTCCTCTGAAGCTACCAGGACAGCTCCTGGCTAACTCTGCAACCCAAGTGCCAGGCTCTCAGTATCCAACACTCATAGGACTTAGAGATAGTTAGTTTTGTACCAACACCGTAATGTTTAACAGGAAGATCGTCACAGAGTGCTATGGGGACAGGCAGGTGGAAGTTCACTATCTGTGTAGTGACAAGCCTAAGCACCTGGGCTGTTTCTCACGTGTATGGGAGCCACATATGATAGCATGGATCTCAACTTAGGCCCCCAGGTAGGTAAGATATCTTTAAGTTAATGACATAAGAGGTATGAATGCCCTTCTGTCTGTTGAGCTTTGCAGTAATTTCACACCCCCAGAGTCCTTGGAACACAGAGCTTCAGAGTTGGAAAATATCCTTGTGAACAAATGACACCACGTTCTGATTTTCAGACAGCAGCATGGAAGTCCAGAGAAGGGAACTCATCCACCCCTCCCAGGAGGTGGCAGACCTAAGATGAGAACTCAAGTCTTTTGCTTTTGTCCGAGCTGCTTGCATTGTATGGCGAAAAGAGGCCTCTTCTCATTCTGCCCACCCAGCAGCCCTCAGTGGTGGGACAGGGGTGGATTCAGGGACAGAGCAGGGGCTGGGCCAGCCCAAGGGCCATCTACAAGGTGCTAAAACATCTCTGTCAGGCACAGAAAACATCCTTGCTACCTACCACCACCTTCCATCAACCTAAGAAGAGTTTATTACTCCACGTGGAGTCATGATCAGTGGAAATCCTGAAACCAAACAGGAGCCATGACCTCTTATATCCAATATAGGAAACATGGTAAAGGCTTCCCCCCTGTGCTGGCGTGATTTGGGAAATCATTAAAGAAAAGTGAAAGCAAGAAGTGGGTGAAGTCTTGACCATTAAAACACAAAAGCAGTGACACTGGGCTAGTGGAAGGAAATGAATGGATCAATTTCAGGATAGGATTTTTTAAATAGAAAAATCAGTGCCTCCCTGATTCCACTAAGTGAGTACTGAGCGAATACAGAGAGGATTTGGGGTCTTATCCCCAGTAGAAAGTCTGGGATTCTGTGGAGCCAGCCTGATGGAGGGGTTAGAGGTCAGACTCTAGAGTCAGGCAGACACATCTGGACACAAACCCTGGCAATGCCCCTGTCTAGCCATGTGACTTGGGGGCAGTCATTTCTACCCTTTCCAGCCTCTGTTTCCTTATCTGTAAAGTGGGGGTTGATAGACGCACCTACGCAACAGGCTGTTGTGAAGTCTAAAGGGATAAAGTCTGCAAAGAACTCTCAGTTGGCCCTCAGCTGCTCTAAATGGGTGTTAATATTCAAAGTTAAAAGATCTTTTCCAGGAAAAAAAACCCCCACAGAGGTCTTCTTGGTGTTGTAGCTGTTTCTGTGGAGTGGTAGCATGGTTCAGAACACAGGTTCTACACCCAGACAGCCCACGGTTAAAATCTGACCCCCCCACTCGCTGGTGGTGGAACTTAACATGGGCCTCAGTATTCTCCTCTGTAAAATGGGGCTTACTACAGGCACCGACCTTCTAAGTTTCTTTGTGATGGTGATAGTAGCTTCCTGAATGCAGATTGCCCTGGAGGTGCACAGGTGACTGCCCCTGAGGCTTCCCTTGTCTAGTAACCTAGTAGATGAAAAAAAATAAGGAACTACCCCACACTCACCTTCCCCAACTAGAGCTCTGCCTGGACCTGCGAACAAGGAGGGAGAGTGGTTGCCACTCCTTGTCCTTCACTTTCCCTGTCTCTCTTGGGTCTGAAGGCCCAATAGTGGTGAGCTCAGGGCAGAGCAGGAGAGAAAGTTCAGGCCTGCATGTGCCCACGCTGCTGGCCCAAGCTCTCCTGAGCAATGCTGGAGAGGCCTGAAGCCCTGACCTCGGACAGGCAAGCACATCTGGCTTCCCTAGCCCTCAGATGACCCCGTGGACACCCTGCAGGTCCTGCTTGGCCCATGGGTGGGCTCTGGACTGGTCAGCTCGCCCTCTGCCACTGCCTAGCAGGTCACTTACCTCCTGGCCCTACTGTCCATACCCAGGAGGGACCCCTCAACTTGGCAGCCACTCCATACTTGCCTCAACCCAGCAGCCAGCACCAGTTAGACCACCAGGCCCTGGGGCTGAGGCTCTGGAGGGGGGCCCACCATGAAGCAACATAAGGTTTGTCTTCAGGGAAGACTCTCACATTCCAACAGGGACACAGATGAGGAAAGGAAACAGTCCTCATGCCATGTGGCAGCTGACAAGTGCTACCCCAGGGGTTGGCAGTATGCTGGTGTCAGATGCCCGGATCCAGCCCCTATCACCTGGAAGCCTGGGGCTTGCTTCACCTTCCCAAGCCTCTATTTTCCCAGCTGTAAAATGGGCCCAACAAGGGCCCCTGCCTCAAAGGTGGGAGAAAAGACCAGATGAGGAGTTAGGTCTGTCTTGGCACAAAGATGCTTAGCAACATCTCACAAGGTGGGTGTGAGGATGTGGGAGGATAAACAGTGCACACGGTGCCCTGTCCTTGTTTGAGAACGATTTCCCCAAGAAAGGAGTGATCCTGTGAGGCTAGAAGAGAAGTTCTGAGCTGGGCAGAAGGAAGGTCTTGTGGGTGGGGTGGGGAAAGAGAAAGCATGGGGGTGGGGAACCCAGGGTCACAGAGGCCAGGGAACCTCTGGGTTCTGGAAGCCAGATGCTCGATCCTGCTCACTGCTGCCCCTGCACAGGCTAGGGGTCAACAGGGACAGGACAGGTCCCCCCCAAAGCTGGTTGAGCTTCCGAAGTCCGCAGGAGACTGCTGCGTGCCCCCACCCCGGCCTTCCAGAAAGGAAGCTGCACAGACATAATTGCACTGCCGGGGTGAGGGGAGCCGCCAGGGAATCTTTTTTTATGCACTAAGTGGCATTCTCAGAGAAAAGCAAGTGGGGTCAGGGTCTGAGGGGGGCTGATCTTCATGAATTAATCTACTCCCTGTGGGGACTGAAGCCTCCAGCGGGGAACCCTTCAGTGCCCGTGAACAAAGGCATTGGTGACAGCCGGGGACCCCCAGGCTCACCGCAGGGCCTTCACAGGACAGCGCCCCGTACTCCCTGCCCCCCCTCCCCCCTTTCTCACGTTCCCTGCTCAGCACGTCCTCCAGGCCGGCCCTGGGTGCAAAAGCACCTGGCCGGGGAATCTCCCTCCTCTCTTTCTGTTTTCTTTAGAAAGACATAAAAACTACAGTCCCTCAAGAGAGGCAGGAGTGGCTGCACTCGTGTTTTTCTGGACTGCCCTGAGGAAAGGTCTGGGCAAAGGGGCAGGAGGAGGTCTGGAATGAAAGAATGATCCAGAGAACTACCAGTTCACCTGTAGGCTCAGGTGGAAGAAGGAAGAAAACCAGATGCTGCATTTATGGAAGGCAACACTGAGTGGGTACCTGCCCCGTGGCAGGGGAGGCGCTGGTTCAGTAAGAGGATCAGACATAGGGCAGGAAGAACACACCAGGAAGACCCAGGCTGGGAGAAGAGGGTCCTGTGCAGCGGTGCACTCCTGCCTCTTTACTGCGTACACGGGGGACGTGAAGTCACAGGTCATCAGCCCACAGACATGACTGGAGGAGGCCTGCTGGTCAAAGATGGGAGTCTCAGATGGGACCCCTGGGTGGCTCAGTGGTTTGGCGCCTGCCTTCGGCCCAGGGCATGATCCTGGAGACCCGGGATCGAGTCCCGCATTGGGCTCCCTGCAAGGAGTCTGCTTCTCCCTATGCCTGTCTCTCTGTGTCTCTCATGAATAAATAAATATTCTCCAAAATCTGAGTGTGGTTGGCAGCTACCTACCTGCACATGCTGGAAAATAATTAAATCTCTGGTGCACTCATTTGGGCTTTGGTTTGCTTAGGGATTCAACTTCTGGTTCTGTTTCCTGGGCTGCACTTGTTTTCCAGGGTGGGGTCAGCAGAGTCAGGGTGATGGATATGCCCACCCCCACTCTTCCAAAGCCTGTGCGAGCAGCAATCCAGCCCTCCAAGGAAGGTTCCAGCCAGCCTGTGTTCTTTGGCTTGGAATGCCAGAGGAGACCACTAAGGCACCTAAAAACAGGATGACAAGTGCTGGGCTGCAGAGACTGGCCTCAGGAAGACGGCTGGCAGGCAGAGGGCAGAGGGCCACATTCTGAAGGGCGCCGAAGAGCTGCTGCAAGTGGGTGAAGAAGGGAAGATGCATTGACACTGGGGAGCTGCCGGGATGGGCTAGCTCCTGAGCTGGGACTCTGCTGGCAGCTGCACCCGAGGAGCCAGGAGAGCCCTTCTGGGGAACGAGTGCTCCTTCCCTCTGCTCCAGGGACTCCCGCAGAGACAGAGGGTGGTGAGAAGCCCAGAGGACACCTGTCTCCATTTCTTTTTTTTTTTTTTTTTTTAATTTTTGATAGTCACAGAGAGAGAGAGAGAGAGGAAGAGACACAGGCAGAGGGAGAAGCAGGCTCCATGCACCGGGAGCCCGACATGGGATTCGATCCCGGGACTCCAGGATCGCGCCCTGGGCCAAAGGCAGGTGCCAAACTGCTGCGCCACCCAGGGATCCCCCTGTCTCCATTTCTTTACAAAGCAGAGCCTACATACCCTGAGGGAGGCTGTCCCATGGTATATGGACTTTTCAGAACTCCATGCTCCCCCTGCAAGCCCCCTCACCCTACCCCTTCTGCCTCTTTTTTCTTTTTTTTAAAGATATTTGACAGACAGCAAGTGAGCACAAGCACAAGCAGGGGGAGCATCAGAGGGAGAGGGAGACGCAGGCTCCCCACTGAGCAGGGAGCTCCATGCGGAGCTCGATCCCAGGACCCCAAGATTATGACCTGAGACAAAGGCAGATGCTCAACCGACTGAGCTACCCAGACGCCTCTGCGCCTCTTATTTCAAGGCCCAACCAAATGTCTCCTCTGAGCCAATCAATGAGGCAGCCATCTGGTGTCCTGGACACACAGCTATAATCCCACTGCATCACAGGGAGCTGTTTCACACCTCTTCAGGCCCCAGACCCCGAGCTCCTTGTGTGTTTCTAGCGCCTTCTCAGTACTTAGCATGGTAGGTGTTCAGTAAATGGCTGTTGGGTGAAGAACTGATCGTTGTTATCAGTAGCTAATAATTACTGCACCTTCGCTATGTGCCAAGCATGGCCACAAGGCTTCCATGTGGATTAGCTCAGTGAACTAATGACCTGATGACAACCCTCTGTGGCAGGCACCATTCTCCTCCCCATTTGATACAAGAGGCCAAGTGGGCAGAGAGGTTAAGTAACTGGTCTCAGGTCACACAGTGAGTGAGCAGCAGAGACAGGATTCTAACCCTGAGCACGCTGGTGACTGTGCTGTGCTGCCCTTCAGTAACCAGTGAAACATCTGTAGGGCAAGCTCAGAGGCTACTGGAAGCAAACAGTGAGTACATGGCCCAGGAGGCAGGCCCCACTGCTGCCTAGGTTTGTGGGGTGCCTTTGCTGTCATCTGACACCAGCCAGCACAACACATTAGGGGACCAGGGGCCAGTTTGCTCAACCGTCTAGTGCTACTAAGACCCCCCAGTCAGGGAACAGAGTGCAAAATCCTGACCCAGGCTGCCCAGGAGGGAGACCAGAGAGGCTGCTTTCCCTTCTGGTCCACACCCCTGCCCCCCAGGGGCTCCCCAGTCAGACACCCCAGGTCTCCCCTCCATTTGGTCATTCTGAGTCTAGCCTGCCCTTTTTAGATTCAGCTCCCTCTGAACTTCACCAGCACACGTACCGCCTGACAAGTGAACCACCCACACCACATGGTCCTGCATCTCCACTGCTCCTGCTCCTGCCATGACTGCTGTTTGCTCTAAATGCCTAGATTTCAAACTTTAATTAACCCAGGAATCCACAGGGCAGGTAAAGGGCATGTACCAGCTGGTTAAATGCAGATTCTGGGGCCCAACTCCCAGAGACCCAAGTTCTGAACCATTCACCCAAGTGACTTGCTGGGGAAGAAACAGTTTAAAACCTCAGTGGTTAATTACTGGGTGAAACAACCCTTCACATGGACACAGTGTCTTGCAATTTGCTAGGTCCCCTTACTTCTCAGGGAGCATCACAACAGCTGATAAAATGTTCTGGACAGGAAGCACAGGCACGATTGCGTGGGTGAGCAAGGTGAAGTTCAAAGGGCTGCAGGCTCAAGGTGACAGAGTGTGTCAGACAGGAGGCGAGACCAGACGGCCCACTCTGTGTCATTCCAGCCATGCGTCTGCTTCTCTGTCAGCTGACCTAGGCCCCTTTGTCTCTGTTTCTCTCCTTTCCTCTTTCCTGCCATAATTCTTAAAAAACAATTCTAGAAACTAAAGATATGAACTAGGGATAAACCGTAAGAGGAAAAGAAAAACCCCCCAACTCCCATTCACCAGAGATCATTATTCACGTTCTGGTGTATTTTTCCAGCTTTGTTCTTATGTTCTAATTACTGTGGCACTGCTTTGTAGGCCACGTTTTCCCCTTCCAACAATTAACCAGGAACCAGGATAGTCCTGGCTTAATTGTCACTTGAAAGGAGGGGAAGATGCTGGCTACCTACCTGTCCCTTTCTGCCCCTTGCCCTCCCGAGGGGCCGCTGCCCCTGCAAGCTCCCCCCAACCCCACCTTCTCCACTGGCAGCTGTAAGAGCAGGTGGCTTTTGGGAGGCCACCCTCCCCAGGCAGGGATGGGGCCTCTAGATTTCCCAGGGGCCAAGGATAGGACTTCAGAGGTCTCCACTGGATCCTCAAACCAAACCAGTGGGACAACAGTACGTGGGAGCTAGTACTTTCCACAGGGACACCGCAAAATGCAGAGGGCACTGTGAGGGACTCTAACTCCATCATCACCTCAGATGGAGGGGTGGCTGGTGTCTCAGGGGCCCGGTCATTTCTACCTCCTGCTCCTTGCTTCTGGAACAGAACTCACTGGTGATACACACTGCCTGCACTTTTCTTTTTCTTTTCTTTTCTTTTTTTTTTTCTTTTCTTTTCTTAACAGGAGCGGAGAATTGAAGACTGTTTATTCCAGATGCTTCTGAATCGGCAAGAAACGGTGTGCGCGGCTGTGTACGCCAACAGTAGGGATGTCTGACTTCCTCTTTTCTTTTATTCCAAAATCCAGCATAGATCCCCAAGGCTTTGAGTTACTCATAGTCACAGCTTTGGGGAAATTTTAAGGCCAGTCCTGAAGACACTTGCAAATTAGTTCCTGCAAGACTTCTGAATAGCAACTGATTACAATCTCTAATTATTTCTAAAGGAACTACTTACTCAATTAGAGCGATGGCCCATGAATGGGACATGAACATTCTTTTGATGGAGAGCAGTGAGAAATCATAGCCATTATTATTTCTATTATTATTATTGTTTTCTAAAATCATGTGATGTCTAGAGGCTATCCACTTGTTCAACACTGGATTTTACCCCAACACATTCCAGAAGGAATGTGCTCTGTGCCTGGATCCACCCCCATCCTTCTTTTACTTGCCAACTCCTGTAATGCAGCCTCTGTAATATAATGCTTCCCCAGGGGACCTTCCTGAGCCCTGTACTCCTCACTCAGAGCGATGGTTCTTTGACATTTGCTTATCCTCTCCACCAGTCCATACGCTGTATGTGTATTGTGTTCACTGCTACACCCTCAGCCTCTAGAATATTGCCTGGCATACAGGAGATGCTCAATAAACACCTATTGAATAAAGGGATTGGAGAATGTAATGTTTCTTCCTTGGGTTGAGTGTGGATTTCTGTCTAAAGTTGGTTATAAAAGTACATGGTTGACTGATGGATGGAGTGACTGATTCATTCAACAAACATTTAGGCATCTGGAGCATATTGGCTGGCAGTCTGGTTGGTCCAATGTCATCATCTCCAGTCCAATAACATCCAAGATACCACTCCAGAGTTTGTGGTGAACCTGCTCTTCTGAACCCTGCACTCCCAGGGCTACCCACCTCCATTGGCCATTCTGATGGTTCCACAGCCCTGCAATGTTGGGCTTTGAGGAGTGAATTTCTGTTTGGGTTGGTATAACTTCACTGGCTTTGATGTCAGCTCTTGGCTAGGTTAACACCTCTACTGCTCCTCAAAAGGCTGAATGGAATGAGCTAGGAACAAGGTTAGGACCTTAAAAGATCCTGAACATAAGATCCTAAGGGGTATAACACAAAATTTGAACAACTGAGGTCTTAGGAACCCTCAATGATTGGAGGGTGGGGGGGTAGGCACCATTTCTTCTAGAAGGTTCTTTTTTTTTTTTTTTTTTTTTAAGATTTTTATTTATTCATGAGAGACAGAGAGAGGCAGAGACACAGCAGGGGGATAAGCAGGCTCCTTGTGGGAGCCCAATGTGGGACTTGATCCTGGACCCAGACTCACGCCCTGAGCTAAAGGCAGACACTCAACCGCTGAGCCACCCATGTGTCCCTAGAAGGTTCTAAACAATGTAATTTGCCATTGCCATGTCTATGTCATCACTTGGTGGTGGGGGGCAGTGTGGCCAAATAAATGCCTATCTGTTTCCTTCTAAATCTCTAGAGACCTAACTGTTCATAATTACACTGGTCATCTAAGGTAACTTGGTACATCAGACAAAAACTGTTCTTTTTAATGGTTGTAAGCATCTGACATGTCCTAGATCTGCTCCTAATAACTTCCCTATTCCACCCACTAAAATGTATCTGCCCCACATCCCACTCTTTCGGGGCCCTGAGTTCGGCAAGACAGATATCTGAAGACTGTTGAGGTATGCCAACAGTATGCCTTGCTAGTGGTAGGCACTTTGCCAGGCAGCTCATTCTACTCATCCACAGCTAGGCCCAGTTCAAACACACATGCCCCGAATGTTCTTGAGAAATTACATTCTAATGTTCCAGCAGGTTTACAGATGCCTGTAATGCCCCCCAATCCCAGCTTACTCCACAGATACACACGGGTTGCTCTTCCTAGGAGCTGCCATTCTGGAGCAGGGCTGCTAAGCTCCTTCCTTTTGCGGGGCAGCATGGAGTGTGCCAGCTGGGAAGGCTCCACCCCCAGGGGCCTGTCGTCTATCATGGGGATCTCCCGTCTGCTTTGCAGAAAGGACTCTTTCTCAGCTTGGTGTAGTAGGTACTTATCTCAGGCCTCTGGTTGATGCCACTGCCTTTTAATTATAAGCCCCTTAAGCTTTCATTTTAGCCCAGCTGCCCTGCTTTTCTCTTAGAACACACTGAGGGGCAGTGGCCATGTCTACCTCGAGTGGGGACTCTGCAACCAGGGGACATACAATATGGTCTCCGCTGGTCACACAGACCACCCAGAACCCAGCCTCCAAGTGGCCTGTCAGATAATGAAAAGGACAAAAACTCCTTTGAACTCTGAAGCTGTACTTAAAAGGATGAAGCAGTCACTGGTTATGTAGTTTTCGAAGAACTTCAGATGAGACATTAAGAATCCCTCATGAAATATGCAATTATTTCTCTCTGCCATGAGGGGAGGGGGAATATTGGTTTTCTGTCCTGTCCTCCATTGATGGAGACCTAGCTGGGAATGCCATCGCTGCAAGCACTGTTCTTGCCAACCCTGCTTCATTAAGGGATGGACAACACGGGATAGATGGCTCAAAGACGGAAGAGGCCTCTGTCATCAAGTCACATCTCGATTTTTCTTTTTCTTTTTTAAAAAGATTTTATTTATTCATTCATGACCAGGAGAGAGGGAGAGGGAGAGAGAGAGAGAGAGAGACGCAGAGACACAGGCAGAGGGAGAAGCAGGCTCCATGTGGGGAGCCTGATGTGGGACTTGATCCGGGGTCTCCAGGATCATGACCTGGGCTGAAGGCGGCACTACATCGCTAAGCCACCCAGGCTGCCCACATCTCGATTTTTCAAGATGGCAGGGGCAATGTGATAGGGAAGATATGCCACAGACCCCTTCCATCGGCCTCTAAGCCCTACCTAGATCTACTTGAGTCTGGTGAGTGGTGAACCTGCCCGGGGATAATCCATCCAGGGAGACCTGATCTGGGGCTACAGCTGTAGATCCCTACTCGCCCCACACCACCAGAGAAACCAATTCTTGGTTTGTACAGGATGGTAAGAACGGGAGGACAGGAAGACCAGGATAGTGAGTCAGGCTCTGCTGCAAAATGGCTGTGTGACCCTGTGTGAGTTACTTAGCTTTTCTGAGTCCTGAGGGTCATCAGCCAAGTGGGGAAAAGAACTACTTCTCATAGTTTTGAGCAGTAGTTTTGACCTGTCTTGTGTAGGGCTGAGAGACCCAGGGGAGGCATACTTTGGAATCAAAAAGCATTATTATCAACAGCTTGGTTGGGGTATCATTTATACTTCTGATTTTGAAAGCAATCTCGGAACGGTCTGATCCCATTTAGAGCTGAGAAACTGAGACCCAGAGAGGTGCACTTATTCGCCCAGGGTCACACAGCATGTTACAGCAAGGCTGGGATGAGGAGTCAGGTCTTCACGCTGGTGTTTTCCTGTTTTGGCATCATGGCCTAAGGCTCATTAAGTACATGGTCATCTTTAATTCATAAAGGAAAGAAAAATAACAAGAATAACTGGAAAGAGTTGCTTTGAATTGAGCCCACACTATGCTAAGGGCCTCACAGGTGGCACTGTTTAAATCCTTTACCATTTCATGAAGAAGGTGGTATTATCATCCATATTTTAAGATGCAGAATTGAGGCTCAGAGAGCTGAGGAACTTTCCCAAGGTCACCCAGGTATCTGAGGAGTCTGACACCAGAACCCATGTCCCTAATGCCAACACCCTGCCACCACTTCTAGTTCTGAAGTGCTAAAATACTGGGGAATGAGACCCTGCGTCACAGGGAGGCATGCCAGATTTAGCAAAAAACAAAACAAAAACAAACAACAACAAAAAACAAAAAAAAAAAAAACAAAAAAAAAAACAACCCAAAACACTATTGAAATCAGAATGTCAGATAATTTTAGTATGAGTATATCCCAAAGACTGCACGGGACATACTTATATGAACACATTATTCCTTATCTGAAATTCTACTTTGGGTGACTTTGCACCTGCCAGCCCTACAGTGGGTAACATGATGTGTTCCCTGAGGCAAACCATGTGGCCTCTTTGGGTCTCCATTTCTGTCCTGTAGAAGGACAGGACTGTCCCCAGCCACTTGTAAAAGCTCGGATTGAATCCTCAGGAGGAGGGAAGGATGGAAGGAGCTCTCTAGGGACTGTTCTGAGCCAAGACTAATCCGGGAAATCACTGAGGCCTACGAGGTGCAGGACAAGGGTGATGGCAAGTGATGGCAAGGTTTTGTACCTAAAACCCTGACAGCATCTCCCCTGGCCCTTCGGGACAAATGCTTCCATGAGCCCTGAGCTCCCTGGGCAGTAACATGAACAGAAAACCAGAGTTCCTGTCTTGTTTTCTAACTGTGGTGCAGACACACGACACAGACTCGCCCATCTTCACCGCCTCTGAGCATACCACTCAGCATCGCTAGAGTACGGTCACGTCATCACCTTGGCCCATCTCCAGACACGTTTCATCTTCCAGAACTGGAACTCTGTCCCCAGTGAACAGCTCTAACTCCCCGTTCCCTCTCCCCCAGCCCCTGGGAACCACCCTTGAACCCTGTCCTTCTGATCTGACTCCTCTAGGGGAGTCAAATTTGACTTCCTATGGTGGAGTCGCATAGTATGTGTTTGTGTCTCCTACTGCACTTGGCAGCACATACGTCCTCGAGGTTCAGCCGTGCTGTGGTGTGTGCCAGCATCTCCTGCCTTCTTAAGGCTGAACAGTTTATTTCATGTAACTTTTTCTCTCCGGGAAGAGGTGCAGAAAACACCCTGACAGACTCCATCTTCTGGCTCCACAGAGGAAGCCCCTTGCCAGGGAGGGCTGCTGGGTCGCAGCCACCACAGGCCCTTAGGGACCAGGCCAGCTCCCGCCCCAGAATCTAACCTGGACTCCCACAGACTTATAGGACTTACCACCTCCTGGGGGCACTTCTCTCCACGCCAAAGGCCCTGGCACCCAGCCAGAGGCAGATATATGAATATATGATGCACTCCAAGGAGGTTTTATTTTTGTTCTAACAATACACTAAAACAGGGAGTGATTTATTGAGGGTGAGCGTTGGGGAGGGAGCAGTGCAAATTCCCATTTGGCAGCAGGCCATGGGCCGAGGGAGCCTGCAGAGTGAAGGCCAGTGCAGGCACTCAGGATAGCCTGTTTGCGCCTCGGTTGTACCAATGGTAATGGTACCAACAGGGAGCACCCAGAGGGTGGCAGTGAGGCTCCAGCACACAGTAGGGGCTCATGAGAGAAGGCTGGTTTCCAGAGGTGGGGTGAGGTGGTGGTGCTCAGAAGACAAAACCCCAAACTGGATGGGTATGTTGGGGAGTCTGTTAATAGAATTCAGGGGACAGGACTGATGAAAAAGAGGACTCATTTTGCAAAAATCAATTAAATCAAAAGCCCTTGTGTCAGGTCATTTAGTCTGGTAAGATGCCCACAGGCTGCTCTCCAGGCCAGGGGGTGTCCACGCTCCTCCCTGGACATGTGTGGGTGCTCTAAGGAGAAAACTGCTCCCCTAGGTCCACAGGGTCGGAGCCCCCAGTGTTTGGTGGGGGATGGGCATTTCATTTACCAACAGCTTTGGGTTTTTAAAATGAAGCACATGTGTCTCCAACCAGTCAACTGGCTGCCTCAGAAAGAAGACCCCAGATGCAGCCCAAGTGGAGACTTCAGCTCTCCTGATTCAGAGCCCAGGACCCTCATGCATTTCAGTCTGGCTTTTACATTAGAATAAAGTGAAGAGCAGGGGGTGGGAGGGGTGGGGGGGTGGGGGGGTCAGAGAGAGAGGAATGAGGGGAGCCACCAACCACTCTGCCTGTGAGCATCACTCCAAACGGAAGACAGGCTGCTGGCCTCACCGTCCCTGGGGAAGGGAAGAGAGGTGACATGGCCTGAGCACGGCCCTGTGCCTTCCATTCACCTTCGAGTCCTGCCTCTGCTGCAAACTTGCTGTGTGACCCTGGGCAAGTTGTTAGCCTGTTTTCTTACTGGCTCCTGGCAGACCTTAATGAGTTAACACAGAGGGCTCACCATAGCCCTTGGAAGACTGGAAGCATTCAGTAAGTGTTCACTCTTACTATCTCGCCGCAAATAAAGTCCTGCTACGTGTCAGCTGCCTCATCGTGGTCATCAATCCTGCTGGCTGCTACCCCAAGTCCTGTGGGAGGGGATACCACCCTCACTTACAGATAAGGAAACTCAGGGAGTTTGCAGAGGGCTGGAGGGGGGACTCAGGCCAGGTATGTCCGGCTCCTTTAGAAGGAACCAGAATCCTGCACTGAGGTGTCTACCCCAGCAGGAGTCTGCCCAGGTACCTCAGCACCACACCCCAGGGAACTGAGGGACAGAGGCCTAGAAAACCATGAGCCTCCACCCAGGCTCACGTGAACCCTTCCCGTAATACTTTGGTTTGTCGGTGGGAAGTTTAAAATCCTTGGGGAGCTGACGCGATTAGGTTTCTAGAAAGATGCTCTCTCCATCTCAGCCTCAAAAAGGTCTCGGTTATTTATTTTTAAGATTTTATTTATGAGAGAGAGAGAGAGAGGCAGAGACACAGGTGGAGGGAGAAGCAGGCTCCATGCAGGGAGCCTGATGCGGGACTTGATCCCAGGACTCCAGGATCATGCCCTGGGCTGAAGGCAGGTGCTAAACCTCTGAGCCACCCAGGGATCCCCTCCATTAACTTCTGACAATATTTCCCTGCCAGGGCCCGTGAGAAAACCCCCAGATGTCAGAGGGAAGCAGAGAGGGAGCCTGCAGAGGAAGAGCAGGACCCTCTTTCCTTTTGAAAGAGGTGGGCAATGAGCCCTGAAGGCGAGGATGAGCAGAGGCCCAGGAAGCAGATAGCAGAGGTACCAGCATGCAGCCACGAGATCCGTCCTCTCCACGAGCAGAAATGGTGCCAGCACTTCACAGGTGAAATTCACCTCCACCTTTAAAGGCATTGGAAAGTCAGGATTCATCCACTTGAGATAGGTGCATTTACGCTGTGTTGCATAAAGCCAAGTCCTCACCCAAGTCCTGCAGCTGACTGTGATACGAGAAATATGCCAATAGCCATGGTGAGGAGAGGTCTTAGCTTGAGCTTCCCAGCAGCTTGGGTATAAAGGGAAATAGGATGGGTCATGAAACTTTCACCTCTGACAGAGTTGGAAACACACAGGAATTAGAGCTGACACCAGACTGAGTGCAGGCTCTGCCACCTGCAGACCTCGTGAGCTCAGGCAATACTGAAACCTCTCAATCCCTCGGATTCCTCATCGCTGAGTGGTCCTAACAACACCTCAGTGTATTAGGAAAACATCCTGTCACTCTCATCAGATGAGACACATGTGTGGGAGTGCTTTGAAAACTACTGAATATTTCACACAAATCTTATTTATCAGGAAGTATCTATGTCAGTTCCTCAGAACAAACACGCTTGTTTTCAGTGCCACTTGTTTTTGAGGTAGCTTGGGAAACATTCCATCAGCCAACTCCTTGTACGAGGGCCACCAAATGCTAGAAAGGAGAGCACCACCATTTTTGAGCACTAATTATGTACCAGGCACAATTATACCATTTGGGTTTAAATCACTTAAGCAACCCCATGTAACCTCATCCCACCTTCACAGAAATTCTAGCTACAGGGTACTATCAGTATTTCTATTTCTACAGAAATGGAGACGCTGCGACAGGGACCAATCCTGTTCTCCCCATAGATGTGGCACTGAAGGTCAGAGGGACAGGGGGCCGGCAGTGGGCCCTGGACCCAGATGGGAATGAGGCTCTGAACTGAAGGTGGCCATGGTGAGGTGGCTGTGTGTGTGTGTGTGTGTGTGTGTGTGTGTGAGAGAGAGAGAGAGAGATGGAGTGGGGATGGAGGGAGATAGGAAGAGAGAGAGACAGACACACACACACACACACACACACACACACACTCGGGGAGGGGGGAGGGGAGCAGAGAGGGAAGGAGGGAGGGAGGGAGGGAGGGAGGAAGATAGATGCAGACATAGAAATAAGCAGGAGGGGGATCCCTGGGTGGCTCAGCAGTTTAGTGCCTGTCTTCTCAGGATCCCGTCCCACGTCGGGCTCCCTGCATGGAGCCTGCTTCTCCCTCTGCCTGTGTCTCTCCCTCTCTCTCTGTCTCTCTCATGAATAAATAAATAAAATCTTAAAAAAACAAACAAACAAACAAACAAAAAAAAACAAAAACAGGAGTAGAGACTCAAGGGCCCAGAGAAAGCCCTGTGGAGTCACAGCCTCATCCTGAGGGGGTGGAGATGGGGGCAGATGAGGGGAGGCAGCCACAAACCCACACACACTTTCTGCTCTTGGAGTACATGTGCCGTCTGTTCCAGCAGGACAGGGTGGGTTCCTGCCCTTTCCAAGCAAGCATTTCCATGAACGGATGGATAGCAAGACCACAGAACCACAGATGCCCAGGGGGCTCCACGGTAGGGTGTCTGCCTTCGGCTCAGGGCATGATCCCAGGGTCCTGGGATCAAGTCCCACATCGGGCTTCCTGAGAGAAGCATGCTTCTCCCCCTGCCTCTGCCTGTGTCTCTGCCCCTCTCTCTGTGTCTCTCATGAATAAATAAATCTAAAAAAAAAAAAAAAAAAAAAAAAAAGACCAAGGAACCGAGAGTGGGCTGAGACACAGGATGAGTACCTCTCCTTTTCCTTATGCCCCCCACGGAGCCCTGCTCCTTGGCCCCCAGGACACCAAGCCCAGGACCCCAGCTCACTAAAGAAGGCCAGAGCATACAGACGTCTGGTTGAGAATATTCAGGGTCATTTTAAGAAGCCCCAGAGCGAGGCGGCATCTGACCAGCTAACAGCTCACCACACTTCCTGTTTGTGGGAACTTGTTCTGTTTCTTTCAAATTAGATTTCTACTCACTGATCCTCTCCAATCTCTTTTTCTTTTTTTAATTGAATAGAAAATCAAAAGGAAAGCCAAGGAAAGCTTGTGGTATTCTCCTCCCTCAAAGGCCGAGCGTCTGCTGGCCTCAGTCACTCTTGGCTGCTGACCATGGCATTTCATACCATTTGAGATGAATACATGCGACAGTGCATATGGGAAATGGGTGTGAGGTGGCTGTAGTCCTGGGAAGCCCCTGGGGTGAGTGTGGCTGCAGCCCAGACCTGGCCCCTGTGTCCTGCTGGATGGGGGACATGCTGTGCAGGCCTGCCCGGCAAGAGGCCTTGCAGAATGAAGGTCTGGAAGGGGAGGCCGCATGGCAGCCCACAGGAGGCAAGAGGCACAGAACCAGAGGCAAACACACCTCTACGTAAAGGGCAATGATGAGTGCCCAAGGCCCCAGGAGCGCAGGTGAGGTGTGCCTGACATCGGCGTCACGAATCCTGGCTCTGCCCCTCATTATTGTGAGGGCATGGACGAGCTTACTGAACCCTCCCTGGTGCCAACTTCCTCATCTGTGGAAAGGGAAAGTGATGGTGCCCACCACAGTGGACTGTGGGCACATGCTTGGCACACAGTAAGCCCACAGACATGGGAGCTGGTATTCGCTACTCTGAGCACCATCCTACCTGCTCTGTGGGCGTGCTTCCTGGGGCCTCGGGCGCCTCAGGAGGTCTTTCCTGAGCCACAAGACTCTACTTACCCAATTCACAAAAAGCAACATGTTTATGAGGCCACACTATAGCTGCAGACCCAAAAATGTAGAAAAGCCTGGAAGGCAGCAAAGATCTAGAGAGATGTTTTTATTCCCAGAGGCTATGGAGCAGGGACCAATTCCTGAACTGTTTTTTTTTTTTTTTTTTTACTCCAGCAAATGGGTACAAGGCAAAGAAAGCTGTGACCTGGGTCAGCCTGCAGGAAGTGGCTCAGGTCCTGGGGCTCATGGGGGTCTCAGAGGAAGTGGTGCCTTTCAGCACCCCCACACTGTGCTCCCTGATACACCCTCCCTGAGCACCTCTGGTCCCGGCCACTTCTCTGGCCAGCACAACCTCCGTGTCACCTTCCTGGGCCTGCTGGCCACTCGGCAACTTTTCATTCTGAACACTTTAAACAAAGAGTCCCAGCTAAAAGGGGGTGTTTATAATTCAAAAAGTGCTGATATGCCAACTAGTCATTTGCCCTGAAGTAGGCATTAGCCGGAGCAGCATTTCTTGGAATTAAAAAAGAACTATGAATAGACTTTTATGCTGTGTCTGCAGTCAGGGGCCTCCAATTAATGGCAGGAAGCCTGTATTCCTGTCAGACTGCAGCCAGCACTGCGCAGGCGTGTGTGAAGTGTGTGTGTGTGTGTGTGTGTGTGTGCGCGCGCACGCGCGTGATAGAGAAAGAGGGAGAGAAGGAAGGGATGGATGAATGAAGAATGGTGAGCAAGGGGACAGTGGATGGACATACTCGAATGTACAGTAAAAATAATGGCTGGCTATTTGACATCCAACAAATGCACTGGGCCACTCTGAATCTCAGGTCATCACCCAGAGAGGCAATGGATGGCCCGGAAGCCAATGCATCAGGGGGATGGTCTGGTTCCCTTGTTTGGAAGCCACTGTAGTCAAGTCCCAGCCCCGGGGCTAGGCCTGCAGCCCAGCCCACTCTGAGGCCAGCAGAGGAGGCCACGGTCACAGTCACACCTATTCCGTACCCTCGACCTCCATGGATGAGGGATCTGTGACCCTATTTAGTATTTACTTTCACACACGCACTCAAAATCAGCCCCCAGCACCAGTGGTGGACACCTGCTTTAAATGGGGACTTGCCATCCTCTAGTTCAGAGGGACACCTTGGGCCACATCTTCTTTGGGACCTTCCCTAACCCCTGCCACTGTGAATGTAACACAGAATAGTGTCTAAAAGCCTGTCTACATTCCAAATCTGGTCCACTGCCACTCAGCTGTGTGACTTTGGGCAGGGCACCCAAACACTTTGTGCCTCAGTTCCCTCATCTGTAAAATGGGAATGATACCTGATGCCCCACCACCTCCTTCACGAGCACTTGTGAGGGTTAATGAGTTGGCAGATGTAAAGGGCTGGCACAGTGCCATGCATATGATAAGCTTCGTAAAAAGTTTCTATCATCCTCCTCCCTAAGTATTTGGTAAAGATCAGCATCCACTCTGGGATCTGAGCTCCATGAGGGCAGAGGGCCCACCTGTCTGGTTCACTTCTGCATCTCCAACACCTAGGGCTGGTTCTGACACAGGACAAGTCTCAGAAAGTGTTGGCTCAAAGGATGAGCAAAGGTAAACATTACTGCTCCAAACATGACGGGCGTGAAAGACAGTGGTCTCTGGATGCGACTGAGCCCTTTATTTATTTTTAAAAGATTTTATTTATTTATTCATGAGAGACACAGAGAGAGAGAGAGGCAGAGACACAGGCAGAGGGAGAAGCAGGCTCCCTGTGGGGAGCCCAATGCGGGACTCGATCCCAGGACCTGGGATCATGACCTGAGACAAAGGTAGATGCTAAACTGTAGAGCCATCCAGGAGTCCTGCCACTGAGCCCTTTAGGGGTTCAGGCCCAGACATTAGGGGTTCTGGCCCAGATGTTACTTTGGAAGGAAACGTCTGGGACTGTACTAGTTTCCTGTGGCTACTGTAACAAATTACTAAACATTTCATGCCTTAAAGGAACACAAATTTATATTTTACAATTCTGGAGATCAAAAGTCTGACTAGGACCCCACTTGGCTAAAATCAAGGGGACTTTAAGTCATGGAAAAAAATCAAATCAAATCAAATCAAGGGGATTTTAGCTTCTAGGGACCTCTTGCATTTCTTGGCTCATCGCTTCTTGCCATCTTTGGAGATTCTTCCCTCTCTTCCCTCTTCCCCACGTAAAGAACCTCTGTGATTACACTGGACCCACCCAGACAATCCAAGATAATCTACCTGAAGGTCAGATGATTAGCAACTTTAATTCTATCTCCTGCCTTAATCCCTTCTTTCTTTGCCAGGTAACAAAACATATTCCTAGATTCTGGGGATCAGGATGTGGACATCTCTGGGGACCACCATTCTGCCTACCACAGGGACTTTCCATTGTTCAGGAAGATGGGAAAACTAATGCAGAAACTCCCTGTTAAACTGTTCCAAACCATTCTTGGAAGGTAAAGTTTTCCTGTTTTTTTCTTTTTTTAAAGATTCTATTTTTAGGTAATCCCATACCCAACATGGGGCTCAAACTTATAACCCTGAGATCAAGAGTCACATGCTCTGCCAACTGAGCCAGCCAGGCATTCCTGGAGGGTAAAGTTCTTAAAACCAGTTCTTAAAAAGTTCTTCTGGAAGGCTCTTCCTGAAATGCATGGCTCCAGGCATCTGTGCAGTGGCAATTCTCTAGAGCCCATAAGACCAGTCTTAAAAAGTATAATAGTCCAGAAGCAGAATCAGAACACGTTCATGGAGCCCCTCCTGTGTGCCTGTGCTGGTGCATTCGGCAGCACTGCTACCGTTCATAACCAGTCTCTATTGAGCACCCTTTGATGAGGAAACTGTGCCATAGAGAGGGTTAGTGACCTGCCCTGAGGCCATACCACCCATGAGTGGCAGAACTGGGATTTGAACCCAGGGGTTTGTACTTTAGAATCCTGCTTGCTTCTGGCTTGCTTGCCAGCTTCTCTACTGTTCACATACATTCTCTCATTTCAGCTGCACAGCTGCCTTGTGAGGGCAGGGTTTAATTTTAGTTCCCATTGCTGAGACTAGGACACTTGAGGCCAAGAATGACTGTGCGGCCAGCCCTGTGTGCCCTGGCTGCTGCCTGCCCTGCATCAGGACACCTTACCTACCTGGTAAGGTATTACTGATGGAAGAATTTTAGAAAATAAATAGTTTCACCACACACCCTGTCCCCTAGAGCCTTTCAGGACTGTTGGCTGTTTTTAATATCTACCCTCCCCCCTCCCATGTGTAAGCAATCCCTGTTGTTTAGGAGGAGAAATGGGAGGTGTCTCCTGCCTGCCACCCAGGGCTTCCGGCTGCCTGCAGGTTGCAACCAACAGGCAGAGGAGATGCCTGGAAGAGTAAATGTAGCCGGTCTCCCAGGATCTCCTTAATGAAAAACTTCAATCCTGTGGATGAGAGTGGAATAGACACAGCCCTCATTACTACCCACATCTAAATTAAACAAGACAAGAGAGGCTCTTGAGAAAACAAAGGCACGAGTAACTGAAGTCTTTGAGAAGAAGACATATGCTCCTGCCAGGGAAGCTCTCAGACTTTCTGGGGTGCCAGAGAACCCCAAGCCCCATCAGATGTGGAGTAGGGGGCTGGAGGCCGTACCTTTCTCCAGACTTCGCAGGGCCCTAGGCCTGAGTGGGCCTGAGCTCGCTGACAGTCAACAGGCCTTTATTGACTGTTCATTGTCAGTGAGCACAAGGCTGTCCATTTAAGCGCTGATCCAATATTGCTATGTGTTGGGTAAGCTCATCGAGAATTCAGAGGATGATGTTCACTCAACAAGAGACAGGCACGCCACATGAGCTTATTTATTCTAGCAGCAGCCGTGATCCCAGTCCCATTCATCCCCAAGTGCTATTCCCCGGGGCTGGGGGCGGGGAGCTGACAAGGCTTGGGGGGGTGGAGGGTGTAGGAGCCTGAGTGAGCATGGGGGGGCGTGTATGGAGGCAGCTGGGGTTCCACATCTACAAAGGATAATAGTACAGCCCGATGGCGTCAGGGAGGATGGTGAGCCTGTATGAGGTCTTCGCCTGGTGTGCGGCACCTGATGATGGTGAACGCGGCATGAGCTATGGTCATGTCACGCAGCCTCCTATGATCTCTGACAATGACCGACAGCGCCACTGCTCCTAGTTCCACTTTACAGATGGGGACTCCTAGGCCCCCAGATGGGCCAGAACTTGCCCACGGATTTCTGGCAAGTCAAGGCCCTGGGCAGGATTCACATCTGGGACTCGAGCCTGGGCTCTTCCTACAGCCCTACCTCTACGTCAGATACTCCAAGTGTGCACCCACTCTGGATTTGACATTAGGTCTTGAGTTCCAGCCTGCCATCTTTGAAACCAAGATGACTATGAGGGAAGTACTGTCAGCAACCCCATTTACAGAGGGGGCAACCAAGGCAGGGTCTGAGTGGGTAGGTGGGAGGGGGATGCAGGGGGTCATGCTGGTGGCACATGTTGGGGTGGCAGCTCCCCAGGGAGTGCCAGAATGTGAGTAGGAGAAGCTCTGCGAACCAGGATTCCTGGCCAGCCGCTGGTTTGCAGGGCTAACAGCAGATGTGCATAGATTTGCCCGGCTAGCTTCACAACAAATACTTTTTTCCACCAGCCTCTGGAATTCAGTGGCCCCAAGACAGGGCGGCTGCTTGGGCTCTGAAACCCAGAGCCCAAGGTAGACCTGGGTTTTTATCTCAGCTGTACTACCTTCTAGCTGTGTGACCTTGGGCATAGGACCTAACTCCCTGGGTCCTAATTTCTGCAACTGTAAAGGGAGCAGGGCCAAGAGGTGAGATTATTGTGAGGAGCTCTGCATCAGGCACACGGCCAATGCACAATCAGAATGAATCATCTGCTCCTTGTGCCTCTCACCACAAAGATGAGGCCCTGATGGCTGGCCCCAGCACTTGGTTTACCCCTCAGCTGGTTGTGGACCTTGGGGGAAGTTGTGCTACCCAGTCCCTCATTTTCCTCAGATGTACAAGGAGAGAAACAGTTTTCACCTCAGAGAATCCAAATGACACAATTTGTATAAAATGCCGGCATGGTGCCTTACGTGGTAGCTCCCAGTGTGACTTTCCTATCCTCTCCACGCTGCTCCGTCCAACCCTGATCCACCATGGCCTCAGCCATTCCTGAGAATGTTCCTTTCCTGCCTGTATCTGGCATCCCCCTCAATAGAGTGAATTTTGGGGGAGGGGGTCACAAAAAGCACTATATGCTTCAAGGGAGACTCCTGTTTGGGCTGGCTTCTTGGGAGCCAGACAGGGCCACCTTTTTTTTTTTAATATATTTTTATCATTCATTCATTCATTCATTCATTCATTCATTCATTCATTCATTTATGATAGACTGAGAGAGAGAGAGAGAGAGAAAGGCAGAGACACAGCAGGAGGGAGAAGCAGGCTCCATGCCAGGAGCCCGATGCGGGACTCGATCCCGGGACTCCAGGATTGCGCCCTGGGCCAAAGGCAGGCGCCAAACCGCTGAGCCACCCAGGGATCCCCAGGGCCACCTTTTAAGACTCTGAGCCTGAAAGGAACGTAGAACAAAGGCATGTAAGACACACTGAGGTCCTGTGTTTCCCTTCTTTCCTTTCAAAGTTGTTTTATTTTTTTTCAAAGTTTCCCAAAGCATCCTTCATCTTCAAAGGTCTGGCTGCCAACTTGACTTTGCCCTCTGAAGTTCTTTTCCTTTCACCCTTGCAGGCACTGCTTAAGAATGGCCTCTGCACATGGCCCAGAAGAGAAGGAGCCCTCATTGCACTCCCCACCACCCTGTCCACTCCCCTCTCATCACCCTACCCCCTGCCACCCGCACCCGCCCCCCCCACCCCAGTTTGTATTCAATTATAAATTGGCCAAGAGTTGTCCTTGGGTCTTTTCCAAGATTAATTAGAAAGCTGACATTAAGGGCATTTGTGAAAAGTATGCCTAGCTATTTATTCACAAAGGAAGGAAAGGGGGGGGATAATTTCTTGTGCTATTTTCTTCCATCTTCTTGTGACATCCTCCCACCAGAGGCTCCAGGATAAAGGTGCCAGCAAACAGATGAAGACTCCAGTGAACGGGCAGCCTGGGCGGCTCAACGGTTTAGCACTGCCTTTGGCCCAGGGTGTGATCCTGGAGACCCAGGATCAAGTTCCATGTCAGGCTCCCTGCATGGAGCCTGCTTTTCCCTCTGCCCTCTCCCTCTGTGTGTGTGTGTGTGTGTGTGTGTGTCTCATTAATAAATAAATAAAATCTTAAAAAAAAAAAAAGACTCCAGTGAACTCTGCGGCGTCAACTTTTTCCTCTCTCTCTCTTTTTAAAGCACTGGTTATTCATTTGGATTTATAACCTATTCAAATGATGTCTCAGTGCGGCAAGAAAACATGGGAACCTCCCACAAAAGGAAATTCATCTATAAACCAGTGCAAAAATCAAATCCATCTGGGTACTTCAGGCATGTTTTAAAAGAGATATCTCTAAAAAGCATTCTCGGGATATCAGGCAATAAATACATTCAGCAGACAAGCCCATCCTGGCATGAACGCTGTTTTACTGAACATGACATGACTGCTCTAGGGAAGATGTGAGAATAGGATGCCCCCACCCCCTGTGACACTTCATCACTGTATCAGGATATTAAAATGGAAGCTTTTGCTGAAGCGCCAACCTACATGACACTTAGGTGTCTCCATCCAAAGTGGGTGTTAGCCTGCAGGCAGCTGTTGCAGAGGAGGTAGGAAGTGAGCCACCTGACTCTGAACCCTGACCCAGGATGGTCAATGCTGCTCACAGCAACACAAAGGGTGGGATATAAGGAGATGGAAAAGAGCTGCTAGAAAGGTTTCCTGGAGGGACCCCTAGTGGTTGAGCCTTTGGCTCATGTCGTGATCCCAGGGGTCCTGGGATAGAATTCTGCATCAGGCTCTCCCTCTGCCTGTGTCTCTGCCTCTCTGTGTCTCTCGTGAATAAATAAATAAAATCCTTAAAAAAAAAAGAAGAAGAAGAAGAAAGGATCATAAATCCTGCCCACACCTGCCCACATACCCACGGGAGAGGGCCGGAAGGTTTCTCCTTTCGCCTTAAACTGAGAGAGCGGCTTTGAAATCGTGGACGAGTTTAGTATATGCGCCCCTACCGTCTGAGGCTGGAACCTGTTACTTACCAAGCACTTTGGCCACAAGCAAGGACTCTGAGCTGGAGAGCAGTGCCCCCCCCCCCCGCCCCCATCCCACCCATCAGACCCTGTCAGGAAGGCTCAGGTGTGGACTCCCCAGGACCAGGCAGGCCTCACTTGGGAGAGGGCCGCCACAGGTCATCCTTGGGCCTGCCCAAGAGGGGCTGCCTGCAGGGCTAACAGGGATTCATTCTCCACTTTCTGGGTTGCAGAAGGAGTTGAAGAGGCAGGGCACAAACTACAAGCTGATGGAGAACCTCCTGAAGGAAAGTAAAGGCAAGGATCCCCAGGGACTGAGAAGTTGCCAAAGAACCTGTTAAAGTATTGGGAAAGAAAGAGCCTGCTGGAAGCATCTGCCTGTGAGCCTAACCAATTCAAGACTGTGTCAGCCATGCCAGAATCTTCTTTCATCCTTTCCACCCCCTCCCGCCCTCCTCATAGCCAGAGCTCAAGTCAGAGAGAGAGAGAGAGAGAGAGAGACAGAGACAGAGAGACAGAGAGTAAGAGAGAGTAGAGTGAGAGTGAGAGTGAGAGTGAGAGTGCAAGCACAGATGCTGACCCAGCTGCTCCCAGGTGCAGGGACGGGCCAGCTGAGAGCGGAGAAGACGGGTGGACTTTAAATGAAAAACTGTGGGACAGCTTTCTTGAGATACAATTCGCATGCCATGCAATTCACCCACGTAAAGTAGACTATTTAATGGTTTCCAGTGTATTCACCGAGTTGGACACCACTCATCACAATTAGTTTCAGCACATTTCCATTACCTTTAAAAGGAACCCTGTACCTATGATGCCCCTCCCAGTGCCCCCAGTCCTAAAAAATCATTAATCTGCCTTCTCTCTATGGATATGCCCATTCTGGACCTTTCACAGAGATGAGATCATACAGTATGTGGCTCTCTGTGACTGGCTTCTAAATGAAAGAACTGTCAATACTGCCCGGACATCCCGGCTCTGCCACTTGCTAGGCTTGGGTTCTCAGGCAGGCAGTAGCAAGCAGTCCCCTCCTCACAGGGAAGTGGTGGGGATTAAATCTGTCCCCAGTTCACCGCTTCATTTGAGTGAATTCATCCAACTCCCCAGCTGGGCTTGAGCTGGCAGCAAAATACCTCCCAGCACACCCGCCTCATGGCACGCCTGCAACGGTGGGTGTCGTTATTTGGATAACGTCTGTCCTTCCCCCAGAGGAAAACTCATGCCTCCTTCCCTTCCCTGTCCCTAAAGGCGCCTGGCACGCGCCTGACATGTCTCAGAGCCTTGGTAAACATTTATTTGCTGGCTGATGACGGAGGGCAGCCGAGAGGAGAGAGGGAAGGCCCTGAAGCACAAGGGGCGTGGGGGTGAGGCCGCAGGCAGGGCAGCTCGAGAGGCCCCCACATGTGCACGCCTGCTCAGGAGGGCCAGGAGGCAGTGCCAGATGGCAGACAAACTCTATTGCTTTCTGGTAAGTTTTATGTGTTTCCTTGTTTTTTAGTTTGCCACTGACATCTGCTGCTTTGCATTGTTCTAGGGGCAAAGTGTAAAATAGAAAATGTGTCTGGGATGCTGTGTTCCTCCCATCCCAGGGGCCCTGTTTGCTCAGGCCTTGCCATCGGGCCCAGGCCCACAGGCCTCCACCCCCCACCTCCGTTACCTTTCTCTTCCTGTATCCCTGTGCCCCCTCATCTCCTTCCCTAAAGCCAGATGCCATGAAGCTAAGAAGGTGAAGATGACAGTCTTCTCAGCCGGTGTGCATGAGTGTGTTCCAGGAGCCTCTGCCCCGGTGCAGAGAACACGGGATGGGAAGCCCATCCTCATAACACAGGAGCAAGGGTGGATCCATCCAAGAGATCACAGATGTCATTTCCACATGGCTGAGAGTGGTTTTCCAGGGAGAGCACAGCCTGGCTTCCACGTAGCCCCAGAAACGGTGAGGACAGCATGGGGTGGTGTGGGCCAGAGCACGTGACAGGCCCTGAGCACCCTCCAAGCTTCACCAATCACTGTGCTGGTGCTCCTACAGACTGTACTGTGTCCTCATGACGACTCTGCCTTCTGGAGATGGGATCTCCCCATTTCCCAGAGAGGCCCAAGGAGGTGCCACCATCACACAGTTCGGGAGATGTGCAAAAGTGGGTCCCAGGGCTTCTGCTGGGGCAGCTGGCCGGTCTAACATGCACGTGCTCTCAGCTTGTCCCCACACCCGCCCACCCCCTGTAAAGCAGGCATGATCTTCATTACCCCAGATCTAGGTGAGGAATCAGACTCCACGAGACAGAGTAACCTGACTGAGGTCACTCAGGCAGTCAGTGGAATCGAACCAAAGTCTGGCTAACTGCAAAGTCTTTGGACATATGGGGCCCAACCTCCTCACTGATGCCGCTTACTGATGGCTCCCCTGCTGACTGCAGATCTGAGAATGGCCTGGGGTCTCTAGGGGGAGGGAAGTAGATGGAAGAAATAAAAGAAATAAAGATGTTCTTGTGTGGACATGTGTGTATGTGTGTGTGCACGCATGTAACTAAGTCTGTGTTATGTGTCTGGTATATGTAAACGTGTGTCCATGTGTACCTGCGTGTGTAGATGCATATGATTACTGTGTGTTTGTGTCCAAGTCTGTGTGCCTGAGTATGCTTGTATGTTGGTATATGTGTACCTGTGTGTTTGTGTAATACGAGGATATAAATAACCCTATACATATCCAGGGGACTTGGGAGATTGGGCCCCCTCTACAGTGGAAAGATACTCATTTTTTCAGTTAATAGGAAACAAAGGAATCTTTTCTTAAAGCTTTAGGGCCCCAGAATGTAAACTTTATGCGACTAGGTTTACAGTCTCTAAGGGAACGATGTTCTTTGAAGATCAACCCTGAGAAAACTGAGAATCCACCCTTGCATTTCAAACTTTTTTGACGACTCCACAGTGAGAAATAAAGTATTTCATTCCACATACGTTGAATATATGTATACACATGTACATACAGTTCTTAAAGCAATACTTGCCCTTACCATGTGTAATGTACTCTGATATTTTAAATTTTTTTCTAATTCTTAAAAAGAAAATGCTAGCAGTGAGCCAATGAAGTGATGTTGCAGAGCCTACAGTTTGCAGAACACAGGTCCAGGGTGGCTTTCTCCTGGCCCGACATGAAGAGACTTCATCTGTCCATTTAAAAGATAAACAGTAGGCAGTTGCTATGGGTCCAACTACTTTTCTGGGTTCTTTGGAAACAAGTTTCCTGCCCTCCTGGCACTTAATTCTTCTTTTTTTTTTTTTTAAGATTTTATTTATTTATTCATGGGGGAGAGACTAAGAGAGAGAGGCAGAGACATAGGCAGAGAGAGAAGCAGGCTCCATGCAGGGAGCCCGATGTGGGACTCGATCCCAGGACCCTGGGATCATGACCTAAGCCAAAGGCAGACACTCAACCACTGAGCCACCCAGGCATCTCTGGCACTTTCATTCTAAAGGAGAAAATGAATGAGGAACCTGTTAACACTTAAATAAGATCATTTCAGGTGGCAGCAAAGTCTATGAAGGTATTTCAATGGGTTGGTCAGGGAGGACTTCTCTGAGGCGGTGGCATTTCGGCTGAGGCCCTAATGATGAGGAGTTGGCCAAGTAAGAGGTGGGGAGAAAGGCTGCTCTGTATTTCATGTCCTGTCTCTACCATCAAAGGCTAGAAACTGACCTTGACTGGGACACATGGGCAGGCATTCTGTCCCTCCCTCCCTTGCTCCCCAGGCCTCCCTGTCCTCTCCCCTTTCACAGCTACACTTTTCCCCAAAACTCCACATTAGAATTTGGTGGCCCTGCAGTGGCACATATTCATTCTTTCCCTGGAACATACAAAATAACATTTGGTCCAATTAACTCTGTTATTAAGGCAAACTACCTGAGGACAGCTGATTTTGTGGAGGGTGATTCCAACAGTCAACAAAGCTCAGCAATGAGGAGGCAGAGGACAGGAAACGGGCTGAGAGCCATGCATCAGAAAGTTCATGCTGAGAAAGGCAAAGATGGCGACAGGCAAGCCTCCCTTTCCAGCCTGTTCCATGGCTTCTCCAGAGATGTCTGCGTGGCCAGCAACCTTGTTGCCTGCAGGTTCTTGCTCAAATGCCACCTTCTCTGCAAACCTCCCCTGCCCATACTATTTAGACCTCAGCCCTCCCTCCTGACTTGTTACCTGGTTACTGCCTAGTTCAAGAACGTTAACTCCAGGGATGGGGACTTTTGCCTGTGTTATGCCCCATCTTGTACACAGCTGATGCTCAATAAATAGCTATTGCACAGGTCAGTGAAAAACAGCTTTCATATATACAGCACCTACTACGTGCTGGGCTTTTTACATCCATGACCTTGAGTTCTCACAGAAACCCCACATGGTGGTTGTTTTCATTCCCATTTTACAGTTTATAACATGAAGGCTCTCAGAGTCAGAAAGGGCAAGTGAATGCGATGAATAACTAACGGATGCGGATGTGAACCTGGGTCTCTCTGACTGCAAACCCACAGGGGGGCCACAATGCATCCACTCACATAACAATAATGTCGTCTAAACCAGATGACCCAAACCAAGATCCTTCCAGAAGCAAGCTCCTTTGGGACAGAGCGCTTCTCTTTTGTTTTGGCTAAAGAAGGGCAAAGGGTGTGTTGTTAATTGGAGAGATGCCTCTCTGCCAAATGGTGGGGTCATCCCCACCCAGTGGAAGGAAAATTTCATGTTGTATTGTTCTTCATAAGAAATTTCCATGCTTTTTGTTTTTCAACACATGGAGGCGCATGGAACATAAATAGCCAGAAATTCATGCCGCTAAATACCCTCCCCTCAGGGTACCCTGAGATTGAAACTGGTTGTGCTCCTCTGAGCACCATTGGGGGGGGGGGGGGGGCGCATGTTCCTAGGGGCGCAAGTGGCCCAGAGAGGTGGGACCAACAACCTCCCATTCCCCTGGCACAGCGGGGACCAGCGGCTGAGGCTGAATTAACCAGAGGAGACCTCTGGAGGCTGGGGTTCTGGGACACCAGCAGAGTGATCTTGCTTGGGGATGGCAGCTGCTTCAAATTATGAACTATTCCAAACAGTGCAGATGAACAAGTTTTTCAGCCCTGGAAGAAGACCAAGGGACTCGGGCCACAGCCTTTATCTTCAGACTCTTCTGGGGGGAAGCCTCCAGCCCAGAGGCCCAGGAAGGAAAGGCCAGGAGCAATGACAATAGAGACAGAAGGCCCCGACCCCCTTCCCTGACCAGCAGCAACTCTTGGGATTGTCTGCGCAAAGTCTAAGCGCCAAGGGGAGGGGAAGCCCCCCGTCCCTTGTCACTCTCTCCCCCTCCATACTCCCAGCCACCCCATGAGCCTGGTCAGGAGCTCATTTCATCCCTGACTGTCCTGAAATCCCCAAGCTTGAAGCTGGGAATTGAGGGTCCCAGGCAGCGGTATTTCCCAGGGCTGGGCCGGGGGGCGGGGGGGGGGGGGGCAATGGAGAGAAGCAGGAAATTCTGTCCCCAGAGAACATAAAAATGATGGGTTCGCACCTTTGACCTGCACCAGGAACGGTGTGGACCGCCTCCATCGGCTCATCCCTCCATCCTCACTTCGACACACGCTGTGAGCTCCTGCTCAGTGCCAGGCACGAGGCCAGGCCCTGGACACACAACCCACTCACCAACCTTCCCGTCTGCTCTGGATTAGGCCCCGAGGAGCCATTGTGAGAAGGCAGTAATAACTAACAGCTACGGAGCTGGGCACTGTTCTAAATGCTTCTCACATGGTAACTCATCCATCCTCAAAACATCAGAGGCGATTTCTAAGTGGATACTCGGATACTCGACGAAGCAAGGAAGCTAACGGGGAGCATATTGGGGGAAGTGAGAGGAAGGTGGAGTCAGGCGAGTGAGCCTGAGTGAGCCTGGGATGCGGATGCAGCGGAGGGCAGTGCAGGACTGCCGGCTTGGCTGTGGCTCCACAGGACCCCTGCTGCAGCTTTAGAATGTTCTTTGGTGGGAAGAGGGGCAGAGGCTGCAGGAGAGCAGCGGTGGGGGGTGGGGAGAGCCTGTGCACCCCTGTTCTACTCCAAAGGGAGGATGCACATGGGGACTGAGTGCAGGCATGGGAGAAAAGGGTGTTGAGGAAGGACTCTGAGGATTTGGCCTCTAGTGGGTGCAAAGGGGGACTGCCACTTGCTGGGGTGGGAGACAGGAGGCGAGCAGCTCTCCTCTGTGTCAGGCGTGTCAAACCTGCAATGGCAAACCTGTTTGCCATGGATGCGATGGGGAGCAAGTCCGGGGGTCCTGAGCTGGTGTGTTAGGGAGCAACATTAGAGACGGTGAGTCCTGTTGTATCCCACCGCATGTGCACCTCCCCCCACCTCCAGAGGCCAGGAGGGCCTAAGAGGCCACTGTTTCTGGCTTTGGGTCCCAGGGGTGTGGGTGGGGCTGCGGGCCAGAGGTCAGCTGTGACCACCAAGCCTGCTGAGCCTCCAGGCAGCAGCGGAGGCCAAGGCCCTTCCCGGGACACCAGGCCCAGCCGCTGCCAGTGCACCCGGGAGACTCAGATGCCAGGCTTGTACTAGATCTGAATGGTGTCCAGCTTGCTGGGATCCATTATCGACTCTCACTGACCCTCTCTTTGCCCTTGGAGAAGCATTCTAAGCTGTACTGTTGGAGCCAACGTTGGCTCCAACCAATAGCAGGGGGCACATTAATGTTTCCAGACACAGCCGGGGGGCAGGGTGGAATCTGAAAGGAGCCTGGGGAGCAGTGAGGGATCTGCCGCAGGGGCATGCCACCCCCTGAGACAAAGGGCTGGCTGTTCCCTTCCTGAAGTTTCTTAGGGGACAGTGAGGAATCACAGGGGCCCAGTCCTCCAACACCCCCATCTTCATGCCTACATCCAGAGCATAGGTTTGGGGCTGTCCCAGGTGGCCAGCCCTGCTAGCTGTGCAACTCAGTGAGCCAGGGACTCATCCGCTCTATGCCTCAGTTTCCACACGTGTATACCTCACAGGATTATTGAAAGGATTCAATGACGTAGAAGACCATAAACTAGAGCCATCTGTCACATAGGAAGAACTCACTAATTGTTAGTGATGATTATTTCCTGAGCCCCTAGAATATGCTGACATGAGGGGCGCTGTGCCAATTTACAACTTGTTCATTGCCCATTTCAAGGAAATCCTCGAAGGCCAGCACATTCTACTTGAGTTGCCAACAGTGGAGAAACTCTCTCCAAGGATCTCTGAAAATGGAAGGGAGCAAACTTTCTCAGCCTCCTTGTCGAATGTATAAAAGATGGGCTTTTAGAATCCATAGTGATTCTGTGGCCACGTGACTGTGTGCTTGGAGCAGCACAAGAATCTTTGAGTCCTGCCCACCCCAGTGCAGCCTGGCTACCAGGAGAGTGTGCATGGCTACTGAGTCCATCCTGACCCCCAACCCAAATGAGCTTAGACTGGAAAAATACTGGAAACCATGACTGGGGAAGAGGGATGTAGGACAGTCTGTGGCCAGGGTCACACTGTGCTTCTGCCATGTTCTAGCACCCAAGTGGGCATCAGGCTGCATCCTTCCTGCCCAGTCCCACTGGAATGGAGCACAGTGAGCAGCCTCAGGGTGGCCTACGTCCTAGCTTCCCATTTAATTCCCTGATCTGTTCCTGGCTTCCCCTCCTGAAGTTCCACCTAGAGGACCACACTGGTCTGCCCGATGCTGAACATCCCTGAACGCTGTCTTTAGTGTCTGCTTGACTGTGGCAAGGATAGAGAGCACCACACATCCAGGCAGCCCAGCCTACCAACCCACCTATAATCATCTCCAGGCCCCCCTTGTAGATGAGAACGGCCCACCCACAGTGTGCCCAAGGGGTACGCTTCACAGAAAGCAGGGATCTTCTGGTTTTAACCCCAGTGATTTGTTTTGCCTGGTCTTCCATAATGTTGGGGATGAAAATGTCTTATTCTAAGATTTTCAGACACATCAAAAGGATGATTGACCCCATCACTTTCATAGAATTACGAGCCTTTAGAAAGAGTAGAGAGGCCTTATGGGTACAAACACTTGAGTCTGGATACAGCAAGGTCTCTCAGGGGCTGGTTCCCCTTGGACTCACCCCCTCTGAGACTCAGCTTCTCCATCTGTGTCAGATGGGGTGGTTAATGAAGATGAAATGAGATCATGGACGTAATGAACAGGCAACAGGTAATAGGACTGGACTGTGGCAGGAGTTTAGCCTTATTTAACTTTTGAGAGAGGGAGAGAGAAACAGGGTGAGTGGGTGAGGCAGGGCAGAGGAAGAGGAAGAGAGAATTTTAAGCAGACTCCATGCTCAACACAGAGCCTGACATGGGGCTAGATCTCATAACCCAGAGGTCACGACCTGAGCTGAGATCAAGAGTTGAATGCTTAACCAGCTGAGACACCCAGGTGCCCCCAGCATTATCATAATTGTTATTGCTGCTGTTATTTTTTGCCTGTCCAGCTCCTGTGTCTTGTCTTTTCTGAATTTTATGGCTGCTTACACCCTTAAACTTTTCACTATGCTATTTTCCCTAAAAGCTTCTGCAAAGAGGGGGAGAAACTGCTTCTTTGGGATACTGGATGATATCCCAATAATCCCTAGCATTGCATGGGTATACAATAAAGGCTTCGGAAAATGCCATCAATAACATGGTTATTAATACTCCTAATATATTACCAGGTGCCTTGCTAAATGCCTTATAAACATTATTCTCATGTGACCTTCTCCATCTTACATAGGAGTCTATTGCTAATGCTATCCCCATTTTACAGACAAGGAAATTGAGGTACTGAGTTCATTTGCCCAAAGTCACATAACTAGTAAGACATGGGGATGGGATCTGAACCCAGATGATTTAACTTTGGAATCTGCCCTTTTGGCCACCTTATAATGCCTAAGGGATATGTAATTTTCAGAGCAGACGTAGAAGGGAAAAAACCCCACTGATGTTTAATCTGGGATTTCTAGAGTTGAGTCATGAATTATGGGTGACGGGATAAATAAATAATAAATTCCAGAAGCTGTGTGTGGGGCAGCTGTGAGAAAGATGGGCACCACAGCTTACGATGGTGGTGGTCAGTACTCTTCCTGGTTCTAAGTGAAACAAAGAGGAGATCAGGGGAAGGATGAAACAGACGATGAAATTATCCAGAGTTCCCAGGGAGGCTTCTGACCTCACCACTCAGCAAGCTGGGGGTAGCATCATTTCCTGTCCCCTCTGAGTGATGCTCTGCAGCCGCTGCAAGTGGCACATAAGAGCCTTTCTCCAAATCACTGAAGAGATCCAACTGCAAGTGGCTAACTGTGCTCCCATTACTCTGCTTATTTTACAGATAAGAATACTGAGGCCCTGGGAAGTGAAATGGCTTGTTTAAATACCAGGGTAAGTAAGCAGAAGCCATGTGTTACTGACCAACCTCATTCATTCATCCAACAGATACTTAATGAACAACAACTATCTGAAAATCCCCAGGAGACAAGCACCATGTTTTCAGTGACTCAACCATCCAGACCAGCGCTGTCCCACAGGATATAGCATGAGCCACACTTATAATTTAAAATGTTCTCACGGTGACATTTAAAAGGTAAATAGGTGAAATTAATTTTAAGTCAGTTATCTCCTCTCAAATACTGTTTTAACATGTCATCAGTTTTTAAACAATATTACTGAGATATCTTACTTTTTTTGGGGGGTGGGTGGGTAAATAAGGCCTTGAAATCCAGTATGTATTTTCTGGATAAGTACACCTTAATTTGGACTGCATACATTTCAAGTGCTCATGGTCACATAGGACCAGTGGCCACCATACGGGACAACACAGATCCAGATCCATGGTTCTCAATCCCAGTATGTGTTACAATTACATGGAGAGCTTGTTAATTAAAACTACAGTCCCAGGTCCCACCCAGAGATTCCTGAGACTGAAGATGAAGCCCGGGAATCTGTTTTTTAACCAGCATTCTAGGCGATTCTGATACAACTGGTTATTTTGCAACCACTGAGCTGATAAAATGAAATGCAGTCCAGTCATTTGTTGTACCTAACAGAGAATGACCATTTAGCTAGCGAATGCTCTTTCTTAATTCATATTGATTAGGGAAAGCTTGGTCTTAATTAGCAAAATCGGAATTAAAGACAACATTGGGTTACATTTAGCTGAATTACTTTTCAAGAATAAAGAGTAAACTCAAAAGAGTCTCCAAGTAGAGGGTGTTTATTTAGGTAAGACTTCCTGATTAAAAATAAAGAATATTCATCCCCACACTTTGTTAAACGCTTGAAAAGCCAATTAAGTCTCTTAAGATGAAACAAACCTTCCATCCTGTCTCCAGCACTAATTTGTGAAACACAAGCCTTCCTTAGCAGACAATGGACAGTTAGTTGGATGGTTGATGACTGGATGGTCAGGGTGCCTCTGATGAACTGGGAATTGCAGGAGTGAGGAAGTGAGGAGTTACTCATCACAAACTTTAATTATGCACTTTCTGTATGCCAGGCACAGTCCTCAGCCCTGAAGCTCCTGGGGTGGATGAAGATGAGTCATGCTCGGGAAGGGGTTTGCATAGTAGCTAGTGGGACAGATGAGGCTGTGCCAAGCTCTGTGGGAGCACAGAAAGGAAAACACTAGCTCTACCCTAAAGCATGAGAAGGCTTCTCTGATAAAAATGGAGCTGAGTATTGGGTGACTACCAAGTGTTTAACAGGTAGAGACCACGGACACTGGCAGAGGAGTGAGCACCTTGTCGCAGAGTGTTTGGAGGAACTTGGGCAAGGAGATTAGATGCCAGTGGGAAGAAGGCTGAGGTGATGCTAGGGATATGGGCTGGAGCAGGGATGGTGAAATGGCTTGATGGCCAGGCCAAGACACCAAGATTCAGTCCAGCAGGTGACAAGGGGCCATACTGTGGTTATAGGGATGCACACAGCAGGGCTTCTGTCCACGATGGATGAACGAATGGACTGGTAAATGACAGAATGAATGGGAACACTGAAGCCAGGAGGCCAGTGAGGCTGAGGGGCAGCTGTCCAGGTAAGAGGGTTTCAGGAGATGTGCACCAAGTGCTGACAGCAGATAGGAGATGTTTTCAAATGACCCAGAGTAAGAAAGGTAAGAGTTGGTGAGATTGTGGTAGGGAATCACCTACCACGTGGCACAGGCCAAAACTTGATGGTTTGGTGCAGGAGGCTGCAAGTCACAGGAGAGCAAGGAAGAGCTCATGACGCCAGAATCTCCAAGAGCCCTGAGGAAGGAAGAGGTCAAACCCTGGGATTTCCAAAGCATTCCTTTTCATGGGTAGGCTTGGGCCCTTCAGTGCAAGATCTTCATCTAAGAAAAAAAAAAATTTTTTTCTATAGGGAGATCACTGGTTTGGTCAGAAATACAACACATATGCCAAAATCAAGTGGCTGGGAGGAGACAGGGGAGCAGGAACCCTCAGCCACTGTTGGCAGGCGTCCTGACACATACTCTGTAGGGACACTCTTGCACTTGTGTATGCAGAGACAGGCATGCACAGGATGTCTGAATCAATGTTGTCTGCAAAAACAAACTGGAAGCAGCCTATGTGGCTCTCTATAGGGAGATGGATAAATAAAATGAGGTATAGTTATATGTTGGGAAATGATACTACAATTAAAAACAACTGAGCACTGGACCTCAAAATGCAAGGTTGAGTGAAACAGGCGTATTGCAGAATAATGAACCCAGGATGACAGCACCTACATGAGCTAGGACACCACCCGTACTGCCTACTGTACATTGTATATGGTGACACAGAGGGGATGTAAAAGTGTAAAAACACAGACTGATATTTATGGTACATTCACAACAGAAAATTGACAGGAGGAGGATGAAGGGGAAACACGAAAGAGATTTCTCCCTTGGTGATGAATGATTTCTACCATATATGCAGACCTAGATGAGAGCTGAAACAAATATGCCAAAATGGTTTGTTATTTTGGGATGGTGGGAAAAAGAGTGTTTTATTATATTTTTTGCTACACTTTCAAAAATTTCCCCAACTGGGGGCAGGGTGGGTGGTTAGAAAGGATAGAGTAAGAGGCAGCCAAACATGGTTTAGAATTATCCAGCCCTACCAACACGTCTCATCCCCCAGCAAAGGAGCGGGCAGATGGTTCTAAATATACCTGGAAGGTGCCTCCTGGGGTGTAACACTGCATTGTACATACTCAGACGACTACTGGGGCAAAGGCAAAATAAACACATTTTCTCTGCCTCCCTTTCTCAGACTGGCACCCAGGCCAAAGTAAGGGTGCGGCTGTCATATCATTTATTTACACAAGGGCATCTTCATCAGCATGCTTTAAGTAACAGTATTCATCTGTTTGGCTCTCCTTGGGGGCCATCCATCTGTACTCCCCCTTCCTGGCAGACGAGGAACATGGTCTCACTGCATGGCACCATAACCAAGTCACCTCTGTGTGGCAATGCCAAGCGTGCACAAGGAAGAACTCTGATGGGGGCAAGTAAGGGCTGCTTCTGCATCATTGGGGGTTCTTCCCCTATTTCTGGCAAAGAGCTCTGTGGTCACAAGATTTTTAAAAAGATTTAATAGTATGGTGAAGCACATAATGCGTGGAATCAAGAGCAAGCAAGCATTATCATTATTTTTGGAGCAAGATAAAAATATCTGTCTTGGAGCACCTTCCTTGCAACTAGGAACTGTGTCTTAGTCATCTTTATGGGTTCCAGGGTTTTGCACAGAGTAGGTGTTCAGAAAATGCTTGCTCAATAAGTGGAATCATGAGAGGACACACACACACGTTTTTGAGAACTATGTTTTTGCTTTTGTGAGTTTCATTTCTTTTTGTGGGGCAGTACTACCTCATGGTTAAGGATGTAGATTCTGGAATCAAATTGCTCAAGGAAGGTCTTGCAACAGACAAGGACCCTTTCTTTGCTCAGTAGCTTGACCTCACAGCATCCTGAAGAGGGCAAGACGAGACCCTCAGCACCACCGCTGGGACAAAAGATGCACCCACTACGCATTTTCACTAGTTAGTCCTCATGGCAAGCAAGGTGGATGGGCAATACCATACCCATTTTACAGATAGGAAAGCTGAGGTTCACTCAAGTCCTGTGACTTGTTGGAGCTCACACAATTTACTAGTGACAATGCCAGGATTGAAGGCAGCTCCTCCAGCTCCAAAGAACTCCCCCAGGACCCCTGGTGTTGCAATTTCCCATTAACTGACTCAAGGACCAACTTCCAGAGTCTTCTCCAGCTGCTTTGTTTTCCACCCAGCAAAGGGTCTGGTGGGAACTCCCTTGGCCAACTGGAAGCTCCTGACTTCTGCTGCGTCAGGCCAGGAATCTGACTCAGGCCCAGGGGACTCTAATTCCCACATCAAAGCCAAGAGCTTGAAGTCACTCTGGTGAAGTCCAGAGAAGGCAGAAAGTTCTAATGCAAGAAGACAATGGAGACTCCCAATGGGCTTTAATTATTCCCTGCTCAGCCCAGGACTGACGCCCAGAGATGAACGGTTCCAGCACCAGCCTGGCCTTCCTATTCCACAACTTCAGAGAACTCTGATCCTTTGTGCTCAGAAACTGCTCCCACCCCTTCTGCCACGTTCATGCTTCATTTTACTGTAGTATGTAGTAAACATGATCCTGGGGAGAAGGCCTGGCAGATGACTCAGGTGAAGGCATGCCCTACATCGAGTGCATTTCCTTCACAAAAGCAGTGCTGGCACAGGGGCCTGTGCTCCTGACCTCGGGCCCACGTTTTTCATGGAAACGACCACCAAAAGCACAACATGAATGGTGTCCTGGTCACCAGAGATATCTTTGAACTCACAGGGCCTGGTGCAGTGCCTAACACAGAGTAAGTGCTCGATGAACCTTGAATAAGAGGATAGATTAACATGTAGATTAACAACTAGACTCCCACTGGGTCTTTCCAGAAGCCCTGAGAAGAGCATTAGCCATATTTTACAGATCGAGGAAACTGAGATTTGAGGAGGTTAAGTGGCTTGGTAGGGCCCCACTGTTGCTCAGGGGCAGAAGTAGGTTGGAACACAGATAGGCTGGGCTTTTGGACTTCTTAGTTGTGTGTCCTCGATACTAAGCTGCCTCCCACTGTCACCTAACACATGGCAAAGCTTTCTGATAAACAGATATGCCGGTGAAGCCAGGGCAAGACGGTAATCTCTAGTATAACCCCAAGGGCCAGATCTAATCAGCTGGCTGTTTTTTATTTCCATAGTTTTATATTGTTACATTTTACTTTATTTATTTTAAAGGCTTTATTTATTTATTCATGAGAGACACAGAGCGGGAGGCAGAGACACAGGCAGAGGGAGAGAAGCAGGCTCCATGCAGGGAGCCCGACATGGGACTCAATCCCAGGACTCTGGGATCAGGCCCTGAGCCAAAGGCAGAACTCAACCACTGAGCCACCCAGGTGTCCCCATAATGAATACCTTTGTTGGGCCTCTTTCAGCTCTCGAAAAGTCTTCCAAGATGTTCACATCTCTTTTTAAAGCAGGCTGTTGCTCACCGTTTTCTCTAGGACTGGCCAGAGGAAGGCCTCAGATACTGGTCATATTTCTCATATGAGCTAGAGTCACTAATCAACTTTTATTCCTATCCATGAAGGAAACAGCTAAGTGAATTTAAAAAAAAATTACAATTGTTTTAGCTAATAGAAAAGAGAAATACAAATGGAGTGATTCAACCCTCCAAATGCACAGAAGATGCTGGGACAGGAAGGAATGTCTAGATCCTCAAGGAGCTCTACGCAGTCTCCAGAATGCAATTCTCCCTGTCAATTCCCCTTGAATAGAAAGCTATTAACTGGATTCTCACCTTATTTATAGGTACCGTGTCATTTTAATGAAAACTAAATTTTGCTTGCTCTGTCTTTTCAATCCTTTCTCCGCTCAATTGCTTTCCTGTGGCTACATGGGAATAATTTATATTTAAATCTTCACCTTAGTCACGAGAGTTTTAGTTCACCTGAATGGAGAGGCAGTTGCTATTAGACAAATTAATACTCTCAAGAACTTCATGCAAACTCATCCAGCTCTCCATTTTGAATCGACCCAGCTTTGACCTAAATGGTGATTTTAAGTAAAAAGTATCCACTTGCATTATTTGAAAGAGGTGTGTGTGGGTTGGGGGTAGGGGGGAGAGTGAAGAGAAGAAGAAGAGGGGTCAGGGGAGTGGCATGCAGGGGGCAGAGCTGGGAGCGTGGGGAGTGGAAACAGAAAGATGAATTTTTCTCCCACGTTAAGCCAATGGTGCCTTCACTGGCCTCAATTTTCCTGCAGATGGTCTTCCTGGGGCTTTGCTTCTCCCAGGGCAGCCCCAATCCTTCTCCTGGCTTAAAGGCCAAGTGCCCCATGGGAGTACCCCATCATGTACCCAGTCTCTAGCCCTGAGCAGGTACCCAGTGTGTCTTGAGCACTTCTGTAAGACAGCACCTAATACAGTGCCTATCACAAAAAGCATCAAATAAATGTAGCTACTATTATTAATCATATTATCATAGTAAATGTTCAATAAACAGTTGATGAATCACTACATGAAAGAGAACCCTGAATGGACTATACCCAACTTTCCACAGCTTCACATGGTAGAAGTGAGTCCCACCACTGCCTCCACCAGACACAGAACACATATGAGAGTCCCCCATGTCTGCGTGATGTGGGACAGGACAGTCATTGGATTCCACCCTTGGCAACAGAAAGAGATTCCAGTGCAGTTCGATCAGAAAGAAGCACGTTTCTTGGAGGAGGTAGCAGGTGATCTGTGGCCTTGAGTGCAGGTTGAGTAGGAAGAGATTTTGGCTGGAGCCACATCAGGGGCCAGGACAAGAGCTCCAGGGATTTTTCTGAACCTGCCTTCCTAACAGCAAACTTTTCATCAACATTAAAACCCAGCAGAATTATAGGTGCTGGAATGCTTGCATCTCATCTGCAAAATGGAAAGATGGAGCTCATGGGTCTCTAAGCTGCTCCTCTGCTCTAACAGTCTTACACTCAGCCCCCAATTTACAGACACAGAAATAACCACATTGTTGTGTTTTCTGAGAATTATAGGGCCACCTGATGTCATGCTGGAAGTGACACACAGAAAACATGACCACAGTATTGCTAAATTCAAGTGTGAACACTTCCCCCTCCACACTTTGAGAGTAGGAAATATAGAATGACAAATGCCACCTCAACCCAATGGCATGAAACAGTATGAAATGCAGAAATGGCATGAGACAGTGCCTTGTGTACCAGAGGACTGCACCTGGACAATTTCTCAGTAGGAACAGTTACTAAAATCTAAAGTTGTGAAAAAAATTTTTCTGTGGAACTTTCTGGAATATGGGTTAAGTCTGAATGAAAAAGTCCTTTCTTTCAAAGGAATTGTAAGCTAAATTGACCTTGGCATCTATCCTCCCATCTCAAATGGTAGCATCTGTTCACCTCCCAGTAGATGTGTAAGGACTACCCTGGGACCAAATCCTTGCTCTGCTTCTAAGCTGTGATAGTAGGCAAGTTCTTAAGCTCTTTGGCTCTGGTTTCTTCATCTGTAAAATGGGGATTATCATGGCATCTACTTAATGGGGTGGTTGGAAGGTGAAGTGAGATGAACTGAGTAAAGCACTTAGCATAGTGTATGGTACACAGTAAGAGCTCAATAAATGCAAGCCATTATTAATCGTTATTACTGCTGTGCTATTTAAGGTTTATGTACAATTACTTAGTATCTCCAATGTGCAAGGTACTTTTAACTATTCAGTTGACACCATAGGCTTGAACACCCAAATGAGAAGAAGACAAGGCATAGAAGCACCTGGATGCTAAATTGATAGCCTCAGAAGTGCTGGTCCCTGGCATGGGCCCTTGATGACCTCCCAGAGCAACTCCTGAGCCCTATATCCCACCACAGCCCCTCTTGGCATGTGGCAACATCCAGAAGGGCTTGTGTGTTAACCACAGGTTTGCGGCATCTACACAGGAGAGGGACTACATGCCCTGCAGGCTGGGCCTACACAGGTCTCAGACTACCTCCTACAGAGAGCCAGCTGACAGACAATATAAAGACTTAAAAACAAAGCCAAGGTCAACAATAATAAAAAACTCAAAAGGTTCTATTTAGCAGCAGCTCCTTACTTTCGATAAAATAGTATCCATAGTTCCAGGCCTTGTCCGGGAGACCTAAAAGTCTAGAAGAAAGTGACACATAGGAGCTGGATTTGTGTGGACCTGGTACCAGAACCAAATTTCCTACACCTTGACAGTGATCATCAGCCAACCATCTGGTCTTTAGAGTCCCCTGCAGCTGGGTGACCAGGGAAACACAGTGGGCATGCCGGTCCCACAGTCTGGCAACCAAGCCCTGGCACACAGTGAGACAGCCTGAGCTGCTTCCATTTGACTTTTAGGAAAAGTCAGGTCAACTCTATGAATCACTGTGTAGAAATGTTTCAAATGACTTTCTGGAACCATCAGAAAACAGCACAGCATCTGCCCAAGAAATACCCGAACAGCACAAGAGTAATGGTGCAAATTGGTTCATGTCTCTAGGGTGCCCAAGCAGAGAGGGGGAGCTAGGCACCCACAGTGCCAGGAGCTGATATTTTGATCTAAATGAAAGCCCCGCCTAATCCATCACACCAATCCCTTCATCAGCTCAACCACAGCAACAGTGCTACCTAACATCACTAAGTGCTAGGATGTGTCAGGCGTTCCAAATACATAAACAGGTGTTTGCCAACGTGGTGAAATGGAGCTCAGCTAGGCAGACAGACTTGCCTGAGGTCACACAGCTAATTAGGATTGGAATCCCTGCTTGTTGACTCACACAGTTAGGCCTTAATGATTAATGTTTAAAAATGGAGAAAAAGTGTTCAAAATTTATCCCTGGATGATAAATCACAGCTTAATTTTTCTCAATACAAAGCAACTCAAAGGAACTTGCAACAAGCATATGTATTAAGAGTCATCAAATAAGTTTGGGGGTTTTTTAATACCCAAACTCATTTGCTTATATATAAATATCAAGGAATAGAAAAGCAGAATTTCAAGACAAATTGAATAAAATAGTGTGCAGTAACATCACCCTTCAGCCCTTTCCGGAGGCTATATATTATATTAAGATTTTGTTTTAAAGGCCTTCTACCGGGACACCCCGGTGGCTCAGCGGTTTAGTGCCACCTTCCCCCCCGGGGTGTGATCCCAGGGTCTTGGGATCGAGTCCCACGTCGGGCTCCCTGCATGGAGCCTGCTTCTCCCTCTGCCTGGGTCTCTGCCTCTCTCTGTGTCTCTCATGAATAAATAAATAAAATCTTAAAAAAAAAAAAAAAGAATTTCTTTAAAAAAATAAATAAAGGCCGTCTACCTAATGTTTCTGGAGAAATAAGACAGATGAGGTTTTACAGATTTATTTCAGCATAAATTAATGCTAACCATCTGGATGGATAAGATAACCAAATAGCCATAAAATCTTGGCAACCTCCAGCATAAGAAAAATTGCTTGGGAACAGAGAGGAGAAAAAAATCTGTGCTGAGTTTGTTGGAGGCATTCCAAAGCGATCACAGAGTTTACTAAGATTTTGACTTACTCTTGCACTTTAATCATAATATATTTGCAGTGTGGGGCACTACGGGCAGTCTTTGAAAGGACAGGGTTACCCAGATAATAATTCCTCACAGTGGCAAAGCACCTTTAACTGAACCAAGGAGTCTGGCTTTTATTTTGAGATTTCCGATGGCCCCTGGAGCTAGGGAACAGCTGGGTCTATCGTCCTCTGCAGACGTTAGAACTGCACTCAGAGAGGGAACAGGTGGTTGGCTCTGCCATTCAAGATTAATGCCCCTTTCACTACCTGGTGCTGATGCTCGTTTACCCAACCCTACATCCACCCATCCATCTGTTCATCTGTCTTTCCTACCAAGTCCTATTTATTCTGTAATCCTTTAAGAAAGAGAAGAGAAGGGAGGGTGGGGGGTAGGGGAAGGAAAGGAAAGGGTTCCTTTGGGGTGGAGCCACCTCTATGTATCTGGGCACAGTTTTGCAGGAAGAGTCATCTTCCCTGCCAGTCATGTCCTCGGCTTGGGGATTCAGAGCCCTGCCTTCCTTCCTGGTTCCGCTGTGTCTCCCTGGCCCTACCTCATTTCCATGGCTCTCGATTCTTTTGCCAGCTTCATGCACTTACGGTCAAGTGCTAAGCATGTCAGGAACCCCCGCTCACCTCTCTGCCCTTCTGCTAACCTACTGGACTGGTAGGACTCCTGCCTCACCAGGCTACCTCTCCAGCTTAGGTGACACAGCGAACAAACAGTAGCGTGATGGAACTGAATCCAGCGACGAGTATCCAATAGGAATGAATTTTCCCACCCATGTAAATGTGTGCCTGTGTTTACCCATGCATTCATTCCTTCGCTCAACAGCTAGTAAGCATCCATCAACTAATCAGCAATGTGCCTAAGGGCTATAAAAAAGAGTAAGATTCAAGTGTCAAATAAAACTGTTTAAGTAGTTTCAAACAATCTTCCTTGGGGGTGACAGTCTGGTGTTGGAAATTCAAGGACAGACCCCGCCTCTGCTGCCCTCCGCCCCCCCCCCCCCCCCCCCGCCACTGAAGTCTGGGAGTGGGTACAAGGGGAATCTCAGCCTATCTACTGTGTCCTGAGGAAAATCAGTCCACACCACCTGCTCCGAATGGTTTATTCTGACGTCACCAAGCTGCTACCAGCAGTTGCACACAAAGTGCTCAGTGTAGCTGCAGCTGGCTTCAGCCTGAAAAAACCACTGGGTGCCTCCTCCAAGGTGGGATTCCAAGAAAAAACAAGGTCAAATCATAAAGTTACTTAAGCCCAACCCATTTCTGATTTCTCTCATGATGACTGTATTGATGATTTTTATAAATATCAGAAATCTCTTTTTTCTTTTCTTGGAGGAGGGGGAGGGGAGCATGTTCCCAGCTTTGCTGAAGCCTCAGTACTGCTCTGGCCTGTCTGAGTCATCCCTCACTGGGCAGGCTCTGGTCTTGAGCCAGAAGGTGTCCACCACAGCTCCTGAGTACATTATCCTACTCTCCAGGCAGCCTCCACTCCATTTCTGCTCATGACCCCTCTTTTCTCCTTCTTCCACTGTCTTTTTTCCTGTCAAAGGCCACTTGCCCTTTTGAGACACAGCCCATCTTCTGAAGGTGATCCACACCTGTCCTGTGAAGGCAGGTACAGTTTAGCCCCATTCGACAATTTGGAGATGGAAGGGACAGTGTGCGCCAGGCATCTGCCTGGTGGCCCTGGCAAAAGGTTGGTGCTCAGTGACAAACTGCTGTGGCCACGGTATCTGGCCAGGTAGGGCCAGGAGCGGCACTTGGATCCAGACCCTCGTTCTCTGCACTTCTGGCTCATTTACACTGCTGCTGCTGCTCCTGCTCAGATGAGGCATCTACTGCCACAGGGGCAGCTCTCACTCCCTAATGAGGTGGTTTCACATAGGAATCAACAGCAGGGTGAAATCTTCAGGCCCTACCGAGGGCACCACTACTAACTCTAGACTCTGTCACTCTGTGAAAAACAAGACTACAGACTAGAGAGAGATGGAAACCCCAAGATCTGGGCCAAGACATGACAGGTGTTACCAAAGCTGGGGTAGGCAGGAATCAACCGAAATCAAGGACCCACTTGCATCTGGTGGTCAGCGAAGGTTTCTTGTCACCATGGATGGAAATAATACACAACCCTAACAAATGTCCCTGCAGATTGAGGGAGGGGGGACAGAGGATCTCCTGTAGGCTCTGTGCTGAGTGCAGAGCCCGATGTGGGACTTGATCCTATGACCCTGAGATCGCGGCCTAAGCCGAAACCAAGAGTTGGACATGTAACCGACAGAGCCACCCACAGGTACCCTCAAAGCAGAGAGCTTTTGCACGTTGCTCAGCCAGAAGCATGAATGCCTATGTATGCCTCAACACCATGCTCAGGTGAAACCTCCCTCAGGAAGCCTGCCTGATACGGTTGTTCCCTCACCTGGTTCCACCCAGATAGAACCTGCCATTCCCAATGCTGTACAACATATATACTTCTAGGATGGCCCAATCTCACATTTTAGTACTTCAACATATGTCAAATTAATCAAAACAAAAAAATTAAGATGAAAAAAGGGCAGATGAGTGTTTCTAGACTGTTCAGACTGAGGAAGAGTAGGCTTATGAAAGGAAACAGGTTTCCTTTCATGGCAGGACTTATCAGAGCTTTTGGTGTGCAAGCATGCTCGTTGAATTTCTGAGGACTGCAGGAGGTAATACTTCTAGAAACTCAGCAGAGTAGCAGAATGTCTCACTGGGCTGGTGTGATGACTAATTTTATGTGTCAACTTGACTGGGCCACAGGGTGCTCAGATAGTTAAAGGTTACTCTGGGTGTTTCTGGATGAGATCACCACTGAAATGGTCGACTGAGTAAAGCAGACTGCCTTCACCCCCAACATGGGTGGAGCCTGAATAGAAAAAGGGTAACTCTCCCCCACAATTAAAAGGGAACTGACTCTGTAGGCCCAACTGCCTTTAAGCTGAGACATGAAGAGACCTGTCGATCCCCATAAGCACGAGACAATTCCTTACAGTAGACCTCCTTCTGAGCATTTGGACACACACTCCCTAGTCCTTGTGTTTCTCTGGAGAGTTCTACTACAGTGAGCACCCTAAGCATCACTCTGGGTAAGTGTGCCCATATTTACTGGGCCACCTTGGAATCCTTGAAGACAGCCACCTAGCTGACTTCTGGTTCAGCCTTTAGGACAGGGGCAGACACACAATGGGTTCTCCACTCGTTAATCTGAACTGATGCCAAAGAAAAGCAATGTGGAATTAGGGATCATTTCTATTTTCTGTGGTCGTTCAGGGCTTTATTCTGAAAAGGACTGGAAATCCAGCCTTCACGAACCAAGGGATTCCTTGGCTGACTTCAGTTCTCCGTTTTTTATTCTAATGCTCTATGAGATGGGGACTTTACGTGGTAATCCTCTCAGATAACAGATGCATTTCTGCATTAACATCTAGGTCTTATTTTTGTATGTCTTATTTTGAAACTGTTAGTCCAGAAAGTAATAAAATGATATCTTTTTAAAGATAAGGAGACACAGTTTTCAGTTTTTATACCATAAAATTCACCTGCTTGAGGTGTATAGTTCAGTGGTCATTAGCTTACTTACAGTTTTATAATCACCACTGTAATCTAATTTTTAAAAAGATTTTATTTATTTATTTATGAGAGAGTCAGAGACACAGGCAGAGGGAGAAGCAGGCTCCCAGCAGGGAGCCTGATACGGGACTTGATCACAGGACCCCAGAATTATGACCTGAGCCAAAGGCAGATGGCTCAACCACTGAGCCACCAAGGTGCCTCCACCATAATCTAATCTAATTTTAGAGTGTCTGTTGTGCCAAAAAGAAACCCTGTAGTAGCAGTTAGCCTCATCTTCCATTTGGACCCCCAAGTCCCATATAGCCATGGATCTACTTTGCTTCTGAGAATTTACCTCTTCTGGATGTTCACGGAAATGAAATGAAATCACACGGTATGTGGCCTTTTGTGACTGGCTCCTTTCACCTAGCACTCTGTTTTTGAGGTCCACCTGTGTTGTAGCAGGAATTGGTGCCCATTCCATGTTATTAATGATCTCTTTTCCTGTGCATGATCATTCAGATGATCATGCACACAGTCACATGGCCCAAGCCTGCTTCTTCTCACTCAGGGATGTGTAGCTAGGGCCCTTTGCTACAAATACTACACAGCAGACCAGAAAAAGACTCGAAGCGGAGACCTTTATACTGATTAAAGCACTTGCCTTTGTGCTACATGATTTTATTTATCATCTCGATGAATTCTTATAAGGACTTTTTCAGTAGATAATATTATCTGTCCCATTGCTTACTGAAGTTCAGAAACTGTGAGGGACTTGTCAGAGGTCACACAGCCATTGAGTGACAAGACTGAGATTCAGGTGTGGACCTCTTTGACCCTATCTATCATCCTCCTCCCCCCTGAATCCTCATCCTCAGCAGGAACACGGAGCTTAGTACTGAGAATGGTGGGTCCAGTTCTCTGTCCCTGGAGGAACATGAGCGTGTGCAGTTTATGTGAAAGGTCTCGGTGACTTGGAAGTTAGTTTGCGTGAGCACGAACCAGAGAAGGGAGGGCCTCCCTTTCCATCCTACCTGAGGCAGGTGTGGGAGCTGATCCATCGCCTCGATGAGCAGAAATAAACTGTCTACTGAGAGGAGGTCCCAGGACGCCCTACACTTCTTTCTGCCAATAGTCCAAATGATGATGTTTCCTAGTAAAACATCCTAACTTCTGCAGCCTAACCAGGCTCCATGGACTGGCGCCTGCCCTGCCCGTCCTCCCGACCACACTTCTCTCCCTACTCTCACATTCATAAAGTCTACCCACATCCTTTGTCTTGGCTTCTTCAAACCATCTGTCTGCTTCTGCTGTGGGGCTTGCATACCTGCTTTTTCCTTCTGCCTGATGGTTTCTGTTCATTAGCACCATGGCTGGCCCCTTCCTCTCCTTCACATCTCACTCAGCTTACATGTCCTCGCCTTAGTGAGGCCTTCCTGACCCGCCACCCCTCTGTCCCACCACCTTAACTGCCTGGCTTTGTTGGATTCTGACTCCCTGGTGAATGAACGGATGTCAAACAAGATTCAGGTCACTCAAATGAAGGCAGATGGGTTGTGGTGCTTTACTGGGCAGTCCAGTGGGTAACACTGACTCCTGGGGATGTGAGTGGGGCACAAACGAATGGCAAAAACCCCAAACAAGGGGGCGTGGGCGAGGCCTCTCCTCTGCACACTCAGAAGTGACCTGTGGCAGGAGCCGGGAATTGGTGTGATGAGCCGAAAGTGATTCCAGGGCCACTTTTAATGAAGATCTTCCCTGGGGAGCTGGGACCTGTCTCATGTGTTGTCATGCTCTGTTGTGAAGGATGCAAAAGAGAAGGAAAGGTACCTAGGCTCCCATCAAGGGCAGGTGTCAGTACTGCCAGGACTCGACAGCCACATGGTTCAAGCCCCAAATCTCATGCTGTATCCACACAGGCCTGGCCTCGCCATCCACAGGACTCAGTGGCACATGGCTTTGCTTGGAGGGCTCTCTCCATCCCCAAGCCATGCTGGGGGCAGAGGCCAAAGCAGAAGACCCACTGCAGAGCTCTGCCCAGGAGACAAGACTGAGAGCAGCCTCCCAGTTGTTTACAAACAATCGTATATATGCTCGTCTTCCCTCGCCCATCTCCTGCTGAGGGATCTTACTGCACGGAACACATTTCAGACCTTAAATCCCACCCTGGGTAGACGGCATTGGCTTGAGGAGTTGCAACCGTCTGAGTTAGAATTTTGACTCCTCTACCAGCCGGGTGACCGTGAACTGAATCTCTCTTAAAATTCCCACTTCCGAGCAGCCCTGGTAGCTCAGCGGTTTAGAGTCGCCTTTGGACCAGGGTGTGATCCTGGAGTTCCAGGATCGAGTCCCACATCGGGCTCCCTGCATGGAGCCTGTTTCTCCTCTGCCTGTGTCTCTGCCTCTCTCTCTCTCTCTCTCTCTCTCTCTCTCTCTCTCTTTCTCTCATGAATAAACAAATAAAATCTTAAAAAAAAAAAAATTCCCATTTCCTTATCTGCCAGGTGAAGAACGGTGATATCCACCCTCACAGGTTGAGCGGTATCCCTTCTTCCTACACTCATTCTGCCAACATTTATGGAGCAGCTACTATGTCCTGGGCACTCCGCCATGCAGCAGAGCCTACATCCGGAGGACCTCAGGGAAACAAAAACAGGACGGAGGCCATGGGAGCAGGACCCAGTTACTTCCCTCCCAGTCTCTGCTCCCCCATCATAATGAAATTGGACCAATGCCACACTTGTAAAGACTGTTTTGGGTATTTACAAATAAAATGTGCCCAACAGTGGAGATTAAATCCCAGCAAAAAAAACTAATCAATTAAAATAAAATAAAATGTCACAGAGTGCATGATGATACAGGGCTCAATGAATGTTCGCTGCTCCCTGAAAATATAAGTTTTCTCTCTCTCTCCCACCCAACAGAAAGATGAAATACATTGTTCCTTTCATTCCTTGGCATTGTGAACAAGTAGCATGAAGAAACAGGGTGTTCTGTTACACAGAATTATTGTAGCAATAAAAAACTGATATAGTTGCTGAGTTAATTCAATGATACCTCACATGTGGCTGAATAATCTATTCATTTGATTTTCTTTAATTTATCACACTATGCCTCCATTTTCTTATCTGGAGAATAGCTAAATTGAGATAAATTAAAGGAATTAATGCAGGTAAGATATTCAGAATGAGATATGGCACCAAACAAGTGCTAGGTGTTAGCCATTATTATTATTATTTTTTTAGGATTTTATTTTTTTTATTCATGAGAGACAAAGAGACACAGGCAGAGGGAGAAGCAGGCTTGCTGTGGGGAGCCCCATGCAGGACTTGATCCCAGGACCCCAGGATCACGCCCTGAGCCAAAGGCAGAAGCTCAACTGCTGAGCCACCCAGGTGCCCCCATACCTGAAATTCTGACTAATCACAGGGATTGGACTTCTCTCTCCACTTCTCTGCTCTGCTTCCTTCAAATCTCTACTGGTTTCTCCCAGTTCCAGATGGACACCTGGAGAGATTTATATTCAGTTCCTGCAAACATCATGTAGCCCGTAATAGGCTGATCAAACATTGGGGGCATTTAGGCTCTGGGCCCCAATAGGGGCCATAAAATATCTTGTGCCTCCTTTAACATAAACGCTGTTAGAAAAGGCTGCCTTGATCTGCAGCTTTCACAATAATATACTGTTTGACAAGCTAATCTCTGCTCCCTTCCTCTTCTCGTTCACACCTATCACCAGGTCAGCTGAATAACGCTTTTGTTTCCAACCGAGTCCAGTTCTGGTGCACTAGAACCAAGTTTGGTTGCTTCCTGTCTTTCGTAGGCCATTATTAGAGACCGCTTGACCTGTATGCTAAGACATTTGTTCATTTTTACCGAGACGCTGGGCTCTGTTTGTTGTTACAGGAGCATTAAAAATAATTTAGAAGTTGTCATTGTGAGAATAATGGTTCTCATTTCGGAGGGCCAAGAGGACCAAGCACTTTACCCACATCCTTTCATGTTGGGCACTCAACAGCCCTGCAAGACTGGTAGTGAAGCTCTAACCTTCAGGTAAGAAAGTGGAAAACGAGAAATGATCAGGCTCCCAGGCCAGGTCAATGGAGGGGGTGGCGGGGGGTGACAGCTGCCCCACCCCCAGCCATCGCTGGGAAAAGCTGGGAAGGTAATCAGCTGTCTGCTTCCTCTGCAGCCAGCATGACCCAGTGCAGGAGACCTGGCTGAGATGTGTGCCAGGGAGCAGAGGGGGACCCTGCCTCAGGTCAGCAGGGCTCAAGCGCAAGCCTCCCAACCAACGCACGTGTGACCTTGAGCAATACCCCAGCCTCACTGAGCCTGAGTTCCTCGAGCACGAAACTGGGGTGTACGAGAAGAGTTAAGGGATGACCAATAAACATGACTGAGTGTCTGCAGCTGGCCAGATAACTCTATATACTTAACACATATTATATCACTTAAACTTCAAACAGCCCTCTAAGAGGGTTATGGGATTAATTCCATTCTACAGGAGAGGAAACCAAGGCACAGAGAAGTATATGGTTTAGGGCCAATGAACCCGTGGTTCTTCAACCACTACTCTGAGTCAAGTCCCAACACAGTATGTGGCACTGAGTGAAGCACTCAGCAGATAACAGCAACTGTTACGGTATTCGTATTGTTGCTATTATTGTTTCTACTATTATTCTTGGTCTCAGTCGCCAACTTGGATCCTGAAGATAATGCATCCTACTGACATGATATAGCTAAGAAAAAAAAAAAAAAGAAAAACAGCAAAGGAAAACAAAGATTAGGACAGGCCTCTTTATCACTTAGGTGGAAATGCGTAAGGCCACTGGCTACCATACTGTACTATCATGCAGGAGTCATGTGAGGGCTCAGAGCTCCAACCAAGAAGCAAGCATGGGAGAAGCCAAAGTCCTTGATGTCTGACAGTTTCTTAATTAGATCCATTTCAATGGTAAATTATTCTGTTTCTTCAATAATGATGCCCATTGTCACCCATTTTTGGTTCAACATTAAAAAGTATTTCTTTATAAACTTTCATTCAGCCAGAATATTTTAAAATAAAAACTGATTAGTGTGATCTCCACTAAAAACACATGGTGTAACAGAGATACCTATGCTACATTTATCTGAGCAAGGAAATTATAGTGAAGGAAAAAAAAGTATCTTCAGAGTTATGCAGCAATATTCTTCAGGATAACACTAAGTATTTAAAATTTTACCTTTCAAGTTTCCATGTATTGAAACCTGCTATTGTGCCTGGTACTTTATATACATCAGTATTTAATGTGTTCAGGTATTATTAACCTGAGAAAAGTAAGGCTCAGAGAGGTTATGTGCCTCGTCCTGATCACAAAGCATCTGGGTTTGAAAGAACATCTTTTGGTTACCACACACAGGTTAAGAAAACCTGGGCATTATATCCTTGACTGAAAAACCAATGAGGGAAAAATGTGCACTAGTTTCAAGCTAAGGGCAGGGGGCAAAGAAAATGTTCCAATCTGCCAGCAAAGACTGAGATTCCTCAGTGAACAAGAAAAGCCATTCATCATTCAATTAAAGTGATAATACATTTTTGGAACTCCTGTGTGTCCTACAAATCACTACAGACGTTCAATGGAGGGCAGTCCTGGGTGATGGCAGATGCTGAACTCCGAGTGCCTGGGTTCAAATCCCCAGCTTCACCACCTATAAACTGGGTAATACTGGGCAAGAAGTTACTGAAACTCTGTGGGTCCTTGCCTGTTTCCTCATTTGTAAAATGGGGATGATGACAGGGCCTTCCTCATGAGGATGGGAGTGAGGGGGATAAAAGTGAAGAGTTTAGGGCAGCCCCGGTGGCGCAGCGGTTTGGCGCCGCCTGGCGCCTGGGGAGTGATCCTGGAGATCCTGGGATCCAGTCCCACATCAGGCTTCCTGTGTGGAGCCTGCTTCTCCCTCTGCCTGTGTCTCTACCTCTCTCTCTGTGTGTCTATGAATAAATAAATAAAATCTTTTTTTTTTTTTTAAAGTGAGAGTTTAGAAGAGTGCCCAGCACAAAGTAAGCCTTAAGCCAGGGTGGCTACTGTTATATGAATGTTAGCTGATGTAGGATTTATGAGCTGGTCCCTGCCCACTAGGACAGGCCAGTGAGGGAACCAATGAAGTATTTTCCCAAAAGGTTAGTAGTTCTAAACACACCATCTTAGAACTGACCTGGAAATCTTTTAATTCCTAGAACTATGGCTTGATTAGGCTAGTATCAAACTTCCCAAACATACCAGCAAAAAAACTGCTCTGGGATACAGCAATCTGGAAAGCAAAGCCTTCTCTGTGCTGGGAGCTAAAGGGAAACTGGGCTGAGGGGAGGAAGCTGATTAAACCTACTGTAAGCTATCCTCTGCATTCTGGGGAGAGCTGACCGCAGGGGAAGGCCAAGCAGCCGCACAGACTCAGGGAGGAAGGATGCCCCTGCTGCTTACGGAGAAGCAGCAGACTACACACATACTCTTTCCTCAATGTTCGGCCAGTGGGGATGCAACATGTGCCACAAAACTGACCTTTTTTTTTTTTTTTTTTTATAGAAAAACTGACCATTTTGATCTTCTAGTGGCCCTTCCAGGGAATGTTCTACCAGACTCAGAGAGGTTAAGGAGCTTGCCCAAAGTCACACAGTGACAGATCCCAAGCTACTTGCATGAAGCCAAGAAGTAGAAGTGTAAAAGGCCAGCACTCTGGGAGACCAGACAGAAAGTTCAATGAGTGGCCTAGTAGAAAGTCCCATTGTCTGGAGACAGGTTCCAGGGGTGATTATGATGCCCTGATATCATCACCATAAGGATGGTTAATATTTAGACAGTGCTTGCGACATGACGTAGCACTCTACACATTATACTTAGGTCTGTGGGTAGCTCTTCTATTATTCCCACTTTATAGAAGAAACTGAGGTCTAAAGGAGTTAAGGAACTTGTCCAAGTCAAACATCTGGACATAGATATCCCCAGACATTTATTCTTGAGAAAATGCTTTAGGCTCACCATAGAAAACCTCCTGGGTTTTCTATGGGTCAGTGTTAACCCATACCACTAACCTTCCCATTAAGGTTTCCCATTAAAATGTACAACAGGTTAACCATAGCCCCTCAAATATAGATCCAGTCTAAGTCCCTGGAACCTGTAAGTAAGATTTTTATTTGGAAAAAGGGTCTTTGCAAATGGGATTATGGATCTTGATGTGAGGACACCATCCTGGGTTGCCAGGGTGGGCCCTACATCCCATGGTAAGTGGCTATGTAAAGGTGAAGCAGAGAGACGCAGCCCTAGGTCGAGGAAGCCAGCAGAACACCAGAATGGAAGAGGCAAAGAATGCATTCCCCCCCTAAAGCTTCCAGAGGGATAGCAGCCCTGCCAACATCTTGACTACATACTTCTGGCTTCTGGAACTGTGAGAGAATAAATTTCTATTGTTGTAAGCCACCTGGTTTCTGGTCATTTGTCATGTAGTGGGAAAGGGAGGCCCAGTATTAGGAAATGAGGCTAATCTGTAGGCCTAGATGTGTAGGTGAAAGCAATGGGAAGAAGAGGCACCTTGCTGGTGGCATGTGAAGCCCAGGGGAGGTTTGCTGGCTGGAAGTTGTAGGAAGAAGACCCCCCCTCTGCACATGCACACCTGCAGTAAGATGGCTGGCTAGCTGGGGCCCTGAGTGCAGTCGTACTGTCACTCATCTCAGCTGTTATTCTGTGTGCCAGAGACGACCCTGGCCAGTGTTCCATGACCCCTTTACCCCTGCAGTTTGCACTCCACTGCGTGGACCAGATGGGCCTCAGGAAGCCTATAGGACCATGTACGTCCTCCACATACTTGTGCTTCTAGAAACAACTGTTCTTGTGCCATGCTGATATTCTTGGGCCTTCACTGTCAAGGATCAAAAGCCTGGGCTTCCCAAATCATATCAAACATATACGGCTTGAGCAGAAATCACAGCATTCTTTACTCCAGGGCTGATGATAAAAATATTTTCTAACTGGTATGACCAGTCAGAAGAAAAGCTGGCGGTGACCCCAGGTATGGACAGGAAATTTCAGAGTCCCTGCCCAGGTTGCTAACTTCAGTATTCCCACTGCCACACACCTGTAAGGAACACAGGTGTTTCCATGAGCCATGAAAGGCTCGCCTCACTTTACATTCTATGGAGGGGGAATAAAAGAAGAAAAAAAATTAAGCTTGGGCAAGATGTCTGAAAATGGAAAATAAAAGAAAGCCTTTCTATAAGTAATCCTTTGGAAACAAAGTATCACATCACTTTAACAGTGGCTTTTTCTACATGCTATTTGTCCTCTGGAGTCAAATAAGATACTGTTCTGGTTCTTAATTTGCTGCTAGACCTCTGGGGTAAGTAGGCAAGTAAATCACAGTCCAGTGGAACAAGTGCTTTGGTGACAAAGCTAATGATAAGAGCAGTAATAGTAATGATATGTGGGCAGATGTTCTAAGCACTTCATATGGACCATCTCTCTGACTATTCATAACAATCCTAGGAGATGGGGGTTAATATTGGCCCAATCCTGCAAATGAGGAAAGTAAGGCCGAGCACAGGCAAATCACTGTGGAGTCAAGATTTCATTCAAGCAGGCTGGCTCTCATCTGCCCCTCTGTATCCCTTGTGAGACTCACGGGAGCAGAAAGATGCTGCATGCAATCAGCCTGGAGATCACAAGAAGCTTCTGAGGAGGCTATGCAGGCCAACAGACAAGATGTAAGCTAAGGAGGAAAGATAATGTGCCCCCATCCTGTGTTAAGAAGTAAAGAAAAAAGTGGCTATCAGCCACTGTTTTAACTTGAGCCTTCCAATCTGGTGGTTATTTTTTTATCTCCATACATGCTCTTTGGGCTTTCTCATGTGCCCATCGCCTTCAGGAAGCAGGTCAGGACAACTAGCTTTGTTTTTTTCACATGGGAAATCAAGGTGACTGACAAGGCAGAAGCAGAAACATTAGCTGAGTGTATGTGTGTCTGAGAGAGAGAGACAGAGAGAAAGACAGAGAAACAGGTGGAGGAGCCCATGAAGGAGGCTGAATGGGATACAGGGTGAAGGGAAGCAGTTCATGGAGGGACCTAATGGAAAAGGAAAGGACCACTGTGCCCTAGGGATGGTGTTAGGCAGACACCACCTGCGGATTCTGAGCATGGGGGAGCCCGTTGGTCTCTGCTGCTGGCCTCCGAGGCAGGGTGACAAGGACAGAGTCGGCAGACCAGGGACCTTCAGAGGCCTGTCCCTGCCAGAGTGCAGCTGGCCAGGGGACACCCTTCTCTCTCCTCCTCCTCCCAATTAGGCCAGTAAGACCTTCAGCAAGCTGAGCAGAGAGACAGATTCTTCTGACTTCTTGGCAAGCTTCTGCTACTGTCCAGCTCTTGGCTTGTTTAGCATTTAGGAAAAGAGGGAGGGGGAATAACTTAGATTTATCAGGTGCCTCTTGCCACAGGAGGATGTGTGTGCCTGTATGTGTGTGTGTATGTATTCTCTCTGTCTCTCTCCACTGACACTGCTGCACCGAGCACTTTCCATGTGTCAGGTACTAGCATTTTAGACATTAACTCAGTTTTCTCAGTTCCTTTTAAGGACTTACTGTTACCCTCCAACTCAAGGAGAAGTTAACTGAGAAAACAGAGAAGCTAAGAGCACAGAATGAGAAAGTGGCAAGCTGGGATTTGAACCCATGTTGCCTAACTTCTGTTCTTTTAAAGATTTGTTTCTTTTGAAGGGAGAAGGGTAAGGGAGAGGGGTAAGGGAGAAGGGTAAGGGAGAGGGAAAGAGAATCTCAAGCAGGCTCCCCGCTGGGTGTAGAGTCGGATGCAGGGCTCAATCTCATGACCCTGAGATCATGACCTGAGTTAAAATCAAAAGTCGGATGCTTAACCAACTGAGCCACCCAGGCACCCTATTATTAAAAAAAATTTTTTTTTTAAAGATTTTATTTATTCATGAGAGAGAGAGAGGCAGAAGGAGAAGCAGGCTCCCTCTGGGGAGCCCGATATGGAACTCAATCCCAGGACCCTGGGATCACTACCTGAGCCAAAGGCAGATGCTCAACTGTTGAGCCACCCAGGTGTCCCTCAAAAATTTTTTAAAGATTTATTTATGCCTAACTTCCAAAGCAAGAAAGAAGGACCTGTTATCACACCCATTTTACAGATGAACAACAAAATTCTGGAGAAGCTCCAAAACAGTGCCCAGGGTCCCACAGCTAACTGACAGAACATGACTTGACCCCGGAGTCAGCCTGGACCCAAAGCCCATGCTCTCTAACCTCCAGCTGGCTGCTCTACGTGTTGGAAACACTCCCCATCCGGTGCAGGAAGGACACGAATCTGACCTGGAATGGGGAGACGCCCAATTCATGTTTATGGACAGACAGCCTGAATGAAGAATGAACGAAACCTCAACTAACACACCCAGGTCTGGAGGCTGACTTCAGAATCCAGCCTCGGGGGCAGCGGAAGGATTCAGAAGCATCCTTTTCAGAGAAAAAAAATAATAATCATTTGCACCATTTCTGAAAGCTGGAGGGGGAATGGATTGAAAACAAGCAAAGCTCTCCAAATAGTGATAAATACCTTAAATTATCCAGCAAGTGTAAAAGCCTTCACGCTGCTCTTTTTCCCAGCACAGAAACAGGCTCTTGATTGTGGCTGGTTTAGAATGGAACATTCAGGAGGGTGTGGAGCCAGCGGGGCAGGAGGGGGGGCAGGGTGCAGGGGGGTGAGGAGAGGAAAAGTCTCCGGGTGCCAGGAGCACTCGGCCCAGCTGGCTGGCAGGAGACAAGGCGGGCAATTGTACAGGCTTGTGCCTGCAGAGGAGTGCATGTGCCTGTGATCGCTGGGGCTGGGCACTTCCTCAGTTCGTGGGGGCAGTTTTCCCTGCCCACAAAAATGGGGAGAGAGAAATGTCAGGGCTGCAATGGCTACCTAAGGACTGCCTTCCTTTCTGGAGCTTAGCGTTGCCTGGGGCTTCTCTGTGTTCTTACAGGAAAACAACTGTATTAATTCCAAAGAAGAGAACAGTTCACGGAGGACTGTAAATTCCCAGACTCCAATTCCCTCCAAAAAACATGGGTTTGGGTTGAGCTTTTCCCTCTTCCTCCGTGACCCATACATGTCTGGGGAATGCTGCCATCAGACGAGTATAAATTAGTGCTGTCCACCCCAGGGGAGGGGGGGGCAATAAATGGTCATTGGCAAGAGGGAGGGACCTGGAATGCTTCTTCCCTCTGTACCACACAGCTGATCTCTAGCCCCAGATAAAATAAACATCATTTCGAGGGCATGTATCCCATGCCCACTTGTGTGGTTAGCTGCACCCACGGACCAGGCAATCACAGCCCATTTAGTTGGGCAGATTCTACTGCCTCTGCTGCAGCTCATTCTGGCATGTGCTGTGCTGTCTCACGGTAAGGAGCACGGTGTCTGCAAGGAGTAGGTTTAAATACTTGCGACCTTAGAGAAGTTACATAAGTGCCCTCTATCTCCATATTTGTAAAATGTGGATAATGATCACACCTACTATCTAGGGTTATAAAGATTAAATCAGTTAATATGTATTAAGTGCTTACCACTTATTTGGGGGCTTACTCTGTGTCAAGTACTTTATAAAACTTGACTTGTATTATCTCATTTAATCCCTATATGATTCTATGGGGGTGCTAATACTGTCTTCATTTTCTTGTTGAGTAAACTGACCTTCAGGGAAGTTAAGGCAGTGGCTCAAGGTCAAGGGTAAATGGTTGTGAGTGGGTGTTGGGTGCTGGGATTGAAACTCAGGTATTCTCACTCCCACTTCTCGGGGTTGGCTATTCTAGCTACACTGCCTTCTGAAGAGGTACCCCCATAAATCTATTTCCTTTAGAATCAGCAGTTTCAACCCTGGCTGAGCATACAAACCATCTCTGGGGATTTTAAAAGGTCTCCCAAGATTCTGATTCAGTAGGTCTGGGCATCTCAGGAATTTGAATGTGCGACCACAGTGACCAGTATCACCTGGGCCTCAGGCAGTGCTAAGAGGTGGAGATGCTTCATTCATTCCTCACCACCTTCTAGCATAGAACCATCACCATTCTGTGTTACAGACAAGGAGACTGAGTCCCAGAGGAGCTCATGGATGCCCAAGATCAGAAATGAGTAGGAAGCAGAGTCTGGAAGTGGAGTCACTTGTACCTGCAACACCCTATGGATAAAAGCAGGAAATCAGGGACACTTGTCTAAGAATGCCCTCTGACCCTACTGGACCCCTTCCCAGCAAAGGGCAAAACTGCCTCTGGGGCAACTGGGTGGCTCAGCTGGATTGGCAACCAACTCTTGGTTTCGGCTTAGGTTATGATATCAGGGTTGTGAGATTGAGCCCCACACTGGGCTCTGCACTGGTTCAGATTCTCTTTCTCCCTTGCCCTCTGCTCCCCAACCCCTGCTTGCGTAGTCTCTCCCTCTTTTGGAAAAAAAAAAAAATCTGCTCTGAAATGCAAGATAAGGACTGATATGAAACTCCAAAGACCATAGTCTTTAAGAACATGTGTGTCATTACTGCATGGCCTTTATCTAGATCTGGACCCATGTTCTAGCAAACCCCATGAAGACGCGGCCTTGGCAGGGCAGTCTGTGAGCTAGAGGGACCATGTGACAAACAGCACCAAGCCACGGGGGCTGAGGCTGCATAACTTTTACATCTTAGTACAAAAGTAGTGGTCAGGAAGGGGAACACTTGTAGGTCTCCATGGCACCAAGATGCTGTCAACCTCTTACGAGAAAGGCCACCTATGGTCAATAGTCTGGGACAAATAACCATGATGAACCAGAGACTCTGCTGGACCAAATTCACCGAACTGAATGATTCCTGGGGATGAGTCAGGGCCCACTTACCTCACCAAATAGAGTCACTAAGTGAAACCAGCTCTATTTATTAAGTAACCATCAGAAATTTTATTCAATAAGCTTTTGAAGACACCTTTTATTTGCCAGGTCCCATGCTGGACACTGGCAGAAGGACTATGACCAAGAGAGAGTCCTCACCAGCTACCCAGTTTGCCACAGTCCTGGAGGAGAGGACTGGGCAACAACTTGCCCATTCTGGCTTTCGGGGTCTCAGCACACAGCGCTGTAGAAGCACTGCGGAGGATGGGGGCAGTTCTCGGATCTCTCCCTGCCTCTCTGTTCCCCAACCTACTGCTACACATGGGACTCCCCTCTCTACCCCTTCCCTTTCCTCCTCTCCTTCCTATTCTTTCCTTCTTTGTTTAATCAAGAGACATTTGTTGGCCATCCATTGTATTCCAGTTCAAAATCTGTATTTCAGGCATGTTGAGCCTTGGAATACTCAATTTGAATACCAATGGAGCTGGATGCTCATATTATTTCATCCCATTTTATTTGTCCATAATCACACCCTGTAGAATTCAACATGCAGACAGATGCAAATGACTTACAGAAATGCAGTCCCAAGAACAATAGAAGGAAATTGGATAGTCTTATCGTAATAAAATCTTGCTTTGCCAGGGGAGAATTCAAGGCCTAGGGGGCTGAAAAGGTCCTCATGTTTCACAATCACCCCTGATCTTCTGTATTGTGTTTCAGGGAAAAAAAAAAAAAAAACAACAACCACAAAACCCAAAACTTCCTTTATTAAATTTCTCTATTCTTGCCTCCATCCAAAGTTAAATTGTTTTTGGAAAGATTGAGAAAAACAGCTCAGGTGTTTTTCGGGGAGAGCGAGCCTATTCTTGGCACAATTTTAAAATGTTAAATATATTTTTAACCCCCCCCCCCAACAACTTGCAATTGGTAGCTATTTAAATAAAATATCCCAATGTCATTTCTATATACATTGGTCGAAAGACGCTAAGAAAGAAAGAAGGAAGGAGGAAAAGAAGGAAGGAAGGAGGGAAGGAGAGACAAGGAAAGAAGGAAGGGACATAAAATAAAATCAGTATTTGCTCTGTATCCACAGAAAATTACTAATTTTTGTTTCAAATTTAGATGCAGAGTTTTTAGGAGGCATAAGAAAAGTTTAAAATTAGGAACACTACTATGCAAACTTACTGAACATATGTGCCAGACATTCCACGAGGTGCTTTAGGCTGATCATCTAAGGTCATCACTGGAATGACCCCACTGGGTTATTATCATCATCCCAAGTTTACAGAGAGGAAATGGAGTCACAGGGAAGTCATACAACTTGTCCAAAGTGCCACATGGGTACCACAAAGATTCACACCCAGGCAGTATGATTCCAGGACCCGCACTTGTAACTAACTTACATCCTCAAATGGCACAGTTTGAAGAGAGAGACTTTCTAGACTCTGATTTTCGAAAGTTGATCAGGTGTATTAGATCTCCTTGGCTTCCTACACTATCCCATACTCCCTTCCCCACAAAGCTCTACTTCTCCCCACATCCTGAGAGGAGTGTTCTTATCATGCCTGTCTTTTGCAGATGTAGAAATCAGCCTAAGTAAGACAGTGACCTGACCAAGGTCACGCAGCTCACAATAAATGGGGCAGAAAGAGCAGGACCTCAAACTCAGACCCTTTGACTCCAAATCTCAAGGTTAATCCTATACATTTGCTATCATACCCCAAAGTGGCCAGACCACCAGAGAAAAGATAGCAGGGAGGAGAAATGAAGATGAGCAGGTGTGTGGAGGTAGCACCTGTCATATACCTGTCTGGTGCACTCGGGCCTAGCAAGGAATCACTGTCTGTGTCCTTCTGAATAACATGGACGTTGGCCATTTGTGTTATTATAATTAAACCTCTGAGGTCTGCCTCAGGCTCGGGTTTATTAAAATTAGATGGGTATCTTTAAAAAGCCAAATATAGCGTAGTTCCATAAACGCAATCAATAAACAGGCCTGAGCTGGTGACATGGAAATGCGTGCATGGAACAGTTCTAGCAATTCCATAAGTGGCACATGCAAAATTTTAGGATATCACTAAGGCCCACTGGAAGAATTATTTCCTTATAAATCTATGGCGGTCTTAGGAAGTCGAAATGGCACCATAAAAAGAAAGAACTCCACTTCCCTGGAAAAAGCACAGCCTACTTACTCTGAGGGGGCAGTGGGGGCTGTTCACACTTGTAACATTTTACAGTAACTGTAGCCGGCATCCATGAGGTACTTCCTCCTGCTGCGGTGCTGGTGCTGGGCTGTGCTCTGCGTTATATTTTACTGGGAAAAATAAATCTTACCTTTTTTATAAAAAACCATGCTTCTCCAGAACACCTCATAAGGGAGGGGAATGAACAGAAGAGCCTTGCTATCTCTCACAGACCTGAGAAGACCACACTTAAAAAAAACAAAAAACAAAAAAAAACAAAAAACACCTAAAATAATCAGGAAGTTTTTCATCACCATCCTCACTCTTCTTTGATATAGGAGATACATTAACAGTTGTGCTGAGAAACAGCTTTTTAAACATGTGGCTGCCAGGGACGCCTTGGTAGTTCAGTCAGTTGCGTGTCTGGCTCTTGGTTTTGGCTCAGGTCAGGATCTCATGGGTTGTGGGGTTGAGCCCCGGGCTCAGCGGGTGAGTCCACTTGAAGACTCTCTCCCTTTGCCCTTCTCCCCACTCTCTCTCTCAAATAAAATAAATAAATCTTTAAAAAGTAAAATAAAATAAAAGTAAAAGTGTTGCTGCCACTTCACCCTCTGGTTTAATATTCAGCTTATATGGTGGTCTCACTGAGCACTAGGCTGTAGGGCTAGATGGCACCTAGAGACCTAGGGAATGATAGAGAGATGCCTCCACTATAAAGGAGGAATTACCTGCCATCCTCCAGTTGTCTGCCAGGCAGCTGGCCAGAAGTGCTCAATTTCATGGTGGAGAAATAAATGGAGGTTATCATCTCATGTCCAGGGCAGACGGAAGCTCTGGATGGAGACTGGTAACTCCTAGGTGGTAGGGGCCTGCATCATATATCTGTATCCTTACCACCAAACAGCCTAATTGCTGTGACATATGATATGGTGATGACCCCTATGTTAGATGGATGGCTGCTTGGATGTAAGGAAGGACAGACAGACAAGACATTGAATAGGTGGGTTAAATAGATAGATGAATGAATGGCAGAAGGAAGGAATAAGGGTAAAAGAATAACAGTCAGGGATCCCTGGGTGGCGCAGCGGTTTGGCGCCTGCCTTTGGCCCAGGGCACGATCCTGGAGACCCGGGATCGAATCCCACATCGGGCTCCCGGTGCATGGAGCCTGCTTCTCCCTCTCTCTCTCTCTCTCTCTCTCTCTCTCTCTCTCTCTGTGACTATCAGAAATAAAAAAAAAAAAAAAAAGAATAACAGTCACCCTTAGGAACTTGTTAAGAGTGTTACCATAAATGCCCTAAAGATAGGGAGGAGGCCATCTATGTTACATCAGTGCCCTTGAAATGACATTGAAGCAACCCAAACAGAAATGCACAGCTGCAGCTAATCTCATCTCTCTGGAAGGCATCATGCACTTAGGCAAACCCTTCTCAGTCAGATACTTTGTATTTAGGGTCAGACTGCCCAAGCCCCTTTGAAAACCAGCCTAAGCAAACCAATTGACAGTAATAGAGAAAAACTCCTCAAAAATGATAAATGAATAGAGCAGGTTACCAAAAAGTACAGTCTCTGTGTGTCCATTTTTTAAAAAATACAGATGTATACCAGAGAAAAAAGTCTGGAAGGATTTATCAAAACTGTTAACAGTAATTATTTCTGGATGATGGATCTACTGGTGATTTCTAATTCATTCATTTGACTTATACATGTTTTCTGTATCTTCTGTAATAAACCTTTCTTTCATATCAGAAAAAAAAAAATTTAGAAATCGCAGTAACTCTGATTGTGCCAGAGTAGAACAAGTAATAGCAAACAAACCCACTGGAAAAAGCCTTAGCTAAATCTCAGATTCAGTAGACAACCCTAGGTCCAAAGAAATGTTGAGGGTTTCAATCCCAGCTGAGTTATAAGGGTGAATCTGTAGAAGTCCCATAGCCGCTCTGAAATAATATGAGGATAATGGGTCAGTCTTCCCCTCCATCCATGCAGACCTCAATAGAGTCACACAGAGATGGGAGTAGGAGTGGATTAGGGCTTGGCCAAACCTCCAGAAGGAAGTCTGACCTGCTGACCTAACTCAGACCAGCCTGCCAGCCCCTACCTGATGTCCTCTAGAGGCCTGGCCCCATCCCCTGGGCACCTCCTGCTTTGCTGGGGGAACAGTTAGTGTCTGTTTTTCTTGTGACTATGGTGAGGAACAGCTGCAGGACACAAATCACATTAAACACATTAGTGGCTCCAGAGTGGGCTCCATGGCACAACTTCTAATTCATACAATGCCTCCAGTTTTGCTAGTTCAACTAAATCATTTATCAATCCCTTCACGGATGTCAGTAAATCTCAGCATCTGGGGACCTGTAAACATTAAAATAAGAAGCTATAAAAAATATTAGTAAACCAATTAAAAGCTCAAGGAGCAATAAACTCTACTTGCATTACACCTAAAAAACAAAAACAGACCCTCCTCCTCTGAGATTAAATAAACACTCTATATCAGCAGTTTTTCAAAGAGCTTTTTCTTTCTTCTCAAAAGAGGTCCCCTGGTCTCCCATCTGGTGCCTTGGTGAGCTGGAGATCATTTATGGATCAGGCAAAAAGGAATAAAGGATGGAAAAAAACCTGAGTGTTTGCCTCTAGAAAGCAAATGTGATCAATATTTGGTTGCAGGAATTGAGAAATGGCCTAGAAACTGTATTATTTGAAAAACACCCAGTTTGAATCATGACTGGGAATTGACTAATATTTACCCAAATCAAATAAAAAAAGGAGGCACAATTATTATCATTAACCACAATAATTAAGAACGTGGAACTAGCATGCTGTGGAGTTTTGCCATTCACAAAGCACTTCCATTCAGTTATTCTATACACACAAAGTAGGTAGAGCTGCAATTCCTAATTTTTTAGACAAGAAGCCTGGGACTCAGAGATGGAAAGTGGCCTGCCTGAGGACACACAGCTAATGAGAAATAGCGCTGATGCTTGAACCCAGGTTTAGGACTCCCAAGCTCTTTTCCTCTCCTCGATGAGCTGCTTCAGCCACCATGCCAAAGACAAGGGATCCAAACACACGGAGATCCTACTACATGCCAGGCACCATGTTTGCAATGGGATCCCTGTGACCACTTGAGCTTCTGTTAAAAATGACTTCCTGCTTTCTCTCTTCTCCACCCATCTGGAGCTCACTGAGTCATCCCCAAATGGGAAATGAGGCTCAGTATGTTTAATTAAAAGTAATATCTTCTCTTTGCCAAGATTCCTTGTCCTAATCCTGATGCAAATAGAAAGGACAGGTGGCTTCAGAAAAGCAAGGAGGTACAAATACTAGTAATCTCCAACTTCCAGAATACTTTATCCAAATTCTGTATCGGCCATGGATGGTCTTCACTGGCTATCATTAGATTGGCATGAAAATCCCAGTGCAGAGCTCTCACCGGTCACGGTCAGAGGAAGGAAGCACCTTACCCAGGAGGCAGAGCAGGGTCAGATGGAAAAGCAAACACTTGGCGACAAGTTGAGAAGGGCTGCTCATGCTTCCCATATGTCTGCCACATTCTGGGCACTATCTGTGGCTCTTTCCATATTATCTTCCTTTAACCCCAAGGGCAAGTGAGGCAGGTGCCACTATTTCTATTTTTATTGATGAAGAACCAAGTGCCTGAGAAATTGCCGCCTGCTCAGAGACATGGGACTTGAGCCAAGCTGCATCAGATTTCGGGCATAGGTGACTTAAAGTTCATCGCAATTCAGCAACATCACCTCGACCCTCAGTAGAGTGAGTGGGCAAGGCCAAGTTTGGATGATGGAAAGCAGATCAGCAGTGAGAAGAGGGGCAGGTGAGTGAAGCTGCGGATGCAGTCATCTGGATTCAGGTCTCCTGCATGCTGACCCCTTACCAGTAGCAGAGACGTCACAGGAAGAGTAAGGACAACAGAAATCCAGACATCAAAGGCTGGACCAGAGGCCTCTCTAAGACCCATCCAGTCCCTGCATTCCTTGACTAAAATTCCTCCTCAGAGGCTCTCCTCAGTGGCCTCAAATCTTGGGATTTGTCAGGACTGTGGGTAGAGCTAGTCTGTGCCCACAGACCTAAAGTCAAAGACAAATGTCAGATCTACACTCCCTTAAGAGGGCTGGGTGTGGGGTTTGCTTTGAGGACGAAGGGGATGTGCAGGATGGATGGAGGTAAATGGATTAAATTTTTTATCTTCACAAAGTTCAATCTGAGAAGCCATGTCCAGAAGAGGACCTTAAACTTGGTGGAAATTTCCTTCAGGTCTTTCTCTCCTGCTCACCATGCACAGTGATCTCTTTCATGGGTCTCCTCTGGCCTATAAAGTGAGCTTTCATGTCCTCTGTGCAAAATTGGTTTCCCTAACGTGCTGAAAATAGAAGAGATGTACACAGCCGTGTTTTCCCTCTGGCTACACAGCGAGACTACCTCAAGAGAAGCAGAGGCCTGGCCGTCAAACCCAGCCATCGGTGGGAGGCCAGCCTGGGCCAAGCCCAAGGGTAACAGTGCCAGAGACCTGGTAAGCTGGAAACTCCGGTCTATGGGCTTTCCCTGAGCTTTGGGAACCAAGGGCTTACCCCTGATCCTGGCTTGGTACTCAATAGAACTTTCTAGGTTTAAGAACAATAGAAACGGCATCAACAATGATTTTTTTGAATGTCTCCTATGGGGCCAGGATCTGAGTGAGGTGCTGGGGTATAAAACAAACCAAATGTGCTCCCAGGAGCTTATCGTCTACAGTCTAGACTAGTACCATCCAATGGAAGTATAATGTGATCTATACATGCCATCATTTTGAACCCCAGGAGCACATTTGGGAAAAAATCCCCCAGATTTTCTAGCAGCATTTAAAGAAGTAAAAAAAGAAACAAATGAAGTTAACTTTAGTAATATATTTTGTTTAATCCAATATCTAAAACTTTATCACCTCAACATGTAATCAACATAAAAACAGATAATTTATAATTTTTTTGGTACTAAATTTTCAAAATGTGGTATGTGTTAAGTTAATCCTGACGGCACCTCTCAGCTCACATGAGCCATATTTCAAGTGCTCAACAGCCATGAGGGCTCGGGGCATCACACTGAGTGACACTGCTCTGGACTGTGAAGATGGAGGATTGAGTGGTGACAGTGACAGCTGACAGCTCTTCGAGGCAAACAGTGTAATAAAATTACCACCGATGGTATTTATCAAGCAGTTACCACATGCCAGTCACTCATGTGATCTTCCCGAATGACCCTAAAAGACTGCCATGCCCACTTTACAGATGAGGGAAGTGAGGGACAGAGAGGTTACACCTGTTGCCCAAAGTCACAAATGTAATCAAGGACACATGGATGCGGAGCCCAGAGCCTGTGCTGGTACCCAGAGCATCATCCCAGGTCTTGAGCACAGAGTCAGAACCTGCTCTCCTCAATCTTACCAGTGTTGCTCTTTGTGATGAAGATCAAGCAGGAGGACATATCTGGAGCCCTTGGTAAACTGTGAAGGGCATTGTGTCAAATACAGAGTCCTACTAAGTGCTTTATAATGTACTATCTGTAGCTAGATGGCCTGGGTTCAAATCTCACCTCTGCCACATATGAGCTGTGTGACCTCCAACAAGTTATGTACCTCCCTATGCCTCAGTTTCCTTGTCTGCATAATGCAAATAATAAGGGTCATCGTGAGGATTATGTGAATGAATATAAATAAAGTGCCCACCGAGCACCTAACTTGGTACCTAAGCAGTCAATAGTAAGGAGCAGCTCTAAATATTTTGATATAAGCAGGGTTTAGATGCTGTGGGGGTCTCTAAAGTGTCTAGAAGGAAGAAGACAAAAGCAGAAAGCAGAGAGAAGGGCCAATCATCCATCCACTGTAAAGTGGCGGTGTTAGCGCCCCCTGCCCCCAACTGCCCACCCAGGGCTGCTTCCTCATCTCCAGATGAATAGGACAGAATACGAGGTACACACTATTGTGGGCTGAATTGTGTCCCTCCAAAATTCATACATTAGAGTCCTCAGGCCTGGTCCCTCAGAATATGATCCTATTTGGAGATGGGGCCTTTACAGAGGTCATCACATTAAAATGAGATCATTAGGGTGGACCCCGATCCAGTGTGACTGGTGCAGTATAGACAGAGGAAGTGTGGACGTGGCAGGATAGGGAGACTGCCACCTCCACTCCAAGGAGAGAGCCTGCAAAGGCCCATACCTTGATTTTGGCCTTCTGGCCTCCAAACCGGGAGACCACAAAAGTCTGCTGTTGGAGCCCCTGCTCCCCACCCACAGGATGTGTTACAGCAGCCCTACCACATGGACACCCACAGGGACGTGCATCTCCCCCCTCACCCTGACTCCTGACCCTGCCGGACTGCAGAAGGGCTCAGGGGTCAGCACCCAGCCCCAGCCCCACAGCCTGCTGGGAAAACTCTCCATCTCCTCGGCCAGCTCGCTGGGGTGGACCCGCTGCTGTGGAAAACTGCCCAGGAAGGTAGGCTGCGTCTTTGAACACTACTCACTCTGTTTCCCCTGTTACCTTCAAAATTCCCCTCTGTTGAGTGGAAGAGAAATAAAGCGTGTCTTTATGCAGCCCAGGCTGCCTTGGACAGCACGCTCCGGCCTGAGCCAAGACAGACACAGTGGCTCATTGAGCACTGTGCTCCCTCCGTGTGTTCTGGACACACTACACCGAAGCCCCCGGACCCTCCAAAATGCACACACGTCCATCTGGGTCCTGGGCAGCGAAGGCGGGGTGAAGGCACAGAGGCACCTCGGTTCGCCTGCCGCCCCGACTATCTGTTGACTCAGCGCGTGGGGCATATTTCTTCTCTCCCTTCCAGGATCCCATAATCAGAGGCAGTTACTGCTAATTCCCTGAATGAGCAGGGAGACGGGACATGCGTGATTCCTCATGTGCTGCTCCCAGGGGGAGCCTGGGAGGGGAGCCAGCCTGCGAACCATTTCGGAGGGGTTCCTCATATCTGCTGCAGGGAGCAAAGCAGCACTGTGACTCTGATCCATTTGCTCTCCTGCAAACTGCTGCGTGAGAGGCAGCTTCCTGGAAGACCTCACTCCTTTCTCCACAAACAGCTTCTCAGGTTCTAATCAATCATGTCTTTCACCTGGGAGGATTAGTTAAACACGGACAAGTCTTGTGTTCTAGAACGCGGATCACTGTAAGGAATGGAAAAGGTGGATAAATGGCCCCTTAGGGGAGAGGGTGTGGAAACTTTAAAGTGTATCCTCTCGGTTTCCCTCCCAGGGAGAAGACCCTCCAAACAGTGACCTCAAGATGCTGCCCAGAACACAGACCAGGTCGCCTGAACCTGAAAAACCACCGGGTGTTCCGGGGCAGCTGAGAGAGGGCTCTGCCATTGATGAGCTTTGCCGCCTTGTATTACTCAGCTTCCCTGAGCCACATTTCCTTTCTTGATCAATTTCTAAAACAGTAAAGAGGCAGTGTCTAATGATTTTCGCTAGCATGTTGTCCTTTTGCAGAGAATATTCCATGTATCAGAAACCCTGAAACCTCCTGGGTGAGGCCAGAGGCAGGGATGTGGGCTGGGTCACCTGTGGAGCCTTGGCACCTAGAAGGGCTCAATAAATGCTTGCTGAGCAGAAATAAAGACTGACAAGGTCTTCTTTGTTCCTCCACTGCCCCTCGCCTCCTGCCCAACAAAGTCCCTGTGGTTGTGAAGACGGTGTGTGGATGTTTTACTCTGTATCTCATGGGCTGGGGGTGACATTCCAAAGTCCCACGAGTGAAGCTGGCAGGGGCCACTTGTGCATCAGTTAGACCCATCTCAGTTAGCCTGGGGCTATGGACATCATGGGGCTCGGATGCCACAGAGGCCAACAGGGTCACCACATGCACACTGACCTCCTCCAGCATACCACCGTTGGTCCCATTGGGAACCAAGATGGCGGAGTTGGTTTAACAGGTCTATAGCATACCCTAACTACACTCTGGAACTTCCTTTTTTAAAAGATTTTATTTATTCATGAGAGACACACAGAGAGAGGCAGAGACACAGGCAGAGGGAGAAGAATGCTCTCCGCAGGGAGCCTGATGTGGGACTCGATCCAGCACCCCGGGATCATGACCTGAACCAAAGACAGACACTTGACCACTGAGCCACCCAGGTGCCCCACTCTGGAACTTCCTAATGCAAACATGCTTCCTGGGTTCACTCTGATTATATTTCCACCCTCCTTTTTACCCCAATCGCTTACCCACTTCCTGGAACACTCTCTATTAGGCTGACTTTCCTGTGTATTCTGTGTGAGGAGCAAGGAATATGGCAAGGCAGTCTGACACTTACTAGGGACTTCTGGCTATGGAAACCAAGGAGGCCCCTGCCTCCCACACACCTTTCCTAGCCTCCGGAGGGTTCCCCAAGTGCATGCTGTCTGAGGAATCATAAACCATGTTCTCCCTCCTCCCCAACCTTCTGCTCAGCCTCTCAGCCTTGGGCTTCTGGGCAAAAGCCTGACAGATCTTTGGGGAACAAGAACAGAGAAGGATTCTATCCCTCACCATCCTGCTGAGGCTAGAGGGGCAGCACTGCCTCCATGTTGGCATCTCTTAAATCAATTAGTAATGAATTAAAAGAAATGCCATGAAGTGGAACATACTTGGCCACAGCTGCAGCTCCAAGGTCAGGAGAATTTGTACTGAGCAGCTGGAAGCCCTTCTGAGTTCTGCAAAGCCACTCACCTCACCACTGTTCAAAAAAAGGGCACGTAGAAAGCTTCCCCATCAAATCCACAAAGCTTCCTGCCATCTCCATCAACTGGGCATGAATGCCATGCTCCCATTCCCCCCAAATCCTCAGAATTTCCCAGATTTTTAAGAAGGGATAAGACAGCAAGGAGCAGAGACCCAAAACACACATGCCAGCAGCCAAAGGATGAGAGAATGAGAGCTAACAGCATGCTCCTTATTGGCTAGACATGGTGTCAGATGCTTCGTGTGTATTTCCTTCAATCCTTACAGTGCAGATGCTGTGAGCCTCTCAATTCTGAATGTGGAGGGGCTGGTGATCTGATGATGAGCTCACACTCTCAGGGAAGGTGGAGGCAGAGATTAATACAGGAAGTAGGGATGAGGGGCTGCAGGGTGATCCTGGCTCACTTTGCGGGAAGGCCAGACGCTAGCATTGGTCTGAAAGTGACCTCGCATCAACCCAGCTTCAGCAAAGGGATGGGGTTGTCTGGCCCAATTCCTTGCTCCTGGTCAGTGGACCGGACAAAGTCTCTAGAGCCTCGGGCTGGGGATAGACGATGCCCAGGAGGTACAAACCCCTACAAGAAGGGTGCAGGAAGCTTCCCTACAAGGTGCACCCTCCTCTGTGCTCTCATTCAGTACAGGGTGTCCTTCCCATGGGGAATCCAGGGACCAGGGACACTGCACCCCCTGCCAGAAGAACCCAGTGTTAACTTCCATGCTCAGCCCTCTCCACACACATCCATATCCTTGGCCATTTCCCATAGTCTGTGGGATCTCCCATGTCTAGTTTGATCTCACCACTAGCACCTACTCCCATATCCCTAAGCCTTTCTAGAAAAGTCTATGTGAGGAGCTGATGGAAAATTCTTTGAGTCCATCAAGAACTAGGATAAGCCCAGAGGATTCTGAATTCTGAATACCTGCTGAGCTGCAGACCCAGAGCCAGAGAGCTGGGGTTCTAATCCTATTTTGCCACTACCTGCTATATGCACCCGGAACATCACTTCACCCCTCTGACTCAGTTTCCTTGCTGGAGAGAATGGTAGCACCTACTTTATGGGGTGATTGATAAAGTTCCATGAGATCATGTAAAATGATGACATGAATATAGATCTCAGACCAGTGTCTGGCTTGTGGGAGGGACCTGAGATTACAGGGTTGTGACATGGTGGCCTCTGTGGCCCTCTCACTCACAGGGAGATAGCATCTTCTTTCTGCTCAGGTACGTGGACTCGCACACATGGCCCGTCCCACTCATACACATCTTGGCATAGCTTGGGGTAGCCGCTGACAGTAGGGTACCTGCCATGCAGTAGGTGCTCAGAAATATTTGTTTGAAGAGGGTAAATGCAGGTAGAAGCCACCTAAAGGTCAACTGATGGATGAGTAGGTGAAGAAAATGTAGCATTTCCATAGAATGAAATGTTATTCAGCCTTGAGAAGGAGGGATTCCTGTCTCATGCTGCGCGAATGAACCCTGAGGACGGGAGGGTCTGTGAAGTAATCCAGTCATCAAAAGATAAATGTCATATGATTCTGCTTGTAAGAGGCACCTAAAGTATTTGAACTTAGAGAAACAGAAGTAGAATGGTGGTTGCTGGAGGCGAAGTGGAGGGGAAACAGGGAACTGTTGAGTGGGTGCAGAGTCTCTGTTGTGCAAGATGAAAAAGTTCTAGAGAACTATTGCACAACAACGTGAATATACTTGACACCAATGAACTGCAGACTTGGTGATGCTTATGGCAAATTTCACGTTATGTGTTGTCTACCACAATTTATAAAAAGGAAAGATGCCTCCGTTTACAAAATGGATGGTCCCTGGGTCCAGGGAAGAGCAGGCTGGCCCAGCATGTGGGTGGGGAGTACCTGCGGCTCCTGGCCCTTTGCACCTGCTTCCAGGGGGAAACAGAGCTCAAGATCAAAACCAACAAGGCTCATCAGCTCACAGCCTCATTTCAACCTGCAAGCGGTGTTGGGGCTTCCAAGATGGAGTGGTTGGCTCTTCCAGACTGAGTTTGTAAATGCTGCCTTCTGTCTTGGGCCTTAGGGATTTAGGACCTGGCCAGTTAATGGTAAACACAGCAGTGGTAGAACAGTTTCTAAATGACACACACACACTGCTCTCCAGAGGCAAGCTGGCCAGATATACACCAGTGCTCAGGGCCGGCTGGTTGGAGCTACTTTGCAAGGTGGCCGCTGTGCCCCTCACTGCCCGCCCCCACACCTTGTCTAGTGCCTTCCTCTCTTCTTGGGACAACCCAGGATGTGGGACCCCATCAGCTGCTGCCTGTGGGGCCAATAGGCACGGCTCCCCAGCGAGCGGCTTCCCTTTGCATAATTAGATCAATTATCCTGCTGCCGACAATTACTGTCATTGCCTGGTGCCACTTTTAGTTTATTTGGCAGTTATTCTTCTCCTCTCAATCAAACTACAAGTAGGATGGCACCGAAAATGTAAATGACTGTTAAAAAACACTTAGAACTCTCTGCATTTTTCATGAATCTCTAAGAACTGGGTGAGTGAGAAGGATGGCACAAACATGGGCTGACCACGGTGGGTAAAAATCACATGTCCTTTATACTTCCCAGCCCCCCTACATGCATCTACTTATCCTTACTCTACCCCACCCTGTTGCCCTCCTTGTCTGGTGTCACCTAAACCAGAGGTCCTGCTCCTGAAGAGACACAGAAAAGAGATAAAATGTTAACTCTGTATAAGGTGAAGACTAGGGTCAGGGGGGATACCCCCAGAAAACACCTACTGAGAGCTTCTGGAAACAAGATCCGGATAAGAAAATAGGTCAGGTTAACAAGAGCTGGGACTGGAAGGAGCCAAGGGCAGTAGAAAGAATAAATTTAAAAAAAGATTTTTTTAAATTAGGAATAAAGAGCAATAAATAAAGACTTTGGGGAAAGAGAAGAGGGGACTGGGGGTCTTGGGGTTGGGTTTTGTTTCATCAAAACCTCCCAGAATGGCCTTGGGTTGGTCACTTCTGCTCAATGCTCCCACCAGCACAAGCAGCAGTGGCCAGGGAGGGGCCCGGCCAGAGAACCCCAGGTTGGACCCGCCTGCAGGTGAGGGCTGTGTAGAGGGGGTGAGGGGCTTCTCCCACCCCCAATATAGAACTACTCTCTTTCATCTAGGGTTCCAAGTTAATATTTGTTTACGGTGTTTTTCTTCTCAAAAACATTGGCAGGGGGTGGGGGCACTGCTGTGATGTGTGGTTATAAATGGCACGGTGCCTTGAACAGAGCACATAATCAATGTTAATTAAATTATAGGCACTCAAACATCCCCCATTTCAAAATGAACAATCCAGGTGTCATATTCTTGGCTCACGCTAAACCTTTTCAGTGAGAATCCACAGGTCATTTTCACATGAACAGACACCAAATTGTAAAACAGGGCTCTTACAACCAGTATTAATTTTTTAATGCAAATAAGAATTGAGCATAAAGCTTTAGAGTCACTTAGAAATTAATCCAATGGTGTTATGCTGGATGGCTTTAAACCAGGAGAGGTAATGGCAATGGCATCCTGATAAAATCCAGATATAATAAGAGGCCTTTTTAGCTATCGTGAAAATGGGGCTGAAAATGAAGAATGATAGTAATGATGATTAATAAATACTACATGCTCAGCTCTTCACAAGAATCAAATCATTTAACCCGTGACAATCCCATGAGCAGGGCCATTATTGTCTGTGATTTGCCCAATGATCATAGTGGATGTAACCTCAGGCTGTGTGGCTTCCCGATGTTCAGTTCTTAACCACCCCACACTTGCCAGGCCCTCAGCAACACTGCCTGAGGGAGTGCCTACTGTGTGCAGGACCCCCGGGTCAAAGCTCATCAAGGACTGCTGTGCCTCCTACATTTTAGCCTGAAATCCAGTCTGATTTCAAATTCCAGCCCACATGGAATTACCCTCCCTGGCTGGCAAAGGCCTGTATGGGAACCTGGTTCCTCCTCTTCTGCCCTGTAGACTCTGCAAACACATGGGTCGCCACTCCCACTATCATCTCCTCCTGCAGTGCCCTCTTACCGCTGGCACTGGGCCTGCAGCTCCAAAGTGAATAAGCAGGTGTGAGAGTGACCCTTTCACAGACTTGGCTTCCAACTAGTGAGATTAACTGGGCAAATGCCCACACACCCCAGGGTTGATGAGGTATTTAGATCGTGGCACCTAGAGTTTAAAGCATAAATAGAAGATTCTCTACCTGGAAATAGAAATGTAAAACACATCCCCCAACTCACTAGCTTCTGGCTACAGCGGCAGGAGACCCTGATGAAGAGTCAGACCAAAGCCCTCTGAATAGCTGCCCCTCCGCCCCCATCTAGGTGACCTTCCCAGCAGCGTCATCGAGGCCACTTCTCCCTTGCTGGAAGTCTGAAGGATGTAGATGAAAACAAACCAGGGAAGTTCCTAAATTTTTTTGACCACACGCCCAGCACTGAAGACAGAGTGGGTAATTTTCATTATTGCAAAACGCTGAGTTGCAGAGCAATGCCATAACCCTGCATCCTCCTCCCTCCCCACCTCTACTTCTCACCAGTCCTCCCTCAACCCTTCTGTTTGCCCTGGTGGACAGGGAAAGCTTTCTTCTAGAACCGAGGGACCCAGTGATTAACAAAGTGCCTCCTGAGGACCCAGGGCTGCCAGGACACTGGTTCCAGGGGCCGGCAGCCTCCTGCCTCTGTATGGGAATTTACTAGGATCTCGCTGGTGACCTCCATCATGGCAGGTCACTGCACGGAGCACTGCGTTCCCATTCTGTTATTCCAAGGGGTGTCTTTTTCTCCTTCTTGCCTACTTTGTATGCAACTGGCATGAAACTCATAATCTGTCAAGCACACAATACTCTAACTCCTGGGCAAATCTGTGTCCAGAGAGTTGGTATGTTAAAGATTTTATTCTTTTTTTTTTTTTAATTGCTCCATTGTGGAAGAGGCCCTTGAAGGCTTTAAAAAAGCCACATCAGTCCACCCCCTTAGGCTGGCCTAAGCTGTGCTTGGAGAGGAAGTTCTGGAAAACTGATCTGAGTCCAATCCTAGCCCTGCTGCTGTGTAACCTCAGGCGAGACTTGAGACTCTCTGAACCCATTTTTTCCTTGCCTGCGAGGGGCTCATAATAGCATGTGCCTAGCAGAGTTGGCTAGCAAGATGAGAAATAGTATGTGCAGCATGCCCTGTAACATAACATCTTGCCCTGTACATAGAAAATACTTAGGACAAGATAGGGAATACTGCAGTTATGATTATGGGTAATAGTAAAGTTACCCACATCTCTAACATGGCAAGGGTTGGTGACCTCAGCTCTGGTACATTGGGAGCACCAGTAGGGCACAGAACAAACTATTGACAGACATGTGTTGGCTATTCTCCATTTGCTCTTCTTTCTGTCCTCCCATCCATCCTCTACCCCTCTCTCTTCCCCAGGAGGCTGATCCCATGGACCACATCAGCAAGCCTCCAGGCTGATTGTTGGATGACCTGTTTCAGTTTGGCCAATATGAGGAAAGAACCAGCAGAAGGGAGGGAGGGAGGGAGTGGGAGAGAGAGAAGGAGAAAGAAAGGGGAGAGGAGAGTGGACAAAGGACAGAGATTAGGCTGTATATCTCCTGCTTCCACTACAGTTCTATTGCCTCATTCCTTCAGGCCATCCCTTCAGTGGCAATGGCTTATCTCTATGGCCAGTCTCAGGGCACCTGAAACCTTACTGGTTACCTTGTTCCTGCTCACATCTCTGCAAGTGGTTCCTTCAGTAGGGAGTTTCAAAGGTTGAATCTGTTTCCTGCTAACCCACTGAAGTACTACGGCCATCCCTTCAGTGGATGGCATAATGATAAAGGGAGTGGTCCAGAGGGAGCCCAACTTTGGGGATGTCCCCAAATGACCTTGCTCCTAGGTTGTAACTTTGAAACCCTGGCTGGACTAAAGTGAAACCAAATGCAGACCAGGCACTTGTACCATATCAGATGCCTAGGGCTTTCAGGGATGTCCATTCCAGGGGTGCTTGGGTGGCTCAATTGGTTAAGTGTCTGCCTTCGACACAGGTCATGATCCTGGGGTCCTGGGATCAAGCCTCACATCAGGCTCCCTGCTCAGTGGGGCATCTGCTTCTCCCTCTGCCCCTTCCTCTGTTCATGCTCTCTCTCTCAAATAAATAAATAAAATCCAAAAAATTTTTAAAAAGAGGAAGGTACGTTCCGTATAATAGCAAAAGGATGGAAACGACATAAATGCGCAACAGTGGGGGCCTGGTTAAGTGGGGGGTAACAGAAACAGGATGTGTGTGGTAGTCAGCCCCCACGGTGGCTCTGAAGGACCCTTCCTCCTGGTATTCATGTCCTCCAACACTAAACAGAGATGACCCGTGTGACAAATAGACTACTACCCAAGTGGCAGTGTGTGACCCTCAAAGCTAGGTCAGAGAAAAGACATAGCTTCTTCTTAGATGTCTCCCTCTGGAATCATTCATTCTAGAGGAAACCAGCTGCCATGCTGAGAGGACACTCAAGCCACCAGTGGAAAGGCCACATGGAAAAGCACCACTTGTCAGCAGCGGGAGTGAACCACCTTGGAAGAGGTCCTCCTGTCCAGCCTTCAGGTGATTATGGCCCAGGCAACAAGTGACTGCAACCCAAACCAGAATTGCCCAACCAAGTCACTCTCAAATTCCTGACCCACAGAAACTGTAAGAGATCATGATTATTGTTTCAGCCACTAAATAGTGGGGGTGATTTACTGTATCAACAGATATAGTAAATGTAAATGGAAACATTGTACAGTAGATAAAAATTGTAATTTGGAGCACTATTTCATGAAGCAGAAAATGCTCACAATCTATTAAGTCAAAAGAACAAGATATAGGCTACGTTCTCATTTTTAAAAAATTTATATTTTTATATATTTCTCAAAAATGACTGGAAGAAAATAAATTTAGATGCTTACTTACATTGATTACCTTTGAGTAAAAGAATTAAAGTCCTTCTAATTTTCTTTATGTCTTCCTGTGTTTTCCAAAGTGATCACTTTTTATAATTCAAAAAATAACTTTCCTGGCATATATATTATTTTTTTATGGAAGTTTACTTTACATAAGTGAAAATGTTTGGCTCCAGCTTTCAAGAGGAGCCTGTTGACTTACAGCAGGAAAACACAAAGACAATGCCCACCTTGCAGGCTGCCCCCGGTCCCCTTCCTGATCTCATCTTGCTTCCTTCCTGTAGATCTAGCCTGGCACCTCCACGACAGCATCCAGCCCAGAGTATCCTTCAGAGAGTCAGAGAAGCTTGGATGTGACTGGGACCCTCAGAGGTTCCACTTACTGCACTGTGACAATGGACTGCCCAGGCTCTTCTTGAATACTTCCTGTGATGGGGAGCTCACCTCCATGAGGCAGCCCATCCAATGGCAAGCAACTATCATTGTTAGAAATGTCTCACTGAGCATTTTGGCGGCTGCTGTTGGTTGGGGCTGTCCCGTATCTAAGGCAGGAAGATGATGGCCGCAAAGAAGACGGAAAGGTCACTGGAGTTGATCAACTCTAGACTCCAACTAGTTATGAAAAGCGGAAAGTACGTGCTGGTGTACAACCAGATTCTGATAATGATCAGACACAGCAAAGCAAAACTGGTCATCCTGGCCAACAACTGCCTGGCTTTGAGGAAATCTGAAATAGAATACTATGCCATGTTGGCCTAAACTGGTGTCCATCACTACAATGGCAATAATATTGAATTGGGCACAGCATGTGGGAAATACTATAGAGTATGCACTGATATCATTGATCCAGGTGATTCTGATATAATTAGAAGCATGCCAGAACAGACTGGTGAAAAGTAAATCACGCAAAATTTTTCTTTTTTTTTTGAATTTTTCTTTAATAAAACTGGGCAGAGCTTGTTTTAAAGGAAAAAGAAAAAAAGAAAAAAGAAATGTCTCACTAAGATGAATGGCTATGCCCCTTAAAGTTGGTCACTTACTTAAACAGGAAAGAATGGCTGGTGTGCAAGCACCATGACAGCAGGCGCGCTTTGCTTTGCTTATTGCTGTATCCTTTGTACCCAGCACAGTACCCAATATACAGGAGGTATGCAAATATTTCCTGAATGAATGACTGAGTAGGTGAATGGATGAACAGAGAGCATTTACCAGGCACTTAACACTCTGGGAGCTCAGCCTTGAGTCGAATGCATCCCATCTTGGCCTTCTTAGAGTTTAGAGCCTGGCAGGCGAGATGGGCATCAACGAGTAGTAACTAAATAACGAACTGATGAGTGTAATGAAGGAGCACTTCAAGGGGCTCCAGGTCATCTGGTTTAGGGAGGTCCCAGGAAAGCTTTCCTGAGAAAGCAACATTTAGGACATGGTCTGAAGAAAAGGCAGGTGCTGGCCAAGCAAAGCTGCGGGGAGAAGGACGAGGAGGGGGAGGAGGAGGAATGTTGGGAGCAGAAAAGAGGACAAGTGGGGACCATAGAAGCTCAGGGCGAGAGAGAAATAGAAGAGTGACAGTGGGCAGGGCCACTGAGGGAAGGGTGAGGCAGAGACAGGGCCTTGGAAGCAGGACACAGAGGGGGGTGATGTGTGCAGACCATCACACCTGCATCCATCCTCCGGGGAGCAGCAGGTTCAGCCGGCGACATTGTGCACATGGCACTCAGGAAAGGGCTAGGCAGGGGCTGATGTGGGCTGGGTGATGGATGGTACGGCCCCACCGTCGGGGCCCCTGGAGAACCACATCGGCTGGACCACCACAATGACCAGCTTGGATGAGGCAGGGCCAGTGAGGGTGAGCATGGCAGGTGGATGGCTGCCTGCTAGAAGCCCGGCCAACCTGCTGGGAGGTGTTCACCCCTTTAGGATCAAGAACTGTGCTCTGTAAACTCATCTGCTTTGCTGCTATTGTTTTTTTTCTCGTTTTGGATTTATCCTACCTACCTTTATCCTTTCATTTATCCTAAACGAAGTATTTCGTTTATCCTTTCATTTCCTAGTTTAATTTCCTTTTAATAAAGCCCTAATCTTGTCTTGGCTCACCTAATGGGAAAAGGGATTAGTCTCTGGCTAACCCAGGAGGAAGGGGGGGGGCAACTGGGGGCCCTTGGGGTCCCGAGAGGGGAAAGTAGGGGTCAGGGATGTACTTCCTAGCCCTGGCAGAGACTACAAACTCGAGGAAGGGGGGCAAAATAAGAGCCACCAAGGTGCCCACCCTGCCCCTGGGTCACTGCTCCCTGAGCTAGTGCCAAACTTCCAATACAAATGTCTCTTCCAAAGCCGGAGCAGGGAGGCCTGAACTCCAGTCCTGGCCTATCCCCTGGCCCTGCTCTGGGTAAGTTCTTAAACCCCCACTTCAAGCCTCAATTTCTACACTTGTGTGATAGACTAATAACCAGCGTTTCTGCCACAGAGGATTCTTGCAAGTACCTGGCACAGAGAGAGTGCATTTGAAAGTCTGATGAACCCTGCTTCAGGGGTTGGTCCTTGGGGGTCAGTCCTCTGGGGTACACGCAGAGAAGCCATGGACCTGCTCCAGGACCCGGGGCCAGTCTCTGTAACCACCCCTCTCAGCTCTGACCAGACTCTCCCAGACTCAGGCACCTACGAGGTCTAAGTTCAACCCCACTTTCCGGGGACAGACCCATGTTGGAGACGCCAATATTCTTCTCCTACCCCTCCTGGCCAGCCCTGCTGTCTTACTCTAGGACAGAACCACCGGGTCGGGAGTGTGCAAGCCGAGGCCACAGTGCTCGCTGCATACGGAAGGTCCATGACTCAAGCCCAGACTCCAACTCTAGGGCTCTTTCCTCTGCCTCCTAATGCTGTTCCCGAGACCCCAAAACATGGAGCAGGAAAGTTCCTCAGGAAGGAAGGCAGATTGGCTAGTCGGGATGCCTAGGCAGTGCCGGTCAACACCAGTGAGCACAGGTATGCCTTTTGAAGGGAGAAGACTGGCCCCATGTTGGACACTGGAGGTAGAAAACAGAATCTGGTCTTGATGAAGGATGGAACATAGGAGAAGCTAATTAGAAGGTAACAGAGGAAAGCATCAGGTGGGTGGGTGATATCCCAGGAGGCTGTCTCATGTCATTTTAAGGGTGGAGAGTCAAAAGGCAACCTGAGATGAAATGTATCAGAGGAGGATGTCTGAAAGGTGGGGAGTAAACCATTCGAGGGACTTCTGGAAAGTTCTCCAAATGGACAGATATTCAGGAGTGTGTGCTCTGGGTGTGTCAGGTAAAGGCTGCAAGATGCGCATCCAGCCTCTGTGCAGTGATAAAGACCGTGATTAGCACAAGGAAGCCTTTCTCAAGATGAAACTGTTCTCTTTTCCATGAGTCATTTCAAATTATACCAGCCCACTCCCTGGGAGAAACCCTCTTCAAGAAAACCAGCCTCCAGCAGAAGGTGGCAAAGTTGAGGACACCAAACAAGTCCCCTTCCTGGTTAACTGCACTCCTGCACTCCAGGAAACTCAACTTTATTCCTTTGGTACCAAGAGGAAGCCAGTGGAAGTGTCTGCTTACAAGAGGACTGTGGGGAGGCATTCTGACGTGCCCTGTTATCGCCCTGCGTTGAAACGGTGAAGGCTGTGCTTTATAGGAGCCTATGAACACTTACTTCATGAGATTCAGACCAGACTCTGGCACAACTGACATTTCCATCCCTGATCTAGAATGAACTGTTCAAGACAAAGCAATTTTCCAGATAAGAGAAAGCTCTCTAAATGCAAACTCACAAAAATAATGATTAAACTTTCTCGTGTGTATGAATAGAAGGTATCAGAATGTTCTTTCTCTAGATTCTCAAAATGAGAATCCCCTGAACATGTCAGGGTTGTGTAAGAGACATGCTGAAGAAATGCAGACTTGTCACAGATAATCCTACATCAGCAGATGACCTCACCCTGTGGCAGACAGGCCCTCCCACAATAGAGCAGGAAAGCTACAAGTCTTGGATTTAGAAGTTTTGGGGTATAATCCCAATAGCTGCTGTTGACCCAAGCACCCTCTGAGCTTCCACATCTATACGTCTATATAGTGGGTATCAATGAAGACCAACTTAATAGGATTTTTTTTTTTTTTGAGAAGTTAAATGAGATGTCTTAAAACATGGCATGTAATTAGTATGGTAGTTTATTCTGGAAAATACTTTCAAATGTAACTAAGAGTTGGAAATAAACCCTAAAACTTCAGCAGCCTTTACTTGACTACATACATATCCAGCAGCATAATCTTTTCATTTAAAAAAAAAATTCTCATTTTTATTGTTTTAATGAAAAAAAGTGATAATAAATGTTGACTGTAAAAAATTCTAAATATCAAAAATAATTTGAAAGGGTAAATTTTATGAGATAAAAAGTAATTTTAAGTCTCTTGAACATGCTTACTGGCTCTGATAAAGCAACCACCCAGACACAGGCTTGAGGTTTTGTCAGAGATCTTCCCAGCATTTTAAGAAATGCACAGACATTCTGTCTTCACAATGATAGAATTATTCTATTCATGTTGCTTTGTAATCTTTTCTCATTTACAGTGTCTCATGAACATTCTTTCATATTAAAAATCATAGTTGTGTACTGTCATTCTAAAGGCCATTCAGGATTCTGCAGTATGGATGTACTATCCTTTAATCTCTGATGAGTGATTTCTGGTGATTTTTAATTTTTCACTGCTATGAACAACACTGAGATGAGTATCTATGTCTCTGTACACTTTTCCAATTGAGTATCTCAGCAGCAGATCTACTGAAATGCAGGACTAGATAATTCTCGATAGTGGGCACTGCCCTGTGCCCTGGAGGATGTCTAAGCAGCACCCCTGGCCTCTGCCCATGAGATGCCAGTAGCAGCTCACCAGAGGGCAAAAACCAAAATGGCCAGATGTCGCCAAATATCTCCCTTACCAGGGTTGGGGGTGGGGAGTAGGGCACAAAATGCTCCCTGGTTGAGAACTACTGCTTTAGGATAAACTCCTAGACATGGAATCGCCAGACCAGGTTTCTATACTTCTTATCTTGTTACCCATTACAAAATGCCCTTCACAGATCAAGTGCTCCTGCCACAACTGGGGAGATCTAGCCTCCCTTCCATTTTTGCCAGTGTAATGGTGAGCAGATCAGCCCATTGTTTTGTTCTGTTTTTTTTTTTTTTTCCTAATTAAATTAATAGACTTTTTTTTTTTTTTGAGCAATTTTCAGTTTACAGAAAAACTGAATGGAAAATACAAAGTTTCATTTAGCTACTCACCTCCAGTTTCTATTATTCACATCTTCCACTGGTGTGGTACCTTTGCTAAGCTGATGAGCCCTAATTGATAATTACTTTTAACTAATGTCTGTAGTTTATATTAGGGTTCACTCTTTGTATAATGACATGTATCCACCATTACAGTAGCATACAGGATAGCTTCAGCACCCTAAAAATCCCTGTGCTCATCCTATTCATCCCTTCTTCATCCCTAACCCCTAGAAAACACTGATCATTTTACTGCCCCCATAGTTTTGCCTTTTCCAGAATGTCATACAGCTGGAATCAAACAGTATGTAGCCTTGGTAATATGCTACATACAAGTTTCCTCCACATCTTTTCATAGCTCATTTCTTTTTTTTTTTTCATAGTTCATTTCTTAATAGAGCTAAATAACATTCCATTGTAGGGATGTACCATCGTTTATTTATCCATGAACCTCCTGAAGGGCATCTTGGTTACTTCTAAGTTTTGGCAATTATGAGTAAACCTGTTATAAACATGTGCAAGTTTTTGAATGGAAGTTTTTTTTTTTTAAGATTTTATTCATGAGAGTCAGAGAGAGAGAGAGAGAGAGAGAGGCAGAGGCACAGGCAGAGGGAGAAGCAGGCTCCCTGCAGGGAGCCCGATATGGGACTGGATCCAGGAATCCAGGATCACAACCTGAGCCGAAGGCAGATGCTCAACCACTGAGCCACACAGGTGCCCCAGGACGTAAGTTTTCAACTCATCTGGGTAAATACTTCGGAGTAGAATCACTGGGTTGTATGAAGTAAGACTACGCTTCATTTTGTAAGAAACTGCCAAACTGTCTTCCAAAGTGGTTGCACCATTTTGCATTCCCACCAGCAACGAATGAGAGCTCCAGTCACTCCACATCATTACCCACATTTAGTGGCATCACTGTCTTGGATTTTAGTCATTCTAATAAGTATACTTGCCTCTCATTATTGTTTTAATTTTTAATTCCCTAGTGACATGATGCTGAGCATCTTTTCATGTGCTTATTTGCCATCTGTGTATATTTTTTGGTCAGGTATTCAGGTCTTCGACCTATTCTGAATTTGGTTCCATTCTTATCGTTGAAGTCTAAAACTTCTTTGAATAGGTTGGACATCAGTTTTTTTATCAGATATATTTGGCAAATATTTTCTCCCAGTCTGTGGCTTATCTTTCCATTCTCTTCACAGTGTCTTATGAAGAGCAGAAATTTTTAATGAGATCCAACTTGCAAATTTTTTTCTTTCATAGATTGTGCTTCTGCTGTTGTATCTCAAAAGTCATTTCCAAACCCATGGCCACCTATATTTCCCCAAACGTGATCTCTTAGGAGTTATCTTCTACAGTTTTGCATTTAGGTCTATGATCCAATTTGAGTTAATTTTTATGAAAGGAATAAGGTCTGTGTTGAATGCACTGTTTAACTTCCCTATTTAAAAAATTATTAGCGAGGTCAGGCATTTGTATTCTCTTCTGAACTGTTTGGATGTGTTCTTTGTCCTAAGTTTTTGGTTATGTTATTCATGTCCAGCTATATTTATTTTTTGCTATTTAAATATTGGTTTTATACAGAGTAGGTGTTACCCATTTTAAGTATACTGCTTGATGAATTTCTATAGATGTAAAGTCCGTTAACAACTTGCAACTACCACCACATCCAAATTTTAAGATCCATAACCCTAAACCATTCCCTCAAGCCCCCTGTAATCACTCTGTCACCCCAACCCCAAGCAACAAGTAGTCTGCTACCACCACAGCCTGGCCTTTTCTAGAATTTCATACAAACGGGATTAGATAAGTTTGCAGTTTCTCGGAGTCTGACTCCCTTCATTTAGCACGTTTTGCTGAGATTTGCCCTCACTGCTGTACCTATTGGCACTTGTTTCTTTTTGTTCCTGAGCAGCATTCTAGTACCTGGATATACCACATTGTATACATCCATTTGCAAGTCTGTAGACATTTGGGTTGTGTCCAGTTTAGGTCCTTTAGGAAAAATACTATGAATGCTCATCTACAGTCTTGGTACTGTGACCAGCTGCTTTAAAATATTTTGTCATGTTCATCTTCAACCCATAATAGACAAAGCATGTCCTTATTACAGGCCAAACCATGTCAACTGATACCAAGAAAGGGCAGTAAGCACTGTGTGACTCTAGACCTAGATTTCAAAGCACAGAACCAGGAGTTATCCACCACATGCCTCCTTGACTGAAGGATGGCATAAAATTCTAACAAAAGGTCATAGGAAGCCAGATGTTAACTCCAAGAACTCCAATCCCTGGAAGCTACCCAACAAACCAAGGTGCACCTAGAGTATCAAGACCAGGAAATGGACTGCACACTGACATTTTCAAGCTTAGCACACTCCCAAACTGGCATTTCTAGAAAAGACATTCTCAGCTGGAGTGCCAGGAGAAAAGGCATGTGCATAGCTCTCTGGCTCTGTGCCTGCCACTGGTATTTGGGATGTGTTCAACTCAAAGCCACTGCTCTTTAAAGACTGCTGGTGCCTTTCTGGTTTTAGGAAGGAGGAGGGGAAAAGCTTGAAACTCAAGTTACAGCCAACAACAGGAATTAGAGGACCTGGACCCGTTCAGATAAAGACACTTCTCCCCCCCAACCCCCCATATTCAAGGAAGATTTCCACCAAAGTGATGCAGGAAGGGGAATGGGAGACAAATGATCCACAGCTCTTTCCTTTCAAAGTGATCAGGCCAAAGGAAGGCAATTCCCAGCAGACACATAAACTGGTTTTTGGTGTTACCCCAACCTTAATTTCTTACCATATGTGCCCACCCCATCCCACTCCCTCCAAGCCCCAAGTATTCCCTTTATCATGAGAGTGGCAGGTGCTGGACACCATTTCCTATCCCATCTTGGTTTGGAGGGTCAGGACACATGGCTGACCTTTCTCCACATCCCCACTGCTAATTGCATCATCAGTTTACACATGAAGATACTGAGGCACAGAGAAGTTAATGGCTTGCTGGAGGTCACTCAGCTGCTAAATGGCAGAGCCAAGATTCAAGTCCACACTTTTAAACACCATGTTATGCTACTAAATAAATGGCATAAAACCCAAATGTTAGAAAACTAAAGAGGATGCTTCCTCTTGCTTCTTTCCCAGAGGTGGCCATGAAAGGGACTACAGAGATGGAGGGTCCTTTGTAGGTCCCTGGCCTACAAAGCCAAGGACTTTTAGAGGAGCAGCTCAGGCTGGCAGAGAGAACACAGAGAACAAAGGGCTGACAGCCAAGATATTTCTTCAGCCTGGCACCCGCCCAAGCCCACACTTCCACTGTCCTTCTCTTAAAGCACAGGGTGGCCCATGATGTTTCTTCAAGTCAGAGTAACTCAGACTGGCCATAGAAGAAGGTGGTAGGGTTTGGTTGAGAAGTGGGGGCAGGATCCCTGAAAACCATGAACAGCACAGAAATGAGGATATGGGATGGCCAACCACCTGGGTTTGGATCTGGACAGCACTGCTCTACCCTACAACTCTGGATCAGTCCCTAGAACTCAGTGACTCCACCTGTACAATGGGATGATCGTGGCTACAACCCACAGCAGAACCTCATATAAAGATGCATAGCTCTTAGCATGTCATACATAGCCCTGCTAGCCCTGTTGTCAGCATCAGCATCAGCATCATTATGAAACTGTGCTTCATTAGTAGTAGTAGTATTATAAAACTGTAGTTGAACCAGTCCACTCTCCTAGAATGGCAAGCATATGGGGGCCCAGCAAGAAAGATGCTCAGAGGCCACACTGAGTGCTGGTGCGGTAGCTGCTGAACACAAAGACCACCAAGCCACACCCCACACCTGCAGCCCCAGGTTCCCCATTCACTTCCTCTGATGAAGCGAATGCTGGTGAACTCCTCCCCCTTAAGAAGTGGGAAGTGGGGATTCCCAGGACTCTGAGCAGCTCTGTCACAGCAGACGTGGTGGCCACAGACATGTCCTGTGGCTATGTCAATCCACCACATGTCTGCAGCTGGAGCTGTCAACTCAGTCATTTCTCACCTTGTTCAAAGACTTTATCCAGCTGAACCGGCTCTGCCAGGTGCTGGTGCTGCCTTATGCCTCCTGACAGCCTCCCGATCCCCCGGGGATGCAACAGTCGCTCATAAGGTTAAGTGGCAGTTTCGTCTTTTTAAGAGTCTGAGCATATCTGAAGGATTAGAAGCCTTGAGCTCATGCCACTGAGTGACCAGGCAGCATTCGTGATGGAAGGGTTTTGAGATGCTCCTTGAAGTGTAAAAAGGGACCTTCCTTCCTGAAAAGGTGGAGATTCTGGCCCCTCTGCTCTCCCCACGGTGGCTTGCACAGAATTTTGCTACATATGAAGCACAGACTCGGGGGCAGCGGTGTTGAGCCCCCTCAGCATGTTACCCTGGACTCCTAGCTGGAGGGTCAGGTATCATCTAATGAAAGGCTTTTGGGATCAATAAAATTTAAGAGAAGGGTGGAGCTGGCTATAGAGGCAGGGCAAGTCTTCAGTCACATTTTTGCTCCAAAGGGAGAGAACTTTATGCCAACGTTCATGCCACATGCTCTTTCTTCTCTCTCCCCACCTTTCTGCACGTGATTATGAATGAATGAATGAATGAATGACCTCATGAGATAAATGGAGACAACACATCTTGTTGAGGGGGTGATGATCTGTTTTTCAGCAGAGGGTTTTTAGGGGGTTGAGGCCTATTCTGAAGACAGATCAGAAGGAAGCAGCCAGGTCTGGGTTAAAAACCCACATGGTGAAACAGAATCGCCCAACCAAATCTCCAAACACAGGGGAGACCTGTCTTAACACCTGAATGAGGTGGTCTCAGGGCTGGTAAAGGGCCCTGTCACAGCCGCCCAGCAAATATATATTTGACATATAAATAAAATGACCCCAAGAAGTTATAAGAGTGAAAACACAGAGAAGTGGAATGGAGGAGAGATCCTCGCGGAGAGATCTGGGAATGGTGTAAGATGCAGGGTGTATCGCAGGGGATGGATGAAGAGCACCTCTAGTCCCCAGAGGAGACCCCTGGGGTCCTGGGAGACCTGTGCCTGGACCAGTGCCTCTTTGCTCACATTCCCTTTCTGGGGCTATAGTCCAGTCCCAAGAAGCTAATTCCACATGATGATAGCTGTTTTCCCAAGGAAGACACCACCACCTCAGAGATCCTAGTTAACCAAATAGCAGCCATCGGATCACAAGCTGCCTTTCATTCCCTGAGTACCTACTGCAGGTCTACTGTGCACCAGGGTTCATGGAACATGGTAGTGCAGAGACTGTTGTCAACAGGACAGATGTGGCCCTGTCCTCATAGAGCATCAAAGTCAGTGGGAAGACATGTCCATCAATGAACTGCCAAATAATTATTCATCATCAAGGTCTCAATGAATCTGGAATACAAGCCCCAAGAAGACAGGGATTTGTGTTGGTTTCGTTCACACTATGTCACAAGTGTCTAGAAGAGAGCCTGCCACAGAGCAGGTGCTCACTAAATATCTGCTGAATGAATGAAGTGCAATAAAAGAAAGGCAAAGGGTGTGGCAAGAGCATATGATGAAGGGACCTAAGCTAGTGGGGGCACCTGGGGAGGTTTTCCCAAGGAAGCCACATGAAGTAGATACAAGACTGCGCAGGCACTGTGGGACAAATAAAAGTGAGCTGGGGGAGAGGGTGGGGGTGTCAGAAGCACTGAGAAGCCTCGGTGTGGACAGGGCCAGGCAGGGGCCAGATTATGCAGAACCACAGTCAGGGATGCTTCCGAAGCCTGACCAGACCCACACCCCCACCCCACCCCCCAAAAAATCTGTATTAAGAACAGGGGAGGGACAAAGGAAATGTGACACTCCTCCCTCACTGTGCTGGTCCCCTTCCAACGCCACTGAGTAATTAAAAAATCATCTGATGATATATATCCATAGAATAATGTATGCCTTCTTTTAATTGTTTAATAGAAGGCAGTGAAGAAAGCATGAATTACTGCCCCAAATGGGATATTTGTCAAGAAGAAGGACAAGCCATGACCAGTTGGCCCTCACACGAAACTCAGGAGCAGCAAAATATTTCAAGCATTAAACAGTCACAACACAAAACAGAAGGCGGCCCCCTCCTCCTGCTTCCTCTGGCAAAGCTCAGAAGTTTTTATGGCATTTGTGTACTTATTCCCGGATGGAAGAGCTCTCATCCCCGCCCTGCCAGTGGTCATGCTGTGAAAAATAAGGGATGGTCTCAGCCTGACAGAGCCAATGATACAGTAAAGAGTCTCCCAGGGCTCCAGGAAATCAGGGTTTCAACACCACCAGCCTCCTTGGGAGGCGCACAGCGGGGAGGCCCTTCCAGGTCAGCTTCTGATGCAGTGTTCCTGGAAACTGCAGGCTTCCAGGCTTCCAGGAGAGGGGCAAGGAAGAGCAGGTGCTGTCTGCAGAGCACCGTCACCAGCCCAGATCAGGATGGAGCTAAAAGGCAACTGGAGTCCTAGGGGTCATTTCTGGGAAAAGCTCCCACAACCTGCAAGGGGACTGAACAATTTCGTCTGAGCAACCTGATAGGCTAGGGGGGTAGGGGACCAAACTGAGCACACCATGGGGTGGTCTCCAGACGTCCTCCCTCTCCCCCAAAAGTCAATTCCAAGCCCTTGTCAATTCCGACATTCCATAATCAGGGAATCTTGGCCATGGGGTTCTAGGGCCCCTGGCGCCTAACAGTAAATTCTTGGGAGACCAGACTCCTGCTCATATATTTAGTACTTCTCACCTCCTTTAGCCCAGTGCTTCCCTTGCACAGAATTCCACCTGAGCTGGGTGGAAGCTTGTCTCAAGAGCAACTTGGGAGCAAGGACTTGGTTGTTTTAAATCCCAATCTTCTGCACTGAGCACACAGTGGGGAACTGCTATTTACATAAGCAGAAGTCTCATCTCCAACTCTGCTCATGCTATGTCCCCTTTTCATTTCCCATCATCAACCCCAAGTCTCCCTGTCCTGCACTTGGGGCACACGTCCCATTGCCAGGGTGGTAGAAAGAAAGCAGCTGGAACCAGAACCCATTGCAAGCTCCTGGACACACCTTCCTCCTTGCACCTCTCACTGTGGGCGCCTCCAAGAGTGGAGTGTTTTTTTTTTTTTTTTTTTTTTAAGATTTATTTATTCATGAGAGACAGAGAGAGAGACACAGGCAGAGACACAGGCAGAGGGAGAAGCAGGCTCCCTATGGGGAGCCCCATGTGGGACTTGATCCCAGGACCCCGGGATCACATCCAGAGCTGAAGTCAAATGCTCAACCACTGAGCCACCCAGGTGCCCACCACCTTGAGATTCTTACTTCCTAATATTTTGACAAGAAGCCTTGCAAATAATGTAGCTGTCCCAGGAAGAAGATAGAAGAAACAAGAAGCCCAGCAAGGATATTATTTCAGGTTTAAGGACAGTCTTCAACCCAATCCTGTGTGGAGCTCAGGAGCATGACTTTACTCCTCTGAGTCTGTGTGATGTGCGGTTAGGAAGAGGTAAGTTCTCGATTCTTCTCCACCTCTGTTCAGAGGAGGAGCAACTCCAGGAGCCCAAATGCAGCCTCAGAAGCAAGTTACAGATGTGGCCGTAAAACTCAAGCATACAGGAGCTGGAGGGTGAGCGCCCAGACAGCGGAAGGGGACTGGAGGGACTCTGGGCAGAGCGCCAACAGTGTCTACTACCACTGTCGATAAAATTACTTGGGTTGAATTATTGGGTACAAAATATGAGGTCTAAAGAAGAGTGGCTGACTTGCCCTGGGTGACTCGACCAAAAGGGGTTTCAATGAAGCAACTCCCTTCCAAAGACAGACGCTGTCATCTTTCTTTCCCCGCCAACCAGTACTCATAAATACACCATCGTGAAGGCACTTCCCTGCTTCACCTCACTGAATCTTCGTCTTCCCACATTTGGTTAACAGCATCCCAGATTGAGCAACAAATTGATTCTTAACAGTCTCCAGCAATCTGCACACATCACAGCAAATTTCCACGAATGCCTCCTGCTAGCCATGTTGTGCAAGTACTGGTTTGCATAACTGTTACCCCAGGGTAACAAGGGACCCTTCTTTTTAAGCTGAGCCCAACTAGGATCCTGTTTCAGGAGACAGCCATTCTTTAGGTCAGATCTAAATTGTGGGGTGTAACTGCTAACATAAATTGCCTAAATATCCAGTTATGCCCATTCCTCCATATTTGGGATGTCAATCTTGATTAAAATTCCCAATAGAAGGGATGTCTAAGCTTTTCAGAGAAACAAGAACATTCCTCTTTGCCTTGAGATGTTTCAATGAAAGAAACTAAAATGGGGGGCACATGTACCCACTTGTAACCAATTTGCTTTAGTAACTTGATATAGCTTTCCATCTGCTTTGCCCATTTTTGCCCTGAGGGGTAGAAGCTGTCAGCTTCCCTTTTAGAAAGACAATTTATCAAGTTCGTTGATATTCTCCTGTCTCTTCTCTCCCTTTTAGCCTGGCTTCTCAGATTTCATTTCCAGTCAGTTGGTGGACTGTATTTCTAAACTTGGATGCCACTGGCACAGTTGGGGATTATCATCATTTTTATGGTTGTTACAGCTAACATTTACTGAATACTCACCACCTGCCAGGAGTTATTTTATGCATTTAACATAAATTAAGTCATTCAATCCTCACAGCAAACCCTATGAAGTGAGTATGGGCATTATTCCTACTTTACAGATAAGGTAAGAGTGGCATAGATAGGTAAAGCAACTCACTCAAGGCCTCACAGCTAGACGAGTGGTCAGTCATTTAAGATGGTCCCTGCTGATCCCTGCCCACCCTTGTATGCATGTCCTGTATACCCTTTGGTGTGCACAGGACTTGGGAATGTGACCGACTATTACTCCAATGATTATAATACAGTATAAGGCCAGGGCAAAGGGATATTGTGCATGTAATTAAGATCCTTCATCAGCTGATTCTGTGTTAATCAAAACAGATGCTGTCCTGGATGGGCCTGACTTAATTAGGTATGCATTTTTAAAGAGGGCTTATACCTTCTCTGAACTCAGAGAGACTCCTGCTGGCCTGGAAAGACCAAGTTGCTGTGATTTCTACAGCTCCAAGGAAATGAATTCAACCAATAACCACGAGAGAGCTTGGGAGGACATCTGAGCTGGTCACAGGGGACCACAGTTCTGGAGAACACATGGATTGCTGCCTGAGCAGAGGACTCAGCTAGGCCTGCCCAGACCCCTGAACCATGAAAACTGTGAGATATTAAACAAGTGTTGTCATAAACAGCTAAGTTTGTGGTAATTTGCTACACAGAACAAATATAACTAGTAAGGGGCACTGGCTAGTTATACAAACCCACAGACCCTGGCTCTTGAGTTCTCACTGGTAACTACTTTTCTATTTGCTGCTCTAGATCTGGAATCTGGGGTGGATAGAAAAGGAATTACTGAGTAGATTGGTCAGAAGACTCTGTTCTTATGAGGCTGGGGATGTCTTGTTCTTACCCCATCTACTCAGCATTCAACATGTTTCAGGAACTACATGAGGCATAAAGCAGACACAGAGGCACACAGCATGGACCTTAGCATCCAATGGGGAGGAAGGCACTAAACAAGTAACAAAATAAGTATAACAATAATAATTACAATAGGCAAAGGGCATAAAGTGAAAGTGCTAAGGGAACATGTAAAAGGTCCTAGGGAGCACCCTGGCCTGTGTCTGAGTAGGAGTCAATCAAACAGAGGTGAGGAGAAGGGAAAGAGCTTTCTAGGCAGAGGGAATAGCATGTACAAAGGCCCAGTAGGAAAATGCAAGGACAGAGGAGGAACTTAACAGGTCTTGGGTGGCTAGAAGGGAAGGAGGGTCCCAAGATGTGGCTAAAGAGGCAGGGAGGGGCCACCTCCGTTGAAATGATACTGCTCTATAGCTGACACTGACCCTTTTCCACAAGCGCAATTCAATGCCGCCTCACCCAGGACAATAGAAACACATTCCACTGAGCACTGGTGGCACAAAGTCAAAATTACTGCTTTCTGAGAAGGAAACTGGAAATGCTTTCAGACTCAACAAGCCTTGATAGGTTCATGTTGTAATTCTGGAAGTGGGAAATAGAAATCATTTGCCCTTTGTCTTTTTTTTTTTTTTTTTAAGATTTCATTTATTTATTCGTGGGAGACAGAGACAGAGAGAGAGAAAGAGAGAGAGAGAGGCAGAAACACAGGCAGAGGGAGAAGCAGGCTCCATGCAGGGAGCCTGATGTGGAACTTGATCCCAGGACTCCAGGATCACGCCCTGGGCTGAAGGCAGTGCTAAACCTCTGAGCCACCCAGGCTGCCCCCCTTTGTCTTTTCTTGCATGTAAAAAACACAGAGATGGTCTGAACACGTGTGGTCGGTGGGCTGTGAGAACTGGGGAGCCACCAGTCAGCATATGTCAAGCTGGAGATAAGGCCCCTAGGAAACCCAAGAATAATGGGACCTTTGGGATTAAGCAAAAGAACTACAGTCTCCTGCCTCCTGACCTTGGGCTTAACTGGAGAATGTTGGGGGCCTGACATACATTGGTTCCAGCCCTGAGTCACTATATTGGGAACAGCATGTGTCCCAAGACTTTTAAGAGCCTTGGCAAATGAGCAATGAAGGGAGTAAGGGCATGAGATGGCAGGGGGGAAGGGTCATCTCTTGCTGCTGTCACTTGCCAGTTGTGTGACCTAAGGCAAGTTATTAACCTCTCTGAGCCTTGGTATCATCATCTATCAAATGGAGTTTCTTTTTTATTTTTTTTTAATTTTTATTTATTTATGATGGGGGGGGGGGGGGGCAGAGACACAGGCAGAGGAAGAAGCAGGCTCCATGCACCAGGAGCCCGATGTGGGATTCGATCCTGGGTCTCCAGGATTGCGCCCTGGGCCAAAGGCAGGCGCCAAACCCCTGCTCCACCCAGGGATCCCTGGAGTTTCTATATTACAGGGTTGTGATGATTCAAAGAAAAGTATAGAAAGCACCTGAATTGTGCCTGGCACAGGGTAAGTGTGCAAGGAAATGTCAACACTATAAACACTGCTGCTACAACCACCACCACTGCTGTATCATCACCATCATCACTGTCATCATCATTATTATCATGGTCATTGCTACCACCACGAGCAGCAGCATCCTATCAAAAACTGAACTGGCTTTATGAATAAGCTTATAAGCTTTAATCTTCCACAATTTAAAACTGGAGTTAAGGATGCATTAAATACTAGGGAAGGAGAGAGAAGCCCTCCCACTGCCCCCCAGATACTGGGAGTGCTCCTTTCTTGGTGACCATGGCTGTGGCAGAGAACTCAAGTCCCAAAGTCAAGGAAACACACCATAGTTTTGTCCACCTCACTGGTGCTCTGAACCCGGGCTCACTAAATAATCTGTTGATTGCAGTCTAGTGCCCTAATTGGTCTGACTCCAGAGAGAGGACGTGCTGATGTGCTAATGAGAATATTCCAGTCCTTGTGGCAGTTACAGTTTGATTTAAATTAATAAATTGGCTTCTCATTTATTTTTTAAAATCACATGGGAAAAAAGCCTGTTCCCTGGGGCGTCTCCAAGGAAATGTTGCATTTGCATCCACAAATATATTTTGACCACACATTGGGGGCTACCCAGGCCAGAGATGGTAATTAAGAAAAACACAAAGCATTCGTGTATGCTTCCCAAATGCACAGAACGCTTTCACACCCATTTTTTTCATTTGCGCTGCCTCGATCTTATAAAGTATTACACTTCTCCTTGTTTCTCAGGGGTTCGGTGAATGCTGCTTTTAAGGTTAGCATGAATAGACAAAAGTTCTGGTCTTTTAAAAAGAAGTTGTTAGTGACATAATTGTAAGAGGGAGTGTTGGTTAGAATGAAATGTACAGAAGGTTTTATGAGGTTTTAAAAAAGCTTTTCTTATTAAATAACTATAAAACCTCACAAAAATAGCTCAAACTAACTTTGGAGAAGGCCAGTCATAATTAGTAAAAACCTAAAATGCAGAATATTTTTTAATGCCCTTTTAATATGTGAAGGCCACACAGTAAAAAGAACCCACAGCTAATAAGGCGCCTGTGTCTTTCACAAACAAACAGAACTTCGTGAATCAGGCTGGTGTCCTTAAGAAGGGTAAACTGGTCCCACTGTGTGAGCTTGCAGAAGCCTCGTATGCTCACTGGGCCTCAACTTCACGTGAAAAGAAATCAGCCACCAAGGGAGAGCACTGAATCACCTCCAGGTACCTTCCAGCTCTACAAGACTTGTCTTTTCTAATTATGTTCACACTAGTAATTTGCTCCTCAAATTCCTTCTTTTCGGTGAGGTTGGAAGCAATGCTACATATTCTAAATTAGCAGAGTTCAAATTAATGAGCTTTTACTGTCTTCCAGGTTGATTTGAAGATGAACAGAAATAGAAGAAGAAATGAGACCTAGTAGCACTTACTCACACAGAATCACGGGTACACATCATTGATTTCTGCTCCCAGGGCATCTGTTTTATGGAAGCCCGAGACAGGCAGTTCGGGTGTCGCACTTTCTTTTGGAAAAACAGCATCAATGTGCTGTTTGTCCAACGGTGGAGAGTAAAGGATGAACAACTAGGGTCTTTGGAGAGTACTGGAGATAGGCACCCCCATGTGGAAGGGCAGATGTTGCTGGAAGTTCATCCAATTTTCCAGAACGTTTGGGCATTCAAATTTCTCATCCCAGGAAAAGGTTATTTCAGTGGTTTCAAAGGTTTTATGTTACTGCTTAGAGCAAGCTTAGACCTAATATAACTACAAAAGCAAAGTCTGATGTTTTCATCGGGTATTACAGAAAGAACTGCATCCTTCCCGAACCCATATGCTGAAGCCCTAACCCCTCATGGGACTATATGTGGAGACAGAGCCGATACTATAGGAGGGCAATCAAGTTTAAAAGAGGTCATAAGGATGGGGCAGGCCCTCATCCAATAGGAACTGGTGTCCTTGAAAAAAGAGACACCAGCTTCCTTTCTCCTCTCTCCACTCATGTGAAGAGGCCACGAGGGGGCCCAGTGAGCAGATGGCTGTTTGCACTCTAGAAAGAGGTTTCACCAGACATCAACCCTGCTAGTGCCTGGATCTTGGACTTCCAGCCTCTAGACTGAGAACACAAATGTCTGTCGAGTGAGGCCTCTCGTACTAATCCCTCTGGCTGAAATCGAGCACCTGCAAGTGCCAGGCACCACACTGAGGATTCCAGGTGCTTCACCCCATTTAATTCTCACACCACCTATACGTAGGAAGTGTTAGCATTATCCTCGCTTTCTATGAATTATTGGCTTATTAATGTGTTCATTTATTCTCTGGCCTCCTTCATTTACTTATCTGACAAACATGTGGCAAGTGCCACACCTGCAACTTGCTACAGAATAAACTGCTTTGATGCCAAAGAGGCCGATAAAGGACACCAAGCACATGGGTCCCCGTGACCCCCGTATGTGACTCTGAGACCACACACACTTAGTCTGGAGTTGATCTGGGATGTCTGCCTCTTTCTATCCCATCTTCCTTGCTGCGACAGCCTTTTCATACCTATTGTTTCAAACCACCTCCCTTCTTTTTCTTCTCCTGCCAATTATGCACTGACCCCCTTTCAGACCTCAAAATTGAGGTTTGCACATAATTGCTCTGACAATTCCCTCAGTATTGAGGCCGGGACTGGGTGCATCTTAATGAGATGCGTAATTGCTTGGCACAATGCTTTTTATTCACTAACCATTCTGCACTTCAGACCGGCAATTCATTTACCACCCATCTTCCCTCGATAAAGGCTTCAGGTTCTCCTGCTCCAGCCTGAGACATTGAGAACAAACATTGTGCTTCTCGGGAGCCCCATTCATCATAGTCATTTCGCTCATTTGCAATTTCCAGAATGGAGATCCATTTGCGCTACACCCAATTTGCAATTTGTTGCTTGAGAAACATCTCATGGCAGCTAAGGGGAGCTTATCTCATATCCCAAAACAAGATGAACCTAACTGAAATTAAACAAGCCTTTCCTGACCTCGTCACCAACTGCAGACGGGAGAGTTGGTGGCCAGCAAGCAGGAAGAGCTGGTGGCCAGCAAGCAGCATTTTACACCAAGTGCACGTGCATGCTTATCTACCAGCAGCTGCCTGGACCACGACAGTACATCAGCAGCAAAATGTTAATAACCACATTAGGCTCGGTCCTGTAGTTGACATACTGCTCCCATTGCCTGCACCACTGCCTGAGAGAGAGAGAGAGGTATTGGTATTCCTATCTTGAGAGGTGATACACCTGAGCCCTGGGAGCCTACACGACTTACTCAAGAACACTCCTGCAGTGTGGTGAAGCTGGGACTTGAACTTGGAGCTTCTGGCTCTCTGCCTCCCCCAAAGGCCACTTGTGGACCAAATCCAGCCGTGTCCATTCATTTATACATTGTCCAGGGCTGCTTTCACACTGCAAGGGCATAGCTGAACTGTTCTAACAGAAATCTACAATGTTCCCCATCTAGGACAGGTGTGTAGACCTAGAACGTGTGGAACCGACTTGGTTCAGCGCTTTAGAAAGCTCCAGAATGGGGATCCCTGGGTGGCGCAGTGGTTTAGCGCTTGCCTTTGGCCCAGGGCGCGATCCTGGAGACCCGGGATTGAATCCCACATCGGGTTCCCTGCATGGAGCCTGCTTCTCCCTCTGCCTATGTCTCTGCCTCTCTCTCTCTGTGTGACTATCGTGAATAAATAAACAAAATTAAAAAAAAAAAAAAGAAAGAAAGCTCCAGAATGACGTGGCTTTGGGGTGCCTTGGCTCCCAGTATGTGGACAACCCTGGAGTGAACACTAGACGAGAAGTCAACTGATCCTGCTTATGGTTGTGGCTGTTGCTGGTGTTGGTACACAGTGACACCCTCTACGAGGTGCCTGGCATTGTTCTAAAACATTTTACTGCTGTATTTTCATTTGGTCCCTGCAACAGACCCATGAGGCACGTACTATGATCATCCCTATATGGACAGAGAGGAAACTGAGGCATAGAGAGGTTAAGTAACTTGCCCAAGGTCACCCAGCGAGTGCTGGCAGGACTGTCTGCTCTAAACCAGTACGCTCTACTCCCTCCTCTAGGTTAGACTTTAAAGTTTGGCCTCATCTCAGTTATTAAGAGCTTGCTCTGGGGACTGGCTTCGTATCCTGAGCTTCCTTCTCTTTGCACCTTAAAGAGTGTGATTTTCCATGAGGCTAGCCTTGAGGACGATACTTTTGAGAACACTGGAAGCATTATGTTCCCCTGAAGGAAAATCTTGACAAACAGAACACCATTAACTCCAAATATACATTCAGTCCTTTTCTTTAATGGACTAAACACAGTGGGAGTACCTCCCACACACAGGACCCCGTCAACAAAACAGTGATCTGATAGAAATTTTAGGTGGTGTGTACTGCTGTTTAGAAATGCTTACGAATGCAAGGCTTTGAGATCTACAGCACCCCATTCCCTGGAGGGAAGGGAGCCACAATGAGCCAGTGCCTCGGCCACCAGGGTTGCTGGTTCACAACTCTCATTTGTGATCGCTTTTCACAGTACTTCACTTTATGCCCAAAGCAATCTCTTAGAAGGCAATACCGCCGCTGTCATCAGCAGCATTCCCACTGTTCACACCAGCAGATCGCTGCTAGATTCCGCTTTCCTGACACCACCAACCCAGCATCTTCTAGGCCTCACTCAAACCCTGGATGGAAGAGTTCGTGTATTAGTTTCCTACTGGCTGCTGTAACAAATCACTGCAAAATTAGCAGCTGAGGGCAACCTGGGTGGCTCAACGGTTTAGTGCCACCTTCGGCCCAGGGTGTGATCCTGGAGACCCAGGATCCAGTCCCACATTGGGCTCCCTGCATGGAGCCTGCTTCTTCCTCTGCCTGTGTCTCTGCCTCTCTCTCTCTGATGAATAAATAAATAAAATCTAAAAAAAAAAAAAAAGTTAGCAGCTAAGCCAACACATAAATTATTTTCCCGTGGGGGGCGGGGGGTGGGGACACAGGCCCTAGGGTCAAAGTATTGGCAGTTCCTTCTGGAGGCCACTTGCTTTCTCTGGCTCAGGGATTGGTCCTCCCATCACCCTGATTCCTGCCTCCATCCATCATCCCATCTCTGTCTCTTACCTCCCTTGTGATTACTCAGAACCCAACTAGAATGATCTTCCCTACTTAAAATCTTTGACTTAACCGCATCTGCCAAGTCTCTTTTGCCACATAAGGGAACATACTTATAGGTTCCAGGGATTAGGATGTGAACATCTTTCATGGGCCATTCTGCTACCATAGTTTAGGAGGCAAGAAACTCCAGGCCTTAGGCTGTGAATGCCTCTGGGCTAAGGGCAAAGTTAAGGACAGCACCAGAGAGGATGAACGGATGTCTGCTCTGGTTCCCTTAACTGGGTTCAGCAGCCTCTGCTGTACATGTTCACCTTTGAGGCTGGCTTGACTCTTATCCCCCCCCCCCCCCCCCCCCGCCGCCAGATCCTTCCCCAGGTCATGATTAAACTGTCCCCCAAACCTGTGACCTGTGGCTGTAATCTGTGGACTTTCCCAAGATCCCACAGTGTAAAGCTTGAGATCAGAAGCACAATGTTATTTAGCAAGTTAAATTCGACCATCCAAACTGATAAAGACCAGCAGGGTTTCTTAGGCTCAGGAAAGCCTGCACCCCATGCACTAATTGGATAACGAATGGCCACAATTCGCCAGGGGCTGTTTTTGGCAAGGCCTTATCCTGACAAGATGCTTATCACTTCTTCCCTTCTGACTGGGTTACATCCATAATACCGTGGGGAGGGAGACCCGATTATCAGTTGCAATTGACTCTCATTCTCCTAGCTCCTGGTTCTTATTTCAGGATTACCTAAACTTGAATGCCAATAATTTTTTTTCTTTTTAGCAAAAAGAAAATTACAATGTTATATGCTCCTCTCTGATAAGACAATGAACAAACCAAACACCACAATAAGCTCATTTTGTCACTTGCTCAGAAAAAATGGCACTTTACACTGGTTGGGGGAATCAGTTCCTCTAGATCCTTCTCATTAAGAAAGGGGTTGGCAAATTATTTCTCCTGTACTGATCTCTTAAGACCTCAGTTTTAAAGACAGCAACGTATCAGCCAATTTTTTGGCAACAGTTAAAGGCATGTTGGAAGAGAAGGCTATTGATTAACAAGAGGTTTGGAGATTATCTGTGGAATTCTATTTCTTATTCAATCCCTTTCCCCCAAGACCATGAATAATTGGATGTCAGCTGCTTCTGAACTCCCCTAGTATCTGCCAATTCCTTTAAAAAGTCACATTTCTTTTCAGACACCAGCTCATTTATCCTGTAAACTGGAGGAAAACCTACTGAGAGCTGAGGCTGAGATTCTAAACTGAGATTAACCATTCTATGAACAAGAGAGACCCAATGCAGAGAGAAGGTGCAGGAACATTTTATGAGCCAGTCTCAGTGGTGATCAAATACTTTTAGGGACGTGTTCCAGGACACCCTCCTTATTTCCCAATGTCACTCTAGCAGGCAATTTCCCTATAAAATGAGATAAAGCCTTCAATCTGCTCCATCAGTCCTGGAATGAAGGTTCTGTAGGAATGATAATTACAGAATTACAAGGCTGTGGATGGCTGAGCTCACTTACTAGCTAAGGGACCAGCTTTCTCTGATTTCTCTGAAAAGATTACAAGTTGTCCCTCATTAAATGGACTTTCAGGTTTCTCTTGAAAAGTGGAAATAAATAAATAAATAAATAAATAAATAAATAAAGTAAGTAAGTAAGTAAGTAAGTAAGTAAGTGGAACCCAGAATGTTCCACCTGCAAAATCCAAGAGCTCAGTGTGAGTTTATTTAATTCCTTACTCTTGGTGACAAATGAGTTTGGGGGGCAAGTTAATTAACCCATTCTGACAATTCCCTCCACCAGCTACTGCTGGTAAATAGGTCCCTCCCCAAAAGAAGAATGAATCAGAGAGAAAATTGCAGATGGTCACCATGCCTAGGCAGGGAAGTGCTCAAAAAAAAGAACACCCAAAGTAGTCTCCCAACTCTTAAACCCATGGAAGTACTCCCCTGCAATTTCCCTATTTCAGGCACCATCTCTGGCCTGAGCAATCCTGTTCCAGGTTCAAGGGTACTCTGTTGACTCCCGAGGGGGCTGAGTGAGTTTCTGGGAGGGGTCTAGAAGCCTGGAAGCGGAGAGAAGTCCTGGGCTCTGGAGGCAGGCGCACAGTACCCTCTCATCAGCCTTGCTCCTAACTCAGCACCCTATCCTGGACAGGATGGGCCTCGGGACCCGGCTCCCCGCCCCACACATACACCCGGTGTGCCTGGAAAACCCACAGTCTTCACCGCATTGAGTCCCAGCAGACCAGCGAGCAAGGGCAGACACGTAGCCAGCCCATTTACGAACTCTCACGCAAGGAGCACGTTTCACCTCTACATCAGGACCAATGAACTGAGAACCAAAGGAGTTCAAGTCACCCCCGTGTAGGCAAAGCATCTCTAGGCCAGCTGAGCCAGTAGAGGGGGCCTGCTCCCTGAAGCCGGGGGCTTCACAGCTGGATTGAATCCTGGCTCTGGAACTCCTCGACTTGACCAGATGGCCCTGCACAGGTGACTTTATTTTATTTTTTTAAAGATTTATCTATTTATTTGAGAGAGAAAGCGAGCAAGCACAAGCAGGGGGAGCAGCAGGAAGAGGGAGAAGCAGGCTCCCCTACTGAGCAGGGAGTCTGATGCATCAGAGCTCAATCCCAGGACCTTGGGATCACGACCCAAGCCAAAGGCAGACACTTCACTGACTGAGCCACCCAGGTCCCCTGCACAGGTGACCTTAAGCGACAACACCAGCTCCCTCAGCTACAAACTGAGGAATGATGCACTGAAGAGCAGTAACAGATTGTCTGAATGCGAGGAACTATAAAAATCACAGAGCAAGAGGAGCTTCTCTTCAGTCAGTTACTGGGATCCAGACTGTGATGATCCTTGGTTCTGAAGGAAGAACAGTGGGGAATTTTAAAGATGAAAACATAAAGACAAAAAAAAACATAACGCTCGCTGGCACGTTGGACACAAGTCAACTCATTAAATTCTCACAACACTTCAAACAGGCAGGTACTGCTGTTACCCCATTATGCAGATAAAGACATTGAGGCACCCAGCGTTTAAGAATCGACCCAAGGTTCTTCTGCCAGTTAGTGTAGCTTTACACCGAGGCAGCCTGACTTGGAGAATAGGGTTTCACTGCTGTACTCTGTGGCCTCTTTAGATAAAGGTAAATACATAACTCCCACATTCCTGGCGAGGTGACTGAAGCCCCAGAAGGTTGAGATGTTTGCCCAAGATCCCATTGCTGGCAAGTGAAAAAAGGCAGAATTTCAACTCAGGACTGAGAGTTCTAAATTCCACGTTCTTCCCAAGAAACCACACTGTAGGGATCCCTGGGTGGCGCAGTGGTTTGGAGCCTGCCTTTGGCCCAGGGCACGATCCTGGAGACCCGGGATCGAATCCCACGTCGGGCTCCCGTGCATGGAGCCTGCTTCTCCCTCTGCCTATGTCTCTGCCTCTCTCTCTTTCTCTCTCTGTGACTATCATAAATAAATAAAAATTAAAAAAAAAAAAAAAAAAAGCCCAGTTTGGGGACTGGAGTTTAAAAAAAAAAAAAAAAAAAGAAACCACACTGTATGAGATCTGCTGCATTGGAGGTGAGGATGATGGGGGAGGAGGACACCTAACAATGTCATTTGCAAATAAAGGCTGGAGGGAGGTGGGGGAAGTATATAGGGTCCACCTTGGGCTCTTCCTTCCTGTTTTTTTTTTGTTTGTTTTTTTTAAACAACGTGAGTTCAGGAACAGCACAGTCCATGAGACAACAAGCTTGGACTCTGGCCACCCAAGAGAGCCCCACTCAGGTCCAAGCCCTGAAAATCCCCTTCACGCCAGAGACCCAGTATCCAGGAAGGATGGGGTTACCTTTTAAAGGCACTGCAGAGGCCTTCACTTCCATATTGCTCAAAGCCACATTTCTTTTCTCTCTGAATCGAGCCCGTTAGGAATATTTAATGCACCCAGAGGAACTGTGAGGCTGGCCTAGCCCACCAGGGGCCTCCAGGTTCCTGCCACTGACAAGCACTCCATGCGGCACAAACACAGCTTCTATATACTCAATTTTCAGAGAGTAAAAGTGTGCCAGGCTCTGGAAGAGATAAGGATCTCTTCTGGTTTCCTCACCTCCAAAACCCATGCACTTGTCCCTTGTTATCTAGTGCACAGGACCGATGCTGCTTCTAGGAGCCCCAGGGAATGAGCTGTTTGCTCAGAAACCTTCCCCAGTTCCATTCAGCAGGCGGGTGCTGGTCCTTGGACCTGGCTTTGGGTAGTAAAAGCCCAGAGCAATGGTTCTCAAACTTGGCTGCCCAGTGGAATCAACAAGCAAGCTTTTACAAAGCACTATTGCCAGAGAAATGCTGATTTAGGAAGCTGAAGATGTGGCCTCAGCATTGGGATTTGTTAAATCTCCTTTTTTGATTCTAAAGTGCAGCCAAAGCAGAGATCCCAAGCTCGAAAAGATGGATTTCCCTTTTTTTTTTATTAATATTTTTTTTTATTTTTATTTATTTACGATAGTCACAGAGAGAGAGAGAGAGAGGCAGAGACACAGGCAGAGGGAGAAGCAGGCTCCATGCACCGGGAGCCCGATGTGGGATTCGATCCTGGGTCTCCAGAATCGCGCCCTGGGCCAAAGGCAGGCGCTAAACCGCTGCACCACCCAGGGATCTGGATTTCCCTTTTAACAGATAGAAGATGATTCAGCTCTACACAGCTCCATCTTCCGAGTGGTTTGAACTTGGCCTCACTCATTTGTCCCCAGGGATCATTTGCTCCTTTCTGGCTTTTGTGCCTGAATAACAATAATAGCAACAAACAGCAATCACTTATGTTGGCCTCTGTGCCAGTCACCTTTCCAAATACTTCACATGTCTGGATTCATTTACTCCTCACAAGAACCTTAGGAGGCAGGTGCCAATATTATCCTCATTCTGCAAGTGAGGAAACAGGCACAGAGAAGGTCAGAAGCTTTCCCAAGTCACAGAGCTGGCAGGTGGTGGCTCCGGAATTCCAGCCCAGGTGGGCTAATTCCAAGGCCCATGCTCTTACCCAGTTCTCGGCTATGTGGCCTCAGACACTCCCCTTTTTCTCAGAGCTTTTCCCAAAACACTGGGACAGATCTCGAGGCCGAGATCCAAGCAAGCACTGAACTCACCCAGCTCTCAAAAATGAAGCTCTGCACTGGCAGGATGTCATGATATCCATGGATATGTCTGTGGATATTCCGTAGGGAACATGCTGGAGACTGAACAGACGGTCAGGGCCAATTCTCCAATACTCAAAATGACTGCCAGACACCATATTGGCTGTTCTGTGGCTTTAGAGCTCTGATTTAAGATGGAGAAAAAGAGATGTTGCAAAAGGTCATTTTAGGCAGCAGCAGAGTTTGCCAGGGTGTCACACCTTTGTGGTGTCTTCCAGAATGGCCAGCTTCTTTCCAGGGCAGCCCAACACCTGCGAGGCTGGGACAAGGCCAACCAGCAGTGCTTCCTGGTATGATAATATAGCTATCGAGCAGTGGAGGAGCAGTTGCAGGCACCCAAGCTGCTGACCTTTCTGGAAGTCAGGAGCCACAGAGAACCTTCGCCTGCTTGTCCTCACCAGAGAGGTGTTGGTGAGGATGCCCACTCGGAGGGATGGTGCTGCAGTCCTGTGAAAGTTACCATGTCCTTTCCCTTTATCGGTTTGTAACAGTGCAGGGACGGCAGAGGCGGTTGTCCCTCCATGTGCCACTTCTCCCGAGCCCTTGCTTAGGCTCTGCACACACACAAGCACATGTGCTCACATCTAGTCTAGGTTCGTGATCTGATCTGTCTATGCTACTCCAGCATCCAGCGCTGAACTGAAATAGGATTTTATTTTGTCATGGGCCAGTTTACTGGCTGACGCATCTGCCAGAGTATGTGCTAGTAGAGGGCAAGGTTCTTTGTCCTCAGAGTCCCAGGTTCTAGCAAAGCGCTATGCACAGGAGCAGGTGTTATGGATTGCATTGTGTCCACCTCCCACACACACACACATACACATTCATATGTTGAAGTTCCTGGTACCTGTGAATGGGACTTTATTTGGAAATAGGGTCATTGCCAATGTAATTAAGATGGAGCCCTACTGGAGTAGGTGGCCCTTGGATCTCATAGGATCCTTTAAGAATAGTTCCTTTAAGAATGGGAGTTTGGGGCAGCCCTGGTGGCTCAGCAGGTTTAGCGCCCCCTCCAGCCCAGGGCATGATCCTGGAGACCCAGGATCAAGTCCCACATCGGGCTCCCTGCATGGAGACTGCTTCTCCCTCTGCCTGTGTCTCTGCCTCTCTCTCTGTGTGTCTCAATAAATAAGTAAAATGTTAAAAAAAAAAAAAAAAAAAAAAAAGAATGGGAGTTTGGAGACACACACACACACACACACACACACACGGAGAAGACCATGTGAGGGGGAAAGAGGGAGATCAAGGTGACATTTCTACAAGCCATGGAACACCAAAGACCACCAGCAAACCACCAGAAGCCAGACAAGGGCCCAGCCCAGGTAGCAAGCCTTCCTCGTGGCTCTTGGAAGGAACTACCCCTGCCAACACCTGGATCCTGGACTTCTGGCCTCCAGCGCTGTGAGACCAGGGGATGCCATTCTGCAAGCCACTCAGTCTGAGGCCCTCTGTTGTGGCAGGCTGAGCAAACTCCCTGAGTGGGTGCCCAGAAGGAGAGAAGGGAGGGGACAGAGGAATCTCAGCTCCTTTTCCATCAATGCACATTTACTAGGTTCCTGCTTGTGCTATACATGCCATGGGAGGAGGAGGGAAGGAGAGAGGACAAGAGGGAAAAAAGAAACAAGGCTGGATGTGGACTAAGTACTGAGGGACAGTGAGGCTCTGGCTTGAGCTATCCCGCCCACCTCCTACCCCACCCCACCCCTACATTCTGTTCAGGCTGTGGCTTGCTTTCCCCACTTCCTTCAAGCACCCAGCCCCTGCACCAAGCCGCTCCAACCTCCCACCCTGACACAGTCTGGCCTCCAGAAAAACCTTACCAGGTGGAAGGTGAGATGTAAATGATCAAGACCTTTCCAGGCATCAGCCCTTCCATGGTATCTGCATATAAACTTTCAAGAAAAATGTTTTTAGGGCAGACACCAGGCATCAACTTGGTTTAGAGATGTATTTTCTGGACCAGGAAGATCACTTGGCTCAGGGGACTTCCTGCCTTGACGGTTGAAGCCACACACCAGACTGGCTCAAGGCACAGGCAGTCAGCTCCCTTCACCCCCCTCTCCTCCAACTAAACACCCGCTGAGCCCCTCTTCTGTGGCTGGGCTGAGATAGCTACCAGATGAACAAGACACAGCATCTGCCTTCAAGGGCCTCAAATCCTAGTAACATCACGTCAGGTGCACAGGCTGAGTGTCACGGATGAGGAAAATGTGGGCAATGGGGTGCAGTGAGGCAGCATATGACAGACCTGCACTGTCCAGTATGGCAGTCACCTGCCACATGTGGCTATTAAGCAGGTGATGTACAGCCAGTCCAAGCTGAGATGTGCTGTGTCAAATATACATCAGACTTCAAAGATTCAGTACAAAAACAAAAACATAAAATATCTTTTTAAAAAAAAATCTTTAGGTAGGCTCCATGTCCCACATGGGGCTTGAACTCATGACTCTGAGATCAACAGTCACATGCTCTACTGACTGAGCCAGCCAGGCATGCCAAGAACATAAAACATTTTAATAATTTTATATTGAGTACATGTAGAAATGATCACATTTTGGATACACTGGGTTAAATGAGACATATTATTAAAATGAACTTCGCCTGTTTTAATTTTTCAAAATGTGGCTACTAGAAAATTTCAAATTATATATGTGAGTCACGTTTATTCCTGGTAGGCAGCATCATCCTGGAAGGGCATTTAACCTGAGCGTGGAGGGAAAAAAAATCAGGGAGAGCGTCTGAAAAGAGGTTTCACCTGAGCTAACTAAAAAAAAAAAATCAGCCTTGATTGGACAGCTTTCCATGGGCCCAGAACTTTTCATATACTTTTTTTTTTTTTTAAAGATCTGATTTATTTGAGAGAGTGAGACAGAAAGAGCATGAGCACAGAGAGGGGCAGATGGAGAGGGAGAAGCAGACTCCCCATTCAGCAGAGAGACTGAAGCAGGGCCTGATTTCAGGACCCTGAGACCATGACCTGAGCTAAGTCAGAGGCTTAAATGACTGAGTCACCCAAGTGCCCCTTTTCATTTACTTTCTAATTTAATCTTTAATAACTGAACTTTTGTTCCTTCTTTATTTTTTTTAAAGATTTATTTATTGGGGCGGGGGGAGGGCAGAAGGAGAAGGAGCAAGAACACTGAGCACAGAGCCCTGTGCAGGGTTGGATGCAGACGCAGGGCTCCATCTCATGTCCCTGATACCATGAACCTCAAGATCATGACTGAGCTCAAAAACAAGAGTGAGATACTTAACGGGGAGCGCCACCCAGACACCCCTTGGTTTCTTCTTTATAAACAGGGTCTCCAGTACTGGAAAGCTTCGTTTGCCCGCAATTTCACAGTAATTAGTGGTGAAGATGGGGTGGAAAGTCTGCTCCCCACCAGATCTGCAGGCCAACTTCACTGTTGGGAAGAGAGAGGGGATATGAGGCAGGAGGCAATGCCCACCCCTACCCAGGTCTCTCCTACAGAGAATCTGAGAACAAGCCAGGGCTTCGTTGCAGCCCTAAGCATCCAACAAGGTTCAAATCCACTCCGCTGAGAAGCTACCTGAGTTGTGTAATTTACAGAAAAATCAAATTATGTAGAGGCCTCTTATAATTGAGGGTAATTTAGGAAAGAACTTTCCAAAAATGGCAGATTTTATAGCTGTGTTACCATTTGGAAATGGCCGAGGTCATTTTGTCATTCAGACGCTCTTCTCTGATTGAAACAGGCCAGATGATAGTCACACAGACTGACACAGAAAAACCCCATTAGGGCACTGAGCTCACTACCTGGAGTTGAATATACTGGGTCAAACCAGGCTTCCTGAGACAAGGCAAGTGCCCATAAAGATAGGCTGAATGAAATGTGTGGATGAAGCCATGTGCTTGATGGCATCACATTTCCACCACACAGAGAGGGGTTCTTATGAAACAGCTACTCTGGGACACCTGGGTGGCTCAGTGGTTGAGCGTCTGCCTTTGGCTCAGGGTGTGATCCCGGTCCAGAGATTGAGTCCCACATCAGGCTCCCTGCGAGAAGCCTGTTTCTCCCTTCCCCCACTGTCTATCTCTCTGCGGGTCTGTCATGAATGAATGAATAAATAAAATCTTTTTAAAAACCCAGCTATTCCTAAAGCACTTTGCGGGGGGCGGGGGGGGGGGGGACACGGTATGACAAACTTAATTGCAGGAGAAGTTTAAACTTAACTTAATGGCCCTACCTGCCTGTTGCAGGATATGCGTTGAGTGTATAGGTACTCACATATCACACACATAGAGAGGCACCCATGGCCTTACTGATCATCATGTCTAGCTTCTTAATAACAGAGTCAACAAGACACATAACATAAATCAAAATTTTTAGGAAGTGCTCACAATGAATACCTAGTAGCATCCAGGCAAGAGGATATCATTATATCTTACTACTATTCAACAAAATTCTTAGTGTGCACCTGTACAGTGTCTGAGCCTGTAGTACAGGGTCCCTTGCATAGCTCAGATCCCCTCGGAAAAGTCCCAGGTCACCTAACTCAACTCAGACCATTAACACCAACTCTTCCTCAGTACACTCTCAGGTGCTTTTTGATACATGATTTCAAAACTCACAAAACTCCAAGACTGTATTGTGTTCCTATTTTACAGATAAAGAAACCAATGCTTGGGAGGATCAAGTAATGGCCCCAGGTCATACACCTGGGCTGGGCTCCCCCATTCCTGCAAGCACCCAATTCTCTCCTCTGACCCAAATTGTGTCTGACTCTGGAGTCCCCATCTGTCCAGGCTTGATTGGAAATCTGACCAGGGCGCCTTCCCTGCTTAAAAAATAATAGAGGCACTGGCCATGGTGAAAGAGGTGGCCCACTATCGCTGGATTTAGCAATGGGCTCGCTCATCTATTGTAATTTGCAATTAATAATGAAGCATTCTCCCAAGCGCTGCATGTAAGATCAAGTTCATGTAATATTTCATCTTTGCCAGCCAGCTGCCGTTCTGCTAGGCTGACAGTAAGTAATATCTTTGCATAAGGAGCCAGTCCACAACTAAATCAATTAATCCCTCTTTGGCTGGTAGCAGCTGTTGGGTCAAAACAAGATAATTAGATGGACTCGTCATTTACCAGGTGGTTGATAATGAAGGGATTAATTGCCCAGAGTTGGAGGCTATGCAATGTCTGCTCTTTCCTGCCTTCACCAGTGTCGGACCATCAGCGTTGGTCTTCCCAAATGAAAATTTGGAAGGCAGAGAGCCTCTTCTTTCTTTGCACTTATTCAAAACTGGAGCTGCTCCTTCTGCAGTGCTCATCTGATGTCTGGCATGGAACAAGTCTGGATTCTCCACCTTACGGGGTTCAAAGCTCTCTGAGTGATCCTTATGAACAGCCAGGGTTGAGAACCCCAAATCTAGTTCATTTTGTAGAAGAGATCACTGTGGCAAGGAGGGGACATGCTCTGCCTTTGAGAAGCCCCGCCACTAACCAGTGGCTTGACTCAGAAGCAGCAGCTGGCTTGTAAGTTGTACACTATCACCTGTGGGCTCCCTAGGACCACCAATCCTGCTGGTGGGTAGACGACCCAGACAAGCCTGATTCAGCGGGCACCAACCTGCCCTTCCTGTTGTCTCTCCAACCAGATCCCTGCACCGTTCTTCACTCTGGCCACAAACCTCCTCACCATTCTCTAAATGTGCCATAGACTATCCTACAGGGGCCACGCTCCTGTCATTCTTCCCCTCCTTGATGGTGTTCCCTCTTCTCTGTTGGGTGAAGTCTGATGTGTCTTCAGAGGCCTAGCTCAAATACAAAGCCCCCCACTTGCCTTGTATGTTAAAGGGTTGATTACTCCTAATTCTCCCATAACTGAAAAGCTTCTACTGCAAGGCATTTATCATGTCCTATTACCTACAGGCCTCTCCTCCCCATGTCTTTTTCTTGTTTATCCTCTAAATGTGTGCAGAAGAAACAAAGTTTGGCAAGCATTGCTGAGAAAGCTGTTTTAGGATGGTGCTAGAAGAGCCCCACCCTAACCCCCTTGGATGATTCAAGCTTTTATCAATCTAAACTTAAAGCCCGGGACGCCTGGGTGGCTCAGTGGTTGAGCATCTGCCTTGGCTCAGGGTGTGATCCGGGAGTCTCAGAATAGAGTTCCGTATTGGGCTCCCTGTGGGGAACCTGCTTCTCCCTCTGCCTGTGTCTCCGGTCTCTCATGAATAAATCAATAAAATCTTAAAAAAAAACAAAAAAAAAAAACAAAAAAACCCCACAAAACCTTAAAGCCCCCCACCCCCACCCCCAGCAGAGTTCCTGAGGGTGATTCCTGCTGAGCCTGGCCACAGCCAAGAAACAAAGGCCTCTCTCCAAATGTCAGGTTCAGTAAGCAAAAAAAAGAAACTTCAGTTGTTTATTGGACATTACTGTGCATGCCACATCACTCCACAAGCCTTGGTTCCTGACTTTGGGAATTTTACAACGATCCTGAGCACATCCATCTCAGCTTGAGTCACTAGAAAAAAGAACCTCAAGGAAGCATTTTTTCCACCTGGAAAAGATGAAGTGATAGGTTCTCATCCTCCTATAATCTCGCCAGGTCAGATGGACCCAGACAGGCACTACCACTTAGGAGCTATGTGATCTCGGCAAATTGCTCAGTTCACTGAACTGCAGATTTTAACTTAGCTGAAAAATGGCACTCAACCTTCCTTTTTGGGTTGTTATGAAGATTCACTGAGATATGTGTTGAAATGCCTCGAACAGTGTAGTATAGTATGGTATAGTGAACGTAGGTTATATTTTCAATGAAGAATAACTGTTCTTCCTTTCCTCCTCTCTCGATCCTTCCTCCTGGAGCCTACCTTACTTGTGGAGAGATGAATCTACTTTAGCATATTGAAGACTAGACCAATAAGGCGCCATCAAATAACTTGTTTTGTCCTGCAAAAAAATTTTTTTTGGCCTCAAACAATTCACCCAGAATACCTACAACTAGATCCCTCAAACATGGACTGGCCCTCATGGACCCTTAGAAATGGCGTAGACAGTTGGATCTAGTGCACTCACGCAAGCCTTCTAGACTTTGTGTTTATGAATTCCTGGTCAGCCCCTGGGCTGTGCATCTGTCTTCTCGGAACGTGGTAATCACAGAGCAAAGCTAAATGCTAAAGAAAGCACCAGGCAGGGCAGGGCTGAACCACATGAGTGATGCTGTGAAGATTTCAGGGAACCCACAAGAGGACCAGGAGGTGGGCGAGGGAGAAGGACAAGCTGTCTCGCTCTTGCTGGCATTTTGGGGCAATTATGCCCTATTAATGGCTGACAACACAGCTCTGCCCTGCGAGTCTGAGCTGAGCCAGGGCGGCCCACAGATGTGCTTGGCCCACAAATATGCAGTTGGCAACTCCTGAACTTTCGGTGACTTGACACCAGCTGATCTGATCGGCAATTACATTTTATTTTGGGGCCAGGAGACAGCAGAGAACCAGGGAAATTATAAGACATCAGAGTACAGTTTTTCTAAGAATACCAACTATAAACTTTTTTTTAACCAATTGTTGTTTTAATGGTTAGGGATTTGTGAAGCACTAAAATAAGAAAACCTTAGACACCAAAATCAGATTATAGCCAATTTCCTCAAGGGGGCTTTTAAGCCTTTGTCCAATAAAAATGTGAGTGATTCTGCTGTTGTTTTAGAGGGGAGACAGGGTAATTCCTGCCAAGAGAACTCTGCCAGTGACAGTGAGTGCAGCACACATGGATTTGTAGTTTCTCCCAAGTTTGAATCTTTGCTTCCTACTAGCTGTGTGGAATAACTTTCTGGGCCTCAGTGCTCCCATTCAGGAAATGGGAATATTAGACCTAGCTTGGGGCTTATTAAAACCATTCAATGAGTGGTTTAGAAACATCTAGATAACAACTGGTCCATAACACCAGTACAGGGTAACTGAGATGGTGCCTTCTTGCTCTAACATTGGTTTCTTATCTATAATAAACAGTTCTGTTTTCACCATCATAGATCAAACCCAAATAACCAGTCAGTATAAAATGGGGAAATGGCATTTCTAGGAGCAGTTTGGTTTCTAGCAATTACAGGGTTTGTCATCCACCTCTGTGATAACATCAGTCCAGGCTTAGCAGCTTCCACAGCTTGGCTCCTTGGGAAACATGAGAAACCACAACCATGCCCACTCGGGTGCATAGTTAGTAAATCTCTCGTGAACACAAAAGTTAACAGGAGCCCCTGCTCCCTTCTCTCCTGACACCCAGCCCACGGCAGCCCAAATGATCACCAAGACAGTGTCTCTGAGGCACTGCTGACTGTATTTGCGTAGGAATGGAACATAATTGCAGCTTGTAAAGGAAACCAGCCTAAGAAAAAACATCTCAGGCAACATCCCGAGGAAACAGGGAGATCTTCCTGCAGGGACAGATCCTGGTTGCCAGAGAAGGGGGTCAGACAGCTTGCCCACGACATTCTTGATGGAGGTGACTCACCCCCCCCACCTACACCCTCACACATGGCTCCCAGAGCTGCCTCTCCAGCCCCATCTTCCCTCCCAGGTCCTAGGCTCCTGCTAAATGAGCTTTTCACCCAGAAAACAAAATATCACCAGAAGGAAGAGAGGACCTCTACCCAGGAAGGTCGTCGATCCTTTGGTAGTTTTACAAATGGACCAAGCAGGGTCTCCCTTTCCAGCCAACTCACTCATGTCAACTCTGGTATGACAAGAGGAACCAGACATGGAAGGCTAACCACACATGTCCAGCTCACCCCCTTGTGCCCAGCGCTTGGCACTTGTAATAGCGAGGAAACAAATGGTGAAAGAGTGGATAAAGCCAGGAATAAACAAACTCTACAGGAGGCACTGGTCAAAGTACATCTTCTCATGCAAACCTACAAGGCAGGTATTGTTAACACCATGTTATGAATGAGGAACAGCAGTTTAAGAGGAGTTAAGAAGTATCTTGCCCACACGCACATAGCTAGGAAATGAAGAAACTAGGCTTTGAACCCATGTCTGATTTTGAAGTCAAGGCTTCCAAAATGGAAACCACCCTCATGACCATGATAATGACAAATGTTTACATAGTCCCTGACACATCAGAGTTCTAGCCTCCCAACATTCCAGAGATGTGGACTCATCACTAAGCTGCACAACCAGTGGGAGGTGAGGTAGGGATGTGAACCGAGGCTTTCATTCTTTCAGCCACAGAAATTTGGGGGCACCCTCTATAGACCAGGCCCTGTGTTAGGCAGTAGGGATCCAACACTAAGCAGCCCAGACACAGTCCACAGACTTCCTGTCCAGAGGAGTGTCTACCTCAGAAATAAGCTCTTCCCATGATACCAGATTCTGCCCATAGAATTTCCCCAGGAAAACAGGAGTGCTGCAGCAGCTGTACTCTGAAAGGGAAAATGATCTGAGAACAGAGCACGTCAACAAAAAGACAGGAATGGTTTGCATCTAAGTAGCCTATGCTGTTCTCAACATGGCTTACCAAAAAGCCTACCCTTTGCCCAGGCCAGTTCTGCCTCTTCTTAAGGACAGGTATGTGAACACGCTAGGAGACTTGCCTATCATGATCAGATTATTTGGGTGCCAAACAGAACCCAAATATCAAATTCCCTGCTGAGTCACCAGAGAACTCAATAAGGAAGCCTCAGGCAATCGGAGTTTGCAATTAGTAGCTAATCAGGCCTCCTCACACTATAACTCCAGAGAAGTGGGGCTAACAGGATAGTGAATTCATCTGGTTAGGCCACCCATGATGCACACACTCCGGAGCCCATTTTGCCAGAAGGGAGTGCAGGTGAGAGGCAGGGAGGCTAATGTAGATCAGCAAGCTCCCTTTGCAAGACTTTAAGGAATGCAGTGTCTTTGAGGACATGCATTATCTTTGTTTACCAAGCACCTTAGTCCACAGAAATACTATATGGAGAATGTGAATACAAAATAAAGCTCAGAGACTATGGCCAAAGCTGTACATTTTTTTTTTTCTTTTCTCAACAGCAATCAAAGGTCAGATAATGGGCCACCAGTTATTCACTCACCATTTCCTGGTATCAAGTGCTAATTACCATTCCCACAGGAGAACCAGCCTTAGAGTCTCCCCATCAAGACCCACACACCCCATTGAGGCCATAGCCGTAGTGACCATAGCCTCTTTCCTTGGCTCATAGCTTTCCACAAGGGCACATTACCTTGGTTGAAAGTTCTTTTGCTCAAAGAGAAACTCTTCAAATCAATTTACCACGATAGTTGCTTAACCAAAAGCCACCTCACAGAACTGTCTCAGTAAACTGGTTCAGGGAGGTTGAATTCTTGGGGGATCATGGACTTCAATGAACTGATGAGGGAGCAGGATGGCAGGTTCACCCACATGTGAACCCTTGGGAGTGCTAAGGAGAACACTGGCCAGCTCCTGGCTCTATAATTTCAGAGTCCTGTTGCTGGCACCCATGACTATGTGGTTCTCAAACTTGAGCAGCTCTGAGAACTTAGTCCAGCACTGCACAGAAGCTTCTCTCAAATTCTAAATCCCTCTAGCTAGAGAGAAACAAGAAAGTAACCACTGAAAGTAAAATATCAGGCAGTGGAAGTTTCAAATCCCCAAGGAACCAAATATTAGAGTTTTTCATCCTCTCCTCCCCCAAAATATTGATGCATGGAGACCAAGCCAAGAAAGCAAGGAAGTTTCCAGGGCTTACTTGAGTTGGGTTGTAGAGTTCCTGCAGGGGGCTTCGAGACCCCTTCCGGCAGCAGATGTCCACACCAAAGGGGTTTCTCCGCATGACTGTGGAAAGAAAGTGAAGGCTCATCAGAAATGAGGAACAAATCCTTATTGTCTGACAAAGGAAAAGGCACAGAGGTGGGGGAAGAAGAAACAGGTAGGAAAGGAAGAGAGAGAACCAGCTTCTAGCGTAGCTGTTGCACATCTTCCCCAGCATTCAGGCATCTCCACACTCAGGAGACAAAAGTAATGCTACACATTTTTCCCAGCAAGTTTCTAAGAAAACAAGACCGGCATCTAAAACTCACTGAAATGAAGCTACTTACAAAAGACAGCCTAAAGGTTGTTCCAAGAGAGTGGGTGTCCCCAGACCCGGGCTTGGGGGTACATGTCACATTCCACAGCCTCCTCCCTCAAGGATCAATTACCACCTCTTATTCCTACCCTCCAGCACCTGGCCCTGGTCTCCTGAGCTGTGCCTCCCACCAACCAAGTCAGACACCAGGGCTCCCTAAAGCCTCTTGTAAATTAGGTTATGTTTAATGAAAATATCAAGTGGAGGCAGAAAGGACAAGGGTTTGTGGTTCTAAACAGACAGAGGTGGCAGTTACAAGTAATAAAAAAGGGGGAAGGGGTGCCTGGGTGACTCAGTCATAGGTTAAGCATCTGATGCTTGATCTCAGCTCAGATCTTGATCTCGGGGTTATGAGTTCAAGCCCTGTATTGGGCTCCACACCCAATAAAATAAAATAAAAATAAAATAAAAAATTTAAAAGAGAATTAAGGGAACTGCTCAAAAGCCAACGGCATTGAGGACACGAAGAACTTTTTTTTTTAAAGGTTTTAAGCAATCTCTATCCCCACTATGGGGCTCAAACTCACAACCCCAAGATCAAGAGTCTCACACTCCACCGAGCCAGGCAGGCACCTCCACAAGAACTATTTTTAAGTGGAAAATAGTCTTTTTTCACTCTTCTTGTTCACAAAACATCCTCATTCCAGGCAGTCCTTCCCAGAGCCCAACACAGTCACCTGTTGATAATTATTTGTTGAAGGAAGGGCGGTGTGGAGGAAGAAGGGTGGCGTGGAGGAGGGAGGAATGAATCAATGAGTGAAAAAGTGTTTTCTTCTCCCACAGGAGGCAATTTTCTTTTTTTTTTTCTTTTTTTTTTTTTTTTATTTATTTATGATAGTCACACAGAGAGAGAGAGAGGCAGAGACATAGGCAGAGGGAGAAGCAGGCTCCATGCACCGGGAGCCTGACGTGGGATTCGATCCCGGGTCTCCAGGATCGCGCCCTGGGCCAAAGGCAGGCGCCAAACCGCTGCGCCACCCAGGGATCCCCCTCTTTTTTTTTTTTTTTTAAAGATTTTTCTTTTTATTTATTCAGGAGAGAGAGAGAGAGAGAGAGAGAGAGAGAGAGGCAGAAGGAGAAGCAGGCTCCATGCAGGGAGCCCAATGTGGGACTTGATCATGGGACTCCAAGACCACACCCTGGGCCAAAGGCAGGCACTAAACTGCTGAGCCACCCAGGGATACCCAGGAGGCAGTTTTCTTGTGGAATGACATGGTAAGGGTGTAAGCAGGACAAGGAAAGCAGATTCATCCACAAGCCTAAAGAATTCGCCCTTATGTAGGAGCAGCACAGCAGACAGCCTAGGTCTGAATTCTGGCTCTACCACATACCAGCTGGTGACCTTGGCAAGGCACCTAACCTTTCTGTGCCTGTTTCTTCAGCTGTAAGATGGGGATGAGGATCTAACTCCCTGGGATGGCTGTGAGGATTAAACGAGATACTACTATCTGCAGAACACTTAAACCAGGGTGCTGGCCAAAAGGTGTTTCTTATAAATTTCTTAAGGGGATCAAACTGCACAGTGGATTTGCACATAATAATTACTGACAAAAACCGCTTACCCCCTGGGGAGGGAAGGGGAGAATTTCTCTATTCTTGAGCCATCAAACAAGCTGATGGGAGGCTGGCAGACCTCAAGCGGGGCTTTGGGCTTCTCCAACAAGAAAGCCACAGAAGCCTGGGAGGGCTGGTTGAAGGCGGGGTGGGGGGGGAGGGCAATCCCAGGCCCCTCCCTCCGCTCGGAAGCCAACCTGAGGTCAGAAAAGTGAGGAAAGCCATCTCTGCAATTACTTCTGGAAGTTCTCCAGGTGAATCAACTCTTTCTCTGGCAGTTCTCCTTTGACTTGTCACTTTGAGCCATGTGGAAACCCTTAGAGCAAATCATCGATTCTAGGCAACTGGAAGCTGCATTTTCTCTCTCCTTGTCTTTTACCTCCTAGAGCAGGGTCAGCTCACTTTTTCTGCAAAGGGCAGGTGGTGCTTTGTCTCTGTGCCCTGGATCTCTGGGGCACCTTCTCAGCAGCCACAGACAACACAGACCCAAATGGGCATGGCCAGGTGCCAAGGCAATCTCATTGGCAGATGCCAAAACCGAATTCCATGTCATTTTTATGGGTCAGGAAATCTTCTTCTGTTCCCCCCAACCCTCCAACCGTGTCACAGACACAGGCGCTGGGCTGGATCTGGTCCATGGGCTGTAGTTTGCTGATCCCTGCCCTAGAGAACGGTCCCAAGGATGCCTGGAGTCAGTGCAACAAGCCCCAGACACATTCTACGTGCCCCACACAGCCCTCTCCGGGGAGGCGATCTACGGGCAAATGTCCACACAGAAAAGCCGGTAGAATTTGATTAGGCTGTGCTGGGGGGAAACACTGGTTCTTTGTCCCTCCACGGCTGCCTGCAGAAGAAGGGGAAAAATCCACGTTGTGTTTTTCTTTAATTTATGGCTTCATTTTTCATTTCCACCAAAAACGAGGTAAACTGTTAAATGCACGCAAGTTGCCCTCAGTGCACAATGACATAGCAACACTTCGGAGGAGAAAAAACAGCCATAAAACTTGTAAAATTATGCTCACGCCGTGCAAGATTAAACTCTCCCCATGGCGGCAGACGGGCTCACTGAGATGCTGGCTTGCAGGACCGCCGGGGTGAAAACCCTGCCATAGAGTCCATTAAAAGTCAGCTTTTATGGGGGGCAGTATTCTTTAATTGGTTTATTTTTCTAATACAAGACCTTTAAAATGCTTTGACCGTGTGGGGCCTGCAACTCAGGCCCTTTCCCAAGGCTGCCCGCCCCCTGTGCCTCTGCCAGCCCCAGCCACGTGTGCTTCGGTGGGTGCCCTGTGAATCTGCGTTGGCACCCGGGCCACAAAGACCAAAGGGGCTTTGTGTGCTTTTTATGAGGACAACAATCTTACTATTTATCGAGTGCGCACCGTGTGCCAGGCATTTGGTGAAGTGGAATCCTTCCCACGGTGAAGGAAGTACCTGCGTTTTATAGGTCTTTGCCTCCCTTCACTTCAGAAATCTGCTGACCAAGGCTAAGACCATGGGAGTGGAAAGCAGCCACATGAAGACTCAGACCTGACTGCCTAGGCTCTTCACATCCAAACGAGAACAGTGAGGACCTACAGTGTGCCTAGACACAAAGGAAGGCTTGGCAACGATGCACGTAAGGATTGTGTTCACCACCCTGTGTGTCTTATGAGAAGTGGCATCAGAGAAGGTTTCAGTGACTGAAACACACAGATGGTGACGGCTAGGATTTAGAGTGCTCACAGCACACCAAGCAGTTCGCACATTTAACCTACACAACAGCCATATGAAGTGGGTACCACCACTGTCCCCACTTTATGGATATGGATACTGAGGCACAGCAGAGGAAGATAAGTTGCCCAGGTCTTGTGGGAAGAGGTTGAAGCGTGGATTCCAACACAGGCAGCTCAAACTCTTAGCTGCCACAATGGACCAATGGTCAGGTGCCAAGTCCACCACACATCTTTCTAGTTTGGCCCAAGACTGAGTGGGCTAGCCACCTCTAGGGCAGGAGATCTAAAATGGAATCCAGTGTCATAGGAGTTATTAAAGTGATGTGACATGATGCGACAGCCAGACTATTAAATCACAGTTACTACTATACTCCATTCTTTCAACAAACTTCTCAAGCACCCTTGGTATGCTGGGCATGGACATGGGGGTATAGACTCTCTCCCATCTTCTTTTTAAGATTTTAAGGCAGAGGGAGAAGCAGGTTTCCTGCGGGGAGCCCAATTTCGGACTCGATCCTAGGACCTGGGATCACGACCTGAGCAGAAGGCAGATGCTCTACCACTGAGCCACCCGGTGCCCCAACCCTCCTCATCTTATTCACATTTTTCCCTGGTGCTTGCTTGGCACACAGTAGGTAGGTACTCACAAAAGCCTGTGAATGAGCTAGGATTTGAGGTTTCGTTCATAAGCATTTGGAGAGGCTGTTTTCTGCTACAGAAGGAAGAAACTGCCAGTAGTATCCGACTGCTGTAATTTTTTTCCTTTGAAAGTAAAAGGTCCGGTGATCAAAAGCCCTAAGAAAGGAATCCCTGAGGACATTTGACAGTGGCCTTCTGTCATCCACCCATCACCACGGGTTTTATTTAGTTGCAACACGTGTTTTTTTTTTTTTTTTCCTTTCTAAACTCTAATCAACAAAATTCAATACCATTTTGTAAGAATCTAATTGGCTCAATTTATAGCACCATTTCTTAGACCCAGGAACATTTCTGTATATTCCAAGACACATAAAAGAAGCTGAAATCAGACTCAAGCCCCAGTGTTTGTTTTACTATGATGAAGAGCACACTGTTCTGAAGTGGACACTCTTAAGTAAACGGACAGCAGGTGACACAAAGTCGGCTCACAATAAAGGAGCAGAGCCCACCTCATCCTCTGAGTGGCTCCCTGTGACCCTGCCTGTGGGTCTGGGTGGAAGGGAGCCACTAGATTGTTAATTCAGGTCTGATGATGTAAAACTGAAAGCCTCTGCGGCCCTGGGTGTGAACTGACCTTTGATGTGTTTTATAAAATGGAAGATATTTGGGATACTCAGGGATTACAGTCCAGGTCCATAAGTTTACAGAAGAAACTCAGTTTAAACACTTGTGTAAGCTCCCCAAGGTAGCTAACAGCAGAGCCCAGGGCTGGAACTCAGGTCTTATAAAGTACAGCAAGAGTTAATAATCATCATGACAACTACGATTCATTGTACGATTCATTGAGAATTTATCATTCTACCTGATGCCTGACATATGCTAAGCCTTTTTCTCGTGTTGCTTCATTTACTTCTCATAAAAACCCTCTATGTCAGAAATAATGCATGACAATAATATCATTTATTCTCATTTTACAGTTGAGCCGACTGAATTCGAGAGGTTAAGTAACTTGCACAATTCTACCCCTGAAATTAATACTACACTATATGTTAACAAAAAAAATTGTTTTAATTAATAAAAGTAGAATTTTCTGTGTCTCTATGAGATAAAGTTTTATCTCAGGGAATCTGAAGCTCTTTGAATCCAGTGTGTATTCAGCACATCTTCATGCCCAGATGGGTTCAGGTTTTTGCATTCCCTGTTTGCTCCTGCTAAAGAATTAAGAACCAAAACTCATGTTTGGAATCTGAGGGGTTCTTGGCTCCCATCTGACCACTCCCAGGCATTTTCAGAGAGGAAAACGTGGCCCAGGGAGGGGTTGGGATAGCCCAAGTTCCCACAGCAGAGCTGAGAAAGAAGGGCCAAGCCTGCCCTGTCCTAAGCCAGCTCACCCCTCCACCTCTGAGTCCCAGGCAGCCCAGACCCATGGCTCTCTCATGGGCCCCCTCCACACGCCCTCTGCCCAACTAAGTACTTGGCACGTAATAGGGACTCAGCATGTTGTGTGAAGTGAATGAGATAAAACAACAGGTCAAGTAACAAGAGGTTTAAGAGGGACATTTTTTGTTAAAGGGTTATCAGGCCAAACCACTTACTAATAGCAAAAGAACAAAGAATATAAGTTCAAAGTTGGTTAGCTAAGAAAACATCCTCGAAATTACTTAACTGGCTTCTTAGTCAAAGGAATTAAGACAAAAACATAAGGCAAAATGAGTATGATCCACTCTTGGGGAACTGTGATGTGCCCTAAATGAATTCTACAAGCATTCAATAAATGCTGTATTTTATTATGTCTCTCCTCTACTCCCCACCACTGCTCTAGAGGTAGGTGGTACATGCCCATTTTAAAGACCAGGAAACTGAGGTTCAGAGAGGTTGGAGAATTCACACAATGACATGGCCAGTGAACAGCAGAGCTGGGATCCCAACCCACGTTTCTGTGGGTGCAAACCCTGCGTGCTCTTCCCCAGTCCTCTGAAATGAGACTTGCTATAGTTAATAGAAGTTGAAATTGGGAGAGGTCAGGCAAAAAGACAGTCCTGAGTATTGACCCAGTATTCTTCAACTACCCAGACTTTGGGGGCTTTATAAAACATTCAGCTCTCTTGTATTTGCAGGTGATGTTTCAGGAGCCCCAAAGCACGGAGGGTCGGAGGCCCAGGGCACTGGAGTTCAACCGAAGCTATCATTAATACCATCATCAAACTTTAGTTTTTCAACTTGATATTCTCCCTTTCTCAGTTCCGACAATAACCCAGAGCTATTTGCTATCATTTCCAGATCTGTTTTTCCTTATTGGAGACTGTACCAGCAACCACTAAAGAACCCCAGAGGTATCTGGGGTTTATTAGATTTGGAAATATTCAGAATTATGATAGCTAATTCCCCGGTCAGTATCCTTTCGCTACTGTAAGCTCCACCAAGCTCCTACTGCCCAGCCTATGGAGGTGGTGGCAGAACTAAAGTGAATTAAACTTTTGGCAGATGAAGGTCAAGGGTATAAATCCAAGAATTAGGTGAAAGCACTTGATATAACTCTGGATGAGGAAAGTCACAGCTTTATCTGAGAGCCAGGAGATTTACTGTCATAGAAACCTTCCACAGAGAGACTGTGACACCGAGCCTTGAAGAATATACCACAGGCACTACAACACTGACCCACCGGAAGAAGAACCCAGCCATCAAACATATTTACCAAAACCAACAGCCTCGGTAATCAACGCACCCCCTTCTTTTAGACAATTCTGGCCTATCTGCAAAAATGTCCTCAGAGCAGAGGTTTGTGCCCACATCCAAAAAGCACAAGGTCCTTGCCCAAGGGCAAACCAGCTGTCAACCTGACAGGTTAATGGAGAACCAGGCACATGTAGGACAAGAAGGGCCTTTAGAGGCCATCTAGTCCAATGGCTTTCACACAAGAAAAGAGAATCAGTATTTATGATCAGAGAAAAGTACCCTCAGAATTGGTTCTGAGTGAGCAAGACAAATGGCAGGATGTGAATCTCAAAAATGATCTTCCTGGACAGTAGTGTTTGAGTCCACCTGAGAAAGCACGAAGAGGTGAAAAGAGAGGAGGTGCCAGGCACTGAAAGTTTAAGAAACCCCAATCCAGTGGAACCCACTGCTCCCCCAGCCCCATTCTCCGGGGGGGAAATGGGCATCCAGAAGCATACGTGACTCATTCAAGGTCACAAAGCTATAGATCTCCTGTCCTTTCACAGCCAGTTCACATGTGATGAACTGATACTTTCTAGTCTCTTCTATTTTTTTTTAAAGATTTTATTTATTCATTCATGAGAGACACAGAGACAGAAAGAGGCAGAGACACAGGCAGAGGGAGAAGCAGGCTCCATGCAGGGAGCCTGACGTGGGACTCGATCCTGGGTCTCCAGGATCAGGCCCTGAGCTGAAGGCTGCACTAAACCACTGAGCCTCCCGGGCTGCCTTCTATTTCTTTTAGTACTTGTCCCAACTCATTAGGCCCCGTGCACTCACTGTTCCATCACCTCTAACACTCTTTCCTCTGCGCTTGCTCACGTTATCGCCGCCACCGCCACCGCCACCACCCCTGCTACCACACTAGTTAACATACCTGTCTCTTCTTTCTGTCTTCCCTCTGTTTTGTTTTTTATTCTTTTTCAAGGCACCTGCTATCTTTTTTAGTTTAAATGCTTTGTTGGCTACTGCCTATTGCTGCCACAAGACTATAAAATCCATGAGAGGTGGGATGTGGATTATCTTATCCACCATGATATCCTCAGTACCTAAATGAGTGTCCAAAATTCAGCGCCTGGATGAATGAATGAACAAATGAATGAATGAATTTGAGCTCTTTCCCCAAAACATAAGAAACCAGACCATTTCAGGAACACAGTTCCCCTCATCCAGTGTCTTCAAAACCTGCTTGGTAAGAGTCTTCTGCGGTCCTTGTGAAAAAGGCATACATCCCCTGCCCCTCTGAATCAGGCTCCCCCAGAGAGGGGCCTGGGAAGCAAGCAAGGAGGTAAATGAGCACCCCAAGGGATTCATGTCTCAAAAGGATCTGGGGAAGCAGGACTGGCCAGATGGGAAACACAACAATAGGGTACACAGATGGTGTACCTGCAGGACAATCTGGAGAAGGGGGGGCGGGGGGACACTCTTTCCAGCTGGGGCCAGTGAGTTCAGGGGCCAGGGGTGGCGGAGGAGGTGTCAAGGGTATGTGCTTACCAGGACCAGGGGGAGCCTCACTGTGAAGGGTGTACCGACTAGGCTGAGGGCTCTTCATTTACTTGTACCTAACTCATTCCAAAAAGAATTTCAGGCCAGACTGAGAAACCATTCCTTTGATTCTGTAGTCAAGATGGAGCCCTTGATAGATGATCTTTGAGGTGGAGAATAACACAAATGCGGTTTTACCCATTTTTTTAAATTGTGGTAAAATTTACATAACAGAAAACGTACCAGTTTAACCATTTTTAGGTGTCCGGTTCAGTAGCATGAACCGTGGCACATTCACCACGCCACGCAGCTATGTAACCATCACCACCAATCGTCTGCAGAACTCTATCTTCCCAAAATGAAACACTGTGTTGTTAAACACGAACTCCCCATTCGCCTCTCCTTCCAGCCCCTGGCAACCACTATTCCACATTCTGTCCCCAAACTTAGCTATTCTGGGTACTTCACATTAAGTGGAATCATACAGTATTTGTCCTTTTGTGCCTGGCTTGTTTCACTTAGTACAATGTCTTCAAGGTTCATCCATATTATAGTGTAAGTCAGACTGTGTAAGTCTTAGTCAGTGTAAGTCCTTTTTTAAGGCTGGGTAATATTTCATCGTGTGCATATACCATATTTGACATACCCAGGCATCCACCGAGGGACACCTGGGTTGTTTCCACCTTTTGGCTACTTGGAATAATGCCGCTATAAACACGGGTGCTAAGTTGTCTTGCTTGGATGTGGAGCGTGAACCTGAGGGGACCTGAGGCTTCGGGGTGAGCATGCCGCGCAGGTGGTCACAGGAGCCTGGCTGATGAGCACATGGTTGGAACTGTGGCCTCAGAGCCAGCCCCCACCATGAGAGTCTATCATCAGCTTGCACCCTAACCTGGTGTCACAGCAATGAGCCAGGCGAGGCATCGGAGTGGCATGAAGCCACCTGCTGGGGTTTGCTCTTCTGCAGAGAAGCAGAATTTGGCCCAAGGGACTTGAGTCTGGTTTTTGGGTTACAAGAACCCCCCCACCCCACCACTTCACAGACTGCGTTGCTCAGCTCTCTCTCATATAGAAATTCCAGGGCACCGAGGCAGTACCCCAAAAAATTGCTGGGAAGATGACACCAAAATTGAGATAGTAAAACTGTTTCCTTAAAAACCCAGCATGAGGGATGCCTGGGTGGCTCAGTGGTTAACCGCCTGCCTGCGGCTCAGGTTGTGATCCCGGGGTCCTGGGATCGAGTCCTGCATCAGGCCCCTGCAGGGAGACTGCTTCTCCCTCTGCCTGTCTCTGCCTCTTTCTGTGTCTCTCATGAATAAATAAACAAAATATTTAAAAAAAAAAACAAAAAAACCCCCAACAGCATGATTTCAAATTAAATACAGAAATTGTTAAAAACAGGCCAATACATAGACACAGAAAGTTGATTTTCTATGACTTGTTGCCTAAGGCCTAGGCAGGATGGTGAGTGACGGGTAAACAGACATAAGAGTTCTTTTTAGGGTGACGGAAATGTTCCAAACTTAGATTGTGGGGATGGTCATATAAGTCTGTAAATACTAACATTCATTAAATTTAACACTCAAAATATGTGAATGTTATATGTAAATTATATCACAATAAGGCTATTTAAAATATAAGTACAGAAATGTTTAAGAGAACCCGTAAGATTAATATTTTCAAGATTTTGGGGATCCCTGGGTGGCTCAGCGGTTTGGCGCCTGCCTTTGGCCCAGGGCGTGATCCTGGAAACCCGGGATCGAGTCCCACATCAGGCTCCTGGCATAGAGCCTGCTTCTCCCTCTGCCTGTGTCTCTGCCTCTCTCTCTCCCTCTCTCTCTCTCGTGTGTCTATCATAAATAAGTAAATTTAAAATATATATATATATACACACATATATATTTTCAAGATTTTATCCTACATGGGCAGGAGCTCTATCTCACAATCCCAACAATGACTTAATTGAACAATTTACTTGATTTTAGATTATTTGATTTGAGATTTTAAGTTGAAATCTTGTTCATGTATACTATTGGGGCATTTTAAAAACTTACCAGTCACTCTATTTCTAAGGCTGATGTATTAGATTTGTTTATCTAAGTACTCATTGGTTAATCAAGCAACTGAAGTACTCGAAAAAGACATTAACTATATTAAATTTTAAATGCAATTTAAAATGTTAAAATCAGGTTGGGTTAAATATTAATCAAAGGCTACCCTGAATGTAGCCATGAACATTTACTAGACTTCTAAGAAGAGTCAGATTTTTATAGGCTAGCATCCTAGACTTGTAGCTTTAGTTTTTCTAGAAGCTTTTTTGGTACACAGCCGTCACCTTGAATGACATGAAAATGCTCACAATAACAGAATTAACACTTAGGAACTGGCACCTTCACGCTGGTTGAAGGTGGGAGAATCAGAGCATCTCAGGTAAAGGAGGACCAGCCCCCAGCCCAAATTCGGTTCCCAAAATCCAACAGCTGTGGACGAATTTTACTGTTGAAAAACATAAGACCCTGTGGAAAAACAGAGTTCAAGGAATCAAAATTGGCAGTTAACCTAGGAAAGCCCTTATAGATGACATTTTATGTTCCTTTAAATAAAACAAGAGAGGCAGTGCTGGTGGTATAGATCACATTAATTACATTCTACACCTTGAATAAGTAATTACGAATATTGTACAGTTAATTCTCATTTACCCTTCCTTGCATGCTAGAGAATTTCTATACTCTCCCCTGCAGTTTTCCTGGAATGCTTATAAATTTATTTTACAGTGATGCAGATAATATGCCAAAATACTTTCTTCCCTGCGGCTGGTGCTTCAAGTCTCGTTTTACGACTTGGAGACATTTACGTCTGCCTCTGGGGTTCCCCCGCAGCTCCAGACGCAGGGAATTATTCCAGGTCACCTTTATGCAAGCTACTTGAGCGTGGTGGGGCATTAACCCCACACCTACCCTCTGGCCTTAAGTACAGAAAGTTTGACTCTGTGCAGGATAACTTGGCTCTAATGCAGTTGGCCTGTGCTGGGCACCCCATCTCTTGCATAAGCTTTGCTCCCTCTTGCCCACACAGGGATTGCTGCCCAAGCTTTGTCTCTCTCAAGGCCACCTGGGCAAACCTTGAGCACACCCAGGCTTTTGCTTTCTTTTGCTTTGCCCCACTCTGTCCTAGAAGGCAGAATGGGGGCCTGGCTAAGATCATGGTGTAGCAGATTGAATAGTGGACCCCCCGAAATACTCAGAGCACCTCTGAATGGGACCTTATTTGGAAATTGGTCTTTGCAGGTATAATTTGTTAAATTAAGACAAGGTCACATGAGGCTGGGGTTGGCACTAAAGCCAATGACTACTGTTTTTATAAGATAGGAGGGGACACAGAGAGAGTAGAGAGGCACAGCTACCAGCCAAGGAGTACCAAGGATGGCCGGGAGCCAGCAGGAGCTAGGGAGAGGCAAAGAAGGCTTCTGCCCTAGAGCCTTAAGCCCTGCCAACACCGTGATTTCAGGCTGCCAGCCCCCAGAGCTGTGAGAAAACAGATTTCTGTTGTTTTAAGCCACCGAGTTTGCAGCACGTTGTTATGGCAGCCCTAAGAAACTAATACATACAGGCTCGTGTCCTGTACAACCTCGACGATATACCCAATCTCTTGGCTTCATTTACCTATCTGTAAAATAAATTCTACCTAGTAGGTATGTTCTGAGGACACCTATAAATCAATCCACGTTAGGCATGTGTAAGGGCTCAGGAAGCTATAATTAGCTACCGTTCCTGGTGTCCCGAGCCTTCTCTTTCTAACTACTCCCCAAGAGAGCACCAGAAAATCCTCTATTTCAACCACAAATCTCCCTGTTATGGACATGATATATATACACAGTAATCTGTGGACACAAGATCATTTCACAGGATGGAGAAAGGACTTGGTGATGTATGATGGAAGTCTAACCATTTTGGCTTTGCTCAAGACACACGTGAGGCAGCTGTGGGAAGCTGCCTGGGGCTTGTTGAACAGACAATGTGTGTACCTTGCCTCCAGAAGCAAGAGACAACTAGAAAGAGATTATCCCCCACAACAAAACACATGCTTATAGTCGTGAAGAGCCAGAGCTTTCCAAGGCATCCAGCCATCCATCTACCCAAACCCATATTTTCATTTCCATATATCTAGATGACTTTAGGATGGGAATTATCATTTTAATTGTTCATCTGTATTATCTTCTTCTGACATTTTTCTGGCACAAAGTGCTAACTTTTAAAATATCCATACATGTACTATGTTACTGCAGCCGTGAAGACATTTACAGCCTTCAACTCCAGCATTTACCCTGTTGGGAGTGACAACAAGTGAATAATCCAACAGAAGCTAAAGAATTTATGCACAAAGATGTTTACTATAATATTTCCCTTCCAATGGCCGAAAATTGTAACCACTGTAAAACGCCCATGATTAGAGGAATCATTTTATAAATTATCCCCTTAGGTACGTCATTAATAAATCACAGTATATTAAGTACTCAAAAACGATACTGTTATTAAAAGTAATAAGGTGAAGACATTAGAAAAAGGATTTAAGTTAAAAAGCAGCAGATTTTGGGGCGCCTGGGTGGCTCAGCGGTTAAGCGTCTGCCTTTGGCTCAGGATGGAGTCCCACATCGGGCTCCCTGCATGGGGCCTACTTCTCCCTCTGCCTGTGTCTCTCCCCCCCCCCCCCCCCGTGTCTCTCAGGAATAAATAAATAAAATCTTTTAAATAAATAAAGGGCAGCAGATTTCCAAATACTATGAGGACCAGGATCTCAGCTATGTAAATATATATACATATAAATGACAACAGATAAACATACAAAAACACATTCTTCCACCTTGTTTATCATTTTTCCCCCACTTAAAAATGATGATGTCGGGATCCCTGGGTGGCGCAGCGGTTTGGCGCCTGCCTTTGGCCCAGGGCGCGATCCTAGAGACCTGGGATCGAATCCCACATCGGGCTCCTGGTGCATGGAGCCTGCTTCTCCCTCTGCCTGTGTCTCTGCCTCTCTCTCTCTCTGTCTCTGTGTGACTATCATAAATAAATAAAAATTAAAAAAAATGATGATGTCAATATAATGGGAGATCCAAAACAACTCTAAGTGTCATGGACGTTCCTGAAAGCCAGGGAAGTTCTAAAGAAAGTGTTAGATCTCTCCCCAATAATGAAGAAAAACCTCTGTAGCCACTGCTGGGGCTATTTTCTGCCAACAGATTTCTGACAAATGAGAGCACAATGAGTATGCTTCATGTCTGCATGTCTCAGGACTACAAGTTGCTTAAGTATAACTTGAGTTGCTCTTATCAAGAAGTGGTATAGGGGTGGACAGATAAAAGCTGGCACTGGAGAAAATCCAAAAGTGGGTGGAAGGAGGCAGGGGGTGGGCGTAGAGAAGGCATATCTGGGTTCTAAGGGCAGCTCTGCTGTGCTTCTTGAAATGTGGTCAGAAGGGAAAGACCACTGCAGCTGTAGACTATTAAACATGCCCACGCTCCCCATCTCCCTCCATCCCTTCTAGTGAGTCTGACATGCAAAGCTGAACCTCACTCCATAATCTCTCTGAAGACATGAAGTAAGAAGGGAATGAGCCCATGGGGGTGGGGTGGGGGTGGGAAGCATGAGGACCAAAGATATTATAGTGATTTTCCCTAGGGAAATATTTAGCATTTTGAGACTTTTTCCTTTAGATAGATAGATAAAAGCTTTGTGACAATATGGAGAGTTTGCCTAAGAAGTATGACTGTTGTGCAGAGTATTCTTATTGCCATGGTAAGCAGGAAGGCATGGCCTCTAAAGATGCAGCACACACATCCAGCCTGAGTTTAGATATTAAAATTCTTTTCAAAGTCAGCCAGGCAGGATCTATGTGTGCAAGCAAATTAAAGAGCTGTAAAACCATAAGAGGGTGTTTGCAAATGGCTGTAGCTCCAAAAAGGGTCCGATGAGAAGTGGCCAGGTATGTTAGTAAGGGCTCTGGTTCAGAGCTTGCTGCCACCAGCTGTGTGGGTGACCAGAGAAGAGGAGGACAAAAATAAGCAGAACATATTCTGAGTTCCTACAATATGCCATGCTGAATGCTAGGCACTTAACTTCTCCTTTTTTGGGACCATCCTAGAACATAAGAGTGATCACTTAAAGAAAATAAATAAATAAATGTCATTATTTCCATTTTACAGACGAGAAAACAAATTCAGGTAGGTATTTACTAAAGTCACACAGCTTGTGCCTGACAGATTCTGGAGACTGACATAGCAGGTTAATCTCTGAGTGTTATCAACAGAAATCTATCTGATAGAGAAGGGGAGCAGAGCAGACACCAAACATAAAAAACAGCATTTCACAATGCTAGGCCCATCCCTTAGTAAGAGTAATAATGTGAAAATATGGCAATAGGATTGAAGTCATTTAGTAATAGGAACGGAGCAGAATTACCACACCTGTCTGACTCAGATAGGTCAAAACATTGACAGAAAAGTGTTTAAACACATACACACAACAACATGGACTTTGTAAAGCAAAGTAGCTACGGCTAAGCCCTGAAGGCATCTGAACTCCTGCAAGCATCTTCACCCCTCTGTGCCCTAGTCTTCTCACTGATAAGAGGTGAAAATAGCAAGAGAACGTGCCTTATGAGTTAATAAGGGGATAGGGTGAAAGCACCAAGTATGACCAGCCACAATTCCAAGGTACATGCGTTGTTCTCATAGTTTGTGACTTCTCTGAAATCACGGTGCAGCCTTCTTCCACTTGATAAAGCAGGGGATGATGGGTGATGGTGAGGTGCATCCCCGACTCCCTTCACAGATCCAGGCCTTCCTCGACCTTCAACTTCTAGCTCAACCCCCTGGAAGAAGCGTGTTCCCTCTCCCTTCCTTTCCTTCTTTCTCCCTCTTTTTTCCTCCCTCTTTCTCTTATCTCAATCTCCTATAAGTTTAATGCTTTGTTTCCCAAGCCAAGACAAATGTCCCCAAGTCCAAATGGCAAAGTGCTACAGCATTAAAAGCCCTGGACCCTTTGAGGGTGAACCCAGAGTGAGGGCTCACTCAGGGACAGGCAGGCAGCTGCAGGCTAACAAGCTCTGAGACAGCCCCATGCACAAATCATGCATCACAACGCTGGGGACACGTGCCTTGGTGCCCCAAATGGCTGTGGAAGCCTGTGGGTGTCAGGATGGATCAGGGTAATGGGTCTTCAGCAGCATGGAGAAAAACCCTCTTGTCATAAGATTCAGCCTTCCTCCACATAACCGTCCCAGCTCTTGCTGAGGCCAGAAATCAGTGTTCTTCAGATCAATGGTTTCTAGTAACTTTCCAATGTTTTGCCACTTAAATAATAGCCAGCTTTCTCAAATCTTGAGAAACCACAACACCTAAAATAAACACAGAAGAATTTTCCCAATGATCAAGCTTTCCTCCCACAAAACTTTATTAAACAGTTAATTCAGTTACGCTTGAATCATATGTAGATTGACATATATATGTGTCAATATCAAAAATATTAATATCTGAAAAATATTAACATATCACCATGACCTCCAGATGATCCACCAGCTAAGTATGAAGTTACTCCTCCAGTAGAAGGTAAAGGAGGTCAGCATCCCTGGGATCAGGGCCGAACATCCAGAAGGGTGAGGGTGTAGAAAGCATCCATCCATAAGAGGTTCTACACAGAAAAGGCTAGTGGAGAAATCCTTCCTGGGTATCCAAAGTCAAGGGTGAGGATTTGGCAGAGAGGAGAGTCAGAACAGAACTAGGATGGCTAGAAACAGCAGAGGAGGCACTTTTGCCTTTCACTTCCTTCTGATCTCAGGCAACATCAACACTCAAGGCTTCACTTGCTTTTTCACAACGACTGTGTTGGAACCTAAAATTCTCAGTTGTTAGCTCATGAACATCACCCAAAGAAATAAGAAAATCTCACTTCCTTCCAAGTGAGGTAGGGAGCCTCAGAGGCCTGAGCTCCCATGTCTTGACAAAAATTTTCCTGGTTCCCAGGCCAGCTATATCACAGAAACAGAACCGAGCAAGTCCAGGGGAAAAAAGAATTGGGTTCCCTACGCCTCCAGGAAGCTCTTCATGGGGCACAATTTTGGCCCTGGTGTAGAGGTGGGAGGCTCAGGTATATATTTATCTACCATTCTCTGATCATATCTGACACACTGAATCTTTATTCAGCCTTCTCCTACTTTATCCAAAATCTCTATGTCTTTGGGGTAGGGGGGTTAAAACTCCAACTGAAGGGGAGTGGGATGTGCAGATGGATGAAACATGCCAAGAGGATTGAATAGTAAGTACACTGATCCCGATGAGCACATGTAATGGACAAAACTGCTAAATCGCTATATTGTACATCTGAAACAAATATAACACCATATGTTAAGAACACTGGAATTAAAATACATTTAAAAAATAAAAATAATAAAATATAACTGAAAGTAAGAAATCAAGTCTCATGGTATTTGGAAACAAGCAGTATAATGTCCCACCTAACTGACCTAATTAGCCACCCCCTTTTTTTTAATGTCCTGAATTTTATTACACCAGCCAGTCAAAGGTTTTGGCTTTCCTCTGGCTGAACAATATTAAAAATGTTAGTCAAATCCAAAATCCAATCTTTAGTTTCAATTTTCTTTTATACTCTGGCTTAAGCCTGGAATCTTCCTGCCTGTTACCAGAAACCGCAAAAGATATTTTATCCGCCAAACTTATAATGCATGGGGGAGAGGTCACAAATGATTTCTGGCTTCGATCCCCTAATGAAGTAACCAATGGGCCTCGAAAGCAAAAACCAAAGGGTTTTATTCAAAGTTCAGGCTGTATTCTTCAAATGTCCATCCAAAATAAAAGGGATTCATTACTCTCAGGACTAGATCTTATGTGACCATTGTCTGTGGATGTCAGTTGCAAGTAATGGTTCTGTGTACCTTGTGTACCCCTCAATCATCCATGCTGGTGAGACTGTGATGAGCCAGACCACTCAGAATCAGCAGGTGACCCACAGCCTCACTTCCAGTCAGCTGGGTACTGCAACAGCATCCTTAAACATTTAGCTCTCATCTCCTGGGAAGTCTGGCCTGCAGAGTTACTCAAGCACAGCTGGCCAGGGAGAGTCAGGAGCAGAATCAGTGCTGGGGCTCTGAGGGTGCAGCCGGGGGATGCATCCACATACTGGCCTTCAGAAACTACTCACACCAGAACATATTTATGGTTGTAAAACTTCATTTGGGGCAAAGAAGTAAAACAGCCCATACCTGGGCAGCCCGGGTGGCCCAGCGGTTTAGTGCCGTCTTCAGTCCAGGGCCTGATCCTGGAGACCCGAGATTGAGTTCCATGTTGGGCTCCCTGCATGGAGCCTGCTTCTCCCTCTGCCTGTGTCTCTGCCTCTCTATCTGTGTGTGTGTGTGTGTGTGTGTGTGTGTCATTAATAAATAAATAAAATCTTTAAAAACAAAAACAAAAAACAGCCCATTCCTGACATAGGAGTGATAATAACGGTTAGCTGCCTGCCTGTTCCAACGGGCCCTCCACCTACAACCCAAGGCCTCCCATGGTAAAGATGAGATATCCCGGGTCAGGGAGATCACGTGATGCACCTGGGGTCACCAGCTGAAATCACTGCCTCTCTATTCCATCGATGGAGGAAACGGTGGCTCAGTGATGTAACGGATTTGTGCAGGGGCACAGAGCAAAGTGGTAGGGCAGAGACGCAAACCCAGATGAATAAGATTCGAGTTCAGTCTTGCCCCCTCCACACATGAACTGCCTTCCATATGAAAGTTTCTTTTAAAATGGCGAGGGGGTGGTATGCACTGAAGAAATAGTTTTCTGAGCATCCACACTCTACAGGCCCACAGAGGTGACCAGGACAGATGCAGCCCTCTCTGAGCTTCAAGGGCCAGCAGCACCCTCCTCCTTTGGCATCTTTCTAGGATTCTTTGACAACAAGGAAACAGAGGCAAGTGACTAAGTCCCTTATCAGCTACCTGGGCACCAACTCAGAGGCTGAGATTCCTGAGATGCCTGGGTGGCTCAGTGGTTGAGCATATGCCTTCGGCTCAGGGCTTGACCCTGGAGTCCTGGGATGAGTCCCACTTTGGGCTTCCTGCATGGAGCCTGCTTCTCCTCCCTCTGTCTGTGTCTCTGCCTCTCTCTCTCTCTCTCTCTCTGTCTCTGTGTGTGTCTCTTGTGAATAAATAAATAAAATCTTAAAAAAAAAAAAAGGAGGCCAAGATTCCTGTTCGTACCTCCAAGGGGGGTGGGGACAGGGGGACTAGCACCTCAACAGCCATTCAGTGTTCCATCAATTAACTAATCAGCCTTTTTAGCCAGGGTAACTGAGTCCTAAGGGCCCAGAAGCTTCCTAGCTTTTACTCAGGAGGGTGAGGGGTCTGGTCTATCTCCCAAGGAATGGAGCCAGCTACCCGTTCACCCCTCTAGAATGCCTACCACAGACAGTTCTACTGAGTTCTTTCTGGAGCTTACGGTCAATCCCTCCCCGGACTGAAAGAACAGGGACTATCAGACGGCACTTCAGATTTCTGGGAAAGGAGAGGCCTCGCCAGGAAATTGAAAGCCAGAAAGCTTTCGACCAGCTGTGCTGTCACCCTGGCCAGAGGGCCCCATGTACCCAGGGCTCTCATCAGAACAGAGGCACGGAGCTCCAAGATGCAATCAGAGAGATCAAGATCTTAGGAAAGAAACTTAAAGAGAAAGGTCTGCTCAGAAGCAAAGCTTGAGGGGCACCTGGGTGGCTCAATGGTTGAGTGTCTGCCTTCAGCTCAGGGCATGATCCTGGGGTCCCGGGATACATTCAGCTCCTTGCATGGAGCCTGCTTCTCCTCCCACTGCCTATGTCTCTGTCTCTGTGTCTCTCGTGAATACATAAATAAGATCTTAAAAAAAAAAAAAAAAAAGCAGCAGTAAAGCTTGATTCTACACAAATACAGGAGAAGAAACACAGAGAAGGCACACAATATATAAATGAATTTGGAAAGACCGCTTGATTCAGGAAAACTTATCTTTAGGTTTATTACACGCAAGCCATCTAGTTGATCCCAAGGACAAGGAACGTCTGGTGTAGTTAAAGACAGTGGGCTGGAGACCAGGAAGCTAGTGTTTTGGGCTGAGTTCTTCACTGGGGGGTGTGACTTTGGTGACACTCCCCCTTTCTGGGTCTCAATATCCCCACCTTTAATTAGGGGGGTTGCTTTATGTAAGATCCCTTCAGCTGCAAAATTCAATACTTCTGTAACTCTCAGCCCACTGGCTGCTCCAGGGCTCTCCCCTCCACTGCTGTGAGGTTCACCAAAATTCCACTGGCAATGCGCTCTACCAACAAACAGGCCAGCTTTTGTGGTCTCCTCAGAGCATGGTAACCACAGAAATAAACACAAATGCACCAAAAAATGTAAATGGGTCGTAAGCACTCTTATACGTATGAAGTCAGCAGTGAGAAATATATAAGAAGATTGTCTACAGATCTTTTGTCGACACACAGTTTAAAAAAAATTTTTTTTTAAATATAAAAATGCCCATTTGTTTGGTTCTCAACCAGGTCAGTCTTGAGCCAGCAGCATTAGAAAACTTCAGTCCCAGTCACAGCCATGGGTTGCCTCTTCCCAACACACCCATTGGAGGGAAACTGGGATCTTTCATAGAGGTATCCTCTATCCTGCCGGGGCAGCTGGGAGAAGAAGGGGAAGCTGCCCTTGGCATTGACCAATGAACTCATCATCCTGCCTGGCTCAGAAATAGAAATTGAGCATTAAACATAGCTTACCAGCGTCTCCCTGACCAGCATCTCAGACCGAAGTTAATTTGATCGTATGAAAGTCAGGGGTGCGGATGCCTACCCAATGGGTAATGATTTACCTATCATCCCAATAATCCCCGACCACCCTACTGTCACCTGAAAGCAGGTACTAAGCACCTAAATGGGCTGGGCGCTGTCTTCCTATGGGACCCCTGGGTTGGGCTGCATGCACAACAGTGTGAATGTACTTAATGCCTCTGAACTATACACCTTTTAAATGGCTAAAATAGATTTCATGTTATGTGCATTTTACCACAATGTTTTTTTAAGAAATATCAAAGAAACAAACAACAAAAAAAGTTTAGGGTGCAGCCCCAGGCACACCTAATCACACTGATGCAAAATAGAAATGCTCAGCCAGTGAACTATTTCTAGCATGTCCCCAAAATGTCTGGGCCTGATGGTAATAGCCTCTGCTCTAGCCAGAGTAACTGTGGGCCTTTGTTCAAGCATCATACCTGAAACCTTAAAAGTGAATCCACAGCCATCTCCACCCATCTCGGGGTCTCCATACCAAGGCCTAGCCAGGTGGTTTTCCAACCTGACCACTCCTCTGGACCACCTAGGGTGAGGTCCATGCAGATTCCAGGACACTCCCCACCACGCCCCCCTCCAATCAAGATCCTGATTTGATAAGTCTATCTCAAGACCCAAAGGTCTGCCCTTTTAAGTGCATCCCAGGTAACTTAGGGGGATTTAGGATGCATTAAAGGGTCTGGGAGCAATGAGAAGGGAGTAGCAAATCAGACACAGTCCTTGCAGAGTCTTTGGAAGTACCCAGAGGCATGTGGCCACAGGGACTGCTGGCAGCTCCTAGTCTCCAGGTAAGGCTGCCTGGTGCTCTCTCTCAGTTTCAAGGAAGCCCTTGACTTTGAGTCCTGGAACAAGTCAGGGCAAGGCACACGTTGAACTGCTCTCCTGCCTTTCCCCCTGCTGGTAGACAGACCATCAGCCAGAACCAGAATGCCCAGATTCCAGCGCCAACTCTCTCCGCACACAGCCACCTACCTCATCATCGAGCCTCGGGCTTTCAGACTCTGTAAAATGGGCCTGATGATACCTGCCCTGCTGCCTCCTAGGGCTGTTGTCCCAACCATGTGACCTTGGGCTCTTTACAGTCCACCTCTCTTGGCCTCAGCTTCCACATTTGTAAAGTGGGAACAAAAACAGTATCCATTTCACAAGGTTCTTATCTGCGCTACCTGGGCAATGCAAACCAAGAGCTCAACCACCAAGATGCACGCACAAAGCACTTAAGTGTTAACGATCCTTGTATTTATGGATATGTTGCTTGTAGATGTGCTTGGGAGGGAACAAATCTAAGAGACGACAACTTTCACACTCGTGTCATTGAAACACAAAATCCATGCATGCACGCCGTCCACCCTGTGATTATAAGTCATGGCCCTTTGCCTTAGAGGTGACAAGAATGGAGGTGAGAAGCCAGCCTTTTGACTTCAAATGTGAGTCTCTCCAGGCAAGAGGCGAAGGGATACTTCCATCAATAATTATTGAGCACCGCTGACAGAGGGAAGGACGTGGCCTTTGATAAAAGAAGGGGCCCAACCCTGCTGCTTCCAGAGCAGACTCTCAGAAGGAAGGGAGTCACATGGTAGCTGGGTGTCTGACAGGAAGGCCTGCGGACTATGCTCCATGTCACCCCATCGAAGGCCACAGAGAACGACTCACAGATCCCAGAACACATCCAGTAATTTCTTTTCCCTCTGTCAAGCCATTCTCACTTCTGGAACTTTCTTCGCTTTCTCAGTTGCCTCAGCCATGATCCTCTTCACCTACATTTCACTGGCGCTGTGGCTCACGCATCCCCGCCTGATGGAGGCAATGTCCAGCATCCCCTGATCCCATTATCCTGTGTGGGTTTCCTCAAAACACCAGCCCTGTCCCCTTGAGCCTGAAGCCCTTGGGTCCCCCTGTCCTCCTCACTATGACACCAGGGCCTGGCCCCTGCCAAATGCTCAGAAAACACTTGACTGAGTCCACTCAGGGGAAACCTGGAACCCAGGCGCCCAGGGCTCCTCCCACCTTAGGTCCGTGGTCCTGGAGTCATTCTCAGATCCGCCTCTCTGATTCTACACCAAGTGGCTGGGTCTGGTACTACAGCTTGCACTGCTGTGACGGGAAAGGACAGAGCCCAGGGGCTGGAAACCCCAGGTTCTAGAATCACAGACCTTGGTATCAGCCTCAAGCTGTCACTTCCCACCATGTGACCCTCGATGAGCCATGGCCTTCTGACAAAACCATCCTTTCATGGACACCAAAGGACAGCACGGCTGCGGGCACTCGTTTGTGGCACACGGTAGGTGTCCCACAAATGATGTTCTCTGTCCTCTGTCCCCACGACCTGTGCGACCTGGGCCAACTCCCCTTTCCCGCTACCCCCTTCTCATCCCGCAAATGAACGTTAGAAAGCATCCTCAGCTCACGGGGTGTTCCCAGGATGAGAGAAGGTAGTCCTGGGAAAGCAGGGCATTGGGGCCACGCCCGAGCTCTCAGCACACCGCAGCGGGCCATGACGTCCATGCTGTGGCCTTTCCTCCTAAACCCGCGGCCTCCTGAAGGGCACGGACCTGCACTCCCGCCTCCGTGCCCAACACTCGATGACTGGCATGTGACCTCTGAGGTCACCCCAGGCCCACCAGCAGCCAGCTCAATTCCCGACGGGAGTGTGTGTGGACAGGACGCAGAGAAGGCATGTGGTTTGCGGTGGGTTGCACAGCTCTGCAAAGGCAGGAGGAGAAACGTGCTGCAAGTGCAGAGCGGGGGTGTCACAGATGGTGAAAGACCCCACCTGCTCACACACCTACTGGTAGGAGGAAGCTTGCTGTTAAAAATGAGTCAACTTTCTCTTCGACAACAAGACAACCAAGGCTGTGACAGCGACGGACAGAGACCAGACCTGGCGTGCGCGAGGGAGGAGGCACCTCGGCCCGACTCCCGTGGAACTTAACCCTTTGCGTGCGGAGTCAACGTGTACGTGCGCGGGGCCGGCGTGTGTGTGCATGGGGTTGGCGTGTGTGAGGGGGTGTGCGTGCGTGCGGGAGTCTGCGTGCGTGCGGGGGGTGTGCGTGCCGCGGGGGTGTGCGTGCGTGCTGCGGGGGTGTGCGTGCGTGCTGCGGGGGTGTGCGTGCGTGCTGCCGGCGGGTGCGTGCGTGCTGCGGGGTTGTGCGTGCGAGCCGCGGGGGGGGGGGTGTGCGTGCTGCGGGGCTGTGCGTGCGTGCTGCCGGCGGGTGCGTGCGTGCTGCGGGGGGTGTGCGTGCGTGCTGCGGGGTTGTGCGTGCGAGCCGCGGGGGGGGGGGTGTGCGTGCTGCGGGGCTGTGCGTGCTGCAGGGTGTGCGTGCGTGTATGTGCGTGCGTGCTGCGGGGGGTGTGCGTGCGAGCTGCTGCGGTGTGAGTGCTGCGGGGGTGTGCGTGCCGCGGGGCTGTGCGTGCGAGCTGCGGGGGGTGTGTGTGCGTGCTGCGGGGTGTGCGTGCGGGGGTGTGCTGCGTGCTGCGGGGTGTGCGTGCGTGCGTGGGTATGCGTGCTGCGGGGTGTGCGTGCGAGCTGCTGCGGTGTGAGTGCTGCGGGGGTGTGCGTGCGTGCTGCCGGCGGGTGCGTGCGCGCTGCGGGGTGTGCGTGCGCGCTGCGGCGGGTGCGTGCGCGCTGCTGGCGGGTGCTGCGTGGGGTTGGCGTGCGTGCGCGCGGGGCCAGCCGGGGGAGCACCCGCGTTGGGGGATCCCGATTGCACCCCCGCACAGGGGCCGCCACACCCGTCAGGTACGTTAGCCGGGGCCCAGGTCAGTGTGGCAAATGCGAGTGGGCGGGCAGGCGGCCCAGCCCCCGCCCTGACTGCGGAGTTTCTTCCGCAATATCGTCCTTCCGCCAAGTGTAAGGCGATGTTATGAGGCACCATGGACAGCACCGCCCGGCCTCGGCCTCGGGCCTCAGGCCTCGGGCTCCCAGCACAGCGTGGCCGCGGGACCCGCACACCAGCGCCCGCACTGCCGGTCCCTATGACCGGGGCCGACGGCCACATCCTCCCCCCGCTCCACTGTCGGCTCCTCCCGGACGTGAGCTTTGCTCCCACTCAGTCCAGCAGGTCTGCGGGCCCCCGACGGCCCCCGACGGCCCCCGACGGCCCCCGACGGCCGGTGCTGTGCTCCGCGACAGAGCGACGGGTCGGGTCGGGGCAAGGACAAGATCGAATCGGGCATCTGCTGCGCGCTTCTCTAAGCCTTACAGCAACAGCTCAAAATGGACAATTTAGAGATCAGTCTGTGAGAATGCTGTCCACAGGCCCTGATGACGGGCCCCTTAAACCAGTTCCACCGATCGTATTTGCCATTGTCTTTCGTTCGGAATATACAACGTTCTGACAACCCGAGGAGGCTCGTGCACTGAGCTCTGCTATCTAACAAGGTAACGCCAGGAGGGTCTCTATCCCTAGAATTTATTCCCTCAGAATAACCAAGTTGACAAGTCTGTTGTGTTTACATTTAGAAACTAGTACCTTTACTCAGGTGTGTGGAATATGGAACCAGACTCGTGGGTTCCAAGCTGCGCTCTGCCGCATCCTGGCTCTGGGGCCATGGTTACTGGCCTCCCTCCACCCCCGCCTCAATTTCTTCATCCGTGTGGGAATAATAGTAATGCTGCTCGGGGCTGTTGTGGGGATTAAGGAGCTTTCCAAGAGCACTTAAAAGAGCAGGTGGTACACTTGTGAGTACTTCTTAAGGAAATACTTAATAAATGTAGCTCCATACATCACACAGCACTGCCTTAAAGAGCTAATGACCTGCTTTCATTGTAAAGATCTCCAAGGGTAGGTTTCAATTTTTATTTTAGAAGGGGAAAGGCAGTAAAGGCAGTACAGAACACTGGTTAAGAACGCAAATGATCAAACCCCATTGCCTGAGATGCGCAGCTCTGCCTCTGACTTCCTGTGTAACCTTGGGCAAGTCACTTAATCTCTCGGAGATTTAGTTGGTTCGTCTAATGAAATGGAGCTCAAACTGCCTTCAGCCTTAAGTGAGTTAATAATGTGAAACACATAGAAAGTAATAGCAAAGTATGACAGTTTGCTGCTGTCATTGTAGCTCTAGGGGAGGTCCTGGCAACAATTGTCACCACTGTCATATTTGTAAAATGTCAAGATGACATCTGAAGTTCTGGAAAACAACTAGGTAACCAGCCACAGGCCACTCTCACCCAACCCAGCTCTGTTCACAGTTCCTGGCTTGTAGCTCATCAGTGAAGGTGAAGCAAGCAGGATTCAATTTAAATCGGCCAGGTTTGCTGTCCCAGTCCCCCCTGTCCCCATCCTGTGGCAAGGCTGAGAGCTAAGGAGACAGAAAAGAAGGGCTGATGCACAGACAGAAGCCCACTGGTACGGTATGTCTGGCTGTTCCATGGTGACAGTTAGCAGAGCAGCAGTGAGCTGCGGTGACAGAGAGCCTGGTGCTCCCACCCACCACCACCATCACCCCCACCACCCCCAGTCCAAGCACAGAAGCATCCACAAGGCGGGAAGGCAAGGAGCCCCCAGCCTCAAAGAGCAGCCTGGGCATCCAGCCCCCAACCCTCTGAATCCTGGTGTGCAAAGGCAACAGACAGAATGATCCTTCCCTGTGGTGACCTGCCCTGGGAGGCCTTGAAACCTTGTACCCAGCTCGTGGGAAGCCCCACTGCAGACTGGAAACTCGCTCACTGCCTCCAGGAGGGAGGCAGAAGGGTCACGGGAGAGCTCGTGCCCGAGGAGAGCTTGGGAACGTCTCACTGCGGACAGAACGACACAACATAAGACAGTATTTGGGGGGCACCTGGGTGGCTCACTGGTTGAACATCTGTCTTTGGCTCAGGTCCTGATCCCAGGGTCCTGGGAGCGAGTCCTGCATCGGGTTCCCTGAAGGAGCCTGCTTCTCTCTCTCCCTGGGTCTCTGCCACTCTGTCTCTCATCAATAAATAAACTCTTTTAAAAAAAAAAAAAATTTTTTTTTTTCAGCAGGAGTTGAACTAGAATAGAGGTGCTACAGGTACTCCACAGAGGAAGAGTTTCCTACAGGAGGGAGCTGGGTCATGAAAAATTTAAGAAAATGGCAAAGGAGGCAGGGAAGGGGTTGTGGTGACAGCAGGCCCTGCACACCCAGGGAGCACCCTTCTAACCAAAGGGAAGCCAATCACTGAAAATAAACCTTTCTCTGCCTTCTAAGAAAGGACTGCATTTTTCTGCCAGATCTGATTCAGTCTCACGGGTATTCTGTGATTGTACTTCCCTGTCTACCTCAAAATGCCCCAGCTTGTTGGTCACCCTCAATCTTGGGTACATTTTGCCTAGCCCACGTGATGTGGCCAGTCTGACGCATGTGACTCAATTTCCCAAAGGCTCCCACAGCTTTAACGTGGCTGGCTTAAGTGGCTACAATATCTTTTTTTTTTTTTTTTTTTTAAGATTTATTTATTTATTTATTCAGAGAGAGAAGGAGACAGAGAGGCAGAGACACAGGCAGAGGGAGAAGCAGGCTCCATGCAAGGAGCCCGATGTGGGACTTGATCTCGGGTCTCCAGGATCACACCCCCGGCTGCAGGCGGCGCTAAACCCCTGTGCCACCGGGGCTGCCCTACAATATCTTTATTTAAAGACATCAGCAAATTTTGTCTCTGGAAAATTGGTCCTGCTGGAGAACCTCAGATTTAAAGGTATAGGAAGAAAAGTTCACAGACATATAGGAATGTGCATGTATGTGTATGTGAGAGCATACATGTGTGTTTACACGTGTACATGTGTGTATGTTTTAGCTCACCTAACGAGAAGAGCTGCCTTGAGCTGGATACTTAGGACTCTGCAAAGGTATAGGGTTTCTCAGGCTTGGGTAGGGTGAGGCAGATTCTAAGGCTCCATTCCAGTTCAGCACAGAGAAAGGTGCTGGGGCCCACTGGTGACGTGTGAGGGGTCACACTAGGAGAGATGGGAGGTGTGTCTGTTGGTATCTGGGTTAGCCCAAAGGACGCCCCCCCCGCCCCGAAAGTTCTCCTGAATAATCCTGAATAATCATCTGAACTCAAATGGGGTGGGGTTTTAAAAAATCTCTAAAGGCCTATTAGTTCAAACATTCTGAGCCCCAAATTATATAAAAGCCACTCTCATGCATTCAAAGCTGTACCTTTGTAAGCACTAGTGGCACAGTGGTGTGCATAGCTGCCTCCCCAAGCAGTCCTTCCACTGCAATCAGAGGAAAAAATATGCTGTTTGTGTTGAGAAGAACCCCGCTGAACCCAGTCCTACACACTCCCTGGCAAGCCTGTGCCACAAGCCCCAGGTCATGAGGGCTCTCCTCGGTGGGACCTGGGGTTTGGGGATGGAGAAATAGTTCCCCAGAAACTTGGCCAGCCTGTGGAGTCACTATAACTTCTGTGAGACTCTAAAAGCAATTCCATTATATGCAGCTTTCACTTTACAGACTGACTGCCCTCAATGCAACTTTAAAAGGAAAAGAGAAAAGGGAATTTCACACAAGTGAAATCATGACTTCTCTGGAGTTGAAGACAGTGCTTCAGAGAGGGAACTGAGAAAGGAGTGATTTATGAGAACTGTGAAACCTCAAGACCTGTCTGTGAGAACATTCTAGATTCCTGTTACAGCAGTGACTTTCAGGCTCAGAGTCAGGACATCAACATCACACAACCATGAATGGTTTCCAAGCCCTGTACTTTCTTTTCTTTTTCTTTTTTTTTAGATTTATTTGAGAGACAGAGAAGAGAGAGAGGCAAGAGAAGAGGGAAAGAGAATCTCAAGCAGACTCCCTGCTGAGGGTAGAGCCTGACATGGGGCTTGATCCCACAACCCTGACTGAGATCACGACCTGAGCTGAAACAGAGTCAGATGCTTAACCAGTTGAGCCACCCAGGTATCCCTGAGTTTGATTCTTTCCGTGCTGCAGCAATGCTGACCAGGCATACTGTGGTAGGTGGGGTGGGCCTGGGTTGGAGAATCTGGAATGTGGACAGGCCCTAGACAGTAAAGTCAAAAGAAGGTACACAAAGAAAAAGGAATGTAGTCCCCACGCTGTCCATCCCACTTCTCCAAGAAACTCAGTCCACGTGGGTGTTTCTATCCCAACTTCTCGGCAACCACTCCCCACCTCGAGTTCACACAGCTGGGGGACAGGCTACCACTGCTCAAGAAGAGAATGGTATGCTGTGCTCCTTCGTCTCTCAGAGATGACCTGGGCAGCTGCCCAATCTCAAGGGACTGCCAGGAAGAACAACAAATCAGCAACTACAGAGTGTCCTGGGCCCGAATTAGCCATTCCTCAGGGCCCTGGCATCCTCACACATTCACTCCACCTCCCCAACCCAGTCCCTGCTGCCTGCAGATCCCTCCGATGCTGGTGGCAGCGAGTCTCCTGTTCTGAGCCACAAGCAACACACAGTAGGCAATTTACTCCTAAAAAAACTGGGGGCTGTAGAGGGCAGTCTGCAGAGTCTGTTCCAGGATGGAAGCTCAGAGGCATCCACGGCTGGTTCTGACTACTGCCATTGCTGGCCGCCAGGAAGCCTCAAGTCCCCACCAGCAGAGGTCCTCCCTCCCCAGGGTGAAAGGCAAACATCTTATTGGGGGAAAAAACAATCCACTGGCAAAGGATAAAGGATTTCCATCCTGCACAATCCCATCCTTAGGCTGACTTGGGGAGAAAATGTGTAAGACTTGATGGGGCTTAACCTAGAGAGGGAACTAGGCTCCAAAAGCCTTGAGCAGTCAAGGCTGACAGGAACAACATCATAAAAATAGCAGTTAAACGTTTTGCACCCCTGCTGTCCACTGGGCACTGGTTCAGACTTTAGAACTCCTATCTCACTGAATCCTCTCAACAACACTAAGAATAAGAAGTAAATACTATTATCTCTACTTTATAGGTAAGAAACTGAGGCAGTGGAAGATTCAGTGACTTGCCCAAGGCAACACACGGTTCATTCATTCCTTCAACATATATTTATTTCCCGTGTGTCTCCAGCCACTGTACCAGATCAGGAGCATAGAGTGGCTACGCAGTGGGAAGCCACATGTGACCCCTCAGATGGGCCAATCTGCAAAGGGAAACATTGCGTCAGCTGAACCATGAGAACACATGGAGGAGGCCCCCCCAGGGGAGACAGGCCTGTGTTAGAGTGTCCTGCTCCTTAGAGCTGCAGGAAGGAGGGGAGGCTGGAGGGAGATCTGGTCCTGCTGGATAGCATTTCTGGGACGTGGGACACCTCCCTCCTGTCTGAGTCAGCCTCATCTTCAATGCCACCTCAGTGCCTCCATGTAGCAGGGTCTCATGACTGGGGAACTTCCTCTGCCCACACCTCAGTAGTGGCCCCCTGAATCCCTCATGCAGCAGGTAACTGGGCGCCAATGAGAGAGCAGTCCACAAGATATGTCTGCCAGCCCCTGCACATCCCAAAGTCTGGCAGAGCCTACACTGTCCTTCCTGACTCACAACCCAATGCAGCCACCAGAATCCCCTTCCTATGTGCTAAAACCCACCAAGAACAAACATTGAAAGCTCTTCCACCAAATCCAGAACCAGAACACCATTTTCAATGGGCCACACAGAGCCCAAGACAGGGGACCGGGAGGGGGAGGGGCTATTCTCCAACTAATCATGGAGAAAGTCAAGTCTGGATGGCTAGAACAAGCTGGAATTACACCTGTGGAAAAAGAAAGTACTACTATTGAATGTAACCTGCGTAAAGTCACAGAGGTAATCAAGGTAAACCAAAAGAGGTTTTTAAGCTTGTGATGTGACTCAGAGACTACAAATGCAGGAAAAAGATAAAAACCTCTGGGCTTTTTCATGAGCACAGAATCCCACGAGGGAGCGTGAAAAGGATTATGATGGAAGAGAGAGTAACACGTTGAGTGTCTAGTCTTTAGACGTGGCCTCAATCAATGCTATCAACCCATTTAAACTACACAGCCATTCTCTACAAGGCGAGTTCTATTCCTAAAATGGCCACTTTACAGGGGGGAAACTGAGGCACCAAAATGTTAGGTAAAGACACCGTAGAGAGCTAGAAATACCTCTCGAGCCCATGCCACAGTTCAAGGTTCCAGGAAGCAGACAAATGCTCAGCCACCATGAATCATCACTTCTCTTGCCTAACGGAAGTGTGAGAATTCACAAAGCAATGTCCCTCCTCATGCTCAAGCAGGATGTCCAAAGATGGAGCCCTGATGCGACTTAGCTATGTGACCGTGGGTCAGCCAAGTAACCCCTCCGGTCTTCTAGCATCTTCCTCTGTGAGATAAAGGTTGGATAAATAATGCCCAAAGTCCCCTTGAGCTCTAAAAAGCTACAGCCAGACTGGGTACAGTCACCTTTCACTGGGCAATTAATTTGAAATCATTGAGAAATATGCAAACGTATCTGAATTCAACACCCTCAACCCAACCAACTTGCCAAATAATAGGAAAACAGTTGCTTCAGCCAGAGGAGACTTTTAAAGTTCTTCTCTGGTCCAGAGGGCCAGAGACAGGCAGACCCAGACAGGCCACGAAAAGGCTCTGGCCCCTGCGTGGGCCCTGCACTACCTCTTGTCAGAGTGACTGAGGAGCAGGGGCATGGCCTCATTTTCCTGTTTTTATAGCACTGCAGGTAACCCTGAGGGATTCAAAGCCTGAATCCTATGCTGATTTGTCCACCTGAAGCCAGTTCTCCTGGTCCTGCCCAGTCTACCTCTCCAGACCAGTAGCCCTCTCAGGCCACCCAAGGGGCCACCCCAGAAAGCCCCCATTGATTTGCCAATGGATTCCATTCTGTGTAGATGACAACACAGAGGACTGCAAGGAATACCCCCAGGGCCATTCTTCACATCAACAGACTTCCTTGAAATGAGGCCTGGAGCAGGGAGAGGACAGAAGAAGCACTAAAGACAGAGCGGAGTATAGCGCTATCAGGTGCTGACAGTACAAGGGCTAGAGTCCCAGAGACGCAAGTTCAAATCCTTCCTCAGCCTCAGCCTCCCTAACTCAAAAATGGGCCTTAAAATGGGACATACTTCATAAAACTGCAATAAGGATTAACTGGAAGTTGTGTGGTGATGCACAGTGGTTGGCACCAAGCAGGCATTTAATAACAAGAAAACAGGAAATCTGGGGCATTGTTTCTATCAGATTGCAGCAGAGTGAAATCATTTCCAATTCAAGCTGCTAGTGACCTGTGAATCATTGCCATTTCAAGGTTCAGAAATCTTTCATTGTGCTGTGGCAGACACCTGACTTGCCCCCCGCCAAATCTGATCTTTCTAACATAGGATGAGATATGGAGTAGGGCACTTGGGCATTTGCAGTAAAGACTAGAGTTCTCACCTTTCCTTGCAGAGGGGAGGTCACATGACCCAGCTCCAGCCAATGGCATGTGAGCAGAAGCACCACCTCAACTTCCAGGACATACCAGCCCTTGGAGGGGTATAGATGTAGTGGAGAGCCATCTTGGACCACACAGATAAGGTTAACATTCTAGGGGCTGCAGAGCAACAACATGGAAGGAATCTAGGCCTCTGACACCATGGAGCTACCTCAGCGGCCCAGAGCAGGATATTTGTGAGAGAAGAAACTTCCATCCTTTGTAAGCCACTGTTATCTTGGGAACCAGTAGCAGCAATCAAAACTGGGACCTAATACACTCATGTTTTCCCATCCAGTTTTCCCATCCAAAGCTCATAAGTACCAGGTGAGGTTGGTAAAATTATCTCACTCAGCTCATAGATGAGGGAAAGGACCACAGAGAAGCTAAGTGATCTGTTTAAAGACATAGCCCCAAAGTGTCTCAGCTCCAATTCTAGGTTACAGATCACTTCTATTCCAGGCTGTGTCCCCAAGGAACACTGCTGACTGCAGCAGAATTCAATTCACAAAAAATTCAGAGTGCCTCCTGGGACCTCGGCATCCTGCCAAGTCCAAGAGACACAAGATATATAAACTGTGGCCCCTACTTCAGGGAACTAACAATCTAATAGAAGATTAATAATATAGGGTTAACACCTTCCTTTTGAATAGTGGTGATAGTTTATGAAAGGTTTCCTTGTTCATTATGGAGTAGCAGAACAAGGACACCAGCTGCAGAAACTAAGCTTGGAGAGGTTAAATGACTAATCCAAGATCACTCCATAACTGGGAGAATTGGAACTAAAACCCTTACCTTCTTCTAAATTCAAGTCCAGTGTCTTCTCTGCTACCTAACTATAAAGCACCATAAATTACTGGTGTTGCCTGCTAAGCCATCCCAACCCACCCCTATTTCAAGATGCATTCTTGGTACCAATCCTTGTTTCTTGTTTAAGTTTTAATTCACCCCACACAAGGCAGAGTTCATAGAAGGCACCATAAGCCCCACCAATAGCTCAACAAGTGCTCTGCCATGTTGAATCCCTGGATTAACTCTAACAGCTATGCCTTTCTATGTATTAACAGCGGATAAATTGCAAACAGAATTAAGTAGAACATTAATACAACTGCCCTCTTTTTTTCCAATAGTAGTTCAGTTTTCTACAGGCCTTTGTTGTGCATCCAGATCATTGCTAACCTGGACTATAAACTAATTAATTAAACACCCAACCTTGACCATTAAGACTCTGTTTGATCTACCCCTTGCCTACCTCTCTCCCATTCTACCCTAGCCTACCATTCCTCTGACATGCCAAGCTTATTCCCACCTCTGGGCCATTATCCTTGGTGGACCTCAGGACTTCACATGGCTTACGCCTTCACATCCCATTCACATCAGCTAAAAAGTCTCTTCTTCAGAAAGCCTAACATAACCATCCCTTCCAAAAGAGCTTTCCCAATCTTTATTCCCTAACCCTGGTTTAACGGCATTCTTCACTACCCAAAATTATGTTCTCTACCATGGTGTGTTTTCTGATTGACAATCTGTCCCGTCAGAATGGAAGCCCCATGACAGCAGGGACTTTGTTTAGTTCATTGCTCTACCTCTAGCATCTGGAACAGAGCCTGGCACAGAGTAAGTACTCAGTAAGTATCTGAAAAATAAGTGGATAAATTCATTTGTTCAATATTTACCATGCGCCAAGTACTGTGCAAAGCTCTGAAAACACATATTTAAAAACAAACAAATAAGCCAATGATCCTAGCCGTGAGTTCCCAGCTGAGAGAGGGAGCTGCCTACAGAGGCGTCCAAGGCCAAGAATGCCAGAAGAGAGTACCGCAGTGTTCTGGAAGCACATGGGAGGGAGCACCGCCCCACCCCCACCCCAGTACTTGACCCTGAGGAACCACAAGCCCTCCCTTGCTGGAGACAAGGGTTCCACATGGACACCAGCTGGAGAATCTAATCCCATCCTTTCTTTATGCTGGCTATCTGACTCTTCTGTTTAGGAAGCAGTTGCGCACACAGAAGATTAAAGCCATTAAAAATTTTTTTTCCCATTTTTAAAAATTGAGATATAAGTGACATATTACATTAGTTTCAGTTGTACAACATAACAACTCAATATTTGTAGATATAGAGAAATGAGACCACAATAAGCCTGCTTCCACGGCTTCAGATGGAAGTGCACATCTTTCACCACATGTAGCTCCAAGTGTTTTTCTTGTGATGAGACCTTTCAGGACCTACTCTTTGTAACTTCCAAATCAGCAATATAGTAATACACTAAGTCTAGTCACCATGCTGTGAACGACATCTCCAAGACTGACTTTTTTTAACTGCCAAGTGTGCACCTTTAACCACTTTCCTGCCTTGCACCCAATCCCAATCCCATCCCAGGAACTATTCAGAACAATTTTGGGAAAGTCTCTACTAGACAAGTGCCTGGAGCCTGAGGACTGGGAATGAAGAGTTTCTGTGTAAGGAAGGGGTGGTGGCACAATGGGATTAATTTTACATACTCTGGGATGGGAATGGGGGCAGAGAGGAGACAGGCATAATAGCCCCCAATCTGCAGGTAGAGGGATAGGGCGCTTTGTTTCCAGAAGCCTCATTCAGATGCAAAGGCCTCGAGAGCCCTGGTGGCCCCACTTTGGCAGGCCCACCAGCTGTGATATGTCAGTTCTTTCCTTTATTTACTGAGGCTGCTAGACAGACAAAAAGGCGGAGGGAGATGCTTTGTGAAAGCTGAGACTGAAATATTGATGAAGGACAGTAATTGCACATCCCCATGACAGGAGGATAGGAGCTGCGGCTGCGGCTGCCGGAGAAGGTTCTCTCTGCCCATCAGAGCTGCTCTTTCCACGGCTTCAGATGGAAGTGCACCTGCAGCCAACCCTGGGCCTGGGCCTGCGGTCCCAGCCCTGAAGCGCCCTCCCCACTCTTTGTGCCCCCCCCCATCCCCACAGGGATGCCACCTCCCCGTGGAGCATTCTCCCATGGCCATTGCCTGCGCTGGCTTAGAATCACAGAAAAGCTGCAATGAGAAGCCAGAAGGAAGTTTCGAGATGAAGCAGTCAGTCCCACGTTCTCTGGGAGGCAAACCTAATGTCCACGAGGTGGAGTGACCTGGTTTCCATGCCCCTCCCCTGGCTTTCCTCCTTCCCATCCTGTGTTTACCCTCCTTCTAGGTTAAAGGCCACCCTGCCTCCCTGCTGGCTGCTTCCCTTCACTCAGCAAACATTCCCCTTGTCTCCTGCCCTCCCTTCATGGTCAAGCTCTGCCCACTTGACAAACCTCCATTCCTCTCCAGTCTCCCTGCCTCTCACCCCTCCACCAGCACCTGGGCTCAGCCCCGCTCACTGCCAGGCTGTTATGCAAGACCCATCATGGTGCCCAGGGGACCTCTTGTCCCTACATATCCTGCTCCCGTGCCAGCCTGACCACCACCTCAGATCCACCCCCCACACCTAGTCCGAGACTGAGTCCGAAGTCTTCAGGAGGGCCATAAGCCCTCCCTGAGCTGGCTATTCCAGCCTTAGGGGTCCTTGCTGTGCATGTACCCCACCCTTCTCTCTGACCAGTCCTGCCTTACAGCTGTCTCCCCTACCGTGGGTGAGCCTCTGTTCCCTGAAAAAGATGGGTGCAAGTCCCAACTGCTGGGTACCCATGAATGTGACCTTATTTGGAAAGGTCTTTATACATATAATGAAGTCTAGATGAGGTCACACAGGGGCAGGGCAGGCTAATCCCCTGACTGGCACCCTTATAAGAAGGGATTCTGGACATAAGACACGCAGAGAAGACAGAACACGGGGAGAATGTCAAGTCAAGACAGAGGCAGAGACCTGCAGGAATGCATCTACAAGCCAAGAACACCAAAGACTGCCAGCAATCGGCAGAAACTGGGAAAGAGGCAGGGGAAAGATTCTCTCCTCTGGAGCCTCCAGAAGGAATCGACCCTTGACTTCAGACTTCTAGCCTCCAGAACTGTGACAGAATAAAGTTCTGTTGTCTCAGGCCATCTAGTTTATGGAAATCTGTTCTGGCAGCCCTAGGAAAACAGGGGCTTTGGAAGTGAACCCTGGCTTCTGATGTTAGCTCCAGCCCTTCCCAGCTGAGCCACCTGGAACAGGTCCCCCGAGGTCTGTGAGCCTTGGTTTCCCCTCTGTACAATGGGGTACCATGTTCTCTTGGGTATTTTTGATAATATACTTAACTAATTTGCATAGAAGATAAATAAGCATCACTGCTGTTATGAGGACTCCTTTTTCTGGGAGGTCTTCTTGTCCTTCCAAAGCTCATCCCAGGGATATCCTCCACACACTGCACCTCTCAGATCCCAGTGAATGGAGCCCCCCCGCCAAGTATTCCAGGATCAGCTGTTGGGGTGCTTCCCCCTCCTGGGCTCAGTAATCCCTTCTCCCTGGGGCAGGGCTCCCTTCCTGCCCAGCAGGCTTGAGAGGGCTCCGTACCCCCTGCCCAGAGAGCAGCAGGGGGGCTGAGCCTCCCTGGAGACTTCTTCTTGAGCCAGCCAGCACCCAACCTGTTGCTTTTAAAGACAGGCCCCTTGCCAGCTCCATCTGCCTCAGGGACAAGCTGTTTAATGAAGCGAGAGTTGGCTCCAGGGAAGACAATGAATTTTAATGCTTCAGGACAGCAGGCATGGTCCTGAGGGGCTTAGACATTGTGGAGCCCAACCCCCTCCCTCCTCCACACCTGAGCTCCAGGGGGCTGGGTGACTTGCCCAAGGTCACACAACTGGTTAGTGGCAGTCAGTTCCAAAACTAGAACCAGCTGTCACTCCAAGTCCTATGAAGAACAGCATCGCTGGTAAAAGTCAAAAATATGCAGAGAGGAAGACAGGAAGTGAGAGGGAAAGAGGACAAGGGAGAGGGGTGTACCACCAGTCTAGAAAGTGAGCAAAAGATTTCTTTCTGGGTCATTCCAGATTAGTGGAATTTAACCCGTAAGTCTAAAAAGTGAAGACCCTATTACAAAAATATATTTCCCTCTCCTCTTCAAGTCCTCCTTACCCTACTAATCTTCACTCCCCATTCTTCCAAAGATACTCCTTTCCCTGGGGTTCCATAAAAGGGAGGGCCAATGACCTGATGTAGTGATAGCAAAGGAACAGCTTCCCTGCCCTCTGGAGAACAGACCTTGATTACGTATGAACTGCCTCCCTAACGTGGCTGGGATCAGAGTTTCCTACCCCAAATGCTTAGCATTAACGGAGAACCTGAGACAGCCCATGACCCTGAACACTATATGCCTAAACCCAGAGCTGAATGAACAAACATATCAGTGATTGAGAGGACAAGTGAATGAAATCAACAGTTCTGATCACAAGCTTAGAAAATGGGTTTCCTAAGAATTCAGTAACTCACCTCCCCCAGCAACCCCAGTGCAGCCTCAACTCAAGCTCCTCCTTCTCCTAACTCTGCATGGGAAAAACAATACCAAACAATGTAACTGACTGCTCAGGGTCAAAGGTTCCGGTCCTGGCTCCAGCCCACAAGAACCCTAATGGAGCCACGTGGGACGAGCACATGAAGACCCTCCAAAGGCAGCTAGTGTAGGCACTTCCAACTGGTTTTTAAGTCATGGGAACCTCCATTAAAAGAAAACCTTGGGCAGAAAAGCCGTCTCAGACTGAGATAGAAACAGCTGTTCAGGTGGGAAGGGAGGAGATGCTTCCTTCACCCATCCTCCATCCTCACCAGGAGCTCCTGAGATTTCTCTGTGGAACCTTAGGCTCCCTGATACCCAGGTGACAAGTCCCGATCTGGCAGCAGAGGAAAGGGAAGGTGAGAGCAAGGGACATACTCTCAGTCATCATGAGAAACATCCCTGCTCCTGGCCCATTCTCACCTCCAACCACTGCACCAAATTCCAGTGAGCCACACCCACCAAAAAGGGCAGTTGCTCAATAGCATCCTTGTGCCTCTGTGCCCTTGCATATGCTGTTCACTCTCCTCAGCTTGTCCCTCCTCTTCCACCCATGGTCCCTCTTGCTGCCAATGGTGGACAGACTCTAATGTTCCCCAGCCTTGTGTAATCGTCCTTACCTCCCGAGTTTGGGTTAGCTTAGCAACTTGCTTCTACCTAATGGAGTATAGTAAAGGTGAGGAGATGTCTCTGTGGTTGCATTACATGAGATTGCTACTTCCATTTTGCCATCTCTCTTTCTCGCTGGATGGCTTTGATGAGGCACATCCCCATGTTGTGAGTTGTCTAATGAAGACACACGTGGCAAAGAACTGAGGGCTGCCTCCAGCCAACAAGCAGAAGGAACTGAGGCCCTGGATCCAACAAACAGCCTGGAAGGAACCAAATTCCTCCCGGCAACCACAGGAGCTTGGAAGCAGATCCTTCCCCAGTCAAGCCTTCCGTTGAGACCCCAGCCCTGCTGACATCTTCACTGCAGCCTATGTGAGATCCTGAAGCAGAAGACCCACCTAAGCCATGCCCATACTCCCGGTCAACAAAAGCTATGAAATAATAAATGTGTACTGCTTTAAGCTGCTATATTTGTGACAATTTGTTACAAAGCATTGATAACTAATATACTACCCTAAGGAATTACTACTGTGTGCCTTGTAAACTCAGCTCAAAGGGCACTTCCTACATGAAGCCCTCCCTGAAAGGTTAGGCACTCCCTCCATAAACACCATGGCCACCATCATCTCTGTTTTCATCCATCTTGGTCATCACAACTAACATTTCTTAAGGACCTACTCTATGCCAGGTACTGTACTTGGTGCTTTACATCTACAGTCTTAGTGGAACCCTTGGGGATAGGAGTTCTGATCTTTCATGCAACAAACTTTACTGAGCATCTACTATGTGCCAGGGTTTCTGCTAGGCACACCCAAGAGTCAGAGAAGGAGACAGTAGGAACAAGACCCACAGCTGCTCATTGTTTGCTGTCCTGGAGCTCGTTTTCTAATGAAGGGAGACAGAAAAGAAACATGAAACACAGATAATCTCAGAGAATTTTAAGAGCCAAATGAGGGGCTTGGGGAGCTGCTCTAGGTCTGGGCCATCAAGGAAAAACAAAGTCTCTTTCAGGAGCTGACACTGCAGTGAAGCCCTGAAAAAGAAGACAGACAAACAAAGACCCAAGGGAAGCACAGGGCGGATGGGATAGGCAGGCCCTGGGGCAGGAACAAGCTCAAGCTCGGTGTTTGCATCTTGTCTCACCAACATAGTCTACAGTCTCAGGCCTGGTAAGGCAGGGTCTGGGCCCTGTACCAGCTGGAGCAGCTCAATCAGGAGCTTTCCAGAAATGCAGAACTTCAGCCCAGCTCCAGCCCCACTGAATTAGGGTCTGCCTTGTAATGAGATTGCCTGTTGATCCATATACATGTGCAAGTTTGTGAAACTGGTCTATTACACTTGAAAAAATACTTGTTGAATGAATGAATGAACAAATGAATGAATGCCCCTAAAGATCAAATTTCCAACTTCAACTGCACCCCTCCCGGCACCCAGACAGCCTCCCCGTCCCTGGCGGGAGGGAGGGTGTCAACTTCACACCCTGTAAAGCAGGCTGACAACTGTCAGCACAATGTGAAAGGGGACCGCCAGCCCACTTTGGGGTCAAAGCAGCCAGGAGCTGCCCCACATCAAGTCTTTTGCAGCCCCCATCTGCCTCCGCCTCCCTGCTCACCCCCAGCCTCACATGGAGTGCCCAATTCCATTACTGGTCCCCAAATGGCTATCAAACCCACACAGCTTAGCTAAAAATACCCTTCACACTTGTCAGGCCTCCCCACAGTTAAATCACTGCGAGAAATCCAACAGCTGTACTGAAGGAGACACGTAAATCCAGCTTTGGCCTCGACAGGGCCAGGCTCAGCCACGTGGGCACCACACAGCCAAGGGGGAAGGGGTGAGACCATGTCACTTCTTCCTGCAAGACCCCAAAGTGACCAAAATGGGGTGATTCCAGGAACATGAACAGGGCTTTCGAGGAGTAAAGCCGAACTACTTCTAACGACCTACAACCAACACCTGCTCACAAAGTCACGGGGACGGGAGACAGGTGACCTGCCTGCTCCCCCCCACCCCCAGGATCACGCTGTCAGCCTTTGGAGGGAAGCAGGGCTGGCACGGCCAGTCCCACCCCACCTCTCCTCTGGGGCTGAAGGTGACAGTAGCTCTGCGCAGCATGCAGCTGCGTGCTCATCTTTCCTGCTGAAAGTCTGTGGGGGAAATCACATTTGTAAAACTGGGACTGTTTTACTTTCTTAACAAAGCTCTCCCCAGTCTGGGAGGAAATGTTAGTGAATCTCAACCCACACTTCAAGGTAGTAGAGTAGGTCGCCTTTGAAATAAGGCCAAAGCCTGAACATGCTGAAAAATAAACTGTAATAGGTCTCACATGGGGGTCGTAGGCCTTATTTTCCTCTTTATCCAGACTATTAGGAGGATGAAGGAAATAAGAGAAAGAAAGCTTTAGCAAACTCCGGGCTGGGGGCATGGGGGAAGCAGGGAGTGATGCACAGTTAAGCTGTAGCCCGCCAGCCAGCCTATACCATGTCCAGGAGCTGCACCAGCCAGGCAAGAGCAATGATTGATTAAAGTGGCCCAAAGGCATTCTCTGCCTCGTTCACCCTTTGACTCACCCTATACTCACCCCACATCACCATCAATGGGATAAGTGGATCTGATGTCTCCCTTATGCCTTTCACTCCCCACTCTATTTTCAGGTGGGGTAGGGTCTTGTAGCATAATAGTGCTATGCATTATCATCCACACTGGCAAATGAGAGGTTTCTATTCCGTCTCTGACCCCTTACAGTAGCACCTGGCAAACAAAGGCCTCCAGGCCCAATCCTCCCCACTTCCTGCTTTTGTGTACAGTTTTATTGGAAGACAGCCTTGCTCATTCATTTGCTTTTCACCTGTGGATGTGTTTGCTCTACAAATGGCTGCACAGTTAGGAAATTATGACAGAAAGTGTATGCCCCCCCGCCCAAAGCCCTAAGATGTTTACTCCTTGGCCCTTTAAGAAAGAGTCTGCCAATCCTGCCTTAGAAGAACCAGATGATGCTCATAGTAGAGTAAAAGTACAAAGTATTTTCCACACTGCTTAAAGAAAGACCAAGGGCAGCCCAGGTGGCTCAGTGGTTTAGTGCCGCCTTCAGCCCAGGGTGTGATCCTGGAGACCCGGAATCGAGTCCCATGTCAGGCTCCCTGCGTGGAGCCTGCTTCTCCCTCTGCCTGTGTCTCTGCCTCTCTCTCTCTCTCTCTCTCTCATGAGTAAATAAAATCAAAAGAAAGAAAAGAAAGAAAAGAAAAGAAAAAACAAGACCAAAATATCCAGCTGCTGATTGCCTCTCCAGATCTTGATCTCTAACTTAGAGCACTTATGACTTTCTAACACCACTGGATGGACCAGGTGAGACGATGCCAGCTGATCCAGGAAAGTACACTACAAATACCAAAGAATGAGCACTGCCCCTCTGCTGTGGGTTGCAGGTTCTAAGACAAGCCCAAAGGAACTGTGACTTCCACCAATGTTCCCTTGGCTGTCAACTCAGAACAGGCGAAGGGTGCCTTCTAATTTGGTTTCCCAAAGAGTCCGAAGGGGTCAGGTAGGAATCAACTCTGACTCCCAGTTTGATAGTGATGCAGCCTGCTGACAAGTTATGGATCCTCCCATCTCAGCTCTTCCAGGCATTTCTTCTAGCTGAAATGAGTCCTCATTTCAAAGTACAGTCTGGGGCTTCCAGCTCTACATCACTTTCTCCACCAACTGGCCAGACAGCAGAGCTTAGGCTCCTCCATCACAGGGAGTCCTCGGAACAGAATCATTAATCTCCTCACATCTCTCTTCCTCCTCTGTCTTCTCTGTCTGGACTTCTGATGATGTGGAACCGATAAATCACTTATAATCTTTTTATTTTTTTTAAAGAAACTGACACCTGAATATAAACTCTGCAAAAATTCTAAAGATGATATAGAAATGGGCCCCAAAATAGTTTTTATCTTCTGTCCCCAATAATGGCCCCAATTTTGGCATCTTTCTGTATTATTTATTTTCCACCTGCCAGAGGAGTATGATAAGCCTGGACTTTGGCGTGAGCAATTTGCCCAGAGAGTATGTAAAGAAGGAAGCTGACCTTGTGAGGAAGGAATTTTGCAGTGGATATCCCAGTCAACTCATCCTCTCCACCTCGCTCACCACAGCCAATCCTTATCTCGAGCCCACACAGGACTTCACAGCCCAACTGAAGTGCAGTGAATCTGCACTTTGGGAGCACTTGTTCTCTCTTCTGAATGCTTTATCGCAATCATGTTTTGACTTCCTTTCTTCTCACCTCATTTATCACTGCGGTTGGTATCTCTTTGGTTGAGAAAACCAACCATTTTACTGCGAAGGACAGGGCGGTTTATGATGTCTGGAGTGAGGGACAGACATGAAGGAAGGTGGGGAAGAACTGTATAATTCTGATGATAATGGGGCTACTTAACTTTGCTGTAAAGGCAGTTTGGGTGTCTGAAAAATAACTCCTTCCACGTGGAAAGTCTTGCCCTTTTGGACACTCTTGGTTGCCCATCCAACAGTCATCTTTCATCACTGACAGATGCCTGCCAGCGTTCAGAGAGGCAGAGGGCCCAGGTCTAAAGAATGACACATGAATAGTCTACACCAGTTCCAGCACATTCACTGGGCCCCACCCCTTTGTTCCCTCCCTTGCTTCTCCTGCAGCTAGAAAAAGCCAGTGTGACCCAGTTCTACACCAGGAGGTGTGAAAAGACCACTAGGAATGACTTGGGGGCTGAACTTGGCACAGAGTAAGCCCTCAATAAATTTTATTACTGCTACTATTGTTATTACTACTATTAATTTTAACAGAACCTTTTCTTTCCTTTCCTCTCTCCTTATTTCCTTGCATCCCTCCAGTGGTGAGCCAAGGCTGGTTTGGACTTACTCATAAGAGTTGATTATATGCATCTCTTCCCAATAATGAGTTCAGTGACATCACAATGGTAATTTGAAATCAGCCATGAAGGGGATATTTACGCCATGGAAACTGGCAAATGCTATAGCTCAGGACTCTTTTGCCCCCCAAGAGCTAATAGTTAAATACTCACCAGCATGCCTCTCTTCCTCCTTCCTTTCTTTCCAACCATCCATCTCCCTATTACAACCAGTGAGTACCTACTGTATGCAGGACATTACGCTGGGTTCTCCTTGAGAACTCCAAGGTGAGTAAATCACTGCCCAACCTTCAATGATTTTATAGTCTAGCAATAAACTTGTATCTGTGAGGATACATTTGGCGGCAAGTAAAAGAAAACCCAACCAGCAATGGTTCACTTAAGAAAGTCTGGAGGGAGGCAGTAGTCTGGCCACCTGGCAGTGAGTCAAGGATCCCAAACATCCTTGTCAGCCACTCTTTGCATATTGACTTTTCTCCTCATGCCTATGGTCTCATGTGTACAAGAGAACTGCTGCAGTTCTAGGTATCAAGACTGCTTTCAAAAGCAAGAAGCAGGGACAAGGACTTTTTCTTTTTATCTAGGAAGAAAATCATTTAATCCTCCTAACAAATTCATGAGGTGGCTCCTATAGCAATTCTCGTTTTACAAATAGGGATACCGAGGCCAAAGAGATTAAATAATTTGCTCAAGGCCACACAGCCAGAATATAAATCCAAGCATTCTGACTCCAGAGAGCACGTGCACTATGTCAGATATACCATAATGAGAGATGCGAGCTCTGGAGAACAAAACCACACCATCCACTGCTTCATTACACTACTTCGTACTACCCTCCACCGTCACGTGCATCCACCTCATACCCAAGACTTTTTGTTGCTCAGAAATGAAAATCCTTTTTGTTCATTCTTCTATGACCCCTTCCCCCAATCATGGGCAAAGTATCAGGTGCTTGGATTTGTTAACTGACATGCACCCATCTCAGCCCTAAGACTATCCAACCTGAATGGAAAACCCTGCCACTCCTGGTGCCAGCAGGCCTGCATTTGGCACCTTCCTGTTCCAATTACCCACTTGAAAACCTGGAGACTCCAATCCTGTTGGGAATCAGACGATCTTCTTGGCCTATTGCCTGTTAACTGCACACCCCCCTTTCTGGCGCTGATTTCCTTTGTACTGTGCCCACTGCATGGGAAGATCTTATGATCTGGACCCTCCCAATTACTTTCCCATCACAGCAAGTTCCAACCCCAACTGGCATCCCCACCGCAAAATGCTGGTATCCCCACTAGAGGCACCAAGAAGAAAAACATTACTATTTGCTAGGGTGGCCAAAAGACTTGACTACTCTATTATTAATAATTTTTTAAATAGAAAATATAAGTTCTCTACTGGGTTCTCTGGTGTCTCTATGACATATGCCAGAATCAGAACCTGCTCTGCAAAAGAAAGTCATCTGGTTTGGAAATCTAAGTACCACTTAACTAAGTGCTGTGGAGGACACCGTTCCAAAAGTCACAGCCTGGGGCTGTATTTGTCATGGCAAGTTTAGGTCTGCTACCTGGACTTTCTGTTTTCCTTTGCTTTATTCTGTCCTAAAGAGAAAAGGAGATGGAAAGACCAAGTGGCTGCAGGAACCTGTAGGAGACTGACATGAAGGAACCCCTCTCCCATCCCACCCCACCCTGGAAAGAAAGATTACCGGAGGGCTGCACACACACCTTTGTGGGACTCCATTTCAATTGTGTTTTCAATCTGTTGGATCCAATCCCAGAGCTTTCTAAATGGTTTGCTCAGAGTACCTCTGATATACTAGCGAAGAACAATTTGGGAAGGAAAGCTAAACCTCTTACTGTCCCTGAAAAAAGGGAATTGTTGAGAAATACAATTGGTCATTTAGGATTCTATGACCTTGGGCAAAACACAGCACAGCTCCTCATGTCCAGTGCAATGGGGAACTGCATGCTGGGGCTCTGCAGCCAGAACAGCCAGCATGGAATCCTGCCTCTGTCACTAACACGTATGATCTTGGGTGACTTTCTTAACTTTTGCCTCTCAGCATCCCGAGTTCTTCTAGCTCCCTTCAGAGCATTAGTAAGAGGCGTAAATCTGTAAATTTTACACATAGAATGCTCAGAAGAGAGCCTGACACAGCTGTTTGTAATTCACGTTACTTTGTTATTTCGATTATCTGCCTCACCAGATCTTGCATGAACTACAGAAAGTAATATATTTAGGAGATAGAGTTTCCATTCAATAAATATTAGTTTCCCTCGAAAGGAAGGAAGGAAGGAAGGAGGGAAGGAAGGAAGGAAGGAAGGAAGGAAGGAAGGAAGGAAGGAAGGAAGGAAGGAAGGCAGGCAAGAAAAGCAAGAAAGCAAGCAAGAAAGAAAGAACAGATCAAGTATCTTCATATATATTTTGTTCTATATTTAAGCGCAGATTTTTGGATATTCAACCAATCAACCAAGCCATGTGCCCAGTTATTCTCAACAACCTGACTCCCGCATACTTTCTTCCACTCCATTCCTCAGCAGCACGGTGTGCATTGGTTCTCCGAAGGGAACGTGGACAGGCCCCGCAAAAGAATGCTAGAAGGCTGGATGGGCTGCAAGGGTCACAGGGCCCGAGTTCAGCAGGGCAGAGAGCCCCCTGCCCTGGAGAGGCCATTCAGTCACCCACAGCCCTTGAAGGAGCACCATGACAGAGAAGCTGAGAAGGCAATGAATTCATCATTTCTTTAAAGTTTTATAATAAAACCTTCTGTGAGTCCTTTTCTCTCTTTCACTCTGCAGGGCAACAGCAAGGAAGCTCTGCCAGGATCTGGCCCAATAATTCTGGGGGATTCCTGCCTTCTACGGAGATAATCCAAGCAAAAAGGACTACTGCGTACCCCTCCTGGGAGCCTCCCACCTCTCAGGACAAGGACACCACACCTGTTGGATCTCAGAACCATGCGTCCCTGTTTTTCAGCCTCAGGCAAAATGACAGCACATGTCTAACCACATAGTTGCTGTGGGAAGACCAATGACCACCCAATTGACGTTTACTGTACGTGAGGCACCTCAGTGGCTCTACAGTTAAGTGTCTGCCTTTGGCTCAGGGCATGATCCCGAGGTCCCGGGATCAAGTCTCACATCGGGCTCCCCACAAGGAGCCTGCTTCTCCCTCTGCCTGTGTCTCTGCCTTTCTCTCTGTGTCTCTGAGCCGAAAGCAGATGCTCGACCACTGAGCCACCCAGGCGTCTCAGAAGAACAATTTTAAAGGCAGTTAAGCTTACAAAAGATCACCACTCCCAGAGCACCCGAGTGGCTCAGTCGGTGAAGCATCTGACTCTTGGTTTCAGCTCAAGTCATGAGTTCAGGGTTCTGAGATCTGAGACCCAAGTGGGACCCATGTCAGCGCAGAGTCTGCTTATCCTTCTCCCTCCCTCTACCTCTCCCCCAACTCACATACACTCTCTCTCAAATAAATAAATAAATCTTAAAAAAAGAAAAGAAAAATGAAAGAAAAGACAAGACCTCCTCTTCTCCCATTCACAAAGGAAATACAAAATAGGACGTGCTGACAAAAATACCTGTCCTGCTCATGTAAAAGCTGGAAACACATCATATGTTCCCTTCCCCTATCCAGCCAACCCTGCTTTGTTGATGAGGACCCCTCAGAGACAACGCCAGCCTCAACTTTCTGCAGGGCCGCAATCCTTCTGGGGTCTGAAATGTTCTCAAGGGAACTTCCATCTCCCATTACTCCCTTCCCTGCCACTGGATCTGAAGAGTTGAATTTATTTTTTGAATGAAGCCACAAAAGTACCCAAAAAAAACCTCCTCAAAGGCAGGAAAGGTTACATACCGTGAAAATATGCTTTCTCTTCTCTCCCCCAAGCTCCCTGATGCAGCCACAGTCTCTCCACAGATACTCAAAGAACATACACTGGGCGCTGGGCCCCTACGTCCTCGCTGATACCAGCTCTTGTGTGTCTCTATGGACAGGCTCTGTGCTAATACAGGCCTGTGGTGCATGTGTTGGTATATGTGGATTAGCTCTGCATATATTGTGGTAAAACACACCTAACATAAATTTGACCATTTTCACCATTTTCAAGCATATGGTTCAGAGCATTAAATATTTACCTACCATGCAACCACCACCACCATTCATTTCCAGAACTTTTTCACCTCCCCAACCTGAAACTCCATATCCATTAAACACTCATTTCCCCTTCCACCTCCCTTAGCCCCTGGAAACTACCATTCTACCTGCTGTCTTGAGGAAGCTTGAGGAAGCTACACCCCCCTAGGTATTGCACATAAGGGGAAATATACAGTATTTGTCCTTTTGTGACTTGGGTTTCATTTATCATAATGTCTTCAAGGTTCATCCACGCTACACTCTTCATGTCCCAATCTCCGTCCTTTGGAGACATCTGGCTGGCTCAGTCAGTAGAACATGCAACTCTTAGTGTTGGGGTTGTGGGTTCTAGGCCCTATTGCATGTAGAGCTTACTTAAAAATGGGGTGCCTGGCTCAGTGGTCGAGCATCTGCCTTCAGCTCTGGTCGTGATCCCGGGATCCTAGGATTGAGTCCCACACATTGGGCTCCCCACAGGGATCCTGCTTCTCCCTCTGCCTGTGTGTCCCTGCCTCCCTCTGTGTGTCTCTCATGAATAAATAAATAAAATATTTTTTTAAAAGATTACTTAAAATAACATTAAAAAAAGAATTTCTTTCCATTTTTAAGGCTGGATAATATTCCACCTTTGTTTATAACCACCTTGTGTTTATCTAGTCATTTCTTGATGGACATCTGGGCTGTTTCTACTTTTTGGTGATTGTGAATAATGCTGCTATGAATGTGAAGGTATAAATATCTGTTCAAGTGCCCACTTTCTGTCTTTGAGGGGTACATACCCAGAAGCGGAACTGCCGGTTCCACTACGGTTAAGTCTACGTGTGAGTTCTGAGGATCCGCCATACTGTTTTCCATGGCAGCTGCATGTGGATTATCTTTAAAACAAATGTTAGTGTGTTCTCCACAATGTTCTATGCTACTATTTCAAAAGCACTTCGTACTCTTCATCTTAAGGGAAGATGAAGTTATTTGTTAATCCCAATTTGATCCTTCACATCCAAGATGCTCAAACAGAATTAACAGACACGAAAGTTGCTAGAAGGGAAATGTGATGATATGACTATCCAGTTATTACTTAACAGTAAACCCACAGGGCATCTGATTATCTTTACTCCCAAAATAGTTCTTCCCCTCCAGATTAGCTGTCCTGAAATAACTTCCAGTGCCCTTTACTCAACTCTTTTCCCAAGTCCCCCACGAAATGAAGCAAAGAACAAAGGTGTCTGTAAAACAGTACTCAGAGGAAATAGCCCATCCTCAACAGGGGGCATCTGAAAGGAAGAGGCAATGGCCAAAATTCTATTTCAGCACACACCCACTAGGCCACCGTGGAAATTTTTAGAATGTTAGAGAGAACCACTTCGTAAATGTCAGACAAAGAGGTTTAAGGAAATAAAAAGAGAACACTCGTTATTTTTGTTTTAGTGAAAAGAAAGAATTGTACAGAGCCTACAGGCAAGCCGAACACGGAGCACTTTTAGAGAAAAGGGCCTTATGAGCACCAAGAAAAAAACCCTCCAAAAGAGAGGTTAAGGCAGATTGTCATTTAAGATGTGAACTTCTCAAACACATGATGAGTCATTCTGTAGGCTGATGCCACTCCTTGCAGGTCACCATCAAGGGTATTAGCACCTCCAGAGCAAAGCCAAAGACTGCCAGTTAATCACCAAAAGAGGCCAGCATGACCAGGGCAGATGAAAACTCTGAAAGTGTGTATCTTAGTCTGTGTCTGTGTTTAAAACAAACAACAGTCCCAGAGATGAAGAAGTATTTTTCTGACTTGACCTCAACCTTAACCCAGGGAGCAAAATCTTACAGAAAAGCTCAGTGTCTACTCTACTCCTTCAATTCCACACACACACACACACACACACACACACGCACGATTCGCTAACACTATGCTTCCAGAATGAAAATGTGTGCCATATGAGGGCATCGAAATTCTTGCTGGCTCACTGCAGGCCACCTGGAGCCCTTGTCTCCAATGCTCATTAGCTTTGTAATTAGAGAGGATGGAACCTCTGCGTTCCCAGATGGAATGCTGTGGTTTTACCCATTTGCAACTCTCCCCACAGGCCCTTGACATGTGTCAATCGCTTCTGATTTTGCTGAGGCATGAATTTGAGTCAAGAGCCCCCAGCGAGAGAAGGGGAGGAGAGAAGAGTGGCCTCAGGTCACCAGAGACCTGCCCTATATGGCCCAGTGTCTTGGGGTTTCTGCCCCCCCCCACTCACACACACTCTCTTTTATTCTTCTTTGTGAAAATATGGCTCTCCCCGAAAAGCTGCCTGCCAGAGCTATTGATAGAAGTGAAGCAAAAATTAAAAAGTCTAGGATTGATGGTTCTTAGCTAAAAATGGTGACTTCCCCTAAATTGGAGATGCTACCTATGTTCTTCTTATGGATCCTAAGTTATAATAAATTTAAAAACATAGGTCAATTCAATGGCACGCTTTATTTATTCATGTTATTTAGCACTTTCATTCTGATATTTAGGTAACCGTTAAAAGTCTGAAAAGGTTACCGAAGTCTCTTAATATTCTGCCACTGTGACTGGCAGTTTGTGAGGTCCTGACTTGTCCTGGGTCTCTCTATCCCTCACACCTCCATCAGCTTTCTGAGCATCTAATAATTCCACTCTGCACAGCCATCCCACTTTTAGGAGACAAGCCCTATTTGAAATATTTCATCTTATGGCCCCCATCCTAATACAGTTTTTCATTCATGTGTCCCTACTTTTAATTCAGAAAGTATGGCAGTTTCATCTGTAATATATGATAAATATTAGGTGTGATGCAATTATCTTAGCAAAACCTTCCAGGGAGGTACAAATATTATTTTTCCATATTTTTATGAATGCAGAGACAGAGAAGGGAAATAAATTGCCCAAGGTCACACAGCAGCTTGGTGCTGGAGCCAGGAATAAGCACGGTCATAACCAAATCACGGTGTGCCAAAGCCTGGATTCTCTGCTATCACAGAAAGAAAGTGATAGCTAGCTGGGTAGCAGGGAAGAATGGTTAGCAAACATTCAGATAACTTTTTGCTTTCTAAATCCTACTGCCCAGCTCTGCAACTTACTAGCTGTGTAACCTTGGGCAACACTTCCCTGTGTACTGCAATTCTCCATCCCTCAGTTTCTTCATCTGTAAAATGAACACAATAGCAGAAGCTGCCTTATAGAATTCCTATGTGGATGAAATATGTTTAGTGCTAACACTGCATCCAGCACATGAGAAGTACATGTGTATAGGAGTGAGCTTTTGCTATTCATACTTGAACTTCCTAGCTAGGCCTTAATCAAAACTCAGCACTTCTTAAACTATGCACGGTGAATGCTTCCCAATGATGAATGATGGAATACTGAATTAGGGTATGGATTGGAAACTGGGGAGCTGATCACAATGTCAAACAGTTTGGCCAACTGGCCTTTGGCCAACTGTTTATACAAACAAGCCATGAAGAAAAAATAAGAAGTGGTGGAAAGAAATGGAATAGATTTGGGGGTATCTGGCTGGCTCAGTTGGTGGAGCATAAGACTTGATCTTGGGGTCCTGAGTTCAAGCCCCACAATGGGTGCAGAGATTACTTTTTAAAAAAGAAAGAAAGAAATGGAATTTTAATAAGATGCAAGGTATATAGAAAGTGCTGAATAATGGTATGATCAAAAAAATTTTTTTAATTTTCTTGAACACCTAACAAAATACTACAGATAACGACTTCCTCCCAAGGCACAGTATGGAAAGTCGTGGGAAGGTGGCAATTTTACAATGGAGAAACCACAAACACTACCTCCATCAGGTGATCAAAACCCCATCAAAGGTGACAAGTCTTGCTGAAAGTATGCACCCTTGATATGATGTGACACCAACAGCACTCTACCATGGCCTTTCTCTTCAAATCCCCAAACCCCAGTCAATTCATGAGAAAAACCTCAGATGAATCCCAATGGAGGAAAAGTCTATAAGAAAACCTAACCAGTACTCTTCAAAATAGCCATGATCACCAAAAACAAGAAACGTTTGAAGAACTAACACAGCCACATGCCTGAGGAGACATGACAGCTGAATAACGTGGTGTCCTGGGTGGGATCTTGGTCCAGGAAAAGAACAAGAGGTTAAACACTAAGGAAATCTAAATAAAATATGGACTTGAGTTAGTAATAACGTACCAATATCAGTCCATTGGTTATGACAAATGTACCACGCTCGCATAAGATGTTAATGATAGGGAAACCAGGGTACATGGGAACTGGGTATGAGTTCTACTATCTATACTAACTTTTCCCTAAATCTAAATCTATTCTAAAACTTAGAAAGCATTAAAAGGATTTTTAAAATTTCTACCAAATAGCCACCTCAAAAACCTCAGGGACCAGGCCAGGCAGAAATTCATCTACAGATTTCTCGTGAGTGGCATGATTCAATGAGGTTTGATAACTCACCCATCATCTGGCTGCTAGGAGAAGACATGGCAGAGATTTCAACCCAGGTCGGACCTCAGCGCCCACCCAGTTAATTGCTTGGCCTTATGGTTGTCCCCTAACAGGATGGAAAACCCCTGTAGCTATCTCAAGATCAACGGTGTGGCTAAAGCCCCCTAATTGGCTGGGTCCACTGACAAGCCCAGCCCACAGCCCTAGGATTTGCTGTTTTAGATCTTTTGCATCTCACAACCACACTCTAATCCAAGATGACATCCTCCTAACTGGGGGACAATTTAAACAAATTTAAAATGTATTTGAGGGCACCTAGGTGGCTCAGTCGACTGACCTTCTAACTCTTGGTTTCAGCTCAGGATGTGATCTCATAGATCTTGAGATCGAGCCCTGAGACAGGATCCCCGGTAGGCAGGGAGGCTGCTTGAAGATTTTCTCCCATTCCCACTCCCCCTACTCACCTATGCTTGATCTATCTCCCTCTTTAAAATAAATAAATAAATCTTTTTTCAAATAAGTAAATAAAATGTATCTGAGCTCTTCTTTCTCTGTCTCATTCCAAAGTGACACAATGATGGAAGCTGTGAGCTGGCGTTCTCTCAGTGTTCTCTCTAGAACACTACTCCTTTTCTCTCTGCACACCTGTGTGCTATATGGTGTATAGCCAAAGAACAGTCTGGACTTGCTTGAACCTGACAGCAAAGGAGCACTCTTCTTTTTTTTTTTTTTTTTAATTTTTATTTATTTATGATAGTCACACACAGAGAGAGAGAGAGAGAGAGACATAGGCAGAGGGAGAAGCAGGCTCCATGCACCGGGAGCCCGACGTGGGATTCGATCCCGGGTCTCCAGGATCGCGCCCTGGGCCAAAGGCAGGCGCTAAACCGCTGCGCCACCCAGGGATCCCAGGAGCACTGTTCTAATAGCCTTCTAGAACACTTCCCTATAAAGCTAAGGCTCTTGGGACTGCTGCCTCTGACTCAAACTGAACTTTCCAAAGATCAGGGATTTTAAGCTACAGACACTGGTGCTGGACAGCAAGTGCCTCAGCCATCAACACATTCTAGGCACAGAGAAGGGGCAGGGGTTGGGAGAAAGCAAAGATGAACCAGACCTGAAGCCTCTTTCAAAGGCACACAGAATCAACAGGGGAAATATGACACCAAATCGTCACCATCACATGAATACCCACCAGATACTACTGGCTTGGTTCTTGGATGAGTACTTTAGAAATACTCTGTACTTAATGCTTGAAAAATCTCTGGGAAGTGGTTGCTGTTATCTCTACTTTCCAGATGAAGAAAGCAAGATGTGGAGGTACGAAGTAACTGTCAAGCAGCAGAGCGCAGTTGGGGGTACCTGAGTGGCTCAGTCCTTGAGCAACCCACTCTTGATTTCGGCTCAAGTCGTGATTTGTGTCCTGGAATGGAGCCCCTCATCAGGCTCCCCACTCAGCAGGGAGTCTGCTTAAGGATTTCTCTCCCTCTCCCTCTGCCCCTCCCTACTCCCATCAAATTAATTAATTTTAAAATTAATTAATTAATTAATTAAAGAAAAAAGATGAGAGCAATTGACATGATCCAGAACCTGGGCTTCTCATCTACCTGTGGTATCACAGGGCTATTGTGGGTAACCTGACAAAGAGTGAAACAAGGGCAGGGGTAGTTTATATAAGGACATTTCATGGGCAGGCAAGGCCTGAGATTCTACATTTCTAAAATCTAACAGTGGTAATGCTGATGCCACTGGTCCTCAGACACACACTGAGTAGAAGTCCTCACTGAGCAATAAGGACCATCAACTCTGGGTCAGTTCTATCTGAAGGGGAGGCTGGCTTCATTAGACTTCCATCCTGGGTTTAGGGACACCAACTCCAGACTTAAATTAAGTGGTCTTACTCTGCCCTGAAAGGGTATAAGAAGTACTAACATTCTTCATGAACTCCAAGACATCATTTCTCAGCCTTTCTGAACCCATGTTCCTAAGATGGCTTCTCGGTCCATCCATCATGTTCCTGGCTCGGCCAGAAGACTTGGCCAGCTTTACTCTTGGCATTTTATATATAGAAAAAAAAATAACCAATTGAACAGATATGCTTTATCAAATTAGTCTCTCCCCCACTCCTAATACACATCCCCTCTATACGTTGCGACCCGCCGATGAAGATAGCTGAACTAACAGATGTCATAAAGGAAAGTTAATGTAATATAGTAAAAAGGATTGTCCTTCACAATCTAACTGTATACAGGTCTCTTCACATTGAATCCAGAGCTATGATCTCTTTCATGCACCTATGTATAAATACATATATAAATTAAATTTTCTAAAGCACCACAAATGAATCCACGATCCTGTTTTAGGAAATAATGCCCTGGTTTATAACTCTGAGGTTACCTCTGGTTAAATGAATGTCATCACAAACACATAAGGCAGTGTACTTTTCCCCACCCGCCCCCTAGCCCTCCCCATCTGCTTGGTGTACCCATATGGATTTAATTTTAGTAGACACTGAGCCACCTTGGCAAGAGCAGAGGAGATGTTTTCAAATGCCTCCATGCCACAATGTAAGGTTTATGTTCCTTGAGGTAAGCAACATTCCACATTGCTTCTGGAATGCAGCATAGTCAAAGAGTCAGTGTGAGATGTGGCCCTGAGGTTTAAGGACATGGAGACCTCATCGAGATGAGCAGATTAGAACACCCAGACATTAAGACCCTCTTATGCAAAAACAGTCTACCCCAGTGCAGAATGACCCATGGAGCACCAAGGACAGACACTCCCAAAGACAAGCTGCCACCAACTGCACAGGAGACAGTGTCAGACTCTGATGTGCTTAGACTTTTCTGTCATTCCAGGACGAGCCCCTGAACCACAACTCAGCCTACAGACTCCAAAGGGCAGGGAGACCTCTGAAGAGGGGATCAGAAGGAATAATGTGCAATCTTTTCGCACATACAAATTCTCTGACAAGAAGAAACAGCTCCCACCAGGACTGATTTTACAACCCAGTATGATGTAGTCTTCCAGCCCAGAATCTTTGCCGCAGCAGTTTTACAGAAATGCAAATGTGTCAGGTCTTACCATAATTAGCTACTTTTTAAAAAATGTAGAATTCCCATCTTAAATTGCCTAATGAAGATGGGGTGGTGTAGCTAATCAGAAACCTGGCTTCTGTGAACTAAAAATAATCAAGCTCCTTAATGAAATAAAATAAAAAATGTTAGCCCCTACGTTCTGGTGCTTCATAAACCAGTATGCAGATGAAAATAATCAAAACAACAAGCTCCCAAGAAATCAATCTACACAAGCATGACGTTCTGCAACCTGGCAGATTGGAGATTAGCAGAGCTTGGGGGCGGTGGGGGTGGGGGTGGGGGAGCATCTCTCCCAGCAGGAACCACATGCGGCCAATATGGGATCACACACCGAATCCTTCCTTCCTGGAAGGAAACACTCAGGAGGCAGCAGCTTCTCTCACTTCCTCAATGGGATCAGCTGAAATCCATCCACCCGGGAACCTTCAGACCTGTTTCTAATGTTATACAAATGAATTTAAAAGTCACTTCGGGGGACGCCTGGGTGGCTCAGTAGTTGAGCATCTGCCTTTGGCTCAGGTCGTGATCCCGGGGTCCTGGGATCGAGTCCCACATCGGGCTCCCTGCAAGGGAGCCTGCTTCTCTGCGTGTCTCTCGTGAATAAATATATAAAGCCTTTAAAATAAGTAAATAAGTAAATAAATGTCTGTCACTTCGGGCTAAGCAGAAAGTCCAGCAAAATGGAAATCACTACACAGAACCATAAGGGGCAGGTGGCCAACGCCTGGTTAGACTACCACTGGAACTGTGTTCTTGCTCTCAGCTCTCAGAGTTGAGAAGTGACATTTTGAGAGCTGCAAGGGAACCACAGACAGCCCTGAGGGTGAGGTCTCCATGCATCACGTCTATTACAGCATTAAAGAAAAGTGACACACAAGCAGCGGTCCTTGATAACTCATTTTGCCATCTTCTTCCTTAATAAAATATTCTGAACTGAGAAACTGAACACGTTGCAGAAATATGTAATAAGTTGGTGTGCTGAATAAGTGTAGCCCTAAAACTTCTATCACTAGGACATTAATAATCTTGAAGGAAAAAAAGGCTCAGTCACTTCAAAATGAACTCTGCCAAGAAAACCTTTCCCTTTCTATTAAAAAAAAAAAAAAAAAAAAAAAGCTAGCATCTCTAATAACCCAAAACCTTCTTTTCATTATGGGGTAACTTTAATCTTATTCAAAAGAGGGGGAGGGGTGGAAGTTTAGTTTCTCTTGAAAGAAATGCCAGCTTCAGGCCAATCCAGTGAAGACACATAAAAACAGGGCATAAGCGATCAAAAAGACTTATTCTGGAAAAGTTGCATGTGACTCACTCTGCACATGCACTGACTAGAAGGCGGTTTCAGAAGAGCGCTTTCTTTTCATTGCTTATTGATTGATCTGCATTTCCTACTGGCTCATGTGCTTCCATTCTGCCCGGGCCTTAACAACCTACAAACCACTACTTACATGTCTCAGGGGAGCACAATTTGGAAGGAAATGTATCCTTTTGTATGCCAATAACCCTCTTCGCATTTATCTATGTATTCTATTTTTGTTGGAAAGCGCAGATTCGAGGGGTCATACACAAGGGGACATATACAACCATCAAAATGAGGCTTCATGAAAAGTGCTATAAAGTTTAGTAATCCCCCTGCCTAATACCTTACCAATGGTCTTATTTTCCCCCCCAGATCAGAGAAAATTAAACTGACAGTTAAGCTAACATGACACCTTCTCCGTAGTACTTCACAATATACCAACACTTGGTACTTGATACCAAGATGAAGTGTAAAAGCAAATGAATCTATAATGCTGGGAAAGCTTGATCATGTTCATGAGTTTATTCAATTTTTTGCATTCTCCTGAACTCAGGGCTCCTCATTTCTTGGTCTGTAACCCAAAAAGGATGACAATGAAATCCACAGCCACCATGGCAGGATATGATGAGTACAGTAATGGAGGCAGGTTCAAAATATGATGGGAACTCATAAAAGTATGATTGAATCTGTTGGGGATATAAGACTTCCAGTGATTTGGGGACTGGTCAAGGAAAAACATATGACCAGGAGAGGTAGTGACACACAGCAAGCAATATTGGGACCTGGGGTGGGGAGGACTTAGGGCTTCACGAGTCAGAGAAGTTCCTCACTGCAAGAGACCATCCTGGGGCTTTGCTCAGGGTCCACCATTCAGAAGGGGACAAGAACTAGGGATCTCCCTACAGGGAGAGGAGACAGGAGAGAAGGGTCTAAGTGATATCACTCAGCATTGGGGAGTAACTGAGTCCCAGAGCTCCGGAGGACAGGAGCAGCTTGGGGTCTTATAGCCACAGGGCTCTATCTTAATCAATAACCAACAGATGCTGGGTATAGTTTCACGGGATATGCAAAGCATGCAGGCCCTAGATGCTAAAAATCTGTATGTTTGGGCTATTTTTAAAATAATTAGATGCATTAAAAAATGAGTTTGGCACCAGGTTTTTGAGCTACAGGGTTTTAGCTTGCACCAAAGAAATAAAAAGCTGGGAGCCAATAGAGTGGCCATCTTTTGCACATTTATGTAAAAGGACACAGAAGGGGAATCTTTATAGAGGAGGCTGTGAACTAAACCTTGCAATAAACTTTGCCAAAAAGGTGAGGGATAACTAGACTCCTTGTGGTGACCACTAAAATGTATATAAACATAGTACTGCCACACTATACACTTGAAACCAATAGTGTATGTCAATGTACTTCAATTAAGAAAAAAAAGAAAACCAGTCTTGGCAGAGGAACTGCAAGAAGGTATAGGCACTTGGGACGTCTGAGTGGCTCGTCGGTTGAGCATCTGCCTTCAGCTCGGGTCATGATCCCAGAATCAAGCTCCTTGCTTGGTGGGGACCCTGCTTCTCCTTTTGTCTGCTACTCGCCCCCGCTTGTGCGTGTGCACTGTCTCTTTCTCTGACAAATAAGTAAATACAACCTTTACAAAGAAAGCACAGGCACAGAGACATGGGCAGCTTCCAGGGCTTGCTGTTCAAGGCAACAAAACAAACTATGGGGGACTGGTGGGACTGGAAGCCAGGGAAAAGGCTAGAGAGAAATGAGCCCAATGCATGATACGACATCTAGGAGCACCAGTTCTAGAGTCCAATTCCAATTTCACTCCTTTTGAGAAAAAGTTACTTCATCTCTCTAGCTTCCATGTCTTCAGCTATCATTATAAATACCTGTTCCCATGCTGGTTATTCTACATGTGATTAATATGTCAGCAGACAACCATACTAATGACCTGGCCTTGGACCTCATGCCAAGAAAGGCTGACTCCCTGCCACTGACTACATTGTTGCCTATCTACAACCAAGACAGTGACCAGGCCAGATCTAGGCTGGGAGGACCCACACGGGATAGGGGGGAGGCAGGAGGCAGGAAAACCACAAGACTGTTGCACCTGTCCTGGCAACGGAGACTGAGGGCCTGAACTAGAACCGTAACAGAAGGATCCACGTGAAGGAGAGGAATCCCTAAGACATTTCTGAGTGTGTCAACAGGGATTGAGGGGAGGAAAGGAGGAGAGAGAGGGGGAGAAAATGAAGAATTCAATGATGGTTTCTGGGGATTCCAGAATCCCTTTTCTCCATGGCCCTTAATCTTTAAAGAAAAATGCTTTAGTGAAAAGAAGCAAGGCTCTAAACTCAGAACAATTCTTCCAAGGAGAAAAATGTTACTTTCTGACACAGTACTTTAAAAAAGAAAAGGAAGGGGGTTCCCTGGGTGGCTCAGTTGGTTCAGCATCAGACTCCTGACTTCAGCTCAGGTCACAATCTCAGGGTCATGATCCAGCCCCATGTGGGGAGCATGGAGCCTCCTTTAAGATTCTTTCTCTTCTGGAGACAAACCATGAGAGACTCCTAACTCTGAGAAACAAACAAAGGGCAGCAGAAGGGGAGGTGGGTGGGGGGATGGGGTGACTGGGTGACGGACACTGAGGAGGGCACTTGATGGGATGAGCACTGGATGTTATACTATATGTTGACAAAATGAATTTAAATTTTAAAAAATGTAAAAGAAAAAAAAATATTTTCTTCCTCTGCCCCCCCCAAAATAATAAAGTAAAATAAAACCTAACAAAATTTGTTTTCTTAAAGATTTTATTTATTCATTAGAGACACAGAGAGAGAGAGAGAGGCAGAGACACAGGCAGAGGGAGAAGAAGGCTCCATGCAGGGAGCCCAATGCGGGACTTGATCCTGGGACTCCAGGATCATATCCTGGGCCAAAGGCAGGCGCTAAACCACTGGGCCACCCAGGGATCCCCAAAACCTAACAAATTCTTAACCTACATTCACAGGTAGAGGGGCACCTGGCTCGTTCAGTCAGCTAAGCATCTGCCTTGGGCTCAGGTCATGATCTTGGGGTCCTGGAATCAAGTCCTGCATCGGGCTCCCTGCTCAGTGGGGAGTCTGCTTCTTCCCTCTCCCTCCTCCTCACCCCTGCTCATGCTTTCTCTCAATATCTCGCTCTCTCTCTCTCTCAAAAAAATAAAATCTTTCAAAACAAAACAAAGATAGGTAGAGTTTTTTCCCTTCCTTTCCTCAACTTTTCCTGCAACATTCTAATTAAGCTGCCCAATGGATTACTAAGATTTTATGCTCTACTCTCTCTCTTACTCCTAAATTGTCAACGTGTTCTCCAACCATAACATCCATTTCTGTCACACAGGGCACTGTATGTAGGGCTATAGTCACTCTGCTACCCCCTAGGTTAGAAAAGTTGCCAAAAGTACATGGACATAGGGCAAACTGTGCAGTGGAAGAAAGCAGAAGTTAAGATGGTCAAAAATAGAAAATAAGGGGACAAATTAGGGACTAAGGACATGGAGGAAGTTATAAGCTAAGATCAGAAATGATGATGATGGTGATAGTGGTGGTGGTAGTGGTAGTGATCATGGTGATGTGATGATGGTGGTGATTGGGGTAATGGTGATGGTGGGGATAGTGATGGTGATGATGGTAATGGTGGGGATGGTGATGGTGGTGGGTGGTAACTATTTATTGACCACTTACCTCCTAGACAAATACTACCAGTTGTCCCCTAGTATCCGGTCTCTCCTCCTTACATAGTAATAGAGTACTCAGGCACCAGCTAGAGCCCAAAATTTCCTCAACTCACTTTTGAATTATGTGGTCATATGACTACATTCTAGTCAATGGGATAAAACAGAGACATAGGCAACTTTCAGGCCATACCTTCTACTTCCCTTTATCACTTCCTAGCTGGGATGTAGAAATGATGGTAGGAACTAAAACAGCCACCTTGGACCATGAGATGGAAAACACATATTAAGGATGGCAACACAACAAGGTAAAGAAAGTTGGGTCCCTGATCATTGTGGAAGTTCCATAACCAGCCCTGGCCCTCTACTCTGGCCATATATCAGAGAGAAATGACCTTTGACTTTTTGAAGGCACTATTATTTTGAGCCTCTTAAAACAGCTCACCTCATAAAACTCTGTACCAGGTACAATGCTATACATATTACATGCATTATGTCATTTAATCCATATGCAACTCTCTAAAGTAGATCCTGGTTTCATTGTTCTCACCTGGGGACACACCTGTTGGCACTATTGACACCCCATGGAGAATCGAGCTTTATCACCTCTTCTAATGGAGCACAAAAGGGAGGGGAAGCTTCCTCAGGAAACACAACAGTAAAAAATAAATCTTGGGGATCCCCAGAGTCAGTGGTTTAGTGCCTGCCTTTGGCCCAGGGTGTGGTCCTGGAGACCTGGGATTGAGTCCGCATCAGGCTCCCTGCATGGAGCCTGCATCTCCCTCTGCCTGTGTCTCTGCCCCGCCCCCCCGTGTGTGTGTGTGTGTGTGTGTATGTCTTTCATGAATAAATAAATAAAATCTTAAAAAAAAAAATAGGTCTTAGCACACTCAATAAGCACTAACTAACTACCGGGCTCAGAGCTAGGTGCTAGCTAAGGAACCAAAGCAAACAACATCTCTACCCACTCGGTTCTCAAAGTCTCATGTGGCAAAGAAATCAAAGAAGGGCGAGTACCAAAAGGAAGATTTCAGAAAGTCGTGACTAAGGGAAGGTCCAGCGCAGCAGGAGCATCCAGAGGAAGCTCCAAGTCGGGGAGGGGTGGGGGGGGTGACAGAGGGGGCCAGAGCGGGGTGACCCAGGAGGGCCTCACAGAGAAGGTAGCCTTTGAACATAGCCTTGAAGAAGTTGTAGCTCATCAGGCAGGGGAGAGAAAAGCAGAGAGAAGCCAAGAAACAAACACCTCCTATGACATTCCTTGGGGTTGGAAATCCATCCCCTGGGCTGAATAGCCCTATGCAGGAGGCCGCCAGGGCTGCCACCACTAAACACCATGGACCTGGTGGCTTAAATCACACACATGGATTGTCTCACGGTCCTGGAAGTCCAAGATCTAGGTGTGAGTAGGGCTGGTTTCTCCTGAGGCCTCTCCCTGCCTTGCAGATGGCTGTCTTCATGCCGTGTCCTCCCACAGCCTGATGAGTGTGCACACACGTTTGTGCCCTGACCCCCTAATCTTACAAGGACACCTGGCAGCTGGGATTAGGGCCCACCCATGTGACCTCCTTTCATCTTTATCACCTCTTTGAAGAATCCCTCTCCAACAGCACCTGGCCTGGCTGCCTCAGTCGGTAAGAGTACACGACTCTCCATCTCAGGGTCATGAGTTCAAGCCCCAGGGGGGGCACAGAGCCTAGCTAAAAATTAAAAAAATAAAGACTCCCTCTCCAAATGCAGTCACATTCTGAGACTACAGGCATCAGGACTTCAGGGTATGCATTTGGGGAGGTCACAAGTCAGCCCATAACACTACGAAAGGATGTAGAGGAGAATGACATGAACAGGTCTTCACTTTAGAAAGAATACTCAGATGGCGGTGAGGAGAATGGAATTTGAAAAGGAAGGGCCTTGAGGCAGGCAAGCCACCAAGGAGGTAAGGCGGTCACCACATGAGGCATGTGTTTAACTGGAGCCAGGCTGGTTTTGCTCAAGAACAAGCTCCTGTGGCCTAATGCAAATCTCTGCCATTCCCTGCTGCAAGGAGTCTACTTGTCCACGTGGATTCTCTGAACTACTGTTTCAGCACGTTCCCAGGCTGGGCCTGCTCACCCACCACCAATACCTGCCAGTGTCTGGGAACCCCCCAGAAGCTAAACAAACAGTGGCCCAAGGAGCAAGAATAAAAACACTGCCGTGCATTCCAAACACAAGTCAGGGGGCCCAGGACCCAAGGCCTGAGCTTCAACCCTTGGCAGAGGAAAAACAAGAGCTCTGGTGTCCTGAGGCCCCTCTAACCAGCCCCCCTCACAAATAAAGCCCCAGCAGGAAGCCCATTAACACCTCACAGGGGCAAACCTCAGGCCCGGTAGGAGAAACTTCAAAAGACATCCCAGTAGCACAAAACGCCAAAAAAACATCAATCAAGTACACCATCCCAGGAAGTAGCCAGCTGAATTTGGGGAAGGAGTCTCACACATAAATTAAATGTCCCTGAGAGCCCCCATATGGCTCTCAATTTATTACCATGGAGGCCAACCGTGCTCTTTAAGTTTAAAAAGGATCAAGGCCTCTATAAACAGCATACAGCACTATCTTCATTGTAAAAGGAAAAAAAAAAGTCAAGAGAAACTTTTTTTTTTTCTGTTAAGAAAATGATCCTTTTATGACAATAATTCCCACTACACTGAACTATTTGCCTCAAGTGTTGGTATAAAATCCAACTTGCCATTCGGCCCTTTAAAAATGTATAATGTCAGCTATAATTACCAATTGCCTTTTTGATTTGTTGAAATTCGTTTCAGAATTGGATTTTCTCCTGAGTAGGTGACCTGCCTGAATGATATGCTAACACTCAGGTGTGTTAGTAGTGGAAAATCTATGACATTGCTTATAGGCTTAAACACTTTCTCCTCCCTCCTCTGTACACAGGCAAACACTCACCAACCTTTCACTGCAAAGACAGCTAAAGCTCACGGTTCATCCTTGTCACAGCAAAGATGCATAAAAAGGGCCATTTGAGAAGCATTAATATTCCCCAGGGATTATCAACTGTGTTATATACCAAAAGGCATCATCCATCTCACTTCCATACTGAAACCACAAGTTGCCAAGATTTCTCTTTCTTTTTCTTTTCTTGAACCATCCAGACCCTTTGCTCCTCATCATAATCATATTTAAATAGCTAGCCAGTACAACACACTTAATCTAAGCCAGGCTCACTTTGAGTACTGTTGCCAATTCCCGGGTCAGAAAGAGGGAAAGAGGCTCAGAGAGGTTAAGTAACTTAGCCAGGGTCACACGGAGCATGGCAAAATGGGAGACCCCAACCCCAGCTTTCAAGATCCCAAACCCAGGCTCTAAAGTGCTCATTTTAATGGCCTGTTTCCAGGCTAATTCGCTTCCCAACCAGCCTTCTAGTATGACAGATTTTTTTTTTTTAGTATGATAGATTTAGAAGGTGTTTTGCACTTAAATTTACTCAAGGTTCAAAAAGCAATTTTGAATAATATATACGAGGCTTGAAAAAAGCTTTTAATAAAATAAATAAAAATAAAATAAATAAAAATAAAAAAGCTTTTAAGAATTCCAATAGATACCTTCATACAGGGATCCCTGGGTGGCGCAGCGGTTTGGCGCCTGCCTTTGGCCTAGGGCGCGATTCTGGAGACCTGGGATCGAATCCCACGTCAGGCTCCTGGTGCATGGAGCCTGCTTCTCCCTCTGCCTATGTCTCTGCCTCTCTCTCTCTCTCTCTCTCTCTCTCTCTCTCTCTCTGTGTGACTATCATAAATAAATAAAAATTAAAAAAAAAAGATACCTTCATACACAAGATTCTGTCTTTTCTTTTGGATTATGATTTCTTCCATCTTCTTCTGTTTAATAATACAAGCACTTACACCGTGCTTAGAGTTATACAAGACATGAGCTCCAAACTCAAGCCCAAAAAGGGTTTATCAAAACTTGTGAAATGTCACAACAGTTACATGCCATGCTTTGTTCAAGAGCTGGAAACCAAAACAAAATAATAGGTATGTGTTGAGTAAGAATTTGACTTAAAATTTATAGGAATACATCCTCTACCCTAGAGTGCCAGTTCCCTGAGGACAAGGATCCTGTCTGTGACTTTTTATCCCCAGGCTTCGCACAAAACTGGTATATAGTAGGTGCTTAATAAGGATTTGCTAAAATGGAAGATGGATGGATGGATGCGTGGACAGATGGATGACGGATGGATGGGAGGATGGGATGGATGGACGGTTGGATGGATGGACAGATGAATAGATAGGTGGACGGATAAATGGGTAGATGGACAGACGGAGAGATGAGTGGACGGACTGCTGATAGATGAAGAAATAAACGTTCAGATGAAGAGACGTTTCTACCAGCAGTTAAATGGCTGAAATGATCCGTAAGGAACTTACTTTCTCTCTGTTTCTACAATTGTTTCCTGGCCAGATGCCTATTTCTCCACAGTCCATCCTGGATTCAGACAAATGAAAGACCTAGCTGCTGAGCCTGCCAGCACACTGACAACAGGACCAAATGTGGGCTGCTACTGAACTCTGACCTTCCGCCAGGACAGGCAGACATACACCAGCAACTGTGCATTCAATCGCTGCCCATTTGACAAACACACGCTGAGCGCCACTAATTGTTCTGGGAGGCATCCCCGTTTGGCCGCACCAACACGTCCTTGCAATCTCTGTCCCTTGCAATCTCTGACCCTTCCCGAGTCACCAAAGTGGGAAGCAACATTTACTCAAAGACTGACACTTTGCGTTAAAAATCACTCCAGAAAACAAGTCCTGCAGTGCCATTCCGTTCTGACCGGGGAGCTAGGAAAAGAAGAAATTCTCTGGTTTTCGTGAACACTGCAGCAAGGGGGCTGCTGGGCAGAGCTGCTCACACATGTGTCTGCTTTCCAGCAAACACAGAGCTGGAGACCCACTGTGAAAGACAGCCACGTTCCCACGGCACAAAAACGGGGCGGGGGGCGGGGACTTACATACAAACAATTTGCCATGGTAAACACGGAGAGAAATAACAGGTCAACACCCAGCAAAACTCCTGAGTAAATGCCAGCGTTCTAATAAGCAACAATATTCCTTATTCAATAAGGTGACATGGCTCTGTGGTTTCACACATAAAATATTTCATTTGGGAAAGCTCAGGGAAGCAGTGTGAACACCGCGTTCAACCAATCACGCGGCCAAGGCTCGCTCCACGACAGTTCGATGACTTTTTCTAGGTCACAGAAGCAGGAAGTAGAAAGGGCCACGTTTTGCACCTGTTCTGATGTATTTCTCGTTGCTCGAAGGACACATTTTTGGCCTCACACCAAGTACTAGGGTTATACCCAGGTAAGATGAAAGCTAGGAACGGTTCCTGTCCTCGTGAAATTTCCAGGCATGTGAGGGCTGCAGCCAGAAACTGAAGCTGGCTTCCCTAACTCCACGGGCAGAGTCCTCCAGGAGCTGGTCAGGGTTCTCCCAGGAACTAGCCAGCCAGAGGAGGAGGGAGGGAAGGCATCAGAGAGAAGCAGAGAGAAGAAGCCCCACCCGGACACCTGAAATGGAACTAACCAAGTCCACGCTGAGTTCCACCTGTCTATCTTAAAGCTAGCTCCCAGATCAATCTCCGTCTTGGAAGTGAACCCAGTGGCCCCTGAACAGAGATAATCCAGTTGTCTTTCGTGCCACAAAGAACGTTTTTGAAGGACCAAATTATCTATTTCTAATGAATCAAGCATCACAGTTTCTCCTAGTAGACAATTTTAAAATGATTGTCCTATCTTCCACCCCACCCATCCCAACACACAGAAAATAACTTGCTGTGAAAACAGAGCCCAAATCGAGCATGAAAAAAAAAAATGATCAGAATATTTAAATCCTCAAATCGTCTCTACCACCTCACATTTTGCCTTGAACAAAGATGATTATAGGGAAAATAAATAAAGCCCATTCTGCAGATGGGGACCAGAAGAGCCTTTCTAAATGATGCAATGCTGAGCCCACTGCTGGAGATGTGAATGAGCTGATATTCTAGAGGGGCCTCTGTGTTTGGGTGCTGGTGGTAGGGAGATTTCAATGATCAGCCTGCTTGAGAACCCCCGAAGTACACCTACAGAGGTCATCCTACAGCAAAGGCTGTCTGGACAGCACCCACCCCACCGCATACCAAGCCTATAGGGTGGCCTATTCCACATACACTAGAATCGCACATCATCCTTATACCATCTTCAAAGTTGGCACAATTATACCCATTTACAGACAAGAAAACTAGGGCTCAGTGAGAATATACTGATTTGCTCAGGAGGCATAAATTCCCAGGCTTTCCCAAGAAAGCCTGCTGTATATTCCTCTACTGCATAGAAAATCTACCACTGAGAAGAGCCAGAGCGAGCCCTGGAACATACAGACCACAACTGTATTTGAGTGGCTGGCGCTGGTTCAAGGAATGCCTTGATTTAATTTCCTATTATTGATTAATATAACTGGGAAGGAAATGCTAGTGGAGACAGACACCCCAATTTTATAGGCTCCAGCAGAGTCACATTTACCAGCTCTATGGAGGGTGCTCGGGTCCTGTCTGAGATTCCACCAGGAAGCAGACACTGAACAGAACAAGTTCACTAGCCTGCTGCTCTGCCGGGCACAGCGTGGGAGCCCCTTTCCACAGCCAAGGGGATAAAGGCAGAAGATGCCCACTGGCAGGGAAACAGGAAACAATACTCCAGGCTGGGGAGAGAGGCCCACTGTAATCAGATAGTAGAGCAGACCCAAATCCATTATTCCCTCAGTGTCAAAGACTCAAAGCATCACCCCACATCTCCCAGGGGTCTGAGGGAGGTATTCTGATACCCTAAAATAGGACATATCCATCTGGAATAGCATCTTTGCCCAGGACACATGGATAGACATCCCAGCCTGCTTTTCTGGAAACAGGTCAGAGCTAGGAGGAGTCAGAAAATAAAGGTTTCTATCCCGTCACCCCACTAACTCTGCAATTCTCAGGGTGAGTCACTTCACTTTGTGCCTGAGCTTGTAAGATACGGAGGTGGAAGGAGACCATGTTTAGACTCCCTGCCAGCTCTCACCCCAGACCCACAACAGTGATCAGGATGGCAGGACAAACATGCAGGGAGATTTCCCAAGATGCTGTTCACAAGGAAGCTGCCAACAGAGGGAAGCCAACCTGCTTGGCATCGTATTTGCTCGAGCTCACCTGTGGTGGATACACATTGCAGAAATGCACACAGATCGGAAGGAAGAGGCTGTGGCGGGGAAAGAAAGGGTAGAGACCCAGAGACAAAGAATGTCTGTTTCAAAGGTCCCCCCAGACTTGAATCTGATGGTAACCTCTAAATTGTCCCCCATAAACCTCCCAGTCATTTATCCACTGACTGAATACATACATACAAGAAACAGCACCAGGAGCCAGGGTCACTGGGGCCAACTATTATTATTATTACTATTACTATTACGCAATTAAAGTACTGGGAAATAAAGACATATCTAAGCGATGCTGGGTTGATAGGTGAAAAAAGTCCCTTAACAGAGGAAAAAAGTCCACCAGCAAGATTCAAAATATGTCCAATTCTTTCCCCCTCAACTCACATATTCCAAAGAAATATCAAGCAGTCGACTTCAACACAAAAGGCCCGCAGTCTCCAAGGCCAGAACTGAAAAGGAAGATGCACGTGCCAGGGGCCATGGATTGTCTGGCTTCCTGAGCAGAGACAAGCAAAGGTCAAGGGCTCTCAAGGGAATGCAAAACCTCCTGCTCTGATGCTACTAGCCCAGGACAGATTTAGTTCCTCCCATAGAACACGGCGCCACAAGGGCTCGATGCACAGAGCTTGGCCTGTGCATTGCCAGGGTCGTGCCCTGGGAGAAAGATCCTATCACTGAACACATCCTAAGAATCTCCTTTAACAAGTGCTCTGAAATTTCAGGCGACAGATCCATATCTATCCTGTAGTAAACTCAGGGTGAAAAAAAAAAGTAAGAAAAAAAAACAAACCCCACAACTGGCTATGTTGCAGCAGTGGTAGTATTCATTTTCTTAACCACTACCCACGTACTGACTAGTCCTTCTTACTACTAACTACAACCACAGGCACATTACTAACTTATCACTAACCACTAGGCTATACTGCCTCTCAGTGAATGAACTCCCATCTATTCCTCTATGGTTTATAACACATATACGTGTTGATGATCTTGCAGCATATGTAAGACCATGCGAGATAAGCAGAGCAGGTATTATTAGACCCATTTGACAGATAAAGACACTGAGGCGCAGCAATTCAGAGACTCCCCGGAGGGCTCACGCTGATAAGTAGTAAGATGTGTTTGGCTACCTCTTGCCTCACTGACTACAGCACAGCTGTGCAGAGACAAGTGACTCCACTGACAGCCCCTGCATCCTTGTTCAATTCTGACGCCAGCAGCTAGGAATGACGGCTCAGGCAGAAGTCCCTCTACCCAACAGAGTCCCCTTCTCGTCTATATACAGCTGGCCTCCTAAACCACCCTCTCTCTCTTTCTCTCTCTCTCTGCAAGTGGCTTCCAGGAAACTGGATCATCGCTCTTCTGTACCAACGCTGCACCTGCAGAACCTACCAGGCCCCGGATGGGGAAGGCTTTGCCTAAACAGTTCTCCGAAGAGCTGTCCTGGCCCTGCTGCAGTGCAGGGAATCTTCACATCCTGGCAAGCCCTACTGCAACCATGTTTCTGCACCGCAGCCTCCAATGAATGAAAATAATCAATTTAAGCCAAGTAGATCCAACAGGCTATCACGCAAAGTACTGGTGTCAAATCAAACTTCATAACCAGCAATTACCCATCAAGCCGGGGCTCCTTGGGGTCACTTCACTGGGAGGTGGGGAGGTGGTTACTAGAGAGAGGGTTGAAATCAGACGAGCATGACAGTCGTAAAAGAATGGGGTTCCACTTGCTTTTCTACAGTTATCCCCATCTTGATATCTAAAAACACCAATCTTTCCTCTGAGGTCAAAGCATCACATGGCTACCCCAAGCGGGCTTGGGCAGATTTCAATCTATGATGCTGTGCCCTCAAATTTTAAAGGAAGTCAGTTTTTTTTTTTTAAGATTTTATTTATTTATTCATAGACACAGAGAGAGAGAGGCAGAGACACAGGCAGAGGGAGAAACAGGCTCCATGCAGGGAGCCGGATGTGGGACTCGATCCTGGGTCTCCAGGATCACACCCCAGGCTGCAGGCGGCGCCAAACCACTGCGCCACCAGGGCTGCCCAGGGAGTCAGTTTTAGATAATGGTCTGAAAGATACTTCCTTTCAATAGCTATAATTAAACTAGAAAAACATTAATTTGTACCCTTGTGGTATGAGGGTTTCCTTGAAATTCCTTAAAAGAAGTGTATAATCAATAGAATGGCTGAACATCATTCATGCAGCACAAAAACCTGAATTGAGTACAATCTGTGAAGGTTCAAATTCCCTGCTAGAGAAACAGCAGTCTGTCTACCAAAAGTGTTGTGCCACACCTCTGTTTAGGCCTGATCCCATGACAAAGACACACACACATACACAGAGGAAACTCCAGTTTGCAGCGCTGAGCCTCAAAGCTCCTTACCATATTAGCTTCAACTCTATAACTTGATTAAAGAGAGAAGAAAGCATTAAAAAAAAAGTTTTTTAAGGAAAAACAATAGTTTCTATTAAAATGCATAACACCACCTTTCAATAGATGAAAGGACTCGGTAGAAACACCATAAACCTCAGAATTTCAAAGTAAATTGCTTCTTTTGTTTAAGGCAAATTAATATCAGATCACAGACAAAAAGTAAACCCTCCTGACATCCCCAGTCGGATGTTATATCCAATACACAGCTTGGGAGGTTCCGTGTTGACAATTTGGCAGAGAGGGACAAAGGGCTGGTTATAATCACCTTCCCACTCAAATCCTCAAATCCTGTCTCATTACCTGAAGTGTTTTTTCCTGCAAGTGACATATAGATGATTTGCTAGTCTCCATTTGCTTTGCATAAGCCACCATATGCAGAGCCCAGAGTGTACTGACTGTGACAGCACATCTGTCCAGGACCCTCCTAAGTGCCTTCCAGAACAAGATGCATGGACAGCGGAGGGTCTGCGAGTGAAGGCCTTGCCAGGAGCTTCAGGAGAATCAGAGTAAATCTGGCACAGAGGCAACTAACTAACCTCCTGAACATCCCTTCCTGGGCCTCCAAGAAGCTGACTCCCTCAGAACCACATAACTAATGAAGGAAATTCAGCATGAAAATGTGTGTAAAGCCAAGTCTTCCCTCTTACCGTACCACAGGCTCCTGGCATGTGAACAAACGGTAGGCTTGCTGCTCCCAAGTCAGTTTTTGACTCAGAACCAAGGTGACTTCAGATCCAAAGTGACCCAGCATGCCACTCAATGGGGAAACAAGGGCTGGCACACAATAGGTACTCAGGAAATGCTGGCCACTGCATTAAGAAAAGGGGCCGATGATGGGAACCCTGGGTGGCGCAGCGGTTTGGCGCCTGCCTTTGGCTCAGGGCGCGATCCTGGAGATCCGGGATCGAATCCCACGTCGGGCTCCCGGTGCATGGAGCCTGCTTCTCCCTCTGCCTGTGTCTCTGCCCCCCCCCCCCCCTCTCTCTCTGTGTCTCTCATGAATAAATAAATAAAATCTTAAAAAAAAAAAAAAAAAAAAAAAAAGAAAAGGGGCCGATGAGAAAACATCTGGCTTCATTTCACCAAATTTATCTGCAATTTCACTACCACCACCTGCGGAGGCCATGCTCCCCCAATGGATGGTGGGAAGGATGAATTCTTCCTGGGGTCTGGTTCCTGAATCTCCTTCAGGGCAAAACTCTTCCAAGAATTAGGTTCGGCCTCAGAAGTGGGAGGGCAAAGTCGTCAGTCACCAACTCCTGTATGATTCGTGGACCTCGGCATCACCTTGGAACTTACTGGAAATGCAGGCTCATGCCCCAGGACAGGCCTCCCAGGGACCCCAGAGGGATTCCCCCACATCTGAAAGGTAACTGCAGACTTGAAACTGAAAAGTCCCAGAAAGAAAAGACACTGGTAGACAGAAGGAAGGGGACAGGGTAAGAGAATGACTCCTGAGATGGATGTCAGCCCCTCACTAGTACAGGCAGACTGGGATTAACCTGCCTTCAGGAAATTCATCCACACTAACAGTGAAAAGTGGACTCGGGGACAGGTGAAGCCCTGTGGGTGCAATGTAGGGATCCCAGCAGATGCTGAGCTTTGGGGTGCAATGTTAATTTCACTGGAAAATCCTCAACCTCTTATGTTGCATCCCAGATTTTGTAAAAGAAATGGATTATGGGGGTCATAATCCAGCTTCCCCAAATGACTGAACTACCTGGCCTAGGAGGGAACTCACTATAGCCCTGGCAGGGAGGATTGGGAAGTGAAACAAAATCATGCATGGAAAGTGCCTCCAGCACATCCCAAGTGCTCAGTAAACATCAGTTATTGTTCCTTTACCTCCAGAAACTCTTAACTCAAGAAGGAAGAGCCCACAGGAACATTTTGTCCCACGATCAGCTTAGGCACAGAATAAGAAGGGAAGTAAAGCCAAAGGAGTCCAACATGCAGCACAAAGGCACCCCCAATATGCCCCTTTTTGTGCCCTGAGTGAACTGGGAGATAAAGATGTCAGGCTGCCCAGTGTCTGCCCTTCCTCTTCAGAGCAGGTGTCCCTTTCCATCTGTGTGGCGCATGGTGACATTAGATGTTTGTGTGCTCTGGGGGCTCTCTGGGGGAAAGGAGCCTTTTTAAGCAGGGCAGCTACAGAGGACAGTGGAAAAGCTTCTCTCCTTTATTCAACTGCTCTACAAGCCTCTCTTTCACACCTCATTATCTGGGCTGCCCGCAGCCCAACAACTGCTGGCTCTGAGCTCTCCATCCTGGGGGTTCTGAATGGTGGTGGACTTCTGGGGAAGGTGTGTTTCTTAAGCTCTGAGGTCCTCCACTTTCAACCATCTCAGAAAGTGGAAGGAGTGATGTCCACCTCATTGCATCATAGGTCAATTGAGAAACTGTCAAATGGCAGCTGCAAGTGAGGAATGAGGATTAATAAAAGGAAAAAAGGTGACCATTTTGATACCTTGTACTTTGACACAAGGATCTGAGCCCATCATAAAAATTATATAAATACACTTCTCACTGAGACATAAAAAGACACTGCTCTCAGTGGAGGAACAAGGTGAATGAAAAAAAAAAAAAAAAAAAACAAGAGCCAGTGTTCCTGCTCTCCCCACTACCATTTGTCTAGGGCTTGGGCCATATCAATACCCATGCTGAATGCTGGCTGTGTTCCCCATCTTAATCCTCCCGACAGCCCTAGGATGGTAGGCCAAGGTAATAGGTCTCTCTATAGATGATAAAACTGGGCCCAGAGAGGTTAAGTAGCTTGCCTACCATCACACAGTTAATAAGCAGCCTGATCCCAGAGCAGTAGTTCTCAATGGGGGGAATTTTGCTTCCAGGAGACATCTAACATCATTTGAGACATTTTTGGTTGTCGTAACTGAAGGATTATTACTGGGTGCTAGTGCATAGAAGCCAGGAATACTGCTAAACATTCCACATACAGTGTAGAGGGCTGCCCCATACAACAAAGACGTATTCAGCCCTAAATGTCCACAGTGCAGAGGTTGAGAAAGCTTGCCCTAGAATTTCTATTCATACCCACAGCACTATATTGTCTCCCCTCCGGTTTTCTAATGTGGCTGAAAAGGGCAATAAATATATTTTATAAAGGATCATAGATCAGAGTACCACAGCCCTGTAGCCAATGTTGAAAATTAAAAATCCTATCGGATGCTATATGTTGGCAAATTGAACTCCAATTAAAAAAAAAAAAATCCTATCAGGCCTTTTTTTTCCTTGACTTTCTCCAGTGTTCCCACCTTGAGGCTTTTAAGCTTGCTTTTCCCTCTGCCTGAGCTGTTATTTCCCCTTCTCACCAAATCCGTCATGTATGTCTGGGCCTCACACCTTGGCTCCTTCACATCAATCACGCCCTTCTCAAGAATAAAACATAGCTGTTTATTTGTATACCATCTAGTTCCGCCTATTAGACTGTAAGTTTCTGTAAGACAGCAGGAATCTGTTTCTGTGTGGCTTACTGCTTTTTCCTCAATACCCAAAAAACTGTCTAGCATGCAGCAGGAACTCAACAGACATGGGGTAAAACAATGAATGACTGACACGTGGAACGAAATGAATCAGTCATGATTGAATGAACTAGCTGAGATTCCTTCTCCATCAATTCAGGAGCGTTAGCTTTCCCAAAGCTTTAGCATATCTGGGTAAAGGTCCCTGTGGAACCTGGTACATCTTGCTATAGTAATCATTAAGCTAGATCAGGCTGGCACACCTTTTCCTGTAAAGAGCCAGATAAATATTTTTGGCTTTGTAGGCTGTTCAGTCTCTGGAACAACTATTCCCAACTGTAGCACTGCCACCGAAGCACAAAAGCAACCCTAGAAGATATGTAAACGAATAAGCCTGGCTGAGTTCCAGTGATACTTTATTTAAGAACACTGATAATTTGAATTTCATGGAATTTTTCGTGTGTCAGGAAATAGTCTTCTTCTTTGATATTTTTCCAGCCATTTGAAAACCTAAAAATGGCTCTCAGCTCGCAGGCCAGGCAAAAACAGGAGATGGACTAGATGTGGCCCATAGGCCACAGTGTGCTCACCCTTGTTCTAGATCTTCTCGAATTTTGGTGATTTACTAAAAAGGATAGCCCAGAGTCCTTGCACAATTGTCATCTTATTCACCCTCACAGTATCCCCAGGAGGGTGATCCTTCATATCCTTCTCTACCTCAGTTTACCTCTGAAGACACAGAGGCCTGGCCTCTGACTCCAGGGGTAGAATTCTTTCTGCACTGAACAGATTGTCACAAAACCTTGTCCAAAATGGATACAAAGCCCTGAATGAATCCATTATTGATTTCAGAGAGTTAGCAGGGAGAATCCCAGTGAAGTGAGCATTGGAATCAGCAAAGATTCCTGAATTAAAATACAAATATCAAATCAACAAGAGGGCAACTGTGCATCCTGCCCCCAGGCCAGATAGCTGTTCCATTTGCCTTAGAGAAAGAAATATGGATACCAGCCCTTCAGTGTTACAGGAAAAAGTTAACAACACAGAAAATTGCTTGTGCTGCCCAGGATGGCGAATAGGAACCTGAAAGGTGAAGGCTTCATAATAAACACATAGGACTTATATTTTAATACCTAAGCCAGGTGTCACCCTTTTGTCATCTTAATTTCACAAATGTTCCTGAAAGGTAATTAAGACTCTCAAACTGAACACAAACACTTGGGGGAAAATTCACATCCAAAATTCAAGAAATCTGAACTGCATTCCTCATGATTACAGTCTTAGAAATAACCTCTGAATATATGTACATATCACCAGAAAACGGTCCCCAAATCTATCACAACCAAACATTCAATCCGTGTGTGCAAGACAAGAGAAGCAAGTCAGGGGAAGAGCTAACTACCCCAATCCACCTCCCCCCAGGGATCAGGGCGAACTGGTGGAAATGCAAAAGCCATGAGCTTCACCCCTCAGGACCTGTACACCTAGAATCAGAAAGAAAATGACCATAAAAATCAGAGTAATGGCCTAGTTCAGCGTCTGAAGCAGTAGACCCCTCTCATTCCTTAATTCCTAAATCCTTTTGCTAGGGAATTCTTAAGGCAAAGGTTTAAGCCCAATAAGAGTTCAGTGAAAACATCTGGGACAGGCTGATGGATGAATCATAAAGAAGAAAGCCTGGACACCTCAGGCTGGTTCTTCACACCCTGGAATTCAACATGGTCTATCTCCAGTTGGGTTTCTGCCAATGACATTGGTGGTGTTTGCCTTGTTCTATCTCCAAAATGCCTTCCTCTCTGCCCCTACAGCCAATCATCTAGCCTGGATTCACCTTTGCTGAGGAATAGCTTTCACTGTGGTCCTTCCCATTCAGAGAACTTAAATGATCTTTTTCTCAAGATAACTCCTTCTGCTTCAATAATTGACTACATTGGTGACCTTAAAGTTGATTTCCCACACCAGGACACTTCTGAAATGAAAGGGACACTATTTTTTTTTAATATTTTATTTATTTATCCCTGAGAGACACAGACAGAGGGAGAAGCAGGCTCCTTGCGGGGAGCCTGAAGTAGGACTCGATCCAGGGACTCCAGGATCACGCCCTAAGCCGAAGGCAGATGCTCAACCACTGAGCCACCCAGGTGTCCCAAAAGGGACACTATTAATAATTATGCCAGGCCTACAGCAATAAACCAGGACTATCCAGGGCAAACTAGGGCACAGAGTCATTCCAACTATAAGCTGTTGGAGGAAGTACCCTGTATTACCTTGTTCACTCTGCCTCACCTTTTTAGCCAAATAGCTCCTAGCATAGCACCTAAAACATCATGATAGACATCTGATAATAAATATTTGTGAAATTGATTCTGTAAATTAGAGGAGCCCTACCGGGTATAACAGGTATTAGCTACTCTGGATTTGCTTCCACAAACGATGCTGTAGAGGATTACAAATAAAATCCTACTAGAAAAGTCACTGCTTCTGATATGCCATATCATTTTATTTCTACTGTGGACATTTTAAAGTTTCTCACTGATAGTGATTTTGTATATAATAATTCTTTTAAAGGATTTTTTTTAAAGATTTTATTTATTTATTCATGAGAGAGAGAGAGAGAAAGAGAGCCAGAGACACAAGCAGAGGGAGAAACAGGCTCCATGCAGGGAGCCCGACATGGGGCCTGATCCCGGGTCTCCAGGATCAGGTCCTGGGCTGAAGGCAGAGCTAAACCACTGAGCCACCCGGGGCTGCCCTATAATAACAACTAATAGTAGTTATCACATAGAGTCCTGTGTATGTTCATTACAGTCAAAAAATCTTGGATACATCCTCCCAAAAACCCTAATAAGGAAGCATTAGCATACCTACTAAGTGAAGAAAAGGAGGCTCAACAAGGCTAAATAATTCAAGGTTATAGATTCTGGTCTTCTCTTGCATTGATTAGAAAACTTACCAGTCAGAACATCCTGGTTCCCAAGTTATTTTTCAAAACCACTTCGTGATCAAGACAAGGTGACATAACGTTCAACTAACTATCCAAAAGCCAAGAAATTGGCCGTACATGGACGAACTGTACCACTGACCGTCCCCGGCACTCACTACATTATGTCACTTCAAATTAAATGAGAAAAGAGAAGACCTAGAAGAATATTAGAAAGATACTATGATAACATACAGCACAACCCTTCCCTAAAAGAGAGCAGTAAGGCAGAAATGGGCATCCTGATTTCCACGTTCCAAGTAAGTTTTGTAAGGCAGCCCCACAAATAGGACCCCAAAACAGAATTTCCTATGTGATGGAAGGAAGTGAGCCCCTGCACTCCTGAAGGGAAATGAAGGCAATACCAGAAGCAGAGAGAAGATATTCCACTAGTAACAAGACCAACGAAAATGACTTTTGAAGACGGGAGGGAGTTTGGGCTGTAAACACCACAGGATGGAGGCTGATTCAACCCAGGGTTGCCCTAAACTGTTCTGACATTTTGTCCAACTTCTTTTTCTCAGTAAAATTCCACAAATTAAGTAACCCATCTCCCAGGATGCCTGGATTTATGGTGGTTTCACATCTAACACAAGAAGTTTAAAGCCCCTGTCAACCTCACCCATTCAAAAGTATGTACAAATTCCCCAAAGCTATGAACAAGGCATTCTCATGGGTACATTCCTCAAATTACAAGTTACCAAAATACCTGACAATAACACACTGGGTTATTTACTCCCCTGTAAAAAAGAAAAAAAAAAGAAAATTCAACAACCTCACATATCCACTTGCAAGAATCACAAACCGACTTCTCATAAATGCACTCCCAGGAAATTAGCCGAGCAGCTCAGCCCCAACAAAGGGGAAGCTTTGTCTGCCAAACAAGAGATTCTCTTCATTAATGTCTCCCTTGTATTGATTATAGCCAACACGCTGTACAGTGTTTCCACAACAAGGAGAAAGGAGCAAAGCTTTGCTGCAGGTACTAAATTCAATAGCTGCCAACTCCCTGCAGATTCCACCCTGCTCCTGAGAGCATAGTCAGCCATCCCTCATCTCAAAGGCTCTCCACCCAGCCAGATGGGTGCTGTGTACACTGCCGCTGTCGGCCAGCAAGACCATATAAACCTTCAGCCAAAAAATTAACTGGGTTCTGGGGAGCCTGGCTGGCCCAGTAGGTAGAGCATGCATGTGACTCTTGATCTCAGGGTTCTAAGGTCAAATCCCACAATGGGCATAGAAATTTTTAAAAGTTAACTGAGTTCTAAGAACAGCATAGAGCAACATTCTTATCGGCACCATGCACAAACTGTAAACCACAACTCACATTCTCCAACCCCACCTTCCTGGTTCAAAGATCCCCATTTTGTTACAGGGCTGCAGACCAGGACCCAAGGTTGCATGAAATGTTAGTGAAACTTGGTTAAGACTGGCTTTAACTGAAAAATCAGACAGAGGTGTTACAAAAAAAAAAAAAAAAAAAAAAAGAATACTACATATCTCTTGCACAAACACTGTTGTGGAGAGTCTTGCTAAACAGATAACGAATATATAGCTAAATACATTTCCCTGTCCCACTGAGACCAAGTTCTGGCCAGTGGAATGAGAGTAGAAGTGGTGAGACCCAATTCCAAGCCTGACTCCGTATCATTATTCCTCTGGCTGGCTGCCTAAAAAAAGCAGATGACCTTCAGAGTAACCTTGGGAGTGCTATGTCTTAAATGGCAGATCAACAAGATGGAAGAAGCCTCGGTCCCTGAAACATCAAATGAAGGACAGGTGCCCAATGAGAACACCTACTCTAGACTGTTGCATAAAAGAGAAATAAACTTGTATTCATTCACAAGATTTGGGGAAGTACGTTAACTTATACAGGCAGTCATGCAGAGTCCATTTATAAGTATCTAAGTCCCTACTGGAGCTGGGGCTTTCTAACTCGTTCCCATCCATGGAGTCCAGTGTCCTATGTCACTTGTGAATGCTACTCTTTATTATGCACCCCTGAGACCATAGCAGTCTGGCGGGCTTCTCCCACAGTCTTTGGTCTTAGAACAAGGAAATCACAAGAGTGAGGTAAACTCCCCTGTCAATAGTTTCAACAGGTATTGAGTACCCACTATAAGCCAGGTTCTTCTCTAGATACTAAGGCACAGAGACATGCTTTCTGCCCCATGAGAGAGGGGCAAAGAGGAGACTCATCAACAAATACTGTGCTTTAAACACAACATGCTATGACAGAAGCACGTGCAAGACACAAAACAGCAGAGCGCTACTGCTTATTTGAGGGAAGCTGGTTAGGAAGGTCATCATAAAGAACACAGTCTGGCAAAGGTTTAAAGGATGATTATAATTCTGGCTGTACTGAAGATGGTGGGAGAGGTAGCAGTGGTGGTGATTGTAGCATCGGTAGCAGTCATGGTGGGAACAGTGGTCAGTAGTAACGGTGGTGATGGTGGCAGCGCTGGGAGTAATGATGGCTCAGCTCTAAGAAGAACTGTCCCACCAAACAAATCATCACAAGAGATATTTATCTACTGCTACCACCATATTTTCTCACAAGATTATCATATCCACAAAAAACAAATCATATCATCCTATATCATAAGAATGATAAGTGGGTAGATGAAGGTTTGCTTTACATGAAATTGTGAGGCTAGTAATTGTTATAAATTACAAAAATGGTCCCATTTGCTCACTCCTCCCTAATGTGCCTCTTTGGCCCTGGAACCTTGCAGGCCATTCTGGGCAGGGCATTCTGGCCTATTCTGTGCTTGGCCATGTGACTAGCTCTGGTAAATGGGATGTTAGCAAACATCCCACAGTGGATTTAAAAGCATCTGCATGAGTGGCTTGCTGGCCACCGCACCTTTGCCACATCCACAAGAACTTGATGGGACTACCCTGTCACCGGATGCAAGACATGTAGAGCAGAGTCAAACGACTTCAGTCATGCCAGTCAAGGCTGTTCTGGATCAGTGATCCTCAGACATGTGAGCAAGCCAGCCAAGACCACCCAGGTGTGTGAACAGTACACAATCATCATGTGCTACTAAGGATTAGGTGGTTGCCTGCTAGGCAGCATATTATGGCGATAAATGATAGAGCACTATCATCCTCATTCTCCTTTTATGGAGGGACAAACTAAGAAACTAAGAGCGGTGAAGTAAATTCATCAAGGTCACACCACTGGTACCTGGCAAAGCTGGAATTTGAAAGCAGACAGGGGCTCTCTTCTCTGGTCTCTGCTCTTAACCATCTCATCCACCTTAACTTCTCTCAATAAAGCAGTAAGAGTTGAGTCTTTCTCAGTAGGAGGCAAAGCGCTCTGCCCAGACTTCCCAGTGGGACCCTCCGGGCTAGGAGAAGGGATCCTGGGTACCCTAACTGGTGGCACCCACCCCCTCTAGGCACTGACCTAGCACCAACAGTGATGGAGGCTGTCTGCCCTCCCAGGAGCTGCACACCAAGCAGAGGGAGCCCACACACCTGAGCTCAGCTTGCCCTTCCCTGTGCTGCACCATCATGGCTCAGACCCTTGGCCTCCTAGAGACCTCCTGAGGGCCAGCACCTGGAGCTAGCGCAGTCTTCCTCTCCACCACTCTACTCGCACACCCACCCTGCAAGGCCTTCCAGTTGGCAGCAGCAGTGTCTCTTCCCATTCACCAGGAAACCTGTAGAAGTGCCCTGGCACCTGCCTCTGCCCTCAGCCCCCTCCCCCACTTCCACATTCTGTTTCCAGACTGCTCAAGCCTGGCGTCCAGGTTATCCCACTTGAGGTCAACTGCTATGACAGTCAGCTGTGTGTGTTCCCTCTCCCATCCCCATTCCTCCCGGCCTCTAAGTAGCGAACAACAGCTTGGCCAAGAGAGTATCAGCAGCCTTTGCCAAAATAAGAGGTCTATCAGGACGACTCTCAGAGTTCCTGTCTCCTCCTACCCCTCAGCCCAGCCAGGCCTCCTACACCTTCTCCATTCTTGCCCATCGCCATGGGCCCAAAGGTGACCATTCTAACCTTAGTACCAGGACAGGCTTTCTCAAAGTGATATACCTGTACCAGAGAGCCCTGGGATGCTCGTCCGCAAGGCAGCAGGTTTTGGAGCCTCACCCTGGCACGAATGAAGACTATGGGAGGGAGGCCTAGGGGCTCTGTGCACAGTAAGCTTCACCCCCCGCCTCACGTGCCTGGAATGCACAAACACCTGAAAACAGCCTTCCCAGTGACAACCTTACATGGCAGGACAGGAGCCACACTGGCCAACAGTCAGCATATCACTCATATGCTTCATCTCACACCTGCCTATCTTTAGCTCCACAAGTAGGTACGACCCGACCCTTCTGCCATTTTAGAGATGGGTAAACTGAGGCTTTGTGGTCTCAAATAATGCCCAGGCAATGTGGCTAACACATAGCACTGCTAGGCTCTAAACATAGATCAACCGCACATTCTAAACCTGCTCCAAAATACTCTGATGCAAGATGATGTACAGTGACACTGGACCTCTGTGTTCATGGGTCACATGTGATCCCTAAAGTCATTATCAGAATGAGAACTTGGAAAACGGGTGCTTTATTTTTAGGAAATTCTCGCCATACTCCCTTATGGTGAGAGAGTGCAGTGTCATGGCAGTGTCCAGGGATGGGAAGGACATAGCCAATTTCATACCTCCTGCCCAATTCGATTCCCACTCAGTGGCAGAGGGTAAGGCGACTTGGGAGCAAAACTGATATTAGTTATCTGTATAATTCACCACCTCAGAGATAATCCTTCCTATCTCCTCCCAACTGGTCCTATTTTATCAAAGCATTAGGCACAAAGTAGGTAAATAACCAAACAGTGGACAAAGTGCCGAGTGGCTAAGCAGATAACAGTAATGACAATAACAGCTGCGTTTATCGAAAGCTCACCAAAGCCAGGAAGTGCTAAACTCTTTACACATGTTATCTGACTCCAGGGAATATTATCCCCGTTTTCCAGATTAAGAAACTTTAGGTTACAGAGATTAAGTAATCTGCCCAAGGTCACTCAGCCAGCCCAGGAGAGCTGTGGTTCCAGCCCACAGTCACTGTGAAGTTCACTACTCGAAAAACCCTTGCTGTGCAAGGCGTGGTCCCCAGAAGGGCAACACCAACATCACTCAGGAGTATGCTACAAATGCAGGATCTCAGGCCGCACTCCAGACCCAGGAAGTCAGGAGCAGATGCAGAGTTGAGTCTGCAAAGCATTCATATGGACAAGGGTTTCTCAGCCTTAGCACTACTGACTTTCAGAGTTGGAGGATTCTTTGCTCTGGGCACTGTCCTATGCAGGGCAGGACATTTAGCAGCATCCCTGGGTTCTACCCACTAGACAAGACGCCAGTGGTAACTGGGCTTCCTCCTCAAGCCAGTGCCCCATGTCCCTGAGAGAACAAAACAGCCCCCAGCTGAGAGCCCTGGTTAGCCTGGGGTGCTCTTCTGTGGGGCTGAATTTCTGGCATGGATCAGAGATTACAGGGGCCTGTCTCATAGGGGTCTGCACGCCAAAAAAGAACCTCTGAGTTCCAAAGACTGTGTTTGGCTCTAAATCTGTCACGACTGCCCCATGAAACAGAGGGTGACAGATTCACAGATTGGCACCTCTGTGTCCAGCCCCAGCACCAAGAAGGCTGGACCAGAGCCGGGCTTTGCCAAACCTCATGGCATACAAGAGTCACCTGGGAATTGTTTGAAAACTACAGATTAAGGTGGTGCCCACCCCACCATTCCAGATCTCCTAAATAAGAATCTCCAAATGGGGCCCTGGAATCTCCCTTTTAGAAAAGCTCCTTAAGAGATTCTAATGTCCCTCATCCAATAACTTTTAGGCTAGAGCATTCCAAAGGGTCCTAAATGTGAGGGTTTGCTCTCTTCATAAGTGACTCAGGCCTCCTCCCCAACCAGCTGTGTTACTGACAACTGACTCGAAGGAACCAGATCACACGGAGGGTGCTCAGGTTGCCAGAAGCTGTGATCCAGCCTGCATGATCCACCCACTCTCCCCCTGGCAGGTGCTTCACACACGTGGAGGTAGTGCCCGCAGGGATGTACTCAGCAGTACCAACGGCAGCACTATGGTGTCTGATTTTTTTAAGCACACGTGCCACTGCCACCTAAATCTGTTAATGACATTAACACAGCCTGATGGCGTCGGGGGAGGCAGGCTGCTCCAGCCCTGCTCAGCGGTGGGGAGGGAAGAGCAAACACAAGACTCCTCTGCAGCCGCAAAGCTGCATGAGGTACCAGAGCGGCCCGGAGGGGCAGGTCCTTTCACAGCCACCAACTGTCCTCAAGGCAAGAGGATGACTACGAGGCTGCTGGCCTGGGTGTAGGAGGCACCCTCAGATAAGACTGCCAGAGAGCCAGAACCATTTCCCAGATGGTGGCAGACTCCATGGAAGGCTCTCTGCAAAGCCAGAAGGAAAAAGCTGACATTTACCAGGTGCATGCAACATGCGAGGCACTTCACCTGCAGTGGCCCTTCCATCGCTTCAGGGAGGCCTGATGGCCTCTGTTACAGATAAGGAGAAACGGAGGCTAGAGCCCCAAAGCAGTTCATCCCAGAACACCCAGAATTCATGATGGGAAGGGATCTGGGCTCACTCTTAAGAAACTCAGATGCACCACCTTGTCGCTTTTATGTCTGCAGTGTCTGAAGGGACCTTTAGGAACCAACTCTCCAATTCAGCCAATAGCTCTCTGTGAGCAGAACCCCTGACTGCCACACCGCCCAGCCCCAGGAATCGACCTGCAACCCCCAGAGTTAAACGCTAAGTCTCGACGCTCAAGGCTTTGTGGCTCACAGCAAAACAACTGAGAGGCTGTCTGAGCCCAAAGCACTTCACCATTTTTCATTCAAGAATCCACCCAATGCTTTCTTTTTCCTTTCCCTTAAGTCCTCATCTATTCAGTCACAGCCCATCTCACAGCCCATCCTTGGCTTTTCTAGTCAGTTCCTGAAGCAATCTCTGGCCACAGAGAAAGGGAACAAGTCTTAATGGGTCCTGGGTGCCAAGACCTGGTCACCGCCTGTGGCCAGGACACCCTGCCAGGAAGGATCAAGACAGCCCTGCCACAAACCAGTCCCCAGTCCTAGTGCGCCTGCCAGGGACCCAGGGCCCACGGTCTCCCTGGTCAAGCCCAGTCAAGTCGAGGCATGCCCAGGTGAGTGAATGGAAAGACTCTGCTCTTGGCTGCTCTGTATGGGCCCAGAGCTGGTCTAACCACTTACACAGGCTTGCTCCTCTATTCCTAAACATACACACTTTCAAGGTGGGTATTAATTAGGTATCCCAATTTGCAGGTGGGCAACAAGGCTCTGACAGGGCTAATGACTTGCCCAATTTTTATGGTCTGGATTTTGGTGTTTCCCTCCTCTCCCCCAAATTCATTTGCTAAAATCCTAACTCCTAAAGCTGACAGTATTAGTTGGTGGGGCTTTGGGAGGTGCTTCAGGCATGTGGGTGGAGCTCTCAGGAATGGGATGGGTGCCCTTATAAAAAAGGGTCCGGAGAGATGTCTAGCCCCTTCCACCAGGTCAGGACATAGCTAGAAGGCATCACCTGTGAACCAGAAAGAAGGTCCTCACCCGACCATGCTGGCACCATGATCTCAGACTTCCAGCTTCCAGACTCTGAAAAACAAACTCCTGTGTTTATAAGCCACTGTCTGTGCTGTTACAGCAGCCCAAACACACCAGGACACCAAAGCTTCAGACCTAGAAAGTGACAAAGGCGGGGTCTGAGCACAGGCCCCACAGTGCCACTCCCCACCCTGAGAATGTTTGGAAAGGCATATTAGTTCCATGCACCAACAGCCCCTTCCCCCTCGTTACTTGTACCTTTTATTACATTACCTAGATCTATAGACTAGCACCTAATCTGTTAACACCTCGGCCCAGCAGCACCACCTGGGAGCTTGTTAGAAAGGCAGAATCCTAGGCGCTGTCCCAGACTCGCCCAACGCTGTGAGACGCTCCGATCAGATACTTTTTGCACTTGATAGTCTTAACTGCCACACGTCTGTCGGCTGCCCGATTTAGCTCCCACAGCTGTCTCCCAGCTAGCTTGCGTAGTACTTGTTTCACACTTGTGGGGCGGGGCGGTAAGATGGTACAGAGGAGAGGGAAATAAATTCTCACTCACAAATTACCTTCACCCTGTGAAACTATCAGCGGTCTAAAGAGAAGATCTGAGTTGTTTGTGTTTCGGGGACGATGTTTTCTGCCCCACAGCAAACAACAGGTACTCATGCCAACAGGTGCATGTCTCTGTTAACTGAAGTATCTGGCCAACCCGGTCTGTTCTAAAACCTATGCACGCAGATGGGCTTCAGGGAAGAGGAAGAGGGAGCAGGGGTGTGCTGAGCCGGAGCTAGGAGCCTCTGCCTGCCCATGTGCTGGCAGGGGAAGAGGGAAAGTTAGGTGTTTGCTCAGAGCCCTGCCCTCACCCTAAAATCGGCAGCGGCCAGCCAGGTGTCTGATTAATAATAGTTTCCACAGCGATGGACACCAGGGTTTGTTGGTGGAAGGCACTTAATGTCTGCAGCCACCTTCTGCAAAGGTAGCTAGGTTTGGTCAGGTCCAAAGCGGACACAGTGGCTTGCTCCATGGGCGGCTTGCTCCTCCCTCTTAATAGAAAGAAATAAGCACAGGGGTACCTGAAGGAGGTCAAGGCATGCAGACTACAGCTACACGGTTCCTTCTCCCCAGCTAACTTTCTCAGGCCAGGCCCCAGGCTCAGTGCTTCCCCTGCCTCCTCAGACTTAATCTTCACAGATGCCACAACGGTGCCCATGCTGCCACCCTGAGTCCATTTGTGATGATCACCTGAACACCTGCAAGCTTAAGTGACTGGCCCCAGGTCGAAAATCTAGTCAAGGGGCTGGGTGAGGATTTGAGCAGAGGAACTGTCCGACCAAATGCTAGACCACGAACCCCAAGGGGGGAAAAAAGTACTTCAGGTCCGGCGCCTCCTCTCAGCCTCCACAAAGGTCATCCAGGAAACTGGGGTTGGGGGTTGCCTTCAGGGACTCAGAAGTGCCCCCTTGTTGCCTCCTGCAACATGGAGTCTCACTGCATGTCCACCTAGGACATGCTAACATCTGTCCTTCCCCGGTAACTCCCAGGCAGCAGGCCTTACAGGTAAGAGCATAAAATCTACAAACAGAACTGGGCTCATGGCCCGGCTGTGAATACAGTGAGGGCAGGCCTATCTGAGCATCTTTCTACTCTGTCCCCAGATCCGGGTATGACTTCCCATCCAGAATGCTCTGGAAAGCTGCTCTGCTTTTATGCCTGTTTCTCTGAGGCTGAAAAACCCAGCCCCTCTGGACCATCCTCAAGGACTCAGAGGGAAATGAAGTGCCCTTAGCAGCAGGCCCTGAGCTCCAGGGATGCACTCAAAGGGCTCTATTCGACCCCCTCCATCAAACCACCTACCTTCCCACCTGGGCCCTACAGAGATCAGAGACTGAGAAATCTCCTCTCAATGTATTCCCTGAAGGTAACCAGACTAATATGCCAGCCAGCTGCAAACATTCAGTTCCTTTCTGCTTATTTCTTTTTGTTTTTTGTGGGGTTTTTTTAGAGATTTTATTTATTTGACAGAGAGCACAAACAGGGGGAGTGGCTGGCAGAGGGAGCCGGAGCCCCAAGTGGTGCTCGATCTCAGGGTCTTGGGATCATGACTTGAGCCGAAGGCAGATGCTTAACTGACTGAGCCACCCAGGCACCCCTTTGCTTATCTCTTTCAGAGAATCTAATGCATTGAAAGCCAAACCCTGTAGAGGAATCTCACACCACCTCAGAGCCAACTCTGCTGTCCAACTGGAACCCCCCAAGGTAAGGGGTTGGAAGTCCTCTATTAAACGGGTTTTGGCCCTAAACCCCTGCTCTCCTGTTGATGGCTCCTTCTTAGCTCACATAATCCTTTCAACCCACTTCACAGAAAAACACCTAGCTAAAAACAAATTTGTCTTGTATTAGAAACACGCCAAAGGGCAGAAGGTGTCACAGGTTCATTTGTCTTCTTCCTTGCTCGTTCATTTCTAGTACTCTTGGTTCATTTTGCCTAATTAGCCACGTGGCTTAAAGCAAACCATTTAAAATTCTCTGTGCCACTTATCACTAGGCTGGGACTGATATTTCCGAGTGTAAAAAAAAAAAAATAAGAGGCCGACAAACCCTCAGCAAGCACCACATCCTCCAAAAGGGAGGCAATATTGTACGTTAAGGAAATAAAAGGCGAGCCCAGATAAGCTGCCAGGTATTAATGCAAAGTAATAAACCAGGAAAAGGCCCGACAGCAATGGTTTATGGAGACAAAGCAAGAACTTCTCCGGAGGAGGGGGGAGGCCAAGAACTGAGCTTCTAATCTAATAAATCAAAGCAGAAAAAAACAAACCATTAACAAGGCCCAGCAAATGCATCTCAGAAGACAGCTGCAGGAAAAAATAGAAGGAGCTTACAGGTCACCTGGGGTGCCAGATTAAAAATCCACAATCAAATACTGCAAAGCTGTATGAATCTTATTTAGTGGCATCAAAACATAGTTTATAGAACAATTCTCCACTGGGCCCTGGGCTGGCTGCATGGTGACAGGGGCTCGGAGGATGCCCCAGACCCTGTGGCAGCAGCCTCACAGGGTCAAGGGAGGACAGCAAGAGAGAAAGGAGAACAAAAATGAGAGGACCCCAGCAGTGTGGCAGGAGGCAGAAGCCCTGAAGGACCCACCCCTATTTTTGATGATTCCCTTTCCTATCTTTTTTTGGAGGGGAGGGGGTACTGGGGGCCAGAGCTAACCATCTATTTGCTGACATAATAATGCCTTCTCCATACTTATGAAGCTCTCATGAACCACCAGCATGGATATGCAGCCACTTGTCAGGGCACATTTTCTCTATGTCTTCCTCCTCAATGTTTTCTTGCAGGAGCCAATGTTTAAAAATGTACAGTCTGGCCTCAGAACTGCATAAAGTTAATGGCCCAACACGTGATTGCTGCTCCAGGCTTGGGGGGGCGGGGGCAGAGTACAGCCCAGGCGTCTGGCCATGGGGTCCCTCAATTCATCTCTTCTCACCCCCATTCAGACCAGAAGTAGGGTGCAAGCATTTCCACCTCAACTATTGGGGATCCAATGGCTGGTCACAGCCTCATCCCAAAAACCCCAACCCCAACCCCTCACCCTCCACACCACCCACCTTGGCCTCTACAGAAAGCCCAGGCACAGAAGAGTAAATCAAAACTAACCGCTTGCTTCTCGAACAGCCTGTAAGAAAAGGATGAAAACCTAACACTCCTCCCTTCCCCCCGAAAAAAGACCAATCAATACATACTTGCTGATGCTTGCTCTATTCTTTCAGATCCATGTGAATTACAAAACAAGAACCATGGACCAGACAGGGAGACCTACATTCAACTAGCCCTGGGAGATAAAGAGAACAGGCTGGCAATAGCGAGCCACTGAAGTTTATAGAGCAGGAGAGTGATGGCCATGTTGAAAAGGAGTTAAAAAGATCAGGAAATGATGAGAAGAAATACAAAACTGAATCACCTCTCTCTTGTCCTAGTGCTGGAAAAGAATATAAAACAAAAATAACTCCTCCCTCCAGCCACCTGCAAACCATTATATCAAAAGTTTCCTAAAAGAAACCCCCAACAATGTTATCAGCTGCAAAGGACCATTAAAATCAATGGCTAACTCAAGTACCCAGCTCTTTGAACTGAATCCTTCCCACATCTGCTTGAATGGACTTTCTTGGAAATCATTAAGAGCTTCGCAAATAACCAAGACCCTTTGCCAGCAAGTCAGATAAACCAGAAGTGAAATTTGCTAAAATCTTCAATGCAAAGGGTTTCTTAGGGAAGTTTCCAATAAAAAGCATCTTTGAAGGCCTGGCCCTCCTGTGAACTGAACTGCACAGTAGATTATTCCAGTCATGAGACATTAACACTATCTCTATCCTGCATGTGCTCATCCCTTTGTTCTGACTTTTTATTGGGTTGAAGTTAAGCCCACCCTGGAGGTTTAAGATCCCCCTAAAACCCAGTCACTTCCCATTCTATCTGCCTGTTTCCCACTAAAGGCTGGCAGTAAAGCCTTTATAATAAAATGGACTCATATGCTTAGGTAAGTGGGGAAGTGTACATCTGACCCACACACAGACCAACAGGGAGAGGAGGCCCGCTCTCAAAGAGGGAGGCTGTGACAAAGATGAAACATGAAGCCCAACATCCCTGCAGCCACGGGATCGAACAAAGCAGGGGATGAGGAGGTGGACCCGGACAGTTCCCAAGAGAAGCACATGCAGGGCAGGGGGGCCTGAACCAAGTGCCACAGGTGTGTGTGCAAACAGCATGTGAGGGGGCAGCTGGCTGCGTGACCCTGCTCTTGTTCACCCCACCCCAGCCACCACCACTGACCCAGCTCCTCAAGGGGATGGGAGAGTTAGTGAAGACCAAAAGACTTCAGCCCCTCACAGAAGAAACCAGAAAACAATGGTTACAGGAACCCCCAAGGAAACTATTAGTAGAGAAAACAGGATGATACACAAGGTTCTCAAGAAGTTGTGAAAGCATCAAAGGACTGTATGAGCTTGCTAGGGCCTCCGTAACAAACACCACAGTCATTTACTGTCTCACAGATCTGGAGGCCAGAAGTCCAAGATCAAGGTGTAGTAAGGATGACTTCCTCTGAGACCTCTCTCCATAGCGTGCAGATGGCCGCCTCCTCCCTGTGTCCTCACTGGTCTACCTTGTGTTAGCACGGGTGTCCAAAGTGCCTCTTACAAAGACACCCGGTCACACTAGGTTAGGGCCCATCCATATGAATTCATTTTAACTTAATCACTTCTTTAAAGACCCAAATACATTCCAAAGTCAAGAGTATGAGGGCTTCAACATATGAATTTGGGGGGCGGGGTGGGGACACAATTCAACTCCCAACAAATGATAATGGCTTTAAGGCCTACCACCTGTGACATGGCAATCCTAGTAGGCCAGGCACTCGGTGTTCCTCAGCTCATTAAACCTTCACACATGTCCTGTGAGGCAGGTGTTCTCGTTCCTAAGTCACAGATAAGAGCCCACATGGTTTGAAGGAGGCCAAACTACACACAGGCACAGTTACAGAGGTAGGTCTGAACCCGGGAGAGGGATAAACAGTGGAAAGGTGCTTCTGGATGGCAAATTCTTTCACGCTCTCCAGCTCAATGAGCCCCTGAACACACCTTAGAACTCATCCTTCAAACTTTGTCTAGGATTTTTGTGGCAGGAAATGACACATCGTGTTTTCTTCGTCTTGTATGGAAAAAAAGGAAAAGTTTTAGAGTATTAGTCTGTGAGTCAACTTCTTAATGGAGACGTCGTTTTATGGTGCCAAAATAAGAAATATGTAAACAAAGCGTATCAAAGAGTGAGGAGTGGCCCTGCAGATTTAATTGGCACTGCTGGAATGACCCTGTGCCATTATTTACTGATAGGATTAGCAGATGTGAGCGTGGAGCTGCTCCCCCGACTTGAAATAACATAATGTATTTTTCCAAATGCAATCTAAAGCGTTAGTTAATACAATAATCCAACACAAACAGCAGAACTGATACGGGCAACTGTGGCCGCCAATCACTGCACAGCACCTAAAAGAAACTGGGCTAATATGAAGCCTAATCAAAAAACAAAATTAAATAGGATAAAGATTAACAAAAGTTAAACCAAATATTTGACATTTATTCCACTGTTTCCATGGCTTTCCAGAAAATCCAGGGGCTCTAAGAACGAACCCTCTAATCTAATAATAACTCATTAAATCAATATTTCCACCCCCCCCAAGCCCCCTGCACACACACACAGCAATCACATTCAGCAGTTGAATAGTGTCAGTGAAAAATGTTCAAAATGAATTGTGTCTCTTTCCTCACTTCCTCTGTAATTTACTCAATAGTTAAGGGAATTGAAACCAAAAAAAGTACAAAGTCCTTCCCAAGCCAAGGGCTTAAGAGACTTGGCCACTGTGTGTCCCAGCTTTGGGCTGCTCCATAGGGCTTCAGTGATGGATGAGACAAGGGTCTTTTTCGAGAATCTTCAACTCTTGAGCCCACCGAGGAACTGTTTTCTCCAGGAAAGATCTCATTACCTACTACCTACTACCTACTACCCTGATATGAGGTCAGCTCTGGAAGTAAATTTTCTATAGCTTAGTGAGGAAAAAAAGAGAACTCCATGAAAGCCAGGTCCAAACCCACATGCAGGTCTTCACTCGTTATGCAACGTTGGGTAAGTTACTTAAATTCGCCAACCTTCAGTTTCCTCATCTGTAAAATGGGGTAAAAATGGAACCCTCCTCACAGAGTTGTGGTGGGAATTTAGTCACACCAGGTGCTTAGGAGATTTAACAGTCGATACTAAATTATGTACTGATGACAACGTGAAGTAACAAGATACTACTTTATGCCTGTTAGGTTGACTCTTACTAAAAACACAGAAATTAAGTGTTGGCAAGGATGTGGAGAAACTGGAACCCTTATGCACTTGCCAGGTGGGAATGTAAAATGGCACAGCTACAGAAAACAGTATGGAGGTTCCTCAAAGGATTACAAATAGAATTACCCTATGATTCAGCAACCCCACTTCTGGCTATTTATCCAAAAGAACTGAAAGCAGGATCTCAAAGAGATATTTGCAGACCCATATTCATAACACCACTATTAACACAATAGTTAAGACGCAGGAGCAACCCATACATCCATCAATGGAGGAATGGATGAGCCAAACGTGGTGGATACATATGCTGGAATATCAGTCAGCCTTCAAAGGGAAGAGAATTCTGTGGATGCCTGGGTGGCTCAGTGGTTGAGCATCTGCCTTTGGCTCAGATCGTGGCCCCAGGGTCCTGGAATCAAGTCCCACGTCAGGCTTCCTGAAGGGAGCCTGCTTCTCCCTCTGCCTATGTCTCTGCCTCTCTGTGTCTCTCATGAATAAATAAGTAAAATCTTTAAAAAATAAAAATTAATAACAATAATAATAATAATAATAAAAGAAGGGAATTCTGACACTTGCCACAACATGGATGAACCTTCAGGACATTGTGTTAAGCAAACAAAGCCAGTCACAGAAAAACCAATACTGTCTGATTCCATTTTATGAGGTGGTATCTAAGTAGTCCAAGTCACGGAATGGAAAAGTAGAACAGGGTGGGGAAGAAGGGGATACAGGGCATCCTTCAACAGATACAGTTCCCCAAGCTGACAAGAGTTCTGGAATATGTCCCCCATGATGTGAATATACTGAACACTGCAGAATTGCACACCTAAAAATGGAAAATAGAAGTCTAAATGAAAATGGAAATTTTAAGTGATGTGTTTTTTCACCACAATTAAAAAAAAATTTTTAATTACAGTTTTAAACCTCTCCACACAGAAAAGCAACAGCACTGTTTCAGTGTTTTAGAACATGAATTCCAGATGCAACCACGCCAGCCAGCTGGCCCCGGAGTTGGGGTCCCGCACCTGTGGCGGCAGCACTAATGCCCACAAGATTGTGCGGAGAAGGGGTGCGGCGTCGGGAGTCAGCTGCTAAGGAGATCAGGATCGGAGGAGTTTTCAGAAGTTAACTTGAAAAGAAGTATTCTGCCTTAGAACAGATTCTATTTTAAGGCTTTGAGACAAAATCCTTCCCCTGGAAAACTGCCTCCAACTCACTGATCACATCCTCAAGAAGCAGGGACCCTATTTTTCATTGCAGAGGTGTTACCACGGAGCTGTTCCAAGAAGAGCAATGATAAGGAACATTAATGTGCGATGTGCTGGCTCTGAGGCAGCGAGTCCCGTGGACGCGGGCGAGGCCCAGGCCAGAGGGGCCAGCCAGCAAGCTACCGAGTTCCAGTGTCCATCCTCCACCTTTCAGCTCCACGGCACCCTTTCAGAGAGGACCCCAGCTGGAGATTTGGGGAAATCGGCCCAATCCTACCCACCAGTCTGTAGCCTCCGGTCCTAACACAGCAGGTGTGTCTAGGGGGCATTTCTGCCCACGTACAACCCCGGGGGAGCCTCACACCAAGTGATGAAATGCTTCAGAGGGGCTGCCGGGCACAGGCCTTAGACACATCTTCCTACGTATATGTCCCTTCATCCTTCCCTTCCGACAAGCACGAGTCCCAGTAAGCACCCACCTGAGCCAGGGGACAGGGGAGAGAAAAGGACAGAAGGAGAGAAGCTTCGCTGACTCCTCGAACCCCCTGGCCTGCAATGGCTGCCCCCCCCCCCCCCCCCCCCCGCCAACCTGAAGCCTGCTTTCCTTGCAGGTCTCCCAACATAATTAAATGACACCTTTCCCATTTATGAAGCATCTGACACGCACCTACATCCACTGCTCCATCTCTCTCATATAGACATTCCAAAGCCACTGGATTTCAAGCCAGCCGCCCTATTCACCAGCGCATCCCCCAGCACCCCTGCATCTAATTGGTACTCAGTAAATATGTGCAGGAGTAACCACACTCCAAGAACACCTCAGTTTATTCAAGAGCCAATTAAACAGCCCAAGGCCTACCTGGTCCCAGGCAAAAAACTCTCTTCCACATGCATCATCTGGTGAACAAGCAATCAAGGTCTGGTCACATCGCTAGACACTAGTTCCAAAGCACACACAGAGTTGGGGCTCCCCCCACAAATGGGATGGCCAGGGCTACACATACTGCTGGCAAACGGCTCTAATACACCATTTCCACGACAGGCATGTTTCACTCTCTGATCTTTTTGTTGGTTAAGAAAATCTAACTTGGCTGAGAGAAGGAAAGAGAGTTATGGCTAAGTGTATATACAATTTCAACTTGAAAGTTTTCTCTGTTACATCTTGTATTCTTGTTAATAACAAGAATCAGCTCAACTGATGTCATGCCCCACGGTGGTATCTCCAAGCTAAATCTTGTTCCAGAAGTCTAGTTCAACAGCCAGAAGTATAATTTTAAGAGCAATTCCATTCTCTACTCATAGCTTCCAAAGGGCACCAACAGGGATTTACTCATGCAATGAATCAACAACAATATTTATTGAGTTCTTACTTTGAAGCAGACACTGGAGCGTGTGCCAGGGATATACAGGGAGAAATAAGGCTCTGCCCTGAGGCAGCCTCTACTCTGGGGAAATGGGTGATAACAAAAAGGAGTAAGAAGCTAATTTCAGAAAGTGATACTTGCTTTGGAGAAAACAGAGTAATGTAATAAGGGAGAATTCTTTAGACCAAATGGTGAGGGAGAGTGTCTCTAAGGGAGTAACATTAGAAGCTGAGACTGATTGATGGAATGAGGAAGTCTTTAGGAAGAACAGCATTCCAGGTGGCGGGGACTGCAAGTGCAATGGCCCTGAGACAGTTTTTGAGCAGGAGAAATTATACCACTGGAACACAGCAAGTGAGGCCAAGGGTAGCAGAAGACAGTTATAAAGGTGGGCAAAGTAAGTGGTGAGAATTTCATTCATTCCAAGTGCAATGGAAAGCTATGAAGGATTTTAAGGAGGCGATCAAGGTAAACTACAGAAAAAGAATAGACTGTAGAGGTAGGGGCGACCCTTCATTATGTGGGTTTTACTTACACGCTTTGGCTAAATTTTCCTGCCCATCCTATCCCAGGTCACTCTCAGAAGAGTCTAGATCACATGAAGTGGGTATGGTGGATTCTCTCTGATGGTCATGAGAGTTATCTGGGAGAAATCTAATAAGTTATTCATTTAATATGTATATAGTGAGACAATACTTGGCAGAGAGCCTGAAACCATACCTAAATGCAACAGGCTCTCAGAAATATTTGTTGGATAAATGAGTAAGTGATTAAACATACTGCTCCACTTAGCTCAATGCTAAGACAGATCAAAAAAGTCAGAGGCACCTTGATACTCAGCACGGCACCTGGTCCTCGGTAAGGGCTCTCACCGAGTTAGAGAAACGAATGAAATGCAAGCAAAATGACAGGCTATGCCTAAAGATTGCCCTGTATTTTTCTCTTTGAACTATGGTCAATATTTTATTATTTCTCAAACCTTACTCTAGAATTTTGGAAACGGTTCAAAAACATGCACTCCCGAGATCTAAATCTTGTCTTTTCAGACCCATCATACATACTAAAAGATTTTTTTTTTTGAAATGTCAGTTCTTATCATGATGAATCCATCCTCTCTTTTCAAAGGGTGAAAGAAGCCCAGTGTCTACTCTTCAAATTCCCCTGACCAATGTTTAGCAAAAACAGTTTTAAGACTTAACATATAATAAAGATGCAGCATCAAACCCAATACCTCTCTTGATTTTGCTTGACTTCTCAAGAAAGGAAATCACTGTGCTTCTACCTTCATGTGGGAACAGCACGGGCTCAAGATTTTCTGACAAAAATTTCATATTGTCTGCAATTTACCTTAAAACACTTTGGTACCCACTGTGTGACATAGCATACATCCATGTTAATGGAGGTACAGTCAAGTAACATTTAAGGTCCCTAAATAGGTAAGAGACACACACTGCTAGGGGTGGTTAGTATTTGCAAACTAACAAACAGACACTCACTGCCCATCGGCAGGTCCAATAGCACATTCTCCATCTTTATCTCCCACATGTACCAGAAGGTAGGAAACTTAGCATAATGAAAATTGGAAATAACTTCACACTGGCAAAGAGAGGGGTGTATCAAGATGTGTGGTTTGGCTGGACTTGCCTGCTTTTCCTCAATAAACTCTAGGCCAAAACCTACATCTTTCAGAGTACACTCTGGCCCAGAGTCTCCCCTGGTCTGTGAGCAGACATTTTCAGAGGATTCTGTGGCCTGACCTAGCTAGAAAGTTAGCTGAGTGCTTTCCCAGAACTTTCTCATCTGCCCTGAGGGAAACTTCCATGTGAGATACAGAGAACCTAAGAGGACAGACAACTGGGACTCTATCGGGCTCCAAACACAAAACATAATGAATGCTTATGTGACTCTTGCTAAAAATGTGCATGAGGCAGGATTTGGTCTAAGGCTTGCTTTCTTCATAATATTCCCATAACATTATACGGGAAGCCCAGTGGCCCTCTGCTCCCTTGAAATGCTAGAGACACAGATCTCTGCCAAAATAAGGCAGTCACAGTTGTTATGGGCTGAACTGCATCTCCCTAAATTCATATGTTGAAGTCCTAGGCCCCCAGTGCCTCAGAATGCGCTATAATTGGAATTGAGGCCTTTTTAAAGAGGAGATTAAGCTACATTAAGGCCTTTAGGGTGGGTGCTAATCCAAATCTGATTGGTGTCCTTATAACAGGAAATGGAGACATGAGAAGAGCCCCCAGGATGCATGCACACCAAGGGAAAGGGAAGACCACGTGAGGACATGGTGATAGGGCAGCCGTCTGCAAGCCACAGAGTCAGGCCTCAGGAGAAACCAACCTGCCGACACGTTAATCCTGGACTTCCACCTCCAGAACTGGGAGAAAAGGAATTTCTGTTGTTGAAGTACACAGCCTGTGGTATTTTGTAACAAGCAAATACTATAGTGAACAACAAATAGGCCTAGGTGTCTGTACGTACATACACACACACACACACACACACACACACACATCCCTCCACCTGCAGGTGCCGTGTGGGCTGCCCTCACTGGCAGAGCAAATTCTCACTCTCCACAGTGCCTCGATCTAGACCTTTCCTCCTTGGACAGAGCAAGCCCCTTTCTCCTCCTCCCACCTCAGACACTAGTCATCTGTGCCAAGTCCTGAAAAACCCATATGAAAAATTACGTTGTCAGATAATACTTCTATATTATATATAAAAATATGCTATACATAGTATATACATTATATATATTATGTATATATGATATACATTATACATACATACATAAATATAAAACAGATTTCAACCATGCGAATATATGCAAATAATAAAATGATCTTAACCCTACCACCCACTTGTAAGATTTACTTTTTACTTTTTTTTTTAAACACTGTTGCACATGCATTTTAATGGGATTCTTAACCCGAAGGAGCCGGCAATCTATGTTCAACTGGCTGCCTCTCCAAGTTCAACTTCCTCTTCGGTAAAACAGAGACAATGAGAATCACCCCAAAGCTGTTTATGAAACAAGATATTGCTTCTGAAGCACCCTGCATCGGGGGTGGCTGGCACTCAAGATGAGGCGCCACTATTATTAGTCTAGTAATTATTGCTAACAGGGTCATTGTAAGCAAGAATTTCTGACAGTCGTGGGGTGGGGAGAAGGCTATTTTTAAGCCGACAGAACTTAAAATCATCCAAGGCTGTGTTCTTCATTTATTCGGAGAGCTGCTGTGTCCACCAATGGAGTTCACAAAAGCAAGGTAAGATACTGAAATATCTCACACCAGAAATGTGGCTTGCTGTTATTTAGTTGTAACTGTATCCAGCTACACCTCTTTGTAAAAACCTAGTGCTATGGAATCACTAAATTGGACTATCATGTATTTGTACAACAAAAATGGAAACTAGAAGACCCCATGCTTTTTAAAAAAAAAAATTTTATTTAAATTCAATTTGCCAACATATAGTATAACACCCAGTGGACCCCCGTGCTTTTAAATACTCTCCCTCATCAGAAATCCCATTTCAGCTGCCAGGAGAGTAGAGCTGGGCCCCAAGCTAGGGCTTCCCTAGTCCTTAGAAGGAGGACTCTTCCCTCCGATTTGCTTCAGAGCCCTTTCCAGCTCTAGACTCAGTGGTTCCATGATTCGGTTTATCCTTGGAAGCAGCCCTGGCAATTGGGCCTTTCATGTGTGGTCATTATAAATAGGCACCATGGTGATGCCTGCAGAGAAGTCCCAGGAACACACCCTCCAGACAGTCTCACCATCCAGGGGAATGAACCAGGATACAGAGCTCATGAACCCCGGGCTGGCTCTCTCAAACTCTCACGTTCGCACGGGCCTTGAGGCCCAGGATTAAGCTCTGGCTAATTAACCCCACAGTCCAGCAGAGCAACAGCCAGCAGCCAACAGGCAAAAAGCCAGACCCCCAAAAAGCTGAAGTCATCATTTTCTAAAGCTAGGCGCACCACGGGCAGTTCTCGGGCTCCCATCCCAACAGCCATTAGCCACAGAGTGGTCCTCTCAGCTAATACTCATTTCCATATTATTAAGAAAAATCCACACTGACTTTAAAACACTTTTTTTCCCATGGATGCAAAGGGAAGCAGGAAGACAGCGAGTGACTCAATTACATCTGCTCAAGAATATGGATTAATGATCATATTTTCCCTAAAGACAAAAATCTAAAGGTCAGGCAGGAATGACTAGCAGCATCATGCACTGGAGAAGTCACACAACAAAATGAAACTCACAGTCTAGCAGAGAAGGATGCAGGAAGGAAGACACACACACACACATGTGCACACACATGTGCACATGCACGCACACACGGAACTGATGATTTACGTTTCAGCTTCAAACCAAGTCAGGCTGTGCAAAGGCTCCCTTCACCTCAGATCGCCCTGCTGCCCAAAAATGGTGTGTCAAGTATTGTAGTCCGAGTGGAGGAGGAAGGCGGTCCCAGCAGGAAGTCTGCGGTCAGAGGTCTTTTCATTTTTCCACTGTTCCCATTTTCAGCTGAAGCACGCACAATGAACCTCGCCGATCATGAAAGCACCGCGGCTACCGAACATGAAAGACGTGCTAGGTCTGAATGTAAGGCTCCCCACACCCACCTCCCAGCTCCGACAATGGATGGGGGGGAACATGAAGAGGTGCCCAAATCCATTTTTACAAGGAAAGTCTAAACTGATGCATTGTACAGCTGCCACCACACAGAAACCCCAAGTCAGGGCGGGGTGTTAGATGTGCAGCCTTCAGCTTCTAGGGCAAGGTGAGGGCTAGGACCACGGACCGTTCACAAGAACGGACCTGCTGGCCCAGACCTCCTAAAGCTGCTGCAGCTGTCATCAAATCTGGGCCATGACCTGCCCTTATGGCTTGCCCCATAAGCAGCTTCCTAAGATCAGATACAAACGTCCCTTTAGGTGACTGCCCCTGCATTCTCCACTGGAATTATTTGCCATTGCAGAGGTCAATTTCAGATTCTGCAGAACTAGCCAATCTGTCAGAGATGTGTTTCTCAAAATGATTTAGGGAACGTTCTGAATCAGAATCACCCATGGGATCTGCCTGTCAAGTAAGAGTCCCACCTCAAACCTACTGAATCCAACCCCAAATCGCCTTTTGATCAAGCTCTCCAGGTGATTCAGTAAGAAAGAGCATGAATGAGACTCACTGCCCTAGTGTAGCAATTCTCCCCAAAATTTCCAAGAGTGAGTCTAAAAGAAACACACATTTCTGGTCCCTACAGCCTACAAGGGCTCACTCCCTGAATCCTGACAGAGATCGTCTGGGGTGGGGACCAGGGATTTAATCCCCCTGAGAGCACCCATGTTTGTGAACTCCTGATATCAGGCCTATTTCCCCCAAAAGTGCCCCCCCTCTCCTTTCCCATCCTTTTCCTAACTCCTATGTCTTAGAGAAAGAAGCCTATGAGCACCACTCACACCGCCACACCCCTGCTGCCAACACCAGATTAGGTTTCCTTACTACAGCCTCTCAACATCCTGTCCTCTTTCATATAACTAACTACACCTGTTATTAAATACTTTCTGTTTAATGCTTGTTTCATGTCTGATCGTCCATAGGCTGATAATAATGATGGATCTGTATCACTGACAACCTACCACGTCCCCAGCCCGTGACCTCCATGGTGGCCCGTGACCACCACACACAGTGCAAAGCTGAAAAGCCAGACCACTGATGCCACCTGGAAACAATTCCCCCTGGAGTAAGGCAAGAGACATGCCCTTCCTGACTCTATCAGTTTCCCAGGGCTGCTGTCACAAGTACCACAAACTCAGTGGCTTAAAACAACAGAAGCTTACTCTCTCCCAGTTCCGGAGCTAGAAGTCCAAAATCAAGGTGTCAGCAGGGCTGTGCTCCCTCCAAGGTTTCTGGGGGAGAATCTGTCCTTGCTTCTTCTGGACTCTGATGGCTCCTGGAGTTCTTGGCTTATGGCCACATCTCTCCAGTCTCTGCCTCCATTGTCACATGACTCTATCTTAATTAATTACATCTGCATGGACCCTATTTCCAAATAAGGTCATATTCTGAGGTTCTAGGAAGGACATGAGTTTTGGAGCAACATCATCCAACCCAGTCCACTGACCAAGCAGATGTTCATGAAATACACTTGTGCTTGCCAAGGACTGGCATGGAGATGTCACCTCCATCTGAAGTGTTGAACCTCAATGTAGCAGAATTAGTAGTTAAACCTCCAATATCCATTCTCTAGCTCTCTTTAGAGCTAAAAGGCAAAAATATTAGAACACGTGACTGCAGAAAATAAAAGACTACCTCACCCAGCCTCCCCTCAGACAGCAATGGCCGTGACTCAACAAGACATAAGCAGAAGTAATGGGTGAAGGATACACCTTCCACTGTACCTCTCTCCCTCTTCCCACTGGCAGGATGCAGACATGGAGGTAAGACACATTCAACAAGTAAATGAAGACAACCCAGGCAGAGCAGTACAAGATGGAAGGCATATGAGCCTCCAGCACCACGGAATCACTGCATCCACCCAGAACGAGTGACCCAAGAAATATATGCACTATAGCTTCCTTAGGTCACAGTGATACATATGTCTTCCTAAAACAGGAGGTAAATGGAATAAAAAATTCATGTCACCTCTTTAATCTAAATTGGTTTTCCAAGTAGCAAAAAATTCCAAAGAATACTACCTACTATAAGAGTGCAAGGTGTCTTTTTAATTCGATTATAGATTTTTCACATCTTGCCTTTCTTGCTTTAGTTATTCATCAGAAAAAGAAAAAAAGAAAAAAAGGCAGCCTCCAACAGCCCATGGTGACCCTGGACCAAAAGCAGCCATGATGCCACATGGAGACCACATCTCCAAGGCCACGTTAGAGCATGCCCAGATGTTGTCTTATCTTTCAAAATACTTTCAAAAACCAATTCTAACCTCTTACCTCAGTCACAAGGTAAGTCTTAGACGCTCCTCCCTGAGCTCTTCAGTCATGGCACTGTGAACTTCTAGGAATCCACAAGCTGGCTAGAATTCCTGCTGCCCAAGTTATTAAGCTGGTATCAGTTGTCATTTTGGTTTTGCTAGGTGGCTCCTCCAACACTCTCAACATGGGTTTGATATCATTGGTACAGCTCAAAGCAAGCACTGTGTGGTTTCTGACCAATGTTCAGTACTTTTGACAACAGCACCCCCAGTTTTCTTTGGAAACCATTCTCTTCCAGTCTCTCCTACTATCAGCTCCATTCTTGGGCTGTGACCCCAGCCACACCAATGACATTCATTCATTCATTCAACACATTTATTGAACGCTTACTATAAGCTAGGCACTGTTCTAAGAGTTGGAGAAAGGACAGTAAACAAAATATAAAAATCCCTGCCCTCACAGAGCTTATATTCTAGGGCTTTTATGGAAACTGCTGGGAATGAGAAGTACTCTTTCTTTCTGTTGTTCAATCTATCCTGAGAGGATAGGTTGGCAGCCTTCTTGCCACCAAAAGGAGAGACAGGGCATTAGACCTAATGCTAGAGTGCCTGCACCCTGCCATACTTTTTCAGTTCTCTGTGCAGGAGTAGGAGTCTTTTTCTTTTTTTTTTTGGCTTAAACCAGTGTGAACAGGGTCAGAGAGATGGAGGACCTACATCTGAAAGTCTCCCGACCAACCAATACTGTAAGCTCCCTCAGAAAGATATTTGATGCAAGTTTGGAAATGCCAAGTAAAACCAGGCAATTTTTCGAGAAGGCCCATTCTTGAATATTCCTCACTGCCAGGTACTGTTTTAAAGGTTCCTTCCATGTTGTCACTTCCAGTTTAAAAACCATGCCCCTAGGGGCATCTGGCTGGGTCAGTCAGTAGAGCATGCACCTCTTGATCTGGGGGTTGTAAGTTCAAACCCCAAGTTGGGTGGAGAGATTACTTACAGAGAAAATCTTAAAAAAAAAAAAAAAAAGACATCCCCCTAAAAATCTCCTAGAATGGAGGAACCAGGTCATGGCCTCTCTCCAGTGTTCATTAAGAACCAAACCATAGGGATCCCTGGGTGGCGCAGCGGTTTGGCGCCTGCCTTTGGCCCAGGGCGCGATCCTGGAGACCCGGGATCGAATCCCACGTCGGGCTCCCGGTGCATGGAGCCTGCTTCTCCTTCTGCCTATGTCTCTGCCTCTCTCTCTCTCTCTCTCTCTCTCTGTGTGACTATCATAAATAAATAAAAATTAAAAAAAAAAAAAAAGAACCAAACCATATCAACAGCTCCAAAATGACCAGAAACAATGGTTCTAGCCACCTTGTCCTCTTGAAATTACCTGCCACTGCTGATGGCTACAGGTAGCATCACCTTTGCTTCCCAAAGGACTAAGTCACAATGCCTATTCTCAAGGTGGTTACTGGGTCCCAGAGCCTCTAATAACTGCTTTCAGGCCTAGGCAACTCAGTGCAAGCATTGAGTGGTTTCTGACCAACACTCAGTGCTCCATCTTAGACAACAGCACCCCCAGTTTTCTTTCCAGAACACTCTTTGTACTCACAGCTGGCAGGAGTGTCTGAACGAGACACAGATAACCAAAGTTAATTGACCACATCCTATTTAACAGGAAACCTACCAGCCAGCTATTTTAGAAGTATTCTCACTTCCTTAGTCCGCTCCTCCCACAGTGTGAAATTTGATGGGAAATAAGAGTGTGCAAAAAAGACAAAATGGGGGGAGTGACAGCGAGGACCCCAGAATTCTTTTTTTAAAGGTTTTATTTATTTTTTAACACTTTTCTTACTATTTTTTTAAGATTTTATTTATTATTCATGAAAGACACAGCGAGAGAGAGGCAGAGACAGAGGCAGAAGGAGAAGCAGGCTCCATGAAGGGAGCCCAATGTGGGACTTGATCCTGGATCAAGGATACCCTGAGTCGGAAGCAGACACTCAACCGCTGAGCCACCCAGGTGTCCTGGTTTTATTTATTTATTTGAGAGAGAGAACACAAAAGAGCAGCAGAGGGAGAGGGGAAAATAGACACCCTACAGATGCGGGGCTCAATCCCAGGACCCCAGGATCATTACCTGAGCCAAAGACAGACCTTAACTGTCTTAAGCCACCCAGGTACCCCAGAATTCTGACAGAAAAAGGCTTAGGGGAATCTCCCTGGTGGAAGAGAGGCAGGAGGCTTGTCCTTCATGTGTATTTTGGGGTGATCTGGTGTCAGCTGGTAGAAATTGTGGGAGACTAACATTTCCCCCAAGCCATCCTTTGATGCTGCCATTACAGTGGTTTGCATCCAGTCTTCAGTCCAATACTAAGAATAAGTGGATTGCATTGTTTCAAGATAATACAAAACTCTAAGATGTATGTATAAATGTTAATTATAAGGACACCTGGCTGACTTAGTCGGAGGAGCATGTGACTCCTGATCTCAGGGTCATAAGTTTGAGTCTCATATGGCATGTAGACATTACTTAAGTACATTTTTCTTAACTTTCAAACTGTTAATTATAGCATTTTTTAAAGGAAGAGTCTTGTTTTAAAATGTTCAAAAGAATGATTAAATTATATCCATCAAGACTTCCCCTCTGGAGGCACAGGCAATAGAGATATCACATGGGAAGCTCCATCTGCCGTGTGTGTGTGTGTGTGTGTGTGTGTGTGTGTAACCATCAGTAATGTCTTTTGCTTTTGCAAAAGGAAAGAAAGAGTCATCGGCTGGATTTGGTTGCGTTTTTCTCTCCCCTGCCCCTGTTTCCTGTTTAGGGGAGGCTGTCCCCCCAAACCTGAGAGCATCACCAAGATGCAGCTTCCCAGATAGGCTTCATTCTCAGAGCACTGCTAACCACTACTCCCCTGAAAGTGGTACAAGGCAGTAAAGAATTGCTCTACCATGCCACAGTATCTTGGTCCTTGTCACCAAATGAACTCCCTCACACCTGAATTCCTCTTTCCAAGACCATTGGCAGAGGACCACTGGGTGCATAATGCCTCCTAGAGCTATTATTAGTCAACTGTAGAGCAACTGTCCATTTTCCTTCCAGCTCAGGGAACATCGCACTACACATTTTTCCTCCTCAATCACAGAAAGGAGGTTTTCACACAGACACTAGCCCCATAGTTTGCAAACAGAAGTAAGTTCTTAGTAGGGGCGCCTGGCGGGCTCAGTCCAAAGAGCATGTGACTCTTGATCTTGGAGTCACAAGTTTGAGCCCCACATTGGCTGTAGAGATTACTGAAATAAATAAATTAAAAAGATGTAGGTTCTCAGTAGAGAATTTGAAGTCAGACAGACGTGGGGATCCCAGATCTAGCACTTTGCTGCTGTTTCTGTTCACTCAGGCTACTATAACAAAACAGCAGAGAATGGAAGAAATTGATTTCTCATAGCTCTGGAGTCTAGAAGTCCAAGATCAGGATCCTGACATAATCAGGTGAGGACCTTCTTCCTAGTTCACAGCTGGCACCTTCCCCCTGAGTCCTCACATGCTGGAAGGGGGGAAGAGATCTCTCTAGAGCATCTTTTATGAGGGCACTAATCTCATTCCTGAGGGCACCTTCATGACCTAAGCACATGCCAAGTTCTCAACTCTTTTTTTTAAGAGTTTATTTATTTATTTATTTTTAGAGAGAGAGAGAAAGAGAAAAGAACTCAAGAGCAGGGAGGGGCAGAGGGAGAAGCAGAGAATCTCAAGCAGACTCCACGCTGAGCGTAGAGCTCAACACAGGGCTCAATCCTAGGATCCTGAGATCACAACCTGAGCTGAAAGCAAGAGTCAGATGCTTAACCAACTGAGCCACCCAGGCACCCCCAAAGTTCCAACTGAACAGCATCACCTCTGGGCATTAGGATTTCAACATATGAATTTGGCAGGGGCTGGGGGGGGGGGGAGATCACAAACATTTAGACCACAGCACTAAGTTAATTACAAAATGTGTCTGCATCCCACCCAAAATATAAGGATGCCGACAGAGCCTCCCTCACCAGCGCCTTTGCCAGGTGGTTGTGAAGACTAAATGCTTTAACAAAAGTGAAACTCAGCACAAAGCAAGGGAGAAGCTAGGACAAATCTTTTAATTGAAATTCAACCCTGAGGATGATCTAGTGGCCTCTCAGACTCTGAGACTGTGGAGGTGGCTTTCAGACAAGCACTTGCCTACTGATGAGTTTCCCTTCCCCTGGAAGTCCACTGGCAAGGTACTTTGGGACGCCAAAGGAAGTTCTATTCTCTTCCCAGTCATCCAGTGAAACTTTCCCAGCCCTTGCTGGCTCACCGACTCAGGCATGCAAGCAGGTATTCAATAAACATCTATTTTATCGCACATCTGCAACAGGACAGCACCAAGGACAGAGTCTGGGCTCTCCCGAAGCCTGGCACCTAGTGTGGCCCAAAAACAAAGAGAGAGCATCCACCCTGAGTTTGAGGGAGGCTCTGTTCAGCATCTGGCTGACAGCTAAATCAAACTGGCTGCAATCAGTAAGACCAACAATCTCATATGCAGCTGGCTGGAGCATACATGGACAGAACCATCTAGGAAACAATTTGGCTACAGTTATCAAGAGCCTTCGCAAATTTATTGTCCTAGGCATTCTCATTCTGAACATATATTTCAAAGAAATGTTAAGAAACTCAGATAAAGATTTATGGACAAAGAGGTGTATCATGGCAATTTTTAAAAAGGGAAAATCTTTCTTGAAAATGTTCAACAAAAGAGAATGACTAAATTCTATCCATATGATGACATATCCATATGATGGAATATTATGACATCCATGATGAAATATTACGGTGTTTTCAAAGAAAATTGGATGACACGAGAAAATACCCATGATTCACTACTAAATGGCAAAAGCAGACACCCTGTACTATATGCACGAGGCCTTTATCTTTCTAAAGATATATATGTGCACAGAAAAATAAACTTGAAGTTAACAGAGCGCCTTTCTGGGTGGTGGGGATCAGGGATGACTTTTCTGGAAATGGATCAAAAAAATTCTCTATAATACACCTGAATTAAATTGATAATTGGAATGATATATATGTATATATCACATATGCACATTATATTACACACTATACATATATATTATATATACATATTACATATACATTATACATATATACTATGCATGTTGTATTATATACAATATACATGTTTTATACACACACACACACACACACACGCACACAAAACATTGCTTTACTCTGCCACTGCATGGCAGGGGAGGGGACAATAGTGGAAGACAGCCAGTGGTGTTGCGAACCTTGCCACTTGATAAACCATATGCCAACAACGTCAGCTCCATTAAGACGGATCACTCACTATGATTGTCCCCTGCTGCTTCCCTAGCACTTGAAGTGGTCCTGGCACACACAGTAGACATTCAATAAATGCCTGTGGGATAACTGAATGAATGCCTGGAGTCCAGCTCAAATAGTTCCCCGACCTCCCCTAAACTAATTACTCCTTTTTTTCTAGCCGCCCATAGCCATTATTACAAAGCTCCACAGCTAACAATTATGGGTCTGCCACCACTTGCTAAATTACAAGCTATCTTAATGCAGGAACTAAGTCTTACTTAGATTTATCTCTTTAGTCAGATAAATATTTGGTCAATAACTGAGTGATGGATGGAGGGGTAGATAGATGTCAGTTTGTTTACACCTTAGGAAGTTACCCATTTTAATGATGATTTAACCCTAACTGTAAATAGGTATCAAATTTGAGACCTGCTAATAGAACAAGATCTGAGTTGGGAGAAAGAGTCTTAGAAACCGTCTAAGCAGTAAACTGCAAAGTTTTTGGTGGTTCCAGCCTTGAAAGTTTTTTCCAACAAAATTTTACTCAGGACCCCAAAATATAAGAAGGGATAGGCAAGCAGCCACTCCACCAGAACCCTCCTCGACCTTAAGTCATCGGGGACTTGGAGGTGTAGTTTGAACACTGCCAATATCCACATATATTCACTTATCAGTAACACATGAAAGGGTCTCCAGAAGGGGGCAGAAGAACCAGGACTAGAACCCCAGTGACCTGACCCATACCCACTTCCCTGCACAGCCTCCTCTGGTCAAGTTCATCTATGTTTTACAGCAGATCAAACACTCGGCAATCCCAGCAGAGGCTAAGGAGCCAAGGCCCGGTACTCTGGGGCCACTCCTCATTTATTTCCCATGAAAATTAAAAAGGAACATCACTGTGACCCTCCAACGACAACATCCTTTACATAGCTTAAATCCCTACCTGCAGGAAGGCACGGACTACCAGACCTGTATTTATTCTTCTAAATCCCCATTTGTTGCTTACAGACACAGGAAACACAGTCTGCATTAACTGGAAGAACTCACTTGAGTCCTGTAGGAAAGAGCCGGGAGCCATGCCTCTCCTGAATTAGATGGATTATCCTAAAAGGAGCAAGGCCACCTTACTAGTTAATATCTTTAAGCACATAACTGTCTTTCATCTGAGAGCTCACACCTTTCCCAACAAAAGCTATTTTATCACAAGTGACTAGAAGACTGCCTGTTCGGTGTCTGATTTCAAATCTGCACTTCCATTTCCGAACAGCAAAATTATACAGAGAGCCCTACGTACGTAAAACCTGGACTCATAAAGGATTTCATGATCTAATTCTCTCGTTTTCAAAATACTCTCCATTCCAGTACTTCTGCACAGACTTCCAATAATAAGCACTGCCTTCATCAGACCTTCCGATCCTTAATCCCTAAATCCTTGCAAGTTTGCCAGTGTAAACCCAGGAACCCCTGCCGCTCGCAGGGCCGCACGCTCCCTTACACAATGATGCGCCATCTACGCCATTATCTCACTTTCTTAAAAAATTAAGGATTGGAAAATTCAGTGCGTTGTTTTAATGGGAAAAGGGGGATCAAAGGAAGATAAAAAGGGGATCAAACCCCTATGTGGGAACCTGCGCTAGTATATTTATCAATGGGTATCAAGTACTACAGTCTAGCAGAGAAAATTAAGGGAGCCTGCAGCTTTGTACTAAGCACAATGCCCCCCCCCCCCCCGCCCCCGCCCAAGTGATTCTGAAAGCCAGGGATGCCTTTTGATGCTGTGTGTGAGCTCTATAATTAACCCGGCCTCTCTCCCACAGTCCAGGAGTGGAGTGGGGCCTTTTGATATGAAGATTACCCAGGGCAGCATCTCTCCAGGGAACAATGAGATGAGACCCCACACACAGCCCACAGGGCTAGTCTCCTGGGGATAGGGGGGCAGCCTAACCTTTGGGCTTCAAGCAGCTGACTTGGTTTTCCATTCTCTGCTACTCACCTCCAGGATAGCACCCAGCTGTGTCTTGACCCCAGACACACCCAGGAGCTCACCCTGGAGGAAGAAATTCTCCCTGTGACTAGTTACATACACACTTTTCCTTTCTCCTGCCACTTACTTCTTCCAGAGCCTCTGAGGGTGAACCCAGAGCACCATTAGCAACTGAGAGACTGAAACTTAACCTCCACGGCCTATAATTTTGGCACAAGCAAAGCAAACATCGGAGTTTTAAATCCCATCACAGAGTGCTTTTAAGTTCTTTCTTACTTTGCACTTTAGACATGCATGAATAATCTTCCTACCTCCCATTAAACGATAATAATAGAAACTATTTCAAGCTGGCCCAAGCTCATTTGAGAAAATGAGTTGAAAACGTCTGCCCTTCAAACAAAACAAGAGAGCTTAAGTGGAGCTTAAATTTCATCATCTGAAAACCAGGAGACCCTCAACCTTCTATGGCTCCCAGATCCCAAGAATAAAATTCAAACTTGAGAGCATCCAGTCCTCTCCAGGTCCATTGTTGACCACTCCCCCTTACCCTCCTGGAGCCTCCTGTGTTCCCAAACATCACTCTCCTTCCTGCCTCACCCCTGCAGTGGCAGGTGCCCTCACCTGGAATGTCTTTCCTCTCCTTCTTCCATATCCCCTAGCAATTCTCTACTCATCCTTTGGGCCCAACAAACATCACCTCTCCCGGGAAGTCCTCAACTGACCCCCATTCTAAACCAATGATCCCCAGTTCCATCCTTAGTTGCCAGTCTCTCTTTGTAACCCCAACCACATTTGGCCCCATAGACAATCATGTGTCTTCTGTCCACCCCAACTGAAATGAATGTTCTTGGGGCCAGTCTTTACACTCAAACGTTTGTGTTAGAATCATTTTAAACCAAATGTAAGCAACTCCCTGAACTCCTCTGAGTTTCTACGGACTCCTCTGGAGAATGGAGTTGATAACTGTTTTTCTCTCTGCATTACAGTTTGTTAGGGCCTCATTAGGAGGCTCAAGCTTTATTTATTTATTTATTTATTTATTTTAAATTTAGGCACAGAGAGAGAGAGAGGCAGAGACACAGGCAGAGGGAGAAGCAGGCTCCATGCACCGGGAGCCCGACGTGGGATTCGATCCCGGGTCTCCAGGATCGCGCCCTGGGCCAAAGGCAGGCACCAAACAGCTGCGCCACCCAGGAATCCCGGCTCAAGCTTTAGAGGGCACTAACCAGAAGACTCTGAAGCTATTTCAGAGGCTGGATGACTTGAGCGACACGTGTATGACTCCGCAGCTAACATATTTTATTTAACATCTAAAGTTGGGACGCCTGGGTGGCTCAGTGGTTAAGCGTCTGCCTTCAGCCCAGGGCGTGATCCTGGAGACCCAGGTTCGAGTCCCACATCAGGCTTCCTGCATGGAGCCTGCTTCTCCCTCTGCCTCTGCCTCTCTTTCTGCGTGTCTCTCATGAATAAATAAATAAATAAAATCTTAAAAAAATAATAACATCTAAAGTCCCAGACAGTCAGCAGTCTTCCCAGAGGGTACAGCTTACACCCAGGAAATAAAACATACCTTAAATAAAGGGGAAAGGGGCAAACAAAACAAGAAGCAAACAAAAAGCCCTCATCCACAAAAGTTCTCTAACACCTCTGAGCGGCACCATCCAGTACTGTAACATGTGGCTGCTGAGCACATGAGATGTGGCCAGTCTGAATCAACATGCGTTGTAAACATCAAGTATGCACTGGGTTTCCAAAGACTTTGCACAAAAACGTAAAATCTCAATAATGTGTAATATCCACTGCCCGTTAAAAGCTTATTTTAGATGATTCATTTCCCCTGTTGTTTTGTCCGTTTGTTTCTTTACTTTTTTTTCAATGCAGTTACTGGAAAATTTAAAGTTTCATGTGTCGCTGACAGTATATACTGGTTGGACAATGCTGCTCTAGAAGAGTCCTGTTTTCAGACCGTCCTATCCCGGCTGAATGAGCAGATCTCCCCCCAGGACATTCAGGTTCCTCTCAGGGTTACAGCACCTAACTACCCACCACACGTTTGAAAGTTGTTCATTTTTTTGGTTGGGTCTGCATCTAGCTGTGGTGTTAACAGAGTTGTTCTTTGCTCCAATGGGGCAGCTCGCTCACTGCCCAATCAAACTGACAATCCAATTGGCAATGATAGTGGCTAACAATTCCACCCCAGCCACCCCAGGAAGCAGGATTTTCTTCCTGGTTCCCCATCAGTATCAATGTGTTCATTTTTTCAAATATACAGTTATCGAGTGACTATTGCTGTGGTCTCAACGTTTGTATCCTCCCCACTATTTATATGTTGGAAACACATGCCCAAGGTGATGATGGGGTTGGGGGGTTAGGTCATGAGGGTGGGGCCCTCATGGATGCTCCCTCACCCCTTCGGCCATGTGGAGCTACAAGAACTCTGTGCACCAGGAGAGGTCCCTCAATCATGCTGGCGCCCCGATCTTAAAATTCCAGAACCATGAGAAATTAATGCCAGTTGTTGATACATCACCCAGCCTGTGGAATTTTGTTGCAGGAGCCTGAACAGGAACCGGGAATAGCTACAGGTGCCAGGCTCTGTTCCAGATGCTGAGCTACAGTGGTAAACAAAGCACAGCTGCTCTTACTGACCCAATACACCAGAGTGCGTAACAACAGAGGTGCACCCACACAAAGCACCGTGGGGTGCAGAGAAGGACACCCATCCCCTCAGCCTGACCACGTGAGGCTGGATGAAGATTTTACACAGAAGGCAACATACAAGCTGGACTTTGACCTCAGAACACACACAAGTGGAAGTGAGAAGTGTCATCTGAACACAGGTGACAGCACCAGCCCCCAGAGGGAATGAGCTCACCCAGGGATAGAGTGTAGGGTAAGAAGAGAAGAGGCTATCAATGATTGTCCCGCTTAAAGTCCAGAGCTGGGCTTAAGGCCCTTCTAACAAATCACCTCCTGACCTAATTAGCTGAAAGCAGGAACGTGTACACAAAGCACAATGATGGGGTGAACGGTAGTCTGGTGTCAGTTGGACCTGAGCAGGGGTCCTATTTCAAATTTCCAGCTCTGTGACCTTAGACAAGCTCCCTGATCTCCAAGCCTCAGTTTCCTCATCTATACAATGGGACTGGTAAAAGCTCACCTCACAAGATCATGAAAACTAAATGTGATAACTGAAGTACCGCAATTGGCGCACTGTCTGGTACATAGCAGGTACTCAATAAGTGAGCATAGTTGTATTATTCTCTGTGTGTGTGTATGTGTTTTATTCTTAAGAAAGCATCAGAAAGGGACACCTGGGTGGCTCAGCTGTTGAGTGTCTGCCTTTGGCTCAGGTCGTGATCCTGGAGTCCTGGGATCCCACATAGAGCTCCCCGCAGGGAGCGTGCATCTCCCTCTGCCTATGACTCTGCCTCTCTCATGAATAAATAAATTAAATCTTAAAAAAGAAAGAAAGAAAGAAAGAAAGCATCCGAAAAACAAAAAATCTAAAGAAGGGTTTCCTAGTTATTGTTATTCTGGGCTGAATTATTCTTTGTTGGCAGGGAGCAGCGGAGGGGGAAGCTGTCCAGTGCATGCAGGATATTTAACAGCATCTCTGGCTTCTCCCTATTAGATGCCAGTAGGACATCCCTCCGCAGGTGTGACAACCAAATTATCTCCAAATACTGCCAAAAGTCCCTTGCAGTGGGGGAGAGAAGGGAGCAAAATTGTCCCCGGTTGAGAACCACTGGTCTAAACCAAGTGAGGTGGAAAGTTCATCTGGAGGAAGGTCCAGTGGCTAAAAAGATAAGCTTTTTCAACATATAAAGAACCCTGAGCACTGATGGAGACCACCCTCCCACGCCACCCTTGACTATCAAGCCCAGCAGGACTATCTCCAGCAAACAAAGGACACCAAATATATCTTGGCCCCGCCCGAATCAGGATTATAGCCTTCTAACTACATCTCAAATCCTGCTCTGGTGACCATGGCAGAGATGGGTCTCTGCCCCAGATATGAGTGCCGTCCACAGAGGCAGCTCCACCGGGCTTGCCCTTAAGAGTGGGGTGACTGTCCCCTATGCAGGAAGAAGCCACATGGTCCTCCTCTGCACACAACAGGTTCAAGTGTGGTGACAAAGGCCAATCAATCATCTCCTGTGCAAAGAGCCATGTAAACCACCCAACCGCTGCTCACTGAAGGTCTGCCACAGAACAACTGCTATTTTTCTGAAACAATTTTTCTTCCTCCTGAGTTCAGCTTCAGAAATGGCGCTGATAGTGTCCTGTGTTTCATTTTTCAAGTGTCACCTTGTAAAGCTAATGAGAACCCGAGGGGTAAGTATGTGCATAACTGGGAGGAAGCTATGGCCTTTGCATTGAGCATGAAACCACAAAGCGGAGTTTTCACCAAATGAACTCTGCTTTTGTAAAATGCAACACTGAGGGGCGCCTGCATGGCTCTGTGGGTTAGGTTTGTGTCTTCAGCTCAGGTCATGATCCTGGTTGTCCTGGGATCAAGCCCCACATTGGGCTCCCTGCTCAGTGGGGAGTCTGCTTCTCCCTCTCCCTCTGCCCCTCCCCTGGCTCCTGCTCTCTCTCTCTTTCTCTCTCAAATAAACAAATAAAATCTTCAAAAATAAAATGAATGAATGAATGAATGAATGAATGAATGAAAGAAATACTCCATTGAGGCAGAGCTCAGGTTCAGGTGCCAAGGAAGTTGTGCCGGCACAGCTGGCAGAGGGTTCCTGCAGACAGAAAGAAGATACAACAGCCTGGACCCAGGAACCCCCTAGTAAACGTGGCAGTGCAGGGTACACACACCAAATGGATAAACGCTTGTTGTGAACACGAAGATTACCAGCTCAGGACCAGAAACCATAGCGCGTGCCCCCACCAATCTGTGTCCTCTGTGTCTGCAGCCATTTCCAAGGTACTTTTCTTTCTCATTTCTCACTTGATCCTCACCGTCAGCACCACGTTGGAGAGGGAATATGGCCACCTCTACTCGGCAAAGGAGGGGACCAAATCTCTGAGGCTGTGACTTCCACTCATTCAATTCATTATTAAGTTGCTACAATTCGCCGGGCACTTGCCCAAGTGGTGAGGGCGTGGCCAGGTACCACGTCAGATCCTGTCAGAGCCTGGAGAGCCTTGAGGAAATTCTCAAAGAGAAGCAATATTGGCATTTGGGCAAGATGACCCTGATGGGCAGGAAGATCCCACTCTTTGCAGGATATCTAGTAACCCTGGCCCTGCCAACGAGACTGATGCCATCAGTCCTTAGAGACAATCAAAAGCACCCCCTACACGTTTCCAGGGTCACCTAAGCAGCTCAGCAGTTGAGTGTCTGCCTTTGGCTAAGGGCGTGATCCCGGGGTCCTGGGATCGAGTCCCACATCCGGCTCCCCACAGGGAGCCTGCTTCTCCCTCTGCCTGTGTCTCTGCCTCTCTCTCTGTATCTCTCATGAATAAATAAATAAAATCTTTAAAAAAAAAAAAAAAGAGCATTCCCTACGTATTTCCAAATGTGGGGACAGGGGGTAGCCCCCAACTGAGAGCCCCTACAGATGTCCTGAACAACAGATCTTAAGTCAGACAGTCCATGGTTCCTCAATCCTCTCCATCTGACCTAGACAAGTGATCTCCTCTATGCCTCTGTATCCACCCCCCTGTAAGATGATGACAATCACCCTGTACGATTCCTTTGAGACATAACATATTAAACACCTGGCCCATGTCAACCTGCAGAAATAATAGCCAATAAACACCTGTATTATTTCCCCAGCTCATCTCCTATATGCCATCATCTCCTTCCAACTTTAAAGCCACCTTCTCAGGGAAGCCTCGTCTGAGCACCTTCCTGCAAACTGCAGCCCCCAGCCGCTTCCATTTCATATCCTCCTTCCTTGTTTTATTGTTCTTCTGTAGCATCTGTCATCATCAAAACATGCTCTGTGTTTTAAATATGCATGTGTTTATGGTGCCTCCCCCCAGAGAACAAATCACAAGGACATGAATTTTTGTCTATCTGGGTCCCTGCAGTATCTCCAGCACCCAGAACAGAACCGAACTCTTTTTTTTTTTTTTTTAAGATTTTATTTATTTATTCATGGGAGACACACAGAGAGAGATAGAGAGAGGCAGAAACACAGGCAGAGGGAGAAGCAGGCTCCATGCAGGGAGCCCGATGTGGGACTCGATCCTGGGTCTCCAGGATCACACCTGGGCCGAAGGTGGCATTAAACCGCTGAGCCACCCAGGCTGCCCCAGAACCGAACTCTTAAGAAGCATTCAACAAAAACATCTTGAGTGGGGCAGCCCGGGTGGCTCAGTGGTTTAACGCCGCCTTCGGCCCAGGGCGTGATCCTGGAGACCCGGGATTGAGTCCCATGTCAGGCTCCCTGCACGGAGCCTGCTTCTCCCTCTGCCTGTGTCTCTGCCTCTCTCTCTCTGTATCTCTCATGAAAAAATAAATAAAATCTTTAAAAAAAGAAAAAAACAAACATCTTAAGTGATGTCAAATGGATATAGTAGACAGCCAAGTTCTGGAAACTGGTCTCTGGACTACAGATTTTGTGTTCTTTTCTCTATAGCGAATGACCACAAACAATAATAAAGGTAAAGCATGCCAATTGTTAAGAGACGTAAAGTGTGACATCACAACACTCCCTGAGAGGGGCCTTTGTATCTTCCCCTTTCTGGGATTCTTCGAAGTTAACAGCTGCTAGCAGAAACCCAGCCATCAGCCTATTTCAACTGGAGCTGCCTTTGTGGGTTTTCTCCCCAAGACTTTTAGGATAACGCCTCACAAGCCAGAGATTGATAAAGACGTAAACCCTTCTATTACTAGGTTTCTTTATCCTTATTCATATTGGCTTGAGTCAGAAATGAACTTCAGGTGATATTAGAACTTCAGATATCTACTCCTCCCACTTATCTACAGCTAGATGCTGACTCCCCACTCCCACAACTGGCATTAGGTTATTACCAATACCGTACCTTGACCCAAAGTTGGCTGCAGGGGGTCTGGCAACTACCGATTATATTCAAGACAAGGCCAGACCTGGGGTTAAGTCTAGGGGATACTAGCACCCTGGGAAGGAGACATCAGGTCTTCCATTTATGTTTAGTCTAAAAAAAGAACTTTAACGAATGTTAATAATATAAATAGACACAGCCACTTCCACATAACCTGTCATACCAAGTTATAGGCCTTTCTGGACATGCATGGGTCACAAGGAAGGAGGAGAGCCACCAGGTGAAGGGACTCTATGGCCACTTCAGGGGATCCCACTGCTCTTAGTGTAGTTCAATGGATTGCCATTGACAACGAATCCAAAGTAGATCTACAGATCATACTATCCTCTTTCACTCTATGTAACCTTCACAAAATGGAGAGGAGGCTTAGGGAGATCCCAGACAAGAAACTACAGTGCACTAACACAACCCACACTCGCACACTGCTCTGAGGCTCCATATGCCACCTTCCAAGGGAAAAGGATAATGGAACCACAGTGCACAAGGTGTCAGTCAACAGAATGACCCAGATAATAACAAACATAAGGTTTTACCATCACTACTGTTAGACAGAAATACCCTTATCCTGGAGATTCAGATAATGGTGGTAATATGTATAAATTATCTATAAACAAAATATATTAGCAATGACTAATGTTTTACCTCAAGTATGTTTTACCAATAGTATAGCCATGTGTGGTGAGTACTGAGGATGTCTGCTCATCACCCACTCCACCCCCTCTTCTAGAAGGCCTTTCTATACTGCAGAGACTGATAATTTAAGAGCTATACCTAAATAAAAATTAAAAAAAAAAAAAAAAAAGGGATCCCTGGGTGGCGCAGCGGTTTGGCGCCTGCCTTCGGCCCAGGGCGCGATCCTGGAGACCCGGGATCGAATCCCACGTCGGGCTCCCGGTGCATGGAGCCTGCTTCTCCCTCTGCCTGTGTCTCTGCCTCTCTCTCTCTCTGTGACTATCATAAATAAATAAAAATTAAAAAAAAAAAAAAAGAGCTATACCTCTCAGGCTTCCTTGAAATGGATGTGCTTTTGGTTCCCCCAAAAAGAAGCCCTACTCCAGATTTAGAAAGCAAACATGAGGCACAGGCCAACTTCCCGCCTTCTGGGTGGTTCTGCTGGAGGCTAACATGATGATGGGGACGTGAGGGGTTTTGCAACAGCACCTCATGGTCCCTTCTCTGACTCTCTGGGTGTTGAGAGGTGGCTGCAGTGGGGAAGCAGCCTACTACTGGAATCAGGAACTGACCCCTGGTTTTCAGTTCCATCAGTCTGTTCTCAGACTCAGGAGTTCCAGGGACAGTCTGGGGCACTCCTGGTGGGCCAGTTTTGAGCAGTCACACCAAGATAGGTTTGTTTATAAATAATTACAGACAGCATCAGCAGGGACTCATTCCTGGAGGCTTGGCCAAGAGCCCTACATCTCTGGCCCTCCCCGTAATTGCAGTTTCACTTTCTGCTTCAGGCCCTGAACTCTGCATCCTAATAGAGCAGGAAAGCAAAAAGATTCAGGGGTCAAATGGAACAGACCACACCAGAAGCTGTTTGGGCCTGGCGAAGCAACTTGACCCTTCCCTTTGGCCTCCGCGCACACTGGTGAGGTGGGGACAGGAGGAAAGAGGTGTCTCTGAGAATCACCTATTTACTCTTTAAATGTTTCCTAAGAACCTCTGGGCCAACCTCAGAGACAAAAACTGTGTCCTAATAATCAAAAGAAGATGTACAAGCAGACAAACAACTACAATACACCTCTAAAAGGGCTGGAGAAGAGAAATTATAAAGGCCATGTGAGCTCAATGGCTGTACAGAAACTAAACTCTGTACTGTGATACTTTCCACCAAGAAATGTCTACATCTTTTTTTTTCTTTAGATTTTATGTATTTATTCATGAGAGACACACAGAAAGATGCAGAGACATAGGGAGAAGCAGGCTCCCTGCAGGGAGCTCAACATGGGACTTGACCCCAGGACCCCAGGATCATGCCCTGAGCCGAAGGCATAAGCTCAACCACTGAGCCACCCAGGCTCCCCCATCTATATCTATTTCTATTGGAACTTCCAGAGTCAAACCCCAGGTGAAACAACTTACTTCCCCACCTTTCCCGACATCATCAGTTAATCAAAGAGAGCTACTACCTGCAAGCCCCGAGCCTCTGAAAATGGGTGCAAGCTCCCCAGGCACAGCAGAAAAGGCTTTATGGGCCCACATGCTGGCAAAGCTTTATGAAGCCCACAATTGGGGCTACTGGATCCTTCCAGGCCCTCAGTTGGAGCCTGCATCATGCTGGGTGCTTTTCTCATCACCTCATTGAGGTTATGGAGTGTGCCATGCTTTACAAAAAAGTACTTGCCCAATTTACAGAGGTGCCCTCAGAAGGCATCAACTGCAAGACAGTGGCTATGTTCTGTCCCACTAAGAAAGAGAAAGGCTGGCCGTGAAAGGACAGCCCAGAGCCAAGGGGCCATCTAGTACAGCACAGTCAAATTTCCTCCATATGAAAACGTTAAAAAAAAAAAAAAAAAAAAAGTCTCTTAAAAACAAGAAATTACCATAACTTACAGGGTTAGGAAGCAGAGGAACTCCACACCAGGATCCACCCAGGTCTTCCACTTCGAATCATCGGTCCCTTCAATCTCTATATTCCTACTGAGTGCCTCCATAAGTCAAGAGCTGGGGATGATTGTTTTTATTCATGAATGCCAAGGATCACACCCTGAACATTTTGTGGAAGAATTTCCCAATACGAGCTCTGTTAAAATTTTTCTCAAATCTCTTTTACTGAGTTGTAGTCTAGCTTAGGGGTGGTAGGGTTAGAGAAATGGGATTTACACGGTGACCACTTTACCAAAGTGCATGACCAGCTGCCCAAAGATAAACACGAAGCTGCAAGTAAGAAGAATCCTGGCTTCCCATGTGGCTTGCCCCAGGCCCCCCACAGCAGACTCTCCTCAGACCCTCCAGGGCTTCCCATCCCAAATCTCTCTCCACGCCACACTCTTTTCTGCTGCTCCTCCCTCTGCTATCCGCTTTGAACAATATGCTGCTTACCCTGCCCCTTCCCATCTCAAGGATGGGCTTTGGGCTGCCCTATGCCTAGAATATTCTTCATGGGATGGACGTGTGGATGGTTCCTTCCCTCCCTTGAAGTGTCTGCTCTCCCAGGTCATCTTACCAGTGACAGTCCCTAATTACCTCTATATTAAATTGCAACTCCTGCCTCCCACCCATCTCCCCTGCTTTGTTTTTCTCTCTTCACACCATCTGATACACTATCTATTTTACCTCTGCATGTGCTTAAAGTCTGGCTACCCTACTAGAATGTAAGTGCCCTGGGGGCAAAAATCAATGTTGAATCCCCAAGTGCCTAGGACAATCCCTAGTGCCTAGCACAGAGCAGAAAAGAGAGAGAGACAGAGACAGAGCTCATAAATTTTGATCAATCATGTTTGATCTAAGATATGTCAAATCACAGTTTCCAGGAATTTTTAACTGACAGACCAAACTCTTCAGTGACCTCATAGGAAGATGTACCTTCCTCTCCGTTGTCATAAAGATGAGGTCTCAAAACTCAAGAGAAGAGAAACAAAAAAGGGGAAGAAAAATAAAATGAAGAGCCAAATGACCTTCCGGTTTTTCTAAGAATCTGAATTCCCAAGCCTGCTGGCCATGACTTTCCTGAGGCCTTTTGCATCTGCCCTCCCCGGATTAAGAAGAGTTCTTCCAGTTTGTGGATGGAAGAGGAGGAAAGGGTGGAGCTTGTGCTTGTAAACTTTTGACTTCCTGTTTTTAAATGGCTGTGCTAGAGCTGGTCAGAAGCAAAATGACTTTCCAACCAGATAAATAGAAACTGCAGCCACTTCTGCTGCAGGATGGGTTCCCCTTGGCCCCAGGCCCCACAGAAATCTCCGGCCACTCTTCCCCTTGAGCCCGACCACCACTTTTTACTTCAGAAGGCAATGACTCAAGGATTCCTTAGCAGTGGCTAGAACTGTTAGAGGAAATTGCCTAAGTGCATCTGTCTTCCCTTAATGCAGCGAGGAAAATGCCCCACTGAGGTGCCAACATGTCACCCGCCGGAGTGAGACCCCACATTGGACAAGTCTTACCCTTCAGCTATTTCATGTGCTTTCAGAACTCAGAATATTTGAGACCCTCCTGATGCCTTTTCAAAGGAAGTTTCAGACAGCCAAAGAACAGCCCCTACACATTGCTTTGACTCCAAACTCACTTCATGTCTAAGCAAAATATTCTTTTGTTTGTTTTTAAAATTTTATGTATTTATTCATGAAAGACATAGAGACACAGGCAGAGGGAGAAGCAGGCTCCCCGGGGGGGCGGGGGGAGCCCGATTCAGGACTCGATCCCGAGACCCGGAATCACGACCTGAGCCAAAGGCAGAGGCTCAACTGCTGAGCCACCCAGGTGCCCTAAGCAAAGACATTCTTTAATTTAGAATTAAATGCATGCGGGGGCACCTGGCTGACTGAATCAGCTGAGCACTGGACTCCTCATCTCAAGTCTCCATCTCAGGGTTGCGAGTTCAAGCCCAGCGTTGGGTGTGGAGCCTATATTTTAAAATAAAAAAATAATTAATTTAATGTAATTAGAGGTAAAATGTGCACAGCAAAAAAGAAAGAAAAAAATGATACAGGACTGACATCCTGCAAAGGAAGGGGGAAGGGGTGGAAACATATGCAAGTCTATAAATGGAAAAAGTTGTGATTAAATTTTGTCTTTAAACTTAATAACTAATCACCATAATGATGAATTTGTCTAAAATACATCAAAATGGGTACAAAATGCATAATATGATCTCAACTATTTTTTTAATCTATATATTCTATAATTTGTAGAATAAAGCATCAGTTGTCTCTGGGTGGTGGAATAATAAATGACTGTTTTTCTTCTACACTTCCTAAATTTTCTAAAAAGAGCACATATTATGTTTATGATTGGACTAAAATTACAACACGCAAGTATTGTGCATTCAATCAAATAAAGTGAAACTATGAAGGGGTAACCCAAGAAGTCTTTAAATAAAGGGTATAATCTTTCAGTACACCCATCCAAGGCAAAGAAATCCCAAGCAACAGTGAAAGTAAACATACAGGCGAGAGGAAAAAAGAGTAAGAGAAGCAGGGAGAAAAGGCATTCTCCTCCTCGGGCTTCTCTTCTTTTAACAGGAGCTTTCAAACAAAACCACAATCCTCCGGAGTGACACAAAAGGAAGGTTCAGAGGAGCTGTCTTCACACACTGGGCACAAATGCAGCTCCAGGGGGCCTCTTGGCTTTGCCTTGCACAAGAGAGCCCCATCAAAGCCCAGCCGTCTGGGGCAGGTATGCAAGACACTTTACTGTGAAGGATGCACATTTCCAGGAGGCGTTCCACTGAGCAACCCAAAAGTGTGCAGAAACCACCAGCATGTGGCTCCATTTTCATCACCTTCAGGAGCAGCTCACACCCACAAAAGGTGTTCGGCCTGCAGATGGGTTTCTTCAAGTCAGTAGCTAAGCAAAGCCAAGCTTCCCCAGGACCCAGGACACCAAACAGTGCCCCAGCTGTGTCCTACCTGGGGGAATGTTCTCATCTGCTGCGCAACAACTTAAACCAAATCTGTGTCTGCAGGAGGGGGGTGTCTCAGGTCTCAGAGACCAGGAAGGCAAGGAAGGGTCCCCACCAGACAGACCCAGACTCACTTGACAGGGCGTTCTTGTCAAGGCTGGAAAACCTTCCTGAAAACCAAAGAAGTGGGCATTCTAGGGCTGAGCCACCTCATGCTTTCATCCAGCAAATATTTTACTGAGAGCCTACTAGGTGTCAGGCACTGTGCAGAACACGGGAATGAGAATGGGGCCTAAAACCTGATCCCGGGACGCCTGGCTGGCTCAGCCAGTAGAGCGTGTGACTCTCAATCTCAGGGGTGTGAGTCCAAGCCCCACATGGGGTATAGAGCTGACTTAAAAATAAAATCTTAAAAAAAAAGCAAAAAACAAACAAACAAACAAACAAAAACCAAAAACCTGATCTCAGCAAAGACTACGGACTCAGAGCATCAATGATCTAAAGAAGGACACCTGTGTGGCTCAGTGACTGGGCGCCTGCCTTCAGCCCAGGGCGTTATCCTGGAGACCCAAGATCAAGTCCCACATCAGGCTCCCTGCATGGAGCCTGCTTCTCCCTCTGCCTATGTCTCCCTGCCTCTCTCTCTGTGTGTCTCTCATGAATGAATAAGTAAATATATAAATCTTTAAATATTTATATATATATATATATATAGAGAGAGAGAGAGAGAGAGAGAGAGAAAGCTGCCTTACTGACAAGGCCTAATGCTCCAACCAAATGAAAGATGAATCAACTACTCAAGTTTAGGAATTAGAATAGTACAAAAGACAATTGGCCCCACATCAGAATCAGAGGGGGAGACAGCCAGCCCTCCTCATCACTAGCAGTTTCCTTCCTCCTTTCTCTCCCTCTTCTCACACTCCAGATGTTCTCTGGCCACCAATGAAGCTGCGAATCCATTTCTTTTGGAATACTATTTTTCTATTTCAGATACAGGTACGTGGAACTCCTGCCAGAGGGCTCCAAATTTTTAGCAACACAATCTGTGCCATGCTGTGGTCCCTTCTGCCTCCCTCTGGGTGAGCTGGAAAGCCTGAAACTGCAGAGCCTGGTGAAAGGATCATCCCACCACTACCCTAAATCAAAGAAGCAACTTTGGTCAGCAAACTTTTAAAGAAATCCAAAGTAGTAGAAAATATGTATGTAGCATCAGCTGTCATCAGGTTTGTTTCATGCCAGTAAAGTTTAATAAAACAGAAAAAAAAAGGAAAGGAAAATGTTTAATATTGGTTTCAAAACATATCTTTATGCCCCATGTCATCATAAACTGCTGGCACAGAGTTTTCGTGGAACCAAATGCAATACAAAATAAGGAAGACTCTTCAACTGACCCATCTTCAGGTCTACATTCAACAGAAGGTATGGAAAGCACCAGTTGCTAAAGACTGGGGAAAAAGAAGACCATACTCATATAGATATGAATAATAAACAAATGCCATTTCTGGGAGGACGTGGGACCCAGAAGGGAAGCAACGGCTGAGAACAAAGGCCAAGGGCAAAGGATCCTTATCAGAGCACCCATAGAGAAAGTTCTGTCCCTGATTCCCAAAGGCTAGTCTGAAAAGTCCGGTGCCACTTTCAAGTCAACGTTGTAAACGAGGGCTGGAAATTTTAGCAAAGTGCCAATTACAAGTTGGAAGTTTCTTCCTCATGTCTCTGGTTAGAAAGTTCCTTCCTAATTCTTGGACAAGAAAAGCAAAGCCCAAGCTGCCTGAAAAGCACAGAGAGCGGTGGTATTAGTTAGTATCTCCCCAGACAATTAACAGGTACAGAGAAGTTAAAGTGCATTCCCAACAGAGTCTAATAACCATCCCTGTTCTAGGTAGGCGTTTCTGCAGAGTACTACCTGGCATGTTCCATCCAGGCAAAAAATTTTTTTTTTAATTTTTATTTATTTATGATAGTCACACAGAGAGAGAGAGGCAGAGACACAGGCAGAGGGAGAAGCAGGCTCCATGCACCGGGAGCCCGACGTGGGATTCGATCCCGGGTCTCCAGGATCGTGCCCTGGGCCAAAGGCAGGCGCCAAACCACTGCACCACCCAGGGTTCCCCCAGGCAAAATTTTAAGTGACCTAAACACATGTCTACAGTCTAGACCAAATCCTTCGGCCCTTTGTTTAAACTGGTTGAGCCTAAGTGTACTCGCACACCACCCAGTCCCCCAGTCTCTGGGGTGGAGTCTGGCCTGGCCTCCAGGATGCTTCTGTCTGTCTGGCCTTGGATGCTGCAACCACTGCCCACGGCCCAGAACCTAAGTGATGAGGTCCATTTTTAAATCCCTTAGAAGTTTCCCAACCACCGGTTTGGGTGAGGAGACAAACAGGGCTGCAGTTTGCTGACATGAAACTAAAAATATCCCGTTGCAAACAAAAGCCATCTTTTACAAGTCTGGCTCGGATGTCCTGAGGTTCCGTGTGGTAGCGTCAGAACATATCCTTGGCAAGGTGGCCGCCTTAACAACTGCTCCAGCCGGTGAGTGCCCGGCTGTCAAGGAAGCTCACCCCGCAGCCCTGCCTGATTGATGGAAAGAACAGCTTCAGTCCTCTGCCACCCACCCAAACGCAGGCTGGAAGAATTCAAGGCTGCCTCTGCCCAAAGTGTTAGATACACACTGAAAGGAGAAGGGGGGTAAAAACAAAAAACAAAACAAACAAACAACCCCATTTCCCTGGAAGGAAACGTGCTTCCAGTTCCCTCCTTGCAATTATAAAAGCAAATTATTGCTGTGGCTCTACTGAGAAAGGCAACTCGGAGGCGTAGAAAAAAAAAAAAGGATTTCGAAGCCAATGTGGCCCAGAGGGGCCTGCCGGGGTGAGGCGGGGCGGGGACACCACGGCTCCCCGGGGAGATGAGCCACCAGCCGAGCCGAGCCGAGCCGGGGCCTCCTTGGGTGGTTTTTACCTGTTGGGCTTGCGGGCGGAGCTGGAACCCCCGGTCGCCGCGCTCCAAGGCGCCCCTTACCTCCTCGGGTCCCAAACTTTCCTTAGCGCCCCTTGGAAGGGGCGAGCCTCCATCCTCCCCTCGTCCAGATTTCAGACGTGGAACTGGTCTAAGCTTTCGAGGACTGGGGGCGGGGTGGGGGGGACGGTGAGGGAGGCCCACTGTCACAGGCCCCGAGCCCTCCGGGGGCTTCGGATGCTCGGACGCCAGGAGTGGGGGAGGCAACCTGACCGTCAGCCCCGGGCCGGGCCAAAGTTTCCTCCAAAACTGCCGCGGCCAAGGCGGGGGCAGGGGCCGTGACCCGCGCAGGGTCGGAAGAGCCGCGGGGGAGGGGGCGCAGGGGGACGCAGGCCCCAGGGCACCCGCCGCAAGGTCGACGTGGAGCCGGACCCGGGGGGCAAACACCGGGCGCCCGGCCTCTTCCCCAGCCGGGCGGAGGGGCAGCGCCGGGCACCCCGCCTCTCCCCGCACCTCTGCGCGGCGCCGAGCCCAGGACACGTGGGAGTCAAGCCTCGGGCTCCCCAGCTCGCAGCAGGGACTGGCGACCTCGGCGGGGGCACAGCCTTCGCCCCCGCGCCCTCCCCCCCCCCCCCCCCAGGAGAAGGCAGCGAGCCGGGGCGCAGGGCGGCCGCTCCCGGCGTCGCTTTCATCCCCAGATCGCGGCACCAGCGGGGAGTTGCGTTCTGTTCAAACCCGCCTCCCACCACCAGGAGCTGCACACGACCTCTCTACCTTGCTCTGCTACCTCGCAGACAGACAGACAAGAGACACAAAGAAAAAAGGGAGAGAGAGAGGGGGGGAAAAAAAAAAACAAAAAACCCACCAACTACCGCCCCTCCTGCTCCCATCCTCCACCCTGGAGCCGGGAGGAAGAAGGGGAAGGTGAGCACGTCTTCCTTCCTCCTCTCCATCCCGACTCCGGGCAGACTGGGCAGCAAGGAGCCCCGAGGTGGCTGGGGAAGAGGTAAGGTTGGAAAAGGCAGAGACCCGGCGCCAGCGAGCGGCCGAGGGAGAGCGCGAGAGAGGAAAAAAAAAAAAAAAAAAAAAAATCCAACAAAACCACGCTAACGCGCCCCCTACCTGGGTGCAACATACTTTGGAAATAGAAGATGACCAGGATAAAGGATCCCAAGCAAGTGGCCAGCACCATCCGGCAAATTCTGTTCATCCTCATCACTTCCAGCAGCGCCGGCTTCATGGCTTTGTCCTGGCTACGGGGACCGGGCTGTCCGGGAGGCGCGCCGGGGCGCAGGAGCCGGGACCCTGCCGCGCGGAGCGGAGCGCGGGAGGCGCCGGGCAGGGCCGGGCAGGGCCGGGCAGGGCTCGGGCGGGGGACGAGCGGGCGGGCTCCGCGGCGGCTCTCGGGGCCCGCCGCCCCGGGCAGGGGTCTGGAAGGCGCGGGAGTTGCTCTGGAAGTGCCGAGATGCGTGGCCCCGCCGGCTGCGCGCGCCCGCTGCTCCGGCTGCGGCTCCTCTCCGCCTCCCCGCCTCCCCGCCTCCCCGCCGCCGCCGCCTCCGCTCGAGCCGGCGGCCGCCGCGCTGCCTCCTCGCGGGCCGGGCGGCTGCGGTGCGAGCGCGGGTGGTGCGGCCGCCGCGCTGGCCGCTGTGGCTGTGGGACGAGCCCCTCCCTCCGCTCGGAGCCTACTTCATTGCGCTCCGAGGACCTACGCGTTCCGGGCCGGGCTCTACCGAATGCGCCTCGCAGCCCCGGCGAGGGGAGGGAGCGGGCGGCGAGCCGGGGGGAGGAGGGGCCGGAGCGCCGGGGCGGAGCGTCGCGCTCCCCCCGCCCCTGCCCGGGAGTTGGTCGCGCCCAGCGGGTTCCCGGGGAGAGCGGAGTGTGCGCCGCGCTCCCGCAGGGTCCCAAAAGCCCTCAGTCCCCGGCCGCGCTCGGCCGCCGTCTGGAGGTTGTGTCAGCGTTTCCATGACAAAACCCGGAGGGAAAAAAAATGCGAATAGAATCGCCTCGGTGCTGCCACCCACTCCCGCCGGCGTCTGCGGAGGGACGCGACCGGGCGCGCCGACCGGGTGCCCAGGGCGGGGGGGCGGGGGGGGCGCGATCGTTTAAAACCTCGGGGCGCGGGCGCGGGCGCGGGGGCGGGGCGGGGCCGAGAGGTCGCCCGAGCCCCCGGGGCGCGAGGGCCCGCGAGCCGACGCTCGGTACCGGCGCTTTCGTTTTTCCTTCCGAACCACAGGCTGCCTCGAGCGCTGTTTTAAGAGAGGAGTTAAAAACGGCGGACTTGGGGTCGGGGTTAGGGAAACTCCGCTGCCCCCGGGGTCAGGCGCACGCCCGGCGTTCCCGGGGATTTGCGCCCTCTCTCCGTCCACCAGGCCCAAGGGGCTTGCTCGCGGATTTTAAGACTCTGCCTTCCCAAAGGGTGGAGAGAGCTCCCTCCAAATCCTCCCAAGTGCACTGGAGCCCCGGGGGGGGGGGGGGTTGGGGGGTTGCCCCCGCGAAGTCAGCACCCTCAGGACTGCAAACGACTGATGGAAAAACCCCAGCCGGCCTTAGCACTGGCAGGTAAACGGAAAGACGGCGTTGCTTCCTCGGATTGTGGGAAGTAATTTAAAATTTCCAATCCCGGGCATTTAAATTGTTCAACAGTCAGTAAAGTGGATGCAGGCGAAGGGTGCGAAGATCTCCAGCTCCCCTCCCCTGTTCTCACTTTGGAAAGTCGGCTACCGCAGGCCGCTTACCTACGCTCGGCGCTGAAGATCTTGGTCTCCTGCCCTTTACGGTTTCTGTAAGCAAAATAAAGGGGGCTGCTATGTCTTTTTATTTTCCTCGTAAGTCTACATCGAGTTTTTAAGCAAAAGGAGTATTTAAATTCCAACAATGATATTTGTGGGAGGGGTGATGTTATTGTAAAGACTGACTTTTGTGTCATCAAACTGTTACTACTATTGACCCGTAATGAAATAAGAGAATATGTCTTTCAATGCCTCTCGCATAATAGGCATTTGGCAAATACTTAATGTATCTGAATGTAAAGGGACTTACCCTCTTCCCAGTCCATCAGACACAACTTGCAGACACACTCATGCAGCAAAACCCGCCTCCTACCACCTCAGTTCCCTTCCCCCAAAGTTTTCCTCCAGAATTGCAAGGTAGGGAAAGTAAAATGTTATCAGCCTCGCCTTTGATTACAGAAGACAACTGATCACAGCACAATATGTGTGTAACTGGTATGTACTGTATTAATTTGTACTCACTTGTGAATGAGTTACTTGCTAAAGGCTGCAGAGCTGAACAAGCCCCAGAACACAGTCATTCATCAGTGATTCTCCCCACAGGAGATTGGGATGGGAGTTGAACACATGGCCACCTGCCCCAACCAAGGCAGGGATTCTTTGCAGGGAGTATGGTTAGATGAGCACTTGCAGCGCTTTGCCTAGAATGTCAGGCTCTCATTTTAATTCCTGGTTTTACAGAGCAGACGAGTGTCACCCAGCTGGTCTCTCACCTCCCAGGGCAGAGACCACACTATACCTAGACAAAAGCCTGGACATGCATAAGGCGGTCTGAGAAGCCACAGGACGAGGAAGAGCTCAGAAGTGTAATCTCTGGTGGATCTTGATGGGTTGGGCCACATGGTAGAGAAGGTGGTGAGCCATGCCCAACATCTATTTTTTATATTCCCACAATCAGTCAGGAATTGGCCCAAACATACAGTGAGGGGTAAGGCTCTTGTTGGTAAACTACCACCTCTTCCAAGAAGCTTCCCTGATTTCTCACCTGAAGTAGCTTCTTTCCTCCTCAGTGCTCTGAGTACTAGATCCAAACCCCTCTTGGATCATGTACCCACTAGGTGGGGTTTTATTCCCCTCTATCTCTCTAGTGCTCAGCCTCATGACTGGCACTGGGTAGGTACAGATAAGTCAGAGATGGAGAAGTAATGCCTTCTCGGGCTACAAAGTTAAGTTAGATCACCTCTAAAGTCTAGCATAATGGTCACCGGTAATGGACTGTGATTCTGTTGTTCTACCCACATCAGGGGTGAGGGAAAAGGTTCCATTTGTTATCTCTCTCATCACACGATAACTTCCCAATCTCAAATGGACTCATTGCTTTCTGTACGCTTCTGTTCTAACAAAACTTTTTCACCTCTTTTACTCGTGCTACATGATAAATATTGACCAGATAAAGCACAGCGTTGACTAATAAGACTGAGGAGAAGGGAGAAGATTTGGTATTTTGAACTTTGAAGAGAGGAGAAGAAGGGACTGCCTTTCAGATCAGAGTTTTTGTTTTCCCCAATGTATCAGTCAGGACAGTCCAAGTTATGCTTGGTTTGCAGTAACAAACAAGCCACAATTTCAGTGGCTTACAACCACCAGGGCTCACATCTCACTCCACTGCATCTGTGGTGGGCCAGCAGAGGGGCTGTCCATGTGGCATTTTTCAAGGATGAGGCTGAAGCAGCTGAGGACGATGATGGTTGCCATGCCTGAGGAGAAGAAGTCTGTGGGAGGTCTCACTTGAACAATTCAGTGATCCAGCCCGGAAGAAGCACATGTCCCTGCTGTTCAACATTTATCCATCAGAGCTACTCACAGACAGTTCCATGTCACACTGAGGCCAGGAAGTCTGAGCCTAAAGCACTTGGGGAGCAGTCTTCCCAGCTGCAACCCCCAGTTCCCTTCAGATTTTATTTTCCCTTATTTTTCTAATTCCCTTGAACCCTGAGAGCTCCGGCAAACCAGCACTGTGCTCTTCCTGGGACCTGGCTAAACCTTGCCTCATTGGGAGGCTTGAAACTTTCTCTCCAAATTAAACAACATGCAAATAAAACACGTGAAAGCCTGGTGTGGTCCTGAAAAACACATTGAGAAGAAAGTTCTATTTATATGGATGATCTTGGAAAACTCACAGGCAAGGAAGAAAGAGATGTGAAATAAGAATTGTCACTTGCGTGTGTCATCAGCAATGAACCCACAGATATTTCGCAAGCCCCCCAATCCCTAAAGACCAGGCTCTACCTCCTTCCCGTTGACTGTGCCTTCAATGCACAGTCTTGCCGAGATCTGACAGGACTGGCAGCCGTGCCCCTTTCTGCCTTTGTTTGGAGCGGGGAGTGGGCCCAGGGCACTGGGAGACAGAGAGCTCTTTAGCATCCTTGGGAAAGGGGGGCTTGTCTTCTGCCAACATCAACCAGGGGCCCCAGCTCCTCCGAGGACTGGCCTTGCCCATTTGCATCTCTCCGGCATCTACAACACAAAGTACTCTCAGTTAACCAGAGCACAGTAAATATTTGTGGAGTGGAATCAGAAACCATTTGCCTAGAGCGTGTGGTGATCTTAGGTACAGACTTTCTACTGGTAGGTAAACCGCAAGCACACAAGTGGGTGACTCATGACATAGCTCTGAGACCAGAGGCGTCCTCGCAGGCTTTTTAGAACAAGGTGGGGAAGAAAGAGGAGAAGGGGATGGGAGGAGGGGAAGAGACCAAGAAGGACAAAAGGAAAGAGGAAGGAAGATGATGAGGGAGGTGAAGAAGGAAGAAAGAAAGAAGCATCCACTGTTATTCTGTTCGTGTTCTGATGCTACTTTTGCCCCTCTGCCCGGGGTAGGCCCCGGAGGCTCCTCTCTTGCCTTCAGGAGGAGAGATGGCTGTTGGACCCCAGGGCTCGACCTCACTCCAGGAGCCCCCCTGCCTGGCCTCACCCCCTCTGCCCGTGTACACACAGCACGGACATCAGCTCCCGGGGCTGCTCCCCCCACAGTGGGCCCTGGCTGCCTCCCAAAGGCCCTTCCAGACCACCCAGAAGGAAGCTCTCACCCTGCAGTCAGGTGACCTTGCTCCCTCTGCCCAGCCCCACACCTGACTCAGGTGCCATAACAGTGGGTGCTGCAGCTCTTTGCAGGGCTCCCTCCAGCTGGGCCATGTTCTAGGCTTTTGATGTGCTTCCCCTCACCACCAGCTTCCAGGTAGGGACGGGCCACTACTAAACTTGTGTTATAGAGGAGGAAACTGAGGCAGAGAAAGGGGACCTACTATGCCCAGGGTCACACAGTGGTGTTGGCAGATTCGAGGTCACAAAGCCAGCAGGCAGCAGCAGCGGCTCCAGAGTCCCCTCTCATCTCCTACCTTTACTGCCAGTCAGGCTGAGGGTAGACCACAGGGACCTGTGTGCCCTACAGATGCAGCTGCCTCAATGGGCAGGATGCCAGAGAGATGACATGGCACTCTGGCTGTCAGGTGCCCTCACTGGTCATCTCCCTTGTCACCCCTGCCAGCCTCTCCGCATGCCCCTGAGAATCATCTTTCCAGCCACCGGCCTCCACCCCCCCCCTTCGCCGGCCTCTCACTGCTCTTCAGTCATGACATTGGCATCTCTTATGCGTACACTGACATCCACGGCCTAGTAATTTGTTGAAATATTCATTTGTATTTGTTCTCCTGTATCTTTGACTTCTCCACGACCCCTCCCTCTCCAGCAGATTTTTCCACCTGCCTGAGGGATTAGATAAAGACTTTCTTGGAAAAGCACATAAAATGATGGGAGAGAGAATGCCAGGGAGAAAAGGGGGTGCTTTGGTGGAGATTTCTGCAGGGAGGGGTGAGTGCCCTCCCACCCTGTGTCCTGTAGTTACCAGGGGAGGCAGGAACCTGGCACCATGGCCCCCGTGTTACCAGAGACTCCGACCAGGGCCTCAAGCATGGTCTGAAAGTTACAGAGCTGCTGCTCTGGGAGGACAAGAACAGGAGATGCCTTGGCGGTGACCAGTGTCCCCAACACAGGACCCAAAGGGCCTCCAAAGCTTTGGCGCCATGGCCAGATGAAGACACCAAGAACCTCTAACTGAAAACCTTAAAATTTCTCACTCCCACATGGAATTCAAAATAGAAATCCTACCAAGGCAGAAAATACATAAGAAGGGAGCGGAGAAAGTTCAATTTTTTTCCGATTTTTTTTTCCTCTCAGCTTTAATACATAAATAAAACCTATTGACTCTAGGTGTACAGTTTGCTGAGTTTAGGCAATTGTGGATTTTTTTTTAAAGATTTTATTTATTCACTTGAGAGTGAGCAAGAGAGAGTTCAAACGAGAAGGGGCAGAGGGAGAGGGAGAAGAAGGCTCCCTGCTGAGTGAGGAGCCCGATGCAGGGCTCAATCCCAGGACCCCAAGATCATGACCTGAGCCAAATGCAGATGCTTAACCAACCGAACCACCTAGGCACCCTGAGTTTAGACAATAGTAAACGGTACATAACCTCCATGACTGCAATCAAGATACAGACTATTTCCACTGTCCAGACAGTTCCCTCTTACTCCCCTGCTGTCCATCTCCTGCCCAGACCCTGGCTCCAGGTAGCCATTGACTATCTTTCTTTCACCATGGTTTTGCCTATTCTATATATATATTTTTTAAGTATAAATATATATATATATATATATATTTTTTTTTTAAGTAGGCCCCACTCCCAGGGTGGAACCTGACATAGGGCTTGAACTCACAACCCTGAGATAAAGACCTGAACTTAAGAGAGAGATGCATAACTGACTGAACACCCCCCCCCCGCCAGGCACCCCCACCTTTTCTACAATTCTATGTAAATGGAATCATGCTCCCTTGTAGCCTGCCACGGTTAGCTTCTTCCACTAACAAACTTATTTTGAAATTCATCCACCTTCCTATGTAATTCCTTCTTTATTGCTGAGCAGTATTCCACCATGTGGATTTACACAATCTGTTCATCCGTCCATCAGTTGGCAGACATTTGCACGGCTTCCAGTTTCTAGCTAATATGAATAGCACTGCAGAGAACATTTGCATGCAAGTCTTTCCATAAACAAATGTTTTCGTTAATCTTGGGCAAATACCTAGGACACTTTATATAAAGGGCATGGCCTACCTCTCCCCCAAAGTCACTGTTGGACCCTATTGCATTGCTACCAATAGAGAAGGAGACTCATATCATTTTCAATACTTAGTGTTGTCAGCCTTTTTACTCTTAGCCTGAGTGTTTAATGATCTGTCACTTTCATCTCAACTGCATGTCCGTGATGACCAGTGACACTGAGCATCTTTTCATGAGTTTTTTTTTTAATATTTATTTATTTATTCATGAGAGACACAGAGAGAGATTGAGAGGCAGGGACACAGGCAAAGGGAGAAGCAGGCTCCACAAGGGAGCCTGACTTGGGACTCGATCCCAAGTCTCCAAGATCACACCCTGGGCTGAAGGCAGCGCTAAACCGCTGAGCCACCTAGGCTGCCCTTTTCATGTGCTTCTTAATCATCCAAAAATCTTCTGTTGTGCAGTTTGTTCAAATCATTTGCCCATTTTTCACCATTATTTCTTTTCTTATGATCCGTTGTGATATTACTAAATTCTTCATATTTTCTGGGAACAAGCCCAGTTTCAGATATATGTTTTGCCTATGTCTGCTTTCTATTTTGTTTCCTTAACTGTGCCTTTGGAAGAGCAAAAGATTTCAAAACCAAAGTCCATTTCAGTAAGTGTTTCTTTGATGGCTCATGTTTTTCTGTTCTGTTAAAGAAATCGTGGCCTAACTCAGTGCCACAAAGATTTTCTCCTGTGTTTTCTTGTAGAAACATCACAGTTTTAGCACTTACATTGAAGTACTTGACTATGTTGAGTGAAATTTGGTATCTGGTGTAAGGTAAGCATGGAGGTTCTTTTTTTTAAATACAGATGTCTAGTTGTTCCAGCACCATTTTTATATAATATTATTTTATCCCATGTTGTGCAGTTAAAGTATGCCACATCAGGATATAATCCCCATGGGCATGCTGTAGTCCTCAAGACATTAATAATAGATTAGATTCCAAGGATGTTATAGAAATGAGACCAGAAAAGATTTCATCTTTTCCCCCAGAAAATCCCTTGGGATGTTCTGTACTGTTATCCCATCCTCTGTATCACTTCACAAATGCACAGAGGCAAAAGCAGCCATCTCCTTGGTCTACTGACAAACATGACCATAAACCCTCAATGGGCCCATTTTGTTTCATTTACTAAGGACCTGACTGGATAATCTAAGAAAGACTAATTATAACCGCCCTCCCTACAATTTGCAGGAACTGTGTATTAAACATCTCTCAATCCTGTGGTCTTTGAGGGCAGTCTAGAAATACATATTAAATGAGTGATTTAATTTTTACCTGCAGCCTGGAAGAAACTATAAAATATTGGCAAGACCAGTGCTGGGAATGGTGTGAGGAAAAGAGAACCCTTAGGTACTGGTGGCAGAAATGAATATAAGTCAATACAACTTTTACAACATTTCTGGAAAATGAGCCAACAATAATTTGACTAAAATCACTAAGTTATTGATTCAAGGAATTTGAATAGTCACGTACTTAGCTATGCCAAAATCACCTGTCTAGCAATTAGGGTTTGGTCTAAAAAAGTCTAAGACCTCCATACAATGGAATACAACTACAAAGGAAATGACTGAATCAGTTAAAGATATTACAACCTAGTATGTATATATGTTCTTACTTTTGTATAAATACGTAAGCAAGTCAAATTATATTTATATACAAATATATACATTTAATACAGTATTAATGGTAGGTATTCCTGGATGTTAAGATTTTTTAAATCAAGTTACTGCATCATCTAAGTCCTTTTAAAGAGTATATATTATTTTTTAAAAGGAAAAGCATACAGCTATTTTCATTTTCAGAGGGAAAAAATGTCCTAATAAAAGGAGAATGTTTCTTAAATCATCAAAACCCAATTCATGCCCCTACTTCTTCTATGAAATTTTCCCTAAAACCTCGGCCTACGGAGGTATCTTCTCACTTGTAGGATACAAAGCCCTTCCACTATAATTCAGCACTTCTTCACTGTTGCATGGCTGCAGAGTCATTGAGTGAGCCGTACCCTGGCTCCTGGGCCACACCTCGTAAACTCGTGAAGGTTGATTTGGGGGACCTGAAGCCACTGACCTAATGTAATGCTAGGCACACAGCAGATGGCCAGCAAGTTCTTGCCAAATAATTTCCTAATGCATTAGAAAGGGCTTCCGTTGCATACCTACTGCATGCCAGACTCTGCTAAGCACTTGACATGCACCACCCCAATCCTCACATCAATTACGCAAGGCTGGCACAAGTATCCCATTACTCAGATGACAAAACTGAGCCTCAGGTAAATTACAGGACTTGCTTACGTTTGCACAGCTCAGAAGTGCCACATTATATGGCTCCAAGACTCATGCTTCAGAGTATCAACCATGTCTGTATGTTCTACAGACATCTAGCAGGGCCTCCTCTAGACTTCCTATCTAGAGCATGCCTTACCAAGATCAAAGGAGCTTGGGGACACAGGTCAAGGTGGGGGTGGCAATAAGGAGATAAAGGAGAGGTTTTCAGGCCGTCACTTGGCCTATGCACTCAGACATGCTCACTTTCAGAGCCTTTCCTTCCTGCAAATCAAACCTCCATGAATTTTATTTATTTATTTATTTTTTGTTTTTTTTTTTGTTGTTTAATTTTTTTTATTTATTTATTTATGATAGTCACAGAGAGAGAGAGAGAGAGGCAGAGACACAGGCAGAGGGAGAAGCAGGCTCCATGCACCGGGAGCCCGATGTGGGATTCGATCCCGGGTCTCCAGGATCGCGCCCTGGGCCAAAGGCAGGCACCAAACCGCTGCGCCACCCAGGGATCCCCTTCCATGAATTTTAAACCAGGGTTTTAGCATTTCCTCTCCCAGCACATAGTTGTTCAGATGGGAGGATGAGATGAGTCTGTGTCAATGACTGGAGCAAACAATATTCACCTTTGTCTTTTTTTTTTTTTTTTTTTTTTGCCCTAGGGCACAGTGAAAAACCATGCCTCTCAGAGTTGTCTATGACCCTCTCTCTGGAGATGAAAGGACTCCTATAAGCCTACTGACCCAAAAGTATTGTGAGGTGGCAGGGCATGAAAAAGAGGAATTATCTAAGTATTCAGGGTTAGAGATGTTTTCCCCTGAAACAGTCCCTTGTGTTCTGCAGGCAGCCTGAAAAATCACTGTTAAATGTTTGACCCTAAAGTGCAAAGCTCCTGTGTGTCAAAGGAAAATGAACAAAGAAAGAACTTTTTTAAACAGAAAATAAAAATATGGTGAAAATATTCATGGGGGCGGGGGGAGAAAGGAAAAAGAGCTAAATTTCTTTGCTATATGTAAAGAGCTCATATGACAACTAAGATAATACCACCACGACCCCAGTAGACATATGAATAAAAAACATGGATGGGATTTTTCACATAGGAAAAGGAAATATAAGTGGATAATAAAATACGGAGAAATGTTCAACCTCAATGATAAAGAGAAGCAAACCAAAGCAAGAAGACACTCTTTTACTCCAACAAATTAGCAAGGCTTTGTGATAAATGATACCTTACCCCTGATGCTGGGTGGAGTGAGAAGGGGATATACATACATTGCTGGTAGAAGCAATTGGAATGAACCCTTTTGGATCTGGCAATAGGGTTGAGGCACGAAGTGTGGTTACTGGGAGTGTGGGCTTTGGAGTCAGGCAGATCTAAATTTGCCATTGGCAAGTCCCATAACATCTTTGGGTCTCAGTTTCCTCATCTGTAATATGAAAATGATAATACATATTTTTAGAATTGTTGGGAGGACTGCACAGATCAAGTCTGGCCCATAAGAGGCACCCATGACCATACGTTGAGCCAGGAGCTGCTAATGCAGAAAAGCAGGAACAGGAGAGAATCTGCATTAGTGGTAGCCCCACAAAGTCCTGTGGCAGTGGCAGTGTGGCCTCTTTGGACTGACTGTGTATTGTCCCTTCTTCGTGCTGACTTTTTAGCTATCTCCCAGCACTTTTAGCATTTCTCTGAGTTACCCATCAATCCTTCAATGAAGTCTTTCTCCATCTAAGTCAAAGCTGGTTTCTGTTGTGTGGCCCCTTCCTTCCTCCCCTTTACCTTTACCTTTATGAATAAGGTAAAAAGGTTGCAGAAGCCAGTCACCTTTGCTTTTCTAGATACATTGTGACCAGCACACCCAAATCTGATAGGGGTTGAGCTAAGAGATGGATTCAGAGCCACATGTGTGCACAAAGTTCAGCCTACCTCTAACTACTGCGTATGTAACACTGCTGTGCATTGGATTGTGTCCTCCAAATTCATATGTAGGTAGACACGTAAAGCCCAGTATGACTGTTGGACATGAGGCCTTAAAAGGGTTATTAAGGTTGGGTGCCTGGTGGCAGGTGGTTAAGTGTCCAACTCTTAATTTTGGCTTGGGCATGATCTCAGGGTCGTGAGATCAAACCCTGTGTTGGGCTCCATGCTCAGCAGGGAGTCTGCTTGGGATTCTCTCCCTCTGCTCTTCTCCCCACTCAAATAAATAAATAAATCTTTAAAACAAAAGGGTTATTAATGTTCAATGAAATCATAAGTATGTAGCCTGAATCCAGTAGGACTGGTGTCCCGATAAGAAGGGAAGAGACTCCAGAGCTCTCTCTCTGGCACACTCACAGAGGACAAGCCCTTTGAGGACACCTGAGAAGGCTGCTGTCTACAAGCCAAGGAGAAAGACCTCCCAGAAATCAACCCTCACAGAATCTCAGTCTTGGACTTCTGGTCTCCAGAACCACGGAACAATAAGTATCTGTTATTTAAGCCACAGAGTGTTTGTTATAGCAACCCAAGTAGACTTTGGGTGAGTCCCTGTGGAGAGGATGCTTGTCATATTTACAGCCACCCAGCATCTTTGAGCATTCTACATTGCAAATCCTTCCCATTCCAGGGAGGAACCAAAATATGTGCTGGTTCCCAGCATGCCTTGCAGCTAAGATGCAGCAAGTGACCTTGGCTCTGCCCATCAGACATAAGTGCTGTGTGCCAAGGGCACAGCCACACAGGTCTGGCTCTTTGGAGGAGCTGTGAATTCACAGAATTTATGGTCCCACATTCATCCATGTGAACCTTGGATCTGTGCCAAATGACAGAGTATTTATTTTCTGTGGTACCCAAAATGAATTACCACACATTTGGTGGCTTAAAACAACAAATTTATTCTCTCACAGCTTTGGAGTCCAATAGTCCAAAATCAGGGTGTCAACAGGACTGAGCTCCTTCTGAACACTCCAGAGTAGTTGCCTTCAACTGAGAACTCTGATTGACACGTACTTGACTTTCCAGTCTCCTTTTTCCAACTGGAAAATGCAAAGAATAATGCATATTTCTATGTGAAAGAAGCCAATCTGAAAAGGCCACATGCTGTATAATTCCAACGACATGACATTCTGGAAAAGGCGAAACTACTATGGAGGCAGTAAAATGATCAGTGGCTGCCAGGGCTTAGTGAGGAGGAAGCGATGAAGAGGCAGAGCACAGAGGGCAGTGAAAATACTTGAATGATACCGTAATGATGGATATATGTCATTAAACATTTGTCCCAACCTATAGGATGAACACCACCAAGAGTGAACCCAAATGTAAACTATGGATTTGGGTGATAATGATGTGTCGCGCGTGTAGCTTCATCGATTGTCATAAAAGTCCCACTGTGCTGGGGAATGTTGATAACAGGGAGGCTACGCATCTGTGGGGGCAGGGGTATAATGGGAAATCTCTGCACCTTCCCCTCAATTTTGTCGTGAACCTTAAACTGCTCTAAAAAAATAAAGTCTTAATTTTAAAAGGACATCTTTAAATTATAGAAAGAAATTATCACTGAAAAAAAACAAATAGAAAGATTGGACCAGTATGCTTTAAGATCCCTTCCTGGGACGCCTGGGTGGCCCAGCGTTTGGGCATCTGCCTTTGGCTCAGGACATGGTCCCGGTCCCGGGATCGAGTCCCACATGCGGCTCCCTGGGGGGGGGGGGGGCTGCTTCTCCCTCTGTCTGTGTCTCTGCCTCTCTCTCTATGTCTCTCATGAGTGAATAAATAAAATCTTAAAAAAAAAAAAGATTCCTTCCTGTCCTGACACTGGGGTGACTCTAGGATCATGAAATGCCCTCGGTTCCTGTAGGTAGATGCGTCAGACCAGTGCCACCAATATTAGGAACTCAAATGGAGATCCTTTTAAATGTGACCTCTGTGGGGTGGGGGTGCGTGTCTTGACCACAAAGGGATGTTTGTCAAAAAGAGCAGGTCGAATGATGGGTGCTGGTAAAGAACAATAACCTTGGAACCGAAGTCTCATTCTGTGGAGTCAAATTGTTAATATTCAAGATGTTAAATAATCTTGTTATGATCATGATAAACGGAGGGCTCCAAACACAAAAATTGAGAATGCTGATCAGCAAGGGAGAGCAGCAAGACTAATTGCACACGGCAGGGTGTGAACTTCAGAGCCATGACAGTGGGAGGGATAGGGCTCGCTTGCTCTCTGGAGAGGCTGAGAAACCCTGGAGCTGGGGGGTCAGAGGCAGGAGTTCTGATTCCAGCTCTGCCATCCGCTGACCCTGTGGCTGGAAGCAAGTCATTCCCCTTTTCTGGGTCTCAATAGCCACATGTGATTAAAGCCTCAGAAAAGTAATATCCCAACAGACAAGTGTTAGGATCTGTTCTATGAAAGGGCTACTATTTTCTCCTTGTTTTTTTTTTTTTTTCTCTTTTTTAAGATTTTATTTATTCATGAGAGACACACAGAGAGAGAGAGGCACAGGCAGAGGGAGAAGCAGGCTCCATGATCCCGGGACTCCAGGATCACGCCCTGGGCCGAAGACAGGCGCTAAACCACTGAGCCACCCAGGGATCCCCTCCTTGGTTTTAATTAAAAAATCAGTGCCACTTGGATGAGAACATGCCTCCTCTTGATGATGTACGAGGTAATGCTCAATAGTGTTAACGTGAAACAGAATCCAGCATCAAATATCACTCAGGTAACTCCAGACCAGGAACTCTGTCAGGAACATCTGGGCTCAGAAATCTGACTCCCAACTAGCACAAACAAAAAGGGCCTTTTCAGGGCACCTGGGTGTGGTTGAGCGTCTGCCTTCAGCTCAGGTTGTGATCCCGGGGTCCTAGAATCGAGTCCCACACTGGGCTTCCCGTAGGGACCCTGCTTCTCCCTCTGCCTGTGTCTCTGCCTCTCTCTCTGTGTCTCATGAATAAATAAATAAAGTATTTTTTTAAAGTGGGGGGGGCTTTTCTTGGAGCCCGTAATTGGAATCTTCAAGAAGCAGAGCCGGCTTCAGGCATGACTGGATTCAAGGGTTCAAGCCATGTCTTCAGGACAATGTCCTTTTCCAGCCCACTACTCTGCTGTACCTCTGTGTTTTCATTCTCAGGTGGCGCCGGCTGCTCCAGACTTACCTGCTTCAGCTCTGTATTCCCTGTGGAAAATGCATGCCTCCTTCCTGGCCACTGCAGCAAGTCTAGTGCCTTCATTCCGATGTGCCCAGCTGTGGTCCCCTGCCCGTCCCTCACCGGGGACAGAGAATGTGGTATTCTCATTGGCCAGGCCTGAATAGCATGCTCTATCCCAGAGCCAGGAGTTGGATCAGCCCCACCCACAGCACAAGGACCAAGGGAGTGGGCAGGATGGTTCCCCGTGAGGTCAAGATGGATTACTTTATGAGAAGGGATGCTGAACATACTCATTCCCTGTTGCTTCTGCAACAAATTACACAAACATGGTAGTTTAAAATGACAAGAATTTATCAACTTAAAGCTCTGAAGGTCAGAAATCCAATCTTAGTGGGCTGAAGTCAAGGTTGTTAGCAGGGCTGTATCACCTCTGAAAACTCTTGGAAGAATCTCTTTCCTTGTGTTTCCTAGCTTCTTCTGGAGACCACCTGCATTCCTTAGCTGGTGGTTCCATCCTCCATTCTCAAGGCCCCAGCATAGCATCTTCCAATCTCTCATTCTCTCTCTCTCTCTCTCTGAAGCCCTCCTGCCTCCCTCTTATTAAGATCCTTGTGATTACCTAGGGTCCACCCAGATCATCGGAATCCTCTCCCTGTCTCAGAATCCTTGACTTAGTCACATCTGCAAAGTTCCTTTTGCCATATAAGGTCACATAGCTACAGGTTCCATAGATTAAGATGTGGGTATCTTTGGGTTATTACTCAGCCATGATTCACCCCATCCCACTGGATGACAAAGAACAGATTTCTTTTTAAACCACATCTTCATCTGTCCAGAGAATACAAAAATCAGTAAAGATTTATTGCTAATAATGAATATCCTATAGTAAAAAGTTTATTGGTCATTGAGGTCTAAAGACATAAGTTTGAGTCCAAGCTCTACCATTACCTTGACCCTCTTTCAGTCTTTGGTTTTTAATCTCTACCATGAATATGCTTACCTCAATCCCTCTGTTTCTGTGACATGTTCATAGGAGCACATTTATATCACAAAGCAACATACAAATGGAAATTTCTGACACGAAATGTATGGACATTAAATTTCACCCACCTTTGAGCCATCCATGCCAAGCAGAGGCCGTGAGTTATCTCCCCCCACAGAAGACAGATCCCACCTAGAGCCAAAAAAGTAATTCATCAGCTTTGAATCTTGAGGTAGCATTGGAAACCAACATTTGCCAAGAGAGAAAAGGACTTTCTATATTTCTTTAGCTCTCATGAACACATTAACAGCAGCCAGGCATGGCTGCCCAGATGCCCAAGTTTATTCTGAGTACAATGTTATGGCTCTGAAGACATGGGAAGCCACCTGTTCCCAGCTCAGTGGCCTGTGGGAAGGAGAAAAGAGAAGAAGGCAGAGAAAGCATTTCAAATGCCAAGGTCCTGCACCTCCTGCCTTGGGACCCAGCCATGAACAAATGATCAGACCTGAGGAGCATATAGGATATTAAGCGGGAGAAGCATCATGCCATACTTTCCCATAAGTAATCTGGGGAGTAGGAAGGGAGATCGGAAAGAAGCCCCAGTGAGGCCACCTCTGGCATAGGATGGTAGCACTGGTGGAGGGCTGTGTCTGGCTGGTAGATGGCCTGCCCCACCACCGTTAGCTTCCCGTGGCCAGCTCAGGATTTGCAGGACTTTGGAAAGCAAATGGCCTCCAGCAGAACCTAGAATCCATTGTGATGCAGTGATCACTACCCCAGGCCTGGAGAAGACACAAGGGGATCCAAGGTCCCTTGCAGAAAAGAGTTAATGTAGCCAACCTGGGACTATGTGCAAGTTTGGCTGGCCTCTGGGAACCTGAGTTTGGGCAGGGTTCTCACCATTCCCAGAACTGACGAGAGTGGCTCTCCATGCCCAATATCCTGGTACAAACCAACGTGATTTATGCTGAACACCTGCCTTCCTCTGGAAGCCTGGGCTTTTGGGACATGCCAGGCAAATGTACCTACGTGACTGAGCCCCAGTGAAGTCTCTGGCCTCCCAGGTTTAGTCAGTTTTTGTTGATAGCGTTTCACACGTGTTGTCACAACCGGTTGCTAATGAATTAAGTGCAGCTCCGTGTGAATGCTGGGAGAAAGGTCTTAAAACCTGCGCCTGGTTTCCTCTAGACTTTGCACCGTGCGCCCTCACCCTTAGCTGGTTTTGCTTTGGAGCCATTCACTGTAAGAAACCACAGCCATGGGATCCCTGGGTGGCGCAGCGGTTTAGCGCCTGCCTTTGGCCCAGGGCGCGATCCTGGAGACCCGGGATCGAATCCCACGTCAGGCTCCCAGTGCATGGAGCCTGCTTCTCCCTCTGCCTGTGTCTCTGCCTCTCCTTCTGCCTGTGTCTCTGCCTCTCTTTCTCTCTGTGTGACTATCATAAATAAATAAAAATTAAAAAAAAAAAGAAACCACAGCCATGAATATAATTACATGATGAGCCCTATGAGTCCCTGTCAAGAAACTTTGAAGTTGGTGGGGTCCCCTGACCCAGGTCCCTTTCCGCATGCCTCCACATGTCACCTGAGCTCTCCTCCATTCACCCAGCTGAAGTCCTAACACAGAAGCAGGTGGGGGGAGGAATCGGAGACTGAGCATTCAATGTTGAGCGACCCATCACTTCAAGAGGTTGTATAAATTATTTATTAGACCACATTCTGATTTCTCCCCCTCTTACCATTCATTCCATTTCCTTTGTACACTTAGGTGCACTCAAGCCCATGGTATTATTATTGGAAACTGCCACCTTCCCCACCAGTCTCATTTGTCATCTCTCCCATCCACTCAGCAGCAGATGACTCGGCACTTGCTTGGCAATCTGGTGCCCACCTCCCCACATCTGCCCAGCTCCTGCAACTGCTCAGCACCCACCCCATGCTAACATCTAACTCCTCTCAACACCAACACTATCTCTTCCAAATATATATCTATGTATCTATGTTTGGTTAATATATATATTTAGTTAACATATGTTTATGTTTGGTGGCCTCAGTTTCCTTATCTGTCAAACGAGAGTTGGAATGACAAGCTATCTGAGTTCTTGATCACTGCTCAGTAGAACTGCATGATTACCTATGAGCGTGTCCATGTCTCAGCACAGACAAATACACACCAGGCATATTGTCTTAATTTAGGTTGCTATTGCAAAAATACCACTGCCTGGGTAGCATATACAGCAACCATTTATTTCTCACAGTTCTGGAGGCTGACCGTGAAGGAATGAGCCTACTTCCTGGCTGTAGACAGCCACCTCCTTGCTGTATCCACGCATGGCAGAGAACAGAGATGGGAAGCAAGCTCTTTCAGTGTCTTCTTTTAGGGGTATTAATCCCATCATGGGAGCTCCATCCTCATGAACAAATTACTGCCCAAGAGGCCCATCTCCAAGTACCATTACACTGGGGATTAGAGTTTCAACATAAGAATTTGTAGAGGACCGGAATGCCTGGGTGGCTCAGCAGTGGGATGCCTGGGTGGCTCAGTCAGTTGAGTGTCTGACTCTTGGTCTTGCTCAGGTCAGGATCTCCGGGTCATGATCTCAGAATCGTGGAACTGGGCCCTGTGTCAGGCTCCGTGCTCAGAACAGAGTCTGAGATTCTCTCTCCCTCTCCCTCTGCCCTTCCACCAGCTCACTCACTCGCTCTTGCTCTCTCTCTAAAATAAATAGATAATCTTAAAAAAAAAAAATACCTGGGGCACCTAGGTGGCTCAGTTGGTCAATCATCTCGCTCTTAATTTCAGCTCAGGTCATGATCTCAGCGTCATGGGATTGAGCCCCATGTTGTGCTCTGTGCTCTGCACGGAGTCTGCTCATCTCTCCCTCTGCTCCTCCTCCTCTCCCACTCTTGTTTCCTCTCCAATAAATAAGGTCTTCAAATATAAAATAAAATAAAATAAAATAATTAATTTTAAAAACTCCCAGTTTTGACTTGACCATGGAGAGTAAAGTTTGTGTTTGTCCTTTTCTGTCTGGGTGAGTCAAAAGTAAATGTCTTCACCATTGAAAGTTTTGTAATTGGGAAAATATTCCCTGAAACCCAGTACCATTCCATAAGTCAGCACCTGGGAAACATTGGCCTCGTAGACCTCAGGAGTCCTTGCCAGCCTTAACGTGCTGTGATTTCTCACATGGAACCCACTCCAGGCAGGTATCTGGACCAGAAAGTTCTTTTCCAATGCTATAATTACATGTTTCTTAGGTCATATGAATCCCCCTGTAACTCTCTTGCTTTTACTTTTCTTTTTAAAAATAAAGTCTTAAATTCTTCCTTCTTCCTTTAAGGAAGAAGATGCAAGAAGGAAATACTTGAGGAAAAACCAAAATACCAAAATTTGGACAAACTAAACAGGTCAAAGAAGAAAAAGTGACAGAAAGAAGCTTGGCCTTCCAATAATAATAATTTGCAAAGGATTTTTTGAAATGGCGGGTTTGTCCAGTGCATGTATAATGGAATTTGATTTATCAAAATTCAATTCTTATCCAAGAAGCTACAGTATAAAGTGAAGCTTACAAAGAGCAGGGAAGGCAGAGTCATTACCTTCTTGGAAGACAATGCTGCTGGGGACTTTCTGAGTGCCTCTGGAGAGGTCACAACCCCATTATGATGGCTTCCAAATTTATCCCTTCAGCTCTGCCTCCCACTCAAGCTGTAAGCTTTACACTGAAATATGCAGCTGCTTGTTTGTCTGTAGCTCCTCTTGGATGCATAATATGCATCTCAGTTTGGATGTAAACAAAAGAGAACTCTTGAATTGCACCCAACCTTGCTGATGTGTTTTCCCTAGACTTTACCATCTTCTTAAATGACAACACCTACATACCCAGTTACTGAAGCCAAAAACATAGGAGTCCCCCATAATCTTTACAGTTGCTATTAACAGCAAAGGCAGCTTTTGTTCTTGAAAATAAGAGACACCCCAAACACAAGTGGCTTAAACAAAAGAGAACTTTATTTTGTTCTTTTCTTCCTCCTGTATGCAGAGAAGGAAGGAAGGCTGTCCAGGCTTAACTACCAGGACTCTGCTCAACACTGAGGGATACAAGCTCCTGACATCATCACTTCACCATCCCTAGGTGTGATCTACCTCTTCATGGTACAATATGGCAGTGAGGTTGCCGGTCGTTGCATCAGGGGTCCAAGCAGCAGGGTGGAAGGAGGCATGGAAAGGTAGAAACAAAGGGCACACACTAGCTACCTTTTAAGGAAGGTAATTTTGCTAACATCTCATTGGCAGAACTTAGTCCTTTGACTGTTCCTGACCAGATATTGGGGCTGGCAGTGGCCAGCGGCTCCTGCCCTATGTGATCCATGAAACCTATAGGATTGGGCCCCTGCCTGCTATTTGACCTCATCTCCTCCACCTTGCTTTAACACAGTGTGGCCACCCAGGCCTTTTCCGATGCCTTTTGAGCATTCCAACCTTGCTCCTGCCTTAGAGCCTTTGGCTTGCTGTTGCTTCCCCCAGATGCTGTCCTCCAGATGTATGCATGGCCACTCTCAGTCCAGCTGTCACTTCCTCACTGGGGCCTTCCCTGACCGCCCTGTGCAAAGCAGCATTTCCTGCCAGCCTCCATCAATCACCCAACTGTGTAAAGCACTTGTCACTCCCTGAAAACACCTTTCACTTGCTCTGTTTGGTTTTGGTTTGTTCTTCTCAACACCACAACACACGCTCCATCATGGCAAAGGCCCCAGCTGCCTTGGGTAGAGCCAGTCATCCACAATGGCACCGAGTAGACACCCGATAAATATTTGTTCATTCATAAATGAATGAAATTATCGATTTGATTGTCATCAATATTGCCCAACCTTCCCACACAGACAAGCTGCTGCTGTCTTTGGGGAGTTGTTCACTGCCAAGACAAGGAGGCAAGAATTCATGTTCCCTAAGGCCTCAACCAGAGAGACAGGAGAACAGAGCCTGGACTCCAAAGGAAGCTGTACTTGGCTCCAATTTGACAGCCGGAAGCCACGACCTGGCCCTCAGTGAACTGGTGAAGAGAAAGATCAGTCGGACTCTGTAGCTTGTACCAACATGCCCTGTGGACACGATTGCACTGAGTCTCCAGGGTGCCAGCCCCCTGGGCAGTGTGACCTGTGGCGGTCAAGGTCACCGTCTCCTTCCCAGTTCTACTACATATGGGCTGTGGCAGTGTAGACTTCGGCAAATTCACCAAGCCCCCTGTACTTTGGTTTCCTCATCTATAAGTCAATGATAATGACAGCCCTGCCCTCAGCACTGCTGAAACAATTGAGTTATAATATACAAAATACTTTTTAAGCTGGATATGTAGTAAACAGCCAATGTATTATCAGATGCCTGGCTATTATCAGATGCCTGGCACTTCACACATGTTTTCTTGAAGCTTCCCAAAAAACCCCGGCAAAGTAAGCCTCCCAAATAACCCGCAAACTGCCTGGAATAAGTTCTGGTTTCTTGGAGTGCTGATAACTCAGCAGATTTGCCTTGAGTGGCCATCCCACGGGCTTCTTGGGCCACCTGTTTAAGCTGTACTGAGATTTTACTGGGGGCCACACCCTGCGGTGTGGTGCAGGAAATCCGGAGGCTTATGGGTAATGGGGAGACATGAGCTCCCTGGCATTTCACTGAACAGTGGCCAGTGCTCTGCCAGGGACCAGGAAGGCTTCCCAGGGGAAAGGGCATCAGACATGTCTAGATAGGTTAAGGAGGCAATCACTAGGCAAAAATGTGGGTGGCAGTGTGGGGGAGGAAAGAAGGGTCGATTCGCAGGAAGAGTGCCTTCCACAGAAGGGAACAGGGCAATCTTTGTGCAGCTCCCTGCTAACTCTCAAATGATGCCGGCTTGTGGCAGGTGCTCAGTAAATACTTGTCGATTGACTAGGAAACCAAGGTAAGTTAGGCATTATTACCTCCAGAGAAAAATGAGGCTTGGAAGGGCTAACTTTCCTAAGGTCCCCAGAGCCAGAAGTTCTATATCCAAACTTGAATCCATGGCTTTCAACTGTCAGTTGAATTATGAACGTAAAGTCACACACGTTTGAGGTTGGGCGAATATCATAGGACATGATAGCTTTTAGCGCAGTGTAATCCAAACAGAGAGAACCTGCGCCGCCAACCTGTTAGTCTGGATGAGCAGACGGTTCAGTGTGGACTATAGCCTGTTCTAAACAGCACCAGATGGCAATGCTGGAGGTCAATTCAGAAGCGAAGGCCTGGAGGTCAGAGGCAAAGGCATTGGCCTCTGTCCTGTATTCCCTGTGGCCCAGCTTGACTCTGGGGAAAGCAACACGAATACATCTTCCTCCTGCTTAGCACTAAGCACAGAGTCAAGCAGAAGTCAGAGGCAGCCAGAACTGAGTTCACACACTCTACTTACTAACTGTGCATCCTTGAGCAAGTTACTCACTTTCTCCATGAGCCTCGGCTTCTTCCTCTGTAAAATGGGGATAAGTAACGCCTTCTCTGTGGGGCTCTTAGGAAGATCAAGTGAGAGATGACACAGCAGGAGAAAGAGGAGAATATAGGAAAATGTTAAGTATTAACACACACACCCTCAAAAGAAAGACCAGAAAAGCCCATAGGCCAGGCCAAACTGTTAGCTGGACTTGCTACAGTAAGGGAGAGATCACTGCGACAACATCTGAGGGATATCTTGGAGGGAACATGTCTGGGAGGATAGTTATAGGGCATAGGGATGGAGATGATGGTTTGAAGTGAGTCTTGCAAAGCTGGGAGCTGCCTGGGGTTGGGCAAACAAAATACGATACAATAGCTTCTGGCTTGGTGCTAGCCAAGGTGTGGGAGTCTTCCCAACCAAGCTGTTAGTCTTGATAAGAAAACTATTTTAGTTAGTTTACAGTCTTATATTCCAGGAATAATTATTTATTTATTTTTTTCCTTTCACCAATATGAATACCCAGACAGGGGCCTGTTGGTTGGGTTCTGAGCGTGTCATGGAGCTTGTCAGAGGAATTACCTCCTCTGCTCTCACAGCCATCCCCGGAGGAGTCAAGGAAGGGCCTTATCTGACCCTTCCCCGCGGTGCTAGGAGATCTTCTTTATTCCTACTTGAGAGATGAGTAAACTGACATCACACCGGCCTTGTTTTTACTACCAAAGAAAAACAAGCATCAAAGAGGTTAAGGAATTTCCCTGAAGTTGACAGAGGGGTAAATAGTCCATCTGGGATTTGAATCTAGCACTTTAGACAGTGAGCGGAATAGGGACATATAATAGTTCCTTAAACCAAACAATAAAAAGTAGAGCTACCTAAGCATTTTTTTGTAACAGCCCAAATGAGAAAAAATAAATAAAACAATCTGTCAACGGCAGAATGGCTACATAAAATGTGGCACAGTGGCATGTGGAACAGTCTACAGCAAAGAAAATGAAAGAGGGAAGCACTGCCACATGCAACCACATGGCTGATTCTCAAAAGCACAATGTCAAGGGAGAAAAACCAGACACACAAAAAACAACCTACTATCTGCTTCTCAGATCCTTTATAAACAGGCGAACCTAATGCAGGCATTGGAGGGCAGGATGCAAATTCCCTTTGGGAAATGGGCAGGGGCCAGTGGGTGGGCAGGATCGCAAGGAGTGTCCCAGGAACTGGGAAAGCTCTATTTCTTCACCTGGTGGTATTTACACAGGTGTGCTCACCTGTGCTGACTTATCCGAGTGCACACTTAGGGTTTGTGCATTTTCCTCAATATTTTCATGTAAAAGTTTTGTCTTAAGCAGGGATATTTACCCTTTGCTTTAAATGTTAATTTCAGGATCAGTATTCCAGATGTCTATGATCGCTCAGGTTGAAATTCAATGAGCTAAGGCCCCAGAAGCACTTAAAGCGTGGTGTCTGGAACAGAGACCTATGTTCAGTAAATGCTAGTAAGTATTATTACTACTATTATTATGTCTGTGACTTTTCCAAATGGCAGTGGAGATTTCTGAAAAGCACAGCACGTCTCATGCCCAGCTCAGGTGCCAGGAGTTTGCTAGAAGAGGGGCAGGATGGTACTTACTCCAGAGGAGATCCCCCAGCGCCCAGGCAGGTTACGAGCGTGGCCACAGGCCACAGGCTGGCAGGGGCTGTGGGCACCTTGGGGGGCTCAGCCACCCGCCACACTCCAGCCCAGATGCCTTCCCAGGCCAGATGGTTTTCTTTGCCCATTTTCCCCACAGGACACCTTCTTATAACATGAGGCTCCTGGGCTCAGCCCAAAGCACAGGTGCATGTGTTCCTAGGAAAAGCAAAGTAGCTGCCGGGCACCACTGGCCGCCACTGCCATCGAGTCAGCCGCTCCCAGCCTGAAGCACCCTCCCCCGGGGCACCTATGCCCCTCCCCTGCCTGCCCCACCTCTGCGGCCCACCCCGGGTCCAAGATCACCCCTTCCCACATGCACAGTGCTAGGTCCACACTGACACACTCACACCCGCACGGTCATGTGTTCACACTTACATACTCATATCGCTCACTTGCTGACAGTCACAGGCTCACACACCCACATGTTCCCCATGGACTGACACACCACACACATCCGCTCACACACATTCTCATGCACATTCATGCTTTGACTCATCAAGATCAACTTGTGACCAGAAAGGAGAGCCTTGTGAGACCAGGGCAGAGTTTGCCCAAGCACAGTCCCCCCATGTCTCAGGTCACAAGCATCCCCACGCAAACACCCCCACCCTCCTCAGTCAGCCAAGAGCTACTGAGGCAGGACACACGGCTTCATGGCCCAGGAATCTGCCTCAGGTGGTTTTCACTCACAAAACACCTGGGAGCCAGGGTTTTCTAGAGAAATGGCACAAAAGTTATGATGGGTGCAGTGAAACTAATTCCAAGGCAGGGTGCAGAGGGGAGTAGGAGTCCACGCCTCTAACCCACTACCGCCCCCCTGCTCTGAGCACCATGAAGGTGGGTCTGGCTGAACGTGGAAGGGGCTGGGATGGGCCACAGGGCCAGGGAGGGAGGCAGAGGTTGACTTACTTCTCTCACAATTCTGTTGGCTGACCAGCTAGGTCATCTCTGCTGGTGTCACTTGACGTCTCTCATGTGGTTTCAGGGAAATGGAGGCTGGAACATCCAAAGTGGTTTCCCTGATGTGTCTGGCACCCCAGGCGGGATGACTGGAAGGCCGGGTCTCTCTCTCTCTCTCTCTCTCTCTCTCAATCTGTCTCCAAATAGCAAGGGGCCCTCCTTACATGGCAGCTGGATCTCAAGATTAGGAGTTCCCAGAGGAAAGAAGTCCTTCTTCTTCACCTCAGATTGTCATATGATAGTTAAATAATCTTGAATAAATTCATCTTTGTTTAAAAAAGTTTACTATTTTTGTATCCTCAACTGGCATCTCCTCAGTTCATCACCAAGTTTGTGATAACATCAGATCTCGAGGAGTAAAAAGTATGTTGTGACGATATCCATATTTTCTGTTTTATAAGAGAGGCAAAACCTTTCCTGGAGTCAACCATGGATGGGGTATCTTTCCTACAGATGTCAAAAGAATTCCTCCAAGACAGATCATTTGTTTTCAGATATGAAAATCCAGCCTGAAGTATATTAAATTTCTAGACAAAAACATTAGAAAAAAACCCTAATGGCCTTAGGCTTAGCAAAGATTTCTTAAATAGAACACAAAAAAGAAAAAAAAAAACCTCAACAAATTGGGCTTCACCAGAATGTAAAATTTTTGCTCTTCAAAAGACAGCCATGAAATAAAAATATAAGCCCTGCTAGACAGAAAATATTTGCAAAACACAGAACTGACAAAGGGCTTGTATCTAGAATATAAAGAGTGCTTACAACTCAATAAGAAGGTAAACCTAATACTACCTAATGGACAAGTATTTAAACAAATACTTAACCAAGAAAATGATACAGATGGCAAAATATGCACTTAGGAGATGCTCAACATTACTTATCATTAAGGAAATACAAATGAAAACCACAGTGAGGGGACGCTTGGGTGGCTCAGTGGTTGAGTGTCTGTCTTCAGCTCAGGTCATGATCCCAGGGTCCTGGGATCCAGTCCCACATCGGGCTCCCAGCAGGGAGCCTGCTTCTCCCTCTGCCTGTGTCTCTGCCTCTCTCTGTGTGTCTTTCATGAATAAATGAATAAAATCTCTTAAAACAAATAAATAAAACCACAATAAGGTAACACCACACACCACTAGAATGGCTAAATTAAAAAGACTGATGGAAAAAAAATAAAAAATAAAAAAATAAAAAGACTGATGGTATCAAGTATTGGCAAAGATGCCAAGCAACTGGGACTCTCAATGTCGGCAAGTGGTATATATAATGTGGTACAACCACTTTGTAAAAACAGTTTGGCAGTTTCTTATAAAGTCAAACATATACCTAACATATGACCCAGCCATTCCACTTCTAAATATTTACCCAAAAGAAATGAAAGCATGGGATCCCTGGGTGGCGCAGTGGTTTGGCGCCTGCCTTTGGCCCAGGGCGCGATCCTGGAGACCCGGGATCGAATCCCGCGTCGGGCTCCCGGTGCATGGAGCCTGCTTCGCCCTCTGCCTGTGTCTCTGCCTCTCTCTCTCTCTGTGCGTGACTATCATAAGTAAATAAAAAAATTTAAAAAATTCTTAAAAGAAATGAAAGCATATGTCCACACAGACTGGTATATGATTGTTCATAATAGCTTTATCTGCCAGTTAAGAACTAGAAACAAACTAATGTCTACCAACAGGTGAACAGATAAACTGGGACCTATCCATACGATGGAATATGGCTCAACCACGAAAAGAAATTATGGATTTACAACAGGATGATTCCATCATCTCAAATAATCATGCTGCATAAAAGAAGTAGCCACAAAGAATACATACTGTATGATTACATTATATTAGGTTCTGGAAAATGCAAACTTGTCTGTGGTGGCTGAAGCAGATTGGTATTTTTTCCCCTTGGCACAGGATGGGGAACAGAAAGAAACAGATTACACCAAGCTATAAGAAAGATTTTAGGGGTGATAGATGTACTCATTATCTTGATTCTGGTGATAGTTTCACAAATGTACAAGTTATGTCAAAACTCATCAAATTATGCCATTTGTTGCTTGTCAATTATACCTCAACAAAGCTGTAATGAAAAAATATACATATAAATATATATATGCATATATGTTTATATCGACCTTTACTTGTTTGGGACAACTCTTTGCAGCAGGAAAACTACTCTTGGATTTCATCATTTATAAATCTTCCAAACACTACACCAGGACACGTTTTAGTGAAACATATGGACATACCCACCTGGATGAAGCTATTTGTAACTTCTTTTTTTTATATGTATAGATTTTATTTATTTATTCATGAGAGACACGAGAGAGAGAGAGAGAGAGAGGCAGAGACACAGGCAGAGGGAGAAGTAGGCTCCCCATGGGGAACCCAATGAGGAAGTCTATCCCAGAACCCTGGGATCACAACCTGAGCCAAAGGCAGATGCTCAACCACTGAGCCACCCAGGTGCCCTGCTATTTGTAGTTTCTTATGCAAACCTCTTCAACATCGTGTAACATGTATCAGAACATTGACTTGATTGAAGTATTTGAGGTGGAACTTTCCCGAATCTTCATACTACATCTTATCTTCGCGTTTTACTCACGAAAATTTTACTGGCTTTATTAGGTTTGCACAAACTGTGTGGCCTTTCGTCTTCTGGGCCTTAAGTTCTGCAGCGAGGTAATTTGCTTCCTGCACCTGAGTGACTTTTTCCTCAAGGCTTTACTCTACTTGTGATTCTAATAACCATTTAAATGACTGGCTCTTTCCTTCTCAAGTGGCCATGGCCTGTGGTTCTGTGTCTTTTCAAGGGGCCATGCCACCTCTGCATCTGCAAGTTGTGTGCCCCACAGGAGTACAATGGAACAGGACCCCGTGGATCACCGGCCTGAGGAAAGCCCATGGGTATGAGTGGCTTCCATGGTAAAGGATAGCGTCTCTTGTGTCCCTCGTTCGACCAGTGAAGTGAAAGATCTCAGAAAACCGTGATTCCTTGCCAGTCGGTGACTTCCGTTTTCAGGTCACCCTTGTGATGCCCCATCCCTAACCTCATCAGGACTATCCAAGTCCTGGGCCCAGAGCTCTCCTCTTACACATCACACCTCCTCTTCGAAACTCACCACCCTACTCTCAAAAAGAGTTTGTAAAACACAAACATTAATAAAATATAAAGTAGAAGTGCCTGATAAATAAACAAGAAAACTGAATGCATGCAATAATTCACAATGCAATTCTCTCCTCACAGTCTATGTTTTGCAGTGTTTACAATGGAAGTGGAGAGGCAGGCAGGTGGGGTGGCTGAGGCACAGTGGGTGGGAATTCCTTTTTCCATCTGATATATTCTCTCTGATTTTCTATGACCCCTTGTCGTATTTGTTTGCTCCTCTAAGCCAGGCAGCAGCAGTTAAGGATGTCTGGGAGAGGTCATTCGGGAGGGAGGAGCTGATGTCATCCGCCTGCAGTCCCCCCTCCCTAACCCCCCACCACACCCCTGGGTAATTCAGAGCTCACTAGCTTTCAGCCGCCCTTGACTCAACAGCTGGGAATGGGCTCAAGAGATGAACATTAAACAACTCTACACTCCTGCAGGGGCTGGGGTGGTAGGTTTTCTGGGTCAACTTTGTTAGGACTGTTGTTGTAACAGTCCTCATTATTGAATCAAACACTAATCTAAGTCTTGCTTGAAAGTATTTTGTAGGTGTGATTAAAGTGTATAATCAGTTTACTTTAAAGAAGGAAGATTATCCTGGATAATCTGGATGGGCTGATTCAATCAGTTTAAAGGCTTTCAGAGCAGAATTGAGGCTTTCCTCAGGAAGGAGAAATTCTGCTCTGAACAGCAGCTTCCGCTCGTGCGGACTTCTTCAAGGCCTGCCCTATGGACGTCAGACTTGCCTAGGCAGTCCCCACAACTGCTTGAGCCTGTTCCTTGCAATAAATCTCTTCACACGTTATCTCCTGCTGGTTCTGTTTCTCTAGTGGAACTCTGATACAGGAGCCGAAGAAACTTTCACAAAACTGTTATGTGATTGGGGCTGTTCCATCAGCATCCTTTATTGCAAATGTTAGCAGAGTGCAGACATAAAATGTTAAATATGTGTGCTTTTTCTTGTTGATCACAAATTCTCACAGAACTGAGTTCTACAGAAACCTAGTTTAGAAACTCTGGTTCAAAGTCCTCATTCTAGACCATTTGCCTGAACCTTCTTTACGGTTCAGAGACAACACTCTTAATGACACTGTGCATTTTCTCATTTGGAGCTTTTTTTTTTTTTTTTTTTTTAAAGATTGATTGATGAGACACACAGAGAGAGGCAGAGACACAGGCAGAGGGAGGAGAAGCAGGCTCCCTGTGGGGAGCCCAATGCAGGACTTGATCCCAGGACCCCAGGATCGTGACCTGAGCCAAAGGCAGATGTTCAACCGCTGAGCCACCCAAGGGCCCCTCATTTGGAGTTCTTAATCTGAGTCATGATTGGCAGACTGTCTTGAATAAGCAACCCTCCCAGCTGTACTTGATCCAGGGACTCCCCTACCCCATGGCCCTACTCCCCTTGCCCTAGTAAGCCAGTTCCCAAGAAGCTATCCACGGACCAAGAAGAAAACAAAGATCTCCTTTACTCCTGTGCAAAATGTAGACAATGATACTTTTCCTACCCAACCTCATAGGACTATCCCAAGAATCAAATGAGATAAAAAATTACTTTGAAAACGTGAAGTCATAAAGATGGAAGGATCATCATTATCTTTGTAATTATCTTAATTATTATTATCGCGCTACTAAACCCACCAATTATTCTCTTCCTGCCCACACCCCTTTCTAAGAGCATTTGCTTTCATCCCACAAACCCAGGCGACGTTAAGTCACTGTGTATTTTACCCAGTGGTATACGCTGAAACATTTAGATTCCCTTAAGAATTGGCTATAGGGGCAGCCCAGGTGGCTCAGCGGTTTAGCGCTGCCTTTGGCCCAGGGCGTGATCCTGGAGTCCCGGGATCGAGTCCCACATTGGGATCCCTGCATGGAGCCTGTTTCTCCCTGTGTCTCTGCCTCTCTCTCTCTCTCATGAATAAATAAATAAAATCTTAAAAAAAAAAAAAAAAAGAAATGGCTATAGCTCTGCACTCAGGATCCTTGGAAAAAGTTACTTTATATCAGTTAAGGTCCTTGGATTGTAAATTTCAGAAACCCCAAGCACACTGATTTAAGAAAAATCACTTACTGATCCATAAACTAAAAGTTTGCAGTGGACTATCACCACTAATGATTACATAGTACTACAGGTCATAGCCCATGCTAGAAATAAAAAAGGAAATGGTGTAAAAATTGGAAGGGAAGAGATAAAACTGTCATCCCATTTACTTAGAAAAACCAACGGGATCAACAGACAGATTATTAGAATTTATAAGCAATGTTGCCTGATACAAGATTAGCCCATAAAAATCAGTAGCATTTTTCTACACCAGCAATAAATCAATAGAAGAAAATAACTTTAAGACACATATTTTTTCCACATTTTAATGTCTCTGAAATTGGGATGCATCATACATTTGAATAAGTGCAAAAATAAAAATAAGATACCATTCACAACAGTCATAGGTATTTTAACTGTCTTGGAAATAACAAAGAATACATAAGACCTCTGTGGAAAAAACCTTAAAGCTCTAATAAAAGATACAGAAGATTATCTGAAGAAATGAAGTGACTTTTTGTGTTCTTAATAATATGATTAATATTATAAAATTGTCAATTCCCTCCAAATTAACCTATAAATTCAATGTAATCCCAACGAAAATTCCATATGGATGCTTCAGAGGAACTCACTAAAATCTATATAAAGACCTTACTATGAAAACTAAAACTATAGAATTAATTTTTAAAGATTTATTTATTTATTTGTGAGAGAGAGAGAGAGGGAGTGAGGGGCAGGGCAGAGGGAGAAAATCTCAGGTAGACTCCTAGCTGAGCTTGGAGCCCTATGAGATCCTGACCTGAGCCAAAATCACAAGTCCGACACTCAAATGATTTAGCCACCCGGGTGCCACTAGAATTATTTTTTTATGATCTTATTTATTTGAGACAAAGAGCACAAGGGTGAGCATGAATGGGGGTGGGGGGGAATGGGAGAGGGGAAGAGGGAGAAGGAAAAGCAGACTCTCCACTGAGGAAGCCCAATATGGGACTCTATCCCAAGACCTTGAGATCATACCTGAGCTGAAAGCAGATGCTTAACCGACTGAGCCCCGCAGGTTGCCTCAGAATTAATTTTTTTACATACAGAATACCACTGTGACATGGGCCAATGTTTTTCAACCTTTTTCTATTACCACTTCCTAAGGACATTTTCTTAGACATTTTTTTCCCTAATTATAACACCCACCCTCACCCCAGGGAAACTTTAATACCACAGTTATATTGATTTTTATGTATATAATATACATATAAATAATACATATAAATAAATAATTACATATAATTACATATATATATATATATATATATGCTTTATGTATAAAAAGAACTAAGTTTTTTCATCCCCCAAGAACCAACTTTTGCCTCTTGGGTTGATCACTCCACCCACCCACTTAGAATGCATACCTGTATAAAGTGAGGAAGAAATTAAAAAGAAAAATCAGATCCATCAATTAGACTCCTGGATATATACTCTAAGGAAACAAAGTCAATATGTCAAAGAGATATCTACACCCTCACATTCACCATAGCATTATTTACAGTAGCCAAGACATAGAAACAACCCAGGTGTCCATCAAAAGATGAATGGATTAAGAAAATGTGGTACAGGGGAACCTGGGTGGCTCAGTTGGTTAAGATCCAATGATTGATCTCAGTGCAGGTATTGATTTCAGGGTCATGAGTTCAAGCCCCATGTTGGGCTCCATGCCTACTTAAAAAATATGGTATATATAGTGTATATATTATACATACACACCCACACCCACACAGTGGAATAATATTCAGCAATAAAAAAGAAGGAAATCCCACCATTTGTGGCAACATGGATGGACTTTGAGGGCATTATGCTAAGTGAAATAAGTCAGACAAAGACAATTTTGTATGATGTCACTTATATGCAGAATCTTGATAAAAAACAAAACTAAACCTAGAAGAAAGATCAGACTTGTGGTGGTTGGAGATAGCAGGAGGAGCGGGAGAGGGAGGAGGAACTGAATTAAGGCATCAAAAGGTTCAAACTCCCAGTTTTAAGATAAATGAGTACTGGAGATGGAAGGCACAACATGAGGACCATAGTTAACGTTGCTGTGTGCTAAGAAAATAAATCCTAAAAGTTCTCAGCACAAATAAGTTCTTTCTTCCCTTTTTTTGTAACTATAGGAGATGATAGATATTAACTATTTGTGGTAATCATTTCATAATCTTTGGAAGTCATGTCATTATGCAGTGTTTATGTCAATTATATCTCAATAAAAAATTACACAGTGTTTGTGTCAATTATATCTCAATAAAAATGAAAGAAAAGTTCAAAAGCAAACACAAATCATAAGACAAAACACTGATAAATCTGATTACCCTATTAGTTTCCTATTGTTGCCATAACAAATTACCACAAATTTACTGACTTCAACCAGCATTCATTTATTACCTCATTGTTCTGCTGGGGGGAAGTCCAGTGAGCTCAGCTAGCTACTTGGTTTAGGCTCCCACCAAACTGGCCTCAGTTATTTTCTGGAGACTCTGGAGGAGAATCTGTTTCCAGGCTCATTCAAATTGTTGGCAGAGTTCAGTTCCATGCAATTGTGGAACTGAGTTCTCCGTTTTCTCACTGGCCGTCAGCTGGGGGGTCCTTCTCAGCTTCTAGAGGCCCCATCCACCTTGGCCTCCTTCCTCGGTCTTTCAAACCAGCAACATAGAGCCAAGTTTGTCTCATGACTGATATCTCTCTGACCTATTTCATTTCTTTTCTTGTCTCCCTCTGACATCAGCCAGGGAAATATCTCTGCTTTTAAGGACACAAGTGTTTAGATTGGGCTCATCCAGATAAGCCAGGATTATCTTCCTATTTAGGGGTCTGTGCTAAGATCTGAATGATTCTATCCCCCCTTTCCAATTTCATCGAAACCTCATTGGGAGGTGATTAGATCATGACGATGGAGCCTTCATGAATGGGATTCATGCCCCTATAAAAGAGATTTCGTTTTCTTTTTAAATTTTTAAAAATATTTTATTTTATTTATTCATGACAGACACACAGAGAGAGGCAGAGACACAGGCAGAGGGAGAAACAGGCTCCCTGCTGGGAGCCCAATGTGGGACTGGATCCCAGGACCCCAGGATCAGGCCTGAGCTGAAGGCAGATGCTTAACCACTGAGCCACCCAGGTGTCCTTAATTTTTTTTTAAGAGGCTTCTAGAGAGCAACCTTGATCCTCCCTTGACAGCTGAAAGATGCCATATTTGAACTAGAAAGTGGATCTCACCAGACACTAAATCTGCTGGAATCTTGATCTTGGATTTCACAGTCTCCCATACTGTGTGAAATAAATTTCTTTGTATAGGAAAACAAATGTGTAAGCCACCCCACCTATGATATTTTGTTATAGCAGCCAGAATGGACTAACACAGTCCATTACCTAAATCACACCTGCAAAGTGCCTCCATTGCAGTACCTTGATTGTGTTTGGATAATCAGGGGACAGGAATCTTGAAGGGACATCTTCAGACTTCTGCCTACTACAATGACTTTAAAACTAAGGATTTCTGATTTACACAGGACACTACGGGCAAAATTAATGAGCAAATGAAATAAGGGGAGAAATATTTTTAATTTCTGAAACCAAAGGTTAATATTTATAATATATTTATATGTATTTATATTTGCATATATTTATAATATATAAGGAATCCTTGCAAATCAAAAGAAGAAATGGGCAAAGAGTATGAACAGGTAGTTTGTAGAAGAGGTAACCAAAATACTTACAGATATATGAAGAAATGTTCACAATTATTAGTAATCAGAGAAATGCCAATTTTAAAGCATGAAATATTACTTTTATTTGACTAGCAGATATTAGAAAACTGGATAATGCTCGGTGCTGATGGGAACAGAGAGCTATGGGAACTTTCTGGCACTGTTGTAGGGAAGAGAGACTGAGACACCCATTACCCAGAGAAGTCAGCCATTACTTAGTCAAATTATGTGCCCCATTTCCTTGCTTCAGGACCTAGCAATCCCACTGCTATTATTATGACTCGAGGAAATTCTTGCCTAGCACCACCAGGGGATTCATAAAGCATGTTCACTGTGGTATATTTTATGGCAAGGGGATGGGTGAAGTAAACACACAGCATGGAGAAGTATGACGTGACGAGAAGTAATGAATGATATGGTGCCCACAGCATCATGTACAGACCTTAAAAATGTGGTACTCAGTAAAAAAAGTAAAAGAAAGAGCAAAACATGACAAAGTCATTTGTGTAAATGAAAAATACAACAAAAAAAAAAAAAAAAAAAGAAAAATACAACAAAGGATATAAAGTCCCATGTTAAATACAAGAAGATCACCACACAAGAGAAGAGATGGGGAGAAGGAAGATGTCGGAGTTATTGGAAATAAGCAAATAGATTTTGAATCAAAGGCCATGATCTGAGGCTTATGATCACTCAGCTTTCGCCATGGATGTCTGCTTTAAAAAAAAAAAAAAAGTGGTTAAATAAGAATGGTTTCAGGCACAGCCTCATCCAGGCCTCAGGCAATGTGACCTGGCTCCATTCTCGGATGGATTGGCTCTGCCCTCAGCCTGGCTCAATTTTTTTAAGCCTTGTTTTGTTATCTGTTGCTGTACCACCAATGACCCCAAGGTCAGTGGCTTACATGAAACTTGATTAAATAGCTTCTAAGGCAAATGTGTGTTCTGCTTGCTTGAAAGGCCCTACACAGACTTATGGTTGAAAATATAACATTTCGTAGTGGCTGTTCCTGCCTTAGTCATTGTAGCCCCATGAACCCAGTGGAATGGGGGCCACAGAAGTCCCTAGCATGCCATTTTGAACAGTGGCGGTCACAGCTCTCAAGACCAACTTTGTACGCGTTAAGCTGCAGATAAAACAATCTGCACATGGTTATAATCACCTTTGGACATGGTTATGATTTGATTAAATACTTGAGATAAGGTTGTTTATTTTTCTGACAAAGAGAGAGGAAAGGATAAATGTTCATTACATAAGGACTCCAGCTTAGTCAAAATGAAAGCGTTAATTAAGGCTTTGGTGTGATTTTTATTAGCGGTGGTGCTGGGGGAGGGCAGACACTTCTCAGCTCACTTCCAGGCTTCATGTGAATGGATCCCCCCTCAAACCCTGAAAGTTGGGGGAGAACCAGTGCATCTGAGGCTCTGCTTCTCCCTCTCGCGCTCTGCAACCCACCTAGGACATCACCATCCCGATGGCTGCATTAGTTCTTGAAGCTGCCATAACAAATTACCACAAACTGAGAGGCTCATTCTCTCACTCTTCAAGAGGCTATGAGCCTGAAATCGAGATGCCTCCAGGGTTGGTTTCTTTTGGAGGCTCTGAGGGAGAATCCATCCCAGGTCTCTCTCTTAGCTTCTGGTGGTTGCCAGAAATCCTTGGTGTGTTCGTTGACTTGCAGATACATCCCTCCAATCTCTGTCTCCATCTTTCCAGGAGTTTCTCTCTGTGTCCTCTCCTCTCTTTCTAAGGATGACAGTGATTAGCTCTGGGTCCTGCACTAATCCAGTGAGATCTCATCTCAACCAACTACCTCCGCAAAGACCTTGTTTTCAAATAAAGTCACATTTGGAGGTCCCGGGTGGATGTGAATTTTGAGGGGACACTATTGGACCTGCTATAGTAGCCTAGCCTTGCATTTGCCCAGGCCTGGGTAGGTGATTTGTGAATGCGGGTGAATTAGGCTGCTTCACCTAATGCAGAGGGAGGGAGGGCATGTATGGATTATGTGCCATTTGGTTGGATCTAGGCCACTCGATGACACCAATAATAAAGAAGAGTGTTCTGACAAACTCCTGCAAGCAGCAAAACCTTATGCTTTGGTAGAAAGAGAGGGCAAAGAGCAGCAATTTGATCTGAGGCCTCTTTAAGACCCTGAGGTCCTTGGGACTCCTCCCTAACCATCCAGTGGAGAACAATCATCCTTCTCCACTTTCCTTGGGTGGCTCTTCTATGCCTAATTATGCAGCAACCAACCCCAGCATGTGAGCAGAATTCCTAACCACAATCTGTACCCTGCAATTGAGAGGCGTATCCAAGGAGACTGACAGGTAGATGTGAATGTTATAAATCAAGATCTTAATGTTGCATTCTTAATGCCTTTTTCCTCTAAAAGAGCTTCTGAGCTCTCCCCTCAGCAGACTTGGGAGGGATGTAATTGGGAATGTCATCCTGTCTGATTCCAGGTCTGGGTGGGAAATAATCTTCCTATCCTGGAAACCCAATCCCTGGGGGTGGGGATGGGCATGGAAATAGACACCGCAGCAGAGTGATGTCTGGACTCTTCCTTTGCAAGTAACCTCACCCCAGAGAGGCCATGTCCATACCTCCAGCCAGTGCAGCAAAGTGGTCATCCTTGAATTCAGTTGGTTGGTATCAGGTGCAAGTGTGGCTGGGCATGAGTCATTTGGAAAGATGTCATTGCTCATGGCCCTTTTGAAGATGCTTCAGGAGCTTTGAAACGATTTGTGGGTGAAAGGCACACGGATCTTTTACAGTATATTGTTTTCTGTCTTTAAGTCCTGTTGGTTCATTTCCTTAGTGATTTCCTGAATAATTTTTGAGCCTTGTTTTGTTATCTGTTGCTGTACCACCAATCACCCCAAGGTCAATGTTTTTACATGACAATAATCATCTCATTGGTTCACTAATCTGCAGTTTGGGCAGGGCTCTGCTGGGCAGCTTGTCACTGCTCTGTGCAGCATCCACTGGGATAGCTCCACCAGGCTCAAGGGTCTCCTTCTAAGATGGATTCCCACAGCTATCAGGCTGGTGCTGGCTGTCGGGCCCTCTCCATGCGGGTCTCTCCAGGAAGGCAGCTTGGGCTTGCTCACAGCATGCTGGCTGGGCTTCCAGAGCCAGTATCCACAAGATAGAAAACAGAAGATGCCAGCTTCCTAAGGCCTGGGACTCAAAACTGACAGTGTCATTTCCACCATAGTTTATTGGACAAGCCATCCCACAGCCCAGGTTTGAGAGATGGGACATTAGGGGCGCCTGGGTGGCTCATAGGTTGAGCATCCAACTCTTGATTTCAGCTCAGGTCATGATCCCATGGGTTCGTTCTCAGCATGGAGTCTGCTGGAGATTCTCTCTCTCCCTTTCCTTCTACTCCTCCCCCTTCCTCTCAAAATCAATCAATCTTTAAAAGAGAGAGGACACAGATCCACTTCTCAAGGGGAGGAGCAGCTACTATAAGATCCCACTATATTCCAAACCCTGGGAAAACAGAAATAATAGCCAATGTTTATTGAGCACTTGCTATGTACCACCATACACGAACTATCTCATTTAAACCTTTAAAAAAAGGTAGGATATGGTGTGGGGTAACAGACCCCCAAAGATGCCTGCATCTGAATTCCTGGAACTTGTGAATATGTTACATTACTTAAAATTATGTTAGATTAGGTGATGAGGGGAATTAAAGTTGCAGATGGAATGAAGGTTGCTAACAGCTGACCTTGAAACAGAGAGGTCGTCCAGGTGGGACCCAAGTACTCACAAGATCCTTCAAATAGGAAGAGGAAGCAGGAGAGTCAGCATCAGAGGACAAGTGACAAAGATAACAAGGTCAGAGGGACACACTGGGAGAAGGACATGCCTGCCCTTGCTGGCTTTGAAGACAGGAAAAGGGAGCCCCAAACCAAGGAGTATGTGCTGTCTCTGGAAGTTGGGAGAGGGAAGGACACGGATTTTCCTGGCACCTCCAGAGGGAACCCGCTCTGCCTACCTCTTGATTCTGCCCGGTGAGGCCCATGTCAGACTTCTAACCTCTGGAACTGTAAGGCAAAACAGTGAGGCTGTTTGTATTGTTGTAAGCCACTAGATTTGCGGTAACTGGTGAGAGCAGCCATAGGAAACTATACATGGTGCTGTTATTCTCCCCATTTTACAGATGGGAAGGTCAAGGCTTGGAGAAGTTAAATGACTTGACCGGAGTAGTGACACTAGGAACCAGCAGAGCGAGGATTCCAGCCCCTGTGCCCTCATCCACTGTAATCTGCGCCACGAGAAGCTTCACAAACTAGTGGGGAGGGGCAGGTGTATACGTAAAGAAGAAAACAATGCAAGGCAGTGAAAAATGCAATGGCAGAGCCCATCTATGGTCCATGGGGGCAAAAATGGAAGAGGGATCCACACTCCACCGGGAGGTCAGGGAAGTTCAACATCAAAGGTAACTTAGGGCTCTTTCTGCATAAACAAAGGGACTTATAATGGATCGTGTGTGTAGAGTCCAGGAGATGAGCCACAGCTGGAATGAGGCATCCAAACAATGTTGGCAGCAACCAGTCATTCCTCATTTCTTGATTGGCTTTCCCTCAGGCAGGCGTCCCCTCCCCTTGAGATGGTAAAGGTTCCATCCTACCAGCACCCCCTGAAGAAAGCTACTCCTTGCAGTAGCTACCCCCAAAGTCTCCTAGGATTGAGGTTATGGAACCAGATCGGGCCCCGTCCCCACCCCTGAAACGATCGCTGTGGACAGGAGGCCTGAGAAGCTGAGCAGCCAGGACCCCCTAAGCCCCAGGGGGTCTAGACCTTCTTCATGTGTTCCAGGAGTGGAGGCAATTCTCCAAAGGAAAATCAAGGTTTGTTCATCAGAAGAGAGAGGAATGAATGTCAGATGTGCAGAATCAGGTGTCCATTATGCTAGCTTACCTGCCTAAAGTCAAGTTTAACAGATGAGGGTCACACACGTGGCATTTATTCATTGCATGTGGCAGATCCTGCTGCATTCCTTGCACATCCCCATTTCTTGCTAACAGAACCCAGAACCTGCATTTTGCTCCAGTAGGAAGCCTGAAACCCTTGAGTTCAGGGGCCGAAGCTCCCCAAGCTCCAAGGGATAAATTGTGGTTGGTCTAAACCAGCACAGTGATCCCACTGCGCTTTGTTCGATACTGTCCTTCCCGTCCGTCCTTGCTGCTAGTGGTAGCCACATGCCCAAGTTCCAATGGGATACAAGGAGAAGTCGGCTTGGGGGCTTCTGAGTTTTCGCTTTCTGATAAAAAAGTTAGGAGAGTTCCCTGTGGCCAACCCTTCCCCACTTCTCTTCTTGAACACAGTCATGTAAGGACAAGATGCTTGGAGCTGTAGCAGCCACCTTGTAAGCATGAAGAAATAAGCCCAGGACCAAAGGCAGCATGCTGAGTGTGGCAGGGGAGAGGCAGAAGGTGTGACGGAGCCACCGTACCAACCTGGAACTGCCTATCGGCACACATCTTGATATGAGAGATAATTAAATGTCTTTATTGCTCCAGCCATTGTTAGGTATTCTGTAATGTGCAGCCAGACACACACTGACACTTTATTACAAAAATGAAAGATTATTACACCCCTAGTCTGTTTTCCTTGAAGGATCACAAGAAACTATCTAGAAGCTCTCACCAAAACCATTAACTCAGATGCTCTCTCTGCCAGAATTTCAGCAGCTGCCCATTAATATAGCTTCTGGAAGCAGGCAGGGCTTCTGTAGCTAGTGTCGCTAGAAAGCTATTTTGACAGCATAGTGTACTATATTATTAGCTGCATAAAGTAGGCAAGTTAATTCTATTCCCTCTGAAATACACGAAAGAAGAAGGCATTTCAGTTCTTCCTGGGTATTGAAGAGAAAATCATAAGGGACATTTTTTCAAGCTTTCAGCAGGGTTTTTTTTTAACCCCCGCCCCCCGCCCCCCGACAAAAGTTTTGTTTTGTTGTTTTGTTGGTTGACAAAGTCATGGAAGTCCAACATTACTAGCAGGACACTCTTGAAACAACTGTAGAATTATCCTTTGCTAAATGGAAGTGAACCGAATCCTGACTATTCAAACAAGACTCACGCAGCAAAATGATTACACATGACTCACCTATCTGGAGCTCCGCAAACATAATCTGAAATCAAGGGGAATATTTTGTTTGTTTGGGGCTTAATTCAGTAAATAACAATTACGGGTTTGTAAACCATAACAACAGCTGCAACAATTATTTTCTGACTGTATACTCTTAGGTATACAGGCACTCGGGCTAGTGCTTTCAATGGATCAACTTAATATTCATACCCACCTAGGAAGTAGGTATGATTATTATCCACATTTTCCAGATGAGGAAACAAACCTGAAGCTGTTCAATAAACTGACAAAAGTCACACAGCTCCACTGGGTGCTGATTGTTAAATATTCAGGAATTTTGTGAGCTAGCCGTTAAACATCGGTAGCTTGAAATTAGCGTGGTGGGAATATTAAGATCGCAGTAAGCGGCATATGCTACAAATCGGGGCTCCCCCTCTCCATTCATGAGTGCGCTACTGCACAGTTAATAACCAATCTAATTGAAATATTAACATTTAACCAAAACAAATACATGACTCTACTAATGGAAAATGGCAGACCAGGTATGTTGTTGATGGATTGGAAACTGAGTGGGATTAGTGAATATTCCAGTAATAACGAGCCCCCAGACAGACCCAGGCAATGTGGCATATGTATGCAACAAGAGGATTTTGAGGTTATGAGGATCATCTCTGTGATTCAGTTAGTCTCCAAATAGAAAAATGTAAATTCCTCAAAGCTTAATCAGTGTCATGGCCCCCAGCACAGACATCTGAGTTATGTAAATATCACAGACTTGAGAGCTGGGTAGTGTAGAATACATTTGCAAGAATATAACTATTTTAAAGATATTTGCAGAAGCCTTCATTTTGGGTTGTTGAAAATATCCTATCCAACCAAGAAAAAGAGTTGAATTGCTTATGAGCCCAGAAAACAAAGATGATGGCAGTATTTTTAGTGTTTAAAATCAGAAAATTGCAACCAAATGTGTCTATAATACAGAGAAAATTCAAACTGGAACTAATATTAAAAGAAAAATACATGTTTGGCCCTCAGCTCATATTGTAGGTCTTGTGTTGTTTCTTGGTATTTCCTATAGCAAATTCTATGCTCTAGGCACTCCAACCACTTATCTAGCCTTTGCATATACTTTCCCCACTGCCTTTCTTTCGGCTTAACAAACTCCTGTGCAATCCTCGAGAACCAGATCAAGTATCACCTCCTCTTGGTGGCCTTCCCTGACTCCTCCAGGCAGTATCAGCTACTCTGTCCTCTGAAGTCTGAGAGCCCCGTTGTAGTTATCTCTATTTTGCTATGATCCACTCAGTCTCACAGGGATCTCTCCAACTTGATGGTGAGCCTCAGGGGACAACCGTTGTGTCTAATTCATATCCGTATTCCCAGCATAATCCCTACCTCTTCTCCTACCATTCTACCTTCATATTCCACCCTAGTCACACTGCCTTGACCAAGCACTTCCCACCATAAAGCTTCTGTATGAGCTCTACATGGAATGATACACGCACATACACCCTTTACCTGCTAGGCACCATTCCTAATGTTTGAGGCAACCTTTAGGCCTCATTTACATGTCACCTCCTCCTAGAGTTCCTCCTGGATAACCCAAGCTGGGTGAGATGTCACCCTTCCCCTCATTTTATATTCTCATGCTATCCTCCATCTTCTTCCTCCGTGAGGATTACAATTAGGATACATACTAAATTTGTGTGATTATGTGCTCAATGTCTGTCTCTGCCACTAGTCTAAGATCCATGAGAATATTATTCCCCGGCTTCAGCCTCCCTACACCTAGTACAGTGCCTGGAGCACAGTAGGTGGGCAGACTCATGTGCTGAATGAATACGTGAGTGGGTGAATGAACAGATGAACAGTGGGTCTCCAGTTTATGTTTTTGGATGGATGAAGTGTTTATGGGGGTGACATGAGCCAGCTTCCTGCTTGTCTCCCTCCTCCTCCCCCTGTCCTATAACCTGATGGACAGATATGTCAGCATATTATTAAAATATTCTTCTCTTTCACTTCAGTCTTGTGATGGGTACTTAATTTCATATAAAGGGATTACTGGTAAAAAAAAAAAAGGATTACTTTGGACTTTGATCCATTCCTGATAATACCCTCCATTGTTTCCAGGTAAGAGACTCAAAGAACTTTTTCTCAGTTCCTGACTAAGCCCAATACAGTGTGCGCAGCAGACACAGAGCTCCTCACTGCACCCCCACTCAGGATTCATTTCTCTCTGGAGAAGCATTTAGGGGAGCCCTGCTGGCTGCTTGTTAAGGCTGGAATCATCCCAACAAAGCAAGAATTGTCCACATTAGCTGCTAGGGAAGCAGCCAAGCCAAACAGACCCTCTCTCTGGGGCCATTTGGTTAAGCTCTGACCTCTCATTCCCTCCAGGCTAATTATCTAAACATTCATTAAGTAATTAACCCAAAGCTCCACCTTCCTCACTCTGAGGCCTTTGACAATACGTCTTCCTCTTCCTGCCTTCAAACCTGTCTCCTGCAAAGTAATGGTGGTGGGATAGATGATCTTACGCCACAGAACCCTTGACATCATAACTGTCATCATTGCCAACTGACCTAAGCCAATATGGTCATGCACAATCCCTTGGGTTCTTTTTGACAGAAACAAGAATTTTCCAGAACATGTGAGGTGAGCAAAAGTTAGCTACTTCACTGCAACCTCACTACTGGTTAGAACGAAAGCAAACCTCAGACCAAATTCACCACATCTCGTGAAATTTAATTTATTAACATAAGCAAGCAGTTAACAAATGGTTTATACCACATGAACTTGGTAAAATTCCAGCTCTCCAACTTTGTAGCTGGTCTGCTCACACATTACAGGGAATATTTTCTGGAGGATCAGACAAGACAAATTTCAGAGCAGGATCCTGTTAGCCCCACAGTTGGTATTAGACAAGCAGCTAGCCTGCAGCCCTCTGGCTGAACACAGGCCCCAGAGCGTGCAGGACACCTCCCTGAATTCATAAGCCCAATCAGCCAAGCAGAGAGAGCGTCTCAAAAACATTTCATCCTTTCCCTTAAACTTGAATACCCCTAATTTTACTAAAGAGAGCCCATTTCTGACATCTGTTAGGTCGTTAGCCACAAATTTCACCAAGAAAAACCTCCTTTTGCTATTCTCTATGCTAATTAGTGAGACACCTGGTGTTGACCAGAGACGGGGAACAGAGGAGCTTATAGCAGGTGCCTTGAGGTGTGACCCTTCAGAAGCAGAATCATCTCTGGAGTGTGGATTCCTGACTGGCTTACAGGGTCCCTGGCACACACATATATCACATCATCAAGAACGAAGTGTGGTAGGGTCATAACAGGTATTATAATACCAAGACATTCTTCTTTAACTTTTGTGGGGTCATAAATCCTCAGGGTGCATGTATTGAATTCAGGGGGGTCCATGGTTTTGGGTAGGGAAAACTTACATCTTTATTTTCATTGACCTTGGTATTTATAAACCCCGTAACTTTGTCATTAACATAATTTTCAGATCACATTATAGCTGCTTTATATATCTTGAAATATCAACATTCATTGCTTCTAGATTATTAGACCCACTGATACGCCTTTTGTTAACTATATTATCACATCATTATAACTTCTGTGCCATATATTAATATGTCATAAGTCTGTTTTTATTTTTTTTTCTGGGTACAGCATACTTTATTGATGATACATGACAAGGTAGGGCTCCCCAAGCCCCTCCCCTTCCTCAGGGGGTATTGGATGTAAATTGGAGGTCAGGAGATTCCCAGTTTGTTGGGGGATTAATTCGGGGCAGGGACTACTCCCCAACAGCTGAGGGCCTCTCTCTTCCTCTTGTTCTCTCTGGGGTTGGTGGTCCAGGAGGCTCCTACTCCTTGGAGGCCACATGGACCATGAGGTCCACCACCCGGTTGCTATAGCCAAATTCATTGACATAGTGGTCATTGAGGGCAATGCCAGCCCCACCATCGAAGGTGGAAGACTGTGTGTCACTGTTGAAGTCACAGGAGACAACCTGGTCCTCCTGCCCTTGAGGGGGCCCTCCAATGCCTGCTTCACCACTTTCTTGATGTCATCATATTTGGCAGTTTTCTCCAGGCGGCAGGTCAGACCCACAACTGACACGTTGGAGGTGGGGACATGGAAGGGCATGCCAGTGAGCTTCCTGTTCAGCTCAGGGATCACAGTCTTGGTGGCATCAGTGGAAGCAGGGATGATGTTCTGGGCAGCCCCTTGGTCATCATTCCACAGTTTCCCAGAGGGGCCATCCGCAGTCTTTTGGGTGGCAGTGATGGCATGGTTGGTGTTCATGAGGCCCTCCATGATGCCAAAGTTCTCATGGATGACTTTGGCCAGAGGAGCCAAGGAGTTGGTGGTGCAGGAGGCATTGCTGACAATCTTGAGGGAGCTGTCAATACTTCTCATGGTTCACACTCATCACAAACATGGGGGCATCAACAGAAGGAGCAGAGATGATGACCTTCTTGGCCCTGCCCTTCAAGTGAGCCCCAGCCTTCTCCATGGTGGTGAAGACCCCCAGTGGATTCCACAACATACTCAGCATCAGCATCACCCTATTTGATGTTGGTGGGATCTTGCTCCTGGAAGATGGAGATGGACTTCCCACCGATGACAAGTTTCCCGTTATCAGCCTTGACCATGTCGTGGAATTTGCCGTGGGTAGAATCATACTGGAACATGTACACCATGTAGTTGAGGTCAATGAAGGGGTCATTGATGGCAACAATATCCACTTTGCCAGAGTTAAAAGTAATCCTGGTGACCAGGCGCCTGATATGGACAAATCCATTTACTCTGACCTTCACCATCCTGTCTCAGGGACAGGGCTAGCCCTGCACCAGAAGATATGGCTGTCTGTCGAACAGGGAGGAGCCAAAGTGTGATTTTAAAATAGTTTGGTGGGATGCCTGGGTGGCTCAGCGGTTGAGCGTCTGTCTTTGGCCCAGGTCGTGACTGTGGGGTCCTGGGATCAAGTCCCACATCAGGCTCCCTGCAGGGAGCCTGCTTCTCTCTCTGCCTACGTCTCTGCCTCTGTGTGTCTCTCATGAATAGATAAGTTTGAAAAATATCTTAAAATAGTTTGATAACTGTTTCTTTTGTAAATTTTTAATGTTAATTTTATTTATTTGAGAGAGAGCGTGCAGGTGTGTGTGCACCCACGTTCATGAGAGCAGGGTGGGGGGTGGTACAGGACTAGGGAGAGTGCCAGAGGGAGAGGAATGTCCTACACAGGGCTTTATCCCAGGTCCCTGAGATCATGATCTGAGCTGAAACCAAAAGTCAGATGCTTAACCACCAAGCCACCCAGGCACCTTGATAACTATGTTTCAGTATAATTGGTCTCCTCTGCAATCCAATGTATTTTATTGTACATTTATAAACATCAATCTAAGAAGCAGTCCTTAGCACAAAAAAAGAATCTCTGATGTGCCTAAGAAGATGACCAGATGACCAGATGACTCTTGACCCAGAGTCGCGGGGCCTCCACAACATTGCTTTCCTTCTCAGCTTCTGGAATGGAAATCTGCAATGTAGTGTCTAAGTTTGTGGCCCATGAGCCACATCGGATATTCCAGTGGCTTAGAATTGCTCTGTTAAGACAATACCCCGTGTCACATATTGGGTTCTTGGCAAAGCAGACTCGGAGGGAGGGACATGTAAGCAGGAAGTTCATGGGGGAGTGCACTCTGTCCTGTCCAGAGAGTGCAGCCAGCGGGCTTGGACACAGTGATAGGTGGCCAGTGCAGCCCCAGCAGAGGCCTCACCCCTCCCACAGGGAGCTCGGGCCCAGCCTGGTGCTTCTGACTTGTCCCAACTTGGTGGGGAGCTGACCAGCCCCCCGCATCTCCTCGTCACTGGATGTAGCTGACTCCAGGGAGGGAGATGTGTCCTTGGGGAGAGGGAACTCCACTGAGCCCATCCTCTGTGCCAACACCACACTGACCCCACCACAAACCGCTCACCTGCATACATCTGGAAACCGCACGACAGCTCTACAAGGTGTGCTTAGCTTACTACCCTCATCCTGGATGGGAGGGAGGGATGCTCAGAGCAAGGGGAAATGCATCCCCTACCATTGCCCTGTGTCACAGGCTGACACTTCCCCTAAATTTGGACTTCAGGTTAGGTAACTATCAGTTCTCCAAGCTAGAATCAGCGAAGAGAGAAGCCCTCCTTCTGTACTTGCTCACTCAGGTTCCCCTCAGAAACTGCTCCTCCTTGTAGCCTCCTGTTGTGATCAGCGCAGCACCCCCGTTTGATCCACACCCCAGGTCTCTGACCCCCACTCAAGCCCCATGTCTTGTGTTTCCCAGCCCCACCCTAGCTCCCAGCCCTCAGCCCTCCCCACCGACCTGTCCACATTCACCTGCACTGTTGGCAGAGCCTCTGGAGGCTCCTAGTGCCCCAGCCCCAGCACCCCTGTTCCCTCCTCTTCCTCACCAGCCAGGCCAGCACTCCTCAAGCTGAGCTCCCAGCATATCTGATCATAGCACCCCATCACCCAACAGATGAAGTCTCCACTCCCCACAGGTGTCTTCTACAAGATGTTCCCAACCTTCCTTGCTGTCACCTTCTACATATACTCTACTCTGGTTCCAGCTAAACTGGGTGACTCATTTTATTCCTTGATATTACCCACGGTCTTCCCTTTGCCAGAAATGTCCTTCCTGCTACCTGTCTCCCTCTGTTCCCCATCTTTGCCTTCATCCATTTCACTTGGGGAATATTTGCTGAGTGCCCGTCATGTGCCAGACACCACAGAGGAGAAAGCTAGAGTCAGATGAATGGGGCTCTGACTTTCCGGCTTTACCTTCTGTTGGAAAAAGAAGGTAGTGAACAAATCAATCAACACCCTAATTGCAGATTCTGGTGATTGGTACAAAAGAAGTAGAACGAGTTGATGCAGGTTGGCTGAGATCTGTGGTCACACGCGGGGACTGTGGTACACATATGTGAGATGGGGAGCCCCTCGGCTTTTTCCTTACTCATCTAGTCCAGTGAGCCCTACATTATCATATTCTGCCTCCAGAGGGATGTGAAAAAGCTTGGACATAATGGGGGCTGGAAGGTGACACATGAAACAGCAGGGACCCCAAGGGCCTGCCTGAGATGTGGATAGCTGGGCAGCTAGTAGAGAGAAGCCCTATGTGTGGGAGTGCAGGAAGGAGCAACCCCCGCAGTCCAGTGGGCTGCGGGCCTGGGGGCAGGCCAGAGCTGCGCGTGCTCCCAGGACCCGAGGAAGTCTTCCACGTGGACCTCTGGTCAGGCAGAAGCCTGGTGTGAGAGAGACTGGAGGAGCAGACCAAGGGCCAGACCCTCCCTCCCTGGTCCAAGTGCAGCCTGTGCACAAGCAGGGCCCACTTTAGCTGGGAATTCATTAGAAATGTAGAATCTGGGACGACTGGTAGGCTTAGCAGTTGAGCGTCTGCCTTCAGCTCAGGGTGTGATTCCGGGTCCTGGAATCAAGTCCGACACTGGGCTCCCCACAGGGAGCCTGCTTCTCCCTCTGCCTGTGTCTCTGCCTCTCAGTGTGTCTCTCATGAATAAATAAATAAAATCTTTAAAATAAATAAATAAGTAAATAAATAAATAAATAAATAAATAAATAATTGTAGAATCTTGGCTCCTCCCTAGACTTACTGAATCATATTTTGCATTTTAATAAGATCCCCAGGCCATTCATAGCCACATTAAAGCTGTACTTCAAGACCAGTTCACTGTAGGTTCTTTTAGATCCTTTTAAATTTAGGAATTTGAAATCCTATCATCCTCTCTGTTAAGAGCAATGTCAAGTGCTTATTCCTCTGGGAAGCCTGGCCTGATCCCCCTAAGCTGTTGGAATTTACATCCTTGTAGTTATCTAATGTACTTGGCTGCAACTACTGGATCATAGGTTCCTTCACTTCAGATCAGGGTGTACATCTTAGTCATCTTGCAGTCTCCAAATTCCCTTGCAGCATCTTGCCCCTCATGGGTAAGTTATCAGAAAAACAAAACAAAAACCAAAAAATGTTAAAGCCATGTACTGGTGCATGTCAGTGGGAATGATACCATATCAGGTAAGACTCTTATAGGGGAAAGTCACAGAATCCTCTATCAGCTTATGCAAAAAAGGAGGGATTTATTATCTTCCATAGCTGAAAAGTATAAAGAGAGCATCTTCAGGCATGGCTGGATCCAGGTGTCCAAAGAATGTAATCAGAAGTCTGTTTTTCTTCATTTCTCTACCTTTTTTTTTTTTTTTAAGATTTTATGTATTTTTTCTTGAGAGACAGAGAGGCAGAGACACAAGCAGAGGGAGAAGCAGGCCCCATGCAGGGAGCCCGATGTTGGACTCAATCTCGGACCCCGGGATCATGCGCTGAGCTGAAGGCAGATGCTCAAACGCTAAGCCACCCAGGTGTCCCTCATTTCTCTACTTTGCTTTCCTGTATACTGGCTTCATTCTTAGGATCAAGTCCACGTATTGATAAAAATGGCCTCCAATAGTCCTAGACCCCTAAAGTACCAGCCTAGTAACCTGGAGAAAACCCCTTTTCTTGATATTTGCAACTTTGTCCTATGCCTATACACTGGCACAAAAGATAAGACTTAGCACCACTTGAACCAAATACTATTATCAGAAACAAAGGAGAAAGGATATTGAGCAAGGGGAAGCCATTCAATGCAGCCATCGTGAGACAGACCTGCTGTGCTATCATTAAAAGTCAGGATTTGAAAGAATATTTATTAACCTGGAGGAAAATTCATAGAGACTTGCTAAATGAAAAAAAACTGGCTGTAAAACATCACTGTGAAATGATATCACACAGGGATATGAAAACATATTTTTTTAAGATTTATTGATTTATTTGAGGGAGAGAGAGTGCACACATATGCACACAAGTGAGGTGAGGGGTAGAAGGGGAGAAGGAGAGAGAGGATCTCAAACAGACTCCCTGTTGAGCAAGGAGCCCGACACCAGGGCTCGATCTCATGACCCCGAGATCATGACCTGAGCCAAAATCAAGAGTCAGATGCTCAACCTATTGAGACACCCAGGCACCCTGAAAACATTTCTTACAATGTTCATAGGCCTAGAATTAGAACAATATCCATCCCAGTGGGCCCTGATAGGATTAGGATATTTTTTCTTTTTCTTTTCTTTCTTTTTTTTTTCTTTTTGCCATTTTGAGATTTCTATATTGAATGTGTACTGCATTTATTATCATTAAGAAATGTATTTTAAAATGATTATGTGTGTGATGGCTAAAGTGTCCACATGACTGAGCCACGGTGCTCAGATATTTGGACAAACATCATTCTGGATATTTCTGTAAAGGCATTTTTTAGTGAACTTTGAGTAAAGCAAAGTTTTATAATGAGGATGGGCCTCAACTCATCGGCTGAAGTGCTTGCTAGAAGACTGACCTCCCCCCAAGCAAGAGAGAATTCAGCCGGCAGATTGCCTTTGGAGCTGAACGGCCCCTCCTTCCCTGTGCTTCCTGCTTGCCGGCCAACGCTGCCGAGTTTGGACTTGCCAAGCTAGCCATAATCCTGTGAGCCAATTCCTTAGAATAAAATCTCTCTCTAGGTACGTATGTATACAGATCCTGTTGGTTCTGTTTCTCTGGAGAACCCTGACTTGTACAGGATGGTTGCTGCCTTCTATTGTTAAGTCCTCATCAAAGATAACCACAGTCTTAGAGCCAGAAAGCCTGTGTTTGAGCCCAGGAGCCCCCCGCCAGAAGGCTGCCTCCCCTCCCAGGGCCTGGTTTCCCCCTGTCTAATGCAAGGATGAGCATGCCAGCCTCAGCTGCAGGGTGAGGGGGACAGAGCCAACAATCACCACTGTGGCAGTCTATAATATCACCTTCTGACACTAAGGTGCCAGTTACCTATTTCTAAAGATTAGGTGCTGCCATGAATTTCTTTACTTTAGAAGTCAGCGTGAAAATAAATAAATAATCAATCTCTTGAACCGAGAGTATGTCTAGTCACTGATGACTAGATAAAAGGAAACGTCTGTTTTATCTTTGCACTTAAAACACCTGCAGTGTCAATAGCTTTCCCGGTCTCATGATTAGCGTGGAGCAGACTGATCTGTGTTTAAACCTAGCAAGACGCTGCTCCCACAAGGAAAAGCCTCTCACTTCTTGGGTCGCCTCTCTGACTTTGTACTTTCTTTGTGCGCCAAACATCAAAGGTGGCAGGAAGTGAGACACTCACTTCAAACCCCCAGTCTCCGCCTCGTGGAAGAGCTTCTAAAAGCAGTGGAAACGAAACAGCCCCCTCTCCCGATTCCGGCTTGGGCTCACTGAGGATGCCCAGAAAGGAAGGCCTGCTCTTTGGCAGATGTGTGTCTCACTGAAGATACCAGCAGTTTCCCAAGATCCCCAGGGCTGCCCCGGGTCTGCCCAAGTTCTCTGGCAGCTTCAGAGATGCTCAGGTGAGCCTCCCCCAGGGCCTGCTGTCATTCTGTCTATCCCAGCACTTCTCACGTCTGTCCACCCAGCAGTCCCTTTATAGAACAAAAGATGTTAATGAAAAAAAAAAAAAAAGATGTTAATGCTCCCCTCATTGCGTTGTAATGAAATTCATAGATAATTTTACCTCCCTGTGCACAGTTTTTAAAAAACCAATAGACTATCCTATCCATTATATGAAAGAGTAAAAGAAGAAATTTAGAAGAAAAATCGGTCATTTAAGATTTTTTTACCTTATTATTATTTATTCATGAGAGACACCCAGAGAGAGGCCGAGACACAGGCAGAGGGAGAAGCAGGCTCCCTGTGAGGAGCCTGATGCAGCACTCGATCCCAGGACCCTGGGATCATGCCCTGAGCCAAAGGCAGATGCTCAACCTCTGAGCCACCCAGGTGCCCTGAAAAATTAGTCATTTAGAATAAAACAATGTCCATGCTTGCAGTCAGTCAATGAATGTTTATGAGCACCTCTTCTCAGGCAATTGCGTAGGTGCTGAGTGGTGAACAAAACTGGCAGGCAGAGGGATAGGAAACCTTGAGGGTAGGGGTTCACAGCTCAGGCAAGACATTCGCTGGAAATCCTAATGAACTAATTGGATGCTTGCATCTTCCTGTGTTAATTTATTCAATATTTACTGAATGTTGAGGGGGAAGGAGGGGCGAGCTGTGCTCTGGGAGATGGGAAGTCCGCAGCTACCAGCCCTTCCCCTGTGGAACCCCGTTCTAGGCAGGGGCATCAGTTTGAATACAAGAGGAATTAAGAGACCAAGAGCTGATCTATATGAGGACATTGGAGGAGCCAGGAATGTGGCGAACAGAACAAAAGCTAGGATATCCTACATCCCTCATACAAAGCCTTTGATGTGGATGGGAGGGAGGGTCATGGCCACTCCCAGGCTCCACCCCGGCTTTCATTTAGAGCGATATCACTTCCACAGACCACGGCCAGAAACACATCTAAGTCTTAGAAAGAAGGTAACCCCAGGTTTCCCAGATCTCAAGACTTTCAGAAAGAGACTAACTGCAACTCCCGGGTACCCGTGCAACTTCCCACCTGCTGCCTCATCGACGTGGCTCTTATTTTTCCCTCTCTCTAGAATATTCTTTCCCCAGGCATCCTCATGGACTCACTCCTTCACTCCATTAGATTTGTGCACGTGACAGCTCTGGGAGAGGCCACCCCATCTGCTGTATGCAAAAGCCTGACCTTCTCTCAACTCTCCCTCTTACTCTGCACCACTTGTCACTTATCCCTCCTGACAATCTGTCACATGCTCACTGGTAAGCTTTGCCTACTGTCCATCTCTTCTACTCAATCTACGCTTCACTGGGGCAGGGGCTTTGGTTCGCTGCTATGACTTCAGCACTAGGACAGCACCTGGCCCATAGTAGGCTCTCCACCAAGGGGCGTCAGGCATCATATACACCCAGTAGCTAGCTAGGGCCAGCCCACAGCAGCTTGTGGGGGTCAGCGGCACCCATCTCTTCCCCAGTGCATGTTTCACGATATCTTAACATCTGCCGGGAGGGAGTATTTACACCCCAGAAATTGGCCAGTGCTATCTACCAGGACTTTTCACCCCTGGAAAGCTGGTTTTTAAACATTTACCAGTGTATCACTGAATAGAAATGAATGTGCACTGTTGGAAGACACCTCTTATGTTCAGGGAGGCAGTTCCCATGTAACTCCAAGGAAAACTCACTCATCATCAGACAAACTGTTTAACGCCAAGTTGTGTTGTGTTATGGGCTAATAGCAAGGTGGTCTGGCACAAAGGCCAAACACCTCCTATTTGTTCTCTACATGCTAACTTACTAACATTAATGGGCAAGTGCACTCGTGATCACACTAGAACCAGCTCATCTAAGGGTAACATTTTCTTTTTGCCCTGGTAATTTTAAAAAATGGCTATTGCTAGTCACTAAAATAGGAGAGTTGATAAATAGTTGTGATAATCTCCGCCATTCCCTCTTCAGAGAAAACAGTAATATTGTATGTAGTCGTTTTTGATAAATATAGAAAATAAGTAATTATTGCTAGAGCTATTCATTAGGAATCTCTATTCCCAGTCACACTTCTGTAAACACAATTCATTGTTTAAAATAATCATTTTGAAAGGCCAAGCCAAACTTCTCATTTCTGGATGATGGGTACCGCCTTGAATAGAGAGGCTGCAAACACACAGGGCAGCCTGGATGCTTAGCTGGTTGTCTCAGTGCCAATTGTGCAAACTAATTTGAAAAGATCATTTTCCAACATGGAAAAAGCCAGAAAGCGCAAGAGAAAGCTAACATGTCTGTGTGTCCCAGCCAGGGGCAGCAGGAGGTTTGGAGATCTAATTAAGAAATGTGCGCTAGGTAAAAGTCTCGGGGATTGACTTTGTGTCCACTCAGCCCACAAGTGCTTCTTTCATGTCTAACCTTGACTGAACCACACTTCTCAGAAAGTCCGGCCGTGATGGCAACTAAATTCCATTAACATCTCCCTTCTCAGGTTCTGAAATATTTATTTGCTTTAAAATACACACACCCATCTCTGTTTCGTTAGGAGGTAGAGCCACCTTTTTCGTTGGGGGTAGATTTATCTCTGTCACTCTCCCCATGTCAGGCTGAGCTGCTGGGGGAGGGGAGAGGGGAAGCGGCCAGGATGGGGGAGTCCCAGAGGCTCCACTCTTCATCAGCTAGTGGGAGAAACCTTAGCACCACCTTGACCAACCCCAGATCCCTGCTCCCTCCTGCAGCTAACTTTTTGTTCTGAATCAGTCATAGCATTAGTGACTGGAGTAAGATCACTGGTACAACATCAGAGATTTGTGTTCAAATCCTGGCTCTGGCATTTGGGCAAGCCTCTCTCCCTCCCTTTCTCTTAGTTCCTAATCCATTTGGGAGGATAGGTTGGACCAGTGGTGGTACTGTTCCTCTTAGGGTGTCCTGGAGATCTGTGAGGACATATTTGAAGATCATGACGATGGGGGATGCCATCGACATGAATGGGCTTTGGCAGGAATAGTAGATGTCCTGCAGGGCTCAGGACCATCTCACACAATGAAGAATTGTTCCACAGCCCACATGACTTCCAAAGGCCCAACTGCACATTCCTGTACGTCTGTGATCTTTTTGGATCACTTTGCTTCTCCAGACTTTCCTTTCCTCATCTTTAGCTGAGAAGTATTATTCTTTGAGCTCAGGCCCATTTGGACATTTTGGGAGTATATAAGCATGATTAAAATCAGTATGTTCCTTCACAACAAGTATTTCTTCTTTTTTTTATTTTTTAAAAAAGATTTTATTTATTTATTCATGAGATACACAGAGAGAAAGAGAGAGAGGCAGAGACACAGGCAGAGGGAGAAGCAGGTTCCCCGCAGGAAGCCCAATGTGGGAGTCGGTCCTGGGGCTCCAGGATCACGCCCTGGGCCAAAGGCAAGCGCTAAACTGCTGAACCACCCAGGGATGATTCTTCTTCTTCTTCTTCTTCTTCTTCTTCTTCTTCTTCTTCTTCTTCTTCTTCTTCTTCTTCTTCTTCTCCTTCTTCTCCTTCTTCTCCTTCTCCTCCTCCTCCTTCTTCTTCTTCCTCTTCTTCTTCCTCTTCCTCTTCTTCTTCTTCCTCTTCTTCCTCTTCTTCTCTTCTTCTTCTTCTTCTTCTTCTTCTTCTTCTTCTTCTTCTTCTTCTTCTTCTTCTTCATTTGTTTACTTGTTTGAGAGAGAGAGGGAACAAGAGTGAGGGGTGGGGCAGAGAGTCCTAGGCAGATGCCATGCTGAGCTGGGAGCCTGATGCCAGGGCTCGATCTCACAACTCTGAGATCACTACCTGAGCTGAAACCAACTGAACCACCCAGGACACTTCAACAACAAGTATTTCTTGAGCACCAAGGAGGTGCCAGGTACAGTGTTGGGTACTGGGACCCAACCTGAGCCAGATGGGTAGTCCAATACATTCAAATCTGTAATCCTAGAAAGGACAAAAAGGACATCATGCCCGCAGAGTTAGCAGTACTCAAACTCCATTTACTGGTTTCCTGTTAGGTGCCAGGCACTGAAGTACTAGTAGGGGTTTTGAGAGGAATACAACATATCTCCATCCTTAAAGAGCTCCGAGTTAGACAGAGTGATGAATAAATAGTAAACCAGTCACAATACAGTGTCATAAATCCTGTAATGCGGGTTTCAACACTAACAAGATAAGAGCTCTCATTTATCACACACTTCCTATGTGCCAGGCCTAGGAGAGGTGCTTCCCATACATCACATCATTTCAAATTCACACCCTCATGAGGCAAGCCAGTATGTGTGTGCCACCATTATGATTTTTGCCACTTCCACCTAACACCTGTTCTGTTATTTATCCTGATATTTTCCTTAACTAATTAAACTAACCCTTGTTTTAAGTAATGATATCTCTGCAATCATAAGGCTGATGAGTTAGATTTATGTATATAAGTATTTTTTCCTAATACCTTTATTTTTTTAAGATTTATTGATTTATTTGAGAGAGAGAGAGACAGAGAGCACAAGCAGGAGAGGCAGAGGAAGAGAGAATTTCAGACTCCACACTAAGCAGAGAGCCTGACATAGGGCTCGATCCCAGGACCCTGGGAGATCACGCCCTATGCCAAAATCAGGAGTCAGATGCTCAACGGGCTGTGCCACCCAAGCGCCCCTTCCTAATATCTTTAAACAAATGCATAACAAGTCAAAATTTAAAACTTTGGATACCACCTGAGACATCTTGTGTATCAGGCGTTGGGAAATGTTGTAGATGTGAGTCAGGGTAAGAAATGGTAGCTGCTGTAGAAACTACATGGTCAAGGTTGATTTTTTGCTCATGTTACAGTCCAATGCAAGTGACTGGGGATCAGGGATTTTCCACAAAGTCACTCAGGGACCCAAGCTCCTTCCATTTAAAGGTTCCATCCTCCTCTGGAGCCTCAAGGCCTACCCTGGGTTCTCTGCATCCAGATGGCAGGTAAAGGAAGAGGCAGTGTCACATCCCTTTGGTCAGAATTCATCCATATGATCCCGCCTAGCAGCAGGGGATGCTGGGACATGTAGTTTGCTCATGAGCTCAAGAGGAAAGGAAGACAGGTTCAGGAAAGACCTAGCATTACCTCTGCCACCTCGAGGCAAGAATTCCTACTTTGGAAACACTAAGACAAAGTATTTCCATTTTACAAATGAAGAAAGGGAGATTTTAAAAAGTTGAGCACCCTGTCCCCAGGTTACACAGGCATTAAGAGGTAAATCTGGTTTCAAGACCAAACCAGGGATCCCTGGGTGGCGCAGCGGTTTAGCGCCTGCCTTTGGCCCAGGGCACGATCCTGGAGACCCGGGATCGAATCCCACATCGGGCTCCCGGTGCATGGAGCCTGCTGCTCCCTCTGCCTGTGTCTCTGCCTCTCTCTCTCTCTGTGACTATCATAAATAAATAAAAATTAAAAAAAAAAAATAAAAGACCAAACCAAAGACTGTTACAATCATCACCTCTGTTCTCCATGAGGGCTCCACACTCTACCTCTGCTCAGAACTCACTCTCCACCTCCAGATCTGCACATCAGTCTGTCCACAGATGTCCTTACTTGAGTGTCCGACAGGCACCTCTCACTAAACATGACCTGAACCCAGGCAATCATGTCTCCCCAGACCACTCACTTTCTCCTTCTGAATTTCCTTTCAGTAAATGAATCCATTGACCAAACCAGAAAACTAGACCTTACCTAGAATTGTCTTGTCTCAGAATGCTTTTAGCAGCAGGTATCAGAAAACCTAACCAAAATGGCTTACATCATTATGATATGTCCCACCTCCTATGAAAACAAGCCACCAAATGTGGTAGCTCCAGGATTGGTTGAGGTGGTGGTCCACTCTTAGTATCAGGAACATCAGAAACCCACATTCCTCTGTCTTTCCACCTGGCCATCCTCAGCCTGTTGCAGATCTCCTAGCCTAATTCCAGGTAACACAAGCAGACAGCAATGTCCAGAGGCAGAAAAGAGTCTCTCTTAACATTTGCTTTTGAAGAGCAAAGAAACCCTTTGGAGAGGCACCCCAGTGGATATTTCCTTCATGTATTCATGTGATCAGGGTGGTGTCACATGCCCATCCTAAACCAGTCATGGGCAAGGGGAATGGAATCACTAGAATGGCTGAGATTAGCAGTGATTCATCTCCTGGGGTCCTGTGAAGACCAGGCCCCTCTCATCACAATGGCCACCTATACCAGAGCCAAAATGGTGCTCTCTGGGCAAGAAAGATGGAGGACTGCATGAGCAACAGTGTCTTCAACATCCAACTGATCACCGCTGTTTGCCAATTTTACCTCTTTTGTGTCTCTTGGTTCCATACTTTATATTTGGTCTCCATAGAGGCTATCATAATTCAAAACCTCAGGAGGTTGGGCAAACTTCAACTAACAGTGAGTGACTCTGTGAGCATGTAAATAAGTCCTTCTTAAATGCTAAAAATTATACATTCTGACACTTAAATCATTTGTATGTCAATTTGTTCCAGGAAATCTTCTCATAGATATACAAAGATGAATTTTATCCTGGTTTTTGTGCAAACTGTGAAAAAATAAATAAATTTTAAAAGTGAGACATCAGAATTAATGGGCTGGTACTATATTTGATGATCTTAGTTTCCAGAAATAATTGTGACTAAAATGGTTATGGAATCTGATTTCTGAAGATGCATTAATTAACATTGTTTAAAGTGGTTTTGTGGAGAACATTTAGAGCATATATGTTGGTAGCTAACTACCATTCGAAAAATTCACGAAAAAACATCACAGAAACAGAAATGTGTGTTGTACATATGCAAAACCAAATTTGTGATTTCCCCACCAAAAAGTCCTTCTATCTATACTCATCTCATTATGATAAATGGTAATTTTATTCTTCCAGTTGCCTAGATCAAAAACCTTGTGCATTAGTTATGTATTGCTACATAACCAATTATCCCCAAACTTAACAGCTTAAGACACACATGTATTCTCCCTGTTTCTGTGGGTGAGGGACCTGGATAGGCTCCTGGGTGGTGCACATCAATGTCAGCAGGTGCTGCCCCTAGGTCGTTGTCATGTGGACCTCTCCAGCAAGGCATCTTGCTTCATTGACATGTACACACAAGGAATAGAGAGAAACTGCTAATGGAGGAAGTCAACTTTTTGTAACCTAATCACAGAAGTGACATCTCATCAACCCTGCCATATTTTGTTCATTAGAAACAAGGGCCAGGGTCCAGCTCAGATTCAAGAGGAGGGGAGTTACACAGACATGAATACTAGGAGGTGGGGATCATTGGGAGTCATGTCTGTCCCACTTTGGAGTCATCCTCAATTCCCCTCCTTCTCTCAAACCCTATATCCAACCTATCAGGCAACATGACAGGCTGTTCCTTCAAAGCAACAGATCCAAATGCTTCAGTTGTTTGCTCAAATGTCACCTGTTCAGTGATATTTGATCATCTCCCTTACTATTGCAACCAACCTATTAATATACACATGTTCCCATACTTCTTCTCTCATTTTTCTTTTTTCTTTTTTAAAGATTTTATTTATTCATTTGAGAGACAGAGAGAGAGAGAGAGCATGAGTGGGGGGAAGGGTAGAGAGAAAAGCTGACTCCCTGCTGAGCAGGGAGCCCAATATGGGGCTCCATTCCATGACCCTGACATCATGATTTGAGCAGAAGGCAGACACTTAACCAGTTGAGCCATCCAGGCAGCCCCCTCATTTTTCCTTATAGATCACGATCATTCTAGGTATTTTTATCATTTTCAAAATGATGTCTCTCCCCCACCCCTTGGCACAAAAGCTGCATGAGGGCAGGGATTTTCACCATTTTGTTTGCTGCTGTATTCTCCATGCCTAAAGCAGCTCAAAAATTTTACTGAATGAATGAATGAATGAATATTAAAATACATGAAGATGAGTTCTCTTTTAAAAGCCCAATACAACAGGGAGAACATTATTCAAAGATTCACAAAGATTTCAACTCTTCTGTACAAGCAGGTGTGGACGCTGTTGGTTTTTCCAGGTGCTCTTGCTTGGCTCCCAGGTTGTGCCCACCATAGTTATAACTCCCTACTACACCAAAACCAGAAGGGACTGAGCAGAGAAAAGGACTTCATTTCAGCCTTGAAGGGTGGTCTCTAATTTAGCTTTGCAAACCACACTACATGGGCTTCTGGGATGAAACTACAGGGAACATTCTGCCAAGGAAGCCTTCAACACCCAGTGCCCACCAAGGGGCAGACCATGGTCATGGGTGGACAGCAGTGGAAGACAGCCCAGGGCAGAAGGAACTGGGTGTATTTTTCTGCTTAAAGACCAATAGCCCTGAGGCTCAAGGGGCTCTTTGTAAAGCAGAGCTCCTCAAATTTTCCACATCAGTATCCCTCATGGTAGTTAAAAATGAACACTGAACCCTAGGGGTTTGTGAGGGTCCAGTCTGAAGCTGACCAGAAAACCAGAAATGTATCTGCTATTATTAATTTCCTCCTTCAAATTCACCCAGAATTCACATTTTCCTCAGCAACACAGCTGCATCTGATTTAATATACAAATAATGCTTTAAATTACATATAGAAGTTTCCTAAAACATTCTACCTTCTTTTCAGTCAATGAAGGCAATGCAAAAGGACCGAGGCTATAAATTCCAGAAAATTTGGGCTGAAGAGAGTGCATACTGCAGAGCAGATTCAGGACTAGGGCAATTTCTTCCCATGATACTTTGAGAATTCAGATATATGCTCGTGAATGTGCAGATGCAGAAGGCAGCTGGTGGGGAAGTCAGAGGGCAAAGCACCGTCAGGGATGAAGCTCTGCACAACTCTTGGAGGCTCTGATCTGCGGAGACTCTTTAACCATTTTCTCGCTGAGAGGGTAAGAAGCTCGAGTCAGATGGTAGACTTTCAGATCCTGGTCTCTTTTTTGGGTTGTTTTTACCTTGGAAAAATTCCCAGTTTTCCAAAGACATTTTCCATGAACAAAGACCTCTGATTCCTTTGTTCCTGTTTTATTTCCAAGACTGTAACTTTTGGCACCTGTAAATACACTAAGCCTCCAAGAATCCAGTCTTTACAATCAACTCCATTCACAGCTCAGATTTCATTGTCATCATATCAATTGTGTTACATGTGGTAAAAAGAAAAGAAAAGAAAATTTTGGCTAATTCAGGCTTTTCAGAAAATCTGCTAAATGAAGTAAATTTGGGAGCTAGGCTCTACCATTAGATCAATTCTGAATCCACATTTTTACCTTTTGTCTTAAGTCTATTTTCTCCTTCTCAAAGAATAATGATTCAAGCCTGAATTCGGTCCCTCAAAACTGGGAGTGTCTCTTCCCCTGACTAAGGGGAACATCTGAGCAAAAGTCATCATTAAATTCATACCATTTCAATAGAAAGCTATGGAAGATGAGGAGTAGCCAAACAACTTTTGTTTCTGCTCTTTTCAATGTTCCACCGAGAAGCATGGGGCTCTTGATCCCGGAATCGAGTTCGAGTGCAGAGATCGCTCAATGTTCCACGGAACACAATGAGAAACCACAAGAATCTTTCTGATGTGAGGTGTCTGGGTAAAATGAGGCAGTGCCTGGTAGCGAGGTCAGGTGAGAAATAACCTTGCTACAGGCTACCTTTGCTGCCCTTTTGCCTGTCACAGAAATGACCTTGTCTTTGCCACATGTTGGCACCTTGTTGGCACGTTTCCCTTAATCAATACAAACCTGGTTGAAAATTCTTCAGCAGGTATTATCTGCCACATGGCAAACTTACAGCCTTCTACATGAGCTCCTACAGTACAGATCGGAGCCTAGGTCAGCTGGCTGCTTGCACCGGAATCCCAGCCAGCTCTCCCCGTCTCTGGCTGCCTTAGCTCTTCAGTGCCTCAGTTTCCTTATCTGTAAGCTGGGCCTAACCATAATGAGGATTCGAATGAGTCAATGTGCACAAAGTGTCACTGCCTGGCAGGTAGGAAGGGCTACATGTGTGAGCTCTCACTGCATTTCACCAAGACTAAGATGTCATCGATTGTAAGCAGCGCCACTGTTGTATATACCGCTAAGAAAGTAAAAAAATGCTGCCAGTTAACGATGATGCAATGCTTTCTTATCTCCTCAAATGTTTATTTTAGACTTACCAAAAGTGCTCATTGAGTGACTTATGTAGATTTATCCTACGTCACCCTTGAGCAAAGCTAAAGAGGAAAATACAGGTGAAAAAAAGTGGTTATTCTCAAAATGTTCTCAGAGTCCAAATCTTCATAGTGATTTTCAACTCAGTGTTGTCAATGTTCATTGTTCTCAACACAAAGTCCGTCCTCTAGGCAATCGATGGCATGAGGAGGAAGCGCTTCTTTCCTGGGTGCTGCACTCTGATTCTGAAAGAAGGTGTCGGGCAATGACAACCCTGTCATGACCTTGTGTCAAAGACAATAAGACATTGATCTTAAGACACATTCCAGTTGCCTATCTGCTAAAAATGTGTGTGGTGGGGGTGGGCAGTGCATCTTAGAATCAATGAAATGTGTTAATAATATTACATTATCAGGGATCCCTGGGTGATGCAGCGGTTGTGGCGCGATCCTGGAGACCCGGGATCGAATCCCATGTCGGGCTCCCGGTGCATGGAGCCTGCTTCTCCCTCTGCCTGTGTCTCTGCCTCTCTCTCTCTCTCTCTCTCTCTCTCTGTGACTATCATAAATAAATAAAAAAAATTACATTATCATTATAAATAGAGCAGACAAAGCTTACTGAAATGGTTGCATCATCACAGCCCATGCCTTCATTGAATTGTAAAGAATTATTAACCTTGGTCAGAATCTCAATCAGTTGTTCAAACGGATCTTTTGAGCACATTCAATTTGTTATTCCACAAGGGCACGATTTTCAGCTTGGCTGTTTAATTCTGACCCAAATCAGGAGCAAGTAGTCTTTACCACAGTTTCTCCTGGGATGTGCTGGTCTCTATCCAAGGAGTTTGGAAAGGAAAGGTCAAGTCATTTTTTATTCGTGTGTTTGATCATGAATTTGAGGGGGAAAGCAGCAAGCACAGTGTTGATTCTCTTCTGGTGGCCTCTTCTCTTTATCCCCTCTGGGTTTTGCCCATCTTTCAAGAGGCATCCCTCTAAGTGCAATGGAACTAGTGGTTCCTGCTCCAGTTGGCTTGTGGTACAATCGCCTGGAGAGTGTGGTAACTGGGCTAAAGCAGACTCCAAAGTGAGACCCAAGAGTCTGCATCTTAAAGAACTGGCTCCTCCCCATGATTCTGATGTAACTGAAATCTGCGGGTCATTGCTTTAGAAAAAAAAAAAAGCTGATAGGAAAAAAATGGGCAGAAGATGGAGAAATGGGCGTGGTGGCAAGACATTAGGATGTGTCCTTTCTACACAATTCGTTTTCACAAAGTGACTCCTTTTTAGCAGCTTTTTAAAGGTAATATATTGACTTTATAGTGTTCTTAAAACAGAATGAGAGATGTAGGGGAAGCTGTGGAAAAGGTTGGTTTACGTTCTGCACCTTCCATCAGCAGCACAATCCCAGCGTGTGAAAAACTGGGAGATGTTCTGGTGCACCCAGTAGGACATCAGAAGTGCGGGCCAGCAGCTCTGAGACCTTGAGATACCTGTACCTTCCGCCCCCTTCCGGCCCCACTCAGCCACCACCCCAAAGCTGGGACCCCCCCTCAAGATCAGAGGGTGATGTCCAGGGAGATCGGACTAATGTGCCCACCCAGCAGTCTGTGGAAAATAGCAACCAATTGATTCACCTGTTCAGAAATTACTACGGGAGTTCTTTTGAAGAAATAAAATACAGGGTCCTCTGTAGAATAGTTTAAGGGTATTTTTAACTACTTATAACCCCAACAGCCTTACAAAGTAATTATTTCCATTCATGAATAATGGCCTTCTAATTTTAATTCTTATGAACCCACATAATTGTTACATAGTTTTAATCACAATATATATACATATAGTTTTATGTATACATTTTTGTCTTAATATAATTCTGTAAACTTTCTTCATGTTTTATAGTTGCCGTATAATTTTAAATAACAGCACAACATTGCTTTTTATTGATTCGCCACAGCTTGCTTAATCCAACTGCACAACTTCTTTTAGCTGTCCGCTGTTACAAGCAACGCTGGGATGCAAATCTTTTTATGCAGCATTTTTACACACCTGCTACTTCAGCCAGTGGCCAGGTTCACTGAAGCAGTTTGGAACAGAGAACTCTGCCTGGGACATTGGGTCACATGTCCACTCCTGAACCAATCATGGGAAGGGGGTGGGGAGCGTCCTGCTGCCAGCTTCCCAGAGGGGCTGGTGCCCAGTGACAGTTTGGTGACTGAGTGGATGACTTATTAAATAAGACAGCCAAGCATCAAAGCAAGCACAAACATAAGAGCAACTGCAAATCGTGGCCTTCTGCCGTTGTCACCTTGGTTTCTGATACACTTTGTTGTTGCTTTCACAGGCTAAATGTATGTACTGAAGACTGAGAGTGAGGCAGAGAAGCCCAACCTGGGGAAATTATTAAACTGTATAATATAATATAATATATTAATGTTCTATTAAATTATACTATTAATATACATTAATATAATATTAATAATATATAATTATATAATACAATATTATTATATAGAAATGTATTCCTAAAGTCTCATGATGGGGCTTGCTTCCCCACTTGTAATCTTCTCTCTCTCCCCCTTTTTTTTTTTTTTTTACCCCCGGAAGAATTACTATTAGTCACAAAAATATTAAAGAAGGGGGGCAGGGAGGAGGAAGAGGAAGGAAAGAAGAGGTGGCCTCTGGAAGCTGGGTAGGGTGAGGAACTGCATTCTCCTCTGAAGTTGCCAGAAAGACTGCAGCTCTTCCCATACCTTGATTCTAGACTTCTGGCCTCTAGAACTGTAAGAGAATAACTGCACTGTTTGAAGGCACTGAGTTTGCAGGCATTTGTTACAGCTGCAGTGGGCAATGAATACATCTGCTCTTCGGGCAGGGATGGGGAAGACACAGAATTTAGTAACAGGAGAGATATATAATAGCTGCTAACATCCAACCATGGAGGCCTTGCTCTGTGCCGCATATTCACCCAGATTCAAACTGCATGACATGGAGGGATGAGCACCATTATTATCTGCATGTGACAGATGTGAACCTGAGGCTCACAAAGGTTAGTAACTTTGTGAGCTGGCACAGCTCAGCAGGGGTTGACTCAGGATTTAGACTTGGTCCAGCCACGTGCAGTGGTGCGTGCCTGTGGAGCTCTGGGCTGTAGCGCACCACGCCCACAGAATGTCTGCACTAAGTGCCACATCACTACAGGGAACTCCGGGGGGTGGGGGACCAGCAGGGGGCCTGACTAAGGAGGGTTGAAGTGGCTCAGTCAACAACAGAACAGGTCAGGATTTAGAGATAGTGAGGAATCCAGCAGAGATGCTGCATGAGACTTGCCCAAGGTACACACTTTGTGGCAGAGGCAGGACCTACCTTGGACCCTCCAGTTGACTCGAGTGGACTCTTTTTTTAAAAGTATATTTGATGGTGGGGGTTGGGGGGATCACTATGCCTCTGCAGGGGGCTGGATCTTGTGGGAGGCGTGGTGTAAAGAGCCAGGCCTGGAAGGGAAACAAGGTAGATCCTTCGGGACTCTGCTTGAGGCTCTGCTGCAGACATCACTGCTTCCTAACCAGACAGAGGCTCTGGGTGGCTGATCTTGTTTTGTGCGTGCTCTTGTCTCAACATAGAAATGGTCTCAGTGTGGGCTTCATGTTTCACTATGGATGTAGGGTCTCAGTGTGGACATTGTCTCTCCAGCTGCTCTTTAGAGCTTCTGACTCCTCACAGAGCCTCGCTAGCACCTTTCCCTCAAGCTTTAACACCTCTGTCCGCACAGAGGTCGGAGAAAAGTTTGCAAACTCCACCAGCCCAGAGCTCCTGGGGATCCTTGCAGGCTCTAGGCTCTGGTGTTCATCTCACCAAAGGAACTAAAGGCCCCAGAGACCTGGTTTGCTGAGCCTAGCTTCTTGAACCTACTGGTGGCCACTGCAAGTAACTGTGTGTTCTGCACGCCACCTAGCGGGTGCCCAGGGCCCCAAGAGTTTCTTCTCAAACCAGATCTCCAGGCAGGGGCTCCCACTACCCTTCCTCTCAGGTTAGCTCCGGGGAGGTTTAGCTGACTTAGAGGGTCTCCAGCCCTCTTGGCTTCTGGGACACCTTAGAAATGCTCGAGGCCAGCTAGTTCCCTGAAACTTTGTGAATTTACACTGAGGCTGCCCCATCCCAGGCTCTGCCTGAGAGTCCTCTGAGTTAAAATACAGAACAATGCTTTTTGTCATTTATCAGCTCTGTGTCCTGAATGAGCATGGGGAAGCCAGGTGGGGGAATCAGTACCTTATTTCAATATGAGAGGAACTAACAGAGGAGAGTGAATTTTAAAAAGCTATTGAGAACACATTGTTTGACTACTTAGATAAAATGGACTCATTCCTTGAAAAACACAAAGACTGTAACTCACTTAATATGAACTAGAAAATTTGAATATGCTTACAACTGCTAAAGAAACTGAATTCGTAATTTGAAAAACCCCCCAAAAGAAGTCTCCAGACCCAGGTGGTTTCATTGGAATTCTACCAAATGTTTAAAGAAGAATTAACACTACCTCTATACATTCTCTATCAGAAAATACAAGAGGAAGAAACACTTCCAATTCACTGTATGACACTGCTATTATCCTGATATCAAAACCAAAGACAGTACAAAAAAGGAAACTATGTGAATATAGACATAAAAATCATTAATGAAATATTAGCAAGTAGAATTCAGCAATATATAAAAAGAATTGTACACCATAGCCAAACAGGATTTGTCCTAGGGATGCAAGGCTGATTCAATATTGAAAATCAATCAATGGAATCCACCATGTTAATAGGCTAAAAAAGAAAAGTCACATGATCATATAAATTGGTGTGGGAAAAACACTGACAAAATTCAATGCCCATTCATGTTTTTAAAAAAAGCTCAGAAAAATGAGAATAGAGAATTACTTTCTCAACTTAATAATGAGCACCTACAAAAACACTCTACAGCTAACATACTTAATGGTGAAAAGACTGAACGTTTTTCCCTTATGATTGGGAAGAAGGCAAAGATGCCAACTCACCACTCTTATCCAACACAGTGCTTTGGCCTGAAGGAAGGCCAAAAAAAAAAAAAAAAAAAGGTGGGAGGTGTGGAATAAAAGGTGTACAGACCAGAGAAAGAGGATGTATTTGCAGAAGATATGATTGTCCAGGTAGAAAATCACCAAGGAGTAGATTACCCTCAAATAAGATTACATTCAAATAAGTGGATTTACCAGACACAGGGATACAAGATACATCTATAAAAATCCATTGCATTTCTATAGACTAGCAATGAACAGATGGACATCAAAATTTTTAAAACAGTATCATTTATAATTGTTCATTACAAAGGTGAAATACATGTAATCTAATAAAGCATGCTAAGAACTACAAAATATTTATGAGAGAAATCAAAGATCTAAACACACAAATAAATAAACCATGTTCATGGATTGGCAGGTTCAATGTAGTAAAGATGCCAATTCTTTCCAAATTGCTATACAGGTTTAACCCAATTCCTATCAAACTCTCAGCAAGATGTTTGTAGATATAGACAAGATTATTCTAAGCTTTATTTGGGAAGGCAAAGGAATGAGAATAAGTAAAATAATTTTGAAAGAGAAGAATAAAGTAGGAGGAATCAGTCTATTCAATTTCCAGACTTATTATAAAGCCAAAGTAATCAAGGATTTGTACTACTGGTGGAGGAATAAACATATAGACCAATGGAACAGAATAGAGAACCCAGAAATAGATCTATGCAGACATGCTCGATTGATTTTTGGCAGGTGCAAAAGTAATTCAATGGAGGAAAGGTTGCCTTTTCAATACACAGCACAGGTGCGATGGGACATCTGTAGGCAAACAAACAAAATCCTTAACCTAAACCACATAGTTTGCACAAAAATTAACTCTAAATTTGTCATGGGCTTGGATGCTGAATATAAAACTATAAAACTCTGAGAAAAAGGCAAAGGAAACAATCTATGAGATCTAGGTTCAGGCTACCTTAATCTTAAAACTACAGAACACAAACATACAATCATCTATTTCAAAGAAAGTAGGAAGCACATTCTTTTCTTCACCTTCCCAGTTGCCGCCCTTTCCTACAGAAATGATAAAATCATGTGGGAAGCTTTTTCAAGCTACCAATGCCCAAGTTCCATTCCCAGAGATTTGATTCATTTGGTCCAGGGTAGTGCCAGAGCGTCTACATTTTGGAAAGCTCCCAGGTGATTCTGATGTGCAGCCAGGTTGAGAACCACTGTGTGGAATGAAGAGCTCCCACAAAACACCATCAGTATAGTGATTTTCCAAAGGTGATCCCTGATCAACCTATAGCAGCAGCCTCACCTGGGTGTTTGTTAGAAATGCACATTCTCAGGCCACACTCCAGCCCTGCTGAATCAGAAACAGCCATCCGTGTTTCCACAAGCCCTCCCTCCAGGTGATTCTGATGCCCACTCAAGTTTGAGAACGTCTGCCTCAGTAGACAAATTCTGAGCCAGCCAGGAGCAGCTGGTTCCCAAATAAGAAAATACATGTGGTTAAAAAGCAGGAAGAGCATTGTTCAACCTCCCCGGTGATCAAAAGAAAAGCCACGTTAAAACAGCAGGGAAATTCCACCTAACACCTGTCAAATGAGCAAATTTAGAAATAAATCAAGCAAAAGACAATACTGCATGCTTCCCTCTTCACAAAACTAGGGTAACCAACCACCCAGTTTGCCTGGGACTGAGGGGCTTCCCAGAAGTGGGGACTTTCTAAGCTAAAGTCAGGGACTATTTGGTGCTTCGACCCAAGACTTATCAGATTCTTACAATTATTGCTTACTCTCTATTTTCTCCCATTAGGCAGTGAGCCACAGGGGCAGAACCCTGTGTTTCTTTTATTATGTAGCCTGGTCTCTATCCTTATACATAACAGATGCTCAGTATATATTTAGGGAAGGAAGACAGCAAGGAACAGAGAGACAGAGGAAGCGAAGGGGAGAGGATGATAAACCTTTGCTGAGCAGTCAGCCCCTCCCTCAGTATTTCCATAGTACCAGACATGCCACGATTATAATTCTGACTGCACTGCATTACAGCTGCTTGCTCATAGGTGGTTCTCCCTCAGTAAACCATGAGCTCCTCCCATGCATGGACCGTATCCCACCCACAGGCAATATAATCAAAGGTGTCAGTGCCTAGAGGTTAGGAGGATGAGTTCTAAGCTCAGTCTTCCTGGGTTCAAATCCTCACTCTCTGTACTATCAACTGTGTGACCTCGGACAAGCTGATTCACCTTCCTCTACTTCTCTATTCATCTGAAAAATGGGTATGAAAAGAATACCATAGGACCTACCTCATGGGTTTGTTGTGAGAATTTTATGTGTCTGAATGCATGTAAACCATTTAAAATGGTGCCTGGAATACCCAGAAGGCTCAATGCTGTTGGCTATTATTATTATTATATTACAGGAAAGGGACTCACAAACCCCATTTGAGGGATTGAAGTTACCTTCTAGTGATCAGGAAGCTGCAGGTGGCTGTATTTTCTGGATGGTGGATAAGCAGCAGTGTGACTGCCTCCAAACAGTCAAGAGGAAACTTTTCAGGGATGAGAAGATGATGCAGGAAGGCTACAGGCTATCACTAGGCTTCTCTTGCCCATGTGCTCCTTCACACGTCCCCTACTTGCTTCCCCATTTAGACCAGATACCTCAGTGTCCCTATACTTCCACACGCACTGTCAGTTGAGAGAGGCAAGGGCCCTCACTAGAAAGTCATATCTAGGTGAATGGATCCTTTGGTTCATTATGGAATCCCTAGGACCTGGTTTGTAGGCACAAGAGTGTGCATTCGGGAACTACGTGTAAACTGACCAATTTTAATGGTTGTAAGTCCTTTTAATTCCATTTGTGTATCAGTGTTCTGAACACCCTCAGCCTCTGGTCCTGCCCTTGACCATGTACTTCCCAGCTGTGTCATTCCTGTTGGGTCCTGAATCAGAAGCAGAATGGCCATAAACAAAGTGACTCCATTGGCATTTACCCGAAGGGCCTGGAAATCTAGGTCCTCAAAACCTGCACATGAGGGGCACCTGAGTGGCTCCATTGGTGAAGCGTCCGACTCTTGATTTCAACTCAGGTCATGATCTCAGGGCTGTGACATTGAGCCCCGCTCTGTGCTGGTGTGGCACCTGCTTAAGATTCTCTCTCTCCCTCTGCAGCCCCACCCCAGTTGTGCACATGGACTCTCTCTCTCTCTCTTAAAAAAATAAAACCTGCATGCAAATGTTATAGTAGCTTTATTCATAACTGTCAAAACTTGGAAGCTACCCAGATGTTCTTCAGAAGGTGAATGGATAAACAGGAGTACATCCAGACAATGGAATATTATTCAGGGCTAAGAAAGAAATGAGCTACCCAGACATGAAAAGACACAAGAAAGCCTCAAATACAAATCACTAAGTGAAAGAAGCGCATGTGAAAAGGCTACGTTCTGTATGACTCCAATTATCTAACACTCTGGAAAAGGCAAAACTATGGGGACAGTAAAAAGACGAGACATTGTCAGGGGTTCAGGGGGACAGATAAATCATGTGGAGTGCCGAAGACATTGAGGGCTGTGAAACGAATTCCGAAAAATAAAGTGGCCCCATCTGTGAACTTCCCGGGACTCCCCTCTCCCCAGGGGCCCACTGACTTGAGAGCTAAGTAGTGCAAACAGAGCACACTAGATTAAAGAGGCAAGAGCCTACACTGTCCTTGTCACTACCCTTTTTAAGGGACCTAACATGAGCACCCCTTGTCCCAGCTCCTTGCTGGCATCCACATGTATTCTCGGCTCTGAGGCACTAAGCTTGTCTTTGCGATGGAGTTAGGCATAATGAGATCATCCATCCAGAAGAGAGGAGCTCCTAAAGCCAACAAAGGCTGGATTAGCACCTGTCTCCCTCTCCCCTGCTCCCCAGAACGGATCCTCCCTTCTGTGTGTCCCCACTGAGACATGCTACCAACCACACCTTTGCAAGCTTACTTCTTTATCTGTGTCCCTTTCCTGGACCAAGAGTCTGTTAAGGACAGGACCCCATTCGTCCATTGTCAGTTAGGGAGCCCCTACCTGTGAGGTCTGGCAGGCACAATGCTCCACATGGAAGGCGGGGATGGGTAAGACACAGCCATAGCTGCTGGTGAGGGTTCAGTGCAGGAACCTCATGTCCTGCTCATTTCTACTTCCTTGGCACTGAGTGCCGGGCCTCGCAAATGAAAGACGTGTTTGTTGAAGGAACGGATGAAAATCCCTGCATGACCCCACAACAGGCTACAAAAAGGGCTGCCCCTGAAATCTGTTCCAAGCTCTCTGGCCATCTAGGCCTGGAACCTGGGGAGGGGCAGCAATGAAGGCAGTGTCCAAGTCACCTAAGGACAGAAGGTGTCCCTTACTGTCACAGATCAATAGCCAGGTGAGCCAGCTCAGTGTCCTGACAACCCAGCGCTGCCCTTGTGAGAGCACCCCAGTCCAAGGAACCATCCTCCCAGGAGAGGAAAGGTATTGACAGGGTTCTTTCTTGTCCTTTGATTTTTTTTCCCTCCTTTTAAAAAAATGAGACCATACCCACTATGCACTATTTTGCAACTCTGGGGCAGGTCCCCCCCACTTAAAAACATATAATGTATATATACACATATTTTTTAAAAGATTTATTTATTTATTTAAGACAGAGATTTAGAGAGAGGGTGAGCAGGGTGAGGGGCAGTGGGAGAGGGAGACAAGCAGACTCCTTGGTGAGGAGCCAGAAGTGGGGCTCAGTCCCAGGACCCTGAAATTACAACCTGAGCTGAAATCAAGAGTTGGTGGCTTAACCAATTGAGCCACCCAGGTGCCCTAAAATATATAATGAACATTCTTCCGTGTTACTAAATTTATAAGTCAAGTACCAATTTTAATGGTCGCACAGTATTCTGCTACAGGAATGCATCAGCCTTTATTTAATTTTTTTTCCGTAGTTGGGAATATTTAGGCAATTTCCAGATTGTCATTGTGAGGAATATCCTAAATCTTTCAACCCTTAGAAGAAATTCCTAGGATGGGAATTGCTGAGTCAGAGAGTGTGTACATGTCAGCTTTGGACATTTATTGCTGAACCACCTACAGATTTCTCGCTGGGCAAGGATAAGCAGGCAGGCTGGGAGTGGGCCTGGGCAGTTTTATCCAGCTGCTCCTTGGCCTCATCTGGATCCCCAGGGAAGAGACACATTTCAGAATTCAGAATTTTCCAGAGAAATACTGCAGTATGCATTGCAGGTGCTGTGTTACACCTCCAGAAGGTTCTGAGGTGGACCCACAATCCAACTCCTAATTCCCATCTCCTCAGTAAAACATATGAACATTGATAGTGACAGAAGGAAAGCAAAACCACAACCAACCTCCTGGCAGCTCAGGGCAGGTTTTGCCACTATCTATGTTTGGAGCTAGAAGTATGTTAAAAACAAAACCCCCAAACAAAAAAAACCCCACCAGACTTTCAGTGTTCAGAATTTTTGCAGTTCAGATTTGTGGAGAAGGCAATGTGGTAGTCAGCCCGCTGCTCTGCGAGTGAAACGGGCTCAGCCAGGCTCAAGGAGGTCACGCAGGGTAAGGGTCAAGTCCTCATCTGGGGAAGGAAGCCCATCTGTGTTTGGATGTTGGCTTTCCCTACCATAAGCTGGGTGACCTCGGGCCAATAGCTTGCCCCTTCTGGGCCTTATCTCTGCAGAGCTGTGGCGAAGACTACAGAACACTCAGGAGGTACCTAACCAGTGCTGAACAGGTGAGAGCCGTCGTGAATTTGCCGTGGAAAGTGGCAGAGCTGGGCAGTGAAAGGCTGGCCTTTTCTCGCAATGCCAGGTGGGCCCAGGTACACACTACGGCCCTGCCAGTCTGTCCGCTCTAACTCACCTATGTGGAAGGCTCAGAGATTTGGGTAGCACGAAGGGCCCATTGGTAGCCTCCGTGGATGTCCTCTCAGTGGCCCCAGATGGCTCCGGCCCGCCCGGGTGGCGCTGGGGTGCTCTGGGTGCGGCAGAGCCCTGGCCAGCCTCCCTTGGACCTCCACAGAGTGTGGTTGTTGCAGATGAAGGCCTGGATAGTTCGAGGCTGCAGTTCCAGGAGCGAGTCAAGCAAATACCTGGGCAGGACACCAGCAGGTCTCACAAAGAGTCTCACAAACTGTCTCCTTAAGGCCACGGGCCATCCAGCGGGAAGAGGTGTGAGAATGGGCAACCGCTGGCTTTCTGCAAGTGCAGGGCCCCCCGACAGGCTGCAGGTGGGTGCCGCGGTGGGAGGGGGCAGGAGGCAGCTGGAGTGGCTGGGGAACCAGGGGTCTGGGCTCGGCTGCGGGGACAGAGCAGACAGGAGGGAAGGGGCCAGTGCATGGCTTCCTTCCACGTGTTGCAACCACACAGACCCGGAGGACAGAAAAACTGCACGCTTGGCTTGTTTACTAAAACTGGGGCGAGGGGTGGGGAGAAGAGAAGGAACAGACTAGGTAATAAAGCCTGAAAAGCACTCTGTCAAATCCCCTGTTGACGACGTTTTCCCAGTACAGATTATAGCACCTTGGTTGCTGGAGGCTCTTTGCACTGTGTTCTGAGACAAGCCTGCATTTGCCAAAAATAATTTTGCCAGGTCTGCACCAGGGAGTGGGGAGCTGGAAATTTTCAAAAGCCCCCAGTCCAATGAGGCCTTTCATAGAGCACCACATAGACCCTGGAAAATAGCAGACTGGCTCATCTGTTTAGAAATTGCTGCAGGGGTTTCTTTAAGAGACTTTAAAAATATTCTAAACGCCGTTGTGGCACATCGAGTGTTGCTTGCTTGCTCTTAGCTCACTAATTTGATACAAGAATCACTTTCTTTCTAAACCCACCTCCCCATCTTTATCTAGAGTTGCATGGTTATATTGTTTTCATCACCATATTTTAAAATTTCATCTAGGGATCCCTGGGTGGCGCCTGCCTTTGGCCCAGGGCGCGATCCTGGAGACCTAGGATCGAATCCCACATCGGGCTCCCGGTGCATGGAGCCTGCTTCTCCCTCTGCCTGTGTCTCTGCCTCTCTCTCTCTGTGTGACTATCATAAATAAATAAATAAATAATTTAAAAAAAAGAAAATTAAAATTTCATCTGTAAACACTTTTCCATGGTTTTATGCTCTTCGTGGTAATTCTCATAACTGCATCCATTTCATTGCATTCAATACCACAGATTTCTCAACCAGAATGTAAAAAAATAGTTTTCCAATATTATAAATAATGCTACAACGAACATCTCTATGCCTATGGGATTTTTGCATACTGACTACTTAATTTTCAGTTATCTGCTCAACACATGTTTATTGTAACCTATTATGTGAGGTCCTAGAGATAATAGAAAAAAAAAACAACAACAACAACAGACACAGTCTCTGACACAAAGGCTAAGTAATCTGTATTTTTAATGATCTGCAGGTCTTTCTTGAATACAATAACCCTCTGATTCAGATATTGTAGCATTCACTGCCAAGAAAGTAGATTGGGGCCTGGGACACACATTATTGGGGCTAATCACCACCACCCCTCTCTCCCCCACACCGCACCCCAGCGGAGCATGTGTAGGTCACAGGGAAGGACTTGCCACAGGAGCTGGGCTGAAGACAGAGGCTCTGGCAATGCCGGAGGGGGCTGAGGCCCCACCGCAATGGGACCAGGCCCACCCCATGACAGAGTGCCCTAGGCCTCTGTAGGCCTCTCCTTGTCCCCTCCCTACAGCTCATGCACCCAGGGACGGGCCCTGCAAAAAAGTGCTGGGATTCGGGGAGCAGGGAGGGTAGAAAGTAGGCTTCCTACGGGCCGGGCTGGCTCCCAAGGGGAGACGATGCTGTAAGCATGCACAGCTCCTTCTGCCATGCTCCGGAAGCAGGTATCCCTCTCCTCTGGATGAAGCCGGGATGCTGCTTCTCCAGGGGTTCCCCCTCTGTCCCCACCCGCCACCCTGCATGGAAATGGAGGGATGGGCAGCAAAGGCAGTGATGGTGGATGACGGTACAGACAGTTGGGAGCCCTCAGCCCCAGGTTGCTTTTGATTTATTGTTGCTAAATTAATGTACTGAAGCCTTACTGTGTGTCAGGCAGGGGGCCAACCTTTTGATGTCACTGTCCTGTGGAATCATCTGGAAAGCCCTGACCGGGAGCACTTACCATCTATCTTCACATCTTCTCCAGGATCACACTAGGAAGTGGCAGCAACTGGCTGCAACCAAAATGGGTCTGATGGCAAAGCTGGGGTTCCCAGCCTCTGAACTATGCTGGCTACACTGGTCACCCCCGTCCTTCTTGCAGATGCATGGATTGCTTTCAAAATCACTGCTCACGATACCAAAGGGGAAAGAAAGAAAGAAAATGTGTCTTTTGGCACATGCAAGAATTCTTGGGTCTAGCCAAGAAAACCCCGAGTCTCCTGACGGCCAGATCTGCCACCTGCCCATGGTTCACACGTGATCACCACTCACAGTGGCAAGTGCTCAGTCCTCCTGACGAGCATGTGAGGGGGAATGATATTATCACCTTTTTTGCTAGCTGAGGAATCAAGGCCCAGAGAGGTTAAACAACATAGCAAGTGGTTCAGCTAGGATTTGAATCCAGCCCGTATGACTTCAGAAGCTGTAATTGTCACTACCTCCTCTAATTCCTTTTGGACCAAAGATGAACAAAGCAGCTAGGACAGGACACTGTGGTGATTGGTCATGGGGATTTTCCCTCGGTCCTTTTGGCATATACACTTCTAGATTTTTCCACCAGTCTCGGGGAAATGTCCATTACTCCGTATAATGTGGGCGTGGAGCAGCAGGGAGGGGCAGTCTCCAGTTATGGAAGTCTCCAGTTATTTCTGAGCCAGTTGACTCTTCAGGGGCTTATTCTTGTACCAAAGTACTTAACCCTTTTTAGCCTTTTTATTGACTGTCCTTGGTTCTAAAATGTCTCATGCATAGAACATTCCATTTCCATAATGTGGCCTTTCTTTCTCGTGAAGACTTCTCTTCCCTGCAAATATTGAGAGGGTTTTTTTTTCTCTGTTGATGAGTTAACACACGCCACAGCCCAGCCGGCTTTCACTGCCCCCTGTGCACCTTGAAATGTACCCAGAAGGTTTTTCACCAATTTTATTTGCAGGGAGCACTAAGAGGCCCTCATTGCACTGAGAACAAAGAGTAAACAAAACAAGGAGGGATCACAAGAGGTGAAGCTTTAAAGCAAATCCTTAGGATGCTTAATGATGACCTAACTCACAGCCAAACCTTCTCTAACAAATAAACAGGGGAATGCAGACTGCTCCGGGGTGGTTAGCCTGGCTTTCCCTTTCAGCAGCTCTGATATTCTGAATCATGACTCTAGCTTGTTGTGTAGCACATTACAGAGCTCTTTCATGCCCACAGTCTTCTCTGATCCCTCTAAAACTGTAGGGGAGTGATGGAGCCCGGAGGAGGAAGACAGACATGAAACAAAGATCAGCTTCTCCCCTGCCTCTCTCCACTGCCTGGTGTTATCTCTGCCTTGTGTGGCTAATCCACCCAATAGATTGGAAAAGCTCAAAACAAAACAAAACAAACCTCACTTGCCCAGTCTCCCTTGTAGCCCAAGGTTGTCATGGGGCATAGCTCTGGCCAGGGAGGTAAAAGCAAAAGTCTGCTGGGGATTGCTAGGATAGCTGCATAAAAGGTAAAGAGGCAGTTCCACCTCTTTTACCCTCTCTTCTTAGTGCCCTGAATATGGACTTGATGCTTGGAGCTGCAGCAGCCGTCTTGTGACCATGAGGGAAAGGACAAGAGAATTGCCAAGAAGCCAAAGCAGAACCCTGACATCACTGAGTTGCTGCTCCAATAGCTGAAAGCACCTGCCTTGGGACTTCTCCTTATGGGAGAAAAAGAAACGTCTGTTTAGGCCCCTGTTAAAGAGTATTTGTTCCTTGCAGGCAAAAACATTTCTAAACAATGGAGTGCTACTTGGGTGCTATTATCTCCATTATTCAGGTATCGAATGAGGTCAGAGACACTGTCTTGTTCAAGGTCCCATTGCCAATCAACAGAACATGCACTGAAGCATGAGCCTTGTCCTGGCCTCTCCCTGCCCTTTCACCGCTGCCTCCATAGTACGGTAGTGGCAGAAATTCTACCTAGCAAAAAAACCCCACTGCCCTGAATAACTAGCACTTCCTTCAAGCCGTGAATATGTTTTCCTGAGTCAATGGTCCAAGTGTTTGTGTGCAGCAAGAGGGCTCCCTCAGTTACTTTCCAGACACTAACCAGTTGGGACTTTGGCCACATAAAGGGAAGAGTGAACTATCTTAGCTGTTGGAAGCTTTAGGATGGAAGCTTTAGGTGTTCAGTTGGATTGAAGTAATACTCGGTAAGCTTTCCCTCCCATCCTGAGGCACAGCTGAGTGCAGTCCTGCATCGTCACTGGACGAAGTCAGGGGACATGGACACCAGCTGAGTGTCCAGAGGGGATCTGGTGACCCTTGGCCTCCATCCACCTGTGTAAATGCTCATGGAGTCTCACAAGCCAACCATGCACGTTTTCTTAACAAACACCTGCTTCTGGCCTGTGCAGGGTGATTTTCTGGATGCCTACCCCCAGTCTCCCATGTCCCTACCCTCCAGACTCTAGCAGTTCTCTGTGTTCAAATGCTTTTAAGTCATCTGGACTGTATTGTGTGTCATTTAACTGCAGTTGTAATTAAACAATTATTTATGCGATGATCTGCTGAAGGTCTGTTTCCCACATTAGACTGGAAGCTCCACATGGGCAGACACCCTGCTAGCCCTATTCACAGACATACCCCTCAAGTCTAGCACAGGACTTGGGCAAAGTAAATCCTTAATGATGTGCTTTGAATGAATAAATGAGCAGATAACTGGGTGGTTTCAGGAGCTCTTTCTACCTCTTGCTAATTTGGAATCCCCCGTCTCTCCATCTAGCACAGGAGGTTTACCTGTTCTCTCAGCAACTGCCGTTTTTCCCTCCTCTTCTGATCTGGCTCTGGTTCTAGGCCTTGAAAGAAGAGAGGTGAATGATAATAATATTAATAATAATAATAATAGCAGTTAACATTTATGAAACAGTTAGTATGGGCGCCGAACACGGTGCTAAGTGCTCTCTAACCATTACCTCATCTGATCTACATGCCAAGACTCTAAGGTAAATGCTACAACATTTCCATTTTGGGGGGAAGGAAAGCGGGGCTTCTTTGAGAGGGAGAGGGAGGGAGAGGAAGAGGGAGAATGACCAGGGGGTGGGGCAGGCTTTGCACTGAGCAGGGAGCCCAATGCGGGACTTGATCCCAGGACCCTGGGATCACGACCTGAGCTGAAGGCAGATGCTTACCTGACCGAGCCCCCCAGGTGCCCTGATAAATCTTTTCAGATACAGGAAGAGCCTGTTGAATACCAGGGTTTCCCTTTTCTTTCTTTCTTTTTTTTAAAGATGTTATTTATTTATTCATGAGAGACACCGAGAGAGAGACAGAGACACAGACAGAGGGAGAAACAGGCTCTCTGCGAGGAGCCCAATGTGGGACTTGATCCCAGGACCCTGGGATCATGCCTTGAGCCGAAGGCAGACGCTCAGCCACTGAGCCACCAAGGCATCCCCAGGGTTGCCCTTTTCAATGCCCTTCTGGGTTGAAGCCCGGTGGGCTGTGGGGAGAAGCTCTCTGGCTTCGGTTCCCAGTCCTCAGAACACAAGGCCATGGACAAGCTGGAAGACCACCAACCGAAGGCCGATGAGCTGCTGTTGCAAAACTCCCCATGGCCTCCCTTCCTCTGGGGGCTTCTCTTGCATATCTTGCTTCTCACGCGTCCTTCCTGGTCCCCACGCCAGCTCCAGACAAGACTTCAGGCCTTCCAGGAGCCCTGCCCACCAGAATTTACCTCAAAATTTCTCCACAGACTGTGATGTAGGGGAGACTGTGGGATGTAGGTTGCCCCAGTGGTGGCCAACTGCCCTGATCAGGATCCCACATTTCAGGGGGTGGTTGGGGCCTTCCGTTGAAAGGCTATACTCTGGAGGGGCCACCACCCACTTGGGCTCCTCTTCATCCCTGGTCCATAGTGGAGAATTTGCTACTTATCAATAATAGATATTAGAAATAGATTTTGGTGGTGAATATTCATGGCTAGGGAACATCATGGAAGCTAGAAATGAGCTCTCCTTGGTAAAATCTGTGGTTTTCAGATACGTGCGGTGGCTGACATACGCTAGAGGCATCTCATCCATGTGTGAACAGGAAATGGAGCCCAGGGCGCCCTCCCCCAGGCCTCCGCTGTATGCTCCATTCCTAAAGGGCCTGTGTCCAGCCACCAGTTGAGAGGATTTGGTGACACTTGGCCTTAATGAGCCTTTTACCCAAGGTACAGGTAGAGCACCTACAAGGACTATGAATTGGGACTGAGTGAGCAGGCTGTAGGATTGCTTTGCAGGTCCTTGCTGATACATGTGAGTCCAAGTGGGTAGCATTCCTACCAGGGAGCAAAGTCGGGGAGTACCACCCCTAACAACCACCAGCCTCTGCTATCAACCAAACCTTGCCAAATTGCCATTTGCCTAATGAAGTTGGCTAACATTAGTTCGCAATACATATTTCTACTACTCAACCCCAGTGCTGCATGCATGGATCCTTGTAGGGTTCTGTGAGTTGGCTTTTAAAAATTTAATTTAATTTAAATTCAATTAAATAACATATAGTGTATTATAGTTTCAGAGGTAGAGTTCAGTGATTCATCAGTTGCACAGAACACCCAGTATTCATTCTACCACCTGCCCTCTTTAATGCCCATCACCCAGTTACCCCACCCCCCAACCATCCTCCAGCCACCTTCAGTTTGTTTCCTAGTTAAGAGTCTCTTATGGTTTGCCTACCTCTCCAGTTTTGCTTTCATTTTCTGTGGAGTTTTTTGTGTGGAGTCTTGGAAACAGCTCTGGAAGACATTCTAAAGCAACCCTAGAGCAAGGTATTTCAACCTTAGCACTGTTGGCAATTTGGCCTGGTTCATTTTTTGTTGCAGGAACCATGAATTGCAGGCTTTTGCAACATCATGGCCTCTTCCACAAAATGCCAATAGCACTCCCATCCTACCTTCTCCTTGGCCCCCTGTGTCCAGTTGTGACAACCAAAAATGCCTCCAGACACAAATGTCTGCTGGGAGTAAAATTGCCCCTAGTTAAGAACTACTTCCCCTGAACTATTGGGTTAGATTCCAATACAGTCAACACGTCCATTAACTGAAGGAAGGGCTCTCCAACCTCCCAAAGAACAGAGTCTCTACAGAAACACACTGGCCAAAACACAGCCCTCCATCTCCACTTTCTAGTGGAGACACAACCTTAAAAGTTACAGAAAAACTAGGTCTGAGGCACACTCTCATCTCTGAATCATCTTAATGTTTGGAAAAGAACGCAATCTGAATGACAGAGGTGCCTTGGAGTGCAAGCCACCAGTGCCATAGCCATTCCCAGTAGTCGATGATGTCAGAAATTCCCATTCCCCACAATCAGAGCAAATTTTCCCACACTCAGCTTGCTTTGCTTTGCATGAGCGTGACATTTGATCACTGCATAAATGCTGGAGCCACGAGCATCCCACAAGAGTTTGCTGAGAGACGCCAAGAGCCTTCGGTCTGACGCTGCTACCAGGCATGAGCTGCGCGTCTTTGAAGTCACTCCTTCCCAACCTTCACAAACGTGCTCCTGCAAAATGGGTGGATTTTAGAAGCTGAAGAATTCTTTGTAAACCTGAAAAAGACCAGGCACCATCTCCCTGGAAAATATATATGAGCATAAAAGTTCCTCGCATAAAACGTCAGGGGTTTCACAGGTGTGTGTGTGAGGATGCAAGACCCCGGTTAGGAATATTCGGTGGGAGGCCTCTAAGCCTGCTTTCAGTTCTGACTTCCTGGAGCCTGTTCTCTTCCTGGAACAATGTTGACCACCAGTTAGGGCGGCTGGGAAGCTGAGGGCGGGGGGGAGCTTGACCAGGGGTGGAAGGGAACAGCATGAGTAACAGAGTATGAGTAACAGAGTGGGGAGAGGCTTCTTACTGTTTTTCTCTGATTACATCAAAGAAAGTCTCAGCTGGATGCTGTAGTCTCCTTACCCCCTCCGCTGCCATCTAATCCTCTTTATGGTAGAGGCCTGAGGCTGAGCCCCTTCAGGAGGCAATGCTATGAAATAATTAGTGGTAGAAGATCAATAATCCAACAAAACTCTACAGCAATGTGGGAATATAATCTGACCCCCTTGATATTTATAATCCTGGGGAAAATAAGGCATGAGTAAGTAGCAGAAAGCAGAAACCCACCCTGAATTCTAATTACAACAAAAAGTCGTTCTATCCAGAAAATGTTGGAACTGTAAGATCATTATGCTGCACCCCTTATACACTGCTGTATGTCAATTATATTTCAATAAAATTGGGAGGAGGAAAAAAAAAGCCTCTACATCAGGAGGTAGTTCCCTTGCAGTGTCTCACCAAAAATTACGAGGCAGAAATTTCATTTACACCTAAAAGTCATTCTCAAATCTTGACTCTAGTTCCAACAAGAAATTTTCCAAGTGTTTCAACATCTCCAAGTGAGGACAAATAGCAGGTGTTAACACCCCCAGTATCTCCAGGAGTACCTTAACTGCCCAGGGGTCCCAGCAGCACAGTAAGGTGGGCACTTGGCTGACTCAGTCAGTGGAGCATGCAACTCTAAATCTTGGGATCATGAGTTTGAGCCCCATGTTGGGCATGGAACCTACTTATAAAAATAGACTATTTTTTAGAGTAGCTTTAGATTTATCGATAAAAGCAGAAAGTACAGACTTCCCATCTACTCCATCCCTCAGATTCTTCTATTATTAATATCCTGCATTGGTGTGGCACATTTGTTATAATTAAGGAGCCACACTTTGCATTAGGATTCTCGCTTTGTTATCCACAGTTCTATGGGTTTTACAAAGACATGATATCATGTATCCACCATGATATGGTCATACAGAATCATATCACCATGCTGAAGATCCTCTGTGCTCTACCTACTGACCCCTCTGTTCTTCCCTCCCTCAACGCCTGGCAACCACTGATCTTTATCCTACTGCCTCCATAGTTTGCCTTTTCCAGAATGTCTGATAGTTGGAATCATACAGTATGTAGTATTTTCACACTGGCTTCTTTCACTTGGCAATATGCATCTAAGGTTCCTCAGTGTGTGTGTATGTGTGTGTGTGTGTGTGTGTTTAAGATTTTGTTTATTAAAAAAAAAAAGATTTTGTTTATTCATTTGAGAGAGAGAGCACAATTGAGGGTGGGGAGGAGAGGGAGAAACAGACACCCCCTGAGCAAGGAACCCTGATGTGGGGCTCAAACCCAGGACTCTGGGATCATGACCTGAGCCAAAGGCAGACCCTTAGCCTCCCAAGCCACCCAGACGCCCCCCTCTGTGTGTTTTTGTAACGTGATTGTTCATTTCTTCCTATAGCTGAATAATACTCCATTGTGTAGATGTACCCTAGTTTATCTATTGAAAGACATTTGTTTGATTCCAATTTTTGCCAGTCATGAATAGAGCTGATACAAAAAAAAAAAAAAAACGGAGGCAATGCTATGTAGTCAGAATGTAATGCCAACTTTTTTTTTTCACTGCATTTTTTTTCAAACCATTTATTTTTGTTTAATTCCAAAGGCAGAAAGTATAAACGGGATCAGCCAGGAATCTTCACTCAAAGTGGTTTCCCGCCCCGGCCATCAGCTTTTCCTTCTCTCCTAGGTGATCCCCGAGTGCTTCTTATGTGGCCTTCCAGAAATATCTCATGCACTGCGAGTATATGCAATATGCATTTTTTGCATTTGTTTTAAAATTAGTATTTATTTATGGCAAGTAAAGCTGGTCTCTGTTTATGATTTTGATGTATGGTTTTGTTTTCGAATAAATGTGTTCAGGGGCGCCTGGCTGGCTCTGTCGGTAGAACACATGACTCTTGGTCTCGGGTCGTGAGTTCAAGCCCCACCATGGGTGTGGAGATTACATACATACACACATAGATGCATGCGTTCACACTTAAAGGAAGGAAGGGGTCACTTGAGTAAAGCACAGTGTCAGGTGTATGCACAGAGACGACACAGCCCCCAGCCCTGCTCTGTGCGGGGCCAGGGCCAGGCTTCACTGCCTCTCTTGGTTGCCCGCCTGTGGTGACCAGTGGCAGAGGCTGGAGGCATTTGGTTCAGACTCAAGTGTCGTGTTGGAGCAGCCCCCTCCCTGGCACCCTGTCCCCCGGAAAGGAAGGGGAGCCCAGGTGGAGGGCACAGGCCCTGTCAAAGGGATCTGGAGGTGGGATCCTGGCCTCTGGTCTCCTAGGCTCATCAGAAGCTTTCGAGCCCCTCAGTTTCTATTGTTGCCCCCACGTGGAGGAGCTTCCGTTACATCATGCCTGACGTGTATCTGCTTTCAGAAAGAACATATCGTCTGGAGACTGTCCTTCCACTGTGTGGGGGGCCTCGGTGCAGGGGCATGCACACGTGACTGCGGGAGGGCTTGTGGGGCCCCACATGGGTCTCAGCAAAGGAGCAGAGAAGCTGCAGAAATGGACCAACGACTCCGAGCTCCTATCTGTGCCACATTGGCCCAGCTGGAAGCACTTAATAGTCATGAATAGAATATTCATGCATTTTATTTGTGCACTAATGAATTTCATTATAAATACAATGAACGCCCTCATTCTTCTCAGACACAACACCTCATAAATCTAAGGAACAAAATTGAGAGAGAACCACTTACTGTCATTTATCCATAACTAAATTCCAATTTTGGAAGATACACGCAGACTCTCAGGATGGACCCTTGTGACTCAGACCCTGGACCACTCTCGTGCACGTGGATTCGTTTTAGGAGCCGTGTTAGATTCAAAAGAGGTGGGATGTGTTTACCATCGCACAGAACAATTCTAGGATTAATTTCACAGGGTCAAATGAAAACATGCTCAGAAATGCCTGCCACTGTCAGAGTCACTGTGATGCCACATGATAGTCACACAGTGACAGACCCGGTTTTCCTTTGATCACTAGATTCTTGCTCATTCATCAGTTGCAGGGATCATGAGAACTGTAGACCTGGCTGAGCCCTGGGAACCCATCCAAGTATCTTACAGACAATTGTTCACTAGTCACAAAAACCTCCGTGTCCCGGGGGCTGCCTTCAAATAAACACGTGGACCTCTCAGCAAGCCATGAGAAGGTTAAGCCCATTCCACGGAAAAATGTGTGGGTCTTCGTACTTGGCATGCATCTATGCAACTGGGTTTTTTCTTTTCGTTTTAAAGATTTTATTTATTTATTCATGAGAGACACACAGAGAGAGGCAGAGACACAGGCAGAGGGAGAAGCAGGCTCCCTGCAGGGAGCCCGATGCCGGACTCGATCTCAGGATCCTGGGATCACGCCCTGAGCCAAAGGCAGATGCTCAACCACTGAGCCACCTGGGTGCCCCAAGCCTCCCTCAATTCCAACATCTTGACCAGAATGCTACAATCCATGAACCTACATTTGACATGTCATGATCACTCAAAGTCCAAAGTTTACATCAGGGTTCATTCTTGGTATCGTACGTTCTATGGGTTTGGAACGAACGTATAATGACATGTATCCATCATTATATCACCATACAGAATAGTTTCAGTGCCCTAAAAATCTTGCTTTTATATACTGACTTTTTTTCCCCTGATGAGCTATACACCATAAGCGTTTTCTTGGATCATTAAATATTCTCCGGAAAAAAAAATTATTTACGTGGCTGGATTAGCTGGAGAGCAGGCTAAGCTGCTACATCAGAGAGACCACTTCTCCCGGGTGCCGAATCTTCAAAGAGGGATCCACATACAGGTTTCTTTCCCTCTCATCCAGCACATAGAGGTGGGCAGGGTGCTATGGGGCTGCTCACTCAGGAACCTGCTTCCTTCCATCTTTTCCTCCCTTTGTATTTCATTTGCTGAAGAGAGAAGACTGCCCACAATCTGTGCTTGTGCCAACACCTAGAGATTATTCTAAAAAAACAGGACAATAATGCCCAGCTCTCGGGGTCATCTGTGAGCTAACCGAGACGAAGGCATGACCGAGCCTCTGATGGCACCCTGCAGAGTGGGTGCATTCACAAGCGCTTCCTTCTTATTGCAGAGGCTCAAGGGAGAGCAGAGTCGGTGATGGTAACCGCAAGCAAAGTGTTTATGAAGTGCAGCTCTGATATCTGTGTGTGGCTGTGGGAGGGCCCCACGCCAGCCTCCCAGAGCTGCGTGACCACACCTAGCAGGGAGGGCCCTGGCAGGCCTGGCCCTCAACACCTGCTGTTGGCTTTCTCTTCCCTTCCTTTGTTTAATGGTCCTGGGTATGGACCCAGGCTGAGTGCTACCAGATTCGAAAAAATAAATTTATAATAAGGCAGTCATCAAACTCCATGAGCCACACAGGAGGCAAGGCAATTACATCCCTAATCATTTTCCTATCTCTGCACTTTACCATGAGAAATTCATTTCAACAACTATTAGGCTTGAATTCGCTACAGTAGGAATGCCACGGGAAGGGATGGCGGATGCACCCACAAAATTCCCTTCCCATGGGTTGTTTCTTGGTGAGACATCACACTAGAGTGATGCTACAGTGGACAAGGTTAGGCACGTTCCCTTATGGACCTGAGAACTGTCTGAGGCTGGTGCCCTGGAGCAGAATGGCCAGGTCATGAGGTACATGGTGCTGGTCTGTCTCAACTCTTACCAGCACAGCCTGAGAGTCCCCTCGTTAGGCATCAATCAGCTTCTGATGTTGCCAGATCTCATGAGGATAAGGTGACCTCTCGTCATTTCGATTCACTTCTTAGTTACTCGTGAGCTTGCATCTCTCTGGTCTTGTCAGATTCTTCATAGAATTCCCAGCTCAGCGTCCTCCGCTTGTTTTCCTTCAGGCCCCTGAAGGTTGAGCAGAACTCCTTGGTGGCATCTGGTCTAGGCCCCTTGTCAGCTTTAGATGCTGAAAGTTGTCTTTTCCCAGTGTTGCTGGGACTCTATTACCTCTTTTTCATGGTGGCCCTTTGGATCAGAACCTGTGATGCTGTTGGTCTATGGTTCACGTGTTGAGACCATGGTTTCAAAGTCCTTCCCACCTCCAGATCACAAAGATAGGTTTCCTATGTTACCATATACATTTTCTGTTTGTAGCACACATAGGCATTTCAGTGTTAATCTGTTTCAAGGCTAATTTTGTTATAGGGTTTTAGACAAGGATCCAGTTTTACAGTTATACATACAGTGATAGAGTTTTCCCAGCATCATCTGTCAAATTGTCCTTTCCTCTTGATTTGCAAGTCCTATACTTTTTTAGCTCTGTGGACTTACTCATTCAAGTATAGTTTGTGTCCCAGTAAAAGTAACCGATTATAAGCAGGAGGCAGAAGCAGCAGCCTGCTGTTCACACAGATGGACACCAGGGGACACACCTTCTCTTTGTGCTTTCAAGCCCTGGGAGCTTGGACAAATGTTTGAGGTCCGACCTTGAACCTCACCTTTTTCACTAGGACAACGGGTACAATAGTCTCAAGGATTCTTACAAAGATTAATCGAACCGCTGCCTGTGAAATGCCCTGGGTGTGCAGTTCTTTTGTTTTCTTTGTCCAAAGTTTCCATCAATTCCTGCCTCTTTTTCTCATTTCATCTCCAGGCTGTTTTGAGGCCTTCGTTTTCCTATGCATTTGTTTGCAAGTCGCCCCCACATCATCCCAGACATAAGCAATGCATCCCCTTCCATGTTGAATATAATGTTTGCAAATATATAGGAACTGGATCTGATTGCATTTGATTGGCTGAGATAATATTATGTGCACGTTTAAAGATGTCTCCATTGCAATTTTTGTGTCAACATTTTTCCTTCATATTTTGAAGCATTTTTTTTAAAGATCTGAAATGTTTTATAAACACTACCACTTAGTGGATAAAACAGCCCAGACTTCTCTACCTCTGCAAAACTAACCTTGTGGCTACCATTTGCCTTCCTGTGTAGATACCTACTTGGAACCCAGCATGGCCGTTCCCTCATGAACCCAAGCCCCACCATCCCATCTTCCACCTGACCAAACCCAGTCAGTGCTGTACCTGGGTCTCCACCGAGGACATGCAGTATTCTTTTCTAGAGCCAATAGCCAAGGACACACGCCCTGGACCAGGCTAGCTGGGTTCAAATTCTTGTTCTGCCACTTACCAGCTGTGACTTTGCAGAAGTTCGTTGACCTCCCTATGCCCATTTCCTAATTTGTAAAACAGGGCAGGAATGACAGCTACCTCATGTGCAAAGTGCCTGGGCAAGTGAATGCCAAATTCCCTTGTGCTATCAGTACAGTTCCGTTCAGAGATGCAGTCTTCTCCACTGGAGGCACTCAAGTATTTCCAAATTTGACTCACAAGAATCACCTGTAGGACTTGATAAAAATCTAGATTTTCCAGGTTGATCCCCTGAGGGATCTAATTCTGTTGGTCTAGGGTGGGGCCCTGGGTTTTGTATTCAACCTCAGTTCTGTAATGTGAATCATATAGTGTTAGGCAAATTATGGAATCTCTCTGTGCCTCAGTTTCTTCTATGTAAAATGGGGATAAGGGCTATCTAGGCTGTGGTAAGAATTAAAACAGTGTCTATAACACCCTGCACAATGCCTGGGGCATAGATTCCTTTTCCATCTGTCATCTTAGCCTCTGGCATAAAAACAACAGTTCCTTGGACCAGATCATTATTCAATTTTTTGGAAAATTGTTTTTATCGGTTAAATTTTTTAAAATAAAAACAGCTATAGGGGCACCTGGCTGGCTCAGTCAGTAGATCACAAGACTCTTGATCTTGGGGTTGTGAGTTCAAGCCCCATGTTGAACAAAACACTTACTTAAAAATTTTTTTAAAAGGCTCTAAATTTTCCTAGGACCTTAACTATACCCCATCAGTATTCTTTTCTGTTATTTTCAATTATTATAGTTTCAGTGACTTCTTTGATCCAGTTTTTAAAGACTGTTTCTCAGTTTCCAGGTGGGTAAGTTTTCTGGGTTATATTTTTGCTTCTGATACACTGTAATCAGAGATTATGGTTGTGATCGCACATCTCTGTGAAATGTACAAAGGTTTTTTTTTTTTTTTTAGGTTTTATTTATTTATTCATAGACACAGAGAGAGAGAGGCAGAGACACAGGCAGAGGGAGAAACAGGCTCCATGCAGGGAGCCCGATGTGGGACTCGATCCCGGGTCTCCAGGATCACACCCCAGGCTGCAGGCGGCGCCAAACCGCTGCACCACTGGGGCTGCCCTGTACAAAGGTTTCTTTTGTGGTTTCCAGAAATGCTTCATAGACATAAAAGAAAAACGTGTATTTTCTATTTGTAGGGGCAGAGTAATACAAGCTCATTGATTATGTCATCCAGATATTCTGTATCCTTATTATTTTGGCTTTTTTCAGTGTTTTCTAGAGTCATTAAAATACTCACTTTTGTGATTTTTCCCCCCATACTATACTGCTATTTAATATATTTTACTTTAAAAGGAAACCAATATTAGGGGCTCCTGGGTGGCCCAGTCTGTTAAACGTCTGCCTTCAGCTCAGGTCATGACCCTGGAGTCCCCAGGGTCAAGCCCTGCGTTGGGTTCCCTGCTCAGTGAGGAATCTGCTTCTCTCTGCCCCTCACCCTGCTCATGCTGTCTCGCTCATTCTCTGTCTCTCAAACAAATAAATAAACACAATCTTTAAAGCAAAATAAAAGGAAACCAATATTGTCTCTTAATTTCCACATCAACACAAGTCTAGCATAGGGCACTGAAATATTTGAGAATGAACATGTTCAGGGCTGAACTGCATCCTCCCTAAAACTCATCTTAAAGCCTCAGAATATGACTATATTGGAGATAAGATGATTACAGAGGTTAGTTAAGGTTAAAGGAGGTCATGTGGATGGGCCCTCATAAAATATGACCAATGTCCCAAAAGAGGAAATTTTGGATAATCAGAAACACCAGGGAGGCGAGCATAGAGAAAGGGCGTGAAAGAGATCAGCAGGAAGGTGGCTGTCTGTGAGCCAAAGAAAGGAGCCTCAAGAAAACAAACCTGCCAGAACCTTAATCTTGGACTTCTAGCCTCCAGAACCACGAGAAAACACATTTCTATGTTTAAGCTCCCAGCCTGTTGTATTTTAATAGGCAGCCCTAGCAAACAATATGTAATGAATGAGCTGTTCCCTTCTCCCTGGCACTTAACATCAGCTACTGTTTTATACAATTGACTTATTTATTTTTGCCTGTTTCCCTCAACTATGCTGTACAGGATTAGTAATGTTTTGCTTCCTGTTGAATTCTGCCTAGAGCAGTTCCTGCTGCATAGCATTTTTGAAAAGATTTATTTGAGAGAGAGAGAGAGAGAGAGAGAGAGAGTTAGCTCATGAGCAGGGGGAGGGCAAGAGGAAGAGGGAAGAAGCAGGCTCCCCACTGATCATGGAGCCTGATGTGGGGCTTGATCCCAGGGCTCTGAAATCATGATCTGGGCTGAAGGCAGATGAGCACACACACCTTCAGAGTTTTAGTCAGAGTTTTCTAGAGAAATTAGACCTACTGGCCATATGGATAGGAAAATATTTCTTATAAGAAACTGGCTCATGCCATTATGGAAATCGAGAAGTCCCACGATCTGCCTGGGCCAGCTGGAGAGACCTGGGGAAACCGGCGGTGTAGTTCAGTCTGAGTCCAGAGCTCTGAGGGCCAGGAGTACCAAAGGGCAGGTGAGGACCGATGTCCCAGCTCAAGTACTCAGGTAGGACAGGCTGAATTCTCCCTTCCACTAAGGCCAAGGGCAGGAGAAGACTGATGTCCCAGCTCAAGCAATCAGGTAGGACAAACTGAATGCTTCCTTCCATTAAGGCCTTCAATGGCACCCACCCACCGAGGGCAAACTGCTTTACTGAGTCCACTGATTCACTGCTAATTTCCTTCAGAAACACTCTCACACCACACCCAGAAATAACGTTTCACCAAATATCTGGGCATCCCATGATCCAGTTGAGTTGATACAGAAACTAACCATCTTGTTTATTCACTCTCTGTATCCACTGCACCTTGGATGTAAGGAACATTCCATAACTGTGTCTGTCTCCTCACTCATTCAGCAAACTCACCCAGGATTTTCACTCTTGCAATGACTAGGCAGGCTCTTCCTCATTTTCCTGATATCCAAGAAGATACCCCCATCATGCCCACAAGGAAGTGACACCATGGGCTCTGATGCCCCGCTGTACTCTGCACATCCTCTGTGCGCTGGCCACCAGGCCAATGACCAACCTATTTGCTGCATATTTCCAAGTCAACACATGCTTTTGTGCCCTTGGTTCCCTTGCAATCAAGAGTGTGCTCACATGGCTGGTGTTCTTAGACATGTGGAAGAATCTACAGAGGAGATGGTGGCAGGAACAAAGCAGTACCATGCTGCTGTGGGAAAGCACAGAGCAGGAACACAACGGCTTCTGGTTCCAGCTCTATGTTGAGCTGTTTAACCTTGACCTTGATGTCGAGGAGGTAGCTTCACGTCGAGCCCTCAGCTCCTGCACCCGTAACTGGACTTGGAGGAGCTGACCTGCCTTTCCAATCTCAAGTACTAGGAAATAGTGCCTGAGAGGCACATGGCTGTAATAAGGCAGTTCATGGTGGGGTACCACTCACAGCCATCCAGGGGATCCAGAAACACCCCAACCCCGCTCTACTCAGCATCTTGTGAGACTCCCCACAGTACCCAAAGGACGGTGTATGGGATCAGTGCTGTGGAGCATTAGCAGGAAAGGCTCTGCAGTAAAATCCCGCTTTCTTGCAGTAGAATCTCAAGTTTAAAAACAAAACAAAAAAAGGCTCTTTTCTTTTTCTAAATAAAATCCTATGAAATATTAAAAGTTGAGTGCTCTCGGCAGCCCTGGTGGTGCGGCAGTTTAGCGCCGCTTGCAGCTGGGGGTGTGATCCTGGAGACCCGGGATCGAGTCCCACATCGGGCTCCCTGCATGGAGCCTGCTTCTCCCTCTGCCTGTCTCTGCCTGTCTCTCTCTCACTGAATAAATAAAAGCTTTAAAAAATAAATAAATAAAAGTTGAGTGCTCGGACTTAAAGTGGGTTTAAGGGAAGAGATATGGGCTATTCATTTTATGACCTCCTTCTCTAACCCCCATTGCTGTGTCACAATTACCCCATAATTAGGTTTATGTTCTGCTCATTCCTAGATCTCATATCAGGGATGGAATTATGGTGAGAGATGTTCAGGAAAGACCTTCCGCTGTTCGGGTACACCTCGGAAATACTGCGGGTCTGGTTCTGGGCCACTGTGATAAAGTGACTATCACAATACAGCGACAATATATGTTTGGTTTTTTTCGGTGCATGTAAGTTATGTTCACACTATACTGTAGTTTATTAAGTACACAACAGCATTATGCCAGAAAGTACATACCTAAACTTAAAAATATTTTATTGATAAAATAGCCATCATCTGAGCTTTCAATGAGTTACAATCTTTTTGCTGGTGGGGGGGGCGGTTCTTACCTTGATGTTGCTGGCTGCTGATTGGGGCAGTAGTTGTGGAAGGTTGGGGTGGCTGTGGAGATTTCTTAAAATATTGAAGTCTGCTCTATCAATTGACTCTTGCTTTCACCAACGATTTCTCTGTAGCATGAGATGCTGTCTGGTAGCAGTGTTTTTTTTTTTTTTTTTTTTTTTTAAGAGAAAGAGTGCATGTGTGGGGGTGGGAAGAAACAGAGAGCGGGGGAGAAAACCCCAAGCAGGCTCCACACTCAGCACAGAGCCTGACGAGGCTGTTCAATCTCATGACCCTGAGATCATGAGCTGAAACCAAGAGTTAGACACTTAATCAACTGAACCACCCAGGTGCCCATCTGGTAGCTTTTTACCCTCAGTAGAAATTCCAAAATTGGGAGTCAATCCTCTCAAACTCTGTCACTGTGTTATTAACTAAGCTTATGTGTTATTCTAAATCTTTGTTTTCATTATGATCTTCTTAGCATCTTCATGGGGAGTCGATTCTCTATCAAGAAACCACTGTTTCTGGGCAGCCCAGGTGGCTCGGTGGGTTAGCACTGCCTTCAGCCCAGGGTCTGATCCTGGAGACCCGGGATCAAGTCCTGCGTCGGGCTCCCTGCCTGGAGCCTGCTTCTCCCTCTGCCTGTGTCTCTGCCTCTTTCTCTCTCTGTGTCTCTCATGAATAAATAAAATCTTTAAAAAAAACAAAAACAAACCACTGTTTCTATGTTATAGAGATGGCTTCTCTCCTTAAACCTCATGAACTAACCCCTTCTAGCTCCAAATTTTTCTTCTGCAGCTGCCTCCCCTCTGAGCCTTCATAAAATTGGGAGTTAGGGCCTTGCTCTGGGTTAGCTTTGGCTTATGGGAATGTTGTGGCTGATTTGATCTTCAATCCAAACCAAATTTTCTCCCTATCAGCAAGAAAGCTGTTCCACTTATCATTCATGTGTTCACTGGAGTAGCACTCTAAATGTCCTTCACAGACTCTTCCTTTGCATGCAAAACCTGGCTGTTTGGTGCAAGATGCCTTGCTTCCAGCCTGTCTCAGCTTTTGACATGCCTTCCTCACTAAGCTTAATCATTTCTAGTTTCTGACTTAAAGTGAGAAACACATGACTCTTCTTTCGCTTGAACACGTGGAGGTCACTGTCGCGTTATCAACTGGCCTCATTTCAGCACTTTAGTGTCTCATGGAAAAGATGACGTAGAGAGACTGGGGAATGGCCAGCTGGTGGAGCATTCAGAACACACATTTATAGATTAAGTTTACTGTCTTGTGTGGGCAAGGTTCATGGTGCCCCTAACCCATCACAACAGTAACATCAGAGATCACAGATGACAGATCACTGTAACAAATATGGTAATGAACAAGTTTGAAATATTACAAGAATTGCCAAAATGTGACACAGACACAAAGTGAGCAATTGTTATTGGACAAAGAGCACCAGTACTATGCAGGGTTGCCAGAAACCTTCAATTTGTAAAAACAAACAAAAAACAAACAACATAGGATCTGCAAAGCACAATAAAGTGAAGCACAATATACTATTCTCTTAGAGTGTGGTTTCCTAGCTCCCAGGGCAGAACTTCAGTGGATTCATTCTTGCTCCCTGGCATTCTACTAATATTCAAGCTGCCCCCCACCCCTGTCCTTTTGAAGTTGTCTGAATGAGCTACCGAGTAGATACTAAGGAACTTTTGTAAACATAAATGATACAACAGATACAGAAGTCTTCCACATGGGTTAAGTAAGGAGCCTTTAAGGGGCCCTTGGATGTCTCAAGTCATGATCCCGGGGTCCTGGGATCGAGTCCCATATCACCTGGAGCTCCCTGCTCAGTGGGGAGCCTGTTTCTCCCTCTGCTTCTGCTGCTCCCCCTGCTTGTGCTCTCTTGCTCTGTCAAATAAAATTTAAAAAATTTTTTTCTTAAAAAAAAAAAAAAATCTTTAGGTGGCTCAGTCGTTAAGCATCTGAGAGCCCCATGTTAGGAAACTGTGCTCAGTGGAGTCTGCTTCTCCCTCTGCCCCAGTTCATACTCCTTCTTAAACAAATAATCTTAAAACAAAGAATCCTTTAGTTCCTACATGTCCCTTCTTGACCACCCCCTCCATTCTATCCCTTCCTAGGCAACCACCAGCCTGTACTCTACATATTCTTCATTTTGAATTTTCATGCTTTTGCTTTCCCTTACTGTTCTACACCAATTTTCTCTCTAAACATTGCTTCGTCCTGCCTGTGTAGGCAGTAGGGTCACACTGACGTTTTCACTCAGTGCTGCTTTAGACTCATCTGTCATATTATTTTGCTGCTGTAGTCTTGTTACATGGAGACACAATTTGTGTGTCCATTCTTGTCTGATGGCTTTTGGGGCTGCTCCAAAAGTTTCCCAAAGTGACTGTACCCATTAATGTACACTCCTGCTGGCAATACATAAACGTTCCATGCTCCACGTCTTGCCAACATTTGGTTACTGTCAGACATAAAATCTGCCAGGTAGCTGCAACGCAATGGTGCCTCCAAGCAGTTTAGTTTGCCTTTTTCCTCATTGCTGAGGTGGACCAGTTTTTCTGTTCCTGCCCTTTCTACTCTCATTAACATTTGCATCAAAGGTTCCTAAGATAAGAGGAAGAGATTAACAGGCTCCCTTAAAGTGGCCATCTCCGACAGGATCTGATCCAAGGTTAAGGCTCCACCAGCCAAGCCAATTACAAACTTTTTTTTTTTTTTTTTTTTTTTTTGGTGCTTCTGCAGTGCACTTGCTCTTGTGCATACATGTGGCCTTGTGCTACAAGCTGGGGGGCAGAAAGAGGTAGAGAACCCTGATTATTAAGAAGTAAAGACAGATGAGAAGACACATGTACCAGTCTCTATGCGGAGTAATTCAAAGTGCTCTAGAGAAAGCACAGAGTACCACGATGTGTATAAGGAGAATTCTTGATGGAGGCAGTCCAGAGCAGCAGGGAGGTCAGGGGAAGAGTGTGTGTGGAGCACAGAGCTAGTGTGACCAGACGAGCACGTGAAAGCCAAGGTCAGAGGTACAGGGCACAGGCCTGGTGTCTGGCAGGGGGCTAAGGGCCTATTTAGAGGCCTCTGGAAGATCCTGACGGCTTGGAGCAAGGGAATCTGAGCAATAAAATCCTGGCTTTCGTGTGGAAATAAATTGGCAGTGTAAAAACCAGTCAGGAAAAGTGCTAGGACATCTCAAAGTATTAACCATGCCGACGATACTGCACCATGTGTGTGAAAAATGGAGAGTCCCTGGAATGGCTCCAGCAACCCTGAAAGCTCCCATTTGTCACAGGTGGATGGGAGGCAGTAAGGAAAGGTGGTGAAGAGGCAGGGCCCAGTGAAGTCACAGATCTAGCTCTTGTTTCCAATACTTGCTACATCACTAACTAGCTGTGCAATCCTGAACAGGGATTCCCACCCTTGGCCAGTTTCTCCACCTATAAATGGGTGGGTACAGGAGCACTTTAGGACAGAGCTGTTTAAGGATGAAGGGTGAAGGCAGCTCATGCCTGTCAAGCCACAGCACCCAGCACAGGCTATGGTGAGTGCGTATTACACTATGACTGTTAGCACTCTGCAATCACTCAGGGTGGAACAGAAATATTCTGGAAAGGTTTTTGGTTAAGAATGAACACATAGAGGAGTTTCTGCTTAGCAACTGCAACTGATGCATAAGAAAATGAAGTGCTTTACATGAGTAAGTGGAGCATGACGATTGGCATTATTGTAAATAAGTACTGAATGCCTACCCCATGCCCAACACGGCCAGAGGCTGGGAATGCCAATAACTTGTCGATTGCTCTCCAAGGACTGCTGGGAGGAAGGATGGAAGGCCTGCAAGCTGCTCTGTGGGGCAGTGACAGGTGCATAGCCAGTGGAGTGGGAGTTTGCCGCCCTAAAGATCAAGACTGAGTGGGAAAATCATAGTAAACTGGAAAATGGAATCGGAAAAGCCAACAACATGGAAAAATACACCTTAGTGGCCTCAGTGGAGCTTCTTCAGCAGTGAGTCATCATCATCGTCAACACAAAGCCTGAAATCTAGCGGGCACTCGTGCAAAGAATCCTGAGAACACACACAGGGTGCATATTAATACCTTTTAATGTTTCACAGTTTTTTTTTTTTTTCCCCAGAAGATACATAACAAAAATACATGGAATTTAATATGAATCTCAGTACAGTGGGCAATTACAGAACCTAAATAAGACAAGTCTATCAAGTATAATCCTTCTTATGGGGGCCAAACATTCCATTCTACTAAGAAGAAAGAATCACAACATGATTAGGCACAAACATATCATACTGCCTATTGTTCTAACTTCTGAGACTGGTAGTCTTGGAGAAAAAAAAAATCGATTAAAAAAATAAATAAAGCTGAACACAGTCAACTGCCTCAGTTGTTGTCCCCTCCCCCCCACATCCCCGTTTTCCTTTTTGTGCTCTTCAAAGAGCCATATGGGTGAGGGCGTGAGGCAGAGCCGTGTGGGACAGGGGTAGGCACCCTGCTGACTACATGCCAGGCAGATGCAGAAGTTCCCTGAGGTGACCAAAAAATGTACTGCCACTCAGCGTTGCTGCTGAGAACTCGAGCTGAGAGGAGGTGATGGGCTGGCAGGGGCCTGACAGCCACAGCATATGGTGCAGATCCAACTTTGAGAGACAAAGTGGCCCACACGTCATCGTGGAATAGTCAGCACATTCATGTAGGAATCTCGAACTGCAGAGCCAACCCTCTCTGTCATGCTACAAGCTGGAATGCTTTGACCACAATTCTGCCAGGATCAGTCATTCATTCAACAGAAAAAAAGTCAAAACCATTTGGTTTTTAAATGAAAATCCTTCACGTCCACCTGTGTTCAAAAATAATAACTTAGGACATTAATACTTCCTTAAAACATCAATTACCATAACAGAGTTGAATCGTAAGTGTGGGGGACCTATTTTCCTATGAACACAGCTCATAGGAAGGGATAGATATGTAACACACATGAAAAGTAAGGCTGTGATAGTCTTTGTTTTTAGCTTAAAGCTCAGGTTACCCCCAAAAAGTATTACCCAAGTTAAATGTTTCTTACTGAGAAAGAGCTCACTTAGACCAACACGATACACTAAATAAAGGAAAATATTTATTGTTCCTCCCCATTTAAAGGTGCACCTCTGCCTCCACGGTGAGTCCTGGTGGGAAACCTCCTCTCTGACTAGGTCTGCGCAGTGGAGTATTACTTCAAACAAGCTGGCCAAGGAGCCACCTTTTTTCCTAAACAGCATTAAAACTAAGAACAGTAGGTGATGTAGCAAATGGGACAAATGTGGCCAGATCTTGTCATAACTGTACTTGTTCTGACACAAAACCCCTGAGGGGAGACACTGAATGATAGGTTGGTCACAAAGGACAGGACACTGGAATCCTGGCACAGTTCTGTTGTGCAGGACAAGCCTAAGCAGCCTCCAAGTGACCAAACCACGCCTCCCGTGCACAAGGCACCTTACTTGCATACTCAAGACCTGCTTTTGAACAAAAACCAACTGCTAACATTTCTCCTCTCTAGTATCATTTACACCTTGGAGGGAAAAAAAAAAGGAATCAACATTAAAAAGCTTAACAGTGAGAATAGGCAAACTCAGAAAGGAAAGATCACACTAAAACTGCTCGACAGTTGCTCCATCACTGCCCACCGCATGGCTTGAGGCCAGTGACTTCATGGACGCACCACGCCGATGCATGCCGAATGTCAGTTCCAGTCCTTCACGGTGACCCCAGTGTGACGCTGCCTGCCTTCCATTCACCACCTCCTGCCCAGGAGATCCAAGGGGGCCTTGGGTGCTGTGCGCACAGGACGTCCAGGTGCCAAAGCCCAAGACCTTCCTAAAAACTTCCCCTTGGGTTTGGGCAAGGAAACACAGCAGTGGTTTGGAGTATTGGCAGCAGCATCCACACTGGGGCTTAACCTCAGCAGCCAGCCTGGAGGATGCTTGCCCCAGAGCGCTTGGTCACTGACAAGGTCGTGAATACCTGCGGGAAGGACAGAACAGGAGATGTTCAGACACCCCAGCCAAGAAGTCACCAGGGAGCGGTGCCAGTAACACCAAACCTACTAAGATGGACTCAGAGGACTACTTACAGTGAACAAAATGGAAAAGAAGTATGACCAAAGGTATCACAACTTTTTCAGAGGATAAAAGGGGAGATGTATTTTAAAAACAAGGTAAAAGAGGAAAAAAATTTAAGTTTTATCTAATGAAGAATTTTATTTTCATGAGAGTGATTAAAACAATTAAATGTGTCATCCCGGTTGCCGGCCAACTCTCTCAAAGAAATGCATGGTGAACCTAAGACCCAGCAATTGCACTACTGGGTATTTACGCCAAAGATATAGATGCAGTGAAACACCGTGACACCTGCACCCCAATGTTCATAGGAGCAATGTCCACAATAGCCAAATTGTGGAAGAAGCCTCGATGTCCCTCGACAGATGAACAGATAAAGAAGATGTGGTATATACACAATGGAATATTACTCAGCCATCAGAAAGGACCAATACGCACCATTTGCTTCGATGTAGATGGAACTGGAGGGTATTAGGCTGAGTGAAATAAAACAGTCAGAGAAGGACAATCATCATATGGTTTCACTCATACAGGGAATATAAGAAATAGTGAAAGGGATTATAAGGGAAAGGAGGGAAACTGAGTGGGAAAAATTAGAGAGGGTGACAAACCATGAGAGACTCCTAACTCTGGGGGGAAAAAGGCTTATGGAAGGGGGGATGGGGTAACTGGGTGACAGGCACTGAGTAGGGCACTTGATGGGATGAGCACTGGGTGTTAGACTATAATTTGGCAAATCGAATTTACATTAAAAATTTTTAAAAAGAAAACCTTTAGTAACGTGGAGGGAAATAAAACATAGCAACTAAATAAAACATAGCAACTATAATTTTAATAAACTGTAGATTATGATGTATTTACCTTTCTTTAAAGATGTGTTTTAATGATACTATGATTAAATATGGAAATGGAAATTTTCTCCACTTTTTTCCAAATGGAAAATTTGAAGACAGAAGGGTTATGCCTTTTTTCAATTATTGTAATTTTATAAAGTGTTTAGTTTCACATCAAATAAGAGAAACTTTCTAAATTATCTATGAGACAACTTTCAATTTTACTAAGATGATAGTATGAGGAGGATCAGAAAAAAAAGAGGGGGACGCCTGGGTGGCTCAGTGGTTAAGCGTCTGCCTTTGGCTCAGGGCATGATTCCGGGGTCACGGGATCGAGTCCCGCATCAGGCTCCCTGCATGGAGCCTGCTTCTCCCTCTGCCTATGTCTCTGCCTCTCTCTCTATGTCTCTCATGAAAAAATTAATAAATAAAATCTTTAAAAAAAAAAAAAAGAAAAAAAGAGAGGAACTAATTGGAAACTAGCAACTATTTAAAATTTCTAGAGAAATGCTGGGATTTCTATAAGAAGAAAAAAGTAATTTTGATTCTTGATGGAGTTATAATAATCTAAGTGTTGCTGTATGTGGCTTAGGTTCTCAATAAAATGTTTGTGGAAATAAAAAAAGAAAAAGAAATGCATGGTGAGATATTCTGGAAATGTAGAAAGGTATACAGTATACTGTCACAAATACCCATGTGCTATTAAGCGTGTATAAATGTGGTTAGAGCCCCATGTGCGCTCCTCCCTCATCACCTCTCTCCTCTCCTCCCCGACCAGTGCTTACCACTCCTATACATTTCTTGCATTTCTTTGGTGGGTTTCTACCAACTTTACCTCTAAATAGCAAGATGATAAATGTACTCTTCTGCCACCTGCTTCCTTGGCATCATCTTGCATTTCTGTAATTCATTCACCGATAAGGATACAAGTATCTCTAATTCTTCCACTTTTCACTGAATAGTATTCAAGTAACTACAGTACACTATATCCACTGTGTACTAGAGAATCCAATTATTCAGTGAATATATTACAAATTACATACCCAGGCTCCTATAGGTGGCCCTTCCAGCAGTTGCTAATATTCTATTTGCAATACGCTCTGTGACATTCCAGTTGTCTCCTTGTACCTGCAGTTAGAGGTACAACTTCTGGGTTGGAAAGTATATGTCACTTCTACGTGACTGGATTCCCAAGGTGCCAGACCAACTGATGAGTCCACCTCAAGTCACATCCTGCAAACATCTGGTGCTTATGGACTTAGAGCCTCAACATCTTCAAGTAGCTATTTTACCATCTACTATTCATAAAAACAGTGATTCTCAAGCATTAGTGAACAAAGTCTACTCATAGATAAAAATACACAGAAATTATACTGATGTCAATATGGCAGATTTAGGGTAGGGCCCAGCAATCTCATTTTTAGCAGGAGTCCCAAGTGATTGATTCTAATGCAGGTTTATCTATAGTACACTTTCTTGTGGAACACTAGTGCAGGAATTTTGGGCAAAATCCAAATTCAAGAAGTCTACTGCATGTAAACTAACCAGCACTTGCTTATCTTTGTAGTTTTACCAAATAGGAAGCCTACAGTCAAGGTTTTTAAAAACCTATACTCTACACATTTAGAAACAGAGAAACAAGGTGAGCCTTCAACAGTCCTGGCTTTCTACCCGGAAGCCTCTGTATGACCCTGGTACAGCCCAGAGACAACACAAACATCTCAGGGACTTGAAGAGACAGAGTGGAGACTGGGGAAGCTGAGGTGGCTGGGCTTTGTGGGGCCAAATTCCTAAGAGGAGGCAGCCATGTAGAGAAAGAGCTGTCCCCTCATCTCCACCTGAATACCAAGCTCTGCACATGTGGGGGGCAAGATCCCCATGAGGCCAGAGAAGAACCACCAGCAGACAACTGTATGCTGAACCAGCACCAGAATCCACTTGGGGCTGGGAGATGTTCCAGTTGTCACCAACTGGAGTCCGGAGACTTCTCTGAGGCCCTGGAGCAATCAGTAGAGACCCCAGAAAGCCACATCTAAAAATAGGGCTAAGCTAGTAATGTTACTGGCCCCAGAGTAAAAGCTACCCTAGACCACCCTAACAAAGCTCAAAAACAAGCTTCCAAAGGATCAAATGATCCACAAGGACATTATCTACCACAAGAAAACTCGTACCTTTTAAAGGAAGACAACAAAACCCAGGTACCTGGCATGGATTCAAAGAAAAAAACCTGTCAACCCAGAATTCTATGGTCAACAAAACCTTCCTTCCATGAAGAAAGCAAAATGAAGACATTTCAGATAAACAAAAGCTAAGCGACTTGTCACTAGCAGACCTACGATACCAAAAATGGGAAAGGAAGTCCTTCCAGCTCAGGGAAATGCACCAAGAGGTAACATCTTTCCTACCATCACCGGCCTGTCGCTTGCCACCCAGGGATAGCCCACTCTTACCACCACTCCTCCTCCATGACTCCGCAAGAACAGTCTTCAGGCTGCCAGGCTGGGCTTAGGATCCCACCCCTAGCGTTCTTTCATACATCACCTGAACCCACCTCTTTTTATTCTCAAGTTTGCCTTTACCACTGCTTCTTCCTCCTTGGCTTTCAAAATGTGTTTATACTGCATTTATCCTGAAACAATTCTCCTTCCACCTTATGATCACCTGTACCACCAATGTCTCTCATCCTCTTTACAGACAGAATCTTGAGCTCTTGGTACTGTACTTACAGTCTATTTTGATTCATTTCACAGTCTATTTTGATTCATTTCACTGGATTCTGTCCCTGCCACCACGCCTGGGGTTCATTAAGAATGTCTGGCTGCCAAACCCAGGGGGACACCTTGAGTTTTCTCACCCTCACACACCCTCTGCAGCACTTCTTGTCATCCCCCTCATCTCCCTTTTAACAACTCCTTCCTCTTCCCATGCCCATGTCCTCCCCTAGTGGCTCCTCCCACCGTGCAATGGACACATGCAGGAACACCTATCTCCCCTGGCTAATGCACTGGCTGAGCCCTTGGGGGGCTGCGCAGCCCAGCTGCCTGTCTGCTGTGGGGTGCTGCACCAATGCTGCCCCAGGCTTCGGCCACCATTTCTCCCCGTAAGACAGCCTCACGGCACATGTCTTATTCAGTTGGTCTCTCCCTTTTAGGCAGATGAAGGCACCACTTCTCCAGCCACCGTGTGTCCCTCCTGAACTGTATCTACCAGTAAGACCCAACACAACACTTCTTCCCGGATGACACTTCAAACCCATCACGTCCAAGACTGAACCATCCCCCTCCCTGAATCCAGCTCCTTCAGTGAAGGCCATCACTAGGCCACATATCTGCAGTTAATGTTTCATTCTTTTGTCTCCTTCCTGCTGCTAAGCAATCAATTCTGAGGTCTTCCATAGCTTCTCTTCTGTCATATCTGATCTCTTTTTGTGTTAACACTGACACTCAGCTCATGTCTCATCATTCTGACTGACCTACTGGGAGGTTTTTGCTAGTTTCCAATGTCTTCGTCTCACCATGAAGACTTCTGTATGGCACACATTACACACTTTTGCCCTATTAGATGTTAGGGGCCCAGGGCTTGCAGTGTAAGGAAGAGGGATGCGTCACCTCTGAAAACCGGGAGCACCAAAGTGTGCCTTCCTACATCTTGTTCCCCTCTGCATCTTAGCCAGAAATGCCCCAGGAAGGGGCTGCTTCTATGAGTCAGGGCCTAGAGTGAAGACAGAATGGAAATAGTCACATCTGGTCCATGATGACCATGGAGCACTGGCAAGGAAGAGACCTGGTTTTATAAGCAAAACAAACACCACCACCCAAACTGTCCATCTGTACTGCCCAGTCATGAAAACATAAAAAGGCATTGTGTTCAATTAATTAAACTTAGAAGCCTATTTGGATATCAAGTATACTTAAGATTTCAGTCCAAACCTTTTTGGCCACAGCACTTGGATGGAGAAAAAACACCAGTAAGTTTCTGTAGACTCCATCTGTCCTCTACACCCAGGCTGATCCCCTCCAGCCAGTAAGCATCTGGAGTAAGACTGGAGGCCATGGCTTAGTTATGAGAGTCCCCAGCAGAAGCAAGACTCATGCAGTACCCACAACTGTGCTGGCACACCAGGACACCTGGGCAAATTTTTTGGTCAGCTACCCCCTTGCTTCCTGAGTAAAAACTAGTTTCCTGGTTTTTAATATAAAGAAGAAAGAGCACAAGAAAGCAAGACTACTTTGACTTAATGTCGGTCAAAGCAATAGCAATCAGCATCAAAACTACTTTTGAGGGCAGCCTGATGGCTTAGCGGTTTAGCGCCGCCTTCAGCCCAGGGTGTGATCCTGGAGACCCAGGATCGAGTCCCATGTTGGGCTCCCTCCATGGAGCCTGCTTCTCCCTCTGCCAGGTCTCTGCCTCTCTCTCTCATGAATAAATAAATAAAATCTTTTAAAAAAATACTTTTGAATAAAAGGAGAAAAACTTTTGTGTAAAAGAGGAACATTATTGAGAAAAGCCCTTGGTCCATTTCAGTCTTAAACTAGTGACAAAAAGCCTTTTTACTACTTACATACATATAGATACACTTATCTATAGAACTATATATATCATCAGCACCTTAAAAAATTCAGACCCAAATAATAATGAACAGTATATTAAAACATTAAAAATATGAAGCTAGAAGAAAATATGAACAATTCATATTTTTAAAAATAGGTTAACGAAGATATGTAAAAATCCTTGAAAGTTAGTCCTTTTTTACTTGATACAGAAAAAGATTTATTTACACCGAATTTTGCAACATTTTCATTAGCACTCCCAAATTCATGCTGATGACACTGTAAGCTATGGCAACTTTTGAAAAGCAATAAAAAATTTTTTGTTTAAAAAAATGTGAAACTGAACAAGGACAGAAAGACAATACATGATAATGAAAATAGCTGTGTTAGGATGATATCATGGGCAATTTAAAGTATCATCAAATGCACTGGCCTCAATTTTTATAAAAGAAGAAAGATAAAGAGCCAAGGAATACATTACAACACATTTCAGGCTTCGCGATGTACAAGCTTCAGTTTTACTTCTCAGGAATTAATTTGGAAATAGAACTGATGGGAGATTTTTGGTAGAAAAGGAAACCTGGGTGGCTCAACTGGCTAAGTTCCCAACTCTTGATTTCGGCTCAGGTCATGATATTAGGGTTGTGACCCCAAGCCCCGAGTCCAGCTCCGCACTGGTGTGGAGCCTGCTTAAAATTCTCTCTTTCCTTCTCCCTCTGCCCCATCCTGCCCTGCTTGTACAAGCTACCTCTCGGAAGGAAGGAAGGAAGGAAGGAAGGAAGGAAGGAAGGAAGGAAGGAAGGAAGGAAGGAAGGAACGAACGCAGGCCCATCAAAAACGCAAAGTGCCACTGTTGATTAGTCTAAATGAAAAAAGAAATAAGGTCAATTTTTACATTTTTATTTGTACATAGCTGCTTTAGAATTTTCCTAAAAGCACATATTTTAAAGATGAGCATAGAGGCTACCCCTTCAAACTTTCCTAGCCCAGCAAGAAGTGCACTCACGAAGGTCAAGTGCTGCTATAGGCACCCCCCTCACATTCAGATCCACCACCACCTCCCAGCCTCACAAGCCCCCCTGTTCCAAGGCTGCGATGTTGACATTGTTTACAACTTTTGATGTTCAGCACTAAGACTGACTTAAAAACATTTCCCGGGTCTTTCCTAATGTTTTCTCCTCTTGGGCTATTATTTTTCCCCTACAAATAAACATGATTAGTTGAAATTACTCCTCCAAATGATGTGCAGTTTCCTATTCAATTACTGCTGCTCCAAAACCTGGAATAAATTATCACCACACTATCTTCACACTGAATAATGCTAATGCATTACTGATGCTCCAGCCATTAAGATTCCCCCAGTATTGATACCAAAAAAAAAAAAATTGCAGGCTAAAAGAGTTCTCTCCTTCTCTTAGAGCAATTCTTCAACTGAGCAATCTGTTGACTTTTCTCAGTAATTACTCCTCAGAACCAAAGGTTGGTTGCTCAAACAACAGGTTACATTCCCACAATGGTGTGAAGAGCCTTCCGTGATTCATTCCGCAAACCAGCGCCACTGGCCCCAGAGCTGTGGCTAGTTCCGGTCACTACAATAGTGTTCAGGACCAGTTTTTAACTTACTGACTTCTAATCCAGCCCATGGACTGATATTTGTGAAATCCAATAAAATGAAATTTTCAGAGGCACGTAAAATTTTTTTTTTAATTTTTATTTATTTATGATAGGCACACAGTGAGAGAGAGAGAGAGGCAGAGACACAGGCAGAGGGAGAAGCAGGCTCCATGCACCGGGAGCCCGACGTGGGATTCGATCCCGGGTCTCCAGGACCGCGCCCTGGGCCAAAGGCAGGCGCCAAACCGCTGCGCCACCCAGGGATCCCTCAGAGGCACGTAAAATTAAAAGCCAACCTGAGATATCATCAAGTTTCTAACCTTCCCTTCTTCATTTCCATCCATATCTCAAATGCACTACTAACACACACTCTGGGGTGGCTGTGAGAGGCATGTCTCTATAGCATAAAGCTGGACATGAAAAAACTGGGTCCAGCAACTAATCCAATCATCATCCAAGCCAGACCCCCCATTTAACACAGAAAAAAAGAGCCCCTAAAAACTGCCTCCAAATCAAATTTTACTTTCCCTTGATCAAGAAGCTGTAAAAAAATATTTCCATAGTTAGAGATTGGAAGAATTTGATTTTTTCAAAATCCGATTTGCCAGCAAGCAGTTCATACTGAGAGATTAAAAAAAAAAAAAAATCACTCCTCTCTTGCCTGAACAGAATAATTGTAAATCCATATCTATTAAGGGGCTAAATATGTAAAATACACAAAGAATTCATACAATTCAACAGCAAAAAATCAAATCCAATTAAGAAACAGATCTGAACATTTTTCCAAAGACACCCAAAAGGCCAACAGGTACATGAAAAAATGTTCCACATCATTAATCATCATCATTAATCATCAGGGACATGTAAAGCAAAACCTACAATGAGATACCATTTCACACCAGTTAGAATGGCTATTATCAAAAAGAAAAGAATTAAGTACTGATGAGGATGTGGAGAAAAAGGAATCCCTGTGCACTCACTGTTGGTAGAAATGTAAGTTGGTACAACCACTATGGAAAACAATATGGAGGTTCCTCAAAAGTTTAAAATAGAACTACCAATATGATCTAGGAATTCCAATATTGGGTATGTATCCCCTCAAGAAACACAAAATACCAATCTGAAAAAGATATCTGCACCCCAACGTTCCCTATAGCACTACTTACAATAACCAAGATATGGAAGCAACCCAAGTGTCCATCAGTAGATAAAGAAAATGTGGTGTACACACACACACACACACACACACACACACACACACACCCTCTGGACTATTACTCAGCCTTAAAAAAAAGAATGAAATCTTGGCATTTGCAACAACATGAATGGACCTCAAGAGCATTATGCGAAGTGAAAGGAGTCAGAGAAAAATATTATAGGATCTCTCTTATATGTGGAATCTGAAACAAACAAAAAAACATGATCCCAGAGAAAACAGGCTAGTGGTTACAAGAGGCAGGGGTGAGGGTGGGAAAAGTGGACCAACTGTTTTGTTTTCTCCTTGTTTCACATGTTTTTAGTTTAAAATTTATTTAAGATTTTATTTTTAAGTAATCTCTACACTCAACGTGGGGCTCAAACTCATGACTCTAAGATCAAGAGCTACATACTCTTCTGACTGAGCCAGCCAGGTATCCGGGACAGGACCTTTTTCAAAATACACATCCCTACCCACCCCACCCTCCAGCCCTCTTAAGAAATACTGTAAGGATGACCTTGAGTGAAGCTACATCTTCTATAATGATAGAAGAACCCAGCCTACACACTCTCCACACAGTGTCGTCCACTAATGATAGAAGAACCCAGCCTAGACACTCTCCACACAGTGTCGCCCACTAATCCTAGGACTCTAGCACCATCTCTGCTTTAGTTAAGGTGTCTGAAAAGCTGGATGCCATGGCCAGGCTGAGATTCTGCTGAGATTACAACCCAGCTCTGTGTCTCCAACTACACTCATGTTACCACCAGGAAATCATTTCTATGTTTTAAATTCTACGTCAAATATCATAGAAGAGGTATGCAAGTAGAGTATCACTTGTGGTGTCTCAGGAGCCAGACTGGTTGGGTTTGAAGCCTGGTTCTGCCAGTTCCATTCAACCTCCCTGTCCTCCATTTCTCCATCTGTCAAGTGGAGCTACTACCGCCCCCGGGGAATGCTTGTATGGACTTTGCAGAGAGCAGAGTGCCTGTCACACAGAGGAAGGCCTGAAGAATGTCAGCGCTGTGGTTAGAATCACTCCCCTGGAACCTGCTTTTTTTTGCCACCACTTCCCACTTCAAGCCATAGCTGTGAATCACTCTGCTTCTTCCCTCTCCCACTTGCAGTCAGTTGGCAAGCACCATGAAGTCCACCTCCTATTTTTCTCTCAAATGTCTCAAGGTCTCCTGACATCCACTGCCACTACCCTAGGCTGGCACCACCTCCCCATTCCCTTCTGGATGTGTCTGCTCTGGTCCAGTAGAGCAATGCCCCAATGTAGCCAGTGATTTCTCTCTACAGTGCATCTGATCACATTACCCCTGGCTCTAACCTTCTCCCAGCCAAACCTCAGTGCCCCCAGGATAAAGCCCCTGGTTTACAAGGCCATGACCTTCCTACCAGCTTCTCTAGCATCATTGTTTTTACTTCTCTATAGGCTCCTCAAGCTACAGCAGTAGAGGTCCTCCCTGTTCCTCCTTGAAGAAACATGATCTCTCCCACAGAGGCCTTGTACTTGGTATTCCCTCTGACAGGCTAACTACCAACACACTACTCATCATAGACCAGAACTACCTCCTCAACTGTCCTGCCTGGGTCTCCCCACTCTGGACACCATCAGGATTGCCCCTGATCTGGGGGCCTGTCACACTGAACTGCAATTGCTATTTCACTCAGCTGCCACTTGCTCTTTCTGAGTCTCATCTTCTATCTCTGCTCTAACCCCATAAATGCCTGGCACAGTGCTACACTCATAATTGTACAACAAATGTGTTCACAGAGTGACGTAGCACCCAAGTTTTCTCTCATTAATAACCAAACACCAGCTTGGGGAAAAAAATTTTTTAAAGCCCTAACAAATCAGTGAAACTTTCAGCCTCCAAGCTTCAAAGTCATAAGAGAACCAACAAATGGAGATGCACAGGAGCAAATGCTCAAAATGTGCCAAGTATACCAAAAGGAAGAGACCTTTGGCTGACCTACCTGCAGGCAGGGGCTTCAGGAAGACTCCCTGCCTCTTCAATACCATCTCTCTGCACAGCTGGCTGTCATCCTGCCAGATGCCACCTCACCTGCCACTGCCGGGTCACAATACAACAAAACCACGTGGATGATGGGAGTCAGTCTTTTAACCAGTCCACTGAGGGCTAAACTCAAACTCAGAGTTAAAAAGTTAAGACACTCACATACACAAGTTGAAAAGTCACCTTTTCATCCAGGACAGAGACGACTGCTGTGGTTTTTAAATATCTTGAATTGGCTTCTAAAATTTTAAATATACTCAGTGTAGTGGGTTAAGTCTCCCAGAATGACATGCTCAATACCTGTTAACGTGATCTTATTTGGATAAGGTCAGGCTGGATTGAGTGGGCCTTAATCCAGTGACTGAGGTCTCTCTAATAAGAGGAATCCAGACACAGACACACAGGAGGCAAGGCCATGCACGTGAAGACAGAGATGACAGTGATGCAGGACTCAGCCAAGGTCGACCAAGGACTGCCAGCAACCACCAAGAGCTCGAAGAGGCCAGCCAGGCAAGATTCTTCTCCAGAGCCTTGGGAGGGAGCATGCCCCTGCTGACACCTTGGTTTCAGACATCCAACCTCCAGAACTATGCAAGGATAAACTTTTTTGTCTTCGGCCACCCAATGTGTGGCACTTTGTTACATCAGCTTGGTCTTTTATTTTTTTTTTTTTTATAATTTTTTTTTTTTTAATTTTTTATTTATTTATGATAGTCACACAGGGAGAGAGAGAGAGAGGCAGAGACACAGGCAGAGGGAGAAGCAGGCTCCATGCACCGGGAGCCTGACGTGGGATTCGATCCTGGGTCTCCAGGATCACGCCCTGAGCCAAAGGCAGGCGCCAAACCACTGCGCCACCCAGGGATCCCAGCTTGGTCTTTTAAAGACATCATATTATATACTAATATTTATCTCAATGGAAGTATTTATGAAAAAACTGAAGTTAACTGGTTCCTTCCCCAGGCAGATAGTCTTAGTCATTACAATGAACAAAAAAGATATGCTGTATATTCTTTAAGAGCTTCAATCTGGACTCTTCAATTTTGGGGTCATTTTTTTAGAAGCTTAGTTTTATTTCACAAAAACAGAAGTTTTCTATGAATAATGCCCTGGTCACTAAACATGTTAATATTTTATGCTTCCATCCTAGCCTGGTGTATATTATTAACACAGAGGAGGACCCTATCCCTAATTATAGAAAAGGCAAAAGCAAAAGGAATCCCAAATGTTTCCTCAGTCTTGAAGCTGACATTTCACATATTCAGCAAAGAATTCAGTTGTGCAAGGGCAAAAAGAACAGACACCCATCAGTAAACCAGCTGCAGAATGAAATCAGGCATGCACCTGCAGGTATACACCCTGGAAACCACTCACTCTGGTGACCAGATAACAGCTATGGTTTTCAACTCCATACCTACGCTGGTCTAATATGAGCTACCTTCTCCCAACCTTCGCCAGTCTCCAAAGTCGACACATTTTTGGTTTACAAGCCCTGCTTAGTAGTAAACATAATAACCTTCAACTCTTGCATGATCATGGGCAAGCATGAAGAAATGCTGGCACCCCAGAGGCCCAGAGTGGTCAACTTCCAGTTCTAGTGTCAGTTGCTTGATCTTTTAAAAGCAACACTTTCAAATCTCATCCTTTGATACAGAAAGCTAGAGGCAGACAACATCACTGAGCCTTGAGGTGGCTCTGGGATAACTAGGACTGCAAGCTCTTTCTGGGTATGAAGGGCACTAGTCATTGACTGCCAAGAAAACCATTTAGGAGACATGACAAAAAAAATTTAAGGCACATCTCTATAAATAAATCACTGCCATCATTTTACCATTAGCATGATACTCCTATCCAGTTCATGTCAGGAACAAAAGTATCTGAAAAAGGAAATTAAACTGTAAGGAGGTACAGATATAGCTCAACTACAACAGAAGGACACTAACTTCAGAGTCCTGGACTTGCCACTTGAAAGGCAGGTGATGTTGTGCACTTTTAAACAGAGCTGTCAAAGTGCAGGGGACCCACCTCTGCACAGATGGGGTGGATTCCAATGGTACTGTCCAGCTGCATTTTGGTCAGTCCACACTTGAGGGCAGCTGCAAAGCCTTGTGTAACTTCTCCAGCATTTGGACCCAGTACGTGGAAGCCCACGACACGTTCCTAAGATATAAAATAAAGTAACAGTTACGCTGATTCTTTCCCCCTTAACAACCTAGAACATGAACCCAGTCTATTCTAAAAACCCTGTTCAGAAAGACTTATACTAACACATGCTAAAAGTGACTTAGGCTGAAGAGACTCCAACATGGGCTAGTAGAGTATAGTGGTTACAGCAAGTAAGAAGGGAGAGACATGAGTTGGCCTTGAGGGATGAGAAAGAAAATCACTAAAAGCAAACATGCCTGCAACTCCATGGGCACCAAAATGTTCTGGAAAATATTTTCAACGAGCAGTTCTATCCTCATCTCCTCTATTTGGTTGTCTCAAAGCTCCAGATAAACTATGTGTGATAGCTGTACATTCAAAAACAGTCATTTCAGGGTGCCTGGCTGGCTCATTTGGTAGAATGTGACTCTTGATCTTGGGGTTGTGAGTCTGAGCCCCACGTTGGGTACAGAGATTACTTAAAAAAAATCTAGGGGTGACTGGGTATTGCAGTCAGTTAAAGCATCTGACTCTTGGTTTTGGCTCAGGTCATGACCTCAGGCTCCAAGCTTAGTGTGGAGTCCCCTTGGGTTTCTCTCTCTCCCTGTGCATCTGCCCATCACTCTCTCTCTTTCCCTCTAAAATAAATAAGCCTTAAAATAAAAATAGTCATTTAAATTTAGAAAGTATTCTAAGGCCTTGAGGGCAGGCAGCATTGTTAGACTTCAGACCTTTTTAATCTGAAGCCATTTAGAAACCAACAGAAAAATTTTTGGCAACTATGAAAAGTGATGTGGGAATTACTTTGAATAAACTCCAAATCTCAGACTCCAGCTACCTCTGCCAAAGGCAAAGAAATCTGATGCATTCTAATGTTCAGACTTTCATGACTGAGCTACACTATCTAGTCCAACCTCCTCAGCACAGGAAAGGCAACTGACACTGCGGGGTACACAGCCTTATCTAAGGTTCAATTGCTGCCTGGAAAACAATCAGGATGGTTGTCCTGTTGCCAAAGTACTATAATATATTCCACGCTGAGTTCCTCCATATTCATTCTGCCAATCAGGGGTTTAGTGTATGGATAAAGCACCAAACACACTGCACTTAAGATATATAGACTTACGTTTAATGATATGGATATATCTCAAAGAAAGAGATTTTTAAAAAGTTATAAGGTTCTATTTTTAGCTGAGGATACCACTCTTAAATCACAATGCGTGTTTATGGATACGTAACAGGCAGCAAATGTAAAAACGTGAACAGGTGAGACACTCGCTTCAAAACAGTGTTGCCTCTGGAGCAAGGAGTGAGGAGTGAGTAGTACAGGATCACAGGACTGAGAAGGACTACAAACGATTACTCAGGCATACGGTAATGCTTAATAGTTTGAGATCTACATTGCCTGGGATTGAGTTCCAACTCTGCCATTAACTAGGTTAGTGACCTGAGCACAGTTACACTTAATCTCCATGTGTTCCAGTTTCCTCATCAATGAAGAAGGGATAACAGGAGTACACACCTCACAGGATTGTGTAAGAATTAACTAAGTCAATACAACAGACACCCAAGTAGTACCTAGTGGTACATAGTAAGTGCTCAATAAACATAAGCTATTCTAAATTTCCTCTGTGATGGTTTCTCTCTTACAACAGAAAAGCTCTGAAGCAGACACACTAAATCTGGATGGTAGGTACTTTCCCTATCCTTCTGTAAATGTTAAATATTTCACATAAGAACAACATACAGAAAAATAGAACCCCAGCAGATAATAAACACTGAAAAAGCCAAGCATAGGTAGACACTGTAAAGTGACGGACTCAAAATGAATAAAACATATGCCCCAAAGATGGTCAAGTTCTAGAAGCATGCTTTTGCATAAGACTGCTCATGATGGCTGAGTGTCTGCCTTTGGCTCAGGGCTTGATCCTGTAGTCCTGGGATTGAGTCCCACATCAGGCTCCCTGTAGGGAGCCTGCATCTCTCTCTGCCTCTCTCATGAATAAATAAATAAAATATTAAAAAAAAAAAGAGACTGCTCATGACAAAAGAACAATGACAAGTATTCATTTTTTCTAATACAGTCTTTGTGAAAATAATTAAAAACAGTATCATCCTCCTTAAGGCCTCAACTATTTTAATTAAGATGGGCTCATTAGTAGTGAAAACTGCTCTTCATATCTTATTTAAAAAGTGTTATTTGAACACATGACACAACAGTGGGAAAAGAAAACACATACAGTTAAAGAAGATTTGCTTGGTCTGAAGGAAAATGTGGAGGTTTCATTGCTACATGCAACATGCAACTGAACTACTTCTTGTTGGAGGCAGTTATCAGACTGCTAGTGACAACCTCAGACATTGTCTCCTTTTGTCTACAGCCGCATGAGAGTTTTGTATACGCAAACACTTTTAATAATAAAACATGTCTGCAAAGGAAAAACTGCATAAAATCATTCTTTATGCCAACTGTATCCTAGTATCCTCATTTATTAAATGCATCTAAATGCATCTAGGATCACCATTCCTGTAGACAGTGCAGGTTTTCCTCTACTACTACCTGAGGCAGGAGTTTCTTAGTAGGATACATGGCTTAATTTTATTCAAACCCTCCAAATAAGAAAAGTATGGATTCTTCAGAACCATTTACATTTTTACTTAGGTCTTTTTTTTTTTTTTTAAGGTAAGATCCCAACTAAGTTAAAAATACCAGTTCTCATCAGATTTAATCCATAAGCATATGTGCAAAGATATATACATTCTGAATCACAATATAAAATGAGGACAGTAGCTAAAAAAGAAAACCAACCGTGTATTCAATCATTTTGTGGGTATGGAAACAAAACTGTGAGGTGAAGGAGTTTGCCCATAGGCTTTCAGTTACCAGTTGTTACACGTAGGAGCTGGCAATGAAATCTTCAATCAGAACCCAATTAAGAGCTCTTCCTATTACACCTTTATCATTAGTGCCAGCTGCCCAGGATACGAACACGTGTTACTCCTTTTATTTTTCATTATTTCTAGATAGTCACTGACTTCACTGCTTCCCTTTCGCAAACACAAGTGTAAACAGTTCTCAAGCTGTCTCTGTGGTCTTTGCTCGGCGAGGTCTTGTGGACCTGCGACCACGTGCGGGGCCCTGTGACAGTGACCCTGAGTAGAGATCAAGCAGTGTCACCATAGTCCTTGCCCTCAGTGTCCACACGGCTGGGAAGACCAACAATAAAACACTAAAGGAATGTGAGGTACATCATGTGATCAAAATAGAACTACATATTAAAAACGGAATTACTGAAAAAAGGATTCAACGAGGATTTCACTTACATTATCTTTGATGTTACAGATTACTTTTGCGTAACATTTGTTATTATCTCTTGAGGGAATTGTCCACTCCAATGGCCAGAAGTAACTATGATAAACCTGAGAAGATACACAATTTAGGCCCATTATCTTAAGAAGTCTGTTTGTCAAACACCAGCTGTGATTTGAAAACACTGAAGGCTCTTTGATACTTAGACTTTCATGAAACAATAAAATTCATGGAATAAATAGGAAATTTGGTCAGAAGGTAAATGACCTTACACTTGTCGTCAGGCCCCTTTGCTATAAGCTCCTTCCCTTAATTACATCTCAACCTCAGAACAGTAAACCTTAGGTAATAATAACAACAAAAAGCAAGCAAATGAGAGAAAGAAACCAGGTAATTACTTGCTGTCTTACATTAAAAAAAAAAAAAAAGAAAAAAAGAAAAAACCCAACACTATCTTGCATCTTGAATGGCAACTTTGGGCAAAAAACAAGCAAGGTGCCACAAACAATTATAGCAATTACCCAGTTCCTTGCTTAATGCTTCCAAAGAAATTTCCTCCTTTGGTATTTTTCACCAAAAGTAATGAAGAGGAGGAAGAGGGAGAGATGGAGGGAAGATGAGAGGTGGAAGGACACAGATATCTTTACTGATGCTTCATGAACTTAAACCTGGGTGACTACAGGGATTTATTTCCACCTCCAGCTGCTAGCCTCAATTGAAAACATACATGGCTGGCTACCTTTTAAAAAAATATGGATTATGTAGCCATTATAATAAGTGTTCTTTGATGTTATAATACAATGTGAATTTTTTTAAAATGTGGGTTATAAAATTGAATATATAATGTTATAGTATCACCACAATTACATAGGGAAAAGATATTAAAGAAATTATCCCAAATTGCGAAGAATGGCTATTTACAGACATAAGTCTATGGATAATGGTTTCCTACTTCCATTTTCAAAATTGCAACCCAAATGCATTACTTTTAAATGAAAAATGCAAATTTCATAAAATGAAAGCCAAAGCCTGTCAAGAAATATGAAATATATACTAAGAACCTTAAAACATAAGACTCTTGACAGGACTCTATTGTCAGAAAATAACCAGAGAAATACAGTGAATTATGAAGATGTTCACTGTTCTATTTGTAAAAGTGAAAAACTATGAACAATCTAATAAAAGTATGGCTTATCAAATTATTTTATAGCATCCAAAAAAAATAAGTCATTTTTTAAAATGCTGGGTTTAGGGTGAAATGCTCATGACCTAACATTAACTGTAAAAGAGAAAACTGCAATAACTTAATCATACTTAAATTAAGACACATGTACCTACAATTATACAATACACACAATGTATATATACAAGTATACAATATATAAACATGTAAATAACTTGGAAAGAAACTAGAAGGAAATATGCCAAAATATTAATAGCAGTTTTTGCTTCATGAATTACAATTTCCTTTTTTATATTTTCCTAATTTTTCAAAAGTCCTAGAATGAGGATACTATTTTTGCAATCAGAAAATGCTACTAATGTGGTACAAATAGACCAAGATATTACATACTACCACTAATGTATATAGTAAGAAAAAATTAAGATATTTAAAATAGGCTTTTATATAATAAAATTTACTCTGATTTACAAATCTGGTCTTCTGGAAGGTTTTACTGGAAACTTTTTTCCTGAACAATTTAAAGCAGCAGTCCCTGGGGTAGCATCCTGTTTCCAAAAATAGCATCTTTCAGGTGCCTGTTCCTGGATTATGGCAAAGTTAGAAGAGGGTAATGGTACCAAAAACCCCGACTATTACTAACAGAGTCGTAGAAATGGAGTTTATTTTTAGTTTTCTTCTTTGTATTTTCCATAATTCCAACAATATTATTTTAATAATAAAAGGAACCAGTAAAAGTGGTTTCAAAAAGTAGAAGGAAGTATTCCTGGGTCAGCTGACAATATTGAAAAACAGAAGGTAGGTCATATCCAAGTATTGTATCAACATTAAACTTGTGAAAAGTGGTGACTATAATGTAGTTAAGAAATACCCTGTTCGCAGGAAACACACACTGAAGAATTTAGTAGTAAAGGCGCATTTCATCCTCTTTCAAAAGGTACGGGGAAAAAATACAGATACAGAGAGAGAAAAAAGAAAATATGAAAAGTATAAAACAAATGGCAATACGTGAATCTGAATTATAGGTATACAGAAAGGTCTTTCTACAATTTTTCACCTTTTCTATGTGCTTGAAATTACTTTTAATTTTGAACAAATGAGCAGTATAACTTAACATAGGCATAAAGAATATAACTTACCTCAATATTTTCTTCCCCGAATTTCTCCACAGCTCTCTCCTCAGAAAGACCACAGGCACCATATTCCAAAGGAGTAAACACAGTTGTTGGAACATTTTCATAATCACACTGTTTCAAAATGAAAGGTTAAAGACTGGAGAAATTATAACTCTAAAAAGAATATGTCAAAAAAGTTTAAAATCAGGAGGGGAGGGCAGCCCTGGTTCAGCGGTTTAGTGCCTTCAGCCCAGGGTGTGATCCTGGAGATCCAGGATCAAATCCCACGTCAGGCTCCCTGCATGGAGCTTACTTCTCTCTCTGCCTGGGTCTCTGCCTTTCTCTCTCTCTCTCTGTGTCTGTCATGAATAAACAAATTTTAAAAAATCTTAAAAAAAAATCAGAAGGGGAAAGCAGACTAATAAATTTCTATGAAAAGTATGGGAAGTCACAACACCAGATATAAACCTACTACACTGAGAACCATTAACTCATGTGGCAGTTTTAAGAGGTCTGAAGTCTGTCAAGACCAGGTATAAATAGATTCATGTGCCTTCTCCATCGATCTACTAACTGATGTTAACAACAAGGACACACTTTTTCTCCCTTTATAAAGCAGCCAAAAACAATACAAGTGTATTCAATGCTGACAGTCTCATACAGGTGACAGAAATTAATAGACTTCTTTGGAAAATCAATTAGGTAATACCTAGTAAGAGCCATAAATACATTCTTTATCTTTGTGTCAAGAACCCCACCCTTAGAAATCTTAATAATTTATTATATGGAAAAAGTGACAGGCATTGAGCATTGCTGCAGTCCTCAACAGGGGCAATATACTGAGTGGTTATAAATAGCAAACAGGAGAGTGATTCTATAGTATATACTCTCAGTGTAGTATTATACAGCCACTAAAGTGGAAGACCACAGAAACAAAAAAGTTAATGATGGTATTTCCAAAGCATATTTCATGATGTTAATAGTAGAGATGACAAAAGGATTCTGAAGTCAAACAAGTTTGTGAAACACTAAATAAACAGGTTTCTCTACAATGGATTTCTCAGAGCTTCCAGTATACTGATGTGAATTGTGTTAAAGATATTATGCAAATACCAAACATGTTTACAAATGATTTGGTAAAAACCTACCAAATCACATTTGTACACAGAGGTGAGCCTAAGTAACATTTTGCATTTAAAATATCAGATATTCAATTCCCCTTTAAAACACTCTCCCTCTAGAAACAATATAATCCTTCTTCTTTAAAAAGAACATAAACTCTTAGAATTATGAATCAAAAGTATAGGTAGACATCAACAGACAGCCATAATAGTGTATCAGGGACCAGATGTCCCTTCCTTCTTTCAACAAGCAGAAAACCAGACAAACAGCAGCCACCACTTGCAGACCCTGGACAACAGGCAGTGCAGGATGTGTGATTCCGGACAGAAGGGAAACAAATGAGGTGAGCCCAGTGATTTCTCATTTACTGTCCAGAGCACTAAGGACTGGTGCAAGAAGAGGGAACACAAACAGAGCACAGCAATCTCTCTTAGTTATGGAGATAGAGACCACAGTTTAGGCTTAGGGCTGCAGGGCAGAGCACCTGAGGGTAGAGCAGGACGAACTCTTGAGATCTGCAAAGAATGGGGCTGAGAACTGATCCATAAATGTGTCATAGGTGGTCCTCAAGGGTGAGGAAAGAGCTACTGGAAAGCAGAAAGCAGCAGGCCCCCAAATGACCAGAACTCTTATAGGACTGGAAATAGCTCCTGTTTCCTCAAGCCAGAGTAGAAAGAACTCATAAGGAGGAATGGGGTAGAGTCCTCCAAAAGGCAGGAGTTAGGAGTGGAATTAAATCAGCCCTAGATAGAAGGTGGCTACTTGCAGACCCTAAAAAAAGCTTAAAAGCAAGTTACAAAAGGATAAAACTAATTCCATGTAACTTAATGGGCTGCCAGAACAAAATTCAACACTGTATAAAGGAATTCAATAAAACCCACCACCCAACAGAGTAAAATGTACAATGTCCACATCCATCCAAAATAACGAGACATGCAAAGGAGAACATGTGAGCCAATAACGAGAGAAAAATCAATGAATAGAAACAGACACTAAAAATGAGATGATGGAATTATCAGAAGACATGAAATGAGCATATTATAAATATGTTCTGTATAGTCAAGTAAATAAAGACATGAACCCATTGAGGAGAAAAAACAAAAACATTTATTTTTTAAAAGATTTTATTTATTTATTCATGAGAGACACAGAGTGGCAGAGACACAGGTAGAGGGAGAAGCAAGCTCCTCACAGGGAGCCCAATGCAGAACTCAATCCCAAGACCCCAGGGTTACAACCTGAGCCAGAGGCAGAAGCTCACCACTGAGCCACCCAGGTGCCTTGAGAACATCTTAGGTAAATAAAACTTGTAGAGATGAAAAAACTATTTGAAGTGCAAATTACACAATCTGGATTTAATAGCCTAAGACAGTGCAGAAGATAGTCAACTTGAAGACATCACAACAGGTCCTTGAAAAAAACACAGCACAGAAACAGAGGGGGAAGAATATGAAAAGAGCATTAGACACTCAGGATAACACTGAGTGAACCAACATTCATTAACTGGATGCTGAGGGGGAAAAAGGGAAGGGGGAAGACAGGAAAAAAAACGAATGGCTAAAAATTTTCCAAATCTGATGAAAAGGAGAAACAGAAGTCCAAGAATCTTGACAAACCATAAGCAGAATAATAATAATGAAAAGCATGCCAAGGCACACAGTAATTTAGCAGTAATTGCTAAAACACTGTGATAAAAGGCAATCTTATAAAGAACAAAGATAAAAATGACAGCATACTTGTGTTCAGAATCTATGTGATCAAAAGATAATAGGCAAATCACTAAAATATTTAAAAAACACAGTAAATCTAGGACTCTATATTCAGCAAAAATACCTTCCCAAAAATTGGAGGCAAAATGAATCTAAAAAAACAAACAACAAAGAGTAGAAAAGGAATCTACCAAGAGCAGACACACACTAAATAACTATTAAAGGAAATTCTTTAAGCAGAAAACAGTGTATCAAACGGAAATCAGTATCTACATAAAAGACAGGTTTGTCCCCGGTTCCAAAATGCAGATTCCTATGGACTTAAAGTGGACTGTGTGGCCTAGCCTGGAAAATGTAACCCTTGTTTCTATCACTTCCATTTGGAGAACACACTTCGCAGTTTTCACAACATCAGCTTAATGCACTTTTAGAATGCACATTCTGAAGTTGAAGATATGTGTACTGCAGTTTCTCTATGGTTTTCACATAAAATACATGCACACACACACACACACACATATATATACACACACATATACACATTTTAAGTAGGCTTTACACTCAATATGGGACTTGAACTCACAACTCTGAGATCAAGAATTGGACACGCTACAGACTGAGCCAGCCAGGCACCCCTAAAATATTTTATATATACTATAATACTCAGTTAACAAAAAGTACCACCTTAATAATAAAGATGCTAGTGTTTACTCTTTGTAAAAACGAAGTATTTCAAGTGTTTGAGAGCAACTTTTTTTTTTTCATTTCTTCATTTTGTTTCCAAAAGAATGGAATAGTTTAATGGCAAATATTTTTAAGTTTTGAAAGTTTAATTATTTTTTTTTAAGATTTAATTTATTTATTCATGAGAATACACAGAGAGGAGAGAGAGGAGAGAGGCAGAGACACAGGGAGAGGAGAAACAGGCTCCACACAGGGAGCCTGACATGGGATTCGATCCTGGGTCTCCAGGATCAGGCCCTGGGCCGTAGGTGGCGCTAAACCGCTGAGCCACCAGGGCTGCCCGAAAGTTTATAATTATTAAGTGCTAAAAAGGGTCATACAAATTTTCCCTATATATTTTCTGCTTCATTTTATTTAGGAAAATTTTATTTGTTACAGAAATTTTTGCAAATTGGTAGATTCTTTAAGTATGGAGATATCTTTCCTATTCCACCCCCTATTTTTCTATAATCTATACGTCCTAGATCTTCTTTCTTAGGCAATAAATTGTTGTGATTAAGAGAGCAGTACCTACAATCAGAAATGGACTTCATTTTTATGCCTTGGCTGCCTCCTAGCCTCCTGACCTCACGCAGTTACCTAATTTCCCTGTATTATGTCATCAATCTCCACAACTGCCCTGAGGCTGAATGAGATAAGGTCTACAAAGCCCTTAGCGCAATGTCAAGCATGGCACAAGCACTCACATGTAGCATTATCTCTTTTTCCTCCCAACACTCTTGTGAAGCAATAAGGAATAGATGATAGCAATTTTGGAGTAAGGCACCAACACCCACGATTCAATTTGAGCTCCCTTAAAATCCCATAATGGATTGAACTCAGCTAGGTGTTGATGTTAAACTAAACTTTTCAATAGAGCTGCTCCCTTAGAAGGAAGGAAGTCATGGATCCTTTCACCTTCTTAGATAATATGTGATAATGCTCTCATTAACATATGTTGGGCAAAATGAAAGGGAACAAAATTATGCAGTTGCTTTAAAAGTGTGTGATTTCCCCAAATACATTTAACCTAGATATCTACTGGCATTTTGACTTTATTTATTATATTGAAGGACAGACCAGGGAGACTTCAAACTCAGAGATCAGAGCGCATCTGCATCTGTTTATTTTCTTGTTCAGTAAAGTATGTCTTATTATTATGGTTAGACTAAAAATAAGGAAAAAAACATAAAACAGAATAAAAAAAGAGTCCTTTAATTTCAACCTACATTAAACTCTGATGTTGATAAAAGCTTAAGGCACTTTAAGAAAATTGGCTCTACCTAGGAGAGAACAGAATACAGTACCATGCCAACACATGGAAGGCCACAAATAAGTAGGTGCAAATAAAGGTTTTTTAAGAATTAAAGTTTTTTAAAGAATTTTGTGCTACTTAATTTCAAATTTGTTTAGGAGCAAATTTTTGCACGTGTCTTCTTTGGTTATTGTTGGTATACAAAAATACCTCCATTTTAGGAAAACACAAAGATATAAGGTCAGGAACAAATACAATGCATCTCAAGCTGTATTTCCAGGTTCCCTTTTCTTGGTTTACCAGATACTCAATAACTGCAACAATGAATACAAGACATAACTCATTCCAGTAAGTAGTTAAATTTATCCCAAATAGTAATAAGAATCAGCTACTATGCCCTGGATGTTCAGACAATCTGGAATTCAAATCCTTTTTAGTCTAAATCCTATTAATTTCAAGATAGAAGATCTTATTATGCCACTATCCAAACTAACCCCAGGTACATTTGAAATGCCTGTCATAAATTTTACTAGCCATATTCTTTGAGGTTTCCATTACTATAACCAACCCAGATCAACCCACGGTGATTTATGTGCCAGGAAAATGAGTAATGACTAAGTTCTTTAAAATCAATGTTCCTGGAATCCTTTCAAATAATCAATTAGGGAGGAAATGCTGATGATGGGGAAGGCTATGAATGTATGAGTGCAGGGAATAATATATGGGAAATCCTGGTACCTTCCTTTCAATTTTGCTGTGAACCTGTAACTGCTGTAAAATTTGTCTTAAAAAATTACAGTACATTTATATTTGCCATCTAGTCCTATGAAACATACCTAAAAGTTTCAATTTCATACACTGACTTAAAAAAAAATCGAAAACATTAATATAGCACATTAAACATTCCAAGAGCAGAAGACATATTTTTAGAAAGGACAAGGTAATAAAAGCTTAAGTATCTGTTTAAGCAGCTCTGTACAATGACATTATTACCTACATCCTCAAATCCTTTTATAGCCTAGATGGGTGCCATAGAAAGATTCAGAAAATTATACTAAAATGGGTAATAATGAAATTAATGTAAAATGCAACTATTATGCATCTATGAAACATAATAGTGCTGAAACTTGATTAATCAAACTCATTTTATTCCGAGTGTGATTCCAAGAATGACAATTTTCATAATAAAGTCAAAAAAGAACAGTAGTCTTAACAATGTCTTGTTTTGAATACAGTTAATAAAGCACATCTAAGATGCTGTCAGCAGATAGCTAAATTATTCAAGACCCGGAAAACTTGGGACATCTGGGTGGCTCAGTGGTTGAGCATCTGCCTAGGGCTCAGGTTGTGATCCCAGAGTCCCGGGATCAAGTCCTGCATTGGGCTCTCCAAGGAGCCTGCTTCTTCCTCTGCCTATGTCTCTGTCTCTGCCTCTCTCTGGGTTTCTCATGAAAAAATAAAATCTTAAAAAAAAAAAAAAGACCTGGAAAACTTCACAGCTACTCCTAACTAGAGAATTGGGAGCATTATTAAAAACAGTCTCAATAGGTGGGGTGCCTGAGTGGCTCAGTAGGTTAAGTGTCCGACTCTTGGTTTTGGCTCAGATAGTGATCTCATGGATCATAGGACTGAGCCCTTGTATAGGACTCCACACTCAACAGAGTTGGCTTGGGATTCTCTCTTCCCCTCTCTAATAAATACATAAATATTAAAAAAAAAATAAAAAACAGTATCAATAGGTGTCAGCTACAACTCACCTTCACATTGGAGCCAGCATAAAGCCTCTGAGCCAACAATCTTCCTGCCTGGATTGCTACTGGGGTGAGCTCCAGCTTCCCCTCCAATATATCACCAATGGCATAGATGTAAGGTACATTGGTCTGCTCTTCATCTGTGACAGGTATTTTTCCAGTCCTGAAAATTCATTCAGTTAAAATTATTAATTACCACTATGAAGTAAAACAAAATCTCCTTTCTCCCAAAGAAGCCCAAAACTGTGATTCTAGCTAAGGCCAACATTCTAATGCATTAACTTAAAAATACATACGTCAGGGGCAACTGGTTGCTCAGTTAAGCATCTGACTCTTGATTTCAGCTCAAGTCATGATCTCAGGGTTGTGGGATCAAGCCCTGTATCAGGCTCTGCACTGAATGTGGAGCCTGCTAAAGATTCTCTCTCGCCCTCTGCTTCTGCCCCATGCCCCAAGCACTCTCCTTCTCTTAAAAAAAATAAAAATAAAAATAAAAAAATAAAATAAAAATTAAAAAAAATTCTTAAAAAGCTTAGAGACAATTCTGGAATAAGAAAAGCGTAAGAAACTCTGGAGGGTTTCAACAGTGGTTAAGAACATGCAGGTGGATACTAGGGGTGCCTGGCTAGCTTGGTGGGAGGAATGTGCGACTCTTGATCTCAGGGTTCTGAGTGTGAGCCCCACGTTGGGTGTAGAGATTACCTAACTAAATAAAACAAAAAAAGAATATAAAGATTCTAAACTGTAATAATCAGGTCTGTTAGTTATCACCTCTATGATGCTGGGAAGGCTATTTAATGTCACTAAGCTTCATTCTCCCAGGGGAAAATGGGAACCATGTATTGGGAATGGGAACCATAATACTGGGAATACCAGTAAGAAGGAAAAGGATACCATCTTCTACTTTAAGAGGCAGCGAGGACTGAATGAAAATGTGTACAAAATATTTAGCACAAAAGGCCATGGCTCATAGTAAGTGCAGAGTAAGTGTTAGCTGTTAACATAACACAAAATCTAAGCCTTGGGCCCACTGGAAACAGGCTAGCAGGTATATTAAGCTGATGGAACATTTGGTCTGCTAAACCTTACTGATGACCTCCTCAACAACTGTCTCTTCATTCACCCTAGTAAAAAATGAATAAAACAAAAATCCTCACAATCAGATTAGGGAAGTCTCTTCTCTAGAAGATAAGATTATTCCAGTAAAAGGGAAAGTAACCTGCATTTTTAGTTTCCCAGACATTTGGCATTCACAGTGCTTGTTTTTACTTGGTTTAAGGAAGGGGATATTGAAAAACAGCCTCAGGCAGCAGATAAGCAGATACCACCCAGGTCAGTTATCTCAACTAGTGCTACAGTCCAGAACGTTTTAACTTTTAACCTTGAAAAGTTTTTGATACTTGTAGCTGTCACTAGAAATACAGTGACCACTCATCATCCTAAAATTTGGTAGCTCTAAACTTGGTTCAATTTATATATTTAATGAGGCTCAAAGCACACACCTGCAATTAACTGTGGGGTTAGATTCTTTTTCTGTACCCTAAACATTAAAAGAAACAAAATGCAAGCTGCTCTATCTTCCATTTAGATTCTGAAAAGGGGAAAGAAGTAAAAACAGAAAATACTACTGTGAATAGCACTGAGAGTTTTCTCCAATATGACAACTAACTAAAAATCTAAAACTTCACTATTAATCAGTATTATAAAATAACTGGAACACTAATTCAGTAAGACATAAATTTTTTTCTTACTTTTCATTTATTTTTACTCCCACGGTTTCTAAGCCAATTTTTCTTGTGCAAGCATCTCTTCCTATTGCCAGCAATACCTGAAAAATTATTAATATATCAGTGACTGTTACCAAAAGGTTGCATATAAGTTACTTAATCATTAAGCCAATCTCATTGCATTTTCCAGTCCTGGAAAGAAATACTTCACTAAGAAAATACTGCAAGAGTTTAAACAAATTAAAATCTTAAAAAATATATATATAGCCATTGAATAGGATACGGTAGAGATCCTTATCCATTTATTAAGAAAAAGAAAGTTAACAATTCCTTTATAAATCTAGCCAAGTTTAGGGACAAAGAAAGCACAGCCTATGACTGAACTACTTTTTTTTAAAGTAGTGAGCTAGAGAAATTAAAATTTTTAAGGACAGAGAAGTTCTAGCTCATTTTAAAAGTTGGATGTCCTTTTCAGCTCTTTGACAAATGATGTTTTAAAGTTACATTAAAGAAAATCTGAAGCCATCCCTATACTAAAACAAATTGTAATACCACAAGCAATAACAATGTCTTAGAATGGGAATATAATCAAGGGTTTTGGAAATAGCAAGCAGCCATTGTATATACCCAGCAAATAACAATAAGCACATTATCTGCTTTCTAATGCATAATGACCTGGGTCCTCTCCTTACCGTATTATACTCTCCTTCAATGGTTTCACTACTACTGGTGGACTGAGCTACCACCCTGAGTCGGCCTGGTGTCCCTGCTTCAATTTGTTCAACCTATAAAAGTAATAAAGTTTCACTTACTCCACAATAAGGACATGTACCAAGCCTTTTCTATCAGGTCAACCCAAAGTTAAAACACAAAATCTGGCTCGAAAGGTCTTTCATGTCTCATCTCCCTCACCTTAACATCATGAGGATAATAAGAGATTTTTCTATTTTATCCCCTTCTTTCTTATTGTTTGTTTGCTAGAGGGGCTTTCTTTCAAATAGTTCCCAAACAGAATAAAATTCAAAGAGAAAATTGGGAGAGAAAAAAGTCAGAGACCCTGGTAACCCAGTAAAATGTTATGTGCACATATTTATTTTACTAGGGGATAGTCCACAAGATTCTCAAGGTGCTCACAACTCTCTAAATGTTAAGACATTATAAAGGAATGGTCAATTAATCTTCAACAGAGAAGGAAAGAATATGTAATGGAAAAAAGACAGTCTCTTCAACAAATGGTTTGAGGAAAACTAGACAGCTTCATGCAAAAAAAAGAAAAAAAGAAAAGAAATGAAACTTGCCCACTTCCTTACACCACACACAAAAATAAACTCAAAATGGATTAAGGACCTAAATGTTGAGACCTGAAACCATAAAAATCCTAGAAGACAACACAGGCAGTAACTTCTTTGACACTGGCCTTAGCAACAATTTTCTAGATAGGTCTCCTCAGGCAAGGGAAAAAAAAAAAAAAAGCAAAAATGAACTATTGGGATTACATCAAAATAAAAAGCTCTTGCAAAGCGAAGGAAACAATCAACAAAAGTATAAGAGAATACTTTCTACTTCTGTAGAATGAGAGATGAGATTTGCAAATGACATATCTGATAAAGGGTTAGCATCCAAAACATATAAAGAATTTATATAAAAAAATTTATACAACTCAACACCAAAAAACCAAATAATCCAATTAAAAAGTGGGCACCTGAGTGGCTCAGTTGGCTAAGCATCTGACTTCTGATCTCAAACCAGATTTTGATCTCAGAGTCATGAATTTAAGCCCAACAGAGCTTACTTTAAAAAAAAAAAAAGGGAGAAGACATAAACAGAAAGGCATCTCCAAAGGCATCCAGATGGCCAACAGACACATGAAAAGATTGTCAACAATATTCATCATCAGGAAAATGCATATCAAAACCACAATGAGGAGGAGGCGCCTGGGTGGTTCAGTCAGTCAAGCATCTGCCTTTATTTACACTGCTGGGGATTTACCCCAAAGATACTGATGCAGTGAAACACTGGGACACCTGCATCCTGATGTTTCTAGCAGCAATGTCCACAATAGCCAAAATGTGGAAGGAGCCTCAGTGTCCATTGAAAGATGAATGGATAAAGAAGATGTGGTATATGTATAAAATGGAATATTACTCAGCCATTAGAAACAGCAAATATCCACAATTTGCTTCGACGTGGATAGAACTGGAGGGTATTATGCTGAGTGAAATAAGTCAATCAGAGAAGGACAAACATTACATGGTCTCATTCATTTGGGGAATATAAAAAATAGTGAAAGGGAATAAAGGAGAAAGGAGAGAAAATGAGTGGGAAACATCAGAGAGGGAGACAGAACATGAGAGACTGCTAACTCTGGGAAATGAACAAGGGGTGGTGGAAAGGGAGGTGGGCAGGGGGTGGAGGTGACTGGGTGACGGGCACTGAGGGGGCACTTGATGGGATGAGCACTGGGTATTATGGTATATGTTGGCAAATTGAACTCCAATTAAAAATAAATAAATAAATTGCTTTAACAAACATGAAAAAAAAATGCATCTGCCTTTAGCTCAGGTTATGATGCCTGGGTCCTGGGACTGAACCCCTCATCAAGCTGCCTGCTCCACGGGGAGTCTGCTTTTCCCTCTCTCTCTGCTCCTTAACCCCCACTCATTTTCTCTCTAAAATAAATAAAATTTTAAAAAAAAACACAATGAGGTATCACTTCACATCTGTCGACGGCTAAAATAAAAAACACAAAAAATAGCAAGTATTGGCATGGATATGGAGAAACAGGAACCCTTGCACACTGTTGGTGGGAATGCAAACTGGCATAGCTACTGTGGAAGACAATATGGAGGTTCCTTAAAAAATAAAAAATAGGGATGCCTGGGAGACTCAGTGGTTGAGTGTATGCTTTTGGCTCAGGGCGTGATCCTGGGGTCCCACATCGGGTTCCCTGCACTGACCCTGCTTCTCCCTCTGCCTATGTTTCTGCCCGTCTCTCTGTGTCTCTCATGAACAAATAAAATCTTAATTTTTTTATTATTTTTAATATATTTTTTATTGAAGTTCGATTTGCCAACATAGTTTTTAACACCTAGTGCTCATCCTGTCAAGTGTCCCCCTCAACGCCCATCACCCAGTCACCCTAAATAAAATCTTTTAAAAATTTTAAAAATACAGGGGTATCTGGATGACTCAGTCAGGCATCCACCCCTTAGTTTCAGCTCAGGTCATGATCTCAAAGTCCTGGGATCAAGCTTCACAGTGGGCTCTGTACTCTGTGCAAATCTGCTTAACCCTCTCCATCCCTCTCTGCCCCTCCCTCCATTCATGCGTACACACTCTCTCTAGAATAAATAAAATCTTTTTTTTTTTTTTAATTAAAAATAGGGCAGCCCGGGTGGCTCAGATTAGTGCCGCCTTCAGCCCAGGGCATGATCCTGGAGACCCAGGATCGAGTCCCACATTGGGCTCCCTGCTTGGAGCTGCTTCTCCCTCTGCCTGTGTCTCTGCCTAGACTCTCTCTGTGTGTCTCTCATGAATAAATAAATAAAATCTTAAAAAAAAAAAATTTTTTTTTAAATTTAAAAATTAAAAATAGAACTACCATATGATCCAGCAATTGCACTATCAGGTATTTACCCAAAAGATATAAAAACATTAATTTGAAAGGATAAATGTACTGTTATGTTCACTGCAGTATTATCTACAACAGCCAAATTACAGAAGCAGCCCAAGCATCCATCAATAGATGAATAAAGATGTGGTTTATACAAACAATGGAATATTAGCCATAAAAAAGAATGAAATCTTGCCATTTGCAACAACATGGATGGAACTAGAGAGTATAATGCTAAGCAAAATAAGTCAGAGAAAGACAAAAAAAAACCTATGATTTCATTCACATGTGAAGTTAAAGAAACAAAACAAATGAACAACAACAACAAAAGAGACAAATCAAAACAACCAACTCTTATTAGAGAATAGATGGTTCCCAGAGGGCAGGCTGGGGTGGGGGGGGGGGGGAAGAGTGAAATAGGTGATAGGGATTAAGGAGGGCACTTATCATGATGAGCATAACATGTTGCTGAATGACTATATTGCACACTTGAAACTAATATAACACTGCATGTTAACTACACTGGAATTAAAAAAAAGACATTATAGGAATAGGTTACTCTTCTATCAGACAACACGTACATCCAGCTGTTGTTTTCTAATCACAGTCCTAGTGCAAACATAGGATATCTACCTCCACTCCTTAAAAAAACTCTAGTAATTATAAAGTAAAGGGATGTCCAAAGAGAAGCATTAAAAAAAAAAAAAAAAAAAGAGAGAGAGAGAACCTAAGGTAAGAAAGTTGAGAGGAGAGTATTATTATTAATTATTAATCTGCAGACAAGAACAAAGCTGTTGGGGTGCCTGGGTGGCTCAGTGGTTGAGCATCTGCCTTAGGTTCAGGTCATGATCCCGGGGTTCTGGGATCAAGCCCCACACTGGGATCCCTGCTCAGTGGGAAGCCTGGTTCTCCCCCTCCCTTTGCCTGTCCCCCAGCTTGTGCTGCCAAATAAATAAAATATCACAGGTGAGGCTAACGGTTTATAATGCTGAAAGAAAGCTCCCATCATCCACCCCAATGCTTTCTCTCCTGCCTTTTAAACCTAAGTATAGAAACAATAAACCTACCAGCAACTCCACTTACTTTTATTGGTACAAACTGTCTTATAAACTTGACACCATGTTCTTCCATATGTTCACCAATTTTGTTGGCCATGTCCTGGTCAAATCCTCTAAGGAGAATGGATCGTACCATAACAGTAACATCTAAACCAATGCCAGCAAGAAATCCAGCACATTCCAGGGCAACATAGGATGCTCCAACCACCAGGGTCTTACCCGGGCAATAAGGTAAGGAAAAAAGATCATCACTGAAAGGAAATTAAAAAAAGAAAAAAAAAAAGAAAAGAAAAGAAAGACGGAAAAAAAGAAATTGAAAATGGTCGTATGTGAATAATGACTAAATGAAAGTAAAACTTTTGGTTTCTTAAGTATGATACACTTTTCATATTAAAAACATTCAATTAGCTACACACATAATATATGGAAAGTGTTTGCAAGGCCTTAGACACTGTCCCTTTCTTGCCACTCAGTTGCTTTGGGAGTAGCTCAAGCTGCTCATGGCCAAACAGCTCACCGCCCGATTTCTGACGTTAGTCCCAGCTCGTGGTCAAACAAAATAATCCTGAACGGTCTGGAATAACTGTCCACTAATGTGTTTAATATCGTATTTTCGCAAATCAAACCCCCATCCCTCATCTCACCACTTAGCTCTCTCCGAGGTAAAAATCTGTATTACTTTTTATTTAGAACACCAATTATCAAGAGTGGGGAGAAGAGTTGGAGAAAACTTGCAACATAACTGTTTTGTAAAATAAAAACCAGCTCTAAAAGGTAAAACCCAACAAAATCTTTTAGTCAAGAATATACAGGACATGAGAGAGATCACAAAGGCATTGTTGGGAAATTATTTTTTAAAATATGAGAAGGGAAGCTATCCGAGACAACAAAGAGAACTGTTACCATCCGAGCTGCCCCTATATGAAGCACAAGGGAAAAAAAAAATAATATCCTTGCCCAGAAAAAGGGCCCGAAAGGAAATAATTTATAACATAATCAGAAACTCCTTGAGCAAAAAACACCCAAGAGGACGTATTTATCAACAACCTGTCATAATTTCATCATAATGTTAAATTCCTGATTGAATTCCAAATGTGAATTGCTATGTCACCGTACAATCACCTGATGGGCAAAAATAAATCACACAGCCAAACCTTGCCTGACTCACTTATTTCAGATGGCCAGCCTACAGTGACATTATAACCTTGTAAACAGCATGAGGAGGGACGAGGGTTTAATAAATCTATATGGCCTGCCACCCTGTCATTGTTTTAGTGTCCCCATGAATATTCTTCTGGTTTTATGTTTTATACATTTATAACACACACTCACACATATATACATTTCAAACATAAATCTATATGTCAGCAGTGATGTTAACCGGGTAGTAAAAAGACCAATGTTTACGGCTTTGAATTCTTTCAATGTTCTCTTGCATAAAATGATTTTTCCTGTGTTTTTTTCCCCAACTCCCTGTCCCTTTTGGGCAAAAAATGTGGCAAAATACTTTGAAGTTCTAGGAAATGGACTGAATGGGTTTGAAGAAAAAGCCTAAAAAAACAAACAAACAAACAAACAAAAAAACCTGAAAAGCATAAATCTAAAATGAATTTCTCTTTCCCCTGCAAGGTCCCCTTACCTGCTGATGCAGTACTCTCGGTCACCGGGGATTCCCAAGTAACGTGGCCTCTCACCAGTAGCAATGAGAAATCTCTCTGCTGAATAAATTTTTTCTTTGCCTTTGTTATTTGTTGCCTGCAAAGAAACCAATGTCAACTTTTAATAAGTTATTATTCATTAGAATTGCAGACTTTATAATTAACAAAGGCCATTCACCACATTATCCAATTTGATCGTCACAAAAATCTGGTAATACCCAATAAGATGTTAAGGCTCTGAGTAATTAATACATTTGTTTAAAATCATAAATCTAATAAGCAGCAACACTCAAATCCAGGTCATCTGGCCCCAAATCCAGTACTCTTACACTACCACCCCACAAAAGAAAGCCCTGTAAGATGTGACTGCAAAATCACCAAACTGGGCAATTTGGGTCACCATGGCTTTTATTTTATTAAGATAATCACTTTCTTTTTCCTCCCCTACCCCCAACCAAAGTTTAAAACAAACAAAAGCTACTCAGGGTGTCACACAATTACCTTAATCCTATGAGGACCCACAAACTGTCCATATGCATTCTCATAGGTCACCTTTTTCTCCCGCAGAGCTACCCGGTAGCCCCAGTTCAGAGAGCCAATGTGGTTCTGTACAGCTTCTGTCATTTTATCCCAGTCATGTTTAACTGCACAAAAAGATAAGACAAAATGCTTTTAGCTTTTCAACTGCCTGGCAAAGATCATTTCTTAGCAACTATTCACATGGAATATGAAGAGCAGAGCTTTTAGTCTAAAAGAGCAGGGTCCTTCATTTCAAGCACATCAACAACTTTTTCATGCTCAAATATTCTTTCTTTTTTAGAAGACCACCATACAATTAAGTCATGCAAGGCCTCCTGGCAATTCTTAAAACTAAGATAACCAGGTATAAACTTTTTAAGAAATGAACAGGATTTATTTTGATTGTAAATACTGATTGTTGGGGTAATGAGGTGTGGTAAAGCCTAGGATTCTGTAGTTTTAACAATCCCCAAAGGATCCTGATGTAGCCAGGTTTGGAGTTACTACGCTTGTAACAGAGTCTAGACCAGAGACCAGCAAACAAAGGCCAAGTATGGCCCCACAGCCAAACATAGCCCATCACATTTTTTTTTTTTTTTTAAAGATTGTATTCATTTATTTGACAGAGAGAGAGCACAAGCAGGGTGAGTGGCAGGCTCCCCACTGAGTAAGGAGCCCAATGTGGGACTTGATCCCAGGACTTTGGGATCATGATCGGAGCTGAAGGTAGACGCTTAACTGACTGAATCACCCAGGCGTCCCCAACACCTTTTTTTTTTTTTTTAAAGATTATTTATTTATTTATTCATAGACACACACACACACACACACAGAGAGAGAGAGAGAGAGAGAGAGAGAGAGAAAGAGGTGCAGAGACACAGGCAGAGGGAGAAGCAGGCACCATACAGGGAGCCTGACGTGGGACTCGATCCCGGGTCTCCAGGATCACGCCCTAGGCTGCAGGCGGCGCTAAACTGCTGCGCCGCCACCAAGGCTGCCCGCCATCACCTTTTTTTTAAAATCAAGCGTATACACTCATGATCATTTATTTACATATTATCTAGTATCTAGGGCTTCTATTGTGCCACTGGGCCACACCCTTAAGTTTGACAACAGTAATCAGACTAACTGAACTTTGTGGAATCTTTAACATCTTCAGGGCAATCCTGCCTGTGGTCTAGGTCATTATTTTTCCAGGCAGGCATTATTGGCATGTTGGACTGGATACCTTCTAATTGGAAGGAACTATATATAGCGAAGGATATTTAGCATCACTGGCCTTTGGTCATTCCCAAACCACTGTAATAGCCAACCACATCACCAGTAAAATGCTTAGGGTTTCTAGTAAAAGGATGCCTAGGAAGCTCAAAGGTCTGACTTTGGCTCAGGTCATGATCGTGGGGTCCTGAGATTGTGCTCCATGCTCAGTGGGGAATCTGCTTCTCCTTCTCCCTCTCTTTCTGCCCCTTCCCCTGTGCACATGTACAAGTGCTCTCTCTCAAATAAATAAAATCCTAAATATTCTAGTAAAAAAATGGGGGTATATGAAATGAGATTGGCAAAATGTTGGTAATTTTTATAGCTAGATGATTGGCACAGGGGGTTGAGTTACACTCATTATTCTGTTCATTCCTTGGAGACAAAGCAGGAGTGAATCTTGCCCCTTTTTCTAGTGTTGCTAGATGAAGGCCAGATGGGCAGGTTGGCAGGGCTCCCTCAGTGTCCCCCAGTCCTGCCTCCCAGCACCTCACCCTCTCAGCATTGCAACCACAGTGGCTTCTATAGCCGCTGTTTGTTTCCACTGATCTCAAGTCTAACATTTTATGATTATGTGAATTCAGTATTGACAGTCTGCTCTCTCGGGTTCCACAGACCAATTTTTGTGTTGTTATTCCCAGTTCCAGAGGCTGGCCTTTGGGTTGTATAGACTTGATTCACCACTTTCTCCATGGCTAAGCTGCTTATTAATCCTGAATCTAAGATTCAGACTCCTCATTTTCATGACAGATCTTTTGAGTATAATTTATTTTTTTTAAATATTTTTTTTTTATTTATGAGAGAGAGAGAGAGAGAGAGAGAAGCAGAGACGAGAGACGTAGGCAGAGAGAGAAGCAGGCTCCATGCAGGGAGCCCGATAAGGAACTTGAACCTGGGACTCCAGGATCACAGCCTGGGCCAAAGGCAGGTGCTCAACCGCTGAGCCACCCAGGTATCCCTCATTGATAAGTTATTAATGGATGAATGATTGATTTTTTTATCCACTGAAATTTAATATATTAGTGCCTGACTCAAAGGATTCAATTTTTTTTTTAACGCTTTATTTATTTTAGAGGGAAAGAGAGCGAGCATATGTGTGCGTGTACACGCAGGGAGGGGCAGAGGGAGAGGGATTTAAATATAGGGCATGGCTTTCATCAAACCCTTTGGGATTGGTGCTGCTAGCAAATAAAAGAGGAGAGTATAAAAATAGAAAATTGTAATTTGTAATGTTTAAATCTGGAAAGGAGGAAGAAGCACAAGATTAAAACTGTTCATTTAGCTGAATAAATAATTTCTTTAAAGACAACTTTGATTTGGCCAAGTTTTAAAATCCCATTAAAATTCAGGGAGATTTTACTGGTTTTAATGTATAGATCTGGATTTATGCTGGTAGTGGCTCTTTATCACTCCAGTAACTATATATTTATTAGTTCTTTATTATACAATTCAGAAATAAATTCAACATAAATAAGCATAGCTAATGTTTATTGTTACATGACAGATACAGAAATATTCATCTGCTGGAAAGATCTGTCGATTCACTAAATATTTTACCACCCACCTGATTACTGAATTTATTAGAATTACACTTAGTTGGTCCTGTTAATAAAAATTCACATTCAGCAGAGGCCTGTACTTAACTCTTTTTAAGATTCTAAAGACCCACTATATATACACTTCCCTACATTTCTAGCTAAAATTAAGCAATTCTGTTCCACTCACTTTATTTTTCATAAGAGTGGATAGCTTAAAGCTAACATCAATTAGTACAACATGCCAATTTGAGTATTAGATCCTTACATGAATGAATAAAAATTGTGTGACTGAGTTATATAGCTCCCTGGCCCTGTTACTTACCTAGATTTAAGAGACAGACATGTTCACTGTAAATGCCAGTATGTGGAAATTACAAAGCTGTGTAAATCAAAATTTGCTTGGAACAATCTTACTTTTTCCAACAGATTCTAGACTTTTTCAGATTAATGTTCTTGTTACATGTCCTTTTTAAGAGAGTAACTAACTAGTTCAAATATACAACTTCCTGGAGTACCTGTAAATGTTGTTCTACACATTAAAGAACTAAGTGCTTGGCAGAGTCTACCCAATTTATTCAAACCATGAATGGAAGAATTAAAGGCAACAAGTCCAGAGGCAAGGATAAAAACTGTATGTTGAGTGGCAGCTATTTTAACCACACTACTATACTTAATCCTCATCACAAGCAGTGAATGGAAAAGTCAGAAGTTGTGCCAAGGGCTATCTCATTTTAGTATCAGGAGGGCTGGGGTGAAGGAAGCTCTTAACTCAAGGGACCCAGAATACCAGCAAAGACTGTGTGTTGCCACTTAACTCCTGTTACCAATTCTACCTCTGGGCCCCCTGGGTACATGGTCTGCACTTTGATGATAGTGGTACATCAGTGATTATGGAATCTGTGTACCTATACAATTGCTGTTACTCATCTCTGTATCTCTCCAGGACAGACTCAAATGCAAACAGTGGGCACTCAATAGCAATATTATTTAACTTTACCACTTTAAAATGTCTATTAAGAAGTCTAATAATTAACTGAAAGGAGACCTCTTGTTCACGGAGGTACATTAAAAGTAGGCTTCCAGGAGGGGAAAGAGTGTATCTAATGGCAGACTCAGTGGGGAGACATTCAGACATGAGAGTAACAATAATTTGGGGAGGGGCACAGAAATGGGATTAGGGACGGATTATCGGTAGATTATGTGTTAAATTCACATTCCGTAGGTCAAAAGAGTCACTTTGACTGCCCTGTTTGTTGGCAAGAGAAAAGGCATGGCACCTCAGAAACAAGTAATGAAACTCTCAGTACCAGCCTAAGGCCCCAAAGGTCATAGACAGAGAATAGCCTCGTAAGGATCTGAGGAAAGAAAGATGACCCCAACACAAAAACATTTTTTGAGTAACTGATTTTCTAAAATTCCAAACTTGGATAAAAAAGTACTGTTGATTTTAAACAGGAAGTAAAAGCATCAAACAAAGGAAGCATAGCTAATGTGAGTAGGAGCAAAATTTTTCAAAGCACTTATTTATTATGCCTTTTTAAAACAATATTTAATAAACTTAATTAAAATTCAGAAAAAGCTACAAAATAATTTACCCTAGCAAATGTCCCATACCCTATAAGATCTCATAACTGTATCAGATACAGTTGGAGTTTATCTCTTCAAGGACATGGTGACCTATGTCATTAATTATGAAGCTATGCTAACCTCAATTTTTTTTTTTTTTCAACCAGATAATACAATCTACTTTCCAAAGGCAACAATTCCTTTTCAACTTTCCTGGGGTCACTAGGGTACTTTAAATATTTTATCCAACAAAGTCTATCTCTTCCTCAACAAATAAATAGCACCCCCACACCCAAATTATCAGCTTATGAAACTGATTTCTTGGGAGAGAGAAAAATGAAACCATTTCCAAGGAAAGCAAATGTTATTTACACTCTTTATGAAACCCTAAGAAAGAATTTATTTGAGGAGCACCTGGCTAGCTCAGTCAGTAGAGTGTGACTCTTCATCTTGTGGTCATGAGTCTGATCTCCACTCTGGGCACAGAGATTACTTTAAAAAATAATAATAATAAAAAGAATTTATCTAAAAAATTCTGGTTTTCTATTACAGAAAGGCACTCTAAGTACAGTATCTGTCCTTACCATACCAGCTATGCAGCTACCTGACACAGGATAATCACAGTAATTTTAGACATAAAAAACGTCAACAATAAAAACTTCCCAGTCATTTTCTAGTCCCACAGAAATGGATGGTGCATTAGTGCAGGATCACAGCTCAAACCCATCAAAAGCACAAATGGAAAAGCAGCTTTTCCTGCCGTACCCGTCTCCTCGGTGCTCCAACCATAGTTCCGAGAGTCCTGTAGGGCTTGTCCTAACAGAGCTGCTTGGTGCATCAGTTTTTTAGGTATGCAACCCACATTTACACATGTTCCTCCGAGACCTGCAACAACATTGAGAAATCAGTTTATATCCAGCTTCACAATCCTTGAGAGAAAAAGGTCAATAATTATTGTTATGCTAAGAAAGATCATCATTTATTTGTTTAATGTAGCCAATACTATCTACACAAGTTTATTCCTACGACTCATGGTATTTCTAAGCTCAGAAAGCCTTATATATCAAACATAGTGATACATCCTAAAACGAAAGAAAAATGAGATCTCCCCAATTTCCACAGACTTCAAAGATTCAAAATTAACTGCTGATTAAGATGCCACAAATTGACATTTTACTTTGTCCACAACCCTACACTCGGCACCACATCTGTGACTAGAACTAAATGGTAAAGGGGTTGTTAAGCTGGCCACGGATGGACTAGAAGTACATACAAAATCTGGTATATATGAGCATTTTCTAAAGTAGGATTCATGAGTGAAACAAAACAAAGAAACAAAAAGAAATTTAGCATCTCTGAGCTGAAAGAACATGGCAACAGACTGTCTCCATTAGAACAAAATGTAGACAGGCAGGGAGGGAAGACAAAATGGCATAAGCGTACAGGACAGCAGTGGACTTCACAGCTCAGGAAACATAAGCCCTTTGAAGAGAATGCTTCCAGACTGCCACTATGGAGTGGAAGCTCCACAGCCCAGAACACAGCTATGTCTGGCACAAGAATAGTGCCTGACACAAAACTCACACCTAATAGGTACTTGCTGAATGGATTAATCGGAAATTCAGACACTCTCTTATCCAGAGTTCCTGCTTCTTGTCTCCTAATTAGAACAGCTAAGTCATCTTGTTAAGATTTACATTATCACATCAATCCCCGTCTCAAAGGCTTCCTACTATGCTCCAGTTAGATCCAATTTCTTGTCTTGACCTACCAGGACTTGTACACCCTGACACTTGCCTTCCTCTCCAATCTTACCTCCAGGTCGTACCACTCAAGCTACAACCATGAAGGACTCCTACTTGTCTCAGGGCCTTTTTATGTTCTATTCTCAAGAAAAACTGAGAAAAGTCCCCTGAAAGGTTTTTTCTCAGTTTTTGGCATAGTTCGTTCACTCTTAATTCTTTTGGCCTATCTAAAAGCCACCTCTTCAGAGGTCTTCTCTGATAATCTTCTCAAAGTTAAACTCTTTCCTCTACCCAGGTCCTCCCTATTCCACCATATAATTTTTTCTAGTACAACTTATCATAATTCATAGTTCTTGCTTGTCTCCTCACTAGCATGTAAACTTGACAAAGGCAGGAACTTCATGTCCACCAAGTCCACTGCTATAATCTCCAGTGGTTCATAATAAGTGTTTAATTAATACTTATAGAATAAATGAACACAGAATATTTAATTCACCAAGACTGGGAAGCACCACGGGCTATCCATTAAGATACCTGATTCCAGTTCCTGTTGAATGTAGGAACTGGTTTTAAAACGGAAATCCACAGATAAATGTTTAAACTTTCAGTTAATAAGCCACTAATTTCTAAATTTTTAATTGGGTTTTAGGAGCCATTTAAACCAATTTTGGAATTTGGAAGAGCCAGGGAAAAACCTGCTCTTCCAAATTCACTTCTAAAATATTTTAAAGTGGGATCCCTGGGTGGCGCAGCGGGTTAGCGCCTGCCTTTGGCCCAGGGCGCGATCCTGGAGACCCGGGATCGAATCCCACATCGGGCTCTCGGTGCATGGAGCCTGCTTCTCCCTCTGCCTGTGTCTCTGCCCCCCCCCCCCCTCTCTCTCTCTGTGACTATCATAAATAAATAAAAAAATTTTTTTTAAATGTTAAAAAAAAATAAAATATTTTAAAGCTTACCCCATCTAGTTCCACGAGGGGTTGGAGTGACAAAATCCAGGACCATTATCTTCTTATTATATCTGGCTGCCTCCTAGAAAATAAAAGTATTAAAGTAAATTGGAAAGGTGAATATGACAGACTAGAAATGGGTTATTAAAACTCCACACTCTTCTTATTAAGCTATAGTGCCTAAGGCATAACCAGTTATTACTACCTGGGAATTTCATATACAAAATGATTAGTGTGACTCCAAGATAAAAATTAAGGAACATTCAGACAGTCATAAAGGTAGTTTAAAGAATATGCAGAGTACAGCTATAAAACTATCTGCTGTAAACACTAGAATCCTCTTACAGAATTCCACTCAAACAAAAGCATGTTAAGCAATAATCTGAAAAACCTGTGGTCATTTTTAAGCAAACGAGTATTCAGTAAAAAAGATTTATGACAGTCTACAGCTCTTGATTCAACCTGTATCGTACAAGTATTTTTTAAAGTACTTCTAAGTTTTATCTAATTCAGTATCCGGCAGAATATTGGAAATATTTTTCTTCTAAATTTGTCAGATTTCTTAAAATTTCACATGAGGAGCCAATGATAAAGTTAATGGTATCTAGAAGGTTTCCAAATCAATTTTAGGGGAGTGATCACAACAGTCAGAAGGTCATTTTGCAAAGTATCCTTTAAACTTCTCAGAGAATAAGCTTTGTGTACTGGCAACTAGAACTCCAAAGGTTACTTGAAAAGGTTGAGTCTGGTGTCCTTTAAAACCACCAGAACTGGAGTAAAATACATCCAGCATTATTCCTGTATCATTTACAGCAAAGTATTGCTTGATGCCAGACACTGGCCTGATCTTTATCTGGGCAGCTTCATTTGAATCTACCTTTCCTCTTTTTTTTTTTTTTTAAAGATTTTATTTATTTATTCATGATAGACATGGGGCGGGGCGGGGTGGGGGTGGCAGTGGCAGAAACACAGGCAGAGGGAGAAGTAGGCTCCATGCAGGAAGCCTGATGTGGGACTCAATCCTGGGACTCCAGGATCACACCCTGAGCCAATGGCAGGCGCTAACTGCTGAGCCACCCAGGGATCCCCTGAATTTACCTTTCCTGATCCACAAGCTACATGTTAGGGGAATATAACCATCTCATCTTTTAAAAGTACCTGTTGGGGAAGGATGACAGGTCCCAAGCTCTTCACACATGGAAAATGTATTTCAATTTAGGGCCAGGAGCCCTAAATTTTTTTAGTTGTTTTTTTTTTTTTTTTTTTTTTAAATTTTTTTAGTTTTTAAGTAATCTCTCTTAAGGTTACTCCTTAACCTTTCTTATATATACACATCTTCTACCCTCTTACCCCCAGGCCAGAGTTGGTAGTTATTTCTTAGTTCTCTTCACATACAAAGGAGGCAAACATTTTTAATGATTAAGTTTAAGAACTCGAATTGCTCTCCACTTTTCTCTTGGGGTAGAGGGCTTGTGAATATTGAAAATCACTGAAGTGAAAAGTTCATATTAATATTTATAAAAAAAGAAAGATATTTAATTTCAGGCCATTTCTAGACAACACCTTGATTATCTTTGAAAAATCAGTCAAAATGAACAAAAACATGTCCCAAAATATTGGGGCTGGTTCTGTTATATAGAAGTACTTTCATAAAGAAGATCCAGTTCAACCTGGAAAAATGATTTATAAAATAGTTCCTTTATACACATGTGCTGCCCAAGTTAATGTGCAAAATGTCACAAGAATGGCTAAAAGAAATTCCAGTGAGAACCAGATTCCAGTAAGAACCAGAAGTCTGTTAGGAATAGGACTATTCTACCCATCCCCCAGATAACACGGAACTTGCCTTAGCAGCTGCCAGTCCTCCTGAGCCCCCTCCAATGATGATGAGGTCATAGTCATAGACCTCAGGAAGATCCTCAGAGCCATTCATGTTTAGTAGGTTTTGAAGTCTGCCCTCTTGATAAGCCTAAAGAAAAACAATGGAAGGGGAAATACTTTAACTTAAAAGCAGCAATATCTGAAAAGTTTTGTGAGAAAACCTTTCTTTAAAGAAAAACAAAAGGAATTTTTAAAGGAAAAATAGTAATTATATTATAGCACACAAAACAGAAAATGTGCAACCCTTTTCTGAAGTGGTGATCAATGATTTGCTTTTGTTAGGGCTGTTCAAATTCCTTTTTATAGCACAGATAGCTAACTTTGAAATGTTCATATAGTACTTCTACGTAAGTTAGGTCTTCACATTCCAACAAGATCAACTTAGCCTTTTTTATTTTTTTTTATTTTTTTTCAACTTAGTCTTAAATTAAGTAAATTTTTCCTAGAATTATTATACTAGGTTTCAAATTAGGTTTTTAAAACACTTGTCCTATATGTTTTTAGTAAAATCATCAATACCAGTCAGCAGCATCTTTATTTTCTATCATCAAAGGTACCACAATGAATGGGCTAAGGTCTCAGGTTAAGATAGAGGACTGGGAAATAGCAACGGAAACAGATCAGCCAAATACTTTCCTACATTGTTTAGGTAAAAATTCAGAACAAAATCATTAATTGACACTTAACTGCATGAATAGCTAAATGTAAAAGTCCCTAATTTTCCAAGGCATTTTAAATAAGCAAAGGGGAAAAAAAAAAAAGGAAGGAGGATGGAAGAGGGTAAATAAACAAACACGTCCCTGTAAAGCTTCTCTCTTTTTTTTTTTTAAAGAACACATTTTATTTTATTTTATTTTTAGTTTTTTAAGTAATCTCTCCCATCCAACATGGGGTTTGAACTCATGACCCCCCTGAGCCAGCCAGGCTCCCCTAAAGCTTACTTCTTTAATCTACCTATGCACAAGGCCTCTGGTATTTTATTTAAAATTTAGTTTCCATGTACCTGACACATAACAAGGTATATAAATGTTATGTACTTTTAATTTTAAAAACCATTTTATTCCTAGCTTTTATACACATTTCGTATTAGTTTGGAAGACTTTTGATGATCTATTTAATTAGCTTTTATTAAAACAAAAATCTGTGCTAAGGTGAGATAATGGTTAGAAATGTTAATAGGCATGAAAAATTTTTATAAAAATCAAGTTTTAATCTCAATAATAATAATAAAAAAAAAAACCAAACTTACCAACCCAGACTGCACATTTTTCTCCTGCCTACCATCAGCTGCAGGGGGTGAAAGGCAGGGTTTAGGGTCAGAAGAGCAGGATGCTTGGGATGTGGAAGGGGGTACAGTGGAGGAAGGTGGAGGAGGCCCAGCACTGTGGCTGCCCCTTGGCAATGTGGCAGGTGCACCCGGTGGCTTGGGGACTGAAGGAAGAACACGTGGAAACCAGCAACAATGGGGGAAGAAGGGAGAAGACTTCACCCTGACCATCTGTACAAAAGGTCTAACGTGAGAGGCTGGTAAACACAGCCAGTATTCATCAACTGGCATTATGGCAGAGGCTTCTCCTCCAATACAAGGCACTGTGGGGGAAGGGAAACAATTTGGTAATAATAGCCATTTAGATTAAAGGATCAATATAAGCTTCAGATAGCAAGCATTACTCTCTTGTTGGTCTCAAAGAGCACAGGTTGACTGGCTGACTTGCTGGCTTAGAGGAATTAATAAATGCAGCTAGATGTTCTTCTGGAAAAACAAAGTATAACCATTCTAAATTTCAGCCTCAATTTTATCTGCAAGTACATGACACAGTGCCAGAACAGTCATTGGCTGTCTAAATGGCAATTACCCATTTCATAACCACTTCCCCCCAACATATCCACTAGAACAAAGGAAAGAAAATGCACTGTCATACTGAAAAACCACTTACTCCCTCCACCAGAGCGTAATCTGTTCTGCACTGAAATTCTGGATCACACCTGATTCTTATGGTTCAAGTTGAAGTCAAATTATATTAACTAGTATACAGATTTTACAAAGAAAGCTGCGTGAGCTTGAACACTTCACTCTGTACAAGTAAAATGAGTAAGACACAGGCACCTAAAGCATTCCACTGACCCCAGAACATGGTGCTTTAAAATTTTAATCCAACTTAAAACTGAAATTGGTGTCAATAAGGTCCAAATTAAGTGGTTTCCCACCTGAAATATAAATACAATAGACAGTAGAACACAGCTCCCCAAGACAGGGTCAGGAAGGAACACACTGATGGCTATGGAGAGGAGGAGAAAAATACCCCCCATTCTCCAATTATGAGTGCTAGAAATAGTGGCCACTGACCATAGTAACTGATAAAGAACAGTTCTCAAACTTTTTAGTCTCAGGATCCTTAAATTACAACCTTAAATTAGTTAGGACCCCAAAGAGCTTTGGTTAGTGTGAGACTTATATATCAATTTTAGTAGATTAAAAATTAAAACTAAGAAAATATTAAAATATCTTAAATTATTAAATATCAGGATGCCTGAGTAGCTCAGTGGTTGAGCATCTGCCTTTGGCGCAGCACATGATCCCGAAGTCCTGGGATTGAGTCCCACATTGGGCTCCCCAGGGGGAGCCTGCTTCTCCCTCCACCTATGTCTCTGTCCCTCTCTCTGTATTTCTCATGAATAAATAAATAAAAATCTTAAATAAATAAACAAATATTAAATACCTTAAGTACTACTGTTAAACATACCTTATTAACAATAATCTTTTGATTAGTGAGAAGGGTGGCATTATTTTATATCTTTGTAACTCTTTTTAATGTCTATCTTAATAAAAGACAGTTCATATCCTTTCTGCAGTCAATCCATTACAGCATTACCTGTCTGGAAAATTCCAGAAAATTGAGAAAGGATTATAACACAAAAGCATCTTAGTATTACGGAAATAATTCTGACTTTCAAGGCCTTCCTCTTCGGGCCTCAGGAGGCCACCAGAGGAATTCAGTCCACACTTTGAGATCCACTGCTTTAGGTCTTAAGTGCAATTATACAACACCTTACACCAGGAGGTGTCTGTCTGCCCTAGTTACTGGATATCCTTCCATTTCTTCCATCTGTCTCTCAGGAAAGCTTCTGCCCGCCCATCCCACTCCTAAGTGAAACACTGCTCCAGACTCACCTCTGAAAAGGCACAACATAGAAAGTAATTCAAGTGTGCCAGATTTCTTTAAAATTAGAATAATCTCTATCCCCCTTCCCCCAAACAGGATTCATATCCACTGGGCACAGATGTGTACTAGTTTTACCATTATACATTAGCTCTGGTGTTGGACTCACCTGGGTTAAAATACTTGCTCTACTACTTTCTAAGCTCAGTGAAATAAGCTAATCACTTAATTCTTAAGAGTCTGTTTTCTCATTTTGTAAAATGAAGTTAACATACCCCTGTACTTCACCAACCTGCAGGCTTTAAGTAAAATAATGCATATCGGCAGAATGGCTAGTAGGAAAAATCTCTTTAGGTTACTAACTCTCCCCTTCCTAAACAAAAGGAAATCTGTGTGGTCAAAAAGCTCCTGGAGTGTTTAAAAGATGTCCCTTGTACCGCACCTCACCTCTTCCCATCAAATCCTGATAAGAGTACAGGAACAGCACATAAACCTCGATGCTAAATTATTTTTATTCAATGTACACAAACACACTATTCTTTCTAAAGCATTCCTTTAGGGGCAGGGAAGGGTTCTTTTACCAACATTCTAAGACTCCAACACAACGCCCGTTTCTTCCATTAGATCTCCCCTAAAGTTCTCTTATTGTTTCTTGTCACTCCATTAACATATAGCATATCCTCACATGAAGCAGCAGAGGGAGACTTCACTACAGTAGTAAATGTGAAGACAGATTTAAGAAGTTGCACTGGCAGCTTTGAAAATGGAGGAAGAGATGGGGAATCAAGGAATACAGGTAGCCTCCAAAACCTGAAAGAGGAAAGAAAACAGATTCTCCCTCCAGAGCCTCAGCAGAAGCAGCCCTGCTGACATCTTCATTTTAGCCCAGAGAAACAGATTTGACTTTCAACCACTAGAACTGTAAGATAATAAATTTTTGTTGTTTTAAGCCAGTAAACATTTGGTAAATTGTTACAGCAGCAATAGGACACCAATACACTCAGTGAAATATAAAGTGCGTACGAGATGGTCCACCACGTTTCCCCCAGTGCCTAGAGCAGTGTTAGAGCAGTGTCTGGTACAGAGAGCACTCAAACAACTGAGTAAGTTAGCAAGTGCCAATTTCAATAGCTTGGTAATGGAGTCCTCAAAACAAAGGCAAAGCATGATGAAGTCCTATCCTGACGTAGAGTGAATGAACCATAACAGAGATGTCACCACTGAAGGAGGTGGCAACGCAGAATTTCTGACCGTAAGATTGAGGCACTAACATGCATGATCACAACAGGCCAGACACAGTGTTAGATGCTTTATATATATTATCCCATTTAATCCTCACAACAGTCATCCAAGCAAACGTCATTCCCATCTCCTAAGTGACAATATAGAGATCCTTGGAGATGAACTTGCCATGAATCAAAAACTGAACCCAAGAGTAAGTGATTACAAGCTCTTGCTTTTCTCACTATACCATGCCCAGTAACTCATATTTCAAAGAACAGTTGACCCTTGAACATCAAGGCTTTGAAATGCAGTCCACTTATACAGATTGTTTTCAATATAGTATTTTAAGTGTATTTTCTCTTGTCAGTTTTTAAAAATTTCATTGATTTGAGAGAGGGCACACATGTGAAAGAGAGAAGGGGGAGGTGCAGAGGGGGGAGGAAAAGGGAGAAGGAGTGAAGAGAATTTTGAGTAGTCAGCACTGGGCACAAGCTCGACATGGGGCTTGATCCCACAACCCTGAGATCATGACCTGAGCTGAAATGAAGAGTCAGACGCTTAATGACTGAGCCACCCAAAGCACCCCATTCCTTATAATCTTTTTTCTCTAGCTTCCTTTATTGCAAGAATACAGTACATAATACATTTAACATGTTTCAACTAACTCTTTATGCTAATGGTAAGGCTTCTGGTCAACAGTAAGCTATTAAGTTTAGGGGGAGTCAAAAGTTATACCTAAATTTTTAACTGTGCAGGCGGGATGGTGTCCCTAACTCCCTCATTGTTCAAGAGTTACTATACTCGTCACAGAGATTTTCTAACTTTACACTTAAACATAATAGACATATTATATAAACATAATAGAGGTATCATTCCCACTTAACAAGTCAAAAACCTAAGGTTTACATGTTCAATAATTTGTCCAAAGCCTCTAACCAGAATGGTTAGTCAGGATTTGATGCCAGGTGCTTTTATTTTTTTTATTTTATTTTTTTATTGGAGTTCAACTTGCCAACATATAGCATAACACCCAATGCTCATCCCGCCAAGTGCCCCCCTCAGTGCCCATCACCCAGTCACCCCAACCCCGCCCACCTCCCCTTGTTCATTTCCCAGAGTTAGGTGTCTCTCATATTTTGTCACCCTCACTGATATTTTCACTCATTTTCTCTCCTTTCCCTTTATTCCCTTTCACTAATTTTTATATTCCCCAAATGAATGAGACCATATAATGTTTGTCCTTTTCCGATTGACTATTTCACTCAGCATAATACTCTCCATCCAGGTCCCTCTACATCGAAGCAAATGGTGGGTATTTGTCGTTTCTAATGGCTGAGTAATATTCCATTGTATACATATACCACATCTTCATTATCCATTCATCTTTCAATGGACACCGAGATGCCAGGTGCTTTAATCAGAAAAGTGATCGTTACACAATAAAGTTCTAATTAAAATTTTTTTCCATAGGGACACCTGGGTGGCTCAGTGGTTCAGCGTCTGCCTTTGGCTCAGGGCGTGATCCCAGAGTCCCATGATCAAGTGCATGGAGCCTGCTTCTCCCTTTCCCTAGGTCTCTGCCTCTATGTCTCTCATGAATAAATACATTTTTTCCCCATAATATTCTCCTAAAATTCAACTGAGTTTATTGAACCTGTGAAACTTAAGCCACTCTAATTATATTACTGGGAAAATACCAGATCTGCAGTTGGGCTCATACCTATCTCCATAATTATCTATTTGTCTATTCTTTTTTTTTTTTTCTTCCAAGTAAGCAGTCACTTTAATTTCAAAGAGATGAGGCAACTGAGGTGTCACAATAACCAGCAGAAATACAAACAAGGGGTCACACCATGATTTGTATGTTAAAAGCTATAACTTTAGAGAAGACCCCCAAAATTACCTTCCCCCTAAACCTGTACATCTTCTATTGTTTTAGTCAAGTCTCCAATACTCCCTGTAAAGAAAGATACAGGGCACCTAACAGAACCACCTGGGGATGAGTCAAAAAGGGAGGCAGGATCTTCTTGCTACCAAGAATGTCAAATCTCTGGAAAACCCAAGAAATTTGGTTGGGAGAGACAAGCTAAAGTGAGGATCAGCGAGAGTATGGTATTTCCCTGACTGCTAAATAAATCTAAGAGTGGTAGACACCAGAACGGTTAGCATTCCTTCAAGACATGAAAAAGGGGAAGGGATGGCTACATTAGAAAACTGAGCAAGTTTCAAGAGAAATCTGGCTTTTGGCTAAAAACAACTATTACTGAAGAATCTTCCCCACACATACATTAAGATCGCTCCTGTCAATCCTGATGTCATTTATTCAGTCTTTGGATTTCCCTTCCCTGTACCACACTAGACTTAGGAAAATTTATTGTTACTTCTATGGAAAACAGATACTTCTCCATTTGCCAAATCATGCTTTAGGGCAAAATTCACTACCAAAGATTAAGCTCCCTTAGGGATCAAGAAAAGCAGCCTACAGGGCACCTGCCTGGCCAGTCAGTGGAGCATGTGACTCTTGATCTCTGGGTCCTGAGTTGAAGCCCCACATAGGGCACGGAGCCTATGAAAAAGAACAAGAACAAGAAGAAGAAAAGAAGGGAAGGGAAGAAAAGCAGCTTATTTAGGCATGCTCTGTACCTTCAAAATTATTTTCTTAAAAACTTAAATTTTTGGTGTAACCTCAAAATAAAATTGTAATTTATAACCTTAAAACAACTGCAAGCAACAAAAAGAAAAAAAAAGCTTTCATGGTTAAATAAAGAACATTTGGGGAAGTCAATTACACATTTCATTTTTTTAAAAGATTTTATTTATTTATTCATGATAGACAGAGAGAGAGAGGCAGAGACACACGCACAGGGAGAAGCAGGCTCCATGCCGGGAGCCTGATGCGGGACTCGATCCTGGGACTCCCGGATCATGCCCCGGGGCCAAAGGCAGGCACTAAACCCCTGAGCCACCCAGGGATCCCCAATTACACATTTCAGTATAAAGAGAGATTGTTTCCAGGCATTTAAAGCCCAAATAAGAAACAAAATTGAACTGGGAATTTTCAAGGCTGTAACATAATGAAACACCACTGATTCTGAAGGTCACTCTGTGCACTAGCAGAAATTACCAAGGGTTTGGAGATTAGAGACTAGAGAAGAAATTAACCAAGTAGATAAAGCCTATAACTGGTTTGTGTTTGAAAAAAAAAAATACCTTCTACCTCTGAGGATACTAATAACAAGGTATTTCAATTTTTGCTCAGTTTAACATTCAAATCGAACACCAAATCTCCTGATTCTCTCTCTGGTGCCATTATTTCTTGTAATTCCATGTATTTGGCCTCTGTATTCCCCTGCCTAGAATACCCTTCCTATCTTTGACTAATCGCTGCTCACCTTTCAGCATACACTTGATGCCTCACCTGACAAAAGTAGAATGACTCTACAGTAGGTAAGTCTCATCACAGGAAAATTCTTTAGAATATAGATATCCACTCATTAATCATACTGAATCCTCCTTGCAATGAAGCTTGGCATCTAGTTTTTTCTGCAGCATTAACATTGCTTATTCACTGCCCTAAGGATAAAGTCTTCCTTGAACTTTTTTCCTTTTTTTTTTTTTTTTACAGCTTCCCCTAACCTTGTCAGGAACCCCATATGGGATTCTTTTTGTTCCCTCTAACGGAGGAAGCAAGGCAGTATCATAGAGCATCATAAAATTGATATTTTTGGTAAATTATCAAATGCCTTTTAACTTATGAAATTCAGAACTGATTTTTATTGATAAAGACTTAAAGGGCATTCAAAAAATCTTGCAAACATGCAAGTGAATATTTTTTAATAACAGAAGATCATGACAACCTTATAAAGTACCAAAAAAAATACACTGCACAGTAAAACAATTTCTGGTGTTTCTGAAAACACTTTTTCATTCTACATGAAATACAGTATGTGCTTCTGCTTGGATTTTACTCTCCATTTTGAGTACATTAGGAAAGCCAGATAATGCAGCCTATACTAAGAACAAAAATCCCTAGTATGAGTTTGTGATCATAGCCTCTGAAATTTCAAAAGTTGCCACAATATTTTTCCAGTCCTGTAAACTTAAAGATATAACTCCTTGTTTCCTGCCATGAGAACTGGGATCATTTCCCTCATCCACTTGGTTAATATTAATCGGCTCTAATATTGGCAGCCTGTCTTGGTCAAGCCTTATTCTCGCAAAACCATCCCTTATAATGAAAGAAACATAAAATATATTCTCCACAGTACGAGAAAAAGAGTTTGGATCAATCACAAACTCAAAATAGGACACAGGAGTATCAGGATACTTTCGAAAGTACGTTTGCAACAATCCCAAGATTCTCTCTACTTCTTTTTCTGTTGCTTCTTGATTGTTACTCAGGTCCAACTTCCTCAGCTTTGTAGGCATATCCCCACTTTCTTCTACTTTGTGAGCTTTTTTGTGGTGTTCAAGTCGGGGCTTTGGTGCAGAAGGTTTGGACTTGAATGAACCGAAAATAAAGTGAAATGTTTCAGCTTGCAATATCCAGGATGTTGCTTCCTTCTGTACTGTCTCCCAGAAGGAAAGAGCTATATTATCATCACAGCCACTCAGTTCACCAGGTTCATCATCTTCCATCCAGTTCAGACCCACAAATATAAACAGAAAGTCACAAAACGCTACTTGATTAAAAAAGCTCATATCAGAGTTTAGTTGCTTTGCTTTTTCTTTACCCAAATCAGAAGCCAAAACAAGAAACTGGGCATCGAGAGCTGCTTCTCTTGTCCGGCTCACTCCATCAAATAGGACATTGGCTTCTTCAAGAGCCTCGGTTAACGAGTCGCTGGCAGTGTTCACGATGTCATCACGGTTCTGCTGGACGTTATAGATGAGCTGCCGGTACTGCTTGCGGATCTTCCGGCATTTCTCCTCGTCATCCGCAAGCTCTAGGAGGCTGGGGTCTATGTCGGCCTCCCCACAGCTGAGGTCGTCAGAGCAGCCATCAGCCACTTCCACTTTCACGGGCTCCTCGCCGTCGTCCGCCTGTTTCACCGAGTGCACAGTAGCAGCGAGGGTCCCCGGGGGCGCCTCTCCTTCCTCTACCGCTCCGGCGCGGGAGCCTTGTTCCTCAGACATTTCGGGGCCGGCGCACTCACTGACACTCCGCTAACGGCCCTCGCGACGTTTGCGACAAGAGCGGAAATCGAAGGGGGTCGGTGGGAGCAGAGGAGGTCCGCCCATGCGCACTGGCCAGGCCCCGCGCCCCGCCCCCAGCCCGCCCCGCCCCTCGGCGCCGGGAGCCCAGACCCGTCGGTGGTTTCCGACCAGCCGACCGCCGCGGCAGGCAGCAGGCAGCGGGCAGCGGGCAGCGGGCAGCGTAGAACGCGAGCAATAATGGGCCCCCCTCCGCAGGCGAACAATACCCGCTCAAACGACAGCTTCATTTTAGCAATTACCGACAGTGTCCTCTAGCTTTCAAAGAAATACCTGAAAATCTTACGACATTTTAAAACTGAGGGGGAGGGGGAGGGACTAAAGGTCCTGCGCTTTGAAATACCTGCTGTCACATACTGCAGTTAGGTCAACCTATGGTTTTCGTTTTTACTCTGATTAAATGGTAGGGTCTTTAGAGTTTTCTTTTTTGTGTGTTTTTAAAAACTAAATCTGGCTTTGCTGTCAACTGCCCATAATGCTAAGCATAGTGAACTGCAGAAAGTCCACTACAAATAGGCCGAATTCTCAGGGTTCATTTGCAAGGTTTGGAATTTATTCATTATACAATTGCATATTGGGTTAATTACCCTACACTGGCCCTCAGAAGCCAGACCCCTTTCAACCAACAGAGGAGGCAGCTGCCAGGCAAGTGAGTGGCTGAGCTGGCGCTGGGGCAAAAGGTGGGGGAATGTCAGGCATTACCCAAGTGACCTTTGGGTCTCCACCACCCAAGGGTGGAAGAATAAAGTGGGTACAGTCTCTGCAAAGAGTGGTTTATTTGGAAGCTTACCAAAGGCTAAAAGCCACAGACTGTGGAGAGAAAGCTAAGCCCTGAAAGGTGAGCAAAGCTATTAAGATTTTAAACACAATCTGGGGCAGCGCCGGTGGCTCAGAGGTTTAGCGCCGCCTTCGATCCAGAGCGTGATCCTGGAGACCAGGATAAGTCCCGCGTCAGGCCCCCTGCATGGAGCCTGCTTCTCCCTCTGCCTGTGTCTCTGCCTCTCTCTCTCTGTCTCTCATGAATAAAAATAAATAAAATCTTAAAAAAAAAAAAAATCTGATGTAAGGGTATGAAAGTGAATGCTGCAAATCAAGTGACTACTTTGGAAAACTCACCCACTAGTTCACTGGGAATTCACATACAGTTGGGAGAAAAGGCTTAGCTCAATGGTTTCATAAGCAGCAAAGTATATGTAACAATAAAGAATATATTTTGTTGGCCCCGCGGGGAAAAAAAATGGAATATATTTTGTTGTTAAAGAGAACAAAATAAAGTGCACTCTTAGCCCACAGGATCAAAAGCTTTTCACTTCCAACAGGTGCCCCTTTAATGGGGGCTGGGGGGGGGGGGGGCCTGAACACCATACTGCACCTGTCAACTCTGGTTTCAGGGTACTAGGAAGTAAACTAGCCCTACCTTCCTTCCTATGCATCTAGACTAGTTCATTTTTCCTTGTTTTTGGCAGAAAGTTTCTTGTAAATGCATTAGCAGCACAACCTAGTATTAAATTTCTCTGACCTATTTGTATTACTCTTCATCCACCACAATTTTCTCTTTTTTTTAAGATTATTTATTTTATTTGAGAGAGAGAAGAGGCGGAGGAGCAATGGGAGAGGGACATGCGGACTCCACACTAAGCCTCACACAGGGCTCTATCATACACCCCTGAGATCACAACCTGAGCCAAGACCAAGAGTTTGGAAGCTCAACTGACTGAGCCACCAAAACACACCACCACCACCACACACAGTTTTTTAAAGTAGAGGTATAATTCAGAGGGAAAAATATGTATTTTTCAAAAACACCAGGCATTATGGCTATTCATGCATAAATATTATCCTGCTGTATTAGACCGAACTACTCTAAAGCAAGAATCTGGTTTTAAATCTTCCAAGCAAAGCTGTTTTCACATGAACATAATTGAATATGCACATTGGAATGTATAAATGAATGTAGATAAGAAACACTGTTCCAGCACCTACTGCCAAGTTATTTGGCAGAAAAGATTAATTTCACAGATTAGTGGGAAAAAATAGATCCAACACACTGAAAATAAAAGTTGACTGCTTTTCAGAAAGTCAACCTTTACTCTTCTCTGAAATAATGGAAAAGCAAGAGAAAAACAAAGGTGAGCCCTAGTATCATCAAAGGGCCATATTTTCCTCCCCAAGTCTGGCCAATTACAAACTATTTAAATGTTTTAAATCTTAGATGAAGAGACATAGTTAATTATAAGTTCCAAAACAAAAAATATTTTCTTTTAGTTAACCATATTCTTGGGAGCTCTTATATCTTCTTCAAATTCAGTAAAAGCAATCTATAAAAGAACTCCAAAAGACAAGCCAACCTTCCCACCCTAAGGTGTCTATTTTCTCCTGTCTCACCAGAGGGAAAACAGGCAGACAACAATTTGCTCTACACAGAGGCTTTCATCTAAGAATTTCAAAATGGTTTAGAAAAATAATTCTCCCACCCTACTTATAAAGTATTACTTGTACCATTTACAGGGATTTCTCAGGAGATAACAGCCCACACAACTTGCTCAGAGCAACAGAACACATCAAGACAAGCATCATATTATTAAGCAGTGATTTCCAATGCTGAATTCATTCATTAGATGCTAGTTAGATCTCAATCCCTAAGGACCTTGGTAACATGTAACATATCATCATCCTCAGAAAGTCATATTTGCATTATATATATTCAGCCTTTTTAACTCTGCCTTCAGAGCAAAGTTTAAATGTCGCTACAAACCGCAAATCTCAAGGCTAATGATTTTCCTTAGTCATTTAAAAAAAATGGGATTTCTATACTTGCAAATGCTAAAATCACTATATAGTGATTTTCTACCCTAAAGTCCGATTACTCATGATAATTATATAAAAGCAGCTTAAAAAGAAGGAACAGCAATAAATTGTTATGCTGGTAAACTTCTTTATGGATTGTAAAAGAAAGCAAACATGCACTAGCACTACAAAGAAATCACTAAAGTTTACCTTCCTCATTCAGTAAGGCTGGTTCAGGTCACCATGACACAGAGCTTGGGCTTCAAGATAATTTGGCTCTTCCCCTTCCCCCTTTTCCTCTTTCAAAAGGAGTTGCTGCCAAGTGCTCAATATGGCCCAACATCTCCTTTCTTCTCTTCAGTTTTTTCTATTTTCCAGTCCCCCTTTACTACAAGTTCAGAATCATTCATTTCCAGCTCTTAGGCTCTCTCCCACAACACCAGGGCTCAACACAAACATGATGGGGTGGATGTCACAGGTTCCAGGCCTCTCTATGGCCAAATAAAAAAAAGAACTCACACAGGGTCAGTGGGGGTTTTTACTGCAGGATTAATCGATAATGGACCTAGAGACTTCTGGGCCAAAGCCAGGGACCAATCAGGTTTGAGTCCCACACTACAGCAGATATGCTTAGCCTATTAGCTACTTCCCTGAACTTTCCTATTCTTTCTTTCATGGCTGTTTCTCTTCTCTCATCCTGCCAGGGTATCTATTTTATACTCAGCAGAGAAGAGTCTTGCTGACAAAAGCACTAGTTTGATTTGTCAGAGTAGCAGGGTTATTAGGTATATTTTCTCTTTCATCTTAAGGTTATGCTTTTGCTTTGGTTGGTATTTTTGTATTTAAGGTAAGCTTCGCCACGATCAAGGCAGATACATATTTTTAAAATAACCATGGACAGTGGAAGGAGGCAAACTCAGGTTCCAATCTTGACCTATTATTAGTTATTAGGTTTCTCTTAGGTAGGTGGCTTAACTGCTCAGCTTCCAGGTTCCTCATCTGAAATACTACTAGTTACACACCATAAAGCTACTGCTAAGTACTAAATGAGAATTATGGGACAGATCTGATCATACTTTCAACTCTGAGTAGGCACTTAGTAAGTTTTAAATTATCCCAAAGGTACTAAATGTTTATTAGTAAACATTAAGAACTAAACAGAAAAAAAGTATACAAACCAGTAGCCTCACTCCTGAATGCTGTTTTAGGAACAGGAAAATATTTTAAAGGTTAAATCCATAAGCAGGAATACAGGAATATGTCCCACTATAACTAATGCCAGTGAAAAGAAAATTGCCATAGAATGCAATTTAAAAACCTACTAAGGTTTCAACTAATGGAAGGGCACATCATACTTTGAAGAGGTAAAAAAAAAAAAACCAACCCAGTACTAGATAGATAATCTGAACTAGGTCTATTAAGAGTCTGAGATTATACGCAAAATTCTTATGTACACTTTTCTCATGAGTGGTTCCTTGGATTTTAGCAGATTCTTAAAAAACAAAACAAAACAAAACACATACAGTACCCAAGAGAGGCTTCAAATAACTGTTCTATTCAAATAACATGGCTTTACTGTTAGTGAAGTAAAAGATAAAATGACAGTCAAGTGCCACAGAATAATGCAGATCCAAGCATTTAAATACTTAAGAGTACATAAAACCTCCACCCTTACTCTGTGGTCAGTCATACACTTCACTGTCACCAGAAAACCCTGTCCTGGCTGACTTACGAAGCCTCAAGAACAAACATAAACAAGGGTGTGAGTTGAGAACAGAACCTTTCAGGTTATGAGAGCAATTACCAACTCTCTTAGGACACATCTCAGAAGTCAGCAATGACCAGGAGCATCATTTTGATAGACTACAGGCAGGAAAGTACTGGGTATTAAAGAAGGCAGCCTTGAAGGAACTCATTCTGGAAGCCTGGGCTCAAATCAAGACTAGTGCTTTATTAATTTCCATTTATTTTCTTCAGTCTGAATTTCCTCCTTTGTAAAAATGAGTCTATTGGAGATCTTCTCTGCCACACAGAGTGGTTGTCACTCTTTATTAAAAAAAATGATAAAGAAACATTGACAAATTTATCTTAAAATATATACATTTGCCCTACAGATTTGTGTTACAGAGAGCAAAGACAATGCCTAGCCCAAAGTTGAGAACACAAGTATTCAATAAATAGTAGCTAAATGGGATCCCTGGGTGGCGCAGCGGTTTAGCGCCTGCCTTTGGCCCAGGGCGCGATCCTAGAGACCAGGGATCGAATCCCAGGTCGGGCTCCCGGTGCATGGAGCCTGCTTCTCCCTCTGCCTGTGTCTCTGCCTCTCTCTCTCTCTCTGTGACTATCATAAATAAATAATTAAAAAAAAAATAGTAGCTAAATAAATGTAATGTGATTTCCTTCTAAACTGACCCGGACACACTTGCTTAACACAATGAAGGCAGATAATGCTGCTGTCATATAGCTCTTTAAAATTCTAAACTGTCTATAATACACTGCCTAGAATCTCTCCAGAGTATCTTAGGGGTTGGTCTCAGGTAGAGATAGTCCATCTTCTCAAAATTAGATACCCTGTAGCTAAATATCTCACTTGAAGTGAGTCTCCTCTGGCCCTACCACCATCCATTCATTCAACAAATACTTACTGAATGCACACTAGGTGTTAAAACACACACATACACAGGATTAAAAAAAAAAATCATTTTTGTCCTAAAGGAACACACAATTTAGTAGGCACAGAGGAATGTAGTTCCACTCAGCAAGCATTTAATGAATGAAAGCCATCTGCCAGAGCTACGCTAGAAATACCAAGATTTGCATGGGCTCAGGCCTGAATGATGAGCACACAATCACACTGGGGAGATCAGGCATGTATCCTAGTAGCTGTAAAATGAAGTGCCTGCAGGTATGAGTATAACACAGTGAATTTCAGACAGGCCTGGATTCCATTCCTGCTTCTGCCATGTAACTTGCTGTCTCATCTGTAAGACTAGATAATAACCCCTTCTGCACAGGACTACTGTGAGAATTTAATCACCTAGGCATTATATGGCATGGAGACCCTAATGTATAGTAGATACTCAAATGAATGGTAGTTACTATTATTAATGGGCATGCTTGTTTAAATATTTGCTGAACTCTAATATAGGCCTGGGATCCTAGGCACAAAGAATATGACTTTCCACTTTTGATATGTAAGTCAAAAAAATTATAATTGGTAGGACTCCCCCTTTTCCAGAGATAAGAGGTCGTGGCAAAGATTGGGCAAATCTGGCCTTGTACTCTAACACAGGCAATTGGGAAGGTGGGTCTGAGCAGGAAGATAAATCAGAAACTGGAATAAAGAACTGAACAAAAGAGGGAAATTTTAGGGACTCTAGCTGTGACGGCAATCCCACTTCCTGTAGGTAAGGGAGCAGAGCAGGAGATAAGCAGAAAAGCAGGCAGGGGTCAGACCCGGGAGAATATAGAATACCTAGCTGAGGAGGGTGCCCTGTACCCTGCATGCATGCCCGAGGGCAGGGAAGGAGCAAGCAGGAGATGCCTCCAACAGCAGACGGGAAGGAGAGGAAGATTAAAAGTAGAAAGCCTAGTAGAGAGACTGCTGAAGCGCTTTAGGCAAGAGGAAATGAGGATGTGTGAAGAGCTTGGGCAAAAGTTAATAGAGGCAGTGGGCAAGTATGAGAGAAAAAAGTCAGGCCCCACCCAGTGAACAGACAGGAGAGGCCAAAGGTGACCTAAAGCAGGACCAGCAGAACATTGACACTACTGTGAAAGAACAGATGAAGAGCAAGGAGGTTTGTGTTGTCACTTTGTTTGAGGGGGATGAAGAGGCGTGGAGTCTCAACACAAATTCACAACTTCTAAAAACTTCTTTACACAAATCAGCCCCAGGGAAATTTGTCTGCAGTCCTAACAATCCAGGCCTTTTCTTTTTTTTTTTTTTTTTAATATTTATTTATTTATTCCTGATAGAGAGAGAGAGAGAAAGAGAGGCAGAGACACAGGCAGAGGGAGAAGCAGGCTCCATGCCGGGAGCCCAACATGGTACTCGATCCCGGGATTCCAGGATCACGCCCTGGGCCAAAGGCAGGCGCTAAACCGCTGAGCCACCCAGGGATCCCCCAATCCAGGCCTCTTCTAAATCTTATTAGTCCTCGCCCCTTACCTTTTTAGGTCAGCCAGAGTCCGTTCACTTCCCTCATCTTCAAAGGAGTCCTTCCCATTCCTCTCAGGCCTCAACCTTCTCTCAGTCAAAACAGGTACACCACTAATCTCTCCTAAAGGATTATGTCCCAGGAAGGAATCAAAAGAAACATAGTTTTCTGCCAATTTTGGTAGAGTATTAAGAAAGGAAGGGGATGGTTGGAGAGTTACTAAATTACCACTCATTTCCTGATGTCTATTCAGTTAAAGAATCTGGTTCCTGTAACTTTAGAAGTCAGGCTTGAAAGGAGACCTGCCTTTGTTGTAGTGTCTACATGCACAGCCTAGACCAGGGGGCAGGAGCCTCAATGCAACAGCATCATACTGGAGCTCCACCCACAACTGTCTCCATAATTCACCTGGAGGCCAATCAGGCAGGCACTGCTTTATATCTGGCATCTCTCCTCTTATTGCCTTGAAGAAATTAAGTACCCTGGTGCCAGTTTTAGTCTATTATCTCAAACTACTAGTCTTCATTATGTCATCCTGTCCTCAGTGTGCCAATAAACATATTTCATACACTTCTCTTTTCTTCTCAATTTCCCTCCCCATCCTAATTATTTATTTTTTTTTAAGATTTATTTATCTATTCATGATAGACACACACACACACACAGAGAGAGAGAGAGAGAGAGGGGCAGAGACACAGGAGGAGGGAGAAGCAGGCGCCATGCCGGGAGCCCGACGCGGGACTCCATCCTGGGAGACCAGGATCGCGCCCAGGGGGCCGAAGGCAAGCGCTAAACCGCTGAGCCACCCAAGGATCCCCACATCCTAATTATTTAGCAACCAATCTTGACCAAACCTCCTCATACATTAGTCTCAAATGTAATATTTACCTTAAGAATTACTTGAGTGGAAAAAAAAAAAAAGAACTACTTGAGTGGACTTGTTTAAAGTAAGTTAAAAGGCAGCTCCTAGTCCCTTCCAGAGGGTTTCCTTAAGACCTCAGGTAAAGCCCAGGCATGCAGGTTTAATGAGCACTGCGGGGGATTCTGTGCAGGTGGCCCATATACTAGTCTTCTGAAATATAGTTCCTTAAAACAAGGTAGGTTTTGCTGTGGCTGCTGCTGCTACTGTTTACTGAGGGGAAAGGGAGATAAAGGAAGAAACAAGAGAAAGGAAAAAGCAGACATTTTAAAGAGCTCCCTCTCCCCTATTTAGGTTGCAATTAAGGTATAAAATCTTCATTTTTTTTTAAAGTGTGGACTTTAGAGGACTATGACACTAATCCTATAAACACTTAATTCTCCACTAAATAAATTCCTTTCTCCACTCAAACCCAACGTTCCCTAAAGATTTTCAGAAGCCTCCATTTAGCCCCAAATGTGGGCAACAGTTGGCTGGAAATTCACAAACATTTCCAACTAGTAGTCCTTACTTTGTTGTGTCTCTTCTTCCATTTCTTAGTACTCATTAGAAACCAATATAGGTGATATAAAGTAGAGTGACAAGCTTAATTAAAAATGATGTGCTAAATGACTTTATTTTAATTAAGACTTGGGTGGTGTACTTCTCAATCTTGACACTGTACCTCACTAAATGTCTGAAATTAACTACAATCAGGGATCCCTGGGTGGCGCAGCGGTTTAGCGCCTGCCTTTGGCCCAGGGCGTGATCCTGGAGACCCGGGATCGAGTCCCACATCGGGCTCCCGGTGCATGGAGCCTGCTTCTCCCTCTGCCTGTGTCTCTGCCTCTCTCTCTCTCTCTCTCTCTCTCTGTGACTATCATAAATAAAAAAAATTTTTTAAAAAATTTGAAATTAACTACAATCATATGGATTGAAAACATCAATCATACTAATAAAAGTGGACTCAAAGCTTATAAAAACTGATTCTTTTTACTCCCCCTGATGCTAAAACCAGAACTATTTGTAGAATTTACATAAAGGTCAAATGCACGTATAACTTTTTAAGTGGAAATTTATGACACAGGTGGAGAAAACAGAACAATCAGACATAAAGTAATATTAATAAGCCTTTGTTTCATCTTACTTGAAACTCAAGCTAAAAGCCTTTTTATCCTTTAATTTTTAATTTTCCATTAATTTGCTCTGTGGGACACCTGGGTGGCTCAGTGGTTAACTGTCTGCCTTTGGTTCAGGGTGTGATCCTGGAGTCCCGGGACTGAATTCCACATCGGGTTCCCTGCATGGAGCCTGCTTCTCCCTCTGCCTGTGTCTCTGCCTTACTTTCATGAATAAATAAATTAAAAATCTTAAAAAAAAAATTGCTATTTGTCTTTGAAGTCTATCTGCATTTCCTATTCCATTGCCCATTCTTTAAAAATGGTAAATAAGAATCTTTTAGGAGAAAAGGTAGTAAATAAAAATGCAAATTGTGAATATTCTTCCTAAACATGCACATATCTAGACTTTTACATTTAACGGAGGCCTCAGGTTTACCTCTAAGAAGGTAATGCTCAAGTATGAGTTCCATTTCTTAAAAATTACACAAACAAGAACAAACTGATAATCAGTAAAAAAAAAAATTAAGCAAAAAAGCATCAAGGTGGTGAGATTATGATGCTTTTTAACCTGCTAACCAACCACACTTGATGTAGAATAACATCCACGTTGGGTGTCCTCTCAGTCCTGCAGCTGTCTCCAAGCACTCTGCCAGTACCAGGGCCATGACTCATCCACCCCACGGTGCCTGGTCGGTGCCGGGTCCTACCGGAGGGGTGCCACCACGCTTGCCACCAGCCAAAGAAAGGACTTCTCCCTTCCCTCTATCCAACTGTTAACTCCGGGCTAGAAAAGAGAGAACTGAAGGGAAATAAACTCACTGGAGAAACTTGTGGGTTGCTCTCCCCAGGGCCCTGGGGCATCAGAATTAAAGAGAAAGAGGATAGGGGATGGACAAAGGTAGGCATTTCCTGATCCCCTTTTCTCAGTACTTAAAACGACTCACTTTCAGCAGTTCACACGGCCGCTAGATAATTTTTAAAGGTTTTAGACTGGTTAGAAGGGGCAAAGGGAAGGCAGAAGAGGAGGAAACAAATTTTCCGAACACGTGTTTTAAAAGACAAAAAGTTACATATTTCCTTCCAGGCCTCCCGGGTTCTGAATGTAGCCGCCGACCCACCGAGCTCCACCCATCGAGCTCCCCCGACGCGCCAGTGGCCCCCGTGCGTCTCGGTGGTTTTTAAGGACCCACCGGGCGCGGGGCTGTTCGCATCCCGCCGGCCCTGACCTGACGCGAGGGCCGCGAGCCGGCGAGTAAAGAACATGAACGCCCCTCACCTACCTTCAGGGTTGGACCATGGCCGCCTATGTTCCGCCGCTTCACGAACACCACGGGCGCGTCGGTCTCCGGCGTCAGCTCCGAGAGCGCTAGTTCCAGGCCCCGGGCGTCCTCTGCGACACAAGAGCAGGGGCGGACACGGGTCAGCCCCGCCGGCCCGCGGCGGCGGGAAGCGCGCGACGGGGGCGGGGCTTGGGCGGCGGCGACGGCGCAGCCCGGGGCTGCCCCCCCCACCCCCCCACCCCCCCACACACACAGCCCGCCCTGACCGTCGAGGTCGGCCCGGGGCCGGGGCAGGCGCTCGGAACCCCGGTAGGTCCCAGAGCGCACACCGGGGCGTCTCCGCGCTGTCAACCGCCTCCGTCCCTAGGTAATTCGCCTTTGAACTCTGCTTGTGCCCAGGCTGCAGAGCCCGCTCCTCGGGCTTCTTTCAAGTTCGGAGCCACGAGGCGAGGTGAGAAGGCGCTGCCCCGCTGGAGCGCCCTCACTCCGGGGCCTGGAAGCCGCACAGCAGCACCTCGCCTGACACAGCGGGAGCTAGTGGCCCAATTTTACGACCGGGTGAACTCAGGTAAGGGTGTGAGTCAGCGCCGGAATTAAAAATAGACTCCAGTTACTCTAACACCATCAGGTCCATTCATGAGGCAGAAAGCACCGCGACGCTCCCCAGCGCGGCGGGCTGACGGCGGTGGCGGCCGGCCCTCCCCCGGGGACACGGCCGCACCGCGGTCCTCTGGCGTCCGCGCAGCAGGCAGGCAGGCAGGCAGGCGCAGAGCGGCCCGCGCGCCCGAGCCCAAGAGGCAGGGCGTCCGCAGCAGGGTAGGGTTCGCCCCGCCGCCGCCACCCTGGCCTGCCGACAACCGACCCACGCGCCGGGTCCCCCTGAGTCTGCGGCAAGCCGCGAGATCCTAAGCCTCGGTTTCCCCGCAGGCAAACCGGGAGGTGCAGACGATTTGCCAACTCAGGATTTCCGGGCACTAAATGGTGCAAGCGTGTCTTCAAGAGGCCCCTGTCGATCCCTCTGCTCCCTCAGCGCTGTCGAGGGTCGGCCCGGCCGCGCGGCGCACTGGCACCCTCGGTCCGATGCTCGCAGTAGGGGCCGGGGCCGCTCCACCCCCCTCCTTCCCGTTGCTGGGCGGCGGCTCTCCCGGCAGGTAGCGGAAGGACCGCCAGGCCGCCCCGGGCAGGGCGCCCCGCCCCCGCCCCCGCCCCCGCCCCCGCCCCGGGCCAGGCGCTCACCGACCCGCGCAGGCAGCCACGAAGGCGGCCACGCGGCTCACCGCCCGAGGAAAGCTCGCCCCTGCTCGGACACCCCTCAAAACATCGCCCCCTTCCGGGACCCACCCCCATCCCCGGCCTCAGGGCCCAGGGGCCCGCCGCTCCGCCCGGCTCCCGCGAACCCACCGCTGGCGTGAACCCGAGCGCCCGGCCCCCGGGCCCTCCTCGCGGGCGGCTCCCCGGCTTCGGCTCCGGCCCGGCGGACTGGCTCGGCGAGGCGGAGACGGCGGGCTCCCCGCGGCCCCGAGAAGCCACGCCCTGCTCGGAGCGGGCGGGCCGCCTCCGGAGTCAGAATGACAAAGCAGAAATCCACTCCCGTGCAGCTCTGCGGACCAAGCCGACAGGCTCTGCGGGCCGGGACCTCCTAATTGGGCGACACCACATGCTCTTCCTGCTCTCAGCGCCCCCAACCCGACAAAGGAGCAGAAACAATGTGAGGAATGTTTGGAAGCGGAACCCAAAGGAGAGTGCTTTAACCACACAAAACCGGCTCTGCCCTAAGGCAGTGACTCCGGAACTTTGCGCCCAATGCAGTCACGAGAGGATCTTTAAAAATACTGACGCCTCGTCCCCACACCCAGACACTCTGAGGTCATGGTAGTGGGTACGACCCAGGTATCTGAGGGTTTTGTTTGGTTTTTTGGTTTTGTTTTGTTGTCGTGTTTTAACTCCCGGGGTGATTCTCGTGAACAGCAAAGTTTGGGACCCAATGCCCTAAGGTAACAGATTAGTCAGTCTGGCAGTTCCCTAAAGGAAGTTATCTATCAGGCTTTTAAAAGAAACCTCTAAGTCATGCCGAGTAATCCTGAAAAGTGACAAATTCCCACCAACACATAACTTCCCCTTCTAGCCTTCCTCTTTAACCCACTCAGGTTTTGATTTGTTCTGTTTGTTTTCGGGAAAACAATAAGTATGATCGACTCCGGCCATGCCAAACCACCTGCAGCTGCCCTGGTGGGTCATGCTCTCTCATCTTCCTGCTTAGTCATATTCTTACTCAGCACCTTGCTTCAGTAGGTAGCTAGGAATATTTGATGAATAAATAAATGAGTGAACGGGGATCCCTGGGTGGCGCAGCGGTTTGGCGCCTGCCTTTGGCCCAGGGCGCGATCCTGGAGACCCGGGATCGAATCCCACATCAGGCTCCCGGTGCATGGAGCCTGCTTCTCCCTCTGCCTATGTCTCTGCCTCTCTCTCTCTCTCTGTGACTATCATAAATAAAAATAGAAAAAAAATTAAAAAAAAAATGAGTGAACGAATGTCTCTCCCCCTTCTTTGTCTGGATACTGACAAACTGAAGCGCACTGGAGTGAAAGGACTTGATTTCTTAAGGCTAGGAGAAGACCTGCCTTCTCTGAAGTGGCAGGCAACCACAATTTGCTCCTGTGAGTACATTCCCAGGCACAAGTTAGAGGTTTGGTATACAGCCTCTCAGCGTCTGCACAGTTTGTGCACTTGTGCAAACACACACATAGCGTATATAAATGGGCACTCTCCCTGCATGGTGGTTGCTCACCTAAGTGCATGCCTCACCTGTTCTGGGGTCCTTTGAACAGAGAATGGGTCTAGCACAGGTGTTTGGGAAACAATGTGATTTAAGGAGCAAAGGATGAATAATGAGAGGGCAAGAAACCCAGGACTCCAAAGTAGAAAACATTTCCTCCTGGCTGCTGTGCCCAGCTCTGTTAACCGTTTTATATACCTTAGCTCATTTAATCTACACGATAATGATCCATGAATCAGGGTCATAAACTTCTCCCTAAAATGCATAGAAACTACAGCTTCTTCCAAAGGTATGTCTCAAGATAGAGAGGAACTGTAAAATTATTTAACTTGAAATAATGTACTAAAAGCAAGTGATAAAGATTGATTTCTATGAAATTCATATCAGGTCAGAGCTGCTATAGTTCATATCTCCTAACAGCATATCAAAAAAGCATTTTAACTTCACACTGTCATTAAGTGAGCAAATTATAGCACAAATACCTACAATAGCTCCATGTAGCTTTTTTTAAGTTAAAAAAAATCACCATTTTTTAAAAACCTTCACTTTCAAACCTTTTTTGTGCAGTGAAGGGCCCAGATGCCTCACCCTTGTCACAAAACACAGAGAACTCCTTAGTTACTGTTAGTTTCTGGGTAGTGGAAGAAGTGCTTCATCATCTCCCACCATTTCTCAACATGCAGCACTTTGTTCTAGACATAACTCTTTCATCTCTTGACTGAGCTCATGTTATTCCCACGGCCTAAAATAATCTCCCTCCCTAAGGCCTACTCCTTCAAAGCTCATCTGAAATGTGACCTCTTCTGGGAGGGCTTCCCAGATTCCCACTCAGTGTTGATAGCTTCCTTCCCTATCCTGGGATCCCAAATACCCAAAAGTAATTGTAAATCATGTAAATCCAAGAGGGCTTTGGGAAGGCAAACCCTTGTTTAATTTACCCTGTCTTCCCAGAACCTGCTATACATAGTAACTTGCTCAGGAAAGGCTGGAAAAGACCCTCTATGTTGCTGAGCTGTCGCATAAACACAGTATAAACAGATCTATGCAGGGTCCTATTGCATTAAAGTACTGTTCTTCCTACAGTAAGTTTCCCTCTCACACACATATACCACCCTGAGCTAAAACAATCTTTCTGACACTCAAATCTTCTCTGCTCAAAACTTGTCACTCTCTGGGGCACCTGGGTGGCTCAGTGGTTGAGAGTCTGCCTTTGGCTTAAGTTGTGATCCCAGGGTCCAGAACCCCAGGGATTAAGTCCTGCATCAGGCTCCTGATAGGGAGCCTGCTTCTCCCTCTGCCTATGTCTCTGCCTCTCTCTCTCTCTCTCTCTCTGTCTCTCATGAATAAATAAAATCTTAAAAAAAGAAAAAAAAAAAACAAAAACGTGTTACTCTCTAGAACCCTCAAAACAAATTCCAAGCTCCTCAATTGTACTGACTTGGCAAGGCCCACCCTTGTTAAACCTTGCTGTCCATATATTCTGTACCCTACTTATACAGCAAAAGATTGCTGGAGAAAACACAGAAATTAAAAGTGATTTCACTTCAAAGTCAAGAGTGCAAATGTCAGCAAGTCTCCAAAGCTGCCCAGCAGTGCTTTGCATCTGTGATATGTTTTCCTAGTTTCCAAAGTAAATATTTCATACTTAGTCCTTTTTTTTTTCTCAAACCTCTAATACACCTACACTTTGCCATTAACTCATAATCTGCTAATTTAAGAAAATAGAATCAACCAGACAGAAATCCCTCCCATTTTCCTCTGAATCACCACGCTGCCATATTCTCTACCTTTGCCCGTTTTAAAGAGGGCCAACTTCTCCACTTGTGTACAGATTCTCATCTTGTCTTGCCTTCTCGATCTTTAATAATTTCACTTCTGAAATTAGCCTCTCTCTGGCATCATTAGATTCTTGTTCTCTGCCTGATCATTCCATCATCAAATATACTGTAGTTTTTCCATTAAAAAAAAAAAAAAGCCTCCTGTGATCCCATGTTTACTATCCCATAGTTACTATTCCATTTCATTGTTCCCCTTCCCTGGGTGGGGGAGAGGGGGAATACTGTCTTGAAAGAATCCTTTCTACCCTGAAGAAGAAGAAAGTAGAATATGGAAGTCAGGAAAGATTGAAGAATATGGCACTTGAGTAGAGACCTAATGAAAAGAGGGAACAAGTCTTATTAAGAGGGGAGAAATCTTTCTAAACAGAGGAAATACGAAGTACTAAAGTCCTAAGCTGGGAGCCTGCTTGACTTGTCCAAAGATCTGCAAGGGAAGCAGTGTGAACAAGGAAAAAAGTGGTAGATAATGAAGCCAGAGGAGTAACCAGGGGTCAGAGCCCAAAGGCCGTAGGACTTTGGATTTCATTCTAAGTGTGATAAACCAAAGCATCACAAGAGAGGACAAGGAAATCACCTAGTTTGTGTCTTAAAAGGATTGCTCTGCTGTGTGGAGAATAGACTAAGGTGGAATGATGGAGCACAGACTAGCTAGGAAGTTGCTGTGGTAGTCCAAGCTAGAGATGATGAAGGCTTGGATTAGGGGGTGGGAAGAGATATTTGAAGGTAAAGCTCATACATTTTGCAGATGGGTGAAATGAAGGACATAAATGAAGGAGAAGACTTGGCAACTGAGTAAATGGGGGCACTCTTTAAAGACAAGTGGAAATACTCCAGGAAGAGAGGAAAGATGGGAGTGGGACAGATTGGAATGAAATAGTTTGGGACAAATCCACAGTGTGGTTTGAGAGGCCTATTGTTATCCAAATAGAGATGCTGAGTAGGCAGCTGGTATGCAAATCTGGAGTTCAGGGAGGAAGTTAGAGCTAGAAATAAGAATCTGGGAGTCAAATATAAAAGATGTTTAATGCCATGTATATTAGTCAGGGTTCTCCAGAGAAACAGACCCGATAGGGTGCAGAGATAGAGAGAGAGAGAAACAAATCGGCTCTCAGGAGGGCAGTGCAGGTGGCTCAGCAGTTTAGTGCCGCCTTCAGCCCAGGGTGTGATCCTGGAGACTGGGGATCAAGCCCCACATCGGGCTCCCTGCATGGAGCTTGCTTCTCTCTCTGCCTGTATCTCTGTCTCTGTCTCTCTCTCTCTGTCTCTCATGAATAAATAAATAAAATCTTTTAAAAAATTGGCTTTCAGGATTGTGAGGGTTGGCAAGTCCAAAACCTATAGGACAGGCCAGCAGGCTGGAAATGCAGCATTCTTCATGTTGCAGTCTTGAGTCTCAAGGCAATCTCAATTCCTTCCCCTTCAGAAGACCTCAATCTTTTCTCTTAAGGCCTTCAACTGATTGAATGAAGCCCACTGGCCTTACAGAAAGTAACCTGCTTCATTCAAAGTCTACTGTCTTCAGTGTTAATCACATCAAAGAATACCTTCACACAGCAACATTTACCCTGGTGTTTGGCCAAACAACATGCCACATAAAGTAACCGTCACACATGGGACTAGATGAAATGACCCAGGGAATTAATTAACATAGCTAAAGAAATGAAGACGGTCCAGGACTGAGCCCAGCACAGTGCAAAGGAGGATGAGGGTCCAGCAAAGAAGCCTGAAAAGAAACTGGAGGGAGGTGGGAGGAAAACCAAGAGAATGTGGTATCTCGGAAGCTAGGGAAGAAGTGCTCTCCAAGGAGGAAGACCAACTATGCCATGTACTGCTGAGAAATACACCAAGATAAAAATTGAGTCTTGGGCATCATTGCTGATTTTTATGAAAACGAGGGAGGAAAGAAAGCCTGATTGAGGAGGTTCAACAAGAAACAGAAAAAAGGACATGGAGGTAGTGAGTATAGTTATAAAAACAGAAACGTGGGAAAGTAGATGAAGAGGGATAAAGGACCAAGGAAGGTGTTTTGTTTAGTTTTGTCTAAGAAGGAAATTATTGGGATCCCTGGGTGGCGCAGCGGTTTGGCGCCTGCCTTTGGCCCAGGGCGCGATCCTGGAGACCCGGGATCGGATCCCACGTCGGGCTCCCGGTGCATGGAGCCTGCTTCTCCCTCTGCCTGTGTCTCTGCCTCTCTCTCTCTCTCTCTCTCTCTCTCTCTGTGACTATCATGAATAAATAAATAAAATCTTTAAAAAAAAAAAATAAGAAGGAAATTATTAGAACATGTATTTATGTTGGAAAAAAAAACCCAATCTAGCTGAGGGAGAGTTGGCAATTTTCAAAGAGGAAAGCAATGAGAGGAGGTCGTTACAAAGTCCTCTGAACAGGCATCTATGATGCAGCATAGACTTAGTCAAACCCAGGCTCTATCTGTGATTAGACTGTCCAGATACTCAGCCTCTAGCTCCCTCATCACCTTTCTCCAAGACCTTCTGTGGTCTTTCTACCTCTCTATCTCACCCAAACCTGCCCTCCATCTCTATACCCCCAGCCTTTAGCATTTAATTACCTAACCCTGGGGCTTTGCTAACTGCCAGTGGTTCAGCAGATCTGAGTTCAAGCAAGTCTTCCTTGAGGAAGCCATCAAAATGGGTCACCTCCCCCGATGAAATGCTCCTGTGTTATCATGTATTCTTTCTTTTTGCTACTTATCACAATTGCAGCTATATTTTTACTGATGATTATTTGATCAATGTCAGCCTCCCTCTAGGACAGCACAGTTCAACAGAATTTTCTATGATGGAAATGTTCTGTATCAGCACTGTCGAACCAGCACTGTCACTGTCCCACTAACCACATGTGACTGTTGAGCACTTAAAATATGGCTAGTGCAATTGCACATCTGAAGCTTTTATTTTATTTAAGCTTAATTTGCTTAAATGTAGGTTGTCCCATGTAGGCAGGATCCAGGATTATTTATGCTCACCACAGTGTTCTCAGTACTTAAAACAGCACACATAGCAATTGCTCAATAAATATTTCTTGAAAAACTCAATCTGTAAAATGGGAAGAATACTAGTTAATTTGTGGATTCCATCTTTTCCATAGAGGAGAGGAAAAAAGACTTTTATATGGCAACTCCTGTAGGTTCTCAGTCCTCCTACAAAGATGAATTTGCCCTTTAAGTTAGAACTTGATCTATCCCAGAGGGTAGCAGGGATAATAAATGAGAACTTACTGAGTGGTCTGAATGAAATAGCATCTGTAATATGCCTAAGAGTGTGCCTGGAACATAGTAGGTGCTTAAAATGTGGAGGTCATCCATCAACTTCAAATAGAAAAAGCAAATAATGGTATGGGAAGATTGGGAAAGGCCTCAAAAAGCAGATGATACCGAACCATATCTTGAGGAATAATAAAGGTAGAAGTAATAGGAGTGGGAGAAATGCCTGAGAATATTTTAGTGTTTGAATGTTTCAAGAAATATTTATTGAGCAATTGCAGTGTGTGCTGTGTGGGCACTGTTTTAAGTACTGAGAACACTGTGATGAGCATAAATAACCCTTGATCCTGCCTACATGGGGCAACCTACATTTAAGCCAATTAAACCTGAGGTATAGAAGGGGTAATTATTTTGCCCACAGCCACCTAAATAACCATCAGCAGAGCTGAGACTGACCCTCAATCCTTGGCAATCACCACGATGCTGTTCTACCTCTTGAACAGAATGTTTTCTAGGCAGAGAGAGCAATGCATACAAAGACACAGCCATAGGAAAGAAATGGTGTGTCCTATAGGAGACGCAGAAGCATAAGAGGAGATGAAACTATATGTTGGGTTCACTTTGGGGTTCACAAGACAGCTAAGTATCTGGTTCTTTTCTCTACATTATCAGTTAATCCTCAAAAATCATCTAACTGTTACACCATATTAAAAACTAGAAACTGAGATTTCAGGAAGTTTAAGAATCTTGCCAAAGATCACAAACCAGTATGTTGGAGTTAGGATATAAATCCAGGTGTGCCTATCTCCAAATTCATTGTTTGTATTACAATTCAACAATATATAGTGAGGTAGGGGCCAAAAACAGGCAAAAGCAAAATGCTGTAGGGAAAACAAAACAAAGAAACAAACCATTAACTTTCTGGGGTACCTGGGTGGCTCAGTCAGTTAAATGTCTGCCTTCAGCTCAGGTCATGATCCCAGAGTCCTGGGATCCAGTCCCATGTCAGGCTCCCTGCTCAAAGGGGAGTCTGCTTCTCACTCTCCTCCCTGCTCGAGCTCTCTCACTATCTCTGTCTCTCTCTCTCAAGTAAATAAATCCAAAAAAAAAAAAAAAGAATTAACTTCCTGACAAAAATCAGGGTGGACTTCATCCATGAAGCATGATGAAAACTTCAAAATCCTGAAAACTTCAAAACTTCAAAAAAAGTTCAAAATCCTGCTTGGGGGGTGGGGACCATGATCTCTGTGATGCCTTCTCTGATCAAACACAGAAGTAGTCCTTCTTTTATTTCTTATATCGATCTACATTAAAACTGTTTACATGTCTGCCATGCTCAGAATGGTCACTTAGTGAGTACTTCTGTGCCAGGAGCTTTGCATGTTCTCGTTAATCATTGCAATAACCCTTTGGGATGTGTATTACCGTTTCTATTTGCAGATGGGAAAAGCAAGGTTAAGTGACTGGCCCAAGCAAGTTCTGGCAGCTAGTGCAGAATTTATGTCTCCTACTCTATTCTCTCTGCTAAGGTATTTTTTACCTGAGGCGTTGGTCTTTGTAGCCCCAGTATCTGGCACAGTGCCTTTCCCATAGTAGCTTGCACTTGAGATTTGAATTCAACTGTCAGTATAGCAGGCTTTCAAATGTTAATGAAGTAGAGAAGAGAGTTCAAAGAGTTCTGGTAAACCAGCTTGGGGGTGGGGGCTGAATTTGTAGCATTTGCCAATTTTTGTGGTATAAATACTCCCACTTTGGCTGATTTCTAGCTATCAACCTGCTTACAGAATTCCTCCACGTTTAACAATGGCTGTCTCAAGCTGATAGGAGCAGTTCCAGCACAACCTCTAAGGCCTCAAGATTATCAGGTACAAGCTTCTTCCCCTCCTACATCTCCTCTTCACTGCAGTTCTCTATTCTTAGACGTGACAGCAATCTCAGAAGGCTAAGGATTGTTCTACTTCTACCTTTACCAGAGCCCCACAACCTATCCCAATTCCAGGCGGTGTTAGGAAACCCCACATCCCTTAAACATCCTCTCCCTCTCTTCTATCCAGGACCATTCAAGCCCTCCTGCCTTCAAACACATCCATGTCTCCTCTTTTGTAAATATCTCACTGACCCCACAGCCTTATTCAGCTTTCTACGGGCAGTGTGGCCCAATAGTCAGCACACTTCTTCTGAAGTCCCTGTAAACCTGGCTTTTCTGCCCACAAGATGCATGCCCTTAGGCAAGTTCTGTTCCCTCTCTGTTTACTCATCTGTAAGATGGTGATAAATACAGCACCTACACTTCATGGTGTGGCAGTGGGAATCAGATGTAAAGGGCTCAGAATGTGGTAGGTATTCAATATCTGTGTTATTATCATCATTATGTCTTTATGCATGGTGTAAATCTAGGAAGAACACAGAGTGGTTAAGAGTTTGGATTTCCTCCTTTAACAAATTATTCATAGTAACCATCAACAATGTGTTGCCCTAGACGATATTCAAAACTTAATTCAAGGGGGCAACCTATTCATCTTTCTTTTAATTAGCAATCTGTGACTAAGCACACCATTTTCCACGGCTATCTATCCATATTACTCAGAACTTGTTCTTTACCTGCCAGAAGAAAAATGTAATTTCCTTAAACAACTTGCTAAAAGAAATGCAAAGGACATGAGGAACTTCTAAAAGAATCAGTACATGCATCTCATATTGAGTGTTCATACACACAAAATGTAAACACACTAGAGCATGCAGAAATAGTCCCCTTCTGCACTCCATTTGTTTTAGGTCTCTTGGTGTCTCATCTCAATTCTAGAAGAAAGAAAATGTTTTTAATGCAGAAAACCACCAGCCAGCAGAACCTAAGGAGACACAGGCTCTCTTGAAGTCAACTCTCAGATGTCTTGTCTGAAAAAACTGGAGATCAGCCACCTTTACCACTAGGGGTTGTATAAGTATTAATTAACAGTGGTAAACAGCTTTTAGATCCTACAGATGAAAGAAGAGCCATACAGTTTATTACCATTGTTAACCTCTAAATTCTTAAGCCCTAGTAGGTAGTTGATATTGAGAAGAACATTCGCCTCTAATTTTTCCCAGAGCACAAATTCCAGAATCTCCAGACAGTTGATGACCACAAGTCATTGGTGGAGGGTTAGTGTCACCTCATGAAGTGGCCTTGGATCTCCCTGGATGGTAACTATCATCCAGACCCTGATTTGAACAGAGAGTGATCTATGTCTCATTTATAACCATAGATGTAGTAAGACTAACTTTTCCACTGTAAAGACAAATGAGAACATTATATAGTTCTCTACTAAAATATTTCTGAACTTCTTTATCTACAGATTTACAATATCTATAATAATCTTCAATATTCTCAGAAACTTTTTTGAGGCCATGTTGTAATGGACAAAGCTGGACTACTTCCTACTCCTCTTGATAAGTCCTGGTCAATGTTAAACATTAAGTGAGATTACCAGGCCTCTAGTTCAGTCCTTTTTCAGTCACTGGCCTTTCTAAGACCGCAAAATATTTCCCACCTCACTACCATCATGTAATGACCATAGCAGGGTGCCTCTATACTTGTGATTTAAATAGGAAATAAATGTATGGTTTATATGGAAATTATTATACTAATCTTCAGGTGAACCAACCTCAGCTATTCTGCAGGCAAAACCAAGATGAACTAGCATCACTAACTGGACTCTTGATTTTTAACTGTGTACTTGACTCCCCAAATAAAGGTTTCATTTCCCCGTCTCCTTTCACCATATATATGGCTAAGTGACTAAATTCTGCTTATGTCAATAAGACATAAGCACTCTATCAAGTGCAACTTTCAGGAAATGTTCTTAAATAGTAAAGGCAGTCCTCCTTCAGCTCTTCTTTCAATTGATGGCTGTAGTTGGAATCCCCATCTTGGGACATTAGATGGAAGACAAATGCTGAGGAGTATGGGCCATGAATACAGGAGGACTCAATATTGGATCCAGCGCTGTGGAGTATCACACCAGTCCTGGACAGACTACTCTATTTAGACTTCTTTTAGGTGAGAGAAAACTAAGCTTATATCTAGTATAAGCCATTGTTATTTTGGGTTTGTTGTCACATGAGACCAAACTAAAAACTAACTAAAACACTTATATTACACTATAGGAAACACATTTGCATTATAGGATGTTTAAAAATATATATAAATAAAGCAAAGGAAGAAAAAGACATCATTCAGAATCTTACCCTCTGGATGCAATCAAGATCTAAGTCTCCTGGGGGATCCCTGGGTGGCTCAGTGGTTTGGCGTCTGCCTTCGTCCCAGGGTGTGATCCTGGAGTCCTGGGATCGAGTCCCACATTGGGCTCCCTGCGTGGGGCCTGCTTCTCCCTCTGCCTCTCTCTCTGTGTATCTCTCATGAATAAATAAATAAAATCTTAAAAAAAAAGATCTAAGTCTCCTGCTTCACTCACAGACTTTCCCTGAGTGCTCTTCTTCATTCACTTCACCTAGAAATTAAACCCTCTCAAATCTGTATCTCCCACTCATGCAGACCTATAAACCAACCAGCCTATATATCCACATTGGATAATCATTATATGTCCAAAACCAAATTCATCATCTTCCTTAGTCTAAACCATCTCCTCTCTCAATGAATACCACCACAATCCTCCATTCTTTGTAGCAGAAATCAAAGCAGCATGTTTGGCTTCTTTCTGTACTTCATCCTACACTACTTTGTGACTGTCTGTCTCCCTTATTAAAACCTTTTCCTCAAAACAAAAACAAAAAAAACCCTTTTCCCTGGGGTGCCTGGGTAGCTCAGTGGGTTAAGCATCCAACTCTTGATTTTGGCTCAGGTCATAATGGCAGAGACTTGGTCCAGTCTGCTTGAGATTCTCTCTTCCTCCCTCTCCCTCTGCCCCTTTGCCCCCACTCTAATGAATAAATAAATAAGATCTTAACAAAACAAACTTTTCCCTGACAAAGAAACACATCATTTCACCTGTATTTCCTCAGTGCCTATTGCACTAGCAAAATAGATGCACAAATAGTTGAGTGATTATTCATATTTAGTGTACCTTTCTAGTCCTTTTCCTATACTTTTAAAAACAAGATGGGACTATTTTATAAAAACTATTTTAAACTCTGCTTTTTTCCACTAACTATTATAGTACAGAAAAATTCCCCATGCTATTAAAAACTTTTTTTTTCTTATGAATATAGTATTTGTTTGTCTTCCCTCTGTCAAACCCTGAGCCAACCACTCTCCCCAGGCTTCCTGGGGAGGCATAGGAAAAGGAACATACAGAGCAGACAAGACAGGGGAGAAAGACCTATGAGAGGTGGAGAGGACACCTTCACATGGTGCAAAGGATGAAAAAGGCCACCATCAGGCCAAAGAGCCCCATGGCATCCAAGAGGGCAAAGCCCAGAATGGCGTAGAAGAAGAGCTGTTGCTTCAGAGAGGGATTCCTGGCATAACCAATGATAAGGCTCCCAAACACAGTCCCAATTCCAGCCCCAGAGCCTGCCACCCCTACAGTGGCAGCCCCAGCCCCAGTGAACTTGGGGCTGCTATGTCAATGTCCCTTGAAATGGCGCTGGTTCGGAAGCTGCCGCTAGAAATATGTGAGGTCAGGGGATGTGGGGCAGCGCAGCTGCTGAGGCTCTTATCTGTCAGTGTCAGTTTTAGCACCACTGCCGACAGTCATCAGCTCAACAGCTGAGAGGTGCTCCGGACCAAGAAGGCAGTGGAGACAAACTTTGCACAGGCGTACATTTTCAGGGGATGAGGGGATGTAGACGGAGAGCTGCTCCCAGGGCAGAGACGACAGGGAGCTTTGTGAATCTTTTTTAATGGCTGCATAATATTACATGAGTTAGCATCTACTACTAAGGACTGAGTGTGTGTCAGTGCTAGGTGTTCTTATATACATCCTCATTAGATCCCCTACTTGACAGATGAGGAAACAAGGGCTCAGAGAAGCAAAGAGCCCTCTTTGCACCTGTGGTGCCTGTGGCCTGTGACTAATAACCCACAACATATAGAGTCCACAAAGGGCAGAACTCTTATCATTTATGTGTAAGAGCAGGCCCTCCAACATTTGTTCAAAGATTGAAAAGAATCAACAATTTACTAGAATGTATGTCTGGCTTTATCTTGCTTCATAAAAAGCTTAATCTAACTTTTTCTTACCTAAGTACATTGGGAAGAGGACAGTAATTGAACACTATGTTAGATGTGTTATATACATTATTCTGTTTTTTATTTTTCTAAATTTATTTTTATTTAAGTATAATTAGCATACACTTATGTTAGTTTCAAGTGTACAATATAATTTTTTCAACAATTTTATACATTACTCAGTATAGTTTTAATCCCCTTTATCTATTTCACCCATCTCCCCCACCCACTTCCCCCTTTTCTGGCAACTACTAGTTTGTTCTCTGTACTTAAGGCACAAACATTATCTCCTATTAATCCTTACAACTCAAACAGAGGAACAACATTATTCCATCTGGCATGGATTTGAACCTAGGTCTGTGTGATAGGAAAATGTATTTTTTATTTCTTACTTAAAAGAAATCCTTTCATAAGATGTGTGAGTTGTTTTCTTAAATAATCAGCTCTCCCACCCACCTCGTATTCATTCTAAAACAGAAATGGACTTGAATAGAGGTGTATGTATATGGATTCCTATGTGAATGCTACATGACCACTGGTCTCTGTCCTCTCTGTGCTCTTTATCTAAGAGCAAAGCATACACAAGCGGTGCAATCAGTGCAGTGGTTACTTCCACAAACTGCATGGAAACAGGTATAAAAGGCAATCGGGGGGAGGGGGGGTGTGGAAGTTAGTGAGGAGCACCAGGACCTGCACGATCATCAGCAGAGGTTAGAACAGAGTTCAGCAGTAAGTCTGGTTTTATGACCTTGAGCAAGTTGTCTGACCTCTTTGTACCTTGATTTCCTCATCTGTGAAATGGAGATAATAGAAATATCGGCTTCACAGAACTGTGTAGTTAAACTAGTTAACATTGGCCATGGCAATAGCTCCTAGATATTGCTATAAAAGGGTTTCCTGGTATCATTACTGTTACGTGAGGAGCATGAACACATAATTCACATAATAAAGGACAATAAATGAAATACAATGCAGATAAAGTGCTACAACCTATAGAAAAAACTGCCTCATTAATAGTCAAAGAAATACAAATAAAAATGACACTTTTTTATCTCTCAAATTGGCAAACAATCATTTTTAAAAACCTCTTATCATTTCTAATACTCACTAAATACAGAGAAAACTCATTGAATCTGTGGAGTTTAACAATTAGTCCACATCATTTAAAAGGCTCTAGAAATTTAGAAATGTTAATACTCTGATCCAGGTATTGATTCTAGTAATCTATCCTATGAAAAGAATTCTAAATACAACAAAAAATTTAGTACAAAGAAAAATATTTCTAACCTATTATCCCATAATAGTGAAAACACCAGCAATAGACTATTTGTCCAACCAAAGTGGAATAGCTAAATAAAAATATTATATGGACTATTATTTTATAGCAACTGGGAAGATTACTAAAAACTTTTTTTTAAAGATTTATTTATTTATTCATGCAGAGAGAGAGAGAGAGAGAGAGAGGCAGAGACACAGGCAAAGGGAGAAGCGGGCTCCATGCAGGAAGCCCAATGTGGGACTCGACCTAGGGTCTCCAGGATCACGCCCTGGGCTACAGGCGGTGCTAAACCACTGCGCCACCGGGGCTGCCCACTAAAAACTTTTAATAACATGCAAAAACATCTTAACATAACAAACAGAACGCAGAATACATAAAAGGCATACAAAAATATTTATAGTGGTTCTCCTGGATGCAATTATATGTGGTTTTTGTGTTTTATTATACTGCATTCTACAAAATCTCTAAAATGAACCTTTTTATGGGCAAAATCAAAATGTCTAAAGAACATTTTGAGGGACGCCTGGGTAACTCAGTGGTTGAGCATCTGCCTTTGGCTCAGGGCATGATCTCAGGGTCCTGGGATCAAGTCCCACATTGGGCTCACTGCATGGAGCCTGCTTCTCCCTCTGCCTGTGTTTCTGCCTCTGTGTGTGTGTGTGTCTCTCATGAATAAATAAATAAAATCTTTAAAAAAAAAAAAGAACATTTTGAGTTTCATTCGTTGAAATAAGCAGAACAATCTCCTACGGACCCCCACTTCCTCTACCGTCAAGCCTCTTGATTTCTCCACTTTCATCTCTTATTATTCTCTCTGCCAGGTACTCCTCACTAGATTCACTCTAAATGAACAAAGCAGGATGCTTTCTAATTTGTTTTGTTTACAACTACAAATTCCTTACTTGCCACATTTTTTCTATCAGGAAAACACTTGTGCAACATGCTCTTACAAGTACTCTGTGATCCTGCAGCCTCTCCAGGTACCAGATCACACTGAAATTAGAAGGGAGGCAGATGCAAGCCAATAGGATGATCTTAAAGAATGAGACTGTGCCTTATTCATCTTTTTTCTCCTGCAGTGGCTGGCACAGAAATCAGTGCCCAAGCACATCTGTTGAATGAATAAGCATTGGTACCTAAGTGGTAAGGTCTGAGCTGGGCTAGGGTACCTCTGCATGTAAGGGGTTTTTATTTGTTTAAAGAAAGCAATCCCTGGGGATCCATGGGTGGCTCAGTGGTTTAGCGTCTGCCTTCCGCCCAGGGTATGATCCTGGAGTCCCGGGATTGAGTCCCACATTGGGCTCCCTACATGGAGCCTGCTTCTCCCTCTCTCTCTCTGTCTCTCATCCATAAATAAATAAAATCTAGAAAGAAAGGAAAGAAGGAAAGGAAGGAAAGAAAGAAAAGAAAGAAAAGAAAAGAAAAAAAGAAAAGAAAAGAAGAAAAAGAAAAAAAGAAAAGAAAGAAATCCCTGAAGAGGCAGCTGGGGAACCAGACAAGCCTGGGCTTGACATAGCAACACTGAGCAAGTTACTAAAATGCTGAGTATCTGCTTCCTTGCTTGTAAAGTAGAATTAAATCCAGCAGCCACACAAGGTCAGTGTGAGGATTAAGCAAGAGAGATGTGAAACACAGACATGAGAAAAAAAAAAGTTCATCAATATAACTCAAATATGTGTTAAGTCAAGGTTGGTTCCTTTCCCTCTGGGTAAGGGCATTAAAGCTATGCCCTCCATAAGCAGCCGGGGTAAGGATGATACCCATCAGAACCCCCAAGCCAGTGAGTGACATATGGCATCCAGACATACATCCTGGCAAACTATCACATGAGTCCTCTTAAACCTTACATCTGTTTTCCATATCAACAGCTGAAGAGCGGCAGCAGCTTCCAGACCAGATTAAAATGACTACACTGATGTTGTCTGTTCCTCGGATCGAAGCCGCTGGGCAGATACCCAAATCCAAGAGAGAGGTTTCACAGACCAACAAGCCCTGTGAATGACAGCTCATCCACAGGGATAGCTAAGGTGCAGCTATCACAGTGGTAGGTTGCATAACCTCCGGTCACAATAAGTCACTGTCCCATCCAGGAACACCCATCATAGTATCAATGCCATGAACATCATACATCATACATAAGGCAGATAGGGTGAGTCATGACAGCCTCTGAGGATGTAATCAGAGGAAACTGAGGGGAGGGACCAGGAATTACCCATGGGTTCACTAGCAAGCCATACATCCTCTATATTAATACTTTTCTACATTTTGTTTCTTCATCATAAGAAGGTGATATCACACCTACCTCACTGACGGTATTTTGAAGATTAAGTAGGAAGATATGCATAAGCCCCTGGCACAGGGAGGAAAAACATTTATGCCCATTACCGCTGCCCATACACAGATGCTAATGCCATGCATTCCAGGTGCTGAGTTCTCTCCAGTACCAATCTTGGTAGATCTGAGTTGATCTTGATGGTTCTCAAATAGTAATCTTAATTTATATAGACTTGTCCAAAATATAGCCCAAAATAAGGAAGAAGAAACTGTCAGGGTGGCAGGGGAGGTTCCTGGCAACAGAGCTTCCCTTCTTGATTTTCCTTAAGAGATCATACTACTGCCACCAGGAACTCTGTGCGCAGCACTCCATTACCAGCCCCATCAGATAGCACACTGCACTGGCTGCCACAGACATTCAACTCTAAAAGAAGAGGAGGGGGTTTTTGTGAGTGGGGGGAAATGCAAGTCTAACTTGACAAGAACACAGTTCCCCACTATGTTTCCAGTGCTTAGTACAGAGCCTGGCATGCAGCAAATACTCAACAAGCTGGGTGAAAAAATGCACCCACTTCATTCTATACCAAACACCCCTGGCCTACCAAATGACCCTCTGGCTCTTTGAGAATCTACTGTGATCCAAGAGCTGAGGAGATTAGGTAGCCAAGACTGGTGAGAAAATAATGCCTGGGCAGTGTTCTTCATAGAGCCAAGCCAAAACAGATAAAAAACTATTCATTCACAAAACCAGCACTTAGAGACCACAGCAGCAATTCCAGCTTTGTAATTACAAGCTGCTTGCCAACACAAACCTGATCACGTATCTCTCCTGTGTGGCTGGTTCTGAGGCCCAGCACATGTTGTACAGTGTTCCTCCTGTGCTGGAGACAGGTAAATCACGTAGAATCCAAAGTTCTTAATTGTTTGTTTGTTTTTTAAAAAGTTTATTTTTTTTTTTTTTTTTTTAATTTAAGCAATTTCTACACCCAACATTGGGCTTGAACTCACAACCTCCAGATAGTCTCATGCTCTTCCAACTGAGCCAGCCAGATGCCTCCCATGTTGTTAGATTAATACACTCTTCCTACTTGCCTTAGAACTCAAGATGTCAAATTTTTGGTGTCAGTAGCCCTTTATACTCTTAAATAATTATTGAGGACTTCAAAGAATTTTTGTTTGTATGGGTTATAGCTATTAAAACTTACCACATTAAAAATTAAAACCAAGACATTTTAAAAATATTTATTTATTCTCTTAAAATTGGTAAACCCATTACATGTTAACGTAAATAACATCCTTTAAATAAAAATGACTGTATTTTTCCAAAAGAAAATAATGAAAAGTTGGCATTATTTGATATTTTTGCAATTTTTTGTCTGCTTGGTTTAATACTAGACAGATTCTCATATCTGCTTCTGTATTCAATATATTGTAATATATGTTGTTGTAGAAGTATATGAAAAAAAAACCCACTCTCACAAAGACAAATAGTTGGAAATAAGATAAATATTCAGTAGATTTTTTAGATAATTGCAGATATTCCTTGATACTGCACCAAAACTTTGAATAGCTCTTTTACCCATGAACAACTCTGTAAGATCATACATTGATCATTCAGAAAATATTCATTCACTAAATACTGAAAAGCTATTGAGCTCACATGCCAGGGACAGCTTCCAAATTTCTTATTTTCACCTGAAAGCTTAAATTTTATCATGGACAACAAATATTGTCAGTAGTTTACCTTTAAGTGACAGACTCGTTTATTCATTTGAGGGGAAATATCTGTCAAATACCCAGCTCTGAATAATCTATATCATTTGAATAATTTGACTGCTGGTCATTCTTTCAAGTATATATGGTATTTCATGAGAAAAGCAGCTAGTTCACTTTGCAATGCAAACTGTTAATTGTACAAGTGCTTTTCTTTGAGACAACCATTGTGCTTCATGCAACAAAAACACTTTATGCATTTTTACCCACAACTGCTTTTTTTTTTTTTTTAAGATTTTATTTATTTATTCATGAGAGACACACACAGAGAGAGGCAGAGATATACGCAGAGGGAGAAGCAGACTCCTCACAGGGAGCCCAATGTGGGACTCGATTCCAGGACTTCTGGATCATGCCCTGAGCCAAAGGCAGATGCTCAACCACTGAGCCACCCAGGTGCCTCACCACAACTGCTTTTGCACCATCAATGAAAATATCAAGACGGGGCAGCCCAGGGTGGCTCAGCAGTTTAGTGCTGCCTTCGGCCCAGGGCCTGATCCTGGAGACCCGGGATCAAGTCCCACGTCGGGCTCCCTGCATGGAGCCTGCTTCTCCCTCTGCCTGTGTCTCTGCCTCTCTCTCTCCTCTCTCTCTCTCATTAATAAATAAATCTTAAAAAAATATATCAAGACAGTAAAATAGTAAACATCTTAAACATTATTAGAAAACAGTTTTGAGCTTAAGGATCCCTCCAAAATCACAGGTACACCAGGGGTGTGCAGACATTTTGAGAACTGCTACCTTACTCTATAAATCCTTATCTGAAAAAAATAAAAATAAAAAATAAAAAAAATAAATCCTGATCTGTTCCTACAAACTGCCTGGCATGGGAAGGAAGAGAGCTTATTCTGTGTGATGAAGCAGCAAGTGAGGACACAGAGGATCATCAGCTCTCTCATCGAGGAAGAGACTCCCATCTTTCAACTACAGAGGCTGGTTCAGGTCAAACCTATTGCAGCTCATGTCCTTCAGGTTTTCTGAGGTAGGACTTGACCAAGGGGTGAGTGGGAGCTCCCAACTGTGATCTGTAGATCCACTGCCACATCCACAATAAAGGGAAAGAACTGCCTGTCTGATTAGTGTTGCCAGAATTAAAATGTCTGAATAGTTGGCACTTGCCTTTACTGATCTCCCATCTACCTTTGGCATTTCTGTCATACTCTTTGTCTCTTTCTGTGTTAGGGAATCTGTCTTTAGAAGCATCAAATAGGAGCGCCTGGGTGTCTCAGTCAGGTAAGCATCTGCCTTCAGCTCAGGTCATGGTTCCCCCGGTCCTGGGATGGAGCCCTGCATCTGGCTCCCTGTTCAGCAGGGAGTCTGCTTCTCCCTCTTTCTCTGCCCACTCCCAACCCCGCTCATGCTCTCACTCACTCTCTCTCAAATAAATAAATAAAATCTTTTTAAAAATTCTTTGGAATAATAATTTTCTGTCCTACAACCACCTCCTTCCTCTTGACCCTAGAAATGAGCTTTCTACCCCAATTATCACATCTCTATAGTTGAGTCTCTTTTATTTTCAAATACTATTTGGTATAACTTATTGGAAAGGTGGCAAATTTGCAAAAATAATAGTTACCATGAAACCAGAAAATACTGTATCTGTAACTAGACTCAGGATTAATAAGAAGAATGATTTCAACATGAAGCTCATATAAAGGCTATAAACAAGGTAAAGACAAAAAGCAAATACAGTTAGTCCCTTGGAATGGTCTGGCTAAATGGTCAAAAAAAAGAGATCTACTGGAAAGAGCTCCCTAAACAATAAAAACTTCAAAGGAGAAAAATAAAAACCAGACAAACTAGATTAAATAAACTGCACAGTCACCGGATGTATTTTACATATTCAGTAGAATCTTACCTGCTTGATCAAGTTCGAGCAAAAAATACGGAACACTCATCGACTCAAATAACTTCTTTACCTGAAAAAACAAGGGGGAGAATTGCTTTTCAAGAGTCTTCTCTCCAGCTTTTTACTTTCCTCTTTAATCAGGCTTCTCCTTTGCAAACTTACCAGCCCATTTTTATAGAACCCACAAGATTCTCCCTGTTGTTGGCAGTAATGATACTTAATGGCTATTTGAAGTATGTTGATTCTACTCTATGTTCAGTGATTCACCTCAGATAGCTTCATAAAATACATTTTACATGTTTAGTGACTCCATCTACCCCACTATAAAATGGGTTTAGTACTAACCATGTTTAAAAAGGCACTGTCATATTTAATATTTCCAAAACATATGTGGAAACTCTAAGAAAAAAAACACATCCTGGGATCCCTGGGTGGCGCAGCGGTTTGGCGCCTGCCTTTGGCCCAGGGCGCGATCCTGGAGACCCGGGATCGAGTCCCACGTCGGGCTCCTGGCATGGAGCCTGCTTCTCCCTCTGCCTGTGTCTCTGCCTCTCTCTCTCTCTGATGACTATCATAAATAAAAAAATAAAATAAAAAAAAAAAAAAAAAAAAAAAAAACACATCCTGCAATAGTCAAAGTATTATTTATTTTTTGGCCAAGTAAACCTCAACCAACACATCAATTACAGAAGTCATATGCTCAATATTATACAAACCATAATGGTAAAAAATTCCTGGAAAGATAAAGAGTTACTTTTGCCAAATTTGTGCCATTAAATAACAAATTACTGATAAAAGGGACTGTAAAATGACATTTATAAATAAGACACAATAGCTTGTCATTAATGCTTCAGGAAAATTTAGAACTACATTTCCTCCAGCTTCTACAATAAAATGAAAAAGGTCTGAACTATGGCCTGGGGTTCATAGAAATTACCAATCTAGAGAATGTATTCCTGTCCCATTCTAATGTAACTACTGAAACAGCAGGTTGAAAGAAATTTTCAATTTTATAGGACCAAAGACTATATTTTGATAAAAATGGAAGAATAAGCTCATTCACACAGTCTCAGGGCCCTCCTCTTAGCACTCCTCTGAGCAGCTTCTGTGCCCCAGTAGGAATTCAGTTCCCCCTGGCAACATACAGTTAAAAAGATAAGAATCATTTGGAAGAGTGATAAGGTGAGTAAAGAGGGACTTTAAGGAAAGGGCAAAGAAAGCTACAGCTGAGAGACCATCTGGACAAAAGTTAATTCCTATTCCAATGCTCATTTTCTAAGACTAAAAATAAACAAGGACAAACACATATAAATTATGGGCTCTTAAGGCTTCCTTAGCCACTTAACTTTAGAAATAAACCATTTGCAGTTTGTTATAAAAACAAACAATTTTCCAGATATAGAGAGTAATCCTAAAAACAGCTCCTAAAAATATCAACATGTGACAATATATGAAATGTAGAAAATATAAGCTCTAGATTCCAGAGTACACATGACCCTACTTCAAGAAACTCTTTGGTAGGTTATTGTAACTCTGATGAGGGGCACCTGGGTGGCTCAGAGCTTGAGCATCTGCCTACGGCTCAGGTTGTGATCCCGGGGTCCTGGGATCGAGTCCTATATTGGGATCCCCACAAGGAGCCTGCCTCTCCCTCTTCCTGTGTCTCTGCCTCTCTCTGTGTCTCTCACAAATAAATAAGTAAAATCTTAAAAACAAACAAACAAACAGAAACCTCTGATGAAACTTTCTCACTGATCCACCGTACAACATTAAAGATCTGTATTGAATATCATTAGCACCGGTTTCCAGAATACTCTAATTGGTAGAAGTAAAGGATGGTCAACTTTGCCTATAAAATATACACACTATGGAGAAATGGCAGTGGATCTGGGTGTCAGGCAATTGATAAGTTATATGAGACTTCATTTGCTAATTCCAACTTCATACATCTAATTTCCCATTGAAATATCTGTAAGAAATAAATATCACATTTCTGAAGAGATAGGAAGTTATCTTTGCACTTTAAAACCCAGCCATCACAGTAGGATGAAAGCAAAGCACACACCGTAATGTGTTATGCAATAAGTGGGAAACTAACTTATGTAGAAGTTCATTTCTTTGCGGGCATTTCTCAATTTGAATTAATGCAAATTACTTACTCATCTCAGAGAGAAATATATATTCATTAGACTAAGTGCAGATATAAAACTGAAGTTTCTCCATTCTGATTTACTCACAACTGTTAGACAATCAAATCAAAACTGAAGGAAATTAAAAAAAACTGAAGGAAATAACCTGGGGAAATGCTACTTCAAGGTAACTTTTAAAAACAATAAAATAGAAAATTAAAATTAAAATAAAAAAACCATGAACAGCCAAGTATAGAAGTTGTACCCTCAAGAAAATCACTATTTTTACCAGAAGAGACACCTAACCATCCTTCACAAAGGAATTGAAAATTAATTTCCATATTAATTGGCACAAATCTGAGAATAGCTTATATATTACATATTCAGAAAAGCTAAGGAACTGGTATTTGTCAAGGTAAAACTAGGGGATATTTGTCCAAAGGCCCTGGTATACCCAGGAATTATTCAGATAATGACATTAAATAAAGTTGCCAGAATTACCCTGCATTTTAACACAATAAATATGCAAGATCTACCACAAATTTTACAGGAAATGTTCACCATTCCTAGAGCATATTTAATTGAGGAAAAGGAAGGTTTTGTCTTTTCAGAGTCAGGGAGGAGACTTAGGAAATGAATTCAGGGAAAAGAGTGTAAAATAAGAATAATTATAGGTCAAAGAGATGGGCGAATTGTAGGGAACATGCAATGAAACTGCCTATAGCTACTAGCAATCCTGGCCAGGCTAGCCCAGTTCTTTGCTGCAGGACTAGAGCAGGGTGAAAAATGCAATTTTCCAATTTTTTAGTAGTGTTTTAAAATACAACTAGAGTGACCAAACATTGCCTTGCACACAGTAAACACTCAATGGTGGCTCCTAATACAAGTGTAGTACTGTAGGCTTCCAAATAGATCTAAAATGACTGGTCCTCATAAGGAAGCTGTGCATAAACAAGAATAGCAGATAAGGTGGCATTGTCAGTCTTACTGTTGAGGAAGCTGATTTACAGAATGAGAACTGAGCCCTTTCAAATCCAGGTGTTCTTTCATTACACCACCAGGTGCATAGAGTTTTGAAGGGAGTTGTTAGTTTAGGAAAAAAAATAGCCACTTTTTAATAGGAGTAGCTATAGTAGGAATAGAATCGGATACTTGTTGATTTCCACCTACCTGAGGCTCAATATTGATGAAAGAAGATCTCATCCAAGGTTGGAAGTCATGTTAGGAAAACAGGAAGGGCAAGTAGTTCTTTTATTAAAACAAAAAACAAAAAAAACCATTATGTAGGGGCACCTGGGTAGCTCAGTTGGTTAAGCACCTGTCTTAGGCTCAGGTCATGATCCCAGAGTTCTGAAATCAAGCCCCACATCAGGGCTCCCTGCTCAGCGGGGAGCCTGCTTCTTCCTCTCCCTCTGCCTTCCTCTCTCCCTGCTTGTACTCTCTCCTTTTCTTTGTCAAATAAATAAATAAAATCTTTATAAAAATCAAAAAACATTATGTAGCATTTACTATGTGCCAGGCATGTTCTGTGGCTTCTATAAATATTAGCTAATTTGATCCTCACGACAAACTTCTGAGATAGGTGTATTATTACCCATATTTTACAGATGAGGAACCTGATGCACAATAGATAAAAACCTTAACCAAGATCATATGGCTAATAAGTCACAGAGGCAAGATTCAAACTCCGACTTCAGAGTTCAGGCACCTGACCATTATTTGGAAACAGAAAAGATTAGACAACTCCATAATTTCAGAACTAACAGGAATCTCAATAGTCAACTAGTCCAAGCCCTTTATTTTACAGATTGCACAAACAAGGGGGAAGAGCCTCAAAAGAAGTTCCCAGAGGATGGGAATTATGCAGGGGATTTCTGATACCCAGTCCTCTTCCAAATTCTCTAATGTTTACTGCCTATGCTAATGATTTAGAATGTAATGGTTTACCTTAGGTCATTTTTCTTTTCTTTTCAAGATTTTATTTATTTATTTGAGAGAGGAGAGACAGAGAGCATGAGCAGGGGAGGGGCAGGGCAGAGGGAGAGGGAGAAACAGACTTTCCACTGAGCATGGAGCCAAAAAGCAGGGCTCCATCCCAGGACCCTGAGATCATGACCTGGGCCAAAATCAAGAGTTGGTGCTTAACCGATTGAGCCACCCAGGTGTTCCAGATTCATTTTTCTTTTTAAGGCCAATGTCTGCCTTCTCAGTTTGATTAAACCTTCTGGGGATGGAACTTGTGTCTCCTACCTCTTTACAACCCTGTTCCCAACATGATGGACTACACGAAAGGTTCCACAATGATGTTAATAGAGGTGAAGCCCCAGGTGACACTGAGGCAGACTATGTTGGGATGAGAAACAAGCATGAAAGGTTTTGCCTACTTTCAATATTTCCACTGCTTGCCCACTTTCCTTTTTATTTACAAGAGAAGCACGCATACACACACACACACACACACACACACACCAGGAGTCCAAGAAACCTGTCTCTGTGTAAGGCTTCCAGAATATAAAGGCTTCTGAGTTCAGTCTCCTTGAGAGCTGGAAAATAAATCAAGAGATAAACAGAGAAAACTGAACTTAATAAATTACAGGTGAACCCTGACAGAAGGTCAGCTATGTTCACTTAAGAATCCACTGTGTCAAATCCTGGAGCTACCCTGAGTATAATCTAAAGCTAAGCTTCAGTGACATTTAAACATCCTCAACCTTCCCATAAAGCACCTGATCAGATTTGTCTATTAATTCTCGACATCATTCTGTGGTTAAATCAGGGAGGACTAAACCAACCCTCTCCATGGCTGTGATCATTGACCTTTTCTCTAAGAACCAAGTAGGAAGCACAGTTTATTCTTTGGGAAGTCATTTTCCCCATGATGAGCATGAAGAGATACTTAACAAAATTTAGCAATATCTTAAGTAACAGCTCCTAGGAAATATTCTCTGTAGAAGTGCCTAAAAGAGCAGCCAATCACCTGGTTTGGGAGTTCCCACCCCGACTTTGCCTGACCCTTGATTACCTGAAAGTATCTAGTATTTTGGAAAGCTCAGGAGATTACTCAAGCAACCTTTTGTTCTCAAAGCATCACCCTCCAAGGTTTCTGAAGCAACTTACAACCACGCAAACCCCTTCCTCAGGTGAAATCCAATGACTCACAGCTGAGCTCAGAAGTCTGTCAAATTTCTCTAAGGCAACAGTTTATCGCAGCTCCTAGAGGCTGAAGGCTTACCTCAGCACAGCGCTTGCATGCGGACTTGCTGACAATGACTACAGGGTGGCTATCTATATAGGCCCTGAGCCGGGCTCTGGGGTCCAAGAGGCTTGTGCTGGTGGACCCTGAGGGTCTGCTCACACCAATGGCTGGGTTTTCTGGCAAAGGCTGACAAGGGAAATGGTCCTTAGCTAGAAGAAATGGAAGCAAAGATGGTAATTATCAGAAAGGAAAACATGATGATGCATTTCCTAAAATTAGTTTACTCGACAAGCCTCACAATTTTAGCTCCAACCACCAAAATAAGGAGTCTGAGGAAGGACTCTAAGGTGGATTACACATTAAATTCTGTCATCTGACCGGAGACTCCTGGCAACTCACTGGATATTTCCAATTTGTTTTTGTTACATTCGAGATTAGTTGGGGGCTGATAAAAAAAGGGAAGAGACTGAAACTTCCTGAGGCAGGAAACTAAGTGACAGGTCTGGACATTGAGGGCCACATATGACCTCACCCCGACCCTGCCCATGGTATAAATGCAGAGGGGCCAAAGTTCAGAGACTACATCCCCTTCTCACACAACCCTGCTCGGAGCACTGGAACAGGCAACTCAAATCAAGGCTCATTCCTTTCCCTCTAGCTAACTTCTGGACAAGCAGAAACAGGATCTTCAGACCACAGGCACAGCAAGATTTTAAAAAAATGACTTCAGATTCTGTTTTCCTCCCCAGGATTCTGTGGCAGCCCAAACTGGCACCTTAGTACACATGACCCAACTCAGTGGTATGTTACCCCACATGACACCACTATCATCTCAGGCATCATAGCCAGACAAAAACCACGGAGAGATTGCTACCTCTGGCTTGTAAATATTTTAAACTAGCTATCTTCTCCAGGGCCACAAGCAAAGCAAGCTTGATCCTACCCTTATTACCTACTCCACAAGTTATTTCCTCTCATTTTTGCTTGTCTAACTACCCATTCTTCTTCAACCTCCTCATCATCTTCATAGTTGATATTAATGTTTACTCAGAACTAGACAGGGAGTATCCGATATTTGCATGCATCATCTCATTTAATCTTTACAAGGATATCATAATGTAAATACCATCATCCCTATTTATGCAAATAAGGAAACAGATTCAGAGAGGTTAAGCAACTTCCCCACAGTAAGTGACAGAACTGAGATTCAAAGTACATCTTAATTCTCTGGAACCCATACTTCAAAAAACCCAGCTTTATTGCTATATAATTTATATACCATAGAATTCACCAATGGAAAGTATATAATTAAATGTTTTTTTTTTTTTTTAGTTCAAGTTGGGCAACTATCATCACAATCAAATCTAGAACATTTTCATCACCTCAAAAAAGAAGCCCTGTAGCCATTAGAAGCTGCTCTCCATTCCCCGCCGCCCCCCCAGCCCTTCTCCTTATTCCCCTCGGCAACAACTACTCTATGGAATTATATAATATGTAGTCTTTTGTAATTTATTGTTATATTTTTTAAGGTTCATCTATGCTGTAGCATGTGTCAGTGCTTTCTTTTTTATTGTTAAATAATAGTCCATTGTAGGAATATACATTTTTTAATCTATTCATCAGTTGATGGGCATTTAGGTTGTGTCCACTTTTTGGCTGTTATGGACAGAGCTGCTATGACCATTTGTGCACAGGTTTTGAATACCTGTCTTCAGTTTTTGTTTTTGTTTTTGTTTTTTGAGTAAATGCCTAGGAGTATGAATCTTAGGAGGAACCATCAAACTGTTCTCCAAAGCAGTAACATTTTACATTCCCATCAGTGATAGATGAGGGCCCCAATTTCTCCACAACCTTGCTAATACTTACTATTTACTTTTTGATTTGAGCCATCCTAGTAGATGTGGAGTGGTGTCTCATTGTAGTTTCATGTGTATTTCTCTGAGGGCTAATAATGCTGAGCAACTTTTCATGTGCTTATTGATTATATATCTATATCTATAGAAGATATAGATATATTTCTTCTTTGGAGAAATGTCTGTTCAGATCCTTTTCCCTGCTTTCTAATTGGGCTATTTGTCTTTTTATTGCTAAATCGTAAAAGTTTTTTTTTTTTTTTTTTAAGTAGACTCCACACCCAATGTAGGGCTTGAACTCATGACCCTGAGATCAAGAGTCACCTGCTATACTGTTAAGGCAGCCAAACACCCCTAAGTTACAAGAGTTCCTCAGATAGTCTGGATATAAATCCCTTATCTATATGACCTGTGAAATTTTTCTCCTATTCTATAGGGTTTTTTTTCCCCCTTTAATTGATGGTGTTCTGTGAAGCCCGGACATTTTTAACTCAGTAAATCTAACTTATCTATTTTGTTTTCTCGTGCTTTTGATGCTGTATCTAAGAAATTGTTGTCTAATCAAAAATCACAAAGATTCACTCCTATAATTTTCTTCTAGGAGTTTATAGTTTTATCTCTTACGTTTAGTTCTATAATCCATTTTGAGTTAATCTTTGTGTAGGGTATAAGGAAGGGGTCCAACTTCGTTCTTTTGCATGTAGATATCCAGTTGTCCCAGCACCATTTGTTAAAAACATTATTCTTTCCCCATTGAAATGTCTTAGGAACTCTGTCAAAAATAAATTGACCATGAATATAAGAGTAGAACCCTTGCCTTTAACTAGTGTGCCATACTGACACAGCACTCAGAACAATATTTGCACAAAGTATTAACAAAATCTGCTAATCTCAAGAATGTTAACGATGGTTATCTCTACTAAGCTTGACTTTTTTTTTTTTAGATTTTATTTATTTATGAGAGAGAGAGAGAGAGAGAGAAAGAGAGACAGGCAGAGGGAGAAGCAGGCTCCAGGGAGCCGATGTGGGACTCGATCCTGTCCGGGATCACGCCCTGGACTGAAGGTGATGCTAAACAACTAAGCCACAGGGGCTGCCCCCTAAGCTTGACTTTCATTTTTCATCATAAAATCTTTTGTATTATGTGTTTTTAAACCATAAGTATTATTTTTATAAAAAGTTTTTTAAGTGCTAGTTAATTTTAAATTTTTAAAAAATCACCCCTATTATACGTGGTCAAGACAGGGTCAAAAACTAAGTGACTGTATTTTTATATGCCATTCAAATATTACTAACTGAAATAAAGTAAAAAGGGATATAGAAATCTCTAAATCTGAGACATGGGTGCTTTTTTTTTTAAGATTTTATTTATTTATTTATTTATCTATTTTTATTTTTTTTTATTAATTTTTTTTTATTTATTTATGATAGTCACAGAGAGAGAGAGAGAGAGAGAGAGGCAGAGACACAGGCAGAGGGAGAAGCAGGCTCCATGCACCAGGAGCCCGACATGGGAATCGATCCAGGGTCTCCTGGATCGGGCCCTGGGCCAAAGGCAGGCGCCAAACCGCTCCACCACCCAGGGATCCCTATTTATTTATTTTTGAGAGACACACAGAGAGGCAGACCACAGGCAGAGGGAGAAGCAGACTCCCTGCGGGGAGCCTGATGTGGGACTCGATCACAGGACCCCGGGATCACGACTTGAGCTGAAGGCAGACACTCAACCACTGAGTCACCCAGGTGTCTCATAGGCATGCGTGCTTTTTTTTTTTTTTCATATTCAATGAATTGTAGACTTTTTTTCAGTTTATTAAGAAAAACTAGAATTGACATGTCTGTCAAATTCTTGTCACATCTACATTTTTGTATTCAGAATATCTCAGACTTCACCCAATAGATAATACCACTGTATTATTCAGGGCTCACCCCATTGCAAGTGACAGAAACCAAATTCAAATTAGCTGAAGCACTACTGGTGGCTCTAGAAACTACTGGTGGCTCTAGAAAAAAGCATAAAGGACTCAAGAGACTTCATGACTGCAGAATTAGATCTAATCAGGCTGATATTAAAAATCAATTAAATGAGATGCAATCCAAACTAGAGGTCCTAACGACGAGGTTTAAAGAGGTAGAAGAACAAGTGAGTGACATAGAAGACAAGTTGATGGCAAAGGGGGAAACTGAGGAAAAAAGAGACAAACAATTAAAAGATCATGAGGATAGATTAAGGGAAATAAGTGACAGCCTGAGGAAGAAAAATCTATGTTTAATTGGGGTTCCTGAAGGCGCCGAAAGGGACAGAGGTCCAGAATATGTATTTGAACAAATCATAGCTGAAAACTTTCCTAATCTGGGAAGGGAAACAGGCATTCAGATCCAAGAAATAGAGAGATCCCCCCCCCCGCTAAAATCAATAAAAACTGTTCAACACCTCGACATTTAATAGTGAAGCTTGCAAATTCCAAAGATAAAGAGAAGATCCTTAAAGCAGCAAGAGACAAGAAATCCCTAATTTATATGGGAAGAAATATAATATTAACAGAAGACCTCTCCACAGAGACCTGGCAGGCCAGAAAGGGCTGGAGGATATACTCAGGGTCCTAAATGAGAAAAACATGCAGCCAAGAATACTTTATCCAGCAAGGCTCTCATTCAGATTAGAAGGAGAGATAAAGAGCTTCCAAGATAGGCAAAACTGAAAGAATATGTGACCACCAAACCAGCTCTGCAAGAAATATTAAGGGGACTCTTAAAATTCCCCTTTAAGAAGAAGTCCAGTGGAACAATCCACAAAAACAGGGACTGAATAGGTAACATGATGACACTAAACTCATATCTTTCAATAGTAATTCTGAATGTGAATGGGCTTAACGACCCCATCAAAAGGGGCAGGTTTTCAGACTGGATAAAAAAGCAGGACCCATCTATTTGCTGTCTACAAGAGACTCATTTTAGACATAAGGACACCCACAGCCTGAAAATAAAAGGTTGGAGAACCATTTACCATACAAATGATCCTCAAAAGAAAGCAGGGGTAGCCATCCTTATATCAGATAAACTAAAATTTATCCCGAGGACTGTAGTGAGAGATGAAGAGGGACACTATATCATACTTAAAGGATCTATCCAACAAGAGGACTTAACAATCCTCAATATATATGCCCTGAATGTGGGAGCTGCCAAATATATCAACCAATTAATAACCAGAGTTAAGACATACTTAGATAATAATACACTTATACTTGGTGATTTCAATGTAGCGCTTTCTACACTCGATAGGTCTTCTAAGCACAACATCTCCAAAGAAACAGAGCTTTAAATGATACACGGGACCAGATGGATTTCACAGATATCTACAGAACTTTACATCCAAACGCAACTGAATACACATTCTTTTCAAGTGCACATGGAACTTTCTCCAGAATAGACCACATACTGGGTCACAAATCAGGTCTTAACCAAAACCAAAAGATTGGGATTGTTCCCTGCATATTCTCAGACCACAGTGCCCTGAAATTAGAGCTAAATCACAAGAAGTTTGGAAGGATTTCAAACATGTGGAGGTTAAGGACCATCCTGCTAAAAGATGAAAGGGTCAACCAAGAAATTAAGGAAGAATTAAAAAGATTCATGGACACTAATGAGAATGAAGATACAACCATTCAAAATCTTTGGGATGCAGCAAAAGCAGTCCTGAGGGGGAAATACATCGCAATACAAGCATCCATCCAAAAATCGGAAAGAACTCAAATACAAAAGCTAACTTGCACCTAAAGGAGCTGGAGAAAAAACAGCAAATAGATCCTACACTCAGCAGAAGAAGAGAGTTAATAAAGATTCGAGCAGAACTCAATGAAATAGAGACCAGAAGAACTGTGGAACAGATCAACAAAACCAGGAGTTGGTTCTTTGAAAGATTTAATAAGATAGATAAACCATCAGCCAGCCTTATTAAAAAGAAGAGAGAAAAGACTCAATAAAATCATGAATGAGAAAGGAGAGATCACCACCAACACCAAGGAAATACAAAAAATTTTAAAAACATATTATGAGCAGCTATATGCCAATAAATCAGGCAATCTAGAAGAAATGGAAGCATTTCTGGAAAATCACAAACTACCAAAACTGTAACAGGAAGAAATAGAAAACCTGAACAGGACAATAACCAGGGAGGAAATTGAAGCAGTCATCAAAAACCTCCCAAGACACAAAAGTCCAGGGCCAGATGGCTTCCCAGGGGAATTCTATCAAACGCTTAAAGAAGAAACCATACCTATTCTACTAAAGCTGTTAGGAAAGATAGAAAGAGATGGAATACTTCCAAACTCGTTCTATGAGGCCAGCATCACCTTAATTCCAAACCAGACAAAGACCCCACCAAAAAGGAGAATTCTAGACCAATATCCCTGATGAACATGGATGCAAAAATTCTCAACAAGACACTAGCCAATAGGATACAACAATACATTAGGAAGATTATTCACCATGACCAAGTGGGATTTATCCCCGGGATGCAAGGCTGGTTTAACACTCATAAAGCAATTAATGTGATTGATCATATCAGCAAGAGAAAAAACAAGAACCATATAATCCTCTCAATAGATGCAGAGAAAGCATTTGACAAAATACAGCATCCATTCCTGAACAAAATTCTTCAGAGTATAGGGATAGAGGGAACATTCCTCAACATCTTAAAAGCCATCTATGAAAAGCCCACAGCAAATATCATTCTCAATGGGGAAACACTGGGAGCCTTTCCCCTAAGATCAGGAACAAGACAGGGATGTCCACTCACCACTGCTATTCAACATAGTACTAGAAGTCCTAGCCTCAGCAATCAGACAACAAAAAGAAAGAAAAGGCATTCAAATTGGCAAAGAAGAAGTCAAACTCTCCCTCTTCGCAGATGACATGATACTGTACATAGAAAACCCAAAAGACTCCACCCCAAGATTGCTAGAACTCATACAGCAATTCAGCAGTGTGGCAGGATACAAAATCAATGCCCAGAAGTCAGTGGCATTTCTATACACTAACAATGAGACTGAAGAAAGAGAAATTCAGGAGTCAATCCCAATTACAATGGCACCCAAAAGCATAAGATACCTAGGAATAAACCTAACCAAAGAGGTAAAGGATCTATACCCTAAAAACTATAGAACACTTCTGAAAGAAATTGAGGAAGACACAAAGAGATGGAAAAATATTCCATGCTCACAGATTGGAAGAATTAATATTGTGAAAATGTCAATGCTACCCAGGGCAATTTACACATTCAATGCAATCCCTATCAAAATACCATGGACTTTCTTCAGAGAGTTGGAACAAATTATCTTAAGATTTGTATGGAATCAGAAAAGACCCCGAATAGCCAGGGGAATATTAAAAAAAGAAAACCATATCTGGGGGCATCACAATGCCAGATTTCAGGTTGTACTACAAAGCTGGGGTCATCAAGACCGTGTGGTACTGGCACAAAAACTGACACATAGATCAATGGAACAGAATAGAGAATCCAGAAGTGGACCTTCAACTTTATGGTCAACTAATATTCGATAAAGGAGGAAAGACTATCCACTGGAAGAAAGACAGTCTCTTCAATAAATGGTGCTGGGAACATTGGACATCCACATGCAGAAGAATGAAACCAGACCACTCTTGCACCATACACAAAGATAAACTCAAAATGGATGAAAGATCTAAATGTGAGACAAGATTCCATCAAAATCCTAGAGGAGAACACAGGCAACACCCTTTTTGAACTCTGCCACAACTTCTTGCAAGATACATCCACGAAGGCAAAAGAAACAAAAGCAAAAATGAACTATTGGGACTTCATCGAGATAAGAAGCTTTGCACAGCAAAAGAAACAGTCAACAAAACTAAAAGACAACCTACAGAATGGGAGAAAATATTTGCAAATAACGTATCAGATAAAGGGCTAGTTTCCAAGATCTATAAAGAACTTCTTTTTTTTATTTTTTTTTTATTTTTATTTTTTTTCTATAAAGAACTTCTTAAACTCAACAGCAGGCAGCCCCGGTGGCGCAGCAGTTTAGCGCCGCCTGCAGCCCAGGGCATGATCCTGGACTCCCGGGATGGAGTCCCATGTCAGGCTCTCTGCATGGGGCCAGCTTCTCCATCTGCCTGTGTCTCTGCCTCTCTCTCTCTCTCTGCATCTCTATGAATAAATAAATAAAATCTTAAAAAAAATAAACTCAACAGCAAAGAAACAATCCAATCATGAAATGGGCAAAAGACATGAACAGAAATCTCACAGAGGAAGACATAGACATGGCCAACAAGCACATGAGAAAATGCTCCGCATCACTTGCCATCAGGGAAATACAAATCAAAACCACAATGAGGGATCCCTGGGTGGCGCAGTGGTTTAGCGCCTGCCTTTGGCGCTATGTATGTATGTCTTCTTTGGCGAAATGTCTGTTCATGTCTTCTGCCCATTTCTTGACAGGATTATTTGTTCTTTGGGTGTTGAGTTTGATTAGTTCTTTATAGATTTTGGATACTAGCTAGACCTTTATCTGATAAGACATTTACAAATATCTTCTCCCATTCTATCAGTTGTCTTTTGGTTTTACTGACTGTTTCCTTTGCCGTGCAAAAGCTTTTAATCTTGCTGATGTGGCAATAGTTCTTTTTTGCCTTTCTTTCCCTTGTGCCTTTGGAGATGTGTCTAGCAAGAAGTTGCTGTGTCTGAGATCATAGAGGTTGCTATCTGCATTCTCCTCTAGGATTTTGATGGATTCCTGTCTCACATTTAGATCTTTCATCCAGTTCAAGTCTATTTTTGTGTATGGCATAAGGGATTGGTCCAGTTTCATTCTTCTGTACTTGACCGTCCAATTTTCCCAATACAATTTGTTGAAGAGACTATCTTTTTTTCCATCGGATATACTTTCCTGCTTTGTCAAAGATTAGTTGACCATAGAGTTGAGGGTCCATTTCTGGGTTCCCTCTTCTGTTCCAATGATTTGTGTCTGTTTGTGCTACAGTATCATACTGTCTTGATGATCACAGCTTTGTAATACAGCTTGAAGTCTGGGATTGTGATGCCATCAGTTTGGTTTTCAACATTCCTTTGGCTATTTAGGGTCCTTCCTGGTTCTATACAAATTTTAAGATTATTTGTTCCGGCTCTGTGAAAAAAGTTGATGGTATTTTGATAGGAATTTTACTGAATGCATAGATTGCTCTAGGTGACATAGACATTTTAACAATATTTGTTCTTCCAATCCATGAGCATAGAATGTTTTTCCATTTCTTTGTGTCTTCCTTGATTTCTTTCATGAGTATTCTATAATTTTCTGAATACAGATCTTTTGCCTCTTTGGTTAGGTTTATTCCTAGATATCTTATAGGTTTTGGTGCAATTGTAAATGGGATCAACTCCTTTATTTTTCTTTCTTCTGTTTCATTGTTAGTGTATAGAAATGCCACTGATTTCTGTGCATTGATTTTGTATCCTGCCACTTTGCTGAATTCCTGTATGAGTTCTAGAAATTTTGGGGGTGGAGTATTTTGGGTTTTTCACATACAGTATTATGTCATCTGCAAAGAGTGAGAGTTTGACTTCTGTGCCAATCTGGATGCTTTTCATTTCATTTTGTTGTCTGAGAAAAAAAAATTTTTTTAAATAGTATGGTGACGGTACACCTGGGTGGCTCAGTCTGTTAACTAATTTTGGCTCAGGTCATGATCTCATGGTCATGAGGTCAAGCCCTATGTTGAGCTTTGCACTGGATGTGAAGCCTACTTGGGATTTTCTCTTTTCCTCTCCCCCAGCGCCCCTCCCTCTCTAAAAAAGTGTTTAAAAATTTTAAAAAATTAAAATAATATCGTAATTATGGCTCCATAATTTGGAAAAAAGTTTTTTCACTTATCTCTTACTATATAACAAACAAAAAGAACTCAAGCAAATTGGTGAATAAACAGCAGGATCACAAATGATAAAGTGAATAAAGAACAAGAACAACTAATTCATTAGAAAATAAAGAACAAACCTAGAATAAAATGTCTATTTCACTTTTCTTTCAAAATCAGAATTGAAGATTAAAGCAATGAAGTATAGTTTCATATTTATATACACATATATATGTAAGAGATTTTATTGATTTATTCATGAGATACAGAGAGAGGCAGAGACACAGGCAGAGGGCGAAGCAGGCCCCCTGTGGGGAACCTGATGTGGGACTCGATCCCAGGACTCTGGGATCACGCTCTGAGCTGAAGGCAGATGCTCAACCATTGAGCCACCCAGGTGTCCCCATTTTTTATGTATTAAAAATGGAAACTCCCAGTGTTGGTAAATGTACACTAATGGGAGTCCATGAACATAAGGGAGTATCTAGTATAAGCTGTTACTATTCTTTTGGAAAACCATTTGATAGTGTGGATCAAAAACCATTGAAATAGCCATCCTTTTCCTTTTTTTTTTTTTAAGATTTTATTTATTTATTCATGAGAGACACACTGAGAGAGGCAGAGACACAAGCCAGAGGGAGGAGAAGCAGGCTCCATGCAGGGAGTCTGATGTGGGACTCGATCCCAGGACCCCAGGATCATGACCTGAGCTGAAGGCAGACGCTCAACCACTGATCCACACAGTCACCCAACAGCCATCCTTTTCAACCAAGGATTCTTATAGGAATTTATCTTAAGAACAACAACAAAAAAATTAAACTAATGAAAACATTATATTCATAAAATGACCCTCACTTTCTAGTCTTCTCATAGGAAAAGTTTTTAGTAATTTTTATTTATATAATTAGCATCATCTGGTTAATGGGAAAATTTCCAAATCTCTTTTCAATATGAGTTCTATAGCCTTAGGAATAATCATGTTAACTTCCTGTGAAATCCAAGGGAGCAAAATAGACCACTGACCTATCAACATTTTCCACTCCCTACCTCCTGAACATGTGTATCACCTTTCTAAGGACAGGGACAAAATCATATCTTGTTTCAGCCACCTTTCTCTCTCCAAAGGCTAAATTGCAAACAGCTTCTATTCCTCCTCTCCAGCCTCCTTCACACCTTTCTATTCCCATCCTCAATCCATTCTTTTTATCTATATGTTACCAACACAGCATCATTGGTTATAGTAAAAAAAAAAAACTGGAAAACAACATATGTCCAACATTAGGAGAATGGCTAAATTATAGTACCTCTCTTTTTCTTCAATAATTTTAATGGTTCTATACTTATGCAAGATTCAAAACAATATGGAAATGGCTTAACGTATTGTTAATTGCAAAGAAACAGAATACCAAATCCTATATACCATAGTTTTACAATTACATGAAACTTTGCATATAGGAATCCTAAAAAGGGATATGCAATATGGTTATAGAAGTTATATTGGCAAGATAGAATTATGCATGACTTTTCCTTTTTTGTATTTCTCAAACTTAAAAAAGATTTTTTTTTTGCAAGACACAATAATTGGCCACAATTTGCAATATATGATCCTTAATTAGAGCTCTAACTCACAACCCCAAGATCAAGAATTGCATGCACCATGGACTGAGCCAGCCAGGTGCCCCACAACTGAGTAAATTTTAATATGAACTTACATAGGATGATATTATTGTGTTAAGTCCACTGACTTTATATGGAAGAGTATTTGTTCTTAGGAGACACATGCTGAAATACTTAAGGCTAAAAGTTGTGATGTCTGTAATTTATTTCAAATGGTTCAAGATAAAAGAGTAGAGGGGGATTGTTTGGGAGAAAAAAGAGGATGTAAGGAAGGAAAATAAAACAAATGTAGCAAAATGTGAATCTTAAGAAGAGAATTTGGGTATCCATTATACTAGTCTTTCAACCTTTCTGTTGACTGGGGAAATTGCTAGAATTATTGGGATAATAGCCTTCAAAGCTTTTCTACAAAGCCCATAATACTGTATTCCTGTTCAGAGTTGCGGGAAAAGTCTGGCTCATTCGTCTTCATTCCATTACCTTCAGTCATGTCTCTGCAGATGGCTGGTTTGAGTTTGAAAAACTCCGGAAGTTGTAAGTCAGCCAACTTTGGGTACATCAACTTGTAGCTAATAAGGAATCCCTGGGACTTATTTCTTGATTTCCTTTGTTTAGGCAACATAAACATCTCTTAGAGCAGTGGCCCTCAAAATGTGGTAGGCATACCTCTGGAATCCCTGAGGTCAAAACTGTTTTCATAATAATAAGATGCATTTGCCTTTTTCACTGTTGGCATTCTTAATAACGTCGAAGAGTAAAAGAGTATTAAGACCAAAAGTTTGACAAAAGTTTGACAACGACCAATCTTGATGTTTTCAAAGATTTGAAAGAAAGAAAACATGAAAGGTAGAAATTCCATAGGAGCTAATTTTATCTAGGCCTGAAAAAAAAATTTTTTTTAAAGATAGATAGATAGATAGATAGATAGATTTATTTATTTATTTATTTATTTATTTATTTATTTATTTATTTATTTATTTATTTATTTATTTATTTATTTATGATAGACATAGAGAGTGAGAGGCAGAGACACAGGCAGAGGGAGAAGCAGGCTCCATGCCGGGAGCCCGACACGGGACTCAATCCCGGGACTCCAGGATCGTGTCCTGGGCCAAAAGCAGGTGCTAAACTGCTGAGCCACCCAGGGATCCCATGAAAAAAAAAATTCTTAAAGCGAACACAACTTGGCTTCTCTCCCCAGAGTCCCCAACACTAATTAGAATAGGGCAGTCCTTCAGTCTAGGCTCCTCTTAAAAAACAAAAAAATTGCTTTTGTCACTGTTGTTAGTTCTAACTCCATGCCACTTAAAACAAAATGGAGGAGGAGATGGTGGAGGAGGAGGGGAGGAAAGTAAAGGAGGAGAACAAGAGGAAGAAGAGGAAGGAGGAGGTAAAGTGACCTTACCAACTGTAGAACAAACAGATTCAATGTTCCCCTCCTTCCTTGATCCTTACACATTGCATGAGGCTCTCAAGGCCTGCAGGTCTATGCTGTAGTCACCAGGACAAAAAAAAAAACAGCAGCAGATTATTGGAGTTGACAGCTTAGACTTCTGAGAGCACGGGGTCAAGGCTGTCAAGAGATGAGAGGAGTAGCTTGTAAATTTCAGAGCAGGGGAGTCAAGGGGGAAAGCAAAGCAGAGCCCAGCAAAAGGAAGCAAAATGCAGAGTTAAATACAAACTAAAACTGCCACTTGTTAGAACTTGAATTTCTGCCATTAATAAGCCACATGATCACTTCAAATGTGATGATAAAAATTTTATAGCACTCCACTCTGCCCGCTGTCATCACTTCCTGGTTCATAGGTTTGTCACATTCATGTGTTTACTCTGTTGCCTATGGTGAAAAGCACCTAGACTATAAGACATCAGAAGAAATCAAGGATTTCCGCAAATCCTATAGCTCTAAAACTTTTTATTTGGCTCAAGGATTTTGCAAACATGCCACTGCTCTCAGATTTCTTTTAATAAATTAACATTTGTAATGGTATTTTTTTCAACCCGGAATATTATTACACTTGGGTCTAATAAGACTCCATGAAATAACAAGATATTCCATAAAAATCCTAAGAGTGGGGAAGCTATCATGGGGAAGTATGACATGATCTATATGGTGAGAAGACAAGATAATTATGCACGCTTTTTAAAGGCTGCAGGGTATGAGACATGTTAGAAAAATAAAACATAAGAACATAAGAAGGAAGACTAAAGACTCCTTAATGTGACATGATGATGACTTCTCTAACACTGAATAAATGCATCTTAGTCTTTAGTACTATTTATTTGCCAAATTAAAACAAAACACCTAGGATGTTTTTTTAAGCCTCAGAGGGATTTTTAATTCTTACAAAGAACTTGCCATGTTAAGTACTTAGTATGTTTCAGAAGAGCTGCTACAAACAGGCCTACAAGTCCTGATTATAGCTCTTCTTTATCTCAGAGGAGTCTCATTAGAGGGTTAAAATTAAACCTGGGTTATGCTGAAGGTGCTACCTCTTAGGGATTTCCCACTTGCCTCACCCCACAGTTGTATACTATTATGATGATATGCCATGTCCAGGATTAGATAGCTATATGAGACTGAGAAGATACATTTGAAAGGAAATAGCCCTTCCCCAAAGGACTGGATTATGGAATGATCTATGATGGAAGAAAATATGCCAGAAGCTCAAATGAGTTGTCACTAGAAACTGACTCTTCTTGTGGGGGTGGGCAGGGGTGGGCAGAAGGTTATTCTTATTTACTGGATCACTCAGCCCAAAGATTATCAGGTCAGGGTTAGGGTCTACTACTGAATGATCAAATGGAAGAAGAAGAAAATCCAACTTCTTTTCACCTCGCTGTTAAATTTTATATTGATGCTATTAATAAAAACATCATTTTAAAGGAAATACTATAGAAGTTTTTTAAAATTGGAAGTGTGAAAACAAAAGATATTACATGAAAGAATAAAATCTTTTTATTTTCTATTGGTGTTCAATTTGCTAACATATAGAATAACACTCAGTGCTCATCCCGTCAAGTGCCCCCCTCAGTGCCCATCACCCAGTCACCCCCACCCCCGCCCACCTCCCTTTCTACCACCCCTTGTTCGTTTCCCAGAGTTAGGAGTCTCTCATGTTCTGTCTCCCATGAAAGAATAAAATTGAGAAGCTTTCCTTAGTATGTCCTTTAAAAATGACTTTCAATGACTTGAGAGATAGATCTGGCTTAATAATGCCTTCTGGACTTCAATTTTTCCATCTGTGATATGAGTTGGTCTAGACATTTCTGCAAATGTGCCCTTTGTGAACATAAAGCATATACATGGCAGAAAATGTATAACATACTTACTATTAACATACTTTGTATAACATACTTACTATTAAACCTGAATAATAGTCATTAAACTACAAAAAGAATCTGTGGAAAATGACACAACTGATTCCTCACATACGTACGTATGCGCGCACACACACACACACACACACACACACACTCCTACTACATACCACTTAAGAGCTAGCTAAAAAGATCTCACCTATACTACACCATTAATTCTCATAATTTCAATAAACATGCTTCAAACATTTATACAGAAAATATTCTGCATTTTTCATATTCTTTATGTGACCTAATGAGTGTTAAGAATAGCCAATGAGAAAAAAAAAAAATAGCCAATGAGGGGTGCTTGTGTGGCTTTGTTGGTTAAATATCTGCCTTCGGCTCAGGTCGTGATCCCAGGGTGTTTATCCTGGGGATACAAGACTGGTTCAATATTCAAACTCAATCAATATAATCCACCATAGGGATCCCTGGGTGGCTCAGCGGTTTAGCACCGGCCTTCGGCCCAGGGCGTGATCCTGTAGTCCTGGGATCGAGTCCCACGTCAGGCTCCTGGCATGTAGCCTGCTTCTCCCTCTGTCTGTGTCTCTGCCTCTCTCTCTCTTTATGTCTATCATGAATAAATAAATAAAATCTTTAAAATATATACATATAATCTACCATATTAATGGTCTAAAAGAAAAACCCGTATCAGTTATATGCCAATGTACTAGATGCCCTGTAACTACCCAAACTGACTCAAGAAGAAATGCAAATCTAAACAGACCTATAACTAGTGGAGAATTGAATCACCAAGAAAACTTCCCACAAAGAAAAGCTCAGACTCAGATGTCTTCATTAGTGAACTCTAACAAACATCCAAAGCAGAATTAACACCAATTCTTCACAAACTATTCCAAAAAACAGAAAAGGAAAGAACATTTCTCAACTCATTTTATGATTACCACTATTACCTTGAAAACTAGACAAGAACATTACATGAAAAGAAAAACACAGAACAATATTCCCTATACACACAAAAATCCTCCACAAAATATTAGCAAACCAAATCTAGCAACATAATCGAAATAATTATGTATCAATCATCAAGTGGAATTTATCCCAGGATTAACTTTGCATAGGTTGATTTAACATATGAAAAAATCAATTGAGGAACCCCTGGGTGGCTCAGTGGTTGAGCATCTGCCTTCTGCTCAGGGCATGATCCCAGGGTCCGAGGATCAGGTCCCACATCGGGCTCCCCATAGGGAGTCTGCTTCTCCCTCTGCTTGTGTCTCTGCCTCTCTCTCTGTGTCTTTCATGAATAAACAAATAAAATCTTTTAAAAAATTAATTGATGTAATCATTTTTAAACAGAATAAAAAACAAGGGACCCCTGGGCGGCTAAGTGGTTGAGCATCTATCTGCCTTTAGTTCAGGGCATGATCCTAGAGTCCTGGGATCGAGTCCCACATTGGGCTTCCTGCATGGAGCCTGCTTCTCCCTCTGTCTGTGTCTCTGCCTCTCCGTGTTTCTCATGAATAAATAAAATATTTTTTAAAAAGAATAAAAAATAAAAAACAAAAACTACATGATCATCTCAATAGATGCAGAAAAAACATTTGACAAAATTAATAACCACCTTTCATGATAAAAAAAATACTCAACAAACCAGGAATAGAAGGAAACTCTCAATTTGATAAAGGCCATCTGCAAAAAACAAAGGCTAACATCATGCTTAATGGTGAAAGAATGCTTTTCCTCTAAGATCAGGGACAAGATAAAGATGTCTGGTCTTACCATTTCCATTCAACACTGTATTGACAGTTATTGCCAGGGCAATTAGGCAAAGAAATAAAAGGTATCCAAGTTGAAAAGTATGAATAAAACTACTTGTATTCACAGATAACACGATCTTCTCTGTAGAAAATCCTCAGGAGAACACACATACACACACCTGTTAGAATGAATAAGCAAGTTCAGCAAGGTTGTAAGATATGAGATTATATTCCTATAGATGAATCTGAAAATGAAATTAGGCAAGCATTTTCCCCCTGTTTACAATAACCTCAAAAAGAATAAAATACTTGGGAAAAAGTTTAACAAGACTGCAATGATTCAATTTCTATGAAATGTCTAGAATAGGCAAATCTATAGAGATAGGTAGATTGGTGGCTGACAGGGCTGGCAGGGGTGGGGGTGGGTGGGTGGAGGCTAGTATTTATGGATACAATGTTTCTTTTAGGGGTAGTGAAAATTACATGGTTGTACCTGAACTATGCATTTTATTTTATTTATTTATTTTTTAAATTTATTCATGAGAGACAGAGAGAGGCAGAGACACAGGCAGAGGGAGAAGCAGGCTCCATGCAGGGAGCCCACGGGACTTGAGCCTGGGGTCTCCAGGATCACACCCTCGGCCGAAGGCAGCGCTAAACCACTGAGCCACCAGGGCTGCCCAACTATGCATTTTTAAATGGTGATTTTTTTTTTTAATGGTACGTTAGTTATGTCTCAACTTTTAAAAACCCTTATGTAAATATTTATAGCAGCTCTACTTATAATCCAAAAAAGTGGAAATAATCCAAATATTCTTTTTTTTAATTTTTATTTATTTATGATAGTCACAGAGAGAGAGAGAGAGAGAGAGAGAGAGAGGCAGAGACATAGGCAGAGGGAGAAGCAGGCTCCATGCACCGGGAGCTCGACGTGGGATTCGATCCCGGGTCTCCAGGATCGCGCCCTGGGCCAAAGGCAGGCGCTAAACTGCTGCGCCACCCAGGGATCCCTCCAAATATTCTTCAATGAATGAAAGGTAAATAAATTATGGCATATTCATGCAATGTAATAAATGCAATGAAATGGAATAAACTATAGTTACACACAACAAATTGGATAAATTTCTAAGGCATTTTACTGTGCGGAAAAAAAAATCTCAAAAAGTTATATATTGTGTAATTCTATTTATATGACATTCCTGAAAATGCAAAACTATACGGAGAACAGATAGTGGTTCCCAGAAGTTAGAAGTGGGGGTTGGTTGTGTCCAGAAAAGGACAGCATAAGAGAGTTTTTTCAGGATTATGGAACTGTTAATATATGCTGATTATGTACACATGTGTTAAAACTATCAATTTTACTTGTATCATAAAAATTAAAAAAATAAAATTTAACAAGGTATCTCAAAAGATACACTCATTTCCTATGCAGTTGTTATAAAATGAAAAAACAAGACTGCAATAGAGATCTTATATGAACAAGAGGGACATGAATTTAAGGATCAGCCTTCTCAGAGAATGGGTTCTTTTTTTTTTTGTAATAATAAATTTATTTTTTATTGGTGTTCAATTTGCCAACATACAGAATAACACCCAGTGCTCATCCCGTCAAGTGCCTCCCTCAGTGCCCATCACCCATTCACCCCCACCCCCCGCCCTCCTCCCCTTCCACGCCCCCCAGTTCGTTTCCCAGAGTTAGGAGTCTTCTATGTTCTGTCTCCCTTTCTGATATTTCCTACCCATTTCTTCTCCCTTCCCCTCTATTCCCTTTCACTATTATTTATATTCCCCAAATGAATGAGACCATATATTGTTTGTCCTTCTCCAATTGACTTATTTCACTCAGCATAATACCTTCCAGTTCCATCCACGTCGAAGCAAGTGGTGGGTATGTGTCATTTCTAATGGCTGAGTAATATTCCATTGTATACATAAACCACATCTTCTTTATCCTCAGAGAATGGGTTCTAAAAATATACTTGAATTTATGCATATTCCTCTACTGAAATCTTAAAAAATGCAATTAAGATATTATTTGGATCTTAGCATATTTATTACTTTAAAGCAAGCTCCTTCCTGCTATGTCAGAAGTTACTGACGTACCCACATAAAATGAAGCAAATGAGTTAAAATCCTAGTTGTTCAGGCATGCGTTCCAGCAGCCAAGATGAGAAAAAGGATATGTCTTAGATAATACATGCAAAATTCCTTTGTATATTGTGGGATCCTATAAAATGCTAGTTATTTTTATTTGGAATTAATACATTTCCTATGCATCTGGTGACTTGATTAACTTTTCTGGGAGACAGATCTACAGAATATTAGAGCTGGAAAGGTCTTTTTGTCTTAAGATTTTATTTATTAGTGAGAGACACAGAGAGAGAGAGAGGCAGAGACATAGGCAGAGGGAGAAGCAGGCTCCCTGCAGGGACCCCAAAGTGGGACTCCATCTGGGGACTCCAGGATCATGCCTTGGGCCAAAGGCAGGCGCTTAACCGCTGAGCCACCCTGGCGTCCCAAGAGCTGGAAAGGACTTAACATTTATCCATTCACCTTATTTTGCAAGGAAACCAAGGCGCAAAAGTGCTATGGAAATTGTCTAAGATCATATAGCTAGTTGTTGGTACAACAAGAATTAGAGGTTTGTTTTCCATTGTCTCTCAAGTGACTTGTGGAGCATAATCTAAATGAGCAGCTACATCATCACTGTCATGACAGTGACTATATCAGGGACCTAACTTGGAAGCTAAGTTTGTTTGTTTATTTATTTTTTTTTTAAGATTTTATTTATTTATTCATGAGAGACACACAGAGAGAGGCAGAGACGCAGGCAGAGGGAGAAGCAGGCTCCATGCAGGAAGCCCGATGTGGGATTCGATGCCAGGATCCCAGGATCACACCCTGAGCCGAAGGTAGACACTCAACCACTGAGCCACTCAGGTACTCTGCTAAGTTGTTTTATATCAAGTTCTTCCTATTGGTTCAAGGTTATATTCCAGGGACACAATTGGTCTTGTGGACATGAAGTGATAAAGGGATCTACTCTGCTTTGTAGGCAGATCAGTGAGCCCATTGCATTCAGCATTCACCACCTAAACTGGGTATTGAGGGCTATTCAGGATTTCTATGACTGATTTTTATTCTACTTGTCCCTAAATATAAGGTTAAACTACATAAACATGCTCCTTTCCCCATTATTTCCAGGTACTGGCAATCCTCCAAAAAGTTTTATTTTAATTCTAGGGCTGGTTCTCATAATAACACAACGCTTTACTTTCAAGGGGGGATCCATATTGCCATTAGATTAGAAATGGCTAATCAGTCTATTATGGGAAGGAGTATGGCACAGTACTTAAGAGCATTAGTTCCTAGGTGAGAATCCTGGCTCCAGTAAGGACTGGAGCCTTACCAGTTACATGCCCTTTCCTCTTCTGCGCCTCATTTGCCTACAATGCCTAACGTCTATAAGATGGTTAGCTTAAGTGTTGAATGAGGAAATGTAGCCTAATTTACAAGAATTATCTTCCCTTTCAAAAAAAATTATTACTGGAAACTACAACATTCCATATGGTATATTGGAAAATTGACGAAGACAATTTTACCTGCCTGAGATGTCCCATTTGTAGGATTCCAAAGAGGTGGGGAAAGAGAAGTAGATAAGAGGTTTCCAAAAGGAAAGAAAGATGGTCCTCCATTGACTTTCACCAGGATAGAAAAATCAGACAGGAGGGGTGCCTGGGTGGCTCAGTTGGTTAAGCGTCCCACTCTTGTTTTTGGTTCAGGTTATGATTTCAGGGTCGTGAGACATGCCCTGTCTCAGGCTCCATGCTCAGCCTGGATCCTGCTTAAGATTCTCTCTGTCTCCCTCTCCCTTTGCCCGTCTTATGCTTGTGTGGGTGCATGGATTCTCTCTCTCTCTCTCTCTCAAAAAACAATAAAGTAAAAGAAAAATCAGAGAGATGGAAAAAACTTGACTCACTTGATACAATTATTTTTGAGCATCTACTATGTGTCATGATACATCATCCCAAAAAGGAAATTCAACTCTGAGCAAGACATCCTTACCCTGGGAAGTCAGCCTAGTAGAGCGCACTACACAATGCACTATATGTCCTGTAACAGAAAATGGAAAAGGCCATAGTTTTCCACAAGGCACAACACTAACTCTACTTGGGGAATCTCAACACTGTCACTTGGAATGGGTCTTTATGGGTAAGGAGAGCTTGCTCAGCAAAGAGAAGAAGGAGAATATTCTAGGCAGACAACCAAATGTTCAAGAACAGATGAATGAAGGAGCTTGGCAAGATCAGCGAACAGGAAGAAAAAATGTGTCAAATGCAAGAGAAGGGCTTAGAAAGAGACCTAACCCTGTCAAAAGGTCCTTTGTTCTTAAAACAAACTTCACTAGGAGCTCCAGGATTGGTCCAATGTAGTGAGAATGATTACTAATCAGTACCTATGCAAAAAGAAAAGATCCAACACACAATTCTCTTTAAAATCTACCTCCTCCTGGGGTGCCTGGGTGGCCCAGTTAGTTAAGTGTTGGACTCTTGCTTTTGGCTCAGGTCATGATCTCATAGGTTATGGGATCAAGCCCTGCATCAGACTTGATGCTTAAGATTCTCTCTCCCTCCTTTCTTTCCCTTCCCACTGCTCATGCACTTTCTCTAAAAAAATTAAGTAAAATAAATAAATCTTAAAAAAAAAAAATCTACCCCTCCCCTTCTCACACTACTCTGCCCACACCCAGAGCTAAAGACATTGACTTGGCTTTTTGTTGGGTTGTTTTAATAAATACAATTAACATGCTTTAGCAAGTCATTCCTGCTGTTGTGCTCCCAAACCAGTTGCCAAACACACACTGGCCCATGCTTTTTCCTCCCTCCTTGCCAATCTCTACCCGCAGCTGCCTCTTTGTAATACCAACGAGCTGTTACTGCTATTCCCTGCACTTGACTGAGGACCCAATCCCAGTTTAACTTCCTTTTCATTTCACTTTGGTTTGGACACCCGCTCTTGCCCAGCCAGATCAGCCCCACCAAATCCTGAGGATCATATTACCAGTCTAGCAAATCAAATCACATCCAGAAAGATACCATGGAATCCTACTGCAAATAGGTACAAGGAAACCTTGCCTCCTGGCTCTCCCAGCATAAAGACTGTTTAGCCCAGTATTAACATTTCTGACAAAACCTGATGGGGGTGGAAAGCAGCTTACCAAGCAACCCCCCTCACTTCTTTGACCTCACTGCCTACATAAAAGAAAAAAAAAAAAAAAAAACCAAAGAACTAGCCGTTGCTCAAATATGTACAATTACTTCCATGAACCTAAAACAGTACAGTACATGACTGTACTGTATCCACTTCCAATTAAATCTTTGTTATAAAGTATTCAACGAAACAATCATTAACTGGATATAGAGGGGCGCAAGTCTTTAATATGGTCACAGAGGTTTAAACCTTATGTAGGCTGTGGCACATACCTGAAAAAGTAGTTGAATTTGGGCAGCACATTGGGGATGGAGGAATAACCAGCTTCAAATGCCACTAAGTAAGTGAGCAATTACTCCATGGTAACCATAACTCTGGTATAATATCCATGATCTTAAAAAAAAGCATCCAAAACTTGAAAATAAAGGAAGAGGATGACGATGCCATTTCAATGTCATACTGGGGCATTGTTTGTTTAACAAGCCCAATAAAGGATCATTCAATCCTTGAAGAGAATGTGCTTGTTCTTGACTTTGTTATTTACTAGTTCATTAGTGTCCAGACACTGAAGTTTTGTCATTGTTTTAAGATGTTGCTGTTAAATAATCTCTACACCCAATGTGGGCCTGAACTCATGACCCCAAGATCAAGAGTCTCACACTCTACCTACTGAGCCAGCCAGGCACCCCTGGGACTCTGAAGTTTTATTTTAACTTATACACGTCTATCCAGTAATACCAAAGGTTACAGTTTTATTGCCCTGTAGGACATTAACCAGTTCTGTAACTACTAGCAAAATTCAGTTCAGTAATACTTTGACTGATTCTCTATTCCTTGGATTCTCCCTCAAAACAGCAGCTTTACCACCTACTGATTAGTTCATACATTCAGTTTAATAAACTTTTATACATGTTCATCTTATTTTTACAAGAATCATGTTTTTAACTTTTTGAAAATCATACTTTAGTCACTACATTGTTCATTCAGTTGTTCCTCTGTGTTGCGTTGCTATCTATGAAAACAATGTAGATTTTCTGCCTTGTCTACTTTTCCTACACCTTCAAAAGGCACCATCTTTTTTTCCTTAACGTGTGCCAGCTTGACACGACATATTCACAGGCCATAATTACCTGCAATTGTATCTTGTTTGGCCCTCAGTGTTTTGTTTTATTTAACTGAATTATCACTGACATTTACAAACTGGAAGAAGTCACAAGCCAATAAACGTGGATTTCTAGTTTCTTTTGAAGAAAATCAGAAGTATCTAGCAACACTAGAGTCATCTTCTCACCCAACAAAGAAGAGCCGAGCCCCTTTTAGCGCATGTTGTCCCTTGTTCATCCCAGTCTCCACTGTTGTCTATTGTTACCTGCCTGTCTTCGCAGTTAATTCAAATTTTCAATCCCTCAACTGTGTCCATTCTTCCCATAACAAGCTGATTCTCAGTCTGTCCCACCTCCCACTATCTGCTTAGCTCAATTCTTCATTCAATAGACACTGACATCTGAAGAGTGTGTGTCTGTGTGTGTATACATATCCTATACACACATACATTCAATTATGGCAAAAAAATAATTAAAATATTGATCGAAAGTTGGTAGCACATTTTTAAGGCATTCTTGACACACCTAATGGTTGAAAGCTGAAAACCTTTGCACTGTCATTTAAACCAACAAGTAATAAATTGTTTTACAACACCAAATAGGGATTCATAATAGTGATTTACAGCTGTACACATGTAAGACTAGCAAAGCTCTGAGCTAAAGAACAGGATATAAGGAACATTCATGAAATGCTCAATGATGTTGTATGAAGGTTAAAAAAGAACCAACGTTACACATTAATCCCTCCTTTCAAGGGCTTAATCCAATTGTAAATCCAAAATATACTTTTAAAAAGGACACATTTAAAAGCTTTAAATACTCGGAAAACATTAATACAAAGAGGTGAACATTCAAGTGTAAAGATTCAAACAATGGCTAAAGACTTTTATTTAAATTATCTGGCTATTGTGGGCTAAGAGCAAGTTTTCCCTTGAATTATCCAGCAAATTATGCAATATTCACTTTTGACTGCAGATTCCTAGCACGTCACTCAGGATGATCTTAGTTTCTACACCACAGCTTTCAATTTCTTATTACATCCTCCACCCAAGCCTCAACCCCACTGCTAAGGACAGGAGCCTCTCCCCAGTAAAAGGTGGGTTCACTCTGGCTCAAACACCTCCCTCCTGTGTTCTCAGACCTTGGTTCAAACAGAATCACCTGAAGCACCAAACATGGCAATTCCTGGCCCAATACCATGAGACTTGATTTAGTAGGATGAAGCCAGGAAAACAAACTTTTAACTTACATATAACCCACCCTCTGTGTAATTAATTCTCTTGCAGGTGGTCTTAGGAGAGGAGACACACTGGCAAACACTGTGTCCTTGCCTCACTGGAGAAGCTGGTTGTAGAAACCAAAATGGAGTCACTCATGTAAAGCAGGGGCCTGTGTCAAGTGATGACGCAAGTACTTGAGATACTGCAGCTACAAGATATCGCTGAGACCAGCAGCAGCTGACACCCAGAACTGATAATAAGCCGAAGTGGAGGAGGTCTGCAAGGGCCCAAGACTAATTAAATCTCTCTGAAAAGGGAGGATTTTTGCTGCAAACTATCCTCAGACATGACCCCTTTATGTCTGGCCTCTTTAAAAAGGCAGCTGCCACCAAAGGCTCTTCCTGATTGATCTCTGAACAGAGGTGAGATCCTTCATTGCTCGAACATCATAAGCAGTAAGTGCTGAGAGCTGACCCGGACCAGACTCTACCGTGGGCTCACAGGCTGAATTCACGTTTAGTTTGTTAACTTCTACCCACTGTTATCTTGTTTACCGTGTGACTTACGTTCTGCTTTGTGTGCCATGTAAGAAGCCAAGTTAATGATATCGGGACATGTCTTTGAATTTGGAATCCTGAACCTGCTTCATAATTACATTAATCCTGCTTTATGACCGAACAAAGCTGACATTATGGAAAGATACAACTCACGTGTGCGCCTTGAGAGCATGCTCGTGACGCAGGTCAACGTTAGTAACATCGGCTTTCGGAAAGTTTCTCACAAAAAGTTGTCCTTTGCCGTATGGAGCATATGGACACATTTACTGAGTCCTAACCATGTGTAAGGCAGCGTGTCAAGGACTGTGGCCGACAAAATAATGAACAAAACACATTCCTAACCCTCACAAATCCAGCGGGGAAAAATAAGCATTTACCAGTTAATTAAAATAGAATGGAATATGTGTCATGGCAGGAGTCCAAATTAAACTCTAAGCACTCAGAAGTTAACTCCCTCTACCATTCTTCCCCAGCATCTCAACGATCTATCTTTATGATTACACATGATGATACAGCATTTTCCAAACCCTTGCTCTCCACTGGACTGCAAGTTCCAGGGCTGAGGTCATGCCTTGTTCATTCCTGAGTTGTTAGTGCCTGGTACATAATAAATGCTAAGTAGAAGAGTCATTTAATCAACACACGCTTCATCATTACAACTTGCCCCAGATTGTGAGAAACTTCACATTAATTTCTGGCTGCTCATTTAGGAAAGTCAGTTCCTTGAAACCTAGCCATGTAATTTCACATTTGGGGGTAACATGTGGTCTGGCATGTCACAAATTTGGTGTGCAGATTATTAGTGGCACTCAAGGAAGATAGCTTCTAGAATGTTTATAGGTGACATATGAAAAACATTTTAAATTTCAATAGGACGCATATGTAGGCGTGTATAGAAAATATCTAAAACAAAGCAGTGCTTTCACAGATTAGTGCTTAAAACAATTTATTTCAAAAAGTAAATGTAGAACGGCTGAAACTACTATGCTATTAGGAATCATAGTGGTTGCCCTTGGTATGAGAGTAAGAGGCACAAGGTGGGTTTCTGGGGGGCAGGAAATGTTTCTTTAGCTGGGTTCTAGCTGCTCTTTTCTGTAATGTACAGTATATTTCGATCCAAAAGTATTTTTTTAAGGGGATGTAGTTAAATAATAAATGATAGCACATGGACACTGGAAAAATCCTGAAACTGGGAAAGGAAAGGTTAATTTGGGACACAGCTACTCAAATTCCATTGTGAAGAAACTCAAGTGATTACCACACATCAGCTGCTTGATCTTGAGTAGGAGCTGCCTCTCTCCCATTCTCCCTTTTCCCACCTCAAGTCCTAAATTCCAGCAGGATAAGCACCTTCAGTGTCTCCACAATGGTTTTTATCAGCCGCTTCCCACTCAGACACCGGAGCCAAATCCTAATTCTTCCAAGAGATTCGCCTTCCCCACTTGGCTGTTTTTTTACCATTCCTCTAAGCCCTTCGCCATATGCTGCCTTGTCACTAAATTATAAGCCACAGGAAGACAGGTCCTGCGGTATTTAACAATTCCATCTTTTGGGCAAGTGACTCTTTTATGTCTCGCTTTTAACACCTGTAAATCTGGGAGTTGCCGAGGTCAGCACGAAGATTTTGATGGAGTCTGGAGTCAAACGTTGCACCTATCCCAGCGCTCCCGCTTACTACCGGGGAACTTTGGGCACGTTTCATCATCCTTTTGTGCTGTCTTTTAGTGCTGCTGGTAAAGTGACACAAGATCATCCACGTGGGGGGCTTGAAACCGTGCTTAGTACCTGTTAGGCACCGTCACCGTCATCTACAAAGTGGAGGGAATCCCAGCGCCTTTCCCCTGCCGGAGTCCTGGAGAGAGTGGGCCATCGCGGTCAGAAACATGCCTAAGACTCAAGGGGTGGAGAAGGCCGGGGAGGGCAGGAGAAGGGCACCCGGGTGGCTCAGCTGTTGAGCGTCTGCCTTTGGCTCAGGTCAGGGTCCCGGATCGGCATCGAGCCCCGCCTCGGGCTCCCCGCAGGGCGCCTGCTGCTCCCTCTGCCCGGGTCCCTGCCTCTGTGTCCCTCGTGACTATATACATCTTTAAACAACAAAGAACAAAAGATTCTCCAAGGCGGAGGGTGTGCGTGGGCAAAGGGGTGCACGAGCCCCCCCCCCCCCCCACGAGCCACCAATTCAGGATCTCCGGTTAAAACGGCCCTTAAGTTCCTTGGATTTTGGTTCTGTACCCCCGCCCGCCACTCCTTGAGAGGTGAGGGGGAATTCCCCTTCGAAACACGGTGCTTGGAACAAGGGAGCAGCCCAGGGCACCCCGACACCGCCCCGGCCTCGCTCGCGGGAAGCCGTCTCGGGGCAGGTCCTGGGGAGGCCGCTCGGAGGGCGCCCCCCGGCCCCACAAGCGCCGCGCCCTGAGGCCGCACCTCCGCCCACGCTCGTACCTGACGATTGGCTGCCCGGGCCCCGGCGGCCGTTGGCTTCCGGCTGGGGCGGGGCGCCCGCCCTCACCTTGCTCTTCCCGCAGCCCATAGCCCGCGGAGGCCTCTGGGAACTCGCGGCGGACGGCCCCTGAGCGGAGGCCGCGCGCCCCCTGCCGGCGGGGGGCGGGCGGGCGGGCGGGGGGGGCGGTCACACCCTGACGTCCCGCCTCCTCTCTTTCAAGCAGGTGAATTTTTTTCATATTAAAATATTCTCACCAGGGGCCCCTGGGTGGCTCAGTTGATGAAGCGTCTGCCTTCGGCTCAGGTCCTGATCTTGGGGTCCTGGGATCGAGCCCCGCATTGGGCTCCCTGCTCAGTGGGGAGCCTGCCTCTCCCTACCCCTTTGTCCCTCCCACCCCGGCTCCTGTTTGCTTGCGCGCGCTCTCTCTCTCTCTCTCTACAAACAAACAAACAAACAAACTTTTTTTAAAAAACGTCCTCTCGGGGGATCCCTGGGTGGCGCAGCGGTTTAGCGCCTGCCTTTGGCCCAGGGCGTGATCCTGGAGTCCCGGGATCGAGTCCCACGTCGGGCTCCCTGCATGGAGCCTGCTTCTCCCTCTGCCTGTCTCTGCCTCTCTCTCTCTCTCTCTCAATGTGTGTGTGACTATCATAAATAAATAAAAATTAAAAAAAAAAGTCCTCTCAATAAATAAATAAACTTTTTTTAAAAAACGTCCTCTCAATAAATAAATAAATAGACTTTTTTTTTAAAAACGTCCTCTCGGGCAGCCCGGGTGGCGCAGTGGTTTAGCGCCGCCTTCAGCCCAGGGCGTGATCCTGGAGACCCGGGATCGAGTCCCACGTCGGGCTCCCTGCATGGAGCCTGCTTCTCCCTCTGCCTGCGTCTCTGCCTCTCTCTCTCTGTGTCTCTTATGAATAAATAAATAAAATCTAAAAAAAAAAAAAAGTCCTCTCAATAGAGCTACTGTACTAGGCTTACCTAGTCCTCTACTGATGGACATTTAATTCATTTCTTATTTTAAAATATAATGAATAAGATGACAGTGAGTATCTTTGTTTTTAGAGCTTTAAGGCTCTCTCTTGCTTTCCAGAATGGTGGTGCCCATTTGTACTCCCAGTGGTAAGGAATGAGAGTTCCATACTACCCAAGACTGATTTTTAACACCAAAACCACATTGTGCCACATCAGGTGGGGTCATTGTTCTCAGGGCAGTGCTTAGTTTTCCCTTCTTTCAATGAATTACCATATGTGAAGCATCCAGCCCATATCTGGCTTCGTTCTAGGGCTACAGGGTGTCTGAAACATGTTTCCTGTTCTTGAGGAACTTCCATCCCAGCTGAGATTTAGTGAACACATTTGGTCATTAGATGTGTGGTAGGGGTGCAGGCTCTTTGTTTGCATCTGGATTTGTGTGCAAGCTTATTTCCTGCTTTTCTTGGGTGCAATCCAGAGTCAAAATGCTCTTGGAAAATGTTGGGTGTTTATTTGCTTAAATACAGAAAGCAAAGGCTGAACCAAAACCTTTTAAAAACACACTACACAAAGCCAAAGTGGAGCTGGAAAACCTCATCCAGTTGTTTGCAATCTGTCATGATGGTCAGTAATATAATCAAGCTGGGAACTTTCAAAGGCAAAGAAAAGTTCGCTCCCTTGGTGAGCCAGCTCACAGTTCCTTTCTGCAGTTGGGCTGATTATTTCAGAGATTTAAAAAAAAAAACAAAACATGCTATTCAACTTATGCTAAAATTACTACATATTTTGTCAACAAAATTCTAATTGTGGTTGTCTTTTCTTTTTCCCTATTTAAAGCACATATTAAACTAAAATGATGGCTTTTCCAAAAATTTTTTAAAAATATCTGTGCAACAGAAGCTGACAGTCACATGCTTGCCTGAGTCATCTTACCACATGTCAACAATTTGTTGGATGCTAAGATGAGCCTGGCACCCTCACCTTATGTTACCTATACAAGAGCCCTGTGTGGTAGAGACAACCATTATTCCTATTTTATTTTATTTTTTCTTTTTTTCAAAACACATCTTAGACACACTGTCACCTGTCTAGCTGCCTAGACAAAGAATTTCTGGTCAAGGTCAACTGTTGCTACACCATCCTGGACTGCTGAAGTGACTGTTGGGGTTTTAGTTCTTTCAGCTGCCTTTATTTATTTATTTTAAAATATTTTATTTATCTATTCATGAGAGACACACACACAGAGAGGCAGAGAAACAGGCAGAGGGAGAAGCAGGCTCCATGCAGGGAGCCGGACGTGGGACTCGAGCCCGGGTCTCCAGGATCATGCCCTGGGCCAAAGGCGGCGCTAAACTGCTGAGCCACCCAGGCTGCCCTATTCCTATTTTATAGTGAGAATCCTGAGGCTTGTGGATTAATTGTCCAGATTCACAAAGCCTGATATACAAATCCAGGTCTCCTTACTTTAGGGCCTCTGCTCTTAACTACTAACTTATATAATCATTGTGATATTGCAATCCCCAATCTCTATACATGGAAGGACTCTTCTTTGGGAAACGTTTTGAGTGTTGATTTAATTATATAAGATCTGTTTAAAGTGCATCAAAAGAGAAGGCATCTCTTTTCACTCAATAACAGTCGATGTTTAGTCCTTGGCTTATGTGACCCATCCATCCCATGTGACCCCCGTTTGTCATTCTCTCCTCCTTGCAACAGTTGGCTTCTAGAATACCACACTCTTCCCTTCCTCTGAGCTTGCTGGATGCCCCTCTGGGTCTCCTTTGCTGGTTGCCTCCCATTTTCCATAGCACTTAGTATTTAAGTGCCCAGGGCTCAGTCCTTAAACTTTCTCTGCCCTTCCCCCCCATTCTCAATCTGCATTTGCTCCCTTGGTGACTTCACCCAGTCTCAAAGCTTTCTGAGCCATCTGCCAAATTCACATTTCCTGTCCTGTCATCTGCACCTGAGTGTCTAAGAAACCTCTCATACCTAAAGTGTCCAAACAGATTGTCCCCTCCCCAAACCTGTATGTCCCTCCATCCAATAAAAAGGCAACTCTGTTCTTTGAGGTACAAATTGGTGATCTTGGAGCAGTATTCATTCATTCCTGCAGAAAATACTTATGGATCCCCTGTTGTGTGCAGGGCATCACTTGCAGACCACCAGATAGTAACTTATGGATGCCCACCCTCACTGTTACCATACTTATAATTATCGTTCTGGGATGATTAATGTCAAAGCTGCTGTCAGGTCAAAGTCAGAACATCTCATTTATCTTAAACCATCAGTGCACCTCAGAGGGCTACTCCATAAATGGAGCTTATGAACAAAGTCTTGAAGTCACAACAATTAAGGTTCAACAATTATTTCTTTAATTTAATCTCTGAGTGTTGACAATCTGGGTACAGTACATCCTTTATCCAGAAGAGGAATTTCTCTTTCCATGTAACTCTATGTGCCTTGCTTGGACCATCCTCCCCCTGCCTATTTCTGGTCCCATGGTCAGAGGCCACCCCTAGCCCACCAGGTTCTACTCACTCTACCTGCTAAACCCCTGAATCCACCTGCTCCTCCCAGCCCTACCTGGGGAGATACCTGTGGTACCTTGGTCTCCTGCTCCTTTCCCTACACCATGGTGAATGTGTTAAGGGCAGGTATGTGACTAATTCACCTCTGTGTCCTCAGCACATGGCTCAGTATCTAAGAAAATCACTGTGAAAATATTACACAACATCCACCATCAATTATGCATTGAAAAGCCTAACATTGGTCATCAATTACACATTGAAAAAACTTCCAGTTTTTTTAGTTTTCCAGTTGTTTGGATTTGCTGTGAAATTTACATTTTAAAACAACTTTCCTAGATATAATGTCTCTGCTATTAGCACTTTCTGCTTGAGTAACATGCCAACTCCACCGTCCATTTTAAATCTTTTTTTTTTTTTTTTATGATAGTCATACAGAGAGAGAGAGGCAGAGACACAGGCAGAGGGAGAAGAAGCAGGCTCCATGCATCGGGAGCCCAACGTGGGATTCGATCCCGGGTCTCCAGGATCGCGCCCTGGGCCAAAGGTAGGCGCCAAACCGCTGCGCCACCCAGGGATCCTTCCACCGTCCATTTTAAAGTGATTATATATAACCTTGCATGCAGCTTTCAAACAGCCTCTCACATAAAGGAGTTAGAGGCTATCTCAACAGTAGTTGTGGAGGTGCAATGGAAATGTGCTGTACTTAATTCTGAGAAGCAAGCTTTCCTTGAAGGAAACGTTCAACTGCCCTTAACATATGGAAGTTAGATCTTTTTTTTTTTTTTTTAAAGGGGGTGGGTATTTTTTTTTAAAGATTTTATTTATTTATTCATGAGAGATACAGAGAGACAGAGGCAGAGACATAGGCAGAGGGAGAAGCAGGCTCCCCACAAGGAACCTGATGCGGGACTTGATCCCAGACCCCGGGATCATGCCCTGAGCCAAAGGCAGATGCTCAACTGATGAGCCACCCAGGTGTCCCTGGAAGTTAGATCCTATCTCAACAGTAGGTGTGGTGGTGCAGTGGAAATGTGACATACTTAACTTTGAGAAACAACCTTTCATTAAATGCAGCTTTCAACTAGCCTCTACCACAAGGGAGTTAGAATGTATATTGATGGTAGATGTGGAAGTGCAACCTAAATGTGCTGTACTTAAGTCTGAGAAACAAAAGTTCCTTGATTGGGGTTTTCAACTAGCATAAGGGAGTTAGAACCCATTCTAACAGAAGGTGTTGAGGCGTAATGGAAATGTGCTGTACTTAACTCTCAGAAACAAGAGTTCCTTAAATGCAGCTTTAAACTAGCCTCTTACAGAATGGAGTTAGAACCTCTCTCAAAGTAGATGTGGAGGTGCAATTGAAATGCGCTGTACTTAATTCTGAGAAGCAAGTGTTCCTTGAATGAAACTTTAAACTGGCCTCTAACATATGGGAGTTAGATCCTATCTCAACAGTTGGTGTGGAGGTGCAATGGTAAAGTGATATACTAAACTCTGAGAGGCAAGCATTCCTTGACTGCAGCATTCAAATAGCCTCTGACATAAGGGAGTTAGGAGACTGGAGAGATGGTGGAAGAGTAGAGGCCCTCAACTCATCTGCTCCCACAAACTTACCTAGATAACTTTCAAAACACCCTGAACACCTACGAATTCGACCTGACATGTAAAGAGAGAACAGCTACAATGCTACAGAGAGAAAAGTTTTCACACCCAATAAAGTAGGAAGGCAAAAAAATAAAAATAAATCAAGTCGGGGAGGGGAACCATGACTAGCAGTGCTAAAGCAGAGCTGAGAAAACCTCCGGGGCAGGAAAGCCCAGCCCCGGACAAGAAGGAACTTTAAAAATCCGCACCTCAGTTTGCCCTGATGCAAAAGTGCTTAGGGAAATCAGGCAGAATCGCAGGAGGGCAGTGAAGCCTCAAGATTCCCAGAGTCACTATAAGAGGACGGGCGCCTCGGGGAAAGCATACTGCAAACCGTGGACTGAACTTGGTAAAGGGCTGGAGCGACGCAAGGGCATCTGGGAGATGCCAGTTAATCAGGGGGCCAGCTCTGGAGCGCCCTTTACCCTAGAGGTTGGCAACAGACAGAGGCAGCTGTCTGTTGGGCGAGGCGGCCCTTGGGAGCATGGGTCCAGGGGCACAGGGCCCTGGATCTGAGGGTGCAGAAGGGGACAAAGCCAGCTACCCTCCATTCTCCCTGGGACAGGGGGAAGTGGGGAGGGCACAGGACAGCGAGAACTCTCCTGCTGCTGGACACCCCTGAAGCTGTGCAGATTAGTGCACCTGCATCTGCCCCAAGGAGCATCTAGGCCAGTGTGGACTGGGAGACTGCAGTTAGTCACCCGGGGGGGAGCTTGACTACAGACCTGGCAACCTGGCTGCCACCATTTTTTTCTCTTCTTTTCACCTTGCACCTGGGAGAGTTGGGGCCTCTAGGGAACAAAGGTCTCACAGGATAAACAGCTCACACAGAGCTCTGCACCTGGCAAGGGGTGGAACATCTCCAACCAGGCACACACACCTGAGAACCAGCACAGAAGACCCCCTCCCCAGAAGACCAGCTGGAAGAACAAGGGAAGAGCAAGTTTACTGAACAAGCAGCACTGGAAAGCTCCAGGACTGAGGGAGAATAGTTTATAGAATTAGATGGTCCTTTGTTTTTTTTGTTACATTTATTTTATTTTCTTTACATTTCTTTTATTTAAGTTCGATTTGCCAACATATAGTATAACTCCCAGTGGTCATTCCCTCAGTGCCTGTCACCCAGTTATCCCATCCCCCCACCCACCTTCCCTTCCACAAGTCTTAGTTTCCCAGAGTTGGGAGTCTCTCATGATTTGTCTCTCTCTCTAATTTTTCCCACACAGTTCCCTTCCTCTCCCTTATAATCCCCTTCACTATTTCTTATATTCCAAGTATGAGTGAAACCATATGATGATTGTCCTTCTCCAATTGACTGATTTCACACAGCATAATACCCTCCAGTTCCATCCACATCAAAGCAAGTGGTGGGTATTCACCCTTTCTGATGGCTGAGTAATATTCCATTGTATATATAGACACATCTTCTTTATCCATTCATCTGTTAATGGATATCGAAGCTCCTTCCACAGTTTGGCTATTGTGGGCACTGCTGCTATGAACATTGGGGTGCAGGTGTCCTGGTGTTTCACTGCATCTATATCTTTGGGGTAAATACCCAGTAGTGCAATTGCTGAGTCATAGGGTAGCTCTATTTTTAACTCTTTGAGGAACCTCCACACGGGTTTCCAGAGTCGCTGCACCAGTTTGCATTCCTACCAACAGTGCAAGAGGGTTCCCCTTTCTCCACATCCTCTCCAACATTTGTTGTTTCCTGTTTTGTTAATGTTCACCATTCTCACTGGTGTGAGGTGGTATCTCATTGTGGTTTATTTAGATTTGTATTTCCCTGATGGCAAGTGATACAGAACATTTTCTTATGAGCTTGTTGGCCACATGTATGTCTTCTTTGGTGAAATTTGGTTACATTAGAAGTGAAAACTTCTCTCTGTAGCATTCCAGCTGTTCTCTCTTTAAATCTCAGGTCAAATTCGTAGGTGTTCAGGATGTTTTGAAAATTAGGTAAGTTTGTGGGACCAGATGAGTTGAGGACCCCTACTCTTCTATCATCTTGCCCCTTACCCCACAACAGCTTTTTTTTTTTTTTAAAGATTTTATTTATTCAAGAGAGACACAGAGAGAGGCAGAGATATATGCAGAGAGAGAAGGCTCCCCACAGGGAGCCCAATGTGGCACTGGATCCACAAACTGGTGTCATGCCCCTGGCCAAGGCAGACACTCAATCACTGAGCCACCCAGGCATCCTGACAACAGTTTCTTGAATGCAACTTTCCACTAGCCTCTTCCATAAAGGAGGTAGACCCTATGTCAACAGGAATCTGTACGGGGAGTGGAAAGGTGGTCTGGTTCACACTGAGAACCAAGCTTTTCATGAAAGCACCTTTCAACAAGCTCTCACAACTGAGGGAGGTTAGCAGTGAGCTCCAGCATTGGTGGAGGAAGGGCACTGGAGAGGCAGTTCTTTTCATTGAGAAAGCAACATTCCTGGCCTTCACCTTACACCAGGTCTATCATTGGACAGAGTTAGCACCTCTCTCCAGTTGTTGTGAAAGTGAAATGACAATGCGATATACTGAACAATGAGAAACAAGTGTTCCTTGAATGAAACTTTCAGCTAGCCTCTCCCATGTAGGAGGTGGGCCTTGGCTCAACATTAGGCTGTAAACACAATGGAATTCACTCTCCTGAACTCTGGGCACAAGGTTCTTTCCACTGGCTCTAAATGAAGGGCTTTAGAACCCAGCTCCTCAGTAAGTTTGGGGGGGTCCCGTAAGGCACTGTCCACCTCTAGGGGATATAGGCCTTCACGGAATGCACCTTCTGACTAGCTTCTCACATCAGAGAGCTGGGGCATCTGTCTCAGCAGTGGTGGTGGTGCAAAGGGAAAGCAGGCTACCTTTCTCCAAGGACAAAGCTTTCCCTGACTAAGCTTACCTGTAGGTCTCTCCCAGAGGCCTGTAAGACCCTGCTTCCCCAGCAGCTGTGGGGGCACAATGGAAAGGAGCTGGCCTTAGTTCTAAGGCTCAGGCCTTCCGTGAAGGTTAGCTTCTCAATGAAGGGAGTTCAAACCTGTCTCCCCACAAGGTGTCGAGGGGTAGTGAAAAAGTGCTGGAGGGCCTCTGGGACACCATAGTTCCTTGAATGCAGCTTTCTACTAGCCTTTTCTCTAAGGAAAGTAGAACTTATCACCCCAGCAGATAGACATGGGCAGTGGAAGGACTGTCAGCTTCAGTCCGAGCACCAAGCCCTCCCTGAGGGAACTTTTCAATGAGCCCGCACAGCTGAGGGAGGTTAACACCAGCTCCACCCTTTGAGGTGGAGGGGCAGTAGAGAGGTCTGGTACTTTTCACTGAGAGAGCAGCTTTCCTGGTCTTCACCACTGGGCCTATCACTGAGGTGAGTTAGCACACCATCTCCACAGTTGTGGAAGTGAAAAGACCATGCGACCTACTGAAACTATCAGTAGCCCCTCCCTAGTGGGAGGTATGTCCTGGCTCCATCTTAGGCTGGAGACCCAATGGCACTCTCTGTCCCGAACCCTGGGCTCAAGGGTCCCATGAGGGCAACTTTCCACTCACTTCTTCAGGAAGGGCTTCAGAAACCAGCTCCTCAGGAAGTTTGGAGGGGCCTCGGAAGGCCGGTCCACCTCTTGGGGACCTAAGGCTTCCTGGAGTACCCTTTGTGACTAGCTTCTCACCTCAGGGAGTTGGAACATGTGTCTCAGCAGTGGTGGAGGCACCAAGGGAAATCAGGCTACTTTCCTCTGAGGGCAAAGCTCTCCCTAACTAAACTCACCACTAGGCCTCTCTCAGAGGCCTGTGAGACCCTGCCTACCCCGCAGCTGTGGGGGTGCAATGGAAATGAGCTGGGCTGAGTTCTGAGGCTCAAGCATTCCCAGAAGGCTGGCTTCTCAAAGAAGGGAGTTCAAACCTGTCTCCCCTGAATGTTTGGTGGGGTGGTCCAAAAGCATTGGGAGGGCTTCTGGGACACCACATTTCCTTGAGTGCAGTTCTCCATTGGCTCCTTCCTTGAGGTAAGTCAAACCCCTCATCCCAGCAGACAAGCCTGGGCAGTGGAAAGGCTGTGCGGCTTCATTCAGAGAACCAAGGCCTTGCTGAGGGAAACTTTCAAGGAGCTTTCACAGCTGACGGAGGTTAGCAGGTACCTCCAGCCTTGGTGGTGGAGGGGAAGTGGAGAGGCTAGGAACTTTTCACTGAGAAAGCAGCTTTCATGGCTTCAGCTTACAAGGAGTCTGTCACCAGGGTGACTTAGCACACCCTCTTCATAGATGGTGTGGAGGTAGAAAGACCATCTGACATACTAAATGCTGAGGAAATAGCATTCCTTGAATGAAACTTTCAGCTAGCTCCTCCCAGGTGGAAGGTATGCCCTGGCTCCACCTTAGGCTGGAGACTCAATGGCACTCTGTCCTGAACCCTGGGCCCAAGGGTCCTATGAGGGCAGCCTTCCACTGGCTGCCCTTCCTTGAGAAGCCAGCTCTTAGGGAAGTTTGGAGGGGCCTTGGAAGGCACTGTGCACCTGTAGGGGAACCTAAGGTTGTGACTTAGGTTCTCACCTCAGAGAGTTGGAACATGGGTCTCAGCAGTGGTGGAGGCACCAAGGGAAAGCAGGCTACTTCCCTCTGAGAATAAAGCTCTCCCTGACTAAGCTCACCACTAGACCTCTCTCAGAGGCCTGTGAGACCCTGCCTACCCAGTAGCTGTGAAGACACAATGGAAACGAGCTGGACTAAGTTCTGAGGCCCAGGATTTCCCAGAAGGCTAGCTTCTCAATGAAGGGACTTTAATCCCCTCTCCCCACAAGGTTTGGGGGGCAGTCCAAAAGCACTGGAGGGCCTTTGTAACACCATAGTTCCTTGAGTGCAGCTCTCCACTGGTCCCTTCCGTGAGGAAAGTAGAAACTCAGCAGATAAGCCTGGGCAGCTTCTTGAATGAAGCTGTGGGCTTCATTCAAAGAACCAAGGCGTCCTCACAGCTGACGGAGGTTAGCAGGTACCTCCAACCTTGGTGGTGGAGGGGAAGTGGAGAGCCTAGGAACTTTTCTTTAATAATAAATTTATTTTTTATTGGTGTTCAATTTGCCAACATACAGAATAACACCCAGTGCTCATCCCGTCAAGTGCCCCCCTCAGTGCCCGTCACCCATTCACCCCCACCCCCCACCCTCCTCCCCTTCCACCACCCCTTGTTCGTTTCCCAGAGTTAGGAGTCTTTATGTTCTGTCTCCCTTTCTGATATTTCCTACCCATTTCTTCTCCCTTCCCTTCTATTCCCTTTCACTGTTATTTATATTCCCCAAATGAATGAGAACATAGAATGTCCTTCTCCGATTGACTTACTTCACTCAGCATAATACCCTCCAGTTCCACCCACGTTGAAGCAAATGGTGGGTATTTGTCGTTTCTAATGGCTGAGTAATATTCCATTGTATACATAGACCACATCTTCTTTATCCATTCATCTTTCGAAGGACACCGAGGCTGCCTAGGAACTTTTCACTGAGAAAGCAGCTTTCATGCCTTCAGCTTACAATGAGTCTGTCATTGGGTGACTTAGCTCACCCTCTCCACAGTTGGTGTGGAGGTGAAGAGACCATGTGACAGACTAAATGCTGAGGAAATAGCGCTTTTTGAATGAAACTTTTAGCTAGCCCCTCCCAGGTGGGAGGTATGCCCTGGCTCCACCTTAGGCTGGAGACCCAATGGCTCAAGGATCCCATGAGGTCAACTTTCCACTCAATTCTTCAGAAAAGGCTTGAGGAGCCAGCTCCTCAGGAAGTTTGGAGGGGCCTGGAAGGTGCTATCCACCTCTAGGTGACATAGGTGTTGCTGGAGTGCACTGTGTGACTAGCATTGCACCTCAGGGAGGTGGAACACGGGTCGAGGCAGTGGTGGCAACACCAAGGGAAAGTAGGCTGTTTTTCTCTGAAGACAAAGTTCTACCTGACTAGTATGCTCACCACTGTACCTCTCTCAGAGACCTTTGAGACCCTGCCTACCCAGCATCTGTAGGGCCGTAATGGAAATGAGGAGGCCTGAGTTCTGAGGCTCAGGCCTTCTCAGAAGGCTAACTACTCAATGAAGGGAGTTTAAGCCTGTCTCCCCAGAAAGTTTGGAGGGGTGGTCCAAAACTGCTGTAGGGCATCTGGGACATTACAGTTTGAGTGTAGCTCTTCACAGGTGCCTTCCATGAGGAAAGTTGAATCTCTCAGCCCGGCAGACAAGTCTGGGCAGTGGCAAAGCTGTGGGCTTCTGTCTGAGAACCAAGCCCTCCCTTAGGGAACCTTTAAATGAGCCCTCACAGCTGAGGGAGTTTAGCAGCTAGCTCCAGGCATGGTGTTGGAGAGAGTGGAGAGTCCAGGTACTTTTCACTCAGAAAGTAGCTTTCTGGGCCTTCAGTTTACAAGAAGTCTGTCACCGGGGTGAGTTAGCACATTGTCTCCACAATTGCTGTGGAGGTGAAAAGACCATGCAACCTCCTGAACTTTCAGCTAGCCCCTACCAGTTGGGAGGTAGGCCCTGACCCCACCTTAGGCCGGAGAGCAAATGGAACTCGCTGTTGTGAAACCCTGGGCCCAAGCGTCCTGTGAGGGCAGCTTTCCAGGGCTCTCCAGGAAGAGCTTGAGAAGCCAGCTCCTCAGGAATTTTGGAGGGGCCCTGGAAGGCACGGTCCACCTCTAGGGCACCTAGGCCTTCCTGTAGTACCCACTGGTGGCTAGCTTCTCACCTTAGGGAGTGTGAACAGGTGTCTCAGCAGTGATGGGGGAGCACAAGGGAAAGCAGGCTACTTTCCTCTGAGGACAGAGCTCCCCCTGACTAAGCTCACTCATAGGCCTCCCTCTCCCAAAGGCCTGTGAGACCCCGCCTCCCCAGCAGCTGTGGGGCGCATTGGAAATGAGTTGGCCTGAGTTCTGAGGCTCAGGCCTTCCTAATGTAAGCTATGTCCAGAGTAGGTGTGGAGACCAAATGGAAAGGTCCTGCGCTCAACTCTCAGAAAGAAGCATTCATTGAACACAGCTTTCAGCTAGCCTCTCACCTATGGGAGTTAGAAACTAACACCACTGTAGGTGAGGAGGTACCATGAAAATGCACTGAACTCTGAGATACAAGCTTTCATGCCATGCACATTACCACTAGCCTCTCACCTAAGGGAGGTAAAAGCTATATCCACAGGAGTGGAGGGGCCATGGAAATGCTGTGTAATGAGCATTTATGTAGTGAACTGTGAGCAACCAACGTTACTTGGTGCAGCTTTCCACTTCCGTCTCACCCTCTGGCATTAGAACCTATATCAAAAACACCTGTGGAGGCTCGAGTGAACCTGTGGGCTACTGAACTCTGAGAAAAAAAAAAAAAGTGTTCCTTGGAGGCAGCTTCTGAGAAGCCTCTAACATAAGGGAGTAAGAAGATACGTCCACAGGAGGTATGGAGGCCCAATGGAAAAGTCCTGTGCTCAACTCTGAGAAAAAAGCATCCTTGAACGCAGCTTTCAACTAGCCTCTCACCTATAGGAATTAGAAGCTAGCTCCACTCAGGTGAGGAGGTGCCATAGAAAGGCACTGTACTGAACAATGAGGTACAAGCATTCCTGCCCTGCAGCTTTCCACTAGCCTCTCACCTATGGGAGGTAAAAGCTATCTCCACAGGAGTGGAAGGGCCATGGAAATGGTATGTAGTGAAGTGTGAACAACCAGCATTCCTGGAGAGCAGCTTTCCACTCACCTCTCACCTACCTGCATTACAAGCTCTATCAAAAGTACCTGTGGAGACTCGAGTGAAATGTGGGCTACTGAACTCTGAGAAAAAAAGTGTTCCTTACAGGCAGCTTCTGAAAAACCTCTAAAAGAAATAAAAGGCATTCAAATTGGCAAAGAAGAAGTCAAACTCTCCCTCTTCGCCGATGACATGATACTGTACATAGAAAACCCAAAAGACTCCACCCCAAGATTGCTAGAATTCATAAAGCAATTTAGCAATGTGGCAGGACACAAAATCAATGCCCAGAAATCAGTGGCATTTCTATACACTAACAATGAGACTGAAGAAAGAGAAATTCAGGAGTCAATCCCATTTACAATGGCACCCAAAAGCATAAGATACCTAGGAATGAACCTAACCAAAGAGGTAAAGGGTCTATACCCTAAAACCTACAGAACACGTCTGAAAGAAATTGAGGAAGACACAAAGAAATGGAAAAATATTTCATGCTCATGGATTGGAAGAATTAATATTGTGAAAATGTCAATGTTACCCAGGGCAATTTACACATTTAATGCAATCCCTATCAAAATGCCATGAACTTTCTTCAGAAAGTTGGAACAAATAATCTTAAGATTTGTGTGGAATCAGAAAAGACCCCGAATAGCCAGGGGAATATTAAAAAAGAAAACCATAGCTGGGGGCATCACAATGCCAGATTTCAGGTTGTACTACAAGGCTGTGATCATCAAGACAGTGTGGTACTGGCACAAAGACAGACACATAGATCAATGGAACAGAATAGAGAATCCAGAAGTGGACCCTCAACTCTATGGTCAACTAATATTTGACAAAGCAGGAAAGACTATCCACTGGAAAAAAGACAGTCTCTTCAATAAATGGTGCTGGGAAAATTGGACAGCCACATGCAGAAGAATGAAACTAGACCACTCTCTTGCATCATACACAAAGATAAAATGGATGAAAGATCTGAATGTGAGACAAGATTCCATCAAAATCCTAGAGGAGAACACAGGCAACACCCTTTTTGAACTTGGCCACAGCAACTTCTTGCAAGATACATCCAAGAAGGCAAGAGAAACAAAAGCAAAAATGAATTATTGGGACTTCATCAAGATAAAAAGCTTCTGCACAGCAAAAGAAACAGTCAACAAAACTAAAAGACAACCTACAGAATGGGAGAAGATATTTGCAAATGACGTATCAGATAAAGGGCTAGTTTCCAAGATCTATAAAGAACTTATTAAAATCCACAGCAAAGAAACAAACAATCCAATCATGAAATGGGTAAAAGACATGAACAGAAATCTCACAGAGGAAGACATAGACATGGCCAACACGCACATGAGAAAATGCTCCGCATCACTTGCCATCAGGGAAATACAAATCAAAACCACAATGAGATACCACCTCACACCAGTGAGAATGGGGAAAATTAACAAGACAGGAAACAACATTCCAAATGTTGGAGAGGATGTGGAGAAAGGGGAACCGTCTTGCACTGTTGGTGGGAATGTGAACTGGTGCAGCCACTCTGGAAAACTGTGTGGAGGTTCCTCAAAGAGTTAAAAATAGAGCTACCCTGCGACCCAGCAATTGCACTGCTGGGGATTTACCCCAGAGATTCAGATGCAGTGAAATGCCGGGACACCTGCACCCCGATGTTTCTAGCAGCAATGTCCACAACAGCCAAACTATGGAAGGAGCCTCGGTGTCCATGGAAAGTTGAATGGATAAAGAAGATGTGGTCTATGTATACAATGGAATATTACTCAGCCATTAGAAATGACAAATACCCACCATTTGCTTCGATGTGGATGGAACTAGAGGGTATTATGCTGAGTGAAGTAAGTAAATCTGAGAAGGACAAACATTATATGGTTTCATTCATTTGGGGAATATAAAAATTAGTGAAAAGGAATAAAGAGAAAGAGAGAAAATGAGTGAAAACATCAGAGAGGGTGACAAAACATGAGAGACACCTAACTCTGGGAAATGAACAAGGGGTAGTGGAAGGGGAAGTGGGCGGAGGATTGGGGTGACTGGGTGATGGGCACTGAGGGGGGCACTAGGGATGAACGCTGGGTGTTATGCTCCAACCCTTTATGGAGCTCAGCCCACGGTGTGTGGCACGCTCTCCCCTGGGGTGCACATCCTCCGTTAGTGACCCTGGGAGCCTGGGGGCATCACTGCCCCTCCTGGGAACTCCTGCCCAAGTTCCCTGTGAGTGCCTTTCTGTCCAGGAAGATTGGTAAAGTTCCTGCTTCTCCCGGACTGGGCTTTCCTGACCTGTAGGCACTTGCTGCCTGGCCTTAGCCCGGCTCCTCGCAGGGGCCCCTCCCTCTTGGATGCTTTTTTATTTATTTAATTTTTTAAAAGTTTTTATTTATTTATTAGTGAGAGAGAGAGAGAGAGAGAGGCAGAGACAGAAGTAGGCTCCACTCAAGGAGCCCGATGCGGGACTCAATCCTGGGACTCCAGGATCATGCCAGGGGCTGAAGGCAGGTGCCAAACTGCTGAGCCACCCAGGGATCCCCTGCTTTTTTATTTCTTTATTTTTTTTCCGTCTTCCTACCTTGATAGAAGCGCGAACTCTTCTCACTGTAGCATTCCAGCTGTTCTCTCTTTAAATCTCAGGCTGAATTTGTAGGTTTTCAGGATGATTTGAAAGCCATCTAGGTAAGTTGGTGGGGACAGGTGACTTGGAGATCCTACTCTTCCACCATCTTGCCGCTTCCCCCCTTGATATAAGTTCTAATACTAATAGGTGAGGGGGGTGTGGAAAGCTGCACTCAAGGAACGCAGGTTGCTCACAGTTCACTACATAGCATTTCCAAGGCCTCTCCACTCCTGTGGAGATGGCTTCTCTCTCCCTTAGGTGAGGGGCTCCTGGAAAGGTGCAGGGCAGAAATGCTTCTATCTCAGAGTTCAGTACAGAGCATTTCCATGGCACCTCTTCACGTATAGTGGAGTTAGCTTCTAACTTCCATAGGTGAAGGGCTGGTGGAAAGCTGCATTCAAGAAATACTTCTTTTTGAGAGTTGAGCACAGGGCCTTTCCATTGGGCCTCTATTTTTAAAACTTTGAGGAACCTCCACACTCTTTTCCAGAGTGGCTATACCATCTTGCATTCCCACCAACAGTGCAAGAGGGTTTCCCTTTCTCCACATCACGCCAACATTTGTTGTTTCCTGTCTTGTTAATTTTCACCATTCTCACTGGTGATTTCTCATTGTGGGTTTTTTTTAAATAATAAATTTATTTTTTATTGGTGTTCAATTTGCCAACATACAGAATAACACCCAGTGCTCATCCCGTCAAGTGCCCACCTCAGTGCCCGCCACCCAGTCACCCCCACCCCCTGCCCTCCTCCCCTTCCACCACCCCTAGTTCGTTTCCCAGAGTTAGGAGTCTTCCATGTTCTGTCTCCCTTTCTGATATCTCATTGTGGTTTTGATTTGTATTTCCCTGATGGCCAGTGATGTGGAGCATTTTCTCATGTGCTTGTTGGCCATATGTATACCTTCTTTGATGAAATTTCTGTTCATGTCTTTTGCTCATTTCATGGTTCTCTATTCTGTTCCATTGATCTATGTGCCTGTTTTTGTGCCAATACCACACTGTCTTGATGACCACAGCTTTGTAGTACACCTTGAAATCCGGCATTGTGATGCCCCAGCTCTGATTTTCTTTTTCAATATTCCCCTGGCTATTCAGGGTCTTTTCTGATTCCACACAAATCTTAAGATTATTTGTTTCAGCTCTCTGAAGAAATTCCATGGTATTTTGATACGGATTGCATTGAACGCGTAAATTGCCCTGGGTAGCATTGACATTTTCACAATATTAATTCTTCCAATCCGTGAGCATGGAATATTTTTCCATCTCTTTGTGTCTTCCTCAATTTCTTTCAGAGGTGTTCTGTAGTTTTTAGGGTATAGACCTTTTACCTCTTTGGTTAGGTTTATTCCTAGGCATCTTATGCTTTTGGGTGCCATTGTAATTGGGATTGACTCCTGAATTTCTCTTTCTTCAGTCTCATTGTTAGTGTATAGAAATGCCACTGACTTCTGGGCATTGATTTTGTATCCTGCCACACTGCTGAATTGCTGTATGAGTTCTAGCAATCTTGGGGTGGAGTCTTTTGGGTTTTCTATGTACAGTATCATGTCATCGGCGAAGAGGGAGAGTTTGACTTCTTCTTTGCCAATTTGAATGCCTTTTATTTCTTTTTGTTGCCTGATTGTTGAGGCTAGGACTTCTAGTACTATGTTGAATAGCAGTGGTGAGAGTAGACATCCCTGTCTTGTTGCTGATCTTAGGGGAAAGGCTCCCAGTGTTTCCCCACTGAGAATGATATTTGCTGTGGGCTTTTCGTAGATGGCTTTTAAGATGTTGAGGAATGTTCCCTCTATCCCTACACTCTGAAGAGTTTTGATCAGGAATGGATGCTGTATTTTGTCAAATGCTTTCTCTGCATCTATTGAGAGGATCATATGGTTCTTGTTTTTTTTCTCTTGCTGATATGATGAATCACATTGATTGCTTTACGAGTGTTGAACCAGTCTTGCATCCTGGGGATAAATCCCCCTTGGTCATGGTGAATGATCTTCTGAGAATTGGAATAAATAATCTTAAGATTTGTGTGGAATCAGAAAAGACCCTGAATAGCCAGGGGAATATTGAAAAAAACCAGAGCCGGGGGCATCACAATGCTAGATTTCAAGTTGTACTACAAAGCTGTGATCATCAAGACAGTGTGGTACTGGCTCAAAAAACAGATTCATAGATCAGTGGAACAGAATAGAGAACCCAGAAATGGGCCCTCAACAGTATGGTCAACTAATATTCGACAAAGCAGGAAAGACTATCCAGTGGAAAAAGGACAATCTCTTCAATAAATGGTGCTGGGAAAATTGGACAGCCACATGCAGAAGAATGAAACTGGATCGTTCTCTTACACCATACACAAAGACAAATTCAAAACGGATGAAAGATCTAAATGTGAGACAGGAATCCATAAAAATCATAGAGGAGAACACAGGCAACACCCTTTTTGAACTTGCCACAGCAACTTCTTGCAAGATATATCTATGAAGGCAAGGGAAACAAAAGCAAAAATGAACTATTGGGACTTAAGATAAAAAGCTTCTGCACAACAAAAGAAACAGTCAACAAAATTAAAAGACAACCTACAAAATGGGAGAAGATATTTGCAAATGACCTATCAGATAAAGGGCTAGTTTCCAAGATCTATAAAGAACTTATTAAACTCAACAGCAATGAAACAAACAATCCAATCATGAAATGGGCAAAAGACATGAAGAGAAATCTCACAGAGGAAGACATAGACATGGCCAACAATCAGATGAGAAAATGCTCTGCATCACTTGCCATCAGGGAAATACAAATCTAAACCACAATGAGATACCACCTCACACCAGTGAGAATGGGGAAATTTAACAAGATAGGAAATAACCAATGTTGGAGAGGATGTGGATAAAGGGGAACGCTCTTGAACTGTTGGTGGGAATGTGAACTGGTGCAGCCACTCTGGAAAACTGTGTGGAGGTTCCTCAAAGAGTTAAAAATAGAGCTACAATACAACCCAGCATTTGCACTACTGGGGATATACCCCAAAGATACAGATGCATTGAAAATTCAAGACACCTGCACCCCAATATTTATAGCAGCTATGTCCACAATAGCTAAACTGTGGAAGGAGCCTCGGTGTCCATCAAAAGATGAATGGATAAAGAAGATGTGGTCTATATATACAATGGAATAATACTCAGCCCCTAGAAATGATAAATACCCACCATTTGCTTTGACGTGAATGGAACTGGAGAGTATTATGCTGAGTGGAGTAAGTCAATCAGAGAAGGACAATCGTTATATGGTTTCACTCATACAGGGAGTATAAAGAATAGTGAAAGAGATCATAGGGGAAAGGAGAGAAATGAGTGGGAAAAATTAGAGAGGGTGAAAAAACATGAGAAGACTCTTAACTCTAGGAAACGAACAAGGAGTAGTGGAAGGAGTGGTGGGCAAGGGAATGTGGTGACTGGGTGACGGACACTAAGGGGTGCACTTGACTGGATGAGCACTGGGTGTTATAATATATGTTTTAAAATAGAGCTGCAATAAAATATATATACTTAAAAATTATTAGTCCCTGTATTTTTAATATACCTGTCTTCCTATGCACATTGAATTCCAGTAGTATCTGTGTAATGATATTCTTCCCAAAAGCTTACTGTATCACATAGCTCATTTTTACAGATTGTATTTTTTTAAAGATTTATTTATTTATTTATTTATTTATTTATTTATTTATTCATTCATTCATTCAGAGAGAGAGAGGCAGAGACACAGGCAGAGGGAGAAGCAGGCTCCATGCAGGGAGCCTGATGTGGGACCCTATCCCAGGTCTCCAGGATCACACCTTGGGCTGCAGGTGGCGCTAAACCGCTGCGCCACCGGGTCTGCCCTACAGATTGTATTTTTGTGGCATATATAAACATGTCACACAGATTCTGCTAGATAAAACCTATTTCACACTAGTTATATATTGGTTTTATTAATGTTGACTAATTTCAGAAACATTAGGGTATATATGGTCAAATGCAAAATATCAAAACCCACAGCCAAGTCATAGATTACTTCCATCATATCCTAAATCTCTTACCTCCAGCAAGTGGTCCCAGTGATCTGCTAAAACTGGAAAATTTGGAACTACCATAATCTCCATATTCAGCTCACTGACACTGACTGACATGTGTCTTATGCTGCCTACCTATGTGTCTCAGGACTCCCTTAGCCCTCTACTTGAGTATTTCCTGAAATCACAGGTAAGACTGGAGATGCCACCAATAGACCAAGAGGTAAGAGGAGGCTTATTACCTACATAATGAGGCTCTGAGATCAGGATAAGTCTCCAGAGATGATCCAAAAATGGTTAGGGAATGAATAAATGTAAAAGAAACTGACCAGATTTCTTTCTTATTATTGTTATGGTTACAGGTGTGGCTGGGGGAATGGCTTATACATGCCAGCAAGGGGTTGGTTGCATGGTGCCACAGCAGGGAGAACTTTGGATTTCTTATCGCTTTGCCCAGAGTTGAGGCACAAGGGGAAGAATAAGGAGGAAAGCCTAAAAGCTGATAGCCAACATAAAAGAAAAAAAAATAGAGTCAGCCTTATTATTACAACTACCCGCCCATCAGAATAGCCACAATTTTACAAGTGACAACACCAAGTGTTGGCAAAGATACGGAAAATTTACCACTTGTATACATCCAGTTGTAATGTAAAATCTTACAATCACTCCTGGAAAAGAGTTTAGCAGTTTCTTCACAAAATATTTTGCATACAAATACCACATAATTTAGCAGTAGCACTTTTGGAAATGTATCTCAGAGAAATAAAAAATTATTTTCAAAAAAAGTTATTTTCACATAAGTATGCTACCATTGATAACATTATCTACAATAGCTAAATTATGGAAACAGTCTGGTGTCTATCAACTGCTGAGTGCATATGGAAGAGTGGTATACATTGTCTGTATGTATATATATTTCTAATATTTCTTCGTGCCAAAGGGACTTTCATGCCTTCAGAAATATGCAAATATGTGATAATTTTAGCTCTTTTTAAAGTCAGATATAGTTTAAACTATCACAAATTTCTCTTAAATGTGCTCTTATCTAATGGTTCATGTACATCTTTATGGAACACATAAATTTAAGATGGCACTGATGATTTTTATCGTATGATGTTACTCATATGATAATGTGGCAAAAGTTAAATTACTTCAGCTGGGCTTAATCCAAACACATGAGACCTTTAAAAACAGAGTTTCTCCAGGTGGTAGTAGAAGGCGGATGTCAGTAGGATTTAAACTGCAAGGACTCAGTGCACTGCTTTGAAGATGGAAGGGCCATGTAGAAAGAATGTGGGTGGCAAGAATGTTGATAGTATCTATGAGCAAAGCATGCTCCCATCTGACAGCAAGAATGTTGATAGTATCTATGAGCAGAGCATGCTCCCATAACAGCAAAGGACCTATGGCCACAGGGAACTGGATTCCGCCAACATACTGAATGAGCTTAGAAGTACATTCTTCTCTAATCCTCTAGCTCTAAGCCTACTCAGGCTGACATCCTGACTGCAGCCTTGTAAGGCACTAAACAGAGTTCTATTGAGCTCACTTGGACTTCTCATCTACAGAACTGTGAGCTAATAAATGGGTATTGTTAGAATCTGCTAAGTTTTGGTAATACACCAAGATTTGTTTAGGAAAAAAAGGAAGATATATATGAATTGCTCTGCCATAAAAAAGAACAAAATCTTACCATTTGCAAGTACATAGATGGAGCTAGAGAGTATTATGCTAAATGAAATAAGTCAATCATAGAAAGACAAATACCATATGATTTCACTCCTACGTAGAATTTAAACAAAACAATTGAGCAAAGAGAAAAAGAGAGGCAAACCAAGACACTCTTAACTATAGAGACTAAACTGATGATTACCAGAGCGTAGGTGGGTTTGGGGATGGGTGAAATAAATGATGGGGGTTACAGAGGGCACTTGTTGTAATGAGCATGGAGTGTTGTATGGAATTGTTGAATCATTACATTATACACCTGAATCTGATATTAGACTGTGTGTTAACTGGAATTTAAATGAAACTTTAGGAGGAGGGACAAGATGGCGGAAGAGTAGGGTCCCCAAGTCCCCTGTCCCCACCAAATTACCTAGATAACCTTCAAATTTTCCTGAAAATCTACGAATTCGGCCTGAGATTAAAGAGAGAACAGCTGGAATGCTACAGTGAGAAGAGTTCGCGCTTCTATCAAGGTAGGAAGACGGGGGAAAAAAGAAATAAAGAAACAAAAGGCATCCAAGGGGGAGGGGCCCCGCAAGGAGCTGGGCTAAGGCCGGGGCGAGTGTCCCCAGGACAGGAGAGCCCCGTCCCGGAGAAGCAAGAGCTGCACCGACCTTCCCGGGCAGGAAAGGGCCTCGCAGGGAGTTGGAGAAGGACCCAGGAGGGCGGGGATGCCCTCAGGCTCCCCGGGACAGTAACAGAGGAACTGCGCCCCAGGAGAGTGCGCCGAGCTCCCTGAAGGGCTGCAGTGTGCACGGCTGGACCCGGAGCAGCTCGGAGGGGCTCGGGCAGAGGAAGAGGCTCCATGCGGAGGGGGCTGCGCCGCTCCGGGAGCAGCTCGGTGGGGCTCGGGCGGTGGCTCCGCGGAGGGGGCTGCAGGCGGGAGCGCGAATCCAGCAGCGCAGGCGCCGGAGCACAGGGCGCCGGGGACACAACCCAGGATCTGGCCTCCCCCTGGGACAGGCAGAGGCCGGGAGGGCCCAGGACAGCGAGGACGCTCCTGCCCTGAGCTGAGCAGATCAGCGGCCCCGCCCCAGAGCCTCCAGGCCCTGGAGACGGAGAGCTCTGGAGCTACTGCGAGGGGCTGACTCCAGGGCTCCAGGGCTGGCCCCGCCACTGCGGTTGTTCCTCCTGGGGCCTCACGGGGTAAACAACCCCCACTGAGCCCTGCACCAGGCAGGGGGCACAGCAGCTCCCCCAAGTGCTAACACCTGAAAATCAGCACAACAGGCCCCTCCCCAGAAGACCAGCTAGACGGACAAGTTCCAGGGGAAGTCAAGGGACTTAAAGTACACAGAATCAGAAGATACTCCCCCGTGTGTTTTTTTTTTTCTTTTTGATTTCTGATTGCTTCCCCCACCCCCCCTTTTTTTTCCTTTCTTTCGTTTTTTTTCTTTTCCTTCTCTTTTTTCCCTTCCTTTTTAATTTTTTCTTTTTCTCTTTTCTTTCCTTCTTTCTCTCCTCTCTTTTTCTCCTTTTCCCAACACAACTTGTTTTTGGCCACTCTGCACTGAGCAAAATGACTAGAAGGAAAACCTCACCTCAAAAGAAAGAATCAGAAACAGTCCTCTCTCCCACAGAGTTACAAAATCTGGATTACAATTCAATGTCAGAAAGCCAATTCAGAAGCACTGTTATACAGCTACTGGTGGCTCTAGAAAAAAGCATAAAGGACTCAAGAGACTTCATGACTGCAGAATTTAGATCCAATCAGGCAGAAATTAAAAGTCAATTGAATGAGATGCAATGCAAACTAGAAGTCCTAACGACGAGGGTTAACGAGGTGGAAGAACAAGTGAGAGACATAGAAGACAAGTTGATGGCAAAGAGGGAAACTGAGGAAAAAAGAGACAAACGATTAAAAGACCAGGAAGATAGATTAAGGGAAATAAACGACAGCCTGAGGAAGAAAAACCTATGTTTAATTGGTGTTCCCGAGGGCGCCGAAAGGGACAGAGGGCCAGAATATGTATTTGAGCAAATCATAGTTGAAAACTTTCCTAATCTGGGAAGGGAAACAGGCATTCAGATCCAGGAAATAGAGAGATCCCCCCCTAAAATCAATAAAAACCGTTCAACACCTCTACATTTAATAGTGAAGCTTGCAAATTCCAAAGATAAAGAGAAGATCCTTAATAGCAGCAAGAGACAAGAAATCCTTGACATTTATGGGGAGGAGTATTAGGGTAACAGCAGACCTCTCCACAGAGACCTGGCAGTCCAGAAAGGGCTGGCAGGATATATTCAGGGTCCTAAATGAGAAGAACATGCAACCAAGAATCCTTTATCCAGCAAGGCTCTCATTCAAAATGGAAGGAGAGATAAAGAGCTTCCAAGACAGGCAGGAACTGAAAGAATATGTGACCTCCAAACCAGCTCTGCAAGAAATATTAAGGGGACTCTTAAAATTCCCCTTTAAGAAGAAGTTGAGTGGAACAATCCACAAAAACAAGGACTGAATAGATATCATGGTGACACTAAACTCATACCTTTCAATAGTAACTCTGAACGTGAACGGGCTTAATGACCCTATCAAAAGGTGCAGGGTTTCAGACTGGATAAAAAAGCAGGACCCATCTATTTGCTGTCTACAAGAGACTCATTTTAGACAGAAGGACACCTACAGCCTGAAAATAAAAGGTTGGAGAACCATTTACCATTCGAATGGTCCTCAAAAGAAAGCAGGGGTAGCCATCCTTATATCAGATAAACTAAAATTTATCCCGAAGACTGTAGTGAGAGATGAAGAGGGACACTATATCATACTTAAAGGATCTATCCAACAAGAGGACTTAACAATCCTCAATATATATACCCCGAATGTGGGAGCTGCCAAATATATCAATCAATTAATAACCAAAGTGAAGAAATACTTAGATAATAATACACTTATACTTGGTGACTTCAATCTAGCTCTTTCTACCCTCGATAGGTCTTCTAAGCACAACATCTCCAAAGAAACGAGAGCTTTAAATGATACACTGGACCAGATGGATTTCACAGATATCTACAGAACTTTACATCCAAACTCAACTGAATACACATTCTTCTCAAGTGCACATGGAACTTTCTCCAGAATAGAGCACATACTGGGTCACAAATCGGGTCTGAACCGATACCAAAATGTTGGGATCATCCCCTGCATATTCTCAGACCATAATGCCTTGAAATTAGAACTAAATCACAACAAGAAGTTTGGAAGGACCTCAAACACGTGGAAGTTAAGAACCATCCTGCTAAAAGATGAAAGGGTCAACCAGGAAATTAAGGAAGAATTAAAAAGATTCATGGAAACTAATGAGAATGAAGATACAACTGTTCAAAATCTTTGGGATGCAGCAAAAGCAGTCCTGAGGGGGAAATACATCACAATACAAGCATCCATTCAAAAACTGGAAAGAACTCAAATACAAAAGCTAAACTTACACATAAAGGAGCTGGAGAAAAAACAGCAAATAGATCCTACACCCAAGAGAAGAAGGGAGTTAATAAAGATTCAAGCAGAACTCAACGAAATCGAGAACAGAAGAACTGTGGAACAGATCAACAAAACCAGGAGTTGGTTCTTTGAAAGAATTAATAAGATAGATAAACCATTAGCCAGCCCTATTAAAAAGAAGAGAGAGAAGACTCAAACTAAAAAAATCATGAATGAGAAAGGAGAGATCACTACCAACACCAAGGAAATACAAACGATTTTAAAAACATATTATGAGCAGCTATACGCCAATAAATTAGGCAATCTAGAAGAAATGGATGCATTTCTGGAAAGCCACAAACTACCAAAACTGGAGCAGGAAGAAATAGAAAACCTGAACAGGCCAATAACCAGGGAGGAAATTGAAGCAGTCATCAAAAACCTCCCAAGACACAAAAGTCCAGGGCCAGATGGCTTCCCAGGGGAATTCTATCAAACATTTAAAGAAGAAACCATACGTATTCTACTAAAGCTGTTCGGAAAGATAGAAAGAGATGGAATACTTCCAAACTCATTCTATGAGGCCAGCATCACCTTAATTCCAAAACCAAAGACTCCACCAAAAAGGAGAATTACAGACCAATATTCCTGATGAACATGGATGCAGAAATTCTCAACAGGATACTAGCCAATAGAATCCAACAACACATTAAGAAAATTATTCACCATGACCAAGTAGGATTTATCCCCGGGACACAGGCTGGTTCAACACTCGTAAAACAATCAATGTGATTCATCATATCAGCAAGAGAAAAACCAAGAACCATATGATCCTCTCATTAGATGCAGAGAAAGCATTTGACGAAATACAGCATCCATTCCTGATCAAAACTCTTCAGAGTGTAGGGATAGAGGGAAATTTCCTCAACATCTTAAAAGCCATCTACGAAAAGCCCACAGCAAATATCATTCTCAGTGGGGAAACACTGGGAGCCTTTCCCCTAAGATCAGCAACAAGACAGGGATGTCCACTCACCACTGCTATTCAACATAGTACTGGAAGTCCTAGCCTCAGCAATCAGACAACAAAAAGACATTAAAGGCATTCAAATTGGCAAAGAAGAAGTCAAACTCTCCCTCTTCGCCGATGACATGATACTGTACATAGAAAACCCAAAAGACTCCACCCCAATATTGCTAGAACTCATACAGCAATTTGGTAGCGTGGCAGGATACAAAATCAATGCCCAGAAATCAATGGCATTTCTACACACTAACAATGAGACTGAAGAAAGAGAAATTCAGGAGTCAATCCCATTTACAATTGCACCTAAACAGCTATTAGAAATGACAAATACCCACCATTTGCTTCAACGTGGATGGAACTGGAGGGTATTATGCTGAGTGAAGTAAGTCAGTCGGAGAAGGACAAACATTATATGTTCTCATTCTTTTGGGGAATATAAATAATAGTGAAAGGGAATATAAGGGAAGGGAGAAGAAATGTGTGGGCAATATCAGAAAGGGAGACAGAACGTAAAGACTGCTAAGTCTGGGAAACGAACTAGGGGTGGTAGAAGGGGAGGAGGGCGGGGGGTGGGAGTGAATGGGTGACGGGCACTGGGGGTTATTCTGTATGTTAGTAAATTGAACACCAATAAAAAATAAATTAAAAAAATTGCACCCAAAAATATAAGATAAACCTAACCAAAGAGGTAAAGGATCTATACCCTAAAAACTATAGAACACTTCTGAAAGAAATTGAGGAAGACACAAAGAGATGGAAAAATATTCCATGCTCATGGATTGGAAGAATTAATATTGTGAAAATGTCAATGTTACCCAGGGCAATTTACACGTTTAATGCAATCCCTATCAAAATACCATGGACTTTCTTCATAGAGTTAGAAAAAATTATTTTAAGATTTCTGTGGAATCAGAAAAGACCCCGAATAGCCAAGGGAATTTTAAAAAAGAAAACTATAACTGGGGGTATCACAATGCCAGATTTCAGGTTGTACTACAAAGCTGTAGTCATCAAGGCAGTGTGGTACTGGCACAAAAACAGACACATAGATCAATGGAACAGAATAGAGAACCCAGAAGTGGACTCTGAACTTTATGGTCAACTAATATTCGATAAAGGAGGAAAGACTATCCATTGGAAGAAAGACAGTCTCTTCAATAAATGGTGCTGGGAAAATTGGACATCCACATGCAGAAGAATGAAACTAGACCACTCTCTTGCACCATACACAAAGATAAACTCGAAATGGATGAAAGATCTAAATGTGAGACAAGATTCCATCAAAATCCTAGAGGAGAACACAGGCAACACCCTTTTTGAACTCAGCCACAGTAACTTCTTGCAAGATACATCCATGAAGGCAAAAGAAACAAAAGCAAAAATGAACTATTGGGACTTCATCAAGATAAGAAGCTTTTGCACAGCAATGGATACAGTCAACAAAACTAAAAGACAACCTACAGAATGGGAGAAGATATTTGCAAATGACGTATCAGATAAAGGGCTAATTTCCAAGATCTATAAAGAACTTATTCAACTCAACAGCAAAGAAACAAACAATCCAATCATGAAATGGGCAAAAGATATGAACAGAAATCTCACAGAAGAAGACACAGACATGGCCAACATGCACATGAGAAAATGCTCTGCATCACTTGCCATCAGGGAAATACAAATCAAAACCACAATGAGATACCACCTCACACCAGTGAGAATGGGGAAAATTAACAAGGCAGGAAACCGCAAATGTTGGAGAGGATGTGGAGAAAAGGGAACCCTCTTACAGTGTTGGTGGGAATGTGAACTGGTGCAGCCACTCTGGAAAACTGTGTGGGGGTTCCTCAAAGAGTTAAAAATAGATCTTCCCTACTACTCAGCAATTGCACTGCTGGGGATTTACCCCAAAGATACAGATGCAATGAAATGCCGGGACACCTGCACCCCAATGTTTATAGTAGCAATGTCCACAATAGCCAAACTGTGGAAGGAGCCTCGGTGTCCATCCAAAGATGAATGGATAAAGAAGATATGGTCTATGTATACAATGGAATATTACTCAGCCATTAGAAACAACAAATACCCACCATTTGCTTCGATGTGGATGGAACTGGAGGGTATTATGCTGATTGAAAAAAGTCAATTAGAGAAGGACAAACATTTTATGGTCTCATTCATTTGGGGAATATAAATAATAGTGAAAGGGAATAGAAGGGAAGGGAGAAGAAATGTGTGGGAAATAACAGAAAGGGAGACAGAACATAAAGACTCCTAACTCTGGGAAACGAACAAGGGGTGGTGGAAGGGGAGGAGGGCGGGGGGTGGGGGTGAATGAGTTACGGGCACTGAGGTGGGCACTTGACGGTTTGAGCACTGGGTGTTATTCTGTATGTTGGCAAATTGAACACCAATAAAAAATAAATTTATTAAAAAAATAAATGAAAGTTTAAAAAAATAGACAGCAAAAGAAAACTAAAGGCATCTATTACATGAACACAGACACAAATATCTCAAGCTAAGTATTAGCAAACTGAATCCAGGAATACATGATAAACACAGGGGAAACTGTCATGATGAAGTTGGGTTCGCTCCTGAAAAATATGAAAAGATGTTCAACGTCATTATGCAATGCAAATAAATAAAAACCACAATGAGATGTGACTCCACACTCACTAGGAGTATCATAATCATCAAGAAGGAAAATAATGACAAGTATGTGGGGAAGTTGGAACTCTCAAATATTGCTGGTTGGAATATAAAGTGGTCAGCCACTGTGGAAAAGTTTAGTGGTTTCTCCACAAGTTAAACATTACTATATGTTCCAACAATTGTTCTCCTAAGCATATACTTGAGTAGAAATAAGAGTTCAGACAAAGACTTATACACAAACGATATAGCATATGCAGTTGCAATAGCTACAAGATGGAAACAACCTAAACGCCCAAAAATAGAAAAATGGATAAGCAAAATGTGCACACTCATGTGATGGAATATTATTCAGCTATAAAAAGGAATGAAGTGCTGATACACACTGCAACATAGGTAAGCTTTGCAAGCATTATGCTGAGCAAAAGAAGCCAAACAAAAAGCATCCATACGTATGATTCTATTTACATGAAATATAAATGTGTATATAAATATAAACACTCAGAATAGGTAGATCCACAGTGATGAAGAGCAGAGTAGTGGTTGCCAGAGGCTGGGAGTGAAGAGGGAATGAGGATGAACCATCTACACGGCATGACGTTTTCATATGGAATAATGAAAATGTTCCAAAACTAGATAGTGGTGATGGTCACCTGATATCGTGAATGTACATAATGCCACTGAATTATAGACCTTAAAATGGTCAAAAAGGCAAATTTTATGTGTATTTTGTCACAGTAAAAAATATGAAGAAAATATAGAATTTAGCTCAAAGGTGAGACATATTATCATTCTTCAGAGTATTTCTCCACTTTTTTTTTTCCACTTGTAATAGAAATCACAATATATATGAATTAAATATATTATATGTAATATATAAGATAATATATAATAATATATTATTAATATATATTATATAAAATATGTAGTAGAATTATATATTTAATGTGATTTAAAAAATAACTCCTAGAAATTAAATACCAATGAAAATGTTACTTAGGAGTAAAGATACACTGAGGATATTTTCAGAGACATATATGCACATACATGCACACAAGCACACACACCAAAGCTACTGCAGTCAATACAAAAGGAAATTCTAAAGAATGTTTTTCAGGAAGGAGACAAGTTACCCCTGAAGGGCAGGGGTAATCCTAAGTTGGATTCCTATGAAGCAGCCCCTACAGCACAGTCACCAAAACCCTTCCACAAGTAAACTACAGAACCAGAGAATATCATGGTGAACTCTATTACACAAAGTAAAGTAATTCCACACTTACATTTTGGCAAATAGTAAAAATTGCAAGCATTCCACAACTAATTTTATTACACTAGTAAAACTTTAAAATAAAACCAAGAAAGGAAAATACTAAGACACATCAATATCATTCATGAAGATCTAATCCAGACAAAATCACTTAATTCAACAGTACACAAAATGATAGTTTCCATGTATGAGTTAGGTTTACCCCAAGAAAACAAAATTACCTTACTGTTAAAAAGTAGTCAACTAATCTTTGACAAAGCAGGAAAGAATATCTAATGGAAAAAAGATAGTCTCTTCAATAAATGGTGTTGAGAAAATTGGACAACTACATGCGGAAGAATGAAACTGGACCATTCTCTTACACCATACACAAAGATAAACTCAAAATGGATGAAAGACCTAAATGTGAGACAAGAATCCATCAAAATCCTAGAGGAGAACACAGGCAACACCCTTTTTTACTTTGGCCACAACCACTTACTGCAAGACACATCTCTAAAAGCAAGGGAAAAATAAAAATAAAAAAATAAAAAAAATAGGGATCCCTGGGTGGCGCAGCGGTTTGGTGCCTGCCTTTGGCCCAGGGCGCGATCCTGGAGACCCGGGATCGAATCCCACGTCGGGCTCCCGGTGCATGGAGCCTGCTTCTCCCTCTGCCTGTGTCTCTGCCTCTCTCTCTCTCTCTCTCTCTCTGTGACTATCATAAATAAATAAAAATTAAAAAAAAATAAAAATAAAAATAAAAATAAAATAAAATAAAAGCAAGGGAAACAAGCAAAAATGAACTACTCTTGGGACTTCAAGATAAAAAGCTTCTGCACAGCAAGGGAAACAGAAAAACTAAAAGGCAACATACAGAATGGAAGAAGATATTTGCAAATGACATATCAGATAAAGGGTTGGTATCCAAGATCTACAAAGAACTTATCATACTCAACAGCCAAAAACAAACAAATCTAATCAATAATGAGCAGAAGATATGAACAGACATTTCTCCAAAGAAAACCAACAAATGGCCAATAGACACATGAAAAAAAAGCTCCATATCACTTATCATCAGGGAAATACAAATCGAAACCACAATGAGATACCACCTCACACTAGTGAGAATGGCTAAAATTAACAAGATAGGAAACAACAAATTTTGGTGAGGATGTGGAGAAAGGGGAACTCTCTTACACTGTTGGAGTGAATGAAAGGTGGTGCAGCCACTCTGGAAAACAGTGTGGAGGTTCCTTAAGAAGTTAAAAATAGAGCTACCCTCTGACCCAGCAATTGCACTACTGTGTATTTACCTCAAAGATACTGATGTAGTGAAACACCAGGATACCTGCACCCCAATATTCACAGCAGCCAAACTGTGGAAAGAGCCATGATGTCCTTTGACAGATGAATGGATAAAGAAGATTATATATATATATATATATATATATATATATATATATATATATATTCAGCTATCAAAAGAATGAAATCTTACCATTTGCAATGACATGGATAGAACTAGAGGGTATTATGCTAAGTGGAATAAGTCAGTCAGAGAAAGACAAATACCATATGATTTCACTCATATGTGGAATTAAAGAAAAAAATAGATGAACATCGGTGAATGGTAGGAAAAATAAATAAGATGAAAACGGGGCGGGGGGGAAGAGACCCATAATCATAGGAAACAAACTTAGGGTTGATGATTGGGAGAGGAGTGGGGGGATGGGGTAACTGGGTGATGGGCATGAAGGAGAGCAGGTGATGTAATGAACATTGCGTATTATATCCAACTGATGAATCACTGAATTCTACCTCTGAAACTAATACACTATATGTTAATTAATTGGATTTAAATTAAAATTTAAAAAAATTTTTTAAAAGATCCGTTGGCCATATCAGAATGCATTTCCTTCTGGGCTCTCTATTCTGCTCCATCAGCTTATGCCAGAACCACACTATTGTGGGGTTGGTTTTATTAAGTAGGCCCCATGCCTTGTCCATAGCCCAGTACAGGACCTGAACTCATGACCCTAAGATCAAGACCTGAGGTGAGATCAAGAGTCAAACACTTACCGACTGAGCCAGACAGGTGCCCTAGAACCACACTGTTTTAATTCTGTGGCTCTGTAACATAGTTTGAAATAAGAAAGTGCTGCATCCAGCTCTGTTCTGCTTCTTCAATATTGTTTTTGCTGTCCAGGGTCATTTATGGGGGTGTATGAATGTTAGGGTTGCTTTTTCTATTTCTAAAAACTGCCATCATTATTTTGATAGGAATTACACTGAAACTGAGGGTCACTTCAAGTACTATGGACATTTTAACAATATGAAGGCTCCCACCCCATGAGCCCAGAATGTCTTCCCAATGTCTTCTAGTTTTCAGTGTACACGTCTTTCACTTCCTTGGTTCAGTCTAATTATTTTGTCCTTTTTGATGCTACTGAGAATGGAGTCATTTTCTTAATTTTCTTTCTGAGTGTTCATGGTTGGTACACAGAAAAGCTACTGATCTTCAAATGTTGATTTTGTGTCCCACAACTTTACTGAATTCACTTATTAGTTCTAACAGTTTTTGGTGGAGTCTCTCGGGTTTCCTGTTTATAGTACCATGTCTTCAGCAAATAGGGACAGTTTGACTTCCCCCTTACAGGTGTGGACACCTTTTATTTTTTTGTGTCTGTTTACTTCCAGTGCTAAGGACTTCCAGTGCTAAGAAGGGACTTCCTTGTCTTATTCTTGCTCTTAGGGGAGACAATTTCAGCTTTTCACCATTGAGAATGATGTCAGCTGTGGGCCTTCATACACAGCCTTTATTCTGTTGATGGACATTTCCTCAAAACCCACTATGCTTTTTAGGATGTATTTTGTTAAATGCTGTTTCTGCAACTATTGAGATGATTGTATGGTTTTTGTCCTTTCTCTAGTTAATGTGTTGGATCGTGTTGATTGATTGCCAGAGGGAAGGAGATGGGCAAAATAGATGAAGAATATTAAGAGCCATAAGTATCTGGTTCTAAAATAAGTTACAGAAATTTGAAAAGTACAGCCTAGGGAATGGAGTCAGTACTATTGTAATAACTTTGTACGGGGACAGATGGTGATTATACTTCTCATGGGGAGAGCTGAATAATGTACAGAATTGTCAAATCACTATATTGTAGTCCTGAAACTAATGTAACATTGTGTGTTGATTATACTTCAATAAATATTAAAGAATAGGGGCTTCTGATATAAATCACGATGGGTCCGTGAAAGGCATTTACACAGCCTTTACAAATATGAAGGCACCTCTGCAGAAGGGATAAAGATTTCTGAAATGTTTTAAATGTTAGTTTTTAAAATATGTATTTGAGAGAGCATTCTGATGCTAGCAGGAGGGAGGGGCAGAGGGAGAGGAAGAATCGGAAGCAGACTCTTCACCCAGCCGGAGCCCGAGCCCCACATGAGGCTTGATACCACAACCTGACGATCATGACCTGAGCCAAAATCAAGAGTTGACATTTAACCGACTGAACCGCCCAGGAACACCTCAAATGTTCTTAAGTGAAAAACCCATGCTATGAACCCTTGGGGATGGGAGGACATTTGCGACACCCAGTCTACCTAGAAAGACAAGAGGCCTGGAGGGCCTGATGATGGGAGCTAAGGATTTGGGAGGGTGCCAGCATCCCCTTCCCACCTTGCATGGTGACAGGACCCTCCCCTGGGATACTTGCCCTTCAGGGTGAAGGGCTCAGTGATGACTGGACCTCCATCAATCTACAGTGATGATGTGGGACCCCATTGTGAGTGGAACTGTGGTGCCATGCTCACTACGTGTCCGCAGGCATTTGGAGGCACTCATGCTCCATACCGTGGCTCTGCCATAATGGAACTGTCCCACTCTCCCCAATTATCCAGTCTTTAAACGATAGGTGCTCACACAGTGACAGGTCACAGGTGAGTGGGAGCTGTTCCCTGCTTCCCTTGGGCCACAGGTGGGGGTGCTGGTCTCTTGGGCTGGGTCAAGAATACCCCAACCCCCATGCAATGACCATGAGACAGCTCCTGAAGCCCTTCCACAGCTCCATGGGGTGAGGGCTGCCAAGCTGCTGCCTCAGTCCAGGAAAGGAGGCTGAAGTCAGAGCTCAGGCAGCTCACCTGGGACCTCTGCTCCCCTGAAAGCCCTGTCCTGTGCAGGAGAGACCCAAGCCATGACCTTTCCAGCCCATCCGAGACCCATGGACCCCAACACATGATGACCCATCCACCCACCCTGTGGTCTAGGGTAGACGGTCAGGGCTTTCTGGATCCTCCTGGCCTGTGAGCAGGCTTGCTCTTTATGAACTGGAACATGGGGTCCCTTGTGCTCCCCCTAGACTCCCCCCTCAGGCTATTCACAAATCATTGCGTTCAGGGGGTTCGTTGCATTCAGTTGGTCACACTCTTGCTGGCATAAGTTTTTAATTTTGATGAAGTCCAGTTCGTTGCTTTTTCCCTTTGGTCATTGTGCTTGTGGAATCTAAGAGAAATCTCCAATCCTCTCAAGCCTGTAGGAACACTCACTGGCCGGGCCACTCACCACCATCTTGGCACCAGCCCTTGGCTGGGAAACATCACCCCAAGCATCAGGTCGGCAGTTCCCTGGAGACTCCTGGGCCCCCCGTGTGCTTCTGATAATGGGGTGGGAGAGCTCTGTCATCTCAGTATGACGGTGTGTCCTGGAACAGTGGCTGGGAAGGTGGACTGTAGTTGGGTGAGCTATAGACAGTGAGTGCCCGTGTGTGATCCTCCAACCCAGCATGTCCCCCTAGGAGCTATAGGGTTGTCTCCATGCTCTGGTCAGACATATAGGGATCTGCCCACAGGGAGCAGATAGATGCATGTGTCCTCTGAAGGTTTGCATGCAGTATCATATTTGGATATGTTTGGTTTGTAGTCCATGCAAGAGGACTTGGAGACCCTGCTGGCCCTGGAAAGGGCTGATATCATACCAAATACCATCAGGTGAGGCCCAGACAGGTACCATAGACACTAGAGCACCCACTAGAGGTGGGGACCATATCTGCAAGAGCAGGTGAGGCCCAGGAGGAGATCAGAGCCAAGGATGAGCCAGGTCAGCCCAGACAAGGACCATAGACATCAGAAACAAGTGAGACTCTGGGGATGGTCCTGGCCATTAATAGCACGTGAGGGTCCATCCTGGATCATAGTCATTGGTAACTGATGAGTCCAGGTGAGGCCCAGGCGGTGATCAGACCCAGGTATGGCCCAAATGGTATCATGAGCAGCAAGAGCAGTTATGTACCAGGTGGGGATCATAGCCACAGTCCAGCTGATGAGACCCAAGTGGGTATTGTTCCTAGAGCAGATAAAGCCCAGGTGGGGATCATAGTCCTCAGGAGCACCAGATTTCCAGGTGGGTGTTTTAGCCAGCAAGTAGAGGTGAGACCCAATCAGGGATCCTAATCTCGGCCAAGCAGATAGAGCCTAGGCAGAAATGAAAATAAGAGGAGCAGAGCTTCAGGAAAAGACTGGAGGCATCAGAGCCAGGTGAGGCCCAGGTAGGGATCACAGCCAAGGATGAGCCAGATCAACCAAGACAAGGATCATAGTCATCAGGAACAAGTGAGACCCTGGGGATGGTCCTGGACATCAGTATCAAGTGAGAGTCCATCCAGAATCATAGTCATTGGTAGCCCAAGAGCCCAGATGGGGACCATAGGTCACTCACATAGTCAGGTGAGGCCCAGGCAGCGATCATAGTCACCAGGTCCAGGTGAGGCCCAGGTAGGGATTGTCACTGGTAGGAGCAGGTCAGGCTGTCAGGCTGCTCCCACTGGGCAGAGGGGCCCTTCCTCTCATGCCCAGCCAATCTCAGGGGGTCCTGGGTTTCCCTCAGGATTCAGGGGAGGGATGAGCCATTCTGCTCCCTCCTTTCCCCATGTCTCTGGCTCTGATCGGTCCCCATCACGGGGCCCTCTCTGTTTCAGGCACACTAAGCAGGGTCTTCACGGGACCCTTGGGATGATGCTGACCTGTCACTGTGGAAGGTCACGGACCATCAGGGCTTTCTCCAGTGAGTCCCCTGGACACAACTTCATCCATCTCAGGGGTGGTTTGCATTTGCAGGAACACCTCTCTGGAAGGTGACCCATCTCCCCAGGTCAGGACCTCATCCCCTGGAGCCCACTTAGGGCCATGTCTGCACTGGGATAGAGCTGAGAGACCAGGAGGCAAACCGCGGAAGTGGGCAGAAAGGGAGCTGGGCCTGGGAGCAGGGCTCCCGGGCACTCAGGGGAATGGCCTCCATGCCTGCTTCGGGGAGGGCCTGGTGTCTGTCTCCTGCTTTGGGGTGGGGTGAAGGGGGTGTCCAGTCCCTTCAGCAAGTGCTCTAGAGGGTGAGGGGCTCTGGGACAGTGGTGTGCTTTCTGTAGGAGGATGGCCTGGTCTGGGGTGAGTTGGGAGGAGTGCTACTCACTCACACCCCCCAGGCCAGGGCCTCCACAGTCCCAAAGGCTTCTGCAGGGCTGCAGGTAGATGCCAGGGACAAGGCAAGTTCAAGGAGGGAGGGTGGGCACAGTGGGAGGGGCTGACCAGCTTGGGCAGGAGGAGGGAAGAGGAGGAGGAGGCTGCCCTGGGGCAGGAAAGAGGGAAGGGGACGGGGGACCCAGTGGCCTTGGTCAGAGGGGAGGAGGCTGCTGGGTCGACAGCCCCACAAGAACCTCATGGAGGCTGGAGATTCCATGTGGGGCCAAAAGGGCTGCTTCCTGCCCTCTCAGCCCTGCTCCCTGCCCAGTGGCTGCTTGGATGGGTCAGGGGTGGGTCGTGCTCAGGGACTGTGATGAGACAAGAGGTAAAATGGGCCAAAGTGGCAGAGATGATAGCAAGAGGAGACACAGCCAGGGGGCAGCAGGGGGCATGGCCAGGATGCGGGGGGAGGCTGGCTGGACACCGGGCAGTCAGGCCCTGGGAAGGTGGGGAGACCTCAGTCGGACAGTCATGGGGGCACTCGGGGCACGCTGACAGGTCTCAGGCTGGTCCATCCCAGGACAGTGGCAGGTCACCTCCCAGGGGTGCCGAGGGGCCCCTGTCCAGCCCACCACCAGCAACAACCCTTCTCAGACACCCCAGAATGCTGCTCCTATCTGACCACAGGCAGCTGACAGCCCCTGCCCTCCCTGGGGGAGAGCCCTCCCCTCCCGAGGCCCCTGGGCCCAGACATGGGGGTGTGGGGGTTAGGGCCTGGGCCTCAGGGCTCTGCGTCTCTTGCCTTCCAGGGAGAAGGAGCTGCCTGGCCCCAGCCCCCTTGAGGCCAAGGTGAGAGCCTTGTCCTGGGCACCAGACAGGATGTGGACGGTGGGCTTGGGGCCAGGTGTCTGCAGACCCTGTCCCCCAGGATGTCCCCCGGGGTGTCTCCTCAAACCCCCTGTCCCAGCACTGCATGGGCTGCTGGGAATGTGCCCCAGACCTGGAGCCGCGGTCAGCAGGAGAGGCCCTGTACCTTCCTGGATCCTCTGAGTCCCTGCGGGGGCAACTGGACGTGGCACCAAGTGCCCACCTCCCATGGCTGGAGGCTCATCTGCTGCCCCCACTTGTCCTTTACCAGAAACATCGCCAGGAGACCTGGTGAGCTGACAAGTGGCTAACAATGTTCAGAAAATGGGGCCACTACCATCAAAGCGTGCCCCCCGAGGGTACCCTGTCCTGACCGAGCTAGGGGGCCACCCACAGTCTCTCCCTGCCCCGTCCCCAGGAGAGTCCCCTGCATGGGGAGAGTCTGCTGCTGGAGCTGAAGCCTCCCCAGGTCCCAAGGATGGCAGTGGGGGAGCGTCAGGTGAGAGCCACGGTCCCCTGCTCCTTGTGGGGGAAGGGGCCCAGCTCTAGGGATGCCCAGCCTCTCTGGAGACACCGTAGAACCGAAGCTGGAATCTCTAGATGCCTCCTGCTCCCTGGGCTCCATGGTGCTGCCCTGGGCTTGTCTAATCAGTTGTCTAATCAGCACTGCCTTCCTTCCTGCAGCTGTGTCGCCAGGTCTATAAGGGGGTCCCTCCCCAGGTATGGGGACAGGTGTGGTTGTGTTTGCTGGACAGGTAGGGCCCTTCCACTCCTGGCAGACACATGGCCCCTAATGGAGGCCGGGGCAGGAGCTGAGGGGAACCTGGGAGGAGGGGGTGAGGTCACCTGCCTGGAGACCTGGGGTGGCCCCAGCATTTCCTGGTGCCTCTCAGACCCAAGGACCCTGCCCACCTCCCTGCTGTCCCCACCTCAGTCCCACTGTCCCTGGAGCAGGGTAGGCCTGGGGTCCAGAGAGGGACAGGGCTGCGGGGCTCTGAGCTCCTCCTGGGCAGGGTTGGTGTTGGAGTGATGGGAGCTGGCCCTCTGGACAGGCCTGGAGCCGCAGCAGCCCAGCCCTGGAGCCCCAAGTGGGGCCGAGCAGGTGGGATGGGGCCAAGGTTCCTGCTGGATGAAGCAGAATGAGCTCTCAGGTGGGGATGGGAAGAGGAGGACAGTTGGCCCGTGCCACACCTCACTCAGGAGGGCATCAGGAACAGAGGCCCCCCAACTCTCCTTGTCTCCCCAGGTGCCCTGAGAGCAGCCGGTGCCCTGGGAGCAGGTTTCAGGGAGGTTTCTCCCTGAGGGCAAGCTCAAGGTCTAGCCTGGGGCTCAGTCCTGGACAGGCCCTGTGCTGGAGGAGGGGAGGAGCCTTGGGCTGAGCCCTAGGGAGTCCCCTCCCTACCCGAGGTTGACCCCCTGTGTCCCCTCCCTGCCCATGACAGCTGAGCACAAGCCCTCACACAGGCCCCATGGGCACAGTGGGCACTTGTGCCATCTCTGGCTTCACAGGAGAAGGAAGGAGGTTTCTGCAGGACTCACTCACATGGTAGCCAGCAGTGCTCCCTGCTTAGGATGGCAGTTGGTGAGAGTTCGGGTTCTGTGTCCCTGATGCCAGCTCCTCCTCCTGGGTGCTCCCCACAGGAAATGAAGGAGGAGGCCCAGGTCTCCTATGACATCAAACAAATCGACCTGGATGTTTTTTATTTTTATTAAAGATTTTATTTTTTATTTAATTCATGAGAGACACAGAGCAAGAGAGAGAGGCAGAGGGAGAAGCAGGCTCCATACAGGGAGCCCGACATGGGACTCGATCCTGGGTCTCCAGGATCACGCCCCGGCTGCAGGTGGCGCTAAACCGCTGTGCCACTGGGGCTGCCCACGACCTGGATGTTAACAGAACCTTCTACTACCACATCATGTTCTGGGACCACAGGGTTCTGGGGGCCCCAGGGTAGCCCCAAGGGGCTTCTGGGTAGCGAACATGGGATCTCTGAGGCCAAGGGGAATTACAGCAGCAAACAAAATACTGCCGCATGGTAAAGTGCTTGGATGACCCATGTGCCCCCTACCCTCTGGGGTCTCTGCAATGGGGAGGCCACTAGGACAGGGCCTCCAGGTGTCACTGTGTGAGCTGAACCCCAAGGTGGTGTGGGGTTGCCCCATGAAGATCAGGGGCTGTGGAGGGGCAGTAAGAGGACATGGGGGCCAGGCAGCACAGCTGCGGCTGGACCAGGACACACATGGACCGAATGAGGTTTGGACAGGTCAAAGTGACAGCAATCCTCAGTGTTTTAATGTATTTCTGAATTTTTTGCATTTTATTTTAGACAATTTGTACTGTTTGTAAATATACATAGTATGATGAACCCCCACATACCGCCCTGGGTCCAGCCAGGGTCCTGCACTGACTGCATGGGACCCAAAAAGCAAGTGTGTCACAGAGCAAACCCCAGACCTGGCGTAGACTTTACTTGTGGACATCTCCGTATGCATCTTACAGAATGGGGATGCCCTGTGTCTGCATGCTCCCCACAGCATAATCCCCCACACCATCCCCTGCACCACCACCCCGCCCCCTCACCATCCCCTCACAGCATCCCCTCCACAGCCACCCCCCCCCCGCACACCATCACCGTCCACACCATTGCCCCGCACATCATCCCCTGCACACCATCCCCCCACACCATTGCTCTCTACACCATCCCCCATACCATCGCTCTGCATATCATCCCCCCACACAGTCACCCCCACACTATCCTCCCTGCACACCATTGCCCCCACACCATTGCCCTGCACACCATCCCCCCACACCATCGCCCCCCACAACATCACCCCCACCCAATGCCCTCACACTATCACCCATACCATCGTCTGCCACATCGTCGTCCCCCTGCACCATTGTCACCCTGCACTATCGCCCCCCACACCATCGCCCCCTTGCAAGGATGTGGTGCAGCTGCTTAGTGTGGGGTATGTTTGTACCTCCCCCACCACGTTAGCGTTCTCTGGATGGTCTGTTCCCATCAGAAGCCTGGGTGTCCTGTAGAGTCCCAGGGGCCACACGGGAGGGAGGGGAGGAAGTGTGCCCCCAGACAGGTGAGTCCAGGTGGATGGAATAGAGGATAGAGCTCTATCTGTGTGCAGCGTGGGGTGGCTGGTGGTGTGTATCAGAGCCCGAGACCCACAGAGGCTGACCTGGAGGGGCACCAGGGACAGGGCTGAGGAGCCACCAGGCAGGGGTGCACTGGGGCTTCCTGGGGGGCCCCTTGGACCATCTCAACCATGAGGGGTCGATGCTCCTCCATGCAAGGAACCTGGTGAACCCTGTGTCACCCTTGGCTCTCAGAGTACAGCTGCGTCAGGCTGACCCGTGACCAGGTCCAGAGTGAGCCAGCCTCTAGCAGCCCTGGCACGAGGGCAGTGGGAGCTGGGGGTGCAGACTCAGGCAGCAGTGTGGGAAGGCAGGCGAGCGGCTTCTGGGAAAGCTGAGCGGGGCTTTACCACAGTACACCCCAAAGTGCTCATAGAGAGTGGACCAATTGGTTCAAATCCTTGTATCCAAGTCAAACCTACACGAACGTTCCCTGCTTTCTTCACAATGGCTCAAACCTGGAAGCACCCAAGATGTTCTTGGATGAGCAAGCACGGGAATCCCTAACACAGAATCCAGTTCAGGGACACAAGGAAGGCACTGTGGATGCGCTCAGTGCCATGGATGCACCCACTGCGTTTGCTCAGGGCAGGAAGCTAGATGGGGGCTGGTGGTGTTCCCAGGACATAAGGAACAAGCCAGAGCAGGGAGACGAGAGTTGTCAGAGCAGGGTCAGGGGGAGCGCCTGGCTTCCAGGGGGGCGTTCAAGGTGGGGGGCTGCTCCAGGGCTGGAAGGGGAGCTGGTGACTCAGGGAGAGCCCAGGAGCTGCACACCCCACAGCAGGAGCTCTCCTGGAGGCACACGGAAAACACCAGAATGCAAATAAACCCCAGCATGCTGTATGTGTGAGGTCGCTGCCTATCACCGTGTGCAGGCCTGACCCCAGAGAATTGTCCCCCACTGAGGTGCCCTGAAGAGTGCAGGGCCTGCCTGGCTGGTGTCCACACCTTGCCAGGCTTGCTGGGCAGGGGGCCGGACTGAGCAGACTACCCTGCTGTCCCCCCTCCTAGCCAGCAAGCCCTGTTCCACATGCTGTCAGGCCTATTCCATGTACAACACCATGAATGTCCCTGCCCCCGGGCCTCCTGCCCTGCAGGTGTCCTTGTCCTGAGTATTAGTGACCAACAGGTTACATAGTTAGGGCCCCAGCTCCCACTGTCCCAAGATGCAAGGGAGGGTCTGTCTCCTTCAGGACCTGGGCAGGGGGCTGGGGTGCAGACCTCCCTGTGGGAGTGCCTGAGTGCTGGGGCTGCCTGGGGCTCTCATGTGCAGTTGCTGTCCTAAAACTCAGGTAGGTGCTGTCATCTGGGCTTCATCTGGCTGTGGGCTGGCAGGGTGGCCTGGGTGGGGAAAGCAGGCAGCCAGATGGGAGGCTGGAGGAGCAGTGGGAGTGCAAGACTGTTCTGCAGATGGTGGGGCGGGTGGCCATGGCTCAAGGACCCCAAGGGCCACCTGGGGAGGCGGTGCCCTTGCTGGTGTGGAGGCAGGCTGGGTGGGGGTCCCCGCCTGCCTCACGGCTGGAGCAGCCCTGCAGGCAGGCTGGCTGTGGCAGGTGGGAGTCCCAGCCTGAGTTGAGACCCCCAGGGGCCCTGCTCAGGGTGCTCCTCTCACCCCGCTGTCCCTTAGACCCCCTTCTCGCTCACCCTGAAGCTCTGGGACTCCTACATCCTGGACAGGGAGCGTGTGCTCACAGCCATGGCTTACAGGATCCTCAAGGTGCACAGGAGTAAGTGAGCCTCTGGGAACCCAGGTGTGCCCGAGCAGGGGGACAGGGACGTTGACCTACTACTTTGAGTACCCATCGCGCTGGCCACGCACTGCCCACGGCACTCCTGGGCACAGCTGGACCCCCAGCCACTGCCCCTGGGGGGCACCCTGGAGCCACAGGGTGGGGCCCCTCTGGGTCTGACTCACCCACTGCCCAGAGCACTCCTGAAGCTGCCCCTGGAAGGTCTTTGGGAGTTTCTGCAGGACTCGCTGGCCCAGCCCTGGGCCCTGGAGGATGAGGTGGTGTTCAGACGCCCCCGGGCAGCTCCGAAGGATGACGTATGACCTCCCCCACCCCCCAGGTGGGCTCAGGGCCCTATCCCCTCCCGATTCAGCCTCCTGGGGCTGCCCACAGTGGAAAGAGCCCCCAGGGCCTTCCTCCTCATCTCTGGGCCTCTCCTCTTCTGCTCCAACCTCGGGGATGCCAGGCCAGGGCTAGGGGTGCGAGCACTTACTGCAGAGGCTGGGCACCAGCAGTGTGGAGAGCTGCGGACAGGGTCAGACCGGGGCGGGGGTGGGGGGGCACACAGGATCCGTGAGGACCCCTGGGGCCCCCCTGCTGGGGACACACAGCCTGCTGGTGATGCTAACTCAGTTGGCCTTTTTCCAGAGGAACCTGAAGAGTTCCCCATGAGGCCCCTGGGCCTGGAGTGAGCGTCCCCGGCGCCAGGGCCTCTCCTCCCTTCTCCTACTGTTGACATGCTGCCCAGAGTGGACGAGCAGGCCTCCCCAGGCCCAGCCACCCAGCCTGAGCTGCCTGGACTCCCCTCCTGGCCAGGCCATCCTAAAGGCCGAGGAGCCACTGTAGGAAGGAATACCCAGAGCCCATGGCTGCATACCTGTGTCCAGGAACACTGGGGGCTCTGCTTCTGGCCAGGCCGCCCCCAGCCCAGGACCCCTCACTGGCCAGGCTGCCCCCACAGTGACGGAACTCCCTCCTCATCCTCCCAGTGAACCAAGAGGGTGCAGACAGGCAGTCCACAGACATGGGCTTGAAGCCAGAACACTGGGTCCCCTTCCCTTTGGCACTTGCCTGGGCCACCCCAGAGGCCATATGACAGGCCAGGCCCTGGACTCCCCTGGGACTCCTCCCATCATGGGGTCCACCTAGCCCACTAAAGACAATGCTCTAGTGCCCAAGACACCCTTCCTGCTCTGTGGCCACAGCAGCTCAAGCCCCTCACTGGGCAGTGACTGACCCAGCCAGGGGAGAGTCAGGGCAGCACTGAGCCAGCTGCCCCAAGGCCCCACACATGCCTGGGACCCTCTGACCTCTACAGCCCCAGGGAAGCTCAATGCTCACAGGCCTCTGGAGCAGAGCATGATGGGGAGTGTGGGGGCCCTAAGGCTCTGGCCAGCCAGCACCATGCCCTGCCTTGTCTCACTGTACTTCCTGGAGGGCGGTACACTCAGGGATGCAAGTCTCTGACCCAGAGGGACCGGGGCTGGCCTCTCCCCAGGCTCTGAGGGGGCAGGGTCAACATGAGCCCCACCCAGGGCCAGAATGAAGACTGATGGAGTCAAGCCCCCCGTGGTCCTGGCCAGTCCTGGATTCTGCCCCAAGCCTGTTTGAGCCCTCTCAGAGCAGTATGTGGCCTCCTGGGACCTGGGTGTGCCCCACAGATCCAGGTCTCTGACCTAGGGCAGCACTGGGAATAACAGGACCCCCCAGGATAGGGGCAACAGGGTCAGGCCAGTGGGCCCCACCCTCACCCACACTAGGAGGCAGGCTCCTCCACATGCTGGGTCTCCAGCAGTCAGTCATCAATGAGCCAGAGGCTGGGGTCCAGCTGGGACTCGCCCCAGGAACCCAAAAGCTGCAGGTCTGGGTAAGGTCTGCTGTCCTCAGAACTGCTTCTCATGGCCCAACCTCAGGAAATATGCCCCCACCCAGAGTCGGCACAGGCTCCAAGGTGGGGCACTCTAGCACCCACAACCCCATGTGATTTCAGCATTCCTATAAAGGACAAGGTCTCCCTCCCCAGGGGAAGGCACACACCCTCAGCTCTGAGCCCCTGTTTGCTGTTGAAAGTTCAATAAAGTGTTGTTGTGTTCAAATGCACACCCAGCCCATTTCTGCATCTCCCAGAGCTCTGCGCAAGAAGCACCAGACAGACCCCCAGAAAGTAGGAGGGGGCACCTCCCAGGCCCCTGACCAGCTCTGCAGAGGGGCCACCAGGCAGACAAAGCTGATGTTCCTACATGCCTTCCAAGGTTGGCCAGATGCCAGGGTCAGAACCATCATAGACTTTACTGTGACTCAGCCTATGCCCCATAGGCCAGGACGGGGCTGGGAAAGAGTAACACCCAAGGGGGCCCGGTGGCCTCAGTTCATGACAGTCTGTGCAAAGCGCCCTGGGAGGTCTGTGCTCCCTCTGTCCAGGGAGCCTGGACTGGCCGGGTTCTGGGGGTGCTTCCTCCCTTCCTTGCCCTGTGCCTGTGCTCCTGGGGCACAGAGGGCCAGCAGGGCTGTCAGCATGGCCCTGGAAGAGATGTAAGGACAGAAGGCACTTGCAGCTCATGCACCTGGGCCACCGTCACTAGGTGGGCTCAGCTTGCGCACCTCGTGCTGCTGGATCTCTTGCACCAAGTTGTGGAAAGCAACCACCACGCCCTAGCAAGAAGGGGCTGGGTGAGAGAGGGGCTTGGCCCAGGGGCCTGGCAGCACAGGAGACTGAGGGACCCCAGCCCTTTCCCCATCCTGACTCCCACACACAGGCAGCCCCAGGGCTCACCCCCATCGGGCAGCTTGCTCTTCAGGAGCTCCCCCACAGGGTGGCCCTGAGGTCTGGCTCCCAGCTTGGGAGGCATCGAGAAGAGAAGCCAGTGCTCAGCTGGGACCCACTGCCAGACACATGAATGTGGCCAAGCTGGACCTTCAAACTCAGCTACCCTCCAGCAGAAAGTCATTGCACGAGTGAGTCCAGGGTCGACCAGTAGAACCCAGCTAGCCACCCAATGCCAGCACCAGAAATAATAAAGAAATGTTGTTTCAAGCCAGTTCAGTGTGAAGATGACACAGCCTGGGGATCAGATAGCTGCACAGCGATAGATACACACACACACACACACCTCAAAACGAACAAAAGTCGGAATCCCCCCTCAATGTTGTCAGCAGCAGAATTTTTACATACACGATACTCTAGTCACACGAGAGAATAGACTGAAGATGCTACAAATCATGACTGCAGAGAGGTGTTGGAGGCATGGAGATGTGCTTGCTGGGCTCTGACAATTAGTGAAGAGTTGTAGGAAACATTTGACAGAGGGTGGGCCCTCTCTCAGGAAAGGACACCAGAACATTTTGAAGGCTATAGCTGGTGAAATCTGTCCTTCTCTTTTGCAGCTTCTGTTTCTTCCTCTACTTGTTCTTCATAATTATATTTCAGCCTCCCCCCTTCTTCCAAGCCAATGGCCATACAGGCTTTTTAAAGACATTAGGTCCTAAAAGGAGGCAGAGCTTTGGCTACTGGTTTCAGGAATGATTATTGCTTAGATGTATGCTGATCCACCAAACTCCTGCCTTCACAGCTCTTCTCTCCTTGCAGATGAGGGGGAACACAGGTCTTATAATGAAAGAAGTCCACTCCCACTTTGGTGGGACCATCACTGTGGAGGATGTCATCTGGGCAAAGCAGTGAAAGTAGGGTTGATGAGGAATGGGTTGCAGATTAGACATTCCGGTTTGTTTTTTCTTTCTGAAGCAAGCACTTACCTTTGATGCCATGTTTTGTTCATCCATTTATTATTTTTAAATACTGTATTTTTGTGTAATCTCTATATCAAACGTGGAGCTCAAACTCACTACCCTGATATCAAGAGTTTCACACTCCACTGACTGAGCCAGTCAGGCACCCAGTGCCATGTTTTGTATCTTTGCTTGCACGCCTATCTCTGCATCTGGCTGGAACATTAAGTCCACAAGGGGGGAGCTTTAGTTATCTCCAAATCATGGAATGTTCTTGCTATATCCCAATCCTAGAACAATGTTTGCCATTGAATAGCACTTTAAATAAATCATCAGTTAAAGGACTACTGGTAAAGGAAATTGTCAACATTTAACATATATGGGCCCAGCTCTCTGGGCTCCCAGGGAAGCTATGCTTTCTTTAACACTTATCAAGGTCCAAATGATTCCACAAAACTTCAAAGGGTGGGCTTAATTTCTTCCCTGAACACACGCTGCATGTCTGGTTCAACTAATATCAATCAATCAATCAAAGGGGGCCTGGCTGGTTCCGTGTGGTTGGTAAGAGTATGCGACTCTTGATCTTGGGGTAGTGATCTTGGGTGTCTGCGCCTAAGGGAGCTTCCCGCCCCCTGCTGGTGCCAGGCTCAGTGGGAGCTGTTTGTCCTGTGAGGCCTTTGTCCCCTGGGTGTCTCCCAGGCACAAGGTGAAACAAGGAGGAAAAACACCACTGGTGGCAGCCAGAATTCCAGCTCTGGAGTCAGTTCCCGGTGAGTAACTAACAGTCTCCCTGTCCACACTGGCCTAGGTGTTCCTGGGGCAGCGAGGGTGCGCTGATCTGCACAGCTTGAAGGTGCCCAGTGGCAGGAGAGGCCTCGGTGTCCTGGGCCCTCCCGGCTTCCGCCTGTCCCGGGGAGCACAGGATCCTGGGCTCTGTCTGTTTCAATGCTCTGGGATCCAGGGGCCCTGTGCTGCTGGACCCACACCCCCGGGTACCGCCTCTTCCGAAGGGAATGGAGGACAGCCACCTCCAACTGGAGCCAACCCAACTAACGACTGGCTTCTTCCAAATGCCCCCGAGGGCTGCGGCGCTCCAGCCCTTTACCAAGATGGGCCATTGGTTGGTGGTGAGCTTTCCCCTGGACACCTGAGAACCAGCACAACAGAGCAAGTTCTTGACCAAGCAGTCCTGGAAAGCTTCAGGACTGAGAGAAAATAATATATAGAACTAGAGGGGCCTTTATTTTATTTTATTTTTTCTTTCTTTTTCCATTATGACTCATTTTTATATCAGATAAAAATTTCTGATATATTTTCTCTTTTCCCACCTTAACTACAATATTTTACCAACTCCTCATTTTTAAGTGTTTTCCTTTTTGACTTTAATATTTCTACAATTACATGTCTTGGATATATTTTTTACTTCTGGATTTCCTTCAATGTATTGAATTTAATTTTGGTAGATATATATGAGATATGGGTTTTATTTTTTATTTATTCTGCCTTGTTTTGTTTTACCATGGTGGAAGTTAGTATCTTCTAAAGCAAGACCACATACACCCAGAACTAAGTGGTTAATTGTGTGAGATTATATTCTCTCTTCCTTCCCATTCTGTCCCCCTCATTTATCTTTTTTATGTTTTGATGGTCAATGTTGGGTCTTTATATAAGTATTTCTGGTTTATATAAGTTTGGGATTGAGCATCTTCTAACATACAGAACAAAAAACACTCAGAACCAAGAAGGTCACTCTCGAGGATCCCCGAGGGACATTACATTCTTTTTCTACTACCACTACTTCACCACAACCATCACCCCTTTTTACTTTTACATATCAATTTATTTATTTTATTTATTTTTATTTATTTATGATAGTCACAGAGAGAGAGAGAGAGAGAGAGAGAGGCAGAGACATAGGCAGAGGAAGAAGCAGGCTCCATGCACCGGGAGCCTGATGTGGGATTCGATCCCGGGTCTCCAGGATCGCGCCCTGGGCCAAAGGCAGGCGCCAAACTGCTGCACCACCCAGGGATCCCACATATCAATTTATAATATTTTTTATTAGAGTTCGATTTTCCAACATATATTATATTATAATACCCAGTGCTCATTCCATCAAGTACGGCCCTCAGTGCCCGTAACCCAGTCACCACATTCCCCTGCCCACCTCCCCTTCCACAACCCCTTGTTCGTTTCCCAGAGTTAGGAGTCATGTTTTGTGACTGTCTCTGATTTATCTCCCTCATTTTCTCTCTTTCCCCTATGATCCCTTTCATTACTTTTTATATCCCCTGTATGAGTGAAACCATATAATGATTGTCCTTCTGAGATTGACTTACTTCACTCAGTGTTCCATCCAAGTCGAAGAAAATGGTGGATATTCATCCTTTCTGATGGATAATAGCCCGTTGTATATATTTTACCACCTCTTCTTTATCCATTCATCTTTGCATAGACCGAGGCTCCTTCCACATTTTGACTATGGTGGCCATAGCTGCTATAAACATTGGGGAGCCAATGTCTTGGCTTTTCATTGCATCTGTATCTTGGGGTAAATCCCCAGTAGTGCAATTGCTGGATCGTAGGGTAGGTCTTATTTTAACTCTAGAGGAACCTCCACAAGGCTTTCCAGAGTGGCTGTACCAGTTCACATTCCCACCAAAAGTGCAAGAAGGTTCCCCCTTCTCCACATCCTCTCCAACATTTGTTGTTTCCTGCCTTGTTAATTTTCCCCATTCTCACTGGTGTGAGGTGGTATGTCATTGTGGTTTGATTTGTATTTCCCTGATGGCAAGTGATGTGGAGCATTTTCTCATGTGCTTGTTGGCCATGTGTATGTCTTCTTTGGTGAAATTTCTGTTCATACCATTTGCCCATTTCATTATTGGATGGTTTGTTTCTTTGCTGTTGAGTTAAATAAGTTCTTTTTTTTACATCTTGGATACTAGCCCTTCATCTGATATGTCATTTGCAAATACCTTCTCCTGTTTTGTATGTTGTCTTTTAGTTTTGTTGACTCTTTTTTTTTTTTTTGCTGTGTAGAAGTTTTTATGTTGATTAATATTCAATAGTTCATTTTTGCTTTGTTTCCCTTGCAGAAATAGAAAACCTTGCAAGAACTTGCTGTGGCCAAGTTCAAAAAGTGTGTTCCTGTGTTCTCTTCAATGATTTTTACAGAGTCTTCTCTCAAATTTTGGTCTTTCATCCATTTTGAGTTTATCTTTGTGTCTGGCCTAAGACAATGGCCTAGTTTCATTCTTCTGCACATAATAGTCCAATTTTCCAGCACCAATTATTGAAGAGGCTATCCTTTCTCCAGTGGATAGTCTTTCCTGCTCTGTCAAATATTAGTTGATGAAAGAGTTGAGGGTCCACTTCTGGGTTCTCTGTTCTGTTCCATTGATCTATGTATCTGTTTTTGTGCCAGTACCACACTGTCTTGATGATCACAGCTTTGTAGTACAACTTGAAATCCAGTAGTGTGATGCCACCGGCTCTGTTTTTCTTTTGACCATTCCCCTGGCTATTCAGGGTCTTCCCTGATTCAGAACAACTATTTTTTTTAAGATTTATTTATTTGTTCATGAGAGACACACACAGAGAGAGGCAGAGACACACAGGCAGAGGGAGAAACAGGTTCCACGCAGGGGAGCCTGAGGCGGGACTCGATCCCGGGACTCCAGGATCATGCCCTAGACCGAAGGTGGTGCTAAACCGCTGAACCACATGGGCTTCCCTGATTCAGGACAACTCTTAAGACTACTTGTTCCAACTCTGTGGAGAAAGGCCATGGTATATATACATCACCTAACTAAAATCTTAGAAGTAACTATGCCTTCAAGCCAGATTCTGCTAGCTTCTCTTTTATGCGAGTTAGACCCTAGCTCCATTCAATTTGAGCATATTACTAGGAAATCGCTGTACTGAAGTGGATACAACAGGCATCTGGGCCTGCAACTTCCAAATGCTTTGCACACAACTTCTGCCAGCATCTAACTTAAGGAGGATGGAAGCTAAGTCTACAGGAAGTCAGGATGTGTGAGAGTCCTGCAAGAAGCTAAACTCTAAGAAATAAGGATGTCTTGAAACCAGCTTTCAACTAGAATCCTACTTGTTGAAGTTAGAACTTAGCACCTTACTTAAGGACGAGGTTCCACTGAAGCGCTGTACTTTACACAGAGACACAAGCCTCTCAGGCCCGCAGCAGGCCACTTAGCTCTTTCGCAGATTCCGACGATCATCTAAGAGAGGATGTTAGAAATTACATTCACAAGCACTGTGAAAAGTGCCAGGGACAGCACCTATGTCCCACAAGCTGAAGGAAGTCTGTCTAGTAGCCAGATTACAAGTACACATGCTCCTATGGGAGTTATAAGCAAACATCATTCTAATGTAGGCAATTCCATTGGAAAAGGTGTCTTGAACTCCGAGACACTAGCCCTCCATGACTGCAGCTTGCCACTGGCCTCAACGCAGTTTCTGACAAGCAAATAAATTAAGGATATTACAAAGTAAATCCACAGGAAGTGTGGAACTGCAAGGGAAAGCACGTGTGCTCAACTCCCAGAAGTAAGCATGCCTCGAATCGAGCATACAGCTAGACTCGCTCCTATAGCAGATAGTGGCAAACGTCATTGTGAGGTAGGATCGACCGAGGCAAAGGCAGCCTTCAACTTGGAGACACACGCCTTCCAGGCCTGCAGCTTGCCACCAGATTCTCATGCTGCTTCTGACAAGCTTCGAAACAAGGTTGTTGGAAAGTAAATCCCCAGACAGTGTGGAACTGGGAGGGACCTCACCTAGGCTCAACTCTCAGAAGGAAGTACGCCTTCAAGCCAGATGTCAGCTAGTTCGTCATTTAGGCCACTTAGCACCTGGCTCCCTTCGCATTGAGCATAGGTACTAGGAAATCACTGTATTGAATCAGATACGACAGGCATGTGGGCCTGCAACTTCCACGTGCTTTTCACACGACTTCTGCCAGCATCTCACGTAAGGATGTTGGAAGCTAAGTCCACAGGCAGTCAGGATGCGGGAGCATCGTGCCAGAAGCTCAGCTCTCAGAAGTAAGTAGGTGTTCAAGCCAGCCTTCAACTAGCTTCGTTCTTCTTCGAGTTAGAAGTTAGCACCTTACTCCGTGATTAGGTTCCATTGAAGTGCTGTACTCCCCTGGTGACACAAGCATTCCAGGCCTGTCACTGGCCGCTAACCTCTTGGGCAGCTTCTGACGATCATAAAAAGAGGACGTTGGAAATTACATCCGCAGGTAGTGTGAAAGTGGGAGGGACAGGACCCGTGTTCAATTCGGTGATGGAATTCTGCCGTGTAGCCTGCTTACAAGTATACATGCTCCTATGGGCGTTACAGGCAAACACTATTCTACTGTAGGAATTTCTATTGCAAAAGGTGGCTTGAACTCGGAGACACTAGGCCTCCATGACTGCAGCTTGCCACTAGCCTCAGACACAGCTTCTGTCAAGCCTACCAAAGGAGGATGTTAGAAACTAAATCCACAGGCCGTGTGAAACTGCAAGTGGCAGTACATCAGCTCACGTCTCAAAAGTAAGTACGCTTGAAGCCAGGTTTCAACTAGGCTCTCATTGATGGCAATTTTAATCTAGCCCCCTTCTTAGTGAGGATGTTGTGGGAAATCTCTCTATTGAACAGGGAGACACCAGACATCTGGACCTGCAATGTACACTTTCTTCTCACGCAACATGTCAAGCATCGAACATTAGGATGTTAAAGCTAAGTGTTTAGGCAGTCAGGATTGGGGAGCTACAGGTGGTAATCAACTCCCAGTAGTGAGTATGCCTCGAATCCGGCATACAGCTAGACCCCGTAATCTGGGAGTTAGTGGCTAACTTCATTCTGCCGTATGATTGTGGCAAAGGTGTCTTGAACTCACCCCTTCCAGGCCTGCAGCTTCCATTTGCCTCTCATGCTCTTCTGTCTGCTACCTAATTGAGGATGTTGAAAATAAATCCCTGGGCAGTGTGGAAGTGGGAGGGAACTCACCTAGGCTCAACTCTCGGAAGTACTTATTCCTTCAAGCCAGATGTCAGCTAGCTCCTCATTTATGCCACTTAGAACCTGGCTCCTTGGGCAGCCCGGGTGGCTCAGCAGTTTAGCGCCACCTTCAGCCCAGGGCATGATCCTGGGGTCCCGGGATCTAGTCCCACATCAGGCTCCTTGCATGGAGCCTGCTTCTCCCTCTGTCTGTATCTTTCCCCACCCCCACCCCCGTCTTTCGTGAAAAAATAAAATCTTAAAAAAAAAAAAGAACCTGGCTCCTTTCTTATTGAGTATCTTTCTTGGAAATCGCTGTATTGAATCAGATACAACAGGGGATTGGGCTTGCAACTTCCACATGCTTTTCACACAGCTTATCCCAGCATCCAATGTAGGGATGTTGCATGCTAAATCTACAGGCAGTCAGATGCGGGAGTGTCCTGCAAGAAGCTGCACTCTCTGAAGTTAGGATGTCTTTAGCCAGATTTCAACTTGCTTCGTTCTTCTTTGAGCTAGAACTTAGCATCTTACTCTGTGAGGAGGTTCCTTTGAAGCGCTGTACTCTACTCGAAGACACAGCCTTCCAGGCCTGCAACTGGCTGCTTAGCTCTCACGCAGCTTCAGACAATCATCTAAAATGGATGTCAGATATTATATCCCCAGGCAATGTGAAATTTCCAGGGACAGCCTCTGTGTTCAATTCTCTGAAGGAAGTCTGTCTGTAGCCAGTTTATAAGTATACTTGCACCTATGGGAGTTACAAGGAAATAGCATTCTATTGTAGGAATTTCCATTGCAAAAGGTGTCTTGAACTCGGAGGCACTAGCATCCCATGCCTGTAGCTTGCCACTTGCCTCACATGCAGCTTCTTACAAGCATATAAAACGAGGATGTATGAGTGTAAATCCCCAGTCAGTGTGGAACTGCAAGGGACAGCACCTGTAGTCAACTCTCAGAAGTAAGTATGCTTTGTAGCCTGTTTTCATCTAGCCTCTCTTGATGGCACATGGCCACCACTGGGTGGTGGGCACTGAGGGGGGCACTTGATGAGATGAGCACTGGGTTATACGCTATATGTTGGCAAATAGAACTCCAATAAAAAAAATAAGAAGAATAAAAGAAATGATTAAGTGGAAAGTTTGATGAGAAATGGGATATTTATATAGAATCTCCCATAAAATATGAATTCGTTATAGAGAAGTAATAGAAAAGCCTGGAAGGCACCACTTTCAACAATGATCAAAGAGAATATATTTAGTTATAAGCAACTGAAATTGTTCTCCACCAAATAATATGCAATAGAAGAATTCATCATGGCTTTTGTAGTAATCCTGGCAAAGTTGCATAACCTGAATTGAATCAAGAGAAAACTCAGAAAAAAGCAAATCCGTGGGCATTATAGCAAATAACTGACCTGAGGTCTTCAAGGTGTCAAGATCTTGAGATAGAAGACTGAGAAACTGTCTCAATCTAAAGGAGACTAGAGAGACATTATCAACTGCAACACATGATTCTAAGTTGTATCTTTATCCTATTTGGGGACAACTGGTGAAAACTGAATCGATTCTGAAGATTAGATTGTAAAAATGTTAATGTCCTGATTTTGATGATTCTGTTGTGGTTATATTAAAAAATGTCCTTGATTGGGGGAAATTACACTAAAGCATTTGGGAGTGAAAGGGCATCATGTCAGCAAATTATAGATAAATATTTCAGGGGGAAAAGGTCTTTGTGCTGTACTTGCAAATTTTGTAATTCTGAGATTGTTTTGAAACTAAAAAATACGTGTTATTACATTTATAAATTAAAAACTCTAGTTATTGATACTCTAAAAAAAAGCCATCTATGAAAAGCACACAGCAAGTATCATTGTCAATGGGGACAAGCTGAGAGCCTTTCCCCTCAGATCAGGAACATGACATGGATGTCCACTCTCACCACGGTTATTCCACCATTGTCTCTCCTTTCCCTTTATTCCCTTTCACTAATTTTTATATTCTTCAAATGAATGAGACCATATAATGTTTGTCCTTTTTCCGATTGACTTATTTCACTCAGCATAATACCCTCCAGGTCCCTCCACGTCAAAGCACATAGTGGGTATTTGTCGTTTCTTATTTTTTTAATACATTTATTTTTTATTGGTGTTCAATTTGTCAACATACAGAATAACACCCAGTGCTCATCCTGTCAAGTGCTCACCTCAGTGCCCACCACCCAGTCACCCCCACCCCCCGCCCACCTCCCCTTCCACACCCCTAGTTCGTTTCCCAGAGTTAGGAGTCTCTCATGTTCTGTCTCCCTCACTGATATTTCCCACTCATTTTTTTCTCCTTTCCCCTTTATTCCCTTTCACTATTTTTTATATTCCCCAAATGAATGAGACCATATAATGTTTGTCCTTCTCCGATTGACTTATTTCACTCAGCATAATACCCTCCAGTTCCATCCACGTCGAAGCAAATGGTGGGTATTTGTCGTTTCTAATGGCTGAGTAATATTCCATTGTATACATAGACCACATCTTCTTTATCCATTCATCTTTTGATGGACACCAAGGCTCCTTCCACAGGTTAGCTATTGTGGACATTGCTGCTATAAACATTGGGGTGCAGGTGTACCCAGGGCAATTTAAACGTTCAGTGCAGTCGCTGTCAAAATTCCATGGACTTCCTTCAGAGAGTTGGAACAAGGACTCAGAAGAGTTGCCTGCACTGAAAAAGACTCTGAATAGCCAGGGAAATAGTGAAAAAGAACACCAGAGCCAGGGATATCACAAGGCCGAATCTCAAGCTGTACTACAAAGCTGTGATCCTCAGACAGTATGGTCCTGGCACAAAAATAGACACCTAGCTCAGTGGAACAGAAAAGAGAACCCAGAAATGGGCTCTCAACTCTATGGTCAACTGGTATTCGACAAAGGAGGAGAGACCTTTGGAAGGACAGTCTCTTCAGAAATGGTGCTGGGAAAATTGGACAGCCACATGCAGAGGAGTGAAACTAACCATTCTTTACACCAGACACAAAGGTAAACACAAAATGGATGAAAGTCCTAAGTGGGAGACACAAAGCCAGCAAAATACAAGAGTAGACACAGGCAACACCCTTTGTGAACTTGGCCACACACCTTCTTGCAAGATACATCAATGAAGGCAAAAGAAACGAGAGGAAACAAACTATTGGCACTTAAACAAGAGTTAAAGACTCTGCACAGCATAAGACATTCAGCAAAACGAAAAGACCTCCTACAAAATGGGAGAAGATATTTGCAAATGACATATCAATAATTGGCTAGGACCCGAGATCTACACAGAACTAATTAAACTCAACACCCAAGACACAAACAATCCAATCCTGAAATGGGCAGTTGGCATGAACATAAATGTCACCAAAAAGACGTAGACATGGTCAACAAGCATATGAGAGAATTCACCACATCACTTGCCATCAGGGAACTACAAACCAAAACCACAATGAGATACTACTTCACACCAGTGAGAATAGTGAAGATTAATGAGACAGGAAACCATGAGTGCTGGAGAGGATGTGGAGAAAGGGGAACCCTCTTGCACCATTGATGGGAATGTGAACTGGTACAGTCTCTCTGGAAAGCAGTGTGAAGGTTCCTCAAAGAGTGAAAAGAAGAGCTGCCCTATGACCCAGCAATCGCACTACTTGGGATTTACCCCAAAGATACAGAGATAGTGAAAGGCCGAGACACTGGCACCCCGATGTTTATAGAAGCAAAGGCCACCATAGACAACTGTGGAAGGAGCCTTGGTGTCCATGGAAAGACGAACGGATAAAGAAGAGGTGGTGTAATATATACAATGCACTATTGCTCAGGCATCAGAAATGACGAAGACTCACTGTTTTCTTCAACGTGGGTGGAACTGGAGGTATTATGCTGAGTGAAGTCTGTCCATCGGAGCAGGACAATCATTATACGGTTTCACTCATACAGGGAATACAAGAAATAGTGAAAGGGATCATAGGGGAAAGGAGAGAAAATGAGGGAGAAAAATCAGAGAGGGTCCCAAAACATGAGAGACTCCTAACTCTGGGAAACGGACAAGGGATAAAGGAAGTGGAGGTGGGTGGGGGCATGGAATGACTGGGTGAGGAGCATTTTGAGGAGCACTTGATGTGATGAGTGCTTGGCCTTATACTGTATTTTGACAAAGCGAATTTCAATGAAAACATAAAAGAAAGAAAACAAAAAACACCCAAGGACTTGATTAAAATTCTTTTACACCTATTACTCTCACAAGATGTTTTCTTTTTTTCAAACACTGAGGTGGATCTTATCATATAACCATGCTTTACTTTTGTCTAGTACATTTTCGTTCAACTTTATTTTAGATTTACATTTACTGATGAGACCTCTTAAACTTAGAAATCATATGGTAGTCTTTAATATCCTACTCCGACTGTCTTTATTTTTGAAATAATATTATGAAATGCAATGTTTATTAGTTCCAGGTGAACAGTAGTGATTCATTAGTTCTGTGTATTACTTAGTGCTCTTAGCAGTAAGTATACTGAATCCTCTTCACGTATTTCACCCACTCCTGCATCCATTTTCCTCCTGGTAACTACCAATTTCTTTTCTATATTCGAGTCTGATTTTAGTTTGTCTCTTTTTTTTCTTGGTTCTTTTGTTTCTTAACTGCCACACATGAGTAAATTCATATGTTAACCTAACAGTCAATTTTTAAAAAATATTTTTAAAATTTTTCATGCGACACACACTGAGAGAGAGGCAGAGACACAGGCGGAGGGAGAAGCAGGCCCCATGCAGGGAGCCTGATGTGGGACTCAATCCCAGGACTCCGGGATCAAACCTTTAGCCAAAGGCAGATGCTCAGCTGCTGAGCCACCCAGATGTCCCCACAATCATTAATTTTAAATCCCATTTCAGTTTTTTTGGTCTAGGCAATTGTAGTGAATAAACCATGAGGTTCACTCCACCATGGTCCCCGGTGGTATCCGTCGTCCCTGGTCTATATCTCTCTGTAAGCTCTGATTGGTTGCTAGTAGGTCTCTGAGTTATGATGTCAACTCTTGTCTTCCCTCAACTATACAAAGCAAGATTGGTGTTTAGAACTGCCTTATATAGAGGCCCACAAAGGAAGAACCTAGGGATTGCCCAGGCCAAAAGGCAGAAAGGAGCTTAAACAGTAATTTTAAGTTAAATCCTGATACTTGGCACTTGGGAGCAAATATTACCACAGCTGAGCCTCAGGTGAGGCCACAGACTACACCACACAGAGAACTTGAGGCAGAGACACCTTGGTTAAGCTGTGTACAGATTCCAGCTCCAGACTCAGTTTTACAGCAGTGTTGTCAGAGAGAAAGAGATAGCTAACACAGTCTACCAAACTTCAGCATCTGGCCCCACCATCTACCCCCATCCGTTGTTCTCCCCTCCCAGCTTCCACCACACTCTGGCCACTTTTCTAAACTTATCTATCCAAACTAGCTTCTGTCTAAGAGACTCTGCCCCAGAAGTGCCTTCTGCCTGACACTCTGCTCCCAGACTTGTGCAGGTTGCTCCCTCTTGTCATTTTGCCCCCAACAGGGAGGCCTTCCAGATCTTCCTATCCTGTGACTCCCCAGCCCTCCCTACCACAGTGTGGTTTTAATTGGGGTATAGTATTTGCTCTTTTCTGTCACATATCTTTGCTTTCAAGCTTTTGTCCTACATACTTTGAACACCTGAACAGCAGAAACAACTTGGCCATTTTCAGCACTGCACTGGGGCCCACCAAGTCATCTGGCACAGGGTGAGTGCTCAGATCATAGCTGCTTAAAGAATAAATGGGAAGATCTTGGAGCCTCTCCTTCATGATTCTGACTAATTCATTCTGTAGGGATAATGACTAATAATAGGACATGCATGTTGTTTCTGAGGTAGAGGCATGGCCAAAATAATCTTTGTATTATCCTTTCTCAAGTTGCTCCAGAAATGCTCAGTAACACCACAGACACCGCTACCTGCCTCCTAGTAGCCAGCACTAGCGCTGCAGCACCACACAGCAAACTAATTGGGTATTTTTGGGGCAGAGGCTCTCCACAGCATAAAGTTCAGCATAAAGCTTCAGTTCCAGCAGCTTCCAGGGCTGTGGAAGGAACCTCAAAAGACACTCTTGATAACCTATTCTCCTCTACACTCTGAGGCGTTTTATTTACTCACAAGGCATCCTCACCTCACCCAGGGTCGTGATTACACCCATCTTTCAAATGAAGACTCTAAGGATCCAACTAGGACAGATATTGTCCCTTATACCCTTCTTATTCAGTCCATGGCTCTGCCTCCTCTCCACCCAAACTCCTCATTTGCCAAGCTCCAATGTTCCTTTTTCTCTGAAAAACTCATGGAGTGGAAAGCATTTGTCCATGTTCTCAGAGAACAATGAGCTTTTGGTTCTGAACTAAGGTCTAAAAACTTTCCAAACAGACATAATCCTTGTGGTCAGACACATCAAGTACACATTTTGTAGTGTAGGAAACTGAGTCCTTTCCTATAGCCCCTGTCTACACTGAAGGATATGTGCCCAGTTTCAGGAGCTGAGAGCTGTTGACATTAGGAGCCCTGGCCTTATCCTCTGGAGACTACTGGGATATGGCCAGGCAGGGCTATGGGGACTTTGAGAGTCCCTCTCATGCTGTGGACCTCTAGATGTATCACCAGGAGAATAGATGCCCCTTGTCTGTGCCTCCAACTTCTTTCTTCTTTTTTTGTCCCTTGCAGGGATTCTGCTCTCCTTAACCATCCCTCAATGTCTCCAACTGTGAAAAAGTCTGTTTCCATTTGTGTATGCCCATGTACTTCTGGGGATGAGGTGAGTAAAATGGCCCATATTGGAAGGGGTTGTGCAAGGATAACAAGGATCTTAGGGACTCTAGTTTCCAAAGTAAATGTGCTGAGAGGGTTGAACTCTGTTCTAAGGAAGCCAAAGTAGTCACATTTCTTCTGGGATCTTCCTATGTACTGAGACCTGGACCATCCCTGCTTCTTTTAGGGCCTCTGACTCCCAGATGTATAAAGAGCGTTGGGATGTGGAACTGTGAAAGTATGTGCACAGGAGGATATGATCTCTGGCTCCATCCTCACTGGATGGGGTGTTCGTTTGGGTGGCCTCTGGCAGGCACAGGTATACAAGTCTCCTCTAACATGGCTAAAGTGGCTGGACATGGAATGGGAGCAACAGGACTCCTGTGGAGGTTCCAAAATCGACAAGAAGCCATGTACAGTCCCCAGGACAATGAGTACTCCTGTGCTCCAGCCGCCTGTGTAGGCATTCACCCTGCACCAAGAGATCTGCTCAGTAAGCAAGTTCTTTGTGATGCTCTCACCTGCAACCTATGAATGCCCCACAGATGAAGATAATTCACATTTCACAAGTAGTCCATGGTAAGTAAGTATGGGTGGCAGTGATATTTACCCTATACATGTTCACACCATGAAAACTTGCTTCACAATCTACAACACTTCCCTCTTACAACTGAGAGGAATAATCCTAGTGAGAATACCCACAGCTGAAGGTACACATTGATTATGGCAAATCCAGTTGTTCAGCTGAGTCTCTGAATCTCTATTTGGAGAAAATTCAATAGGACAAGTCACTTGCTACTTGAAAGCCTATGTTTATGCTTTATGTGAAGTAAATATGAATTTGTGTAATGTTAAAAACTGATATTTTCATGTTTGCCATTATAGCAGCTAACTTTAAGGAAGTCTGGATATACACATTATATCATATTGTATATATAATACATAGAATTTTTTCAGATATTTTACAAATGGTATCAGTTCTACTTAATTTAATTTGCATAAAAATTTAATTGAATAGAGAGGGTTATTATCATAATGTTCTTCCTTATCTGATTAACTTTTTATTTATTTTTTATTTTTTAATAATAAATTTATTTTTTATTGGTGTTCAATTTGCCAACATACAGAATAACACCCAGTGCTCATTCCATCAAGTGCCCACCTCAGTGCCTGCCACCCAGTCACCCCCACCCCGCAACCCCCTCCCCTTCCACCACCCCTAGTTCGTTTCCCAGAGTTAGGAGTCTTCCATGTTCTGTCTTACTTTCTGATATTTCCCACTTATTTTTCCTCCTTTCCTCTTTATTCTCTTTCACTATTATTTATATTCCCAAATGAATGAGACCATATAATGTTTGTCCTTCTCCGATTGACTTATTTCACTCAGCATAATACCCTCCAGTTCCATCCACGTCAAAGCAAATGGTGGGTATTTGTCGTTTCTAATGGCTGAGTAATATTCCATTGTATACATAGACCACATCTTCGTTATCCATTCATCTTTCGGTGGACACCGAGGCTCCTTCCACAGTTTGGCTGTTGTGGACATTGCTGCTATAAACATCGGGGTGCGGGTGTCCAAGAGTTTCACTACATGTGTATTTTTGGGGTAAATCCCCAGCAGTGCAGTTGCTGGGTCATAGGGAAGATCTATTTTTAACTCTTTGAGAAACCTCCACACAGTTTTCCAGAGTGGCTGCACCAGTTCACATTCCCACCAAAAGTGCAAGAGGGTTCCCTTTTCTCCACATCCTCTCCAACATTTGTGGTTTCCTGCCTTATTAATTTCCCCCATTCTCACTGGTGTGAGGTGGTATCTCATTGTGGTTTTGACTTATATTTCCCTGATGGCAAGTGATGCGGAGCATTTTCTCATGTGCTTGTTGGCCATGTCTACGTCTTCCTCTGTGAGATTTCTCTTCATGTCTTTTGCCCATTTCATGATTGGATTGTTTGTATCTTTGCTGTTGATTTTAATAAGTTCTTTATAGATCTTGGAAACTAGCCCTTTATCTGATACGTCATTTGCAAATATCTTCTCCCATTCTGTAGGTTGTCTTTTAGTTTTGTTGACTGTGTCCTGTGTTGTGCAAAAGCTTCTTATCTTGATGAAGTCCCAATAGTTCATTTTTCCTTTTGTTTCTTTTGCCTTCATGGATGTATCTTGCAAGAAGTTACTGTGGCCGAGTTCAAAAAGGGTGTTGCCTGTTTTCTCCTCTAGGATTTTGATGGAATCTTGTCTCACATTTAGATCTTTCATCCATTTTGAATTTATCTTTGTGTATGGTGCAAGAGAGTGGTCTAGTTTCATTCTTCTGCATGTGGATGTCCAATTTTCCCAGCACCATTTATTGAAGAGACTGTTTTTCTTCTAGTGGATAGTCTTTCCTCCTTTGCCGAATATTAGTTGACCATAAAGTTCAGGGTCCACTTCTGGGTTCTCTATTCTGTTCCATTGATCTACGTGTCTGTTTTTGTGCCAATACCACACTGTCTTGATGACCACAGCTTTGTAGTACAACCTGAAATCTGGCATTGTGATGCCCCCAGCTATGGTTTTCTTTTAAAATTCCCTTGGCTAAAAAAAATTTTAAAAAAAATTCCCTTGGCTATTCGGGGTCTATTCTGATTTCACACAAATCTTAAAATAATTTGTTCTAACTCTCTGGAGAAAGTCCATGGTATTTTGATAGGGATTTTAATAGGGATTGCATTAAATGTGTAAATTGTCCTGGTAACATTGACATTTTCACAATATTAATTCTTCCAATCCATGAGCATGGAATATTTTTCCATCTTTGTGTCTTCCTCAATTTCTTTCAGAAGTGTTCTATAGTTTTTAGGGTATAGATCCTTTACCTCTTTGGTTAGGATTATTACTAGGTATCTTATGCTTTTGGGTGCAATTGTAAATGGGGTTGACTCCTGAATTTCTCTTTCTTCAGTCTCATTGTTAGTGTATAGAAATGCCACTGACTTCTGGGCACTGATTTTGTATCCTTCCACACTGCCAAATTGCTGTATGAGTTCTAGCAATCTTGGGTGGAGTCTTCTAGGTTTTCTATGTAGAGTATCATGTCATCGGCAAAGAGGGAGAGTTTGACTTCTTCTTTGCCAATTTGAATGCCTTTTATTTCTTTTTGTTGTCTGATTGCTGAGGCTAGGACTTCTAGTACTATGTTGAATAGCAGTGGTGAGAGTGGACATCCCTGTCGTGATCCTGATCTTAGGGGAAAGGCTCCCAGTGCTTCCCCATTGAGAATGATATTTGCTGTGGGCTTTTCATAGATGGCTTTTAAGATGTTGAGGAATGTTCCCTCTATCCCTACACTCTGAAGAGTTCTGATCAGGAATGGATGCTGTATTTCGTCAAATGCTTTCTCTGCATCTATTGAGAGGATCATATGGTTCTTGGTTTTTCTCTTGCTGATATGATGAATCACATTGATTGTTTTATGAGTATTGAAGCAGCCTTGCATTACAGGGATAATTCCTACTTGGTCATGGTGAATAATCTTCTTAATGTACTGTTGGATCCTATTGGCTAGTATCCTGTTGAGAATTTTTCCATCCATGTTCATCAGGGATACTGGTCTATAATTCTCCTTTTTGGTGGAGTCTTTGATTTTGAAATTAAGGTGATGCTGGCCTCATAGAACGAGTTTGAAAGTACTCCATATCTTTCTATCTTTCCAAACAGCTTTAGTAGAATAGGTATGGTTTCTTCTTTAAACGTTTGATAGAATTCCCCTGGGAAGCCATCTGGCCCTGGACTTTTGTGTCTTGGGAGGTTTTTGATGACTGCCTCAATTTCCTCCCTGGTTATTGGCCTGTTCAGGTTTTCTATTTCTTCCTGTTCTAGTTTTGGTAGTTTGTGGCTTTCCAGAAATGCATCCATTTCTTCTAGATTGCCTAATTTATTGGCGTATAGCTGCTCATATGTTTTTAAAATCGTTTGTATTTCCTTGGTGTTGGTAGTGATCTCTCCTTTCTCATTCATGATTTTTTTAGTTTGAGTCTTCTCTCTCTTCTTTTTAATAAGGCTGGCTAATGGTTTATCTATCTTATTAATTCTTTCAAAGAACCAACTCCTGGTTTTGTTGATCTGTTCCACAGTTCTTCTGGTCTTTATTTCATTGAGTTCTGCTCGAATCTTTATTAACTCCTCTTCTACGTGGTGTAGGTTTTATTTGCTGTTCTTTCTCTAGTTCCTTTAAGTGTGAGGTTAGCTTGTGTATTTGATTTTTTCCCCAATTTTATGAGGGATGCTCGTATTGTGATGTATTTTCCTCTTAGGACTGCTTTTGCTGTATCACAAAGATTTTGAATGGTTGTATCTTCATTCTCATTAGTTTCCATGAATCTTTTAAATTCTTCTCTAATTTCCTGGTTAACCCATTAATCTTTTAGCAGGATACTCTTTTAACCTCCACGTGTTTGAGTTTCTTCCAAATTTATTCTTGTGGTTGAGTTCAAGTTTCAAAGCATTCTGGTCTGAAAACATGCAGGAGACAATTCCAACCTTTGGTATTGGTTGAGACGTGATTTGTGGCCCAGTATGTGGTCTATTCTGGGAAAGTTCCATGTGCACTTGAGAAGAATGTGTATTCAGTTGCATTTGGATGTAAAGTTCTGTAAGTATCTGTGAAATCCATCTGGTCTAGTGTATCATTTAAAGGTCTTGTTTCTTTGGAGATATTGTGCTTAGAATATCTGGCATTTGCAGAAAGTGCCATGTTGAAGTCTCCCAGTATTAGTGTATTATTATTTAAGTATGTCTTCACTTTGGTTACTAATTGATTGATTTACTTGGCAGCTCCCACATTAGGGGCATAAATATTCATGATTGTGAGGTCTTCTTGTTGGATAGATCCTTTAAGTATGATATAGTGTCCCTCTTTACCTTTTACTACAGTCTTTGGGATAAACTTTAATTTATCTGATATGAGGATGGCTATCCCTGTTTTCTTTTGAGTACTATTTGAATGATAAATGGTTCTCCAACCTTTTATTTTCAGACTGTAGGTGTCCTTAGGTCTCAAATGAGTCTCTTGTAGACAGCAAATAGATGGGTCTTGCTTTTATATCCTGTGTGAAACCCTGCATCTTTTGATGGGATCATTTAGTCCACTCACGTTCAGAGTTACTATTGAAAGATATGAATTTAGTGTCATCATAATACGTATTCAGTCCGTGTTTTTGTGGATTATTTACTTGGGCTTCCTCTTTCTTTTACAGAGTCCCCTTTAATATTTCCTGAAGAGCTGGTTTGGTGGTCACATAGTCTTTCAGTTTCTGCCTATCTTGGAAGCTCTTTATCTCTCCTTTTATTCTGAGTGAGAACCTTGCTGGGTAGGGTATTCTTGGCTGCATGATATTCTTATTTATGACCCTGAATATATCCTGCCAGCCCTCTCTGGCCTGCCAGGTCTCTGTAGAGAGGTCTGCTGTTAATCTAATACTTCTCCCCATATAAGTTATGGATCTCTTGTCTCTTTCTGCTTTAAGGATTTTCTCTTTATCTTTGGAACTTGCAAGTTTCACTAGTAAATGTCAAGGTGTTGAATGGTTTTTATTGATTTTAGAGGAGAATCTCTCTATCTCCTGGATCTGAATGCCTGTTTCCCTCCCCAAGTTAAAGAAGTTCTTAGCTATGATTTGTTCAAATATACTTTCTGGTCCTCTGTGCCTTTCAGCGCCCTCTGGAACCCGAATTATACATAGATTTTTTTCCTTCTGAGGCTGTCATTTATTTCCCTTAACCTTTCCTCATAGTCTTTTAAGTGTTTTTCTCTTTTGTCCTCAGCATCCTTCCTTGCCATCAACTTGTCTTCTATGTCACTCACTCTTCTACCTCATTAACCCTCATCATTAGGACCTCCAGTTTGGATTGCATCTCATTTACTTGATTTTTAATTTCAGTCTGATTAGATCTAAATTCTGCAGTCATGAAGTCTCTTTAATCCTTTATGATTTTTTCTAGAGCCACTAGTGGCTTTATAATTGTGCTTCTGAATTGGCTTTGTGACATCGAATTGTAATCCAAATTCTGTAACTCTGTGGGAGGGAGTACTGTTTCCAATTATTTCTTTTGCAGTGAGTTCTTCTTTCTAGTCATTTTGCTCAGTGCAGAGTGGCTGTATTAAGAATATCAGCCACGACCCAAGTAAATTTTACCCTAGATGATTCTGCCATGGTCAGAGACCAGAAATTGAAAACAAAGATCAAAATGAAATAAAACAAATGGACCACTAAAGTGAAAAACAAATTTTACAACAAAGTAGTAAATATAAAAGGCCAGGAACCCTAAGGAAGAATAGAATAGAAAAGAAAAGAATAGAAAGAGAAAAAAGTAAAAAAAAAAAAAAAAGAGAAAAAAAAAAGAGAAAAAAGTGGGAAAAAAGGAGAAGAAAAAAAGGGGGAACTGGGAGATGGTGGTGGTGAAGAAGTTGTAGTGGAGGGAGAATATAGGCTACCTGAGGGGTTCTAGAAGGTGATCTTGTTTCTGAGTATATTAAGTTCTGTTACTTAGAAGATGCTCAGTCCCAAATTTATATAAACCAGAAATACTTGTTGACAACTCTACAATTGACGACCAAAACAAAAATGATATAAGGGAGGGGCAGGTTGGGAATTAGGAATCTCACATAATGAACCAGCATGGTATACCACTTGTTTCTGGGTGCATGCTGGTCATGTTTTAGAAGGTATTAACTTCTGCCATTGTAGAACAAAATGAGGCAGAGAAAACAAAACACACACACACACACACACACACAAACATATCTTGTATATCTCCCAAAATTAAGTTGAGTATGTTGAAGGGAATCTAGAAGTGGAAAATATATCTAGGACCTGTAATTCTAGAAATATGAAAGTCAAAAAGGAAGAATCTTAAACATGAAGAGGTGGTAAAATATTGTAGTTAAGGTGGGAAAAGAGAAAAAAATTGGAAATTTAGGCTGGTATAAAAATGAGTTATACTGGAAAAAAGAAGAAAAAAAAAGGGGAAGGGTACCCAGGGTAACCAGAGCTCTATATACTGTAAATCCCTCAACTTTCCCTGTAGCTTTCCAGCGATGCTTATTCAAGAACTTGCTCTTCCCCTGTCCTTCCAGCTGGTCTTCTGGGGGTGGGGCCTGCTGTGGGGTCTTCCGGGGGTGGGGCCTGCTGTGCTGATTCTCAGGCGTGAGCACCTGGGGGAGCTGCCCCACCCCCTGCCAGGTGCTGGGCTCAGCGGGAGTTGTTTATCCTGTGAAGCCCCTGTACCTGGCGGCCATGCTGCGTCCCAGGCATAGGGTGATGCAAGGAGGAACAACAACACTGGCAGTGGCCAGCTCTCCAGCCCTGGCGTTAGCTCCCACAGTAACTACTACAGTCCCCCAGTCTGCACTGGCCTAGATGCTCCCGGGGCAGTGCAGGTGTGCTGACCTGCACAGCTTGGGTGCTCCCAGCCACAGGAGAGTCCTCACCGTCCTGTGCCCTCCCCGCCTCTGCCTGTCCTGGGGGGGAGCCAGGATCGTGGGCTGTGTCCCCCGACGCCCTGGGATCCAGGGCCTGCGCTGCTGGAATCCTCCTCCTGGGACCATGGCTCTCGAAGGCAGCAGGGTGCAGCTCCCTCCATCCAGAGCTTCTGCCTGAGCTTCTTTGGAGGCCCCACCGGGTGCACACTCCAGCCCTTTACCAAGATCCGCCCACAGTCTGTGGTGCGCTTTCCCCCGGGGGGAACTTCCTCTGTTAGTGACCCTGGGAGACTGGAGGCTCCACTGCCTCTCCTGGGATTCTGCCCGAGTTCCCTGCTAAGTGCCTTTCCATCAGGGAAGAATCTGGTGTGGATTTTTAAGGTTCCCGCTTCTCTGGGACTGGGCTTTCCTGTCCTGGAGGCTCTTGCTGCCCGGCCTTAGCCCAGCTCCTCATGGGGGCCCTCCCACACTTGATTATTTTTTATTTTTTTCCACCTTCATACCTTGTTAGAAGTGAAAACCCTTCCCTCTGTAGCGTTCCAGCTGTTTGCTTTTTAAATCTCATGGCGAATTCGTAGGTTTTCAGGATAATTTGATAGTTATCTAAGTAAGTTGGTGGGGACAGGTGACTTGGGGACCCTACTCCTCTGCCATCTCACCCCGCCCCCCTCTGATTTGTTCTAATATACTTTGTGGCCCTCTCTCCTTCTCAGGACTTCTGGAACCCCAGCTATATGTAGATTCTTCCTTCTCAGGCTGCCATTTATTTCCCTAAGCCTTTCTTCATGGTCTCCTAATTGTTTTTCTCTTTTTTCCTCAGCTTCCTTACCATCAACTTTTCTTTTATCTCTCACTCTTGCACCTCATCAACCCTAGCAGTTAGGGCATCCAGTTTGGATTACATTTCACTTAAAATATTTTTAATTTCGGCCTGATTAGATGTCAATTCTACAGTAACAGAGTCTCTAGAGTCCTTTGTGCCTTTTTCCAGAGCCACCAGTAGCTTTAGAATTTTGCTTCTGAGTTGGCCCTCTGACATCGAATTGTAATCCATATCCTGTAACTGTGGCAGAGAATACTGTTTCTGATTCTTTTGTAGTTAATTCTTCCTCTAGTCATTTTGTTCAGTGCAGAGTGGCTTTATGCACAGGCTGAGTCAAAAATATCAACCACGACCTAAGTAAATTCCACCTTAGCTGATTCTGATGAAGTCAGAGACCAGAATATGAAAAAGAAGGTCAGAACAAAATAAAAGGACCACTAAAGTGAAAAACAAAATTTAAAACAAAGGAGTAAAGATATAAGGCCAAAAACCCTAAAGAAAAAGGAAAAAGAAAAAGAAAAAATAAGAAGAAAAAAAAAGTAAAGCTGAAAAAGAGAAAAAAAGAAAAAAATGGGGTGGGCACGGGGGATGGTGGTGGTGAAAAGTGGTAGTGGAGAGAGAATGTAGTTTACCTGAGGGGTCCTAGAGGGTGATCCTCTTTGCTCTGAGTGTAATGAGTTCTGTATGTTAGAAGATGGTCAATCCCAAATTTATATAAACCAGCAACGCTTGTAGAAAGCCCCAAAATTGACCACCAAAACATAAATGAGATAAAAAAAAGGGGGGCAGAATGGGATTGAAGAGAGAATATAATCTCACAGAATGAACCAGCACGGTATTCCATTGGTTCTGGGTGTATGCTGGTCATATTTTAGAAGGTATTAACTTCCACCATTGTAAAACAAAATGAGGCAGATAAAACAAATACAAAAAACAAAAACGCATATCTCTTATATCTACCAAAATTAAATTGAATATGTTAAAGGGAATCCAGAAGCGAAAAATATATCTAAGATATGTAATTGTAGAAATCTGAAAGTCAAAAAGGAAGAAACTTAAAAATGAAGAGCTGGTAAAATATTGTAGGTAAAATGGGAAAAGAGAAAAAATATTGGAAATGAGTTGTAATGGAAAAAGGAAGAAAAAATTTTTAAAAATTAAAGGGGGACTCTCTAGTTCTATATACTATATTCCCCCATTCTCCTTTGGTTTTGGAACTTTCCAGCACTGCTAGGTCAAAAATTTGCTCTTCCTCTGTTCTTCCAGCTGGTCTTCTGGGGGAGGGGTCTGCTGTGCTGATTCTCTGATGTGTGTGCCTGGACTGAGATGCCCCATCCCTCACCAGGTGCTGGGCTCAGTGTGAGCTGTTTACCCTGTGAGGCCTTTGTTCCTTTTCGGGCCCCTCCTCTCCCGGGGACAGGGTGAAACAAAGAGGAGCAACAATAGTGGTGGTGGCCAGATTTCCAGCTCTGGAGTCAGGCCCCCCCTGTGTAACTAATGCAGTCTCCCAGTACGCAGTGGCCTAGATGCTCCCTGGGCAGCATAGGTGCACTGATCTGCACAGATTGGGGGCTCCCAGCGTCAGGAGAGTTCTTACTGTCCTGTGCCTCCTGGCTGCCACTTGTCCCAGGGGGAATGCAGGATCGCCGGCATTGTCCACTTTGGCACCCTGGGATCCAGGACCCTGTGGGCTGGAACTGGGCTCTCGCGGGCTGCCTGTCTGGAAGGGAACAGGGCACAGCCACCTCCTTCTGGAGCAACCTGCCTAACCCCCTGACTTCTCCCAAATGCCCCAAGGGCTGTGGAGCTCCAGCCTTTTACCAAGATGGACCCGCGGTTTGTGGTGAGCTTTCCCCCAGGCGCCCCTCCTCTAATAAAGACTCCGGGAGGGGATCCCTGGGTGGCTCAGCGGTTTGGCGCCTGCCTTTGGCCCAGGGCACGATCCTGGAGTCCCAGGATCGAGTCCCACGTCAGGCTCCCGGCATGGAGCCTGCTTCTCCCTCCTCCTGTGTCTCTGCCTCTTTCTCTCTGTCTATCACAAATAAAAATAAATAAATAAATCTTAAAGAAAAAAAAAAAAAGACTCCGGGAATCTTGAGGCTTCACGGCCCCTCCTGCGATTCTGCCCGATTTCCCTGCTAAGGACTTTTCCATCTGGGAAAACTCTGGTGCAAATTTTAAAAATTCTCACTTTTCCAGGGCTGGGCTTTCCTGCCCCAGAGGCTTTGCCTCTCAGCTTTAGCCTGGCTAGTCATGGTGCCTCCTCCCACTTTATTCTCCACCCCCCTTCCTACCTTGTTAGAAGTGAAAACTTTTCTCTCTGTAGCATTCCAGTTGTTTTCTCTTTAAATCTCAGGTCAAATTCATAGGTGTTCAGGATGTTTTGAAAGTTATCTAGGTAAGTTTGTGGGACCAGGTAAGTTGAGGACCCCTACTGTTCCGCCATCTTGCCCCTCTTCCCTGGCCTTCCTTCTTCTTTGTTTTTATTTTTTAAATTCTTATTACTTTCTTTTATAATTTGTTTTTCACTTTAGTGGTCTTTTGTTTTACTTTGTTCTGTTCTTCTTTTTCTTTTATTTTCTGTTCCCTGACGCCTTTGTAATCTTCTAGAGTGTGTTTTACTTTGTCAGGATTCCTATTTTTGACCCTGCTCTCTCATACAACCACTCTGCACTGGACCAAATGACTAGGAGACTAGAAGGAAGACTTTGCCACCAAGAAAGAACTGGAAGCAATACTCTCAAGCCACAGTGTTACTGAATGTGGATTTTAAAACGATGTCAGAAATTCAATTCAGAAGTACAAGTATAAAGTTACTGGTGGCTCTGGAAAAAAACATAAAGGACTCTAGAGACTCTTGTACTGCAGAATTGAGACCTAATCAGGCTGAAATTAAAAATACTTTAACTGAGATGCAGTCCAAACTGGATGTCCTAACTGCTAGGGTTAATGAGGTGAAAGAGAGAGTGAGTGACATAGAAGACAAGTTGATGGGAAAAAAAAAGGAAGCTGAGGAAAAAAGAGAAAAATATTCCCATGAAGAAAGGCTTGGGGAAATAAATGATAGCTTGAGAAGGAAGAATATATGGGATTCCAGAAGAGATTGAGAAAGAGAGGACCACAGAGTATATTTGACGAATCATAGCAGAGAGCTTCCCTAACCTGGAGAAGGAAACAGGCATTCAGATCCAAGACATAGAGAGGTCCCTACAAAAAATCAATAAAAACTGTTCTACACCTCATCATTTAATAGTGAAACTTGCAAATTCCAAGATACAGAGAAAATCCTTAGAACAGCGAGAGACAAGAGATTCTTAATGTATATGGGGAGAAATTTCAGATTAAGAGCAGATCTCTCCACAGAGACCTGGCAGGCCAGAAAGGGCTGGCATTATATATTCAGGGTACTAAATGAGAAAAACATGCAGCCAAGGCTGTCATTCAGAATAGGAGATATAAAGAGCTTCCAAGATAGGCAGAAATTTAAGGAATATATGACCATCGAACCAGCTCTGCAGGAAATATTAAGGGGCACCTGTGAAAGAAAGAGACAATCCACAAAAACAGTAACTGAGTAAGTTTACAGTGACACTAAATTCATATCTTTCATTAGGTACTCTGAACATGAATGGGCTAAATGATCCCATCAAAAGATGCAGGGTTTCAGACTGGATAAAAAAGCAAGACCATCTGTTTACTGTCTACTCATCTTAGACCTAAGGACACCTCCAACCTGAAAATGAAGGGGTGGAGAACCATTTACTATTCAAATGGTCCTCAAAAAAAAGCTGAGGTGGCAATCATCCTAACAGATAAATTAAAGTTTATTTCAAAGACTGTAGTAAGAGATGAAGAGGGACACTATGTCATACTTAAAGGGTCTATACAACAAAAAGACTTCACAATCATGAATATTTATGCCCCTAATGTGGGAGCCACCAGGCATATCATTCAATTAATAACCAAAGTAAAGACATACTTAGCTAATAATACACTAATAGTAGGAGACTTCAATATGACACTTTCTGCAAATGACAGATCTTCTAAGCAGAATATCACCAAAGAAACAATGGCCTTAAATGATATACTGGACAAATTAGATTTCACAGATATATACAGAACTTTGCATTTGAATGCAACTGAATACACATTCTTCTCAAATGCACATGGAACTTTCTCCAGAATATACCACATACTGGGTCACAAATCAGGTCTTAGCAGATACCAAAAGATTGGGATTGTCCCCTGCATATTTTCAGACCACAATGCTTATAGACTAGAACTCAATCACCAGAAAAATTTTGGAAGAAACTCAAACACATGGAGGTTAAAGAGAATCCTACTAAAAGATGAATGGGTTAAACAGGAAATTAGAGACGAATTTAAAAGATTCATGGAAACTAAAGAAAATGAAGATACAACCTTTCAAAATATTTGGGATACAGCAAAAGTAGTCCCAAGAGGGAAATACATTATAATACAAGCCTCCCTCAAAAAAAGTGGGAAAAAAAATACACAAGCTAACCTCGCACCTAAAGGAATTGGAGAAAGAACAGCAAGTAAAGCCTACGCCAAGTAGAAGAAAAGAGTCAATATAGATTCGGGCAGAACTCAATGAAATAGAGACCAGGAGAACTGTAGAACATATCAACAAAACCAGGAGTTGGTTCTTTGAAAGAATTAAGATACATAAACCATTAGCCAGCCTTATTAAAAACAAAAGAGAAAAGACTCAAATTAATAAAATAGTGAATGAAAAAGGAGAGATCACAACAAATACCAAGGAAATACAAACGATTTTTAAAACATATTATGAGCAACAATAAGCCAACAAATTAGGCAATCTAGAAAAATGGATGCATTTCTGGAAAACCACAAATTACCAAAACTGGAACAGGAAGAAACAGAAAACCTGAACAGGCCAATAACCAGAGAAGAAATTGAAGTAGTTATCAGACACCTCCCAAGACATAAAAGTCCGGGGCCACATGAGTTCTCAGGGGAATTCTACCAAACATTTGAAGAAGAAATAATATGTATTCTACTAAAGCTGTTCTGAAGGATAGAAAGGGATGCAATACTTGCAAACGCGTTTTAGGAGGCCAGCATCACCTTAATCCCCAACCCAGACAAGTACCTCACCGAAATGGAGGATTATAGACCACTATCCCTGATGAACACAGATGCAAAAAATTCTCAACAAGATACTCTCCAGTAGGATCCTAAATACATTAGGAAGATTATTCACCATGACCAAGGGGGATTTATCCCTGGAATGCAAGGCTCTTTCAACAATCGTGAAACAATCAACGTGATAGATCACATCACCAAGAGAAAAGACAAGAAGCATACGATCCTCTCAATAGATGCAGAGTAAAGCATGTGACAAAATATAGCATCCATTCCTGATCAAAACTCTACAGAGTGTAGGGATAGAAGGAACATTCCTCAGCATCTTAGATGCCATCTATGAAAAGCCCACAGCAAATATCATTCTCAATGGAGAAAACCTGAGAGCCTTTCCCCTAAGATCAGGAACATGACAGGGATGTTCACTCCCACCATGGTTATTCGCCATCATCCTAGACATCCTAGCCTCAGGAATAAGACAACAAAAAGAAATAAGACATTAGACATTCAAATTGGCAAAGAAGAAGTCAAACTCTCCCTCTTCGCCGATGACATGGTACTGTATATAGAAAACCCAAAAGACTCCACCCTAAGATTGCTAGAACACAAACAGCAATTCAGCAATGTGGCAGGATACAAAATAATTCCCATAAATCAGTGTCATTTCTATACATTAACAATGAGACTGAAGAAAGAGAAATTAGGGAATCAATCCTATTTACAATCGCACCAAAAAGCGTAAGATACCTAGGAATAAATCCAACCAAAGAGGTAAAGGATCTATACCCTAAAAACTACAGAACACTACTGAAACCAATTGAGGAAGACACAAAGAGTTGGAAAAATATTCCCTGCTCATGGATTGCAAGAATTAATATTGTGAAAATGTCTATGCTACCCAGGGCAATTTACACATTCAATGCAATCTCTTTTAAAATACCATGGGCTTTCTACACAGAGTTGGAACAAATAATCCTAAGATTTTTGTGGAATCAGAAAAGACCCCAAATAGCCAGGGGAATATTGAAAAAGAAAACCAATGCTGGGGACATCACAATGCCAGATTTCAAGCTGTATCACAAAGCTGTGATCATCAAGACTGTTTGGTACTGTCACAAAAACAGACACATAGATCAATGAAACAGAATAGGGAACACAGAAATGGACCCTCAACTCTATGGTCAACAAATATCGACAAAGCAGGAAAGAATATCCACTGGAAAAAAGACCAGTCTCTTCAATAAATTGTGATGGGAAAGTTGTACAGCCACGTGCTGAAGAATGAAACTAGACCATTTCTTACACCATACACAAAGATAAACTCAAAATGGTTGATAGATCTAATGTGAGAGAATAATCCATCAAAATTCTAGGGGAGAACACAGGCAACACCCTTTTTGAACTCGTCCACGGTAACTTCTCACAAGATACATCCATGAAGTCAAGGGAAACAAAAGCAAAAATAAACTATTGGGACTTAATCAAGATAAAAATCTTCTGCACAGCAAAAGAAACAGTCAACAAAACTAAAAGACAACCTACAGAATGGGAGAAGATATGTGCAAATGACATATCAGATAAAGGGCTAGTATCAAATATCTACAAAGAACTTATTAAACTCAACACCTGGGGTGACTGGGTGATGGGCACTGAGGGGAGCTCTTGATGGGATGAGTACTGGGTGTTATACTGTATGTTGGCAAATCGAACTCCAATAAAAAAATACACACAAAAAATAAACTCAACCCCAAAGAAACAAACAACCCAATCATGAAATGGGCAAAAGACATGAACAGAAATCTCACAGAGGAAGACATAGACATGGCCAACAAGCACATGAGAAATGCTCCACATCACTTGCCATCAGGGAAATACAGATCAAAACCACAATGAGATACCCCCTCACACCAGTGAGAATGGGGAAAATTAATGAGACAGGAAACAACAAATGCTGGAGAGGATGTGGAAAAAGGGGAAACCTCTTGCACTGTTGATGGGAATGCAAGCTGATACAGCCACTCCTGAAATCAGTGTGGAGGTTCCTCAAAAAGTTAAAAATAGAGCTACCCTAAGACACAGCATTTGCACTGCTGGGGATTTATCCCAAAATACAGATGTAGTGAAAGGTCGGGACAGCTGCACCCCAATGTTCACAGCAGCAATATTCACAATAGCCAAACTGTGAAAGGAGCCATGGTTTCCTTTGACAGATGAATGGATAAAGAAGATGTGGTTTATATATATAGTGGAATATTAGCCATCAGAAAAGATGAATACCCACCATTTTCTTTGATGGGGATGGAACTGGAGGGTATTATGCTGAATGAAGTAAGTCAATCAGAGAAGGACAATCATCATATGGTTTCACTCATACGGGGACTATAAGAAATAGTGAAAGGGATTGTAAAGGAAAGGAGAGGAACTGAGTGGGGAAAAATTAGACAGAGAGACTAACCATGAGAGACTCCAAACTGTGGGAAGCGAGCAAAGAGTTGCAGAGCAGAAGGTGAGCAGGGGAAGGGACAAGTGGGTGATGGGCACCAAAGAGGGCACTTGATGGGATGAGCACTGGGTGTTATACTATATGTTGGCAAATTTAATTTAAATTAAAAAAGTAGAAGACACGGCTCTGTGCATACTGCTAACTACTGCAGAATTTGGTTAGGAAGAACGACTGGAAAACTATTTTAATTATCCATCCTTTTTTGTGTTTTTATGCATGAAGCCTTAATATACTGTCATTATTACATGTAATTATTTTTCCATATCTCTCTTTAGCTTTTTAAATATTAGTATTATTGGTAATATCTCTCTCTCTCTCTCTATCATGTTTCATGTTCTAAAGTTTACAAAGGAAGGAGTACACCAGATTTTCCCTCAGAAATAGATGATGGGGCACCTGGGAGGCTCAGCGGTTAAACATCTACCTTTTGCTCGGATCGTGATCCCAGGGTCCTGGGATGGACAAGTCCTGTATCAGGCTCCCCAGAGGGAGCCTGCTTTTTCCTCTGCCTATATTTCTGCCTCTCTCTCTCTATGTCTTTCATGAGTAGATAAAATATTTTTTAAAAAAGAAACAGATGATGACTTAAATGCTATAATGATTTGAAGCTAGAGGTAGAAAGATGCAATAGGACGGTCAAGTGCCATTAGGTGGCTCTGTTACTCGTTAAGTTTTTTAGGCTTTGGTTTAAAGTAATATTCACCAAAGTCTCATATATATATACCAGTTTTGGTGCTCCCATAAGCACATCAGCCATGATAGTTTAACTGAACTATTGATGGAGAACAGTTCTGAAAAGCAGCTCTGGATTGAATGGGAAGAAATATATTTAATCTGTATCTATTTCCATTGCATGCAATGAATGAATATTCTTAGGTATTTTCCTAGTTTTTAAAATTACTTTTAATAAAATATTTGAAATAAAATATGATTGAAGTAATCCTAATTACTCATACCTTTCCTTATTATTACTCTTTTTGGTCAAATTACAAGATAGAGAAGAAAGTCTGGAAAACCCCCCTAAAGGTCAAAATGCCTTCAGGTCCCCCAAAAAAACAGAAGCAAAGTTTGTTTCACAAAGATAAACTGCAAGTCCTTGAGACAGTTTTTCTCTGAGTTTCAGATGGTCATCCTACTGGTATGAATGACTCACGGGGTCAACCTGACAATTAAAGTGTATGAACTGAATAAGCCCTGAGGACACTTGCATGTGCACTTCCCTGTTGGATCTGATGTGTAAGTGTCCTTCCATTCTGTTATGTTATGACTGGTTTACACATTTATTTTCAGTGTAAAAGTTAAAGTCATTTTTCTTATTTTTTATTCATGTCTCTCATGAATAAATAAAATCTTTAAAAGAGAGAGAGAGAGAGAAATTTGTTTCATATCAGTTTCACTTGTTATTTGAAATGTTCTCAAGTGTGCCATAGTATAGCTGCTGTGGCACATGGACATGGGGTTCCTGCTCAGCCTTTCCTATTTCCTCCATCTACTCCAAGCTGGCATCTGGCCTTGAGGAGTACATAGCACTTTGCAACCCTGAGTCCTGTGGGGCTAATGTCTGAGCAGTTTCAGGAATTGAGCTGGCTGATGTGGCAGTGGAAGAGGGTAGCAGTGAGTAGAGGAGAGCTGGAGAGAAGGAAGGAAAATAATCTGTGTTCCTGATACAGGAGAGACTCATGTTCAGGCATCAAGAGAGACTGGGGAGGGAGTGGACCTAAAGAGAATGGTTTCTTGGTGCCTATATGCTAGCTTTTCCTTTTGCTGAAGATCCTGGAAGATACTAGCCCAGGCTCCCTTCACCCCAACCAGGCCATTATGGCTGCATTATTTTCTGCCAAGTTTTTATTCCCCTTTTGTATTTGCCCAAGATCTGGGGTCCAAAGCAGATCCCATGAATGCCCCCAGCAGATGAGATATTATTCTTCAGCTTACCTCCTGCCCCCACCTCTCATCAGAATGTGAGAGAAGGAGAAAAGCAGCCCATGCCATCCAGAAAGTGACCTGGTTCCCTCAGTTCCTGGTGCACATAAATACCTTCACAGAACATCAGTATCATAAGACCATCAGATGGCCTGGGTCAAGGGAAGTACAAGTCTACTCTGTAATCCGATGTGAACAGAGACAAAGAAGACATCATCCAAGTCATAAAATTTTGACTATCCCCCTTCTCCAAGCCAATATGACAACTGGTGCTTCTTTATTGACTACAACTATAGTTTTGCTCTGGGATTACCTATCTAGAGATGAAATTACCAATCATAAAAGCATCCCTGATTACTGATACACACCACCCTGATTAAAATTCTGCTTATTTTAACCCACATCCAAAATCAACTAACATTAAGTGCAAAGTCTATATATAATAAGACTCTTCTAACAATTGTTTTGAAAATGGCCCATGATTCCCATGGTGCATTTCTCTCTTGCTGAATGGAGTAATCCAGATTGTATTTAATTATATATATGTTCCAAGTGGTCTTTCACTTGGAGGTTATTGACCTGTCTCTATAAAATATGAATGTATACATGAACATTAAGACAGATATTGTTTTATTCTACAGACCCGAATCTGTGTTCACCAAATTTTAAAGACATTTTCAATAAAGAATATACCTAAGCTTGTGCTGAAAGACCCAGTGGGGAATGACACAGGATGTGAGGGCCAGTTATTGCAGAGTCATGGCATATTGGTATTGTGTATGTGTGTGATGGAGGTAAAGGTGCATAGGAGGAGAATACAGTTTGTCCTGATGAGGGAGAGCCCTCAGTTATTGAAACCAACAGAAGGTGTTTGTGGTTTTGCACATCTCTCCACCAAAAAGCAAGTAAGCAAGACTGAAGAAAAGACCATCACAAGGATGGGTGTTGGGGGTTGTGGTGAGTGGAATGTGGTAAAACCATAACCGCTGGGGAATCCAAGTGAAAGGATCAGAAAGAATTCATTATACTGCTATTGCAATTTTTCTATAAGTTCTATAATTATTTCAAAACAAAATATTTTTTAAATGACGATGTCACTACTGTGCCAGTAACAAAGGGACATTAATCTGCTTTTTAAGGAGATTAAACTCAATTCAAACTCACTTCATTCACAGTTGTGAAACTTCTACTCACCATCCTAAGAGTCTGAATTTTATTAAGGAAGCAATGTGGGAATATTATAGTGATGGCTGCTAAGGCTTTGGTGTTGTGAATTATTTCTGGATTCCATGGAGACAATGGGGTTTTGAATTCCATTTCTGCTCAGCACTCTGGAGCCAGGCTTGGAAGCCCAGGGCCAGGGGGTGGGAGAGGTAGAAGGGGCATTTACTTGCACTATCTTCTTACTTCTATCCTCCAAGGGAGCTACCTGCCCTCCAGAGTCATAGCTAAGCTCACTCTCAAACACCTCAGGAGGCCCATCAATTCATTTGATGAATTTTCTGTCCTGGCTGCAGCTTTTTCTATCCTGGCTGCAGCTTTTTCAGTTGGTTTCATGCTTGTGTATTCCAGGGGTCATGCAAAGAGATGTGTGGACAGAGTTTGGGGATCCCTTCAGTGGCTATTTCCTTTCCAGGATTCTATTGGGGTTTTAGTGCATGTGAGGCATGACATATTGCCTTGACTGTGATTTACCAGATGGTGATCAAGGTCCTTGGGGGCCATCAGATGCTGGGATTTCCTCTAGTGTGTCAGGGAAACAGATCCTTTATGGGGAACTTGGCTGGAGTATCCTTTAGGACTGGGCCTCAACAAGAGTTTGGACGGGAATCATGAGATGAACTTGTGCTCTCTCCTGGCCCATCTCAGAGGATGCCAGGGCAACTACCAATGGCCCTTCCTTGTAGCAGTGAGGAGGAGTGGCCCTATGTGGGCGCCCTGGAGCAAAGCACAGCCTGAAGAGCCACCGCAAAGTTTCAGACCATGACCCTTGGATGCTACAAGAAAGAACCTGGCCATCCTCACTTAGGCTAAGGCTTTGGGCATCCAAATGAGAGGTAAGCAGGGCTGAGATTTATGGAGGTGATATTACAGGCCCTGGGGAGTTTGATTTGGGGAAAGGAAGTTGGAGGGAGCTGCTCTGAATTGTGAGGGATGGTGTGAGAATAGTCAGGGCTCATGGGCATGGCATCTCAGGAAGGTGACCAAGACTAAAGGTGCCATCCTAAGTGAAGAGAGACTATGGGTGAACATTCCTATGGGAACAAAGACCTGGGGCCAATTTTGGGGAAGGGAAGAAGATTAAGAAGACTCCGATGAGCTGAACTGGAGACAAAGACATCTTTGACTCAGTGGAAGGGAGTTGGAGTCCTAAAGCAAGGCTTGAGGAGGGTGGGGCAGAGGACCACTGGAAGGTGAGTTGAGGGGAAGGCAGAAACTGCATGGATGGTGACAAAGGCCTGGGAGGACCAAGCAATGAATGGGAGCAAGAGACCTTGTCCCACAGAAGGGGTGAGGCAGAGGGGCTGGGAGGAATCTCAGGGAGAAGGGACTTAAGAAAGAGGTAGGGAGGAGACCAAGCCAGGCATCCAGGGGAGACCAGAGTGCAATGTTGAGGGAGGATGAGAGGAGGTAGAGGGACAGGGTGTGTGGACCACAGAAAACCATGCTGTCTGTACAGAGCAAAGTCAGGCCAGAGGAGCTAAGCCATGAGCATGGAGGTGAAGAGACCAAGAGACAAAAGGAGGGCTGAGGTAGTGCCAGAGAAGAGACACCCTCTGAATATCTAAGGCAAAGTGGGACCCCAAGAGGTGAGAAAGGGGTGACAGAATCAAAAAGGGGGAAGGCAGATTCACCAACTCAATTACATTGTGGTCATGGCTGGTGCAGGGCAAGGAGCTGCGGTTATGGGGTGAAGTGTCAGAGAGGAGTGAAGCTCCCATGGCTGAGGTGAGGAAGTGGGCACCAATTTGTGTTTGAAAAGGTTGGTAATATCCTGAAGAGTCCTTGAAATTACAATAAAAATTAAATCAACAATACACATATCACTTTTCTGTGTTGGGATTGTTCCCTCCACATGGCTTTCATCCTTCCCCAACTGCAAAATGAAATGAACCAGAAATGGCTGCCCTGGAGCCACTCCCTTCCTAATTTATCATTTCTTCCTGGCATTAATCTACCTGACACACATAGGTAAATCCCACTGGAATGTGAGCGCAAGCTCCTCCCAGGAGGGACCATCTGCTTTATTTCCTGGGGAGGTCCCTGCAACAGGCACCCCACTCCTGAAAACTCCTAAGGGAGGAGGGAGGCAGTTCTTAGTTTAGCCACCAGAGGACACTCAGAGTTGGTTTTGGTGCAGTGACTACAGCTAAAATTAATACAGACAGCCTCAGGGGAAATTAGTTATTGTTTTAGCAGATCAGGCTATTTAGAAATGCTGTGACCTGAAAATACTTTACAGATTGGCTATGAAAACATTTCAATACAAAAATGAGATGATGACCAGTGATGTACCCAACTGTCATATCCTCCGGTATTTTTATTTCCAAACATTGATGAAATACTGACTACCTATAAAAAATTATATTTACAAAAAAAATTATATTTACAGTATAAATTAATTTATTCTCATTAACAACTTTAACATAGTGGTACTAGTCCTATCTCTACTTTGGAAGTGAGGACACTCATAGAAAGACACAGAAGGGTTCAGTAACAAGTCCAAGTCCACAGATTTCTCATTGGGATCAAAACCCCTTGGGGCTGTCCCCAGGGTCTGGACCCCTAACCACTAGCTTGTTCTCTTGTTCCCTTGTTAACTAGTGTTGACACCCCATGAACCTGCCTAATCATAGCCCTTTCTCTTCCATGATGTGCCCAGACCCTGAATTGGATGTTCATCCCCTGCATTCACAATTTGACTTTTGCTCACCCTGGCTGTATGGTAGAACCAAAAATTAATAAAGGCTCAGCCTCATCGAGGGATGTGCTCATTTAATTGGTCTAGAGGTGATTCCATAGCTTTGGGATTTCTGCCTATTTGGGGAGAGCACACAGTAGCCTAGTTGATCCCCTGGGAGTATTTCCCTTTGAAGTTTAGGTTCAGTGTGCGTCCCAGGGGGAGTAGTGATAGTCTGGCAAAGGTCAATATGTTGCCCAGTGCTGGGGGACAAAACAGGGAGACCCCTTATGTGAGAACTATCATATTGCTATAGGAGCATTGCACTAAATTATTGATAAGAGGGGCTTATAAGGTGGCTTACAGGTTAGAGGACTTTACCTGGGTGGGGATTTATCTTGTGGGCTGCTGTGCTATGAATTTAACCTGTGGCCTTGCCTGAGGAGACTGGTGGGTAGATAACTCAGGACTGGCCTGATGTGGTTACAATCACGGGATGAACTTCTGCCCTCTCCAGGGCCCTCTCAGAATCTTCAGGAATAGCATTCAAGGAGTTTTATATGAGCTTGAAGGGCAGGACTGCCTGTTGCTCTGGCTCCAGGTGGCTGTCCAGGAGCCGAGACAAGCACCAGAGCCCTCCCCCACACCTCCCACCAAAGCTTCAGACTGGCACTGTGCCCCATGACCAGCTAGGGCCATGACAGACAGGGCCAATTGGTGCTAGTGAAGGGATGAATGTTTAGAGTTGAGCTGAGTTCTGTTGGAGGAAGGCAAGACTCATGGAAGAGAGTGGATCTCTGCCCACATGCCCAGTGGTGGCAAATCTGGGGAGAGATGCAATGACAGGTCTGGTGACTATGGGACAGGTCACTTGAAGCCAGTGAGGAGATCTGTGGAGGAAAAGATCAGGAGGGAGGAGAGAGCCAAGCTGAGATGACTTGAGTTGGGGAGGTGGAATGAGAGCTGGTAGACTGACTCAGGAAAGAGGGGCCAGAGATGGTGAAAGAGAAGGGAGTTATGGATGCAGAGGAAGTGAGATAGTGAAGGAGAGAAGAAGGAAAGTGTACTAAGGAGAGAGAGGACAGACAGGGAATGAGGAGAAAAGTGGCCCAAGGGAAGGAGAGGACCCACGAGGCAAACTGAGGAGAGAAGAGAGCTGAGGAGATATTGGAAAGGAAAATTGAATGAGGGGCAAGAAGGAGTCTGTGTGAGGAAGAAGACCTAAAAAGAGGGAAGAGGAAGTGAACTATGGGAGAAGGAGTGGAGAGAGGTAAGAAGAGTGAGCCGGGAGCGGGGGTTGGAATGAGGTGGGTGGGGAGAGGATGTGTTTAGAGGGGCAGCCACCTCAGCAGAGGGAAGAGGATAAGAGGATAATTGGTGACAGGGCAGAGAGGTAAACTGATGCAAAAGGGGAATCACACAGAAGGGAAGCAAACATTTTGGAGGAGAGTGAACTGAAGACAAAGAAAGATGAGTGTGAGGTATGAGAAGAAGAAGCAGTGAGGAAGGGTTGGGGTGGTAAACTCAGGGCAGGTTAAAAGAGCAGAGAGTGGAGCTGAGGGTAAGGCAATGGACATGAGCCATGGGGCATGGTAAACAGAAGGGACTCTGAGTGGGGAAGAACTGAGGGACAGAAGGAGAAGGGGAGTGAATTCAGGGGAGGCAGGTAGAAGAATTGATGCCAGGAAGAGTAAGATCAGAGGAAAAACCAACTGTGGAGGAAGTGGAAGTCTTAGGATGAGAAGGAAGAATTATTTTGGAAGTGACTCAATGGGGAGGGCATGAGACAAAGAGAGGTCTTTTCAGGATGGAAAGGGAGGGACAGGAGGAAATACTGCCAAGACACTGTGCAACTCTTTGAAGGAGTGTCAGAAATCACACCTCAGAACTGAGCCAGGCAGAATCTGCCCTTGCTCTGGCTCTCATCATTCCTACTCCTATTCCTTAAATTTAGAAATAAAAGCCCTCTGTCTTCCTCATCAGCATGACCACCCCACAAACCCACATGGTGACCTGATGGGGAGACATGAATTGAGAGTCATTTCTTTCCTAGTACTTCACCTTTCTCTAGCCTCACATTAAACCTGATTGAGATAATTTTGATGACAGTGTCCCATGTTATGTGTTACATAGATTATCCATGTGTAAACCATTTTCTCCCAAACTTTTTTGTGGATTACAATTGCCCATATCTGAAACCTTCAGATAAGAAGGTCACTAATTTTGACACCATGGGGGAAAAATTGTTTGCAGGATCTCTCTTTTACATCACTTTTACCTCCCTAAGCAGGAGAGTGCTATGCTTTTATTTATGACTAAAAACAGTTACAGAGAAACACTAAATGTGTTTTTGCACAAACTTTTAGAACTATGCATAGAAAAACTAAGATGAAATCAATATTTGTAACTCTATGGAAAAAACTTTTATTGTCTTATCTATGACAAAACATTTAAAATTTCAGTGTTTTCTATGCATTAATAGTATTGGTCTATCATAGACAGATATTCACGTCAAAAATGTGGCAAACAGAACTTCTTGTATCTGCCACATTCAAGGCAAGACTTGCCTGGATGCCCAGCAGCCACCTAAAGCTGCCATGTGAAGGTTGCTGACAGCAGCAAAATGGAACATAAAAGACCCAGGGAACAGCTCTGAATCAAGAGTGGACAGACTTAGCAGAATACAGAACAACAGACCAAAACCACAGGATACATTATACACAAATAACTGAAATTAATGTCAGGTAGAAAACACTGAATTTTGGGGACCACTAAAATATACTCAGCTTATTTGCCATATATTTTCATGGCAATAGATGATAGATAGATGATAGATAGATAGATGATAGATAGATAGATAGATAGATAGATAGATAGATAGATAGATACCTAAGTTACTTATAAACCCAACCATTCACACATCTGGACACAGAGGAGTTTCTTTTGTCCACTGAAGCTCACTCTTAAATCCATCAAATGTGGATGTTACTGTAATTGTTTCATTCAGCTGCCAAGGTAGATTGACTTTAGGGACGCCTGGGTGGATCAGCTGTTGAGTGTCTGCCTTTGGCTCAGGGCATGATCCTAGGGTCCTGGGATCCAGTCTCAGGCTGGATCCCTGTGAGGGATCCCTGTGAGGAGCCTGCTTCTTCCTCTTCCTATGTCTCTGTCTCTCTCTTTGTGTCTCTTATGAATAAATAAATCTTAAAAAAAAAAAAAAGACAATAGATTCCTAGTTCTCCAGTGTTCACATTGATTATGTTATAAGATTTTTTGGAATTTCTTGTGTCTCCAGAAAAATCTGTGTCTGGAGTATTTCCTACTAATGGTCCAGTCTTTCTCGGAGACTACAGAACTTCCTCACTACAATCATTGGCTCCATGGATGAGTTCTATGTGAGAACATTCGCTTCCACACTCCAGATTCTTAAATCTGCTTTAGTATTAATGCTTACTCCCAGCACTGTATCCTATGTCTTTGATATGTCTACTCTTGCTGAAAAAGCAGTATCATTAGTTACAAGCTTATTAAGATTTATGATGATTTGTTCTAAGTTGAGAGAATCATCAGAAGTGGCTTTTGAGTCAAAGCTCAGGTAGAACTTTTTCAAGCCATATTCAGGTAAATCAAGATATTTTTATTGTGAACTTTTAAGTTTTTCATATTTTGAACTGTTTAAAATATTACCTGTTTGCAGAAGGCTATTAAATATTAATTTTCTTATTTATACAGATGCAGAAAAATATGTCCCAAATGAAAAAAAGAATAGGACAAATTCACAACAAAAGAGATAAACGGAAAGGAGATAAGCAATATGCTTGATAAAGACTTCAAAGTAATGGTCACAAAGATCCTTAGTAGACTTGAGAAAAGGGTGAAGAATCTCAGTGAGACCTTCAATAAAGAGATAAAATATTTTAAAAGAACCAATCAGAGATGAAGAACCAATAACCAAAATTAAAAATACACTAGAGAGAATCGATGGCAGATTAGAGGAGGCAGAAAAATGGATGGTAGCCTGGAAGAGAGTAATAGAGAGCAAGCAAGCTGAAGAGCAAAAAGAAAAAATAATAAAAATGAGAATAGGTTAAGGGAACTGAGCAACATCATCAAGAATAATGTCATTTGAATTATAAGGATCCCAGAAGGAGAATACAGAGAAAAAGGAGGCAAAATGTATTTGAAAATAATAGCTGAAAACTCGTCTAACTAGGCAAGGAAACAGAAATCCAGATTCAAGAGGCATAGACAGTCTCTAACAAAAGCAACTCAAAGAGATCCACACCAAGACACTTAATAATTAAAATGCCAAAAAAAAAAGTAATAATAAAGATAGGATTTTAAAAGCAGCAAGAAAAACAGATGATTATATATATACAAGGGAAATACCATAAGGCTATCATCTGATTTTTCAGCAGAAACTAGACAGACCAGAAGGAAGTAATGTGATATATTCAAAGTACTGAAAGAAAAAGAGCCCTCAATCAAGAATACTTTATAAGCAAGGCTGTCATTCAGAATGGAATGAGAGATAAAGAATTTTCCAGACAAAGAAAAGTTAAAGGAGTTCATCATCACCAAACCAGTCTTACAAGAAATATTAAAGGGAAGTATATAAGAGAAATAAAAGGCCATAATCAAGAGTAAGAAAATTAGGAAAGGAAAAACTTTCATAGATACATACAAACAAAATTAAAATAGTAGATTAATCACTTATAAAAACAGTACAGAGGTTAAAGCACAAACACAGTAAAATTATATCCATAAAAATAAGTCAAAGGGCTCATATATAAAAGGATGCTAAGTATGACACATATACATAAAATGTACAGGGTGGAGAGTAAAACTTTTGTGCTTCTTAGAATGTGTTCAAACTTAAGTGACCATCAACTTAATATAGACTGCTATATGCATGAGGTTTTATATAAACCTAATGGTAACCCAAATAAAAAATCTGTAATAAGTATACAAAACAGTAAAGTGTAAAAAAATCCAAATATATCACTAAGAAAGCCAATAAACCATGAGAGAAGAGAGCAGAAGAAAAAAGGAACAGAGAAGAATTACAAAAGCAACCATAAAACAAGTAATGAAGTGGCAATAAGTATATACCTATTAATAACTACTTTGAATGTAAATGGACTAAATGCTCCAATCAAAAGACATAGTGTGATTAAATGGATAAAAAAGCAAAACCCAACTATATGCAGCCTATAAGAGATTCATTTGAGACCTAAAGATACATGCAGATTGAAAATAAAGGAATGGAAAAATATTTACCATATAAATGAAAGGAAAAGGAAACTGAGATGGCAATACTTATATCCAAAAAATTGACTTCAGAGAAAATACTGTAACAAGAGAAAATGGAACACTGCATATTGATAGAGGGAACAATCTAATATGAGGATATAACAATTGTAAATATGCACCCAATGTTGAGAGCACCTAAATACATAAAGCAACTATTAATAGACATAAGGGAAGAAATTTCTAGTAATACAGTAAAAGTAAGAGACTTTAACATCCCACTAACATAGCAGATAGATAATCCAGAAAGAAAATAAACAAGGAAAGAAGGGATATAAATGATACATTGGATCAGATAGACTTAATAGATATATTCAGATCATTCCATCCAAAAAATATCAAAATATACATTTTTTTTTTCAAGTGCACATTCTCCAGAATGGATCACATGCTAGGCTGGAAAATAAGTACCAATAAATTTAAAAAGACTGAAATCATATCATACATCTTTTCTGACCATAATCATATGAGAATAGAAATCAATCACAAGAAAAAAATCTGAAAAGAACACAAACACATGAAGGCTAAATACTATGTAACTAAACAATGAGTGGGTCACTTCATTTCTCTTTTTCAAAGAGAAAATTAAAAATACTTGGAGGGTGTGCCTGGGTGGCTCAGTTGGTTAAGCATCCAGCTCTTGATTTCAGCTCAGGTCTTAATCTCAGGGTCATGAGTACTAGCCCCACATTGGGCTCCACACTGGGCATAGAGCCTAATTTAAAAATTTATATGGATACAAATGAAAATGAAAACACAATGGTCCAAAGTCTTTACAATGCAGCAAAAGCTATTCTAAGAGGAAGGATTATAGCAATATAAGCCTACCTTGAAAACTAAGACATGTTAAAAAGAGGAGAGAGAGAGAGAGTGAAAAAATCAGAAATGAAGGAGGAGAAATAACAAGCAGCATCACAAACTACAGAAGATTATAAGAGAATATTATGAAAAATTGTATCTCAACTAGTTGCACAATCTAGAAGAAATATTTAGGTTCCTAAAAACATATAAACTTCCAAAATGAGTCAGTAATAAATAGAAAATTTGAGCAGACAAATTACTAGCAATGAAATTGAGTCAGTAATCAAAAAACACCCAACAAATGAAAGTCTAAAATCAGATGGCTTCACAGGTGAATTCTACCAAATATTCAAAGAGGAGTTAATACTTACTCATCTAAAACTATTCCAAAAGGTAAAAGAAGAAGGAAAGCCAACATTACCCTGACACCAAAACCAGATAAAGACACTAAAAAGGGGGGAGAGGTATGAAAGGCCAATATCCCTGGTGAACACAGATGCAAAAGTTATCAATAAAATATTAGCAAACCAAATCCAACAATACATTAAAAAATTATTTACCACAATTAAGAAGGAATTATTCCAGCAATGCAAGAGTGGTTCAATATTCACAAATCAATCAACATGATACATCACATTAACAGAAGAAAGGATAAAAACCATATAATCATTCCAATAGGCAGAAAAGGCATTTGACAAAAACTCTCAGCAAAGTAGGTTTAGAGGGAACATACCTCAACATAATAACAGCCATAAATTTAAAACCCACAGTGGTTTTCATACTCAAAGGTGAAAAATTAAGAGTTTTTCTTCTGAGATCTGGAAGAAGACAAGGATATCTACTCTCACCACTTGTATTCAATATTGTATTAGAAGTCCTAGCAACAGCAATCAGATCAGGAAAAAAATAAAAAACATCTAAATGCTAAATATATTTGTATATAGTATGATACTATATATAGAGTACCCTAAGGACCCTACCAAAAAGAAAAAAAAAAACTACTAGAACAGATAAATTCAATAAAGTTGCAGAATGCAAAATTAATACATAGATTGGTTGCATCTCTATACACTAATAATGAAGTATCAGGAAGAGAAACTAAGAAAACAATCCTAATCGCAATTGCACCAAAGATTAAAAAAAAACAAACAAACCTAGGAATAAAATTAAGACCTGAACTCTGAAAACTATAAAAACATTGAAATAAACTGAAGATGACACCAAAAAATGGAAAGACATTCCATGGATTGGAAGAATTAATGTTATTTAAATGTCCATACTATCCAAAGCAATCTACAGATTTAATGTATCAAATATCAACAGCATTTTCCACAGAACTGGAACAAAAAGCCAAAATTTTTTTGGAATCACAAAAAATCCTGAATAGCCAAAACAATCTTGGGAAAGCAAAGCAAAGCTGGAAGTATCACAATTCCAGATTTCAATTTAAGCTACAAAATTGTAGTAATCAAAACAGTATGGTACTGGCACAAAAATAGACATATAGATTAATTGAACAGAATAGGAATCCCCCAAATAATCCTATAACTATATGATCAATTAAACTTCAACAAAGGACACAAAAATAACCAATGGGGAAGAGTCACTTCAACAAATGATGTTGGGAAAACTGGACAGCAACGTGCAAAATAATGAAATTGGTCCACTTTTTTCACCATGAACAAAATAAACTCATATAGATAAAATACCTCAGTGTGAGACCTGAAACCATAAAAATTCTAGAAGACAGCAAAAATAATTTCTCTCATATCATCTGTAACATTTTCCTAGATATGTGTCCTGAGGCAAAGGGAAATCATATATGGTCCTTTTCGTGTATTACTGAATTTGGTTTGATAATATTTTGTTGAGGATTTTTGCTAAGTGAACATTGGGACCATTGTGGAATCCTTGTCTGGTTTTGGTATCAGAGTAATTCTGGTTTCAAAAAATGAGTTTGGAAGAATTCTCTCCTCTTTTATTTTTTGAAATAGTTTGAGAAATATTGATATTAACTCCTCTTTGAGCATTTTGTATAATTCACCTGTGAAGCCATCTGGTCTTGGACTTTTGTTTCTTTGGAGGTTTTGATTACTAATTCTACCTGCTTAGTAATCTGTTCAGATTTTCCATTTCATCATGATTCAGTCTTAGCAGGCTGTATGTTTCTAGGAATTTAGCAATTTCCCTTAGGTTGTCCAATTCGTTGTTGTATAATTATTTATAGTAGTTTTTTATGATCTTTTGTATTTCTCTGGTATCACTTTTAACATCTCCTCTTTTGTTTTGTATTTGAGTTCTATCTTTTCCTCTCTTTCACTTTTTTTTTTTTTTGGCAAGTCTAGGTAATGGTTTGTTGATTTTATTTTCAGAGTACCAGTTCTTGGTTTCATTGGTATTCTCTATTATCCTCTTAGTTCTGTTTCATTTTTTCTGCTCTAATCTTTGTTGTTTCTTTCCTTCTAATAACTTTGATGTTTTGATATGCATGTGTGGTGTTTTAAATACATTTTGATGACAGAAATGAATACTACATCCAGTCAAAAATTAATCAAAACAAAACCCAAATATATCATGACATTTCCTAAATGTGTCCTCACACCTTTCTTTAAGCTTCTAAAGTATTTTGTAGAATTGCTTATAAATTGTAAATTTTCAGCATGAGATATTTGAGTTTGCCTATATTTTTAAATCATTCATAGTCAGACAATACTTCATTTACAGGTAGCTTGTGTTGAAAACATAATACATTAGTACTGTTAGAATCAGAAAGACAGTTTCTAACTGAATTCTGACTATGACAAGAAAAGGGTACACAATCACAGCCTTAGAAGAGTATGTGAATAAAGGATATCTTGACCGTGCCCATAGAATATAGGAGCACCTTCTAAGTGTTCTGTATTGCAGTAAGAGTTGAAAAAAGCAACATGTGGGAGTTCTGTAACCTTGGGCTTAAGCCTTCTGGGATTAAGCCTGGGATTTCTAATGTTTCAATAAGGCTGAATTAGATAACTTGAATATTAATTCCTAGTTACAGTCCTCTTATGGGACCATTGTGGGAGTTTAATGGAGTTATGGGTATAAAAGGCTGTGTGGTAACTGGCACCTAGTTAGTGCTCAAGAGCTATCAGATATCACTATTATCACTATTTTCCTGAGCTATCCAAATCCATATACAGCTACTTGGATATGAGTAAATGCCTCAGACCAGGGCTATTCATGTATGTGCTGGGAGATTGTTAGCAAGGATTCAGGCATTATTTAGATTCAGTACTGGGGTAAAAACGGGAAGGAAGACTAGATACCAGTATTAGTTTTCTGTTTCTGTGTAACAAACTTAGTAACTCAAAACAACACAAACATTATTGGGGAACATCCAGGTTATTTCAAACCTCAGTCTATGTGGTATTTCTTTTTACTGAAGTTATTATGTATTCAGAGTATGTGTATAACTCTGAGCATATGTGAAAGGTGCATACCAGGTCATCAAGGAAAAACATTGGGTCAGACCATCAAAGGCAACCTGAGCTTTCTATTGCACACAGCCCTCTGTCCCCAGCATGTTGAATCCTATCTGGGACTTTAGTAAAGATGGCCCTGAGTGAATCAGAATGCATATGATGTTGTAGGGATCAGTGACCTTAGAATATGGCTATGGATGTCACCCAGGAAGAGAGAGTCCTGCTGGACAAATCCTAGAGAAAGCTGTATAGAGAGTGATACAGGAGAACTTCAATCACCTAGTCTCCATGGGTGAGTCTTGTCAACACAATTTATTTATTCAACAAGGGTCCAGAACAGCTTCTACATATGCTACTACTTCCCTCTCTTCTGTCATCTGTATTCTTTCATAGTACCTACAACTATCTGAGATACACTTTATTTACTTACATCTAGCTTGTCACTGACTATATATTGTCTTTATGACCAAAATTTCTTTTTTTTTTCAATTTTATTGATATATGATTGACACACAGCTCTGTATAAATTTCAGGTATACCCCATAATGACTTGACATACATATGTTGGGAAATGAATACCACAAAAAGTTTAGTGTTTTTTAAAATATGTATTTATTTATCCTAGAGAGAGAGCAGGGAGAGGGCCAGAGGGAAAAGGAGAGAGAAAATCATTAAGCGAACTCCCCACTGAGCAGGGAGCCCAATGCTGAGCTTGATCCCAGGACCCTGAGATCATGACCTGAGCTGAAATCAAGAGCTGGCAGCCTAATCTACTGAGCCACCCAGGCATTCTTTTTTTTTTTTTTTTTTTCCACAATAAGTTTAGTTAACATCCATTTCCTCATATAATTACATCAAAATTCTTTTCCTTGTGATGAGCTCTTAGTAACTTTCAAATAAAACATATGTCGGTGATAATAATAGTTATGTTGTATATTGTATTCTTGGTATTTATCTCATAGCTGGAGGTTTGTACCTCTTCTTTCAGTATCCCCTCTCAGCACGCCTACCTCTGGTAACTATAAATCTGATCTCTTTTTCTATGAGTTTGAGCAGGGGGATTTTTGTTTGTTTTATGTTTTAGATTCCACCTATAAGTGAGATCATCTAGTATTTGTCTTATTTTACCTAATATAATGTCCTCAAGGACCACCCATGCTGTTTCAAATGGCAGGATTTCCTTATTTTTATGGTTGAATACTATTCCATTGATATATAGACCAAATTTTCTTTATCCATTAATCTATTGATGGATATAAGTTGTTTCCGTATCTTGGCTATTATGAATAATGCTGTTATTAACATGGGAGTACAGATACCTCTTCAACATGCTAATTTCTTTTTTTCAACTTGCTAATTTAATTTTGTTCAACTCTATGACCAGAAGTGGAATTGCTGAATCATGTGGTAATTTTATTTTTAATTTTTTGAGGAAAGTTCATAGTGTTTTCCATACTACCTATACCAGTTTCATTCCCACCAACAGTGTACAAGGGTTCCTTTTTTTCTATACCTTCACCAGCGTTTGTTATCTTTTGTCATTTTGATGATAATCATTCTAACAGGAATGATATCTCATTGTAGTTTTGATTTGTATCTTCCTAATGATTAGATGTTGAGCATCTTTTTATGCTGGTAGTCCATTTATTCATTTTCTTTAGAGAAATATCTATTCAGGTTCTTTGCATTTTCTTTAGTCTTTTTTTGCATAAAATTGAGTTGTATGAGTTATTTATATATTATATATTAATTTCTTAATATTATATGCAAATATTTTTCCCACTCCATATGTTGCATTTTCATTTGTAGATTATTTTTTTTTACTATGAAGAGGTTCTTGAATGTAGCATCACTTATTTATTTTTGTTGTTGTTGCTTGTGCTTTAGGTGTTATTTTTTAAAAATACATTTACCAAGACCAATATCAAGTAGTTTATTCTCTATGTTTTATGATTTCAGATCTTGCATGTAAGTCTTTAATCTATTTTGAGTTAATTTTGTGAATGATGTTAAGATAGGGTTCCAGATTTGTTCCTTTACATGTGAATATATCCACTTTTCCCAGCAACGTTTATTCAAGAGGCAATTTTATTTTTCTCCATGGAGTATTTTGCCTCTCTTCTCAAAGACCGTATATCTAGTCTCTCTATTGTGTTCATTAGTCTATGTGTCTGTTTTTATGCCAGTACCATTAGATTTTGATTACTATAGCTTTATAGTACAGTTGAAATCACAAAGTATGGACACTCCAGCTTTGTTCTTCTTTCTGAAAATTGTTTTGGTTATTCAGAATCTTTCACTGTTACACTCAAATTTTAGGATTTTTTTCTACTGTAAAAAATGTCATTGGAATCTTGATAGGAATTTCATTGAGTCTATAGGTGGCTTGGGTAATGTGGGCATTTTAACTATTATTTCTTCCAATTCATAAACATGGAATATTGTTTAATTTATTTGTGAGTTTCTTTTTTTATATCTGTCATCAATGTCTTACAGTTTTCAGTGTACAGATCTTTCACCTCCTTAGTTAAGTTTACTTCTAAGTATTTTATTATTTTTATTCCAATTTATTTATTTATTTATTTTTTAAGATTTTATTTATTTATTCATGATAGTCACAGAGAGAGAGAGAGAGAGGCAGAGACACAGGCAGAGGGAGAAGCAGGCTCCATGCAGGGAGCCCGACGTGGGATTTGATCCCAAGTCTCCAGGATCGTGCCCTCAGCCAAAGGCAGGCACTAAACCGCTGTGCCACCCAGGGATCCCTTTATCCCAATTTAAATGGGATTGTTTTCTTTATATCTTTTTCAGATAGTTTGTTGTTGGTGTATAGAAATGCTACTGATATTTGTACATTTATTTTGTGTCCGACAACTATACTGAATTTATTTATTAGATATAACAAGGTTTTTTTTTATTTGATAGAGTCTTTAGGATTTCTTTACATAAAATAATGTCATCTGAAAATAGAGACAGCTTTGCTTCTTCCTTTCCAATTTTGATGCCTATTATTTCTTTGTCTTGCCTGATTGTTCTGCTTGGACTTCTAGCAGAAGTACTTCTAGTACTATATTGAATAGGAATGTTGAGAACGGGCACCCTTGTGTTGTTCCTGATCTTACATGACTAATTTTCAATTATCACCATTGAGTATGATGTTAGCTGTGGGTTTGCCATATATGGCCTTTACCATGTTGAGGTACATTTCTTCAAGATCCAGTTTGTTGAGGGTTTTTATCATGAAAGCAAGTTGTATTTTGTCAAATTCTTGTCAAATGCTTTTTCTATATGTATTGAGCTTAAGAATACAATGATTGGACTGAATAATCCAATAGAGAGCTTCAGCTGAAATATTTTCATGTTTTTTTTAATTTATTATTTTCATGTGTTTTTATCTTCCATTCTATTACTATGATGTGTCACAGTGATTGATTTGCATACGTTGAACCATCCTTGCATTCCATTTGATCATGTTGTATGACCCTTTAAAGTGCTGCTGAATTCAGTTTGCCAATATTTAAAGATAATTTTTTCCACCTATATTCATCAGGGATACTAGTATATAGTTTTCTTGTAGTCTTCTTATCTGGCTTTGGTATCAAGGTGATACTGGCCTCTTAAAATAAGTTTGTGTGTATTCCTCCTTCTTTGATATTTTTGGAAGAGTTTAAGTAGTATAGGTATTAATTCTTCTCATAGGGCAAGTCTAGTAGTGAGGAACTCATTAGCTTTTGTTTGTTTGGAAAAGTCTTTATCTCTCCTTTATTTCTGAAGGACAGTTTTGTCAAATAAAACATTCTTGGTTGATAGGTTTTTAAAATTTCAGTATTCTAATGTATCAATCCATTCTCTTTTGCCTGAAAAGTTTCTGTTGGGATCCCTGGGTGGCGCAGCGGTTTGGCGCCTGCCTTTGGCCCAGGGCGTGATCCTGGAGACCCGGGATCGAATCCCACGTCGGGCTCCCGGTGCATGGAGCCTGCTTCTCCCTCTGCCTGTGTCTCTGCCCCTCTCTCTCTGTATCTGTCATAAATAAATAAAATATTAAAAAAAAAAAAAAAAAAAAAAGAAAAGTTTCTGTTGTGAAATCCAAGATTGGCTCATGGAGATCCTGTGTATATTTTCTCTTCTCACTTTCTGCTTTCAAAATAATTTCTTTGTCTTTGAATTTTGACATTATGATAAATCTTGGTGTAGACCTACTCAGGTTCCACAGACTTGGGGTCTTTTGAGCCTCATGGATGTGAATATCCATTTCTCTCTCCAGGTTCAGGAAATTTCCAGTCATTATTGCTTTAAATATGCCTCCTGTCCCTTTCTCTTTCTCTTATCTTGGATTCTCATAATCACATATAGGTTTTTTTTTATTGCATGCCATAAGTTCCATAGGCTTTATTCATTTTTTTCATTTTTTTTGTCTTGCTTTTGTGACAAGATAGTTTCAGTGTACCATCTTCTAGTTCTTTGATGCTATCTTTTGCATGAAAGTCTGATGTTGAAGCTCTCTATTGAATTATTCAGTCCAATCATTGTATTCTTAAGCTCTAAAATTTTCAGGGGACTATTTTTTTTATGGTTTCCATTTCTTTGTAAAACTTCTCACTTTGTTCATGCACTGTTTTCTTAATTTTGTTTCATAGTCTGTGTGTTCTCATATTTCACTAAACCTCTAGGAGGATTATTCTGAGTTCTTAGTCTAAGAGCTCATAGACCTCCATTTCCTTAGCTCAGCTATTAGAGCTTTCTTAGTTTCCTTTCATGGTATCGTGTTTGCCTGATTTTTTTGTGATTCTTGATTATTTACATTGATATATGCATATGTGAGTCAGGAGCCACCTCTTCTAATATTTATAGGTTTGCTTTGGCAGAGACAATCCTTTGCCAGTGAGCTTAGCTTGGGGTTTGGAGTGTGTCAATTGGCAATGTCCTATTGAGTGTTGCTATTTGAGTCAATCTTGGAGTGAAGCCACTGCTGAGCTTTGAGGTAGTTAGTACCATCGACAGAGAACAATTGAGTAGCACTGTTGGCTAGATTTCTTGCTCAATAGAATGTGTTCCCTATTTGTCTAAATTCTCTGGTCAGACTTCCTATGTGTTTGGGACTGAGCATGGTACTTAGCAGTAGATGTGACTCTAAATTAGCTTCCTTGAGAGTTAATAAAGATTCAAACAGAACTCAATGAAATTGAGACCAGAAGAACTGTGGAACAGACCAACAAACCAGGAGTTGGTTCTTTGAAATAATTAATAAGATAGATAAACCATTAGCCAGCCTTATAAAAAGAAGAGAGAAAAGACTCAAACTAATAAAATCATAAATGAGAAAGGAGAGATCACTGCCAATACCAAGGAAATACAAGCGATTTTAAAACATATTATGAGCAGCTATACACCAATAAATTAGGCAATCTAGAAGAAATGGATGCATTTCTGGAAAACCACAAACTACCAAAACTGGAAGAAATAGAAAACCTGAACAGGCCAATAACCAGGGAGGAAATTGAAGTGGTCATCAAAAACCTCCCAAGACACAAAAGACCAGGGCCAGATGGCTTCCCAGGGGGAATTCTATCAAATGTTTAAAGAAGAAACCATACCTATTCTACTAAAGCTGTTTGGAAAGATAGAAAGAGATGGAATACTTCCAAACTTACTCTATGAGGCCAGCATCACCTTAATTCCAAAACCAAAGACCCCACCAAAAAGGAGAATTATAGACCAATATCCCTGATGAACATGGATGCAAAAATTCTCAACAAGATACTAGCCAATAGGATCCAACAATACATTAAGAAGATTATTTACCATGACCAAGTAGGATTTATCCCCAGGATGCAAGGATGGTTCAATACTCGTAAAACAATCAATGTGATTCATCATGTCAGCAAGAGAAAAAACAAGAACCATATGATCCTCTCAATAGATGCAGAGAAAGCATTTGACAAAATACAGCATCCATCCCTGATCAGAACTCTTCAGAGTGTAGGGATAGAGGGAAATTTCCTCAACATCTTAAAAGCCATCTACGGAAACCCCACAGCAAATATCATTCTCAATGGGGAAGCACTGGGAGCCTTTCCCCTAAGATCAGGAACACGACAGGGATGTCCACTCTCACCACTGCTATTCAACATAGTACTAGATGTCCTAACTTCAGCAATCAGGCAACAAAAAGAAATAAAAGGCATTCAAATTGGCAAAGTAGAAGTCAAACTCTCCCTCTTCGCCAATGACATGATACTCTACTTAGAAAATCCAAAAGACTCCACCCCAAGATTGCTAGAACTCATACATCAATTCAGCAGTGTGGCAGGATACAAAATCAATGCCCAGAAGTCAATGGCATTTCTATACACTAACAATGAGACTGAAGAAAGAGAAATTAAGGAGTCAATCCCAATTACAATGGCACCGAAAAGCATAAGATACCTAGGAATAAACCTAACCAAAGAGGTAAAGGATCTATACCTTAAAAACTACAGAACACTTCTGAAAGAAATTGAGGAAGACACAAAGAGATGGAAAATATTCCATGCTAATGGATTGGAACAATTAATATTGTGAAAATGTCAATGTTACCCAGGGCAATTTACACATTTAATGCAATCCCTATCAAAATACCATGGACTTTCTTCAGAGAATTGGAACAAATCATCTTAAGATTTGTGTGGAATCAATCAATAGCCAGGGGAATTTTAAAAAAGAAAACCATAGTTGGAGCATCACAATGCCAGATTTCAGGTTGTACTACAAAGCTGTGGTCATCAAGACAGTGTGGTACTGGCACAAAAACAGACACATAGATCAATGGAACAGAATAGAGAATCCAGAAGTGGACCCTCAACTTTATGGTCAACTAATATTCGACAAAGGAGGAAAGACTATCCACTGGAAAAAAGACAGTCTTTTCAATAAATGGTGCTGGGAAAATTGGACATCCACATGCCAGAAGAATGAAACTAGACCACTGTCATGCATCACACAGAAAGATAAACTCAAAATGGATGAAAGATCTAAATGTGAGACAAGAATCAATCAGAATCCTAGAGGAGAACACAGACAACATCCTTTTTGAACTTGGTCACAATAACTTCTTGCAAGATACATCCATGAAGGCAAAAGAAACAAAAGCAAAAATGAACTATTGGGACTTCATCAAGATAAGAAGCTTTTGCACAGCAAAGGATGCAGTCAACAAAACTAAAAGACAACCTACAGAATGGGAGAAGATATTTACAAATGACGTATCAGATAAAGGGCTAGTTTCCAAGATCTATAAAGAACTTATTAAACTCAACACCAAAGAAACAAACAATCCAATCATGAAATGGGCAAAAGACATGAAGAGAAATCTCACAGAGGAAGACATAGACATGGCCAACAAGCACATGAGAAAATGCTCTGCATCACTTGCCGTCAGGGAAATACAAATCAAACCACAATGAGATACCACCTCACACCAGTGAGAATGGGGAAAATTAACAAGACAGGAAACCACAAATGTTGGAGAGGATGTGGAGAAAGGGAACCCTCCTGCACTGTTGGTGGGAATGTGAACTGGTGCAGCCACTCTGGAAAACTGTGTGGAGGTTCCTCAAAGAGTTAAAAATAGATCTTCCCTAGACCCAGCAATTGCACTGCTGGGGATTTACCCCAAAGATACAGATGCAATGAAACGCTGGGACACCTGCACCCCGATATTTATAGCAGCAATGTCCACAATAGCCAAACTGTGGAAGGAGCCTCGGTGTCCATCGAATGGATAAAGAAGATGTGGTTTATGTATACAATGGAATATTACTCAGCCATTAGAAACGACAAATACCCACCATTTGCTTCGACGTGGATGGAACTGGAGGGTATTATGCTGAGTGAAATAAGTCAATCAGAGAAGGACAAACATTATATGGTCTCATTCATTTGGGGAATATAAAAAATAGTGAAAGGGAATAAAGGGGAAAGGAGAAAAAATGAGTGGGAAATATTAGAAAGGGAGACAGAACATGAGAGACTCCTAACTCTGGGAAATAAACTAGGGAAGGTGGAAGGGGAGGTGGGCGGGGGATGAGGGTGACTGGGTGATGGGCACTGAGGGGGGCACTTGATGGGATGAGCACTGGGTGTTATTCTGTATGTTGGCAAATTGAACACCAATAAAAAATAAATTTATAAAAAAGATAAAGCTCAGCATATAACCAATAGATAGATAGATGGATAGATAGATAGATAGATAGATAGATAGATAGATAGATAGATAGATAGATGATAGATAAAATTAGCTTCCTTGCTCTGGTGGGACAGCAGAATGGGCACCCAGACCAGAAACCCTGATTGTTTTGGGACCCAGACATTTTCCTTTTCCACACAGAATTTATATTTTTCTGGTACACTTTATGTGTATTAGATTATTTATGAACATAAAATAGAATCCACTGTGTAATCATTTATTTACTCTTGTTCAAAACCACTGAGGATTCTTCACACCTTGTCTTTGAGCTTAGTCATGAGCATCATTAGCAAGAGATTTCTCACTGTCTTGTGCTCCCTGCTTGCTGCACACTTTCAGTTAGTTTCCAGAGTTATGTAAAAATTGATTTTGACAATTTTTCACCAGTGTTTTTACTGTTTTTATGGAAGGAAGACTTTTGGAATTTCTAACTCCACCATCTTCATTCCAAACCTATGCATGGATGGTTTTAAAGGAATTAATTTCCAGATCTTTAACTTCTACATATACTTTTTCCAAAAAGTGATCTAAGATCTAGTGTAAAAACGAATATTTCCCTTTCCGATAAACCTTCTCCCACTTCACAAAAGAAATATTGCTTTTCAAGAATCTTTCATTTTACCTTGGGCCATGGATCCATATTCCGGTGCCTAACAAAGGGATAATTTAAAATATTGTAGTAGGTATTGAGAATAAGCCTCATTCTAATTCCTGGATATCAAGTCTCATTACAACTCAGGTAACTTTCAGTTCTTCATTTAAACAATTTAAGCATTGGAACTAATCCAGTTGTTAGCATATGGGTCATCTATAATAACTTTTATTAGTATTGCTGTATAATTTTTTATCTATAACTTTGACAAAATTCAAGTAATTGCATAAGGACTCTTTCCATTCATGTCTACTTATTTGTAAACAAATACAACATACAAATACAAAAATGAAAAATATGTATAAAACTGATGTCAAATCTTGTCTTATTCTAGTAGTAAACTGTGTTTGCTCATAGTTCAGAAATAAAATGGTGAGGACGTTATGAAAGTTTAGCAGCAACCCTGGGTAGAACACTGAGGTGGGCCTACAACATCTCATGTAACCCTACTGGCCAAATGCTCCATGAGTTCTTTGCAGACAGGAATTAAAAAGAATGATTCACAGTTTATTCTGTGTTATAGTTGGACTCTGTGTCTTACTAGCTGTGGCTCTTGGGGCAAGTCCCTTTTCTGCTCAGAGCCTCACATGTCCTACAGGTTCTGACCCACAGTGTAAAGGACACAAACTCAAGAGCGTTCAAGAAACCAGTTGCAGAGTATACATAGACACTCATGCTTTTCCTTAAGCACAGTGTTTTTCCTGTTTGCCAAGGTATTTTTCATAGCACAGGTTCAAGAACGTGACTCTAGATAGAATACTGGTTTTGCTATGGAATAGCAGTGAGCACTGGACAAGTAACCTAATGCTTATGTTCCCTAATTTCCTCATCTTTAATATGGGGGAGATACAGTATTTATTTCAGAGAATCATTATGAGTATTAATTAAAAATTCTTGAAAAGCAGAATTGTGCCTGACAAAAATAATAAGTCATGAGAAGTTGTTCCTTAGTGAGCAAACAGGAGGGTGGTCACAGATGGTTTCTTGAAGGAAGCTTTGAGGCTCTGGGAAAAATATCTTTTTCTGACATGAGTTCTATTTGTACAGTATATTGAGCTTGTGGAAATCCATTGCACTGTGTATTTTACATCCATTTATGTAAATTTTCAAAAAAAAGTAATGGCAGAGAATTTTTTTAAAGTCCTGGGAGAGGGATCCCTGGGTGGCGCAGCAGTTTAGCACCTGCCTTTGGCCCAGGGCGCGATCCTGGAGACCTGGGATCGAATCCCACATCGGGCTCCCAGTGCATGGAGCCTACTTCTCCCTCTGCCTATGTCTCTGCCTTTCTCTCTCTCTCTCTCTCTCTCTCTTTCTCTCTCTCTCTCTGTGACTATCATAAATAAATTTAAAAAAAAAATAAAGTCCTGGGAGATCTTCAGACCTCCAAAGATTTGGTCAAAGTCTACATATCTAAGGAGGAATAGGAAACCCTATTAATATATGAATTATAGGTGGAGTAAAAAGTAACTTGAAGTAGAGTAATTTTGGAAATAGAAAATAAGTAGTTCTATAGAAAGGTAGAGGGAAAAAAAAAAAAAAAAGAAAAGAAAGGTAGAGGGATCTAGAACCAAAAGAGATGGTGGATATACTAGGATGCATGGTAGGGGAGTGGCTGTTGGTTCACTTTCCCTTTTTTGCCCCCTCCCCCACACTCAAGAGCAATTTGTGACTGTTCCACATTTTGTGATATAAGCTTGGAGCTTGACATTGAAACATGCATTCTCTGTGCTCAGTTGCTAAGGCAGCAGCATACTTTAGATTATGAAGAATGATGAGTGGTTTCATCTGTATTTTGATGAGTCCTGGGGCTTCAATTCTATCTTCAGTGATTTTGCATGGGTCTTCTCAGAAGATCCTAATTAGTGGTATCCATATTAACCAATGTTTGGGAAAAAGAGAGACATCTAAGGAAACTCTAATCTCAGCCCACTGAAAGAAATGGACACTTTTTCCTTTCTTCCCAATTTTTTAGCTTTATTGCTGAACGATAGACACTGAAAGCTGAAGGTAGGGATGTGGGCTTGAAGTCTCAGGGATAGGAGTGCTTCTGACCTGTCTGGGAGGAGTCAGTAGGTGGGCCATATTGGCTGGGATGGGGAGATATGAGATGTAGGTAAGGCCAGGCTTCCAAGAGCCTTCACTGCACACCACCCCCATGTGGTGACTTGGAGATAGTCAAGGAGCTAAAAGAGAGCCTACCTATTGGGCCCTCATTGTCTTCATCTCCCAGCCACATCCCACCCATCTATCCCCACTACCTGTCTTCTGAGTGCTTTCCCTGGTTCTGTCATTCTCTTTCTTCCTTAAGCTAAAGCCAGGCTGGCCATAGTTCTAGAGCACCCCTTTCCCACCCTTAGATCCAGCACTGCCTGCTCCACAGCACAGCCTCCACAGAGGGTCCACCAAGTCAATCAATGGGTACACATCCCTCCAGTTCCCAGAGCTGTTTTGGAAAGTTCCTGTGGAGATGGAGTACTTCATTGGCAAGCTACAAAACAAGCACTGTCCCATCATAGCAGGACATTCTCTTTAAAGGCTCATTTCCCAACAGATTATCCCCCTTTAAAACCACCTCAAATTTGTTTCTCTCTCAGACCACTATTGTTTCTCATAACATAAACCTGTTTGTTGCAGATATCTGTTGAGATGCTTTGGCTGCCAAGTTTCTGAACCCCTTTTTCTATTTGGAGAATCCCTTACTGTGGGGACAAAAAAAAAGTCAAATATTCCTTTTCCCAGCTTCGCTTGCCACTAGAAGACAAGCAGCAAAGCTAGGCCAACCAGATGCACCCACCCCAGGTTTTAAATCGAGAGCCAGTGATGAGAGGAAGCAGTAATGGGAGAATCTTCTTCGATGATGGTGGTAAGGGCAGCAACACCTAGCATCCAGAGGCAGAAGCAGCAGGCAGAGAGGCACCCAGTAACCTGCAGCAGGGGTGCCAGGTGAGGAAGACAGCAGTCCTATGGCACAGTTCCTACTGCAGCTCTGGCTAAGTCAGCTTCTGGTTGTTCCTGCCCTTTATCCAAGCCTGTATCTGAGAATATCCTTGTGATAAATTCCCTTTCAGCTCAAATCAGCCATCCAGTTTCTGTTGCTTGTGTCTAAGAACATTCCCTGGAGGCAAGAAATGCAGACTGCCTGTAAAAGGTCTGGAATGGGCCCCAGGGCCTCTAGGACCAGGCCTCCAGTTGGCCTCACGCTCAACAGTCCTCTCAGTCTCTGACTCTTTCCCTCATATGTTGAATTCATTCTCTAAAAAATGAAAAGCAATTTAATTATAAAAGTAATATTAGTTAAATATAAAAAAATTCTAGCAATACAGAATAGAGAGTCGAAAGTAAAAGTCCCCTTCTAGAGCACTCTCTCCCTTGCAAGTTATATGGTAAGTATTTTGGTGTTAGCTTCTCACTCTGCCTTTGTACCTGGTATCTAAGGCAACTTGATACCCATTTTCCAGAGATGAAAGATGTAACTAATCATTCACTTTCTCATTCAACAAACATTCACTGAATGCCACCATGTGCCATCATTCCAAGTGCTCTGAATGCCTCAGTGAACAAAAGAGAAACATCTTTGGCCTCATGGAACAAGGAGTAGGAGGTAGACAAACATAATAAATGACAGAATTATACACCACATTAGAAAGGACTAGGTGCCATGAGGGGAAGCAGAGCAGGACATACGGGGAGTAGAGGCATTGAGAAGTGTGGGAGGTCAAGGCAGGCTCCAATGGTAGATGAAACTGGAACTAGTAGATGAGATTGGTCTTAGAGGAGGAAAGGGGTCAGCCACATGGGTTTCAGAGGAAGGACATTCCAGACTTAAAAAAGGCCAGTGTGAAAGCCCTGAGATAAGGATGTGCCTAGTGTCTCCAAGGACCAGTATGATCCAGTCTGTTGAAGTGGAAGCAACACCAGAGAAGTCATATGGATCTTCCTTCCTGGTAAGACTTTGGCTCCTCATCTGAGTGAATGGACACTACTGCTGGATATGAGCAGGAATGGGCTGGCCTACTTTATGTCTGCTGTGCTGAGAATAGGCTCAGGGGATGGGGGCAGGAGGAGCAGCCAGGAGGCCACAACATAACCCAGGTGAGAGGTGACAGTAGTTCTCACTAGTGAGTCAGTTAGAAGCAGTGGTTGGATATTTAGTATACCCTAAATGATATCCTAATAGTCTGGGTATGAATCTGAGAAGGAGGAATCCAAAATGACACCAAAGTTTCTTATTGTTGGTTTACATGAACAGCTAGAGTTACTTTTATCTGACTAGAGACAAGTGGAACAGTGTGATTTTTCACAGTGGACTGACATTAGGATTTCTATTTTAGACATCGGAATTTTAGATGACCACTAGGTAATCATTCCCTAAAACTTTCTTGGCTGAACTTCAGAGACAATGGCTCTATTTTTACAGGTCCTAGACTTCCTTGGGGACTGAGACTTTAACTCCTGCTCCTAAATGCAAACTTGGAAAAGCCTGCTTGGCTGGACCAGAGTGGCTCTGCCTAAATTTTAGGGAAAGCCAGCACAATGCCAAAGGTCTGCGGGGGCACCAGGCTCTGGTCCAGCACAGTCACCCTGATCAGTTCTGTGCTTTAGAGAACCATGGCTGAAACACTGGGGTGAACTCTGGGCACTGTAACTCTGAGTCTGAGCCTGGAACAACAGGGAACCAGGCCCACAGATACATGCCCACAAGGTTTCCAGCAGCCCTGGGAGGCAGCAAGAAAGCCTCCAGGAGTCCGCTGAGCAGGCTCTGTTCTCTCTGTCCATCCACCATCCTCACTGCATGTATTCCATTTTCTTTTTATCTGCTAATCTGATTGGCAGGAATGATTGTTGTGTCATTATGCATTTTTATGATTCCTAGAGGGGTCTGAGCATCCTATGTGAGTACTGACTTATACCAAATCATTGTATTTCTCTTACTGACTTTTTGATACCTGCCTTCCTCTTTTCTCTCTAGAGGCAGTTGTCTGTGTTGTGTAACACATGGGGTACAAATATGGCAGTCTACCAGCTTAGTTCAAGGCTCAATATAGACTAACTGGGGCTTCTGAGCCCACTTCCAAATGTGTGGGGAGAGATGACCTAACTAATCTGATGGATATAGTTTCTACCCTGGGCCAAAAACCTCTGGTGAGCAGGGTCAGTTCATTCAGGCCCACACCCTGGGTAGCTCTCTGATAAGGAGGGATAGAACAGTGAGAAAATGGTGATGGAAGAAATGCTACCTCTAGTACATTTTACAGCAGGACTGTACCCTCTAGACAACTCCAATGATGGAAGTCTGCTTTGCTCTTCATAGTGTGTCACCAGTTTTTGCCCAAAAGTGGCCAGTTATGTGACTTGAGCTTAACAAATAGGTAATTAGCAAACTTTATATGTTTTTGAGCAGGAAGAGGACATTTGTATAGTGGTTTTTAGAGAGTCTATTCTGATGGTGTGTATTAGATGAAGGGAGGAAGGAAGATGGTAAAGGAGGAAGATTAAGTTGGAAAGATACAACAAATCACAAGGTGAAGAGCAATTAACATATAGAAAAAAACCCAGACCACCGCCATGCAATATTTAAGCATTGTCTGTGTGAGTGTGAACACATCCTGTTAGATAACAGGACACAGTCACAGTTCAAAAGATATGGTACTATTTTATTAGTGTTTACACATTACAGTTCAGAATGTAATATAAAAAACTAACCACTCAGGATCTCTGGGTGGCTTGGTGGTTTGGTGCCTGCCTTTGGCCTGGGGCGTGATCCTGGAGTCCTGGGATGGTGTCCCATGTTGGGCTCCCTGCATGGGGCCTGCTTCTTCCTCTGCCTTTGTCTCTGCCTCTCTCTCTCTCTCTCTCTCTGTCTCTCATGAATAAATAAATAAAATCTAAAAAAAAAACAACAACAACAAAACTAACCACTCAAACTTCAGAGTAACAAATTTTTTGTACAGTCCATTCCTAGTCCTGACCCCAAATTTGATCAATGTTTTTTGCTATTTTTGTGATATAAATATTATGCTACTCTGTCTGAGGTTAGGAAGTGGGTAAGAATGTGGTGAGCAAAAAAAAAAAAAAATAGAGTAGGGAAACTAGATAAATGGTTATTTCAATTCTGAATCACCTACAAAAAATTTAAAAAGTAAAATCAAAATCTCAATTTTCACATTTTTTTATATAATTGAGGTTTCAGAAAATTTTCATTTGTTTTTAGAACACCTGACCTAGCTTGATACAACCAAACTTTCCATGGATTAATGTACATTAAAATATTTATCAGATCAATAAAGTCTAATAAAGCTAAACTAAAAGAAAAAAAAAAAGAATGTGGTGAGCATGCTTATATAGAAGCAAAGAACTTTTGAGAGAATGGACCATCATCTAACTAGCCACACCTCTGTTGTCACACTACATAATATACCTATAATAAAAGTAACTGACTAGAGCCCAAAGAATGTAGGGTGAGAAAAGGAAAGATCTACAGAAATAAACTGGTTATGAATATCAGCCCAGCACTTTCTGAAACCACCAAGTAATATAAATCCTCCAACATATATATTACTGATAGGATCAGAACAAGGAAGGAATGCTCTGGGGTGAATTTCCTTTTAGTGTGAATTAAAGGCTTGTCTTACTGTATAGTTGGCCATTTGTTATCTTCGTGTGGGATCTAAGAGAGAGGCAGGGTTATACCCAGTGTTTATATAGTCAGGTAGCATGGGACATTCTCCGGCATATCATGTATATGTGGAATCTAAACAAAAAGTCAAGAGGCGCCTGGGTGGCTCAGGCAGTGAAGCATTTGCCTTGGGCTCAAGTTGTGGTCTCGGGGTCCTGGGATCGAGTCCTGCATCAGGCTCCCTGCTTCCCCCTCTCCCTTTGCCATTCGGACCCCACTAGTGCATGCTCTCTCAAACGAATAAAACATTTAAAAAAATAATCAAGCTCATAGAAATATCAAGTAGAAAAGTGGTTGCTGGGGGGTTGGAGGGTGGAGGAAACCGGTAAAGGCTAGTAAAAGAATACAAACTTTTAGCCACAGTTTAGGATGATTAAGGTCTGTTTCTCACGTGTAATATGGGGACATTGAAGGTTACCACTGTGAAGTGTCCTAAAGGAAGAAACCTGAGAATACTTTCAACACTCCTCCCCCCGCAAAAAAAGATAAATATGTGAGGTGATAGCTGTGCTAAGTAACTTGATGAGAGAAGCTCTTTACGATGTGTATCAAATCATCATGTGCACTTTAAATATCTTCTAATTTTGTCAATTATACCTTGAAGTTGGAATAAAAGTAAAATTGTAAAAGAGAAAAAAAATATGCCTTTGGCCAGGAGGCCAGGTGGATCAGTGGTAGATCAGCCATGGACTCATAAGCTGGACTGAAAATCTGGGAATGCAAGCCATATGAGACATTGGACCAGGGCTTGCCCCAAGTAAACACATGGATGAAATTTGTGTTTGGTTTCCCTTCACTTCCTCTTTTTAATCTCCTGCTTTAATAATCTCTAATCCTGAGTTTTTAAATCCTCCACAGTTGTCCACTCCGGAGAACTTTCCAAGAAAGTTATACTCCTTTCTTTACCACCACCCAATTGATATTTCTCCGTGGCCTGGTCTCAGTCGTTTTTCACAAGGAAAATAAGCGAATACATTACCAGGGCAGGGCAACCAGCTTGTGGCATTTCCCTTCTTGGAGGCATCACACAGTGGGACTTCTGACTTTGCAGAAAACATATGGAAGTAGCATTTCAGGCAGGTGACCCTTCTTAGTATCCTTCAGATCAAACTTTTTAGGTGATTGCTTACTTTAACCACACAGAAGATATGGTGTGGGGATGCCTGGGTGGATCATTGGTTAAACGTCTGCCTTCAGCTCAGGTCATGATCTCAGGGGTCCTAGGATCAATCCCCACATCAGGGTCCCTGCTCAGTGGAGAGTCTGCTTCTCCCTCTTCCTCTCTCTGCTTGTGATGTTTCTTTTTCCCTCTCTCTCACTCTCTCTCTCTCTCAAATGAATAAATTAAAAAATCTTAAGAAAAAAAGATATGCTGTGAAATAGTATGCAAGCATAGTCATTAATGAAAAAAAGTCAGGTAGATGTTCAAGGGACTAATTGGCCTCTGTGACTAAAAAGAAAAAAGTACACATTTTTGGTTAATAGTCAACAAATTCAAGTTCAAATTTAAAATACTTGCTTTGGAAACTAAAAGCAAAGTCACTGTTAGAGAAAATAATTTGATTTATTTTTTTCTAATTTGCCCTGGGTAAGGGAATTGCATCCAATTGCATGTGGTAATCCTCATGGGATGAGGCTCATTTTGTTGTATCCTGACTGTAGAAGGTGACTGATCCTCTTAGCTTAAGTTCTTTCTGCAAAGTAAGTGGCAATGCTGAGCCCAGAACCCCTGCTTCTGAGAACCTATCCCCTGCAGTTTGGATTCCATGGATTTCCCTCAGGCACAAAGGGCTGTGAGGATATATGTATCTCTATTGTTGGTTTTGAAGTTACTGTTATTCACAAGTTCTCTTTTGCCTTTGCCTTCCCCAGCTTTCCTCCTACTTCATCTTCTGATTTGTTCTTTTGCCATTTCCTTAAGGGAAAAAAGTCATCAATCTTCTGTCCTCTGCACTTGATGGGATGAGCACTGGATGTTATACTATATGTTGGCAAATCAAACTCCAATAAAAAAATGCGAAAAATCAATCAATCAATCAATCAACCAATCAATCTTCTGCCCTCTGACTATGGTAACTCCCTGTTGACTCCGATGGGCCTTTCCTTACTTTTTCTTCTTACCATGTCCTTATTAGCTGCAACTACATTTCAATATAGAAGTGCATCACAGTGTGGAGGCCGAGAAAAATTAAGGCCATTCCACCTCAAGTTTAGCATTAGCACAAGTACAGCCATCTTATGTCCCTGGGAATAAGAGCTGAACTTTACAGGGAAAACTGCCGATTGTCCTATGCAGGACAAATCGGAAAGACAATAAAGCTCAATAAAGCTCAGAATGCCTTCGGCAGAGAATCCCGTATCAGATCTTAAGAAACTCCCCCACCCTTTCCCCCATATTGGAATGGAAAAAATTCCTCCACCTCTTCTGAAGATCCCCTAGACCAGCCCATAGAAAACCCAACTGTAACCCACTTCGGGGTCCAAGTCCCCGGTCTGCTGTATGGAGTATACTTGGACCCAAGCTCGAGCTTGTAAATAAACCCTCATGTGCTTCCATCGGTGTCGGCTCCTTGGTGGTTTCTTGGATTCACAGTCTTGGGCACAACACACAGGATGTGCAAACAACAATTAATCTCTCCAATATCCCCTATAGGTTTCCAAATACTCACACTAGGTTGCAATTATGATAATTATTGTTTTTACTTTGACCTTGAATTTATTATAAAATATCCTGGACACTGAATGCTATTCAACTTAAAATGTACTTCAGGTTTTCTTCTGGCAAGAACTTTTTAAGACAATATAATAGTAAAAATAAAGAATTATCCATAACATCCGCTCCACCCATTAAAGATAAACTACTGTAGAAATTATCTTCCTGCAATAAAACTAGAAAACAAACAAAATAAATGAAAAGTTTTTTTTCAGAGATTGAACAACAAGCAATGCAGGAAAATAATCCTTGAGACAAGAGTATCAAACAAGGTAAACCCTGCAATTGTCTCGGCTTCCTTCCTGGAGGCAGTGTCTAGCCTGCGGCACAGGGAAATGGAACCTAACGTGATCCCAGATGACTAACTGAATTGAAAGAAAAAGATCATAATGTGAAGCCAGTGCAGCAGAGTACTAAAAGGGAAGGGCTTAAAAGAAACAGCATTTCAGAGATGTGTGGGATTCCCTGTCAGCTAAAATAAATTACACAAAACTACATAAAATTAAATTACACAAGGCATGAGAAGAACACCAGAAAGTGGAATATCAGTACAACAGAACTCACTCAGGCAAATGAAAGACTTTATAATACTTCTGGGCCAAGACCCCAGAAGACAGAATAGTCCTACCTTAGTAGTGGAGTTAAAGTAAAACACTACAATAAAAGCTGCCTCATACCCACCTGGAAAAAAAAACACAACAACTTTAAAACCAACCTATAAAACCATCTATAGGAAACTGAACTGCTCACTGAAACAAAGTACAATGCTCTTAAAATAATACAATAAAATCCAGTATCCAAATGTAAAATTTTCAATTGATACAACAGGTGCAATTAATACAAACGAATCTCAACTAATACAAATGAACCCAGAACTGACACATGATTGATTAGCACACAAGAATATTAAATATGTGTTACTATAAATATTATAAATCTATAATTATAAATATTATAATCTATAATTTAATTAGTTTTTTTCGCTGTTCTTTTTCTCTTTCATGGGTAATGCTACATTGTTTATTTGAGATTTTTCTTGCTTCTTTTCTAAAAATTTTTTTCAAGTTTTATTTATTTATTCATGAGAAACACACAGAGAAAGGCAGAGGCAGAGACATACAGAGGGAGAAGCAGGCTCCTCAGGGAGCCCGATGTGGGACTTGATTCCAGGACTCCGGAATCACACTCTGAGCTGAAGGCAGATGCTAAACCACTGAGCCACCCAGGCATCCCATGAGATTTTTAAAACTTCTTGAAGTAGGCCTGCATTGCTATAAACTTCCTTCTTAGAATTGCCTTTACTGTATCCCAAAGATTTTGGAACTTTGTGTTTTCATTTTAATTTGTCTGCAGGTATTTTTTTTTTCTTTTTCATTTCTTGTTTGACCCATTCATTGTTTAGTAACATGTTGATTAACCTCCATGTATTTGTGTCTTTCTAGATTTTTTTTCTTGTGATTGATTAATCAGTCTTTTTTAATTTCTTAAGACTTGTGGTAATGGCCAGTTTTTTTTTCAAATCTGATGAAATTACAAATGCAAGATGCAAGAGCCTCAACAAAACCCAGCAGATGGGACAAAGAAAACCACTTTTTTTTTCATTTTAAAACATTTAAAAATAATATCACTGCTTAAAGCAATAATAGCAACCCTAGGGTACCTGGCTAGCTCAGTTAGTAGAGCATGTGACTCTTGATCTTTAGATAGGAGTTCAAGGCCCATGTTGGGTATAGCGATAACTAAAAAAAAAGAGAGAGAGAGAGAAAGAGAGAGAGAGAATAGAAAACTATTTTGTGGAAGTTATAAAATATGGAGAAGCAAAATGAGTGACAAAATAGCCAAAAGGACAGAAAAGGAAACGGGAGCATAATGTCATCCTTAGGACAATGTGTGCCAATGTGTGCAATGATAGGGAAGCTATCACTATGAATCTTACAGACATTAAAATAATAACAAAGGGGGCAGCCCTGGTGGCTCAGTGGTTTAGTGCTGCCTTCAGCCCAGGGCCGGATCCTGAACCTCAGATCGAGTCCCACGTCCGGCTCCCTGCATGGAGCCTGCTGCTCCCTCTGCCTGTGTCTCTGCCTCTCTCTCTGTACGTGTCTCTCATGAATAAAGAAATAAAAATCTTTACAAAAATAACAAAGGAATATCATAAACAACTTTTGCTAATAAGCTTGACAATTTACATATTATAAATTTATAATTTACATTATTACATTCATATGTCCAAAAAATGGACATATTCTTTGAAAGACACAAACTACCAAAGCTCATTCAAGAAAAAGGTAAGCTGAATAGCTTTACACCTATTTTAAATACTGAATATGCATATGGTCATTGCACAAAGAAAACTGCAGTCATTGATAGCGTTATTGATGGATTCTACCAAATATTTTAGGAGGAAATAATATCAATTTTTTGCCAGTGCAGAAACTAATGATACCAAAACCAAAACCAATGAGGTTTTGATACCAAAACCAACAAAGGTTTTTTCAAAAAAGATTTTATTTATTTATTCATGAGAGACACAAAGAGAGAGAGAGAGAGGCAGAGACACAGGCAGAGGGAGAAGCAGGCTCCATGCAGGGAGCCTGATGTGGGACTCCATCATGGGTCTCCAGGATCATACCCTGGGCTGAAGGTGGCGCTAAACCACTGAGCCACCCAGGCTGCCCCAAAACCAACAAAGATTTTAAAAGAAACCTGCATACCAATAAGCCTTGTGAAAATACTTTTTAAAATATTTAACAAAATATTAGTAAATCAAACCCAACAATGTATATATCATGACCAAATAGGGCTGTACCAGAAATGCAAAGTTGGTATGACATTCAAATATCAATTAATGTAACTTACCATGTTAACAAACTGAAAACAATAACATAGGTTTAAATATGGAAAAAAATTGAAAACATTCAATATCCATTCATGAAAGAAATTCAGCAAATGAACAATTGGTGGGAACTTCCGTGTCCTGAAAAAATACACGTACAAAGAACATGTACAAAAAACAAATAGAGCTAACATCACATTTAATAGCAAAAGAACCAAATGCTTTCCTCCTAAGAATATGGCAAACATTCCTGCTCTCACAACTTCTAAATAACATTGTGCTAGACATCTTAGTGCCAATAAGCAAAGAAAAGAAATAAAAAACAAAAGGTAAACAACAGAAAGGAAGAATTATTTGCAGATGGCACGATTGTCCATGTAGAACATTCTCAAGAATGCACAAAAAGTTACTAAAACTACTGACTTTAGCAAGGTTATAGGATATGATATTATATAATAATTAACTGCATTTCTATATACTAGCTATGAACATTTAGAAGTTTAAATTCAGGAAAAAATATCTTTAATATTGGCATAGACAAATACAAAGGCCTAGAGATAAATCTGACAAAAGTACATGTTTTGTACACAGAAAGCTACAAAATACCACAGAGAGAAGTTTTTGAAGGTTTGTATGCATGGAGAGCTATAGCATGTTAATGAATCACAGGTCTCATTATTAAGATGCCAGTTCTCCCCTAATTGATCTATAGATTCAATACAATTCCAATCAAATCTCAGCAGGTACTCTTTTAATTCTAAAGTTTGTATAAAAGTGCAAAGGAGCTAAAATAGCCAAAACAACTTTAAAAAAGAACAAAGTTAGAGAAATTGTACTACCTGATTTTACTTGTTAAAAAGATTCATTATTTGATGATTTCAGAGACAGAGTGTGAGTGAGTGAGTGAGTGAGTGAGTGAGTAGAGAGCACATAGGGAGCAACAGAGGGAGAGGGACAAGCAGGCTCCCGTCCAAGCAGGAAGCCTGGTGTGAGGCTCCATCCCAGGATCCTGGGATCAAGTCTTAACCCACTCAGGTGCCCCTGTACTACCCAATCTTAAGACTGCAAAACTAAAATAGCTAAGACTGAAAATGGCATAAAAATAAATATGTAGATAAATAAAACAAAATAAAAAGCTCAGCAATGGACCCACAATGTTTGATTGATCTTTGATATAGGAACCAAAGTAGCACAACAGGCAAAAATTAGTCTTCTACAAATGGTAATGGAAAAATTAGATCTCCATAAGTAAGTAAAATGAACCTAAACCATTAACACATATTAAAAAATAACTTGAAGTAGATTGTAGACCTACATATAAGAGCTACAACTATAAAACTCCTGATGAAAATCCAGGAGAAAAAGTATGATGAATATAAATTGGACAAGAATTTTTAGAAAGAATACAAAAAAGAATTATACTAAAAAAGTTGAGAAATTGCATTTCATCAAAATTAAAATGTAAATTGCATACCTTAAAACAGTACATTCTGTGGTATGTAAATTTTAGCTCAACAAAGCTATTACCAAAAATATAAAACTTTTTATTGTTCAAAAAATATTTTAAGAAAATAAATATGTAAAACACGAGAGACACCTAACTCTGAGAAATGAACAAGGGGTAGTGGAAAGAGAGGTGGGTGGGGGGTGGGGATGACTGAGGGATGGGCACTGAGGGGGGCACTTGGCGGGATGAGCACTGGGTGTTATGCTAAACGTTGGCAAATTGAACTCCAATAAAAAAATTTTTTTTAAATAAAATAAATATGTAAGCCAGAGAAAATATTTGTAAAGCATATGTTTATAAAAGGATTTGTATCCTGAATATATAAAGAACACTTACAACTCATTAATAAGAAGAGTAACTACTCAAAAAAATTGATAAAATGTTTAACAGACATTGCACCAAAGAAGATATGTAAAAAAGAAAATATGGAAGTGTAAATTAACATATTAAAAGACACTCATTAGAAAACTCAGATCAAGAGACACCTGGGTGGCTCAGCAGTTGAATGTCTGCCTTTGGCTCCGGGTGTGATCCTGGAGTCCTGGGATCAAGTCCCACATCAGGGTCCCCACAGGGAGGCTGCTTTTCCCTCTGCCTGTGTCTTTGCCTTTCTCTCTGTGTGTCTCTCATGAATAAATAAATGAAATTTTTTTTAAAGTTTAAAAATGCAGACTGCAACCACAATAAAATATCACCTCGCCCTTACTAGAATGGTTAAATTTTCAAAGGCAGATAATAGTAAGTGTTGGCAAGGATGCTAAACAACTAAATTTCTCATTCACTGACTGTTAGAATGATGATGGTACAGCCAGTCTAGAAAACACTTTAGCAGATTTTCACAAAATTTAAAAGGTACTTACCATAATCCCAGCAATCATATGTTTATGTATTTGCCAAGAGAAATGAATGCTTTTCACACACCCATGAAATAATGCTTAGAGAAATTTTACAGAAGTTTTATTCAAAATAGCTGAACTGGGTGTTATTCTGTATGTTGGTAAATTGAACACCAATAAAAAAATTAATTTATCAAAAAAATAGCTGAAAATAGGAAACAACTCAAATGATTAACAACCAGTGAATAAATAAACAAAATGAGATACATTCATGCAAGGAAATACTAATTAGCAATAATAAAGGAACAAAAAGGAAAGGTGTAACAACATGGATTAATCTTATAAACATTAAACTAAGTAAAAGAAACTAGGCTGCTGGCAAGATGGCAGAGGAGTAGCATCCTCAACTCACCTGGCCCTACCAACTTACCTGGGTAACTTTCAACCCATCCTGAAAACATATGAATTCGACCTGAGATTTAAAGGGAGCACAGCCAGAACGCTACAGAGAGAAGGGTTTTTGCTTCTAACAAGGTAGAAAGGTGGAAAAAAAATAAAAGAAAAAAGAATCAAGTGGGGGAGGGGCCCCACGAGTAACCCAGCTAAGGCCAGTGGCAAAAGCCTGTGGGACAGGAGAGCCCAGCCCTGGAGAAGTGAGAACTTTAAGAAATCCGCACCAGATTCTTCTTGGACTGAAAGGCAATTAGCAGGGAAATCGAGCAGAATCGCAGAAGGGGCAGTGAAGCCTCCAGTCTCCTGCAGTCACTAATAGAGGAAGTGCACTGGGGGAAAGCACGCCACAAACTCTGGACCCATCTTGGTAAAGTGTTGGAGCACACACCCGACAGGGCTTCTGGAAGAAGCCAGTCAGTAAGGTGGCGGCTCCAGGTGGAGCTCCAGGTGGAGGCTCTGCGCCCTGCTGCCTTCAGGAGCCACAGCCCTGGGAGCGAGACTCCAGCAGCACAGGGCCCCGGATCTCAGGACAAGGAGCAGACTCAGCCCATTATCCTGCACTTCCCCCGGGAAGGTGGAATCAGGAGGGCCCAGGACAGTGAGGACTCTCCAGCCGCTGAGCGCCCCCAAGCTGTGCATATCAGCACACCAATGCCGTCCCGGAAGCATGTGGGCCAGTGTAGACTGGAAGACTGCATTAGTTGCTAGTGGGGAGCTGAAACCTGAGCTGGAAATCTGGCCACTGCCATTATTGTTTCAGCACAGCAGGCCCCTCCCCCAGAAGACCAGCTGGAAGAACCAGGGAAGAGCAACTGCTAGACCAAGCACCACTGGAAAGCTCCAGGGGAAGTGAAGGGGTTTACAGTAAATACAACTAGAGGATATCCCTCCGATTTTTTTTTCTTCCTTTTTCCAGTACAACTCGTTTTTATATCAGACTGTAAATTACCAATTTTTTTTCTCTTTTCCCATCCTTAACTACAAATTTTACCACCTCTTCATTTTTAAGTTTCTTCCTTTTTGACTTTCATATTTCTACAATTACAAGTCCCAGATATATTTTCCACTTCTAGATTGCCTTGAACATACTCAGCTTAATTTCAGGAGATATACAAGATATGTTTGTTTTGCATATATTGTACGCATGTTTAGTGCTTTTTGTTTTCTTGCCTCATTTTGTTCTACAATGGCAGAAGTTAATACCTTCTAAAACATGACCAGCATGGACCCAGAACCAAATCATATACCATGCAGGTTCATTCAGTGAGATTCCTCATTCCCATTTTGCCCCACTCTTTTATCTCATTTATGTTTATGTGGTCAATGCTGAGGCTCTCTACAAGTATTTCTGGTTTATATAAATTTTGGACTGAGAATCTTCTAACATACAGAACTTAATGTACTCAAAACCAAGAGGATCACCCTCTAGGACTCCTCAGGTAGACTACATCTCCCTCCACTACAACTTCATCACCACCAACATCTCCCAGTCGCCTCACCCTTTTTTTTCCTCCTTTTTTTTTTTTTTTTTTGCTTTTTTCTTTTTTTCTCTTTATTTTTCCTTTTTTCTCTTCCTTTTATCTCTTTTCTTTGTTATTTTTTTTCCTTTGGAATTCTTGGCCTTTTATTTTTTTACTACTTTGTTTTAAAATTTGTTTTTCACTTTAGTGGTCCATTTATTTTATTTCATTCTGATCTTTGTTTTCAATTTCTAGTCCCTGACCTCGTCAGAATCATCTAGGGTGAAATTTACTTAGGTTGTGGTTGATATTCTTGACTCCACCCCTCATAAAGCCACTCTGCATTGAACAAAATGACTAGAAGGAAGAACTAAATAGAAAAGAAAGAATCAGAAACAATACTCTCTGCCACAGAGTTACAGAATTTGGATTATAATTCGATGTATTAAAGTCAATTTAGAAGTACAATTATAAACCTACTGGTGGATCTGGAAAAAAGCATAAAGGATTCAAGAGACTTCATGACTGCAGAATTTAGATTTAATCAGGCCAAAATTAAAAATCAATTAAGTGAGATGCAATCCAAACTGGAGGTCCTAACAACAAGGGTTGATGAGGTAGAAGAAAGAGTGAGTGACATAGAAGATAAGTTAATGGCAAAGAAGGAAGCTGAGGAAAGAAAGAGAAAAACAATTAAAAGACCACGAGGAAAGGTTAAAGAAAATAAATGACAGCCTCAGAAGTAAAAATCTACATATAATTGGAGTTCCAGAGAATGCTGAGGGGGGCAGAGGGCCAGAAAGCATATTTGAACAAATCATTGCTGAGAACTTCCCTAATTTGGGGAGGGAAACAGGCATTCAGATCCAGGAGATAGAGAGATACCCCCCTAAAATCAATAAAAACCGTTCAACACCTTGACATTTACTACTGAAACTTGCAAATTCCAAAGATAAAGAAAAAATCTGTAAAGCAGCAAGAGACAAAAGAGATCCATAACTAATATGGGGAGAAATATTAGACTAACAGCAGACCTCTCCACAGAGACATGGCAGGCCAGAGAGGGCTGGCAGGATATATTCAGGGTCCTAAATGAGAACATGAAGCCAAGAATACTCTATCCAGCAAGGCTCTCATTCATACTAGAAGGAGAGAAAGAGCTTCCAAGATAGGCAGAAATTGAAACAATTAGTGACCACCAAACTACCTCTGAAGAAATATTAAGGGGGACCCTGTAAAGGAAAAAGGAAGCCCAAAGAAATAATCCACAAAACCAGGGACAGTATAGGTATTACAATGACACTAAATTCATACCTTTCAATAGTAATTCTTAACGTGAATGGGCTAAATAATCCCATCAAAATATGGAGGGTTTCAGACTGGATAAAAAAGCAAGACCCATGTATTTGCTGTCTACAAGAGACTCATTTGTGACCTAAGGACACCTGAAAATGAAAGGTTAGAGAGCCATTTACCATTCAAATGGCCCTCAAAGGAAAGCAGGGGTAGCAATCCTGATATCAGATAAATTAACGTTTAATCCAAAGACTGTAGTAAGAGATGAAGACGGACACTATATCATACTTAAAGGATCTATCCAACAAGAGGACCTAACAATCATGAATATTTATGTCCCTAATTATGGGAGCTGCCAAGTATGTCAATCAATTAATAACTAAAGTAAAGACATCCTTACATAATAATACACTAATACTGGGAGACATCAACATGGCACTTTCTGCAAATGATATATTTTCTAAGCACAACATTTCCAAAGAAACAAGAGCTTTAAATTATATACTGGACCAGATGGATTTCACAGATAGTTACATATTTTCACATCCAAATGCAACTGAATACACATTCTTCTCAAGTGCTCATGGAACTTTCTCCAGAATAGACTACATACTGGGTCACAAATCAGGTCTCAACCAATACCAAAAGCTTAGGATTGTCCTTGCGTATTTTCAGATAACAATGCTTTGAAAATAGAACTCAATAATAAGAAGAAATTTGGAAGAAACTCAAACACGTGGAGGTTAAAGAGCATCCTGCTAAAAGATGAATGGGTCAATCAGGAAATTAGAGAAGAATTAAAAAGGATTCATGAAAACTAATGAAAATGAAGATACAACCATTCAAAATCTTTGGGATACAGCAAAAAGCAGTCCTAAGAGAGAAATATATCAAATACGAGCATCCTTCAAAAAATTGGAAAAAAACCCAAATACACAAGCTAACATCACATCTAAAGGAACTAGAAAAAGAACAGCAAATAAACCGTACACCAAGAAGAAGGAGACAATGAATAAAGATTCGAGAAGAACTCAATGACTCAATGAAATAGAGACCAGAAGAACTGTAGAACAGATCAACAAAACCAGGAGTTGGTTCTTTGAAAGAATCAATAAGATACATAAGCCATAAGACAGCCTTATTAAAAAAAAAAAGAAAAGATTCAAATTAATAAAATCATGAATGAAAAAGGAGAGATCACAACCAATACCAAGGAAATACAAATGATTTTTAAAACGTATTCTGAGCAGCTATACGCTAATAAATTAGGCAATCTAGAAAAAAAGGATGCATTACTGGAAAAACACAAATTACCAAACTGGAACAGGAAGAAACAGAAAACCTGAACAGGCCAATAACCAGGGAGGAAATTGAAGCAGTCATCAAAAACCCCCCAAGACACAAAAGTCCAGGGCCAGATGGCTTCCCAGGGGAAATCTATCAAATGCTTAAAGAAGAAACAATACCTATTCTCCTAAAGCTGTTCAGAAAGATAGCAAGGGATGGAATACTCCCAAACTCATTCTATGAGGCCAGCATCACCTTAAGTCCAAAACCAGACAAAGAACATATCAAAAAGAAGAATTATAGATCAATATCCCTGATGAACACAGGTGCAAAAACTCTCAACAAGATACTAGGATCCAACAGTACATTAAGAAGATTATTCACCATGACCAAGGGAGATTTTTCCCCGGGATGCAAGGTTGGTTCAACACTCGTAAAGCAATCAACGTGATAGATCATATCAACAAGAGAAAAAGCAACAACCATATGATCCTCTCAATAGATGCAGAGAAAGCATTTGACAAAATACAGCATCCATTCCTGATCAAAACTCTTCAGAGTGTAGGGATAGATGGAACATTCCTCAGCATCTTACATGCCATCTATGAAAAGCCCACTGCAAATATCATGCTCAATGGGGAAACACTGGGAGCCTTTCCCCTAAGATCAGGAACACGACAGGGATGTCCACTCTCACCACTGCTATTCAACATAGTACTAGAAGTCAAAAAAAAAGAAATTAAAAAAAAGGCATTCAAATTGGCAAAGAAGAAGTCAAATTCTCCCTCTTCGCAGATGACATGATACTGTACCTAGAAAACCCAAAGGACTCCACCCCAAGATTGCTAGAACTCATACAGCAATTTAGCAGTGTGGCAGGATACAAAATCAATGCCCAGAAGCCAGTGGCATTTCTATACACTAACAATGAGACTGAAGAAAGAGATATTAAGGAGCCAATCCCATTTACAATGGCACCCAAAAGCATAAGATACCTAGGAATGAACCTAACCAAAGAGGTAAAGGATCTATACCCTAAAAACTACAGAACACTTCTCAAAGAAATTGAGGAAGACACAAAGAGATGGAAAAATATTCCATGCTTATGGATTGGAAGAATTAATATTGTGAAAATTCAATGTTACCCAGGGCAATTTACACATTTAATGCAATCCCTATCAAAATACTATGGACTTTCTTCAGACAGTAAGAACAAATAATCCCAAGATTTTTGTGGAATCAGAAAAGACCCCGAATAGCCAGGGGATTATTGAAAAAAAAAAAAAAAAACATAGCTGGTGGCATCACAATGCCAGATTTCAAATTGTACTACAGAGCTGCAATCATCAGACAGTGTGGTACTGGCACAAAAACAGACACATAGATCAATGCAACAGAATAGAGAACCCAGAAATGGGCCCTCAACTTTATGGTCAACTGATATTCGACAAAGCAGGAAAGACTATCCACGGGAAAAAGGACAGTCTCTTCAATAAATGGTGCTGGGAAAATTGGACAGCCATGTGCAAAAGAATGAAACTAGACCACTTTCTTACACCATACAAAGATAAACTCACAATGGATGAAAGATCTAATTGTGAGACAAGAATCCATCAAAATCCTAGAGGAGAACACAGGTAACAACACCCTTTATGAATTTGTCCACAGCAACTTCTTCCAAGATACATCTATCAGGGCAAGGGAAACAAAAGAGATAATGAACAATTGGGACTTAATCAAGATAAAAATATTTTGCATAGCAAAAGAAACAATCAACAAAACTAAAAGACAACCTACAGAATTGGAGAAGTTATTGGCAAATCGAATATCAATAAACGGCTAGTACCGGAGATCTGCATGAAACTTATTAAACTCAACACCCACGACACAAAGAATCCCATCATGAAATGTACAGTTGGCATGAACAGAAATGTCACTAAAGTCTTACATACACGTGGCCAATAAGCACATGGAAAATGCTCCACATCACTTTCCACCAGGGAAATACAAATCAAAACCACAATGATATACCACCTCACACCAGTGAGAATCGTGAAGATTAACGAGACAGGAAACAACAAATATTAGAGAGGATGTGGAGAAAGAGGAACCCTTTTACACTGTTGGTGGGACTGCAAACTGGTGCAGCCACCCTGGAAAACAGTGTGGAGATTCTTCAAGAAGTTAAATATAGAGCTATCCTACAACCCAGCAATTGCACTACTGGGTATTTGCCCCGAAGATACTGATGTAGTGAAATACTAGGGCACTTGCACCCCAATGTTCTTAGCAGCAATGTCCACAATAGCCAAACTGTGGAAGGAGCCTCAGTGTCCATCAAAAGATGAATGGATAAAGAAGATGTGATATATATATATATTTATTGGAATATATATATATATATATGAATATTACTCAGCCATCAGAAAGGACGTATACCCACCGTTTTCTTCAATGTGGATAGAACTGGAGGGTATTATGCTGAGTGAAGTAAGTCAATCAAAGAAGGACAATCATTATATGGTTTCATTCATATGGGGAATATAAAAATTAGTGAAAGGGATTAAAGGGGAAAGAAGAGAAAATGAGTGGGAAATATCAGAGAGGATGACAGAACATGAGAGACTCCTAAATCTGGGAAAGGAACAAAGGGTATTGGAAGGGGAGCTGGGTGGCGGCATGAGGTGACTGGGTGATGGGCACTGGTGGGGGGCACCTGACAGGATGAGCACTGGGTGTTATACTATATGTTGGCCAATCGAACTCCAATAAAAATACACACACACACACACAAAAAGAAACTAGAGTCAAAATAACTATATGCTTCAAAATTTCATTATGGTTTTTGACATTGGGGTTGAAGTAGGGAAGGAACTGAAGTAGAGGAAGGAATTGACTGAAAATGAGCAGGAGGGAACTTTTTGGGTTAATGTAAATATGTAAATAATGTAAATATTCTATATTTTAAATTGTGGTTGTTGTTACACATTGTATGTGTTTGTCAAAATTCATTGAACTATTCATTGAACTTAAAATGGATGAACTTGATTGAAAAATAATTATTTATCAGTAAAGCTGATTAATTTTTTTCCTACCCTTATCATTTCTATTATTGAAAATTATCTTCCAAACACAAAAGGATGGCTGAAAGTAACATGACTAGGAATTTTATATGCCAGTAGGATATAGATTGAAAAGACTTATATTTTCAACAAACCAAGTTAAAAATAATAGCAAAAGCAATTTGTTGTCCAGTTTGGGATAGGATGAAATAATCCTAATCTTTCCATGTCCACCTTTATAACTCAAAACACTAAGCAAAACATGACATAAAAACATAAGAATACTGAAGAGTGGGGAAAAGATGGACTACATAGAGATTTCAGAACTTCAGGGATAATGTGTGGTGAGCTCTCAGGGTTTCCTTACTGCTTCCCTACATCCTAGACAAAAAGCCACAGATGCCTCCAATCCAGAACTGTCAATAGTCACAGAAAAAAAGGTGTGTGTGTGTGTGTGTGTGTAAACTCCAATAAAAGCCTAGTACCTCTAACCAAAGTCCAAGAAAAAGGGAGTCGAAAATAGAAAACACTTTTGGCAATATCCACTGTACTCCAGCCAAAAGTAAATGTAAAAACTACCCCCTACCTACTGCAGTTTCAGCAAGACTAAGCAAGAAGCTACCTTTCCCTCTAACCCTCTGCCCTATGGAAGCAAGCCTTATTCCAATTTTTCCACACAGTCTGTATGGTTGAGCAGGGAGACAATCTTCCATCTTTACCTGACAGAAGCAATTAGCATAGCTATTCCCCTTCCAAAGTCATGTTAGCAGGGCTGTGCAAATATTTGATAGCTCAAGAAAAAATTATTGATCTTCCATCCATCTCTCACCTGGTTGAAGCAGATGATGCCCCAATTTCCCAACCAAGAGGTCTGTGGGATCTGGCATCAAAATGAACCACCGTTTCCATCCAATAGCACCTACTGACTACATTTTTGCTGAAATGATATTAGAAGGACCCATGGGAAACTGAAAATAACATATCCATCCAGCCTTCATGGTACATCTCAACAGGGGAACTGTTCACTAAAAACAAGAAGATTAAATGGGATATGGATTCTTATAATATCCAAAATATCCAGGATACCTATCAATCCGTGCCCATTTTAGCTTTAACTTTACTGCCAGGAGGCTTCCTGCACAGAATATCTCAGTACCTAGCAGCCTACACCCACCTCAGATCCTGGGCAACCCTTCAGGAAACTCTTTGGTCCTGGAACACCATGGCAATATGTATATACCTATCAATAATTATTTTAAATGAGAATGGCCTAAATGTTCCAATCAAAAGACATAGGCTGGTAGAATAGATTAAAAAAAAAAAGAAAAAAGAAAAAAGAAAACCATTCCCATCTATTTGCTACCTAAAAAAGACTCACCTCAGACCTAATGATGCATGCAAATAGAAATTAAAGGGATGAAAAAAAAAAAAAAAAAAAAAGAAATTAAAGGGATGGAAAAACTTTTGCCATGCAAATGGTTGCAAAAAAAAAAAAAAAAAGAAGCTAAGGTAGCAATACTTATATCCAACAAAATAGACTAAATAAAAGACAAAAACAAAGAAAGATATTATATAATCATAAAGGTATCAATCTAGCAAAAGAATATAACAATGGCAAATATCTACACACTCAACTCTGGAGCACCTAAATACTTAAAGCAAATATTAATGGACATAAAAAGATAAGTTGATGGTAATTTAATAATAGTAGGGAACTTTAACACCCCATTTAGATCAATAGACAGTTAATCCATGCAGAAAAGCAACAAGGAAATAGTGCCTCTGAATGACACATTGAACCAGATGGACAAAACATATAGGAAATACCATACAAAACAATAGAATACATGTTCTTTGCAAGTGTACGTGGAATATTACCTGGAAGAGATCCCATTTTAGACTATAAAACAAGTCTCAATAAATTTAAGAAGACTGAAATCATAGCATGCCCTTTTTCTGATCACAATGTTATGAGTAAAAATAAGTCATAAGAAAAAAAATTGAAAAAAAAAACCATAAACATGTGGAAGCTAAAGAACATGATGCAAAATAACCAGTGGATCAATGAAACAATTGAAGAAAATTTAAAATACATGGAGAAAAATGAAAATGAAAACACAATGGTTAAAAATCTTTGGGACACAGCAAAAACAATTCTATGAGGGATATATATACCAATACAGGCCTACCTCAAGAAACAATAAAAAGCTTAAGTAAACAATTTTACCTTACAGTTAAAGGGACTAGAAAAAAGAAGCACAACCACAACAAAAATCCAAACCAGTAGAAGGAAGGAAATAATCACAAAAAGAAATGAAGGACATACAGACTAAAAACACAGTAGAAAAAAAATCAATGAAACCAAAAACTGGTTCTTTGAGATAAACAAATGCTAAATGCTTAGCCAGACTCATCAAGAAAAAGAGAAAGGACCCAAAAAAATAAAATCAAAACTGAGAGAGAAATAATAATTGATACTACACAATTACAAAGAGTTATAAAATACTATGAAAAATTATATGTCAACAGATTGAGCACCCTAGGTGAAATGGATAAATTCCTAGAAACATATAAACTTCCAAAGTTAAATTAGGAATAAATAGAGAATCTAAACAGACTAAATACAAGTAAGAAAATTGAATTGGTAATCAAAATACTACCAAAAAATAAAAACCCAACACTGGATGGATTCACAGGTGAGTTCTACCAAATATTTAAAGAAGAGTTAATATTTATTGTCTTCAAACTATTCCAAAAAATAAAAGAAGGAAAGGAAGCCATCAAATATATTTTATGAGGGCAGAATTACCCTGATACCAAAACTAGACAAAGAATCTACCAAAAAAGAAAACTACAGGCCAATATCTCTGATGAACATAGACGCTAAATCGAACTCCAATAAAAAATATATATACAAAAAAAAGAACATAGATGCAAAATCCTCAATAAAATATTATCAAGCCACATACAATATTTTTAAAAAATCATTCACCATGATCAACTAGGATTTATTCCAGGAATGCAAGGATGGTTTAACATTCACAAATCAATCAATATGATACACCACATCTACAAAATGAAGGATAAAAATAATATGATTATCTCAATAGTTGTAGAAAAAGCATTTGACAAAATTCAACATCGTGCATGATAAAAACTCTGAATAAAGTGTGGTTAGAGGGAACATACCTCAACAAAATAAACACAATATATGAAAAACCCACAGGTAACGTGGCGAAAAATGGAGATCTTTTCCTCTAAGATCAGGAAGAGGACAAGGATGTCATTCTTGCCACTTTTATTCAACAATGTATAAGCTTATCAAATCATTATGTTGTACTCCTGACAGTAAAGTAACACTGCATGTCAACTATACCCAAAGTAATAGTCAAAGTAAAAAAAAAATATATTAGATAGATATAGATATAGATATAGATTTTATATTTATGTATCTATATTTATCTCCAGGATACAATTGAAAATTATTTATCATACCATGAAGGAGGAAAAATCATAACTTGAGTTAAAAAAGTAAAGAGACCTCAATACTAAGATGAATTTGATGTTGGAAATATCTGACAAGGATTTTAAAACTATTATAAAGGTTAAATAAGCCATTAGGAATTCTTTTAAATGAAAAAAAGAAAATCTCAGCAACGAAGTAGGAGCTATGGATTTTGTTTTTTTAAAGATCTTATCTATTTATTTTAGAAATAGAGAGCACAAGCAGGAGGGGAAGAGGGAGAAAGACAATCTCAAACAGACTCTACATTGAGCACAGAGCCCAATGTACAGCTCAATCCCAGGACTCTGAGATCATGACCTGAGCCAAAACAAAGAGTCAGAGGCTTAACTGACTGCACCACCTCGGTGCCCCAGTATTACATTTTTTAAAAAATAACCAAATGAAACATATAGAACAGAAAAAATACAATAAATGAAATTCTAAAAGTCACTGAATGAACTCAATAGCACAGAGAAGAAGAGAGATAGAATCAGGGAACTTGAATAAGAAGAATTTACCCAATCTGAACAACAGAGAAATAATAGAATAAAAAATAAAATAAATGACTCTAGGACCTGCATAAGTCTTTAGGAATTGTAGGCTAACAACAAAAGAACTAATATTTCTATCACTGGAGTCCCAGAAGAAAAGGACAGTGGGACTGAAAAAATATTTAAAGAAGTAATGACCAGGGATCCCTGGGTGGCGCAGCGGTTTGGCGCCTGCCTTTGGCCCAGGGCGCGATCCTGGAGATCCGGGATCGAATCCCATGTCAGGCTCCCGGTGCATGGAGCCTGCTTCTCCCTCTGCCTGTGTCTCTGCCTCTCTCTCTCTCACTGTGTGCCTATCATGAATAAATAAAAATTAAAAAAAAAAAAAAAAAGAAGTAATGACCAAAACTTGACAAATTTGCTTTTACAAAAAATAATAATAATAAGCTACATATTAAAGAAGCTAAGAAAACTCAAGTAGGATAAATCCAAAGAAATATATGCCAAGATGCATCATAATTTAATTTATGAAAACTAAAGGCAAAGAGAAAATACTGAAAGCTGCTAAAGAGAAATGACAAATTAATAATAAAACACAAATTCTAATAACATCAGATTTCTTATCTGAAACCATAAATGCCAGAAGGAAGCAACACATTTTTCGACTACTGAAAGAATTGTCAACCATGAATTCTACACCTAATGAAAAGATTCTTTAAGAATGAAGAGGAAATAAAGCCATCCTCAAATGAAGGAAAACTAAGACAATTTGTTGCTAGTAAACCTTAGTCTTATGGAATGGCTAAAGAACATCCTCTAAGCAGAAAAGAAAATAAACAAACAAACAAAAAAGAAAGAAAGAAAGAAAGAAAGAAAGAAAGAAAGAAAGAAAGAAATCATAACAGAAGAAGGCCTGGGACTTCAGAATTGAAAGATAAGCATTGAAATGGGCAAATAGGCTATCTTACTCTAATTAATCTTTAAAATTAAAATACCATCTGATATGGTATCCAATGTGTAAAGAAAATACACTAGGGAAGTATGTTTTAAAAGCAGAAGGGTAAGGTGCCTGGGTGGCTCAGTCAGTGTCTGCCTTCCATCCAGGTCATGATCCCAGGGTCCTGGAACTGAGCCCCACATTGGACTCCCTGCTGGAACATAAAGGCTGCTTCTCCTTCTCCCTCTGCTCCTCCCCCCTGCTTGATTTCTTTCCTTCTCTCTCTTTCTCTCAAATAAATAAATAAAATATTTTTAAAAAACTTTTCAAGAAATAAAAATAGTAAAAGTAGTGAGGGTAAAGGACTTAAAATGGAAGGAGAGTCTCTACACTTCACTCAAAGAATTGAAATGTTGATACCAGTAGCCTGCAATAAGTCATATATATATATACACATATAGTAAAACTCTAAGCAACCATTTAAAAACTATACAAAGTGATATACTCAAAACACTACCAAAAAAAGAAATTCAAGAGCCCACATTATGGTAAGAAAGGTGAGCAGAGAAACAAGAAACAGGCAGAAAAACAAATAACAAAATGACAGATATATATATCTGTATCTGTATATATCTGTATATATAGATTTATATATATAATTACTTTAAATATAAATAGTTCTAAATACACTAATAAAAAGAGGTTGGCAGAGTAGATAAAAATAATTCAATAACATGCTATCTATAAGAAACTCAAATATAATACAGGTGGTACAAAGTAAAAGGGTGGAAAAATATACATGCAGACATTGACTTTTTAAAATCAGGAATGACTATGTTAATATTAAATAAAATAGACTCTTTTTTTTAATTTATTTTTTATTGGTGTTCAATTTACTAACATACAGAATAACCCCCAGTGCCCGTCACCCATTCACTCCCACCCCCCGCCCTCCTCCCCTTCTACCACCCCTAGTTCGTTTCCCAGAGTTAGCAGTCTTTACGTTCTGTCTCCCTTTCTGATATTTCCCACACATTTTTTCTCCCTTCCCTTATATTCCCTTTCACTATTATTTATACTCCCCAAATGAATGAGAACATATAATGTTTGTCCTTCTCCGACTGACTTACTTCACTCAGCAATAAAATAGACTCTTGAGTAAAAAAAAGTAAAAAGGAAAATTACTGGAGAAAAAGAGGAGAATACATAACAATAATAAAAGGGTCAATTTACCAGGAAGACATAAAAGTCCTATATGTGCATGCACCTTCAAACAACGGAGCCTCAAAATACTAATAGAAGTAAAAACTGGTAGAGCTGAAAGAGAAATAGATAAATCCACAACTATAGTTGGGAGACTTCAATATCCCACTCTCAGGAATTGATAAAACTACCAGACAGAAAATCAACAAGGAAATAGAAAAAATGAACAACACAATAAACCAACAGGATCAAATTGACCTATATACAATATATCCACCAACAGCAGAATATACTTTTTAAAAGCATCTGTGGAACATTCACCAAGATGTGGCATATTGTGGACCATTGGACCATAAACTTAGACCACAGAATAAACTGCACAAAATCAATCAGTAACAGAAAAACAACAGAAAAATCTTCAAACACTTAGAAATTAACACAATTCTAAATTATCCATGGGCCAAAGAAGAAATATCAAAAGAAATTTTGAAACATAGAACTGAGTGAAAATGAAAATACAACATATCAAAATATGTGGGATGGAGCTAAAGCAGTGCTAAGAGGGAAACCTATAGCATTAAATACTAGAAAAGTAGGTCTCAAACCAATCACTGATAATCCTACCTCAAGAAACTAGAAAAGGAAGAGAAAAATAACCCAAAGCAAGCAGAAGGAAGGAAATCATATAAACAACAGCAGAAGCAAATGAAATTAAAAATAGGAAATCTATTCAGACAAATAAACAAAATAGAAAGCTGGCTTTTTGAAAAAAAATAGATAATATTGATATCCCTCAAATACAAATCAAAACCACAATGAGATACCACCTCACACCTGTCAGAATAGCTAAAACTAATGATACAAGCAACAATAAGTATTGGCAAGGATGTGGAGCAAGAGAAACCCTCTTGCACTGTTGGTGGGAATGCAAACTGATGCAGCCACTGTGGAAAACAGTACAGAGATTCCTCAAAAAGTTAAAAATAGAGCTACCCTATAAGCCAGGAACTGCACTAGTATTTACCCAAAGGATACAAAAACACAGATTTGAAGGGATACATTCACCCCAATGTCTGTAGCAGCATTATTAACAAACTATGGAGAGAACCCAAATGTCCAATGACTGATGAATGAAGAAAGAAGTAGTATAGGGATCCCTGGGTGGCGCAGTGGTTTAGCGCCTGCCTTTGGCCCAGGGCGCGATCCTGGAGACCCGGTATCGAATCCCACGTCGGGCTCCCAGTGCATGGAGCCTGCTTCTCCCTCTGCCTATGTCTCTGCCTCTCTCTCTCTCTCTGTGACTATCATAAATAAATAAAAATTAAAAAAAAAAGAAGTAGTATATTCACACAATGGAATATTACTCAGCTATCACAAAGAATGCATCTTGCCATTTGCAATGACAGATGCAAATGGATGAAGCTAGAGTATATTATACTAGGCAAAATAAGTTAGTTAGAGAAAAAAAAATACCATATGATTTCACTCATATGTGAAATTTCAAAAACAAAATAGATGAACATATGGGAAGGGAGAAAAAAGGAGAGGGAAACAAACCATAAGCGACTCTTAATGACAGAGAACAAACAGGGTTGATGGAGCAAGATGGGTGGGGAATGGGTATTAAAAAGGGCACTTGTGATGAGCATTGGGTGTTGTATGTAAGTGATGAATCACTGAATTCTACTCCTGAAACCAATATTGTACTGTATGTTAACTAACTAAAATTTAAATTAAAAAAACTTAAAGGATAATATTGATATCCCTCTAGCAAGACTGTAAAAGTTAAAGAAGACACAAATCACCAATATTAGGAATGAAACAGGAGATATCACCACAGATCCTGCAAGTATTGAAAGGGTAATAGGGACTACTAGAACTTTATGCTCACAAATTCAACAACTTAGAAGAAATGAACCAATTCTTTGAAAACTGCAGAGGTGAAATAGACAAATTGACTAGTTCTATAACCATTAAAGAAACTGAATTCATGATTTAAAAATTCCTAAAAATGAAATCTCCAGTTCCAGATGGTTTTGATAGAGAATTCTACCAAATATTTGAAATGAATTTATTACCAATTTTATACAATCTTTTTCATAAAGTGGAGAAGGAGGGAACACATCTCAACTAATTTTATGAGACTATTATTAACCTAATATAGACAATACAGAAAGAGAAACTACAGGCCTATATCTTCCATGAACTTAAGGATAAAATTCCTCAACAAAATATGAGCAGGTAGAACAACATACAGATGATATGCAAGCGTAACATGTTTCATTGTGCTTTGAAGATATTGCTTTTTTTATATATATATATACTGAAGGTTTTGGTAACTCTCTGATAAGTCTCTTGGCATCATTTTTCCAACAGCATTTGCTCACTTTATGTCTTCGTATCACATCTTGGTAATTCTTGCAATATTTCAAACGTTTCCATTATTATTATATTTGTTATGCTGATCTATGATCAGTGATCCTTGATGTTAGTATTGCAATTGGGGTTATCAGAACCTGCATCCATATAAGATGTCAAACTTAATCAATAAATGTTGTATGTGTTCTGACTGCTCCACTAATTGGCCATTCCCACATCTCTCTCCCTCTCCTCAGGCCTCCCTATTCCCTGAGACAATAGGAAAATTAGGCCAATATTGTAATTAGCCCTGCAATGGCCCATATATGTTCAAGTGAAAAGAGATGCATATCTTTCACTTTAAATCAAAAGCTAGAAATGATTAAGCTTAGTGAAGAAGGCATGCCAAAAGCAGAAAGGCTAAAAGCTAGGTCTCTTGCACCAAACAGTCAAGCTGTGATTGCAAAAGAAATACACTTGAAGGAAATTAAAAGTGCTATTTCAATGAACACAGAAATGATAAGAATGTGAAACAGCCTTATTGCTGATATGGAGAAAGTTTTAGTGGTCCGAATATAAGATCAAAACAGCCACAGCATTTCTTTAAAGCAAAGCCTAATCCAGAAAAAGTTTCTAATTCTCTTTAATTCTGTGAAGCTGAGAGAAGTGAAAAAGCTGCAGAAGAAATGTTGGAACCTAGCAGAGGTTGGTTTATGAAGTTTAAGGAAAGAAGTCTTCTCTAAAACATAAAGTGGCAAGGTGAAGCCGCAAGTGCTTATGTAGAAGCTGCAGCAAGTTTTCCGAAAGATTTAACTAAGATAATTAATGCAAGTGGCTACACTAAACAACAGATTTTCAATGTAGATAAAACAGCCTTATTTTGGAAAAGCAAACTATCTAGGACTTTCAGAGAAGGGAAGAGAAGAGAAGGGAAGGGAAGGGAAGGGAAGGGAAGGGAAGGGAAGGGAGGGGAGGGGAGGGGAGGGGAGGGGAGGGGAGGGGAGAGGAGAGGAGAGGAGAGGAGAGGAGAGGAGAAGAGAAGAGAAGAGAAGAGAAGAGAAGAGAAGAGAAGAGAAGAGAAGAGAAGTCAAAGTCTAGCTTCAAAGCTTCAAAGGACAGGTTGACTCTCTTATTGGGGTCTAATGTCACTGAAGACTTTAAATTGAAGCCAATGTTCATTTGCCATTTTGAAAAACCTAGGGCCCTTAAGAATTATGTTGTATCTACTCTGCTGTGCTCTATCAGTGGAACACAAAGCCTGGATGACAGCACATCTATTGACAACATAGTTTGCTGACTATTGTAAGTTACTGCTCAGAAAAAAAGGTTCATTTCAAAACATTACTGGACATCGACAATGCACCTGGTCACCCAAGAGCTCTGATGGAGATGGACAACAAGATCAATGCTATTTTCATGCCTACTAACACAACATCCGTTTGGCAGACCATGGGTTAAGGAGTAGTTTTGACTTTCAAGTCTTATTACTTACGAAATACATTTTGTAAGGCTATAGCTTCCATAGATTATGATTATTCTGATGGATCTGGGCAAAGTAAATTGAAAGCCTTCACGAAATTGAAAGTAGTATTTACCACTCTAGATGCTATTAAGATCATTCCTGCTTCATGGTAAGAGGACAAAATATCAACATTAACATGAATTTGGAAGTTGATTCCAATCCTCATGGATGACTTGGAGGGGTTCAAGACTTCTGTGGAAGAAGTAAACTGCAGATGTGGAGGAAATGGCAAGAGAACTAGAATTAGATCTGGAATCTGAAGATGGGACTGAATTGTTGCAAGCTCATGATAATACTTGAATGGATGAGGGGAAGCTTCTCATGGAGGAACAAAGAAAGTGGTTTCCTGAAATGGAATGTAGTCCTGATGAAGATGTTGTAAATATTATTGAAATGGCAACAAAGGATTTAGAATATTATATTACATAAAGTTAATTGATAAAGCAGTGGCGGAGTTTGAGAAAATTAACTCCAATTTTGAAATTTGGGTGAAATGCTATAAGAGTATTGCTTGCTATAAAGAATCATTTTGTCAGTTGATGCAGCAACTTCATGGTTATCTTATTTTTAAAAATTGCCACAGCTTCTGCAACCTTCAGCAACCACCACCCTGATCAGTCAGCAGCCATCAACATGGAGGCAAGACCCTCCACCAGCAAAAGGAGTCACTGAAAGCTCAGATGATGGTTAGCAGTTTTTATCAATAAAGTATTTTTAATTAAGATATTCACATTGGTGTTTTTAGACATAATGTGGTTGCACACTTAATAGACAACAGTACAGGATAAACACAACTTTTATATGCTGAATGCAACTAAAAATTTAATTTAACTCATTTTATTGCTATACTAGCTTTATTGTGGTGCCTGGGACTAACTCCCCAGTATCTCTGAGGCATGTCTGTATAAAACGTAACATATGCCATAAGCAAGTGGGAATTATGGCATGTATGTAAGTCTAATTCAACACTCAAAAAGCAGGCAATGTAATCCACCACATCAACACATTAAAAAGAGTCTTATGATTATATTAATCAATGCAGGAAAAGCATTTAACAAAATCCAGCACTCACTCATGATAAACACTCCCAGCAATCTAGAAATAGAGGGGAACTTCCTCAACTCGATAGAGAACATCTAAAAAAACCTTACAGTTAACATCATAAGAGTAAAAGGCAAAATCCTTTCCTCCTAGATTGAAAACAAACCAAGCACATCTGTTCTCACTAGTCTTATTTATTATAGTACTGGGGAACTCTAGCCAGACAATCAAAAATAATAGTAAAAGTATAAAGATTGGAAGGAACAAATAAACTTCCCTATTTGCAGATGACATGATTATCTACGGAGAAAATCCCAAGAAATCTACACACGCACACACACACACACACACACAAAACTCAAAACAAAATACAAAACAAAACAATGACAAAACCTCCTAGAATAAGAAGTGAGTTTAGCAAGATTGTACAATTGAAAATCAACACACAAAAGTCAATCACATTTCTTATACTAGCAATGAATACGTGGAAACCAAAAGTAAAAACACAATACCATTTATAATTTCTTTTCTTTTTTTAAAGATTTACTTATTTATTTATGATAGACATAGAGAGAGAGAGGCAGAGACACAGGAGGAGGGAGAAGCAGGCTCCATGCTGGGAGCCCAACGTCAGACTCGATCCCGGGACTCCAGGATCGCGCCCTGGGCCAAAGGCAGGCGCCAAACCGCTGAGCCACCCAGGGACCCCCCCCCCCCCGACATTTATAATTTCTCTAAGGAAAATCAAATGCCTAGGTATAAGCATTTGGTAAATCTAAACAAAACAGGGTTTCCCTGGGTGGCTCAGCGGTTTAGCGCCTGCCTTCGGCCTAGAGTGTGATCCTGGAGTCCCGGGATTGAGTCCCACATCAGGCTCTCTGAATGGATCCTGCTTCTCCCTCTGCCTGTGTCTCTGCTTCTCTCTCTCTCTCTCTTTCTTTCTCTCTCTCTGTGTCTCTCATAAATAAATAAAACCTTTAAAAAAATATAAACAATTATGTGATAAATATCCTGAAAATTCAAAGTCCTGATGAAAGAAATAATATATAGAGGTATACTGTGTTCAAGGATCAGAAGACTGAACACAGTAAAAACATCAAGTCTCCCCAGACTGATATATCAGTGCAATGTAATTCCTATCAAAATCAGAAAGATGTTTTTTTTTTATAGAGATAGACAAACTTATTCTAAATCCAGGAGAAAACACACAGAACCTAGAATAGCTAAAACAATTTTGAAAAAGAAAATTAAGTAGGGGAAATTATTCTGTCTAATATTAAGGTTTAATATCTAATTATAAAAATGAAGACAATATAATAATCGTGAAGAAACAGATACAGAAATCAATAGAAAGGAATAAAAGAAAAACTAGAAATAGACTCACACAAATGATTTTTTTTAAGTAAAACTTAAAAAAAAGAAATCATCAGGACCTAAGGCTAGGCAATGTGTTTTTAGATCTGACACCAAAAACACAATCTATAAAAGGAAAAATTGATAAATTTGATCTCATAAAAATTTTTCTCTGTGACAGACCCTGTTAATAGAATGAAAAGACAAGATATAGTCTGGGAATGAGCATTACAAGCCACATATCCAGCAAAGGAACTATTTGTAGAATTATACATAAATAACTCACAAATCTCAATAATGAAAAACATTTAAAAAGTAAAATACAATTTTAAAATGCCAAAAAACATAAAAAGATATTTCATTATAGGACATACAGATACATAACATAAAAAGATATTCAGCATCATTAACCATTAGGGAAATCCAAATTCAAACCACAGTGTGATACTACTATGTATCTCTTGGAATGACTAAAATTAAAAATGATAACACCAAATGCTGGCAAGGATGGGAAGAAAATGGATTGCTCATTTTTGGATTGCCATAATTCCCACTTGCTTATGGCATATATTACGTTTTATACAGGCTTGTGGTAATGTGAAAAGGTAATAAGTCTAGTAAAAAGTATAGCAGTTTTTCTAAAACTAAACATGTATTATATGATCCAGCAATTACATTCTTGAGCATTATCCTAAAGCAATGAAAATTTATGTTCACACATAAATCTGTACACAAATGTTCACAGCTGCTTTATTTGCAATAGCCAAAAGCTGCAAAAACACAAATATCCTCCAGTGGGTGAATGGTTAAACAAACCATGATATTTCCATACTATGGAATACTACTCAGAAATAAAAAGGAAAAACTATTGATACAACTTGCACAGATCTCAAAGATATCACACCAAAAATTTAAAAAGCCAACCTCAAAAGGTTAGATACTGTATTATTTCATTTATGTAACTTTCTTGAAATGACAAAATTATAGGGACAGAGAACAGAGTCATGCTTGCCTGGTATTGAGGATATTCCAGGGAAAGGGTAAGAAAGGGTGTGGCTTAAAGAAGTAGCATGAAGTATCTTTGCCATAGAACCATTCTGTATCCTGAATGTGGTGGTGACACTAGTCTACATATGTGATCAAATTATACAAACTAAATACACACAGGCACAAATGAGTGCACATAAAAATGATGAAATCTGAATATGGTCAATGGATTATATCAATTTCTTGGTTGTGGTACTGTACTATAGTTATGCATGATACTAGCATTGGAGGAAACTGAGTGAGGGGTGTATGGAATCTTTCTGTACTGTTTCTTAGAACTGTATATGAATCAGAGCTTGAGTGGCTCAGTCAGTTGAGCAATCAACTTTTGATTTTGGGTTAGGTCATACTCTCAGGGTGGTGAGATCCAGCCAAGCATTGGATTCCATAGTCAGCCCAGATTCTGCCTGAGTTTCTCTCCCTCTGCCCCTCCCCCCACTCCTGAGCTCTCTCTCTCTCTCTCTCTCTCTCTCCCCCTCCCTCCCTCAAATAATAAACAAATCTTTAAAAGAACTGTATGTGGATCTACAATTATCTGAAGATAAAAGTGAAAAAGAAAGAAAAGTTAATCACTGAAACCAGACCTCAAGGTAAAGGTAGATATTGGACTCTGTAAAAATGAACCTCTTAGCCATAAATATAGTTCAAAGACAATTGGAAGGAAATATTGATAATCAAAGGTTAATATTTTTACTAATGAAAGCTCTTATAAACCCATAAGTAAAACATAGACATCTAAAAATATATGTAAAAGATTTTGAAAATAAAAATTTAAGTGTTTAGCAACATACCAAATATATTCAACTTAACTATCAGATTGACAAAAAATATTTACAAATGCCAAAACCAGCTATTGGCACATATGTGGGGAAAATGGGTCCCTTGGTGAAGGCTTTCTGGAAGGTAGTGTGGCAATGCATATCAATGTTTAATGTGTGTATCCCATTTGACCCAATAGTTCCACAGTTTGAGATTTCTCCTCTGGAAATATCCAGACAAGTCTGGATGCTCATTATCAATGCTAATACTACTAGTAAGTGAGAACCACCTCACTGCCCATTGGTAAGCATGAATGAAATGCTTTGTGTTTTCTGAAATGTTTGCAATGAACATAGATTACCTTCATTAAAATAAAGCCATCAAACAAAGGAATAAATGATACTATGGTAAGTATTTGATTAAAGTACTTTAAGGACACTTCCTTTAAAAAACACGATACCTATTCTTTTAGCAACTTTTAGATATGCAATACAGTGTTATTAACTACAGTTACCATGTCATGCATTAGTTGCTAAGAAAGAAGACCCTAAAAGTTCTCATCACAAAAAAAATTTTTTTGTAACTACATATGATGATAGATGTTGACTAGACTTGTGATCATTTTGCAAGATATACAAATATTGAAACATTCTGTTGTACATGTGAAACTAATATAATGTGATATGCCAATTATCCCTCAATTTAAAAGATATATGAGAAATTGCATGTTATTTCTTAAAATCTTAAAGTAATTTAAATCTTACAAGTATCTTAAAGATTTATTTACTTATTTTAGAGAAAGGGGGTGAATAGAGTCAGAGAGAAAGGGAGACAGAGTCTTAAGCAGACTCTCCATTGAGTGCATCACCCAACGTGGGGCTCAATCTCACCATGCAGGGCTTGATCTCACAACACTGAGATCACTACCTGAGCTGAAAATAAGATTGGATGCTTAACCAACTGTGCCACCAGGCACCCCAGTAATTTTTTTGTTATGAATTATATATAACAATAATTAGTACCATGATTCGGTGTATAGAAATTACTTTAAGTTTATTGTTACTTACGAATGCAGAGAGAATCCACAGGCACAAGTAGAGCATGTAGAGCCAACTGTATTCAGTGAAATGCTTGATGAAATTAAAGTGAATCTACTGAGGATATATTAAATAGTACTTCTAACTATATTTTACCTTGTTTTAATATCACTTTTATGCAAGGGTTTTAAAGGGTTCCATTGCCGTATAAACAAGTTTTCACACTACTCCTTCAAAGGGAAGGAGGGGAATACCCAGACAGAGAGGAAGGCTGGGTAGGCCTAGCTAGTGAGAGTCCCTGAGTTGTCTGTCCCTGTCTCTATTACTGACATATCCAGAATCAGGAAGACCCTCGAGCTTGGATTATAATTCTTAATTCATAAAATAGTGCTAATAATCCTTCCTATCCCTTTCTTCATTAAATACTGAAGAAATTTTAGCAATCTGAATAAAGGTATTATCTCAATATATTTGGCACAGTGCTTTGTCATTAGCAAAAAGTGTCATTAGCACTAACTTCAGGAGTATTACTAGCAGTTAGCTCCAACTGTGTCACTCCTAAAATGAGTGGCCCTTTTCTTTCATCCTTCAGTTGTCACTTCCCCATTTTTGTCCCTAAATCCAATCATAACTCCTTACTTGAAACCTTAGTACCAGATAAGCTTTCCAAAATATGTAGTTGACAATTAGGATCTTTGCATTCCTTTGTGTTTCTTGGAGATAGTCCTGGTAATTATTTGATCTCTGCCTGAGGTGTTACAAGATTTAAGCCTGAAAAACACTTTGAACTTCTTGAAGCAAAATAATTTTTTTTGAATTATGACGAGAACACCCACTGAGAAAATGTATATTTCTTGGCAGCAAGCATTTTAGAAGTATAGATTAAGGAGGAGGGGTAAACAGAGTTAGCCAAGAGCAGGCAAGGGGGGGAAGAAGAGGAGACAGGGCAGTGAGGAAACAGACAAAAGAAAGAATAGTCAGAAGTTAGTGAAAAAGAGGGCTGTTTCCTCAGACTGAGTTTAGCTCCTTTAAGCAAGTACATATTACACTATATGAGCTAATTTTTTGTGTGTGTGCTAATTTTTTGTAACATGGATCCACTCTGCAAAGTGCTTTGGTATCTTTTACCTATGGTGCCTAAAATATAATTTAGAAGATTTTGAAAGTGTTGGCCCACTATATGTACTGAAAGACAATCAAGAGAATCATTCTGTTTCCAGATCAGGGAATAATTCTCTCCTTTCTTTCCTGAGCCTCACCACTCACCAGCAGTGGGCCAGGTATCCCAAGAACAGAGGCAGGAGTCTCCACCTGTCTCAAATTGACATTTAATCTGGGATTAATCTGGGGTCTTGCTATTTTGCTCCCCGTTGGGACCTGCTGACTGTAACTACCCATTTCCTAACCAGAACAATCCCAAATCAGGAACAAATTTTCTGGATGATACCCTGTCAGAAAATTTTCTCTGGCCTCAATCCATTAATCCTCAACCCTGCTACATCCTATCCATTTTCTTCTGGAAAGAGTGAGAAGCAAAGACAGAACAATGCCTTTGCCTATTTTTGAGAGCCAATGCCTGAGTTGACAGCCTGCACCAACCTCCTCAGTAGTTTCTGAGTCTATGAAGTCAAAGGGAATTTTCTGGCTCATCAGACCTGGGTAGGGCAAGATATCAACTTCTTGCCAATGACCTGTGTAGCTTTTGCACTGTTTGCACACTAAAGCCCCACTCCTAACAGGCCCAGTGACCAGAGAAGGATTAGGCTCCACCTTCATCCCCAGCCTTCCAGGTTCTCCAGGCCTTTTCTAAAATAAGAAAACAGGAGTCAGACAAGATGTGCTTGAACAGGCAAAAATTCTAATTTATCTAAAGACAAACAGCTATGATGGAGTTCAAAGGGCAAAATCCATTTGAGGTCAGATGAGCAGTGCTTTCTCCCAACTAAGGTTGAGGAGAGAGTCAGGGAACATTCCCTGGAGGAAGTAATGCCTGAGCTGGGTCCTGAAAGGACAGAAGGCAGTGGGCTGAATACATTGTAGGAAGGGAAGAGAATTGTAGGCAGAGGCAGGAAGCTAAGATAGTATGGACACATATTCAGAGAATTGCAGAACAACAGATCAACTGACATGTGGTGTATGAGAAGAGGAAAGCAAGGTCACATCTAGAAGACTTTAGGGACCCAGATGGCCGGCAATGGGGAGCCATTAAAGAGCTTCTAAGCAAAGGAAGATCTGGTTGCTTTCTTCAAGTGTCCTGTCCACTAATTATGGACATATATTTTATTAATATATATAGGATGAAGTCTTTTCTGTCAACCACCATGGATCCATAGGAGAAAAACAAACAAAAACAAAAAACACTGAGTGCATGGTATTTTTTAAACTATTAAATACCCTACGACCCAGCAATTGCACTGTTGGGGATTTACCCCAAAGATACAGATGCAATGAAACGCTGGAACACCTGCACCCCAATGTTTATAGCAGCAATGGCCACAATAGCCAAACTGTGGAAGGAGCCTCGGTTTCCATCGAAAGGTGAATGGATAAAGAAGATGTGGTCTATGTATACAATGGAATATTACTCAGCCATTAGAAATGACAAATACCTGCCATTTGCTTCAACATGGATGGAACTGGAGGGTATTATGCTGAGTGAAGTAAGTCAATCGGCGAAGGACAAACATTATATGTTCTCATTCATTTGGGGAATATAAATAATAGTGAAAGGGAATAGAAGGGAAGGGAGAAGAAATGTGTGGGAAATATCAGAAAGGGAGACAGAACGTAAAGACTTCTAACTCTGAGAAACGAACTAGGGTTGGTGGAAGGGGAGGAGGGTGGGGGGTGGGGGTGAATGGGTGACGGGCACTGGGGGGGCACTTGACAGGATGAGCACTGGGTGTTATTCTGTATGTTGGTAAATTGAACACCAATAAAAAATAAATTTATTTTAAAAATAAATAAATAAATAAAAGAAAAAAATAAAAATAAACTATTGAATATTTTACTTTTTAAATTAGCAGTTCTGACTAAAAGTAATGATAACATTGGTGACTAATAAAAGAATTGGATAGACACCTCAAATTTGGCTTCCTCCATTGAATTTTCCAACCTTTTGTAGCCATCATACTCTAGGACCTACCAAAATTAGGGACATGTTCTTTTTTGAAGGTGAGGCTTTGACTCTGGTGAGACCAAACCTTCAGGACACCCACAGCCAGTTGGCTCTGTGGGTCTTTTATTCCCATGAGCCCTCTGCCTAAGGGGGAGTTAAAGGATCCTGATGATTCTGATCCCCTAGCTTGTATGACCCACTCAGCAGTTGGGAGGCAGAAGATGGAGGGGATTAGCCTAAAGTGTACAGCCAAACCCTGAGAGTGTTTTGAAGCTTTTTGTAACCTAACTCTAGGTACCAGTTGTCATCCAATCACAACTTCCTTTCCCTTAATTTGGTTTTCTTCCTAATCTATCTATGGAGATGTATATGTCAAAAGAGCAAGCAAGCTAGATTTCTTAAACACAGGTCCTGTGTATGTCACTCATCCTCCTGCGGCCTATCTTTTGGGAACAAGTATACCAACTTTAGCACACCTGTCTATCACTCAGGATGTTCTTGACTGCAAGTAGCAAAAAGCTAAACTTAAAGTGGCTTCAACAATAAGAAAAGGATTAGCTCACATATCAAACAAGTCCCAACATGGCACAGCTCTGAGCATGGCATAATTAGGACTTCCTCTCCATGCCACCACAAGTACCTATCTCTGCCCTTCACATTTGTCCTCAGGCTGCCTTCCTTCAGGACCACAGTCATCAGGTACCACATACCACCATGTTGAGAGAGCCTCTCCTCCAACCGTGGAATAACAGTCCTCCCCCTCAGTCTTATTGGGCCAACTGTGAAGAAGAATGCAATACCCCATTGGGTTAAGCCTGGCTCCCTGAACCAATCACTGGCAAGGAGAAGTGGAATCAGCAAGATGAGTTTATTTAGACTGATGAGGACCCACTCCTGGAATCATGGTCATAAAGTAAAGGGTCATCTTCCCCTGGGTCACTCAGCCTGCAAAATCTAAGTTCTAATAGGACAGAGGACGGACACAGAATCCTTGACAGAAAGTGTCTACAATACCTCACTTAGGAGTGATAGTCATTATCTATTAATACCTTTAGTTCTCAATTCCTGGGAGTGCATTGAAGAGTTTTCCCAAGACTTTCTATAGCATGTCATTGATGTCCTTCTCCTTGATAATCCTTAAGGACAACTCATCTGATGTGGATCTTGTATTTCACTATTCTTTCATGTATTCCACTCTTGTCTCTCAACTAAAATATAAGTTATCAAAAGACAGTGTTCAGGACATAAAGAAACAAATCCCCTGGCAAAGATAATACTTTCCGAAGACAATATACAATAGCTTATAAGTAAAAAACTTCATCCATGAGGTAGAAACACTATGAGGCATAAAGATGCATTTTAGAACAAAAATTCTTTTTTTAAGGTGTTATAACGCCCTAGCTCCATTTATGCTCAGATAACCACATAATACCCAGCTCTGATCATATCACCCCCCTGCTCAGAATCCTTCAGTTGCTTGAGGACTGCTCAGTCTGCCCTAAAGGACTTCCCAGCCACTTCCCTATCTCTACTTATGGGGGCCAAACAGCACCCACTACTTTCTCCTTTTTCAGTGCCTTTTCCTGAACAATGACCCATTTGGAACACCTTCCTTTTTGTTACCACTCTTGAAATCTTTAAGGCTCAGTTCAAATGCCACATCTTCCCTGTGGAATAGGACTGAATCCTCTTCAGAGAAACCCTCCCCCATAAAGTAGCTGCCTAACTCCTCTCACCATGTATTTTATTCTTATTGTACTAGTCACTTTTTTTTTTTTTTTACATCCTCTGTTGCTTGTTTCTGTCTCCACTTAACAGAATGTAAGTCCCAGGAAAGCAAGATTCTTATCTGTATAAGAATATCCCCTAACGTCATTGTGTCCAACACCTGAATCTTCTACTGCGCCCTCTGGAATATCAATGAATACCATCAAAAAACCCCTTTTGTGCACCTCCTTGCCCTATGGAAGATACCACTTCCCCTGAAGCCTACTCACAGGGTGGCCGGTTCCTCCTCCTCTTAACTGGCCCTGATGGCCTAACTCCTCAACATCTCTCTGAGACCATTATGTCGCTCGCCCCTGAACCTGAGTTCTGACCTCAGATGCTCAGATTCTGGTCACCCAGGACTTCATTCTGTGACTCATGTTTCTGCTGACATCACTCAGACCGAGCAGGATTCACCCTTCTTTCCTGGCTCAATGTATTTCACCAAAATCACACCTGCTGTAAGGTTTGCAGTGCACAAGAGAATGAGTCTTCCCACACTTGGTCCTCTTATTTCCTTCAATTCTTCTCTAGTGGTCTGGCAAAAACAAGCTCTCTTGTCAAGGACACTGTGGACCTGCCTGCGTATTGCTAGATTTCATGGTCTATTCTCAACTCTCACCTTTTAGTAGCATTTGACACAGCATATGCCCTCTTCCAGACATACCTCCTTCTTGTGGTTTCCTGGGTTCTTCCCTGTCATAGTGCATTTCATCTGCCTGTGCTGGTCTCAGCTTCTCTCTGAACATTTATTGTTGGATGTCTGGCCTCTGTTGGTCTGCTTCTCTTTCTTCCTGGGCAGTCTTCTTGGTCTCATAAGTCTAAATACCACCTATCTGCTGGCCACTCCCACTCCACCCTTCAAGTTTATTATTTTTTTTCACACTTCAAGTTTATGTATGCAACAGCTCACCTGACATCTCCACCTGGAAAGTTAATTGACATCTCCAAGGTAATAACCCCAAATCTGCTCTATCTATGGCCTTCTCTGTCTCAGTCAGACCATTCTTCCTTTGTTTGGGGCAAAATTTAGAGTCATTTAGACTTTTCTTTTTGTTCCATACCTCACATCTAATCAGAAAGGCTCTGCACTTATGATACATCTGTAATATATATTACAGATATATATTACACCTCCACAGCCACTGCCCTGGTCCCAGCACCACTGTCTCTTACCAGGATGATACAGCCCTGAGTCTATCTCTGCCTCTTAATCTCTCCTTTAAAAAATTTTATTATTTATTTATTTATTTGGGAGAGACCATGCACAATTGTGTGCAAGTCGAGGAGGGGAGGGGCAGGGGAAGAGGGAGAGAGAGAATCTTAAGCAGAATCCACACTGAACACAGAGTCCATCTGACACAGGGCTCAACCCCATGACCCTGAGATCATGACCTGAGCTGAAATCAAGAGTTGGACACTCAACTGACTGAGCCACCAAGGTACCCCTGCCCTTTAATCTCTTCTCAAAACAACAACCAGAGTGGTCCTTCAGAAACCACTTCAATTGTGTTCCTCCTTTGTTTAAACCACCCAGTAGCTCTGCATCTCTCTCAGGACAGAAGCCAGAGACCTCCTCCTTTAAGAGGATGTGTTTAATCAGGAGTGGTAGGACATGCAGACATGGAAATGACTGTTATGAAGGAAGATTTTATATTCACAAACCCTTAAAACCAGGAGGCATGTAGAGCCATATGGGAGAACACCAGGGCCATACAGGAGGCAGAGGGAGCTGAGAAAATGTGGACAAGAGCCTTTATTTTGGTTTCTACAGGAAGATAAAGGTAAAGCTGAATAAGCAGTTTTCTGATTGGCTGGCTTGAATAATTAATTGTAGCAGGTTCCAGATCACAGGAGCTGTCCCTTGTTTTCTGGTACCAGGCCGGGTGTCATTACAGCGTGAGAATGGGGCCTGGAGAGTGAGAACCAGATAGAGGGAGCAGTTGGGGGCATGGGCTTGGAATTGGATTGTTCGCATATTTACTATCTCTAGGACTTAGCTGACCCTAAAATCCATCCAGGGTCAGCAGGACCCAAGAAATCAAAGCATGAAAAATACAGAATAAAAAGGCATGATTAACATACCTCACAATGCCTTCCATGAGCTGTAGCCCATCCCCTTGCTTTCCTTGGTGTCATTCCTCCTGTCCTCTCACTGACTGTACCCCAGTAACCCCTGCCTGCTCCTGCCTTAGGTGCAGAGTCCCACCCTGGACAGCTCTCCCCCACCTACCTGCAGGAATCTGTCCTGTACCTCCTTCATGATCTTTGTTCAAATGATACCTTCTGAATGGGGTCTGCTCTGCCCACCCTGTCTTAAACTTGTAGTGTTTGCCCCCTCAGACTTGTGCCCCTATTATCCTTTACCCTGCTCTGCTTTTTTTCCCTTAGCACTTACTACCTTCTAATATGCCATATGATTTACTTCTATTTTTATGTTTACTGACTTTCTACTGTCTCTGACTGAAATGTGAGTGTCCTAATACAAAGACCTAATGTAACCCAACTACTAGAACAGTGTCTGGCATGTAGCTGGCCCACAATAAATCTGCACTGAATGAATAACAGTAAAAGACTTTAAAGGAGACATATATGGATCCACTGCTCTGCAATTTTGAAGGTGAAAAAATTCAAGCAGCTATTTAGCAGCTTTCTAGAAACCCCAAATTCCAATTTAGGGAAATAAGAAATGGCAGAGGGCCAATGATGGAGAAGGAGACTATCTTGCGTGTTTTAGGTTTTTCTCCCATATATATGGCCTGTAGCCTCTAGATGAGTAAAAACCAAACCAAACCAAACCAAACCAAATCAAATCAAAACAAAACAAAATAAAAACCAGGGACTTTTCTAATGCAGAGAGAGGCAGGAGTCCCCTTAGCTTCTATTTTGTTTCTCCCAGTTCTGCTGTCACATTCACTTTTCATGGAAATATAATTCATATACCACAAAGTTTATCCTTTTAATGTGTACAGTTTACTCATTTTTAGTCTATTCCCAGAACTGTGTGTCCACCACCACTATAACCCATTTTAGAATATTATTATTACCCCAAAAGTATACTCTACACCCTTTGCCCTAACCCCAATATACCCACTGTCCCCAAAAACTCTGCCTTAGACAACCACAAATCTACTTTCTGTTTCTATCTATTTCCCGATTCTGGACAGTCACAGTGAAGCCATACAACATGTGGGTTTTGTGCCTGGCCTTTTTCTGCTGCCACATGTGACCAGCACCTGCTCCATTACACAAACACCAGTGTGCCCAGGCAGTAAGCTTGCAAAAGGTATACTGGGATTTGATATGCAGAAACTCAAAGTTGATCACAAACTTTCTAGGATGCTTTAAGTTGGAGGTGGAAATAGGTGTGTATACAAAGGCCAACCACCATGGTTTCAGTTTTACTGTATAGATTTACTCTATCTGCATCTTTACTCACCACTAAGGAGCATGGGAAGGAGCCACAGCTGGGACCCAAGAGATGACCTGAGGCAGCTCCAAGTCCCATTTATGGAAGGAGGGAAGAACTTACAAAGTGCTGTGTAAAATCTGCTCTGGACCTGGCTTGGCCCCTGAGGGCATTCTGAGCATTTCTGCTTTGATCCAGCTCAGAACAGAGCCCTGGAAACTGGCCTGGGTGAGCCAGAAACCAGCCCTGCTAGGTCCTCGGTGAACTGTCGGCTGCACTTTATGCTTATCCGGCAGCAATGATTGATCACTAGACTGTGTCTCTGGGTGGATCTCCACCAAGTCCCTATGTTTAGGCTGAAACCACCATTGTTATGCAGTACTACTAAAAACCTACTATTTAAAGGACATTTCTCCCCCAATCATCAACAGCTGATTGTGACTAGCCCTGTTACTTGAGAGTCAGTGTGTTTTTCTTTAAACACGTTTGCTGGGCTTCTGGCAGAGCTACTGTAAACACTTCCCATCATCCCTATGTATTTTTAGTCGTGAGTTCTGCAGTGCTGGGAGAGACCCAAGGTCTTTGCTCTGTCCTTTGTAAAGAACCTGCCTTGCAGCAGGACAGAGCTGACTGCTCTGGTGATGGTGACTGAACATTATAAAACCTGCAGAACCAGCTGCTGCCTGACAAGGTGAAGTGCCCTGCACTGGTATGAGAAGCAGAAAACAAAGCCGTGACTGAACTGGAAAGGGATAGTACAAGGGCAATGTTCAGAATTCTCTGGTTACTGAGTGTGCAAGAAGAAAGAAGGTGGGGCAAAGGGGAGAAGCTCAATCAGGAGGGGGTCAGGCTGGCAAAGTCCTTCTTCCCCTGCCCAAGGTGCTTCCCAGGTACACCACCATGGCCTTATGGATGCTGAGCAGTAGTCTAACATGGAGGCCCCCTGGCTTCAAAGGATGGTGGGTCTCTCCCTTGATGTGCCACCTGGAGCACATTAGTCAGCCTCAGACGACTCTGAGTGCCTCTGTGCCTGGTAGCCCCCTTTGTGACATGTGCCAAGAACATGATAACAACTTTTTTTTTAAATATTAATTTTTTTAAATTTTATTTATTTATGATAGGCACACAGTGAGAGAGAGAGAGAGGCAGAGACATAGGCAGAGGGAGAAGCAGGCTCCATGCACCGGGAGCCCGATGTGGGATTCGATCCCGGGTCTCCAGGATCGCGCCCTGGGCCGAAGGCAGGCACTAAACCGCTGCGCCACCCAGGGATCCCCATGATAACAACTTAATAATAGAATCATCATTGGTACATTTCTCTTTCCCTCAACAGAATAATAATTCCTGGAGAAGACAAGTCAGATAGCCTTTACCTTTATAGCCCCAGGGACCTGCCTCCAATATACACCTGATACATATTAGGAATTTCATAAATGCTGGTTAAATTGAATGAAATTTTTAGGAGAAGAAGAGTACAAATACTAATTTTGGATTCCAATTATCACTTTTTCTGGGAAAAAACGTTTTATTGTTGTTCAGACACACTTGGCAATGGAATAGCTCCTTCAAAAGAGGAGCTTTTCTGAGTGAAGTGTAGATGATCCAGCCCATATGGATCAAATTTCCCTGTAAGTGCTTGTACATGCTTTGAGGAATAGTAGAGATAGGGAGGAGGAGGGAAAAGTGTATTTGGCAAAAGGAATTTTAGAGTTTACTTAACCGGAGTGCAGGAAAGGGAAAAAGCAATTTTGTTGAGTCCAAGGCGTGGCTGGATTTTGTCATTGCTAATGAAAAGCAGGTATGGAAAATATGCTATAGTTAGTTGCAGATGTCTCCACCAGCTGTTTCCTGCTGATCTTTTCCCACTTCCATGCCTACGGACCCCAAATGCTGCAACGTAAGGAGATCCAGTTTAAATTTAACTTCTACTCTGTTATATCGTCCTAAATGGATTTGAAAAGAAATGTTACAGACACTGAGATTGCAGAGGTTCATTTCAAAAAGCCATTATACATACACATATTTCCTAGTCCTATTGACTGAGAAGGTCTAGAAATAGTGACACCCTTATAATACTGAGCACACTCGGCTCCCAGATACCATTCTCCAAGAAAAGGAACCAGAGTTCCCTGGAGAAGAGATTGGTTCCAGGGACTTTTTACTACCAAAAATAGCAAAGTGCTCCAAAAATCAAATGAGGGCATATCAGAAGGAAAGAGGTCAATTTAAAGGAATTCGGGATGGCCAATGCTGGGTGAATGTGAACAACAAAATAAGTAATGATGATTATAATCCCCAAAATAAAACAAATATTCTTGAGTCCATACTGATATAACTGAATAAGTAACACAATTGAATGCACTGAGCCTAACTAGTGCCTGACAAGGCACTCAGTCTATACATGCAAACCAGTATAAGTAAGTGATACCTATACAAATAAAACACTTATGAGTAAAGAGAAATCAAATGTTCCCTACATAGGGAAGGGGACTGCATTTAAAGGATAAATGTATTTTGTAAAACATTTATAAGACTATGAGTAATTTTTATTTACAAAATATATTCAAGATCTAAGTCCTTTCCTATTCAAAGTAGCAAGTTTGGGATTAGAAATATAAACAACTTGGGGGCACTTGGTGGCTCAGTCAATTAAGTATCTGCCTTCAGCTCAGGTCATGATCACAAGGTCCTGGGATCGAGCCCTGCATCTTGCTCCCCATTCGGCAGAGTCTACTTGTCCTCCCTCCGACTCTTCCCTGCTTGTACTCTCTCTCTCTCTCTCTCTTTTTTTCTTATGAATATATTTCTTTATTAGGATGCTCACAAGAATGACACACTAGCACTGATGTGTTCTGATGTGATACAGAACACATACATCTGAGCCACATTCTGGCAGGAAACAGGTATAAGGGCTCTCAGAGCTGGTACCAGGTGTCCATTGAAGACAACTCCATTCACCAGAGAGGATGTTTCCTTGATTCCAATGTCTCTGCTGTAGCTTCCAGTCAGGTCTCCGTGACATACTCAGACTTCATTCCAGCGTCAGTGGACTCTCTTTTTTTTTTTCTAGCCACTCTCGACTCCTTCAAGACTTACATCAGCTGCCCCACGTCTAACTCACTCATGTAGCCTCTGGAATTCTGCAGCACATCTCTTTGGTATGCTGCTGCCCTGCCACCCTCAGGGGCATGGTTGGGATCTGGGGAAAGGGGAACAACATCACATTACCAAAGTAAACAGCAGGAGCATATTAACAAATGACACTTGGACACACACCTAACAACCTCAAAAAATACATGCTTTCTCCCCTAATGATCCATAATCCCCTAGAGAACAAACACATATGGAATGATTTTGTACTCCAGGCACAAAGATTCAAAGTGAATGGTGTTTACATCCATCATGTTCTACATGCAACAGGAAGTGAGCTCAAACCAGACCTCTAACAGGCTCTTCCCTGCCTCTGAATGGTGTCACCACTCTGTTTCTGCCTGTTCTTGGCATTAGTTCATTTTTCAAAAGGGAGGATAGGATGGTAGAGAGAGAGTAGAATGGGAAATTGAGGTGGGGTGGGAATTAATATACAGATAACAACCTGTAAAACAAAACAAACAACCAACATACAAAAATGCAAAACCAGGATTTAGTACTAGAATATAACAAGAGAAGGTAGCTGGAGAAACTACACGTGAACACAGACGATATGATACACAACCCCAGGGGGAGGACTCAGTGAGGAGAGGGACAGAGGCCAGTGGTTTACACTAAGAGCCTTTCAATGGACTGCTGAATGGATGGGATCTGCTGCTTCAGCTGGGAGCCTTCTTTGATGGTGACAGAACAGGCGATGACAGGCCTGGACACCCCGCAGGCCCGCCCGAGGGCCTGCTTGGAGCGCACAAACACGTAGGGCACATTCTTATCTTCACACAGCAGCGGAAGGTGCAGGATGATCTCCAGGGGCTCAGCGTCTGCAGCCATCACGATGAACTCAGAGATGACTCTGTTGAGGGTTTTGGTGGCTTCGTTGGCTCCTTTCCGAAGCTACTTGTAGTTACATGACCGCTGAACAAGGTCCAGTAGTTTCTTGGTGAGGTGGGCATCTGCAAGGGGATGGCTTCTGAGGATGCAGGAAATATATCTAATATATTGGTTGTGGGGGTGTAATTGGGATGACTTTATTAAGGCAATTTGGCAATAATCACCAAGGGGGTAGGTGCAAGGGGGTAGGCTTCGGATTTACATCAGCCTCAGTCATTGCGTCTGCCTTGGTGGTCTCCTGCCGGGTACCACTTCTCTCTCTTTTTCTTAAACAAATAAATAAAATCTTAAAAAATGAAATATAAACAACTTTAAGTATCTGTGGTGGCTTCAAGTCCAAGTAATAAAACCAGTTTGCTTAAGTACTAGTTGAGCTTGATGACCAAGATTCACCTAAAAAAACAAACAGCCTCCTCAAGCTTCCAGACGTTACTGGTTCAGGGCTTTGACTTGCCTGAGAAAACATCTCAGAAGCTGTCTCAACACTTCTTGAAAGTTTCCCCCAGCATGGCAAACAGTCCCCAAGACAGTAATACCAGTTATCACTGGCTGAGCAAAAATGGTAAAAACCATATAAATATAATAATAATAAAGGCATTAAGGTGTGATGGCCAAAGGCTGGGAAAGGAGGAAATTCCAAAATTTACAAAATAAACAGACCCCCTCTAAGAAATTACTTTCTTGTGAAAATTTTTAGGAACTTTTAAACTCCAAATTTCACCTCATTGTTTAGCTTTATTTTTCTTTTCCCCAAACTTGGTCTGTTCTCTGATCATTCCCTGCTCCTTCCCAACCCTCAGAACCTGGTGACTCCTAACTCTTCCACCATTTTCCTCTTCTCCCACTGTCCTCGTTCTATCACTGTGCCTTCTTCACCCCTGGAAACCCTCTCCTCCTCTGCTTTGTCTGTGTGATATAAGCCTTCCCACAAACTGATGGCCATTAAAAAAAAAAAAAAAGCCCCACAAGATTAATCGATCTTAGATGTTACATTCCACAGAAAATTAAAATTATTTCACTTAAAAAATAAAATTAGGGGCACCTGAGTGGCTCAGTCAGTTAAGTGTCTTCCTTTGGCTCAGATCATGATCTCAGGGTCATGAGATCGAGTCCCACACTGGGCTCTGAGCTCATCAAGGAGTCTGCTTCTCCCTCTCTCTCTGCCCTTGCTCTCTGTGCATCTCTTTCTCTCTCTAATACATAAAGAAAATCTCTTTTAAAATGTTAATTTAACTTAATTAAGTAAAATTTAAAATAAACCTCAGAACCGCAGCCATGCAACAGCCCCAGATGGACAAGCCTTCTGCACACCTTGGTAATGTATGCTGTGGCAACTCTCATAGGGCTGTCCTGCCCATCTGGCAAACTTCCTGACAGCTTCCCACCAGAGCAGGATATTCTGTATTTCCCAGCCTTGTACATGTTCATAACATCAAAAAGGGTACAATACACAGAATGAGGGCTCAGTATTTTTTGCCTCAAAGATATAAAATCAGAGTAGGCTTCTGAGGATGCAGGAAATATATCTAATATATTGGTTGTGGGGGTGTAATTGGGATGACTTTATTAAGGCATTTTGACAATAATCACCAAAATTTGAAATATATATACCCTAAGACCCAGAAATTCTACTCTTCAGTAATTATTCTACAGTTCTACTGGTATAAATACAAAATTGTGTGTTCATACGCCGGGACACCTGCACCCCGATGTTTCTAGCAGCAATGTCCACAATAGCCAAACTGTGGAAGGAGCCTCGGTGTCCATCGAAAGATGAATGGATAAAGGAGATGTGGTTTATGTATACAATGGAATATTCCTCAGCCATTAGAAATGACAAATACCCACCATTTGCTTCGACGTGGATGGAACTGGAGGGTATTATGCTGAGTGAAGTAAGTCAATCGGCGAAGGACAAACATTATATGTTCTCATTCTTTTGGGGAATATAAATAATAGTGAAAGGGAATAGAAGGGAAGGGAGAAGAAGTGGGTAGGAAATATCAGAAAGGGAAACAGAACATGAAGACTCCTAACTCTGGGAAACGAACTAGGGGTGGTGGAAGGGGAGGAGGGCAGGGGGTGGGGGTGAATGGGTGACGGGCACTGAGGGGGGCACTTGACAGGATGAGCACTGGGTGTTATTCTGTATGTTGGCAAATTGAACACCAATAAAAAATAAATTTATTATTAAAAAATTAATAAAATAAAAATAACAAATAATAAAAATTATGTGTTCATAAGCATATTCATTGTTGCTTGTCCTACATGGTCATGAGTGGAAACCTGGTTAAACAAATCATATGTACATCCACACAATGGAATAGTATGCAGCTATTAAAAAGAAAGAAGCAGAACTATTTGTGCAGATATAGAAAATGCTCAAGATATAATAATAAGTGACAAAATCAAGGTGCAGAATAGTGACTATAGTGTATTGCCATTTATGTGGAAAAGTATGAGATATATATTCTTGACTATATAAAATTTCTCAAAATACTCCTAAGAAATCTAGGAGTGTCTACCTTGGAGGTAATTTAATTAAATGAAGGGCAGAGGGGAGAGAAAATTTGGTTTTCCCTATTGTACCTTTATAATTTTGTTCAAATGTACATTTACCTTCCTAAAATATGAAATATCAGAAGTATGTATAGTTTTTGTCTCTAATAACCTTGCGGGAAGTGTAAGTGCTATTGAATTTTAACCCACTGTCAGTCTGGCACTATGCTTATTACTTAAGAGATACAAAAGAATACGAAATAGTCTCTACTCAGAGGGAGAATGAATGAGTGTTGACAAACAATAGGAGAAGATATAGTAAAATGTCCAAATGTGACCACCTGGAGGGCTCAGAAGACAAACTGAATATGCTGGACATAGAGCAGGAGGGACCTAGGAGTGCTCTGGGCAAATGACAACAGAATGCCAGCCAGCCAGCCAGCCAGCCAGGGGATTCTGCCAAAGAAACTATGTGTTTATTGTTCAATATACTAGCATTTTTGTGAGGTTGGTCATTGACTGGAGGATTCAAGGCCAACACGAGAACTGACTTGGTCTATGTTCTGGAATTAATATTTATTCTGTGCCACTGTTAGCTTGAGACACTGGCTGTAGCTGGGTGGAGAAAGGGAGTTGCCAGACTAACATCATGAATTATGGAAGCCTGTCATGGGACTCTGGGTGCATGAGTCAAGATTTGAATGATCCTATTGCTCCCTAGACTTTCAAGGTTTTACATATCCTGGCCACAGACCCCAGCACATCTCAATCTCACCTGCCCCTCCCACCTAGCCAAATCCAGTGCTCCACTGGGTCCCTAACTGGGGCCCCACCTTCTTCACAAAGCCCTTTTTCCAACCCTTCCAGCTCCACTTAGGGGTTTTTAGTAGTACTAGTATACAATTCAACTTTAATTATTTCTAATATCACTCTGTAGTTTAGTTTCCTTTTCCTAAACAAATTGTAAAGTCTTTGAGGGCTGGGACTAAGTATTTTTCTGCTTTAGCATCTTCTCTAGAACCTATCAGATTCTCAGTCAATGCTTTCTGAATGACTGAATATTTAATTCCCCCTTCCTAATCATCAACATCCAAAAGACAGGGCCTGCTGTCTGCACTGAGGTCATTCTGTGAGGATTTTAGACATGTGAGTCCTGGGTAATCCTTGAAGGGGCATTCAAAGAGAAAGAGTCATTCACTTCTTATTGAAACACGGTAAATAGAAGGGCTGTCTGTTTCTAGTCACAATCCTTAAAGGCAAGTCTCCAGGAAAATGGGTTCTCACCGATTCTCTTGATAAGGAGTGACACCCCAGACCTCACTGAAGCTCCACAGGGTCATCACCACCAATATCACCACCAACAACAATTGCTGGTATTTAAGCTGACAATGAAAATTCTACTCCCACCACACAGGGACCAGGATCCTTCCATAACTTGGTTTTACCTGTAAAACAGGTAAACAGGATGAGCACCGGGTGTTATTCTGTATGTTGGCAAATTAAACACCAATAAAAAATAAATTTATTATTAAAAAATTAAGCTTTCAAGAGTGTAAGCTTTCAAGAGTGTAAGAGTTAGGGAGCAGAACCCATCTCACCCTTGTGTAGGGAAACGGCACACACCAAACACAATCTCAAAAAGCCTAACTGGGGATTAGGTTGGTACAGGCTCACACCATGGTCAGGGCTTCAGTTTCCTCAGGTTCTTCATACTGGAAAACCTGTGCTTCCATCCAGTTCCAAACCACAGTGCAAACCCTTCCATTTCCTCATCACTACAACCCGCCCCTCCCACACACACACAAACACACAGACACACACATGCTACATGTGTACCATACACACCAACTTTTCTGCTTGATGAGAAACAGATGGCTTTTGTATAAGGAGGTGAATGAAGTCATTGTTATCCAGACACCAGGTCCGCCTCTAGTCCTAGAAACGGAGCCTTCTGTGACTATCAGAGCTCCCTGTGAGATGCATACTGTATTCGCATGGGCTGATCTTGCCCTGCCCTGACAACAGCCCAGGCACAAGGTACTGGTTTATCCCACCTCTACTCAGTTTTTGGCTTGCAAGGGCTTTGAAGCAGCTCCTGTGTAATCTTTTCATATTAATTGTCCTAACGTTAGAGCTGTGGTTCTCAATTCAAGCCCAGGTTTTAAAATTCCCAGGGTCTTCCCTTCACCCTGGACCAATTAAATCAAGATCTCTAGATGTGGAACCCAGAAATCAATAGGATTGTTTTATCTTGTTGTGTTTTTTTTAAAACTACCCAATTAAGTGTAATTTATAGCCACTGTAATTGAGAAACACTGCCTTGGAGTAACTAGCTGTATCAGTTTAGGATGAATTGGCTGCAAGAAACAGAAAATCACAGGTCAATAATTTAAACAGGAAGAAATTTTCTTACCTCCTCTAACAAAAAATCCAAAGATGGAGTAATTTGAGGAGTTGGTTTGATTCTGTGATGTGATGGTATCACCAAGAATCCAGGTTTTCCTATCTCATGTCATGTCAGTGGGCTAGTCCCCCTGGCTCCAGGCATCGCATCCTCACATAGACAGGGCCACAGGCAGAAGGGGCATCCACTGATGAACAAATCAGGGCTGTACCACAGAGACAGGGGCACTCTGGCTATGGTGCAGCTAGTGGTACCTGACACATCACCAGAGGTTCCCTCATTTCCTTCACATTATCCAGTCTCTTTCAGTGATATTGATGAAGTTTTGGAATTATGTGAGGTTTAGGGGGGGTGAGGTCTGGAGCCAATGACCAAGAAAGAATTCTTGAGACATCTTTGGTGCAAAATGGTGCTTTTAGTAAAGCACAGGGGACAGGACCCATGGGCAGGAAGAGCCGCTGCCCCGGGCCTGTGAGGGGAGACTGATTGTATACCTGGGAGTTGGGAGGGGTTTGAGGATAGTTTGCTCTCTAAGGAATTTTGGAAGCAAGGTTTCCAGGACCTGGAGGGGGCTAGCTGTTTTTGGGAAAAGGTCACTTAGTACTATCTAATAAAACCTGAGTCATGAGACCCTTCAGATGTATATCGGTGGGCCATGTGCTTGGTGGATGATTGCCAACATGTATCTTGGGGGTTTAGAGATAAAGGAAAATTCTAAAGGAATTTTTGTATGTTAGGTAGACTTACAGGATCCTGGGGATTGGGCTAAAACTGCCTTTTGCCTTTAGCAAAGTATTCATATCGAGGCAGTTGAGTCCATAGAGGAATGTCTCTCTGCCTGTTTCAAGGACTTGTCAGTGTGCTTTGTCCATAGTTAGTCCTCTGTTCCCCCATCAATATCATTAGCTTAAATGAAACACATTTATATCCTGATCCAACAGGGAACTTGATCTGGTTATTCCAAGATTAAGACCAAGGCTCACTGAACTCTTCAGAGACTGACTCCCAAACCAGGATAAGGGGAAAACATGGAATCAAATTGCTGTCCAAAGAGGAAAATATGGAATCAAATCAAACATCAGAATCATTTATGGTTGAAAAAATACTTAATTCCAAACCCCACCTTCAGAGGATCTGATTTCATTGGCTTACAAACATCAGAATCATTTATGGTTGAAAAAATACTTAAGTCCAAACCCCACCTTCAGAGGATCTGATTTCATTGGCTAACAATTGCACGTTGTTTGGGTCTTGATGGGCAGAGGTAGGTGTCCTCCATTCTCTTCCGGAGAGGCAGTCCTTAGGACTGCAGGTACATAGGCACAGGGCCCTGGATCCAAGGACACCAAAGCAGAAAACCCAGCTATCCTCCATTCCCGCAGGAAAGGTGGAAGTGGGAAGGGCACAGGAAACTGAGAACACTCTTGCCCTAGGCCCTGGCAAGCTATGCAGATCAGTGCACTTGCGCCTACCCCCAGGAGCAGGTAAGCCAATGTGGACCAGGAGATTGTGGTTAGTTCCCGGCGAGGAGCTTGACTCCAGACCTAGAAATCTGGCCTCTGCCATTTTTTTCTCTTCTCTTTTCTTTCTTTTCCCTTATACCTGGGAGAGGCAGGACCTCTATGGAACAAAGGCCTCACAAGATAAATAGCTCACACTGAACCCAGCACCTGGCAAGGGGTGGGGCATCTCCCCCAGGCACAGACACCTGAGAATCAGCAGCAGACCACCCACCAGAAGAACTGCTGGAAGAACAAGGGAAGAGCAAGTTTACTGAACAAGCAGCACTGGAAAGCTACAGGACCGAGGGAAAATAGTATATAGAACTAGGGAGGGTTGTTTTGTTTTGTTTTGTTTTTTCATTACAACTCGTTTTTGTATCAGACTAAAAATTTCCAATATTTTATCTCTTTTCTCACCTTACCTACAATATTTTACCAACTCTTGATTTTTAAGTTTTTTTCCTTTTTAACTTTCATATTTCTACAATTACATGTCTTAGATATATTTTTTACTTCTGAATTCCTTTCAACATATTCAGTTTAATTTTGGTACATATATGAGATATGGATTTTTGTCCTTTGTTTTTTGTTTTTTTCTGTATCATTTTGTTTCACAGTGATGGAAGTTAGTACCTTCTAACACATGACCAAAATACACCCAGAACCAAGTGGAGCACCGTCTTGCTTCATTCCGTGAGATTATATTCTCTCTCTTCCTTCCCATTTTGCCCCCATCTTTTATCTGGTTTGTGTTTTTGTGGTTGATGTTGGGTCTTTATATAAGTATTGCTGGTTTATTTAATTTGGGATTGAGCATCTTCTAACATACAAAACAAAATACACTCAGAACCAAGAGGAACACCCTTTAGGATTCCTCAGGGAGACTACATTCCCCTGCCACTATCACTTCCTCACCACCACCATCAAACCCCTTTTTTTTCTTTTCTTTTCTTTCCTTTTTTTTCCTTCTTCTTCTTTATTTTAGGTTTTTAATTTTTGCTACTTTGTTTTAAAATTTGGTTTTCACTTTAGTTGTCCTTTTGTTTTACTTTGTTCTGTTCTCTTTCTTTTATATTCTGCTCTCTGACCTCTTCAGAATCATCTAGGGTGTATTTTACTTATGTCATGGATGATATTTTTGACTCAGCTCACTCAAACAGCCACTATGCACTGGACAAAATGACTAGGAGGAAGAATTCACCACAGAAGAAAGAACCAGAAGCAATACTCTCTGTCACAGAATTACAGAATGTGTATTTAAATACGATGTCAGAAATTCAATTCAGAAGTACAATTATAAAGTTACTAGTGGCTCGAAAAAAGTGTAAAGGAATCTAGAGACTTCATTACTGCAGAAGAGATCTAATCAGGCTGAAATTAAAAACGCTTTAACATAGATGTAGTCCAAACTGGATGTCCTAACTGCTGGGATTAATGAGGTGGAAGAGAGAGTGAGTGACATAGAAGACAAGTTGATGGAAAGGAAGGAAGCTGAGGAAAAAAAGAGAAAAACAAATAGGAGCCCATTAGGAAAGGCTTAGGGAAATAAATGATAGCTTGAGAAGGAAGTTTATACATATTATTGGGATTCCAGAAGAGGCTGAGAGAGAAAGAGGTCCACAAGGTATATTTGAACAAATCATAGCTGAGAACTTCCCTAATCGGGGGAAGGAAACAGGCATTCAGATCCAAGATGTAGAGAGGACCCCCTAAAAAAACAATAAAAACCATTCAACAGCTTGACATTTAATAGTGAAACTTGCAAATTTCAAAGATAAAGAGAAAATTCTTAAAGCAGCAAGAGTCAAGAGATTCTTAACTTATATGGGGAGAAATATCAGATTAACAGTAGACCTCCCCACAGAGATCTGGCAAGCCAGAAAAGGCTGGCAGGATATATTCAGGGTACTAAATGAGAAGAACATGAAGCCAACAATACTTTATCCAGCAAGGCTCTCATTCAGAATAAAAGGAGAGAGAAAGAGCTGCTAGGATAAGCAGAAACTGGAAGAATATGTGACCACCAAACTGTCTCTGCAAGGAATATTAAGGGGGACCCAGTAAAAGGCAGAGGAAGCCCAAAGAAACAATCCACAAAAACAGGGACTATATAGTTATTATGATAACACTAAATTCATCTTTCAGTAGTCACTCTGAATGTGAATGGGCTAAATGATCTCATCAAAAGATGCAGGGTTTCAGACTGGATAAAAAAGCAAGACCCATCTATTTGCTGTCTACAAAAGACTCATTTTAGACCTAAGGACACCTCCAGCCTGAAAATGAAGGGGTGAAGAACCATTTACAATTCAAATGGTCCTCAAAGAAAGCTCGGGTAGTAATCATCATATCAGATAAAATAGAGTTTATCCCAAAGACTATAGTAATAAATGAAGGGGGAGAGTATATCATACTTAAAGGGTCTATGCAACAAGAAGACCTAACAATCATGAATATTTATGCCCCTAATGTGGGAGCCACCAAGTATAGCAATTAATTACACTATTATACACTAACAGTAGGAGACTTCAACAAGGCACTTTCAGCAAAAGACAGATCTTCTAAGCACAACATCACCAAAGAAACAAAGGCCTTTAGTGATACACTAGACCAAGTACATTTCACATGTATGTACAGAACGTTCCATTTGAATGCAATTGAATACACATTCTTCTCAAGTGCACATGGAACTTTCTCAAGAATAGACCACATACTGGGTCACAAATCAGGTCTCAAGCAATACCAAAATATTAGGATTGTCCCTGCATATTCTCACACCACGATACTTTGAAACTAGACCTCAATCACAAGAAGAAATTTGGGAGAAACTCAAACATGTGGAGGTTAAAGAGCATCCTACTAAAATATGAATGGGTTAACCAGGAAATTAGAGGAGAATTAAAAAGATTCATGGAAACCAATGAACAGGAAGAAATAGAAAATCTGAACAGGACAAAAACCAGTGAGGAAATTGAAGCAGTCATCAAAATCCTACCAAGACACAAAAGTCCAGGGCCAGATGGCTTCCCAGGGGAATTATATCAAACCTTTAAAGAAGAAATAATACCTATTCTGCTAAAGCTCTTCTGAAGGATAGAAAGGGATGGAATACTTCCAAACTCTTTTTATGAGGCCAGTACTACCTTGATCCCAAAACCAGACAAAGATCCCACCAAAAAGGAGAATTATAGACCAATATCCCTGATGAACACAGATGCAAAAATTCACAAGATACTAGCCAATAGGATCCAACAATACATTAAGAGGATTATTCACCATGACCAAGTAGGATTTATCCCTGGGATGCAAGGGTGGTTTCAACACTCATAAAACAATCAACATTATAGATCACATCAACAAGAGAAAAAACAAGAACCATATGATCCTCTCAATAGATGCAGAGAAAGCATTTGACAAAATACAGCACCCATTCTGGATCAAAAGTCTTCAGAGTGTAGGGACAGAGGGAACATTCCTCAGTGTCTTAAAAGCCACCTATGAAAAGCCCACAGCAAATATCATTCTCAATGGAGAAAAACTGAGAGCCTTTCCCCTCAGATCAGGAACACACAGGGATGTCCACTCTCACCACTGTTATTCAATACAGTACTAGAAGTCCTAGCCTCAGCAATCAGACTACAAAAAGAAATAAAAGACATACAAATTGACTAAGAAGTCCAACTCTCCCTCTTTGCAGATGACATGATAATGTATATAAAAAAAACCAAAAGACTCCACCCCAAGATTGCCAGAACTCATATAGCAATTCAGCAATGTGACAGGATGTAAGACATAAAGAGATGGAAAAACACTCTATGCTCATGGATTGGAAAAATAAATACTGTGAAAATGTCTATGCTACCCAGGGCAATTTACACATTCAATGCAATCCCTATCAAAACACTGTGGACTTTCTTCACGGTGTTGGAACAAATAATCTTAAGATTTGTGTGGAATCAGAAAAGACCACGAATAGTGAGGGGAATATTGAAAAAGAAAACCAATACTGAGGCATCACAATCCCGGATTTCATGCTGTATTCCAAAGCTGTGATCATCAACGCAGCATGATCTTGGCACAAAAACAGACACCTAGATCAATGCAACAGAATAGAGAACCCATAAATGCACCCTCAACTAATATTTGACAAAGCAGGAAAGAATATCCACTGGAAAAAAGACAGTCTCTTTGATAAATGGTGCTGGGAAAATTGGACAGCCACATGCAGAAAACTGAAACTGGACCATTTTCCTACATCAGACACAAAGATAAACTCAAAATGGATGAAAGATCTAAATGTGAGACAAGAATCCCATCAAAATCCTAGAGGAGAACACAGGCAACACCTTTTTTGAACTTGGCCACAGCAACTTCTTGCAAGATACATCTATGAAGTCAAGGGAAACAAAAGCAAAAATGAACTATTGTAACTTGATCAAGATAAAAAGCTTCTGCAGAGCAAAAGAAACAGTCAACAGGGATCCCTGGGTGGCGCAGCAGTTTAGCGCCTGCCTTTGGCCCAGGGCGCGATCCTGGAGACCCGGGATCGAATCCCACATCGGGCTCCCGGTGCATGGAGCCTGCTTCTCCCTCTGCCTGTGTCTCTGCCTCTCTCTCTCTCTCTCTCTCTCTCTCTCTGTGACTACCATAAATAAATAAAAATTAAAAAAAAAAAAAAAAAGAAACAGTCAACAAAACTAAAAGACAACCTGCAGAATGGGAGAAGATATTTGCAAATTACCTATCAGATAAAGGGCGAGTTTCCAAGACCTAGAAAGAACCTATCAAACTCAACACCCAAGAAACAAACAATCCAATCATGAAATGGGCAAAAGACATGAAGAGAAATCTCACAGAGGAAGGCATAGACATGGCCAACAAGCACGTGAGAAAATGCTCTGCATCACTTGCCATCAGGGAAATACAAATCAAAACCACAATGAGATACCACCTCACACCAGTGAGAATGGGGAAAATTAACAAGACAAGAAACAACAAATGTTGGAGAGGATGTAGAGAAAGGGGAGCCCTCTTGCACTGTTGGTAGGCATGCAAACTGGTCCAGCCACCCTGGAAAACAGTGTGGAGGTTCCTCAAGAAGTTAAAAATAAAGCTACCCTATGACCCAGCAATTACACTACTGGGTATTTACCCTAAAGATACTGATGTAGTGAAACGCTAGGGCACCTGCACCCCAATGTTGATAGTAGCAATGTCCACAATAGCCAAACTGTGGGAGGAGCCATGATGTCCTTTGACAGATGAATGGATAAAGAAGATGTGGTCTATATATACAATGGAATATTACTCAGCCATCAGAAAGGACACACCATTAGCTTCGACATGGATGGAACTGGAGGGTATCATGTTGAGTGAAATAAGTCAATTAGAGAAGGACAATCATCATACGGTTTCACTCATACGGAGACTATAAAAAATAGAGAAAGGGATTGTAAGGGAAAGGAGGGAAACTGAGTGGGAAAAATTAGAGAGAGAGACAAATCATGAGGGACTCCTAATTCTGGGAAACAAACAAAGGGTTGCGGGTGACATGCACTGAGGAGGGCATGTAATGTGATGAGTCCTGGGTGTTATACTATATGTTGGCCAATTGAATTTAAATACAATTTTTTTTTTAAACCCACCATTTTGCACCAAAGACCTTGGCTCTGAACCTCACCCCACCAAACCTCACCTATATTCCAAAACTTCATCGTTCGGTGCCACCATAGGGCTTTGAAGTTTTTACATCTGGACTCTGAGCTTCGGTGCAAAGTTGGTAAGTACTTTCTCTTTTCTTCCTTTTGCTCTCATTCCAGGGGCCTTGGAAGAGTGTGGTCTTATTGGAACACTTTCATGCCAATTGCTCAGGCTGTAATCTCTAGCCTGTGGCTACTCTATGGGGAGGAGAAAACCTGCCTTTTGACTGGAAATTAGTACCCCAGCCACGATGGTAATAATACCCAGAAAATTGATGCCCTCTCTTTATTCTTGTCCTTACACTAAATTGTCTTATCTTGGGCACAGGATAGCCACCTAAGTCACCAGGACAGCTGCCAATCTTAATACTCCCATGTGAGGTTTCCTCCTTATTGATCTAATGTGATCCCCTCCACATCCCTGGTCCGGCCACTTCTGCCCACAAGATCTCCACTGGGATCCAGCTGAAACCGGTACCTGATGGAATTATACCTAACCCTGGACCATTGGCTGTAAGGACTAAATGTGTTGGAATGTTGCTTAGACCAAGATGGATCCCTATCTTTACTGTTTTCTGTCAATGTCCTCTACTAAATACTTAAGCTACAAAATTGGGTAATGTCCTCCTTGTAAACTTTTCTGGTGTTTTCCATGGGTTAAAAATGGCAGGTTTTGCCTTCAAGGCAAGGCAAAATAAAGCATGATCTTCATGGCAGGACCTTCAAGGCAAGGTTTTCCGGTCCATACACTAGCACTCACACCCATCTGTAGCCTAGGAAGCGTTGGGGATGCGGGGAGAGGGCAGGCCTCCCTCCTACACAGGCTTTTAAGGGCTGTGGTTTCATTGCGATTTTGTTTAAGGGACATCTCATGTCACTTTGAGACCAGGAACCTCTGACATATCCTGAGCGTGGGACACACCTCAGAGTCATGGGGGGAGGGGATTTTCTTTGGTAATGGACCTTCTTTACTCTTCCCTTGGAGCATGAGAGCTCCTGTCTTCAGTCTCCAACCATTCCTCCTCAGGGTGCCTTTTAACCCACTGGAGACAATTTGGGTTGCAAATTTAGGAAAGGACTGAGCTCCTCTAACACTGCATGGCCTCAGTGGGATCTATCCATTAGATCTCCTCTGCAGGAAGTAGGACAAATGGCCCAAAAGTGTCAGCTAGTAAACTCCTTCCTGACACTGGATAATAATGATCTAAATAGACCTCCTCCAAGTAAACCCAGGGTGTTGGAGAAAACACAGGCCATCCCAGACAAAGGGGAGTCTGACTGTTACTCTCTCACTGTTCTCCTAATAGATTGGGGGGCTTCACCCTCACTCATTTCCCAGGTTAATGGCAATAATTGGAGCCAACTGTGGTTAGTCTACTTCAGGGTGGGGACTTCAAGGATTATTCCCAAACAGCTGCCAAAACTCTCTTTATTTTGGGGAAATTCCCTGTCTTCTCCAGCCCAACTTGGACTGCCCATTTCCCGTTCTTGGCAGGAAAACATGGCATCTGCTCCTCTGTTGAAGCTGATGAGCTTGAGAACCAGGAACCCTTTCTCTGCCTTCTGGCAGCACTTTGCCTTTTCTGTCTCCCTTCCCCCTCCCCCTGTTTCTGCACCATTTTGGATGTGGCCTACATAACTGGCTTCTATACCATCCTTGGTGCCTACAGCACCATTGGCTCCTACTCTCTCTGTCAAGAAGCAAAGAGCACCCCCTGGACTTAACACTGCCCACTCCAGATTTCCCTACCAGTGTCTCAGGTAAAAATTGGTAATGGGGAACAAAGTAACTTTTAAGAGTGGGCCCAGGTGAAACATTCAATATTTAAACTAACTTAAATTTGTTGATTTAAGGTAGATCTGTCTTTAAAGTTATCAGCATTAAATATGAAACTTTTATTTTATCAAGGTTTACTAAAGGTCAAATAAGTTCATGTTATCTCTGTTGCAATTTGCTAGCAAAGATAACTTAAAACAATGGTTTCTCTTGTCCGTCTCAAAGTTTTCATAGGTATTGTTAAGATAGCTTTCAAAGTTTTTGGTAACCTACAACTTTAAAGTTTTGCTTGGATGGTTACTGAGATTCAATTCATTGGATATCTAGATCTTTTCCACATCGGATAAAGTGCTAAAGCATTTATTACTGGACGTAGGTTTGTGCTTTTGACCTCTTATTACAGAGAAACTAAGGATATTCGAATATGTTTATAAATGTGCTTTGTGCCTAATAAATTAATAAATTTGTCTTAGTTTTGCTGTAACAATTCACAATTGGTTACTACTTAGTTTTCACCAGAAACTAAGGTTTCTGCTAAAAGTAATTAAGACTAATGGAGAATAAGGGAAATATCTCTGTATTTAGAAAGGTTGGAGACACGTAAGAAAGATATAAGAATGGGAATGCATTTTTGTTAAAGGTAAAAGAAGGTAATTTTGTCCTAAATAAGACTGGTTGTTTGAGAAGAAATGGCTTGGGACAAAATCTGCATGCAAAAGAAGTTGTAGGTCTGTGAAGAGAAATCTTTTGAAAGGAATTTTATTTTTTTAATAAAATAATTTTTATTGGTGTTCAATTTACCAACATACAGAATAACACCCAGTGCTCATCCCGTCAAGTGTCCCCCTCAGTGCCCATCACCCACTCACCCCCACCCCCCGCCCTCCTCCCCTTCCACCACCCCCAGTTCGTTTCCCAGAGTTAGGAATTTTAGATGTGGTCAGGACAGACTAAGATTGAAATGAATGGATTTTAAAAATATTCAAGTATAAGATTAAAAGTCTGCTTTCTCTCTCTTTGAAAAGACAAATTTTCTTAAATTGTTGATCTCCTCTTGATAAGAAAATGCAAACAGTTGTTTTCTCTTTGCCCAGTAAAACCAGTTTCTGTTTTGCCTTTATCAGGTCTTTAACATCCCTAATCCTATTTAGGCATGTGCTTTAACAAACTTCCCAAGATTTGAGTTGTAAATGGAGTCTTGACTCATTAGGCCTCTTACTTGTACTACTTTAAATTACTCTGAAAGTACTGTTAAGCAAAATGATAAGCCTTAGGTTACATTTAAGTAAATGCCAAAACTATTCTAGAGATGATATGCAATTCCTAAAGTTTTAATATGTTTTCATATAACGTCATCACTTGATATTTTGATCATTGAAATGTTATATGCCACAAAAAACTTGAGTTTCCTTGTCGATTGCATCATGATTATTAATCATGTCCATTTCTAAGTTTTCATCATTTATAATCATTCCCATTTCTTGGAAAATGAATTTCATCTTCAAGGAGGTTCATATATATACAGGTACTCAATGTCTTTAAAATCCTAAAACAGAAATAGATAAGAATTTCCAGAACTAATGAAGCTGCATTCAAACTAAACAAAAATAGTTATATGGGACTAAGTAAATTGGGGAAAATGATTATATATAGTTGTTGTTTTTGTACTCTTGGTTAAAACTTTGGTGATTCTCTAATATTTGCTCTTCCAGACTCAGGTAACTTTCTCTTGAGACATCAGTGATTAGTAGAAATAATAATAAATTAAAGCATTTAACTTTTGTCTCTATTTGAACCCTCGGAAATTCAAAAGGTCTCAGTAAGTATTCTTTCTTCCATGCCAATCATAGTCATTTGCACACATTCAATAAGAATCTATTCTTGTAACAGGACACCATTGGAAACAATGTGGGTTTTTTTAAAAGATTTTATTTATTTATTCATGAGAGACAAAGATAGAGAGGCAGAGACACAGGCAGAGGGAGAAGCAGGCTCCATGCAGGGATCCCGATGTGGGATTCAATCCTGGGACTCCAGGATCATGCCTGGGCTGAAGGCAGGCACCAAACTGCTGAGCCATCCAGGGATCCCCAACATGGGTTATTTTACCATACCAATTTGACTGGAATGTCATTATTTGAGAGACATGCATAGACTTAGATATGATCAAACAGCTTTAAGGAACTAAGGCTGACCTTGTGAAACGTGGAGCCACAAAGCCACATGGAAATGTTGGCCTGATACCTTGCTTACAGAGTTCAGTTCGGAGTTTGCAGAAGCCTCACCAGGTGAGTAAAGAATGTCACTTCCTGGCAGGTTCAGGAATCTCAGGATACTTTGGGGACCTTGTGAAGAGGAATCTGCCCAAATCTACAGGTATTGCAGGCATGACTGATGGCTTGTACTTGGCTTAGCTTCTGGCCTGGGGAGGCTACTAAAAGATCAACCTATAAAAAGTTCCAGCAAAGCAGATTCTAAAAGATGTATGTGATCAATCATCTTGCTGAGCTTATGTAAATAATTTGGCCAAATATGTTAAAAACTGGACTTGTTTTGCAGTCGGTTCAGTCCTGATGTGGCTACCTCCGATTTAGAAATAAGGGTTATTATAGAGAGAAACGGTTTCAATAACACACCTTTGTGAATGTAAAGTTCTAGTTCTGCTTGACTTTAGTGTTTACTTAACCTAGACAACTTGAGGTTTTGCTACAATAGCTAATGTATAATCTTCTTGTTATTCTGTGGGGATAACAGGACCCCATGGGCATATGAATATTTAAACAGCTAAAAAGGAAAAAAGGGGGGGGATTGACTCCCCAGCAATTGTATAACCCAGCTAGCACTCTAACCAATTCTCTGTGGCTGGGATAACAATTAGTTCCCTAAAGTAAGAAGACACCTCACTCTAGGGTTAACTATGGACTTGTGAAGATAATGGATGACCCTACTTTCTTTATGATTGGATTGAATGATACATTTAGGGATGCCCAAAATTGTATGACTGTCTTCTAATGTGACCCAATGGCTTTGCCACTCTGATTTGTGGCCATGGCTTCGATAGGCCACAGCTGGATAGGCCACTGTACTCTGGGCTTTGCCTGGATTCACAGATGCATCATTACCATTACCAACCCAGCCAACCTTCCAAAATTAAAACAATGGACATGTTTTATGTGTTATTGTTATAATCACCCAGCATCCATCGTTGTTCCCTCTTTGAGGCCAGAGGATGTTGTTTGGAACATGGAACCTCTTAATAAATACATGGTCAAAGCCCTAAATGACACTCAATGTAAAATTTCTCTATTAAATACTAAAGTAATACAAATGTGTGAAGCAGTTTTACAGAAATAGAATGGCATTGGATATTTTAACTATTACACAAGATAGAACTTGTGCTATCATTAAACAAACAAAACAAAACAAAACAAAAAAACCTGAATGCTGTGTATACATTCCAGATGACCACAAAAATATTTCTGGGTTTCTATCTAACATGAATACTCAAATGGTGCTTTAAATAATCTTTCCTTTAGTGATTGCTTTAAACTGCTGGACTAGGGCAGTCCCGGTGGCCCAGCAGTTTAGCGCAGCCTTCAGCCAGGGGTGTGATCCTGGAGACGGAGGATCCAGTCCCACATCAGGCTCCCTGCATGGACCTGCTTCTCCCTCTGCCTGTGTCTCTGCCTCTCTGTGTGTGTCTCTCATGAATAAATTAATTAAATCTTTTTAAAAAAATAAACTCCTGGACTAGAGGAAAATTATCAAAGGTCAACTGTCAAAGGTCTTCACTTTCTCATTATAATATTAACCTTACCTTGTTATTTCTGGTGTCTCCCTGCCTACTGCGAATACTCCTTCACTGCCATAACTTCCAGTTGAGAGATGATCCTTTCTACTCAAGGAGGTTCATGTGTTGTCCTCAAATTCAAGGAATTCATTGAAGCTGCCTTCTCCTTTTTATAACTCCCCGATTTGTTCCCCAAATGACCAATACTGATCCATAGGTAGGGACATCTGTATGCCTCTACTCAGCAGGAAGAAGTTTCAAAAGATGAGACCCTTCATCTTCAACAACCTTAAAGATTTAAGGGTTAAAATTGTTCAGGGGGAAAATGATAGGGAACAGAGGACTAGCTATGGACAAAGCACTCTGACAAGTCCTTGAAACAGGTAGAGAGACATTCCTCTATGGACTCAACTGCCTCGATATGAATACTTTGCTAAAGGCAAAAGGCAGTTTTAGCCTGATCCCCAGGATCCTGTAAGTCTACCTAACATACAAATATTCCTTTAGAAATTTCCTTTATCTCTAAACCCCCAAGATACATGTTGGCAGTCATCCACCAAGCACATGGCCCACCGATATACATCTGAAGGGTCTCATGACTCAGGTTTTATTAGATAGTACTAAGCAACCTTTTCCCCAAAACAGCTAGCCCCCTCCAGGTCCTGGAAACCTTGCTTCCAAAATTCCTTAGAGAGTAAACTATCCTCAAACCCTTCCCAACTCCCAGGTATATAATCAGCCTCCCCTCACAGGCCTGGGGCAGCCGCTTTTCCTGCCCATGGGTCCTGTCTCCTGTGCTTTACTAAAAGCACCATTTTGCACCAAAGATGTCTCAAGAATTCTTTCTTGGTCATTGGCTCCAAACCTCACCAATATTCCAAAACTGCATCAGGGCTAAATTATGAGATATGTCAAAATCCATATGTTGTAGTCTTATCCTTCAGTATGTAAGAATGTGACTGTGTTTAAAGATGAGGCCTTTAACTAGATAATTAGGTTAAAGCAAGGTCATTAGGGTGGACTCTGATTCAGTATAACTGGTGTCTGTATAAAAGGAGGTTACGACACAGACAAACACAAAGGGAAGATCATTCAAAGACCCAGGGAGAACACAGTCATCTGCAAGCCAAGGAGCTAGACCTCAGGAGAAACCAAACCTGCTGACACCCTGATCATGGACTTCCTGCTTCTAGAATCATGAGAAAATAAATTTGTTTATGCTACTTGGTCTGTGGTATATCATATGGCAGGCCCCACAGACTGATGCCGATGTCTAGAGCAACCCACTGTTCTAGACTCTTGGTTGAGTGTCAAGTGTTCAAAAATAATGAGTACCTGAGCCCCATCCCAGTGGTTTGGGTTTATCTGCTTAGGTGTGATAATAGGTCATCAATATCTCTCCCCAGGTAATTCCACCATGCAGTCAGGGCTGAGAAATACTAATCTGAACCTTGCTCAGGGTCCAGGCCACAGCCACAGTGATACAAGCACACCAGAAAGGGAAAAGATGACCTCACATTCCTGAAATTCTTCCCTGGTCTTTGTGATTCAGCACAGCTTATCCTGGTGAAGATGAATGTTGTTTTACAATGCAAACTCCCTGGATAGGAGGTATGGAGGAGCCAGAAGCTGAGGTTATTTGCAATGTACTTTTCTTTGGATTCCTTTAATTAGAATCGCTTTTCTCTGGGTACTTAGCTGAGACCAATTACTCTGAAAATTAGGAATTTTGGTGGAGGGAGGAAGAAGAGAGTTCTGAAGTATGAAATAAGAGGTAAAACCCCTGCCTTTCTCTCATCCCATTAGCTCTCCTCAAAGATAATAATGATTGCTGCTATTAATTATTAGTAATTCCTGCCAATTTTAATAATTTCTTACGTCCTTAGAGAAAAGGTTATATGTATATACCAGCATATGAATAGTCTTAAATTTTTATACAAATGGGATTATATATATATATATATATATATATATATATATATATATTATACTGTATATACCATGGTATACTCTCTATATATTTGTGGTTATTATTTGCAACCTAATAGCATAATGCACTTGAATTCTTCTTATTGAGTTTTACATATTCAAGTCTCTCTTGTTTAAAAAGTGGATCTCACTTAAGTCCAAAACCAGACAGAAACCCCACCAAAAAGGCGAATTATAGACCAATATCCCTAATGAACATGGATGCAAAAATTCTCAACAAGATACTAGTCAATAGGACCCAACAGTACATTAAGAAGATTATTCACCATGACCAAGTGGGATTTATCCCTGGGATGCAAGGCTGGTTCAACACTCATAAAGCAATCAATGTGATAGATCATATCAACAAGAGAAAAAACAAGAACCATATGATCCTCTCAATAGATGCGGAGAAAGCATTTGACAAAACACAGCATCCATTCCTGATCAAAACTCTTCAGAGTGTAGGGATAGAGGGAACATCCCTCAGCATCTTAAAAGCCATCTATGAAAAGCCCACAGCAAATATCATTCTCAATGGGGAAACACTGGGAGCCTTTCCCCTAAGATCAGGAACACGACAGGGATGTCCACTCTCACCACTGCTATTCAGCATAGTACTAGAAGTCCTAGCCTCAGCAATCAGGCAACAAAAAGAAATAAAAGGCATTCACATTGGCAAAGAAGAAGTCAAATTCTCCCTCTTCACAATGACATGATAGTGTACATAGGACTCCACTCCAAGATTGCTAGAACTCATACAGCAATTCAGTAGTGTGGCAGGATACAAAAATCAATGCCCAGAAATCAATGGCATTTCTCTATACTAACAATGAGACTGAAGAAAGAGAAATTAAGGAGTCAATCCCATTTACAATGGCACCTAAAAGCATAAGATACCTAGGAATAAAACTAACCAAAGAGGTAAAGGATCTATACCCTAAAAACTACAGAACACTTCTGAAAGAAATTGAGGAAGGCACAAAGAGATGGAAAAATATTCCATGCTCATGGATTGGAAGAATTAATATTGTGAAAATTTAATGTTACCCAGGGCGATTTACACATTTAATGTACTCCCTATCAAAATATCATGGACTTTCTTCAGTGAGTTGGAACAAATCATCATGAGATGATTTGTGTGGAATCAGAAAAGCCAGGGGAATATTGAAAAAGAAAACCAATGCTGGGTGCATCACAATGCCAGATTTCAGGTTGTACTACAAAGCTGTGGTCATCAAGACAGTCTGGTACTGGCACAAAAACAGACACATAGATCAATGGAACAGAATAGAGAATCCAGAAGTGGACCCTCAACTTTATCGTCAACTAATATTCGACAAAGCAGGAAAGACTATCCATTGGAAGAAAGACAGTCTCTTCAAGAAATGGTGCTGGGAAAATTGGACATCCACATGCAGAAGAATGAAACTAGACCACTCTCTTACACCATACACAAAGATAAACTCAAAATGGATGAAAGATCTGAATGTGAGACAAGATTCCAACAAAATCCTAGAGAAGAACACAGGCAACACCTTTTTTGAACTGGCCACAGCAACTTCTTGCAATATACATCTATGAAGGCAAAAGAAACAAAAGCAAAAATGAATTATTGGGACTTCATCAAGATAAGAAGCTTCTGCACAGCAAAGGATACAGTCAACAAAACTAAAAGACAACCTACAGAATGGGAGAAGATATTTGCAAATGACATACCAGATAAAGGGCTAGTTTCCAAGATCTATAAAGAACTTATTAAAGTCAACAGCAAAGAAACAGACAATCCAATCATGAAATGGGCAAAAGACAGGAACAGAAATCTCACAGAGGAAGACATAGACATGGCCAACAAGCACATGAGAAAATGTTCTGCATCACTTGCCATCAGGGAAATACAAATCAAAACCACAATGAGATACCACCTCACACCAGTGAGAATGGGGAAAATTAACAAGGCAGGAAACAACAAAAGTTGGAGAATATGTGGAGAAAGGGGAACTCTCATGGACTGTTGGTGGGAATGTGAACTGGTGCAGCCACTCTGGAAAGCTGTGTGGAGGTTCCTCAAGAAGTTAAAAATAGAGCTACCCTATGACCCAGCAATTGCACTGCTGGGGATTTACCCCAAAGATATGAATGCAGCGAAACACCGGAACACCTGCACCCCAATGTTTATAGCAGCCATGTCCACAGTAGCCAAACTGTGGAAGGAGCCTCGGTGTCCATTGAAAGATGAATGGATAAAGAAGATGTGGTCTATGTATACAATGGAATATTACTCAGCCATTAGAAACGACAAATACCACCATTTGCTTCAATGTGGATGGAATTGGAGGGTATTATGCTGAGTGAAATAAGTCAATCAGAGAAGGACAAACATTATATGGTCTTATTCATTTGGGGAATATAAGAATTGGTGAAAGGGAATTAAGGGGAAAGGAGAGAAAATGAGTGAAAATATCAGTGAGGGTGACAAAACATGAGAGACACCTAACTCTGGGAAATGAACAAGGGGTAGTGGAAAGGAAGGTGGGCAGGGGGTTGGGGTGACTGGGGTGATGGGCATTGAGGGGGGCACTTGGGATGAGCACTGGGTGTTATGCTAATGTTGGCAAATTGAACTCCAATTAAAAAAATTAGAAAATAAATAAATGCATACATGCATATGCACATGCATATGTGTGTCATGTGTATGCATATACATATATATATATGTACATGTATATATATGTTTAACTTCAATAGATACAAATAACGCCAGTACATATATACATTTATATAGTTGATCCTCATTATACAGATCCTGTATTTTTTAATTCACCTACTTTCTAATAGTATTTGTAACCCAAACTAACACTTACAATGCTTTTGTGGTCATTGTGGACTTGTATAAGGTGGAGAAAAATTTCAAAATCTGACAAACCAGAAAAATCTGGTAGGTTCCCAGCTGAGGCCAAGCAAGTGAGGCTCTGCTGCTTGATTCTGCTCGTCATGCATCTTTTTTTGGGGTCTATTTAGTGCCAGAATTTTTACATTTTGTGCTTTTTACAAGTTATTTTGCTGTTGAAATGCCCCCAAGCATTATGTTGAATACTGGCTGGTGTTCCTAAGCATGGGAAGGCTGTGATATGCCATAGGGAGAAAATACACATTTGAGGAGCTTTGCTCAGGTCTGATTTTGAGTGCTGTTAACAAGAGTTCAACGTTAATATTTATATATTAATAAATAAGGTATCTTTAAACAGAAATGTGCATAAAACAGAATTATGTATTGATCACTTGATAATAGCACTGTGCTCATGGGATCTACCCCTCAAAAATCTTTAAGGGCAATGATTCAGTATTTGCTAATATAGTCTTCACTGTGACTTTAGAGAACATGACTACTGGGGAGCACTGTGAGGCCAAGCCCGAGGCCTCTCACCTGCCTAGTTCCCAGACAGACAGAGCTCTGAGTGTAGGGAGTATCTCTCTGCCTTTAGAGCTATTATATCAGCACAGGACAGTCTCTTAAAAAAAAATGTATTGAATACTGAATGATTGAATGATTCTGGACGATTCTGGGTTGTTTGATTGATTGTGCCCCCACTGTGCCTGGTCCAACCTGGAGATCTCCATTCTTGGCAAGTTGCCAGCTCCACAGCTACAAGGCAGTGGGTCTTCCCTGCACCCACAGAGACTTAATAGGAGCCCTCTTCCAGCCCTGTTCCACAGACTGAATCCAGATTCCCACATCCTATCAGCTTTGGTGGAAGGTAGTAGGAAAGCAAGAGAAGGAAAAACGGTCACAAAGTGTATGCTGTGTATTATCTGGCACAGAGGGAAATCTGGTTCATTATTTATGGTTATTTGACTCATGTGCAACATTTTCAATGCAAATGTTTCAAGGAACTTTAGTTAATACGAAGGTTTTCTACATTTCAGATGGATAATAAATCTGAATGTTCTTTTTCCTAAACTAAGCAAGTCAGGGAAGCATCAACTATATCCAGAAAGCATTTCTGTCCTTGGAAACCAGCTGACTCTGGTTCAGGCCATGCCAAGTGAGTGGAGTTCTATGTCTGAGCCTGCAGGAGAGTCTTGGTTGCGCTCCAGGCCAACAGCATTACTGGCCGCAGCTAACTGAATTTTTCTTTTCAGGGAACAGAAGATAGGCTGTGGTTTCTTGGAAATCCTCCCAATGTCCCTCTGACTCAGTTAATCTTTTTTTTCTAAAGATTTTCTTTATTTGAGAGAGAGAGAGAGAGAGTGTGAGCAGGGAGAGCAGCAGAGGGAGAGGGAGAAGCAGATTCCCCGCTGAGCAGGGAGCCAGATGTGGGGCTAGATCCCAGGATGCTGGGATCGTGACCAGAGCTGAAAAGAGACGCTTAACTGACTGGCACTCAGGCTCTCCTCATTAACCTTCTGATGAAGTAGATGCTTGAGTGTGATATTTCAGATTTTTTTGCCTTTGTGATCCTTGAAAAAGTTACGGATTTCCTTGTCTATGTTTAGACAAAGGGAAAAATCTTACCTATTTCTAAGTGAGATAGGTCAAAAGACCTAGTCTGGCCAAAAGAATAATTTATTTCTGGACATTGTATGTGACAGGAGAGTGAGGAAATGTTGCTAAGCAACATTGCACATCCCTCCACAGAGCCCCATCATCACCTAGCAACAGGCTACCTGGTGTGACCTTCATGCTCCTTCTAAGTAGAACCACCAAAGGCATGGTGCCTGAGAGGTCTGCTTCCCTCCTTTCAGATCAGAGGCTCACTCTTGGAACAACTGGATTTACTGAGCGCTCATGAGTCAGTACGCTTGCTAGGGACTGGGGATATATAGATCAAAAGAGGAGGTTTCTGCCTTCAGTGAGTTGTTCAGACTGGTTTCAGTGGGAGGTACAAAAATAAGATGATTATACTACAGTGTGGTGGTTGCTATTTTAGGAAATAGAAACACTGCATTATCTAAACAGTTGACACCAGAGTTCTTCACTAGGAGGGAACTGGTTTTATTGGAAAAGTAACCTGATAAACTTGGGTCAGGATTTGGCACATGAGGGCATGAAGGTTGTCAGACAGTGGAGTTAGGGGTCAGTTTCTGAAAAGGGTGTACAAGAAAGGCAGGAAGTTACCCCAGCTTAGAGAAATCCTAGCTGGAGGACTAGTTTAAAAAGTGATGTTGATTTTAAGTGCTTTGCTTTTATTTTTATTTATTTTTTAAAAGATTATTTATTCATGAGAGACACAGAGAAAGAGAGGCAGAGACATAGGCAGAGGGAGAAGCAGGCTCCCCACAGGGGGCCCAATGTGAGACTCAATCCCAGAACCCCAGGATCACGACCTGGGCCTAAGGCAGATGCTCAACCACTGAACCACCCAGGTGTCCCAAGTGCTTTGCTTTTAAAGGCACTTCCCGTGACCCATAAACCTTCAATAAACATTCTGCTGCTCATAACAGAATTCAGTTCACTGTTACTGTGAAGGGAATGATCAAAGAGCAAAGGCCTCAACTCATATTGAATTGACATCAGGGCAGAGGTACCAAAATAGCTGCAACATACAGAGAAAAGAACAGTTTGGCCAAGGCTGGAAATTAGCACAGTTGTAACTTTGAGAACGCAAATTCAGAGAATTTTGGACAGGACACACACTTCCAGTCTGACAAGCTGGGCAAGGGGACCTGAGTCAGTCCTAAACAGATCTTAAGGGGTGGGGGGAGACTGGCCCAGATGGAGCTGTCCTTTATCACAGGTAGGGGAGAAGCTTCTGATTGGCTTGGAGAGTCAGGGGAAGGGGAGTCCAGAGGAGGGGGCTCCCAAGAGAGCTGAAGGAGGAGAAGATGAGGAGGTGCTGAGGAGAAGCAGCAGGAGCAAAGGGCCACCTGCAAATTGGGGTATCAAACCTCAGAAAATGGAGAACTTGTCACAAAGCAGTGGTGTCTCATGTAGTAAGGAGTTGAACAGAGATGGAAACCTGAGGTAATATCCCAGCTTCTGAAATGACTACTATTATTTTTACTCAAATTTAAATCTCACAGCATGTATAATCCTGTCCACCTTCAAGAGTGTCATGGTGTCTAAAGATAGGTAGGTAGATGATGGACAGGTAAATAGATATATAGATTCAGACGCCAAAGAAAAGCCCACTACTGTCTCTCTCCACATGTATCCGCAGATCCCCATCCCACCCCCAAATCCCAAAACTGTGATCAGCCTCTGACTGTGGATGTGCCCATTGCTCAGGGAAGAATTCCACTACTGTGTGAATGAACACACTGTGCTATCTTGCCTTCCAAACTCAGAGTTTGCAAAGTACTTGTGTTATAATATCTTGCTTGCCTCCGTATACTGGGGTCAAAAAAAAAAAAAATGCTTCCTATTCTTTGCATGGTTGGGCTTACAACCCCTCCTTCAGCTGGAATTTCCTGAGCTTGTTATATCCTGTCAGCTCTATGGCTTCTGCTCTGACAAAGGTAATCCCGATGCTTAGGGCAAAACCAGTGTTTTCTACCTGACAATGCTGAATAGATAGAAAATTTACTTGATAATATTGCGTGGCCAAGACTCTGGGTGTGTTCAATGTGTCTGCACATGTCTGCTGCTTCCCTTTAAGAGCAACAGTTAAACTGCATTCAGCAAAGTTATTTAGTCAGTGGAAAGGAAGGGCGGGTGGGAACACGTCCAGTATGATGGTGGAGGATGGTGCTGGCAAAGGCTGCCCTATAAAGGGGTTATGAAGACGCTGAGGAAGAGTCTGGCCCCATTGTTACCTGTGCTTTCCAGGGTCATGTGAGTGGAAGTAGAGAAGCACAGAGTGCAAGGTCAGGAGGACAAGGGCCAGGCAGAGTGACATCATATTAGCTGGCACTGGTCCCTCCAGTTTGTTGTAAAAGACATCTCTTGAGTTCCTCACACACAAAGCAAGATTGTGGTGGATGTTACACTGGAGGGACTTCCTTGTATATAAATGTTTGTGGGAAGAATAAATGCATGGACAACTTGGATAAATAGATTCAGTCTTCCTCAATGGCCATTGTAATCTCACTAATCCGCACATGTGCCTGTGTTCCCATAGGAACCAAACAGTTCACTTCACGGTGAAACATTAACAACTGATCTGTAGAGGCCTCACAGATCACTGAGCATGTTATAAGACCAGAAATCCACCTGGGGTTGTCTCAATGCACACTTTCAAGCAGATCCCACCCTAGAGAAAGAAAGACACAGCAAGCAAGGGGGCAGGGATTAACAGAGCCACTTAGATTGCTGTGGCTTCTTGCTCCACTTAGAATCTGGCTTCTGCCAATTGGTATAGGAACTTGGGAACCTAGTATTCTCAGTGCACCAAGGAAGAACACAGAGTGGAAATTTAGTTCACATTCCCTGGACTTACAGAGCAGAGTGCTGTGAGAGGTATATGGATGATCTTATCGAGGGGCCCACCTGACCACTTTCCACTTTGCCAAGTTTTCCTTTTGAGTTCGGAAGGTTACAGATGCTCTTCAGTATCAGAGGAAATAAGCACTTGAGGGCCTTTATAAATGTAGTTGAAAATGAAGTCCAGGCTACCAAGAGATAAATTAAAAGTAAAAATTAAGGGAGAGAGAAGGCATTATAAAAAGACTGTTAAAGAAAGATGACCCCCATATAAACAGGGTTAAGATTATGCTGTGGTAGAAATGGTGGTTTCAGAATAAAATGTAAATCTCAACAGTATAAGGCTGGCAAACTCTGGAGGATAGGAGAGAGAAGGGAAGAGGAAATCTACAAATATTAATTTCATAATATTCATAACAAGGAGTTCACAGATACTACATTTAAAAGAAATGCTTTCTTAAAAATGCTTTTAATAAACCCTTTCCTTAATTTTAGTGGGTTTATTTTAGAAACTAGTATTCTTTTTAAAGTGAGAAAACATTTATCTGAAATTCAGTAATTCCTTCAATTTTACTTCATTTTTTTTCTGCTAAATTCAAGTACACTTACATTCGATGCTTATTGTTTAGAATAGGATGTATGCATTAACTGTAAAAACTAACACAATGAAGAGCTGCCAACAAGGTAGTAGTAAGAGTGAAAGTTATTTCTTCACACAGGACATGAGGAGGTATTTGCAACATAATCCCAACAAATTAATGAGAAAAAGACAGACCACCCAATTTTTAAAAAATGGGCAAAAGACTGAAACAGGCACTTTACAAAACAGATATGCCAAATGGACAATAAAATACATGGGAAGGTGTACAACCTTATTAGTATTCAGAGAAATGCAAATTAAAACCAACTGAGAAATGTAGTAACATTACTCCAGGAGAACTACAATGAAGAAAGAAAGGAAATAAAAAAACCTTTGCAATGTCAATTGTAGACAAGGTTAGAGATCACTGGAATTCTCAGACATTGTTCATAAGGGTAAACTGATACAAGTACCTTGCAAAACTTTTGGCTTTTTCTGATTAAGTTGGGCATATGCATGCTTCGTGAAACAAATATTCTATTCCTGGGGAATACCTAACAAATGTACACACATGCTTGCTAAAATAATGACAAAAATATCTTACTAGTATTTATAATAATCCCAAACTGAAATAAACCAACTGTCCATCAACCATTGATGCATACACAATTTTGGAATGGAAAGGAATACTATACAGGAATGAAGATAAATTATAAATATATGCAATGATGTTCATGATGCTCACAAATATAATTTTGAGCCAAAGAAGCCAGACACAAAATAATACTTAATGTATGATTCCTTTTATTAAAAAAGTTAAAAAGAAAGGGCAAAACTAATCTATAGTGTAAGAAGTCAGGATAGGAGTACTCTGGGGAAGGAGAGAACAGTGTGATTTGAAGGACTGTTAGCAGGGAGACAGGAGTGGAACTTTTAGGATGCTGATGAGGTTCTATATTTTAACATAAGTGGAGGTAACACAAACATATCATTTTGTGATAACTCGTTGCATTTATTATTTTAATTTGTTCCCTTTTCTGTATGTATGCTATACTTCAAAACAATGCTTTCAAATAAAATTAAAATTAAAAATAAGATTGTAGTATCTCATTTTGGTATACTTATTTTTATCTATGTTTAGGTATTAAGAGATTTCTGTAAGAATGTTGACTCAATAGTCTTGATAGTTCTTTCTGGGTTTTGGGATTTGGGGTGATTTAAAATGTTTTGTACTATTGCTTGGAATTCTATAATGCATTCATCATTTCTGAGAAATATAATGCCATTTTGTTACAAGCAGACATTTTTTTTTAATTTTTATTTATTTATGATAGTCACACAGAGAGAGAGAGAGGCAGAGACACAGGCAGAGGGAGAAGCAGGCTCCATGCACCGGGAGCCCGACGTGGGATTCGATCCCGGGACTCCAGGATCACGCCTTGGGCCAAAGGCAGGCGCCAAACCGCTGCACCACCCAGGGATCCCACAAGCAGACATTTTACCCAGTGGAAGGATGGACAAAAACCAAGATGTATTAGAAGAGGAATAAATGTAATGAGGACTGCCCAGCAACAGAACAGAATGGTCTGGTCTGCAAAAAAGCCACTTTCTCACTTTGTGTCCACACAGAAGATGAAGGGTCTTCATCACCTATATGCCTCCCAGATCTCAGAGTTAATACATTTGAGGTGATGACTGTGACTGCCCAGTGATATATGGGAGGCATCTCAGTGTCACAGGAGCATCTTCCACAAAGCCAATTGAAAGAGGAGCTAATTTTGGAAATGACTCCTAGATATGCCTGGTCTCTTTGCTGATGTGGATTCTTGTTAGCTTTAACGCAAAAGCTGTTCCTTAATTTGGATGTTCTGTCAGCCTTTTTACCTTTTGCCTCAGGTGTTCCTGGCCTAAATTTGTGGCTGATTTCTCTTCTGTCTGTGTAGTACTTCTATAAGTTCTGCAGACATTCTGAGCCACAATTTCACTTTTCTCTCCTTAAATAGGTGTGAGTTTCAGCATTGCCATTAGCTACACATTAGGTCAGTAGAGTATTTTAAATGATCTCCTTTTCAGTATTTAACAAACAATGAGGCACTTGCTATATACAAGAGCACCACTCAACACTGTTATACTCTAGAATGAAGCTCCATAGGAAGGATTTCTTAAATCTGTTTTGCTGATTTATCCCCAACACCCAGGACAGGAACTAAAGCACAGTAGGCGCTAAAATAACTGTTTGCTGAATGAATGAATCACCATCCTTGCCGTCAAGGATCTCCAGCTAGTGGAGGAGGTTGAAATACACTTAAATAAATAAGCAGGGTGAGGGATTATGTGCAAAGTGCTGTTGAGAACCAAAAAGAGGGAAACAGTAGGTCTTTGAGGATTAGGAAGACTTTTGAGCTGGATTCTAATGAATGAATAAAACTTTGATAGAATGAGAAATGAATGGAAGCCATTTCAGGTAAAGGGAGGAGGCCACATAAAGGGAGAACAATAGGGAAAGGCAAATGTTCCCTGTACAGAAAGGACAGTGGGAGGAGGTGAGACAGAGGAGAGATTGTGAAGGATTTTGAACCATGTTCTAAGAAATTTAGGTGGATTCATAAGTGGCAGATGGGAACAATTGAAAGCACTTATCAAAGGAGTAATTGGTTAATATTTATATTTTGGAAATGGAATGCTGTGGCACTGTAGATGCGTTGCTTGAAGAGAATGAGACAGGAAGCAGGGAACCATCAGGAGCTTTTCCATTGGTACGAGAGAGAGGACACAACTGAACTAGGCAGTGGAATGTGAAAAAGCACAGTTTTGAAAACTACTTTAGTTCAAGTCCTCTGAAAAGTAGATGCCAACATTGCATTAAACTTATCTGCAAGAGATTCACTGGGGGAGACATGTGTGAAAACTAAAGGTGGGGTGAAACTTTAGACCATAGAACAGATCCTATCTCAGTGAAGAAGAGAAAAGAAGGAGGGCTGGGGAGGAGAGTCTTAGATTCAGTAGAGATCTAAGAAAGTTTGTGCAGTACTGATGGGAAGTCCTTGAGCCAAAGCTGCCCTCTAGAGAGCCCCACAACTTGCAGGAATGGGCCGTGCATGCTCAGTCACAGGTAGAGTGGCCCATAGGCAGTGTGGGCTCAGTACAAACACAGACATGGCCCCAGAAGGGGTCTTCAGCAGCTGGGATCTTTAGTCAATCATGTTCCCTGAAGCAGAAAATAGGAGCAGTGCATTTCCATGGCTACCATCAAGCCTTACTTGAAGAAGGAGAAGCTTACTCAGAAATTTGTAGGTAGGTTTCTAAGTGGGTGATAATACAGAGGAAGGAACATAGTAGAAGGAGCAAGTTTCATTAGGGATGTTAGTGAGTTTGAACTTTGAATAGGTTTAGTTTGAGGTTCCTATGGGGCATCCAAGGGATATATCCTGAAGATACTTGGAAATTAAGGATGAATGTGGCAATAACTTACAGCTGTTCAATAAACCCTATGTCCCTACTTCCTGGGCTCATGACCTGACTACATTTCCTAGCTTTCCCTGCAGTTAAGTGTAGCAATGTGAGTGAGTTCTAGACAGTGGAATATAAACAAAAGTATGTGTCACTTTCATTCCTAGCCCTGATAAGCTTCTTCCCACTCCCTCATGCCCCTTCTCCTTCCAATATTGGCATCCCCTTCGAGGACAGCCATGAAGCTACATGTTGAAGGTGGCAGAGCTTCCATCAATGTGGGTCACTGAATGACTCCATGGAATGGAGCCCTTCTGCTCCCTTAGCATGGGCATGGGTGTTTCCTTGAGCAAGAAATACATTTCTATCATGTTTCAGCCATTACCTATTTATCATATATTTACTACAGCAGATAAACCAGCCCTAACCAACCTAATGAATCCTTACTAGTATACTGAGGTCCAAGAAGAGGCCAAAGTTAAAGATGTAGTTATAGGGAGAGAATAAAAATGAAAGAGAGCTGAAGACAGACACGAGGCTAATATCTTCTCTAAATCCAAAGGCCAAGGTAGATAACAAGGAGCCAGGGAAGGAGAACAAGATGTCAACCCAGACTGTGAGGAGAACCAGTGTTATTACCACTGTTTTTCAAAAGAGTAAAATGAGGTTCTGAGAGATTTGTCTAAGATCATTTGGTGGCAGAACCAGAACCAGCACTCTGCTCCTCAGGCTCTCAACAGCCTGTGTTAGCGTGCCTGGGACAACACTGGGCAGCCTGGCCAGCTGACTGCTCATCCTCTGGTTCCCCCCACTGCCTCCTGGCTATGGTGACTGCTCGATCCCTCCCTGTAGGCTCTGCTCTTCTGGACTTCAATTTCCCTATGCTAATCCTGACTTGAGACAAGAGCTAAGCTCCTGCTGCTTATTCTGTGCCCCCATCTTGTGTTCCAGTTTAGCCATCTGGACGTCCACTTGTGCCTGAGACTCAGCCCCACCTTGTGCCTCAATTCTCACAGCCACTGGGCTGTGGTTTGGCCCTTGGCCTCAAGAGCCTTGTCCACCTAATCCACCAAGAATATCAGTCCCCACTCATACTACCTTTTTGTTCTCTTCCTAGGCTTCAAGAACTGGGCCACTGCAGACAGACCCTATATCCAGGTTTCCTGGGCCCTCTCCTCCACCTCATCTGTAGCCTAACCCTCAGCCCTGGGCTTTCACACTTTGTCTGCCAGACAAAATCTTTGTACTCAGTCCCTGCTGAAGTGGCTATGTCCCACGCATTACTGCCACTGTCTACCCAGCAGCAAGTCCCAGACCACACTCACAGCCATCTAAGGATAAATTAGAACATTCCTCATCAGAAGACAGGGCTCTAATAGTCACCAGCATTCACTATTGAAATGGAGCCCAGGCCACTGGGGTGCTAGTTTTCTTCCTGGGATATCACTGATGTCATCTGTCAGTCTCTGAATAGTTTTTAAAAGATTCTTTTGGGCAGCCGGGTGGCTCAGTGGTTTACTGCTGCTTTCAGCCCAGGGTGTGATCCTGGAGACCTGGGAATGAGTCCCACGTCTCTGCCTCTCTCTGTGTGTGTGTCTCTCATGAATAGATAAATAAAATCTTTTTTAAAAAATAAAATAAATTAAAAAATAAAAAGATTCTTTCATTACAACTCAACATTGTTCTAAAAGGATCTCATCACTAGAGATATCATGGTAGTCTATTTAAACGAGGAGAGAATGTTGTGATTCTGATTTATATTTGTTAGAAATGAAATTATTTTATTCAGGGAGAAAAAGTGAGAATTAGCTTATATACCATCAATTTCAATCTGTGCTATTTTCAGAGTTGTGAAGTTGAGGTAAATGTTCCACATTAGGTAACTAATGACAAACTCAGCTAATTTATGCCTTTGGAGATTTCAGTTAACTTACGTTCCCTTTTATAAGAACATACTCTTCCTCTCCCTCAATAATGACACCATTCTTAATTACTAATAGCTAAACATACTGACCAAGAATTTATAACCAATTTAAATATTTATCTCAAGTTGAACTTCACTCTGCACACTTCTTGGATTTTCTTTCTATGGCAATATAGAGAAAGAACATGGTTGGGAGTGTCTGCTTAACTAGCAGCTGTTTGGCATGTTAAAATGCAGGGATGTCTGTGTGTACCCACAGAGGATAATCGTTAACCATTTAGCAGTTAGGTAATGTCTAGGTTTGTACTATTCATGAAAGCAGAGTATCCAGAGATTGTTTCTAAGTTACCTGAAATGACCTCATCTTTCAAATCATATCATGGATTTTCTTGTCCCCAGTGTTGAAATGATTGGTTGTAAGATCATCCCCATTCTATAATTAACTTTTACCATCTGTCTTTTTTGTTCTTCACTGGAGATCTTGATTTTTCCTACAATTTTTCTACATTTCTAAATTCTTTCCATTATCCTAACAGAATCATAGTAGATAATTTTTTATGTTTTTCCATTCCCTTGAGGTAGTACCTGCATTCATTAAAATCCAAGCGAAGAAAACCCAGAATACTCACATGATATTAATTAGTGGAAAAGGACTAGTTAATTCTATAATTGCTATCTAGTTATCATATGAAATATATTTCAGAAATGACTGTATAATGATAAGGACCTGAGCAATTGAAGCTGGGCTTGCTTTGGAATTTTATTTTTAAGAAAAGGGGTTGAAAAATAAAAGAAAGAGAGAAAGTGGTTCTAACGGACAGTAGATACTTCTCTCACTCCAGAAACATTTGTTCTGCACCTCCTCTCTACTGTGTCCTATGAGGAATAGAGGGTGAAAGCACATGGCCTATACCTACAGGATGCTCATGGCATGGTAGCAGAGATGAAGTAGGTATATAAAGAAAGTATATTAAGCAGAATAGGATCACTCTACTGAGGCATAGAAGGAAGATGACTCCCCTTAGGGACTTAGGAAGGGCTTGTGGAGATTTCACTAGAACCTGACTTTGAAGAATGTATTCACAAATGGAAATCGGTAGGTCTGGAAGGGCATTCCAAATGGAAATATCTTCATTTTACAGTTGAGAAAACTGAGGTACCAAGGAAGTCAGGCGACCCAAGGTCATGCAAATAATAAATGGTAGGCCCAGAATTGGAACTCCAAGCTGATTCTGAAAACAAAATTGTTGGGTTTTTTTTCCAGTATATCCAGGCTTTCACTCAAATTACCTCATTTAATGCAATGATGTATTAGAGACGTTTTTTTCTTCCTCGGGCTAGGATATTTTGGTTTTAAGGAAGAAAGACCATGTAAACAGTTTAAGTGAAAAAGAGGGTTTTGTTTTGCTGGATTTTCTTTTCCTCGTTTATTTAAAAATAAAGATATAGGGGCCTCTTGAGGAACCAATGTGGGAAAATAAGCAGAACATTACATGTGCTGACACCCAAGAAAAGCCTAAAGGATAGGTGCTGACACCCAGTGAAGGCCCTTTTCACTCTCTCCTTACAGTCTCCCTAGTCTGCTTCTCCTCATTTGCTCTATTCTTCCTCCATTCTTCTCTTCCTCTGAAGGAGTCATTTTTGCTTCTTCATCAGTGTATCTATGGCCTTCAACTTTCCCAAACCTGAAGAGCTTCCGAATCTTATCCATTTTCCTTTTCAAATGAGAGACTTGATTGGAGCAATTCTTTTTTCTAGGTAGAGCCATTCATTGCCAGTCATTTGTAAGCTGCTGATATGATGTCCTCCTTAGTTCCAAAGAACTACAACTGGAAGCAGCAGTGGAGTAGAGAATTATGGTTCATGGCCACTGGGCAGTGTGTGATAGAACACTGTGGTAGGGGTGCATTCCCTACCCGGACTACTCCTGACTGATCCCAGAAGTGGTCCCAGAAATTTAGAGATTCAGGGATTCTGAGAATGCTTGCCTATTTGATCTTGAAAGCAGCTATAAGCTTTACCAATTCTTTGATATCACAACGACGTATATTATAATCCATGCTGACTTGAGGTAAAAGGCCATTGGAGAATAAGACTTTGAGACATAAAGGAGCTACTATACTTGATAGTTTTGGTAGTAACAATGGTTGTGTTAATAATGAAGGACTGACTTCTTCATGTGGCACTGGAGAGCTTATATAGAAGAAAGTGCTAAGCTCAGGGCTTTAAACTTGGCTCAAGTCAGAACATTGTCAAAGAAATGGAGAATTTCCATGATGGTGCTAATAGAACTTTCTATTTTTATATCACACGCTAAACACTAGATCAAAATCTTGTTGTACAGGCTTCTGAATTAAAAGACAAGTGCAACTTTCAGTGATGTCAAGACTTATATTAAGGTTAGGTTATGTTAGTATGGCATGTGGGACCTTGAAACTGAGGTGAAGAAATTTGGACAGGTTTGCAAAAGTCTAAGAATCTTGCACCCCAAAATCCACTAAGCCTTTCTTACCTGTACAAACACCTCCTTCTATGCCATTTGAGACCACTCATCTGACATAATAGGCTTTCAAGGAAAAGTCTGTTCTGAAGATTTGCCATCACTCTGCTCATTCTCTTCAAACCTATAGTTAGATTAAGAGCCATGCATCCTTGGTATATTCCTAGACATATCTTATACAGCAAAACAACAGCAAGATTTTGCTAAGTTTATATCCAAAAGAATATGAGATGGACAATATATGGGACTGGACTACATTTATTAAAGTGGGTACTATTATCCAATGTTCTGGGCTTCGTGTACTAGTTTGGAAGCTGGAATTAGCTCTACCAGTTTGATTAGTTGGTTAACTGTTGGTTGACTGTCAGCCCAATAGCAGTCTCTATTTAACAAAGTGGAGGGGCTCAAACTTCCCCGGAATAATGTCAAAGACTTAGAAATATGAGAAAGCTGAAAGGAAATTATTTTGTGCAACTCACTTACCCACCACCTGACTATGTCTCCCAAGAGGACCCAGAGACTGACCAGAGTCTGGTTAAGGCTTTGAGAAATGCTCTGGTAAGGAGAAGACCAGAAGCCTTGAACAGCCCTGTGAGAATGACAGTGGGAAAATTTCCAGTGAAATGGGCTTTCTGGTTCAGTGGGAATGATGGGGCCCTAGGGCAATGAGTCCAACTGAGAGTGCTTAACCAGCAGACAAGTTGGGTACAATTAACTATAATGTGCAAAAGGAAAGAAGACGGTTTTAAATTTGAACTGCTGGGATCTTTTCTTTGAAAAGAAGCATGGGCACCCTACTAAAACATTACATTACATAAGCAGAAAAATTCTAGGTCAGCAGAAATATAATTCAAGTAACCATAAAAGGAACTTACTTCTCTTTCAATTCCCAGACCCTTGCCAGCTCACAGGAGCTCCAATCCCTTGATGAAGAGAAGACAAGTCTCCTCAAGAAGGAAACTTCAGAACTATCAGAGATACAATAATATAAGTCTGCCTCCAAGCCATCCCCAAAGGGACCCAAAGTCATTTTTCAGAGTGACTGAGCATCAAGGAAAGAGAAAAAACGAGAGTTTTGAGGGTTTACTAAGTACCAAATATATGTTGATATTAATCTCTGGAAAGCCAAAATATCCCCATGTTCTACCATTCAGAGCAAATCTGCAACATATTCTACTCACAAACTGTTAATTTCTGCTTTTGAGAAACAGCTGCTGGTCTCCTACTGAGCTCTCGTAGAGACTGAAAGTTTGACCACAGGACACCAGGTTAGTAGGCAGCACAACTTCCCATCATGAACTGGGTGCTATCTGAGCCACAAAGTCATACAGCTGTGCATGCATAGCAGGAATTCATTTATCACGTGAGAAATGCCTTACTTCTTTTGATGCATAAGAGTCTCTTGGTCAGAGTAAAGTTTTACAAGATACCATGATGGTAAAAAGAGCATTCTTTGAGCCCATGAATAGTGGGACTAACAGAAGCATTGCAGTCAGGGAAAGCAAGTACAGAGTTAGAAATAGTTTTCTGTTGTCTTGAGAACAAATTTCTTCCCCCTCCATGCTGGAAAGGGATTTAATATAATCAACATATCACCATGTTGGGCTGTCACCAACCCCCTCTTGGAAATGGTGCTCTATTGGAGAAGAAGTGTTGACTTCTCCCATCAGCAGATTGGACACTCAGCAGTGGCAGTAGGCAGATCAACCTTGGTAAAGGATAGTCCTCTTTGTTGGGCCATCATCCCTGTTGCTATGGCCATTTTGTACCTGGACCGGTGAACAAGCTGAGGAGAAAGCTAATATACACATATTAATATCATTACGTCTAGCTGACTTTTCAAAGTCTCCTCTGCAATAGATGCCATTGAGAAGTTATCAAACGAGACACAAACATCATCATGTTCCATCCATTCGGAGAGATCAGACCTCTTCTCTAGATCTCCTTGTCAAAAATCTTCCAATTTTGTTCTAAGTCCCCAGTCAACCAGCCAAAGCATTAGCCACTGTCTAACGATCCTTACCTCTGGCTATCTCTCCTGTCCAGCAAAGAGCTAAAAATCCTGTCCATTGGGAAGACTTCTCTTTACCACTCTGTCCTCCAGGCCCACCTTGAAAGGGGCTGAATGCATCAGCAGTCAATTTCTTGTTGGTGCCACCAAGTTCTGTGGATATATCTGTAAACCAGATCTAAGTTTTTGTGTCCCTCTCATATGGTCATAAGGTGTTTCTATGAGGCTTAAGTTTGCAGGGAGGAAGGGGCAGCAGTGCAGCAAAAGTAGGCATCATGAGACACTGTGCCTTCTCAATCTGCTTAAGCCCAGTCATATATATATACATACATATATATTAGACGAGGTGGAAAACAAAATTGGAAGAGAGGAGCTATCCTACAAAACACTCTCATCTGGGGAGAGATATATGGGGCTATTTTTTTTTCCACAGCAGGAATTCACAGGTCCAGGGATCAATGGTTGAAAATGTTAAAGAACCCTCTCACCATTACCTGATATTCTATCACCATCCTTGAAAACTTGCTCTGAAGGTTTAGAGTTTTGCGTTGTCAGGCGGGGGGAGAGAGGAGGGAATGCTTTACCAGGGGATACACAATATTCCAACTGTATGCAGGCTGAAATGTGGCAATTTGGGGCCTCCTTATACCACTGCCTCATAACAATAGGCAGATACAAAAGGGAACTTCATGAGCTGTCTGAGTAATGTATTCTGAATTCCAAGGGGATGTTAGGTTGGTGCTGTATAGTAGGGATAAGAGAGGACCAGGTTTGGCACCCAGAGGATTTAGTGGGCTCTTCTTAGTACTTCTATGTCCAAAATTAAATCTAATAGAAAACTGCAGCTGTCCATTAAAGGTAGGACCACTGAGGACTCAGGGGACTCAGAAAGAAAGGCTTATGTCATTCTAACAGGTAAAGAATGCCAACCACATGATGGCAAAGGGAATTTGGAAAGGAAGGTAAAAAAAGAAAGTGATAACATGGACCTCGTGACAGTTACAGAGATGAGAACTATAATAGTCTTAAATAATAAAATGCAATGAAAATGTTGTAAATACAAATAAAAACATACACAAATAAGTTTTAAATTATATATACACACAAGTCCACTTTATCTGTTGCCTATTATTTTAGACAAGGAGAATTGGTGGTACTTAGCCTGTATAGTTCATCGAGCCCCTCTGAAGCCATATCTGGATCTGACCAATGGAACTATATATGCACATTGAGATGGATCCAGAGATCGCTGGGGCTTTGTGTCTCTCTCTTTGAAGGGAGAAAATATCTTAAGGAGAGCCTGATCCTGGTGGTTGCATTTAATGACATTATTGAATGGGAGTTAAATATGTCTAGATATATGAGAATAGAGTGAGCCACAGGAGGAGTGGTTGTGTCAGTAATTTTTCATCTGCTTTCATACCTTCCCAGCCTCCAGCGGGGTCCACTCTATGAGACTTCATTTCCCAGACTCCCTTGCAGACCTCCAGTTAGGATTGGCCCATGGGAACTGGCCAGAGATTGGCAGGAAGGAAAAGGAGAGAATCAGGGTACTTCTTCTCCATTTTCCTTGCTCCTGAAGTGTCTCCTCCTAAATTCTAATTAGGTGGCTTCTCCCCCATAATCTCAGTTCCGCACATACAGGTGGTCCTGGCTTTTGGAGATCAGGCTTCTTGTTGTTTCTTTGTCCTTTCTGCCCTAGGGAAGTAGTGCTTCCTGAAATTACTAATGTCTGGGATACGTCGCCCTTCACTCTGCTCTATCAGCTCCCTAACCCGTTGCTCCTAATTCCCCAGATTAAATTCTCCCTGTTGATCTGTGTGATTTAGGCTCTTTGCCAAGCCTATGTGTGCTGTCACATCACTAGAATGTACTGTGTTAAGTCTTGTGAATTTCTATCATCTGTTTGACTTTTGTTTCCCACAAAATCCAAATGAGTACATGCATTTGTAAACTGGTTAAAAAAAAAATCAAATTCACACACATCAGCGCCCTGCGAAGAACATCCAGAACCAAGCTTGCTTTGGGAAGCTTTAGGACTATTGCAGGCTTGCCCAAACAAAAGATCACAACTGTCTTGTAACAAATGGCTGCATTCTAGAATTGTCCTTTAATCATGTCTAGTATGACATGCTAATGAGGGAGGGGTCATGGCCTCCAAGGAGCTAATTATCAGTGTGGTGGCTTTTCCAAGTTGATCTCTGCTGAAGTAGCCATTCTTTTCCCTTAAACACACAGGAAGGAGAATCTTCCTTAAAGGAAAATTGTGTTCTAGAAATTAGCTTAAAAAAAACTCAGACCCACCGAGCCAGGGATTTGAATTTCAACATAGTTTCCATCCAGTTGGTTCACATTTGCCTTCAAGTCTGGAGAAGCATGGTTCTGTGGTAGAGAGGTTTTTACTAGAGCAATTTAAAAACGTGACAATGGTCATGGCTAAGCATTCAGACTGTTGAGGTTTGAGTCTGGATTCCAGCACTGACTGTCTTGGGCAGGTCATGGCTCTAATGGAAGAGCAGAAGGGAGTTCTGGTGCTGTGGGCCCCATGCAGACCTGGGAGAGCAGCTGCATAGGGAGGGCACACAGCTTATTTTGAATCAGGGTGTCTCCTCTTCCCCCCAAACCCTGTAAGCACAGAGACCACCACGGTCCTTCAGAAACCAGAAATACCAGCACAGACACCCATTCCCTCCTGCTTCCTTTCCAACAAGGCACCACCCCAGGAGGCAACCATAACCTCAGCTGTAGGGAGACCCTGGTCAGCTGAAGGCCTGTGTGCTCCTTCCTTAAAGAAGGGGGGACCCTTCCCCAGAGGTCTCCAGCAGCCTCCTCAGTATAGCCCATTAGCTGGGATCAGTTGCTGGCCCTTGCAGAACTTGCCTGGTGAGGCAATAAGCACAACAACAGGCTAAGACAGACCAAGATTTCTCCACCAGGGAAAGGTCACCTTTCCAAAGAGTGGATTCCTGAGCATAACTGGGAAGAAGTGGCTCTGCACATGGGAAGGCAGCCACATACCTGCTAGCAGAGGTAAAGCACTCTGATGTCAGGGTGCACGGGGGGTCTTCCAGGCCAGCTGAAAGGGGCAGGGATGAGAAGCAGAGGAGTAGGGGGAATCCAGGGCCCCATCTTACCCCAGCTGTGCACTCTCAGGGCCCGTAGCCTACCTGTCTGCTGCTTTCTGGGGAGGTGGGAGCCTCAGGAAACATTTCCTGCCCGACCAGAGTCCAGAGGAAGCAGTTTGCATCATTCTGGTTGAGGTAATTATCATTCCCCAAGTCCACAGGACCAGAAACCAGTTATTCCTCTTTCCCAGAGGCTTCGAGGGGTAAGGATGTGGAGGGGCATAAGAAATGTTTCTATTTCCTCTTCTCCGGTTTTGCCCTCTGCCCCCAAAGACCACAGGCCAGTAGTTTGTTGGAGGCATTCCTAGGCATGGGTGCAGGAAAACCAGGCTGTGGAAATTCGTGTTTGCTTCCTCAAGCACATTGGAGAAGCACTTTTTGTTCTGCACGATTATTTCTCATGGCCCCAGTAAGAAGAACAATAGGCAGAAAAACAGACTCAACCTGATGGAGCTCCCTCAGATGGCTGAAGAGCATTGCCCTCTAATTGACGCAGCCAGCCTCAACAGAGAAGGCTTGAGGGCACAACAGGCCTGGTGTACTCTGTGGTTGAGATCAGAAGCTATCCTCGTGTGCCCTCTCTTACCAGGGACTCAAGGTGACTATTAAATACAGCCACCATAAAGGCCCTTTCCCAAACCAGGGCTCACTGATCCACTTCTGGTGAGGCATGTAGGGATGGTGTAGGGGCCAGAGGAAAAATCTCCTCCCTCTTGAAAGGAAGCTCCAGGGAGAAACTGGGTCTCCTACCACAGGCAGTTTCAGTGTCTGTGCCCACACCTGCAGTCCTAGAGGAGATCCATCTGAACATAGCAGTCTAAGGATGGCAGAGTGCAGTGATAGAATGAACCTGGATCCCTGGTGACATCACTAAATGACCATCACACCTCTGGAAAGTCATGTGATAAGAGATAATAAATACTCTTCCTAAGAAAACTTGGTTGGGAATTTTTGGTAACTTAAAGCTGATGAGAGTCTGAAGTCCTCCTAATAACAGACTAGCCATGCTACTCACACTGAAAAAGCAACGGTTTTGCCCTGTGGCCAGGTTATCAACATTGTCTTGCATCTGTATGTTATTTGTCAATGCACATGGTCACAACCTCTACTTACCTGCTAGTGTGTTTGGGGGTTAGCAGAGGGAGGGAGCACTCATTCGTCCATCTTCTGATATTCGCTCAGAGATGAAGAGGGTGTTCTAGTTAGGACAGCAACCTCCCTACAGCAGTTGGATCATATATCTCTCTGAGCTTTTGAGAGGATTGCGTTTGTAACACACCCATCCTGACCCCAGGAAATGGTGACACATGAGAGCCTGACTCCTCCAAGCATTTGCAGGTGACATGCAGTTACTGCCAGTGAGAACAAAGGACATGCTTTCACGGCTACACCACTGCCCGCCTCCCCAGATTACGTCTACCAGAGGGCTGGAGGGTGTGGTCTGACCCAGTGACTGCACTCCAGCCAGGTGAACTCAAACTGGCTTTTCAGGTCATCTATGAGCACTCAGGCCGGACCCAGACCCCTCCCTAGGCTTTAATTTCCAACTGGCTACCTCACCTTTCTATTTGGATAAGCATCTCAAACTTAACCCATCCTAAAATATAATCCTTGGTTTCTCCCATAAAACTTGTTTCTCCTACCTGATCATCTCCATAAAGACAAGTTGTTCGAGTAAAAAGCTGGGGATCATTTGTTTGTTAACATACTCCATGAAGCAAACCAGACAAAATTAACTGGTGATGTTGGAAAGCAAGCCATGGCTCTTGCTGAGGGGGTGGATGGGGCAGGGCTTGGGAGGGGCACAGAGGGGCTCTGGGACCTGGTGAGGTTTTCTTTCTTGGTGTGGACAGTGATCATCCGGTGTGTTCACATTGCAATGATTCATTGAGCAGCAGTAGCTCACCCCCTACTCTCCTGTCAGAGGAGCAGACAAGACCAAGGATATTTGCCTTGTTTGAAACATATTGGTTTCTTTTTTTTAAAGATTTTATTTATTATTCTTGAGATACACACAGAGAGAGGCAGAAACATAGGCAGAGGGAGAAGCAGGCTCCATGCAGGGAGCCCGATGTGGGACTGGATCCCCGGACTCTAGGATCATGCCCTAGGCAGAAGGGAGGTGCTAAACCTCTGAGCCACCCAGGCATCCTGAAACTTATTGGTATTGATAGTATCTTATATTTATATGTTACTCTTAGATTTTTAAATGTTGAACCTACTTGTATATGTTATTTTTAAACTTTATTTTAATATTTTTTGAGATTGTTACATATTAATATTTCTATTATTGATTGTCCCAAAAATATTAGCATGTCATGTGAAATGACTTGGAACATAATCCTTCAGACAGGACAGAAATTGAGGCACTGTGGTGGCTCTTTTGCCAGGTGGCCTGAATTTGAACCCTGGTTCTGCTATTAAGTTTTAAATTGGATCTTAGCTTCCTGATCTGTAAAACGGGCATGGTGATTATAAATACAGCATTCAAATGCAATACTGTACATTCAGAATGGTGTCTGGCAGGACATACAACATTAGCTCACTCTTTTTTTAAAAAAAAAATTCTCTATGAAAAATTTCATTCATATTCAAAAGAAGAAGGTATGGCATACTGAATCCCACACATCCAAAACCAGGCTTCAGTGATTATCAACACAGGGCTGGGCTTTTTTTCATCGAGACTTCTATCTGCTTCCCCTGCCCAGCCAGACATACTACCATTTCATCTAAATATATTCTAGTGTTTATGTCTAAAAAATAGGAACTCTTTGAAAATGTAATAGGGATTCATTCCTGACTGTGTTCCCTAGCATCCTCCATCCACTTCATCAGTAAGCCTGAGGATGCTAACCCCAAAATGAATCTCCAGCTTGGGCCTTGCTCTTGGCCTCTACACCTTCTCCTGGTCCAGGACTCCATTGTTGCTGGGATTGCTACCTGGTGTCTTACCTCTGCCTCTTGTCCTCCAACCCATGGGTCCATTCTCCACAAAAATGCTTTTAAAAGATGTAAGTAAGATGATGTCATTTTGCTACTTAAAATCTTCCAGAGGCTTTCCACTGCATGGAAAATATTTATCCACAGATTCCTGTCAGCCTTCCCTCAGAAGTCAACCCTGGTCAGTCTATTATTTTATCTTCTCTGCTTCCTTCCCTAGATTCCTCTGATGTGTGATTCTTGCTTATTTGCCCACTTATTGCTTATTGTCTGCCTCCCCTAACAGACTGTAAGCAACTCCAGGGCAGGGACAGGGGTCCCTTGTCATGGCCACAGGGCTTTGCATGGGAAACGGAGTGCAGTAAGATGACCAAGGAGGGTTTGTGGAATGATACTTGTTTTCAAAGTCTGAGTCACACCTATGCTCCAAAGTCTTCTGAGAGGGAAGGGCATAAAAGCAAGTCTTGTTTTGTTCTTAGGCTTTAGCACTGCAAACCTGGTGAGTTGTATAAGTGACTTCCATATTTCTGTTCCTCCCCCCTCCAGGTGCCAAGGCCTGCTAATCCTCTTCTGGTCTCCCTGTTGTATTTTCCCAGGTGTTCTATTCATAAGATATGAGTTACTAATGACACTGAAATGGAATCATTTCTGTTTCAGAATTCATTCATCCAGTTCATTCACTCCATCCAAGAGGGTAGTCCTGAGGCTAGAGGGCTGATTCAAAGCCCACCCCTCCCCTGAACTGCCACTTAAAACTGTCAGGATCAAAATGGTAACTCAGGTAAGTGCTGCTAATAGCACTGGTACAGAAGTACTACTTAGTACTGGTTGTGAGTATTCATTCTAAGAACAAATATTTACTTGTGAAGAATGGGAGTCTCTTGTAACAAGCATTTGAAAGTTCAAGGGTTCCTCTTGAGTCATGATATCACAGTAAGATACTGTTTTACCCAATGCATGTGCTTGTTTACATTAATAAACTAGTAGTAAGCACCTGGCATAGTCACCAACTGTATTAGGTACTGGAGACAGAATAGTGACTAAACTGATGTAGACACCCACCCCCACCCCCCCAGGGAGTTTACATTCCAGCAGAGGAGACAGACAATAAAACATTCCCACAAATACTTGATTCTGTAATTTTAGACAGATCCATCTCAGTCTAGGAAATCAGGGAAATATTCTCTGAAGAGGTGATAGTTAGCCAGTCAGGCTTTCTGCAGTGGCTCAAAGTAGCCACTCCTGGAACTGCTCTGTATGACTTTCCACCTGCTAACTGGTTTGTTAATAGTTTTCCCTCTCTGACCTTCCTTATATATTGTCTTCATGAATCTGTGGTCATTGTTCCTGATAGCTGTACAAAGTGAAGCCGTGTTATTAGGGCTCCGCTATCCTATTTGCCTTACTAATTTGCCTCGGAGTATTTTTTTTTATTCTAAGGGATGGAAAACCACCTACCCTAGCAAAAGGGATAAAAGAGGACTGAGTGATAAGGATGTGCATTGTAGATCATGAAACTCACCACAGCTTCATGGGGAAATATCCAGAACCTAGAAAGCTGTTTCCAAGTACTGCTCCCAGCCACATGGTCTGCCTTGTCGCATTTCCATCAGTACATGGCCCATTTTGTGTCTTTGCAAACTGTTGACCTATAAGGGGGCACCAACCTTTTCAACTCTTTGCCTCAGGTTCCATTATGGCTGCTCAGCAGGGCCCCGGGCTTGCCTTCCATGCCTTGTGATCTTCGAATATGTGTGTGCATGCGCCTGTGGAGGTGTCAGCCCAACCAAAGGCTCTCCTTACTTAAACACCATTCCTCCACCCCAGCAGCGATCCCTGCAGGTCACAGCTGTCCCAAGTGACCCCCACAAGCACACATCTGAACACACAGCCCACACTGCACCGAGCACAGTAGATATTGCCTGAGTCTCTGCTGGCCACTGCCCAGGGGATATGCCAGCGTGGAGACAGGGGATGGCTGTGGCTGTGTATGCAGAAAGAGTTAGGGGTCCTCAGAAAAAGAAAGATGAGACTTAGCTCTTGTGACAGAAGAGAAGCCCTTTTAGGTCCCTGGCTGTTTTCCATGATCTATCTGCCCTACCTATCTGCTCTACTGGCCCTAGCTGATTCTTGGGGAACTTCCTAGGAGGTGTCAGAGTTACAAAGAAATGCAAAAATCTCAATAGTTAAGGACTTTAAGGGAACAGAGGGAGTGCAAAAACTAACAGCTTTATCAGACCAGGAAATAGCTTAAGAATATCAGAGATGATAAATCAGTAGTGAAACTCCGAATGCCCTGCATTCCTTACAGAGATAAGGAGCCCAAGACCCCATCCAGTTTATACCAGCTCTGGGAGCATGCCCATAGCCCCTGCCCCTTGCCTGCTTACCCCTACTTCATTATAGTGTTAGTCACCACCCCCTAGTGCTCCTCTAAGGAGCACTACCTTCATTGACATATGTATGCATGGGTTTTCTAAGTACTCCTGTGCAACTTTACGCCTGCCTTTACATGTGATGACAAAGCTCCTCTGAATATGCATCCTAAATCCTAAATAAAAAGAACCTGCTCACCCCTGTTCAAAGGGTGAGTCACAGTTGGGACGTTACTCCCTGTAATCTCCTTATTTGCTGCAAATAAAGTTCCTATTGTGTGACAATTCCACCTGGTGTAGTCTCTACCTCTAACTTACCAAGGTGTGAACTCATGTTCATTTGATTTGTACTTCGTGCCTTCATGGGCTCAGGGCATTTAATTCCCTGCACACTGTTTTTAAGCCTCCCTTACCAAGTGAGTGTCAAGCCTCATAGAAGCTGTTAGTTTTTGCACTCCCTCTGTTCCCTTAAAATCCTTAACTATTGAGATTTTTGCATTTCTTTGTAACTCTGACACCTCCTAGGAAGTTCCCCAAGAATCAGCTAGGGCCAGTAGAGCAGATAGGTAGGGCAGATAGATCATGGAAAACAGCCAGGGACTTAAAAGGGCTTCTCTTCTGTCACAAGAGCTGAGTCTCATCTTTCTTTTTCTGAGGACCCCTAACTCTTTCTGCATACACAGCCACAGCCATCCCCTGTCTCCACGCTGGCATATCCCCTGGGCAGTGGCCAGCAGAGACTCAGGCAATATCTACTGTGCTCGGTGCAGTGGGCTGTGTGTTCAGATGTGTGCTTGTGGGGGTCACTTGGGACAGCTGTGACCTGCAGGGATCGCTGCTGGGGTGGAGGAATGGTGTTTAAGTAAGGAGAGCCTTTGGTTGGGCTGACACCTCCACAGGCGCATGCACACACATATTCGAAGATCACAAGGCATGGAAGGCAAGCCCGGGGCCCTGCTGAGCAGCCATAATGGAGCCTGAGGCAAAGAGTTGAAAAGGTTGGTGCCCCCTTCAGGTTTTTATGCATTTTGTAAGGACTTTTTCCCCAGAATATTAAAGTAGTTAAAAAAAAATATTGAAAATTTTGAAACAGGTTTGTTAAAACTCCCAATGTTATTTTAAGTTTAAATATTTTACTTAGGGCAGCCCCAGTGGCTCAGCAGTTTAGCGCCGCCTTCAGCCCAGGGTGTGATCCTGGACACCCAGGATCGAGTCCCAAGTCGGGCTCCCTGCATGGAGCCTGCTTCTCCCTCTGCCTGTGTCTCTGCCTCTCTCTCTCCCTCTCTGTGTTTCTCATGAATAAATAAATAAAATCTTTAAAAAATCAGTATTTTACTTATACTCAAAGCAGAATTATCATTTTCCTTTCCAGGCTTTGATAGAAATAATCTCTTTAATAATATTTTATCAAAATTGTTAGCCATTTAAAAATACATAAAAACATGAATATAGGGGCAGCCTGGGTGGCTCAGTGGTTTAGCGCCGCCTTCAGCCCAGGGCATGATCCTGGAGACCCCAGATCAAGTCCCACGTCAGGCTAGTGGGGCTCAGGGTGAAGGATTTGCAATGCCAGCCCCACTCCCACTGCATTCTTCCTATCTGTCTCTAAACTCCTTTACTTTGCAAGATTACCCCTGCACTCACTTGGTAAGGGAGGCTTAAAAACAGTGTGCAGGGAATTAAATGCCCTGAGCCCATGAAGGCATGCAGTACAAATCAAAGGCCTGTGGAAGAATTTTGCCAGTGGACTGAACAGTAACTTCGCCACTAGCATTCACTCTGACATTTAGGATCCCACTGGCTTTTGAATCAAGGCATTGTCGTTTGGGGCCACACAGTCCGGGAAGTGAACAAAAGCTACCCAGAGTTAGCCTTGCATTGCTATTCCTGGGGGTGGGAAAGAATACGAACAAACCACCCAGGGAAAAGTCCCTAAAAGTAGACAGTGTGCACAGAGTGGTTTCTACTGACTTCCTCTTCTCTTTATTCTAAGTGACAGGTTCAGGACCTTGGCAGTGGATAGGGTCCTGTGATCTAGAAATCAAATATTGACAAGCAGCTGAGGAAACAGGGCAGGAAACAGAGTCCAGGTTTGGATAACAGTTCCACTTCTTTGGAAAGTGGAGTGCTGGCCTCAGCTTTAAATTCCAGTCCAAGGTTGCAATGAGGCAGCATTGCTGCAACTTTCCCAGCAATGTTCTTGGGGTAAACACTGGAACCAATCCAAAGCTCCTGTCGTTTGAATATGGTTACTGCAAAAGCCTGATTTTCTTTTTCTGCCTTACAGAAATTTTGCAGATGATTTCTTAGTACCCATCTTAGATTCTGGAACATTCTAACTTAATATAGACTACCTTCCTTCAACCATGCTCTCTCCCCTAGTGACCTTATTTGATCCTGTGGTCTTAAATTTTTTTTAAATTTTTATTTATTTATGATAGTCACACACACAGAGAGAGAGAGAGAGAGGCAGAGACAGGCAGAGGGAGAAGCAGGCTCCATGCACCAGGAGCCCGACGTGAGATTCGATCCCGGGTCTCCAGGATAGCGCCCTGGGCCAAAGGCAGGCGCTAAACTGCTGCGCCACCCAGGGATCCCTAATCCTGTGGTCTTAAATACCATCCTTTGGCTGATGAATCCTACTGTGTACTCCCAGCTCCATCATCTCCTCTGAGCTCCAGAAATGAATGTCCAACTGTGGATTGACACTTCTAAGCACCACCTCAAACCTCAGTATGGCCAAATCTCAACCTCTGAGAGCGCCTCTCCCAGTTTTCTTCTCAACAGGTTCATAGCCATCCTCCCAGTTGCTCAAAGCCAAAAACCTAGGAATCATAATTGGTTTTTTTCCTAATACCACTAGAAAACAATTCTCTACTCCTCCAAAATATATTCTGATCATTCAGTTCTCACTAACTCACTGACAGAACCAGAGTGCAAGGCACCTTCACTTCTCACCTAAATTAACATATTGTGAAAGCTTTCCTCCCTCCTTCTCTCTCACTTATTTTTACTCTTTTTTATGTTTAAAACTCTTTACTGGGGATCACTGGGTGGCGCAGCGGTTTGGTGCCTGCCTTTGGCCCAGGTCGTGATCCTGGAGACCCGGGATCGAATCGAATCCTACGTCGGGCTCCCGGTGCATGGAGCCTGCTTCTCTCTCTGCCTCTCTCTCTCTCTCTCTCTCTCTCTGTGACTATCATAAATAAATTAAAAAAAAATTTTTAAAAAAAAACCTCTTTACTATGGAAAATTTTAGACATCTAAGAAGTAGAGAGAATAACATAATAAACCTCCATAAACCCATCACCCAGCTTCAAAATATCAGCATTTTGCTCATATTATTTTTATTTTTTTTTACACAAACACTGGTATTTTGTTTTATTTCAGAACACTTAAAAGCAAATCTCTCCTATCATGCCACTTTTTTTTCTGTAAATACTTTAGTATGCATCTGTAAAATTAAGAAACAATTACCATAGTACTATCATATCTAGCAAAATTAGCCATACTCCTTTCATACTGTACATATTATCTTAAAAACCTATTTTTACAAATATTTTGGTGAAATCAAGATCTAAACAAATTCTACATATTGCATTTGGCTAATTTGTTCCTTAAATCTTTTTAATAATCATCTCCCATCCCTTTTTATGCCATTAATATGGTGGGGGGGGGCCCCTAGTCATTTGTCCCGTGAAATTTTCCACATTCTGAATTGATTGATGACATCCTCATGATGTCATTGAAATTGTCTCACTGTTCCTGCTATTTCCTACAGGAAAGATGGTAGCTAGTTCTACAGGTTTTATTAAGTTTAGGTTATATTTTTACAGCCAGAATACTACATAAGTGGTGCTGAAAACTTCTTTCTGCATATGCCAGGGGGTATAATGTCCATAGTTCCAGTTTTAGTGCATCTATGATTGAACTGTAGGTTCAAGTGTCTGATTTATTTTTATATAAGCTATAATTCAGAATGCCTTCAAAACGAAATTAATGGAATGATGCTATAATTTTTAAAATTCGGTGAGAATCCTATTTGGTGATCCAAACCCAGAGTCTACACAGTAAGTGGGAAGAGCGAAGCAACGTGATTAGTTGTGACTGGTTGAAGATAAGGGATAGGGATAAGGACATAGCAACAAGGCATTCAAAAATCACAGGCCACCTGCCTCACCACTGGGGTCAGATACTGAATGGATGCCATCTTGAGACGGGCTCCTGACCTTGGCATGAATCCTTTTCTTTCTCCCGGGTATGACCCTCACCCCTACTGTACCAGCCCTCTGTTATGTCTAGACTGGGGGAGCAGGGCACTTTGCCAGAAAGGGGATTTTGCTGATGTTACAGTGACTTTTACATTCTACTTTACAGAGAAAATGCCAGCTACGTCACAGGATAGTCAGTACTAAAAAACTCAGTCTCGTTAAGAGTGGGCCAGTCATCTCTTGAATGCTTTAGAAGAATGATGAAACAAGATGTTTTGAGTACTGAGAGTTTAAGAAAAATTGGTCAAAAGAATGTTAGTCATCAAGAAGTTGAGGATGAAGGGGAGCTGACAGTTCTAGGCTCTTAGGAAGAGGCAGATACTAGAGTTAAGTCTTTTTAGCTTTAGTGTCTTCTTAACAACCCAACCCATCCATTCACTGCAGGTCATACCCGAAAAGAGGATAAGGTCAAAGATACATTCCCTAATGACCCCCATATAATAAGGGATAATCTATGAGTATCAAGAGGAAGGGATAGTACTTTGGAAGGGAATAGACTAAACCTCGAGGCTGCCAACTCCCAATAGCATATAATTGCCCTAAGATTAAGTGGACCTATAAATTGCATTACAAGTTGTGCAGAAAGACATCAAGTTAAACTTAGCACATACTACCTTGTTGAATTCCCATAACAAACCTATGAGATGGCAGATATTATTCATCTTTATTTTGCTGATGAGCTCAGAGAAGTGAATCAAACTGATTTAAGTCTCACGCTAGTAATATGTTTTAGTTTTTTAAATGGATATTGTAGCGCTGTCCTCTGAAAGGCCTAGAAACAATGATAGACCCAATAGCTGTGTGGAACCTAGATGTCTCTATGGCGTTTCTCACTAAAAACAAAACAAAACAAAAATGAGGTTTCTAGAGAAGTGTCCAATTCCAGGTGTGGGGAAGGAAATGAACAAAAGAATTTGAACATATTGTCATATTAGAAAGCAAAGAAGCAACAGGGGACTACTAGAGGTGTGTTAAAGTGAGTGGTTAGCCAACTTGAGAGCCAAACAAAGGTCAGAAGCAACAGGGGACTACTAGAGGTTTGTTAAAGTGAGTTTGTTAGCCAACTTGAGAGTCAGAAGGACCCTCTCAAGATGGCTATGAAAGTTAGAGCATCAAAAAATAATTAGGGAGGTTCATAAACCTGTGAAACCCACAGTGAAACTGTGAAAGCTCACAGTTCACAATTCATGAAGATATCATTAAAATTCTATTCCCTGGGCACTTTTGGAAGATTCTAGGAAACTATTTTGTTTGGAAAAACTGGCAAATAAAGGGATAAAGCCCATCCTTCTTTTCTTATATAAATTACATTTCAGTGTAACTGAATAGTTATTGAGAAGAAATTTCTCTTTGCTGAAGTATTCCAGCTAATAATTGAAGAAGGAATGATAGAATTAGAAGATAATCATTTGGCAACACTTAATGAAATAGCAGATCTGGGCATGCATCTTCAATACCTGGAAACTGCACACTTATAGGTACAGATAATAGATTATATTATGTTATATTTCCTGATAAAAGTAGAGAATACAGCTTATGAAGTGTTCTCAGTAAAATGGAACTTGAATATAACCAAGACTGTCAATATGAATACCACTTTCCAGAAAATAAGGAGACAGGAAATAAATGACACCACTGGGATGCAGGTGGCAAGATCTTTACAGTAGGAACTCTAGAGGAAAAATAGCCCAATTTCTTCAGCAAACAAATAGAAGCTATAAAAAAAATTTTTTTTGATGCAGTAATTGGGAGAGAAACTTATCAATTAAGAGACTTAACACATATTGACCAATTGAAATTCATGACCCTAATTAGGACTCTGTTTTGAAAAAACAAACTATTTAGAAATCAGAGAAAAAGAGGGAAATTTGAACACTCTGAATATTTGATGATATTAAGGAATGATTGCTGATACTTAGATGTGATAATGATATTGTGACTATGTGATTGTGTGTGTGTGTGTGTGTGTGTGTGTGTACACATACACACATTTACCTTTTAGGGACACAAAGAAGCTTTTCTTTAATTTTAAGTTTTATTAAGAATTTAAAAATCTAAATATTTTGGGGCACCTGGATAGCTCAGTTGGTTAAGATAACTTAAAGATTACTTAACCAAACATTCAACGTTTGATGTCAGCTCAGGTCATGCATGATCTCAGGGGTCCTGGGACCAAGCCCCACATCCAGCTCCACATTCAGCGGGGAGTCTGCTTAAGGATTCTCTCTCCCTCTCCCCCTGCCCCCTCCTGGTCAAGCTTTCTCTCTCTCTAAAATAAATAAATAAATCTTTAAACATATCTAAATATTTCGTAGAAGACTGAGAAGGCTTCCTGGGCACTACACCCTTCTGCATTTAATACGTCCACATAGGGATCCCTGAGTGGCGCAGCGGTTTAGCGCCTGCCTTTAGCCCAGGGCGTGATCCTGGAGACCTGGGATCGAATCCCACGTTAGGCTCCCGGTGCATGGGGCCTGCTTCTCCCTCTGCCTATGTCTCTGCCTCTCTCTCTCTCTCTCTCTCTGTGTGACTATCATAAATAAATAAAAATTTTAAAGAAATAATAATACGTCCACATACCTCACTGAGACACACCCTGATGACATGCAACTTGGCAGCACTGTGTCTCTATTTTTACAGTTAGTAGAAAACAGCCTTTTAGATTTCAAAATTTGTATTCCTAAATTACCATCAGCAGTTTTAAGCAATTTCAATAATGCTCATGAACTCTACTTTTTCTGACATATGAGATTTGCCTCAAAATAACATGAGACAAGGGAAAGTGGTAGGAAAATAAATGAAAGAGGATTTGACACAAAGGCTGATAACTATGGAGCTTGGCTTGTGGGTTCATTGGGGCTTATATACTTTTCCATATTTTTTACATGTTCCAAAATGAAAAGTTAGGAATAATAACAAGAGCTAACCAGGATGGGTTATAGTATTCTTGGTTCTTAGGACATACAGTATTTTGACAGCAATTCCTATTTCCTGCCTTATCTTCTACTTCTCAGAAGTATGCTTTTTTCTAAGCAAAGCGGGCTATTCATTGTCTCCCAATGTTAGGCACAGACCCCAGACTTTGAGGACATGCATTATATTGTCCTGTTGCTGGAACCGACCCAACCGTGTACATGGTTCCACAGTCTGTCTCCTCTAATGCTTCCCATTTTACAATACACTTTTTCTTCTGGTAACATCAGTAACACATTAATATGTGTATCTCACCTTTAGCACTGACAGTGTTAGTTACCTTTCTGTATACATGTGACTTTCCTCCATATCTAGGATATAAGTCCCTGAGCCCAAAACCTTGTCTTGTACTTTTGGTATACACCGAAGACTTAGCACTATGGTCCATAGTAAGTGATTAAAAATAAATATGACTTAGTTAAATAGCTGTAATGGCTCAGATGCTAGAGGTAGAGCCTTTGAAAGGAAAAAGATGGTGATATCTGAAAGCAAAGTTAGGAAAAAGAAAAGCAAGAAGTGAGGCAATCTGCCCAGAAGAGGAAAAAATTTACCTGGTGACGGCCTTCTGAATACTTTGAGCTTAGCGTGGGAAGATTTGTCTTTTGCCCTTAGAGATAATCTTAGCAGATTTCCCCTAGGGCTCTAAGTAAAGTATCATTTTATGCACACACAAGGGACTTTTATTTCCTGCTTACAGCATAACACTTCTGTCTGCCAAAGTATACAATCTGGCTAAAACACCCTGAACCACTCATTAAATGGACATTACTCAGTTCCTTTTATTAATCCTAATTTCTTTCTAAAATGTATCTCAAATAGCCAAAGGAAAATAAAGAAAGATTATATGAGAAACAGAAAGCCCGCCTCTGCCATTTATATGACTGGCTAGGATATACTATCCCTTTGTTCTCTAATTCATTTTTTGTAACGCGGCAAATACACAAAAACATAAAATTTACTATTTTAGTCATTTTTAGATCAGTTCAGTGGCATTAAGTACATTCCATTGCTGTGCAACTATCACTACCATTCATCTCTAGAACTTCTTCATTTTGCAAAACAGACACTCTATTACCCATTCATTACACCCCATTCTCTATCCCTTAACCTCCTGGCAGCCACCATTCTACTTGCTGTCTCTGTGAACTTGACTACTCTAGGCACCTCACATAAGTGGAATTTTACAATATTTCTCTGTGCCTGGCTTATTTCACTTAGCATAGTGTCTTCAAGGTTAATCTAGGTTATAATGTATGTCAGAATCTCACTCCTTTTTAGGTTGAATAATAGTCCATTGTTTGAATATATTACATGTTGTTTACCCATTCATTTACCAACGCCATTTGGGGTATTTGTACCTTTTAACTATTGTGAATAATGACACTATGAACATTGGTGTAGAAATATCTGTTCAAGTTCCTATTTTTCAATTCTTTTGCATGTATACCCAGCCCAATCCATGTTTGGAAGCAAACTGTTTGCAGTTATACTTCTTAGGCATCCTAAGGAATATTTCCCTTCTCCCTTCTCTTATTTTTTCAGTTATTCTAGAGGATTTATCCTCAATCTCTAGCTTTTGGTAAGCCCCATATAAAAAGCAACAGTCTCTAAATGTCAGAAGATTGTTGGAGTTGTTTTGGAAACAGGAGCCAGGCAAGTATGGATGGGTGCTGAGCCATCTGATTCAGTCCTTCCTGCTTCACCTGGGCCTGATTTAGAATAACAGATGCTTCAGTCTCCAGGCTTGAGGATTTGGAATGACTGTTCAGTAAACAGCAGTAGGACAGGGTAAAAACAGAGCCCAGGAATGTGAGCCTCTGCTTGAAAAATGGCTGAGTGTGGCTGTGATTCACAGGAGCGGGAGGCTGGCCACCCAGAGTTAAGGGCTGCAGTGACATACTGTGCTAATGCAGCATCACGAAGGCCCTCAGTGACTAATCCACTCTGCCCTTCCCTGGCTTGACTTTACCAGCTTTTAGAAAAGGGATCTTGTAAAACATGTTTACTGTTCAGAGCCATTGTGAGGAAAGATTAAATATTAAAAGAGATTTAGGGGCGCCTGGGTGGCTCCTTGGTTAAGTGTCTGCCATCTGCCTTGGGCTCAGGTCATGACCCCAGGGCCCTGGGTCCCAAGTCCAGGCTCCCTACTTAGGGCAAGTCTGCTTCTCCCTCTCCCTCTGCCCCTCTCCCTGCTCGTGTGCGCTCTCATACTTTGTCTCTCAAATAAATAAAATCTTTTAAAAAAATACAAGAGATTCAGGCTTGGAAAAAAAAGAAATCATATAATTTCTAAGTATTCCTGTGAGTGCCCCACTATGGTTAATGCACTCCTTCAGGAAAAAATAGCAGAATGAAGAAAGAGAGGAAATCCCCAGCCCTTTCTGACCAGAAAGTTCTGTGGATTCTTTTCTAATCCAGTACTGTTAGAAAACAGGAGTGACCTGTAGTAACCTTTTGTAAAAGGCTCCTTTAAGCCTCTACCTGACAATCCATTTCCTCACGTGATTTCTAGAGTTCAATAACTACTTTTTTTTTTGAGATATTTTTATTTATATATTCATGAGAGAGAGAGAGAGGCAGGCAGAGACACAGGCAGAGAGAGAAGCAGGCTCCATGCAGGGAGCCCGATGTGGGACTCGATCCCAGGTCTCCAAGATTACACCCTGGGCCGAAGGCAGGCGCCAAACTGCTGAGCCACTCAGGGATCCCCTAGAGTTCAATAACTACTTAATTAAAACCTGCCGAAGATTCAGGAGGGATTCTCTTTACCACAATGTCCAGTGAGATGGAGAAACAGCTGCTTTATTTTTGTAGCATAAATTTCACCTAATGCTTAAATCCATCACTACGATTAATTCCTCAATTCAAAAAGTAGAGAATAAAAGCATTATGAAAAAAAATCTCAGTGAATCTTTGCAAATGAGGAGGTGCGGCAGATTAAAACTACTTTAACATGTGAAAGGTCTGACCATAAAAACCATTCTAAGCATTAGGCAAACCAGCTCCTTCTTTCCAAGATTATTGGCTAGAAAAGCCAGGTGACACCTCTTTTAAACTGCTCCCACATTTGCCATAAAGGGGTTTGGCCAGTAGCAACATCTGCTGGATCCAGGCTCTGTTTTGGAGCATGGCCAGAACTCTTCTGGAGGTAGAAAGTATCCAGCCCCTATTTCAAGAAACATCATCTCAGAGTATTGGCGGAAGAACAAGGGAATCTTACAAGAGCATCATTTCAACAATGCTACTTCTTAGGCATTTGAAACTAGTTTTTAACAGTGATTTTTTTAACAGTTTAGTGGTTTTTTTTTTTAAGATTTTATTTATTTATTCATGAGAGACAGAGAGAGAGAGAGAGACTGAGAGAGAGGCAGAGACACAGGCAGAGGGAGAAGCAGGCTCCATGCAGGGAGCCTGATGTGGGACTCGATCCCAGGTCTCCAGGATCACACCCTGGGCTGAAGGCGGCGCTAAACCGCTGAGCCACCCAGGTTGCCCCGCTGAGCCCCCCAGGGTGCCCCCCAAAATTTTCAATTAAAAATAAATAAAACTGGGACACCTGGGTGGCTCTCTGCCTGTGTCTCTGACTCTCTCTCTTTCTCTCTCTCTGTGTCTCTCGTGAATAAATAAAATCTTTAAAAAATTAATTAATAAAACTTATTTTAAAAGATTTTTTTTTAAAAATTGAATAATGGGAGCCCTGTTGCTGAGGCTCCATTTAAATTTTTTATTACTGTGCACACCTACTCTTTGTATTACTGTGTATTACTAAGACATTAGATGGGGAACCAGAAATTGATTTTCTTAACATATGTGTGAAAGCTAAATTGAACTGGATTGGTTTTTAAGTTGGTCAATGGAAAGAGGTCACACAAAAGACCAGTAATTAGATCATGATTACCTTTTTGCAGATGGCTCAGTGCCACTCTTCAACATCGTTTTCAAAACTAGGTACAGGACAAATAAGAACCACACACACCAGTCCAAACATGTAACGTGCACATCTGGTGGGGAACTTGGAACTTGGGTTTGCTTTTATGGAACATAAAATGAAAGTTTCAGGGAAAAGGGTTAAATCTGATATGGAAACTACTTTCTGAGAGCAAACCTAGTGTTTACTCCATCTTTGAATGAACTTAATCTTCTAGTGAGTGCTACATCTTACCTCTTGACTCTTGCATGAGAGTTTTGTTCTTTTACCTAATTTTTAATGTAAGTTGCCTTAAGAACACATAGAATTCCCATGTGTTTTATTGTGATTCCCCAAATGTTAATATTTTGCCACATTTACTTTAACTTTCTCTCTCACTATTTTTCTTCTTGAACCATTTGAGAGTAAGTTGCAGACATGATGCTCCTTAGCCCGGATAGTTAGTGTGTATTTCCGGGGAGGAAAGACATCCTTTTACACAATGACAATAATAAAATCAGAAAATTAGCATCAAAACAATACCATTATAATCTACAGACCTTATTCAGATTTTGCCAATTATTTTAATAATGTCCTTTATAGCAGAAGAAAGTCTGGATCATGTGTTGCATGTAGTTGTCACATTTCTCTAATCTCTTTTAATCTGAAACAGTTCTTCAGACCCTTTTTATCTTTGATGATATTTTTGAAGACATTGTCTTCATAGATACTCCTTTTTAGTTTGACTTTATATTACTTGAAAATTGTATTATAGTGAACATTGATCTTTTTTTGTTTTGTATAGAACTCCTTTCTATGTGAGTTCTAATTTTTAACATCATAAGTGATTGTTATTACTGTATTATGCAGTCAATAATCTTTTGATCTGCCAACATATGCACATTAACACACACTGAACCACATATGTCTCAGAACTTTCATTATTGTGGTTTTTTCTCAGTATGGTTCTTTAAGAACAACAGTAAAATTCTCTCAATTTTTACCTATCCGCAAACAACCTTATTGTGCTGTCAGTCTTGAAAGGCTCTTAGCTTCATCTTCAATTATGTTATGACTGTTATTTTTGTCAGTGCATTAAAGCTATCATCGCCTGGGGCACCTGGGTGGCTCAGTGGTTGAGCATCTGCCTTCGGCTCAGGGTATGATCCCTGCCTGGGACTGGGTCTCACATTGGGCTCCCTGTGGGGAGCCTGCTTCTCCCTCTGCCTGTGTCTGTGCCTCTCTGTGTGTCTCTCATGAATAAATAAATAAAATCTTTAAAGCCATCATCCCCGTGGCCTCAAGGCTCTTATTGCTGTGAAGAGTTAAGCTCTCAGCCTAGCTGTCCATTTTTGGGAGATAATGTGCCTTTTCTCTCTGGCTTATTTTAATGTTCTGTCTTTGTACTTCACTCTAAGTGAATATACCTAGGTATTAGTTTTGTACTCATGTATTCTGCTTGTGATTTGTTGGACTGCCTAATCAATGATTGGTATTTTTCATCATTTGAGGAAATTCCACCATTATTTCTTTATCTCCTACTGGAATCCTAAATGCATGTATGTTACATCTCATCCTATCCTTTATGTGTTTTGCCTTCTTTTTTACATAAAAAAAATATCTCTCTCTGAGCTGCACTTGGGTAATTTCTTCAAATGTATCTTCTAGTTGATTTTTTTCTTCTTCTTCTGAAATGTCTAATCTGGTGTAAGGCAGACTGTCCATTAGGTTTGTTCATTTTAAATTTCAATTGCTATATATTTTATTTATAAAAGTTTTAATTTTTTTCAAATAAGCTTATTCAATATATAGTCTCTCGTTAGTTGCTCACATTTTTGTACTGAGTGTTCAGAAAGGAATATGAAAAACTCTATGCCCAGAAAAAGCTCACTATGTAGTACAGAAAATAATCAGGTAGAAAATTAAATTACAGCAGCATGGGGGAAAATGCAACAGGGAGCACAACCTACAAATAAATGTAGCAAACTCATCAAAGGCTTCCTGAAGAAAATGATTAGCTACAAAATGCAAGTGAAGTTACCAGTTAATCCATGTTTCTCTTGAGTAGTAGCATTCAAATGACACCAGCTGTTGCACAAATTAGTTTTTAACAGAATTATAGTATCAACACTGTGTTATAGGAGAAAACAAATATCCACTGACTTTTTGAAAATGAACCAATCTGTGATAGTTTTGGAATCCCGCAGTTTCTTATTTTGAGTCCTATGGTCATTCTCTGTGCTTAGATATCCTCCATTCACCCCCAGATTCATTCTCTACTTGGGGGACAGATCATCTGGGTTTTATTTTGCTTCAGTTCCAGTCAATTTCTGAGGAGCATAGCAGGAGGGAGGCCGGCCTGCTTCTTGCCCCAGGCTATGGTTCTGCAGTGGATGCATCCTTCTGGGCTGAAGGACTTGCTAGACAGCCCCTTTCTCCAGCTCTCAACAGGCACTGGTAATATCTCAGGCAGGAAGGTAGTAACAGCTTCCCTGGGTGCCTCAGCCTTCCCTGCTGGTTCCTTAATCCTATCTACTCTTTTTTAAATTGTTCTGAAAACAATACACCCCAATAATTAGCAAGAGTTAACAGACAAGATGCGTTCCTGTGGAGGCCGAGAAAACTCAAGGCCATTCCACCTCAAGTTTAGCCGTTAGCACAAGTGCAGCCATCCCAGGCCCCTGTGAATAAGAGCTGAACTTTACCTTACTTCACTTACAGGAAGAAAACAGCCTACAGCTTGATGTCCTAGAAAGCCCCATATTAGAATAAGAACAGAGCCCAAGCCAAGGGCAGGAAGCCCCTATTAGAATGAGAACAGAGCTCAATGCCCTTGAAAGCCCCATATCAAAACGTAAACAGAACTTGAGAAATTCCTCCACCCCTTCAGAAAATCCTTAGACCAGCCTATAAAAAACTAAGCTGAAACCCACCTCGGGGTCCAAGTCCCTGCTCTGCTGTGTCGGGTACACTTGGACCCAAGCTCGAGCTTGCAAATAAACCCTCGTGTGTTTGCATCGGTGTCGGCTCCTTGGTGGTTTCTCGGATTCGCAATCTTGGGCACAACATTCCTTCATGTCAAGGGGGAAAAAAATAAAATTTTACTCAGGCTGAATGACCATGAGGAACAAAACCAGATAACAAGTTTGCACAAAATTCATCAAAATTTGCAGAAAGATCCCTGCAAACATATCTTATCATGCTCTTCAGCGACTGCTGCCACATCCTGAAACTGTTACCAGAAGTGGCAGGCTGTACTCTGCTGGTCACTCTGCTCCTGAAGTTTGTAGTTTGGCACCTGAGTCTGATCAATTTCGGGGTATGTTTTTGGTTTTTCTTTTTTTTTTTTTTTTTTTAAAGTTTATTTATGATAGTCACACAGAGAGAGAGGCAGGGACACAGGCAAAGGGAGAAGCAGGCTCCATGCACCGGGAGCCCGACGTGGGATTCGATCCCGGGTCTCCAGGATCGCGCCCTGGGGCGAAGGCAGGCGTCAAACCGCTGCGCCACCCAGGGATCCCTGTTTTTGGTTTTTCAACAGAGGCTGTGTCTCCCCAGTTTGTAAACTGCAGGGCGATAAAGCTTTCTCCTTCCCTATAACTAATCTTTGCATTCCAGGAATTTTTGTTGAGAGTACCTTCATTCAAAAGCCTTTTTAAAATTTCCAGCTGAGGGGATCCCTGGGTCCCCAGGGGGACCCCCTGAGACTCTCAGCTCTCCTCTAACATGAGGGCAGCCTGTGGAGAGTTGTGTCCTCAACCTGTGGGTGGGGCCTACGCTAGAACTGCAGGAGGCTAGCGTTGGAATTGAATTACAGTGTACCCAACTGGTATTGGACCAGTTTTGGTGGAAACAATACCATCTTATCTATTCAAGACTTGATGTCCAAGATGAAATACACAATTATCATGTAGAGTTCTTTCCTTTTGAATTCCTTTCTGGCTCTCAAATCTGATATGGTACCATCAGCGTTGTTACTCCATTTTTGCTACACTCATGCTCTACAGAAAAGGATTTTGAGGAATTGTATTAGGCAGGGTTCTGATGAGAAATATAAGGCATGTTCAGCTGGAGAAATATAAGGCATGTTCAGCTGGAACTTTTTTTTTTTTTTGTGATAGTCATACAGAGAGAGAGACAGAGACAGAGACACAGGCAGAGGGAGAAGCAGGCTCCTCCCTGCCCAGTGGGGTTTGATGCCTCACTGGAACAACTAACAGAACTCCAGAAAGCACTATACTTATGAGTATAGGTTTACTGTGAAGGATATACATAAGGCAAGACCTGGAGGGTCCCAAATGCACTGTTTCTGTGCCCTCTCCTTGTGAAATCAGGGCGGGACACTATTGGAATTTCATCACATGGACATGGTTAATCATTTCCAGGTCCATTCTCCTCCCCAAAGGTGTGGCTCTAAGTCCCAGCCCTCTAATTACTTGGTTGGCTTTTTGTTTAGTGAGCAGCCCCCATCCTAAAGCTATGTAGGGACCTATTCTGAGTCACCTCATTAGTATAACAAAGACACTCCTATCATTTAGGAAATTTAGACATTTTAGAGACTCTGCTGTGTCAGGAAGCCAAGACAGAGACCAAAAACATTCTTTATTATACAACAGTGATCATGAGATGGCTTAATGAACTTGTAGCTTCTCCCAGAGCACAAGATTTTCAAAAGTCACATTAGTAGTGGGAAGTGACTTAGGACACAAATCAGCATACAACTTAAATTCGGATGTTATTTGCAACTAGGCTTTCCTAAATTAAGGATTTGGCAAGTTATGACAGATGTTGTCCTTTAAACTTATGAATTGATATCTACATACTTAGCTCACTTTCCAAAAAGATTTGGGACTATGAACAAAACTTCTTTTCAAAATATCCTATGATAAGAAAGTATAATTCACCCAAACTATAAAAATAGTTTAAGTGGTGGCAATAGTACTGAGCTGGGACTCTGTGGGCTTAGATCCAAGTCCTAGCTCAGCCACAATGTTACTCTTGCCTTATCTCTTCTACTCTGTATACAACCAAGAGCAGGACATGATCATATCTGCCACCCTACGCCTGCCACAAGTCAACAGCCAGTTCATACAATGAGGGCATCATGCATTTAAGCTTCGAATAACTATCACTCTTAGAATATTGTTAATATGTAATTTTCAGGCTTTTATCTTAGAAACTTTCTATCATTATAATATGGTATTGAGATTTAAAAATCAATTCTCAATTTAGTAAACATATATAAAATTAATTTTTATATTAAGGTAGAAATTTATCATTTTTCAAGTTTGTGAAAATGAGGCCCAGAAAAATGAAAGATCCATATAATTTATTTTGAGAAAACTACTTTAGGCCAAGTAATATTTGTACTTGCTGGTGGCTATTCAGTAGTATTTAAACATTCGGAAGTATTTTGTGTTTAGTCAGATACTTCTGATTAAATGATTGCCAGCTTGCTTGCCAAAAACATGAGATTTTTTAAGAAGAAAAGGCACAGCAACCAGAACTCTTTAGGTACTTTTGTAAGGTTAATAAAATTTGTCATTTAATAGTAAATTAAATGTATTACCTGAGATGTGTTGCTTTGAAAATGTAGCATGTCATATTGGTGAAATATCTTGAAATGAAATGTGGATAGATTTTAAAAGATAGAAAACAAGCAGACAGCATTGGGAGCAGAAAAATGCACCCACCTAGAAAACATGAGAACATAAATAAGCATATGAAGGAGAGAGATCACCCCAGTAAACCAAATGTGGCTATCATGGGAATAACAGGAAATATATTCTTTAATGGCTCATGATCAGTTGTTTGAAACAGGAATCAGGAAAGGGATATTTATTGCAGTCTTTTAGGTGTCTGGAAGATCTTTGTGTTAGAGAGAAGGCTAGGCTGAGCTTCTAAGACCCTCCCAGAATACCACCACAGAAGACCACTGGAGCTGCCACCTGTTACTGTCTGGAAAACGGAGAATCAAGCAGTCACTGTCCTAGATGGACCAGAGTTAGAGATATGCATGCCCTGACGCCCAGCATATGCTCACCCAAAAGCCTTTCATCAGGATAGCACACTCATAATAGCCCCCAGAATGAGACTACTCAATTGATCATCAAAATACATAAATTGTGTTACAGTCACACAACTATATAGCAATGAGAATAAAGAACCAATCTGCAATCAATACTATGGATGAATCTTATAAACACTGTTCAGCAAAAAAAGACAGACAAAAGGAGTTTATATTGTATAATTCCATCCATATAACATACAAAGATAGTCAAAATTAATCTATGGAGTATTTTATATACTCCCACAAAAATTTTTTTAAGTCACTGCCTCAACTGTGAATCTAGGCCCTCACTGTCCTAGCTCCAGTCCACAGGAGCAGACTGGCTGCCTGCACACTGCTCTGGACTTTGATGAATCTAAGGACCCCTGGACCACGCCCCTGGAAAGATCTCCATCCCCAACTTGACTGTGGAATGACAGGGTCAGAAGACCCTGCATCTCACCTGACCTTCCTAAGCTGCAGAGCAGTAATTTGATGGAAGTCAGGTTAAATAAAATTTCTCAAATTTGAGGGTCTTAGAGGTATACCTGCAATTCTGAAATATTCCAGTTTCCAGAGCAAAGCACAGGACAGGGGGTTGGGATGGAGTTGTGTGATGGGTCTGCAGATCAAACTCACTTTCCCATCCACTAGCTGATGTCCTTGGTACTTGCCTCTTTAGTTTAATACTGCCTCATCTGTTAATAGCTTGATGCTGTAGCCTTCTCAGGGACTATATTCTACTGTTTAGATTTTACTGAGAATGAGTTCAGATAAACAGCAAACAAGGAAGAATGGAAAAGTCATGACAGGAGATCAAAGTATGCCTATCTTTTTTTTTTTTTTTTTTTTGTACTTCTTTTCTTCTCTTGCAATATTTCAAACATATTTTTAAAATGATAAAAAAATATATACCTGTCACCTAGCTGTACCATATTTAATCATCTTGCTATGTTTGATTCTGATTTTCTTTTTTAAGAAACAGAACACCACAGATATAGTTATTTCTCCATTCTCCTTCCTCTGCAGAGGTAACAACTGTATTAAATTTGGTACATAACACCCATGCCTTCTTTTTATCTATTTATTTATTTATTTATTTATTTATTTATTTTTAAATTTATGATAGTCACACAGAGAGAGAGAGAGAGGCAGAGACACAGGCAGAGGGAGAAGCAGGCTCCATGCACCGGGAGCCCGACGTGGGATTCGATCCGGGGTCTCCAGGATCACGCCCTGGGCCAAAGGCAGGCGCTAAACCGCTGCGCCACCCAGGGATCCCCCATGCCTTCTTTGTAGTCTTTTGTGTGACATATGTTTGTAACCCCAAATGAAACAGAATATTGTTTTATTTTCAAATCATATAAACTGTATCATACTCTACATTTCAGTCTGAAATTTGCTTTCTTCACTTAACACTACAATTTGGATTTTTTTTCCCTTTTTTTTTTAAATTTTTATTTATTTATGATAGTCACACAGAGAGAGAGGCAGAGACATAGGCAGAGGGAGAAGCAGGCTCCATGCACCAGGAGCCTGACGTGGGATTCGATCCCGGGTCTCCAGGATCACGCCCTGGACCAAAGGAAGGCGCTAAACCGCTGGGCCACCCAGGAATCCCTACAATTTGGAATTTAATCCATGTTGGTACATACGGCTTTACTTCATTTACTTTTAACTGCTTTATAATATGTCATTGTATGGTAGTACTACAATGTATCTGTTCTCATTGTGTTGGAAATTTGGGTTTTTCCCTCTTGGGTTGTTATTAGAAACAATGCTGCAGACAACATACAAGTACCCTTGTTTGAGTTCCTTACAGCCAATGCTAGCCAATTCCCAGGATCTTGTTGAAATGCAAATTCTGATTCAGGAAGTCTAGGTGGGGCCTGAGATTCTGGAGTTCTAATAAGTTCCAAAGTGATGGTGATGCTGTTGGTGTAATGACAGCCTGCAGGGATACCAGGGGTGCAGTGAATTAAGCTTCGAAATCTTAATTTTGGCTCAGGTCTTGATCATGAGATCAAACCACACTCTTTCTCCCTCTGCCCCTCCCTGTGCTTGTGTTCTTTCTCTCATTCTCTCTCTCTTTCCCTCTCTCTCAAATAAATAAATAAATCTCAAAAAAAAAAAAAAAATAGAGGCTACCTCTTAAGTAGAGTATGTATTAAGAAGTGGAATGGTTGCCTTAAAGAGTATAGGTATCTTCAACTTCATAACACTTTTCCAAATTACTCTGCACAGTGGTTCTACTTTATACCCTCTCTGCATATGACGGTTCCCTTTACTCTACATTTTTACTAACACTTGATTTTATAAGAATTTAAGTTGTTTAGATGACTATACAGTTTTTCTCCATACCAGATTGTGGTGTATCATATCAAACAGATTTTCAGATTTTGAACCAACCTTTCACTGCTGAGAGAAGGACCTTATTTGAATTTGCTGAATTTGTTAAGCAATTATTAAGGATTTTTCACTCTAATAAGTGAAACCAGCCTACAGTTTTCTTTTCTTGTACTTTACCAGTTTGATTTTGGTATCAAGATTGCATTAAATTCATAAAGTGAGTGTTTCTTTTTATATTCTCTGAAACAGTATATGTTAGGAAGTGTCTGTGTACATTTTGTTTATTTTGAGAGATTATGGTGTTTTAGGGAAAGGATAATTTTTTATTAACAACTCAATTTCTTGAATAGTTACTTGGTTTTTGAAGATTTTCTATTTTGGGGAGTGCCTAGGGAGCTCAGTTGGTTAAGCATCTGCCTTGAACCCAGGTTATGGGTTCAGGGTCCTGGGATCAGGCCTCAGGTCAGGCTCCCTGCTCAGTGGGGAGTCTGCTTCTCCTTCTCCGTCTGCTCTTCCCCCTGCTCATGCTCTCTCTTTCTTTCTCTCCCTCCCTCCCTCAAAATAATAAGTAAAATCTTAAAAAATTTTTTTCTAGGGATGCCTGGGTGGTTCAGTGGCTGAGCATCTGACTTGGGCTCAGGGTGTGATCCTGGGGTCCCAGGATGGAGTCTCACCCACATCGGGTTTCCTGCCTGGAGCCTGCTTCTCCCTCTGCCTGTATCTCTGCCTCTCTCTCAGTGTGTCTCTCATGAATAAATACATAAAATCTTTAAAAAAATAAATTAAAAATATGTTCTATTTTAAGTCTTTTTCCCTTAAAACATTATTTAATATTATTTCTCGAGTTGTTATTGTAAAGTTACTATATTGTTTTTGTATAATTTCTTATCACCATCTTTAAGTTTACTATATTTCTAGTTTGATTTGAGTGATTGACTATTTTCATTCAGATAACATGAACTGAAGAAAAATCTGAATTATAAGATGTTACAAATATAATCCATTTCCATTTATAAACTCAAATTAGGCTAACAAATTTCTGCTTCAACATAGGTCCCAGTATTAATGAATGCCTGGAATGACCTGTAGCTAGGCTGGAGCTTGAGAAAAAGCATCTGTATTACAGAATTTTCTTGTTAAAATGACTTCAAAGTTTATCCTGTCCACCTTTCCACTTAGTTCAGGAATTCTCTCTTCAATATCCTACACTAATAGTAGTATTAGCCTTAAATGAAAGACATGTGGCGGTGGTTTACAGTCTTCACCTACCAACATTTCCCTTAAATACTCCTTATTCTCTTCATTTACTTACCGAAATATCACTTTATAATTATCACTTCATAATCACTATCTCTTCATAGTTAAGAGCATAATTTCAATGCAGCCCAAATTTGAACAGATTTTCCTTATATAGGGGTGCTTTGGTGGCTAAGTCAGTTGAACCTCTGCCTCTGGCTCAGGTAACAATCCGGGGCCTGGGATCAAGCCCTACATTGGGCTCCCTGCTCAGTGGGGGGTCTGCTCCTGCCTTTCCTTCTGCCCCTCCCTTCTGCTCATGTGAGAGCACGTGTGCACACACACTCTCATAAATAAATAAAATCTTTTTTTTAAAAAAGATTTTCTGTGTAAACAGAAGAGATAGCAACGTATGAAAGGACATAAGGAAAGAGCGAATCTGAGCAGTCAATATGAGAATTAATGTGGCTAGACTACACTAACTCCCCTCCAACCCAACAGGAAAGGAAAAGAAGAGATCTCAAGTAACATTTCTCAGGCAACCTGCAGATGATTTCAGATGGAAACCTGAAGGAACAGTCTAAGAGTGAAAAAAAAGTTTACTAGCTTTTTTTTCACTTTTTCAATATCTGTATTAGATATAATCTAGTGAAAACTGAATGAACTATTTTAGACCAAGGAGAGAGGCTAGTATAAAGTCAAATACTCGAAAGCATAGAAGGAACCATTAAGTTGGAGTTAACACTGGGTAATACAAATGGGAAGAAATGAGTAGTTTTTACTTTTTACCTTACCTAGTTCTATTCTGTCATTTGTTTAAATCCATGAGCATACATTACATTTTTATATAAAAATAGTTAATAAATTATGGGGTGTCTAGGTTGCTCAGTCATTTAAATATCTGCCTTCAGCTCAGGTCATGATTCTAGGGTTCTGGGATGGAGCCTCTCATCTTAGGGGACTCTTGGCTCAGCAGGGAGCCTGCTTCTCTCTCTGCTTCTGCCTGACACTCCCCATGCTTGTGCCCTCTCTGTCTCTGTTTAAATAAATGAATAAAATCTTGTTTAGAAATAAATTAAAGCAAGGTATTTTTATTCATTTGAAGTACATATGTAGTTAACTGGGTGTCAAAGTTGTAGGAGGTGACTCATTTTTTTTTAAAGATTTTATTATTTACTTATTTATTCATGAGAGACGCAGAGAGAGGCAGAGACACAGGCAGAGAGAGAAGCAGGCTCCATGCAGGGAGCCCAATGCGGGACTCGATCCTAGGACCCTAGCATTAGGCTCTGAGCCCAAGGCAGGTGCTCAACCACTGAGCCACCCAGGCGTCCCAAGTGACTCATTTTTAAAAGCAGTTTACAAACAAAGGGCAAATATCCCTAAAGATCGTTCTTTAAAACATTTAAATATCACCCTTTATAATATAGCAAAGACAAGTTTATGACTATTCCAAGATGAGTTCTCAAAATTCAGATTCATTTGTTTAAAAATTGGTAATTTTATGGCAAGGAAAATGGATGATGTGTTGGTTTTCTTTCAGGCTGACCTTTAATGTTATGATTTTGTGGAAGCGGTGAGCCCTTCCATTAAAGCCTAGTGCTCAAAGTGGGAGGAGAGGCTGGGGAGAGGGGAGGTGAGCCTAAACAAAGAAACCTAACCATACCCTATATACATTTTAGCAACTCTATCATCCTGAGCTAAGAAAAGGATCTTTCTCAACCCAACTGAATTTTATCCTAGGTAAAACAGAAAAAACTAAACACCTAAAAATCTACTTTCCATCTTATTGTTGTGCAGCAGTATCAGATATGAAAGTCAGTATTCACCTCAATCATCAGGGCTTGTGGTTTTGTTTGGTCTCTTATACAGGAACTGTGAATTTTTTTCTGCATGATGAGGTTGCAGTCTTGTAAGCTTATGGCCAGTTGACTATAATTTATGTTCCCAGAGAAGTGGCAGAGTCTAGTGCTTACCACAAGCCCTAGAACCAAGTCGCCTGAGGTTAAGGCCAGGCTTTACTCCCAGCTACTTTTGTAGACTTGGACAAATAGTCAGTTTCTGCACCTCAGTGTTTCCATCAATAAAATGGAGACACTAGAATCTAATGAGGAGGGACAGAGCAGGGAGAATAAAACGGCTCACTTTTTATAAAGTGCTTAAAGCCTTGCCTGGCCTGCACAGTAAGCTTCCTGGAAATAATAACTGTTTCACACAGCCAAAGAAAACTCTTAGCTGGGTTTAGAATCTCCTCAGTGCAGACTCTGCATGCAGCCATAGGATTGAACTGCTGACCACAGCCAGACCATTGCCCCTTGAATACGTACTTTTTATGGACTGAATGTTTGTGTCTTCCCAAAATTCATGTTGTCCCCCCCCCCCCCGCCTCCCCCGCCTCCCCAGGATTTTAGGAGGTAAGGCCTTTGGGAGGTGATTTGGTGATGAAGTGATTTGGTGATGAAGCCCTCATGAATGGGATTAGTGCCTTTGTAAAAGAGACCCCTAGACCACTGTCCATGAAGCAGGAAGCAGATTCTTACCAGACACGGGCTCTGCCAGCACCTGGGTCTTGAACTTCCTAGCCTCCATAATTGTGAAAAATAAATTTCTGTTTATAAACTATTCAGTCTATGGTATTCTGTTATAGCAGCCCAGATGGACTGAGACAAAACTTAAGGATCACACTTACCAATATTGAAACTTCTGGATGAATCTCAGGAAAGCTCAATTATATTTATAGAAATTAAATTCAAAACTTCTGAGAAAAAAAAAAAAAACTTCTGAGAAACCCATGAGTATCCTAACACCTGCTTCCAGGTTCTTTCATCAGAACAGCATAAATTAGGGCTAAAAAATTGTATAATGCTACTTCACTGGATAACTTATTTAAAAGTCAGGCCAGTTTTACTAAACCTTTGGACAGAATGAATAGGATTCTAACATTCTAGAGCAATGTTTATTAAGACAGAATCAGTCACAGGACGCCTGGGTGGCTCAGTGGTTGAGCGTCTGCCTTTGGCTCAGGGTGTGATCCCAGGATCCAGTATTGAGTCCCGCTTTCAGCTCCCTGCATGGAGCCTGCTTCTCCCTCTGCCTATGTCTCTGCCTCTCTCTCTCTCTCTTTCTGTGTCTCTTATGAATAAAAAAATAAATCTTAAAAAAAAAAAAAAGACAGGATCAGTCACAAATGTGCGTAGATCTGCTTTAACTACTCAGGTGCTCATATAACCTCGATCAATTATCTTCAAGGGCTGTGATGTGTCTCCTGAGAAGTCCATGGTATGTTTAAAATGTTTATTAGAAAGTTCTCTAAGCTAAACTTCACCTCTCTATTCTTTTGGTTTTGGGGTTTTCACAAAGTGGTCATTTGTATACATGCTAATACTTAGAATATTTAAAGCCAGTGAAAGTAGATTCTCTCAGGGATTATGTACTTGAATCTCAACTTGTAAAGGTAAAACTTTCTGATAATCAAATTTACTCATGAAAATCTTTTAAGTTGCTCCAAAGTAAAATCCTATTAAAGCTGATTTTACCTCCTGGTTGGAAGATTGTTCTTTTGGCTGGTCTGTAAATGAAGTGGTTGGCCAGGACTTAGGAACCAGATCCTATGAAAATTACTTACCTTATTCATTTGGCAAAAATGTGTACCATTCAAATTATCCATATGATGGAACAACATGAAATATTTTAGTGTTGTCCACTAAAAAAACCCCCCCAAAACCCAAACCCACTTAACGATCGTCAACATGCCAGGCATTGTGCGAGACTGGCAACTTGTCCCATATTTCTCATCAATTTAAATGTGGAAAAATAGACAATTCTTTTTAACTAAATGGGGAAGCCACTCCTAAAATGAAACTGAGATTTAAAGAGATTAGGGAGAAGAGTATAGAGTAAAATAATCGGATATGATGACCCGAACAACTCTACTGCTGAATCTTGATAAAGGAGTTCACAAAGTGTCATTTTATTTCTTCATTTTCCAACCTAACTTCTAACATTATTTCATGAAAATCTGACTCATCACCAAAGGAACAATGGTTTGCAGCAAGTTCCCAGAGTATTTATTTTTTAGGATTAAGGAAAATTGTTTAGGATTTAGTTTCCAGGAAACTCCAAATAATTGCCATTTATTTAGCAAAATATAGTTTTTCACTAGGACAAATTACAAAGATACCTTCAAGTGGACTGTTCAGTTAATCCTTTTAAGATACGTACTTTGAAGTCATTCTAGAAACAGAAACTAGACTTCAATCCTTCAGTTGTACAGAAAAATATATTGTAAGTTGTCATAAAGCAAGAGTGACAACAAAAATCCCCAGCAGCAATAATTGGATCTTCCCAGGAGAGCATCAAGGCTTCCCACACTTTCCCTTACCATATGAATAGAGGTGAATTTCATTAAAATAAAGATAAAAGTTTTTGTGGTTTTGTTGTTGTTGTTGTTTTTTGGTGAGGAAACCAAAGCTCCTTAATGACCAAAGCTTAATAGATATTGAATAGAAAAACACATTCCATTCCCATATCTTTCTTAAGATCTGGTCTGGGTAGGAAGGGTTCAGTTAGCTGGTATGTGAGTGAACGATAGGGTTTTTTTTTGTTTTGTTTTGTTTTTTTAAAGGTAGTGGTGTCCAAGTTGATTCTTCCATCACTGAAGCCAAACTACAGTAGTTTTGCCAAAATCTGGCAATTTGAAGTGCAGAAAATATATTGTGGAAAAGCACTAAATCTTAATCTTACTAACTGCCATTTACTTCATGACCCTGAACAGCCATTGAACTTCATTCCTTTATTAACTTTAAGGGACAGGAAAGGGATCAAATAAATGGAAACTTCAAAAAGCACTGTGTGAACTACAAAACACCACAGCTAAGAAGCATAAAGGACTACAATTATTTAGACAATTCAGAGAAAAAAATGTAGTGTGAATCTTTTATTTTGACAAAACAAACTTTTACAAATTATACACTCTAAAACTACCAAAGTTTCACTTGTTTAAAAAATAAGACTAGCATCCTAGACTCCTAAGATTTCAGTCATGAATAAAATAGTACCAGATTTTCATTGTATAAACTAGCTGCATTTTATATACCATAAAGGTGAAGAGAACTGTGACCAAACATTCAATAGTTTCAAGTGTACCTATAAGAAACATGTGGACATACTTGGGTTTTCTACCCGACACATTTTCATATCAACAAACATCTAAGTAACTGACATATAGATTTCCATTAACAGCAGACACAACTCCACAAAATCAAGTTACACAAATCCTTTGCTTTTAATCATCTCAATTTGGAAATTGAAAAATAAGAAGAATGTAGAGTTTAAGTAGAAAAAAATGCTATACTTATTGCACACGAGCGCATCATGACAAATAATGCTAGAAGTAGTTTCCCTCAGGAATGATTTTTGAAAACTTAGATTTTATTGGAAAAGTTAAAAATCTTTAGTGTGAAAAGCAGGTTAAATGAAGTATTGACTCAATCTCTAAAGATCTAGTAAATTATAGATTTTGTGCAATTATTACTAATACACATGTTCTGAGATTAATATTGACTCCATTAGAACATTTAGAAGGTTCTGAAGTACCTATTTTTTATAGTTCTCTTTAGCTTTATATGTCAATGAAACGTAAGATTCCTCAGTGAGAAGTTATATAGCTTGTTCTGTACTAGATACAGGTAGTGTATAGGATTCCAAACAAGCAACCGTTTTTCACCTTCAAGGAACCTCTGTTTATACAAAATTGGACTGTTCTTACCCACATGTATGGATAAAGGTGCTTCTCAAATGTACATAGCCCATTTCCATAATCCTAAAACAAAAAGGCACACAAATGGATAATAGTTTACATATTTTATGTGAATATTTTTGATATGTCTTTAAACAAATTCAATTGCTTTCTAGAAAGGTGTGACAAACTTCGTACAAATTTCTCCCACTTGGGAAAGTAAAGATCTAGAACTCTCTAAACTCTGCAGTTCTGTGTGATTTATATATTGGTTCATTCACTCTGCAAGCTGTTAACTCACTCTTTAACCTTTATGGGCTGCAGATTCTTAGGTTTCAGCAGTTAGGAGACCAAAAAGACTAAGGGAGAAGGATTTGTTAGAATTAATCTCCCACAATGTTGTTTTGAATCTGTTACAAGTCAACTTAATATGCTTGTGAGTTAAATTCTACAATAATTATATAAACATTTACCCTAACAAATTTGAATGAAATATAATTAAGAACTACATTTAAACTCTGTAATTTTAATGAAAGGTATTTTTTCATTTATATACAAAATAATTCAATAGCCAGCAGCATTTAAATAAAGAAATGGTCCCATCTCTTCTCTTTTCCCCTTTTATAAAGTGCTATTTTTAACTGGGTAGATTTATTATCCAGCCTTTTAATAACTTCACTGTACATCTCTAACAGATTCAAGGAAACATTGGAAAATGGAAAGTCTTTAGTATTAGAAACATTTGCAAAATTGCTACAAAGCACAGACTATGAGTGTATTTTATTAGTAAAATAAAAGTGTACCTTATGTAAGAATCATTGATTTAATAATTACTTCACAGAAGCATAGGCTCATTAACATTTATGCCACTTTTTGCTAATCATCTAAACCAGAGACAGCTTCTGTAGGCAATTCACATCTAAGCATCATCAAATAGGGTAATGTCAAATAGAACCAATGGTTATATGATTCCTAGAATTAAAACTGGCCTTTTAGAATAGCAAAACAAATTAGTGAGAATCAGAACCAGAGGCAATGTTTAAGTAGAAGTACCATAGATTGTTAAGTGTTCTCTTTAAATAAAAACGTGTGTAGCTATTAATAAGGTACCTTAATACTGAGTGCACTGATACTAGATAGTTAAGAGGAAACCACAGTACAGATTACCTCAAAAATGAAGAATGTTGCCTATTTCTTTAGTTCAGTGATTAAAGTTGAAATTTCCTTTAAAAAAATAGTTGAGCACTATTTACGATACAAACAGGATACTATTTTCATTCACATTATTTTCTAAATAGTATTTTTGCTTTTCAACTTTGACTTGACCTTCAGTAGTATTTTAGCAGGTAAATGCAGTAAGTAAAAAACCAAAAATCAGGGCAGTATGTAGTTTTGTTCACATGTATAATTTCACTACAACTTGCATTTTTTGTTGCTCTTGGAAGAGTAACCACTTTTAAAAATAGAAATATAAAAGTGCAATATTCCTTATTTTGCATGGCAGCCAGTATTGGTAAAATCAAAGGAACCCTCAATCATGCATTCTGTACACCCAATTTAAATACATTTTCAGTCCTCAGAAACAGGGACTCCAGGGCAGAGGGGTGGCCTGGGGAAAAGGGGCCTAGGGCAAGGTTTGATGAAACCACCTGTAAACCTACTACAACCCAGAACGCTGTTCAAGGAATTCTTCCCACCCATTCAAACGCCCCAAGTGAGAATGCAGAATTTACCTTCTTTTCTAGTCTCAGTTTCTTGTACACTTGGTATTATATTTCCGAAGACCAATAAACCTAGTATTTTCTGAAAGAAACTATTTTTACCCAAATACATTGGACTTCGGCCTCAATTTGAAGGAGGATGAGTGTCCTTTAAGAGCCCGATCCTCCTCTTCCTCCTCTCCCTTCCTCCTCCAGTGGCTGCTCCGGGTCTCTAAAAGAGGGTGTAGTGTGGATGATCTGAGTCCGAAAGCGTATTTTATTGAGTCTGGGTTTTATTCGTCCACTAGAGCTGCCAGGGGCCTTGCGACCTGGATCCTTCACTTTGCCTCCAGCCCATCCGTCGGTCAAGTGGTGGTGGTGGTGGTGGTGGTGGTGGTGGTGGTCTCCTCCATCCTCCAGGACGTGTGAGAGTTTGTAGGTGATGAGGTGTGAAGGGAGCACCTTGGATAGCCTCCAGCGCCCACCCCCGCCGCCTGCGGCACAGTCTCCATCGTCCTCGTCCAGGGCTCCCACGAGGTTCTTGATTTCCTCCGCGATGCTGGGGCTCAGATACTGGGAGGCCTTTCTCCCACTGTAGTCCCTGATGTCCACGTCTGCGTCGTAAGCCCCCACCAGCAACTTGACCACCTCCACGTGCCCGTGCATGGCAGCTAGGTGCAGGGCCGTGTAGCCTCCGCTCGTCCTGGCGTTTATGTTCACTGGCAGCTGGTGTTTGTTGGCGAAGTTGACCAGCATGGCCAGCAGCTCCTGCCTGCCATGTTTGGCGGCCCAGTGCAGGCAGGTGAAGCCGGTGATGAAGTCCCGCTTGGCCAGCAGGCCGGGCTCGCAAGTGAGCAGGCCTTCGAGGCTGTCCCACTTGCCGTCCGAGGCTGAAAGCATCCAGGCGTGTTCCAGAGGGTCCAGCGTCACCGAGCCCCCGCCGCTCTCCTCCTCCGCAGACGAAGAAGCGACAGATGCGCTGTCCGAGTCGCCCCCGCCCTTGCCGCGTCCTCCGCCAGAGGAGCTCCCGGGGCTGCTTCCCGCCGCACAGACGCTCCTCTTCAGCTGCGGGGAGCTGCCCATCACGAGGTCTCGGAGGCTCTGGCGGGGCGGCCTCGGGGTGCCGACTCCCCCGGGGGCGGTTCCCGCGTCCGTCTCCGCGCAGCCGTGGGGCGGGGGCGGGGGCGCGGGGCGCGGGGTCCTCGCTGGGCCCGGGGCCCGGCCCCCGGGGGTGAGGCTGCGCGTCCCGCCGCGGGTGCCTGGGCCGGGCCCCGGCGCTCAGGGGTGGCCCGCTGCCGCTCTCGCGGTCCACGCCCGGGGGCCCCCCATCGCCCGGCCCGCCGCCCGGACGCGGGGACGCCTCGGGGGACGCCGCCTCGGAGCGCTGGCCGCCGTCCGGGACCTCCGGCGGGGCGCCGCGGCTGGCCTCGGGCTCTGCGGGCTCTGCGGGCTCTGCGGGCTCTGCGGTCCCCGCGGCGCGGGGCAGGTCCGGCGGGGCCCCCTCCAAGAACCTCTTCTTGAGGTGCACGAACTTGGAGCCGTCGGCAGGGTCGGTGCGCACCGTGGCCACGGCGTTCACCAGCTCCTTGAAGCGGGCGCGGGCGCGGGCGCGTTGCTCGGGGTCCCCGCCCAGGGCACCCCTGAAGCGCTGCACCAGCTCGGCGTGCGGGGCCCGCCCCCCGCGCTCCCGGAGGAAGCGCAGCACCGCTTCGACGCTCAGCTCCGCGGGCCCCTCCATCCCTGGCCACCCTGCTCGTCCGGCGGCGGAGGCTCAACCCGGCCCCATCTCCGTGGGCGGCTCACCCACCCACCGTCCAATCCGCCGGGCCCTAAGGCTCCGCGCCCGGACGTCCGCGGCGGGACGCGCCGCCGCCGCCGCCCGACTGGGGCCGCACCCCGGCCGGACACGCCCCCGCCCGCCCCGCCCCGCCCACTTCCGGTCCCCGCGCGGGCCGCCCGCCGCCTCACGCCCCGCGCCCGCCCCGCCCCCTTCCGGTCCCGCTCGCCGCTGCCCGCTGGCTGAGATTTGCTTCCTCCGGCGGCCCCGCGCCGGCCGTGGGGTTGCTGCTCTCTGAGACGTCGGCGGGCGCTCCCGGGGGAGGCTCGCGGCGCGCGCGCGGCGACTCGGCGCGGTTGTCGGCGCGCGCCCTGCCTGGCGGGGCCGCCGCCCCCCGGCTCTGCGCCCCCGCGTCTCGGAGGCCGCGGGGCTTGGCTCCTCCCCTTTCCCCGGACATTCCGCGCCGCCTCTCCCCCCGCCGGAGGCCCGCCCCGCCCGCCCCACCGGCCTCCGCCCCGCGGGTCCCACCCTCCCCGGCCCCCCTCTGCTCCCTCCGTGGTCGGGACGCTCGGCGCGCGGGCCCGGGGCTGAGCCCTCCCGCTCGGGACCATGGCCTCTGAGGTGGCGCGGCACCCGGTGAGTCCCCGCCGACCCCTCACGCCCCTCCGCGCCCCGCCTGCCCCTGCCCCTGCCCCTGCCCCTCCCCCAGCGCCCCGCCCCGCCCCGCCGGCCCGGCCCGGCCCGGCCCGACTTCGCTTCCTCCGCCGAGGCTCGGGCCGCGCCCCTGCTTGCCCGCGCTCGGCTGCCCCTGCTCTGCCCCGCGGCCTGGCGCTGCCCAGTCCCTCCCGGGCCCCCCCGCCCCGGCGGACCCCGCGGGGTCCCTCCTCCTCCTCCTCCTCCTCCTCCTCCTCCTCCTCCTCCCGCAGCAGCGTGGCGGTCGGTGGCCGCCGGGAGCCGGGGCTCGGTCTGCAGTCCCCGGAGGGGTCGGCACGGCTTCCCCCGCTCCTCAGGGAGCGTGGTCCCTCCTGGTAACGGCCCTGGCCGCGCGGAGCCCTTGAGCGCAGTCGTACGCTCTCCCGGACCGCGCTTGCGGGGTCCAGCGTGTCCGCCGGTGGGATTCGCGGTGTGTGTGTGTCCTTGGCGCCCTGACGTTAACAGAACGTATGGGAGTGATGTGTTCAGTGTTTCATACTTGTACAACCGCTCACATGCATAGATTCCATCGGTTCTCAAACTGTGGTCACAACTATTTTCATGACAATAGCAGCCAGGTACTTGCCCTTTTCGCCCTCTTTCTAAGTAGACGTGGAGCTCTCCAGGGACTGCACGATGTGGAAGGACCTCGCTTCTCGGAGGGCTGATGTGTGTCCTTCACTTACTAATGCTGTAAATATTGCTGGTTCCACTCCAGGTTAGCGGGAGCTCTGTGGGGCCTGAGACCACAAGGATTGGGCACTCTTGCTGTAAGCAGTCTTCCTAGATTAGTTTGGCCTGCAGGATGGAGCTGGGACTGCAGCCTGAGAGGTGAGAGGACCTGTGGAAGTCAGCGCAGTTGGTTTCCTCCTCGGTAGAGCCAGGACCAGGGTTTTTCCTCCTGATTCAGGCCAGGTCACTTTCTACTTTTGGCTCTCTCAGCCCCTCCCTCTGTTCACACTCTCTAAAATAAATAAAACCTTATATTTTTTTTAATGGGTCATAAGCTTAGATGTAAAACATAAACTATAAAACTATTAGGAAAAAACCTAGACTTATGCAGAGTTTGGAGAAATCCGTGTTTGGAGAAATCCGAGTGCTTGTGTCTGAACTGTGTTACACTTCTTTTGCGTGTGTGTAGGAGAGGAAAATGTGCTTCATACACGGATTCAGAGTAATCTGCAGAATTAGACCTGGGCAGAGTACTTCATCTAATTGGTGTTGGACCTTCTTGTTAAGCGCTGTGCTCATTTTGCAATAGCACGGCTACCTTTAATTGTAACCTTTTTATTTTGGGGTAATTGAGGATTCAGATGCAGTGGTGCAGTTGGTAAATAACAGGCATCCCCTGTAACCTTTATCCAGTTTTCTTCAGTAACAGCACCCTGCAAAACCGCACTACAAGAGCACAACCAAGACTTTGCCATTGATACCGTGGAGGAGAGAGAAGTTTCCATCACCACAGAGTTCCTCAGGTGGCCACTTAAACCACATTCACTTCATTTTTACCCGACATCCTCCGTAACCCCTGATAACCACTAATCTGTTTTTCATTCTATAATTTTCTCATTTCAAGAATGTTATTTAATAATCACATAACCTTTGGGGATTGGATTTTTTTTCACGGAGCAAAATTCTCTGAAGAATTTCATCCAGGTGGTTGCATGTGTCATTAGTTTGCTCCTTTTAGTTGCTGAATAGTTTTCCATGAGATAGATGTACCACACTTTGTTTCAAAGACACCTAGTTAAAAAAAAAAAAAAAAAAAGACACCTAGTTGTCTCCATTGTTGGGCTACTATGAATAACATTGCTATAAACATTCCAGTACAGCTACATGGAATGTAACACAAGTCTTCCTTTTTCTGGGATAAATGCCTAGGAGATAAGTTGCTGGGTCACATGGCAGTTACATGTTTAGTTTTGATGAGAAACTTAAAAACTATTTTCCAGAGTTTCTGTACCATTTTACATTCCCGTCAGCGATGTAGATGGGATCAGTCTCCCCATATCCTCATGAGCATTTAGTGTTCCTATTTTTTATTTAGACATTCAGATAGGTATGTATGTATGTGTGACCAGTATAGTGGTTTTAATTTGCATTTCCATTATGATTAATGATGCTAAGGATCATTTTATGGACTTGTCATCTGCATATTCTCTTCATCGAAATGTCTCTTCATTTCTTTAGCCCATTTACTAATTGGAATTTTTTATTGTTGATTTTAGAGGGTTTTTAAAATAGTTTTTAAAAATATTTTATTCATGAGAGACACAGAGAGTGAGGCAGAGACACAGGCAGAGGGAGAAGCAGGCTCCATGCAGGGACCCCGATGTGGGACTCGATCCCTGAACTCTGAGATCACACCTTGAGCCAAAGGCACATGCTCAACCGCTGAGCCACCCAGGTTTCCCGAGGGTTTCTTATTCTTTTTAAAAAATATGTCTGAATGCCAGTCCTTTCTTGATATGTAGTTTGCAAATGTTTTCTCTCAGTCTGTTTTTTTTTCCCCTCCATCCTCTTAAAAGACTCTTTTGCAGAGCAAAAGTTTTTAATTTTGACAAAATCTGTTTTAGCAGTTTTCCTCCCTATGGATTATACTTTTGGTTTGAAGTCTAAGAACTCTGCATAAGTCTAGGTTTTTTCCTAATAATTTTATAGTTTATGTTTTACATCTAAGCTTATGACCCATTAAAAAAAAATAAGGTTTTATTTATTTTAGAGAGTGTGAACAGAGGGAGGGGCTGAGAGAGGGAAAGAGTCACAAGCAGACTCCCCACTGAGCTTGCTGTGGGGCTTTATTTCACCACTCTGATCATGACCTGAGCTGAAATGAAGTCAGACTTTTTTTTTTAAGATTATTTATTTATTCATTCATGAGAGACACACACGCACACACACATACACAGAGAGGCAGAGACACAGGCAGAGGGAGAAGCAGGCTCCATACGGGGAGCTCAACACAAGACTCAATCCCAGGACCCCAGAATCACACCCTGGGCTGAAGGCAGGCGCTAAACTGCTGAGCCACCCAGGGATCTCCTACTATTTTATTTTATTTTATTTTATTTTATTTTATTTTATTTTATTTTATTTTATTTTATTTATTTATTTTATTTTATTTTATTTATTTTATTTTTTATTTTATTTTATTATTTTATTTTATCTTTTTTTTTAAGATTTATTTATTTATTCATGAGAGACACAGATTTCTCATTTTGTTCATGTTGTCGTTGTACCTCCTTGTCCCAGGCCCCTGTACAGGGCTTTGGCAGTTACTTAGTGTGCCAGCAGTTTGCATCTGTTGCCACCATAAGCACTTAATTTGAACAGCCTTCTTAAGCCATACATTTATGCTGATGTCATGTTAGCTCTTCTCTACTGTGACATGGGCCTTTGAGATCATTTCTAGGGCTCTCTGTTTTGGGAGAAGATAGACTGTTTGTCATATAATAACAGAGATTCTGTTGCATAGAAAAGAAATATAATCTATCATTTCTATATAACTCTGAGAGCCAAAAGAACCTAATGCTGAATTGTAACTTGGAGAAAATATTTTAATCTCCTTTCGCATTTGCTTGTTTTGGTGTATACTTACTTTTTATTGCTGCTTACTAATATGTTGTCATAATCATCCTATCCTCAGATGTTCTAAGTTTTTGTTAGCTACTACTTTCCCATGTATTGATTACTTACGTTTAGTTAGAAAATTTTTTTATATCTTTGTGAATTATGTTTTTTTGTTAAGGTATAATTTAGTATAGTGAAATTTACACTTTTGTAGTATAAAGTTTTGAGAGTTTTGATGAACACAAACAGTTGTGTAACCACAACCACAAAGATGTAGAATAGTTCTATCACCATCCAACCCCATATTCCTTTGTGCTTCTTTGTAGTCCTCTTCCTTATCTCTGACAATCACTGGTCAGTTTTCTGCCCTTATTATTTTGTTTTTACCAGAGTGTCCTATGTATGGAGTTATCATAGCCTTTGAGCTGGCTTCTTTCACTGAATGGAATATCTTTGAGATTTGTCCATGTTGCATGATCCTTTTTATTGCTGAGTACTGTTCCATTGTATAGATGTGTCATAATTGAGTTTGTTCATTCTTTCTCCATCTGAGGAACATTTGGGCTGTTTCTAGTTTTAACAGTTTTGAATGAAGTTACTGGTTATATTCACATACAGGGTTATATGTCAATATATTTTTTCTTTTCATCTGGGTTGTTACCTAGGAGTAAGATTGCTGAGTAGAATGGTAGATGTGTATTTAATTTAAGAAACAAACAAATGTTTGTACCAATTTGCATTACTACCAGTAGTGACTGAGAGCCCTTGTTGCTTTGCATCTTTACAGGTGTTGTCAGTTTTTTTAAAAGTCATTTTGATAGGTATGTAGGGATATCTTGTGATTTATTTGGCTTTACCTAATGACTGATGATACTGAGCATCTTGTCATGTGCTTATTTGCCATCCTTATATTCCTGGTGAAATATATGTTCAAAACTTTTCCCATTTTTTAAATTATGTAATTATTGAGTTGTATAAGTTTTAAGTATATGTATATTTCTCATATAAGTCCTTTATGAGTAAATGACTTACAAATGTTTCATCAAAGTATGTGTCTTGTGGGGTGCCTGGGTAGCTCAGTTGTTGAGTGTCTGCCTTTGGCTCAGGGCGTGATCCTGGGGTCCTGGGATCGAGTTTTGCATCAGGCTTCCTGCAGGGAGCCTGCTTCTCCCTCTGCCTGTGTCTCTGCCTCTCTCTCTGTGTGTCTCTCATGAATAAATAAAATCTTAAAAAAAAAGTATGTGTCTTGTATTTTTGTTCTCTTCATAGTGTTTTGAAGAGCAGAAGCTTTTTAATTTCAATTTATCATTTTTTCTTTTATGGATCACACTTTTGGTGTTGTAGCTAAGAAATTTTTGTCTAAGCTAAGGCCACAAGGTTTTAGGTCTACAATCTATTTTGAGTTAATTTTTGTGTATGGTACAAGGTTCCTTTTTTTTTTTTTTTTTTCCATATGAGAGTCCAGTTGTTCCAGCACCATTCTTTAAAAAGACTCTTTTCTCCATTTAATTGCATTTGCACCTTGTTGGAACTCTACCCCTCCCTCCTCCCCCCATTGCCCCTTTGACTGCTCTGGATCACATCGCTCTGTTCTTTCAAAACATTGACCACACTCGGCTTTCTTTCTTTAGCTGCCTCCTCTCCACTAAGCTCTTAGAAAGGAGGAACTTATTTTTTATGGGACTGAGGATGGAAAGGGTATCCAGGCAGAGGGAATGATAGTTGTAAAGTGCCTGAGGGGGTGGAGCTTTGGCATGTCTGAAAACATGTCCAAAGGGAGGGCATCAAAATCAAGATGAAGCTGGAGAGAGGGATAGATGGTGGTCAAATCCTGCAGGGCCAGAGAGAGGCCATAGTACCAAAGGAGAGTATGGCCCGGGGCAGAAGGATTACCCTAGAGAAGAAAGGGCATCCTCACATATGATACTCCTCTTTATCAGTGTGGATAAAAAAAAAAATAATACAAATTTCTTTTATTTATTGCCTTTGTCTTGTTCCACAGCTCCCTAGAGAGTTCCACCCACTGCTCTTCTTGGGTTAAGATGGATGAAGCCTTCCTTAGGATTTGTTATTTTAGTCAAAATGTAATAATATTTTAAAATTTTACATGTGATCAAACTTCTCCCAGAGGGGATCTGTGGAAACTGTGTTTCAAGGCTTCCTGTCATTAATGGACACCCTTTGTAGTATGAAACTTGGAGGTGTCATAGTTGAGCATTTTACTCCTCCAGTAGTCCTCTTGACACATCCAGATCATTCTCCTCTCCTCCCTAAATAGTCTCCATTTTGACTCTCAGCTGTCTCAGGTGTGCTCACACCTGTCTTTGTTACCTTCATCTCCCTCTATGCCTGATGGTGTACCTACTGGCTCCATGTGATCTCCAGTATTAAACGTCTGGTAATTATGGTGACTTCAGTTTCCACATAGATTATCCTTTCAGTACCTTGCCTTTCAGTTTTTGGCCTCTTCTTCAATGATCTTATGTTCAGTCCCCTGCTTTCACCTCTCCTTGTGGTTAAAAACCTTGACCTTGTTATGACCAGTAAATGCAGCCCCTCCAGGCATTCTACTCTAACCATACCTGTTTGGTTGTGGAGTTTGCCTGGTTACTCCCCTGGGTACCAAGTCCCACAATTCTTTGACCGGATCTGCTGCTCCTACTTACTACCTTTTCCCTTCCCTCATATCCCCCATGCCCTCTCCTCTTTTTGCCCAGCTGTTAAGTCCTTCCTCATAACATGTATAGTCATTTCCTTGCCTCAGTTCCATTCTTTGCTTCATCATTCTCCCCTGGCAAAAACCACACACACTATCCCTAGACTTCACTCTCCTTACAGCTGAATGAGATTGAGGGAAATCATGCTGAGTGGTCTCACTTAAACATCATGACCACTGAACTCTGGAGGCCTTGGTGCTGCCTGAAAATTGTACTGCATTTTCTTCATTAAATTATTTGCCCTCTAATTCTTCTAGATCAAGAGTTGGCAAACATTTTCTTTAAAGGGTCAAACAGTAACTATTTTCAGCTTTCTAAGCCGGATAGTTTTTGTCACAACTCTGCAGTTCTTGCTGTTGTGGCCTGAAAACAACCACACACAATACATAAAACAATGATAGTGACATACTCTCTCCTCCCCAAAAGGCTTTCTTTACATCTTCCAGGATTCCACACATTTCTGGATTTCTTTCATTCTCTTTGGCTGATCTTTCTCCATCACTTAGACTCCTTGCTCCTCTTTTTCCCAACCTTTAAATGTTGGAATTCCCTAAGGGGTCAATTCTGTGATCCTTTTTCTTTTCTAAATACCTTTGTTCTGTGGGTGATTTCATCTCTTCCCACAGCATTGATTACTAGCCATGTCCTGATGACTTCAGCATGTTTATTTGTGATCCAGAGATGCCTGCACTCTCATTTTGTCTATTTAGCTACCTACCTAGAACCTTCACTTAAGTGTCTAAAACGTATTTCCAATTTATTATGTTCCAAAAAGAACTCTGATCTTCCCCAGTCCTTCTCATTCTGTTGTCTTCCCAGTTCTAGTAAAATGTTGCTCAAGTCAAAAACTTTAAAACCATTCTCCATATCTCCTCACATCTTATATTGAACTTTCAGCAAATCCTATTGCTTCTGCTTTTGAAGTAGATCCAGAATTTAATCACATTTTACCTCTTCCACCAGTAGTATTCTGCCATGATCTCTTTTCCTGGATTAACACAGTTAGGATCTTAACCAGTCTATTTGTTTCTGTCTTGCCATTCTTCAGTCTACTTTCAACATAATAGCTGAAGCAAACTTTTTAATGCAAAAAGAAATATCTCTCGTATGCTAAAAACCCTTCAAAACCAGTCCTTACATAATTTGGCACTTCATTTCTCTGTGACTGCTCTGCATCTCCCTTCCAGCCCTCCAGCCACCAGCCAGGTTGGCCTCCTTGCTGTTCCTCATACACAAGAGCAACACTTGCCTTAGGATCTTTGAAATGGTTAATTCTCTGGTTAATTCTCTCCGCTTGGAATATGCTTCCTGCTCTGCTCCCTTAACTCCTTGAGGTCGAGACTATCACCTTTCTAGTTAGACCTTCCCTAACCACCCTGTTCAAAATGGCAACTCCTTGGGGCACCTGGCTGGCTCAGTCAGTAGAGCATGAAACTCTTGATCTTAGGGTTATGAGTTCAAGTCCCATGTTGGGTGTAGAGATTACATAAGAAAATAAAATCTTTAAAAACAAAACCAAAATGGCACCTCCTCTCCTGTACCACCTTCACATTTCCTGTTGCCTTCTCTTGCCTTGTTTTTCTTTATTACATGTGTTATTCTCTATTATCACAGCATATGCTTTATGCCTGTCTTCCCCTAACTAGAATGGAAGCTTCCTGGTAACCAGGACTTTTTTCTGTTTTGTTAAGTTATCCTTCCCCCGTACCTAGGACATTTCCTGGAACATAGTAGTCACTCAATACATATCTGTTGAACAGATGCATTTTTACAGATATTTGAAAAATACTTATATTCTTCTTTTAGCCTTTGTTAAATTCACATAGGTAATAATATTGATATCAAGAAAAAAAGGTAATATTCTCTTCCTTCCAAGAATCAGACTCTGTGTATGCTTGCTCATATGCATAAATAACTTGCAAGTATGGTGTCAGTACAGTCTTAATGTCTCATTTTGCCATTTAATATCACATATTATTTCTCTTAATTTTCATAATTTCTTCCAATTTTTATAATAATATTCCCCATAGTATTTCAATGTAGATGTATACACAACTTTTTCCTTTTTTATTTAAAGATTTCTTTTTCTGACTTACAAAAAATAGGATACTACCTTCTACACTGCAGCCTTTTCTGACTTACAAAAAATAGGATACTACCTTCTACACTGGAGCCTGTTATGGGTAATACATTCAGACTAAAAAGTAAGCCTAAATGGCTGAGTAGGGCTAAATTTTTAGTGCTCTAAAATGTGGAAGAATTACCAGAATGGATGAATTCCAGTCATAGAGAATCAATGGAAACTTCAAGAGAAATGGGACTTACCACTGTATTTATTTTTGATAATCATGTAAAAGTTACCCAAGATTAGTTATATACTTAAACTAAAGATTTGGGTGATTAGGTCTCTCTCTCCCTGAGAGATCCAGAGTGCCCATGGGAACCTTAAACTCTATTTGCAAAATTGCATCAAACCTGTGCTGATTTATCTCATTTTCTTTCCTGCCTCACAGTAATATCCACCAAATCACCTTAGGTCAAGACATCTGAAAGTGGGCAAGGCTTCACTCTAAGGCAGAATGGATGTCCAGCCCCCTGCTGCCCTGTCTATGCTCACCTCTTCTGTCCTTACACTTAACCTTAGGCCTCCTAATGGCTTAAATGATGAGCTTACTGCAGTTTTCCAGTCATTCCAAGTATACTTGCATGCTTTTGCACACATCAGTTCCTCTACTTTCTTTTCCCATTTGCTAGGAATATTTAGATTTCTCCTTCAAGTCTTTGCTCAAGCCTTCTCTTGGCAGTGTCTTCTCTGACCATGCAGGGTTCATTATACCCTGAGCTACTGTTGTGTCCTGTCTATAAGTTGAAGGACTATCTGTTCTTCACTGTACTAAAATTTAAATTGCAAAGATACTTGACTTACTCACCTATCATCCTCAGTGCCTGAGGTTTGTTATTCTGTCCTGAAAATGGAAGGCCTTTTAGTAAGTATTCCGTGTATTTGTGGAACAAATGAAAAACTGTATTGATAGTCCTCACACTGATTCCTCAGTATTCTTTTTTTCCTCAGATATTCCTTGTCAATTTTTTTTTTAATTTTTATTTATTTATGATAGTCACAGAGAGAGAGAGAGAGGCAGAGACATAGGCAGAGGGAGAAGCAGGCTCCATGCACCGGGAGCCTGACGTGGGATTTGATCCCGGGTCTCCAGGATCAGCGCCCTGGGCCAAAGGCAGGCGCTAAACCACTGCGCCACCCAGGGATCCCAATTTTAAGTTGTTTTAATGAGTTTCTTCTGCCTTCCTCCTTCAGCTCCTTTTCTATTTGCTTTTCTTGGGTTAAATAAATGATTTTTGAAATATGATTGGCTTTTTTATCACCTAGTCTGCATGGAACATACCCCCTCTCCCAGAAATTTGAGCTGTCTACTTTTCATTAAATTAAGCCTTGAAATTTTGTTCCAAGAAGCCTTTTCACATCAACTAGCAGTTTTGTTGTGCCTTTCCTTACTTCCCTTTGTCTGAGCGTTCAGTTTCCATGACTCATTCTTCATTCTCCAACACATCACATACTTTTTCCTCATTGCCTGCTCATAGGTACACAGTCATAAAATTAAATTGAAAGAGACCTTAGAAGATCATTATTTTTGCTTCCCACTCAGCGCATGAATTGGCTGCCCAGTTGATGACTGTGTAACTGTTTGACATCCCGCACCCCACCCCACCCCCAGGGGGAGCAAGCCACTCACTCTTAGTCCTTCAGGAATTTCTCCTCGCTGTGTCAGATTGGTCTCTCTAGCCCATTCATGCATTCTAATTTTTCCCTTGGGGATGCATTTCTCTAAAACAGACTATAGATGTTTGAATATACTTTGCTGTCCCTTGATGGAGCAGTAGGCTAAAAGGATGTTGGGGAAAAGCCCAATTGCTTTGACTCACACAGTGTTAGAAAGTAATTTTTAGAAGGCTTAGAAACTTATATGTAAGACATAAAATCCTAAAAGAACTTGGAAAAAATTTAGATCCATTTTTTTAAACTTCAGGGTGTGAAAAAAAAATTTAAGCTTTACATTTATGAAAGAAACCCGAAAGGAAAGGATTGATAGATTGGACTATTTGAAAATTGAAAAGGCCAATGACAAATCAGGAAAAGATATTTGTAATACCCATGACAAGCACAGAGTTATATCCAACAGCTTTTGTTAAGAGAAGCCAAAACAGGATACCCTGATGGGCAGTTGGGGGGAAAACATGAACTGATGGGTTTATGAAAATATGCTGAAAAAAATGTTTAAAATACTGGACATCAAATTAAGATGCCAGTGTTTGCGTATCAAATTGACACTTAAAAAGTGTTAATACCCTGTATTGATGACTATATAATGAAATGAACATACACATTTTGGTTTTTTTTGTTTTGTTTTGTTTTGTTTTGTTTTGTTTTGTTTTTTGAACAGACTGATTTTGGAAATGTAAGCAGGTATAGCCTTTTATTTTATTTATTTTCTTTGTAAATTTATTTTTTATTGGTGTTCAATTTGCCAACATATAGATATAGCCTTTTAAAGGGGCAGTTTGGCAATATGTTCATACCTTTGACCAGTGACTCTATATTTTAGGAATTTATCATGAGGAAATTATTAAATGTATGAGATGACTAATGCTTATACAGGTATGTCCCTTTGGATCCTCCAGGAAGCAGATGGTGAAGTTAAGAGTGTTAGAGGTAGATTAGGGGTAGTATAGGTAGGGAGTGGAGGTAATGCCTGTGAAAGAGAGGGGGGGGAAGCAGGACTGGAAAGGAAAAGCCTTCAGGCTCTGATGCAGTTGGAGACAATTATGAAAGGAAAGTAGCTGGGAAGCTAGAACCTGGTGGAAAGAGCCTCAGAGGCCATGCGGGTCTGGTAGAGCCTGGGCCAACCCAATAGAGAGCTCTCTGACTGCCTGTTAGGGCTGCCTACATAGCACAGAAGGGGCGAGGCCCTGACGCCCTCACTGCTCAGTCCTGCACTAGGGGCTGCCAGGGAGGAGTGGTCTTGGGTGGAATACTGTACAGATGGTGAAGGCTCTGCAGCTGAAGGCTGTCAACTGCATTCTTTGTAACCAAAGGGCAAGTTCTTGCTAGAAGGGAGATCCAAGTAGCATACCACAAAAGGGATGTTTGTTTGCAGTGTTATTAAAAAAATGACACAATTAGAAATGGTATTTTATCCTATAATAAACATAAAATCCTCCCATTTCTAATTAAAGGGAGGAAAATAATTTCAAAATAAGATTGCATTTAACAGAAGCCTGCTTCCGTTACAGTAAGCTTTTGTTAAGCTTGATACCCCAAACTCTTTATTACATGAACCACTATCAAGAATTTCCATGTCTTGATCTTTTGAGGCTGAATATTAGACTTTGTAGTTATCCTCTTTTTTATTTATTAGAGATGATGGTGACATTGAGGGGATATTTTGATGAGACTTGGACTACCCCAGGCTGAACTAAACAGAGACTTCACTGGGGGAGATCCAGGCAAGACACGCACAGTCTTACTGGTTTCAGTTGAATTCTTTCTTTTTTCCCTGGGTTCTAATTAAGCATCCACTTCTAGAATTAGGTAATGTTATTACCTGTTTGTAGGAAAATTATAGATCAGCAGTTTTGTTTTTTTTTTTTAAGATTTTATTTATTTATTCATGAGAGACACACAAAGAGGCAGAGACACAGGCAGAGGGAGAAGCAGGCTCCCCACAGGAAGCCCGATGTGGGACTCCATCCCAGGACCCCAGGATCACACCTTGAGCCAAAGGCAGACGCTCAACTGCTGAGCCACCCAGGCGTCCCTAGATCAGCACTCTTTTTTTTTTTTAATTTTTAAATTTTTATTTATTTATGATAGTCACAGAGAGAGAGAGGCAGAGACACAGGCAGAGGGAGAAGCAAGCTCCATGCACCGGGAACCCGACGTGGGATTCGATCCAGGATCTCCAGGATTGCGCCCTGGGCCAAAGGCAGGCGCTAAACCGCTGCGCCACCCAGGGATCCCTAGATCAGCACTCTTAAGTTTATTTTAAAGTTTCCTTAACCTGAAGATTTAATAAAATGATTTTATTTTATTATTATTTTTTTAAATAAAATGATTTTAAATAACGAATTTGTGGAATCTTTCAAAGTACTATTTTAAACCAAAGAACTCTGTCTTCTTGAAACCCATGAAATAGGCCCAGGTAATTATTTTGACTACCCTCTGCTTTTCATTCTTTTTTTTTTTTTTTCCCCCCTAAAGAACCCCAGGAAACACCAGGGAACAATTAGAAAATTTTGGTTCTATTTCTTGGGTTAATTTTATAAAGAAAAAAATTGTGGGACAGAAAAGTTAAAATGAAGCTATGCTAAAGCTAAGTCACTTTTCTGTTTCTCTAAGGCTCATTGTTATAGCTACAGAGAGGGGCAGTTTCAAGAATGTTTACAAGTAAGGAAACTTGTTATCTGAGGTCCTATTGTGAAAGAATCACCAAATGTTTCCCCATAATTGGCTGATAGGGAAAAGGTCATCTACTATATGTCTACCATAGGATCCCAGAACAAACTGTGTGCTCCCCCTGTTGTATTGCACATACTCCCAAACTGAAATTTTGAAGAAGGTAAGAGTGCCCAGTCTTCCTCCAGCTACTCCAAAATGTTCTGACACTTTTTTATTCTATGATTCATTATAAATTACAAGTTAAATAATATGTGTTAGAGTTTGTCAGGAGTTAAAGGTACTGTTTACTTTTCCTTCTAGATAGTTTGTGTATAGATTTAAATATATATGTGATTGTGTGTGATGTGTATATGTATTTAAAATGAAAACCGTAGAAAAAGCAAACTACATAATCTAGTGTAGGTGGCGATTTTGTTAGTTTTCCTTGGAATGAGAGTGGTCAATGAGTTTGTATTTCTCTGATATAAGTTCTTCTTTTTTTTTTTTTAAATCTTTTTTAAAAAATTTTTTTTTTATTTTATTTATTTATGATAGTCACATAGAGAGAGAGAGAGAGAGAGAGAGGCAGAGACACAGGCAGAGGGAGAAGCAGGCTCCATGCACCGGGAGCCCGACGTGGGATTCGATCCGGGGTCTCCAGGATCGCGCCCTGGGCCAAAGGCAGGCGCCAAACCGCTGCGCCACCCAGGGATCCCTGATATAAGTTCTTAAGATAAAGGGCTCTGTCTTACGCCCCCTGAGACCTCATTACCCAGCACAGTGATTTGCACATAGTAAGCGATCACTGATACTGCAGACTGGAATTCCACTTCCAATTTGTCTTATTTATCTATCTATCTATCTATCTATCTATCTATCTATCTATCTATCTATCTATCTATCTATCTATCTATCTATCTATGATAGTCACACAGAGAGAGAGAGGCAGAGACACAGGCAGAGGGACAAGCAGGCTCCATGCACCGGGAGCCCGACATGGGACTCGATCCTGGGTCTCCAGGATCGCGCCCTGGGCCAAAGGCAGGGGCCAAACTGCTGCGCCACCCAGGGATCCCCAATTTGTCTTTTTTTAATTTAGGGCTTGCCACTAGAGGGACTTGCTCAGCTATTGTCCCCTTGTTATTTTGCCTTCAAAAATGTCTTGTTAATTTGTTAAAAACTTTATTCTAAAACTTGTTTGGAAATTCAACTAGTCAGGTAGTAGCAGTGCAAAAATTAAAAACTATTTTTAGGGATCCCTGGGTGGCGCAGCGGTTTAGCGCCTGCCTTTGGCCCAGGGCGCGATCCTGGAGACCCAGGATCGAATCCCATGTCGGGCTCCCGGTGCGTGGGGCCTGCTTCTCCCTCTGCCTATGTCTCTGCCTCTCTCTCTCTTTCTCTCTCTCTGTGTAACTATCATAAATTAAAAAAAACAAAAACAAAAAAACCTATTTTTAATACTTTTATGTGACTCATTCATACTTCCTGATCAAAACATTTATCCACAGAGATATTAAGTAGCTTTTTTTTTGGCAGGTATTCAAAAACATATGAAATGAACAATTGCAAGCAGATCTTTGAAATGAACTTACATAAATGACAGAAATACAACCTAGGTTTTATTAGTCAAAATTTAATGATGAACTAGTATAAAACCTATCCTGTTTTTTAAGCAAATTTTACTTATCAACCACACTGCTTACTGAGCAAGTATTTAACAAAAATATGCTAGTCATTATATATAAAAACCATGGAGCTACTTTCTCACCATAATTTTTTGACATCAGAAAGTAGCACTGAGCATGAGATGTTCTACTCTCTTACTTAGTTTATCTAAGGCAAGGCTGTGAACAGGGCCCCCAGTTATTTTCTGTGGCACTTACTTGCCTTTACCAACAGGTCAGATTCTTGAGATGGACACTTCAGAATTCCTCAGTGAGCTACTCATCTGTTTTCCCTAATGTGTTTCTCTACCTCATTCATAACCTCATTCATTACTGCAGCAGGAGAGCAATGAACTCCCCCTCCCCCCACCAAACTCATATTCACTATTTACTTTTTCCAAATACTAAATTCTACCTCCCTCTTGTGGCTCAGGGATTTTTCTTTTTCTACCCTAAATGCCACCTTCTCTCTTGCTATATATGCCACTTTCCTGACTCATTGCAATATCATTGTCTTCTCTGAAAACTGTTCTGGCTTTTAATGATCTCTTTTTCTTCATCTCCGTAAGTACCACTGCTCTTTTCCCTCTGCTATCACTTTTCTTTTTTTTTGGTTTTTGTTGTTTTTCTTTTTTTATTTTTTTTCCAGCTACTTCTGCTAGTTGGTGAGACTTATTGTTTGTGGGTTTATTTATTTATTTTTTTATTGAAGTTCGATTTGCCAACATATAGTATAACACCCAGTCCTCATCCCATCAAGTGTCCTCCTCAGTGCCCATCACCCAGTCAGTCACCCCATCCTCCCACCCACCTCCCCTTCCACTACCCCTTGTTCTTTTCCCAGAGTTAGGAGTCTCTCATGTTTTGTCACCCTCTCTGATTTTTTCCCACTCATTTTCTCTCCTTTCCCTTATAATCCCTTTCATTATTTCTTATATTACCCATATGAGTGAAACCAGAGGATGATTGTCCTCCTCCAATTGATGTTCTGGCATAGGAGAGGGACCTGAGCTACTGCATGCATGCTGCACAATGACTAGGGGCAAGGGAGCTGCCTGAGGGGAGGAAGGATGAAGCACATATAGTTAAAAAACAAAACCTTAAGTCTATTTGATGTACATTGTGTCATTATGTATTTTTCACTTTTTTAAATTGTGAAAATACAGCCTGTACCTAAGTGTTAATCCTAAGGACATCTTCCAACTGACGAGTCATTTCATGTTGGAACAAGGTGTTCAGGGTAGCCCCGATGGTGCAGCGGTTTAGCGCCGCCTGCAGCCCAGGGTGTGATCTTGGAGACCCGAGATCAAGTCCCACATCAGGGCTCCTTGCATGGAGCCTGCTTCTCCCTCTGCCCGTGTCTGTGCCTCCTCTCTCTCTCTCTGTTTCTCATGAATAAATACATAAATCTTTTTTTAAAAAAAAAGGAACAATGTGTTCAGTTAGCGCTCTCTCTCTCTCTCTCTCTCTCTCTATATATATATATATATATATATAGCAATTAAGTCACAAGGCCAGCTTCAAAAGATTATATTACCCAGAACGTACAGAGAGAGGTTGTTGTCAGCATTCTGTAAATTCAGGCATGATACATACCTGTGTATCTGTGACATTGCATCGCAATCCATGTGTGTGTATGGTTGGGGGCACTTTAGGGTGCCAAAACACTCTTCTTTTGATGCAGTAGTAAAGTTCTCCCTTTCATCGTACATGTGATCAAAGCTGTTCATTGCAGCATAGTTTATTATAATTAAAGACTAGGGACTGCTTAAATAAAAATAGAGATCCACATATATTGTTGTATATAAAACAGAATACTGTACTACCAAAGGAATGAAGTAGATCTGTGTAATAGTGAAGCAGTCTCCATGAGAGATTAAGGGGAGAAACCACAATGCAGAGAAAGAGGCGACTACCACTTGTATAAATTCAGACACCTGCACACTCACAGGTACTCATACATGCATGATCTGACTCTGGAAGGATATGTAGGTCTGCTGAGGTACTAGTAAATCAAGGGTAGGAAAGGAACTTATTTTGCATTATTTTCTTACTGGCACTGTTTACATTTTTCTTACTACATCCATACTAATACTACTTTTTAAAAAATGCCACATTTCCTTAGTATTTGTGTTACACTCAAAAGTATCAGTTTTTGAGGCAGGATTGCTTTGAAATTACCACTTCTCTTGTTCTTGTCTTCCTTCATTCCTCACTATTGCGAACATTCCCTTGGCTATTCAGGGTCTTTTCTGGTTCCACTGTAAATTTAGTCTTTCAAATAAAAGTAATGTTCTTTGTCTCCTTGGATGTAAAAGAGAGTTTACTCTTTTACAGTATTTTTGCATATGTGGGTAAGTATATTGATATATGTTATATGTTGAATATTATATTTACTTTTGCATATATTTATCCATCAAGAAAACCATGGTGTTAAGCATGAGTAAGTTGTATAGATTGCAAGTCAAAACTTGGTGTTAATGATAATACTGGAATTCCTTTTAATATAGACATATTATTTAGATATAGGGTTTTTTGGAGTAATATCTTTTAATTTTATTTTTCAGCTCTTTCAGTCTCACATGCCAACAAAAACAACTTGTCTGTCCTCACAAGTATCTGATGATGAACAGAAAGTGAGTATATCTTTTAAATAGATCTGTAATGTACTCTACACCCCTCTAGGATTTTTTTTTTTTAATTTTTATTTATTTATGATAGTCACAGAGAGAGAGAGAGAGAGAGAGAGGCAGAGACACAAGCAGAGGGAGAAGCAGGCTCCATGCACCAGGAGCCCGACGTGGGAATTCGATCCTGGGTCTCCAGGATCGCGCCCTGGGCCAAAGGCAGGCGCCAAACCGCTGCGCCACCCAGGGATCCCCCCTCTAGGATTTTAAAATAACTATTCAGAGACCCGACAGACTTCTGTTTGTATCTTGAATGTAAATTAACTTTGATGTTGATTGAAATTACAAATCAATAATGGATTGAATAATCATTAAGTGTTTACGGTGTCTCTTTCCTATGGGACATAAAGCAAATTAATACTTTAACTGCTCCCACAGCATTGAGTAGGAAGACTAGCACTGCTTTTGCTGGGCATGCTTGCAGAACTTGGTGGATGGAGAGAATTCCTTTAATGACAGTGTAGGAAGTCCCTGAATGGCGCTGTCAGATGCTTTCCTAAAAGTGAGAGATCAGCCCTTAAAGGTTCTTCTAAGTGTGGCTGCATAGGAGGGAGGTTTTGGTAACTCATGTTAAAACTTACATTTTAAAGGGGAGTGAATTTAACTTGATGAAAAAGATGAGTTGATGATTCTTTAAATAGAAAATTGCAAATATAAGCATGGGTAATTTGGTAAGATGAAATAATTTTCTTTAGTTCTATGCCCATTAGGCCTCTTGTTTTTCCCTCTTCCTTCACACATGCTAAGGGCCCCAGTGTTTTGATAAATTGTAGTTTGACCACCAAACTACCATCCTTTTTATCTTTTTTCTCTCATTGGTAATAATAGCCTACCCTATCTTTATTTTATCACCTTGCAGACCTTTGGTATGACTCTTTATCTGCCTTCTAACACATTGCTTTGCTGAAACTGCTGTCACAGTCACTAGTAATCCACTGAACGGTCATCGTTTAGTCCTCATTTTCTCTAGCCCCTCTTCTTCATTAAATTATGGTGACCACCACCACATTTTTAAAAAAGCCTTTTTTATTTCCATGATATTGAAATCTTACAGCTTTAGAACTAGAAGGGATTCTGTATGCTGTTTAGTTCAGCTTTTAGCTGATAAGCATGTGCTTATCAGGTAAAAACTCTGACATGTATTACTCTAATCTTCTTGAATACCTTCATGACTGGGAAGCATAGTTTTTCTTCACTTTCTTAATAATAAACAGAAGACTAAAAGGGATTCACAGAGTAGAAAAGAGAATATAATGTACTCGTTTTCTGTTGCCCCATAACAAATTGCCATGAATTTAGCTTCTTAAAATAACACCTCTTTATTAGCTCATAGTGCTGTAGGTTAGAAAGCCACGCCAGCATAGCTGGCTTCTCTGCTCAGGGCTCACTCAGGATGTTGGCTAGCTGGGTTCTTATTTGAAGCTCCCCTTCCAAACTCTTTCAGGCTGTTGGCAGGATTCAGTTTCTTGCTGTCTGGTTGCTATCAGCTCCTAAAGAGCATTCTTATATCCTTGCCATATAACTCTCTGTTGTCCGTACAACAGGGGAGAAGCCCATGTCAGATCCCCTTCAGGCTTCACATCTCTTTCACCTGGAAGTTCCCAGTCCTTTTTAAGGGCTCATGCCCACCGAGGATAATCTCCCTTTCTTAGGTTAACTGATCTGGAACCTTAATTACATCTGCAAAATCCCTTCATAGCAGTACTTAATGTTTGAAAAAAAACAGAAGGTGTGGGTACACCAGGGACTGTATTAGAATTCTACCCATCATATAAATAAAAAGTGAATCTTGGGAACCCTGGGTGGCGCAGCGGTTTGGCGCCTGCCTTTGGCCCAGGGCGCGATCCTGGAGACCCGGGATCGAATCCCACGTCAGGCTCCTGGTGCATGGAGCCTGCTTCTCCCTCTGCCTCTGTCTCTGCCTCTCTCTCTCTCTCTCTCTCTCTGTGTGACTATCATAAATAAATAAAAAAAAAAAAAAAAAAAAGTGAATCTTTCTCACCTCCACCTCCAAGACCATTCCCTAGTAATAACCACTGTGCATAGTCTGTCACTATCCTTGAAAGATTTTTATCCATATTCATGTATATGAGAACATATGAAAAATATACTTTTATTTTCTTTGTCAAATCAAGGTAAGTAAATCACTTAATTTTTGAGACTTTTTGAGACTTAACCATATCGTGGCATATATCAGTAGTTTAGTATTCCATTGTATGGATATACTACATTTTATTTCTCCATTCACCAACTGTTGGATATTTGGGTTGTTTCTAGTTTTTGGCTGTTTGGATTAAAGCTACCATGAACAGGGGATCCCTGGGTGGCTCAGCGGTTTGCCGCCTGCCTTTGGTCCAGGGCGTGATCCTGGAGTCCCGGGATTGAGTCCCACGTCAGGCTTCCGGCATGGAGCCTGCTTCTCCCTCCTCCTGTGTCTCTGCCTCTCTCTCTCTCTCTATGTCTATCATAAATAAATAAATAAACAAATCTTAAAAAAAAAAAAAAAGCTACCATGAACATTCATATGTGTTTTTATTTATCTTGAGTACCTTCAGGTATAGTTTTTTGGTTGTATAGTAATGTGTATTTTACTTTATGAGAAACTACCCACCTGTTACCCAAAGTGACTGTGCCATTTTGCTTTCACACCAGCAAATTTATCAGAGTTCCACTTCATAATCTGTAATACTTGACATTATCAGCTTCTTAAAATTTTAGCTATTTTAGTGGGTGTTCAGTGATATTTTACTCTAGTTTTAATTCACATTTCCCTGATAACCAGTAATGTTGAGCACTCTCTCATTTGCTTATTGGGTATTTTGTTATCTTCTTTCTGAAGTTCTGTTTGAATCTTTACCCACTTAAAAAAATGGATTGTCATTAAACCATTTGAATTCTGTATGTATTCTGAATATAAGTGCTTTGTCATGTATGTGTCAAATATATATTTTCTTTCAATCTCTAACTTACATATTCCTTGATGATCACTTTTTAAATTTTGATGAAGTAGACAAATAAGTAACTAGATTGTTACAAGACCACAATTCTTTTGCATAATTGTTGTAGCTATTCTTAATCATCTGCATTTCCGTATAGATTTTAGAACCAGCTTATCAGTTACTATATTAACAGCATAGAATTGAGTTTGCTTTTTTATCCAGTCTGACAATTTCCTTTTTTTAACTGAAACATTTAGACTTTCACTCTCTAGTATGGTAGCCACTAGCTGCATGTGGCTGTTTAAATTTAAATCAGTAAAATAAAATTTTAAAAATCAGCTCTTTCCTGTTGTACTGCTCAGATACCAAATACTTCCACCATCACTGGTTTAGACTACTTACATTTAATGTAATTATAGATTTGGCTAGGTTTAAGTTTGCCAATATGCTGCTATTTTCTCTTTGTCCCACTTATTCTTTCATTTTTCTTTTTCTGTGCTTTATGGTCAATATTTTTATTATTGCATTTCATCTTTATTGACTTCATCTATACCTCTTTGCTCTTTTGTTTTTTAAAAATAGTAATTGGCATAGGCTTTAATTTACCACACATATCTTCAAACAATATTATAATACTTTATGTATAATAGAGAAACCTGACAACAGTTGCTTGCTCTCTATTCCCTCTCCCATTTGTTGTGCTGTCACTGTCATACATTCTACTTCTCCATGATCACAAATTCTGCAATACATTGTTGTTTTTGTTGCTTTAAGCAATTATATGTTCAAGAAAATAAAACCAACAAAAAAATTCTCTTATATTTACCTACATATCTACCTAGTTTTCATTCCTTTTTGTAGATCTGGTGTCATTTTCCTTTCTATATATTGTCATTTTCCTGTCTCTTAAGAACTTTTAGCATTTCCCATAGTGTAAGTCTACTCTTAGTGAATTTTCTCCAATTTATCTTTTGTCTGACAATATCTTCCTTTGACTTTCATTTGTGAATGATATTTTCATTGGATATAGAGTTCTAGGTTGTCATTTTTTTCTTTTGGCATTTTATTGATGTTGTTCTCTTGTCTTATGCTTTGCATTGTAGTTTATGAGAAACCTGTAGTCATTTTATAAGTTTTACTTTTGTGTAATATGTCTTTCCACATCTGGTTGCTGGTAAAGTTTTTCTTTAACTTTGTTTTGAAACATTTTGCTCTACTGTGCCTAGTTGTGGGTTGCCCTGGATTTTACCTGTCTGTAATTGCTAAAAATTTTTTTTTTTATTTAAATTTTTTTTTTAAGATTTTATTTATTTATTCATGATAGACATAGAGGGAGAAAGAGGCAGAGACACAGGCAGAGGGAGAAGCAGGCTCCATGCAGGGAGCCCGATGCGGGACTCGATCCCAGGTCTCCAGGATCATGCCCTGGGCCAAAGTCAGGCGCTAAACCGCTGAGCCACCCAGGGATCCCCATGTAATTGCTAAAATTTTTGGATCTCTGAGTGCATGTTTAGAAAATTGGAAAAATTTTGGTTACTATATTAGATGTTTCCTTCTTCCCTCCCTCAGTCTCTCCCCATCTTTTCTAAATGGTATTCCAGTTATAAGTATGTAAGATCATTTGATATTGTCCCATAGTTTTTTTGGGGGGGTTTGGAGGGGACTTTATTAAAGTTTTATTTTTTCTACAAAAGGTTTTTAGTTTGGATAGATAAGGATATTTAGCTTAGATAATCACTATTGAACAAATCTTTTCTCCATTGTTTGATCTCTTGTTAATACTGTTTAATATGTTTTTTATTTCAGATGTTGCATTTTTCCTTCTAGGAATTCCGTTTGTTGACTTTTGTTGTTGAAAGCTTTTATATCTCCCTTGTAATTTGTCACCCATTATACCCATCTCTTTTTCTGTAGAAAAAAAGCATATTTTTCTTCTTCAGCATATTTATCATAGTTATTTTAAAGTTCTTATCAGCTGATTCAATATCTGGTTCATTTATGGATCTCTTTCTATTGACTTTTTTCCCTATGAATCACATCTTTCTGCTTCTTCTGTAGTAATTTTTTATTGTATAGTAGTTGTTGTGGATAGTACATTACAGAGTGCTGGATTCTGATTTCTTCTTCTGAAGAGTGTTGACCTTGGTTCTAGCAGGTAGTAAAATACTAGCTTGTTACGTTGTTCATGTTGAGCCGTGGTTATATGCTTTATTTGGGCAAGTCTATTTCAGTTGTATACTAGGGAACACTTCTGATTTCCTGGGATGTGACCCTTACTCCTAAAATGTGGTCCATATAGGTTTTTAGTGGAAAGCCTGAAGTGTTTATTGAGCCCCTTTAATTTACAGAGCTAAAATTCAAGCCCCCCAGGATGGCATTCTTGAAAACTCTACATAGCTCCTTCCAATTTCCATTTCCACCTTGCTAGGCTCTTTTGTGTTCCCACTGTATTTGTGCAGTTCAGTGATTAGCCAGAGATTTGAGGCAAGTGCCTCAAAATTTGCAGATTTTGGACTCCCTCGTTTCTGGAATTTTCTTCTTCAATTTTCAGCTCTTCTGCCTTCCCTTACTTCCAACTTCTCAACTCAGTAAGACTACCACTTCTATCTGGAGGTCTTTTTTTGCACAGCAGTGATTGGGGTGTGCCCTCAGAAAGACCGAGAAAATGTGCATCTCACCTTACATGGTTTCCTCCTAAGAGTATCATTCCTTCTAATGTCTGTTGGCCTTTGGTTGCACTGCATTGACTTGGAAGAATAGATTGTTATTAGTAGGGACATTAATGTGACATAAGTTACTCTGCCACTACCGGGAGCTGAAACTGTTTAATTTTGTATTGTACTTTTTTCATGTGATATTTTGATGCAAAACTTAAGTTACTAAATATTTATCATAAACATCTATAATAACTTTATAAACATTCCATTTTGTGAGTAAATATGCCATAGCTTACCTGAGTATTTTCTTATTTTTTGGAAATAAAACATTTGAATGTTACAAATAATGCTGGACTCCCATTGTAGGAAGAGAATAAGAAATGTGTATGTGTTTTCAGGGTCTGGAAACAGGTTCCTCACAAATTTACTTAATATAGTTGTATCTTGGTGAAGGTCTAATGATCATAAAATCCTTAGTTTCTTTGGTAAATTGTATTTATCCTTTCAGATGTGCTATATCCTATTTCAGTAAAAGTTTTTTTTTGTTTTGTTTTTCTTTATTTTTTAAAAATTATTGATGTTGTCTTTGTTTTCCTTCAGCAAAAAAAGGGAAATATTCGTTCTTTAACTATGTCTGGCCATGTTGGCTTTGAGAGTTTGCCTGATCAGCTGGTCAACAGATCCATTCAGCAAGGCTTCTGTTTTAATATTCTCTGTGTGGGTAAGTGCCAGACTCTTCCTTGAAATTATTCCTTTACATTCCTTGTGTTCTCTTCACTCCTGGAAACAGTATGATGCTCATGCTATTAATTTGAGATCATGATTGCAGATTTTTTTGTTACTTAAATTCTATCAGTTTTGGTTTTTTTAGTTGTACTGCTTTAAACGTTTTTGTTCTTTGAATATTTTAGTGCTTTCCTCAGAGTTCTGAGTAACTTAGTATCTATACTCACTTTATGTTCTGCTAATGACTTGGTGGATGAGCCTTAACTTGTATGTCTTTAAAAGACAACTCAGCCTTTGGAATGTTTGAAATATTTGGGATCCTTGAAACCAGTCTAGGAGTTATATTTTTTCTCATTTGTCCTCTGCACCTGTGAAGATGTACCTTTGTTTCTTTCAGGAGAGACTGGAATTGGAAAATCAACTCTGATTGACACATTGTTTAATACTAATTTTGAAGACCAGGAGTCCTCACATTTTTGCCCACATGTTAGACTTAAAGCCCAGACATATGAACTCCATGAAAGTAATGTTCGATTGAAATTGACCATCGTGAATACAGTAGGATTTGGTGACCAAATAAACAAAGAAGAGAGGTACACATTTTCTTATTGTAATAAAACAGGTTTTTCTTATTTCAACACATTTGTCTTCCTTTCCTTCCAGACTTTACTTTTTCTTTTTTAATAATTCAGCAATGTCTTGTTCTTAACAAATCGACATTTTTCTATCTAGTTGTCTTAATTTTTTAGCATAATTTAACTTCACATTATAGAAATGTATATTTTGGCAAAAATTGTCTTAATTATTTTCTCATATGCCAATTTGGTGTATAATAAGTGATTTGGGGCAGTCCAGGTGGCTCAGCGGTTTAGCGCCACCTTCAGCCCAGGGTGTGATTCTGGAGACCTGGGATTGAGTCCCATGTCAGGCTCCCTGCATGGAACCTGCCTCTCTCTCTCTCTCTCTCTCTCTGTCTCTCATGAATAAATAAATAAAATCTTTAAAAAAAAAATAAGTGATATGTACTAATTTTGAGGCAGGACTTAACTTTGTTGAGGGAAAAAAACAAACAAGACCTACAACGGCAAATATATAATGGCCAAATCCATGGTGCGTGAATTTTTCTGTGTGTGTGGAATTCTAAGCAAATCAGCCAGGTCCATTATTATTAAGCACTACAGGAAAGGTTTGATAGTGAAATTGTTTATATTTTATGTTATGTTATTATTTCTCCTGTGGTATTATAAAGAATGATTATAGATTCTGTATGAAATTTAAAGTATGAAACAGGGAAATAGATTGGGGTAAAGCAATAACTTCTTATTTTTCCTTTTTGAAATATTTTTATTATTAGAGCTAATTTTCTAATTTCCTAAAGTTTGCTTTAGAGAGGAAAGAGTTGCATAATTGACTCCCTTTAATGTGACTTATATTTGCCTTTTCAGCACATTTATGTGGACTTTCTAGAAAAAGCAGGTTAGTTGTAGAGTCAAAAGCCTGTGACATGTTACTTTAAATCTTCACAATTTCAGGATGCCTGGGTGGCTCAGTGGTTGAGCATCTGCCTTTGGCTCAGGCCTGATCCTGGAGTTCCAGAATCGAATTCCACATCAGGTTCCCTGCAGGGAGCATGCTTCTTCCTCTGCCTATGTCTCTGCCTCTCTCTGTGCCTCTCATGAATAAATAAATAAAATAAAATCTTTATAAATAAATAAATAAATCTCTATAATTTCTTTATAATTTTATATGTAGAGGTCTTAGACAGCTTTACTTAAATTTATTCTTAGGTATTTGGTATATTTGATGCTCCTGTAGATGATATCTTTTAGAAATACCTCATTTTCTGTTTTGGTGTATAGAAAAATAGTTGATTTTGTAGATAGTGACTTTTGTAAATTCTCTGATTAATTCCAACATTTCATCTCCAAATTTGTGTAGATTTTCTATGTATGTATAATAGTATAATCTACAAGTAATGAATTTATATTTCTGTTCTCAGTTTGTTTTAAAATAAGTTTTATCGATGTATCATTTACATAGAATAAATGAAATGCAGAGTTTAGTGTACAATTCAGTTAATTTTGACAAATACATAGTTTTGTAACTACCATCATGACTATAATATAGGAAATATCCATAGTCTTGGGTTCTTTCCTCACATGTATGTGAAAATTAGTGCTTCACCACAGACTGGAGGGAACCACCGTCTATCTAGATCTTCTGTTGGTGCAGCTGCCTTCTATTCAGTGTTCTTGCCTAAAATTCTAGTTGCCTTGGCCTCCCTGAACTCCTGTTTCTGTTTCAACTCAGTGAGTTTGCTAGGCTCTGTGCTCTTATGTGCTGTTCCTGGAAACTCCGGCAGTAAGCTGGAGGAGTCATGAAGCTTTTCTCATTTATTTCCCTTCTCAACAAACACTTTTATATATTGCCTGTTGTCTAGTGTCTGAAAGCATTTTTTTTTTTTAATTTTATCCAAGTTTCTAGTTGTTCAGAGTGAGAGAGTAAATCCAGTCTTGGTTTACTTCATCATGGCTGAAGATAGTTTTTACTTTTCTGTCTCCCATTTTTAAAACCTGAATGTGTGGGTAGGACTTATAGTATGTTAGATAATCAGTGGTATTAATGGGTTATCTTTGACATGTTTCAATGCAAGGGAGAGTTTTATTTTTACCATTTATAATGCTTATTTGCATTTTTCTTAAAGTTGGCCTAAGGAAGTTCCATTGTATTACTAGTGAGAGGTTTTTTTTTAATCTTGAATAAATATTATCAGATATTTTTGTTTTTGCATTCTGTAGAGAAGATTGTACATTTTCTTCTTTAATCTTTAACAAGATGAATTATAGTAACTGAGTTTTCATTGGTAAATTAGTCTTGTACAGTTTTATATTCTTTTTATATTATGTATAAAATCAATTGTTTTTCCCTGAAGTGATTGGTGGGACTCACTAATAAAACCATTTCAGTCTGGAGTTTTCTGAGATTTTTAATTACTAATTTAATTTTCTTTAATGATTATAGGCCAATTTAGAGTTGTTTTATTTAGAGACAGTTGTAATATTACATTCTTCTAAGAATCTGTCCATTTCATCCAAATTTTCAAAGATATTTACTTAAAATATTTGATAATATATTCCTAATATCTTTTGATTGCTTACATCTTCTATGATGATATCCGCATTTCCTTTTCTGATTTGAGTTATTCATGCTTATCTTATTTTCCCTTTGATTGGTCTCAACAAAGCTTTATTGGTCTATTTGGCTTTTACAAATTTTGGCTTTATTATTGGTCCTCTCAATTTTATATTGTTTGTTTTCCTACTTATTTCTGCTCTTACACCTATAATTTACATTTCTTTGGGTTTTGATCTAATTTGCTCTAATTTCTCATTGATTCTCAGCCTTATGCACATAAGATTATAAATTATTTACCCATGTTTGTTTTTCCCTTTGGTTCTCATTCATTGTGCCTTTTTCCCCTTATACGCTTGGTTATATATTTATTGTAGTTCTCATGGTCTTTGAAATACTATTTGCAGAGATACTTTGAGGTCCAAGATGAAGTTGTCTTCCTTTGAACAGATTTGGATTTGTTTATATTAGGTCCCTGTTGGCATTAAAACCCTGAGGATCCTTAAACTCATTTCATGTCTTGGGGTTCTCAGCATCAAAGAGGCATTGTGGAAAAAAAAAAAAAAGAAGAGCACTGTGAGCCTGGGCTGCGGTACATGTGTGAGGGAGACCCTGTGGCTTTAAGTTCTCAAGGACTATTTTGTTTCCCTTTCCTTTTATTTTCCCTGCTTCATTTAGTGCCAGGGCAACCTTTCCTACAGAACCTGGGGAGTGGGGAGGAATTGTAGGTTAATTTCTAGTTCATTCTTAGCCTGAAGGTATAGGCTATTAAGATCAATGATTTTTATATTTTAAGCCATTATCCTTTGTTTCATTGGAAGACTGAGTTGCAGTGTATTGGAAATGGAAATCTAGGGCAAATTACTGTCGAAGAATTCCTAACGGTACGCTATTTATTTAGCAGAAAATGTTTCAATTTTCATTTATGACAAGCATAATGCAGCATGGTCAGGTAGAGGACTGTCTATGGCCATTAGGTCATAAAATGGGTCATGTTACTAATCTCTTTCAAGTCATTAATAAATACCTCTTTGAACTTTTTATGTTAAACGTGTACTTACAGGGATCCCTGGGTGGCGCAGTGGTTTAGCGCCTGCCTTTGGCCCAGGGCGCGCGATCCCAGAGACCTGGGATCGAATCCCACGTTGGGCTCCCGGTGCATGGAGCCTGCTTCTCCCTCTGCCTGTGTCTCTGCCTCTCTCTCTCTCTCTGTGACTATCATAAATAAATAAAAATAAAAAAAAAAACATGTACTTATAGATTAATTTTAACTGTTTTATTATTTTGGGGAGGGAATTGTGTTGGATCATATTTAGACAAATTTCCCAAGGATGGTGTTCCTGGTAGTGAATACACGTGTTCCTAACACTCTCTCTGATCATGTTCAAAGCATATGCTAGGTGTTGTGGAGAACGTAGAAGTATAAGATACTGTCTCTGTCCTCACATTGTTTACCATCTGCATGGGAAGGACATGGTAGTCAATGAGAGTAAAAGAGGTGATGGGATCCTTAAGGACTAGAAGGATCAAGCAGATTTATGGAAGAATTCAGTTCTGTGCACATGTACTGAGTACCTTAGCTGCACAAAGCACAGCTCCATTTGGGCTACAAAAATAATTATAAAAGTGTCCAGGGAATTTGACAGAGGAACAGTTTGCTATTATTTTCACTTGGAAAACCAGATTTACTTAATGAGAATAATTAAGAGTAGAACACTGAATTATGTAGGTAGTGATTTAGTATATCAGAATGAAGTGGGACATTCACAAATTAAGGTGAATGCCCATACACATGGAGTGTGACGTGATTCGCATCTTGGAGGATGAACAGAATAAAGTAGCTAGTGGGAAAAGGCATGCCAGGGAGAGAAGTGATCTAAGCAAGGACTCAGAACATAGAGTGTGTGTGTTTTCTCTTTGTAATTAAAGATAAAATCATGCCTGCATTACTAGTTACTTTCATTTGATGTATGAAATTCCTCTTTCATCTTTATTTTGTTGCTGTTCTTTATGTCTTATGAATCTGATTTAAGAAACAAGAAATCATAGAATTTGACTTAAATATCTTTTCAGTTATTAATACTCATGACTTTTGTTGGTTAAATAACATGTCATGTCCACTTTGGTTATAGTTCAGTGCCTGGCCTCATTCAGCACTCTGGCAAGTATGGGAACTTTTATCAGAAAGGGGTGCAGTATATGTAAGGGGTGCAGTATATGTAAGAATGAGTACATGTACATTCAGTTTCTATAAAGCAATTTAAAGCACAGGTTGTACTGATGGTTTTGAAATACTACCTTTGTACATGCATGTTCTGTGCAATTTGTTTTATTACTAAAGTTCTCTGTTTAGCAAAGATAGTAGCTATTTATTCTTAAAAATATAGATCTCACACTTTAGAATTACATAAATATCTTATTAAGGTAGCATGAGTAAGCTCGATTAAATATTTTAATGTTTATTTTTTCAGCTACCAACCGATAGTTGACTACATAGATGCTCAGTTTGAGGCCTATCTCCAAGAGGAGCTGAAGATCAAGCGCTCTCTCTTTAACTACCATGATTCTCGAATCCACGTGTGCCTCTATTTCATCTCACCTACAGGTCACTCTCTGAAGACACTGGATCTCTTAACAATGAAGAGCCTTGACAGCAAGGTGGGCTTGGAAAAGGAATGAATTTATCATGCTTTAATATTTATTTACAATATTTTTATAGCATGTAAATAGATTTTAACTTTTATTCTGTGCATTTTAAAAACATTTGATAAGTTTCAATCTTCGATTATTCCAGAGAAACTCAGTTTGAAAGATGAGCTGCAAAGAGAATACAATAACATAAAATTTTAGTCCTGTTTTTTAGTAATTAAATTGCATGCCAGAATTTATTTGATACTAATCTTACTTTATGATGCTGTTAAGTAAAAAGAAGTTCATTGAAAAAGAGGAAGGTCTAATGTTTCATCATGTGTTATAGTATATTACGCTTTGATTTGAACTATACCAAGAAAGCCTATTTTTAAATTTCTGAACCAAGGAGTTATATATAAATGCAGGGAGCTATGAAAAATAATATCTACAAATTAACTTACTTGATTTAAAAATCTGTGTAAAAGGTGGTTGAAGACTATGATCTTGTACTAAAAAGACTCCACACAGTTTTCCCGTAACCTCTGATGGTATAAGAAATGCAGCTTTCATTATCCTGGCTAATGATTTTATGAGATAGGATTCAGGAAGAAGGGCATTCTGGCAAGTACTACTTTCTATGTAGAAATCGATATGGAAAGCATAAAGCTGCTAGTGAATTTGTGGTATGTAGGTTGATTGACTTTTGACTAGTTGCTTAGTCCCCTGGCTTTAGCCAAAACTTGATGAAGATTATGTGATAGTCTACTCATCTGATCAGATGTTATAACCATTTATCCAGTATTTTCATAGTTGAGTCTGATTATATGGAAATTCATAAAATAACATAAAATCAAGCATGTGTGAGTTTGTCTTAGCTAGACAGAAGCAACATAATATAATCTCTATAAACAGCATAGAATTTGGTGTCAGTGGAGACTGGTTTTATGTATCAGCTCTGTCACTTAATAGCTTTGTGTTCTTCAGCAAGTTTTTATAGCCTCTTGAGCCTCCATTTCCTCAACTCTAAAATAAAAAATGAAGGGGCCGATGTGAGGATTAATTAAACTGATAGCTTATCTTTTGTCCCTAAAAGCAGAATGTTCCACTGCTTCACATAAAAGTTACCTTATGCAAACAGTGACAAGTTACCCTCAGTGTGAAACATCTCTTTACCTACCCCCAATGTACAAATAAACATGTGTGTAGCTTTCAGCCTGTGGTGTACCCTCCCAGCCTAATTACAGTGATATTCTTGGCTAGGAATGCCAGAGGTACGCCCCCAACCATATTACTCATGGCAAGCCCCACAGACATCCTCCCCAGGGCCAGTGTCATGGCTGGGCCAGCCCTTGTGGCTCTTACACTCTTACACAAGGATGCACTCAGCCAGATACAATGAGAGAACTCTGAAGAACAAGATCTATTACTCACAGGTCCTGGAGGGCACATAACATGCTGGAGGGCCACACGATGAGGTCAAGTGTGAATCTGGGCTCTGCCTTTATTAGGGTTGAGGGTCAAATATCTAGGGTTTCACAGATACACTCTATTGGCAAATTTAAAGCGTAAGAGTGGGATTAGGGCATGGGGAGGAAGAAATAGGGTCACTCAAGTGCTCAGTTATCCAGGTCACCTTGGTTTCCTAAAAGGGGGGTGGTGGCTTTGTGTCTTATTCAGTTTTGATAATAGCTGTGCCATAGGGTTGGCAGTATGTTTGTTCGACATGCATGTCTTTGAAGTGAGTACCTTGGCAATGAAAAGCTTAATGTCAGGCACTTAAACTACAGTGTGCTTTTGCTATTCACTGTGGAATCAATTATAAGTTATTAACTTGGCATAATTTATTGACAATCTAAGTATATAATACTGAAACCAAGAACTTAGCATCAAATTTTTATGTACTTTAACTAATTTAGCATGAAAGCTGTTTACCCACAATTGCTGGTAAGTCTTCATGGGTAAAGAAAAAATCTTTATTTCCTGTGAAGCATATTTATAAGGATAATAAATCCAAATATACACAGTAAGTCAGTGTGAAATTGGAGAAGAGCAAGAAATTTAAGAATAAGATTGATTTTTTTTCTTTTCCTTTTCATTCTGAAAATTAAATTGGTATCTCACTTTCATGATACAATGACTAGTTAGCTTGAAGTTTTTCACTAAAACCAACTAAATAGGGGCTCTTGGGTGACTCAGTCAGTTAGATATCTGCCTTTGGTTCGGGTCATGATCTCCAGGGTCCTGGGATTGAGCCCCATGTCGGACTCCCAGCTCAGCAGGGAGTTTGCTTCTCCCTCTCTCTCTGCTCCTCCCCACTGCTCATTCTCCTCCTCTCTCTCAAATAAATAAATGAAATCTTAAAAAAAAAAAAAAGAAAACAAAAAGCCTTTAAACCCCTACATTTGTGGAGACATTAATCTTCTATGGGACTAATGTTGTAAAGTTAGTCTTCATGACACCGGATTTTTTCCTCTCTGGCCAGTAATAGGACTTTAAGGCTGGGAATGTCATCAGCATTTTCAGTTGGTATTTATAAAATTTTCTTCCTTCAACATCTAGGTAGGAGTCTCTCACAACAGACTGCAGATTACATGGATCCATTGGGGAGGGGATCTGCCAAAATGAGAGGCAAAGAAGAAACTCACTTGCTTCATAGTTTTGCCGAGGGATCAATTACCCTGATTATTTAGTGCTTAGATTATTAAGACATAAAAAATACTTAGTGAGGGCAGCCCAGGTGGCTCAGCAGTTTAGTGCCGCCTTCAGCCCAGGGCCTCATCCTGGAGACCTGGGATCGAGTCCCACATCAGGCTCCCTGCGTAGAGCCTGCTTCTCCCTCTGCCTGTGTCTCTGCCACTCTCTCTCTCTCTCTGTGCCTCTCAGGAGTAAATAAATAAAATCCTTTAAAAAAAAACAACTAGACATTAAAAAAAATACTTAGTGAATTAAGCAGATGATCTCAGCTTCCTGCTTATATTTGGTATGTGATAGAATTATAAGAGACTTTGAGAAAGAGAAGAAAATGTAAGATTTCTAACCCTAAATTCAAATGTAAGATTAATTATAAGAACTCTGTTTTTAAAAGCAGTTACTATTACGGCCCGCATCTGTAGGAATGATTGTGTAGGAGAATGTGGTGACATTGACAGCCAGTGATTATCTAGGTTAGGAATTGATAAGCTTTTTCTGTGAAGAACCAAGCAGTGAATACTTTAAGCTTTACAGGCCATATGGTCTCTGAGGTTAACTACTTATCTCTGCTATTGGAGAATGAAAGTGGCGATGGGTGATATGTAAATGCATGGGCCTAGCTGTGTTCTAGTAAGTCTTTCTTTATATCAACAGGCAGTGAGCTAGACCATACATAGTGTGTTCATCCCCTGATCTAGGTTAAGGAAGTTTGTCAGATATTGAGTGGTTTTGAATGCGAAAACTACAGAATTAAAAAGTAAATCCTCAATTACAATATTTTGTTTTTCTTTATTATTGATAGGTAAACATTATACCAGTGATTGCCAAAGCAGATGCAATTTCTAAAGCTGAATTACAGAAGTTTAAGATTAAGCTCATGAGTGAATTGGTTAGCAACGGTGTCCAGATATATCAGTTCCCAACAGATGATGAAACTATTGCTAAAATCAATGCTTCAATGAATGTAAGCTCCTAGTTGAATGTTAATTCTGTTTACATGTGGAAAGAGTAATTTATAAGTGACTTTCCTACTAACACATTTTCATTTATATCTTCCAAAAAGACTTCTAGAGTTGGAAAAAATATATGAGAATATATTTTTGAGCATATTTTCTTTCCTCTACTTTCAGCTAAATAACATGATACATTGGCAAGGCTGGGATACTCCTTTTGTGGTACTGTACTTACTAATTGCCTTAGAAAGATGCTTTTTATCCTGTCTTTAAAAACATGGGAAGTCTATACTCTCCCTTGGAATGCTTTGGAATCTTAAAATCTTTAAGGACACCTTTCTAATCTGGTAGTTAAGCTCATCCTTCCTTACAGTGTCAGACTTACGTATTAAACATTGACATAAACTTTCATTTAATATAATTGAAGTTGGCTAAGTTCTTTGTGTTACTTTCTTCGGGCTACTAAATTTCTTAAGTATCTGGTTATATTTTAAAGGGTTATTGGTTTTGACTTAGCCATAGTTCTTGTGGGAGTTATTAACCTTCCTGAGACTGTTCACTTACCTACAAAATTGGGTTAATACCTGCGAATGGGTCATTGTGAGGATATAGTTTGTTCACTGCCTAACACAGTAACATTCAGTAACTGTTCATGCCACTTCTCCTTTTCCTTTTCTCACTTTTCATTAAGATACTTTATTTAAATATATATAAAGCTGACTAATAGAAAAGAAGTGATCTCAATACCTATATGTTATATTGTCTTTAGATCTAATTTTATTTTTTGTGCTCACTTCGAATAATTTTTCAGAAAGGCACAATTAAGACACTAAGTGTCAATTACTAAACATAATACTTAGTAGTTTTACATTAGACTTTTGTCCTGTATTAATCCTCAGCTTCAGACAGACTGGTCTACTCACTGTGCCCTAAAGCTAACTATTATGTGTTTGTTCAAAATCTTTTCCTCACCTAAGTTCTTACTGTCCTTGATCCATCTCCAGTTTGGGTTGTCTTCCTGCTCACAGTGATCCAAGTTTATGTAACATTTACTGTACTTAGCACTGGCTTGGGACATTGTATTAATATCGTATATCTATGCATACACTAAATATAGATAGATAGTTTTGTTATTTATTTTGTGTTTGTGAGTATATGTATGTGTGTAATTTCCTTAACATTGTCTTTTAGGGCGGAGATAATACTGATTTTTTTCCTTATTCCTATAGCATAATACCTTGCATGTGGGGAATGCTCAAAAAATAATTTTCTTTATGGGGCCTAAAATGTACTCTTATAGAACAGTTGGCACATATTCACTGCCAAATTTACAAATCAGAGGCACAGCGGATCATTTCAGTTAATAACTTTGTTATTTAGTAAATTTTCTCTGTTATTTTCATAAAACTTTTTTAGTCATTTATCACAATGGTGTGAGATATGATTTGGTATCATGGTTCCTTTCCAGGGACATTTGCCATTTGCTGTTGTAGGAAGTATGGATGAGGTAAAAGTTGGAAATAAGATGGTCAAAGCTCGCCAGTACCCTTGGGGTGTGGTACAAGGTAAATGACATGAATAATGCCTAGGAATATGTATGTCACCTAACAGTCTGAAAGTTTACTTTCTGTGCATTCTCTGAGGTGATACTTATTTTGGGTTATGATTTAGTCATCAGAAAAGTGAAATGTGTTCTGTTTTGGCCAAGTCTATAGAGGCTGGGCAGAGCTTCCCCATTTTCTGCATTATACTACACACATTTTGTGCCTGGTGTGACAAGACAATCAGAAAGTAGGAAACACTAGTCAAGTACTTTGAACAGAATTTGAGTATAAATACTAGTGTTTAAACAGGATGCATAAACTAAATACTAGGTACTTCTAGACATAATAAACCATCTTGTACATTAAAGTATCTTTAGTCATCAGAGTATTGCCAACTATTTCCAAAACAAACTAGTCAACCAATTAAAAAATTTTAAGATTTATCTAGCATTGTATGAATAAGTGATTAGTATTGTCTGGTTCATTTACTTGTGGTACTAAATAACGGGGAATGAGTTACCCCTACTAGGTACTGGTTTACCAGTGCTGCTGCTTTTTTAAATTGACAAGTTTGTAGTTAATAAGAAGTACTGACAACATTTTTAATGTATAAAAAATATAAAAATAGTAATCGTGCTTAAAACTATTGGTATAGTAACACATTTATTTCTAGTCTTTTGGTCATCATAAGTCTAGAAGAAGGACTGTGTAAGGAGAACTAAATATATTTATACACTGATTTGAATGGTGTCAAACACAGTACCGTAACTGTGGCATGGTTTAAAAAATTTTGATAATTATAGCATGTACAGATGGTATCTGGAGTATGCAGAATTACTACTTTGAAGTTTTAGTAAAATAATGTTACAGACTCTTTAAGCACTTTGTAAAATGTCCTGAGGATGGTTTGTAAACTGCAAACAAAATATTAGTGAAATAACTGGAGCATATGGTAACATAGTGTATTTCTTACCTATTTATACCTTGCCTACTAGATTTAAAGCAGTCTCCTAATCTGTTCATTTACATTGCCTATAATTCAGCATGTATAATTCAAGAGTTTCTTTGTTGGTTACTTGTATAAAACAATCATAGATTTTAGACTGATCATTTCACTGTTATTTCAGATGTGTTTTTATAGATTCTTTCATTCAACAAATACTATGTGCCAGGAATTAAAAATTGGTGTTGCTGTTTTCTTATTTTTCTGGCTAGTGGAAAATGAAAACCACTGTGACTTTGTAAAGCTCCGGGAAATGCTCATTTGTACCAACATGGAAGATCTGCGTGAACAGACCCACATGAGGCATTATGAACTTTATAGACGGTGTAAACTGGAGGAAATGGGCTTTACAGACCTGGGCCCAGAGAACCAGCCACTCAGGTAATGGGGATTTCTGGGAGGAGCCAACCAAGAGGAGGTTAGAGAAGATAGTACCTTGTTATGTAGCTAGGCTGTTGGAGAATGTGGTTTTTTAGAAATTGGGCAAATCATGAAGTAGAATCATTTGCTTATGATTAACTATTATACTTCTCAAATCACTTGAGGCCTTCTTGCTTTTGAAAGGCCTCTAACACCTCATCTGACTCAAAAGTTTAAGAAAAAACGTATGGCAGAAGCCCATGATCTCAGTACATGCTGAAATGAAAGCTAAAGGAAAGAACTATAATTATTTGGTTTTATGTTTGTATTTTCCTGAAAATGATGAAAGTATATTTATCTGTTCTTCTAAAAGAAAGTTGGAATGTAAAAAAAAAAAAAAAAAAAAAAGTTGGAATGTGAATCATATTAAACCGAGAAAACCTTGGTTTTAATTCTGATGAAAGTTTGGAATGACTTAAACTTAGGAAAATGTCTTACAAAGGAAGAATGAAAGTGCTTGTAGGGAGTCAGGGATTAGACTGTTTCTTAAAATATTACAGGATAGTTATAAGAGTTTTAGAGCCTGATGACCTCCTTGCTCAGTAATTAGAGCATTCAGTGTTATCAACTTGCTGGGTAATTTTATATGCAGCCACATTCCTGACTTATTTTCTTATTAAGATATGTAAATATGTGACTAATCCTTAACCTACTACATCAAATTAGATTTGGTGTAGCATTCCAGAACAGTTTTTGTGTGGCAGAAAGCATGAGATCTTTAGGAAAAACACTTTTTAAAACTCTGCTGTGCAACTAAGGATTTATTTTCCATTTCATTATTTGCAGTTTGGTGTTTCCCTGACTGTTAATATTTGTACTAGAGTAAACACAAAAAGAAGGAGGAGAACATTAACAGTGCTGCCATTGCCTATGAACTTCGGGAAGGTTTAATGGTAGCTGAGGTTAAATTTTTAAATTTTTTTCAGTCTATGGATTTAATTAATGTTTTCACTCTAGAAGTATGGGAAATAAAGAATTATATGTACTTAACCCCTCCTCACCATTTTAGGCAAGCTGTGCTTTTGATTATGGGCCAGTTCTAATGAAATTATTTTCTCTATTGAAGATTTGGCTTCACTTCTCATTCTTTCAAGTCTGAGGGTCAATTCAGAGGCCTCAGTGTATGTTACTAAGACACGGATCCTGAGTAAGAGCAAGTTGGACAACCTTGAAGTACTCCAAGAAGAGGGATTCAGGTTGCTTGATAGTTCAGTCATCAGACATCTGTTGAAGATTAAGAAATGCAGGTTCAGAATTTCCAGGGATGGAGCCTAAGAATCTGCATTTGAGTTAAAATTTCCATTCATTTAGCAGATATTTACTCTTTATCTCATCTGACTCACCTAGTGCTAGTCAGTGGTATGTAAGCACTGTGGATTAAACAGAAACCCTGCCTTACAGAATTTCTGAGGTAGAGGTGGGAGGAGGACACTCTGGCCCTTCGTGGAAAATAGTGTCAGAGGTGCTGCTACAGTAGTTCTGATGAGACCATAAAGGCTTGGATTAGGGTGGTAGCATAGAAGTGGTCAGGAGCACATTTAGGACATCTACTTCAAAGGTAAAGTTAATAGGACTCATTGATGGTTTGGATATGGGATGTAAAGGACAGAGGAATCAAGGATGATAACTTCAGTCACTATGTTTGACCTGAAGAATGGCTGAATGGTAGTGATGTTTACTGATATGAGCAAGACTGGGGAAGGGATAGATTTTAAGGGTTATGGTTCATAATTGAGAGGTTTTAGACATGTTAAATTTAAGTTGCTTATTAAATATTGCAGTGAAGGGGTGTCTGGGTGACTCATAGGTTAAACATCCAATGTGTGGTTTCAAGTCAGGTCATGATTTCATGGGTCATGGTATCAAGCCCTGCATCAGGCTCCATACTCAGTGGGGAGTCTGCTTGATGATTCTCTCCCTCTGCCCCTCTGCCCACTCATGCATGCACATGTGTTCTCTTTCTCTCTCTCTAAAATCAATTAATTTATCTATCTTTTAAATAAATAAATATTCCAGTGAAGAGCTTCAGTAGGTTATTAAATAAATGAACCTGGCACTTAGGGAGAAGTTAAGGCTGGGTTAATAATTTGGGAGTCAACAGTGAATAATATGAAAAATCATAAACATTTTAAATGTGTCTAATATTTGCAAGGCTCTAGGCTAAGTGCTGGGGATATCATACTGTGTAAGATCTTATAGACCTGGCTCTCATGGAGTTTACATTCTTATAGGGGAGGCCAAAATCAAATTGCACAATTAATCATTGCTGTGAAATGTACACTAGAGAAGAGATAGTATATAATGGGGAAGGGTTTCCTCACTTACTCTGGAAAATTAGAGAAGACTTTCTTGAGGCAGTTACTGTTTTGAGCTAATAATTTGGGGAAATCAGAGCAAGACATGAAAAGACTGCAAGCAGAGAGAAAATAACATCTCTAAGGCTCTGTCAGGAGGTCAGTGCAGCTGGAGAGTAGACAAGTTGGGGGGCATAAGATTGAGAGAACAGGTAGGCAGGAGTCCAACTGCAGAGGACCTGGTTGGGATTTGGGCTTTGTCCCAGGGGAAAGGCAAAACCATTCAAGGAGTTATCATATATTTGCATTTGAAAAATCACTTTTAGCTGTAAGGCAAAGAAGGCATTAAAGGGGTGTGCAAAGATGCTTAGGAGAGACCAATGGGAGAATATTGCTTGGACTAAAGTAAAAGTGGTGAAAATAGAACTGGACATGTTTGAGACATATCTAAAAGATGAAATGAAAGAACTTAGTAACTGGGTATAACGAGTTCTAAAGAAGCAGAAGACGCTGCTAAAAAGAAGATTTCTAGTTTCCTAGTATTATAGTTTTATTGGCTAGGTAGATGGTTGTACCTTTCAATGAGATAAGTATCTCTGGATGGATTGGCCATTTTTGTGGAGCAGCAGTGATGGGCATAATAGAGAGCATAAGCTTGGTTTGGGACCTGCTGACTTGAGTTTCCTCTGAAACATACAAGTGACAATGTCGAATAGGCATTTTGGTATTTTTCTGGAGCTCAGAAGAAAGGGCTGGGCTAAAGGAATAAACCTAAGAGTCATCAGCATTTAGTTGGCTAACTAAATGTATGAATATGGATGAGATTGCCGGGAGACAGAAGTACATCTGGAAAGAAAGGTGCCTTAGAATCAGACTTGAGTCACTCTATTGTTTGTCAGCCAGAGAAGCAAATAGAAGAGATTGAGAAGCCTTGGGTAGAGGAAGGAGAAAAGCCAGCAGTGTCATGTCTTGGAAACCAAGTGAAAAAAGTTTCAGGAAAGAAGAGGTCAGCTGTGTTGAAGCTGAGGATCAGGTTCTCGATATAGAAGTACAGCAGTGTAATAATACAATCCAGTTGTTTCCTTTACAGCTCTTTGAAAATAATGAAGACCACTCCATCTAAAACAAAAAGGGCAATAGTTGGAAGACTACATCAGCCAAGAATTACAGGTTCAAAGGGAAGACTTAGAACAGGTAGAAACCAGTTTCATTCTATGCTGGGAGTGGAGCAAATGAACTCAAAAACCATTTCCAGCCTTTTTATTCTCTGGTTGACAGTTTATAACCTAGTCCAGCAGGCCTGGCTTAGGACATGTACCCTTGTCCTGGCCAGAGTGGGCATGAATCTAATTAATTGTCCCACCAGACTATATCCCTAGGGGGAAGAGGTAGCTCTCCAAAAAGTAATTAGGTTAACAGTACAAAAAGGAGGTATAGATAGATGGTGAGCAATCAGAATCAAAGATTGTTTAGAACATCCTTACATCCTTTTTTTTTTTTTTTTTTTTTTTAAGCATTTCTTCAGTTCAGGAAACATTGGTTCACTGATCGAATGAAGAGTGGAAAATTGGAAAAATGAGGTTTTTCAGTTTACACCAGGTTAACAAGCAGGAAAGGATGGGGAACTAGATCTCAGTGTAAGCTGCCTGAGTCCTCTGCCCTTCGTAGGCTGCTCTCCTTCAGAGAAAAGACATTTCTTACTTCTTCTTGAGTCAGGAATAGCAGAATGTTTCTTCTCTTGGTGTTTTCTCACTTGTGAATAAATTATTTGATAAAGCTTCTATAGTTCGTTGTAGCTTGATGTCTTAGGACGGTTTTACGGTTTCAAGAAGTTACATTCTATTTTCTGGGCAATATTTTCCATTTAATTTGGGGTATACCTAACAACAGTCACTACGATTTGGTTGGCATGTAAAATCTATCCCTCAATATTATATCAATTTAAAAAAGTTATATGAACCTGTGAAGATGACCTTTATTTCTTTTTACTACCCAGTCCTTTTCATTGTCAGACCTTTAGCTTGTTTGCCACTTATATTTTATTGTGAACAGTTAAGCTGAGTCATAGTGTCCTAATCTCTCAACATTTTTCACTTGCTTGTCATGAGGTCCCAGTAAATGGCATTATACCCTCCTCTAGTCTTAATTAATGGATCTTTAATTATTTAAGCTAGATCAGAAGTGCTTATAAATGTTCTTTTTTATTAATTTATTTTTTATTGGTGTTCAATTTACCAACATACAGAATAACCCCCAGTGCCCGTCACCCATTCACTCCCACCCCCCCCCTTCTACCACCCCTAGTTCGTTTCCCAGAGTTAGCAGTCTTTACGTTCTGTCTCCCTTTCTGATATTTCCCACACATTTCTTCTCCCTTCCCTTATATTCCCTTTCACTATTATTTATATTCCCCAAATGAATGAGACCATATAATGTTTGTCCTTCTCTGATTGACTTACTTCACTCAGCATAATACCCTCCAGTTCCATCCACGTTGAAGCAAATGGTGGGTATTTGTCATTTCTAATAGCTGAGTAATATTCCATTGTATACATAAACCACATCTTCTTTATCCATTCATCTTTCAATGGACACCGAGGCTCCTTCCACAGCTTGGCTATTGTGGACATTGCTGCTATAAACATCGGGGTGCAGGTGTACCGGCGTTTCATTGCATCTGTATCTTTGGGGTAAATCCCCAACAGTGCAATTGCTGGGTCATAGGGCAGATCTATTTTTAACTTTTTGAGGAACTCCACACAGTTTTCCAGAGTTGGCTGCACCAGTTCACATTCCCACCAACAGTGTAAGAGGGTTCCCTTTTCTCCGCATCCTCTCCAACATTTGCGGTTTCCTGCCTTATTAATTTCCCCATTCTCACTGGTGTGAGGTGGTATCTCATCGTGGTTTTGATTTGTATTTCCCTGATGGCAAGGGATGCAGAGCATTTTCTCATGTGCATGTTGGCCATGTCTATGTTTTCCTCTGTGAGATTTCTGTTCATGTCTTTTGCCCATTTCATGATTGGATTGTTTGTTTCTTTGGTGTTGAGTTTAATAAGTTCTTTATAGATCTTGGAAACTAGCCCTTTATCTGATATGTCATTTGCAAATATCTTCTCCTATTCTGTAGGTTGTCTTTTAGTTTTGTTGACTGTATCCTTTGCTGTGCAAAAGCTTCTTATCTTGATGAAGTCCCAATAGTTCATTTTTGCTTTTGTTTCTTTTGCCTTCGTGGATGTATCTTGCAAGAAGTTGCTGTGGCTGAGTTCAGAAAGGGTGTTGCCTGTGTTCTCCTCTAGGATTTTGATGGAATCTTGTCTCACATTTAGATCTTTCATCCATTTTGAGTTTATCTTTGTGTATGGTGAAAGAGAGTGGTCTAGTTTCATTCTTCTACATGTGGATGTCCAATTTTCCCAGCACCATTTATTGAAGAGACTGTCTTTCTTCCAATGGATAGTCTTTCCTCCTTTATCGAATATTAGTTGACCATAAAGTTCAGGGTCCACTTCTGGGTTCTCTATTCTGTTGCATTGATCTATGTGTCTGTTTTTGTGCCAGTACCACACTGTCTTGATGACCACAGCTTTGTAGAACAACCTGAAATCTGGCATGTGATGCCCCCAGCTATGGTTTTCTTTTTTAAAATTCCCCTGGCTATTCGGGGTCTTTTCTGATTCCACACAAATCTTAAAATAATTTGTTCTAACTCTCTGGAGAAAGTCCATGGTATTTTGATAGGGATTGCATTAAACGTGTATATTGCCCTGGGTAACATTGACATTTTCACAATATTAATTCTGCCAATCCATGAGCATGGAATATTTTTCCATCTCTTTGTGTCTTCCTCAATTTCTCTCAGAAGTGTTCTATAGTTTTTAGGGTATAGATCCTTTACATCTTTGGTTAGGTTTATTCCTAGGTATCTTATGCTTTTGGGTGCCATTGTAAGTGGGATTGACTCCTTAATTTCTCTTTCTTCAGTCTCATTGTTAGTGTATAGAAATGCCACTGATTTCTGGGCATTGATTTTGTATCCTGCCACGCTACCAAATTGCTGTATGAGTTCTAGCAATCTTGGGGTGGAGACTTTTGGGTTTTCTATGTACAGTATCATGTCATCGGCGAAGAGAGAGAGTTTGACTTCTTCTTTGCCAATTTGAATGCCTTTAATGTCTTTTTGTTGTCTGATTGCTGAGGCTAGGACTTCCAGTACTATGTTGAATAGCAGTGGTGAGAGTGGACATCCCTGTCGTGTTCCTGATCTTAGGGGAAAGGCTCCCAGTGCTTCCCCATTGAGAATGATATTTGCTGTGGGCTTTTCGTAGATGGCTTTTAAGATGTTGAGGAATGTTCCCTCTATCCCTACACTCTGAAGAGTTTTGATCAGGAATGGATGCTGTATTTTGTCAAATGCTTTCTCTGTATCTAATGAGAGGATCATATGGTTCTTGGTTTTTCGCTTGCTGATACGATGAATCACATTGATTGTTTTACGGGTGTTGAACCAGCCTTGCGTCCCGGGGATAAATCCTACTTGGTCATGGTGAATAATTTTCTTAATGTGCTGTTGGATCCTATTGGCTAGTATCTTGTTGAGAATTTTTGCATCCATGTTCATTAGGGATATTGGTCTATAATTCTCCTTTTTGGTGGGGTCTTTGGTTTTGGAATTAAGGTGATGCTGGCCTCATAGAAGGAATTTGGAAGTACTCCATCTCTTTCTATCTTTCCAAACAGTTTTAGGAGAATAGGTATGATTTCTTCTTTAAACGTTTGATAGAATTCCCCTGGGAAGCCATCTGGCCCTGGACTCTTGTGTCTTGGGAGGTTTTTGATGACTGCTTCAATTTCCTCCCTGGTTATTGGCCTGTTCAGTTTTTTTATTTCTTCCTGTTCCAGTTTTGGTAGTTTGTGGCTTTCCAGGAATGCGTCCATTTCTTCTAGATTGCCTAATTTATTGGCGTATAGCTGTTCATAATATGTTTTTAAAATTGTTTGTATTTCCTTGGTGTTGGTAGTGATCTCTCCTTTCTCATTCATGATTTTATTAATTTGAGTCTTCTCTCTCTTCTTTTTAATAAGGCTGGCTAATGGTTTATCTATCTTATTAATTCTTTCAAAGAACCAACTCCTGGTTCTGTTGATCTGTTCCACAGTTCTGGTCTCGATTTCATTGAGTTCTGCTCGAATCTTTATTAACTCTCGTCTTCTCCTGGGTGTAGGATCTATCTGCTGGTTTTTCTCTAGCTCCTTTATGTGTAAGGTTAGTTTCTGTATTTGAGTTCTTTCCAGTTTTTGAATGGATGCTTGTATTGCGATGTATTTCCCCCTCAGGACTTTTGCTGCATCCCAAAGATTTTGAACGGTTGTATCTTCATTCTCATTAGTTTCCATGAATCTTTTTAATTCTTCCTTAATTTCCTGGTTGACCCTTTCATCTTTTAGCAGGATGGTCCTTAACCTCCATGTGTTCTGGTCCTTCCAAACTTCTTGTTGTGATTTAGTTCTAATTTCAAGGCATTATGGTCTGAGAATATGCAGGGGACGATCCCAATCTTTTGGTATCGGTTCAGACCTGATTTGTGATCCAGTATGGGGTCTATTCTGGAGAAAGTTCCATGTGCACTTGAGAAGAATGTGTATTCAGTTGAGTTTGGATGTAAAGTTCTGTAGATATCTGTGAAATCCATCTGGTCCAGTGTATCATTTAAAGCTCTTGTTTCTTTGGAGATGTGTGCTTAGAAGACCTTCGAGTATAGAAAGAGCTAGATTGAAGTCACCAAGTATAAGTGTATTATTATCTAAGTATTTCTTCACTTTGGTTATTAATTGATTTATATATTTGGCAGCTGCTAGATTCGGGGCATATATATTGAGGATTGTTAAGTCCTCTTGTTGGATAGATCCTTAAGTATGAAATAGTGTCCCTCTTCATCTCTCACTACAGTCTTCAGGGTAAATTTTAGTTTATCTGATATAAGGATGGCTACCCCTGCTTTCTTTTGAGGACCATTCGAATGATAAATGGTTCTCCAACCTTTTATTTTCAGGCTGTAGGTGTCCTTCTGTCTAAAATGAGTCTCTTGTAGACAGCAAATAGATGGGTCCTGCTTTTTTATCCAGTCTGAAACCCTGCGCCTTTTGATGGGGTCCTTAAGCCCGTTCACATTCAGAGTTACTATTGAGAGATATGAGTTTAGTGTCATGATATTTATTCAGTCCTTGTTTTTGTGGATTGTTCCACTCAACTTCTTCTTAAAGGGGAATTTTAATAGTCCCCCTTAAAATTTCTTGCAGAGCTGGTTTGGAGGTCACATATTCTTTCGGTTCCTGCCTGTCTTGGAAGCTCTTTATCTCTCCTTCCATTTTGAATGAGAGCCTTGCTGGATAAAGTATTCTTGGTTGCATGTTCTTCTCATTTAGGACCTTGAATATATCCTGCCAGCCCTTTCTGGCCTGCCAGGTCTCTGTGGAGAGGTCTGCTGTTACCCTAATACTCCTCCCCATAAAAGTCAGGGATTTCTTGTCTCTTGCTGCTTTAAGGATCTTCTCTTTATCTTTGGAATTTGCAAGCTTCACTATTAAATGTCGAGGTGTTGAATGGTTTTTATTGATTTTAGGGGGGGAATCTCTCTATTTCCTGGATCTGAATGCCTGTTTCCCTTCCCAGGTTAGGAAAGTTTTCAGCTAGAATTTGTTCAAATACATATTCAGGCCCTCTGTCCCTTTCGGCACCCTCGGGAACCCCAATTAAACGTAGGTTTTTCTTCCTCAGGTTGTCGTTTATTTCCCTTAATCTATCTTCATGGTCTTTTAATTGTTTGTCTCTTTTTTCCTCAGTTTCCCTCTTTGCCATCAACTTGTCTTCTATGTCACTCACTCGTTCTTCCACCTCGTTAACCCTCGTCGTTAGGACTTCTAGTTTGGATTGCATCTCATTCAATTGATTTTTAATTTCTGCCTGATTAGCTCTAAATTCTGCAGTCATGAAGTCTCTTGAGTCCTTTATGCTTTTTTCTAGAGCCACCAGTAGCTGTATAATAGTGCTTCTGAATTGGCTTTCTGACATTGAATTGTAATCCAGATTTTGTAACTCTGTGGGAGAGAGGACTGTTTCTGATTCTTTCTTTTGAGGTGAGGTTTTCCTACTAGTCATTTTGCTCAGTGCAGAGTGGCCAAAAAACAAGTTGTATTGGGAAAAGGAGAAAAAGAGAAGAGAGAAAGAAGGAAAGAAAAGAGAAAGAGAAAAAAAAAGGAAGAAAAAAAAAAGAAGAAAAAGAGAAAGAAAAAGCAAGGGGGAAGAAAGGGTGGGGAAAGCAAACAAATCAAAAAGCAAAACAAAACAAAACAAAAAACAAAAAACTCACAGGGGAGCATCTTCTGATTCTGTGTACTTTAAGTCCCTTGACTTCCTCTGGAAGTTGTCCGTCTAGCTGGTCTTCTGGGGGAGGGGCCTGCTGTGCTGATTTTCAGGTGTTAGCACTTGGGGGAGCTGCTCTGCCCCCTGCCTGGTGCAGGGCTCAGTGGGGGTTGTTTACCCCGTGAGGCCCCAGGAGGAACAACCGCAGTGGCGGGGCCAGCCCTGGAGCCCTGGATTCAGCCCCCGCAGTAACTCCGGAGCTCTCCGTCTGCAGGGCCTGGAGGCTCCGGGGCGGGGCCGCTGATCTGCTCAGCTCGGGGCAGGAGCGTCCTTGCTGTCCTGGGCCCTCCCGGCCTCTGCCTGTCCCGGGGGAGGCCGGATCCTGGGTTGTGTCCCAGCGCCCTGTGCTCGGGGCCTGCGCTGTTGGATTCGCGCTCCCGGCCCGCAGCCCCCTCCGCGGAGCTGCCCCCGAGCACCCCCGAGCTGCTCCCGCCCCGCAGCCCCCTCCGCGGAGCCGCCGCCCGAGCCCCTCCGAGCTGCTCCGGGTCCCGCCGTGCGCGCTGCAGCCCTTAGGGAGCTCGGCGCGCTCTCCCGGGGCGCAGGTGTCTGTTAGTGTCCCCGGGAGCCCGAGGGCATCCCCGCCCTCCTGGGTCCTGCTCCAACTCCCTGCGAGCCCCTTTCCGCCCGGGAAGGTCGGTGCAGCTCCTGCTTCTCCGGGACGGGGCTCTCCTGACCTGGGGACACTCGCCCCGGCCTCAGCCCGGCTCCTCGCAGGGCCCCTCCCCCTTGGATGCCTTTTGTGTCTTTATTTCTTTTTCCTTCTCTTCCCACCTTGATAGAAGCGCAAACTCTTCTCACTGTAGCATTCCAGGTGTTATCTCTTTAATTCTCAGGCCGAATTCATAGATTTTCAGGATAATTTGAAGGTTTTCTAGGTAATTTGGTTGGGACTGGTGATTTGGAGACCCTACTCTTCTGCCATCTTGCCCTTCCCCCTATAAATGTTCTTAAATCCTCAAGTTATTTTAGATTAACATAACCATTCTCATTCCCACAAGTTAGGCATCTTTAACATTTGAGTACAAAATCACTGCCATTTGAAGTGTTGAGGGACCTATATAGTTTTGAAAGGAAGATTTTTGTAGTATTTTAGAGTTGCTTACATTTTTTACATAATTTTATTCTGTCATAAAATTTGTGTCATTAGGGATGCCTGGGTGGCTCAGCGGTCGGGCATCTGCCTTGGGCTCAGGGTATGATCTTGGAATCCTAGGATCCAGTCCCACATCAGTCCCCCTGCAGGGAGTCTGCTTCTCCCTCTGCCTATATCTCTGCCTCTCTCTCTTGTCTCTCATGAATAAATAAATAAAATCTTTAAAAAATAAAAATAAAATAAAATTTGTGTCTTTGGAACTCTCAAGAAATAAATAACTTCCTACATTTAGTCTACAGCAGAAATGGAAACAGTTCAACAGGCTTTTTAGAACTGTATATGAAACAAAGAAGTCCTGAGTGAATGGACTGTAGTGATTTTCTTGATGAACGTGAGCATCTGAGAACTTTTTTCTTCCTCTTTAATTTTCAACTTTGCTTTAAATCACTGATATTTGCAAGTATAGTAATGTGTTTCATTGAATATTCATGACAACAAGATGCTTTTATACTAGAAAAAGCAAGAATTTTATATTAAAATAGCAAGAAAACTATTTTTCATTTTCATTTAATGAATAAATCCATGATTATAAACAATCGTTGTGTTAGTCTTATGACACTAACTATATAAATTATTCCCTTACACATCTTCTAAACATTACTTACAATTGACTTTTGGTTGTCAAGGTTGAAAAACAATGTGACGTGATGGAAAATAATCTTTTTATCAAAAGGTTATTTTGATAAAACAAAATTCTGACCTGATTCAAATTCCAGCTTTTTACTTACCAACTACGTTACTTTGATTACTTTACCTCTCTGAGTTTAGTTTTCTTATCTGTAAAACAGAGTGTTAGTGCTTGTTCTTCACGGATGCTATGGGAATTGGGTAGAGAACGAATTCCAGAAAAGTACCTTGCTGGTAGCAGCTATTAAACAAATGTTAGGTCTTTTCTTTGCCAGTTAGATTTATTTTCCTCTTAAGCAACTCAAGTGCTTACATAAACAGATAATGAGAACTTCTTTAAACTTACATTTGATATGAATTCAAAACTTTAATTAAATCAAGTTTGTTTATAAAGACTTTCAATCCACTATAGGACCAGCAAAATGCAGTGAGGTTTCTGAAAATGATGAAAAAAGCCTGATAGATATAGAGGCTTCTTTAAGACCAAAACAAACACAGAAAAACAAAGCCTGATAGAAAGTGAAATTTTTCCTTGAGATTTAGGGCATTTATGTGGTTATCTATGGCAGTTTGTACATTTTTCTCTTAAGACAATGTTTAGGATCTGTTCCTCCTCAGAAAACCTGCTACACCTACCCTACACAATCAGCCGTAATAGCTGTTGCACAACATTTCTTACTCTAATTCTCCGTGAACTTCTAGAATTCTATACTTACCAGGTTTATTTCTCCAGTTGTAATATTTAAGACTGTAAAATTCCTTAATTCATCACATTTGTATCTATTTTAATATAAAGTACTTTTGTAAGCAGTAGAAATTCCTAACTGCAACATAGCTGGAAAGTATATTTGTGTTCCTTGTTAAATCTTTGGGATACTCTCATAGTAAGATGAAATGGAAGGGCTTGGTAATTCTGCCGAATAAGGTCTGTTATACCTCTGAAATGCAATAAATAAGAAAGGGCAGCTAGACACAGTGCTTGAGGACAGTACTTGCTCTGCTTGGTTAAATCTGGCTCTATTTCCTGGGAATTTCTGTCATTAAATAAACATTTATGAAGAGCCTGAAAAGCTAGCGAGCTTTGTTGGATAGTTGGGTTACAAAGATAATGATCTATTAGAAGAGTAAGACAAGTAGGATATAAATGCCAAAGAAGAGGTACAAAGTGCCACGAAAGTACTTAGAAGGCATAGTTAGTTCCAACTGGGGAGACCAGAGAAGGCTTTATAAAGGAAGTTGCATTTGAATTAGAGGATCAGCTGGTTAGAATGAGGGTTGGCATGTGGGCAGTGGCTTTGGAAGCGCAGGAGATACACAAGCTAACACATGAAATGTGTAGTTTTAGGAACACTGAATAGGTTGATATGGCTGAAACCTTAGGAGGATTGGATATGCTTGGTAAGAGATGAATCTGGAAAGGTAGAATTAGGCCAGATTGTGAAGTTTCATAATTGCTTCTTACAGGAGGTGGGACCTTATTTTGTAGAACATAACTAATGCAGTAGAAAAAAGATAATGAGACCTGTGGGGGATTTTAGAAAATCTTTGGAGTGGCAAGAAGTAAGAGTGAGAGAGAGAGGAACTAAAAGCCCAGAGATGAGTTAGGTTATTATTGTAGTAGTGAGGGCAGAAAATCACAAAGACTGGATTGGGCTGTATCAGGATATCTGTAGAAATCAGAAGACTGGATTAAAATGATGTCAGGGTAAAATCTAAAAAAAAAAAAAAAAAGAAGAAAGAAAGAAAGAAGAAAGAAAGAAAGAAAGAAAGAAAGAAGAAAGAAAGAAAGAAAGAAAGAAAGAAAGAAAGAGAAAGAAGGGAAGGGAAGGGAAGGAGGGAGGAAGGGAAGGGAAGGGAAGGGAAAGGAAGGGAAGAAAAGAAAAAAGAAAGAAAAGAAAAGAAAAGAAAAAGAAGGGAAGGGAAGGGAAGGGAAGGGCAGCCCTGGTGGCTCAGTGGTTTAGTGCCGCCTTCAGCCCAAGGTGGGATCCTGGAGACCCGGGATTGAGTCCCATGTCAGGCTCCCTGCATGGAGCGGAGCCTGCTTCTCCCTCTGCCTGTGTCTCTGCCTCTCTCTCTCTCTCTCTGTCTCTCAAGCATAAATAAATAAAATCTTTTAAAAAAATAAAATAAAATGATGTCAGGGTCACAAACTGAACTCCCAGACCTTGGTGATCAAATACAGAGAGAAGGTAAGGGAAGAGTCAAGGATGACTTCAAGACCTCAAAGGTTTCCAGACACAGTGATGCTAATTAACCAAGGCTGAAAGAATTAATCTGGAGTAAAGTGAGAATACTTCTTGTGAAGGACTTGATAAAGCAGAGATTTCAGAAATCTAGTACTCTTTATTTATTATAGCACTACAGCACTGGTGGCTTTTTATGTCTTGTGCTGTAGGAAATGTTGTGTTATGGAAATGTCATGTTTGCTCTGTGTAAGAGGGTGTTATAGTTAACACTGAGGCTTAACCTGAGAAGTTTGTGTTTGCAAGTGTCCTACATCATTTTTAACATGATAGTACCACAAATAACTTTTTAGTCTTCAAGAGACCTATGAAGCCAAAAGACATGAATTTTATGGTGAACGTCAGAGGAAGGAAGAAGAAATGAAGCAGATGTTTGTGCAGCGAGTAAAGGAAAAAGAAGCCATACTGAAAGAAGCTGAGAGAGAGGCAAGTACACTGGTTTAATGTGATCTGCATTTGTTTTTTAGGTGTCCTGTTTGGGAGATTTATCTCAAGAATTTAGCTGAGATGCTTTTGGGGACTACTTGTTCATTAAAAAGTAGCTATTTTAACATACAGTCTTTGCATACAGACTTTAAAAAATCTGAATTCAAATAAAAACGTTGGCCTTTTTGTCAACGTTTTGGCAAATGTTAGTCTTCCATTTGAAGTGGTTCACCAACAACTTACATTGGACTAGGTTAACTAAGTTAACCTAGGTTTTGTTGGACTAGGTTTTTTTTTTTTTTTAATTTATTTTTTATTGGTGTTCAATTTGCCAACATATAGAATAACACCCAGTGCTCATCCCATCAAGTGCCCCCCTCAGTGCCCGTCACCCAGTCAACCCCATCCCCCACCCACCTCCCTTTCTACCACCCCTTGTTCGTTTCCCAGAGTTAGGTGAACTAGGTTTTAAATGCCTTAATTTTAGGGGATTCCTGGGTGGCTCAGCAGTTGAGCATCTGCCTTCAGCTCAGGGCTTGATCCCAGGGTCCTGCAATCAAGTCCCACATTGGGCTCCCCACAGGGAACCTGCTTCTCCCTCTGCATATGTCTTTGCCTCTCTCTGTGTCTCTCATGAATAAATAAATAAAATCTTTAAAAAAATTAAAAATAAATGCCTTAAGTTTATTTTTTTTTTTTTTTGGGTAAATGCCTTAAGTTTAAACCAGAAATGTTTTAGCTGTGGCTTCATAAAGCCTTTCTTGAGAGTTCTGGAGATTGTTGGGATTGATGCTTGCTACCTAGTGGCTAACTATGAAAGCAATTAAGTAACTTTGAGTTTGAAGTCAGGCTTTCCAGAGGAGTCTGGTGGTCACATGACCTTTGGATTGCTTCTAGTTCTTCAAGTCATAATTTTACTTTTATTGAGTTAAGCTATTTTCTATAGACCTAACCACAATGGCTACTTTTAAGTCAATGGTCACATTCAGGATGATGGTCAAAAAGGATGAGCTCAAAAAGGAATTTGCCCTCTGTATTATATATATGTGTATGTACATATCCAAGGGGAGGATATATATTTTTCCCTGGTCATCTGAAAACTGGTTGTAGACATGATGACACTTTATCCCTAGGCCCTGCAGTGTGCATCTCTGAAGCTTAGGCACCTTCTCCTCCATAACCATTGTATCAGTATTACATCTAAGAAAATTAATGGGAATGCCTGATCACATTCACATTTCCCACTTGTCCAAATATGGCCTTTTATTGTTTGTTTTTAATTTGGTGATTTTGTTTTCGTTTTTGAACTGGAATTCAGTCGCAATTCTCATGTCACATTTGGGTATTCTGTCTGTTTGTCTCTATGAATATTGAGGAAGGAGTTGTGATGAGAAGGAATAAGGTTGCTGATATTTTTTTCATTAGTAGATTTCATCTTTAAGATGGTAGAGTAAAACTATTTAAGAGTTTATCTCTCACGTATCATGATTTTTAGTTTCTTCACTGAGGAGAAAAGATGTAGAAGTGGTTTATAGTTGAGTTTTTAATTTTTAAAATCCCACATAAGAATATTTTTCTTAAATGTGTAGTATTCAAAAGGATATAGAAAATTCAGAGTGACCACACGGTTGAAAGAAAAAGAAAAAGACTATTTGTCAGCAGATCGTTTGTAGACTTTTATTTTTTTATGGTTAAGTGCTTTTTTGTGAAGCACAAAAAATGTAGTTAATGTAAGCCTGAGGCATCAACAACCAAAGTTCTCACAAGAGTTCTAAACATATTAGTTATATAGCATTCGAGGCAGTAGATTCCGGACCTCTTTTATTAATATTACCAGGAACCTCATGACCAGGTTTTATACTGTAAAGTCAGTATCATTAAATACTTAAGAGTCAAAGTCGGAAAAACAGGAGACCTCTGTGCTGTTGATAACTTCTCACCACACCCTTAAGACAGTATCACAATATGGCACACTGCTGTATCTTTTGTAAAAATTACTTCAGAGTATTTGAAAATATGTTTGAATTAAATGCCTATTATACTGAATCATGGAACCACAAGTATGTATATGTGAACTCCACATAATGTGAATAATAGTCACACCTACCCCTGTTTCCCCTCTTAAAGATTTTATCTATTTGAGAGAAAGAAAGAACGTGAGAGAGAGCGCAAGCAGAGTAGAGGGACAGAGGCAGAAGCAGACTCACCGTTGAGCAGGGAGCCCAACACTGGGCTGCATCAGATCAAGACCCCAGGATCATGAACTGAGCCAAAGGCAGATGCTTAACCCACTGAGCCACCCAGGCGCCCCTTGCCTCCCCTTTTAAAATATTTTTCTCTTTATAGTATTTCTGCAATTTTTAGCCAACCTCATGAATGACATATAAAGTACCCTATAACCTTTCAAGGTATTTAACTATGCACATAGAGTATGCAGCCTCCATTTAAGTAATCAGAGATGTCTTCATTCACATCATATAAATTCACTCCTAGATCCTGTCTTTCCTGGCTTTACTCAGTTCCTCTCCCACATTTGTAGGAGATGCACACAGACTCAGGGAGTTGTGACTCCCTTTATTTATACCACTGATTTGAATGACAGCTAGATGAACCCCACCCTTTACATACATACACACTCACATAGCTTTTTTTAAAAGCAGGAATTATTGAAATAAATACTAAGGAACTGATACTTCTCTGAAATTCCATCCTCAGGAATAAAAGAATCTTAGGGTAGAAGGGTCTTACTTAATCTGTTTCAATTCTTTTCTGTCTCCATTTCAATACATCTGTCAAGCTTTACTGGCACACAAGACAACCTCTTCCATATTTGAAACCATTAACTTTTATTAGGATAGAGTTTAGCTCTTCACTTTCCACCCTCAACCTCTAATTTTTAGCAAAGTATTTCTTCAATTATTTTATGCCATCTTTTCTAGAAACCAAGTCCTGTTTTTTTATATGAATGCTGCACAGAACTGAAAATACTGAAGTTAATCTGACTAGACTAGAGAATTTTAGAAGTTGCCTTTTTTGATCTAGATTCTGGATGCTGTGTTTGTGTTCTTGGCAGGCAAGGCTTGCAGCTGATTCATGTAGAATCTGCTCAAGTCTCTAGATTTATTTCCCCAATAAACAACAAACAACAAAGGGAAATTTCATCTTATAGTGTTATAACCTTTTACAAAAAAAAAACACCTTTTACAAACTCATTTTAATGGCTGCATTGAGTGTACTTCGCATAAATTTATTTTTTGACTTCATTAGACACAGGCTATGGTGAAATTCTACTACAGTGAGTATTTTTATGAATAAAATTTAACTTAGGATTTCTTGATTTAGTTTAGATTTCAAGAAGGTGAATGTGGAAAAATCTAATAGATTTTTCAGGTTCTTGATTTAAATTGATAACTGGCACTTTCCAACCAGGTTTACAATGTAGCTTTTAACTGTTTCACTATACTTGGCAACTTTATTTGAAAAATAAGGTGTTTTTTTGATAACTTGATTTTGTATTTGTGTCCCTCACTTTTATTGAGCATGGATTTTAGAAAGTTTATTTGAAGAGGCTTTGTGAGGAAAATATAGAGCAAGAAAATAAAAACTAAGAAAAGGTCAAATGTTTTAAAAGGAGATTTTTAGAGGCTATAGTTTGTTTTGTTGTTGTTATTCATGCATCTTTTTGCATGGGAACTCGTTACCAAGGCAATTTCATATGTACATTTTTACTTTAAGCATGAACTTTTGCAACATCCAGATAATTTGTAGATTACTGTGTAGGTTAGCCTCAGCAATGGTTGCTAAACTGGAGAACATTCTTGTGCATGTGCTGCCACACTGTGTCGTTGATGGGAATTGCACCTTTGTTTCACAGCTACAGGCCAAGTTTGAGCACCTTAAAAGAGTTCACCAAGAAGAGAGAATGAAGCTTGAAGAGAAGAGAAGACTCTTGGAAGAAGAAATAATTGCTTTCTCAAAGAAGAAAGCTACTTCAGAGATATACCAAAGCCAGTCCTACATGGCATCAGGCAGCAACCTGAGGAAAGACAAGGACCGTAAGAAGTAAGCTACCCCCAAAGCCCCCACTTTGGTGGCCCCCTCCCCATTACTGTCTGTCTTGTTGCCCTGTTTGATCTTGTGCTTATAACAGTCTATTTCCTTGTTTGTTATCAGCTGCTTGCAACTAAAATGTCAGCTCCTTGAGAGCAGAGACCTGTCCCTCTTGTTCACTGCTGTTTCCCCAGCATCTAGAACAACACTGGGCACACACTAGGTGCTCAGTGAATATTTGCCAAATGAGCAAATAAATGAATGAACTAAATACATCATAATTTAAAAAGGGTCAGTTACCTGAGAGGAAAAATGACTGCTCTTATTTCATTGTCCAGCCTGTTTCTAGTGCATAACTAGTAACTGCAGACCTGCCATTAGCTATGCTGAATTTCTTGTCTAAATAGAAGCTATATACTTTGTTGGGGAATCTTAGAAGTAAAATAATATCTGATAAAAAAACAAATTTTTAGGTTTACTTTTATTTAAATAAATTCTACTGATGATAATTTTGTGAGAATTTTTATTTTAATAAGGGAACCAGGCTATCGATTCGAACTCCTGTGCTTTGATGTCAGAGCTTGTGAAACCAATGGTGGACGTAAAGATGCAGAGGAAGGTAGAGAGGGCCTCGGTACAATGGGGCGGCCATGAGTAGCATATGGATGATAATCTCGAGGCTTGAGGGTTTGGGGTATGTGTTAAAAATCAAAGTTACCAAATTTTTAGAAAATAAGTTTTATTTTTCCTTTTCTATACTTTCTGTCCTTTATCTCTCCCACTCAGAGTGTCCTTGTCATTTTGCCTATTTGACCGTCCTTGAACTTTATCACTGACTTGTTCAGTTGACAGTGCTTCTTGGTGGCTCTGCCTTAGTTTACTCCAACTATCTCTGCTTTGGCAGCATCCACTTCTCCTTTTGTTCTTCACACTGCAATATTTCTGGTTCAGTTTTATCATTACATCTTCCTTCAAACCCAACATTTTCAGAATACTATAATTTAACTTCAAAATAATTAGGAAAACATAATGTTGGTTCATGACGGCTTTCCATTTTTGAACTGTGGAGAAGTAAATCCACAAGGTTCTGGTGGACTTAGCTGACCTGTGGATTTCATAGTTTGGGGGAAGAAAGAAGGAATAAATTCTCATGTATGATCTTTCAATATAAGTTCTACAATCTTTGTTTTGTTCATTGATGCATCTATCCCCAGAGCCTACAAAAGTGCTTGCTATGTAGTGGGCAAGCCACTAGTCAAAAGAATGAAAATGACTATTAATAACTATGTTTTACTCAGTCATTGAATTTTAAAAGATAAACTATAAATAAAATTTATTACTGCTTTAAGATAAGCTTTGAATTATAAAGCTGAGGGACCTTTTACCTATTCTTATCTTTTCCTCCTAATCCAGTGTTAACTAAAATTGGATTCCTCAAGTTTATTCCATATATGAAAGACAGTTTACATTTGCTTTGTAAAAATGGTCACCTGACTCCATTTAACATGACCATTATTAGCATATGCTCGTTTATAAAGTCAGGCCCAAGCCCATAGTTTTATTGAGAGCTCAGAAATTCATACACAAGAAAATAGGGTTTGATGGTTTTTTATTTTCCAAAGATTCTTTTATATATTAGAAATATACTTACTCTTTCTGTAAAAGCTTTATAAAACTAATGATTCTAGTAATTTTTATTTCCTATATAGTTTCTTTATTGTATCAATCAAAAGGTTTTTTTCTTCTCTTTCCAGCTCCAATTTTATGTAAAACAAAGGTTCCAGATCACAGAAGGTCATCACAAGCAAAAGTTATTAAAATGTTAGAAGTATGCTTTGATTTTCTTGCTGTTTTTATTTGCTGTATCACTTATTCTATATCTGGCAAATGGCTGTAGTTACTGCCATTTATGGAAAAATATTTTTAAGTATAAGGTTAATACATAAGCCACAGTGGATGATACCACTTTTATATTCACTGTTGTTAGAAGTTTCCAAGTTGCTGGTTTGTGATGAATCTAGATTGTTTTCCTGCTGCCCAGTTATTATTACTTATATGCATTGTACCACAGAGCAAAGTGTCAGTGCCATTGAAAATACAGAAGTCATTCATTTTATGGCTATCTGATTGCATTTATATTCCAAGATGAACTCCTTTTTTGTACATACTAAAGGTAAAATTTGGGGGATATGTTTTAAAATGTACTGTGTATCTGAAGCTCTAACCTCTTAATAGTTTCATGAAACTTAAAAAATTTTTGATATCATTATCCAGTTGGTAACACAATCCTAAACTTTTTTTATCAAATTGTGTAAAATTGGCACAATAAGGCACTTCATTGAGGCATTCAATAAGGCATTCAATAAGGCACAATGAAGTGCCTTATTGTGGTAGATGTATTGTGATGAAAAAAAGATGTGTTTAAAAGTAAAAGCTTCTGGATAATAAATCCTTTTTTTAGTGATGAGTACCTTTGAGCCTGGGATATTCCCACTCTATTTCATTAGGATGTTTTACACACTTGTTGTTTAAAACTCTGTCTTCCAGGGGAAAAATCATAAGGTTGAATCATCTTATTAAAAATATTTCTTAAGAAAATAACTGTGAGCAACTGAACATTAAAGATATTAAAATTTAGATAATTCATATATTAAGTTATAGTTGAATTCAGTGCCTTTGTAGTATTCTTATAACAATTTAATGCCTTCTAACTTTTTCTTAACAGTCATAGGTATATAATTTTTCATTTTTTGTACTTGAATATCCTAAATAAACTTGGCATTTACTTTTGACAAATAAAATATATTTACTAATATGTGGTTAAATTATTTTTCTTTTTACAAACTGTCATCTTAAACATTTTATCAAAATTAGTTCATTTAATCATGTGTTTGAACTATTTTAAGACAGGTATATATTTCCAGTATTTTTCAGAAATAAAATGTTTCACTTAGCCTATGTCAGATTCTGAGCAGTGTAGTTTTTCATGAAGTTGTATAAGTTGCAAATAAAACCTTTCATTTCATAGTACAATTTATCTGGACAAACACTTTAAATTCCAGCTTTACACTTGAAATTCATGAATGTCTCCTAGCCTTTTAAAACTTTAGTAAAGTAAGTTATAAGTATCACAGAAAAAGCTCTGAACTTTCTTCTCAGGATCAGTAATGTCCAAGTTCTGGAAATTGGCAGCAGGAGAGCCCGTGAGTCCATGAGAGCAGGTAGCCTGTCGTACAGAGCCCAGCCACTGCCACAGCGCTGAGCGTTAGCCGAGGAGAGTGTCATCTCAGAAGCTCAATTATGTGATGTGAATGGTGGTTATCTGTAGATTTATTATATCAAACTGTGTATCAACAACTATCCTCAACTTTAATAAAGTTACTTTTAAATGCCAGATTGGTTGTTGGCATGTTAAAACAAAGTTATTCAGTTCTCTAGTTGAAGAGATGACTCTGAACTTACCAGAAGGGTAATCATTTTGTACTACTAGTGACTCTGCTGTGAGAGACACTCACCACATGTGCTTCAGTCACAGTCACAACATGAATCTTTAATTTACTTAATATTTTTGGGATTCCATGTAAGATTTTATTTTAAAAGAGTTATCCTGCAAGGAAAAAAATTTCCAGAACAAGTATAACATTCACATTCTCCTTACAAAGCTGATTTATTCTTCACTATTCAGGCACAAGTTTACAAAGTAATTATGATCCAGGAATTAATAAATTTCTTGGGAACAAAATCTAGACATATTTAATTTAGATTTTTTTTCATAAAGCATAAAGCATGTGAAACAACTTTGTCGCACTACCAACCATTAATCTCTACATACTTATCTGATTTTAAGAGCTCTTTCACATAGACTATGATTTCAGCTTCAGAACACAAAGGGGCAAAATGCGTTACAGGGACTATTATCCCTTTTTTGAGGATGAACTCAATATTGGCTCCATTTTCCTACTGGGCTAAGAAATAGAGATACACATTGTTAAGGCTAGCCATGCCCTCATGGAGCAACCAGAGTGGTAACAAGATAAGAGAGTAGATTTATGTATAGAGCTCTCAGAAGGGCTTCAGCCTCCACCCACACAGCACAAGAAAGCATCCTGGGAAGTGACTGGGTCTTAAAAGATTGGAAGCAGTATTTCAGACACATGAATGGAGCAATCCAGGTTACAAGATAGCAGTTTTTTAATAAAATCCGGGTAATCCAGAGAATCTCTAACTATGAGTAGAGAGTATAGGGGCACTGTGGGGCATAAATAAGGATGAGATTTTAGAATTAGGTATGGGATAGGGGCACCTGGGTGGCTCAGTCAGTTAGGCATCTCTCTTAAGCCCAGGCCGTGATCATGGGGTCCTGGGACCAAGCCCCATATCAGGTTCTCTGCTCAGTGGGAGAGAGAACCATCCCTCTGCCTCCTCCCATGCTTGCTCTCTCTTTCTCTTGCACTTGCTCTCTCTCTCTCTCTCTCAAATAAATAAAATCATTTAAAAAAAGAATTCACCCCCATAATGCACTTTTTTCCCTTTGTGTTGTTCTGAAGCTGAAATCATAGTCTATGTGAAAGAGCTTTATAAACCCAGTGTCACAGGCAGTAGGAGCCATGAAAAGAGTTGGCCTCACATAATACTCCTCCAGGGTTTGCAGGAAAGATGTACTGGTGGAGCTAGAGCTGACCCAGGCTGGCTGACTCAGGGAAAGACTGCAGTCCAGACAAGCAGTTCTTAATAAGTGTGTAGTAGAATAGATAAGTAGTGTTTAAAAAAATACGGATGCAGAAAGGTATATATGGTAATGGAAGTGGTAACCATATGGTTAAATCTAAATGGATAGTGACTGCAAAACAATGTCTTGTGGAGATGGAAATATAGAGAGAACTAAAATACAAAACTAGAGTGGCATATAAATTGGGGAGGGGTAAATCATGTAATCTCAGGTTCTTGTGTTAACTGAGAGTCCCAGTTAGCCTGGTAACATGAGGCTTGGAGTGCACACAGACATGGTAAAGTGTCTGACTCTGAAGCCAGTAGAAGGAACACTACTAGTCCAAAATATGCTCATCCAAAAGAAAACAAAGGAGATAAAGCAGATATGACAACCAGGAAGCATTTAGTAATATGGGTAGATTTAGATCCAAATAAATAAGTAATTACATAGATTACATGCTGTAATTTTTTTAAAGATAAAAGTCTTTAAAAAATCAGCTATAACCATCTTACTGGTCTGGCACTTTCTCTGTCTTCATAGACAAAAGATAGAAAAAGATACATCATGTAGACTCTAACCAAAAGCTAATGTATAGCTGTATTTTCTATATATTAAAAAAAACTCTAAGGCAAAGGCATTGTTAGAAATGGAGATAGATACTTCAAATACAAGGATATGTAACAACTCCAAATTTGTACATACGTAACAACTTTAGCATATTTTAGCAGAAATTATGAGAATACATGGAAAAGTATGCAAATCCATACTCTGAGAGATTTTCAGATACCTCTTGTATATGATAGACTAAGTGGGCCAATATTGGTACAGCTATGGGAGCCTTGAAGAAAACATTCAAGCACATTGGCCTGGTGAACAATTACAGAGCAGTGTACCCGAAATCACAGAACACACACTGCTTTCAGGCTCACAGGGAACATTTATGAAAACTTACTAGGACATTTTGACTACAAAGTGAGTCTGAGTACCTTCTAAAGGAATTATATCATGTAGACTGTGTTCCCTGATCATAATATAATTAAGATAGAAATCAGTAATAACAGAAATTCTCCTGTTTGGAAACTAAAAAATATACTTCTAAGTATACTAAATAACAGAATATTATAACAGAATAACAGAGAATAACAGAAAATTATAAATATAATTTTAATTAAATTAAAATTAAATTATAAATATAATATATATAAATTATTATAACAGAGAATAACAGAAATTCTCCTGTTTGGAAACTAAAAATATACTTCTAAGTCCCTCATGGGACTTACTTACTTCAGAGAGGAAGTAAAAAAGGAAATTAGAAAAATATTTTGAGCTGAATGATAATGAAAATACCATACGTCGTAACTTGTGAGAAGCAGCTAATGCCACTCTTAGAGTCACAATTCATAATCTTGAATGCTAGTATTAGCAGAGGAAGAAGACTGAAAACCAGTGCTGTTTAAATTCATCTCAAGAAGTTGGGGAAAAAATTGTAAATTCAACCCAAAACAAAACAATAAAGATGAAAACAGGAATTAATAAAGTAGGAAAAAAATCAAAAGTTCTTATATTTTTTAAAGATGATTAAAATTGATATACCATGGGAAGAATGACCAAGAAGAAAAGAAAGAGGCATAGAATGGCTAAAATTAAAAACAACAAATCTGACATTACAAAAAAGAGAGAGAGAGGGAGAAAGGTTGTGAAGAGCATTGCTGGTGGGAATGCAAAATGTTCAGCCATTGTGGGATGTCTGCGGTTTCCCGTTCCCTCACCATATGTGTGTGTTTTCTACAGCTACTGTAACAAATTGCCACAAACTTAGTGGCTTAAAAACCACAGTTTAGGAGGACAGAAAGCTGATATGGATCTCACAGGGCTAAAATCAAGGTGTGGCCAGGGCTGTATTCCTGGAAGCCCTAGTGGAGAACCCTCTTCCTTTTCCTGCTTCTGGAAGCTGCCCATATTCCTTGGTTCATGAAGCTTCCTCCGTCTTCAGAGTCAGCAGTGGTGAGTTGAATCCTCACAGGGCCTCAGTGTGACCTCTTCTTCTTCCTCTCTCTTCAGCTTTCAGAGACCCTGGTGACAGCATGGGTCTGCTGGCTAGCAACCTGAGTTTTTCCCTTTGCCATGTAACCTAACATTCACAGGGATTGAGGTCTGGGGCGGTAGGGGGAGGGCATGTCTCCCTCCCAGATTGAGGTCTGCCTGCCATATCGTACAAGCCAGCAATTCCAGTCCTAAAAAATGTATTCAAGATACATGAAAACATTTATCCATACAAAGACCTATCCTGAAATGTTCATAGCAGCTTTTCCCATAATCTGCCAAACTCATATAACAACCCAAATGTCCATCAACTGGTAAATGCATAAACAAGTTGTGGTTCATCGTACGATGAAAAGGAGCACACTGATACATGTAGACACGTGAATAAACCTAAAAGTATTATGCTAAGCCAGACTCAGATGTCTGTGTGACTCCATTTATGTGACATTTTTGTCAGAGCAAAACTATCAGGACAGAACTGAGCTGTGGTTCCTGGGCTTGGTGAAGGGGAGGGAGCAGACTGACTTCAAAGGCACACAGGGAAACCTCTCGGAGTGGCGGAAAAACTCCACAGACCTCAACTAAGCCTGATTTTTCTTCTTAAAACTCTAAAGAGGCAGGAACAATGGGAATGAAAAAAAAGTAAGTGTCACTATACAGATCCTGTTAGACATTAAAATGTCATAAATAAATGTGCAAATACAGAAGAAATGATAAATTCATTTTAAAAATAACTTAACAAAAATTAATAGGAAGTCTCATAGTAACAGATAATCCATAATTAAAATCCTCATAAAGTTTAGGCCAAGATAGCTTCACCTAAGACTCGTACCAGACATTTAAAGAGGCGGGCATTCTTTCAGTACTCCCCCTGTGGTAGGTAGGATGGCGCTCCCCTCTCCCCACCACTGAAGATGTCTGTGCCCTGATGTCCTGAATCTGGGAAGCTGTCCCCTCTTCTGCTGTAAGAGACCGAGGGCCTGCATTGTGCCAGTGGCCCCATCTGATCACTCAGTTCCTTAGAGCTGAGAGCCTTTCCTGACTGTAGGCAGAGAGTGGATCCGAGGGACACAGCCCTGCTGGCTCTGATGATGGAGGAAGGGGCCACAGCCAGGGAACGCCCAGGCCTCCAGAAGCTGGAGAAGGTGAGGAATGATTCTCCGCTGGAGCCTCCAGAAGGAACTCAGCTGTGCTCTTTGTTTTTTGTTTGTTTGCTTGTTTTTTGATTCTTTGATTTTAGCCCAAGGAGATACAAGTGAGACTTCTGACCTTTACTTAAATTCCTGCTTCTCTTAGCTCCAAGTAGCTGTTGCCCACAAGGTCAAAGCAGCAGGTGCTGTAAACCTTAGATTCTTCCAAGTCTAGAAGTGTAAAGTCAAGTGCACAGCCAGAAATACCCCACAGGACACCACGCCACAACACCCACCCATATCATATGGGTGCAGCTAGAAGTCTGAGTCACAGTCATTCCAGGCAAGGAGTGGTAACTGGAGGGGGCTTGAAGGGACACTGGGGTCCTGGAACATTTCTTGATCTTGGTGTTGGTTACATGGGTTTCATGAAAATTTGTTAGGCTGTACTTGTGCACTTTCCGCAATACTCTAGCAAGTGGTAAGGAAGAAGAGAAGGAGGGGAAGTGCTGCATTCTGGAGTCCATGCACCTGGTCCCACAGAACCTCACGAGTTCCTTTGGTCCACGTAGTCCATTCTCTGTTATTTCTCAGCGTTCCTGACCAGTTAAAGTTTTCCAGGGGCTAATAAATAGCTCCCAGTTTCCTCACCAGAGTTCTGAAAGAAATTGAAAAGTAAAATAGGCAGCTGGAAGCCAGAATGTCACCTTTATTGCCGACAAAGGTTAAGCTTACTACTATGAGAGCCAGATGCGCTTGTTAAACGGAGCCCACAACCAGGGAGAATCCCCCTCCCTGCACCCACCCAGGCAGTGCTGGATGATGCCGGCCTTCTCAGAGTTACATCCACTATCACCTCCCCTAAACTGCCTGACTTGAATCAGGTAAAATAGAAAAATGAGAAACTTTCGGTCCCAGACATTTCAGTAGCATTGGCTTAAGCAGTTGCAGAGTCTGGTGCCCTCTCAGCTGCTTTTAAAGCACTTAGTAGTTTTCAGACTCTGCTCTAATGTCTGTGCTCCTATGTGACTCAGGCAGCAGGTGGGTGCCTGTTACTGACCGCCCTTGTCTCCTGCTGTATTGCCCTGTACTCCAGGTTGAGGAAACCAGGCATTTCCAAGTCTTTTCAGTTAATAGTGTAGCTGTTTGTCCACAAAACTTGTCCCTGACAGTCATACCAACAGTCTTGTCCAAAGAAAGAATGTCTCCAGGAAGCAGAGATCTGAAGAGGATTTCTTTTTGGGCATCTGGAAAGCAGTTATAGTGTCCCTCAAGCTAGACACCAAAGGAGGGAGGGCAGCTTGCCTCCCCCTGCCAGCACCTGCTAGCATTCTCCAGGGCTTGACCCTGGATCCCTCAGTTATTTGTCCCAGTTTCTTATGGCAGAGTTGTTAATTTCAGTGTTTCAAGGTCTTACCCCAGATAGAGAGAAATGCTAGCTTTAAAAAGATGCTTTAAGAACGAAAGAATCTTCAAGACTTGAACAAGTTTGAGTGATGGGATTCCAGGAATACCAGTAGATGATAAATTTTTTTTAAGAAGATTTTATTTATTTGAGAGAGCACACAGGAGCAGGGGGAGGGGTGGAGGGAGAAGGAGAATCAGGCTCCTGCTGAGCACAGAGCTGACACTGGGCTCAATCCCAGGACCCTGAGATCAGGACCTGAGCAAAGGCAGGCGCTCTACCTACTGAGCCACCCAGATGCCCCTAGATGGGAAATTGTTTAAAGCACCTCCCAAGATCTCCTATTCTCTAATATAATCATAGTAAAGGCTGTTTTTTTACTGGTTAGAAACTGTGTTTACAGGAATTTAGTGGATTCATAGTTCATATGGCACTGTATCACTCTAATACTTAGCTGTTTCTCTATTTGCTAAGAGCCTATTTCCTTTTTAAAAATGTTTTAAAGGTTATTCTGTAAGAAAAAATGATACACGAATGTGACATGAGTGGAGAATATTATTGGAATGCAGACATTACCTCACACCCATGTTATCCCATTGCACAGCCTGAGTTTGATCAAGATTTCCCATGGAACTCCACATCAAAACTTCCACCATATGGAACACCTGGGTAGCTCAGTGGTTGAGCACCTGCCTTTGGCTCAGGGCATGACCCCGGGGTCCCCAGATGGTGTTCTACATCAGCTCCCCAGAGGGAGCCTGCTTCTTCCTCTGCCTGTGTCTCTGCCTGTCTCTATGTCTCTCATGAATAAATAAATAAAATCTTTATTCTTAAAAAATTTTCTGCCATAGAAGATGGATGTTTTGTTGTTCTTGAGTAGCAGATGCAGATAAAATACTGTGTCTTCCAAGGGAAAAATCAGTGTCTAATATATCTTTTGAAAATACAGAGTATAGCACAGTAACAGAAAGGAAGTCCCTGTCTTGCTAGTCCTCCTGTGGGCTCCAGTTCACACGTGTTTGCACACAACTCACAGTGCACCTTGGTATATTGATTTTTCAAATGCTAACATCTTAAGAACCATCCATTTAAACATGAAACATTTTCTCTATTTTTTTCCTCCTCATTCAACAACAAAAAATAATAAAATCTTTCTGAGGTGCTAGACTTTTCCTAGTAAATATATAGGCAGTTTGTCATAAGTAAGATAATTTCCTTTTCAAATCCAAGTGTTTATGATTCCACCAGCAGATGCTGCTAAGTGATCACTGTGAGTTGTATGTGGCTGCGTGTCTTAATCATGTGGTTTAGGATGGCTGTCTTCTTGATGACTAGCATTAATTCTGTGCAAATTTCTGAACAAATGTAAGGTTTACCCAGTGTCAAAGTGGGTTGTGAGAGAGGTAAGAATTTAGTAAGTCACTTGAGGCTGTCCAGGAAATACCTGAGAGGTTTTTAAGAGTGTGCCGAAGTATAGTGGGATATTCACAGAGATGGTTGATTTGAGTAGCTTCCCATCTCCTTTAGAAATCTATCATTTGGGTAAATATATGAGATTCTTTATACTTAAGTGCGACAAATGACCTTAAGTAGTGCCTGGTGTTCATAAGCAAACGTAATGACAGACCAACCATAAAAATAATCTCTAGCGTTAGACAAGTTGTTGACCTTATAGTTTTTCTGATGTCTTCCTATGGACAGATTACCATCTCTCCTTTTGGATGACAGGACTATGACCCATCTGCTAAGTGGCTTAATCCTTTCTCATGTCCACTGAGGTCTTCCTGAGGCTCTACTGTCAATATGAATGAGTGGAGCCCCTGCTTTTCCTGGGCCTTGGACCTGTGTGTTTCTTCATGTAATGAGGTTAACATGCTATGTGTGAGGCACCATGTGGATGCATTATGTTGTTATATTATTATTTTACTTATCCTCAGCATACTCCAAAAGATAGTTGTTTTTCTCTTCCCTCTCCACCTACTTCCCCTTCTACTCCCCCTTCTGTGTTGGACCAGCTTCCTTCATCTGTTGAAGTGGTGTCAGCAGTGTTCCATCCTCAGCGTTCCTTCTCCTTCCCCTCCTTGGTCCTCCTGTGTGTGCTCACCTCCACTTTTCACTTCAGCCACATGCCCATGGTGCCATATTTGTACTGTGGCCTTCATCTCTCGTCTAAGCACTGGATCGATATTTCTAACCATGTACTGGAAATATCTACCCAGTACCAACGGTTCAGCAGTCCCAAGTGGGCCTCCTCATATCCGCTCCCTGCTCTTCCTTCTGGGTACCCTAGTCTGGTTAATGGAACACCATCTGTCCAGTTGTTCAAACCTGTCTCCAGAGGCTCCCACATGGGATCCCCTTGGTCCTTGGGGAACCTCAGTTTTGTGCCAAGGAGGCTGTGAGGCCCTGGGCACCTACCCACCAGCCTCTGGTAGCACTGTGCCCAGAGAATTCCCCTCCTGGTCCACATGGTCTTGTAACCATAGCTGGTTCAACCCAGGAGGGCTCCTGACCAGCCAAGGCTGACTAGTATCCTGTGGGATTAACCTCTCTGGGATGAGAGAATGAAATAAGGGCCTTACATTGCATTTAACAGCAACTTAACTGTCCAGATCAGTTAGGACAGGAAGAGGGGAACCCGGGAGCTCAGAAGGAATGTCATAGAGGGAACTGGTTATATAGGTGTTGCAGAACACAGGAGGACTCTGAGTAACATTGAAATGGTAGCTCCAGCGTGCCCAAGGGCCATGCTGATGAGTATGGCAAGTGACTGGTGCTTTGCCTTTGCCCCCTCTCGCCCTGCAGTGCTCCGTTGGCTCCCCTCTGCAAAGCCTAATCAGAAGGTGCTGTAAAATTAAAATATGGGCTATGGAGTTGCAAAGGAGGAGAAGGGAGGGATGGTGTGAGCCTTGGGCTTATAAACCAGTGAGACTGTCCCAACGAGTTTGAATGTGAAGCTGGTGGTGGTCAGCAGCCACAGCAGGGCCTGAGAAATCAGGACAGGGTAAGGTCAGCACCAGTCTACTGACCCTTCTCTCTCTCTCTCTCTCTCTCTCTCTCTCTCTCTCCTTGTGTGGTAAAATCCAAGAGAACATCAAAAATAAAAGTGGTAGTCAAACTTTATCCAAGCCTGTGATCCTGGAAAAAGTGAAGACTGAAGACTGGGAAAACCCCGCTTTTTGTGTTCCCGGAAATGACTTTCTGCCAAGATCCCCCTTCCCATACAATTTAGATGAGATTCATGATATCTCCTTGTTTGCCAAGGACAAGATTTGACCCAGCTTCCCACCCCAGGGTCCTTGCCAGGCTTAGGGAGTGGCTTCTGTGGTGCTTCCCTGGGAAACCTGCTGGAAACCCACCCGATAGTGTGCCAGGAAGGCTGTTCTCAGGGAGGTGTTGCAGCAAAGGCACTGCACGGCACCAGCACCATTCCCCAATGCCCTCAACTGACAAATGAATGTGGCACCAGCCGGCAAAGAAAAAATACTTAAAGGAATCATCTTAATTTTCACGAACAGGCGATGAAGGGTGAAATTGAAGTTGAGAGACAGTTTATTGATGGTTGACACAGTATCTATTATTTAAGCAAGAAGTACACAAGATCTATCAGTTAGGTAGCCTTTGCTGTTGTTGTTATTTACTTATTTACCTTCAGAAGAACTGACCTTGTTGTTGACCTCTTTCCTCCGTGAGACAGGATCCTTGCACTTGGGTCTTCCTCTGCCAGTGTTTCCCTGAGCTAGCTGGGCTACACCCCATGAAGTACCTGCATGAAGTATGGAGTCACCCCACCTGCTCCTCTCAGAGGAAGGTGGCAGTTGCTCAAATTCCACCTTGCCCCGGCAAGGAACTTGATCCTCCTTTAGCAGAGATCCAAGACACAAAAGCAGGTGTGGTCAGCAGACTCACACATCATTTATCTCTGGTTCCTTAATGAGCATGACATGGTTTAGCACTACACAGCCAGGGACGGGCAGACTGATGCCAGCTTCACGGGGGTGCTGAGCTAATGTGCCATGATCAGAAGCAAGTCAACATGGATGATTCACAGAAAACAACCAAAAGTCATCCACGTCCAACTAAGTGGCTCTACACTTCCACAAGATACATTCTGTATTTCTTCAGAAAAAAAAAGATATTTAAATAGAGAAAATGCTTATCTTTTATTCTAGGGGATGGATAGATAGCTTGTGTGGAATCTTGATTTTAACATGGGGGCCTGGAGGCCCAGGAGAGATAAATGATCTGTAGGTAGTGTTACTGTCTGAAAAGTCCCCAATTGTTGACATGGCAATCCTTGTCATGGCCTTCCTTGACTAACTTGTCCCCATCTTTTTATCTGTATAAGCAGCTTATTTATGCTACTAATTAGGCTCTGCCTTCCTTTTGAGCCAGTGATAATTCTACAGTCCCTTCTGATATCTTCCTCTTTTTGCTTTGGCTACTAGGGAGCTCAAAGTTCAATTCAGCACCCAATAAGATTAATAAGTTTGTTCTTAATTCCTGATAAATTTGCCTCCCTGCTTCCTCTGTAAGGTTTCTAATAGCTTAAAAAAAAAAAACCTAACTGCCATGTTTACTTGTGTATAGTTTTTACTATAAAGCTTATCAAAATCTCTTTTTTGTTTTCGAATTTGGCAGACCATACATTTTAAACAAGCATACATAGTTCCTATACGGGTCTTCTAATTATTTTTTCTTCTACTTTGAGGAATATTTTGTAAAGCTTAGCCCATAACTTTATTTATCCATTTATTCAGTTTCCAGATATCTATGTGGGCTAAAGTTCGAGGCATGATAACACAGCCAGCAGGCACAGCTCAGAGCTCCGCTGTTTGAGGGCTCTGATGGGGAAGCTCAGGATGCTACCAAAACTCGTAAAATGGCATATGCCCAATCTGAACTTGGTGGAGCCTCAAGCAATCTTTCCAGAGGAATTAACACCCATGCAGAAGTCTAAAGGATGGTGAATTAGCCTTCTTTTGTTTTAATCAGGACTGGAGGCTGGGGATTTTGTTCAATGCTTTCTCTATTGAAATGATTATGTTTTTTCCTTTTTAATTTATTTTTTAAATTTATTTTTAAATGTATTTTATTGAGATATAATTGACATAGTATAAATTAGTCTTCTTATAACTTTGAAGTTTATAATATGGTATTATTCTGTATAATCTATGCTGTGCATGAGATCTCCCGGACTACTATTAGTTTCAAGTTTCATCTTAAAACAGTATCTCCCCGTTTCCCCAGGCCCTGGTAACCATCATTCTACTCTCTGTGTTTAGGAGGTCAGCTCTTTTTGATTCCACATGTAAGTGATGTCATACAGTATTTGTTTTTCCCTGACTTATCTGAATAATATTCCATTGTATATAGGCATAGATCACATCTTCCTTATCCCTTTTCCCACTGGCAGACACATAAGTTGTTTCCATATCTGACTATTGTGAACAATGCTGTAGTGAACATGGGATTGCAGATACCTCTTCAATATTCTCTTTTAATTTCCTTGGGATAGACACCCAAAAGTAGGATTGTTGGATCATATGGTAGTTTTATTTTTTGCTAGATCATATGGTAGACCTATTTTTAATTATTTGATGAAACTTTATACTGTTTTCTGGAATGGGTGAACCAGTTTACATTCCCGCCAACACTGTACAAGGATTCTCTTATTTCCACATCCTCACCGACATTTGTTGTGTCTTGTCTTCTTGAAATCTCATCGTGGTTTTGATTTTCATTTCCCTGATGATTAGTGATGTTTCATGTACTTTTTGGCCATTCAATTGTCTTCTTTGGAGAAATATCTACTTAGTTCTGCCTGTTTTTATCTTTTTTATTTTTAATTTTTTTTAGTTCTTCCTGTTTTTAATTGTAATTTTGGTTTTTTTGGTTATTGAGTTCTAGGAGTTCTTTATATATTTTGAATATGAATACCTTATCCCATATGTAGTTTGCAAACATTTTTTCCTATTCCAGAGGCTGCCCTTTCATTTTGTTGATCATTTATTTTGCTATGCAGAAGTTTTAAAGTTTGATGTAGTCCCACTGGGTGGCTTTTTCTGTTGTTGCCTTTGCTTTTGGTGCCATATCTTAAAAAAATCATTGCCACAATCAAAGTCATAAGGAGCATCTTACCTATGTTTTATTCTAGGAGTTTTATTGTTTCAGGTCTTATGTTTAAGTGTTTAATCAGTTTTGAGTTAATTTTTGTGAGTGGGGTAAATAAGATAGGTGTCCAATTTCATTTTTCTGCATGCAGTTATCCAGTTTTTTCCAACCCCATTGTCAAAGAAGTTATCTTTTCTACACTGAGTGTTCTTGACTCCCTGTCAAATGTTATCAAAAGCAGGGGTTTGTTTCTGAGCTCTGTATTCTGTTTCATTGGTCTGTGTGTATTCTTTTTTTTTTTTTTTTTTGGTCTGTGTGTATTCTTTTATACTGGTACTATACTGTTTCAATTGCTATAGTTTTGTAGTAGTTTAAAATCAGGAAGTGCGATGCCTCAGCTGTGCTCTTTCTCATGACTGCTTTGGCTATTTGGGATCTTCTGTGGTTCCATACAAATTTTAGAATTGTTTTGTCGATTTCCATGTAAAATACCATTGGAATTTTAGTAGGGCTTTCGTTGAATCTATAAATGGCTTTGGATAGTATAGACATTTTAACAATATTCAATCTTGAGATCCATGAACATGGAATAAATTTCATCTGTCTTCAGTTTCTTTTATCAAAGTCTTATAGTTTTCATTGTTCAGATATTTTACTTTTTTCCAGTCTTACTGAGTTATAATTGGCATACAGCCCTGTGTAAGTTTAAAGCAAAGAGCATAATGACTTGACCTTCATATATTGTGAAATGATGACCACGATAAGTTTAGTTAACATCTATTATCTCATAGAGACACACACAAAGTGCTTCTCTCCCCTTGTAGTGGGAACCTTAGGGTTTACTCTCTTAATGACTTTCAAATACACAGTACATCAGTGTTAACTTCAGTCATCTTCCTGTACATTACATCCCCAGGACTTGTTTTTCTTGTAACTAGAACTTTGTACCTTTGACTCCCTTCATCCAATTCTCCCTCTTTCACTTTCTTGGTTAAATTTATTCCTAAGTTGTTTTTTTTTTATTTTTGAAGCTCATATGATTGGGACAGTTTTCATTTCTTTTTCAGTTGTTTTATTTTTAGTGTATAGAAATGCAACTGATTTAATTTGTTTTCTGTATCCAACTTCTTGAGGGTTTTTAATCATGAAAGTATGTTGTATTTTGTTAAATCCTTTTTCTGCATCCCATGTAGATGATCATAAAATGCTTACCTTTCATTCTATTAATGTGGTGTTTCACATTTATTGATTTGCAGATGTTGAACCATTCTTGTATCCCAGGGATAAATTTCATATGGCCATGGTGTATAACCCTTTTAATGTATTGGATTCAGTTTGCTAACATTTTGTTGAGAATTTTTACATCTACATTCATTGGGCCTATAGTTTTCTTCTCTTGTAGTGTCTTTATCTGATTTTGGTATCAGGATAATGCTGGCCTTATAAAACAAATTTGGAAGTTTTCCCTCTTCTGCAATTTTTGGGAAGAGTTTGAGAAAGGTTGGTGTTCATTCTTTTTTAAATGTTTGATAGAGTTCACCAGTGAAACCAACTGGTCTTCGATTGTCTGGGTTGGAAGGTTTTGGATTACCAATTCAATCTCTAATTTGTTGTTTATGGTAGTGTCTTATGATCCTATGTATTTCTGTAGTATCAGATGTAATGTCTCTTCTATTTCTAATTTTACTTATTAAGTCTTGTCTCTTTCTTTTGTAGTCTACCAAATGTTTGTCCATTTTGTTTGTCATTTCAAAAAACCTATTCTTAGCTCCATTGATGTTTTCTAGTCTCTATTTCATTCATTTCTACTCTGACCTTTGTTATTTTCTTTCTTATGCTAACTTTGGGCTTTGTTATTTTTCTAGTTCCTTGAGGTAAAGTTAAGTTGTTTGAGATCTAGATTCTATTTTCTTACTATATGCATTTATTCCTGTAAATATCCCCCCAGATGCTTTTATGGGATCCTATAGGTTTTACTGTGTTGTGTTTCCATTTTCATTTGTTTTGTGATTTTTAAATTTTCCCTTTTGATTTCTTCTTCAATCCATTGATTATTCAGGAGTGTGTTGTTTACTTTCCACATATTTGTAGATTTTCCAGATTTCATACTGTTGATTTCTGTTGTTCTGGGCCCTATCGTGTGACTTATCCTGGAGAATTTTCTGTGTGCACTTGAGAAGAGTGTGTATTTGCCGCTGTTGGATGGAATTTTCTATAAATGTCTGTTATACCCATTTGGTTTAATGTATGGTTCAAGCCCAAAATTTCCTTGTTGTCTTTCTGTCTGAATCCAATGCTGAAAGTGAGGTGTTAGAGTCCACTACTATTATTGTATTTGTTGTCTATTTTTCCCATCAGATCTGTTAATAATTTGCTTAACATATTTAAATGTTTTTTAATTTTTAACTTATTTTTATTAGTTTCAGAGGTAGAATTTAGTGATTCATCAGTTGCATACAATACCCAGTGCTCATTACATCATGTGTCCTCCTTAATAACCATCACCCAATTATACCTTCCTCCCCACCACCTCCCCTCCAGCAACTCTCAGTTAGTTTTTTGTTTCCTACAGTTCAGCATCTCTTCTGGGTTGCTTCCCTCTCAATTTTCATCTTATTTTATTTTTCATTCCTTTCCCCTATGTTCATCTGTTTTGTTTCTCAAATTCCACATATGAGTGAGATCATATAGTGTTTGTCTTTCTCTGACTGACTTATTTCACTTAGTATAATACCTTCTAGTTCCATCCATGTTGATGCAGATGGCAATATTTCATTCTTTGTTGATGGCTGAGTAATATTCCAGTATATATATATATATATATATATATATAATGTATATATATAATGTATATATATATGATATGTATATACCACATCTTCTTTATTAATTCATTTGTTGATGGGTATCTGGGCTCTTTCCATAGTTTGGCTATTGGGGACATTGCTGCTATAAACATTGGGGTTCATGTGCCCTAAGAATCACTATGTTTGTATCCTTTGGATAAATGCCTAGTAGTGCAATTGCTGGGTCATAGGGAAGCTCTATTTTTAACTTTCTGAGGAAACTCCACATTATTTCCCAGAGTGGCTGTACCAGTGGTTTACATTCCCACCAACAGTGTAAGAGGGTTCCCTTTTCTCCACATCCTCACCAACATCTGGGATTCTACTGGCTGGTATTTTGGTGAGAATTTTTGCATCTGTGTTCATCAGGGATATTGGTCTGTAATTCTCATTTTTGATGAATTGACTCCTTTATTTTTACATAATGACCTTCTTTGTTTCTTGTTACCATTTTTGTAAAGTCTATTTTATCTAATATAAATATAGCCACCTCTGTTCTCTTTTTGTCTCAACTTGCATGGAATATCTTTTTCTATCTCTTCACTTTGAGCCTGTTTGTTTCATTTAAAATTTTATTTATTTATTTATTTATTTATTTATTTATTTATTTATTTATTTATGATAGTCACACAGAGAGAGAGAGAGAGGCAGAGCCACAGGCAGAGGGAGAAGCAGGCTCCATGCAGGGAGCCCGACGTGGGATTCGATCACGGGTCTCCAGGATTGCGCCCTGGGCCAAAGGCAGGCGCCAAACCACTGCGCCACCCAGGGATCCCCCATTTAAAATTTAAATGAGGCTCTTGTAGGCAGTGGATAATTGAGTCTTGTTTTTATTTCTTATCCATTAACTACTGTGTACCTTTTGATTGGTGAATCAATCCATTTACGTTTAGAGTTACTCTTGATGTATAAAGACTTACTAATGCCATCTTCTTAATTGTCTTCTTACTGTTTTGTACCTCTACTATTTCTCTCTGTTTCTGCCTACAGTTGTAAGTTGATAATTTTCTGTGGTGGTATGCTCTGCTTCCCCTTCCTTTATCTTTTGTACAGCTACTCTAGGTTTTTGCTTTGTGGTGGTAACCATAGGGCTTATGTATAACATCTCAGATGATATTATCTATTTTAAGTTGATAGAAACTTAACTTCAATCATCTATAAAAGTCACTTATACCCCCCTTATATATATGATACATGTATATATGTATATATATTATATATAACATATATATTATATATATATATGTTTTAGGATTTTATTTATTCATGAGAGACAGAGAGAGAGGCAGAGACATAAGCAGAGGGTGAAGCAGACTCCTCACAGGGAGCCTGGTGTGGGACTTGATCCTGGAACCCTGGGATCATGCCCTGAGCCAAAGACAGATGCTCAATCACTGAGCCACCTAGGCATTCTCTCTTTTATATTTTTGATGTTATTATTTACCTTTGTATATTGTATATCTGTTAGCAAATTATTATTTTTTAGTACCTTTGTCTTTTAACCTTTATATTATAATTAAATGGGTAACACACCTTCCTAATACAGAATTAGAGTTTTCTAAGTCTGACTATATATTTATCATGACCCACGTGTTGTATACTTTCATGTCACTGATTACTGTTTTCTTTTAAGCATTTCCTGCAAGGCAAGTCTAGTGATGATAAACTCCCTCAGCTTTTGTTTGTTTAGGAAAGTCTTTATTTTTTCTTCAGATCTGAAGGATCCTTGCTGGATAGAGTATTCTTGGCTGGCAATTTTTTCCCAACACTTTTGAATGTCCTTCTACTCTCTCTGGTCTGCAGGGTTTCTGCTGAGAAATTTGCTGATAGCATAATGAGGGTTACTTTGTAGATTAACAATCTATTTTTCCCCTTCTGTCTACTTTTCAGATTCTGTCTTTATCTTCAATTTTTGAAGATTTCATTATAATGTGTCCTGAAGAATGTCTTTTTGCATTAAGATAACAGGACTATCGGTTAGCTCTGAACTTTGATATTCAAGTCTCCTGCCAGTTTGGGAAGTTCTTAGGTATTATTTATTTAAATAAACTTTCTGTCCCCTTCTCCCTGTCTGCTCTTTCTGGAACTTATATTATTCTTTTTTTAAAATAAGCTTACTCATTTTGTACAGCTTTATTGAGATATCCTTTGCAAACCACACAATCGACCCAAAGTGTACAATTCAATGACTTTTGATATATTTGTATGGTCATGCGTTCATCATCAAAATACATTTTATGATATTTTTATTATCCTAACAAGAAACTCCACACTATATCACCTAGCCTCAATGCATCTCTGTCTCACAGCCCCAGACAATCAATAATCTACTCTCTGTTATAGATTTGCCTATTGTGGACAATTATTACAAATGGAATTTAATCTAGTTTATTAATATGGTGAATATCATAGATTTCTTTTTTTAGTGTTGACCAAATTGTGCATTCCTGGGATAAATACCATTTGATCACAATATACTACTCTTTTCATTTATGGTTAGATTTGTTTCACTAAATTAAAAAATATTGCACCTGTGTTCATTAAGGACGTCAGTCTGTAGTTCTCTTTTCTCCTAAAGTCTTTGTCTGGTTTTGGTATCCATGTTGTGCTAACCTCATATGTTGGGAGGAAATAATCTTGCTTTTAAATGATCAGGAAGAGTCTGTTTAAAATTGGTATTCTTTCTTTAGTATTTGAAAGAGTTCACCAGTGAAGCCATCTGAGCTGATATTTTGTGAGAAGGTTTTGAATTTTAATTTCAATTTTGTAAATAGATATAAGACTATGCAGTTTATTGATTTCTTCTTGAATGAGCTCTAGTAGTTTGTCTTTCAAGAAATTTGTTATAAAAAAAGAAATTTGTTTTAATTTTGTCTAAATTATCAAATTGATGGGCATCAATTTTTATTCATAATATCTCTTTCTTATTCATTTAGCGACTATAGGGTCTGTTTATTGTCCTCACTTTCATATCTGATATTGATAATTTGTATATTCTCTCTTTTTGCCCTCCTCAATCTCCTAGTTTTTCAAAGAAACAGCTTTTGATTTTATTGAAATTCTTTCTTATTTTTTCACATTTTATTTCATTGATTTATGCTTTTATCTTTACTTCCTTCTTCCTACTAACTTTGGCTTTATTGGCTCTTGTTTCTCTAGTTTCTTAAGATGGAAACTTGAATAATTATTTTATAACTTTTTTTTCTATTGTAACTGTTTAATGCTATAAATTTCCCTCTAACCATTATTTCAGCTGTATCTCACAATTTTTTTTTAAATTTATGATAGTCACAGAGAGAGAGAGAGAGGTAGAGACATAGGCAGAGGGTGAAGCAGGCTCCATGCACCGGGAGCCCGACATGGTATTCGATCCGAGGTCTCCAGGATCGTGCCCTGGGCCAAAGGTGGCACTAAACTGCTGCGCCACCCAGGGGTCCCTATCTCACAATTTTTTACGTGTGTTTTTAGGTTTGTTAAGTTCAAAATATTTTATAAATTTGTTAAAATTTTTTGAACCATGAGTTTCAGTTCATAAGAAGTGTGTTGTTTAATTTCTGAGTATTTGAGGGGATTTTCCAGATATCTTTCCATTATTATTTTTTTTTCTTTCCATTATTAATTGCTAGTTTAATTCCATTGTGGTTCAAATAAAATATTTTATATGATTTCAACCCCCTTACATTTATTGAGGTGAAAAATATGGTATATGTAGGCAAATGTTCTGTGTGCACTTGAAAAGAATGATTATTCTGCTTCTATTGGGTGCAGTGTTCTACACATGTAAATTTGGGCAACCTGATAGTGCTGAGTATTCTGTATCTTTATAGAGCTCCTGTCTACTTGTTCTATTGGTTGCTGAGAACATTTTTGAAATTTCCAATTACAATAGTAGTTTTGACCTTTTTACTGGCTATGGGATTTGGAGATATTTTTCATTTCATCAGTTTTTTGGTCCATGTACTTTGGAATTCAGTTATTAGGTGCATATACTCTTAAGATTGATAAGTTCTCTTCATGAATTGTCCCTTTATCAGTAAGAATGATAAAATTTATCTCTGATAAAATTATTTGCTCTGAAACCTACTTTGTCTTACATTAATATAGACACTTCAGCTTTCTTTTCAATCACATTTTCAGAATATATCTTTTTTCCATTCTTTTTTTTTTCCATTCTTTTCCTTTTAATCTAGCTATGTCTATATTTAAAATAGTGTTTTACTAGGTGGCATATAACTGAATCTTACTTTTTCAATCCAATCTGATGACCTCTGCCTGCTAATATTGGAGTGTTTTTGGCCATTCCAGTAATAAAATTGAATTTAAATGTACAATCTTGCTGTTTTGTTTTGCTTCATCCACTCATTGTTTCTTCTTTCTCATTTTCTTCCTGATTTCTTTGGATTAATTTAATATTTTTTATGTTTCCATTTTATTTCCTTTTTGTTTGCTTAAGAGGCATATTTCTTGGTTTTAAGATTTTGTTATGGCTAATGAGTTTACACTACACATCTTTAATTACTTATAATTAAATTATCATGATATTAAACATAAATGTACCACTTTACATATTTTTTAAGCATTTTATTATAGTATGCTTCCATTTTACTTTTTCAGACATTGTGTTATACTGTTTTCATATATTTTATTTCTACATGTTATAAATTCCATAATATCCTTTGATTTTCCTTAAAACAATTGGTTATCTTTTAAAGTGTTTTTTAATATGAGAAAAATCGTCTTTTATCATATTTACTATTTCCAGCACTCTTTACACTTTGTCTAGAGTTGAATTTCCTTCAAGTGTCATTTTCCTTCTGCCTGAAGAACTTTCTTTACCATTTCTTATAATCTAAGAGTACCAACAATAAACTTTTTCAGTGTTTGTTTGTTTCAATGTCTTTCTTTTGTTTTTGTTTTAGAAAGATATTCCCTGAGGAGGGAGGGGCAAGATGGCAGAAGAGTAGGGGTCCTCAAGTCACCTGGTCCCACAAACTTACCTAGATAACTTTCAAAACATCCTGAACACCTATGAATTTGACCTGAGATTTAAAGAGAGAACAGCTGGAACGCTAACAAGGAAGGAAGATGAAAAAAAAAAAAAAGAATAAAGTGGGGTAGGGCCCTGTGAGAAGCCAGGCTGAAGTGGAGCAGCAAGAGCCTCTGGGACAGGAAAGCCAAGCCCTGGAGAAGTGGAAACTTTAAAAATCCACACCGGATTTTTCCTGGATGGAAAAGTGCTTAGCAGGGAAATCAGGCAGAGTCGCAGGAGGGGCAGTGAAGCCTCAAGATTCCCAGAGTCACTATTAGAGGAGGGGCACCCAGGGGAAAGCTCACTACAAACCATGGGCTGAGATCTCGATCTCGGAGCGTCACAGCCCTCTGGGGCTCTGGGAGAAGCCAGTTGGTTAGGCAGGCCAGCTCTGGACCGAGGTGGCTGAGCCCCATTGTCTTCTGGAGAGGTGGCTCCCAGGTGGGACCAGGGGCACAGGGACACAGATCCCAGGGAGCCGAGCAGACACAGCCAGTGATCCTCTGTTCCCCCTGGGAAAGGCAGAAGTGCGTAGGGTCCAGGACAGCAAGGACTCTCCTGCTGCTGGGTGCCCCCAAGCTGTGCAGATCAGCGCACATGCACCTCCCCGGAAGCATCTAGGCCAGTGCAGAATGGGAGCTGCAGGTAGTTACTCACAGGGAGCATTCTCCAGACCTGGAAATCTGGTAGCCACCAGTGTTGTTCCTCCATGTTTCACCTTGTGCCTGGGAGAGGTGGGGTTTTCAGGGAACAAAGGCCTCACAAGGTGAACAGCTCCCACTGAGCCTGGCACCCGGCAGGGGGCAGGGCAGCTCCCCAGGCACACACCCCTGAGAATCAGCACAGCAGCCCCTCCCCCAGAAGACCAGCTGGAAGAACCAGGGAAGAGCAAGTTCTTGACCCAGCAGTGCTGGAAAGCTCCAGGACTGAGAGAAAATAGGCCCCCCTAGAGGGGCCTTTCCTTTTCTTTTTCTTTTCCTTTTTCCATTAAGACTTGTTTTTATATCAGATAAAAATTTCCAATATTTTTTCTCTTTTCCCACCTTAACTACAATATTTTACCAGCTCTTCATTTTTATGTTTTTTCCTTCTTGACTTTCATATTTTTACAACTACATGTCTTAGATATATTTTACACGTTTGGATTCCATTCAATGTATTCAATTAAATTTCGGGAGATATATGAGATATGGGATTTTGTTTTTTTTGTTTTTTTCTGCCTTGTTTGATTTTACAATGGTGGAAGTTAGTACCTTCTAAAACACAACCAACATACACCCAGAGCCAAGTGGAATACTGAGCTGGTTCATTCTGAGATTATCTTCTCTCTTCCTTCCCATTCTGCCTCCCTCATTTACCTTGTTTATGTTTTGGTGGTCAAGGTTGGGCTTTCTATAAGTATTGCTGGATTATGCAAATTTGGGATTGAGCATCAACTAACATACAGAACAAAATACACTCAGAACCAAGAGGATCACCCTCTAGGACCCCTCAGGTAGATTACATTCTCTCTCCACTATCATGTCCTCACCACCACCATCCCCCTACCCCCCTTTTTTCTTTTCTCTTTTTCCTTTTTTCTTCCATTATTTTTCTTTTCTATTTTTCTTTGTGGTTTTTGACTTTTTATTTTCACCACTTTATTTTAAAATTTGTTTTCATTTTAGTGACCCTTTTATTTTGTTCTGTTCTTCTTTTTCTTTTATTTTGTGGTCTTTGACCACTTCAGAATCATCTAGGGTGTATTTTACTTAGGTCATGATTTCGTTGTTGTTATCTTTGACTCAGCCCACTCATACAGCCACTCTTCACTGGAAAAAATAACTAGAAGAAAGAATTCACCACAAAAGAAAGAACCAGAAACAGTACTCTCTGCCACAGTTACAGAATTTGGATTTCAATATAATGTCAGAAAATCAATTCAGAAGTACAATTATAAAGCTACTGGTGGCTCTGGAAAAAAAGCATAAAGGACTCTAGAGACTTCATTATTGCAGAATTGAGATCTAATCAGGCTGAAATTAAAATGAGATGCAATTCAAACTGAATGTCCTGATAGGGTTAATGAGGTGAAAGAGAGAGTGAGAGACCTAGAAGACAAGCTGATGGCAAGGAAGGAAGCTGAGGAAAAAAGAAAAAAAAAACAATTAAAAGCCCATGAGGAAAGGCTTAGGAAAATAAATGAGAGCTTGAGAAGATTTTACATATATTTCGGATTCCAGAAGCAGTTGAGAGAGGGAGAGAGAACCACAAAGTATATTTGAACAAGTCATAGATGAGAACTTCCCTAATCTGGGGAAGGAAACAGGCATTCAGATCCAAGGGTCAGAGAGGACAACCCCCACCCAAAATCAATAAAAAAAAAAATTCACTGCCTTGACATTGAATAGTGAAACTTGCAAATTTCAAAGATAAAGAAAAATTCTAAAAGCAGCATGAGACAAGACACTATTATACGGGGAGAAATATCAGATTAACAGCAGACCTCTCCACAGAGACCTGGCAGGTCAGAAAGGGCTGGCAGGATATATTCAGGGTACTAAATGAGAAAATTATGCAGCCAAGAATACTTAATCCAGCAAGGCTGTCATTCAGAATAGATGGAAGGAGAAAGAGTTTCCAGGATAGGTAGAAACTGAAAGAATATGTGACCACCAAACTGGCTCTGCAAGGAATATCCAAACTGGCTCTGCAAGGAATATTAAGGGGGACCATGTAAAAGAAGGAGGAAGCCCAAAGAAACAATCCACAAAAACAGGGACTGTATACGTATTACCATGACACTAAATTCATATTTCTCAATAGTTACCCTGAACGTGAATGGGCTAAATGATCCCATCAAAAGAGCAGGGTACTGACCTGGATAAAAAAAGCAAGACCCATCTATATGCTATCTACTCATTTTAGACCTAAGGACACCTCCAGCCTGAAAACGAAGGGGTGGAGAACTATTTACCACTCAAATGGTCTTCAAAAAAACGCTGGGGTAGCAATCCTCATATCAGATAAATTAAAGTTTATACCAAAGACTGTAGTAAGAGATGAAGAGGAACACTGTATCATACTTAAAGGGTCTATCCAACAAGAGGACCTAACAATCATGAATATTTATGCCCCTAAAGTGGGAGCTGCCAAGTATATCAATCAATTAATAACCAAAGCAAAGACATACTCAAATAATATACTAATACTGGGAGACTTCAACACAGCTCTTTCTACAAATAACAGATATTCTAAGCACAACATCACCAAAGAAGCAAGGGCCTTGAATGATACACTGGACCAAATAGATTTCACAGATATATACAGAACTTTGCATTTGAATGCAAATAACTACACATTCTTCTCAAGTGCACATGGAATTTTCTCCAGAATAGACCACATACTGGATCAAAAATCAGGTCTCAACTGATACCAAAAGATTGGGATTGTCACCTGCATATTTTCAGACCACAACACTTTGAAACTAGAACTCAATCACAAGAAGAAATTTGGAAGAAACAGAAACACATGGAGGTTAAAGAGCATCCTGCTAAAAGATGAATTGGTCAACCAGGTAATTAGAGAAGAATTAAAAAGTTTCATGGAAACTAATGAAAATGAAGATACAATCATTCAAAATCTTTGGGTACAGCAAAAGCAGTCCTAAGAGGGAAATACATGGCAATACAAACCTCCCTCACACCTAAAGGAATTGGAGAAAGAACAGCAAGTAAAGCCTACATCAGGCAGAAGAAGAGAGATAATAAAGATCTGAGCAGAACTCGATGAAATAGAGACCAGAAGAACTGTATAAAACAATCAACAAAACCAGGAGCTGGTTCTTTAAAAGAATTAATAACATACATAAACCAGTACCCAGCCTTATTAAAAAGAAAAGAGAAAAGACTAAAATTGATAAAATCACGAAAGAGGAGAGATCACAACCAATACCAAGGAAACACAAATGATTTTAAAAACGTATTATGAGCAGCTTTATGCCAACAAATTAGGCAATCTAGAAGAAATGGATGCATTTCTGGAAAACTACATTACCAAACTGGAACAGGAAGAAATAGGAAACCTTAACAGGTCAATAACCAGGGAAGAAATTGAAATAGTCATCAAAAACCTCCCAGGACACAAAAGTCCAGGGCCAGATGGCTTCCCAGGGGAATTCTATCAAACGTTTAAAGAAATAATACCTATTCTATTAAAGCTGTTCCGAAGGCTAGAAAGGGATGGAATTCTTCCAAACTCATTTTATGAGGCCAGCATCACCTTAATTCCAAAACCAGACAAAGACCCCATCAAAAAGAATTATAGACCAATATCCCTGATGAACACAGATGCAAAAATTCGCAACAAGATACTAGGATCCAACAGTACATTAAGAAGATTCTTCATCATTACCAAGTGGGATTTATCCCCGGAGTGCAAGGTCATTCAACACTTGTAAAACAATCAAGGTGATAGATCATATCAACAAGAGAAAAAGCAACAACCATATGATCCTCTCAATTGATGCAGAGAAAACATTTGACAAAATACAGCATCCATTCCTGATCAAAACTCTTCAGAGTATAGGGATAGAGGGAACATTCCACCATATCTTAGGAGCCATTTATGAAATGTCCACAGCAGATATTATTCTCAATGGGGAAACACTGGGAGCCTTTTCCCTTAGATCAGGAACACAACCGGGATGTCCACTCTCACCACAATTATTCAACACAGTTCTAGAAGTCCTAGCCTCGGCAGACAACAAAAAGAAATAAAAGGCATTCAAATTGGGACAGAAGAAGTCAAATTTTCCCTCTTCGCAGATGACATGATACTGTCTATAGAGAACCCAAATGACTCCCCCGCCCCAAGATTGCTAGAACTCACACAGCAGTTCAGCAATGTGGCAGGATACAAAGTCAGTGCTCAGAAATCGGAGGCATTTGTATACACTAACAATGAGACTGAATAAAGAGAAATTAAGGAATCAATCCCATTTATAATTGCACCAAAAACCATAAAATACCTAGAAATAAACCTAAGAGGTAAAGGATCTATACCCTCAAAACTACAGAACACTCCTGAAAGAAAACGAGGAAGACACAAAGAGATGGAAAAATGTTCCATGCTCATGGGTTGGAAGAATTAACAATTGCAAAAATGTCTATGATCCCCAGGGCAATTTACAGGTTCAATGCAATCCCTATCAAAATACCATCGACTTTCTTCAGAGAGTAGGAACAAATAATCTTGAGTTGTATGGAATCAGAAAAGACCCCGAATAGCCAGGGGAATATTGAAAAAGAAAACCAATGCCAGGGGCATCACAATGCCTGACTTCAAGTTGTACTATAAAGCTGTGATCATCAAGACAGTGTGGTACTGGCACAAAAACAGACACATAGATTAATGGAACAGAATAGAGAATCCAGAAATGGGCCCTCAACTCTATGGTTAACTAATACTCAACAAAACAGGAAAGATTATCCACTGGAAAAAAAGACAGTCTCTTCAATAAATGGTGCTGGGAAAATTGGACAGCCACGTGCAGAAGAATGAAACTAGACCATTCTCTTATACCATACACAAAGGTACACTCAAAATGGATGAAAGATCTAAATGTGAGACAAGAACCCGTCAAAATCCTAGAGGAGAACACAGGCAACACTTTTTTCAACTTGGCCACAGGAACTTCTTGCAAGCTACATCTATGAAGGCAAAGAAACAAAAGCAACAATGAACTACTGGGAGTTAATCATGATAAAAAGCTTCTGCACAACAAAAGAAACAGTCAACAAAACTAAAATACAACTTACAGAATGAGAGAAGATATTTGCAAATGACATATGAGAAAAAGGGCTAGTATGCAAGATCTATAAAGAACTTATTAAACTCAACAACCAAGAAACAAACAATCCAATCATGAAGTGGGCAGAAGACATCAAGAGACATTTCTGCAGAAGACAGACATGGCCAACAAGGACATGAGAAAATGCTCCGCATCACTTGCCATCAGGGAAATACAAATCAAAACCACAATGAGATACCGCCTCACACCAGTGAGAATGGGGAAAATTAACAAGACAGGACACAACAAATGTTGAAGAGGATGTGGAGAAAGGGGAGCCCTCTTGCACTGTTGGTGGGAATGTGAACTGGTGCAGCCACTCTGGAGAACAGGTGGAGGTTCCTCAAAGAGTTAAAAATAGACCTGCCCTATGACCCAGCAATTGCACTGCTGGGGATTTACCCCAAAAATACAGATGTAGTGAAACTCTTGGACACCCGCACCCCGATGTTTCTAGCAGCAATGTCCACAATAGCCAAATTGTGGAAGGAGCCTCGGTGTCCATCAAAAGATGAATGGATAAAGAAGATGTGGTCTATATATACAATGGAATATTACTCAGCCATCATAAAGGATGAACACCCACCATTTGCTTCAATGTGGATGGAACTGGAGGGTATGATTCTGAGTGAAGTAAGTCAATCAGAGAAGGACAATCATCATATGGTTTCACTCACACGAGTAATATAAGAAAGAGTGAAAGGGATTATAAGGGAAAGGAGGTAAATGAGTAGGAAAATTAGAGAGGGAGGCAAACCATGAGAGACTCCTAACTCTGGGAAATGAACAAAGGGTTGTGGAAGTGGGGGTGGGCAGGGGGATGGAGTAACTGGGTGACTGGGTGACAGGCACTGAGGAAGGCACTTGGTGGGATGAGTGCTGGGTGTAATACTATATGCTGGCAAATTGAACTTCAATGAGAACAAAGCAATCAAACAACAAAAAAAAGAAAGATAAATCCCCCAACATGGAGTTCAGGTTGATTTTTTTTCATTCAGTACTTAAAAGGTGTCATTGTCTTATGGTTTGTATTGTTTGTATTTTTTTTAAAGATTTTATTTATTAGAGAGAGTGAGTAGAGAGTATGAGTGGGGGAAGGGGTAGAGGGAGAGAATATCCAAGTGAACTCCTGCTGAGCTCAAAGCCTGATGCGGTACTCCATCTCATGACCCATGAGATCAGGACCTGAGCCAAACCCAAGAGTCAGATGCTTAATTGACTGAGCCCACTCAGGCACCCCTGACTTATATTGTTCTTGATGAGATGTCTCCCTTATTCTTAACTTAGTTCCTCTCTACATACATGCTTTTTTTCCTCTGGCTACTTTTAGCTTTTCTTTTTGTCACTGGCCCTCTGGAATTTGATCATGATTTGTGTATGCATACTGTGAATCCTCATGTGTGTTTTCATGTTCTTTCTACTTGGGACTCACGTAGTGTCTTGTATCTGGACATTTATAGTTTTCATCAAGTTTGGAAAATTTTTTTCATAATTTCTTCAAAGTCTCTTTTTGTCCACCTTCCTTATTTTCTCAATATTATATGTGTGTTAGGCTAATTGATATTTTCCCACAGCTCATTGACATTCTCTTAATCTCTTTTCTGAATGTTCATTTTGGATAATTTATACTGTTGTGTCTTCAACTTTATTGATCTTTTTCATGAATCACCTAATCTGCTATTAAGAGCGTAAAGTGTAGTTTTCACTTCAGGTACTGTATTTTTCCTCTCTATACATTACATTTGTGTCTTTTAAAAATCTATCATTTTACTTTCCATCATTTCCATGCTTTCTTTTACCTTTTTAAACTTATGAACTATAGTTATAATAATAGTTTTATTTTTTTAAGATTTTATTTATTCATTCATGAGAAACACAGAGAGGGGAGAGAGAGAGGCAGAGACACAGGCAGAGGCCCCATGCAAGGAGCCCGATGTGGGACTTGATCCCGGGTCTCCAGGATCACGCCCCAAGCTGAAGGCGGGGCTAAACTGCTGAGGCACCCGGGCTGCCCACGATAATAGTTTTAATGTTTTTGTCTACTAAATCTATAAGCTGGGGATCCCTGGGTGGCGCAGCGGTTTAGCGCTTGCCTTTGGCCCAGGGTGTGATCCTGGAGAAGCGGGATCGAATCCCACGTCGGGCTCCCGGTGCATGGAGCCTGCTTCTCCCTCTGCCTGTGTCTCTACCTCTCTCTCTCTCTCTCTCTGACTATCATAAATTAAAAAAAAAAAAATTAAATCTATAAGCTGTGTCTTGTATATGTTTATTTCTATTGATTGATTTTTTAAACGTTGAAAATCATATTTTAATACTTTAATTTTAATATAATCCAATCACTTATTAGTGATTCTTTATTGAATGGCAGATATTGTGAAATTTATATTATTAAAAATGGAGTGCTGGAGTTTATTGTATTCCTTCAAAAAATTTGGCTTTGTTCTAGATGCAATTAAATTCCTTGGAATCAGTTTAACCTTTATGAGACTTGTATTTGAGCTTTGTCCAAGCAGCTTCATTCTGGAGTGAATTTGGTTGCATTACTGAGACCACACCATTCTGAGGCCTCTTGTATTAGGAGGTTTCTTCTTACTTGCTAGTGGGAGCACAAGCTACTGGTCAAGTCAGTCCTGGGGATTATTTTGCCTACTTCCTCATGGTGGTGCTTTCCCAAGCTTGCATCATTCCTTCACATGGATTGGTACTCAAATAAAGGTTTGAGGGGTCCCTATGCAGATCTCCACATCTTGCTCACTCTGTACAGCCCCCTCCTTTTTGGTACTCTCTCCCACAAATTCTGCTTACTTTTGCTTCTGTCTGCAGAACTCAGCAGATTATCTTTGGGTCTCCTTTCCTTGTACTAAAGCTTAGATACTCTCCAGGCAGGGCCTAGGCATTCACTGGGTACACTCTGTGTTATGGGCTGAGTTGTGTTCCCATTCATATGTTGAAGTCCCATCTCCTAGTACCTGAGAATGTGACTGTGTTTGGACTTCTGAAGAGGTTAAATAAGGTCATGAGAGTTGGCCCTAATACAATGTAACTGATGTCCTGATATGAAAAGATGAGGGGATCCCTGGGTGGCGCAGCGGTTTGGCGCCTGCCTCTGGCCCAGGGCGTGATCCTGGAGACCTGGGATCGAATCCCACATCGGGCTCCTGGTGCATGGAGCCTGCTTCTCCCTCTGCCTGTGTCTCTGCCTCTCTCTCTCTCTCTCTCTCTCTCTGTAACTATCATAAATTAAAAAAAAAAAAAAGATGATTGGAGCATGGATATACAGAGGGAGGGCATGTGAGGACACAGGCAGAGAGCAACCTTCTCAAGTCAAAGAGAGAGGTCTCAGAAGAAACTAATGCTTCCCACACCTTGATCTCAGAATTTCATACTACAAAACTGTGAGAAAATACATTTCTGTTGTTTCAGCCCTCCAGCCTCTGGTACTTTGCTATGGCAGCCCCAGCAAAATAATGTACCTCCTTTGGATTCCTTGTCTCAGGAATCAGTGTTCTATGATGTCTGTGTTCTAAAGTCCTGTCTTCTGTCTGATTTTCTAGTTATATAAGCTGGAAGGAAATCCAATTCCTGCCTTCCATTATGTCCATAAGCAGAAATCAGAACTATAGCTTTAGTCACTCAGCAATACCTGCTCCAGCTCTAGTTGTGATCCAAGAGATGACAATTCACAGAATGTCAGATTAGAGAGAAGTCTGAAGGAGACTATAAAACACAGCCATAAGAAGAAAAAACTAGCCTACTATAATAAGAAACTCAAAGTCAAAGGGGCTTAAACAGGTAAGACTTTATTTCTTTCTCACACAATACCTTGGGCAGGCAGCTTGATGGAGTCAGACCTCCCCGCTTCTTGCTTTTCTGCTGTCTGTAGACTTGCTCCGGTCCTCATGGCCAGAGCTGGCTTTCTACACAACTGTGCTCCAATTGCTGCAGAAATAGGGAGAGAAGTGGGGGACTGTATAGCTTTCCACACCTGCCCTGCTCACGGCCAGGCCAGATCACCTCGTGAGACCGTGAGAGGCAATCTTATACTCAGATAAAATTTATATATCTATGGAAGAAGGGGAGAGTGATAGCAGTCTACGCCACATCAGTAAAACTTTTGTGTTTGATGAGATAAGAAGCTTTTTAAATGGGATGTAAGAGGGAACTTATCCTTGCAAAATCCTGTACACCAGGCAGCATCAACATAGCTGGGCATTTCAGGAGATAACCAGTGAAGATTTGTTTGGAATGGTGCATTTCCACCTGAATCGTGGCTGTGAAGTGGCTTTAAAGGGATGTCCCTTGACAATGGTCTCATGCCTGATACTGAGTAAGAGGGATGAGGAATAAGCAAGCCTGAGAGATCGGGCCCCAAATCAAATTGTGGGGGACTTTGGGGATATAGTGTCTGCTGGATATAAAATGTGATAGCTGAGCTGTTTAACTTACCTTTGTGATATCAATTCTTGATCATATTTTTAAGTCTAAACATCCTTATAAGCTCCTCTAGGAGCATGTTAGAACATCACACCCCAACACAACTGACAGCTTGTCAATTGTTACAGAAATTTTAGATTACAGAAATGTTATATTTGCCAGGGAGAAATAAAAGGAGTCAAGAGCACACATGGTTCAAGGCCTCTTTATCACAGGGATTTGGGGCTTTTCTATATAAGACCTTTATGAGTGTTCTAGAATGTAGGGGGCATCCATAAAAATGGTATTCTGGGCCCCCACCTCTGTTTCAAGAAGAATAACCCTATCTAGTTTATATGTTAGACTTCCAGTTAAAATTTTTAATTTTTTTTAATTTTTAAATTTAAATTCAATTTGCCAACATATAGTATAATACCCAGCACTCATCATATCGCATGCCCTCCTTAATGCCCATGACCCAGTTACCCCATCCCCCTACCCACCTCCCCTCCAGCAACCCTCAGTTTGTTTCCCAGAGTTAGGAGTCTCTCATGGTTTGTCTTCCTCTCTGATTTCTTCCTCATTCAGTTTCCCCTCCTTCCCTTATAATCCTTCTCACTATTTCTTATATTCCCCATATGAGTGAAGCCATATAATGATTGTCCTTCTCTGATTGACTTACTTCACTCAGCATCATACCCTCCAGTTTCACCAATGTCGATGTAAATGGTAGGTATTCATCCTTTCTGATGGCTAATATTCTATTGTATATATAGACCACATCTTCTTTATCCATTCATCTGTCAAAGGACATCATGGCTCCACCAACAGTTTGGCTACTGTGGACATTGCTGCTGTGAACGTTGGGGGTGCAGGTGCCCCTTTGTTTCACTACACCAGATGAGATTTCATTTGAACAAAAGTTTCTAGTCTTTTAAAAATATGAAGTATAAAGCAGTTCATTTATAATTTGCTTGCTTGGTGCAACTCAAAAGTCTGTATTAATAGATCATTCCAATGCCTAGAAAGTGACCTACTGTATAATCGAAGAGAAACCAACCTTCCTTGCAAATTCCGCCTGTTTATCCTGAGAGTCCAAAGCCATTCAAGCCCCAGTTCTGGGAGCAATGCTGTCTTACCACTGACCTTCTCCAGGTTCCACAAATGCTCATCTTTAGTGTTTTACCACATGTCCTACAACATGGCAGCTGGACTTTCAGTGGGACAGGGAGCCAGTGCCGACTGCAGTGCGACACTCTACATTCACCCACATAAGCTTTTTTAAAAAATTTATTTATGTTATATCCTACTTTTGGAGGAACTCCAGTCACTCTACAAATGATCTTTGGTCAAGTGCAATGAATTGCTGGTTTCTATATACAAGGTTTTACAATTATTCAGGTTGGTACATTAATCTCTTCCCTTAAGGTAATTTTGACCTTGAGTCTGTCATCTACCATATCTATCTGTCCCACTGGGCTTAGGGTAATTAATAGATGTGATATTTATTCCTTGATGCCTTCACCTAAATTATAGAATGCTTTACTGGGGAGAGCCCTGTGGTATGCCACTAGAGACTCCCCTTCACACTGACAGTGATTTGACTTGGCCCCACAGTAGATTCTGAAGTCTTTGATTAAAATCTAGGTCCTTTGATAAGTTAATTGAAAAAAAAATCTAAATCAGTGATGCTCCCAATGAACAGCTGAGAAGTCATTCCCAGACTGATTTACATTTATTAGGGCTATGATGCATATTTAAGAGTCACATGAAAGGGCTGAGTTCAGGGTAATGTGTTGGATTGGCCGTGATTTTAATAACTCAGGGTGTGCCCCTCCTTCCCTTTATAAGTGCTCAACACCACAGCAGCTGATAACTGAGTAGAGAGAAATAGCCAAGAGGGAGGCTTCCAGAGTCCGCATTTCTGCAAAGCACGTCTTGAACATTTGAAAGGGCTGACATCAAACACGAAATCAGTCTGGAGAGCAGGATGTTTTCACATCAGAAACCAAGTGTCAGGATTGCAGCTTTGAACATCAAAAAAGAGGGAAGGAAAAAAAACCCTCTGACAGCATTGATAGCCAAGGGACAAGCTCTGAGACCAAAGACAGAGGTATTGGGCCACATTTTCAAAGATCTTGGTTGAAGGGTCCTCTGCCTGGATCTGCACTGTTTGTTCCCTCTGTTCACACCCTCCCTGGCTGGATAGGACAGGGTTGAACTAGGCCTGCGGTGTGGGATGGGAAAGCACATGCAAGCATGGGCCTCGGAATGGGTTGGGGTGGGGTTCTGAATTTTTCTTCATTTGGGCAGGGCTCAGCCCTACCTTCCACTGTCTCAGGCTCAGCAGACCGCCCTCAGGGCCACTTGGGGAGGAGGAACCAGCTTTGGCCCAGCCCTTCCTCCCAGGTGTCTCTGGGTAGGGTGAATACTGGACAGACGGATCCCCCCTACTAGCCCAGGATACCAACAGTTGGTGTTCAGCTCAGACTCCAACCGAATCCAAATCAAATCAAAGATCATTTGATTTTTTTTTTTAAAGATTTTATTTATTTATTCATAGAGACAGAGAGGGAGAGGGAGAAGCAGGCATCATACAGAGAGCCTGACGGGGGACTCTATTCAGGGTCTCCAGGATCACGCCCTGGGCTGCAGGTGGCGCTAAACCACTGCGCCACCAGGGCTGCCCGATCATTTGATTTTTTTTTTTTTTTTTTTTTTTTTTTTTTTTTTTTTTTTTTTTTTTTTTAAATTTTTATTTATTTATGATAGTCACACACAGAGAGAGAGAGAGAGAGGCAGAGACACAGGCAGAGGGAGAAGCAGGCTCCATGCACCGGGAGCCCGACGTGGGATCCGATCCCGGGTCTCCAGGATCGCGCCCTGGGCCAAAGGCAGGCGCCAAACAGCTGCGCCACCCAGGGATCCCGATCATTTGATTTTTAAATTGAAAATTATGTTTTGGGCAGCCCTGGTGGCGCAGTGGTTTAGCGCCACCTGCAGCCCAGGGCGTGATCCTGGACACCCTGGATCGAGTCCCACGTCAGGCTCTCTGCGGAGCCTGCTTCTCCCTCTGCCTTATCTCTGCCTCTCTCTCTCTCTGTATTTCTATGAATAAATACATAAAATCTTAAAAAAAAGAAAATTATGTTTTGAGGGTGTAAGATATTAATATGGGTAAAAAGTAAACACTGTATAAAAGGGCATACCCAGAGCTGTCAAGGTCCCATTTCCTTAACCATTTTTATTAGAATTGTGTTTATCATCAGTTTGTTAGTATTGCTTATGCAAAACCAAGCAAATACAAAGTGTATATATGTATGTATGTGTGTGTGTATATGAATAAATATATATTCTTACTAGTTTTATAATACACTTATTACTGAAAAATGTACATTTCTACAAAAGGTATGCACTATTTATTGTTCCACATCTCACTTCCTTCATTTAACAAACCACGTGGAGGTGATCCCTGGGTGGCTCAATGGTTTGGCACCTGCCTTTGGCCCAGGGCGCGATCCTAGAGTCCCGGGATCGAGTCCCCCATCGGGCTCCCGGCATGGAACCTGCTTCTCCCTCTGCCTGTGTCTCTGCCTCTCTCTCTCTCTCTCTCTCTCTCTCTCTATGTCTATCATAAATAATAAATAAATAAATAAATAAATAAATAAATAAATAAATCTTTAAAAACAAACAAAAAAACCACGTGGAGACATTTGCTAAGCTGGGCTCCCCGTGGGCTCTGTGGTAAGGATGTGCTATGCGTGCCACGTGTGTTCACTCAGTCCTTGGCTGCCGCACACTTGGCTGCTTTGTGTCATGTGATGTTACAAGGCTGCAGTGAATGCTCTGGTCCAAACGTCACTCTCGGTGCACAAGTGTGTGTCCATGTGGCTCCAGTCCTCTCCCCGAGCTATGCTCCTGCATGCACACTCCCAGCTGATCACCAGTGTAGCCTGCCAGGCATCTGAGGACATCAGTGGGTCTCATGGGCGATGAGTAACATCTCACTGTGGTTTTTCAATTTGCATTTCTCTGATGATGAGTGAGGCCATCCTTTCCTATGGCAAAGGTCATTTGTATTTATTTTCTGGAAACCACTCATTAGATTCTTCAGACGCAAAGCAGAAATATCAGTCTTGGAAGTCAGGGAAAGAACAGTTTTTTTTTTTGTTTGTTTGCTTGTTTTTTTAAGAAAGGAGTTGTTTTTATTGCCAGAAAGCTGAGGGCAGGGAGGATGTAAACCATGAGATTTATTCCGTAAACAATAGAATGGGGAAGAATGGGTGATGATTCAAGAGAAGTATCCATGCCCCGAAGGGCAAGAAGTTTCATTCATTTGGAGGGGCTGGGGAGCACAGCCTGGGGCCTGGTGGGTCCCTGGAAGGCATCTTTCCAACGGTGCTTCGTGCTTCGTGCTTCGGAGGCAGAGCCCCAGGGGTGTGATGGGTGTGGTGACAGGGTCCTTCCCCGCCCCCCCACCAGACCTCTGGGATGCCTTCCCCACCTCCCTGCTCCTGAGCACGTGGTTTCACTGTGTCCCGAAAAAGGAAGCCAACACGACCCAGTCCCCGTGGCTCTGCACCTGCTGCCGGGGCCACCTCGGGCCACCTCGGGATCTCCGCCGCCCGCGCGGCCCCATCCGCGGGCCAGCGCTCCCAGGCAGCGGGCTCTCCTCGGCAGCCACCGTGCCCACCTCCTCCTCGGGCTTCGCGGCTCCGGGCTGCCTCCCAGCCCCACGCTGGGAGCCCCCCCTGGAAAATTCTCAGCAGCTTCCTCCGTGCCGCCAGCCAGGGCTTCTTGTCCTCCTCTGCCTGCTTCGGCCGCCCATCGCCTTTGCCTGGCCGCCTCCTCCTCCTGTCCAGGTTCAAACCAGCGCACCTCCATCCTTCCCGAGGGGCAGGACCGGCTGGAAGCCCTCCAGGATTCCCTGAGGTCAGACCGGGCCGCCGCATGGCTCGGAGGGGTCCTGCGACTGCTGCAGGGACTGGGGTCCGGGGCCACTCGCGTGGCGGCCGCGCGTGCTCCCCGCGGCTGCGGTAACCAGGCACCGCGCCCTGGAGGGGGGGGGCACGTTATCCTCTGCGGCTCTGGCGCTGGTTCAACGTAGGCCTCACTAGGCTGAGATGGGGTGGCCGTCCAGAAGCTCTAGGGGGCAATCTGTTTGCTCACGTCTTCCAGCTTGTGGAAGGAAGGCCGGGTGCTCTTGCTGGCTCACCCCCCCCCCCCGCCCCCATCAAAGCTTGCAGAGGCAGATTCAGCCCTTCTTACATGGCATTTGTCTCTCACTCTTCTGCCCCCTTATCTACCTGCAAGGGTACAGCCAGATAACCCAGGAGGATTTCCCGGGCTCGAGGCCAGCTGGGAAGCAGCCTCAGTTCCTCATGGAATAGGACAGATTCACCGGCTCCTGGGGTTAGGACATTGGGAGCATGGTTCTGCTTCACCTATAGGATGTTTGGCACTGGCCCCACCTTGCCACCCTGAATGGGCTTCAGGGGGATCTCCTGGTCTGTTCTCCTGCTCTCATCTCCACCCCCAATTTCCCTGGCTTTCTACCCGCCCAAGGATCTCTCAGCCAGTTATTTCCTTTTTTTAAAAAATGTTCATTTTCCCTTTTTTTAAATTTATTTTTTATTAGTGTTCAATTTGCCAACATATAGCATAGCACCCAGTGCTCATCTCATCAAGCGCCCCCCTCAGTGCCCATCACCCAGTCACCCCCACCCCCCGCCCACCTCCCCTTCCACCCCCCCTCGTTCGTTTCCCAGTTAGGAGTCTCTCATATTCTGTCTCCCTCACTGATATTTCCTCTATCCCTACACTCTGATCCCACTCATTTTTCCTCCTTTCCCCTTTATTCCCTTTCACCAATTCTTATATTCCCCAAATGAATGAGACCATATAATGTTTGTCCTTCTCCGATTGACTCATTTCACTCAGCAAAATACCCTCCAGTTCCATCCACATTGAAGCAAATGGTGGGTATTTGTCGTTTCTAATGGCTGAGGAATATTCCATTGTATACATAAACCACATCTTCTTTATCCATTCCTCTTTCAGTGGACACCGAGGCTCCTTCCACAGTTTGGCTGTTGTGGACATTTCAGCCAGTTATTTCCACTCCAATCTCTTTATGGAGCTGGGAAGGCGGCTTCAGTCCTGGGTCACTCTGACGACAGCTTGAGGTCCTTCAAAAGGAATGGATTGCATAGCAAACTAGCTAATATTAGCAGCCTGTCACCACATCTATTTATTTTCTTTAAAAAATTTATTTTATTTGTATATTTTTTTATTGGAGTTCAATTTGCCAGCATATAGCATAACACCCAGTGGTCATTCCATCAAGTGCTCCACTCAGTGCCTGTCACCCAGTCACCCCATCCCCCCGCCCACCTCCCTTTCCACTACCCCTTGTTAGTTTCCCAGAGTTAGGAGTCTCTCATGTCCTGTCTCCCTCACTGATATTTCCCACTCATTTTCTCTCCTTTCCCCTTTAATCCCTTTCACTATTTTTTATATTCCCCAAGTGAATGAAACCATATAATGTTTGTCCTTCTCCGATTGACTTATTTCACTCAGCATAATACCCTCCAGTTCCATCCACTTTGAAGCAAATGGTGGGTATTTGTCGTTTCTAATGGCTGAGGAATATTCCATTGTATACATAGACCACATCTTCTTTATCCATTCATCTTTCGATGGACACCGAGGCTCCTTCCACAGTTTGGCTGTTGTGGCCATTGCTGCTAGAAACATCAGGGTGCAGGTGTCCCAGCGTTTCACTGCATCTGTATTTTGGGGGTAAATCCCCAGCAGTGCAATTGCTGGGTCATAGGGCAGATCTATTTTTAACTCTTTGAGGAACCTCCACACAGTTTTCCAGTGTCTGCACCAGTTCACATTCCCACCAACAGTGCAAGAGGGTTCCCCTTTCTCCACATCCTCTCCAACATTTGTGGTTTCCTCTCTTGTTAATTTTCCCCATTCTCACTGATGTGAGGTGGTATCTCATTGTGGTTTTCTTTTTCCCTGATGGCAAGTGATGCGGAGCATTTTCTCATGTGCTTGTTGGCCATGTCTATGTCTTCTTTGGTGACATTTCTGTTCATGTCTTCTACCCACTTCATGATTGGATTGTTTGCTTCTTTGCTTTTGAGTTTAATAAGTTCTTTATAGATCTTGGATACTCGCCCTTTATCTGATAGGTCATTTGCAAATATCTTCTCCCATTCTGTAGGTTGTCTTTTAGTTTTGTTGACTGTTTCTTTTGCTCTGCAGAGCAATCAAGCTTTTTATCTTGATTAAGTCCCAATAGTTCATTGTTGCTTTTGTTTCCTTTGCCTTCATAGATGTATCTTGCAAGAAGTTGCTGTGGCCAAGTTCAAAAAGGATGTTGCCTGTGTTCTTCTCCAGGATTTTGATGGATTCATTTATTAGATGAATACCATTTGATGGATACCATTTATTGAAGAGACTGTCTTTTTTCCAGTGGATAGTCTTTCCTGCTTTGTTGAATATTAGTTGACCATAGAGTTGAGGGCCCATTTCTGGGTTCTCTATTCTGTTCCATTGATTTATGTGTCTGTTTTTGTGCCAGTACCACACTGTCTTGATGATCACAGCTTTGTAGGACGACTTGAAAACTGGCATTGAGATGCCCCCTGCTCTGGTTTTCTTTTTCAATATTCCTCTGGCTATTCATGGTCTTTTCTGAATCCACACAAATCTTAAGATGATTTGTTCCAACTCTGAAGAAAGTCCATAGTATTTTGATAGGGATTGCATTGAACCTGTAAATTGCCCTGGGTAACATTGACATTTTCACAATATTTATTCTTGCAATCCTTGAGCAGGGAATATTTTTCCATCTCTTTGTGCCTTCCTCAATTTCTTTCAGAAGCGTTCTGTAGTTTTTAGGGTATAGATCATTACCTCTTTGGTTAGGTGTATTCCTAGGTATCTTCTCCTTTTGGGTGCAATTGTAAATGGGATTGATTCCTTAATTTCTCTTTCTTCAGTCTCATTGTTAATGTATACAAATGCCACTGATTTCTGGGCATTCCTTTTGTATCCTGTCACATTGCTGAATTGCTATATGACTCTAGCAATCTTGGAGTGGAGTCATTTGGGTTTTCTATATACAGTATCATGTCATCTGCCGAGGGAGAATTTGACTTCTTCTTTGCTAATTTGAATGCCTTTAATTCTTTTTGTTGTCTGATTGCTGAGGTTAGGACTTCTAGAACTGTGTTGGATAACTGTGGTGAGAGTGGACATCCATGTCGTGTTCCTGATCTAAGGGAAAAGGCTCCCAGTGTTTCCCCATTGAGAATGATATTTGCTGTGGACATTTCATAAATGGCTTCTAAGATAGGGTGGAATGTTTCCTCTATCCCTACACTCTGAAGACTTTTGACCAGGAATGGATGCTGTATTTTGTCAAATGTTTTCTCTGCATCAAGTGGGAGGATCATATGGTTCTTGTTTTTTCTCTTGTTGATGTGATCTATCATGTTGATTGTTTTACAGTTCTTGAACGAGCCTTGCATCCCAGGGATAAATCCCACTTGGTCATGATGAAGAATCTTCTTAATGTACTGTTGGATCCTATTGGCTAGTATCTTGTTGCAATTTTTTGCATCTGTGTTCATCAGAGATATTGGTCTATGATTCTCCTTTTGGGTGTGGTCTTTGGTTTTGGAATTAAGGTGATGCTGGCCTCATAAAACGAGTTTGGAAGTATTCCATCCTTTTCTATCCTTCAGAACAGCTTTAGTAGAATAGGTATTGTTTCTTTAAACGTTTGATAGAATTCCCCTGGGAAGTCATCTGGCCCTGGATTTTTGTGTCTTGGGAAGTTTTTATTTTTCACTTTAAAGATTTATTTATTTGAGAGAGAGAGAGAGAGAGAGAGAGAGAGAGAGAGAGAGAGATTGTGTGCCAGTGGGGGGAGGGGCAGAAGGAGAGGGAGAGTCGCAAGCAGACTGCACTTAGCACAGAACCTGACACAGAGCTTGATCTCACGGCCCTGAGAATCATTACCTGAGCCAAAACCATGAGTGGGATGCTTAACCGACAGCCCCCCAGGCACCCCCAAACATCTCTGTCACTTTAAACCACATTTTACATGCTGACAACCTGCACGGAGTTAAAATAATTGGAAGATATCAGATAAAAACACAGATCCCAGTTTGTTTGGAAGAACCAGAAGACCCATTCCTGCAGGTGTCCCTGGGCTGGAGCCCCCATGAGGGGGCCCCCTCAGCAGGTCCTTTGCTGGCCTGCCCTCAGGCCCAGGCCCTTCCTTTCCTGTTCTGCTTCAGCAGCAGGAACTGGCCTCTGAAATTACATGCCCAGTGTCCTTTTTTTTAAAAAAAAATTATTGAAGTTCAATTTGCCAACATTTAACATAACACCCAGTGCTCATCTCGTTAAGTGTCCCCCCTCAGTGCCCATCACCCAGTCACCCCGACCCCCCGCCCACCTCCCTTTCCACTACCCCTTGTTCATTTCCCAGAGTTAGGTGTCTCTCATGTTTTGTCACCCTCACTGATATTTTCACTCATTTTCTCTCCTTTCTCTTTATTCCCTTTCACTAATTTTTATATTCTCTTGGGAGGTTTTTGATGACTGCTTCAATTTCCTCCCTGGTTATTGGCCTGTTCCGGTTTCCTATTTCTTCCAGTTTTGGTAATTTGTGGTTTTCCAGAAATGCATCCATTTTTTTAGATTGACTAATTTATTGGCGTATAGCTGCTCATAATATGTTTTTTTCATAATGTTTTAAAATTGTATTTCCTTGGTATTGGTTGTGATCTCTCCCTTTTTATTATTTTATTATATGATTTTATTAATTTGAGTCTTTTCTCTTTTCTTTTTAATAAGGCTGGGTAATGGTTTATGTATGTTATTAATTCTTTCAAAGAACCAACTCCTGGTTTTGTTGATCTGTTCCACAGTTCTTCTGGTCTCTATTTCACTGAGTTCTGCTCAGATCTTTATTATCTCTCTTCTTCTGCCTGATGCAGGTTTTATTTGCTCTTCTTTTTCCAGTTCCTTTAGGTGTGATGTAAGCTTGTGTATTTGAGTTTTTTCTAATTTTTTGAAGGACGCTTTTATTGCAATGTATTTCCCTCTTAGGACTGCTTTTGCTGTAATCCAAAGATTTTGAATGGTTGTATCTTCATTTTCATTAGTTTCCATGAATCTTTTGAATTCTTCTCTAATTTCCTGGTTGACCCATTCATCTTTTAGCAGGATGCTCTTTAACCTCCACGTTTTTCTGTTTCTTCCAAATTTCTTCTTATGATTGAGTTCTAGTTTCAAAGTGTTGTGGTCTGAAAATATGCAGGTGACAATCCCAATCTTTTGGTCAGTTGAGACCTGATTTTTGACCCAGTATGTGGTCTATTTTGAAGAAAGTTCCATGTGCACTTGAGAAGAATGTGTATTCAGTTGCGTTCAGATGCAAAGTTCTGTACATACCTGTGAAATCCATCTGGTCCAGTGTATCATTTAAAGCTCTTGTTTCCTTGGTGATATTGTGCTTAGAAAATCTATCATTTGCAGAAAGTGCTGTGTCGAAGTCTCCTGCTATTAGTGTATTATTATCTAATTATGTCTTTACTTTGGTTATTAATTGATTGATATACTTGGCAGCTCCCACATTAGGGGCATAAATATTCATGATTGTTAGGTCCTCTTGTTGGACAGATTCTTAAGTATGATATAGTGTCCCTCTTTATCTCTTACTACAGTCTTTGGTATAAACTTTAATTTATCTGATATGAGGATTGCTACCCCAGCTTTCTTTTGAGGACCATTTGAATGGTAAATGGTTCTCCAACTTTTCATTTTCAGGCTGTAGGTGTCCTTAGGTCTCAAATGAGTCTCTTGTAGACAGCAAATAGATGGGTCTTGCTTTTTTATCCAGTCTGAAACCCTGCATCTTTTGGTGGAATCATTTAGCCCATTCACATTGAGAGTTACTATTGAAAGATATGAATTTAGTGTCATCATAATACCTATTCAGTCCCTGTTTTTGTGGGTTATTTCTTTGGGCATCCTTTTTCTTTTACAGAGTCCCCCTTAATATTCCTTGCAGAGCTGGTTTGGTGGTCACATATTCTTTCAGTTTCTGCCTGTCTTGGAAGCTCTTTATCTCTCCTTCTAGTCTGAATGAGAGCCTTGGTGGATAATGTATTCTTGGCTGCATGTTCTTCTCATTCAGGACCCTGAATATATCCTGCCAGTCCTTTCTGGCCTGCCAGGTCCCTGTGGAGAGGTCTGCTGTTAGTCTAGTATTTCTCCCCATATAAGTTATGGATCTCTTGTCTCTTACTGCTTTAAAGATTTTCTCTTTATCTTTGGAATTTGCAAGTTTCACTAGTAAATATCAAGGTGTTGAACGGTTTTATTGATTTTGGGGTGGGACCTCTCTATTTCCTTGATCTGAATGCCTATTTCCCTCCCCAAATTAGGGAAGTTCTTAGCTATGATTTGTTCACATATGCTTTCTGGCCCTCTGTTCCTCTCAGCACTCTCTGGAACCCCAATTATACGTAGATTTTTCCTTCTGAGGCTATCATTTATTTACCTTAAGCTTTCCTCATGGTCTTTTGTTTTTCTTCTGTTTCCTCAGCTTCCCTCCTTGCCATCAACTTGTCTTCTATGTCACTCACTCTTTCTTCTACCTCATTAACCCTCATCCTTAGGACCTCCGGTTTGGATTGCATCTCATTTAATTGATTTTTTTAAATTTCGGCCTGATTAGATCCAAATTCTGCAGTCATGAAGTCTCTTGAATCCTTTATGATTTTTTCCAGATCCACCAGTAGCTTTATAATTGTGCTTCTGAATTGGCTTTCTGACATCGAATTGTAATCCAAATTCTGTAGCTCTGTGGCAGGGAGTACTGTTTCTGGTTCTTTCTTTTGTGGTGAATTCTTCCTTCTAGTCATTTTGCTCAGTGAAGAGTGGCTGTATGAGCAGGCTGAGTCAAGAACATCAATCATGACCTATGTAAATTTCATGCTAGATGATTTTGCTGAGGTCAGAGACCAGAAATTGAAAACAAAGATCAGAACGAAATAAAACAAAAGGACCACTAAAGTGGAAAATAAATTTTAAAACAAAGTAGTAAAAAATAAAAGTCCTAGAATCCCAAAGAAGAAGAGAAAAAAAAAAAGAGAGAAAAAAAAGAAAAAGGGGGAAAAAAAGTAAAAGCAGAAGAAAAAGAAAAAAAAGAGTGGGGGTACTGGGAGATGGTGGTGGTGACGAAGTTGTAGTGGAGGGAAAATGTAGTCTACCTGAGGGTGCTAGAGGGTGATCCTGTTGGTTCTGAGTATATTATGTTCTGTATGTTAGAAGATGCTCGGTTCCAAATGTATATAAACCCGAAGTACTTGTAGAGAGCCCCAGCATTGATCATATAAAAATAAATGAGATAAAAATGGGGGCAGGTTGAGAATGAGGAATCTCACAGAATGAACCAGCATGGTATACCGCTTGGTTCTGGGTGCATGCTGGTCGTGTTTTAGAAGGTATTAACTTCTGCCATTGTAGAACAAAATGAGGCAAGACAACAAAAAACACAAAACAAAACAAAACAAAACAAAAATATCTTGTATATATCTCCCCAAATTAAGTTGGGTATGTTGAAGTGAATCTAGAAGTGGAAAATATATCTAGGACCTGTAATTGTAGAAATAGGAAAGTCAAAAAGGAAGAAACTTAAAAATGAAGAGGTGGTAAAATATTGTAGTTAAGGTGGGAACAGAGAAAAAAAATGGAAATGTGCAGTCTGATATAAAAATGAGTTGTACTGGAAAAAGGAAGAAAAAAATAGGAGGGGTACCCTCTAGTTCTATACTGTAAATCCCTCGACTTCCCCTGGAGCTTTCCAGCACTGCTTGGTCAAGAACTTGCTCTTCCCCTGTCCTTCCTGCTGGTCTTCTGGGGGAGGGGCTGCTGTGCTGGTTCTCAGGGGTGTGCACCTGGGGGAGATGCCCCACCCCCTGCCGGGTCCCCGGCTCAGGGGGAGCTGTTTGTCCTGTGAGGCCCCTCTTCCCTGGCGGCCCCACCCCTCTGAGGCACAGGGTGACACCAGGAGGAAAGCCCTGGCAGCGACCAGCCCTCCAGCCCCGGGTCCGCTCCCACGGTAACTGCCGCAGTCTCCAGGTCTGCGCTGGCTGGATGCTCGGGGGCGGGGCGGGGGGCGCTGACCTGCACCGCTTGGGAGGGCTCCGCGGCAGGAGCGTCCTCGCTGTCCTGGGTGCCCCCCGCCTCCGCCTGTCCCGGGGGCAGTGCAGGGTCCTGGGCTGTGTCCCCCGCGCCCTGGGATCCGGGGCCTGCGCTGCTGGAATTGCGCTCCCGGGCCGCGGCTCCCGAACGCAGCAGGTGCAGCCCCCTCGCCCGGAGCCCCCCCCCCCCCGCCCGGCTTCCCCCCCGAGGCCCCGCCTGGCGCGCGCTCCAGCCCTTCACGGAGCTCGGCGGGCGGCGTGCAGCGCGCTCTCCCCGGGCGCACCTCCTCTGTCGGTGACCCCGGGAACCTGGAGGCTCCACGGCCCTCCTGCGGTTCTGCTCGAGTTCCCTGCTGAGCTCCTTTCTGTCCGGGAAGAATCCGGTGCAGATTTTTAAAGTTTCTGCTCCTCCGGGGCGGGGCTTTCCCGTCCGCCCGCCCGGCCTTAGCCTGGCTCCTCGCGGGGCCCCTCCCCCACTGGATTATTATTATTATTATTATTATTTTTTCTGCCTTCCTACCTTGTTAGAAGCGCAAACTCTTCTCTGTAGCGTTCCAGCTGTTCTCTCTTTAAATCTCAGGTCGAATTCGTAGGCCTTCAGGATGGTTTGAAAATTATCTAGGTAAGTTGGTGGGGCCAGGTGACCTGGGGACCCTACTCCTCTGTCATCTTGCCAGCAGCCCTCAAAATTTATTTTGAGATAATTATAGACTTACAAAAGTTACAAAACAATACAGAATTCTCATATACCTTTCACCCCATTCCCCTCACATTAACATCTTACGTAAATAACCACAGCACAGCACCTATATTGGAAAGTGGACATTGATATACTACTATTTGACCTTATTCAGATTCTGCCATCTGACCCGCTAATGTTCGCTTTCTTGGCCAGGACCCCATTTTGCATTTGTCCTGCCTCTCTGCACTCCTCCAATCTGCGAGAGCTCCCCAGTCTTTCTCTGTTGTTTAGGACCTTGTCACGACACATCTTGAATATGGGGAAAGGTGTGCAATATTCCTTTGTCTTTATCTTACTTTAGCTTCTCTTTTTTTCACACTGTGGGGAGGAAGGAAACAAATGCCATTCTGCCTCAAATATGCCATGTTCTGTTTGGTGTCCAACTTCTGTGCACATGGCTGGTTTTCCATGGCCGTTGAATGTGCAGGCCCTCTTACCCTCTCTCCTTGTCTGTTCAGAACCCTCTCAGTGCTTGCATGTGGCAGCTGATCAATAAATGTTGACTGAGCTGGGGTTAGATACTTAAGAGAGTTTAGCGCTTGTGAGCTTGTGTGAGGTGTTGCACATTTATGTAAGCATTTGTAGAAGTGTGTCTGTGTGTGTGGGAGGGGGGTTCCTCTATGAACGGACTATGAAAATCAGTTATTTCTATAGGCCAAATTAAGCCATTTAATTTTTCAACTAAAATTTGCTGGGTTTCAACCTGGTGACAAGCACTGTACTGCTTGTCACTGTACCAAGTCTTAGAGCAACCAATAATTGAATGAGGCAGAGTCCCTGTCCTGGGGTGGGGCAGTCTTTCATTGGAAGCAAAGCCTCACTGGTTGGAGTTCTAGGAACACAGAAGCAATCAAGGAGGGCTTCCTAGAAGAAGTGACATCTTAATTGAGACCAGAAGGTTGAATGGGAATTAACCAGGAGTATGGGGGTGGTGGTGATGGAGACCAAGGTGAGGTTCTCTGGCAAAGGTGAGAGAGGGTGCATTTGGGGAACTACAAACCAGAAATAGGTTTGTACCAGGTCCCACATCAGACACACTCTACACATTTCCTTTAAGCCTTCCACCTCCAGAAAGTAGGCATTATTGTCCTCATTAAAAGCTGAGCTGAAAGTAACTCAGAGAGGTGACTTGTCCAAGTCCACAAGGCCAGTAGGAGGGAGCCCTGAGCGCTAAACTCAAGAAAAGGAAGCCAGTGCTGTGACTTCGAGGTCTCAAGGATGACAGGTTGACAGGTGAAGCCTTTATAAAATGGAAAAGAAGGGATTTCCGATCTGTAAAAAGACTTATAATAAAGCTTAATTTTGGTCTCTCTTCCCCCAGTTTCCTGGCTGCTGGAGCATGGATCTTTGGCAGCAGGATCTCAGCAACTGTGGTTGGCAGGCGACCCCTCACTGCAGGACCCTTGTGGCCTTGTGACTGTGAGCCACAACCTGTGCCCGGGTTGCAACCTCAGGGGGCAGGCATGGGCCTGAAGCGGCCTCCCACCTGCACAGTCAGCTCCCCGGCGCAGTTGTTTTAGAAATTACCAGCAAGTCTTCTGATGAAGCTGGGAGAATTAGCAAGAGCAGCAGGACCAGCAAGACCCCAGACAGATGAGCTAAGAAGGGAAAGTGGGGCTGGTAACCCTGGACTCGCAACTGTAGTCCAGGCACTCACACATGCATCGAACAGGCAAAGCCAGTGGTGGAGGAAACATGTGCAGGTGTTAGAATGGAGCCTGATTTTTACAATAAGAACAATGGCCAGTCATGTGACCTTTCTCCCCTGTATTTTATGACTGATGTGCCCTCAAGTAGGTTGTCCTGAGGTACTCCGACAGGTGACTCAGGAGTCACAGAGGGACCTTCCATCCTGACTGCAGGAGACAACGTGCCGTGAATGCCAAGAACACTGTGATTCTTGAGGAACCTGACATGCGTGGGGCGCACACTGCGGCCTAGCAAGTGTACTCCAGCACACAGCTGTTACTCTATCAGGCCTCCACTCATATGCGCTGCTTCCAGAAGACAATCAGGCATTGAAGATGGTTAGTTTTTGACATTTGGGTAGAAGCAGTTGCAGAGAACTGGAGATCCTCCCTTATTGTTCCCAAGAGCTCACTTAGGGGTTGGCTAGAGCAGACACCCACCCGAGAGCCTCTAGAACTGAGAGCCGACCAGTGTGAGCAGGCCACTGCCCCTACAGGGCCACTAGTGGCATGTTTTCTTGCAGTCTGTGACTATCCTGGTAGGAGAAAATGGATCAGTTGATTTCACCTTGCCTTTTTCTTAAAAGGGTGTTTCTCAGGTGGCCCCAAACTGCCCAGGACTGTGGCTGGCAGGGCTGCAAATTCAGAACGTGACCAAGGCCAGCATGTAGGAGGAGGTGACTGACTGGTGCAGAGACTTCAGTGTCCCACCTGGGTCTCAGGAGGGCCCTGGGGAACTGCCCATGCTGTGGGATCCAAATGGCCAGGAGGTACCATTGCCAGGTTGTGAGGACACTAGGGATCTGCAGAGCCAGTGTGGGAAGGTTGGGGGTACTGGGCTGGAATGATCTTGTTATGGGTGCGAGGAGACCATAGTTGGGTCCAGCCGGTGTGGCCTGGGAGGTCCTCTTCCCTCTGGCCAAGATGTGGCCCAGGGCTGCTAAGGTGCTGAGCTCTTCCAGGAGGAGGGCATTCATTTATATTCTGGTCAGAAAAGGCCTCCTAGAAGGCTCTGGGGGCAGGTGGGGATGAGGGGGGCTTGCAGCACAGCACAGCTCCCAGGTGAAGTGTGTCCCAGGTGAATGTGGATGGGGGCAAGGGTGCCCAGCCCCCCGTGGCCCCTATTCAGCTTGAGGGTCCTGTGGGACCCGTGGGGGCACGGCCTGTTTTGGAAGGGGACCTGGTCCATAGAGCGGCACACATGCCCCCACCTCGAGGTAAGACTACCCACATATCACCTATTTAGAATGTCCTGCAGGGTGGGGACCGCAGCCGCCTCCTCCATGCAGCCTCCCCCTCCATGCAACCTCCCCCTCCATGCAGCCTCCCACCCTCCCCAGCACCTGCGATGACTCAGGGGCTGAAAGCCACGGGCAGCTGCCTCCCAGGCCTCCTGTCTCCTTGATCTGCCTGGGCTTGTTCCCGGAGGGCTGGCGAGCGCTGACCTTACCACTGTGGCTAATGCTTCTGTCACTAGGATGTGAGCTACCACTCAGCTGGAGATTTATCCTATTTCTGATTTTCCTATTTGTGCCTCACAGCTCTGCTTCTTTGCTCTCACTGCAGCGGTTTCTACTGAGCCAGTGCCTGTAAATAGCCATGGCATGCAGCCCTGCCGGGGTGCTGCCTTCATCACAGCTGCTGACTTGCAGGGGCTGGGGGCAGCACAGAGACCCCCCCCCCCCCGCCCCGCCCCAGGGACACGGGCCAGCTCCCACCTCTGCTGTGAGACAAAGGGCTAGGCTGTTCTGTGTGCACCTGCCTAGCTGCGCCTCTGGGCCTCTGGACCCCACTTTCTGCTTGGGCTCAGCGAACGCAGCCTCACACCCACCCTAGTAAGTGGAGGGATTTGATCTGCTTTTGTCAGGGGAGACAGTGGTAGTAGCACAACTATTCTTATTTAGCAACAACTAAAAACATCCACAGCTTATCTGCCCACGAGGCTGCAGTTTGGACTGGACTCGGCAGGGCAGTTATGCTGCTGGTTTCTGGGGTCCCCTATGGGGGAGAGTCCCCAGCAGACAGCTGGGCTGTGTGTCCCCAGCAGGGTTTTCACCAAGTTGGCTGTTGCGGTGCCAGCAGGAAGAGTTATATCCTGACGAGCAAGCGCCTTTCAACCTCTGCTTCTCTGACATGAGTCCCTCGGAGGACAGGCCTCTCCTGGTGTTCTCAGACAGTGAGGACCTGTCTGCTTCAAGACTCAGGGCCCAGTGAGATGCTCAGGAACTACATGGCCTAGCACTCTATGAGGCAAGAGGGTCGGCACTCAGGGCCCAAGAGAGCCCTTGGTCCAAGTGCATTACAGGGCAGATGGCATTTTACATATTATGTGTCCCCAGAGCTGTGCCCAGAAAAGGTGCTCAACAAAACTTTGTGGAAAAAAAAAAAATAGAGGCTGGAGGAGAGGGAACCGGTAATCATGAAAATGAGCCAGGGCAACCTGTCCAGGGGAGGGTGTTAAGGAAGCAAATGTCTGAGGGGTGTAGATCCATTACAAGAGGAAATTTAGTGACAGCTCATTTACATATCAGTGCATATTTGTTCCTTTTAGCACTTATCTTACAACGCATAAATGGAACTGGAATTTCTGCAGCTCTGACTAAATGCACATCTACTCGAACACCCTCCTCTCCGTCCTTCTCCTGAGCCTGACGGCTCCATGGTAGCAGCCCTGAGGCAGGCAGCATCGAGGGCCAAACTGTGTGCTGAAATGAAGGCACTGAGCAAAGGTTCTCAGCCGTGGCAGCATATTAACATCCCTGGGAAGCTTGTAGGAGACGCTGACGCCAGGACTGACCCCGGGGCTGGGGCACGGGACTGGGCATAATTGCTGGGGTGGGACTGGACACTGGTACTGTCTCCCAGGGATACTCATATGTCCCGGACCACAGTAGACAGCCCCACAAACAAAGATGCCCCCTCAAAACTTAGTCGGCTGACTTTTACTGATCTCAACTAGTTAGGAGATTCAATTCATATTAATCCTATGCTCATATAACAGTATCTTGTTTAAAATTAAATTTTGAAGAAAAATTCCATTAAAACGTTGAGCATTACAAGTAAAATGCTGCCATCCTAGCGTTGACGGCTGCCCCGGGGCCCAGGGCCAAGTCAGGGCTGTGCTGGACCTGTGCCTCTGAGCCTGCCTCACCCACGCACACGCACACGGAGCAGCAGTTGCCAATACTGCCTGCCCTCTCCCCGCAGGAAAGTCACCTTCAATTAACACCTACTGTAACAGTACTTAGGTAATGAGCTGATTTAATCTGTATTAAAAGTGCTAACAGCAGGGGCCCCCAAAGAGCAAAGCTGCAGCTCGGTCTGCTAAAGGGAACCACCTGTCCCCGTGGATGTGATCCTTTCTTCTGTTAGAAGCTGGTGCAGATGACCCTTCCAGCCAGCTATTTTTTTCTAGTGTCAAAAATATCAGCACTGAAATAAAGGGGTGGGAACAAATAGAAGAGTAAAACAGAGTAGGCTTAAGTCAGAGCTAAAGTGTCAAGCAGTAAGCACGCCCTGAATGCTGACTCAGCACGACCATTGCCACCGAGTCCAGCGCCAAGCCTCCCTTAGCTCTGCTCAGACACCCGTAAGCAGAGGGAGCACCCTGAGCCCCACAGCCATCCCCTGGCGGGCTGGCGCTGCCGAAGCAGCTTAGTAGTCCTGTCCTTTCCCAAGCACGTTCTCAGCCGCACTGGGGAGCCCGAGCCAGCAGAGCAGGCTCTAGGACAGTGGGCAAGCCTGCCAGCACAGCACCACCCCGCCCACCCCTTGGGTGGCACCTCCCTCCCTCCATCCCCTACCCCTCTGACGTTTAGTCTCCTTAATGGAGAGGACAGTGTGAAGCTGGGGTGCACGTGTTGAGAACACCCACCTGGCTTCAGTCTGGCAATTCTTCAGCAGGGCTCCTGTCCCCCACCCACTTCCTTCACCCTTTGGCTCTAAACTCAGTTCCGACTCCCTTTAAAATTCTCAGTTCATCCCTCCCTTTAAAATTCTTTTTTTTATTTTGAGATAATTGTGGATTCACATACAGTTTTAAGAAGTGATATAGACAGATTCCACATACCCCTCACCAAACTTCCCTGAGGTACTGGGCTGGCATCTTGCAAAATGATAGTACCGTCACAGCCAGGGCCCCGATTCTGGTATAACCCCATTCAGACTTCACCTGTTTTACTGGCACTTGTGTGAGTGTGCAAGTATACATGTACACGCATCAGTAGTTCTGTGCAACTTTACACATGTATAGACTCATGTGACTACCACCAAGACACAGAACAACCCATCCCCACAAGGGCTCCCCCTACCATGTGTAGCCACTCCCACCTCCCTCCTCTACCGCCCACCCCCTTGTCGCCACCAATCTGTTCTCCAACTCTATAATTTTATGGTTTCAAACTGTTATGTAAATGGAGTCATATGGTATGTGACCTGTCGAATTTGCCTTTTATTTTTCCAATCAGCATAATCAACCCTGGAGATCTAATCAGGTTGTTGCCTGTTTGCTTTTCACTGTTGACCAATATTTCGTAGGATGGATATGCCAGAGCCTATTTAACCACTTATCCACTGAAGGACGTTTGAGTCTTTGGCAGTTTGAGGTTATTATGAACAAAGCCTCTATGAACACTAATGTACAGGTTTTTGTAGGGGTGAAATAGTTCGCATTTTTCCAGGATAAACGTGCAAGGGTGTGCAATGTCTGGTCACATGGCAGTGCATGTTTAAGTTTCTAAGAGACTGCCAAGTGTTTATCAGAGTGATCCTACCATTTTCTATTCCTGACAGCAATGCATGAGAGACTCAGTTTCTCCACCTCCTCACCAGCATTTGCTGTCGTTACCAGCTTTTATCTTAGCCAGGTGTTTACTGGGTATGTGGTGGTGTCTGGTGGTCTTCATTTGCGTTCCCCACATGGCTAATGATACACACGGAGCACCTTTTCATGCACTTCTGTGCCATTCGTATATCCTTTGGTGAAATGTCTCTGTGCCTTTTGAACATTTTTCTAATTGAATTGTTTGGTTCTCATCCTTGAGTGCTGAGATTTCTTTATATGTTCTAGATATAACTCCTTGGCTATTTCCCTTCTCCTCCCTTAAAAAAAAACAATAAAAGCTATTCTTAAAGTGTTTCCTTAGGTTCAGTTTGCTTGAGGCTTCTGTGTCCACCCTGCTGCTGCCAGCTGCCCTTGGCAGTGGCTTCCATGCTGGGCCCACTCCCTTCAACCCTAGAATCTGACTCCACCTCTCCCAGGCTCTTCAGCCAGCCAGGCTCAGCCCTGCATCACAGTTGGCACCAGAAGAGGACACTGCAGTTCCAGCCAAGGCTGTGAGCCCAGGGTGGTCCCAATGGCCGGGCCAGCCTGCCCTTGTGACCCCTCCCTCTTCTGCAGCCTTGCTTCAGGGACCAAGCATGTAGCAGGAGCTCCACCCCAGTTTTTAGCAAAGCAGCCTTTGCCTCCTTCCTAAGACAGGAGCCCCATCAGCCACTTCCAATAGGTCCCCACCTGATTTCTTGGTTCTTCTCAGGCCTCTCTCGTGGGTACCTAACACAGGGACATGTCCTGGGTCTCTGGAACTGGAGGCCACCTCTGAGCTCTGGAGAGCACCTCCTCCCTGATTCCAGTGGCCTCTCTTCTTGAAAAACTTGTTTGCACCTGCACAGGGTTCTCTTCCCATGAGGCTGCTTGTTCCCAGGGGGCCGGGCCCCATTACAGTGCCTCTTTGTCCACCTGCCAGGCTGGCATTTCCCGGGGAGTGCAGCGTTACTGATCCTACTCCATGGCTGGCACTGAGGGGGTGCTGAGAAAGATGAAGAAATGCATCTCCACCCGCAGAAACATCATAGGACCACGGACCCAGGCTAGGATGACCCAGGGGGAAAGGGTGGGTGGGCAAACAAGACTAGGAGCCTGGGGTGGTAGGAGGCAGGAGCCTCTTTCCCATCCCTGGGCACCCTGGCAGCCTTCTCAGTTATAGACTATCAACTCCGGCCCGATCATGCCCCTCCTCAGCCAAAAGGCCTCGATGGCAGCTAGTGACCATAGGCACTGGCAGTCTCTGATAAATGTTCACTAAAGACTCCGTGGATGGCAATATTTGGTGCCATCTACCCTGTGTCAGGCATGCCACACACAGTTCCTCTCCTCATTCTACAGATGAGAAAAGGCAGGCTGTGCTGAGGAACTGCCACAGCGAAAGGGGCATGCAGGGGGGCTGGATTTGCATGCAGGCTGCTAAGCTGCCTGGTGGGCACCTTCTCCCCAACTACCATTCTTCACTGCAGGTCAGAACAGCAGACTGCTCTCTGAGCCCCACATGGCCAGCTGATCACTTGCATCACCCTCTTATGCCATCTCCATCCTCGCTGACGGAAGGGACACCACACCATATGATCCTCACCTCCCTCCGTCCAGGCGTCCTGTTGTAGCTGTGCCAGTGACTCCAGTCATGTGGGCACACAGCTGGTGTATGGGTCCAGGGGCCCGCCTCCCCGTGCAGCTCACCCAGGACAGATCCTGCTGGTGACAGAACTGGGCAAGAACCCACAGGTAGACAGCTCAGAGGGGTCTTCCCTCACCTCTGTGAGACCATAGGGGATAGGATTCCAGTGCCCTGACACTTCTCTCTTCCTGGAATGAGCGACAGAGGAGGCACCTGCCACAGTAGCTGGAGGAGTCATCTACCTCCCACCTCCGCAATGGCCTCGACAGCAGCAGCCGGGTCCCGCAAATGTTCCAAGTCAGGGCCACTGACCCAGGAGGCTGATACATGAGCAGGGCTGGAGCAGCGGCCCCTCCAGGCCACAGAGCCCACTGGCGGCGGGTTCACACACGCCCACAGCTGCAGGAGGGCATCCCCGCTGACACACTTCCCTATGTGCTTCTCCCTCTCATTTAGAAAGAGGTCATCCTCTCTGAGAAGTCGGAAGGCAGAAGATGCTCCTCAGCTCACTCATGTCTACTTCATATTGTAATGGGTACGTGTACAGAGCTTGACTGTCTTGGGCAAGAAGACAGACATGGTGTGCACTTACTAGAAGCTCTTCTGTGAGAGGCAAGCAGTGTGTGAGGGTCACCTGCCCCTCCTGCTCTCCTCTCCGTCCCGGGCCACAAGTCGCCTGTGTCCCCAGCTATTGCTAGCTTTCCCTCAACTCCGCAGAGGAGAGTGGCCAGCTGATGTGAGAGGGCACCCTGTGTCTCAGGGACCCCGCTCCAGGTAGCCTACCACAGAGAACACAACACAGTGCTCTCCCTGAGAGCAGGGTCCTGGAATCCAGATCTCCCAGATCTCCACCCGAGTGTATGGCCATACTACAAAGACTCAGGCAGCGGGAGGGATTCGGCTCATATGCTAGACTACTTCTTCCCTTTTCCCTTCGGGCCCGTGGAACCTGGTTCCTGGAAGGGGCCTCAAGATGGAGGCCAGAGGCCAGAGGCTGCCCTGGGGGCTCCCAGCATCCACATTTCCCACACCTGGGCTCGCCGAGCTTGGAGGCACATCCAGCCCTCCTCCCATCTTCAGACCCTGACCATCCACTAGGATATAAAGTGTTGCACAACTAGTGCCCTGGCCTGGGCTACTGAGCAGACAACAGCATTAAGAGAGCAACAGCCTCGTACCCTTGACAAAAATGTGCGGAACCCCCAGTTGCTTTCTACATATCAGAGTTCTGGGACATCTGTTGATGAAGTGATAACTAGCTGGGTGGCATCCGGTGCGTATGTGATTATTACATTTTTAAAAAGATTTTATTTATTTATTCATGAGAGACACAGAGAGAGGGGCAGAGACACAGGCAGAGGGAGAAGCAGGCTCCATGCAGGGAGCCCGATGTGGGACTCGATCCCAGGACCCCAGGATCACAACTTAAGCCCAACCACTGAGCCATCCAGGTGTCCCTGATTATTACATTTTTAATACATGTCTGTCCTTTTTTTCTATTTTCTTGCACTGGCTGAAAGAACTTTTTTATTAGTTATTTACAGAAAATTCAACAGTGTCCACTTAGCCCAGTCTGGTGGCCATTTCTTTAGCCTGTGCCTGTCCCAACTTGGCAATGGGAGCCACCAACTTTGGACCCAGGGCACTGCCTCCCCAGTGGTGGCAGATCTCATCACATCTGTCCTTCTAATTGGTCCTGACAGCTTTCACCAGCTTAGCCAGAGCCCCTTGTCTTCCAAGTTAACCTGTGTGCAAGCAACAGGGTGCAGGTCTTCATGTGGACCAGATGCCCCCACCCGGCCCTCCCCTTGATAGTGCGGTAGGGAACCCCCATCGTGTGACACAGGCAGGCAGGAGGACAACCAGCTCAATAGGATCCACATCCTGTGCAATCACTACCAGCCAAGCCTTCTTGTTTTCCACCAAAGTGGATAACATTAACCCCTGCTCGAAGGACAGGTGGCCTCTGAGTGGAGACATCCCCTTTGCCGGCAGCTGCCTTTTCAGCCTGGGTCAACTATCTCGGCTTCTTCTCTTGCTTTGTCTCTGGTCTCTACACAGGCCAGCTGAAGCAGCTGGGTAGCTGTTTGGTGGTCCGAGGCCTGGGTGAGCTGGTTAATCTTGAGAGGCGCTTTTAAATGCTCATAGAGAATAACCCTTTGCCACTGCAGCCAGGGGTAGCAGGGCCACTTGACAAAGGAGGTGAGGTCCTTTTGGGGCTGGATGCCCTGTCCAATGACAAAATTCTTGGGCCTTTTCTCAAACAGGGTACTGACGACCTTCTTGGCCCCCTGCTTCTCCTTCACAGCAGAGGCTGGGGCTACCTTCACCTTAGCCTTCTTTCCTCTTGGCATCTTGGACAGCTGGAGGGTAGAGGCATATCTGCTCTTTTTAAAAAAGGAGGTGCAAATGTAGCATTTTCGGGTCAGAAGCGACCCTGGAGACCAGTGTGATCTCCTCAACTGGTGCTGAGCTGTGGAGGAGCTCAGGGAAGCATCTCCTGACCTGGGCAGTTTCTTGTGCCAGGACTGTTCTTTTAACAGTAGGAATCACATATGTGTCAATGATCAAATAAAGGTTTGGGTGGATTGTGCAGTAATGTACATGCATTGGAGCACAGAACACTCTCTGTGAGAATGCATTTTTTTTAAATCTCAGCAAAGCTTATGGGGGATTTTGATTTAGTGTATTTGCTTGACATACAATTCACTTACTAATTTTGATCATGAGAATGCCCATCAGAAATCACAGCGATGCCTCCCCTCAGAGTATACAAACTACAGGTGCATCCCGTGTTTGTGGCTCTGAAGGCACGGGTTCTGGAGGCTGCAAGGAGGGTCTGACTCCCAGCTCAGCTGAATGGTGGTTGTGGGGCCTCTGAGAAGCTACCTGGCCCCCCTGCGCCTCCACTTTCCCATCAGTAAAACAGCATGGGAGTGCTTGTGTGCAGGGAGCTAATAAAATTAAGTGAGATCATTGATAAAATGCTTGGAGCACAGTCACTGCCAGCTAAGATCATGTGTAATGCTAACAAGGGGAGGGGAGCTAATGGTCCCCTCCCTCTAGGGGCATACTGATTAATAGGAGGAACAGACTTGCATGTAAACAGCTCTTGCATAAGGGTTAGAAACAGATCTCTGCCAGATAGAGCAAAACTAGAAAAGTAATACAATTGCCCATATGTGATTGCCCATATTTATTTTTCTATCCTTCAAGTTATTTCTTAGGGATTTCGTTTAAGGACTCTAATGAGACCAATGAGAGAAACAAAGCGTTGGGTTAAGAAGACAGGTACAGAGCAGGCGTGGTGAATTTGCAATTCAGTAGAGCAGCCCACTTGGCAGGAGGACCTTGCACCTCAGACTGGCTCCATTTTTAACAGCATTTGCCTCTGAAGTCATAGCACAAGACTCAGTGCCACGCCCTTTGATCCAGTCGCCCTCGCTTTCCCTTAGGGGACATACATATGCTCGGCCAGCATTTGCGGACTGTGCAGGTACAACCACACTACCACCCTGAAAAAATCTGAGCCCCACACGTGAGTTCACCCCAGGCATGGCACAATTTGTGTGGAGCAACCAAGCCCATGTTTGTGAGTGTGTCCTTGGGGCTGCTGCATACATGCAGAGGGTGTCAACCTGAATTGCACATTAGGTCATCTGAGACCCTTCAACCCCCAGACCCTTAGTTTCAGGAGCTCAGACAGTGACCCAGTGATGGGACCTTGGGAAGCTTCCATGTGATTCCAGCACATGGCCAAGGTGCAGAATGAGTGAGCAGAGAGGTGCCAGGACCCAAGGGCAGCTCCCTTACAGTCCACAGGGGGGGCTCAGGAGGGAGGACAGCCATACACCTGACAAAGTCAGCCTCCTCCAATCCACTAATGGACTTCAGCAAAGCAAACAGCCAGGACCTGCCCACTGTGCATGCCAAACCTGCAGGTTTTCTGCTTCCGGTTCCCATTGACTTGTCTGGCCTTCCTTGCCAAGGTATGCTGAAGCTGTGAGGAGAAACCTTCCAGTGGAGGTTCCTGTGAGCCCTCAGATCAGCCCACTAATGATCAGTAACCCCTTCAAGCTTTGGTTGAGCATGAACTACATTCCAGGCACTGAGTGTTACCCTGCTGAAGAGGGTGGCGGGCACAGAGACAAAAGGGGGCATGGGTTAGAAGGGCTGCAGGAGGCACCAGCTTCCAGAGGGAGGGGGTGGCAAAGGCCACAACTCTTTGCACACAAGGGTTACCCTTCCCAAGCAGAGCACAGTGGTTCTGGCCGGCTCTGGGTCTGGGGGGTCAGGGATGGGGCTGATCTTCTTGGAAGGCTTTTGCTGGGGAGGTCAGCTCAGCGGTGCCTGCTGCCACTGTCCCCTGAATCATGAATGTCAGGGACCAGGCCGAGACTCATTAAGTTGAGGCCAGCCACTGGGTGAGGAATGCTGTCCATCTACCCACAGTGACCGGGATCCATCTTGACCATGAGGTGACGTAGTTTTTGCGCTGAAAGAAGTTATTATGGGAAAATTATTGGATTGTCTATTTTGGAAAATGCAGCCGTTGTTAAGGAGGTCTTCATCTGAAGGCAAGAGACAAGGAAATGTGCATTAATTACTTGGCAAGCTGAGAGCCATCTCTGCACTGCAGTTAGCTGCATCTCATAGTCCTGGCCCCGTTTCGAGGTTTGGGGGCTCCTATAGGGGCCAGCCACGATTTTCACCCCCAGGACAGCTTTGCCTCCTGTCTGCTGCCTTAGTGTGGTGAGTACTGAAAGCCTCGTGCCTGAGCTGCCTCAGGGCAGGCCCCAGGGCACCAGGCAGGAGCTGTGAGCCTGCAGGCCACCAAACCCAGGTGCAGACCCTAGGCATCTTCTCTCCTGAGGATGGGCCAGGCTCTTGGCACACACGCAGCCATAGCCTGTCAGCCTAATCATCTGTATCTGACCAGGTTCTGTTCCAGGACTGAATTTCTGTTCAGTCCCGGCTGGGGGTCCCATGGTCCCTGTGCTGGAGAGAACCCGAAGGGCCCAGGAGGCCTCTCCCGTGGGAGATGCTTTACAAAGATTGTGCCACTTCCTTCTTCAACCTGAGAGTAGGTCTGTCATATCCACATTTTCTAAATGCAAGATCCCTGACCTGACATCACATTGTCAGTAGGGACTTGGCACTTGAACTTGACTCTCTCTAATCCAGGAAACCCGTGAAATGAGTCCTGAAGTAAGGCCAGACCATGCAGGCTGACAGCCCATGTGCATGGGGGTGCTGGGAGGCTTTGCAAGTGGGCTCAGCAGGCCGGGGGCCTTAGGGGCTCCAGGGTCTGAGACTCAGAGTCTGCAATCTCAGACTGGCCTTCCTCTGCAGGGGGAGGGGCGGGACCCCACATCTCACGGCCCCAGGAAAGGTCCTAAATCAGAACCATTCTATTCAACTAGACACCTTGGTGCTGAGGGTGCTGAGTATGAAAACAGGTGATTAGGCCAAAGCACACCTTGCCTTGAGTATGAACATCTCTGACGCCAATGGCCATGTTGGGGTACCGGGAATCTGGCCGATGGGACAAGTGAGCCCCTCGGTGGACTTCAGCCTTCCTGAGTCCCACAGTGGGGAAGTGGGCATGAGATCAGGGTGTGCCATGCTGCTGGTTGGTCCTGCATCTGGGGAGTGGCCATCTCACTTGTGCCTGGTGCTGGGGTGATGGCAGCTCACACAGTGCAGGTGGTGAGCTCCCACTCCATGCCCAGGGAGACGGCACCAGCTTTGCCCCCATGCCTGCCCACTGCATCAGCTCCCTTTGCTCAGCCACTGCCTCCAAACCTTCTTTAAGCTACATTTGGATTGTCCGAGGTGTAGTGTGGAGTCACAAGTCATGCCAAGCTCGCAGTCACTGGCTGCTGGGTGCTGCCAGGTTTCCATTAAAGCTGCTTCTTGAGCTTAGAGAACATCTCCTGCTTCAGGCCACCACGCTGAGCCTGACATTAAGGCTGAGCACAGATCCTGGCCCAGGAGCAGAGGCATTTGGTCTTGGAGGCCATGGGTGATTTGCAGGATGCATGTCATCCCTGGACTCATGTTCTACCAGCAGGTAGTTCATGAGGAGTGGGGAATACCCGGTAGTGGTTGGGTTGGTACCCTGGAGTTTCCGGGAGAAGCTGTATGTGAGAGGGAGGGTGTGGGGACCAGAGGGGAAGGGCGGGGGCATGTCATGGACTACAGAGGAGGAGGCCAGCACAGGAGGCACAGCAGCGTGTCTGTGAGCAGCCCAGCTCAGGCTGTGCACGGTTTGGGTGGGAGTTGGCACCTCCTCCCACGGGCCCCGGGCCCCCACGGTGACTTCACACAGTCAATAAAACTGTGAGGGGCTTCCACATGCCAGTCAGTCTTACGGTGACAGGAAGTGGAAAATGTGGAGAAGGAGACGCCAGTGCAGCTGTGACCCACTGTGGGTTACTGACATTTGCCCACTCAGGCTGGGAGCTCAGATTCTGGGCCTGGAAGAGAAGAACACTCCACACCCAAGGCCTATGGGTTGAAGGAATTGTACCCAGTGGAGAATGGTGTGCCCTGAAGGACGGCCCCCAGGACCTGCACCTTCCCTCCAACCGCCTGGCCGGCCCGGGCACAGGTTGCTCCCCAGATGCCACCAAACACCCCGAACATGATCATTAGTTCCCCGGGGTTGACCTGCTTCTAAGTCAGAGCTGTTTGCAAGTCTTGACTCATTGGAACCAGGGTTGGCAGAGGTGGATGAGCGGCTGCGGGTAGCTGATATGGGAGCTACTCTTCCTAGTAGCCCTAGTCTGTGTTCTCATGGCCTCTGAGTCTATGGTAGATGCTCCACATTTACCTGCTCAGCGCTGCACTGAGGCTCTGCATCTGGAACCAAGTCAAGAATCACAATGAGATTCTAGAGGCAGCCTGCCCAACACATGGGAATTCCCGGGGAGTTACGTCAGCTCGGGATCTGGCCCAGGGAGCTTGGTGCACAGTTGAAGTTTCAAACAAATCTCTGAGCCCGGAGAGCATTTGATGGAGGAGACAGAAACTGGGCTTGCTGCCTTCCTGAGGGACGTGGGGATGTGACCTCTTAAAGGCGCTTCCCTTGTTCCCGCTCCAGGTGGAGCTGAGAAGTCTGACAGGGGCCACAGACCCCATGGGGATGGGATGGCCAGCCTCGATGGGCTGCAGGCCTCCTTCCTGCTGCCCCCCAGGGCGGTGAGGGAGTGAGCACAGGACAGGCTGGGAGTGAGGGCTTGGTCTGCTAGCGGCGGTCCCTTCCCCGCACCTCTAGCCAAGTCCTCTGCACCTCTGGGTGGCCTTGAGCAGGGACACAGACTATGGCCTCCATGGTTGCCTTGCCTCTTCTCCTCCCACGTGGTCCACTTCCTCTTAATCTTCATGCGACACAGGACAGGAGGCAGGGCTGTCTGGGCGGATGGAGGGCAGGCTTTGTCCAAGATGGGCCATGGTGCCAGGTACTTTCTTTTGGGCAGTTACTTTGGGGAACAGGAGTGGAAGACCTGGACAGCCAACCAAGGAAGAAGGGGTGTCTTAGAACTGTCCCCTAGGAAAGGGAGGTTCCACAGGGCATCTGTCCAAGCATCCCCTTCCACCCTCAGCTTTCTGTACATTCAGTGCCCTGTAGGCTCTTTCACTGGGGTGACAGAAAAGCTTCTGGACATGAAGGTGCAGCCAAGGGGAAGCATGGCCAGGTGACACCCACAAAAGCTAGTTGCCATGGCAATGGCTGCAGTAAGTGGTGGGCCTAGGGGATGCAACGTGGGACCCAGAGGGCTATTCAGCTTTCAGGAAGTGGGTAGCCAGGAAAAGAGGCAGGGGTGAGTCAGGGGTATTGTCAGTTCGGGTGAGAGAAGGGTGGATTTCAGGGGATCAGCAGGCAGAGGTCCTCAGAGAGACGCACACCCGAGGAGGTCAGAGACCGAGTGCTTGAAGGATCCACGATGCCCAGCTCACACACCAATTCTTACAGGGCTGGCTCCTCACCTTCTCTCAGTTGGCCTCTGCACACACGAGTGGCGCAGCACACCTGCTCCCGCCTCACCTCAACACAGTCTCTGTAGTCAAGGATTCTCAAAAAACACTCAGCATGGAGATAAAGAGACACACCGCAGAGGATGAGACCAGTGAGGGGGATTGCAACAGACCAGGAAAGCGGCTGCTCAGGGCCCACGTGACAAATCCTCAGTGACCAGGTGAGGGGGCACACATCTGAGTAGGGGCACTGTGCTGCCTCCACCTGGTGGGGTCACACCTGGGCACCCCAGGGTGGGGGCAGATGGATGGAGTGGGGGCTGTGGGTTAGAAGGTGCCACTTCAGTGGCAGGACTTTAGGAAGACGAGGGAGAGCGTGTGGAGGGCAGCCCCTGGATGGTGCCTAGACCCTGCCAGGTCACCTTGGGATGTGCAGGGTGCCTGCGACATGGTGCATGGATGTGTCCAGCCAGCAGTCAGATCCAGCAGTGAGGCTCAGGACAGGGGGAGGCTGAGGCACAAGGGTGAGCCCTATAGTGTCAGGAGGCCCTTAGACAGCAAGAGTGTGCAGAGCCATCAGGAACACAATGGGGGAAGGAGCCACAGGACCTCAGCAGAGTCATGGCCAGAGCCAAAGGGAGAGAGAGTTTCTGGAGCAAGGGGGAGGCACCTCGCAGAGCCAAGCGAGGCAGAGCAGGCTAAAGAAGGCAGGGCAACTGCACCTAGAATGGTTTGTATGCTGAGACTCATGTCACCCCACTTTATTATCACACGAGTGGGGGCTTCCCAGGGGCCAGGGTGGGCATGGGCTCTCACATGCCCGGAGGCAGTGGGGCATAGGCAGGACCACATCCTCTGCAGCCTTCCTCTCCATCTGCAGGGCTTGGCAGCAGTCAGGCCATAGTGGCCATGGGCACTGGTCCGTGAATGGGCCTCACGCTGAGGCTGTGCAGCCTGGAATAGGTCCCCTCCTCCTCTGCCTTTTGCACTGAGGACCCAGACTGCCCTATGCCCTCAGCGAGGCCTTCCCCGGGGAACCAGGGCCCAGGCACCTCGGGGAGCCTCCGACCTAGGGTTCTGGGGCCCTGGTGGTCCCAAGACCGCTGGGTGGAAAGCCAGGACCTAGGGAGACGAGGGTCCAGCCTCTGCTCCTGTATTCCACGTCACCCCTCAGCTGGGCTGGCTGACTGGGGTGTGCTCCTGCTTTCTAGACACTTAGAGTGACCTCAGATGTAAGATGGACAGCCCATATCTCTGTGGGCTCATGTCTCAGAGGGCTGTGAACTCTGAAGAGTCCTGGGGCGGGCAGCTGGATCCCAGTCCTCCCCGGGACATCTGATGGGGTGGTATGGAGAAGGAGCCGGCATGAGTTCTCCTTTGACGGAGAAGAGGGGAGGCCCCGCCTTGACAGACAGCTGCTGGCCTGTGGTCCGCCCTGTCTGGTCTCCAAGGTGGTGATGGGATGAGCGTCTGCGCCTCGTGCCAGCCTGACCGCAGGTGGCAATGCTATGAGCAGGGCATTCTTCTCGCGGGTGTGACTCTCTGGTCCTCATCTGAGGGAAAGGAAGCAGGCATCCGAATACAGACAGTATCAATTAGGATGTTTGGGCAATTCCACAAAACAGAATGGAACCAACAGGAGCTCTGGCCTGTGGGGGCACATGGGACACTGGCCCCTGGCCCCTCACCCAGGTATCCTTGCTTCCCCTTCTGCCCTCCGCCAGGGCCCCATCTCTCCCTCTGCCTGCCCCCAGGGCCCATCCTGCCCCTCTGCCTGCCCCTAGGATCCATCCTGTCCCTCTGCCCACCCCCAGGGCCCCATCTCCCCCTCTGCCCTCCCTCAGGGCCCCACCTGCCCCTCTCCCCTCCCCCAGGGCCCTCCCCAGGACGCCGGTGCCTTGTCTCAGACTTGAGCAGCAGCAGAGTGGCAGCTGGCTGGAGCTACTCAAGGCATGTGGCACGGTCCCTCTTAACCTTGTTGTGAGGACAGCACTCCCAGGCCACCAGGCACCAGCCTGTGGGCCAGAGCAGAGGCACACTGCAGTGGAGAGGAATTTTCATTTTTGCCTCAAAGAGCTAGTTGCCTCCTAAGTGGGGGCACCTGGCACCCTGGGCCTCTGGGGCCCAGTCATCAGAGGCCACAGAGGCACAGCCAAGTACCCACTGTGGCTGTTGGGGACACCATCCTCCAGCCTGAGAGCAGAGACACATGGGAGAGCCTCCCAGGTAAGCTGTGTGTTGTGACAGTATGCAGGAGGTCAGGTGAGGGTGTTGTCACCTGCCGCTCAGCCAGGCCTGCCTGGGGTCTGGAACGTGGTCTTTGGAGCTGGATTGTCTGGATTTGAATCCCAGCGGCACCACTTTGCTTTAGCCTCAACACAGCTGTATAGTAGCTCTCTGCCTCAATTTTCCCATCTGTGAAATGGTCATGGTAACAGTTTCTGTCTCATAAAGCTGATGTGAGGACAAAAATGAGAAAACGTGCATGAAGCACCATGTGTGTGCCAGCAGAGGGAACTCTGTCAGCAGGGTCAGGGAGGCAGCACAATTCCAGGACCTGTGTCCATACCCCGCCCCGAACCATCCTCTACCTTAGCTCTCGTCGGCTTCCCCGGCGATCACTATGTCCTTCTGTCTCGCATTCAGTTATCCGGAGGGAAACTTCTTGTTTGGGTAGTTGGATCAGCTCAGAGCCCCTGCTTGGCCCACCTGTGGGCAGGACTCTGGCCCCTGCTGCTGTTGCTGGAAGCTCCTATCGGGCGACTGGGGTCAGGGTGTGAGGGTGGCAGACGGCACACAGCAACGCCTCCACCGCGCAGGCTCTAGTAGCCCTTTGCTCAGAAGGGGCCTTGGGCAGTCGGAGCCTGTGTCCTGCCAGGAATGGAAATGAAGCCTCACATCACCACTGGCCTCTGAGCCGGAGCATCACCCACCTGAAGGGCAGGTGAGAAGCAGAGGGATGGAGTCTGGCTCTCATTTCAGTAAACGCATCCACCTCCTTCATGTGAAGAGGGTCTTCCGGCAACCCCAACCCAATGGTCCCCTGGGGCCTGCTAAGCAGGGGATCCTGATGGGCTACGATCCCCCAGATGGTTCATTTCATGCGTCACCTCACTGGGTGAAGGGATGCCCAAAGAGCTGATAAAATAATATTTCTGAGTGGGTCTGTGAGGGTGTTTCTGGAAGAGATTAGCATTTCAATCAGTAGATGAGTAAAAAATATCTACCTTCCCCAGCATGGGTGGGTGTCATCCAATCTGTTGTCATTGAATAGAACAAAAAGGCAAAGGAAAGGTGAATTTCTTCTTGAGCTGGACGTTCCTCTCTTGCTCTCAGACGTTGGAGCTCCCAGTTCCCAGGCCTTTGGACTCAGATTGAATTATGCCCCAGACAGGCTTTCCTGCTTCGCCAGCTTGCCGACAGCCAATCGTGGGACTCCTCAGCCTCCGTCATCGTGTGAGCCCATTCCTGTAATGAACCTCCCTTTACGTGTCTGTATATACCCTGCTGGCTTCATTTCTAGGAGAACCCAGACTTAACATGTGAGCCCGTGGTGGGAGGGGCCGGGCATCCTCCCTTCCCCAAGCCACGCTACCTCCTCTGTTTTCTTTACAGTCTTATAAAGAAACAAGTGCAAATAAGAGATCTTCGTCTGAGACATGACGACAGCCTCCTCCTGGGCCTTCACCATGGCTTGGCTTAATCAAGAGGCAGCGTGCTCATTTCTCTCCATGTCCTCGAAGCCAAGGGCAACACCATATCTTTCCTGGAACTTTTCAGTAGCTTCTTTATTGGCTTCTCTACATTTGTATGATCTGCTCTCTCTCTTGCCCAGAGAGGGAGTTTAAAGCACAGCTATGATTGTGCCACACTCCCTACAACTCTTCAAAGGTCACCCTTGCCTCTGGCCTAGAAGGCTCACTCCCACTGGCCAGTCCCCTGACATCTCAGTTCCCCCTTCTGCCCCCCTTCCTCCAGCTCGCCCCTCCCTTGCCTCACCCTCTCTCTTCTCCCCTTACCCCCAGCTTAGTCTAGCACTCTTCTGCTCCTCTGGGTACTTGCATATTCAGGTCATCCACCAGAGCAGCCTTCCCTCTCTCTAAGAACCACCTGCCATGCTGCTCCCCCTGCAACTAGGTGACATTCTCCTTGTGATCCCTCTGTACTTTGTGCATAATAATTATTTGCTGAGTAGCTATTGTCTAATTATTTAGCCTTTGACCTCTTCATTACAACATGGTCTCCTGAGATCGGCACTGTTATGGGCTAAGTTCTGTCCCCTCAAATTCATATGTGACTATGCTTGGAGACAGGTCCTTAAAGAGGTAATTAAGTTAGAAGGAAGTTACCAGGCTGGGCTATTCCAGTATGACTGTGTCCTTATGAGAAGAGAAATTTGGACACAGACATACACAGAGGAGGGCCACGTGCAGGCACAGGGTGAAGGTGGCCATTCACAAGCCAGGGAGAGAGGCCTTGGGAGAAACCACGTTGCTGATACCTCAGACTTCCAGCATCCAGAACAGTGAGGAAACAAATGTCTGTTGTTTTGCCACCCACTCTGTGGAGCTCTGTCACGGCAGCCCTAGCAAACTAACACAGGCATCGTGGATTTGTCCACCTCTGTTTCCACAGCACCAAACACAGTTGCTTTCTGCTTTACCTACCAGAGCCCCGCCAGGCAGAAGCTCCAGGGGTGCTCAGTGTCTTGAGCTGGATTGTCTTGCCTACATTCTCAGTGATGCTGGTGCCCTGGAAGGATGGAGAGCCCGTGCGCAGATGCAGAGCAAGTGGCCTGAAATGACCATGATAAAATGGGCCACATCCTCAGATTTCTCCTGGCAGGAATGTGCTTACCCCCTTTCTGGGCAGGAGAGGGCTTCTTCCTTGCTATATTGGTACTGCTAATTCTTGCTAAGAATCTCTAGGCAAGAAGCAGCTCGAATCTCATCCTTGAGTGGGCTGGATCCCTCTGCCGTGTGCAACCACTGCTGTTTTCCTCAGGCACAGGGCTTTTCACGTTTCTAGTTACTCATTCAACACCGGCCTTCCTCTCCAGACTGTAGCTCCATCCTTCCTCACCGTGTCTGTAGGGGCAGCCTGGCATCTGAGTGCTCCCTTGCCTTGTGTGTCCCACTGAATGGACGGATGAAAGCTGGAGCCTCCAAAGGTGCATGGATGGGTAGACTTCCTCCATGCACTTCCTTTCTGCCTCCTGGCTTTCATCTGGTTCTATTTTTTGGGACACCGAAGAATGTGATTTCCTCCAAACTGAGAATCTTACTCCATATTTATGTTCAAGTCTGTCGATATTTCCTATGGAACCTTTTTGAGATTTGGTGTTTATATCTCACCTTCAGAAATACAGTGCAGTATCTCTGATGGTTCACTTTACTTGATCAGACTTTGCTAGGATGTTTCTAGGGGCAGCTTGCTGGGGTAGGTATAGCTCTGTGGAGTGGGCATCTGCTGGTTTTAGCTGGTAAGTCACATTTTCCTTCAGTTTTGCCATCAGCACTATAGGGATGTTCTCTGGCCTCCATCTTCAATCCATGTGGTTCAGCTAGATGATAGCTCAGGGACAGCCTTTATCTCAGGTACCATAAGTTAGCAAATTCCCACCCTCTGTCCACAATGGCTGAGTCAGGGAGGTAAGCATGGGTCCAGACTGAAACAGTGGCTTCAACCCCAAAATTTTGTCTGGGACCACTGAGAAAGAGAAGGTTGGTCATCCCAAACCTGCTGGGGATGTGTGAGAGAAAGGAGCCAACATGGAGGGCAGCAACGACAAGAGATACCCAAGAACAGCCTGTGAGTATGTGGATCCAGCAGTGCCTGAAGTAAAATATACCTAAGCTAGCTTCTTAGTGGATACACAATTGGTATTTTGGGCAGGACATTCTACACATCACAAGATGTTCACCATCCCCAGTTCCCACTAGCAAAATGAAGGAAGTTTTCATAGTCACTGTAACAATCAGAACCACCCCCCTCATTTTCATGTATCCCAGATGGCTACCCTTGGCTTTTCAGTTACTCGACTCAAGAATTTCCCCTTTCATTTATTCCATTTGGTTTTCTGACATTTTCAAATTATGACTAATGACAGTCTGTCTATATTTTTGGGTGTCAGGGATTTAATCCTTAGCATGTCAGTTGATCTTGCCTGTCAGAGCACAGGAACTAGTTCTGAGAGGAGCCAATGGCCGGCACAGCTACCTATCAACGTGGACAAATGAAAAGTTGTCCAATTCTTGTTCTGGAAAACAGAACAGAGGGACAGACTGCAGCATATTAGGGCCAGCCTTGGATATTGGGGTGACAACAGTTGGACCTAAATCAGGACACTTCCAGCTCACAAGCCCAAGATGCACTCCCTTGTGGGCAACCAAACGCGGCTTCCTTTGAGAGATTAAGAGAGCCATTTGGAAGGGTAATATCAATTGAAAATGAGATAAGAACCTCAACATATTCAAACCAATAAGGATCCTTATAGGATCCATAAAGACGGCGAGTGGGTCCCATGAGGCCAAGCCAGGGTGGGAGCTGGCTTGGGGAGGGAGGGATTCGGGCCTCAGCATTTTCTCTGAGCAGCACAGGCTTTATGGGGGGATGCTGTGTCCTGCCTCCACATGTCAGGTCTGAGAGGAGAAACATTTATCTCAATGTTGGAAGGGACCTAGAGATGCTCTAGTCTTTCCTTCCCTCTAGTATGAGCCTAAGGTGTGTTCCCTTAGGCATAGCTCAGAGCAGGTTGCTAATAACCATCAATAGCTCCCCCACCTATAGGACCAAGCACAGACTCTTCTTAGTATTCAAGCCCCGTCAACCACAGCTCCCCCATGCACTAATGTGAGGTCTTACACAGGGCATCAGGCCTTGTGTTGCCTCTGATTCTCCATCTATAAATAATATGATAGCGGTGCCCATCTCAAAAGGTGGTTCCAGCTGATAACAGAGTGTTGGCTGCTCAACCATCATTTTAGGGTTTCTGCTGCATTCAGTAAAGGTCAAGATATTGGATGTTGAAAGTCCTGGCTCTGCCACTTATTTAACTCAGAGCTAATATAATTTCCTAGCATCTTGATTTCTTCACCTATAAAATGAGAATAAGGACCACATTCAAGGAGATGCTATAACGATGAAGTGAAATAATTTATGTAAATAAAATATAAGTGAAAGATTTTGGATAGAATATCAGTCCCTCCCTTTGGAAAAGCCCCAGGCCCTGGCCTCCCCCACCCTCTAAAAAGCACAGTTTAGGGAGAGATTCACAGGGAGGTATCTAAGGGGCTTGGCTCCCCCGCCCATAATTGTCACACAACTCCGTGAATCTCTCCCAGATTCGCCCATCTTGTTAACAGCCAGTTGTGTGTTATCCTAGCAGCTCTACTGAGGGCTGGCTGCTCTTACACCCTGTAGCTTGCCTGGCAGCACCCAGTATGGCTCTTCATGAAGAAATTTAAATGGCCTATGGAGCTTCTCTCCTGGGAAAGAAGACCCAATGGTCTCTAGGGCAGACATGCCATCTTGTAAGTTAGAGGCAGAAGTGTGCCTCCTGCTCATAAAATCCACAGGACTGAGGCCTCTGCTGGGGGTTCAGCTTACTGGTAGATGGTGACAAATGTCCACCGTGGAGGCTGAGTGGTGGAACTTCCTTGATTAGAAAGCTGTTCTCCCTGTGGGTGTTAAATCAGTAAAGGGAAAGAAGTCCTGTTTGCTTAGCGGGCATGGATTCACAGACAGAAGTTATGTGATTTCAATGTTAAAATGGCACCAGGTCCTGTGAGGTTGCCATAGCAACCTCTATAGTCAGGGTACCTCTGCCCCACAGACTTGCGCATTGTCCTGCCAGGTACCCTTGCCTGACATATTGTGAAGGGCACTGCCTGCATGTCCTCTGTCTGCTCTTCTCATGTGCTCACTCTCAACATTCTATTCCTGTAGAGGGTTTGGGGTCCTGCTTCTGGAGTAGTCTTGAGTCTAGGTCATAGCATTCTGTGAGCTATTGGACCTGAGGCATTCATTTCACCTCTTCTAACCTTGATTGCTCATCTAGCGAATGAGGATCAGAGTTTCACTGAGGGTGGGAGGGTTATGTGAGCAAGTAGTATACTTTCTTAGTATAGTGCTGGGCCCTCACCAGACTCCCCACTCATAACCTGTGCTTATACACATTCATTTAATTTTTGTAGAAGAGTAAAATGGCTCCTTGCTAAGCTCTCTTCCAGCTCGAGGATATATGTGATAGTCAATGAATATGTGGTATGTGTCTTGGCTACGAGGACAGTGAAAGCCTATTTCAGGAAGCACCCGGACATGTTTCAGGCTGGTAGGGCAGCCCTCTGCCAGGCATTGGTGTATCAGGTTGATCTGGGACAGGCCTACTTTCCTAGAGGTTGGTGGCCTCCTGAAGTCCCTCTTGTTAGTGGATTCCAGGTACTCTCCTCCTTGTGCTTCAGGGAACAGCTCCCCACAGTCCAGGTGCTCTGAGGGCCAGAAAGACCAGGGCAGGGCTCTGAGTATGCTGGTCTGGGAGGTCAATTCCAGGCACTTCTGGAATTGATGGACTTGAATACTGACACAAAACATTTTCCCACGAGAAAGGAAGGTGAGTTATTTGCAAAAAGTCACTCCACCTTTCAGGCAAATGAGCCACTGGAGGTCCTGCACACCCACCAGTGGGTGGCTGGCTCAATACTTAGTGCCCGGATAGTGCATCTCTGGCATATGTTGGACATGGCTGTCTTGACATTCCTGGTCTCCCTAATGGCCCAACACCCTGTGCTTCCCACATGGAAGCATTCTGCAATGGTGGGTGTGTGAGCCAACGTGCTGGCCAGCAGGGACACAGTAAGGCACCTGCCTTGTCACACTCTTACCCATTTAGGCCTTTCTGCTCGGGCCCCTCTCAGCCTCTGCCCCAACCTCACTGCTTGAATCATCCAGACACAAGACCTCTCCATGTTCATTTTTATTTAAAGACTCAGAAACACAGGCATCATAGTTTGTCATCACTGTCAATTCTTTCAAAATCACACGCTGACATTTGTGTATAACAAAAACATCGGTGTGTGTGTGTGTGTGTGTGTGTGTGTTTGTGAACTGTGCAAAGTACAAAGAACTTCCCAGCCAGGCAGCTGAACTTGTTTGGGGTACCAGAGCCTGGCATTCACACATTGAGGCTGCCAGGGAACTGGCTGCCCACTGTCTCCCCACTCCACTTCTGAGGCCCTTAGGTGGACCAGATGTCCCTGTCACTTCAGTGCCTGCGGACCTCAGTGGTGGCTATGGACTCTATGCATTCCTCAAAGCAAGTCACTTTGGCTGCCAAATGCCACTAATAACCAAGATGTGTAAATTGCTGGGTCAGGGTAGAGTGTGAGGGTTCAGACAAGGTGTTGGTTTCATCTTAGTAGCCAAAATGAGTTTGTTCTGTAGGGCCAGATGGTGGTTCCCAGGGCAGGGTGCCGGGATCAAAGGTGCCCCTTCCTCCTTTTTCTCCTCCTGGCTCCCTTGGATTCTGTGTCTGCAGCAGTGCCTCAAATCCCTTATTCTCCTCATTGTACTTCCAATCTCTACACCAACATCTGTACTGCCTGATAGGGAAACATTTATTTAAAAAAAAAAAAAAAAAGACAAAATCATCACAAGGTGGTAATTCTGTTCCTGCTCCTCTCTGTGGGCTAAATGGTCATGAAGGCTGATGGGATTTGATTGAATGTGTTTGAAAACAGCCCAGAGCATGGGTGCTGATCGTGCACTTCCCTGCTCTCTGTGAGTCCCACCTGAAAGGATGTCCTGGTGATGGCTGGCCTATGGCATTGCTTCCTCCCCAAGGTCATACCAATGCCTGCCCCAGCTCTGCTGCAAAAGGAGCCAGTTGACACCTTTCAAAGGCACGGGATGCTGGCCCCAACTCTCTGCTGTGAGGGGGTGCTGGGCCCTGCTGGGCTGCTGCCTCACCCACAGTCACTAGGCTGTTCAGCGATTCCTACCTACCACGAGCATCATGTAGGCAGTGGCTCGGAGAGGAAAGAAGATCCAAGTTAGTCTATTTGTTGCTTGGTAACTGTCTTCATTTTTTAAAAAAAGGCTTTCCTTATTATCTGGAGATTTGAGTTAGTTTTGGTCTCACTGGGGAACATGTGTCTCAGCATGTTAATCCACGCACATTTTTGGTGATGGCATGATTTTAAACATGCACATGATTTTTGTGCATTACAGGCAACTAATTTGGCACTGATGGCAAATGGTTACCTTCTGGTTGTCATTAACTCATGTATGGGGCTCCCCAGGTTTAAGCCGGATTTTGTCTTTCTTTGATTCAGAACAAATTTCTCAACTCTTATTAAATCTATGCTCATCTGGAGAAGGGAGAGGAACCTTTGTCTAGGTGTGATATCACCAGCATGGTAGCCACCTGGCAGTAACAAATAGCCAAGTAACATCCCCAAATAGGAACTCTGAAAATAAACATTTGGTATTTCAAAGGCATCACATCAGGCGAGGGAATGTGTTTCTGGATTTTGTTGCATCTTTGAAAACCAGGCAATCTTACATTACCAAAGGCTAATTTAGTCAGCCTAATTTAAACTTGAGTAGTTTTGTAAAAATAAAAAGAGGGGGCTTATGAATTGTGACTTTGAGCTGATAGGAATGTATTCTTAAGGTCTGACTCTCTTGAGAATGAGACTGCCTTCTCCAGTCTGTGTCTGGGAGGTCTGGGCTGCCGGGCTCAGGAGGAGGCTCTGACGGACCCCGCCCGGGACAGGGTGCCAGGATTAAAGATGCCCCTTCCTCCTTTTTCTCCTCCCAGCTCCCTTGGATTCTGGGTCTGCAGCAATGCCTCAAATCCCTTGTTCTCCTCATTGTACTTCCAGTCTCTACACCAACATCTGTACTGCCTGATAGGGAAGCATTTATTTAAAAAAAAAAAAAAAAGACAAAACCATCACAAGGTGGTAAATCTGAACTCTGGTTAAAAACTGCACATTTCAGTACCAAGAAGTCATATTTTGATTATGCTAATTGTATTCATTTTCTCTAAAGCAATAAAAGGAAAATTCTGCCTTCCTAGGCTGGGGTTGACCTTCATGTTCTTTTTACTGCCACACAAAAGCAATTATAGTGACCCTTCCTTGAAATGGTTCCAGTTCTTGAAAAATAATTACCACTGTCTAGACATAGCACGGAGCTTTGGTAAGGGTTTAAAGAAATTGGTTTTTACCAAACTCCCTCCAACCACTATTTAAGTGGTTCCCTCTTCTCCACGGAGCAGTAGCCAACACTGATGTTGAGTACGTGGGCTTTTCAGAGTTTTCCAAAATTCACATGCTACGTATAAAAATTCTGCCCACTTGATATCAACTTAGATATTTTTTCTTTCAAGCTCAACCAAGTCATTACTGGTTTTACAAAAAGGCAGCACCAGATGTATGAAAAATAGGCAATGTATGACCTATTAGAAATATAGAAAGTCTAACAGCTTTACCTTAAAAAGATGTTGTAAGAAAGAAGCAATGCAAAGGGACAGTGGCGGCAAAAGAAATGTGTGGCTTATAACATGGGCAGGAAACAAAGCCAAGTGCGATCTGGCGCCTGCGATGGGAGCTGTGCGCTGGGCTGGCCCGGGGACCCCACGGACCTGGCGAAGGCCCGGGGCCGGGAACACCCTTGCTGTGCGGCCGGCTGGCAGGTGACTGAGGTATATAGAGAGGTGATGGAGCAATCTGGATCCCCCACAGGAAGCCCTGGGCAGCCCATCGAGGCATCACGCTGACGCCCTGGGCCCTGGGCCCTGGGCCGCCGCCCCTCGGCAGACTCCAGGCTCGGTGGGCAGCCAGCAAGCCCGCCGCCGCTGAGCAGTCCGGCGCGGAGCAAATCAACCCGCATCAGCAGCTTCTCTTTTCAATGACATTTCCTTACAGTTTACGCAGAGGGAAGCATTTTTGTCGGAGATGCACCCCGGGGCGCGCTCTCGGTTGGGGGCTGTGGGTGGAGGCGCGACCCTGCGTCCCTCAGCTCCCGTCCTCGTCCGGGGTGGCCTGCCGGGAGCCGTGAGAGGGACCCAGGACCCTCGGCGGCCTGGACCTCCTCTCTTCACCCCCTGGGGACCCCGGGGAGCCTCGGTGCCCAGGAGCAGGGTGTGGGGCCGGTCCTCAGAAGCTCTCCACAAAGCTGCCTGGGAAGAGTCCGGTGCGGCCGTTCCTCTGCAGGGTTCCCTTGTACCAGCCGTCCTCTCGCTTCTTGTGCACAAAGACGATGTCACCTTCCTTCAGCTCAATCTCCGCCTCACTCTGGGGAGGGTAGGAGACCACCACGCGGTACCTGGGGGAGACAGACACCATACGGGGTGAGCCTGACCCCAAGGCCTGCTCTCAGGGTCTCTCTCTCTGTTCTTCCCTTCCTTTTCCCTGCCTGTTGTAAATTGTTATAATTTGGGGCTACTTCCTCCGCTTTTAAAAATTTCTACTTAAAAAATTTTTTTTACGACCTTTTCATTTTTTATTAAAATTTAAAAGAATTTCCCCTGGTGTCCTCCCAGAGCCCACTCCTGTGGCTGGGACGCTTCCCTCCCTCTCGCCCGTCTCAGACCGCAGTCCCCCCTGGGTGGGGCAGAGGACAGCCACTGTAGTCCCGGGGCAGACACTGGGGGAGGGCAGGACACGTGGCTGCATCCTCGCCGTCTCTCTGGGGCTCACCGGTCCACGGGCCGGCCGGGACCCATGCGGTGCCCACGGTAGGTCTCCTGCACTGGCAGGGGCAGGCGAGCTGGGGTCAGCAGCACCTATCACCCCACACTCTGGTTGTGCCCCCGGCCTACAACCAGCCCAGTACATAGGAGTGCAGTGACTGTGTGCCCGAGGGGACCTGGGGGGGGCCTGGAGAGGGCCCAGGGGCCAGAGGGTATCGTGGTCAGCGCAGGGCAGGAGCAGCCTGGGAGCCTGGCGGGAGGGGTGAGGCAGCCGCTGGCCGAGGGCAGCTTCTGCTGCTGCTGTGGAGGCTGGGCAGGGTGAGTAGCTGGACTGTGGCCACGCAAACCACCTGGCGCACAGCCTCCCTGCCCAGGGTGTATACCTCACCTCCTGCTGTTGGCCTCTGGCCACAGGAGGGAACACCGGCCAGACGAATGGCCAGGAGCTGGGTGACCCATGGCCTTCAGGGTCCCCCATGAGTAGGGGAGGAGCCGTGTGTTGGTGGGGGTGCTGCTGGGCCTCAGAGGGGCACCCCCAGCACACACTGTCTGCTGCTGTCTCCTGGCAGGGGAGGAGGGAAGATGTTCCCTGGGCTGCCAGCTGTTGCCTGTGCCCCCATCAGCACAACCACACGAGGGCCCCTGAAGGAGACCATTGGGTGTCCCAGCAGCTCTGTCCTGAGGACTGTCAAGGGGCTCTCTGCACGGGGCCTCTGACCTGTATGTTCTGGTTTGGAAGAAACCAGGACATTATAAAACACGTCAGCATTTCTTAAAAGTTCGGCCATAGACTGCAGGACCCGTGGGTCAGGTTTCTGGCTCTATCCTGGACCTACTGATGAATCTCTGATGGGTCCAGGAAGTAGATTTTCTACCAGTTATATGGACGAATGTTTGCCTGCTGCTGTCTGAGAGTCAAGGTCAAAGTGCCAGCAAATCTTCATTCTTCAGCCACCTGCTGACAGGGCCTGGGGCGCTGGCCCATCAGAGGAGGACTGGGAAGTCACAGCTTGCAGCAGCTGGGGTTGGTGCCCCGGAGGCTGGGGGACGATGCGCAGGCAGAGACGAGCCAGGCCCCCACTCTGGGGAGCTCACAGTCCTGGCTTGCTCCGGGCTGTGAGGGCAGGGGGCAGAGAGCAAGGTGGCTCCTGGGGCCAACCTGGCAGGCCAGCAGGAAGGAAGCAGGGCCAGCCAGGCAAGCTAAGTGCTCTGCAACAGCTGCAGGTAAGGGAGGGCTGGGCCAGTTCTCACTGCTGTCTCTGGACTTCAGAAACTGGCTTTTAGGGTACAAAGGAGGAAAGAAAAGACAGTATGCCTCCCACCCTCCTCCCAGCCCTGAAACTGTATATGGCTGCCTGCAGCCCCCCCTGGAGGACAGATGGCCACTGTGTGGATGGGGTCTGTGAGAGCGACCAGCACTGCAAAGCCTGCACCCTCCCACGCCTCTGGCAGCCAGGCTGTGTATGCGACGGGCGGGACCAGGGCTGGCCTACCTGTGGCTCTCTGCTACCCTCTACCTCTTCTCCAGACACCCACCTCCCTCTCTTCCCCGAGGAAGAAAAGGCAAAGAATAACATGATTCCTCAGACTTCAGACACAAGTTTTGGCTTTTGCCTCAACTGCCAGATGTGAAACAACAAGCAACTCTGAAAATGTAATTTGCTAGAAAAAATAGTAATTTGGTGCTTCTGAGCAATTCAATGATTTAATGAGCCCAGATGGATGATGTGGGCCTTATGCTAAGAGTTGGGCATTTAACGTTTCTGTCCAGATCATTCCAAGACTGAGCTATTTTTCCTGATAGTCCCTGTTATAGACACAAAGGGCCACATGAACAGTTAAGGACAGCAGCTCCTCCCGGGCTAGGACTGTGGTGTCACCAGTCATGAGACAGCCCCGTGCTGAGTAAAGGTCATGTCAACCACGGATCACTTCCAGACACAGAACTCAGGAAACCAGAAGGCTGAACGTCACGATGAATTCTTACTCCTGCACCTTGCAAGTAGCTTTACGTGTGAGGTGTGGAGTGTCCTCAGCAAATGTGTCATCTGCAACTCCCTGACAACGTGGGTGCCAGGGGGCACTCCAAGGGGCAGGCTCTTCGGAGCACTTGCTTCTGGGCTGTTGAGGATGTGTGATTCCCAAGCTGGTAGACTGTGATCATGGCAGAGCAGGGCCCTCTAGGAGCCTGGAAATAAGCGTATGTCTTCATCTTGAACACTAAACTCCACCATCGTCACACGTATTATTAGTTGCCTGTTGCTGCTGTAACAAATTTCCACAGAATCAGGGGCACCATTCAGCATAAATTTCTTACTCAGAGTTCCTTAGGTCAGACATCCAATCCAGTCTCCTACCCTGGGTTCCTTCTGGAGGCTCTAGGGAGAATGCACTTCCCCCTCCATAAGCTCCTAGAAGCTTCCTGCATTCCTGGCTGGACACTCCTTCCTCCACTTCAAAGCCAGCAATGGCCACTGGAGTCCTCACTGCATCACTCTGACCCTCTGTGCTGCCTTCTTCTTCTACCTACAAGGACTCTGTGGTCACACTGGGCCCAGATAATCCAGGATCATCTCTCCATTTTAGATCCAGCTGGTTGGCAACCTTATTCTGCCTGCAGCCTTCATTCCTTGAGATCATGTGAGGCCACACAGTCATGGTTTGGGGGATTAGGGCATAGACATCTTTGGGAAGCCATTATTCTGCCAACTATGACACATAACAGATCAAAGCCAAACATCTCTGAAATCCTAACAAAGCCAAACAATTCACAGGCTGGTTAGAGGTGAGGATAAATATATTGAGTGTGTGAGTACGTGAGAAAAACGACTTTCCAATCAAAAGTGGAGGAGGGGGTGCCAGTCAGCACCGGAGGGGTCATCACGTTATTCTTATGTATGTCACACCATTGCACATTATTACATATATTATTTCATATATTATTACTGTTCTTTTTTATGCATTCATGATTTCCTAGGTTTGGATCCATGTGTTTTACAAATATTATAACTACAAATAGATATTAATATCTGTACTTTGTATGTGGGGGAATGGGGACTCGAAGAAGTAAGACACCTATTTGGGTGAACTGGCTGGTAAGTGGTAAGCGTGCCCATTTCTCAGAGCCACTGCACAACTTCCCCAAAGTGTGAGAGCCAGGAGGGAGGCATCCAGAGGCTGGGGCAGTGGGACGGCTGGCTCGAGAAGTCCGCCACACCTGCCCAGGCTCGGCACATCCCTGCCAGGGAGACGAGGCATTAGACAATGGCACTGGGTCCAGTGACTATACCACTCTTATGTATTCCCGAAGTACCTTCCAGAAATGTGATTCCCTGCACACTGTCCATAGGGCATAATATATCCAGATGGCCCAAAGATTAGGTTTGCAAGGAAGACTTAGTAATGGGCACTCTGGTTTACACATTAGGCCTGTGGTTTTGGTGCCTATGGGTCTCCTGAGGGCTGGGCCTGCCCCTGGGGAGCTGACTTGCAGGCCTGGCCCCATGGGCCTGGGGGTAGCTCTCCAGGGTTTACTCTCCTGGGTGGCCTCCCTCCAGCCCACACTTCCTCCCTGTGGGAGCAATGTCTTCCTGAATCCTCAGGGGGGAAATGGAGAGACCTGAGGGAGTGTGTACATAGGAGACACCCACACGCAGCAGCCAGAGACCAGCCGCTCCACTCAGGGTGAGGGAAGCCCCTCCTCAGCATGCCGGTGGCAGACACCTCCTGGGAGTGTGAGCCCCGGATGCCCTTTGTCTTCCTTTCACCGTGAACTGTAAGGTGGCCTTGCACACGCAGGCACTCTACAGACCTGTGGCATCTGCAGCAGGGAGTCTTGTTACAGCTGCTCCCCTCCAGCTGCAAGCTAAGTTTTATTCAGGAACCTGCAGTGCTCTAGGCCAAGTGCTTTCTGGACCTGCCCCAGCCTGGAGATGAAGCCTTTGCATTGTGAAACCCTTACTCCGACCTGCTGGGGCTCCCCAGGACATGAGGCAGCCTATGGGCTGTACAGGGTGAGGGAAGGGGGCATCTGGGGGCTTATTAGGCAGTCGTTGGTTTCAAGCTGTATTTTGAAAACTCTCATCACTAATGAGCTGCACGGCGTGCTGGGGACAAGCAGGGTGCCAAGAATCTCTGGGTACAATAAGCCCTGATTAGATGGAATATTCACAGAATGAGAGTAATTCTCTGAACTTTCTAGTTAATCAGAGACTTTCATGATTTTTTAGAATAGGTCTTTTAAGACCTTTTATTAAGGCGTCTGGAAGTTGAGGGATGTGAGGAGAACAGAAACCCAGGGGAGATATGAGAGCATGTCTGAAATACCTAGGTCTGTCCTTCTCAGGAGCCACCAGCTTTGTGATCCGAGGCAAAGGGACTGGGAGCCACATTCAGAAATCACAGGCAGCTGGTGGTTGGTCTTGTGGAAGGAAGAAGGTTCTGACATGAAAGAGCCACACAGTTGGAGGAGGCTCCCTGGAGGGAAGGAGAAAGAGAGAGAGAAGTGTGTACGTGTGTGTGGTGTGTGTATGGCATGTGTGTGCACATGTGTGGTGTGTGTGTGGAGTGTGCACATGTACGTGTGTGTGGTGTTTGGGGGGGTCTCTGTGTGTGTGCGTGTGTGGTGCGTGTATGTGTGCATGTATGTACCGTATGGTGTGGGGCATGGTGTGGTACGGTGAGCCCGGTCTCCTCGGGGCTGGGGATGTGCAGAGGGGAAGGCAGCTCATGGCAGTGGGCCCTGCAGTGACTGAGTCTGCACAGCAGGTGTAGGTCAGACACACAGGGCCGTGGTCACCTGTGGAGCACATGTAGGCGTCCTGGCAGGGCAAGATCCATGCAGTTTAAAGGATAGAGACACCCAGATCCCTCGGTGGGCAGATGATACATTGGGGCGACTGCTGACTGTGCTCCTCAGAGCGGCTGGGGAGCCCTGGGTTCAGTCCCTGGCTCAGCTGCTACCGAGCTGTGTGGTGTTGGGCCAATCCCTTAGCCTCTCAACAATCCTCAGCTTCCCATCTATGGGATGGGATGTGCTCTAGGGCTCCCATGAGGGCGGAGGTACCAAGCACAAGGCCCTCGGAGCAAGGTGGGACGCTGTGGGCCCAGCCTGGGATTTGCGGCTGGCACCACACCGCCTGCAGAGCGTCTGAGTGGCACGTCACCCCTGCTAGCTCTCGCTCTAGAAGTGGGTGGGAGCACGGCCCTGCTACGGCTGTGTCAGGGACCCCCAGGCCCTGCCACATGGGGAGCCTGGCGCCCGAGCCCGGAGCACCAACCCAGCCCCACGCCCACCCACCAGGTCTGCCTGCGGTGGTCCGTGTGGCCTGAGAGCCAAGAGTACCACCATCGGTTTTTTAAATGGTTGAAAAGCAAATCAAAATATGAATATTTCAGGACACAAGAAAATCACATGAAATTTAAATTCCCGGGGCCGTAAGTGGAGTCTTACCAGGAAACCCACACCCACCATTTCTGTGTTGTCTGCAGCTGCCTTCCCACTGTCACGGCCCAGCTGAGTGGTAGCAGCAGACCCCATGACATCTGCAGCATCCACCATCTGGGCCTTGACTGAAGAGGTGCATCTTCCCTCATCTACACGGAACCTCGGCCAGCCCGGCCTTGGTGCCAGAGGTCAGTGGGCGCTGGGGATAGCAGGTGGCCTTCCCACCCCAGGCACCAGGGGATGCAGGAGAGGGCTGGCCGACATCAGTGTGGCAAAACAGGGCAAGGATCCTGACACATGCCAGGATCGCCTGCTCAGGAGGCCACTCGGCAGTCTTACCACTTACACAGTGCTCGCTTAGAAGGGAGAGCTCATTCCCTCTCCGTGCGGTGCCCTCTAACCCTTATGTGAAGCTCTCGAAGGACCCGTCCACTGGGGGTGGGGGGGACACCAGCCTCCAGCCTTGGTAAAGTTCAACACCTAAGGCTCCTCAGGGGACCCAGTTTATTGCTCTGTACAACTCTAGGCTTAACTGTGAAATTCCTGGTTTTGGTAGAAAAGCAAATAAATATTGGCAATTTTGTGTGGTTCAACCCAAAAGATTATATACCTTGAAGCCAGATTGGGGGTGATGCTTTCTAATGTTAAGGTGTCAGAGCTGCTTCCGGGGTGGGGCACACAGACCACGGGATCAGCCTGGGGGTTCAGTCCAGGGGTTGAGGGGGTGTGGTCCCTCACCAACGTCATTGCTCACTCTCTGGGCTCAGGACCCCATCAGTGCCAAATTTCCTGACGAATCTCTTGCAAATCCTAAACTCAGGACCCCGGTGGATTCAGAATGTGAAATATGTTCCCTTCTTTCCCAAGTGTGTTTTATCTGATCCTTACCAACCAAGCTCAGGAACCGAGCAGATGTGGGTAAGAGGGACGTTTGGTCAATTTAATCTGAAGATCCCCTTGTCACTGTTCTCCCCAAATGGCTCCCATCTCGGAGACTAGCCCACACCAAGGTTCCAGAGGACGTGAGCCCTGCCCCCACCCTTACCTCTCCCTGGACAAAGGCTTGGGCTCCGGACGGATGGCAGCCATGGAGAGAGGTGCTTGCCTGGAGGGGGATGAGGAGAAGTTCAGATCCAAGGAGCCTGCCTTTCTGTGCAGCGGCTCCATCCCCACAGCACCCTGCATCTCACTCTCTATGGGGCAGGAGCCTGCCCTGCCATGCATGGACAGCGAGGACACTTCGGGCCCCACGGCACCCTGGAGTGAGGTGTCTGCTGCCACCTGGGCTTCGTGGGTTGGAGAGATGGACGGTGGGGAGCGGGATTTCTTCTTGGTGGAAGCCCCAGCGAGAAGCTTCAGCAGCCCACTCTTCTTCTCTTTCTGGAAAGACACACAGAATTGAAACCCAGTGGGTTAACACCCCTACGTTATCAAGTGGTAAGGGAAGTATAATCTTACTTATACAACATATACAACATAATCTTGTAAAGCACCGGTGCAGGTGCCCAGAGCAAACCCAGGAGGCCTGGGGGCAGGCGGAAGGCACTGATCCCAGGGGAGGAAGCTGTGGGGGCGCCCTTCTCTACAACATCCCCCCTTGCCATCGAGGACCACCCCAGACTGGCATCCCTCACTGGCTGAGTCAGAGGGGCCAACAGTCAACATGATTTGGTTCTCGTTACCCAGGAGGGGAGTGTAAGCATTCTCCGTCAGGATCCTGAGATCCACTCCTTCGGCCCTTGGGTTTATAGAACCAAAGCCCATGTGTCCTGCACACATCTTTGGAAACTCTGGGCAGCACTGTAAGCACACCTTCCTCTGCACATAATTGACTGTACCACATGGGAAACCTGAGTGTTATGTGTGCATGTACGTGTGCAAGCGTGTGCCCTGCATATATTCCCTGAGAAAGTCATGTGTGGGCGGGAAGGACCACTTGTCCCAGAATCCAGGGCAGCTCCCCAGGAGGGCGTCCCCTTCGTGGGAAACATCCCGATGAAATATCTTCACCTAGCAGGTGGCTTTGTTATTTTAAGAGGAAGGGCTGCTATGGGATGTGACAACCTTCAGGTAATGGCCCTTCACACACAAAACAAATGACCTGGTCAGAAGAATCTGCCGCCACAGTCACGAGGCCATCCATACGCTGTCCCACTAGACGTGCAGAGCTCTCCTGCACCAGAGCTCGCCCCCAGCTCTCACGGAGGATTCCTCATCACGCACCACAAAGTCCCCCGCCGGCGGGACGATGGGCAGAGTCTGTACTGGAGATGCCCTCAGTGCACCCTCACGTCCTGGGGCTCAGGGCAAGCTCTTGATGGGTAATGGAGAGACAGACCCAGAGAAGGGTCCAGCCGTGTCCTCGGGTGCCCCGGCCCAGCCACCCTCTCTGCCCTGAACCCTTCGTATCACTGTCAGCAGTCGGCACGCCGGCCTCCCTCAGCTTGTGCCAATCCATGGAAGCACATGCAAGGAAGCGTGTGAACGCTGCCACTGAGTGATGTATGTGTGTGAAAGAGAAAGTGTGTACAAGTGCTTCTAGATCAATCCAATTGCCCTGGAACTAGAGTACTTGTATGGCCTTACTCGAGTTTAGTTTTCTTTTTACAGATTTTATTTATTTATTCAAGAGAAAGAGCACTCAAGAGACAGTAAGCACGAACAGGGGTGGGGGGTGGAGGGCAGAGGGAGAGGCAGACACCTTGCTGAGCAGGGAGCCCCACTTGGGGTTCAGCTCCAGGACTCCGAGATCATAACCTGAGCTGAAGGCAGACGCTGAACCAACTGCACCCCCCAGATATCTCTAGAGTTTGGTTTTCTAATGTTTTGGGGGAATCAGGTGGCAGGGGCTATGGGCACATGGCGTAGAACACACGCAAGTCTGAAACTGTAGCCACTGAGTCAGCGATGGCCACAGAAGAGTCTGCTTTGGTCACTGGGCTGAGCAGACCCGGAGCTGGGCTGACAAGATTTCCTCTTCCCACCTTCCTTGTCTGCATGGTTAGAGGCCCCTGGGGATAGCGGGCACGTATCAAAGGATGTGCACGTCCTTAAGCTAAGCCAGTAACACTTTAGCCTGAACGAGTCCATGTTTTTCTCCACTCTTAGCATTGATAGTGAAAGAAAGAATGGAAGCGGATGTCCTGAATACTGTCCCTGGTGAGGAGTTGCTGGCAGGGCGAGCAGACTGGTGGCAGCAGGTGGGCATAGGGTAACATGGAGAAGGGAACCCCCCCGTCTGTTGATGATGTCCTGCTTCCACAGGCATCAGCGCTGGGACACACTTAGGAGAGCTTTCACGAGTGTGGCCACGAGGGGGCGCAACACAGCTGGCTCAGAGGCATCCTTGTCTCCCAAGTAGCAGGGGCTCCCGAGCCCACTACCAAGAGGTGCTGGCCGCTGGCCATGTGTGTCCGGCTTCTCATGACAACAGTCTGCTCACCCAAGGCCACAAAGGGGAGGGCCCTGGAGGTGGGCGGGGTGGTGTCTGACGGTCCCCGGCCCTCTGGGAGCTCCGGAAGGCTGAGCCTGCCCAGGGGATCTAAGGAGCCATGTGGACCCCCACACCAAACACCCAGACACGGTTAGGTCAAGTCTCACGAAAGCTACGTGTGATCAAATGTTCACATCCCAGGTACTAATCCAGTGGGATGGCGAAGCTGCAGACTACAAGCGAGAATAATTTAATCTACAGCCCTGACAGTCTACCCTGAGCAATGCTGCCAGCGCTGTGGTCAGAGGGGCCCTGCGTGGGAAAGCACCGCCACAGAGACTGTCCCCATCACCCCAGACAGCACCTGTCTCTCCTCCATTCACAGCCAGCGTCCCTGACCTCTTCTACATGTGACATAAAAGTGGAAGGAGACAGAACGAGGATGTGCCCAGGGCTAGCGGGGAGCTGCCTCTTAGAGTTTCAGGGGTGAAATCACAGCCCTACCTGAGACACCCTAGCAGGTTACAAAATAAAAAAGGAAGGGCCGAGGGCCCAGTGTCAACTAGCATGACAGCTCCTGTGGATCACATGGTGGTGTCCTTCTGTCTCATGGGCAGAGAAGAGGTTTGGCCAACAAACGCCCTCTTGCAAGGCACCACTGAGGGACAGAAAGCCCTGGAGCTGTGGGCCAGGGCCCCGGTGAGTGTGCTGCAAGGGACACAAGACAGAGCCACCGGGCTACGGAGCAGGTTTGCAGGGAATTCTGGCCTTAGTTGTGCTCTGGAAAGAGGTGCAGGAATGTGAGGGGTAATTTTCCTGCCTTAGTTCTCCACGATCAAATATGACAGATCATTCTCTTAATTTGACTTTGGCAAACACGGATATCACGACTGGAAAAAGCCTCTCCTTTGCCGTCCACGACAGAATTCTGCTAATGCCTTAAGTACCAGGGGGATTACAAATGGCTGTGGAATTTGGTGAACTAGCAATTCCATGCACACAGAATTCACGAAACATGTGGGTAGGTGTTCCAAGCCCTTCCCCTGGCGGTGGTCCAATTTTGGTGACACAGGTAAGAATCCACTCATGAGACTCTGAAGGTGGCAGGGAACAGACTTGCCGATCAATTTTAGGAGCAACGCCATGGGACAGTAAGAAGTTTTAGAGGACACAATTTCAGGTTAATCTGGACAAAAGGAAGATGGATTTGTTGGGGTTTCTTCTGGGACCAAGACTAAATTAGGGACTTTCCTGAGCCCAGTCAGGTGCAGAGAATGGTGATCCTGCAATGGTTTTGGGGGCGGCCCTTTCAGGTATGCTGCCAGAGTCCCTGCTGCCCTGCACAATTTCCTGCCTGCATCTGCACCTCCCTCTATGGCCTGCCATCCCTCTCCAGAGGAGGAACACTTTCTATCCCAAGGCCACAGGGCAGCCATTTCAGCCTTGTGGGGGACCCTGAACAGTCTGAGCTGTGGGAACAAAAAGCCTCTCTCTTTCAGTCCTGGCATGTGGGGGGCACATGTGCAGGGAAAAGTACCCTCACCTTCCGTCTTCTCCCAATGTGAGTGATGGGCTACTCCCGTGAGTGAGAGAGGCTCCCTTCACAGTGCTCCACACAGGCAGCAGTCCCATGCTGCCTGGCTCCCCTTCCTCTGCCTCTGGAACACACAGGAGCACAGGGGCAGCCCAGGCCAGCCTCAGGAAGGCCCAGCTCCATGTCCTGGCTCTGCCCACACTGAGCAGTTAAGATGACAAATGGCAGAGTGCTTTTTAAACTACGAATGCATGTCACAAATATTTGATTGTGTGGCTCTTTTTATGATGTGTTTATATGATGTGTTAATTTTAGGTTCTTGCAAAACACCCACCACCTAGTTAACTCCCAGTACACTTTTGTTAAATGAAGAAAATCAACTTCATTTCCACCCGAGGCAAGTGTCTCACTGTTAACCCTTGAGAGGTCCCACCAGTCAACATGGGGTCTCTTGGCTCTCCAACTTTGGCTACAAAGAACCAGCTAGGGAGTTGGATAAGTATAATGCTGGCCCCACCCTCAAAGATTCTAACTCAGCAGGTCTGAAATGGGGACAAAAGAAGTGATTCCTGATTCAGAACCCAGGAAGGGATCAATTACAAGCCACTGGTCATGTGTGACCTGCTAATGATTCCAGAAGACTACAGATAGTGCTGTAAAAACCCAGAGAAGGGACCAGCTTCAGGGGAAGGTGATGAAACCAGGTAGTTCACTGAGCACCTACTAAATGCCCAGCCCAGGGAACGTGCATGGGTTTAAAGCTGTGCTTGGGAGTGCTGACATGCACGGTGTGCGGATTCTAAGCTGAGTGTCTGAGCTGTCCACTAGCTCCCAGGTGGGGCCACCTCCCTCGGTACACTTTGAGGGGCAAGGCTAATGTACTAGTAGAGGCTCAGCAAGCAAGGCTGGCCACACCAGGCAGAGGAACAGGCTCGAGCCAACAACTGCTGGCACCAGATGAGGTAATTCCAGAAGCCCCGCCTCTCAAGATACACATGTAGTTCTGAAAGCCTCCCTCAGCATTCTCATGTTAGGGAAGGAAGAGCTTACGAATTGCGTTAAAAAATTTTATGTGTATATGCACACATGCACACTAACACATACGTACACACACACCCTAAAATAAAGTCAAACCGTACTTTAAAAGCACCATCTGAAAACCTAACATTAAAAGAAGAGATATTTGAAGGGGTTCATTCATTATAGGAACATCATAAAACATCTTATAAATAAATAATAAAATAATAGTTTTTGTTATGATTAAAATAGGGGCCTCCCTAGGGGCCTTAATTGTTTTACAGAACATTAAATGTAAAAACTTGGCAAAAGGAAAAAGAAATTTAAAGCTTAAATTAAGAACTGCTGCCAGTTAAGAGTTAACCAAAAAATTATGGGAAATTCTCTGTGAAATTATGAAAAGCCGAAGGGAATAGAATTTGATTTATAAAATGTGGCATTAAAATTTTCAGGGATACAACTCATTTCACAAAAATGAAGTAAACCTATAAATGTGACCTATAAGTACCACGTTGTGTTTTTGTTTTTTGTTTGTTTTATCAGGTTGTCTCCCTCGTTAACCTACGTTAAGGAAGGTGGCCATGGCATAGCTCCTCTCAAAGAGACTCTTAATTCTTATTTTGTGCAGGGAAACACTTAATAAATCACTGGCCAGGCACACAGCGAACGCTGGGCCACCTGCAGTGGCCAGACTTGACAGTCTGGGAAAACCTCAGCTGGAAGAATCCCCAGTATGATGCCAGAAGATGGGGACACGCTCCGTGCGAAGTCAGAAGGCTGGCTGCGACCTCTTCCTTTGCAAACAAAGGATCAAACACAGTCACACATTTTCCCTCTGCATTTGCGTGAGCTGAGGCCCAGGAGACAATGGTCGCGTTCAGATCATGTGTGGACACTGAGGAACCTGGTGGCATCTGCAGGCCGAGGGAAGCATAGAAATATTCCTTGCAGACTGTTACTATTAGTTACAGGGTTGGGGGGTGGGAGTGGGGGTGGGGAGGGGCAGGCACAGGAGGGAGGCTCCAGGCAGCATTTCGCTTTTGTGATGCACTCTTATTTGTTTGAGTCATTATGTCAAATGTGTATTTCTTTTAGTTTAATGGGGGAACCATAATAAAGGAAAAAGTTGCATTCTGTTGCTCTGAACATAATGGTCCTAGAGGTGATAAACCAGGGGGAATTTTTGCTGTTAGCTTATGGAGGAGGTGGTTTTGTAAGAGGGGACAGTTGGGGTAGCCTTGAGGGCTGGGCTGATTTGATTGGATACGGTGAAATGGGTGGGCTTGGGGGTGAAATGGTCCCACTGAGGGATGAGAAGGTGTGGAAGGAGCAGATGAGATGCCTGGGAGATGAGAAAGGCAGGCGACAGCATATCTTGATGGCCATAAGAACAAGCTGAGGGGCTGAAGTCAGCTTGGCAGACGCTAGGAGCTGCAGGGAGCTGTGCTGGGAGGAGAGGAGGAGAGCAGGTGAGTGAGTGACTCTGGTGTGGCCAGGTCAATGGCATGTGGCCATGGCTGAGGAGCCTGCGTGGGGACCATGGGACTACAGACAGTGATGATGACAGCCACAGGGCACTTAGGGGGAAGGTGATGCCAGCTCCTGCCAGCTGGAGACAGGAGTTGGGGGCACGTGCGCCCTGCAGCCAGGAACTTGCTCTGTGCCGGCATGGGCACTGCAGGCTCTGGCTGACACAACCAGCGGAATGATCAAGAAAGCCAAATCCATGTAGGAAGAGAGCCAAAGAGTTCTCAGGAGCTACATCAATCCACGGTCAGCCAGGAAAATCACATTGCAGGCATCGGTGGCCTCCAGGATGGCCAGAAGCTTGGAAAGTGGGGGTGTCATCCTCACGCCCCTTAGATTGACTTGCAGCTGCCTATTTAGGAAGGAGCTGGTGAGACTAAAGTGTGGTCAGAGGCCCGATGCACATGGATTTGGCATGACAAACAGTGCCGGGGGCTTCAAGGAGCCTTTAGGTTCCAAAATAAAAAACCAAGGGACGTGGCGCATCCTTATCTTCATATACTGAGTCTGGCTTCCAGACAGCCAGGTACACTTGGAAACCTTTTGATTAGAAATTTATGTTTGGAAAGTTTCCTACTGGAGATGGGGAAACAGTAATTAAAAGCTATGCCCTGGTAAAATTTTGATGGGGAAAGGCACATCTTTGCCTGAAAACATAGTTACTGTGAGAGCAGAGAAAGGGTTATAACAATATAAACGTGTAGTGCTCTTCATAAAGGATAGAAGAATAGAGGAATATAAGATCTACAATAAATAAAGAGGAAGAGGTTAACAAGCTAATTAAAAGAGACAGAAAAACTGTGCATTTAGCTATTGGCTATTTTAGACATTAAAACATCTTCAAAAATACTGTCCTCAAACGACCAAAGTTGAACATTGATTCCTGAAAAAAATGCAGAAGGGAAGCAGCAGATAACAATGTGCCAATCTAACTGTGCTTTCTCTAGCTTTTGTTTTTGATGGGAGAGATGCCTGCTCCAGTATGCTGCTTCTCTCGCTCCTCCTGAGGACGGAAACCATTAAGTGAAGCCTTTGTTCAGTGTTCTGCCCATGGCACTGTGCTGGGCACTCTGAAAAGGGAGCCGAATGGGCAGAAGAGAAAGTGGGAGTTGGTTCTGGGTCCTTCAAAGCAGAGCCACAGGCACTGTGACAAACACAGCAGTTTGTCAGGATCAGAAACAGAGGAAGAACACTGAGGAGCTGGGCCTGGCGTGGTTTGGGGCCACCAGCCAAGTTCAATGCAGCAAGAAAGACCTCCTGAAGCAGAGGATACCCTCTTCCTGAGGAACTTCCAGATGGCACATCATGACCGCCTTGAAGATGGAGGGAGCTGGGTGGCACTGCATTTATCAGCTGACTGATCGTGAACAAGTTACTTGACTGCTCCTAGAAGTCACTATGAGCCGGGCCCCAAGTCTTGGACATCATCAGCTCTGAGATTCTTAAAACAACCCAGTAAAAAAAACACAATCTCCGAGATTCTAAACAACAGACCCAGGGTAATCAACCAGAAAGAAAGTTGCACGATCTGGATTGAGGCCCAGGACTCGATTCCAAATTTTAATGCCAGCTCTACTGCTTTGTCCTGAGAGCTAAGGCACGGAATCCCAATATGGCACCAATAAGTGGGAGGCCCCCCGGCCATGCCCTGCCGAGGTTTTCATGGTTTAAGTCACTTCGTGGATGGGCACTGAGGTATTTACACAGAGCAGTGATTACAGAACTCCAATGAGGACTACATGATGATAAAACAGGGGGTTGGCCAGTTACCCCTCATGAAACAGCCACTCTTTGCTCCTCTGGGCTGCTTCTTCAGGATGGGGCACTGCCAGTACCCTCAACACTGGTGGGGGACTACTGAGGATGGCAGGGAAAGCCCCTAGCGAGTGCCCAGCACACAGTGGGCTGTCGACAAGGCCTCTCAGCTATGGTGGCGGTGCATGCCGGCATCTTCATCCTTCCTCTGGCCCCCAGCCAGCTCGCATTCCTGGGAGCCATGGCCGACGTCACAGGAAGGCTCATGCGTCCACTTACCCACCAAAAGGAAGATCGAATAGGACTCAAGGACCAGCTACATATCCCCTAGCCTCTGGAAGCCTCTTGTGCAGTAAGAGGCTGAGAAAGATCCTCCGAGTCCCTGAAACGATGCACTCAGGCTCCCAACTGGAGGAAACACCCTGGTGTCTACTGAAGGGCAGGAATGTTGTGAGAAGCAAACCGCACCAACCATATTGTTTTCCCTTGTTTTGTTCACACTCAGCTTGCCGGGTGGAAAGCACCAGGTGCCCTTTTCATTTCTTAGAAAACACAGTAAATAAATATGGTGACAACATGGTGGGGACTAGAACTTGAGTGCAGAGAGACAGCACAGAGCCGCCTCAGCCAGGCTCTGGTCACCCTGGATGCGACCTGTCCAGGGCACCGGCCTTCCTCATCAACTCCCCGCTGAGCAGGGCCTCTCGTGGGCTCCTTGCCTCCGTACCATGTACCATGGTTCCTTCCCCTGCCCTCTGCACAGCTGCTGGATTCTCCCCCCGTCCAGGACACTCAGGGACTTTGTCTCCTGCTTCACTCTAGAGTGTCTCCTGCCGAAAGCTTTGACACACGATTGGCTCTTCTGTGGTGAAAGCATCTCTAGCCCCAAGGTCTCAAATGAGCTCTAGGTGTTTTATCTGCAAACTCATCTAGACATTCTTTTAAGATAGAAATCCCACAAATAAAACCATCAACAGATGCCTGAAGCTCTGGGCCAGAGGGCGCGCGCACACACACACACACACACACACACACACACACACACAGCAGATGTGAGCCCTCAGCACCAGCGGCAGGCCAGTGCCCTGGCCTCCGAGCCACGGGTCCTTGTCCTCCTCAACACAGGGCAACGGCTCCAGGGCACCTGGCTGCTAGGGTGGGGTCCACACCCCACGGAGGCTGTTTCTCCAAACTTGCAAATAATGGCAGCCCACGCTCATCCTCCCCCAACCTCCTTGCTCATCAGGCCCGTTCACAGGGCCCCTTTCCAGAGGCCTGACTCACTCTCTGATTTCCTTCTCAGTCAGGCAGGCAACCGCACCACTGTTTTACACAGGAGGACAGACAGCTCAGCCAAGAGGCAGGGGGGCACTGACCACGTGCCCGGCGTCTGGACACCATTGGTGTGTTCGTGCACCTTCTCTCAGCTGGCTTGAGCTGCTGTAACGAAACGCCAAATATGGGGTGGCTTACACAGCAGCAGTGTATGTTCTCACAGCCTAGAGGCTGGACATCCATGAGCGGGGCGCCAACATCGTCAGGCTCTCGGCGAGGCCTCTTTTCCCGGCGACACATGTCCAGCCTCTCACCGAGTCCTTGCGTGGCTGTTCCTCACTGCAGGTGCATGCAGAGGAAGCCAGCTCTCTCTTTCTCTTCTTCTAAGGCCACTAATCCCATCATGGCGCCCCACCCTCATGACCTCATCTAATAATTAGCCCCCAAGGCCTCATCTCCAAAGGCCATTGCACTGGGGCTTTGTCATATGAATTTGGGTGGCAGGGGACGTAAACACCCCTATATTCATGTCCTTCTCGTGCAAAATTTTGTCCATAACAAAATACCAGACTATACCCAGACACTAGCAAACTTCCTTTCTTGCAGCCTACCAGCTGGAGGTCCGCGGTTAGACGGCCAGCATGGTGAGGACTGTCTCCCTGCTTGCAGACAGCGCCCCTTCTCGTGTTGTCACATGGCCTCCCCTTAGGTGTGCAGGTGGAGGGAGGTCTCTCTCTCCCTCTTCTTCTATGGCCACTGATCACAACCTGAGGGGCCCACCCTCATGACATCATCTAACCCTCATTACCCCCCAGACGATCCACCTCACCCTGGGGGGTTAGTCTTTCACTTATGAATTTTGGAGGGACGTGAACACTCAGTCCCAGACAGTACTTTATGTAACACAGCTGTTATAGGGGTCACAGTCACCTGATTCACAGATGAGGAAATTCAAATTCAGGGAGATGAAGTGGGTGGGATTGGGCTTTGGATCCAGGTCTTGACAGTGAATCCCAGGCCTTCTCTACCTGTCACGCCACCTGCCATTCCCACTGCACTTGATGAATGAGCAAATGGAGGGAGGGTTTGTTATTCCTTCATCACTGGTGTCTTCAGGGCCTCTGGCCTCGACCCTCTCATCCCTGATCCACCCCATATCCCAGGGTCTGGCCAAAGTTCTGGAGCATTACTTGTGTCTGCTGAATCTAATCAGGCTTCACTTACTGCCCCTGACAGTCACACCTCCAGGGCTGGACAGGCTCAAATGCTCCCATAGGTCCCACAGTTCCTTGAACCAGCCTCCATGCAGTGAAACTCTCAGAGTGACAGACATTGGATGTCATCTCCAGATCTAACAGAGCCAACGTGGGTGGGGCAGTGGAGTCACATCACAGGGACAGAGCCCTGGCATCCCCGATTCCTGTCCTGATTGTTCTCTTTCCTCTTGGCCCCACTGCCACCAAAGCCTTCCCCAGGGAGAGCTCCTTGCACGCACCCCCAGGTCTTAGGCCCAGCCCAGGGCAGCACCCCACCAAAGTGCTGAACAGGGGTCAGAGCCTGGTCGGCCTGTGGCAGCCACACAACCAACTTCTTTGGTGTGGGCCCACGGTACTGTCACTCCACACAGCAGGTGAGGCCAGGGTCATGGCATCCTGGGCAGGTGTGGCCCACCATCAGTGGGTGCTGAATGAAGAAAGGACATGCATGGCTTGGAAGATATGCATCAGGCTTGTTGGGTGTGCACTAGGAAAGGACAGGTCACAGGGCACTGGGATACTCATTCTGAAGCTGAGATAGCAGTCTGAGACTCCAGACAAAGATGGGAAAGACGGGCAAGGCAGCAGAGCAACAAAGAGCAGGACACAGACCGCCTGTCTACTCCAGTCCAACTACCTACCAGCCATACACCTTGGACAAGTGCCCTAAAGTTTCTGTGCTTCAGAAGTGGGGTAACAGTAGCACCCCCCACAGAGAGTTATTATGGGGACCAAATGGAACCATGCATGCTATATGCCTGACACCTGGGAGATGCATGCTTGTCTGCAGTCATAGTCACTGTCACTGTCCATGGAGATGTTGGACTCAAGGCCTTCTTTCTGCAAGAATAAGTCTTGGTATGAATGACACGTGTCATTTCATAGCTGCTTTTTACTATGTTGGAGAAGAAAATATGACCCCTCAGCCAAAGGAACAGTGCGGAATCTGGTCTTTCCTTCTGAATCAATGGTCCTCTCAAGTAGCAATGTTGAAGTCACCCTTCCTACAGGCTGTGGTGACAGGTCTGGCCCAAGGGGACATACCACTTGTGCAGCACTGAGCTGTAGAGGGCTGTCAGGTCCACAGAGCAGTCCAGGCCCCCCTCCCTACTATTAAGAAACTGACAATCTATTTCAACCGAAAAACAAGGAGGCAGGGGGTGTGTGTAGGTGCCCAGCACTGACAGGTGGCAGGCGTGGACGGGGCTGTGAAGTTCAGTAGGTGGGCTCCTGGCACCCCCAGGCCACTGCTTCCTTTGCCCATGTCACTGGGAGCTGGAAAGCCAGACTCTATAAGATAATATATTCAACAGAATTTACTTTTGCACTTAATTTAAAAGTACTGAATCCGAGGTAGCCCTAATAGACAAGCAATGTTCCGGCTGAACTCAGGGAAAGAGTGAGAGGTCACAGAGCTAGATCCTAAGTCCCCTCCCATTCACCCTCTTTGTGAAGTGACTTTGTACTCCCCTTGTTACATGACAGGAGTTGCGTCTCGTCCACATGGGCCGGGGTCATTGGGATAGCCTCGGCTGATAAGCACTGGAAATGCCAGTGGCAGGACCGTGGCAGGAAGATGCCATGCACTCATGCTCGGAGCCCAGCTGCCATACTGCAAAGAAGCCCAAGCTGCCCACTCATAGAGACCCTGGAGAGGCCACAGCTGGTGTTTGAAGAACAGCCTAACAGAGGCACAAGCCAACTGCCAAACCTGTAAGCAAAAACACATCCCAACAGACTTCTTTGGAAAATGTTACAGAAACATTGGAAACGTACAATTGAAGGCTCACCAGGCATCCAAATAATAGATGAGAAGAATTCTGTCAAGAGAGATGCCAAGACCTGAGCTTCAATATATTTTTACTGAGTTATCGAGTTCTAGATAACCTAATACAACCAAGTCAAAAAGGAGACCAACCAGATGGGGTGTGCAGAAACTAGAAGGCCCATCCTGATTTCCAGGCTTGACTGGGAATTGGGGTAGAAGGGTTTTACCCAGAGGATGCATTTTTCAGGCAGCTCACAGAATCCAATCCATGCAAATCTGAGCATATCAAAGAGACAGATCAGTGGCTTTACAGGAACCAAGAAAGAGAGAAGAAATAAAAAAGAGACAGAAGGTGAGACTGAACAAAGCTGTGAGGACATAAAAGCATTTAAATTGCTTTTCCCAAATGCTGCCTCCTACCAGGGAAGCTCATTTCCCTCGGCAAAGACACTGCTCAGCTAGCTTAGAGGACTTGGTGGGCCTTTTGTCACTGTCATTGGACAGTATGCTCAGGGGACTTATTCCTCAAAGCCCTCTCTCAGCCTTGTTGGTCCTCACCGGGGTGAGGGAGGCCAGGAGGCAGACATGTAAGAAGAGATCTCTGGGCAGGTCTACACTGAAGGGAGAATTCCATGGGGGCTGTGATCCAATCACTTCATTTCCCAACTCCTGCTGGGAGAACCTAAGTAAGGGCTAGCTCTCCCCTACCCACACATGTGGTGGGGACAAAGACTTTCTGATCTCCTGATCTCCTTTTAGGGACTTCAGGATTGGGTTGGGAGAGGGCCATGGGGAACCACCAAAAGCCATGGCTATGGTAATGAGTAATGGCAGCTGACTGTATATGGCTTGCCATTTCTTCCTTGGAGGGCAGAGAGTGACTCTAGAGGTGAAGGCTGTGTCTTTGTAGAGATGTGAAAAGAAATTTTCTCTCCTCTGGGTCAGTTCCTAATAGTCACTACAGGACCAGAGGGCCCCCTACTCTGGGGGAAGGAAGTGTAAGCTTAGAAGATTTTCCAGTTTTCCCCAAGGCTATGGTCATTCAGGGTCAATGTCTTCATAATCACCTGTTGAGGCTCCTGGAGAACCCAAGGGCACTTTAGAGGGCATTCAAAAGACCAGTATCCTTAGTTCTTGACATAGTAGAGTCCAGCTTAACAAGAACATTCAGATATTTTGTATATGAGATCTCATTGTAGGATCTGCTTGAAGAGTCTAAGACGATCTGAGTAGGAACCTCACCTTGGGGTTGTGCCACAATTGTCAAAGGCTCATTATGCACACAGTCATATCTGCTCTTCACCCAATCCCAAACTATGACAGCACCGGCGGCATTCCCTATGAATGTCACACTGAAGGATGTTAGTAGATGGGCAAAAGAAGGAAACCTAGACTTCTAGACTAGGCTAGGATATTCTTGAACCTTCGCTATGCTAACAAGTTAAATTTTCAAAAATTTAATTTTATTTTGAGAAAAACACTGAACACAAGATCTATCTACCCTTTTTAAGAATCCAGCACAGAATTGTGTATAATCTAGTATTGCTGACTGCTGGTACAAGGTTCTAGAGCAAATGTCCAGAATGAAGTCACCCTGCTTAAGGGGAACTTTATCAACAAGCATAAGTTGATAGCAATATGAATAAATTCTAATAAGCTAAGTTTTACTGCAGGATTTTTTTGGGTAGGCCTCGGGCTCTTTTAAAAATGAAGAAAGGATTCTGAAGATTTGGAAAGACAATGAGTTGACAGCATAGTATCAACATAACCAAGAGTCAGAGCCAAGCCTGGGCCCCGGGGTCCAAACTCAATTCATGGTTCTAGGGACACAGCTAGTTTATACACCAGCGGTTCTCAGCCAGGGGCAATTTTGCTCCCCAGGACACACAGGGAAGATTTCTGGCTGTCACAACTGGGGTACAACATGCTACCAGGTCTAGCTGGCAGAAACCAGTAGTGTGAGGGCCTAGGTGCCATAGATGGTTGAGCATCTGATTCTTGGTTTTGGCTCAGGTCATGATCTCAGGATCATGAGATGGAGCCCTGTGTCAGGCTCTACACTCAGTGTGGAGTCTGCTCTCCCCTTACCCCTCCCCCATCTCTCTCTCTCTCTCTCAAATAAATCTTAAAAAAAAAAGAAGAAAAAGAAAAAAAGAAACCAGGAGTGATGCTCAACATCCAAGAATCGTCTGGCCCAAAGAATGTGAAGGCTGCCAAGCCTCGGTTGCTATGGCAGGTGGCAGGCACTCCCTGTGGGTCTGTCCCTGTCCCTTGCTGAGGCCCACTATGGTACAAGGAGTGCAGATGCCGGCTGCAGGTTGGCTATACTCTGGCTGCTAGTCAGCATCACACTCCTCTCTCCACTTTGCCTCTGAGACCCAGGCAGCTACAGGAAGCAAGCTTGGACCAGCTCTTAGGAGGCAGGAGGGCAGGCTGCCACTCTGTGGGTTTGCTTTGGGGAGCAAGGAGGTGCAGGGGCGATGATGGGTGTGTTTGGAGAGAATGATCCAGAAGAACTTGGAGATTCGGAGATAACATCGAAAGGTACTATTTCAACGTCTGTGATCTGAGGAAGCGGGGGTTGCCCCTCTTGGTACTGGAGTGGGCAGGCCGGGGCTGGCTTCTGGAAGGCTGCTGAATTCTCCAGTCAGGAGTGAGTGTGGCACATTTATGTTCCCATCCTAAAGTGTCAGGGACGGCGGGCCTCCAAAACCGTCAATACTGCCCCCAGTTTGCTGTGAAAGCAAAGAGTCATCTCTGGCATTTTGGATAGTAGACAGGACTTGGCCCTCAAGCTTCCCAGACTCCTGGCTTCCATGTGTGCCCCCTCACCATGGCAGGCTTCCCTGGTTCCGAAGCTCCGACAACAAGTGCACACATGTCTGTGGCTGTGGGCCTCTATGTGGTTCTGACTGTAAGCTGCCCCCCACCGACTGTGGACATCACATGTTACTCCCAGGTGTCCCCAGAGGGATGTGCCCTGCTCTTGGTCAAGGCCATGCTTCCCTCAACAGGGCACCACATCCGAAGCCCATCCTCTCCCAGAACTCTGCTGGGGTGTCGGCAGGCAAACATCCATGGTCAGTTCATGTTTGCAGCCCAAATGGTGTACAGAAACCTGAGGGCCTTCTTTCCTCAATAGGCCTGGCCCTAACTATCAAACTCATAACTCAATCTCATCTTCCTGTTTTAAAAGAACAGCTACAGAGAGCCATGCCCACAGCCACCTCCCCAAGGAGCAGCCAAGGCCTGCACCTGCGTGCCTTCCAGCAAGTGCTCTTGTGCACCGGCCCAGCCTCTCTGCACCTGTACCTTCCCAATACCTGCCAGCTCTGAAATCCACCAACCACCTGCCCCGCATTATCATCTCAAGTGCAAGCCCCCCCCCCCCCCAAATAAGGTGATGAGGTCAGATAGAGGCATGGGAAGTTTCTCCCAGCACCATGGCCCCCTCCCTGACTCTGATCTCCACTTTTGAGGGAAAGACAGTATGTAGGTGGACTTTCTGGCCCTAAGTGGGGGCTGCATTTACATGTGGGGACGTGTTAGTGTAGGAGTAGGGGTAGCTCTGCTGATGACAGGGAGCCACACAAGAGAGCAGGTAGGAGACACTGCAGGAGAGAGAGCACAGGGGAAGGCAGCTGATGTGCCCTGGTGGGGGCCCACGCACTAGGGGCCCCTCAGACGGGCTCAGGCCAGGTGAGACAGGGCCAGTGGGGGCCCGTGAGGTAGGGAGGTACGTGGACAGGCTGGCGGTTGCAGAGGACACCAGCGCTCCCCTCCACCCATCTGCTGTGAGCCCTAATCATGCTTTCAGGCTCCACTTGGAAAACATCTCCCCTCTGAAACTTGGATGGGCACTTGTGGAGGAGTTTATTTCTCTCTCCTATGCTCTGCCCTGTTACATCTGGGTGCTTTAGGCCTTCTGCGGCCTCTGTACTTGCTGCTTTGACCTTCCCCGACAAAGAAGCACCAGGCACAACCCATCATATTCACCCCAGATCCAGGGCCTAATGGTGGTGCTCCCCAGAGCACCCCATGTCCTGAGTGTGGAGCCAGCCTACACTCGGTAAGTGGCCACGAGCCCGCGGCCAAAGGGGAGGCTCACTCAGGGCCAAGGCTCACGTCCAAAGTCCTCCAAGGAGCCTGGGTGCCGAACGGGGACCAGATCAGACCTCTGGGTGGCACTCACGCTTGGAGGCAAGCAGCCATCCTCCGGAGGCAAACTATCAGAGCTGAGCCAGAGTGCACTGGGTTTAATACAGCTAAATGAGGGAGGATCAAAATGCTGAGGTTTCAGTTCTTTACAGATTCTTCTGGACTCAGCACCTGAGAAGCTGTAGTAACGTGTGACCCTGTGCCTTTGACATCTCGTTCCAATGCCATAATCTTTTCACTGAAGTAAGAAGGCCCTGTTAACTCCGTAGAATTTATAGCATCACATTCCTTTCTTTAAAATTGCTTCGAAGGAGATTAGGCCACAAGGCAGATGGGCAGAGATAAGAAACTGGAAGAGCATCGCTTGCTCTAGGGCATCCAGGCTGTGCTATGGTTTTGTCCTGCTACAACTTTGCCTCACATTTGGATTTCCAACAGGCTTCTGGCTCGTTTTCTGTAAAGCCTATACAGAACTTCCAAAATTATTAGATTAAATAAAATGGATTTGGATGAAATCTCTGTAAAACCTGGCATCCTTCTGAGAGATTTCTGGGATGGAATGAGAAAGATGAAACACTTTACTCAGGTATGCCAAGTCCATGTGCTTTCTGAAAATTTTTTCCCCCTAAAACAAACCAGATGGATATAAATCAATTCATCCGACCTGAAAGGCAGCTGCAGGATGGTCAGTTATGTGCGGAAGGAGCAGCATGCTTCGTCAAGGGCATGCAGAATTTCTGAGGCTCAGTTATGAGTCAAAGCTATTATTTCCATTAGCGCTTACCGTGGGCTGACAGCAACCCAGGACTGGCAGGCAGCCTGCAAGCTCTGCAGGATGATTTGAATTTCCTTCCTACATCTGTGTGCTTCTTAAAACAGACTGCTTCCAGGAAATGCGAGATGCACACCCCACCTGCAAGCCACCCTCAGAGCTGCAGGTGAGGAACGGAGGCCGGCTGGCAGGGTCGTCTCCAGCCACCGCCCTGCCACCCCTGCCACCACCTGGCTGGGAGCAGCCTACACCCTGGCCAGGAGCACCTCCCTGATTAGGGGCCCAGATTTGGGTGTTCATCCGTGTCCAGTTTTCAATTGGCAAAAGCTCCTAACTTTCTCTGAGGAACCACCATCATGAGGCCATGCGTGGGTGTTATCATCACATTAAATAGAAAAGGAAATCTGGAAGAAGCTGAGGTATCAGAATCCAAGGTGAATGCATCCTACCGGTCCCCCTACCCGCTCTGCTCGTGCCTGCATTCCCGGTCTCATCTTGGAGGGAAATGAATTACCTCCTAGACCAAATGACATGATGGGTGATGCACACAGGCCTATCTTCTGAGAGCTGCCAGGCAGCCACTTTACCTGTGGTCGAGGCGTCTCAGCAGAAGAGAACGTGGGAACAGTAAAGTAAGAGGTGCTCCACGCAGAAGAGCAGGATAAGTTATCCGTGTGTTGTGGGTGGGTTTATCTTCCATGCCTTAATTCTGGGCATTGTTTTCTTTGTGGATGTGGAGGCTGAGACGGAAGGAGGTCCATCGGCCCCACCCCAGCTGCATCCTGGAGCAGGTGACTCAGAAAGCAGCCTCGTCCCATGAAGTGCCACACCATCGGCCTCTGAGCACAACTGTGGGTCAGGGGAGAAGAAGGAAGGTAGTGGATGACCCTGGCCCCACACAGGCCGTTCCTATGGTGGATGTTGTTACAAGTGTTTTCTTGTAATCAATTAAGAGGAATGGAATAGAGCTCATTTTGTTTTTGTGGTAAGGTCCTTGGACTCCTTGATGAGAGGCTGCTGTGAACCTGTAAGACGTGGCCCTTCTGTGCCAGAGGAAACAGGAAGGCTCTCATGTGTGAGAGTATGGATTTGCCTGTACTAACTAGAAGACAGTCCTGGTTGCTCGTTGCCAGCAAGGACTCAGCTACAATAACCACCCAAAATGGGATTCTTGAATATTAAAGTCATTACCATCAAGTAATTCCAGCTAGCAGGGTAATTCACATTATCTGCTCATGGGTTCATTTTGCTGCTTGCACTTTCAGAAAATGCTCTGAAAACCCTTGTGGTCTAGGTTGAGACGCTCCACGGAAGCACAAATGAGGCTGTCCACAGTCACAATGGACAAGTGCCTGGCCCCAAACATCACACGACTGCTGGAGGCCATTCAGATGTTCTTCTGACTAAAGTCACAGGTCATTCCCGACCTGCTCCCTGAGCCTCCTGAGCAGAGGCAGGTAAGATAAACCGCCTGGAGCTTTGAAATGCCTTGAATGTTACTGCATCTGGAAGCTCAGAAGACCACCACTAAGTGTGGAGCAGGTTCCAGGGTCCCACCTTTAGAGGGTCAGGGTCACCAGAAGAAACAGTTCTGAATTCTGCTTCTTTGTTATTCTGTGAGGTAACGGTTTGTGCTCTCTGCTCTCCACGCACATGGTAGCATTTTCTTTCCTGGCCTGTTGGGATCGGATGAGGGCATGCATCTCCTTCTGAGCAATGGGTTGTGGGAAAACTTGTGAGCAAATGTGATGTGTCACTTCTGGGCTGAAACATTTAATTGCTCATGGGAAACCTTCCAGGAGTCTCTCCCTCTCCTAACAGCCAGCAACGGCAGCGGTGGCAGGTCTACCAGCTGACTCCTGAGATGGGAGGACCTGGATTACTGACTCTAACCAAATGGCAAAGCAGCTGAGGTTTATATGAGAAATGATCTGCTATTTAGGATTGCTCATGTTTTGTTCCATTTTCCATGATTTGCTCCATCACATGGTAAATACAAAGACAAGACTGTAGAATGGTCAGGATCAGGAGTGGTAAGGTGGTATCATACCATAGTGCATGTACTGTTTCTGAAATAGATATGAAAACCATGTTCATTCTTCTGGCTCTAAAATGTGTATTTTCACAAAAATACACTAAGTTCTTTTTTAAAACGAAGTGTTGTCCTCTTTTTTTATAACGTGGATAAGTTTTCACATATGCATACACCTGTGAAACATTACCACAGTCAGGGCACATGCATTCCCATTACCCCTAAATGTGTGCTCATGCTCCCTGGTAGTCCCTTGCCGCATATCTCCTGACCTCAGGAAACCACGATCTACTTTCTGTCTCTATAGGTTGGTTTGCATTTTCTGAAATTTTATATAAATGAAATGATCCTTTTTTTTTCTCTTTGGCTTCTTTAATGATCTTGTGAGTCATCTATATCACTGTGTATATCAGTAGCTCATTTCTTTTCATTGCTGATTTAGTATTCCATTGTAGAGCTGCCACCCTGTTGTTCATCTATTCAGCAGTTGATTGACATCTGGGTTGATTCCAGTTTGGAGCTGTTACAAATAAATCTGGTGCGAATGCTCATGTAGGAGTCTTTGTAAAAGCCTGTGTTTCCAATTCTCCTGGGTAAGTATTTAGGGGTAGAATGGCTGGGTACCATTTTTATATTTCCACTAGCAATAGATGAGAGTTCCCTATCTAATACTTGAAATACTCAGCCTCTCCTTCCCTCACTGAACATGGACACACACAGACATACAGACACAGACACACACACACACACATTAAGGAGTAAGTTTCTACATAAATACAAGCACAAGTCTTGTAGAAAAAATTCTAGCCTTGTCTTCTTTACAGAATAACTTTCTTGTCTCTATGGCCAAGTCAATTATTGTGTTACCTTCCTTCCCCCATCTTTAATGGTAATGTAATTATTCACTTCTTCTTCCAGAACAAAAAGAGTCTATCTTGCTCCATATTGCTTTCATCTCTGAGACCTTCACCTACTTGTTCCACTGCCTGCCTCCTCCAGTGGACCCACTGCTCTTTCTAAAAGCATATGCAAGACCCTATCACTCTCTAGTTTTAAATCACTAAAGACTCAGTACTGAATTTCCATGAGGATCCAGATTCCCTGCTGTGGCTCATGAGGTCTCCTTGGGCAGCCTACTGATCTCCTGTACCTCTGTTACTCCCATTCACCCAGTTCCTGCCACATTAGTACTTCTGACTTTCTTCAAATGTGCCACACTTACTGTCCTCAGGGCCCTGGCTCTTGTAATCTCCTGATCTAGAACACTCTTCTCCCTTGCATGGCTGCTTCCTTCCTTTCTTCCTTTTAGGACTCTCTAAAACACCACACCCCTCCACTGCTGCCCTGCTTATTTTTCTTCATTCTGCTTAGAGGATCTGGAAGGATATTTGTTAGTTCTTTGCTTACACATTTGGCTTTGCCCTACCACAAGTCAACTCCAGAAGGGCAAAGACCTTGTTTGCCTTGTTCACCACTGGATCCTGATGCTAAGAAACATACCTGAGATACGGTACTCACCAAACAGTTCAAGGATAATATATGTCTAGGGCGTTAGGAGCCCCACTGCATGAGGACTGATTTGTGATCTGCATTTGTTTAATCTAGATTTTAAAAAGTCTTGAGTTGGAGACTTCAGCACCCATCCCCTATCAGTAACTGACAGACCCAGCAGGCAGAAAACCAGTAAGGACATAGTTGAACTCAACCCCACCATCCATCCACTGGATCTAACTGATATCCATAGACGATTTCATCCAACAACAGCAGAGTACACATTCTTTTTAAGCTCACATGGAACAGTCACTAAGATAGATCACATTCTGAGCCATAAAACACGCCTGAATAAGCTTAAAATAAAAATTGCACAATGTCTGCTCTCAGACCACAATGCAATTAAACTAGAAATTGATAACAGAAAGATAACTGGAAAATCCCCAAATATTTGGAGATTAAGCAACACACTTCTAAATACAACATGGATCAAAGAAGGAATCTCAAGAGAAATTTAAAAATATTGTGATTAAGTGAAAATTAAAGTACAGCTTATCAAAATTTGTGAGATTTAGTGAAAGCAGGGCTTAGGGGAAGTTTGTAGCATTGAGTGCATATATTAGAAAAGAAGATCTAAAATCAATAATCTAAGCCTCCACCTTAGGAAACTAGAAAAAGAACAAAGTGAATTCTAAGTAAGCAGAAGAAAATAAATAAAAAAATTAGAGCAGAAATCATTGAAGTTGAAAACAGGGACTTGATAAACCTCTGGCTGAGCAAGGTAAAGAATAAGAGAAGACACAAAATACTAATGTCAGATGTGAAAGAGGGGACATCACCACAGGTCCTGGGGGCATCACAAAAAATAAGGAAATATGAATAATTTCATGCTTACAAATTTGATAAGCTAGATGAAATGGACCAATTCCTTAAAAGACACAATCTGCCAAAACTTACCCGAGAAGAAACAATCTGAATAGGACTAACTCTATAAAATAAATTGAATCAATTATTATTATTTTTTTTTAAATAATAAATTTATTTTTTATTGGTGTTCAATTTGCCAACATATAGAATAACACCCAATGCTCATCCTGTCAAGTGTCCCCCTCAGTGCCCGTCACCCATTCTCCCCCACCCCCTGCCCTCCTCCCCTTCCACCACCCCTAGATCGTTTTTCAGAGTTAGGAGTCTTCATGTTCTGTCTCCCTTTCTGATATTTCCTACCCATTTCTTCTCCCTTCCCTTCTATTCCCTTTCACTATTATTTATTGAATCAATTATTAACCTTCCAAAACAGAAAGCACAAGCCCAGATGGGTTCATTGGTGAATTCTGCCAACATTGAAGGAAGAATTATACCAATTCACTACCATTTCTTTCAGAAGATAGAAGCTGAGGGAATATTCCTAAGAGAATATTTTCCTCTTCTCCAAGGCCAGCATTATCCTAGTAACAAATCAGATTTAAAAATTACAAGAAAAGAAGGGCTTGGGGCAAGATGGTGTTAGAGTAGGTCCCCAAGTCACCTGTCCCCACCAAATTACCTAGATAACTTTCAAATCATCCTGAAAACCTATGAATTCGGCCTGAGATTTAAAGAGAAAACAGCTGAAATGATACAGTGAGAAGAGTTCAGGCTTCTATCAAGGGAGGAAGACGGGGGAAAAAAGAAATAAACAAAAGACAACCAAGGGGGAGGGGCCCCGCGAGGAGCCGGGCTAAGGCTGGGGCGAGTGTCCCCAGGACAGGAGAGCCCCGTCCCGGAGAAGCAGGAGCTTCACCAACCTTCCCCGGGCGGAAAGGGGCTTGCAGGGAGTTAGAGCAGGGCCCCAGGAGGGCAGGGATGCCCTCGGGCTCCCTGGGACACTAACAGACACCTGTGCCCCGGGGAGAGCGCCCCACACCCCGCAGCCGAGCTCCCTAAAGGGCTGCAGCATGCACAGCTGGACCCGGGAGCAGCTCGGAGGGGCTCCGGTGGCGGCTCCGAGGAGAGGGGGCTGCGTGTCCCGGGAGGACGAATCCAACAGCGCAGGCCTCCGAGCCAGGGTGGTGGGGACACAGCCCAAGATCCGGCCTCCCCCCGGGGACAGGCAGAAGCCAAGAGGGCCCAGGACAGCAAGGACACTCCTGCCCGGAGCTGAACAGATCAGCGGCCCCGCCCCCGGAGCCTCCAGGCCCTGCAGACAGAGAGCTCTGTAGTTACTGTGGGAGCTGACTTCAGGGCTCCAGAGCTGGCCACTGCTACTGTTGTTGTTCCTCCTGGGGCCTCACAGGATAAACAACCCCCACTGAGCCTCACAGTGGCCTCACTGGATAAACAGGTTAAACAACCTTCACCGAGCCCTGCACCAGGCAGGGGGCTGAGCAGCTCCCCCAAGTGCTGACACCTGAAAATCAGCACAGCAGGCCCCTCCCCCAGAAGACCAGCTAGACGGAGAGGGGAAAAACAAATTATTGACCAAGCAGCACTGGAAAGTTCCAGGGGAAGTCCAGGGATTCACAGTATACAGAATCAGAGTTTTTTGTTTTTTGATTTCTGTTTGCTTCCCCTCTCTTTTTTTTTTCTTTTCTTCTCTTCTCTTTTTTTAACCTTCCTATTTTTCTTTTTCTTTCTTCTTTCTCTTCTCTCTTTTTCTCCTTTTCCCAATACGACTTGTTTTTGGCCACTCTACACTGAGCAAAATGACTAGAAGGAAAAACTCACCTCAAAAGAAAGAATCAGAAACAGTCCTCTTGCCCACAGTTACAAAATTTGGATTACAATTCAATGTCAGAAAGCCAATTCAGAAGCACGATTATACAGCTACTGGCGGCTCTAGAAAAAAGCATAAAGGACTCAAGAGACTTCATGACTGCAGAATTTAGATCTAATCAGGCAGAAATTAAAAATCAATTAAATGAGATGCAATCCAAACTACAGGTCCTAACGACCAGGGTTAACGAGGTAGAAGAGCGAGTGAGTAACATAGAAGACAAGTTGATGGCAAGGGGGGAAACTGAGGAAAAAAGCAAAAAACAATTAAAAGATCATGAGGATAGATTAAGGGAAATAAGTGACAACCTGAGGAAGAAAAATCTACGTATAATTGGGGTTCCCAAGGGCGCCGAAAGGGACAGAGGTCCAGAATATGTATTTCAACAAATCATAGCTGAAAACTTTCCTAATCTGGGGAGGGAAACAGGCATTCAGATTCAGGAAATAGATCCCCCCTTAAAATCAATAAAAACCGTTCAACACCTCGACATTTAATAGTGAAGCTTGCAAATTCCAAAGATAAAGAGAAGATCCTTAAAGCAGCAAGAGATAAGATATTCATTCCTAACTTATATGGGGAGAAATATCAGATTAACGGCAGATCTCTCCACAGAGACCTGGCAGGCCAGAAAGGGCTGGCAGGATATATTCAGGGTCCTAAATGAGAAGTACCTGCAGCCAAGAATACTTTATCCAGCAAGACTCTCATTCAGAATAGAAGGAGAGATAAAGAGCTTCCAAGATAGGCAGGAACTGAAAGAATATGTGACCACCAAACCAGCTCTGCAATCAATTTTAAGAGGGACTCTTAAAATTCCTCTTTAAGAGGAAGTCCAATGGAACAAACCACAAAAACAGGGACTGAATAGGTATCATAATGACACTAAACTCATTATCTTTCAATAGTAACTCTGAAAGTGAATGGGCTTAACGACCCCATCAAAAGGCACAGGGTTTCAGACTAGATAAAAAAGCAGGACCCATCTATTTGCGTCTACAAGAGACTCATTTTAGACATAAGGACACCCACAGCCTGAAAATAAAAGGTTGGAGAACCATTTACCATTCAAATCGCCCTCAAAAGAAAGCAGGGGTAGCCATTCTTATATCAGATAAACTAAAGTTTATCCCGAAGACTGTAGTGAGAGATGAAGAGGGACACTATCTCATACTTAAAGTATCTATCCAACAAGAGGACTTAACAATCATCAATATATATGCCCTGAATATGGGAGCTGCCAAATATATCAATCAATTAATAACCAGAGTTAAGACATAGATAATAATACACTTATACTTGGTGATTTCAATGTAGTGCTTTCTACACTCGATAGGTCTTCTAAGCACAACATCTCCAAAGAAACAAGAGCTTTAAATGATACACTGGACCAGATGGATTTCACAGATATCTACAGAACGTTACATCCAAACGCAACTGCATACACATTCTTCTCAAGTGCACATGGAACTTTTTCCAGAATAGACCACATACTGGGTCACAAATCAGGTCTTAACCGATACCAAAAGATTGGGATCGTCCCCTGCATATTCTCAGACCATAATGCCTTGAAATTAGAGCTAAATCACAAGAAGTTTGGAAGGATTTCAAACACGTGGAGGTTAAGGACCATCCTGCTAAAAGATGAAAGGGTCAACCAGGAAATTAAGGAAGAATTAAAAAGATTCATGGAAACTAATGAGAATGAAGATACAACCATTCAAAATCTTTGGGATATAGCAAAAGCAGTCCTGAGGGGGAAATACATCGCAATACAAGCAGCCATCCAAAAACTGGAAAGAACTCAAATACAAAAGCTAACCTTACACGTAAAGGAGCTAGAGAAAAAACAGCAAAATAGATCCTACACCCAGCAGAAGAAGAGAGTAAATAAAGATTCGAGCAGAACTCAATGAAATCGAGACCAGAAGACTGTAGAACAGATCAATAAAACCAGGAGTTGGTTCTTTGAAAGAATTAATAAGATAGATAAACCATTAGCCAGCCTTATTAAAAAGAAGAGAGAGAAGACTCAAATTAATAAAATCATGAATGAGAAACGAGGGATCACTACCAACACCAAGGAAATACAAACGATTTTAAAAACATATTATGAGAAGCTATACACCAATAAATTAGGCAATCTAGAAGAAATGGATGCATTTCTGGAAAACCACAAACTACCAAAACTGGAACTGGAAGAAATAGAAAACCTGAACAGGCCACTAACCAGGGAGGAAATTGAAGCAGTCATCAAAAACCTCCCAAGACCCAAAAGTCCAGGGCCAGATGGCTTCCCTGGGTAATTCTATCAAACGTTTAAAGAAGAAACCATACCTATTCTACTAAAGCTGTTTGGAAGATAGAAAGAGATGGAGTACTTCCAAACTCGATCTATGAGGCCAGCATCACCTTAATTCCAAAACCATACAAAGACCCCACCAAAAAGGAGAATTATAGACCAATATCCCTGATGAACTTGGATGCAAAAATTCTCAACAAGATACTAGCCATTAGGATACAACAGTACATTAAGAACATAATTTACCATGACCAAGTGGGATTTATCCCCGGGATGCAAGGCTGGTTCAACACTCAGAAAACAACGAATGTGATTCATCATATCAGCAAGAGAAAAAACAAGAACCATATGATCCTCTCAATAGATGCAGAGAAAGCATTTGACAAAATACAGCATCCATTCCTGATCAAAACTCTTCAGAGTGTAGGGATAGAGGGAACATTCCTCAGCATCTTAAAAGCCATCTACGAAAAGCCCACAGCAAATATCATTCTCAATGGAGAAACACTGGGATCCTTTCCCCTAAGATCAGGAACAAGACATGGATGTCTACTCTCACCACTGCTATTCAACCTAGTACTAGAAGTCCTAGCCTCAGTAATCAGACAACAAAAAGAAATAAAAGGCATTCAAATTGGCAAAGAAGAAGTCAAACTCTCCCTCTTCGCCGATGACATGATACTCTATATAGAAAACCCAAAAGACTCCACCTAGGATTGCTAGAACTCATACAGCAATTTGGCAGTGTGGCAGGATACAAAATCAATGCCCAGAAATCAATGGCATTTCTATACATTAACAATGAGACTGAAGAAAGAGAAATGAAGGAGTCAATGCCATTTACAATTGCACCCAAAAGCATAAGATACCTAGGAATAAACCTAAACAAAAAGGTAAAGGATCTATACCCTAAAAACTACAGAACACTTCTGAAAGAATTTGAGGAAGACACAAAGAGATGGAAAAATATTCCCTGCTCATGGATTGGAAGAATTAATATTGTGAAAATGTCAATGTTACCAAGGGCAATTTACACATTTAATGCAATCCCTATCAAAATACCATGGACTTTCTTCAGAGAGTTGGAACAAATCATCTTAAGATTTGTGTGGAATCAGAAAAGACCCTGAATAGCCAGGGGAATTTTAAAAAAGAAATAGCTGGGGGCATCGCAATGCCAGATTTCAGGTTGTACTACAAAGCTGCGGTCATCAAGACAGTGTGGTACTGGCACAAAAACAGACACATAGATCAATGGAACAGAATAGAGAACCCAGAAGAGGACCCTGAACTTTATGGTCAACTAATATTCGATAAAGGAGGAAAGACTATCCACTGGAAGAAAGACAGTCTCTTCAATAAACGGTGCTGGGAAAATTGGACATCCACATGCAGAAGAATGAAACTAGACCATTCTCTTTCACCATACACAAAGATAAAGTCAAAATGGATGAAAGATCGAAATGTGAGACAAGATTCCATCAAAATCCTAGAGGAGAACACAGGCAACACCCTTTTTGAACTCAGCCACAGTAACTTCTTGCAAGATACATCCACGAAGGCAAGGGAAACAAAAGTGAAAATGAACTATTGGGACTTCATCAAGATAAGAAGCTTTTGCACAGCAAAGGATACAGTCAACAAAACTCAAAGACAACCTACAGAATGGGAGAAGATATTTGCAAATGACATATCAGATAAAGGGCTAGTTTCCAAGATCTATAAAGAACTTATTAAAAAAAAAAAGAACTTATTAAACTCAACAGCAATGAAACAATCCAATCATGAAATGGGCAAAAGACATGAACAGAAATCTCAAAGAGGAAGACATAGACATGGCCAACAAGCACATGAGAAAATGCTCCGCATCACTTGCCATCAGGGAAATACAAATCAAAATCACAATGAGATCCCACCTCACACCAGTGAGAATGGGGAAAATTAACAAGACAGGAAACAACAAAAGTTGGAGAGGATGTGGAGAAAAGGGAACCCTCTTGCACTGTTGGTGGGAATGTGAACTGGTGCAGCCGCTCCGGAAAACGGTGTGGAGGTTCCTCAAAGAGTTAAAAATAGATCTTCCCTAGGACCCAGCAATTGCACTGCTGGGGATTTACCCCAAAGATACAGATGCAATGAAACGCCGGGACACCTGCACCCCGATGTTTCTAGCAGCAATGTCCACAATAGCCAAACTGTGGAAGGAGCCTCGGTGTCCATCGAAAGATGAATGGATAAAGAAGATGTGGTTTATGTATACAATGGAATATTCCTCAGCCATTAGAATCGGCAAATACCCACCATTTGCTTCGACATGGATGGAACTGGAGGGTATTATGCTGAGTGAAATAAGTCAATCGGAGAAGTACAAACATTATATGGTCTCATTCATTTGGGGAATATAAATAATAGTGAAAGGGAATAAAGGGGAAAGGAGAAAAAATGAGTGGAAATATCAGGGAGGGAGACAGAACATGAGAGACTCCTAACTCTGGGAAACGAACTAGGGTTGGTGGAAGGGGAGGTGGGCTGAGGGTGGGGGTGACTGGGTTACAGGCAGAGAGAGGGGCACTTGATGGGATGAGCACTGGGTGTTATGCTATATGCTGGAAAATTGAATACCAATAAAAAATACATTTATAAAAAAATAAAATTAAAAAAAATTACAAGAAAACTACGGACCAATATTTCTCATGATTATAATGTAAAAATTCTCAAGATAATGTTAGTAGATAGATTCTAACAAGGCATAAAAAGAATTATATACCATGACCAAGTGGGATTTATTTCAGGTATACCAGGCTGGTTCAACATTAAAAATCAATTAATGCAATCCATCACATCAATAGCCTAAAGAAGAAAAATTGCATGATCATAACAACAGATTCAGAAAAAACATTTGAGAAAATACAATACCTATCATGATTAAAATTCTTGGAAAACTAGGAATAGAGGTGAAATTACTGAACCTGAAAAAAAGAATATTTCCCAAAAAATCCACAGCTATCATTATACCTAACGGTGAGAAACCGGAAGCTTTTCTGTTAAGATCAGGAACAAGTCAAGGGTGTCTGGCTTACCTCTCTTACCACATCATACTGGAAGTCCAAGCTAATGCAGTAAGACAAGGCAAGGAAATGAGGAGTATACAAATTGAGAAGGAAGTAATAAAACTGTCTATGTTCATGGATGACATGAGTGCGTAGAAAAATGAAAAGAATTGTCATAAAAACTTCTGTGACTAAGATGCATTATAGCCAGTTTGCAGGATCCAAAGTTAATTCTTTTCCTCTATACCAGCAACAAACAACTGAAATTTGATATTAAAAACACCATACCATTTACAGTAGCACCCCCCCCCAAAATGAAATACTTAGGTATAAGTCTAACAAAATATGTACAATTTCTATGAGGAAAACTACAAAATTCTGATGAATGAAATCAAAGAAGAACTAAGTAACTAGAGATTTATCCATGTTCACAAATAGAATAACTCAGTACTGTCTAGATATCAATCCTCCCTACTTCACATATCAATCCAACACAATCCTGACCAATATTCCAGCAAGTTATTTTGTGCATATTGACCAATTGATCCTAAAGTTAATATAGAGAGGTAAAAGGTCCAGAATAGCCAACACAATATTGATGAAGAATAAAGTTGGAGGATTGATAATATCAATGTCAAGACTAATACAAAGCTACAATAATCAAGATTAAGTTTCTGGCCAAAGCTCAGCGGTTTAGCGCCTGCCATTGGCTCAGGGCGTGATCCTCGAGTCCTGGGAACAAGTCCCGCATCAGGCTCCCTGCATGGAGCCTGCTCCTCCCTCTGCCTGTGTCTCTGCCTCTCTCTCTCTCTCTCTTTCTCTCTCTCTCTCCCTCTCTCTATCTCTCATGAATAAATAAATAAAATCTTAAAAAAAAAGTTTCTGGCCAAAGAATAGACAAATAGATCAATGGAACAAAATATAAAGCCCAAAAATAGACCTATACAAATATAGTCAACTGATATTTGACAAAGTAGCAAAGTCAGTACAATGGAGAAAAGATGGTCCTTTCAACAGATGGTGCTGGAACAACTGGACATCCACATACCAGAAGAAAAAAATAATCTAGACACAGATTTATGCTACTCAGGAAAACTAACTCAATAGGGATTATAGAATTAAATGTAAAACACCAAACCATAAAACTAGAAGATAAAACAGGAGAAAACTGAGATAAATTTTGGTTTGGTGATGACTTTTTAAATACAGCACCAAAGGCATGATTCATGCTCTGCTCTGCAAAAGACTCTGTGAAGAGAATGACAGGATCAGTCACAAACTGGGAGAAAATATGTGCAAAAGACAAAGACAAATATGATAAAGGACCGTGATCCAAAATATACAAAGAACTCTTAACTCAACAGTAAGAAAACAAGTAACCTGACTAAAAAGTAGGCAGAAGATCCAATCACCTCACCAAAGAAAATATACAGAAGGCAAATAAACATATGAAGGGATGCTCAACATCCTATGTCACCACAGAACTGCAAGGTAAAGTGACAACGAGATACCAGTACACACCTATTAGAATGGCAAGGATCCAAACAGTGATGACACAAAGTACTGGCACGGATCTAGAGCAACAGAAACTCTCATTCATGGCTTGGTGGGAATGCAAAATGGCACAGCCCACTTTGCCTTTTCGTTTTGTTTATATTTTAAAAATTGTATTGTTTTTACTTTTAAATCCAGTATAGGTAATATAGTATTATATTAGTTTCAGGAGTACAATACAGTGATTCAACAATTCTGTGTATTACTCTGTGAATTATTTACGGTAGCCGAATTATGGAAGCAGCCCAACGTCCACTGATAGATGAATGGATAAAGAAGATGTGGTATATGTACACCATGGCACAGCCACTTTGAAAGACAGTTTTGACAGTTTACAAAACTAAACATGTTCACCATATGATCCAGCAATCACACCTTTTGGTATTTACCCAAATGAGTTGAAAACTTATGTCCACACAAAACCTGCACAAGGTGTTTACAGCAGTTTCATTTGTAATTGCCAAAATTTGGAAGCAACCAAGAATCCCTTGGTAGGTGAATGGATAAATAAACTGTGGTACATCCATACAGTGAAATATTATTCTAAAATGAGCTATCAAGCCACGGAAAGATGCAAAGGAACCTTAAATGTATATTATGAAGTGGAAGAAGCCAGCCTGAAAAGGTCACATGGTATATGATTTCAACTAAAGGACATTCTGAAAAAAAGGCAAAAAAACTATGGAGACAGTAGCAGAATCAGTGGTTGACATGGGTTGGGGGGAAGAAGGATGGGTAGGCACAGCCCAGAGGATGTAAGGCAGTGAAACTATTCTGTATGATATTATAATGGTGGATATGTGTCTATATATTTATTGAAACCCAAAGAATGTACACCACCAAGAGTGGACCTTAGCATAAACCACAGACTTTGGGTGATTATAATGTGTCCACGTAGGTTCATCGGTTGTAACGAACATGTCACTGGGGAAGGATGTTGATAAGTGAGGAGGCTGTGCACGTGTAGGGGTGAGGCTACATGCGAGATCTTTGTACCTCCTCTTTGGTTATGCCGTGAGCCTCAAACTGCTCTAACAAAGTCTATTTAAAACACATCTTTGGGAGGGTGACTTACAATATCAGAGGGGCTGCTTTTAGAAGAGAAAATGGACAGTGAGGTGCCAGAACCACACACACCAGGGATCTATTCTGCAGGATGTGGATGTATGTATGTGAATGCATTCGTGCATCATGTGTAGGTGAGTGCACGTGCATATGCATGTGCAAGTAGGCATGCATGCATGTGTTAGTGTGTGCATGTGTGTACATGCAGGTTTGCATGCATGTGTGTATGTTTATATGCATGTGGCTGTGTATACACATGGGCATATATTTGTGTGCATATTTATATGTACGAAAGTATATGGGCTCTAAATTGTGACTCAAGATGGAGTTTTTAGCAACAGGTCGCTTCAGTCATAGGACAGGCTACTTCGCTCAATAGTAAATTCCCTGTCCCTAGAGGCATCTGAGAACCTGAGTGTTCCCTCTCTAGTCATGTTGTAGACAGACCTGCTGGGTTTGTGGGGGCTGGTGGGTCTGTGTGGTAAGCTCCCTCCTAGAGCTAAGTCTGTGCACCTGGAGCACTCCTGCATGAAGGTCTCTGCATCTTCCTTTAGCAACCTCTTGCCAGGAATTTTCTACAGGTGCCTTTTCCTGAGAGAAGACTCTGAGTGTTCACTTCCTGCCTTATGTATGTTCACCTCCAGCTCTGAGAATCCCGAAAGCCCAGCTCAGGGAATCAGAGAGTGCTGAGGGAGCCCAGAGGCCCCAACTGGGGAACATGATGCCGTCGAGGCCGAGAAATGGACATTTTTCCTGCATCCCTCTCAATACTTTCCTAATATAATTATCTGAAGCTATATCTCTCTAAGGTATTGAGGAACTTAAATAGCTTGATTACCGTGGAAACAAATGGTATCACCCTTCTTTTCTGTAAGTCCTGGAAAATTTATGGCTTCCTCCCCATTGCTTCCTAAGTACTGATTTGTTACCAAGTTGTGCAATAATCAGAAATTTGAAGTGATTTATGTCCTGTCCCCCAACAGGATGCATTTTACTTTACTTGTAGCTTCACATAATAAGTTTAAACTCTAGTTCCCAAATCATTCAGTGATGACTTTGTACAGAATTATAAATAAGAAATAGCTGTTATCATCATATGCATTGTGAAATCTTCGAAAATAAAACACCAGCCTTGGCCACATCTCTCATAGTTTTATTTAAGTAATAATATGCTTGGAGATTTTTAGCAATGGCTCACCTAATCAGTTAATAGTATTCTACTGATGTTAACCATTACAGTTACTTTTGGGAGTTAATTTGGCTAGGCTCTTGTGGCCATTTGTTAGGTCAAATGCTTGCATGATGCTGCTGTGAAGGTATTTGTGGATGTGGTTAATGAAATGATCTACAATCATTTCACTGTAGTGAAGGAGGTTACCCTCAATTCAGGTAGGCCTCATCCATTCAGGTGAAGGCTTTTAAGAGCAAAAAGTGAGGTTTCCTATGGAAGAAGACATTCTGCTTCAAGGCTGCAGCCATCAACTCTTCCTGAACGTCTACCCGCTGGTCTGCTCAAGAGACTGCAGACATGCCAGCCCCCACAATCACATGAGCCAATCCTTTGGTTCTATTTCTCTGGTGAACTCTCAATGACAGATTTTGGTACCAAGATGGTGCTAGAGGAGCAGAATCTTCAGTATGAATTTTCTGAGTTAGTTATGTGTTTTTTGGTATTGGTTCTCTACACTGACAGATTTAAAGGCCCCATGCCTCTATTTTCAGTGGTAAAGAGGATAGTGATTGTCCATGGTAGGATGTGCCAAGAGAGATACAAAATATATCACCACTGGACACTCCTAATCAAATACTCTTAAGAATCAAGCTTCTGGGTGATCATGTATAGGTTACCTTAGAACATTTTTGTCAAACTCATGAGTATAATGAGATTGGCAGTTGCTCTTAACTGTGCTGGACAAATGATGAGTTTAGGATTTCAAATTCCCAGCTCAAGCAACACATAAATAACCTGAAAGTTTCTATGCCCTGAAAGAAACCCTATCTCTTGCAGCCCTAGAGCTGAGACTTCTGACCATTAAATCCAGAGGTTCATCCTGTCAGTGGCTGAATTACCATGTAGATCAAATGCCCAAGCTCACAGTCAGTCCACTGTTGCAGGGGACACTGAATGGAAAGCAATGGGACCCTGGAAATTGGCAGGGGAATACATGGTTCGATTCTGATGAGGCTTGAACACTGAACCCTTAAATTCTACCAAGTCTTCTCTGCCAGTAGAAGCAGCCCATGCAGCCATGTGTGAGGAGGTGAACCCTCCTTTGACAGAGGAGCCCATTACGGCCTCCCCTCAGGTAGTTGGCTTGCAAGACACTGTTGATCCTCAGGACCCACCTCTACCACCTCTCTTCGCTTCTGGATCTAGAACTAGACTCAGGTCTGAGTGGACTCCAAAGGATGAGGGGCACAGTGTGACCCATGAGGACGTGTGCCACACTCGGACAGAAGTGTATGACTTTTCCAACTTCTAAATCTGGGGAATATGTGTGGAAATTGATATTAAGAGTGTGGGATAATGGTGAAAGAAACAAAATTGGAGCTGAATTTATTCATGTGGGCCAATGAACAGACATTCTGGATTTAATGTTTGGGTCATGGGATAAGAAAGATCTCTAATGGATGGCTGGTTGGCTGGCTGAACACAGATCAAAAGATGGAAAATAGTAAATGAGGTTGAAATGCCACCTGCCTTGATATACTATAGAGAAAGGTATGCAAAAGTTTTGGGAGATGGGAATGTTGAGTGGATTTGTCACATAAGACCTGCTCACTCATCTCAGGATTACACGTCTCTCATGTCCACCATGAGAAACATATTTTTGAGAGCTTCAGAATCCTTGAAGCATTCTGTGGTCATGCTTCCACACTGACCAAACCTTACAGGGAGAAGCATGGTGCAGAAGGAGATGCATGGAGCATCCTCCTGAATGCAACAGGAGGTCGTGGATCCTGAGCCAGGAGAAGCCAAGTGGAGGCACTTAATTGCCAAAAATAAGCTAGTCATGGTTGCCACGATGGATGGCAGAGTCCAATCAGTAGTCAGATTGGTGGAACTCAATAGTAGATCATCGTATCCCTAGAAAAGGAGGAGACGGGCAGTTCTACTAAATCCTGATTTGATCAGTATAAGCAGAAGAGTTCTAAGTCTAGTGAACAGATTTCTAACTACGTTCATGACTTCTACATCAGTTCCCAGACTGAGGGTTCAGAGACCCAGAATCCCTTTGATGAAGGGCAAGCTGGGTCCTCTTGAGGAAGGACTCCACTATGTTGCTAACAATTTATACTGTGAATCTTTGTCCCAGCTCTCCCAAAAAGGATCTTTTTTTACCAGGCTAACTGTGCATTGGGGAAAAGGAAATATCAGACCTGTCGGGAACTTCTAGACATTGTACCTGAACTGCCACTGGCTCTGGGAGACTCAAATATCACCATGTCCCCTAGTCAGAGTGGGGGCTTATGGAGGTCAGGTAACTGATGGAGTTTTAGCTCATCTGTCTCACAGTGGGTCCTGTGGGTATTTAAACCCACCCTGTGATTATTTCCCCAGCTCTGGAATGCATACTAGGAATACACACAATTAGCAGTTGGCAGAATCCATTCTCACGTTCATTTCTTAACCTGTGGAGTGAAGGCTATTGTGGTGGGAAAGGCCAAGTGGAAGCTACTAGAACTGGCTCCACCCAGGAAAATAGTAAACTTTTTAAAAAAATTTTTATTTATTTATGATAGTCACACACACACACACACACACACACACACACACACACACACAGGCAGAGACATAGGCAGAGGGAGAAGCAGGCTCCATGCACCGGGAGCCCGACATGGGATTCGATCCCGGGTCTCCAGGATCGCGCCCTGGGCCAAAGGCAGGCGCCAAACCGCTGCGCCACCCAGGGATCCCAGGAAAATAGTAAACTTAAAACAATACCACATTCCTGGAGAGACTCCAGAGATTAATGCTATCTTCAAGGACTAGAAGGATGTAGGAGGTGGTGATTGCCACCAGGTCCCCAGTCAACTCTCCTATTTGGCTGGTGCTAAAGACAGCTGGAGGATTTCTGTAAGTTTATCCAGGTGTTAACTCTACTAGCAGCTGCTGTACCACAAGTGGTCTCCTTGCCTGAGCAAATTACCACATTGCCTGGTACCTGGTATGCAGCCACTGACCATGCAAATACTTTTTCCCCCTCCATATCTCTTCATAAAGACCAGCAGAACATTTGCTTTCAGCTGGCAAGGCTGGCAGTACACCTGCACTGTCCTACTTCTGGGGGATATCAGCTCTCCAGCCCTATGTCATATTTAGTCCACAGGGACCTTGACCACTTTCCCTTCCACAAGACATCACACTGATCAATCACATGGGTGATACTATGCTAACTGGAACTATCGAGCACTAGGCTTATTGGATACTAGACTTATGGGCAAGACATACACCTGTCAGAGGATATGCTGAGTGAAATAAGTCAATCGGAGAAGGACAAACATTATATGTTCTCATTCATTTGGGGAATATAAAGAATAGTGAAAGGGAATAGAAGGGAAGGGAGAGGAAATGGGTAGTAAATATCAGAAAGGGAGACAGAACATAAAGACTCCTAACTCTGGGAAACGAACTAGGGGTGGTGGAAGGGGAGGAGTGAGGGGGGTGGGGGTGAATGGGTGACGGGCACTGGGGGGGGCACTTGACGAGATGAGCACTGGGTGTTATTCTGTATGTTGGCAAATTGAACACCAATAAAAAATAAATTTATTATTAATAAAAAAATATAAAAACATAAAAAACCCATTACTCAAAAAACAAATAATCCAGTTAATAAATGGAGAGAAGACACAGATATTTTTCCAAAGAAGATAGCCAACAGAAAAAAAAAAGAAATAAATAAATTCAGTGGCCTTTTACCTCAGTGAAATTTCTAGGGGCCCAGTGGTGCAGAGCACGTTGAGAAATCCATTCTATGGTCAAGGAAAAGTTGTTGCATTTGGCCCTTCCCACAACAAAAAAAGACACACAACACCTAGTGGGCCTCTTTGGATTTATAGGCAACGTATTTCCCATTTGGATGTGTTACTCCAGCGCATTTACTGAGTGTCCTGACAGAGCTGCTAGTTTTGAGTGGGGCTCAGGATAAGAGAAGGCTCTGCAAGAGGTCCAGGCTGCTGTGCAAGGAGGTGTCAAGGAGGTCTGGGAAAGTGGTAAACGGATAGACCTCAATGAATGGGCAAAAGTGTGAAATGAATTTGTGTCCTATATGAATGCTCATTAAAGGCTGCCCTCAGCAGGGGAGGATTTTAATGACCCATTCTGCGAATACCAGTCATCCCTTTTCCCCAGCCAGTCCTGCCAAGTGGCTATTGTTACAGGACAGAGGTCATGTATAGCTTAGTATCATGGACTTCCACTCACCAAGGACAGCTTGGTTATAGGAGTGCCCATTCTGCCAGCAGTAGAGACCAACACTGAGCTCCTGATAGGGCACCATTCTCAGGGGTGATCAGCTGGCTATCTGGTGGCAGATTGATGACACTGTCCTGCTTCCATCATGGAATGGGCAGCATTTTGTTCCCACTGAAACAGACACTTATTCTGAATATGGATTTGCCTTCCCTTCATGCAATGCTTCTGCCAAAACTACTGTTTGTGGATTACAGGATGCCTTATCCATTAGTGTAGTATTCCACACAGCATTGCTTCTGATCAAGGAACTCACTTCACAGCAAAAGAAGTATGGCAATGGGCCCATGCTCATGGAATTCACAATCTTACTGTGTTTCTTACTACCCTAAAGCAGCTGGCCTGACAGCATGGTCTTTTGAAGATCCAGTTGCAATACCAGCTGGGTGGCAACACATTGCAGGGTTGGGGGCAAGGTTCTTCAGGAGGCTGTATATGCTCCAAATCAGCACCCAATTTATGGTGCAGTTTCCCCCATAGCCAAGATTCATGTGTCCAGGAATCAAGATGTGGAAATGGGAATGGCACCATATACCACTGCACCTAGAGACTCACTAGCAAAATTTTTTATTTATGTCCCCATGACTTTATGCTCTGCTGGCTTACAGATCTTAGTTTCAAAGGCAGGAATGCTTCCACCAGGAGACACAACAATAATTCCATTGAACTGGAAGTTAAGACTACCACCTGACCATCTTGGACTCCTCGTGACTGAATACACAGGCAAAGAAAGAAGTTAGTTTGCTGGCTGGAGTGACTGATCCTAACTATAACTGTTGCAGTCAGAAGTTGGGTTTAGTTTGGGGGAAACTGGGCTGTATCCCCACAATGGAGGTGAGGAAGAGTCTGGAACACTTACCTTAGGGCATCTCCTAGTTCTATTATGTCCTGTGATTAAGGTCAATGGAAAGCTACAACAAGTCAATTGAGTCAGTACTGCTAGCAGCCCAGACCCTTCAGGAATGGGTAATGGGGTTACCCTACCAAGGGAAAGAACCACAACTTCCTGAGGAAAGAACCACAAGTTCCTTTGCCTTCCTTTGAAGGCAAAGACAATATGGAGTGGGTAGTGGAAAAAGGTAGTTATAAATAGCAGCTATGACCAGTTACAGAAACCAGGATTATAATTGATTTTATTACGAATATGTTTGTATGTGTATAATCTCTTTTTCTTCCCTCTCTTAATTCCTTATCATGTAACATAAGTTGTACTGACTTCATATTATAGAATTTGAATATTTTTAACTTTACATCATGGTATTTAAGTTATGGTATATTGAGGAGAAGAGTGAGCATCGCCTAAGGACTTTAATCCTCTTCTGGGGAAAGGGTTAGTGCGCTTTCAGTTGTATACATGATAGTTGTATCATATTAGGCAGAAGCATGACTTCACTGCTATCTTTATTTGGAGACTAAGTATGGTTTACAGGGATGGCTATGGGTGCCACATTGACAAAGGGTAGATTGTAATGATTAGTTCTATGTGTTAAGTTGGTTGGCTATAGTGCCCAGTGTTTAGTGAAGCTCTAGTCTAGATATTGCTGGGAAAGCATGCAGTAGACATGATAAACTTCTACGAGGAGCTGACTTTAAATAAAGGAGATTGCTTAGAGTATGTGCCCGGATACGTGGGTGGGCCTCATGTAGTCAGTTGAAGAACTCAAGAGCAATCTGAGGTTTCCTGGGGAAGAAAAGTCTCTGCTTCAAGACTAGAGCAACAACTCTTGCCTGGGTTTTCTGCTTGCTGGCCTCTGTCACTGGGAGACTTGCCAGCCTCCCCACTCATCATGGGAGCCAATTCCTAAAACAAGTATTTATATGTATTTTTTGTACTGGTTCTGTTCCTCTGGAGAGTTCTGACTTATACAAACAATAATTAATTTTTAATAGCAGAAGATATTATCCCTATTTTAATATAAAACAAACTGAAGTCTTAAGTGATGTGTCCAAGGTGATGCAAAGTGAGGAGAGAACCAAGAGTCGGAAGGAAGTTGGTGAAAATCAGTAATCTGGTCGGGTCTTACAAAGACATTGGAAAGCAATACTGTTTTGTTTTTATTAAACTGACCCATTAGTTCTACTTGAGATGAACAGAAGGAGTGTGAATCCTCTAAAAAGATTAATGGACTTCATTCTCATGCTATATGCAAATGTGTCCTGTAATTTACTAAGACATGAATTTACTAAGTCTAGAATTATGAAGACTGTAAAATATCAGGTCAACAAAAATCAAGGCTGCCCCAAGAGTGACTTCACCCTGGAGGGAAAAGATGGTATAAAGTTGTCTTACCTCAGTGAGTTGGCACGGTGCCCTCGCCTCTGCCACTACTGTCTGGGTGGTGAGCACCAACAAAGCAAAATAAAACCGCAGCAAACAATACGATGACACCAGCACTCTGTTCCTTCTCATCATGGCTTCAGTTATGTGACAAAATGGAAAAGCACTCACAAGTTTTTCAGAACATTAGAGATGCCCCATCAAGCTGACATTGTCTGCCTTTTGGAAAGGGCAGCCTGTTGGGTCCCATCTGCAGACATCGCCTTCTGGTGTGGTTTATGGGGTACATGTATGTGTTTCTTTTTAACTGATTCCATCAGCTGAGTTTTTCCCTGGGTAGGGAAGACTAGAAAAAAGTACTTTGTCTTTATGAGCAATGTGGAGATACGTCATGAGAAAGAAGGTAGTAAGAGTGGTAGAATTTTGCAGAACAGAATCCAAACTTGTTGTGGGAATCAAGTGTGCCCCATGCCTCTTGGCCATTTGCACACTGACAATCCACATCACCAACCTTGCTGTCATAGGCATCTCTTGGTTGTCCAGAAGGGCTGGTCATGTGTCACTAGAGTGTAAAATCCCCTAAAGATCCAGATGAGGGCAGCCCGGGTGGCTCAGCGGTTTAGGGCCGCCTTACAGCCCAGAGTGTGATCCTGGGGACCTGGGATCGAGTCCCGCATCGGACTCCCTGCATGGAGCCTGCCTCTCCCTCTGCCTGTCTCTCTGCCTCTCTCTCTCTCTCTGTCTCTCATGAATAAATAAAATCTTAAAAAAAAAAAAAGATCTGGATGAGTTACAGTGGGCTCTGTCCTATGAGGAGGATCACAGAACCCTCATGGCTATTACCAGTAATCACAAATTCTTTTCCATGGCTAGTTTACTACTATTTTAAAAATGAATTTTGGTTAAATGCTTTGTGGTTGAAATGTAATTTCTGACTAAAATAGTTTTCTTGAGCTCCATCCATTGCTTCGGCTAAATAGGTATGAAACTGACACCTTAAAGATCCACTTTATGTTTCTCAGTAGAAAAAGAAAAAGAAACCAGAAAATGGAACCTCCAGTGGCAGAGGAGATGAAAAAAATACCATTTCCTTAACAGATTCCACCAGTCAATTCAGGTTCATTTTTGAGGAGCCTACATCTCTCCATTTTTCTAAAACTGCAAAACCAACTGCCCTTTTAATCTTTTATGAGAAGTCTCAGGGATAGAAATTTTCTCTCTGTATCTATCCCACAATTCTTACAGAATCTGGCCTTCAATTAACATCACATTATTAATAATGATTGCTAGTATTTTTGTCCCAAATACTAAGCTGAGCATTTATGAGATTAACTAATTTACTCTTCCCCCAAACTCAGAGTGACAGGTACAATCATCCTCATTTTACAGATGAGGAGACACAGGCACAGGAAGATGTCACAGGGTCGGTCAATAAATAGAAGGACCCTGACTTACACTTGGCAGCTGCACCCCAGGCTCACCCTGTTTGCTCATAAATCAATCAGCACCATCTTTCATCTGGACCATGCCTTGAATGCTCGGTGGCAGGAGCCCCTGGGCTCCCAACAGGAGAAGCCAGCCAACTTCTCCCGGCAGAGGAGAGGGGGTGGCATCAAGGGGTCTGGCTTATTCCCAGTGATGACAAGCTGCATGGTCTGGGGCAGGCCCCCTGACTACCTGGACCTCTGCATCCACATCTCTGCCCTGGAAGGGTCCCCAGCACCCTACCAAGCTGACACCTGGAAGTGCATTGGATTGAATTTGACCCCAGAACAAAAGCTGGGGTTTTTATGGGAGAGCTGGGGGGATGGCCTGGCCCAGCGGTGCCTTCCTGGGAGAAAGCCAAACCCTGAAGAAGGTCTCAAGCTGCCTCCAAGCTCCCCACAGATGGGGTGGGGTCACCGTCCTGTCCTGCCTGTGGGTCTGAGTTTTGACGGGCATGAGGAAGTGGTTCTGCCCTTGTCATCAGGAAAGTGACACTCCAGCAGCCTGCTCCCTTCCAAAAATAAGTTGCCTACAAAACTTCAGAATGGCTTTGTTTTGACAGCTGGGATTTGGTCGTGCTTTAAGGATGGGTTCATTTTCAGCCTAGAAATTACTCATAAGCTAAATGCCAGCTTTTCTCATCCCACAGAAGGCAGCCCAAGCACAGGGATGTAGAGGAGGAGGTCTGAAGTCGTTGGGGCTCCAGGTGGCCCAGGGCAGTCCGAAAGGGACCCGCTGCCCAACCAGAGAGCCAACGCCAGTGCCAAGGGTGATTAGAGCTGCCCAGCACGGGTGTTTCCCAGAAAGAAGTGGGCTTCCTCAGCCCACAGTGACCAACTGACCACCAGACTCCCAAGCCCCAGCCCATCCCTACTTCTGATTAATGTCATGGACACAGCAGGACACCTCCACAGCACTGGTTTGGGTGGCGGGGCTCATATAGCTGGTGTATGACCACAGGACGGTGTCTGCTGGTCTCAAAATTGGAAACACACTGCAGCAGCTGAGTGAGATGTTGATCACAGAGCTCACAGTAGCCCCTTCCAGTCTGCCATCTAGAAACAGCACACATAAAGGCTTGCTTACTGCAGAGAGCCCAACTGGAAAGAAAATGATTCATAAACCAGTGACTTTTCAATTTAGAAAAAACTTCCTGGCTGTTCTAAAGAGTTCACCCTCAAGATTTCTTTATATTGCATAGGCCTGGGTTTTCACTGAAAATATCATGGTAACCCTATGTAGTGTATGCCTGTTATGCTCTTCAACGGGTGGAATGTAGATAATAACAAGTTCAAAGTTCATCTGCAAACATGCTTCCCATGCTGTCCCTGCTATAGGCCAGGCCTGGCTGTTGCTGTTCTTAACCATTTTGTGAGGAGTGCCGCTCCCCTCACACCAGCTCCCCAAGGCCTCACATACAAAGGTCATGCCATCCATGTGGATTCGACCAAATGGTTCACTGCCTGGGCTCTGGCTGCAGGGGGCCCAGTGTGGAACCAGAAGGCAGACCCCCCGCCTCGGTCACAGTCCCCTCTCCTAGGCACACCCAAGGCCTCCTGCCACAGTTATCCCTGACCTCTCACTGCAAGACATCTGGACAAGCCAAAACCACCTGAGGCCTCAGCCTCATGTAGACTGGAAGAGGCCACCACAAGTCAGCACGTCAGAGCCAAGCAGTGCCAACAAAGGGGTTGGGAAGCCAGAGTCCTTGGGCTGGCCTCACTGCTGATGCTGTGTGACCCCTGGCAAACCTCTCAACATCTCTGAGTCTCAGGAGCATCATCAAAAAAGAGGAGTTTAATGAAAAGATCTTCACAGGTTCCTTCCAGATCCAATATTCTATTACTCTGTGGAACTGACACTATTTCATCCATATACAAAAAGTTAACTTTCTTTTGGCCTATAAAGTAAAGAATTTCTCATAAGTCATGGGAATGAGAACTCATTGACAACAGTTTTCCCAACTCCCTTTAGTCCACAAATATCACCAGATAGAAGCAAGGCACTCTTCAGGGTCTGCTGATCAGGGCTCTGAGACTTTATGGAAATGAGTCTTGTATCGAGGACTCAGCACAACCACTACCACCATTTCTCCCAAATATACTGACCCCTCCTATATGTGATCATGCTGATCTAGTCTATTCTATTTTATTCTGTGCATTTTATTCTATTTTAAAAAATATTGGTTCAAATCCCCTGAATTGGTTTGGTGACTCATGAGAGGGTCACTTCCGAACCCGTGGTTTGAAAGATCCTGCTATAGCCATGATCACAGGAAAGGCTATGCCGATACCAAGGACAGCATTAAAAGAAGTAAGGCACCATCAGAGGGGCTGTCACGAACTGGACACAGGGACCTGAGCAGGAAGAAGCAAGACAGTGAGCGGCTCAGAATTCAGAGGAGGGAAGGAGCACAGTTGGGGAAGCTTCCTGGCTTCTGGAGGGCCATGGTCTTTTCCTTCCTTACTCAGTGTGTCACTGCTGCTGGCCAATGACTGTGGCCTCTGTCCAAGGGGCAAAGAGCTCTCTCTCTGATGACTTTCCCCTGGAGTTGACCCGAGGGGTACAGATCTGCATCACCTCGTCCTGAATGTTCATGAGGCCTCAGACACAGAAAAGTCATGCATGGACATGACAGGTAGTATTTGATGGTTGTTTCAAGCACAAATTTTTTTTTTAAGTGCAAAAAGGTTAACTTAGAGACTACAGATCAGCTTAAATTTCTTCCAAGATTTTCATTCCACTCTGTGATCTGCCCTAAAAGATGACCCCAAGAGTTGTATCCAGTCCCTTTATCAGAAAAATTAGACTCAAATCCTTGGATCGGAAGACCTCCAATGATGCCTACTGGCTGTACCTTCTTCCCTGAATCGAAGGGATCCACTCAGCCTGGAGTAGGCCCATCCTCTGTTTAACTCCCTGCCCTTGCACTGGTGCCAGGAAGCACTCCAGTCTTTGTCACTATAGGCTTCAGGGCCGAGGCACAAGGGTACACCTCTGGACTGGGCACTGCTGGCAGAAATGGGCAGTTCTCCAGGAGGATGGAGCTGCTGTGTGCTGGCAGCCGGGCCACAGGGAAAGCCCTGTAGGAAGCCACATGACCAGGAAGATGGGCAGGAAAGGCATCTGGGAGAGAGGCTGGAGGCTACACACTGGCAGAAGCCCTGGGCCCAGAGAGGAGCTCTGGACCCATCTATGGAAAGGGTCCCCACCCTGTCAGCACTTGAGTCTCTCCGGAGGCCTCAATCCCAAAGTTGGCCAAGCAGGGCCTATGTGCAAGGTGTGGGTGCAGCAGGGCTGAGAGGCCCAATCCCCCAGGGTAGCACTAGCAGAGTGCCAGCCTCCTGGGGACCTCCACAGCAACCCACACAGACGAGCCAGGTTTGGGGGCCTCTTCCTATGCCATGTGTAGGGACACATGGGAATAAATCTCCCCTGCTCCTAGGAGAGAATCAGTCCTGCTGCTACCTCAGGTGCCAGGAGTCCTGACGATCTCTCTTGGAAGGGCCTGGATTGAATTTCAGAAGAGCTCGGCACTGTAAAAACACACAGGCACTGTGGTTTGGGTCTCCAAGGACTGACCGCAGGGCTGGGAGCTCCACCTTTTTCAGAGGAAACTTCACTAACAGAAACAACCTGGAGAAATGGGCGAGGGGACAAGGGGTTCAGGATAAGGGCATCGAGGCCCCCAGCCTGGTGCACGCAGGTGAGCTGTTCCCGTAAGCAGCTACTGTCTTGGCTCTTGTGGTAGAAATGGCAACTGTGGATGTTTTACTGGGAATACAAAAGGGAAAACCAGTAACAGGAGGTGGTTTTTTTGTTTTGTTTTGTTGTTGTTGTTGTTTTTTTTTTTTTTTTGCTTTTGCTTTGTTTGAGAGGTGAGAAATGAAAACCACACATAACACTTAGAAGGCTGATACACAGGATTTGTCAGCTGGGGTTTGATATGACTGCTGCTGTACCTATGAACATATGTTCACCCAATCCCACAAAGTCCATTTCGCTCACTATCTGGGAGTGCAACCTGGACAGCCCCCACGTGTGGGCAGTGAGCACCCAGCCCCGAGCATGGCTGGTACAGGCTGGGGTGGGCATGCGTTGCGCTGCTGGAGCTAAGTGGACACATTAGCTGCTTTCCTTCTGGGAGCAGAGCTTCCTCCCATGGTGCCTTTCATCAAGAGGGACCTGCTGGGTGTCCCCTGGACTCAACTCTTCCTTGCTGAAGTAGGAGAACCGTTAGCACAGAATGAACGTGAAATGGAAACAAAATGTCTGCTAAGTGTCCAACAGGCTGGGAATGTGGAGAGAAGGCCCAGCGCTGGTTTCCCTTAGCAACACGCTTTAGAGGACAAGACGGTAGGCAACATCTCTCTCCCTGTGGAGTCCTACAAACCTGACGCTAGTCACCAGCCCTCCTGAAGCGCCCTATCGGTTCTGCAAACTAGTCCGGGTATTTTTTGGTAAAGAGCTAGAAATGTTTCCAAAATTATTACTGCCCTTTCCTTTCCAAGTCTTGCCCCCTTTTAAGGCCTAAAGGATGATGTAGTCTGCCCAGAAGGGTGTCCAAGTGAGAGGGTGGGCTTGCACCCCCACGTCTGCCTCCCAGTGAGACCCGGCCACGTGTCCCAACCAGGCTGCAAGGTACAGGGAGCAGACCAAGATAATGGGTTTGCAAATAGACATGGACACAAGACTCAGAGCAACCATTTCACTTTGTGCCGGGGCACCATGCTGGTCTCAAGCGGACTTGAGCTCTGCTGGCTGAGGGCACAGCAGCCACGGTTGTCCTGAGGCTCCTTCCACACTCCTGAGCGTGGGGGTAACATTCCTCAGGACCAGGAGGTGAGACAGGAGGTAATGAGGCCTGAGCACTACCGATCCGGGGACCCTGAGGAAATCGGAGTGCACAGCTCTGAGAGGTCCCTGGACTCCTGCCAAGCATAGGAAGTGAGCTGGTGGGTATGTGGATGGGGCAGTCGACACTGGGCACTCTCCTCAGGGCACGGGTGAGTACACCATCCTGCGTGGCAGGGCTCAACCCAATTCTGGCTAGCATGCTCTAGTCAGAAGACTGGTTTTATACAGAAAGGTTTTAAAAGTCCCACAGAAGGTGGTAAAGCCAAGAGGGAATGCGTGTGGGGCGTTCATGCAGCAAGGCCAGTGAAGAGAGTAGTTCCCAGGTGAAGACGTGGGTCTGCACTGTCCAGTACACTAAAGGGCAGTGCCATGGACCATGGGCACTCGAGAACGCCCCCTGGATTGCAAAGACTGAACGTGAAAAATGGTAAAACACCTCATCAACATTTTTATGTAGATCCCATGTTGAAATGATAATATTTTTAGATATTGGGTTCAATAAATTATAGCATTAAAATGAATTTCAGGGCAGCCGGGGTGGCTGAGCAGTTTGGTGCCACCTTCAGCCCAGGGCTTGATCCTGGAGACCTGGGTTCGAGTCCACGTCAGTCTCCCTGCATGGAGCCTGCTTCTCCCTCTGCCTGTGTCTCTGCCTCTCTCTCTCTCTCTGTGTCTCTCATGAATAAATAAATAAAATCTTTTAAAAAAATGAATTTCACCTTTTAATTTTGTCTCTCTTTTTAAAAAGATTTTATTTATATGAGACAGAGTGAGAGAGAGACCACAGGAGGAGAGGAAGGGGCAGAGGGAGAAGCAATCTCCCCACTGAGCAGGGAGCCTGTGTGGAGCTCAATCCCAGGACCCCGGGATCACGACTGGAGCTGAAGGCAGATGCCTAACCGACTGATCCACCCAGGTGCCCCTAATTTTATCTTTAAAATTATTTTAAATTATTATAAATGTGGCTACCAGAAGATTTTAAATTAGATATGTAGCTTGAATTATAGTTTTATTGGGCAGCGCTGATTTAGAAATCTGGACTCTAATCTTGGCTAATCTAGTCTCTAGCTGGGTAGCAACAGAGGCAAGCTCATTGGACTCCAATTTCTTTTCTGAAATAAGCCCAACTTCCTTCACAGTTAAAAGACTAGCAGAAAATGCTGTCTACACCAGCTATCAGACCAGCATCCCTCTCTTGTTTCTCCGCAGGATACAGGCCTGTCCCGTGTGGCTGAACAGGTCACAGGCTGCACAAGGGTGACACATTGAAGGGAAGGGATCCTGTTCAGAGTATACATAAGTAGATTTGTATATTTATTATTATAATATCCTGGTACCTGGCAATAAGTATCTTGTTCTAACAAAAAGCAATACTCTTTTTCTGATTTGCATAAAAGCTCCGGCGGCCCCACCAGAACCAGAGTCCTGCCTGAATTCCACTGCAAGGACAGCTGCTTTGCTGGTTTGGCCTCGGTCTCTGTCATAGGCCTGATGCATTGGGGGGCAGGAACCTGGTACCTTATTTTTACAAAATGTCACTAGTGTCTGGTGCTAAAGACTTACATTAACCAACTGGGCCATGGCCAGGGCTCACCCAGGATGTGCCACTTACCTTTTCATTTTTTTTCTCATCTGGTTTGCATCCGGTGTTGGTGGGGCTGGACGATGACAGGCCACTGCCAGGCCCCCCTCCGGCCTCCCCGTTGAGGTTGGCTGCACTGACATTGGGAGGCGTGACGGCTGATGCTGCGGATGTAAGTGGGATGGCTGCTCGGGGGCACTGGGCCCCAAGAATCGTCTGCATGGGGGGCTGGTGCAGGTGCTGCGGGGACACCATCGAGTGGGGTCTGAGGCTGGCAGCGGGCAGGCGTGAGGGGGAGTTCTGGGTGCGCAGGGGCGACACGGTGGCTGTTGGCCGGTCTTGGGCCTGGGCTGAGGAGTGGGCAGCTGGAGCACAGGGTTGGAGAGAGAGTGGGGTTGCAAGGTTAGTTTGTCATGGCTGTGCCATCATCGCGGACTCCACCCTGGATACATCCTCCTGGGCTCTCAGCCTCTGTCCTTGGTCCCTCTGCACCCACCCTGCTCCTTGGGGACAGAGATGGGGCCTGGTGCCTGGGGGAACACATCCCGTCTCCCTGAAGCCCTGCTGCAGCACAAACAGCCTGCCCTGGGGAGGAGCAGAAACCTCTTCTCCAAGGTTGTTGCCAGTGTGGACATGTCCCCAGTTCCCATGAAGCCTTCTAACTGGTTTTCTCTGCTTTGATGAGCAGACACACTCACAAGTTCTTTTACATCGCCCTAATGAAAATGTTCATAAATTAAAGCCCATGACAGAATCCTGAAGAAGCCCCAGGACACCCCCTAGAACTATTAGACACCACTGCATGCAAGGTGACCACTGCCAACAGCTGGATTCTGGTTGCTTTAGACCCCAGAACTGTAACTGGCCCTTGGTCCACACTCAGCATTTGAGCTGGCTGAGCTAGGCCTGCGTGCCTGCGGCAGCTCTTGTGGGTGACAGTCACAGGAGGAAGGTGCTGCAGCTTTGGGCCATCACCATGCTCACTGCTATCTGCCTGTGGCTGTTGCCTTGCTCGCACACCAAAGTCAGTGTCTGGATTTATGGAACAGAAATGTCACAATGATGTATCCACCCCCTACTTGCCAGCAAAAATGCCTCCTAAGGGTAGTAGGGTCTAAAGGCCTACCGTTTGTAAAAATCTACCATTTGAAAACATAAAGTTCCTTCCAAACCCAGCACCACATTAAAATTAATCCTGCTGCAGCTTGTGTCAGTAATTTTGAAGAACTGTCTCCTAACTCGTAACAGAAGAAACTTACAGGGGCTCAGAGTGAGCCACATCAGAGCAATGTGACTGGTGACCTGGGCTGGGGACCTAAAGGGAGACATGGGTCATGGCAGCCCACACCACTGCATGCCACGTGGCCCATGCCACATTGCACAACTCAGATTAGATCGTTTTTGCACGGTCATCCAGAGAAGAATTACACTTTACACTGCCCTTATTTCCTACCACCAGAACTCATGGCATTTGTAGCTTCAGCAACATGAAGAAACCACATGTGAGAAAACAAAACAATATTCTCAGCCCCCAAATATGCCTTGAATACATAGTCTACTCATAAATCCTAACAGCGTTTCCCTGGCGTGTGAAGTAACTTGGCTGGGCAAACGAGAGCCCCTCCCCACATGGCCCGGCCTCAGATTCTGACAGCGCTGCGTGGGAAGAGCTGGGGAGATCTAATTACGTGATCCTGGCCTCCCTGGGACTCAGGGACTCTGGCCGTGTCCTCTGTTTCTAGGAGGTGCGATGTATAAGGGCTGATTTATGGTTTTAAAAGTATTCAGAGTTTGGGGCGGGTTTGAATCCTCACTCAATGTGGCCTCACATTTCAAAAGACCAGGTTTTAGGCAATGATGCAGATCAATGAAGCCACTGGGGTCACTCCATCAGCCCAAGGGAACCCGTGACTTGGACAGTGCTCCCAGGGCCATTCGTCTGCCTCTCCCCAGCTATCTGAACTCTCCTTCACCCCAGCCCCCTGGCCCTGGCATGGGGTGCGGCAGCTGGACCAGGCAAGAGTAACAATCACTTGGGCCCAAGAGCCTGCAGGGGCTGCTCCACATTCTCCCACGGAGTCCCACGCTGCTCCCCTCCACCTCTGGCTGGCTTCCACATGCCTGCCACATGGCCCTGCCAAACCCAGTACAGAAGAGGAGACAGTGTTCCAGAGAGTTCTCAGCCTGCCTGCCAGGCAATCCCTTTGACATCCTCCCCCTTCTCTCCCTTGTTCCTCCCTCAGCCACTCCAGCCTCCTCACTGTTCTGCCAACACAGGCTCGCTCTCACCTCAGAGACTGTTGCACAGAATACACTTCCCCAGAGGGCCATGCGTCCCTTTGCCCACTTCGGTCACGGTCACTGCAGACTCTGAGCTCCCGGAGAGCCTGTCCTCGCCCACCCACCCAACAGTGCAGGCTGCCGCTCTGCAAGCCCAGCCACTCCTGGCCCGCGTCATCTCCCCTTCCCTCCCACGGCACCATCTGCTCTCCACACTGTGAGTCCCCCTTCATAGCGTGTGGCTGCTCCTAGCCTGCCTCCCCCCACCTCGAGGTGAGCCCACGAGGGAGCTCCACTTGCTGTGCAGTTCAGCAATCTACCCCCAAACAGTCGCCCTGGGGCCCAGCATGCAGATGCTTGATCAATTTCTTGAATGAATGAACAAGTCTTTGAAAAAAGAGAATTTTCAGATTTTACAGAATTGAACCACTGCAGAAGATAAAACTCTTCCATGAGAAAGAGGGGCATGACTCATCACACTGGCTGGTAGAACAATATGGGGTTCCCCGGAGCCCCAGGAGGATTCATCCTCAGGTTTACCCACCCTGTGCCATCCGACCTTGGACTGACCTAGACCACTTCCCTCCAGTCACCCTGCTACTTAGCAATGCCAAAGCCCCTGTGTGACAGAGGCAGCAGTCTGAGGAAATGTTCCGGTTCCATACTGTTCCCCTCTGCTTCTCCTCCGTAAACCTTTGGCACAGCCCAGCAACTCTGTAGTGCCTGACCCCCCTGGACCTCAGTCAGTTCACTGCTCCGTCATCCCACAGGTGCTTTATAAAGACTAGTTGAACCAATGAATGACCAACCTTACACCAACATTATCCTTTTCTTATCCTCAAGTTTATCACTTCCCACTTCATGGATGAAATGAACATTGGCAACTCCCCAAACTTCAGGCCAGGCCAGCCTCTCTCTCAACTCATCTAGACCCACCCTGCCCTCCGGTCTCAAGGATACAGGGTCCCCACAGGTCTGCCCCATCATGCTCATCTTGATCCTTTCCCCTAGCTCATCACCTTCTCACCTGTATTAAATTTCTCTATTAACTTTCCTCTTGCAATTTACTAAGCAAGTTTATGGCTCCCATTTTTAAACAGTCTTTTTTTTCTGGCCAGTACCTCTTTTTCCCATTTTCCTTTTACCTAGTATTCTTGAAATAGTGCCTATATTTGTTCTTTCTTACTTTTCATTCAATTATTTGCATGATCTGTATTTGCCCTCATGACAGTTGTCATCTCTGCTCTGTGTTCCAGATACATTCCCTTGTGCAGCTTTCTAGTGTTACTAATTTCCATCTACAACTATGTCTGTGCTATAGTCTATGTTACCTATAGAGATTTTGTATTTAAATAGATATATTTTTCCCTTTCCAAAATTTCAAGTTGGTTTTCATATTCACCAGTTTCTGATTCATAACTATCCATCCAATTTTTCCCTTTCATAACACACTGTTTTTTCTTTTTCTTAGGGGGGGGAATGTAGGTGTTATTCTTTCTTTTCCCTTTTAGAGAATTATTTACTTATTTATTTTTATTTATTTGTACTTTTAGCTAGACTCACACCCAATATGGGGCTTGAACCCATGGCTCCAGGATTAAGAGTGGGATGCTCTAATGACTGAGCCTGCCAGGCACCCTTAGAGGATCTTAAATATACTGATATCAAAGCCTTTTTCAGATTTCTCTTTTTTAAAAAAATATTTTATGTATTCATGAGAGCCACAGAGAGAGAGAGAGAGGCAGAGACACAGGCAGAGGGAGAAGCAGGCTCCATGTAGGGAGCCCGACGTGGGACTCCATCCTGGGACTCACCCTGGGCTGAAGGTGGTGCTAAACCGCTGGGCAACCGGGGCTGCCCCAGATTTCTCTCTTACTTCTCTCCCATTTCTTCAGTTTATTGGCTATCTTTTATGCATTAGTGTTCCCCTTGTGCTTTGAGATTTCAGTATGCAAGCTCCTCTTCAGTATGACTATCCTATTGCTCTTGTATCTTTGGTCACTGCTTCTGCATGGTCCCCTGGGACCTTCTCTCAGAACCAGGTATAACAGGATGGTTATAGAGCCAAACTCAGCTCCATGCCCAGGTGGCCCTCTCTATCCTCTCCCATACCCCAGGGAGCAGCTCAGTACTCACAATTCCCCAAGCATGGGGGGACTGTAGCTGTTCAAACCATTGCCCTTGGCTCTGGTCCCCTGATACTCACCAGGGACTTCTTGTCCGTTTTCTCCTGCAGGAGTTGAAAGTCAGCCAACACTGCCTGCTTTTCATTCCAGTAAGCCAATGCTTCAACCCCATTAGCTATTGTGTGTCCCATTTTGTTTTGATCCAAAGAATTGACTTTTTAAAAATTTAAAAACAAACAAATCTCTTTGTGTTTAAAAGAGGGAATGGGGGATTCCCACATGAACTCACTGTCCCATACTATCGAGGAGTTCTTCATTCACTTCTCAGTCTACTGAAATATAGTTTGTCACTTTCTTTCCATCAAATATTACCTGAACAAGATCAATTATGACTCCACCTGTTAGTGAATTTAATGGACACTTTTCTGTTTTCAGAAAAAAGTATCCACTGATCTAGTTGCTTAACTTTACACCAATACCACACTGACTTTATTACTGTAGCCTTATGTCCTGAAATCAGTGTTAGCCTTCCAACTTTGTTGTTCCTTTCAAGGTCGTTTGGCTATTCTAGGTCCTTTGAATGCCTATATGAATTTGAGAAACAGGTTACTAATTTCTACAAAAAAGTAGACTGGGGAGGGGCGTCTGAATGGCTCAGGTGGTTAAGCATCTGCCTTCAGCTCAGGTCATGATCTCAGGGTCCTGGGATATAGAGCCCCACACCAGGCTCCTTGCTCTGCAGGGAGTCTGCTTCTCTCTCTCTCCCTCTCCCTCTGTGTTCTCCCCCTCTCTCAAATACATAAAATCTTAAAAAAGATGTTGAGTGCATTTGTGATTGGTATTCCATTGAATCTATAGGTCAAAATTTTGGATAATAAATCCCTTAACAATAGTAAATCTTCTCACTCATAGATAAAGTGTTTTTTTCTCAGCTTTTTCAGTCATATTCAATTTCTCTTAGCAATATTTGGTAGTTTTCAGCAGACAACTATTCTTCTTTTATCAGATGTGTCCCTAACTATTTTTCATGTTCTTAAAATTGTTATTATCTTTTAAAATATCAATTTCCAATTATTCACCACTAGTATGTAAAAATATACTGATTTTTGTATATTAATCTTGTATTCTGCAACCTTGCTGAATTCGTTTATTAGCTATACAGAAAGTTCTGTGTGAGTGTGGATTGCCCAGGGTTTTCTATATTCGAGACCATGTTATCTGCAAATAGATATAATTTTCCTCCCTCCTTTCCAATCTGCATGCTTTTTATATCTTTTTCTTGACTAACTGCTCTGGATAGAATTTATAGTACAATATTAAATAGAATCGGCAAGAGTGGATATTCTTGTTTAATCCTGACCTCAGGGGAAAAGCTTTCTATCTCTCACCATTAAGTCTGAGGTTAGCTGTGGTTTTCATGGATGCCCTTTATCAGGTCGAGCAGCTCACTTCTATTTTCTCATTTTCTGACAGTTTTTAATCAGGAATGTGTGTTGGATTTTGTAAAAAAAATTTTTTTCCATATCTGTTGAACTGGTCATATTATTTTTATTCTTTGATTTCTTTTATTTAATTATTTTTTACTGGTGTTCAATTTGCCAACATATAGCATAACACCCAGTGCACATCCCATCAAGTGCCCCCCTCAGTGCCCGTCACCCAGTCACCCCCACCCCCCGGCCACCTCCCCTTCCACCCCTCCTAGTTCGTTTCCCAGAGTTAGGAGTCTCTCATGTTCTGTCTCCCTCCCTGATATTTCCCACTCATTTTCTCTCCTTTTCCCTTTATTCCCTTTCACTATTTTTTATATTCCCCAAATGAATGAGACCATATAATGTTTGTCCTTCTCCGATTGACTTATTTCACTCAGCATAATACCCTCCAGTTCCATCCATGTCGAAGCAAATGGTGGGTATTTGCCGATTCTAATGGCTGAGGAATATTCCATTGTATACATAGACCACATCTTCTTTATCCATTCATCTTTCGATGGACACTGAGGCTCCTTCCACAGTTTGGCTATTGTGGACATTGCTGCTAGAAACATCGGGGTGCAGGTGTCCCGGCGTTTCATTGCATCTGTATCTTTGGGGTAAATCCCCAGCAGTGCAATTGCTGGGTCGTAAGGCAGGTCTATTTTTAACTCTTTGAGGAACCTCCACACAGTTTTCCAGTGGCTGCACCAGTTCACATTCCCACCAACAGTGCAAGAGGGTTCCCCTTTCTCCGCATCCTCTCCAACATTTGTGGTTTCCTGCCTTGTTAATTTTCCCCATTCTCACTGGTGTGAGGTGGGATCTCATTGTGATTTTGATTTGTATTTCCCTGATGGCAAGTGATGCGGAGCATTTTCTCATGTGCGTGTTGGCCATGTCTGTGTCTTCCTCTGTGAGATTTCTGTTCATGTCTTTTGCCCATTTCATGATTGGATTGTTTGTTTCTTTGCTGTTGAGTTTAATAAGTTCTTTATAGATCTCGGGAACTAGCCCTTTATCCGATAGGTCATTTGCAAATATCCTCTCCCTTTCTGTAGGTTGTCTTTTAGTTTTGTTGACTGTTTCTTTTAAGATACCCAGGAATAAACCTAACCAAAGTGGTAAAGGATCTATACCCTAAAAACTACAGAACACCTCTGAAAGAAATTGAGGAAGACACAAAGAGATGGAAAAATATTCCCTGCTCATGGATTGGAAGAATTAATATTGTGAAAATGTCAATGTTACCCAGGGCAATTTACACATTCAATGCACTCCCCATCAAAATGCCATGGACTTTCTTCAGAGAGTTGGAACAAATCATCTTAAGATTTGTGTGGAATCAGAAAAGACCCCGAATAGCCAGGGGAATTTTATTTTTTTTTAAAAAAATTTTTTTTAAAAATTTTTATTTATTTATGATAGTCACACAGAGAGAGAGAGAGAGGCAGAGACACAGGCAGAGGGAGAAGCAGGCTCCATGCACTGGGAGCCTGACGTGGGATTCGATCCCGGGTCTCCAGGATCGCGCCCTGGGCCAAAGGCAGGCGCTAAACCACTGCGCCACCCAGGGATCCCAGCCAGGGGAATTTTAAAAAAGAAAACCATATCTGGGGGCATCACAATGCCAGATTTCAGGTTGTACTACAAAGATGTGGTCATCAAGACAGTGTGGTACTGGCACAAAAACAAGACACATAGATCAATGGAACAGAATAGAGAATCCAGAAGTGGACCCTCAACTTTATGGTCAACTAATATTCAACAAAGGAGGAAAGACTATCCACTGGAAAAAAGTCAGTCTCTTCCATAAATGGTGCTGGGAAAATTGGACAGCCACGTGCAAAAGATTGAAACTGGACCATTCTCTTTCACCATACACAAAGATAAACTCAAAATGGATGAAAGATCTAAATGTGAGACAAGATTCCATCACAACCCTAGAGGAGAACACAGGCAACACCCTTTATGAACTTGGCCACAGTAACTTCTTGCAAGATACATCCATGAAGGCAAGAGAAACAAAAGGAAAAATGAACTATTGGGACTTCATAAAGATAAGAAGCTTTTGCACAGCAAAAGAAACAGTCAACAAAACTAAAAGACAACCTACAGAATGGGAGAGGATATTTGCAAATGACGTATCTTTGATTTCTACATACAGTAAGTTATGTTGATTGGTAAATGTAAATCAAATCTTGAATTTCTAGGAGAAATTCTACTTAGTCATCATATATTATCCTTTTTATTTATTGCTATAATCGATTGCTAAATTTTTTATAGAGTTTTTACATCTATGTTTATGAGTTATATTGGTCTTTTTAAAATTTTCTTTCAATGTCTTTGTCTGGTTTGGGTATGAGGGTAAAGTTGGCCTTACAGAAAGTTAGGAAATATTCTCCCTTCTTTTCAATTTTCTGGAAGAGTTTCTATAGAATTGTATTTTTTTTTCCTTAACCATTAGGTATAATCTAACGATGAAGTCACTTAGGCTTGGAGATCTCTTTGTGGAAAATTTTTAACTAATTCAATTTCTTTAACTAATAGACATAGGCCTATTCAGATTATTGTTTCTAAAGTTTATCAATTTCTGTTTTTAAGAAATTTATCTGTTTTGTGTAATTTGTTGAGTTTATTGGCATAAAAATTTTTTTAAGGATTTTATTTATTTATTTGAGACAGAGAGCGTGAGCAGGGGTGGAGGAGGGGCAGAGGGAGAGAGAGCAGCAGACTCCCTGCTGAGCAGGGAGCCCAGTGTGGGGCTCTATCCTAAGACCCTGAGATCATGACCTGAACCGAAGGCTTAACCGACTGAGCCACTCAGGTGCCCCTACTAGCATAATCTTTTAAATAATCCTTTATTATTCTGTAAAATCTGAAGTAAAATAATAATCCCTAATTATTCTGTAACATCTATTATTCTTAGTATTGATGATTTGTGTATTCTCTCTTATTCTTTATCCCTCTGGCTAGATGTTTATTGATTTATTACTGATCTTTTCAATGAACTAGATTTTTGTTTCATTGATTTTCTCTATTGTTTTTCTGTCTTCTATTTCATTTATTTCTGCACTGAATTTTTTTCTGCTTCTTTTATGATTCCTTTGCTCTTTTAGTTCTAATTTCTTAAAGTAAAACTGAGGTGATTGATTTGATATCTGTTTTGTTCCTAACATAGGTTTTGAATGCTATAAGTTTCCACTTAAGTACTGCTTAAGAGGCATCCCGCACATTTTGATATACTGTATCTTCATTTTCATTAAGTTCAAAATGCTTCCTAATATCACTTTTGATTTCTTCTTTCATCCATGGGTTACTTTTAAATGTATGTGCCATTTATTTGGGGATATTTGGGGGTATCTTTGTGTTACTAATTTCTAATTCATCGGTATTGTAGTTAGGGAATGTGATTTATGATACTTGAATCCCTTTAAATTTATTGAGATTGAAATACTATGGCCCAAAATGTAGTCTATCTTGGAAAATGTTGTTCACTCGAAAAGAATGTGTATTTTGCTCTTGGTGTAGCGCTTCATAAATGTCAATTAAGTCAAAATAGTTACAGGTTGCTAAAATGTTTTATATTCTTACCAATATTCTGTCTACTTCTTCTGCCAATTATCAAGAGAAGTATTTAAATCTTTGACTGTAATTGTGAATTAGTCTATTTATTTCTCCTTGCAGCTCTACCAGTAATTGCTTATATATCTTGAAGTTCTGTTATTTGGGTATAAATATTTAGTCTTCTTCACGTACTGACCCCTTCATCATTATGAAATTGCCTTTTCTTTTAGTAAAAATATTCTTTGTTCTAAATTCTACTCTGATATTAATATAACATTTCAGATTTCTTTTTAGTAGTATTAGCATCATACATTTGATCCTCATTATCCATAGATTCTGTATGTGCAAATTCATCTATTAGCTAAAATTGATTTGTAACCTCCAAATCAATACCTATGGTGTGGGACACCTGGGTGGCTCAGTGGTTGAGCATTTGTCTTTGGCTCAGGGCATGATCCTGGATTCCTGGGATCGAGTCTCGCATTGGGCTCCTTGCATGGAGCCTGCTTCTTCTCCCTCTGCCTATGTCGCTGCCTCTCTCTCTGTGTCTCTCATGAATACATAAATAAAATCTTAAAAAATACCTATGGTGCTTTTGTAGTCATTTACAGATATGCATATACTAGCAAAAAATTGAAGTCACTGAAACATTTTCCCAGATGAGGTGCAACAAGATGATGCTCTGCCTTCTGGTTTTAGCTCATACAGAAATGCCCAGAGACAGAGATGGGAGGGGCAGGGAAGTGCAGTGCAAGACGCTCCAGCTCTGGGACTCAATGGATAGGCTTGAATCTTGCTTGTCACCTGTTAGTGGGGTGGTGTCTTGCAGTCACTTCTGAACCTTATTTTCTCTTTTGTAAAATAAATAGAATCTCCCAGAATGACTTATTTTTAGTATTTAAGATTATAATCTCTGTGAGATACATATACACATGCACGTATTTCACTTAGCAGAAATAGTTTAGTATTCACTAATGTGTCTGTGGAAAATTTATACAGCATAGCTACTGTGAATAATGAGAATCAACTGCATATCTTCATTTTCTTACTCTTTTACTTATTCATGTTTTTATATTTAAAGTATTAAAATGGTTCCTGTTCACAGCATATAGCTTGGTTTTGTCTTTTTTTTTTAAGGTAATACTTGACAATCTGCATTCTTTTTAAAGTTTAGAGCATTTATATTTATTTTTATGAAAAGGTTTAAACCTACATTTTACTATATGTTTGCTATTTTATTCATGAATTATTTGTTTCCTTTCCTCTCTTTTTATCCTTTCTTTTGGATTAATTGGAAGTTTTTGTGATTCCATTTTACCTCTTCTGTTAATTTATTTGCTGTAACTCTGTTTTGATATTTAGTGCTTGCTTATGTCTTTAATTTACCACAGTCCACCTACAAGCGACTCCATAACTCTTCACACATAGTATAAGAACATACTAATAATAGTAGAATAACATCTAATAGTATAGTATAATAGTATGTTCCTTCACTCCCAACCTCTATACATTTACCATTATACATTTTACTTTTACATGTGTTTTTAAATTATTTATTTAAATTCAGTTTAACACATAACTGCATTATTAGTTACCGGGGTAGAATTTAGTGATTGATCAGTTGCATATAACACCCAGTGCTCATTACACCCAGTGCCCTCCTTAATGCCCACCACCCAGTCACCCCTTCCCCCCACCCACATCCCCTCCAATAACCCTCGTTTGTTTACTAGAGTTCAGCATTTCTTCTGCCTTTTGCCTCCCTCTCAAATTTCATCTTATTTTATTTCCCTATATTCATCTGTTTTGCTTTTTAAATTCCACATGAGTAAAATCATATGGTATTTGTCTTTCTCTGACTTACTTATTTTGCTCAGTATAATACCCTCTGGTGCCATCCATGTCATTGCAAATGGCAACATTTCATTCTTTTTGATGGCTGAGTAATATTTTGTGATATAGAGATATAGATATGGATATCCTTTAACCATTCATCTATTCATCCATTGTTGGACATCTGGGCTTTTTCCATAATTTGGCTATTGTGGATCTTGCTGCTGTGATTATTGGGGTATGTGTGTTTTAAATTTCAAACTGCATTGTTTTTATTCTTGTTTAAACAGTTTGTTATAGTTTAAAGATATTTAAATAATCAGAAAAAAACTTATAGATTGATATATACAGTTAATATTTCTTAAGTCCTTCACTCCCTTTTATAGATCCACATTTCCATCTGATATCATTTTCCACCTTCCTTAAGAATTTTGTTTAACATTTTTCATATTGTGGGTCTATTGGTAATGAAATATTTTAGCTTTACTAGGTGTGAATAATTATTTTGCTTTCATTTTGGAAGAAACTTTCGCTGGATGTAGAATGCTAACTTGACAGATTTATCTTTTTCAGTACTTCTTTCAGTTGCTTCACTATTTTCTCACTTTAGTGTTCCCAACAAGAAATATATAGTCATCTTTGTTTTTTCCAAATTTATGTATCATTTTTTCCCTTGTTGCTTTTTAAGATTTTATCACAGATTTTGAACAATTTGATTATAATTTGCCTTGATGTAGTTCTCCCCATGTTTCTTGTGCTTGGGGCTCACCAGCTGTCTTTGATCTGTGAATTTTAGTTTTCATCAAATTCAGGACAATTTGGTCTATTATTTCTCAAATAATTTTTGTCTCACTTTTCATTTGTCTACTTTGGAGACTCCAATTACACATATATTGGGCCACTTGAAGTTGTCACTGCTCACTGATGCTCATTTTTAAAAGTTCTCTTTTATGTTTGTGTTTCATTTTTCATAATTCCTATTGCTATTAACTTCAAGTTCACTAATATTTCCTTTGGCAATGTCTAACCTGCCATTAATTCTACCCACTGTATTCTTGATCTCACACACTGTAGTTTTTATTTCTAAAAATTTGATTTAGGTCTTTAAAATATCTTTCATGTTTCTACTTAATTTTCTGAGCCATTATAATATATAAGCACACAATAATAGATGCAATTATAATATCTGTTTTTATCTTTATCTGCTAATTCTAACATATGGGTCAGTTCTGATTGGCTGATTTATTTAATCATTGTGAGTCATATTTTCCTTCCTGTGCATAGGAATTTTTTTATTGCTATCAGACATTGTTATTTTTATGTTATTGAGAGCTGGATATTTTTTGCAGTCCTAGAAGTACTCTTGAGCTCATTCTGCAACACAGTTAAATGAACTGGAAACAGTTTGATCTTTCTGAGTTTGCTTTTAAGACTAGGTGGTGGGACTAGAGCAGTAGTTAGCCTAGGGGCTGGGTCAAGGCCCTTGTATAGACTACTCAATGTCATATGAACTGTTTCTCCATCTGGCTGGTGGAACAGGAACTATTTCCAGCACTTTGTGAATGCTGGGCACTGACAGCACTGATCCTTTTTCTCCTAGTTCCCCTGGCTTTGCACAGTTTCCTTGCAAACTCTTGTTCTTATAAATTGTTTCTGGTGGGATGATAAATCTCCTCATTACTTTAGGTTGGTCATAAACAGAAGCCTAGATTTATCCTTTAGATACAAAAATCAAATTATATCTATTAGTTAAAACCCTCTAATGTGCCCCAATGCCCTTAGGATAAAAACCAAAATTGCATGACATGGTCTAAAAGAACCTCCATGATCTTCCCCTGCTTACCTCTCAGCTTTGCCAGAGGTACTCATCCTCTCCTTTCTTTGTCTTTTCACCCTGACTTCATCTCAGTTTTCAAGTGCACTAGCCTTAGAGGTTTCCCCATGCTTCCACCCTCACCTCATGCTCGGCTGCATCTAAATTCTACCCAGCTTTAAGACCTAAAATTAAATTTGGCCTCTGCAGAGAAATTGTCACCAACATCCTGGTCTTCTCCTGTCATGTCTTTTGTTTCAGTCACATCAAAATAAATAAAGTTACCTAAAATAGAAACTCTGGTATTTCTCATTGCCATGTCTTTGTCCTTGCTGGTCCCTCTGCTAGAACTCTCTTTGTGCTTTGTCTGCTCAGATAGTTCCTATTTGCATTTTAAAAATCAAGACAGGATCACCACCTCTTGAAAACTTTCTGCTCTCTCATTTTCCTCCCCAGTCTGAGTTACATATGTCTCCTCCATGCTTCCATAATACCCTCTGGATACCTCCACTACAGTGCTTTTCAAGCCCTATTGCAAGAATTTATTTTCTTGTCCTCTTTAAGGGGGTATAGAATTGGGGTTTATGTGGTTCTTCTCTACATTTCTAGAGCCTATCAGAGTATCTACCTCTCTTTCAGGTTTTTTTTTTTTTTTTTTTTTGGTTTGGTTTTTATTTTGATTTGGGTTTTTCTGCAGATGAATAAATAACTGTACAAGGCTCTTGCCCCTGCTAAACACTGATATGAGGATGTGTGGACACTGGTGTTTTATAGGGAGAGCTCTGCCCTTGGAAAAAGGAGTTACATTAATCAAGCAGAACAAATCATATTGGATGCTATGGCCAATGCAATTAAGCCTTTGTCAAACTGCCTGACTTTGGCTCAAGATGAGAACATTGATGAAATGCCTTTCAACTGCCTGGGTTGGGGTCTGCTGAAATGGGCAATTACTGCAGTGAACAATCCATTACTTGTACTGTCAACAGCGTGTTTTTTCTCTCTAAATGCAGAATGAAGTGGAAAATGCTATGGGAACTCAGTGGCATTTAATTTACTGATATGATGTGGTAGGAGCCATTCTTTAACTTGACTGTGACAGCAAGTGTGTGGGGATAAGCATGCAGTTGGAATGCACTGGGGAAGCTGTTTTAAACATCCTGTGCCTCACTCTTTCCATATGTAAAATTAGACTGATGGAAGAGAATGCTTGTCACACCATGGTGGTTACTATGGTGATCAATGACTGAGATGCAATGTTGTACTGCCTCTAGCCATGCCAATTTCTTTCAATTCTGCTTGTTATTCCATGGAGGGAGAAATGACTGGCAGGTCTCATTTTCTTCTTTGAACTGGGAAAGTTGCTAGCTAGGCATGGCTTAGAAAGGTGATCATACTGGCATTTTGTGCAGATAACCCAAGGGCTACTGTGCTGGGATATTCACTCTCAGTGAGGACCTGGGCTACCCAAACTCTCCATATCGTGGTGCACATAGAAACGTGTATGTAGCACACTGGTGTGAACAGATTAGATGTTTATAGCCAGGAGGGACCTGGCATGAGACTTTAGTTGCCCCAGGTCCTGCCTGGGTGCTGCAAGGGTCAATGAGGTCAGGATCTTGGGTACTTCAGACCCAGTCACAGCACACCAGTCGGGAAGCTCTGCTGAGGGCTCACTCAATCACTTGGCCACTACAGTGGCTGTATGTCTAGCCAGAGGCTACTAATAAATGTCATCAGATGAACTTAAGCCACGTTACAAGCATGGCTGATTGGAAGGTAATTGTTGGGGGTGAGATGGCTGGTACCAGATAAATATTGTTGCAGAATTCTTATAGTATAAAGACAACTAGTTCTTCCCCGTGGGCCAGAGCTACAAAAGCAGAACTCATTCCTGGCTAATTTAACTAAAACACACATTTCTGAAAGACTATTAGGCACTTACAGAGTCTCTGGGATGGTATAGTCAGTCTTGGAGACTCTGAAGCCAAGACAGTGCCAAGCCCACTCATGAGACCTCCCTGCTACAGATCCCACTGCTGAGGGAAATGGACACTATCCAGAAGGAGGCTGGACAGTGGACACCAGATATGCACCCTGTGCCCAATGATGACTGGCACTGACACCAGATGTCCATCCTGCTTCCCCTGAAGGAGGATGCATTTTCACCACTACCTTCTCTCCCAAAGGGATCCACATAGCCCTCATGTTTGTGGATCTTTTTTTTTTTTTTTTTTAAGATTTTATTTATTTATTTAGTCATGGGAGAAAACATACAGAGAGAGAGAGAGAGAGAGAGAGAGAGAGATTGGCAGAGGGAGAAACAGGCTCCATGCAGGGAGCTCAATGTGGGACTTGGTCCCAGGTCTCCAGGATCAGACCCTGGGCTGAAGGCGGCACTAAACTGCTGAGCCACCCGGGCTGCCCTGTTTGCAGCTTTTGAATGTAAGTCACATCACACACAGGCATGTCTGTTCCTAGCATCTAGGTCATGTGTCTGCACTTATCTACAAGGTGAGCTGAACCAGCAGGCTCAGCCTTCTACCATGACGAGGTGGGATTCATATACAGGATGCAAGCCCCATGTAAGGACAGTGATCCAAACCACTGTGGCATGTGCCCATTACACGTTGCAAAGCCACATGTCATTGTCTTCACCATAAACCAGCCCCTCTGGTTTCTTTAGGCTGATGATGCCGTTGTCATTCTCCTAATCACTGGTTCAGAGCTTGCTTCAGCAGCACATATACTAAAATCCCAGTCACTTGTCCGGAAACTGGGCAACTGGACTTGGTTCCTTGCCCTCCCTGAGCATTAGCTTATTTCTAAGTTACAACCATCTGCCTCCTAAAGATTTTGTCATTTGTCTCAATTCTACAGCCGCACTCACTGGGTCTGGGCCCCTTGAGACCTCTCACCTGGGGACAGCAACACCCTTCTAGTGGCTCCCAATTTCAGGCTGCCCCTCATCAATTCTTCCTCCCTACCATGCCTGCAGATATTTGGTAAAGTGCCATTCCTCTTGTGTAAAACCCCTTCAGTGGGTCCCCATAGCTTTCATGAGAGAATTCAACCCCCTAGATCCTTCATTAATAATTTATATTTACTTTTTGGACTCTCTTGCCCTTAGTATTACAGTAATATTCTTATTCTCTAACAGAAGAAGAGAAATAGCTACATGTACTGAATATAGACTAGATGCACCATGCTAGACAGTCCTCACATTATGCCCCTGGAGTTAAGTGCCATTTTACAGAGGGAGAAACCGAGGCAAGCAATAATAATGGTGGCTCAGCCCCCAAACATAGGTCTCAAGCTCATGCCTTCAGGAAGATCTGCGTTTACTCTGTCTTCACTGAATTTCTTGCACCTGGTTGCATCCTATGTGCATGCAGCATGTTATTTCTGTTCACTTGACTATTCCCTTCCTCCTGCTTCAAATGGCACCTTTCTTGGTTTCCCTACCCAAATTACTTTGCTGCTTATTCTGGGATCAACCTCCTCTGAGGAGCCTTTCCCAGCCTCCCCCATCACCCAGCACCCCACTTGGGACCCTCCTCCATAGCACCCAGAGTCCTCCAACCTGGTAGCACCACCTCTCTGGCAGTGTGTGGGAGCTGAGAGCAGGGACGGAGTCCTGTTTTGTTAGGGAGCAGGCTGACTGAAGTGAACTATCCCCTGAAACATTCAGGGTTCTTCCTGTCATATCTAGCAGTCCTTGCTGCCGCGTGCCAGCCCGCACCAGAGTGGCACCAGCACGGGGAGGTGAAGGCCAAGTTCCCCAGAGAATGGCTGGGTGGGCGTGTGGACAGCCACCACCTGCCCTCTTGTCCCATCAGCCGTGACTCGGGAGAAAGTATGGCCCCTGAGGTGCTAAGTATTATCTCGACTTTTCACACTTGAGAAGGTGCCTTCTGGAGCACTTCTAATGGGCCATCTCCTGGCTGGCTAGATTCTAAAAAATCATGTATTTTATTGCTCCAGAGAATTGACACTTTTTGTCCTTTAAGCCTTCCTTACTTTGAGAAGAAGAGAGATGATTTCTGAGAGAATAAGGTTGGGGTTGGAGCAAGAACTCTGTCATTCAAATGAAATTCAGTTACACCCCTGCCCCACCTCTGTCCTGGGTTCCTGCACCGCACGGTGACACTGTCGCTGGCTCTACAATTTGGGAAGGTGCTTGGTATGGGCTCCCAGGGGCACCATGAGCCAAGCTTCCCCACTTCCTCAGGGCTCAGCGCTAAGTGTTCAAGCCAGTTGTGCTGACCTTCTCTAGGCCTGTAACGTCCACCCCATAATTTCTTTTCATCTCACACTGTCCTGGGAACAACTGGATTTTCCATAAACTATGTCACCTTGGCTATTGATAAGGCTGCCAAAAAGGTGAAGGTGTCAGTGACCATTACTGCGTCTAGCTTCAAGGCATTTCAGAGAAGGAGCTCTCTGGCTCTGGCTGGTGGGGCGCTGCCTCGCCGGGCAGCCCCCGTGTGCTGGGCACCTGGAAGGCCAGGGCGGCGGGCCCAGCCACTGGTGCCAGTGTTAATCTCATTAGACCATGCAGTCCTCTTGCTACAATGAAGTGTATCAATATTTGGGAATTTTCTAACCCATTTCAGCTGTCAGGACAGGGTAATATAAGTCATTACACTTCCTGGAGATTAGCAGAAGCTTATGATCATGATAAGCATATACAACTTGCCCAGTCTTGGACTGCTTGAAACCTGGGTCATAATATTCCTCCTGAGAACCCCTTGTCAACTTTTCTTCCAGACTGAGACCTTAGGAGCAGCACATACCTGTGGGGACGGTGCCCCGGGCTTGGCTGGTGGCCGGCTGGGCTGTGTGCCGCAGGCAACTGCCCGTCGGTGGAGAGGCCGCTTGGTGCTGGGCCTGGGGTGTGGTGAGGGGAAGGGCTGGCCTTGTGGCAGTGGCTGGGCTGCTCAGACTTCCACCACCTGGGTGGATGGTTGTGGCCATCCCTTTGGCCAGTGGAGACCCTCCAACGACATTATTCCGGGGTGGCCCAGCCCCTCCTACAGGAGCTCTGAGGAAATAAAACAGAGTCAAGTCAGGTGGGGTCACAGATGAAACCACACAATACAGGTTGTTAATAAAAGCCCATTCCTACTTCCTAGCTCTGAGAGATGAAGGCCGCACAGCCCAGGGCACAAATACTAAAACAATGTCAAGATGATCCTGTAGGCAAATGTGCCCAGAGCCCAAGCTTGGCAGTGGAACACTCTTTACAAAACCCTCAGGGGGCTAACTTTCAAAGTAAATAGTTAAGAAACAGCAAAAGAACCCTAAGAATCAATATTAATCAAATATTTTGTACCAGATTCATTCTAAAAAACAGTTGTGTCTGTCCTCACACATCCAGAAGGATGACTCAGCCACATCCCATAAGGCTTGGACACCTCTCTGGTACATGGTGGGAAGCAGGGCAAGGACCCACTTTCTGGACACGGCCTCTGGGAAAGGGCACAGCCATGGCCTTCAGAGGGATGTCAGGGAACTTGCAGTTTTATGCCCGAAATAGATGCCCTTTCACCCCAAGTTTCCAGATGAAACCAATTTACAGTGTTTAAGAAATATAAGAGGAACACAATAACTCTCAAGATGGACTTTAGCCTCTGACCTCCAGGTATGTGCACCAAACTCAGGCACTGGTAGGGAGCATGAACTATGGGGCAGAGTCTGGGGGTCAAGTCCCCTTCTGTTCTCCCTGTGTCTCAGGGGTGAGACCCCAGGGGCCACGTGAGGGCGAGAACAAGCCACCAGGCCCATTGGCAGGTGGGCAGCCCCAGCCCGTGTGGCCAGTACCACCAGGCCATGACCTCAATCAGGGGTGGGCTGGCAGCACTAAGTCAAGGTTCCTGGACAAGCACCATGGGAAGGAGGCTCTGGGCAAGGACCCCACTGTCCAGCAGGCCTGACAACTGCTCTGAAATTCGTCTCTAGCCAGGAACTCCATCAGTGGGCCAGCCAAAACCATGAATGTTTTTCAAAGATTTATTTATTTATTTGAGAGAGAGAGAGAATGAGCAGGAGGGGCAGAGGGAGAGAGAGAGACTCTGAAGCTGACCCCGTGCTAAGCGTGGAGCCCTATGTGGGGCTCAAGCTCAGGACCCTGAGATCACAACTGGAGCCAGAATCAAGAGTTGGACACTCAACTGACTGTGCCACCCAGGTGCCCCATGAATTTTTTTTTTTTAATCACATCTGCTACCTGCTGCGCTTACTCTTACCCTGGGAAAAAACTGTAAAGACTGAATAAGTATGCTCACAAATCATGGGCCTTCCCAGGAAGCTAGGATGTGATGACGTGACCAGGAGCCCACCTCACGGCCAGCACACCCCTCTGGTGTGTCAATCCGTCTAGCCATCAGGGCAAGGTTGAGGCGTTAAGGGGTTATTTTTCTGCCAGTCCTGCCCCCAGAGAGCAGAAACCCAGAAGCCACGTCTTCATGTCATTTTCTTGTCCTGTAGTTAACCCAGAGCTGTGCCCATGAGAGGTTTCCACGTAAGACTGACAAATAAGACCAACAGTGGACTCCTCATCTTCATAGAAACTTCTCAGACAGCTCCAGATAACCTCTTGAGTAAATTTTTATATTGTATTTTCTGTTTTACAAAAATGATATACCAGGATATTTGCAAAAGACAGGAAAGCACAAGGAAGACGAAATGTTTAATTAGCCCAATGCTGTCACTTCAGTCAAACTCAGTAGCTTTTGAGAATACATGTGTTTCTTTTGCACGTATGCAGATATGTGTGTTTTATGCACAACAGGTTTGTGTGTAGGACACACACACATACACACACACGCCTTAGCTGGACTAACACTGGACACACAGGTGCATGCACACACTTGACATCTCAGTCTCCTGGGTGATCTTCCATTTCCATTCCCCTTGCTGCCCTGACTCCAGCTCATCCTCCCCATCCGTTTACCTCAAAGATGGTTCTGCTGAGTGAATGACAAGCAGAACCTAACTCAGAAGGTGAAAAACTTGCCATGTGGAACCCTTGCTCAAGGGGAGCTCTGAGCTCACAGGGCAAAACCCTGTGGGCAGTGGAGTCCTCGCCCACTTCTGCATGGGTGTTGGGCTTGTGCAGACTGAAGCATGATCTTCAGGCTGTAACCAGTGGCAGGGGGACGTGGGTGGGGGTGCTCCCTCCATTCCCAGACAGCGACACTGACACTGGCCTCACCTGGAGACGGGTGTTACATAGTTTCCTGGGAACACCCCAGAGAGCCCAGTCCTCAGGGATGTCCCCTTGAACCAGCCGTCCTGACATTTCTCTAGGACACGGTACATCTCGCCCTTCCGCAGCTCCAGCTCATCATTCTTCTGGGGCTTGTAAGCATAGAGTGCCAGGTACCTACAGGGAGAAGAGCAGGGCTAAGGATAAGTGATGGCTGGCAGGGGTGGGCAGATGCCACCTGGCATCGCTTAGATCGCATGAGGGCTCATCTTTTGATGAACCCAAGTAGCTGATGCCTGCAGGGCTTGTGTGCACCATGCCTGACCTACTCTTTATGATAAACCACTGAGGGGGTGCAGGGACGGGAGAGCACCCAGCACTGCTGTTGCTCACCTGGAGGACCAGGTCCTGAGAGGTATGTGCAGGGAGGAGACAGGGCTCTGCCTCTTGCTCCTAGAGCCCAGGTCACTCCACAGCTCTGTGCTGGCTGACCTGGGTGGGCAGGTGGTCAGCACCACCTTCCCATCTGACAGGTCAGTGAGCCCACAGGACTCATCCCAGGTCCTGGAGAATAGGCTAGAATTAGATCACTGGTGTTTGGGCCCCACCATCTAAAGCCTGATGCTCTAAGCCAGAGAAAACTTTACCAGGCAAATTTTGGGCTGGATTTTTCTCATTTCGTCTAACCAGGCGCTGGCCTGCCTGGTTCATTCAGTCAGTCATTATGAGCTGGAAGATATCCCAAAGGCAGTCTGGTTAGGGGATTCTCAGGTGCATCCTTTCTTGCAGGATTTGTGCCACGACTATTTAAATTCTACTTTTGTCTTAAGCCTATGTGAAGGGAAACCAAGAACAATCCCAGTGGTGTAAATCCTGGCCTCGGGTTTAGAAGCTGTGCCTGTAGTATATGTAGCTCAGGACCCTGGGCCAGCCTCTTGTCACGTATCTAGTGAGACCTCAGTCCTCAACCCCAAAGGGCACTTGCAAGGACTGGATAATACTTGCAAAGTGCTTTGCTACTTTGGGGGTTTGGAGAAGTGGGTTTTAACCTGACAGAAAGATATCAGGCAACTATGTTGCTCATAAGATCCAGGAGGAAAGTTGGTGAGGCTTCAGCTCAATGAGAAACAAAAAATGAATTTTAAAGAAGTGTCATCTCTTGGCTCCCCTGGCAGAATGGATGGCTTGGTGGGCACGCTGAGCTCTCCCAGGACCATGGGCTCAGGACCAGAGGCTCTCAGAAGGCTGACAGACCACCGTCCTGACCCTGGGAGGGGCCTTCTCAGGAGGCAAATACAGAAATGGGACTCACCAGGGTTCAAGCAAGAAGGAGGCCCCCTGACTCTCAGAGGCCCATGCTAGAACATGCTAGAACAGAATGGGAACCTATGAAGATGTCTCGTCCCTAATATAAAGTAAAATAAGGTAAAACAACCTAAAAGCTGACACTCCTCTCAGCCCTGCCCCAACACATTACCTGCCTCTGTTCCATTCAGTGGAGGCCTTGCCTGGTTAATGTCCTTTGTTTATAGGTTGACCCCACTCCTCCCTCTTCCCTTAGAGATGAAAGGGTGGCTTACATCTTGATTTCTCACTGTTTGAAAAGATAAACGCCGACAACCAGGAAGGACTCTGGGCTTCAGGGATGATAAAGGAAGCTATCACTGGAGGCCCCCCCCACCCTTGCTTGTCAAGGGCAGAAAGATTCACGTTTCTGACGCAATGCCCAGGTGACAAAGAGAACCTGGGTGTCATCCGTCTGTTTTCACATCTGATGACTCCCAGGAGCTCTCTGATGGTGACAAACAGGAAAGCCACATGACACCTGCATCTGCGCTGGGACAGCAGCCTGCCCTGTGACCACTTGGGGGCAGCCCCCGTGGGGAGGTGCCCTGGGCCCCAGCGAGGGCAGCATGGACACAACGGGAAGGAGTGTGAGAGGGCTGGGCCACGGGAGGCTGGTGAACAGCAACAGCGACGCATGCCTTTTGTGCCTGCTCTCAGGGAAATGTAATTGAAGCATAAATCCTGTTTGCTTGCCTCCTGTCTCTTCAGGGTGTGAAAACAATCTTTTTGATTCTGTGAGTACACAGTGGCCATGCTGGGGGTGAGGGCCCTAGGAGTCTGTGTGTGTGCACAACACTGACCTCAGCAAACAATCACGTGTCCTCGGTTGGAGAGGGAGGAACCATGTGCTGCTTCTGTTCCCCTTGCCCAGCAGGGGTGATGGCACCAGTCTCCTGTCCCCAACCTGGACAAGGTGCGGGCACTGACATCCACTGCGCCCAGTCCTGGGGCCTGTGCAGAGCCCAGAGGCCCCTGTGGAGCTGTGATGCTGCCGCATGAGGCCTACGAGCAGCCGGTGCCCCACTGGCTGCCTCCTCCACCCCCAGGCCCAGGAGGAGACCAAGTCCCAAGTGCCTGGGGTGTGTCCTCCCCCTCCCTCGGGGCCACCCATCACCTGGTGTCCTGGAGAGGCTCCACACTGTGCCATCTGCTTGGGGAGGCCTTTTCCAAAGGCTGCTTTCAGGTGAGGAAGTTCAAAACGGCATGGTGTTGGAGAATGTAAATGCTCTGTGCTTCCACCATCATTTCCCACTCGGGGGGCAGGTGAGCAGCCCTGAGCACTCGAGTCCTCACGTGACAGATCCTCCTGCCCTCAGCTAGGATCCCAGCGAGAGACAGCCCCCCGCCACCGCCTAGCACGCTGACCTCCTGGGGATGGTGAGAAGTGGCCCACAGGAGCCCCGTCTAGGCCGAGGGAAGGGGGCCGCGTCTACGTGTTTCCACCGGGGCTCACCACAAAACCTGGCTCAGGGCGGCCTACACCAAGGCACCCCCAACGTGCTATATTTGCACTGATGTTCCCTTCTATCCTCCCATCTGTTGTTCGGCCACTGGCCACTTCCCATTACACAGGATCTTCTACAAGGGCAGAGGTGGGTCCCTGTTCTGTTCACTGCTCTACGCCCAGCATCGAGAAAGTGTCTGGCACAGAGCAGATGCCCAACAAGTGCTTGTTTGATAAAAGAGGATAAAACAGGGGCTCTGGTGTTGGGACCAAGATGAAGACTGCTGAAGGGAGTGTGTCCACATGTACCTGCAAGCGTGCAGGTGCGTGCCACAAACCATCCCCCACAGCCCTGAGGTCTGTTGGCTGACCTCGGACACAGAAACACACGCAAACAGGTGCCAGCCTTCCCCACTCAGGAGGTCAGTACGGAGCTGGGACCAAGCCAGGAGGGGACGGCATTGTGAGGAGGCAAGAAAAGGCATGGAGGATGGGGCTGCGGGAAGAGAAGGTGAGGCAGATGGTGCAGACAGGGCAGGGGGCAGGGAGCTCAGCGTCTGTCCAGCAGGGACCCAAGCTGTCCTGCAACAACCAGACAGACAGAAGACAGCAGAGAAGGCAGAGGGCGGTAGGCGGGAGGTCGTGGACGGGTGAGAGGTGAGGCAGAGTGGGGAGGAGAAACAGGAGCCAGAAAGCTTCGATTAAGTTTCCCATCCAGCTTGTCCAGCTCCCGGGGGGTCCAAGAGCCCTCTAAACAGGGCCCATGGGTGCCCACAGAAGGTCCCTTTGATGGGAGCTTCCTCCGTGCCTCTCCACCCATCCTCGCGGCCCTGGGGCCAGAGTGACTTCGTGTGCTGAGTGGAGTTCAAAGCCACCCAACCATGCCAGAGAGGACAGACCCAGGTGAGTGCAGGGGGACCCGCACCCACCCACCCCAGGCTCAGCGAGTGATGGCCAGCAGCACCCGACGTCCACCGCAGGGGAAGTACACTGCAAATTTCAAATATAACGCTAGCAACAGCAAGTGCAGTAAACACCCCAGGACCCATTGGAGCTGCTCAACAGTCATGTTCGTGATCCTGGGGGAGTAGCCATCAAATAACTGGAAGTCAATTATCTTTTGGGAAGGAGCCGATTATCTTACCCTCCACACTTGAAGACCCCCATGCCATTTAACAGAACAAAGACTTGGCATTCCCATCTCAGCACCAAAGGGGAGCTTCCAGCCTTCCCCCATCAAAACAAAAATGAAAAAAAAAAAAAAAAAAAGAAGAAAATTCTTGATGTTATGGGCCTCAAGCCATCCAGACTAAACCTTCCAAGTCAGAAAAGTCTCCTCTCACGCTTCCACTCTCATTTTAGAGGAGTACACATGGTTCCTGGGGACATAGCGAAGCAGGAGGAAGAGCACCCTGGAGGTGACCACAACCTCCCCGCCACCCGGTCGGTCCTCCCCAGGCCTAAAGCACCTTCCCTGCCCACACCCACTGCTGGCACCAGACCCGCTGAGGGACAGCGCTCACGAGCACACGGCCGTGGGCCTCGGGTTACAGCGTGCCCCTTCACGGGGGGCATGTGGGACGCTGGAACTCACCGCTCCAGGTATTCTGCTCATCCCACACTCGGGGACAGACGCCTCTCATGTGCTGCCAACGGGCAGTACTGACGGTGCCCTTCCCGGGGATGCTGTCCCCTCTGAGGGACGCCACGCCGCTCCTCCTCAAACACAACCCTGAACCCTCAAGTGTCAAGTGGCCGATGTCGTGCAGAGCTCCAGGCCACCACAGGCACCGCGGGCCATCAGCTAAGGCAGGACGGGGCAGGGGTGGGGAAGGGCTGTCTGCTACATGCCAGCCTGTCACGGGGCCTTGCTGAAGCCCCATGTGAACTCCAAGGCAGGGACGACCCCTCATTTCACAGCTGGGGAAACTGAGGCTCCAAAAGGTTGAGGACCTGTTTCTGCAGGGAGTTGGGCCAGAGGGGCTCTGGGGCCCCAGGGCTGGGTGGGGGTCCATGAGGGGCGGTGGGGGCAGCTGGCAGGCCCCCAGGCTGGGCTGGGTTCTGAAGCCGGGGAGCCCCTGGCGCCACTGCACGGGTGTGCGCTGAGCGCTCCTGCGTTTGCTCTGTTCATGGTGATCTGTCCTCCCATCTCAGTCCTTCGAGTTCGGCCTCCAGGTGTGCGCTGCCAGGGGACTAGAATGTGAACAAATCTGACTTCACTGTGGAGGGCCTCTGCCCCTCCCACTTGGGTTTCCTTTGGGGGCCTCAGAGAGAAGAGCAGAAGCAGATGGCTCTGCAGATCGTTTTTCTGCACGTGGTGTCCGCAGAGACCCAGCGTGTGGCTCGTGTGGGGAGAGGCGCTGGTTGGGGAAGGGGGGGGATATGCCATTTGACATCTGCTTTCTTTAGGAATGACCCAAGGAAAGCAAGGGATGGACCACACTCAAATGGCAGATGGCCCCGGTCACTGTCAGCCTAATGTCTGCAGCCGCCGGGTCCCCACAGCTTGTCATTCCCTCTCCATCCATGTCCCCTCCATTGGGTGCAGCCAGGACAGCGTTGCTGGTAGTCTTGGCACCAGCTGGGTGCTCGGAGCTGTAGGCTGGAGTCTACAGGGACCATGCACACCTGCTATGAAACAGGAGGCGCCCCTATGGTCCTGGTCTTCATGGTTCCCAGGGCCTGTTCTCACTTCTCACTCCTTCGAAAGGCCCTTCAGCTCCACAGCCTTCCACTGACCCCTCAGGGTCATTAAAAAACATGTGGATCGGAGGAGGCTGCTCCTCCAGGCTCAGAAGTCACCTCTATGGATTCACATACACAGGCTGGCATTAAACACACCTTATTTAATGCAATAGTAGGAGAGTCTGGTTCAGAGAGCCTGCTTCCCCACCATCCTGTAGGCTACGTGGGCTTTTAGGCTCTAAGGCAACCCTGCTCTGACTTGAAGCAGTCCTGCACGTGTGAGCCCAGGCTGAAAGGTCAGGCCCATGCCCCCTGCCCCAGTACCCTTGGATGTGTGATGCACACATGGAGGCGACTGTCAGGTGTGGCCAAGCAGTCTGGCATCATGCACCATCGACATTTCCCAGCAGCCTATCAGATATCTCTAGGACACCAATCACTCCTCTGTATTACTTACTCATTTCTATAGCAAGGTGTTCACTTGTGTTAATTATCTACAGAGTTTTCTTCAGCCCTAATCAAGGAGTGAACTGAAGTATTTTAGTGCCTTCATTTATTTCATACCCTTTCTCATCTATATGATGGCTTGCTTATGTTTCTTCTAGGATAAGTAAAAGATTCTTTTCAATTATTCCTGTGAAGTGTTCTGCTCCTGCTCTTCTCAGCACAACAGCTCAGGTTAGCATGACACATGCCCACTCCTTGTCTGTACCATTCAATGGATGTCTGCAGAATGATGATCAGGTGCATCCAGGTGGTGGAGAAGCCTGCCCCAGGAGCACCTGCTCTGGGGAAGGGGAGGATAGCCTAAGTGCATGACGGGGTCTGCACAGGATGCTCTGGGGACAGGGAGGGGCACTACCCCTGCTCAGAAAGCCACGTAAGTCCTCCATACAATGTGGCAGCTGAGCTGGGGAGGTGTGAGTCAATGCAGGTTGCAGATGGGGCTGCCTGCGGTTGCAAATGCTCAGAGTGGGAGAACAGGGAGCTTTTGGGGAAATGTTACTAAGCCATGGAATGGTTTCACCCAGGAGCTCATCCTGCAGGCAACCCCACTGGCTCTGCCCACCCTCCTGGTCTTTCTGTGGCTCGCACAACGATGCTCCCAGACCTCACAGGTGGCACACAGGTGCTCACACACTTCAGGAGGCTCCTGGTTTCCCCCTAGGGATAAACTACCCATCTGTGTGTGGAAGTTTCCCTCCCAGACAACCAGCGGCTCTCAGGGACCACAGCCATGCCTGCCCTTGGCTCACAGGTATGCAGACCTGAACACACTGGGACGAACAGGGAACGGCAGTCTGGCTTGTTGGCCCACCTGCCATCCATGCTTCTGCTCCTCCTCCAGAACAACAGAGTCCTCAGTAGGGCATCTGGGAGACTGGGCCAAACTGAGGTGGGACTCTGGAGCTGACTCAGCCCCCTCCCTTGCCTGGCCCTCCTCTCCACCCATCCCTCTGGTCTTACCCCCCCTCCCCCGGCTCTGCAGTGCCTGCATTAGAGGGGAGGCGAGAACTAAGCCCCCAGCCTGAGCGGTGGCCTACTCCCAGTGTACTGTAACACCGTAGCCTTGCCAGATGGGCTGTTCCTGACTCGACACTCATTTCCACCCCTGGGAGGCAGATAAAGGGCAGTGAGTCCATCAGCCAGGGGTGGACCTTGGGTACCTTCCCAGCACTGCACAAGTTAGCAGGGAGGGCACAGATCCCACAGATCTGAAGACCAGCAGCCACCTCCGTACACTGGGTTTGCAAACTGAGACCCCCTTTTCACGTGTCAGGGCTACTGGGTCCCTCGGAAGCCCATGCCAGTGGACACGTTTACATGCTAGAGGGACATAACAACACCCCACACTGCAGGCTGACCTGAGGGGTCCTGCCTCGCAATCACATGGGCTCGTGACCCCGGCACATGAGCTGAGGTTTGGCAATCATACCCACGTGCCACAGGGATGACAGAATGAGGGCCTGTGGGAGGGACGCTGACTGGCCCAGCCCAGCTCATCGGGCACTCTCCGAGGCCCAGGGGCACTGCTGCGTGCAGGCTCCCCGGCTCACAGAGCATGCTGGCCGCTGCAGCTTTGTGGTGAAGGCACTTCCCACTCTCAGTCTCAAACTTTTGAACATGACTTTTGCACTGTTCTGGGAAGAACGACCAGATAAAGAGCGACCGCACTCCCCCCACAGACATCTGTCACCAGGATACACGGCAGGGCTCACGTGTTGGAGCCAAAGAGGATGGGAAGTGGTTAGGCTCATTCCCTACTCCATGAGCTGATGAGGTCAGCTTCATCTCCTCCCTCAGAACAACATGAAAAATGTGACCTCCAAGGTCGTGCTCTGCAAATGGATCTCGTACATTGCTACGTGTGGCACCCCCTCCCCTGGTGCTTGTTACACAGTAGAAAGAGCCGCAGAGAGCATACATTTAACTTACAACAGCCAATCACCGTGACGCTGGCCACGACTTATCTGCTGCTCAGACGACCACTGTCACCAGCAGTCACATGCCTGCCAAGATACTTTTCATCTTTTAAGTGACATCATCTGACACATAAATCTCCCTTCTGTTACTCAAATAAAAATCTCCCTTCTGTTACTCAAATGGGGACTCAGTGCTTTGGGGTAAGGCTGCTAGGGAGAGGGCAGAGGGCTGGGAACAACGGTGGCCTCCTCATCTCCCAGAGCAGAGCAAGGGCAGGAGAAAGGTCACTTCATACTCTATACCGAATTACAAAACCCTCCACAGCATGGAAGGTCTGTGCATGGTTGTGGCTCCCAGTAGCTATTCACAATATTCTTGGACTATATTAGTAACCTTTGTGTCTCGAAGACAGAGCAGCCTTCTTGGTGGCTGACCTAACATGTGAGAGCTGAGGGCTTTGGCCTGACACCAGAAGCCGAGGATGCACCCAGGATGGGGAAGGCTGTGGCCATCAGAACAAGGAAAACGTTACTGAGAGCCTGTGTGTTGGGCATTCATTTGGGGAAACCCCAAAATGAAACCCCTGGGCCTTGTCCTTGTCCTGCCTCTCATTTGGGCAGCCACATTACGGCCTAATGGTCTCCTATAGATGCTGGTCATTTCCTTGGGGATTGGGTCCTGCAGTCAGTTCTTCAAGAAGAGCAAGGCCTTCACTACCAGCCTCCTTGACACCCAGGTTTGAGTGGAAGCCCCGAGAGCACATCAGGACCCTAGGTCAGAAGATAGCATCTTCTGTCCAGGGTGGGTGAAAACCTGAATTTCAGCCTAAAGATACCTAAAGGTAGCTTCCTAATCTCTGTGCTCTTCAGGAAGCTGGGTAAAAAAATAGGTTAAGTCTTAATTTCCTTTGGTTTAGTGGGTCGTGGTAATGCAATCACAGCAGTGGGCAGAGAAAGGGAGATGTTCAGGGATTTCCTGTCTGCCACCAAATAAAGACAAACATTTCAACTGAGTTTAAAAAAGATAGGTGAACACATGCCAGTATATTTAAGCTTCTAGAAAACCTTTTGAAGCTCAGCAACTTGCTTTTTCAAAAGGCATTTTTGTTTGTTTTTGTTTTTCATTTGGAATATACCTTCTGTTCTACAATAGTGCAGGTTCTCAGTGTCTCCAAGGCCTGCACTGGGACTGTGGAACATGCAACTTTGCCATATTGTTTGCCAAATTTATATTCTCCACCTCAAAACATCCATTCAAGTAACTGAGCTCATTGCCAAATAAAAGAGTAGAAGGCAGTCTAATTTTTCAGAACACTATTTAAATGGAGAATTTTTAAACTGCATGTAGCTCTTAAGAGCTGTAATTTAACAAGAGCAAATTTTCTAAACAAGATAAGCATCTCACTTCCTGGCAATGATTCATCTGGTTATATTTGAGGATGATATGCAGCTGCTATGATATAAGCTGCCTTAACTGTAGGGCAGTAGTGGCTGTTAAAACATGGAGCTACTTCCGAGCACTTGGTAACCAGCTACTGCCCCATGCTGGCAGGCCCGCCCACCGCCCCGTCCTCTGCCCTCTACACCTCCTCACCGGCCTCCAGGATCTTCTCTGTGCTATACCCCGTCCTTTCCTGATTGGCTGGCACGTGTGCCATCAAATCTTTTGGATATCCCCCTTTTCACAAATGTCCTGGGGACAATGATATTGAAAGAACCTGCTAGACTTTGGTTTCCACACTCTCTTGTCAGCAGCATTGCTGGATGCACATAACTAAACTACCAGCTGGTAACAAATTCGAGAATCCTATGGAAGCCACATGTGGACATGCCAGCAGGGGCGGGAGGGAGGTGCTGGAGACACAGGACCCCAAAAACATAAACGGCAGCTCACACGTTGAGGGGCAGCTGGACTTTGGGAGCTGTGCCTTGCTGTTCAGCTGCTGAGGCAGGTCCGGCAGAGGAAGAGGAGTCCTGGAAACAGACAAGAGGAGATAGGAGTGAATTGGCAGGAGGCTCCTGCCCCAGGGAAGAGAAGGGCAAAGTCAGGCTGGAGTCCAGAGGCACCTGCTCTCCCCTCACCAGCCCCATCCTCTAGCCTCCAAAATCCTCAGGTTCCACTTGCCTGGGTTGTTTGTCAATAACATTTATATAAATATAAACATATTTATTTAAATTTACTGAAGTTTGATTATATATTTATTATATATATATTTATTGAAGTTTGATTTGCCAACATTTAATATGTGACCACCAAATCAACTCTGCAAGAAATATTAAGAGGGGCCCTGTAAAAGAAAGAGGAAGCCCAAAGAAATAATCCACAAAAATGGGACTGAATAGGTATTACGATGACACTAAACTTCTCTTTCAATAGTTCCTCTGAATGTGAATGGAGTAGCATTTTTTCCCAGCCCATTGGAGGGCGCTTGGTGGCCACCGACGTCTGGCCCAAAGCAGCTTCCAGGTGCCCCTAGGAATGAACAGCTCAGAGAAGCATACTTTGGGCCTGGGTTTGGGTTGGTCAGCATCACACTGTGCTTGACATAGAAGAAGGCAATGTAGGGAGACCCATTTTTCTTCTTAGAACTTGCATTAATTATTCTTGTGTTTGTCAAAGAAGACAAACCAGGGAGGACTCCCGGCTCCCTCGACTTCAAAGGGCATGGATCCCACCGTCCTGCAGACGTCCTGCAGACCCAGACAAAACCTTTCATGTGACAAAGCACAAGCTCATTTAAAGGCTGACCTCCCAGGAGCTGGAGATTAACCCCAAAGGAAAACTGGTCCTTTGGCAGTGACGGAGGGGCAGGTGTCGGCCGAGCAAGCATCCCCTGCAGTGGACCTGAGTGTTCACAGCTAAGTGTTCACTATACAGGGAGATGGCTGGAGGGGGGTCTACTTTGAGCTGCTCCCCACTAAAGCCTGTGAAGCATGTTAAACCGGCCAAGGGAAGTAGTGACAGGCCAGGTGGAGGGATCTGGGCCACAGGATGATCTGGTGAGAACCCTGTAGCCCCAGGCCCTCACCCCCTGCCTGTCCATCCTGTCCCCACACTCCCCAGGGCAACATCCTTCTTCCTGGGTGAGGTAGTAGATGCCACAATGAGTTGAACTGCGTCCCCCAAAAGAAACGGCCACGCTGTAGCCCCCGCTACCTGTGAAGGTGACCTTGTTTGGAATGAGTCTTTGCAGATATAGCATAAAGTAGGGATCCTGAGATGAGATCACCTGATGATGGTGGGCCCTAATTCTGGTGACATGTGTCCTTGTACGAGTATGGGACGGAACAGAGACACCCATCGGGGAAGAAATGCCATGTGAAGACAGAGGCTGACAGGAGTGATGCAGGGATCGGGCAGCCAGCAGCTGGGAGAGAGCCTCCTTCAGCCTCTGGAAGCGGCCAATCCTGCCAATATCCTGATTTCAGACTTCTGACCTGAGACCTGATAGACAGTAACTTCCCAGTGCTTTGAGTCACGCAGCGTGTGGTACGGTTACAGCAGCCCCTGGACGCTGATATAGATGGGTATGCCTGGCCGTGTCTGCAGGACGGTGGGATCCATGCCCTTCAAAGTCAAGGGAGTCGGGGGTCCTCCCTTCCTCCCTTTTAGGCTCCCCAGCAAGAGACAGGGCAGGGATCCTGGAGGAAACTGGATCCAGATGACCAGGGCGCCAGGCAGGCTCAGGAAGACCTCACGGGAGCCGCTAGTGCCTTGGTAGAGGCAGGTGGGGGAGCAGGCGGCAGGGCACCGTGGCTCCGACTGGCAGAGGTGGGCAGGACACTACGTGTGGTCCTCGGGTGGGGAGGGCCAGTGGAAGCAGAAACCACAAGGATGGGATGAGAGATGTACCTGGCATAGACCCCGGGACAACTGTACGACTCAAGTGGCTGTCCTGTCGCTTTCCTGCTTGTGTGGAGGGGCGAGGGGGTGTTTCTCCTCAGCTCACTGACCAGTCCTGACCTTGCTCAGCCGATGAGCTCTACGTGCTCCCAGTGGCCTAGGCAGCCAGACCAGGAAGGTGCCAGAGACCACAGCACACCTACACCTCTAAGAAGCTTCTACTTCTCGTCTGGATGACAGGGTCCCTGGCAGAATGGAACATGCAAGCAGGAGCGTGACTTCCCTTGCGTCTCCCAGGCAACTCCAAGTCTCAAAGGAGCTAGACTCCTGGGAGAGAGAACTTTGATTTTCAAAGGATTGTGTCCCCGTAGCTGGTGCACAGACGCTGGATTTCCAGAGTGCTGTGTAGGAGGGGCTGAACGGAGAGAAAGTTCTTGCTTGCTCATCACCCCGGCCCTCCCCCAGAAGGAGATGGAGACCACCAAGGGCTCAGGACTGTTTCCTTTCGGGACAGTTGCCAGTGTAGTTCACCACAGCTGGCCAGGGACCATCGTCCACAGAGGGCCCTCCACGGGTGTGCCCCCAGGCTCCAGGTCCCCCAGGTATGTAGTGTGTGTGTAGCCACGGGAGAAAGGTTAGGGCCCCTCGTTTGGTCACAGTGGTGGGCGTGGGCAGGGGTGGCACCACACCAGACATGGCCAGCAGGTGTTGGCGAGCACCTTGGGCATGGAGCTCATCAGCTGAGCATGATCACAACCAGTGAGCTCACGGGAAATGCCCTGCCCATGTACGAGGCAGGACAGCATGTGCCAGCCAGGTGGAGGGCTGTGAGGCCTGGAGGGCATGGCCTGGGCTAGCTGACCTCTGCTGGCCCCGACTGTCAGGACCCTGACCCCCATACGGGGCTCATGCTGGGGGGACAAGCTTTGTACATGTCACAGCACAGGCAGGGCCATGGAACACAGCGCCTGGGGGCAGGCCAGACAGGACCTCTGTGAGCAGCAGGCCTGTAGGGTGCAGGCACAAGGGCCAGGCAGGCGAGGGAGGAGCAGAGAGGCCTGCCTTCCTGGCAAAGGCTGCGAGAGGTGAGCCGAGACTTGTGGACAGAGCTCAGTTCTGCACATGGAGGGAGGGGTTGGGGGTCGAACCCAGTGACCCAGCTGTTTTCTGCTGGGAATGAGCCCTAAAACATCTGAAAAAGGCAGACAAGGATCTCACAGCAGAGCTTTTTATAATAGAAGATACTTGAACTACGGAACCAGCCCACATGTGCCTGGTAGAGGGCCTGGTGGCAAATGATGGCACAGGCCCCACACAACCACAATAGAGTGGACATATGAGGTCCATCAAAAGATGCATAGATTTCCATGGGGAAAAAAATGGTCTAGAAATGTACATATATCGAATGATAACACTGGTAATTATAATGGTAGTTGGGTTTGGGATAATTTTTTTTAAGTCTGTACAAGTTTTTCATCATTTTATTTTATTTCTCTTTTTTTTTTAAGAGAGAGAAAGAGAAGAACAGAAGGAGAGGGAGAGAGAATCTCAAGCAGATGCTACGTGGGGCTCAATTTCATGACCCTGAGATCATGACCTGAGCCCAAACCAAGGTCAGATATTTAACTGACTGAGCCACCCAGTACAGACCCCCCCCCTTTTAAAAGTCTTTCATCATCTTAATAATAACAAGTGACTATAGTTTTCTGACATTTCCAAAGTCATACAAAAAGAATAACAGGGCTCAATTATTTGAGGTCTGTTTTAAGGTCACACTCTGGTTGACAGTGATTCCATGCTTCCCTGGTTTCTACATATGCCATCTTTGTGGTGATGCCAGGAGGGGACAAGAGAGGACCCTGGGGATGACTCTTCAGATCAGCCACTGGGCGACTGTTGGCAGCAGCATGTGGGCATCGGCAATCTGCTGGCCAGCAGGTGTCATGGAGACACGGAGCCCAACCCATAACCCTGCTTTCTTCAACATTCCTCCTGTCTGAATAAACTCTCCCGAATCAGGCAACTAGTCCAAACCAGCGCTTCACATGCAAAGCACCGCTGACCCAATGTGGGAAGGCTCTGAGTCTCACTGCCTATAAATAAGGCAGCCTGTCAGAGGTCTCCACTGCCCAGTGTCCTCAAGCCACTCAAGCCAAAAATCCAGCCAGGAGCAATGATGTATGTGGCCAGGAGAGACAGAGCAGACAGATTTCCATCTGCCAGGCCTGGGCCAGTGGGGAGGCTGGGCCCACAGGCTGGCACTAGGGCTCCAGGCCCCATCTTTGCTGGCACCTGCCGACTCCCGTGGACCCAACACAAGACACTCCATGCAGCCAAGGGTCAGGAGGCTTGGGAGGACCAGGCTGCCCAGGCACGTGGAGCCACCTCAGACATGGCTGTGCACCTAAATAAAACCAGTGGTAGGGGCCTTCTGACAGCTTTGCAGGAGCCCTGGCCTCCTGCTGACACTTGATATGTCTATGCTATAAAGCAAATATGTGGGATTGCACAGCAAACCATTACTTAGAGCTGGGATGGAGGAGTGCAGAGACGTCACACTTGTGAAAGTGCTTTTTCTCAAAGGTCAAGATGGATAAGGTGGAGGATTGATGCTTAGCACAGTGTGTGCATCTGACTCGCTCCTCCAGGCAGGGCAGAGCCCAAGGCAAAAGCCTCCCAGGATGTCTGCTGAGGAATGGCTACACCAGGCAGGGCTCTATCCTCAGGGACAGAAAAAAACAAAGTGTGACTTTCTGATGGAGATGGGTTTTCAATCCATCCTGCTCTGCATCAGATCTTCGTTTTTGTTACTATTAGTAGGAGGTGATGAGAAATGTTGCTGGTGCCAGCGGGCGGACGAGGTAACTCCACTGACAACAGAGCTGTTGACGACAGAGGACCGCAGGCTCAGCTGAGCAGAGCGTAATGACGAGATCGTGGGCCCTTTTGAGTGGCCCAAGAGGCAGCCAGGCCACTGCTAACCGCTGGCAGGTATCACAGCAAAAAGGGGCTCTCCTTTAAGTGACTTAGATTAAAAATTCATGAGCATAGTGCATCGCACTGGATTCCCTGTCCTCAGCATCCTGCCAGGGCCTGGGAGGCACTGTGTTGACAGGAGGCCCTGCTACACCCTTAATGAATTGTTCTGAGAACATACAGGACAAGCTAAGTTTAGTCTGAGGTGGATTTAATGCAACCCCCAGGTGTTTTGTACCTCTCATTCCCCAGCTCTGCCCACACCAAACAGGGCTTTCTGGGCCTCGGACCCAGGCCTGTTTCCTCCTAGGCAAGAGCCACAGGGCTGATAGTGCTGTGGCTTTCAATGGCTTAATGTTATGATTCTGTGCCTTAGGGGATTAGCGAAGCCTTGGTGGGAGTGAGAAAAATTAGGCAGGGATAAAAATAAGGAAGGAGAAGCAACTACAGCTGCTTTCAGATAAAAATAATTGGGAATGCAGCCCTCGAAAAGATATCCTGTCTCAGAGGTCAGCAGGTGGACATCTCTGCCCTGACTTCAAAGCCAAGCCCAGCCCTGTGCACCATGGAGCTGTGCCACTGGGTCTGTCACAAGGAAGGTCTTTGACTCTGATAAAACAGATGCATGTCATATTCTTTCTGGGTGACTCTACGGCAGGACACCATGCCAAGGAGCCTAGTAATGCTGTTTCCTGGAGCCATGCACGCCCACGGCCCTCCAAGGACATGCACTGGTCAGGAGGCCGAGGGGCAGCAAGCTCTGTAATCACACACACAAGGCAAGCTTCACTCTTTCCAGGCCTCCTTTCCCTACCTACCAAAGACAGACCCCTGAGACTGCACACGTGAGTGGCTCACACACCTCTGGAGCAGAAAGTCGATGAAGCCTGGACTGCTACTCACAGAGTGCCCTGCACATCTCTTTATAGTGCCCTGGCCTCTATTGGTTGGAAGGCCAGCCTGTTTCTGGCTGCCATGCTGAGGCCACGGACCCCAGATTCTAAATTGTCTGGTTGTTACCAGACCCCCGCGGCCCAGAGCTTCATTTTCATGGGGCCCTGAGCAGTCCTGGAAGGTGGGCTATTTTATTTTCCTGTCAGGATTAGCAACAGGGAAAAAGGGATTCTGTGGCTGGCAGGCCGTGTGGGGGCTCCTAGTTGCCCTCCTGGACACATTGGGACCCTGAGAGAAACATCTCATTTTAATTTTTAATATGAGTCCAGAAAACACTGTCATCACCCCAAAGAGCAGTGAAATGAGCATGTTTTATTCATCACATTCTACTCTGGAACACGGAACGTGCTTCCTAAAGAAAACTTTAGAATGAAACATTTATGGCCTGATTCTTCTGCTTAGCTTCCAAAAGAGCTGCACATAGCCTGCAGGGCCAGTGGGTCCAGGGGTGCCTCCCTGGCCCTGGCCCAGGGGATGTGGGCTGGGGAGGCCTACCTGGGCCAGGCAGGGTGGGGGCCTCGGCTGGAGGAGCTCAGGCCAGCAGCGTGAGGTCAGGGGCTAGGAGCCTGCACAAGATGGTCCATCCAGGAGAGAGGGCAGCCATGCTTTGTGCCCACATGACCTCCCCTGCTCTCTCGTAGGCACTCAGGAAAGCTGGCTGGCTGCCCAGGGAGGAGGCCTCTGTTCACCTCCAGTGCTGCCCCCTGCCCGTCCTCCCTGCAGGAGTTGGGACGTGCTCACCAGCATCCGACTCTAGCATCCAAGCTGCTGACTGCAACTCTGCATGTACAGGCCTCATTGAGTCTCCGTGGTTGGCTTCGGGGTCAACACACTCACCCCAGTTCAAATCTGGCTGCTCCCTGCTTCTGTCAGTGAGGTGTTCACGGCACCCAACCACACCGACTCACGTGCGGCTTCTGCTCACAGAGCAGGAGCAGCTATGACGGAGACCACATGGCCCACGAGGTCTAAAATATTTATTACCTGGCCCTTTACCTGCTCTTGGTGGGATAGGATGAACCTCCAGCTTCTGCCCTCATCTCACTGGGCCAGCATTTGGCCACAGCTGTGCCAACATCCAGAACATTCTTAAGGCAAAAGGCAAAAGGCAAAAAAAAAAGAAAAAAAAAAGAAAAAAAAAAGAAAAAATGGTGGACAGATATAGGAGAATAGCAGCCACAAAATGACTCCAGTTTAGGGAATGAAAATCGACTTGCTTGATGGTTCAGCATAGGAAGGTGCCAGCAGCCCCTGTAGACAGAGCAACTCCTTTCTCCGTGTGAGGCCATACAACCCAGGGCATCTGTATCCTGCTTTGCACAAAGTGTACGTTAGTCATAGCCCAATGTCTTGCCTCCTGTATAGCGAGAGGCTGCCAGAGTGGCGGGCTTTGAGAAACCATCTGTTCAACCCTAATTGTGTGTCTATCCTCCCACCCGTGCCTCTGCGAGCCTGCTGTGGGGACGCTCTGTGACGGGCACTGAGGGAGCGTAAGGGACCAGCAGACCTGGTCAGTGAGGCTCACAGGCTGTGGTGCCATTACGAGAGCCGGTGGTGGTGCCCGCCCAGCTGTGCCAGCTCAGGGGACAGGAGGGGACTGAGGTCCGGGAAGACTGCAGGGTCTGCCAGGCCTTGCTGGGTCACCGATGCCCTGGGTGGGGAAGAAGCAGCTGGCAAGGTGTGCTCTGGGAAGTGGCTGGGGCTGGCCGGGCTGCAGGTGAGGTGACCAGGAAGTGAGAGGGTGAGAGGGGAGACTCTGAACATCCTCATGACCTCCTACCGAGAAACGGTGCTTCACACCAGCCCTGAGGGCACACGAAGATCCCGGAGGAAGCCAACTCAGTGATCCCTGCTGCCCATTCTTGCTTGCCTCCTTCTCTCTTGGCTCCGTCCAGAAGCAAAGCTGCCCTCCCTCCTCTGACCTGCCGTGGCCCTTCCCTTGTGCTCACGCACAGAACTTCCTACTGTCTACCCCCCAGCGCATGGACATGTTCCCAGCTCTTGGTGGGCTGGGTGGGTTCTGCAGGCTGGGCTCCATAGGCTGCTGGTTTCACAAAAGTCCACTAAACTTGAGAGGATGGCCTGAGGGAACCAGCAGCTTGCCTGCATTCCTGGGCCAGCAGGCGCCCACCAGAGCTTCTGGGAGCTTACCAGGTGCCAAACGGACCCCAGGGACCTTCCCTGACACGTCTCCCCTCACCCACCACAGACAGCCTGAGGCACAGACAGAAACCGTGGGTATGGTTCCCATCTTGTCATAGCCACAGGAGAAACCTGGTTGGTACCTGATGAAAACAGCCAGGCCACGGTTCTCTGTCCCCACAGCTGGTAAGTCATGTTCACAGCAGTTCTCAGGGTTGCAAAAGGAAGTTCTCCTCACACAAAGTCCTCAGGATGGGATTTTTAAAATTCATCCCATGTTCACTTGTTACTGTTTTTCTGGCTCCTTCTAAAGGCATGGAGTTCAATTCCTAACTCTGTGGAAATGCTACCACTAAGCAGCATTCTCCACCTGGGTGGTGCCGGAGCCTGGTGGCCTAGGGCTGACGGCAACGGAGCGGCCGTCACTTCCATCAGCACTGCCCCTGTGCTCCCTCCCACCCAGGGCTTCGTCCTGGGCCCCAGATAAGAGCTAAGAGCAGCGGAGCAGAGAGCCTTGGGCCTGCTCCCCTGAAGCCAGGTGGCTGTAGGAGGCATCTTAAAGATGCCCTGGAAGCTTCCAACGAGACTTCTCCTAATTACTTCTCAGACGCGGGCAGACACTCAAGGGGTATTCTCTTTTGATGTTTTCCCTGCTGAATTTCAAACGCTTCCCCTTCCATGGATTTCAAAGGGCATTTTCCTAATCTCCAGGGTTTCTGTTTGCTTGTGAGAAGTTGATTCGTAAACCATCTAACTCCGACACTGAGAAACATTCGGGGTCTGGTGAAGGAGCCTGCCCCTGCTGGACAGGGCCAGCCGGCCGTGACCCTGGCCCCTTCACAGACCGAGCCCAGAGCCGGCCGGGGAGCCAGCACGCACCCGCAGGCGGCCCAACACCAACTAGCATCAAAACATTGCCTTCAGTCTACAACTGTCAGCTCTTCCACTGTCCTTGTCTGCAGACGGCAGTGCAGCCTCTTCAAGCTTCTCGGCCTCTGTGTAAACAGTTAAACATCTGCAAACAGATGTGCAGGTTCCGGGGGCTGATCTCTTCTCCTTATGGGTATCCAACTAGACTCTGTCTCTCCACCCCTGCAAGGAGAGCAGGGCCTTTGCACCAGTTCCCATACAGCCCACCCCTGCCACAGGGATGAGACATTCCAGAACAGAGGTCAGTGAGTGTTTTCCATATGGGGCCAGAAAATGAGTATTCTAGGCTCTGTGAGTCATCTAACACAGCCCTTTCCCAGCACGAAAACACGCACAGATGATGTATGAATGAGGAGGGGTGACTGTGTTCCAGTGAAACTTTCATTCACCACAACAGGGAGTGGGTCAGACTTGGCCCGTGGCCATCTGGTGGTGTCCCAGGAGGGCACCGTGGGTCACAGCCCTGGGCTGCCCGGGGCCAACACGGCTGGGTGAGAAGGAAGCCACTGAGGGTTTGAGGCTGCTTGTCACTGTTGCATAACCTGGCTTACACATGCCAATCCGGGGTTCTCCTGGGCTATAGGAACCCACAGAGGTTCCTCAGGCGGTCTGGTGATGACTCTAGCCATTCGCTTGGTTTCCTGTTTGGTTTATGAGGGAATGATTCTAAAATGTATGTAATCACCTCCTAATTTGATCCAATGATCTCTATCAGCAAATGACTGCATTTTAAAAATTGGAGTCAGCCTGAATAACCTCTCCTCTGTGCCTCCTCTGATAATCCTCCCTCTTCCCGCAGGAAGGACATGTTGAGTGCTGCTTCATTATTCATGAGGAATGGTGTTGACCCTCTGACCTCTCCAAATGGCAGGGAGAAATAATTCATAAAGGTGCAAATGTGAGCAGGGCAGGCCATCTGAGGCTCAGCTGACCCTGTGCCCCTGGGAGCCCCTCAGCTGGCCACCTTGCAGCTGAACCCTGTCTGCCTCCCCTCAGGGAGCTGGTAAGAGTGGGGAGGCCATGCAGCATCTCTGGCATCACATTATTAAGTAAGCAAGACCATTCAGTATGTGGTGCAGCGGACACAGACCCCATGCTCACCCAAGAAGAAATCGAATGGGTATGAACTCTGCTGCAGGGCAGGTGCCAGGGTACAGAAGTGACCAGCACCTAGTTCTTGCCCTCAAAGAACCTGAGGTTCAGGGCGGTGGCCAAATACACAAATGACAGAGGCTACATCTTCCACAATAAATGTATGGAAAATGTCCTGCAGGCACAGAGCAAATGAATCTGGTTGGGGGGAAACGAGGTGTCCTAGAGCCATGGAAAGCTGCAGAGGGGAAGTGAGCAGGGATTTCCCACACGGGGATGTGTCTGTGTCAGGTGGAGGGAGGATGAGAGGGGAAGGGAGAGAGGACACACAGACGGGCTGGGCACAGGTCACGGTGAGGGGTGAGCCCGCGCCACATTGCTGTGTGGTACAGGCTACACGCAGGGCAGCCAACGTGGGAGCGGACAGTGACAGGGGAAGCTGGAAAGAATCTGGGGCTAAGTGGAAGGGCTCTGCAGGCCAACTTAAGGAACATGGAGTCAATCCTAAGGCAATGCAGAGTTCCAGAAGCAGTTGTGGAAAGATCAGCCTTATTACCGGTGGATTCTGGGGAACCCCAGAAGCAGAGAGTTACTTCGGAATCAGCCTGAACCAAGGCAGACAGGGTGCCACAAATGAAGGGGCTCCCGGGTGTGGCTGGAGTTGTCAGGCTGTTCTGGCACCCCCTGGCAGCTATGCTGGGGCTCGGGGATCAGGTCACGGGAATGACCTGAGAGGACAGGCCACGTAGACTGTCTTGAGGCTGAGGCACTGGAATGTCTAAAGGCCTCCTCTGTGGCCCTCTTCCCACTGGAGGCTGTGTGCTGTAGACGGCAGGGCTATGGGAGGAGGGAGAGGAGGGCTGCCCGACCCACCGGCCGGCGCATGATGCCTGTGTCAGGCTGCACCGGTGTCAGGAGTGGTTTGTTACAGTGGATGGTCTACATCACCCTGATTGACACCACGGGAGATAGGCTGTGGAACTAGAGCGACTCCCAGTTGGATGGCAGAGGGGACAGGGCAAGCAGGGGCAGGGGGGTGGCACAGTTTGGGTAAGATGGGATAAAGATGAGGAAGCGGGCTTGAGGACAGAAGAGGACAGCTGCGCTCTTCTGATGTGGCTGGAATGAGGTCCCTGTGTAGGGCCGCCATCGGGTGAGGCCTGAAGGCAGAGCGTGGACAGTGCGCGGCCTGGCTGCTAGTTAGATGAGAGCCCCTGGGAGTGGGCACGGGGCACAAGGGAAAGGCTGATGTTCACATGGGGCAAGAAAGTGCTCGGAGTGTGGGCCCAGCTCCCAGGAACCCAGGGAGGGGTCGTGCCCACAGCATCTGGAGCTGCAGGATCTCAGGGAGAAGGACAAGGGGCGGGGACACAGGACCTGTGGGTGGCGCGGGCTGGCTGGTGTGGCAGCAGGGGTGGAGGTGGGAGCCATGGCAGAGCTGAGGGCGCCTGCCGAGTGGGGAGCCATGTGCTCTAGGAGTAGGAGCGGGGCGGGGCACGCACCCTCTCTGGACAGTGTCACCATCCTCACCCCACAGCTCCCTGGGAACCCGAGGCCCAACTCTCGTTGTGGGTCCAGGGGGAACATTCCATCAGGTGGCCATCCTTCCGACACAAGGTCCCATGATCATTCCTTGCTGGACACGAGGAGCCCACATTTCTGAGTGGGAATTTACCATAGTGGCCTTGGATGACTGAAGGCAAGAAGAAATAAACACAGTACAGCAAGAACACGGGCAGAACACGAGAGGAGGAAAACCCTCCACCGGCAGTACTGAAAGGGGAAGCCAAGCGGAGGGGCAGTGGGCTGGCCAGGGGCCACCTTCCTTCTGGCTCCTACCCATTGTGCCTCATCCCTGTGCCCCTGGCTCTCCGGAACTAACCCCCCGGGCAGATTCTAGAGCCTCAGGATTCCCACGGGTGTGCAGAAACCTCACAACAAGGCGGTATCCGACAGTACCCTCCACGGCGAAGGCACTCGAATTCCAGAACCTTCCATGTTCCCAGCCTCCTGTCAAGTGCCAGGCCAGGGAGGACCTGGTGTTTGCGCCTTTCAACTTTAGGCCAAAGTCAGAACCTTCCTCTCGTTCTGTCTGAGGACCCCACGCTCCCACCCAGGGTGAGCCGTACGACGGCCATGCTCTTCCTTTTCTTCACCTCTTGGCCTTCCCGGCCTTTCCAGGCCATCAAAGCTGCCTCAGACGTGAGCCTGTGTGTCAAGGGCCACGGAGTGTATACTTCAGCCTCTGGCTTGTTCTCTGTCTCCTTTTCCTCTATCTCCATCCTCTTTTCTTCCTTTTTGAAAACAACCCTTAACAACATGCAAATTGTTCTGAGAGCCAGAGCCGTGGAGCAACAGCCCCAAGGGTAGGTACAGTGTGCCAGCCTCGGGCCCAGCACAGTGTCCTGCTGCACAGCTGACCCCCTGCAAAGGCTTCAAGGGCTCGGCATCCTTCTCAGCCCTCACTCTCACTCCTGCCTGGTGCTAGGACTGCATCCTGAGCCTGTCTCAGCTCTGAGAGGGAAGCGGTATCTCAAGCCTCAGGGAACTGCTGCCTCTCCAAGCAGGGTATCTAATGAGGCCCTGGGAGCAGACCTGAGCCCACCTGGATGGGAGCCCGATGTGGCTCCCAGAGCCCACTGACTGTCACACAGCACCCTGCACATGGGCCTGGCTATTACAGCCAGACCACCCTCCCTTTCTGATGGGTTTCGTTGGTGGGGTCAGCCCTGCGGTTGGAAAGTTTTAAAAGCCTCCCCTTGTGGCATGAAACACACCAAACAAGAATCCAGATGGCCGGGATCCCCAGCTCTGTCCTGCAGCAATGCCTCGAGTCTCCTCCACCACTGCCCTGGGGGCAGGGACCAGGCATCCTTGGCTTAACGGACAGGCCTCTGGGACCCAGCACAGGTCCCACAGCCTCTGAGGTCCAGTGAAGGGAAGAGAAATCTAGGGCAACCAACTGCCCCGCTGTGCCCAACTGTCCCGTTGTTAGCACTTTACTGCTGTGCTCTGGGCATCCTCAGTGCCAGGTGCGATGGGTGCTGGTCATCCAGTGTGGACTCGGGGCTCATGTCTCGCGCTGGCCTGCACTACTGCCTGGAGGGGGACAGAAGGGCTGCTGCAGGTGTCTGAGGTGCTGGTGCCTCTTGCTACACACAGGAGGCCAGGAGCTCTCAAGGCCCAGCCCAGGCTGCACCCAGACCAGTCGCGTTGGTGCTGTGGGGCCAGAGCTGTGTCAGGGGATGTGCAAGCCTCCTGCTGCAAAGGCTGGATTCTGGGAAGGGTCCTCGGACTTGCACGGCGGGTATATGAGGCCCTGGGCCCACACAGCTGGGCCTGGTTGTCGCTGGGGACAGACCAGTGAGCTGCTGGCAGGCAGGATGCTCATCAATCCCCACCCTCACGAGGTACTGCTGTGGGCGGCGCCACCCCCCTTCATCTACCTGTGGCCTCTGGCACTCCAACGTCTAGCGCAGTCCATGGTACAGGGAGAACGTGGCCAGCACACATGAGGCCTGAGCCCCGGCTGACGTACCCGATGCAGCGGGGCCGGTCTTATTCCTGATCCCCAGCGGCAGAGGAACCACTACACATGCTCACTGAAAAGAGGTCAGCCTGTGCTCTCAATTTACCCTCACAGCAATAGCTGCTCCATTTAACAGATGAGAAAGCTGAGGATCTGGGAAGAGTTGGCACCTGGACCGTGATCAACCTGGCGCTTAAAGGCAGCTCTAGAGGCTCAGAGAGGTTCAGCAATTCTCCTGGGTGCACAGCCCATGAGCAGAGGAGCCTGGCTGTCCACTGAGACACTGCCCTCATCTGCACGCCACCCGGGTCCCAGACTAAAGGAGGAAGGGAGGAGGGGAGGGAGGGAGGAGGCGGCCTGGACAGGGTGCCAGCCACTCTCCACAGGCACTGGCTGTATTTTCCTTCTCCATCTCCTGGGACTGAGGTCAGCCCTGTGCATTTACAGAAGAGGAGCTGAGGGGCCGCGGTGTCCATAGCCTGGATTCGTGTCCGTGCCATCTGGACAGGGCAGGGAGTCTGTCAGGCCAGTGCAGTGCTGAGACATGACTCATGCTCTCTGGGCTTCAGTTTCCTCATGTGCAAATGAAAATAATCCAACCTGCTGGCTCTCCTGACGGTGGGATGTACAAAGAAGCCCAGACAAGGGAGGTGAGAGCAGGAGCGGAGGAGATGAGGCTGGAGCAGCACTGCCTGGGGTCACGCAAGCCGCACACTTGCACACACCCTGGATGCCCCCCCAGGCAGCCGTGCAACCCCCACTGTGCTCTGCAGGGTGTGGGCCCAGCTTTAGGTCAACAGTGCTCACTGCCTTCCATCTGAGAAGCAGCTACCGAATTTTAGAGCCATTTGTATAAAAACCATAGCCCTGACACTTCCCCTCGACTCTACGAAGGAACACGAAGGAGAGCGAGGAGAGTCAGCGATGCTAACGAGCTCTGGCTCAGCTGCGGGGGCTTCCCTATCCCAGAGCATCTCACCTGCGCTGTTACTGTGTGCACGTGCCTGGTCTGAATGCAGCTCATCTTCCACCACAGGGTTTCAGGATCAAGTCCAGTAAACAAAGAGCAGCATAGTCACTTCACATAGGGCAGCCCTTTCTGATCAGAGTCACATCCATGTAAGGTACCTGTCACATGAGAGCCGGTCTTGCAGACTGACTCAGTGGCAGCTGCTCACCCGAGGCCATGCACACCACGAGCACGCACTCAGCCACCCCTTTTCCATGCAGGTAGCTGCTCTTCCAGGACACACAGGCCTGTTGCCACAAACTTTCTATAAACACTGTGCAGTGTTCAACCAGGGTTCAGTAACTGTGACAACCAGTGACCACAGTTGCCCTCATTCTCCAGAAGAAGATGCTCTGGGACCCCTGGCCTAAAGTCCTAAACCTCTGCTCTTGTGGCCCAAGAAGTCCTGGGTGTGTGGGTGGGGGTGCAAACATGTGGGTAGAGCTGGCCTGGGTTCCTGATGACTGGCCTTCGTTCATCTCACAGAGGGTTAAGGGTTCATCTTGTCAGTGATGATGGTCTGTGTCACGGCCTGTCTGCAGGGGCCTGGGGGACAGGAGGGCAGGGGTCTACCTGCACACTCCATGCCCCAGGGCACCAGGAGGCCCAGGCAGTCTTGCTCTGCCAGCCTGGAACCCATCCCTGACATCTGTCTGGCATGTACAGGCCTCCGTTTGTGGATGGAGGCAGGCCTGCAACGATGCTGCGTTTCTCCAGGTTCACAATCACAAAGCCCAGGTCTGCCTGCCAGGCACAGAAACCTGGGACTGGGTCCTGCTCCAGCGTGCCTGGCACAGTGGGGAGACGATCCGCATGGCACCGTGGCCAACTACAGGACCTACAGCTGCCACACGGGTCCTCGGGTCGGCCAGGAGATGGATGTCCTGGTGTGACCACGGGTCAGCACAGTCACACCTAGCCAGGAAGGCAGCAGGCAGGCGGCAGAGCTGGGGTTGGTCTGCGGGTGCATCTGACCTCGGACGGCATGCTGGTGCCTGCAGGACACAACCTGTGGTGTCTTCCAGCCTTACCCTTCCTACGGCTGCTCAGTGCCACCTCTTATGTGTCCCAATAATTAAGTTAATATGGGATGGGAGATAGGTGGAAACTGCTTTGCTTGACCTCTCACCCTTTTCAATGACCCTGACGAAAGCCTAGAGCCTGGCCATGACTTTCACTTCTAATGTAACTGCCGGAAAATGGGACTCAGGGTCCCAGTCCTTGCTAGGATGAGCTGACTCAGAACTGAGGTCCTTGTGCAACAAAATGGGACACAAATTAAAAAAAGAAAATCTGTTCCCTTCCTACCCTAGAGCCTGTCTCTAGTAGACCCAGACTGCATGGCCTGAACCTGCCCTCTGCTGCACTAACTCAGAAGCTGTGGACAGACAGGAGGGCAAGAGCAGGTGAGGATGAGGGCGAGGCAGACAGAACGCCAGAGCCCACACATTGTGGGGCAGGAACTCTGCTGATGTGCACTCAAAAGCTCCTGGGAACACTGGGGAAGCCTGAGCCTGGCAATCATTACCCACGGATTACAGGACACCATGGCCAGCACACGGAGACCAGCACGTGGTGTGTGGGGCAAACAATGGCTGGTAGCTTGAGAATAACGTCCCCCTCTTTCCTTCATCTTACCTCTGGAATGGAACCAGTGCCATGTCTAGAAATAGAAGGTCTCTGTAAAAATAAAAATCAAAGTACTAAACAAGGCAGTTCATTCTGGTTCTGAGCTTCTTTTGAAATGAGACTAGCAAGTGCTACAGAGATGCTAAAAACATACCATGCTGACAATAAACTGTACCCAGACTTCCTGCAAGACTCGACTGGATGCCCTGCGTGCATGCTGACAAAGGAGGACTTTCTCGAGTACACAGGCCTGTGTCACACACCACCTAGGTCACCTTTCCAACACCGAGTACCACTCCTCCATTTACCCTGGGAGCTACGAGACCAAGGCCTGGGGGTCCCTGAGGCCAGGCAGACACTGGGAAGTCATGGTGGCCCCCAGGGGCACGGCTGCCGTGGCCTTCCTTCTGCTAGTTAGGAAACCGGACGCTGAGCGCATGGCTGAGGATGCAGCTCCCTACCCCAGGACCAGAGGCCCAGCACCGCCCTGTCCACGACCCGAGGACATTACCTGGGTGGGAGCGCTGCAGGACAGGTGGGCCAGGTCCCCGATTCTGGCCGCGGCCCGGGGATCACTGGAGCTGATCAAAACTGGAGCGCTGATCTCCATGGAGTGCCTGTGGCTCGTGGCTTGGGAGGACTTGTGTGTCACACTGAGCGCGGTGAAGGAGTGGCGCTTCTTGGCATTCTTCTTGCTGTCCACACGCCGCTGAAAGGCGCTGACCGCCCCCGTGCTGCTCGCTGAGGGTCCCAGGGCCACACTGGCTGCTGTGCCGGGGTCACAGGGCACCGGGGCGTGGCAGCCAGACACAGCGGCTGGGCAGGGCTTGTCCATCTCCATGAGCTGCTTGGCCGAGTCGTTGAGCTAGGTGAGAAAGGGAGGGGAAGCTTCAGTAAGTAGAGGTCACAGGCTCCAGCCCGCGTCCTCCCCACCCGGCAATGTGTTCTCACTCACATGGCCTTTCCAACAGACCTCCCTGTGAGTGGCGCTGGGCACAAACACAGCAGAGGCAGCAGTGACCCCCAAAGACTTTATTGCAAAGGTCTCCAGAGCAGCTGTTTTTGGGGTAGCCCCATCCTTTCCCAGAGTGCCCATTTCTGGGGTGTGAGGTGCACACCTGCAGAGGGCATGGGGCAGGGGAGGGAAGAAGGAATGCCCAGCCACGGGCCCCACACTCCCCACGGTGACGGGTCTGGCCTGCCTGGCACCACTCTGGCCATGTGGGCAGGAAAACGCAAGGCATGTGAGCAGAATGCACAACTGTCCCTGGTGACGGCAGGTGGTGGCGAGTGTCCCACCTGCTCGGCAGCAGCCACGGATGCTGTTTGCAGGACCAGGCTCGCCGCAGGCTGATCTGACCCCCAGTCCATGAGGGGGCAAGACCGTCCTGTTTTCAGCGATTCTGCAAGGACTCAGGGCACTGCTTCTTCCATTTCTCCCTACTTGTATCATAAAATAGCAGATACCTTCACCGGAAAAGTGCCTCTGACAAAAGTTCAATCCCAGGCAGTGCTTATCAGGTCAGGTGGGATGGGCTCGAGCCCCTGAGCAGCCTGGGGGACCCAGGGTCGGCACCCAGGCTGGCTGACGGCCTTCCCTACCAGAGCTGTGCTGGGCGGCACCTGAGGGGGGGCAAGGCCTCATGCTCCTGGAGATGCTGGGGGGCCTCAAGGTAAACTACCTTCTGTGAGCCAACTTGACTCTGCCTCCTGCACTCCCAGCAAGTTTTCCATCCCAGGTGTGCAACAGAGCCCTTCCTTCTCGGTCTGGGCTGGGCTCAAGCTAAGTTCCTACCCAAGGGGCAGCGCGCACAGAATAAAGGACAGAGAACTGGTTACCATGTGTTCAGTGTGGCCAGGAAGACAATGTGATGTGAGAAGCAGCCTAGGAACGTCTCTACAAGATGGGTTAAATAAATGTCGTCTTGCTAGGTAATGCCTGTAAAATTCTACTCTTTGTCCCTCATCCTTTCAGAAGTAGCAGAAGAAATGGAGTCACCACCAGCTAGCCCTGTGGGAGCCCTAGTTCAGGAAGCACAGAGTGAATCATGAAGGAGCTCGAACCTTTGCGTTTTGTTTCCTCCTGAGCCAACAAACAGCTGAGGGTGTCATGGGCTCAGGTGGGCCCGGCTGGCCCAGTTTCTGCCAGCGCACTGTGGCTCTGCTGGTGCTGGGAGCAGTGGCCACAATGACCCCTACATCACTGGGCATGGGTGCCCTCGTCCAGCTTCCCGACCACGAGGCAGCAGCAGGTGGCTGGATCCCAGTGTGGCAGCTGGCAGGTGGGGCAGCGTGCCTGCTGGGCTCCAACCCTGCTCTGTCTTTTTTTTCTCAGCACACATCACATTCCTAAATGTCCAGCCTATGATCACAAGCTCTTTGAATTCCCGAAGGGCAAACGCCCTGAGGCCAGTCATTGCCCAGCTCCGGCACTGCTCTCTGAACGAAGGTGATAGCCTGGAGCACACCTCCCTGGCCTGACATGGAATAGGTGTTCTTGCAGGTGGACAGGGACATCTCCAGCCCATCCATTTCTTCTCAGCGTTCTCAAAGGTGAAAAGGTCCCTTCACTCTGAAGAAGCACCAGTTTTCCTAAAATTCACTTCAAGATCTGGGCCTCAGCCAGGGCTTTTCTGCATGACAAGGGAGGCAAGCACAGGCGTGCCTGTCCTTGAGAGGCCTCCAGTGGCTCAGGGGTGTGAGCAGGGATGGTGGGAAGGATGCTTTCATTGGCAGGCTCTCTGCCAGAGCAGTGTCCGCGATGGGCTCCTGCATGTCGCCCTTGACACTGCAATAAAACTAGAGAAGAAAATCAGAGGAGAAGGGGGGATCAGAAAGACAAAGTGTGTCATGTCAGGCCATCCAGGAGGCTGAGGGGTCCCAGCTCCCACTTGGATTTGAGATGCCAGCAGCAGGGCACCCCCATGGTCCTGCCACAACATTGGGGGGTGGGCTTCAGCGGTCACCCACGCATGGGAAGTAGAGATAACATTCCTAACACAGACAGAACGTCAGAGGTCAGTGAGGCTGAGCCAACCAATAAGCCTTAAACTCAGAGGCTGGAGTTTCAGGGTGTCCAGGCAGAGCGAGCCACCCCAGGCTGAGGCCCAGGAGGTGTCAGGTGAGTGCATGGGGCACAAGTCGCCCTAGAGTCGGTATCTGAGTTAGGGCCTGGGATAGGAAATGGCTTGGTCACGACTGTCCACCCAGTCTTCCACCTGGGATGAGCCATGACACAGTGTGTCCAGAGGAGGGGCCACAAAGGGCAGACGTGAGGGACAGGGAAAGGGAAGAGGGTACAGCAAAGATGCATCTCCCTTCTCCACACTGTGGCCCCGACGTGCCCCCAGAGGGAGCATCAGAGTGTGGGTGGCACCCCACATGCCCCTGGCCTTGCTTTGGCCACTTCCAAGGCTACATGGACTTCAGAGGGAGAGTACTCGGGTTGCTGGCAGAGCCTCTGCCTGAGAGGTCAGGGGAGAAGGCAGGACGCAGGGCCCTCCTGAAATATGCACCAAACCATGGGTGCAGAGTAAAGAGTTCAGGGCTGAGGGCGAGGCACAGTCCAAGGTGCAGGAGCCACCCCCAGGCCCTTCCTGAGCCGGGGATGTGCACGGGAGCTGAGTGGGGGGCCAGGCCTGGAGGGGTCCAACCCGCCTGCCGTGGAGTCTGGGTCATCCCTCGGACGGTGGAGGACAGACCACAGGTTCACACCCAGCCTGTACTACTAGGGTGTGCAGCTGGTAGCATCCTAATGAGTTAATAACAATAAAAAAAAAAAAGGCCCCTCTGAATTTAAGCAGTGAGAGGAGGGTATGCTTCATCTCCATAATGCCAAGCAGATCACACACGCAGCAGTAGCTGCTCGTCCAGCCCCTGCAGACGCCCAGGCGAGGGCTGTAGAGCTGTCAGCATTTCCATTACAAATACCTGCCTTTCCCAGGGAGGTTTTGAAAAACTCACTGTAGGCCCCAAAATGTGTGATCTAAATCCAGGATTATTTCCTTTGAAACGTTTCTTCCAACCAGGCTCAGCTGTTTTGCTCTATTTTATGACTTTATTCATTTGCTGCTTCTACGGCGCTGGCTCACAGAACAGACCGGTGGCCATGGCCTCGCACGGCCATCCTGGGGCTTTTCGCACACCTGGGCTCGGTCTCCTGGGCCCCAGTGCTCTGCACCAGGCTGCAGGCCGCAGGCCAAGTGGCCCACAGAGGAGCAGGAAGCAACAGGGACAACGCCTGCCACTTACGGGCAGCAGAGCCCAGACCCAATACCTTCATGTGGAACAGCAGTATATGGATATATTAGCACTGATGCCACCCAAGGTTGGGCTAAAATAACCTGGTTCTTCCTCCCAAGCAGTTGATCTGGAGCATCTCACGTAGTTGCCCTGTGATTCTGCTGAGTGCGAGAAACGTGTGAGAAACTCTAGGATATCCAGGCATGGGCAGAACAGAGGCATACGCGCGTCCAGGGCAGAGGGAGCCATGATCTGAGCTGAGGCCACAGCAGCTGGGAGCACCACGGGGGCTGGCCTGGCAGGACCTGCTCACTGATGGCCACAAGGCTCATCCCAACACCGCTCAGTCCTCGAGACCTTTCCCCAGCAGGCTGCCATGGCCAACCACGCCGCCCCCCTCTCAATGGACACCAGAGTGTGGGCCGCATGCCCATGGTGGGCACTGAAAGGGAAGGCCAATAAATGTCCACAGAGATAGACATGGTCAGCAAGCCACAGGGGTAGGGAGGGTTTCCTTCCTGTGCTGAGCGGTCCACACGTCATCCGTGCCAGAGCCCCTGACATCTCTGCGGTAGGCCAGTGGCTGGCCAATGAAAGCCCCTCCCAATGAAGATAGACAGTTCAGCATTAGCTTCTTCACTGAACCTTTGCTTTGGTGACAAGCAGCTTCTTGTTGGAGCCGTGTGTACAGGGGATTAAGCCGTAATTTGCCACCCTGGACTGGACTAGACAAGCACACGGCCGGTAAGCAGATGGTGGGCCGGCAGATCCCACGCCGACTGCTGCAACTCTGTGACCGGTTCCTGGCAGCGACCGTCCCCACTGGGGGAGCTGCCAGCGTCTTCCCAATAAGCTCCGATTAGCCATGTCATGTGACACTCAGGGCTGGGCCCATCCACGGCCTGACTGCAGGACACCTTTGCCCCGCACGTGCTGGGCAGCAGCTCCTGCAGTACACCCTCCAGGTGCAGCCTCCATTTCTCATCTCCTCAGACTCCAAATGGGGCAGTGCCCGCCTGCCCGAGGCCTCCACGCCCCAGAAGCCAGATGGCTCTGCTCTCCCCGGAGCAGGCTACAGCCTGTCTCCTGGGCCTGAGGGATGCTGCCCAGGTAGCCTGGGAGCCCCAGGGGAAGGACCGAGGAGGCTGTAAACTCTGAAGTCACCCCCATGTTCCCCCCACAAGCAGAATGCTAGAACATTCTGTGAATGGCTGCTTCCTGCCAATGGTGAAGAGTGATGTGGAGGGGAGAACGCGTGCTTCCTGGAATTCTGCCCCAGGATGCTCCCCGTTCCCACCAAGATGTGCTTCTGGCAGTGACAGGGCTCTGCTTCCCCATCTGAACATGGCTGGTCACCGATCTGCTCCTCTCCTCACAGAGACAGAACACACAGGCCTGGGCTGCTGTTTGCACACAGATGACACACACACCCCAATGCATCCAAGAACCCCTATTCTGCCCGCTTGGGGATGAGAATAGAAGACATCTCCAACTTCCATACAAAATGGAAACAAAGTGGCACCAACATGGACCAGTCTCACTGGGTTTGTTCATGTATCCTGAGGACAGTCAGTGTCCCTGGAAGGGATGGCACCTGGCAGGCCTGTCCCCTCCCTCTGTGGGAGGCCCTCTACAGTAGCCAGCCCAAGCCCCAAACACTCAGCCGCCACCCATGTGCCTCGTCCCCGGGTCCAGTCAGCCATGGCGCGCCCCAGTCAGGGACCGTGGGTCTCCCCTGGCACAGGACCCTCTTCCCAGGCCTCTGCCTCACCAACTTTGTCAGCTCAGGTGTGGTCTTCCTCCACGCCACTCTTCTCTCCAGCCACAGAAACATCTGGAAACGTCAGAACTGAAGGGTTCTTCTTTCCATTGTTGCAATAGTTCCATACGATGTCCTCTTAGAGTCACCACTAGAGAGGTGGCATCCTGGCTGCAGGTGATTTTGGGGACCGGATTGAATAAAAAAGCTCTCATCTGCAGGCTCAGGTGAGCCCTGAGGCCCCCGCAGGGAGCCTGAGGCTAGCAAGGGATTTTGGCACTTGATCCCGGGCAGGGCTCAGTGACCTGAAATCACCAGTGCTGGCCAAGAGGACTTGAGACTGAGGGAATGTGGGGGGATCTTTTAAAGAAGGAGTAAGACCGGAAACCAGACATGCAGGCTGCTGTCAGATACAACATGCAAGAAGGGACAATGGGGCGAGGGGCCCTGCAGGTCTCAAGTGAAATACCAGGAAACCTCCATCCTAACCCAGAGGCGAGAAGTCCAGTCTGCATGCGTCCGCACCCCAGAGCGACAGGCTGGCGATGGAGACCAGAGGGAGGGAAGTATGTGTCTTTCCTTTCTTGGAAATCCAGGAAGCCAAAGAGGGGAGCAAGCTGGAAGGCAGGTGTCACCATTTAAAATGCAGGCAACCAGTGGATGCGGGCACACAACCGCTACTTCCTGAACACCTGCGGTGTCCTGGCTCCACTCCTGGGGATGCTCTGGTGAGGGGGAGGGGCTGTCCTAGTAAAGCCTATACTTCTGCATGGGGCGAACTCTTTGGGAGCTTTGTAAAGCTGTGGATTTTGGCTCAATAGGTCTGGGATGGCCCTCAAGTTCCTGCATGTAGACAAACTCCCGGGAGACACTGCTGTGGCTCTTGCAGACCCATGGTGGCTGGAACAGACTGCTTTGCGCTCTCCCCACAGAAGAGCCACATGACCAGAGATGGAAGCCTGGGCTTGGCACACAGCTTTAATGTGAGGCTTCCCCCCCACCCCCTCATCCCCCGGTGGGCTCCGGAGAACACAGGTCACCAGGCCTGCTAGTTGGCCTATTATTCGTGACAGCTTCACAAACTCAGGAGCGGAGGAAGACTGGCCTTTACTCGCCTGAAACTTTTGTCAGGAAAAATCTCAGGAGCCTCCCGCCTCCAGCCTCCAGAGGTGGGCAGGCACACACGGCTGACTGCATTTTGATCTGTGCTCGTCTGTAAAACACTCCGTTCTTTGGGGACCAGATCGTCAGCAGGGGCAAGTGAGAAGAGAATGATCTGCTTTCAGCTCTGGCACCCCTCACCCTCCTCCTCGAAGGCTGTCTCGGGAACACAGCTTGTGCCTTTGATGAGCAAGGCCTTTGTGACCAAAACAAGGATTCTGGAGCACTAAGAAGGTTAAAGCAGACAGGGGATGACGGCCAGCCATGCACAACACAGTTCCACCCTCGCCCCACAAGGCTCATCTGACCCTCATACCCACCGTCCAAGGTCCACACGGCCATTTCACAGAGGAGTACACTGAGTCTCAGAGGAGAAGTTTAAGTGTCTTGTTCCAAATCACACAGTGAACAAGTGGCCAGATGGCAGGCCTACCACATGTCTGTGGGTCTGCCATTGTTCCCTTCTTACTGCAGAGTGTGGAGATGCTTTCTGGTCCTGCTACATCTTTGGGTTAAAAAATTATCATAGCCATGAGGGTACATCTATGCCTTCTGCAATCAGAGGGGCTTGGGTTCCTTTTAGAGATTCAAATGTGGACCTTTAAAACATCCAGACCTTTTATGGGAGCATGAAAATTAGGTCAGGCAAATTCTCACCCTGGGAGGACCCCAGTTGCAATTATCAAGGGTGGGGGCTATTTCTATTCTCTTTCATTTTATTGCAAACGGGTGGGGACCTCACAGGCCTGACAACAATGCCAAACCTTTTTTTACTGGAAAATTGAACTCTAGACATTTGTACTACACATGCCAACAACCTGGGCTGACATTTTCCCATTCGCTCAACATGTATTTGTCGTGTACCTGCTATGGGAAAGGCTTTTCTACCCTGGGAGGTATCCCCATCCTCATAACTAAGCACTCTTTGAGGTGGTGAGCACCCCAGTGGTGTAGTGGAAGCCATCATCCCAGGCTGCTGGCCAGTCTGCGTTGACCCACACCCACCCAGCCCAGGGCAGCTGCTTCTTTTCTCTTCTGTTCTCTCCGTGTCCTCTTCTCAAGGTGACTGGATTGGACAGGTGAGGCTGCACTTGCCAAAGTGGGCTGCTGAACTGAGGCAGTTATTCAGATGACTGAGGTTTCAAACAAGAAATATCCAGCAATTAAGACAAAGCTGTAGATCTGAACTGCCTAGACAATTGCTTAATCTTGCATATAAAGACTGAGGTCGGGTGAGGATTGTGGAAGAGAAGATCCTAAGAATTAAAGTGCAGGGTGGGGAATGGGATTCATTTCAATACCCCATTACCACAGACTCGACAAGGACACTTGTCAGACCGGGACACTTCCCATGAGAAGGGGGCGGCACATCCCCTGGTCCCCTAGAAGCTTGTAGAGCAGGGGCTGTTTCACATACCTCCATCGTGCTTGCAGCTCAGAGTGGGGGCAGCTGGGCACGGCTACCCACCGCCTCGGCAAACCTGTCCCACCCCTTGCCCTCGCAGATCACGGTGACATTCACATCATAACCCTCTATGACCCTGTGCTGCCCTGACAGCACCTTCCTGAGAGTCAGAGGGGGGGCCCTGGTCCTCTGGGGCACATGTGACAAGGCAGTGAGTCCTGGCCACGACCTCATGGCCACATCACTGCCATGTGGGCTCCTAAGCGGCCCTCAGATAGAAAGGCAGTGTCCCTGCTTGGGGAGTGGGTCCCTCCACTGCAACCAGAAACTACACAGCAGGCTCCCCCTTTCAGCTTCTGCTCCAAGTCATCACCCCTTCCTTCTCAGGCATGTACCCCAGTTACCATGGGGAACAAGGCTTCCTCTCCTTTGAATTCAGCCTCTCATTAGTGGGTTATGTTCCCTGTCCTAGCAATCACACTCTCCATTCAGTATCCGAGCCCACAAAAAAGGAGAATTTCAAGGAGTTTGATAAAATTATAGAAGGAAAAAGAACTTCACTCATTTGCTAAGAATGTTAAACTCAGGAAAAAAGCTCGTAAGCGGCAAAGAATTATGATTAGCACCTTAGCAAGGTGTGTCCTGTCAGCAAAGCGACCGCTTAGAAGTTTTGAGATTCGTGTAAGGATCCTATCATAATTTTGTCTGAAGATAAAATGTAGAAGGAAAAAAAAAGGTTGTTTTTCAACTAAGAAGAGGAACACAAAGGCACCATTTATTCTCCATTTTCTGTAAGAACCCTCAAGGGGACATCTTGCTGCTTGGAAGGTAGCAAGACATGGGACTGTCCCAGCAGAGATACCCCCGTGCCACAAAGCGCACTGCCTGGGGGGGGGGGGGGGGGGGGGGGGGTGTGCTTGCACCTGTATCTCTGACCGTCTCAGACCAGCACTGACTGAAACAGTGTCACAGAAGTCACAGATTTTGGGCAGCTGAGAAAGGAGGAAAAGGGAACCATGAAGGGATGTGGCTGGTACAGAATTCAGATTCAGATGGCAGACAACAGCTTCTTTGATGGTACCAGGGCCAGTCCAGCAAGGTGACCCAGTCCAGGGCCCTGCAACCTTTACCCCCAGCAGTAATGCCCTTCTGGGCATACAGTGCCAGTAAATTACATACGTGTTCTAGTGTACCACTATATTAACACGCATCAGAAAACATACACATAATAGAAATTAAAAGGAGTCAGAAAAATTTAAATAATAAATTTGAAAAAAGTTCTAATATCTCCTTTCTTTACTCACAGAGCTTCATGCATCCTATTTTGTTTTTGTTTTTTTTTTTAAAGATTTTATTTATTTATTTGAGAGAAAGAGAGTGTGAATAAGGTTGGGAAGAGCAGAGGGAGAAGCTGACAGCCCCTGAGCAGGGAGCCGGATGTGGGACTCGATCCCAGGACCTGAGATGAAGGCAGACAGACGCTCAACCACTGAGCCACCCAGGCGCCCCATCGTGTACCCTACTTTGAAGATCTCTAGCCAACAGGAATTTTTAAAGTGCCAATTTAGTGGGTCTTGATCAGTGTTTTCTAAAAAAAAAAAAAGAACCAGATTAAAAGAGAAAATGCCAGAATGCATCACGTGCTAAGGGTAAAAAACAGCTGGTTTAGTTTCACATACACACTGGTGCATTCTCTGGGTCACTATGTAAACGGCATTTCTCATTGTGAGATGCAATCTAAGACGGCTGAAAGCCATTGGTATTAAGAGGGAAAGAGAGACATTTCCCTGTCAAGAAATAAAAGTCCTCTTTTCCCTGTCTGCATGGCTTCAATGTGTGGTGTGAGGGTGCCTGGGGGGCTCAGTTGGTTAAGAGTCTGCCTTTGGCTCAGGTCATGGCCCCAGGGCCCTGGGATGGAGCCCGCTCAGTCTGCTTCTCCCTCTGCCTCTGCCACTCCCCCAGCTCTGTCTTCCTCTCAAATAAATCTTATTTTAAAATGTGTGGTGTGGTGCCTCCAGCCCCCATGGCTTGGTGCTCCCCATGAATAGCTGGAAAGCCTTTCTGGGGACACCCAGGCACCATAGGCTCCCTGCAGAGGACCCAGGTTGAGAACACTGCTTGCTGGGGATCCCTGGGTGGCTCAGCAGTTTGGCGCCTGCCTTCAGCCCAGAGCATAATCCTGGAGTCCCGGGATCGAGTCCCACATCAGGCTTCCTGGATGGAGCTTGCTTCTCCTCTGTGTCTCTGCCACTTTCTCTGTGTCTCTCATGAATAAATAAATAAAATCTTAAAACAAACAAACAAACAAACAAAAAGGAAACACTGCTTGCCTCTGAACCCACCCAGGCCTTTCTGGTCTCCTCTAGCGACGCACATCTTTGAAACTACACACCAGCTGGGTTCGAGGATTTAAGGCCACAAGGGAGATGCTCATGGCCCCATCTGTCCTTGCTGACCCTGGGCACCTGTGTATCTGCAGTGGGGCCCTGTCATGCAGGGGACATCTCTGAGACCAACTCCCAAGGGTAGTGAACAGAGCTTATGTAGCCAAGAGACCCGGGATGCCACCCACGGCAAGCTCCCGGTATGGCAAGGGACATAGCTTGGCTCTGGTTTGAGGAATGCTCACCAGGCTGTCACCGAGTTGTTCTGCTGTGGTCTTACATTCTGACTGCTACTTCCTCACCACTGAATCATAAACAGCTGTCAAGCACTCACAGTGCCTGCAGACATGCATCTCCTCCATGCCCTCCCTCCCTCTCTGCCTCTGTCCCCATCTCTCTCTCCCTCTCTTTTGAGATCTCAGGGCAACCCCTGTATCAACACTATCAAGATCTCAGAGCTGATACAGTTTTGAAATTTAGAGCCTACTTCTTCCTCTTGTAAATAATCACCTCACTTCACAAATGATTCATGAGCTTCATGCTGGGCATGCAGTAGATGCTCAACAAATAGTCAACGAATGGATGCAGCTAACGTGTGTGTGTGTGTGTGTGTGTGTGTGCATAATAATGTCTACTTATTGAGTACAATCTAAACGGCAATTCTGTGCTTTGAGCTGTGCTCTCATCAACACCCCCCCTCCCCCCCCCACACACACCAGGCCGGGGGCTGAAACTCACACCTGGCTTTGTGCACACCCACCCACTGGCTAAGAGGAGAGGGCATACTGGAGCTGGCACTCCAAATCTGAGCCTGAGCCCAGGGTCTGAGCTCCCAGAGACAGCGGGAGCCCCCTCGGTTCAGAGTACTCACTCATCCTCACCAGCTGTCACATGTGAGCTGCACACAGCAGCACGTGGCCAGAGAAGATTTTCATAGAAAGAACTTCCCTTAGGGATCTATTCCATGGTCACAAAGTGGGTGTGAGAATATTCAGAATTCATAAATGCAAATCCACTGAAAGATCTATTAGAGAAAGATCAGGGTAAGTGAGGAAGGAGCTTAATTTCAATGGTTATGGACCGAGGCCAAAAGTGATAGGAGCATTTCAAGGTAGGGCAGGCACAGGTGGGTACAAGAACACATGTGTGCATGCGTGCATGCACGTGCTGTGTGCACAGACTCTTAAGCCAGCACTCAGGTCATGGATATTTCTGGTTCAATGCAGGTGAGGATGTGATCTGAAGCCTCTGTGGCCTGCTGAACAGTGGTCAGATGGCTCCGAGGAGCTGGTGCAGAGGCTGTAAGGAAGACCTGGGCGGGCTGCTGGGGACTCCTGGGCCAACTGGCAGCAGGGCACAGGCCCAGATAGACTAGCTGGGGGAGAGGTGTCCCCTAAACCACCTGAGTTTGGTACTACAGAAGTAGAGGATCTGATTACTGAGTACACACATATTAGATGCTTGCTGTATGCCAGCGGTTTTGCTTGGCACTGAAGGTACATCAATGGAAAAAAGTAGATAAAACCCCTGGCTTCATGGAGACCCAGCCAGTAAACAAATAAATATGGAGGAAAAAAGTCTGCAAGAAGGTGCACTGGGAAGGGTAGGGCTGCACGGTTACAGGCGGTGGTATGGAAAGGCCTCTCTGAGACAACACCCAAAGGACACGAGCAAGGGAACCTGTTGACACCTGAGGGAAATGTGATGGGAGTGAGTAGGTACTGCAAGTGCAAAGGCCCTGGGGTGGGAGCAGGGCTGGCAGTCTGAGGAGGAAGACGGAGGCCAGGGAGGCCAGAGCACACTAGTGGTGGAAATAAGGTCAGAGGTGACGAGGATGAGCGGGCAGCCTTGGCTTTGCTCTGAGTGAGACAGTTGGTCTGCAACAGCAGACGGACATGTGAGGTGCATGTGGCAAGGCCCCCTGACTATTGTGCTGGCGGTAGACTACAGGGCCCAAGGGCTTTGAAGCTATTGCAACAATGTCACTGGAAAATTCTCACAATTTAATGGGAAAAAAGCAAGATGGAAATACTGATGCAGCACAATCCCAAATTTGTCCACAATATATGTAAATTTATACATAGAAAAGAATAAAGGAAATAAAACAATATGCTAACAACATTTCATTTTTTTCCTAATGTGCTCATTTATATTTACTGGTAGGATTATAGGCAATTTTATTTTTTTTGTTTGCATTTTTCTGAATTTCCCTGTTTTGAACAATAACCTGGTGTTATTTTCACAATCACAAGTTATTAAAAACAAAAGCGCAGATCAGGCTGGGATATTGATCAACCTACAGTGACATTTCCTGAGTTGTGGCAAGAACATATTTTTTTTTCCATTTTGTAAAAAGTGCATGAGGTGCCATAAAAAAATTGTTGTTTTTTAGTTTAGTGAGATGCAGTATTTTTTTGGAGCATGACGTTTCAGGAAAGGGCTAGCAAAGTTGGCCTCCTCCCAGGTGGCTTGGTTTCTGGCCCTGGCTGGGTGGTGGCACCTTGATGTGGGAGCGCAGACAGGCTGTCACAGTCTAGAGCCCTCAGAGAGCTTCACCTGGCATCATGCTCCCACAAGGGGCTCAGAGAGCTCAGTAGGTAGAACGGAATCTTGGCCCAAATGGAAGGGAAATGGAAGCCCTGAGAGGTTAAGCAGAGGACAGAGTAGGGGCCAGCAAGCCAGGCCCACAAGCCAAGTCCAGCCCAATGCCTGTCACTGCACATAGTGTGGGGACACGGCCACACCGGCTTACCTGTCGTGTATGACTGCTTCTACCTAACAAACTAGCACTTGAAAAACAAATGTGCCAACTCCGCCCTGGAACAGTGCTCTGTCTCAGCCTGCGCTCCTGTCTCCTCCTCAACTGACTGCTGGGAAGGAAGGTGGGCACAGCGTCTCTTAACATCTTATAACAGACACAGAAATAGTAGGATGCACCTGGTCATTGGTGTCAGCAGCCACCACGCTGCTATTCCTCTGTCACGTGCTGCCTGCCCTGTGCCCCTGGTTGTTTGGAGCAGTTAAAGCAAAGCACAGAAGCCATATGATGCCACCTGTGGCTGCTCAGCGGACAGAGATACACACGGTCACTAGCTCGGCTCAGGGACTGGTGGGGGGGAGACAGTAATTCTAGGTGGGTGTGCTGGCTCTTCAGTCTCCACTCAGGTGGGTGGGGAGGTCCCTGGGTCTCTGCTTTGAGGGTGAGGAACCAGCAATTTCCCTGATTCCAGGCCTGATCTATGTTCTCCTACTGAGATTTATCTATAATTATGTTAACCTTTCAACTTCCCTCTCTCAGACACTCATCTTTTCCTCAGCTGAATCCAAGAACAGGGTGTGAACACTTAATAGGACCAAAAAACCCCAATGACAGCCCAACAGATTCTCTGCAAAATTTATATATTTAAGAATATGTTAGCATATGAACTATTTGGCCAGGAGAAACACAACCAGGAGCAGAGCCTCAACCACACCTTCACCCCCTCCAAATATGAAAAGGTTTATAGAAGCAGAAACAGACCCCCTGGGATTGTCTTTCTGTACGTGGTCCTGGACCTTGCCTCCAAGGTCGGCAGGCACAGGGCTGCGCAAGGAGCTGGCTGGGAGGGCAAGGGTGCCTCCAGGGCAGCTGTGGGAGCAGAGAGGCATTCCTCTGCAGGCCCTGCGCCTGCACCCCCTGCCTCTCCCATGCTGCAGTCCCACCGAGTGCTGGGCTGCTTCGTTTTTGAAAGCTGGACTGTTCCACACAAGGCTCCCTGGCCCACCCACTTAATGGATACCCATTCTCCAAATGACGTTTCCTTCACTCTGAACAAAACACAATACTATTCCAAATAAACTTTTCAACACGTTGGTGTTCTTTTCCTCATTCATATGGTCAGTCTCCAACACAACACTCCAGCAGTAAACACGATTTTGTGGTAAGTCTCATGTGCTCCCGCTTCCTGCTCTCTACACAGGCTCTAACAACGTTAAAGGGAATGTTATTTTCTTTTTCTTTTTTTTCAAAGATTTTATTTATTTATTCATGAGAGACACACAGAGAGCAGAGACATAGGCAGAGGGAGAAGCAGGCCCCCTGTAGGGGAGCCTGATGTGGGACTTGATCCCAGGACCCCAGGATCACGCCCAGGGCCAAAGGCAGATGCTCAACCACTGAGCCAACAGGCGTCCCGGGAATGCTATTTTCTAACACATAGTTCACACTCTGTGCTGGCCAGTGTTATATGAACTTTACTCATGTTACTGATTTAATTCATACCTGAGCGAAGTGAGGTAGGCAAGTATATTATCCCCAGAACACAGATTAGGAAACTGAGGCATGGGGAGGGGAAGTCTGATATGTGGGAGAGCAGGGCTGCTCCATCCAGGGCCAGTACCACAGGGGCAGTGAGAGGCCAGGGGTGAGGCCAGGTGGGTTCCATGGGTCCACAGGCTACGGTGAATCTGGATTGATTCCAAGAGCCACAGGCCCCACAGGAGGTTTCACAGGAGTGAGGCCACTCAAGTAACCCTTGTAGGGATGGTTCTGCTCACCGTGTGAGATGGAGCTCACAGACAAGGTAGGGCTCAGGGCGGCTGGGAGAGGGTGAGAGGTAGCACCCCACCTACAGGGGGCCAAGGCCCCGGGGGTCTCTGATCACTGCAACTTGAAAATTTTCAGTCCAGGAGGTTTTGTCTACACTTGTGTCTCACTAATGAGCCTGTAGGTTGAGCCAGGGGTGGGCATACGGATGACATGGACATGGTCGGGGAGAGTCAGTGAGCTCAGAGACACAGGTAGTATGAACAGAGATGGACCCAAACCCAGACTCACAGGGAGTGAGCAAACACCTCCACTTGGAGCAAACACCTCCATCCTCAGAGTGGCTGGCCCCCCGCCGCCTCCTTGACCTCACCTTACTCAGCCTGCCCTGTCCTGCTGGTCACCACTGCCCCTTAGCCACGAGCCAGCTCAGGCCACCACCTGGAACCTACACCTGGAACCTGCACTGCTCACTCACAGGTGGCCTCCTGGGTGGGGCCTTCCAAACATGCTAATTAGTATTATAGTCCCCTCACCTCAGCTTCCCGCCCCTCCTGCCAGCTTTCTTCTCCACAGAGAATATACTACCTTCTAGAATTTGTCTCTTTTCTCCAGTCTTTGTCTCCCTCCCACTAGAATATGGATTTCAAGACATTTCTTTCCTGTTTTGTTGGCAGCTGCATCCCCAGGGCCAGGCACATGGCAGGCACTTCAGCAAATGAATGAACAGAAGGGATGGGTGAATGAAGAAAAGAACAGTGGTGTGAAAGATAGAGTCTGCAGAGCACCGTGGTGCTCTCTCAAAGGCTAAGACACACCCACAGAAACCTAATGAAAGAACAAGCAGATCTCCAGCTCTTGATAACCGCCCTGGCATCGGCAGATGTATTTCTATTTTACAGTTGGAGACGGCAAGACTGAATGCGACTGCATTTGCCCTCCCTGGAGACACAGCCAGGCACTCCTCCCAACAGGCTGTGCCGTAGAGGGTATGCTGCCTTCACCCACAAGGGGCAGCCCAGGTAAGTGTTGGAGCAACTAGGAATCCTCTACAGTCTCATTAAAATGTTTTCCCAGAGAGTCTAACACAGTCCTGCAGTGTGCCGAGGGTCTACAGGCAGGGAGACAGGCAGGGAAACCACTGAAAACAGAGACATCTGGAAAACAGTGGTCGACAAACCAAGTCTTTGTCTCCGCTTGCAACAGAAGGAGAGTCCTCAATAGCTTCAAACTATAACTCTTAATTGCTCTCACTTTGAAGACGTGAAAGAAATAAAAGCAATAGAGAATAGCTTTGAGTTTCTCTAAGTCCAGCAGAAACCAAATGAAGCCAGAATTAGCTGCATTTTCTCATTTTGCAATAATCTGTTGAACTGTGGCAACAAGACAGCATCTCCCATATGCACGGGCATGGTGTGAGCATTCACCTGAATCCTAAAAAGGTCCTGGCCACCAGCAACTCATGCCCCCTCCTTTCCAAACAGGAAGCATTACCAAAGGGTAACGGGGAAAGAACAGCATAAGGACAGGGGAGGCCGTCTCCAACAGGCTCTCGGGGTCAGTCTTGGTGAGAGTTCACTGTCCAGGCTCAGAACTACTGGTAAAGTGGCCGCTGGGACCCGGGGGCAGGTGTCTCCACTAATGCTTGTCAGGTCTGGAGGGAAGACACCCGAGGCCCCTGGCAATCCCAGCGACTTCACATGGCTGTCTGCTTCCAGGTGTTCCTGCACTGAACACAGGCCTGAGCCTCAGCCCAGAAATATCCCACCATCACCTCATTAACACCTGCAGTCAAATCTCCGTGGCTAAATATGCTTCACCATCACGTTTGGAGAACAGCCACCACCACCACGGCCTGCCCAAGGAGGTGAGGGGGCCTACAAGCAGGACTCTGCTGGGGTGGGCGCTCCCATGATCCCAGCCGAGGCCAACCCCTGGAGCTAAGTAGAATCTGACAAGACAAGTTTCCTCCCCAAGTTCTTAGGCTCGGGCCCACCCAGACCCACCGCATCAGGTTCTGGAGCTCCCTGGGTGTTTCTAACACTCACTGAAGTTTCTGAGTCACTGGCCTGGACTACTCCAAAAGGAGAGGTAAACATGAAGAGAGAAGAGGAACGCAGAGAAAAGGGTTAAGGTGGCGGGGTATAGCCATGCCAGAGGGAGGGCCAGTGGGGTTGGATGGCTCAGCACCCCATGGGGCAGTGGTCGGAGCAGACGCAGAGGAAGACAGAGGGCCCAGGGAGGGTGCTCCAGGTAGGTAAGAAGGGAGCCTGTCCTTCACCCCTGGGTGTGCGGGACGGAGACCACCCACTGGAGCAAAACTCGAGGGGAAGGGAGAAAAGCAGCTGGAGCCCGAGGCAAACACGGCTGCACAAGTACGTGGTGGGCACACTTGCTTTCCCACTAGAGGAACCGGAGGCTGCGACATGGTGATAGGTTTGGACACGGCAGCCAGGAATGGCTACTCTTTACTGTCACCTCACCTCTGTTTTCAGTTGACTCCAGGCTGAGACATCTTTAGTCCCTACTTGTCTCTTGAAGATGGAAAGTCATACAGGCCTTCTCTGGCTTCCTGCTTGGCCCACGGGCAGCTGCACCACTCAGGTGTGGGCTTCTCCTCATCCCCCAGATGCTCCCGCTGAGATTGCTGAGCAAGGGCAGCAGTTTTCCCAGGGACCTGCTGAGTCTGGTGCTGAAAGCACCCCAGCTGAGGCCTTGCCATAAGTTTGATAAGTCATGTGAAACTGGCTCACAAGCCAACAATACCACACAGGTGCACCTGTCTTATGCCAACACAATGCTAAGATCGATAAGGGAAAAAAATTATGTGCTACGGGGTCCAGCCTCTTATATCTGTAGTTAGGGAGGCAAAGAATGACAATGAACCCAGAAACTAGGGAATGTACAACATTGTATTACGAGATGTTAACCCCAGAAGTGATTCAAAACCAGCTGAAGCAGTGAGAAAACAGGGTGAGCTGGTACCTCATCACTTGTCTTTGTTGGGGGAAACCCCCAGTGATCACACACACGTGTGCACGTGTCCTGCCTGGGGGTGCAGACCCAGACCCTGGCCAGGCCAGGTGCATAGAACTGAAGTCTTCCTCTCTGGTGGGACTGTCTCGTTTCTTTGTGTCATGCCGTTAGCAGTAAGGTAAGTGAAACACGGTGAAGACAAGATGCGCTGCTCATTCTCCTGGTGGGTTTAGGAGTTGGCCTCCCAGACCAGTTCGCCCAGATGCAGAGAAAGCATGGAACACCAGGAACTGCCCTGCCTGGCTCCTGAGGAACCTGTCTGCTCCACACTCCCGCAGCCTTCCTCCACCAGGCCAGTGCCCTTTGGTGACTTCGAGTTGCCCTGCGAAGCGCATTAAGTTTTCATGAAGGCACAGTCCATGCCTGGACACAGAAATGCAGGCAGAATTCGCAGCCAAGTCAAAGTGGGGAGGAGTCCCTGCCAGCAGCTGCCCACTGCTGTAGAAACTCCTAAGAAACAGGCTAGCAACAAGAAGAAATAAAACAAACTTTGTTTAAAGTTAAACTTTGTTTAAATGGGAGATGCCCCTCAACATTCTATGGCAGAAATCCCTGAGAAGTTTCTTTCCTGTGTCATTTCTGAGGCCTTTTCCCCCCCGCACGCCCCTGAGGCGGTGAGCTCAGGTGTCCCAAGAGAGGCTAGGTGGGGAGGGCGGCCACAGGGAAGGAGGAGACAAGGGAAATACCAGCAGTGAGACACACACACCACTGGCTCACCTTCAAAGCTGGACTACTCGACAGTGTTTAGAACTTGGTCATAGCCAGTATCCATAGTGAATAATTACCTCAAAGGCTTTCACTAGTTCCTCATCTCTCTAAAAAGAGTCCTTGATTACTTGGCACTGGAGTCAGGGATAGGCAGCACTGGAGAGCCATAACTGACCTATAGCTTTCCTCTTCCACCAAAAAATACCCCTGTGATTCTTTCTCAGCCCTATTTACCTCTCCCTGCAGTTTCTTTTCTTTTTTTTTTTTTTTAAGATTTTATTTATTTACTCATAAGAGACACAGAGAGAGAGAGAGGCAGAGACACAGGCAGAGGGAGAAGCAGGCTCCATGCAGGGGGAACTCGATCCAGGACCCTGGGATCACGCCCTGAGCCGAAGGTAGATGCTCAACCATGGAGCCACCCAGGCGTCCCCCCATCCCCAGTCTCACTGAGCCATAGCTGACACAGAACACTGCACTAGGTGATGGTACAACGTAATGACTTGTCACCCTTATTTTGAAGTTCCTAAACCATCACAGGTTAACACCATTTAGCCAAGGATCACGTTTACCCTCTTGCCAGATGCACTGACAACAGATCTATGAGACACCGTCTTCACACATGGGGCATCAGGAGCTCAGGACAGTAACTGCCCAGAGAGGTGAAGGCTGCCACCTGAGGCCTCCAGTTCACCAGGGATCCAGGGCTCCTCCGAGTTGGGAAGACAGAGTTTGGGGGCTGGGGAGGCGGCAGTGGCTGGGGTCTGTGGGCCTAAGTCCTGGAAAGGAGAGATCTGTAGAGAGTCCGTCCCACTGCCCCCCTAAAAACCCCCCAACAAGTTTATAGCTGAGTACTGATGAGGGCATTCATGGGAGGAAATTACCCAGAGCTGGGGAAGAACCACCAAAAGGGGAAGACAGAACAATTCCTGAGGCTCACACAAAGCTGGAAACAGTTTGCATTCCCACCTTTGAAAGTGAAAACCTTGTCAATCATAGGGCTTGGAGCTTAGAAGATTACAGCTTCGGAAGTGGGGATAATTAGCTCTACATTAGAGGCTGCCCTAGTCCTGTGGAACAGAGCTTAAAAGCAAGGCTCGAAACCACCAAACTGTTTGTAAGTGACCTAGTGACATCCCAGAACAAAGCCTGAGCATATTTATGGGAATTAAAAAAAAAAAATCCAGCATCTGAAAAGGCAAAATTCACGAAGTTGGTGTCCAATTAAAAATAATCAGGAATGCAAAGAAGCAAGAAAATGCAATCTATAAATCCATTTTATAGATATTTATAGAGGAGAAAAGTCAGTGAGTAGAAACAGAACCAGAAATAACACAGAAGACAGAATTTGTAGACGAGCATGTCAGAACGTTTACCATGACTTTACCTCCAAGCATGGGTGTTAAGGAGAGATACAGAGGACGTAAGAAAGACTCCAGAGATGGAAACGCGGTATCTGAACTAAACTCCCCCAGACACTCAAAGCAGCCACCCAACTGCCCCAGTCAGAGGCGCAGCCCGCTCCCATCTGTCTGTCTCTGAGGGTTCTGTGCTTCTCACTTGCCAGTTCCCTTCACGGAGGCTGTCTTTCATCTCCTTCCACAGACAGCAGGGATTTCAGCAGTGTGCTTCAAACGAAACCTCTCTGCAGGAAAGAATGGGTGAGGTTTGGTACAATGTGCTACAGAGAGAAAATGTGCCACCCCTGTGGAAGGTTCGGGGGTCTGGCCCGCCCCCCAGCTCCCACAGCAGCAGACCTGGCCACAAGGGAGGCCCCAAGGGCAGGGAAGAGCTGCAGAGCCCTGGGAAGAGCTGCAGCCGCACAGACTCACTCCACTGCCTCTAAGTAAATTGTGAGGACCAGGCTGCATGTCATTGGTTTTCAAAGTACATCAGGATGAAATGTCACTAAAGCCTCATCAGGTCACTAACCTGACATTTGGGGTGTTCTCCTGGGTCCCCAGTGAGCACCTGCTGTCAGCATCACCGTTCCCTACCCTACCTGTCTGTACATACTCTGAACTTCTAACAGCCCTGTGGGGAGAGAAGCTGAGCTGGGGAGAGAAAATCCAGCCCGTGTCAGCACCAGGGTGTTTCTGCCAGCACTTCATACAGGTTAGCACAGCTGATTATTTGTGGGCAGTAAAGAATGATAAAGGGAAAGCAATAAAAAAGTAAGCAATGTCCTTGTCCAGGAGAGCCCCTCAGGCTGGGAGCCACTAACCCCCACTCGCTGGGCTGCTGAGAGCGTGGGGAACGGCCGGCTGTATCCCCAGCAGCTGTCAGAAACCTTCCACCTCCTCGGGAGTCCTGTTTCCCTGAAATGCTTGCACGCAGATGCCGTAGCTGCAGAACCATTGCTTTCATTTGTGGGATGTGGGACCATCGCCATGGGGCTCGCGCCTGTCACTTCCTTGGATCCTCTGATAGGCCTCTCAGGGGGCGCCATCCACATTTTAGAGGCGGGGGGGAGTTCAGTGCAGAAGCATCAGAGCTGGACAAAGCCCACAGAAGCCTCTGCTTCCAGAGTCCTTAGGTAGAGCAATGGCCCTTCCAACCCCAGGCCGACATTCTCGATGGGAGGGGGGCAGTCACCTGGCAGCAGCTGCCCCTATTACTTCCTGACGCGCTGGCTCTCCCTCTGAGGAGCAGGGCATCCTTGGAAGGAGGAGGGAGACAGACACCAGGACTGGTGACTATGAATGAGCACCCTCCCCAAGTTGTCCCTACAAATTTGCCCACCCTGGACCCCATGGACAGTGTGGGGTCTGGGGAGGACGCTGAGTGGGGGAAGAGGATCTTAAGCTCCAGTGCCTACACTTTTCTGCTCAGGAACCTGGGCATGAGCATGCCCCCAGAAGCCACACCCTGTCCTCCACTTCCTCCCTGGAAACAGCTGCCCGCCCCAGGCAGCGAGCTAGAAAACTATGACAAAGTGGATGAAATCATGAGCAATCCGTTCTTACATTGGGAAATGGCAAATTCGATGTGTGGAAGCGCTGTCTACGACTTCAGAATGGTCCACAGTGCGTACGAGGATAACTTCAGACTCCCTTTGTTCCCAGTGAAAGCTGTCGCTTGTGCCAGTGAGTTATGACCAAATGCTTTAATACCGTATTTCGAGATGGAGGCTCAAAATAATATCCTCTGTACAATCTGAAGTGACAAGGAGACAACTGTGCTACATGACGAACTGAGTTCAACATTGTAATCACCTGAAGCTGAGAACCCACCTGTCTAGCAATGTACCTTGGAACTGCTGTGCTGCAGACAAGGGCTCCCGAGTGGGCATCAGCTGTCATTAGGAACAACCACCACATTTCGTTTCTTGGCTAACTCAAGATTTTCGTTTTTGCCTCCGTCAGTTTTCCAGGATCTAGAAACAGCATCTCGTCAACAGTTTTCCCTAACAGCACATAGGATTCACTCAACACCAAGACTGGGGCTGAGGCCTAGACACCAATGGAGGGCTGGGGTCCGGCTCCCCAAAGTCAGAACTGTCTGGGCTCCCACCAGCCCCCACCTCACTTTCTGGAGCCTGGCCCTGCTCTCCCATCTCTCACACTGTCCAGAATACAGCCCCCTGAGACATGCCCGCAGGGACTCCAGGCCTCCAGTGCCGAGGACTGGGACTCCTTCCCATCGGCGGGTGAGGTCATGAAGGGTTCATGTGTCAGCAGCAGAAGGGCAAGAAACCGGATAGAGCAGAGCTGTCCTAGGGCAGCAGGAGCTGAGGATGGAGCCACCACGTGCCCTGCTTCACCTCCTAGTTTGAGAAATGGGCTTCCTGCAGAAGCCACTCTGGGCTGCATCTGGCTAAGGGAGGGCTCATGAAGGGCAGAGCTGTCTTTGATGCATTTTGAGTGTCAAAGGAGATAAAATGGACTTTAGCACATGCTCAACCTTCAAATTCTATCTTCCAGCGCTCATATCCAGGTTTCTTCCCATCATTACTTGTCCCCTGGGAGCCTTCTCTCTCCTGAGTCAGCTCTTCTTTCCAAACCACCCTCTTTGGTCACCGTCCTGGCTCCAGAGCTAGTGGCCTCTGTCAGCACCCCACAGCACCCCACAGCAGCCCGTAGCAGCCTGCAGCATGCCGTAGTACCCCCAGCACCCTGCAGCACATTGCAGCACCCCACAGCACCCTGTAGCATGTTGCTGCACCCTGCAGCACATCATAGAAAGCCTAAGCACCCGCAGCATGCTGTGGTACCCACTGCCCTGCGCACACATCCCACTAGCACCCCTACACGACTAGGCCCCAAACCCAGGAGCCCTCTGCCCACCCTCTACTTCTGCCCCCGCTCCTGCCTCTCTCCCACGCTCCATCTCCCCCTGGCCAGAAGCCCCCACGTGGCCTCTGTTCTTAAGCCCTGAGCCTTGTCATTCTCGACAAATAATGAGCCCAGTAGCGGAGACCAGGACAACTGGGCATAAACTCTGAGTATCCCCCAGGTCTCGGGCCTCGGGCTTTGGAACCTCCCAATTCACCTCCTTCTCCCTCTGAAGGGCAGGTTTCTCCCCTGTCCATCAAGGGGGGCCCTCTTCCCCTCCCGGCTCTTCTTCAGCTGTGCCCTGCAATCCCTTGGGTTTTCTCATTGCCCTCTCTCTACTGTCCTCCCTGCTGCCCCATCTAATAGAACCCTGAGCAAGTGCTCCCTTGACTCTGATAACCACTGAAGATGTGCTCCTTTCCTGACTCTTCACCTGAGACCTCACCTACCCACCTGCTCATCCCTCCAGGTTTTATCTTTGTTCAGCTACACAACAGATGCCTTCACAGGTTGATAGGGAAGGGATGCTTTCACAGAGGAGAGGTATTCCTTAGGGGTCCTCTGAACATGGCTTGTCACTTCATGTTACCTCCTTCTAAGTGCCAATGAAACACACACTGAACAAAATTAGAAAGCACCGGAAGTGGGCAGTCCCTCCTGTTGGGAGGATCTACTCTTTGCAACCTCCTGGGTCCCCAGAACCCTGTGGCCAGGCAGCTGTGTGACCAGGTCCTGGTGGTCGTCAGTGGTGGTCTGACGTCCCCTGCCAGGCCTGGCCCACGAAACTCCCACACTATCCTCACTCCTACATGTTACAGACAGCAGAGCCCCCCAGGAGGGTCGGTCCCCCTAGAGCCTCTGTGAGCCTGGCCAGCCTGAACAGCCAGATACGACCCTCTAGTGTGGTTTAGCCCTGGGATGTCAGGGTTCACCTGTCACAGCAGGTACTGATACCTCAACTAGTACACTCATCAACCCTCCTCCCAACGTCTTCCCTTCCTGTTGCACGCCTGCTTCCAGGTACTCCCGTCCCTAGACTCAAACCCCCAGGGATCTGCTCCTTTCACCTCTGCAGTGTGAGGGTCTCCAGGTACCGGGCACAGGAGAGACACCCGCAGAGTCCCAGAGTTGGCCTGCACCCTTTCAGGTGTGGCCAAGGGCGGCCACTGTTCCTTCGCATGTGAGTTGAATAAATTATCATCAAGAGCAGTTTGCCTTCCCCCCCCCCCCAGGGAACCGAGGTGGCCATCCCCTTACCTACATATTTTTTTTATAATATATTTCTTTCTTTTTTAAAATTTTTATTTATCTATGATAGTCACACACACAGAGAGAGAGAGAGAGAGGCAGAGACATAGGCAGAGGGAGAAGCAGGCTCCATGCACCGGGAGCCCGATGTGGGATTCGATCCTGGGTCTCCAGGATCGCGCCCTGGGCCAAAGGCAGGCGCCAAACCACCGCGCCACCCAGGGATCCCCCTTACCTACATATTTAAATGTAAGAGCACAAAACAAGGAAATGCATTAATGTGTGTCTGTTAAATAAGGGTTGACATGTGACATACAAGAGGGAAGGAAAGATCACCATTTCTAACCCAGAAGTCCTGCCAGTTGGCAGGAAGACAAAACGGTGCTTCCCTGGCACCGGTGGCCAGCCTCTGGGTGTAGGTGTGCTCAGCGCGGACAGCACAGCCTCTCTCTACCAGATGTCACCACCTGTCCATAGGATGAACAGTCTTCACTATGCGCCTGCATGTGTGCATCAGCCCAGAGCACAGGAAAGCCAGTTTTCAGGGGTGGGTGGCTCCCTCTCCCACAGAAACCTGTCACTGCCCCTCTTCTGGGTGCCAAGCCCCAGGAGATGAAGGGGAAGGAGATGGATAGAATCCTGTGTGCACAGTACAGCTGGGTGAGTGCATAGTCTGTTGGGAACACGGAGGAAGCCCTTACCCCAGCAGGCGCAGAGGTCTCTCACAGAGGGGGTAGGAGCTGGCTGGAAGGGTGTGGGGCTTGGCCTCAGGAGCTATATGAGGGGAGCTGGGGGTGAGACATCCCATCTTCTCCCCAACAGCATCCTCACTGGCAGGAGCCAGCCCCACGCAGCCATGGATTCCAGGGCAGGTAGGTCAGGCAATGGCACACAGCTGGCAGGGACAAGTCTGCGCACCCAGCAGTGCATCGAGAGGATGTGAGACCCAGCAAAGGTGCACAAGAGTGAGGGAGGTGCTGGTGGGCCTTGGGGGAGCACCAGCAAGGGAAAATCTGGGCCAACTCCAAAACTCAGGAACAAGGCAACCACATTCTTCTGCTATGTCGACAGCCAGTCCCTGTTAGGCCCCCTCTAAACATGTGATGTGTCTTTAAAGTTAAAACCAGTCCAAGCCCATTTCCTCCCACTCACTGTCTCTACTCAGCGTGCCCCTCAGTCCCCCAAACAGCCTCTGGCTCTGGACAATCACTGCATTTTGTTGGACACAGAGAATGGCTCCTGGCGAATTCCTGTGCTGACCTCCTGACAAGCTGTCACTCCCGCAAACATTTATTAAGCACCCACTGTGTGTAGTCACTTTGCTAAGTGCTAAGGATATTAAAAATGAATAAGAGAAGGACCCTGATCTGAGCAGGGGAGTGAAGAAGTTTAGGAAGTGCTGGAAGCCCTGCACTTTGACATGAACAGGGTCCTATGGCTCAGGAAATGATTTCATGAAGTGAGGACCATTTGAATTGGGTTTTGAAGAGTGAAGAGGAGCTCTACAGGTCCTAGCATAGAGACCCTGAGCTAGGAAGGGCAGTGTGGAGGTTTGGGTGGCTGGAATCTCAGGTCCCTGGAGAGGGTCTGGTGCCGCCATACCAGGTGGAGGTTGTGAAGTTGGGTTTCAGCATCTCATGGCGGGTTTGGAGATCACCACCCTGGAGGCCACTGAGCCCAGGCTGGGAGGGACAGAGAAAGCTGGGACTTGGGGTGGAGGGGAGGGCAGGGCAGATTTAAGAGAAACACTTCAGGTACAGGGTGGAGGGCAGACTAGTGATGAGAGGTTGGTGTCAGGGGCAGGCCCAGCCACTTGGCCTTTCTTGCTCATCCTCAAGCAAGCACGAGCAGACCACCATGACAATGTCTCCCAGGGAGCCAACCTCATATACCCCAACCATGAAGTACAGCTAATGTTTAAATATCCCATTCTGCAGGAGTAAAGAACCATCACGTCACCTGGTAACGGACCTGGGTTAACTGCTGGTGGTCCCGGTCTCCCCACACTCTGCCTAAACAACTGATTTTCTGAACGTGAAAGGAGAACTTGACACTTAAGCTCATTGCATTCTTTTCAACTGTATTTCCAGCCTATCATGGTCTTTGGGATCTTAATCCTGGCCGCGTGGAGAGGTTTTCCTGGCAGACAAGCAACACAGGCAAATTTCCTCATGTGCCTTCTATGTCTCCATCCAGATCATTAATGCTCAGAGCACAATAGTCCTGTGTCCTGGTTCTGGATCTCTCCAGACTGAGACTAATTTCTATGAACGCTCAACAACAGCTTTCAAGTGAGCAACCTCTCCTATCACGCAGCATGTAAATATCTGCATTGCTTGTCTTGACATTACCCAACTGCACACCTGGCTGAGCTCAGGAAATCATGGTGGGGCTGTCGTGCCTGTACAGAGTGGGGGCCTACCTTCAAGGAGCTCTCACCCTGCTGGGGAGTGGAATTGAGCATTTGTGAGGAAACACTCAGAAATACAAGGCCAAATATGGTCAATTCCCAGGAGTGACAGAGATTTCCAGTAAACTCATGAATGGACCAATGAGCAATTATTCACTCAACAAACCTTCCTAATAGCAGAGCAACAACAGAGTTGGCCCTTGAGAGCCTACCTCATGCCTGGGCTGTGCACTCTGTTATTGTCTTAAAGCCTTGCAATGATCTTCATGAGGTCTATGCTACTGCCCTGGTATGAGAGAGGAACCAGGCTCAGAAAGTCACACATCTAGGCCATGGTGTTGAGCCCAGTGCAGGCTACCTTTGAAACCCATGATGCTCTGAACTGCCCTGAGGCCCATTCATGATTCTGCCACTGGGGCTGCCATGGCCCATGAGAAATAGGCCTGTTCTTGGAGCATGACCTGAGGTCCACATTAAGGGTAGATGCCAAGCATGTCATCTTGGAGCCTTGTGGGAAAGGATGATGGGTCTGGCTTGGCAGGACCTCTAGTTGGGTCTACTCATACCGCAGGGTGGAATCCAAAGCCAAACCCAGCCCCACCAGGACCTGAGAAGAGCGAAGTGCCTCACCTGTGTTCCTACAGCACATTTACCCCACAGCAGGCAGCACTGAGCCCCCACACACAAAGGAGGGGGGATCCCTTGACCCCTGGGCCTGAGGAATTCTCTCAGATTCATTCTCTCTGAAAGAGGAAAACGATGACAATTACTCTGCCTCCTGGAGGCACCGAAGGAAGGCCATGTCACCTTTATGTGTTTGGGTTTATTCCCCGATGGCCAGAGCAACGCTGATTCCTGTCTTGGGTAGACATCAGCTGGGGCCCCTTGCCCAGCTGTAATCCAACACACAGCAGGTGTCAACAACACATGCCATGGTCCTGGTGAGGAGATGGCTGCTGATCGTGACTGTTCAAGAAACCAACAGGGAGAAAAGAACCAGGAGGCAGGTTCAAGACGACAGGCCAATGGCTGGGGAAGCTAGAAAGGCAGTGAGGAGGTCAAAGGCGGGGAAGGAAGTCACGCAGGAGGCAAGAATTGAGGGTGAAGGAGGTAGGTGCGGGCATTCAGTGCCTGAGACCAGCTGGCCCAGGTCACCGATGGGGACACCATGGCAGCCAGGCCCTGTGCATTAGGGGGAGTGGGGACAAAAGGGTTGTTTCTGTAATACTCCAGAAATATAGATATTTCTGGAGATAGGGAACGCCTTATCAGAAGATAAGCTGCCAGGTCTAGGCCATGCAGCCCCAGCCTGGCTTTATATCTGCCCTACTGTGCCTGCCTGGCAGGCCCAGGCTGAAGAAACGGCCCTGCTTAGGGGAGGATTGTACAATCTGTGAAGCACAAGAGCTTGTTCCCTCCTTACAGATCCACCTGGGTCAAGCACAAGGCCAAGATCTGCCTCAGTGGGAAGTCAGATTCAAACTCTGTGGAAGACCCGAGCTCCAACTGCTTGGATCTCAGAGGCTTGCTCAGCCTCTTGGAGGGAAGACAGCCTGAACTCGGGACCCCCTGAATCCACCCCTAAGGCTACAAGGGGCCGGAGCCACCCACGCACTTCAAAAAGGAACTTATCCAGAAACAGTGAGACATGGTCTCAGGAAATACCCATTTGGGGCTTCTTGTCTACAGTGGTGGCTAAGCGAACAGCCAGGAGACTGCTTCGGAGCAGGTCAGGGTGCAGAGCTGCAGCCCAGGCGTCCAGGGCCATGGCATGTGGCCAGGCAGCTGCCCGGGAGCTACCCTGCCCAGGAAGGAGCAGGGTCCAGAGGAGCAAGGCCCCTGCCACGGTGGCTTAGGGGGGGCTTTGCCAATGCTCCTGGGAGGGCAGCTGAGTACCCCTGCACCTCGAGTGTCCTCAGGGCATCTAATCTGAGGAGACACATGAAGGGATCAGGAGCCATGTTGAGAGCAGAGGTGGGACTGTCACTGGAGGTATGAGGCATGGAGGGCTTTCAGGCCAGCGGAGGAAGGAGCCTGCCTCGAGGGAGACATGTTCGAAAGCATCTCCAATGGCTGGGCACTAAGGCCCTGGGGAGGCAGGGACAGGCCATCTGCCCTTTGGGTACATCTGTGGAACCAACGGGAGTCACAGTGCACCCAGCTGACAGGTTTCCCAGCACTGACCCCCAGCCCAGCCTGCCTGATGATGCCCAAGCCCTTCCAGAGGGCGGGTAGCTGACGGGCCTGACCTGGCCTTCCCCAGAGGGTGCCCGTGACCTGCTGAGGCATTCCTTAGCTCCTTAAGCTGCACTCTAAAGTACACAAATGTCAACTGCACACCAGTTTACAACTGCACACAACTCTGAACCACTCCCAAGACTAAGATATCAATACCCCAGCATCCCAGAGTCATCCCTCCCTGCAGAGGCCCCACGGCAAGTGAAAACCGTATATACTCTTTGGTGTCTGGCTTCAAAGGTTTGTCTCTGAGATTCAGTCATGCTTGGAAATCTAGTAGTCTATCATTCATTTCCTCTGCTGGGTAGTATTCCATCATATGGATATACCCCCTTTTACTTATCCATTCTGCTGCTGATGGATGGACATTTGCAGCATATCCAGTGTGAGGCCATCACAATAAAGTTTCTGTAAGCATTTCTGCATATGTGTTTGAGTATCCTTGTAAGTTGGCCAAGGAAAACAAGTTCCATAGGCTACCGATGCCTGCAAAGCCAGATTTCTCACTTCTAGACTGCACCGCAAGAGTCACTCTTGATACCAGGTTTATCTAAGCAGCAGGATAGGAAAGAAAATACCCCTGGAAACTGGAACAAATGCCCAAGTGGAAGCTTACACGGTGTTGGAGGAGGTTTGACTTGTACAGTGCATGATAGAGGGGTGTGTCTGAGCATGTGTGTGAGTCCATTTGGGAGTTTGTGACTGTGTGAGCACTGCGTGTGCTGTGTGTGGACCTACTATTACTGTGTGACACAGCCTTGGAATCTCCTGGGCAGTTTATCCAAAATTACTGTGAGAACCACTCATCCAGAGCATTTAGAGAAAGGAGAGGAGGTGAGCAGAGATGAGACTAGAAAAATAGGAGCAAACTGCATTCAAAGTGGTGAATACTTTACTATAGCATTTGGACTTTATCCTGTAGGTGACAGGAATCACCAGACGTGTTGAACAAACACCCAGTGGCACCCGCACACCACTCAGCAGGCATGGCAAAGCCGGCTGCGTCACCGAGCAGCATGTGAAACCCCACACCAGGCTGAATGAACTACAGTTTGCTAGTGGGGGGAGCCGGAGGGTAGGGCAGTGAAGGGCTGAGTCTGTGTTCATGTTCTGGCTCTGCCATTTATCAGCGAGGAATGGGGACATTCCTGGCTTTCATATACCAGAGTTGTTGAGAAAATTAAATGAGCAAGTACTTGAAAGTGTTTGTCACACAGTCAGCAATAGCTGAAATGATTCTCAGGATAACTGCAGTGGTTAATAGATGAAGCATGTATTGGCTCATGAGTGTACACATGTGACTTGCACTGACAAATGGCACACGTACACACGATGGGCAAACACTCCTGCACACAAACAGCGGTTTACAAATCAGACATTCTAAGATGCTCCCAGCTCAGCCACTGCTCATAACTTACTCATTGGAAACCAAGTGCTCCTCAGTTATAGAAAGGAGACAGGAAATTAACAGGCCCCAAGTCATCTTGGCTTCAGGGACTCGCAGCTGGGTGAGCTGACCGGTCACCAAGTCCTCAGAGGACTGCAAATGGCCTGCCACAGCCGTTCTTGCAGTGACACGGGGAATGCTGCCTTATCTGGGCTGGGGAGACATGAGCAGCAGTACCTAGGAGAGTCTGGGGAAGCGGGTGCCAGCACAGGATTTCTGTGAGAAGTGGGGAAAGCCCACATCTGTGATGCCCACACAGTATGATGGTCTGCAGCCAGGCCGGGACAGATGACTGCAGGAGCCGAGGCAGTGCTCCTAGCACTGGCACAGCAGTCAGAACAAAACCCAACACAGTCTCCATCCTCCTCTCCACAGGCCAGGAGCCCACCCCTGCCCCTTGTCCCACCTGGTGAAACAGACAGCAGGGTGGAAGAGGAAGCCCATCTGAGAGCATAGTCTTACCTCCACGTACAGCAAGGGGAAGATCCCAATCTTGTCTCCCAGCATGCCTTCTGCCCAGTTGTCATCCACTCTTCTGATGACAGTCAGGATCTCGTCCTGGGGTTGCCGCAGCCCACCATGCACACAAATACATGGACACGCAACAAACACAACAAAAACAGAGACAGTCAGTACTGCAGGAGCTAGGAAAAGATCCCAAGCAATGATGTAAATAATAGTTTATTATCTATTCTGGGATCTGACATATGAAAAGTCTGCCCTTACATCTTCACCCATGGTCTCCCTCTTTCTCTCTTACATATTGATTATAGCTGCAAAAATCCTCAAATAGAAAAGCGTGGCAATTTACAATATGGTTAGTATTTTAAAATTCATGTTCCTATTACTTATTTACTGAAATAAAATAATTTTGAATAAAAATAAATTCAGCAAATATAAAGCTTTTTAAGTTTCTGGCTCCATCCACGAACAAAAAATGACCCAATCCAATTCCATTTATTTCGAGTCATGGGTACAAAAAGCTTTGGATAACCCTCTTAAATTTTTTGGCAATGCAGACGATGCCAAGTATAGATGCACAAAGTGGAAACAGATGGAATGAGAAAGGAAGAGGCATAAAGCATGGAGGAAGAGGAGCTTTCCGGGGAGACTGGCAGCTTGGTGGTTGTGAGAAAGGTCACGCCCAGGATGCCATCAGTGTGCCAGGAGCTGCAGGGACAAATGACAAGGGGTGCAGATAGGAGGGTGGGAGAGAGAAAGTGATGGAGAGCAAAAGAGGGAATCCACCAGGGAAGAGGACTGGGGATGAGAGACAACAAGGGGCAGCATCAAGTGTCAAGAGGGCCAGACAGGGATCTCACAGGCAAAATGGTGCCTCCATCAGCAGTCTGTGGCTGGCCTCTATTCCCTCTCCAGTATCCATCCTCCTCACACTAAGCAAGGTTTGTTTATTTATTTATTTTTTCTAAGCAAGGTTTATAATGGAACCCCTCAAAGACTGTCTGCCAAACCACCCTCTCTCCCCCTGCCCTGCCACATTAAAACCTTCCTGTCATTTGTCCCTCAGCAAAATCTGCTAGGGGACTACCTTGCCCATCTGGGGCTTGTGATAAGGAGCTGATGGTCAGCCTAATGGGGTAGCCCCTCCTGGATTTGAAGGTATCATCTGAGTCTTTAATACTTTCATATGAAAGCAATGAATCTTCCAGTGAGGAGCTGAGTCCTCCAAGAGTCTTCAGTACTTTAATATGAAGCAGTAATATGGGACTTGGAGGCTTCTCTCATGTCAGAGACACATTTTAGGCCAGCACACTTCATCAAATTATCAGAAAAGGTGGCTTATCTGTGAGCTAAGGGACCACACATTTTTGGGGTGTTCATCTGGGTCAAGGTAGAGTGATCTAATGAGGGTGGGATATGCCTTTTAGAGAACACAGATAGGGAAAAGCAAGGGTGAGTGTCTGTCAGAGAAGCTCCCCATGGTCTATTTCAAACCTCTCCTCACCTGCTTCTCACAGAGGAGAGTCTAGGAGCAATCATACGCCTCATTTTCTCTGCCCTCATCCCCAACCTCCCAGTTAAAAAAAAAATCAAATAACAAAATAATCTGTGACTTCAGAGTATTTCTTCTCTCAATTGATACAAGCCAGAAAAACACAATAGACACTACAAGGGGAACATATCCTTTCATATGTTACAGGGTAGGTGGTTCTTAGGCTACAGAATGATATTTGTAAGGGTTCCCTTCTAGCTCAGGAATTAGAATGCACAGGCTTTTCTGTAATCGTTGGGCCAAAGCAGCCAACTGTCATGAGGAGAGATGAAGAGAATGCCCCTGAACTCCCATGCCTTGCTCACCTCACAAGTTCAAAACTGGTGAGAGTCCTGGGCCTGTGATGAACTCAACTCAGATTCAGCCAAAGGGAGGCCCTTAGGATGTGTGCTGATCATACAAAGGGAAAGGTAATTGAAGGTTTCCTACATGTCAGAGTTTTTGCAACAATAAAATAGCACCAAAAAAAGACATTTAATTTTGTAAAATTCAAAAGAAGAAAATGCCAGGTTAATTTTGGTTAAAAACCAGAAAATACCGGGGGATCCCTGGGTGGCTCAGCGGTTTAGCACCTGCCTTTGGCCCAGGGTGCGATCCTGGAGTCCCGGGATCGAGTCCCGCATCGGGCTCCCAGCATGGAGCCTGCTTCTCCCTCCTCCTGTGTCTCTGCCTCTCTCTCTCTCTCATAAATAAATAAATAAATAAATAAATCTTTAAAAAAAAAAAAACAGAAAATACCATATTATCCACACTATTGCTTAGGACTGGTCTAGACATTAGAGCCAAAGAAATAAAAGAATATAAGACAGAAGGCATGAATATTGGAAAGAAAGTATAAAAAATTTTACCTAGAAAAAACAGTATCAACTAAAATTAGAATAAGCAAATTTGAGAAGTACTGCAAATTTTATTTATTTATTTATTTATTTATTTATTTATTTATTTAGCGGGTCAGGCTTTCTTCTTTTTTTTTAATGCAATAATTCCTTTATTCTGCAAATGCAAGAAGTTGATTTCTCATCCAGTTGTTGCTAGCTTGTCCCTAGGACTCAAAAACCCCATCATTTTACCATAATCTTGAGATGCTTACACTTTTGTTTTGTTTTTTATTAGCTTCAGTAGAATTTAGTGATTCATCAGTTGCATATAGCACTCAGTGCTCATTAGATCAAATGCCCTCCTTAATGTCCATCACCCAATTACCCCATTCCTCTACCCACCTCTCCTCCAACAACCCTCAGTTTGTTTCCTATAGTTAAGAGTTTCTCTTTTTTTAAATTTTTATTTATTTATGATAGTCACAGAGAGAGAGAGAGAAAGGCAGAGACACAGGCAGAAGGAGAAGCAGGCTCCATGCACTGGGAGCCCGACGTGGGACTCGATCCCGGGTCTCCAGGATCACGCCCTGGGCCAAAGGCAGGCACCAAACTGCTGCACCACCCAGAGATCCCCAAGTTAAGAGTTTCTTATGGTTTGTCTTCCTCTCTGATTTCATCTTATTTTATTTTTCCTTCCCTTCCCCTATGTTCATCTATTTTGTTTCTTTAATTCCACATATGAGAAAAATCATATGGTGCTTGTCTTTCTCTGAGATACTCACATCTTAACCCAAAAGGGCAGGGTGGTTAGTGCAATGCTGGTTTGCTTTACTAGGGGAAGCAATATTGTTGTACATAGGATTGTGCCAATAACTTTGATTCTATTCTGAAGAAGATCATTTGTAGGCAGGTTAGAAGAGGGTCAGGCTTTCTTTATTGGTGAGCAGGCAGGTGGCGGGTGAGTCGGGAGCTGGGGAGCAGCTGGGGAGCAGCTGGGGAGGGGGTCCTGTGGCTGCCTTAATGGCAGACCCGCAGCCCTGGTGGCCAGACGACTCCCCTGCAACCGGGTGTGGACGGCAGGAGTGGGGAGGGGCGGGTGGGGCCGCCAGCAGCCACGGGGTCAGAACCCTCCGACGCACAACACAGACCCCAAGGCAACCCGCCAGCACGGACTCGGGCAGGCAGGACGCTTGGCGCAGTGGGCAGCGCATCAGTCTTATAATCTGAATACTGCAAATTTTAAAATACATACATAAAAATCATTGGTTTACTCACATACCAGCAATAATAAGTTAGAGAATATGATTAAAATTGTCTATTTAAAAATTTCTCTAATACATCATATATGCCAAAATGAATTACATTAAAGATTTAAATGTTAGAAAAAAAACTTGAATGCCCAAGAAGTAAATATGAATTGGTGTTTAATCCTAGCTAGGGAAGGCCTTTTGAAGTATGATAACAATGATTTGGCTACACACAAAAATGAAATTCTCTACAATAAAAACAGCAAAAACAAAACAAAAAGGCAAAAAAAAAAAAACTAGAAAAAACTTGGAGAATCTATGAGAAACAACAATTTAATATCAATACTACATAAAACTTAAAGATACAATAGAAGAAAAAGACAAATACCGTTAAAGAAAAATAGGCCAAGGGCAAAAATGAGACAACTCACAAAAAAGAAGAAAAGTAAATTTGCCATTCAACATATTTTTAAAAGTTATACCTCACAAAACAATACAATTGTAAACAAGAAGAGGTTTTTCTTTTTTCTTCATTGTTCTATTTGGCCTATCAAACTAGCAAAAAAGAACATAAAGTGTTGGTTGGCATGCAGGGAATAGGCACTTTATCATTTCTGGTGAAGACATAAATTTATAGCAGGTAGTTCGGCAATTTCTATCAAACATCAAAGCCTGCATACCCACTGATCTAACAAGAGCACTTCTAGAGACTTTACCCTAGGAAAATTAAAGATGTGCAAAAAGATTTAGCTCTGAGAATGTTCATTACAGTGTTGTTCAATTAGAGAGAAACTAAAGACAAATGCCCAGCAAGAGAGGTTTTGTTAACTAAATTATGGTAGTGCCCTCCAATACTATCCCCACCTCTGGCCCACTCTAGCCATCTTGTGCTACATAAGGAGACAAGAGGAAAATAGAGACATCCACATGGAGTTCACAGTTTAACATACAGGTTCCTTAAAAGACTAAGATCTGATAATAGGACCATAGGACTATACAGTGCTCCCCCCCTCCCCAAACACCACCATATTACTAAAGGCCAATTTATAGCAGTTCTTTTTACCTGGTACGTTATACCTGGCTATCAAGGGAAAAAAAATGTATTACTGGACATACTAAAGGGCGAAACAAAACAAAAACCAAAAATACAGTTTGAAGAGACAGAACAAGCATCAGAACAAAACCAGACTCAGACAAAGCATGGATGTTTGGAACTATCAGATGGGGAATTTAAAACAACTCTGATTAATATGCTAAGGGCTATAAAGGACTAAGTGTACAGCATGCAAGAACAGATGGGCAATGTAAGTAGAGAGACAGAAAGTCTAAGAAAGAAACAAAAAGTAATGCTAGAGATAAAAACACCATCATAGAAATGAAAAATCTTTAGATAGACTAATTAGTACTCTGAACATTGTCGAGGAAAGAATCTTTGACTCTAAGGATATCTCAATAGAAACCTCCAAAACTGAAAAGCAAAGAGAACAAAGACTAGAAAAAAAGAACAGGATGTGAGATACCTACAAAACGTGTAATGTATGCATAATGGAAATATCACAAGGAGAAGAAAAAAGGAAAGGAAAGGAAAGGAAAGGAAAGGAAAGGAAAGGAAAGGAAAGGAAAGGAAAGGAAAGGAAAGGAAAGGAAAGGAAAGGAAAGGAAAGGAAGGGAGGAAATAGAAGAAATATTTGACACAATAATGACTGAGAATTTCTCCAAATTAATGTCAGACATCAAACCACAGACCCAGGAAGTTCAAAGAACACCAAGATAAATGCCAAAAAACCTCCCACAACCTAGGCATAATCAAAGGACTGAAAATCAAAGATAAAGAAAAAATACTCTCCAATTGATTTACAAGGGGTGGTAAAAGGGGAGGTGGGCAGGGGATGGGGTGACTGGGTGATGGGCACTAAGAGGGGCACTTGATGGGATGAGCACTGGGTGTTATACTATATGTTGGCAAATCGAGCTCCAATAAAAAAAATACCAAAAACTAAATAAAAATAAAGAGAAGATATCAATGTAAAAAAAAGAAAAAAGAAAAAGAAAAAATACTCAGGCCAGCGAGGGAAAACATCATATTATGGAGAACCAAAAATAAGAATCACACCTGACTTCTCAAAAACTTCTTGTAAGCAAGAAGACAGTGGAATGAAATATACAGAGTATTAACAGGAAAAACCCACCAGCCTAGAACTAGGTACACTGAAAAATTATCCTTTGACAGTGAGGGATAAATAAGGACTTTCAGACAAACAAAATTTAAGGAATTTGTTGCTAGTGGACCTGTCTTGCAAGAAATATTAAATATTAAAATAGTTCTTTAGAGAAGTATGTAGGTCAAAAACTTGAATCTACATAAAGAAAAGAAATTGGAGAAGGAACAAGTGAAGGTAAAATGTAACTTTTATTTTTTTTATTCTTAATTGATCTAGCTGAATAGTTTGTTCAATTAAAATAGGAACAATATATTCAATCATATATGCCTATATATTATTATATATTATATATACACATATATTACATATATCATGTACACACATGTGTAAGTAAAATGAATGACAGAATGTATAAGGGACAAGAGATAAGAGTTAGGATTATTTAATTATTAAAAGTAGTCATACTACCTGTGAAATAGTACGGTGTTTTTTTTTTAATTTTTTTAAATTTTTTTTTATTTATTTATGATAGTCACAGAGAGAGAGAGAGAGAGGCGCAGAGACACAGGCAGAGGGAGAAGCAGGCTCCATGCACCGGGAGCCTGACGTGGGATTCGATCCCGGGTCTCCAGGATCGCGCCCTGGGCCAAAGGCAGGCGCCAAACCGCTGCGCCACCCAGGGATCCCTAGTACAGTGTTTTTTGAAAGTGAACATTATTAACTGCAAATTTATACTGCAAATTCTAGGGCAACTGCTAAAAATTTTTTAAATACAATTGATATGCTAAAAAAAGAAAATAGAATCACATAAATTGCTCAATTAAAACCACAGAAAGCAAAGAGAGAGAGATAGAGAGAGTGGAGGGCAAATATAGGAACAAAAATCAAGGGCAACAAATAGAAAACAGAAACAGATGTGGTAAATATTAATCAAAAATATCAAATAATCACGCTGAATGTCAATGGTCTAAATTCACAAATTGAACAACAAAGATTGTCACAGTGGATCAAACAGCCAGACCAAACTATATGTTGTCTACAATAAACCCACCTGACATATGATGATACATGTGAATTAAAGGTAAATGTATGGGGAAAGATATACCATGATGAACACTAATCAAAAGAAAGTGGGAATAGCTACATTAATTTTGAACAAAGCAGAATTCAGAGCAAGGAATGTTGCTGGGGATGAAGAAGGGTATTAAATAATGATAAAGGAATCCATTCTCCGAAGAGACATAATAACCCTTAGTGAATATGCATTTAAGGACAGAGAGTCAAAATATATCAGGCAAGACTTACCTAACTGCAAGGAGAAATAGATAAATCCACTATTATAGTTGGAGACTCAACATCCTTCTACCAGAAATCGACCAATCCAGCAGGCAGAAAATCAGTAAAGACACAGCTGAAGGCAACAATACCTATCAATCAACTGACAATAATAGACATCAATAAACTACTTCATCTAAGAACAAAAAAATATACATTCTTCTTAAACTCACATGGAACATTCACCAATATAGATCACACGTGGGGCCATAACCCACCTTATAACAAAGTTAAAAGAACAGAAACAATACAATGTCTGTTCTCAGATCACAGTGGAATTAAACTAGAGATCAATAAATAACTAGAGATCAATAACAGAAGGGTAACTGGGAAATCACAAAATACCTGGGAATTAAATAATATAATACTAAATAACACTTGGTTCAAAGAAAAAAATATCAGGAAAATTTAAAATATTTTAAAACAAATGAAAACGAAAACACAACTTGTCAAAATGTGTGAGCTGAGGGAAATTTATAACACTGAATGCATATATCAGAAAAGAAGAAAGCTCAATAATCTATAAAGAAAATAAAATCAATAATCTAAGTTTCCATCTTAGAAAACTAGAAAAAGCAGAGCAAATTATATCCAAAGTAAGCAGAAGAAAAGAAAATAAATAGAACAGAAATCGATGAAATTAAAAATAGGAAATCAATAAAGGAAATCAACAAAACCAAAAGCTGATTATTTGAAAAGATCAATAAAATAAGCCTCTCACCAAGGCTAACAAAGAAAAAAAAGAAAGGGAACAAATTACTAATATCAATAATGAAAGAGAGGCCATTACTATAGATCCTAAACATTAAAAGGATAATATAGGAATATTATGAACAATACCACTCCCACAAATTTGATGACCTAAATGAGATGGCCCAATTCCTTTAATGATGTTATCTGTCAAAATTCATATAAAAGAAACAATCTGAATTGACCTATGTCTATTAAAGAAAATGAATCAATAATTAATAAGTTTCCAAAACAGAAAGCACCAGACCAGATAAGTTCACTAGTGAATTCCCCCAAACATTTAAAGAAGAGACTATACCAAATTATCTAACAATCTCTTCCAGAAGGTAGAAGCAGAGGGATGACTTCCTAACTCATTTTATGAAGCTACCATTACACTAATACTGAAACCAAAGACACAGCAGGCAAAGAAAACTACAAACCAATAGTTCTCATAAGCATAGATGCAAAAATCCTCAACAAAATATTAGCAAATCGAATACTACAAAGTATAAAAAGAATTATGCAGTATGACCAACTGGAATTTATTTTAGGTATGCAAGGCTGGTTCAACATTCAAAAGTCAATTAATATAATTCATCCCATTAACAAGCTAAAGAAGAAAAATCACATCCTCACCTTAATAGACATAGAAAAAGCCTCTAACAAAATTAAACATTGATTCAGGATGTCAAAAAAAAAAAAAAAGCTCTCAGCAAGTTAGAATAAAGTAAAACTTCCCCAACTTATGAAGAACATTTACAAAAACCCTACAGCTGGCATAATAATGGTGAGAAACGAGAAGCTTTCCCACAAAGTTCAGGAATAAGGCAAAGATTTCCCCCTTCACCACAGCCTTTCAACATTATACTGGAAATCCTATCTAATGCAATAAGACAAGAAAAGGAAATAAAAGGCATACAAATTAGGAAGGAAAAAATAAAGCTTCTTTAGTTTGCAGATGACATAATTGTTTACATAGAAAATCTGAAAGAATAAATGAAAAACTCCTTGAACTAATAAGCAATTATTGCAGGGCTGTAGGATATAAGATTAATATACAAAAGTTAAACACTTCTATATACTAGCAATGAGTAAGTGGAATTTGAAATTAAAATCACAATACTGTACATTAGTACCTAAAAAATGAGATGCTTATGTACAAATGTACCAAAATACCTACAAGAGCTATATGAGACAAACTGTAAAACTCTGGTTATTAAAATTTAAAAACAAAACAGAGAGATATTCTATGTTCATGGATAGGAAGACTCTATTTTCAAGACGTCAGTTTTTTTCATCTTCTAGATTTAATGCAATTTCAATGAAAATCTCAGCAAGTTATTTTGTGATATTGACAAGTTGGCTCTAAAGTTTATTTGAAAAAGTAAAAGACCCAGAATAGCCAACACAATTTGAAAGAGAAAAACAAATAGTGATATTATATGACATCAAGACTTACTGGAAGTTACATGGCTGAAGATAGTGTGGGATGGGTGATAGACTATAAAGTGATATCAAAGGAGCATAACAGAATTATGACCTACATAAATACAGAATTAGACCCACATAAATACAGTTAATTGATCTTTGACAAAGGAACAAAGGCAATACAAGGAAGAAAAGATAGTCTTTTCAACAAATGATGCTAGAATGATTGAATAGTCACATGTAAAAAATGAATCTAGACACATACCTTACACCCTTCATAAACATTAACTAATTGAATAACAGAATAAACATGAAACACAAAAATATAAAACTCTTAGAAGATAACAAAGGAGAATATCCAGATGACTTTGGATTTGGTGATGATTTTTTGGATACAATATCAAAGGCCAATCTATGAAAGAATTGATAAGCTGGGCATCATTAAAATAAAAAACTTCTACTCTGCAAAACACACTATCAAGAGAATAAAAAGCCACAGATTCATGAAAATATTTGCAAGAGATATATTTGATAAAGGACTATGATAAAAAAAAAATACAAATAACTCTTAAAACTCAACAGTAAGAAAACAAGGGCACCAGGCTAGCACAGTCAGTAGAGCATGTCCTCTTGATCTCAGGGTTGTGAGTTCAAGGCCCACATTCGGCATAGAGCCTACTTAAAAAAATAAGAAAATGAACAATCCAATTGAAAAATGGACCAAAAACCTAACGACACCTCACCAAAGAAGATATACAGATGGCAAATATGAATATGAAAAAAAAGTTCCATGTCATATGTCATTAGGGCAATGAAAATTAAAACAACAATATGCCAGTATACATGTATTACAGTGGATGAAATCCAGAACACTGACAACACCCAATGCTGGCAAGGATGCAGAGTAACAGAACACTCATTCATGGCTGGTGGGAGATGCAAAATAGTACAGCCACCTCAGATGATAGTCTTGTTTCTAACAAAACTAAACATACTTCTAAAAAAAAAAACCATACTTCTACTTTATAATCCAGCAGTCACACTCCTTGGTATTTACCCAAAAGAGTTGAAAACTTATATCCACACAAAAACCTGCACAAGATATTTATAGCAGCTTATTCATAATCCTAAAGCTTGGAAGCAATTATGTGATGTCCTTCAGTAGGTGAATGGATAAATAAAATGTGGTACATCTAGATGGTGGAATATTATTCAACACTGAAAATAAGCTATCAAACCATGAAAAGACATGAAGGAAACATAAATGCATAAAGCTAAGTGAAAGAAGCCAATTTGAAAAGGCTACATATTATGTTATTCCAAGTATGTGACATTGTGGAAAAGGCAAAACTATGGAGACAGTAAAAAGATCAATGGTTGCCAAGGGTTGGGGAGTAGAAAGGGAAGGGATGAATAGGTGGAGCACAGAAGATTTTTTAGGGTTGTGAAAATACTCTGTATGATGCCATAATGGTGGATATATGTCCTTATAAATTTGTCCAAACCCACAGAATGTATAACCTCAAGAGTAAACCTTGATGTAAAATGTGGACTTTGGGTGATTATGATGTGTCAGTGAAGGTTCATTAATGTCATTACACATGTACCTCTCTGGTGATGGATGTTGATGGGGGAGGCAGTGTCCACATGGGGCTAGGGTTACATGGGAAATCTCTGCACCTTCTGCTCAACTCAGGAGCAAAATTAAAATTGCTCTACAAATTAAGTCTATCTTTTAAAAAATAGAGTGATGAACATGAACAAACAATAGCATCCTACAACAAGGTAGATGTAGCTCACAAATGTAATGTTGAGAGAAAGTAAAACTGGACACAAAAATATACATGTATGGTCCATGTATTTGAAGCTGGAAGAACAGACACAACTCATCTATGGTGTTAAGGACATGGGACGAGGGAAAGGTAAAAGGACTCGGGTGCTAGTATCTCACCATCTCTCCACTGGGTGAGTGAGTATAAGGATATTTTTTCCAATTACCAACCTGTACAACTTTGATTAGCGGACATGATGGTATATTATGGTTTATTTAGATTAAAAGATTTTTTTATTTATAAATTTATTTTTTATTGGTTTTCAATTTGCCAACATATAGAATAACACCCAGTGCTCATCCCATCAAGTGCCCCCCTCAGTGCCTGTCACCCAGTCACCCCCACCCCCCCGCCTACCTCCCTTCCATCACCCCCAGTTTGTTTCCCAGAGTTAGGAGTCTCTCATGTTCTGCCTCCCTTTCTGATATTTCCCACTCATTTTTCTCCTTTCCCCTTTATTTGCTTCGACGTTGATGGAACTGGAGGGTATTATACTGAGTGAAATAAAGGAGAAAGGAGAAAAGATTTTTCTAAGGTAATAATCCATTCAGTGTAGACAAGTCACAGCATACCCTGAGTACTGCAATTGGTTCTAACACATCTGTAAAGAGACATCACACACTGAGGAAGCCAACCATTACGTGATAGTCTGAAATCAAGTCACAGAGAGCCAGAGAAGAAAGTGGGATCACTGAGCCTGAGATATGAGATATCTGAGCGAAGGGCATGGTTACTGTCTTCCAGCCTTGGCATCATTACCACACTGAAGATCTGGGTTCATTCTGAGTCACCTGGGAAGGGAAGATACGCATTAAGGGCTCCAAGGTACTGAGAAGTGAATGCAGCTCCACATAAGGGAGAGCCATCCAAAAACAAGTGTCACCTCTTAGGCCAGGGGCTTGTCTTTACTCCGAGCGTTAAGCAGTGCCAACCTGTTTCTGCTGTGGCCACCAATAAGCTAGCATCCCTTAAGAGCCAGATATGAGTAAGAAACTCTCCCTTCCAAGAAGAGCTCAACACTTGGTGGGAAAGGTCTGCTCATAAAGAGATGGACATCACCCCATACAATGTAAGTACAGTGAAATCCCAGCAAAATGCAATAAGTGGGGTTCAAAATCCAATCCTGTCAGTGCGCTCCTGTGAGGTTAGTGAGATGAGCAGGTGTAACCTGCATAGACCCATCTGCCTATCAGATACAAATTCAATACAGTCCCAGTGGTGGTTTGGTGGTACCTGGTGGCAGGTCTCTGATCGGGCTCAAATATTGATAGAGGGCAATTCCTGGCTTCATGGCAGTGGTAGGATCCAAAACAATCCCATTTAGCTGGCATGAATTTTGTTGGGGAGACTGGGCTGGCTGGAAGAAAAGTGGGTGTAGGAAGCCAGTCACTCTCTATACACACAAATAAGTAAAACTACATTTGCCTAGGAGTGTCGAGAAAGATCTCCTACAGCTCTGCCTCTGACCCAAACTTGCACAATGGAGACAGCCTCCCAAGAGCATTTGAGTGCTGGGCAATGGGAAAATTCCCTGCAGCACGTCAGAGCTACCAGCACGAGGTCTGTTATGTTCTGGAAACAGTATTAACTTCTCCTGCCACCAATACAGGACCAGGGAAACAATGAGCCTTTTTTCATGGCTGGACCACATCAGGTCTCTGACTCACTGTCATATTTTAAAAAGCTGGAGGCAGTGCTTTCAGAAGGATAAGGAAAAGGGGAAATCCCTGCTCTGTGGCCTCTCTGGAGTATAGAGAATTGCTCCCCACTCAAACTCTAAATGCCTTTCTAAATGACAGTGGCAGGATTGAGCTACATGGTTCAGACCTGAGTTTTCAGTTGCTGCTTCATAGAGAAAGGCATCCCTTGCATGTCACACTCAACATGGTGTGTTGCCAGTGGCCTCAGAACAAAGCCATGCTGAGTGAGATGCTGAAGAACACTGAGTGCTTGGCCTCCATAGCGCTGTGCTCTATGTAACAGATCAGCAAACTTTCCTAGAAAGGGCCAGTCAATACCTCAGGATTTTAAGGCCATATGTCTCTGTCACATATGCCAGTCTTCTGTTTTGGTGTGAAAGGAGCCAGACAACGTGTAAATGAAGAGTAAGTGCCAATAAAACTTTATTTACACAAATGGCAGCAGGAGGGTAGGATTTGACCTGCAAGCACCAGTTTACCAACCCCTGCTTGATATGGTTGAGTAAACAAAATCTAACTAGACACCACTGATAGTCAGGAGGGGCAGACAAGCTTTGGGCCAATATGGCAGCATGTGAGGATTTTATGGAGGAAAGCTGTTCCCACCACATCATTTCACTTTCAGAGTCATGGCTCAATTTCATTCACATGTTTCATGTCAGGTGCTCATTATTCGCCATGGGGCAATTTAATTCCATATGCTGTTTTCCTTCTTCCCTCTAATTTCCAAGCTTTGAAAATACACCACATGCCACTGGTGTACAAGAGTGGCTCTCCTTTGCATTCAGGTGGTCTCAGGGTGCTCCTAAGTGACCGTAAGTCTGGGCCATGAACGTAACATGGTTATTAAAAAAGTATATTGCTTTTCTTCCCAAGGCTCAGTAGGTAATACATTTGCAAAGGATTCAGGTACCACGGTAGGCCTGCCATCTAAAACGGGCCTTCAAAATGCATTTCTTTTTTTTTTTTTTTTTAAGATTTATTTATTTACTAGAGAGAGAAAGAGAGAGAGCGCGTATGCAAGGGAGAGAGCATGGTGAGAGGGGCAGAGGGAGAGGGAGAATCTGAAACAGACTCCCACTGAGCCCGATGCAGGGGTTGATCACATGACCCTAAGATCATGACCTGAGCCGAAACCAAGAATGGGCCCCCGGGGGCCCCTCCAACTGCATTTCCATTTCACTCACCTAACCCACCCAAAGTCTGTGCATTTGTTCCTACCCGGGGGAAAACGGATCTGTAAGCAGATGGGCTCTGTTACAAGCAGAAGCTGGGAGCAGAGCACTGAAGTTCCCCCTTCTGACCCACAAGGAGGGTAGCACGTCTGTGTGCACACAGAAGCCCTCTGGATAACACTGACGGTTGCTGGCCGAGCACCCTGTCCTTCAATACCATTTCAGAAACATAATTCAGGAAATGTCCCCGCTCACCCATTGGGGACTCAGCTGAGACAGCCCGTCCACTGACAACCTTGGCAGGTTCCTTCAGCAAGTCTGCACACACCAACCTCTGAGGCTCTAGTGCTTCACTCTCCTCCACATGGGGTGTGGCAATAACATGGACAAAGTAGCCAGAAATGTCCCTGCGGGGCCACGGAGAGCAAACACACTCCTGGAGCGCCACTCAAATCTTCCCGTCCCCATCGCCACAGTCAAGTGGTTTCCAAGAAGCATGGGGACCAGAGGGAGTGCCTCTTTCACCTGTCCCTGTGGCTGCCCCAGGCCATGGCCACCTCGTCCTGAGTGTACTGTCACTGACGCCTCCCCACCAGAAAGCTCACCAGTGTGCAGAGCCCCTGGCCCACTTCCCGGGAAGAAGGCAAATGGAAAAGGGAAAAGTTCACAAACTCCTGCAGCAATTTGTTGCAGAAAAAGCACAAATGGTTCCTCTGGGCAGTTCTGGGTGAGGCTCCCAATGCAGTCATGGCTGCCATTAACCCTCTACTGTCCTCCTGAGGACACCGGGAGCCAGGACCTTCCAGAACCAGCACTGTCCAGTCTTGCACACCCCATCTCAGTTCCAGAGGCCGTCAGAGGCCTGGGACACCCAGAGAAAGGCAGTGCTCTAGAAGAGAGGGGCAGAGCTGGAAGGGGCCTCGCCTACACCCACAGGGGTGGTCCTGGTATAAGAGGAGATCCCAGAGGCCACACACCACACCCTCCTGGGGGCCCAGAGGTCTCCTCTTACACACACCGCCACATGTATGCACACACACCACAGACACACAATGCCACACAAGCCATATGCACACACACATACTCTCTCCATAGGATGGAAGCTCAGGTTCTGTGACGATCCCTCTCCTGGTGCACCCACTGTGGGCTGTGGGCACTTGAAGGTGAGACTCTGTTCCCACCCACTGGCCCACCTGGAACACAATCCAGCAGTGATAAACATCTGATGAAGGAATGAATAAATGGATCAAGGAGGCTGGATGAAAATCAGCTTACACTCTCTATAGCAAAGCAGGTGACCCCTTGCCCAGGCCAAGGCAGAGTGCCTGAATGTGTATTCAAAGTCCTGTGTTCCCTTCACTGTCCCACAATGGGGACAGGCAGTTAGAAACTGCAGGATGGCCACCCTTGGGAAACCTACACGCACACATAAGACAGACACCTGTCACATTAAAATATGCATACTACCTTCTCAGGAGGAGAAAATGGGGTGTGGAGTGCTGCATGGGGAGGTTCCACCCCTCAGGGGTCAGGGGCCACTCTGAGGGACGTGCAGACAGGTGGGGAGGGCTGCAGAGGCCCCAGGAGAGCCAGCAGGCTTGGATGGAGGGAAGGGCAGGGTGGGGAGGCCAGTGGAGCCAGGAGTGGAGTGTGCCAGAGGCAGGCCCGGGAGGGAGGTGGACGCTAGGTCAGGTAGGGTCTCACAGGCAGCACAGCCTCTGATGTTGGCTCTGAGGAGACTGGAAGCAGGTGGGGCATGCCCCAGCCACTGAGGTGACAACAGGCTGGGGGTGCCTGCAGTGAGCCAGGGAGACGGAGCACACCAGGTGGGAGGCTAGTCCTGGGGAAGAACTCACATTGTGCACCTGTCTGAAAATATTTTCTGACAAAGCTTCAGACATAACTCAAGCTCTGCCTGAAAATCTAAGATTCAGTGTCTCCAACCCTCACCTGGATGTTCAAATAAGGGGCTGGGCAAGGACATTCCTCAGCAGTCCTCTGGCTGCTCTCCTGTCACCACTTGGGTGCTCATGCTGGGGACTGGCCACCTTAGTAAAGGTGCCTCCTCTGCCCAGATGGCCAGGCAGCAGAGGAGGCTGGGAAGAGGGAGCCCCGAGCCACAAAGGTAACTGAGATTCTCTGGTAACTTCTGAAGGAAACCTGAGCGAGAATTGCACTGAGGCTCATCCCACTTTGTTTCCTGAGTCCTTCCAGTCCTGAAAGCATTCCTTATCACCCCTCCAGAAGAAGCAGGGATGACACAGCAGGCCTGGTGCTCAGCGTTGGGGACAGCAGTCTTGACACAAGGCTGAGATTTCACAGCCCTGGGCAATACCCTGAGGGAGTTAGCCAGAAAGCTATGGGTGTGGCCAACTGGCCAGATAGATTCTCAGCTCCCCATGCAGCGTGTGCCTCAGGAAGGGTGTCCGTGTTTCTGTGAGCATTCTGGACCAACATAAAAAGTGCTAAGTATCTGACCTAACTTCATCTTCTCTTGAACAGGAAGAAGGCAGAGGATAGAAAGCAAATACTTATCGAATGCCTATTTTGAGCTCTGTTATCCAAATGCCATTGCTCATTGAATCCTGTTATAGACTCCACGGCAGTTAATAAAAGAGACTCAGAGAGTAAGTACATGTCCCGAAGTTGCCATTTAATAATAAAAAAGTATCATGATTTATAACCTTGTTTACCTGACTCTAGACCCCAAACTGTCTAGACTTGATTTTTGTCTAAGCCTGTTCTCTGGATCAGAAGCACACAGTTTGGGATTAATGCTGGGTTAATTCACATAGGAGGGAAGCCCTACACTTTTGGGAAACAATGACTAAACATTCAGTAGCATCATAAGATCACATGGAAGGCACCTGTGGTGATCCCAAGAACAGAAGACTAGGGCTAAGCCAGGACAGCATGGAGGTGATTTACGTGGGTCTTTGCCGACTCAGAGCATCCCTCAGGCCCTTGGAGATGGCCAGGGAAGAGAGAGAGGTGAGCATTGGAAAGGAGCTTTCCTGCAGCCTCACATGGCAAGCATGACGGGGTTCAGCCCAACACAGTGAGCCTCAGGCTCCTGCTGCTAGCTGTGTGCAAACGTGGCTTTGGGGTCAGCCAGGCACCACCCAAGAGAAAAATCTCATGGCCTCTCAGGATTTCCGAGCATTTCAGAGTGAATTCACTAAAGGGTAGTCCCAGGCCCTTTACTTCCAGTACAGCTCCCTGGCAGGGTGATGAAAGCGTTCTCATTAACTGGAATTCACATCGTTAGGGCTTAATGAATATTTGCTGAATTTTGTAGTTGAGTGAAAATAAGGTAATACGGAGAGTAAGCTGCCACCAAGCAAATGGAACTCAATGTCCCCACTTGTCTGCCAAGCCCTAAGTTTAGCTCTTTACTTGGATCACTCAGCCCTTGGTGCCCCTCTGTAGGATCTGTGTCCTGACCCTGAAGATTGGGAGGCCCAGCAAGGTGAAGTGTTTTCCCAACATGTGAGATCTCTCACTGCCATGTCCCTGCACCAAGGGTGCCTCCCCAGCAGGCCCCTTCCCTCCCTGTGCACGTGGAGGCAGCAAGCATCAAAGCCTCATGTGAGAGCCTGTAAGAGAGCAGCCAGCAGAGCTGCACTGGGCACACTGTAGTTCTTTCCTTTGGGTTTTGTATTTTCACATGCCCTGCTTTTTGGAGTGGGACTACTAAGTTATAAATTATGCTTTTCATAGCTGCTTTACAAAAAGTAATTATTCATTTTCTTCTTAAATGAAACAAGGCCTTTGGTCTTAGAATGGCTTTAATTAATGCAATTTTAACAGGACTGTTCAAGAGCCAATGCCGAAGGTAAAAATCTTGCTTTGATCCCCCTGCTTCCTGCCTTTTTTTTTTTTTTCTTCCTGCCTTTTTAAACCCAATCAATCCCATCACAATGATGCTTCTGAAAGGTCAGTTAGCATCATCTGTGGATTTTAGAGACCCTTCTTGCCTTGATGTCTCCAGAGTGGAACACATGCAAACAACAAAGCATTCCATGCAGGCAAAACCAAGCTGGTCTGAAGCAGTGATGCCAAGCCCGGAGTCACTTGAGGTATGATATAAACGGAGGTTGTCAGATGGAAACAGCATCCCAGGCATGGAAACAAATGAGCTGGTCAGATGTACATGGAAGGGAAATGTTAGGCAAGCAGTGTGGGTAAGAGGAAATATGAATCAAGCAGAAGAGAGTCATGATTCCTCACCCATGTCCTTCAGACGCTTTGTCTGAAGACGTTTAGAGGTAAGAGCTACAGATAGAACAGGTGCTTGGTAGGTGTGGTTGTGTCTTAATCCAAGTAGAAGGGCAAAAATGGGTGCTCCTAAGAAGGTTATGTGAACATGACAGGGGGTGGATGTCACAGCATGATTTTCACCGGGAATCATGTGCAGGTGTCTCTAACTCTCCACATTCACCCACAAGATGCAAGAAAGAAAAGTCCTTGAAAAACTCCCTAAGATATGCACTTCCTACCTGGCTTCCAGTGGGAACAGCCACATTATGTAGCCAGAGACCCCCAGGTCCTCTTGCACTGGCACCTTTGCCCCTAAGTCTCAACTCCAATGCCATCTCCCAGAAGCCGTCATAGCCACAGACACCTCTGGTGATGCCCGCTCACTCCCCAGATGCAGACACTGTACCCCCAACTTAATTCAAAATAAGAACATTGCCAACTACAGAATGAGTCTAAGAAAGCCTGAGTTCTAATGTTCCCCATGAAGACTACTTTACTGCCTCTTTTGAAATAGCAAACATGAAGCACTACCATTGAGTATTCTGGAGCCTTTACTAAAAGACCATAGCATCTCACTCCCGGGTGGCCAGGGCTATTCTCTGAGGCTGGCTTTGGAACACTTATTTCTTTCTTTTTTTTTTTAAGGCCCCAAATCAGTATAGTTTTTATTGCATCTTTAAAGTATCACAAATAAGTCTGAAAAATCACCTGGCATCTTGCTGTTTCTGTTGCTGGACAACTCAGATCTTATTCATCAGCCTGCTAAACTGTTCCTTTTTCAGAAACATAGACACACTTATTTCTTGACTTGCTCCTGCCTGCCTCTCCCACTGGACTTGGGGCTATGAAGGACTGTCCAAGTCTCCCGGTGTAGCACAGTGCCCAGCAGAGGCAGAAGCAAGAACACTTCTTGATAAGTGGGCAAGCGCCTCTCTGTCCTCTTGTACAATGGGCTCGGGTCTCCACCCTGGAGGTGAGGGTCCCAAGCAAAGGATGTTAACACAGCAGTTATGACACTGGTGGGAGAGGCAGGCCTGTGCTCACACTAGAGGAAGCTGGGGGCTCCAGGGCTCTGCAGTGGTCAGTGCACATCGCACTCTCCCGGGTCAAAGAGCCTCCTCCAACACAATTCTGTGAGGATGGCTGTTGCTGGAGCCAGCTGAGCTCCAAGAAGCCTGGAGCCATCTCTTCAGCAAGAGCCCAACCAGAACCCAAGAGATTGACAGGGATTCCTGCTCTTGGTCAAGAGTGACAGCACAGAGCATCACAGGCCCTCAGGGCATTCTTCTCTCAGGGCAGGTTCTCCAGAGTCCATTGGGCAGAAAAGTGAGCAAAGTAGGGGCTCTGTCCAACACTGCACTCCAGGCCCTGCACTGTAGGCCTAGACCCAGAGAGACCAAGTGGGGAGATGGGAGGAGGGAGGGGCAGGTCTGGCTGCAGCTTCCTAAGAAGCCACATCAGCCAGGTGACAACCAGAATTAGCATCAGAACACCTTGATGAAAAGGAAGGAAGAAAGAGTGGAATCTGTGAATGAAAAATAGATTATTCACTGTCAGTCTGAACAATGGAACAAGACATAAATAGCAGCCAGGCACAGGACATGCCAATTTTGCTCAAAAATGGTGTGTGCAGTCCTCCCGCGGCCCTCCAGAGAGTTCACCAGCACCGCTAGCTCTGCCTGAGCCCAGTGGCGAAAAGGGGGTAACCTTGGCTCTCAGAAGAAGGAAGGCCCTGGGCTTTCAAGTCTGAGATTTAGAGCTATAGCTCTGTCCTGACAGTCCGTGCTCATAGGAGGCAGGGTGGGAGAGGGGAGCAGGAAGGCAGGAGAGGCTGAGCCCTGGCCTCAGGAAGCACCTCAGCTCTCTGAGCTTGGGCTCCCACAGCAGGGAGACAGCCTGTAGGTAAAGCTGCTGAGGGCAGCTGCGTCACCTCTGGTCTCTCCACGCTTCACAAGGGCAGAGGCCCTCCCGTATCTCCCTGGGCTCCGCTACAACAATTCCACCAGCACCTGCCACTGAGTCTGCCACCACCCGGGTCCCTCTCTGCAAGGTGACCCAGCCTGGCCCCCAACACACGTGCATGTGCCCTCTCCACAAGGCTGACCCAGGCTTGCCCCCAGCACACATGTGCGTGCTCCCTGGTGCTGCAGAGCACGGGGCTGAGGCATGCTGGTTTCTGGGCCCCACACCACTTCCTTGTGAGCTGCAGGGGTCTCTGCAGCAGGCTCCCACAAGGAGCCCCCCTCCCAGGTCTGTGAGTCCGTCCCTGAGAGACTTCACTCCTCTGCACCTGAGTTGCTGCAGAGACCCCAAGGTTCAGGTGACAGAGGGTGCCGCACCTGTTACCCAATGAGCACACCGTCAGCTCTCAGGCGGAGCTATGGGTCAGGCTGTGCAACATCTCTTTCCATCAAACAAAAACTCAGGAAGTAGGGACAGCTGCTCTCTCTGCTTCCCAAGGCACAGCAGGGAGGGTGGATGGCGGGAAGGAGCCAGGACTCAAACTAGCAGGGAGGTGGGAATCACAGAGGTGGGCGGCAGTGTTCACGGGGGTCCCCCCCTCACCTTGGTGAAGGTCAGACAGTCCTTGTCCTGGTCTCTGTCCTTCATCTCGAAATCATAAAGTGCTTTGCCCTGGGGCGGGGTCTGCGGCAGGGGCCGGACACACTGGATATAGCTGGCAGGCAGGAAACCATGTGCCCCATGCAGCTCCCCATGGTACCAGTGCTCATCCACCTTGCGCCGCAGGATGATGACATCGCCCTTGCTGAACTTGAGGTCGCCGGGTTCCTTTCCCTCGTAACTGTAGAGCGCCTTCCCATAGGGAAGCTGGGAAAGAGTCTGAAAGGAAAACATAGTACCTGGTTACTCAATGTGGCCTCCCTGCTTCAGATCTGTTCAGGGTGGGGGCTCCCGTGCTGTGTGGGCACATACAGAGTGTTCCAGAGTGGGAAGTACTTCAAAGAAACAGACCCCTGTATGGGGATGCTTGCCCTGCTGAGACAAGACAAGACAGTCCCTGTATTGCCAGGCCCCCCAACACTCCACGTGAGACGGGGACCAAGCACAGTCCTAGACTGTCCACAGGAACCAACTCACTCTGCTGAAAAGTACTGTGGAATGGGGGCTGAATTACTGTCATTTACAGGTGAGGGGGCTGAGGCAGGGAGAGAGAGAAGGTAAACTGTCCCAAAGCCACATTCCCGCAGGGTAGCAGAATCCCCAGCAGGGGGCTGCCTCTGATATTCCCATCCCCTACTCTGTGCTACACTGTCATCCACTGCAGAAAACAAAACACATGTTAATGGGGTTTTCAGGTCAAGGGGACAGACCCGTACTTACCACAGGACCTTCCCACTCACAGCCTTACAACCAAGGGCATGCACCTGTCATATCCAGCCCAGAGGGACAGTCTGGCCAAGGAAGGCGGAGGCCACTGTTCCCCCCCCCCCGCCCCCCGAGGACCTTGGTCCCCAATGCACTAGGAGTTCTAACAAGTGGTCTCTGGCTGTCACACAGTCATCCACCCCCCAACATACACACACCAATGACAAATAGTTTTGTGATGCATACAGCATGGCAGTCTGGTCCAGAAGTACAATTTCAAGACCATAAAATAATATCCTCAATGTCATGGGATGTTCTGGGCATCCTAAGATTAGCCAGCCCTTCTCAAAGTGATCTGCCATCTTTGGTCTCAAATGGTGAGTGACCAGTTCGAAAACCAAAACAGAATTGTGGCAATCTCCTGTTTTTCGCAATTAGGAGTCTGCTGAACCACTCTGAAATCTGATATCACCATCCACTTCGTGGGCTCCTCGACTTAAGTGGACCCATTTCATAAGGATCAGTGGCCGCTGGGGTTTCTATTCCTCTCCCATATGGGTGGTCAACACCCATCAACTGGGTAAGCTCTGCCAGAGGCCAAGTCTCTGCCAGAGGAAAACCAAAGGAAAACCCACCACTGTCCCTGTGGCAATGCCCAACAATTTCCCAGAGAGAAGCCGCATTTTCTTACCAGGGCTGTCAATGCCAAGGATTTCTTTAGTATTCGAATCAATCAATAGAACCACAAAAGCCTGAAGCAGTAGTACATCGAAAAGCTCTTTGTAGAGGACTTAATAGCATGTTGGCAACTCAATCACTCTGCATTTATGTTTCAGCAATGTCAAATGACAGCAGTTAAGAGAGAACCTGCTGGCAAATTGACAAACAGATACCACCAACCAATTAAATAGTAACACCAAAGGGTTTTTCATTGCAGAACGCATGAGGAAAAAAAAAATCAGTTTGCTTCCAATAACACTCATTCTGGCCAGCTTTGTACCATGAACACAATAGCCTACAACAGGCCCCGATTTCAGAGGGGTGACTTGTAATCTAAGTACTGTGATCAGGAAAGAATGGAAGGGGCTGTTGGCTGTGAATCACCAGAACAGCTGACACACAATGGCCAGTCAGTCTCCGCCCAGGGGTTCTCAATCAGGAACAGTCTTGTCCCCCAGGGAATATCTGGCAATGTATGAAGGCATTTTTGCTTATCACGACTGGGAGGTGGGGTGCTCCTGGCATCTAGTGCGCAGATACCAGGGACGCTGCTAGATGTCCTGCAATGCACAGGGCAGCCCCCACGGCAGAGAACTACCCTGCCCAGAACATCAAGCCTGCCAATGTTGAGAAACTCTGCCCCAGCCTGTGAGTTAGATGTACAAAAAGACAGGGTAGCTTTCTTGTTCTCTTTGAACTTAGCCTATCACAACTTTACAGGTTAAATGTAACACTGACTTCCATTGGCAGTCATTTCACTACTGAGCACACCCATCAAGGGAAACTGAGACACCCATCAAGGTAAGAGGTGTGAGAGGGACAATAAGGAGAGAACCCACCCTCAAGTCTGAAAATGGGCCTCAGCTCAGTGCACAAAAGGAACCTTCACTTTGCCGCTTTGCCATTTCCTTTCACCCCCAGATGAAGCGTACAGTGCTCAATAGCAATGTTTGGAGAACCACAGACTCGTAGGTTGTTGGCTAAGTTCTGCTAGTCTTCATAGCAAAGAAAAGTAAGAAAGGCCAGATTTGCACTCTTGCCTGGACGGACTCTGCATCCATCTGTGTGCTATTTGGACATCCGCACCTCCCAATTATCTCCAGGAAGAGGGGTCACTGGTGTTCCCACTCCGGCCGCCAGCCACCAGCTTACCAGCTCAGGTGACACACAGCCCACCTCAAGCACCACTCCTGTGCATGCTGTGCAATCCTGGCCCCCACCTGCTTGGGATGCAGCAAAGGGCCTGATGCAGCGACAAAAAAACGAGCCCTTCCCATGCGGGTGGCCTGGCTCCAGGGCTGGTGCATTCTTTCAGTTCCTGTGAGCACAGACTGCTGATGCTCAGGAGACCTGGTCTTTCCCTGCCTGTCCAGAATGGGCACAACCTCACCCATATGGGCAGCGTGGCTCCAGGCCTCCTGGTCAGCCCAGCACCTTCCACGGCCCCAACTCTACCTACCTCTCTGTTTCCAGCTTCCCTTCCAAGTCGTGGACTTAGTTCCAATCTAATCACTTGCTCAACTTCTTGATCCAGACATCCCATGGCTGTCCCTAGAGCCTCCAACCCCTGTGTCCCTCATCCTGGCCAGGGAATGCCTGCCTGCTGCTCAGAACGTACCCTCAGTGACCCGTGTGCACACCCTCTCCCTCCACCTTGGCTCTCATCTGCAAGTTCTACTGCCCCACTGGTAAGCGAGTGCTCAGGGAAACAGCAGGGAGGCGTGCTTCCACTCCATGGCCAGGCCCTTCCTCTCTCCCACCTACACTACTGCAAACCTCCACCAGGGAGCCCTTAGGCCCGATATGCCCACTATGAGGTGGGATGCCCAGACGCAGAGTGGGTCCTAGCACCCTGGGGCTCCGAGCTTTCAGAGGCTACCTACTACCCTCAGGGAGGAGGACCAAGCTCTTCAGCACAGCATTCAGGGCTCCCCATGTGGCTCAGCACAGCTTCCAGCCAGTGTTCCCGATGCTCCTCCCCACAGCCCGTGCCAGCCATGGGGGGGGCAGATCCTCACTCATGGAGCACAGGCTTCTGGGACCTCTGGGGCTTTGCGACCACCTTGGCCCCTCTCTCCCTCTCCAACCTGGCAGCAGCAGGCTGTATTCTCCCATCCTGGGAGCATCTACTCCATCAACCCCTCCCACAGCAGCCCCCAGGAAACCAAGCTCCAGATCAGGAGTGTGCAGCACACAGCAGGAGTCCTGTACATGTGTGTCCATCGGTCGGTCTGAGTTTCTTTGTGAGATAGGGCCTGGGTGGGGACTGAAGTGGAAAAAGGCCCTGGTCAGCCAGCACGCCTCCCACAGAGGATCCAGGATCAGGCCACTCCCAGTTCCACACTGAGGAGCAGAAGGGCAGCTATACTAGGAGGTGAGTGGAAAAGAGAGGGGCCAGGGGGATGTGAGGCAGCCCCAACACCCCGTGACCCTGAGGTCAGATCTCAGTGCTCGGAGCACACAGTACAGCCTGGCTGGTCCAGTCAGGTGGCCACGCTCTGGTCCGTGGTCGGGGGTGGGCAAGGAATGGGTGAGTGGAGACAGTGAGGGAGCACCACAGACAAGGAAAGCGAGAGAGGGAGCCTGCCCACCCCAGAACTCCCTCCCCACGCTGCCGAGATGGACACCTCAATGAGCAGGACTGGGATGCAGGGCTGTTTCTGAGGGCAGCAGCACAACTTAGGGATGGCACCAAGACGGCGTCTATTCAGGGGCCCGAGCAGCTAGAACTGGGGTCTTGCTGTTAGGAGATGCTCTGAAACAGGGACTCTCAGGCCTCCAAGGGGCCTGTCATCTTCCAAGCCCTTTATAAGATGAACTAATTAGTCCCTGACAGGGCCTAGAGGCAGCACCCTCGAGGACCCTCCCACCTTAAGGAAACGGAGGGGTGTCTGTGCAGCCACCTCCTCTTCGCCCGCAGACTGTTCCTGCTACCCCCAGCTGTGTACGCCCCCCTCTGGAGGAACCCTGTTCAAGCGCTGCCACCCAGCTGGCCTTCTATGGGCTCAAGACATTAAGGAAAAGAAATAAAAGGCAAAGGGAAATACATCTGGGATGCCTACAGGATAATTAACACCAGCCACCCCTGCAAGGCATTAATAATAATTAAAACTTATAATGTCAATTTCATGGCTCATTACTCAGATGTAGCACACAAATCTTACCGTGGGCTTAATGTCCTACCCCGTGGAGACATGGGTGCTCACGCATGCACGGCAGCACCATCTCCATCTTTTATGGAGATCATCACGGCAGCAGGCTCTGACAAATGTGCCTCCATTACGCCATGCTGCTGACAAGGCTCTAAGTCACACCGGCTTCCCTGGGACCGGGGCCTGGTGTGTGTGTGTGTGTGTGTGTGTGTGTGTGTGTGTGTGTGGAGGGGGCAGCATGGCAGGGCCAGGTCTTCCTCCTCCAGATCCCCCAGCAAGCTAGAGCAGAGAACTCACCCATGTTTTAGACTCTAAGGACTAACCTGTTCTTCCTCACTCAGAGCTTCCCAAGCAACAGGTGTAGTGAGCACAGCCTCTAACTACATGTTACCAACGGGAGCTCCCCAGACTCTGCCCCAAGAGGACAGATAATGTACCCAATTTTCATTCCATGTTGCATCCCTGACCCAAGGCCTGATACAGATCACATGCTCAAAATACCTATTGAATGAATGAACACAAGGACCAATCAAACCAGCCCCCCAGGACTGGGCCTGGGCTGAGTGCCTCTGGCTGGAAGAGCTTCTCCTGCACATTGTTTTTTCCCAGAATGTGAGGGTCAGGGTCCACGTAGCCCAAAATCCTATTGCTAAGAGTGGCTGGGCCTGGATAAATGGGGAAAATCCCAACGATTACTTGAGGAAGGCATTGTAACAGGAGGAAACAGGCTGAGCAAAAGCACAGAGTTAGGCACAGACATGGGTCTGCCTCACAGACATGGCGGAGTTGATGGTCACTGGGGAAACAGCCTGGCACGGTCACCTGGGGATGGTGAGCAGGCCACAGAAGGGAGGCTGCCTAGCCACACAGGTGCCAAGCCCGCAGGGCCTGCAAAGGTGGCAGGACAGCTATCTGTCCCCCAATATCCATTTGCTCCTTCTTCTTCCCAGAGAGACTATTCCAAGCTTCAATGGGAGTCAAGGTCACACAGCTCAAGACTCCATTTCCTAGCCTCGCCTTCAGGTGGCCACGGCCATGTGTCGTGACTCTAGTCATTGGAGTCCATGTGAAAGCAGCCTCTACAATTCGGGACCTTGTTTCCCAGTGACATTTGTAAGGAAATCCAATTCCTGTTCCCCTTTCCACAGTCTGGATGTCGAGATGGTGGAGGTGAGCCAGCTTTTTCCAGTCCATGATCCCACTCAGAGTAGAAGAGGGAAGAACCTGCTCCTTGGATGACCACATAGAACAGATCCCTGGACTGTGATGTGACGGAGAGAAACTTCACCAAGAAAGCTGCCATGCCTGGCCATCCTCCCACCCGAACTCCCCCTGGATCCTGGCTAACTCAGGATCTGTGATATGATTGACCATTTCTCCAGCTTGTAAGCAGTTCTCAAGGCAAAGCACTTACCCACACCACCGTGGAGGTTACCATGCATGTATTTCCTGTTAGATCGGTACTTTGAACATGAAACCTTCAGGTTTAGAAGTTCTTGAAAAGCCCTGATTTCTTGGCCTTATCATGTGTTAAATAAAGTACTGAGACAGAATATCCTCTCCCTCTAGTTTACACATTGAATCTGTGATAGAGCTGTCACCACATCACACGTCAACCAGGGTGTTCCCAGGTTTTAGTTTTATGGCTCTTCAAGCTCCTTCTCCCATTTTTCTCATTAAAAGCTTTGCATTGGGTCCTGGATTTTTGTTCCTTTCACTCTTGGATCCCAATGATTTTTTTTTCTGGTATTTGCATACACATGCTTCCCAGAATTTATGGACTACCTCAATGTGCCAGATCCTGCAAGCAGGCCTGCCGGGGAGGAAGATGCATCCCTTTATTCAGAGGGTCACTGAACAGGGCAACAAAAGAGAAATGTACTTTTTGTCGCCACACACAGTGGGGTGAGGACCCACTAAGCAGTTACCATGGGATGCAGACTGAAGCTGTCTACAGCCAGGAGTGGCTTTAGTTCCTTAATATTTAGCACAAGTTTCATGCTGCAGCAAGATTAGTGAGGATTAAAAAGAAATTGTACCTTTCTCTCTTTTTTTCTTTTATTTTTCCAGATCTTTCTAGTCAAAGGCCCTCTTCCCAAGTTTGCCTGCTCTTCTATGTACTCTGGCAGTCAATTTGCTGATGTGAGCAGTAATTTGCTAGAAGGTGGTGGGGCTTAGCTTCCCATTCTGAGCTGTTAGAAGTGAGATTTAAGGAAACTCATGTTCTGCCTTCGAGACATCTGGTGACTTTGGATATCACCGTTTGGATGGAGTCATTTGTATGTAGAAGGTGTGAAGCCCCTTGGGTTCCTCCAGATGAATGGGGCTATATAAAGCAACGCTGTGCTTATGTCATATAAGGAATGTGGTTCTTTGGACCTCTTCTCAAATTAGCTGACACAACTTTGTAATAAAATCATGTTATAAGAAATAAAACTTTTTCAAAACAACATGCTCCTGTTCAAAGAATTTATGCTCTAAAAATCTTTAGTCACCCTTCAGAGGGTGTGAAGCCACTTTCTAAGCCACTTGCATTTGTTACCCTGGAAAGAGGAGAGACACTAGGATCCAGAGAGAAGGTAAAATCCAAATCAAGGTCTTCTGAAAGCCAACTGAGAAACAAGTCTACAAAAAAATTGCTCCTAACAAGGACATAGTTCAGTTAGGAGGGTTTTTGCTTTTTATTTGGGGAGATTTGTAGCCAACATGCATGGAAATATTGAGAGTGAAGATCATACTAGGGAAAGCACACATGCACACACCTGTGCACACACTGACATGCTCACAGGCTGGGCCTTGTCTCAGCATTCACACTGATGAGGGTCTCAGACAGTTTGCTGCCCTGTGTGTGACCATCAGATCTCCTAGCACCCTCCTCTCCATCCTCAGGGAACATGCAGTACCAGGGTCCTTCCCCCCACAGCCAGAAGCTCACTTTCTACCAACCATATGAAGAGGAATAAAGGGAGCCCCCACGGTCACCAAAACAAAGTCTTCTCTGCTGCTGCCAGCACAAGACTGCTGCTGACATCGGCAAGGCAGGCTCACACGGGTGTGGGGAGCTTCTTGCCACCTGTGTGCATAGACCTGGGGAGTTGAGATGCACACTTGCATATGCCCTTTCTCCCTTTGAGACTTGTGCATCCTTCAAAGTCTGAGCAGCTTCTAACCACACACAACTACATTTCTGTGCACCAGCTTTTCCAAAGTTAGCTGGTTTTACAGAGTTTCCACAGGAACGCTACAGTGTGTTGCATCCTGGTCAATCAACAGCTTCATAAAGTTCTATTCCTCTAGCAATCTCTCCATTTCTGGTTTGCAAAGATAAAGATGCCCTGGAAGAAGTTTTTCAGAAATGCTTGTGTTGCCCAACTCCAGATTATCTACGCTATGGCAGGGGTGAAGGGCTGTGACACTCTAATATGCGTTTCAGCCCTCCTTACCGTGCCCCTCAGAGGGTCCTGGATGCACAGCAACCAAGCTGTCACACCCAGGCCCTGGCTTAAGTCCTTGCTCTCCTCCAGAGAGAAGGGAAAGGGGCAGCTCAACAGCCATGTTTGGGAATGAAAGCCAGAGGGTTCTAGGAAAGGGAGAGCCAATGCTGAAGGCTGAGGCCCCTGACCAGAATTCTGTAGTGCCCTGGCCCCACGCTGTGTGTGCCACGAGGCAGAGCACCTAGCTAGCCACATGAGAGGACTCCTGGGAGCTGCAAAGAAGGCTGACCACCCGTGACAGGTGTGGCCAGGAAGGGGGCTGGGAATGGCCTCCCTTCGCTGACATCAAGACACGGATGCCCAGAGTCTCCCTGCGCAGAGCCAACAGCCTGCCTCCCTCTCAGTGGGGAGAGGCGGAATCTGACTGCAAATAGCCCACCAGCAGAAGGGCAGGGTGAGGCCCCACATGGGAGGCCCCAGCTTTACTGCGCCCCCAGGGTTTCCAGACGGTTCCAGCCCAGTGCCCAGCGTGACCCTCCAGGCGAGAGTGTGCTTTCCTTCATTTGCATAACGTGTTTCCACTCAAGAGCTTGCAAAGGTTCAAAGGCTAACACACGAGGCCCTCAACCCCCGCGGGAGACCCTGTTGTACATGCACATCCCTGTGTTCTGTCCAACGCCATCCAGCTACCCATGGACCTCACCTTACCTGCTGGCCACCCCTGCTACCTGCGAACCAGGCTCTCCCCAGGCCATCTGCCGTCACCACCTCACAGTGCTGCAGAGACCCTGCCACTCTGGGAGCTGTGAAGGCCCATTTGTGTTTCATTCCATGACCTACTCAAAGTGTGAAGGATGCCCTATAACACCTGGTTCATAAAACAAAAGTAATTCTGTTCTGACAATGATGAAAACATGAGATAATTAGATAACTGCCTCGAAAAGCTTTAACCCTAGGCTTAGCAGTCTTATATCTAGGGTGTTAGTAAGTATTGTAGGTATTTGTCCAGTCTCCTGAGATCCAGCTTTCATACCTCATACAAAAAGAGGCATGTTTGAACAGCATACATGTAGGCACGCAAGCACATCTGCACGGACACACACCCAAACTGCTCTTCAAACATAGTCTGTTCCGCACAAAACCAGGTTTATTGTTTTGAAGCAGAGAAGAGAAAGAGAAGGTGAACATCTAATATTAGCATAGATCAGGAGCTGGCAAACCATGGCCCTGGGGCTGACTCAATCCTGCCTGCTATCTTTGTACATCAAGCTTTACGGGGACGCAGCCACACCGTCCACTTACAGCAGCAGAGTGAGTGGTGGCAACCGTCCACACGGGCCACAACGCCAAGAGCATTTGCTATCTGGCCCTTCACAGAAAAAAGTCTGCTGACTCCTGGAATAGAACGTCAGAGCAAGCGATGGCCCAAGGTCAGATGCTTGCCCAATTTCCACTCAGTCCTGCGAGGGAGTGGCTGCAGAGCCCCTCTGTGCAAGTGGAGCACATGCTGCTTTTAAGAACAGCACTGCCACGTCCACTGTCAAAGCAGCGACTGAGGACCTGGACATGGCCCTGGCTTGGTGGTGGCCCTCCAGCATGTCTCTTGATAAAGCACCATATGCAGGGCCTCCGTTTTCTCATACGCTGGAGATAATCAAATCTTTCCTTCCAAATTTCCTAGTAATGTCAAGAGAATAAAATTGATGGCATGTAATGAGCTTTCTCTTAATGAAGAAGGTGCTATAAAAATGATCACCGTAGACTGTGTGCTGAGGCAAACAAATGTTCCAGGATCCTGGACACCAGTGCTTGAAAAGGCACTAGTAATGACCCCCAAATGGAGACTGTCAGATGGACGAGGCAGGACAGTGCCCTGCCTGGCACCGGCACACATCAGCTCCATCACGCGCCAGATGAAAGTAACATCAGCAAAGGTCTAGTGTGTTCTCTCAGCTGGGACATCCTCTCCTTCCCCTCCCATGGGTCCCTGTGTCCTGCTGAGGGTCCCAGGAGTCCTTCGCACCTTGTTTCCAAAGGGATGCTCTTCACCCTGACTTCCACAGTTCCTGCCACCCCTTCATCAGAAGGACTGGTCACTCACTGCTGAGCTCTTTGGATGTGCCTGGTGCTGCATCCTGCACTCTCCTTGTGTGACCCGTGTCTTCTCACAGCCACTCTATGGGTTGGTCTTGTATTACTGACACTCTATAGATGGACACAGGCACATTGAAGTTCATTCCTTTGCCCAGTGTCCTGGACATTGTACAAAAGAGCAGACCAGGGTCAGAACCCAGGTGGTCTGACTTCCAAGCCTGGGTACCAACCCACCATTTATATCACCTTCTAAAAACAACATGACCATTTATTTAGCCGCTACTTCATGTCAAACTCCAGGTAACTCGATTATTCCTCATAAGAACCTTGTAAAGTAGGAATTACTACTGTCATTTTATAATTGAGGAGAATTAAGAAAGGCAAGGAAGTTCCTCAGTGCCATGGGGCTCCTAAGGGAGGACCAGCTTTCTAGTTCATAGTCCCAGTCTCCCTCCTCATGCTCCCAAAGTGGGAGGGGAGGCCGTGAGGGGCTCTGATGATCACCTGGAAGGAAACATGGAAGGAAAAGGAAAGGTATGGACTGGTTACCCATTAAGCTAGAAGGATCCAGATCTTTGTTTGCATTTATCCACTTTGGAGAAGTAGTAGTCATTTTCCCACTTTTGGGGAAGACCACGTCAATACTGTGAATGACATGGAGATGTTCCTAGACGCGTTCTGGATGATGGTCACCTAGAGGAGCCTGTGGCTGGCAAGTGCAGCAGGCCCTGGAATGGGGACTGTGGTCTACCCTGAGAAATGGTCTCTGTCTGGCAGCTCCTTTATCCTCTGATCCCTCCCAGGGAATGAAGGGCTTGCTGCCTGCAACCCCAGCCCCTCCACCAAGGCTACCACTGGGGCCTGAATCCAGGGGTATCCAGGCCAGTCTCATGTCTGACATCATAACCAAGGTCCCCAAGGGAAGCACGTGCACCAGAGTGTCCTTCATGAGGACTATACACCAGGATCTCTAAGCACTTCCAAGGTCAGGAGGTCAGGAAGGATGGCAAAGGGTTCCTATCCTTCAACATCTGCTGTTTTTCAAAAAGGAAAGTAGGGGCAGATGGTTCCTTCCAGACCCTTATTTCAACCGAAACCATCACATGATCTTTAAATATTTTTTTCACATCTTATTGTTTTAATGCTACCTTCCACCCCAGAAAAGAAAAAGGAATACAATAATGTAAGGGGAAAAATAAGAGATTTGTAAATGTCTATATAAAAAAAAACAAGTTTCCCTAAGAATCCAGCTTTATTTAAGGGCAGAGAAGGGAGGCCTGAGTTAGAATCCCGGACCCTTGAGAGGCTGGGGATGGCCATGCAGTGATGCGTGTAAGAGCTTGACCTTGCCGCCTGCTGGACATCCTGTGCCTCAGTGTCCTCATCTGCAGAACAGGTGTCATAAAGTCCTTCTCTGCCAGGATTTTGTGAGAGTGAGTGTGGTAAGAGTTATCAGATACTTGTACCAGTGCCCAGAACCCAGTGAGAACCACGGGTTCCCATTAGTCTTAAATAACTTCCTGAAGACACCGTCAGAAAGCAGCACATCCTCTGTTTGCTACAGACGCCCGCATCACACGGCACAGAGATTTCACACGTGCTGTGAAAATAAAGTCCTCAGCAAAATAAACTTGATCGTGATACTATATTAGTCAGTTATAAAAAGAAAAGCTTTCCCCTTGACAGAAGGATGGGTGTCACACTCGCTGCAGCCCCATACATCCCTCTGGCAGGGTTTAAGGGCAGTAACACCTCAAGCACCATCCTTCATCCTTCATCACCATGCGAGGAGCACAGTTTGCAGTGTGGGAGGTGGCACACCACAGGCCAGGCAGCCATGGCCTCAGCCATGGGGCAGTCACAGGGCAGATAGAGGGCGGGCCGGGGCCAGGAGAGAGACAAACAGCACTCAGCTCCCTATGGGCTCTGAGCCTGGAATCCCAGGCAGGACGGGCCTGGTCTTCCCCAGAGCAGAAAGGGGTCGTGGGATGGCTGGGGGTCCTCTCACCTACACACAGGCCCTGTTCCTAGAAATCTTTTTGTCATGGGGCCAATCTCAGAAAAAACATCCCATCAGCCTCTTTTCTATATTTTCTCTGTCTTCTATAAATGCTTTAGGCACTTTAGATATAGGATAGAAAAGCATGAAAACTTCAAACCCTGAATTAGCATATTGAATACTAAATAGGATTTGCTAATAAGTTAAAAAAAAATCAAGCATGACTCAAAGGATAGCTAATGGTTTGGGCTTAATTCATGCCTATATTGAATTGTCCTGCTTTACACTAATCCTGGAATTTGCTACCTAACCTACAGAAGATAGGGATCTGGGTGTGCAGGGCTCAGACCACCGTGTAGCTGGGACAGGCAGGCGCAGGGGCAGGACTCTTCACCACAGCCTTCCGGCTGAGCCCTGGTAAATATGGCTAGAGCTGGAGGGGAATCCCTCGGTGCTTTCTTTCCATGTTGATTTACAGAAATCATTAACTCCAGATATTTATTTACAAAATGCTAGGCTAACTTTGTAATGGAAATCACCACAGAATTGTATGTCACACTTTTATAGACTTCAGGTGAACTTCATAAATCAATGATTAATGGAAATAGTCTCACTAAGGAGAAACAAACAAATGGTGTCTGGAGTCACTGCCATCATGTGTGTCGGAGGGCGGTGGACCCCTGCCATAGCCAGTGTCCTCTGCCCACGCAGGAGCACGGGGCACTGTGAGCCCTCCGTATTTGTTAGTCCTGTACTCCAGGGAGAAATTTCCTGGAGGCAGCTTCAGTCTGAAATATACTTTGTAGGCTAGAGAATCATCCCAGTTACTACCTGTTTTATCTATGAGAAATTCCTTCTTGAATGCTTCAGGCTTTGGTATGACTTTGTAAACCTACTCAAGTGCAAATGGGGTCTCCAGTTGTCCTTTTATCCCACCTACAGAACAAGACCACCTCTCTAGCCTGGAACCTCTTCCCCCGCGTCAAGAAGGGTCTTCAGTGGCGGGCTTCTGGGCCAAGTAGTGATTTTTGACCTGCCTAAAATATTCAATATTTTTGAGTTTACTAAAAGATTAAAGAGCTTACTTGGCCTGCCCGAATTTTTAAAAACTAGGAAGAGGAACACCATCTACTCTAAATGTTTTCTAATGGGCAGTGAACAAAACACCACGAAGTCCCTGCCCTCATGGAGCTAACGTCCCAGCTAAGGGGCAAGTGAGGAAACACCCACATAAGCAAAACTGAGAAGTAGAAAGTAGTCAGTGCTGAGGAGCAAAAAATCAGGGAGAGAGAAGAAACACCAGGAAGGGGGCAGGTGGGAATCTTAGACAGGTGTCGCCAAAAATGGTGATTCTGGGCAGCCATGAACTGGGTGTGTGGGGCTTGGGAAGGAGGGAGGGAGCCAGGAGAGGCCATGCAGCTCCAGGGGTTCCAGGGGCCCCTGCATGAGATGGGTGTGGGTAAGGGCTCTGCTCTTGCAAACTGAGGCACAGGAAGAGGATAAAGAAGGACTCAGAAAGTTCCTTCCTCAGGGGGAGGCGGGGTGGGCATTTTTGGAAGAGATGAGCTGCTTGCCTGGGGCAGTGAGAGCTGAGCCATCAAGCCCCACAGCTCTGCCGCGAGCACGGCCACATCTGGCCGGCATCCTGGATCAGGCTCAGCCACAGAGGCAGCATTCTCACTGCCAGGATGCCCCCATCCTGATGCATCTGCACTCAGAACACACAAGTTTTACTTCTGAAGCAAGTAGTGCCATAACCATTCCCTGTGCAGAAACAAAACTACCTCAAATGCTGAACAAGGCATGTGAGTCATCAGTGGTTGAGCGTTTGCTTTGGCCCCTGCAGGGCATGATCCTGTTTCTCCCTCTGCCTGTGTCTCTGCCTCTATCTCTGTGTCTCTCATGAATAATAAATAAAATCTTTAAAAAAAAAAAAAAAAAGCATGCCTTCCTGTTGCTATTTTGTCTGCCTCACTGGCCTCCCTGCCTCTCTTGCTGGGATCCCACAGCACATGGGGACTGTGGCTGCCCCACAAGCCCCTGTCATCATGTGAGGGGCTACTCTACTCAGAGGGGCTACTCAGAAAGTCCTTTGCCACCCCCACCAGTCACTACCCTTCCTCCAGACAATCAAGTCTTTACTCCTGTTTTCTGGGAAAAGTCATCCAAGGACAAAGTCAGACAGGAAACTCTCAGACCCAAAGAGCAGCGTTTTTTACCATGAGAAGGCCTCATGGCGGGGGGAGGCACCCAACCAGTGAAGTGGTCTTTAATGGTTTAGGGTACAAATGAAGAGCTGGCAGAGATTTGAATGAGTGGCTGGAATTTTAAGAAATCTAACAAATTCACCACCTTCCAGAGGTTATTCTAAGATGCTACAATTATTAATTAATTTATTTTACATGACATTATTAAGTGAATATTACTACTGTCTCCATTGTGCAGATGAGGAAACTGAGTCACAGAAAAGTAAGAAGTTTGTTCAAGGTCACATAACCTCTATGCCAGGGGTCAGCACACTTTTCTCTAAAGAGCCACAGAGTAAATACTTCAGGTTTGCAGGCCGCAGGATCTCCTGATAGACCTACTCCATTCTGCTGTTGTAGCATGAAAGCAGCCATAGATTCCATAGATTATACCTCAGTGAACAGGCGGGGTGTTCCAATAAAACTTTATTTACAAAAACAGGCAGTGAGATAGATCTGGCCTCCAAGCTCACAGTACGTTCTCTCGCTTTGTGTCCTGCAAAATGTGATCACTCTCAAATTGTCCTCAAGGAGCATCAGGTTCAATCTATTTTGTTTTTGAAAGCAAGAAACCAATGCACTGACTTCCTTAAATTCTGATGCCCAAATTGATGTATCAGATTGGTCACAGTGTCTTATGCAATTTAGTGATATAAGATAACGTGTCCAACAAGGAGAAGCTGGGGATTTTTAATGGTAAAATTAATCACCCTAACCTGAATTTTCAACTACAGGCAGGGGGATGCCTGAACAAACACCCCTGGTTTCCTCTGAGGTGCAAGCCTGGCACTGGCTGCCACCGAGGCTGTGCCCAACGCAACATTTAACTCAGGAGACATGTTAGGGCTCAGATCCGAGTTCTATTCTGGAAAATGCTCCAGGGCCAGTGCCTAGGCTCTGTGGCCATGCCCCAAAGCCTGGCAGGGCCACACCCACAGGGAAATCAGTTGGAGGGGCCTGCGTGCAGCTCCGGTCAGGCCAGGCTCCTGGCACACTCCCCTTTCCATAGGACCCCATGCTGGGCTGCAGCCCAGCCCCACCTGCTGCTGGGAGGAAAAGACTGCAGGCTGTGCTTGTGCTCTGTAAGCTGTGGCAGCAGGGACTGCCAAGGCTGTGCTTTCACACTATTTCCGCCCCATCACAATAGCTCAAAGGAACCCATCGGTTTTGAAGCCTTTATTCTGCATGGCAAGAAATACCTGAATGTGTTTGTAAGGACACAATGGGCATACCATGTAAATTCGAGAGCGAGGCCCTGAGTCCCATCCACCCAAACTAGTGCCTGAACTGCTGCATACTGAACTCCTGGAGCTATAAGAACTGCTGCACAGGGTGATGCCAATGTCACCGCGGGTGGCCCCAGCCTCCTCAGTGTGGCATCCTGACAGAACTAAAGGCACAACAGTGTGTCCGGGAAGAGCTGAGCAGACAGTATGTGGCCGGGGCAGGAGAAGGCCCAGTCCCTCTGTCCCACACCCGGTCTTGGAAGCAGGCAGGGGTCAAGAGCAGCATCGTAGAGCCTCATGCCACCCCAGCCTCGCTCAGGCTGCCAGGCCATCCAGAAGACCCGATTCCAGCCAAGCAGCCCAGTCTGCAGTGCTCACCTTCGTCACCTGATGCAAAAACAGGTCCAGGAGCACAGGCAAGTGCGGGAAAGAACTGAGGCCATGGAAAGAAGTCAGGAGATGAGGGGGCAGGGCTGGACAGACACAGGAGGCCTGAGCGAGGGCCCCAGGCCACGGCAGCTCCCTTCTGGGGTGAAGCACCTCTCCTCCCACTGCCTATGGTCAGCCTTGCCCGCTACAGACCCCAAGCAAGCACCAACGAGCCTGGAAAAAGTCGTGCAGTCTTTTCATTGTAGAGAAAGCAGAAACGTAGAGTTCCGGGAGCCACTGTGGCTGGGCAAGGCCGGCATCCACGGCTAAGTGTGGGCTGCACGCATGGCAAGACCCACAGCGCTTCGGGCCCAGCTCTCCAGGCAGGCCGGGCCCTTGGAGGCAGCTCTCTGCCAGGCCTCCCACCAGGAGTGGCCCTCCCACAGTCTTCACCAAAGACCTCAGAACCCTGATTCCTGTGATTCATTCACCTGAGCCAGCAGTCACTGGCCATCTGATCTGTGTCAGCCGCGGTTCTAGTAGTGCTAGTAGGTGAGAAACAGAACAGACAAAAATCATCTATGCTCTCTGAGGGAACACACATAAATCATTACATAGATGCAGCACACTGAAGTCAGGAAGGATTCCAGAGGAAATACCCGGGAAGAGGACAGGAATGTCAACGGGGCTGGGCTGGGGGTGGATTGCAATTTTAAATTCAGTCCAGGTTCTGGGGGAAGTGGCCCAGGCAGGGAGGACTCAGGCCATGCTTGGGTGAGGCCCCAGGCCTTCAAGAACTCCTCTGTTCACACTCAGATCAGTGTTTTTACAATACAAACAGAAGAGCGAGAAGTGGGGTGGGGGGGGGCAGGAAAAAAGGCTGGGGAGGCGCTGGTGACAAATGAGGAATTTCTGTGATGGCCATTCCCAAATCTTGCTCAGGCACACAGCCTTGGGGGCAGAGGGAGGGTCTGTGTACAGCATCAAGGGCTGTCGGCTTCATGAAGCTGAGCCCCAGCTCTCCTGATGCTCAAGAAAACAGAGATCCAGGCACAGAACATGGAGAGAAGGGAGAAATGCCTCTGGTCATCTGGGGCAGAGCACCTTCTGTGCTCAAGAGAAAAGCTGACGGGTCCTTTTTAGATTTTGGTCCAAAGTCAACAACAGAAGCTACAAGGATTCCAAATGCCTGGCTTTTCACATGCGGCTCAGAACCAGCTAAGATGTGGCACAACTTCCACTCAGCAGATATTTCCTTGGCATGCCCTTTCTTCTCCTTTTTTTATTTTAAGATTTTATTTATTTATTCATGAGAGAAACGGAGAGAGAGAGAGAGAGAGGCAGAGACACAGGCAGAGGGAGAAGCAGGCTCCACGCAGGGAGCCTGACGTGGGACTCGATCCTGGGGACCCAGGATCAAGCCCTGGGCTGAAGGTGGCATTAAACTGCTGAGCCACCTGGGCTGCCCATGAGCACGCCCTTTCTAAAGCACTTCGCAGGTGCCAGCAACCCAGAGAAGACTGGAAGACCTGACTAGGGAGTTCTCAGTCCCTTCACACACAGCGGGATCGTTGATGGGAACCAGGGTGAGAAAACACACAGACACTCACCACACCCCGCTCCCCCCTGCCCCACAGACCTCTTCAGGGGCCTGGGGAGTGATGGGGTCTATTTGCCTATCTGTGTACATAGGTGAAGTATCTACCTTTATCCATCCATCTCTCTATCCTTCCATCATCCATCCACCCACCTACTGACTACCTTCTCCATGCCAGGTACTATGTGAGATCCTAGAGATGTAACAGTTTAAGGGCTGACTCACTCCTCATTCTCACAAAGTCTGTGAGGAAGACATAATTTTTGTTTAGGTTAATCATATACAGAACATCCATGACTTTTAAAAATCTACAAGACAAAAGCCTTGGATACTTCTTTGTATTTGTTTTTATTTTTTAATTTTTTGAGAGAGAGTGTGAGCAGGGGGCGGGGCAGAGGGAGGAGAGAGAGAATCTCAAGCAGGCTCTACACTAGTATGGAGTTCCATGTGGGGCTCAATCTCACGACCCTGAGACCATGACTCCAAGACCACAACCCAAGCTGAAATCAAGAGTCGAACGTTTGACTGAGCTACACAGGTGCCCCAAGCTTTGGACACTTCTGAGACATGCCATGATGACAAGCAAAAAAAAAAAAAAAAAAAAGGGGGGGGGGCGAGAGAGATGGGCACAAGAAGTTCACCATTTTTCTTCAGTTTTCTTTTTCTTTTCTTTTTAAGTTTTTTTTTTTTTTTTTTTTTTTTTTATGATAGTCACAGAGAGAGAGAGCGAGAGAGAGAGAGAGAGAGGCAGAGACACAGGCAGAGGGAGAAGCAGGCTCCATGCCGGGAGCACGACGTGGGATTCAATCCCGGGTCTCCAGGATCGCACCCTGGGCCAAAGGCAGGCGCTAAACCACTGCGTCACCCAGGGATCCCTTCTTCAGTTTTCTAATAACATTTGAAGTGCTAACCAAAATTGAGGAAAAGGCAACATTCTTCTTTCTGTGGACCAGTAGGTTAGGCAGATTCATCACATACATTTCAAAGTGGCAGGAACTGGGCAGAGGAATTTCTTTCCAGCATTTTCCCTCAGAGAACCTCTTCACTCTCCCCAGAGAGGGAGAAGATGGACAGTCGGTACATATACCACGTATGCAGCTTTTTAAATTTTTTAACCATTTGCTTCATCTAGATGAAATTACATATTTCTTAAGGGCCAGGAATGTTGTCTTCTCATGGCATCCCCTTTTCAATGCCTGGCTCAATGACTGGAGACCCAAGAATCCACTGGAAAATGTGATCTATCTGGACCCAAAGTTAAAAGGTTCTCCAGAGAGACTTTTAGGAACCATTCACTTTCATATAACTTTCCTCTTTGGTCACACTCTGGACATTGAAATACTGCCTAAACATGGGAGAACGGGTGGGTTGAAGGTGCATGCTGGGCTCATCTATGGTAAGAAAAAGCATCTATTGCTTAGTTGGCATCAGGCTCCCTCAATTTATTTTACTTTCCTTTCTGCTGTCTTTTGTCTCAGCTCTAATCAAACCAAGAGCAGCCTCGGAGCAGCCCTTGGAGAGGCCTAGACCTCTCTGCTGAAGCGTCCTGTACTGGCCTGCCAGCTCAGAACTCCACTAACTGACCCTCCATCTCAGAAATGTGCCTGAGGAAGCTGGGCCATGGCAGGGGGAGGGGACAGACACTGGCTCTAGCCACGGCTTTTGGGATCATTTGTTTTTCCTCCCAGCACAAAGAATCCACTGCTTTCCATCCATTGGAAGAGTCTTAGTGAATTCACATTCCTTTGGGACCAGAAGTGTTCCTCACAGGGACCTATCTCCATGCAGAAGCCCTTGTGCCATGATTTCCTCTTTGCTCAGAAGTTTCCAGGATGGTTCCCGGATGGAAAGATTTAGAGGCAATCCACAAAGCTTGGTCAATGACTGGGTCTAGAGTTAGGGACACAGAGAGGACAGCAGGTTGAAATGCCAAGGAGCTGTGGACAGGCAGCCCATTGCAAGAAGCTGCAATGGCAGTGAGAGGAACACACTGAGAGAAGAGGAAGGTGACTACAATAAATATCTGACCACAAGAAATGTGGATGCTGTGGTGCCTCTGTGGACATGTGACCAGACCAGGGAGACAAGAAAGGCCAGCCAGGACATGGGAGGAAGGGGGGCACAGGCTTGTCATGACTACTCCATTAACACAATCACGATCGTGATCACGATCCCTGGGTCAGAGAGTGGAGGTGGGAACTGGGATTTCACATGCTTGACATTTCCACATTTCCAACTCTGGATGGCATTTAATGCTCCTGTCAGTGGCTGTCACCTCCCCGCCACCTCCCCGCCAGCAGAGATGCATGATCACTCTGGTTCACAAACACAGAGATTGGGGGATGAGAAGAAACATGCTATCAGATTACAGGACAATGTGCAACCTGGAGCCTAAAATGGAGAATAGTCACATCACCAAAAACTATTTCTGGATTTCCAATCCTATCGGTACTACCATCTTGACATCCTGGACAAGCCTCCTGACTGAAACAACTAAGATGCTAGATTTAAAAGTACCAAGACCATGTTTGAAATGCACTGCTGAAACGAGAGGTTCACAGCACGTCCTATGAAGTGTTCTTGGGGGTGGGGAACAAAAAACAAATCTATTCAAACCAGTTTATGGGAAACATGGGGGATGCAGGCACGTGATAAATAACAACACAAGGATGTAACCAGCAAAGTCAAGAACATGGGAATTCCACAGCACAAACGACTAGGTTTCTTCAACACATCAATGGCATGAAGAGCAGTGGGAACTATTAGGTGAAAAGGAACAGAAGAGACATAATCCAGTGCCACACGTGGATCTTACTTCAAACAAACAAAGAAGCCATGGAAAGACATGTTATTTATTTTTCTTTTTTAAATTTAAATTCAATTATAGTAGCACATCATCAGTTTCAAATTTCACATTTTAGAGATTATCTGGGAAATTTGCACATGGGTGATATTAGAGAATTTTTGTTAATTTTGAAAGATATGATGATATTGTGGTTATGTTTTTTTAAGACTTCATCTGTTGGAGATACATAGTGATATATATATATATATATATATATATATATATACACATACAGGTAAATGATATGATGCTTGAAATTGGCTTTAAAAGATAACACGCACACACAAAGTGAAAGGAGACAGGAAATAAGATGAGCAAATGTTGATAGCTGTTGATGCTGGATACGCGGGGTCATTCTACTAGACCTATTGCCATTGTGTATGAAAGTATCTACAATAACAAGAGAAAGAAATACATGGCTGAGCTGTCACACAAAGAAGGATTATGCAAAGGTCAAAAGTGAACACAGGAACCCTGGGAAGAGTGCACCAAAGCCATTTTACTGTGAGGTTTCTGTTGAACCATTTTGATGCTGGCAAGCGGGTAGGCTGTGAAGCCTCAGGCCCATTCACAGTGGGGAGTCTTCTCAGAGCTACCTAAGAAACTTTGGCTAATAGGCTACCTCCTTTGTGGAAGCAAGAATGAGAAACATGCCAGCTGCTCTGAAAGCCAGTCTCCTAAATACAAGACTTGCCAGCTGACTCCATCAATGTATAAAAAACCATAACACGTCATATCTAATTTGGGTATTCCAAGCATATAACATGGTTTAAAATTAGAAAAATTACTCATTTGTCACACTGAAGATTGAAAGAGAAAAATCTATATCATCTCAAAAGTTTTTTTTAAAAAAATCATTTGACAAAATTCAAATTTGACTTTCCATTTAAAAATAACCTCTGAATAAATGGAAACAGAGAAAAATACACTTAACCTGATAAAGAATATCAACAAAACCCCTAAAACAAACACCATCCTGAGTAGGGAAATCTTGAACACAGTACCTTGAAGATCAAGAACAAGGCAAAGATGCTTTTTTTTTTTTATCACTCTAATTCAACACTGCACTGGGGATGCTGTCAGACAAGAGAGAAAAAAAGGTAGATAGATTGGAAAGGAAGAAACAAAGCTACAATCATTTGTAGATGATATGATCAACTAGGTAAAAACCAAAACTACTACCCAGAAGTGATTAAATTAAGAATTTGGCAAGGTTACTAGACACAGCCACCAATATGCAAAAGTCAACTGTCTTTCTATACACAATCAACAGAGCACAGAATTTTAAAAAATACTCTATATTTTTCTTGCTATTATAAATGATATCAGGAATAAATTTAACACAAGATATTCATTCCCTTCATGGCAAATATTATGAAAGTTTATTGAACAACATTAAAGATGACCTAAATAAATGGAAAGTAATACTATGTTTTGGAGTAGAAAGTTCAGAAAAACTGTGATTTTCTCTCAAATTGATATGTAGTTCAAATGCATTCCTAATGTAAATCTCAACAATTTTGAAGTTCTTAACAACCTGATTCAAAATATATAGAGAACAGCAAAGTCCCTTGTCCTACTAGATATCAAGGCTTTAAATACGTTATAGTAATTATGAACGTGTAACGGAATCAGGAATACACAAATGGATGGAGGGAACTGCCCCAGCCCAGAAACAGCACCACACAGACATGGTTACAGATCAGCAGGGGAAGGCTAAGCTATTTAATAAATGATATTGGCAAAACTGATTTATCTATGGGGTGGGGGGGGATTGGTCCTCTACCTCATACATATACAATGTTATTTCCAGCAGAATTAAAGTCTTAAATATGAAAAGTAAGTCTGTGAAACATTTAGAACTTAACATAAGGCTCCAGAATTGGAAAATACATTTAAAATAAAACATGAAACATTCACCATAAAAGAAAATGTGCTCAGTTCAACAACATCAAAATTTTAAAAAAAACTTCTATTCATCAAAGGGCACTAAAAGAAAGAGCCAAGCCACAAACTGGAAGAAAATATTTACAACACATTTCAGAAATAAGGTATTTGTCATCAGAATAGATAAATAGCTCAGCAGCAGACCTACACTGTGGTTAGGGTAAACCTTGCTGCCGTGGGCTGGGGGACTGAGAAAGATGCCCCATTTGCCCCATGGACTCCTCCCCAGTGGGGCAAACATTGCAGCAGTAATGCCTACTCTGGTGGGAAGGATGAAGACAGGTAATATATCCAACACTACTGAGAAATAAACCTGGATAAATATAATCCATCTTCAAGAAAGGGAGAAGTAACTCCAACAAGCATTGTATAAAAGACAAACAGAAGTGCTCCATAAATATACGAAAACATACTCATCACCCCGGGTAATCAGAGATCTGCAAATTACATGCCATTTCACACTCACAAGTCTGGCAAAAATTAAAAAGGCTGACAATAGCAAGTGTTGACAAAGGGGTAGAAAGAAGTATCTGCCAGCAATGCAGGTGGGAGGGAGAGAGATGCTCTCGCCTGGCTACTCAGTTCCAAAGAAGCTCGCCCTGTGTTCTCTAGAGAAAGGATGCACTTCTGTGTGTGCATCAAAACAAAACAAAACAAACAAAAAACCCAGAAGCAACCCAAATGCCCATCAACTGTAAAGTGGGTAATGTGTGATACACACAAATCACGGACCACCACCCAACAGGAAAGACGGGTGAACATCATCTGCAGCGTCAACACAGCCGACTCTTTGCTGGGTGGAAGAAGCGAGTCACACGTAATGATTCTAAGTATGTCATACTCAGCACCAGGCAAAGCTAAATAAAACTAAACAAACTATTCAGAAACACATACACACATTCTTAAATGGTTTTGCCGCCATAAGAAAAGCAAAGGAAACAATAAAAAAATAGGAAAGCTGCTTGAAGAGCCTCTCTTGTTCTGACATTCTTAGGCTAGTGAGAGACGCACTGCTGTGTGTTATCATTCCTTAAACTAGATAGACTTCTGTGCATATGTTTCACAATAAAAGTATTGTTAAAAATAAAGTATAAAGACTGCTCATTTTTTTTCTTTTTTTAAAGATTATTTATTTCTTTGAGGGGGGAGGGGCAAGGCAGAGGGAGAAGCAGCTCCCCACTGAGCAGGGAGCCTGGGCTCAATCCCAGGGCCCTGGAATCATGACCTGAGCCAAAGGTCATGCTTAGCCCACTAAGCCACCCAGGCACCCAAAACTATTTCTAATCTAAGCACTATGCACACTTTAACCCTCCATAGCTTCTCATCAGGAATGATTTGGAATGAACACCTACTAGGTTCACGTTCACATCAGTGATGCTGTGCAACAGCAGTAACAAGGCAGGAGGGCAGTGGGAACAGGCAGGATCCATGCTGCTCTGGGCTGGCGGTGTGTGACATACTCAGAGAGGGGTCACTGGAGGAACAGGGGGGATATCTGGCCTGGAAACCAGATTAGTGCAGATAGGGGATAATAGGTGTTTTTTTTTTAATACTTTAATTAAAGTGTCACCATGTAAAAGATTGGGACAAACACATAGAGAGCAGCCCACAGGATGGAGCCCAGAACACCAGGTAGATGTTAACGGCAGACTGAGAATTCTTATGGAAAAGAACCTCCTAGCACCCAGGGTGGGGAATGGAATGGGCTGCCTCTGGAAGGAGTGAGCTCTGGGATCCAACTCAATATGGAAGAGATATTTGGGGACTTTAAGGGGGCTGGGTCACTTGGGGCTGATGGAAGGGGAAACCAAGAAAGTAAACAGAGGAGGAGGTCCCTGAGACCCCCTTCAGGCCCTGGGATTCTAGGATTTCTTGGTTCACCCTGGGCAAACCGACCTACCTTGACTCCTGTGATACTAGCTGTAGAGATGGAGTAGGCTGCTGAGCTTAGGGAAAATTAAAGACTAGTGTGTGGTTCCTGAGCACTGCAAAGGAAATATGGTCAAGAACCCCCGCATTGACCTCCAGGGCCTGGTAAGAGTCATCACATATTCCCTTTCAGCCTCTAGAAAAAACAAAACACAAAAACCACACATTCTTAAAATGTTTCTTAACACAAGCCAAAGGCCTGTCCCAGAATAGCCATTTCCTTGCCAAGGTTATGGACTGCATTTTTCTGTATGAGTCATTACTGTTTAGGAATGGGAAGAAGAGAGAGTTTGGGGAATTGACATCTCACTGTTGCTTCCAGGAGATGGAGTGCCAACATGCACACATGCACACATGCACACTGCAGAAGTTCAAACACACTGCACATAAGGGAGGAAAAGGCTGCGCCTCAGAATTGGAGGCAGATTTGTCAGGCTCTGTTCCCATCTGTATTCATCCTCCCTAGTATCACTCAGTGCATATACAGCATTGTTATTGTCATCTACTTGGCTACCAGAAGGCATCAACAGCCTCTGAGCAAGAATTCCAGGATCGAGAACCAACTTTGCCTTCTTAAAATACCATCTTCAAAGGACTTACTAGCAGTTTACAAATATTAGTTGATAGATCATCGACGTGGTTTTCCTTCCAAAGGTAAGTGGTCACTGCAACCTTATTAATTTATTAGATTAATATTAATAGATTAATTAGATTTATTAATTTAAAATCTAAGAGATTAATCAAAACCAGTTCACACCCTCAAGGATGGCTATAACCACAAAAACAGACAACAGGAAATGTAAGCACGGAAGTAGAGAAATGAACTCTCATACTCTGCTGGTAGAGATGTACTGGTGGAAATGGTGCAGCCGCTCTGAACACAGCTACACAGAACTACCATATGACCCAGTGATTCCACTCCTACATCAATGAAAACATCTGCCCACACAAAACCTGCACATGAATATTCACAGCAGAACTATCCACAATAATCAAAAAGGAAGAAAACCCAAATGTCTGTCCACTGATGGCTGGATAGACAAATGTGTTCTAACCACACACTGCAGTATTACCATTCGCCTATAAAAGAATGAAGTGCTGATATATGTCACAACCAGAATGAACTTTGAAAACATTATGCTAAGTGAAAGAAATCAGACACAAAGTCAACATATTATCTAATCTCATTTATATGGAATATTCAGGATAGACAAATTCATAGAGACAGCAGATTAGTGGTTTCCAGGAGCTGAGCAGACAGGGAATAGGAAGAGTCTATTGTTGGGTATGAGGTTTCTTTTTGAGGTGAGGAAAATGTTCTGGAATTAGGGGTGGTAGTTATACTAAAAAATACTTTAAAAAATAAAATTAGGGATGCCTGGGTGGCTCGATGGTTGAGCGTTTGCCTTGGCTCAGGTCGTCAGCCTGGGGTCCTGGGATCAAGCCCCACATTGGGCTCCCTGCAGGGGGCCTGCTTCTCCCTCTGCCTATGTCTCTGCCCCTCTCTGTGTTTCTAATGAATAAATAAATAAAATCTTTTAAAAATATATAAACTTAAAGAAATGAAAAGGTTAGCACTCTGAGATATCTGGGGACCTAAGATCACAATTGTTAACATGCATAAAACAAGTTAACTGGAGCAATGTCTTCACGTTCACCATCTTTTCCAAATTTTGCCACCACTTGTACGAGGGCAGGAGCACAGCCATCATGGTTCTCCTCATTTCTTCTGGCTCCTGCCAGAAGCACACAGGTGAACCCGCATGCAAACCACACGGGCATAAAGGATTCTAGCTCCCAGTGCAGAAGCACATGGACTCAGGTCACACTGGAGACCACTATATTGAGGAGTTCCCAGTTTCTGCTTGCCCACCACCACTTTTAGTATTTTTCCTGGACAGAGAGGTAGGGGCTACAAGTTATTAGCAGAGAACACACACGGATAGTTCGTTTGTTTTTAAGTCTCACCAAACATCCTTTGGGGTGACAACCTCCAGACCAATCTCCCTAGGTCTTCTTCCTTCTTCCCCCACATTTCCCCCTTCCATCCATGGAAGCCAAGACTCTCTCTGGAATACATCCTAGACACTCAAGCAAGGCCAGCAGAAACAGCAAAAGGCAATCCCCAAGTTCCTGCCTATCTGTGCTATAACATTTTAATGAAACAATCCCAGGGGTAGGATGATAAAGACACTGACATGGTACAAGAAAATCCCTCTGCAACACAGCTTCATGGCCATGCCCACATCCCACACTTAGCTGCTTTTATGTCTGCCTACTCTCATTAAATTCCAATCTAGCCAGGGAAAAGTCACCTCTTGGCCTCATCTTAACATTACAAGAGTTGTGCATGGAACTTTAATTGATGGCAATAAAGCTGTCTGCCCATATCCCAATGTGGTGAGATATGCAGACACAAGAAGCCTGATTTCCAAGCTGCAGAAGGGTCCTCATTTGAATTCTTATCTACTGAAAAACCAAAAATGAGGTGACAGTCTACCCCTTAATGAATTAGAAATCACTTATGTGGGTACCCTTTGTGCTCCATTAATGCATCCTTTTTAAAAGGTTATTTCTGTATTGGATTCGTCCTTTCACATTCGACTGGCAGCTACTGCAGATTTATTCATTCAGTAAATTTATTCTTGCAGTAGTTCTCAAAAATCAGCACACACTATTATACAGCACAGGCCCTATTTGTGAAATTATTTATAGCCTTATTTAGAAAGCTAAGCTTCCTTAAGACTGACAATTTTATTGGCTGATGTAAGCTCAACTCCAAAGCAAGGAGCACTAACACTTCTTAGTTCAGGATCCTGGGATCCTGCCATACCTTTCAAGGCCAAGGCTGCCCTTGGGAGCCACTTCACAGGTTTGGCTTTGCCTCTGCCTGGTCTGGCTGCCATCAGACTAGGTTGGTTTACAGAGGAGGATCTGGATCTAGGACTTCAATGGGAAATGCAAAATACCCAAAGTTCTGCTAAAAAGGGAGAAGGGGTTGCTATTATTTAGGGATCCGAGACTATGAGAAGCCATGCCAGGCATTCTGTGCTTGCCTATCTGTCCTTTCCCCCTCACCCTTTACCTTCTTCTCCTTCTCACTTTCTCTCCCTCTCTCCTTCTCTCCCTGCCCTTCTTTCCTTACCCTGATTTCTAATGGTCACGGTGATTATTTTTTAAAGAACGTGAGTCACCCATTCTTGAAATGTGGTATTTGCTTCAATACTAAATTACCAGGACAGATCATCTTTAGAGCTGAGACCTGCCAGAAAATGGTCCCTCTCCACTTCACAGAAGTCCTGAAGTCCTAACCACACTGGGATGTCAGGAAGGTGAGGTAATCCACTGGAATTTGGTCAGAACTTTGGGATTCTCATGGCCAATCTTGAAAGTCAACCTGTGACCAATCCCTTAGGCATTTCTTCCAGCATTCATAGTGGTAGTTGGAAGTAGAGTCTTTCCCCTCTAGAAATCTCTTTCCTTTTTTTAAAAAAAAACTTTCTTTTTTAAAATTTTATTTATTCATTCATGGTAGAGAGAGAGAGAGAGAGAGAGAGAGGCAGAAACACAGGCAGAGGGAGAAGCAGGATCCATGCAGGGAGCCCCACGTGGGACTCGATCCCGGGACTCCAGGATCATACCCCGGGCCAAAGGCAGGCACTAAACCACTGAGCCACCCAGGGATCCCCAAATCTGTCTTTCCTTGAGTTGCATGGCAGGGGACCAGGGTTGACATCTGCTACACATTCATTTTTACCAGATCTGAGCTGCCATGAGAGGGTTTTATCTAGACAAGGCTCCTAAATTGGCTTGGCAACATTTAATGCTTTATTGATTAGTCTTATCTCCTGTAATCCATCTAGTCATTGAAGAGTGTGTTTGTTAAATTTCTATTTTAATAAAATCCCCAACAACATTTCTCTTCCTTTGTTAAATGGAAACAAAGCATAATCTTAAATACTGTAAGCAGATAATAAAAATTTGACAACTGTATGCTCTGACTCAACTATTTTCCACTTCAAATGCTTCTAATCCATGCTGGCTTTGGCAATGAATGATGTTCTGGAGTGAGGAAGAAGCAATTTGCATGCCACATTTGCTCTACCAATTTACTAAATTAAGTGGCAAGATAGTGAAGGGGTGGTGTTTTGATGAGAACAATCTAATTAAATGTGAATCCAAGGTTGGAGTTCCATTATTGACTGCATACCTCAAAGAATGCAAAGAAAGAAGAAAAACATTTGAGAGATGTGTTCATGTACCTTAGCATCTTGTGCATTCATGTGTCTTTCTTTCATGAATAGTTTTTCTTATTATCAATATTCATTACTTAAATTGCTATAACTTGTCATTAATAGCAGCCATTCTTGAGGTCCTATGAAACAATCTTAAAAGCATTACATACATCCTAATCCTCACTTGCCTATCCAGCAAGATAGGTGATATTAGCCTTATTTTACAGATCAAAGGTTCAGAAATATTGAGAAAACTTTATAGGGCCACACAGGGCAGGGATTTTAATCCACGCCTGGCACTGAGTCCAGGGTTGTTGGTCATCACAGCTGCTCTGCACATACCCAACTGAGCACCATGCCTAGACAGCTTGAGATTCCTCCAGAAATAAATTCATTTGCATGGCACTGCTTACTCACCTGTAGCACTTGCCTCTGTGTTGAGATTTTATGGGAAAGGAATACCAATTATCTTACAGGCACAACAGTTCTGTGTATTGTGCATTAAAGTGCTAGAATCAATAACTGACTCTGGTGACTTAGTAGGCAGAGAGTTTAGATATTTTGATGAGGTTGGGATAGGACTAAATGATCCCAGATAACAAATGTGGATCTAATAGGTCGAACAACCTCCTTTTTATAGCATAGAAACCAGCCTTGGATTTGAAGATGCAGGGGAAGCTGTGATCCACTGCGGAGAACCTGAGTCCTGTGGTCCTGTGGCTGGAGCTGTTCTACCAGCAGGAAAGGTAGTCTTGTGCTCACTGTGGTTACATTTGTCCCTCCAGTCAAGGGGGCCCCTGGTGACCATGCAGAGGGCAGGAGGAAGGAGACCTGTCTTTATGGTTGTCACGTGCCCCCTCCCCACAGGGCCACCTGCCCAGAAACAGCCAGCCAGGCAAGCAGGGGCCAGCACGATGGATCATGGCCAGGAAAAGTGGGCAGGGAGAACAGCCACCTTCATTCCAGAAACATACTCTGCGGGGCTGCAGTGACAGGCATTCTAGTGTTCCCCAACAACCCATGACAGAGAGGGAACAGCCACAGCATGGGCAGCATCTCAGAAGACAGCACCGCAGGGGAGGTTTGAGGGGACGGACACACAAGCCAGCAGCTGGACAGCCTGAGGAGTCATATGCCTTCCCAGAGCAGGGGACACGCAGGGTTCTCAAAGATGAGTAGACTTTTGCCAGACGGAAGGAAAAAGTGAACATGGACTTAAGAGCTTGACCATCGAGCATGAGTAGTGAGTGAGAGGCAGAGATGCAAAGGACCACCTAAGGGAGAGACTTCAGGTGCACAGGGGCCAGGTGTCAAGTGCAGCCAGGTAACGCAAAACAACTCTTCTGGAAACCTGCTGAGGCTATTTTATTTCATGGTGTGGGTGGAGAGGCTGTGTTTAGTGACCAGAGCCACCTATGGACTCCAGGCTGGCAGCCAGACTGCTGCTTTTGCCCTCCTTCCTGCCCACTGGGGGTGGGGGATGCTGGTTACTTGAAACCCTGGTTGGCACAAAAATCCTTTCCCATCCCAGGGGCTTGGTTTCAGGCCACATTCAAAGCAGATGCCCGGATGTGAGGGCGATCTGGCTGCGACATCTGTCACCCCATTGATCGCCAGGGTTGATTCGGCTGATCTGGCTGGCTAGGCGGGTGTCCCCTTCCTCCCTCACCGCTCCATGTGCGTCCCTCCCGAAGCTGCGCGCTCGGTCGAAGAGGACGACCATCCCCGATAGAGGAGGACCGTTCTTCGGTCAAGGGTATACGAGTAGCTGCGCTCCCCTGCTAGAACCTCCAAACAAGCTCTCAAAGCAGATGCCCGCTGAAGATTTAAAATGGAAGCTGCTCCAGTTGGCACCTGCCACTGCCCTCTCTAGCCCTGCATATACCGTCAGAGGAGATTTAAAATCCTAAACGCAGGGAAAGTGGACCACCATGATGCCTAACCCTCTCTCTTCCCAGCTGCCAGGGGCTCCAAGGTGGACCAGGGGAGGTAGGATGTGGCCAGGATGTCTGGGACAGGGGAACAGGCCAGGCCTGGGAGCAAGCCAGCCACATTCGTTTGGCTCTGCCCTGGCTTCCCCCTAGTTAGCACATTTTAAAAAGAGGGAAGGGGGACAAAGCTAATGTTTAAAAACAACAGGGATGATAGGAGAAGATGGGGCTGGGGAAGGACTTTCTGCTTTGGAACAAGCCCCATGGGGTTGCTTTTTGCCATGTGAGCCCTTCCCATTGGGAAACACAAAGCTGTATTCGCATTTCTCTGACAAATAAGCTGCAATAGAGGAAAAGCAAAGTCCTTGTAAATGCAAGCTCTAGGCTCAGAACATTTAAAGGAAAGCACTTCATGTTCTAGGAGTCTCCGCTGGGCCTGTGGGCAGACACAGTGAGGACCATTCGTCTCTTTCCAGCCACTGCCTTCACTGGCTCAGAAGAAGGGGAAATAAATGTAGAGTTTATATCAGGATGCCATAGGGACCAATTCTTTCTCAATTCCAAATAATGCAACAAGCTTAACCCTTGGATTTTGTTTTGTTTTTAAGATTTTATTTATTTATTCTTGAGAGAGAGAGAGAGTCAGAGACATAGGCAGAGGGAGAAGCAGGCTCCACACTGGGAGCCCGATGTGGGACTCGATCCCAGGCCTCCAGGATCACGCCCTGGGCTGAAGGCAGGCGCCAAACCGCTGAGCCACCTGGGCTGCCCAACCCTTGGACTTTGGAAAACCATACTGATGTCACTATTTAACATGGACAGGGTGACAAGCAAGTGTGAGGTATAGGGAACGAAACCAAGACACACCCCAGGCAGGGTGGGGAGCTCCCAACCCACAGTCAGACCTGAGCAGCCACTGTGTCCGCAGCTGCTGTATTAGGCAAGGCACACAGGACAGTCCTGATGCTGCTCATAGAACAGGGACACTGCTTAGTCTCCCAGCTTTTATCCCAGCCAGATGAGTGCTTTTGATCTGTTCTAGAACAGAGACTTTAAATAAGGATGTCCTCAGAGAAGTTCTGAAATAAAGTTTCATTGCATATTTAATCCATTTGGCTCAACTGTCAAGAGGTAAGTGATTCCAGTTGGGTCTGACTCTAGAATCCTCCCTCTTTCTTCTAAGGCTACTCTGCCTTTGAGAGAAGCCTCAGGCCAGGCTAGTGAGGGTTTACCTCTTCTACTCCATCTTGAGATCAGATGGTGGCACACAGAAGGCCAGCACCTGGGCTTCCCCTGGCAGCTGTCCAGGGTAGTGCCGGCTTCGGACCAGAGCAGATTCTGCGGACCGTGCCTGCTCCATGCTGCGCTCTGAATGCCACCGCCGACATATAACTCCCTTCGGAGTCTGCCCACAAGCACCCTGACTTTGAACCGATATACCCCACAAGAGCAAGCTCCAGTTGTCTGACATCTTTTATCCCACCAAATCCAAAATACAGAGTTGAAAAGTGCTGATAAATGAGTATTTTGAGAGCAATCCTGCCTTGCTCCTCCCTTACACAATTCTCTCTTAATCAACTGGCACTCAATGGTATTCCTTCTTCATAGACGGCATGTGCAGTACTTGGCGAAGAGTGAACATTCAGGAATGGGCTTTCAGCATCTGGGAGGTATGCAGCCAGTCACGCTAGGAAGAACAGCCGAATGGAAATACTCCCAAACATCTGGGGCCGCGTTTCAAATTTCAAAGTGATTCTTCTGCTTGCACAACTTTACAATCTTGGCGTTTGCCAAATGCTTATGTTTTGCTTAATCTGAAATTAGGCAAGGATTTCAGCTCTCACTCTCCACATCCCTAGAATGGTTTTGCCGTGTAAAGGGGGCCTTTTGCAAACCGAAATTCAGCTGCTTATGGTTCGGTGAGACCAAGGAGAGTAAGGGAAATCAGCAGCCACATTCCCCTCCACTTTGCAATTATCTGCCTTCCTGTCAAATGCAGGTTTGCCCTTGTCCGCATGATACCTTCTAGTCAGTAAAGTCAGCGAAGCTGCCCCAGGTCCCTCAGTTCTCAAGCTGAGGGAGACACTGCTGGCCGCACTCCTCTTTCCTCTTGACCCAGACTCCAGTTATTTGCCTTCCTGAGAAATTCACCCCAGACAGATGAAGTCCTTGCACGTACTGCCCAGTTAGCTTCAGGATACCATGCAGGCAGGCATAGCAGAGGGCATGCTGTGAAAAGGTTCCTTCTCAAAAGGCAGCCATCCCTCTTATTTTAATATCATGGTATAAAAATTAAGGTAACTAATACTATGCAACTGAAGTCATTTAAACATAGGTCAGTTCTCTTTCCCCAGGGACAGAAACCAGAGGACTTTCTAATCATCCTGTACCATCAGAACAGAGGGGCAAAGCCTGGCATAAACTGAACCAAAACTGAATCCTTACTGTGACCCGGGCTAGCCACTTGCCAAACCATGCCACGCCATGTCCTGATCCAAGAGCTGGGGAAGTCAGGGGAGTGGGGTTGGGGTACCCTCACTAGGACTAAGACAGCTGCCTCACAGAAATCCAACAGGTGGAATGAGAGATGAGGACTCTCCTCCCTCTGCCCCTTCTCCCCTGGAATTAACTCCCTGGGGTGGGAGCAGGGTCAGCATCAATGGTACTGACCATGGGTACAACCTGACACAAAACCACCATCGGCTGGTGGACGAGAGCCAACACTCCAGGAGTTCACCTCGCCAGAAAGCATACCCAGCACACCTGAGCAGGAGGTGGCCCTGTGGGCTCAGGAATCTGACACCATAAAAACAAGATAAACATTTACGCCACTCAAAACTTGCCCTCAGACATTTACAGCAGCTTTATTCATAACTGCCCATATTTGGGAGTGCCTTCAGTAGGTGGATGGATAAATAAACCTCCAGACAATGGAATACTATCCAGTGTTAAAAGAAATGAGCTACAGAGCCACAAAAATAATAAACACATATTGCTAAGTGAAAGAAGCCAATCTGAAAAGGCTACATACGGTATGAGTCCAACTATGCAACATTCTGGAAGAGGGGAAGTATGGGGACGGTAAAACGATCAGTGGCGGGCAGCCCCGGTGGCCCAGGGGTTTAGCGCCGCCTTCAGCCCAGAGCGTGATACTGGAGACCCGGGATGGAGACCCACATCGTGCTCCCTGCATGGAGCCTGCTTCTCCCTGTGTCTCTGCCTCTCTCTCTCTCTGTCGCTCATCAATAAATAAATAAATAAATCATAAAAAAAAAAAAAAAAAAAAAGATCAGTGGCCTCCAGGAGTCGTGGAGGAATCACAGATGGATTTTTAGGGCAGTACAATTATTCTATATGATATTACAATGAGGAAATGTATCATTATACATTTGTCTAAACCTGCAGGATGTTTGACACCAAGAGTGAACCCTAATGTAAACCACAGACTCTGGGTGATAGAGATGTGTCAAATTAACCAATTGTAAGAAGTGTAATCTTTCTGGTGGGAGATGCTGACAGGGAGCCTGTGCATATCAGGGGGCAGGAGTCATACAGGAAATCTCTGTACCTTTCTTTTGATTTTGCTGTGAACCTAAAACTGCTCTATAAAATAAAGTTGATTTAAAAACAATAAAGTCAATTTAAAACAAAAAGCAGAGGAAATCTCTAGGATAAGAGACAAGTTCTCTTCATGCCAAGGGCTGTGTTGCTAAAGACCACCTGTGCAGCAGTGATGGCAGGGACCCCAACACCTGTGACAGACAGGAGGCCAGCCTCTGAAGGAGAAAGACCAAGTGCAGTGAGCTCTCCAGCAGCTGGAGGCCCAGAGCCAGCCATCGTCACATTTCCCATGATCAGCGCCAGCCTCAGTTCTGAATCCAGAAAGACAAGCATGAACTTCACCCTTCCCTCCTGCATCCTTTTCACATCCATGTGCCCCAAGACAGAAGGCTCACAGTGCTGACCACCAACTTAGGGCTATGCACATTTGCTCCAAGGGATGAAGATCAAGAACCAGGATGTATCAGGGGACCCTTCTCCAAGCCCTCACGTGCAAAAAAAGCAGCTCTGGACACCTCTTACAGCTCCATTGTGCCGTCTCTCTCCTTTGAAGGCTTCATTTCTTTTTCCCTGCTTTAGAACTGCACGCTAGGAAAGTATTTTTTAATCACATCAAATCCCTAAGTATTAAAAATCTTTGCAATGTAAACAAACAAAAAAACAAATATATTTGTATGACCTCTCAGACCGAAAAACCTCCAAACATATCTCCAAAGGTTTCCCATTCGTTAGCGTGACATAGGAGCAGAGACCTCCCTGCTCTGGTTAATGGGTGATGTGCTGGTGGCTTGGTACTTAGATCAAGTCCTGACATGAGATGGTAAGCAAATGGCCTTCCCAGATGGGTGTGCTACACTTGGCTGTCCACACCAACAGAGGCTCATCTATGCTAATGCCATCAATAGCTCTTAGCAATCTACTCTGTCAAAGGTCACAAGGGTCAGACATTTCATCTGTGTGAAATGGAAGAGCACACAGATGAGCTCTGGATGGGAGAGTGGTAACCAAGACAGGAGGCCCATGCGGATCTTGACCTGGCAAACATGTTCTCGTGTGTTATAGTTTTTGACATCTATAAGATACTCATTATCCCCTCTGCTCACAGCAAAACTGGTTCTGTGGATTTATATTTTCATTGAAGCTAATGATTTCCTCAAACTATCCTACTGAGATTGGGGTTTATTTTCCCTTGCTTTTAATCACTAAGAGAACTGTAAGACTCAAAGGACAAAGAATTGACCTTGCTTAGTATTACTCAGTTAATAGCCCAAAGCTGGGGGTGGACCCAGGGGCCTTTTAAATTGCTGGGCTTGTCCCACTGGACAATTCTGCGTTATTGTGCAGACTCACTGCCCTGTGACACACTGTGGGTTCACACATGAGCAAGGGGACCCCAAAGAATAAATCATTAAAATAAGACATTTTGCCAACAACAGTCATAAAACCTATGGCATTTGTCTTTATTATTCTGGGGCAGTGTTGCCTCGATGGACCTTTCTGCATCAGTGGATACCCTCTGTTTCATTGTCCAATATGGCAGTCATCGCCAAGTGTGGTTGTGGCTACCTAATCAGATAGCACAGCTCTGGAATACGGGTGCTGGCAGTTTTAATATTTGGGGCTAAACTGAAAATAACAGTCACAGAGATGGTGCTGTGACTTTCCCGTGGTCACCAGTGATGTTTTAGCTATGCTCCACTTCCTACCAACACAGACAGGTCTATGGTGGGCTTGTCTAATATCCTGGTAGTCTGATTCTCTGGTTCATGGGCAGAAATTTGATGCCAGTAAAGTTATACCCCACATTAAATAAAATCAAACTGGCAAAACACAGAGTAAGAAGTTGGCTGGTGAAGATTATGCACTGTTTTAAAAATTCATCAAATGATTCATTAAGGAGCATTTGCCTTATGCATGTAAAGAAGGACTAATTTACAAATTTATACACAACCTTTAGAGACCAAGCAAAGTGACAGACACATGCAAATGAAGGTGGAGACATTATTCATGAGGTGGCAAGAATAATAAAGATGAATAAGCTACTAGTTTTATTCCTATGGTGGAGAAATCCCCCCCTTGCAGGGAGGTAAAGGCAGAGGTCAGGCCATTTAGGGCTGACCCACTTTCCCAGTGGGATCTCACCCCTATCTTTCTTCACTGCTTGCCTGGCTATACCAAAGCATTATTATTATCATTTCTGTATGATCCATGGGATTTGCCTCTTCAAAAGATCCATTCTTTGGAATCCTGAGCCTTTAGGATAATTGAGGATTCATTAGCCTAACCAGTTCAGGGAAAATAAACTCTTCTAAACTATATTTCAAGCCCTATTTCCTTAAATAGGCTGCCTGATGCACACATGACCCGGTGTCATTTCTGTGCCCCTGTCCTGGTCCCCAAGTACACAGCGTAGTGTCATCTCTGCCTCAGTAAGCCTGCTGCCTTCCGCCCTTTGGGGGGGCCCCAAAGCCACACTGGCCCAGGGGCCTCTTCCTTCTCCGACTGGCCCAAGCCCTGGTGGTTCTGGAACTCCTCCTCGTCACCTTCTCTCTTGCTCCCAAGCCTCCGCTGTCTCTCTCAGGTCCTATTCAGTGATGTCCAAATGCCTCAGCTTACATGTGAGGCCCTGTGCACTTTTTAAATGTCTTCTCCCTGTCACTCTTCAGACCCCTGTGCTCTAGTTAAACCCACATCACCTAGTCTTCCCCAATGGCACTCAGAACACTAAGCCTTTTTCCTCAGCTCACCTGCCACCTCTGTGGAGTGGACAGATATTCCATCTCGACATATAAACTCCAAGCAGCTTTCAGGCCTGAAGGCAAACACCAGCACCTGGAGAAAGGTGTCTCTTCTTCAAGCCAGGACAATCAGTCTCTGTCCACTAAACTCCCAGAATATTTTCATCCTGTCTCTCCTGTGGCTGTTAGGCTTGAGAGGCAGCCGGACTAGAAGTTAGCCACAGTGAGGTCTCCTGCCAGTTGGGGCCCCGGGTGTTCAACTCACAGCTAAGTCCGCAGCCTCCCTGGGCTTCTGTTTCCTCTTTGGCAAAAAGGTGATACTAGTGACACTTACCTCATCAGGCTATTGTGAGCACTACCTGACACACTACTCCTCAAGGGTGGACAGCAATCTGGCACTTGGTGAGCTCTCAGATATGAGCCTTTGTTTGGTATCACCTCAGACCAGTGCCTCCTGCGAACACATTAAAACCTGACGCTACCATCACAGTTCTCATCCCCGGCTGTGCACCATGATCAACTGGATTAACAACCAAAGTGGCAGGAGACAGATGCCAGGTCCTGCCCTCCAGATGAGAACTCACTTAATTGGGGGTAAGGCCTGGTCACCGTCAAGAGGAAGGTGGACCCTGAAACCAGACCAACATTCAGAGCCCAGTTCAGGCACTCAGAAGAGACCAATGAGCACAAGACACACATCTCCCCTGCTGAGGTATGTGTGTGAGTTGGGCTCCCTGCCTTCTGCCTCTTCTTAGTGCTATCAACGTGCCTACCTGGAACACCCGGTCCCCATTCTCCTTCCACTTTACTCAGATAAAAACAAAATCAAAGCACTACTCTGGAAAAACAGTGTGGCAGTGCCTTTACAGGACAGAAGTACCATGTGACCCAGGGATTCTATTCCTGGCTATATACCTCAAAGCCAAGATTCATAAGGAACATTCACTGCAGCTCTAAGTACAATGACCAAAAGGTGGGGGCAGCCCAAATGTCCACCAGCGGGTGAATGGATATGCAAAATGTATGTATGTATAATGGAATATTAGACTTAAAAAGGAACAAAAGTCTAATGCACGCTCTAACATGGATGAACCCTGAAGATGTCATGCAGAGTGAAAGAAGCCAGACGCTAGAGGACAAATACTACATGATTCTACTTATTTGAGGTACCCAAAGTAGAAGAGGAATTCATAGAGATAGAAAACAGGAGAGAGGCTGCCAGGGGCTGGGGAGGGGCGACTGGGGAGGAAGAGCTGAATGGGCACAGAGTTCTCTTCAGCTGATGAGAGGTTCTGAAACCAGTGAGAGGTGATATGTGCACAGTATTGCAGATGTGCTAAATGCCACTGAATTGTAGGCCTTAAAATGGGTAACCTGGTGAATTTCATATAATGTGTATTTTACCACAATAAAAAAAATAAAAAATCCAAGACCTGAACTTGTTAGAGTTATTACAGAGAGGAGCAAGCTGACTTTGAATGAGTACCTGGTCTGGTCCACAAGAAAAGGGAACAAGATTTAGAACCTGAGCTATGATGGATTTTTGCCCCTCCAGCCTTTTATGTTTAATTTATTAAACTCTGTGTTTCTCTGTAAGGTTTTGATATTCAATAACCAAATTGCCAGTTCTGGGTAGCTGACATATTTGCAAGCTAAAAATGCTAAAAGAAATCAAGAAATGTCCTCCTCAGAGTTCCTCCAGTTGGTGTCTCCCTGCTGGACTGGCCACTATGGTGCCCAGATCAGCTCAACAAACAGCACTAACAGTGCTGGACTCTTTTGGCCTGGACTCACCATCATAAGGTAGGGATTTAGGATAAAATTGTGACTTATAGAAAATACCAGCTCTGAAGTCTACGTGACAGTGTCCCATCCATTAGAAGATCATGTAATTGTGGGTAGGGAAGAATGACAAAACTCCAAAGCTATATTTAAAAAGATAATAATAATAAAGAATGGGACAAGCCACTCTTTTCATAAAGTTCACTGCTTGTGCCATATGATTAGCCTTGATGTGACTCATCCATCACTGGAAATTAGTGCAATTTTCAAAGTGAAGCCAAACAAAGAAAAACAACCACCACCAGGGTACACCAATTAGAAAGGTATTTCCATAGACTTGATCCCTAGTCAACTACTAAATCATTCTTCATCCATCCACTGCATTTAGGATAAAAATGCATCTGTTCCAAGTGATAGCACAGAACACAGAACAGAGCTGAGCTGAGCAGAGAAGCAGCGTCCTGCTTACCCTCAAAATTATACCTTTATTAACTTCCCCTGGCAGAATGCTCCCAAAATGATCTTAACAGAACGTCTTCAATGCCATACATTACAACACAGATTTAAGAATTAAATCGATTTGGCTACATAAAAGCTCAATTTGTGAAAAGGTACTTATGTATATTCAATTTCCAAATATGCACCTCCCAGCAATGGAAACCAAATCTGATGAATGGAATGACAGGCGCAAATATTTTTCTATTTCCAGCCACCATGAGACAGAAATACAGAACTGCGGATTACACAGAGAGTTAAAAAATGCACATTAAAAGTCCCCCGTTTTAGGTTATAAACCTAAAAATGTATTGCAATAACACTGGGTGCCGTTAGCTAATTCCTTAAGTCATACATACCAAGTGGCAAACGATAGAGAAAGAATTCCTCTATGAGCAAATCACAAAGCCAGCAAGGAGTGTGGCATGCAAGCCATACACACACATGGAACCAAGCTTCCACGCTCTTGCTATTTATTCAAAATACACACCAACTGTGTATTGGTTGAACATACTATCAACCAATCCATCAAACGGCCCTGTGGTGGTTTTGTTTTGTTTTTAAGATTAATTGATTTTAGAGAGAGAGAGAGAGAGAGAGAGAGAGAGAGAGAGGAAGCGTGTGAGCAGGGGAGGGGCAGAAGGAGAGGGAGAGAATCTCAAGCAGATTCTGCACCGAGCACAGAGCCCAATGTGGGGCTCAGTCTCACAACCCTGAGATCATGACCTGAGCTGAAATCAAGAGCTGGCCACCCAACTGACAGAGCCACCCAGGTGCCCCAGCCTTGTGGTTTCTAAGCTCTTTCTTGAATCGTCCCCTAAAGGAGTCCCCAGACAATAAGAAAGGTGATCCTGCCAAGTCACCTGGGATTGTCTTAAATAATGTCCCAAGTCACTGAGTGTGCTTGGAGTCAACTGACTGGTAACTGTGAAGTCATCCTGAGGACTCAAGTTACACAGCAGGGCCCCCATCAGTGCATGTAGCTTCCTGCTGAGAGAACACCAGCAGCTACCGTACCAGGTGGTCAGGGAACACATGCACAGGCCAGGTCCAACAAGCATAGACAGGGGGGACCTGCCCTGCTTCCTTCATAGGCCATGGGAGACAGAGGCATCAAATGGCCCCCAAAACCACAGTGTGTCATCACCACGGGCTCTCCCTGCCACAAATGTCCCGGACCTGGTTAGAGGACAGAGCACTGAACCTTAGCTGGGGAATGTATCTCCATACATGCCACATCTGCTTCTCTCATGACACTTCATGTCATCAGGCTGCTACGAAGGGTATCTGGATGGCAAGTGTTGTCCTTTCATCTTGCCACCCCGAGTAGGAAGGCACTTGACAACAGGGAGGGGAACCCCATGAAAACCAATTTCCTGCCAGCCTCTCTAAAAATATTTTCCCAGAAACCACCTTCATTCAGCTCTGCCCTCACACCTTCTGCTGTGCGTGCAGTCTCTCCTCCAGCAAGGGAGGAGTCTTAGGGCTCAGCTAAGTGCTTCTGCAGCATGGCCTTCTCATGGCGGGACACAGTCCTGTGAGGGACTGGACAGCACAGGAGTCAGAATGGTACCACAAGGTGGCTGCCAGCCTGTGTGCAGGGACACCCTCCCTACATCCCTCGGCCTGGCCCCATCTGGACGCTCCTCAGGTACTGTGCTTTGCTAACTCTACATCTCTTCTGAGGGACAGTCTGTGCCTTCCTTGAATGCATCCTGCCAGGCACAGCCTTTCTCTGTAAGCAAGTACACAGATGATGTGACAGCTGCTTCCCGCTGATGATACATGAGTCGGGCTCAGCACAAGGAAGGACAACACCCTTCATGTATCCCCCTGTGGCTGAGGTAAGCCCAGCAGAGCCACTCCTGGGGTCACAAGTAACCCTGAAATGCCTGAATCAGTGACAGCTCTTCTTGTCCCACCACAGATGGGCATGCTAGTGGGGGGAGGCCCACCCAACAGTGCAGTCTCAAGGTGCATGCAGCCCACATGCTGGCATAGTCCTCCTAGGGTATCGTCACGGTACACACAAGGGAGGACTGGCGTCTGCAGAACATCCTGCCACCCCTTGCCTTCAGCCAGAAGCCACAGGGCAAATGCCAGTGCATGCTGCCCTGCGAGAAGCCCACGGCAGGGCAAAGGAGAGGACCCGGCACAAAGGCTAAGGAGCCACCTTCTGTTCCTTGTGGCCTGTCAGTTCGAGGTCTGGAGGCACCACAGCAAAGTGGTGGGACTTGACCCACGTGGTCCTGGCCGCCCGGCTCAGCCCCTAGAGCCAAGAGCACTTTTCCCAGTGGTGTGGTCACCAAGTTATGCTGTGTGCAAGGTTAGGGCCCAAGTAAACACAGCTGTTTCAGCACCATCTTTGGTGCACGTTTGTCTTTTCCTTTTAACAACAATGACAGTTTATTTAGCTACTTTTATAGTCACAATAAGGCAAGATGTTTTGTTTCTGTTTGGGTGGGTGCTTATTTCCCACACAAAGCATGAAGCAGTCATGAAACATCCCGTGCATTTCTCGTTGTCTTGACTTCTGCCACCAAAGCTCAGCACAAATACTCACACAGGGAGGGAGGTCTGCTTGCATGACCACCGGAACCCTATCCCCCACATGTGCCCCAGGCCCCCAACCCCAGGCCAAACCACCCTCTCTCCGCTCTTCCTTTCAGCCCAGAACCACCTATCCCTGTAGACACAGCCCTTCTGCTTTCCCGAGGGCCTTTCTTGGGCCCCAGCCCCCAGAAGCCCTGCTCACCCTGCATGGGGGTGGCTGTGCTCCCTGGCACCCAGGTGACTTCTTTCCTTCCTTTCAATTTTACTGAGCTATAGTTGAAATCCAGCACCGTATAAGCTGTGTAGTGCTTGGACTCACCCGGTACTGTGAGTACAATGCCTGCCATAATAAGCTTAGTTAACATCCATCACCTCATAGAGATACAAAGAGGAAAAATGTGTTTTTTTTTTCCTTACAATGAGAACTCAGGATTTATTCTCTTAACAATTTTCCTGTGTATCACATGTGTGAGCACGTCCTCATGCTCTCCCGCACAGCTCCACAACTCAGTTAACTTACAGCTGGAAGTTGATAACTTCTGACCACCTTCACCTGATGCCCCCACCCCTACCCCCACTCCACCTCAGGTACCAGAAATCTGATGGCTTTTTCTAAAAGTTTGGTTTGTTGTCATTTTTAGATTTAATGTATAGGTGAGATCATTAGTACCTGTCTTTCCCTGTGTAACTTATCTCACTCAGCATAATGCCCTCAGGGTCCTTCCATGTTGCTGCAAATGGCAGGATTTCCTTCTTCTTCATGAGTGGGTAGTATCCCACTGTACGGTGTGCATTATATATATATATGACACATATAATGCATACACATCTTCTTTATCCATTTATCCATCAATGGACACAGGTTGGTTCCGTCTATATCTGCTACTGTAAATAATGCTACCATGAACATGGAGGTACTCGTATCTTTTGAATTAGTGTTTTTGTTTCCTTTGAATAAATATCTGGAAGTGGAATTGCTGGCCTATCTAGTAATTTTGTTTTTTAATTTTTGGAGGAACCTTTGTACTGTTTTTCAGCGTGGCTGCACCAATTGACATTCCCACCAACAGTGCACGAGGGTTCCCCTTTCTTCACATCTTGCCAACACTTATTTCCTTTTGACAATAGCCATTGTGACAGGTGTGAGGTGAGATCTCATTGTGGTTTTCATGTTTCTCTGATGAGGAGTGATGTTGAGCACCTTTTCACATACCTGTTGGTCACCTGTGTATCTTCTTTGGAAAAACATCTATCTTCTTAGGAAAAACATCCTTTGCCCATTTAATGAGATTATTATTATTTTGGTATTGAGTCATATGAATTCCCTGTATATTTTGGATATTAACTCATTAATAGATATACAATTTACAAATATTTTTCTCCCATTCCATAGGTTGTGTTTTCACTTTTATTTTTTTTTTTTATTGCTTTGCAGAAGCTTTTTAGTCTGATATAATCCTGCTTGTTGATATTTGATTTTGTTACTTGTGCTTTAGGTCTCATACCCAAAAAATCATTACCAAGACCCATTCAGGGAGCTTTTCCCTATGCTTTCCTCTGGGAGTTTTATGGGCTCAGATCTTACATTTAAGTCTTTAATCCATGGAGAGTTATTTTTTGTGAGTAATGTCAGACAGGGGTCTAGTTTCATTTGTTTACATGTAAATAAACCTTTTCTCAGCACTATCTACAAGAGGACTATCTTTTCTCCACTCAGTATTCAAGGCTCCCTTGTCAAATATTAGTTGACCAGATATGCATGGATGTGTTTCTGCCAGGTGCCCTCCTCTAAATCTCCACATTGGGCAGAACCACATGACCAAATATGGCCTGTTGTAAGTAACTTTCTCCTGATGATTGGGCCTTAATTTTTATCTTGAGCTTTCAGGGCAGGAAACCTTGTGTTCTATAGGTTACGAAAGGAAATGCTTACTTTTGTGGTTCTTAAATAACAAAAATATTTATTGGTTTAAATGTCCTTCTGTCTCTATAAGGAGACTGGAAGGGAAACTCAGGTATAAGGAAGACAGTACCCCTGTGAGATTCTACAACGAGCTTCAGTAAACAGGCTTCCACTTTAGGATAAATTGCAGAATTTAAGAGCAAGAAGCAGTCAACAGGTTAAGACCAGCTGAAGAATAGATAAATTAAAACATCACAATTCTGAGAACTAATCCAGGAGAAAATCAGCAAGTCCCTCGCTGTGGATTCCTTCCAAAGAGATCAATATTATCAAAACAATCAAAAGTATCTTAGGCACCATTTCACCTCATGGACCTAGATAACATTTAGATGGAGAATCACACAGAACTTGGGAAGTCCCCAAGGAACCTCATGGATGGATAAATTAAGTAATGAACACATCGCATATTCCTTTTCATAAGCTGAAGGATGGAAACCAGCCAGGCAACTGTGAGTTCTGACCTATCACTTCTGTAACCTCACTCCATGTCTCCTCATGGTGTCTCCAAGCTCCCATGACCTGGCTCCTAAGGCTGCTGTCTGCGGGGTAGCACATCACAGCTGCACTTGGTGGGGCAGGTGTGCCACCTGAGGGGTGGGCCCCTCCTCTCACCTGCTCTGAGGCTGCACCTGCACCATCCTCCCAGTTCAGTGCCACATGCCAGCTCACCATCAGCGGGGTCCTCCTCAGCGATTTCCGAGGTGGCTCTACCTGCCACCATCACCAAGTGAGGGGCTGAGCAGGGTGTGAAATGCTTCCCTTAGAGGGGGGCCAAGCTCCTCACAAAACTGTAAATCCAGGTTGGGGTCCAGCCTTTCCTGCTGACTAGCTTGGTGTTACCTATTTTCTTAATTCTGGTATCCTCAGGGTCTGGCCTAGAAAACAGAATCCTCCCACAAGGGGCAAGTTTTCCCTGGCATCCACTGATTCCAAGGGCTCAAACAAATACATACAGCTCAATTCGAGTTTTCTGGTGTGTTGACCCACAGTTGAGCTGATTCAAGGGCTCACTTCAGCTCTACTTACACAATCCTGCCTCTGCTGGGACTGAGAGAGGCAGCCAACCGCTACCAGGCACAGCTGACATTATTTGAAGCAGATTTTAGGTGTGCAGCAAGTGTACTGACCACATGGCAGACCACTGCTCCATTGACGCCCTCCTGCTCTGAAGACCAGCCCCACTAATGGCTGCCCTGATGACAAGCAGCCAGGGCTGACCATACACACAGGAGGAGCTGATCCAGGAGCATCTGTGCACTGGTTGGCAGACCCTCAACCCTACATGGCCTGATTCATAATGAATGGCTGGACCATACTTTCACCATCCGGAGCAGCAATGGACAGACACCTTCTGAGATGACAGAAATGTATCACATCTGTGATGTCCAGAGCAGTGGTTGCTGGTGCTTAAGCCCTTGAAGAGTAGCTGGTATGATTGAGCAACTGAATCTTATCTGATTTTCATTACTTTAAATTCAAGTCTGAATAGCCCTAAATTGCATTGGGCAGTGCAGCTCTGAAGAATATGCACTCACTAGACAGAGGACATTCTAGTGTGTGTGTGTTGGGGGGGGGGGTGGTTGAGAACTTTGGTTATCTAGTCTCTGGAAGCCTTTGCAGGTGCCGCATACTCCCCGTGACTTGGAGAGAGGAGACCGGGGACCCCATGGAGGAGGACAGAAGGCCGCAGGCCGACAGCGGGTGATCTCAGAGCCAGGCCTCCTGAGCCTGACCACATAGCTCTGCTCACCTCCCTGTTGCCTGTCACTCATGCCACAGGAGTGGGCCTTGCTTCCTTGAAGTTGAGAAGGGAACAGAAAGCACCTCAGGACCACCAACCCTACTGGGTGCCATATCCTAAGCCTGAAAATTCTCTCACTTAAAAATAAAAAAGTTTAAAAAAATAATAATAAAAATCAAAAAAAAATTTTTTTAAGTTTCATCACTTTTCAGTGTTCAGTCTCTGAGTCTACACAGAGATCATCTTAACTAAAAATGTAGTTTGAGCTGGAGGAGGAAAGCCTGGCCCTAAAATAGAACAGTGCTCACCCTCCATCAAGTTGAATGTGAATTTCCACTTAATCCTGCCGGAGACAGGCACTTCCTCCACATGGTGCTGCACACGTTCCCTGTGACGCGCCTGCAGGGAGCTGCTTCACCCCACACTCCTGACGACTGTGTCAGAGCTGGCACCTCCCCCAAATTTCCTCAGCCACACTGAGGAGTTGAAAATTCAGGAAATTTTAAGAAAGCTTAAGGAAATCAATACTTCAGTAGCAAATTCGATGTCGAGATAACTAGAATTTTCCCTCCTACTCCGGATTGCCCTCATTTAACTAATTGGGGCTTGGAGGGGGAGGTGAAAGCTAGCATGTGATGACTCATCCCTGGGATGGCTCTCTGCGGGGCCGGCGAAGCCCCAGGCCACTAGCTGCAGCTGCCCCCAGGTCTGTCCTGGCCCCAGGGCATGACAGAGTGTCCTGGACGCCAGGAGAGCAGAGGCCTGAAGTGCCAGGGAGACTCCTCGGGGCCCCAGCCACCCCCAGCATGGCCACACACAGCCCAGCTCGCTCACCAAGGCGGGTGTGGCCCTGTGTCCTTCCCCATGGGGCTCCTGAGAACCAGGGACAGCTTTGGGGATCCGGTTCAGGGGAGCAGGCAAAGAAAACAGGAGTGAACTTTCTCCGGCCTCTGTGCCTCTGGCGGGGGAGGGGGAGTGGGCAGACCTCCAAACAGGAGAACCTCCAGGAAGAAAACACAGCAGGCGCCATCTGTGTGGATTCCTGGCAGGAGCTGGGGCCTGAGGACACGGACTCAGGGACAGTGACGGACAGGCTGGGAGCTGGAGGAGCAATGCATTTTCGCCTTGAGAGGCTCAGCAGCTATTTGGAGGCACAGCCCTGCGAACAAATGTCTGCTTGATCCAAACTTGTCACACTTCCTAGAAAGGCAAGACAGGGCCAGGATGACAACAACAAGATGGGTGCTTACGGGTCACCTCTCCCAGGAGGACGACCCGGGATGTGCAAGGACCTACACATACACTCAAATAACTCTCCTCCTCCTCCGAAACAATCCCGCTCCGTTACAGCACGAGACCGAACTTCCTGGCAGAGAAGCAGTGTGGCTTGCGCTTGGCCTGGGGAGGAGGACGCTCAGGCCACAGGAGCACCTGGGGAGGGTGATGTGCAGACAACTCGCTGTGGAGGCGACCTGTCCATTTGCTCCAGGCATGCCACCTGCTGGATGTGTCCTCATAACCCTGTCATCAGAGCTGCCCGCTCCCCACGTGAACCATCCCTGCTCTCCCAAGAGGAGAGGAAGGCGCCAGCAGCTCCTGGGTGTGCTCAAGTGCAGCACTATCATCAACACACATGCACACATACACAGACACCACATACGCACAGAGACACTCAGTGTGGGCCAAACCCATGCTAACGTCTCTGGGGTATACATCAGGGTCCCTCTGCTCTCTCTATCCCTGAGGTGTGGGGACGTGGGCACCTGTGCCCGCTGTCAAAATCTTCACCCCTCCCACGTTCTTGCTCCATGGAATGGCTGTCCTTCCAACACAGTGCAGGCTTCCATTCCCTCACTCATTTGCTCACCGGCTGTGCACTATGGGCTGCAGTGCTTTCTGGCCAAATGACAGAAGAAAGGACAAAATAGAACAAACCCTTCCTGCTTTAAGCTTTATCATTTCATTCCTTTCTGAGTTGGCTCTGTACATTCTACTTGTCATTCAGCAGTTCTGAATTTTCATTTCAGGCTTTTTAATTGAATGTTCAGCCTGGCTGTACATGCTGAGTTTCGTAAGCATTTTAATCAATAAATAAATTAGCCTGCATCATGGCCACATCCTCCATCTGGTGCTGACAACAGAGCAGAGAGTGAGCAAAGAAAAGCCTTGCTTGTGGATTCTCTCTCTCTTTCTCTTTTTATCCCCCGGTTATCTAGAATATTCCAGACAGAACCTGCTTTGAGATTCATCAGGTATAGGGCAAAAGAGGGGCCTCATAATTCAAGGTTTCCTGGGAGCTCCCAGGAGGGAAATTTAGGAAATGAAAGGCAATTTTACCCCCTGGTGATTGTTGGAGGTTCCCCTGGGAGAGCAGTCCTCTTGTCCTAGGCCAAAAGGTCAAAGGCCTGGTGGTGAATCATGAGGATGTCTCCTTATTTCAAAAGGTCCCAGAGGCCAGCAGACTTTCGTTAGGGTAGCCCCATAGTCAATGACTCAGGTATGCATTGAAGGTTTTATGCACCTAGCACCATTCCTAAATATGTGGTTTCAGCAGCAGCAAAGTGGGGAAAATATCTCTGTTCTCCAAGACCTCAAATTTTAGTGGGAAAAGACAGACAATAACAAAATGTACCAATAAAATATAGAGAAGGCTAAATGTTAGAAAGTCTTCCAGGGAAAAATAACAAAGGGAGAGGGAACAGGAAGTATTCGGGGAAGGCAAGGCTGCAGTTTCAAGAGTCATCAGTCAAGGAAGGCCCCACTGAAAGATGACATGGCGGTGCCAACAGAATGTGCAAATGTCCTGAGGCAGGAGCCTTTCTGGTGAGCGATGGGAATGGAAGGGGCCTCTGCAGTTGCAGCAGGTGGAGGGGCAGAGAAGAAATGGCCAGAGAGGCACTGGCAGTAGGGACAGGGAGTTGGGCCCTTGGAGGCCATCACACACTCTCGATTTTTCCCTGACATGAGGGGAGGCACTGGGGGGTTCGGAGTCTGGTACGGCATGGTCTGACTTCTGTTTTAACAGGATCACTCTGGCTAGTGTATGGGAAGAGATGCAGGGACAAGGGAAAGAATAGGACAGACTCAGGAGACAGCCCCCTCATCCAGGGAAAAGGAGACCAAGCCCCACAGAAAAGGAGGTGAACTCCCTTTGTGGGGAACACTGATGGGTGCACCAAAGAAGGTTAGGGCCACCGATAGCCTGCTTCATGGAAGAGTAACTGTGGAGGTCCTGCAAGGAGCACCTGACCAACTCCCTGGCCTACCACCTGCGGCTCGTCCTCCCCCAGGCCCAGCAAGTGCAGGTGGTGACCAGCATCAGGTGGGGATCAGCACCTGCAGTAGACAGACCTCTGGACTCCTGCCTATGCTGTCCTCCACCATGGGAGACCCTCCTTCTGGGGCCACAGGCCACGGGTCCAGGGCAGCCACCAGCCCACTGGTAACCATGCACAAACCTGACCCAATGTGAGACCCTGCCTCAGACACACAGTTCCCCTCCCACCTCCACCTAACCCTCGTGGAGCCCTGCTCCCTGGAAAACAGCTAAGACCATGCATGCCCTGCCCTCTCACAGTCTCCTCTGTCTCTCTCCATCTGTTTGGTGACTACACCAACTTCTGTGATCTCATACCTTCTGTCCCTCCCCTGACACTGCTCATGTCCCTCACCATGCCCACCTCACCCTGCCCACCTCAGCTTCACTCTCCCTACAGACAGGTCTGAGTGGGACGGTCCCCCCCGCCCAACAGAGGATGCCCCTGCTGGCCATGTTCTCATGCCGCGTGCCACACCACTTTCCAGCGTGGCTGCCCGTGAGCAGAGTTACACCCAGGGTGGGGGGGCTAGGGCAAGTCCGAGGCGCCTCCTTGTCTGGGTGGCAGTTGAGGTTCTGATCACCTAGGTGGCAGAATGTCAGCTCTTTCCCTCCCCTTTCCTGGGCTTCCTCTCAACTGTTTTTAGCAAAGGGCATCCTCAAAGAAGGCACACAGATAAGTCTTTTCTATTATTTACAGCATTTGCAGTAATAATAAAAAAATAATGTCCATGGCAGAAGGATGCATTGGCAGCAAAGTCTTTCCAGGCAGTCAGCTCCTGACCATTTCATGAATACCTATGCAGGTTCCTTCCGGGTATATCCCTCTTCCCTGCTCAGTGTCTCCCACGTACTAGCACAACCTGCAGGCACGTATTTGGGTGTTTATGTCCTGGCTGTCCATCCCACTGGAACCAGGAGCTCCCTGCAGCCAGGATGTGACTGGGGTGACCTACCAGTACACACAGACGGCTGGCCTCAGCAACTGGCATGCAGCAGGGGCTTGGTAGGCAAGGCATGTGAAGGAGTGAGGAAGGGGATGGATGGCTAGAGCCTTGCGGGGAGCTCCCACATTGAGCTCACCCATACTGCAGCCTAAATATTACAAATGCTCAACAAATATTAGCTAAAATAACAACTGAGAAAACTCTAGGGCCTCGACCAAACATGCCCTCCCTCTCCCCAACTGCTTCTCTCCTTCCTAAGTCCGCTTTCCACTTGTTTTGTACCTCCTCTGAGTTACACCCACACACTGGGCTCCGTGTCAGGGTTCTGCCAAGGCCTGTGCTGGGCCAGCACCTCTTCCAGGTGGGCCTGCCTCAGAGAGTCCCCGCCTTGGGTCATGACACTCGGGTACCCTGGGGTGGCCCTGCTCCTCCAGGAGCTGCACCTGTCCTCTTCCCAGCTGAGTCCTCGGACCATGTAGAGATGCTCAAACATCCACCGTTCAGCTGAAGGAAGGCAAGGACAGGACACCGATCTTTGAGAAGCTCTCCAACAGAGCGAGAGGTCCTACCAAGGAACTTTATCTGACACACAGACTCCTCCTTTGAAACAACAGAAGAAAACCTTCTGGCTAGAGAAACTATCTCACAGAGGGGCCCAAGGAACAATCACCACCCACAAAGAGCTCCCTGCTGATGGGTCAGAAGAAAGACTCCATAATCACTTCTCAGGCAGAAGACAGACCATGTGGAGAAGAAACACATGAGCGGCTGCTTGGCTGAGCCACGGCTGCTAGGTGCTGGATGTCTCGTGCAGAGGTGCTCCTGGAGGATACAAATGAGGACATGGGCGCCTGCTCACAAATCTGGGATCCTCAAGCTGTGGCCTCCACATGCAAGGAAATGTGGGCAAGGAGTGAATGTGGACCATTCTCCCGGTTCTCCTGACCCCTAGTCTGAAAATAAACTAAAGAATTTCTGCATAGGCATGAGCAAGGGAGAATTTTCTTCACCCCCATTCCATGCTGATGATTTCAAGAAACTCTGATAGCCAAGTAAGGATGCTAGCACAGGATGCTTATTCTCTGGCGTAACTCACTCCCATGTTGACCTGGGCACTGCCCGAAGGACAACTAAATAAGTCTGGGAAACTGGATTTACTTTGAGAAAGGAGCTCCTGGGTTGGCATGGTCTTTCTGCCCTTTGTCTTCAAGAGATCAGTGGGCTCAGCAAGGATGCTGCCTGGCCTAGCAGGAGCTGACTCCCAACAGGCAGTGGAGTGGGGAGGCTGTGTGGGTGAGCAAGGGGTGGCTCCCCTTCTGTCACTGGCTACTCCTCCCCTTTGCTGGTGGCCTGGACTGGCAGCGACTGACAATGCACTGAACGCCCAGGCCAGTCAAGAGGAGGCAGGCCCAGGCCATAGCTCCTTTACCAGGTTTTGCTTGTCTCTCACTCTGCATGAGTGGATACTGCTGTGTTGTATGAGCTGGGCTGCAGACCCAACAGGAAGGAGGGGACAAGACTACGGTTGGCATGTGGACTTGCCTATGTGCATTGCAGTGCTGGATATTTTTCGAAGAAGCATTTCCCTTCCCATTCCCCTCCCTCTGCTGTGCCAATCCCAAGGCAGCACAAACATGGGCACATGTCATGGCATGCAGCTATCCAGGAGGGCTGATGGACACTATTCTCATGGTTTTACCATAGAGCAGGAGCCTCCCAGACATCTCAAGGCATGGGTCTTCTTTCTCCAACCTTTCTTTGCTTGTGTCTCAGCAAAAGTCTGATCTTTCTGCCTGTGTGAACACCACATGGCCATTGAGTAAGCCAGGCAGGTATGACCCCCTTCTGTACGCTATCTCAGCAAGACAGGTACTCTTCCAGGCAAGGCATGAGGATAATAAATTGGCAAAAGAAAAAAGAAAAAAAAAAGATATAGAAGAAAAATTTCCAAAATCCAAATTAGGAAATGCTACTTAAAACAAAAAGATAATATTATTTTAAGTAGAGATAAAAAAATGAACGAGCTCTAACAGGTCAACGGTTACATAAATTATGAGAAGTTTTGTAATGATTTATTTCCACAGCTATTAAATAACCCATTAAAAAACATTTTAATGAAGTGAAAATATTCTAACTGAATACATCACTAAGTGAAAAGACCAGGATAGAAATCTTCATGTTTCACATGATCCCAATCATGTTTGGAAAACAAGCACATATGCAGAACACCAAAATATTAACAAGGGCATTCTCTGGATTACAGAAAGGGCAAGTTCTATATCCTTCTTTAAATGCTATATTTATACACGTATACATCCCACATTTCCTGTCATGAGCATAAATGTTTTTAGTTAGAAGGAAACATTTAGAAATGCATACTATTTTCAGACTGAAGAGGCATCAAACATGACTCGGCTTTCAGCAGCTCCTCCACAGAGCTGAGACGCTGTGGTCACTTGAAACTGTTAACTTTGCCAAGTCAATGGATGAACCCAGAGCCTAGGAGCAGGTTGGAAACAGAATAGCTGGTGGGAGGAAAAGGGCTCCATGTCCCCTGGAAAGTGATTCAGTCTTCCCAAATCTCTCCATTTTCTCCCTATCACACAGGGTCTACCTGGCCCCAGAAGGCCACAGGGACTGCAGCATCCTTCAAGAGCATTGCCAGGATGGAGAGGGCTTCGTGGCATCTCATAAGCACTTCCCGGAGTCATGCATCCCAACAGCCACCTGGACCTGAGCCCAAGCCCCACCCCAGGCAGCTCCAGCTATCAGTAATGTTACATGACATCCCACTTGAATGTTGAGTAGATGGCTTATTCAACCAAAAGCAAGAGAGGCAGCTCCATGCTAAACACTGAAAATCAAAACAACTTCCCTCTTCCTTAAGCATAATGCAAAAAAAAAAAAAAAAAAAAAAAAATATATATATATATATATATATATATATATATATATAGAGAGAGAGAGAGAGAGAGAGAGAGAGAGAGAAATTTCCCTGTTTCTTTTTCCTCCTGACAGCCTTCTGTTGTGGCTTTTCTGGCATTTCTCTGAATTATCTTGACAGCATTTTCAAGGGAATTATGTTAAATGGTACCCTGCATCGTACCCCAGAATTATGAGAAAAGTATCTCAGATTAGGTTGTTTGACCCACTCAGTGGCCAGTTCTGGATACTTCCCAGCTCAAGGGAATGAAGGTCCCAGTGGGAACTAGATGAGCACGAGAGAATATATGAGGCAGAGCTGCTGGGGGCAGCCAGGCCATGGTTCCTATGTGCCTATGTGTACCCAACGCTCTGCCAGGCACTCCGGGGAAACAGCAACAAGGCAGGCAGCCACATACATGGTCCCCGTTCTCAACAAATTCACCATCCAGCCAAAGAGGTAGAAAACACATACACGAAGAACAAAGATGATACTTATTCCCCAAACCAGGATTAACAAGATGTCTCAAGCAGTTGTTTAAGGCGGTCAAGAGCACTGTGTTATGAAGGATTCTGAAGCCCCATCATGAGGCCAGGATGTATGAGCAACAGCAGTGCCTCTGTGAGTGCTGCCAGGGCAGGGGCAGCCTGGCCTGTGTCCTTCCTCCCAAAGACCAGGGGTAGTACAGGGAGAGCAAGTCAGAAGGCTTTAAGGAGGAGTTAGGGCTTGAGCTGATCTAGAAAAATGATAGGCTTTGGGAAGATGAAGACATTTTAGTGAGAGGAAACATGCCCAGGCATGGTATGTGTAGAAGGCTGAGGAACATGGACTGAGTACCACAGAACATGAGAGTTTGGTTGGGTGGTTCCAAGAAACGGAATCAGGTAGGTATGGGTACACAGGTGTGTGTATGTGGCATGTATGTGTGTGTGTGTGTGTGGGGGAGCCTGAGCATTCTATGGTATACATACATCTGAATACACTCATTTCTTCTCCCACTCAATTAATCTAATAAATATTTATTGTATGCCTGGATGCAATGCACTGGATTACTGGAAACAGAAGACCCCCTTTGCCTTCCATGTTTCTCTTGACAAAGAGAAAAAATAATGTGATGAGCTCTGAAAATCTTAAGAAGACAAAGAAAGGTTTGGTTCACTCAAGGACCACACAACTTTGGCCACCTACATTCATGGTAATCGAAATGTGATCTATGGATCAGGAACACTGGTATCACCAGGGAGCTTCTTTGGTTAATGGTGACTCCCAGGCATCCCCCTGGACCTAGAGAATCAGAATCTGCATTTTAACAGGATCCCACCATGGTCAGTCAGCACGTCAAAGAGTAGAAGCACTGATCCAGGTCAAAGAGCCCCAAAGGTTCAGAATCCAAGATTTATAATTAGAGCTGCAAGGGACCTCAGCAATCACCTAGTTCAATCCCACATTTGCTAGATGAGCATATGTGCTAGTATGAAAACGTTAACTGGGTTCCTAATTTTCCCATTTTTTAGGATTTCATTGTCACCTAGTATGGGGCTAAAAAAGCCCCAAACCATCAAAAACAGGTGTTTTTCACAACTACACATCCTCCCTCAGCAGTCATTCCCAGGAGTTAAGCACCTGCCACTCACTCTTCATTTCCCATTTTGTAGCATAAAGCCACACTTCTGCCAGCCAGAGTGAGAGTCACAGGAGGATGAAAATTAACACAGCCTCCCATGTGCCTTGAAATCAAAACCCAAAGACACCTAAGTGTGAGGTAAAACTTCCCAGTGCTGCATCGTGGTGACCATTATTACTGGCATCTTTACACAGAATTCCATGACACCCAATGTTTAGCTAAAGGTACTTGTAGACTCATTTTTGTCGAACTGAGACATACGACAAGAAAATTCAAACTCATAAACAACACTTTGCTATAGAATAGTACATACAACTCTTAGTCAAGTAACTATCTAAAATGGTTGTTTCTATGACTCCTTTATATACTAGCAAAGGATTTGAAATCTTACTTCAGTTGGGAGCAAATAATGAGAAGAATCATCTCCAGCCAGTTAGTGATAATGTGGCATTCATTACAACACTGTGTGCACAAAGAGCGTGCATTCCAAGTCATATGACAGCAAAGAAAGGGCTCTTTTTGCAGGAGAACAGAGGAAGGGTGGAAGAAGAGATAGTTAATAATTTTCATTTGACAGCTTGGAAAATCCCAGTTCAGCTTTAGAATGCCAGCTCCTCAGTTATAATTTAACACCCATTCCAAGAACAGTTGACAAACGAATGTTAGTGAGCAACACAATGCCATTTTCATTTGCCAGCCAGAATGATTTTTTATGTCCTTGATAAGCCCACAAATAAATTTGTCAATTTATTCATAGCTGTGATTTGGAGTCAAGATGCATTCTCTTATGCTCTACAGACACTGGTACCGCTTTCTTTACAGTACCTCCATCTGTTTTTCTACCACATGGGCATAAAGATTTCCAGAAGCTACTAAATAAGAAAGTGATTTCAGTCATCCTGCTGTAGTTCTCTAGCCATCTGCCATCTTACCCCCATGTGTCCTCCGTTGTGACAGCCACTTTTGCCCCTGTTCCCCAGGCAAGGATCAGGGCTGGCCATCTCGAAGGCCCTGGCAGGACCCCATTATGCAAGGAGGAAAAAAAATGGTGGCAAAGGGTAAAAATAAGTCAGGCCCCTTTGGTGACAGTGCCTTTCCTTGCAAAAATCCCAGTGTGTACTCAGGAAACATAGAACAACCTGCACCAGAAAAGGAGTAGGGTGGCTTTAGTCCTATGCAGCCAGAAAATTCTGTACTGGAAGGTCACCTGGGGTGCCTAATAGTGTAGGGAGGAAAAATGTCTTTAATGACATCTCTGTAGGCTAACGTACATTCTGGCTTCATCCAATTTTAAAGCTGGCATATTCATATTAAAATGCCTCCTCTGTGAACTGGTCTTCAGATAAGAACACCTCTCTCTGAGTGTTCACAAGCCCTAATACATTAAGGACTAAGGCAACCTCCTGGACGCCAAGGCTCCTGTAACTCTAATTGGAGGAATGCAAAAGCAATTACAGCTAATAGCAGTCATCCTGATTTTTAACTTCCTTCCTTCATGAGGCGCAAGGATTTGGATTGCTTTGCCTTTCCTGAATGGTTACAAGTGCTGTGTGTCTAGGTTTTACAAGTTATTAGAAATAGAAGTTAAAAGCATTTTCTTGGCAGCCTCCACCTATGGCCAACAAGGTAGTTTGGGGACATGGGGCGGATGAGACAGAATTAAAACTAATGACATCAGGAAAGGACAACTCCACCAGCTGGCAGCCATCAGTCAAAGTGCCACAAGGCTGCCCATGCCAAGGGCTGAACCATTCTTTTGGTTTCATAGTTTTATCAGGTGGGTCCTGGAGAAGAGAGAGGAGACATTCAACTGGGCAACTGAGAGTTTATATAAGGGAGATTGCCAGGAGTGTGGGCAGGGTTTAGGACATTGCATCCAGGGTAGTGCAGCCCCCTACCATGAGCAAAACTTTAGCATCCTGGACCCAGAGCAGAAGAAAGGAGAGAGGTCTGCAGAGCCCAGACAGAAGAGTTCCAGGCAGGGGGCTCATGGACAGGAGCAGAGGGCTCTGTGGAAGGAGGCAGCAGGCAGTACATACCTGGGTCCATGCTGCTTCCTCCTGGTCATATCCAACCATGATTCTGGGATGCTGTCCAGACATCTCAGCCTCCCGGGCATGCACAGGCACAAGGGGGAGGGTGACTCTGCAGAGCCAAGTGGAAGCCACCTGAGAGTGGTACCCAAGCCTGGTGTTCTCCAAAACTATTGAACAGCTGTTAGGTGCCCAAATATCTCAATTTAAAAAAAAAAGATTTATTTATATTCTTGAGAAGCTCACAAATTAAAAGTGTCTATTTATTAATAGCTATGGTTTGGAGTCAAGATGGTCTGTAGACACTGGCTGCTTTCCTATCGGGTATCAGGCAGCAGGGAATGGCTCTGATCACCTGGCACGTTCCAGAACCACCACAGGAAGAGAAGTGGCTATTCATGAGATCCCAGTAGAAACCAGGCCCTTGGAGAAATTTCTACACTGCAAATTTTGGATGCAAAGTTCTATGTCATGTGATCACTGCTTCTTTCGAATCTCTGACAACCTGACAGCCCTCCTGTGAGGCAGGTACCACTGTCAAGACCTGAGCGTCACAGGTAAGTAACTGAAACCCTGAAAGACCAATGTGGATGTAGGCCAGGAGGCCTGAGGTGTGGGAAAGCAGGCAATCTTGTGTTTCACAGAGTTCCCAGCCAAAGGAGAGTGGCACAACTGGGATCAGGGCAGGATCAGAGAACTGCTCATTCTTCCTTTCAAATGCAGACCCATATCACTGCCGAAAGCCCTTGACAACAGATGGGCTTAGGAATTCAGAAATGGTTAGATTTAGGAAAGGTAGAATTACAACCTCCCCTATGTTACATAAACCCTCCCAATAGGTCCTGCCCTGCAACATATTTCTGCAAGGAAACATAGAGATCACTAATTTATATGGACTCATGGGAGCACACATCGGGTTCTGTGGTCAGATGAGTTTGTGCCAAACATAAGAGAAGGATGTTTTGTTTTCAGTGCTTTGGGATTTTCAGCACTACAGATGAAAGACTTGTACATAGGGGCTCCTTGCTCCTTCTAATCAGGGAGTCTCTTGGTCATGGGAACTAGAGCCAGCCAGCCCTCATGCTCAGTGCCCATCCTGGTGGCCAGTCAGGGGGCTGAGTGTAAGGTAGCCTGGGTTCCATCTGGCCCACAGGGCCACATCCTGGTTCCAGGCCAGCCCTCAGGGGCTGCCTGACTTTTAGCAAACCACTGAACTTCTGTAGGCTTTAACTATTCCACCTGAATCATGAGGCGATAAGAACAGATCGCCTCCAGCAGGATCACTGTGAAATGGCAGCAGATGGTGCTAACAGACCCTTTGCCTTCCCCTAGACTTTCAATCTCTCACCAATCTCCCTAATTGCAAGAGGGCCATGGATGAGGCCAGGTAGGAAGGCCTCACCAATTCCTTCCAGGAGGATCAAACATCCCCAGCATGTTTTATTTATTTATTTATTATTTATTTATTTATTTATTTATTTCCCCAGCATGTTTTAGTTCTCACAAACAAATCTGTTTCCTTCACAGTTCCTCCCTCAGAGTGACCAGGAAATCTGTCCAGTCCCTTTTGTCCATCCCTTTCTTTTTTTTTTTAATTTTTTTTAAATTTTTATTTATTTATGATAGTCACAGAGAGAGAGAGAGAGAGGCAGAGACACAGGCAGAGGGAGAAGCAGGCTCCATGCACCGGGAGCCTGATGTGGGATTCGATCCCGGGTCTCCAGGATCGCGCCCTGGGCCAAAGGCAGGCGCCAAACCGCTGCGCCACCCAGGGACCCCTGTCCATCCCTTTCTTAAGAACTCAGAGTGATGGCAGCAAGTGCTGTGTGGTCTGGACACATTAGGCCACCTACCCTGAAATATCCACATACCCCAGCCAGGAAAAAAAACAACAAAAAAAAAAACAACAAAAAAAAAAACAAAACAAAAAACAAAAAAACCCCACTGAACTTGAAGTGAAATCCTAGGATAAAGTTACTTTGAAAAACCACAGATATGGGAGTCACGTCTCCAGGGCGCTGATCATCACGTAATTTTCCTTTCTCCCACTGAATGAACGACACTTGCTAGACGTCCATGTCAAATGTCAAAAACATCATCGTTTTTCATCATTTTTATTCATAAGCATGAGGTCAGGTTTACCAATACCTTACTGGAATATGATTATCACCGCTATCTTAGCCCAACTATCCTGAAGGCCACAGAACCTCAGAACCCAGAGCAGAAAAGTGAAAAACTGGACCAATGAAGCCACAAGCCACATGAGTGAAAAGAGAAATAGGAATGCCACAGAAGAGAGTCCATAAAGGTGCATGGGTGAGAAAGCAGCACCCTTGGCTGGGCACTGGATAGCAGTGTGGTCCCCGAGAGCACATGACAGTCACTGAGACCCAGATGAGGAAGGAGGAAAGGGCCTCTAACCCGCAGACTCGCACACTGCTGGACCCAAGAGGGCCGGTGCCCCCACACTGGCCCGGTGACCCTGACAGATGCAACAGCAGGCCTGCAGAAGCCATACGTGGAGCCCTTCCCAGCAGAACTCCTGGAAGGACTGCCGTAGGCACACCGCAGGCTCCAGGCTTGGCACGAACACACTCCAGGGCATGACAGGATGAGGCTCAGCACCAGCTCACTACGCTCCCTCCGCCAGCGCTCAGGTGTCCTGCAAGGGTGGGTGCCCCGCAGGCACGGTTAACACACTACTTCCAATGGGCTAACCGAAGGGCACCACGCAGAGAGCAGGAACACAGGAGAGCAATGGTTCATGCCCTACGTCTAATTAAGACAAAATATTTTGTACAATTGCTTTGGAAACGCATGCTATTGATTCACAGACCGCCCTAATCCGGCTATTAATACCTGATGTTTCCGCAACCCTCCCACAGCCCCCGGGCAGCCCAGCTCTACGCCGGATGGCATTCCGAACACTTGACTAGTGGCACGCTCCCCGGACCAGACTGCCAGGGCTGGACACCATGGCCCGCTTTTTCTGGAAAGCAGCTTTCCACAGTAAGCCCCCCCCCCCCCACACACACACACAGCACCTCTTCTCCTCCCTTCTTTCCTCCTTGGGATGGACGGTGAACTAACTGTTTGTGTGTCTTGCTGTTACTCTGGGCAATGATAAGGTAGGTGTGGCCTAGGTGCTGGTGTGACAGCACAGGTGCAGAGCCAAAGGCAACACGTCCTGGAAGAGGCACCTGTTTCCTACACTGAGTGTACTTTTGATAATGTGAGGCTGAAATATCTCTCATTACTTTCCCAAACCCTGTCATCAGGAAGGCAGATGATGAGCCCTCTGAAGATTTGTAAATCCAGTCTATTCAGAAGCATTGTCCTCACATACAGCCACAGATCATTTTAATCCACACGCTCACTCCACAGGGATGTGCCTCCTAAGCACCCAGTGGAACTGCCTTGAGGACAGTGAGTCTGTCTGGACTGGCCTGAGGACAGCCCCACAAAGTCACCAAAGCCTCAATAGTACCATTCAGCCTAAACAACTGGCAGGGGTCCCCCACATGCTTGCAGATGCCACTCCACATCCTTCTTCCAGCCAACAACACTGTTACTACTCAGAGAACTTAAACATGAGGTTTCCTGCAATAGAACTGTCTCCTGTATGTTCCCCAAAGTTGGTGGCATGGAGGCTGGACTTCCAGAGACAATGGGGAGAAGGCTGGGCTCCATGTCCTGGGCCACGTCTCATCTGCACCTACCTCACCCCTGACCAGCTGCCTTCAAGAAGGAAGTCGGAACCTGGGGACAGGAGCCTGTCCTGACAGCCACCAAATTTCACTTATTCCATCTCTTCTGGTTTATTTTATAAATTGGGTCACTATTTTATAAATTGGGTCATAAATTTTATTTTATACAAATTTTATGAAATTTTTTTATAAATAAAAAATTTATTTTATAAATTCAGTCCCTGAATGCCTTAAGGATTAAAATGACCTTTAGTAACACTCACTGTTAACAAGAGAATGAAGGTGCTCTAGAAAACCAACAACCCCCAAACGATATGCTTCTCGAGAAGAGGTTCCTGAGGGGCACACCCCAGAAGGGAAAGCTAGAGGGCCTCCAGCCTCACTTCCCTAGTGCGGTCCCTTCTGGAAGACTTATGGGCTCAGGACCGGACAGATCCTGCTCTTCCAAGGTCCTTCATTAAGAGGGGAAATGGGGAAGCCCGCCAGCCAGTGACAGAGGACTATCTGTGCCAGTTTTGATGAGGAGCTGTTCCATGAAGTGCCGTCAGCAGTGCCACCCCCAGGACTCTCCTCTGCCCGGTACACAGCACCTCCACACAGCTACGGGGGGCAGGAGAGGGTCAGAAACAGTCATAGCCCTGAGCCACATAGCCCAGGGGCCACTCTGTACAAGCTTGACTGCAAGTCCACATAAAAGAACCCTCCACCCAAGACCCCTGGCTGCTTAGCACCCGGCCTTGGTTTGGGAGCCAGGAAAAGCCATATTCAAATCACAAGACCACCGCTTAACAGCTCTGGTACTTGGGACAGCTACTTAACACTCTAATTCTCAAATTCTTAACCAACAAAGGGGAGCAAATGTCCCCCCTTACGGGGCCGCTGCCAGCACCGAGAGGCACACAGTGGGAACACCTCCCTTGTAACCACTTTACCACAGCCCCAGCCGTGAGAAAAAAGTCACAATTCACCCCATCGCCAGCCCTCCTCTACCACGCACCCCACGTCCTCCTTAGTAGCAGGCCAGACCTCACTGTATCTCCTGGAGACCCTCCTAGCTACTAGCAGTGCCCAGGCTCACTGGCATTTCTGAAGCCCCTCCATGGGGAAGGAGTTCCCACCCTGGGGCTGGGTGCTGAGCAGAAGAGTCGCACTGGCCCTCCACCCCACCCTGAGGGGAGGCCTGCATGGGAGAGGCTGGCAACCAGCCATGGGGCGGGGGCAGGAGGGGGGCTGGTGTCTGGGGAGGCCTCCCCCAAGCAGGTGACCTGGACCAGTGGGCCTTCTGGGTAAAGGGAAGGCTGTGGGCCCAAGCTCTGGGTGGGAAGGCTACCATGCTGGGAATGGGAAAGCAGGGAGCAGAGTGGGGGGTGATAATCCCCAGGTGTCTTCACAGATCACACCAGCACTTTAGAAAGCCAGGCATTTTCAGTTATCTTTTGGGATTTATCATGCTACTGCCTTCAGCACCAGCACCTGTGAACCAGCCCTGGGCCAGGCCCTGACCTATGATCTACCCTCTGTGCGGGAATGCAGTCCTGTGTTATCCCCTCCTGACTCCCACACGGAGGAGGAGCCTGGCTCCCCAAGATCACCAAGCCCCCCAGCAGCCTCACTGCCAGCTACTCCGTTTCCAACCTGCCTGCACTGAGACCCCTGGTGACCCTGCCTGCATCCCCCTCGGCCCTAGGACCCCCTCCACCTGGCATGCCCGCAGCCCACCCTCACCTCTCACACTGCCCCACAGCACGTGGGCAAGCACGGCAGCTTTCTCCTTTGGCCCTTCTGGTTACTCAATGATGCAACAAAAACACAAAGTTGAAAGGTAAGAGGAAATAATCACCTGAACCTCCTTTAGGGGAATTGATCCAAGCACATGAGTGTGTAGACATCTCCAGCATAAAACAGAATGAGTTAAAGAGCTCCCTGCACTATCTACTCAGCAGATGGTCCCCAAGCCCATGCGGCGACCCCACACCTTCCCAGGCTTCCCTCTGGAGGTTCGGGCTGTGAAGGCCAGCGGGGTTCAGGGCCTTCTTGACTGGTGACACACTGGGGACCAACTGTGGCACAGGCAGGAAGGGCGGCTCACGCACCTACCACACCTGTGATTTAGCATCTCGGCAGAATCCGAGTTCACTGCTTTCCCAAGGTGGATTCTTTTGGTTAAAAAAGAGCAGACAACTTGTACCAACTGTAAGTCTGGCTAAATGATGTCGTCCAATCTGCACACGTGCACAAAGCATCTCTCTTCCTTCATTAATATGTAAAGGAAAGATGAAGATTTAACCCCAATAAACACACATGGCAATAAGATAAAATAAAAATAGCTGCCGTCCATCACCAGTCAGAAATTGTTCACTTGGGAAGGTAACAAAGAACGAAAAACGGTAGAAACAAGCAAGCAAACAAAAGCTCCTTCCGTCCCTGGGCTGTAACACAGTTAGAGATGGGCACCAGCCAGGGCCTGTCAACTCAGATCTCTCGGCGTTCCCTCTGGCATTCCTGGTGAATGCCAGGAAGCAGCACCTGGAACCTGGGCACTCCCTCACCCCCAGAGCACAAAGGTGACTCCCAGGGCTCCCGCTCCCCATACTCAGTGCTAAGCCAAGGCCTCTCAGCTCCAGCCACAGGCCACCTCTAGGTTCTGCCTCCCTGGAGGCAGCAAATATCTGCTCTGGCCACGTCCCAGGGCAGTCTGTGTGCCTCCCTCCCCTCACGCCCACAGGGCACTGTGCTCCACAGCCAGTAGTTGGGGTACCCCCCGGATGGCTGCTGTGCCCCCCACACCTTTCCTGTGGTCTGTGCCCCCACCCCACGCTCTGTGTGCTCCCCCCACCCCTCAGGATGATTGGCAGGCTCATCTGCACAGAATCACCTTGCAGATTTGATTTTGGGTCTGCGGCTACTCCATCATCATGGAAACCAGAGACAGAGTCTTTTGATTTAACTCTACCCCGAATCCAAGAACTATGGAATATTTGCCAGCTCACTCAAAACACATTATGTTCAGATTTGATGTAGCACTTTCCAAGAAGACCTAGAGCCTGATTAAAGGTTCATATTCTTAATTCCCAGCAGTGAAACTGCCATTGTAATGCCTTCACACACCCTCTGCCGGACAGTTGACAAATACATCTCCAGACTCGACCAGGAAAGAACCGCCCTGACACACCTGGCTTTCTTGTGCCTGACCTGGAGACCAGAGGAAGCCTGTCCTGAGAATTCTACACTAGCAGAGTGGCTGAGGCCATTTCCTCTCCTCACCTTCTTCGTCCCAGCAAGGAAATTCATGATAGAGAATGAAGCAGGCTGGATAAGGGGGTATCTGAATGCACTCCCACCCGAACACACCTCCAACAAAGGTTAGCGATGGTCTAGGACTGTGTCAAGGTGGAGACTCCAGTTCTGATCACAAGAGTGACAGTTATAGCCATTCTTACTTCTCAATGATCAGTTCTCTCTGTCTCTCTGCCTCTCTCTCCAGCTTACCTCAGTTGTTAGGAGCATCAAGCTTTGCAGCTCTGCAGATCACCTTTGTCCCCCCACTTCTGTGGGGTGCACCATGAGTCTGCACTCCTTAACTTAGGACTTAGCCCTGTGAGTTGTTTTGGCTGAGGGGATACTGCACAAGTCCGTGTTTCAATCTGCATCACCATTTCTACCGGGGTGACTCCATATAACTTCCTAATGCCTCGCATTTCAATTTCCCCATTTGTAATAAAGATAATTCTCTATTTCCAAAGACTTCTTATACACAGTATAGAATATAGTGAACACAGTGCAGCTGAACACACAGTAGGTGCTCATTACATGGAGAGAGAGAAGGAATTCTTGTCAAAAAAAATGCACAACACTCTCAAATTACGAATTCACAGTCCACTTCGGGCAACCCCCTTTTCGATTTATCCAGACATACCATTTAGGGACTCACCTTTTAATGCTAAATACAGAGAAGTTCTTTTCACTTCCCAAATTGTCTCAAAATAATCTTTTGAGATTCTTTGGCTGGTCTACTGTTTCAAGTTTCTGAGCTTCAAAACTCTTTACATAAGGTTTTTGAGGATTGGGAAATTGCATCCTTGCATTTCATTCCTCCCGGAGCAAGTCCTGGATCACAGTCAAACTCTGATCTGGTCAATGATGACTCAGAAAGTGATTCCCCACTGCTTCCCCTTCCCCACTGCTGACTATCCACTAGGCTGACAACGCTACCCAGCCAAGAGTGCATGGCCATGGGTCACAGGGCAGTGGCAGGCACCAACAGGCCGTGGGGCCTCAGGTATATCCACCCCACGCCAGGCTGGTTTCCTTGTAGGTGACATGAGGTGGTTACTGGAAGGCCTCTGGGCTCCCTTCCTGTGCTAACACGAGGGGATTTTTATGCTGAATTCTCAATGACCAGGTATTATGTGTTTCCTATGCTTCTTCTTTCCTTCACCAGTGCAAATCATTAAGGTTAACTGTAGATGTCAGTTGTTCCTGATTCTCACTGAGCACTGTGGCAGGAATGGAAGAGTTCCCAAAAAGCACAGGAAAACTACCTTGTCTTCTGGGACAGAAAGAAAAAGCAGTAGCGGGGAACTTGTCTAGCATTCTCAAGTGCAAAATCTCTACCACTCCTACTCCACAGCAGCACAACCCAAGAAATGCTGTGACTAGTGGTTACTCTCACCCCCCCCCCACAGCTGCCCAATGCCCCCCAGGATTACACCCCAGCCCCCATCACAGAGCAGGCTCTGCCCCTCTCTCACATTATTGAGAGATCCCTATTCCCTTCCCCTGAAAAGTAATCCTCCTGTCCCCAATCACCAGGCTTGAGGCTGCTGGAAATCTATCTGAGGAACCAAAGAGCTGGCCAGGAGACCAATGTCCGTAATGCTCCGTGTCACTGCTCCCAAGAATATTGAATTTCAAAGGAAAACACAAGCAGACAGGAGCTGTAGAAGTAGGAAATTCCAGTGATGGAATTCCCCAAAACGAGTGGTAAGAAAATTTATGGGAAAAGGTGAGGGGGTGGGGAAGGAACATATCCTATTTCCTCAAAATTTCACCAAACAGGCAACTCTCTTGGCTTCTCGATCCAGCCCTGGACACACAGAATGTCAGTGATGGGGAGTAGTTTCCCTGGCCAGAGCCTCAGGGCTCTTGCCAGCATCAAAATGAGGTGGAAAACAGACCCTGAAGGCAGGGTGAGGCCAGAGAGAGAGCCCTTCGATTGGGCAATACCACTTCTAAAAGATTAGCATTCTCACATCCTCACTATCCCTTTCTCAGCCACTAAAATCTTTGCACGGTTGTCAGCTTTGAAAAAGCAACAAAGATGATGTAAAGGTTTGGAGGCAAATCATGTCCCTTCAGAAGTGAACAAATCTCTCAGCAAGCTAATTAGCAAAGAATATCTAAGCCTGTTCCCAAAATGCATACGTGAAATCTGGACCACAGCTTAGTCTCCTGCTCACTCAGTACCATGTGGACAATCTTCTGGGTGATAAATGCATTCGCCACAAACTGAATGGTGCAGCAGGCCCCAAGACCTCCTTCCTTCTTTCATGTTTCACAGCAGGTAGAAAAATCACCTCAAGGTCAAGCACATGCCCACTGACTTTGGGATGAGGACATTTGCAGCCGAGATGTTCAGTCTTCCCCTTATTGCTGAAAGCACATGTCCATGTAGCACCTGGATAGATTATTACACAGTAAACACTCCCTTGCTCCCTCCACATCTATAGGGATACACTTCCTAACCCCTTGACTTTGGGCTTAGCCACATGACTTGCTTTGACCAAGGAGATACTGAGAGACAAGATATAGGCAAAGGCTTGCAATGTGTTTGAGCTGGGCATAGGTGGGCCTGCTTTCTTAAAGTCTTGCCCTCTGTCATGAGAATGTGGCTCCAGTGATTGCTGGGTCAGAAAAGGTAAAAGTCAAATGCAAGAGGACCTGGACCCAACTACGGCTTGAAGCTAAGCTAAGCATATGCCAGCCAACACTCACAAGTATGTTAGGAGTAGGTGCTTACTGTTGTCTGCTGGTGATTCTTGGGGTAGATGATGTGCATCATTATTATTGGGGCACTGGCTGACGGACAGACTGTCTTACATTCCTGTAAGTACATGGTTGGCCTTCTCCACGGCCAAATCTATGTGCCTCATTGAAAACCATGGGCTTTTGGTCACTGGCGCATTTACTTCAGTTAAGCAGAGACTAATGAACACTAAGGTAGAAGAAGAAATGCCCTGTTCTCTCAGAAGTGTCATCACCACTACAAATTGACAAGTTCCAGCCTGAAGCTCCTTGGGCCACACCTGACACGGGTACCAGCCCATCCTGCACATGGGCCAGCTCTGCCAATAAGGTGTCCACCGCAGACCCACAAAACATCCTCCACAAATGAGGGCAAACAAATAGTCCAGGAGAATTATGGAAATGGCCTTAAGCAAAAGAAATGCCCGTATAACTCATTCTGATGAGAAAAGAGTCTTAGTTACTTGGCCACTGTTTCTCCATTTTCAAGATGTGACACCATCAGGCAGAGGAGTGTAATTTTCCAAGTGATCATTTTCCCAAACCTAAGCATCCATCCACAGCTATGCTTGGGATCAGTGATCCTGTTGTCACACAATCTATCCGAGGTTTCTCATGAATGGGAGGTGTCCTGAGTGGGAGATATGGAGTCCCAACCCAAGGATTGACTATTTAATCCAAAGTTAATTCTGAGCTGCGCTGCAGACCAGTACAGGCAATAATATAGACAGTGCATATAGGAAGTCTCAGGGAGGCACTTTCAACAGAATCAACGCCTGTTAGTTGGTATTCTGTGGACTGTTCAGAGGTACAGGCAGCTGCTAAATGCCCTACCAGAAGTAGGGCTCTTCAGAGAAGATACTAAATCTTATGAAATTACACAGTCGTAGTAATTGAGAGCACGAAGCTGATTTCCATAACCGAGTCTCGGGTCACATAAAAAGTCTTAAATAAAATGACACTGAGAAAAGAACCCATTCAAAATCCAATCAAACCATTATCTGCAAACCTGAGTAATACCAATCTCAGAGTCACATTATGTTCTTGCACAGAGGCGAGTGAAAAATTTAAAAATCCAAAATGGTGGCACCAACATGACCAAAGTTCTGGGAATCCATTTCTAACCACATAATGAAGACATACTGAAGGCATGACCCTCCCTACTCAAGTCCTGAGTTCTACAAACCTAAGGGGCTCCCAGCCCATGCTGACTCCACATTTATTCTCAGCACCCAAGAGTGCTTGGCATTTCACAGTTATTAAGTCTACTGGATTATGGTCATTTGTTTAACACTCCTTTCAGGTAGAAGAGTGTTCTCAAGCTAAGTACTCCTTGACTTAAACTCTCCCCTCAAACATGAAGCTTGGGGCCAAATGTTTCTTTTTTTTTTAATTTTTTATTTATTTATGATAGTCAGAGAGAGAGAGAGAGAGAGAGAGAGGCAGAGACACAGGCAGAGGGAGAAGCAGGCTCCATGCACCAGGAGCCCGACGTGGGATTCGCCAAACCACTGCGCCACCCAGGGATCCCTTGGGGCCAAATATTTCATACTTCACATCTGCTCTCTTCAAATCATTTTTCTCTCCTGTCAATTGAGATTCTTTTATCTTGCTTAACTATATTATTTCTATAAGGCACCTTACATCCTTTCAGGAACAAGGTACGTATGCAAATAAATCAAAGCTGAGTTCTCCAGGTGCAAAACAACAGAGAAAGCTTACATGTCAGCAATGCCAGAATAAAGGAGGTTTTTTTGTTTTGTTTCGTTTTGTCTTGGTTTTTTTTCAGGTGTTCTCTATCTGACTTAGACTATTTGCCTGGTAACAGCTCAGGCCTATGCAGCTGAGCAAAGCACTCATGGCATAATGACAGTAACTGTATCACTTAGTTTCATAATATACACATAATAATGCAAGTTTACTTCAGTTATGGCATCCATTTCATAGATGGAGAAGATAAAACACCAAGTGACTGGAACAAGGGCCTCCGTGTGGCACTGACAAGGCTAGGGCTTCAAGGACCCATGGGCATTTACACTCTTCAGACAGGTCTGAACCCTGATACAGTCATACCTGGGCCATTGGCATTGGGCTTGCCCCCAAAACAGCTGCTATGTTTACCAAGGACACAGATTTGCCATCAATGCCATTCATATCCCAAAGATATAATCCCATATCAACCTAATCGTGGCCCTTTCTAGCCAGAGCAAATGATTTTTTATTCTTCTAAGTTATGAGAGTTTTACTCTCATACTCTCAGTTTACAGTATTACTCAATAATACTGATACTTGCACATTTGGTAATGTGAAAGGATGTTTGTGCTCACTCCGCCTTTAGCTGAATACCTGCTCCTACAGGGCCAGACGTCAGCCCCAGAGAACAAAGGGCTTGCTTGCTCTTACCCTTCAGGTTGGGCCAAAGGATGCCTCAACCATCTCCAGGTCAAAACCACTCCACCCCAGGGACAGCAATACCACATGAATGAATGGTTGTTGAGTTACTCTCTGACAACCCAACCATGAAAACCTCCCCAGGATGAAAATGCAGAGCCCTGCCATCAGATCAAATGGGAGTATGTTTTGTCTTCCCACACCCAGCTACAACTGGCATGGGCTATAAATCCATTCCATAACTGAAGCCAAAGAATGTCAGATTGTAATGAATTTTCCTCTCCATAAACCTAGAGTGGACTTAAAAAACCAACCAACCTTGAAAGGAAAAGCCTAGACCCTATTACTACTTCCCCCTGAACCCTTCAGACCTCTCTAACTGGTGCCTCGCTCCATAAACTATCATTAGCGGGGGAAGCAGGTAGGTGGCTCTGCTGGAGAGGAAGGGAGGCCAGCAAGAAGTGGAATGTAGAATGGAGTTCTTTTTAAAAATGCCTCAGTTAATTCCTGAACTTGGAAGTGGCAACTATTCCATAGGCAGAAGAGGAAAAAGATGGGTGCCACTAGGTGCAGATACAATTCGAGCAGTTATCAACCAATTCACTTATTTATAATTAAGATTTCTAGGTATCTCCATCATTTGAAACAACCTACAACCCCAAAATAAAAAGCACCCCAAATCAGTGAGAAAATCCATTGCCCTACAGCCTATGGAAAGCCCAAGACTGGAAAGCCCAAGAGGGCAGGGCCATTGACTTCGTGAGTTCAGACCCTTGCAGCCCTGAGCCCACAGTAGGGTCCCCAGGACCCTCCTCAGATCACATTAATAAGCACTCAGGTAGCCATCAGGGGCCAGGTATGGTTCTGAGCAACTTACCAATATGATAACAAATACATAAAATGAAGTGCGGCCATCTGATTTTCCCTGGGATGCTCCAAGTCTCTCCTTCTCAGGATCAGACGAAAGGGCAGGATGAATATCTATCTCATCTGGCAGCCCCTGGGGCCTCACCGTGTTGCAGTAAGGTATGTTAAACATATTCATGGTGATTATCTAAAGCTTCTCGAAAGGTTACACTTGGGCTCCTTGCTCTTGGTGGCACAGGCAGATGAACACTTTTTTTTTTTTTTTTAAATAATGGAAGTTGTTCTGAGCAGATGCTCAGACAGGATAATTTTGCATTATTTGTAAAGGTTGAAGTCATATAAAGGAGGTATTATGGTAATCTATAAATAATATCATGGAAGTGGTACTTAAAGCCAGCTTTTCTAAAAACTGAGGTGAAATTCAAACAACATGAAATTAATCATTTTTAAGTAAACAATTCAGTGGCATTTAGCACATTTGCAATGCTGTACAATCACCACCTCTATCCAGTTCCAAAACATTTTCATCATGCCAAAATAAAACTCCATACCCATTAAGCAATTATTCTCTGTCCACCCCACCCCCACCCCATTCCCTGGCAACCACTGATCTGCTTTCTATTTCCATGAATTTATCTATTTTGGATATTTCACACACAGTTGACCCTTGAACAACATGGGGGTTAATAAGGCTGCTAACCCCCCCACAGTTGAAAATCCGCATGTAACTTCTGACCCCCCCAAAGCTTATCCTACTATTGACCAGAAGCCTTACTGATCACATGAACAGTCGATTAACACATCCTCTGTACGTCATATGTATTCTATTACTATATTCTTACAATAAAGAGAAAATAAAATGATATTTTTAAAAATCATAAGGGAAAAATATATTTACAGTACTCTGCTGTATTTATTGAAAAAGGTCCACAGATAGGTGGACATGCACAGTTCAAGCCCATGTTGCTCAAGGGTCAACCGTGACAAATGGAATAATATAATAGGTAATACTTTGTGACATTTTTGAGCATGATGTTTTTGAGGCTCACTTAAATTGCAGCATGTACAAGTACTTCATTTCTTTTTATGGCTGAATAACAGTCCACTGAATGTGCATTCCACAATTTGCTTACCCACTCACTCACTGATGGACGCTTTGTAACCACTGTGATTAGAGCTACTATATACATGAATGGTCAAGTGTGTGTTTGACCACCTGCTTTCAATTCTTTGAGGCATACATCTAGAACTGGAATGGCTAGAACTAGCTTTTGATGTACAAAATACCCAATGTTATAATGTGCTTGGGACTGATGCACCCGAAATCTCAAGTCTTCAATGTTTGTTCCCAAGGGTGGTGAATGTTCAACTTTCCAATAAACTGAGGTTCCAGGTTTCTAGAGCTCCGAGACTGCATTTGCTCCAGTACTAAGGATAATAATGATAATTATAATAACATAAGGAAAGTAACAGCTCTTGACCCTGACTGAGTCAAGCGTGACACTCAGTATTGTATGTGCTATACACTACCATTGCCATTCTCCAGGGAACAAGTCATGTGGCTCCAGAGCCCAGACTCTTAACCAGTAAGCCATTTTTCCCATTTTGCTTTGAGCAACCCCATCAGCAGCAATCGGTATCTAAGCTGAGTACTTTCTGGATTTTAGCTCCAGCCCACATTCCCCTGTCATCACAGGAAGGGAAATCTTTGGCTCAGGACAGGTCATCCCACTCTGCAGAGTACTAGACCCTAGGACCCCCTCAACATTACACGTGTCTAACGTCTGTCATCATTATGACACCATGAGCTCCAGGAGAGCAGGGACCTCCTGCCCCAGCACCAAACATCCAGCACTGACACAATGCCTAGCATCCTGCATGCATTCGCTGAGATCGTGCTGGAGGGGAGCTGCAATAACCTATTCCTCTACCAGCATATCCTGCACAATCTTCATTCATCACATCCAACCTCATACACCTCTCAGAAGCGGATGTGGATCCATACCTCCCCTTTATGACTTCGCTCCTCCTCATCCATGCTGCAAGACTTCGCCAAGGACTCATTCCTCCCAGCCAAGCCCAGGAAAGTCTCTGCCTCAAGGGTCCTGTGCCCACGTGGCCCAGATGCTTACAGGGACACATGGGCCTGGCTGTCCCCAGCCCAACAGTTGGTACTCAGTTAAAGACAAACATGTGATAATCCTTAGAACAGGCCTATGACCTTGATGGTTAATGGGCAGTGTCTTCAGTTCTCATAAAGGAAATTTAAAATTTGTCCTTCAGTCACCCAGATGATCATCCAGAACTAATATTTCTCCAACCCAACATACTCAGTAAATAACTCCTGTTGGACGGTATATTAGTCTCCAACCCATTGGTAAAACTAAAACCAGTTTGTTTAAGTGGCCATTTTCTTTTCCTCTTTGGATTTCTTCCAGCAGCTTAATAAGGAACAAATGAAGCCTTTGAGATTCCCTCACTGTGGAGGTGAACGTGCCCTGATTCAGGGGACATTAAAGAACACTGGCCAGCAGAAGAAAGCTAGCCACAAAACCTCCTGTCATGCCATGTGCCATCGGATTGATTTTATTGAGATGCATTCATTCAGGTTCCTGATCCCCTCACTCACCCACCTTCCCCAGGCAGGTTTATAATTGCATGAGATCTTGGATAGCCCATGAGAGGCATCTGCTCCTTCCCAGATCACAAATGGACAGGCTGTACCATCTCCATGACTACTGCAGACTGATGGCCAAGAAAATTGTCAGTGACTACCTTCAGGTGTGAAAGCAGGTGTTTTTAACTCACTCAAGGCAGGATTTTCAAGGGTACAAAAGCTCCTTTTAGCCCAAATAGACGCTATCACTAAGAGAAAACCAACCAGCCTCCAGCACCAATGGTGGATAGGCCTGGAGGACCTCCCCACTAATTCCCCCCTCCCCACAGAATGTGGATACCACAGATCCCAGCAGGAGAACTGCACAGGCAGGACCCCACCACTGAGTCTGGGCTCAATCTGCTCTGCTGCGTTTCTTCTGGGCTCCATTCAGAAGCTCTTGCTTTTCAGAGGTGGCATTCTTCATAGGATGGGGAGCCATCAGCTCTAAGAAGTAGGCTTTGATCTAGCAACTCCCAGAGATTTGGCCTAGAAAAGCAGACAGCTGCTCAATAGGAAAAAGACCACCAGACAATGATGGGAAAGGACCTGGTGAGGTCTGAACCTCAGCTAAATCTCATCCCTGAGACCAGGGATGGCTCCCTCTGCCAGTCCAGACAGCTGGCCAGAGGCAGATGAGGCTGCCCTGGCTAGTGGGTGGCCTGGTTCAGGAGAGTGCACCACAAGGTCACTCAGCCAGTCAGCACTCATCCACACTGGATGCACTGAAGGTCCCACAATCTGCAAAAAGTCAATCATTACATTGAAAGAACAGGTAAGAAAGAGAATCCCAGGTTGAGGACATGTGTGGATAGTCATTAGAATTTCATTTCCTCCCATGGACTAGTCCAGCCATTTTCAATACTCAAGTCACAAGATAAATTATCCTGTTCAGATTTGCACAACATTTTATTTTGTGGTGTCAGGAGTGACACCACAGAAGACCAAGAGGTCACACAGGCTTTGCTGTGCAAGCAGGCAGTAAGCTAGCAGTAGGGGCTGCACTGGGGTCAACACAGAGCCCCAACGGTGGTTGGAGCACACCCTTCCAGGGCTCCTGGCTGAGATGCCATAGCTGTGAATTTGACTAGCAGTTTATAGTCAGTTTTGAGGGCATCCAAGAGCTCCCTCCTCCACTGCTCTTTTGTTACCTGGTAGCAAACTCTTCCACTGATTTCAGGGAAGGGCAAGCAATATGGTCTGAGTCCATTCTTTTAAAGCTCACATCCAAAAAACCAACCACTGAATGTTTCACTCTTTAAAAAAAAAAAAAAAAAAAAGGTTTGCTTTTTTTTTTTTTTTAATTTATTTATTCATGAGAGACACACAGAGAGAGAGAGGCAGAGACACAGGCAGAGGGAGAAGCAGGCTCCATGCAGGGAGCCCAACGTGGGACTCGATCCCGGGTCTCCAGGATCACGCCCTGGGCCGAAGGCGGCGCCAAACCGCTGAGCCACCAGGGCCACCCTGTTTCACTCTGTTTTTGAGCTTTTTGTTTTATGTTTCCTTTGCACATCTATCCAGGTTTCCCATGAGAGGGTTACGTTTCTCTGAGGAAAGTACTGAAAACACAGAGAAGTCTACAAATATCATACAAGCAAGGCAGTTGGATCCCAGGGGCTGGGCCAGTCTTCTCCAAAGCAGCTTTCTTGGCTTCCTGTCGCTTTTTCATTTCAAGAAGACACACCTTATTTTGTTCATTAGCAAACACTCCAGGAAGACGAGTGCCTGCTGTTTCTCAGCTCAGGCCCTCTGCTTCTCCATGCTCACCGGCTGGAAATTTGGGTGGGAAGCACTGAAGTGAAGACTGATAATCTGAGGGGAAATCATACTTAAGATATGTACTAAACATTCAATAAATGGTGACAAAAGATTGACTAAAAATGGAAAATAAATTGTGATCCAGGTAGAAGATAAGCCATGGAAAGCCCAGCTTGTGTCTTGTGTCCCTGCATGGGCCCTGTGCCTGTCACTGAACAGGCAGCACGTAAAGCTCATCGCAAATCACCTCCTCAAGGTTCCTAACAAAGTTCTGAGGTTTGGTTCTCCCGGGGCAGCATCCCCACCGAGGGAGAGGTAAATCCAAGGGGGTTCCAGACACACAGGGGTCCACTCTTCCCATGCCCAGGGGATCTGAAGGAGACCAGGGACTCCTCCCGGAGGACACACCTTCAGGGGTTACAGTGTAACCTATGCCCCCCACATCTTCCGTCTGACTGGCTACATGCCGCCCCAGCTCGCTGATCTGAAATCCAAGCCACACACACTGCAGTCACCCCCGCCAGCCTCCTCTCTTGCCCCTGCGGCCCCCCCCGTCCTCTGGCAAGGGGCTGACACACTGGGGACACATGCAGTGTTTGCCTCAGTCAGTGTTGGGCCGATCTTCAGGCCCTTCAATTTGTAATCTATTAAGAATTTCATCACATTATCTTCTCTAGTGCTTCATTACTTTTCTGTACTGCCAAGAATTCCCTGTACAGCTGGCTTATTAGCACTAGTTACATTTCGCTTTCTTGCCATGGGACAGTGGGACTTAGCCAGATGAGTTGTCTTGAGTTCCTAAAATGTGCAAGTATTTTGGCAACTATATTTCTCTGGTGCTTAAAATCTAAAGAAAGGGGGAGCTGGCTTTCTCAAGGGTTAACACGAGGAAACCGCAGAGCAGAGCCACCCAAAAAGAAAACCCCAGAATGATGTGTCACCGCAACAAAGACACATCGATACTTTGTTGGAGGCCTTCCCTGTATTCTCCCCAGGGAGTGGCAAGGTTATCCAATCCACAGCCATCATTCTTGATTTGGTGACAGTCACTCTATATCACTTTCAAGAAATTATGAATGAGAACTCAGGAATCTGATTTCATCCCCAGTTGCCCCTCCCAAGACTAAAGTTAAAGGGAACCCACTTCTTCTGATCCCTCTGGCCTGGCCTGCCTCTGAGGCATACACTTCCAAAGCCTGCTTATTTCAAAGTCTCAAATATGGCTCCTATGCCATGTTTATGCAAGGTAATAGCATCGTGGAGGTAAAGAAAAAAAAAGCTATTACTGGAGATGGGGTGCTTTATAAGTATCATCAATATCATAGCATGTTTTATAGCTTGAGAAGTCCTCATTGGACATTTGTCCAAAAAAGCGGGGGGGGGGGGGGGGGAATCAATCTCATTTACAATTGCATCAAAAATAATAAAATATCTCAGAATAAATTTTACCAAGGAGATAAAAACTCTATATACCGAAATGTATAAGACATTGATGAAAGAAACTTGAAGAGAACACAAATAAGTGGAAAGACATGTAATGCTGATGGATTGGAAAAATTAATATTGTTAAAATGTCTATACTACCCAAAGCAATGCACAGATTGAATGCAATCCCTATCAAAATCCCAATGGCATTTTCATGTAACTAGAATAATCCCCAAATTTATGGATCCCTAGAAGATCTCAAATGGCCAAAGCAATCTTGAAAAAAGAAGAAAGCTAGAGGCATCACATTTTCTAACTTCAAGCTGTATTATAAAGCTATAGTAATCAAAACATTATAGTACTGGCATGAAAACAGACACATACATCAATGGAACCGAACAGAGAGCCCAGAAATAAACCCACCAAAATAGGGTCAGTTAATTTACAACAAAGGAGAGAGGAATATGCAATGGGGAAAGGAGAGTCTCTCCAACAAAGGTGCTGGGAAAACTGGACAGTCACATGCAGAAGAATGAAACTGGACCACTCCTTTACACCATACACAGAAGTAAATTCAGAATGGATTAAAGTCCTAAATGCAAAACAGGAAACCATAAAACTCCTAGAAGAAAATATATGGCGTAAAGCTCCTTGACATCAGTCTTGGCAATGAGTTTTTGGACTTGACACCAAAGTCAAAGGCAACAAAAGCAAAAAAAAAAACAAAACAAAACAAAAAACAAAACTCAATTTCATATAAAAATTACTTGGGGAAGATGAATCTAGCACAGCCTGCCACTCTTCCTCTATCTTATAACATCCATCATAAAAGTCAGCCAGAGCGAGTATTGAGTATGGAAGGAAGTTCTTCCCTCTGGAGCTGACCCTGAGGCTGTCCCCGCTTGCTGCACCTCCTCCCATCCTTCTCTGCACCTCCCAGCACCTAAAGGCAGCCTGCACTGAAAGCCAGAGGAACAGGGATCTGCCAACAGGGAGCAAAGACACTCAAAAGCAGAAAGCACAAAAGTCAGATTCTTCATCGTTCTCTTAGAAACACTGATTCTGTCTTCATGACGAAAAACATTATATGGTCTCATTCATTTGGGGGAATATAAATAGTGAAAGGGAATAGAGGGGAAGGGAGAAGAAATGGGTAGAAAATATCAGAAAGGGAGACAGAACATGGAAGACTCCTAACTCTGGGAAACGAACTAGGGGTGGTGGAAGGGGAGGAGGGCAGGGGGTGGGGGTGAATGGGTGGCGGGCACTGAGGGGGGCACTTGATGGGATGAGCACTGGGTGTTATTCTGTATGTTGGCAAATTGAACACCAATATAAAATAAATTTATTATTACAAAAAAAAAAAAAAAAAGAAAGAAAGAAAAGCCTAGCAGCCAAAGGTATCCTCCTGCTGGGGGAAGGGGGAGCCTCTGCTTTGCTCATCTGTTTACTACCGCTGAACACTCAGAACTTTTACAAACCACAGTTTTTAACTTGGGGTTTGTCTGGGCTTTCTTAAAGCTGCTCATGTTTGTGTTTGGATCCTGCCCCCCTCCTAATGGATGACCCCCTCCCATAAATCTAACAGGAAGCCTTGACTGCTTCCTTGGTTTTCCTCAACACATATTTCTCCCTTGGAGGGAGGGAGACTCCTTTAAAAAATAATAACTCTCAGCATATACAGGGAATATCACAAATAGGAAGAGACTTGCCAACTAGCCAGAGGCCCCCCTCAGACATGGGAGGAAACCAGGATGCTCTCATTAATACTGTATTTCAATATTAATTGATATTATTGCCAAAAGAGCAGATCTTAAAAGTTATTACAAGGCAAAAAAAAAATTGTAACCATGTGAGATGATGAATCTTTTTTTTTTTTTTTTTGAAGTTTTGAGATGATGAATCTTAACTAAACTTAGTGGGATAATCATTTCAGTCTGTACATATGTCAAATCATTATACTATACGTCTTAAACATACACAACGCCACATATCCAGCATCTCCCAAAACTGGAAAAAATAGTGATCAATGCTTTTATCCATGTCTGTCTACAGACAGTATGATTTCAAGTCCTAGAAATATTCTGTAGTTTTTCAAATTAAAAGTTGCTGCTGACACACATTCGTAAACAAATTGGATTGCTCATACTAGCCTTTTCTACTCAGGGAAATCACCCTTGTCCTTAGCAAAGAGGCTACCTGCAGAATTGGTCTTTAGCCCTGAATATCTGAAGAATGATTAAATAATGTGGGAAAACTCTCACCGTGGCTCTCATATGCATGCTCACACATTCACTATTCTTTCTTGCTATTTGTTAATTGAATAAGCCATAATTGAGTGTGTCCATTTTACTTTTGATGTTCATGTGAGTATGTTGTTAATAAAGCAAGCTTCAGGCCACCCCACCAGTCACTGATCAAGGGAAGGAAATGCCTGAAACAAAATCCTCCTAAATCTATTTCTGCATTGGCTGCTGAGCTAGCCTCTGAGTGTGAAGGACTCAGAGGCTGTGCCTGGCCCCACTTGCAGCAGTGCCATTCATGCAGCATCCACAACATGCACACAGGCACCTGCCCACCACCAGCAGTTTAGGGACCTTGCTCTATTCGGGATAGGCCCAGGGTTGGAGGGAGTGAGGAAGCACAGATTAAAGATGCCTCCAGAGAAGCATTTCCAAATGTGGGTGTCCCCTGTCATGTCCTATCGCTGGGAACAAGTCTCTGCAAGTCAGAAGACACTCTGGTCTGATGCACGAGAAGGATCTCCTATGACATACGCACACACAGGCGTATGCACACGTGCACGCACGTGCACACATACACACAGAAGCATACTTCCGCACACCTAAGAATTTTCCTGGGACTAGGCAGGTCATTTCTACTTTTTTTTTTTTAATGCTGGCAAATATTTCAGAGCTGAACACATCTGGAACTGGGAGAGATCTGTGGCCCCGCTCTGTGGTTTCCACCCTGTCACCTACCTCCTGATATTCCTCACTGCCCTCCAGACACCACATACTAATGCCTATATGCATCAATTTCTTCTATTAATTTTTCATTTTTATGAATAAAAAATTCACAACTGCTCATCAGAACTCCTGACTATAAACAGATAACATGTGGCTATAAATTCAATCTGAAGCAAAAAACATTCTTTGTCAAGGTCAGCTGCCTCACTGGACCCAATGCAGGGACAGAAGGTGCTCCCCTCTGCCTCTAAGGGGACCCAGGCTTTCAGGGACCCTGGACCAAATAGCCTCTCATTTCCTAGACAAAGAGCCTGAGTCCTAGAGGTGGAATCCTGCCCCCTCCCCAGCTGGGACAGCTCTGCCATTACAAGGTACAGGGTGCCAGGAGCTCAACAAGAGTATCTGGCTGATATATACAATTACAATGTGTGCTCCCACCATCTCACTTCTGGAGACTTTAATTATGTGAATAGAAAGAGTAATTAGGAAAGGTCCACTTTTCTCCCATTTTGTTGTATTTTGTTTGCTTTTCTAGTCATTCCTTTTCGGCAGTTGTGAATGCATCTGTGAACTGCCATCCATCCTCACTGTGCCTTCCTCCTGCTGGGGGACTCTAAATCCTAATGTGTAGCCCCTCTGCATGCCTTCTTTTCCACCAATATTCTCACAGCTTTCTTAAATTTTACTTTTCAATCACAAGAAAACACAACCGCATCGTAGTGAAAAGCCACAGGAGCCAGAGTCCAAGTGGCCAAACCCCTCTCCAGGGAAAAGGCCTTCCTGCCGTGTGCTCCCCAAACTGAGCAGCACCTCAAGTGCAACACGTGAGACTATCCACGATGCATCACACTCCTCAAAAAAGCCCTAGTTTTACAAGAAGAATTTTGCCAGGAAGGGAGTCAAAGATGTTTGGAAATCTACCACTAAATGGGAAGTGAAGAAACTATGCTTCCTAGAAAGCCCAGACGGGGTACACATTTGGGTGGTTGAAGGACAGACTCTGTGGCTCTTGGAGAGCTCCTCAGTGCCCCCATGCCTCCATTTCTCATCCACAAAGTGGGGTCACAGTACAAGTGCTGATGTGGTAAGGCTGGAAAAGGCATGGGACAAGTCAGGCATGGAAAGCTCTCGGGATGCACCTGGGACCTGCAGCTCTAAATCCTCCCTTGAGAGCTTATAACAAGCATCGCCTTGGCCTTCAGACTTCATTCATTCAACACACTCAGTCACTGCTTATCTACTGAACATCAAACAAGCAAAGGAGCTGGAGGGAGAGGCACCAGGCTTCCTGGTCTCGGGCCCTGGGAGCCCAGGCTGTCATTCCTCCCGGGCTGAGTAAAGCCCCAGGGGCCATCTACACACCACACACAGCACACACAGTGAATGACCAGTGCGAGTGACTAGCGGACAGCTTTGGTCTCAGTGGAGTGGGCACCCCCCAAATCAAAGGGCTTTGCTTTGAGCAAAGACGTCTGTGGATGTCCCCAGGCTTCTGCCAGAGCCCATCCATCCCATGGGAGTGTGGGCCGCTCCCCCTCTGCAGTGCCAGGGCAGGGTGGGCGGTTGGGGCTTGGCCAGCCTCCCCCCTCCCCGCCACAGGCCAAGGGGCAGGGGCGGAGGCCAGGCTGGCTGCGGTCATGGCAGGGTAGGGGCGGCCCGGGGTTGCTGTTGGAGCCCAGGTCCCGTGGGCAAAGGCTCCATGGGCTGCTCCCTCCCAGGCTCACTGCCCACTGTCTTGGACAGGACATTGCAGCAGTGACCACTGACACGGAGGAAATGGTGAGGGAGGCACAGTGCTCACAGGGGAAGCCTGGGAGTTCTGACAGCGACTTAGGCCCCTGAGCTCCAGGGAGCAGAATGCAGCAAGGGGGACTCCTCAAGTGACTGCATGTGCCAGGGCATAGGACAGAGTGGCATGTGTGTGGCAGGCTGTCTGTGGTATGTGGTGTGTGTGTGGTGTGTATATGTATGTGGTATGTATATGTGTGTGGTGTGTGTATACGTGTGTGGTGTGTGTACACGTGTGTGGTGTGTGTGTGTGTGGTGTGTGTATACGTGTGTGGTGTGTGTACACGTGTGTGGTGTGTCTGTGTGTGGTGTATGTGTATTATGTGTAGTGTGTATATGTGTGTGGTGTGTGTACATGTGTGTGGTGTGTCTGTGTGGTGTGTGTGTATGTGTGTGTAGTGTATATACATGTGTGTGGTGTGTGTATATGAGGTACATCTGTGGTATGTGTGTGGTGTGTATATGTTCCTGTGTGGTGTCTTTGTGGTGTGTGTGTCTTGGAAGGAGGAAGACACAGGAGCAGCTGTGACCCGCAGGTCCCCTAGAGTAGGTGCTGACCTCTGTCCCGCTCAGCCACTGGAGTGACAGGACAGTGGATGGAAAGCCTGGGGTGCATCCACCAGCAGACCACGGGGGTGACTTCTAGATCCACAAGAAGATTCCTGTCTGCGCTAAAAGATTGGGGAAACAAAGCCTAGGAGTAATGCATTTCAAGCTAGTGTCTCCCAACAAGAACTGCCCAAAACTCCACTCACAATCAGGCAGCCGCCACGCAGTGGTGCCTGACCTGCAGGCCTACTGACACCCTCTCTCCCGACCCAGGGACATGGCTGGAGGACGAGGCCCCAGTGGGCACTGGTCAGAGGAGGGGCAGTCCATCCTGCCAGACCAGAGCACAGGGGCACGGGGCTGGGCATGCCACAGTCTCTGCCGCAGGTTCCCAAATGCGGCAGCAGGGGCCTTGTGGTCTCAGGAGAATCACAGCTCCCCACAAGACAGTCACACCTATTTCTAGAGAAAGCACAGGCTCTGGAGTCGGGGACCATGACCTGACAGTACTGAGCAGGATGCCACCCCTGGGCCTCGGCGGGCCTGCAGTGGAGGTCAGCAACCCCAGAGCCGCTTCATAGACAAGACTGCCTAGGACAATGCCGGGTGTGGAGCAGCAACCCCACAGACGCCACCGTCGTCAGCATCAGCTTCCCATGCCCCCACCCCACCCCCCGAGGCCCTGGCATCTAACAACAGGCTGAAATCGGGGTTGTGGATGGGTTTTCTGTTTTTGCTCCTCACTTTGGTGGGCTTGGGTCTATGGACATGCAAGTTTCAGATCTGGGCTGAATGACCACACTGCACCCTGGCGCACACCATGTTCACCAAATGTCAATAGGGAGGGGACAGCCAGCTCGCCGGACACCAGTGAAGTGTAGCAATTGCCAGAGGATCTCCTACTGCACTGCATCTTTACCTCATAGCTCTTAGTACACAGCAAACAGGCCACGTGAGAAACCCAGACCGATGGGAGAAACCTGTCAAGTGATGAGACTGGAGGGGAAGAAGGTTTAACAACCCACCCCAGAGAGCATCACATCCTGAAGGGAAGAGGCCAGGGCTTGCCACATGCTACATACACGCACAGACCAATTTCCATGTCTCTAAATGCCGTGTTGGGTTGGATAAGGTAGCGAACGTCTAATCTGAACAGACCCAAGTGCCAGAATGATTACAGAGGCAATCTACCTGCAACCAGAGAATACTAGCTTAGGGGTGCAGTGGGGGGGGGGGGGGAGTGAACACCTCCTTCCTGGAGAATCTTCTCTCTGCTTCAGGGGGTAGCTGACCTGAGTTATCCTAGGAAGCAGGACCAACCAATCCATGCAGGATTGGGCCTCTTGGGAGGTTGGTCACCAGCGGGAGAGCATCTCTAGCATGTCAAAGCCATTGTTGGCTAACAAGCTCTAGTTCTTTCTCATGGCTCCGAGAGCCTTTGTGGGCTTTCTTCTTGAGGCATTCTGATAGCAAGTAGGCTCCTACAGACTGACTCATGTAGGAAAATTGAGTCTCTAACAAAATCATCTGGGTCTATCGGCATCCCTGACTGCTCCATGGTGTGGGCACCACATACTGGGAAGCCTAGTGGGACACATGGCAACCATGTTCAGGTAGACTGGAAGCACTCACAGCCTGTGTCAGCAGATGGGGAGCACTCACAGCCTCAGGCGGCAGCTGTATGAAGGCAGATGGGGGAGCACTCAGAGATTGGGGGCAACTGTGTCAGCATATGGGGGAGCACTCACAGAGTCAGCATATGGGGGAGCACTCACAGATCAAGGGGCAGCTGTGTCCCCAGATGGGGGAGCACTCACAGATCAGGGGATGTCATGTGGACGTAAGCTGGGAGCACTCAGCCTCGGGGATGGCCATCTTGAGGTAGATGGGGAGCACTCACAGGTCAGGGGATATTGTCTCCAGGTAGAGTAGAAGCAGTGCACAGACCACGTGAGGCTCCCACATGCTCCTGGCTGGGGCCTGATATGGTCCAGTTTACAGCCCCTTCCAGCGCTATTTCCTCCCTGGGCGGCTTTCCAGGTTGGATGAACTAAGTCTATCAACTACCTTTGCTCAGGCAGTGAAAATCCTGAGCAGTTTCTGCCTGACTTCTCACGGGAAAAAAAAAAAAAAAAAGTAGAGACTGAATCTCTCCGTGCTTCAGCACCCTAACCCACAAGAGGCTTTTTCTAAAGAGGCTTTTTTTTTTTTTCTAAGCCTCCATATCCCAGCCACTTAATAACTCTTTACAAAGCCCTGCAGGGATGAGGCATGAGTCGGCCTCAGATCCCAGGCTGCAAGGGAAGGTCCTGGACAGCTTCACCTGCCAGCAGACAGTGGGGCCAGGGGAGGCCACTCCTGACCCAGAGCCTCTGCAATTATGCCAGCCTGCCCCGTGCACTGTGAGGGTCTCCTGATCCTCATGATAACGTCTGTCTAGTGCTTCTGAATGATGGTCACCTGGGACACGGGTCCCTCATATCTACAAAACCAATCAGCCAAGTGTTTCCCTGCAAGCATTCAAGCCTTAAATATCCAGACGCAGAATCTTAATGATGGTCTTCATTAAATAAGACTTTGTTTAAAAAATACAACATAACCTCAGTGGGAAAGACCTGAACTCTGTGGTCTTACCAGCACCAAGGTCCTGAGGCACCTTGGGCCCACATTTATGTTAGCCTGGCAGGGAAGATCACTGGCTGGCCTCCCCTTGCTCTGGCCACACTCTGTCCTGCTACGGGACCTGGTTCTTAGATCCCCATGGCCTTTCCTCCTGATCTAAGACAGTCACATGCCACATACCCATTGAAGGATTTTTAATATACATCATGCTTAATGTGTCAGAATGTCTCTTGTGTCAGTGGAGTGCAGAGAATACAACGAAGAAAGAGAAGACCCAATGGCCGTCCAGGGCCTCAGTTTCTCCACGGCCAGGGAAGGGTTGGAGGAATAGGCTCCCGGGTTCTCCCAGCTTCCAGACACCATACGAGTCCATGAGCAAGGCCTGGGAATGCCTGCTGTTAAGCTGATTCTCAGTGAGCCGAACTTTAAATACATGCCTCCTTCAACACGACCAGTAACTATTAAATGCACAGAGCAACATGGGCTTTACATAGGGGATGTCTCGTCCCCTCCAGGCAGGGTGGTGACAGAATCACAGCAGTGTCTGGAGGAATCTCAACAGGCAAAAGCAGCAGGTCCTTTGCCTTCAAGGCAACTAAAATCTAGGGAAGAAATAGGAATTGAATACTTAAGAACTTTAAACAATGGGAGTAAACAATAGGGCTGTTACAAGGGCAGGTATTTTCACTGGTAAGTGAATCACCAGGTTAGTTAGCGTCACAGGTACTCAACAGAGGAAGGATCATGACCAGTCAGTGTGCTGGCCCGACAGTTTACAGAGAGAATGGTTAGCGCCTGGAGCTCTGTTGTTGTCTTATTTCTTAATCCATAATACTCACAAGGGAAATAGTGGCATCCTAGTAGCATCCAGAGCCCCGGTACCACCACGCACTGAACCCAGCTCTTGGCAGAGTGCTGTCTGGCTGGGCTCCTTCCCCTGCTGCAGGACGGGGATCCTCCACCTGCCTTCTACGGGGTGTCTAAAGATGCAGCATGGCCACGCTAGGGAACCATTCCAAAAGCTGGGGGAAGCGTGTGAGAACAGTCACTAGTTCTTACCCGACACAGGAGGCTCTCAACTACTGCTCCTACATGACGGTGGACAGATGGACCTACAACACTGGCCTCCCCCCCCATGACGTCATTACATTGCGTTTACCACAGCCCCTGCTCTCTGAGCTCGGAACCAGTACGCTGCACACTTGCCCTAGGCAGAGTAAACCCAAGACCCCTAGCAGCTCTCCAGGTGTTCCCTGAATGCCACGTGGGCTCCCTCCAGAAGACATCTGTGCAGGGTCACGCTGGCGTGGGGGTGCAGGTCACATCCCAGGGTGTCATCACTGTGTGGGCCTGCTCCTGCACCCCTCCCATGCCTGCCTCGAGGATGCTGGCCTGAGCTCTGGGTAAAGGACCCACCCCATCCAGTGGCATGTTTCCCCTGCTCTGGCATCCTCAGCTCACAGTGTATGACTACCCTTTCAACCAGTTCCCAGGGTAGTAAATAAAGGTCTGTATGACATGGCATGGATGTCAGTCAGTGGGCATACAGCCAAACAACACAGACGTGACTTTCTCAGGCTGAATGGATAGAGACCATCCATCTGTGGGGGGAGGGGGGCACACACCCACACAACCAGTCTGGGTGCCCTGCATCTCTAACAAGAGGAAAGGGCAGAAACAGGAGGAGCTCACCATGTGATGAACAAAGGTAGAGTAGCTTCCTGCCCACTTAGCAGGGCCCTAACCTTGCCCTGCTCCACCAGCTAGGGGCTCATCGGCACACACGGTGTCAAAGGCCAGGTAAAGACTTCTTACAGTCACACGCAGTTCTACCTGAGTGTCCCTCCCCTTCTACAAGCATCTGCGGTGTTACCCTGTCTTCCAGCTGTTCATGGTGGCTGGGGGTGGGAAGGCGTGCACGTACGTGTCTTGGCCAATTGAAGATCCCTGAGGGATCAGTCATTTCACTGCACTGCTCCCACCACAGTGAAAACTCAAAGAGTTAAAAATAGACCTGCCCTACGACCCAGCAATTGCACTGCTGGGGATTTACCCCAAAGATACAGATGCAGTGAAACGCCGGGACACCCGCACCCCGATGTTTATAGCAGCAATGGCCACAACAGCCAAACTGTGGAAGGAGCCTCGGTGTCCATCGAAAGATGAATGGATAAAGAAGATGTGGTTTATGTATACAATGGAATATTCCTCAGCCATTAGAAATGACAAATACCCACCATTTGCTTCCACGTGGATGGAACTGGAAGGTATTATGCTGAGTGAAATAAGTCAATCGGAGAAGGACAAACATTATATGGTCTCATTCATGTGGGGAATATAAATAATAGTGAAAGGGAATAGAAGGGAAGGGAGAAGAAATGGGTAGGAAATATCAGAAAGGGAGACAGAACATGAAGACTCCTAACTCTGGGAAATGAACTCAGGGGTGGTGGAAGGGGAGGAGGGCGGGGGGGGGGGTGAGGGTGACTGGGTGGCGGGCACTTAACAGGATGAGCACTGGGTGTTATTCTGTATGTTGGCAAATTGAACACCAATAAAAAATAAATTTATTGTTAAAAAAATAAAGTATATTAAAAGGATTACAAGTTATGACCAAATGATATTTATCCAGACTGCAATGGTAATTTCACTGGTAATTTTTATAACATCAAACAATGTAATATACCACACTAATAAAACAAAAGATAAAAAAATATCAAAAAAAAAAAAAGATGCTGTCTTCTCGACTGATGAGTGCACCTGCTACACACTGTGCAAACACAGGTGAGGAAGCGGGCTTCCCTGTGCCCAGGAAGGGGACAGTCATCTCCTCACCAGCATTCTGTTCTACGTGGTTGGAAGAACCACCAGGAGTATTCTCCCTCTATGCACACCACTCCAGGTGAAAGGCTGCTCCCTGGGCTTGACTCCCATATCTGTGTAACAGAGCAGAACATGCTGGAAGGCCCACACTGTGCAGCACCCAGCCCTGGACAAGGCTCCTGGGCGTGTGTGAGCCATCCCAGGCCAAGTCCTCATGTGGCTGCCGTCTTCCCTGCTCCCCACCCCACAGACAGCTGTAGGCAGCTCCTCCCACGTGTTTCCTCTGGCCCTAGATGACCAGTCAACACTTACCCACCAGCCATCACCTCCTGTGGGTCAGCACTGTATGTGCAACATGGCCCCTTACCCACTTTGCAGGTGAAAACACTGAGCTCAATAGCAACAGCCCAGAGCTGGGCTGGAGGCCAGGTGTGCAGGCTCAGAGGCTGACATGTGCCAGCACGGCCTTACCCGGCCCCTGAACCCAGGACAGCCAGCTCCATCTGTGCCACCACTACTCACACACTGACTTGCTCTCTGTTCCCTGAGGCTGTGGACTTGGAACCAGAGCCTCCTGGGGGAACCTGGGCTCAAGCTCTGCCCTCATTGGCAAAGAGGAAACGGCCCTCGTGGCTCCTGGGGCAGAGTGAAGTGTAAAGGAGTTCCCCAGAGAGTGCTTTCTGACCTTCACAACAGCAGACCAATGTAAATGGTGACAGCAGGACACCCGCTCCCTTCCTCCCAGGATGGCCCAGAATCTACCACAGATGCTCTTCTCATCTAACTCCCCCAGACAACACAGAGGAGCTTATTATTTTTCCCAGTTTCCCAGAGAGGCATGGGGCTCTGTGCTGCCCACTCTCTCCTCCAAGCATGTGGGAGGAACAGAACAGCTGCCTCCTGCACAGGCCCCTCCACTGGGTGTGCCCATCCCCACTCCCTCCCACAGCTTGCTCAGGGTTCCTGAGCCTGTAGGTTGGCTCACCCACCAGCTGCCCATTCCTAAATTCCACCTGGGCACACAGCATGCTGACCCTCACCCCCCGAGTCCCTCAATGGGACCCATGCAGCTCCCTGACCAGGGCCACAGGTCCCCTAGCCCAGCAGAGACTGGAGTTCAGGCCACAGTTTGCATGGTTTCCCCACCAGGGAGCAGGTTAAGTAAGAGGTTTGCAAAGCCTAGTTAGTTCCCCACATGTTTATAAATAACGATGAGGACAGTCACAGGAATACATTTACTCCCCAAATCTGCTGAGAATTTAGAAAATGAAAGGACCCTAAAGAACCCCTCTGCTCTCAGAAAGGGCTGGAGTCAACATCACAAGGATCTCTCTACCAAAAAACATTCAGGGCGTCCTTTGGGAAGGATCTCTCTGGCAGGGGGCTGGGCAGGGAGAGAATATAAGCAGAGAGAGTTCTTAGGACACCCAAGAACATGGGTATCGTACCCTGAGCCCCTGCTCCTCACAGCCCATCACACACAGGGCTCAGACAGTGCCCACTGTCATCTGTCCCTCAGCCTGGACCCTGCCTAAATGCTAGAAGCTCGCAGATGTCTCCTCCCCAGAGACATTGAGGAGAGCCCCATTTTGACACAGAGCCCTTCCACAGGCACCTATTTGAAGCCTCCACATCACAAAAGTGAAATGAACAAATCCAAAGAAAAAAATTCTTCTGTAGGCAAGGAGAACAAGTATAGAAATCATTATATTTTAATTTAGCTCAGATTCTCCTCCCCCACCAACTTCTCCTATATATAAAGTGCCTCTGAAACATGGCAACTCCAGGCCACTGGGAGAAAACGTGCTCTGCGAATAAGCCCTTGGGAAATTATAGCTCAGCCAGGGAGCTGTCCTCTCCAAGGTCCTTGCAGTCAACATGTCACCACGTCATACCACCCAGAGAAGCCCCAGGAACCCCAGCCTGCCCTCTTCGGTGGGTTAACGACTCCCCACACATACATATACACATCTCTGGATGGCGGTCCCAGAAGGTGCTGGGGCCAGGCCTTAATCTGCAGGCTCCAAGCTGGCCCTAGAACCATCTCAGGACCTATACAGGCTGGGATGTGTCCCTCCATCTGACCCCAGAAGCTAGAGAAGCCTAAACACACTCTTTGAGAATCAAGTCCTATGAATCCCCTGACCCAGCTTTTGTGATTGAGTCATCAACCTGCATGGATATGTCACAGCTACCGTTTATAACCGTTTATGATGTGAGAGCAGGTGTGTATCAGAAACCGTGTGATGGAAGTCAGAGAAAACCAGACCCCCTGATAGCCCAGAGATGTCTCTCCCTTCTGAAAGCATCCTTCACCCAAAGTGGGTGCAGATCTGTCCTTCTTGGTCACCCAGCTAGAGACCATGGTTCGCATATGAACTACAGAATCAGGGAGAACAGTGGCCTCAAGACAGTCTCTCTGTAGTTCATTCTTGAAGGCAGGATTCCAGCCACAGAATGTTCTGGTTGAATACAGCACAGCCTATTAGCATCATTCAGGCAGCTTCCCACAGGCAATCAGGGCTCAGATGCCCACCCCCCAAGCACCCAGTCCAGACCACCAAGCCTGGGCATGTATCTGGGAACACCCATGTAAGAGTGGCAAACAGCAGGGTAGCATGCTGGTTTAAAGCACTGTGTGCAGTCTTGCATTCAAACAAACCAGAAGCTCAGCCAGCACAGGTCAGCTAGAGGGGGGCTCCCAGAAGCAGAAGGCACTCAGCTGCATCACAACAGGATTGAATGGAAGCAGAACATCCAGGGGTCCGCTCTACATCCCAACCCAAGAAACCAAGTATCTCTGCAGTCATGGGAATCACCATGACTGCAGAGATACTGGCCAACTGCTATGGACGGAACGACCAATGAGGACTAGACTTGGCGACACCAAGCCTACATCCCACAGGAGTGAGCTGAGGGCAGGAGGAAGCACCCACTCCCGGCCTCACCCCAGAGAGAATAGAAGGCCTTTGGGTCTCAGTTTCCAGACACCATTACTAAAACCCTGGCTCAGGGGCACCTGGGGGGCTTAGTGGTTAAACATCTGCCTTTGGCTCAGGGAATGATCCCAGGTCCAGGGATCGAGTCCCACATCAGGCTCCCTGTGAGGAGCCTGCTTCTCCCTCTGCCTGTATCTCTGCCTCTCTTTCTCTCTCATGAATAAGTAAATAAATATTTAAAAAAAAGAAACCCTGGTTCACTAGGGTCCTCAACTCATCAGCTTCTTGCTCATAAAAATCTGGGTACAGTCTCCTACCTGGTTGTCATATTGACCGGTCCCCTTAGGATCTCCTCAGTCAACACTCATCTCACCCCCTACAAAAGACTCCAGGAAATCTTGGCACCAGTCATTTCTTTCTAGGGACTATTAAGGTAAATTTATTCTTATAAAATATAGGTTGATGGGCTAGAGTATCACTGGCTAGTAGCTCCATGGTGCATGGTGTTTCTAACTTTTGAACCAAATGGGCACCAGGGCCTTTCCCTTTCCCTGCATTTGAAAGTCTTCATTAAGGAACCTGCTTCCCAAAGTCCATAGATTCCTGGGCAGTCCAGGGATGGCAGGGCTGCCACGCCAGCAGGAGAGAAAGTGCTCATGTACATGTGTGTGTGCGCACGCACAGAGCATAGTACCAACCAGAGAAGGAAAGCCTCCTGAAACCACTGGCACAAAAGCCAAGCAGCATGCCGGTGTTTATGGGGACTCATCTGGGAAGACGGGTTTCTGATAAAGTCTCCACCTGGACTGTGTCTCTGTCTCCTTTACATAAAACATATATATTCTCATATGCAGACACGTATATATGGAATATATACATAATTCCCAGCCTGGGTTTCTGCACTTGGGTCCCTTGCTTTTTTTGGAAACAGGGATGGGAAGCTCTAGCTGTGTGGTTCAGGAAATGGGCAAGGTACCAGAGGCTCCTGTAGAGATACACTAAAGCATGGAGAAGGAGGGAGAACCTTCTTTATGCAGCTGGTGGCAGACAGAGCCATCCTGGCCCAGAGCCATCTAGGAAAAAAGTCATGTTAACTCTGCTCCTGTGGGTTCCTGGATGGGTGGGGGGAGGGGGGGGACACACGATCTCCAGCCCTGGCCCTCCCTGCGGCCATGGCACAGACATGGGCAGCTGCCACTACAGGGAGGCCACAAGGCTGCTTCCTTTCTTTCTCTTTCTTAAACCCACAGAGTTTAAAAGCAGAACAATTGATTTATTATTTCCTTGCCATATGATGAACTGAATGGCTTGATTTAGCCTCTCCAAAAAGGGCCTATCTTTGTGCCCACACGGGCATGACAAGCTCCCGGCCAATGGGCACTTCTGTGGGGTGTGACGTGAACAGGGGCATTGGAGTGGACGACAGGGATCCTGGTGGCGCTGAGGTGGCCGCTAAGCACATTCTGAGTGGATTCGAGGAATCCTGGGAAGAGAAGAGGTGGTTTAACACCTTCCCCACTGAGAAGAGCAGCTAGTTCCCCGCAAGGCTCCATCCATCTCCCTTCGTGAACACACATCAAAATACGGTCTGGCTGGCAGCTGGTCTCTGGGGCCGTAGGACACACAGACGCCACTGTCTGTCCTCTGGCACCAAAGGTACCTGAAAATAAAATCTTCCTTTGCTGATTTCCTCCAGTGGTCCGTCCGCTCATCAGTAGCTTTAAGTTTTCCCTTTCACTGAATAAAACTTAACTCCATCCAGAGAAAAGGAGGAAACATAAAAAGATTCAGGAAACATAATTTAGGCCATGAAAACTAGAAAGAAATGCAACAACAAAAACTATGACACAATCTTCTAAGCAACTTCTCCAAAGGCTCTCAGAGCGCCAGCCCACCCAGATCAGAGGGGACCCGGCAACACGCACCCAGGGGGTGGGCTGCTCCTGGACCTGGAAGTGTCTGTGCTTTGGATGCTTCTTCCCTACTCCACTAAGGCTTCCCTGACTCCACATTTAAATAAGTCACAAGGTTGAACTGCTGAAGTTCCTGCCAAGAACGCAGCCCTGAGATTAAAATCACATGCAGGGGGCATGTCAGAGCCCTGCAGCGTGCCCCTCAGGCCCACGTAGCAGCACTGGCCTCCCGGATTCCGGGAGTTATGCTGAGCCAGCACCAGGAGGACGATGGACTCCCTGCAACTGGCAGTGTCTTCAAGCTGTGCTGCAACCTACTTTCTCCCTCATTCTCAATGCCGGGAACATGCACCATGGAAGCGGGTGCCCTGCAAAGGCACTGAGGCCAGAGCAGCATTAGCAACAGCCTGGGTCTCTCCTGATCGGCATTCGTGGGCTCAGGAGGAAGCTGAGAGGAAACACTATGTGCTCGCACTTGTGATAAGGAAAGAGGGTACATAGGACACAGGCACACCCAGTGAATCTTCCTCACAGTGAAGGGTAAGCCATTGGCTGCAGCGAGAAAATAGAGATGCTCTCCCCCTTCCTACCACTATGCCTTGATTCACTGGTCAGGAGCAGGGATAATGAAAGAGGCAAAAAGAAAAACCAACTTAGTTGGCTTATTTCTCTGAAAACCTCTGCTTATTAAAAGCACAAACAATAGGCAGCTTGCTCCATGTTGTTAAGTTCATTAAATCAGGAAGATGCACCACAACCAGGGTTCTGGCCCCAGCTGCAGATGGTACTTACTAGAAGTTACCATGAGGATCTATCCCGTGTCCTCTGATAAATACTTTCTTTGCTTAAAATGACTCAGAGGGCGCCTGGGTGGCTTCGTTGACTAAACCTCTTACTCCTGGTTTCAGCTTAGGTCATGACCTCAGGGTTGTGGGATCGAGCCTTCGGTCTGGCTGTATGCTCAGTGTAGAGTCTCTCTCCCTCTCCCCCTGCCCCTTCTTGCTGCTCTCTAAAATAAATATTTTTAAAAATGACTCAGAAAGTTGCTTCCAACAGTTCTTATAAGTTGCCCACATTGTTAGGTGCATCTCATTTGACATTTCATATTTGTAGAGGTTATGGCATCTCTGGTAAGAACTGTCGAGGTGACTTTGATGGAGTCATTTGCTAATTTTGTATCTTTTGTGACTGAAGATTTCTAATTAGGTGACTAATACGAACACCCCCCCACCCTCCACGTCTGATTCTAAATGTGTTCACAGCCTCACAGATCTTTATACTCATTTATGAAATGAAAACAACCCAGAGATTCACTGCTGTCGGCAAACCTCACAAAATTAAGTATGTCCAAGGCTCTCTGTTCTTAGAATAGCTTTACCAAGTTGTATTCAATAAATGATAAGCTGCCTACTGGGATCCTGGTGTGGTGGGCTCACCAAGAAACACCAAAACAGAGTGCACCATTTTGTGGTCTCAACGGGCTGCCTACCCCACACACAAAGAAGGAATCACATGCATGCATGCACACACACGACGGCACAGGCACACCGGGCTCTCCCTTAGCCTGGTGAGGACTATGAGCTTGTAAGCCTTCCAGAGAGAATCCTGCTCTCTGTTTAGGTTGCAACCCCAAGTCAGGCTGAGAACTGCCATCCCAGGTCTGATGGAAATGATACTTACAGAGCCCTACATGCATGTGCAGTATCCTTCTGGAGTACTTTTCTGGATTTTGAGACCAGAATGGGGCATGTGGTAATTGCACCTGCCTGGGCCTGCCCATGAGCAGTAGGACACAGAGAGAAAATACTGCCCTGAAGAGGCAGTGCCTCCCAACTCCAGGAGAGACTCCATCCATCCACTGAGGTCAAATGCCCTTGGCCCCCTGCCATGTACCTGGCAAAGTCCTGGAAATCTAAGCTTCCTCACAGGAGAGACTCCATCTCATTAGCACATAAGCTCCTCATGTGCTCAGAGACAGCATATAAACAGACAATCACACGCCAGGTAGGGGATCTGCTGAGCTAGGGAGAAGCAAAACCCAGAAGAAAAGACACAAAGAACTTGAGAATTGACCTGGCCTTCTTCTCATGGGGTCAAGGGAATAGGTCATGACTTCTGTACCTGTGTCCACACCCATTAACCAGTGTTTAAGATCTGGTCTTGTTAAAGAGAGCTGTGCATTAGAGCAATGTCAGGTACAAAGCTGAGCAAGCCGGGTAGCGTCTACATGCAACACATCATGCACAGGTGTAAGTGCTTTACACTATTCATTCATTTAACCCACCCGATAGCCCACGAGAAAGGAACCACCCACACTGTATATATAGATGAGGAACATGAGGCACACAGAGGGCCAAGTAACTTCCCCTGGGTTACAGAAGTAGAAAGTGGGCACTGGCTCCTGGTTCTGTACTCTATATCACTGTTGCTATGTGTTAAAAACTAGAAAAAGAAATCAGTTGTCTCAGGCCAGAGGTTTGAGAGTCTATAGTGCAGGTAGGGAAGGCTACAAAACATAAGCAGAAAAAAAACTGTATTTCCTTCATATTTTCTCTTAAGTACCTTTGTGGAGGTGGGGGGGCGGTGGTCATGCTGGCTGTCACTTGCCCAAGAGCATTCTTGTGCAAGTCAGAAAAAGCACCCCTTTCTCAAGACAAATCTAGGTTAACTGGAACACAAATAGTTTCTCCCACCACCACTCCTGAGTTCTGCAGTGCATGACCTGCACAATTTCACAGGGCAGACTTAGGTGCTATGTGTATTGGGGCGGGGGGTTGGGGGGCAGAGTTAAACAGTATAATGGTTTTAGAATGAATAAAATGCAGCATAAGAAACAATGCTCATATATAAACTCCCTGGTCTCTATTTCCTGAATAATTCTTTAAATTATATACTATAAATCTTCAAATGTCAACCTGTATAGCAACATTTGCCTCTGAATAAAAGAGAAATTATGATCTCCACTTGACCTGTAGTTTAATAACTACCTGTTCTATGCTCTGTTTTCCAGACAAATGCCATTCCAAACAACCAAGATACAACCAATTTTTATCAAAGCACAGCCCAGAGTGCAATCAACCTAAACCAAGAGACTCCTAAACAAATGAGAAAAATCAGAATATGCTACTTCAAAATCTTAGCTCTAACAGAAAAACCACGAATGTAGGCAATGCTACTACTATGACACCTGGATGAGAAAATGAGCAGTAAGCTCGGGAAATGTCAGTGTTGGGCAACAAGGAAAGTCCCTCACCAGCCTGGGAGCAGCACACATGCTCCCAAGACCATCTCCACAAAACCAATCCCGGGACCCTGCTTCCTGAACACTTCTACCCCCAACAGAAATGATTTGTGTTGGAGGAGGGGGGCGAGTAAAATAATCAAAGAAGGATGTTGAGCAAGGTAAACACATTTAAATCACCATACAGTTTCACTCATATACGGAGTATAAGAAATAGTGAAAGGAAAAGGAGGGGAACTGAGTGGGAAAAATTAGAGAGGGAGACAAACCATGAGAAGCTCCTAACTCTGGGAAATGAACAAAGGGATGTGGAAGGGGAGGTGGGCGGGGGGATGGGGTACTGGGTGACGGGCACTGAAGAGGGCACTTGATGGGATGAGCACTGGGTGTTATACTATATGTTGGCAAATTGACTTTAAATTTTAAAAAATCAAAGCACATTTAAAGACTAGAGATGTGGATATGACTTTTTTTTCTAAAGTTTGTGAAGAATAGGGTAACCAACCAGCTCCAGTTTGCCTGGTATGTAACCCAGTTTAGCACCCATGTCCCAGGAAACTCCTCAGTTCTAGGCAAACTGGAACAGCTGGTCATCTATGAAGAAGATAAAACTGAAGACTTGCAGGAAGACAGAGGACTCACTGGGGTGAGGAAATTGCTTCATATGTAAACATCAAATTCAGTAAATTTGAAGAGTTTGCACTCATCCACTCTTCTGAAAAAATAAACTTTGGTTCTGCTGGACACAGTAAAAGTTCTAGGTTAATACCAGTCTTTTTTTTTATTATAACGGTGAAATATTTATCTTGTGTTTGGCGTGGGAGTATTTTTGCTTATTTAAAAACATAAAAACAAGAGAACTCCAAAGTCTAGAATCTTACTATTCATCCTTTTATATCTCAATATATTTTTAAAAATATTAGAAACTTTGTATTTTTCTTAATATATCAAATTGTCTTAAAAGAGAATTTTAAAAAGATATGTCCTTATTTAAATGTACTCCAAGTGACTGATTAGATGTTTTGTCCTACTAACCAACACTAGGTATAATTTTCCCCCAGGGCTTCAAAATTCCTGAAATTTCTAAATCTCAAAGCGCCTTTTTAAAAATAGCTAATTATGAAATTACAACAGAGAAGTTTAATTTGGTAAATTTTAGTAGTTTGATCCCAGTTCCTCCTTGGAGATAAATAGGTTTTCTGTATTTGTTTTAGACTATAACATTTTCCAAGTTTAGCCCAGAAAACATACCATTGTTATTATTTCATTGACCTCATTTATTAAAAGAACTTCTACTGGTCAAAATCAATACATGTAACTATCAAAGAATTAGTAACCAGATTACATAAAGAACAATCTTACCAGCAATATAAAAGACCAACAGCCTAAAAGAAAAAAGGCAGTAGTTACTGCAGTGGGTTGCACAATAATGCCCTCCAATGGATTCCTGTCTCCCCGGATCCAGGCCCTTGGAAAGTTCTGTTCCACACTGACCCTAGCCTTGGTGGCCATGTGACTTGCTTTGGCCAAGGAGACAACAACACTACATTTTAACTATATTATAATGTAAGCAGATGTTTAAAAAGTGCACACTGGAGATTTCGCTCTCTTGCTACTTATTAGAATCCATCGTCCATCACAGGAGAAGCCCAGCTTAGCCTTCTGCAGGATGAGAAACCACATGCAAAGGGTCCGCAGACATTCTCGCTATCCAAGTAATCTCAACCAACACACAGGATTATCAGCTAAATGAAATGGATATTATTTTAAGCTTCTAAGTTCTGGGAGTATTTGTTATGCAGTAAATGCTGATAGAGGAAGACACATACAAAAAAAGATGTTCACTCTCATTGACAATCAGGAAAATGCACAAACTGAGACACCATTTTAAACTCATTAGATTGACAAAAATTAATAAGCTGAGAATACCCCAAGTGTTGTTGAAGACACACAGCACCAGTAGCTGTCATCCACAGCTGCTGGGAACATAAACTGGTACAATCTTCTTGACAAAAAATTCTTTGATGCTATCTATCATGGATTAAAAAAAAAATGCATGGACTGTTATAGCCTAGGATTCTGCTACTAGGAATATTTCTACAGAAATCCTTGCACATGTGCACCAGGAGGTAAATGTATGTTTATGTCAGCATGAACCATTACAGCCCTAAACTGCAAAAAACTCAAACGCCGTCGATGGTAGAGTAGGTACATGAATTTGTTCTATTTGTCCATAGAGTTATAAGCAGCAGTAAATGTGAATAATCTACTGCAGCATGTAGCAGATTAACTACAGTGCTTGCTTCTGCAAGTCACAAAATAGGTACCATTTGAATCCATGTATATAAAACTGACCCACAGGTAAAATCAAAGTATACCTAGTCCAGGGATAGATGCATACACACATTCCCTTCCACACCATTTAGGACGGTGGTTACCTATGGGGGTTGGGGGGAACCTGGAGACCTCTGGGCTGTGTGATGTTCCACTTTGTTCTGGTTGCTGGGTGCATGAGTGTTCATTCTACTATTATCCATGAAGTTGTATAGATATTTTTTCATTTACCATAAAATACCTTTATTTTGCCTTACTTTTTAATACCTTTATTGATATGTTTCACATACCACACAAACTGCCTATCAGGTGATTCAGTGGTTTTTGGTACAGTCACAGATGTGTGCCACCATCACTACAGTCAATTCCAGAACATTTTCATCATCTCAAAAAGAAGCCCTCTGCCCTGTAACCTCCCAACCCTAATCTCCAGCCCTAGGCAACCAGTAGTTTGCCTTCTGTCTCTGCATATTTCCCTACCCTAGACAATTTATACAAATGAGAAGATCTAATATACAGCCTTCTGCAATGGGTTTCTTTCACTTAGCATAACTTGATTTATTCTTTTGTTACATGTTATATTTCACAATTAAAATTTTTAAAATTTTTAATTTTTAATTTTTACCTATGAGGAATGATGAAAAGCTCAGTTTGCTAATATGAAAACTAAAAGTTACAAAACCTGCCCCAAAAAGGGTAGATTTGAGAGGAAGCACTGCCTAAGCAGCCAGTTTGTTGGAATAGAGGAGCTGTGGCCCTCATGTGCACGTTTACAAAGGGAAGAGGTCCTCGGTCAGGGGAAGAGCTTCTGTGGAGAGGACCAGGACAGGCAACACTGAAGCATTACTGTCCTGTATCTTTCTAATCAGGAAGAGGCTGGCTCTGTACAGGACCAATCCCAGTACCACCACTTCCAGAAGTGTCCCCATCGGCAGGGGCAGGGTGACAACATGGTGGGTGGTGAGCTGCAGGGGTCATCTGGGAGCTCAGTTTGCCTTGCAAGTTCACAGATTACTTAAGGAGGATATTTCCTTGGAAACTAATGGCCTCAGAGGCCATGGAGCTATGGAGGGAGGGAGCTTCTGAAGCTCTCCAAAGCCATCCCCAGCACACCACAGGCTTCTGCGAATGAAAGGAAGAATGTCAACACTTAATCCGTGTGCACCTGTATGTGGGTACGATCTCCATCTGCTCTTTATCCCACTGCTCACCTGGCCCCTGCAAATCCAAATCTAAGTCCGCGTCTTAGATAATATTTATATACTCATGGGATTTCCGCATCCCCATCCCCAATGTGGGAGAATTAAAATATTAAAGCAGCACTACAGTCGAATGTAGCTGTGATTCCAGGTAACGTGTCACATTATCTTAAGCAGCAAAAAATCTAACTAGAAAGAAACTAGGCTAAACTGTCTGCAATCAGGTCCTCCTCAGCCGCCGAGGACCCTTCCTCACTCACAGTCTCGTGGCAGCGTTCCCCTGGAGCTGGTAGTCAGTGGGGACGGAGAAGTCTACCTGCACAGGGTGGTCCTCTCCCTCAAGCCCATGTCACACACACTCATCACATCACATAGGATAGGCCTCCCAGCACTGCTTGCAGCCAGAATATAAACTTGTAGACCACAGCCCGGGATGCACATTCACAGGCCACCCCAGAACAAAAGAGGCACTTCAGGTTCACACACCACCTCCACTCCCACATCCACACTGCCGGTCCAGTCACCTATGCAACGGCGTCCAGCTTTAAGACAAGCCAAAGTAATGCCACCAGTCATTACACATTAACGCCACGTCCGTGTCAAATGAGACCTTTGCAGGCTGGTGTATCTGCTGCTTGCATGGGAGGGAGTGGGGGAAAGCACCCCAGTGGGGGAGCATCTGCAGTATCGGCCACCCTGGGCTCTTTCTAGGTGTATTATTCTTTGGTCTACTTCTACCTCATAACTACCCTGAAAAGTAGGCATCATCGCACTTTACAGATGAGAAAACAGAAGCTCACAGAAGTAAAGCAGCTGGCCCAGTCCTAGGTATAAAACGGATTTGAACCCAGGTGTCCTGATTTCAAAAATCACTTCCCTGCACTTTTAGTGAATCAGCAACTTTCATTACAGGGACATATTTTTTTCTTCCCTTAAAGGATTTCCTGAGTCCACTAAGTAATGACCAAGATTGTGTTAGATGTTCTGGATTCCAAGTTCAAGACTCCTCAACCTCAGGGAATTTACAAACTCCATGAAAGATGTGAGAGTCCCATGAGGCAACTTCAACGGTAAAGCCTGAAGGTCAAGGGATTACAGCAAAACAATGATTTATAATGAATTTCCTGAGTTGGAATTATTAGGGTATTTATTGTGGCCAACTTCTGAGGAAAATCCTAATGAATCTGGTCTCAGTTCAAGAGCTAAAAAGCAAACATGAAAAAACATGAAGGTAATTTATAGATACTCTTAAATTTGTCTTCTTCAAAGCCCAATTTCCTATAATAACAAGTCCGTTCAGAAGTGTGGCTTGTCCAAGGAAAATAAAAATTAATTTACTTTTACTTTCCAGTTGACACTTGTAAAGGAAACTTACCACTTTACATGGGAAGAACTATATGCAAGTTATCTTGCCAGACTCTGCACATCCAGACAATAATGACCACAAGGAAACAAAAATTACATCTGAATGCCAAGAGGGAAGTCAAGTGACAGTGGAGGCCAATGCTGGCCATCAAAGGAGGACAGAAATAAGTGACCGCAGGCCTGGGCCTCACTCTGACCATGGCTCTGTTCCTTTGTGTCTGAAAACCTCAGAGCAGCAGCCAGCTGACCCTGAGAGAGACGGGGTCTGTGGTGCTCCAGGAGGGCAATGCGGGCTTTTAGCAAGAGGCACCAGAGACCCTTCTTCCCCTCTGCTGACAGCTAGGGAGACGAGTACCCGGGCACTGGGTCCCTCAGCAGAAGGCTGCCCAGAACAGCACTACTAAACATTTCAAGAGGATGACATCCAACAGCAAGGACAGCAAGAATTATGCTCACCTCCTTAGCGACACCAGGCATCAAGGCCAAGCCCAGGCCAGCTGCTTCTAACTGCATGTCCACACCATTAGCAATGAGACGCCACTGGTGACAGTGGTGCAGGCTGCAGTGGGAAGGAGTGGGAAGCCTCACTTGGCTTCGGCAGGGAGGGCTATTCTCAGCACCAACACCAACCCTCCTCCCCCAAGAGGCCTCATCCTGGGCCACCAGGTGTTTCAAGTGCCCAGGAATCGAGGCTTCTGCATATCTTTGACTCCAGGCTCTTGAGGCTGTGATTTTTAGGGCTGCAGATAACACCATCCCCGGATCTCCTCCCTGCATTTGCCTAAAAGGAATTCTGATAACATCTTCTCTTACTATTTAGTATTTTTGGGTTTTCCTCATTCTGCCAGTTTATTCCTTAAGGAATTAGTAGGTAGAACAGCTCTCAGCTTAAAAACATAGTTCCACACAGCTTAGGGCCCTATAAATTTAATCTCTAATCTTACATTTGGCATTTGTTTTGGGGTATTTCCAACACACCAGGAAGATAAAATTGCATTCATGGATGGAAATAAGTACCAATGGCTTTGCCTAAAGACTTAATATAGTATTTATTTTCTTAATACTACCAGAAGTTTATATATTACAACAAATCAGCTGTGTGCTGCTTTGCTAAGCCACTCCAAAATGCAAAATGTGCACATTTTCCTGAGAAAGCTTTTGCATAATACTCTGTTGTGATTTATGCGTGCTTCTTCAATGTTTTATGCCCCCCTTACATTTTATCTCTAGCTCAGATTAGAATCTATTGTTGTGCAGTCCATAAATAGTATATCCTTCAAACAGTACAAGAAAAACAGAAAAATAGCTAAAGAGGATTCACTAAATTTTCAGTTCAAGGAAACTATTGTTTCCATCAGAATTACAGAGAGCCTAGGACCAACAGAATAGAAAATAATGGCTCTCCAAGTATTCATTGCAGTGTTTAATGATCATTGCTGGAGCAGACGCATACGTATACAAATGAATGAGGTGGGCAAGGGGGAAACAGAAATACCAACCACCATGGCTGTTACGCTGAAGTACTTGTACTAATTCGACTACAGTTCCAATCCTTCACTCACTTGCCCCCTCATCTATTTGCTCACTCACTCACCCATCCACTCTCACTCATCCACCCACTCACCCATCCACTCATTCAGTTTTCCACCCCCTCATTCATTCACTCACTCATCCACCCACTTTCATTCACTCACCCATATACTCACTCATCTACCCAACCACTCACTCACTCACTCACCTATTCACTCATTCACCCATCAACTCACTCACTCATCTATCCACTGTCTTGACCATTCACTCACTTATCCCTCTACTCACTCAGCCCTCTATTCACTCACCCATCAACTTAGTCATCCACTTATTCACTCACCTACCCACTCACTCATCCATCCACTCCCTTGACCATTCACTCACTTCACTCACTTGTTCATTTATATATTAAATCACTCATGATTTACTCACTCATTCATCCATTCACTCATTCACTCACTCATTTATTCATATATCCATTCACTAATCCATTCAATATTTCTCAAAAGTCTTGTAGGTTCATTGAACTGTGACAGGCTAAGTTTTACAGGCAAGATAAAGATGGAAAAGAAATAGTGTCTGCCCCCAAGCAGTCTGTAGTCTAGGAAGGTGTCAGGTACACATGACTATCACACAATGAACAATTTAAAAAAGTTATAAACAAGGAACTATGAGAACACAGAAGGACAACTGGTTGGACAATTCCAACCAAGTTCATTGTTGGAACTTGAGGTAAGTTTAATGGAGGAGATGACATTTAAATTAGCTCCTCCCAAATAAGTATGATTTTGTTATGAAAAGTGGGGCAGCACATAGCAAACTCATCACACTTCTTAGCTCCTTAATTCAGTTCCGGTGGGTTCCCACCTTCGCCCTCCCACTGGGACCTCCCTTATGAAAGTGCAACATGCAGTGATCACTAATCACTCTTTGTGTCATCTCACTCAATCACATGTGACCACTCTTTCCTTCCCAGCTACATTCCTCTCCTGGCTGGGATAACTCCACCTTCTCCTGAATTTTCTCTTGCTCTAGTGGCTGCTTCCTCAGTCCCCTCCCACATCAACATGTTGAAGTACAACAGGTTCTACCTGTATTTTACCCCTCTCTAGTGACTCTCCAGTCCCATGGCTTTAAATACCATCTCTGTATGAGATACCATCTCTATATGAGATATAGTACAAACAGGTATGAGGCTGAGAGTAAAAAGGGGATCCTTTAACAATGATGTTGGGACAACAGGTGCAGACCACGACTGTCCCTGGGGACACAGGAACATGTAATCATTCTTTCTAAATGCCACTGACCAATTCCAATAGCCCATGTCTTTAGCCTGTATAACCCACTATTTGTTTTTGTTTTTGTTGTTGTTTTATAACCCACTATTTGACATCTTTCTTCTGATGTCTAATAAGTACCTCAAATTTTGTATGTTCCAATTAGAAATTTTTATACTCCCTTTTGGATATTTAGCAGTCTTTTCAGCTTTGGTAAATAATATTAATAGCCAGCCAGTTGCTGACGCCAAAATTCTAGGAGTTATCCTTGATTCACTTCTCCCTCATGCCAAACATCCAATGTGTCAACAAGCTCTGTTGATCATTCTTCCAAACAAACCCTATGTCTGTCCATGTATTTTCATCTCTACTACTACAACCTGATCTAAATAATCATTTATGACCTATAATATTATAATCACCTATATCTGGTAATCTGCTTCCAGCAGCAGCCAGCAAGATCTTTCTAGAGCACACCTGATCAAGCATTGCTCTGATTAAAGCCTTTCAATGACTTCCCAGTGCACTGAGAACAAGATCCAAATACCTTCCCTAGACTTTACAACATTCAGGCTGCTGCATGGTTCTTGAAAATGCCAAAATCATTCTTACCTTAGCACCTTGGCACCAATCTTTCATCTTTGCCTGGCAGGCTCCTTGTCATCTACTCCGATCTTCAGATATTGGCTACAACAGCATGTCCCCAGCCACCATTTTGTCATTCTCCACTTTCCTTCCATATACTGTTAACTATCTGCATGTCACCTGCCCTACGTGTTTTTTTCTCTTCTTTTACTCTTCAAGTATAACTAACATACAGTGTTTTATTAGTTTCAACTGTGTAATATAGTGATTCAACAATTCTGTGCATTATTTAGTGCTCATCAGGATAAGTGTACTCTTAATCCTCTTTACCTATTTCACCCATTCCCCCCACCTCCACCTCCCCTATGGTAACATTAGCTTATTCTCAGTCTGTTTTTTGGCTTGTCTCTGTTTGTTTTGCTTTTTAAATTCCACATATGAGTGAAATCATATAGTATTTGCCTTTGACTGACTTATTTCACTTAGCATTATATCCTCTAGATCCATCCATGTTGTTGCAAAAGGTAAGATTTCATTCTTTTTAATGACTAAATAATATTCCTCTGTGTATGTGTACGTACATATATATCATATCTTATTTATCCATTCATCTATCAATGGACACGGGTTGCTTCCATATCTTGGCTATTTTAAATAACACTGCTATAAACATACGGGTGCATATATCCTTTCAAATTAGTGCTTTCATTTTCTTTGAGTGGAATTGCTGGATCATATGGTAATTCTATTTTAATTCTTTGAGAACTTTACACTGTTTTCCACTGCACCAATTTGCAATCCTATCAGGAGGGTTCCTTTTTCTACATGTCCTCAACAACAATTGTTATTACGTGTTCTTTTTTAATTTTAGCCATTCTGACAGGTATAAAGTGATATCTCATTGTGGTTTGAATTTGCATTTCCCTGATGACTACTGATGTTAAGTATCTTTTCATGTGTCTGTTGACCATCTGTATGTCTTAGTAAGAATAGGGGCATCCTATTTGTGGTTCACCAGTATGCGCATGGAGTAAGGATGGCAGCCAGCAGGTTCTCTGTATGTGCTGGTAAGCGGATTAATGCAAAGGGATGGAGTAGAAGAAAGTTCAGGGGTTCCAGATGCACCACAGGAGCCATGAGGAGCCATGATGGGCATGTGACACTGGTTCTACCCACACAATGAGTCCCGACAGCTTCCAGGGATAGCGTTGGGCCTTGGGCCTGCAGTCCCTAACCACCACTAGCGCCCATGCATCCCCAAGAAGTTTCCATCAGCCCTCACTAGGCATCCTTCTTCTAACTACTCTGCCTAAAATACAATGTCTTACCTCTTCTTCCATGGTTTTAGCTTGGTTCCGACAGGCTAACTAGGCCATCATTGTATAGGAATACAGCAGTCCACATTCTCCTTGTCACAAATCTTGATACTGGGACCCAATTTCTCCAGTAGGCCCACATACTGAGAATCTTAGAACTTTCAGTCATGAATGTCCAACCCAGCCTCACACAAAGGATGGGACTCCCTTTGGCTGCAATTTCTGATTTCCTAAGGCTGTTGTGTAAAGTCTTCTGATGCCAGTTCCCTTTGTGAGAGCAGACAACATGAAGCAGAGAGGAAGGCCCTACTGACCCTATAAGCCAGAATCAGGTCACAATCCCCTCCACTTGTATTGCATCCCTGTCTGAGAACATCAATAGTGAAGGAAGAGGAGTCCCCAGTTTTGGCCTCAGTGGCTGAGCAACAGAGCAGGGAACAGGGGCTTGAGAAACACGTCCTAACTGCCTGCAGACACAGGCCACTGGGGTGAATTATACCAGTTTCTTCTTCATTATAAGGGAGGCACAACCCCAGGGGGTAAAGTCAAGACAGGAGGTCTGTTTGGGCTGATCAAATGCCCGCAAGACCAGCACCGAAGCAGGGTAGCCAGTGAAGAAACACACTTCCTCATTCAGACTTATCTTCACTCCTACTGTTCTCCCAGTGCCTGGTACTGGCGATCTGTAGGTCTGGGTTAGGACCCCAGAGACTGGCACATGTGACACACACACCCCAGTACAGTGAGACACCAGGGAGGAGAGAGTTTCTAGGCCTTGATGCCAGCACACTCACCCAGGAGCTTTAAGACTCCCCAAGTCCAGTTTCCTCCCAGACCAAAGATCCAAAGCCACTGGGAAGGGACTCAGGCCTGGGATTTCTGAAGCTCTCCCTGGTAAGTCCAATGTGCTGCCAAGCCTGCAAAGCCTGGGAGAAAGGGCCATATAATACAGGACAGCAACGTGGAGGACAGAGGAACAGATTCTGCCTAGAACAGGTTCTGACCCAGAGAAATGGAAGGAAAGAGAATTGATGTTAAAAGGAAAGAGACTAACGAACACTGGCGTTCAGACCCAAGCAGAATACACAAACTCCCGACGACACTGGGGAAACACACGGAGAAGAGAAAACCAGAAGATACCAAAGCCAAAGATGAGAGGGTTTCAGAGGATGGGGCAGAGCACTGCCAGATGCCAGACAGAGGAGGGTGGCCACGAGGCCACGATGAAGGGGAGGGAGGAAGCACATTTTTAAAATATGATTTTCTTATAAAAAACTAATCGTTATACAAATTCATTATAAGAATTTTCAAAAGAGAAAAAAAGACATTCCTCTGCACAGCAAAGGTAACCATCAACAAAATAAAGAGGTAAACTAAATGGGAGAAAATATTTGCAAATCATGTATCTGATAAGGAGTTAATATCCAAAGTATATAAGGAACTCATGCAATTCAATAACAAAAAAAAAAAAAGTCCAATTAAAAAATGGGCAGAGGACCTGCATAGACATTTTATCAAAGAAATATAAATGGCCAACAGGTATGATGAAAGGTACTCAACATTACTCTTCATCCAGGAAATGCAAATCGAAACCACCATGACTTATCACCTCACACCTGCTAGAACAGCAGAATCAAAAAGGAAAGATAAAACAAGTTCTAGTGAGGATGTGGAGTAAAGGGATCCTTCTCATACTGTTGATGGGAATCAAAATGGTGCAGCCACATTGGGAAACAGTATGGAGGTTCCTCAAAAAAATAAAAACAGAACTATCCTATGATTCAGGAATTCCATTTCTGGATATATATTCAAAGGAAATGAAGTCACTATGTCAAAGAGATTGATGCCCCCCCCCCGGTGTTTACTACAGCCTTATTCACAATAGCCAAGATATGGAAACAACCTAAGTGTTCATAAAGGGATGAATGGATGAAGAAGATGTGATATATATATATATATATACAATAGAATGTACTCAGCCATGAAAAAGGAAAATATGTCATTTGTCAAATTATCATTCATCATTTAGATGAATCTTGTGGACATTTTGCCAAGTGAAATAAGGTAGAATGGGGGAGGTGCCTGGGTGGCCTCCTGGGTGGGTGGAGAACGTGACTCTTGATCTCAGAGTTGTAGGTTCGAACGCCAAGTTGGAGGTAGAGATTACTTAAAAATCAGTAAATTTTTTTAAGCCAGACAGAGAAAGATAAATATTGCATACCCCTTATAAGGAGCATGTTCAAAGGAGGAGGAAAAGAATGAAGAGGAAGAAGAGGAGGAAGAAGAGACAGTGGTAGCGGCGGTGTCAAACTCATAGAAACCAAGTAGAAAAGTGGTTGTTAGAGGCTGGGGAGGTGGGGGAAACAGAGAGAGAGGTTGGCAAAATGATACCACCTTTCAGCTCTATGATGAATAATGTCTCTGGATTTAATGTATAATAACATGATGACTATGGTTGATTGCAGTGTATTCTATAACTGCAATTTGCTGAGAACAGAAGCTACATGTTTTCACAAAAGATATGATAAATATGTGAAGTAATAGGTGTGTTAATTAACTAGATGGGGGGAATCCTTTTCTCTAAGATTTTATTTATTTATTCATGAGAGACAGAGAGACAGAGAGAGAGAGAGAGAGAGAGACAGAGACACAGGCAGAGGGAGAAGCAGGCTCCATGCAGGGAGCCCAATGTGGGACTCGATCCCGGGACTCCAGGATCACATCCTGGGCTGAAGGCAGGCGCCAAACTGCTGAGCCACCCTGGGATCCTCAGGGGGAATCCTTTTCTTTTTTTTTTTTTTTTTAAGGGGGAATCCTTTTCAAAGACAAACAATTTTTAGATAAAGAAATTTATCCAAAAAAAATAATAAATAACTTTATCAAAAAAGGCACCCCTAAAACAGACACTCCTAAAATATGCCTTCCAGTCTCTTTTCCCCAATACATCCACATGGCACTGAAAAAAGGGAGAGGATCACACCACATAAATATTTTGTATCCTTTTTTTTACATTAAATGTTCCAATATCCTTCCATCCTTTATAGTGGCTTCGCCATCCTGACAAAGTTCCTCACCACTGAATAAATGAAACACGGTCTATTGTTGCTGTTGTTTTGTTTGTTTGGTTAGATTCTCACCTTTGAATTGCCAGATCAAAGATGATCTGTGCCTTTTCTAGATTTAGACAAACTGCTTTCAGAGTTTGCTTTTCAACTTGCAAAAGCGCAAACTTGACTCATTCATCATTGCAAATTGACTAATTTTTTAAATCAATTATGTAGTCAATGAGGCCTCTCATTCTTAGACTTTATCTATAAAGTCACTTATTTTAAACATATATTTTTAGCAATTCTTCCAATGCTCTATAGAGTTCTTGTTGGCCAAAAGGGCAGTGAGGTTGGTCTGGGGGGGGCAGTGACTGGATGTGGGTTGTGAGGTGGTGGGAGAGAGAAGTCCCCGAGGATGCAGATGACCTCAGGAGTCCAGAAGGATGATGTGGGCTTGCAACAGGAGAGAACAGCCTCATGGGCTTTCGGGAGGAAAAGGCAAGAGGAGAAAAGGTGAACAAGCTCACAGGTAGAGAGAGAGGGAAGGCCAAGGTGCTCCCATCTGCAGGCACGTCATGTCAGCAGCAGGGGAGACAGGAGGCATGGAGGGTTTGAAACCATGGTACAGAAGAACCTATTTATCAATAGGGTAAAGTATTGGTGAAGGTCTACCCTAGGGGCTCCCCACAGATGGAACGGGAAGAGACCAGCACATGCAACCCCGATTCTGCATGCAAGGAAACTGAGGCATGTAGGTATGAGGTGGGCAACCAATGGTGCCCCAGGAAGAAGTGACAACATCAGCGGATAATCCTTAGGTGTAGCCCCTGCGCTGGGTAATACAGCAGCCCAAACTAGACTAAGCAAATTAAGAACAGGAATCTGGGCCAGAGGCTGGAAGCCCCAGAGGGCCTGAGTGATTTATCCACCTTATTAGCCAGCAAGCCCTTGGAGAACAAGCTGGCATCCTGCTTGCAAACCCCACTGCTAACCAGAAAACATTTCCAAAACAAGTAATCACAGCCAGGCTCCCGGTGACCGGATGGCTTCTCATACCCTTTAGCACATGTTTTTCTAAGCCTCAAAGGAAAAGCATCAGAAATTCTGGAAGACTCTGTGAGAGGCCATGGCTTAGTTATAGAGCTCCGGGGATGACCGGCAGGTGGTCATGGAAACCCAAAGACATGCAACCATCAGAACAGCTGCCAGCTCCCTCCATCGGCTCTTCTGTTCCACCTGGAGCTCTGGGAGGAGCAGAGCATCCCCTTCCCCTAAAATCTAATGTTCAACTAAGAACACTCCTGACCATCATCACCCTCCATTTGCCCCTACTTTTCCCTGTTTTCTGGATGATCAAACCAAAGCCCCACAACCAGTCTTGTGTTTGCAAATGAGGCATCTGTACATTAACCCCACTTCCTCCGTCAGATTTTAAAAGTCAGATGAAGGTCTTAACTCAGAATCTCTTCAGAAAAGCAGGGTTCATTTGTTCTGACAAATTCTGAATAGGGGAAAAGACCCAGCTTTTCACTAGCAACATGTGTCCTGAGTTTATTTTTGTGGGAAGAGAAAGAGAGGACTACTCTGGAAATGACCCATTGAAAACATAATGAAATAAAAGCACTCCCTTTAGCAGGAGAAATGTGTGAATGCTTCCTTTACAGAGACCCCCAAGGAAACAAAAGCCACACAAAAAACCAAAGCCAGTACTCTGTCATCCACTTGTCCTTTTACTGACTCACGACCGCTTAGAGCACCCTGCCCACGGCCACATACTCAAAGACAGTAGGGTCTGGGTGCAAACTGCAAAGTGCCTACACGACCTGGAAAGACAGATGCTCCACAGCCTCACGGGTGCCAAACCATCCTAGACTGACACACAGGGAACTCATTCACTCTGATGGCATTTCTCACTGTTCTATCCACTAGGCGATCTTTACATTCCGCCAACAAGAAGAATAGGAAGCAGAAAAGCCACCGAAGGAGTTCCCTCTCCAAAACTGTGCCAACGGGTCCTGTTTCCAAAGCTGGCCAACTGCCACCCAGCTCCAGACCATCTCTCCGGGACACCCTGGAGCAGATCCACCCTTACCAGACTGTTCTGGGCAATCAGAACAGAGCCTCATTTGTGGTAAGAGCAACACCAGAAGGCTATTCAGGCAACTGCAGAGTGAGCCCAGCCGTGAGCAATCTCTGTTTTCTTTAACCTACTCCAGGTTTAGAAGCTATGAAACAAAGGCATGAATAAGGCAAAAACTAGCTGCCAAAGAAAATTCTCCTTCTCCTTATTTTCTAATTCTGCAAAATAAGGATATAATAAACAATTCGCTGACATGCTTCACAAAAAAGGGAACATTCTTTCTTCAGGTAGCAGAGTCACCTCGCATGAAAAAAGTCAGGAAAACTGGCCTTCCTTCCCCAACTGCATCTCTGGGCCCCCACCCTCATGATCTGTGGTGAATGGGACACTGATGGAGAGCATTGCTGCCAGCCATAGCCATCTGTGAGCTCGCTCCTATCATCCCTCCTTCCTCCTTCCCTCCTGCCAGTGCATTGATGGGCACATGTCCTAGGAGACGTGGGGCTCGGCAGGGACACCCTCCAAGGGACCTTCTCTTCACCCACCCTTTTCCTCCCAAGCATTGTTAACATAGTGAGGGCTGCCTTGAAAGGAAGAAGTGATGATTGCACAAAGTACTTTTCCATGACCATCACGTAAAACCACAAAATTCAAACTACTGGGTAGAGGAACCCACATACCAACTGCTTTTAAGTCAGGAATTCTCAGACCAATATTCTGCATGAGAACAAGAAGACTCTGACATGACACTGCACCTGAACTATCACTCAAGAGCTTAAATATATTTTTTTATTTTCATCATTATCAGAATACATAACAAGCAAATGATAAAATACAGACTGTAAGAAGTTTGTGTTAAAGCACCACCATGGACCTGCTAATGCAGTCTTCCAGCCTTCTCTCTGTGCACAGGTTTATTAGATTTTTTTAATATGATAATAGCATATATACCATTTGATATATTCTTTTAATTAATTATTTATTTATTTATTCATGAGACACACAGAGAGGCAGAGACACAGGCCGAGGGAGAAGCAGGCTCCCTGCAGGGTGCCCGATGTGGGACTCAATCCCAGGACCCCAGGATCACAACCCAAGCCAAAGGCAGATGCTCAAACACTGAGCCACCCAGGTGCCCTCCTGTTTCTTTTTAAGAACCAACACTTTTCTGTTGAATTAGTCTTCATACAAATCATTTTAAATTATATATGTAAATATACAGTAGTTTATTTAGCAATCCCCACACTATTAATTAATAATATTGAGGTTGTTCTTCCTTTTCTGGAACTTCATGTAAAAGGTATTTGAGTTTTGTGTTTCTTTGTTTTGAGGATTATTTTCTTACAGCTGATCCCCAAGTGCAATCTCTGGGTCAAAGATATGGATGTTTAAAAGGCTTTCAGTCCATCAGGCAGGGCTCCAACAGGATTAGTGACTGACCTTTGACCACAGCCTTACCCAGACTGGCACTTTTTTATGTTCAGTTGAGAAATGGCATTAATTTTCTTATGTGTGTACCTCTTAAATTACTGAGATTTTATTCTTAAGTTATCCGATTATCAAGCTCAAATCTTTTTCCAGCATTAATTATTGTCCCTCTATTATGAATTATTTATGCTAATTTTTGCTGTCTTAGATGACCAGGCTTTGGTAGTTTAAAACAACTGCTTTTAAAAATTCTTCTATTAAAAATATTAACTCATTGAAATATACTCTAAATATCTTTCCCCCATGTGTATTTTGTTCTTTTGATTAACTGGGTTTTTCTAAACTTGCTTTTAATATTGTATGCAGTCTACATGACAATACTATTTTCATTCGTTGCCTGGTCCCCCTTTTAAGTTTAGACAGGGTCTTACACAAGGTGTTGATTCTTCTGGTCTTACTGTGGCCTAGTTTTTAATATTTAACCCTTGGCCAGTTAAAATTTATTTGGAGGCTGCTTCTGCCGCCCCCTCCTTAGCTATAGTCTGGACTTACCACCTGAGCCCATAAGCCCAGGTCATCCATAAGCTTTACAACCTGTCATAGAAACTTTTGACCTTGGATCTGAATCCCTGAACTGTGTGGGCTGTGTCTCCAGGCTCATGCATCTGGCCCATGTCATATTTTAGCTATAACACCCATCTGCAAACAGGAAACAGTGTCATGGGTGTCAGGAAGCAGACAGGGAAGGGTCAGTCAGGATTTCCTTTTCTCAACCCAGACCTTCAGGTTTCTTTCAATTTCTATTTATGCAGCTTCTTCTAGTGGTAGCATTAAACAGCACTGTCCTTGCCTCTAAGCAAAACAAAGCCTGAATGTCTTGTCATCTTCAACCAAGTGTATGCAAAGGACTAGCCATAACAAAATACATTATTTATTTCCTTTTTAAAAAAATATTTTAAAGATTTTATTTATTCATGAGAGACACACAGAGAGAGAGGCAGAGATACAGGCCAAGAGAGAAGCAGGCTCCCGGCAAGGAGCCTGATGTAGGACTCGATCCTGGGACCCTGGGATCATGCCCTGAGCCAAAGGCAGATGCTCAACTGCTGAGCCACTCAGGCGTCCCTATTTATTTCCTAATATGCATTGACTCATGAAGATTTTTCTGCTTCCTAAAAAGCAAGGTTCACAATCATCTGGCCTGTGGTACATTTCAGGGAGGAGAAAGCAGGAGTAATGAACAGTTTTGTTTTAAGATTCTTTAAATTTATTTGAGAGTGAGAGAGAAAGAGAGAACACGAGTGGGGGGGAGGGGAGCCTGGCTCAGGGCTCGATCCCAGGACCCCAGGATCATGATCTGAGCTGGCAGACACAACACACTGAGCCCTGCAGGGACCTCATGATCTGTGGTGAGGGATTCATCCCCCGCAGGGATTAATGAACAATTTACATCAACAATTGGAAAGTGATGTTGTTCAGTGGTGGTGTATCCTGGTGCACAGGAGAGGGAAGAACATCAGACAGTCCCCTCAGAAGGCTTCTCTGGGAGAACTCACAGTCACTGCTGAACACAGGCCCTTCTGGGGCATCACCCCACATCCCCAAATACAGAAACATCCTGGTCCCTCCAACCCAGGGGAGTTTGATCATTAATACAAACACTGTCACCAGGAGCCAGTTCTCAATTCCAGATTTTTCTTTTTGGCAGAGTGATTAAAAGCTTGAGAAAAATGTCCCCCAGAAACAAATCATTAATCTTGGAGAGGTTTTAGGTTTAAATAGGCTTAATGCATATTATAGTAGGTCAAAGTGAAACCCCACAGTCTCCCAAAGTAAGGGCAGTGATCTTAGGAGACTCTCCGCTGTGCAATTTATTTTTGCAGGGTTAAGAGGTTAATAAGGTTGAACAGGTACAGGGACTGGGTGCGGGGAGTGAGGGAGGGACACGCAGATGTGGAGTAAATATAAAGACTGAAAAGAATGGAGGGTGATGCATGGTTATGAGTCATGTAAATGCTATCACCAAGCTCACACTTTCCCCCAGGGACACCTGACTACAGATCTTAAATCTTTACAGTAGTAGAGATGCACACCTTCCCTCCCTCTCTCTTCCGCCACCCCCCCCCAAAAAAAATCAAGAGCAAAAGAAACAACAGCCTTGTAGGCCCACTATGCACAGCATCTCTCACACTGAGCTGTGAGCCCTCCTGCCAGTCACCTCTAGCCTGTCTCCTCCAGTCTAGGTGACTCAATGGCATGGCAGGCCCACATACACCTGTCATTCTAGCATGAGTCCTGATATGTATGGTACATATCCTACTCAGGCACCAGATAAAGGATTAGAAGAGATTAGGGACTCTTAGGCTGGGTTCTTTGGAGGCCCTTGGAGATCACTGGGGTGGAAAGGAGGAGGAGGAAGGGAGTGAGAAATGCTCCAATTCAGGGTCCTTGTCTCTCCTCCCACAGACTCACATCTCCAAGAACCACTCAGAAAAAAAAAAAAAAAAACCCCACTCAGAGTTTGTGTACAATACAGGCTGACTTGCCTTGTAAGCTTTCACCTGAAGAAAGGTTTCTTCTGCTACAACATATTTGGAAACCCTAGGCTACACAGTCTCCAAGAGAGTGCCCAACTCCACAAGGTATCATCCTGTGGTCTGATGTTAAAGCCCTGCATCCTAGGAAGGAGAAAATGGTGGCCAAAGGTACCAGACACAAGCCCCAATAGCCAACTAAACAGTGACAACAGGTGCCACTGAGGTAAGGGTACTCATCTAACACTCCCAGTACATAAATGCATAAAAGAGAACAAAATCATTCTGCCTTGAGCCCTTTAGAATTCAAGGTGGCAACAAGGACTCTTTGATACTATTCCATTTCTTCTCCTTCCAAGACACATGTTTTGGTTGATCTTCCCCAGTAAGTCAGCTGTGGTCACATCACTCGTTTCAGCAAAGGTCAGTGGATATGGCATGTGTCACTATGAGAGCCAGAGTGCTATCTGCCACGTTCCCCTCTTACTGGCCAGTGCTACTGTGTGCAAGAAACAAGACCCAGGTCCCTCACCTTCTGAGGTACACACAACAGGAATGACAAATATACTTGTGTTGTTTTAAACAGCAGAGCATAAGGGCTATTTGTTCCCACAGCACACCAGACCCCATCCTAACCAATATAGAGATAGTTCAGATAAAATAGAAGCAACTCATTGAGAAGAATCTGTGCTACTCTAGCACAGTGTTCCCTTAAGTTGGTTCCAAAAAGCACTGGCCCTGTAAGACATTTGCCATCAAATACATTTAGAAAAACTACCTACTCCGTCTCCCTCCTGAAGGGCAACAAGTTTTAGATACCGAATGCACTGCAATAAAGAAATGGTTTAACTTTACTTAACCTGAAGTTTTCCTACATGAATCTGCCCAGGGAATGTGCATGTCATGGCATTCCTACCAATAGCTTGAAAATCACAACTGCAGTCACTTCAGGAAAGCTTACAGATAAGTACCAAGACTCAAGCTTATTCTTGGTAACCAGATGGTAACCAATTCAGAGATTTCAGCAGCCTGGTTATAACAGGCTTTTAAAAAAGATTTATTTATTTGAGAAACACAGAGAGAGAGAGAGAGAGAGAGAGAGAGAGAGAGATGTGAAGGGGGAGGGGCGGAGGCAGAGAATCCTCCAGCAGGCTCCCCGCTGAGTGTGGAGCTCAGTGTGGGGCTCAGTCCCAGGACCCCAAGATCATGACCCAAGCTAAAATCAAGAGTCAGCCACTTAACCAAATAAGCTACCCACGTGCCCCTACAATATTATTAATTTCATGGTATAGCTACTTTGGAAAAACAATGTGGCAGTTTCTTATACAGGTAATATATACTCACTCACTATATGATCCAACAATTGTTCTATTAGATGTTTAACTAAATGAAATGGAAACTTATACTCACATAAAATCCTTTATGTGAATGTTTACCATGACTTTATTAATAATTGCCCCAAATTGGGAATGACACACGCCCTTCAGTGTTGACTAGACATACCTTGGTGGTATGTCCATACACAGGAACATCACGTAGCACTGAAAAGGAACAGACTCCTGATGGACACAGCAGCACAGATAAATCACAGACAGGATATGCTGGGTCAAAGAAGCCAGACCCAGACTATACACCATGAGATCCCATTTATATGACATTCTGGGATATGCAGAACTACAAGAAGAAAAACTGATCTGTGATGGATCGCCAGGGGCTGGGGGTGGACAAAGGTGTGGCAACAAAAAGGGTGGAAATGATGAGAGTTTTGTATCCGGATCATGGTGGTGGTCAGTGCACCGCAATTAATCTGTCAAAACTCACAGCTCTGTCAACCAAGAAGTGTGAGCTGCTGCACATAAATTCTTCCACAATAAAGCTGTTTTATTGGTTTCAGATACAAAATGAAGAGCCAGATGTGTTTAAGTGACCTCTTTAAGCCCTACCAGTGAAAATTCAGGGCAGCTCACAGAGCTCCTGATTTCCATCATCTTTATTCCAATTTACTCATCTTTCCTCAGCCAGAATGAACCCACATTTTTCTAGAATTTATTGTTAATCACTTCATTTGTAAAAACAAGGGGGACAGATAGGGTGGACTGGAAGGACAGCAACTCACAGTTGTCATCATTTTATGCATAATGATAAAAGTTCTTATCTATCAAGTGTTAAGATGTGTGAGGTGCCATTATGTTTCACATTCTCTGTTAATAATCACAAGCATCCCGTGAGACAGGCGTAATCATCTGTACATTACAGACATGCACACTAGGGTTCAGAGAAATTAAGCAATTCACCAAGGTGACACAGTAAGTGGTAAACTAGTAACCTGAATCCTTCTAACAATTTGATATTATCTTTCAAGACTAAGAAATCTGATCCTACTAGGATGGCTACAAACAACAGTACAGATAGTAATATGTGTTGGCAAGGATGTGGGGAAATTGGAAGTCTCATATATTGCTGGAGGGGAGGATGTAAAGTGATGTAGCCACTGTGAAAACCAATGTGGCAGTTTCTCAAATGGTTAAACAGAGTTATCACTTGAGCCTGCAATTCCACTCTTGGGGTTACACCCAAGAAAAGTGGAGGCATAGGTGCATACAGAAGCTTATACATGAATATTCATAGAAGAATTAATCATAATCGAATCAAATAATCAAATAATAAACAACTCAAATGTCTAAATGTCCAATGAATAGATGGACAAATATGATACATTCATATAGTGGAATAAGATTTGGCAATTAAAGGAATGGATGGGGATCCCTGGGTGGCGCAGTGGTTTAGCGCCTGCCTTTGGCCCAGGGCGCGATCCTGGAGACCCGGGATCAAATCCCACGTCTGGCTCCCGGGGCATGGAGCCTGCTTCTCCCTCTGCCTATGTCTCTGCCTCTCTCTCTCTCTCTGTGACTATCATACATAAATTTAAAAAAAAAAAAAAAAGGAATGGATGTTCTAAAGTTGACTGTGGTGGTGGACACACAACTCTGAATATACTGAAAGCCCCTGGATCATATACTCTAGGTAGGTGGATTATATGGTATATGAATCATATCTCTACAATGCTATTTTTTAAATGGCATTTACCTACCCCAGTTATAGTAAATTCTACATTACTGAAACTGAGTAAGAAGAGAACAAGGAATAGAAGATCCAACATAACAATAAATCCCAAATGCTCTGTAGCTGCCTTTAGAATGCATGGTAGAATTTAAATTGGAAACAGACTAAAAATACTAATTATATTTTTACTCAGGCTAATGTTAAAATTAGTATGTATTCCTGAGCCACATGTCAGCAGAGAGTAAGGAAAACAGCCTAGTTAACCAGCAGGTAAAAAGAAGCCCATCACAGAATAAAGAAATACAGAAGAAACCCCCAGTGGAAAAAATCTATGAAAAGATAATGATATTCACCCTCAGTAGATGTTTCTGGAAACAGAATTCAAGCTCTATCCATTAGAACATGGGTGAGACTTGGTCTGCATGAAGAGAGAACAGTATCCTGCCCAAAAAAAACACAAATCTAAGGATGTCAATGCTAACGCGGCCGATAACTGCATTAACCTTCTCCTAAGGGAGTTATTTTTTATTGTAACACACTTGTCAAAGTGTCATCACATTAGCCTGCCTGTCCCACATCCGCCCACCGATCCCACTCTACTGTGGAAGAAAGAGCAGTAATTAGAGCAGGAAACAGTCCCTGGATGAGTGACTGCTCTAGCCTGACAGTCCACCCGAGACTTCTACAAAGGTGGTCTGCAGAGGCTACTCCTGGAGGGGTGGCAGGCAGTCATGCGCACGCAGGTGAGGCAAGAACCCAAGGCCTCTTCACGGTCATGGGCAGCGAGCAATAATTGCATCCCAGAAACCAACCCTCCTGCTCCATCTGAACACTGATGCTCAGAAACGTAAGAATTAATTACAGTAATGAAGTGCACTTCTGTTCTGCAAGGCCAGCCTAATTCCTGCCACAGATGAGTTTGACCTTTCCTGTCCTCTGGTATGTACCGTCCCTTAGCAGAGATGGGAGAAGCCCTCAAAGGGACACTGAGTGGCCAGTGAATTCCCAGATTGAGAAACGAAACTGGAATTTTTGTCTTCTTTAAAAATAAATAAATATGTTTAATGGATAAACACAATGTGCGGTATACGTATATAGTGGAATATTATTCAGCCTTATCAGGAAATGGCATTCTGACACATGCTATATGTGGCTGACCCTTGACAACATTATGCTTAGTGAAATAAGCCAGTCACCAAAAGACAAATGTTGTATGATTCCACTTACATGAAACATCTAGATATATTAGCCATGTCTTATTTTCTGTATTCTGATGCTCTAGCACCTGGGGCCTGGCTTACCCTAGAGGGACTGTCCCCCACCCCCAGGGTTAGCCAATTTTTAGACAGGAAACAAGATGCCCATGAATGTGCCCGCCAAATGCAAATCAGCCAATCCAGTATCCACATACCACCACCATCTTCATCAGGCTCATGCAATCCAGGCTACTATCCACCTGCCCTGATCACCCCAGGGCCAGGTTAGGACAGTGAGAGACAGCCCCTGTGCCCCAGAGACCCCCAACAACACTCAACTACCCGACCCTTGGCCTGCTTACTCAGCCTTGGCCCTTCCTTCCCCAGAATCTTCAACAAAGGCTCCTGCTCCCAGTTCCCCTGCTTCCTCTGCTGCTCCCTCGTGTGGCTCCTCCTGGTGTGGCATGCCCCCCTTTTAGAAACCATCTATCTTTTCATAAGCAGTCGTATTCTGACCTACTGGCCTCAATGTACCTGGATAGTCATAATCCCTATATTAAAACACTTAGAAAAGTCCAATTCATAGGGATGGAAAGTCGAATGATGGTTGCTGTGGTCTAGAGAGGGGGCTACGTGGAACAAGTGTTTAATGGGGACCAATCAAGTGAGGATGATAAGAAAGTTCTGGAGATGAACGGTGAGTGATGGCTACACAACCATGAGAATGTACCTAATACAATTGAACTGTGCAAACAAAATGAACACAGTATGTACCCTTGATACAATTTGATGAAGAGGACACTTTATTCCTGTGGTCTTCCTCCCCAAAACCCATAACCTCAGTCCAATCATGAGAAAAACATCAAACAGACCCGTTAAGGAGCATTCTACAAAACACCTGGCCAACCATCCTCAAAACTGTCAAGGTCATCTGAGAAATCATCACGGCCTGGAGGAGCCCAAGGAGACGTGGTGAGTAAATGTGCTGTGATATGGGGTCCGGATGGTACCCTGGGACAGAAGAAGGCCATCAGGGAAAAGCTAAAGAAATCTGAATAAAGGAATGGATGTCAGTTAACAGTATTGTACCAAGTGTATCATATTACAGTACGGTATCATATCCATGCAAAGCATTAAGAAGAGGGGAAACAGGATGTGGGTCACATGGAGACCACTCTCGACTATATTCATAACTATCCTAAGATAAAGGATTATTAAAAAGAGAGAAGAGGTGGCATGTGAGGATGGAACACACATCCCCCACGTCCTCAGACTAACAGAGATGCTGTCTACAACACAATTTATTGCACCTGCTCATTAATGAGACAATAAAAGCCCTTGGGGAATAAACACGCACAGTGTAACACCTGCCACCAAGCACATTCCAGGGACTGTGAAGGCCGCTGATTGAATTTCTGACAGTATTATAAGCGAGTGGCACAATGTTTGCCAAACATTGCAAGTACATAATGTGAAAAAAATTTAACCATTAGAGACTGTCTGTATTTATCAGGAAAGAGCCAAAGTATCCCACTAGACACACACAGCAGTGTCTGGATACTGCTTTCCCACAAAGAAAGGGAAGTGCTGGGCTGCTCCCCACTCCTTGCCACCCATGATGAGCATGACCTGCAAGCCCCCCTGAGCCAGGCCAGGACCAAGGCATTATCAGCGTGATCACTGAACTGGGGTCTCTGGAAGGAGAGCAGGGGCGGGGGCACCAGGATGACCAGTGTCACCCATGGACATCTAAAGGTAGCATGACCGCAGACCTGAGGATCAGAGGACGAGTAGGCTGGAGTGCATAGAGGAGCCCTGGGAGGGGCACATGCCCAGAAGGACAATCAGTCTGGACCTCGGAGGGCTGCCAGAACTGATCCGGGCAGGGGGAGATGTGACAGGCAGGGACCAGAGCAGGGCTGCCAGGGCATACCGCACCCGAGGCCAGGGTGCAGCCAGGCTAACTCGGGGAGCTTCCACACAGAGGCACTCCCAGGAAGTCAGGGCTTTCCCAGGGAAACAGGTGGAGGAAAGTCAGGGACCCAGGCAGGCCCAGGAAGTCCCATGTTTAGTGGTCCCTGATTTCTCCCACTGTTTCCACCCTCAGCACTTCCTCACACTTGGTTTTTACTTGACTTCTGCCTCTTGTAAAGCCTCTCAGTATGGTAATTTCCTGGCGTGGACACAGATGGACCAGAGGTCTCCCACCTGCCTGGTATTCACTCTCCTCTTTCTGGCAACAGCTAGAATTTTCTCTTGTACGCCCACTCCTCCCCCAACCCTCTGACATTGAGGCCTGGGTAAAATCCCCACAATTTATAGAGGAAGCACAGGACCTAGGCCTGAGCCAACCACTAACATAGTCACAAGCTCTCACCACCAACACAGTGAAGCTCACATGTTCTGCAGATGCTAGCAGAGAAGATTCCAGAAGGGCTTCCAGACAAAGACTGTACACCATCCTGCTCCTGTGAAAACGACCCTAGAGCTGCCATGTGATCACAAGGAGTCCCAGGTGAGGCCCAGTGCTGGAAAGAAACTAAGTCTGTCATATCACCTGGGCCCTGAATCCAGCTCCAACCAGATACCACCTACCCTGAGGACATTCTGTCCCTAAGCTACTGCATCACTTTCTTTCTCTGTTTGGGCAAGTTCAGGGTAGGTTTTCCATCTCTTCCAAGTGTAAGAACCCTGATTCATTTCTATAACCAACTATTTCCAAAGTCCTAAGCTCCTTGATGCATCAAATGTGTTGTGCACCTCTGAGGATCCTCAAAGAACCAGCAGAATGCAGTCTGCATGGAATCCTGCAAGCACCCAGGACAGCCCTGAGCTGGGCCCAGTGGGGACAAGCGAGATAGGGATGGAGATGTGGGAAGGAGCGGTGGCTCCAGAAGAAACAAGGAGAAGCTAAGAGAGACAAAGTCATCCTAAAGAACAGGAAAGAACTTAAAAGGGCTTAGGACAGGCTGGTGCTCCAAGCAGAACTTGGAGCTGGGTTTATGAACTGAGAGAGAGAAAACAGACTCTATTTGCTAAAAGATGTCTTCTCCATGTCCTCCCAGAAATGAGAAAATAGCTTGTTCTGAGTCAAAGATGACAAGACTATAGTTAGGCAGAAGAATTGGTTAGGTCTGTTTTTTATGACAAAGTCATATTCTAATATTAAAATCACATTCTGGTGATTCATTGTGGCTAGCTCCAACGACAGGAGATTACAATAGGGTCTCTTGTAAGTAAAACTTGAAACTCACTTACAAATATTAAAGCTAAGTCAAGGACACATGCACTGACCTGCTTCTCCCTCTCCCTCCTTCCCCCCGCACCCCCCGGCAATATTTAAAGGAAAGAAAGGAGTAACTTCCCATTTTCTGAATCCAGGCATGAAGGTGATTTTGGCTGCCTCGTTGGCTGGTCCTACAGAGGGGGCTCAGAGTATTCCACATGGGACACCATCTTCTGGCCCTAGCCTTCAGGGGGGAAAACTCCACAGTGGGTATCTGCACTGACCAGGCCAGGCAGGTGGCTCGCAAGGTGCCTTCAGAGTGAGTCATCTGTATAAGAACTGCTGGGATAGGTTGGGTCGAGTCCAGAAACCTGTACTTTGAAATCAGCCTCTGCCTTACCAGGTCTGCTCACCCAGTTGATGCTGAAATAATTTGGGAATCAAAGCACTTCACAACTCAGACAAAGCCAGCCCACAGCAGCTTCCACAATGCTCTGATACCTCGAGCGGGGGAAACAAAGTCGCCAAGGTAGCTCACCAAGGGGGTAGAGGGTGAACTATGTCACTTGAAGGCTCTGACATTCTGGCAATAACCAGCTGCTTGTTCTGAGGGCACATGTGATGTTATGGGGGTAGCAGGAGAGGGGAGAAGCATTCAAGACCTTTCTCAGCAACAGTCTGGTTTTAGGTAAGAAGGGCCTGCCACATTCCCTGGCCCCTCCTTGCAGCCACTTCCTTCCAACCTGTTGTAGACAAAGAAGCAGCAGGGCTGGGGTGCCAGCCTTTGCCAAGCCACGGACTAAGGACACCTGATGGCCAGAGTGGTAGACCATGTTCACAGGACCCACCTGTCTTAAAGTGGATTATGGGCCATAACAGAGACAAATGAATTGCTAAACCAAGCTCGACTAATACCAGACTGTCCAATACAGACTCCCCAAACCTCATATCCAGAAAGCTATTACACATATTGACATAAAGTTTTAACCTTGTAATTTTTTTCCATTCAAATTAACAGTCTTTCTTTTCTTTAGAATGTATTTGTATAAACTTGCCTACTGACCTTTCTCAGGAACAGGCATACCATTCAGATTATGTTATTTCTATTTAAGAAAAAATGTGATAAAATATATATAACATAAAATTTTCCATTTTAACCATTTTAAGTATACAGTTCAGTGACATTAAGCACATCTGTACTGTTGTGTAACCACCACCATTATTTCCAGATATTTTTTATCCTCCCAAACAGAAACTCTGTCTCAATCATACTAATTTTCCACCCCCTCCTCCTCTGCACCCCTGGGAACCTGCATTCTACTTTCTTTCTCCATAAATTTGACTATTTTAAGTACCTCACAGAAGTAGAAGCATACAGTATGCGTCCTTTGGTGCCTGGTTTATTTCACTTAGCAAAATGTCCTTAAGGTGCATCCACATTTAAGCATGTGTCAGAATCTCCTTCCTTTTGAAGACTGAATAATATTCCACGGTGTGTATAATATTCCACTGTATATGTATCATATTTTGCTTATCCTTTCATCCATCGGTGGACACCTGGGTTGCTTCCACATTTTAGCTATTGTGAATAATGCTGCTATGAACATGGGTATATAAATATCTCTTCAAGATCTTGCTTTCAATGATTCTCAGAGAGTGCTCCCTTGGTAGCACCAGCATCCCCTGGGAACTTGTTAGAAATGCACAGTGTAAGAAGGCCCCACCCAGACCTAGACCTGCTGCTGATGGGGGAATAGTAATCTGCATTTTCACAAGCCCCAGGTGATCCTGATGCATTCACAAGTTCTGGTTCTGTCTTGCAGGTATGAAAACAAGCTCCATAACCTCAGGTTAAGGGCAATGGTTCTGGGGTCAAATCTCTGCTGTTTCAAGCTGTGACTTCGTGGATAGGTTGTCTAACTTCTCTGAACCCTAATCTTCTCAACTGTGAAATGGGGACAATCCATCCCCTACATCTTGGGGTTGCTGAGAAGGAGAAGCAGCCATGCCCATGAATGATGTAGCACAAAGTCTTGGAGAACCACCTGCCATCCTCACTATTGCTCCTCTGTGTCCATCTCCTCCATATAACTGAGGATCACACCTCTCTGAGGCCAAAGCTGAGGGCTCTCATAGGATAAAAATGGAAATGTTCCTTCTGCCCTGAATGTTCATGCATGTCTTCCTATCACAGCAGATAGTACGCCTTAGCCTGGTGGACATGCAATTCCTCGGGACTTTCGAACTTCCTGCCCTTTCTCCTTGGCCACTAATCTCTAAACTTGGAATTCAGAAAATGTGTTGAATCTTAATTTCTTCTCTGGGCACATGAGGCTCTCCTAGCCTTCCTTGATCTAATCACCTTCTTCATCTTTATTTTTCTAATTGTATTAATCGTGGGTTGTTTTTTTTTTAAATGAATCACTTCAAATTTAATTGCAGCCAGGCAGAGAACATTAAATAAATAGAGTATGTAGTAGAGCCCTAGTGAGTAGCTCTTTTTGTTTTCACTTAGAGTACAAGATGCCAAAGCAAGGCTCCCAGGACAGGATAGAAAAACAGCACCTCCCTCCACTGCACAGTCCCATGTCTGTACCCAAACTGTAGCTTGGTGCTGCTTTCTGACTGAGAGGGGGGCAAGAAGGCTCTGTTTTGCCTGGGAGATGAAAAGGTCTATTGTTTGATTTTGTGGTCAGAGGCGCCAGTAATACACACCTTTCATCTCCCCCATTTCTGCCTAGTAAGCAGCACCGCATAGGCTCATACACCAGAAAGAAGTGGAAACTGAAGCCCAGTTTTGTTAAGCATAACATTTTCACTCAGAGGCTATTTCTAGAACATTCCATCCAGAAACTCAGAAGCTCATATTTCAAATCAAGAGAAGGACAACTTCTGGGGAAGTAGAAAAAATCCACACCTTCCCTCCAACCACAAAAACAAGAGCAGGAGAGCCAAGAAGTCCCAAATACTGCAAGTCCTCGTCCTATGAATGAGCTCTGATTAAAACTAGGTTTTGTCACACATCTTGGCAAGCTGGTGAGGTGAGGTGGGACTTTTTAAAATTTTTTAAATGTTTTTCTGTTTTTGTTTTGTTTCGTTTTAGGGCAGAAAGGGGATTAAAAATTTTCTGTTTTAACTCAGTATCCAAAACCCTCTAGCTTGACAACTGTGGTCACCTTCATCATGGCCCACCCTTAGAGTGTACCTCATTCTCTGCAAAGTCCACAGGCCCATGAGAAAGCAGGGGACAGGAACACAGTAGAAACCCTAGTGGGGAAGGGCCACCATGTACTCCTGGCTGAGCTGCCCTGCAAGGTCTCAGGAGCCAGCAGCTCCTTTTGTGTGAGGCCATGAAGAGATGCCCTGCCAGCATGGGGGAGGCAGTCTGAGGGGAAGTTCGGCCCCCATGTTGGGACCAAAGGAAAACACAGAGGTCTCCTGGACTTATTCTCTGGCCTGCTCTGTACCAACTATGTGCTCGGCTCAGACAGGCCCTGGGTCTGTCTACCCAAAGGCCACCTGACACTCCCACTTCCAGTAGGAACTGCAGTCCCTGTTTGCTTTTCTACTGTATTTTCTTTTCCTCATAAGATGTCTCAAGGGTAGAAATTAGGCAAGTCATAAATAAATGAGTCAGGGAAGGAAGTTCTCACAATCACCTCTGTGCAAGAGCCTGGCCTGTCTGAGTCAACCAGTGAGAAAGTCAGAACAGGCCAAAGAGAAAGCAAATTTAAAAGCCACTGTGCCCTCATCAGCTCTCTGCTCATATATTAATTATGCACATGACAAGCAGAATTCTGGTCTGCAAAGGCCTCTGTGTGCCTTGTGGAACTGTGCCTCACTGTATTGACAAAGACTGGATGGGATGAAGGAATGCTGGTCAGCCAGGAACCCACAGACATCGCTAGGAACCTGCAGACATGACCAGGAATCTATGGACATGGCCAGGAGCCTGCAGATGTGGCCAGGAACCTGCAGACATGGCTAGGAACTGGCAGATCTGGCCAGGAACCTGCAGACATAGCTAGAAACCTGCAGACATGGCCGGGAGCCAAGCCTATACAAAGGAAAACAGGTGAAACACCAACATCTCTCCTCATTTAGGACAGGCAGGACAGAGGAAGAAAGTATACACAGAGTGAGGGGTGGGTCTGAGACCTGGGAAGCCTGCCTTTCAGCAGCTGGTTAACCTAAGATGTATAAGATATCTTATACCTAAGATAAGATATATATAAGATAAATAAGGTTTATTCTTCATAGCTCAGTCCATTGTTTTTAAGCTCCATAAGAGGTCTTTAGCTTACAGAGAAAACTTTAAGAGACTTCTGGTGGGCTAGGGAGTGACAAGAAGCACCAAAGTAGCCCTGGGATGACTTTGAGGGGACAGTTGGAGTCCCAGCTGCTCTAGAAGGCAGCCCAGGTCAAGGGGTGTTGGTAGCCTATGTGTTGAGGGTGTGCCTGTGGGGGTTTCCACAGAATTATCAAGGCATCATACCCTAATTCCTCACAACACCTGGGTTCCGTCCACAGGAGACCACAGCATGGGGGTCCAATGAGGGGCTGAATGTTTTTACTGATAAAGGAAAGATGCCCTAATCAAGAAGGGGCTACCCTGGGGCTTCTTTGCAGTCTTCTGGGACTTAGAGGAGACTCAGAGGACGTCCTGAATCATGAATTCAAAGGTACTGGCAAGGAAAAAAAGCATAGTTCTCATCTGCACTGCTACACAAGCACAGCTCCGGAACTTCCTGGCCAGCTCAACACCACTGCTAGCTTTCTCCCAGAAATAAGGGACTTTGTCTTGAAACCACAGGCTGCATGTGTAGCCCAGAGCTGTCAGTAGTGATGTACGTGGCCCTGTTGGGGCACATCCTCGTCACCCTCAGATGCAGGATCCAATTCACAACCCAGAGATGCAGATGAGGCAACACAGGCTCAAGGCTGGACAAGTCCGTGACACTCGGGCCTCCAGGGCTGGTACCAACAGGTGGGCCTGGCCTGCCCGGCCACCACACCCAGCCTCACATTAACTAAACACAGTAGCAAGAATAATCTGTGCTTATTGTTATGCTCTAGTTATTTGGTGCTAAGTAACATCCCTCCTTCCCGAGCAGCCTTGCTGGCGACCCCTGTGTTAGTCCTTCTCATCCTCATTCTGGTGAACTGAGCATGTCCATCAAACATGTGTGACAGAGTGGGTCAGAGTGGGGGAAAAAACCTGCCCTGGGGCTGGGCATCCTAAAGGTGGCTGGCCAAGAAGACTTCCTCCTATCATAGGACAAGGGGTAAGCCTATTTTTCAATCCTGGCCCTAAACCCTGTTTTGGAGAAGGACGCAGCTGAGCAAAGTCAGGTCAGGACCAGGGATGGCTCACCTGCACCAAGGCTAGAGGACCTGCAGTGGTCACAGAGGAACACATTAAGAGCTGTTAGCCAGGCAGCCCGGGTGGCTCAGCAGTTTAGTACCGCCTTCAGCATGATCCTAGAGATCCAGGATCGAGTCCCACGTGGGGCTCCCTGCATGGAGCCCATTTCTCCCTCTGCCTGTGTCTCTGCCTCTTTCTCTCTCTCTCATGAATAAATAAATAAAAATCTTAAAAAAAATTTTTTTTTAATGGGTGGCTCAGTGGGTTAATTGCCTGCCTTTGGCTTGGGTCATGATCCTGGGATCTTGGGATTGAGCCCCTTGTCATTGGGCTTCTTGCTCAGTGGGGAGTCTGCTTCTGCCTCTCCTCCCAGCCTCCCGCTTATGGTCTCTAATAATCTTAAAAAAAAAAAAAAAAAAAAAAGCTGTCAGGCAGCAATGTTCACCTGGGAGCTTGAGCTGTCATTTCCCTTGTGTCTGCTAACAGCAGCCCCAACTTTGTATGTATGGATAAGGACGCCCAGGTTCTCAAGGACTAAAAATAATAACAAAGCATACTCAAAAGCTTCAATGAAAAGCTAAGACTGTATTAAAAGAGGTGTTGCTCCCAGAATACAGCCTATGAAAATATTTTTACAAGAGCAAACTTTGACAGACAAATGGATAAACAAAATAGGGTCTATCCATACAAGAGAGCCTCAGCCTCAAAAAGGAAGAAGAATTTGACATGTGCTACATCATGGGTGAACCTGGAGGACATGATGCTCAGTGAAATAAGCCCATCACAGAAGGGCAAATACTGTATGATAACACTTACATGAGGTCCCACGGTCATCAGATTCAGAGTTCTGTAGTAGGATGCTGGGTGCCAGGGGTTGGGGGAGTAAGGATGGGGAACTGGCACGTAATGGGAAGAATTGCAGTTTTACAAGATGAAAAAGTCACAAAGATGGATGGTGGTGATGGCTTACAAAACAACAGGGATGTACTTAAAGCCACTGAATTGTGCACTTAAGAATACTTAAAATGATAAGATTTATGTGTATTTTACTACAATTAAAAAATAGATATTTCTATGCTGATTTATATCAGGTTCTAGGATAAGCGTTTGACTCTATAGTCTGACCCGCCTTTGCCACCATGAGGACACAGACTGGAATGGGGTAGGCAGCTGGGCCAGAAGGAAGGTCCCTAGTGATGTGCATGGCTGGCTCAGCCCTACAGTCAGCCAAACAGCCCCAAGAACACTTGGCACCACCCTCAGGCTTCAGGATTCCTTTCCCAGGAGGGAAAGAGCATGGTTCTGGAGCTCCCTGACCAGATGCAGGGCTGTACTCAGGTGACCGATTCACCTCCACAAAGTAGATCTAATCACTTGAACACAGAGGGCTGCTTTGAGTACTGGATTCAATGAGATAGTGTAGGCCGGTAAACACTGTTCCCGGTGTTCCTTAGGCTGGGAACTCAAATTCCTAGCATCCTCTTTCCTATGGTTCAGGGCTAGACTTGGCCAGGGAGGAATCTGCTCAGAATCTAAAGGAGGCAGTGAGGCAGCAGCAACTACTCTTCTGGGGCCAGATGCGATCGTGGGCAGGCGCCACAGTGCCTGGTAGCTCCCATCCTGCTCCCCGCTCCATGCTGCAGCCAGGTCTGGGCTCTCCCCTGGAGGCTGATGTGTTCACTGCTTAGATCAACTAGCCAGGGTCTCCCTCTAGCCCTCTCCTCCCTGGCGACCATGTATATTTGAGAAGTGCAAGGCATGGAAGAAGCCTGGGAACTCAGCACTCACACCAACTCGAAAGCCCACCCGACCCCCCCCCCCCCCTTCCATGGCCCTGGCAAGGCCAGAGCCAAGCACACATCTGCAACTTGGAGCGAACCCCAGATAGAAGGAAATGGGACAAACTAGAACAACCTGCACATGGGCAAATTCTAGTTTCCCACTCCACCCTCGGGAACGACTGTGTGCAATGCCTCCTGTGAGGTCAAAGCAGCAAGCACATGGCACGTGGCAGGATCCCAGAAGCAGCATCCCAACCACTAGCACTGCTGGGACCCCAGCCTCAGCAACAAAACGGCTCATCCCGTAGACTGTCACCAGAGGCAGGCAGCAGGTGCCTGAGACAAGCAGCTCTCCAAAGAGGACACGTGTGCAGAACTCACAGTGCGTTCCCAGGAAACACGCTGTTTAAATAGACTCATTTTCCTCCTGCTGCTCTTCCAAAGGTTTAAAGTGGTTTGTGAAGAGGTTGGCTAAACTGCATATTTTACAGATCATCTAGGTTCATTGATCTTCGTCAAAATGTTTCTTCTTGATAGAGCAACTCTCTTCCCCTGTGTTAAATTGACTGTCATGATTTTAACCAAGAAAACAGTTGTATAATGAAGACTCATTCTCCCTTCTCCCAGGACCCAAAGCTGCCTTCTCCCCCTTCTATCCCCTCCATTCCCCTGGCACTGGCAAGGAACTGGACTGTAGACTTGTTATCACAAAAATGACAAATGCTCCAAGAGAGAGAAACAAGACAGAGAGAGAGACAGACAGACACATGAAATATTTTAGCATGGTAAATTGCAAAACTTCGTAATCTCAGCTGAAATTTTAATGCCGCTCATGTTTTTTTCAAGTCCAGAATTAGAGGCCCCTGGGTGGCTAAGTCAGCTAAGTGTCTCTTGATTTCAGCTCAGGCCTTGATCTCAGGGTTGTGAGTTCAAGCCCCACATTGGGCTCCATGATGGGCATGGAGCCTACCTAAAACAATAAAACTAGGGACACCAGGGTGGCTCAGTGGTTGAGCATCTGCCTTCAGCTCAGGGTGTGATCCTAAGGCCCCAGGGATCGAGTCCCACATCAGGCTCCCTGTAAGGAACATGCATCTCCCTCTGCCTATGTCTCTGCTTCTGTCTCCCATGAATAAATAAAATATTTTTAAAAATTAAAAAATAAAAATATAAAATAACAGTCCAGAATTACTAGATTCAGATGTACTGAAGTTGTTTCCCAGATTATTAGATCCCTCATTATGCCATTAAGGAGACATGTGGCCAAAATGGCGAGTTCTCACGGAGCCTCAGTCCCACCAGAACACGCAGGCCCTGCCTGGTCCACAGCTCCACCTGACGGCGCTTCTGCTCCACCCCACATCTCTGTGGCTTCCCCACTGGGCCTTCCACTTCCCAAAGCCTCCCTGCTTACCTCTCCACCCTCCACAGCCTGGGTCCCCCTGGGCCCCACAGAGTTGTGCCCTTGGCAGATGAGGAAGAAAGGGGAGGGGGCAGTGACTGGCTCAGGGTCATGCACTAATCAGTATCCAGACCTCCTCTCTCTGATGGTGGAATTCACAGAAGCTCAGGTGTCATCCAGAAGGTCAGGCTTATCCATGCTTCCAGGGGAAGTCAGAAGTCAGATGTCCCCTTTCACGAAGATGGCGCAGAAGGCGAAGAAGGAAGCCCCTGCCCCTCCCAAAGCCAAAGCCAAAGCAATGGCTTTGAAAGCTAAGAAAGCGGTGCTGAAAGGCGTGCACAGTCACAAAAAAAAGAAGATCCGCACGTCACCTACATTCCCACGACCCAAGACCCTGCGTCTCCGAAGGCAGCCCAAATATCCTCGAAAGAGCGCCCCCAGGAGAAACAAGCTTGATCACTATGCCATCATCAAGTTCCCCTTAACTACTGAGTCAGCCATGAAGAAAATAGAAGACAATAACACACTTGTGTTCATTGTGGATGTCAAGGCCAATAAGCACCAGATCAAACAGGCTGTGAAGAAGCTCTATGACATTGATGTGGCCAAGGTCAACACCTTGATCAGGCCTGATGGAGAGAAGAAAGCATATGTTCGACTGGCTCCTGACTATGATGCTTTGGATGTTGCCAACAAAATTGGGATCATCTAAACTGAGTCCAGCCGGCTATAAATCTAAATATAAATTTTTTCACCATAAAAAAAAAAAAAAAAAAGAAGTCAGATGTCCTTCAAAATGGGTCCTTGTCCTGTTGCTTCATGTCAACACAAAGCCTGATCCTGTCTTACTGCTCACTCCCACAGCAACTGGCAGTCCTGGGCCTCACTTCTGTTTCCACATCTCTGCTCCTTGGTGCTCAGAGCTCTGACCTCTGCAGGCTCTTGCCTCCCTCTTGTGGCCCTTGGGCTCCTCCTCCATTCAGCCATCATGGCAGGTGCTTCCAGAAAGAGCAGAGGAGCCCCTTCTGCCCAGTTCACCTGTCACTGGCCTTAGGTGTCCCATCCCCTCACGTGGTTTTAATTGTAAACCATATGTGTGGAGTTCTATTTCCAGGCTACATCTTAGCCTGTTTTGTCCAACCACTTGCTGATGTTAGATGCTGCACAGGTATAAGCACATACATTTACAACAAATCATAGAAAACATGGGTCTTCCTCCTGTCCGAACCTGATCACCTGCCTGCTCTCCCTGTTTCATTTACTCAAACCAAAAACAGGGGGTTCATTTCAGACTTTCTCTGTCCCTTGGTCCTGACATTCAACCCCATCAACAAATCTTGCCTCACGGACTGACCTCAAGCCCCCTCAAGGGGTCACTCAGGCAGCCTTTTCTGTGTTCTAGTACTACCACCTGCCTGGATCACTAAAATAAGCTCCTGACTAGATGCACACCTCCCTGCCATCCACCATGCTATAACCACAGTGATTGTGTCCTACAGCTCTTTAAAACCATCCCATGAAAAAAATAAAATAAAACAAAACCATCCCATGGTTTCCCACTCAAGGGAAAGGATAAAGTCAGACTCCAGAATATGGCACATGAGGCCCCTATTGACCCAATCCCAACTGCCTGTCCACACTCAGTTTGCAATCCTGATACCACTCAAAGGGGCCTGCCATAGCCGACACAGTGGTACCCACTTGACTCCTATCCCTCCCCAGCCACCTGTGTCTTCCTTGTTTTAAGAGCCCCTACCTGAAAGAAAGGCTAAAAATGCCCAGCACTCACTTTCCCAGATCCCTTGCAGATCCTATGGTCACATTCCCATCAGTGAGATACAAGGGGAAGATTTTCTTCCCTCATAAATGGAGAGCAGCTCAAGAAGCCCTGGTGCTTCTGTTCTATCACTGGACTTCGTCCTTGGAAGACACAATGCCTGGACTGTCTCAGCCATCTTCTACTGTGAGGAACATACTGTGTGTGGTAGGTAGGGCAGAGAGGTAGAAAGAGTCCATATCCTTGATGACATCTGTGAGCCCAGGACCAACACTTGGGAGCACTTACTGCCAGAGTTCTTTACAAATAAGATCTTGAGTTTCTCTATGATTTAAACTACTTTAAGCTGCATTTTTGTTACTTGTAGCCAAGGGCATCCAAAAGACACATCTACTTGACTACGTTAGTAGATTGCTCTGAACTTCCCCCCCCAGACCGTTTCCTCTGCCTACTCAGGATACCATTCCTACCTGCTTGACTCTCCTCCTCCAGGGAGCCCCAGCAGATGTCTGTCCTATCATCTGGCACATCATAATCCAACCATCTTTCTTCCTCCCCAAACAGAAGCTTGCTGTGCCTGGTCCTCCCTTTTTCTTTCAGTGCCCAGCCTGGGACAGTGGTTGTGCCATATATAAGCTCATCAGCTACAGTCTCATTTCTTCACAGACGGTCAAACAATGCCAGGCATTCCTTGGTGCTATATTTAATCCCCACAAGCTGCCACCGTGATTAGAATGGATTCATTTTGAGACTTTTATATAGTTTCTCCTTGCCAGGTTCCTAAATGAAATGCTGTCCAAGTTGGGACTGATAATCAGCTGTGATCGGTGAGAGCAGTTTCCTCACTTAGGGCACCTGTGTTAGAATTTAACTGTAAGCCAATTTACCTTCCTTCCCCTTTTCTGGGGAGCCTTAGTTCATGGAATTGGAGAGACAGGAGTGAAGGAAAGGAGGGAGAGAATTCTAAGTGAGACACCAGTGGCCTGGGATCCTGACAAGTCAGCTAGAAGCCAAACAAAATCATATCCCACTCAGGGCCATGGTTCTGAGCCCTCATCAAGCAAGCCATACCCACCAACCCATTCACCAAACACAGAATCGCCCTTGAATCTTGAACATCTTCCCGGAATTCTGGAGCCAGCCCAGCTGTGCCAAAGCAAGTGCTCACTGAATTTATTGAACTCAATGGAATCCATCAGGTTTCTAAGAAGAGGTGACAAAGGGTGGGGAACTGTGAAGGAATACCATTGGTCTTTGCATCTTTAACATCCTCCAGGGCCACAGTGTTCTAAGCTCACCTCTCCCCATCTGCAACGGCCCCTTTGCTCTCCCGATGCCTGTCCTCCTGACACACCCCTGTGAAGGCTGGTTCCTCCCCTCCCTCTGCTTGTTCTCCCTTGCATTTTTCCTCAACAAGGCCTATGCTATGTCCTCTCCATTTTTCTACCTTCTCCAGGGCTTTGCTCTGCCTTCATTGCTGTTTGTAACACCTCTCGATTTAGCATCATCTGTGATTTTCATTAAATTGCTGTTTACTGATGCTTCCAGCATCATTAATAAAGATGTTAAACAAAATCCAGGCTTGTATCCAATGCCTGCTGCAATTGGGACACCCCCTCTCCACTTCCTATCCTGTCACTTATCATGGTCACTTTCTTGCTTGTCATCTCTGCCACTGAACCATCCCCACCCCCACCCCCGCCCCCAGCTTTCAAGCCCAGTGGCAGGGCTCAACTCTCCTTTAATTGAGCTTAATTCTGCAAGTAATGTTTTCTCCAGAGGCCCCACAGATATGCATAAATGGGTGTATTAACCAAAGTAGATGATTATTTACAGAAGACCGGAGCCAAGCAAATTGACCCACAGCCCATCAGCAATCCCCATATCCTGAGAGAGTTGAGCAGAGACCGCATGCCCCCCTGCAGAGGTAGTGAGCAAGCCTGGAAGGGTGTCTGGAAGGTTAAGTACAGTAGTAATTCCACCATGTGGAAATAGGGTTTTTCTTTTTTTTTTTTTTTTTAAAGATTTTTTATTTTATTATTTATTCATGATAGTCACAGAGAAAGAGAGAGGCAGAGACACAGGCAGAGGGAGAAGCAGGCTCCACGCAGGGAGCCCGACATGGGATTCGATCCTGGGTCTCCAGGATCGCGCCCTGGGCCAAAGGCAGGCGCCAAACCGCTGCGCCACCAGGGGATCCCGGTTTTTCTCTTTTCAATTGAAAAACCAAAGTTTCTTACCTGGATTTATAAATTGATTTTTTAAATTTAAAATACTGTGTTTAGGTGGCTTAGTCGGTTAACTCTCTAACTCTTGGTTTGGGCCCAGTCATGATCTCAGGGTCCTGGGATGGAGCCCTGCATTGGCTCCTGCTCAATGCTAAGTATGCTTGAGATTCTTCCCCTCTCTCCCTCCCTCTGGTCCTCCCCCTGCTCACACTCATGCGTGAATGTGTGTGTGCAAACACTATCTCCCTCTCAAATAAATAAATCTTCAAAAAAAAATAAAATATTATGTTTTCTACTGCCTCATGTTTTAAAATGGGGACAGTGAAAAGCTCTGTAGCATTTCTCCCTGCCTGAAACAAGAGAACCTCAGTAGGAAACCCAACTGTATCCCCTGACTCCCCGCCTGAAAGAAGCTCACCAGACTCCATCTCCCTACTCTGTCCAGCCTGACCCAGATACCTCCCTGAGTTGGGACAAGGCTGGTAGAAAGTTTTCTCCTGCCCGTGCCTGCAGGTGTCAGGAAAAACTGGTAACTACCCTGCTCAGATCATTTGCTCTAAGCTCAGATATTCATTCCAATTGTTCAGTTCATGTCACTCCAGCCAACCCTGTCCCCCAAGTACTTGGGTTCCATACCTACCATTACACATATTAGCTGGGCAACTTTGAGAACAGCATGTAGCCTCTCTGGGCTCAATTTCCACAGACAAGAATGAAGAACTGAGAAGACCAGTGGTTCCCAATTGTGGACTTTAATGGACCAGTTGCATTAGAAATCTTGGAATATTACTTCTAGGTTTATGCTCAAAAAACATAAAAGCAGGGACTCAGATACCTATATACCCATGTTCACAGCAGCATAATTCACAGGGCCCAAAGGTGGAAACAACCCAAATATCCATCAACGAATAAATGGACATGCAAAATGTGGTCTATACCTACAGTGGAATACTATTCAGCCTTCAAAACGAAGGACATTCCGACACATGCTACAATATATGGTATGACCGCACCTACCTAAGCAGTCAAATTCAGAGACAAAGCAGAACAGAGGTTACTAGTGGGCTGGGTGAAGGAGGGAATGAGGAACAATTGTTAAAAGGGTACAGGGTTTCTGTTTGGGATGATGAAAAAGTTCTAGAAATGGATCATGGTGGTGGTTGCAAAATACTGTGAATGTTAATGCCACTGAATTGCACACTGAAACATGGCTAAAATGGTAAATTTTGTATTATGCATATTTTATCACAATAAAAATAATAAATCCACTCATAAAGGAAAAACTATTTTAACACCAAAAAGAAGACTGGACAAAAAGCTCAAAAGGAAGGAAAATCTTCTCTGGGACAGCTGGCACCTTTACTCAGATACTGTGAGACAGAAGCTGCATGTGTGCACACACCCTTCACACTGTTCTCATTCCCTCATCATGCCAGGGACCTGGGCCCAAGCCGCCTACAGTGGGTCAGGTGAGCCAATAGTGTACATCTATCCCCAAATCAGTGACATCACGTTGGTGGCTTGAAATCTGCCGTGATGGGAATATTTACACCCTAAATTGGCATATGTTATCAGGGCTTTTTTCCAGATTATTGATCATTAAGCATTTGCCAGCATATCCCTGCAGCCAGAAAAAAAGTAGTCATGATTGTCAAAGTCACCTGCACATGACCTGGCCGGAGGAAACTTCAAAATTTGATGACTTCTTGGTTTCCTATAGTCCATAAAGACCTTATGACTCCAGAGGATATCAGACCATCAGGTCTCAGCTACACAACAATGGCAGCCAGACCACAGTGCTTTTCTCCCAGAGGGAAAAAAGAACTAATGCATCCTCCTCACCCTTTGCATAAATTACTCACCAAAGGCCCAGCATGCTCATCCTCAGGACAAGCACATGGCTAAGTAAACACAGAACCAACCCCAGACTAGCACACTGAGAATGCTGGCTGTGCCACAAAAAGACCTCATCCAACTTGGAGCATTTAGGAAAAGAGGGGCAAAGTTTGTGGGTTTGGTTTGAGACATCTAGTGGCTCTGTCCACTCATGGTCACTCCATCCACTCTGGGTGCATCCCTATCAGTGCTGGACCTCCTTGGGAGCCCCCCTATCAGGTGACCTAGGTCCCTCAGATCTTCTCCATCCACCCACACTAATCCTCTTTAAAGATCTTCTCACCCACATTGGCATTCTTTAAGGATCTACTCTAGCAGATCAGTAAAACAAAAGTTATTGGTAAGGGATAATTATCCTGAATTTGTCTATGGTGGGAGTTGCTTGTGCACTTCATCTCGGGACATCTATCAAACACATGTATGACCTAGGCCAATATTCCTTACCTCACTTCTTATGAAAAGACTACTCCACGCTGGCACATTCCCAGAACAATAGTCGAGAGGCTGATTATCTATTGCTGAAAAGCAAACCAGCCCCAAACTCAGTGACGTAAAACAACAGTTTTGCTTACAAACATGAAGCTTGAACAGTGCTTGGCAGGAACAGTGTGTCTCGGTTCCACTTGAGAATAGCCTTGCAGGTCAGTAGGGGCCAGAGGATCCGCCTATGAGCAGCTCATTTGTGGGGCAGGTACAGGATGCTGGCTGCTGGAGCTTTGCCAAGACCATCAGCTGGAGGCCTTGGCTCCTCCCCACATGGACCTTTCCCCAGGGCTACTTGGGCTTCCTCACAGGATGGCCAGGTTCCAAGGGCTAGTGTTCCAAGAGATGAAGCACAAGCTGCCAGTCTCTGAAGGCTTGATCCAGAAGCTGGCCCAGAGTCACCTCCACTATAAGCCACCACAGAGTCCAGGCTCAAGGGGAAGGAGTATGCCCCCACCTCAATGGCAGGAGTGTCCACAATGTGCATGTACGTCAAACCCACCTCTTGAAGATGTGAGCTGAAACCTCAGCTCTACTAGTAGATCACGCAGGAACCACAGGTTAGTCCCACCATGTCTCAGCAGAGCTTAGACTCAGGGCGTGAGCTCCATCAAGGCCAACAGAGGACCAGGTCAGTGCCTAGCACACACATTCCATAAACGTCTGCTCAACTCTTACATTTACCAAGTCCTGTGCTCTTTCTAATCACGTCCGAATTCTAAAATTCGGTGGGGTGGGGGTCAGAGCGTGTGAAGGGAGAGGAGATTACCAACTGCATGTGAGTAAAAGAAAGAATTCCAAATTAGAGCAAAACTAAACTGCAATGCCAAGGAAAATGAGGACGGAGGGAAACCACCATGTGTCAGTGTATTAAACTGGCTCCCAACAATACGAGATACATTTTAATAAAAAAGGAGACAGAGGGATCCCTGGGTGGCACAGTGGTTTGGTGCCTGCCTTTGGCCCAGGGCGCGATCCTGGAGACCTGGGATCGAATCCCACGTCGGGCTCCCGGTGCATGGAGCCTGCTTCTCCCTCTGCCTGTGTCTCTGCCTCTCTCTCTCTCTCTCTGTGTGACTATCATAAATAAATTTAAAAAAATTTAAAAAAAAAAAAAAAAAAAGGAGACAGAGGGGCACCCTGGTGGCTCAGTTGTTAAGTGTACAACTCTTGGTCTCAGCTCAGGTCTGGATCTCATAGAGGTGAGTTCGAGCCCTGTGCTGGGCTTCACACTGGGTGTGGGCCTTCTTGGGGAAAAAAAAAAAAAAAAAAAAAAAAAAGGAGAGAGAAAGAAAATGGTGCCACTGATACAGCTGCTCAAAATCAGTTACTCAGCAGACTAAAATTGACCTTAGTTACCTACCCAGTTCAGTCTCACATAAGTCTTAGGATATAAATGTTTCATTTCCAAGGGAGAAAGCCTCCCCAGTTCTGTAGGTGGCACGTGGCACCGCAGCAGCTGCACCCCTGCACACACGTCCAGAGCTCCAGTGCATCTTTACCGTTCACAATCCCTAATAACACGCAGACAGCATTGTGTGCCATACAGAAACACTGTCCTACTGTAAAATTCCATGACACACATCTTTCCAAAGGCAGATGGCTCTGCTGTATAACAGTATTACATATATAATTACCTACATCACAAATATTTTCAAAATCGAAACTGCTAAGCTTCCTTGCTGTCTCTTTTTCTTATGCCATCTCCATAGCAACCTGCCTCCCCTCCCCCAGAGACAAAGAATACAGAAGACATCTTTAAATTGGCATAAACTAGAGACAAATTCTTTATTTAATCAGATACACAGCTTACACTAATGATTACCATACACCAGAATTATCCAGAAATAATCATTGTAGCTCATAAAAATGAACCTCTGTAAACAGACCTCTCTGTTTACACTCAATGATAGCATAATTATAAAACACAACACTCAGTCTTATCTCACCGCTGTGCCCTCGCCCCCATTTACCATCCTCCACACCCTTACCCAGCCACAGCACCCCTCCTTGGAGAAGCATGAACAGCCCCACGGCCTGGCCTGCAACTGGTTGCAGGACAGGCCCTGCTTCGGGCACCCGAGGGCTCATGCACGACCTTGGCCCCTCACCTTCCGAGAGGGCAGAACCAGCTGTACACAAGTGTGCCAAGGTTGACTACAGCCATCGCAAGCTGGGCAGGTGTTAAGAATGATCTCGATGAACTCTGAGGACAGGTACAGGGAGAGACCTGCAAGAGTTCAGCGACCCATGGTCTCTCCTGCCACAAACCCTCTAGCTCCTGACATGGTAAGCAACAGCCACCGAATGCCCAGAACAACCGCAGCCACCAGCCGCATGTCCAGGCCGGGAGGGCCCACTGCCCTCCCATTCAACCACTCTGGCTCATGAGATCCCTGGAGGGTGACCGCACAGCCTGCAGGGCAGCCTCAGACTCCAAGCGACAGGCCCCTGGCGGTCCCAGCTACCCGCTGGCCTTCAAACACTTTTTTAAAGGATGTATGATCACTTCCGTATTCCATGGAGCGGAGAGGAACACACATCTACTTTTTTAAGTAAACAAATAATACAGAACCTTCGGGTGGTCTTGATGGAAAAACAGGAAGTAGACGAGACTATGTGAGCCTGAGGGGCCCAAGAGTGTCAGGGACACGGGTGCACGGATCTCTCACCGGCCCCAGGAAGCGCTGTGTGGGGGGCATGGCAGAGGCCGGTGGCCCTCACGACAGGCGACAGGCGAGCAAGGCAGCCCGCACGGAGCCGCCGCTGGGCTTTGCAGGGGGGGGCTCTCCCCACGAGGTCAGCCGGCGGCCACTCTCACCCACGGGGGAGAAACGCACCCTCCCCCGCCCCCAGAAAGGATCTGTGTTGCGAGTGTACACAGTCACGTACATTGCTCTACTTTAAAAATTAGGCTTTGCACATCATTTCATTGAAATGTAACGAAGCCTTTGTCTGGCCCCATTTCCAATTTGGAGAAAATACAGGGAACTGAGAAACAACTTAATGACCAGAATGCAAATCTAGAATGTGTGACATTTTATCAGATAACTACCGGCTTGGTGTCTTCAAGAGGTCAATGCCTTGGAAAACAATGTTGGGGAGACTGTTCTGGACAGCGGTTCTCAAATGAGCAATCTGCCTCCTGGCAGGCCCTGGGCCACGTCTGGACATGGTTTTGGTTGTCACAACAGAGGCAGGTGGTGCAAACAGCATCGGGAGGGTGGAGGCAGCGAGAGAGAAGGTGCTACCAAAGCTGTAAGTCCAATATACCCAGGTACAGTTTCACAGCAGGAAACCCGAGACGATGGAAGGCCCCTGAAGCAGCTAAAATGCAGTCACCAGAGAATTCCGCTGGCAATCTCTCTTTTAAATGGGTTCAGAACCCTTCCTGCACTGGACCTGAAAGCAGGTGATGGTCCATTCTGGCGGGACCGTGACAAGCTGGGATGCTTGGGGCAGCCTTGTGGATGCTGATACGAGGCCAGGGGCCTGCCGTCCACAGGAGGGCTTGGGGTGACCTGGGTGGTCCAAGACGAGGGCCGAGGGCCAAGGGGCTGCACTCTTCCCTCCGCCCACCAGCTGTGAATGCAGCCCTTTATTCTGTGCCATGAGGGTGGGCAAGGGGAGGAGGTGGGCCAAGGCCGTTGTGAGCTTCACAGTCACAAACCCAGCCAGGCCTCACGGCAAATCCTAAGGTGACCTGTGGTCACTGCTCGTGTCCTCCATTTTCTCTGGATATATGACCAATGACCTTCATTAAAGCAGCTGCCTCTCAAGCAACATTCTGTTGTGACTCTGTGTGCCCTAGTATTGATTCAAACATGGTAGACAAATCAGTGGGATATTGCTGGCTTAGCAGCACAGGACATGACTCTCTTAGGAGGGCATTATTTTCCCCATAAAGGAACACGAAGACATCTGCTGAGCAGCATTTCTGCTGGTTTCCCAAGGCACCAGCATGAACAGCCCTGCTTACACCACTCAGCACCATGGCTGTGCCCTCCCGCCATGTGCCCGCCTCCCCAGCAGCCCACTGCTGCTCAGCAGCTCTGCAGGGTGAGTTGAGGAAGAAGTAAACAGAGTCTCTCTCCCATGTGATCCACATGGACCGGGGCTGCTCAGCTGGTCCCACCTGCCGCGGACGTCTGTCTGTCCTCAGTGCCATCACCTCCGCTCCCCTCCCAACTGGCTGTCCCCAGCGACACCTGACAACAAAGCTAGAAGGGCCAGGTTGACCGCAGAGCCCTGCACCAAACCATGGGGACCCCATAGAGCATCCCATATCAGATCAACAGGGGGAGAGAGACCACCGACAAGGAAAAGCCTTTACTTCTTCTCTTTGCTCTGGGCCCCAAAGGACCTGGTTATGCAGCAGATAATGTGGGGACAAGAAGTGGCAGCCCAGAACTGAGCACTACAGCAGATGAAGGGAACAGGCTGGTGGTATCACCCACAGGGCAGGCTGTCGGGAGGGGCTTCCCATCTTGCCAGGTCAACTACCCCACAGTCTCTTTAAAGAGAGATGCTGCTTCCCAGCCTTAGCACTGGTGACATTTCTCTGTGGTGGGGTCTGTCATATGCCCTGGAGGATGCTCAGCAACTGCTCCCTCCCCTTAGCTTAGCTTCTCCAGACATTGCACGTGTGCCCTTCAGGGCACATACAGTCAGCCCCCGCTACCCCAAGAGGCCATTCATCATGCCTCTTCCCTCCTGCACACACCTAGCTCACTGAGTTTTATTTTTAGACTATTCATCACATGGACTTTTAAAGTAATCCCTCTCTTGCCCTGTGGGAATTTATCCTTTAGGGACATAAATGTTACTGCCATGCATACTTACTGCAGCTATAATCTCACAGGGTTTAGATTGCGGCTTTATATTTTTCATTCAAACACATGCAGTCAATGTCATTTACATTCCCTGAGGTTCCTGGCATCAAGAAGGGACCTCCAAGTGTGCTGGTCACAGCCAGCCAGCCAATGCCAGCCGCAGGCACCACGTTCCCAAGCATGATCTGCCTGCCAGGAAAACTAACAGGGGTGCTGCTGAACCACCCCCAGGGCTGCCACACTATAGGCCTATTCCTCACAAATCATAGGCCCAACTCCATGAAAATTCTCTACCTTCTAGATCCCAAATAATAGAGGCTGCCACCGAGAGCCACCTCCCTGTGGGACCCAGTACAAAATGTAGGTGCATGCAGCAAGCAGAGGCTCTTCCTCTCTTCTGCAATCACACTCCCACTGGTCACAGTGGTTTCTACATGCTTGTCCACACTGGCTCCCCAGGCAGGAAAGGCAGGTGGGGCAAGCACAGAGGCTCAAAGACACCCAGCCACCCTTGCCCTACAGGTGGTGGCACCAGCAGGGAGTGGCTGTTCTGGGGAAGCCAGACCTCGTGGGAGCCCAAGCACCAAGCCTCAACACTTGCTGCCCTACTGAACCTCACAAAACACAGACTTAAAAGATCATTCAGAATATTAACACAGTGACCACAGAGCATTAAATGTCAAGCTCAGGGTCCCCTTGAGGGCCTGTGGCCACTTGCCTACATAGACCACTGCTCAGGCGCCAACCACAGGTGACCTGCTTCAAGGAGCACCTGGGGGTATGTAGGTGTCTGAGTCCCACATCGCTTCTACAAACAGGATCAACTTTGCTCCCAGATGAGAGTTTCATCCTCCCCCATCTACTAATGAAAAAAAACATGTGGTCCAAGGAATCACACCACCTGCCTGAGGACAAAAAGCCTGCAGGTGTAAGAGGCAAGACTGAGCCACGCAGGGGCTAGCCCACCCCCACCCAGCACCCACCCTGTGCCCTCCAGGGCTCCCTTAGGTCAGGCGGAACAGCAGGGACCCCAGGGATGCACAGCAGACCACTACTTGAGCTCAAACCCTCTGCCCGCCTTGGGCAAGTTCTTCTCCAGGCCTCAGGTGCACCCACCTGCAAAGAAGGGAAACGAGTGGCACCCTCGCACTGAGCTTGTAGTGGAGGCCAAGGGAATGGATCCAAACCTGGGCACAGCACGTGGAAGCCACGAGCTGAATGGAGCAGTTATCTTCCTCGGCAGGTGAGCCCAGCCTCTGCACACCTGTGCCCGGGCTCCCGGAAGATGTTCATCTGGGCTCAGCAGCACCCCTGCCCCCTCCCCCCTGCCAACCCCAGGGCTGCAGCCCCGCAGGTCGGCAGTCAGACTGGAAGCAGTGCTGGGGTCCACCACGCTGAGCCCTGGTTTTCTGTTTTCCTTGGGCTCTGTGGGCCTACGAAGGGTGTGAGGTACGGCATCCCCGGCCCCTGCTCGGGCACACCATGCAAACACATCAGGATCTCCTCGGTCCTCATGCCCAGACCTGGGCCATGCAGCTCAGGGCACAGCCTGTGATCACAAAACAGCAACACTCCTGCCACAGCGTGCCCAGGGCCCATGCACATGGTCTAGCCCTGTCTCACCATCTGAGCTACCCTACAGACGAGCCAAGACTGTCTCTGCACATGTTTTAGGCAGCTGGTCCCAGCAACCAACCAGATGAGAACGTCTGCTTCTCTCTCCCCTACCAGCGCCAGGGGAGAAGCTGAGGCACAGGAAGCATGCTCAGGGCTGGGGGCCACATGCCAGCAAGAAATGACAATGAATGTCTGGGACAGGACCCGGCCGGGCTACAGGGGGGAGGATGACCTAGCCGTGAGCCAGCCCCATCAGGCCAGGGAGCCAAGGGAAATAGGAAGGCTGGGGTGGCACCCACAGTCAGGGCCAGTCTCTACCATTACCCCCTCTCAGAGATGCCCTGTGATGATCTCCAGGACTGTCCATCCCAAATGCCACCTGACACCACCTCTAGGGATGCCAGAGAGCCAGTTCTGCCTCAACTGATCAGCTGTGTTACCTTGAGTGCGACTCGACCCCTCTTGGCTTCTGTGCCAAATCCCACAAAGGAGGCTTTGAACAAAATGGCCCAGAGTCACCTCCTGCAGACCCTTGGGATCACATGGATTCCAGCTACTGAAAAAACATACACCCGCAGATCAGCAAACCAACCTGTGTGAGTAAACTTCTAGAAGGTCCACAAGATGGACAAGTCACCTGGCCCGTTCCACTGTGGGCCAGGCGAGAAGCAGCAAGGCCAACACTCAGAGGTGGAAGGGGAATTAGAAAAATCTTCCAAATACCTGGAGTTACTCCATTCCAGATCAAGTGATGACCAAAAGCAGGTATTTTAAATTGGAAGAGTAACTGTAAAAGGCCAAGAGCCCACAAGGAGCCCCAAAAGGTATTTTTAAACACCCTATTAGAGGTCCAGGTCAAATAAGCACCAAAAAACCCACGAAAATAGTAAGTCCTCTGAAAAATAAAATGCAAAAGCTGAGCTATCTGGCACACAGTCAGAGGCTGCCTGCGGCAAAAGAGGCAACTTTCCAGAAAACGACCTAAAAATAGCTCCAATGAAAGAAATCCACCACAGATGCCAGTGTTAGGTGCAAATGGGAACTTAATGAAACAGGTCTCTGAAGAACGTGGGTTTCCCAAATAAAACAGACAGCTCTTTAAATGCCCAGGCCAGGAAAGGGTGGGGTCCCCAGAGGCTGGGTGCTTGAGCCAACAGCAGACACTGCGGTTAAAGGGTTAGAATCCTGGGGGAGGGGGCAGCTCCTGTGTCCCCTGTCCCTCATGGAAGTCCCCTCCCTGGGCATGGGAGGACACCTGCAGACATCCCCCCGCCCCCATACAGAGGCCTCCTCGCCTCTCCACCTCCTGAGCACGAGCACAGGAAAGGACTGAGCCAACGAAGACATCTGCTATTCACCTATTCCTGTCTCCAGTGAGCTTCCCTCACTTCAGAGAGAACCAAATTCATCTTCTTTTTAACCATCTGCCAAATACATTTGTAAAGTGCTTTCTTTTTCAGCCAAGGAGCCAAAATATCAGGGTTCCTTTTAAAAACCATTTCACTTTTTCCTTTTCATTGCCCTGCTCCTAAACACTGCACGTCTCCGGGTCTGCAGAGAGGATCCCTGTGATAGGCTACATCTCTCCCCTGCCTTCTCATTCCACAGGTTCTTGTTTCACCCTCCATTGGACTTTTTCCTCCTTTTTTTTTTTCCAACTAGCATTTTTTTAAAAAATGAGTCTGTAGTAGGTGAGCAAGAAACGCAAGAAATCCTATTTGGCGTCTAGAGCTCTGTGAGCAATTCTTCTCACTGGCCTGACTGCCATGTCCTGGGTACTCTATCCAAGGAAGTATCTCCTGCCTGCCAGGCAGTCTTTGGGGGCAGGGGAAGAGAGCACATCACCTGCCCCCATGACATGTACATTCAGTATTTACCAAGTACACAGTCCCCATGTGTGAAAGATCCAGAGCACACACCTAGGAGTGCAGGCACTGCCTCATCCAGCACAGCCCTCTACTGAGTGGATGCCCCATGCCCCTAAGGTAGATTTGATCCAGCAGCCTTCACTGGATCTCTTCCTCAGACCCCTCTTCCTCAGACCCACACAGACCCGGGCGTATCAGTGGGCTTCTCCATTACAAATAGCTGAGACATGCCTGCCGTCGGCTGACAGCTCAGCCAAGAACTATAGCCGGCAGGGAGGTGAGGCAGCACCAGAATGGATCACCAGGAGAAAAGCATGCCTGCCCCTCACAAGCCAGGAGGGGATTGCACAGTGTGGAGCCAGCAGGGGGAGGGCTCACAGAAGGCCTAGCCCCTGTGGCAGTCTACAACTACCATGGCAGCCAGGAGTCCGGGAAGCGTGGGAAATTGGGAAGGGGTACATCCAAGGGAGATCAGAGCCTGAGCTTTCAAAAACTCTCCTGGAGCTGAGCCGTCCAGGAACCAGCATCTCCAGCCTTATATATCCACCTGCGCATTGCAGCTGATAGGTGCTGAGTTCCCAAACGTGCTCTGTGCTCAAAGCAATTGAGCCACACTTGAGGAACCCCACAGACTGCTAGCAAGAGTGTCAGCAAGCTTGGGGGCAGTTCATCAACAGCGATAGTCCTTGAATCTCGTGTTCTGTAGAATTTTTATTAGAATATCCTAACCTGCAGATTCGGCATTTTGTGTACATACCAAGGCAGAACAAAGTGTTCTAAAGCTCACAGTGTTGATTTCCAGGCAGAAGTCGCTCATCTGATACACCAGAAGAACACAGTCTCTGACTCTACATTGCCATCATTGTTCACTGGCCAGGAAACCTTGGGAAAGTCTTGTGGCCTGCCAAACCCCGAGTCTGAACCAGGTTTGCTGAGGAGTTAATGAAGGTGTGTAGGAAACATGTTTTCCAAGGGATCCAGCATTATGCTGATATTTTCCCTTTGTCAGCTTGTTGTCATGTGAGAAAAAGAATAATTTGGTCCTCAAAATGGAGAGTATATATTCATTTTCCTATACAATCATTAAAAATAATGGGAGAGGCAGGAACAACCCAAGTAGCCAATGATGAATGGACAAACAAAATGTGGTATATCCATACAATGGAATATTTCTCACACTTGAAAGGAAATAAAGTACTGATTCACACTACAATGGATGAGCCTCAAAAACATGTTGAGCGCAAGAAGCCAATCTCAAAAGGCCACATTCATCTGAAAGCCCAGAAGGGCTATGGTTGCTCATGGCTGAGGGTGAGGGGTGGAGGGCATGGGGTATCTTCCTGAAGTGATGGAAATGTTGTATACGGACAGTGGTGATGGTTGCACATGTCTGTACCTACATTAAAACCACTAAATTGTACACCTCAAATGTGAGAATTTCACAACCACCTCCCTCTCCTTTTGGTGTCAGGAAAGGACCTTTCCATCCACATTTCTAAGAACACCCCCCCGCCCAGCCTCTCCCTTCAAGTAGCACCATCACTGTCCTTCCTTGTCCATGGCACACAGGGACCTCCTCCCCTGCCTTGCCTTCTCCCCATTCATTTACAGATCATTTAGGGCTGCTTTCCTGCTACCACCCCAGAGCTTAGACCATATGTGGCCTGCAAAGCTTAAAATAGTTACTATCTGGTGTTTCATAGAAAAAACTTGCTGACTCCTGTATTAAATCAATTATTACAATTAATTGGAGTTATCTCCCCCACAAAAACATTTGCTTCCAGGGGGCAAGATATCACAATACTCTTTACATTTTCTCCTTATATATAGCACAGTGCTTTGCACACCATTAAGCATTTAATCAAATATTTTCTGGATTAAACACTAAAAAATTATTAATGAGTCTTGTTCTTACATGTTACACCTGTTGGTTATCCCACTCCATGGGTGTCAGGTCATTTGACTAAGAAGAGAGATGCCAGATGCCTACTATATATAATTTTTTAAAATAATTTGTGGGTGATTTTAAGTGCACATGGGCTGTGGGAATAAAGCGAGGAAAAATTCACACTAAGTCACCACAACATAATTAGATTCGATGGGAGTTTGGTAATTTACCCATCTCCATTAACAATCTGTTCTCTCAGGTGCTACACAACTCCACAGGAAAAAGAATCAACATTTTGGAAGTTTATAACCCATCAGCCACAACCCGTAAAAATAAGACGCCAATCTGATTATAATAGGGGAAAAGAAGATTTTCATCAAGGTTTTCGTAAAAGTTCACATACACAAAATTATCCCACCTAAGTGCAGGAAAGTTTAAAGCGACAGCAGTTAGGGTGTCAAGAAGCACTTAGAAGTCTCCTCGCCTGTTTATTTCAGCAAACTTCCTTTATCATAAGCAATGGATACATTTGCTAAAGAAACATTCTGGTGCCATTTTACACAACCACAGTTTGCTCCCCACATCACTGAAGCATCCATTATGCAGTTATATGCAGAGAGAATGATCTCCAGCTTTATGCCAACTGCCGCTGGATGCACCTAAGAATGGTCTTCAGTCACTATCATCTTGACACCCTGACCTGCATTGCAAAGCAGGTATCACTTTGGGGGAGTTCATAGAAGACATAAAAGCTATTTTTAATGGGCTTATAATTTCAACTTTGGTTATTTAATAACACATGAAATTGATATATTTCCAAGGTATATACTTGTGATAAGCTACAAAGTCATTTGCTGGGAAGGTATAAAAAATGGAGAATTCTGATATACAATGTAAGGCTTTGAGCGGGGAGGAGATTATAACCTGATCAAGATAGTCATTTTTCTCCAAGAGGTACAACACAAAAAGTCAAAGGGTCGAACATAAATTCACCTCATGTGGGGTGATGACGGATCAGATGGAGCCTGACAATTACAAACACACACTTGCTGCCATGACCCCAAGGCTAGGCAACTCCAGATCACTCCTGGCCAGGCCTCATACCCTGTCACGTGAGGCCTCTCTATCACCGTGGGGAATCATAAGCAGCATTTTCCATCCCAGAAGAAACACAACACTGTCCACAAGTCACAGAGCCCACCAGGAGCTTCTGCTCACAGGGGCACAGAAGCTCTCCCCCCAAATCCATGGGCCTTCAGGTCTCTGCCCCAGTCACTGCCTGCATTCTCCCCCATGTTCAGTCTTGGGGGACACTGAAGGCTGCCAGGATAGAGCTGCCTCCTTCCCCCTGAAGAAGCTTCTGTTTTTTAGACTGAAAAGGGCACTTTAAACATATTTTCAGATTTTTTTCATTAAACAAAAAAATGCCAGAATAAATGTCAGCTGCCACACAGTGCCCCAGAAAAGCAAATACTTTCTCCCTTTCAATTACACTTAAAGCAGCAGCCTAGAAAGTATGAACCATTTTTTATTCTATTCATGGATATCAATAAATAAGCAAATCGTAATATTTTTGCTTTTACAATGGTGTCTCTCAGCAAGTGTCAAGTGTCACATGGACAGCAGCACCATGTGATGGGATGGAGGAAAACTCAAGCAGACTCAGGCACTTTGCGCTTAATCCTGCCCTCGGCAGTTCAGGACAAGAGGGACTTGTCGCTGCACAAACTTGTCTGACTCTCCTTTCCAGATACAGGCCATGATGACGGGAGAGGGGGGCTGCTGTTCTTCTGAACATGGTCTTTCATCTGGATAATGAGGCAAGTCCACGGAGAGCACAATCCCCAGGCAAAGGATCACGCCCTGCTCCGCCCTGATGTGTCGACAGTGTGGCCCTTGGGGTCTCAGCCATGTTCCAGATCAGACAGTTTTTCTTCTCTGCTTCTGGATCTTATAGAAAGAAGAGCACAGAGATTGCTGGTGGCAGGTGAAGACTATGATGCTGGCAACAGAGATGCCCTGGGGGGCCCAGGGAACAGGTCTGGTTCTCAGAAGGTCCCTCCATGGATGTAGATCACCTACTGTTTTCCCGTTCATTGGAGCCCTAAGGGCTCTGGAGGGAGCAGGTGGCTGCAAAGCAGAGACCCCTCACTGCCTCCCAGGGGTGCCATTCCACCCTCCCCGTGTTGCATCCTTGCTGCAATGGGCACATACATACATACATATTTACATGCATATAGCCTCAAGCACCATCTTGAGTTTTTCTACACACTGCCAATTTTCAAAAGTCTAGAACAAAACACTATCTCAAACTAAACAGAGGCCACTCAGCAACTTAAATCAGCATCACAAACGTTTTTAGTTGAGCAACCACTGGAATTTCAAGTAGATTTTTACAACCCCACCTTTCAAATAAAAGGTAAACCAATGCCTGTGGGAATGATTTGCTGTAATGACAAAAAAGTGGCATGCACTGAGGGGCCCAGGGTCCTTCACCTTGCAGCTCTGAGGCCTGACATATGGTGTGACCAAGGTGCTCAATAAACAGTGCCTACCAATGTGACCAGCCAGGCCAGCGCTCACAGGCTGCAGGACACCAGAGCCAGGCCCCATTTGGCCTGTGGGAGCCTCGCAAACTTGTCAAGTCCACTAACAGGGGAGGCAAGTTGGCGACCTCTAGGTCCCCACCCAGCCCCAACATTCTTTTATGTTATAAAATAAGGAGACCTACAGAATCACACATTTACTAAAAATTAAATTCTGGCCCAACAGCTGGCAAAGCAAGGTAGACGCTAAATTAGCAGGTTGACTATAATGCAATATTGGACTGGGGCCCTTCTCTCCCACACCCTCCTAAATCCTTACAAATGTGCCGAAAGTGTTCACCTTAAAGTCGTAGGTAGGTTCTGTTATTAGGAAAGAACAAATAAGACAGATCTCCTACGTGGACATCATAGGATTCTCCATCCCAGTCTAAAACCCTATTAAGTATGAACTTTTTATTTATTTGTTGGCAAGGAGATATTTGTTTTAGCAGTTGTTGGAAATGTTAACACAAATGAGTTTCTGAATCAGAGTGGCTGACCCTATGTACTGTTATTTCACATGCGATTTGAACTTGCACAGAGCATCTAGCAAACTCATGTGGTGGCAAAGAGCACACACTGTAACGCCTCACTCCCTGGGTTCAAATCCTGGCTCTACCTCTTAGTGCTGTGTGACCTCACCTAAGTTACTCAGCTTCTCTGTGCCACAGAGTCCTCAACTGGAGGGTGGAGGTGGTGGCATTCCCTGCCTCTAGGACTACTCGAATCAACCTGCGCAGACACCAAGAAGACAGTAAGCAGTCTGGTTACCATTGTCTTCGTCCCAAAGAGGCAAAAGTGTCAGTCTCAGTAATGACATTGTCAAACAGTAGGAAAATTACTGAAAGGAACACGCCAAGGACACAGAGACACAGAAGCTAACATCACTCTGGGAATGTAAAACACAGGCAGCGACACTGGGCTAAGTTACAGAACAGCCAAGCCAGTGACGAAGGGAAAGAAAGCACACCGAGAATGGCAGGAACTGCGCACTCGCCAGCCAAGTCCAGGCCACCACTGGCCAGCCACAGGACAGGGCATGGAGCCAGCCCTGCCAGAACTAGGGGGAACAGTGACTACACAGCAGAACACAGCATGTCCACACTAGTGAGTCACTTGGCTGCTTCCAGAAGCGCAAGAATGCCTCTCAGGAAGAGACACCATCTCGCTGTTTCTTCCACTGCAGTCCAGGAGCTTAATTATAACCTTATTCGTGCACCAATTTAATCATCTAAAATCACAGTATAAAATCCTGGATGAGCTGTATTCGTCTAAACTGTATTAAGTTCCCACTTCCCAGCCAGGACGCTTCCCTTCCGCTGTGCTATGTGCCTTGTGAACTAGCATGAACCAGGAGCGTCCTCGGCTGGCCCAGGCAGGCCTGGCCCTGGCTTCTACACCATCCCCAGCAGCAGGAGAGCCAGCTCTGCCCAAAGACATGGGGGACACCCTCTCCCCCCGCCCTGGCTCCTCATGATGTCTGCACTTCTCTACGTGTTCTGGGACTCAAGGAAAGGTGATGTCCTCCGTGTATTTCATCACATTAATTTGCCTCTTCAGACTAAGGGGATTTAAAACAAGACTTTTCATTTAAGTGCCCGAAGAAAACAAACACAGCTGTCTTCACTCTTCTCTGAAGCTCTAACAATCCAATCTTTTATTGTGGAAAAAAAATGCACGCCCACTGAAGTCTTCCGTGGGACTGTATTCACATCAACCCAAAAAGAGACGTCCCACACATGTCCCTGTCACGTTATTCTGGTCAATATACAGAAAAACAATCACCCTTCAAGTCCCAATGGGAGGACTTTCAGCAGCCAGAAAAAAACATTCCAGATGCCACCCAAAGCATCTACCAATGCATATGTTCCACCTAGCTCACATTTTATTATCTTGAGGGCAGAGCTCAGACCCCAACTAAGAAAATGGAAGAACGCTGAGAAGGGGGTCTCATATTCTAACCACAGGCTGGTGTGGGTATAACATGGGGATAACACATTATTCAGAGGCACTAGAGTTTTCTTCATGCAGTAAGTGGGAAATGTAAACATTTTTTCCTGCTTTCTGCTGTTTGAGGAGGCCACCTGCCCAGCACCTGCCTCAGTGACAGACACCAACTTCTGCCCATGTTCTGCACAACCACTCAAATGCCTCACTGGGCTGGGCAGACAAGTTCTCGAACTCCCAAACTCAGCAAACCCAACAGTGAGCTGGGCTGGGGCAAAAGCAGAACCAGAAGGTGCTGCTGCCAGGTGGCAAGGAAGGGCATCCAGTCCAGTATGGGATGTGGGTGAGAGGCGCGCTCTCTAGGCGTGCTCTGTGAAGGCACAGGGGTACCCCAGGATGGGGCTGAGGTAGCAAACACTCTGGAAAGGAGGGAACCTGGGTCTGAGGCACGGCTTGGAGCTCCACCTCCGCCCAGGCTGGACAGGGAGCAGAGCCCCGGGCCAGGGTGGGAGGAGGACCCAGCACTCCTTCCAGGGGCCCACTGCCAGCGGCACAGGTGCACCGGCTACATCTAACTTCATCTCTTGAAAAATTGCTTGTGTTTCATCCTACAAGGAAACTACAGGCCTTTATGCAAAAAAATGTCTATTTTTATGAACAGGGATATAAACCTGCTCATTTAAAGAGGCAGGTGTGGGAGGAGAGACAGAGCTTAATCATGGTTAGACTAACCCAAGAGCCTCCCAGAGCTCCCAAGGGCAAAAGCAGAACTAGGAGATCTGGATCTACCGAAGTACCACAGCCAGGTGCCAGATGAGGCAGGCCCAACAGCAGACAGTGGCAGTAGAAGGTGCTCCCAAAGCACAGGACACCACCAGGCAGCCTCAAATCCACATGCCATACCCAGGAAGAGACTGTGGCACCCCACGGCAGCACCCAGAGCTCCACACACATTGAGCCATTTAACCCCACTAAAGACTGCTCTGTCTTCATTCTATATCTGAGAAAAACTGACCTTGCAAAACACTGAGGAGCTCACCACCCTGAGTAAGTCAGGACTGGAATGTGACAGCCCCACTCCCAGACATCACATGACCCCGGTGGGACAACAGGGCCCTTGGCTCTACTCCCTATTAGCATTATTAGCACTATGACCTTGGACAGGTAACTTAACTTCTCTGGGTCTTACCTCCTTATCTGTAAAGTGGATAAATTATTTCTGACTTGACAGAGCTCTTGCGAGGATCAAATACTCTATGTAGCAATGTACTGGCAGGTTTTATTTCTGTTTTGAGGGGTGAATTATTCATTTTCACAAAGAAAATAAGTGAGCAGACAGGCAGGAAAGGTAGATGTTAATTTCTAGGTTCGTCTAGTCAAAAAAAAATTAAGACTAAATTGGGAAGAGCTGGTGTGGGACTCAAATGTTCTCGTACTGGTTTACACACAAAAGGCACAGCCTTCAAAAGGCCCTGGAAACATCTCCAGCCTTCAATTTCCTGATCTTTACCGTGTGGGTGTTGAACTGTACCACATGTTCCTGGATACAAGGCAAAGCTGTGTTTCCAGCATCACCAAAAGCAGCAGCGAGGAGCCACATTCTCCTGGGCTTCCTACTCAGACTGTCACCGTGGAAAGCACTCTGCCATTTACTTTGTTATCAACACCAAAGAAGTACTTGAAGGAAACACGCAAAGAAGTACTTGAGGAAACTCAGTCAACGGTGGTCTTGGGTTGTGCTTTTGGGGGATCGTGATACAAGGGACAAAGTTAACACAGAGTAGGTAATGAACCTGAAATGAATGGCCCACATTCCAAGTGCTGGCTATATTATAAACAATCCTTTAAAGATCACTGTATTCAAAAAAAAAAAAAAAAAAAAAAAAAAAGCAGCTAACTAGCTAACTGTTCCAGTGTTGGACGAATCAGTCATTGAAGCTCAGAATAAAAATGATCAGAGAGTATGTCTTGAACTGAGTGGATGATGCAAGAAGGGTGCAAAAGAAGGGTGAGTGTGTGAGGTGCAAGGGGTTAAAGTATGTGTGTAAAATGTGAGGGTCGTGGGGTGTCTCGGCTTGCCAGGTCAGCACCCCACCCCCTCCCCAGCCAAGCAGTCTGCATCTGTGCTCCACTCTTCCTGAAGGGTAGACATTCACCCAGGCTTCCTCGCAGTTAACACCTCTACCCTCCAGCCACCCCTCCCTGAGCCTCCATTGTGAAAAACTAGGAAAAGAACAGACATCCACTGGCCGCCTACTATGGGCCAGATGCTGGGAGAGGTGCTTTCAGGGAACTCGCCTCGCCAAAGGCCCATGAAGCTCTGCAGGAGAATAATTTGTGCAAAGCCACAAAGGGCGTAAGGGATGGAACAGGCATTCAAACCCAGGTCTTCCCACACCCAAAAATCCCCCTCGGCAAACTCTGGAACTGCACTGTCCAACACAGCCATCAGCTACATTAGCCACTGCACATATGAAATGGGACTCTCTGAATCGAGATGCAAAGTAAGGGTAAACAGACCCCAAATTTTGAAGACTTAACTCCAAAAAGGAATGTAAAGTATTGCATTAATAATTTTTATGTTCACTACATGCTGAAATGATATTAATTTGGAATATACTGGGTTAAATAAGATACAGTATTAAAATGGATTTCGCCTGTTTCTTCCTGCTTGTTTTTAATGTTACTGCAAGTTTAAAATTATACATATATGCTTACGTCAAATTTGTTTTTGGCAGCACTGATGTAGAACACTAAAATGAAGAGTCTCAAGCCTTTGCAAAGTACCATCCTGGTGTAAGAGCCACAATGCAAGGAGTAGCCAGGAGTCTGGTATCAGATGGGATCAGAAGTTCTTGACCAGTGATGGTCTCAACCTCTCTGCATCCTAATATTGTGTTTTGTTTTGTTTTGCTTTGTTTTTCAAACCTCCCAGAGGCTCTATATGGTGCAATTTTATAAATTAATGAAAAAGTTCATTTGAGGAAAGAAAAGGTGTCCCACAATTCAGTCCTGTTTAAGAATGACATGCTCTGAAATCAGTTAGGATACCTAAGATGGGCATAATAAAGCCACCAATGGCAAAAATTCATGGGAAATTTCTGAATTGTTTTCTGAAACATGAGGGTGAAAGAATATTTGTAAAGTAATATATGTGTTTTTAGTATGTATAATTGAATTAACTAAATATTAGAAGTGGACATTTGAGTATTCCACTTACATTCCCAGAAATTAAAATGTCCAGATTGGCCTGATGCTCTTTTAAATTTTCATATAGAAAAAAACAGGACATCACTTCATATTTAGGGAAGTACAGTAGATGACACAAAGGATATAACAGGGTAGCTACAAGGTATTAGAATTTAACTGGAGCCATCGTTTATCCATTCACTCATCCCCATACTCCCTGGTCCATTCAACAAGTATTTGTGTGCCATGTCCACCTGCCTTCTATGTCTCAGGCACAACCAGCAGAGACACTGGCTATGTGAGACAAAGATTCTGTAGACAACTGCATGCAACTTCTTCAGGGTTCAACAGGGTTAGCATTATTTTCAAACATTATTCTGGTTGCAGCATGTACATGTTTATCATATGGAGAATATTGTTTTAATCCAGAATCAGGATCCTCTTCCTCCTGAGCAAGGAGTGAATGTCACTGAAGTAGTTCATGGTTCCCATCCCTGTCAAGCATGAAGACCTGGGGAGGCCCTCTCAAGACCCTTACAGATGCAGCAGTATGGTTACACTAAGATCTAATAGGAAAACAGAGAATAGGCTAACATGTAAACTAAATATCTGCCCAGACATCAAACCAAGCGGCATCACAGAGAAACAATCTTCAGAAAGTGACATGAGGAAGCATGTTCAGAGATGCAAGGAAACCAACAGCAAATACAAGAGCACAGGGGCGGGGTGGGGGGGGGTGTGTGAAACCCCCTGGCTAGAGAAGTGGGGGGAGCAGGAGTGTATGCATGGACCAAAGGATGGGAGGCCCAAGGGCCTGGTCAGGAGTTTGGATTTGATGTGTTCTGCAACAAGCAACTACTGTAGGTCCTTAAGGCAGGAAAGAAGGCAAAAGCAGATTTGATGAAGGGTAATCTGGTAAAAGTATGTAGAACGAGAGAGACTGGAGAAGACAGGGGCTGCAGACTTGTACACTTTCATGTCAGTGGGAGTGGTGTGTGCGTGTATGTGTGTCTGTGTGCATATTCAGCAGTCCTTTTTCTGACAAAGTCTTACACAGCTAAACGCAATGTGGTGTTCTAGATTGAATCCTGGAACAGAAAAGGCATATGCATGGAAAAACTGGTGAAATCTGAATAAAGTCTATAATTTTGTTAGCAGGAATGCATCCATGCTAATCCCTTAGTCTTGACCAATGCACCATGGTCGTGTAAGAGGTTAACATTAGGGGAGACTGCGTGATGGGTATACGGGAATTCTCTGTACTGTTTCTTCCACATTGCCATAAATCTAAAATTATTCCAAAATATCAGGTTGATTTGAAAAAGTCTGACACAGAAGTCTAACATTGAGAATAGATGGACTAAAAGGGCCTACCCACTCCTCCTCCTCACTCTTCTGCCTGCCTGTGTCCACAGAGGGTCCCCATGAGGAGGGTCCCCTGAGCAGGCCGGCCCGCCACAGGGACTCCACGTCAAAGAGGGACAAATAGGGGATGAGCAGGCTGGGAACTCAGTCAACCTGAGAGACCTGCTCAGAGTAAGCCGACTGTGGCCCACTGGCACCCTTGACACAGGCCTCGCCGTCCCTTCCCTCAGTCGACTCGGCCCCACGGGCCCATGTGACCACCCTGCCAGCTGATCACAGGAAAGTCACCCAACCCCAGAGAGCCAGCTCATGGGCTAGCTCAGGGCAGACTCGGGCCTGCTGTCCCACTATCCCAGGGCCCATAGGACAGTCTCTTTGGGGAGTGGGAATCAGGACCCAGGACAAGAAGAGCCACATCAGGAAAGGCAGCACGAGCTGGAGGCAGTGGGGGACTGTGAGAAGGGCTGGGGGACAGAACAGAGACGGAAGCAGTCAGCCATACAACAGGGAGCAGGGAAGCGGGCAGGTGGGGCAGAGCCCAGACTGTGCCTGGCCCCCACCCGTGGGACGGCTGCCCCTCAGCCACCTCTTCTGAGGCCTGGTACCCAGCTATGCCAGGGTCCCCATAGGGGGAGACCTTCCAATAAGCCCCTCCATGAGGGAGTGCAGTGAGTCTAGTTATTGCAACCAAAGGAGTCTTTAAAAAACGCCTCTGAGCCAGAACAATCCAGCCTCTGGCTTTAATGCCCTCCTTATTTTTCAGTGATTTATTTATCTGGGCAGGGGGAGGTTGGTGTCTCCTATTATCCTCCTATAAGGAACACTTTGAGGGTAGGAGATGGTGTGGTTCAGGTCCAAAGGTCGTGGACCAGCGGTTAAGAGCTCCTGTGACCCTGACACCAGGCAAGTCACGGCCTCCAGGATTCTGCTGCTTCACCTGCTGCAAGACAAGTTTAGACTTGGTCTCAGCCACTCCAAAAGGCTCCTAACCACCTTCCTTTACATCATCCCCTTAATCCTTGATCACTGCTTCTAGAATCAGAGAAGGAAGAGGACTGCTTGATGGAATAGGAGGTAGGATCTAATTTTGGTCCTCTCGATTTCTACACAGCTGTGAGAAACCTGTTTCCTGATCAGAGGTACTGCACATCCTACTCGCTTTCAGCTGCCAAGGCATTCTAAATTCTTCTGAGGTTCAGTCAAAGGCTGTGAATCCCATTTTACTTACAGACTCACACAGTTAAACATACATATACACACAAAATATTATTATTATCATCTAAAAGAAAAAGCACATTTCTTCCCTCCAGAATCTCCATACACACATAAAAACTCAATTTCAGTATTACACTGAAAAGAAAGTCCATAACCACTTTCTCAGGAGGTTTCCATGAAGTCATCATTTAATTCATTTATTAATTCAGTGAATATGTACATATTCATTTCACTGTAACACAATTATTTTGCTCATTAAACATTTTGTGCTGCCAGAGACACCTATGAAATCTAATAAGCAGTTTCCAGAACTAAACAACATGCCAATTAAAAATGGTAATTAGATCTAAGTGAACAGCACAAGAAATTTAACAAAGTGAATTCCAGAGAGGGAAAGGAGAAGAATATGATAAGTAAGCCAAGAGATAAGCAGTTAGCTCCACCTGGCTCTCCTACCTCAGACCTTTTTGATTCTGAAAAATGCCATATTTGAATTCAACAATATTGGGCCAAAAAGCTGACATAATACATAGCAATGCTGGGAATAATCTCTGAGTAATATACTTAGAGAATGTAAACTATCCAAATATAATGTGTCTAGAGCATCTGCTGCAGATGATGTAAGGCTCACACTGAGCCACAGCTCACTGGTACAGCACAGCAGCAAATCACATAGCCCCCACCCCTTCTTCTTCCAACATGCTCAGTGTACATCAGGCCTACTAGCAGCACTATATATTCACGCCCTTCAAAATTAAACAGAGAACGTACGTAAGAGAGCTCTAAAAATTAAAGCAATGAGGAGGACAAAAATGTGCCTCCTATGTTCCCAAAGAAGTTTCAGAATAAGACTTTGCAACGTATGAAGTACATACAAAGGTATTTTGCTTGGTAGAATGGTGCCTCATATCTTTTTGTCACCCAAAGTAAAGCTTGCAGTGTAACAGGACAGATTTGGTTTACATATAGGAAGAGAAAGTGTCTGGTTTTAGGATGTATTTGTTTGTTTTGCTTATACCTTAACATAGAAACATACTTAAATAATTAGGAGAAAAGATTTAGGCCATTAGGTCTTCTGGCTTTCTGATTAGTTAGATGCTTTGGGAGACAGAAAGACAAATCAAATGAGACTCCTGCTCCCCAGAAGTTTCCAATTTAGTAATGAAATCCCACCTCAAGGGAGGAAGATGGATTAAACAAACAAGCTCACTTGCTCCTGACCTACAAGTCATCAGGCAGTCAGTCAAAATAAATCAAACAAATTGCTTTGTCTAATAAATAGGTTTTGATACTCCTTACATTTAAAGGAAGGGAGCTCCTGTAATTTTCCTCTGCAGCATTCCTACCCTAAGTTACCTGAAGAGTTGTTAGATTGCTTTATAAGAGCAGGACCTCAGAGTCCTAGACATCTAACCATCTCCCTCCCACCCACCACACACACCATTTCATCCTTCCAGATCACTCCTGCCAGGTCCCTCCAACCAGACCCCTCCATATCACTGACTCTAACCTTGTGGGGGATCATGCATCCCCATGGGAACCTGATGGCCACACTCCACAGGAAAGAAAAGCCCCGCCAATCCATCATAACATCAGCTTTCACGTGGCACCAAGGGCTCCTTCATGTCTCCTTCTGAGCCCATTCATGGGCCCTTTTAGGGAGCTACAGGTCCTAAGTTAAGAAATCCCTGCTCCAACTATTTCATACCCAATTAACCCCTGAAGGGGCAGGGCCTAGTTGGTTACACTCTTTGGCTCTACCACAAGTATCCTTTATAGATACGAAAGAAAACCACCATTCACTGGGCCATTTCCATGCACTAGCCCTATGCTAGGAATTTAATCTTACTGCTTAATAATCCTACAAAGGGGCTGCTGCTTCTCCTGTGTTTACACATGAGAAAATAGTGTCCCTAATCCCGACCTCAAGGTTGGATAAGCCTTTAAGGAAAAGATCTCTCTTTGAGAGAAATTTCACCATCACTGACAAATAGGTCACTACATGGGTGACCTTTTTCCACCAAAGAGAACTTATTGTCTTAGATTTTGGAACCGTTAAAAGTCACTGACCCCATGTTACAGGGTAAGTGATGGGCAAAGCTGGGAGAAGCCTGATCACCCAATCCCAGTGGAAGGCTTTCTCTACTACACTGTGGTAAGGTCCTCATTCATCTCTTCCCACCTCCATCACCTTAGTGGAGACCAACATGTTTCATGGAGAATACAAAGTCTCCTAAGTGATCTTCTACCGCCAGCCTCACCTCAGATAAATCCATCCTCACCCTCCAGCCAAAAATATCTCTCTCCACTAAATACATATCAATCTGCCAAAAAGCCATTTAACAATGTCCTGTCATCTATAAAATAAAGCTGAGGATCCCTGGGTGGCTCAGCAGTTTGGCACCTGCCTTCGGCCCGGGGAGTGGTCCTGGGGTCCCGGGATCGAGCCCCGCATCGGACTCCCTGCATGGAGCCTGCTTCTCCCTCTGCCTGTGTCTCTGCCTCTCTCTCTCTCTCTCTCTCTCTCTCTCTCTTTCTCTGGTCTCTCATGAATAAATAAAATAAAATCTTGCCAAAAAAATAAATAAAATAAAGCTCTTCTGCCTACACAGCAGCCTCCTTTCTTACTTCTATGCTCTTGATGCCTTTTGATCCAGAAATTGTGAACAACTATTGATCTCCTAACATTCAAAAAAAAAAAAAAAAAAACATGTCTTTGCAGATGGCATTCTTTCTACTTGGAGTATCTCTTTCATTGCCATTCATCTGTCTTTTCAAAACACCTCCATCTAGCCCACTCTGAAATGACCTTTCAATTAATTGACTTCTTCCTCAGCACTTTTATATATTTTATGAACTTCTATAATTACCACTTAACTCAAGCATTACAAAATAATTACTCCACAGTCTGTTCTTCTCCCCCGCTCACTAGGTTGTATATTAGTTATTACCCTTTGAATTCTCAATATTTATCACTGTGCCAAGCAAAGAGCAGGTACCAAGGAAATGCAGGTCAACCAAGTAAATTTTTCCAAAAGCAAAAGAAGACAAGCCCCAGGCAAAGACAAAGACTGTCTCATTGGATACACATATAGAGCAGCATGTGGACCATGTGGATCTTTTCTCCTTGCTCTTTGATTTGCTTCAATGTAAGTGACCCAGACAAATAAAGTATTACCGTAAAATGTTCAAAGGATTCTCAGGAAAAAGAAATCAGTACTTATCCAATAAATAATTTAAGTGCAGGCTTCTCCCAGCTTTGTCCACCATTTACCCTGTAACATGGGGTCAGTGACTTTTAACGGTTCCAAAATCTAAGACAGTAAGTTCTCTTTGGAGGAAAAAGGTCACTCATGTAATGACCTATTTGTCAGTGATGGTGAAATTTCTCTCAAAGAGAGGTCTTTTCCTTAAAGACTTATCCAACCCTGAGGTCAGGATTAGGGACACTATTTTCTCATTAATGAAAATGTCATGCTAATCTACTGGCATGACAGCTTGAAGTTAGTAAAAACTGAATTACTCCCTACTTCAGGATGCCTTTCTATTAATCCCATAGGTCACACTGTTCAAAATTACTCACTTCAGTTGTGCTCTCTTACTGATTCTGAAGATCCTTACACTTTTCCTCAGATTCCACTTTTAAACCACAACAATAGCATAAGATTTTGGATTTGCTGCTCATTGAGCATAGTCACAAAACTAGCTTTGTTAAGGGAAGCTATGAGCTCACCCTTGTTTGCTCTCAGTAGACACTTGTTGAGCAAATGAACAAACGGATGTATGATCTCCCTGCCAATTCACAATGCTTCCTGATTAGACAGACAACTGCAAATAATTCTGTATTTACTTTCAGAGGTGCCTAACTTCACCAGCATTGACTTTTCAGTAAGCTAACCTTTTTTATTTCCATGACAAAGGATGAAATACAGATCCCTCAGAGATTTCATCAAGATAAAGCTACGCAAAGGCGGGAGGGGAAATGATAAAATGCAAGCACCAGCTGAAGCAACAGAGAAGTCCTACAGTCTGTGGCACCAAACTGACCTCTCATTGGCTCTGGAGCTGATGATTCAGATTCCCAGTCTTGATTCTAAGGTCCTGGGCTTCAACAGGATTGAATACAACCAGGCGTGCATACAAGCAGGCATGAATGCATTCCTCAGCGGCATCTCAAAATACTTTCAGGATGGGTTTCTACTGCCAGACTCAAGGAAAGGCTGCTCACAGAAGCCTAAAGACAAATGCACAGTATATTATTTTTCAAAGAGGTAGAAAGCACCTTTCAAATACATCATTTTTAGGCAACTAGAAGGTATCTCCCTCCTTGATGGCATCCACTGTTGAACAAGCCCAAAAGACAACCCAAAATATATGGTGAGAAAGACAGAACTTACCAGGGCACTTGCCAGTTCTGAAACACGCCCTCAAAGCCCTCAGAGCATGTCTCCAAGGGGTTGTTCTACACAATAATAATAAGGCAAAGTCCCCAACCCTACCTCCGAAGATGCCACTAAAATTCCCCGTCTCAACATGAGCCCCATCTTGCAATAATTTTATCTTCCAAATAAATGCACTTATTAACCATTCATCTTCTGATTCCTTACCAAACATATCCAATTCCCAGTTGTACCCTCTGGACATGAACACTGTGGCTACACAAAGGGAATTTCAAACACCATGTGATACAGTAGAAAAACCACAGTTCTGAATTGTAGGCCTGGCTGGGCTCCTCACCAGAACTTCTGAGCATCAGCACTGCACCATTCCCACCCACAGCCCAGCTACAAAGTGAGATATTAGCTACCAACTGCAGTGAGGTCCTCTGAAGGAAAACATGAAATGAAATTAAAAAATTATTTCAAGGTGTGCCCAGCACCTTGACTGGCACAAAGGCAGCATACCCAAATATTTGTTCCTTTCCTCATTCTGCCAAAACAATACAACTTGATCTTTCTCTTTGTGCATGCTGGCCTGTCCTAGATAACTGTTCAATGTCCACTCATGCTCAGGAACACTATGTGGCTCAGGGGACTCCCTGGTATTCAGCACCTCCGGCTGGGAGGCTCTGCTCTGTGCTTGGCCTTCCTCTCCTGGGGGGCACCTGGGGCCACTGCACATGTGGGGATGGTTGTGAGGACACTGAAAGAGGAGCCTACCAGACTGCTTGCTTGGCCATCCTCTGATATTTCATCTGAATTAAGCCCAAATGGTATTTTCCACTGCAGATTCCAGCCTCCGGTACTTAGTGCCCACAGCCTGAACTTGACATCTGCTTTAAAGGGCATAAGAGTTGGCCCACACCAGATTCTACATTCCTAATGAGAACATTCCAGATGAAGTAATATAGCAAAAGAGCTGAGTTTTAATATCCACTCCCAAGTATAACAGTAGCTTTCCAGCCCCATCTCACGCCTTTGGTCAAGGGGGGGCCAAAACTGAGATCATCTCAAATGACAGAGGCAAGCTAGCACTGGTCTCTGTTCTCTCCTGGACAGTTCTACCCCCAAAGTGTAGACTGCCCATTCTTAGATTTAGGGTCCTTGTCACAGATCTGCTATTAACATTCACCATCTTACAAGTTTTACTTTTTTTTAAGATTTTATTTATTCATGAAAGACACAGAGAGAGGTAGAGACATAGGCAGAGGGAGAAGCAGGCTCCCCGTAGGGAGCTTGATGTGGGCTTGACCCCAAGATCCTGGGATCATGACCTGAGCCAAAGGCAGACGCTCAACCACTGAACCACCCAGGTGCCCTTCTTACGAGTTTTAATAGCCATCGACAAACTGATCTGAAAGGTCAGGATAACCAACACTCTCCACTGCACAGGCCATGAGGTCTTTGCTGCAACCACTCACCACTGCTGTTGTAGCTCCAAAGCAGCTGTTGACAATGCATTAACAAGGGGGCACAGCTGTGTTCCAGTAATAACAATCTTCATTTCTAGGAACAGGAAGTTGGTCAGTGGGCTGTAGTCTGCCAAGCCCTGATCAATATTATCTGTGAGTATGGCCTTAACTGCAAAGTAAATAAGGAACTACAGCTTTTGTCCAAACTATCCCAAACCACAATAGCCCACCTCTGTCTGAAATAGTCATATAGGACACCCAGGTCAAGGATGGCTTGGTTAGTGGTTGAAAGGGTCTAAGAGCTAGAACCAAAAGGAGAGAACCCTCAGGGCACTTGGGTGGCTCAGTTGGTTAAGCATCCAACTCTTGGTGTCAGCTTAGGTCATGATGTCAGGGTCACGAAATCAAGACCCACATGGGGCTCTACACTGAGTGGACTTTGAGATTCTCTCCTTCTTTCTCTGCCCCTCCTCTCCTACTCTCACTCTCTCTAAAGTAAATAAAAATAAATTTTAAAAATCTTTAAAAAAAAAAAGGAGAGAATCCAGGTGTGGGCTATGCTACCTTTCATCTGAATTATGAGTTTTGAACTTGGCAATCTTTAAGGTTCTTTCCAACTCTACGATTCTAAAATACCTATTACTTAGTCGTCAATGTCCATGAAGAAAATGAATCTAAAATTCTGAAAGATTATAAATTCTTTAATCTGAGTAAAAAAAAAATTTTAAATGCTATGAAAACTTAAATTTAAAAAAGCATAAAAAAGAAAGTTATAATTCCTCTTAAGCCTCACCGCCCAGAGATGACTGGCATTGGCATTTTGGTGAAGTCTGGTCTATGTAAAGAGACACACGTTATAACAAAGCAAGCACGGTAGCCATAACAAGTACAGCCACAGCCAAGCAATTACTTTGAACTTGTATATTCTTTTTGGAAAAGAAATACTGGCCTCACCCAAAACAATCCTCTTCTGTAATACATGCCATGAGGTTAAGTGCTAAGGCCAGCAAACTAAGGAGGCCACTTCCACAATCCACATGTGGTCAGCTCTCCCACCAGAGCTTCACCTGGGCACAGGTGCCATGTCATGGTCTCAAGTCACAAGAAGGAAAAGAGCCCAGAGCAGAGGACAGCCACTCCAGACTGCAAGCAACTGCCACCCTGTCCCTGCTCTCCCGCAAGTAATGCAGCTGATTAAAAACATCAGCACGAGTGGCAAGGCAGAACCATGGAGCAACTCACATTTAGAGTAACGTATCCAGGAAGGAAGGCAGAGAGAAGAGGAGGAAGGGGGCAGATTACACAATGAAAGGATATTTTTCATTCACCAGGGAGGATAAAGTTTGATACTACAATAAATATTCTCTAAATATTTTTAAATTGTAAACATAGCCACAGAAAGAGGGAAGCCACCACAGACAGGGAGAAAGGGAAGTGAAGGTAAGTGCATAATGAACAGAAGTATTGAAAGCTGGAGGAGGTCTGAGAGGTGTTTCCAGGCACGTGCATGCCCAGTGCTGAAGACGGTGGCCCAAGTGATCCTTCCTGCAGATGAGATGTTCAGTGACTCAATGCCTCAGCAGCTGTGCTCAAGAAACTTGGAAGCCTGTGAGTCTTGCCACTTGGCGCTAATTTCCAGCTTACTCATCAGCACATTCCAGATGGCTTTGATGGGGAGAAACACTCTCCATCCTGCTTTGCCTCTGGGTCATTTCATTGGAAATGCCGTGCATATCAAGTTTTCTTCTTGCTCCAAAGCAAGCAACCAAGTGGGCCGTCAGGAAGCCCACAGCCCTGGACTCTGTTATCAACTGGAAAACAGGGCCACTCCACTCAAGATCACACTGAAAAGAAACAGTTCTACCACAACCAAAGGAAGGATTTATGATTCAGTTCTCTGCACGTTCATGTATTTTATGGGAACACAAAATGAGGTTTTCACAAATGAATCCATATAAAACATGAATAGCATGGCTTCATTTCATGAAAGAGATGCCAGCTCAGAGCAAGCAACCACTCTCTTCCTCCCAAATTGGGAGTATGTTTAGGCCCTCCATGCCTCTGAGGGCCATGTGGGGAGCAGGGGCGGGAGCTGGGGCCACCACATGGAGGGGCAGAGCTCTGGAAGGCATCACTAGGACCAAGCTCCCAAAGGCCCAGACCAAACAAGCCTGGAGAGTCCTGGATCTTGTTCCCCAGAGGAAAATTTCTCCAGTGCAGTTCTGCACAGATAATAGACGGCAAGAAGGAAATGGCATCATCTGTTCTGTGTTCTCATGCATTTCACTGTCCCACCCCAGGCCTAAGCAGCCTCACAACGCCTGCGAGCCCAAGCGCCATGCATCCTTATAAGCAAGACAGAAAGAAAAGCAACAGAAGCACGGAATGTGGGGAAATCTATCTTTAGTAGAAAGGGTATTTCAAGTCAATACTCATCTAATTTTCTCTGCACATGCATAGTAACTAGCAGCAAAGCACATCGTTTTGTTTGAAGATGACAAAAACTCTAAATTCTTAACAGACTGTAGACAAGACATAGATATGGCAAGGAGATAAAAGGACCTTCAACCAGACAAATATGCAACCAACAAAAATCTGATGTGCTGTTTCAACTCTGTAAATTACTCCAGAAAAGAGAAGTCAAACAGCATGTACGCTACATAAACATGGGATTTCAATGAACCGATGCAAGATACAGACTTCTTCGCTCCCAAGCTTGGACACACTTCGGTGGCAAAACCTCCCTCCCATCTGGCTTCATGCTCCTGGGGAGCACACCCTATTTTCTGGGGTGCCTCTGAGCCCCAAGCCTCTGTGGCTCACAGCAAGGAGGGGTTGCAATCCTGCCAACAGTGTGCACCCCTCTGTCATCTCTGAATTGCAGAAGAACATGCTCTCTCTTCTCATTTGGAAATCTGCCCCGAGCAACTGAATTCCAGCTCCTGATCTCCTGAAGGGTCAGGCCTCTTGACCACTTTGCCCTCAGTGCCAGGCACATAGTTAGTGCTCGCCAAAAAACAGGTTTGATGAACAAAGGACAATCTCAGATTTGGAGCAGGACCAATCCTCAGAAAATATCCTGCCACTCCTCTGCAGAAAAGGAAGTAAGAGCCAACCTGGTAACACTGTGTGTAAAATTACAACACTTGTCACAGGCAAGCCCTGTCCTGGATTCCAGGTATTCTGAATTGAGCCCTGTTGGCCTTATCCCACTGTCACCTGTGATCCACACTCTAGAACACCTTATATCCTAACCGAACTTTAAAAGACATGTCAATTGTAGTTTTCAGTAAAGTGTTTTAGCCAAAATGCCATGATTATCAAAGTAATAATAGCTATGGTCTAAATGAAAATCAAGGCCTAAGTCACTATCATCAAGTAAACAGGATGTAATATTTCTTTCATCGTTGGTTAATGCATTACAATCTCTAAGTTAAAGAAATTCACATGTTTTTGCTACTTAAATCATGTCAATGAAACAATGAAATTCCTACTATGTTCAGACATGTTACCCAGTTCTCTCTTATCCCTACTTGCTAAGGGATGGTCTGTTTGTTCAGCATAAAGTAATTTTATGCATCAGTCCAGATTCCTTCAAGGAAGCAAGAAAGAAAATGGTCTGGTGAACACGTTAGCACAGAGCAGACAACAAGCCCCTGTGCCCCCCCCCCTTCCCTATGACTGACACCATCCTCCTCCTCAGGTAGTTGGGTTGTGTGGCTCTTCACCTTCATCACCAACATCATCCTCATAACATAGAGCAAGAGAGCATTTCCTAAAATTTCTGCAGGTTCAGAAATTAATTTCATACCATCAGTGGAAGGCTCTATAAACTTAACAATATACCTACCTCCTGATGAGTACAAATACATCCCAAAATGGTGTTAAATTCTAGAAGACAGATCAGCATTGTCCCATAGTTGTTTTTTTTTTTTTAAGTTCTTATTTAAATTCCGGTTAGTTAACATACAGTGTAATATTAGTTTGGGTATACAATATAGTGACTCAACACCTCCATACTATACCCTGTGCTCACTGAGACAAGTGCACTCCTTCATCCCCATCACCTGCTTCACCCATCCCCCCACTTCTCCTCTGGGAACCATCAGTATGTTCTCTAGAGTTAAGAGTCTGTTTCTTGGTTTGTCTCTTTGTCCTTTTTTCTCCCTTTACTCATTTGTTTTGTTCCTTACATTCCACATCAGTGAAATCATATGGTATTTGTCTTTCTGACCTATTTTTAATATCTCTACCACCATCCATGGTGTTGCAAATGACAAGATTTCATTCTTTTTGATGGCTAATATTCATATATATGTATGAATATATATATGAATATATAATATCACCTCTTTTTTATCCATTCATCTGTTAATGGGCATCTGGGCTCTTTCCATATCTTGGCTATTTTAGATAGTGCTGCTATAAACATCAGGGTGCATGTATCCCTTTGAATTAGTATTTTTGTATTTTTTTAGTAAATACCAAATAGTGCAATTGTTAGATTGTAGGGTAGCTCTATTTTTAACTGTTTGAGGACCCTCCATACTGTTATCCAGAGTGGCTGTACCAGTTCACATTCCCACCAGCAGTGCAGGAGGGTTCCCCTTTCTCCACATCCTCACCAACACCTGATATTTGTGTTGTTGATTTTAGCCATTCTGACAGGTGTAAGGTGGTATCTCATTGTGAGTTTGATTTGTATTTCCCTGATGATGAATAATGTTGAGCATCTTTTCATGTGTTTGTTGGCCATCTGCATGTCTTTTCTGGAGAAATATCTATTCATGCCCACAGCTGCTTTTTAACCACAGAGAAAGTTACAACTTGGGATCATTAGATAGTACACTCACAGAGATCCTAGCAACACTGCTTTATGGAAAAGGCTGCCTCCTTTGACAACTTCCCAGCTACCAGGGACCAAAGGATCAGCCCTTGGTGACCCAGGGGGAGTCCCCTTACACAAACCCATGGGCTGCCTTTCTCCCAGACACTCAAATGCTACCTTTCCCTCAAGGAGGTGAGGAAACCTGGGGTCAGTACAGAGCCATGGAGATACAGCAGAAGGCCATCAGCACACTTGCAAGGACCATTCTCAATGAGGTCTTAACACTGGGAAGACAGAGCTGTCCCCTCCAGGCCTACTTTCTATCAGGAAGCATGAGGAGGGTTGACAGTCCTAATGGCCTCTCACCAGGTCCATCCTGGGAGACATCACAGCAGCTGAAGGGAGGGGGACTTCCTACTCCTCTCCTGGATGACAGAAACCAGAAGAAAACAAAGAGGTACCCAGTGAGTGGGAGGGGATATTTGTAAATCATCTATCTGTAAGGGATTAAAGAACCATGTAACTCAATAGCAAAAAAAACACAAACAATCCAATTTAAAAAATGGGCAGAGGACCTGAAAAGACATTTCTCCAAAGACATACAGATGCCCAACAGACACGAAAAGATGCTCAACATCATTGACCATCAGGGATATGCAAATCACAACCACAATGAGGTATCACTTTATACTTGTCAGTATGGCTAATATCAAAGAGACAAGAAATAATGAGTGCTGGCAAGGATGTGGAGAAAAGAGACCCCTGGTACACTGCTGCTGGGGATGCAAGCTGGTGCAGCCACTGTGGATAACAGTACGGAGGTTCCTCAAAAAGTTAAAAATAGAGCTACCAGCAAATTGCAGTTCTGGGCATATACCCAAAGGAGATAAAGTCACTATCCCAAAGAGCTATCTGTACCCCTATATTCATATTTATCGCAGCATTTACAATAAGCAAGACATGGAAACAACCTATGTGTCCATCAGTGGATGGGCAGATAAAGAAAATGTAGTATACACCCACACCCACACACACACACAATATCATTCATCCATACAAAAGAAGGAAATCCTAACACTGGTGACAACACTGATGAAGCCAAAGGACACTAAGTAGGCCAATATACATCAGGGTGAAAAAGACAAATACCATATGATTTCACAAAACCTAAAAGGAAAAAACAAAACAAAACAAACTCACACATACAGAAAACAGATTGATGGTTGCCAGAAGTGGGTGTTGGGGCTGGGGATGGGAGAAATGGGTGAAGGGGACTGCTCCTAAACCCCTGGCTTCAGTTCCCGCCAGTCCCTGTCTGGAGAGCACAGATAGCCATTCTTGCTGAAGGATAGAATGAAGCTTATCTTCATAAGAATCTACAATCAACTGTTGCCTATAAGGATTTAATGTGAAAATCATGCCAAAGCCCACCCATGTGGTTAGGACCTATTTGCATGGCTTCCACAGGCTTCTTAATAAATTATAAATTAAACTTCTAAGGCTGGAAATCATTTTGCCTCTTTATTCTAAAAGTATGAGCAGGGAAAATCTAAAGACGAAGTGGGTTTCTAGGGTGGAGCCATGACTAGCCCCAGGAGCGACACCCAAAGATCCAACAGGAGCCCCCAGAGAAGTGCCATCTCTCATCACCCTAAGTGACCACATCAGGCAGCCTCCTCACCCCACCCCAGTCTTCCCACCTTCCCCATTAGGTGCATGAGAACCTGTGAGGTCGACTTCCATTTCCAAATGCATAGTGTCTTCCTTGATAAAAGCATCACTGCTTGAAAGGAAAAGCTACCTCTAATGACTCACCCTGAAGCAGGAGCTCAGAGAATTTAACGATCCAGACAAGCACAGATTTGCAAGATCACAACAACCTATGCCCAGCTCAGGCAGGTAGCCTGGGCAATATCCCGTTCCAGGGATTCTCAAGAGCTTGTCCAGAGGCATCTGCACCACACAAGGGTCTCCTCCTGGCCCACCCCCTGCATTGGAGCATCAAGTCCACTCAGCTCACAGTGGACAGCTATAAGCCACCAGAAGTCAGGAGAAGGAGACAATCAAGAATTAAGGATTTATTGCAAGTGGTCCCCCTCAGAACAGGGACCGGCCTCCTATCCAGAGCCGTCTGCCAAGCCCTGGAATCTCCTAGTATTATCAAGGCTTCCAGTCATGTCACTCTTCATAGCTGTTCCAAACTAGGCAGGATAACTCTGGACTGGCTCGTCCTAGCACCAGGCTCTGAGATCAACTGCCGAAAGGCCAGAATCAAACTGAGAATGGGAATATCATCTCCCAACGGCCAGACCCTCTAGCAGATGGTGAAAACGTGTAGTTTCTATCCCTCCAAAAAGGCTCTGAATTTGTAACCTGGTGATGAAATGTTTGCAAATCAGAGCATTCATCGCTGTTTGGACTCCCAGAAAGCAGATATTTTAAGCCTAACAAGGAAGTACTCTAAACATAACAGAAGGCCTACCTTATTTGGGTTTGTAAGATGATTTCATTTTAGCAAATCAAAGTGTCACAGAGACCTTGCACAGAACAAGCTTCTCTCTAAAGCCACATTTTAAAGGGATCACCTTGTACAATGTGCTCATCCATTTAATGAATGTTTCTGTTATAGATGCAAGAGATAAAAAGTGAACAAAGCTAGAGCCCCTTACCTCAATCATGAGGTAACCCTCAAGTGGGAACTTCGGACACGAAACAGTACAAACGTGCTATGATAGCCCAACAGGAAGTCCAGAGTATAACAGAAGGGAAAAGGTAAGATGGGGGGCTCTCCTACCCACTGATCACCTGTCACCATCAGCCATCAAGTTTCTGCAATACTCTTTTTATTTTTTAAAGATTTTATTTGTAAGTAATCTCTACAGCCAACGTGAGGCTTGAACTCACACCCCCAAGATCAAGAGGTGCATGCTGCCTCGACTGAGCCAGCCAGGAACCCTAAGTTTCCACAACATTCTTTAATCAAATATGGGCCAAGATTAGACACAAGCATTAATTCAACTCCTGTTACAGGCTGCAAATGCTGAGAAGCCACCTTGTGTTAATGGCTCTACTGCATCTCCTGCCCCTGTGATTTCTCTTGTCTGTAAATAAATTGGCAACCATGTATCAGACTAAAATGCCACTTCTTTTTCTTTTTTTAAAGATTTATTTATTAATTTGAGAGAGAGAGGGAGATGGAGAGAGATGAAGAGAGGGGGAGGGGAGAGAGGGAGAGAGAGAGAGAGAGAGAGAGATTGATTGAGAATATGAGTAACCAGGAGGGGCAGAGGGAGAGAGAATCTCAAGCAGACTCCATGCTGAAATGGAGAGCCTGACATGGGGCTCAATCTCACAACCTTGAGATGAGCCAAAACCAAGGGTTAGATGCTCAACTGACAGCACCACACAGGCACCCCACCACTTCTCTTTTTATAAGGCCACGCTGTTCTAGAAAAGTGGAAAAACAGAATCCCCCATGGCAGGAACCATATCACAAAAGAATACTCAGAACTACTCCTATACCAATTCTGCTAATAATTCACCTCTGGGTTGACACTGGCCTCCATGGGATGCCTGTGGGATGCCTGCAGGAAGCTGGCATTGTACTTCTGACACTTCTCAACTCTCTAGCTTGTGGGGGCCACATCAAGGGAATGGGCAGCTGCATACGTCATGTTAACATAAAAACAGTGATGTTATTTTTAAGTAGTGAGCCCTGAGCATACCTTATAGCCTCCAAAATTATCTTTTAAAAATCACATATGGGGGCACAGAGTTTTAGAATTTATTGTAATTTCATATTACAATTTTAACATATGTAGTATATAGCCAGAACTCATAGCAATTGCCAATAAGGTGAACAGGGAAAAAAGACATTCCATATTGCTCTAAGGAAGATTTTACGGGGTTTCTTTTATTTCCTGTTCCCTATATTCTTTGTACTTGGGACTTCCCCCTCACTCCCTCCACTGGAATTCCCTCAAAGTAACTACTTTGAATGCTTTTTTTTTTTTTTTTTATGAATAATCTTTTCTTATTGACTCCACTATGACTCAGCAAGGGAGATGGTGTCTCAGCACACAAAGGTGAAACACTACAAACGAAATCAACAGAAATAGGAAAGGGTGTACTTCCTCTAACAGAAGAACTTAGGCCAAAGCCAGCCATACAAAGGCACTCACGCCCCTCCTTCGTGGTCAGCCGTTCCTATGCTCTGCCCCCTCCAGGCTTCACTCTGAAAAGCCCAAGCTTACCTATGCAGTCTGCAAGGGTATTTATCTATAGAATGTGCAGGAAAACTGACAGAAATGGGAAAATGAGTAACCCAATAGAGGGGAAAAAACAAAAAGGGAAGGAAGAAAGAGCTAAAGTCAAATACCTGAGACACAAAATTAGTCTCTGCACATTTCTCAGACAGGACACAGCCAGGGGGACACACAAAAACACTGAATGTCTACACGGAGCCACAAATACACTGAAATGTGCTAAAATAAACGTGTTTATCTCACTCATGCCAAGTGAGAACTCTCATGTGCCTAAAAAAGGAAGAACCAGAGGAGGGGAGTCTGGGCAAGGGAAAGATCTCAGGCCTGCCATGTCTCTGGGGCAAAAGAGACTGCCAGACTGGCTCTAGGTGGGGCGTGTCCATGCCTGGGGAGATACAGTCTGCAGAATGGCTGCTGTAAGGTGGGTCAGCAGCATCTCTGTCAAGAGCCTGAGACACATTCCAGGCTTTGCAGGCCCCAAGCCCCATCACTGCTCCTCCCCCCCCTCTGCTGCTCTCTCTAGCAGGAAAGCAGCCCCAGACAGCCATGAACAAGGGGCTGTGGCAGGGTCTGACTCCCCCAGGCTGAGGTCCACTCCCCTGCTTCAAGGCTTTCCCTTCTGCTCCCTCCAGCTGACTCTTACTTTCCCTCCAGCAGTGGCAATGAGGTGCACTGAGCACACCATTCCCAATCCTGCCAAAGATCCCTACTGGAGGCAGGAAGGCACAGGGAGGCTGTGTGGACATGGCCACAGTGGCCCCAGACAGGCAACCCCACTAGCCATTCCTCTTCCCTCCAATGTGAAAGTTAACTTTCCTAGTCCACCTGGTAAAGATTTGTGGACTTGGCACCATCTTCCCTCAGCTTTGTGGGTGATGGTTTTGCTTGAATTGGGCAGGTTGTGGACCTAACACCAGTTATCTCTACCAAAAGAGGAGGGGTCCTGCAGGAAAAAACTAACTCTAGCGGGGAAACACAAAGTCCAGTCAAGGGTTATTCCCAACAGGAACAGAAAATGATCCCATGGAGGACCCTGGCTGCCTTTCTTTATATTCCAGTGAAGAGGCTTTGAAAAGAAAAACATTTACAACATCCCCACTGTTGGTTATTTTCGTTTAGAAGGGTCCGATGTGGGATCCCTGGGTGGCGCAGCGGTTTGGCGCCTGCCTTTGGCCCAGGGCGCGATCCTGGAGACCCGGGATCGAATCCCACGTCGGGCTCCCGGTGCATGGAGCCTGCTTCTCCTTCTGCCTATGTCTCTGCCTCTCTCTCTCTCTCTGTGTGTGACTATCATAAATAAATAAAAATTTTAAAAAATTTTAAAAAAGGGTCCGATGTGATGCAATAACCATCATTCGTCAGCCCCTCTTAAATCTGAAAGTAACCTGAAGCATCTAGAACGGGGAAAAGAAGGTAGAAACTTAGGCCCTAGTGTAGGGGCTGCTGAAACCAGCTCTCACCAGCTCAAGGATTGCCAGTTAAATTGGGGGAGGTTTTGCAAGCCAGTAGACATCAAGGTTGGTAGCTTGAAACTGACCAAGGTGTGAGTGTTGACACCCTGAAAATCAGTAAATGCTACAATCAGTGGGCTTTCCTTCCCACTCCCAGAGGCCCAGTTTTTAAACCTTTATTATCCCACCATTGTGTGGTAGAGTCCTAGAAAAGGAAGCTGGGAAGGTAGAGGCAGGAATATTTACATTACATTGAGAAGCAGGGTTGGCCATAGAGTCCACACACACACACACACACACACACACACACACACACACAAATTAGAAGGGGAGGCAGAGGAGTTGTCCCAGGCCAAAAGTTTCTTGGAAATTAACATCAATGGGAGAAGAGAGAGCCCCTCAGCCCTCCAAAGCCGGTGGGGTTCACCTTAGAGACAAATATATAAACACAGGGATCATGTAGCCTCTCCCTTCATGAAGTCAACGAGAGACCCAGGGAAGGAAAGATGCTGAGAAGTAACATGTCCAGATCACGAAATTGAAATCAGTCCCAGCCCATCCATCAAACTCTAAGTGCATTCTTTCATTCATACTTGGTCCAACCACAAAGAGTTGGTAAGAGACCAGAGAGATCATGGAAAACACATTGTGTAGGAGGAAGCGGAGCAATTACTGAGCTGTTTCCTGCTCACACCAAGCTGCCGCTGCACTCACCCTACGGTGATATCACTTACCAACTATGGGGCCGCGAGACTTCCAAGTCTCAGACAGCTGTTCTCCGTGCATCTAGGAAGAACCCCAGCTGCCCTCTGATGACCCTTAACAGTCCATCTTCAACTTCTGTTCTCCCTACGTTGTAATCACCTGTCTCATTAGAGCAGAAGCCGAACATGGGGCACACGGCTGACGCACCACACCCCAAAAGTAAGTGTGTCTGAGCCACAGCCGCCCCCAGGCTCTCACTCCTGCTTCCAGGGACAGAAATGGGAAAATGAGTAACCCAATAGTGGCTCTCGGATTCCAGACCCCTCTGTGGGGCCGGGTGTGGCCCGGCTGCCAAGGTAAACAGGGGTCACTACGACCGTCTACTCCACTTCAGCCTATTTGGTGGGACAAGCCCTGGCCGGGCACTATAAATATCCTGGGCTTTTTTCCTGCCAAGTCTAAGTCACCAGTCAGTCCAGGAGAAGTTGCAAACCTCTAAGCCAGGTGACCACCTCAGCCACCTTAAAACGTGGCAGCCAAGGGGCTCTCACAGTCAAGAAAGGTTAGGACGAAACTGCTCTATTGTAGTCTGTGGTCTCCAGCACCATGGGACCAAAGAAAAGAAGGACTCGGTCACGGAAGGAACCCTTCATCTCACATCAAAAACTAGAGGAGCCACAGGGGGGAGCGTGAGCACAGCCCCAGCTTCGTGGGCACCTGTCGGTTGTCAGAGCAGCTTCCTGCAGCTTTATTTACACCAGCACCTCGCAAGGATTTCAGCAGCTGCGCTGACACGTTCCGTGCTCACAGACGGCGAGCTTATCTTCAGGGAGGAGTGGATGGAGGCCACCCCAGGGTGCACGTATTGGGTGAGCTGCAGGGCACAGGTCCTCCCCTTCTCTCTGGAGTCCACTTCACAGCCATAGAACTTTGGGGCGGAAAACAAGAGGCGTCTCGTGCTGCAGCCAACTCCGCCACACCGCGAACTCCTGAACCAGCACCAGGCTCCGCACCCTGACGACAGGCCTGTGGAGGAGGCTGCAGCAGCGGCAGCACCCCGGAGACGCTCGGGCCGCAGGAAGCACTGGCGGGATGCGGTGCAGGGGATCCACTCCTCTACCCCCCAGGAAGCCTCATGCTTGCGCTGGAAGGAAGGGAAGCAGGCCGGGCTGGGCAGCGCCTGGCTTCCAGGCCAGAGAGCCTGAGGCCGCCCGCCCTGCACGCCGCGCCTGCCAACTCCTGCTAACCTGGGGCCGGCAGCCGCCACTCACAACACAGAGCACCGTGGGCTCATCCCAGCTCAGAAGCCACGACCTCCGTGCCTTTCAACGGCCCCACATGACTGAATCATTACCCCACAACCAAAAGAACCAGTCTTTCTGGGGGTGACCATGATTTTATGCAGAGGAAGCAAAGAGCACAACAGGAAGCCTCCAAGAGAGTCTCTGTAAGGAAAGTCCGTTGCTTTGTGCTCTCAGCACCCGCCCTCCAGCTCCTCCCCAAGTTCATGGCCAAGTCTGACCCAGGGCTCAATGCCCCCCTCAGCCTCCCCCCTAGCTAAGGCTCCTGGCACCACCTTGCACTGGACAGCCCAACCACAGACCCATCTGCAGTCCAGCAGCCTCCTGGCGGCCCCTGGGACATCTCCTGCAACCGCACCTCAGTGACCCTCCTGGCCTGCAGGTCAAATCCACGCTCCTGGACCAGACCCCAGGTGTGTCCAGATTTGGATTCCAGAGCCAGAGAGCCGACTGAGACAGCACAGCCTCTGAGTCAGAGACGGGGAGTCTGAACTGGCTGCACCGCTTCTGATGCATGTTCCCTGGAAAATCAGGGCTCCCAAGTACTTAGCTCAGTTCCTGTGAGAAGGAGACAAGGTGAAGTCAGCGAACTTGACCACCACCCAGTTGTAATGAGGAGGCAGGGACCAAGGCCGCGCCCCCACGGGAGCTGAAGGATGAGGTAGTGATGGGCCACTTCCACCGCGGTGTTTCACTTCAACAGAAGGAGCTGCATGCAGGAGCCCCAGGGAGCCCAGCCTTCGCCAAAGCACCCATGTGACCTGGGAGAGGGACCCCTCCTCCCCTCAATTCCTGGCCCAGTGCTGCAGTGGGGCCTTCATGGGCTTTACATTAAGGTCACAATCCGTTCACCCAGCTCCAGGACTTTGACAAATCATGTAACCCCTTATGAATTCTGCTGCTGGTCCATCAGTGGGGCTCCTGCCTCATGATGTTACGGACAACACATAGACTCTGAGTCTACAGAATAAAATGAGTCAGAGTGTAATATGTAAAAGTCCACAACCATTAATATAACTCCCTCTGGTAACATCACAACAACCCGGAAGTCCATTTCAGGAGCTCTCACCCAGCTGGTGAGAATGTCCTGAAGCGTTATGTGCGCAGGTCAGCAGAGGCTGCTATGTTTACCAAAGAGAGTCCTGCAGTCCCTCCCAGGGCCAGAGATGCAAATCTCTCCATGTAAAGGAAGCAAGCTGAAGTAATGCGCAGCCTCTGTGTGATCTGAGGGACAAATCAACCTCCATTCACCTTTATTTGGTAGTCCTTAAATGAATGATAGAACATGAACTGAAAAGAAAGCAGAACATGTCTCTGTCAGCTATTATCAATAAATCAGTAGTGTCTCCTCTGCTCCCTTGGTTCTGCATAGGGCTAGTTTTAAACTCATAATCAAGGAAGATAAAATAGCCCTTCATGTGATTTTTTTTTAACTTAAAATTCATACTACTGTCCATACTTAGAGATTCTCCATGGAATCACTCGAAGGTCCTGAAACAAATGCCTTAGGTGAGCACTTGCTCTCCCTGCAAGATCCTTATACAGGATAGCAAGTATCAAGCGCCCAGGGCACTACCAACAACTGAGAAAACACCAGCACAGGAGGGGTGCGTCTGATCTTCTTAAGCATGTAGGGGAGGAGCCTCCTATCAATAACTCATGGGGTTAATTCCACACCCAGCACCAAGCAGCCAGCAGTCTTTAAAGTGACAGGAAAGGTGGAGAAAGGACCTCTACTTTCAGCAATATGGTCCATCTGTCCAAGAGCAAAACAGACCCAAGAGCACTATGGGAGCTCCCAGGGGGAGCCCTGAATCACAGGACATACAGAATGGCCCCTAGTCACCAAGCAAACCACAACTAATCCAATATACTCGGTACAATAAGTACAGTAATTTTTGAAAGACACACAACAAAACAGCCCAAATAAAGCCCTTACTGGAGAGTAAGAATGTACTCAATTGTATATTATTTATATGCATCAACACATGTACTATTATACATATTGGCAGCGCTCACTTGTTCTAAAGTACTACTGGAAGCCATATCAAAGTTGAATGTTATAACTCAGGACTGAATTACAGGCCAGATACTCTGCTTGAAATAAATCATAACTGAATATGTTTCATCAAAGCAAAGATACAACTTCAAAATTCTACCCTCATTTAGACAGTAATGTTATACCACAAGTACCATAAAATAGGCATAAATACAAAATACACATCATTTAGAACACCACCTAACATTAGCACAGCAATTTGCAATAACACCTTACACAGCACATTCAATAGTCAACCTGACCTCCAGAGCACAGGAGGAGCTCCTGCACGCCATACAGCACACATGAAACATTCGAGGTCCTGTTTTATGAATCCAACAGGAAAAGAGCAGGAGTTATTCCAGGCTACAATCATTAAAGGTGACAAATGAAATGGAAAATGCAAAGCACCCTAAGTCTTGGGAGTCACAGCCTGGGCCCCTTCACCTGCACCATGGTCCTATCTTAAACTCCTATAACCTGAATAAGGGGCCAGAATTTCACTTTGCATAGCGCCCCACCAATGACGTAGTGGTGCCGACTGAGAAGGCCACAGAGTGCCGGGAGGTGGGTGGGTGGCTCTGTAGGATGGGTCTGCAGGAAATCCCAGCTCAGTGTGAGCACATCGTCTGAAGGACCCAGTCACAGTGCATTCCCAGGGCACCAGAAGTGCTCATGTGCGTGAACTCTCACTCCAATGTGCTCCTCTTTTGCAGTGGCTTCCGTATGTGGAGAGATGGCACCTGATGTCCCATCTGCGGCACCCTTGGCCCGCAGTGTCCATCTATTCCCAACTTTACGATTCCCTTCAGGAATCCCAGCACATTTTCTACCTCTTTAATACCCCCATTATTTCCTTCTCAACAGAGCCAATCTGTCCAACAAAGGTACAAATTAAAAAATCACTAAGAAGATAGAGAAAAAACACACAACTCAGCGTTCTCTCAGTAATGCCTTCTCAGTTACTCCTCAAATGCCCACATCACCTTTGAGGATGGATTTAATTTCTCTTATCAGATAGGAATGTGCTCATGATCCTCATCCACAGGCCAGGTAGAGGGCTAACACTATCACACACACATTCTGACTGAGGTCAGTTCTCTTTGAGTGAAATATTTGCCCCAATGCTATGTTCTGCTCTGGTGGGGGAAGGCTTTCCAAAAAAAGCTTCACAATTACTGTCTGAGGACCAGGTTCACTTCTGCCGGTCAGAACGTGCTCCCCAGGGGAACTCATGCTTAGCGCATCATCACATCAGGTTTAAGGGCAACCTTCACCAAGGGAGATTTCATCCCAGAGATTAAAGCTTTAAAACAGGCTGCCCAGAGAGAGACTCCACCAGAGGGAAGGGGAAAGTGTGCTAAGATTTCCATTTCTTGTTTGAAGGACAAGCTGTCTCAACTATGACTAACAAAACACTGAGAGGCGGCCACGTGGGGGACAGTAACTGGGGCCCCCACCTCCTAGTGAGGACACAAGAGGACACCCCAGGTTCCCAACCATGCCCACTCCAGATAGAACCCATCAACTGAATTTCTGATGAGAAGCTGACTCTTTATTAAATAGTATCATTTAAACAGAATAATCCTCACCACCTTAAATATAAATCTGATAATACACAATGTAAATAATAAAATGCAAAAATCCAATTTCCATGTAGTGAACTTTCAAACTCCACTGTTTCCATTATTCTAGCTTTCAATCTAAATGCTGCAAAAAAAAATGCTGCAAAAAGCCACTGCAGGCACATCAGGCCCCCAGAACAAGGCTATTATACACTTGTTCCTCACTTGAAATATGAGCCCAGAATTATTTACTCAATGCACTGTACGTGTCAGCTAACAAAAGCATTGCATGAAGGATGTGACAAATGCACAGGGAAAGTACAGGCCACCCCCAAGCATATTCCCCCAAACCATAAAGCTATAACAGGATGATGGAGAAGGGGAAACTGTCCACCTCCCCTTATGATACTGCCTGTCACCTCAGAAAATGGACAGGCTGGCAGGTGACAGCCTTGTAATCACTTAATCCTAAAACACCGAGCACTCTTCCTCTGAAGGAATGTAAATCCAGACATCAGATTCCACTCCCTCCAAAAAGGGGCCAGAAGAAAAACAAAATTAGACTCCATGTCCATCAAGACCACTGAAAAAAGACTGCTGATGAGGAGACATGTCAGAGAAGTAATAACTTCCCATTGGGAAATTTAAATAATCAGCTGGGTCTGAAAAATGTGCACCTTCTGGGTTTCAGAGCAATTTCTCAGCGTGCCTTTTATAAGCCCTCCAGGCTGTTATTACATTAGGCTCAGCCCCAAAATTCCTGCAGTGGTTTGCAGATTCTATCACTACAACAATCTCGGTATCAGAGGAAACTTCAGATCGTTGCCTATTAGCCTTCTGAAAGTACATCATACGGGTACAAATCGGTCAGAGTAATGAAAAAGCACATTGGCATCAGAACCTCTCTCATGGCACTTAGAGTATCCTAAGTGCTCAAACCCAGCCCTCCAACATGGTGCCACCAGCCACGTGTGTGGAAGGGGGTGAGTCAGAACCAAGATGTGCTCTAAGTGTGAAATAAACACCACACTTCAAAGGAAGCCTGGACAAAAGAAGGCAAAATATCTCACTAATATTATTTGTAGTGGCTTATGCTTGCATGCCAATATTTTGGATACAGTGGGTTAAATAAGACACAGTATTAAAACTAATTTCATCTGCTGCTTTTTACGTTTTATAATGTGACTGCTAGAAAATTTTATTATACATGTGGCTCACATTCTTTCTGTGGACAGTACTGTTTTGGAGAATGAGATTAAGAATTCAAGCCATCAAAAGACTTTATTTGAACACATGTTAATCCATTAGCTTTCTGTAAATGTTTTTGAGACATGTAAGCGCAGATGTCCAAGGGAAAAAAAATCCTGTATTCAGTCTGTCTCCATGGCCACAAATGTGGAGCCCTACAAACATCTGGGCCTGATTTTAACACTCAATCCAGAGAGGAGAAGACTCAGATGCTGGGGAGAGGCTACCTTTGCAAGAAAACATAGAAAAAAAAAAAAAAAAAAAGACAGCACTGACACTTCCTTGGGGTCACTGGGTACACATTTTCCATAATGTTCATTTCACTATGTGAATCAAGAACAAACTGAAACATAAGCAAGAACCCAAGGACCCATCTCCCCAATACAAGGCAGGTACTTCCCATGTTGCGCTGTGAAATGACACAAGATGACCTTCAAAAGCCTCTTCCTGTGTTCGGCCCCAAAGGCAGGGCTGACCTTCACCAGCATTCCAGCAACAGAGCAGAGAGAATCTTCCTGTTCCCATCACGTCCCCCACCAGCTCCTCTTTATGTTCAGCTATGAAAATTCTACCAATGACTTGCATCTTTATACACATATTTTTTTTATGATACGGTAAAAGATAGCACAAAATATTTTAATTTCCCCTGGTCCAGGCAGCTGGTGAGGAGAAAATAATGGGAACTTTGAGGCAATCAGAAGTGAATTCTAATCCCAGCTCACACCTTGGTTTCCTGCTCTGTGAAATGAGGTTCATGGCATCAATCCTACAAAAATGCACCGCCCAAAGCAAAAGCCAGAGTCCACCTGGTCCCAGCTCCCACCCACCAGTTGTGTGACAAGCCACTCAACTTCTCTGGGCTTCAGTCTCCCCATCTATTAAATGTGGGTAATCAGAGTACCTATTTCACTAAGTAATTCATGAATTGAATTCATTGTTTTTGTACAAAATTATTTTTCTAGAGAATTACTCTTTAAGTGAATTAATGAGTAGAATAATTCCAGGCTCATAAATAAAATGGTTCCAGCCACCAGCAGGTAAAGACCAATATCCCTCGCATGGTCTTGCACCTCTGCCTCCCCCGGCCCCTCCAACCTTATCTCAAGCTGGTCTCATGATCCCCACTGGGCCCTCAACCACTTCCTTTCAGTTCCCCATTTGCTCCAAGCACTTTAGGACTCCAGGCCACTATGCCTGCTGTTCCCTCTGCTAGAACACTCTTCCTTCCTCTTCACCTGGCCTAGTCCAGCTGCTCATCCTTCCTGCACAGATCAGGCGGGATTCTCCAGTCCTTTGCTTTCACAATCCTTTATATTTCTCTGCAGGTTGGGAATGGGTTTCCAGAAAAGGTTCCCTCTACCCCACCAACTTTTCTGTGGTTTAGACCAGCACTGCTCAACCCTGGCATCAGCATCACCATCACCTGGGGATCTTTGACAAGCTGATGCCAGGTTGCACCCAGACCAATTATATCAGGACCTCTGGGCCGGACCCACACTTCAATGTTTGGGCAAGTTCCCCAAGGATTTCAACATGTGACCCAAGTCGAACCACTGCATCGATACAAGAACACAGCTGTTGTATTTTAAAGGATGGTTTCAATCTTCCAATAGTATTTTAAAAATCATCTATCAACTCTAAAGAAAACACATGATTTTTTTAAGTAGAGTATAAAAATACATATCTTACAAAACATCTCCACTGTATCTGAGATTTTTAATCAGCATTTTATTCAGTCTCTGGACAGCACCCCCATAATATCAACCCACTGGAAGCTCTGGGAAGCCAGAGACTTGATCTTGCTCTCTGTGATGTCAGCAGCATATGGAAGCATGCCCAGGAGACACAGGTGCCACATGGACACCTGTGACATGAGGTGCAGGCCTTCCCCGACCAGACTGCAGCTGACTGACGGGAACACCTAGCACAGAGACAGACACTGCTTAACAGCACTGGCTCCTCTGAACAAATGAATTCCCCCATGGCTTTTCCTCTCTGTGTGCCTGGCTCCCAGTTGTCCGCTCACTGCAGGAGACAGCCCCCCCGCCTGCGTTTGAAGCCATTCATCTGCAGTTTATGAAATACTGTGGTAACCTTTGAGATGCAAAGAGGTTTAGAAGTGCAAATGACTGTCAATATGAATATTAATAGCAGCGTTATTAATAACTCAAGTTGTCTGCCAGACACTTGACTCCTGATTAAAGAAGTGAGGAGCTCAAGCCAAGCCAGAAACATCTCAGCTCAAGGCGGAAGGATCCGTGCTAGAGCACTGGTCCCCAGGGGGACAGAGGATGTGCTCAATGTCTGACCAGAGAAGTTTACACCAAGTCAGGTGGGTCCTGCCACTCCCGCGATCAGGTCACAACTTCCCTGTGTTTTCTGTTCACGAGGGTGTGAGCTCCACAGGCAGAGCTCGGTGAGGCTTGCTGTTCTCCCCAGAGCACAGAACAGTGTCTGGCCTGCATATGGTACCCCAGCAAAGTTTCTGGATTCAGGAAAAAACAAATGAATAAAGGAGAAAAGGGGGCAAAGGAGGAAGGAGAATTCTGGATGGAACACTAGTAAGTGCAGACAGGAACTCAGACCCAGGGCGTACACTGCTCTCTCTGCCTACTCCACCGAAGACAAAAACTAGAACTACTTCTTTTGGTAAAATCACCAATCCAGGACTGCTCCACAAGCTGTTAATTCACCTAAAATACTTTTCTTTAAAGCACTATGGTCACTGTCACTACAAATATTTGAGACACCAGCTGTCCTGACAAATAAGCAGCCTGTCTATAACCAAGTCTTAGTAACTTCATGATTCAAATACATCCACGTTATGTTCTGCTTCTTAAGTCATGAATGTACTTTTCAGCATTAGAGATTATTCCTTTCACATCTTTAAATATTATGGTTTCTGCCTGACTAATGTTATCTTTAATTATACATCAAGTATTTTACTATGATCTAATGGGGTCTATTACTCATTAGAATGGCCCCAGTCAGCAATCATATTCCCCAGAGCCAACGACTCAACCCTTCTTCCATTTCTCAAATGTGCCAGCCTACACGTGCACAAATTTATACACAGATTGAGCCATAGCATCTTACCAATTTGTCCAAAAGACAAAGCTATCCTTGGAGGAACTCACTCTACATTGGCTTCCTAGTGAGTTCTGGCAAAGTGACACTATGGACCAGTGAGGGAACAGCCACAGCTCCCTGTCACCCTGCACAGAGGCATGAACAGAAATGGGTACTCTGGATGGTGAGCGATGTGCCCAAGCCCAGCAGCAGACAGGGGGAGTGCCAGGATCCCACCCTCACTGACAGCACAGGGCAGGAGTCCAGGAGGAGAACATACAAGACCTGGATAGGCCACATAGCAAGTTGGGGTGCTTTCCTCAGCCTGATTCCCACAGTCACCAACAACAGTCCACCCAGATGACCCTTTCCATTATACAATGTATTTCAAAGGGCCAAGTAATCTTAAGCAAACCTCAGGATCAGAAGTCAGCTCGTCTCCAAACTCTCAAAGGGATGAACTGCCAGTCAAATTAATCACCTTAAATGCAGAAATTATGAAAAGCAAAAAGATATACATATATTTTCTATATATCAATGTACATGTGTATATATACATATAAACATACTTAACTTATATACATTAGCATGTATTAGTTATTGAGTGAAAAGTGAACAAGTCAGACATTTTACCAAGTTCCAGACATTTTACCCAGACAGCTGGGCATTAACTTCTGCATCCTTACAAGATAGACAAGATAGACTCAAACTACTAAACCAAGTGTCCTAGGACCCAGAAGCAGAAAACACATAACTAGAAAGGTCACTTGATGGACAATGAACAAATAAATCATTTTGAAAGAACTGGAATCAATGACAAGCCAGGAGACCTTGATGTGTCTCTCTTGAATAATTGACGAGGCATCTTTTCTTGGACCATTTATAAGACTATGTTTAGAATCTCATTTTAGTGCTACCAAATAATTCACACAAGTGTTGGCTTATCAGACCTGTTGACCAAGCAGCAGATGGAAACAATAAATACGCACAGATCTAGTGTCCATGTGCTGCGCCAACAGCACCAAAGCAACAATTCAAGTACTGCCTTCACTGGGCCTGGTGACCGTGGGGCTGCTCGTCAACCCACAGAGCCCACACTGGCCTTAGGGGTGTTGGTGTGCTCACGTCCTCTGGCAGAGTGCAGCACTGTCCCTGTATTCATTGTCTTCTAACAGCCTCCCAGTAGCCACTGGCAGTTGTGATTCCAAGAAACAGGCACCGTGGCCATTCATCCCAGGCATCTCTAGGAAGGTGCCACCCAACACCGCTCTCCTCGGAAGAAAGGGAAAGCCTGCTCTGTGACCCACTCCAGGCTCATGGCGCTTGGGGGGCAGAGGAAAGGAACAGAGCCAGGGAAAGAGCTTATCTGAATAGTAGTGAGGGAGGAAAGGGCTTTTGCTGAGGAGAGAGCCTCAGAGGCCACTGGGTTGGAGGGGAGGCCCCAGGGAAGGCACTAAGAGGAAAGGAGACATAATGGTAACTGCTGGAAGGGCTTACTAACAGGACCGTGAGAACAGAGAGGAAGGGAAGGGCAGCCAGTGAAGAGGGCTCCCCACAACGAGGAGGGTGTTACCATCAGGACGGTAAACACAGAAGGCTGCTCTACGTGATGGGGCTGGCTGTGAGGTCACGTGAAGCCTCTTAAGGCCCATGATCCTCAATAAAGCCTTGGTCAGTGCCTTTTAGGAGATTCTCCACAGAGGACCCAAGACCACGGGAAGTGAACTGATTCCATGTCAGTGGAGGCTGTGGCAGTGGAGGCCACAGGAGGCTTGAGAGAAGGCACAGGCCCCCAATCTCCTGAGAGACAGGGAGGGGAATACAGGGCCTCCCACACACTTGGAAAGGCTACCAGCCAATGTCGTGTGACCTTCAAAAGGCCACTGTGAGGCTCATGTGGAGCCAGGGCTCCGGCAGAGGTCACAGGCTAAGCACACAGCAGGGCCCACCTCCTACCCATGGCCACGACTCCTCTGGGTGAGCATAGCCTCTAACTCTCCCTTCCCAGGGGCTGCTCTGGGAATGTGAGAAGTGCAGCTAACAAGAACATTACTTTACTTGAATACCCTAAAATCTATGACACCAGCAGGTGATCCAAAACTAGATAAAAGGGATACCCGAAATTTTTGAAAGGAAGGATTGAAAAAAAAAAGATACACATATATAGACTCTGTAGGGTCCCCCAACCTTGCCCTCATGTCCTTCTACAGGGTCCCAGACATCTCTGTTGGGGTTCAGCCATTCGACTACTTATTATTATGAAAACTCAAGGCTCAAAAATAATGACAGACCACATTTATTAAACACCTGTCTCAACACATTCAGCTTCAGTCCTTTGAGATGCTAGATGCTCTTCCTGGGCCCCAGATGAGGTCACTGCAGCCCAGCAGTCACATCCCATACCCAGTGGCTGGCCCACCCACACACTGCCAGGAGATATGGAGAGGGGCACGTCCATCCAGACGCTCAGGCCCCAAGACTCCAGGCCTGCCCAGGGCCCTGTGCAGCCCTCCATAACTCATTTGTCCTTTCCTGGTTTTCCTTCCACATAAAAACCAACTAACCTATACCAGTACCACAACACAAGTCCTGCTCCCACATTGCTCAGACTCAACGCAAGGCATTGTCCTGATCCTGACAAACTTATGGTGAACCCTGACGAACACTTGCACAGGGGGAGAAACTCAAGACCTAAAGAATGACAAATTCTAGAGAAGAGCTTCAGATGTTTGTGTGTAGACAAGTATGGCTTAGAGAAGTGCATAGTCCCTCCCGTAGTGGTCGGCACTGGAGAGATGAGACAAGTGGCTAGAGCATTGTCCCTGGGACAACACGGGGTGGTGGAGGACACCTAAGGAAGCACACACCGATGATGTGATAACAGGCTCCTCTGTGTGTCCTGAGGACAAGGACAGAGGAGGGGGGTACCAGTCCTTCGGGGAAGGATCACCATGATCAATGGCAGAGAAGGCACCGGGTCTTGTGCAAGCACTGAGCAAGTGGCAGGAGGCACCTCACAGGGCAGGATGGGAGAACAGGCACAAGCTCCTGGCCCTGTGGCCACAGGTCATACAGAAATAAGACCACAGAACCTAGAATCTGGCCCAACAAAGAAGTTGAGGAGCTATGACAACCAAACAGCATTCTGGGATAATTGTTCAGACTGGGAAGAGCAGCAGGCTGGCAGGGAGTGGGCCATCGGGGACCTGGCCTGGTGCAATAGAACCTGGGTTTGGTGCTGAGAAGCAGGCAGGAAGACATAGTATGCTCCTGATGCAGTAGGATAAGACTGGGCGACACAGACACAGCTGATGAAGGAAAATCCAAAAGGATCTCTGTCCCTGTAAGATGTCAGTACTCACTCAGGCCCTCCCCACTCCGCATGCTGTCCTGAGCTTACCCAGACAGCCCTGCAGTGGCCCTGGAGCTGGAGCTGGGATTCTAAGACTGGGAACCAGCATGCAGAGCCCTCTGCCCTGAGACGAGCCCTGGAGCCCGCACACCCCCAGGACACTAGAGCTCTGGGGACAAGGTGGTGGGAGAGCCTGTTTCAGAGCCTGTTTCGTCCATTTCCTTTACCCCTCGTGTATCCCTCCATTCTGAACCATGTGCCACTTTTCTGCTGTGATCACACTTTGCCAAGTTCAGGTACCAGTCTGGTACGTGACTGGTTCAGGTGGGTGTAAAGATGACTCCATGCCAGGTGGGTGCCCCAAGCTGCAGATGGGTGTGATGATGGCCCAGCTCGGACCCCAGCTCAGTAAGCATGAGGACCCCCAAAACACACGTCACTCTTAGTCTCCCTGTCCCATTGATATTTCAGCCCGAAACAAACCCCAAAAGCTAAGTTGCTCACACTTGCTATTTGGGTTGAAAAAAAAATTTTAAGTGGTTTTTCCAAAAGTTGGCTTCCAAGCATCAAATGCTGCCCCTTCTCTCATATTCACCTCACCCAACCCTCTCCAATCTTAAAAATCCAGTGCCCAGGCCCAGCAGCTAAGATACAGAGGAAACTATGAGTGGAAAAGATAAAATGTTGAGATGCTCTAGGGAAACAGAGTCGACTTACTCTGTGACTGCAGGTGGTTTTTATCCAAACTATAGTCATCCATGCCTCATCTTCACAATATTTGCTTAATGAGGTTCTTTAACTTGACTAACTTTTTATTTAAATTTGCTTCCCGATGTTTCTAGCAGCAATGTCCACAATAGCCAACCTGCGGAAGGAGCCTCGGTGTCCATCGAAAGATGAATGGATAAAGAAGATATGGTCTATGTATGCAATGGAATATTACTCAGCCATTAGAAACGACAAATATCCACCATTTGCTTCAACGTGGATGGAACTGGAGGGTATTATGCTGAGTGAAATGAGTCAATCAGAGGACAAACATTATATGTTCTCATTCATTTGGGGAATATAAATAATAGTGAAAGGGAATAGAAGGGAAGGGAGAAGAAATGGGTGGGAAATATCAGAAAGGGAGACAGAACATAAAGACTCCTAACTCTGGGAAATGAACTAGGGGTGGTGGAAGGGGAGGAGGGGGGGTGGGGGTGAATGGGTGGTGGGCACTGAGGGGGGCACTTGACGGGATGAGCACCGGGTGTTATTCTGTATGTTGGCAAATTGAACACCAATAAAAAATAAATTTATTATTAAAAAAATAAAATAAAATGTAAAATCCAAAAATAAATTAATTAATTAATTAATTTGCTTCCAAATAAGATTTCTTGTAACTACCATAAATTTTTTAGTGGGCCGCTAGACCTAATAGAAAGAATAACTAAAATAAACACAAACATCAACATAGAGCATCACCAAGTACCACGTGGGACATCTCTCAGGCTATCCTCCGCCAGCCAGGCTGCCACTCTGAGTCCTCAACACCCCATGCAACACCCCTCACTGTATCTGTCAACATAACAGTTGTCACCTTGAAAACCGACAGGCTTGAAAATCCCTCAACCCAACAGAATGTTTCCCACTTACAGTCAGAAAGCAGAAGTGTTCCCAAGCAACAGCCACCTCTCCCCACAATGATGACAAGTCACAGCACATCCTTCATTCAGCAACAGCCCAGGACTGCTTCACAGGGAAGGCCAAATGCCAACTATTAGAAAATAAGCCTCAGCCAGACCAACCATACTCCAGGATGAAGGCTATGCTCCACGTGGTGTACCAGGGCAATGGCAGCTCTTCACCCACAGGAGGGAGTGGGTCTCCTGAAAATGGGCCAAGCCCATGGCAGCAGCCCCATCTACAGCCCTCCTTCAGTGCACACCACTGTCAGGACCCGGAGAGACCACCCACTCCTCTTCAGAGAAGCCCCATGCGGGAGCCCTCTCCTGTGGCTGGAAGCCAGGACATCCCACTGTGCTCAGTGGCACCTCACCTCCCATAGCTGTGCCCGATGTGCTGGGGCCTGCAGGGCTGTGGGAAGTCATGGGAAACCCATCTGATTCCAAGTTTGAGCAGAAAACCCCACAAAAATTAGAGGAAGCATATTCTAAAATAACATTCGTGTGAATTTTTAAGAAGATAATACAAGACCTCAAATAAACACCTGTTGCTGGAAAGAATGCAGCAGGAGGGGTATGGCTGGGAAGGGAGCAGCTAGCAAAGAAGTTGGGATACACAGGCTACCCAGTCTGAAGGTACCAGTCCACCCAGAGGGGACCTGGAACCTGGGGACAGCTCAGCACAACAGGCTGGAAGTTATCACCCAGCAGGCAGCAGCTTTCCCACAAAGGCAGCAGTGGGGTGGGGACCAGGGAGAACAGATGGGAGACCAGAGGAAGAGGTCAGAGGGGCCCTTAGGAATCACAACTCGAGAAACACCCAGCAGGGCCCAGGAGGCAGAAGTGACGAGGCAGAGAAAGTTCTCCATGTGGTTTGTCCAGGTAAGAGCAGGGGAGGTCTGTGTGTGCTACCTCGGGAGCCTCAAATAGGGAAGCTGCCGCCCATGACACAAGGCTGCTTCTCAGGTTGGCATGACCTTCCAGTGTGCACCCCACAGAGCACAGCCAGGAACATTCCCCAAGGCAGACACCAGACATATCTGTTCATCCAAAGGCAAACCGCTGCCAACGAAAACGCCATGTGATGGTGGAACAACCAGAAAGATGTCCTCATTCACCGGATACCAACCCTGAACAGACAGGATGCCCTCAGCCTCAGCGTGAGCACACCCAAGAACCAGCAGGTGCCACGTGGTGGCCCAGCAGGCATAGAAGGGGGTGAGCTCCTGGGCCTGCTGGGTGGCATTAACTGCTCTAGGCATGCTCTTCTCAGCCCCCATGGCCACTCTCTCCGGTCTGACCTCCCACGGGTAGCCTACAGGAGGTCTTTCCCCTGAGCCTAGCAAAGGAGCACTCTGCTGTCTCTGGAGAGATGCTGGCTTACAGGCCAAACCCTCCTCCCGATGCAGGGATAGCCTCACCATTTCTGGGACAGCTGCCCTAAATCCACAGCAGACTTCCATGTGCACCTGGAAAGAAGCTCTAAGGCCCCAAACTGGTGGTCCCTGAAGACTGGGGACCACTCCACGCCCAGCCTCTAACCCCTGGGAGGGAAGGCAATGCCACAGGGCAGCAAGGTACCCCCGTCCCCTCCTCTGAGCCACTGCCAGTTTTGGGGAGAGCCCGTTAATCACTAAGAAAGCCAGAGGAAGGGGACCAGAGACCACATGACGAACTGTTGCCTCTGGGAAGCCAGATGATCCAAACTTTAAAGGGCCAACAAAGCAGTAATTGTCAGGAAAACATGCAGCCCACAGAAGGGAACAGTGAAGAAAAAACACTGAAAACAGCTTGAGGAAATAAAAATGGAATCATTTTTTATGTGCAGAAGAGACAAAAGATAGGGCTGCAGAGGTTTGGGCTTCAGTGGGTTGGGCTGGTGACAGCCACCTTCTGACCTGGGAGGGAGTAGTCCGGGACCTGACCTAGACCACTGCCCTCAACACAGACCTGCAAGCCACCCGACATCCCGGGGTCTCCCACAGAGGGCCTGGCTGTCGGGTGCATCTCAGGAGTTGTTCAGTTCATGATGACCCCAGATGCACAGCCCAGGGTTATATGAGGAAGGGTTTCTATTACAGGAAGTAAAGCATTAGGTGGAAAACTGGCACCCTGGGGGACAGACCGTAGGTGCTGGGTGGTTAAAGCTGATGCATTGATTAGTGTGGAGACACACAGGAAATGCTACAACTAATATCAACCACACTTCACTGACTGGCTATTAACCCCATGTAGAGTACATATGCCTTCTGCTGAAAGGAGCAAGAAAGAAAATTCTATGTCCTAAACGCCTAAATTAAAAAAGAAATGTTTTGATTTGCAAGAAATTGCCGAAGTCTAGGGGAATGGAAGAATGTCAGTATGTAAAAGGACCTTGAACAGGACCTTGAACAGGACCTTGTGAATCATGGTTCACAAGGCAGAAATGAAACCCACCAGCCAGCAGCTGACCCCGGAACAGAGCATCACACACTCTGGGGTCTCCGGGCCCTCAGAGAGGACATCACCCCCGCAGTGGAAGGACAGCACAAAGAAGGCCCAGCCCCGGGAGGAAAAGACTTCCACCAGCCTGTACTCTTCACCTCTGCCTTGATCTGAGTTTCAACATTTATGGGTCGCTAGCTCCGCTCAGTAAAGCATTCTGTCCATTTCTTTAGAGCAGCTGTATGGGAGACAGCTTCCACCTGCCTGGGAATGGACATCACATGCGTCCAAAACTGCCAGGGCCGCCCCTGCTGGCCGGGCCTCATCCACGCAGCCCTGGGGGACACAGGTCCACGAGGGCACAACAGCTCCAGCGAAGGACAGATGGGAAAGCCAAGGAGCTGCAATCCATCATTCAACGGGCTACCAATATTTGCAGCAGGTTCTCACTGCTGAGGCTCAACCACATGGTACATACAAGTCCTCAGAATCCAAGATCAGCTGCCTCATTTGAGATGTTGGGGGCAACAACCTGAGTCTGGGAAAACTCATCTCACAGACCACAGGCCAAAGCTTAAGTTTGTCAGGTGACACCAGAGAAATGCCCAAATCTGTAAGAACCAGACAATACAAATTCAGCCATAGAAGGCACAACAGCATGGCTATTCAGCAAAAGAAGAGCTGTCTTTTCTTTAGGAGCACCCACCTTTCATCCTACACACCTTCAGACTACAAATATGATCCAGAAAATCATTGCTAGTGACCTAATTAACCCACAGGCACCGTGGGTTCATTGCTGGTAACTCATGGTTAAGCTGGTAGATAAGGGCGGGTCTCGTTGGTTATCGGTTTTAAGGTGATGGACCTTCGCAAAGTCTGCATGCCTGCCCCGTTCCTGATGCTCTGCAGGCTTCATCTTGCACAAGCACATCTGGCTTTAATGACCTTTACCTATGTTTGGGAAAAGGAACCACATGCAATTTTTAAGTTATGCAGAATTTGAAGTATGATGATAAAGAGTTAAGGAATCCAATGGTTTGTCCATAACAGTAAATACTTACACAGAAATTTCTAAACCATTAGGGATAAATAAGGTGGTGGTGCTGCAGTTTTGTGTATAGAGCAAACAAAGCCTTGGGAATTTAACTGTCAAAGAAGGCACAGGAGCTGTTGTTGCCAGGAACAGCACCATTTTGAAAATGAGCTTGGTGTTCCATTTGCTGCAAAGTGACAAGCAAATTTTGTGCCACTTTCTAAAGACCTATATAGTTTTTACCCCAAGTGTTATTGTAGTGCCTGAGACGTAGAGGCACTTAAATAAGTTGTCAGTGAAGCAGAAGAGAATGCACACCATCCTGTCCCTTAAACTACTGTCACAGCCTCGCCGTGACGCCCCGGTGCTCCTGGAAGCCTGCTTCCTGTCTGAGCATTGTTGAGAACATACTCTGAGCTCTAGAACATGTATATCCACTCCCACTACCAGTGTGCTCTTAAAATCCCTCACCACTTCTATTGACTTGAATTCCTGCGGCAAATCTTAATTCATTTAAACTCATATAAATTCACATGAGCATTATGCATACATTCCATTAAGCAGAAATGCAAATATCATAATATCTTCATGTTTGCAGATAACCATCATATCCGTTACCAATGTAAACATGTGTGCCAGATGAGAGAAACACCCCACTAAAGCAAGTCCTCTCAGCTGCTCTTGCAGGTCTCTCAAAGGACAACTGCACCTCTAAATACCATAAGCCACCAAGGGCCCAAAAAGCAGCGTCTGTGAGTAGAATTCAGATTGTGCTTCTACTTTAGATGCCTTTTTTATTCTAACTTCCACTCAATGGGCAAAGGGAGCCCCACGTTATACTGTGCTAGCACATGTTTAAACCATTCACCACTGCCAACACCTTCAGCTTGACACCTTATTCTTTTAAGGTTAATTAGAATTCCTACAGGATGCCCATTGAGCATGCATTTCTAATTCATCAAATATGAAGATCTTCCAAGCAAGGCAATCTGATAAAAACTGACCTTGGCCTTTGCAAGTGGTGCTATAATGAGCATTTTCCTCTAACTAAATCCTTGCTGATGTTTTATTTCAAATATGTACCCCGAAAAAGAGCACATTAACTGCAAAAAATAGAGATTAAATAAAGATTGAACTGAAATACACACTTAAAACAACTGCATAATTGAGACCCGATTTCGTCATGCTCCAGCAAGCAAACGGGCTCTCAAAAGCCGGAACGAAGGAACAATTGGATATAATTCTGCTCAGCTCAACCGCACTGAGCAGCCTAATTCCAGGCAGTTGTAGACAAGCTATTGTGTCCTACAGATTAAGGAGGTGTGCTTCATTTTTCAGGAGAGCCTGCCAACCAGCTAATACCCACAACTGGGTGGCATTATTCTCCGCTACTGCCTTTCTTAAAACAGTTATAATTTGGATTTTGTTTCACTTTAATGAATCTTACAAGGATAAGGAACACTACCTGTGATAACAAAGATAGAAATCAGAAGCAATTTTAAAAGGTGAAACAAACAGATTCAAGCATATAACTTTGCTGCGCATCAATGCTCAACAACCTAGTTACAGTGACACAGGCCAACTTCAAATCTCAAGGCAAAGCATTATATCACACACACACACACACACACACACACACTCTTAAGATACCATATAAATGAATCTACTAGCAGGAAGGTAGGCCCTGTGAAGTGTGCCTCACTGGTGACACAAAATTTTGAGATTTTTGTATTAGTAATAGGCGCTGAAATGATAGCCAATTATGTGTGCTAGGCACTGCAGGTACATCCTCTCATTTATCTGATAAAGCAGATAGGATCCCTCTCACTAATAAGAAGGCTCAGAAAAGCTAAACCTTTGCCTAGAGGCACATGGTGAGGAAGTAAAGAACTCAGGATAACTCCACCTGTGCTACAGCTCCCCACCCCTGTGCTCTACCTCTGCCCTCCTTCTTCACAGAACTCCGCAAAGCCCAGGGATACACCCTGTCTGCAGCCACACGCACAGGGCGGGCAGTGGGCCTCAGTCCCTGGAGGAGAAGCTGATGCTGTGTGCCAAGTCCCTGGCCGAGCTGTGGCTGGTCCGGGCACCTGAGGTGAGAAGGGAAGCGTGTGAGGGTGATCTAGAGCAAACATAAGGGGAAGAAACCATCCTTTTTCTTATGAAGTTGTGCCATGAGGATATGATGCCTTCTGACCCATTCAGATTCCAAATTTACTGCTCATGTTGTTTACGTAGAGTTGCCTATGACATTGCCACCAAAACCACAACTGATACGATATTCCTTCCTCAGGACCTAACTACCCACAAGGCTCACAGCCTAGGGGTACAAGATGACAGCCACAACCCAGAAAAGCATCTGCAGCCAGGGGGCAAATGGACCTAAAAGTGAGTGGGACACTGGTCTCTAATTAACTGGGTTCGTTATAGAGGGACAGGCCTCCTCTGACACGAAGCTGTTAGCCTGTCAGTCCAGAGTCCACCTTTTGAGTATACCGCCTTTTCATTGGGTGTCTCTGAGCAAGGAAGCTTGGCGCCTCTACTTCCCCATCTCTGTAAATGGCCACCTCACCGAGCTGTAGTAAGGAACAGATGAGACGAGCTGAGACCACCTGACTCAAGCCCTGGCACACACAGACACTGAGTGAACACCTGACACATAGCATGCACTCATGAATGGTAACTTGAGATTCTTTACCAACTGGCCACTGAAACACAACACTGGTATAAGTCTCAGAGGTGCTGTTTTCACACCCAGGAGCCTTCTGAAAACAGGCCCAGAAAGGACTTCACTGTGACTCACCTATTATATCTCCAAAAGCTGGTGTCTGCCCTTGTCACCACAGAGACCACAAGTCAACCACTTGTCTGCTGTCCTTCTGAGCTGTCTGGCTTTCTGTGAAGCCTCCAGAGGCTGGGCCATTTCCTCTGCAATCCTTATTACATCCAAGACCAAATGACAACAAAACCCCAATGATACAGCCCAGCAGAACAGAATAGGAAGGGCAGGTGAACGGAGCCCGAGAACATACCCTGACCCCAACACTTCCTATCTCTCTGACTTGGCCATTTTGCTCATATATCAATCCCTCTTGGTTAATTATGCCACACATCTCACAGGATTATGGTGAAATTTCTTTAAGCAACATATGCCAAAGTGCCCAGCATGTGGTAGGCACTGAGTCATTGTTCAAACAAAATCTCAAGCATAAGCTGCCCAACTGCTGATGACTAAAGAACACACACTGACTTGTTTTCAGATACCACAGACTCTCTCTGAACTGGCCTCCAGAGAAGTGAGTAGCTGGACTGGTCAATTCCCCATCTCCTTCATAGGACTCCTTCCTAAGGCACCCATCCCCTTGGAAGGCTCAGTCTGGCCCACTGTTGCCCAAGCCTTCCTACCTGCCCAGGGATGCCTGTGCTTATTTGGAATTCACTGGCTTGATTCCCAACCATGTTTACGCAAGTATACTGGTAATGGCAAGCATACACTCCAATGAAATGCTATGTAAACAAAAGATGTTTAGGGCAAAAGAAGTCACTCTTTGGAAAAACTCAGTGACCACTTAGGAAAGACTGACCAAATACAGATCAATCTAAAAATCATCAAATTAGGCAAAACCAAAACCACACAACATTAAGTGGGAATTTTCAGAAATCTTTGAAAGTCTCTTTGTCCTCAGTTTGAAAGAAACAAATAGGAAACCATAAACTCTGGCTGTGGCTTAAGTCAACTTGGAACTCAAAGACCAGTCCTTAAACCTATATCCAAAACACAGTGAACACATAAACATATGTCCTTATAAAATAAAACCTCCAATAGATATCACTTGTATGATGCTCCAGTTTATTTGACTTTTCCCGTTACAGGGTCCCAGTCACACTGGCTGAGAAATACAAGAGATTTCCAGTTGAAACATAGCCCAAACATAGCCAAACACAATCCAGACAAACTAGGCTCTCCCACCTACATTTTATATCATCAAAAGCATTATCCAAATTTTCTAGAGTTCTTTAATTTGTGAAAATGCTCTTCCTCTTCACCTTCACAGGATGGACACCAATCCAGTGCCTTCAGGAACCTCCTGAGACCAGCCTGGCTTTCACTCCCTTAACGGCAGCTCCAAAAAGAGAGCCCAGGCTGGCCCAGTTCACCTGGAATGCTGGGGGCACAGTGTAGGTCCACAGTAAATTCTGTTTATGCCCAAATAATAAGGCAAGAGGTTTTCCCCACCAGAAAAAAAAAAAAATCACTCAAAAAATTAGAATTGTCTTACAATGGAGTTCTTATGAAAGCATATTAAAAAGTACTCTGTAAATTACTCAATTTAGAACCACAAAAAACCTTTTTAAAAAACATGTTGCCCAGAAACACCTCAACCAGTGCTAGTTGGGGGTGTTACAGGGGTCACCTCACACAATGGTAAAAACAAAACAAAAACAAGTCAGGCTGAGAAACTTAGCACACATTTAGCAATTGTAAGGGTTGGATGCTTCTGTTAAGACAGGACTTTTTAAAAGATCACTTTCAGAAGCAATGCAGAACAGCAAGTATTTCCCAACAGGCAAACAAAGAAACCAACAATCCTAACCGTGGGCAGTGGGTACCTGTAACTTGGTATAAAATTTCCAAGGGAAGCATAATTAACTGATTCAAAAACTGCCTCATCTCAGATAGCTCAAGTGAAAGCAGAGCTGAGAGGTTCTGCTCACCAGGCTAGAGGATTCCAGGCAGCTCTGCTAAGAACCAAAACCTTGATGAAAAAGATGCCGGTGAGGAGTGTAGAAAAATTATTTCATGAACTCCAGGTAGAACCAAACAAGAATCAATCCGTTCTATACATAAGGCAGAACCAATGTCTAATTGTAAGTAAATATCCAATCTACGCAGATATTTATCTACATATCTACAATGTTTACATATCCCAGTTGGCCCAAAAAAAGGTCTGAGGAGCTTCTCACTAGGAAAATTGGAGACGGTCTTCTACTTACAGTCCACCTTCTACTAAGGCATGTATCATATTTGCTGAATCATGACACAAGTGCACATCTACTAACATACAGCAACCTCCAGCATGCAGCCTTGCTATGAGGAGTCAAAGCAATCCAACAGACAGTGAAGTATCAAAAGCCTATTTGGAAGTAATTTTCAGCTGAAGTGTTCGCCTGCCAAATTTATAGGGTTGCTTAACGTGCAACACTCCATGCAGGACTTCTGGCTGCCCAAGAAGACTCCCACTGATTTAAACATCAGTGACTAAAAAGCTAGAAGATACCATGATCCCCACCGTCACTCCATTTGCCTTTTGGAAAACGATAAAATATTAATCAAAAATTGGATTTAACTCAGACTTCCTGGAACCCAAGCTTTGTCCTTATGAGGTGAGCCTGTGAAGAAAGGGGTCAGGATCACACTCAGTTAACACAACAAAAAGAAAGCGAGTGCATTCTAAAGTTTCCCTGAGGCTCAGACAGCCAAAAACCCTACATATGCCTACAGAGAAAGTCCACCAATAATCCCAAAGTCCAGAGAACAAAAAGTTACCACCCCGTTAGTGTCATTGCTTAAAGTTGTAAGTTCAACCTCTTTGACAAATTTTTTTTTAATGCCACAAATGCCACAGAGTTCTCAGGAGCTGCCTCAGGCTACCGCCTTTCAAATTTCAGAGGTTACCTCCTAACCTTCCAGATCAAACATAATTCACATAAAATGAAGTGGGAGGACATTTGTAAATACACGCTCATCAAAATGTCCTAGTGTTTAACTACAAACATCTTTCCAAAAACCAATCAGTTTTCTGAGCATGAGGAGGTAACCTGCTTATTCTGCAAACAGACCTTTAATTATAATACTTTAAATGAAAATAACAAGGACAGGAGAAAAGAAGTTTGAAAATCTGGAACAAGCATACTCATAACTGGATTTAAGCACAATTAAAACCAAAGAAAAACTATTTACCTGCCTTCCCCCCAACCCCACAGCAATGATTCCTTGACTATTCATGATTGCCCATTCTTCTTCTACCCAATACCTCCAACAAAACCATTTAGCGGAAGACCAAAATTTTAATCAAGTTACTTGAGCACAATCCCTATCAAATCTTAGTTTTCACTAAGCTGTGTGGACACAGGGTAATCCTCGGGAAGCTAGACCGAAAAATAAAGAAGTTAAAGGAGAAAAGAGGACTTTTCTCCTGTGATCTGTAGGAAACACCCAGTTCGGTAAAGTAGGGCATTTACCTCTAAAGCTCAACACCCAAGAGCTTAAGTTCCTAACCTCAAAGATGCTGTAGTACTAATTCAGATGGTTAGAACTTTTCCGGCTTCTTGGTATTACACACATTGGAAGGATTATTTAAATTGTTTATGCACCACCAGCTACTTAACTGGTCAAAAGCAGAGAAAGTTGTGTTTTCCAAAATGAATGATAATTACAACAGATCAATAATGGGTTATTTAAAATAATAATAATAATAATGGGTTATTTTACCTGCAAATGGAATTTTCTACATTTAAAGAAAATACAAAACGTGAGTACTAGCTTCTCATTTAAACCAGCATCCCATAGGCTGTCCTCCCCACTCCACAATAATAGTAGTAGCAGGGGTTGTGAAGTGATACATTCCAAATAGCTTCTGAAACCAAATCCCTGAAACCCCAAGATAAAGTCTTCTACTAAAGCAGAAACTGTGAAAGATGCCCTATAACGTAGTTGCAAAAAACCCCAAAAACCAAAAAACTCAATGTCCCACCTGGGAATGTGACCCCACCTAAGAGCCCAAAGAGGTCTAGGGCTTGCTGGCAGACCAAGTTCAAGAAGGGCTGAACCAAACATTCCCTCCAACTCCAGGTTAACTTATTCTTCCCTCCTGTTACCTGGAGTTTGTATTTTATGTTCTTCCAACCCCAGTCACACAATTCCCTCTGCCCCATCCTCCCTGGCCAGACACGCAGGCAAGAGGCCCAGAGTCTCCCCAATGGCCAGAACAACCCAGGAAACACTGAGCACTCACTTTACCCCCCGCCCCTGCAGACCAGCGGAGGTGTGCAGAGGGCTAGTATAGGGTCCAGGGGAAGAAGACGCTTTCTGGGGAGATGGGAGGGCCCAGCAAAGTTAAAAAAAAAAAAAAAAAAAGTTAGAGAAACAGGCCCTGCTAGCAGAGGGGCTACAGGGACTAGAGGTTAGCAGGAAGGCGTTCCCACCCTGGGGGAGGTGGGGTGTCCCCACATGTGAACAAGCGGCAAGGTTCCCTAGGACCGCATGCTGGCACGGAGTAAGTGCAGGTGGTGCAGAAAAGGATTCCAGAGACAGGGGACGGATGGACAGCAGGTGCAGACAAGCAGTTCAGAGAGAAGGGGACAGGATGGGGGTAGGGACACCATGCCCAAGAGTTGGCAAGCGGGACTCGTCACTGCCCCGACACTGACGGCCCCCCACCCTGCTGCCCCTGCCCCTCATCACTGTCCCCTACGTCACGCCCCCCCTACACACACACAGATACGGGGGCGCCGCGAGGCAGGTACCCACCTTGGCCACGGGCGCGCTCCTGCTGGTCGCCAGCTCGCGCAGGCTGGCGGTGGCGGTGGCGGTGGCGGTGGCGGTGGCGTTGCCGGCCCCCGCAGGGAGGAAGACCGGGGAGCCCGGGGCGCTGCCCGCCGCGCCGCCCCCGCCACCCGCGAGCGCCGAGGCGGCCCCCGAGCCAGGGCCCGGGCCCGGGCGCGCGGGGGGGCTCCCGCCGGGGCTGGCGCCGGCGCGGGGCCGCTGGCGGATGCCGTCCAGCAGGCGCACCAGCAGGATGTTGGCCGGCAGCTCGTCCACGCCGCAGCCCACCAGGATGCGGCACTCGGGGCAGCGCAGCTCGTGGCGCGAGCACACGATGCTCTCCAGGCAGCGGCGGCAGAAAGTGTGCTGGCACGGCAGCACCTTGGCCGTGGTGTCCAGGCGCTCCAGGCACACCGAGCACTCCAGCAGGTCCAGCAGCGACGACTCGTCCATGTCCTCGCCCGCCGCCCGCCGCCGCCGCCGCTCGCCCGGCCTGTCGTCGTCGCCCTCGCTCTGCGCAGCAGCGGCGGCCGCCTTGGACGCGCACAGCCAGGACGCTCCGAGCAGCATGGGGAGGCGCCGGCGGCCGCGCGCAGCTGCCTAAGTCCCGGGGCCGGAGCGGGGCCCGCCGCGCGCAGCGGGCATCAGGGTCGCGCCCGAGCGGCCGCCGGGAGCCGCGCTCTGCCGGGGCCGCCTCCAGCCGAGGGGCGCCCGAGGCTCGGCCGGGCCGCTGCGGGGGGGGGCGCCGCCCCGCCGCGTGCGGGGCCCGGAGTTCGCGCCGCGCGGGCCAAGTCCCTCCGGGCGGAGCCCCGCAGTCGATCTGCGCGCGGCGCCCGCGTCGGCGGGGCCACACCTGCCCGGCCCGGTGTCCGCCCAGCCCCGCGGGGTCCGGGGCACCGCCCGGCAGGCGTCAGCGGGCGCGGCGCCGAAAGCGGAGCCCCGCGGCGGGAAGCGCCGGCGGCTGCCGGCCGGGTCCCCTGGGAGAGCGGGGCTCGGCGTGCGCGCTCCCCCGCGGCGCCTCCATGCGCCCGGGGCCTGTCCGCGAGCCCCTGCCCCCGGCGGGCTCGGCCGGACCTTCCTCCTCCTCCTCCTCGGCCGCGAGCACGTGCGCAGGGAGCGCGCGGAGGTCACGGCGAGGGAGACGGACGAGCCGCCGAGGAGACGCTGCGCCCGCCGGACCGCCCCTCGGCCGGGCGCCCGCCGGCGACTAGTCGCGGCCCCCGGGGCGGCTCCGGGGCTCCGGGCCCTCGGCGCGCGCCCTCCCGAGCAGGCTCTCCGCGAACCCCGGCCAGGGATGCCTCCTCCCAGGCGGCCGCCAAGGAAAGTTTGGGCGGCGTTACCCCGACCGCCTCGGTCGCGGGCGCCGGCACGCAGCGTGGGCACACGGCCAACACCCGGGCATCTCCCCGACGACTCCCCGGAGCGCTCGCGGCCCGGCCCCTTGCGGGGGGCGCAGAAGGGGCCGGCCTGCAGCGGCGGTGTGGGTGCGGGTGCGGGTGCGGGTGCGGGGGCCGGTGCGGGGGCCCCCGCCCCGGGCGGCTCGGACCCCTGGCGGCGGCGGCCCGCCCTCCCCGGAGCCGCCGGCCGAGGACCCGCACGCCCGCGGCCCCGCGCCCCCGCGGCCCCCGCGCCGGGCACCGGCTGCGGCGCAGTCCGCGAACCCCGCTCTCGAGTCTCCTCGGCAGGCGCAGAGGCAGGGGGAACCCGCGCTCCCTTCCCGACGCCCCGGCTTCTGCGAGCGTCAGAGCAACGGAAGTACGTACGGAGGACCGGGAGCAGCAGGGAAGTTTGGCCGCGGGCTGGGGTCGGCCCCGAGATTCCCTGCAGCGCGCTGCCCCCTCGTGGCCGCGTCGGGTTCCCAGCCCGGCCCGCCCGGCCCGTGCCCAGCTGCACGCGGCGTCTCTCTCCTCTAAGGGCCGGAGGGGGCGTCCTGGGCCCGCTCACCGGGTCAGGCACACGTGGGGCGTGTGAAATTAAGCGCACCCTGTTCGACTTTTCAGGAAGAAAGTACCATTTGCTGAGGCCTAAATGCTAAGGACTTGCCTGTGTATTATTTTATTTAATCCTTCTCTAAACAGCCCCGTGAGATGATTATCTTACACTCATTTTACATGTGAGGGAAATAAGGTTTATAGTTATGAAACCATTGAGGCTGAGCTTTGTTAATTTTTGTGTCTCCCGAACCTAATGCATACTAAGATCCCATTCCACTGGAATACTGTATTCCAGAATATGGAGCTTCCCTATAGGCTACATATTTTTACACTGTTAGAACCCCCGTGCTAGGACAGTTCTTGGCACATGGTAGGTGCTCGATCAACCTTTATGGAGTTAATGAAATGAAGGTCTCAGAGTCATCACCTAGTGCTGTTTTGAACGTGCATCTTAACATCTCAATTCCAGGTATCCTGAGCTCATACCAGGTCGCCAGTGCCTAGAAACCTGGTGCCTGCTTTGCGGATGTCTCTGGGTGGTCTGGATTTCAGTATGTATTAATCACATGAGCACTGGCAACCGTGTGAGATGGGTGGCATTCCCGCACTGCCTGGCTAACTGGTACCTGGGAACAGACTTCCAGGAGGGCCAGAGGGCATGTCACAGTGCCCAGAAGCACATTCACATCATCCTCCTTTTATTCTTTGACCCTCCCTCAGGAACAACAAAGTGGAATTTTTGAGAGGACACAGAATGCTTGATCCAAAAGCAGGTGGCATGGATACAGGGCACAAGGGGGAACCTGAGACACTGGCAGGTTTTGCACAGAGTAGGGGCCACTCGTGATGACATGCCTCAGGTGCTTTTGGTAGCAAACAATAGAAACCAAGACAGGTTTGAAATGAGGAGAATGGACCTCACAGAACCCCAGGCTAAGAGCTGGGCCAGCTTACAGCAGAGGGACCACAGCGTGTTTTGCTCTCCACATTTCCCTATATGATGGTAGTCTCTTTCTTGCACTAGCTGCCTCTATTTCCCAACCCACATGATAGGAAACACTCTCAAAGCTCCAAAAGCATTTAATCCAATGGCACTGTCACACGCTGGAAGTTTTAAAACCATATCACCTAGCTTGGTGCACATGGTCACTCTATGGACTACTGTGTGCTGGCCACAGGAGCAGGATCATCCACAACCTGGCAGCATCCTCAGGTGCCACTGAGCCCCACCTTTCCCAGACCTCCTCTGCTTCCACTCTACCCTTTTTAGCTCCTGCCTTCACCAGCTCCCGCAGCAGACAGGTTGTCATCACAAATGTACACAGAGGCTGCACAGGGCATGGAAATTCAGGAAGCAGTGCAAAGTGGGTGAAGCGATAGAGCATGGTGGGCCCTGCAGTGAGCAGGGTCTGCTGTACCTTGCAAAGCGGGCAGCTGCCACTCAGCTGCAGCCAATCACACCTGGCTTCAAGGAAAGGAGAGCCTGGTATTGCCAGATCTTTCTACTTTTCAAGAGGAGTTGGAAGGCCTGCTCGTTATGTGAGATCTCCTGATGTTCAATAGTTGGCAACCAATTCAGTTCTCAACAAAACACCATATTAAAGCCAAACAAAATGAATGCGGGGCCAAATTGGCCCACAGGCCACCAGTTTGCAATTTGTGATAGAAGTAGCCAAGCAAAATGTACTAACAGTGTAAAAGAACTTAAGGGTGTGAACTAAATAGTTGACGTATTACAAATACAGTGTTATATTACTCGGTTAAATGTGCACATGTTCAATAAGGCAATTATATAAGTCAATGATTGAAAAGACCTGGCTTAAAAGCCACTCATAGGAAAAGATCTTGGGAATTGAGTCGACCACAAGCATAATATGAGCCAACATGAGTCATCAATACAGTATGACTGCCTAGAAAAGTAATGAAATCTTATAATGCATTAATAGAAGTTAAGGGACTGAGTATGGAAAGAAATAATCTCATCATCCCTTAGGCTTGTCAGACCCCATTTGCAGGATTACTTTCAATTTTGGGTACCAAATATTAATGACAGGTGGTAATTAGATCTAGAGGCCTCACCCATGAATTTAGGATGAAGGAAGAGAAGGTGTCTGTCCAAAGAAGAGAAAGCCCAGAGGAAACAGGATGGGTAGCTGTGTGTCAAGTTTTTGGCTGTCCAAGAGCTGAACTCCTTCTTAGGTTTGGGAGATTATCCGCTTGGTGAAATTTGTTTTTCCAGCTGGGGTGTGGGGATGTGACTCAGGCTCTGCCATTTGAGAGCTGCCCCCGCCCGCCCCCTACCCCGTGCCCTAAAAGGTGGAAGGAAGGTGACATATGCAGCATCAGGGGCAGGGGCGGGAGGACGGCAGGGGGAACCACGTGGTATCTCAAGGAGCGGGGCCAACTGTTGTCAGCAGAGCAGCCCCAGCACGATTGGCCTTGTGAGCCTGGCCCGTGGCCTCCATTGCTTTGCCAGCTTTCCTGGTGATCCTATGGATGTTTCAGTTTTCCTTAATTTGTTCCTTTTTTGTTAAATCGGCCAGTCTGTTTTTGTTGTTTGTGAGACAGTGCCCTAATTGATTTGCATTATTTATTATAAATCAGAGACTGGGGAAAACCCTCGAGATGAGACCATTGTCACTGTGCTGAACTGTAAGTCCTCTTGGTCTTCATGCTGGAAAGGCATCAAAGTGAGCCACCCGGAGCACTGTTCATTCATTCAACAAGAACTTCTTGAATGCGTTGGACAATGCAGTGCCCGCAGACCAGGTTGAGAGCAGGGTGAGAGCAGGGCCCGCAGACCAGGACAGGCTGTGTGGGGCAGGGAGGGGAGCCTGTTCCTGCGAGTGCAGGAAGCCCAGCAGGGTCAACTCTTCGCAAGTGACATCACTTCTGTGAACCTCAGTTATGTCTTCTATAAACCGGAAGGCAAAAATATCTCACCTCTTTAGAGGCTTTGAGGCCCTTGAAATCTCTTAAGATTGAATGAAATATTAGAAGGGATGTCGGTTTTTGCCTTGTTACTAGGAAGAAAAGTAAAATGAACTAAAGTTACAGGGAGGCAGTTTCCAGCTGAACATAGAGAAGGGCTTCCTGATAAGGTCAAGTTGTCCAATTACAGCATTGGCAGTCTTGTGAAGTGGGATCCCCAAAAGAAAGAATTCAGGCACAAATCATGTCTGTAAAGAATCTGCTAAAGCACCTCCGGTCGGCCCAGCATTGCTTTCTTTGGTGAGCCCACCAGCCCTGCCTGGTCCACTTGGCCCTCATAGACGGCCGCTCACTGTGCCTATACCTAGGTCCCCCTCCCCCCCCCCCCCCGGGGGTCTTGTGGCCGAAGCTGGCCAATCAGAATCGCTCACCCCTTGAAATGATTGGTTCCAGGCAGGCACTTCCCTCAGCTGCACCTGAGATTTGGCAGATAGCTACAGGTATTGAAGAAGAGGGAGTTCTTTCTTCCCTTTGGATTCTGAGCCTTAAAGATGTAGACACCAGGATTGTAGGGGCCACATTTCCTCCCGTGTGTGGAAAGCCTGCTGGAGGGTAGGTGGGGGTCCATGAATGAAACTATACCTGAAGCATATGTGAGCCATGATAAACCTGCTTCTGTTGAAGATAGTTCAAGCTGGGTGTCTGTCACTTGGAACTAAGTGAATTTCAACCAAAAGGCACCATCCTGTGGCTACCCAGACCCCATCCTTAACCTGAGTGCCCACGTTTAACACAGAAGCCCACCTTGGAGGACTCCCCGAACCCAGGCCCTTATATGTACCTAGTTACCTTTTTTTTTTTTTTTTTTTTGCAGCTTCCTAACCTCATAATGGATGTGCATCCCCCAGGTGGCTCCCATTTCCATCTCCTCTTGCCGCCTCTAACTGGACCATGGCACTTGGCGTCCACAGCCTCTTCTCTTCCCATCCGCTGCAGGCTTTTCCCAGCTGGTTTTCCATGGGCTGTGGCTCCTCATCTTCCAAGCTCTTTCCCAAACCTGCACTTCCTTGCCTGTGCATATAACTCATGCTGTATCTATCCTCCTGTGGAGACCCATCTATCTCACAGACCACCTCCTCCAGGAAGCCCTTCCTGATAGCCTCTCTTTTGGATCCACTTGGCCTTTTTTCCCCGCATCTTTCATATTCTTCCCTGTCTTTATATTTATGTTATGGAAGTCTTGTAGCCCCTACCAGCCTACAAACTCCTCAAGGGCAAAGACTGTGTTTTATTGTTCATTAAGACCTGTCAAAAATGTTCTGAGCAGTGTAGGCATTTAATACAAATTTGCAGAGTTGGACTAAACTGAGTTTGAAAGGGCTGAACCAGTTGACCTCTAAATTCCCTCTCACTCCAAAACCATATGAGATCATAACAAATGCTTTTCAGCATCTGAGATCTGGACCTTCTATTGTGCTTTCTTTTCATAAAAAAGAATCTCTCAAAATTAATTTCACATAGTATATGTTGTGTGCACAGGCATGAGGTCATAACAGCAAGACTCCTAATAGCTGTGGAACTCAACGCCTCCCGTACTCAAAGTGTCCGCATTTGTAATGTACGGAGAGAAGGCAAGCAGGAGCCACATGCCATCCACAGAGCCAACTTTGACATCAGTTGTCCCTTTTCTGCAAAGCATATGGACTTCTCTCCACTGCACATCTGCCCCTCCCAATCCTTATCTATTGTTCTGATCTCCAGAGCAAGCCCCCTTTGGATCTATCTTCCACGGATACAAATACCCATTCACTTGGGTTGGAGGCCCAATTCACTGTCATAGACCCAGAGAATCAGTAGGCAGAAAGTTCATACATAGCCTGTCTTCAGGATTTGCAGTCTATTTGTGAAGTCGGGCCACCTACTGACACATTACCATGAAGTCAGCCAGGAGCACTCCTGGGAGGAGGCACTAAGTCTCCTGGATGGACCGGACCTGCCTGAGCTAAAGGAGGGGAGACAACCCCCAGGTCGGGCACAAGAGTATCTGCAAGGTCAGAGGTGGAGCATAGGCGTGGAGAAGAAACCTCACTGGCAGATCTGGGAGTGATGATAGGTTTGGAGAGTAAGTAGTCAAAGACACAGCAAGAAAGTGCTGGAAAGTCAGGGACTAGTGGAACCCTGAGGTCCTGAAGCACCATCAGGGTCTCTCTTAGGGCATTGCAGTGTTTAGGAAGTTGGGCAGCCATGAAACGCAGTCGTTTGGGGCAAGGAGAAATTAGATAGCAGCTCACCGGTTAACAAATAATGTAAGAGTCACAACAACATGAACACCTAAAATGGTTACAACAGTTAAGTTTTATATTCCATATATTTCACCATAATTTTTTAAAAATAGAAATAAAAACTGAAATGACATGGGAGTTGGGGCCTGGGTGCTAAGGATCCTGGCCCTGCCAGAGTTCTGTGCAACAGGCCGGTGGAGATACCGTAGCTCTACAAGCAGGGTCATGGACTGCGAAGTAGCTGCCAGGCATAGCCCCACGCTGAAGTCAAAGGAATACGCTGCCTCCCCTTTACAGGCAAGGAAATTGAGGCAGAGAGAGGAGGAGCAACTTGCCCAGGGTCACACAGCTTCCCAACAGAAGAGTCAGGATTTGCATACAAAGGACACGGGACTCCAGCATCTCTTTTTATATCCGCCCAACTCCTGGAGCTCATGAATAAGGCAAGAGCTGAAAATGCACACTTGAAATCATCAGCTTCCAGGCAGCAGGAAGGCCCCAGGGGACAGAGTGCTTTTATCCATGGAAAAGAGGCGAGGAAAGCTTTCGGAGGGCAGAGCCCTGGGGAGCACTGCACTGCAGGGGAGACAAGGAACAGCAACAGAGAGGAACCAGACAGGAGTGGCTGCGAGGGAGTGCAGGCACCCCGCTAGCCCATAAGGGATAAAAGGCAGGTGTGAGGGTATCACCAACTTGGAGCCAGGGCTGAAACCCACAGGTCGCCCCCCCCCCCCCCCCGCCAGCTTTAGGAGAGCCACACAGTTGCATGACGGGCTCTGGTGCCTCCTCCGTGCAGCCTGCTACGTCTCCCAGCTTGGGTTGTTGAGCCAAGATCGTGGACTATAGAGTGGAGTGGCGTGCCGTCAGGCCTCTTTCCACCACGGCCAGTTTGCTGCACAAGCTGCATATGCACAAGCCTGCCCTCGCAAGTGAGATGAGTTAAACCTGACAGGAGTTTCAGTGAGACGATGTGCAGGGAGTGGCAGCTGTGGAGGCTCTGCTTCTGTGCTCCCGACCTTCACGGCCTGGCCCATAATTGTGTGGTGGCCGGGAGGCTCTCTGTGGCTGCCTGGGGTCTTCTCTGCTCCAGTGCATGTGGCCAGTTTGAAATGCCAGGGCGGCCTCAGCAATGGCAGGGAACAGTTCTCTTGCCCCTTGGGAAGGACAGCTCTATACTGGCTCCCCAACACCTCCTGCTTTAAGTAGGTTGAGCTTTGGGTGCCCACAATGGAACTCGGTTGGCTGACTTCCCTTTCTCTGTGTCACACCCTTGCAGATGCTGCCTAGGACCCTTTCCCAAATATACCATTTGCCTCCAATCCTTCTCTTGGGATCTGCTTCTGGGGAAAAACCCAAACCAAAGCAGTGTGCACTATCCTGAGCAAAGAGCAGGCACTCAACAAACATAAACCCTCTTCGTCGAAAGTGTGTTTCCCCATTTCTCTTCAAAACTATCTGTAATCTTCATTTTGATTTTGTCCCTCTCTCTCATGCAACATGGATGCTTTGCCTCCCTTTCCTGAATCCAAGTTCCTTGAGGACCTGGATTTAAGCTTGCATCCTCCCTAGCAAGCACAGTGCTTTACACAAAACAAGTACTCAGTAAATACTTGTTGAATACACACATAAAAATAAATACCTCCTCTCACTGGTTAGATGCAGAAGGAAGATCAGAGGGAATCATGGAGACCCTCCACCAAAAAGATGAGTCTGGAGGAGCCAGATAACAAGTTTTATTTTAGGGACATGAGTTTGAGGTGCTGGCAGGCCAGGGAAGGGTAGATGTCTGGAAGTTAAGGATTGATTCAAACAGCTCCAGAGGGAGGTCAGAGTTGGGGATGGGAATCTGGGAATCATTTTCCTAGAGGTGATAGATGAAGCTGTGGTGAAAAGAGCAGGCATAGCTGCTTCCTTGGAACCTGCCGAGAAGAGTCATTCCCACTTCCTACATGGACAACAGGGGAGGAGCCTTCACCAGGGGGTCTCATCAGTCACTCTCAGTTACTCATAACACTTTCCATCTGTGGGTTGCAAAATGCTTCACAGATGTGATTTAGTGCTACAAAACTGTGGCCCTTGCCATTGCAGAGAGAATGACAGGAACGTTCTTGAGCTTGTGAAACATATGCCATGCATTTACTTCACTGGAGCAGTTGTTCTAGGTCATTCTGGTGGAAATAGTATCAGTCCACATGCAGGATACGTTATTGCCCACAGGAGCTCACCTTTGGGTCTTAATGTTGAGATACCCGGATACCTGCTTAGGCAGAACTTGAACTATTTTTAAACCTGTGTAAGCTGCCTCATCAGTATTGGCCCTTTGACTGTAGGTGAGGCTGCAGGGCACCATGGAGCAGGACTCCTCTGTTTTGGGAAGAGATATCTGAGTGCTCCCTCTGGTTACACACAGGTAAGACAGGTAGGTATCTGCTGCCTGCAGAAAGCCAGTGGGACTGTTTTTTTGTGACTTGACAAAAGCTTCTAGAAAGTGACCTCTTGGTGTATAAAGCTTCAAGGCTTCCAGTTTCTATCGTCTCCTCAGCCCTTCACCAAGATACTTTTTTGACTGAGGAGTCGGAGGGAGAGGCCAGAGTGTAAGGGCCCCCCATCAGAAAGAAGTGAGGTTGGTCTGACGACCTAGGTCTTGGTGGTCATGGGAAAGCTAACCCAGCTGAAGTGGCTGAGGCTGGTAGACCTTCCCTATCCAACCTCTTGCAGGGACAATGGTCACATTTGTGAGGGTAACTTCAAGAGATGCCATCTGGAGGGTTCCATTGGCTGAAGGTGGCCAAGGGGGAGAGACTGACCCTTGGAATGTCTCATGGTCATCCAGTTACAACTGCCCCTTTTGTAAAAGTGGGTGAATCCAGACCCCTGATACGGTGAGTTATGCTGGGTAAGCATATATTGGAGTCCTCTCCTTCTCACCCAGATGAGCATAGGCAGGGTGACCGCACCCTAAAGAATGCCTGAGGCCACCAGGTGCCAGGGGCCTGGGGCAAGCACTCACAGCCTCCAGTTCTCCCCCTGATGCCTTGGAAGCAGCCAGCCAGCCCCTCTAGACTATAATTCTTAGACAATGTAGAGGGAGGTCCCTCCCAAGACAAATTTCTGGACTTCCTTAATCTGATCAGGTGGAGACTGGAGAGATTACTTGGAACATCAAGATTTAAATATGAATTTGTTCAAACTGATAAAACAGGTCATTCAACTAAATATCTAAGGCAACGAACATTTTACTCGGGAGGTATCTCCTTGTTACTGACTGCAGTTTCCATAGCACTGTGACAAAAATATTTCAAATTCTTTTTGGGAATTAAAAATAATCCTGCAGTTGTCTGTTTTCTTTCACAGTCTTCAAAAGAATTATAATAAATTCTCTTCTCCAATTTAGAGACATAACACACTTTATTTTAGTTTGGCTCAAGAACTTGGAAGGTACTTAAACTTGTATGCATGGTACAGTTATTAAGCTAAAGCACTGCATTGGTAATATGTTTAACACAATAAAGAAAATCCCATATTTAAATTACAGTCATAAGCAAAATGAGTGAAAATTGAATATAAAAAAGCTTCCAGAATAATCACAGCATAATTGACATTGAATAATATTTAATATCTAAATTCATGTCTTGGCAGAAGTACATCCTAAATCATCCAAGGGGAGGTTGTCAATTATAAATAATAGTGATGTGTTTTCTAGAAAAATGTGAAATACTTTATGAAATATACCGAGCTAAAGTAGAATAATCAATCTCATGAGAAAGAGTAATGGAATCTTTTCAGAGATAAGATGATATTTGCCTCCTTCTCAGGAAAGGTTAGAATTGTATTATGAATCTGCCACGCGTTGTTTTTGTTCTGAGCTGTGGTGAAATACAAAGACTTTTTCTAGAACAAAATACATATTGCAAGTCTGCAGGTAGCTCGATAGACATCTTTTTAGAGACTCCAGGGCTGACAAGCCATTCTTGGCATTTCCAAGGAGCTACCTACGAAAGACTCAGACACTCCTTGAAAAGCCAGGTCATAGCCTCATGTGTGCCCAGTATGACACTTTCCAGAAAAAGCTTTGTAAAGGCAGCAATGGTCACTCAGTTACAGAATCACAGAATCAAATTTAGAATGTCCCCGGGTTGAGCCTTGATGCCTAATGCCAACACCCCTGCAGCATGGTGGCCACTCACTTTTGCATGGCCATTGCCAATGAAAGACGATTGCCAGTCATAGCCCACAACCTGGAAAGTCCTTCCAACATACCTGGCCTGCATTCATGCTCCAATTAGCATCCACCTATTTTCTCTGCTCTACGAAAATGAGAATTAATGCGGTTCTCAACCACATGATGACAAATATTTGAAATTATGGCTTTTTTTCCCTAGGAAATCATCTGATGGATCTTGTGTGAACTCTGTTGACATGCTCACTCTAACTCACCCAGGACAGGAGCGATATTTGTAGACCCTGTCACAGGCTGTCATAGTGAAATGTTCTAGTTATCTATTGCCATGTAAAGAACCACTCCAAAATTTAGAGGCTTCAAACAATGGTACTCTTTATTTTGCTCACACATCTGTCATCTGGACAGGGGCGTGTGGGAATAGCATGTCTCTCCTCCACTCAGCTTGAAGGTGGGGACTAGAGTCAGAAAGTTCACATGCCTGGCTGGCAGTGCTGGTTGACCTTGGCAGGGGCTTGTTAGCCAGAACCAACATGCAGCCTCTTCGTGTGGCCTGGGTCCCAAGGTGAGCATCCCCACAGAGCGAGGAGGTGGAAGCCTCCTCACCTCCAAAGTCATGCAGACTGCTTTCTCTGCACCACATCCATGCAGATGGTCACAGGCAGTAGTCACAAGAACTCATGCAGGTTAAAGAGCTGGCAAAGTACCCTGCACCTCTTAATGGGAGAATATCTAGGTTTTAGAAGAACATAAGAGATTGAAAATATTGCTATAGCTCTTTTTCTGGGAAAATGCCTTCTCCCAAATACAAAGGGTTTGCAACGTCATTTAGCCTTATACAAGTCTGAAATGCTGAAGGAGAGAGACTCAGGGTAAATGTGGCAAGGGACAGAGTCCAGGTGTGAGCCTGAGCATTTCACTGTTCTGGACTATGGCTACTTCCCTTTGGCTACAGTCATAACTTGCTCTCATCCCATGCTGCTATTACACTGCTCAGTGGTGTGACAGGCAGGCAGTACCATTCCTATGCCTTAGTGTTCTCGCAGCAAAGCCGTATTTCAACGGTTCATAAAGATAAATCTTTGTAAATACAGATCTGCATGTAAAAAATGGGACTTGGATCATTGTGTATGGCTGTACTGAGGCCAACATGTGGAAGGTAGAGGGAGGGGGATTTCAATGCGTGATGAAGAATGGTGATCTATTAATTCAGAAATAGAATGGACTGTCTTCTAAACCAGGAAGTATCTCAGCACAAAAATATTCAAGCAGTGATGGAATCATCTTCTGTGCTAGGGTAATGCTAGTTGTCATTATAAACAAAAGCCAAATTTTCTGTGCCTTAATACCTTACAAGTTTATTTCTGACTCATGTCCAGTGTGAGCATCCTAGCTGGTAGGGTTGATGATGTGAGTGGTGATGCAGGACCCCACACCTTCCATCATGCCATGCCACTCTGCCCACTGCAGGGCTTGGAGTCCTCTGCCACCAGCCAGAGGACTGTGCCTGAGTGATACACAGCACCTCCACCTCCATCCACAGGGGCGAACTTGTATGAACTGATCTCACCTGGTGCAAGATAATATGCATAGCTACCTCCCAAGACAGTTCCTCACCTTGGAAGAAGAAACCTTAGCTTTAAGGGACTGGCCAACCAGCTCTGATGCAGATTGCAGATGGAACTCTTGCATTGGCCAAGAGACTGAGCCCATTACCCTCAAGGTCCCTACGACTCTAGAATCTATAAATCTCAGAATAGTATGTTTAAGTTTTAAGTATTGCCAAGACAGAGGTGGAGAGGATACCTCTCTCAGTTCCAGGTGTTATTTTGATGGGTGATGATATTGATCTGCCCTGTGGCTCTGGGTTAGGACTTGGACAGGAGCCCTCCATGCCCTGGCCATCTCTAAGTGCTGTGGATAAGTGATCCCAAGATCAAGGACACAGATATCTGGGGCTCTGCCAAGTTTCAATGATGGTAAACGTCACTGGCCTGTTAATGGTTCAGAGTCAATGAGGCCTTCTTGTGATTTCCAGCGCCCTAACTCCATTGCCCCTGGAGCATTCCCACCTACTCACAGAGCTGCTGCTACTTGCCAGGAAGGCAAGAAATAAATCCTACTTACCAAGTACCCCAGGAGGATAGACACCCAGGCATTATTGGGCAAGTAGGATTTCATTTATAATCCACTTTATGCCTGTTGTACAAAAATGCCTGCATGTATTAGATTCCAACATCCCTACTGTATCTTCTAGTACTTTGTTGCAAACAAACCTTGGAGAAACAGATGAAGGGACTAAAGATCTCTAAGAGAAGAGATACTGTGTTGCTTAACAGAAGTGGTTGTCTTCTATTTTTAGGGTCTATTCTGAACATTTGTCACAGAGCTGGGGGGAAGGAGGACTGTGGGACTCATGTGCCCAATTGCCCATATATGGGGTGACAGAATTTAAGATCAAAGATTCTGTTTATAATGATAAGAGCAGGGACGCCTGGGTGGCTCAGCAGCTGAGCATCTGCCTTCAGCTCAGGGAGTGATCCCGGAGTCCCAGGATCGAGTCCCACATCAGGCTCCCTGCATGGAGTTTGCTTTTCCCTCTGCCTGTGTGTGTGTCTCTCTGTGTGTCTCTCATGAATAAATAAATAAAATATTTTTTAAAATAATGATAAGAACATAAGGACCAGAGAAAAATGTGAGAATCATGCCAAGACTATTATCTTCAGGAAAAGAAAATTGATTCAATGTCCTTTTAACTTCACCTAATTGCATCAGGATTAGTAGAGCTGAGCCTCTAATCTATTGATACAAGTTAAATATAATTTGTATTCACATTTATGAAGTCTATTTTGGCAGTATAGTAAGATGGGATACTAAGTATTCATATCACATAAATAGAAAACATATTTTTATTAATCAGCAATGGGTTGCATTTGAAGGAAGCAATTTAATTAAACTTGCAATACAATAAATAACTGGTCATTAAAAACCTATTAGTGCTCTTGGATTTCCTGTGTCTGCTTGCCTTTAAGTAATTGCTTGCCTATACTTACCTATGTTATCTATAATTAAATATAAAAGCCATTTCAAAACGCCGTTAAGGTCCTGAATTAAATTCATGTTAGCAGCAAGATTCAGAGTGAGAGCCCCCACTTGGCCCTGTCTCTTCCGGGGCTCTGTGCCTGCATTCCCCACAAGGGGGACCAGGAGTGGCTGCTGCTCAGGTTGTTTGTCCTCAAGAAAAAGTGGCAGAGGAGTTCTCCACGCTTTCTTTTGTTTTTGTTTTTGTTTTTAAAGATTTTATTTTATTTATGCATGAGAGACACACAGAGAGAGAGGCAGAGACACAGGCAGAGGGAGAAGCAGGCTCCATGCAGGGAGCCCGACGTGGGACTCAATCCCGGGTCTCCAGGATCACACCCTGGGCTGAAGGCAGGTGCTAAACCACTGAGCCACTTAGGCTACCTTTATTTTCATGTTTTAATTAAGTTTTTTATTTAAATTCCAGTTAGTTAACATACAGTGTAATATTAGTTTGGATGTACAATATAGTGAGTCAACACCTCCATACAACACCCTGTGCTTACTGAGACAAGTGCACTCCTTCATCCCCATCACCTGCTTCACCTACCCACCCCCATTTCCCTTCTGGGAACCATCAGTATGTTCTCTAGAGTTAAGAGTCTGTTTCTTGGTTTGTCTCTCTTTTTAACTCCCCTACTCATTTTTTTTTTCCTAAATTCCATATATGAGTGAAATCATATGTCTTTCTTGTCTTTCTCTGACTGGCTTGTTTCACTGAGCATAATACACTCTAGCTCCATCCATATCATTTTTTTTTTTTTTTTGTATTTTGGAGGTAAAAATCTAGCAGTGCAATTACTGTATTGTAGGGTAGTTAAATGTTTAACTTTTTGAGGAAGCTCCACACTCTCTTCCAGAGTGACTGCACCAGATTGCATACCTACCAAGAGTGAAGAAACGGAGGATTTTTAAACAATTGCTGTTGTTGCTGCAGACTAAATATCCCTTTCATAGAATTAAAGGCATAAGAAATTATGTTGAAGTTTCTTTTTGTGGGTGAGGCTGAGTTTCTCTGATCCAGTCTTTCTGAGACTGGAGCACTAATGCTATGGCTTGAGAAGCATAACCACGCAGAGGTAAGAAGCTTGTAAGTGATACTTGAATGAAGGTAAAGAGACACAAAGAATTGACCTTCTCCAGGAGAAAACAATCTCGGGGCAGAGACACTGCATCACTTCCAGGGATCCTGGCAGTTAGGAAACTGGAGACTGGGTACCCAGCACTGCTGGTCCCCCTCGGACACCCCGGATGTACACAGGTAAGAACACTCAGCTTCCTTTACTTTGTCCCTTTTCACTTTGCCCAATTGCCCCATTATAAACCCCAGGTCCCGACCTGTACTCATTCCAGAGAGTGCCTGTCTAGCCTACCATCCTCGCTTTGCCCTCTTCCCTCAGTGGTCACCGAGGTCTTTTCAAACTCTCAAAGTCTCTGGCAGCTACAGAAAATGGAGAAGGCCCACAGAACATCATTAACGGGAACAGTAGGGAAAAAAACCTGAGAGATTAGTTTCAGAAAAAGTGGCTAATTTTGGTTGTTGAGATGACAGACAAGAGAAGATACTCCCCAAACAGATATTTCTGCATTCCCAGGTGGGCCACTGTATTTGAGAACAACTTGGAAGTTTGCTTAGATGCATCATGATCCAGTTGCTGTCTTGTGCAAAATATGACCTTATACCAAGGCACGGCACATCTCTTGAACCAAATGAAGTAGGTCCTTTACATTCAGAGCAGGTAGTTCACAGGTCCTTCATCTGTGAAGTGGGGTGATTACAGGACCCCCTTCAGGCACTTGTTGCCAAGACCAAATGAGTTAATGTGTGCACTTGGAACAGTGTCTGGCGGGTAGTAAGGTTTCCATGCATGTAACCATCACGTTCACAGTTACATCTTGACCTCTATCATCTGTAGGGTCACACCGAGGCTAGAACATTCGCCCACAACCTTGGCTCCCCTGTAGTCAGGAAGCCGGCAGCCACAAGCTGTGCCCACTGCCTGGCACAGTGCCCCCCAAGAGCTGGGGCTCCATATAAATGTTAGTCTCCTCTCTGTAGTAGTCACATGATGCACTGCAGTAGTCTTTTCCAGAATTGTTTCCTGCACCACAAATCACTCCTCTCCTGAGGATTTTATGACACTCTACACAGCTTTCAATTGGCTTCTCCTCACTTGTCAGTGCCCTACCTCAAATTCCTTTTTTTGGACAAAACAGCTTATTAAATGATTTACCAAAATACTTTTGTTTTCTTGCAAGTACTTAGTAGCTTACATCATTCTGTGGTACTTACCGTGTCTTCCGAAACTTGAGGTCCCCTCCCAGCTAAGAGAGAAGGGACATCTTGTCACCTTGTGGGAATCCAGTCAGGCTATGGGACCCTCCCTTCCTCATCCTCCCCCTCCCTTGCAAGAGGCTCTGCCAGGTACATTTTGACAGGTGATGGGCTTTTGAGAAAATAGCCAGTATTGCTATGGGATTGTTGAGCGCCACGGTCAAGAAAGAACTCTTGAGGGGCACCTGAGTGGTTCAGTCTATTAGGCATCCGACTCTTGGTTTTGGCTCAGGTCATGATCTCAGGGTTGTGGGATCAGGCACCATATGGGGCTCCAAGATCAGCAGGGAGTCGGCTTATCCCTCTCCCTCTGCTCCTCCCCCAGCTCATGTGCTCTCTCTCTCTCCCTTTCTTACTCTCATTTTCTCTCTCTCTCTCTCAAATAAATTTAGATCTAAATGTCTTCTTCAAATTTCTACTCATAAAACCACTTTCACCAGATTTCTCTGGTGCTTATCATTCAGTTCAATATTAACCACTATGGATGAGGTGTACAGGCAATCATGAGACCCTTTAAGAACCCAGCAACCAGCTCATGTTTGATCTTTATGGAAACTATGCATAGGTCAGCCTTCTGGGCTAACGGTGAGCATTTCTCTGCTTCTATCCCTCATCAGTATAGGGTTCTTTCACATTTTTATCAAAGTAAAATAGGTACCAGATAGTGAATAACAAAACGCAGCACACACACACCCCCACCACTGCCACTCTTATGCCCCTCCTGACAGAGCACTTGGAGAGCATCTGCTTCTGAGCTTCTGCCCTGGGCCCCTCCAGCCTAGCCCACACCCCCCCCTTCCTTCCTGATGGTGAGCTGAAATAACAGCCAGGCTTTGTACCCCCTTCTCCCTACCCCCCTTCACTGGACAGTGCCCCACACCTTCCCTTCTCCCTTGCTGGATCATCCCTCACTGTGTTTTGGTTCTTCCTCTGGTTAGCTGGATGGCATTACACAGTTCCAGCCTACATTCCGGTGCTGACAACATGGCCCAAATCCGGATTTTAGAAGCTGATGACCATACAGCCTTGCCTTTCTATTATTTTTTCTGAACCATGAGTTTCCAGTTTGGCTTCCTTCCTACTCCCAGTCCAAAAATTCCTTATTGTCTCCCCTTCTCTTGCATTATTGCCTTTGTTATAACTTCAATTCTTCGAGCATTATATCGTCAAATGCTTCCCATATAATTTAACATAGCAAATAAGCCTAATTAATTTAACATCACCAACAATACTTAGTTGTCCTTTTAACAAAGAGAAATTCAAATTCTAATTTTGCTACCAGCTTACTTTTGATATTAAAATTCGTTTAACTTAATTAAATTCATTCTAATCTTAGCCAGCTTGACCACATGTTAAAATTTCTTTCCAGGGATACCTGAGTGGCTCGGTGGTTAAGTGTCTGCCTTTGGCCCAGGGCGTGATCCTGGAGTCCCAGGATCCAGTCTCACATTGGGCTCCCCACAAGGAGCCTGCTTCTCCCTCTGCCTATGCCTCTGCCTTTCTCTCTCTGACTCTCATGAATAAATAACATCTATTTAAAAAAAATTTTTTTTAATAAAATAAAATTTCTTTCCAAAGATTTTTTTCCCCACAAACCTTCTACAACTTTCTTTTTCACATTCATGTTTTGTCTGTTTTTTCCCCTTTAGGACAAAATTACATTATTTTCCTTCAACAAAAACATCTCCATTCCTTATACTTTCTCCTATTTTCCTTGCATTTGGAGATGTGTCATTTATTATATTTAGTAGATTTAATTAAATATACTAGAATTTTTAACTCTAAAAAACTTAATTTCTGGTGAACGTTAAGAAATGAACAATTGTAGACTGCCTTTTATCCTAGCATTTTGTGGATTGGCAGATTTATAAACACTTTGTATATTTTTTATTTTTTTTAAAGATTTTACTCATTTATTTGAGACAGAGTGAGAGAAATAGAGAGAGCATGAGCAGGAGCACAGGGAGAGGGAGAAGCAAATTCCCCGCTGAGCAGAGAACCTGACATGGGGCTTGATCCCAGGACTCTGAAATCATGACCTGAGCCAAAGGCAGACACTTAACCAACTGAGCCACTCAGGCCCCTGTATAATTTTTAGAAGTGCAAACTTTCTTATAGTGAATTTATCAGTGTGCATAGGACATGTTTACCAATAGATACAAATATCTTTAATTCCTCTGCAAAAGGAAGCCCAAAGTAAATAAACCTATGTTCAGCAATTAATATTTCAAAATTTTATCTTACTTGCAAATGATATATTTAATGACTATCCATCATTTACTTTGACTTAGTAAAATTTTAAGGTTTCAGGTTATCAAAAAGACTTCAGAAAACTATTTTAAAAGTTTGCCTAAAACTTTTTATACCATTTATATCTATTTAATTTATGAAAAATCCATTATACCAAGTAAATTTTCTTGCTGACAAATTTTGTAAGAAAGATAGCATGAACTTCCCTAATAAACCCAGGAAGAATAAAGGTTGCATGCCAAAATTATATTCACTGTTGATACCTCTAAAGATTTGTGTATTTTAATCCAACTACATACTTAAATTAGCTTTAATACAAAATATTTTCCCAGATCATGTAAATCTGAAAAACATTTGAGTTTGTCTCTATTTTTGAGAATTTTAGAATAATTTATATAAATCCCTAATTTTCTTTAAGTCAAATAGAGCTCTTTTACAAATTAATTTCAGCAATACCACTCAGAGGTAAAAAATATCACACATCTACAACCAATACATGTGTTTGATAGTCTAGAGAGAGGGGGGAGGAGAACTTATAGTTTCTGTTATATAATTTTAGCCATAAAATGGGCATGATAATGCAAAACTCACTAGCTTTGGGGTGTCTGGGTGACTCAGTCAGTGCCCAACTCTTCATTTTGGCTTGATTGTGATCTCAGGATAATGAAACCAAGCCTCACATTGGGTTCTGCCCTCAAAAAGGGGTCTGCTTGAGATTCTCTCTCTCTCTGCCCTTTCTCCTGCTCACTATAAATAAATAAATAAATAAATAAATAAATAAATAAATAAATAAATAAAATCTTAAAAAAAAAAAAAAACCCTCACTAGCTTACAAGAGAACAATTCACCTGCTCAGATGGCTAACACTTTTTCTACTAATATTTGTGGAGAGGACACTTCAGATTTTTCACTCACCTGAGTTTCAAATAACCTTTCCCCCCTTTTTTTCTTCTTCTGATAAGAATTACCTCCTTGAAGTTTGCATTTTAAAGAGATGGTCTGGATAAGGGTTCTTGGAGAAGCCCAGCTAGAACATTTACATCTCAAAGGCACAGGGAAAGAATACAAGTTCCTGCCAGAAGGACTCTTGTCTCCTAAAGCCAGGTTTTTACAAAACATATAAGCTTTCTGAGATTAATAGGTGAAATTTGTGGGACTGATAAAGAGGATAGGTGGACTTTGAATTGCTGTTAGAACTGTATTTCTGGTTTTGCAAAGATTTGTAAAGTAAGGACAGTAGCTTTAAATTTTCAAAGATCTGGGTAGAAGCCTAAATGACTTTACAGTTTGATCCATCCATCCAACTACATTATCTTCAATGTGCTTTTCTATATCAGGGAGATTTACTATTAAAGTAGAAATCAAAAGATATCTGTGTTCTGGATTGAAAGCTGCCTGTTATCAGATTGTTATAGTAAATAATTTCACAAAAGCTTTGGAAGGTTTTCTTTCCCTCTGGGTACATAGTTTCATTTTAGCTTAGAAGAAAGGCCTAAAAAAGAAGTTCCTATCACGTTTTGAATATTAGCTCCTAATTTAGCCAACTTCTGGCCATGGAGCTACTTAAAACAAGATCCTTTTAAATATCTTGCCAGGCTTCAGCCAGACAAATAATAAATATTCTTGGCAATATTAAACAATCCATTGGCTGCAAGGGGTATCCCTAGAGAGGGTTCAAAAGATATTTTGATTTCCTCTTTCAACCAGGTACTACAGACAGAGATCCAGGAGAGTGATGCTGGTTAGAATTCTCACCTTTGCTGCCTGCTGCTGGGTTTCACAGGATGCCATCTGCAGGCTCTGGTATCTACCAGAATGTGGCAAAGATTTCCATTAATTTGAACTTTGGATTCCCATTGCAGTTTACCAGAAAATCCTTCAGAGTCTCATCAACTCTGGGAGGGACCCATATGGAAGCCCTCCTGGAGGGTACATATGGGGGCATCTGTAAGGCTGATTACCTTGGCAGGTGTTTATGGTCTTGTCTCAAAATCCTTTCAAAGCAGTCAGCTATAATTGTGAGTTTAGTCAGAACAGTGGCTTCCCAACCTATTTTCTGCTTTTTTATCAACCCACTAATACCAGGAATCAGTCCACTTACAAAAACTTTTGAGGTTTCTCTCTGTGCTTAGGAAACTTTTTAAACTATGGCCCTTCATTTAGCCTTTGACCAAGGGGTAAAAGATATCTGAAAAAGATTGCCTTTAGCTTTGAATGGTCTTATATTAAAAGTTAACTGTTTAATATTCTCTTCAGATTGGAAAGGCAATTGAGACAGAGGGGTTACTAGAATGACTACTCAATAAAGAATAGAGGAGAGCAGTAGGAGTTATGTCAGCCTTATATAGTCTTTCATTTCATGTACTTCTTACAGGCTAGCTTTTATAACAAATCTTTCCATGAAGCTATTTTGGAATCTTGAAGCCTTTTGGAGTCCTCTCTATACCAGTTGAAATAGGCATGCAATTCTGTTTGCTGATTTGGGAACCCTTGCTTTTAAGTACATTTGGTAAATGATCTTACCAAATCGAAACATTTCCTATAATGACCATTGTGATTCTAGCTTGTTTTTAGTACAATTTTGCTATTTTTCTAGATACATATGCTTCTGGGGCCACAGTCCTTATACACAAAATAAGCAGGTGTGCCAGAAGGTGGCACACTTGACTCTTTCACATTTAAGGAGCTCATTTCTTCTAACTAAGACTCTGGGTCTCTAGGAGCCAAATTAATACCTAAAAGGGATGTGTCACTGGGTTGGGGATTGTTTGGTGTTTTAGAGTATACCTTGTTGAATGGACATTTTCTTAAGTTTGGCAGGTGACACAGTGTCAATCTAAACCATTCTGTGACCAACTTATTCCAACACAGGAGTCTTCAAGTTAGGTGGTAAGCACTCCAACAGCTTTTAAGTGCTCAGCCATGACCACTAATTTTGTGGCTTTTGTCTTCCAAGATGCATGCTAACAATAGCTTTGACCTCATATGCACATTAGCACACCAGCAGTAGCGAATGAGATGTCATGCAGACTGGCCAGTAGAGGCCTTGTGTGTACCACCAGCAGTTCCCAACATGGAACTGGAGACAAAACCAAGAACTGGGGTTCCCAGATGGGGAATTGGGTTCTGAACTACCAACAGCTCCCTCCATAGAACTGACTGGAAAACCAATTAGATCCAGAGCTTGATACGAGGACAATGGAGCTCAAAACTGAGAGGAACTTACCCACAGCCTTCAGAAAGAGAAAGACAGTGAACTCAAAAGAGTTTGAAGGTACCTTGCCTCTGTTTCTTGTTGCCCCTGAAACTGTTGGAAGTCTCCTTTTGTTCTGCCACTGCCACGAAGTCTGTTTAAAAAAATAAAATTCAACAAGAAAATGTGAAGATCTAATTGGCTTTATCCAATGATTCTTGAGTTAACAGTATCCCACCTAGTAGACAGGAAAGAGTCCAAAGAGCTGTGGAAAATGAAAGACTTTTATTGACAAGAAGGGACAGGACAAGAACATTTATAGAAAAGAGTTGATTGTTTCAGACAAGGTCACCTTCCTATGGGGGATGGGATGGGTCTACAGAGTGGATTACCTCTCTAGTGCTGACCAAATAATTCCAGATTGACCTGTTAAAGGGTGCATTCCTCAGAGAGGCTGAAACTGCAATTAAGTTAGGTTTTAAGTCTTGGTCTGCTGACATGGGGCTTAGCACAGTGACTCCATTTGGAGCCTGTTGTCTTTTTTTTATTTTTATTTTTTAAACAGATACAGAAAGCTGGGAAAGGCATAGTTCCCACCCTTACAACAATAGCAACCACAAAAATATAGGGCAATCTAGAACTTCACAATTTTTCTTGAACCCCTCAGTGATTTGGAGTTGCAAAGCAGCCAATGACCTAAAATCTCCAAAAAGACAGATACATCCAAGCAGAGACAGAAATGAACACTTGCTTACTTGAGGAAGATACCATCTGACACTAGTGAGAGGAATTAGGCTAAAATTCTTAATGTATCACTAACAGCTGAGTCTGGGATTCCCAGTGCCATATATTTAGGGAAGAACTGGATCTGCTTAAAGCTCTTCTCAAAAAAAAAAAAAAAAAAAAAAAATTAAAAAAAAAAAAGCTCTTCTCAATTTACCTCACAGGGTAGTCACATAATGACTCTGAGCGTCCTGAGGAAGGAATCCCTGTCATGCTGGGCTGAGGGAAAGAAAGTGGCTGCATGCTGGGCTGCCACTGAGGGAAAAGTACAAAATCTGCCCAGCTTGCTCTCCCCGTCCCCCTACAGAATAAAAGCTTTGTCTTCCAGGGATGGAGCATGCTGCCCTTCTGGTACTGGTGAAACCCCATTTCCACTGGGATAAGGAAACAGAAAAAAGTCCCCAAGCTTGGTGGAGGCCAGATCTATAGCTGGGGTAGGCAGGACCACTGAGGAGACCACACCACTGAGACCCAGCCACACTGCATGTCCAAAGACAGTCTTAATCAGAACAGCAGAGAACACCCTGTCTTGCAACCTCCACAAGGCCAGCAGGTATTGAGAGACAAAGGACAAGCTGATAGCATGGGAAGAGATTTTCTCTGAGGTTCTGTCCGAAGGGAAGACCTAAAGCTGAAGGAGGAGCAGATACTGCTTTTTAAAAACCCTCCAGCAAACCATGCTCATCTTAAACAAAAATCACACTGGAAGAAATTAAAGTCTGTGGTGCACTGAAAGCAACCACAGCAACAAGAAATCTCAAACCCAGCTCAATTCCTGACTAGACTGACACACCTCTACACAAAAGACCCAGTACAAGGAAGGGTTTGTTCATTTCTGGGCATTAAATCTATTCACCCCTGTCTTTATCAGCTCACACAAATATCAGGACTTTCAACAAAATACAAGGTATACAAAAAATCAACAACAAAAGACCCACATCAACAAGAGACATACCTTTCCTTGTACTGGGTCTTTAATGAAAGTATATGAGAAACAAAACATCAAAATTTTAAGTAAAAACAAGATCTGAAAGGATTTCTGGTTTTCAGTTCACATGTAAGGAGTTTGGAAGTTGCCACTCCACCTGGAAAACAAATAAAAACCTGAACAGACTGAACAATTAATAGATCTTCTTGGATAAGAGAGAGAGGTCAGGACACAGGGCAAAATGCTATCCCCAAACAGACAGAGAGACAGACAGGTGAATACAGAGAGTCACATCTTCCTGCAACAGACTCAAGCAGAAACTGCCATGGGAGCCAGTACCAGGGTCAGGAAACCAGAAATGTAATTGATTAATTACCGGAGGCTCAGTGCAGGCAAGCCTAAGAGTTAAAAACTCCAGGGACACCCAGTCATGGAAAGGCCCCACAATATTGTAAAACTTACCATCAGGAGCTTGACCAGGTTCTCATTGTAAATATCAAAGAAATACGTCTTTGTGCCTCTGGCAGGAAGAGGGAAAATTAGACCATTTTGAAATAACCCAAGGCATTCTATTTTTCTTGACCCAGTCTCCCTCAAGGGGAAAGTAGTTAACCAGAGTCTAACTTCCTAGGATATTATCAGAGTCTAGATAGACCTGGGGGAAAGGAAATACCCAATTCAGGCCCACTCTAACCATCTTCTCCCACCTAAAAAGAGAGTAGATAAAAGAAAAAAACCTGAGAAACACTTGAAAGTTCATAGTCCAGAAACAGAGGCTCCCTTAAAGACTAAGATCTAACCATAGGACTATAGAAAACTTCCTCTCCCCCAATAGCTTACTACCACATTACTACAGACCTTTTAACAGAAGTTCCTTTTACCTGATACATCATATCCAGATACCAAAAAAAAGTACAAAGCATACTAAAAGACAAGAAACACAATTTGAAGAGACAGAATAAGTATCAGAATGAGACATGGCAGGAATATTGAAATTATCAAACTGAGAATTAAAAGTAACTATGATTAGTATGCTAAGGGCTCTAATGGATAAAGTAGGTGGCATGCAAGAACAGATGGTTAATACAAGCAGAAGGAATGAAAATCCTAAGAAACAACTAAAAATAAATATTAGAGATTTTTAAAAAAGCACCATAACAGAAATGAAGGGTGCTTTTGACAGGCTTATTAGTAGACAGGACATGGCTGAGGAAAGAATTTCCGAGCTTAAGGATCTATCAATAGAAAACTCCCAAACCTGAAAAACAAAGACTTAAAAAAAAAAACAAGAAAATATCCAACGGACAAAGGTGTGACATACATGTAATGAGAATACCAGAAGGAGAAGAAAAAGAGAAAGGAACAGAAGAAATGTTTGAAACAATAATCAATAATTTCCCCCAAGTTAATGTCAGACACCAAACCACAGATCCAGGAAGCTCATTGAATACCACATAAGATAATGCCAGAAAAATTAAACCTAGGCATATCATTTTCAAACTATAGAAAATCAAAGATAAAGAAAAAATCCAGAAAGAAGCCAGAGGTGGGGGGGGGGCGGGGGGGGGGGACCTTACCTGTAGAGAAACAAAGATTAGAATTAAAGCCAACTTCTTAGAAACTGTGTAAGCAAAAAGAGAGTAGAATGAAATAATTAAACCTGCAAAGGAAAAAACCCACTAACATAGAATCTGTACCGTGAGAAAATGTTCTTCAAAAGTGAAAGAGAAATAGATTGTCTCAGGCAAACAAAAATGGAGGGAGTCTATGGCCAGTAAATCTGCCTTGCAAGAAATGTCAAAAGTTCCTTTGAGAGAAAGAAAATAGTATGTCAGAAACTTGGATATATGTGAAAAAGGAAGAGGATTGAAGGAGTAAGTAAGGTAAAATAAAAGTGTTTTGTTTTTCTTATTCTTAATCTAACAGATAATAATTTATTTAAAATAATAATAGCAACAATGTATTCAATAATGTATGCTTATGTATCATATATGTATATATGTTATATAATACATACATATATACATACATATACATACATATACATATATAGATTATACAATATTATATTATTTATAAATGCTTATGTATGCTGTATGTAAGTAAAATGAAGGGATGGGAGGGAGGAATTAGGATTGTTATTATAAGGTACTCACACTACCTGTAAAGCGGTGTAGTGTTATGAAAGTGAACTTGGATTAGTTGTAAACATCTATTGCAAACTTTAGGGCAACCACCAAAAAAGGTAAAAAAAAAAAAAGAAAAGAAAAGAAAAGAAAAGAAAAAATATGACTGATACACTAAGGAAAGAAAATGGAATCATAAAAAATGCTTGATTAAAACCACAAAAGGCATAAAGAGAGTGGGAGATGAAGGGAGATGAAAATAGTAACAAAGAACAACAGTAACAAATAGAAAACAATAACAAATACAGTAGAGATTAATCAAACTATATTAATAATTACTTTGAATGCCAGTGGTCTAAATGCATCATTAAACAGAGATTGTCAGAGTGGATCAAAAAATAAGACCCAAATATATTTTGTCCACAAGAAACCCACTTTTAATACAAAAACACATATAGATTAAAAGTAAATGAATGGAGAAAAATATACCATGCTAACACTAATCAAAAAGCAGGAGTAGCTATACTAATTCCAGATAGACCATAAGGCATACATAATGATAGAGGCCAATCCTCCAAAAAGACATAACAATCCTGAATGTGTATGCACCTAATAACAGCACCAAAATGCATAAGACAAAACTTACAGAATTGCAAGGAGAAATAGATGAATTTACTGTTATAGTTGGAGACTTCAGTACCCCTCTATTAGAAATGGACAGATCCAGCACACAGGAAACCAATAAGGACATAGTTGAATTTAACATTATCAATCAATGGGATATAACAGATATCTAAAGACTACTTCATCCAGTAATAGCAATATACATACATGCTTTTCTCAAGCTTGCATGGAACATTCACCAAGACAGATCATGTTCTAGGCCATGAAACACATCTTGACAAATTTAACAGATAGAAATCATATATCTTGTTTTCATAGCACAATGAGGTAAGTTAGAAATCAACAGACAACTAGAAAATCCCCAAATGCATGGATTAAACTATTTCCACTTCAAAACTTACTATAAAGCTACAGTAATCAAGACAGTGGGGCAGTGATGAGAGAATAGACAATAGATCAGTGGACCAGAAGAGACGGCCCAGAAATAGACCCATATAAATATGCATCTATTGACAAAGGAGAAAAGGTAATTCAATGAAAAATAAATATGTGACCAACCCTAGCAAATGTGCAGTCAGAGTGGCAGGGGTAGAAGGCATTTCCCAGGGCAGTGGAGTGGTGACAGGACCTGTCACTTAAATCTTTGCTGCTCATGAGTATTTTCTCAAATAGCAACACTGATATTACCTGGTGGGAATCTGATGAAATGAAGAGTCTTGAACTTGGGACGTACTGGAATAGATCCCACACTTTACCTAGGTTCCAGCAGACCCACTCAGTGGGCTTAGAAACTAGAGATTGGCCTCTGCTCACCCTGGCTTGTTGGGCCCTTGGGGCCACCATCGCCCACCTCAGGGCCTCTGGCAAGTTTCCAACCTGAGCTTTGTCTGTAAAACAGAATGACATCCTGCCTCCTAGGGGTGTTTGAAGAATTACATGAGATCACAAGATCCCATATTTAAAAGGACTTGGCACAGCACCTTCCTGCTTCTGAGAGTTCCAGGGACTCTGTCAACAGTAGAGGTGAATGACTTTATTTAAAGTGATACCCTACAGACTCAAACAGATACTTGTACAGCCATGTTTATAGCAGCATTATTCACAAGAGCTGAAGGATGGATGCACCCAGGGGTCCAATGACAAATGAATTGATGAATAAAATGTGATATATACCCACAATAGAATATTATTCAGCCTTAAAAAGGGAAGAAATTCTGACACTCACTACAACATGGATGAACCTTGAGGACACATGCTAAGTGAAATAACCTAGACACAAAAGGACAAATACTGTATGGTTCTCCTTATACTAGATGGTTAGAATAGTCAAATTCATAGAGACTGACTGCCGGGGGCTGAGAAGAGGAAGGAATGGAGAATTCATGGGGTTTTGTTGTTGTTGTTGTTTTCAAGATTTTATTTATTTATTCAAGAGAGACACAGAGAGAGGCAGAGACACAGACAGAGGGAGAAACAGCTTCCTTGCAGGCAGCCGGATGTGGGACTTGATCCTGGGACCAGGATCATACCCTGAGCCAAAGACAGATGCTCAACTGCTGAGCCCCCAGGTGTCCCAAGAGAATTCATGTTTAATGGGTATGGAGTTTCAGTTTGGGATGCTGAGAAAGTCCAGGGGTGGATGGTGGGGATGGTGTGCCACAATGTGAATGTACTTAATATCACTGAACTGCACACAAGAATCAGTTAAAAATGGTAAATTTCATTATGTGTGTGTTACTACAATGACAAAAAAATTGATAATCTGATCACTGACCTGCCTACACTGTGGAGTGCAAAGCATGAAGCAGAGCAGTTCAGGCCCTGGACTGGAACAGTGGCTTGGCTCTTAGCTGAACTGGGATTGCCTGAGGCAGAAAGTGCCTCCCTGGCTGTGAACGCCCACATTCCCCCACCCACAGTCCTGCCTGAGTTCACTGTGGTTCAGATGCTCCCACTGGACTACCTCAGCTGATGAAGCTGCTACCACAGTTCAGAGGACAGACACAGACCAGGCTTCTGTCTGGTGGGAAATGTTTGGAAATTCCTTGAATCTACTACTTCCTCCTTTTGAAATTGAGGACATTTTTTGGCTTCAGATTTGTGGATTCTCTTCTTCTTCTGAATGTCTTTACCCACCTGGCAGGAGGCAGACGTCTGTTGTTTAGCAAGACCCCAAGTGGTTGTCATGTGCCCCTCAAGTGAGAACAACTGCTCTTGTATTGCCCAAGGATGGCCAGCCCTGGTTCAGTTCTCACCACCACAAATTTCTACTAGGATCTGGATTAACTTGTCAAGATCTGTAGACGTAGATCTGCTCTGCAGCTATCTTCTCTTCTACTTTACGCTTTCATTTCATCTCTAACAGTGACCCTTCTGTCCTTCACATTTGAATCCCAAGCTCCTAGAAAGAGAAAGCAGACAAAACCTGGGCAGAGTCCTTCTGTGTTCACAGTGTTGTCTTCTGATGAGGAGCAGTGGGCCCTACACCTTCCTCCTTGCTCTAAGGATGAAGAGAGCCCACTTGTATTTTCCTTAAGAGTTTTACAAGCCTCAATTCATTCTAACCTTGAGTGTCCCTGGCATAAGTCTGACAAAATCTGGGTTGCTCCATCTCTACCACCCCTCACCTCTGCAGGAGGTAGAAATGATAGGCCACACTCTTTTTGGAATCCCACAGGGACAGCAATCTCACAGACAACCTCAGCCTGGTTTCAGGCCAACTCTTCTTATAGAAAGCTCTAGGAATTTGAAGGATTAGGAACTGTCCGGTTTTTTATATCAACAACATCCTTCACCTAAAGTAACAACATTTGCCTCCTGTTTTCCTGAAAGATTCACAGCTGCTATCAGTAAACTCAGTGATTGCCACTGGCTTTACAGGTGTATTTGTCATTTTAAAGTAAATCTTAGCTCTTTAGTAGTTACAGTTTTACCATCCTTCTGACCAATGAGAAGACTTCCCTTTTTTTTTTTTTTTTTTTTTTTTTTTTATTTAAGGTATCAACATCCCAGATGAGTTTGGTCTGAATTTAGTTAAAATTCTGAAGAAACAAGGACACATTGGCACCTAGCTGGTTCATTTGCTATTTGGGATCCTTTTGTTGTGGGTTGAACTCCAGTGGAGGGAAAAGGAGGGTCTTTGCAAGGCAACAGAAGAAGCCACAGATTGGAGCTTACTGGGGATCAAAGCTAGATCAGGAACTTAACTGTTACTAAAGGTCCTCAAAGATCCACTTTGTAACCAATTTGTGGCAGTTCTAGGACACCTGGAGGGGAAGGGTAGCACAAAGCATTAAGATCAGTGTGAAAAAGGCAAAACATGATGTCACTGCAAACCACTAATCCTGCCAGTACTTATGCTATGAGGCTGAATTATCTACTGAACAAGGGTGGATTATGGTTTTGGTTTTGGTTTTTTTGGAGGATGCAACAGTAGGCAGAAGAGAAAAGATTGAGGAAATTAAAAAATGTTTTGGGAAAGCTGCTGAGGAAGGAAGACAATGTGACTGGTGAAAAGGAATGCCATGGTGAGTAGGGCTGGTGGGAGAGTAAATATGCAGTCACCATGGAAAACCGTATGGCAGTTCTTCAAAATATTCTATGTAAATTACCAAATGATTCAGCAAATCTACTTCTGGGTATATGTCCACAAGAACTGACAGCTGGGTCTTGAAAATTTAATTAATTATATACCGATGTTAGTACCAGCATTGTTCACAATAGCCAAAATATGGAAGCAACTCAAGATTCCATTGATGGATGAATGGATAAACAAAATGTGATATATGAACACAATGGAATATTATTTCAGCCTTGACAAGGGTGGAAGTTCTGACATGTGCTAACATCATGGATGAACCTTCAGGACATTATGCTAAGCAAAATAAGCCAGACACAAAAGGATAAACACTTAACAATTCCACTTGTATGACATCCTGAGAATCATCAAATTCATAGAAACAGTAGAATGGTGGTTGCCAGTTTCTGGTTGGATGATGAAAATCAGTTCTAGAGATGTGGTGCTGATGATTGCATAGCAATGTGACCTGAAGTGAATGGTACTCTTTAAAATGATGAAGATGGCAACTTTTATCAAAAGAAACATTTTTTTTTTTTTAATTTTAAAAAGGAAAGCATGGAGCACTGGCAACTGACTGAGGTTTGTAGTCATCAGCTTGGTTCAGATCTGCTACTTGAAAAGAGGTCTGAAGGTGTGTGCCCGCCCATTGGTAGGTAGAGCGGTCCCTCCATGATTCAGTCCTAGCTGTATCCTGTATCAGTGTCTAGCTGTATCCTGCCTCACGGACAACACTCTAGTGGCAGAGAAAGCCCCCAGTGCTTTTCAGCTGTCCTTGTCTCTGCCCTGTTCATGATCTCTCCTCTGCCTAGAATTCCTACCTGCTGTGTAGATAATCCCCAGTCCTTTATAATCCCCTTCCCCAAGAAGCCTCCTCCTTTAGCCCACATGGGCCCCATTGGTGTCTCAGCTATGTTTACACTTGTAGGTTTGGGATGTGTGTGTGTGTGTGTGTGTGTGTGTGTGTGTGTATTTGTCTCCCCTCACATGAATGAATTCAGGGACAGGCCTTATCCATCTTTGTATGCCTGGCACAAAACACAGTAATAGTTGCACTGATACTTAGTGAATGAACAATGAAACTATAAATAGATGAGAATTCTCATTGACCCCTTTGTACTTGTTTTTGTTTCTTTCCTCCTCCACCTCCTTCCATGTGGGATATATGATGTGAGAGGCAAATGTGTTCCCTCTTCCCTATGATATTGTCACTAAATCCTCCATCGCTCACTAATGCCTGTTGTGTGATTGTGGTTATATGGTTATACTAGAAACTCACTCTTCTCCAGATATTTAGGAAGGCCACTCACTCCTGTTTACCCAAGATAGTCTGGTTCTAGGTGTTTGCTCCATGCTAATTTTTAATAGCAATGCCTTTCCCTCTCAAAAGGGTCCTAGCTTAATGACAGATTACATGGTCACCCTACCAACATGCCGTGAAGCTTCATGCCTTGGTGCCTTACCTCCTGGTGAGGCCCTCTGACCTCATTCACCCCCTACCTGCTGAGTAAGGCCAATATCCTCAAGGCTTAGTTCACAGGTCATCATATCAATCAGAGTTTTTAGTCCAAACAGAAGAAATCATTCTGGAGAGTCTAAGCAGCAAAGAAATTCATTAAAGGGTTTCCCACTGCTTACAAATCTCCAGGAGAGCTGGACAGACAGATCTTGAAGTTGCACAGTCAAGAATGAGACCAACTAACCTGCTTCCTCCTTCAGCAAAACAAACAAACCAACAAAACCACTGCAACTAATACCTCTCAACACCTCTGGGACTTGTGATTTCATTACAGAGGCTTTGCCCCATCAACTCAAGAGTATCCATGCCTCTGCCACCAGGCTTGCAGAATAATAATAAGAGTGGACAATGCTTATGCAGTTCTTACCCTGTGTCAAGCGTGCTTGTAAGTGCCTTCCATATTCCAGCTGATACTCCCATGAGATAGTGCTATTATTATCCCCATTCTATGACTGGAGAAACTAAGCCATGGGAAGGGAAGGTAAACTGCCCTTGGCCACCCACTCCAACCCCTGCAAAAGACAGATTTCCCTGCCTGCAGGCTCTCCTCACGTGGCTCACTTCTGAATCCAAGTCCAAGTAAGGGTCTATATCTCATAGTCAGAACCTCGTTAGCAACTTCCCAGTGCCTGCAGGAAGGCCTGCAGTTGCAAGACTTCTGGCTTCTACCTTGAGAAGGCCAGATTCAGAGTGAAGTGAGAATGCTCAAAAATGTTGGTAAAGGATGACTGTCCTATACCGTTGTTACTTCTGTAATTCTTTCTTCAGCATCCCTAGCCTCAGTCAGCACTGATCTTATACCAGGACAAGCAGACCCCCTACCCCAGACCTTGCACTTTGGAGTATCTTCCTCAAAATTTTCTGAGTTCCCTTTGGTGACTGGGACCTGATGGGGCCAGCTGTTCCACCTGGATGTGTGACCCTGAGCCCAAATCAGGACCTTTGGTGCTTTCCCTACTCTATATGTACAATTGACCAGGTGCCCTTCATATCCAGAACTTAGTATCCACAGCCAGGACACATTCAGGAGAGTCTGGCTAGAGTGTGTGCCCCCGGGCCAGCCCAGCACTTCTTACATGGGACTGTGTGAGAATGCAACTGACCACCACCATCACAATGGTAATGATGCACTGGTTTAGGGAGATACACTCACTTGGGGTACAACATGAAGAATCTTCAAACACACTAACTGTCCAATAAACAAATACAGAAATACCTCTTCTTACCCATTATTCTAAGTCTTTATTGATAAAACCCCCACAAAGGCCCAAGAATTTGTAATACATTTTAAAATTGAATTAATCCTATAGACAAGAGCCCCCCTACAAATACTTGCTCAAGGTGCCATGGACCCTAGAGGCAACGCTGCCCTCAATATCACCATAACACTTCGCATTTGCTTCTGCTGTAAGATGTTTGGCAGCATTTGACACAGTTGAACACATTCCTCTCGGTGGCATTTTCTGTGGTCACCTTCCATGATAACCCTCTGTCTGTCCTTCAAATGCCAGAGTGTTGTAGTGCTTATTCCTGGGCCCTTTTCATCTTCTTCTTCTATTTAAAGATTTTATTTATTTATTCATGAGAGACACGGAGAGAGAGGCAGAGATACAGGCAGAGGGAGAAACAGGCTTCCTTCGGGGAGCCCGATGTGGGACTTGATCATGGGACCCTGGGGCCATGCCCTGAGTGGAAGGCAGATGCTCAACCACTGAGCCACCCAGGGGTCCTTGGGCCATCTTCTTCTAAGTCTCCCTCAGTTATCTTGTCTCTTCTTGTGGCTTTAAATACTATCTACGTGTTGGTGAACCTTATGTCTTTATTTCTGGCCCTGAACTCTCCCCCAAACACAAGACTTTTAACCAAATACCAACCTGACATCTCCACTCAGATGTCTAATGGGCATTTAAATTTCACACATCCAAGGCAAAATCATTGCTTGCCCTCTGAGCTCTCCGTATTTCTGCACTGTTGCATAAGCAAGAAACCCAGAAGACATACTTGACCTTCCCTTTTCATTACAGCCTGACTATTCCATCCATGAGGCCTGCTGTTCACCTCAATGCAATCCATGCTCCCTTCTCCAAGCCACCACCTTGGCTCAAGCACATCCCTCTCTGCCTCAAGCCCATCCCTCTCTTGCTGCTCTGGTGTGGTAGTCCCTGTTAGTCTCCCTGCCTCCCCCTTATTCTCCATAAACTATCATTTTAAAAGCCAGAGAGCTCTTTTCATAAAGTAAGTCAGAGCATCTCATTCCTCTACTTAACATGCTTCAAAAACCCTGTTTCCCTTAAAAAAGCATGCAAATTCACCTCAGCATAGCTTTAATGCCTACATCTTCAGCCACTCCCTTCTATCTCCTCACTCAGTTTCTGCTGACTGGTGCTCTCTCTTATTCAAGACCAACCTCCAGAGGAGGGGCAAGATAACGGAAGAGTAGGGTCTCCAAATCACTTGTCCCCACCAAATTACCTAGATAACCTTCAAATTATCCTGAAAATCTATGAATTCGGCCTGAGATTTAAAGAGAGAACAGCTAGAATGCTACAGTGAGAAGAGTTCGCGCTTCTATCAGGTAGAAAGACCGGGGGGGCGGGGGGGGGGGCGGGGAGAAATAAAGAAACCAAAGGCCTCCAAGGGGGAGGGGCCCCGCGAGGAGCCGGGCTAAGGCCCGGGCGGGTGTCCCCAGGACAGGAGAGCCCGGTCCCAGAGAAGCAGGAGCTGCACCAACCTTCCCGGGTGGAAAGGGGCTCGCAGGGAGTTGGAGCAGGACCCAGGAGGGCGGGGATGCCCTCGGGCTCCCTGGGACACTAACAGAGGAACTGCGCCCCGGGAGAGTGCACTGAGCTCCTTAAGGGCTGCAGCGCGCACGGCAGGACCCGGAGCAGCTCGGAGGGGGGAGGGGGCGGCTCCGCGGAGGGGGCTGCGGGGCAGGAGCAGCAGGTGGGGGGGGGCGCGGGGGTGGCTCCGCGGAGGGGGCTGCGGGGCGGGAGCAGCTCGGGGGGCTGCGGGCCGGGAGCGCGAATCCAACAGCGCAGGCTCCGGAGCACTGGGCGCCGGGACACAGCCCAGGATACGGCCTACCCCCAGGACAGGCAGAGGCCGGGAGGGCCCAGGACAGCAAGGACGCTCCTGCCCCAGCTGAGCAGAACAGCGGCCCCGCCCCGGAGCCTCCAGGCCCTGCAGACGGAGAGCTCCGGAGCTACTGCGGGGGCTGACTCCAGGGCTCCAGGGCTGGCCCCGCCACTAGGGCTGTTGCTCCTGGGGCCTCACGGGGTAAACAACCCCCACTGAGCCCTGCACCAGGCAGGGGGCACAGCAGCTCCCCCAACTGCTAACACCTGAAAATCAGCACAACAGGCCTCTCCCCCAGAAGACCAGCTAGACGGACAAGTTCCAGGAGAAGTCAAGGGACTTAAAGTACACAGAATCAGAAGATACTTCCCCGTGTTTTCTTTTTCTTTTTGATTTGTTTGCTTCCCCCACCCCCTTTTTTTCCTTTCTTTCTCTTTCTTTTTTTTCTTCTCTTTTTTCCTTTTATCTTCCTTTTTTCTTTTTCTTTTCTCTTTTCTTTCCTTTTTTTTCTCTCTCTCTTTTTCTCCTTTTCCCAATACAACTTGTTTTTGGCCACTCTGCACTGAACAAAATGACTAGAAGGAAAACCTCACCTCAAAAGAAAGAATCAGAAACAGTCCTCTCTCCCACAGAGTTACAAAATATGGATTACAATTCAATGTCAGAAAGCCAATTCAGAAGCACTATTATACAGCTACTGGTGGCTCTAGAAAAAAGCATAAAGGACTCAAGAGACTTCATGACTGCAGAATTTAGATCCAATCAGGCAGAAATTAAAAATCAATTGAATGAGATGCAATCCAAACTAGAAGTCCTAACGACCAGGGTTAACGAGGTGGAAGAACGAGTGAGTGACATAGAAGACAAGTTGATGGCAAAGAGGGAAACTGAGGAAAAAAGAGACAAAAAATTAAAAGACCATGAAGATAGATTAAGGGAAATAAACGACATCCTGATGAAGAAAAACCTACCTTTAATTGGGGTTCCCGAGGGTGCCGAAAGGGACAGAGGGCCAGAATATGTATTTGAACAAATCATAGCTGAAAACTTTCCTAATCTGGGAAGGGAAACAGGCATTCAGATCCAGGAAATAGAGAGATACTCCCCTAAAATCAATAAAAACCGTTCAACACCTCGACATTTAATAGTGAAGCTTGCAAATTCCAAAGATAAAGAGAAGATCCTTAAAGCAGCAAGAGACAAGAAATCCCTGACATTTATGGGAAGGAGTATTAGGGTAACAGCAGACCTCTCCACAGAGACCTGGCAGGCCAGAAAGGGCTGGCAGGATATATTCAGGGTCCTAAATGAGAAGAACATGCAACCAAGAATACTTTATCCAGCAAGGCTCTCATTCAAAATGGAAGGAGAGATAAAGAGCTTCCAAGACAGGCAGGAACAGAAAGAATATGTGACCTCCAAACCAGCTCTGCAAGAAATTTTAAGGGGGACTCTTAAAATTCCCCTTTAAGAAGAAGTCCAGTGGAACAATCCACAAAAACATGGACTGAATAGGTATCATGATGACACTAAACTCATCTTTCAATAGTAACTCTGAACGTGAACGGGCTTAATGACCCCATCAAAAGGTGCAGGGTTTCAGACTGGATAAAAAAGCAGAACCCATCTATTTGCTGTCTACAAGAGACTCATTTTAGACAGAAGGACATCTACAGCCTGAAAAAAAGGTTGGAGAACCATTTACCATTCGAATGGTCCTCAAAAGAAATCAGGGATAGCCATCCTTAGATCAGATAAACTTAAAATTTACCCCAAAGACTGTAGTGAGAGATGAAGAGGGACACTATATCATACTTAAAGGATCTACCCAACAAGAGGACTTAACAATGTTCAATATTTATGCCCTGAATGTGGGAGCTGCCAAATATATCAAGCAATTAATAACCAAAGTTAAGACATACTTAGATAATAATACACTTATACTTGGTGACTTCAATCTAGCGCTTTCTACACTCGATAGGTCTTCTAAGCACAACATCTCTAAAGAAACGAGAGCTTTAAGTGATACACTGGACCAGATGAATTTCACAGATATCTACAGAACTTAACATCCAAACTCAACTGAATACACATTCTTCTCAAGTGCACATGGAACTTTCTCCAGAATAGACCACATATTGGGTCACAAATAGGGTCTGAACCGATACCAAAAGATTGGGATCGTCCCCTGCATATTCTCAGACCATAATGCCTTGAAATTAGAACTAAATCACAACAAGAAGTTTGGAAGGACCTCAAACACATGGAGGTTAAGGACCATCCTGCTAAAAGATGAAAGGGTCAACCAGGAAATTAAGGAAGAATTAAAAAGATTCATGGAAACTAATGAGAATGAAGATACAACCATTCAAAATCATTGGGATGCAGCAAAAGCAGTCCTAAGGGGGAAATACATCACAATACAAGCATCCATTCAAAAACTGGAAAGACCTCAAATACAGAAGCTAACCTAACACCTAAAGGAGCTAGAGAAAAAAACAGCAAATAGATCCTACATCCAGCAGAAGAAGAGAGTTAATAAAGATTCGAGCAGAACTCAATGAAATCGAGACCAGAAGAACTCTGGAACAGATCAACAGAACCAGGAGTTGGTTCTTTGAAAGAATTAATAAGATAGATAAACCATTAGCCAGCCTTATTAAAAAGAAGAGAGAGAAGACTCAAATTAATAAAATCATGAATGAGAAAGGAGAGATCACTACCAACACCAAGGAAATACAAACGATTTTAAAAACATATTATGAACAGCTATACGCCAATAAATTAGGCAATCTAGAAGAAATTGAACACAGGCAACACCCTTTTTGAACTCACCCAAGCAACTACAGAGCCAATTCTACAGCCTGGCTTGTGCAGGCATTCCTGGAAAGCCACAAACTACCAAAACTGGAACAGGAAGAAATAGAAAACCTGAACAGGCCAATAACCAGGGAGGAAATTGAAGCAGTCATCAAAAACCTCCCAAGACACAAAAGTCCAAGGCCAGATGGCTTCCCAGGGGAATTCTATCAAACGTTTAAAGAAGAAACCATATCTATTCTCCTAAAGCTGTTTGGAAAGATAGAAAGAGATGGAATACTTCCAAATTCGTTCTATGAGGCCAGCATCACCTTAATTTCAAAACCAGACAAAGACCCCCCCAAAAAGGAGAATTACAGACCAATATCCCTGATGAACATGGATGTAAAAATTCTCAACAAGATACTAGCCAATAGGATCCAACAATACATTAAGAAAATTATTCACCATGACCAAGTAGGATTTATTCCCGGGACACAAGGCTGGTTCAACACCCGTAAAACAATCAGTTAATCATATCAGCAAGAGAAAAACCAAGAACCATATGATCCTCTCATTAGATGCAGAGAAAGCATTTGACAAAATACAGTATTAATTCCCGATCAAAACTCTTCAGAGTGTAGGGATAGAGGGAACATTCCTCAACATCTTAAAAGCCATCTACGAAAAGCCCACAGCAAATATCATTCTCAATGAGGAAGCACTGGGAGCCTTTCCCCTAAGATCAGGAACAAGACAGGGATGTCCACTCTCACCACTGCTATTCAACATAGTACTGGAAGTCCTAGCCTCAGCAATCAGACAACAAAAAGACATTAAAGGCATTCAAATTGGCAAAGAAGAAGTCAAACTCTCCCTCTTTGCTGATGACATGATACTGTACATAGAAAACCCAAAAGACTCCACCCCAAGATTGCTAGAACTCATACAGCAATTCGGTAGCATGGCAGGATACAAAATCAATGCCCAGAAATCAGTGGCATTTCTATACACTAACAATGAGACTGAAGCAAGAGAAATTAAGGAGTCAATCTCATTTACAATTGCACCCAAAAGCATAAGATACCTAGGAATAAACCTAACCAAAGAGGTAAAGGATGTATACCCTAAAATCTATAGAACACTTCTGAAAGAAATTGAGGAAGACACAAAGAGATGGAAAAATATTCCATGCTCATGGATTGGCAGAATTAATATTGTGAAAATGTCAGTGTTACCCAGGGCAATTTACACGTTTAATGCAATCCCTATCATAATACCATGGACTTTCTTCCGAGAGTTAGAACAAATTATTTTAAAATTTGTGTGGAATCAGAAAAGACCCCGAATAGCCAGGGGAATTTTAAAAATGAAAACCATAGCTGGGGGCATCACAATGCCAGATTTCAGGTTGTACTACAAAGCTGTGGTCATCAAGACAGTGTGGTACTGGCACAAAAACAGACACATAGATCAATGGAACAGGATAGAGAACCCAGAAGTGGACCCTGAACTTTATGGTCAACTAATATTCGATAAAGGAGGAAAGACTATCCATTGGAAGAAAGACAGTCTCTTCAATAAATGGTGCTGGGAAAATTGGACATCCACATGCAGAAGAATGAAACTAGACCACTCTCTTGCACCATACACAAAGATAAACTCAAAATGGATGAAAGATCTAAATGTGAGACAAGATTCCATCAAAATCCTAGAGGAGAACACAGGCAACACCCTTTTTGAACTCAGCCACAGTAACTTCTTGCAAGATACATCCACGAAGGCAAAAGAAACGAAAGCAAAAATGAACTATTGGGACTTCATCAAGATAAGAAGCTTTTGCACAGCAAAGGATGCAGTCAACAAAACTAAAAGACAACCTAGAGAATGGGAGAAGATATTTGCAAATGACGTATCAGATAAAGGGCTAGTTTCCAAGATCTATAAAGAACTTCTTAAACTCAACACCAAAGAAACAAACAATCCAATCATGAAATGGGCAAAAGACATGAAGAGGAGTCTCACAGAGGAAGACAAAGACATGGCCAACAGGCACATGAGAAAATGCTCTGCATCACTTGCCATCAGGGAAATACAAATCAAAACCACAATGAGACACCACCTCACACCAGTGAGAATGAGGAAAATTAACAAGGCGGGAAACCACAAATGTTGGAGAGGATGCGGAGAAAAGGGAACCCTCTTACACTGTTGGTGGGAATGTGAACTGGTGCAGCCACTCTGGAAAACTGTGGAGGTTCCTCAAAGAGTTAAAAATAGACCTGCCCTGTGACCCAGCAATTGCACTACTGGGGATTTACCTCAAAGATACAGATGCAATGAAACGCCGGGACACCTGTACCCTGATGTTTCTAGCAGCAATGGCCACAATAGCCAAACTGTGGAAGGAGCCTCAGTGTCCATCGAAAGATGAATGGATAAAGAAGATGTGGTTTATGTATACAATGGAATATTACTCAGCCATTAGAAACGACAAATACTCACCATTTGCTTCAACATGGATGTAACTGGAGAGTATTATGTTGAGTGAAGTAAGTCAATCGGAGATGGACAAACATTATATGTTCTCATTCATTTGGGGAATATAAATTATAGTGAAAGGGAATATAATGGAAGGGAGAAGAAATGTGTGGGAAATATCAGAAAGGCAGACAGAACATAAAGACTCCTAACTCTGGGAAACGAACTAGGGGTGGTGGAAGGGGAGGAGGGTGGGGGGTGGGGGTGAATGGGTGACGGGCCCTGAAGGGGGCACTTGACGGGATGAGCATTGGGTGTTATTCTGTATGTTGGTAAATTAAACACCAATAAAAAATAAATTAAAAAAAAAAAGACCAACCTCCAGCAACCATCACCTTTCTTGACTGCTCTTTTCCCCTCCAGACACTTACTACATTCTGGAGTTATGCTGTTTATTCATCTGTTTATCAGTTATTTAGTTGTTTCCGGATTGTAAGCTTCATGAGGACAGCATACTTATCTTTCTTATTTTCCACAAGATTCCTGGGACTTAGAACACTGCCCAGAGAAGAAAGAATTTAGAAGGTGTAACATCACCAAGATGGAGGCAGAGGTCTTTGCTGACTTTGCTCCCAATCACAAGAACAACTAACAACTATTCATGGACAAGACACAGCTAAAAGAACTTTAGTACATGAAGGTGATGCTGAAGAACCCCTGTACCATGGAGGCCAAGACAGATGCATTAGAAGGTAAAAGAAGAAGCTACGTGTTGACCACATTGCCCCCTACCACAGGCCAGGCAGCTCCATGCTCAGAGGCTCCCCTCAACCTACAGTACCTCCAGGGCAGACATTCAGGTTCCCTAATGTAATAGGTAGCTATTTGAGAGGCCCCACTCTGATGTCACCCTATGAGGATTATAGGGGAATCTGTGGACATTGACCACTGGGAAGCCAATTATGATGGAGAATGAAGAAGGGCATGCAACAAGCAGCACCCAGACCTTGATAGACCAAACTCGTACCTGCAACATCCAAGGAGTAGTCCAACCAGTGGTTTTGTTCATCTGCAGAGCCAAGATGAACTTATCAATCTGATCAGGGAACTTAGCAGGGTACAGATCTGCCTATTCAGCTCCTCAGTTGAAAAGTCTTACTGTCTCCAGAACTGGTTTGACCCCCTACATGTCACCCAGGCAGAGGAGCTGAGTCATAGCCTAGCTCGTTGTTGAGTGTAGCTCCCAAACCCACCCAATCATGAAGCCTGGATAAAACACCTGGAAATCTGTGTAGTTCAGCAACATTTAAACAAAGTCAAGCAGGCAGAGCAAAGCCAGGGGCCCCATTTGACCAGAGAATTTGGGGTGCAGGTCGGCTTGAATCAAGACCACAAACAAAAAGCCTTGTTGGTGTTAGTTCTCCAACCTGTCCTAGACAGAGAAACAAACTTAGAGCCCTATCAATTGCTGAACACAGACTTCAGGCTACCCAACAAGGGAATCTAAGCAGAGCACTCAGGGAGTCGCATAGCATGCTTGACACCCCCGCTTACAGTGGCACTTGAGCAGAGTGCAGCCCATGGTTTTTCTACCTGCGGAATAAAACTGGTGGCCCCATCTGGCCAGGGAATTCAGTTCATGGTCTTGCCCTAGAGCCTTTTCTGTTGCCCTGCCAGGGCAGAGAAGCTAACTCATAGTCCCACCTATTGCTGAATGGAGTCCCCAGCCCTGACCAGCTACTAAATCTGAGCAGAGAACCCAAGCAACTACAGAGCCAATTCTACAGCCTGGCTTGTGCAGGGAACCAGTCAGCAGTCCTATCCAACCATTCTCCACCAGCAGCAACCTCCCTACCTGCAAATTTAGAGCTTGGGCTTGCCCAAAAAAGAGATCCCGATAGGCCCTACTTCCCAAGGATGCTCTCAGCTGACAAATCCAGAAACCCAACACAGCTGACTGGTGAAGAAGTCTCTGCCAAAGTGAACCTGTAAAGTCTGGAAGACTCAAATGCATAGATACCAACATAAGGAATCAAGGATGATAAGAACTCTGGCAAACATGACAGCATCAATAAAGTTCTAACAATTGACCTTAAAGAAATGGAGATTTATGAACTGTCAAATAATTCAGAATACTCCTCTTAAAGAAGTTTAATGAATTATAGGAAAAACAGAAAACTAAACAAATTTTGGTAAACAATGCATGAACAAAATGAAAGTTCAAAAAAGAAATAGAAACCACCAAAACAAACAGATAGAAATCCTAGAGCTGAAAAATACAATGAGTAAACTGAAGAATTGAATACGGAGCTTCAAAAGCAGATGCAACCATGCAGAAGACACAATTGGTGACCTATGGCTGGAAGTCCTAGCCACAAAAATTAGGCAAGAAAAAGAAATAAAAGACATCAGAATGGGAAGAGAATAAGTAAAATTGTTTTTATTTGCATATGACATGATTTTATATGTGGAAATCCTAAAGGTTCCACAAAAAAACCCTGTTATATCTAACTAATGAACTCAGTAAAGTTACAGGTTACAAAATTAACTCACAAAAATCAATAGGGTTTCTATATATGATAGATTATCTGAACAAGAAATAAAGAATACAATACTATTTATAATAGCATTAAAATTCTTGGGAATAAATTTAATCAAGGAAGTGAAGTATCTCTACACTGAAAACTGTAAGACACTGATGAAAGAAATCAGAGAAGATACAGATAAATGGAAAAGATATTTTGTATTCATGAACTAGAAGAATTAATACTGATAAAATGGTCATACTACCCAAAGCCATCCATAGAGTCAGTGAAATCTACATCAAGGTTCTAATGACAATTTTTAAAAAAGATTTTATTCATTTATTCATGAAAGACACAGAGAGAGAGAGAGAGAGAGGCGGAGACATAGGCAGAGGGAGAAGCAGATTCCATGCAGGAAGCCTGATGCAGGACTCAATTCTGGGACTCCAGGATCATACCTTTACCAAAGGCAGACACTCAACCACTGAGCCATCCAGACGTCCCTCCAATGGCAATTTTTAAAGAAGTAAAAAAAATTTAAAATTTATATAGAATCACAAAAGACTCCAAATAGCAAAAGAAATCCCGAGGAATAAGAACAAAACAGGAGGCACATACTTCCTGATTTCAAACTATGTTACAAAGTGATCAAAACAGTATGGCACTAACATAAAAAAGACACATAGACCAATGGAACAGAATCAAGAGCCCAGAGACAAACCCATGCATACACAGTCAACTGATGTTTGACAAGGGATTAAGAATACTTAATTGAGAAAAGACAGTCTCTCTTTTTTTTTTTAAGATTTTATTTATTTATTCATGAGAGACACAGAGAGAGTCAAAGAGAGGCAGAGAGAAAAAAGGAGAAAAAAAAAAAAAAAAAGAGAGGCAGAGAGACAGGCAAAGGGAGAAGCAGGCTCCATGCAGGGAGCCCGATGTGGGACTCGATCCCGGGTCTCCAGGATCAGGCCCTGGGCCAGAGGTGGCGCTAAACCCCTGAGCCACCCAGGCTGCCCCAAGAAAAGACAGTCCCTTTAATAAATGGTGCGGGAAAGTGGATTCTCAGATGCAAAAGAATAAACCTAGACCCTTATTGTATATCACTAACAAAAATTAATGGAAATGGATTAAAGACTTAAATGGCTTTAAGACCAAAACCCATAAAACTGAAGTAAACATAAGAAAAAAGCTCTTTGATGTGGGTCTTGGCAAATCTTTTTTGAATATGACACCTAAAGCATAAGGCAACAAGATCAAGTAAGGCAACATAAAACTAAAAAGCTTCTGCACAGCAAAAGAAGTGGTCAACAGAATGAAAAGACAACCTACAGAATGGGAAACAATCTTGCAAACCATTTATCTGATAAGGGTTAATATTCAAAATATATAAAGAACTCATGTAAGTCAATAGCAAAACAAGTAATCTAATATAAAACTGAGCAAAGGACTTGAATAGACATATTTCTAAAGAAGATGTACAAAAGGCCAACAGGTACATGGAAGGGTGCTCCATATCACTCATCGTCAGGGAAATGCAAATCAAAACCACAATGAGGCATCACCTCACACATATTAGAATGACCATCGTCAAAAAGACAAAAGATAACAAATACTGGCAAGGATGTGGAGAAAGGGAAGCCCTCTTGCACTATCAGTGGGAATGCAAACTGGTATAGCCACTCTAGCAAATACCATGGAGTTTCCTCAAAAAGTTAAAAATAGAACTACCCTATGATCCAGTAATTCCACTTCTGAGAATATAACTGAAGGAAACAAAAACACTATGTTGAAGAGATTATCTGCACCCCCATGTCCATTGCAGCATTATTTACCATAGCCAAGACGTGGAAATAGGTATCCACTGATGGATGAATGGATAGAGAAAATGTGATATACATATGCAATGGAATATTAATCAACTATAAAAAAGAAGGAAATTCTGCCATTTGTGATAACATGGGTGAACCTTGAGAGCATTATGCTAAGTGACATGAGTCAAAGACAAAAATCGCACGATCTCATGTTTACATGTAGAATCCTAGATACAAATTCATTGAAAAAGAGATAAGATTGGTGATCACCAGATTGGGCGGGGCAGTAGTCAGGGGATAGGGCTTGCATGAAGGTGGTCAAAAGTTACAAACTTCCAACTATAAGATAAATAAGTACTAGAGGTGTAATATATAGCATGGTGACTGTAACTAACACTGTTCTATATTATGACAGTTAAGAGAGTTCTCATCACAAGAAAAAACATTCTTTTCTTTTTCCCTTTTTCTGTATCTATATGAGATGATGGATGCTACTTAAACTTATTGTGGGATCATTCCACAATATATGTAAATAAATGCATTATGTTGTACACCTTATACAGGGCTGCATGAAAATTATATCTCAATAAAACTGGAAAAAAGAATTCAATAAGTAATTGTTGGATGAATAAGTGAACTGCTGATTCAAGGAAAGAATAATGACTCCTTGAAGGAGCGAGCCAAAAAAAACAAAAAAAAACAAAAAAAAAACCAAGAAGTAAAGATGTGAATTACGTTGCTAGGTAAATAATATTTACATTCATTTTATATCAAATTTTCTAACGGCTCTTTCAGATTTAATCCCTGCCGAGGCAGAAAGGTGAAACTCTGGAATGAAGCATGTTGTCTCTGGACCCACGATGCTGCTCACTCTTTGATGTTGTGGGGCTTTAGACAAAGGCCTTCCGATGATCTGTCATGAGTGGCTATTCATTGCCAGCAGGGTGGAATGTGCTCCCTAGGGCTTGCTCCTAACAACTTCGTAAAGGATGAAGGGAGTTGTAAGCTGGCTATTTCTGGTCTCCAAGACACATTTGCCAACATTATTGCATGCTGGCATCCATGGCCATGTGCCTTTTGATGTTTCATTCATAAGAAGAATGTGATCATATTGCAAGAACGCATGTGTCCAAATCAAACATCTGGGGTCCCTGCACTCAAAGGCAGCCTTGATAACAACTAGAAGACCAGGCCCTTGATTTACAATCCCCTCCTTTTATTTTATGATGTCTATTTTATTGGGTCTTTCTTTAATTATTTTCCCTTGGTACATGTCTGAGAAACAAGACTCAAGACAGAAAATTTATTAGTATTATTTTGAGCATATTGTCTGAATTTCAAATGCAAAAGCTGTTCAGTAAAATATATGTGATATGTGTGTTGTATTTTAAAGGGCTGTCTCTTCCTTTTCTTCTCTCAAGATACCTAAAGAAGTGCCATATGGGCAGAAATGGAAACTCTTTGAAATTATGAAAAGTGGGCTCTCATAATCAATATGAGATTGTCAGCCATGATAAAATCAATTGTTTTTTCCATTTTGCAGTAGGCATCACATAATGGCAATCATTTAAAGGTATTTAGTGCCTATAAGCCTTTGACATATTATCCTGTTTTCTTATCCCATCAGTTTGACAGATAAAGAGAAAAACAAATTTTATTCCAACCTCCTAGATGAAAAAAATGAAATCTCAGAGGGGCCAAGCAACTTTCCCAGAGACACACAGCTCATTATGGCTGAGCTGAGGTTCTTCGATGCCTAGTCCAGCACACTTTCCACTCTGTCACACAGTCAGGAGAAGGGAAGAGACTTTTCTGAAAACCTTAGGCACAGAAACTACAAACCCATAAGGAATGATAACAATCTAAACTAATATTTACCAAGTGCTGCATATGTGCCCACCTCTCTCTGTCCACCCAACATTTATTGAGCTTCTCTTATATCAAGCTCTGTTCTGGGTGCTCATGGTATCACAGTGACCAAAATAGGGGAAAATGACTCTTGCTCTTCCAGAGCTCATGTTCTTTTTTTTTTTTTTTTTAAGATTTTATTTCTTTATTCATGAGAGACACAGAAAGAGAGAGAGGCAGAGACACAGGCAGAAGGAGAAGCAGGCTCCACACAGGGAGCCCGATGTGGGACTCGATCCTGGGACTCCAGGATCACGCCCTGGGCCAAAGGCAGGTGCTAAACCATTCAGCCACCCAGGGATCCCCTAGAGTTCATGTTCTAGATCTGGGTTTCTCATCATAGGTCTGACTCACATCTCGATTAGGTGTTTCTTTGGCGGAAAAGATAGAGTACTCTTGCGTGGAAGCATCCCTGCTTCCACCTGGCAAGTGCCGGTAACACCCCACTCTCAGTTATGACAACCTGAAATGTCTCCAGACATTGACAGATATCCTGTGGTTGAGAACTGTACTTCCAGAGGGAAAAATGGGGTAGTCAAAGAATGAGTAAGTGAATGGCATGGTGTGTTAGAGGTTCGTATATGCTACGGGTAATACTATACCACAGATAATAATGAACCAGGTAAAGGGACACCTAGGGGTGGGCAGCGTGGGTGGCAGTGGTCAAATGAGGCTTACTCGGAAGGTGGCACTGCCGCAAAGCTCTCAGGCAGATGTCTGGGGCCCCAGCATCCCGGGCGGCTGCCTGAAGCAGTGGCAAGCTGGGCCTTCCCCTGAAGCAGGTGGTGTGGCCGCAGCAGGGGGGCCTGTGCCTCCACGCAGGTGACGGTGCACAGGGCACAGGCCGAGCCGGACCGGCCCTAAGGGCCCGCAGGGCTCCGGTGGGGCAGGGAGACTGCTGGGGGAGGCGACAGGCCACAGCAGAGCTGTAGGGATGAAGATGCGCAGTGAAGCGACTTCTGGGTACAATTAGACTGGAGCCCACAGGATTTGCTGGCGCACTGGATAGGAGCCGTTGGAGGAAGAGGAGGATCAGGAGGCTTCCCGGAATTTTGGCCTGAGCCACTGAAGGATCGCAGGCCGGGACAGGAATGGGTCTGGGGGGAAGAGGAGCTCAGTTTGGTTCCTGGAAAGCTGGTGGCGTCTGTCACGTTTGCAGTGTTCTGCACGTGCGTGTGTATACACTGGCTTCTCCACACCCTGGGAGATGCCGCTACACCCCTTCCTGGCCATGAAGGCAGTGGTGCGGTGACTTGTCAACTGGTGCCCGGCAGGCGGTGGCGATGTCCAACCACACAGTTCCCAGGCCACTGCCACCTCCCCTGAGAACCACTCCTGGCAAAAGAGTAGCCGAGAGGCAACACAGTGACTGACCTCTGGAGGTGGTGCTGTCCACGTGTGTTTTCGGATGAGTACTGCTTTAATTCTCCAAGGCTGAATGGAGGAAGGGGCAAGACTGGCTGAGTCCCCCTAACCCTTATGTAGTGGCTTCTCCCGGGAAAGCACAGCCAGGGGCCAGCCCAAGCCAAGCACTTACTCCCTCCTCCCTGTGCATTCTGGGCTGAACAAGCCCACTGAGCTGGCCTCTCTGTGGCCTCTGCAGCCTTTCTTTGCAATATTGGGTTTTATTTATTTTTTTTCTTTCTGTATTCCTTTTTATTATTCTTTTGTGCTATATGTTGTTTCCTGCAGAGAGGAAGTTCCAAGGCTATGCCAGGATAAAGCACCAGGTTTCCTAGTCTGCCTCCAGAGCCCCCGCTTTGGAGAGGCTGTGACATCACTATGTTGAAAGGAAATGAAATTATTGGATTGATCTCATGTAGAACTCCATGATTGTCTGAGCATCCTGGCCACCTCTTGGATTCAGAGAAGTGTGATCCACTGAGGGGCCCTTGGTGACTTTGAGATGCTCTCTCCCCCCTCATCACCTGTGACCCTCTTCCCATCTGGCTCAGCTCTAGCATCACTCATCCTGCAACTCAGACTGTCTTGGCCACAGCCTCCGAACCCGATGCTCCTCCAGGCCAGCCCGGGACATCCACCACATCATATCTTGGTCAGGTCCCCAGAGATTGAGCAGCAACAGGGGTAGGGAGAATGGGACATGTGGGACCCAGGTCTAGAAAGGTGACTTCGCCAATGTAAATAGCCTTCCCCTGAGGAATCAGAGCTGACCCTGTGAGGCAGCAGAAACTAAGCGCATGTTTTCATATTAGATGTCTGTTTTAGGGAGACAGCTCCTACATGGGGGTGGGAGTGGGAGGCAATGAGGAGGGCAGTTAGGCATTGATCTGGGGGTCCAAGTAGGAGCTGGCAAGGGTCAGCTGGATCCAGTGAGGGTAAGCAGCAGGGCTTGACTTGGGCAGGACTTTACCAAGAAGCATCAGCAAGAGTTGAGGACAGAAGACTAGAGTAGACAAGAATGGCAGTTCCTTAGAATGGAGAGGATCTTGGCCACCTCAGCAGGATGTCCCTGGGCAGACATCAGGCAGCCTGCCCAAACCCCTCCCACGATGCAGAGGCCCCTGTATGGACAGGCACTTCCATTCTTATACAGGGTCCCCAGGTCTCTGCCACTCCCTACCCCACCCCCCCACCCCCGCCTCCCAAAATGCATACTTTCCTCTTTGGAGCTGCATAGGGTTGGACCATCATGACTTAAACAGCCACTCTATTTCCATTGACCTCCTCTCTTCCAGGTCCAGTACGGTTTCTCACCCTTCACTAGCTGCTCACCCCCAGTTAGTCCCCAGAGCCTGGGGACGCACGCCACACAGAGGCCCTGGGCTTCCCGGAAAGGAACAAGGGTTGACATCTACAATTTAAGTGGAACACTGCAAGTGTGGGAGAGGCTGCAGCAAAAACCTCAGAGCAAGCATCCCCAAGGGCCCATCCCTCCACAGAGACACAGGAAAAACGGGCAAAACTGGCAAGATCAACTTTGTTAGAAGTCTAGAAAAGAGTCACAAGTTTATAGCAAGCAAGTAAAACCAAGAGAAGGCTGACTTGGAGCATAATGGAAATCTCTGTCCGGTGCATGCTGACCACAAGCTGAGGGACCAGGGATCTCTAAGGTCACGTACGACAAGGAGCTCCGTCCTTACCCAGAATGACTCCTCACGTGGGTTTCGAGGAAGCCAGGCCAGTAGTGTTGCGTGTGGTCCACTCTGCTTCTTCCACAGGCCCCTGTAGTTAACCAGGACTCCCGACCCCCTGCATCTCCGTTCATGCACTGAATCTAATGGCTCGACATGATATGAATCCTATTACATTCCCTTTTATTTATTTAAGCACCAAAGCTCCTGTCTTTCAAAATCGTTTGAAGTTTTTATTTTACTATCCAGCTCACAGGCTCTCTCTCCAGATTTCTGTTTTCTGTAATTTCTAAACCATTCTGCCTATCTCTTCCTTAAAATTATTGATTAAAAAGTGTTAAGCTGAACTGGATCAATACAGAGCCCCAGGCACATCACGCAAGCCTTCCATTCAAATAACCCTGGTTCTGTGGGCACATTTATCCATCAGCTACAACCCACACAAGGTCTAGTACCCCCAGAAGGTTGCACTCAAAAAGGAAAATTAGTTTATTTTTGTTTGATCTATCTGTTTAAGAATCTACCCCAGAATTTTGCTTAAAATGGACTCAAGATGTTTTTAGTTTCTTTAATTTCTTTTTCTCCTTTTTTAGAAAAGTGATCCAGTCCTCCAGGCCCTATCTGCTAGAAGGAGGGCTGTGGGCTTGCCTAAAGTCCTGTCTCCAGGCAGAAGCTCCAAAGGAGCTGTGGTGAGAGTGCAGAAGCTCTTTCCCCATGGATACAAAATCACAGAGGACTGAGAGACCGTCTGGCTGGAGAAACAAACAGCTTCAGGTTGTTCCCCTAGACAGGAAAGAAAGGAGGTTGAGTGGGAGGGATGCTCATCCCTCCTCCCCTGTGTGTCCCGGTCACACTTGCTCCACAAGACCCTACTCACTCACCGCCCCTGCTCACTTCTCCAGCCAGAAAGAATCACTTTTTAAAGAACTTTCATAACACATTCTCTGTATTTCCTTTTTTTTTTTTTTTTGGTGTATTTTTTATTGGAGCTCGATTTGCCAACATATAGCATAACACCCAGCGCTCATCCCATCAAGTGCCCCCCTCAGTGCCCGTCACCCAGTCACCCCAACCCCCCACCCACCTCCCTTTCCACCACCCCTTGTTCATTTCCCAGAGTTAGGAGTCTCTATATGTTGTCACCTTGACTGATATTTCCCACTCATTTTCTCTCCCTTCCCCTTTATTCCCTTTCACTAATTTTTATATTCCCCAAACGAATGAGACCATATAATGTTTGTCCTTCTCCGATTGACTCATTTCACTCAGCATAATACCCTCCAGTTCCCTCCACATCAAAGCAAATGGTGGGTGTTTGTCGTTTCTAATGGCTGAGTAATATTCCATTGTATACATAGACCACATCTTCTTTATCCATTCATCTTTCGATGGACACCGAGGCTCCTTCCACAGTTTGGCTATTGTGGACATTGCTGCTAGAAACATCGGGGTGCAGGTGTCCCGGCGTTTCATTGCATCTGTATCTTTGGGGTAAATACCCAACAGTGCAATTGCTGGGTCGTAGGGCAGGTCTATTTTTAACTCCTTGAGGAACCTCCACACAGTTTTTCAGAGTGGCTGCACCAGTTCACATTCCCACCAACAGTGCAAGAAGGTTCCCTTTTCTCCACATCCTCTCCAACATTTGTGGTTTCCTGCCTTGTTAATTTTCCTCATTCTCACTGGTGTGAGGTGGTGTCTCATTGTGGTTTTGATTTGTATTTCCCTGATGCCCAGTGATGCGGAGCATTTTCTCATGTGCGTGTTGGCCATGTCTATGTCTTCCTCTGTGAGATTTCTGTCCATGTCTTTTGCCCATTTCATGATTGGATTGTTTGTTTCTTTGCTGTTGAGTTTAATAAGTTCCTTATAGATCTTGGAAACTAGCCCTTTATCTGATATGTCATTTGCAAATATCTTCTCCCATTCTGTAGGTTGTCTTTTAGTTTTGTTGACTATTTCTTTTGCTGTGCAGAAGCTTCTTATCTTGATTAAGTCCCAACAACTTCATTTTTGCTTTTGTTTCCTTTGCCTTCATAGATGTATCTTGCAAGAAGTTGCTGTGGCAGAGTTCAAAAAGGGTGTTGCCTGTGTTCTCCTCTAGGATTTTGAGGGAATCTTGTCTCACATTTAGATCTTTCATCCATTTTGAGTTTATCTTTGTGTATGGTGAAAGAGAGTGGTCTAGTTTCATTCTTCTGCATGTGGATGTCCAATTTTCCCAGCACCTTTTATTGAAGAGACTGTCCTTCTTCCAGTGGATAGTCTTTCCTGCTTTGTCAAATAGTTGACCAGAGAGCTGAGGGCCCCTTTCTGGGTTCTCTATTCTGTTCCATTCATCTATGTGTCTGTTTTTGTGCCAGTACCACACTGTCTTGATGAGTACAGCTTTGTAGTACAACCTGAAATCTGGGATTGTGATGCCCCCAGCTATGGTTTTCTTTTTTAATTTTCCCCTGGCTATTTGGGGTCTTTTGTGATTCCACACAAATCTTTTTTTTTTTTTCTTAAGATGATTTTTTCCAACTCTCTGAAGAAAGTCCATGGTATTTTGATAGGGATTGCATTAAATGTGTAAATTGCCCTGGGTAGCATGGACATTTTCACAATATTAATTCTGCCAATCCATGAGCATGGAATATTTTTCCATCTCTTTGTGTCTTCCTCAATTTCTTTCAGAAGCATTCTGTAGTTTTTAGGGTATAGATCCTTTACCTCTTTGGCTGGGTTTATTCCTAGGTATCTTATGCTTTTGGGTGCAATTGTAAATGGGATTGACTCCTTAATTTCCCTTTCTTCAGTCTCATTGTTAGTGTATAGAAATGCTACAGATTTCTGGGCATTGATTTTATATCCTGCCACACTGCCGAATTGCTGTATGAGTTCTAGCAATCTTGGGGTGGAGGCTTTTGGGTTTTCTATGTACAGTATCATGTCATCAGCGAAGAGGGAGAGTTTGACTTCTTCTTTGCCAATTTGAATGCCTTTTATTTCTTTTTGTTGTCCTGATTGCTGAGGCTAGGACTTCCAGTACTATGTTGAATAGCAGTGGTGAGAGTGGACATCCCTGTCTTGTTCCTGATCTTAAGGGAAAAGCTCCCAGTGTTTCTTCATTGAGAATGATATTTGCTATGGGCTTTTCATAGATAGCTTTTAAGATGCTGAGGAATGTTCCCTCTATCCCTATACTCTGAAGAGTTTTGATCAGGAATTAATGCTGTATTTTGTCAAATGCTTTCTCTGCATCTATTGAGAGGATCACATGGTTCTTGTTTTTTCTCTTGTTGATATGATCTATCATGTCGATTGCTTTATGAGTGTTGAACCAGCCTTGCATCCCAGGGATAAATCCCACTTGGTCATGGTGAATAATCTTCTTAATGTGCTGTTGGATCCTATTGGCTAGTATCTTGTTGAGGATTTTTGTATCTGTGTTCATCAGCGATATTGGTCTATAATTCTCCTTTTTGGTGGGGCCTGGTTTTAGAATTAAGGTGATGCTGGCCTTATAAAATGATTTTGGAAGTATTCCATCCCTTTCCATCTTTTGGAACAGTTTTAGTAGAATAGGTATGGTTTCTTCTTTAAACGTTTGATAGAATTCCCCAGGGAAGCCATTTGGCCCTGGACTTTTGTGTCTTGGGAGGTTTTTGATGACTGCTTCAATTTCCTCCCTGGTTATTGGCCTGTTCAGGTTTTCTGTTTCTTCTTGTTCCAGTTTTGATAGTTGTGGTTTTCCAGAAATACCTCCATTTCTTTTAGATTTCCTAACTTATTGGCATATAGATGCTCATAATATGTTTTTAAAATAATTTGTATTTCCTTGGTATTGGTTGTTATCTCTCCTTTTTCATTCACGATTTTACTAATTTGAGTCCTTTCTCTTTTATTTTTAATAAGGCTGGGTAATGGTTTATCTATCTTATTAATTCTTTCAAAGAACCAACTCCTGGTTTTGTTTATCTGTTCCACGGTTCTTCTGGTCTCTGTTTCATTGAGTTTTGCTCGAATCTTTATTAACTCTCTTCTTCTGCTGGGTGTAGGTTTTATTTGCTGTTCTTTCTCCAGTTCCTTTAGGTGCAAGGTTAGCTTGTGTATTTGAGTTTTTTCCAATTTTTTAAGGGATGCTTGTATTGTGATGTATTTCCCCTCTTAGGACTGCTTTTGCTGTATCCCAAAGATTTTGAACGGCTGTATCTTCATTCTCATTAGTTTCCATGAATCTTTTTAATTCTTCTCTAATTTCCTGGTTGACCCTTTCATCTTTTAGCAGGATGGTCTTTAACCTCCACGTGTTTGAGTTTCTTCCAAATTTCTTCTTGTGATTGAGTTCAAGTTTCAAAGATTTATGGTCTGAAAATATGCAGGGGACAATCCCAATCTTTTGGTATCAGTTAAGACCTGATTTGTGACCCCGTATGTGGTCTATTCTGGAGAAAGTTCCATGTGCACTTGAGAAGAATGTGTATTCAGTTGCATTTGGCTATAAAGTTCTGGAACTATCTGTGAAATCCATCTGGTCCAGCGTGTCATTTAAAGCTCTTGTTTCTTTGGAGATGTTGTGCTTAGAATATCTGTCATTTGTAGAAAGTGCCGTGCTGAAGTCTCCCAGTATTAGTGTATTATTATCTATATCTTTACTTTGGTTATTAATTGATTGATATACTTGGCAGTTCTCACATTAGGGACATAAATATTCATGATTGTTAGGTCCTCTTGTTGGCTCGATCCTTTAAGTATGATATAGTGTCCCTCTTCATCTCTTACTACAGTCTTGTCTTTGGAATAAACTTTAATTTATCTGATATGAGATGGTTTCCTCTGCTTTCCTTAGAGGACCATTTGAATGGTAAAAGGCTCTCCAACCTTTCATTTATAGGCTGGAGGTGTCCTTAGGTCTCAAATGAGTCTCTTGTAGACAGCAAATAGATGGGTCTTGCTTTTTTATCCAGTCTGAAACCCTGCATCTTTTGATGGGATCATTTAGCCCATTCACATTTAGAGTTACTATTGAAAGATATGAATTTAGTGTCATCATAATACCTATTCAGTCCCTGATTTTGTGGATTATTTCTTTGGGCTTCCTGTTTCTTTTACAGAGATCCCCCTTAATACTTCTTGCAGAGCTGGTTTGGTGGTCACATAGTCTTTCAGTTTCTGCCTATCCTGAAGCTCTTTATCTCTCCTTCTATTTTGAATGAGAGCCTTGCTGAATAAAGTATTCTTGGCTGCATGTTCTTCTCATTTAGGACCCTGAATATATCCTGCCAGCACTTTCTGGCCTGCCAGGTCTCTGTGGAGAGGTCTGCTGTTAATCTAATATTTCTCCCCATATAAGTTAGGGATCTCTTGTCTCTTGCTGCTTTAAGGATTTTCTCTTTATTTTTGGAATTTGCAAGCTTCACTATTAAATGTCAAGGTGTTGAACGGTTTTTGTTGATTTAATTGGGTGACCTATCTCCTGGATCTGAATGCTTGTTTCCCTCCTCAAATTAGGGAAGTTCTCAGCTATGATTTTTTCAAATATGCTTTCTTGTCCTCTGTCCCTCTCGGTGCCCTCTGGTACCCCCATTATACATAGATTTTTCCTTCTGAGGCTGTCATTTATTTCCCTTAACCTTTCCTCATGGTCTTTTAATTGTTTTTCTCTTTTTTCCTCAGCTTCCTTCCTTGCCACCAACTTGTCTTCTATGTCACTCACTCTTTCTTCCACCTCATTAACCCTCATGGTTAGGACCTCCAGTTTGGATTGCATCTCATTTAATTGATTTTTAATTTCAGCCTGATTTGATCTAAATTCTGCAGTCATGGAGTCTCTTGAATCCTTTATGCTTTTTTCCAGAGCCACCAGTAGCTTTTTAATTGTGCTTCTGAATTGGCTTTCTGACATGGAATTGTAATCCAAATTCTGTAACTCTGTGGCAGAGAGTACTGTTTCTGATTCTTTCTTTTTGTGGTGAGTTCTTCTTTCTAGTCATTTTGCCCAATGCAGAGTGACTAAAAATGAGCTGTACTTGTTAGAAGCGCAAACTCTTCTCTCTGTAGCGTTCCAGCTGTTCTCTCTTTAAATCTCAGGTCGAACTCATAGGTTTTCAGGATGATTTGAAAGTTATCTAGGTAAGTTGGTGGGGCCAGGTGACTTTGGGACCCTACTCCTCCGCCATCTTGCCCTGACCCCTCTGTATTTCCATTAGAGTACCGTGAACTCTTTACTTTGTATTGAAAGCTCAGGTCACATTTAAAGGAAGACTGCATTGAGAGAAGTGGGCTCAAGTCCAAACTGTGCCACTTACCAGTTCTTAGTCTCTGTAAGCTTCAGTCTCTTTGTGCCTAAAATAGGAATACCATTAGGACCTATTTTATAGAATTACCATAGGATTAAATGAGATAATGCTTGTTAGCACAGTGCTTGGCACTTAGAACTCATATTGTCTCTTCTCTTATAAGCTCAGTGTGGCACCCAGAAACAATCCAACCACTGGGAATGGATGTGATGGCTGGAACTGGGGCAGTCATTTTTTTAGATGTGCCACAACAGCATAAGGATAAGACCAGAACTATGGTCAACAGCTATCACTGAACCCCTGAATCAAAGCCAGAGCTTAATATTATGTGAAGGGAAAAAAATGTTTTCTAAAGACACTATATCAGTTTTCCTGCCACTTTTGGTTACCCTTTCAGCCAGCCTGCCCATAACTCAAGCCACTAACTGTATATAATTTGTCATGAGTTACATCTGCACTTAAGAAAGTCAGAAGTTTGTAGTGCGTATGTGGGGAATAGATGCCGTGTGCGTGTGTGTGTGTGTGTGTGTGTGTGTGTGTGTGTGTACTCAGGTGCCTTCAGGAAAATTCAAGCTGTTTGTTCACTATCCAATTCTATGTCTCATTACTGGGCAAGATCACTTGAGAGTCTTCTCGTTTGCATATGAAGTAGCAGGCAGCAGGTGTTTCTGGCAGGACAGTTGTGAGGGAGAGGCCTACCACATGCTCATTTACTAAGCTGAAAGGAAGCTCCTTGCTGGCTGAAGGAGAGGCCATAGCAAAGGCCATAGCAAAGGCCAGTGTGGGCCATGGTGTCAGGATGCCCTGGGGGCACCTGAAGAAGGAAAGGCAAACCCAGGTACAGGGCAGTTGGAGAGGGAGGGAGCCAGGAAATACTCAAAGATTCAACCAGTAATTTGAAGCAGGATCAAAAGCCCGCGGAGTGGGTGGCTCCCGCTCACCTTCCCCAACCCCTGGGGATATACAAGCACAGTTGGAAAACCTCCAGGTCTCACTCATAACCTGGGGACCCAACAAGCACAGCAGAGGGGAGGGACGTGATAGGGTGGCCCCAGGGGAAAGACACAGCTGGCTCTCAGGCTGGCATAGAGGGTGGTGGGGAGCTGAATACTATGGCAGGGGAAGAGAGAGAAGTGGCTCCTGTCCTGTCCTGAGATGGCAGGACCCAGTGCTCTGGCCCATCTGCCTGCTAGTTCCTCTCCTAGCACAGCCTGGCCCAGGGGCAGTGTGCGTGGGGGGCTGTGGTGGGACGGGGGTGCTGGCAGGGGCTCTGTCTGCACAGGTGGTCACTCCAAGGTGAACAAATACAAGAGGCTGCCGACACCTTCCCCCACACCATCCCAGCACCCAAGATCTGAAATCTTCTGGATTTTTCCCTGGGGATGTGACAGCAGTCTTGCATTTGTTCAGTCACACGAGAAAGGGCAGTGTAAATGAGGGTTTGCTCCCAGCTTCAGTCATCCCATCTGAGAGTGGGTCAGAAACCTCTTGCTGAACAGAGGTTGTGGGGTGGGAGTTGGGGGCCTCATGGAACTTTCCAGGGTGTGTGAAACCTTTTGTTTTGATGTGGGTGGTTTCTACTTGGATGCATATATATCTACACATTTACCAGCTATCCATGTGAGATTGTATGCTTCACTGCATGTTGAAATAAGGCCCTGCTTTAGAAATTAGTGGCACAGGCTGCCTCTGGTGTGGTCTAAGTGGCCCAGGGCATCTCCTCCAAAGACATTCACTCCACCCCATTCCCCCTCTCATTGGTGCTAGAAATTCTACTGTTACAAACGATCTCCTTTGGCTGAAAGTTCTGTCTTGAATTGGTACAGCAGTCAACTGTTGCCTTGTCTCACTTCTACTTCACGGGGCAGATAGGGATGGAGAGAGAGGACCAAATATACACTTTTCCCATGTCTTATCTCTGCCCAAAGCAGACTATGTATGAAGAGCTTTGCTCCTCCCTCTGGAATAGAGAAAGGAACAGATGAAAAAGCAAGCCACCCGCCTTCTCCCCAACAGGCCAGGACTCCAGGGACTGAGGGCACAGGGACTAGAGAAGATGACAGTAGGGTGTCCTGGGGCCCTAATGAGGGAGGGGACAGGCTCAGGGACAGCCACATGGCCAGCTGGCCCCTGCTGCTGGGGGTACATATAGCTCCAGGCTGATCCTGCCCCCTATTTGAATCAGGCAAGGGGAAACTAGCCCAAGAGCTCACCAACTTCAACCGGTACATTTTGAGAATGTGGATTAACCACTTTTTAACATCCCAAATCATCTCCCTCCCCCACTTCACCCCGCACATAATAGGAGTTGTAGCCTTAGGAAATTCAGAATATCCAAAGTTACGGTGAATTGAGGAATATTTTAAAATTCTTTTGCACGTACCAGCCATGACAATATCTAGTTGTGCTTGAAAAACCATTGTACGTAAGTGTGCAAGGTGAATGGCTTCAGGCTGCAGTTACCCCAGTGCCTCCCTGCTCTTACAGCCCAGTGGGGGCCAAGGGCTGCATGTAGACCCACTGAAGCAGCGTACACATCCCCTGATGGAGATGAGAAAGACAACTGGAAGGGAGGGAAAACCAACATGACGAGTGATGTAAAGCAAATCTTCCCTGTGCTGAATGAGCTACCAGCTGTCCCTTGGCATATATTTTCACAAACATATCTAGAATTTCTCAGAAATACTGCTTTAATGGGAAATTCAGCTTAAGCTCAGGGATCCTTTTGTGCACAAGTACACATATGTAGGTGCATGTGCGCACGCACACACATACACCGAGAGCCAGTGTACCAGTCTCAGGGTCCCCCCAGAGCCTTGATCCAAGCAACTTATATCCTATAGGCTCAGTGTTAATATAGGGCATCTGCATCCCCTGGAACTCAAGGGGGAAATATCAGGCAACCTGGGAAGCCTGACTCAAGTCTCACCTCACTCCCAGTAGAGCAGCATCGCTGGGGAGGCCCCAGGGGCCTGACCACGGCCAGGGAAGCTGAGTGGATCCCTGTGCCTCGGGGCCTGGGCCCCACCTAGGCTGTCCTCTGTTTCCTCATCTGTGACAGGACGCCACAGAACTGGCAGTCTCTAAGGTCACAACTGCAGTTCTCTGTTTTTACTACTTTAAAGAGATAAGAAGAATCTCACCAACATCCCTAGAACACCAAGGAAATCAAGGAAGCACCAAAGAAATAAGATCATAGATCAGGCAGGATGCATGTTAGCAACTTCCCCTTAATTTGGGCTTGTAGGTTACGGCTGGGCAGGCTGCGGGGCCCTCAGCTCCGGGGGACAGCGAGGGGCCCGGGCAAGTCCCCAGAATGTCTGTGAGGACCTTGAAGATGCTGACAAGTACTGTCCATTCCACAGCCAAGAAGGAAGCCTACCTTCACCACTTATCTATGTGTAAAAGCAGCAACTCTATTTGTGTGTGTGTATGTGTACATATATGAACATATATACATAAAAGCAGAAGAATAAAAGGTTTCTCTATGCCAATTTCTTCATAGAAATGGAGCAAGTTTGAAAAACTCTGCTGGAAGGATGCCCTCTAAGCTAAAAAAATCAGTATTGACTTCCTCAGGGTGCTGGGACTATGAATGTTCTTTGCAACATTTTGACTTCTTCCAAATTTTGTACATTGAGCATGTGAGTTAACTACAGGTACATATGTTACATTTACAATTGAACTTTTAATCTCAGAGAAATTCATAAAGTGTAAGACAGTCATTAAAGGCCCGAAAGGAAGACCATTCTCTGTGACACATGGGGGAAACTGAGGCCCAGAGCAGCAGTTGGATCATCTTGGGATTGGTACTTTGTCCTTGGTCTCTGTACATTTGCTCAGCGAAGCCAGCCCAGGGAGAGTAGCTTGCATGCAGAACGGTCCAACTCTCCCACTTCCTGGCACTCAGAATAATTCACTGGATCTTTATAATTTAGAAAATGGAGCCTGGTCTAGTCCCAAAGTTCTCAAATGCAAGTAAGGGTGAGAGCAAAGCAGGCTCATCCACGTGTGGGCTGGGATGTGGAGAGAGGCGGGCAGCTGTGCAGGAGTTCCTCATTGAGTACAATGAATAGACCATGACATGTGGGAGCTGGGTCAACATTCAGTCAGATGCTTGCTTATTCCAAAGGCATATTTATTCACCATGGAACCAAGTCAAGGTGGAGCTAGACACATGTCTCCAAGAGAGCAGCCAAGGTGACAGGGTGTATTCAGTTACTGAAACTCAGTTCCTTCCTTATTTCTACATTTTCAGCTTCTAGATACATGGATCAAGTTTTCCATTTTTAATCAGCTGTAACTGCAAAATTTTCTAAGGATTGCTCCGCATGCCTCAAGATGTGCAGCTCTGAGGTGGAAATGGAGTTCTCATTACATGAGGTGAGCGGGTCTGGGAAGGCTGCACTGGGAGCCCCAGGGACCCAGTCAGCTCTGCCATCAGGCTTGTGGGGCATCGGAAAGCCCCCCCTCCATTGTCCCTTACCCCTCGGGGGTGCTGGTGCTCTTGTCCCGCTATCCTTCCCTACATTTCAGGCTTGAAGGCACAAAGGCATTTCCTAAGGGTCCTCTGTGCGTTCATGTTCTGCCAACAAGACACACTGCCATCAAGTGCGGGTCGCACCAGGGATAGAGGTTCTCATGCTGCGGCATGGTGGCTTATGAGCAAGCTCATTGGAGGTGTTCAGGCACGCGGTCCCACATCCTAGTGGCAGAGGACACGTGGTTACAGCCATGGTTGGTGGGAGCATGCAACTCCCTGACCCCTGGAGGACAACTGTACTGTCTGACCTTAACACTAGATGTTGGACCTAGGCCAGACCTGCCTCTAGGCCAGCTGGTGATTTTACAGGCCTCTAAGTCCTTGGAACTTAGAGTTTCTGTTTTCCAAACTACATCTTGATTGGAACCTGCTCACAGGTCCAAGCTGTGTTTGAGATCCACCAACTCCCTGCCCGCCCTTGGGACAAGGCGGCCCGTGGCTCCTTTGTCCCACCGCACAGTATCCTCATTGTGTTCTCCCCTCCATCCGCCGTGTGCTCCCTGCCTCTGTGTTCTGTTTGTCTCCCCCCTCCACCCACCCCAATGAGAGGGCAGCTTTCTACCCCACCTGTGTGTGTCACTGCAAAAGTGATCCTACATGGGACCATGTTTTCTCCAGGTCCTGCCCCCAACTAACTGCCCCCAATGGCTTCCGGAGATGTCACCCCTTCCACCTCCCAGAGATAGCCCCTGCTCTCCCTCCCCTCTCCCCACCCCAATCAGTTCCACCCTCCTGACCAAGGGGGCCCCCCGTATTTATCATGATTACCCAGGCTATAAAAATGATCAGCCCCGAATCCTGACAGGATGCTCCCCATTCTGACAGGTCAGTGAGCACCAGCATCCTGGCACAACCCCTGGGTGAGAATTGTCTGTGTTTAATGAACCACATCACAGAAATGGTGAGATAAGAGCAGAATAATGGAGGTCCTGGGAGAGAGTAGGGCAAGGAGGACAGGCTTGGGATGGAATCGTTAAATAAACGCCACATTTATGCAAATATCTTGGGCCAGCTGCATCATCTCCTCTGTGCTTTTCAGAAGTCTATAAATATCTCTGGAAAATGAGACAATGACTTAGAGCTTCCAGATGCCGCTTTCCTAAGGACTGTGGGGCATGGTTCCCAGTAAATTCATTGCCCTGGGGCCAGGCCCCCAGAGGGAGGCTGGGGCTGGCAGGCTGGCACTGGAGCAGCTCAAAGCCCGGAGGGCTCCTGGGGCTCCCTGTGGCTGAGCCCTCCATCACCCTCAGCCCCCACCTGCAAGGTGGTGCCGTGGGCAGGACAGGCCCGCTGCCTTTGCCACCGCGGCTTCGCGGCCACCACCCAGTGACCCTCTAGCCAACAGGGCCCCCATGGGTCTCCAGTTGAAGTTTGGGCAGAAAACTCTCCTGGTTGCACAGTACAACCCCTCCCTGCTGCAGAGGCCTTGCCTGGCATTCGAGCACTTGATAAACACGAAGAGTAAGTACTGATGTAGACAGTCCTCATCTTCCTTGAAAACTGCTAAGGACCTAGTAGGGGCCAGGCTAGGGCCTACAAGGTCGCAGCCCGGCAGACCCAGGCCCGAGGGTGCGCAGAGGATGAAGTGAGTGCCCAAGGGCAGCTCAGAGAGAAGCAAATGTCTGTTCTCAAGTTCCCGGGGGGGGGGTGGTGGCGGGGGGCGGACAGGGAAATACAACAGTGTGCGCGGAGCAGCTGGCAGGAGGCTCTGCAAAGACCTCTGCTCCCCTCGCCCTGGACCAGCCACCAACAGCCGAGGCCCACCGCTCCCCTGCGGGCCCTCCTGAGAGGTCCAGAAGAGATACATCCCACAGGGGGCTGAAGGTGGCCTGCTGTCGACTATGCCATCTGCTCAGGCCCTCGGTCTACCCTAATTATCAGACGGTGATTTTCCTGCCGCAAGTGTCAGAGTCAAGGTCAGGACAGTCCTCTGTCACTAAGAGCCAGTAGAAACAATTTGAGGTACCACACCGCCATTTACATTACAGAAAATACAGAAATCCAGTTCCTCCTTACATAATTCATACAGCGCATAGATCAAATTAATAAACATGCTGACCCCTTTCTTGAAAAATGTCTCTAGTTTAAAGTATTAAAATGGTAGATTTATGGGGGACACTGACAACTGATTCAAGAGAACTAATTAGGTTGTAACATGCATAATCATGTGCTGTCAAAGGAACACCATAGGAACAGACACTGACACCTGCAAATGTATTTCCTGAACCTACAGAAACCCTAGGTATTCAAAAATTCATTTCAGAAGGTAAGTAGGTAATAGTAAAGACACATGAGGAAATGCTTGATTTTTAATCAAAGATGAGCAATAGATTAAACTCAAGAGACCGAAAGACAGGAACACAGCCATTTCCTCTTTCTTTTTCAGACTCTTCCCTCCTACCGGTGACTTTCAGAGACACTACTGAGCTCTGTTAACCATGTACGGCCTGACTGTGAATCTTTCCTTTAGACCCTGGAGGGCCACACAAGTGCTTCTTAGGCATCGTCACGTATTTTATCCAAGGGATATTTAACAAGCACCTGCTGTGTACCAGGTACTGTGCTCAGCAAGATAGAGCACTGCAGGACACTGGTGTTGAACAAGACCCTCGCCTTTGGGGGCTGAGGGACCAAAGAACAAATTACTCTGAGAAGAAAAGATCTTCAGAACACTGTACCTAAGGTACACTGAGGTATCCTAAACCCTCCGCAGCTTATAATTCAATAGGAAGCAGCACCGATGAGTTAACCTGGCTACAGAGTCAGTGCAGAAGTTAGGTCACAAATGCTATCACTCAGGAGAAGGTTTTGAGCTCTGCTGGTGGAATAGGAGGAAGAAATACACAGAATAAATGCCAAGACCCCATTTTCAAGGACCCTACCATTGAGTATCTTGGGAGAAAAACCATAAGAATTAAGTAATCATAACTGATGGTGCTAGAGCAGTCACAGGGGTTACTGCAAAGGCATGAAGAAGACTTGGGGACTCTGAAGAGAGTGAAAGGACAAGATGCAGACTAGAAGAACCATCCTCGTTTCAATAATGATAAAATAAGCAACTCAGTTCTTAAGAATGGGCAAAAGACTTGAACAGATACTTGATGAAAGAACATATATAGAACATGTATCTATTCTATGAACAAGCAATTTTCCTATTTATCCAATAGAAATGAAAACATCTGTCCACTCAAACACTGATACAAGAATGTTCATACAAGAATGCTCCTCCTTGAGGAGGGCCTGGGAGGGGGGCAGGAGGGACCACACTGGGCGATGGAAGCACTCCATGTCTTGACTGGAGTGGAGGTTTCACAGGTGTGTGTATTTATCCAAACTCATCCAGCTGAACTCTTAAGATCTGTGTCTTTTATTTTATGTAAATTATACTCAATTAAAAAAGAAAGATGTTAGGGAGTGAGAAAATCTACACAGGAGCCCAGGATCCCCTGGGGAGAGGAGGGATGGGCATCTTCTTCTTTTTGAAGTTTCAGCTTGAGTAGACATTTCTAACACATTGTCTCAATTAAGAGCAGCGGCAGCTGAAGAGGTCAGAGGCCTCTGGAGAGGTTTGGTCATAAGGAAAGGGGGTGTCTGCCCTGGTGATCCTGGCAGAACTCCAGACTTGGATGGGAGGAAGAGCCGATTTGGGGCAGGGCACAAAGGCTTGATCTCTGGGCACAGAGTACAATGAGGGCCTGCCCCGCTGGATGTGCTGGGCTTTCCTGCCGGGGCTCTGCCGGGGCACCTCGGAACCAGGAGAAGCAGCAGGGCTCATTGGGAGACCCCACAGAAGAACAGGCTTCCAGAGCCCTTTGAGGTTGACTCTCAGATGGATAGGATAAGGGTTGACTCCATGACAAAAGTAATGCTTTGTGCAATCTAGGAGTTAATCGTATAGTTTTCTTCTAGTAATAGCCTTGACAAATTCACCCCTGCTTCCCAAATGGATTCTTGCCTACCACACTTATTTATTATTTCCTGAATTATGATTGAAATGGATTCAGCATCTATCACATGCTGGGCTCTCTGCTGGGCACTGAGACCCTGCAGTGAGGATAATAGATAAATCTTCGCACTCATGATGGGAGACAAGCAAAGCACCCAAGTCTCAGGGGGAGACTAGGGCCATGGCACTAAATGAAGCTAAAGGTACAAGAAGAGGAGCATGGACCATAGTGTGGGTGCGGGGACTACTGTACAAAGTGGGGCACGGAGAGCTTCTCCTAAGACGGTGGGTGTGGAGCAGTCACTGCAGGGCAGTGAACGCGCCAGGCTGGGGTGATGGGTACATGCTGTTTGAAGTGCCTGGTGGGACGGAGCAGGACGTGGAAGGCGTGGCACACTTGGGCCATGGGACTGATGCTGAGTGTGGTGGGAGCCCAAGAAGTTTCTGACTGAGGAGGGAGTCGAGCCCACACTGTAAGGTGTGCTCTGCCGGCTGTTTCAACAGCAGACCATAGGGAGGAGGGCTCTCCTCACTTTGGGGGATTTCAGCTTCCACCTGCCTGTCAGCAGCAAGCTGTTCCCCCAAAAGCCACAGACCCATGAGGGCAGGTTGTTGTCCCTGGCCCTTTGTGCAAGTCCCTACTGTGTCCATAACCACAGCTGGGCACTCTGCATGGATAGGACCTGCCCCCATAGCCTAGAATCTCCATCACTTCTAGAGCAGATGGCAGCTTCTGAGCAGCATTTCTTGGTCCAATCCATGCACTGCTGGCCACATTGTGAGGTGGCACTTCGTGAGGCAGAACAGCAACCAGGACCTCAGCCCAGGACAACTCTTGCCATGGTGGGAGCTACCAGACTGCCCCACGATGTTCCCAGACCCCGACACCAGGGTGCCTTGTGGGGCCACCTGGGGTACACCCAGTGACAGTCCGGGCCTACCTCAGAGGAATGAGCAAAGCCCTAACTACCAGCATGTTCTGGTTAAGAAAACTCAAAACACTCATTCCTACTAGTTTTCTGGATTTAGAATGAGCATGAAATTTCACCAAGAACCCATTTGATTCCTTGCCAGGAGAAAACCTGGCAGGAACGGGCACTCCAGGGCATTGGCTGACAGCATAATGAACAAAGGTGCTCTTTTAGGTAGGCCCAGGTACCTGGGGCCAGGTGACCAGCCCAACCTCCAGCCCATAGAAAGAGGCCTCTCTTCCCTGCCCCACCACCATTTCCTGTTAGTGATAACCCCTTGTAAGAAGCTGCACTTCCCTTTGTTGCTCTTGGGCACAGAAACTATAAAGAAGCTAAACCAGGGTCATCAAAATGCTTTTTAAAAAATTGGAATACTTGTGCTTTACCATTTTTTGCCCCAGAAACACTCAGAATTAAGAATTGGTTTGAACCCATCAGCCAGCTCGGTCCAGTGAGAACAAGTCACAAAGCACTTCACCACAAAGTGTGTCTCTCATTTGCCGCTTTAGAAAATCAGACTTGAGTCAAAGCTTACTGCAAAAAAGCTTTCCCAAAAGTATAAATATTGTAATATGTTAAGCCCACCCTTAAGATATTGATATAGCCTGTGACACTATGTCCATCTTTCTATAAACTATGCCTTCTATGTTTGTTTTTATTAAAGATATTTAAACTTAGGTTTAAGGACATTCTGACATTTCTTAAGACACTGGAGAATTCCTGGGACATTGGAAACCAATGTTAGTCACTACTGTTAAAATTTGTGATTACTGTTAGTGATTGAATTTTAAAACCAAAACAAACAAGAAGAGAATAAACGCTCCTTTCATTCAATTATTTGCCTGTTTAGTGACCGTTTATTAAGCACCAAATATTTGACAAGTTCCCCCAACCTGCACAATCTGTTAGAAAGTGGCCCAGACTGGGAATGAACCCTACCTAACCCTCAACCAGCAATAGGACCCTGACCCTGAGGACCACCTCCTTGGGACTCTAAAATGTTATAGAATAAACTGGGCAGTAGCCAGGCCTCTCCCATCAGCCAGCTCGGTCCAGTCAGAACAAGTCACAAAGCGCTTCACCCCAAAGTGTGTCTCTCATTTCTTAAGATGTCAGAAGCAGTCTAGCAATTTTAGTTAAAAAATAAAAAAGGATTTAGAAAATCACAAACATGGAGTTTTCTTGAGCAACCATAATAAAAGCAAAGGACATCGGTGGCTCAGTCAGCTGGGGTTTTTTTTTTTTTTTTTTTTTTTTTTTTTTTTTTTTTGCAGCTCGGTAGTATTTTTTTTTTATTTTTTATTTTTTATTTTTTTATTTTTTTTTTTATTGGTGTTCAATTTACTAACATACAGAATAACACCCAGTGCCCGTCACCCATTCACTCCCACCCCCCGCCCTCCTCCCCTTCTACCAGCTGGGGTTTTTTTATTTGAAAAGAACACATTCTTTCATATAACTTACCCTTCTCTCTTTTAGGTTATTATTTCTAAGGTTGATATGTTAAATATTGGTTTGACCTGAGGAAATATTTGAAAGCAAACCTGCACACTTTCTCGGCATGCTCTCTAGTATATATGGAGCTCTAGTATATAATACGTGGAGCTCTGTAGTATTGCTTGAACACCAGAATGGGTTTTGACGCCTCTAATGCAAGCATAGGGTCATGGAGAAATGCCCCTCTGGAACAAGAACCGTTTCTATTGGATAAATATTTTGATCAGCTGTTTGGGACCTTGATGGGGAAAGGGGCGAATATTCAAGAGGGAAACAGAAGATGTTGCAAACTCAAGTCTTCATGAACAAACAGGAGCCATTACCATCGCGGAATCAACATGGAAATCGTTCTCTTCCCAAGACTCAGGATGAGACTTCTTGCACCACAGCAGCGCAGGGCAGACAAGAAAGTTGCAAACAGATGCAGCAACTAGCTGTCGTCCCATCTAGGTTCCAGAGCAGACAGATGAAGACGCTGCCCCCAGCAGGCCTTACGCAGAGAGCAGTATAGGCAGTTAATCTCCTGAGAGCCTATGCTGTTGGAAAGAATAGTCACAGAAATTTGTTGAAGATGTTATATTCTAAGCCATCCTATTGAGCAACTGCAGACAGAGAGGCTGAAAGCTATCTCTGCAATTGGTATGGGAAGTCCTGATAAAACAAAGCAAGAATCCCACAGCAGATGGTATGGGATACAAACAGTGCGGGATACACAGGAGATGGACAATGGGGAAACCAGGGCAGAGGAAGTGGGACTTACTCACACCTGGCTAAATTAATCGTATGCTGTCTAGTGAGGAGGGATGGGGAGCTAATACCAAACTAAGTACCACATTTTGTAGAAATTATATGTTTATACATACCATACACATCCTAAATGTGCAGTAAACTGTACATTGTCTCCTGCAGTGTGGATTCAATCCTTTATAGTTAATACTTCCATCTCAAAAAAAATGTAAGAACATTGAACATTTTTTAGTATTAAAAAGACTTATTAAAGTCCCTAAGACCCATTAGACCCAAATGGCAATTATAATCAAGCATTAGGAGCCTGGAGAGGGACTATCGGATACACAGCCCCTTAAAATCTTTAAATCTTGGCTGTTAAGTGGTGGATGTACTTCCCATTCCAGTGCTGTCCAAGAAAAATATGATGTGAGCCACATATTTGTATTAACAAGATAAAAAAGCAAAACAACACAACAACACAAAGAAACTGGTAAAATTTACTTATTTATTTTTAGAAACTGGTAAAATTTAAAAGATAAAGGAAATAGGTAAAATTAATTTTAGTATGTTTTATTTAACTCAAAGTATCCCAATAACACTTCGACATGTAATCAATTGTAAAAATAATTGAGATATTTTATAATTTTTTTAATATTTAGTCTGAAATCCAGTGAATATTTTATACTGACATACGTTAGACTAGGTCTAATACTGCAAGGTCCCAAGAGCCACAGTGGCTAGTGGCTGCAAATCAGACCTCCCAGGTGTATCACATGAGCTCACGTACATGCACACACAAGCGCACACACACACACACACACACACACACACACTTTGCATCTAGCACGTAGGAGACAAAACACTATGACCAAAGTGTGTTTGTCAGCACTGATGTTGTTGGTTTTGTTGTTTATTCTGAGCAAATGAATTATAGCTCCAAATACGGAAAAGCTAAATTTCTGATGTTTTCCTGGCAACATTTTGCACTAGCGTGATCCACAGATTTTATTTAAAGCTCCATAAATTCCCATGTGCCATAAAAGCTGAACTAAAAAGGGAAGCAATTTCTCAAAAGTGAGGGGCTAACTTGAGTGCCTGCATAATGAGTGGCCCACGTCCCACTGATAGAAGTAAATACAAAAAGCAATTTAAGCAGGATTCTAATGCTTTTTGTGTTCCCTTCGGCAGCACACATGCTAGAGTTGGAAGGATACAGAGAAGATCAGCATGGTCCCTCGCAAAGATCATCATGCTTATCAAATCAAAAAAGAAAAGGTTCTCAGTTACACCTCTGTTCTCAGATACCAAGAGAAGCACCCGTCTAGAATAAACCTGACCTGCAAGTGTATTAAAACTAAGAGGGGTTCTTCATGGGGGCGAGGAGGTCGTTTATTGGCAGGACAGCAGAGAATAGCTCACTGTGAATGATCTGTGGACCCAAATGGGACAATTGGCTGCTACAAGAAAAGTATACACTAAATATACACCTAAGTACACCTCCCAGAGGCGTGGTCAGCAAAACAGTGCTCAGGAGAGAATGGATGAGTGAGGAAGGAAGGACAGGGTGGATGGAAAAGGAAGTGAAACTCCAACCCCAAAGAAAGATGGCACCTGCGCTTGGCCTCCCATGGTTCCAGGAGTCTCCAAAGCCTGCAGAGCTCCTGAGCTCTAGCCACTCCCAACCGTCCCACAATGAGCCCAGTGAGGAAAGACACCTCCGCCCCCAACACAGTCACCTGGAATAGCTTTAGTCCAAAATACCTTTGTTTGAAATTCTTGCCCTGTGGGTACCTTAGGAAAAACTGGGTCTTTTTTCTTCTCCATCTTATTCACAGAGAGTATCTTTAATGCTGTAAACGCAATGAGCCTTTTAAAAGGAGACAGAGGGGGGAAAATAAATATAAAATAAAATAAAAAAAGACAGAGGGAAAATTGTGAATGATCCAAAAATGAGAAACATGATACCAATCCGGTAATAAGATTTCTTTTAAAACGAGGAAACAAAATCCTCATTTTTAAGGTTCATTAACTCCCTTTAGCAGTGTTTTCATGGTCCAGATATAAGAATATATTATGTATGAGATGGACCTCCTGCTCCTGCTCTAAAAATGTCAACTTCTTTATTTTTGTCTCCAGCCCACAAGAAAAGTTAAGGTATGGGATTATTTAGGAGGAGGCTGTCGGGGACTGTAGAGATGTCTATAGAATATAGAACAGCTTCCAAAGATTCACACTCCAAAAAATATTGGTTTCACTTTCTACAATAATTAAAAGAAAAATGGAAAAGAAGTATAAAAAGGTCTCAAAAGAGCAGACACTGGAGGCTTCATGTGAATTCCCCGAAATTCAATTACCACAACGGAAACTCAGCACAAGGCATATTGTTATAGGGCGCAAGGAAGGTCAATAGGCTGCTTTGCAGGATCTCAGTGGCGGCTTTATCACAGATACAATGTACATGGGAGCTTGGGGCCCCACGTGTCTGCAGCTGCAGTAAGCTGATTTTCCAGGATGGCATTAAATAATTGCCAACAATGATTAAATTTAATGTCCCCATGATATAAGTTATGCCTTTTAGGAAGGAGTCTGAGCCTAATATTTAAGACCAAAGACATGACTAAACACTGAAAAGTAAATAAATAAATCATGCCTCACAAGAAAGAGCAAAATTATTCAGCTACAGCTATTATATTTACAGACAAAATTAATGGTTCAAATGCTTCAAAAAATTAGATTACACAGAATTTCTAAGTATTTTTTATCAATTTTTTTTCCTCCATGTGACTTACCCAACATTCAGAGATCTGCACATTTCTGTTGCACATCAGTGAGTATTGACTGCTGATGAGAGTGATGCTGTGTCCTCAGAAATAATGACAGGAGAGGTGGGCTCACATGCCTAAGGCCAGGACTAGATTCTGGGGGATAGTAGCGCAGCGGCCAGCCCCTGGGGGGCTCCCTTCAGCTGTGGTGGAGAATCTGGTTGCAGCCAGGCCCCTAGTTAGCTGTGTGATTGGGATGAGGATTTTGTTTGTTCTTATTGTTTGGTCATTGAGGCTGCTAAGCCTCAGTTTCTTTGTTTGTAATCTGTGGACAGTCGTGCCAGTCCCACAAAGTTATTGGGGGCAGATCTCCCTTGTGGGAACTGTGTGGCAGAGCATAAGGCCTACTTTTCACCTACGGGGTCACTAGGAGATCCCCTCTAAAATAAAAAGGTAAAAGGCCTTTTTATAATATTTAATAAAATAATTTTAATATTTTATTTATAAAATAAAATATATTTAATAAAAAGGTCCTTTTGGCCCCTCTGGCCCCTCAGAAGGTCAAGGAGAGACTGGGCATTAACTCATCCCCATTTCTTGGCCCTAAGTTCTTCAGGACGGCCAATCCCCAGCACAGCAGTGGGGAGCCATGTCCTTGGCCAAGCACAGGTGGGGGTAATGAGGCAAGGCCGTGTTGGAGCAGAGGGTGCTGCCCCAAGGTGGCAAGGCCAGGCAGAGCCACAGGAGGGGCATGAGAAGGCTCTGGGCAGAGAGAGGGAACATGCAGCCTGGGGGGAGGGGGAGTGCGCGGAGCCAAAGGGTAGAGGGGATGCTGGGCCATCAGGGAGGCTTCCTCCTCCCCAGGCACTGCCTTCCTCCTGTCTCCTGTCTCCCTCCTACCTGCCACCTGTTGGTGGCCTCACTGCTGGGCCCAGAACCCAGCCCTCTGTCCCCATAGCAGCCCAGACAGAGCTCTGGAGCCCCAGCCCTGGAGAGACAACCACTTGCTCAGGGACACAGGGGTGAAGGGAATGCTGCTTGTCTCTCTCTCATCTAAGTGCACATAGCCTTATAGTGTGCATTGTCTTGTTTTGGAAAAGAAATAGCTACACGTGGTCATAAAATGTTCACCCAATTCAAAAACCAAGAAAAATGGCAAAAAGAAAAAAAAAATCACCCATGATTTCACCACCAGAACCAAACACTGTTTTGGATTCTCCTTCACATAAATGAATACACACATTTACCAACTGAGGACTGCAAGATGTTGGGATCCCTAATTTCCTATAACCTGCTCATCCTGCCAATGAGGATGAGAGTGAAGGTGTCCCAAGAGGAGGAAACTCAGAAATTCCCATGTGAGAGAATAAACTCACTCAGGTGGACAGCACTGTCTTTCAGGTCACCTCAGTCTCTTTGGAAGTAATGGTGTGTTCTGAGTTTCTGGGTGTCTTCTTCCTCCTTCATTTCCAGGCCAAGAGAGTAGAAAGCTAAAAGTCACCAGAGACACCCCCCCCTCCATGCTGGGGCCTATGGCTAGCCTCTGGCAGGAGGGGAGGGCCCAGACCAGACCACCCCAGGGCTCCAGGGCTCCAGTTGTCCTTCACACTGCTGGGCTTCTACCAGCCCCCATGCCCTGAACTTCCTCTCCATGGGACTGTGCTCCTACCCTGTCCTGAAGAGGGAGCACCCCACTTACTCCTGACCTCAGTCTTCGCATGTTCACCTGGCACCGTCTCTTACAGAATGGGCTCCATGGGGACTTGCGGCAAGATCTTCTGTTCAGCCCCCAAACTCGGATTCTGGCTCTCCCTCCCCTGGGGTCACCTTCCTGGCTTAGCCCCAACGGGAAAAGGTTATAGAAAACAATGAAACATAAGTTGATTTCATGCTTCCAAAAATATCATTCCTATTGGGAATAAAACCCACTGTTTGGTAACCTTTCTCTATTTTAACAATATACTTTGAACATCACCAAGAGACAGCTCTCTACCTCCGTCCTGTCTGACTATGCTCTTTATTCCTTCTTCACACCTTAAACTTTCCAGATATTTAACAGGGCACTCCTTGTCCCACAGGGCTTCTCAGGGCCCCTGCACCTAGAACAAGATGACAGTTTTGCAGAGGTTCATTCAAGGGGGCTCCTCCAGCTACCCTGCGCTCACACCTTCAAGCATATTGGCTAGTCACAGAGCAGGGACTTTTTTGGAATAAAAATTTGAGCTAGAACTATCCTCACAGTTCACCCATGGCTTACTGGTTTACTATATCTAATACAGTAAATCCTTTTTGTATGAAAACTATAGTAGTGCCAATTATTTGTTCAAAAGAAAGCACCCTTTTAGATGACCGAAATAATTTTGGGGGTGCTTTTCATTGACACATGAACTGCTTGCTTTGCAGATGTAGACTATGTCTTAATTACAGTAAAAATTTCCAAACATGAGTAGAACGGACATGGAGTGTAACAGGCTTCTTTTCTCCAGCCCTGCCTTCTCTTCCCCCCGCCCCCCTCAATTCCCAAGGGCCCCAGATAGCTAAAAGCAGAGCTTAGAATGGAAAAGGACTATATAAGAAACCCCCACATATTTATATGCTTCCACTTTATAGCTTTGTGGCGTTGTGAAATTTTATTTTAACAGAATGAGTCAAATAAAGGCAATTCCATAATACTGTTTTTAATTGAAATTGGTGATTTATCTTACTAATCTTATTGTTAAAAATTCTATTCTAATTAAACGAGAGATAACACCATGGGTTTTCTCTCCTTAATAATTTATTTAGGAATAAATAATTTTATTTTTTAATACCATGTATTGAATGATATAAAGATCTTTAAAGCACAACTCAAGTTTTAATTCCTAGAGCTAACAACCACTTTTGATTTTTCCTTCTTGATTATTCCCCTCACTTATTAGGTGACAAGCTGTGTGAGGATTCTACCCCAAAAATGCCTCCACACCATCTTCACTTTGGGCTTGGCTCTCCTTGTGGTGGCCCCTCCCTGGCTGGGCTACACCACCATCAATACTGTGACTGTGATGGCTTCCTTACCCATGGTTCAGCTCCAGGCTGCCACCATCTTCTCAAAGGCCTCTCCAGAACATTCCTGGGGGTAAGCCCAGGTAAGTGTTCACTATAGGATGACATCCAACTTCTTTAGCATGGTGTTTTGGTCTCTTGATAGTCTTCTGACTGTATCAAGAATTCATCATTTTCATCTTCCAATGTCTCTCTTCCAATGCCAGGCTTCAAGTGACATTTAAATAGCTGTGCTTGGGATGCTTTTAAAATGCATTTATTCATGTCATGAAATCATCATCTCTCCAGACATGCTCTAATGCAAACATAGGGTTTTACTGTAATTCAAAGGTAATCTATAGTAAAGTTTACTCTTGTATTAACTATTGTTTGAAATTTTTTTAAGTTGGCAAGGCAAGTGAACAATGTAAATAAAACTTCAAGAAAAAAATCTCTTATATGAATAAATACCATAAAGTAATTCAGAAATCAAAATTTACATACAAAGGATTCACTAATTACAAACCATTCTTGGCTGTTCATTAATTCAGGAAGCCTCCCACACTATGCCCCTCTGGTTAGGCTACCTATTTTCAGGTCTTCTGCAAATCCTAGGGACAAACTTTATCTTCTAGACCTTTGCAGTGTCAGTTCCTAGCTAGGGTCACTCTTAGTCTTCATGCAGAATAGAAAAAGGTGAAACCTACATGGATGAGTTTGGCCAGCAGAGCCTGGTCTAAAATTCCAGTTCCCACTCATTTTCTTTGCCAAGAGCCCTTATGGATTGAACACTACACACAACTGAATGTAGTGGCCTTCCTTGCTTCTATCACTGGGATTGGCTGAATACAGATGATTAATAAATGTTGGTTGAATTATAGTAAACTTATTTTCTTTGCATTACTTTACTCAGTAACATGTATTTAGTATGTGGACTAAAAAAATTTAGGGCAATTATTTTGAACCTATTCCTGATTCTGTATGTATCTCAAGCACTTACATACATATAAACAACTATTTTTCAAATATATTTGTAATTATTACATACAAAAAATAAAATTCACTTTTAAAGTTCATTAAACACAGGAGACTGTGATCATTTGGTATATATATTATGTAATGTAAATAGAGTTTATAGTCATAAACTCTAAGAGTAATATAAATTTACTGACTATGAAAAGGGTCATTAGGATTTCCATTTTTGGTAGACTAGGATCAATCTTCCTTCCTGGAACTCTTATAAAGGATAATTAATGCTTTTTAAAAATCTGTTTGTGGGCATAGGAGAGCTAACAACACAGATAAGAACTGTAAAGAAATATCCAGGAGAACCCTGAAATCCAGATAATCAAGCCCAGTCCTTGAAACTAGCCCAGTCCTCTTGCGCTAGTTTTTTTTTTTTTTTTTTTTGGATAACATGGAGACTGATGAGAGGCTGGTGTTGTTGCCTAACATGGAGATTGGTGACAGCCCTTTAGTTTCAGGGAGACAAACATCAGAGCCCCATATTTCCAAGGGCTGGGATCTGGCAAGCCCCTTGAGTTTTGGTATGGGATCAAGCTATAAGAAGACTGGAAATAATCCAGCTTTAACACAGACTACACCACAGATTCATGTCCTCTGGGTGTCTTGTAAACAATTCAGTTCTTCCAATTGGATTAAGGAAATCTTGGATTGCTAGTATCCCAGGAGAAAAAGAAAGAAAAATAGAGCTCTCTGGAAGAAGATAAGCTCACGGCTGAAATTATTTCTACTTTAAAAATTTCAAATAGAACATTCATCACAAAATCAAAAATAATAGGCACAAAAGGACATGACATCAAAAGCAAGAAACAATAGAAGCATACCTACAGAAACTTTATGTATTGAAATATTAAAATAAGATTTTATTTTATTTATTTTTTAAAGATTTTATTTATCTATTTATTCATGATAGACATAGAGAGAGAGAGAGGCAGAGACACAGGCAGGGAGAGAAGCAGGCTCCATGCAGGGAGCCTGACGCAGGACTCGATCCCTGGACTCCAGGATTGCACCCTGGGCCAAAGGCAGGCGCTAAACCGCTGAGCCACCCAGGGATCCTAAAATAAGATTTTAAAATAGCATGAGATAGGGACCCTAGAACTGAAAATAAAGTAACTGAAGTCAACATAAATAACAATATAAAACTCAGAGAATAAGTTTAGCACAAAAAGTGACCCTACTGAGAAAACAATCAATTAACTGGAGACAGGTTAGAAGAAATTATCCAGAAAGAAGTATGGATGTAAAGAAAAGGATATGAAACAAATAAAAGTCAAAACAGAAAACAATATAAAAAATACAGAAGACAGGATCCAGAATTTCTTCTGGGAGAGAAAAACAATGGAATGGAAACAATACTTGAAGAGGTAATGGCTGAGTAAGTTAAAAGTGTCAATACCACATATTTCAAGAGGCCAAACAAATGTTAAATAGGATAAATACAAATACACAATAATAGTAAGACTACAGAAAACAAAGTCAAAGAGAAAAATTTTAAAGCAGCCAGAGATACAAGATGGATTCCATTCAATTACTCATAATCAGAAGACTTCCCAGCAGAAACTGTGAGGTCCTCAAAATATAACAAAATGATATCTTGAGTATACTGGAACAAAGTGACAGTCTTCCCAGAGCTCTGTACTCAGACACTGGAAAAAGAAGGAACTTATTTAATGAAGAAAGTTCCACTTGATTTTAAAACTAGACAAGAACATTACAAGAAAGTAAAAGAGCTGATTTCTCTCAGGAATGTTATGTTCTCTCTTAGAAATCTGAAGAAAAAAAATCAAACTGAGTCCAGCTATACGTAAAAACATAATATCATAGGGCAGGGCACCTGGGGGGCTCAGTCAGTTAAGCGTCTGACTCTTGCTTTCAAATCAGGTCATGATCTCAGGGTTGTGAGATCGAGCCCCTCCCATGTCTGGATCTGTGCTGGGCATGGAGCCTGCTTAGGATTCTCTCTCTCCCTCTGCCCCTCCCTGCTCTCTAAAAACAAAAATAAAATTATTAAGCTAGAAACAGAACATTTTAATCAAATAAGAGATAACTACATAAAGGTGTATAGTGAACATCATATGTAAGAGTGAGATGTGGAAAGTTTTCTTTTTGAAGTAGGGATTCAGACGAGGATGTCCTCTATTACTATTTCTTTTCAACATTTTTCTGGAGGTCTTAGCCAGATAGATCAGTAAGGCTAGAAGAAAAAGAGAAAAAAAGGAAGGAAGGCGGGGAGGGAAAAGAAAGAAGGAAGGAAGGAAGGGAGGGAGGGAGGGAGGAAGGGAGGGAGGGAGGGAGGAAGAAAAGGGGATTATCATTATCTATGGATGATATAATTGTATAAGTAAAAACTGCTAAGAAAAGTATAGGTAAGCTATTAGGATCAATAACTGAGTTTAGCAAGATCGCTGGGTATACACAAATCAGTACTTTAAAAATCAATTGCATTTCCATATACATGTAAATAATCAAATAACAAGATACAAAATATGAGACGTAATAGCAAAAGTCCTGAGATATATAATCACATTAAAAAATGGGAAAAGAATCTAGCAAGAAATGCGTAATACCTCCAGGCAGAAAATTAAAAGTCTTAGTAGGGAAATTAAAGATCTAAGTAAATGGAAAAAGATACCATGTCTATATGTCCATGGATGGAAAATTCAGCACCGTAAAAATGTCAGTTCTCCTCCAGTTGGTAGAGATTCAATGCAATCCGAAAAAAATTTCAACAGGTTTTGTGTATGTGTACTTTTACAAGCTGATTCTAAAATTTATATAAAAATACAAATCATCTAGAAGAGTGAAGACACTCTTTAAAAAACAAAAATGAACCAGGTGAGAGAGTTTAATCTTTTGGATATCAAGACTTATTATAAAGCTGAAGATCATTGAGACAGTGTGCTATTAGTTCCAGGATAGGAGATAAAACCAGTGAAACAGAATGGAGACCCCAGAAACACATCATGCATGTACAGACACTTGATTTATGACAAAGATGTAGAAAAATGGGGCAAAGAATGGGCTTTCCAATAAATTGTTCTGGGACAATTAGATATCCATATGGGGGAAAAATAAAACCTGACCCTACTTCATGCCATACACAAGAATCGGTTCCAGGTGTATTACAGATCTAACTGTGAAAGAACAAACAGTAAAGGCTTTACAAAATGATGTAGAAGAGAACTTCATGTTTTTAGGTTAGGGAAAATTAGGTTGAGGATACAAAAAGTACTAACTTGAGGAAAAGATTGATACACTGGACTACACTGAAATTATGAATTACGAATTATGAAATTATGAATTATTAATTAAGTGATGCCATTAGGAGAATAAAAAGGCAAGTTATAGAATAAGAAATTTGTAACATACACTACTGCATAGGGCTCATACTCAGAATATATTTTTAAATGCCTAAAAATTATTAAGAAAAAGATAAATATACCAATAACAAATAGAGAAAAGACTTAACTGGCATTTAACAAAAGAGAAAATCAAAATAGCAAATAAACATATGATGTATTAGGTTTCTCCAGAGCAACAGAACCAGTAGACAATCTACCTATTTGTCGGTCTATCTATCTATATCTCTATCTATCTATCTGTCATCTATTGAGAGAGACAGGGAAAAAGAGAGAGAGATTGATTTTAAGGAATTGGCCTCTACAACTAGGGACCTGGCAAGTCTGAAATCTGCATGGAAGGCCAGAAGATTGGACACCCAAAAAAGAGTTAATGTCTTGAGTCTGAAAGCAGTCTAGAGGCAGAATTTCCTCGTTCCAGGAAACATCAGTTTTTGCTATTAATGCCTTCAACCAATTGGATGAAGCCCACCCACATCGTGGAAGGTGATCTGACTCACTCCAAGTCTGCAACTTAAATGTTACTCCCATCTAAAAAACACATTCACAGCAACACCTAGATTGAGACTGGTTCAATCAAACAAGTGGGTACCGCAGCCTAGCCAGTTTGAAACATAAAATTAACCATCACATTCAACCTCCTTAACAACAGAAAAATGCACATTAAAACTACAATGAGATACCACCACACGTGTACCACTACACATGTACCAGAATGGCAAAAATTAAAAAGACAAGCCACATTAACTGTTAGAATGTGGAGAAATGGGGACTTGCACATGCTGCTAATGATATCAAACTTGGTGAAACCACTTTAGAAAATATTTACAGATGGTCTTAACCTATGACCACTCCTTGGTATTTACCCAAGGAAGTACATGCACATACTCATGAGAAGACATGCAAGAAAATTGTTGACCCTAACATTACTCAAGGTAGCCAAGAATTGTAAGCAATTCAATTGTCCGTCAAGGGAAGAATGGGTAAGTTATGGTCTACTAGTCCATGGAATTTTATATAGCAAATGAAAGTAGAATAATTATACACGTAATATCTTAGGTGCATCTTATACTGTGTTAAAAAATAAAAAATAAAATAAACAGAATGTGTTGAGTGAATAAAGAGCAACACAATGTAATATATCTTGCATGAATTCAATCATATAAAGTTTTAAAATCTCTAATATTTAAAGATGCATGGGTATATAGGAAGAGAATAAGAGCAAGGATGTTGTTACCATAAAAGTTAGCAGATACTAATATAAATGGAGGGACTCTAAAATTTTGTCTTTTGAAAAATGTTATATAAATAGAACCATACAGTACATAGCATTTTGGGGTTACCTAGTTACACTAAGTAATTGCCTGGAGATGCAGCCAAATTGTTGTGTGTGTCAACAGTTTACTTCTTTTTGTTCCTGAAGAGTGTTTTATGATATGGATGCACATTGTGCTAAACCATTCACCCACTGAAGGGCATCTCTCTTTCCAGTTTTGACTATTACAAGTAAAGCTGTTATGAACACTCATATACAAATTTTTGTGTGAATATAAATCTTCACTGGGATATATGCCCCAGAGTGCAATTGCTGGGTCGTATGGTAATTGCCTGTTTATTTTCGTAAGAAATTGTTAAACCATTTTTCCAGAGTGGCTGCATCATTTCATAATTCCCACCAGCAATGTGTGGATGATCCAGTTTCTCCACATCCACATCAGGAATTAGTGCCATCACTATTTGTCTCTTTGCCATGCAGCAATATCTTATTGTGGTTCTAATTTGCATTTCCCTAAAGGCTAGGAATGTTGAACACCTTTTCGTGGGCTTATTTGCCATCTCTGTTTCCTCTTTGTTGAAATGGCTGCTCGTAATTTTCACTTATTTTCTAACTAGATTGTTTGTGGACTCTTAAGTTTTAAGGTTTCTTTGTTCTAGATCCTAGTCTTTGCCAGATATGTGGTTTGTAAATATTTCACCTCGTCTGTAGCTTGCTTTTGATCCTCTCTGCAAGGTCTTTCACAAAACACAAGTTTTTAATTTTGATTAGTCCAATTCATAAATCTTTTATATCTAAGTCTGTGATCTATTTTGAGCTACTTTTTATATAAAGAATGAGATTTAGGTCCAGGTTGACTTTTGTCCAGTTTCCCCAGAACCATTAGTTGAAAAGGTTATCCTTCCTCCATTAAATTGCTTTTGTATCTTTGACAAAAATCACTTGGGTATACGTGTAGGGGTCTATTTTCTGGGCTGTCTATATTGTTGCATCGACCTATGTGTCTGTCACTCTGCCAGTACCACACTCACGATTGCTGTAACTAGAGAGTAGGATAAACTGCCTCCCCTCGGTTTATTCTTCTTTTTCAAGATTGTTTTAGCTATTCTATTACCTATACCTTTCTATATAAATTTTGGGATAAACCTCACTCTGTCTATAAAGCCCCTTGCTGGAATTCTAATAAAAATTGCATTCAACTTACTGATCAGTTGAAGGAGATTTGGCATCTTTATGATGTTGAGCAGTCTAATCCGTGAATATAGTGTATCTTTCCTCTTTCTAGGGTCTTCTGTGATTTCTTTCATCAGCATTCCATAATTTCAACATGCAGATTCTGTACAAATTTTGTTAGATTTGTGCTTAAGTATGTCATTTTCTTAGGAACTATTGTAAATAATACTGAATTTTTAATTTTGGTTTTAAAGTGTTCATTATTAGTATATAGAGATGCCCCTGGTTTTTGTATATGGTTCTTGTATCCTACTACCTTGCCTACCTCATTTCTTAGTTGTAGGAATTTTTTTTGTAAATTCCTTGGGCTTTTAACATGAACAACCACATCACTGGCAAAAAAGCATCTTACACATAAGATACTTTTTAATTTTAATGTCTTCCTTTGCAACTGTTATGTTTTATTTCTTTTTTTTTTTTTTTTTTTCTCCTAACTAGGTTCCATGCCCAGCACGGAGCCCAATTAGGGGTCTGAACTCACAACCTAAGATCAAGACCTGAGCTGAGATCAAGACTGGGATGCTCAAACAACTGAGCTACCCAGGTGCCTCTATTTCTTTCTTGTGCCTTATCTCAGTGGACAACTTTCAGTACTATCTGGTGAGAACAGACACCTTTGTCCCAGTCCTTAGGGGCAAGCATTCAGGCTTTCATCATTATGCATAATGTCATCTATAGGATTTTTGTAGCTTCCTTTCATCCAGGTAAGGAAGCTCCCTCTACTACTGGTTTGCTAAGAGCTTTTATTGTGAATGAATGTAAGATTGTATCAAATTTTTTTTATGCAGCAGTTGATATAATCATACAATTTTTATTCTTTAGTGTGTCAACATGCAAATTACATTGACTTTTGAATACTGAACTAGTCTTGCATGCCTTGAATAAATCCCACTTCGTCTTGGTGCATTCTTTTTTTAAAAAGGTTTTATTTATTTATTCATGAGAGACAGAGAGAGAGAGGCAGAGACACAGGCAGAGGGAGAAGCAGGCTTCATGAGGGGAGCCCAATGTGGAACTCAATCCCGGAACTCCTGGATCACCCCCTGAGCGGAAGGAAGGCAGACACCCAGCTGCTGAGGCACCGAGGTGTCCCAGTGCATTATTCTTTTTATACATTAGTGGATTTTATTTGCTAAGTTTACACTGGGGACTTTTAAATTTTTATTTCTTTTTTGTTTATTATTTTGTACTATCTTTCTCTGGTTTTGATATCAGGGTAATACTAGCCTCATAAAATGTGTTGAGAAATGTACTCTGTTCTGCGATTCTCTGAGATGGATTGTGAAAAGTTGGCATTAATTCTTCTTAAAATATCTTCACCTGAAGATTTCCTTTTTAAGAGCTTTTTACTTACAATTTCAATTTACTGAATGGCCAAAGAACTATTCAGGTTGTCTATTTCATCTTGGTTGAATTTGGTTGTTTGTGGTTTTCTAGGAATTGACCCGCTTCTTCTAACTTGGTGACAAATTCTTCAAGTTTTCCTTCCTCTGGCAATCTCTGATTTCCCCTTCATTCCCGAAGGATATTTTTGCTGGATATAGGCTTTATGAGTAACAGTTCTTTTCTTTCAATACTTGAAAAATATGTGCCTCTCTCCCTTGTGGCCTCTATGGTTACAAGTGAGAAATTCATTGCCATTTGATAAAATGTTCCCTTAAGTAAGGCATTGTGTTTCTCTGATTCTTTTACAATTATTTTTATTCACTTTTTGTTTTCACACATGTATGATGTTAAGGAGTTTATGATTTCTTTGTGTTCATCCTATTTGGATTTGCTCCACTGGGGGATGGAAGATTAGTTCCCAGCTCCCTACTCAGGTGCCCACAACACTGGAGTGCAGAGTAGCAGTACCTCAGCCAGCTTCTGACAGTAGAACAGGTACCAGTGGGGCTGGACCCTCCCTGTTCAGCCCACTGGTATTTTGGGGGGATAGGGTAGATATTGCTAAAAAGTTTCCTTTTGTTGTCAGGCCACCCTCCTCCCTGTCCTTTGACCAGGGAAACAGGCTTTTCTTAAAGCTTTTTTGTCTATATCTGTAGGTAATTTCAGATTAGAGGCTTCTGCGGTGCCCTGTCCAGGATATGTGGGAGTGATAAAAAAAAAAAAAAGGGAACTTAGCATCATGTAATTCTGTATGTCCTGAGAGCTCTAGGCTTTCTGTGTTCCTTTTTCCACCTTTCAGAGTCTCCCTACGCTTGTCTATTGTGTTAAGTCTGGGGCTTTGGGAGTGTATGAAGAACTTGTGAGGAATGGGACTATCTACCCATGAAGAACCAGAAGTCAACACTCAAGTCTTAATATGTTTTCCTCTGTACTAGTTATATTTCACTCTTAAAAAGTGTGAAAAGGTGAAAAAGATGACCATCATACCTGCAAAGCTTGAAGCACCCTGACAGTACAAATTATTCCATTTTCTTACACATAACAAAATTGCATTTCTTATAAGTAACAGACATGTCCAACCCATCCAGACCCTCTGGAGAATTTGATTTTGGGAAGTTATTTCACAAAGTAACTTCACAAAGATCCAGGCCAATGGCCCTGGATTTACCTTGTTTGCCTTCTTTAAATGTATCTCTTTACTTTTCTGTAATTTCCCATACCTTTTCATTTTCCTGCCCTCTCCTTGTGATCAGGCTTCTGAGCAATCATCAACCATTATTGTTTATTGGCTATTAACAGTGTGATCTGCTCAGAGTAGAGGTTTCACCCAAGCCCCTGCTGTTTTTGAGAATGTCTCCTCAGCTGTTGAAGAATGAGCCCAAGGAACCACAGCTGTCAGTTCATCCGAGAAGGCCCTACACATCCAATAAGCTATTTAAGATGTATCTGGGAGTACAATGTGGTGGGGTTGAGAGCCATCTGGTCTAACTCTGGCTCAGTGAAATGCATGAAGCCAGGTGGAGGAGGAATGCTGAGATGTGCTTACCCAGCTCCAGCAAGCATGCTTCCTTTGTTTGCTAGGCCTTCACCTTGCTGCTGGCTTGCTGCTTTCTTCCCCTATCTTCTTCCAGATCCTCTTTTCATGAGCCCTCTGCTTGGCCCGCCAATATTCCAGGTCCCCACTTTCCTGTGTCCAGTCTCCTCCTTCTCTGCAGTTCACTCCCTCCAGAGATAGAACAGGAAACAACTCCCAAGGGGCATAGCCCGGGACCCCACCTCACCTGCTTTCTGGGGCAGGTCTGAACCGTAAGTGGCTGGGCCACAGCACCCAATTCATCTCAGTGGTTCTGTTTGCAAGGAGAGTCTTGGAAATGGAATGATCAAAATCTCAGCTCACAGAAATGAGCTAGGCTGAGTGAAAGATTAAAATGGACAGGTGCCATCCATAGCCATGAGTATTTGCATTATTCTATCCTAGGGAAAAGAGTGACTAGTTGATGAATGACTCCCTATGAGATGTCACCATTGCACTCAATGAACAAATGAAACTGAGGCCTGATGGTCAATCTAAAGGAAATGGATTTCCCACGACCAATGTCACATGCTCAGCTTCTAACAACTCAGAGAGGATTTACATCTCATCATTCCATGACAGGGATCAAATATGAAGCCTCTTTAGGGATCCAGGGAAAATTAGCTCCTGGTCACATATGGTGCAGTTGTCAGCTCCTAATGACATGTGCAGAGATTCCCCTGAAGCCCAGAGAATTAGCAGGTTCTATCATAGAATTAGGTGATTGCTCATTAGTATTTACACCTGCAACCCGAGGGAAATTAATTTTCCATTCTGACCTGTGATTTCTAATCAATGTTAACTTTAATCAGATGCTTGATGATCACAATTTGAGTTTCATTTAAACCACCTACCTGAGCCAGAGGTAGGAAGTAGCCCAAGGATGACAGCCCAATAGACACATCCTGTTTGCCTTGCCAGGCCTCTGGTCTGAGCTGGAGGAAATGGCATCACAGAGGGAAGGGAACCTCCTTAATGGAGTGGGACAGGGAAAAAAATGAGTGCACTGTATGGGGTAGAAGTCAAGGGATCCACAGAAGAGCCCCACATCCATGTAGTTGACTTCACCACAAGTGTTGTAAGACAGGGAGCTACAGCCGGCAGGCACAGTGTTGGCTTGCAGACTCGGTGTTTGAAGGAGCTGAGGTGCTTGCGTTCTAATTCCTTCCTCCTGCCTTATTTCTCCTTCCTGCAAAAGGGGTTCGGGGGCAGAAAAACAGCCCTGCAGAAGCTCACTTTGGAAAATCTCTTGGAAGAGGATCAGCAAGACTGATGCACAGGCAATTAATAACTTTAAAAGTAAAGCAATCTCAGAAGATCTATGACTTTTTAACAAAATAGGGGGAAGGTGGTCAGCGCTCAAAACAGAATGGTGGTAATTATTCATAGAAGGAAGTCCCTAATGAAGCTGAAAACAAAGCTCTAAAGAAAGAAAGAAGATCAGCTCCAAGTACTGTTTATGTAACCTCAGGGGGTTTGAACACCAGGAACTTACAGGGCCTGAAACGTGGGGAACAGACGAGATGGAGGGCGGCTGAGTGTTAAGAAATAGAGTATTTGGCAGAAGGTCAAAGAGAGTGAACGGATGTGGTGGGGCTGGAGGTGAGGGAGGGAACTGGGGGTGAGCACAGCTTTCATGTTGAAAGAAAGTTAGCAAAATAAAAGCTTGGTTGCTGAAGAAAATGCAAAGAGGGAGGGGGGTTTTGTTGACTGAGGCATGAAGGGTGGCTTTGCCCCCATGTTTCCGGGTGTCTACCCCAAGGGCCTGGAGCCCAGGCACCACGCCAACAGCACTGAGGCAATGCTGCCTTTCAACCACCTGGTACCACTCAGCTGAGCCGGATGTGAGTCTATGGTGGAAACTACCAGAAGAACATAATGGCCTAGGGCTGTGCATCCCTCCTCCATGTTTACTGAGTGCCAGACCAGGCCAGATCTTGGAGCTAGTAGAGTGAACAAACACAGATGAGGTCTTCCCCCTCCACTCAGAGCCAGGCCAACTGAGGCAGAAGTACTGGGACCCACAGCAATCAGTTACATTGGCTGAGTAATTATTTATATAATATATATATATATATATATAATTATACAATAATTATTTATATGTGAACATTCTCACAAAGGGCTTTTATACGCTTTAGCTCTCTGGGGCCTCAGTGACCCAATGAAACAAAAGGCACAGATCTTCCGCATTACAGTATGTACACCTACCACAGTAGTATACATATTAATGTACGTACTAGTTTAGTATGCATACTGTTTATTAAACCACTTTACAAAAGAGAAAATCAAGTCTTGGGAAAGCTTCACAACTGTCAAGAGGGAGAATGTGGATAACACACTGGTTATATAAACCAAAATGGCCCAGGAATTTGAGCACACCAGGGCCTCAGGGTGGTCCTCCACCCTCATGGGAAATCCTCCTTGTGGGTTTTCCTCCTCTTTGGCCTTCCCCTACTGCTCTGCTGTCTAGCCGTCCCTCCCTGCCTCAGGGACCCCTCTTCTTCAGCAGGTGGACAGAAGAGAGAGCAGAGTTGCATTTTTTTTACTTTAGCTACTCATTTGAAAGCATTGTCAACACCTAACCTACCCCTCTCCTGGGGTCAGGGCCCCTCATCAGCCCTAGGTCTCTGGGACCTCAGTGGCTCCATCCACATCCATCCCTCAATGCCCCGTGAGGTTTATTACCCTTCACAGTAGTCCACCGAGGCTCTGGAAGGTTCAGCCCCTCTCAAGGTCACATAAAAGTAGGAGGTAGGTACAGGCTTAGAGTCCCAACCTCTTCGTTTCAGGCTCCTCAGGCTTCCTCAGTTTCATGCTGCCTTCAAAAGAGGAAAATCACTTTTCTCTTCAAACCCCAGCCTTTCCTTGTGGCTTCAACAACCCTCCCTTGAAGCCCCTGCAGAGAAACAGCCTGTCTAGGCTCTGGGTCTGGGAGCACCCTGCAGGGCCCCCAAGGGGGGACGTGTCCAGCAGCGGGCTAACGCACAGGGTGCAGTTAAGGAATTATGTAAGAGCCAGTGTTAAGTAAAAATGTTGCAAGTACAGAAAGGCACACATAAAGCATGCCTACAGACAAAAATGGACATAAAAACATAAATATATGTGGTTTGACATGACTGGTCTAATTGTTTTTTCTTGACATTACATTTTTAATGATCTTTTAAGTAACTGGTAACTCTGAACTAGCAACTATCATGAAATATGAATGAGAGGAGCCATTTTGACCTTTCTCCCAGCCTAAAGGACTCTGAGTTTCAAAGATGTAAGGAATACATCTTTGAGGGCTGCTTTCCCCACTTAATTGCATGATTTATCCATTGTGTCCTTCCTGGCCCCTAAGAACTGGGAGATCGTGACTGCTGGTTTGCCTTCTTTCCCCTTGCTTCAAAGTAAAGAGGGGACCAAGAGGATGGTCACTACTTCAGGCATGCAAAAATTGGTCATTGAAAAAAATGTGCTTTTTTGCATGTGCTGAATCCTCCTGAACTATTTTCCAGGCCTGGGGAGGGCCTTACACAGATTCACCTCGCCATCTCTCCTGATGGGCTCTGGACTGGCACACACTCAGGAGCCTCCCCGCCAAGGCAGGGATGTGGCCTGAGGCTGGAGCGTGATAATCAGGGCCTTTGGAGGGCAGAAGGGGCACAACTAATAGCTATGCCTAGCGGTGCCTGAGTGGCTCAGTCAGTTGAGTGTCTTCCTTCGGCTCAGGTCCATGATGCTGGATCTCAGGATCAAGCGCCTGCTTAGTGGGGAGTCTGCTGCTCCCTCTGCCCCTCCCTCTGCTCATGCTTGCATTTTTTTTCTCTCTCTCTGAAATAAATAGATAAAATCTTAAAATCAAACAAACAAAACAGCTATGCCTAGACAGGTGGCACCCACTGGAACTATCCTAGGTGGACTGTAGGAAGCTAGAAATCTGAAAATTAACATGTGGCCACCAGAATCTCAGCATAAAGCTCTGAGGGACTCTCAAGCTTTTTATAATGATGCCAAAGCATATTCCAGAAATGCTGTAGACTGAATGTTTGAGTCCCTGCAAAGTTCATGTGGACGCTTAGTCTGCAGTATGACAATGTTTGGAGATGGGAGCTCAGAGAAGTACTTAGGTCATGTGCATGGTGCCCTCACAATGGGACCAGTGCCCTGATAAGAGACATGGAAGAGCTTGCTTCCTCTCTGCCACATGAAGACATAAGGAGAAGGAGACTGTCTACACACCAGGAAAAGGGCTCTCATCAGAAATTAGCAGCACCCTGATCTTAGACAGCGAGAAATCAATTTTTGTTGCTCAAGCCACCCAGCCAATAGTATTTTGTTATAGCAAGATACCCTGACACCTTCTATTCTAGAATCTACCTGCAAAGTTTTGAAGTTTTTGAGAGTAGCTATGAAAAAATGCAGAGATTAAGGACTATTTGTCAATGTCACCAGCTTCCTATAGACTTCAACTGATAAACGTTATTTGTAAGATACCATTTATAAATCACCCCAATTTTATCTTTTTTTAATAAGGTCATAGAGGACTTTTTTTTATACATTTATGATAACGTTGATCTTATCTTCTTGAAACCACAAAACCGTTTTACCCAGAAGTAAAAGCAGTGATCACAAAGCACAGGCACATTATCTTAAAGGAGAAATGAGAATCACTAGGTAGAAACAGAGAATTCTAACAGTACGACCCGCAGACATCAGCAAAATAGTGCCAGGAATGCCTGGCAGCAAAAAGCTATTTTAAGTCCCATTTTAGTGACTTTTTCTTATTTCATACATAAGTTTTCTCCAATGAACATGTATTACTGTTGTAATTAGAAGAGCAATTTTTAACAAATAAATGTCTAGTTGTCCTGTTTTCTAAATTTGGGGGGGAGGGGTCACTGAGGTTTGGGATTGCTCATTGTAGGGGACAGCAATATTGTAAGCTCTTTCAATCCTCCAGGCACTGCTATTAACTTAGGACAGCCCAGCAATTGGTGATTATAATGATATGATGATATTCCTGAGTCATCATGAAAAGACAAATTACATTACGTATTTTCTGCTTAGAAAAGTCCAGAAGCATTCGGACATATCATAAGGTGCTCATGAGAAACAGTGAGTTTTTAAAAGTTTTGACATGCAAAGGTTTGAACTGCCTGTGATCTGGAAAATGCACCTTTGTGAGCACCTGCTCCACAGGCCAATGGGGTGATGCTGTGCGCAGGTGAACAGTGTGGACATTGTCTGAGCCGGAGTGTAGTCGCTACTTTACTCCAGAGAATGCTCATGGACAAGGTGGTGCACCAGTACACAACTCTCTTTTAAACTGTTGATTCATTCCTGACAAACAAAAAGTCCGTAAAGCAGGGGTGGGGACGAGTGGAATTTGCTGAGTATTCCGGTGTTTACCTTGGGAAAAGGAAAAAAGCAGAACTGAAAGTTTACTTCTCACCATACATAGTGTTGGTGATCCCCAGAGGCCAGCTGAGACCATCAGGGTCACTCTCACACGCTGCAGCTGGACTTCTGGTCCTCTTCACCGTCCCCTGCAATGCGGCCAAACAGCAGAGGGGTGAAAGTGAAGGGGTGTTGGAGGGCCAGCGGGAGGGGTCACTGGAGCGCTGGCCTCCTGATCTGGAGCACGGTGCCAATCAATGCCACACACAACAGGCAAGCCGGGACCCACGGCTCTGTGCCACTGTTTCCATAAAGCTTTCCAAACACACAAGCCTCTGTGCAGGCCAATCGGATGTTTGTGTAAGAGCCACATGCCATGGTCAATCCTCAGGCAAACTCCTACTTGGCCCCAAGGTCCATTTCGACATCCAGAGCAATTCTTAATCCCTGGAGAGGTGAAAGTCATGTCTTTACAGAGCCCCTTCTCATTAGGAAGGGGAGATTGTCTTTAAAGAGACTTCATTTGGATTTCCAAACACCTACTTGGCTGCTTCTGCAGTCCCCTTACTACGGGACCCCGGATGCTACCCTGGGGCCCACCAGTGAAGTAAAGGCTACCAGGTCCTTTGCAGGTCTGCTCACAAGCCCGTGTGGCCTGGGCTACGGCTGATGAATAGAAGCTGCTGGAGAGGCCGCTGTCCTTCCTGCTGCTTTCTCTGCCCCCACACCTCACACCTTCCTGATGCATCTCCTTCCATCCATCTTCTCCTCGACATCCTCAGGCCCATAAATGTCTGTGCCAGGATCCTGCATTCCCGAGGCAGAGCCCTTCTTTGCCATCATGTCTCACACAAAGCCACTCAGGATCGTAGCTTATTGCTTGAGTAGCACTAAGCGAACCATCCATAAACAGCCCATGAAGCTCCTTATGCTGTCTTCTCCAGGACTCTGCCTCTGCCATAGATCCCTCTCCACCACTTCCCAATTTTGTCCCTTTGGCTGGAAAAGGGATTTGGAATGATTTGAAATGTCTCGTACCCTCAGAGACAGGAAACATGGACCTGTCGGCTTGATGGGTGCCCTCACTGAGACTGGGAGACAGGCCAGGGCAGGCGTTCCCTGTGGTCTCTCCCTCCTTGACAATCAGGGTCCTCGGGCCTCTCACTTAACACTTCTGCCACCACATCCCCCCCGACAAACAATCTACCCTCTCAACACCCAGACTTCCCTTTTGTGAATTGCTTCCTGCAGACTACAGTTTTTGATAATACTTGAACTGTTAAAAGTAAACACGCCTCCCTATTGTGGTAGAGACCATAGTCCTCTGGTAAAGACCTGTGTTTGTCCCAGCCTGGCTCCCGGACCGCTGGTGGTGCTGTCTGGATTTGCCCATTTCCCATGCTTAGAAGGGCCAGTCCAGTGCAGTCATTCAGTTGGGACAAACTCTGTGCATCTGTAGCACAGTTCACTGAACAACTGCGTTGTTCACTCTGGAATCTACAACTATGAGGGTTTTTCTCCTTTGCTTTTGCTAAAAATAGCCCTGATCTCTGGAAACCCTACCTGACTTCCTCTCCTGCCCGCTGTTCAAATGGGAGGCTGTTAGCGGGAATTCGAACCCTGACCTCCTTTGTTTGATCTCTGCCTGTTTCGTAAACTGGGGGAAAGGTTACTACAGGCTTCTTGTGGTGGCTTGTCTGCGTTGTTCCCCTGAATGGCCAAGCTTTGAACGGTGTGCTGGCAGCGTCTGTGCTGTTTACTCTGCTGTGCTCACTGGTACGGCTTCCTTTGTTGTTTTGCAAATGGTGCTTCATATGCTTCCACATCCTTCTAGGACATCATGCCTCCCTTCAGAAGCCCCTTCCCAGTATTCACCATGAGGAAGTCATGGAAGAAAATGAACAAATCACAAGAAAAGTAGTGTAAAAACGTCCTGAATGGTTCCCTGTTCAAACAATGTTGCTCCATTGAACACAGAGCCCCAAAATGACCCACTTTTGTTTCTTCACCACCTGTTTTCCCTGCACTCTGTAACTGTTCACTTAGAGCAGGTGACCCTAGAGCTCTGCCGCTGGAGATATAGATATGGTCTGTGCTGGCCGAGATGATTTCAGAACTATATTGATTAAAAAGAACCAGTTGGATAGGGAATGAGCTCAGTAACAAAACATAGAACCCCAGACTTTTATTAATAATGTGGATTGAAGAAGCCAGATGCATTCAGTTTATTCACCAGATAGGTAAGAGGGAGATGGATGGATAGATAAATGAGTAGAGAGGATGTTTCTTTTTAAGTCAGTAAGAACCTAAATAGAATTTAGGTTGCATATTGGCAAAAACCAGTGAGCCAAAAATCAAACCAGCACATTGCTGAACCAGGGACCGGGGTGGCTCAGTTGTTGAGCATCAGCCTTTGGCTCAGGGCATGATCCTGGGGTCCTGGGATCGAGTCTCACATCAGCCCTGCAGGGAGCCTGCTTCTCCCTCTGCCTGTGTCTCTGCTTCTCTCTCTGTATCTCTCATAAATAAATAAACAAAATCATAAATACATACATACATACATACAAATTGCTGAGCCAAACCAAGAGCTATTGGCTTGAGTCTGACCACAGAAAAGACACTTCCAGGATGACCTGGATGCTATGTCCTTTCCCCGAGGAAGGATCTAATCTAGAATACATGGCTTCTGTGTGCATTTTAAACTAAATTCCCTTCCCACCTGCTCAATAGATATTGAGGGCATGCTAGGTGTCAACACCATTCCAGTGCTAGGGTCCTAATCAGGTGAGCAGAAACCTGCTATACTCATAGATAGTTACAGTTTATTGGGAGAGAGACTTAATCAAAAAAGCAAATGTGTAACTCCACGTGTGGTAAATGGTGTACATGCTCATAACAGGGGAGCTTGACTGGAGGACAGGGGATGGTTCCTCTAAGGAATAACATCATAGCAGGAGCCAGTGCCTAAAGGGATTAAGTTGCAGTTAATAATTGAAGAGTGGAGAGGTGTGGCCCTGGCTGGAGAGGAATGCCCTGCGCAGGTGGGAGGACAGCTGGAGGCTGCCACAGGAATGGGAAGTCGGTGCATAGTAAAGGTGCCTCATAAGGGGCCAGATCTAATGGACTTCAGAGGCAGAGGGAACACTTGGTGCTGGGGCAACAGGGAGCCTTTGCAAGGAGTTATTCAGGAGGTTGGGTGTGGGTAGAAGGATGACCTGAGCCCATCTGTGTTGGAAGGAGACTGCTCTGGACCAGTGGCCACAGTGCTTGGGGGAGGCCAGTGAGCAGGTGCAGCCTGTGCTGAGCCGAGAAGGCCTCAGGGAAGTAACTACAGTTTTGCTCCAGATTCCTTCTATCCTGCTTTGAGAACCTCTGTTCCTGGCTCTGTTTGCCAGTGAAAGTTACTTTCTCCCTGCAGACAGAAGCTAATTAGTAGGATAATAAGGTTAGTTATTTATCCCTGTAATAGAAATCTTCATGTTAAATTTATACGTGGCAACATTTCCCTTTAAGTCATAATTGACAGGATGGCCCACTCTGCCCAATTCTGACCTTTCATTGATTCTAATCCCGAGGCAGTGGTTGGATCTTAAGGAAAGGGTTACTAGTGCAAATGTACTTTTCTAAACAACAAGCATCATTACCTTTGCTTAATTAATGAAGCATCTGTAAGAGGCGGAAGTCAGAGATGCATCTCCTTACCATTTTAACTAGAATGTTCCTCATGTCAGCTACTACTTCCACCACCTCAGGCAGAATTCAGCATGATTGTCTTAAAGGCAGAGAGCACACACACAATAATGGGAGCGCCATGCTCAGTCCTAGCACAGGGTGGGTTTAGACAGGTGTCTTGCTCCCTCCCCGACTGAGCAGTCTCTGTCCCTAAGATCCCATAGATGCCCTGTGGGTTTGTTCATCACACCACACAGAAGGCTGAGTGCATGACACAACTGAGGGTCACATTTCCATTACTAAAGTATCCACTGACCTCTCATGCCAGTTTTGCCCAATAAAATAAATAAATCACCGTAGAAAAGGTATGGAAAAAACAAGCAACTAGAAAAGTCACTCTAACCAAACTGGGTGAGGTAACATTTCAAAAGTCTTCCTTCATTTCATTCAAAGGTGTCTCTAACTCTGCCCGAGAGATCTGAGAAGAGAGTCAGGAAGTCGAAGAAACCAGGCCAGTCAACAGGACAAGACATTATGGCCACCACTATCCTGGAATTTCCAGAGTCTGTTGCCTCTACTGAATGCATGCTCAATAGCATTCTCTCAACCTCTCTTTCTCTCTCTCCCTCTCTTTCTCTACCTCATAAGCTGACAGCAAGGACAGAGCATGCTAAGATGTCAAGCCAGCGATTCCTTGCAGCCTCAGCATTACACCAAAGAGATTATATCACTCAGCCCCCTCCACAGAATTAGAAAAATAGTGACACATTCTGGGCATGGATGAAGAGAGCACTTTCAGAATCCAAATTCTCACCATCCTTCATAGTAAGAGCCTTTGACAACCAGAGGAAGGCAGGGTTTCCCCTGGATGTGAATCAAAAGTAGAGCCCTTTCTATGCTGATTAAGAAAAGAGAAAGAGAGAGAGAGACAGAAAATGTGGTCAAAATAGATACATGTTGAGGAAAAAAACTTAGACTCTCTAAATTAAAAGAAAAAAGAAAAAGAAAAAGACTCTCAGCAGGTTCAGAACAGCCAGATCTTCATGTGCTAGGCTTTGCAGTGAGATCCAAAAAGCAGATTTCTTTCTCAGGTCTGCCTTTAAATCACCCTTCATACTTTGCTTCCATGCCATTCTTTGCGTATGCCTTTGAAAATAGTTAAAGAAAGAAAGAAAGAAAGAAAGAAAGAAAGAAAGAAAGAAAGAAAGAAAGAAAGAAAATAGTTAACTAACTTTGAGTTAACTAGTAGTTAACTAATTTTCCTATTGTATGTGCCAGTGATCACCACAATTGCAGAATAAAGAGCCACCCCAAAACTCACTGGTTTAGGGCAGCCTGGGTGGCTCAGCAGTTTAGCACTGCCTTCAGCCCAGGGCATGATCCTGGAGACCCAAGATCGAGTCCCACATTGGGCTCCCTGCATGGAGCCTGCTTCTCTCTCTGCCTGTGTTTCTGCCCTGCCCCCTCTCCTATGTGTGTGTCTCTCATAAATAAATAGATAGATAAATAAATAAATAAATAAATAAATAAATAAATAAATAAATATCTAAAAAAAATCACTGGTTTAGCACCATCACTTATTCTCACTCATGCATGTTCAGATTGTCTGGTGACAACCAGCCAGGAGTCAAGTGAACAGCTGGCTTGGCTCTGAGAAGCCAGATGGGCCCAGCTCTGCTCCACATGTCTCTCATCCTCCCCAGATGAGAGGTGTGGTTGGGATTTACCACTCTCAGGAATGATGGTTGAAGCTTAAGAGCACAAGTGGGAACACGTAATACTTCTTAAGGCTTAGGCTGGAGATTGACAAGCTCAAACCACACACCGTTGGCCAAAGCGAGTCATATAGTCAAACCTAAAGTCAAGGGGTGAGGAGGTGCATTCCACCTCTAGAGGAGGAACTTCAAAGACACATGGGAAATGGAGGATATAATATTGGCAACAATAACTTCACCTATTACACTTGTGAAGAAAATAAAACAATAATAATGATGATGATCCTTTTTAAGCACTCTCCCTGTGCTGTTACATGCACTTCCTATACATTAACATATTTGTTCCCCACAACTCCTCAAGTTCTATCACTATCCTTATTTGTCAAGGAGAGAGGACAGAGGAGGACAGACACTAAGGAATTTGCCCAGGTCGGCACCTCTATTGGAGCTAGAAACCCCTGTCTGGCTCTGTATCTTGTGCCCCTCTTTCCCAGGCCATCCTGAACACTCTAACAAAAGGTGTCTGAGAATGTGGGCATGCACTGCCTGGAGGGGTGCTCATATACACTCTGCATGCTGGAGAACCTTGTCAGAAACCATGTTCCTTATAACTTGTTTCTGAGTCCTGGGAACTTGAACAAGGAATAAAGGTCACCCCTTTCTTGCACAAGGTTACCAGTATGTCACTGGCTATTTCTAAAATAGAAGTTGGCTTGGGGACACATTTCTATTTCAGAAAATCATGCCAGTATTTGTTGGACAATGAATGTTTTTTCTCTTGTTCAGTGATATAGACTATAGGTACTGAGAAAAGAGCCCCAGACTCTAGGGGAAAAGAGTCTAAGCCACGGGGAGGCCCTACTCAGGGAGCACAGACCCAGAACACATTAACAGCAGAGTTTGGAAGTGAGTTATTACTAGTGAGTTATAACATGGCCTTCAACACAGCATGAATGTTTCACCATGTCTCCATTCAGGACCCTATATCTCTCAGTCTATGCTTTTTAAAGCAATAGCTATGTGGACAGCCACATTGAAAAGAAAGGCTATGTGTTCAAGGGTAGAAGACCTTTATTGTATAGTAGGAGAAAATATGGTTGATTCCAATGGCTTATTAAAAAATCACTTTATTGGGGCACCTGTGAGGTATAGTAGGTTAAGCATCCTACACTTGGTTTCAGCTCAGGTTGTGATTTCAGGGTCATGAGATCAAGCCCCACATTTGGCTCCACTCAGCACAGAATCTATTGGGTCTCTCTCTCCCCCTCTCTCTGCCCCTAACCCACCCTCCTCTCTAAAATAAATAAATAAATAAATAAATAAATAAATAAATAAATAAATAAATAAATAAATAAATCTTTAAAACATTTTAATTTAGTGTAAAGCTGTAAGTATGGCTGGTCTATAAAAGATGTATATCAAATTTAGTCCTCAAGACATCTGAATTCTGGTTGGCTTGTCACATTGTCCAGTTAACTCAGAACTGGAACAGCTCCACTGTTATTCAAGAGTGAGGAGCAAAATAACTGTAACTGACTTTTGAACATCAAACCTTACCTAGTACCAAGCCAGAAATGGGAGTAGGCAACAGCCATTAAGAATGATTAGGAAGAGATTATCCTGCACTTTACAATATAAACATGTTTAAATAGACATCTGAGTATATCAAAGAATTGTTTTACCACCAGGTTGCCAGAAGCACACACTCCTCTGTTTTTCTAATGATGTGTTTGTGCATTATTAAATCATCTGCGACCCAGGCATCCTGACAAATCCCATTACCTTCTCATAGTGGTCAGGTGTACCTCTAAAGTGAACCACCCATTTTACATGTAAGAAAAGTGGTTTCCTAGGAACAACAAATCATTACACTGAAGATAATGCATATAACCTCTTAAGCTATTATAATTACCTCTGTCAAGATTCCATTAAAGTTTTCTAAGAGGAAGCAAACAAAACCCCAAGCCACTTGCTCCTTGAGAAAAGTCAGTTGTAAAGTTAAAAGTTAATCACCAAAAAATCTATGGCTGTCATAGTGACAGCTTATGAAAAACTTCTAAACTAAAAAATTATAAACTAAAAAGTAAATCACATTTTAAAAAAGTGCTTTCTGTGCTAACGATAGAAAGATATTCTTGGTAAAATCTACAGCGAATTTGATCTCATTTTTCAACTATGAAGTGGATGACTGATAGGACGTGTCTGCAGAGATTAATCCCCTGGTTGATACTGAGTAGGAAGAAAATGGATGTCCTCATTGAGTTTCTTGCCCCAGGAAGGAGCTGGAAACTATTGGCATTAGAGGGAAAGAAATCATGTGACTCAACCAGTGGACAAGAAAGGGTCAGAGATGGGCCCCTTAGTTGGAATTAGGCAAACTGTGCAGAAAAGGTGTTAGGCAGGTATCAGCAAACTAACTCTTTTTACCCCTGCTGTGAGCAAGGAGCCACTATACCCTTCTTCAATGATTGCTGGCAGCTTAGAGAAACTGCTCCCGCCCCAAGCATACAGAATTCCTCTCTTTTGAATGAAGATCTTAAAAACGTTTTTTCTAAAGAGAAGAATGGGGTTGCCTCTTTGTGTATTCAGGCAGAAAAGAATCAGATTCCTCTGATAGTCCTGGATCAGCACAGATGCCTCTTAGAGCTAAGTCAGTACCTCACTGGGTCCTATTTGTGAATAACCTGGGAACAAAGACCCTTGAATTCCAGGAAAAGATAGTATCTGTTAATAAAATACTGACTTGTGTACATACCTGTGCTCCCTCCCAAACCTCACCAAAATGGACAGAAAAGGGGATTTCCAAAAAGGCACAAGCGCTTGAGGAAAGAGAGGATGAGAAGTTTGGTAACAGTAAGAAATGTGGAGTCTGCAGAGCAGACGGATGTGTGCAGACCCCAAAGGTGTAGCCTCAGTGGCAGGACAAACCGAGCACTGCTCCCTCTGCCCTGCATGACTCCCACCTGATTTGGTGGCAGATCTGGCGACAGGGAAAGCAGGGTGAAGGTGGGGCTAAAAACAGGATTTGGGGATGTGATGTGTCATTCTGTGCAGTGCTGGAGAGAACACTGAAGAAACAGAGCACTCACCTCTCCTTCTCTCCTGCTTTGCAATCCCAAGCAAGGCTAGGAGGTGAGGAGAAAGCTGGGGGAGGTGACAGAAAATCCCAGGTCTGACTGTGGAGGTTCCTACACTGTGGGATGCCAGGCACCACTGAGGACTGTAGGAATGCTGACACACCAGGCAGCCCTTGCACACTGATGGTCAAGGTCATACCCTCCAGGAAAGAGACAAGATCTTTCTTGGAACAAGGAAAAATCCTCCAGATACTAATGAAACAAGATCCCATAAAATGGTTCTGCTGTGTCATCATAAGATAAAGCCTTATGTGGGCACATCCCCAAACTTCTGGTCAGATTTTTTTTTTTTAGATTTTATTTATTCTTGAGAGACAGAGAGAGAGACAGAGAGAGAGGCAGAGACACAGGCAGAGGGAGGAGCTGGCTCCACACAGGGAGCCTGCCGTGGGACTGGATCCCGGGACTCCAGGATCACTTATGAGCATGCACACACGATTTTTAAGGAACAATTAGAAAACAAAAAGTTTTTGGAAATTAAGAAATGATAACAAATTAAAAACTCAGTAGATGCATTTGGAAGCAAAACTGAGGAAATTTGCCAGAAGGTAGAAGGGGGGAAAAGGGCAAAACTCAAACAAACGTGGTGAAAATAGAGGAGGAAAGGGAGGAAAAATAGAAGACTTGGTTCCAGAACATTCCAATACCCATGTGATAGGAGTTCCATGAAGAGAGAACCAACAAAATTAAGGAACTTGGTAAAAAAAAATTATAGCCCACTGAATGCCCAACACACTGGACGAAAGCTGAACCACACACCATCACAAGATTTCAGAGTTTTGGAAAAAAAAAAAAAAAAAGATTTCAGAGTTTTGGGAACAAAGAGATCCTATGAGCTTTCAGAGAGGAAAAAAAAAACAAAAGGAAAGCTTACATACAAAGCCCAGAAATTAGAATGGCATTGAACTTCTCAGCTTCAACACTGGATGCAAGGATGCTTCACGAACATGATTTCCAACCCAGAGTTAAGAGGGGGGAGTAGAATGGAGACACTGTCAGACATTGAAGACCTGAAAACATCCACTGCCTATGAACTCCTGGTGTTCTATCAGTGTTCCTGATCATGTGATCCACAGAAACGAGAATATAAACCAATAAAGGGGACATCATGGCATCTAGGAAACAGGAGGTCTAAATCAAAAGAAAAAAAGCAAAGGGACTCACCTGGATGGTGAAGGTGATCCCAGGATGAAACAGAGCACCACGTATAGAGCATGCCCAGCCCAGGACTAGAACAGGTCGGATTCCTTCAAGAATATTGGGCTGCATTTGAATTGGGTTAACTTCACTGCATTAGAACTCTACCCCGCAGAATTCCTTTCCTGAATGATTCCAGATTAGCCTTGGCCAAAGTGACATTTTGCATGAGATGTGGAAGGTGAAAAAGTGGGCAGCAGCCCTGCTCTTGCAGGTTAGGAAGGTGGATGCAGGGCACCAGGAACTGTCACAGCTCACACACACACTGTCACTCACCTGCTGGCTCACCTGTGGCAGCCAGGCCCACAGTAACCCCAGCTGTTGCTGGGTCTCCTCTGAACACTGGACAAATTTTAATTCCAGAGAAACAAAAAGACATGCCAGAAGGGAAAAGTAGTCCTAGTATTTCTTGGTGGCTTAGTAGTAAATAGCATTGGCATGCATTTAATAATGTAATATAAATGTATAAGAATGCAATATAATGTATATATAAATATATATAACCTCGCCAGAGTTCTAGGAAAGATGAGTTGAGGGATAACACAGGGGTGGGCAGTGTGTATGTATGTGGTAGGGCCAAACTGGGGGCTATGGTGGTGAAACATAGTTAAAGTTTCATCTTCTGCAGAAAAAGCTACTAGTGCCCAAAACTGAAGACACAAGATGATGCATTCATATCAGCACATTATTGGAAAATATGGAGGTAAATTCCTAAAAACCAGCTAAAAGAAAGTGATTGCCTCAAGGATCAAAAGGCAGAGCTCAAGGAATTGCTGCCTTCATCAGAAGACTTAAAGAACCAGTTTACTCTATATACTATGTAAATGTACACATTTTTTAAAAAACTGTTTTGAATGGAAGTATCCATTCACAGCACCCAGGCTTAGAAGAATCGTCAAACACACTCGAGTGTATCCAGGTAAATATCCAGAATATTCAGTAGCCACTGATACTATGTCTTTAAAAGACACCTATAATGGAAAGGGAAATTCTCAAAATGTAGTTTAAATACAGAGGGCAATATATAACGTTCCATGTACCATGTGATCCCAACTATAAAATCAAATAACGCAGAGAAAAAAGACTGAAATGATATCAAGATGTTAACTGCAGTGATCTTGGGTGGTGAGATTACAAACTTGCTAGGTTGTGCCATCTCATTCAAATTATCTCCAACAAGCCCAGACTGCTCTTACAAGTGAAAGGAAAAATTAGTAAAATCATTTTTAAGCTCTCACATAACAAGAATTCCCCACAGAAATTAATCAAGCTATCTTTTTATCTCGGTCTATAAAATGTAAATAGTATTAGATACAAAAGAGGGGTCAGTGTACATAGAATTTTTCTCTTATTCACTTCATAGCAGTTGCCGACCGTTCCCTGGCCCCACGTTCTAACATGGGAGAAGGGACGAGTACCGAGTCCCCAGGGCCCTGGTCCAGCTTCCAGTGGCTGGCATGGGTTACTGGAAAGCATCAAAGTACTGCTTCTGTTAAAATACTCTTTGAATTTGTTTTTGCAGCTCAGTGTTTGGTAAGTGCAATTGGGGAGTTAATTAGAGTCTGGTCTCCTTCATCTATGTTACTCCACCTCATGCATTCATTCATTCATTCAGTCAGTCAGTGAGTCATTCATTCCACACACATGAATTGCATCTACCTTGTGCTTCTGTACTCAGCTACAGTCCATGGGGGGACTCAGATGGATCCTGACCTCAAGAAGTCTACTCTCCAGCAATGGAAATACATGTGCACATAAATAACTATGATACAGGATCAAATTTGGTGAGGGCCATGAGAAAGGTATAAATGGTTTCTGAAGAAATGGAGTGTGATAAATATTAACTCTCAGCTCTTTGTGGTTTACTGTGGCACCAGGTCTGTAAAATATTCTTGTGTTGTTCATTCCCAGCATGACTTAACGTTTCATGAAAAGGCAATCTTTAAAAGCACACTTCTAAACAAAGAACAAGTCACCCTGATGTGGTCAGTGCACCCTGCAATGTCAGCTCTTGTCTGTCTGTTCTCCTGTCATTAAAACTGCTGACAGGTTTAGATTCCTTCTTAGTTTCTTGAATATGTAAGTGTGCAAGAGGGCAGCTTTTTTACCATTTCCATTAGATAAGAGACTTGATCTCTGCTTTCTAAGACAACACAAAAGAGATGTCCATTTCTACCCATCTTCATCCGAATCAAATGTCTGTTATTAATGGAGTTTTCTCTTTGCACCCACAAGCAGCAGGGGAAAGGCCCACACTTCTGAAGATTCAGCTCCATCCCCAACTTGTCCTGATCCCCATGCCTACACTGTGCTGTGCAAGAGGAAGGGGGAGTCAGAGGGGAGCCCCTACACCCCTTGCACCCCAAAGGCAGTAGTGTGCCTATGCTGAGTAGAGGTGGCAACGACTACAGGAGAGTCTGGGAGTAGTCGCAGTCGCACTCTGAGGAACTAAAAGCTATGGGTATATGTTGTTTAGCCAGGAAAAGCCTTCTGAAAATCAGAGTGCTAAATTCATCAGCCTCCTACAGTGTGACTTCGGTATCCTCCCCATGGAGCTGAGCTCCCACAACAATATGCGTGCATCTTATCTGCTGCAACCACTAGGGGGTGGTTGATCAAAACAATCAGTTAAAGTGGGGAATCCATTAAAAAATATATAAACATAACTGTTTTAACCTAAAATACAAAAATAATACAGTTTATTTGCCAGTCTTTGGAATTCAGGCCAGGGCCTTCTCCTGGGTCTTGGTGGTCCTTTCTACAAAAGCCACACATGTAATGCATCAAATCTGATTTCCAGTTTGAGTTTCTTCAAAGCACTGTTAAAGCTGAAAGACACCCTGAAGCAATCAGAGCACAGAGTCCTCTATACTTTTATCATCCCCACCCCTTTTCCCCATAGTCGTCTCACAAACACCCTCTTTGACAATCACCTTTCACTCAAGTTTTTTTTTTTACTCAAGTTTTTCAAAATAGTTATATAAATTTTTATTTAAAAAATATAATTTCGAGAATCAAGCGTATATTACGGTGATGAGCACTAATATACAGAATTGTTAAATCCCTATATTGTACACCTGAAACTAACACACCACCTTCTGTTAATTATCCTGGAATTTTAAAAATAATAAAAAAAAAAACTTTTTCACTCATACTTCCATGTTGCTCAACAGTTTCTGTGACCTGAATTAAACAGGGGTGGCAGGCACAGCTGCCCCGAAGAGGCGAGGACAGACCCACCCAGGGCTAGGTGAGCACACAGCTCCCCGCTGCAGCGCATCCCTCGGGGGCGGCGCAGAAAGGGACACTTGCTGCAGCCAAGGAGCGCAGCTCAGCCAGCAAGTCTGCCAGACTCAGCTCTGAGAGCAGACCCGCACCCGCACCCCCTGGGGTCACCCCGCTGGCTGCCAAGGCTCCCAGGCGCGCACTTGAACCACCACCATTACCTTGTGTTTGCTTGGCCTTTTAACTGAAGGGAATAAAGTAAACAGCTGTGAGAGCGCCATAGCCAGCCACGCTCCTAACGTGCTCCCTCTGCCTGGGTGCTCCTTTGTCCTGGGACCCTCTTGGGACCACGCGACTGGCGGCTGGCCAACGGCACCCATGGGAGCCACAGACACTGCCCGCCTGCACGGGGCCCCACCTCGACCTGCTCGCGTGACCTCCGGGCTGAGCTCGGTGCGTGGGCGGCCCCTTAGCCGGAGCCCCTGGGGCGAGCCTGCAGCCCGCCAGTCTGGAGGCCGCTGATGGGGAAGGGCCAGCTGCTGGCGCAGGAGTCAGTGCGGGTGTCCTCGGAGCACAAAGGGGTGCGCAGACGGGCAGCGGGGGGTGGGGGTGCTCTTGGACTGACCATCGCAGTGGGAACCGGGGTCCTGGGGTCAGTGTGGGTGTCCGCAGAGGGGTGCACAGAGGCAGGCAGCGGAGGATGGGGGGACCGTGCTTGGGTTGATCATCGCTGTGGGAACCCCGGTCCTGGGAGGGACAAGGAACCCTGGTTTAAAAGCTGCTTGTGAGCCCTGTGGTTTGTTCTCAGGGCACACATACAAAGGTAAGTTATGCCAGGGGTCCGAGTGTGTTCAGGCCAGAAAGAGGAAAGAAACCATTTCAGGCTGTGACTGTCCAAGAGGTTTCAGAGTGGTAGCAAGCACTGTCTAGTGCTTCTGCAGGCTGGGTGAGAAGAGGTGGCACACCAGCCAGAAGGATGGGGAGACCAAAGGACCGTTGACTGCAATGGCCTTGAGAGTCCGGGGAGTCCTGGAGAAGTGGCGTCTAGAGGTCCAGCCTGTAGAAGGTCTGCATGTAAAGCTAGGAATTTAGTCTTGACCCTCTGTACAACCCGGGGAACACAGCATGGAAGACATGGGTAGGGAGATTGAGATGATCAATTTAGGGAGATTAGTCCAACAATAGTTTATAAACTTGGTCACTTAGAAGGCCTGGAGGAGAGAGATTGATTCATTAAGTGTGAATCCTCTTATGATTCAGGAACCCAGTTATTTAAGCACAAGGGTCTGCTTTTTGTCCCATCAGGGGCTGGCACAGTGCATGTCAGATGCTAGGTATCTAGTAAATATTGCCCAAATTGGGTTGGAAATTAAAAGGTCTTAAGTGGAATTGAAGCCAGGAAAACAAGGGGCAAGAAATTATATTAAACCTATCACATGGGAGTCTGTGGAAGAAAGTGAGAATCCATGCTTGCTTGTAAACTAGAGGCTCTCCCAGCACAAGGCTTGACTGTAGGTGTGAGATAATTGTGAGAGGGAGGGAGGGAATAATGACCAAAGAAGTGAGATGACTTAAACTGGGAGAAAATGGTGAGTTTTGTTTTAGATGTTCCAGATTTGAAGTTACAGTAGACTCTACAGGTGGAAATGACTACTAGGGAGAAAAAAATTTATGGAAGAATTGGAAAGAAATTGGAGATGAGAGTTCGGTCAGAGCTGGAGCCAGGTTGTGGATTAACCCAAGGGAGAGAGTGGAGAGAGAGAAGAGGCCCAGGAAGGGCCCTTTATTCCACCATCTCCTTCCCTAGGCATGGAAGCCACCCCAGACCCCAGAGCCATTGCCAGAGAGGACTGGACTATGACAGTGCTTCCCAAGCCTGAGCAGTCATGGAAGTCATCCGGAGAATTCATTAAAACTCAGCCTACTGGACCCACTTCAGAGTCTCGGCTTTGGAGGTAAAGGGGAACTCGACAATGTGCATTTCTAACACTCTTGGTGATCCTCATGCTGTTGCTCTAGGACCACTCTTTAAGGAACCTTTGAACTATGGGAAAGAAGCAACAGCCTCACTGAGCTCAGATCCCACCTTCACTCTTAACCTCAGGGCAGATGACTGGGGTGCTTTGGGGATCTCAGCGTCATTCCCACACCTTGGGGAACTTGGTTTGCAAAGAGATTCCTGCAAGCTGTTCCCATAAAAGGCCAAGTCTCCTGGGCTTGAGCCTTTTTACCAAAGTGATTTTATATTCCTTTACAAAAATGTGCAAGCATCAACATTTTTTTTCCAGAATAAACAAGATAGGGAAAACTTATCTCCGGTTTGTTTTTTGTCAGCCACTCCACTTCCCTCCTGACTGCCAGCCATCTTCAATGTCAGCTAACTGAGACCAGAATGTCTGCCACTCAGGGAACCTGGGAAACCTCGCAGCTCTACGAGGCAGTAAGGAATGACCATGTCAGTTCAGGCAAACCAAGAGCCAACCAAATGGCTCTACTGGTGTTTCTTTTTATGCTGTTGTGACCATGCCTGGAGAGGAATCTTCCAACGTCCCTTATAAGCACAATTTTATTCCCACAAATGGAAGAGAGCTACTTGAGCTTACTCTTGCTCAAAATGAGAGCATTAAAGGAGATGATACACCGCCTATCAGTTACTTGTTCATACTTTTGGCAATTTTTTGAAAAATTGCTAACATGTGCCAGGTGCTATGCTAAGTTCAAAAAGACTTGTTCTTTGTCCTAAAGGAGCTAGCAGCTGCTGAGGAAGACAGGCAAGTGAATACATTTCCTGGCATCTAGAAAGCCTTCAATAAAGGGACATCACAGAGAATGGGCTTCATGGGTGAAAATGAGTGAGGGCATTCAGAATAGAGGAGACGGTATTGGGGCACAGAATGACACAGATTTCTGCACACTGAGTCTGTTGGAATAAAGGGGTTTTATTTATTCTGCCAAAAAGCCCAGGTGTTGGGCTCTATATTTAGAACATGATCAGTACCTGTTCTTGAGCTATGGGGGTCCCTGCCGAGTGAAGGGTGACAAGGAGGCAAGCCCAGGCCTGCATCTTAGGAGCTGGAAGCAGGCTGCCATGGGGGCCAGTCCAGCCTCTTGCCTGCTCGGTACAGGCCTTGCCTCTACCAGGCTGGTTGTGAAGGGATGCGCACGAGGGATGAGCTGGAAAAGGAGGGACAGGCGCCCCTCCCACAGATCCCACAGGCTCCGAGTGAGGTTAAAGAGAACAGCTGGGCCAGGTTGTGAAGGGCTTCATGTACTAAGGCTTCATAACTAGAGCAATGGCTTAAGATGTGATGCCAAGGTCAGTCAGGAGCCACTGTAGGTTTTAAATGTGGAGGTCCAAGGGACAAGGGACATGAGTCAGAGGCACTGTGGGGCCCTTTATTTAAGCCCTAAATGCTCAGCAATCTGGGAAGTGGAATCCCAGCTCTTGAGGCATTGAGATACCCAGCGATGGGCAGCTGGCTGAAGGTACCATTCCAGAAGAAACCAACATAGGCTAGGAGGCCAGGTTCTGGTCTACCAGCATCCTGGGGGAGTTTGCCTCTTGAGAGCCTCCCCTGGGGACAGGAAGAAAAGAAGTTGAGAGCCAGGGAGGTGTGTGATGCAGCCTCCAGACACAAGTAGCAGCAAATGGCAACAGCTGCCTCCCTGCTCTGAATGGAGAGCTACTTTTCTGGCTGTGTTAAAAGCTTCATCAGAAAATCGTAAAAAAGAAGCTCTCCTGGAAGTGATAGGGTAAAGAATTTAGGGCTGATTCAGTGTGTCTCCTTTCCAAAAGGGAGCCCAGGGGACATGCAGGCTCCTTGAGACGGAGGCCACAAGAGGCATGTCAGTAGCTGCTACGGGGCCTTCACAGGTTCTGTGGGAGGGGCGCCTGTCCCTTCTTTTCCAGCCCATCCCTCGTGCACATCCCTTCACCACCAGGCTGGTGGAGGCAAGGCCTGTACCGAGCAGGCAAGAGGCTGGACTGGCCCCCACGGCAGCTGCTTCCAGCTCCTAAGACACAGGCCTGGGCTTGCCTCCTCTTGTGTCAAGCTTCCCTGGCCCTGCTCTGACCCAGCTCAGTCTCCAGCCAGCCCTCTCCTCCGCCTCAGCACTAAGTACTCGGTAGGCCGGAAAGAGCATCTCCAGCCCAAGGATTGGTTCATTCTGTGATTGTCCCCTGGTGCCAGAGACTGTGCCCTGGGGGCTCCATGTTGGTGAGACTTGTCCTGGGCTGTCCGTGAGCGCTTGCACTTTCATGCTTAGGGCACAACTAGTTCCTCTGTGGGTTTTCTCACGTTGCTCATGTAGCAGTGAAACGCTGAGCACCTTTGCTGGTAACAAGAAGTTCATCAGAACCATCCAGAAAACCAACAACACCTGGTGCTCTCCTGATGTACACATTCCTCCCCGGTGAACAAAAGCTCATTGCCCTCAGAGACCCCCTGCCCTTTCCTCTGGGCCTTGTGGCAGCACACTGGAGGCATTCAGAGCTCTGAGCCCCAGGTCTGGCTGTCGGGGGCCAAGAACTGACTGCTCCTTTACTGGCCCAGTGACTCGGGGCGGGTCACTCCCCATCTCTAGGCCTCAGTTTTTTCACCTGTGAAATGAGGTGACAGGCATGACTTCTTGGGGTTGTTGTGAGGATTATTTAGCCACGCAAAGCTTTAGTGCCTGGTACATGCAAAGCATTCAGTAATGCTGGACACATCGTTAGCACCACCATCTACCACTACCAGCATCATGATGATATCTCTTCTTTAACGCTGACTTAAAGGTATCCATGCCCTTTTCCATGAAACCATCCCCAGTTTCCTAGTGGGAGAAATCTGTCTTGCCTTGTGCTCTCACAGGACTCGATTTGCATCTTCCCTTTGGCTCTTGGGCTTTCTACATCAAATGTATAGCTTGCTTGCTCGCCTCCTTGTCTGGCACACCGTTTTCTGCCCTGATGCTGAAAATTCCTGCTACATCAGAGTTTTTCACAGGACAGATTCTGCATGATAGCTTCATGCTCCCAGAATATAGTCCTGTTGCTGGTTTTTGATAAAGGAAGCACATAGATTTGTCTAAAGCCTGCAGGTGGCCTTTGGGTACAAGAAGTTACTTACTAGGACACATGTAAGACAGTGGCCCAGACAGGAGCACAGGATGAGGCTGAAATCCACATGGGCAGATTAGAAACATTGCTCTGATGAAGCCTGCACCCTGTACAGCCCCAAACTCAAGCAAGCTCTTGACCTCTGCCACTGAGAGAAGGTCACACATCCAAAGTGTCTCCATTTCTCTCTGTAACCCCTACCACATTTTTGTAAAAGTAAAACGGGAATTTAAAAAAAATTATTCAATCTTTATCCTTCTAGAAGGCCTTAGGCCTTTAATCACAGATTTCACAAGCTTTTACAAAACATAAGAACTGAAAAGTATGTATTACACAGTTTGTACTTTTTGCTCCCAGCCTGACCAAGAATTTCCTTGTGTCACCACCATACCAAAGCCTGGCGAGCTTCTCTACTAAAAGGTTAAAAAGTCACATTTTGTGGCCTCATCTCAAAATAAAGCGAGTACTTACTATTTGATCAAGACCGGGTCTCCTTGCTCAGTGAACAGTGTGGAAAGCGGTCTTGGTAACCCATCTATCTCCAACAGAGGGCTTCCTTCAGTTCCTAGCGGCAGGTGACTGCTGAATCCGTAAGTCACTCTAGTAATAGCCAAGGTAATTTTATAGAATGAAATGTGTAGTTTGAAAGAGACAGTTAGTTTCTAATTAATGAAAGTAGTAGGGATCCCTGGGTGGCGCAGCGGTTTAGCGCCTGCCTTTGGCCCAGGGCGCGATCCTGGAGACCCGGGATCGAATCCCACATCGGGCTCCCGATGCATGGAGCCTGCTTCTCCCTCTGCCTGTGTCTCTGCCTCTCTCTCTCTCACTGTGTGCCTATCATAAATTAAAAAAAAATAAAATAAAAGAAAGTAGTAGGCAATGTCACTTGACAGTTACACCAAGTACCAGGCTTGGGCTGTCCCTATGTTATAACACAACAACCATGTGGGGTAGACACTACTATTATCCCTAAATACAGATGAGGAAACCAAAGTTTACAGAGGTCAAGCAGCCTAGAATCTGTGCTGGGAAAAGGACAGCTCTGTGTAGCACCATGGCCTCTCCAAAAACTACATTTTTATGCTAATAAAATAAATTTTAAATTCTCTGGTTATTGGGACAGTAAGAATATAAAATGGGTTAGCTTATTGGCAAAAATCATTGCAGAAAAACAGAATGGCTTGAAACCATAAACCTTTGGTTGCTAAGAGAGTCTAAGGTTCAAAGCAGGCTTGGGGAACCAGGGTCTGGTTGCAGACACCACAGGCATGGCTCTCAGCCTTCAGGACGGAGGGTACCTCCTGACTCCCTGGGGGCCTAATTCAGTCCAGAACTTCTTGTGTATGTTTGTTTGGGCCACACAGATTATTAGCCAATATTTAAATTTTTTTTTTAATTTTTATTTATTTATGATAGTCACAGAGAGAGAGAGAGAGAGAGGCAGAGACACAGGCAGAGGGAGAAGCAGGCTCCATGCACCGGGAGCCCGACGTGGGATTCGATCCCGGGTCTCCAGGATCGCGCCCTGGGCCAAAGGCAGGCGCCAAACCGCTGCGCCACCCAGGGATCCCCCCAATATTTAAAAATGAGAGGATTTCATGCTTTTTAAAGTCCTGATTTTTTTAGTTTCTTTTTTAAAAATTGAAATATTCAATATCCTATTCTTTCCGGTGTCCACTAGAGTGATTTGATGATTTTTATGCATTATGAAATGATCCCCTTAAGTCTAGTTACCATATGTCATCATAAAAAGTTATTATGATATTATTGACCATGTTGCACATCTCATCCCCAAGACTTATTTATTTTATAACTGGAAGTTTTTCCCTCTTACTTCCATTCACCTATTTTGCCCACCCTCCCAAACCCTCCCTGCTCTGATAGCCAACAGTTACAAGTCTGTGTCTGTTGTGCTGTGTATTTTGAGCTTCTCATGGAACTCTGTGGACCTGCCTTGCAGCAACAGTTGGCAGAGGTTGATGAGCAGGTACTCTCTCCATTCGTTTACTGAAGACAGTAACCTGGGGCTCAGCATGTGAGTTTGTTTATTTGTTTTAAGGTTTTTTTTTTTTTTTTAATCTTTTTTGAGAGAGAGCATGAGCAGGGGTGGGGTGGGCAGAGGGAGAGGGAGAAGCAGACTCCCCACTGAGCAGGGAGCCAAATGCAGAGGATTTGAGCTTCAGATAAATCACGTGGCAGCTGGATTGAGAAGAAAAAAGTCAGAGACAGGAAATACAGGGTGTTATAATCCGGAGAGGACATAATGAGAACCTGAACTAGGGCATAAAGAGAATGGAGGGAATAGATTTGTTTTTTGTTTTGTTTTGTTTTGTTTTTGTTTTTGTTTTTGTAAAACCACTGGGAAAACCCACTTTATTTTATTTTTTTTAAATAATAAATTTATTTTTTATTGGTATTCAATTTGCCAACATACAGAATAACACCCAGTGCTCATCCCGTCAAGTGCACCCCTCAGTGCCCGTCACCCATTCACCCCCATCCCCCGCCCTCCTCCCCTTCCACCACCCCTAGTTCCACTCCTAACTCTGGGAAACGAACGAGGGAATAGATTTGAAACATATCTCAGAGGTGAAACTGGCAAGGTTTGGAGACCAAGAAAGAGGACGCTAAGAATGATCTCACGAGCTCCTCTTAGGAGGCTTACTGGTGGCCCCAGCTGAGCCAGGGACTAAGGCAGAGAAGTAGGTTGGGGAGTGAGGATGGGTTCATGTTGGCTGTGTGTGGTTCCTAGCATCTGTGAGACTTTGCAACAAGAGATTATACATGCGGTAGGCTACAAGAATTGAAGCTGAAAGGATGAGGTCTGGATTGAAAACATAAATGGAGGAGTCCTCAGCCTGCACATAGCTGCTCTGGGAGAGACCCAGGCTGGGACTGGGGCCCTGAGCCACTGCTGTCTGAGGGGCAGGGCAGGATGAATTATCCACAGAAGACCAAGAATCACCCTCAGAAACAGACATAAAGACCCCAGGAGGGTTGTGGAATTCAAGGGAGCTGGGTTTCACAGGGAATGAAGGGGTCGATGGTCTTGGTAGCAATGTCATAAGAAGCTCCAGGAGAATAAAGACCAAAAGGCATCTGTTGGCTTTGGCAATTAGGAGGTCCTTGGTGACCTAGGCAAGAATGATTTCAGAATGTAGGGAGAGCGCCAAGTTCTGGCAAAGAATATGTACAACCTCTTGGTGGTGGAATTCAGTAAAACCCTATGAAAGGCAACAGTGGTTCTCAGGTGTGCACACTGGGGCCTGCTGGGAGGAGTGGCCAGGAAGGCTGAGAGCAGCTCCCATAGCAGGGTCTTCAGACTCCAGGCCAGAGCCTATAGCCAGCCGCCCTGCTTTCCATGAGTGTTAGACAGCCTTGTTGAACATGCAACACGTTCTCTGGTTGTTTCTAAGCCCTGAGCAACCATAATCTTTTATATTTATACGAGGCCATCATTTTTCAGAGCAACTAATCAGCAGCAGATCTGGAGGAAAGGACAAAAGTTGAATATGTTTTTGGTAAACAGTATAAGAAGATATCTTGCAGCAGAGACTGGTTATACACGCACAGATCCTGTTTTCTTTCCCTGGACACATAAGGACACAGTGTTTTGCAGCCTTGGGTTTTAACCTGTAGGAGTGCCATGTTCTACTGCCAGGCCTGGCTCCGGAAACATCATAACATGCTCATCCACACTTTTCCTCTCCTGGCTGTCTTGGGGTGAAGGACTTCAGGGTGGTGGAGCCACAGGATGGAAGGAGCTTACATTTCCAAGTCACTTCCTACAGGAGAATCATCCAGCGGAGCCACCTCACCCATGTCAGAATGTGACATGAGCAAGTACTAAGCTATCATTGCATTATGCCACCAAGATGTCTAGTCAGCATCACTTGGCCTCCACAGACTGTTCCTGGCAGGGAAGATGACTAGGAGAGGACCATGCTCATTGGCAGGAGAGGAAAAAAGCAAATGAAGATGGTTAACAGTTAAATACTGAAAGTTAATGCATGCTCAAAAACTCTTCTTGAAAATCTAAAACCATTTTGGCAGCCTTCTGGTGTAGTTTGATTAACCCTGTTTTTACTGTGTAAAATAACTTGTATCCCTAGATTCAATATGAATAACATGCTATTTGTGTCCTGTATTTTAGACATTGGATATCAGCATAAGTAGAAGTTTTAATGTTCTGTCCCCACCCTGTGAATTACCTTGACGGCCTCTGGGGTGCATTTTCCCACTTCAGAGACCCTGGCGCATACAGTTAATGGACCTCTTAATGAGGCCAGTGTCCTAAAAGCTACTCACCCATCTAGAATCTTTCTTCTGCTTCAGGAAGCTTAGGTTGGAAATTGTTGGGCCCCTTGAAGGAGTGGCAGAGGAGAGGCTTGTTGTCCAGTCCCATTTGGGATTGTAAGAAACCATGTTGAACTTAGCCCCATATCCCTGCACCTGGGGTGTGAAGATGCCTAAAAGGTGTGGCTTAGAGTGGGACCAGACCTGGCTCACACCCTGCCAGGTCACAGACTGGGTCGGAAGCTGCAGCTGGACCCCTTGGCTCCTCCCTGGGCTGGAGTCTCTGGCCCCCTGAGGACCAATAAGGCAGAGGGAGGCTCTCACTTTTCACTGCCTGTTTACAATCAAAATCTATTCAGTTAACCAACATTCAGGTCCTTGGAGAGCCATTTTGTACTCTGAGTGACACCCTAGTACAACCTGAATGAAAGCTAAGGTCATCCAAAAACAGACATTTTTAGACCTTGGTTATCTAGAAAAAATGAATTGCAGATCCTGATTTTTCATAATGAGAGAGAGAGAAGCTCTGCAAATTATCTAGACTTCTAGTGATAGAGGGCTGAGCACAGTGGCTAAATGACACTGCTCCATCCCATCACTGAGGTAAGTAATTCAAGGCTGATGTGACAGCTCTGCCGATGGCCAAAGCTCCTGTCCTCTTGTTCTGTCACTGTTAATATTGGTTGTTACATTCACTGGGTGGCAGCAAGGAGTAAGCAGGAGAGGGCACAACAGCTCTCCTCCCAGAGGAGAAAGCCGCTGAAGCAGCCTTCATGGAAGTCACACACCTCTGCGATGTGGCTACACCTAGCTGCAGGGGAAGCTGGGACCCACAGCCATGTAGCCGGGTGTGTTGCCCTAAGCAGAACCAGGAGTCACTAGTGAGACAGGACATAGGCAGCAGGTGGCAGGGAGCAGACCTGCCAGCCAGGTGGAATTTCCACTAAAAAACCTTTTTGTCGGGGCAGCCCCAGTGGCCCAGTGGTTTAGCACTGCCTTCAGCTCAGGGCATGATCCTGGAGACCCGAGATCAAGACCCATGTCGGGCTCCCTGCCTGGAGCCTGCTTCTCCCTCTCCCTGTGTCTCTGCCTCTCTCTCTCTCTCTTTGTGTGTGTCTCTCATGAATAAATAAATAAAATCTTTAAAAAAAAAACCTTTTTGTCCCCAATCTGGTTTTCTCTCACCAACCACAGCTTCTGAAGACAGCAAGCTCATATCAACAGTAAGAGACAAGTACAGACGTACTAAATACTCTGTAGAATCATATGTGCCCCCAGGAACACATTAGCCCTTGTAAACTAATTATTCTTTTGCCTCACAGATCATTTGCAAAATGTTCCCATAAATGTGATAAAGCTCCATTAATAAATGTTATTAAATATAACCCAATGAATAAATAATTTTACATGTTTAGATTATGGACTCATATTTTCCTGCTGTGAGCATCCATTGATAATGGAACAATAATCTCATGAACTACTCACTAACCCCAGAGCCATAAATTATGGTAGAAATATGAACTCATCTACTGGAAGAATGAATGTGTTGGTTTTTAAATGAAGACATCAATATTCCATATTTCCAAACTCAGTTCCAACCCCCTTTAATTTTTCTGGTACGGTGCAAATAGGTTTTATAATACTCTTGTGGTTTTCTTTTATTAGAAAAATGTACTGATCTGTACGGTTGAGCTAAATGACAATATTATGGGTGATGAAAAAGATTTAGTATTTTGAACCTTTGCCCTGTTCAAGCTCCCAAAGTCATTCTGGGTGAGGATAAATTTCAATTATACTTTTACTGCTTATGTAACAAGGGCAGGTGGGGGCCACCCAGCCTGGGAGCTCTCGCCTGCACCATCTGCCCAGGTGTGCCCTCCATCCATGGCAGAGGGTTCATGATGGTACTTTCTCTGTGTGACCAGAATCATTCCTGACAGCCGAGTGTTCCAAATCCAGGTGACTGTTTTCAAAAACAGTTTCCAGGGTAGGAGTCTTGGGCAGACACGTAGTAAAGGAAAGCCAGACTTTTGTTTCTTTAATTAGCAGCAGGATGTTGAGTATGGCAAAGTTAGATAACCAGATGCAGAGCCTCATTCTCGGAAGAGCTAAAATCTGTCAGAAGCCCCACTCGTTTGCTCTGCCTCTGACCTGGAGTTGGCGTGTCTTATTTTGCACTGGGAGAGGACAGAGCACCCAGGCTTTTGCTCACCACTCACTCAGCCCTTCATCCCCCAGGACTGGTTTACAGAAGACCCAGGGGCTGGCGTGTGCACCCCAGACTCCGATGCTCACCTTCCTCACTCAGCTGGTGTTAAAACAACAACGACAAAATCCAGCTGAGTAAATTTGAAGATCGAATTGGCCTGATGAAGCAATTCATGAAGACAGCATCCCATTGAGCAGGTAGACGGATAACCCCAGGAGTTGTACAAAAATGGCAGGGTTTTCTGGGGAGGAGGGTGGGACCAGATGGAATCAACAGAAGAAACTAAAGGACTGTTCCCAGCAAGTCACTTTCCCTGGCCAGGAACACCAGAGGTCTTATCATTGCAGATGATGTAATCTTCCTTTGGGGGTGGGGAAAGCCCCCAGAAGATTCCTGGCTGACCAGATAAGACTGTATCTCTGGGGGAGGTGGAAACTGCAGTTAGCTGAGGTATTGAGCCTCAGCTGGGCGACAAGGCCTAGCGTAAGTGACTCTGTTTGGGGCTGTGGATTTCTTTTTGACGCTAGCAGTTAGAGGCCTTTTCTCTCCTGAAATAACATTGCAATGTCTTCAAATCATGATGTCTTATCACTTGAAATAAAATCCAAACACCTTTACTGGGCTGTGGTCCGTACCACCATCCCCGAGTCCAGCTCAGCATCCTTAGCAGCCTCCTGCTTTTGGTCACATGGCTTCTGTCCGTTTCTTCGGTTATGCTCGGCTTTTACAGCCAGGGCCTGTGCACAATCTGTTCTTTTTACCCAAAACACCTTTCCTCTGCAAGACTCTGCAAAACTTCCTCCTCCCTGGCAGAATGAGCAGCCCTCACCCCCTTGTTAGCCACAGCACTACCCTCACACGGGCTCACTCTCCAACTCAACTGCTGGCTTGCCTCCTTTATACCACTTCACTCCATTTGGATATTTTGAACATCTGTTGGCAAACGAAGGCCCTCCACAGGGTTTGCACTCTCGGGAAGACATCGTAGGAGTTTAAATCACAAGTATTTTATCCCTGTTTCTTCTGCTGATGGAGCTGTAATAGGCATAGGCAGCAAGGAGCCTGAGATGGTGCTTTAAAAACTAGCTAGCTCATGCTCTCAGGAGGGCAGAACTGGTGTGTTGACCCCTAGCAGGAGTGGGGTCTTGCCTTTTGTAGAGAAAGGGGAGGCACTGGGCCAGGATGGACCTGAGGACTCTGGCATCCTCAGTATCACAAGGGCAGGGACTGGGTTCTCTGGGAAAAGAATTCTAAGTCTGCTCTAGTTCTAAGACAGATTTGAAGCTACAGATTCCACACCATAGACAGAGCTGTGGTCATTTTATTCGGAACAACTTTGTTTACTGAGCACCTACTATGGGCATATTAAATGTCATGAAATACTAGCTTCCTGTGATTTGAGAACAATAATTTCCCAGAAGTAACTCCGAGGCAGACTTTATAGGTAACCAGAAGTTTACTTGCCGTGGCCACTTGTTACAGGTAAAGGCAGTTCAGGGTTGGGGTGAACAGCTGGAAATAGCCTTCTGGTCTGATGAAATGCTTTACCAGACAGTAATTAGACAGCAGGAGACTGTCATTAGCAGACAGTAGTGGCCTCCACCCACACAGCCCAAGCATCCTGCACCCCCTCACCTACTTATCACTTTCAGAAACAACACTGTCTTGAGGTCAGAGTTTGACTGTCTCTTTCATCGTGGCATCTAGGCATCTCAAGTAGAGCCTGGCTCCTTAGGGGTGCATCATGCACTTGCTGAATGAATAAATGATGCCTGAACACATTGCTACATGTAGAAGAATGCTATCCTGACAGAACGTGTGGATATCAGGAGTCTTCTTTCCAGCTCACCCAACCATCATCACCCAGTGATGACCAGAATATGACTCAAATTGGCTTCGCTGGTTAATTATCTGGTCTATTAGATCATTCCCACCAGTGCGTGACTGTTTGCTACAGGCATGGGAGTCCTCCTGAATCTCTGCGAGCACTCATAAAGCCGCGGCTCCGAGGTGCTGAGAGCTGGCACCTGCCTGCACCAGCAGAGGGTCCACTGGGTCCCCGGCTGCATCTGTGCTCGCTCGGTGACAGAGCACAACAGGCCCAGCAAGGTTCTACTGGGGTGATCAAGCACGTGTTCTAAATTACACGCCCCAAGAGACCCCACTCACCCAACCATGGTCTGCAATCTTGATTCATGTTCTTATTTAAAGAAATACTATTGATAACCTTTTGCCATTTCTACCTCAGTCTTTTAGAAAATGTGCAAAACAGAAAATCACGTATTTTCAAAGCCCTGAGGCCTTAAATGATGAAGATAATCAATAATGTCTCTTGTTTCATTCTTAATCAGCTGAATAAGTATGATGACTGTGACCATTTCATGTGTAAGCATCTACATCCTTTCTTGATAGCATAAAGTTTTGGATTTTTCAAAAGAAGGAAAAACACTTGGAGGGGGTCTGCTACGTCATCCATATTCAGCACCTGTTCTGATTTTTCCACCTTTCTTTCTAACTTTTGGCAATATCAGTGTCCTTCTCTAGTAAATTTAAAGTCTCCATTTAATTTCCATTAGAGTCTCATTCATTTGGGGAATATAAAAATTAGTGAAAGGGAATAAAGGGGAAGGAGAGAAAATGAGTGAAAATATCTGTGAGGGTGACAAAACATGAGAGACACCTAACTCTGGGAAACGAACAAGGGGTAGTGGAAGGGGAGGTGGGCGGGGGGTTGGGGTGCCTGGGTGATGGGCACTGATGGGGGGCACTTGGCAGCATGAGCACTGGGTGTTATGCTAAATGTTGGTAAATTGAACTCCAATAAAAATTTTTAAAAAATAAACATAAAAAAATAATAATTTCCATTAGAAACAAAGTTGCATGTAAGATCATCTCTATCCTCAAACACACTTATCAAAATGACCAAGCTAAAAAGTCAAAATTATACACAGGATACTTATTTCCTTTTCATTTTCCAGGTTCCTAACTCAATAATTTTTAGTGATTTCAATTTACCACAAGCCATCAGTGTGGGCATATAAATAACTGAATCTGAACATTTGGGTTAAAGTTCTCATTTGGGAACCTATGTTACCTGGACTAACCATTGACATTGGTCAAGTAAATTGGGTAAATACGGCTCTGCCCAACCTCCCTACCCCAGTCCCAAACATTTTGTCTCTGTGTCTCTCTTAAGCTCTTTACTTTCTCATGTGTGAATTAACTTGCATGTATCCAGGACAGAGAGGACAAGATGGAAAGGGAGAACGTAGAAATCCAACTTCAACCTGCTGCTCTATTCCTCTGTGTGTCAGTGGGCTCAGGGGACAGAAGGGCAGGAGAAGTTATTATATTCTTGTAAAAGCTGGGTTTTGATGTGGACAGAACTGGAGGGTATGATGCTGAGTGAGATAACTCCATCAGAGACAGACAATTATAGCATTTCATTCATACGGGGAATATAAGAAATAGTGAAAGAGATTATAAGGGAGGAAGGGAAAACTGAATGAGGAAAAATCAGAGAATTTGTTTAACTCTGGGAAACAAACTGAGGGTAGCTGGAGGGGAGATGGGCAGGGGGATGGGGTAACTGGGTGATGGGCATTAAGGAGGGCATGTGATGTGATGAGTGCTGGGTGTTATATGCGACTGATAAATTATTGAAAACTATATCTGAGACTAATGATGTACTACTATATGTTGGCTAATTGAATTTAAATTAAAAAAATAATAGGGATGCCTGTGGGGCTCAGTGATTGAGCATCTGCCCTTGGCTCAGGTCATGATCCTGGGGTTCTGGGATCAAGTCCCACATCGGGTTCCCTGCATGGAGCCTGCGTCTCCATCTGCCTATGTTTCTGCCTCTCTCTGTGTCTCTCATGAATAAATAAATAAAATATTTAATAATGATAGTAAAGGTCGGTTTTTTCCTAATCATTTAACATGTGAGAAAAAATGGACAAATGCTAAAAGGCAATGTCCTTTCAAAATGTTTGTGTTTCAGACGTGTTCCTGATTATCTACTGGTAACTAGGGCACAGGGGTGCAGGGGCTCCCAAAAAGAGCAGGCTCAGTCACTTACCACTGACAAAATCCAAAGACAGAGACAGGAGTGGTGGTGAAACAAAAAAGGCCAACACAGGAAGACCGCTCACTAATGTCTTAAAGACCATCTCCAAAGTGCTAAAAATACGTCCAGGTGTATGTCTGGAAAATGTGGGACAAAGGATGGTGGGTATATGCAGATGGGAAGTAAAGGTCACCGCCCACCTGCTGCAGGGTCAGTCGTTAGGGTCTGGCTGGCTCAGGGCAGTCCTTAGTGCCTGAGGGGTAGTTTCAGTTCCTATCAGGGGTGCTTCACCCACGGGTCTTCTGCCTGAGTTAAGAGAGAAACTGGAAAGAACTTAATAAATTAGGAAGTGGAGACTGAGGTCAAAATAGAGGCGGCTGGAGTCCTCTTTATACTTATTTATAAGAGAGAAATGTGGAGTTACACGAGAGATATAGAGCTCTCTGGAATGTGACGGGGTCCAGGTGGGTACGTGGGGTACGACCGGGTCCAGGTGGGTACGTGGGGTGTGATGGAGTCCATGCAGGTATGTGGGATGTGATGGGGTCCTGGCAGGTACCTGGGGTGTATTGGGGTCCTGGCAGGTACGTGGGGTGTGATGGGGTGCAGGCTGGTATGTGGAGGTTTGTGGGGCATATGGCCATTTTAGTGTCAGGGGAGAGGGGAGAGATCTGGGGTCAGAGCCTGCTGTCGCTGTGCAGGGAGGAGGGAGAAGGACAGGATGTGCACTGACATAGGAATATGGCCCAGAATGATGCAGCAGCTCCCAGGCCTGAGGCCAGCGCAGTAGGGGGTCCTTGGGTGACCAAGTCTTGGTCCGTGGAATCTAATGCTGATTTAGTCTGTTTGGCCCTCCACTCCCCAGAGGCTGGGTGGGCCCGGTAGAAGCAAGGTTCCCGCTCTTTAAATAGAAATCGCTGATTCTACAATTTCCAAGTGGTGTGTTTCAGGGTAGGACGTCAGGAGCCAGGTGCGCGTGTCAGGGGTGCTGCGGAGGGGTGACCCTCGGGGCGAGTGCCGGCCTCTCAGTGCTGGGAAAGGCCTCTAGATGGTGCAGGTGAGTCTGCCGGAGGGAAGGCCGCCCTGCGGGACGCCGCACACTCGCAGACGGGACGCAGCAGTCCAGGAGCAGTTCCCGAACTGCCTTTTGGAACAGGAGGAAAGAGGGGCGGGCAGCGCCGAGGAGCCCTGCCCTGGGCAGCCGGGCCGGCCTCAAGGGACGCGGGCCACCTGCTTCTCCAAGCGCTGCCGGAGGCCACCTGTGAAAGCTGGTGGCCCCGCAAGGGACCGTGCCCGCCTGTCTGCACAGACCATCTTCTGCCTGGATTAGAAACTGACCCGCCAACAGGTCCAGGTTCCAGGTAAGCCTTGGTCCTTCTCTTTGGGTTTTCTGAACTCTTGAGTTGTTGGAGACGGAGGTGTCATGACTGAGAAACGGCCTGAGTGCATTTTTGAAATGCGCGTCATTTTTGGGTTGCGTTTGAACAAGCTTTACCAATTACTGTGCGTCTGCACTACCAGGTCTGAGATCGTTTCTTTGTTTTCAGGAAAACAGTAGAAACCCCATTTTGCTCCTGGTTGCACGTTCGGTGAGTGAGCTAAATCCTAGGTGTGTAGCTGGCTTTCAGATTTTGGCTCCCGAGACCTCGGGTGTCTCCGAGACCATGATAAGTATTTCTGAGGTTTGCCCCAAGCTCGGCTCCTGGGGAACGCAAGCAGTAGCTGGGACCTAGCTGTATACCTGCGTCCCCCTGAGTTACCTGCAGCACCCGAGACACCTTCCAGGTACACTTTTGAATCATGCCTGAAGACCCAATGCCTCAGAGATCCGTTTTGGGGTGCACAGTGGGGGAAGTACGTACTGCTGATGATTGAGGCATTTCTTTCCAGCCAAAAGGCTGCTCAGTGCTCTGACGCATCGCGGACTGGTTTGGGCTCCCGCACAGGAGCCAGCTCAGATTCTGCAGCATCCTGTACCTACAACTGCTCTTGTGTTGCGGGCTTGTGGGCTTAGGGCAGAGTGAAAGGGGGCAGATGAGCAGGAGGGCAGCCGCCGATGTGGGCCCAAGGGGGCAGTCAAGACACTAAGGTTCCAGAGCTCACTGACAGGGGAGCAGAACAGAAGCCCGTCAGTAGGGGCATTTGGGACTTGGTGGGAGACACAGGACACCACGAGGCTGGAGTGAGGACAGAGCAGAACCCGACCCCACCTTTTCTGCTGTCCAACTAGCCACTGCTCTGTAGCTCTGAGGTTGCATGTCTGAGACACTCTCTAAGAATGAAATGGCAACTAATTCAAAATATTAACAAGGTAAAAAGCCATAAGGGACTAAGGAGAAAGGAATCAATTCAAATAACTAACCTAGAGACTATTTCTTGCCTGACTTGATGCTCTGAGATTTCAAAGGTATGGCCATTTAAAGTTACTTTTTGACAAAGTCCATCAAAAAGAGAGATCCTCATCGGAGTTGGGTGGCATTTGTCTTGGCGATTGCCCAGCAGAGAGAGGATTGGGGCCCTGCTCTGGGCTGGGTCAGCAGGGGCCTCTGCTGTGCCTCCTCCTCATCCTTCAGTGAGCCAGGCTGTACCTGGGAATATTAATTTGTGAGCATACAGCAGAAGGGCAATCCTGGAAGCACATGGCTTTGGGAGGAAAAAATAAATAAAATTTCCTTGAAATGTTTGATTCTTACTCTCTGGCCATTACCTGATTTCTAAAAGTAAACAGGATTTCCATTTTGTTGAAGATACATATTTGCAAAGCTCAGAAGTGTCAGGGGCTCACCCTTTCTTAAGCATCAGCATGTCCCCATACCCAGCAGAGCACCTGCCATAGGCAGCAGCCCAGTGTTTGCTCAGGGATGTGAAGACAGACCTGGTCTTACCCCCTATTTCACACAGTACAAACCAAATTGACTCTTTTAGCTGAGGAGTATCTTCTCATCCAAGTTCCTTAGGTCCCAAACGAGCACAGGTGGAAGCCAGGTCACCTAGTCACCCTTCTCTATCTGGGTGAGTGAGTTTAGTGGTTTCTAAAAGATGAAGTTCATTCTCAAGGAATTGCCCAGGAACCCAGTGGCAAAGACTCAAGTAAATTTGAAAGTCAAACACAGGAGCTATGAATAGGATGGCATTTGGCAGGCCATCCTGGTGCTCAGCTTCTCCCATCGCCTTCCCTTCCCAGCCTGCCCAGTGTCCTGCCTGCATGCCTTCCAGCAGCTTTCCTCCAGACCCTGGTTTGCTCAATTATCCCGGAGGACACCTGCCTGCTCACCTCTTTGATGCTGTTTGAGGCTCTGCCTAGCTGATTCCACCCCCCAGCAGGATCATTAATTAATTTATATTACACTCACTTAGCACATTAGGTCAATTAGGAAACTGAGGCCCCAGCCCTGTCTCAGAGTGGTGCCCATCACAGGGGGTGATACAGTCCATCCTGAATTCCTATCTTGGGGCAGGACTTTGATTCAATCTCCAATTATTATTTTCCCATAGAGTGAAGAAGAGAAGATAAACTGATGTGCCATCGTTTAACCTTTGCCTTACATTTCTAGACCACTTTGCAAGTATTTTCATGCATTTCTTCCCTACTTTCCAAACAAGGAAATGGAACCTTAGAAAAGCTAAATGGCCTGCCCAACCCCATATGGCCAGTAATGACCACCATGCCAACAGTAGCTCAGGGCATCATGCTGCGTAACTTGTGATTAGGAGGGCCGCCACCAGAACCTCTGTCCCCTGCCTCTGCGGCGGACACTCTTGCCTCTGTTAGGATGTGTGGCAGTGGTTCTGGGACAGCCGCCCGCTAGAACTGAGGGTAGTGAGAGCAAACTTCTGCCTTTTGAGGAGCCCAACCCTCATACCCCACTGTTTGCTGGCCGCCGTCCTCATCAGAGGCAGGGCTCAGGAGGAAGCAATCTCCCCTCCATTCCTGTGAGCCGTCCCCATGAAAGCTTATAGTATGGGAAATATAGTGGTGGGAAATACAAAGTTGCTGTTCGTTTCTGGTGCAGAGTCGAATGTAGGTGATCTCAGGAACCAAGAGAAATTTCCAAATGGCTTTTGGGGTTCAGGCATCCCAACGATTTCTTGGCCTCTGCTAGTACAAATGAAACTAGACTGGGATCCCTGGGTGGCGCAGCGGTTTAGCGCCTGCCTTTGGCCCAGGGCGCGATCCTGGAGACCCGGGATCGAATCCCATGTCGGGTTCCCGGTGCATGGATCCTGCTTCTCCCTCTGCCTATGTCTCTGCCTCTCTCTCTCTGTGTGACTATCATAAAAAAAAAAAAAAAAAAAAAAAAAAAAAAAAAGAAAGAAAGAAAGAAACTAGACTCTACTTTTTCACCGTTATCTGTCTTGAGGTCATCACAGAGCAGTGCCCAGGGTGGGTAACCTGTGCAATCAAAGGATCTCAGCATCAGGGTGGGCCGTTCATTTGCTGGTAAACAAGGGATCCTGCAGTCCAAGGTGCCTTCCATAGCACATAGTGGGAACTCAGTGAAAGTGCAGTTGACCCTTGAGCAACACAGGTTTGTACTATGCGGTTCCACTTATATGCAGATTTCTTTATAAATACAGTACAGTACTATAGATGTGTTTTTTCTTCCTTAGGACTTTCTTAATAACATTTTCTTTTCTCTAGCTTACTTTATTGTAAGAACGCAGTATATAATACAAATAATATACAAAATATTTGTTAATCAACTGCTTGTGTTATTGGGAAAGCTTCTGGTCAACGGTAGGCTATTAGTAGTTAAGTTTTAGGGAAGTCGAAAGTTCTTTGTGGAGTTTTGAGTGCTCAGGGGTTGGCCCTCCTAACCCCCACGTTGTTCTTAGATCAGCTGTATGTCCAATGAATGAATGAATGAGATCCTCCTAAGAAAGGTGACCAGTTGTCCTGATCACAAACTGGGGAGCAAGGGACTGCCTAAGTGAACAAGCAAACAAATTCCAGTTTGCAAAACTACCCTCTCTGAGTGCAGAGATACGTGTTATTTCTTCAAGGGTGGGTGCCCACAGATGTCAAACACACTGGCTACACGGGGGAACAGACACAAACTGGTGATGCCGGAAACTGGCCTCCTGTGCCCAGGCCTCCTCCAGTAATGCCCAGAGCTCTGCATTCAGTTTCCTGTATAGTTAAAGGCCACTTCTGACAAATCAGATCACTGTGGAAAGCAGATGGGTGGTAATGAGCCTTGCGTAGGGAAATGCATTTGTGTTGATAGCCACAGCTGTGCCACCCACCAAGCTTATATCATCCCCAGTCACTTCCCAGGACAGTAAATCTGACTGTGCTCAGCACGTGGCTGGAAGGTGCCTTGGCTTGTGAGTCCCAATAGAATCAGCAAACAGAGGAGGAATAGCCACACTCATGTCATTACGAGTAGTTGCAAGGCCTGAGGTGCATGGGAGGCAAGCTCAGCTGTGGTATTTCTAGATCCCTTAAGACTGATATTGTTAAAAGATACCATTCAGTGGTTGTATACAAGCAACTAAAAGGTGAGCCCAAATACTGAAATAAGATATTAGTCTCTTTGAAAATAATAGGGAGATAATTCTGCCAACAGCACTCTAATCCTGACAAAAGGTGCTTTCTTAGGAGATGAAGAAAGACAAGTAGATCTAGACTACAGATGAAAAATGGTGGGCTGGGCGGGGAGGGTCACAGATTTGACAGCTGTCCGATCATTACCAAATCTTTTCTCTTGAAGTTTCAATCTTGCTGTCTTGCCATATTCCCAGTTCCATATTTCTTAAATGTCAGGCACAGAAGAGAGATGAAGGTAGGATTTTATGTTGGTTTTAATATACATTCATTCAGCAAATCTTTTCTGAGCACCTGCTCCATGGTGGATACTTTGAGGGGACATAGTGATGGAGTGGTACCATTCGTGGGTGAGGACATGAGATGTCCCTGTTTCGTGGAGCTTACATCCTAGTGTGGAAAAGGAAGCCATCACACAGTGATACAGATGTAGTTCTGGGTGAATCCAATGCCATGAAGAAACAAATAAGCAGAGGAAGCAGACAGAAAACACTGGGGGAGGGGGCCCCTTGAGAGCATGTTATCTGAGTGAAACCCTGAGTGAAGTAAGGGAGGGGACTCAAGGGAGGGGGAGGCCCCAGGATGCGGATGAACTCAAGACATGCCAGCACCAGCAGGAAGGTGCTGTGGCTACAACAGAGGGAAATATGGGAAGAGCAGGAGATGGGAGGAGAGAGCCAGGAGCCAGAGCATGCCAGGCTAGAGGCTGTGCTGAGAAGTCTGGGCTTTCAGTGCAGGCGGTGGGAAGGCAAAGGAAACCATGTACTAACTTGGGCTGAAGTCAATCATGAGTATTCATGCCCCATACCACTCGAGGACCCTCAGTGCCCACCACAGGCCATTTGTTATGTTGTGAAACCCACCCCCACCTGCCATGAGTCAGGTCTCCAGGTGTTCTCTTCCTGAGAGGGCTGGTCTAGCTAATGTGTAGACAGCAGGGCAGACAGCAAGGCAGGCAGCAGGACAGACAGTAGGGTGGGCAGCAGGGCAGACAGGAGGGCAGACAGCAGGAGAAGCTGGAAGGATGGTGGAATGATCCCTTTCAACCCATAATCTGTTCCCTCTGCAATTAACAAATGACAAAGGGGTCTTTTCTGAGAAAAGTTTTAAAGATTCCAACTAGAAACACATGCTTACAGTTTTTAATGTCTCCAACTCGAAAAGAAAGCCCAGAACATCTTATGGAGTCCCACGTTGCCTCCGGCCCTGTGCACCCGACGTGATCCTCCTGCATGCAGACAGCCCAAGCCAGTTCCGCTCACCCTGTTTGTCATCTGGAGAGAGGGACAGGCACTTCCTGGCATTGGGGAGCATGGAGCTGGGCTCTGCTCATGCAGCCCCGCGCCCTGACCCCGAGTCATGAAGCCTCTCTTCCAGGCGTGCTGTTAGGGATCCAATGGAGAGATGGATATCACAGCAGGTTTGGCATGCCACAGCTATCTGTGCATTGTGCACAGCCCCCGGAGCTAGGGAGAACCCTGGCCGCTCAGCCTGGTCAGCGTAGCTCAGCAGCACCTGGCAGGTTTGATTTCCTTCCAAGTGACAGAACTATGGAGAAGCATCAGGATGGGAGGCCAGCCTAGAGGGAGCGATCCTGTGGCAGGGAAGCCCAGGGCACTGAGAGCGCAGGGATGGGTCAGGAGGCCAGAGGTGGGGTGCGCTCTGGGCTTGGCATCTGGCTGGGCTCCTGATGTACAGCGAGCCCTAGACCACAGAGGACGGTCAGATGGGATGCACACATCTTTTGCTTTGGCTGACTTTGTTTACCTGGCAAATATGGTTTTATGGTTTAATATTTTGATTGAGGCTTTTTGTTCTTGTAAAACAAATGTTACCTCTGTCCTAGAAAAACCATGATCCTTGAGAATACTGAGATGCACTGAACTTTCTTCAAAGCATTTCCGAGGGCTTTCAAGTTTCATTTTCTTTAAGATTTAGTCCTTAATAATGGCTAGAAATGGCTGTTCCTAAACCTTCCTGTCCATAATGAAGAAAATACATCAGAATGGACACTTTGGGGATATGGCTGCTGGACACTCCACCCTCCCCAGAAATCCAGCATCCCTACAAAGCAGGGGCTGGGCAGCTGGGCAGGGCGGCACTTGTAAATGGCACAAGGCAAGTGTGCATCAGTAGGTTTGCAGAGTGGTTTTCTGCTTGATGGAGTCCTTCCTGGGTGATAAAATCTTCAGTAAGTATCATTTAAATTAGAAGAGCTTAGCTCATTCTCAGAGATTGGGAGACAGAGACCCATCCTTAAGATACGTAACGCGCAACAGATGTGTGATCTATCCTGGTGGCCTCTGGCAGGGGCCAACTCTTCCTACAGCCACTGTGATGTGAGCAAATGCCTTGGTCCCCCTCTAGCACTCATTTAAGCAATTTCTCTCCTCATTGTATGGACAGAAGAAACCAAGACAGGGACATGCCAGTGACTTGAGACACTTGGTTTTGAATCAAGTCTAAAAACCCAGAGACTGGACTTCCACCACCATCGCTGCCAGTTGGTTTCCAACGTAAGGCTTCCACATGAAATTCATTATCCAAACAGACCACACACAGCTCTCCAACTTGACTTCTGCAATTGGCGTGTGTGAGGGAAGCAGCGCTTGAGAATATTACCCTGATGATTATCACAGTCGTTGCTTTTGAAGGCAAATATTTATTTTGCAAGGATTGCAAAACTAAGAATAGTAGAATGTGGAGCTCCCTCATGTTTACAGAATAAACAGAATTGAGACACTGACAAATGCAATGTCCCTGGATCTCTGAGGAGCCAGCTGTTTGCCTTCTGCATCAATTAAACGAAAGCAGGGGCCTCTGGAGGTGCAGGTCTCCATGGGGCTGAGCATCTTCCCGCTCATCCCACTGGGTTCTAGGCAGGAGGATGTGGGGTTTGGGAGGGCATCCTTCTTGTTTACCCCTGTGGCCTGAGCAACACTTTTCAAGGGCCTCCCTGGAGGTTTTCCTTGTTAAATTAGAGAGGCCACTGCATTTGCCATAGAATAACAGCCTACAAATTTTGCTCGAGGTTTTGAAAGACGATCTAAAAGAAATGGAAGACCCGGCCCCTGTTCTTAGGGCTCATAGGGCTCAAAAGAAAGCCACATATTCACACACAAACAGAAAGATTCATATAAGACATAGAAATAAACAATATTGCACTGTAATCATGTGTTCAGTGTGTCTCCGGTGTTGCACTGAGTGGTGCTCTCTGAGGCCAGGAGCACATCTCCATGGGAGCACCCCTTCTAATCCCTAGCACGTGGCACATCTGTGCCTCACATAGTAGATACTCAGTAAATGTTTATATAAAAGAACCTGTATGGAACACTTATGACCTTCACATTTGCATTTCATTCAATCTGTGTAACGATTCTGTGAAGCAGAAATTATCACGGTGTCACAAATGTGTGAGTCAAAGCTCAGAGAGGTGAAGTGACTTCCCCAAGAGCTTGCTACTGACAAATGGCAGCATTTCAGCCGAGGTTCACAGACCTCAACTTGGTGTCTTTTCCATGGACTCCTTCAGAGATCAGGTCTGGGGGGCTGTTGCAAATTAGATTGAAATTTAACTTTTTATCATAACCCTTTCAGGGGTAGGGTATAACTTCTTACCTAGGCAGATATCTAGACTCATCTCTGAGTCTCCCAGATCCTTTTTTTTTTTTTAAGAGAGAGAGAGTGGTGGAGAAAGACAAAAAGAGAATCCCAAACAGACTCTACACCCAGCCTGATGTGGGGCTCGATCTCATGACCCTGAGATCATGAGCTGAACCAAAATCAAGAGCCAGCTGCTCAATGAACTGAGCCACCCAGGCACTCCTCATACCCCTGTTGGCTGGTCCTGGAGCCTGTAGATATATTATTTGGGGCAGCAGGATGCTGGGAGTCAGAGCAGAAAATAGAGTCTCTCTTTCCATCCGCCAAGGCCAAGAGCCAACCACGCAGCCACTGTCCTCACAATGTCAGTGTCAGAACTGCATGAGAGCCAACACAAGCCAGATCCACTTCAACTTCCGAGGCCTTTCTTCTCTGATATTGGGCTGGATGTGTCCTGTTGGGGTCAGACTGCAGTGGACACACCACAGGAGCTGAACACAGGGGCTGTGTGGAAGTGTGGGCTGGAGTGCAGCCTCCAGCATCCGTCAGACATGGGCCCCAGTCCGGCTTCTCCATGTGCTAGTGACGGAACTGTGGACAGTCATTGCTGGGTAACATCTGTCGGTTACCTGACAAAGGACAACAGTACTCAGCTTGTGGGATCATTGCACAGATTTAAGTGAGGTGAGGCAGGCCAAGCTCTGAGAACAGGACATCAGTGCTCTGCACACACTCGTGGGCTGAATTTAATACATCAGCTAGACCTTGGCTTATGAGTCATTCACAGTGGTTTGGTGAAGGTCAAGTCCATCTGAGGTGTCCATCTTTCCCTGGGACAACCTATCGATTTGGCTAGGATCCAGAATACCCCTGGAGCCCTGCAATAAGGGGCAGCTACACAGAGGCTAGGCAAGCATGCTGTCTGCTTGCTCCCTGCCCGTAACACCTGGACTGCACTTGGACCACACTGGCTTTCCTGCTGCTCCTCACACAAGCCACAATTCCTTCTGCCCAGAATATTCTTCCCCAGGATCCAGGTCTCTGCTAACAAGTCACCTGATCACAGAAACCCTCCCTGGCCCGGCTCAGAATAAAAGAGCGGCTCCCACCTCCAAACTCCTGTTTTTGGCGCTGATCATGAGATGACTCACTAGACACACAGTGTAACTTAGGGATCATCATACGTAAGTGAGCCTAGAACGTGGTGGGCAATCAAGTTTAGAATCTCATTTAGAAACGTGGATCGCTGCTGAGACCAGAGGCAGGTGTGCCTGTGTACCTGGGGATGGGGATTTCCTCCCTTGCTCTTGACAGCTTCACAAGGCAGTGTTCACCCTGCCCTGCCCTGCTGCGCTGTTGGGATGTGACTCTCAGGAGACTTCCTGGGACTCTCCCCTGGAGCTCAATGTGAAATCAGTGGAGCACGTAGAGGAGAGGATGGAGAGGAGAGGATGGAATGAGCGGAGGTTAAAGAACAAGTAGGAGGCGTAGCCTCAGCTGAATTTCAGGCGAGGAGCTCCAAAGCAGCAAGTGCCCCCTGCCCATACCCCTTCCTCCCTCCCCACCCCGTGCAATCTCACAGCAGCTGCGCTGCTCCGCACAGGTGTGTGCGCTGTCACACACGCACACACACACAGCAGTCATGGGGGGCAAGGTACCACGCTCTGTCACAGTTGGGGGGCTGCAGCCCCCTCCCACCAGCCCCACCCCAAGGGCACATGGGCCACTCTGCCTCCCCGAATGCTGCCCTCACAGCCGACTTAGGGACCCATCAGGAAACACAGATGGTCAAGGTGAAGGAAACTTCGTTCACGGGGCCAGTCATCCACTGAGAGCAGCACTAAGGGGACCACAGCTTTGCCTCCCCAAACCCGCCGAACTGTCCTTTCATGGGTTGGTGGCTGTTGCCTCCAATCGGCCAGAGGCCGCCGCTGGATCTTCAGTTCTTGCCATAATTCATCTAACCCTGGGTGGGTGCGGTGTCCAGGTCTCAGCAGCTTTGCCAGGCCCATTGCCTGGGCCTCCTTCCCCATCCTTTCCTTCTCCCATTCCTCAGTCACCCTGTTTGGGATAAATAGTGCCACCGAACTGTGCAGTCCCTGCATCAGGATTTACAATCACTGCTCCCCAGCCCCTGGCACCCTCCTCAGCTGGAGTACCACATGGTGTATGTGTGTGTGTGTGTGTGTGTGTGTGTGTGTGTGTGTGTGTGATTCAACAATCAGAATAACTCAGAACGAGACCTGGACCAGGCTGAGGTGTGGAAGAGTGAGGGGCAGAAGCAGCCTGGTGTGGGTGCCAGCAAAGGAGCTTGTTGGAGGGACTGAGGCTCACCAGATGGAGGTAGCAAAGCTGGCTCTCAGTTTCCCCAACTGGATGATACCTTTACTTCCTGCACATCTGGAGTCTAAGATACAGATTCTCCCTTAACTCACAGCAAGAAAGGTCTGTTCCTTAAGTATGAGTTAGAGACTTGGGAAGCGTGATGAAGAAAGGTAGAGAGAGGACAGGAGGGAGGACCTCAGCCTCACTGGGTGGTTTAGTATCTGTGGTTTAGGTGAATCTCCTTTTCTACAACACCAAACACCTTTGAAGCTGGCACTTCTCTGCTTCCTAGGTAGACACCTAAGCCCTCCCTGGAAATGGACCATCTGCTCCTTGTGTGCACCCTCGCCCCGCCCACTGGAAACTCTTGAGGGTTAATAGTTTCCTTTTGGAAAACTTTCCAATTATATTCATCTGAGTTTACATTAGCTGCTTCCTTCTGTTCTCTGTGTGGATTATTCTCATGTTGGGTTTAATTTAACCAAATTCACAGCTGTGCTAACAAATTCGTTGATGCCCTTCTGCTTTCAGAATGAATTTTTCTGAGTCTTTTCTCTGGCTTTACTGATAGACTGTGAACATACTGAAACCTTCGGTGTCGGGCACTGGCTGGTGTTCCTTTTGCTTCAAAACCCGTTTCCTCTGACCATGCCTCACTGCATCTCAGATGCTAACAAGTTTAGTTTTAATATTTTAATGGTTAAAATTTATGATTTATAAAAATCACTATTAAACACAAAGAAACAACACAAAACATGTTTGTTTCTCTTAGTGCTGTCAGCCTCACAACTATTAGGAGGAGAGATCTGTGTGTTCTATAAACATGAAGATCCCCTGGAGGCCTACTTTTTAGAAATACATTGTGAAATTCTGAGTCTTCAAAATTATTTTAAACATGGAGTTTTGTAAAGACACCCAGAACCTGCCAATTTCAATATTTTTGATGAACTTTTTTTAATGAGCTTCTTGTATTTAATTAGACTTAACGAGAGGCCTGGCCACCTAGTAAGATGGTGGTTATTGGGAGCCAAAGAGATACAATGGGGTGTTCTAGGCCTAGAGGGTGTATTTACCCCTTAAAACACTACTCTGTACCCTGCCTGGACCCTTTTGTACTTCAAAGGCCAAAGATGGGTTTCTAAAAGAGGTTTCTAAATGAAGGCAGCGCCCCAGCAGGCCTTACCCAGAGGCAGGACTCATGCTTGCCCAGAGCGGGTTGTCTTCCTGCCCTGGCACTTCCCTGTGTGGACACCCTTTATCAGAAGAAGAAATGCCTGCAGCCCAATTCTGTCGGGGTAGGTTGGTTGGAGGTCTTCTATTAGAAATAGGCTCCTTGCCTCGGTGTCCATCGAAAGATGAGTGGATAAAGAAGATGTGGTTTATGTATACAATGGAATATTCCTCAGCCATTAGAAATGACAAATACCCACCATTTGCTTCAACGTGGATGGAACTGGAGGGTATTATGCTGAGTGAAGTAAGTCAATCGGAGAAGGACAAACATTGTATGTTCTCATTCATTTGGGGAATATAAATAACAGTGAAAGGGAAGAGAAGGGAAGGGAGAAGAAATGTGTGGGAAATATCAGAAAGGGAGACAGAACATAAAGACTCCTAACTCTGGGAAACGAACTAGGGGTGGTGGAAGGGGAGGAGGGCGGGAGGTGGGGGAGAATGGGTGACGGGCACTGAGGGGGGCACTTGACGGGATGAGCACTGGGTGTTATTCCGTATGTTGGCAAATTGAACACCAATAAAAAATAAATTTATTATTAAAAAAAAAAGAAATAGGCTCCTTGAAGGGTCTCATCTATATCCATAGATGCCACGAATCCTGTCTATAGATAAGAATACACATATGCTATAGGACCCTAATCCATCATGCAGTATCATGTCTTGCATTTAGTGAGGGCTTAGAAAGTGATTAGTATGTATGAATGAGAGATTGAGCAAGAAAAGGAAACACAAATGGTTTTTCCCTCTCAGCGGGAGTTGTGCTAAGGCCCAGAAAGCTACTGGGCTTTCACAGATGCTGGAGCCCGTTGCCGCTGTCAGTTTTGAAAGTCTTGTATTCATTAGAGTCTTACAGACTTTTTCAGCAATGGAAATAACGAAGACTCTCAATGAGAAGGTAAATGGGTAAATGTGTGTCTTGAGGTTGAGGAAGCAGTACTGGGACTTTCAGATGTGCCAAGTCCTTCATGATAACCTGGAATCATTTTTTTACTTAAAGAATACTCAAAAAGGGCAAGATCCTCGGAGAGCCAATGACAGGAGGCCATGGACCTCTGAGGTAACACTGATGAGCCGTGAAGGCAGAGCTCTTGGCGAGCAGCCCAGGACATTTCAGGTATCCTTTCTGGAAACACGCAGGGGCTGGCCGCTGGCGGGCTACCAGCATCCTCAGGGCACCATCTCAGACTTGCTGTCATAGCATAGTCACCTGCATAGTGGCGAGCTGGTTCTTTCCTGCACTGAGAGGCAACAGGCATCCTCAGGTATCTCCTCACCTTGCCCCACACCCGGATCTACATTGCTTTTTTTTTTTTAAGATTTTATTTATTTATTCATGAGGGACACAGAGAGACAGAGACACAGGCAGAGGGGGAAGCAAGCTCCATGCAGGGAGCCCAATGTGGGATTCGATCCCAGGACCCCAGGATCATGACCTGAGCCTGAAGCAGATGCTCAACCACTGAGCCACCCAGGCATCCCAGATCCACATTTCTAATGCCATTCTCAAATGGTATCAGAATTCCTGGGAGAGAGGGTTCATCACAGGGTTGGGGCAGAAAAATAAAATAAAAATAAGCCTGGAGCATCCTCTAGTGCCAAGAAAGTAGAGAAGGGCAAGCTGGAATAATTTAAGCAGGAAAATCGTGTTGGATTATAATCCAAAATTTAAAATAAATATCCATAGAAATAAATGATTGAATTAATAGAGATTAAGAGACAAATCTGTCATTCAGAAGAATTTGAAATACATTATGTGGACACTCCCCTCTCAAAGAGCTGGGACATAACTCTGCCCCCCCTTAGGAGTGGACTCTCATCACTAAGAGTCCAAAAAGGACAGTGTGGAGGCAGAAAAATTTATTTTGAGTGGAAAGGCCTGGCAGGTGCTCCAGGTCAGTATCAACAGTGATACATGATGTTAACAGTCCATACACCCGACCGGATGTGATGAAGAGGATGCTTTACCTCTGTGATCTTCCTCCCTAAAACCCATAACCCCAGTCTGACCTTGAGGAAAACATCTAACAAACCCCTCAATTAAGGGACTTCCTATACAACACCTGACTGGCCCTCCTCAAAGTGTCCAAGTCATCAAAAGCAGTGAGAGTCTGAGAAACCATCACAGCCTGGGGGAGCCATGGAGAGTAAACATGCTGTGATGTGGTGTCTGGGGTGTCATCCTGGAACAGAAGAAGGACATGAGGGCAAAACTAGAGACGTCTGAATAAAGTACGGATGTGAGCCGCCTATCACATACTAGTGTGGGCTCATCAGTGGTGATAACGTGTTAGGCTAGTGTAAGGCCCATCCCTGGGTTCAAACCCAGTCTCCCTACTTTGCCCCTCAGGCTTTGGGAACGTTACAGCTCCTGGAGTGCTGGCTCAGGGTGCTTCCCTGTCTCCTGCCCCCAAACTCTGCTTAATCCCTGTAGACAGTGTCCTTGCACTTAGTGGGGGACTCAGAAAAGCAAATTCAGTGCTGAGTTCTGGTTCTCCAAGCCAACCGGAAAGGTGGTCCTCGTGCGGGGGGCTGCACGATGGCTGCCTGAATTGTCTGGGGATGACGGGGTGACTGCTTTCAGGGCTTTTGAATCTCCAGCAGAATCCTACAAGCCGCACATTTTCTGTGCCTGCCTAGTGGCACAGCGCAAGTGCTGAAAGGTAGAATTCCACCTTTGCCACTTGGGTTATGTCTACTCTTTGTGGTTTAAGAATGGTACCTTAATAAGAGGGTACTTCTGTATCTAACCCATAATCCACCATGAATATGTGACACTTTTCATTTTATGCTTGTTTGTTTTTTAAAGATTTTATTTATTTGAGAGAGATAGAGAGAGAGCACCAGCAGGGGAAGAAACAGAGGGAGAGGGAGACGCAAGCTCCCCGCTGAGCAGGGAGCCCAATGCAGACGGACTCCCAAGACCCCGGGATCACGACCTGAGCTGATGGTAGATGCTTAACCAACTGAGCCACCCAGGTGCCCCTGGCATCTTTCATTTTTATTATTCGTATTTGAAAAATGAATGGACAGGAAGGTCTTAGGTCTCCTAGAGGTGGAATGTTGAGCCTTTTGTGAACAAAGCTGAGGCCTACAGCTCCATATTTAGTTGATGATGGGTAAGAACTTTGTGCTGAAAATATCCTGGGGCCTGATCTTAAACCCCAGGAAAAGTCATTAAGCTATTTTCATAAAAGTGGAGGCCAGCAGGGTTTCCAAAAGAGCTCAGGGTTAAAGGGCCTTTGCGAATTCTGATATGTTTTTCTTACCAGGAGATGGAAAGTCAAGCCTGTGGCTGCAAGCCAAGCAGTTTGCAATGTTTACAATCCATGGTGAACAAGCCATGTTATGAGGGTAGCCCGGGACTCCCCAGCTGGCTTCCTGGAAAATGCATTCCTCATTTCCCCCCAGAGACCGTCAGTACCTTGGCAAGTAGAGGGAGAAAGGCACATGGGTCTAGAAGCCACTGCTTTCAGGCTGTAACTGTTCTAGCACAGGGCAGAGTCAGGGGCTGTGCTCACTGCCAGGGTTTGGGCCCAGGGCATCCTCGGGCTCTAGTAGCTTCTGGGCATCCCTGTCTGAGCTGCAGTGGGGACCGGGCTGCCCGATGCTGTCTGCACCCTCCTCTGGCCCCCGCTGGGAGGAACCATCCCAACGTCCAGTGGCCTATTTTCACTCAGGGCAGGGAGGTGGCATTATGAATACCTGGTGAAGCACCCTCCTGGGAAATGCTCAATCACAGTGTTCTGGGCATGCCCAGCTTAGGAAGTTCACGACAGCACAGGGGAAGATCTCGCTCGCCAAGGGAGGTGGAGGGGTATAGGTGGAGGAAGAGGCACCTGCACAGCAGCAGCAAGCAGCCTTGTGGCCACCACCTTTTCTCACACCCTCTCTGAGTCTCAGTGTTTAGTTTCTGGGCCACCGGCCATTGTCTGGTCATTAATAGATCAGCTGGGTGTTGTTTGTTTGCTTTTCAAATTAGCCAGACCAGTTCCCACTGCTGTGAAATCACAGCCGAGGCCACAAGTCGGGCGGAGTGGGGAAAATCCACGCACCCTGTTCAGATGCTGGTTCTGCCCACCCTGAGCATTCAGGGCACACCTGCCTGAACCAACGTTGTGCCTCTGCTCTCCAAAGCCGCCCCAGCCCTGCCCCCCGCACTCCTGCAGCCTGGCAGTGGCTCAATGTGGTCACTGAAGCCAGCCAGAGGGGCAGGGTGGATGCCTGAGGGGCCTCCAGAAAGGAGTGGGGACCTCAGCATGACTGTGCGGGCTCAGGCTGGGTGACTGCACCGTGTCGGGCCCTGCCTGCCTCTGTGTTTAGATTTCATTGTCATTGTCTGCTTTAAACCTGAAGCTTCTAGAGAACCGGGGTCAGCCCGTCTATGTAAGTTCTGTTGGAACCGAACCTGTGGGACAGCCATGTGGATGTTCATTCAGCACACCGGGGCGTGGCAGATGCAGCAGAGGACACGCAGTGAAGCAGAACAAGCAGCTTCAGACAAAGACCTTTGCCACCTCACATAGCTTTGGAGGCCAGGCTCAGGGAGAGGACCAGAGTCTCGGGGCCACACCACTTGAAGACGTGATGGAGGCGGGGGATCCACAGGTGGGGAGGCTCTCCTGCGTGGCCACCAGCAGCAGGGCCCACTTCCTGGCCATGTGAGCCTCTCCATGGGCTGCTTGAGTGTCCCCATGATGTGGTAGCTGCGCCACCCAATGCGAGCAGGCAGGAGGCTGCTGTACCTCTGATGACCAAGCCTCACAGGAGTGCCCGGTAACTTCTGCTGTTTCTGATGGTTAGCAGTGAGCCACCAAGATGAGTCCGTACTTACAAAGAGGGGAGTTAGGCAGTGTCAGGTTGTGGATGCATTTGAAGCCAGCACAGCTGGTCTCTAACACTAGCTTGCCCCTGACTACTACATGGCCTTGGGCAAATTACTTCGAATCCATAGGCTTCAGTTTCTTCCATAAAATCAGAGAGTTGACCAGATGGCTCAGGGCCTGCCCTCGGCCCTCATGCCCTATGTTCATTCATTCTGTGTATTCATTGACTGAACATTTACTCCATCCTTACTCTGGGTCTAGCTCTCTTCTTGATTCCTGTCTTTACGCTGAAATACGTGGGGAGCTTCTAAAAAATGCAGGTGCCTGGAACCCACCCAAGAAATTCAGCTTTAAGTGGTCCAGGGAGGAACCCAGGAGCTCCACAGTCTTAAAATCTCCCTCAGTGATGCCACTGTGCAGGCAGAGCAGAGGACTGTTGCTCTAGAGTTATAACCTTGGACTCTGATGGACCTGTGAATCACCTGGGGATCTGGTTAGGATGCACATTCTGATACTGTGGGTCTGCAGTGAGGCCTCAGATTCCACATTTCTAACAAACTCCCAGGTAATACAGTGCATTCCAAGGACTACCCTATGAATAGCAAGTTTCTAGTTGCTGGGAGAAAGGTGCGGAGGTACAAGGATAATCCCCATCCCCAAAGAGCAAAGAATCTAGTTAGAGAGGAAGACACAGCGTGAAAATGTAAACAGCACCCCAAGACCTAAGTGCCCAATATGTGGCCCAAATGGGATGTACCAGAAATTGAGTATGAGATGGTGAAGAGTATCCCAGGTGACCCACTGACCCCTGCCTGGACCATCACCAGCACGACCTCATTCCCATTTCTCCAGCAGCTACACAGGTGGCGAGCAGAAAGTCCAGGTCCTTCTGTGATCCATGGAAGCCTTTCACGAGTTAGTTTGTTTAGTTGAACGGTAGTTCTTTCCACAGGGAAAGAAAAGAATTAGCAAATCTATTATTTGTATTTGTTCAGCCTTGTAGTCTATTCCCAAGATGCTTTTATTGTTTAGTGAGCTTGCTTTTGTTGGCACCAATAACAAATTAAAATGTGTTTCCTGAATTTATGTTAATGGTGTGAAATTCTAGGCTTACAGAAATTTTAGTAAAATTTCTCTTAATGAAAGCTGCAAGTAACCATTGTTCTAGTTTTTCTTCTTTCTCTCTCATGGGTTTTCTGTTAACCTCAGTTCTTAGCAGAAGCCCTCCTCTTCCTTGATGTGTCTTCCCTTAGCATGTGTCTTCCCTTAGCATGTGTCCAGTGACTCCCGGACTCTGTTGTGTGTGGGCTGACCACACTCACTCAGCCTCCCAGCTCCCAGAGGCCAGTCCAGGCGCATCCACATGGTGCCTTGCCCTCTCCCACACTTTGAGAAGTCTGGAACAACACCGGGCCCCTCCTCAGGTACTGAAACAGACTCCTAGTTATACTCTGGCTTCCAGGTTCTCTTCCATTAACAGATTAATGGTCCTGAAATATTTCCTTTCCCCTGTCACATAGCCTGACTCCTCACATCCCAATCAAGTACTTTTCAGTTTTTTGGGGTTTTTTTATTGCAGTATAGTTGACGTACAGTGTTATATTAGTTTCAGGTGTGCAACATAGTGATCCGACATTGCTGTGCATTATGCAGTGCCCCCCATGGTAAGCCAGCGTACTCGTGGCTACCATCTGTCACCTTACAACATTATTATGATATTATTGACTACATTCACTGTGCTGGAGTTTTCACCTCCGCGACTTATTTATTTTATAACCGGAGGTTCATGGTGGTACTTGTCAGCCTAATGGGCACCACTGGGGTCCTGTGAAATGAGACTGGGACTCGGGGAGGTGGGGGCTGAGTCTGCAGCTCCGACGGGCTCCTGTGACACCCTCCGTGCCAGCGCTAGGCTGGAGCCACGAGGTGCTGCAGGGCAAGCTCCTGCTCCTGGGGGCTGACGGCCCAGGTCACCGTGATGCGGCCAGGTGCCGCCCACCCCACGGGGAAGCACAGGGTCCTGTGCCTTGCCCCCCAAGCCCAGCCTCAGCTTTGACGCGAGCCTCTGTGAGCAACTCCCCTGCTTTGCTCCTTTTGTGTTTAACCGGCTCTAGCATCTCTGTGACCCGCATCAAACGCTGACTTCGCCTTGAAGCTTCCCTGGCTGCTGTTTCTTTCACCCTCTTTGGATCCCTCACAGCTTGCTCTCGGCTGTTCTTTTGCTCTTAATCACACTCTACAAGGCATTGTTATTTCAGTTTTTTACATGTTTCTGACTGTCTTTCCATGGTGAGGCCTGAGGGACTGTGGCTTACTCATTTTTCACTTCTTTTGTATTTCTTTCAGCACTGAAATGGTACTGTGCATTTATTAGGTACTTAATAAATTTCTTGAAATGACTCAAGGTAAAATTCCTGCACTTAGTCAAAAATTAGTCTGAGAAATGGGATAAAGGGCCAAATTGAAACAGAATCACCCCACCTCATAGTCCTCACTGAACTGAATAATCGTCTATGGACCTCCGCACCGGATCGCAGGGGGTGACCTGCCTCCTGTCGGGGGCCTAACACAGTTCCTGGCCCTGCAAACATTTGACAAATGCACAGATCATGAGTTTGCAGACTCTTCTCGGTGGAGGTGTGAGCCAATCTGTCTTCAGCTGTCACATCCATGAGTCGTACAAATCAATAGCAGCAAAAACAAGACCAAGGGGAAAATGGGTAATTGCAAAGGAGGTCTTGGAAAGGCAAAATCTCACTAGGTATCTTTTTTAGAAGATGGGGTAGCGGATGGGAGGGACCAGGGCAGAGAGAAGAGCGGAAGTGAAGGAGGAAGTACACCCAGCAAACAGAGTCAGTCTCGGGCGTTGGTCTTTGGCCCGGGAGCCATAAATGTCCTGCGGGCTCATTTATCACCTACAGGTGCCGGATGCCTGAGACAAGGAGCCATAAGAGGCAGCTGTGTGTTCATGGGGAATCTCATTGTCGAGGAGCTAAAACTGTGACTCTTCTACGGTATAAACAGTGGGGAGCAAAGCCCCACCCAGTACCCTCCCCTGAGGAGTCAAGTCATCCTGGGCAGCCCCAGGTGACAGTGGGCCGCTCCGCCCTTCCAGGTTGTGTTATTTGCAACTGTTGGTTCTTCGATCAGGGTCCGGCTTTAGCCCAGGGTGACCTGGGGGTGAAGGAAATAAGCCCTCTCTGTACAGCAGTGGAAGGAGATGCCAGCTCTCTTTCCCTCTACAGTGAGGAACAAGAGAAAGCCCCTTGGCTATTACCAGGGGACTGTGGACGGGAAGCTCAAGGTACCGCCCTCCCAAAGCTCCTCCCCCAGCCTGCAGCAGGAGCAGGGAGGGCAGGACCCAGAGGACTGATGACACAATGGTCCTCACTGTCCTCTGCTGCAGCTCCCAAGGAGCCACAGGGACTTTATATGCTCTTCGTTCCCTTGCAGCTCAGAGAAACCTGCTCGTTACTAACATGGAAAGCTACAGCCCTGTTTTCTAAGTTAAACAACCATAAGGAGTGTTGCACCATTAGCAAATAAATATTGCTTTTTCCACCTTACCCTCATGCTTTTATTTTCTGTATCTATATTTAAAAAGTGGATAGTATCTTAGTATAATAGGTACAGCAGCATGTCACATGTAGATGATGCTTACTCAGTCACCATTAGGGATGTGCAACCAAAATAAGCTTGGAGACCTGTGTGCGAATCCGTTTCCTCCTCAGGTATTCCAGTGTATCTGAATCACCTGACATCTAATTGAAATGCAGATTTCAATTTATTATAGGTCCAGGAGGGCAGAGAGTCCACACTTCTCACAAGTTCCTGGGTGATACTGCTGTAGCAGGTCTGCAAGACCACACTTGGAGGACACAACAGGTTCTGGCTTCTGATCCGTAGAAAATGCTAACCTGGTGGCCCACTTGGAGGTGGTATGCACCCACATGCCAGAGTGGAGTGACGTGCTCACCAGCCCACCTGCACTCAGGAGATGGAGCAGTGGCCGTGCTAAGGGTTACCTGGAATGGATTAACATTCCCCATCTGTCGCTTGCTGGTTATTATGACCTTAGATACGTTACTTAGCCTCTCTGAGCCCCAGTTACCTCGTCTGTAAAGCGAGATCAGTAACAGCACCTTTCTCAGGCTGCTCTGTGAAAATCAAATGAGCTGGCCTGTGTGCAGCCCCTGGCACAGTGATGGGGTTGCATGGGATTGTCCAGGGTTGCCCAGGCTGGGGGCTTCGGGGATATGGGATTCTGTTTTGTTTTTTGTTTTTGTTTTTGTTTTAGAAGGTTTCTAACTTTTTTTTTTATCGGAGTTCAATTTGCCAACATTTAGCATAACACCCAGTGCTCATCCCACCAAGTGCCCCCCTCAGTGCCCATCACCTAGTCACCCCAAACCCCCACCCACCTACCTTTCTACTACCCCTTGTTTGTTTCCCAGAGATAGGTGTCTCTCATGTTTTGTCACCCTCACTGATATTTTCACTCATTTTCTCTCCTTTCCTTTTATTCCCTTTCACTAATTTTTATATTCCTCAAATGAATTAGGCCATATAATGTTTGTCCTTCTCCTATTGACTCATTTCACTCAGCATAATACCCTCCAGTTCCATCCACGTCAAAGCAAATGGTGGGTATTTGTCGTTTCTAATGGCTGAGTAATATTCCATTGTATACATAAGACCACATCTTCTTTATCCATTCATCTTTCGTTGGACACCAAGGCTCCTTCCACAGTTTGGCTATCGTGGCCATTGCTGCTAGAAACATTAGGGTGCAGGTGTCCCAGCGTTTCACTGCATCTGTATCTTTGGGGTAAATCCCCAGCAGTGCAATTGCTGGGTCGTAGGGCAGGTCTATTCTTAACTCTTTGAGGAACCTCCACACAGTTTTCCAGAGTGGCTGCACCAGTTCACATTCCCACCAACAGTGTAAGAGGGTTCCCTTTTCTCCGCATCCTCTCCAACACATGTGGTTTCCTGCCTTGTTAATTTTTCCCATTCTCACTGGTGTGAGGTGGTATCTCATTGCGGTTTTGATTTGTATTTCCCTGATGGCAAGTGATGCAGAGCATTTTCTCATGTGCGTGTTGGCCATGTCTGTGTCTTCCTCTGTGAGATTTCTGTTCATGTCTTTTGCCCATTTCATGATTGGATTGTTTGTTTCTTTGCTGTTGAGTTTAATAAGTTCCTTATAGATCTTGGAAACTAGCCCTTTATCTGATATGTCATTTGCAAATATCTTCTCCCATTCTGTAGGTTGTCTTTTAGTTTTGTTGACGGTTTCTTTTGCTGTGCAAAAGCTTCTTATCTTGATGAAGTCCCAATAGTTCATTTTTGCTTCTGTTTCTCTTAGCTTCATGGATGTGTCTTGCAAGTTACTGTGGCCAAGTTCAAAAAGGGTGTTGCCTGTGTTCTCTAGGATTTTGATGGAATCTTGTCTCACATTTAGATCATTCAACCATCTTGAGTGTATCTTTGTGTATGGTGTAAGAGAATGGTCCAGTTTCATTCTTCTGCATGTGGATGCCCAGTTTTCCCAGCACTATTTATTGAAGACAATGTCTTTTTTCCAGTGGATAGTCTTTCCTGCTTTGTCGAATATTAGTTGACCATAAAGTTGAGGGTCCACTTCTGGGCTCTCTATTCTGTTCCATTGATCTATGTGTCTGTTTTTGTGCCAGTACCACACTGTCTTGATGACCACAGCTTTGTAGTACAACCTGAAATCTGGCATTGTGAGGCCCCCAGTTATGGTTTTCTTTTTTTAATTTTCCTTTGGCTATTCGGGGTCTTTTCTGATTCCACACAAATCTTAAGATGATTTGTTCCAACTCTCTGAAGAAAGTCCATAGTATTTTGATAGGGATTGTATTAAATGTGTAAATTGCCCTGGGTTACATTGATATTTTCACAATATTAATTCTGCCAATCCATGAGCAGGGAATATTTTTCCATCTCTTTGTGTCTTCCTCAATTTCTTTCAGAAGTGTTCTATAGTTTTGAGGGTATAGACCCTTTACCTCTTTGGTTAGGTTTATTCCTAGGTATCTTATGCTTTTGGGTGCAATTGTAATGGGATTGACTCCTGAATTTCTCTTTCTTCAGTCTCATTGTTAGTGTATAGAAATGCCACTGATTTCCGGGCATTGATTTTGTATCCTGCCATGCTACCAAATTGCTGTATGAGTTCTAGCAATCTTGGGTGGAGTCTTTGAGTTTTCTATGTACAGTATCATTTCATCTGCGAAGAGGGAGAGTTTGACTTCTTTGGCAATTTGAATGCCTTTCATTTCTTTTTGCTGCCTGATTGCTGAGGCTAGGATTCTGCTTTAAACCCATGGGGTGGTCAGTCACATAGTCAGTGCTCAGCATCGAATCTGTGTACCAAAACCCACCGTCCAGGCTCCGCAGCTCTGCTCTCAGGTGTGTGTCCCGCAGTGGGAGTGAGCACGGCCTGGTGCCTGAGCGCTGGCTGCTCCCCTAGCTGTGGCTGCTGGGGTGGGGCACGGGGTCACCCTGAGCTCTCTCCGACCCTTCCTAGGCTTGCTGATCTCTAGGGGTTTCCACACATGAAGCCCTCAAACCAACAAACCCGCAGCTCTGTCTTAATGAACAGATGGTGTTCTCTGGAGCTCTGAGGGAAAGGGGGAAAGAAAGTGGTTTGCGAAGTAAAAGTGAACAAATTAAAGGATCAAGCTCACCTTAACTTTTTCTACAAAAACACACTTTTCCATGTACGGACAGCATCCAGTTCTTTTCAAGTTTTATAGCCACCTCGTTTGGGCAGAAAAATCAGGAAGTCACTTGTTGCACACAGGACTGTTACAAGTCTCTTTGATAATAAAAAAAAAGGATGAAAAGCAAGTAGGAAATCCGTAAACACTGACTTTAAAGGCCCAAGAGCAATGGACCTCATCTTCCCTCTGTTCCCTCTCTTGCCTGCAAACCCCCTAACCGTATTTTCCACAGCCGTCCCTGCAGCCTCAGGGAGAACACGAAGTATTGAAGTATAAGAAAATTCGAGCCTTTGATATTCCTAATTTTTTTCTGGTTCTCTCTGTGAAATATGAACCCACCACCGATTATCCCAGGGACTTGGGCTCAAAAACACAAGACTGGCTGGTGTCAGTGGGGGAAATCCTGGTGAAGGGGGTCCCGCTTTCTGCCCCCTGCTTTTCTACCCCCTCTGGCTTTGAGTATTGAGTTTGTGGAGTTGTCCTACATGGCCACCAGTGTGCTCTGTCCCAAGGAGCCTTGTCCTCCCGCAGCTGCCCTCCAGGGTCAGCTCCTGGACTGTCAGAGGGAGCTTGAAAGAAGGGCAGCCAAGCCCCTGCACCCACCCTCTGTAGGGCTGACACTGGGGGGCCCATTCTCTCAGCAGCATGATAACAAGATGCTGTAGCTCATAGCTCGGTGCTCCTGAAACCAATAGGCTCTCCTACTCCGGGGTGAGCCTGAGAAGTAGCAGTCTATTACACTGCCCTCCAGATGAAAGGCAGCCTCTTCCTCACAGGCTCTCGCCATTGTCTCGTTGTCTCGAAGAAGGGGCACAAGGCACGGCTGAGCTCACAGGCTCCATGTTCTGGCCCCACGGGACTGACCGCAGAACGGCCCAGTGGGACAGCACATGGTGGAACTTCTGTGCCCCGTGAGGAGTACTGTCCCAGGGGACCCGACCTGTGGTGGGTCTCGGTGCTGCTGCACTCCTTACAGTTTTGGAGTGACTTACTGCCACTTCCAGATCCTTCACCTCAGTCCGTGCGTTCATTGTAAAGATGATCCAATAAAAAAAATGCTAATATGAGAAATGACAAAGATGGAACTTGAGCAGCTAATAAAATGCTACCACAGATACATTGTTGAATACTTGGAGTTTAATACATGAGATGGAGACAGGAGCAAAAAAAGACCAGGAGGTGAAGAGTACATCAAAGTCAGTCTGATCAAAACACTTTGATGTGCTAATGGCACCAAGTGCATTCGACACCAGGATCCAGTGATGTCAGACACTTTAATTGTGCACACTCAGCGCCCAGTTGGAGATTGGAAGATGTCACTCACAGATAAGAGCACTGGGCCCAAATTTTATAACCTAATTTAATTAGCACTGATCTGAGATTTCTGGTACCTGGTTTTTCCAGTTTTCAGGAAATATATCTTGGCCTGGGGGTGATGGGATGCTGAGGGAGGGTGAGTTCAGGGAGGCTGGGGGTGGGCTGTGAGACTTGAAAGGCCTCAATATTGAATTTCATCTGTGATGTGATAAAACCTCAGGCCTCGCTCTCTTCACCTGCCAATATGCACAGAGAGCCACACCTATCCTACATCAAACATTCAATTACCATAAACCCAAGGGAGGGCAAAGGAGACTTTCAGCTGTGGCAGCCACTGGAAGGGAGATGACTGAGGTACACAGACACCCAAAGGTAAGAGGAAAATACCCAAATCCCTCTAAAGCCTGTGGAGCTCAGGAGGAGAAAATCTCTATGGGGTGAAAGTCTGCTGAGGATCCTCCTGGGTTTGCTGTTTCTTTCTGTCACTGGAAAGCCTGTGTCTGGGGACACTAGGACAGTTATGGTCATTAAAAGATATAACACCTCCGCATACACACAAACACAGGCGTTTTTTGATTTTGAGGCAATATTTAAATGGGAGAATATGAAATAAAGAGTAAGTTTTTAGGAAGTTAGCGTGAAACAAGCAGGTTGTGTCACTAAAGGTAAAGAACTTCATGTTATAAAAAATAGATGTATCTTATAGGATTTAATTAGAGTGAATAAATTATCCTTATCCTCAAGATGCTGTTAAGTATGTTTTTGTCGTGCTACACGGTTTGAAGAATTTCTCCCACACATGCTGTATCTGCCGTTCTCTGGAGGCTCATGATGAAGGATGAGTCTCCTGGTGGAAGCCCACCAAGGTGAATGAGCCAAGAGCTCAGGCTAGGGAGACAGCGTGAATCTCTTATTTTGGGAGCTTTCATAGGGATTTATGTTCAATGTTTTTTCTTTCTAGAGTTGGTTTGCTATTTGCTGTTTCAATTTGCTCACATGAACCTGATTCTTGAAATAGGAGTGTCTTAGTTGTCAAAATCATATCCTTATTTCAGTCGCTGGTTATCATGTTTTCCTTGGGTTTTTTGTTTGTTTGTTTGTTTGTTTTGTTTTGTTTTGTTTTTGTTTTTTCCCCAAAAGCACCTGCCTTTCTCTTAGTTAGAATATGAACTTTTATTTCCCCCATTTTGGGTTTCATATTCAACGTAGGGAAAGGATGGACAGTCACAACAGTCCATGACAGTCATGGACAACTCATGAATGAGTTGATTTTTTTTAATCACAGTAAAATGTCGGGGCGGGGTTGCTTCTGAGCCACCGTGTGACACAAAGAGGGGGATGATTTGGTCTAGAAGTCCCATGACCTGGGGTGGGCAGTGGGCTCCCGCACAAGTGACCAGTGGGACCTCAGTAAAATCCTGGAGGTGGGGGGGCAATCTGGATAAGCCTCAATGTTGTTAATTAGAACATTTGAGAGGAGGGAGGGATCTGAAAGACCCTCTCCTGTTCTGCACAGTGCTGTAGCCACAAGCCACATGTGGCTTTACATGTAATTGATTAAAGCTAACAGGCACTAAAAACTCAGTTCCAAAGTCACACTGGCCACGTGTCAAGCACTCAGAAGCCACATGTGGATAATGGCCATCGTGCCTGGGCAGCTTCAGGTTCAGCTGCCCCATCTTCTGGCCAACGGAGAGGACCTGAGAAGTGAGCGCAGGACTGGCCAGCACTGGAGCCAGGGCTGGACGCCCGTTCACTGCTAGTACGGAGGGTGTGGGCACCCTTCCCGCTGCCTCCCACCGTACTCCCTCTGCCCACATCTTTTCAGGAGAAGGCTAGAACTTACAGAAAGAAGGGGCCCCTCATTTGCAGGTTGCAGTTCACAGATGGGCACTCCTGTGAGCCCCTCAGCCTGGGCACTTTCCTAAGTTTGTCACAGTGTCCTGAAGAGCCCCCACGTTCGTTTTTCTGCTGAAATAGCAACCCGCTCTTGCAGATGATACCGTTTTACAAAATAGTTTCTAAAAAGGCCTCTTGTGACTCATCTGCATCCTGACTACATGAATGTCAGCAGCCGATGTGCAGGGCAATAGCACACTATAATTTTGCAAGATAAAACGATTGGGGTAAGGAGACACCAGGTTTCTGCATTATTTCTCATGACTGTGTGTGAAAGCTACAGTTATCTCAACACAAAAAAAAAAGGTTAATTTCTCAAAAGATCCTTTTGCAGTGCTTACAATTCACATATTTTTCAATTCAAGAATGTCTGCATTCTTAAACACCCTAGAAACGGATTGTGGACAGCCTTTAGACCCAAAACGAATTTTCTCCTCCCAGCTCCTAAGAACCTCAGTTTTACTAAATTTAGAGTTTATGATGATGTTTTATTTACAGAAGCCATTTTGAATTGCCACAGAATTTCAAGTAAGAATATATAGCCTACAGCTCCACAATGCAGTTTTCCAAAACTAAAGCATTCTCTACTGTGGGGCTCAAGCACACAGCATAAGTGATCAAAGTTAGGGAACACATGAGGACATGGGACCTGCACGTGGCAGAGATTAATCTTGACTGGCATGCAGAGCCACAGGATTTTGTTCAGTTTGATTGACTGCTGCTGCCTAAATGACTGGCAGGTGGTAAGAGAAGGCAGCCATGGTCGGCAAACCCTTTTCTTGGCATCCCTTTTCTTGGCATCTCTGCTGCCTTCAGTTCTTCTAGAAAATACTGGGATTATTTGTGGACCTTTAATGTAACCATGGAAGAGTGAGGATCATTGACGTTGTGGTATATTTGGCCTTGACAAGTGTGTGTACGATCCTCATGCTGGGAAGTGGAAAAGCAGCCTGGTGGCCACTGGTAAGAATGGGGGCCTTGGGTGGGAAGTCTTGGTTGGGCTTCCTTTTTCATCACTTGTGTGAACTTAGACAATTCACTTGGCCTCTTTAATTCTTTATCTGTGAGACAGGCACAACGAAATCTACCTATTTCATAGGATTGTCATGAGATGTAACTTCAGTTAATATGTGTGAAGCGCTTGAAGGAATGAAAGTGACTCTCTGCAGTGAGCAGTGTGCTTTTGTGGATTTACAAAACCATGAGAAAAGGCCTGGGTCGGGTGCCTTGAAACGGTCCTGTGTTCTAGCCTCGGACAGAGTTCCTATTCCCACTTGGATGTCTTTTTAGATCTCCCTTCTGTGCTTTACAGGCAAAGTCCAACAGGAGAAAATCTCTCCAGGATTTTATCCAAACTGCTATATTCTGGGACAGGCTGTTGGGAGAAATAGCTCATGACTCATCCTACAGCTGCATTTCCTCTCCTTGGTTTCCCTGAACACAGCTGGGGTTTTTCATACAAATATAAGCTTGGAAAAATGAGAGTTGGCTTGGCCACATATACCATGGACACACTGCCTCTGCCCTTTCCCAGCCTGGTGACCACTCATGAGGCAGTGACCCCAGCACACTCAAGCTGCAGATCCCCTGGCATGAGAATGAATTCATTTTGACCCCAGAGCTTCAGAAAAGAAAACAGTTGAAACACCTGCCAATGAATGCTCATTTCATATAAGTGTCTGTTCTTTTTAGGATCTCTGTAACCAGTAAGGCAGCCCCTCCTTTGACATATACATCTAATGCTGGGTTCCATGTTCCTCAAGAACATGGCTCGTTCCTCTTGGATCCCCTCTCATCCAGTTGTCCCCATTGCACAAATCCACTGCAGAAAGTGTTCTTGAGGGGATTCCAGAAGACAGCATGGCCCCAGCTCTCCTGGGGGAGCCCCAAAGCAGCTGAGCCCATGTGAAGAGAAGGAGCTACAGCAGATCCACCGGGAGAGGCCAAGCCGTGACAGGCTGGCTGGCCTCCAGGAATGCTGTACTCCATCTCCAACTCCCCATTTGCCACCCAGGAGCCCATCTGAGCGACCACAGCCAGGCAAGCCTGGGGCTGGTGGCTCCTGCAGCCAGAGCTGTGAACCTTATACCCTAACCGTGTAGCTCCTTGCATGAGGATTTCCCTTCTGCTTGTCTAGAAGGGAGAGAGCTGGACAGTGCTCCCTTGCTTCAATCTGATTTTCTGTTTCTGCCATTACAAATCATGCTCATTTTTCTTCTTCCCTCTGCAACTCCAAAATCTAGTCAGGGACCACCAGAAGTCCTTGGTAGTGGCCATTCTGCAGAATCGGCCCCACACCCGCTGGGAGAGCCACCAAGGGAGGGACAGTACACGGCTGAGTTCTCCTGCATCTGTGGATCTTTGATCCAATGATTCTGTCCCCAGGAATTTATCCTGAGGAAACAATGAGAGTTCCTTGCACTGTGTGAGTTATGTACATTGATTATAACAGCGAAATAGCTTAGGATAGATTAACTACTCATGGGGCATCCATGTAGTGGAATACTGTGCAGCTGTGATCCTGGAGAATATTTCATGACAGAGGGAGATGTTTATCAAATTATTAAGCATAAAGGATACAAAACTCTGTGTACAAAATGATCCTTGATTAGACAGATAAGATAGAAACATCAAAATCTCAATATTTCTGGATGGTAGGACTACAAAGTACTTTTTAGGTTTTCTTCTCTATAGTTTTACATATTTGAAAACTTCCTATGATTAGTATGTATTGTTATTATAGTTAGAAAATTATCTTAAAAAATGTCAATGAGGCTGAGTGATGAATGAGGTTATAGTCCATTGTTCCATTTGCTGAGAAGGCAGCGGAGCCAGAAGTGTGTAGCTTCCTCAAGCTCTTGCAGAAGTTCTAGGAAATACTTACTTGATAATCTGGTTTTAAGTCAGATATCAAGTATTTTGGAGAGGCATAATAGTAATCTGTAAAGGCACTCACCACCAACATCTCCTTGTGAGCTCTACCCATTCTCCACTAAAATGTCTAAGGTACCGAACACCTGTTATTTGTTCAGTCTCCCAGGAAAGCATCAAGTCAGGTGCCTGCTATTCAGAGTTAGAATTTCAGGGAATCAGTTGCAGTGATGTCCAGCCATGGAGAAATGAGTCCAGAGAGGCTGGTGATTGCCTAGGGGAGCCAGGCTGAGCCAGGACTAGAGCCCACCCTCCCAACTCCCAGTCTCCTTGGCACTGTGTCACATCAGTCAGTCCCTTCTATGAGCTGCCTTCAATCCAGGCTGCTAGTTGAGGGCTAGCAACCTGTTCCCTGGAGGGCAGCATTTTCTCGAATTGCCAGTTGCCTCCACTTGGTGCATCTTGAAATTGATGTAGTGGGTCAAAACTAGTGTTTATTTTATTTTTTAAAAGATTTTATTTATTTGACACAGAGAAAGAGCACACAAGCAGGGGGAGTGGCAGTCAGAGGGAGAGAGAGAAGCAGGTTTCCCACAGAGCGGGGAGCTGGACATAAGGCTGGATCCTAGAACCCCAGGATCATGACCTGAGCCATGGCAGACACTCAACAGACTGAGCCACCAGGCACCTCTATTTTTTTTTAATGAAATGGAATACATCATACAGCATTGTATCACATAGTGGAAAATATCAGGTAGAGAGGGTGGTTTGTAAACCTTTTATTCCAGTTATATATGTATGTGCCTATTTGTACATATGTTCAAAAGACTGTAATCCATGAGGACAGACCCTTGGAAAAGTTAGGTTCTCAGAAGCCACATCTTCCTCATTTTCATACAGTGTTTTGTGCCAAGCTGCTGAGTAACATGCAGACATACTCTGAAGCAAATCTCGGCCCTGGTCACTTCTGAGGCCGGTGTCCCACTGGGAAGGCCCCACAGGTCCAGCAGCCGTTCACCAGGCACCCAGAGCTGAGTGCTCAGGGTGGATCCCATGCCCAGGTGCCGGCCTGACTGGACACCGCAGAGTGTGAGAGGCCCCAGCTCCCTCTCAGCCCAGTGATAGCAGCAGAAACCAGGGCTCCAGGGAAACCTTACACTCGAGTCCTTTCACCACAGGCTTGAAGGTCACAGAAAATCAAGCATTGAAAGATGCAATTCCAGTCATGAAAAAGCAAGAGGACCCCAGATTGGACCAGAGCATGGGGAACTCCATGAGACCGCCTCCTCTGGCCTGGGAACATGACACTTTAGGTTCTGCTCACCAAGGTTGGCTGGCTCCTTCTCTCTATGCCCCACCCTCCTGGGACTTTCTCAACAACAGCTAAACGGCAGTTTGGTTTCCATTTTTTAGAGTCACCTCCAGGCGTCTGGCTCACTACATCCTCTGTATTACAGAAGCCAGGAAGCCCAAGTTTCCTTTCCATGTGCTCACTCGCTGGGAAAGCTGATTGACAGCTTCAAGTCTCCTCTATCCACCAGGCTATGAGTCCCCCGATCACGGGACGCAGGCTCCATGGAGCATCGTCAAGCCCTTGGCCCACACTTAGCCTTGCAGTGACTTTGTTGCTTCAGGGAAGCCTTTGTTTCACCTAAGTCACCTCCACCTCCACCCCCATATACACACACTTCATAGGCATGACTCCAGCATGTTCTCGGAGTCAGGAATCCCAGGGAAGCCACAGAGAGCTAGATGTTGACACAAATTATTCTCTGGCTCTTGCCCATTTTCTAAGCATGACCTGGAGAGCACAGTGTACCATGCCCCGTGGGTGCTGGCTCTAATTGCCTCAGCCCCCCAGCTAGTGGCCACTTAGTGTGGACTAGCCGGGGCGGTGAGGTGGGGGGGAGGGTGGTATTTCATTAGGGGGCTGCAGCTCCCAGATTCTTTCACAACTCTTGTCATCCTGCCCCAAACCTGGTGTCTTTTCTCAGCCAGCCATGAGCCTGGGGAGCCTACTCCTCCCATTGGTCTTTCAGATTGGGTTTAGGGTCAAGGCATCCCAAATCATCAAAGCCTCACTCTTGAGCTTTTAGGTCTCTGGAAGCACCTGAAATCTCAGGCCATCTGAGCACAGGCCTACTTCAGAGGCTCAAGAACCATGCTTCATCCTCTGACCCCAGGGGTGAGGGGCCAGAGAAACAAGTGTCCGACTCGTGGCTTTACCATTTCTAAGTGAGGGTCCAGAAGCATTGGAGTGGCTGCAAAGTACCCTCCAGCTGCCCTTCCCGCCCTCCATGTGCTGTGCACTGTGTCCGAGTCTTTCTGAACACTTTGCTCTGTCTTCTGACCCTTGCCTCTTCTCCTCTGCCCCCTGCCCCCACCCTCTGCCCTCCGCCCCCTGTTCTAAGTAAGCCCTTCCCCACAAGCCTTCAACCTCAGCCCACTGAGTGCATTGGTCTGTTTTTCTTTTCTTTTCTTTTTTTTTTTTTTAACCTGCTGAAGGAAGGAATATTTCATGGTTATTAATGAAAGTGATAGCAATCCCTTGTGTATTTATCTTAGATTATGTGGTCGTTATAAGATGAAGTACCTCAAGCAGTCAGTCTGCGGTTGATTTGAAAACAGACGAGTCTCAACAATGAGCTTAAGGAAAGGTGTCAGGTATAAATCTTGTCTTCAAACAGTCAGGGTGCATTCCAGACTTCAGAGACACTTCTTTGTATAAAGATGCTTTTTTCCTCCCGCCTTTCTGTTCCTTGGGCCTGGAGGAGGATGAAAGTGCAGGGGTGTGTGCATTCGTTCGTTTAGTCTGATAATGAGGGCGAGGCTCACGGGCATGGTAATTTGGCAGCTTTGGCACTTCCTGTAACAGTTTTAATTTTTTTTTTAATCCAAAGGCTGCTTAAAGACAAACATTTTTTGTTAAACTGCTGGTAGTTCATTTTCTGCAGGAACCGTGCAATTAATCTTGTTTATATTAAAGAGACAGGTTGCCTTTGTCAGCTTTCCTGAACTATAATTAATGAAGATCAAAACGTTACAAAGACATAATATTTAGCTTAATGCAGATGAAGCTGGGCAACAGCTGCATCAATTAGAGGAGCAAAAGGGAAAACAAATATCCTTTCCTTTGGAATATCTCAAATACATTAAAAACCAGGGAGCACGAGGTGTCCTCCCTCCACCAGCCTTCCCAGTAGGCCAGGTGAGAGACAGGATTTGGGCATCACATAGTGTGTAATGCCCCGTCGATTAGGCTTTAAATGCAGCTGGGGGCACTGCACGTCTCTCCTCACGTAGCTGAAATGCATCCAGGTGTACGGCTCTGATCTGAGAGCCTCCTCGCCGGGAAGGCCGTTTGGGAACCAGGAAGGCAGGGAGAACCTGCCAGAACCCTATCGCCCACTGGAGACTCTAAACACAGCCAAGCCACTTCACTTGGAGCCTCTGTTTAAAGGACCGTTAGTAGGAAAATCCAGACAGACCCAATGAAGTGTATTCCCCACGGCAACATCAGGGCCCCGCCTGTGACTTCCTGACCTGGTGACTAAGACCTATGGTCTCCCGGTGAGAGTGTAAGAGGTCTCGCCTCCGCCTCCAGACAGAGGAATGTGGGCTCTCCTCTGCCTTAAGGAGCCAGTGGCAACAGCTGCCTGGGAGCCCACTGAGATGCTTTGTGGAGACCTGGAGGGGCTGGGACTGGCTGCCAGTGGCAACCTCGCCGATTACTTTGCTCACAGCTTGGGAACCAGGACTGGGGAAATTGTGGAAAGTAGCGCAGAGTCAGCCAGTTAGCATCATCACCCTCTCTGCTGGGCTATATGCACCTGAGATCCTAATTGCAAAAGTCCAGAACAAGGAAGAAAATGCTAAACAAATTCTAAAGCAAAGATTATTCTGCAAGTTCTGGTGATACAGGATGGTGGCTGAACAGGTAGAAGGAGCTGCCCATCATCAGGTATCTACAAAGTCAATCAGACTAACCAGGAAAGCCCCCGTGGGACCCCTTGTGTGATGCCATGGGCAGCATCAACCCAGAGGGATTGACAATTGTCAGAGGCTTCCTATCTGAAGGACTGGGTGCACAGCTGGTGGAGGACATGAAGTGATTTTAGTGGCGTCAAAGACACCCAATATTCAGAAGCAAACTATGTTCTTACCTGGAACTAAACCAGAAGTCATGTCTGGGCCATGAAGGATGACTGTACAGGTGCTGTTCTCACACATGATGCTTTTAACTTCATAATTGCACTTTTATGCATCAATATTATCATTGAATATCATCAAAAAGCTTTAAAGATGCTTATTGCACAGTATTTGTAATGGTAAACATTGGGAAATGACCTGAAGATCAGATATTAGGGGATTTGTTGATTTAATTATGGGCCATCCATATAGTGGGATAGTTTGGACCCATTGAAAAGAACATAGTTTATAAATAATTAAAGCTATGGGAAAAGAAAAGACAAATGCTGAGGAGCATGTATACTGCTATCCTAATTTCATTCTTAAAGATATCTATGTGCAAAGAGAAGACTGAAAGAATATGTATCAAATGGATGGCTTACGATTTTTCATTTCTTCTATTTTTCTTTTATCTTCCAATTTTTCCATTGCAAGAAATTTCCAAAATTGGAAAATAGCTTGTATTCATTAACACTTATTATGAACCAAACACTGTTAGCACTTTATACGTATCATCTCACTTAATCCTTGCATTCTGAGATAGGATCTACTAACATTATAATTTTACTAATGAGGCAACTTAGGCACAGAGATCATTAAATTATTATTGCCCAAAGTCACATAGCTAGTAAAGGATCAAGCCAGAATTTGAACCAAAAAAAATCTGACTTATGGGTCCTATATGTATAATTCACCCTCTAATGCTATTATTCGAATAAGCTTGTAATGCCTCCCTAGGAAAGATGCACCAGTCACTTGCAACCTTATCTGAATTTCTGCATAAAATTATTTTCTTAGTGAAAGCTGGCTGAGTCAAAATCACTGGGGGAATGGGATAGGAAAGCAGGTAAATACAGAAAATTCAGGGACCTGGGAAAACACCATACAGGGTACGTGTCTGAGTGAGAAAGGCACTGACTAAGATGGAAAGACAGTGTATGTTTCACAAGTTTGCCAGGAGGAGTTGGTAGGGAGTCTTTTTCCTAGTTTCTGGGCTAATGGCCACGTGGTTGGGCTAGAGGCCACACTTAACGCAAAGTTAGCAGGGTCTCCAAACTTGGAAGAGAGAGGGCAGGTTGGCTTCAGAACATCTGTGAAATTCCATTAAGTAATGAACCATTCAAATGATAAACAAAAATTTCAGGCCATATATCCTATCAGGCCACAACCATCTGCCTGGCACACTACCATCTGCCTTCTGGTTCTGGAATGGGATTCTTATCCTAAAGAGAAAATGGTCCAAGACATGGAATTCATGTTATAGAATTGCTTCTTGTGCTCTCTGGGCTGCTATAACTGAAGGGTCTTATAAGGAGATGGTGAAGGTCCCAAGTGTTACTTTTCTCCATCAACCTCTCTGAGTGACAATAGTAAGAAATATTGGAGGAGACAGTTCTTTACAGAGAGGGGCTCCTTGAATCCTGTTTTTTCTGACCCTACAATTTTTATCATGTTTTACAGGAGAGAGCTGAGAAGTGCAAGGATCTTGACAATCTTTTGTGTCCCATTCATGGTTTGTAGAAAAGCATTATTTCAGAGAATATCCATGTTCTCGGTCCCTTGTACCAACCAGTCTGGTTCAACTTCAGTTGTTTCTTGAGCTAAAAAAACAAATGGTAAAAGAGCAGAGAAAAGACTCAGAACCTCTGAACCATTTTCTTCTGTCCAGCTCACCCCCTTCTGCCAGTTTTCTAGATGCACCCTACTTTAGGTTCTTATTTTCATATACCTGTCTCCAGTGTCACAACACTCATAGCTGCGTTGCAAGGACATCATCAAACTAATTTTCCTAAAGAATCCCCTTACTTTGTCCTAGCCCACCAAAAACAATTTCAGAACTAGACCAACATCAACTATTCTCAGGCATTGGGCAACAAACAACACAGGACTGTGATCCTTAAGAGAAGAGAAATACATTCATCACCCAGCTTTCTGCTGGGAGGCACTTTCTAGACCACAGTGAGGCCAAGCAGAGAGACTAATCCCAGAGATACTGGGATTTGGGACTGATAATGTATCTAGAATTTGTAGGACAAGACACCATATAGGAAAGAGCTACACTGAAGGGAGCCCCATAAACTGGCATGAGGGTTCCCCATGGGTCCTTGGCCTAGACTCAGCACAACCCAGTAGAGAGCAGCTTCAGGGTTATGAGCTGAACAGAGCTCAGCAGTCTCACAGAGCTGGGAAATTTTGGAATGCTGGCACAACCAGGATGGAGAAGCCTCACTGAGAACTTTAGGCCACCAAATGACACCCCCAAAAGTCCACCCCTTAGGTATAAGAATCATACCTTAGGACTAAAGACAAAAAGCTAAATAGACCTGGCCTAATAAAGAATGAACCAAAGCCTGACAGTTTCAAGAGAATATGCCAGTAACTTAACACCTGCTTGAGTGAAACTCAACACTCTTCCATGGTAGATTCTCTACAACATATCATTATAATGTCCAGCACACAGTAAAACCACTACCAGGCATAAGAAGAAGGAAAAAATGTGACCCATAAGTCAGGGAAAAGTAGTCAATAGAAATAGACTACAAGAAAACACAGCTGTTGGGATTAAGAAAGACTTTAGGACATTTAATATCAACATGTTCAGTGATTTAAAGGAAAAGTTGAATGTAATAAGTGAACAGATGGCAATTCTCAGCAGAGAAAGTGAAATTATTTTTTAGAAACGGAACTCTAGAACTGGAAAGTACAATATCTGAAATGAAATACTCGGCAGAGAGCTTAGCAACCTGTTGGAGACTATATAAGAAAGGGGCAGTGAGTTGAACTCAGTTCAACTGAAATAATGCAATCTGAAGAAGAGAGATTTTTAAGAAACACATGTTTTCCTGCTGTTCAGAAAACCCTTATCTAGTTAATGAAAACCAAATGCTATTATTTAAGACCCTTTGTACTCAATCTCCAAACTACCATCCAACCTGATCCCCAATACTGTTCATGTGAACACACCATTTCAACCAAAGCAATAAACAAACTGCCCCAGCACCACCAAATACCTCCCCTTTTCCCTGCATCATGCCTGCACCTAAAGTTCTTTTCCTTGCCTCAGGTTCTTAAGATAATATCAATTAATGCCACTCCATCCATGAAATTGTTCTTTGTGTGCCCAACCAGCGATGTAATTTCTCTCTTTTGATCTCCTCCCAAAAAGCAAACAAACAAACAAAAAAAGCAAGCAAAAAAAACTTGATGTTTGTACTTCCTTATGGAAATATTCTTGGTCCTACTCTCAGAGTCATTTGCCTACTATCTAGGCCCTCTTATTAGACTGGAAGAGCCTCGAAGACAGTCTGTGTCTTACTTATCTTTGAATTCCTGTTGGTATCTCAGCAGCCATTGGGAGGTTGATAATGTTTGCTGAATTAATCAGAATATAATAAGGTAGTCCATAACATGGGTATTTGTTCTGGTAATGGTGTTACCAAAGCTTTCATGATATTTTCTATGATATTAAGAGATCTGAGAGAACCTTCTGGATTGGTAGAGATGGATGAATGTTTAGAAGTGATCTAATATAACACGTTCATTTTACAGTTAAAGAAATTGAATCCTCAGGAAAGGAAGTGCTACCCTATGTCCAATGCTCTTTCCTCCAAACCATGTAACCTTTATCTGTGAGCCAGAATCTATAAATGGGATTATAATGTAGGGTTTGAAACAAAGAATTTCAAGCCCACTTTTACATGCTGATAAGACCAGCCCCTCCCATCAAGATGTGCTTTATTTTGGAATTCCTTTTGATTCCAATGTTCATGACCTGTTAGCAAAGTAATCATAATAGCCTTTCTGGTGCGTGTCTGAACCCAGACACAGTGCTGCCCAGATAACAGAAATTACTGACAGTTCAGCTCTTTGTTATCATCTGCTAAGTTTAGGGTTTCTCTAGTGCTGGTACTGTGGTGTGGCCACTCGAATGAGGGTCTGCTAGCAGGGACATATGTGCAAGATGGATGTTGAGATGATTCTGAACACACAACACAGGTCCTGTGGGGTAACTGGGGAATGGGAAAGAGGGGCCTCCCACATGGTAAGAGTCCACTGAGGAGGAGCACCAAGCTACATGGAATCCCTTCAGGGTGCTGAGAAAGCCCAAGGGTAGGTGGTTATCAATCTGGTGAGCAAGCTCAAGAAATCGGTGCTCCCTACTGAGTCCCCTAACCTGGCAGCTGTCCTTGGGGGAAGAAGGATGTTTGACCAACATTACCCCCCTCCTGGGGGCATCCCATATCCTGTGCTTGGCTGGTATGGGGGTGTAGAGGCCTGGTCCCATTGTTCCAATTCAGGACAACTCTGTAGGTCCTACCTGGCTTCTTTGAGGTCTTTCATGGGACTGCATTTGCTACCCAACTTCTCACATCCACTAGTGTTGATCCCCCAAGCTCTCTCTGATAAATGTAATATACTTCAACCTCCAATTCAAGGAATTTCCTGGTGAACATGACCTGAGAAGGGAGTGAAGGCAGGGGAAAGTTCCAGAAGAGCAGAGGTGAGGCCTAAAGGTAGTGTGGCACTTGAGAAGCACCAAGCAGAGCCCTGCTGACATGCCGTAGGAAGTCGCACACTATCCTACCTCCAGTCACCTTACACTGCAACATGGAGGAATAGAGAGTCACTTGCACGTCCCTGATTAATCAGACCCTGCTGGGCTCGCCTGTTCTTAATGGCTGCAGCCCTTATGGAAGAAATACACATCTCAGGTATTGTCTGCTTTGCCTTGTAGGGTTGGATATATCTCTATGCCTGTAGCATTCAGCTCCCCCTGCACCCCACCCCAGGAAGCTCCTTCCTATGACCAGATCTCACGCCTGCTGTCAGAGCTGCCTCCCCAACAGGCAGAGTTCAGTGAATATATGACAATCTGGACATTGACTTGTCCATTTTGCTGCAGTCAATCTCCACAGCTCTAGAGGGATGAATTCCACTTAACTCCCAGACACACTAGCTTCTTCGAAAACTGAAGGAAATGAGGGCATTTGCCTCTATGAGCTCATAGACTCTTTAATTTGGAAGGGACATATTATTCTGAGGTCATTTTCCAGTCACATCTGCTTCTAAGGTGGCATGAAGACCTAGTCTATGATAAATCATAAGCTGCATACGTCATTATTTCAAGTGAGTCACTCTTTGGTGTTTGGGATGAAATGAAAACATCCGTTTTCCATATGGCATATGGAGCTGGAGGGGGTAGGGAGGGATGTCACCCAAGTGGGCTCTCTGGCTGGGGTGATTGTTTCCTGCAGCGCCAAATCAGTCCTTGACCCTCAGATGATTCCTGTTTATGATGGGGCAAGTGTAGGAATCTCATCACAAGTGTTAGGAAAAGAATGTTTTCGTGATAAAGTTAACCACAAGTTGTGCCCTGGTTTCTGAGGAGCTATGGCAGCAGGAAGATGATAGTCCCTTAGAATAAGTGGATGTACCAGGCATGTCATTCTGAAGTGATGGGCCCTAGGTCCCAGCCGCACACAACTATTTGTAAAGACGGGATGGCCAGGCTCAGGGCAGCCGTGTTCTTCCTGTAACTAGAAAGCAAAATCACCAGATATTTTGTGTGCCTTTGCTTTTTCCTTTAGAATAATTTTTTTATTGTTTTTATTCAAAATAGCATATTCTCAGGGCCCCTGGGTGGCTCAGTGGTGGAGCATCTGCTTTCAGCTCAGGTCATGATCACAGGGTCCTGGGATCGAGCCCCACATCGGGCTCCTCACAGGGAGCCTGCTTCTCCCTCTGCCTGTGTCTCTGCCTCTCTGTGTGTCTCTCATGAAGTAAATAAAATCTTTTTTAAAAAATAGCATATGGTCATAGAAAAGAAGCAATATAGAAAAGAGTATAGAAGGAAGCAAGAAAAATATTCCTAATTCTCCCATCCAAAAACAACCATTACTAACATTAAGTAGACATTCCAAGTGTGTGCATATGTGTGTGTACTTGTGCGTATGTATGTGTGAAGTCTTTGGAGTATCTTCAATATAGACTTTAGCTTCTTAAACTGGTGAAAATAAGGGAATCCATAGGACACGAAAGAAATGTAGTGAAAACCTCTATTCTTAAAGTAGTCTTGGGCAGCCGCAGTGGCTCAGCAGTTTAGCGCCACCTTCAGTCCGGGGTCTGATCCTGGAGACCCGGGATCAAGTCCCACATTGAGCTCCCTGCATGGAGGCTGCTTCTCCCTCTGCCTGTGTCTCTGCCTCTCTCTGTCTGTCTGTGTGTCTGTCTCTTATAAATAAATTTTAAAAAATCTTTTTTAAAAATAAATTAAAAAAATAAAGTTGTCTTTCTTGAGAATAATTCACTCCAAGACCATTTTACTTTTTTAAAAGTTTTTTGTTGAGATATAATTGAAATACATTATTATATTAGTTTCAAGCATACAGCACAGTGATTTGATACATACATATATATATATGCTGCCAAGTGATCTCCACAATACATTTAGTTAATATCCATTATCACATAGTTCCATTATTTTCTTGTGATAAGAACTTTTAAGACCTAGTGCCCTGACAACTTTCAAATATACAATAGCAGTGTTATTACTGTCATCACCATGTAATTACATCCCTAGGACCTACTGATTTTATAACTGGACATTTGTGCCTTATAACCCCCTTCACCCAACCCCACCACTGCCACCCACCTCTGTCTCTGGCAACAACCACTCTGCTCTCGGCATCTATAAGTTTGAGGTGAGGTTTGTTTGTTTTTATGTTCCACACAGAGGTGAAATCAAATGGTATCTCTCTCTGTCTTCTCTGACTTACTTCACTTAGCATAATGCCCTCACAGTCCATCCATGTTGTCACAAATGGCAAGATTTTGTTCTTTTCTGGGGTTGAACAGTATTTCAGTGTGTCTGTGTGTGTGTGTGTGTGTGTGTGTGTGTGTGTGTGAGAGAGAGAGAGAGAGAGAGAGAGAGAGAGAGAGATTTTCTTTATCCATTCATCTGTTGATGAACAGTGAGGTTGTTTCCCTATCTTGGCTTCTGTAAATAATGCTGTAGTAAACATACGGAGCAGATACCTTTTTGACTTAGTGTTTTTGTTTGCTTTGGGTAAATACCCAGAAGTGGAATTACTGTATCATATGTATCCTCGGGTGGTTCTATTTTTAATTTTTTGAGAAACCTCCATACTGTTTTCCATGGTGGCTGCATCAATAAATATTCCTACTAGCTTTACTTTTTAATACATAAAAACTTACTAAGCATATAAAATAGTTTTTAGTATACAGCCTCTGGACAGATAGTGAGCTTTGTAAGAACTGTCTAGTGCTCAGTATATCCTGCCATCGATCCCCAAGGATTACCTTTATACACAATCCAGTTCTACAGGTGTCCTGGAAGCCCGAAGCCCCCCACTCCACCGCTGTGTGTGAGGCTCAGGAGGATGCTGAGCATGCTCAGGTGTGCGGAGCCTCCATAAAGTGCAGGGAGAAACAGTGGGACAGGGAGAGTTCCAGGGCCTCAGAATATCTGGTAGTGCACCCAGGTTCATCTTGCCCCTCACATCTGGAATGTACTCCAAGAATTGTGGCGGACTGCCTGGAGGAGGAGGCTGGCATGTCCTCAAAGACAAGTGTTTGGAGGTCGTCCCAAATGGCTAATTTACACCTGAAGGATGGAGGCTTCCAGTGACAATGCAGAGAAATGGAAGAAATGCACACACAGACTGGTACTCATCAGTCTGGTTGGTTGTGTTTTACATAGAGGAAGGGTCAGATGAGAGGATGGGGTGGAGGTTCGACATCCCTGATAGGAGAAAGTTCTGTTAGGCCCGTAGTCCCTGCAGTCTGACTATCCCCTCCTGTGGCCCCCACCTGGTTGCATGTCAGCCCCCACTCAGCCCCTGGCTCCTCACATATTCCCCCTGGACCTGAGGCTCAGTAAGCCCAAAATCTGTTTGAAAAGAGCTTATATTCAAACTCATGCTCTCTGCTCCTCCCAAAAAGTCTTCCTTGCCCTGGCCTTTTAAGCTTTTATTCACAGTTCCCAGCCCTCTCCACTTGAAATCCTTTTCACGTCATCCGTGCCCCATGAAGCCAGTCAGGTCAGGCCTTCTAGATGGCACTCCTCTTCCCTTTCTCCATGCTCAGCCTTCCCAGGAGCCTTCTCCATACAGCTGTACTTACCCCTCAGAGGGGCCGCAGGAGGCCCGCAGGGAGGAGCTGTCCTCACAGACCTTCCCAAGTACACAGACTCACAGACCCACACACCAGACCGAGCCAGCATCTCCAGGCTCTGTTTCACAAAGCTCCCAAGGATGGCAAAAGCTTTACGAAGACTCCACAACTCTTCCATCTTCCCCAACTGAAACTCTATGCATCTGGCACCCAGCATCCTCCTTCCTGTCTCTGCATCTAACAACTCGAGGACCTCCTGTAAGCAGAGTCCCATGGTGCTTGTTCTTTGGTGGTAGCTTAGCATGCTGTCTCTAAGGGTCCCTCATGTCATAGCACACGTCGGGATTTCTTCTCTTCATAAGGCAAAAATAGTACCCCATTGCACGCATATACCATAGTTTGTTTCTTCCTTTGGGAAGCCATGGCATTCTAAAATAAATATATATCATTTTTATTAGCTGTATATTTATTTTTAAATCATTTCTGATTCTTTTTCCTGGCATTCTTGGTGGTTGACATTTAAAACACTGGTGGTCCAAATAAACCAAGTTGTATTCTTTGTACCCTGACCTCTAATTAGCTCCCCTAAAAACTCAAGAGACATTTTCTGTCTTTAAGAATTTAATATTTCTTTCTAATTACCAGGTTTCCAGCTTTAAATGTATTTTTTAATTTTAATACCAGTATACTCTAGTTCCAAATACTTTGGCATCATCTTAGGGCTGTTGGCATGGGAATAAATGGCATTCAGGCTGCCAAAGTACTGAAATATGTAATGAAACACCTAGTAAAAGGTGTCTTTAAACGTTGTGTACTTGGATTCATTGGCATAGCATTCCCTATTGGCCCCTGGAATAAACAGAGTGCTCCACTAGGGCAAGAAGAGGGAGTGGGTTCAGGAGGGCTCAGCCACAAACACCGCCTGGGTTTGGCTGATGGCCACACAGCCATTCATCCTCCACGAGGACTCCTGTTCCCCGGGCACAGACGGTGAGGCAGTCACAGCTCCCTATGCTTTTCCAGGGTTGGAAAGCTACAAACTGTATTCATGCACTTTCTGGTTTAGAAGGCAAGGTACAGGTTCCTGAAGTCACCAAATTGGTACAATATGGTGATCCTGGGAACTCTCGCCTTTTTCTACCAGGGGAAGGGTCGGACCTGCCAATAAGCAGAGACACCATCCGCGCTGTGCTTCCCCAGATGTCACCTCCTCAAGGGTGGGGACCACATCTCTGACCTGTGGCTTAAGATATAGACTCCTGCAGTCAGGTGTCTGGCTCAGCCACTCTGCCTGACCCTGTGACCTCAGGAAGGGCTGATTCCTGCAGAGTGCCTCAATTGCCCTACCTACACAGTGGGACCCCTGGAAGGAGCGCCGCCGGCCCCTCGCCCTGGGCTGATGTATGTAGCAAGTGGACCAGTGCCTGCTCCTGGCAGTGCCCCAGGGGTGTGTGTGTCCATGTCCATCCTGACCAGCACTGAGCTTGGTGCATCTTTATTGAGGTCTACAGGGTTCATGAAGGCTTAGACCCTTCCCAGTCCATCATCAGTCCAGGAGAGCTTGCTTCACCCACTGTGAGAGTAACAGCTGTTTTAGATTAAAGGCAACGGTGTGGGCTCCATGGTCAACATCTGGCAGGCTCGGTGAGTCTATTTTACGTTTTCTCAAAGAAAATACCATGCCCGCCAGACAGAGGAGTGTTTGCTCCTACGTGGCTGGGTGGTACTTGCTCGTGCACACTCCTGAGTAAGCATCTGCCTCAGGCCTTCACATTCAGATCTCTTCCACATCAAAGCATCTCATCCTGGGGTCAGCGAAGCCGGCAGACAGAGAGCCTGTGTCCTCAGCTTCCACAGGGCCACCAGTCGAGGTCTCGGGAAAACAGCACCCCCCGTGGTGGATCCAGCCTGGCCACCCGCGCTCAGCCCTGAGCTGGCAGGCACAGGCTGGGGGGCGCCCCCCCCTCCACCATTCACCCTGCAGCCTGCTGCAGGGCACATGCCGCACTCCCACTCAGAAGGGGGCCCACCAGCCCTCTGCCGGCCGGGGAGCAGACCGTGCCCCCCGGGGACGCTCGGAGCAACGGCCACTCCTGCCACTGTCCTTTCACACACCAGCCAAGCCAAATGCACCGTAGTCTTGGCTCGGAAAATCCCGTTCAGACAGCAAGCTCCCCCGAGCCTGTGTGGCTCTCTTCACGTGGATTCTGGATCACCCAGACTAGTTGCTACCTGTCCTGCCCAGGGCGATGCGCTACTTTCAATTGTTTTGACAAAGGTACTCAACACTTGCGCAGTGACTCCAGCTCCAGCTCCTCGGAGGAGGAGGAAGCGCGGGTAGGAGCGGAGCGGAACGGGGTGAGGCCGCTCGGCCTATGTCACGTTCGTGCGGGACTCGACCTCGGGAAGAGTGAATGAGGCCACGGAGGAAAGGTTTCGGCGTCCACGTCAGTGACCCCCGGACCCCTGAAGGCTCATCAGAGCAGCTCGGTCTCCAGGGGGCTCTTGATGAACCCACAGGACCTCTTCGCGAGCCCGCCCTCCCCAAGGCTCGCCCGCTACTGCGCTGGAAGAGGGAACCTGAGAGACGAATCCTCTTCCAAACCGGTAGAACAAGCCCTTGAGCCTGACAGGAAGGATCCAAATGCACAAGCCGCTGGCCTCGTGCAAGGACTCTAACTCAGGGGGAAGGGGCCCCTTGAGGAGCAGCAAGGGCACACTCCTGGCCTGCACCCAGTTCTGCAGCCCGCGGGGACGCCACCTGTGCTTGGCCATTTCCATGGTGGGAGACGGAGGCGGGAGGGGTGGCTGATCCCAGGTTTAAGATCGGGAGACGATCCACGGGTGAGGGAACAAACAAACAAACTCCAACTTCAAAGCCTGGGCGTGTGAGGGTGTGTGCTGTTGCCCGCCTCCCGGGTTCCTGGGGCCCGAACTCTTCCTGGGCATCCAAACTGCCCAGGAGCACAGCATCCTGGAGCTGGCGAGATGTTGAAAGGGGAGAGGAGATAACAGGGACCCGCTGGAACCCATGGTTCCAGGAGTCTTCAAAGGCCCCCCCTGTGCAAGTGGGGACAGGCCTCACTCCTCACTTGGTAGGCTGCCAGCAGGGGACACGGCCTCCTGGCCTCCCAAGGCACCACCTGGCTCTCACAGGTCCGCAGCAGTTAGATGATGCCCAGTCCGTGTGCCACTGACCCCAGGCTTCTTCACCGACTTGCCCCGCTCCCTCTGACCACCCCCTGCTCTCTCTGGCGCTCTTGCTGAGGCTCCCCTGTTCCCAGTGTGAGCAGATGGTGGAAAGGGGAGCAAGCCTAGGTGTGTGCCCAGCTCTGCAGCCTCTGTGTGAGACCCCAGGCAAGTCACTCAACCTCTCTGAGCTCCATTGGCTCACAAGTTAAATGGGGAAGAGAGATGTTCAAAGGATTAAATGAGAATGTGTATATGAACAGGGCCTGGCGCTGGGTACACCCTCCGTAAATTCTCCCAGTAGGATGAGAGTATATTTGCCTGCAGCAAACCCAACACTTGAAGAGACCTTTCTCGTAGGGACTCCCCGGGCTTTCATCAGATAAGGGTCACAGAAAAGGCCATTGCTTTCTCTAACTGCAAGGGAACCTTTGAGTGGGGGCCCTTGGCTTGCAGCGGAGTTGGGTTGTGCCCTCTCATAACCCCACATGCACCATCTCGTTCTGCATCCCACCTCCCCGGATACACACCTTCTCAGTGTTTCGGTCCCCAAGACCACAGCATCCTCAGAAGCGAGAGCCACACGCACACACTGGGTTTGCTTCTTCTTGGAGCCAGTTCTGTATGTGAGCAGAGACACATATTAGGACAAGAGAATTTTGTTGAGGAGGATGATTTATAATGGCAAACAGGCTGCTGTCTTCCGTACTCTAGCGATCTTGCTGATGTGACTGGAACACATCGCTGGATTGGCACTGGGCAAATGCTATCATTTTTCTTCTCCCTTGACCCTTCCCTTTTGGCCACACTCAAGCTGGTGTGGCAGGGCCACAGATCTTATCTGGGGATGCTCACAGCTGGCATGTACCTCTCTGTGGCAGCCAGCAGCAGCATCAGGGGGTGGCCAGGGCAGAGGGGTCGAGGAGAGCCTCTCAAAGGGAGCAGGTCGGTGGATGCAGTTGGATGCTGCTGGTTGGTGCCTTGCAGACTCTGGCAATGGGAAGGGAAGATGGCTGCAAGCCCTATTCTGGAGTGTCTAGGGCAGACTCAGACCGAGCCCGGGAGCAGCCCTGTTTGGAACCGGCCTTAGTTGTCTACGTCAGATGTGAGGTCAGGATTGCCCATGTCCAGGAAACAACTGAAAACCCCTTATACAGTGTGATCTTAGCAGGAATAAATCAAATGCGTGAATGAGTGACCATCGTGTGTATGAGTTCCTGAGTTCCTGAAATATTATTCAGCATTACAAAGGAGCTAACTCTCACAGCCTGCAGGAACCACAATGATTATGTCCAGTGAAAAAAGCCAGACACAAAGAACACATGTGACACAGAGAACCAGAGCAAGTAGGGCTAATGCACACTGATCAGAACTGGCCCAGTGGTTCAGGCTGGTGACAAAAGGGTGCAAGAGGACCTTCTAAAAGCTGCAGGACATTCAGTATCACAATGGGGTGGTCATTACATGGCATATACAGCATCAAAGTAACAGACCTGTACACACTGGAAGTGTGTGGATTTTATTAGCACACTACACATTGTCCAAAAATGGAGCTCCCTTCCCCAGAAGCAGCTTTTCTCTTGCTCTGAGCCTAACTCCACATGCATGTTGTGTGATGATGCTGTGGGGCTTTTGCTCCAGAAGATGAATAAACTAGAAGGCCTGAACACCTTCATCTCCAGCGTCTGTCTGAGGTTCAGGGCCTCCCAAGAGCCCGCAGAGCAAAGGCCACACATGACTGCCTCCGCACCGAAGGGTCGTCTTGTTTCTCTGGGCTCAGACTTCAAAGAGACGTGTGAAGGGCAGAGCAGATTGGGGGTGCGGCAGGGGTGCAGGCAGTGAGGAGCTGCATGCCCTTCGCCTGCCTTCCGCGCACCCTCAGCTCACCTTTCCTCTCAGACAGCCGTCTGAGAGGCCCCCCTTCCCCAGCCTCTGCCACCCAGGTGGGAGCCGTTTCAATTACCCACAATCACCATCCTCAGAGAGCAGCAGGCTGTCTGAGGGCCCCTCAGGGGCAAATAATAATAGCAACAATTTCTGGATCCTTCTTGCCTCATTGCTTGCCACAGCTTTGTAGCTAATTTAGAATCTATTGATCCCAGTGCCAATAAGTGGTTTATCTCCTTCAACTTCCTTTACTTAAAGAATACCTTCACCGTCAAATTGATGTCTCTTACTTGGCTGACATGGCTTGGGATTCTCTCAGTGTGTCTTCCAGTAATTGTTTTTATGTTCTCATTTTGGTTGTGCTGCTGGGTAAAATCAGTGTGTTTCAGGTACATTCATGCATCAAGCCTCACCTCCTTAACACAGTGAATATTTTAAGATGAGATGCCCTATTCCCTAGTGGACCCAGACACAAGAAGAAAGGCTGGATTTGGGAGGGTGGCCTGAAAGTATTGCTTTCCAAGTATCTCTGAGCTGCTGAGAGGAAAGAAACAAGGACCGTGAGATGAGACAGAAAACCCGGTACAGTAGGCCCTTCGAAGAAAAGGAGAAAGAGTTCTTGATTTCACCCGAATGTGGTTGAGGAAGTAATTCATTGGTCTGTTGCTTAGAGAAGAGGACAAAGCAGTGACCTGGAGGGAGTACCCTGCAACTTTCAGTGTCCCCAGTGGGGCACACCCTTCCCAGTCCTGTCCTTCCTCTTCCTCTCCCCTGCCATTGTGATTCCCTGCTAACCCCTGGCCATGTCCCCTTCCCTAGGTCTGGGCAGGCTTCCCCACTCCCCAGCTGGTTGCCTGCTCCCACTCCCCCGCCATCACTCCTCTCCCTCCCATGTCCATCCCACAGTGACTCTTTCACATTGTCCACCATATTGTGAGGTACCACTGGGGCAGGCATTGTGTCCGTTTGTTTGTTCAGCCTGGTCTGGAGGAAGTTTTCAATAAATATTGCATACATGGGTGAATGGCTGAAGGATAGGCAGACGGATGGATGGATGGATGGACAGATGGACAAGTGGAAGGATGGATGGCTTGCATATTTAAGTGCTGGAGAGTGGCTGATATTATGTCTCAACAAAATTTTGTGTTTATATAAGAGCCCAAGAAAAACTTGGTTATATAATTTAAAGCAATGAATTTGAGTTACAAAAACCTTCCTGATTTCACCCTAAAAATGCCTTCTGCCAATTTTGATAAGGCAATAAAATAGGAACTCTTTTTAAAGCTTCACCTGGCTTTATCACTTCTGCAAGATCCGTTCAGCTCTAAGGCATTAAATGAAATAGAAATGAAACTGTGAGCACATATCTTGACAGCAGGAGCTCTGGATCAGGATAATTGCTCTCCCTCTGAACTTCCAGATGGATATTTGCTGGCCACATTATTTCCATGAGCAAGCCATCAAGATTGTGGTAGCATCCAAGCACCATGTCCTGTTCCAAATGCAGCAGAGAGCTTCCCTCCTCTTTGGGCTCCAGCCCCAGCTCTCCCTGCACAAATGCAGAAGCACCTGCTTAATAATGTAATTAGTATTCTGAGAAGCCCAGGCCTAGTCTGACAAACAACAATAATAATTTTGGTGTTTAGGGAGTGTTCTCGGGCCATGGCTGTCTACAGCACTTCATAAACAATTACCATCAGTGCTGGTTTCCCTGTAGGAAAATGAAAACTGACAGGAACGGGTGAGTCAGATAGAAGGATGTGATGTGAACAGAAATGTCCAAAATGCTAGTTTTCCTTGCTCTTTGCTGCCTTTCCAGATTCTGCTTCTACAGAGTTAATGCTCCCCATAGAATCTGAAATAGTTTGACATGCTTATTTGGGTTAGTAGTGATCCTTCAAAGGAAAATCTAAAAGTAGCTAATGTTTCCTGTGTTGCGTTTATCTTATTTGTGTAAGAATGACTATTTTCTGAGTATTATTTCAATTAAAGCTTAAAATAAAACGTGGGGACTCTCATTTTCAACCTTCACCTCAAATCACCAGAGTCTTTGCCAGCATCCTGTGGGAAATCGCCACCCAAGGGTTCTGCCCAGCAGGTTCGCCCAGTGGCACCTCTGCAGGCTGGGTCTTCTGTGTGGGACCCGTCTGGGTCTTGCCAGCAGAACAGGTAGATTTACTCGGGCCTTCCTACCCAGGGCTCCTCCTCGGCCAGCACCCGCTCCCATTTCCTCCCACTCTCCCCGGGCTTCACCCCACCTGTCCCCAAAACTCTGGGAAAAGCGAAGTAACTCCTCCTGCTTCTCCTTTAGAACCATCAACCCTGTGCTCTGCTAACCATTTTAAGCACCACAGACTTCAAATGAACATCTTATGATGAAAGCCCCCAGCGGCCTTTCACCTGGTCTAGGGCCCCAGAGGCTGACACGAGAGGGAAAAGCTGGAGCCCTAGAATTGTCCCAAGAGTAAATTCTAGTAGGTGCAGCCAACTGATACCTGAACACAGTACCTCCAACAAAGAAAGATCTCTGACCTTAGAAAAGAGGTATGTATATGCACACACATGCGCACATGTGTACACAGATATGTGCATATATACATATATGGTATGCATATGTTTTCACTCAAAATCCTATCCTTGAGAGAATGTATGGACACTGTCCCCACCCCAGAGATGTTGGTGACAGTCGGTTAACCTGTCATGGCCCTGAAACCTTCACCAGAAGCCTTGAATGGAAGTTTCTCTGTGCCGTGGGCAAGAATGGAGACTGGCCCCTTAAAGTCCTCCTGTGCTGTGAGTTAAAGCCCTAGGATACCCCGATGCTCTGCACGGCAGGAGTGTCTCTCAGCCTGCCTCTTCCACCCCTCTGGGGTTGTACTCCTGAGTCTCGGGAGGTAGTGAGGCTCCTGAGGGCCTCGGCTCCTTTTCTTGGGCTCTTCTGACCTGGGCTGCACTTTCCCAGGCAGGGCGGCCCAACAGCAGGCCATGTGGCAGCCTTGCCTGCCCGGCCAGAGAGCCTAAGAAGGGGACAGGCTATTTAGTTTGCAAGGCCATGCAAAATGGACATGGGGGGCCCCTCCTTTAAGAATCACTAAGAAGTTCAGGATGGCAAGCTCAGGACCCTTCCTGTGGGCTGGTATGACTTCAAGGTCCCAACCCCTCACTGCAATGAGACGCCTTATCCCAGGACACCTTCCAGCTGCTTCCAATGAGACAGACTTGACTCAAACAGAAGTGAAAGACGATGAGTTAACCTCTTCACAATCCAGCATCAATTAGCAATCCACCGGAGATGGGAGGGGGAAGCTTCCTGAGAGCCATAAATCACATCAAATGGAAATGTTTTCAGCTGCTCTGATAACGACCTCCACAGGCTCCCGGAGGCTGAGTGAAGGTCTGTCTCTGTTGGTGGGAAGTGGAGGCCTTCTGGGGAGTCTGGGGAGCAAAGGAATCCTGTGGATGTGTGGGGAGGAGGCCACCAGCAGCCTTCCCTGGGGCATCATCCTGCGGGAGGGGAGCGTGTGGGAGGCCAGGCAGGAGAGGGTAGTGGGGGGTGGGGGGCAGGAAGCTGCCTCCCCAAAGCACAGGCAGCTGCCAGCACCCCGCCTCTCCACGAAGTGCCTGTGCTAAGGACCAGGGTGGGCCAGCCACAGACCTTGCTGTCTCTGCCTCTGGTCCCCCATCCCATGATGTGGGCCAGGAGGACAGCGCTGCTCCCAGGGAGCTGGTGGGACCTCTGTCCCCAGTCACTGCAGCTGGACAGTCAGCTAGCACTGCCTTCTGAGAATTCTCTGGCAGGTGAGCCCACTGGAGAGGTGGAGGGACCAAAACCAGAGAGACCCATGTCCCACATGCTTAAATAGGTAACTGGGAAGCCCTCATTCCTACAAAGGCTTCCCCTCGCCCCACTGTCTCAGCCCCGCCAGCGGATTCAAGGCTGGGGGCGCCTCAGGTGTAGCTCGGGGGTTATACCACCTTCCCGGAGGGAAGAAGCAGCATCTTCACATATCAGAGTGGTCACATTCCAGGGGTGGCCCACCTGGATCCAGCAGTGAAGTCACTGAGACTCAACTGTCCTCTGGCCCCAATGGTGACTCTCTGTACTTACTCCAAAGGTAGTAGCCAACACGGAGCATAACCAAGAAGTGTGCCTGCCAGCGACCTAGGGGCAGAGCCAGCCCTCCAAGGGTGAAGGTCACCCCCGGGGCAAACTGCTGGAAGGGAGGAGAGCAGTTACTTCCTTTCTCTGTTCTTTGGCTGGTCTAATAAATAAATTGACAGAAGACAGATGAACAGGGGAAAAACAAATTTAATTTTGTACCTGTAGGAGCCCATAAAAATATGTGACCAAACCTTTTAGACAGAGAAACAATTAGGGAAGAATTGACAAGATAAGAAGTTCGGGCTTGGGTGGTAAACAAGTAAAGGGTGTGTTTATGCAGCCTCCCCACCTCGGGCATAAGGATCCTCTGCATCTCCTGGTACAGTGAGGGCGCCTTTCCCAGCGGACATTTATCTCCTGTTTCAGGGGCACAAAGGACGGTCCAAGGGTCCTGGCACCAGTGTTTCTTGACTGATGTAAATTCAAAATAGTACACCAAAGTGACATGTTTGGGGTGGCCCACCCTGAACCCCATTACAGCCCAGCATAAGGCTAGACCCGAGGGAGTGCCCCTTCTAAATGTGAGAATTGGCCTGAAGTCCTGGGTAATGGTGTGTTCTCTCTGTCTCCTGGGCAGATAAAGATGCAGTGGGGCAGGGACCTTGTCTGTCTGTTACTGTGTCCAACGGTCTCCATCACACGGGAGCGACTCGCAGTCACTGATGAATAAATGACGAATGCGTGATGAACTCACAAAGCACAGGAGTCCCCGGGTCTAGTGCACAGTACTGAGCAGGGTGAGGCCAAAGACAGCATTTGTTCCTTGGGAGACGGTCAGAATTTAAGGAGGGAGAGACCCAGGGGAAGCCCTTGTCTGGGTCTGCAGGGAGGAATGAAACAAGGCCTGAGTAAGAAGTCAGAAGGAGGGATCCCTGGGTGGTGCAGCGGTTTGGCGCCTGCCTTTGGCCCAGGGCGTGATCCTGGAGACCCGAGATCGAATCCCACGTCGGGCTCCCGGTGCATGGAGCCTGCTTCTCCCTCTGCCTATGTCTCTGCCTCAATCTCTCTCTCTCTCTGTGACTATCATAAATAAATAAAAATTAAAAAAAGAAAAAGTCAGAAGGAGGCCATTCGCCCAGCACTTCTCCAGCTTCCGGGCGCACGCAGACACTCCCCACTCCCCCAGGGATCTGCTGAAGCAGCAGGTGGGCCGGGGCTCTGCTGGAACCTTTCTACCCAGCTCCCAGGTGATGGTGCTGCTGCTGGGCTCCAGAGATAGCCCCACCCCGGCTGGGGGGGGGGGCGGCAGCAAGGCTAGACAGATTTTACCTTATTTCGGCCTTGCCTGTGACATCCAGGCCAGCTTGAGACGCGGAGAAAAGGTCTAGTCTGCAGTGGGTGTGTGAAGGGAAAGCAGCTCCCCTTGCTGCGGGCCGAGGAGAGAGGCCACAGCCTGAGGACCACAGGCAGCGGCCCGCACCTGTGATGTCGGGGGCTTTGAAGCCCGTGGGTCCTCACACCTCGTGTGCCCTGCCAGTTGTCCAATCCCCAATCAAGGCAGGTGCCCATAATCCTTCCACAAGAGCACAAAGAATTCTGCTGTCCATGCGGTCTTATCAGCAGGTGGGAATGCCACAGGGAGCTTCCGAGAAAGTGAGGCAGGATGTCATCTCCTAGGAAGACGGCCGCTGCTGCCAGAGGAGCAGCAGACAGGGTTCACCGACAGGGCCCCCACCTGGAGTTGCCAAGCCCCGAGCATGAACACGCTACATAGCCTTCCAGAACCACTGCTCTCAGAATGTGGGAGCCCAACTGTCGAAGGATCCTTCTAGGAGCCAGTGTAGGAGGGAGAGTGTGAAACTGTCAAATGCTATGAAGAAGAGGGCATTGTTGTTCTTTCTCAGCCACTCATGTAGGTGGCAGTACCTCCCAGCCATGCCCACGGTGACTCAGAGCTAAGGTCACACACCTGCCACAGTCTGAGATACAGCCACACAGCTGTCTGTGACTTCTGTGACCTCTGGTTGCCAGGAACATTGTCATCTTTTCCCTTCATGCTATTATTTTTTAAGATTTTATTGATTTATTCATGAGAGACACAGAGAGAAGCAGAGACACAGGCAGAGGGAGAAGCAAGCTCCCTGTGGGGAGCCCAATGTGGGACTTGATCCCAAGACCCCAGGATCACGTCCTGAGCCAAAGGCAGACACTCAACTGCTGAGCCACCCAGGTGCCCACTAAGCCCTGTCACACTTGGGGTCTTCTGCATGCCTCCTAGCAATAGCTCAGTTGGAAAGGGAGCCAAATTACTCTACATTCAGAGGAGAACGTTGCCCCCTTGGGGTCCTAGGAGTATCACGCAGGGCAAGAAAGCAAAACCTCCTGAGACTGGCCCCCACAGGAGCCCACAGTCCTGCAGACCTTATCATTGCCTTAGAATAAAAAGATATTTGTCTACATCGCAAGTAGCCTGGACTGTATTAACTTACATTCAGGGCAGCAGTAGTGAGCAGCGGCGGCAGACTGTGTAGATTCAGACCCTGGCTCTGCCCCACTGCTGTGCAACCTGGGGCAAGTACACAGCCTCTCTGTGCCTTGGCTTCTGCTGGAGCAAACGGAGTTGTAGAAGTCCCCACTGGCTCAGCAGTGGTGAGTGTTAGGTTCTTTCCAAAATGAACAGCAGAGAAATAAAAAAAAATAAAAAATATAAAAAAACTAAAAAACCAGCAGAGCCAGGCAATAGGTTCGAGGTTGCTTTTAATGGGGAGCGCTCCCGGGCGAGGTTCCGTGACTCGGAGAGGTGGCCCAAGTCAGGGAAGTAGCACCCGGGTTGGGGAGTGTGGGGGTTTTTAAGCCTTATTGGTTCTGGGTCCAGATCCGGGTGGGTCCCTTGCCAAATTAGGCAAGGGAACACCGAGTCCCTAGGTGATTGGCTGGGGGTGGGGATAGTACAGACGATGGGGGGCGGGGGGGGGGGGCCTGGCTGGAAAGTCCTGGATGGAAAGTTTCGGTTTCCTGTCTAGGCTTTGATTTACTGGAGATGATGTGGTGGTCATGGCTGCTTTGGCGGGAAGATCATTTTGACCCAATTTGAGATGTCCGCCATCTGGGGTGCCCCTGTCTCTCAGCCAGCCCACCAGGGAGGATTGGGTGCTTAATACAGACTAAGGAGCCCACCGTAGTGTCTGGGAGGTACTTGGCCCTTGGGAACTGCTAGTGGGGAGGATGGTGGATACTGTGAGCCAAGACCACCAGCAAATGAGGTTGGGATTGGGTGCGCCTGGCTCAGAGCAAGTGAGCAGAGGGTACGCTGCCGGAAAGGTCCTTGGCAGCAGGTTGGCACAGTTCGGCGTGTAGAGTCGCTGTCCCCTCCGCCCAGATAGATGGGGACCCAGTGCCGGGGAACTCGGGCCGCATGGCCCTGTGAGCACCCCCCAGGGAGGCTCAGCTCCGCAAGTCCCCACTGCCTCTGGCTCCACATGGGCCTCACTCCTGGTCTTCTCCGGAAGTCCTGTCATGGAACGGTTTATCTCCAAACCATCTAGACTTTTCTCCACCTCTCAGTTCCTTGCAGTACCCGTGAGGCTGTGTTGGAATGCAGCGTCACAGAAGGTTGTGCTTCCTCATCTGCCGGAACCCTGGCTTTCTCCGAGTTCCAGAAAGGCTGCTGGAGCAGAGTGATCCAGCAGTCTCCAACCTGGAGATTTTCTACCCAGAGAAAAAGGAAGCCACCCGAGGACACAGCTCCTCTGTTTCATGCTCCGACCCTCCCTAAGGCCCAGAAGGAACCCATTGGAACCCAGGCTGCTTTGACACTATGGTGGCCACATAGACACACTCCCTTGCTCAGATATTTCTCCCAAACTCAACTCATGTGTGCAGCTGCCAGATTCTGCCTCCTCTTGGAGGCCCTCCAGACTTTTCAGTGTGTTCACATTTGTCACACTTCCCACCTGCCTATAGGAGCCTCACACATGTCTTGTGCACCCAGGAGCTGAGTGGAGATGTGGGCCAGCCTCGGGGCTCCGTCACCTCTGGTGACCTGTCTCCTTAGTCCTGGATCCTCCAGGCCCCCCCTCTACCCGCTGGCTCCCCCTGAGGTCGGCCACCATCAGCTCCTTGCAGGCTTCCTCCCTCCTGCCTTGTCCATCTAAGCGGGTGGTTTTTGGCTTACTGATTGTGTCCACACGGCCGTCTACCCGATCCTTGCTATGGGCAGCAACTCCTGCCATTGATCCAACGGAATAAAAATAATGGGATGTAGTAGATCAGTCCATTGCACTCAGTAAGCAGAAAGGATTCACGTGACTTAGTGATGCGTGTCTTTCGGGTGGCATTCTGCATACGCTTCTTGCCAGAGTGGCTCCTCCTGTCACCGCAGTGGGAGGTTGGTCCCTGCGTTGCCCCGCCTCCGCACAAGGCCTGCGGAACCTCCTGGCCCATCTGACTTCGTGTCCAGCCCTCTGGCCCAGCAGTGGCTTTGCCTGCAGCCATTTGGAGCCCGTACTCCTACTTCCTGGGACACCTCCCCACCTGTTTCCATGAAAACTCTCACCTGCCCTTCAGGACCTAGGGAGACTTTGCCTGCCCTGATCTCCCCAAGAATAGGTCAGGTGCCTCCAAAAGTGCAGGCCACCTGCCCCTGTGGCTTCTTCGTAGTCAGTCGTCTCTGTAGAAGCTTCAATCAGCGGCTGAAATGCCATGGGGAGAGTATTTATATCGCTGAAGTAGCCAGACACTACAAATCAGGCCGTTCCTGCCCTGTGCAGGAACCTGGTGCACCACAGGGTAACCCAAGCCTTTCCTACCCCACCCCCCACCCCGGCCCCAGACTGTGGGTGACCTCTGGCCCCTCACTCTCCAGGCACCCGGAGGGCAGGAGGTAGGCTTCATTCTGTGAGCTCTTCACCTCTGGCCCAGAACTGAGCCCGATTGAAGAGGCTTCATAGTCCTGCGTGGATGTGGGATGTTGAGACCTCTCAATGCCATCCAATCCTCCAGGTTAACCAAACACAGCTTCCTTAGGCTGCACCTCCACCAGAGCCCTGAACCTTCTGGTTTTGTGCAGGCCCCACACTCTCCCCTAAGTACTTTGAACCAGGGGCTCAACCACACTATTCCCAGAGCGTCCTCCCAGCCCTGGTCTGCAGGAGTCAGCCTGCTTGGTGTCAGCAGGAGTCTTGCCACAGCGTGAGGATGTTAAAGGGAAACCATGTGCCTGGAATGCCCAGGCTGGAGCTGAGGTGGTGGTCACAGCAGGAGAGGCCAAGTTCACTTTCAGGAATGGTCAGGCCCCCCTTCCTCCCCGACGCGAGGCAGGCATTCCTCTTACACCCATTCCATGGATAAGGCAGTGAGGTTTATCTATAACTGAGGCACTGAGTAGCGACAGAACTTGCCAAGATGTGATTCAGCCCTTGCTCTACATTACTACCCCCTTTTTTTTGTCCTGTTTGGTTCACAGCAGGTCTGGGACTGCAGGCTGAGGTCACAGGATGGAAAGGGAACGAATCGCGCCAGTAATCCCAGCCGCGCTTGTCTCTCCCGCCTGCTCTCCCCGCCCCTTGATCTTGAGCTGGCGCAGGGTGCAGAGGGTTCGGCCAGGGCAGTGCTGGGGCTGGGGTCGGAGCTCCACAGCCGTCGCTGGTGTTTTCATGGTTGTGGTGTTGTTCTCAGAGGATGCTGTGCTGAGGAAGACTCCGTGGAGACAGGAGAAGCGGTGACCGCAGCCGGGAGCCGTGCTTTCCTGCACAGCACTCACCCAGTCGGGTCTCTGTGCTGTCATGCAAGTGGCCACAGGCACAAAGATGTGGCCATGAGATGAGGAAAATGCTTCCAAGACTGGGCGGGCTGTGGTGGATTCAGGGCCCCAGCAGCCCCCGGACCACACCACCCGCCAGCAGGTCAGGTGCACGGTGAAGCCAAGCCTGTTCTGTCCGGGGACAAGGGCTGCTTCATTTCTCCATCACTGGCGGAGTCCTGGGGGCTCAGTGCCTTGCGATCACACCTCTGACAGCTGGCAGGCCAGGACGCCGCCCTGCTCAGGCCACAGGCGATCCTCAGAGACAACCAGGAGGTCACTTCTGGAGCAGTTGGGCTGCCAGGCCAGGCTGGCTCCCCAGTGCAGAGCTGCATCTGCAGGGACGTCAGGGACCCTAAACAGAGGCCTCCCTGGCCTTCCTCCCCGGCCCTGGGTACCCTCTCTGAGCATTGGTAGTCGTGAGGGAAATGCATCTGACACCACAGACTTTGTTTCACCTTATGTATTTGTTTTTCTTTTCTGCCTTCTTGGGTTCGCCTGGGAACATCTTTAATGAGCCTCTCAATAAACGCTCCAGGTTGACACCAGGGTGCACCCAGCCCAACCCTCCGCAGTGTTTACAGGGAAGCCCTCCCAGACTCAGCTATAATTAGAAGTCAATTAAATTAGAAACCCTTAGTATTGTTCTTGGAAGGCCTCCAGGGCTGTAACTCTCCTGGAGAGAGCCTCTGGCCCCGGCTGCAGACTCCTCTCTGCGACCCACCCACCGTCCTGAAGCAGGGGCCAGGCTGTGCGCGGACAGGGAGCTGATTCCTTCGCGCCTACCCTCCCCGCCTGGCAGGGCTGCAGGCTGGGCCTCCCTCTGCTCCCGTCCTGCCTGCCCCGGCTTGCTCCCTTGCTAGAAGGAAAACACCCAGAAGTTCACCACTGGGGTGGCTGGGTGCTTTAATCTTGCCTCAGCCCTTTTCGTGTGTTTCCAACGTCAATGTGGCCCTGAATTGCAAGGCAGCCAGCATGCTAGAAGGTGAGAAAAAGCAGCTTTTGTATCTCCCCAGGAGTTTCTGGAAAACTAACTCTGCCCCAGAGGCCCCCTGATGTTACTCGCAGGTGGGAACCTCTCCAAGGTAAGCAGAAGAAGGATCCTGGAAAGATCCAGGCCCCCGGGGCCCTGCCCCATCCTCATCCTCGTCATTCCCCACCCCCACCCCCACCATCTCCAGCAGGGCCTCTGTGTCTGGAATCCCCTCGGGACATCCTTCTGGCCTGTTCTCAGAGCAATCAGATACTTCCTCCTGAAGAGAAAGATCTTTACTGCCTTTCTTCCTGTTCTCAAGTTCACATGTACACCTGTGCATCGTTCTGACGCTGACAACCGTGTGGGAGAGGAGCCTTCCCCATCACCCCCTCAGTCCGTAGTCACCCCGACCCTATGTCACCCCTGCCAAACAGATCTGTCGAAAATTTAGTGGATATCGCTGCAAGCCTACTTCTGTGTGTACAGAAGCCTCTACAACTACAAACCCAGAGCTGTTCCCTGTTGTTTCTCCTCTGCCCATCCCTATGCCCCTCTCTCAAGTAAACAAAAAATACAATAAAATACTTTAAAAAAAAAAAAAAAGATATTGCATTGAAGAGACTAAGTTCAAGGCTTTTCTCCAGAAACAAGAATGGATTTCCCACTTATCAGGTCTCCTGCTCTGAGCAATACCACACAGTGTGATACTTTGTGTGTGGTATCAGGAACTATGGGTTTCTGTGGGCAGAGAAGGCTCACCCAAATCAAGAGGGTTCAGAGGGCAAATGTTCTTGGGGGGCTTCCCAAGGCCCAGTTTGACTCCTGTCTGAGCTAGTGGTTTATTCTGGAAAGTTCCTCACACAAGCAAGCCATGAGAAGAGAGTGTACTGTTTTGTCTGGAATCCACCTCAGTGTCAAAGCAAGACAGCAGTGACCCCGCAGCACCCATGAAGGGATGTAGGCGCTCTCATGGTCATGTCACTTGTCTCCGTGTAGCTAGGCTCCCAGGTAAACCTGCTTTGGTTAGAAACACAGGCCTCCCATCCTGATGATGGAAAAGTAAAACTCAATACCTCCTCCTTCAAAGCAGTGCATTGACCTAGCAGCTGGGGAAACTCTGAGTGCCTGGGCTACCCTATGTGGCCCTGGACGAGTCACTACACCCTCCAGGCTCCAGTTGTCTTGGCTATAAAATGAAGTGGTTGGAGGTGCACACTCTTAACCACCTTGACAACAACCTGTTCTCAACAGAGAGAGGAAGAAGCTGACAGTGGGGCTGGGACAGTGGGCAGTGGAGTGGGAAGGAGCTGGGCAGACTCTGAGTCCTGGCACTACCTCCAGGGGTGCGCCAGAGCCAGAGGATTGGGACTTTACGCTCCGTGTACAGCCAGGCTTCTTCAGCCTCTGTGAGCGGGTGAACATTTGGTCTTTGCCCTGCCTTCGATAGTCAGCCCTCCATGCACTCTGGTCCTTTCTCCCTGGGATGGGTGTGACATTGGCAAGGCCACAGGTGGAGTCAGCCTACGAGGCCTGGTCCTCAGTTTAAAATCCATCTTTTCTTTTAGAGTGTATTTACTTCCCGACCTCACTTTTAGGGGGGCCCCTCGCATCCCCCGGGGACATAGTGGAGGCTCCGGACTGAGGGTGGGGGCTGGGCCATGGCCAGTCAGTCCTGGGGCAGCTCAGACCCTGCTGGCACTGGGGTGCTATGATGTGTGTCTTTCAGGCAGAGCCGCAGGAGCAGATGGCTCACACAGGAGACCGCAAGCGGATGCCCTGGCTCCCCGTCCTAGTGGTAAGTGCACCCTAACCCTGTGAGTACCTGCAGTGGCCCGGGAGGAGGTTCCAGTGAGAGCTCCTCTGCCTTCCATGCTACTGTAGGCCAGCTCCTGGGCCTCTCCCATGTCCGTCTGCACAGCTGTCCCTTGGGATTGATGCCGCTAGCAGCCCCTTCACTGGGCTCTTCTGAGGGCAAGAAGCACCAAGCAGCACCCGATTCAGATTAGACTTCTTGGCAGCCCCATTTCTAGGGTTCTACAGATGGAAAGGTTCTTAACTAGTTCTTTGTGTTGCAATATGCACAACCCAGCGCCCGTTGGTGAGCACCATGCCTGTGGGTCCTGCAGCTGAGGACGATCCAGGCCCTCATCATCAGGCTTCCTATGGAGAAGAGGCGGCATGTGACTGCAATCCTCTGGTCTAGAGGCTCCCGGAAGAGGGCCACCTCCTCCGCGACTCTGGAGAGGGTGGAAGCGAGATTGCGTGGGTGAACAGACGACGGGATGGCGTTTTGATGGAGCGGGGAGGGGGACCAGCAGTGAGGCCAGCTGGCAGGACGTGAGGTGGCCTGCCCGGTTTATCAGCTGCAGTTACTGAGACCTGGCACCACACGAGCACCACGTAACCAGCAGGCCCGCCCTTGAGGCTCCTCCCCCCCAGCACCTGCTCAGGGTCCTTGGAGCACACGTGTCTCCAGGGAGGGATGGAGCCCAAAAGGACGTCCTTTCTCGTGGCAGGTGTCGCTGCTGTGCTCAGCCAGGGCAGAGTACTCCAACTGCGGTGAGAATGAGTACTACAACCAGACCACTGGGCTGTGCCACGAGTGTCCGCAGTGTGGCCCGGGGGAGGAGCCCTACCTGGTAAGGCCCCTACCAGCCGCCCTAGGTGTGGGGAGCTCTTCTCCATCACCCGGGTGGTGTCACCGTCATGTGTGTTGCTCTCCGTGCGGTCCCCAAGCTAAATCTTGGTCTGCGGTCCCCAGACTCCGTGGCTAAAGGATTTAGGCAGCGGTGAGCGCAGGAACAGCTTTCTCAGGAGACGTTCCCATTTATCCAGAGGGCGATTCTTTTCCTGCTCTACTTTGATCAGGCGGGTTTCAGGTCCTCTGAGTCGGGGCATGACTGAGGTCCTGCAGTGACGGCATCGTGACTCCCGAGCACGGTGCCTCCCTGTCCTGCGGGAACAGGCTCCTGTGCTGCTGTTACGCGCTCTGAGCAACACCCACAGCACCAGCATTCAGGGTTCTCGTAGAGATCCGAGAGGGACAGAAGCCATGGGCTGTGTCACTGGCAGGTCGTCCCCTGAGCTGGCTGAATGTATCCAGGGACTCTCAGGAGAGGAGCAGCGTCTGAATCCTAAGAGCACTGGAGAAAGGAGCTCAGAGTTGGAGACACAGGGGAGTTGCAGTTAGCACAGGTCAAGAGCCAAAAGCCAGCAAAGAGAAACTTCTGGAAACAGCCAGTGTGCCCAGCGCATATGATGCACACAGCACACCGGGTGTGCCAGTGCCCACAGGACCACAGGGCTAGTCAGGGCAGGTGCAGCTGCAGCTGGATCCCTCACCTGGATCCCTCTGTCCTGTTCCTTGGCCAGTCCTGCGGCTATGGCACCAAAGATGAGGACTACGGCTGTGTCCCCTGCCCGGCAGAGAAGTTCTCCAAAGGAGGCTACCAGATATGCAGGCGCCACAAGGACTGCGAGGGCTTCTTCCGGGCCACCGTGCTGACACCGGGGGACATGGAGAATGATGCCGAGTGCGGGCCGTGTCTCCCTGGGTAAGCATGGCCATTGCCAGGCCTCGCCCCGTTTTTGCAGAAAGCCCCCCCCCACCCCCCCCCCCCCCCCCGACAGTCTCAGTGGGAGGCCTCAGGGAACTTGAGCACCTCAAGCTGCAGTGTAGCCATCACTGCTGCATTTGGTTTCCTCCTTCCTTCTACTAGGGGCAGCTCTGCAGGGAGGGGGACACGTGTCTGGATTCAGGAAGGATGGCGTCTAGGATGGCGGGGCCTGCCACCTAGAGGATGGGCAGCCCACCCAGGCTCAGCTTCCAACTCTCTTAAGTGGATGTTAGTCGTAATAATCATAATAATATCTTCTGACAACCCAAATCAAACAAATCTGTTGAATACTTAGAATAAGATAACACATGTGGAATGCTTTGAAGAAAGGAAAACTAATATACTGTGTAATACACTGTATAAATCTAGTGGTCTTGGTATTCTGGAAAAATCTGAGGGTAAAAGCTATTAATTGGAACATGTGAATCATGTGGTGCCTATAATTCCACCACAGTTATGTTATATATCAAAAGTGTTCCCAAAAATGCAGTGAAAATGAGTTAGCCTGAAAGAAAGATCAAATCTTCCCTCTGACAAGTAGGGACACACTAGTGAGTCCTGCCTGGGAGTGGAAGTGCAGCCCAGACACCCTGGACCTACCAGGCCACAGCTGTTGCTGCTGCCTCCCTCTAGTGGCCACACAGCGCAGTGCTTGCAAGGGCTACAGAGAAAAAAAGCAGGGACAGAGGCTACGTTGAGGTAGAGGTGATATAAGTGGTGGAGGTGGTGATGGTGGTAGTAATGATGGAGGTGGTGATGGTGGAGACAATGGTGGTAATGGGGTGGCGGTGGTGATAATGCAGGTGGTCGTGATGATGATAATGGTGGTGATGATGGAGACAATGATGGATACAGTGGTGGTGATGACAATGGTGATGGTGACGATGGAGGTGCTGAAAATGGTGCTGGTGATAGAGGCGGCGGTGGTGATGATAATGGTGATGGTGATGATGGATGTGCTGATAATAGAGGTGGTAGTGGTCATGATGAAGGTGGTGATGGCAATGAGGGAAGTAATGATGATGGAAGCAGTGGTGGTGACGGCAATGGTGATAATAGAGGCTGTTGGTGATCTTAGTAATAATGACATTTTTTTAAAAAATGATTTTATTTATTTAGTCATGAGAGACACAGAGAGAGAGAGAAAGAGGCAGAGACAGACAGAGAGAGAAGCAGGCTCCGGGCAGGGAGTCTGATGCGGGAATCGATCCCAGGACCCTAGGATCATGTCCTGGGCCAAAGGCAGGTGCTAAACTGCTGAGCCACCCAGGGATCCCCAGTTGTAGTGACATTTTGAATAACACTCTATACTTTGCAACCTGTTTGTGCACATTATCTTTCTGGATCACTGTACTGAATTAAGACAAGAAAGGAAGTAAGAAGGGTATATCCAAACAAGAACATGAGGCATTATTCTGTAAGAAGAAAGAAGTACAAAGAAGGCAGAAAGACCCACCAGCCTAAGAATACAAGACCAGTACTCTAACCCCAGAGCTATGGAGGCTTCTCCTTCAATCTTAGAATAGGTTGGAAGTGAATAACTCTTTAAAATGAGGAGATCTTACAAACGTGCAGAAATTAACCTTAGGTTAGTTTGTTACAGAGAAGCACTGATTCCCATGACTTCCACTGCCATCTTGCTGCTGGTGACCATCCCCCACCCCAGGGTCTCCAGTTTTCTGTCTTCAGTTCAGACCCACCTCCAGAACTACAGACCTACATTTCCAAATATCTGCTTGACAACCCCATGTCAGTGTCCCTGACATGTAAATCAAATGTATTGGTCAAATGAATGAAGAAAGCAGGGAAACTTTATTGCAGGACCTTATTTTTCAATATGCAAACAGCAGGTAGCTATAGCTAAGAAAGGTATTAGATTGTTTTCTTAAAGGAAATAATAAAAAGTAAAAGTTCTGTAGCTGACAGTCTTTAACTTAGTTAGGTTATTGTGTTGTGGGGGCTCCACCAAAAGGAACATGTTAGAAGAAGCAGAATCAATAATTCCCACCCAATGGTATAGTCATTCATTGAGGGAAGAAAGACATGGTTCTTCTTTGCTGTGAGGGAGTGGGACGAGAAAATCAGTGACCACAGCATAGTGTTGTGGGTGCACAGGGTGTTTTAGAAGTCCAGGAAGGACCCCTCCCTTCATGGTTAAGGAGGTGGGTCAGGAGAGGTCTCAGAAGACTTCCCAGGGTGATGTTGGGATGGTGGGAGTTAGTCAGGCTAAGAATTAGGACAGAGCTCCCCAAGATGTTCAGGACAAAGCTCAAAGAGACAAGCAACCTGATGAGATATGGAACTGAGGATCCTTCTGCCTGCACAGAAGGCGCCCCTGTGGGGGTGTGAAGAAACCAGCGAGGGGGGCAGGAGCCAGAGGGAGAATAGCTCTGGAAAATGAAGCTGAAGACACAGATCTTTAGGTTGACGCTGAAGTGGGCCACCGTGCAGACTTCCAAGATGGTATAGGACACTGTTGGGTTGTACCTTAGAGGTAAGGAAAATGTACTGTGCAGGGAAAACACGGGAGCCCAGGGGCATCGTGAAAACTGGGGCAAGGTGAAAGCCTTGGAAGTTGGAGGGAGAGGAAAACTTTGAGAATTCATTGGAAGATGGAGAGCATTGACTGAAGTTTGCAGACCAAGGGCATGGGGGGTGTGGGGAAGGAGATTTTGAAGAGGAATCTCAGACGTCTGCCTTGTGTGGACATTGAAACCGTTTGCTAGGAGGTGGGATACAGGAGGAGTAGGGATTTTGGAGAGAAAGTGGAGAGAAGATGGAGGAGGTATGTGTACTTCTGAGGTGATTATAACACCCAGACCAAGGTATTTGACACCTTGTTTATAGATGGATAAACAGGTATGAAGCTTAGATCAGATCTGGAAGTCATCTCTGCATTAATGATGTGGGAGCTGCTGGTCCACAGAGGCTCCTCTGGTGAAGCAGCTTCATAGAGGAGGAGAAGGGTAGGTGCAGAGTGAGGCCTCGCCCACAGCATTGCTGGCTCTGTCCCAGCCATGCAGCCGTGGCTCAGACCATGCAGGCATCCCACCATGGTCTGTGAGATTCAGCCGTAATATTATTCAAGATGATCTAAAAGGGGCAGTGATTATGCACTTTGAGCAGCCTGTTGCATTTTTACCTAGATCCACAGAGTTTTTAGCCAGAAAGCCCAAGCCCTGGGACCAGTATCATAAATAACCGTGTCCTGGAGACAAGTGCCAGGGCTGTCCTGGGGCAGTGAAGGCAATTTCCTTGGCCCTCAGACATTTCCCAAAAAGGGGATTGCCAGTGGAATGGCTGTATGTACCCTGCCTCTAAAAGGCTTCAAAAGGCAAGGATAACGGGTCTGTAGAATTATTGGGGATGGTGGCATCTGTAGTCTTAAAAGGGTCTGCCCAGCTCTGAAGGCCTAACTCCCTCCCTACTCCATGAGAATAGCTGCCTGCTTCTTCTACACCTTGTCACCAGCACCCAGGACCCTTGCTGAGGGGATGAAGGCCACTGTGCAGGAAACACATCTTGACTTGCATCTCAGTGCGTCCTCATGTTGCTCCATGGATGTGAAGATATAGTTGGTTTCCAGTTGGGCCCTGTGGTGTGATATGACCCCTCAAATAAGTGACCCCCAACCCCGGGGCACTGCAATGGGTGGTACCTACTTTATCTCTGGTCGCCTCCCCCCCCCCCCCACCACACACACACACAACCCTCCTCCTCAGGGCTCTGTGGAGCTTGGTGCTTGTCAGAGGAGGACCCCAGGGCCATCCATGTCCTGTCACCCACCTGAGGTCTAGGGAACAAATAAAGCTCTCATCTGTGTCACAGAGGAGGATGACAGGGAGTTTGGGTAAGCTGGTGCCATTGGTTCACTGAAAGGCTGTTTCCCTTTCTGAGTCCATGTGGCTGCCAGGCCACTGTGCAGGCCATCTCAGATTTGTCTTCCAATTTTAGTATATGTGCTGCTGAAGCGAGCACTTAGATTTGTCTTCCGAATGCCACAGGTTGCATTGGCCCAGGCCCCCTTGTGGTTTGGCAGGCACGCTCTTCTTATTCTTTGCCCTCTGTTGCGCATCCGTATGTGCAATGCTGGCCTAAAACCATTCGCCCTCAGGACTCAGCGCAGGTCCTAGGAATACAGATGTGAATGAGGCTCCTCCCCCTGAGGGGCTCCCAAGACAGTCTGGACTGGAGACAGTCTGGGCCCAGCAGAAGAATGTGTTTGAGGAGGTAGTGAGGAGGAACTCTGAGCCCCAAGTGCCAGCACTGGGTCTGCAGAGTAGAAATCTGAGGGTTGACCTGGAGCCTGTCACCCTCACAAGGCCACACGTGAACACAAGCCACCTCCTGGGAACAGATGCACCGTAGGCCCTGCTGTCACTTCCTGTGTCCCAGGCACAGATGGTTCCACAAGGGGTGGCAGCGTATGTATTTGAGAGAAGCTTTTTCCAGAAGGCTTAACTGGAAAACTGGCTGTTGTGGCTTCTCTGAGGGGTGTTTTGAGATGGTTAATTAATGTTTAGGAGATACACAGGGATCTTAGGATAAAAGGCCCTGAGGAAGGGGCAAGCAATTATGATCATAATGTTATTGGTAATGGTCCAGCTTACGGCAGCTGGAGTCCAAAGACACCCCCCACCCGGCGAGCACTCCTGCCATGCTGCCTATCAGTGGGGGCCTGAGTGTGCACGGCTAATAAAAAGGAGATTAAAAACCAACCATGTAAAAATCCAGTAGTGGAGAGGGATTTTTCATCTTTTGAATTGTAATGAAGGAAAACTTTGGCACCAGCTCACCTTACTTAATCGACCTCTCACGCTGTGATAAATGGCTCCATGATCACCACCAAATGTGTGTTTATGGAAAGCAGGCACACGCCAAGAGAAGTGCCAGAGCCTGCAGGTGGAAAGGAGCCTGAGCCGTGAGAGCTGGGGGCAAGGACTGCTGGGTGGATGGGGTAGCAGGTCCTGCCCAGAGCTCTGCCCCAGGGGGTGGCAAGTCCTACCCACAGCTCTGCCCCAGGGGGTGGAGCTCTGCGGAGGTGGGGGTGAGGGGTTCTGAGCATTAGCATGGCCACCAGAGCTGGCACATTGACACTGGGAAGCTCGAAAGACGTGCATCAATGAAGGTCTTCAGTCTTACTGTGAGTGATTTGTCCCTTTCCTGCAGAATGTGCAACCCCAGCACAAGTACTTGCCCTCTGGCCGTGTCCAGGTCAGGTGCTTACTGAGGGGGGAGCAAAGGAATTTCAGTCATGCCCTGGTTGTATGTCAGGCCACCGCTAAGGCCTTCTGCATTGACCTCTCCAGGTGCTGCTGTCCTGTCCGCTGTGGCCAGCTCTGCTCTATCTCACCAGGTGTGCAGGAGGTCTAGGAGGTTCCTGTGTCCTAGGGGCTCATGGACACATCTGCCAGTGAAGTCACCAGGCTAGAGGCTCTGAGGCAGGCACTCACTGGGTTGGGGGTGGGGGCACTCCTCCTCCAGGGTTTCTGGCTCACCAGCTGGGACACCCTGAGAGCTAATCAGGTTCTATACGTGGTAGGTACACAGATATGCCAGGGACTGATGTGGGTGAAATGATGATTGCTCACACACGCTGCGCAAATCCATCAGTGAAGGAACCAAACAGGAGAGTGGATGGAAAGGCACAAAGTAGCTCAGTATTGGAAAAAGAATGTTCCATTTTAAGACAGGCTGAAAACCCCCAAGGAAACTGTCGTCAGAATGGGCTGCTGGCTCTGAGGGCTCCTGATTCCCATGGCATCTGTCTCATTCCTGACTTTGGTTATGCCTGAAGCATGCCTCGATCATGGGCATGCTAAGTGGTCAGTACTTGCTTGTGCGGACGCCTGGCTCACGGTCTGCTTTATCTTGTCTCTCCCTCCCTGTAGTTACTACATGTTGGAAAACAGACCCAGGAACATCTACGGCATGGTCTGCTACTCCTGCCTCCTGGCACCCCCCAACACCAAGGAATGTGAGTGCTCTTGTCCTTCTGTCATTACATTGGTACCTCTCATTACACGGTGCTGTAGAAGGAAGCCAGTCCCAGCACCTAGGCAGATGAACTACAGGGGACGCGAAAGCACAAATGCTCCCGGGGCCTGGCCAGCCTGCAGCAGGTCCACGAAGGGACATTGGCTATAGCTGAGCTGTGAGTCAGAGACAGGTCAGGCACCTGCTGCCTGGTGCAAGTTTTCTCATCTGTGACATGGGGGCACTAAAATCTGAACTCCCCCTTCACTTCCCTTTTGTGCATTATTGGAAAAAAAGCAACGAGATCACAGTTGCCAAGCTATTTTGCCAAGTCCTACAAAGTGCTTACACGAATGCAAGTTCTCATACGTGTGTTTTCAAACCAGGAAAGGCCAAGGGAAAGGTGAGGAGTGGTCCCAGTGAATGAACCAGATTCCACAAAGCCACGTGAGCGGTGAGGCTCACGGGTTCAGAGTCCCACCCTGGGCTCTTTCTTGTTTTCATTCTGTTTGATTGTCACTGCACATACCTGTGAGGAAGGGCCAGGGACTGGCCTCTGCTCCAGAGAATGTAGTATAGGGCCACTTGGATCCAAGGTCTGGAGAGACACCATGGAGGTGGTGGGTGGACAGTTGGCCCCTGGGCTGCAGGAGCCCTTGTTTGCCCTCCCCCAGCCCCACTCCCACTGAGGCAGAAGAGGGGCTGTGTGGGGTCTCTCCATTAGGCCCCTGCCCCACTTGCTCACAGTAATCCTGCCCAGGAGAATAGGATTGCCTTACGAGCAGTGGGAGGTGGGAAAGGAGGGCAGGAACAGCCCTTGGAGGAGGGGAAGGAGGCACCCAGGTCGGTGTGTGGCAGGGCCGCCCAGGGTGGCGGGCACCCTCTCTCTCCTAGATTGCCTCAGTAGATGCGGCGGCAGTCATGAATTTGTGTGTCTTTAAAGCTGAGCTTTGTACTCGGCTGCATGCTCGTTAATTCACACATTAGAGGAGGCCTGAGGTTTCAGAGTCTGAAACTGGCCTTCCGGCAGGCCCTGCAGAAAAGCCAGCTGCGGCCTCCAGCTGGGGAATCCCAGCCCACTCAGTACTGGACAGCTCTGGGATGGAGTCCTCACTGACAACATGTCAGGCACACCCCACCTGCGTGAAAGGCTCCTTGCCTGTGGATCCTGGCAGACCAGCTCACACATGAGGAGTGTCCCCATCCAGGGCACCTCCCTCCTCTCGCCATCCAGCAGGGGGATCTGTCACATGGAGAGAAAAGACAGAGCCCTTGAGTCCTAGATGCTTCGAGAATGAGTACATCCCACCACACCCTCCAACCCTGAGCTGCTTCACTGGAAACCAGCTCCCAGGAAGCCTCGTAGCACTTTGTAGCAGCCAGCCCTAAAAGAGGCCTGCAAGGACCCTGAAACGGGGTCAGGGCACAAGCCACCCCGACCTCTGTGTGCCCGTATGGGATATGAGGACACGCGACCAGTGGGGCTTTGTCGGGTGGTATGGTGGACGGAGGCCTGCCTGGGTCAGGGCCTTGAGTATGGACATGAGGCTTATTCTCTCCAGCTCTGGGCTTGTACCTCCCCCTGCACCTGTCCTCAGTCCAGAAATCTGAGCTCAGGCTTCTGCTCTGGAGCAGCACATAGAACCAGAAAAGCTGGTGATGACCATAGCCTCCATGAAGACCCTGGGACTCAAACTCTCGGGGCTGCCCCTGACGGCCTTACCCCAGGAAAGAACTGGATGGTGGAGAGGCCTCCTGGCCTGGCCGCCCCAGCTCACCAGGTGCTGCCCTTCTGGAGCTGGCACTCCGTGGTGCAGAGCTCCTTGGCCTCCAACCTGAGATGTGTCCTCTGATTTAGAAGTGCTCTCCCTGGGCCCTTGGGGCATGAAGTCACTCTGAGTCACAGAGTAGCAGATTGTGCAAACCCACAGTCAGAGGACTTGGGACAGACCCTGGGGAGCACATGGTGCACGTCGAGGTCTGGAGCAGACCAAGGGTGATGGGCAGCTCCCAGAAAGACAGCTGTGAGCAGGGAGCCCCGGGTGCCCTGGTGGGAGCTCCTCGGCTCTCCTGCACCCCCAGGGGTAACCCCTCTACTCTGTGCAGCAACTACTCTTCCATCTTAGAGGAAAAGCAGCTTCTCTACATGGCTTCATGAAGTGTTGGGTGATGGGGCTGCTGGTTACAGTCATCTTGTCTTTGGGCCAGTCATCATCCCTGATGAAATCAGAAGTTAGTGCAAATTACTGCAGAGCCTGGTGCTCAGGGGCTCTAAAATACACTGCAAGCCTCGGAACCTCTGTCTGTGCCTGTTTCCTCTCCTGCACTGCTGAGAAGATGCTATCCTGTCAGGGTGCCAATAGGGCTGACACACCTGTGCCCCAAATACTCTGACCACTGAAGACACACAGCAGGTATGAATGAGGACTCTGCTCTCAGCGCTGGAGTGCAACAGAAAGGCCCTCAGATGCTCAGGACACCCCCCCCCCCCCCCCCCCCCCCCCCCCCCCCGCCAGGTGCTCAAGAGCCTTGAAAGTAGCGCTTCCCCTTCTTTCCTCTAGTGACTCACCCATCAGGAAAGTGTAGAGCTTCCTTCCAGATGCTGCAGTGACCGCAGCCACTTCCACTCCCATCACCGTTCGTCCTGGCAAATCAGCACAGATGGGAGAAAGAGAAGAAGCCCTTCAGTCATTTTTCAGTGAAGTCAAAGAGAAAGATCCACTTGGAGAACCAGCACTGTCCAGTTTTCTTTATTTCCTGCACCGTCCTGAGAACTCACGCGTGAGGGCTGTCCCATGCCAGAATCCACGTTGTGGTGACACAGAGGCGGCCTGGTGTCATAGTGAGGGAGAGATGGTGTGGGTTCGAATTTCGGTTTCGTTATGAGTTTCCCATCTTGGGAATGTTATGTAACTTTGTGCCTCAGTTTCCCCATCCTTAAAATGGGGCTGTCTCAAGATGTAGCGAGGGTGGGACGGTGTATCAACTGCATGTGAAGTGTCTGCCACAGTGCAACCCACAGCATTCAGGAAGCAGATGACAGTTCACAGCCCAAGTGGGTGTGCAGGGCCCTACCCCAGGTCTCCCCGGGGCCCATGGGCTGCACCTCACATCCCTACCTCCTGTCCTCCATCAGCTCACCTGAAACCAGGCTGGCAGGAGCCCTCCCTCAGAGCGTTGGAGGGACCAGTGAGGCAGCTCTGGGCCTGGGGCCTGATGCCATCGTCATCATTTTTATTATCCCTCCTCAGTGACCCTGAGCCCTGCATCTGGCCCAGGATGGACTTGCCTTTTGGAAAGTCCTGCTCAAGAAAGCTGTGGCGAGTTTCATTCAGATGCCATCGTGCGACACCCAACAGCGGTGCCACTCATATGAGAAGCTTTGGTACCCCCAAATGCCAGCAGCCAGCTGTTTCTTTCTTTTTTTTTTTTTTTTAGCCAGCTGTTTCTAACACAGTCTTTCTCAAACTTAAATGCATACACCTGTCACCAGGGTCCTCTTAAAAAAAAGAGATCCTGGTACAACAGGTCAGGGGAGGGGTCCCAGACTGGTTCCAGCAAGCTCCTGGGGAACCTAACTTTGAGCAGCCAGCTTCATGTGGCTCTGCCCATTGTTCCAGAATCCGCCCCTGGGGGGTTCTGGGACGATGCAGCAGCCAGGGGCATCATCACTAACAACTCTGAGAATCAGTAAATAAATCCACCCTGCTTGCCCCACACCGAGAATCCCAGTAGTCTTTAGTACATACGGCATATTTATAAATTCTGTGGATTAACCACCCCAGAAGCCCCCTAAATCCTGTCGTCACATGGAGCCACATGCTTACAGTTCCCAAAACCTCTTGAGGCAGGTGGACGCACAGTGCACGGCACGCAGCCCCCCACCTCCCGCACCTACTGTGCCCAATCAGTGCTGCTCCAACACACCGGTGAGGTAAGTGGAGCCAGGCCCCACTTACTTTCATTTTAATGTAGACTTTATGTGGAAATCTATGCTGATTTTCTGGGACTAGTCTATCTGGGATGACTATCTTCATCTACCTTCCCTTCTTCCTATCCTAGAGGCCCTAATCTCTGTTCAGAGCTAGGCTCCAGTGGGCACATCGTACAGGGTGAGGTGACCAGTAGTTGACCACCCAACGAGAACACTGAAGGCCATTTTCATCTAATGATCTGTTCCAAGGAGGCCAAATGAACCCGAAACACGTGGCACATGTTGGCGCAGAGGGAAACTGCCCCGACACCAAGTACTTGTGTTTGTGCTGAGTTAAACCTCATCGGACCAGAGCGGAACCTGGAACAGGAAACTTGCCATGCAGGGACCTGGTGGCCATGGCGTGCTGTCCTCAGGGACCTCCCACCATGCAGGACCTGCCCACCCTCCCTCTCACCCTGGCATGTGCTCAGAACGGAGTAGTTTTTAGCGGGCCTGGGGATCATGATGCACCAGAGCACACCTCGCCCACGTCTGCAGCCCAGGGCCAGTCAGCCGACACGGGCTGGAGCTCAGTTCGGGCAATGTCTATAAAGCAGGGTGGGGGTACAGCCCTGCTTGCCACCTGAGCAAGGATGGGAGCCGCCCGTTGGGTGTGAGGAGACGTGCGTGCTGATGTGCAATGGCCTTTGCACAGTGTTTGCTGACGGTGCCATGTGAGCAGCCCTGCCAGCCAGTGCACAGGCCTCTCACAAAGTCTGTGTGCAGCCAGGCTGTTCTCATTGTTCCTCCCTGGACTGCAGGCCTGGGCACATTTCTGCCCCCAACCCCAGCCCCTGTCACCCGCCCTGGCCGGCAAGCCCCAGCAGAAAGGGACAAGAAGAGACAAAGATGACAAGTCCACAAGCAGAGCCCACAGGTATTTTTTTTTCCTGAGGAACAGCTTAAGCTCCCTTGAGCCCCTTCCCAAACAGATAGACTAGCTTTGTTATCAGCGTCCTGTTTGCTTTTAAAGAGGAAATCAGGTTCTGCTCGAAGCTATGCCCCATGTCACTTTTCTCACTTGATGCTGTTGAAGCCTCCCTCCCCTCGCTGGAGGGGAGCCGCACACGGCAGAGCCTCTGGCCCTGGGGTGACCACATGCAGGCCTCGCTGGGTGCACCTTCCTGCCAGCACCTCCCAGAAGGCCTCCCTGAGACCCGTGGACCCTCCCTGTGAGCCAGTCCTCAGCCTGTGCCCATTCCCTCCCAAGCCTCCCTCTGTTTTATTTGCAGAGATTTCTATTTGTCACCGGATCCTTATCCGATGTAAGGATCGGATGTTTCTGGCCATGCTCCCCGGGGACTGTGTCTACTTGCTGGACACAGATATGTGGCTAAGTCAGCAGCCTGCCAGTGGTCCCCATGTCCTGGGTTGCCCCACACTGTGTGCACAGGCAGCTTTAGAAATACCAGTCATATGGTGTGGTTTCTCCAGAGCATCTTCTCTCAGAGAAAACATCCATGTTACGCAGGGTCCTCAGGGGAGCCCCGAGGCCGGCTGGCCAGGGTCCCTGCCTCAGCCCCACTCCCTCCTTGCTAGGCTGGCTGGGGACCACATGCATGACTTGTAGGGAGGCCAGCTCACCCGCCCTGACTCAGGAGTGTGCAAGCTGTCTTCACGAATTACTCCAGGATGGCCACCGACAAAAGCGAGACAGAAGGAAGTATATTTGAAATACAATCATTTTTATCAATGGCGAAACTCAAGTCCAGCCTAAAGGAAGGTGGACCGTCAGGACGTCGTGTTTTCTGAGGCAGAACATGTTTGCTTTATTTTAACCAAATAATGTCTTACTGGCTTGATTGGTCACAGAACCAGCTTCAGTTTAATCTCTGCTAAAGTGATGGTTTTTAAATAGAGAAGGCAAGATTTGTGAGTCACAGTTTCAAGGGACAGCAAAGTTCATCTCTGCTCTTTATAAACTGTTAAGTCACAAGTATTTTTTAAAAAATGAATCACAGGAAAATCCTAAAGGGAAACATACCAAATTGTCAACCTCAGGTAGTGAGGCTGTCAGGGATTCTTTTACTGCTTTCTTGTGTTCTCATTTTTTTCTGATTTTCAAAATGGCATGAATTACTTTAATAACTAGAAAAAGTATCAAAAAACATTCCACTTTATGTCATTGAAATGTCTCAAGTACTATTTCCCCCTAATAATACTGTATGTATATATATATACATATGTATATATGTATATATATATATATATATATATATATATATATATATACTTTTCTCACCTTTAGAGATGGCATATATTTGACCTCTGTCCATAGAAATATTGAAAAATTGAGTCGGTGAAGCAGCACTGTTGAGTCCTAGCGGATTTACTCCTGGGTCTTCTTCAATAACCTTGTTAGGTCAGAATGCTCTGAGGGATTATGAAACACTCTGAGGAATGAAAACGTTCCCCTCTCCCGCCGCCCTCTACCCCGCAGCACCCACATAATCTAGAATTCTGTCCCCTGGAAAGCAGCTGCACCATGCATCCTCGAAGGCGGGGCTGGTCCAGGTCATCTGGGGAGCATGCAGTGACCGGGTTCCCCTTGCAGGTGCAGGAGCCAGCTCCGGAGCGTCTGCCAACTTCCCCAGCACCTCTGGCAGCAGCACCCTCTCTCCTTTCCAGCACGCCCACAAAGGTAAGGATTGTGCTCCTGCAGCTGCAAGTAGGGGCTGGGGTGGAAGGGGCGGGGAGGCCTGAAGCAGCGGTGAGGAATGGCGCTGGGGCTCCTGGTGCCCCCAGCAACAGGAGGTCATGACCTCCGCAAGGAGTGGAAACATCTTTCCATGGTGCCCTGAGCCCCTTAGAACACTCCAGCAAGAAAGGCACATCCCTGGGGCATGGAGTGGTGCTCAGGGCGCAGGTGGTGGGCAAAGAATGGGCTTCCGGCCGTGGCCGGGTCTGAGGACAGGCTGGCTTTCAGATCAACCTGTGGAGCCCCATATGTTTGTTTGTTTGTTTAAGATTTATTTACTCATTCATGAGAGACACAGACTGAGAGAGAGGCAGAAACACAGGCAGAAGGAAAAGCAGGCTCCCCCCAGGGATCCCGAGATCACAACCTGAGCCAAAGGCAGACTCCCAACGGCTGAGCCATCCAGGCATCCCACCCCACACTTTAATGTTCGTTTCCAAGAACTACATTTTGCTAATTCTTTAGGGATGGAAAGGCTTGGAGGATGGCAGAGGCCCCCAGGGCCCTGATTTCTCTGAGATCAAGGCCCCACGCGGACCTCTCCTGCCACTTGGCAGGTTCACTACTACCCATTATTGGAGCACATTTAGGGCCCGGGTCTCAGTGAGGCTCAGGGCACTCCAAAGTCCCACAGTGCGCTCAGCAGACAAGCCTCAGCATCGCCCCCCAAACCTGACCCTCCTGCACATTCATGGAGCATCAAAGCAGGAACACTTTGCTAGGATACATGAGTCTCATTTCCGGCAGGCCCAAGTCAGGGGTGGGAAATAGCACACGACAGAGAATATTAGAGCGTTTATATCATCCATACCTGGCATCCAGATGACAGGACTCCCCACGTGACAGCCTGGCTGGTTTTCTTGCAGACACACTTGACCCGGGAGGGTGGGTGTGGAAACTGGCAGCCCTGAAGCCCTGGTACCTCTGGTACCTCTTTCCAAAACGGCCACTGCCTCCATCAGAGGGTCCCCAGTGCTTCACACCTTGTCCCTTTCCTGTGGGAACAGTGGGAAACCTGGATCCTGCCTCATGGGGACCAGAATCCTGCGTGTTATTTCAGAGAATTAGAACAAGTGTCAGGGCATTGTATGTGTCAGTGGCAAGAAACCAGCGAGAACCCCCTGGGGCAAGGGACCACGTAGTGAGGGTGACAGAGCAGAGGAAGGGCTGTGGCAGCCCCTGCGCGACCCTTGCCCTGGGAGTCTGATTATTACTTAGGTTGAAATTGAATGAGACACAGGGTAGCACCAAACCAAGAACAGAATCTCTGGCCCTTGGGGGTGACTCCTGCTTGGATAGAACTGTCTTCAGGGCACCTGCTCGTGGACACTTCTCCACATCCCACCTCACTCAGGGTTCCCAAATTAGTAGAACCAAGAGCTAGTACCTCAGGAACAGCTGAGGGAACCCAAACCATGGTGTTCCAGATAAGTCTAGATCATCCTCAGATACATGAGTCTCATGTCAGGGGGGCTCCCAGTCCTGACATGAGGGCCAAGACAGAACTGTAGGGTTTGGCTCTGAGGCTAAGCAAAAGTTTTGGATTCTGAGGGTCCCCTAGAAATGTCCCCTGCTCCAGACATCAAGTCTTCTTGGAGGGTAGACCCTGCCAGCCTAAGGGGCTCCTATAGGGAGTCTTGAGCCCCATGTTGCCCTCTCTCCCTGCCTCCAGCAGAGCTCTCAGGCCAAGGGCACCTGGCCACAGCCCTGATCATTGCCATGTCCACCATCTTCATCATGGCCATAGCCATTGTCCTCATCATCATGTTCTACATCATGAAGACGAAGCCTTCCGCCCCAGGTGACTGCTCCCCAATGCCCTTGCTCCCTCCCCACAGACCCTTGCTCCCTGATAGCTCTGTCAGCTTACCTAGTCTCCTTCCCTTTCTCCAACCAGCCTGCTGTACCAGCCACCCAGTGAAGAGCGTGGAAGCCCAAGTGAGCAAGGAAGAAGAGAAGAAAGAGCCCCAAGGTCTGCAAACAGGTCCCCACAGCACAGGTGTACACCTACAGGGCAGAGGTTGTCTGCCCCACTCACCAGTCCCCGGGCAGCCTGGCCTCCCAACTCCTGGTGCTCTCGTGCCACTTGGAACAGGGCTGCAGGAAGAGGTGTCGGTGCCCCCACATTGTGCCTGTGAGGGTGGTGTGGCTTAGTCACCAGGCAAGGCCTGCCAAAGAGGAAGTGAGCAGGGAAGGATGAGCTCAGAGCCAGGGGCTGACTCTGGCTTCCTCCCCCCACCTCCAATTTACCTGCAGACAGTGTGGTGATTTTCTCCGAGAAGGATGAATTTGAGAAGTTGACCACAGCTCCAGCAAAGACTGCCAAGAGGTAAGTCAAACCACAGCAGCCACTTGTCATGCGGTGGAGCACCCCCCAGCCCCAGGTGAGGTCAGGGGTCCTCTTGGGTTCCTGAGCAGAAAGAGGAGTTGGCCTATCAGGTGGGGAGCAGACCGAGAAGCCTGGCCTCTGGCCTGGAGGCTCCAGAGGGAGCAGGGCCCCAGGATCAGCAAGGCAGGGGAGCAGCAGGGCCAGGCAGTGTGAGGGGTAGGTCTTAACACCTTGCTCCAGAGCCAGCTGCCCCTGGCCCTCTTCTGTGACATTCACCTTCTGTGTGCAGACTGGAAACTCATGAGCGCCCCCTTCTTCTACAGCAGCCCCCAGTGGCCAGCGGTGCTGACATCACTAGTGCTAGAGCTAGAACCCGTATCCCTAAACCCTGAACAGCACTGGTGATGGTGCTTATTGCCCACCAGGGCTGTGCTAAGTTTATGAGTGCCCCACCAGCAAGGTGCTAATGTCATTCTTGACCATGAAAGGCTGAGGTCTGCAAGCGTCACATGCCCGAGGTCGCACCTCCAGGAGCGGCAGGGGGACCAGGCCAGGCCACCTGGCTTCACAGGCTGCACAGACCAACTACTACCACTTGTGAAGTGAAGCTTCTGAAGGAAGATGTTTGACATATGAAATTTTGACCATATTTAGCACACGTTAGATGCAGAATCAGCCCTGGCTTTAATATCTAGGGCCGAGGGAAGTAAACTTTTCCTTTGCCCTCTGAGATTGTTGTTTGGACTCGGTTCTGCTTGGGTTCCCAAACCCACTCCAGGGTGTTGTCCCATCTGGCCTCTACCCCCTTGGCCATTCCAGGACCCTCATCTGTCCAAGTGCCCATGTTGTAGATGGGCCCCAAATGTCTCCTCTCCTAGGCTCTGGCCTGGGACCTTCCCCACGTGGGTGAACTCTTGCCAAGCCTTCATTTGTACCAATGACCATGACTGTAGACGTTTGTGGAGAGCTTTGGCATTAAGCAAGCACATCCAAATGTGTTACCTCCTGTGGAAAACTCTAGCATGTCTCAAGACCCCTGACATAAGGGCAGGGAGCAGACTTAAATCATGAAATCTCTGCATGCTGGGAAAGAAAAGAAAGAATGTGTGTCCACCTGCATGGTCCCTTCGACAGCGATCATTTCCAGGGAGCACTTCTGGTCCCACTGAGAGTGTCTCAGAGCTGTGGGCCCTGCCGGCCAGGCTGTGGGGACTGGCTCAACTCTGTGGCCACCCAACCCAGGACCAGCTTGTCCTCCATCCTCCTTCTGTCAGGCTCATGTTGTGGCAGCCTCTCCCCTCTGTTCTTCCAGCATTTTCTCATTTTCAAAAGTAGGAAAAAAGAGTACTCAAAGGGCAGAGATATGTCCTAGGACTTCAATCTCATCAAAAGACTGAGGGAGGGACGCCTGACTGGCTCAGTGGTTGAGCTTCTGCTTCAGACTCAGGTCGTGATCCTGGGGTCCCGGGATCAAGTCCCACATTGGGGTCCCTCTGCCTGTGTCTCTGCCTCTGTGTGTCTCTCATGAATAAATAGGCAAAATCTTTTTTAAAAAGAAAAAAGAAAGAAAGACTGAGAGAAACGTGGGGGATTTAGAAGAATATTTGGAAAAATAATACTTGTTTCATATGCAAATGTCAAATAGAAATTAAAACCTGGCAATCGTGCTGTGAAAGACAAGGCACAGAGCATCTGTCCCCTCTGTCCACTCTCAGGCCTCAGGGAAAGGCCCCGGGGCCGTCAGTGGTCTCTGAGGACAACTGTGCTCTGTTCCCAACATGCTATCCGGTGGGGGCACCAGCAGGCCAGCCAACTCCTAGCAAGGCCCTGGACCCACACGGGGCCACACCTTCATCCGGCCTCTAGGGTTGCATTGGAGCGTGGGTTTCATTACTGTAACCCACTTGCTAGAAAAGAAAAATTCTTTGTAAGTCATCAGCCAGACCACAGGAAGCAAGAGGGATGCCTAACAAAAGAATGTTGTTTTTCAGATATTTGGAATGATTTGGAGAGTTTAAGCTCCAACCCATATGGGCCCATGGCTGTGGAGGGTGAGCAGTGGTGGATCATGGGCCCAACTGGCTTCCTGGGAGAGCTCCCGAAGCCCCTCATGGGGCTTGCTGTGACCCCCTCCCCATGCACACATTTTAGGCAGGTTCCCAGCTCCCAAATGAGAGGGAGCAGGCTCACTCAGCTTTGCTTTGGGCTGTTCTGGAGAGCTTGCACAGATTCAGTCAGTGCCGCCCACGTAAACCTGTTTGCATTTAGACTCAAGGCCAAACGTGGAGCTTGCCTGCATTAAAAATAGGAAGCTGGGACATATTCCAGAGAGCTTAACCAAGCCAGTTGGAGGGGAGGGATGAGTAGATGCTGGCCCCCTCCCTGATGGGCTCCAGCCCTGCAGGGCTCCCGACACACCTTGTGAGTCCTCTCACAGGACACCTGCAGGCCGCCCTGCATCTGGGCCATTATTTGGGAATAGAGGAGAGCATAAGGAGTAGAGAGTGTGGTGTGTCTTTCTCACCTCTCAGCCCAGGAGCCTGCTTGGGGCACAGGTCCCTGTGTCCCACTGGTCTCCCCACTGGGAGGATGCGTCGGGGCTGTTGGTAACAAACACCTTCCTGTTCCCACAGTGAGAATGATGCATCGTCGGAGAATGAACAGCTGCTGAGCCGGAGCATGGACAGTGACGAGGAGCCTGCCACCGACAAGCAGGGATCCCCTGAGCTGTGCCTCTTGTCACTGGTTCACCTGGCCCGGGAGAAGCCAGCGGCCACCAAGTCAGCCGGGGTGAGGGCCTGATGCTGCTCCACACACTCCCACTGTTGCCCAGGGAGGCAGAGGCATGAGGCAGGCCCACCGCGGGAACCTAGATTCAGTAGCAGGTTTAAAATAAGAGAGTAAGAGACTAGGAAACTTATCTCTGTATTATGAGCTTTATAGAAGGAAACGAAAGAGAGTAAGCAAAGAGAGGAAAGTTGAAATTGCTTGGAATACCATAAGACAGAGAAAAACCTTTGTAAACATACCGGCATGTGTCCAAGCAGAACAACAACAACAATATATATACACACAGACACACACAGACACAGACATACACAATATGCATTTTGCATGTAAAATGGTCCACAGCATTTGTCACCCTAAGCAGGCCACCTGGGAGCGTGCTACAGCAGGTGCATGGGCAGAGGTGCACAGCTCTGCCCAGGCTGCCTGAGCATGTGGCGCAAGGTCACTGGCAGCCCCATCCCAGTCTAGGTGAGCGTGTGGCTAGGTGACGTGCTTCGGGTAAATATGTCTCTGATTGGGAAGCCGGGTCTGGCTTAGGTCTGGACAGGGTTGCCACGTTCTGGGCTACCCTGAGTTCAGGGACACCTGTAACAGCACTCAGCACTTGCAGGGACCCTAGAGGCATCTGGAGTTGTTCTGGGAGGTATCGGCTCCTGGAGGTGCCCAGAACTTCGCAGCCAGAGCCCCTTCTGCCCCGGCCCAGCACCAGCCTCATATCCTCATATCCTTACCCTGAGCTGTGAGCTCTGGAGAAAAGGCCGGGGATGGCTGCAGACACAGCCAGGGCCTCCCAGGCCACCACAGGCCAGCAGGGTTCCTGCTGCCCCTCTGCCATAGACAGATGCGGGGTGTCTGGGGAGACTAAGCAGCAGCCCCACCTCCGCGAACACTAGGTGCCTAAACCCGAGGCCCAGAGGCCTGTGGCTTCCTGACCCCGGGCCTGTGGGAGCCCCAGGCAGCATTCTGACAGTCAGGGGACAGCAGCTGCCAGCCCCACGACGGAGAATCTGCAGTTCTGTTGGCTACGGCTTTCTCTTGTTCCGAACACTGACATTCTCTTGACTTCTCCCGTAGATTCAAAGTCGAAGGAAGAAGATATTGGATGTGTACGCCAATGTGTGTGGAGTCGTTGAAGGTAAGCCTGGGCGCTCTGTGTGGGGGCCTATCCCCCAGATTTCCCCAAAGGTCTCGCCCCAGCCATCCACAAGGAGGAGGAGGAGGAGGAAAGGGACCCAAGGCCCCAGGAGGGCCGAGAAAGACCACACCTCAGCTGGTCATGTTCCACATCCCCGTGGCTGGCGAACCCACTTCTGGCGTGGAGGGTTGTGGAATTTGGCACCAGACTGTCTCAGGCCTTTCCCCTAGTGCTCCCCAAGGCCCCTTCCCTCTCAGGACAAGGAGATAACACCCAGCCAGCCCCAGCGCAGAGCCTCCCTGGTGGGCCGTGGAGTCTGCAGAGGACATGGTGGAAGGAGCTCATGTCCCCCAGCATCCCCCAGATGCTGTCCTACACCAGTGTTTCAGTCACTAACCCAGTAATTAGCTGGCCTTGCCCTCTCCTCCACAAACATGCTTCCCAAACGAGCTGTCAGTCTGTGTCCCCACGACTGCACTCTGGACATGGCAGCATTTCAATCTCGAACACATGATCCCCATTTCTTCCAAATCTAGGCTCTCAATTACCTTTGTATTCAGGGGACAGAAGCCCTCATTGCTGAGGTTAAGGGATGTTCCCCAGTTTCATCAGGCGACTGGGTCCTGGTCCCACTGACATCCCTCCTTGGACTTCTGGGTCTGGCCCAGGCTCCTGCCACTCCCCAGGTCCCCCTGGGGGCCTCTCATTTCTCCACAGAGTTGGAACCAGCGAGCTGAGGCGGGGTGGGGAAGGGGTAAGGGGGAGGGGCAGGCTTGCTGGCCCTGTGCTCCTTGGGCCAGAAATAAGGGGCCAAGAACTCTGCTTGGCTGCCTGCTGAAATGGGCATCTCTCCATAAATACACATGTCAGCCTGTCTGGTAAGACTGGCATGGCAGAGGGACCTCGGCTGCCCAGTGGACAGTGGTCTGAGATTTACGCTCCATCACCCTGGAAAGCTCTTCTCTGTTCCAAAAGATGTCTCGGCTTTAAGAGCCTGTCCTGTCCTGCCTGGGACAGCATTGCATCAATCTGTGTGTCATTTCCTCTGCCAGTATCACATAGCTATAGAAGTCTTGAAATCGGGTAGACTGTTTGCTTCCACTTTATTCTTTCTGTTCAAAATTGTTCTAACTAATGCTAGTTTCTGTGCCTTTCTATATAAATTTTAGAATAATTGTCCCTATAGCTACAAAATATCTTGCTGGTGATTTTGATAGGAATTACATCAAACTGTATACCAAAGTTTGGGGAGATCTGATATTTTACTATGTTGAGTTTTCTAATCCATGAAAATGGTATGTCTCATTTAGATTTTCTTCAACTTTTCTTGTCAGCAGTATGTAGTTTTTAGAATACAAGTCCTATACATATTTTGCTAGATTTAAAGCTAGGAATTTCTGTTATTTTTTTGAATGATTATAAACGACATTTTATCTTAATTTCAGTGTCTACATATCAATTGTTAGTATATAGAAATACAATTGATTTTTGTATGTTTATCTTGTATCCTGTGACTTTGCTGAACTCACTTATAAAGACTCAGAGTTTTCATGTAGATTCCTTGAGATTTTCTACATAGATAATCACATCTGTAGATGGGAATACTTTTATTTCTTCCTTCTCAATCTGTGTGCCTTTACTTGCCTTATTGCAGTAGCTATAACTTCCAGCATTATATTAAATAAGAGTAATGAGAACAGAAATCCTTGCTTTGTTCCTCATCTGAAAGGAAAAGCATGTTTTTCATCATTAACTATAATGTTAGTTCTAGAGTTTTTGTAAATGATTTATATTAATTTTGCGGGTAGATTACATTATTTTTAATATTGAACCAGCCTCACAACCGTGGAGTGAAGTCCACTTGTCATGGTGTATAATTCTTTTTACATATTGTTAATTTCTATTTACTAATATTTTGTTAAGGATTTTTTTTATCTGTATTCATGAAGGATATTGGAGTGTAGATTCTCTTTTTGTACTTGTCTTATCTGGTTTTGGTATAAGCTAATACTGGCTTCACAGAATAAATTGGGGAGACTTCCTCCTTTTCTATTTTCCAGAAGAGATTATGTAGAATTGGTGTTAATTCTTCTTTATATATTTGGTAGAGTTAGCCAATGAAACTATGTAGCCTGGATATTTCTTTGGGGGGGGGGGACAGGCTTTTAAAATTAAAAATTACATTTCTTTAATAGTTATAAAGTTATTCAAATTATCTATTTTATACTGAGTTGTGTTCATGCTTTTTGAGGAATTGTCCCATTTCATCTAAGTTGTCAAATTTGTGTGTAGAGTTGCTTGTAGATTCCTTTTTTCTTTTATGTCTGCAGTGTCTGTAGTGATATCCCCTTTTTCATGGCTTAATATTTTGTGTCTTCTTTCTTCATTTTTTCTTTATCAATCTCACATTTGTTCACTTGATTGATTTTTTCAATGAACTGGATTTTTTCATATTTATATCTATTGTTTTTCATTTTTCAATTTTGTTGATCACTGCTCTTTACTATATCCTTTCTCCTATTTATGTTGGGTTTGTCTTGTTCTTTTCCTACATGTTTGAAATGGGAGCTTAGATGACAGGTTTTTTTTTCCAAAATTTATTTTTTAATTTAAATTCAATTAATTAACATGTTATTGGTTTCAGAGGTAGAGTTCAATGATTCATCAGTCTCATATAATAGTCAGTGCTCATTACATCACATGCCCTCCTTCATGTCCATCACCCAGTTACCCCATCTCCCGAATCCTCCTTCCTTCAGCAACCATCAGTTTTTTTCCCATGATTAAGAATCTCTTATGATTTGTCTCCCTCTCTGATTTTATCTTGTTTTATTTTTCCCTCTCCTCCCCTATGATCCTCTGTGCTGTTTCTTAAAGTCCACATATGAGTGAGATCATATGATAATTGTCTTTCTCTGATTGACTTATTTCACTTAGCATTATATCCTCTAGTTCCATCCATCTCATTACAAATGGCAAGATTTAATTTTTTGATGGCTGAGTAGTACTCCATTATACAGACATATAGATATAGATGATACATATTTTTTATCCATTCATCTGTTGATGGACATCTGGGCTTTTTCCATAGTTTGATGATTGTGGACATTGCTGCTATAAACATTGAGTACAGGTATCTTTGGGGTATTGGATCACTAAATCTGTATCTTTGGGGTAAATACCTAGTAGTGCAATTAATTGGTAGGGTAGCTCTATTTTCAACTTTTTGAGGACCCTCTAAACTGTTTTCCAGAGTGACTGCCCCAGCTTGCATTCCCACCAACAGTGTAAGAGGGTTCCCCTTTCTCCACATCCTTGCCAACATTTGTCATTTCCTGACTTGTTAATTTTAGCCATTCTCACTGGTGTGAGGTAGTATCTCATTGTGGTTTTGATTTGTATTTCCCTGAAGCCAAGTGATGTTGAGCATTTTTTCATGTGTCTGTTGGCCATTTGTATGCCTTCTTTGGAAAAATATCTGTTCAAATATTCTGTCCATTTCTTGATTGGGTTATTTGTTCTTTGGGTGTTGAGTTTGATAAGTTCTTTATAAATTTTGGATACTAGCCCTTTATCTGATATGTCATTTGCAAATATCTTCTCCCAATCAGTAGGTTGTCCTTTGATTTTGTCAACTGTTTCCTTTGCTGTGTAAAAGCTTTTTATCTTGATGAATTTCTGATAGTTCATTTTTGCTTTTGTTTCTCTTGCCTTTGGAGATATGTCTAGTAAGAAGTTGCTGCAGCCAAGATTACAGAGGTTGCTGCCTGTGTTGTCCTCTAGGATTTTGATGGATTCTTGTCTCACACTTAAGTCTTTCATCCACTCTGAGTCTTGTTTTGTGCATGGTGTAAGGAAATGGTCCAGTTTAATTCTTCTGCATGTGGCTGTCCAATTTTCCCAACACCATTTGTTGAAGAGGCTGTCTTTTTTCCATTGAATATTCTTTCCTGCTTTGTCAAAGATTAGTTGACCATAGAGTTGAGGGTCCATTTCTGGGTTCTCTATTCTGTTCCATTGATCTGTGTGTTAATTTTGTGCCAGCGCCACACTGTCTTGATGATCACAGCTTTGTAATACAGGTTGAAGTCTGGAATTGTGATGCCTACCAGCTTTGGTTTTCTTTTTCAACATTCTTTTGGCTATTCGGGGTCTTTTGTAGTTCCATACATATTTTAGGATTATTTGTTCCAGCTCTGTGAAAAAAAGTTGATGGCATTTTGATAGGGATTGCATTGAATATATAGATTTCTCTAGCTGGCATAGACATTTTAACAATATTTATTCTTACAATCCATGAGCATGGAACATTTTTCCATTTCTTTGTGTCTTCCTCAATTTCTTTCATGAGTGTTCTATAGTTTTCTGAGTATAGATCCTTTGCCCCTCTAGTTATGTTTATTCCTAGGTATCTTATGGTTTTTGGTGTAATTGTAAATGGGATCAATTCCTTAATTTCTCTTTCTTTAGTCTCATTGTTAGTGTATAGAAATGCCACGGATTTCTGTGCATTGATTTTGTATCCTGCCACATTGCTGAATTGCTGTATGAATTCTAGCAATCTTGCAGTGGAGTCTTTTGGGTTTTCTATATACAGTATCATGTCATCTGTGAAGAGGGAGAGTTTGGCTTCTTCTTTGCCAATTTAAATGTCTTTTTTGTTGTTGTTGTTGTTGTCTGATTGCTGAGGCTAGGACCTCCAGTACTATGTTGAATAAACAGTGGTGAGAGTGGACATCCTGCCATGTTCCTGATCTTAGGGGAAAAGTTCTGAGTTTTTCCCCATTGAGAATGATATTCACTGCGGGATTTTTGTAGATGGCTTTTATGATATTAAGCTGTGTTCCCTGTATCCCTACACTCTGAAGAGTTTTAATCAAGAAAGGATGCCATATTTTTTCAAATGCTTTTTTTCTATCTATTGAGAGGATCATATGGTTCTTGTCCTTTCTTCTATTAATATAGTGTATCACACTGATTGATTTGCAGATGTTGAACCCTTGCAGCCCAGGAATAAATCCCACTTGGACGTGGTGAATAACCCTTTTAAGGTACTCTTGGATCCTAAGGCTAGTATCTTGGTGAAAAGTTTGGCATCCAAGTTCATCAGGGATTTGGTCTGTAATTCTCCTTTCTGGTTAGGTCTTTAGGTCCAGCATCAGGTAATGCTGGACTCATAGAACATGTTTGGAAGTTTTCTTTCAGTTTCTATTTCTTGAAACAGCTTCAGTAGAATAGGCATTAATTCTTTAAATTTTTGGTAGAATTCCCCTGGGAAGCCATCCTGCCCTGGACTCTTGTTTGTTGGGAGATTTTCAGTTACTGCTTCAATTTCCTTGCTGGTTATGGGTCTGTTCAGGTTTTTTATTTCTTCCTGTTCCAGTTTTGGTAGTTTACACGTCCCTAGGAATGCATCATTTTTTACCAGATTGCCTAATTTACTGGCCTATAGGTGCTCATAATATGTTCTTATAATTGTTTGTATTTCTTTGGTGTTGGTTGTGATCTCCTCTCTTTCATTCATGATTTTATTTATTTGAGTCCTTTCTCTTTTCTTTTTGATAAATCTGGTCAGGGGTTTATCAATCTTACTAATTCTTTTGAAGAACCAGCTCCTAGTTTTGTTGATCTGTTCTACTATTCTTTGGTTTCCGTTTCGTTGATTTCTGCTCTAATCTTTATTATTTGTCTTCTCCTGCTAAGTTTAGGCTTTATTTGCTGTTCTTTCTCTAGCTTCTTCAGATTAAGGCTAGGTTGTATATTTGAGACCTTTCTTGTTTCTTGAGAAAGGCTTGTATTGCTATATACTTTCCTCTTATGACCACTTTGCTGCACCCCAAAGGTTTTGAACAGTTGTGTTTTCATTTTTACTTGTTTCCATGAATTTTTTAAACTCTTAATTTCCTGGTCGACTCATTCATTCTTTAATAGGATGCTCTTTAACCTCCATGTATTTGAGTTCTTTCCAAATCTCCTCTTGTGATCCAGTTCAAGTTTCAAAGCATTATGATCTGAAAATATGTAGGGAATGATCCCAATTTTTTGGTACCAGTTGAGATCTGATTTGTGACCCAGTAGGTGATCTCTTTTGGAGAATGTTCCATGTGCACTCAAGAAGAATGTGTATTCTTCTGCTTTAGGATGAAATACTCCAAATATATTTGCTAAGTCCATCTGGTCCAGTGTGTCACTCAAAGCCCTTGTTTCCTTGTTGATCTGCTTAGACAATCTGAGCAGTGAGTGGGATGTTAAAGCCCCTACTATTCCTGTATTATTTCAATGTGTTTCTTTAATTTTGTCATTAATTGGTTTATATAATTGGCTGCTCCCATGTTAAGGGCATAAATATTTATAATTGTTAGATTTACTTGTTGGATAAACACTTTAATGATGATATAAGTGTCCTTCCTCATCTCTATTACAGTCTTTGGTTTAAAATCTAATTTGTCAGGATCCCTGGGTGGCACAGTGGTTTGGAACCTGCCTTTGGCCCAGGGCGTGATCCTGGAGACCCGGGATCGAATCCCACATCAGGCTCCCGGTGCATGGAGCCTGCTTCTCCCTCTGCCTGTGTCTCTGCCTCTCTCTCTCTCTCTCTCTGTGACTATCATAAATAAATAAAAATTTTTAAAAAAATCTAATTTGTCTGATATAAGAATGGCTACCTCAGCTTTCTTTTGATGTCCATTAGCATGAAAAATGGTTCTCCACCCCCTCACTTTCAATCTGGAGGTGTCTTTGTGTCTAAACCGAGCCTCTTGCTGACACCATAACAATGGCTCTTGCTTTTTATATCCAATCTGATATCCTTTGTCTTTTGATTGCTGCTTTTAGCCCATTTACATTCAGAGTAACTATTGAAAGATACGAATTTAGTTAAATACCTGTAAAGTCCCTGTTTCTGTAGATTGTCTCTGTTCCTTTCTGGTCTGTTATTTTTGTACTCTCTCTTCGCTTACAGGAACCCTTTTAATATTTATTGCAGGGCTGGTTTAGTGATCACAAGTTTTCTTAGTTTCTGTTTGTCCTAGAAGCTTTTTATCTCTTCTTCTGTTTTGAATGACAGTCTTACTGGATAAAGTATTTTTGGCTGCTTATTTTTCTCTTTTAGCACCCTGTCCTTTCTGGCCTGCCAAGTCTCTGTGGATAAGTCTGCTGTGAGTCTAATGTTTCTGGCCTTGTAGGTTATGGACCTCTTGTTCTGAGCTACTTTCAGGATTTTCTCTTTGTCTCTGAGATTTGGCCAAGATGATGACTATTTATTATTGATTTTGAGGGGGGTTCTCCTGGACTTGCATGCCTGTTTCCATCCCCAAATTAGGGAAGTTCTCAGCTATAATTTGCTCAAATATACCTTAGGCTCACCTCTCTTTCCTCTTCTTATGAGATCTCAATTATTCTAATATTGTTTTACTTTATAGTATCACTTATTCTTGAATTCTCCCTTCAAGATTCAGTAGTTTATCTCTCTTTTTCTCAGCTTTTTTATTCTCCATCATTCTGTCTTCTGTATCACTAATTCTCTTTTGCCTCATTTATCCTAGCAGTTAGAGCCTCTTTTTTGTTGTTGTTGTTGTTGTTGCACATCATTAATAGCCTTTTATATTTCAGCTTGATTAAATTTTAGTTCTTTTATTTTTCCAGAAAGGGATTTTCTAGTGACTTCTATGCTTTGTTCAAGCCCAGCGAGTATCTTTATAATTGTTATTCTGAACTCTAGTTCTGACATGTTACTTGTATCTATACTGATTAGGTCCCTGGAAGTCAGTACTGCCTCTTGTTCTCTTTTTTGAGGTGAGTTTTCCTGTCTTGTCACTCTTGCAGAAAGTGATTGTTTTTCTATTCGTAGAGTTGCAGCTATTCTTTTCTTAGATCTCCAGTTGAGTTCAGAGGTGTTCAGAATGATATAGCTACCTAGCTAAATTCCTGGAACCAGAGAAAACTAAGGTCTCCTATTCCTCTGCCATCTTGGACTCTGATTGAGATTGGAGTTTAGATTACAGATTTGAGATTTTCCCGCTTTTGTAATGTATGTATTTGTGATATAAATGTCCCTCTCAGTATTACTTCAGCTGTGTCCTACAAACTTTGATATGTTGTATTTTCATGTTTAGAATTTCCTTTAAAAATAAAATAAAATAATAAAATAAAATAAATTTCCTTTAAGGTTTCTTCTTTGAACCATGGATTGTTTGGAAATATGTTATTTAGTCCTCATACCACACCAGATACATTAACAGTAGTGCAAGACAGAGGCCTTCTCAAGAGTGGAGCCCCCAGAATGCAGGGAAAGGCCAGCACTGTGTAGTTACTCCCAGTGCCAGTGGCTTTCCTCATGGCAGGAGGCAGGACAAGAGCAGGAAGTGACTGCTAGTGGCTCTTCCCTGCATGGGAAGCACCAACTTTAGTTCTGGATGCTCCCAGAAAGAAGAGGACTTACATATCTTTTCTCCTTCCACCCCCATATAACAACTTTCTTCTAAAGGAATGTCAAGGGAACAGACAGGAGTCTAATAAAGGTCTCTGAAAACAATGTATCTCCATTTGAAAAATAAACCATGTCTTTAAATGCATTAACCCTTGCCAAAAACTAACAACAAAAGATTGTGTTGTTAAATTTCCAAGTGTGTGAAAATTTTCCTGTTATCTTTGTTTTTGATTTATAGTTTGATTCATTGTCGTAGGCAAATATACTCTGTATATAGGTTCACTTCATTCTTTTGTTGAGATTTAAGGCCTACATTTGATGAGACTATGTCTTCTGTTATTGTTAAGTGGGGTGTTCTATAAATGTTGATTGGATTTTGTTGGTCAATGGTGATGTCAAGTTCTATATTCTTGCTGATTTCCCAGCAATTCTTCTATCAGTTTAAGGGAAAATTGTTGAAGTCTCCAATTACAGTTGTGGCTTTATTTCTTCTTTCAGTTCTTCAGTTTTTGCTTCATATATTTTGGAGCTCTGTTGTTTGATCCATGGAGATTTAGGATTGCTATGTCTTCATAGTAGGTTAACCCTTTTATCATTATATAATGTCCCTCTTTGTCTCTGGTAATTTCCTTTATTCTGAAATCTACTCTGTCTGATGTGATAGCCACTTCTGCTTTCCTTTTTTTTTTTTTTTTCTGCTTTCCTTTTATTAGTGTTTACATGGTATATCTTTTTTCATTCTTGTACTTTCAAACTGCCTTTATCATTATATTGAACATTAGCTTCTTGTAGATAGCATATAATTGGTTTCTTAAGTTGAATTTGAATCATTTACATTTAATGTAGCTATTGATATGTTAGCATTTAAGATTGCTATTTTATTTTTTGTATACTCTTTTTTGTCTGTTTTTCATTCTCTGTTTTCTTTTTCCTGCTTTCCTTTGTATCACTTGAATATATTTTAGAAATCCATTTGGGGTTTTTTTTGAGTGATGTGTGAGTTTTGAGTACATCGTTTTTTTCCATAGCTATTGCTATTTTATTAGTATCTATCTATCTATCTATCTATCTATCTATCTATCTATCTATCATCTATCTATATCTATCTATCTCTCTATCTATCTATATCTATATCTATCTCTCTATCTATCTATCTATATATGTATATATATATAGAGAGAGAGAGAGGCAGGACAAGAGCAGGAGGTGACTGCTGGTGACTATATATATAAAGAGAGAGAGAGAGATGTTAGGTATATTAGATATATATATATATATATGTATATATATATATATATATTATATATATTAGAGACTTCCTTTAGTCATTCTTTTAAGGTAGCTCTGTTGGTGACAGATTCTTAGTTTTCCTTCATCCTGAGGCTGCCTTGATTTCTGCTTCATTCCAGAAGTGTATTTTCCCTGGGTGTGGGACACTGTTTCTGTTAGTTGAGAATACTGTACCATGTCACTCTGGTCTCCAGGTTTCTGATGAGAAATCCACTGCTATTCTAATTGGTTTTCCTCTGTAAGTAAGGTGCTGATTTTTTTTTCTTGCTGTTTTCAAGACTTCTTTGTCTTTAGTTTTCAAGTGCTTACAATGTGTCTTGATGTGAATTTCTTTGGGTGTATCCTGTTTGGAGTTTTCTCAGCTTCTTAAATCTATAAGCTTATGTCTGTCTCCAAGTTTGGGAAGTTTTCAGCCATTATTCCCTTTTCCATCCATACCTCTCTCTCCTCTCCTAGGCCCCCATGACACAAATGTGAGATCTTTTGTTTTAGTCTTACAGATCCTTGGGACTCTGTGTTTTCAGTTTATTTTATATCTGTTGTTCAAATAAATAATTTCCATTATTCAGTTCACTCTTTCTTTCCTCTGTCTCTACTCTGCCATTGAGCATATCTACTTAAACTTTTATTTCATTTATTGTCTTTTTGCAGTTCTAACATTTCCACTTGGTACTTTTTATATTTTCTATCTTAGCTAAGGCTTTCTATTTTTTCATTTGTTTCAAGAGTGTATGTAATTATTTGTTGAAGCATTTTTATCATGGATTCTTTAAAATCTTTATCAGATAATTCTAACATCTCTATTATCTCTGGTGTTATCTTTTATTCATTCATTTGAGATCTTCCTAGCCATCAATAACAACAGAGGATTTGACTGACCCTGCCTCACACTCTTTACCCCTTTTTGGAAATATTTTCAAAAACAAAATTAAGAACATTTGAGATCTCCCTAGTTCTTGATAAATGGGTTTCTATTGAAACTGGACAGTTTTATGTCACATTATGAGACTCAGCCTTCAATGACACCCAAGTAGGGGCTTCTTTTTGTTGCTGACAAGGAGGTGAGGTGGGAATCTGTTTCTTCAAGTGGTCTCCACTGATACCAGTACGGTGGAAGGCTTGATACCAGCTGATGATAAGGAAGTCCAGGCTCTAGACTTGACCTTCCCTGATATCTGGTGCAGTGTTACAGCCTACTGAGGGTGGACATCCAGGCTCCCACTCAGCCTTTGCTGGCCTTGGTGAGGACAGGGCCATAGTTTTCTCTGTAGTGTTTAGCTGTAACAAAGCAGTTATTGTCTAACTGCTCTCTTCTTGCTGAGCTTCTATTTCTCTAGTGCTTTAGCTAGAGAGAGCAGGCCTCTCTTGGGACTATTTTTATTTGTTATTGTTGGTGTTTCTGGGTTGATGGACTCTTCAGCTCCATGTCTGGGATACTGAGGCAAAAGGAAACTGAGGAAGTCAGCACCATGTCATTGTTCTACTCCCAAGATCCCTACCAGTCTGTCTTTTCTCTCCACTTTACAGGGTCTCCTTATGTTTGCTTTGTACATCTAGGGTTTTTAGCTGTACTTACCAGGAAGAGTAGGGAAAAACATGTCTGTTCTATTTTCCAAAAGTGAAAATACATCAGTTTTTTTCCCCCAAAACACTCCCAGGTGAGTCTAATGTGCAGGGAAGGCTGAGAATCATCAGGTGGCAGTGACTTGGCTCAGGCAGCCCCAACTTAAGGCTGTCTTTGAAAGCACCTTTCATAAAGATGCCTGCTGTCCCCATAAAGAGATGTGATACTACTGTTCCTTTGACTCCCTCCTCATCCCAGCTCCAGGTGAAGCAGGGTCACCCAACTAAGGATAGCCTGTGTTCAAGACTTTGGTGGCTGCTGACAGTGGTTTTGAGGGGATTACTCTAACAGTATGGTGGCTATTTTCCTAGAAGGAGAAGGGCTATTATTGAGATTAGGGCAAATGGAGAGGCTGCTCATGTGGCTGGCAAAGTCCTGGGTGTAGTTCACCCTGAGCTATGCATTTATTTTGTGTGGCTTTCTACATCTGTGTTTTAGTTTATTTTTAAAAAAGGTTATAAAAATAATGTTTAAAAGCATTGAGCTTCTGTTAACTGCCATTCGTGATGTCTGACCATGGCCCTTTGTCTCTGCAGGTCTCAGCCCCACAGAGCTGCCATTTGACTGCCTTGAGAAGACGAGCCGAATGCTCAGCTCTACCTACAACTCAGAGAAAGCAGTAGTGAAAACTTGGCGCCACCTCGCCGAGAGCTTTGGACTGAAGAGGGATGAGATTGGGGGCATGACAGATGGCCTGCAGCTCTTTGACCGCATCAGCACAGCAGGCTACAGCATCCCAGAGCTGCTCACAAAACTGGTGCAGATAGAGCGACTAGATGCTGTGGAGTCCTTGTGTGCAGACATCCTGGAGTGGGCCGGGCTCGTGCCACCTGCCTCCCAGCCCCCTGCCACGTCCTGAGGAGGCCACCTGGAGGCCGTCCTCCTTGGGGGCACCAGGGATCTGACAAGGGCTCTGGAGCCTTGAGTGCTGCCAACAGACTGCCAAGAATCAAGGCTTTTTCTGCTGTCACCAGGCTTTGCCCTAGGCTGTTCCTAGGAATGAGAGGAAATGGAGCCTGTCTTCCAGTCTTCCAATCTAACCAGAGATAAAAGGTTCAAGCTGGAGTACTCCCAGCTCCCCACCGGTACCTCACCAGGCAGGATGAATATTTATGCACTAACTCATTCAAGGGACATTGTTGGGTGCTCAGATGACCCGAACGACGTGGGATGGCAGAGGTGAAGAATCTGGTCCCTGTCTGTAAGGAGTTTACAACCTAGGGAGAGAGACAAGACGTGTTTACAAAGCACCTTGCTAGAAGACATCAAATTGTCTTGATGAGGGGCTGCTGAGGAAACATAATAGAAGTTTGAGAGAGGAGATGGCTCCTCATGGGTGATGAAGGAGGGCAGCCTCATGAAGAAAGCAGCTGGAAAGCCTGGTGACACAACTACAAAGGGCAGATGTCCCACTCCATGTAGTGTGTCAGGTTCACAACTTGTCTATTAATATCTTAAGTGGCTACATTGGGATAAGTCTGCCTGTTCCTGAGGCCATCTGTATTCCTACCACCCTTCTGGTCACAAGTGCAAGAGTCTACCCTGTGGCCTGCCTCCTGTCACTGATATACCAGGTGTGTGTCTTTCCAGTCAAGTAGACCTGTGTCCAGGTCACCTGCTGCAGGGGGCCCGGGCCTGGCCCCAGTGGGTTGGGATTACACATGAGCTGCATTCCACTCTCATCCTTGGTCAAGTGTGACCCTTTGTGGGCAGCAATGCTCAAGAACACAATCCATTTAAACGATGTGTCAGCCTGTTTTTGCTTCAAACAGAAATGAGTGGTCAACTGTCTGTACAAAGAGAAATGGTGACTTCCTAAGATTCAGCCATGCATAATTGAAGATTTTCAGCATCTGAGACTTGTGGATGAGCCTCGTGGCATGAGGGCTTCTGAACCAGTCAAAGAAAGTAGGGCCTCACAGCGTAGGGAGGGCCTGGCCGCAGAATCCAGGGACCTGGCTCTAGTTGTACCAACTTGGGCCACTTTCTTCTCCCTCCCCAGCTTCAGTTCCTCTTCTGCAAAGGAAAGGTTAGTTTGTGATTCTGTAATCAGGGAAAGTAAAGTTCAGGTGGGCAACAGGAAAGTGAGCTGCAGGAAATGCCAGGCCTTCAAGGTGTGCATCGAAGTGAACACCCATTCATCAAGTAAAATGAGAGTAGAAGCAGAAAAACTGACAGTAAAGCAATAAACTGGCATTATTCTTGGCAAATTCTCTTACTACACCTGCAGTTGCCAAAAGTGTGGGAGCCAGGGTAGTGATCATACCAGGGGGTTAATCTAGAGTTCACTGCTGAGCTTCCTAATGACAGATCTGACAATGGGTTATTACTAAATTAAAACAGTCTCCGACTTACAAAACGATGTTTTTAAAATTACAAGTCACATGACTGAGCAAATGCTTCAGGGTGGGGGTGGGGAATCAGTCATATGTTTAGAGCCAATAAGCAACTTCCCACCAATGAATGTAGAACATACTGTGATAGGATCATAATTAGGTCCTGAATATTTAATATCATCATTTGCTGTGTCTGTTTGCTGCTGTTTTTCAGAGCCTATTTGCTATAGCCTGAAAGCTAAATACTCCATAGCAAAACTTAATTATCCTTTTAATTCCTCTTTGAAATCCTGCGGTGCCTCTTTCTTCTGCTTTGTGATAATGATGAGAGTCTCCCCCTGAATTAGGCAGCACATGTCACATGTGATGAGCATGCCAGTCCAGGGAGACAGCTTGTAGTTTGCCAAGAACATTTTCAGTGAAGGAGCAGGAGTGGCTGCTGCCAGGCCTGGAGATTTGCCTCATTTCACACAGTTAAAACTCCAGGGCCGGAGGTCCAGCCAGCATCATACCATGTTTCGATGACTCCCAACCTGGCATTTTTAGGGAGCTAGTCCTTACAAAGAGTTAAAAATCCCTTTGTCATTTACTTATTTGGAAACAAATCCAAGAACAATCTATTTTGATGAAAGTTAGCCTACATTATGGAATTCAAATCAATGAGACCATAATGATTATCACTGACCAGAGCAGGGACTTCCACTCTGCCATTTTGTATGGAGACAGTCATTATTTTGCTATACTTAAAAACATTTAGGGAACACCCAAGGCTAGAGCTATGGGCCCTAGCCAGTGAAGTCTTAATTGTCAATAATTTTTGTCTAATTTTGTATATATAACTTATTATATTTTACAATTTCAATAAACTAATAAAAAGATCTACAGACTGCTACAATGTGACTTCTTTCAAGGGCTGGAGGGAAGGAGGAGTGGAGAAGATTACTCTGATTACTCTCTGTTCCTGGTTATTGCATGTGTGATGAGACTGCAGGATTGTGACCAGCTTAAATGAATTGCCTGAATTTTTATGGCCTGGGCTATGCATTCAACAGAAGCAAACATTACAATAAGATTGTGTAAAAAAACACCCGGAGCATTGCTTTCAAAGTTGCCATCACTGTATCACTTAGCTATTGCTGTGTATAACAAAGTGTCCCAAAATTCAGTGGCTTAAAGTGACAATTTATTATCACAATTCAGAGGTCAATAAGGATCTCAGCTGACATAAGTTGGGCTTAGTTGGATATGGCTCAGCTGGGGCCTCTCCCTGTTGGGATACTTTAACTGGGGTTACTCTGTTCCATTATCCCCCATCCTTGGCCTCAGACCATCATCTAGCCTAGGCATGTCTCTATCATGTTGATGACAGATATGCAATAGTGGGCAGACACACAACATTTCTTCAGGCCTACACTCAGAACTGGTACATCATCACTTCTAGCTCACTCTTTTGGCTAAAGTAAGTCATATGGCCAACCCAGAGTCAAGGGTAGGGAGACAGACCCCACCTTAACTCTATGAAGAACAAGGTCAAATCACAAAAGATAAAATATGAGGGCAGGCAATGCAAATGTCCACGGGTATGTTTGTTTCCTATGGCTACTCTAACAAATTACCACAAACCTTGTGGTTTAGAGCAGCAAAATTTATGGTCTTACAGTTCTAGAGGTCAGAAATCCCAAAGTCAAAATTTTAACAGTTGTGTTCCTTATGGAGACTATAGAAGAAAATCTGTTTTCTTGCCTGTTCTAACTTCTAGAGCCTGTCCGTGTTCATTGTGTTCATTGGCTCATTGTTCCCTTTCATCTTCTAGGCCAGCAGTCCTGTCTCTTCAGCTTCCATTGTCACGTCTTTCCCTAACACCTTCTTGCTTCCCTCTCTGTACTCTTGTGATCACATGGGTCCCATCCAGATAATCCAGGATCATCTCCTCCCTCAAGATCCTTAATCACCTCTGCAAAATCCTTTTGCCATGTGAGATCACATATTCACAAGTTTAGGGTAAATATTTTTGAGAGGCCATTGGTCTGTCAACCATAGTAAGTATGGAAGTGACTGTGGACTACCACAATGTAACATCCTCAGAGGGTGTTCTGCCAAAGCATAGTTTCCAGCTGGGGCTATTTTGTGTGAATCAATGTAAACTAAGGAGTGGCTGCCTTCCTGCTGGGGACTGTGAGGAAAGGGTGGATGGGCTGGGCTGCAGGTGCTCAGCAGCAAGGACTTCGGTGGACCACCTGCCTCGCAACCCTGACTGGGGTGCATGAGCTCTGCTCCCCTCCACCTCCAGCCTCAGTGGTGCAGGGGGGTGTGGCAGTCTCACGAGCTCCCAGTTTGGATTAGAGGATAACTATTCAGGGCTTTGCTTACACGCTTCTTCCCTGAACATTTCTAGTAAATCATTCGCTTTGGCAACAATGATGGCTTTTAGAAGTTTTGTGTGGAATCAATGCTGAAGGTATATTTTGCCATTACACGCAATGTATTTGGGGCCCTTCAAAGACACCTTGCATTTTGCAGCAAAAAGCTAAAATCTTGGGGCACCTGGGTGGCTCATTCAGTTAAGTGTCTGCCTTCGGCTCAGGTCATGATCCCAGGGTCCTGGGATTGAGTCCTGCATTGGGCCCCCTGTTCAGCAGGGAGCCTGCTTCTCCCTCTCCCTCTGCCAATCCCCCTGCTTTTGCATGCTCTCTCTCTCTTTCCCTCTCTGTCTAATAAATACATAAAATCTTTTAAAACAAAACTTAAAATCTTGGTACTACTTGCCATGTGTTGGAATGCTTTATGGACCAGGAAAATCTGGAAATAGCCAAATATTGTTTGCATTAAAAAGGTATTTTTTTCTATAAAGAACTTATCAAACCCAACACCCCCCTCCAAACAAAGAATCTAGTCAAGAAATGGGCAGAAGACATAGACATTTCTCTAAAGACAATCTACACATGGCTAACAGACACATGAAAAAATGCTCCACATACTGGCAATCAGGGAAATACAAATCAAAACCACAATGAGATACCACCTCACACCAGTGAGAATGGTGAAGACTGACAGGAAACAACAAATGTTAGAGAGGATGTGGAGATGGGGGAACCCTCTTGCACTGTTGGTGAGAATGTGAACTGGTACAGCACTCTGGAAAACAGTGCAGAGGTTCCTCAAAGAGTTAAAAATAGAGCTACCCTATGACTCAGCAATTACACTGCTGGGGATTTACCCCAAAGATACAGATGCAGTGAAATGCCGGGACAGCTGCACCCCAATGTTCACAGCAGCTATGTCCACAATAGCCAAATTGTGGGAGGAGCCTCAATGTCCATTGACAGATTAATGGATAAAGAAGATGTGGTCTGTATATAAAATGGAATATTAGCCATCAAGAAGGACAAATACCCACCATTTGTTTTGACGTGGATGGAACTGGAGGGTATTATGCTGAGTGAAATAAATCAATTAGAGAAATACAATTATCATAGGGTCTCATTTATATGGGGAATATAAGAAATAGTGAAAGAGACTGTAAGGGAAGGAGAAAAACTGAGTGGGGAAAAATCAGAGAGGGAGATAAATCAGGAGGGACTCCTAACTCTGGGAAACAAACAAAGGGTTGCAGAAGGTGGGGGATGGGGGGATGGGGTGACTGGGTGATAAGCACTAAGGGATGGGATGAGCACTGGGTGTTATATGTTGACCTGAATTTAAATAAAATAAAGACATTTTTGAGGGCTGGAGAATTCCTGCTCAGCTACACATTCTGGCGCCAAGAGACCTCATGAGAAATTCAAGTTTTGAAGATATTTCATTTTTTAAAAACTTGCAGAGAGATAACTAGAGGGTGAAAATGAAGAGAAGGTTTAAAACCATTTTTCTGAGAGTCACCCTGAGCCTGGCTTTTTACTCAAAGTTACATAATGATTCCAATGAAATAGACATTCATGTTCTGCTCTTCCTTGTTTTCTTAATGCTGATCAGCATTACTTACACGGGGTAATGACTTCACTGAGGGAAAACGTTCCAGTTCACTCACAATCACCTGCATGGGACTCTCTAAAGGCAATTTCAAGTCCTTTCTCTATGCTTCAGTTGTCTCATCCGTATGCAAGGATTACAGTATTATGTTGTTTTTAGAATTGTGAGAATCACATAATGAAGTACGCCGTCTGGCACATAATAAGGTTCAATAAGTGTTAGCTATCATTACATTATTGAAGGGTACAGAAACTAATAAACTCACTGCAAAGAACTTTCCAAATGGAATTCAGATAGGGAAGATGATCATGATTATAAAATGATTATTACAAGGAAAAATATCAGTGCAGGAGAGAAGAGGCAGTTAGTCTAACCAGAGAAAATGCTGGCACACGATAGCTGCTGTCTGTGGTAGTGACCTGAAGGGATCCCCAAGGGCGCAAACCAGTGGCCTTACACCTGGAGATGTGTCTTCAGGCCCTGGAGCCACTCTGCCTGGCCTAATAGCACCTGACAGGAAGAGGGGTGGAAGGAGCCTCTTCTTCTTTTTTTTTTTTTTTTAAAGGAGCCTCTTCTAATTCAGATGGTGGATTTTTTTTTAATTTCCCTTCAAATTATTTAAACTAAAAAAACAAACAACAACAAAAACAGTTCATTCACCCATTCCTCCCACTCACTCTCAACTTTTGGAACCATCAGTCTATTCTCTGTGTCTATGAGCTTGTTGGGTTGGGGTTTTTTTAGATTCCACATAAAAAGTGAGATCATACAGAACACTTGTACGGTGCTTTGGCTGTTCAGGGTCTTTTGTGGTTTCCTACGCAGTTTGTACTTTTTGTTCTATTTCTCTGAAAAATACCATGGTAATACTGATAGAGATTGCATTGAATCTGTAGACCGTTTTAGATAGTATGGACATTTTAACAATATTAATTCTTCTAATCCATGAGCACAGAATATCTTTACATTTATTTGTGTCTTCTTCAATTCCTTTCATTAATGTCATATTTTCTACTATACAAATCTTTCACCTCCTTTGTTAAATTTATTCCTAGGTATTCAACATATATGAAATATATGAAAAACCTACAGCTAGTATCATCTTCATGGAGAAAAACTGAGAGCTTTTCCCTAGGGTCAGGAACAAGACAGGGATGTCCACTCTCACCACTGTTATTTTACATACTACTGGAAGTCCTAGCCTCAGCAATCAGACTACAAAAAGAAATAAAAGCATCCAAATCAACAAGGAAGAAGTCAAACTTTCACTATTTGCAGATAAGATGATACTCCGGATAGAAAACCTGAAAGACTCCACCAAAATGCTTCTAGAACTGATACATAAATTCAGTAGTCTCAGGATACAGGGGCTCCTGGTTGGCTCAGTTGGAAGAGCACGTGGCTCTTGATCTTGGGATTATGGTTTGAGCCCCACATTGGGAGAAGCAATTATTTAAATAAATAAAATTTAAAATAAGTTGCAAGACACAAGATCACATGCAGAAACCTGTTGCATTTCTATACACCAATAATGAAGCAACAGAAAGAAAAATCAAGAAATTGATCCTATTTACAATTGCACCAAATATCATAAGATACCTAGGAATAATCAAAGAGGTAAAAGATCTGTAATCTGAAAAGTATAGAATGTTTATGAAAGAAATTGGAGATGTCAAAAAGAAATGAAAAACCAGTCCATGCTCTTCACTGGAAGAACAAATATTGTTAAAATATCTATACTACCCAAAGCAATCTACACATTTAATGCAATCCCTATCAAAATACCACTCACATTTTCACAGAGCTAGAACAAACAATCCTAAAAATTGTATGGAACCACAAAAGACCCCAAATAGCCAAAGCAGTCTTGAAAAAGAAAAGCAAAGATGCAAGGTGCCTTGGTGGCATAGTCAGTTTCAGTTCAGGTTGTGATCTTGGGGTTGAGTTGAGGCCCCTGTTCGGCTCCTTGCTCAGCACAGAGTCTACTTGGGACTCTTTCTCTCTCTCCCTCTTGTCCCGTCCTCTCCCCCTAAAATAAATAAATAGATCTTTTAAAAAGCAAAGAAAAGGAAAGCTGGAAGCTTCACAATTCTGAACTGCAAATTATATTACAAATCTGTAGTAATCAAAACAGTATGATATTGACACAAAAATAGACACATATCAATAGAATAGAACAGAGAACCCAGAAATGAACCCACAACTATATGGCCAATTGATCTTCAACAAAGCAGGAAAGAATTTCAATGGAAAAAAAAAATAGCCTTTCTGCCCCTGGACGCCGCCGAGTAAGCATCGTTACAGTCTCCCCTCCCACCACCGTCATGTCTAAGTCAGAGTCTCCCAAAGAGCCCGAGCAGCTGCGGAAGCTCTTCATTGGAGGTTTGAGCTTGGAAGCGACCGATGAGAGTCTGAGGAGCCATTTTGAGCAATGGGGGACGCTTCCGGACTGTGTGGTAATGAGAGACCCCAACACCAAGCGCTCCAGAGGCTTTGGGTTCGGTCACGTAGGCCCACCGTGGAGGAGGTGGACGCGGCCACGAACGCTGGGCCGCACGAGGTGGACGGGAGAGTGTGGAACCAAAGAGGGCTGTCTCCCGAGAAGATTCTCAAAGACCCGGTGCCCACTTAACTGTGAAAAAGATTTTTGTCGGTGGCATTAAAGAAGACACTGAAGAACATCATCTAAGAGATTATTTTGAACAGTATGGGAAAATTGAGGTGATTGAGATCATGACTGACCAAGGCAGTGGCAAAAAGAGAGGTTTTGCCTTTGTGACCTTTGACGACCACAGGCTCTGTAGACAAGATTGTCATTCAAAAATACCATCCTGTGAATGGCCACAACTGTGAAGTAAGGAAAGCCCTATCGAAGCAAGAGATGGCTAGTGCTTCGTCCAGCCAAAGAGGCTGAAGTGGTTCTGGAAACTTTGGTGGTGGTCGTGGAGGTGGTTTTGGTGGGAATGACAACTTTGGTCGTGGAGGGAACTTCAGTGGTCGAGGTGGCTTCGGTGGCAGTCGAGGTGGTGGTGGATACGGTAGCAGTGGGGATGGCTATAACGGATTTGGTAATGATGGAAGCAACTTTGGAGGTAATGGAAGCTATAATGATTTGGGCAATTACAACAATCAACCCTCAAATTTTGGACCCATGAAAGGAGGAAATTTTGGAGACAGAAGCTCTGGCCCCTATGGTGGTGGAGGCCAATACTTTGCCAAACCACGAAACCAAGGTGGCTATGGCGGTTCCAGCAGCAGCAGCAGCTATGGCAGTGGCAGAAGGTTTTAATTACTGCCAGGAAACAAAGCTCAGCAGGAGAGGAGAGCCAGAGAAGTGACAGGGAAGCTACAGGTTACAACAGATTTGTGAACTCAGCCAAGCACAGTGGTGGCAGGGCCTAGCTGCTACAAAGAAGACATGTTTTAGACAATACTCATGTGTATGGGCAAAAAACTCGAGGACTGTATTTGTGACTAATTGTATAACAGGTTATTTTAGTTTCTGTTCTGTGGAAAGTGTAAAGCATTCCAACAAAGGGTTTTAATGTAGATTTTTTTTTTTTTGCACCCATGCTGTTGATTGCTAAATGTAATAGTCTGATCATGACGCTGAATAAATGTGTCTTTTTAAAAATGTGTTGTGTAAAGTTAGTCTACTCTGAAGCCATCTTAGTAAACTACCCCAACAGTGTGAAGTTAGAATTCCTTCAGGGTGATGCCAGGTTCCACTCGAAATTTATTTGCAACCTGCTTGGGCACAGAAGCCATTGTCTCCACAAACCTTGGTGTGGTTGAACTGACAGTTAATGTGTTGTGACCTGGAGTTCACTGTTAAAAGGGTCACCCAAGCAAAGTCCTGGAGTTTATTTGGTTATTATGATTGTTGGCACATCCTATGCAATATATCTAAATTGAATTATGGTATCAGATAAAATTATAGATGGGATTAAAGCTTGTGTATCGTCCATTATCATGTGTAATCAATAAGTGATTTAATATTCTCTTGAAAAAAAAGAAAAAAAATAGTCTGTTCAACAAATGATTCTGAAAACAGACAGCAACAGGTGGAAGAATGAGACAGGACCACTTTCTTACACCATGCACAAAAATAAATTCAAAATGGATGAAAGCCATAAATGTGAGACAGGAAACCATTAAAGTCCTAGAAATCACAGGCAGTAACTTATTTAACATTGGCTGTAGTATATTCCTCTAGATGTATCTCCTGAGGCAAGGAAAACAAAAATAAACATAAACTTTGGGACTACATCAGAAAATAAAACAACACAGTGAAGGAAACAATCAATGAAACTAAAAGGCAACCTTTGAAATGGGGGAAGATATTTGCAAATGATATATCTGATAAAGGGTTAGTATCCAAAATCTATGAAGAACTTATCAAACTCAACACCCAGAAAAATATAATCCAATAAAAAAATGGGCAGAAGATATGAATAGACATTTTCCCAAAGAAGATGTTCAGATGGCCAACAGACATGAAAAGATACTCAACATCACTGATTATCAGAGAAACTCAAATCAAAACTACAATGAGATACCATCTCACACCTGTCAGAACAGCTAAAATCACCAACACAAGAAACTAAAGGTGCTGGCAAGGATGTAGAGAAAGGGGAACTGTCTCACATGGTGGGCATGCAAACTGGTGCAGCCACTCTGGAAAACAGTATGGAGGGTCCTCAAAAGTTAAAAAAATATAGTTCCCCTATGACCCAGCAATTGCACTACTGGGTATTTACCCAAAGAATACAAATACTAATTCAAAGGGATACATACACCCTGATGTTTATAGCAGCACTATGTACAATAGCCAAATTATTTAAAGATCCCAAATGTCCATCAACTGATGAATAGATAAGGAAGATGTGGTATATATATATTAGAATATTACTCTGTTGTAAAAAAAAGAATGAAATCTTGCCATTTGCAATAACATGGATGGAGCTAGAGAGTATTATGCTAACTGAAATGAGTCAGAGAAAGACAAATGCCATGTGATTTCACTCATATGTAGAATCTAAGAAACAAAACAAATGAGCAAAGGGGGAAGAGAAGAGAGAGAGAAGCAAATCAACAAATAGACTCTTGATTATTGAGAACAAACTGATGGCTACCAGAAGAAACGGGTGGGAAGATGGTTAAATAGATGCTGAGGATTAAGGAGGGCACTTGTGATGAGCACTGGGGTGTTGAATCACTATATTGTATTCCTGAAACTAATATTACACTTTATGTTAACTAACTGGAATTTAAATAAAGACTTTTTATATTTTATTTCTGGGATGCCTGGGTGGCTCAGCGGTTTAGTGCCTGCCTTCAGCCCAGGGCATCATCCTCAAGTCCCGGGATCAAGCCCCACATCAGGCTCCCTGCATGGAGCCTGCTTCTCCCTCTGCTTATGTCTCTGCTTCTCTCTCTCTCTCTCTCTGTCTCTCTCATGAATAAATAAATAAAATCTTTTAAAATAATAAAATAAATAAAAATAAATAAAATTTTATTTTTATGCATTTATTTTTGGTGTAATTGTAAAGGAGATTGATTTCTTAATTTCTCTTTCTGCTGCTTCATTATTAGTGTAAAGGAATGCAACAGATTTTTGCATATTGATTTTGTATCCTACAACTTTAATGAGTTTATTAGTTCTAATGGTTTTTTAATGGAGACTTTAGTGTTTTCTCTAGTATTGTGTCATCTGCAAATAGTGACAGTTTTGTTTCTTTTCCAGTTTAGATGTCCTTTATTTATATTTTTAACCAAATCTCTCTGGCTAGGACTTCCAATACTATGCCAAATCAAAGTAGTGAGACTGGACATCTTTGTCTTGTTTCTAATTTTAGAGGAAAAGCTTTCAGTCTTTTACCATTGAATATGAGGTTAGCTATGGCCTAGTCATATGTGGCCTTTATTATGTTGAGGTATGTTCCTGCCTATATCCACTTTTGTTGAGAGTTTTTGATCACAAATGAAGGTTGAACTTTTTCACCTGGTTTTTCTGTATCTGTTGAGATGATCATATGTTTTTTTATCCTTAATTGTGTCAGTGTGGTGTATTACACTTACTGATATGCAGATGTTGAACCATCCTTACATCCCTGGAATAAATCCCACTTACTCATGGTGTAAGATCCTTTTAATGTATTGTAGAAATTCAGTTTGCTAATATTTTGTTGAGGATTTTTGCATTTATCTTCACTAGGGATATTGACCTGTGATTTTGTTTGTAGTATCCTTGTCTGGTCTTGGTATTAGAGTCAGCCTAATGTTGGCCTCATAAAATGTGTTTGGAAGAGTTTCCCCCTCTTGTATTTTTTGAAGAGTTTGGGAAGGATTGGTATTAATTCTTTTCTGAATGCATTATAGAACTACTGGTGAAGCCTGATTCAATCTCCTTTCTAGGTCAGATCTTCTATTTCATTATGATTCAGTTGTAGTAAGTTGTTTCTAGGAATTTTCCCACTTCTGGGTTGTCCAACTTCTTGGCATATAATTGTTCGTAGTAGTCTTATATGAGACGATTGTAGCATCTCTTTCATTTCTGATTCTATTTATTTGAGTGCTCTCTTTTTTCTTCTTGGTGAGTATAGCTAAAGTTTGTCACCTTTGTTTATCTTTTCAAAGAACCAGCTCTTAGGTGCATATGAAGGATTCAAGATGATGATATAGAAAATCCTGAATTCACATCCTCCCACAGACACTGAGTCTAAAGCTACATATGGAATAATTTTCTCTCAAAATATCTAAAGTGGCATAGTGGTGACTACACATTGGGCAAATGAGAAGAAAACCACATCAAAGCAGGTAGGAGAGCCTGGGATACAATCTCATCATAAACCACACCCTGGCACAGCAACCCACAATTGGCAGTGTACTCAAAGCCCACAGCTTCTCCCTGAGGCATGAAGGGTTCAAACCCTACATCAGTCACCCTGATTTTTAAGACTTACACTCAAGGGACCCCTAGGTAGCTCAGCAGTTGAGCGTCTGCCTTGTCTCGGGTCCATGGTCCTGTGGTTCCAGGATCGAGTCCCATATCAGGCTCCCTGCATGGAGCCTGCTTCTCCCTCTGCCTATGTCTCTGCCTCTCTCTCTGTGTGTCTCTCATGAATAAATAAATAAAATCTTAAAAAAAAAGACATACACTTGAGAGACAAGCCCCCCAAACATCTAATTCTAAAAGCCAACAGAGCTCATATCCTGAGACCCACAAGAAGGTAGTGAATTGAGAAACAGCTCTTAAAGGGTCCATGCACTCAGACTCCCCACCCTAGGGCCTAGCTAAGGCACCCAGTTGTGTCCAGACTTAAAGTGAAGAAGGCCCACCTGCTTATACTGAAACTTCAGTTTGAGAGGCAGACATCTAATTACACACACACACACACACACACACAGAGACATAGGAGCCTGCTGGAACATTTCAGGTACAGAACTGGCTGGCATCATTTTCACACTCTCCCTCTTCATACTCCAAAGCACCAGTACCTTCTAGAAGGGAGCCTTTGTATGTTTCTGCTGCTCCAGTTTTTGCAGCTCTACCTGAAAGATGCCTCTTGGTGCCTGGTTCTGCAGGCCACGGGGCCTTGTGGCTCCTCAGTGCTATACTTTTAAGAGCTTCTACCTGGATACCTGGTTTCCGGTCAAACTGAATTTAGGTGCTGAGATTCTCCCCTTTGAGACACTGACAGCTACCATCTACTGGGAGCTATTAAAAATATAATAAGTTGCTTGGACAAGCACAAAGTTTTGAGAGACGACCAAGAGCCAGAGTAGTATTGAATGACAAGCTTCATCTCTTATAGGAGGTCCCTCCTTCAAGATTGGAAGAGTGGTGATTTCATCTACTGTATAGAAACCAATACAGAGAAACAAGCAAAATGAAAAAATAGAGAGGGATATGTTCCAACTGAAAGAAGTAGATAAAACCTCAGGAAAAAAGACTTCATGAAATGAAGATAACTTGCCTGATAAAGAGTTCAAAGTAATGGTCATAAATATGTTCACTGGACTGGAAAGAAGAATGGATGAACATGGTGAGAATTCATCAAAGAGATGGAAACTATAAGAAATACAAAATAGAAGTTATACAGCTAAAGAATACAATAATTAAAATGAGAAATACACTGAATGGGGTTCATGAAGCAGCTTAGATGAGGCAGAAGAAAGGAATCAGTCAACAAGAAGGCAAGGCAGTGAAACTCACCCAATCAGAGCAGCAAAAGGAAAAAAAGTATTTTTAAAAATGTGAAGATAGCTTAAGGGATTTATAGAATAACATCAAACAGGCTAACATTCATATCATAAGGGTTCTAGCAGGAGAAGACAGAGAAAAGGGGGCAGAAATCTTATTGGAAGAAATAATGGCTTAAAGCCTCCTTAACCTGGGGAAAGAAACACACATCTAGATTCAGAAACCCCAGAGAGCTCCAAACAAGAGGAACCCAAAGATACCTACATCAAGACACATTATAATTAAAATGCCAAAGTTAAGGACAAGGAGAGACTATCAAAAGAGCAAACAAGAATAAAACAACTTGTTACGTACAGGAGAAATCCATAAGAATATGGCAGATTTTTCAGCAGACGTTTTGCAGGCCAGAAAGAATGGTATGATATACTCAAACTGCTGAAAGAGAAAACTTCCAAGAAAGAATACTTAGCCAAGTTATCATTCAGAATTGAGAGAGAGAGCTTTCCAGACAAGCAAAAGCTAAAGGAGTTCATCACCACTACATTGATCTTACAAGAAATGTAAAAGGGATTTCTTCAAGCTGAAAGAAGAAAGAGTGCTAATTATTGGCAAGAACACATATGAATGAATAAATCACACAGGAAAAAAATATAGCAAAGGTAGTGACTTCATTACTTATGAAGCTGGGATGGTTTCTGGGCGGCTCAGCTGGTTGAGAGCTCAGAGACTTCATTTCAGCTCAGGTCATGATCTCAGGTTCATGAGATTGAGCCCCGTATCAGGCTTGAGATTCTCTCTCTCCCCCTGCCTCTCCTCCCCACTTATATACACTCTCTCTTTCTCAAAAACAAATAAATAAATAAAAATTAAAAAAAATAAAGTTAGGATGAAGAATCAAAGACAAAGGAGTAATAAAACTATGATTACAATAATTAGTTGAGAGATACACAAGATCAAAAGATGTAAAATATCACATCAAATATATAAAATGAGGTAGAGGAGACTAAAAATGTTGAGCTTTAGGAATGGAATCAAACTTAGGTTGTTATCAATCTAAAATAGACTGTTATAAATATTATTATATGTAAGCCTGATGGTAACCACAAAGGAAAATCTAAATACACAAAAGATACCGCTAAAGAAAGTCATGACATCAGAAAGGAAGAGAGCAAGAGAAGAAGAAAGGAACAGAGAAGAACTACAAAAACAGCCAGAAAAACAATGCACAAGATTGCAATAAGCACATATGTGTCGATAATTACTTTAAATGCAAATGTAAATGGACCAATTCTCCAATCAAAAGACAGAGTGGCTGAGTTGATTAAAAAACACACTCATCTATATGCTGCCTACAGGAGACACCCTTTGGATGTATGGACACACATGAACTGAAGGTGAAGGATTGAAGAGAGAAACCCCATGCAAAGGGAAACCAAAAGAAAGCTGAGATAGCTATATTTCTATCAGACAAAACAGACGTTAAAACAAAAACTATATTAGGGCTCCCGGGTGGCTCAGTCAGCTAAGTATCTGACTTGGGCTCAGGTCATGATTTCAGGGTCCAGGGTTCGATCCCTGAGTAGGGGGCTCCATGCTCAGCAGGAGTCTGCTTGAGATTCTTTCCCTCTGCCCTTCCCTGACTCATGCTCACTCTCTCTCTCAAATAAATAAGATCTTTAAAAACACAAAAAAAGACTGTATTATGAGACAAAGAAGTGATCAATCTAACAAAAGGATATAACATTTATAAATATCTGTCCCAAAGGAGCACCTAAGTACATAAAGCAAATATTAACAGATGTAAAGGATGAAACAGACAGCAGTATAATAATGGGGGACCCTACCAGACCATATATATCAATAAATGGATCACCCAGGCAGAAAATCAATAAGGAAGCATCAGCCTTAAATGACACAGACCATGTGGACCTACAGATATATACAGAACATTCCACCCCAAAGCAATAGAACACACATTTTCCTCAACTGCATATGGAACATTTTTTGAGGTAGATCACGTTAGGCCACAGAACAAATTTTAATAAGTTTAAGACCACTGAAATTATATCAAGCATCTTTTCTGACCACAATGGTATAAAACTAGAAATTAATTACACAGAGAAAACTGGAAAATTCACAATAATGTGGAGATTAAACAACATGCTACTGACTCACCAGTGAATCAAAGAATAAATCCAAAAGGAAATTTAAAAAACAAGACAAAACAAAACAAAACAAAACAAAAAAAAAAAAACAAGACAAAACAAAACAAAAACCTTGAGACAAAGTAAAACAGAAATGTAACATACTGAGATCAGTGGGATGCAGCAAAATCAGATCTAAAAGGGAAATTCATAGCAGTAAATGCCTACCTCAAGAGACAAAAGTCTCAAATAAACAACCAAACTTTACAGCTCAAGGAACTAGGAAAAGAAGAGCAAAGTCCACATTTAATAGAAAGGAGGAAATAACAAGACCAGAGGAGAAGTGAATGAAATAGAGACTGAAAAGACTATATAAAAAGGATCAGTGAAACTAAGAGCTGATTGTTTGGTCCTAAAAGCAACGTACCCGAGCAGCATAGATAACTCATGTGAAGTGATGGTGATATTGAAGAACAAAGCAAATATCTCACAATTCATCTGCAATTCAAACTTTACTGTAGAATGCAGATAAAAGAGAGTACTTAACAACTGCAGTACATCAAAAACCACATTACATCTTCTAGAGTTCAAATTAAAGGTGCCTGTAGGCCTTTTATTCAGTGAACGCTTCTGGACTGGTTTAAGAAAATTACTAAAATTCCTTCTTGATGTTAGTAGGAGCTTTTAAAATGTAACCCCTCACAAGTTCTGTGTGGCCTTGGAGCCAATTATGAAGAGCTGATCTCCAGGAGAATTGACTATGTGTTAAGAATTCCTTTAATGTTATGAACAGCTCGTGTGGTCCTTATTGATGTCAAATAAAGCAGGAAGAGGAACAGTTACACAAGCATTTACATTTCTACACACACACTAGTAATAAACCCTACTCTTTTTTTAAAGATTTATTTATTTATTCATTCATGATAGACAGAGAGAGAGGGAGAGAGAGAGAAAGAGAGAGAGAGAGAGGCAGAGACACAGGAGGAGGGAGAAGCAGGCTCCATGCCCGGAGCCCGACGTGGGACTCGATCCCGGGACCCCAGGATCGCACCCGGGCCAAAGGCAGGCGCCAAACCGCTGAGCCACCCACGGATCCTAAACCTTACTCTTTACATATGACATGAAGTCTAGAGGATCCACATTCAAACCTGATGGTGCCCAAAGGGGAGAGCAGACACGAGATGGGGAGGGGGATGAGAAAGTCTGGCTTCCCTTCTCCACAGTCAGCATTTTAAAGTACAGTCACCTAATGGTTATTTGGGTTTAATTCAGGACGCGGCTGCTGCTCCCTCTTTTTTTTTTTTTTTTTTTTTAAGATTTTATTTATTTGAGAGAGAGAGAGAGAGAGCCCAAACAAGGGGAGTGGCAGGCAGAGGAAGGAGGAGGAGTAGGCAGGCTCCTTGCTGAGCAAAGAATCCAGTGGAAGAGGGCGCTCAATCCCAGGACCTCCCCTCACCCCATCATGACCTGAGCCGAAGGCAGATGCTTAAATGACTGAGCCACCCAAGCACCATGAAAGCATTTTTAAACATTTTTTAAAAGATTTTATTTATTCATAGAGAGAGACAGAGAGAGAGAGAGAGAGAGAGAGAGAGAGAGAGAGAGAGGGAGAAGCAGGCTCCGTGCAGGAAGCCTCATCTGGACTGGATCCCTGGTGTCCAGGATCAAGCTCTGGACTGAAGGCGGCTCTAAACCACTGAGCCACCCGGGCTGCCCATGCTCCCTCTCTTTAACGAAGGGGGAAAGTCATAGCAAAGATTGGAAATGCCAGGCTAGGGGCTCTGCACGCTGCAAGAGTCCCCCTCTCAATCATAGGGGTTCTTCTTGGTGGCACTTCCTGGGTCTCTGAGGACCAGGCAGGACCACCTGGGCAGCACCAACTGCTGTTCCCTGCACATGTTTTAACGTCTTCCATCCTATTCCAAACACCACTGCCCCAGCGCTCCCTCTTCAGTGAGAATTCTGAAGTTCTAGGGAGCTCCTGATCCTAACTGAACACCTGTTTTTCTGCATTATTCTGGAGCTCTGACCCTCTCTTTCAGAGTACACAGTTTTAGAGACACGAAGATGTGTAACTGAGCCAAACTAAATTTATTTCTCACTCTTTCTTTATAAATCCAAGCTCCCACATGCATAATTAGATTTGTGACTCAGCTCTGAAACATCTCCACCAGAGAGGGTCTTCCAAGTGCCAGGCTCCCAGAAACACCCCTGAATGCCTGTGCCAGCCCAAGTGCTGGCCGCTTTTGTTGGCAGACACATACCAAGAAATGGAGACCTGTACCTCCTCTCTTAATGCAGCAATTTGTATGTAGCTGGGTCCACCGTAAATATACAATACTACAGGGTGTTGTTGTTTGTTTGTTTTTTAACTTAATGGTATTTCATTTAACTTTTCCCATGCATGTAGGAGTTGTTGAATTTATTATGTGAATCTTTGCACAATACTTCCTCAAGTAAACCATCAAACTTTATGCTCTATTACACTTAGATATGTAACATGTTTCTAGGGATTTTTTTCTGTTACAAATTATGTTGCCAGAAACACTTTTAACATATATTCCTTCTTTGAAGTTATTTACCTAGGCTAAATCTCCAGTCTAGAAGACTGTCTAGTCTAATATATTTCAAGGATAAAATGGAGCAGATGGGACGTTGTTATTAAGGAAAATTATTATAGATACATATTTAAATTACCAGACTGATAAAGCTAAAAATTGTACTTAAAAAGCATTAGAACTATTAATTCCAAAATTCCAAGTTTGAAAGTCAAGTGAGATATACTTTTCACAAAATCTAGATACATTAAAAAGATAATCTCACAAACCAAATAGCAAAAACATCCCTGATGTAATTAAAAATAGGCAGAGAGGGGCTCCTAGGCTGGCTCAGTTGGCAGAGCATGTGACTCTTGATCTCAGGGTCCTGAGTTCTCAGCCCCATGTTAGGTGTAGAGATTACTTTCAGAAAAAATCTAAAACCCCCAAAGAGGGCAGCCCAGGTGCCTCAGTGGTTTAGCGCCATCTTAGGTCCAGGGCGTGATCCCGGAGACATGGGATTGAGTCCCACGTCAGGCTCCCTGCATGGAGCCTGCTTCTCCCTCTGTCTGTGTCTCTGCCTCTGTGTGTGCGTCTCTATTAATAAATAAATAAAATCTTAAAAAAAAAAAAACTCAACATCCTCGGTAAAAAACTAAAATTAAAATTTAAAAAAATAGGCAGAGGATCTGAACAGATATTTTTCTGAAGAAGATACACAGATGGCCAAGAGGTACATGAAAATGTGTTCAACATCACTAATCATCAGGGAAATTCAAATCAGGGCCACGATGAGATCTCACCTCACATCTGTTAGAATGTCTATTATCAAAAAATGCAATAAATAACAAATGTTGGCAAGGATGTGAAAGCAAAGGGAACTCTTGTGCATCTGCTGATGGGAATGTAAATTGGTGTAGCCACTGTAGAAAATAGTGGAGAGGATCCTCAAAAAGTTAGAATTACCATATGACCCCTCAATTCCAACTTCTGGGTATCTATCCAAAGGACATGAAAATACTAACTTGCAAAATATCTGCACCCCCATGTCCAAAGCACTATTTACAGTGGACATGGAAACAACCTAAGTGCCAATTGATAGGTGGATAGAGATTGTGGTTGTGTGTGTGTGTGTCTGTGTATACATACACACAAAATATTATTCAGCCATAAAAAGAAGGAGATCTTGCCATTTGCAACAATATGGATGAATGATTTTGAGGGCTTTATACTAAATGAAATGTCAGAGAAATACAAATACAAATAAGACAAATCTTACGTATATGAGGAATATTAAAAAAAAAGAACTCATAGATACAGAGGACAGACTGGTGGTTGTCAGAGATGGGATGTGGGGATAGGTGAAATGGGTGAGAGTGATCAAAAGGTACAAACTTCCAATTATAAAATAAGTAAGTTCTGGGATTTTAATGTATAGCATGGCGGCTGTAGTTAAACAACACCATATTGTATATTTGAAAGTTGCTAAGAGAGTACATCTCAAAAGTTTGGTAATTATGTATGGTAATAGATGTTAAACAGGCGTGTTGATCATTTCATAGTAGATACAAATATTGAATCATTATTTCATATACCTGAAACTAGTATATTATGCCAATCATATCTCAATAAAAAATATAATCTCAAGAAATTGAAATGGATAAAATTAAGTAAAAAAAAATCAAATATGGGGACTGCCAAGGGAAGAGGGTAACAAATTCTTATAGAGATGTCATATAAAAAAAAGCTAAATACATTATAAGGGAATATAAAACTAGAGAGAAAAATGGTCTCCTGTATTCTGAAACCTAAATAAGCAAAATATATTAACATTGTTACTGTCCAAATGAGCCTAGAGAACTGAGTCCCACATCAGGTGTGAGCAGGCAAAGTGCACGTATGCCTCTTGGGGAGGGCATCCAGCAGGCTGCCAGCAAAGCTGTTTCCTGGAGAAAAGAAGAGTGCAAGGCCCAGGAAGGGAAGGCTAGAGGGGACGGAGCAGGTGGCCAAATCAGTGAGAGACAAGTGCAGAGAGGAAAAAGGCAAGTGAGCTTAGAGCAAACGACTAGACAATATCTGTCTCATAAACAGAATGAATGCAAACTGCTGGTGAAGCAGGAAGTGCATGCATTATAGAGTAGCGATTAGAGGGTCCCTCCAGTCTATGATCTGAGTGAGGGGTTGGTGTGACAGGGGCTGGGCTGCCCAACGGTGCTAAGCTGACCTCCCTGTGCTCCTTCCAGATCCCCCAGGCAGACAGCACCCAAATCAGGCCCGGGTAGGGAGGTTTACCTCATGAAAGGTCGGTTACCACTATGTGGCCAGGTGTACACTCATGTGTGCAGGTCTAACCTGGCTGTTTCCAGCCTTGAACTCCAGGGGGGCGTGGGGGACAGGGAGCCATTTCTAGAACCTTGAAGCAGAAAGGCCAGGACTCCACCCCACGGGGTAGCCCCACACGGAGGAAGCGGGGAAACCTATAATTCACCCCATTCACCTCTCTCCCTGACCTCCTGCCTCGTCCTCCATGGGCCCTGCCCAGGTAGCCCATTCAGGTCTGAGAACCTGGGTTACAGAGGTCAAGGTGGCCTGAAAGCTTAAAGGGAGAGCAACCAGCACGGAGCAGCCTGCCAAAGGGGAGGAGGAAGGTAGTTGAACCTTTTGTGCCAACTCCTCATTTTGTCATACTCGTGATGCTGCTAAACGTTAACTAGTTATCTCCTTCAAGACTAGGGGCAGATCAATTGAACCTGCTTCTCAGGTTAGGTTAAAAAGGCCTGGCATCCTGGGCGCGCCCCTCTATGCTAGGGTTGTGCTGGTGACCTGCAACAGGGAGGCAAACACAGTGGTGGGACTCCAGGATTTGCTCTCACCTGTAATAGAAGTCTAGAGGAGCAGCCCAGGGTGTGACCGGCAGCAAATTAGGCTCCCACTGTGTTTATGCATAAAGCTTAGGAGGGCCACCACCCAGGCAGGATGTTGGGTGCCCCTCGCCCACTCCCCGCCCCATGGTCCCAGTAGGTGTCCTGAAAGCCTGCAATTCATCACCAGAAGGAGTCACACAGCTATCCGAAAAAGCAGGGCAATCTGAGAAGTGGAGTCCTTTAAACCATTACCCTCCATCAACTCAGAATTTTCTTGGGAACGCAGAAGGGGGAATGGGTATGGGCTAATGGTGTTATCTTCTGTGTCACTGAAATTCCTCTACCCTGAGCTAGTTATTCATCAGAAATCCAATTCTACTTAACCTTTCAATTTACAAAACACGGTGGGGAATAGCCTACATCAGACACAAAGTCATCATCCTCAAAGCATGTTCCCCCAAAAAACAGGGCAGTTGTCCATAAAAAATGCAGTTAGATGGCTGTTCAAACTTTCTGATGTATACAAGTCATCTTCCATCATTCAGTTGGTAAACAAGACACATCCAAATAAAGAAAAACTGCTTGGGGAGCTATAAAGTTTTGTTCTTTAATTTTTATACAATACTTAGGAGACTTATTTCTTTAAAGTACACGTAACACTTTAACAGCAATTTTTTAACAATAATTTAAAAAATGTATTTGGTTTCCAAACAATGAAATGTCAGATCACAGCTTCATCCCCAGGAGTCAAGCACTGGTGGAGTGAATAGGGAGAAAGCCTGGAGGTCTGAGCTCCCATCAGATTTTCTAGGAAGGAGACACTGAGGAGTAAACTATATCTGCAAAATCATAATTCGGAGTCTCTGGGCATCAGGCCTCTGCAGAGGTTTTTGTTGGCAATATTCCGATTAGCTGCTTGAGAAGGAATGTTGTTCTTATTCTACAGACGGGGAAATTCCAGAAGCCTTTGCTGACAGGGAGTGGGGAAGTGCTGAAACACCTGGCCATGGAGCAAAGGTTTTTCCAATGAGAGAGTTTGGCTTGGCAGGCACACCTTCCATTGCTGTGCCGGCACCCAGGGGTGGCGTGCCTGGACTCACGGCTGCCTGGCTTTTGAAAGAAAATGAAAAAGGCCAAGTGGCCCTTCCCAGCTTCAGGATCTCCACCTCTGCCACCAGCAAGTCCTAGCTGGGCAGGGCTGGGAGATGTCCTCTGGCACACACTCGCCAAGAAGAAATCCGCTGGGACAGCTGCGGCCTGTTTACCTTGCTTCTCAGCCAAGACCATTACCTTGGAGGGAACTGGCCTCGACTTTCTGACGTTTTTATTATGTGTGGCTTTATCACTGGGTCCAAAGAAAAGAGGCTTCTTAAATACAACATCATTGCCACCAAAATAAAAACCAAAAACAAAACAAAGATCTCCTTTGTAATGGTCTTTCCTCTATTTTGCTTTTTTATCAAGCTCTTCAGAATAGTAATGTACTCAGCATCTCAGAAGCTCATTTTTTCTCACCAAAGATGTTCTAATTCAAGTCAAGTTATATATCAAATGCCTATTCTGCGCCTCGAGATATTACACAGCTAGCACACATAACCTAGGTCTTCCAAAGTGCCTTCCACCTGGTATTTTCTTCAACATTCACAAGTGAGGCCAGCATCACCATCCCTAACAGGTAAAGAAAGTTAGCCCAGGGAAATTCAGCAGATGCAAGTTCACATAATTCAGGAGTGAGCTGGTGAATCGGTGGGGCCCTGGCAGGACACAGCACAGCACAGTAGAGGCGGGTGGTTGGTGAAGGAACTGTTTACAGAGAGGAGTGAGGTCTGGGACCGACCGGGCAGGAAGGTAGCAGTTAGGAGCCACTGGCGCCTGAGGGTGCTGTGCCGAGCAGCCACTGGCAGGGCTGGGCCCTGGGCAAGGGGACCCATGGGGAGGGGGTGCTGTCCCCTCTCCTGATGATGCTCCCACTGGCCAGACTCAGCAGGAAATCCAAAATCCACTCAGCTCAGCCTCCCAGGCCCAGGGAAGCTGGAAGATTCTGGCACAGCCAGTGAGACTGAGCCCTGACATCCTGGATCCAGTCTCTTTTTCATCAAGGCCAAAGGACTCTGGAGCGAGTGCGGGACGTTCGCCGGGCTCTGCAATCTCACACACACAGGGCCCAGCTCAGCCCCACCGCTTACAGGCTAAGTGGCCCTGGGGGGAGGTTGGATTTAACCCTTCCAAATCTTCCTCTCTTCATCTATGTGGTAGGACGGTACAAGTGTTGAACTTGGACATTGCGCTCACGACGGGAAGAGGTCACATGTGGAATACCAGGTAAGTGTTTAGCAAACAGGCACGCTCCGGTGGCTGATCTCACCTCCACCTCACCTCCCAGAACCCATAGGGCATCACTGGCAGTTCTTCGAGTTTTCTCTCCTCTCAGCTGGGTGCTACAGATTTGCTAGGAGATGCTTTTAGAGCTTTGCAAAAATACAAGTAGATCTTGCGACGCAAACTACTACTTGGGCAAATTTTGTGTATTTGAAATCTGTGTCCTAACTTCCTCCATATACACCAAAAGCCTTCAGACTTGTGAAATGGAAAGGGGAGGTTGAATCCACACAGAAATGAAACACAGGGTAAGGGCATCTGGGGCGCTCAAGTGGTTGAGCCTCCAACTCTCAGTTTCAGCTCAGGTCATGGTCTCAGGATCCTGAGCTGGAGCCATGTGTCAGGCTCCACAGTCAGCAGGGAGTCTGTTTGAGATTCTCTCCCTCTGCCCCACCCCCACCTCTGAAAATAAATAAATACATCTTAAAAAAATATAGGCAAAAAAGGGAAGGGAACTGAGCACTACTGAATTCAGTATGGAGTTCTAGCTTGATGGCATCATTAAACAAAGAAAAGCCTCTTTCTTGACCAAGCTCCAACTGCACCACCCTTGAATCCCAACCTCACATGTTTTAGCTCTCCAGATCTGTGCCTGATTCACTGACTGCAGGGGACTGATGTTCCTTTAGATGCTCACCTCTCGGTCGGTGCCTGGTCAGGCCAGCTTAGGCGTTGAAGAACTGGGGGAATAAGGAGATTAGAAAGAGATGGCAAGAGAGGGAGAGGAGACCTGCGAAGAGAGGAATGCGAAGGGCATGTGGCATCAGAGGGGTAAGGAGGATGGCATGAGATGGGGGATGGGAGTGGACAGAGGAGATTGGAGGAATGAGTTGGGGGCTTCAGATGGGTCCAGAATGGGGGGTAGACTTGAATAGGTAAAGACAAGAGAGAGAGAAATAAAGCACATGGCTTTGGCCAATAACACCTTTCCAGGAGCTTCTGCTGCTGAAGAATTCCCAACCCTTAAAACCCTTCGCTGGCAGAGGAAAGATTTGAGACCAGTGTCCATCAACAGAGGGATGCACACATTCTGCTGCTATCCTGTGGTCCTGTGATGTCTCTGTGTACTGGTTATAGTGGTGGCAGTGATGGGCTTGCTCCCATGCACTGTGCCACCTGCACAGCTGCTCACTATCCACAGTCCTGTGAAATAAACCATCATTTCTCTCCTTTTCTTAATTTAAATAAAACCTTTTGTGTAAATACAACACATATGCACAAAAGTGCCCACCATATAAATGCACAAGTTCATACATTATGGTAGAGTGAATGTTGCATAACTGCCTCCCACATCATGAAGTTGAACACTGCCAGCCCCCAGAAGGCCTCCACTCACAAAACTCTCCCCAACAACACAAGACACCCTCTATTTTCTAGACAAACTGTGACTCAAAAATATGGTTGCTCAGGTGGCACCTGGGGGGCTCAGTTAAGTGTCCAACTCTTGATTTCAGTTCATAATCTCAGGGTCATGAGATCAATCCCTGAGTGGGGCTCTGTGCTCAGTCCTATTAAGATTCTCTCTTCTAAAAAAAAAAAAACAAAAAAAAAAACAAAAAAAAAAACAAAAAAAAGATTCTCTCTTCTAAAAAAAAAGAAACAAAAAAAGATTTCTCTCTTCCCTTTCTCCCCCTTGCCCCTCCCCTCGCTCATGCTTGCCGCCCCCAAATAAATAAATAAATAAATAAATAAATAAATAAATAAAATCTTCTAAAAAGAAAAAAAGAAAAGAAAAAAAAAAGAAATGATACCCTGGAACACTGAAATGAGCCCTGAAGAGAAAACTTGAAAAGGTCTCCAAGAACAGAAAAGGATAAAGAGAGGACAGAGATGAGAGAAAAAAAAAAAAAAGTTATGAAAAAATAGAAATAAGACCTAAAATATATAAATATTTCAAAACAAAAACAAACTAAAAAAACTGCAACAGAATAAATAATCCAACATGATTTTTAAAAGTATTCAGAGATAAAAGATAAAGAAAGATGCAAATCTAAGTAATTACCATGTTACAAACAAAATAAAGGTGCCCTGGATACATTATGAGTAAATTTCTGGGTTTAAATGCACATGTACTACTTTTTTCCACTCCCTAAAGGAACAAAATTCAAGCTGCCCCAGCACTTCCTACTACTTCTCACTCCTAGCAATGTGACATTTTGTGTTGTCTCTCTCTTGTTAACGATCAATCTTGTCAGAGATTTTAGTCTTTCAGAGCACTAGCTTTTAGTGTTGATCCTGTTTTATATCTTTGTTGCACTGCTTTTTTCTTCTTAATATTCCTTCTTTACACTTTATTTATATTCACTTTGTTGTTCTTGTTCCATTTTCTCTTGATGTTTGGTTCACATATTTTCAGCTTTTTTCCTTTCTGATAATTCAATCCCACATTTCTGTGTAAAAATAAGTTAGCTGCATAAGTTTGATAAGCAGCATATATATTATTGTTTAGTTTTAAGTATTTTTCTAATTTCTGATATGATTTTGTCTTTGACCCTTCTGTTATTTAAAAGAATGCTGTAAATGTATGAGTTTTTACATTACTTTTTGTTACTGACCTCTAATGATTATACTGTAAGTCAGAAAATGTGTTCTTTGATACTGATTCATTGAAATGTTAAGACTTGATTTATGGCCTGTAGGTGGTTAATTGTTGGAAATGTTCTATGTGCATGTAAAGAGTGTATTTTGTTCAGCTAACATTCTATATATATTAAGCTTATTGCCTTGTTCAAATCTTTCATATGCTTAGTCCTTTTTATGACATGATTTATTGATTACTGAAAGAGATGTATGAAAATCTCCACTTATGATAATGGACTTGTCTTACTCTAAGTCTTCAGACATTTTTACTATGCTTGTATTTTTAAGCATATATATATAAAATTGTGATATTCTCCTGAACTAAAATTTTTATCACTATATAATGACCTATTTCTGATTTTTAAATATCATTGACATTTTGTATTTTAGAGTTGTACCACCTTTTTGTTGGATAGGTCTTTCACTATTTCTGTGTCCTTATGTTTTTAGAATGGTTCTTGAAAACAATTTATAGCTGAATTTTTAAATCCATCCCAATAATCATTGCCTCAACTGTGAGTTTAATCCATTTATATTATGAGTACTGATATAATTATATAACTTCTATCTTATTTGGTAGATATTTCCTTTCTTCATGCTTATTTTTTTTCTTGCCTTCATTGGTGGAGTCCTCTACCTCTTCTGTTAGTTTAGAAATTAATGTTTTTAATCTTTTATTTTTTTCTAGAAATTTTAACATCATGTTTAATTTAAAAGACTGAGTTACCTTGCTAAACAACATGGTACCTTAAAACATTTTAACTCTAATTCTAGTTACCCCTCATTCCTGAGTCACTGTCCTTGTCCTGGATTTTAGTTTTTTTTCTAACCAAACTATGGCTAATTCATAGAATGGTTTTATTCATATTTTCATCATTCTCTTTGTTATGTCTTTGCACCTCAACTTCCTGAGACCATTTTGCTTCTTCCTAAAGTACATCCTTTAGAAATTCTCTTAAATGTAGTTTATTGGTAGTAAGAATTTAATTTGGTTTCCCTGAGATATTTTTATCTTGCCACTGTTTCTGAAAGATATTTTGATGAGTAGGCAAACTCTAGACAGCCATTGTTTTTCAGTACATTGAAAATATTCCACCATTTATTGGACCATTTTTACACAGAAATGTGGGATTGAATCATCAGAAAGAAAGAAAGGCTGAAAATATGTTGTTGAAAGTCATTTTCAATCTATGTTGTCCCTTTGAAATTAATCTGCCTAACCTCTGGCTGCTTTTAAATTTCTGAACGGTTGTATCTTCATTCTCATTAGTTTCCATGAATCTTTTTAATTCTTCCTTAATTTCCTGGTTGACCCTTTTATCTTTTAGCAGGATGGTCCTTAACCTCCATGTGTTTGAGGTCCTTCCAAACTTCTTGTTGTGATTTAGTTCTAATTTCAAGGCATTATGGTCCGAGAATATGCAGGGGACAATCCCAATCTTTTGGTATCGGTTCAGACCCGATTTGTGACCCAATATGTGGTCTATTCTGGAGAAAGTTCCATGTGCGCTTGAGAAGAATGTGTATTCAGTTGAGTTTGGATGTAAAGTTCTGTAGATATCTGTGAAATCCATCTGGTCCAGTGTATCATTTAAAGCTCTCGTTTCTTTGGAGATGTTTTGCTTAGAAGACCTATCGAGTATAGAAAGAGCTAGATTGAAGTCACCAAGTATAAGTGTATTATTATCTAAGTATTTCTTCACTTTGGTTAATAATTGATTTATATATTTGGCAGCTCCCACATTCGGAGCATATATATTGAGGATTGTTAAGTCCTCTTGTTGAATAGATCCTTTAAGTATGATATAGTGTCCCTCTTCATCTCTCACTACAGTCTTTGGGGTAAATTTTAGTTTATCTGATATAAGGATGGCTACCCCTGCTTTCTTTTGAGGACCATTCGAATGGTAAATGGTTCTCCAACCTTTTATTTTCAGGCTGTAGGTGTCCTTCTGTCTAAAATGAGTCTCTTGTAGACAGCAAATAGATGGGTCCTGCTTTTTTATCCAGTCTGAAACCCTGCGCCTTTTGATGGGGTCATTAAGCCCGTTCACATTCAGAGTTACTATTGAGAGATATGAGTTTAGTGTCATCATGATATCTATTCAGTCTTTGTTTTTGTGGACTGTTCCACTGAACTTCTTCTTAAAGGGGAATTTTAAGAGGCCCCCTTAAAATTTCTTGCAGAGCTGGTTTGGAGGTCACATATTCTTTTAGTTGCTGCCTGTCTTGGAAGCTCTTTATCTCTCCTTCCATTTTGAATGAGAGCCTTGCTGGATAAAGTATTCTTGGTTGCATGTTCTTCTCATTTAGGACCCTGAATATATCCTGCCAGCCCTTTCTGGCCTGCCAGGTCTCTGTGGAGAGGTCTGCTGTTACCCTAATACTCCTCCCCATAAAAGTCAGGGATTTCTTGTCTCTTGCTGCTTTAAGGATCTTCTCCTTATCTTTGGAATTTGCAAGCTTCACAATTAAATGTCGAGGTGTTGAACGGTTTTTATTGATTTTAGGGGGGGATCTCTCTATTTCCTGGATCTGAATGCTTGTTTCCCTTCCCAGATTAGGAAAGTTTTCAGCTAGAATTTGTTCAAATACATATTCTGGCCCTCTGTCCCTTTCGGCGCCCTCGGGAACCCCAATTAAACGTAGGTTTTTCTTCCTCAGGCTGTCGTTTATTTCCCTTAATCTATCTTCATGGTCTTTTAATTGTTTGTCTCTTTTTTCCTCAGTTTCCCTCTTTGCTATCAACTTGTCTTCTAGGTCACTCACTCGTTCTTCCACCTCGTTAACCCTCGTCGTTAGGACTTCTAGTTTGGATTGCATCTCATTCAATTGATTTTTAATTTCTGCCTGATTAGCTCTAAATTCTGCAGTCATGAAGTCTCTTGAGTCCTTTATACTTTTTTCTAGAGCCACCAGTAGCTGTATAATAGTGCTTCTGAATTGGCTTTCTGACATAGAATTGTAATCCAGATTTTGTAACTCTGTGGGAGAGAGGACTGTTTCTGATTCTTTCTTTTGAGGTGAGGTTTTCCTTCTAGTCATTTTGCTCAGTGCAGAGTGGCCAAAAGCAAGTTGTATTGGGAAAAAGAGAAAAAGAGAGGAGAGAAAGAAGGAAAGAAAAGAGAAAGAGAAAAAAAAAAAGGGAAGAAAAAGAAAAAAAAAAACGAAAAAAAAAAAAAAAAGAAGAAAAAGAGAAAGAAAAAGAAAGGAGAAAAAAAAGGGGGTGGGGGAAGGAAACAAATCAAAAGGCAAAACAAAACAAAAACAAAAACAAAAACAAAAACAAACAAATAAAAAAAGAACCACCGGGGAGTATCTTCTGATTCTGTGTACTTTAAGTCCCTTGGCTTCTCCTGGAAGTTGTCCGTCTAGCTGGTGTTCTGGGGGAGGGGCCTGTTGTGCTGATTTTCAGGTGTTAGCAGTTGGGGGAGCTGCTGTGCCCCTGCCTGGTGCAGGGCTCGGTGGGGGTTGTTTACCCCGTGAGGCCGCAGGAGGAACAGCCCCAGTGGCGGGGCAGCTCTGGAAACCTGGATTCAGCTCCGGCAGGAACTCCGTCTGCAGGGCCTGGAGGCTCCGGGGCGGGGCCGCTGATCTGCTCAGCTGGGGCAGGAGCGTCCTCGCTGTCCTGGGCCCTCCCGGCCTCTGCCTGTCCCGGGGGAGGAGGGATCCTGGGCTGTGTCCCGGCGCCCTGTGCTCCGGAGCCTGCGCTGGTGGATTCGCGCTCCTGGGCCGCGCAGCCCCCTCCGCGGAGCCGCCGCCCGAGCCCCCCGAGCTGCTCCTGGAACCGCGCAGCCCCCTCCGCACGGAGCCTCTTCCTCTGCCCGAGCACCTCCGAGCTGCTCCCGGGGCCGCGCAGCCCCCTCCGCGGAGCCGCCGCCCGAGCCCCTTCAGCTGCTCCGGGTCCCGCCGGGTCCCGCCGTGCGCGCTGCAGCCCTTAGGGAGCTCGGCGCACTCTCCTGGGCGCGCAGTTGCTGTTACTGTCCCCGGGAGCCCGAGGGCATCCCCTCCCTCCTGGGTCCTGCTCCACCTCCCCACGAGCCCCTTTCCCCCGGGAAGGTCGGTGCAGCTCCTGCTCCTCCGGGACGGGGCTCTCCTGTCCTGGGGACACTCGCCCCGGCCTCAGCCCGGCTCCTCGCGGGGCCCCTCCCCCTTGGAGGCCTTTGTTCCTTTATTTCTTTTTCCCCGTCTTCCTACCTTGATAGAAGCGCGAACTCTTCTCACTGTTGCATTCCAGCTGGTCTCTCTTTAAATCTCAGGCCGAATTCATAGATTTTCAGGATAATTTGAAGGTTTTCTAGGTAGTTTGGTGGAGACAGGTGATTTGGGGACCCTAGTCTTCCGCCATCTTGCTCCTCCTCCCTGCTTTTAAATTTCTACTGTCTTTGGTGTTCTTGGTGTTCATTTTCTACCATAAGCTTTGCACACTGGCAGTATCATAGCCAATGAGGTTTATCCGAGGCGCAATTATTGATAATTGAAAACATTTTCTATTAATATGTTTTTAGATATGAGTATCTTTTTATTTATCTTGCTTTTAACCTGTTTGGATTCTTGAACTGGGATTCGTATTTTTCACCAGTTCTCAATAACTTATTCTGTCATTATTTTTTCATGTGTTATCTCTGCCCCATTCCCTTCTTTTTTTTTATTTTTTAATTTTTTTTATTATTTATTTATGATAAAATAAATCACACACACACACAGAGAGAGAGAGAGGCAGAGACACAGGCAGAGGGAGAAGCAGGCTCCATGCACCGGGAGCCCAATGTGGGATTCGATCCCAGGTCTCCAGGATCGCGTCCTGGGCCAAAGGCAGGCACCAAACCGCTGCGCCACCCAGGGATCCCCCATTCCCTTCTTCTGGAACCCATTTACATATATGTTAGATCTCCTTATGCTTTATCCTTCATGTAATACATACTCTTAGACTTTTCGTTTCTCTATGGGCATTCTGTGTAATTTCTACAACCATTTTTCTTTTAAATCATATCTTGAATTTCTCATTTCACTATTTTCACTTGTAGAAGTTACATTCCAAAACTTTTCAAGACAATTATTAATCTTCTGTTTCATTTTATTTCTAATTATCTCTTGTTTCTTTAAAACCACTGAACATAATTTATGTTGTATTATTGTATTGTAGTTGTGAGTCTATTCTGTTGTTTGTAATTTCTGGTCTCACTTGTGTGTGTTCATTGTGAACTCATGTTCCTTGGTACCTTATCTGAGGAAACTTCTAAGGTCTGGGATGCTTCTAACAAGCTCCTGAGAGTAACCAGTCTGGGACTTATTTCAACCAGATTCTCTGCTTAACTGTTTTGACTGCCAACACAGTGTGAATTCAAGCCCCATGTCCATGTAAATGAGGACCATTCTAAGTAATCACTTCATCTGATCTTTTTATTCTCCTTTCCCAAAGTTATGCTTCCTCAGTGAACTCCTTTATTCCTCATCTGAAGCATGTTTATACTGCTTCATAGTAAATTTGTTACTGATTTCATATTCCTTTAGGCACATTGTAATAAGTTTTATCAGAGATGTAAACTGAATTGTAACATTTTTAGACATTTATTAAAATAACAATGGCTTTCTTCCTTTAAAAATACAGTAAAATATACTTTTAAAAATTTATTTAAATTCAAGTTCATTAATATATACTGTATTATTGATTTCAGAGGTAGAATTTAGGGATAAAATATATTTTTCTTACCAGAAGGCCAACCTTGTATTTCTAGAATGCATGCTAGTGTACTTGCTCATGGCTTGTTCTGGTGATAAATGATTGGTATTGATTTGCTCATAATTCTTTAGACTTTTGAATCTATTGAATTCTTTCCAACTTCCTTTGACACTTTTGGTACTGGGTTCATGTTAACTGTATAAAATGAATTAGGATGCTTTTTTTTTTTTTAAGATGCTTTTTCTACACTCTGGGACAGTTTACATGCATTTAGTAAGTATTTCTTCCTTGAAATATTAAAAACAATTTGTCTGTAAAACATCTGGATTTGATGTCATTTTTATTTTATTTAATTTTTTAACAATTTTATATATTTATTCATGAGAGACAGAGAGGGGCAGAGACATAGACAGAGAGAGAGAAGCAGGCTTCCTGTGGGAAGTTCGATACGGGACTCCATCCCAGACCCCCGTATCACACCCTGAGCCAAAGGCAGATGTCTCTGGTGCCTCTTAATGTCATTTTTAAAAAGAATTCTTCCAAAATTTTATCAAAGACTTCACTGATTTCCTATTGCAGATTTCTTGTTGTTTTCTAGAAAATAGTTCATTTCATCCAGATTTTCAAATTTATCTGCAGAGGCTAACACAGAATTTATAATTTAAAAATTTATGATTTTTATACTTTTATTTATCCTAATAAATAGTTTTGTTCTTTACAAGTTACTATTTTTCTTTTCTTCTTCTTCTTCTTCTTCTTCTTCTTCTTCTTCTTTTTTTTTTTTTGCTAAGACTATACATTTTTTCTTCTTCAGTTGGGAATATTTATCCTGTCTTTAATTTTTTATTTATTTTTTTATTGGAGTTCAATTTGCCAACATATAGCATAACACCCAGTGCTCATACCATCAAGTGCCCCCCTCAGTGCCCGTCACCCAGTCACCCCCACGCCCACCTCCCTTTCCACTACCCCTTGTTTGTTTCCCAGAGTTAGGAGTTTCTCATGTTCTGTATCCCTCTCTGATATTTCCCACTCATTTTCTCTTTCCCCTTTATTCCCTTTCACTATTTTTTATATTCCCCAAATGAATGAGACCATATAATGTTTGTCTTTCTCTGATTGACTTATTTCACTCAGCATAATACCCTCCAGTTCCATCCACGTCGAAGCAAATGGTGGGTATTTGTCGTTTCTAATGGCTGAGTAATATTCCATTGTATACATAAACCACATCTTCTTTATCCACTCATCTTTCAATGGACACCGAGGCTCCTTCCACAGTTTGGCTATTGTGGACATGGCTGCTAGAAACATCGGGGTGCAGGTGTCCCGGCGTTTCACTGCATCTATATCTTTGGGGTAAATCCCCAGCAGTGCAATTGCTGGGTCGTAGGGCAGATCTATTTTTAACTCTTTGAAGAACCTCCACACAGTTTTCCAGAGTGGCTGCACCAGTTCACATTCCCACCAACAGTGCAAGAAGGTTCCCCTTTCTCCACATCCTCTCCAACATTGGTTGTTTCTTGCCTTGTTAATTTTTCCCATTTTCACTGGTGTGAGGTGGTACCTCATTGCGGTTTTGATTTGTATTTCCCTGATGGCCAGTGATGCGGAGCATTTTCTCATGTGCTTGTTGGCCATGTCTATGTCTTCCTCTGTGAGATTTCTGTTCATGTCTTTTGCCCATTTCATGATTGGATTGTTTGTTTCTTTGGTGTTGAGTTTAATAAGTTCTTTATAGATCTTGGATACTAGCCCTTTATCTGATATGTCATTTGCAAATATCTTCTCCCATTCTGTAGGTTGTCTTTTAGTTTTGTTGACGGTTTCTTTTGCTGTGCAAAAGCTTCTTATCTTGATGAAGTCCCAATAGTTCATTTTTGCTTCTGTTTCTCTTGGCTTCATGGATGTGTCTTGCAAGTTACTGTGGCCAAGTTCAAAAAGGGTGTTGCCTGTGTTCTCTAGGATTTTGATGGAATCTTGTCTCACATTTAGATCATTCAACCATCTTGAGTGTATCTTTGTGTATGGTGTAAGAGAATGGTCCAGTTTCATTCTTCTGCATGTGGATGTCCAGTTTTCCCAGCACTATTTATTGAAGACAATGTCTTTTTTCCAGTGGATAGTCTTTCCTGCTTTGTCGAATATTAGTTGACCATAAAGTTGAGGGTCCACTTCTGGGCTCTCTATTCTGTTCCATTGATCTATGTGTCTGTTTTTTGCCAGTACCACACTGTCTTGATGAGTACAGCTTTGTATGACAACCTGAAATCTGGCAGTGTGATGCCCCCAGCTATGGTTTTCTTTTTTAATTTTCCCCTGGCTATTTGGGGTCTTTTCTGATTCCACACAAATCTTAAGATGATTTGTTCCAACTCTCTGAAGAAAGTCTATGGTATTTTGACAGGGATTGCATTAAATGTGTAAATTGCCCGGGTAGCATGGACATTTTCACAATATTAATTCTGCCAATCCATGAGCAGGGAATATTTTTCCATCTCTTTGTGTCTTCCTCAATTTCTTTCAGAAGCATTCTGTAGTTTTTAGGGTATAGATCCTTTACCTCTTTGGTTAGGTTTATTCTTATGCTTTTGGGTGCTATTGTAAATGGGATTGACTCCTTAATTTCTCTTTCTTCAGTCTCATTGTTAGTGTATAGAAATGCCACTGACTTCTGGGGATTGATTTTATATCCTGCCACACTGCTGAATTGTTGTATGAGCTCTAGCAATCTTGGGGTGGAGTCTTCTAGGTTTTCTATGTACAGTATCATGTCATCTGCAAAGAGGGAGAGTTTGACTTCTTCTTTGCCAATTTGAATGCCTTTTCTTTCTTTTTGTTGCCTGATTGCTGAGGCTAGGACTTCTAGTACTATGTTGAATAGCAGTGGTGAGAATGGACATTCCTGTCATGTTCCTGATCGTAGGGGAAAGGCTCCCAGTGTTTCCCCATTGAGAATGATATTTGCTGTGGGCTTTTCGTAGATGGCTTTTAAGATGCTGAGGAATGTTCCCTCTATCCCTACACTCTGAAGAGTTTTGATCAGGAATAGATGCTGTATTTTGTCAAATGCTTTCTCTGCATCTATTGAGAGGATCATATGGTTCTTGTCTTTTCTCTTGCTGATATGATCAATCACATTGATTGCTTTACGAGTGTTGAACCAGCCTTGCATCCCAGGGAAAAATCCCACTTGGTCATGGTGAATAATCTTCTTAATGTATTGTTGGATCCTATTGGCTAGTATCTTGTTGAGAATTTTTGCATCCATGTTCATCAGGGATATTGGTCTATAATTCTCCTTTTTGGTGGGGTCTTTGTCTGGTTTTGGAATTAAGGTGATGCTGGTCTCATAGAATGAGTTTGGAAGTATTCCATCTCTTTTTATCTTTCTGAACAGCTTTAGTAGAATAGGTATGGTTTCTTCTTTAAACGTTTGATAGAATTCCCCTGGGAAGCCATCTGGCCCTGGACTTTTGTGTTTTGGGAGGTTTTTGATGAGTGCTTCAATTTCCTCCCTGGTTTTAGGCCTGTTCAGGTTTTCTATTTCTTCCTGTTCCAGTTTTAGTAGTTTGGTTTTCCAGAAATGCATCCATTTCTTCTAGATTGCCTAATTTATCGGCATAAAGCTGCTCATAATAAGTTTTTAAGATCATTTGTATTTCCTTGGTATTGGTGGTGATCTCTCCTTTCTCATTCATGATTTATTAATTTGAGTCTTTTCTCTCTTCTTTTTAATAAGGCTGGCTAATGGTTTATCTATCTTATTAATTCTTTCAAAGAACCAACTCTGGTTTTGTTAATCTGTTCCACGGTTCTTCTGGTCTCTATTTCATTGAGTTCTGCTCGAATCTTTATTAACTCTCTTCTTCTGCTGGGTGTAGTAGGATCTATTTGCTGTTTTTTCTCCAGCTCCTTTAGGTGCAAGGTTAGCTTTTGTATTTGAGTTATTTCCAGTTTTTGGATGGATGCTTGTATTGCGATGTATTTCTCCCTTAGGACTGCTTTTGCTGTATCCCAAAGATTTTGAACGGTTGTATCTTCATTCTCATTAGTTTCCATGAATCTTTTTAATTCTTCCCTAATTTCCTGGTTGACCCTTTCATTTTTTAGCAGGATGGTCCTTAACCTGCACGTGTTTGAAATCCTTCCAAACTTCTTCTTGTGATTTAGTTCTAATTTCAAAGCATTATGGTCTGAAAATATGCAGGGGACAATCTCAATCTTTTGGTATCGATTAAGACCTGATTTGTGACCCAGTATGTGATCTATTCTGGTGAAAGTTCCATGTGCACTTGAGAAGAATGTGTATTCAGTTGCGTTTGGATATGAAAGTCTGTAAATATCTGTGAAATCCATCTGGTCCAGCGTGTCATTTAAAGTTCTTGTTTCTTTGGAGATGTTGTGCTTAGAAAATCTGTCGATTGTAGAAAGCGCTATGTTCAAGTCATCAAGTATAAGTGTATTATTACATAAGTATGTCTTAACTTTGGTTAATTGCTTGATTGATATACTTGGCAGCTCCTACATTCGGGGCATAAATATTCATGATTGTTAGGTCCTCTTGTTGGATAGATCCTTTAAGTATGATAAGTGTCCTCTTATGTCTTACTTTGTCTCTCTTTGGGATAAACTTTAATTTATCTGATATAAGGATGGCTATTCCTGCTTTCTTTTGAGGACCATTTGAATGGTAAATGGTTCTCTAACCTTTTATTTTCAGGCTGTAGGTGTCCTTATGTCTAAAATGAGTCTCTTGCAGACAGCAAATAGATGGGTTTTGCTTTTTTATCCAGTCTGAAACCCTGCGCCTTTTGATTGGGTCATTAAGCCCATTCACGTTCAGAGTTACTATTGAAAGATGTGAATTTGGTGTCATCATGATACCTATTCAGTCCCTGTTTTTGTGGATTGTTCCCTTGGACTTCCTCTTTCTATTACAGAATCCCCCTCCTGTCTTTAATTTTAATAGTTACCTTGACCTTTTCCAAAAGCATTCCTTTATCCTTCATTTCTCTAATTGTCAAAGTTAATTTTGACTCTATTTCTGATGAATATATAAAACTTTACTTACTTCCTCCTCCATCTATACCTCAATCTCAGGGTCTCATTAATTTTCAGCTTTTAATACCAGTTAATAAAGTTTATCCAAATATCACTAAATTATTGCTTTTCCCATTATTTATCCTTTTTGAAGAACTTAACATTTCACTCCATTTCATAAAGAGATTTACAATTATTTAAATTTATTTATATTTAAGTGGTTTCAGTTTCACTACAGTCTTTTGGTATGAGGTGGATTTAATAAACCAATTCTCTTTTATGTCTAAATTGGCTAGAATAATCTAAGTAGCTTCTTTTCTCAAGAAGTGGTATAATTTCTAAACACTTGCATATCTGAAAATGTCTTTCTTCCATTGTTTTCACCTGTGCAGGTATCTTCACTAGGTATAAAGTCTTGGGTTAAAATTTTCCCTCTCCAAAAGTTGAAGGGATAGTTTCCTATCAACTCCTGGCACTCCATGACGCTCACTGGGTTTTTCTTCTCTTGCAGGTAACTGGCTTTTGTTTGTTCTTGCCCTTATCCTCATAATTTAATACTTATATAATTAAATTATAATTTGTGTCTAAATTACAGGATGTGTCTTATTATTGAATGTTTTTCTCACTGATTTTTCTGGAACATGAGTTCATTCAATCTCTACATGTAGGTCTTTCTTCGGTCCCCCAAGTCTTTTTTTCCCCCCAAATCTTTATTCAACTCTTTGAACAAGGCTTCTGCTCCACCTGTTCTGTTCTCTTTCAGAAACATCAAATATCCAATGCTAAAGTGCCAACTTTTGTTCTGCCATCAGCTGTCCACTCTCTTGTTGGCACCATCTCTAGGTACTCTGTATTCTGAGAGCTGCTTTTTTTTTCTCGTGACACTGATTCTATTTTCTGATATGTCAATAATGATATATTTTTGTGTCTGCTGTGCATTTTTGCTTCTGCATTTAGTTCCTGTAAGTGTCACCATACTCACCTTACCCTGTTCTCTTTATGGCTTTCTGTTTCTGCTTCACAAACAGCATATTTTCTTATATTCTTTTGAAGAGATCAAAAGTTTCCTGAAAATTCCTCCCAGTTCCTGGAAATGAGATTATATACTGAGAGAGCTTAATTTTATGAGTGTTTAGGACAATGCTCCTTTTCTTAATTTTGCAGTATTCTGCCCCAAATCCAACCTCTTCTACTTTACTCCAACCTGTGGCTACTTCATTCATCTTTGGCTGTAGCAAGAAATATCCCCGGGTATTCAGACTAAGATATTTTTGCTTATTTTTCAGGTTTTTTTTTTTTAAGATTTTTGTTGTACATATATACTTTGGTGATAATTATTTTGGAAAAAATAAAAATAGAAAAAAATTCTTTCTTTAAAGTACTCTGAACAGCAGTTTTTGTGAATGCACAAAAATCAGTTTTTGTGAATCTAGGATATATACAAAAGTTATGATATGAAGATGGAAGGTAAAAGTTATGTACTTTTGCTTCAAAAACAAGAAACTGCTAACATATTAAGAAAGAATGACAATATGATCTAATCTTCTTTCCCACACAAACACCGATTTTATTCCAAATAATCACATAATTTAAAAAACTTTCCTAAAACATTCTTACAAAAAGTAACCCCAATGTCATTAATTCTGAAAATTCCATTTTGTACATTAGTGAGTACTACCTTAGTTGAACTGAAAGAGTTCAAAAATTCCATAGCTTCTATAGATTTCATTTTAAAAGTTAATAAAAAAATCTATTTTTCATGATAAATGATGCTACTGGTAACTTACTTGGTGGACTTGTAGTTTAGTAATTTTTACAATCTTACAAATAAGCAACACACATATAATATATATAAAATAATAATCAGCTAATCTAATGGCTTGCATTGGAGGCCAAGGAGTTGCATTTTGTCAAACCCAAATTGAACAGAGTGGAATTTAGGTTGATACAGAGAAAGGCATGCTCTGGATGTGTTGTCCTTTGTAATTCTTGAAGCATCAGATGAATAGTAAAAAGTTCAAAGAGCTTCTTATTACTCCTGTAAGAGAATGAGTATATTGACTTAGTCGGACACTCTTAAGGAGTTTGTCTGAAATGACAAGGAGAGGTCATCTATTTGTAAATATGGGCAAACAGCACCTGGTTTCAACACAGTGCAGAACATAGGTAACTAAAGGATTAATATGCTGAGACAGACAAAACTGGTTTTAGGAGATAAGCCTAAAGTGGAAAAGTATTCAAGGAAAACCAAAATATGCTTTATAATACTTAAATCTGCAACCTCATCACCATCAAAATGCTTGAGAATTTTTCCTCACAGCTAAAAAGAGTAAAACACTTGATCATCTTATTTTAAGCAGCAGAGTATTGGATTACCTTTTGACTTAGCTACAAAATATCTTTTCAACCATCCTCCTTCTAATAATCAGTAATTTCATTTTCAATTAGTTCTAATAACATCTGAAACACATTTATTTCCCTGTCTCCATATGTTTACCTCTTGAAAGAGATTATTAAATAACCTAAGTAACCACCCACTTAATACAAAAGGATTCACATCTCTGTGGTTTTAAAGCTTTACTTGAAGACCTGCTTGCACATCAGCTGTTCCCAGCCCTCCTGCAGGGGCTTTGTTTCAGCTCTTATCTCTGGCTAAAATGAACATAAGCTATAACACACAGCAGGAATAGGGTACAGTTGCAAGTTGGGACTGCATAAAAAAATCCCATGAACTAAGACCTAAGACCAAATTAAACCTAAATAACGTTACTGCAGCTTCGTGACAGCACAGGTAAACTAAAACAGCTCTTCCTGAGAATTTACAGACTATAAATTAAGACAACCATGGTACAGTCAGTCTGCAAGCAAAGGAAGACGATGAATTGGTAAGTTTAACTGATACCAGTCCAAAACCTGCTGAGTATGAGGTTAGAGTTTGACAATAACGTACTGTGGTGTGGTATTGTGTGCTAGGCACCAAGCAGATCATATGGACCTTCTATCACACAACTACAGATAATTTTAAGATGTATTATACTTACTATTCAAGTATACTGAGGCCTGGTAACATATCTAAGTTCATGACCATGCAAATCACAGGTGAGAGGAAAGGTAGGGCAGGGGCAGAGGAGCTGAACCAAAACCGAAATTTTACTGTTACAACATGAGACAGGCGTTTAATCCACCTCCAAAGAAACTATAAACTGGTATAGCTAGACTATACCAGGATCAGGAAAATAAAGCTTAAAATCTGTGTCCTTTATTTATAATTTAAAAACTGGTTATACCAATGTTTGCATCAGGGGAAAGAAGAGGAAATATAAAAAGAAAGCCCTTGGTTCTTACAATGAAATCCAAATTAGTGGCATAATAAGCTCATAATTATTTCCTAAAATAAAACCAGTTACCAACATTATTTTAAATCTCTTCTGCCTGCTTCATTCTCATTCCCCAAATTCATTTCAGTATGTCAATAGGATCTGATATATTTTTATTTTTATCTGTGGTACTTCAGTGTATCAGTGTGTAATAATTCACTCTGATACTACCACTTGGTTGCTAAAAACTGCTTACTTCTGCATCCTCTATGGTTCCTAAAGTTTACTTAGCAAAAATGAACTACAGAAACAAGACATGCCTAGACAGACACTCTGATTCTCATCTATCACTGAGTATGTATCTTAGACATGCATTAATAGTTCAAGAATCTCAAGATTCTACATTTATTGGAAACCGTTACTTAATAACGTTGAACCAGTATAGGATTCAGAAAGGCCTAAATCTTCACAATAATATGTTTTTCAATAAAAAAATATTGGAAATAAAAAAATCCTTACTTGATTTTGGAAAGCTTCTGCAGGATAATACTGAGCTTTTCTAGAATCTGAAGGTCAAGTTTAGGCGTTCGGAGCAGCACAGAGCAAGTACGGAAAAACAAAGTGTTGCTACAGGCTTCCAAGAAGGGCTGCAGGGACTCTGCAAAACAAAACACCAGGGCTTTACTGTTACAAAGTAGCTGGAAGGGAAAGTGATAACAAAATAAACCAGAACTATGTGGTACTGGTACCATGTGGTTCATCAAGTACTGATTTGGACTTTCATTCTTTCATACTTAAACTTTGGGGCAACAATACAGTCATTTGAAAAAAGAAAATCTCTAATGGCTGTTGTGGAACAAGGCAAACCAAAGATCCAACCTCCAGTAGGTATTATGTAGCAGAAATCTCATGTTTGAAAGAACGTGGGGAGGTCATTCTTCAAGAAGTTCATAATAGTAAGCTGAGTTTAAAAATAATTAACAATAAAAAATACTTTGGGGATAGCATTTTTTAAAAAATATTCTACATTTAAGAATTTCATTTGAGTGACAATTCACATAATCAATAGCTGGGCAATAACTTTTTAAGCACAGAAGCCAAAGGGTGAAAAGATTTATAAAAGACAAAAATTTTACAAAATAAAAAATTTTAATGTCTATGTAAGGTCTGTATAAAAAACAACTACAAAACTTAAAAGGCAAAAGCCCTAAAAAAACAAAGGGAAATGTCAAACTCGAGGCAGAGGGATTGGGAAGAAATTCCCTTGTAATATATTTGCCAGGAGATTGATACTATTAAAAAAAGCTCTTATAAATCAGTAAGAAAAAGATTGATCTAATATTTTCAGTAATGAGCAAAGAGCACAAACAAGCAATCATGATGGAATAAATACAGGAAAAATATTCAACCTCAGTAGAAATAAAATAATTGGAATTTGGCAAATTTGTATCAAAAGCAATGTAAGAAAAAAAAAAAGCAATGTAAGTGGGGATATCCTTTGATTCAGCAATCCTGCCTCTGAGACTGTGTCTGAATCGAATGTATGCACAGGTTTGATAATTAGGGCCACAGTAAAGTTTGCAATAGTGAAAACTAAAAGATCTGTTAAGGTGGTTATGAGTTCAAAATACAGCATCTATTTCTGATTAAAACTCTTCAAAGTGTAGGGATAGAGGGAACATCTCTCAATATCATAAAACCCATTTATGAAAAGCCCACAGCGAATATCATTCTCAATGAGGAAAAACTGAGAGCCTTTCCCCTAAGATCAGGAACACGACAGGGATGTCCACTCTCACCACTATTATTCAACACAGCAGTACTAGAAGTCCTAGCCTCAGCAATCAGAAAACAGAAATAAATAAAAGGCATTCAAATTGGCAAGGAAGTCAAATTCTCCCTCTTTGCAGATGACATGATACTGTATATAAAAAACCCAAAGGAATCCACCCCAAGATTGCTAGAACTCATACAGCAATTCAGCAATGTGGCAGGATACAAAATCAATGCACAGAGATCAGTGGCATTTCTATACAGTAACAATGAGACAGGGATGCCTGGGTGGCTCAGTGGTTTAGCGCTTGCTTTCAGCCCAGGGTGTGGTCCCGGGGTCCCGGAAGCGAGTCCTATGTCAGGCTCCCTGCATGGAGCCTGCTTCTCCCTCTGCCTATGTCTCTGCACCCCCCACCCCTGTCTCTCATGAATAAATAGAATCTTTAAAAAAAAAATGAGACAGAAGAAAGAGAAATTAAGGAATCAATTCCATTTACAATCACACCAAAAACATTAAGATACCTAGGAATAAACCTAACCAAAGAGGTCAAGGATCTGTACTCCAAAAACTACAAAGCACTTCTGAAAGAAACTGAGGAAGACACAAAGAGATGGAAAAACATTCCATGCTCATGGACTGGAAGAATAAATACTGTTAAAATGCCTATGCTACATTTAATGCAATCCCCATCAAAATACCATGGACTTCACAAAGTTGGAAGAAATAATCTTAAGATTTATATGGAACCAGAAAAGGGACGCTGAATAGCCAGAGGCATGTTGAAAAAGAAAACCAAAGCTGGGCGCATCACAATTCCAGACTTAAAGCTGTATTACAAAGCTGTGACAAAGCTTCGTAATACAGCTTTGTAATACACAATATTACAAATTTGTGACAAATACTTGTCATCAAGACAGTATAGTACTGGCACAAAAACAGACATATAGATCAATGCAACAGAAGAGAGAACCCAAAAATGGACCCTCAACAATATGGTCAACTAATATTCGACAAAGCAGGAAAGAATATCCAATGGAAAAAGGATAGTCTCTTCAACAAATGGTGTTGGGAAAATTGGACAGCCACATGCTGAAGAATGAAACTGGACCATTACACCATACACAAAGATACACTCAAGATGGTTGAATGATCTAAATGTGAGACAAGAATCCATTGAAATAAAAATAAACTTTGTGTATGACCTTTATAATGGAAAAAAGCCAAGACCAACCAAAAACTTTAATATATCAGCATATTTAAAAAGGGAAGCTTGTAAAGGTCTTTTAGAAGTAAAAAAGGTTCACTGGTTTAATTTCCAACCTCCCCTTTAAACCTATGAGAAAGATATAGAGAGAAGGGAAATCCTGAAATTCTTATATGCATTGGGTTAGGGTTAACTTTAAGACCAAAACTGCAGTTTTAACATTTTTTCACTACTCCAATGTTCAAATTCATTATATTTTTTAAGCCTAGAAAAACTTCAATTTGAATAAAGGTAGCTAGTATGAGAGTGGAAAATATTGAAGGTCTAATAGGGCAAATGACTTGTCTTCTAAAATTCATGTAACACTGGATAAATTACTCAGCATGTCTTCACTATTTCTACATTAAAATGGAAAGGTAAAAATGCCTGATAGAATTTTTCTCCCCTAATACCTAGTCATAAGGATCAAAAATTGTAAGACAAAAACAAAAAACAAAAACAAAAAAACACCGAATAGTAAAGAAGAGCAAAACAAAAACAAAAGCAAACCCCTTAACTACAACAACCAAAAAGGGGGCAGAAGTCAAGGTCACAAACATTGGTGGCCAATGTTCTAGGATATAAACACAAAATTCTAGAGTGGAGAAGAGTTGGGAGTGTAGCCAGGGTCCTAGCCCAGCTTAACCACCTTTTTTCCATATCACATATCGGGGTTGACAAAATCTTGGGAATTCTCACTAATAACCCTAAACCTGAAGAGGAACAAACAAAACAGCTGCTGTTACTTTTTCAACTTCTGACTGGGAAACAAAGAAAAGGGGTTGCCAGGGGGGCAGTGGAAAATAATGTTCCTGAGTACACACTGTACTAGGGAACCAGTCCAAACCCGAAAGAATTTCTCTATGGGAACAGGATACTTAGTCAAATCTCAGAAGAATATAGTCCTGAGAATCTAACAGCATGTTATTGCTACACCCATGGGACACAGAAAAAAACATATATATTAAGGAAAATAGCTTTTAAACTATAGGTCAGAAGGAAGAAAAGAAAACTGGACTTGACTATGGTGGTAAGAAGAGAGTGTCCCACACCCTCTATGAAGACAAACAGAAAGTCTGGACAAGGAGGTCCAAGCAAGAACAAGATTGATTAGAAACAGCATGGCAATCTGGCATACATATTACATTGATCAATCAGTCAATTAATCAATAAGAAAGGAATATAGCACACACAAAACAGTCAAGTGTAATTAATAGAAAACACAACTCAAAAAACAATAGTTTTCCATAAGAGTTTTGAGGTATATATTAACCTAATAAAAACATGGCTAGTCAATAAAATAAGAAAAGATGATAAAGAACAGGATTTTAAAAAGAAAGACAATTTAAAATCCACCATCAAAAACCAAATATTTAGGGCACCTGGGTAGTTCAGTCATTTAAGCATCCAACTCTCCTGCTCTCAGGGTCGTGAGTTCAAGCCCCACATTGGGCTCCCTGCTGGACATGGAGCCAACTTAAAAAAATAACCAAAAAACCCTGATAAATCACAAAACTGAAGTGATATAACTGAAAATTAGATTATTATAGAAATTTCAGATAATCACAAACAATACAAATGAAAATCATGTAAAGAAATAATTAGAAAGAAATCAAAATATGGAAGACCATCAAGAAAATAAGGATAATTTGTATTCTTGATATTAGTTTATCCTGAACAATGTATGGGTTACAAGTGGCGACCCCCCTCCACACACACACAATCAAAAATCTGTGTATAACTTCTGAGTCCCCAAAACTACTAACAGCCTACCACTGACCAGAAGTCCTACCAGTAACAAATAGTTGATTATTAAATATTTTGTATATCATATGTTATATTCTACAATAAAGTAAGCTAGTGAAAAAAATGTTAAGAAAATCATAAGGAATTAAAAGAATTATTCACCAGGATCAAGTGGGATTTATTCCTGAGTTGCAGCGGTGGTTCAATATTCACAAATCACTGATGCACTATAGTAATAAAAGAAGGGATAAGGACCATATGATCCTCTCAATGGATGCACAAAAGCCCTTGATAAGATACAGCATCTATTTTTTTTTAAAGATTTTATTTATTTATTCATGAGAAACACGGAGAGGAGAGAGAGAAAGCGAGAGGCAGAGACACAGGCAGAGGGAGAAGCAGGCTCCATGCAGGGAGCCTGTCGTGGGACTCGATCCCGGGTCTCCAGGATCACACCCTGGGCTGAAGGCGGCGCTAAACCGCTGAGCCACCAGGGCTGCTCTACAGCATCTATTCTTTATAAAAACCTTCAACAAAGCAGCTACAGATGGAACATATCTCAGTATCATACAGGCCATATATGAAAGACCCACAACTAATATCATCTTCAACGGGGAAAAAACTGAGAGCTTTTCTCCTAAGACCAGGAACATGACAGGAATGCCCACTCTCACTATTACCATTCAACATAGTACTAGAAGTCTTAGCCTCAGCAATCAAGACAACAAAAAGAAATAAAAGGCATCTGGGACACCTGGATGGCTCAGCGATTTAGCGCCTGCCTTCGGCCCAGGGCGTGATCCTGGGGTCCCTAGGATCCAGTCCCACATCGGGCTCCCAGCGTGGAGCCTGTTTCTCACTCTGCCTGTGTCTCTGCCTCACTCTCTCTCTCTCTCTCTCTCATTAATAAATAAATTAAAAATCTTTAAAACAGATAGATAATAAATAAATAAATAAATAAATAAATAAATAAATGGCATCAAAATCAGCAAAGAAAGAGTAAAATTTTCACTATTTGCAGACAATATGTAGAAAACCCAAAAAGATTCCACCAAAATACTGCTACAAGTAATACATTAATTCAGCAAAGTCGCTAGATATAAAATCAATGTACAGAAATTTGTTGCCATTTCTATACATCAATAGCAAAGCAGTAGAAGACGAAATCAAGGAATCAATCCCATCAACAACTGCACCAAAAACCGTAAGATACCTAGGAATAAACCTAACCAAAGAGATAAAAGATCTGTACTCTGAAAACTATAGAACATGGATGAAAGAAGCTGAAGAGGACACAAAGAAATGGGAAAACATTCCATGTTCATGGATTGGAAGAACAAACATTGCTAAAAAGTCTATGCTACCCAAAGCAATCTACACATTTAATGCAATCTCTATCAAAATACCACCAGCATTTTTCACAGAGCTAGAACAAACAATCCTAAAATTTATGGAACCATAAAAGACCCCAAATAGCTAAAGCAGTCTTGAAAAAGAAAATCAAAGCTGGAAGCATCACACTGCCAGATTTCAAGATATGTCGCAAAGCTGTGATCACCCAGATAGTATAGTACTGGTACTAAAACAGACACATAGATCAGGGAAACAGAATAGAACCCAGAAATGGACCCACAACTCTCTGGTCAACTAATCTTCGACAAAGTAGGAAAGAATATCCAATGGAAAAAAGACAGTCTCTTCAACAAATGGTGTTGGGAAAACTGGACCATGACATGCAAAAGAATGAAACTAGACCACTTTCTTACACCATGCACAAAGATAAACTCAAAATGGATGAAAGACCTAAATGTGAGATAGGAAACCATCAAAATCCTAGAAGAGAACACAGGCAACAACTTCTTTGACCTTGGCGCCAGCAACTTCTTACTAGACATGTTGCTGGAGAGAAAGGGAACAAAAGCATAAATGAACTATTAGGACCTTATCAGAATAAAATGCTTTTGCACAGCAAAGGAAACAGTAAAACTAAAAGGCAGCCTAAGGAATAGGAGAAGATATTTGCAAATGATATATCAGATAAAGGGCTAGTATCCAAAATCTATAAAGAATTACAGTGCTATATTGTATTTATAGGGAAAAAAACCCACACAGAAGCAGGTAGGCACAGTTCAAACCTGTGTTAAGGGATCAAATATATATATATATGAAATGCTAAATGAACAAAGAAGGATGAAGATTGAAAGAGCCCAATAGTGACTCAGGAAAATTTGCCTCAGAATATTCAACAGCAAGATATACCCTAAACTTCCAAGATAAAAGTCATTAGCCACCTAAGCAAAAGAGTAAATTATCACTAACAGGGAAAAAATCAGGCTATCCTTTCACTTCTCTGCAACAGTAAAAGTATAGTTTACAAAATTTTGAAAAAGAAAGGGAGCTCTAAACCTACTATATATACTCAGGCACGATCTTGGTAAGTACAAAAAGGCCATCATTTTCAAACATGAAATGACTCAGCACCCACAAGCACTTCCTAAACTGGGGAGGAGGGGTGTAGGATACACATGGGGGAGGGAGCAATTAAGTGATTATTCAAAAATAAGAACACAGGGCAGCCCGGGTGGCTCAGCGGTTTAGTGCCGCCTTCAGCCCAGGGAGTGATCCTGGAGACCCGGGATCGAGACCCATGTCAGGCTCCCTGCATGGAGCCTGCTTCTCCCTCTGCCTGTGTCTCTGCCTCTCTCTCTCTTTCCTCTGTGTATTCTCATGAATAAATAAATAAAATCTTAAAAAAAAATAACACAGAAAAATGCAGAAGTCACAGTAAAAGAACTATTCCTGAGCACTTAATATAACTGAATGTAAAACTAATTTAAGTAGTAAGAAAACCAGTATGAAGCACATGTGCAAATTGTGGTCACAGAACAGAATGAACTGTGATAATGAAAGGGAAGTGGAAGAAGGAGAGATGGAAAGTGCACAGTGCGGCTGTCTTCATCTTTCCTGGCTGGGAGCCAATAAACGGCTAAAACTGAAAACAATACTTAAAAGACAGGATACACTTAAAAATGACTAATATGGTAGGGGTGCCTATGTAGCTTGGTTGGTTGAGTATCTGACTCATGATTTTGGCTCAAGTCATGATCTCTTGGGTTGTGGGATCAAGCCCTGTATTGGGCTCCATGCTCATCATGGAGTCTGCTTGGGATTCTCTGCCTCTCTCTTTCCCTCTGCCCCTCCCCCTGCTTATTCATGCTCTCTCTCTAAATTAACCAGTTAATTAATTTTTTAAAGTGACTACTATGGTGAATTTTCTTATATTATTTTACAATAAAAAAAAGAAAAAGAGAGACTCAATGCTTTTTACCTTTTCTTAACAGAAGGAATTTGATATAAAATATTTGTAATTCAAATCCATTTTATTTTTCCTGTTAATTTACTCTTTTGCTTAGGTGGCTAATGACTTTTATCTTTGAAGTTTAGGGTATATCTTGCTGTTGAATATTCTGAGGCAAATTTTCCTGAGTCACTATTGGGCTCTTTCAATCTTCATCCTTCTTTGTTCATTTAGCATTTGTAATTCAAATCCATTTCATTTTTCCTGTTAAATAGATTTCCGTAGGCTAACTGGAATTTAAATAAAAACTTGAAAAAAAAATAGATTTCATGGGACGCCTGGGTGGCTCAGTGGTTGAGCATCTGCCTTTGGCTCAGTTTGTGATCCTGGGGCCTGGGATCGAGTCCCGCATTGAGCTCCCCACAGGGAGTCTGCTTCTCCCTCTGCCTGTTATCTCTGTCTGTGTGTCTCATGAATAAATAAAATGTTTTTAAAAATAATTTTCATTAAGTAATGTATAATAAATCCCATTTCTGTAACAGTATTTTTCATGTTTATCCACTCAATATTTTCGTATGTACAACTACAGAAAAGTATCTGAAATAATATTTAATGATGGTGATTACTAAATGATGAAGTTTATATGGTGATGTTTTAAAAAAACATGCTTTCTACATTTCTTTTTGGTCTCATTTTTTTTTTTTTTAGCTCTAAAAGCTTATTTATATTTAGTTTCTAAACTGTGGTTAAATATGCAAAAAACCCTCAAACCCTTACATTTTAACCATTTTTAGGTGTACTGTTTGTTAGTATTAAGTACATTCACATTGTTGTGCAACCATCCATCTCCAGAAATTTTCCATGTTCTCTAAAAGAAACTGTACCCATTAAACACTAACACCCACTTCCATCTGTCCCTCTAGATCCTGGCAGCCAACATTCTACTTTCTTTCTTTGTAGATCTGACTATTCTAAGTATCTCACATAAGTGGAATCATATAAGATTTGTCTTTTGGGGGGCCCCTGGGCAGCTCAATGGTTCAGCATCTGCCTTTGGCTGAGGTCATGATCCCAGGGTCCTGGATTGGGCCCCACATCAGGCTCCCTGCCTAGTGGGGAGCCTACTCCTCCCTCCCACTTGTGCTCTCTCTTACTTTTGCTATCTCTCACTCTCAAAAATAAATCTTTATTTTTTTAATTTTTAAATTTATTTATTCAGAATTTATTTATTTTTATTCATGACAGACACACAGAGAGAGGCAGAGACATAGGCAGAGGAAGAAGCAGGCTCCCCGGGGGGAGCCTGATGTGGGACTGTATCCCAGGACCCCGGGATCACGACCTGAGCCAAAGGCAGATGTTCAACCACTGAGCCACCCAGGTGCCCCAATAAATAAAATCTTTAAAAAAAAAATTGTCTTTTTGTATCTGGTTTATTTCACTTAGCATAATGTCCTCCAGGTTCATTTGAGGTGGAGCAGGTACCAAAATTTCCTTCCTTTTTAAGGCTGAATAATATTCCTCGTTATGTATATACCACATTTTCCCTTGCTGCTTTCAAGATTCTATCTTTGACTTTTGGAGTTTAATTATCATGTATCTTCTCTGTGGGCTCTTTGGGCTCTTCCTGAGGTTCACTGAGCTTTGGAATTTGGTGAGCTTCTTAGATTTGTAAAACTATGTCTTTCCTCACATTGGTAAATTTTCAGCCATTATATCTTTAAGTAGATTATCGAAGAGGCAGATTATTCTGCCCCCTTCTCTGTCTCTTCTTCTGGGACTACCAAAATGTGCATATTAATCTGCTTGATGATGTCCCATAAGTCCTTTAGGCTCTGATCTGTTCCATTTTCTTCATTCTTTCTTTTTTGCTCCTCAGTCTTGATAACTTCAAATGTCCTGGCTTTAAGTTCATTCTTTCTTGTCCCTGTATGAATCTATGAATCTGATGTTGAACTTCTCTAGTGTTTTTAAAATTCAGTTACTGTATTTTTCAGCTCCAGAATTTCTATTTGGTTCTTGATAATTTTTGCTCTTTGTTCAAATTCTCACTTTTTCATATATAATTTTCCTGATTTCTTTTGGTTCTTTGGTCTTCTTTTAGCTCTTTGAGTGTATTTAAGATAGTTGCTTTAAAGTCTTTGCTGAATGAGTGTACTGCATGTTTCTTTGGGGATATTTTTCAAGATTTATTTTGTTTCTTTGAATGGCCATGTTCTCAGTTTCTTTGTATGCCTTGTGATTTTTTTTTTTTTTCTGAAAATTTATCATTTGAAAAACAGCCACCTTTCCTAGTCTTTGCAGACTAGGATGAAAGATCTTCTTCATTAATTAGCAGTAACTTGAGCCTTTGGGAACAGTGCCAGGCCTAAGGCCTAAGGTCTTCTCGGGTCTTTTATAGGCATAAGTCCTATCTGGGCCTATGAATGTGCTTCTTCTTTTCTAATTTCCCCCTGGCTGATTTTATAGGTCTTAATTTCCCAGAGTCTTACCCCAGCTTATTCTCAAGACCTCAGATGTTGTACTGTACTCTTCTGTCCATAATTTCTTGTCCCAGGCATCTGCAAGTCTATACTCCCGTGCAGCTTTCAAGCGCCATGGTACTTACCACTGCCTTTCTCGCCTTCAGTCAGATCCAAACTATTTGCATATGTCCCAGTCTGTGCTCTGAGTCAGGCAAGAGAGAAGAACCCAATCCTTTGGACCACCCAGAAAGGCCAGAATATTGCATACTAGTTCTACTGTCTTTTCTGTCTCAAAGAAGGAACAGGAATGAGCCACCCTCTCCCATCTGCCCTGTACCACACCAGGGGTGGGGTGGTGTAAAGACAATTAAAAAGTAACAAAATTTCTTAATGTTTTGAATAAGGCTTTTTTTGAATGTGCATTAGGTTGACTGTTACAGATCTTTGACTAGTTTTCAGAGCTCCTATAAAGTTAATTTAGTCAGTCTATAGTTGTTAATTTGATGTTTCTGTGAAAGAATGAGAGCCTGGAGCATCCTAGTCTACCATCTTGCTGACACCTGTCTTTATTTGAATTTTAAAATGATAAACCTATACAATTTTACCTTCCAAAGAAAGACTTTAAAGAAAATAGAATTTTTATAGGGTAAAATAAAACTAACTTCAATTATGATGTGGAAGTATATGTTGGTTCGGTTGGAAATGTAACAGAAAGTCCAATTTATAGTGGCTTAATCAAACAGATTCTTGGTTCTCTCTTAAAAGGAGGCACTTCCTGTAACTGGTTCAGGTACAAGACAGTGTCATCGAAAACCCAAATTCAGACTCTCTGTTTCTTCATGTGTAATTCATGGTCAAAAGGCTCTAGACAACAAGGCAAAAGAAGGGAGTCAAGTAAGAATAGTACTTATCATCTGTCCCCTCTTACCAGAAAATCAAAACATAAAGTGTCTCTGAACCTCTCAGTGGATTTCCAACCTCACATGCAGGACACATGTGGACATTCCTGCCAGCAAGAGGGCTGAGAGCAAGGGAAGGAGAAAGAGATGAGAATGGTGATGGGGAAGCCAGCCCATAATGTTTGCCACAAAGGACTAAATTAAATTATCTCTTGAAAACAATTATTTCCAATGCTTTCTTGAGTCACAGTATTTCATGTAAATTTGCAGTTCACAAGCTTGGTGGGCAGTACTTAAGTCTTCAATCTCAGTTACCCATTACTTTCAATAGTCAGGGGAAAGTGGCATAAAAACTCCCTGTACCAACATTACACTAATATCTGACAAAATACTGTATTAGTGGGCAACTTAAAATAAATACATTCTTATTAATTTAAAAGTCAATCACTGAAATTTCTCAAGAGAATTATTTATTCAAGATCTGCCAATTCAAAAGTGGTTATATGTTTTAAAAAGTATGTGCTGTCAGCAGTTCAGTACACTTTTTGGTAATGATTATGTCTCTGCATGTTAGACATCAACCTGTTGTTAACTGATTAGAATACTTTATGTAGTTCATATGCTAAGAATCTAAGTCTGTATTTTCCAGATAGCAGTTATTTTAATCTTTTCAGAATTCTTTTTTTTTTCTTTTCAGAATTCTAAGGCAAAGTGGTAATTAGAATAAAATTATTTTATTTTATTTATTATTTTTTTTGAATAAAATTATTTTAAAAGCAAACTCTCAACTCTCAGATATATATATTAACATGTTATTACATGGGACAAAATATAGAATTTTTAGATAGTATGGCTTTTTGTATTTCTACTTCTGATGATTCAAAAGTTAAAAGCTGGGGTGCCTGAATAGCTCAGTTAAGCAGCCAGCTCTTGATTTCAGCTCAGGTCATGATCTCAGGGTCCTGAGATCAAGCCCTGGAACAGGCTCCACGTTTAGTGTGGAGTCCACTTGAGATTCATTCCCTCTTCCTCCCCCTCCTCCCCACTCCCCTCCCCCTACTTGCCCACTCTTTTTCTCTCTCTAAAATAAATAAATCTTCAAAAGTTGTAACATTGTGACATTCAGTATCAACCAAAAAATGTCAGCTGCCCACCCTTGTACTGAATAAAGGTCAATAAATTCTTAAAAAGTAAACAAGCAACAGTAAGAAGGATATACATAGGCAATCTTTTGAAAACAATTCTACATCAATTACCCTCTTTAGTTTTTTCCAAGTCTACCTTCATTCCTTTATGGAACAAGGCAGGTTGTAAAACAGAAGGATATACATAGGCAATCTTTTGAAAACAATTCTACATCAATTACCCTCTTTAGTTTTTTCCAAGTCTACCTTCATTCCTTTATGGAACAAGGCAGGTTGTAAAACACACTGAAGATGACCTACTACTTGAAAGACAAGTAGGAGTTTGTCAGGTGCCTAAGTGGGAGAAGTGCTAGTCCAGAGACAGTCTCTTCAGAACAGAACAATCCCAAGCAAAGTTCCTAGTCTGCTCAAATCCCTGTTCCTCCCTCTACTTCTTCATTCTGGAGAGAATTCCAAAGCTCCCCAGCAACCAACCCCATCTTCCTTTTTTTTTTTTTTTTTAATTTTTATTTATTTATGATAGTCACAGAGAGAGAGAGAGAGAGAGAGAGAGAGAGAGAGAGAGAGAGGCAGAGACTCAGGCAGAGGGAGAAAGCAGGCTCCATGCACCGGGAGCCCGACGTGGGATTCAATCCCGGGTCTCCAGGATCGCGCCCTGGGCCAAAGGCAGGCGCCAAACCGCTGCGCCACCCAGGGATCCCCCATCTTTCTTTTCTTTTCTTTTCTTGGTTCTTTTTTTTCTTCTTTGATTTTTTTCTGCTTGGTTGTTTCTGGGGGGAGGGGTTCTTTTTTCTTTTCTTTTTATTCCTTCCTGGAGGTGGAGGGAGGGGGGAGGGAGGGAGGGAGAGGAGGGAGGGAGGAGGAATGAAGGTGACGGAGGGAAGGAAGGAATGGCAGGGCGTGACGTTTAATGGTGGGGAGTGTCTTTATGTCCTTATTTCTTTCTTTCTTTCTTCTTCTCCTTTCTCTCTCTCTCTCGTCTTTCTTTCTTTCTTCTTTTCTTTTTCTTTCTTTCTTTCTTTTTCTTTCTTAATCCCTGGGACATAGTGAGTGCTAACTACTTTCTGCTCTGGAATCCCTCAATTCTGGGGTCTTAAGTCCAAGGGAAGCTTCTCCCTTGTCTCTACCTCCTTTTTCTGAAAGACTTACTTATTCCTCATCACCACCCTGTCCATAACCATGTGACATTAAACAAGTCATGTAATTTCTCAGAGCATCGGGTAATCATTTATCTACAAGCATACCATGTTTTATTCACTTCATTTACTTCACTGATATGGTGGGGTTGTTTTGTTTTCCTAATTGAAGGTTTGTGGCAGCCCTGTGTCCAGTAAGTCTATCAGTGCCATCCTTCCAACAGCATTTCCTCACTTCATGTGTCTGTGTCACATTTTGATAATTTTTACAATATTTCATTATGATTTTTGACTTATTATTTTTGTTATGGTGATCTGTGATCAGTGATCTTTGTTGTTACTATTTTAATTGTTTTGGGGGGCCACAAACAACATCTGTATATAACATGTTGAACTTAACTGATAAATGCTGTGTGTGTTCTGACTGCTTCACCAACCGCCATTCCCCCGTCTGCCCTCCTCTCCTCAGGCCTCCCTATTCCCCGACACACAACACTATTGAAATCAAGCCAATTAATAACCCTACAATGCTCTCTACATGTTCAAGTAAAAGCAAGAGGAAGACATTGAGGAAGGCATGTCGAAAGCCAAGATATGCCAAAAGCTAGGCATCTTATACCAGAGTTAGCCAAGCTGTGAATACAAAGGAAAAGTTCTTGAAGGAAATTAAAAGTGCTATTACAGTGAGTATATGAATGATAAGAATGCAAAACAGCCTTATTACTGATATGGAGAAATAGTGGTCTGGATAGAAGATCAAGCCAGCCAAAACATTCCCTTAAGTCAAAGCCTAAACAAGCAAGGCTCTAAACTCTTTTTAATTGTATGAAAGCTAAAAGAGGAAAGGAAGCTATAGAAGAAAAGTTTGAAGCTAGCAGAGAATGGCTTATGAGGTTTAAGGAAAGAAGCCATTTCCATAACATAAAAGTAGGAGGTGATGCCCCAAATGCTGATGTAGAAGCTGCAACAAATTATCCAGAAAGTCTAGGTAAGATAATGAAGGTGATTACACTAAACAAAAGATGTTCAATGTAGATGAAATGTCTATTATTGGAAGAAGATGCCACCAGGACTTCATAGCTAGAGAGAAATCAATGCCTAGCTTCAAAGCTTCAGAGGACAGGCTGATTCTCTCATTAGGTGGTGCTGGTGACTTAAACTGCAGCCAATGCTCATTTACCATTCCCAAAATCCTAGGGACCTTTAAGAATTATGCTAACAGGAAATACAACTTAGTATTTTAACTGTTACAGTAAATGTAAATGCTAATATTCAGTCTAGGATTTTGAATAGGTAACCATAAGTGAGACTAGTTTATTATTTTCCTTTGCAATGCAAACAAACAAAATCAGCAGTACACTATAAGAAAAACATCCCATGGCCAAATGTAGTTTATTTTAGTAATCTAAAGATTATCACTTTTTAAAAAAGATTTTATTTATTTATTCATGAAAGACACCAAGAGAGAGAGGCAGAGGGAGAAGCAGGCTCCATGCAGGAAGCCTGACGTGGAACTCGATCCTGGGACTCCCAAGATCACACCCTGGGCCAAAAGCAGATGCTCAACTGCTGAGCCACCTGGTGTCCCAAGATTATCACTTTTTTTCCCTTTATTAATCACATGATCCTTTTTTGATATATCAAACTCCATAGATACTAAAAGTTCATTTCACAAAATTCAACATCTACCTTTAAATATAATTGTATGGAACAGATGAATATTTTCTTAAAATGATAAGATATATGTATCTCAACCCAAGCCAGCAACATTTTGCTTAATGAAACACTAGAAGCATTCTCATTTAAAATGAGGACTAAGATGAAAATGTTTACTACCATTGCTATTATTTAGCATTGTACTAAAGGTGACACCCAAATTCAATGAGACAAGGCAAAATAAAATTATAAAGATTGTTAAGGAAGAAATAATATTTATAGATAATATGATTATGTATCTGGAAAACCCAAGAAAATGAAATGAAAAACCATTACAAACAATAAGGAAATGGAAACGGGCAGTTTTTAGGCCACAAAATAGAATGAACTAAATAATACAAATACAAACTTAAATCCTTCTATTTAAACTAAGTCGGATAAGAAAAGGAAAGTACTCTTTGAAATAAAATAAGACTCAAATTCTTACACAGCTAACCCCAGGTAAGTGAATAATCACTTTTAACCACTGACAGGAAAAAGAAAAACCACAAAGTAATTTTCTAAAATCAACACTACTAAGTGATTATATATACTCACACCCTAAAAGAGGTATTATCAGAAACCCTCAATCTAAAAAAAATGTGCTCATAACATATAAGTTGAGGTATATCAATGAATAGATCTCAATTTATACTCAAATGTATTTTAAAATAAAATATCTAGATCATTTTCTAAAAAAAGAAATGCATTTTAGTAGCTTTCAAAAAACAGTAAATACCAATGCAGCTAATAACATTTCTCATATCTGAAAAGATGAATCTTCTGGGGAAAAGCACAAGGGGGACAAGAAAAAAACAATCACTCTGTAGCAGTACAAACTACAACACAGCTTAACATGAAGTATCCGGTGGAGATGAAGTATTGTATTGCTCCTCAAACTATTCTAAGAACTGGTCTGAGATTTTCAATCTGGCATACAGAATGCAACAGATAAAATACTTTTTAAAATAGTCCAACAAGAGGATGTGGAGAAAGGGGAACCCTCTTGCAGTGTTGGTGGGAATGTGAACTAGTGCAGCCACTCTGGAAAACTGTGTGGAGGTTCCTCAAAGAGTTAAAAATAGATCTGCCCTGCGACCCAGCAATTGCACTGCTCAGGATTTACCCCAAAGATACAGATGCAGTAAAACACCGGAACACCTGCACCCCAATGTTTATAGCAGCGATGTCCACAATAGCCAAACTGGAAGGAGCCTCGGTGTCCATCGAAAGATGAATGGATAAAGAAGATGTGGTCTATGTATACAATAGAATATTACTCAGCCATTAGAAATGACAAATACCCACCATTTGCTTCGATGTGGATGGAACTGGAAGGTATTATGCTGAGTGAAATAAGTCAATCAGAGAAGGACAAACATTATATGGTCTCATTCATTTGGGGAATATAAAAAATAGTGAAAGGGAATAAAGGGGAAAGGAGAGAAAATGAGTGAAAGTATCAGTGAGGATGACAGAACATAACAGATTCCTAACTCTGGGAAACAAACAAGGGGTAGTAAAAAGGTAGGTGGGCAGGGGGTTGGGATGACTCGGTGACAGGCACTGAGTGGGGGGCACTTGACAGGATGAGCACTGGGTGTTATGCTATATGTTGGCAAATTGAACTCCAATAAAAAAAAAAATCTTGTTGGTAAGGTTGGTGTTTGATGAGGAAAAAATAAAAAAAATAAAGTAAAATAAAATAATAAAATAAAATAAATAAAATAAATAAAAAAATAAAATAAAATATAAAATAGTCCAACAAAAAGGCTATATAGACTGGGGAGCTCTCATGCCTTCAGCAGGATACCCTACCTTGACATTTTACAAGTCAAATTCTAATACAGTCAATACACTTGAATCTAAGAAAATGAAACTCAAGAAAAACTAACCATCAATAGTCAGCTAGAGTTTCTCAAATTGGAGAAAATGAGCCTCCAGAAAAAACTATCATAACAGCCAACTAATTAAATTTTAATTAAATGTTTGCCCCAACAAGGCAAACATTTATATTACAGCCAATTAAATAATTTCCTTGCTTTGCTTCCCTGTCTTTTCTATAAAGACCTCTGCTCTAGGCCCCACCTGCAGAGCACACCCCTAACCATTTTCAGATTTGGTGCTGGCCTACTGGAGTCACTGTTTGTTCAAATAAATTTTTCAAAATTTATCTTCTTATTTTTAAGAATTTTATTTATTTATTCATGAGACAGAGAGAGAGAGAGGCAGAGACATAGGCAGAAGGAGAAGCAGGCTTCCTGTGGGGAGCCTGATGCGGGACTTGATCCCAGGACCCCAGGATCACGACCTGAGTCAAAGGCAGACACTCAACCACTGAGCCACCCAGGTGCCCCAATTTATCTTTTTACAATACCATTAGAAAACATTAGAAATGAAATAAGACAAACATACAAAATCCAAATCCAAATGTTTTAAGTTATAACTGAACTTGATAAAATTAATAATCTGACAACTACCATACAGGTTTTAAATACTGTTTCTATACTAACATGTGTTAGAGAACCAATACTAAGCAGTTTGAGTACTGCAGGGCTAGAGCTTGCTCCACTGACACTTTCCTCCAGCCTCTTGCTCCAAAGCCCTAAACAGACATTGGAGGAAGCCCTAGGCTCAGCACCAAAGCACTGCAAACACAATGCTTGAAACATACTGCCTCAAGCACAGCTGGCTACCAAGTCCCATTGTGAGATAAGCATCTGCAAATCCATTCTACCAAGATTTCTCTTCCAACAACTTTTTCCTAGAAACTTAAAAAAAAAAATGGCATGTGGAAATTATGTATATGGTGGAATGAGTTTCTCATCTCAAATCTCATCTCTTTCTCAAAAAACAGAACAGAAAACCAACAGCTAGGTGAGTACTTGCTGCATTTTTATCTATCAATCATTTAATCTCTTCAACACATTTCTCTGGTTAACATCAGGTACTGGATTTATATTAAAAATGAAAAATATATCAAGCAAATAAATATACTTCAGTCAGAGATCTCAAAGATTCACTCATTTCTAATCTTCCAAAAGTTTTCCATCACTAAAAATGATATGGCTTTCTAGCAATCCACATTAGAAATTGCTTTATTTACTCAATTTGAACAAGAAAGGATAACCTTGGATTTGCGCATAATCTGAACATGTGTGAATGAACTGAACACCTGTTGACTTTATCTACCATTATTTCTCCAAATGTAAATGTTATGGTGCCACAAAGTCATTTCACCCAAGTAGGTCCACTATTTGATAAAATTATATTTAGTTTTCCTTTGGCTATAAGATTTCCTCTCTGTTATAAACATTCAGACAGATTTGTTTCAAACGAATAGACATTTGCATCTGATAAAATTTTTGTTTTCCTCATTAAGAAAAATCCTATGGGGGTGCCTGGGTGGTTCAGTCAGTTAAGCATCCAAGCATCCAACTCTTGATTTCTGCTCAGGTCATGATATTAGGGTCATGAGATTGAGCCCTGTGTCATGCCGTCTTGGGCTCTATACTCAGTAAGAAGTTGGCTTGAGATTCTCTCTCCCTCTGTCCCTCCCTACGCTCTCTCTCAAATCTTTAAAAAGAAAGAAAAATCCTATGAAAGTAAACTATAAATCTACCCACTTTAAACAAGTAATCTTGAGTATCTCTCATTTTATTAATTCTTCACCTTTTTGCTCTATAGCATATATTAGTAAATCAAGATATAAAACCCCAAGATTATTTAACTAGGTAGCTAGACCCTCAACTATAAGTCCAATATCTTAACAGTCACAAATGGCTAAAAATATTAATAAAAAATGTCAGAGAAAATTTAACATTTTGGGGAAGGAAAAAAGCCTCTGGAAAACCTAATCACAGTGCCATAGGAGAATGCATCTTGTTACTTCTAGAATCAGAAACATGGTTTCAAGTCTAAGTCTTACGATGGCCTAGGAATAAAAGCCATGGACAAGTTACCGGATTTTTCTTGGCCTCAGTTTTTCTACTCAGGCCCTTCATAGGGATGTTGTAAAGGAAAAACAAGAAAGTATATAAAATGAATTGAAAATGTGAAGCCATACACTGAAGGTACCTAGTTAGAAATATAACTATGCTTGGGCACCTGGGTGGCTCAGTGGTTCAGCGTCTGCTTTTGGCTCAGGTCCTGATCCCAGGGTCAATCCTGGGGATCAAGTCCTGCACTGGGCTCCCTGAAGAGAGCCTGCTTCTCCCTCTGCCTCTGTCTCTGCCTCTGTGTGTCTCATGAATAAATAAAAACAATTTAAAAAATAAATATAACTATGCTTTACATCCAGCTGTTAGGGATTCACCCACAAGCAGCAAGCAGCACCAAGTACCAGACTGCTTACTACCACACTGAGCAATGACAATGACTTTCTAGTTTTAGTTTCAACCTTCTGGAAGGCATAAACATTTCATCTTTAGAAGTGCCACAGAAAGAGGAGAGAATAGGGAAAAAGAAAAGCTACACTGAAAAAGAATTACTGAGGCAAAATGGTTGCTTATTACAAGTCAAGGGGCTATTTGAGGTTCAAAGAGCACTACCAACCAAAGCAAATGAAAATACATATTTTCATATGTACCCATATATATCTGGGCTAAATTAGGAACCATTAACAGCAAGTTAAAAGAAACTGTTACACCAACATAAGAACCGAATAGAAAAAGTAAAGCCACAGGCTACAAAATGTTACAAATATGAATGAAAAAGAGTAGCCACATGTACAACTGAGTGCCTTTCCCACCCCACCCCCCACCTTCCCACAAAACAGTAAGGTTGAAGAGGAACAGGAATATAGCTCTGTCATTACTCTCCTTTAGACAGGAACACACCTGAACATCTCGCTCCCTCTGAGAAAACAGGGAATACAGGTTTAGATCTTTCAGAACGATGAGACAGAGATGCTTGAAAACAGGACTCGCAATGTAGAGTATATCCACGTGACTGAGATGAGTACTGGAAATTGTGCTAGGTTAATGGAAATTTGAACATACGACTTCTAGAAGTGTTATTAACCATTGTATTACACAGCTATCAAAAATACTTTTTAACCATTTCTATTATAAAACACATTAAAGTCTGATATGTAGTTACACATTCAGAGTGCAAAGAAAATCATCCTACTGTCACTTCTTACTGTATCTAAAAACTTTAAAACTTACTAGATTCCACTGTCATCTGAAGCAAACTATCAATGACATTAGAGAGGAGTCCTTTACTGGAGATTCTTAGATGATTCAGTATTACCGGAACAGCTTGATACTCCAAAAACAAGACTTTTCCTTCATCTGTCTTCAAGTCCAAACATAGAGAATCAAAAGCCTGAGCCAGGTAGTCAGCTGAAAAACAGTACATAAAATCAACTGACATTATCAGTCAGGAGTATAGTTGGTAATCAGAAACAAAAGAAAGATAAAACCACCATTTAAATTCAAAAGGGAAACAAAAATAAAATGACCAGAGATCACCGGCTAAATTTAAAATGTTAGAACCCAAAGGCCTGAAACATGAAGAGGAATCACACTATGATGGGGTAAATTTCATTCATATTTTAATATCCAAATAACAATAAATTCCATTTTTAAAGAAAAAAGTTGATATTTAATAGTAAAGACCGTAAATAATGTTTATTTTCCATATTTGATAACTGCCATATGCTTCCAAAAGCATATTTATCTTTACCTAGCTTTTGAGATATTTTTTTGTTGCTAAGTAACTTTATGCAAATTTTTAAACAAGGATTTTTAATCTCTTAATAAAAATCAAACAGCCATTCAAAAGACAACTTCAAAGAACTAGATGTGCTCTGGTGTATTACCTTTTGTGATATATCTGCCATTAATGCAGCAAGGTTTTGCCAAGGCCAATGTTATGATGGAATCCATTAGATTAGAGTCCCTGGAACTCTCTTAAAGATGATTGGGAAGCTTAAAGCCAGGATTGAGAAGCATTAATTTAACCAGAATCAATGCAAGTGAGATATTAAGATACTTAAATTGTTACACTTCAATACACTAAACCCAAATCAGTAGTCTTACAACAATTTTACATTGTGCTTTTAATTGTACAAGAATACTCCAGTTTCCTAAACTCCTTCAATATACTATGGAAAGGAATTTTTTAAAAAAAGTGTTTGTGCTGTTCAAATACTAGTGAGCTAATTTTTCTACTGAGATTTCTGTTTAAAGAAGCCTTGAGAGTACTTTGAAAGACTGAAAATATGACAGAGTCACCTCCATTAAAATTTACTATCTTCTGGTTGATGTGTTGCATTTCATTCAAATTCCTAATTATTAAGAATGAGTAGCTGAAAATAACCGGTGTGAAATACCTATGAAAGAATTGAAATGCATAAACACATATTAAAATACATATGAAAGAATTTTGAGAAATTAAAATCTGTGCCTCAATTTATAGTATATTCTATTCTTACTTTTGGTAGAATTTAGTTCAAGGAACACTGCTACTATTACACTTACTTTTTGTGATTAAATAAAATATTGCAAACGAGTGTTAGGGTAAGCAAAGCTGCTGGATTCTGTTCAGGTTTACCTCATTAGGAACCTATCCTTATTTAGCAAAAAAATCAGTAGAAGAGTATATACATTAATTCTGAACTCAATTCTTCACAGAAAAGTGTTTATCACAGTGCCACCTGCTGTATTTGACACAGATTACTTCACTTCTCATTAATATATTATGAGATTAAATAAGCTAAATGCTATATGATACAGCAAATTTATAAACTTAAAAAATTGTCCCTTATTAACTTGGGGAGGGGGAGATGGTATTTGGTGATTTTTTTTTTTAAGTTGACTTATCTTTTAGGGAAAAGTAAAAGAATCATATTCTTATTTTCATTTCTCTACTAGTGAAGATTTTCTAAAAATCAAGACCAATTTAACTTCTAAGAGAGTATTTTAAGTAATTTGAGTTACCAATTTTACCAAAACTGGTTGTTGTCTTAAGCAACAAGTGTTTGGTGGTTTATTATGAAACAATAGAAATCCAACGCAGCCTAAGAGACCTCAATTCTGATCTCAAGTAAAACCAACTCTTAGAAGTTAGATAAAATAAATAATAATGTTTATGATAATGATAGCAGCTAATGCTTACTATATGTCACATTCTTTTCTAAACTTTCACATCAATTCTAATTTAATCTTCAAAAAAATGTGGTGAAACACAGAAAAGAAGGGACTTGCCCAATGTCACATCCTTAGTTATCTGACTGTAAAACTGAAGTTCTTAATACTACATTGTTCCTGCTATCTGAGAATGGCAATAATTCCTACATTTCTACAGGCCTCAAGTATAAATAAATACATAACTTATAAATATATAAGTCTGCGTAAGTTGGGGGCCAAGTGTTGCAGGAGCAGGACAGCACAACTGGCCGATGCACACAACTAAACGGGGAGAGAGTCTAATGAGAAAGACAAGAAATCTGTCCCTAAAACAATACTATTAGATAAGATTCTTATCTTTCAGTTCTCATATCTTTACATAGATCAAATTAGTATGTACATACTGAAGGTTTTATTAATTAAAATATTTTTACATTGACTGCCACACCTACATACTTAAAAATTGCTAATAACATATAATATCCTACTCTCCTCATGTGACACTGTTAAAGCTTGGAATATTTAGGGTCAAGAAAAGATCTAGGTCCCTTACAAATGCCTGACCCTCAATTTGCTCTTTTGTAAAAATGACATCATCATCTACCTCTTAAGGTTACTGTGGGGAATAAATTTGAAAAAACCAAATGAATGATTAGAAAAATGTCAACAACAGTGCAAGAACTTATTTCCTTCACTATTCCAATTGTGGGTTTGTCAATTATTTATCCTTTGTCATTATTAGACAGCACAGGTTATGATACATTTTGGTGATTCCTGTAAGCAGAACGCACTTCAAAAATGGTAAGCTACAACACAATCAAAACTGTACTTGTTTCAACTCTGAACTAGACACCACAAAGTTAGTACCTCTGGTTACTAGAGGGGAGGTGGTAGAGGGGTGGGGATAGAGTGAAATAGGTGATGGGGATTAAGGAGGGCACTTGTCATGATGAGCAATGGATGACACATGGAAATGCTGAATCACTCTATTGTACCCCAAAAGTTACATAACACTGTATGTTAACTAATGGAATTAAAATAAGAACTTAAAAAAATCCCACATTTCTAAAGATAGTTTTGGTAAATATTATATATTAATCTTAGAAATGAACTATTGCATTATAATTTGAAATACTGAATATCGAAATATTGTATTATAATTGGAAAATACATGAATTTTATCAATAAAGACTTAGTTGGCATTATATTCAATTACTTTATTTTTGTGAGTGTAATGGATATAAGACTATACCTTACAGTTAAATTTTATTTCTGAGGATCAGTGTAGCACAGTGACTAAGAGTGCAGACTTAACCTCTCTATGCCTCAATTTCCTCATTTATAAAATTGAGATGTTAATGACATTTTATAACCTTGTTATAAGAATTAAATGAGTTGGTACACATAAAGTGCTTGGCCCATAACACAGGAAATGCTATGTAAGTATTTATTATTATTTCTTTCATTATCTCAGGAGTACCGGCTCTTAGGAAGTCACACAATAGGGTCAAGAGGGTGGGCTCTAGATATGGATAGAGGTGAGCTGAACCAGACTCTGTCAAATACTGGCTGTGTGGCCTTGACACAATTATCTAACTTCTATAAACTAATAACCACTAATATAGGAATAATAATATTCAGAGACAATCTATAAAGGGCTTAGCATTATAGCATCAAATTTATACCAAGTATTATGTTTTTGAACAACCTATTTGCACTGTCTATTCAATGGAAATCAGGTATTATCTTACAAATATATTTATTTAGGTTACTGAGTATTTAATATTACCTAACACATTTATCTACTTCCTCTTTACTTTTTATAATAAATTTATTCATCTTGTAATGTATACTTTTCTTTTTATAAATAGGAAATATCTTCTTACCAGAGTTTTTTTGTTTTGTTTTGTTTTGTTTTTTTATTTCTTACCAGAGTTAAGACAAGTCTGTTACTCTAAGAGTTTTTATGTATGAAATTTTAGTTCTTCCAAATTTGCTGCAGCACATAAGACAATATATCTAACTTTTATTTTTCTCTATACTTTTAATTATTTCCCTTAATTGTATTTAACACATGTCTTTTTCCTTTTCTGTTCTTTTACTTGGCTGGCTTTGCTCTATCCCAAGAGACTATAAACTAAGGTCCACCAGCTGTCTTTCCAACCCTCAGCCTACTGAACCTCTAGAGCACCTGACAATGAAGGCAGAAAACACAAGGTCAAGAAGGATCAGTTCATTAGCTCTAGAATTTGATACCAATGTGAATTTCACCTTTCGTCCATTCACCTTTTTTAACATTAATTTTCTCTCCCTGAAAGTGTTCCTCAGGGTAATATGAACCTTCATAAGGTATTACAATTTTGCCTCAGAAACTGAAAGACAGCATTTCCCAAATTGTTCTTTGCAGAAAATTAGTGCTGCATATCACTTTTCCAAAAAGGGTTTGGAAGTTAAGTAAGTTTCGGAAATGTCGCATAAAAGTGTATTCAAGTTTTATAGATTCATAAAGCCCACTAGTAATGAAATTAAAGTACTGGCATTATTAAGTTTTAGTTACTCCCAAATTTCTCAAACATTTTTAACTGAAGGCCATAACAGTGAATTGAATGAAAACTAATCACAGATGTGTTTGTCATAAATGGCAAATTAGGAATGGTTTTACAACTTTAGAGAACCGTATTATTGCTTTATATGCTTTGTTAATCAAAATTAGGAGAGGATCATGGGTGGTAATTTTTTTTTAAGATTTTATTTATTTATCCATGAGAGACACAGAGAGAGGGGCAGAGATATAGGCAGGGGGAGAAGTAGGCTCCTAACGTGGGACTTGATCCCAGGACCCCGGGATCACAACTGACTCTTGATTTTGGCTCAGGTCATGATATCATAGTGGTGAGACAGAGCCCTGTGTTGGGCTCTGAGCTTAGCCCGGAGTCTGCTTGGAATTCCCTTCTTCTCCCTCTGCACCCATCCTGGCTTGCTCTCTAAAATAAATATATATATTTTAAAAAGTGTTATGATATAATTTGTATGGTTTTTAAAAGAAGATAAAAGTAATGTGCTTTGAGAGGTTGATAACACCATTTGAGGAGCAGCTTGTGACTGTACCACATGTTATTCTGTTGAATAACTCACTGTTCTTGCATGCCATGCTCTTCCATAATTCCAAACTCTGGCTCATACTGTTCCTTGAGGAATGGCCTTCTTTATTTTCTGCCTATAAAATCCTATACATCCCTGATAGTCCAGCTCAAATCCTAACTCCTTATACTAAATCCTCTCCTGATCTCCTAATTATACCACCAGAACTAATTTTTATCATCTCTCTTTAACCAGAAGCACATTATTTAAACTTCTGTATCAATAATAAGATGAAGCAGAAAAATATTTACAACCTACTTACCCAACAGACTCTAAGGACTTTGAAAGCAAGAACTGTCCTATAATTCTTTCTTCAAAAAGTGACTTACATAAGAAAGCAACCAATTCACTAATTCAATATATATATATTAAGTGCAAATTGTGTCATTTCTGGACTTAATATTCCTATTGCCCTATTTTAGTGTTTTAGAAGTACTCATTTTTATTATATATCATGACTATTTCAATTTAACTTTAAAATTTTATTTTTATTTTTTAAACAAAAATACAGTTGATGTATAATGTTACAATTGTTTCAGGGTTGTGAGATTAAGCCTTGCATCATGGAGCCTGCTTGAGATTTTCTCCCCCTCTGCCCTCCCCCGCCCTAAAAAGTCCTTTATTTCTGTCATTTAATCTCAGCAATAATCTTTATTACTCTGTCCATTCATCTATTATTTACCCAGATCTTGTTTTTTTAAGATTTTATTTATTCTTAGAGGGAGTGCATGTGAGCAAATGCAAGTGGAAGAAGGGGCAGAGGGAGAGGGAGAATATCTTTATTTATGCCCTATTATATTTCACAAAGAAATGAAGTTTACAGATACCATACTAGATTTATATCCAAATTTTACACTCTTTGTTTTACTTATATTAACAAGATTTCTTTACATATATGATTGCTGTTAGTGATATTCACAGTAGTCATGATATACAGCCATGGGTAGTCATAGATAGTAATGATAATATTGAAAGTCAACAGACTGTGAATTTCTTTGAAGCTCATTTTCTGAAACACAAATTTTATCAGGCTACTATAACAAATATCAGAGACTGTGTAGCTCACATACAACAGGAATTTTTTTGCTCACAGTTCTGGAGTCGGTGAAGTCCAAGACAAAGTTGCCAGTATGGTCGCCAGTATGGTGAAGACCCTCTTTCTGGTTCACAGCCTGTACCTTCTTTCTCACTGTGTCCTCACAAGGTGAAAAGCTAGAGATCTCTGTGGAGATTCTTTTATAAGGGCAGTAATCCCATTCATGAGGGCTCCACCCTCACGATCTAAGCACCTTCTAAAGGCCCCAACTAGTATTACCATCATCTTTAAGGGTCAGCATTTCACCATATGAATTTTGCAGGAGACATAAATATTCAGAACCCAGCATATGATATTCAATAAATTTCTTAGCTAGTTTTATTGAATGTCCTTGATTTATATAGAGTGAATGAATGAATGAATAGTTTTCTGTATTCCTTCTGGACATTCATCTTTTTTTTTTTTTAATGACTCACTGAAGATGGTCAGCATGTCCAATACTCTACTGCACAGAAGTGGTATTGAGTCCCACATCGGGCTCCCTGCATGGAGCCTGCTTCTCCCTCTGCCTGTGTCTTTGCCTCTCTCTCATTCTGTGTCTACCATGAATAAATTAATAAAATCTTTAAAAGATAAATAAATAAAAAATAAAAATGGAAAACATATTTGGCTATGTAAGAATTATTTCATTACGTAGAATTCCCTTCTGTTTATGAAAAACTATATCATAAGCAAATGTGAAAGCTTACCTTGAGTGACTGTTTTGAGAACAATTAAAGTTGATAAAAATCTCAATGGTAAATTGGAGCTTTTAAAGAAAGCAGCTGTCTTTGGTTTATTCTCCACTGAATGTTCTAAAGAATTATCCTGAATTCCCTTAGTTACTACTCCTTTGAATATGTCTTCACCCAATCTCCTCAATGTTGATGTCATGGTTGAATGCTGTCAAAAATATGTACCATCTTAATATATTTACTTATATCCATGATATATTTCAAATACGACAATCAAATATAGAAACTAAAAATGTCGATTTTTTCTAATTAAAAAATGGGTTAGAAATATGCAAGATTAAAAAGAAGTAATTTTATAATCAACTTTTCTAAATTATTTATGACTTTTCCTAAAAGAAATGAGCAGCCTACAAGAATTAAGAAATTGGAGATGTAATTTTCTAAGAACAAAATTAGGAGAATTGAGTCAAGATTCAATTTGAAAATGTTTAAGAACATAAGATCATGATATGTTTCTGGCACATACAAATCAAAGGAGCAGAGACACTATAGGTTCTTCACACTCCTCCACCATTACTGACAAATGGCTTGTTTGGGTATATCTTACAGTGTTGGCTTATAAAGTGATCACCTAGGGCCTTCCTGTTTTATAGATCACTATGATCATAACCATCACAGTAATTTTGATAACTTTTAACAATTGCAGAAGAACAAGACACTAGGTTAGAATCATGGATAATTCTCATGATGAATAAACTAAAACAAGACAATGGGCAAAACAGAAATACTGACATAAATACTTCTAAAATAATATAGGCTTAAAAAAAATAAAATAATATAGGCTTTTATGATATTCCATATATATTTTAAGAACCAAGTAAAGGAAAATCATTTTACAGAGAAGAGTGCATGAGCTAGACTCAGAAGTAGCTTAAATATAGGTAACAAGTATTTGCTTTAGAATTTCAATATATTAAAATTAGAGAGATATGGGCACGTGGGTAGCTCAGTTAAGTGTCTCTTGATCTCAGCTCAGGTCATGATCTCAGGGTTGTGAGATCAAGCCCTGTGTCAGGATCCACACTGGGTGTGGAGCCTGCTTGAAATTCTCTCATTTTCTGCCCTCCTCCACTCCCTCCCTAATTATAATAACAATAATAATAATACATTAAGATTAGAGAGATATATTGAGATTTTATGGGTATCAAAAGGCACAATGTTTCGGTGGTGAGTGGCATAACAAATGCAATCTAATTTAAATATATGGCCAATAAACTTTAAATTTGAAAAGGAATACTTATATACTATTGGTGGAAATATAAGTTGGTATAGCCACTGTGGAAAACAGTATGGAGGTTTCTCAAAAAATGAAAAAAAGAAATACCACACTACCCAGTAATTCTATTAGTTATTTACTCAAACAAAACAAAAACATTAATTTGAAAAGATGTGTAGGGCAGCCCAGATGGCTCAGCGGTTTAGTGCCACCTTCAGCCCAGGACGTGATCCTGGAGACCCAGGATCTGAGTCCCACATCAGACTCCCTGCATGGAGCCTGCTTCTCCCTCTTCTTGTGTCTCTGCCTCTCTCTGTGTGTCTCTCATGAATAAATATATAAAATCTTTAAAAAGAAAAAAAAAAAAGATGTGTATACTCCTTTGTTTATTGCAGCACTAATTTACAAGAGCCGAAATATGGAAGCAACCTAAGTGTCCATTAACAGGTAACTGGATAAGATGTGGTGTGTGTGTTTATATACATATATATACACATATACATATACATACATACATACACAAACACACAATGGAATATTATGCTGCCAAAAAAACAGATGAGATTTTGCCATTTGTGACAACATGGATGGACCTAAAGAGTATTATGCTAAGTGAAATAAGTCAGATTGAGAAAGACTGTGATTTAACTGCTATATGGAATCTTAAAAAAAAAAAAAAAAGGAATAAACAAACAAAAAGCAGAATCAACCTTTAAATATAGAGAATAAGCTGATGGTTGCCAGAGGGAAGAGAGGTGAAAAGAAGGGCAAGATGGGTGAAGGGGAATGGGAGATACAAGCTTCCAGTTATGGAAGGAATAAGTCACACTAATCAAGGCACAGCACAGGGAATATAGTCAATGATGCTGCAATAGTGTTATAGAGTGACAGATGGTACTTATACTTCATGATGAGCAGAGCATACATACAGATAATTTGAACCAGTACGTTGTATACCCAAAACTAATGTTAACACTGTGCATCAACTATATTCAAATTAAAAAAAAAAAACTAAGTTTTTACAATCATTAGGAAAAGATAATATGTATGTATGTGTTCTAAAACTTTGGTATAAAAATAGAAGAAAATATTAGAAATTCTACAAGTTTGTTAATGCCTCACATTTCTCAGACTTGGAGTTGAAAAAGCTGACAACCTGGCAAATGCAGACAAAAAAGACCCAACATAAGCTTGTTCTCTCTAGCCAAAAGGCTAGGAAAAGAGCAGCCTTGCAAGACCAAAAACGTTTTTAAAATTTTTATTTAGATTTTTTTTTTAAGATTTTATTTATTTACTCATGACAGACACACAGAAAGAGAGGCAGAGACACAGGCAGAGGAAGAAGCAGGCTCCATGCAGGGAGCCCGACGTGGGACCTGATCCCGGGTGACCAGGATCACACCCTGGACTGAAGGCGGCGTTAAACCACTGAGCCACCTGGGCTGCCCTAAAATTTTATTTAGAGAGAGAAAGAGAGCGAAGAGTGGAGAGGGAGTGACAGAGGGAGAAAGAGAATCTAAAGCAAGCTTCACACCTACGCAAAGCCTGATGTGGAGTTCGATCTCAGAACCCTGAGCTGAAATGAAGAGTCAGGGGCTTAACCAACTAAGCTACTGAGGTGCCCCAAGACAAAAACTTTTAGACAAAACCACAATCCAACCAAATATCCCACCAAATATCTAGATGATCTAACACCCACCTAAATGAGCAAAATTCCAAGGAGAGCTTACACTTCTACCCTCAACCAGGCAGTTACAAGGTATCCATGAAGGCTATGTGAGGGGTAGTAATTAGATACTCCCATCCTTCCCAGTTAGGGAGGTATCAGTGGAGGCCTAGTGGGGAATCTGGACTTCTACTTCACTAGGCAATAAAGAGAAGCCAACCTGTATTTCCTCTGCAAGAGCAGTGTCAAAAGAAAGTCAGATAAAACAGAGACCCAGAGTCTTATAACAGAATACCAAAATGTCCAGTTTTCAATAAAAATCACTAATCACACAAAGAACCTGGAAGATCTCAAACTGAATGAAAATCAGTAATTGCCAACACCAATGGCACAAAGATTTAAGAATTATCTGACAAATATTTTAAAGCAGCAATGATAAAATTAGTAATTATGCATTTTTTTAAAAAAATGAAAAATAGAAAACCTCATCAAAGAAATAGAAGTCTTACTAAAGAAAACATAAGGAACCAAATGGAAATTTTATAACTGAAAATACATTAACCAAATTAAAAACAGATGGGTTTACTAGCTAATTGAATCCAACAGTACATTAAAGGGATTATTCACCACGATCAAGTTGGATTTATTCCTGGGCTGCAGGGGTGACTTAATATCTGTCAAACAATCAACATGATATATCACATTAATAAAAGAAAGGATAAGAACCATATGATCCTCTAAATTTATGCAGAAAAAGCATTTGAAAAAATACAGCATCTTTTCTTGACAAAAACCCTCAAGAGAGTAGGGATAGAAGGAACATACCTCAACATCATAAAGGCCATATACAAAAGTTCCACAGCAAATACCATCCTCAATGGGGAAAAACTGAGAGCTTTTTCCCCAAGGTCAGGACCATGACAGGGATGCCCACTGTCACCACTATTGTTCAACCTAGTACTGGAAGTCCTAGCCTCGGTAGGTAACAGAAAGAAATAAAAAGCATTCAAGTTGGCAAGGAAGAAGCCAAACTTGCACTCTTTGCAGATGATATGATACTCTATGTAGAAAATCCCTAAGACTCCACTCAAATATTGCTACAACTAAAATATGAATTCAGCAAAGTCCAGGATATAAAATCAATGTAGAGAATCTGTTGCATTTCTATACACTGATAATGAAGCAGCAGAAAGAGAAATGAAGGAATCAATCCCATCTACAACTGCACCAGAACCAGAAGATACCTAAGAATAAATTTAACCAAACAGATCAAAGATCTGTACTCTGAAAACTATAGTACACCAATGGAAGACACTGAAGAAGACACAAAGAAATGGAAAAATATTCCATGTTCATGGATTGTAAGAATAAATATTGTTAAAATGTCTATACTACCCAAATTCACAGTTTAACACCAGTAAAAGTAACACGAATATTTTTCATAGACCTAGAAAAAACAATCCTAAAATTTGTATGGAATCACAAAGACCCCAAATAGCCAAAACAATCCTGAAAAAGAAAATCAAAGCTGGAGGCATCACAGTCTCAGACTTCAAACTGTATTACAAAGCTGTGATCATCAAGACAGAATGACACTGGCAGAAAAACAGACACATAGATCAACGGAACAGAAGAGAGAACCCAAAGATGGGCTCTCAACTCTACAGTCAATTGATCTTCAACAAAGCAGGAAAGAATATCCAATGAGAAAAAGATAATCTCTTCAACAAATAGTGTTGGGTAAACTGGACCATGACATGCAAAAGAATGAAACTAAGACCACTTTCTTACACCATGCACAAAGATAAACTCAAAATGGATGAAAGACCTAAATATGACATAGGAAACTATCAAAATCCTAGAGGAGAACATAGGCAGCAACTCTTTGACCTTGGCCTCAGCAACTTATTACTAGACACATAGCTGGAAACAAGGGAAACAAAGGCAAAACTATTGGAATTCATCAAAATAAAACACTTTTGCACAGCAAAGGAAACAACAAAACTAAAAGGCAGCCTACAGAACAGAAGAAAATATTTGCAAATGATATATTGGATAAAAGTATAGTGTCCAGAATGTATAAAGAACTCATCAAAATCAATACCCCAAAAATAAATAATCCAGTTAAGAAATGGGCAGAAGATATGAACAGACATTTCCCCAGAGAAGACATACAAATGGCCAACGGACACATGAAAGTGCTCAACACTGCTCATCATCAGGGAAATACAAATCAAAACCACAATGATGGGATCCCTGGGTGGCGCAGCGGTTTAGCGCCTGCCTTTGGCCCAGGGCGCGATCCTGGAGACCCAGGATCAAATCCCACGTCAGGCTCCCGGTGCATGGAGCCTGCTTCTCCCTCTGCCTGTGTCTCTGCCTCTCTCTCTCTCACTGTGTGCCTATCATAAATAAATAAAAATTAAAAAAAAAAAAAAAAAAAAAAAAACAAAACCACAATGAGATACTACCTCACACCAGTCAGAATGGCTAAAATTAACACCACAGGAAACAACAGATGTTGGCTAGAACGCGGAGAAAGGGGAACTCTCTTACACTGCTGGGAATGCAAACTGGTACAGCCACTCTGGAAAATGGTATGGAGATTCCTCAAAAAGTTAAAAATGTAACTACCCTATGACCCAGCAATTGCACTACTAGGTATTTATCCAAAGGATACAAAAGTGCTGATTCGAAGGGGCTCACATACCCCAATGTTCATAAAAGCCCTATGGATAATAGCCAAATTATGGAAAGAGTCCAAATGTTTATGAACCAAGGAATGGATAAAGAAGTAATAGTGTATATACAATGGAGTATTACTCAGCCATCAAAAAGAATGAAATCCTGCAACAAGGTGGATGAAGCTAGAATGCATTATGCTAAGTGAAATAAGTCTGTCAGAGAAAGACAGATATTGTATGATTTCATTCATTTGTGTAATTTAAGAAACAAAACTGATGAACACGGGGAAAAAAAAGAAAAACAAGACAAAAATAGGGAAGCAAACCATAAGAGACAACAAACTAAGGGTTGCTGGAGAGGAGGTAAGTGGGGGGATGGGCTAAAGGCTGACAGGTATTAAGAGGATACTTGTTGGGATGAGTCCTGGGTGTTATATATAAGTGATGACTCACTAAATTCTACTCCTGAAACCACTACTACACTATATGTTTACTAACTTGTATTTCAATTAAAAAAGAAAAAAATACACAAACAAAAAAATAGGTTCAACAGCAGAATGGAGGACACAAGGAAGTAACTGGTTACCTGGAATTTAAAACAATCTGAACAATGAAAAAAAAAAAACTGGAGGGGAAAAATAAACAGAGATTCCAGGAACTGAGGAAATATAACGAAAGATTTAATAATCATATCAATCAGAATTCTAGAAGGAAAAACAAACATGAGGTGAGGCTGAAAAAGAAGTAATGGCTGAAAACTTCCCAGATTTGGAAAAAAAAAAAATTAGAGACTGAAGAAGCTGACCAAACCCTAGAAAGGATAAATCCAAAGTGATCAACAAGATATATCAATAGCCCATCTTATGAAACCTAAGGAAAAAAGAAAACAAAAGCAGTAACAGAGAAATTAACATAAAAGAAGCAAGCAATTCAAGTAACAGTAGATTCCTTATCATAAGCCATGGAAGTTGTCTAGAAGAAATTAGCACCTACATTTTTCAAGTATTAGAAGAAAAGAACTATCATCTCGGAATCCTCTACCAAGGAACACGTGGGTGGCTTAGTTGGTTAAGTGTCCGCCTTTGGCTCAGGCCATCATCATGGGGTCCTGAGATCAAGCCATGAGTTGGGCTCCCTGCTCCCTGGGAGGTCTATTTCCCTCTCTCCTTCTCCCTCTACTTGCTGTTCTCCTTGCTTGTGCTCACTCTGTCAAATGAAAGAAAAAAATCTTAAAAAAAAAAAAAAAAAGAATCCTATACCCAGTAAAAATATCCTTCAAGGATGAAGAGGAAACTTGGACACTATAAGATGAAGTGAAACTAAAATAATTTGTCATCAACAGACCTATTCCAAAACTGCTTAAGAGAAGTTCTCTATGGTGAAATGAAATAATAAAAGAAGGAACCTTGGAATATCTGGAAGGAAGAAAAGAACTCAGTAAGCAAAACATAGACAAATGCAATAGACTTTCCTTCTCCTGAGTTTTATGTTTGACAGTTGATGCAAAAATGATAACACTGTCTAATGTGATCCTTAATATATGTAGAAAAATATTAGCACAATAATATTATAGACAGAGGATTAATAAAGGGATGAAAAGGCAAAGTTTCTATACTTCAGTTGAATTAGCAAAATGAAAACACCAGCAGACTGTGGTAAGTTATTTATATACAATGTGGTACCTAGAAGGACTAATAAAAAAAATACTATAAAAAGAGACTCAAAATTCTATAAATAAACCAAAATGGAACTTTAAAAAATGTTCAAGCAACCCACAGCAAAGCAGGGGAAAAGAAAACCCAGAGAAGTGAAAAAGATTCACAAAAACAAACAGTAGCAAAAAAATAAACTTAAGCCCTAACATATCAATAACTACATTAAATATAAATGGCCTAAATATACCAGTTATAACACAAAAACTCAGTAAAGTTGATTTAAAAATAAAATCTAGCTATCTGCTATCTATAAAAATTTCATTTCAAATATAACAATGTAAACAGATCAAAATTAAAAGAATGGAAAAGACACTATGAATCTAAGGAAAGTAGAGTGGTTATATTAATACTAGAAAATAGATCTCAAAGCAAAGAAAACTACCAGGGAGAGTGAGAAACTTACATAATGATAAAAGAGTCAAACCACTAAGAACACGTAACAATCATAAATTTATATTCATAAAGCAAGAGAGTTGCAGAACATATGAGGCAAAAGATGATAAAACCAACAGGAGAAAAATGTAAATTCACAATTACAGCTGAAGACTTCTCTGAACACTCAATACAAATAGACAAAATATTAACAAGGATATAAACTAACTCAAAACACCACCAACCAGTAGGATCTAATCCACATTTCTAGAACACTCCACATAATAAGAGCAGAATACACACTGTCAGCCAAACAATGTCAACAATACAACCAAACCAGAAAAACAGAAAGGTAAAAGATCTAAAACGAACTTCTAAATAATTCATGAGTCAAAAAGGAAGTCTCAAGGGAAATTTTTAAAATAAATTAAACTACAAGAAATGAAAATGCAATATACCAAAATTTGCGGGACACAGTTAAAGCAGCACTGACAGAAAAACAGCATTAAAAATAGCAATATATTAGAAAAAAAGGAAGTCTCAAGTGAATAATTTAAGCTTTTACCTAGTAAACTAAAAAAGGAGAACAAAATAAATCCAAAGCAAACTGAAGGAAGGCAATAATAAGGGATAAAAGTGAAAACTATAAAATACTGAAACTAAAAGATAATCCTTTAAAAAAAAATCAACATAACAAACTTCTGGCAAGAAAGAAAAAAAATGACAAATTAATCAATACTAGGAATGAAACAGAGGATATTACTACAAACACTGAGGACATCAAAAGGATAATAAAAGAATACTATGAAAAACTTTACACATACATCCTTAACATGTTTGAGCTTAGACAAGGGTTCACTCAATTCCTTGAAAAGCACAAACTTCTACAAATCACTCATATAAGTTACATGATATCCCTATAACTATTTAAGAACTTGAATTCATAAAATGTTAAAACCTCCCTGGTGCACCCAGTGGCTCAGTTGGTTAAGTGTCTACCTTCAGCCAGGTTATGATCCCAGGATTCTGGGATTGAGGCCTATATTGGGCTCTCTGTTCAATGGGGAGCCTGCTTCTCCCTCTGCCTGCTACTCCCCATGCTTGTGCTCTCACCCTTTCTCAAATAAAATCTTTAAAAAAATTATAACTAAAAAAAATTCCCCAAAAAAGACATCTCCAGGGTGACAGTTTCATAGAAGAATTCTACCAAATGTCTAAAGAAGAATTAACAATAATTCTATTTTCTTTCAAAGAAAGAAGATGTAACACTTACCAATTAATTCTATGAACATAGTATTACCTTGATACAAAACCAGACAGATAGTATAAAAGAAGAGAAACCTGCAGGCCAATATCCCTAATGAATATATACTCTTTAACAAAATATTAGCAAACAGAATTCAGTGAATATAAAAAGAACCATACCACATAGCTAAGTGGGGTTTATTTCAGGAATATATGGCTAATTCAGTATTTGAAAGCCAAACAGTAATGCACCACATTATCAGGTTAAAGAAAAAAAAAATCACATGATTATATCAATAAATGCCAAAAAGTGTTTAAAAAAAGTTTCAATACTCATTCATGATTAAAAAAAAAAATCTCAGAAATATAGGAATAGAGGGGAACTTAAATTTGATAAAAATCACCTATAAAACCACAGCTAAAATTATGATTAATAGTGAAGGACTATTTTCTCCTCTAAATTCAAGAACAAGCCAAAGATGTCCATTACCATTCATATTTACTATAGTCCTACATATCATAGCTAATGCAATAGAAAAATTAGAGGCAAATGTATAAAAAAAAAGGAAAACAAAAGAGCTTTCTTTATTCGCAAATGCATGACTATATAGGAAATCCCAAATAATCTTTAAGACAAATCCTAAAACTAGTAAGATCATGGTCACAGGATACAGAATAAACAGAATATCAACATGGATACCAAAATTTAAAAATAACATTAAATATGCAGCTGAAAATCTAACAAATAATGTACAGGAATTTTATGCTTAAAACCATGTAACATGGATGATAAAAATCAAATTTATAAATAAAATGGAGGAACATATCATTTCCTGAAATGGAACACTCAACACAGTTTTCTCAAATTAAATACAGGTTAGTGCAATTCTATCAAAATCCCTGCAAGATATTTTGTAGATAAAGAAGATTATTCCAAAATTTATAAGGAAAGGCAAAGGAACTATTATAGTTAAAACATTTTTGAAACACAACAGTAAAATGAGAGAAAATCAATATACCCAATTTCAAAACCTATTATAAAGGTATAGGAATCAACGGTATGGAATTAGCAAAGAACAGACACACATATACCTGGAAAATAACAAAGAACTCAGAAAGAGACCCACACAATTATTTCTAACTAACAAAGGTACAGAGGAAGGAAAGCCTTTTTTATAAGTGGAGCTTGAGTAATTAGACATTTATAGGTCAAATATTAACCTTGATCCAAGTCTCACACCTCATACAAAATTAATTCAAACTACATAGCCTTACATGTAAAATGCAAAAGTTTAAAACTTTAAGAAAAAACAGGATAAAATCTTCACAGTCTAGGATTAGTTAACAAATTCTTACACTTGACCCCAAAAGCAACATTTGCAAAAGGAAAAAATGATTCACTGGAAATCATTAAAACTTCAAAGCTCTGCAAAAGACTATCTGTTAAGAGGATGAAAATACAAGCTACGAAAAAGAAAAAAAAAATTTCCAAACGACATACCAAACAAAGGACTAGTATCTAAAGTATATAAAGAACCCTCAAAACTCAACAACAGAACACAAAGAGTCCAATTACACAATGGGCAAAAGACACAAACAGAATAAAGAGGCTACACATGTGGAAAAGTAAACACATGAAAACATATGTTCAGCCACTGGAGAGATGCAAATTAAAACTCCAATGAGAAAACAATACTATCAGAATGGTGAAAATAAAAAATAGTAACAACACTAAATGCTGGTGAGGCCATGGAGAAACAAGATCACAGATATTGCTGGTAAGAGTGTAGGCCCATTAGCAAACTAGACATGGATGAAGAAATAATCTTTAAAGATAGATCAACAGAAACTTCAAAAATTAAAATATAAAGAGAAAAACACACAGAACAGAATATCCAGAAATTATGGGATAATTACAAATGGTGTAACATACAGGTAATGGAAATAAATACCAGAAGGAAAAGAAAAGAAAGGAATAAGAGAGATATTTGAAGCAATGACAGAATTTCCTCCAAATTAACATAGGAAATAAAACCAAGAAGTTCAGAGAACACCAAGGAGGATGAATACCAACTCCATCCCCAAAAGACGACACCAAGGTATATCATATTCAAATGGCAGAAAATGAAAAAATAAAGATTTTTTAAAAAATTGATAGAAGCCAGAGGAAAAATATAGCTTATTTATATGGAAGCAAAGATAAGAATTATATCCAAATTCTCCTCAAAAACCATGTAAGCACAAAGAAGTAGAATGAAATTTTTTAAATATTGAGGAAAAAAACTCCACCAACCTAGAATTCCAAATACTGTGAAATTATCCACCAATAATAAGGATTTTCTCAGACCAACAAAAATTGAAGGAATCTGTGACCAGTAGACCAGCCTTGAAAATAATATTAATAAAAGGTCCTTAGAGAGAAGGATAATTATATCTGGATGTGCATAAAATAAGAAATAGCATTAGAGAAGGAATATGTACATAAAATACTTTTATCTTATTAATTGATCTAACATAAATTTCTTGAAAATAGCAACAATTATTGATGCTTCTGTGTGTGCACATGTATGTGTACATATGCATGCTTATGTATGCCTATGTATAAGTGAAATGAACGACAGGAATGATACAAGGGAATACAAGACAGAAGAAATGAGCAGTATTTTGTTACAGTAGTACCCCTTTATCTGAGGGGCAGATGTTCCATGACTCCCAGTGAATACCTAAAACCATGAATAGTACCAAACTATTTATAAACTATTCTTTTCCTATACATATATATATATGATAAAGTTTAACCTATAAGTGAGGCATAGTAAGAGATTAGCAACAATAACTAATATTAAATAGATTATAATAATATGAGTTATGTGAAAGTGGGCTCTCTCTCTCCCTCCCTCTCTCAAAATATCTTATTGTAACTGTACTCACCCTTATGATGATGATGATGTAAGACAGTAAAATATTTACAGGATGAGATGAAGTGAGGTAAATGACACAGGCATTATGACCTTACTTAGCGTTAGGCTAATAATGACGTTCTGACAATACTTCAGAAGAGGATCATCCACTTCCATACTGTGGTTAACTGTGGGTAACTGAAGCCACAGACAGTGAAACCACAGATAAGGTGGGTCTACTGTATTATAAGATACTTATATTACATGTAAAGCTGTATAGTGTAATTGTAAAGTGGATTTACATTAGTTGTAAATTGTATATTGCAAACAGTAGGACAACCACTAAAAAAGGTAAAGAAAGAGATGCTAAGAAAGAAGGGAAAGTAGAAGCATATAAAATGTCCAATTAAAACCACAAAAGGCGGGAAAAGAGAACAAAACAGGAACAAAGAAAATTGTTAATGAATAAAAACAGTAAAAACTTATGGTAGATATTAATTCAACAATAACAATAATCACTTTCAATATCAATAGTCAAAATACAACAATTAAAAGAGACTATTAGAGATGCCTTGGGTGGCTCAGCAGTTTAGCTCCTGCCTTTAGCCCAGGGCGTGATCCTGGGGTCCTGGGATCAAGTCCCATATCAGGCTCCCTGCATGGAGCCTGCTTCTCCCTCTGCCTGTGTCTCTGCCTCTCTCTTTCTCTGTGTCTCTCATGAATAAATAAATAAGATTAAAAAGAGAGAGAGAGAGAGAGACTATTAGAGTGAATCAAAATAGAAGACCCACTATACAATGTCTATAAGAAACTCACTTTAAATATAAAGACAAATACAGACTACAAGTAAATGGATAGAAAGATAGACCATGCTAACACTAATCGATAGAAAGCTAGAATAACTGTATTAACTTCAGACAAAGCAGACTTCAGAGCAAGGGAAGTTACCAGGGAAGGAGGGGCACTACATATTGATAAAGAGTCAATTCTCCAAGAATACATAATACCTTTGATATAGTAAATACTTTTTAGATACAACACCAAAGGCATGATCCACAAAAAATAACTGAGAAGCTAGACTTCATTAAAAACTACTCTGTCAAGAGATTGAAAAACAAGCTACAGATTGGAAATAGAAAATATCTCCAAAGACAAATCTGATAAAGAACTGTTAACCAAAATATAGAAAGAACTCTAAAAACCCAACTGTAAGAAAACAAACCAATTAAAAAAAAAATGGGGAAAGAACCCGCAAACCTCACCAAAGAAGATATACAGATGGCAATAGGCATATGAAAAGATCCTCAACGGTATGTCATTAGAGAATTGCAAATAAAAACAAGATCTGACTATTCGCCAATTAGAACAGCCAAACTGAAAACACCAAATGTTGATAAGGATGTGGAGCAACAGGAATTCTCATTCACTGCTACTGGAAATGCAAAATGGTGTAGCCACTTTGGAAGGCAGCTTATAGTTTTTCAAAAAACTAAACATACTCTTACCATATCTATCCAACAATTGTGCTCCTTGGTATTTATGCAAAGGAGTAATGTCCATACAAAAACCTGCACATGGATGTTTACAGCATCTTTATTCATACTTGCCAAAACTTGGAAGCAATCAAAATGTCCTTTAGTAGGTGAACGGATAAATAAACTGTGGTACATCTAGACGATGGAATGTTATTCAGCACTGAAAAGAAATAGGCTATCAAACCATGAAAAGACATGGAGGAATCTTAAATGCATATTGCTAAGTGAAAGAAGCCAATCTGAAAAGCCTACATACTGTATAATTCTAGCTATATGATATTCTGTAAAAGGAAAAACTATCACATTATGTAAAAGGCAAAGAGTAAAAGAATTAGTGGTTTGCAGGAGTTAGGGATCAGAGAAACATGACTAGGCAGACCACACAAGGTTTTTAGGGCAAACTATTTTTAGTAACAAATTATTCTGTATGATACCATACTGGTGGTTACATACCATTATATTTTTGTCAAAACTCATAGAAAGTAAAACACCAGGAATGGTAACTAATATATGTAAACTATGGGCTTGGGGTGAAATAACATATCAATGTGGGGTCATCAGGTTTAACACACTGTAACAATTTTTTTTTAAAAGATTTTATTTATTTATTCATGGGGGGGGGGCAGAGACACGGGCAGAGGAGAAGCAGGCTCCATGCAGGGAGCCCGACGTGGGACTCGATCCCAGGTCTCCAGGATAGGACCTGGGCTGAAGGCGGCACTAAACCGCTGAGCTACCGGGGCTGCCCCACACTGTAACAATTTTAACAAATTCTGGTACAGGAAGCTGACAGTGTGGGAGACAGTATTTAAGTGGGGTCTGGGAATATACTGGAAATCTCTGTTCAATTTTGTTGTGAACCTAAGTTTGTTCTAAAAAATAAAAGTCTGGGTAGCCCTGGTGGCACAGCGGTTTGGCACCGCCTGCAGCCTAGGGTGTGATCCTGGAGACCCAGGATCGAGTCCCACATCGGGCTCCCTGCACGGAGCCTGCTTCTCCCTCTGTCTGTGTCTCTGCCTCTCTCTCTCTCTGTGTCTCTGAATAAATAAATAAAATCTTATAAAATCTTTAAAAAAAAATAGAAAGCAGTCTCATCTCTTTAAAAAATAAAAATAAAAATAAAATAATAATAAAAATAAAAAATAAAAGTCTGTATACATTAAAAAACAAGCAACATGAGGAATCAGTATGATGACTGAACAATCATTTGCCTATATCAATGTCAATACTGTGGTTGTGATATTGTACTAGTTTCACAAGATGTTATCACTGGGGGAAAGTGGGTTAGGGACACAAGTGATTTTTTTGTATTAGTTCTTATTACTACAAGTGAATCTACAATTATCTCAAAATAAATAGCTTAATTTAAAAAGTACATGCAATCAGACAATTGTTACAACTAAAATATTAGAAATCCTTCAATAAATGTTGAATAAACAAACAGGACAGTGGCAAGAATGCTACTTTCTACTAGAAATGTAGAAGCACACTGGTAGTCCTGTCTATAATAGCACACAAAGTACATGCAGAGTATATATTTGTAGATAAAAATAAACTGTAAATTATCTGAAAATGAAAAGAATATTTGGAAAGAAGATAAAAGAAAATTTTACTTGATTGCTGAGCACAGCCTTTTGTGGCTGAGACAAGCATTCAGCCAACCATTTTTAGAAACCATTATACAAACAGAAAAATCAAATTGTAAAAAGAAGATAGCAACAATACAAGATCTGATAATCCATACAACTTTGTTTAGTAAAACATGTAGTTAAGACCAATAAATTAAAAATGATTTTCTGTGGGTGGGGGGCACATGCACATGTGCATACCTGCTCACATTGCCTACTTACGCACCACAGAGGCAAAATATTTGAAATACTACCCAAGGAAAGTTATTTCTCCTTAAGTTTAATAATCATACATATAATAATCAGTGTTATTACTATGATTTATATATAATTATAATCAATTAACACTACTTGATCATCAGTACTACACTAAGTGGTTTAGCTGTGTGCTTCTTAAATTCCACAAGACCAAGATTACACTACCCAAGCACAAATTTGCATCTCTCCTTTAAGTAAATGAAAGCTATAACAGTGTTTACCAATATTAACTAGGGAAATAAAATTTTACAAAATTACTACAGCTAATAGCACAAATGATTACATACATATGACATAATTTAAATTGAATGAACCTTATATAAATAGGTAACATGTATGATTCATTTTATAGATACTGGAATAATTTTTCTGCTTTGATTAGGCTACTGTAAAAATCACTGTCCAATTTACCTAGTGTGCATTTACTGGCATTAACACAAGAAATCTTTAATTTCTATTACCTTCAGTAAAATATGAAAAATTATAAGTTAAATAATGGGGGAAGGGGACAGTGGTTTTAACAACCTAATAGAGTGATATTTACTAAGTACTCCAATTTTCAAACTTAAAAAACGTTACATATTAAATAAAACCTATAGCACTGAGAAACAGTATTTATAAAAGACAAGATAGTAGTGAATAAAACAAAGAAGGCAAAAGTCCTGAAATATAAACCAAAGAAATCTGTAAAAGAACAAGATCAAGAGAAATAATACTGAACAGAGTATCACTTAAAGAGACTCCTATTAATCAATTACCTGTGCTGCCGCATCCAGCTGTCTTAGAGACCAATATATAAATTTCACAAAAGGCTCGTGAAGTTTGGTATTCACAAATGGCATCCACTGTAGCTGCTCTGTCATCAGAGGCAAAAGCTAAAGATAAAATAATGGAAGTTATAAATGCACAGTAATGTTAGATGGCAAAAATCAATTACCATGATTTCCCTAAAGTTTCCTTTTTCAAAAGAATAAAATTCTGTAAAAAAAACCTCACTTTGGAACCACGTTCCACACAATATAGAAATACATATTTGAAATTTTAAATATGCACATCCTTTAACCCACCAGTAGCACATCTAAGATTTTAAGGAGATGAACCTATATAAACATATTCTCTGGACTTTAAATGGTTAAATAAATTTATGATAAATATATAACCATTAAAAATGATAATAGAACCTGTATTTAGATGATAAAAGCAGGTTACAAAAGAGCAAGTATAACTGGGTCCCGTTTATATAAAATACCTATATGAATTTATATTGAAAAAGAGATATATGAAAGAATGTTTTTTTAAAATATTAACAGTAGAGGCACCTGGGTGGCTCAGAAGGTTAAGCCTCTGATTCTTGGTTTTGGCTCTGGTTATGATCTCAGGTTTGTGAGACTGGGCCCCATGTGGGACTCTGTGCTCAGCTCAGAGTCTGCTTGAGATTCTCTCCTCCCCTCACCTGACCCCTCCCTGCCACACTCACCCTCGCTCACACACGTGTATGCACACCTGCTCTCTCTCTAAAATGAATAAAAAACAAAAAATAAAAATAATAGCAGTAAAATTTAGCAGTTGCTGTAATACTTTCCTCTTAATATATCTGCCTTGCATAAATAAAAAGCATTAAAGTCAATTTGTAAAAATAATAAAATGTTTAAAAAAGATGTCTATGAACACTGCTTCAAAAATATGTTACTTTGCTACAGGACTTCAAGACCATAGAGATATTCTAAGCCTTTGATTGAATAATCCTACTTCTGGTATATTACCTAAGAAAAACACCTAAAATACAACCCTCCAAAAGTACAGTATTATTACACTGCTTGTAAGAATAAAAATGCAAAAAATAAATAAATAAATAAAAATGCAGAGGTAACTTAATCACCTAGCAACACGGAAATGGTTCAAGTCAAGTGTACAGCCACTCAGGGAACTAAAGATTATGAACAAGAAAAATATTAATGTTAAATTAAGTGAAAATAATAAAAGTTAGGATACAGAATCATATGTAATTAGATCACAGATATGATCAATAAATATGGAAATAAATGTTCGAGTTTGGAAGGACATATATGACCTTTCATAGTACCATCTAGGGACTACTGACCACCTCCTCCTTTTGAAATACTCATTCGTGGTGGGGGAGGCAAGATGGCCGAAGAGTAGGGGACCTCATTTTATCTGGTCCCTGAATTTAGCTAGATATCAAATCATTCTGAATACCCATGAATTCAACTTGAGATGTAAGAAAATATCTGGAGCTCTACTCATAGTTTTTGCAAGGTAGGACATGCAGAGAAGTGATTCTGAAGGGATATGTCAGAAGATAAACAGTGGGCGGGAGGGAGCCTCTTAAGCCAGCTACCAGAAAGTGATATAGCTCCAAAGGGCAAAATCGGAACTCTTAGAAACCAGCTCCAGTGAGAGACATCCCTACTTGAAAGGTGCTCAGGTGGTGAAATGGGGCAGAATTCTAGACAAGAAAGTATGTTCTCAGGATCCCTGGAGTCACAGAAAGAATGGGGGTGCCTGAGCTGGTAGAGTTCCCAAGCATTGGAGCGGAGAAACATTATAGTCAGGGAGCCCAGGATAGGGCCCTCAGCTCAGTTTGCCATAAAACATGAGCCACAGCGTAATCAAGTGATGGTTTGCTACATGGGGACCCTACAAAGGACAGGAACACAGGAACCCTCCACCTTCTCCTGGGAGGGTCCGGGTGGCTGTGCACACCACCAAGGGGAGAGCTCTCAGTGCCAGAGCCCTGTGAAAAACAGCAAAGCAGCGATCCTCTCCTTACCCCAGAAGGGGCAGATCAGCTCTCAGGGTGGGGATCTGTAAAGGACAGTAATAGGCGACCTTCTGTCTTCCCCTGGGAGGAGTGGAGCGGGTTCATGCAGGATTGGGCGGATCACTCTCTGAGCCAGGGCCCTGCAAAACGCACAAATCAGTGACTCTCCACCTTCCCCTGGGAGAATCCCACCGCAGGAGTCTATAGAGTTTGGCAGACATAAAAGTGAAGACCATTTATTCCTGAGGGTTTACTGCAGAGAATGGGCCACGATCTTTTGATCTTTCAAAAGGCTCTGGGGCTAGAGATCCAGCATGGCCATTTTTGTTTTGATCCTCTGAAGAGGCACAGAAAGTCTTCAGAGAACAAAAGCCACATAGAGCAACCAAAAACAGCTTACACTGAGCTCTGCCCCTCAGTGTAATGAGGGGTCCAGTACAACTCTGCCAAGGTACAGAAATCTGAGAATCAGCATAGCAGACCCCTCCTGCTGGAAGGAAGATGAGCTGGAAGAACAGTGAACAGCAAATTTATAGACCACATAGGACTGTAAAACTCAGAGTGAGAGAGGGTAAATAGTATATAGAATTCAAGGTTTTTCCTCATGATTCATTTATTTTTCAGTCTAAAATTTTCCATTTCTTTTTTTTTCTCTTTTCCCTTTTCAACTAGTTTCTTATTTTATCAACCTTTGATTTTAAAATATTTTTTAACTTATTTTTTTATATTTACATTTCATATGTATACTCTTCATTTTTGGCTTCCTTTCACTCTATTCAATTTTATTTTTGTATATATATACACATATATAAATTTTACATTCTTTACAATTTGGGATTTAGCATCTCCTAATACACAGACCAAAATACACTCAGGACCAACTGCATCACCCTGTTTTGTCCATCCTGTGAGATTATAGTCTTTTATTCCATTCCCCTTTATTTTTCTTCCTTTAAAAAATTTTTTTTTCTTTTTCTTCTTCTTTTCTGGTTTCTAATCTCTTTGGATTTGTCTAGTGTGTATCTTAACTTGGGTTGTGGTTGATATTTTTGAAAGTACTCACTCATTCATCTTCTCTTCTCTGGGCAAAATAACTAGAAGGAGGAATTCACAACCAAAGAAAGAACCAGAGGTAATACTCTTTGCCACAGATATAAGTAAAATGTCAAAGATGGAATTCCAGATAACAATTATAAAGTTACTAGCTGGGCCTGAAAAAAGCATGAAAGACTCTAGAGAATCTACTAGTACAGAAATGAGATCTAATGCTCTGACATGCAGTCTAAATTGGATGCTCTAACAGCTAGGGTAAATGAGGCAGCAGAGAGAGTAAATGACATAGAAGACAAGTTGATGGAAAGGAAGGAAGCTGAGGAAAAGAGAGAAAAACAACTAATGGACCATGAGGGCAGGCTTCGAGAAATCAAAGATGCCACACAACTTAAAAATATTGGAACTACTGGAATCCCTGAGGGAGAGGAAAGAGAGAGAGAGGACCAGAAAGTATATTTGAGCAAATCATAGCTTAGAACTTTCCTAATCCGGGAAAGGAAATAGGCATTCACGCCCAAGAGGTAGAGACGTATAATAGTGAAGACTGAAAATTTCAGGGATAAAGAAAAACTCCTGAATGCAGCTCAATACAAGAAGTCCTTAACCTCGAGGCATAGGAACACTAGACTGGCTTCAGATCTACCCATAAAGACCTGGCAGGCCAGAAAGGGCCAGCATGATATAGTCAGGGTACTAAATGAGAAAAACATGCAGCCAAGAATACTTTATCCAGCAAGCCTCATTCATTTGGAAGGAGAGATAAAGGGCTTCCAGGACAGACAGAAACTGAAAGAATATGTCACCACCAAGCCAGCCCTGCAAAGAATACTAAGGGAGATACTGTAAGCAAAGAGAGAGCCTAAGAGTAACATAAACCAGAAAGAAACAAACACAATCTACAGAAACAGGGACTTTATAGGTAATAAAACGGCACTAAATTCACATCTTTCAATAGTTACTCTGAATGTAAATGGGCTAAATGCCCCACTCAAAAGACACAGGGTATCAGATTGGATGAAAAAGCAAGACCCATCAGTATGCTATCTACAAGAGACTCATTTTAGACCTAAGGACACCTTCAGATTGAAAGTGAGGGGGTGGAGAACCATTTCCCATGCTAAAAGCCCTAAAAAGAAAGCTGGGGTAACAATCCTCATTATCAAACTAATTAGACTTTAAACCAAAGACTGTAGGAAGAGATGCAGAGGAGCACTATATCATACTTAAATGGTATACCTAACAAGAAGATCTAACAATTTTAAATATTTATGCTCCTAATATGGGAGCAGCCAATTATATCAACCAATTAATAACCAAATTAAAGAAACATTAATAATAACACAATAATAGTAGGGGACTTCAACACCCCACTCACAGCAATGGACAGATAATCCAAGCAGGAGATCGACAAGGAAACAAGGACACTGAATGACACACCGGACCACATGGACTTCACAGATATATACAGAACATTCCGTCCTAAAGCAACAGAATACACATTCTTCTCGAGTGCAAATGGAAATTTCTCCAGAAGAGATCACATACTGGGTCACAAATCCAGTCTCAGTACCAAAAGACTGGGCTCATTCTCTGCATATTTTCAGACCACAACACTTTGAAACTTGAACTCAAACACAAGAGGAAATTTGGAAGGAACTCAAACACTTGGAGGTTAAAGAGTATCCTATTAAAGAATGAATGGGTCAACCAGGAAATTAAAGAAGAATCTTAAAAATTCATGCAAACTAATGAAAATGAAAACACAACTGTATGAAACCTTTGAGATACAGGAAAGGTGGTCCTAAGAAGGAAGTACATTGCATACAAGCCTCTCTCAAAAAATAGAATAATCCCAACACAGCCTAACCTTGCACTTAAAGGAGCTGGAGAAAGAAGAGCAAAGTCTAAGCCAAGCACGAAAAGAGAAATAATAAATATCAGAGCAGAAATCAATGAAATAGAAACCAGAATAGTAGAACAGATCAGCAGAACTGAAAGCTGATTCTTTGAATTAATAAGATCAATAAACCCCCAGCTAGACTTAGCAAAAAAAAAAAAAAAAGAGAGAGAAAGAGAGTAAAGACTCAAATTAATAAAATCATGAAAGAGAGGAGAGATCACAACCAACACAAAGGAGATACAAATGATATTACGAACATATATGAGCAACTATGTTCCAACAAATTAGGAATTCTGGAAGAAAACAGATGCATTCCTGGAAACTTAAAAACTACCAAAACTGAAAGAGGAAGAAATAGAAAACCTGAACAGACCCATAACCAGCAAGGAAACTGAAGTAGTCCTCAAAAACTTCCCAAAACAAATGGCTTCCCAGGAGAATTCTACCAAACATTTAAAAAGAAGAAATAATACCTATTCTTCTGAAGCTGTTTTAAAAAAATAGAAATGGAAGGAAAACTTCCAAATTCTTTCTACGAGGCCAGCATTACCTTGATCCCCAAACCAGATAAAGACCCCACCAAAGGGGATCCCTGGGTGGCTCAGCAGTTTAGTGCACCTGCCTTTGGCCCAGGGCATGATCTTGGAGTCCCAGGATCAAGTTCCACATCGGGCTCCCTGCATAGGGCCTGCTTCTCCCTCTGCCTGTGTCTCTGCCTCTCTCTCTGTGTCTCTCGAGAATAAATAAATAAATTAAAAAAAAAAAAGACCCCGCCAAAAAGGAGAATTACAGACCAATATCCCTGATGAACATGGATGCAAAAATTCTCACCAACATACTAGCCAATAGGATCCAACAGTACATTAAAAGGATTATTCACCACAACCAATTGGGATTTATTCCTGGGCTGCAAGGGTGGTTCAACATTCACCAATCAATAAACATGAGAGATCACATTATAAAGAAAAGAACCACATGATCCTCTCAAATAATGCAGAAAAAGCATTTAAAAAAATATAGCATCCTTTCTTGATTAAAACTCTTCACAGTTTAGGGATAGACAGAAGATACCTCAATATCATAAAAGCCATCTACAAAAAGCCCACAGCAAATACCATTCTCAATGGGGAAAAACAGAGCTTTTCCCCTAAGATCAGGAACATGACAGGGATGTCCATTATCACCACTATTGCTCAACAAAGTACTGGAAGTCCTAGCCTCAGCAATCAGACAACAAAACGAAATAAAAGGCACTCAAATTGACACAGAAGTCAAACTCCCAGTCTTCACAGATGACACGGTACTCTATGTGGAAAACCCAAAAGACTCCACCCCAAAATTGTGAGAACTCGTTCAGCAATTCAGCAAAGTGACAGGATATAAAATCAACACACAGAAACCAGTTGCATTTCTATACACTGACAATGAGACAGAAGAAAGAAATTAAGGAATCGATCCCATTTACAGTTGCACCAAAAACCGTAAGATACCTAGGAATAACCAGAGAGGTAAAGGATCTGTACTCTAAAAACTAAAGAGCACTTATGAAAGAAACTAAAGAAAACACAAAGAAATGGAAAAACATTCAATGCCCATGGACGGGAAGAATAAATATTATTAAAATGTCTATGATACACAGAGCAATCTACACATTTGATGCGATCCCTATCAAAATATCATAGACATTTTTCATAGAGCTGGAACAAATAATCCTAAGACTTGTATAGAATCAGAAAAGACCCCAAACAGCTAGAGGAATGTTGAAAAATAAAACCAAAGCTGGGGGCATCACAATTCCAGATTTCAAGCTGTATTACAAAGCTGTGATCAAGACTGTATGGTACTGGCACTAAAACAGACACATGGATCAATGGAACAGAATTGAGACCCCAGAAATGGGCACTCAACTCTATGGTTAGCTAATCTTTGACAAAGCAGGAAAGACTATCCACTGGAAAAAGGACAGTCTATTCAATAAATGGTGCTGGGAAAACTGGACAGCCACATGCAGAAGAATGAAACTAGACTACTTCCTTCTATCTATACACTGAGATAAACTCAAAATGGATGAAAGACCTAAAGGTAACATAGGAATCCATCAAAATCCTAGGAGAACACAGGAAGCAACCCCTTTGACCTCTGCCTCAGCAACTTGTGCTAGACACATCCCCAGGGGCAAGGGAGACAAAGGCAAAAATGAACTACTGGGACTTCATCAAAATAAAAAGCCCAGGGGCAGCCCTGGTGGTGCAGCGGTTTAGTGCCGCCTGCAGCCCAGGGCGTGATCCTGGAGACCCAGGATCGAGTCCCACGTCAGGCTCCCTGCATGGAACCTGCTTCTACCTCTGCCTGTGTCTCTGCCTCTCTCTCTCCCTCTGTATCTCTCATGAGTAAATAAAATCTTTAAAAAAATAAAAAAATAAATAGCCTTACACAGTAAAGAAAACCGTCCACAAAGCTAAAAGACAACCTACAGAATGGGAGAAGATATTTGCAAATAACACATCAGATAAAAAGTTAGTAACCAAGATCTAGAAAGAACTTATCAGACTCAACACCCAAAACACAAATAATCCAATCAAGAAATGGGTAGAAGACATGAACAGACATTTCTCCAAAGAAGGTATACAAATGGCCAACAGACACATGAGAAAATGTTCCACATCACTTGGCATCAGGGAAATACAAATCAAAACCACAATGAAATACCACCTCACACCAGTCAGAATGGCTAAAATGAACAAGACATGAAACAACAAATGTTGGAGAGGATGTGTAGCACTATTCGTGGGAATGCAAGCTGGTACAGCCACTCTGGAAAACAGAGTGTAGGTTCCTCAAAAAATTAAAAATAGAGCTACCTTTCCACCTACTAATTGTACTACTAGGTATTGACCCCCAAAATATTAATGTTATGATCTGAAGGGGCACCTGCATCCCAATGTTCGTAGCAGCAATGTCCATGATAGCCAAACTGTGGAAAAAGCTGAGATGTCCATCAACAGATGAATGGATAAAGAAGATGTGGTATACATATACAATGGAATATTACTCTGCTTACCATTTACATCAACCTGGATGGAACTGGAGGGTATTATGCTGAGCAAAATAAGTCAAACTGAGAAAGAGAATCATCATATGGTTTCACTCACATGTGGAATACAAGAAAAAGCGCAGAGGATCATAGGGTAAGAGAGGGAAAACCGAAGAAGTCATCAGAGAATGAGAAAAACCATGCGAGACTCTTATCTATAGGAAACAAACTGAGGGTTGCTGGAGGGGAGGTGGGTAAGGTGATGGGGGTAATTGGGTGATGGGCATTAAATAGGCCCACATGTGATGTGATGAGTACTGGGTGTTATACAGAACTGACAAATTATGAACACTATATCTGAAACTAATGATGTACTATATGTTGGCTTAACTGAATTTAAATAATTTTTTTTAGAAAGAAAAGAAATACTCTTCGGCTTTTGTGACACCAGTTTCTCCTAGTTTTCCTTCTACTGCTCTAGGCACTATCAGTCTCCTGGGCTGGTTCACCATCACTTGCCTGATCATTAAATGTAGGGGTTCCTCAAATTCAGTATTAGCCCACACAGCCTACTGACGTATCTAGCATAGACCTCTCTCTCTGCTGAGCTCTGGTCCCTTATATCAAAACCTACCAGAAACACCCACTTTGGTATCTCAAACTCAGCTTTTGCAGAATGTATCAGATTAAGGAGGCTCAAACCGAGATGCACTCCAACATTTCCTATTTTGAGTGAATACTACTTACATTCATCGAGTTGCAAAAGCCAGAAACCCGGGAGCCAAAACGGTCACATCAACTGATATATTAGATGCCTTACCAAGTCTCATCTGTTACCTTTTAATTCCATAACACAATCTCATTTCACCTCAACAACTTAAGAGTTTCCTAACTGTTCTCCAGCATCTGCTCTGGTGCCATGTAACCTGTCTCCATGTAGCAGCCAATGGGATCTTTTTATTTTTTCTTTTATTTTTTCTTTTTATTTTTTTTTAAATTTTTATTTATTTATGATAGTCACACAGAGAGAGAGAGAGAGAGAGGCAGAGACATAAGCAGAGGGAGAAGCAGGCTCCATGCACCGGGAGCCCGACGTGGGATTCGATCCCGGGTCTCCAGGATCGTGCCCTGGGCCAAAGGCAGGCGCTAAATCACTGCGCCATCCAGGGATCCCCGGATCTTTTTAAAAGCATAAACTTGATGCTATTTTCTCCTTAAAGGTCTGCACTGGTTTCCTACTATCTTAGTAATCATTTTCTGGAATGAAATCTCAAGGAAAATTGAAAAATTACAGACATGTCAAGTTGAAAAATGTCTAAACTGTACTTCTGTGTGTGAAAGGAATTTAATAAATACCTACTCTCTTAATTCCAGTAAGATCTTGTATACTTAATTCCCCCCCACCCTATATTTTAATATGAGATTTAAAACTAGTAAAGAGTCAGTAGAGAAAATGATCCTTATCTTGGGATTGTGCGAGTTCAAGCCCCAACCTAGGCAAAATAGGCAAAAAAAAAAAAAAAAAAAAAAAGGAGGAGGATGAAGAAGAAGGAAGGAAGGTTGGTCAGTGATTTTTTTCAGAGGGAATCTTCCAAATGCAACTACACATATGTAGGCACGATAAAATACACAGAATTACCTATAAAGTATCTGTCATACAAATTACATAACACCAAAAGAACGTATGTAGAAGAATTAACACTGTGACATACTCAACTGAATTTGACTCTTCAACAAGTTATTAGCATAAAAAATGGGAAGGAACAGGCGGACCCAGTGGCCCAGCGGTTTAGTGCCGCTTACAGCCCAGGGTGTGATCCTGGAGACCCCGATCGAGTCCCATGCTGGGCTCCCTGCATGGAGCCTGCTTCTCCCTCTGCCTGTGTCTCTGCCTCTCTCTCTTTCTGTCATGAATAAATAAAATCTTAAAAAAGAAAAAAAAAGCTAAGAAAGGAAGATGGTGGAGAAAGTGAAGTATCCCAAGGTTAAAGAGACTTAGGAGACACTAAGACCAAGACACCACAAAGGGCTGGTTATATTTTGTTTCTGTTGTGGTGGTGGTGAATTTTTTGTTAATAGTTTTACAATTCGCTCATCATACAATTCACCTAAAGTGTACAATTAAGTAATTTTTCACAGTTGTGAAATCATCATCACAATCAGTTTTAGAACATTTTCATTGCCTTCTCCCAAAAGACTCTAACATTAGCAGTCACCTCAATAGTTTGCTCCAACTACTCCAGCCCTAGGCAAACACTGTTCTGTCTTCTTTATATACATTTACCTTTTCTGGATTTTTCATATACATGGAATCATATAGTATTTGGTCTTTTGTGACTTGCTTCTTCCACTGTCAATATTTTCAAAGTTCTTTCATGTTGTAGAATGCACCAAAAACATCATCCCTTTTAACCACCAAACAATATTCCACTGTACAGATGTAAACCATTTTATTTATTCATTTGTCCACTCATGGACATCAGAGTTATTTCCACTTTTTGGCTACTATGAATCATGCTTCTATGAACATTCATGTATAAATTTCTCTTGTGCACACATAACTTCATTTCTCCTGTATATACCTGGAAGTGGAGTTGCTGAGTCATAGAGCAAATTGATGTTAAATCTTTTCAAGAGGGATCCCTGGGTGGCGCAGCGGTTTGGCGCCTGCCTTTGGCCCAGGGCGCGATCCTGGAGACCCGGGATCGAATCCCACGTCAGGCTCCCGGTGCATGGAGCCTGCTTCTCCCTCTGCCTGTGTCTCTGCCTCTCTCTCTTTCTCTCTGTGACTATCATAAATAAATAAAATTAAAAAAAAAAATCTTTTCAAGAAGTGCCAGACTTTTTCCAAATGTGCTACAGAGTTTTACATTTTCACCAGCAGTGTATGAGTTTCAATTTCTTCATTCACATTTTGGTCACAATTAAGATTATCTGTTTTTGTTGTTGTTTTTTAATTTTAGTCATCCTATGGGTAGGATATATCAATGTTTTGATTTGCATTTCCCAAATTAGTAATGCTGAACATTTCATGTGCTAATTGACCATTTGTATATGATTTTTAGAGAAATGTCTAATCAGATCCATAGTGCATTTTAAATTAGGTTTTCTTTTTATTACTGAGTTATAAGCCTTTTTAAAAAATATTTCAGATGGAAGTCCCTTATCAGATACATGATTTGAAAAATAGTTTCTTCATTAAGTAGGGTTATCTTTTGACTCTCATGATGGTATCCTCTGAGGCATAAAAGTTAAAAAAAAATTTCATCTTAGATTTCATTTTTTATTAGTTAGAATTTTCTCAACAATGGAGGTTTGTGTGTCTTCTGGATTTGGCCTCAACAACAATTCACATTTACTGGAATGTGGTTTTATCAAGGCAATGTAATAGGCTGCAGAGATGCAGAAGCCAAATTTGTTGGCAACGCCCCCAAAGATAACCATACTTCAACCCTGCCTTCTTTTCCCATACTCCAACCCTGCCTATTACTCTGTTCATATCCAAATCTTTTGTAAATAATTAATATACACTGCTCTTTCCCCCAATTCCATGTTTTTCCACATGTTATTTCCACATCCCTTCCATTACTGAGATATGACCGACAAAACTGAATATATCTAAGGTCTATAATGTGGTCTTAATATATGCATACTTTGTGAAAAGACTACCACAAGCAAGCTAATTAACATATCCAGTTATCCTTTTTTTTTTGGTGGTAAGAACACGTGAGATCTCATTGTAGTTTTGTTTTCATCTGTACTTCTCAGATTATCAGCGATATTGAGCTTTTCATATACCTGTTAACCATGTATATGTCTTCTTTGGAAAAATGTCTATTCATAGGGCACCTAGGTAGCTCAGTCAGTTGAGCATCCGACTCTTGATTTTGGCTCAGGTCATGATCAGGGTCATGGGATCAAGTCCAGCAAAGGGCTCTGTGCTCAGCAGGGAGTCATTTGAGATTCCTTCTCTCCCTCTGTCCTTCTGCAACCCTCCACCACACACATGCACGTCCACTCTCTCTCTAAAATAAGTAAATAAATCTTAAAAAAAAAAAAAGTGTATTCAGGTCAACTCGTTTATTTAAGTAGTTAATTAAAATATTTTGATAAAGCCCAATTTACCCTTTTTCTTTGGTTTCTTATGCTTTGTGTCATATTTAAGAAAACACAGCCAAATCCAAAGGCACAATTTGCTTGTATGTTTTCTTTAAAAGAATTTTGTACTTTTTAACCTCTTACGTGTAGGCCTTGGGTACACTATGAGGTTCAGTTCTGGAGTCTGAATTCTATTCCCTTGATTTGTATATCTATTCTTATGCTAATATCACACTCTATTCATTACTGTATCTTTGCAGGAAAACTTAAAATCAAGAAGTGTGAATCCTCCAACTCTGTCCTTTCTCAACCTTGTTTTGGATATTCTGAGTCCCTGTATTTCCATTTGAATTTCAGGATGAGGTTATTAACTCCTGCAAAGATGCCAGCTGGGATTTTATAATAAAGGTTGCACTGAATATGTAGATCAGTTTAGGAAGCATGCTAGCTCAATCCATGAATAAGGATGTCATTCAATTTTAATTTCTTTCAACAATGTTTTACAGTTTTCAGAGCATGAGTTTTATTTACACTTCTTTTGAAAAACTGAGTCCTAAGTATTTTATTCTTTTTGATGCCACTGAAAATGGAACTGTTTTCTTAAACTCATTTTCAAATGGTTCATTGCTAGTATATACACACAATTGCTTTTCTGAATATTGAACTTGTATCCTTTAATCTTAATTTGTGTAATAGTTTTAACAGTTTTTTAGTGAATTCCTTAGGCTTCTACATAAACAAGATTATGTCATCTGCAAATAGTTTTACTTTCTTCCTGCTCTGGTTGGGTTTATTTCATTTCCTTGGCTAACTGCCCTGCACATGTCGAATAGAAGAGGTGGGAGTATTCCTCTCTTCCTAATTTTAGAGAGAAATCATAGTTTTTCCTCACTAAATATGATGTTAGCTGTGTAGGTTTTGTAGATATGCTTTATCAGGTTAAAGAAGTTCCCTTTTATCTCTTTTATCTCTAACTTTTCACAGCTTTTATCATAAAGGTATGTTGGACTGTCAAATGCTTTTTCTGTATCTACTGAGAAAATCTTGTGATTTTTGTCCTTATTCTACTGTTATCATGCATTACATGAGTTGATTTCTGGAGGATAAGTGAACCTTATATTCCTGGGATAAACTGCACTTGGTAATGGTATATAATTCTTTTTATAATGGCTGGATTCAATCTGTTTGTATTGGGTTGAGAATTTTTGTGTAATAGTAAGAGATTGGTTTCTAGTGTTTTTGTGATATATTTGTCTGGTTTTGTTATCACTATGATACTGGCCTCATAAAATGAGTTGGTAAGTGTGAGATCCTTCTCTATATTTGAGAAGAGTTTGTAAAGAATTTATATTAATTTTTTAAATGTCTGGTAGATTTCACCAGTGAAGTCATATGGGCCTGTATTTTTCTTTGTAGGCAGTCTTTTGATTAATTTAATGTCCTTGTTACAGATCAATTTAACTCTTCTATTCCTTCTTGAGTCATTTTTGACAGTTTCTGTATCTCTAGGAAGTTGTCACTTATTTATCTTATTAGCTCATGATTATTCATAGTATTTCCTTATAACCTTTCTACTTCTATAGACTGGTAACGTCTCCACTTTTATTCCCAATTTTAGTAATCCTGGTTTGGTTTCCTCTTTACTTTGCCAATCTTGTTAAAGGTTTGTCAAGTTTCAAAATCTTTGCAAAGAACCAACTTTCACTTCTTTTGATTTTGGGTTTTTTTTTTCTTTTTTTTTTAAGATTTTATTTATTTATTCATGAGAGACACAGAGAAGGAGGCAGAGACATAGGCATAGGAGTCCTTTATCAGGCTCTGTACAGGGAGTCTGATAAAGGACTTGATCCCAGGATCACGACCTGAGCCAAAGGCAGACACTCAACCACTGAGCCACCCAGGTGCCTTGCTCTGCTGTTTTTCTACTGTCTATTTCATTAGCTTTTGCTCTACTCTTTAGTACTTCTTTCCTGCTGGCTTTAGGATTAGTTTACGGGACTATTTCAGTGTCTTTTGGTAGAAGGTTACATTACAGAGATTGTTCATCTTTTCTAAGGTAGGCATTTGCAGCTGCACATTTCTAAGTATTGTCCTAGCTGTATCCCATGCATCCTGGTACATGTATTCTCTTTTTTTTTTTTTCATCTTGTTTTCTAATTTTCCTTGTGATTATTTCATTGGCCAGTTGTTTAGGTATATATTATTTAATTTCCATATATTTGTGATTTTCTCAAATTTTTTCTGTTACTGACTTCTAATTTCATTCCACTATGGTCAGAAAACATACCCTGTATAATTAAGATTTGTTTTATGAAAAAAAAAAAAAAAAAGATTTGTTTTATGGTCTGCCATATGGGCTTAGGCTGGATAATGTTCCAGATGCACTTGAGAGGAATGTATACTCTAAAACTGAATGGAGTGTTCTAATGAATATGTGCCTTGTTAGGTTCTAATTTGAACTAAATATAAAAAAGCACTGAGAGCCACCTATAGACATCTATATATGGACCGGTTAATAAGTATTCTAGTAAGATCTCTAAGCTTCCACAATTTTACTGATTCTTGCATTCTAAATATTTATAACAGAAATTATTACTTCAAATTTTATAGGCTAGAAATTCTAGGTTATTTTTCTTCTGGAATCAATACATAGAGGGAAACAATACTAAAAGCTTCTTTTAGGGTCTCTAACAGATTCCCAAAATATGAATGAACTTTGACGTATAGAATCAAGATGTTATAAGCAGTTATTTTTAAATACACAAAACAGTCAATTACCTAGCATTCAGGATATATGTAGAAATGAGATAATAGCCAGTGCACAGAAAATACACGGTAATGAAAAGACCTGACAGGAAATCTATTGATACCAAATGTGTCAGTCCTAAAGGAAGCTCACAATTCTTGTAACAATTTTTTTGCATATCAACCTTCAGCTTTTCAACATGGAGAAAATACATAGATACAGATGGAGAGATATGGCTATCTTAGGGACCAGTACTTATGACAATCTTAGCTACCATATAAAGTTTCAAAGCTGTTTTAAACCATTATTTCATATTCTTTTACTATTTTAACTATGTAGTTTAGAATAGACTTTTGTACATCACTGAAACTTGAACTTTAATATTTTAGTAGATAATGAGTTATATCAACTTTAAAGAAAATTTTTATTTACAAAGGCAATAAAGCAATGAATAGCTAGCTCCTCATGGAAAACTGTATTGATGCTTATAACCTTAATAGAAATTTATTTCAATTTTGTTTTTCACCATGGATTATTAGAGACAAGACAGTAGAAAGTACATGCATTAAGTTCCAAATTTGCCATTTCCTTCCTAGCCATGTAAAATAATAAAATCTCAAAACTCTCTTATCCTGCTTGTAAAATTGGCATGATAGGTGTGCTAATTATCTCACAAAAACTGTTATGAGGATTACATGAAAAAATAAATGTGGAAGCATTTTTAAAACTATGAATAATAGGTGATCCTGAGCTTACCTTGTCCCATGGGTGCACCCACACTAAACAGCTACACCAATGTAACTTACTATGCAAACAGCATGAAGACTGGAAGAACAGACAGACATTCCACAGTTAATTGTAGAGAGGAGGCAACTTCAAAAAGTGTAAGAGGGGTGGGATTTGGCTGGAAACCAAACCTCTGTTAAGACTAACCACAAATGGGAGGAATACCACAAGTACAGAGAAGCAAGATCAGACTCTACAGAGGCACTCCAGCCACTGGAGAGTTGAACTGGGAAGACTCGGAAGAGGAGTTACTGTAACATCTGGCTTTGAAAACCAGTGGGGCCTAACTCTGGGAGCTTTTGAAATCAGATGGGCTTAACTCCAGGTATTTTGAAAATCAGCAGGCTTAACTCTAGGAGAGCCAGAGGGCAATAGGAAACTGAGTCCCCACCCTTAAAGAACCAGCATAACTCCAGCCCCAAGACACAGCACAGAAGCAGCAGTCTGAAAAGCACCTGGAGTTTATATAAAGAAGATTCATTTACTAATCTCAGAAGGTACAGTGGAGAGGCAGGGATCTTCAGATTCCTCTAAGAACAAAAGTGCCAGAGGGCCCCATTTTAATTTCCCTCCTCCAGACTTGATAGCCAGACACTTGTTGGAGCCAAGGCTAAAACTCTCCATCTATCTTGCTAACACTGCATTCCTCATGCCAGCCCAGTGTTCCCTTAAAAACCTGTCCCAACCGAAGGATCGCTCGCCAGGGATCCATCCAAAGCTGCTCCAGCCCCAACACACCCTGCAAACGCTCCAGCAGGGATGGGCATCACTCCAAAGTGACTCTTGCTCTGGGAGGAGAAATAACCCCACACACTAGCACACCCACAGTTCCAGCAGCTGAGTCTTCTAGCTGGCTGCACTGGGAGAAAGCCCTGCCATTGGGTGCACTGGTATCTATGGTAGAGAAGCCAAGCGCAGAATCTAGTCTGACTGCCAGCTCCACTGACAAAGGAAAGCCTCTTAGTTGGTCCTGCAGGTAGAAAGTAATGCTGCTCAGTACCCTGCAAGTGCAGCTGAGAGGTTAACTGCAGACTGCTGGCACCACCCACCTACAAGCCCATGGAAGCCTCAGACAAGTCCCTGAATGGCAAAAACCAAATTCTGCCCAGTATGCCAAGAGCAGGCAAAGCAGGATCACTGTAGCCAAGGGGGCTAAAGGCTCAGATCCAAAAGGAGAGCACACACAGCCCACATCAGAGACACATCTGGAGTACCTGGTCCTGGTCACTGGGGGCACAGCGCTACAGGGCACACAGGGACCTCTTCTATACAAGGCCAGCATTTTCAAGATGAAGTGATACTACTGACCTACCTAATACGTAGCAACAAACAAAGAGAGTTACATGAAATGAGAAAACAGAGAAATATGTCCCAAAGGAAAAAACAGGACAAAACCACAGCAAAAGAGCAAAGGGAAACAGAGATAGATAATATGTAAAAAGATATTCAAGGCAGTATCTTTGATATTACTAATAAAGAACTCAAAGTAATGACCAAAAAGATACTCACTAAACTTCAGAAGAGTGTATGGATTCAGTGAGAACTTCAACACATACATAAAAGATACAAAAACAAAAACAAAAACAAAAAACAGTAAGAAATGAAGAATCTATTCAAATAAAAAATACAGGGCAGCCCCGGTGGCGTAGCGGTTTAGTGCCATTTGCAGCCCGGGGTGTGATCCTGGAGACCCAGGATCAAGTCCGTCGGGCTCCCTGCATGGAGCCTGCTTCTCCCTCTGCCTGTGTCTCTGCCTCTCTCTCTCGCTCTATATCTCTCATGAGTAAATAAAATAAAAAAATCTTAAAAAAAAAAAAATAACCAGAAACAAAAAGAATAACCAGAAACTTCCCTACTCATGTATAATCATGTATTACAGTCAGAATCAATCAGAACACTGCAGCAGTAAGTAGTACAGGAACAGACAGATCAATGGAACAGAGTAGTGAGTGCAGAAATAGACCCCACCTCATATATACATTTCTTATATAATATATATTTCATATACATTTCAAATCAATGGGTGAAATAGGAGTGACTCCACAAAGATAATTTACCATTTAAAAAACAAAACAAAAATGGGGGAATCCCTGGGTGGCTCAGCTAAAGTTTAGCAACTGCCTTTGGCCCAGGGCATGATCCTGGAGTCCCATCGAATCCCACATTGGGCTCACTGCATGAAGCCTGCTCCTCCCTCTGCCTGTGTCTCTGCCTCAATCTCTCTCTCTCTCTATGAATAAATAAATAAAATCTTTAAAATTAAAAAAAAGAAAGAAAATGGATCTCTACTACACTCTTTATACCAAAATATATCACAGATGAATTAAATATTTCAACCATGAAATAAATGAATAAATAACCATGAAATAAATAAAAAGCCTAGAAACATAAAATTAAATATTTCAACCATGAAATAAATGAATAAATAACCATGAAATAAATAAAAAGCCTAGAAACATAAAAAAATACAAAGTTAAATATTTTCCAAATGTTGGGGCAAGAGAAGTCTATTTTAACACTGATGCGATGGTAAAAATAAAAGAAAGGATATGGATTTTACTACATAAAAATGTAAAACTTTTATATTCCACAGAATACTATTCATTCTAAAATTCATATAGAATCTCCAGGCAGAGTCAACAAAAAATGATCTTGAAAATGAAAAAAGCTGAAGGTTTCACACTCCCTGATTTCAAACTTGGTGCAAAACTACAGTAATCAAAATAGTATGGTATTCGCATAGAGATATACGGGTCAATGGGATAGAGATTGTGAAATGATGTTTGTCATTCATGAGAGACGCCAATATCACTCAATAGGGAAAAAGACAGTCTCTTCAATAAATGGTGCTGGGAAAACTGGATATCCACATGTAAAAAACGAGCTACACTTTTATCTTGTACCAGAGACAAAAAACCTGAAAACTAAAAATGAAGCAAAGACTTAAATGTAACTAAAACTAAACTAATTTCTTGAAGCATTTCTTGGCATGGCCCTTTTACTCCACCTACAAAGCCAGCAAGCATGGGCTGAGTCCCTGACCTGCTTTTCTGCCCCTCTGGTTAAAAGCTCACATGATTACTGAACTCACCCAGACAATACTGGTCAATCTCTACTGGAAGGTTATCTGATTAGCAACCATAATTCACTTCTACCACAGGATATAACATACAGGGATTAGGATACGAACTTCTTGAAGGAAGCAAGCCTTCCAGCAAGCAGAAAAGGCATTTAGAAGACAGATTCTAGGTAAGGATGAAAACTAGAAATAATTTTCTAAAATGAAACTCTAGGGCAGCCCGGGTGGCTCAGCGTTTAGCGCTGCCTTCAGCCCAGGGCTTGATCCTGGAGACCAGGTATGGAGTCCCACATCGGGCTCCCTGCATGGCGCCTGCTTCTCCCTCTGCCTGTGTCTCTGCCTCTCTCGCTCTCTCTCTCTGTGTCTCTCATGAATAAATAAATAAAATCTTAAAAAAAAAAAGAAAGAAACTCTAATAATTATGAAATTGTTTCTGAAAACATTAAACCAACAACTATAGATGTTCAGTCTAAAAAGTTTTAATATATTTCTTGTAGAATATAATCATCAACCTCTAATGACCACATAGACTAATGAGAAATCATGAGTACCAATATCCAAATTAATGTCTGTAACTTAAGAAAATGATCACTTCTTTTTGTTAATGAGAAGCCTCTTGCAAATAGACTTTTTATCCCTTCGTGACAAAAAAAAACAAAATTATTTTAGTGGAATTGAAATCCTAAAATGATTGCTATCACGAATTATTCATAGCACTAATCATTTGCCTAACAATTATTCTGCCATTTTTATTTTATTTTATATATTTTTAAAATTTTTATGTATTTATTCATAAGATACACAGAGAGAGAGGCAGAGACATAGGCAGAGGTAGAAGTAGGCTCCCCATGGGGAACTCACTGTAGGACTCTTACCAGGACCCCAGGATTACGACCTGAGCTAAAGGCAGAGGCTCAACCACTGTGCCAACCAGGTGCCCCTATTTTGACATTTTTAGACTAAGTTTTTAACTTCTAGTCTCTATTTTTAAAAAGAAACTCCCATTATGCTAAGAAAAATAGAAGTATGAATTAATTTTAATGAAGTCTGAAGTGAATCATTTTATAACTACCAGTATGGTCAATTTTTTATGAAAAGTACTTTAAATATTTTTTCTCTTGTAACATATACACAGGCTCTCCAGTTTTATTCTCCATGAATCATATATAACAAATCAAAAAACAAACCTTTATACACTTTTCTCGAATATCATTTCTCTGAGAAGCAAATTTGAGTAGTGGCTTTTCACCATCCATTCCAGATTCTTCACTTTTTATTTTACTAAGGTGATGATCTGAAATCCAGTCCATGAAGACAGTTAAAAGTTCATAAACTTGTGCATTAAGTGGTACCTATATGTAAAAAATTAAGTCAAATATTTATTTCCACTCACAATCGCATAAAATTTCAAGAGCAAGCTTTAAATTTGGGGAACATAGAATAATTTACCTAAAAAGAAGGTCACTAAAATATGTAATGAATGACAAAGCTTCCCTAAACAAAGGAAATTCCAAATCAAATACCTCCAATTAACCTTAGAAACATGTTAAATGATGGCTGAGAGAAGAGAAGAAAACCCATCTTAAATAAGAAACTGAGCAAAGGGTTGTAGAAGGGGAGGTGGGTGGTGATATAGGGTAACTGGGTGATGGGCACTAAGGAAGGCACACGAGATGAGAAGTGGGTATTATACCATATGCTCGCAAACTGAATTTTAATAAAATGAAATTCCTGGTAGAAAAATGTATGAGATGCAAATTAATTAATTAATTGATTGATTAATTAAAAATATAGAAGATGTATGAGACAAAACGGAACTTTATTTCTGAATGAAGTAGATTTGAAAGCAGAAACAAGATTTTATTTATTTATTTTTTTAAGATTTTATTTATTTATTCATGAGAGGCAGAGACAGAGACACAGGCAGAGGGAGAAGCAGGCTCCATGCACAGGGAGCCCGACGTGGAACTCAATCAAACAAGATTTTAAATAACTCTCTCTTGTACCCTAACAGTTCTGTCTTCAGAGGAGCTGAGGTCCCATTATAATTAACAGGGTCCCATTAATAATTCAATATTTTACATGTAACAGAAAAATAGTTTCATTTTTCTGCATGTAGCTGTCCAATTTTCCCAGCACCATTTGTTGAAGAGACTGTCCTTTTTCCATTGGATATTCTTTCCTGCTTTGTCAAGGATTAGTTAACCATAGAGTTGAGGGTCCATTTCTGGGTTGTCTATTCTGTTCCATTTATCTTTGTGTCTGTTTTTTATGCCAGTACCATACTATCTTGATGATTACAGTTTTGTAATACAGCTTGAAGTACAGAACTGTGATGCCTCCAGCTTTGGTTTTCATTCTCAACATTCCTTTGGCTATTTGGGTTTTTTTCTGGTTCCATATAAATTTTAGGATTGTTCTGAACAGGGGTAATTGTAACGTATTTTTTTCAAACAGAAACTTTAGATGATAAGTTCAATCATTTTAGATACTAAGTATAAAAACATCTCCTTTAATAAACATGGAAAGTTGTATGACAGGAAAAAGGTGAAGGTGGGAATAGTGAAACATTTTCATTTACAACCACAAAAAATCTATTTACATATGTGTTGCCTGGCAGGCCAGAGCCAGCCCTACTTGTACAAGAAATCATAGGTCCAAGCCCAGAGAGAAGGCAGACCTTGGACTTGGAACCTCAGAAAAGATGTGCAGGTTGGTGTTGATGCCTTCACTGATGTCCCCTCCACCCACTTGGATTAACAGCTACTTCTTGTAGGAAAGAACTGAAAAAGACACAAGGGCACTTTCTAGGATGATGGAAATGTTCTAAATCTAGTTGTATGCTACATTGAGTATAGGCATTTTCAAAATTGACTAAGCTATATACTTAACAACCTCTGCATTATGTTACTGTATGTTATACCTCAAAGTAAAAAAATCCTTAGGAAAAATAAACAAAGCCCATTCAGGCATGGATTGGAATCTAGACAGAAAATATTGAAAGCTTGTAGAATCTTCAAATACAATGAATAGTAAAGCTCTTAATAAGTTTAAGGTCTGCGTCTGAAACACTGCTGAAATACTTTGTTTAGCTCTTGTAAATAAAAGCATATTAGAAATATTATACAAATATTTCCTGTAAAGCAATTATTATGGTGAATCCTTCCATAACACACAATGATGTTTGCCAAAAAAAAAAATAAATAAAATAAATAAATAAATAAATAAATAAACATTCAAGAACAAAGCAAAAATGTCTTTGTTTTCTATTGGAAAAATTTTCTATTGTATCATACCTTGTGAGTTTTTGAGACTGGTACTTTATCTTGTTTTAAACTTTTCATTTCATTGGCAGCATGCGAATTTCCTTTCAACCTCTGTATTGTCAAAAATTCATACTTCCTCTGCAACAATACATTTCCATGAATTAAAACACAATTGTTTAATTAAAGATAAGAAAACCCAAAAGTAATAATTTAAAATTCACTTGTGTCAAAAGAGCAGGCAACTTACCTGTAAATTATCTAAGCGAGCTTGAACTCTCTTAGCCTGAATCTCCATCTTCTTGTTTTCTTCACTTACTTCATTTAACTAAAGTGAGAAGATATTAAATATTTCAACATAAAAGTTAAGCTGATTTCATACTAAAGGTTTCCCAAATTATCTATCTTATCTAATCCATATAACCAAAAAATGTAACAAAACAGAGTTAGCAGTCATGACTAAAGATCATAGCTGATGGTAATTAGACATCGTAGAAATCATTTTGAAATGCATAAAAATACTGAATCACTATGATATACACCTGAAAACAATAGGATATTATACGCCAATTATAGTTCAATAAGATAATAAAAATTTTAATGTAAAAAAATATCATAGCTAAAATCATCATTGGTCCCTAAAGTACTAATAGTATCTAAGTTTACTTCATTCTATAAAATTTGCAAGTCTCTTGACATCTTACAAGTATATGTTTTAATGGGAAATGTCTTTTGATTGAACTTTTTATGTATATATAGAAAATGTACAAATTAACTATGTAGTGTAACTAATTATTGAAATTGGAATATATAAATTTAAGAACTGACATGTTTATAAATATTGAGTCTTCATATCCATAGTCTTCAATTTACCTAGATGTTCTCTATTTTCTTTTAACGTTTTGTACTTTTCAGTATATATATTATGCATATCTTTCCTTTAGATGTATTCCTGGAAAGCTATCTTTTTTGATGCTATTATCTGTGGTATCTTTCAATAAATAATACTATTTTACTGTTGCATATAAAAATACACTTGATTTTTGTATATTGAACTTACATCCAAAGATTCTCCTACATTTGCTTACCTGTCTGTATATTCATTTGGATACCTACATATACAGCTACATAATCATGTTATCAGTAGATAATTCTTATTTCTTCCTTTCCAATCCTTATCTTCTTTTTCCCTATCATACTAACTAGAACTTTCAGTACACTGTTCAATAGAAACAGTAAGTACTCTTACTTCCTTCTGATTTCAGAGGGAAAACACTTCAATAACTTATTTTGTTGTTGGATTTTTTTTTGTAGACACTTTATCAAAATTAAGTTCTCTTTTATTACTATTATCATGAGCTGATGAATTTTATTATCAGTAGAAATTACGATTTTTCTCCTTATCAGATAATGTGTTTCAAATGAGAAACCTTTGTATTCCTCTATTAAATCCACTCAGTTGTATTATTTTATGTATTGCTAGATTCAATTTCCCAATTTGCATCTATATTCATGCAACTGGTTTGAATCTTACTTTTCTTGTAACAATTTTGACACATTTAGTTTCAAGGTTATGCTGGCCTTGTACAGGGGAGTTTTTCTCTACTTATATTTAAGGTACCTGATTTCCTCCTTAAAATTCCTAAGTCTTACCATTCCTTCTTTGGAAGTAAAGGGTCTTGTTTTTCTTTGTTCACTTTTAAAATTTTATCTTTATCTATTGTTTTCAGCAGTTTTAAAACAATGTTCCTATGTATGGTTTTAATAATTGTCCTACTTAAGCTTAAAATAATTTCTTGAATCTGTTAAATTGTCATTTTCTTTTACCAGTTTTGGTAATATGTGGCCATTTCACTTCATATATATTGTTTTTACTCTATGATCTCTTTTTGGATTCCCATGTTAAAAATTTTAACTAAACATCTCTTTTATTTTTTTAAAAGATTTTATTTATTTATTCATGACACAGAGAGAGACAGAGACAGAGGGAGAAGCAGGCTCCTCATGGGGCAGGTAACCCAATGTGGGACTCAATCCCAGGACCTCAGGATCACATTAGCCAAAGGCAGAGGCTTAAGTAACTAAGCCACCCAGGCGCCCTAAACATATCTCTTTTAGAAATTTTTTTTATTCTTTCTGTACTCAGTGTTTTTATTCCAAAACTTTTTAGGAAATTATCTTCCAGTTCATTAATCCTGTCTTCTGCTGCACTCATCTGCTATTAACCCATTCATTGCAGTTCTGAAATTCAATTATTTTTTAGTTTCAGAATTTCATCTTAATTTTTTTTATAAATTTTGCTTCTCTAATGAAGCTCTCAATCTTTTTTTCTACTCTCTTGACCATATTAATCATTATTTTAAAGTCATTGACTACTAGCTCCAATATCTGGAACACTGGCAGGTATATTCATATTATCTGAGGCATTTTTGTTTTCTTCATATTGAGTATATGATCCTGTACCAGAAAGTCATATAGGAGTCAAGTGCAAAAATCAGAACTTTTAGAAGTCTGCTCTGGTGAGGGATGTCCCTGCCTAAAAAGCACTCAGGTGGGTGAAGTGAGGCAGAATCCTAGGTGGGACAGTGTGGTCTCCCTGGGGTCACAGAAAGAACAGGAGTACCTGAGTACAGCCGGATTCCCAAGGACTGGAGTGGGGAAGCTGAATGCTATCTGCAAACCCAAGAGTGGGCTCCCCGCTCAGGGTTACTATAAACCACAAACTGAGCAGGGCCTAGTAAGTGGCAGAACTATGGTGAGACTACCCTCCCTCATCGGGGAGGAGCAGCACAATGCGTGCCACAGGAGTCTGCGGGTTTGGAAACTTGAAGCAGGGTTGTGTGCCTGAAATAAAAATGCTTGGTCACAGGCTGGGTGAGCATGGAGTGCAGACAGAGACAGGACAGACAGGAGTGACTGCTTTCCCCAAGGACACACTGAGGAGTTGGGGGCATGAGCTTTCAGCTCTGGGGCTGGAGATTGGGAGGCTGCCATTTCCATTCTCATCCTCTAAATCAGAGTGAAAGCCTTCGGGGAACAAAAGCCACACAGAGCAATCAGAAACCGCTTACAGAGCCTGGTCCGCGGCAAGGGCAGTGCGGTTCCACCCGGGGAAAGACACCTGAGATTCAGTGCAACAGGTCCCTCTCCGAGAAGACCAGCAAGAACATCCAGCTGAGACCAAGCTTACTCATCACACAGAACTGCAAAACTCCAGTCCTAGGGGAACACAGTATATAGAACTCATGGGTTTTCCCTCCATGATTCTTTAGTCTTCCAATTTTAATTTCTCTTTTCTCTTTCTTTTTAAACCAATTCCTTATTTTATCAACTCTTTTTTAAAGTCTTTTTAAGCTTTCATTTCCACAGTTACATTCTATCCATTCTATCCATTTATCATATTTAATTTTACTTTTGTACATATATATGTTTTTCTTTCACAATACAATTTCTTTCACAATATAATTTTGGGATATAGTTTTCTATTCTAATAAACAGACCAAAATACACACAGGATCTACTGTGTATTGGTCTGCTCTGTTCACCTATTTAATTATATTATCTCTCTAATATTTTTAATTTTCTTTTTCAGTTTCAGGTCTCTTCTGATTTGTTTAGTATATATTTCTCTGGGGTTGTTGTCATTTTAGTACTTTGATCTCTCATTCATCTATTTTTCTCTGGATAGAAACAAGACAGAAAAACTCACTCAAAACTCACTCACTTGTTTACTCAGAAATTCACTCAGAAAAACTCACTCAAAACTCACTTGTTCTCAAAAAAGAGAACAAGAGGCAGTACTGATTTCCAGGGACTTAATCAGTATAGATATAAGTAACATGTCAGATCTAGAGTTCAGGACAACAATTATAAAGATACTAGCTGGGCTTGAACAAAGCACAGAAGTCACTAGAAAATCCCTTTCTCGAGAAATAAAAGAACTAAAATCTAATCAAGTTGAAATTAAAAAGAGATGAGAGGCAACAAAAAAATGGGAGTCTCTAACTGCTACAATAAATGAAGCAGAGGAGAGAATCAGTGATACAGAAGACAAAATAAGAGAATAAAGCTGAAAAAAAGAGATGAATAACTACTGGATTATAAAAGGAGAATCTGACAGATAAGTGATACCATAAAGTGAAATATTAGAATAATTGGGATCTCAGAAGAAGAGGAAAAAAGGAGGGGGGGCAGAAGGTGTATTTGATCAAATAATAGTTGAGAACTTTGCTGATCTGGGAAAGGAAGCAGCATGAAAGTCCAGAAGGCACAGAGAAACCCCCTCAAAATCAGTAAAATAGGTTAAAGGGTATCCTACTAAAGAATGAGTAGGTTAACCAGGAAATTAAAGAAGAATTTTAAAAATTCATGGAAACAAATGAAAATGAAAATACAACTGTTCAAAACCTTTGAAATGCAGCAAAGGTGGTCCTAAGAGGAAAGTATATAGCAATACAAGCCTTTCTCAAGAAACAAGAAAGGTCTCAAATACACACACCATCTAACCTTAACCTAAAGAAGCTGGAGAAAGAACAGCAAATTAAGCCTAAACTCAGCAGGAGAAGATAAATAATAAAGATTAGAGCAGAAATCAATGAAACAGAAACCAAAAGAACAATAGAACAGATCAACAAAACTAGGAGCTGGTTCTTCAAAAGAATTAGTAAGATTGATAATCCCCTGACCAGACTTATCAAGAAGAAAACAGAAAGGACAAAAATAAATAAAATCATGAAAGAGGAGAGATCACAACCAACACAAAGAAAATACAATTATAAGAACATATTATGAGCAATTATATGTCAACAAATCAGGCAACCTGGTAGAAATGGTGCATTCCTAGAGACATATAAACTACCAAAACTGAAAGAGGAAGAAACAGAAAACCTGAACAGACCCATAAACAGCAAGGAAATTGAAGCAGTAATTGAAAATCTCCCAACAAACTACAGTCCAGGGCCGGAAGGCTTCCCAAGGGAATTCTACCAAGAATTTAAAGAAATAATGCTTGTTCTTCTAAAGCTGTTTCAAAAAACAGAAATGGAAGGGAAACTTCCAAACACATTCTATGAGGTCAGTACTACCTTGATTCCAAAACCAGACAAAGACCCAACCAAGTAGACCATAGACCAATACCCCAATGAACATGGATGTCAAGATACTAGTCCATAGGATCCAAGAGTACATTAAAAGGATCATTCACCACAACCAAGTGGGATTTATTCCCGGGCTGCAACGGTGGTTCAACATCCACAAATCAATCAATGTGATATACCATATTAATATAAGAAAGGATAAGAACCATGTGATCCTCTCAATAAATACAGAAAAAGCATTTGACAAAATACAGTATCCTTTCTTGATTAAAACTCTTCACAGTGTAGAGTTAAAGGGAAGATACCTCAGTATCATAAAAGCCATCTATGAAAATCCCACAGTGAATAATATTCTTAATGGGGAAAAACTGAAAGACTTCTCCTAAGGTCAGAACACAGCAAGGATGTCCATTATCACCACTGTTGCTCAACATAGTACTGCAAGTCCTAGCCTCAGCAATCAGACAAAACAAATAAATAAAAGGCACTCAAACTGACAAAGAAGTAGTCAAACTCTCACTCTTCATAATGACATGATACTGTATGTGGAAAAAATAAAAGACTTCACCCCACAATTGCTGGAACACATACAGGAATTCAGCAAAGTTGCAGGATATAAAATCAATGCACAGAAACCAGTTGCATTTGTATATACTAAGAATGAGACAGAAGAAAGAGAAATTAAGGAATTGACCCCATTTACAGTTGCACAAAAATCATAAGATACCTAGGAGTAAACCTAACCAAAGAGGCAAAGGATGTGTACTCAGAAAACTATAGAACACTCATGAAAGAAATTGAGGAAGACCTAAAGAAACAGAAAAATGTTCCATGTTCATGGACTGGAAGAACAAATATTGTTAAAATGTATGCTACCTAGCGTAATCTATACATTCTATACATTCAATGCAATGTCTATCAAACAGGGATCAAATAGGATCAAAATACCATCAACTTTTTTCAGAGTTAGAACAAATAATCCTAAAATTTATATGGAACCAGAAAAGAACCCAAATAGCCAAAGCAATCTTAAAAAAGAAAACCAAAATTGGTGGCATTCAAACTCGGACTTCACGGTATTAAAAAACCATAATCATTTTCAAGATATACAAATCTGTAATCATCAAGACAATATGGTACTGGTACTAAAACAGACACACAGATCATTGGATCAATTAATCTTTGACAAAGCAGGAAGAATATCCAATGGAAAAAAGATAGTCTCTTCAACAAATGGTGCTGGGAAAACTGGACAACCACAAGCAAAAGAATGAAACTGGACCATCTCCTTAAACCATACAAAAAAACTAGACTCAGAATGGATGAAAGATCTAAATGTGAGAAGGGAACCCATCAAAATTCTAGAGAAAAACACAGGCAGCAACATCACTGTCCTCAGCCAGAGCAACTTCTTGCTAGACAGTCTCCAAAGCCAAGTGAAACAGAGGCAAAAATAAGCCACTGGGATTTCATCAAGATAAAAAGCTTTTTGTATAATAAAGGAGACAGTCAACAAAAGTAAAAGTAGCCTTTGAGATGGGAGAAGATATTTGCAAATGTCTTATCAGATAAAAGGCTAATATCCAAGATCTATAAAGAACTGATCAAACTAAACACCCCAAACACAAATAATCCAATCAAGAAATGGGCAGAAGATATGAACAGACATTTCTCCAAAGACATGCAGATGGCCACCAAACACAAGTAAAAATGTTCCACATCACTCGGCATCAGGGAAATAAATACAAATCAAAACCACAATGAGATACTACCTCACACTGGTCAGAATGGCTAAAATTTCCAAGTCAGGAAATGACAGATATTGGCTGAGATGCAGAGAAAGAAAACACTCTTACACTGTTGGCGGGAATGCAAGCTAGTGCAGCCACTCTGAAAACAGTATGGAGGTTCCTCAAGAAGTTAAAAATAGAGCTACCCTACAACCCAGCCATTGCACTACTAGGTATTTACTCCAAAGATACAAAATGTAGTGATCTGAAGGGGTATTTACACCCCAATGTTTATAGCAGCAATATATACAATAGACAAACTGTGGAAAAAGCCCAGATGTCCATTAGTAGATGAATGGATAAAGAAGATGTGGTTTATATATAGTGGAATATTACTCAGTCATCAGAAAGGAGGAAATCTTACCACTTACATCATCAACATGGATGGAACTAGAGAGTATTATACTGAGCGAAATAAGTTCATCAGAGAAAGACGATTATCATGTGATCTCACTCATGTAGAATTTAAAAAACAAAACAGTATTATAGGGGAGAGAGGGAAAATAAAACAAGTTGAAATCAGGAGAGGGATACAAATCATAAAGAGACTCTTAATCATTGGAAACAAAGTGAAGGTTGCTATACGTGAGGGGGATGGCAAGATGGGATAACTGGATGATGGACATTAAGGAGGGCACATGATATAATGAGTACTGGGTGTTATATAATGAATTATTGAACTCTACCTCTGAAACTAATAATACATTAGATGTTTATATCTCAGTTAACTGAATTTAAATTTAAAAAAAAAGAGGGAAAGAAAAGAAAAATGAACATTTAAAAAAGAAGAAGAAGAGGGGTGGATGCTGAGGAAGGGAGGAGGAATGGAATAAAGTGACCCAGATCAGCAAAGCATACTCTTGAGAAGTGATGGGAGAATGGAATTCCCAGCCAGATATTTCTCATTTCCAGTGTTACTAAAAAATAATTTTCCTGAATGTAATGAGAAAAAAAAATAATAATAAAAGATGGTAGACTCTGACATGAAAAAAAAGAAAAGAAAATCATAAGGAAGAGAATATACATTTACAATACTGTATTGCATTTATCGAAAAAAAACTTCATATAAGTGGAACACAGTTCAAACCCATGTTATTCAAGTGTCAACTGTATATATTATTCATCATGCCAAAAGCTGGCAAACTATAGCCCATGGGCCAAATCTGAACACGGCCTACTATTATATATAAAGTCTTATTAAGAACATAGTCATGCTCATTCAGTTTCTTATTGCCTACAGTTACTTTTGCATTATGTCAGAGTTCAGTCACCATGACAGACTGTATGGTTCACAGAGCCCGAAATATTTACTACCTCATCCTTAACAGAAAATAATTGCTCCCCCTATCTACACTAAACAAAGTGACCATAAAAAAGCATTCTGCCAGCTGGTACCAAAGGGTTTCTCCCACGTTCTTTCAGTTTAGACACACTAGATCAAAAATCCAATTACCAATAAATCAATCACTTAAAAAGTTACTCTACTCAGCACACACTCATGCAAAGACATACAAAATTATTAAGAATTATATAATCTTAAGAGAGAGGTGTGGGCAATAATGTTCTTTGGCTAGCAATTAAATCCTTCTCAAGAAGAATGCTAGAGTTATATGGTGATAGATAGTATCTATACTTGTGGTGAGCATAGCATACCATACAAAGTTGTCAAATCATTTTGTTGTACACCTGAAACTAATATAATGTTCTGTGTCAACCAACTATACTTCAATTAAAAAGAGAAAGAAAGAGTACATGCTAGCTTAAGAGTGTAATGGGAAAAAGTCATGTCTCCAGAGATAAGGCAGGCTTCCAGACAGCAGTAAGTTAAGGCCATCCATACTCCTACTGTGGGAGGCCATAAATGAAGCTAAAGAAATTCAATCAAATGAGAAACGGTGTAGCTAAGTATCACTGCCTATGAAAAAGACTTTAACAAGCAATAACTACAGAACATCAAAAACAGAAACTGAGAACACATAGCTAAGAATTCTAGGATGCATATTATCTGAGAGTCTAATCTCAGTTACATTTTAAAATCCATGAAGTCTTCCAGCCCAAAGCTTTCATTTTTGAAGTGACTGGGTTTATCTCAATTTCTGTTCAGTCTACTATTCCGCCTCACACAAATGCACACATAATCATTCTCCTGTCTCTCTTCAACATACTTTCACATCTTTCAGTCAAAAACTGGCAAAAGGTAAAAAAAAAAAAAAAAAAAAAAAAAGATACAACTCAAAATATTTGCTTTGCAACTTCAGTATTAAGCAGTGACCTAGATTATATCAGTACAATAGGAGAGCACTCTGTATGACAGCACTCTGTACTCACGAGACCATGAATAATGTGAAGGCTTCCTTCAAGTACAATGCCCAGCATATAATAGATGCCCAGAAAATAAACAAATCTTAAATAAGCAGTGGTATAAAATAGCAATTATAAGAAGTATTAGATAAAATCAATGCCTAAAAATCCCCAGATTATCATGTCTTTTATTTCTTTTGCTTGTTTTAAATCTAGTAATTGCTCTTATATTTTAAAAATTCCAAACTGCAAAAACATCTCAGCTGGATGCTAAATCAGATGATGAGAAATCAAAAGCTTAAGAATATCATATTTATATTTGAAAGTATTCTAGGAAATAAAGTTAGCAAATAAGGTTAATCAAAATTTTCTCTAGCCAGAATATAATCTAAGACTTGGATATATAACTTGTTAAATATACATGATACAAGTTTTTAAAATCTTATAATCTAGTATTTATCAACATAAATCTTACCTGTTTTTTTAAGCTATCATTCAATTCTTTCAGTGCATCAAAAGAGGATCTTAGCCTCTTACTTTCTTTCTTTCTTTCCTTAAGGACTTCAGTTAAGTGCTCAACTTCTGCATCGTGTTGCTAGATGGGAAGAAAAAAAGTCTGATCTAAAAATTAGGTAAGGATTCCATGTCACTAATGCTACTGAACACAAAATAATTAAAATTTTTAACTCCTTAAATCAGGACTTTAATCAGTGCATTTAGGCATACATGACTAATACTGTAAATAATTTATAAAAACTGTATCATCAACCAATGTAATAATTAAGTGTTAAAAGCATTTGTTAAGTCCCTATTAAAAAACTATTTTCTGCTTCTGCTCAAAAAAAATCCAATGAAACTCACTGAAATAATTTCTTTCACATTATAGAGTGAGAAAACAAGGATTTCTGATCTTTTTCAAGAGACTAGCTATTCGTATTTATAAATTAAAGATTTAAATTACCCTTGAAAAGAAATATTCATAGATAGAACAAACTAATTTCTCATTAAATAGCTAAAATTGTTTACATCAATATACCTGCCCTACGACCCAGCAATTGCACTGTTGGGGATTTACCCCAAAGATACAAATGCAATGAAACGCCGGGACACCTGCACCCCGATGTTTATAGCAGCAATGGCCACGATAGCCAAACTGTGGAAGGAGCCTCGGTGTGCAACGAAAGATGAATGGATAAAGAAGATGTGGTTTATGTATACAATGGAATATTACTCAGCTATTAGAAATGACAAATACCCACCATTTGCTTCAACGTGGATGGAACTGGAGGGTATTATGCTGAGTGAAGTAAGTCAGTCGGAGAAGGACAAACATTATATGTTCTCATTCATTTGGGGAATATAAATAATAGTGAAAGGGAAAATAAGGGAAGGGAGAAGAAATGGGTGGGAAATATCAGAAAGGGAGACAGAACGTAAAGACTGCTAACTCTGGGAAACGAACTAGGGGTGGTAGAAGGGGAGGAGGGCGGGGGGTGGGAGTGAATGGGTGACGGGCACTGGGGGTTATTCTGTATGTTAGTAAATTGAACACCAATAAAAAATAAATTAAAAAAAAATAAAATAAAATTGTTTACATCATTTAACCCTCTAATTATATTTAAATGAGATAGCACATTTTGATTTAAAGTGCAAATATGTATAGTTTATTTCACCTTTTATTCTGAAATTATTTATAATGTATTAAAACAAGCAATTTTTTACAGGAAATCAAAAAACTGAATCAATTTCTTTCTTCCAAGTAAACATATAGGTATCATTAAAATAAGGCTGTTATCTTTACACTTAATAAGAATAACAACAAACAAGTCTAAAGAGAAAAAAAAATCAAGCATAAATCTAGGATGGAAACTTCTTGAGAATCCAAGCATTTCTTCTCCTGCCCTATTTAAAAATCCAGTCATGTGAAAATATTAGCTTTAAGTAATTTAACTATTACATTAAATGGTTCTTTAAATAACTTAGTATATAGTCGCAAATACAGTTATTTCAGTTAACATTCTCATTTTCCAAATTTAAACAAAAATAGGATATAAGTTCCATTTCCAGAAAGACAAGAAAAGCCCACTACTCTCTAGTTCTGTTACTAATAACAACTAAAATCCTTAGAAAAAAACACAAAAAGTAACTACCCTAAAGACTGTAAAAAGTAAGCAGAAGCAGGGAATTGTAAAAAGGAGTGAAGACACAGAGCAACCCTCAAGATGAAGTTTTCAGGGTTTTTGTTTTTCCCTTTCTCTAGTAGTCTTGCCCCAAAGCAGGCCCCTAACTACTTAAGTGCAGCTTTAAGCTGTATAAGCTGCTAAAACTCTAAGAGAAAATTCTGCCTTTCCATCCAGGGAAGCCAGGAAACAGGCCACTGTGAGCCAAGGAATGTGGGGAGTATATTAGAGAAGAGACTCAGAAAGAGGATCCTTTCATTCTAGTGTACATAAACCTGTGGAAAACTGGCTAAAGCCTAAGCTGCTTAAGCACAGCATAAACAAAAGCAGCAGAGCAAATGTAGCGAGATCAGAGCTCAGTTTAAATATACTACCCAAGTTGCAGACTAACCTCCCAATTCCTTAAGCACGGAAAAGACACTGAGCACCACAATAAAGGTCTTGACAATTGAACTAATAAGATTTATATCACTGCCTGAGTATCAGACTAAACCTAAGTGGCACATGTATAAGACAACTCTGAAGCAACATCATAAAAGCTTTGAAAACTGAACCAAGATTGGGTCACTTCCCACAGAAGGTGACAAACAACTCTGGCCTACACCTAATCAGGATGGAGGAGGGAAAATGGAGCATGAAGATCCTGAACTCACCTCTTTCCATGAATACACCAAGGTTGCAACTACATGGAGAGCAATCTCCTCTGAGAATAACGTGAAGACGAGCAAACAGCTCTTCTACAGGTAAAGATATGAAGAAACAGGGACATCAAGAAGGGTGAGAGAGGCAGAAATACAATCTGGTCGGAAACAAACCCAGGCATGGCAACCCACAAGCAGAAGGGATAGCACAAAAATGGAGGTCCTAAGGAGTGTGGAGTTCAAAGCCCCATATCAGGCATACTGCCACCCTTGCCCTGGGATCTGCTCTAGGAAGACAAGTCCCCATAATATCTGGCTTTGAAAATCAGCTGGGCATAAATCCAGGAGCACTGAAAAATCAGCATGGCTTAACTCCTGGAGAGCTGCAAGCTAACAAGAAACCAAGACTCCACATTAAAGGGTCTGAACACAATCTCACTCACTTCAACACCTACCATACAGGTAGTGTGAAAAGTGCCTGCACCATATATTAGGGATATTTACTAATTTTAGCATATGTGCCAGAGGATCAGGAATCTGGAGGAAATGTCTCTGGGAGAAGCAGCCATGGAGTGCCAATTTTTGGTCCCTCTTTCAGCCTAGCTGTTCCAATGCTAGTAGGTGCCAGTTTTAACACTCTCCATCCACCTTGCCAGCACTGTTCACCTCACTCTGGCATTCCCCTGGAGATCCACCCCACCCAACTCACTCAACCCAGCAGGCATCCCTGGGCACCCACTATACTTGGCAAACAATCTCTATAGCAACTACCCTGACACAACCAGTTGGCATCCTTGGTCAGGATGGCAACCATTCAAAGAAACTGTTGTCTCAGGGAGAAGGAGCCAGACCCACCCTCCAGAGTCACAGTCACCCACTCAGGCAGCAGCCACAGATGGGCCTTCAGCCAGCATGCTGGCCAGCCCCAAACACCAATGCACCTGCAGTAGTCATGGCCAGACATTGTAGCCAGGTGCTGGGCCAGGGCACAGTCTCATCCTCAACTGTACCAGCAGCAACTGTAGTCCAGTCACGAGAGGAGGGCATACATAGTTCACACAGGGAACACCCCTGGAGTACTTGGTTCTGGTGACCAGGGGATTATACTTCTGGGTCCTACATATCACCCTCTACTCATTGTCCATACTTTCAATGTCAGGAGATGGAAGTGTCCTACCTAATACGCAAAAACAGAAACTCAGACAAAATGAGAAGACAGAGGAATATGTTATGAACAAGAACAAAAAAAAAAAAATATCAGAAAAAGAACTAAATGAAACAGAGATAAACAATTAACCTCATAAATAATTCAAAGTAACGGTCTCCTCTACTTTGGGGAGAAAAATGGATGAACTCAGTGAGAATCTCAACAGAGACAGAAGATATAAAAAATGAAGATGAGATATAAAATATAAAAAATGAGAAATGAGATGAAGAATATAATAACTGAAATAAAAAATATACTAGAGATAATCAACAGCAGATTAGAGGATGCAGAAGAAGAGAAATCAGCAATCTGGAAGACAGGGTAGCAGAAATCATCCAAGTTAAACAGCAAAAAGAACATGAAAATAGGCTAAGGGACCTCTAGAACAACATCAAGCATACTAACAATTGCATTATAGGGGTACAAAAGGAGAAGACAGAAAGAAATGGGTAGAAAAATTATTTGGAGAATAGCTAAAAACTACCGTTACCTGGGGAAGGAAACAGATATCCAGGTCCAGGAAGCACAGAGAACCCCAAACAAGACAAACCCAAAAAGGTCCATAACAAGAATCATAATAATTAAAATACCAAAAATTAAAGTTTTTTTAAAAAAGATAATCTTAAAAGAAGCAAGAGAAAAGTAACTAGCTACATGAAAGAGTACACTTAGGAGCACCTGGGTGGCTTAGTCGGTTGAGCATCCAACTCTCAATTTCAGCTCAGGTCATGATCTTGGAATCATGGAACAAAGCCCTGTGTCATGCTCTGAGCTCAGCAGGGAATTCACTTGAGGGTCTGTCTCCTCTTCCTCTACTTCTCCCTCAATGCATGCACACAAACGCTCTCTCAAATAAATAAAAAGATAAATAAGAAGGAAAGAAAAGGAACACTTATAAGACTATCAGCTGATTTTTCACAGGCTAGAAGGGAGTGGCATGATGCACTCAAAGTGCTTAAATAAAAAAGCCTTCTTGGTTGTAACCAGAAATATTCTATCCCACAAGGTTATTACTAAGGTTATTACTCAGACTGAAGAAGAGATAGGGTTTCCAAAATAAACAAAAGTTAAAGGAGTTCATCACCACTAAATAAACCCCACAAGAAATGTTACAGGAAAAAAAAAAAAGAAAGAAATGTTACAGGAATTTCTTTAAGTGGAAAAGAAAGTCATAACTAGAAGGAAAAAAATTATTAAAATATTTCACTGGGAAGAGTAAACATATAGTAAAAGTAGTATACCAAAGTAAACATACAGTAAAAGTAGTATGCCACTTGAAAAGCTAGTATGAAGGTAAAAAACAAAAGTAGGAAAGTCAACTATATTTACAATATGTAGTTAAGGGATACACAAAATTAAAAGATATAAATATGACATAAAATACATAAAATGTAGATGGAAGGGAGTAAAATGTATTACTTTTAGAATGTGTTCAAATCTAAGTGACTATCAATTTAAAATAGAGTGCTAGGAGCACCTGGGTGGCTCAGTTAAATGTCTACCTTCAGCTCAGGTCATGATCCCAGGGTCCTGGGATCCAGCCCCGCATCCAGCTCCCTGCTAGGTGAGAAGGCTGCTTCTCCCTCTCCCTCTGCCTACTTGTGCGCTCTCTGTGAAATAAATGAAATCTTAAAAAAAAAAAAAATTGGAATGCTAGAAACATAGAGTGTCATATTTTAACTTCATGGTAACCACAAACCAAAAACCTGTAACAGATTAAAAAAAAATAAAGAAAAAGGAATCTACACATAACACTAAGTTCTCAACTACAAAGGAAAAGAACAAGAGGAGAAGAATGGTACAGAGAAGAACTATGAAACAACTAGAAAACAAAATTGCAACTAGTATATACCTGTAAATGGACTCAATGCTCCAATAAAAGACAGAAGGTGAGTGAATGGATTAAAAAACAAACCCATATATGCTTCTGACAAAAGACTAACTTCAGATCTAAAGACACGTAGAGACAAAGTGAAGAGATGTAAAAAGATATTACAATAAGTGGAAATGAAAAAAAAAAAAAGCTGGAATATAATTCTTGTATCAGACAAAACAGACTTTAAAACAATGACTGTAACAAGAGACAAAGAAGGGCACTACATAGTGATAAATGGATCAATCCAACTAGAGAACATAACAATTATAAGTATTTATGCACACCCAACATATGAGCACCTAAGTATATAAAGTAAATCTTAACAGACATTAAGGGAAATTGACAGAAAAAGAGTTACAGTTGGGGACTTTGTCACCTCGCTTATATCAATGGATAGATCATCCAGACAGAATGTCAGTAAGAAAACAGTCATTCTGAACAACACATTAACAGATATATACAGAGCACTCCATCCAAAAACAGAATACACCTTCTTTTCTAGTGCACATGGAAACATACTTTTCCAACCATAGTGGTATGAAACTACAGATCAATTATAAGAAAAATGGAAAAAACCCCACAAATACATGGAGGCTAAACAACATATTACTAATAACCAGTGGATCAACAAAAAAACAGAGGAAATTAAAAAATACCTGAGACAAATGAATATGGAAACACATCATTCAAAAATTTTTAGGACACAACAAAAGAAGTTTAAGAGGGAGATTTACAGCATTACACGCCAACCTCAAGAAACAAGAAAAAAATCTCAAATAAACAATTTAACCTCACACCCTAAAGGAATCAGAAAAAGAAGAACAAAGTCCAAGTTCACAGAAGGAAAGAAAATATAAGTATCATGAGCAGAAATAAATGAAATAGAGACTTTAAAAGCCAGGAGAAAACAGAAAGAGAAAAGATGAACAAAATTATGAGATTTAAAAAGATAAAATAGATAAACCTACAGCCAGATGCACCAAGAAAAAAAGGGAGGACTCAAAAAACTAAAATCCAAAATTAAAGAGAAGTTATAACTGACATCACAGAAATACAAAGACTCATAAGAAACTATTATTAAAAATTATATGCTAAAAACTTGGATGATGTAGAAGAAATGGATAAATTCCTAGAAATATACAATCTTCCAAGATTAAATCAGGAAGAAATAGAAAATCTAAACAGACCAATTACTAGAAATGAAATTGAATTAGTAATCAAAAATGCCCAACAAACAGATGGCTTCAGAGGAAAATTCTACCAAACATTCAAAGCAGAGTTCACATCCATCTTTCTCCCAAATATTCCAAAAAAAAAAAAACTTAAGAGGAAGGAATGCTCCCAAATTCATTCTGTGTGGTCAGCACTACCCTGATATATTCCAGGGATGTAAGAATGGCTCAATATTCACAAATTAATGTGATATGCAATATTAACAAAATGAAGAATGAAAATCGTATGATCATCTCCACAGATGCAGAAAAAAACATTTGTCAAGAGGCAATAACCATTCATGATTAAAACTATTAACAAAGAGAGTATAGAGGGAACATATATCAACATAATAAAGGATATATGAGAAAGCTACAGCTAACATCATACTCAATGGTGAAATGCTTAAAGCTTTTATTCTAAGATTAGGAACAAGACTAGAATGCCTACTTTCACCACTTTTATTCAACATAACACTGGAAAACCTAGCCATAGCAATTAGAGAAGAAAAAGAAAAAGCATCCAAGTTGGTAAGGAAGAAGTAAGACCAACATTATTTGCAGATGACAGTATGTTATATATAGTCAACCCTCAAGAATTCACCAAAAATTATTAGAATATGTGAATTCAGTAAAGTTGCAAGATACAAAAGTAACATACAGAAATCAGTTGTGTTTCTATACTAACGCCAAAATAGCAGAAGGAGAAATTAAAAAAACAATCTCATTTACAATTGCACTAAAACAATAATAAAAATACCTCTGAATTAATTTACCCAAGGAAGTGAAAGACCTGCATTCCAAAAATTATAAGGCATTAATGAAAGACATTGAAGATGTCACAAATAAACAGAAAGATATACCATGCTCATGGATTAGAACAATTAATACTGTTAAAATTTCCATACTACCTAAAGTAATCTACAGAGTCAGTGCAATCCTTACCAAAAATGCCAAAAGCATTTTTCACAGAATTAGAATACTAAAATTTGTTTGGATCACAAAAGACCCCAACAGCCAAAGCAACACTGAGAAAGAAAAACAAACTTGGAGATATCATACTTCCAGATTTCCAACTTTACTACAAAGCTATAGTTATCAAAACAGTATAGTGCTGGCACAAAAACTGATGTGGAGATAAATGGAACAGAACAGAGAGCCAGAATCAAACTCATGCTTATATGGTAATCTACTACAAAGGAGGAAAGAATATACAATAGGGAAAAAATAGTCTCTTTAATAAATAGTGCTGAGAAAACTGAATAGATACATACAAAAGAAACTGGACCACTTTCTCATACTATATACAAAAATAAACTCAGAACGAATTCAAGACCTGAAACCATAAAACTCCTAAAAGAAAACAATGGTAATAAACTCCTGGACATCAGTCTTAACAATATATTTTTGGTCTGTGTTTTCAGGCAAGGGCAACAAAAGCAAAACTAAACAACTGGAGAAAAAAAAATACAATTCAATTTACATCAAACTAAAAAGGTTTTGCACAGTGAAGGAAATCATTAATATAATGGAAAAACAACTTACTGAATAGGAGAAAATATCTGCAAATGATATATCCAATATATATTTGGACACTTGTATTCAAAATATTCAAATAACATGAAGAACTCCTACAACTCAGGGCAGCCCAGGTGGCTCAGCGGTTTAGCGCTGCCTTCAGCCCAGGGTGTGATCCTGGAGACCCGGGACTGACTCCCACATCAGGCTCCCTGCATGGAGCCTGCTTCTTCCTCTACCTGTGTCTCTGCCTCTCTCTGTCTCTCTGTCTCTCTCTCTCTCTCTGTCTCTAATGAATAAATAAATAAATAAAATCTTAAAAAAAAAAAAAAGAACTCATACAAATAAACAAACAATCCAATTGAAAAATAGGAAATGGACCTTAACAGATATTTTTCCAAAGAAGACATACTGATGGCCAAGAGGTACATGAAAAAATGCTCAACTTCACTAGTCTATCAGGGAAATGCAAATCAAAACCACAATGAGATATCACCTTAAACAGTCAGAATGGCTTATATCAAAAACACAAGAAATAAAAATGTTGGCAAGGAGGAGGAGAAAGGGAAACCTCATGCATGAACTGTTGATGCGAATCAGAGCAGCCACTCTGGAAAATACATGGACGTTCCTCAAAAACTTCAAAATAGAACTACCGTATGATCCTGCAACTCTACTTCTGGTTATTTACCTAAAGAAAATGAAAACATTAATTCTAAAAGATATATGCACACCTATATTCACTACAGCATTATTTACAACAGCCAAGATATGGAGGACACCTAGGTGTTCACTGAGAGATGACTGGATAAAGATGCTGCATAAATATACAGTGGAATATTACACAGACTTAAAAAAAGAATCAAATTTTGCCATTTGTGACAACATGAAGGAACCTTGAGGGTATTTATGCTACGTGAAATAAGTCAGAGAAAGACAATCACTACATAACTTCACTTTTACATGAAATAAAAACAAAACAAATGAATTAACAAAATATAACAGAAATAGAAATAGACTCATAAAAGAAAGAACTAGTGCAGCTGCCAGATGGGGAGGGAGGTGGGCAGTGGGCAAAACAGGTAAAGGTAGTCAAAAGGTACAAAATTCCCAGGTATAATAAGTCAGGAATGTAATGTATAGCATAGAGAATATAGTCAATAATATTATAACAGCATTATATAGTGAGAGATGGTAACTAGTTTATCATGGTGAGTGTTTCATAATGCATTTAAAAATGTCAAATCAGGGGATCCCTGGGTGGCGCAGTGGTTTGGCGCCTGCCTTTGGCCCAGGGCGCGATCCTGGAGATCCGGGATCGAGTCCCGCGTCGGGCTCCCGGTGCATGGAGCCTGCTTCTCCCTCTGCCTGTGTCTCTGCCTCTCTCTCTCTCTCTCTCTGTGTGACTATCATAAATAAATAAAGAAAAAATATATATATTAAAAAAATAAAAAATAAAAATAAAATAAAAATAAAAATGTCAAATCAGGGATCCCTGGGTGGTGCATCGGTTTGGCGCCTGCCTTTGGCCCAGGGCGCGATCCTGGAGACCCGGGATCGAATCCCACGTCGGGCTCCCGGTGCATGGAGCCTGCTTCTCTCTCGGCCTGTGTCTCTGCCTCTCTCTCTCTCTCTCTCTGTGACTATCATAAATAAATAAAAATTGAAAAAAATATATTAAAAAAAAAATAAAAATAAAAATGTCAAATCACTACGTTTACATCTGAAACATAAAGTATGTCAATTATACTTCAATTTATAAGTAAACAAACACCTCAATTGGGCTGATTGCTTAAAAAATAGTCTCCAGAGGATTATAACCAGATCCAGAATCTGTACAATATCCAAAAGGTCCCAAATACAATAGGGACAAAAAGTCACTGAGCATACAGACAGCCAGAAAAATGTGACTAAATCTCAAGAAAAATGCCAATCCTTACATGATCCAAACACTGAATTTTTAGATATGTTCCCTGAGGTAAATATGAACAAATATAAATGGAAAGATAAAAATTCTCATAAGGAAAATTAAACTTAATTAAAAGACCATAATTAGCAATCTTAGAACTTTAAAATATTAAAAATAAAATTCACTAGATGATTTCAGTAGCAACATGGAAATAAAAAACAATGAACATAATTGTAGGTAATAGATATTATCAAATCTGAAGAACACAGAAGAAACAAATGAGAAAAAAGAAGCAGAGACTCTGTGGTATAACAGCAAAAGACCTAATATGTAAGTCACCGGAATTACAGGAGAAGAAAGAAGTTGGAAAATTAAAAAATAAGAGAAGAAATATCAGTTGAAAACATCCCAAATTTGGTGAAAGACATTAATTTAAAAAGTCAAAGATATTCAGTTAATCCCAAACAGGATAAACTCAAAGAAAAGTATGTGGAGCTATCTCATAATTAAATGTCTGCTAAAAACCACAGATAAAGAAAAATCGTAATTTTATTTACATAACATTCTGGGAAAGGCAGAAGTACAGGGTCAGAAAATAGGTCAATAGTTATTGGCAGGGGGCACAGAGTGCTAGGGGTGGGTAAGACTACTAGCCTGGAATCTTCAAAGAAAGTCTCACAAAAAAGAAAATGGTTGACTGCTCTAGATTTACAGAAACCAAAAACATATAAAAATCCAGTACAATGCGTGAAATTCTGTCTAGTTCTTTAATCAGAAAATAATAATAAAACATGCTGGGACGTCTGAGTGGCTCAGCAGTTGAGTGTCTGCCTTCAGCTCAGGATGTGATCCCAGCATCCGGGATTGAGTCTCACATCGGGCTCCTTGTGGGGAGCCTGTTTCTCTGACTTTGCCTGTGTCTCTCTTTCTCTCTGTGTCTCTCATGGATAAATAAATAAAATATTTAAAAAATTGTTTTACTGGGGGTTATTCTGTATGTTAGTAAACTGAACACCAATAAAAAATAAATTAAAAAAATTGTTTTAAATAATAATAAAACATGCAATAAAAGATTTCAAGACAATGGGGTACCTGGGTGGCTCAATCAGTTAAGCATCTAACTCTCAGTTTCAGTTTAGATTATGATCTCAGGGTTGTGGGATTGAGCCCCACATCAGGCTCCATGCTCAGTGGGGAGTCTACTTAAGATTCTCTGCCTTAAATAAATAAAAGCTTAAAAAAATAATAATAAAAAAGATTCTCTGCCTCTTCCTCTGCCCCTCACACACACACACTTTCATAAATAAATAAATAAATAAATTCATTCTTAAAAAAAAATTTCAACACCTAACTGGGAAAGTGAATACAGACTATATATCAAGTTAAATTATTCAATTAGCATGAATTTCCTAATATGATAATGATGTGACAAATATCTTTATGCTCAGGAGATACACAGTCCTAAGATTAAGTATTGATAATACTAAGGAAGTTTCAGGGGTGCTGAGTCATGATTTTTGCAAGTTAGTTTCAAATGGTCAGGAAAAAATTGGTGGGGTAAGGAAGGACAAAGAAGAAATAGAGCAAATGTGGCAAAATGCTAATAGTAAGTGAATCTAAATTAAGAAAAACAAATTATAATATTACTCTGAAATCAAATGCTATATAGTTACCTCATTTATAATCTGAAATCTTGTAAGAACCTCTTCTTCAACACCTTTAATTTTACTCAAAGCAGTTTCATGTCTGAAAAGCAGCTGTTCTCTTTCAACTAAAAAACGTTCCCGCTTCTGAAGTTCTTCAGCAAACTCCTGTTGTGCTGCAGTTTCACACTGCATTAAAATGTCAGATTCAAATGTTTTTAGAAAGTTCATTCACAAATTCTACAAATTAGGTTTTATTTACTGAGGCTGTAGCTTAATCAAATGGTATTTAGGATTACATGGGTACAAGTAAAATCTGTATTATAGCAACAGCTAGACTACCACAGCAAGTAAGCTTACACAGAAATTCTATCTTGTTGCAAAATGATGTGACACCATAGTGAGATTCCACCATGAAGACTCTAGAGAATTTGAGGTCTAAAATGCATCAATACTATAGAGAACAATCCCCTATCCAGCTTCTATTCCATGCTCCACTTCAACTGTACCATCTTTTCTTTCCCTATACTCTATCCCCCTCTTCTTCTTGTCCATCACTTAGACTGAAAAATCTTAGCTCTGCATTACAGCTCTAACCTCAATGCCGCGCTGCTCGATACCAATGGAGAAAACACACATCAGAAAAAGTTGTACTATTTTAAATTCAGGGAACCTCTACTGCATTCTCAATGTAGTCCAGAAATCGTTTTATATTTTCATGGTTGGCTCTCTCTCTCCCACTCATCATAGTGCCTGCCTATTTGCCTATTTCAAATCTTCTCTATTCTTTACTTCGAATACCTCTATAGCCAGAAAATAGACTAATAGTTGCCTAGGGTTGACAGGAAATGGGGCGGAGGGTGTCAGGGGAGTGTGGGTGGTTAATGAGGAGAGCGATCTAATGAGTAGGGGGTTTCTTACTTGGATAATGAAAATATTATAAAATTGGCTACGGTGATGGTAGCATAACTCTTTGAATATTCTAAAAATAACTGAATTGTACACTTTATAAAGAAATTTTAAAGAGGCCCTTTTAACATGTGAGAACACAGCAAAAAGATAGCTGTCTGTGAACCAGAAAGTGGGCTCCGAATAGACAATGAATCTGCTAGAGCCTTCATCTTGGACTTTCTAGGTCTGGAATTATTTGATGTGAGTTCATTGTTTCCTTCAGTGCTCAGCAGGCCACTGTGAACGTACATCACATTTTCCCTATTTGAAGATAGCTCAAGATGTATGGAAGTTTTGAATCACTACATTGCACATCTGAAACTAATATAATACTATGTTAACTAATTGAAATTAAAATAAAAACTTAAAAAAAATGTTAACTTTTTTTCTATCATTTCTGGATGTGGAAGTTTTCTGTATGGGACCAGGCCACTACTCTGGAAACCCAATAAGACACTTGCCTTCACCTGTCTCAGGTCCAGCAGTTCTTGAGGCAGATATATATAGCCTTGAAAGAAATGAATTCTAATACAATCACTAACAGATTCCCCATCATTGGTCCACTGTTAATAAAAAATTTGCTGTAATTCTTTTATCTCAGCATATGATGAAATCCAGAAAGTTCTACTATTGTGCTTATATTGTTTAACAAAAAACTGTAGAATTCTAGAGAATCGAAACTTAATTCCTGGACACGGGGTTGTCATCTCATTTACTTTCAACATTTAGATTTGATATAAAAGAAACTGGTCTTTTTACTCAAAGTCCTGTGTATGCACCTGCAGATTACTATCTTGGTTCGCTTAAAAATATGGTCTTATCAGGATCCCTGGGTGGCTCAGCAGTTTAGTGCCTGCCTTCGGCCAAGGGCATAATCCTGGAGTCCAGGGATCGAGTCCTACATTGGGCTCCCTGCATGGAGTCTGCTTCTCCCTCTGCCTGTGTCTCTGCCTCTCTCTCTCTCTCTGTCTCTCATGAATAAATAAATAAAATCTTTAAAAAAAATATATATATATAGTCTTATCATTAGTGTTTCAACTCAGAATCATCTTAATGGATTTAACACTCAAAGGCAAAAAAATGCAAACTACATCAGTGAGGTATCTGTCATATTATGGGAGAAGATAACTCCAGAATGTTGCTGATGGGAATGTAAACTAATAAGCACAGTTACTTTGGAGAACAATTTGGTAGCACCCTACAACTATTACCTCTTGCAGGCTAAGGACACTTAAATAGAGCTAATCATAAAATATAAACTCCATCTTGTATATTTATGTAGACATAAACAAATAGGGGTACCTGAGTAGCTCAATCAGTTAAGTATCTGCCTTCAGCTTAGGTCATGATCCCAGGGTCCCAGGATCAAAACCCCATGCTGGGCTCTCTCCCTTTCCTCTCCCACCCCCACTTGTACATGTGCTCTCTCTCTCAAAAAAAAAAAGCTGTTTATTTAGAGGCTAGAATGCTACATGGCAGGTATGACGAATGAACTAGAACTACATTTTCCAAACACATACAACTAAAAAATTTAGCAACAAATGAAGGATGCTACAAAAAGAAATCCACAATACATCACTACCTACGTAACATTTTAAAACATTCAAAGCAATACGTATATAAGAATATATAAAAGGGTTAAAGAAGAATATAATGGATCTACATCAATTTCAAGGGAGTGCTTAATCCTTGGGAAAAGGAAGAGGGTATGGGATGGAGGAAAGCTGTTTCAACTGTAATTGAAACATTTTATTTTCTTTCAAGTATCAAACAGAATTATTAATAAAATTTTAGCATTATGCAATATGGGCAATGAGTATATAGTTGATGTTATAATATTCCCTATGTTTTTCTATATGTCATAAATATTTTATAAACTTTTATTTTTTTTTTTGAAGATTTCATTTGCTTATTCGTGAGAGACACAGAGAGAGGCAGAGACATAGGCAGAGGGAGAAGCAGGCTCCATGCAGGGAGCCTGATGTAGGACTCGATCCCAGGATCCTGAGATCAGGACCTGAGCCAAAGGCAGATGCTCAACCCAGGCATCTCATTTTATAAACTTTTAAAAACAAAAACACTGTGTTACCTAGAAGAATACTGCAAATGAAAAGATAATATTCATAATAAATGAATTATTTCCTATATAAAAATTAAAGTTACAAATTAAAAAAAAAATAGAATCCTCTCCCTCCAGTTTTGTTTCCTATCTCAGCAAAAAAGGCAGTATCATTTATCCAATAGCCAAATTAATAAAGCTGAATTTCATTCTTGACTGAAACCTACTGTAGACCTCCCACATCAAAACAATCTTCAAGATCTACTGATTCCATCTCTTAAATATGTTTAGAATCCATCTACTTCCCTCTATCCCTACTGCCCTCATCCTAATATCCACCATCAGAATACCTACATCTCTTCACACTCTGCCCTCTCTCTAGATCTCAACTACTGGTGACAGTTTTTAATATCTATATGTAAATGACTCCCAATTTAGATACCCATCCAAGACCTATGTTTTAAATACTGAGCTGGTACATTTAACTACTTACCTTAGGTCTCCCTTAAACTCTCAAACCTAACCAATTCCAAACTAAAATCTTGATCTTTCTCCCTATAATATAATCTGAATTATTCAGACAAAATGAGGTATTAGGGTTTTTTTTTAAGGTATTGGTTTTTTTTTCTAAATGTTTAACTATTTCATCGTATACAAATACAGCAGAATTCCAACTATAACAACTTCAGTCAGCAACTGTGTATTATACATACTTTTGTTCCCTTCTGTACCCCTACCTAGTGGATACTTAATACAAGAATTACATCCTTTGGAAACAAAAAATCTCAAAGAAGACAAAGACCAATGTTCCAAATAGAATTTTGGTGAGAACCGACAAGAGAACTTCTTACAAATAGGTATTTAAAACAATGAATCAGGAACACTACTTCAAAAAAGCATACTTTAGGGAGACCCGGCTGGCTCAGTTAGAGGAGCATGGGACTCTTGGTCTCAGGGTTGTGAGTTCAAGCCCCATGCTGGGTAGAGAGATTACTAAAAGAGTAAACTTAAAAAAAAAAAGTATACCTGGGACACCTGGGTGTCAGGGTGTCATCCTGGAGTCCCAGAATCAAGTCCTGTATCAGGCTCTCCACAGAGAGCCTGCTTTTCTCCCTCTGCCTATGTCTCTGTGTCTTTCATGAATAAATAAATAAAATATTAAAAAAAAGTATACTTTACCAGCAGATTTTATTTCTTAAGCAAGGATGGGATGGAAATAAAGAAATAAACACAAAACACAGAACAGTGTGAAATCTAAGAAATATACCTATACATAAAAAAATCATTTATTTTTTCCCTTAGGGATAAATTTTTCCCTTCAATAACTATCTTAAATGTTTGTTCCTTTTAATAAATTTGTCCTCTTCTACCTTTGTCTTGACATACTTATTTAAATAATTAAAATTAAATACTCCGTATTCAAATTTTATACATGTTTGGTGCACAGAACATAAATATTTCTGAATTTTCAATTCAGTTTTTAGTTCTTACCTGCAGTTTCTGATGTATTTGAAATAATTCATCATATATCTGATTAATCTGATGTGGAAGTATTCTCTGCTTGTTTGGTGCTTTAGATGTTGGATAGCTGACACGTCTGAGAGGGGAGTCACTTTCATCACTACAACATTCAGTCCAATTTCTTAAATTTGAAGCCAAATTGGTTGGCTGGGGAACTGCTAAAAAGAAAAAAATTATAAAGCTTATCAATTTACAGTTTTAAGTATTCTCAGACAGACTACTCTTCAGGATGAGTTACTTTAAATATGAATTTTAGTACTGTTAAAAAGTTTCGAGTATTAGAAACAGTATGGAGGTTCCTCAAAAAGTTAAAAATATAAATAGACCTACCCTACAACCCAGCAATTACACTACTAGGTAGTTATCCAAAGCATACAAAAATAGTGATTCTTTTTTTTTTAATAAGATTTTATTTATCTATCATCTATCTATCTATCTATCTATCTATCTATCTATCTATCTATCTATTTATTTATTTGACAGAGAGAGGGAGCACAAGCCGGGGAAGAGGCAAACAGAGGCAGAGGGAGAAGCAGGCTCCCTATTAAGCAGGGAGCCAAATGCAGGACTTGATCCCAGGACCCTGGGAGCCAAAGGCAGACACTTAATGGACTGAGCCAGCCAGGCGCCGCCAAAAATAGTGATTCGAAAGGACACACACATCTGTTTATAGGAGCAATGTCCACAATAGTCAAAATATGAAAAGAACCCAAATGTCCATGATGAATGGATAAAGATGATGTGGAATATATATATACACACAGAATATCACTCAGCCATCAAAAAGAACGAAATCTTGCCATTTGCAATGACGTGGATGGAGCTGGAGGGTATTATGCTCAGCGAAATAAGTCAGAGAAAGACAAATACCGCATGATTTCACTCATAGGTGGCATTTAAGAAACAAAACAGATGAACATATGGGAAGGGAAGGAAAAATAAGATAAAAACAGAGAGGGAAGCAAATCATAAGAGACTCTTAACTATAGGAACCAAACTATGGGTTGTTGGAGAGGAGGTGAGTGGGGCATGGGAGAACAGACATTTCTGGTGGGCATTAAGGAGGGCACTTTGATGATACTGTTTCCCTCAGGGATAGCTATTACAAGGTAAACTTTCTCAGAGTATGGCTACTGGAGCTATCTTAACACTCACCCACACTGACAACTATGCAAAATAGAGAAATAAAGGAAAAAGAAGAAAATACAAAAAAAAAAAAAAGGAGGGCACTTGATGTAATGAGCACTGTTATCTGCAACTAATGAACCACTAAATTCTACCTCTGAAACTTAAAAAAAACACTAGATGTTAACTAAATTGAATTCAAATTAAAAAAAAATTTAAGTCTCCAATATTATATGCAGAAAGAATTATATAGCAAACGTGGTAAAATGTTAAAATTTAGAAAAACCTGTCTGAAGGCCTTACAGAAATTCTCTATGCTCTTCCTGTATGTCTGAAATTATTTCAAAATAGATTTTAAAGTGCATGAAAACACTTATGTATGAACCACCTAGGCCAAGAAATGTAAAGTTACTTCAGAAACCCCTAATCACATTCTTTTCTCTTCCCTAAAACCAAACTAATCTCTAACCAAAATATAGCATTAATCATTGCTTTATTTTTAAGTTTTTACTATCTGGGTAAAAATTAAAAGATTTTTAAGACCTTGTTTTGCCTGTTTTGTTTTTTAAGATTTTATTTATTTATTCATAAAAGACACACAGAGAGAGAGAGGCAGAGACATAGGCAGAGGGAGAAGCAGGCTCCATGCAGGGAGCCCGATGTAGGACTCGATCCTGGGACTCCAGGATTACGCCCTGGGCTGAAGGCAGGTGTTCAACCGCTGAACCACCCAGGCATCCCGTTTTGACTGGTTTTAAACACTATATAATGTCTGTAGTTTATATAATGATGTAATCATGTAATTTCTATAACCTTTAAATATGTTCTTGAATTAATGACAGAATCAGGGTTAGGGTTAGGGTTGGGGCTAGAGATTACTAAAAAAATAAACTAAAAAAAAAAGTATACTTTACCAGAAGATTTTAACTCTTAAGCAAGGATGGGATGGAAATAAAGAAATAAACACAAACACTGAACAGTCTGAAATCTAAGAAATACACCTATACAAACTTATAACCCTGAGATCAAGAGTTGCATGCTCTACCATCTGAGCCAGCCAGATCCCTTGACAAAGCTACTTTTATCCTATTTTGTATTTTTATATGCCAACGTTTTACTACAGGTGGCTATTTGAGCTCTTTGTCGCCACAGGTGCCCTACAGTCTTGCATGTGGCTGCTGGTACACGTGTTTAAGAGTTTCTCCAGGGTAAATGACTAACAGCAACATTGCTGGATCACAGGGAACATGTGCAGGTTCAACTGTGCTAGTGATGACAAAATGCTTGCCAAGGTAGTTATATTAATTTACTCTCCCAACAGCAACGGACGAACAAGTTCCTCTTGCTTCACTTCTTTGCCAACACTGCACTGCCAGAATTTATTTTCTGTTAGTTTTAACTTGCATTAGCCTTCCTGGGAACCCTAGCTTTAAGAAAGGGGTTTCCTATTGTACTCCGCATCTTGGACAGACTCTAGGGAGCCAAAATAAAGAATAACATGAATTTTTAACAAAGAAAAAAGTTTTAGGGTGCTTGGTGGCTCAATCGGTTAAGTACCAACTCTTGATTTCAATTCAGATCATGATCTCAGAGAGTGAGATCGAGCCCCATGTGGGGCTCTGCACTCTGTGCAGAGTCACCCTGGGATTCTTTCTCCCTCACCCTCTGTCCCCCACCCCCCTGCTCCTCACTTGTGCATGCAAGCAGGCCCATTCTATAAATTTAAAAAATATTTAAATAGAAAAAGAAAAAAGTTCCACTTCACTTAATTCAGCAAATGCCCTTAAAGTAAAAGTTTCATTTTTTAAAAGATTTCATCTATTTACTTATTTAGCACATGTATTCACAGGAGGGGAGGAGGGGCAGAGGGAGAGAGAAAGAAAGAATCCCAAGCTGACTCCAGCAGAGTACAGAGCCTTACACTGGGCTTGATCAGAGGACCCTGAAATCACAACCCTAGTAGAAATCAAGAGTCAGACACCCAACCAACTGAACTACCCAGGTCCCCCTAAAGTGAAAGGCACTTTCACTGCTTTGCTTGCTTCTCTAGGTTCTCATCTCACAATCTGTAGTTTAAATATTACTTAATTATGTCAACTTCTAAATACATTCAACTTTTTTTTTCATTATCCTATATTTTCAGTGGGAAAAGCTGTAAAACAGCAAGAAATATAAGTCCAGGCACAATTACTTTTCATTTTCCTCAAATGCTGAGATGAATGGGAAAAGGATGAAAGAGAGTGGGAAGGGACAAATGAGTATATGTTCTGTGTAGACAATGTATGCCCAGAAGAGATGCACAAAGGCTATCAAAGGAGCAATACTGTTCTCAAAGTCTTATAGCCAAGAGGAAGCCATTTCTGGTTGCCTCCTTCCTTGAAATCTCAACATGCAGCCACATGCAGAGAGTTACTAAAAAAGTACCTGAAGAAGTCATACCTTAAGTAATCTGGAGTACTGTCTTAAAATAGTCAAAGATTACTCAAATCTACCACAGTATTTAGTGACTTCCTAACCAATACTTAAATGAAAAAATATGAAGAAATTATAAAAAAGTATGAAGAAATATGAAAAAATTATAAAAAGTATTCACTTGATTGCTAACTTACTACTTGATAATTTGAGAGCAGTGGGATACTACTGGAAAATAATGATGCTTACTTTTCTCTTCTCCTTTAATTAATAATCAGTTACTATCCCATGGCTTACAAAAATGCAGAACACAGAAATATACAGACACCTGAGGACCAGAGTTATTACTAAAGGATAAGCTTTATGTGCTCTATTTGACAAAACCTTTTTTTTTTCTTTAAGATTTTATTTTTAAGTAATCTCTACACCCAATGTGCGGCTCAAACTTACAACCTTGAGATAAAGAGTTGCATGCTCTACCAACTGAGCCAGCCAGATGCCCTGACAAAGCTACTTTGAAGTAATTGTTCTAAAATGAATATCTCTTACCTTTTTCTATATCTTTAAAAGACTGCTTGGTTAACTTAGAGGTACTAATTCTAGGATCATTCTCAATTAACTCTTCTTTTGTTTCTTGTTGCTTCAAATCTTGAAAAGAATCCAGTTCATCATCTAGGCTTTAAAAAAAATAAATTTATTACAGCATTCTGGAAGTTTACTGTAGCATTTTAAAAAATAAAACTGCTTTATTATTAACAGCATAACAATTGAAAAAATGTAATAAGTAAACATTTTTAAAAATGGAAAACAGGGCAGCCCGGGTGGCCCAGTGGCTTAGCGCTGCCTTCAGTCCAGGACCTGATCCTGGAGACCGGGATCAAGTCCCACATCAGGCTCCCTAAATGGAGGCTGCTTCTCCCTCTGCCTGTATCTCTGCCCCTCTCTCTCTCTCTCTCTCTCTCTGTGTTTTTCATGAATAAATAAAATATTTTTATTTTTTTAAAAAAGGAAAACATAAAAATGTGAAAAGTAACAGTCACTGACCTTAAAAATTCACTACAGGTATCTTTCTACATATTCCAATGGGCTTAATCTAAAATGACATATAGAGGGGATCCGTGGGTGGCTCAGCGGTTTGGTGCCTGCCTTTGGCCCAGGGCACAATCCTGGAGTCCCGGGATCAAGTCCTGCATCGGGCTCCCAGCATGGAGCCTGCTTCTCCATTCTGCCTGTGTCTCTGCCTCTCTCTCTGTGTCTATCATAAATAAATAAATAAATAAATCTTTAAAAAAAAATAAAATAAAATGACATATAGAGCTGTAGAATGCTCTATAACCATCAAACTCTTTTCATTCCTTATACTTCTGTAAGGTAGATATCACAGGTACTGTTAGCTATAATTTTAGCTAAAAGAATTAACATTTAACAGAAAGAAATTAAACTAGTTAGAAGCAGAACTAGAACCTCAGGTATTGGGGCAGCCCGGGTGGCTCAGCGGTTTAGTGCTGCCTTCAGCCCAGGCCACGATCCTGGAGACCCAGGACTGAGTCCCATGTCGGGCTCCCTGCATGGAGCCTGCTTCTCCCTCTGCCTGTGTCTCTCTGCCTCTCTCTCTGTGTGTGTCTCTCATGAATAAATAAATAAAATTAAAAAAAAACATCTCAGGTGTTCTCTCCAAAAAGATGGTCTCAAAGTTTAAATTTCTAGAGCAGTGCTGTTCAAAGGAATATAATTCAAGTCACATTAGGCAATTTAAAATTCTCTAGTAGCCATATTAAAAACATCAAGACAGGAAAGCCTGGGTGGCTCAGCAGTTTAGCGCCTGCCTTCAGCCCAGGGCATGATCCGGGACTCTTGGGATCAAGTCCCACATCAGGCTCCCTGCATGGAACCTGCTTCTCCTTCTGCCTGTGTCTCTGCCTCCCTCTCTCTCTCTCTCTCTCTCTGTGTCTCTCGTGAATAAATAAAAATAAAATCTTAAAAAAAAAAACACACATAAAGACACAAAATTTTAACATGTATTATACTTAACCCACTATATCCAAAAGATTAATATATAATCAATACGAAAAATTATTAACGTATTTTGTATTCTTTTATCCATCTTTAAAATCCAGTGTATATTTTGTACTTCTATTTTAAGTACTCAATAGCCACCTGTGCCCTATGGCTACTATGCTAGACAGCACTATAATTCTAGACTAGATCATAATGAGAGATTGTGAAAAAGCTGTCCAATGTAATAAAAACTTTCATAGTTCAAAAGCTTCAAATTATAACTTGAAATATACCCAGGTCATTTATGAAAACAAAAAAATGGTATCAGTTAACATATGAAACTAATTTCCAGAAATTCATAATTATCTGAAAACAATGTTTACTTTCCTTACTCTATATTCAATCTACCTCTTGTCCAAATCTTAAATCCAGATCAACAAAGCAACTTGGTGAATGCCAAATGAAACAGTAAATAACAATAATAGTACATCTGAATGCTTTTCAATATACTAAGCACTGTTCTAAGTGTTTTACATTTAAGCAGAGAATGAGAAAATTATGTAAAAAAATTCAAGCTCCCAAATATCAATTACATTAATAATATCCATATATTTTAGGCACTGTTATCTTTTCTTCTCCCCACGATTATCTCAATATTTACTGTATATATACATCTTTATGGTTTAACATTATTCCAAAACGTTCACTACTTCTTGATATCCATAGCACTTCCTTCTGCCACTTATTTCTGACATTTAAAAGTATCTAATTCACAATTTTATTTCACCTTAGCTGCCACTGTTTTTATACTGTTTTCACCCACTCACAACCCAGCATTCTGCATATTTGTAGTTATCATTTCCCTAGACTGATTTCCTCAATCTCTTTCAACTACCTAAAATATAACTTACCACACTAGTAGACACACAATGGATACAGTTAAATATCACTAATAAACCTGCATTCATTTTTGTCCTGGCTCCTTTAACCAAAAAAAGGGGGAGGGGGCAAGGTCTTCATTTGGGTCCTGGATGAATAATCATAAAAATAATTTTTCATTTTTCATACTGTATAACTCTGCATTATACCACTAGCCATAATGCTTTTATCACAGAGATTCTCAGTAAAAATTAATAAATCAGTCTCTTCAACCATTCAGCAGGCTCCAGAATGCTTGCATGTCCTCTCAGAAAAAAAGCAAAGACGTAAAGAATCCACCCTTTAACTTCTCCATTTTTTAGATACCAAAGGGATAGTAATACTAAGGATTGAGGGGTACTTTACCAATTCACATTTAAGAGTTTGAATGAACTACAAAGCGGTGTTGTGCAATGTTTTCTTTCATCAGAGTGACACCTCAAAGATGAACCCACTTTATCTCCAGATGAGAAGATGTCCAAATCATCTGTTAACAAAAAAGAAAACAGCAGAGATTACTAAGATCACATACTAATCTCATTCTAGGCTTCTGAAGGTAAGACAGCAAAATTACCTAATGATTTATCTGTATGTCTGTGTAATGCAAACTTCAGAAAATAGGCATCAGTTCCTATATAGCACTTTACTCATTACAAAATGTTTTCATTTATTACCTTATTTGATCTTAGCAACAACTAGTTTACTGTGAAGTAAGGAGAATGGGTGCCTTTAACCCTATTCTAATGGTGTGAAGTCTAAGGACCACAGAAGTTATGTGAAGTTATCCAAGTAACAGAACCAGCAAATGGAAAGATTAAAATTCAGAATCCTGTCTTCTTTCTACCTATCATGATATTTCATCAGTCCTCAAATATTAAACATTTTATTTTTTAATTTTATATATTCTAAACACTAAACATTTTTTTTATTAGAGAGAGAGAGCATGAGTGGGAGGGGCAGAGAGAAAGAGAGAGAATCTCAAGCAGACTGCATTGACAGTGGAGCCAAACCCAGGGGCTTGATCTCATGATCCTGAAATCATGACCTGAACTGAAATCAAGAATCAGACACTTAACTGACTGTGCCACCCAGATGCCCCTAAACACTAAACATTTAACAGACTGTTAGCCTATATCTAAATTCAGTGAATAAAATGCAAAGAGAGCCTCTCTGATAAGAAATACAGAAATATTTTTTAAGATCTTTAAAAAATTTCTGGGAGGAGGGGCAAGATGGCAGAAGAGTAGGGTCTCCAAATCACCTGTCTCCACCAAATTACCTAGAAAACCTTCAAATTATCCTGAAAATCTATGAATTCGGCCTGAGAATTAAAGAGAGAACACCTGGAATGCTACAGTGAGAAGAGTTTGTGCTTCTATCAAGGTAGGAAGACGGGAAAAAAGAAATAAAGAAACCAAAGGCCTCCAAGGGGGAGGGGCCCCGCGAGGAGCCAGGCTGAGGCCGGGGCGAGTGTCCCCAGGACAGGAGAGCCCCGTCCCGGAGACGCAGGAGCTGCACCAACCTTCCTGGGCGGAAAGGGGCTCGCAGGGAGGTGGAGCAGGACCCAGAAGGGCGAGGATGCCCTCGGGCTCCCCGGGACAGTAACAGACACCTGCGCCCCGGGAGAGCCCGCCGAGCTCCCTAAGGGCTGCAGCGCGCACGGCGGGACCCGGAGTAGCTCGGAGGGGCTCGGGCGGCGGCTCTGCGGAGGGGGCTGCGGGGCAGGAGCAGCTCGAGGGGGGCTCGGGCGGAGGCTCCGCGGAGGGGGCTGCGGGGCGGGAGCTCGAATCCAACAGCGCAGGCCCCCGGGGCACAGGGCGCCGGGACACAGCCCAGGATCCGGCCTCCCCCGGGGCAGGCAGAGGCCGGGAGGGCCCAGGACAGCGAGGACGAGGACGCTCCTGCCCCGAGCTGAGCAGATCAGTGGCCCTGCCCCGGAGCCTCCAGGCCCTGCAGACGGAGAGCTCCGGAGTTCCTGCCGGAGCTGAATCCAAGTTTCCAGAGCTGGCCCCGCCACTGCGGTTGTTCCTCCTGGGGCCTCACGGGGTAAACAACCCCCACTGAGCCCTGCACCAGGCAGGGGCACAGCAGCTCCCCCAACTGCTAACACCTGAAAATCAGCACAGCAGGCCCCTCCCCCAGAAGACCAGCTAGACGGACAAGTTCCAGGAGAAGCCAAGGGACTTAAAGTACACAGAATCAGAAGATACTCCCCCGTGGTTCTTTTTTTTTTTGTTTTGCTTTTTGATTTGTTTCCTTCCCCCACACCCCTTTTTTCTCCTTTCTTTCTTTTTCTTTCTCTTTTTCTTCTTTTTTTTTTTGTTTTTTTTTTTCTTCCTTTTTTTTCTCTTTCTCTTTTCTTTCTTCTTTCCCTCCTCTCTTTTTCTCCTTTTCCCAATACAACTTGCTTTTGGCCACTCTGCACTGAGCAAAATGACTAGAAGGAAAACCTCACCTCAAAATAAAGAATCAGAAACAGTCCTCTCTCCCACAGAGTTACAAAGTCTGGATTACAATTCAATGTCAGAAAGCCAATTCAGAAGCACTATTATACAGCTACTGGTGGCTCTAGAAAAAAGCACAAAGGACTCAAGAGACTTCATGACTGCAGAATTTAGAGCTATACAGGCAGAAATTAAAAATCAATTGAATGAGATGCAATCCAAACTAGAAGTCCTAATGACCAGGGTTAACGAGGTGGAAGAACAAGGGAGTGACATAGAAGACAAGTTGATGGCAAAGAGGGAAACTGAGGAAAAAAGAGACAAACAATTAAAAGACCATGAAGATAGATTAAGGGAAATAAACGACAGCCTGAGGAAGAAAAACATACGTTTAATTGGTGTTCCCGAGGGTGCCGAAAGGGACAGAGGGCCAGAATATGTATTTAAACAAATTCTAGCTGAAAACTTTCCTAATCTGGGAAGGGAAACAGGCATTCAGATCCAGGAAATAGAGAGATCCCCCCCTAAAATCAATGAAAACCATTCAACACCTCGACATTTAATAGTGAAGCTTGCAAATTCCAAAGATAAAGAGAAGAAAGATCCTTAAAGCAGCAAGAGACAAGAAATCCCTGACTTTTATGGGGAGGAGTATTAGGGTAACAGCAGACTCTCCACAGAGACCTGGCAGGCCAGAAAGGGCTGGCAGGATATATTCAGGGTCCTAAATGAGAAAGAACATGCAACCAAGAATACTTTATCCAGCAAGGCTCTCATTCAAAATGGAAGGAGAGATAAAGAGCTTCCAAGACAGGCAGGAACTGAAAGAATATGTGACCTCCATACCAGCTCTGCAAGAAATTTTAAGGGGGACTCTTAAAATTCCCCTTTAAGAAGAAGTTCAGTGGAACAGTCCAAAAAAACAAGGACTGAATAGATACCATGAAGACACTAAATTCATATCTCTCAATAGTAACTCTGAATGTGAAAGGGCTTAATGACCCCATCAAAAGGCGCAGGGTTTCAGACTGGATAAAAAAGCAGGACCCATCTATTTGCTGTCTACAAGAGACTCATTTTAGACAGAAGGACACCTACAGCCTGAAAATAAAAGGTTGGAGAACCATTTACCATTCGAATGGTCCTCAAAAGAAAGCAGGGGTAGCCATCCTTATATCAGATAAACTAAAATTTACCCCGAAGACTGTAGTGAGAGATGAAGAGGGACACTATATCATACTTAAAGGATCTATTCAACAAGAGGACTTAACAATCCTCAATATATATGCCCCGAATGTGGGAGCTGCCAAATATATAAATCAATTATTAACCAAAGTGAAGAAATACTTAGATAATAATACACTTATACTTGGTGACTTCAATCTAGCTCTTTCTATACTCGATAGGTCTTCTAAGCACAACATCTCCAAAGAAACGAGAGCTTTAAATGATACACTAGACCAGATGGATTTCACAGATATCTATAGAACTTTACATCCAAACTCAACTGAATACACATTTTTCTCAAGTGCACATGGAACTTTCTCCAGAATAGACCACATATTGAGTCACAAATCGGGTCTGAACCGATACCAAAAGACTGGGATCGTCCCCTGCATATTCTCAGACCATAATGCCTTGAAATTAGAACTAAATCACAACAAGAAGTTTGGAAGGACCTCAAACACGTGGAGGTTAAGGACCATCCTGCTAAAAGATGAAAGGGTCAACCAGGAAATTAAGGAAGAATTAAAAAGATTCATGGAAACTAATGAGAATGAAGATACAACCATTCAAAATCTTTGGGATGCAGCAAAAGCAGTCCTAAGGGGGAAATATATCACAATACAAGCATCCATTCAAAAACTGGAAAGAACTCAAATACAGAAGCTAACCTTACACATAAAGGAGCTAGAGAAAAAACAGCAAATAGATCCTACACCCAAGAGAAGAAGGGAGTTAATAAAGATTCGAGCAGAACTCAACGAAATCGAGACCAGAAGAACTGTGGAACAGATCAACAGAACCAGGAGTTGGTTCTTTGAAAGAATTAATAAGATAGATAAGCCATTAGCCAGCCTTATTAAAAAGAAGAGAGAGAAGACTCAAATTAATAAAATCATAAATGAGAAAGGAGAGATCACTACCAACACCAAGGAAATACAAACGATTTTAAAAACATATTATGAACAGCTATACGCCAATAAATTAGGCAATCTAGAAGAAATGGACGCATTCCTGGAAAGCCACAAACTACCAAAACTGGAACAGGAAGAAATAGAAAACCTGAACAGGCCAATAACCAGGGAGGAAATTGAAGCAGTCATCAAAAACCTCCCAAGACACAAGAGTCCAGGGCCAGATGGCTTCCCAGGGGAATTTTATCAAACGTTTAAAGAAGAAACCATACCTATTCTCCTAAAGCTGTTTGGAAAAATAGAAAGAGATGGAGTACTTCCAAATTCGTTCTATGAGGCCAGCATCACCTTAATTCCGAAACCAAAGACCCCACCAAAAAGGAGAATTACAGACCAATATCCCTGATGAACATGGATGCAAAAATTCTCAACAAGATACTAGCCAATAGGATCCAACAGTACATTAAGAAAATTATTCACCATGACCAAGTAGGATTTATCCCTGGGACACAAGGCTGGTTCAACACCCGTAAAACAATCAATGTGATTCATCATATCAGCAAGAGAAAAACCAAGAACCATATGATCCTCTCATCTTTATTCACCATGACCAAGTAGGATTTATCCCTGGGAAACAAGGCTGGTTCAACACCCGTAAAACAATCAATGTGATTCATCATATCAGCAAGAGAAAAACCAAGAACCATATGATCCTCTCATTAGATGCAGAGAAAGCATTTGACAAAATACAGCATCCATTTCTGATCAAAACTCTTCAGAGTGTAGGGATAGAGGGAACATTCCTCGACATCTTAAAAGCCATCTATGAAAAGCCCACAGCAAATATCATTCTCAATGGGGAAACACTGGGAGCCTTTCCCCTAAGATCAGGAACAAGACAGGGATGTCCACTCTCACCACTGCTGTTCAACATAGTACTGGAAGTCCTAGCCTCAGCAATCAGGCAACAAAAAGACATTAAAGGCATTCAAATTGGCAAAGAAGAAGTCAAACTCTCCCTCTTCGCCGATGACATGATACTCTACATAGAAAACCCAAAAGTCTCCACCCCAAGATTGCTAGAACTCATACAGCAATTCGGTAGCGTGGCAGGATACAAAATCAATGACCAGAAATCAGTGGCATTTCTATACACTAACAATGAGACTGAAGAAAGAGAAATTCAGGAGTCAATCCCATTTACAATTGCACCCAAAAGCATAAGATACCTAGGAATAAACCTAACCAAAGATGTAAAGGATCTATACCCTCAAAACTATAGAACACTTCTGAAAGAAACTGAGGAAGACACAAAGAGATGGAAAAATATTCCATGCTCATGGATTAGCAGAATTAATATTGTGAAAATGTCAATGTTACCCAGGGCAATATACACGTTTAATGCAATCCCTATCAAAATACCATGGACTTTCTTCAGAGAGTTAGAACAAATTATTTTAAGATGTGTGGAATCAGAAAAGACCCTGAATAGCCAGGGGAATTTTAAAAAAGAAAACCATATCTGGGGGCATCACAATGCCAGATTTCAGGTTGTACTACAAAGCTGTGGTCATCAAGACAGTGTGGTACTGGCACAAAAACAGACACATAGATCAGTGGAACAGAATAGAAACCCAGAAGTGGACCCTGAACTTTATGGTCAACTAATATTCGATAAAGGAGGAAAGACTATCCATTGGAAGAAAGACAGTCTCTTCAATAAATGGTGCTGGGAAAATTGGACATCCACATGCAGAAGAATGAAACTAGACCACTCTCTTTCACCATACACAAAGATAAACTCAAAATGGATGAAAGATCTAAATGTGAGACAAGATTCCATCAAAATCGTAGAGAAGAACACACGTAGAGAAGAACACAGGCAACACCCTTTTTGAACTCGGCCACAGTAACTTCTTGCAAGATACATCCACGAAGGCAAAAGAAACAAAAGCAAAAATGAACTACTGAGACTTCATCAAGATAAGAAGCTTTTGCACAGCAAAAGAAACCGTCAACAAAACTCAAAGACAACCTACAAAATGGGAGAAGATATTTGCAAATGACATATCAGATAAAGGGCTAGTTTCCAAGATCTATAAAGAACTTATTCAACTCAACACCAAAGAAACAAACAATCCAATCATGAAATGGGCAAAAGACATGAAGAGGAATCTCACAGAGGAAGACATAGACATGGCCAACATGCATATGAGAAAATGCTCTGCATCACTTGCCATCAGGGAAATACAAATCAAAACCACAATGAGATACCACCTCACACCGGTGAGAATGGGGAAAATTAACAAGGCAGGAAACAACAAATGTTGGAGGGGATGCAGGAGAAAAGGGAACCCTCTTACACTGTTGGTGGGAATGTGAACTGGTGCAGCCACTCTGGAAAACTGTGTGGAGGTTCCTTAAAGAGTTAAAAATAGACCTGCCCTACGACCCAGCAATTGCACTGCTGGGGATTTACCCCAAAGATACAGATGCAATGAAACGCCGGGACACCTGCACCCCGATGTTTATAGCAGCAATGGCCACGATAGCCAAACTGTGGAAGGAGCCTCGGTGTCCAACGAAAGATGAATGGATAAAGAAGATGTGGTTTATGTATACAATGGAATATTACTCAGCTATTAGAAGTGACAAATACCCACCATTTGCTTCAACGTGGATGGAACTGGAGGGTATTATGCTGAGTGAAGTAAGTCAGTCGGAGAAGGACAAACATTATATGTTCTCATTCATTTGGGGAATATAAATAATAGTGAAAGGGAATATAAGGGAAGGGAGAAGAAATGTGTGGGAAATATCAGAAAGGGAGACAGAACGTAAAGACTGCTAACTCTGGGAAACAAACTAGGGGTGGTAGAAGGGGAGGAGGGCGGGGGGTGGGAGTGAATGGGTGACGGGCACTGGGGGTTATTCTGTATGTTAGTAAATTGAACACCAATAAAAAATAAATTTAAAAAAATTTCTCTTAACCTTGCAGGAGCTGGCTCCTATGTATTCTTCAACTTAATAGTTTTCTGTGGGCCATTCAGTTGTTTGATTCTGATTTTGAACCCTCTGCCTATGTCATTTTATAAACATGGATTGTTTGCTATTTTATCAAAAAAAATTTTTTTCTGGAATTATCTGACTTTTTTAAAATTAATTTCATAGGTAGATTTACTGATTCATCAGTTGCATATAACACCCAGGGCTCACGACATCAAGTGCCCTCCTTAATGCCCACCACCGAGTTATCCTATCCCCTACCTACCTACCCTCCAGCAACCCTCAAGTTTGTTTCCTAGAGTTAAGAATCTCTTACGGTTTGACTCCCTCTCAATTTCATCTTATTTTATTTTTCATTCCCTTCCCCTATGTTCGTTCATATGTTTTGTTTCTTAAATTCCACCTATAAGTGAAATCATATGGTATGTCTTTCTCTAACTCATTTATTTCACTGAGCAGCTCTAGTTCTATCCATGTCACTGAAATGTATGCACCTTTTGTCTAACATGCTTTTTCCCATCAGAAATTAAACAAGCTATACTTTTTAGTTATAGTTTAGAATGTTGGAAATTTTAGGACAAATTTCAAAACTAAGATACAATTTAAAAAATGTTTTAAGGGATCCCTGGGTGGCGCAGCGGTTTGGCGCCTGCCTTTGGCCCAGGGCACGATCCTGGAGACCCGGGATCGAATCCCCCACATCGGGCTCCCGGTGCATGGAGCCTGCTTCTCCCTCTGCCTATGTCTCTGCCTCTCTCTTTCTCTCTCTCTCTCTCTCTCTCTGTGACTATCATAAATAAATAAAAGTTAAAAAAAATTTTAAAAATGTTTTAAGATACTAAACTCAGTAATAACTGGGTTTGTTCATACTGAAGGAATGTTTCAGAAGAGTGTTTACAAAATTTCAAAGAGAAATAAACTTGGAAAAAAATGAAATTCCCTAATCTACCATCTCATAAACTTACTGTTTCTGCTGCAATGACCTCAAAATTCAATGATAATACTTACTAGTAAAAACATCACTGAAGAAGTATCAACAAATCAAAAGACTAAAGGTTAATTAGCTATATATGTTAGTTCCAGATTACCATATAATGTTCCAACCGACCCCATTTCACAGTATAATTCTCTTTATCAAGTACATTTGAAAAATTCTTCTGGTGCAACAATTACTACCCCTGTAACTTGGAAAAGTTTGTGCCTTAAAAAAATAGCAATTAGTTTTCTTTCCCCAATATACTGTTTAATTTTTAACATTTTTAAAGGCAAAAATACTGTAACTGAAACACCAAAAAAATTCACTCAATTTGATTTTAGAGATATCATACCTTTACCCCCCCAAATCTTGATGACTATTAGTTCATTACCTGAATGAAAAAAGCCTAGTATCACAAGATATCTGGCACTTAGTGTTAAGCCTAAACATTTTTTTTAATGTTTTTTCTCAAATTAAATTTGTTAAAACCCCCAAATACACAAAATACTCGATCAGCTTACCTGGAGAGATTAGCGATCTTCTCTTCCACCTAGCCTGATCAAAATTTGAAAAATCATACTAAAAAAAATCAAAAAAGACATTTAATTTATATATTAAGAATCAACCTACAATCTCAAAAGAGTTCCCCACAAATTATGTATTAAGTACAAGAATTAATTACAAAAATTAGCATGGACAAATCTAATAGATACTATCTTAATCAAGCGGTCAAAGTTAGTATCACCAATAACAGGACATAGAAATGTTATACCTCCTAGTGAACAAGAGAAACCTACACATCACTCCTGCCAAAAACGCACAAAGTCAGTATCTATGTACAATCCTGAGGTATACGCATCCGAGAAAATCTGACGGAGGGACAGTCCCATATACAGTTGTCCTGTAGTCTTCAAAAATACATCATAAAGACAGAGACTTAGGGACGCCTGGGGGCTCAGCGGTTGAGCGTCCGCCTTCCGCGCAGGGCATGATCCTGGGGTCCCGGGATCGAGTCCCACATGGGGCTCCCTGCATGGAGCCTGCTTCTCCCTCTGCCTGTGTCTCTGCCTCTCCCCTCTCTGTCTCTCATGAATACATAAATAAAATCTCAAAAAAATAAAGACAGAGACTTAGAACCTGAGCCAGAACAAAGGCAACAGGAGAGAACCAAATACAGATGGACTCTATCTGCACCGGGGAAACAAAGTTTACAAAGGACATCAATGAGATAATCGGAAATCTGAATATTAACTCTATGTTAAATATTACTGTGCAAATGGTCAGTTTGTTCAGTTTATTGCTATGGATATGTGAGAATCACCCTATTCCCAGAAAATACACTTAAGAATTTCCATGCGGGGGTGAGGGTGCACAGCGCCTGCAAGTCCCCTCCATCAGTTCAGGGGGAATGTGTGCACGCCACGTCAGAGACGGGAAGAGAAGTAACGCAGATGCGGCAAAGTATGAACGACTGATGAGCCCAAACCAAGGGTTCGGAAGACTTGTTGACAGGATCCTTGCAGCTTAAAGTTGGTAATTACCTCAAAATAGGAAGGTTTTTGGAGGAGTTAAAATTGCTTTTTGAACTCCGCACAAGTCACTGTAATACAAGGGGCCTACCACCACGTCCGGGGCGTCCCACGCCTTCCAGGGTCTGTGCTGGGTGAAGGGCTTTTTCTGACGGAAAATCCGCTTCTCCAGGGTGCGGAGCATGCGCTGCCCCTCCGGCTACCGTTCCTGACCCTGCTGGGGCGGAGCGGAGGGCGGCCCCAGGCTCGGGGCTGTGGCGGAGGGGGAGCGGCGGCCCCAGGGGTCCCATCCCTCCCGGCCCCGGGCTCCGGGCTCCGGTCTCCGGGCTCCGGGCTCCGGGCTCCGGGCTCCGGGCCCCGGGCGCAGCCGCCGGCCGGCCTGCTTGCTTTACCCCTGCACAAACCAGCCCGCGGGCCCGGGGACAGCCCGAGGGGAAGGGCGAGACCTCACCTCGGCCAGGCGGCTGCCCCCTAGTCCGTAGCGGCTTTTGAGTCGCTCCACCACCAAATCCTGCCCGGGGGGCTTCACCAGCCTCGGCTCCATAGCGAGCGGACGCCGCCGTTGTCACCCCGGGAGCAGCGTTCAAACACGGCGGCGGGACGCGCAGGGGCGGAGCTCGCGTCACGGACCTGCGACACGACGCAGCACGCCCCGCCCCCCCGCCTCGGGTGGAGAGCGCCCCGGAGCGCCAGGGGCACCGGGCGGGGGGGCGGGGGGAGCGACCCCAGGAGCGCCGGCACCGCCAGGGCCCAGACCAGGCAGCGAGGCCCTCCGTCTCACCCTCTACGCAGTGTTCAAAACGTCCTCTTCTGACAAGTGTTCTTCCTGCTGAAGGATTTAGTAACTAATTTCTCTACGACTGCGTTCTTTGGACTGATAAACGGCGTCTCACCTTTTGTCTTAAAAAGATTCTACTTCAGTTTTCCTCGGTCATGTCCACAGCAATCGCACCTCTGCAGGTGGCCCCTCTGGGAGGCGCTGGCGGCCTCAGCATCCCGACCCCGCGGGCCGCCGCCGCTTCCCGTCCCCCGTGCGCCCCGCGAGCGTGCAGGAATGAACGTGCACACGCGGTGGTCACCAGCACCGTGCACACCTGACTGCCGGCGACTCCCTCTTCCTCGAACCTAACACATTTAGGGTGCGTTCGGGCATACAAGAACACACCTCATGAATCGGGATGGCCTTTGCTAACTAGAGGCAGAAATCAAGGACGTCTTGTACTCAAAGCACAGAATTCTCAGAGGATGACTCCCTCACTTTCCCTGCCATTGGTCTGGGATTAAAAAGCAGTAGTAGAATGTAAGCTCCCCGTACGAATGTAGTGAACTTAAGAACGAGCATGTACTTTCTTTTTTGAACAGTTTTTCCCAGTACTTAAGAACAATGCCAGGCATTTAGTAGGTGGCTCAATATTTATTGGAACGGTCTATCAACCTAAATCCTTTATCAAACCAAGACTAACTGAAAGGAATAACTGAATCCACTTCATTAATTTATACAATTACATTAGCACGATCCTTTACCTTTCTAAATTATGAGTTCAACGTGTCTGGACTAACAAATCCTAGATTCTCTGGATTATCTTTCAAGTTCTTCAAATGCCAAAGTTTTAGAATATCATGAAGTTATCTGAAAATTATTTTTACCAATATTCTTTCCCATCGAATATTACATGTACAAATACTTTTTTATGCTCTATTTTAAGCAGATTTTTATTGAGACACTATGAAGTTGAGCCAGTTGGGGCAAAAAGTACTTGTCATTGTGGATTTATACTGCATAAGGATCAAATAACAGAGAGAAATCACAAAGTCCTTTCCTGAAATGTCTTTTGTCATTAACGTCCCAAGCCATCTTTTAAGCACCTTGGAATACTAACACTGGAAAACAGTTTACATGTCATTGAATAAAATTTTTGGTTCAAGCATTAGCTTTTAAAGCTCTTTTAATTCATAGTCTTAATGCTTTAGGATAGCATAGAAGATAGTGTAAACTCATTTGTCTAAAAAATATGTAAAGCATAATTCCCTTACTTGGAATTTATTCTAAAATCATGACAAAGCCATCAGCTGTCCCAGCTGAAAAACTATAACACACTATATCAATTTATATTACATAGGTCTCCAAAGAAGCCAATTCTTAATATTAAATGTACACACATGTAGTCCAAGGTTCAGGTAATTTCAAATGGTACACTGCAATAGGTTTATCTGCCTTTGTGGCCAAGTGGGTTCAGTGAGTGTTCCACCACTCATTACTCACACACACCACACATGACATCCTTCTCCTCCTCCGTCGGGTGGTTAAACAGGTATCATATGATAACTGATTTCCAAATCCCCAAACAACAGAATAAACCCCACCATCTTTCACTAAACAAAATGAGATGATTTCACTGGGAAGAACACAGGAGGGTAGAAGGCAGTCATTTTTGGTAATCAGAATACACAATATTTTGTGCTCTAGATTCTTTGTAGGTCTATATTGAGTAGGCTGATTGATATGAGAATACCTCCCCCTCCTGCCCCACCACCTTTTCAGCAGTTTGCCTAACTTTGACAGTAGCCATTTCCAAATAAATCTTCAGTGTGTATGTATCAAATTTGAAGTCACTTTTTTGGGAGCTTTGGAAATTATGTAGCAGTCTGATTTACAGAATTTTTATTGTTCTCCTTACTTTGGCTCTAGAATGAACAAACAACTAGATGCACAAGTAATAAATTTTTTAAATGTCATGGCTGTTAACAATTGTCACTTTATTTTTGCTACAAAATTCACCAGAAAAAGGTACTGCAACAATCTAGTATAAAGCAAATCTTTAACCAAAGAACATGGTATAGACCTTTTTAAAATAGTCATACTTTATCACAATAACTGCAAGGAAAAATTCAAGTTCTATCAGAACCAAGCTGCAGTTTGAGGTAGTAGAAACAGATGACAGAAAAGTTAAAAAACAAAACAAAAAAACTAAGGAAATACTTGTTTAAAATGTAAAAATTAATTTAATACCTCTGAAAGGGCACAGGAACTACAGATCATTTTAAGAAAAGAAGGTATTCTACTTAAAAGTTAATTTAACTATACAGGAGGTTCAAGGATTATAGAAGAGCACTTTGGTTAAGTCTCTACCCTCTGTGGCTCTACCCATTCATAAGTGAGTCTCTATGCATAAATGAGCACACCAATAGTTAATATTACCAAATATATTTCAAATCTAAAATAAAAATTATCCAAGTTGTGGTCCCTTTATTCAAATGGTAAGTTTATCCATGCAGGAAGTCCAATACCTTAAAAGGTAAAATTAAATTGCATATATCATATTCCTTCAAGAGTTTGAGAAGGTCTATTGCTTTTAACAAGATTAGTATTATTCCATTTTAACAGAGATATGTCAGGAGTACATAAACACAAGTACACCTGATTTACACCAGTGTTTAAACTTTTATTTCACACCATGCAAGGTCAATTATAACACATTAAAAAGTGACAACAGCTATAAGCTGCAATTTTACATTTATACATTGGAAACGTCCATTTTCAAAAGCTGAACATAATTACCATATTGTCACAACAGCTAAGCTCAATTCAACTGTTTATACAGATTAAATTTACTATGAAAAACAATGATTTTATATCTGTCCACATTCTGTGATACTAATTCTTCGACTAACAGACCCTTTAGGAGAGCCAAATGATTCAATCTTTTTCACAGTATCCATGCCATCCTTAACAAACCCAAATACTACATGCTTAAAGTCCAAATGCTCTGCTTTTTTCAATGTTATAAAAAACTGAGAATTATTGGTATCCCGGCCTCGATTGGCCATTGATAGTAAGCCAGGACCAGTATGTTTCACATCAAAATTTTCATCTTCAAATTTGTCTCCATAGATGGACCGTCCTCCTGTTCCATCATGTTTGGTGATATCTCCCCCCTGAAAGAATATTTCAGTTAATAAGAATCCTGAATAAAATATTAAAATACACACAGAACTAGTACTACAGGATAAGTCCTAAAAAAAACTCAGCTTCCTTGAGAATGTGGTTTAAAAACTAAGAAATACCTATTTTTGAAAGACAAAAAAAGAGAAGGTCTTTTTCCCACCCTCAATTTCTACCAGGTTTCAAGGTATTAGAGAAATTTGAACCATTTTAGGGTTGAAAGTTTTTGTGGGGACAGGAAGTTGGGTGGTGATACCACCAACTAATATACAGAAAAGCTAAAGTCTTAAGAAAATTCCAGGTGAAGAGAAACACTCAAATTTCCCAAGTTAGTGTGGTTCACTTTTCTAGACTTTTACTGTACTTACCTGGCAAACATAATCTGGAATTACTCTGTGAAAAATGGAGTTCTTGAAGCCAAAGCCTTTCTCTCCAGTGCAAAGTGCTCTGAAGTTCTCGGCAGTCAGAGGAACAATGTTTGAGAATAATTCCATGGTTATACGTCCTAGTGGTTCATCATCTGCGCAAACATCAAAAAACACCACAGGATTTGTCTCCTTCGATAACTCTGCTGTCAGTGATACTTGTCCTTTCTGGAGTTTCAATAAATTCTGTTGACATTCTTCAAATTTTTTCTTAAAACAGTCAGCCATTTCTTTGGTTTTAAACCTCACTGCAAGCTGTTCCACTTTGGCTTCTCCATCTATTAAACAACAAAACCACACAGGGACCTTAATATTAAAATAACTGTCATAAACTGTCTTATATATTTGTTATAGATTTTAGAAAAGTCCAAAAAGTGAAAAGTAGCATCTGAATGAAGAACTCACCAGCATAATCTGAGGCAGTCCAAACTAAAGCATTGTTCGAAACATTCAAGGGTTTTAATTCCATTGTTTTGGTAATAACATGGTTTGCACACACTTTAAAAACCTGGTCTCTTCTCATCAGGATCCGATAGTAATTCTTTAATGTATGCCAAAGAATCTTTATATCTCCTACACCACGCTCCTTCCACTGACTGACATCTCGATCCCATCTATAGAGTTTGGCTCTCTCTTTAAATAAAATTTCTTCATCTTCTTCTCCAGATTTTACTTCTACCTATGACAGTAGATAAAATTATAAGCTGCTGCTTTTAACATATCCCATGACAAATCCCAAAGATCCAAATGCCTCATATTACCGTTGCAATGACATTAATAAAATTTGAACTACAGTATCAAGATAAATGGTAATACCCAAGGGCTAGGAATACATATGATTTGGATGACGCAGTAAAGACTGATTTGTCACGAAATATTTTTCTCTTACATAGTATTCTTCCTCCTTTTGAAAAATAAATGCTTTTATAGGACAGAAGATGGTTTCAAAAAGTGTTCTTGAAGAGAAATATTAACTACTGATTATAGTTGAAAACTGATAATTTGCCTAAAATAACATTCTTGTCCAGAAAATGTATTTTACTTTCTATTGAAAGGATTTTGGCAAGTATGAGATTGGATACTTTATTATTTACAGAATTATGTTATGAAAACAAGATATTCTAAAAATTATGAAAAAACTTAGTTCTTCCTAACAATTTCATGTAGAATTTACATATATATATATAATAAATAATAAAAGCTTCCATTTGAAAAGGGAAATATTCTGAAAAAAAATGTAAACAACAAAGCTAGTCCTACAAGTCAAGCTTACTATGTTGAGTTTTAAACTTCAAATGTGAAGTTATTAGTAAGAGTTCCATTCTTTAATATTTACCTCTGGTAAGGACACTATTGGTTCAAAATGGATATCTTCATTATGAACTACTTCTTCATCACTATCATCTTCATCTTCACCAACTTTACTGGATGACTGTGTTCCAAACACAGCTGCTCCAGTATTTGCCCACTGGAAATTTTTATCTGATGAATAAATTAGGATATTTAAACAGTAGCATCTACTTTTATATGCTTTTAACCCCCCGTCACTTTATACTGAGGCCTGTAATTTCCAAGGATGACATATACTTTTAGTAAAAATGCTTAAAATTATATTACTCTGAGAAGTTTTACTCATATAGTGAGCACACAGTACATTTAGTACTGTTTCTGCTTTGAGATACAAAAGAAAAGATTATCTGAGCCTTAGGCAAATTTCATAATACTAAACTAAACAAGAACTTTCAGTAATGAAGTATGTTCTTAAAAGTACATACCATGGAACTGTGAACACTTAGCTCTGCTTCAAAGGTAGTTTACTTCATAAAACATTTTATCACATGTGAAAAATAACCTTTGAACCTAAAAATGTGTTCTCAAAGAGGTCAAATCTGGTACTTCCAAAGTAGTCAAAGCAGCCTAAACACATGTTTATAGCTTCTCTATTTCAACTTCTTCCTGCAGTAACTAGTGTTGCAGCTTACATTTCTTGCACTGGGAGAAGCTCACTGACTCTAACTATCCTCAAGGGATACTAAGCTGTTGGGCCTGAAAACCCCCCGTTTCCATACAGAGAAACAAAGACTGTTACTCTCCCTCACATCTAGGAGAAGATGAAAACTAATTACTTCTTTATCTCCATTTCAACTGAGATGGCCCAGCCTGCTAATACATTCTTCACTATCTTAGAGGAAAGAAACACCTCTTAACTTTTCATCACTTACTGATGAATCACCTTAAAAAAAATTCTACATCTATCTAGTGCTAAAAAAAACTTAACAGAAATATCACAGATCATTTAAAAAGTAACTCAGCCCCTTGAAAAAAAAAGCACAAAATAAGTTATCTATTAACAGCAACTCCTAAGCTAGATTTAATGGGTAGGGGACAGGAAAAAAAAAAAAAAAAAAGAAGAAGAAAAAAAACTTTAAAAAGAGAGAGAAGACAAAAATGCTTAAGATATTGCAAAAGAGGGTTTTGCCTGAGTGGCTCAGTTGAACAACTGACTCTTGATTTTTGGCTCAGGTCATGATCTCAGGGTTGTGAGGTGGAGCTCCACAATGGGCTCTTCGATGGGCATGCAGCCTGCTTCAGGTTCTCTCTCCCCCGCTTTGGTGCAACCCCCAAACCCACTGCACTCTCTCTTAAAAAAAAAAAAAAAAAAAAAATACTGGTCAGGAATTCCCAGAGGAAAAAATTTTAATTACCCCCAAGGATCCCTGAGAGGTATGACAGAAAATTTCAAAATTTCTCAATTTTAGTTCTTAATGCTGGGTGCATTATCGGAATCACACAGGAGCTTTTGTTTAAAAAAAAAAAAAAAAAAAAAAAAAAACAATACCTGGGTTACCATGACCAGGGAATCCAACATAACAGATACTTTAAAAAAAAAAAAAAAAACACACAAAAACACCTTCCATGAAATTCAAATATGAAGCCAAGGGGTTTTTGAAAACCACTGCTTCCAGGAGGAAAAATTTTATAGTAAAAGTATAAAGACATACATGTCAATAATCAACATCAACTTCACAAAAACAGTTCTAGGTAACAGTATGTAGGAAGCTTCCATTATGTGTCTAGGTTTAATGAAAACATTAGAAAATCTGAAGGAACAAGGATAAAATAGTGATTATTGACAAAGGCAGGTGATTTCTAAACAGGCACTCCTTGTTATTCTCTTAGTTTCCAAGTTAAATATTATACAACAAACATGGAATGACTGACAGACCTATGTGAATAGAACTTGTGAAGAAAATGAATTTTAAAAAAGAAACAAAATCACTACAAAAAATGGACAGATTAAAAAAAAAATCACCATAGAAAAAGAATATGCAAGATAAAAAGAGGGAAAAAAAGATTCCTCTGAACCCAAAAAAACAACCAAAACAAAAACTTCAAAATCAGAAAGGTTCATGCAATGCCAGAAACAAGTTAAAAAAAAAAAAAAAAAAAGGATAGCTACATTCTGCATATTCTGGTGAAATTTATGATCTTTTAAAGAAAATAACAAAATTTAAAGATAAATCAAAAACACAAGCAAAAGGAAAACTGACAAAACCAAAGGCACTTCTTTGAAAAGACAGCATAAATTCCTGTCAGATCTAAGAACAAAACAAAGTAAAAAATGTAGTTGAACAAAGAACTTGGTGATTCATCTCATTGAAAAATGGTAAGTGGTGGTGAGGAGTAAATGTCATGAGGTTTGAGTCTAACCTGTTTCATAGTTTACTGCACAGTACTGATAGAGTACTTTGAAAACGTTACACTGAATAACAAGCAACCTAATACATCAACTTTCATTTGACAATTCTTTTTTTGTAGATAACTATATCCACTATACTGCTTTTAATCCTCTGACTTCAGGCTACTATAAATTAAAACAAAAATAAAGCAACTTGACATCAGTGAAGCTACAAATTCCAGCATAACAAAAAATACCTGAAGGTAATTTCTGAAAGTTTTACATGTGTTTCCGTAAGTGGCCAGTGTGTGAAACAAGTTTAATTATGTGAGAGGGAAAAACGCTATTCTGGGTTAGTTAAATCACATACATATATATCTTCAATAAAATTTATTCACCAATAAAATATATTCCCCAAATCAAGCACCTTCTATAAGAACTTAGGTGGTGCTATAATCAGATATATGAAAGACATTGCAAGAATAAAAAGTAATATGCCATAAACTTGAAACAATCAAGTAATGTATTATTTCCTACAAATGATACAAAATGCACTAAAAACAGAAAACCACTGAAAAAGATAGGAAACCTCACCAACTATTAATTTATCACAATAAATTAGCATAATCCTATATTCAAACCTGATCAACTGGAAAAATAGAAAACTATAAAATCATCTCCTTAAAAAATACAGATGCACAAATCTTGAAATATTAACAAAAAACAAATCCAAAACTATAATTAAAAGAACAATGAACCAGGCAGCCTGGGTGGCTCAGCGGTTTGGCACCACCTTTGGCCCAGGGACTGATCCTGGAGACCCAGGATCAAGTCCCACGTCAGGCTCCCTGCATGGAGCCTGCTTCTCCCTCTGCCTGTGTCTCTGCCTCTCTCTCTCTCTCTCTCTCTGTCTCTCATCAATCAATAAATAAAATCTTTAAAAAAAAAAAAAAAAAAAGAAGAACAATGAATCAAAATCAAGGTAAATCCCAAACTGGAAAGGTGGTTCTGCATTTCAGGATGAGGAAAACTATTCACAGGATTTACACTGAATTAAGGGAAAATTCTTATGGTTTATATTAATAAATGTCAAAAATAATAGTAAAATTTAAAAGTCCTTCCTTTTTAAAACTCTAAACAGGTACGCCTGGGTGGTTCAGCAGTTCCGTGTCTGCCTTTGGCACAGGGCGTGATCCTGGAGTCCCAGGATTGGGTCCCACATCGGGCTCCCTGCATGGAGCCTGCTTCTCCCTCTGCCTGTGTCTCTGCCTGTGTCCCTGTGTCTCTGCCTCTCCTTCTCTCTCTGTGCCTCTCATGAATAAATAAATAAAATCTTAAAAAAAAAGTACCAAAAAAAAAAAAACCCTCTAAACAAACTAGAAGGTGAAGATGAGGGAAGCAATGTCCAACTTAGTTACAACACTGTGCAAAGGACCAATTCTTTCATTTGTGCTTGATTCTGTAACATAATCATTAAAATCTCTCCTCCCGATCTTACCTTTAGAACCAAAAGCAAAATCCCCAGAATTACTGGAAGCCAAATCTGCAAATGACAGCCCTGTGCTACTTCCAAATCCAAATGAAACTGTTTTGCTTTCCACTGGCAAAAGGAAAAGAGTAATTTAATATTTCAATTATTATATACTGAACATCAAAGCTTTACTCCATATCCAGCGAGAATGGGGGTAGGACGTTCTATACTACCAAAGGGGTTAGGTGTGTGGTGTGCAATATTTGTCTTCTGGTTATCTCTCTAAAAAAAAGTTACAAAATACACCCAATTCTGAACTGATTCTTCAGTATTATTAAGTTAACAAGTACTTTCTCATGGAACACTACACCAAAAGCAATGCAAAAAAATCTTTTTCAAAAAATGAGATGTAGATTTATACTAAGCCGGATAATAGAGCTATATAGTTTCTGCTTTATAGAGTCCTCTACAATCTAAAACTATATTCATTCACAGGTAGGGTTTTAGGGAAGATCTCCATAAAATATTCTGTTCTCTCTTCTAAATAAACTCACAGACACACACAAAAATGAGTGTCGTATTTATATTTGGTCACCTGGAGTCTGGGGATCTTAATTCTGACAGTGTGTAGCACATGATCAATTTAGTGCTAAGCCTTAGGTGCATTATGTGAAAACATCTGAGATTTTAGGTATGAGATTACTCCTTTTCTAGCATATAAGACTCTCAAGTGCCAATAAATGTAGTAATTGTGCGTTATTCAACAAATTAGTAAAGGGACAAGCAATTATGAAGGAACATAATTAGAAAAGATTTCCCCCTCTTCTACTATCAATTGGACTGAAAAAACAAGTAGGAAAGCATATCAGATCTTAATTACTATAACTGATTAATGAAGCAGGTAGAGGAAAAGGCATTGAAGGAATATTACAAAAAATTAATCTTATTTTAATATCTACAATTACTTCATATGTAAATTTTAATATACTTCAGTGATAACAGAATTCAAACAATATTCAAAGGAGACTATTATCACAAAGAAAACTTTCACATAAGTATTCTCATTTATTCTCAGGTAGATAGGTCTGACTCACAATGCTTCATATTCCTTAATAACTACAACTCTAACAATAAAAATACATGTTTATTATCTTTGTTGACAAGGAAGTATGATTTTTCTGGTTATTATTACAAATATCTCATGGCAGGACGCCTGGGTGGTTCAGTGGTTAAAGCGTCTGCCTTCAGCCAGGTCGTGATCCTGGAGTCCCAGGATCGAGTCCCGCATCGGGCTCCCTGCATAGAGCTAGCTTGCTTCTCCCTCTCTCTCTCTCTCATATGAATAAATAAATAAATTTTTAAAAAAAATCTCATGCCCCTTTTATACATCTCAAAATTTGTTTTAAGGTAAGGGAGTTCTTAGAATTGACATTTAAGCCTATTTTCTCAAACATACAGGGAGGTGTACCTTATATAATATATGCCTAGGATTTTGAAAACATCAAATTTTACCTTGGCTTGTAGAATCTCCATCATTTTCCTTTCTAGTAGACAAATCTACAGGTTTGTCCACAGTTCCAGAAGAAATAGGTGATGAACTAATAGATTTGGCAATAAAATCAGTTTCTTCAGATTTACATAAAAATGGTACAGTCACTTTAGTCCCACCTGTATACACACTGTCAGCTGTGCTAGTTACTTCCTCATTCTGGGATTTCTGCAAAGAGGAAATAACAAATAATTATGTCATTAAATACTGATTGACAAAAAGGATCACACATCCTATTTTAAAAGAAATTAAGGGGGTGCCTGGATGGCTCAGTCTGTTGAGTATCGTCGTCCAACTCTTGACTTCGGTTCAGGTAATGATCTCAGAGTCCTGGGATCCAGCCCTGCTTGATATATTCATTCATTACCCCCCTGCCACCCCCACATCTCACCCTGCCCCTTACCCACCCTGGCTAGTGCTCTCTCTCTAAAATAGATAAAATCCTTAAAAAAAAAAAAAAAAAACAAAACCCACAACTAAAAAGGAAATTGAGGACTTGGGAGTTCTAAACAAAATGAAATAAGCACATTTAACCTTATCTCTCCCAAAACCTATGATTGAAATGGACTGAAACAGATAAAGTATAAAAAGCCTCTGAAAGGTGGATTAAGAATCCCAAGACTTGAAATATAATCTGGTGGTTAAGAACTTTACAGGTCTTTTCCTTCCCTGTCAACCTATATCCCAGCCTGGGTGCTAGGGCAGTCCCAAAACTGAAGCTGCCAATGACAGAAATGGGAAAAAAAAAAAAAAAATCCCAAGAAAAGCCAACTTTTCCTGGCCAGGGGTTGGGGGACATCATGAAATGATATGTGTTGAATGATCAGAAAAAAACTTTAAAGAAGTTATTGCAACAATGCTCCAGGATATAGGGACAAATTTTTAGAACAAATGGAAAGATAAGAAGTTCTCAGCAAAAAAACTGAAGGTATAAAAAGAATCAAATGGGAATTTTACAACTGAAAAATACAATAACAAAAAGCTCTCATGGAACATTTACCCAAGAAAGACTACATTCTGGCCCATAAAAATGCACCTCAACAAATTCAAAAGTATATACTCAGTCCACAAAGGAATTAAACTAGAAACCATTAAAAAAAAGAAAAAAAGAAAAAAAGAAAAAGAAAAAAAAAAAAAAAACTAGAAACCATTGCCAGAAATATAACTGGAGAAATCTCAAATATTTTGAGATTAAATAACACATTTTTTAAAATACATGTGTCCAAAGGTCTGTAGACAAATTAAAAATATTTTTAACAAAATAAATATGAAACTACAACTTATCAAACCTTATACAATGCAACAGAAACAAAGAAAGGAAACTTTATAGTAATGAATGTATATATTAAGAAGATCTATGGGGCACCTGAGTGGCCCAGTAGGTTGCTTAAGTGTCTGCTTTTTGCTCAAGTCATGATCACAGGGTTTCTAGAATGTCCCCAGGGTCAGGCTCCCTGCTCAGCAGGGAAGTCTGCTTTTGCTTCTCCCTCTTCCCTGGGCTCATGCTTCTTCCCTCTCTCTCTTCTTTCTCAAACAAATAAGATCTTAAAAAAAAAAAAAAAAGACCTAAAACCAATAAACTTCCACCTTAAGAAACTAAAGAAGAGAGATATAAATGTAAAAAAGAGAAGAAATAATGAAAAGTATAGCAGAAATCAATAAAGCAGGAAATTAATGCAGAAAAAAATCAATAAAATCAAAAGCTGATTTTCTGAAAAGGTCAATAAAAATTGATAAACCTCTAACAGGCTAAACAAGAAAGATGCAAATTATTAATATCAGAAATGAAACAAGGGGCATCTGGGTGGCTCAGTCGGTTAAGCATCTACTTTGGCTCTGGGGTCCTGGGATCAAGCCCCTTGTGGGTCTTGTCCTGATTTTCCCCCTGCCCCTCCCCGTTTGTGCATGCTCTCTCTCTCAAAAAAATAATAAACTCTTGAAAAAAAGAAATGATAACAAGGCCATCACTAACTCACTTTTAATTGATGGATGTTAAAAGGGTAATAAATTTTAATGAATTTCATGAACAGCGTTAAATCCACAAATTTGATAACATAAAAAAATGGACCAATTCCTTCAAAGATACAACCTACCAAAACTCACAAATGAAACAGATAATCTGAACAGGCCTACATCTATTAAAGATCAATTAATATCCTTCCAGGACCAAATGGTTCAGTGGTAAATTCTATCAAACATTTAAGAAAGAAATAATAGGGACGCCTGGGTGGCTCAGTGGTTGAGCATCTGCCTTCAGCTCAGGTCCTGATCCTGGGGTCCTGGGATGGAGTCCCGCATCAGGCTCCCCACAGGGAGCCTACTTCTCCCTCTGACTGCGCCTCTGCCCCTCTCTCTGTGTCTCATGAGAGTCAGGAAGGAAAGAAGGGAGGGAGGGATGGAAAAAGAGGAAAAAAAAAAAAAAAGAAAAAGAAAGGAAAGAAAAGCAATTCCCACAATGTCTTCCCACAATTCCCACAACTTCCACAATTTGCTTCAGAGGCAACACTTTCTATCAAGCAAAAATTAATAGGAGAAACAGACAAATCTATAATTATGCCTAGCAACAGTTCACTCAATGATAAAAAGAACAAGGAGACAAAAAAATTAATCAAAGATATATTGAAACTTGGACAACACAGAACACAGTATCAACTAGTTTCATCTTAACATTTATAGAACACTCTACCCCAAAAGAACAGACTATACATTCCTCTCAAGTGCACACCAATCACCAAGACAGCCTTCATTAAGCCTATAAGAACTAAAATTACTCAAAATATGTTCACAGACAATAATGGAATTAAATTAGAAATTAGAAACAGAATATCTGGAAAATTACCAAATATTTGGAAGCAACATACTAATACATATATCAAAAAGAGTATCTCAAGGGAAATATATATTTTTAATTGAATGTAAATGAAAATACCACACAGTAAAACTTGTGGGATAGAGCCGAATAGTTCCTAGAAAGAAACTTACAGCACTAAATATACTAGAAATGAAGAATGGTCTTAAATAAGTAATTTACAGTTCTACTGTAAGAAACTAGAAAAAGAGCAAAATAAATTGGAAATAACCTTCCATGAATCAATAAATAAACTGTGGTAGATCCACACAATGGAATACTTAGTGATAGACAGGAACAAACTATTACTACACACAATAACTTAGGACAAATCTCAAGGGCATTATGCTAGGTGAAAAATGCCAGTATCAAAGATTACACACTGTAGGATTTCATTCAGATGTTAGATGTTTTGCTTAGGAAAAAGCAAAAATATAGAAACAGAAAACACCAGCTGCTAGAAGATATAAGTGGGAGAGAATCTGAATACAAAAGGATGATATGAAGGAAACTTTGGGAGATGTATCCTATCTGTGGTGAAAATTATAAAAATTCAGGCATGTGTAAGAACTCAGAAAACAGACACACAAAGTGAATTTTACTTCTCTAAATTAAAAAAAAATTACTACAAATAAAAAAAGTCTTTATTTCTTAACATACCAAAGCATTAGGAAAAGAGAATTCACTCTATGTTTGTGTCAAACATTTTATGCTATCATAACAGTATTATTCCTAATAGCCAAAAAAGTAAAACCAACCCAAATGGCCATTAACAAATGAATGGATAAATGAAATGTGGTATATCCATACAATGGAGTATTATTATTCAGCCATTAAAATCAATACATACATATATATGCTACAATGTAGATACACCTTGAAAACATTAAAGAAGCCAGACACAAAGGCCACATATCATCAGGACTTTTTTTTATAACAAATGTCCCTAACAAGCGAACTTTATAGAGACAGAAAGTCCATCAGTGTAGTTTCTAGGGCTGGAGCAGCTAGGGGGAAATGGGGAAGAGTGAGGACTATTAAAGGTCAGAGGTTGTCTTGGGGTAATAAAACTGTTCAAAACGGACTGTGGTAATGGTTGCACAACCATGTAAATATACTAAAAACCAGTGAATTGTACACTTTAAAATGGGTGAATTGTATGGTATATAAATTATATCACAATAAATGTTACCCAAAAAAAGTTGGCTAGATTGTTTGGGTGATAGGAAGGGTTTTAATTCAGCTCCTAATGCATCCTCAGACAAATCAAATTACTTCTGTTTTGTTCAATACTGTATCCCCAATCGTCAGCATAGTGCTAGCTCACAGTGAACACTTATAAACAGAGGACACTTAAGCATTTTATGCAACAGATGCAAATCCAAGGTAAAGTAGACTGAGTATAAAGATAAAGCAGGAACAATGCATTCTGAGAGAATGTAAATTACATCTCTTAGAGTGTATTTTAGCTTTAATTGTTTTTAGTTTTCTATTTCATCTCTGTGTATTAAAGGATGCTTACTCTCCTCCAAAATACAGCTTATTGTGGCATTTTTTTCAATCTTTATAGAGATTTATCACATTTAACTTTGGTACTAAAAGTATTTTTGGACAGTCACTAATATTAATATTTAATGAAGATCGTGAAGAGTGTTACAGGACATTTTAATTTATAACAATGAGGAAGATTTTAAAATAACACAACTGTCGCTTCAAATAAGGTATCAAACTCCTATAAACAGCATGGTTCACAAAACAATGACAAAAGATACCAAGTCCTTGTATACTGGCTAAAGTGGCACCACAAGAAGGAAAAGAATAAATGATGTACAATTCAATCTGTGCATCAGAACTGAAATTATTTTTCAGTTTTAAGTTTTCAAATAAATGAATTTTAAATCAATAACTAATTTTAAGTTCTGCACATAAAAGGCCATGTTTAAATCACTGTATAAATTTGCATAATCCAAATTTATATTAATATGACTTTACTGTATTTGTTGAATGAATAACTACATGATAAAGCCTCTAGCATCTAGCAATTAGAGTAACAGCCATTACATATTGTGTACTTCCAGTGAGTCCACGCAAACTGTTAAGTAATTTGAAATACACTTTAGATTCAACATAGTGAGGCCACTGCTGTAAAAACTTCAGATTTCCACAAATAAATCTGTCGTTATAAATGGGAAAGTGGTATCGTTACATCCACTGATGGTCATTAATTTTATGTGTACTGATGAATTAAGCTTAAACCTACACATCCTAGGTGGCCAGCTAGACTCCTCAGAGTCAGAAAGACTAACAAAGAGTAATCAATTTCTTAGAGACTCAGACCATGTGTTTACACCACACATCTCTCTCTAGTCACATATCCTTTAAATAAACCACTGCATTTGTAACTAATTCCAGGACCCTACTTCAATAACCATCTCTCTAACAAAACAAAACAAAACAAACAAAAAACAGTATTACTTGAAGGGCAGGAACGTTCTGAATACATGCCAATATTACACTGTAAGCAATTATTAGACAGGGACTTTGTCTTCTCTTTTCTGTGGAATACAAATTAAGATACCATTGTGTTGATAGCTATTAAAATTATCACTACAATTGAGCTAAGAAAGTAATCAAATGACGAAACTGACAAACCAAGGTATAGGCCAAGGGAACTGAGTCTCAAATGCTACTTCGTATCCACTCTGCCCATCACAAAATAAACTCATGAAAAATGAACTACTTAATATCAATCTTGGTATTGTGGTAATAACACTCTTAGGGATATCTACTCAGTCAATTTCTCCCATCCCCACAAAAATCCAACATACACATAAGGATGAACCTTTACAGTCCTCTATGTAGAACAAAATTCCTCCTCCTTTGGCCAAAGCTGATTAGTAAATAGACACCTATTTTCTAACCATGACACATTATTACCATTTGGTAAGAACATTCTAGTCTACTGCCATCAACAAAAGCAACTGAGCCAGAAGGAAAATAATGGAGATGCTCTTACCTGAGAGTCCTGAACTTTTTGAAATTCTGACTGAAAGTCTTCCCCATTTCCATTGTCCTCATCAGTATCACTGCAGACTCCACAAAAAAATGTAGGTGGAAGCTTTAACGTATCTGCTTTTGCCTTCTCTTCAACTGTTGGTTTCTTTTCCCAAACAATAACACATTCTTTTTCATTATCTGAAAATCCCACAGAATAAAAGCAAAAGAAAGTTATAGAAGTCCAACTACTCTCCAAAAGAGATCCTCAATACAATTTACAGATTACAGACCCAGATAGCAATACCTATGAATGCTAACGGAGAACAAGGATACCCATGAAAACAATGTTTTACACTTCATGTTATTTTCAAATATTTTAAATCACCCGTAGGAATAGTACATGAGTAAAACTGGTAATTATAAAAATGATCAGATTAGAAGATTCCTTTTAAACAGAAGATTTTTTTAAAAACACATTTTAACTAGAGTGGGATGCCTGAGTGGCTCAGTTGGTTAAGCATCCGATTCTTGATTTCGGCTCAGGGTTCTGAGATCAACACCTGCATCAGGCTCCGCACTGGGCATGGAGGCTGCTTAAGATTCTCTGTCTCCCTCTCCCTCTACTTCTCCACCCTCTTCTTTCTCTCTCTCCCTCTCATAAATAAATGTATAAAAATTATAAGTAATTTTAACTTAGCATAACTAGCAATTTTAATTTAACATACCTGTTAGCGTGCTCGCTTCGGCAGCACATATACTAAAAAACATACCTGTTAGCTTTTCTTCTAATGGTCTACATTTTTCTGAGTCATCCAGATAGAGTTTTCCATTAAGTTTCTTGACAGCTGTTTCGAAATCTTCATCTTAAATTATAATTGATTTTATTAAATAAAAAAAGTTTCTAGTAAGTTCCAGGAATTTTTCTAGCCACAAATCTAGAAATTATCCTCCAACTTCATACCTTCCCTTACTCCCCACACTGAAAAAACACCCAATTGTACCAATTCTATCTTCCTAATACCTCTCCTAACATTACAGAAATTTCATTCAGGCTCTCTTGTTTGAGCTACTCTATTATTTCAGTTCATCTTCCTGTCTCCATGTCCCACAACCCAATCCTTTACACTACTAAATTCAACTGGTCCTACTGAAACTTTCTGAACATGGTACGACCCTGGCTAAAAAATTCTGATATGGCTCACAAAGTTTTCCATAATCAAACACCCATCTGCCTCATTACTCTCTGATCCCTCTAAGTCTACAGGGAAATTAGGACTGTTTTCAATTCTCTCAAAAATGCCTGCTCAACTCATAGTAGGCATCCATAAAATCCTCACTTGGTAAGTGCAGTTGTTTCAATCATTACATCCATTGACTATTTATATACATATAGACAACTACCTACAAAGACAGCAGTGATGGGTTCTAAGAGGCAATCTTAAAAATGATTTAAATATACCCCCCAATTACTAAGACTAGCATGAAAAGAATGTTATGTGTTTAAAATAACAAAAGGCTTACCATCCTCTTCTTCACTAACATAATCTGGCTTATTCTTATAGCAGAAGAAAGTTGGAGGAAGTTTAAGTTTGCTTGCAAGAGCTTTTTGCTCAGGGGTGGGCGTTAACTCATATACAATGAAAACATCATCATCTGAGGAAGGATCTTCAGGTTTTTCCTTCTCTTTTGCTATAAAACAAGTCCAAAAAAATTATAAAGACAAGATATTACATAGGTATTAACATCAATATCCTAACTGAAAATAAAAACCATGGGACTTATCTTTAGGTTATAATATAGCATGGTGATGAAAACACCAATTGTGATGTAGACAGAGCTCTGTAAAGAATTATAAGCCTGACTTAACATTCTGTCAAAAACCCTTAATGAACAAGGAATCTATTTAAAACCAAAAAAATATTTCATTTACTCACTGATCAAGAAAAACTACTATTAATGGTTATAATTGTAAAAGGTATTTATAGAGTGTTGCCATAACCATATTTGGCATGCTAAACAATAGTTTAGCAAAATATCCATGCATTTGCAACAATGGAAAAAACTTACAGAAATCATGAGCATAGATTAGTATCAATACGAAACTAATGCAAAGCTAACCTTGATTAGTTCCTACAAGGAAAGTTAACAATTGTCAAGGATGGCGAGTGATCAGTTATACCAGTTTTGCATATTTCCAAGCAGATAACATATAAAACCAAATCAAAACCCACTGTTATCCTAGGGGTAAGTAATACTGTAGGAATCTAAGATCATTTTAATAGCTGAAAAACAACAAAAGCAAAACACAAAGAAAAAAAAGGGATTCTTCATATGATATGCTGTTGTCTATAAAGAAGAGTATCTGGCAAAGGGAACAGATAACAAATCATGTGCCAACTGGTGCTGTCCAAGATGGTACCTTAGTCACATGTGGCTATTAAAGCACTTAAAATGTGGCTAGTCCAAACTGAGTCCTACTCCAAGTATAAAAATACACTCTTGGGGCACCTGGGTGGCTCAGTCAGTTAACCGTCCAATTCTTGATTTTGGCTCAGGTCTTGATCTCCAGGTTGTAAGATTGAACCCTGCATGGGGCTCCACATTCAGTGTGCAGTCTGCTTGAGATTCTCTCTCTCCTCTCTATTTGCCCCTCCCATTTGTGAGCACACTTTTGCTAGCTCTCCCTCTTAAAAAAAAAAAAAAAATACACACTGGATTTTGAAGACTTTGTACAAAAACAAAAAACAAACAAAAAAAATATGAAATCTCTAATTTTTGTATTGATTAGAACTTGAAATGGTATTTCAGATATAACTGGATAGATTATTAAAATTAATTTCATCTGCTTCCTTTTTTCACTTTTTTTAAATTCTGTTTTTTAATGTGGCTATTAGAAAATTCTAAATTACATACACAGGTCATATTTGATCTGATCTAGAGAACTGGAGCCCTTTTACAAAGTTAAACTTTCCTTTTACTCTCCTTAAATAGAAAAACATGGTATCAATTACAATACTGTAAGATACAGATTCTTATTCCAAATCTGCTGTTAGCTAGTAAAGACAACTTGGGCACTTCAGATAGCCCAATCAGGCCTGTTTCCTCATGTCTATATCCTCCATCCCTAAGGTCCTTCGGGGCCCTGACATTCTTGGACTTGAAACAGAATAAGGCTCTTCATCCTACTGTACTATACTGGTAAATTTGCTCTTAGGCCAGGGATACATTTTTTTTTTAGGATTGTATTTATTTGACAGAGAAAGAGAGAGAGAGAGCAGAAGCAGGAGGAGCAGCAGAGAGGAAGAAGCAGGCTCTCTGCTGAGCAGGGAGCCAACGCAAGGCTGGATCCCAGGACCCTAGGAACATGACCTGAGCTGAAGGCAGACGCTTAACCAACTGAGCCACCCAGGTGCCTGGGCCAGGGATTCTTAACCCAGGGTCCCATAGTATGCATGCAAGTATATGTCATTTACAGGAAGAAGTCCACACTTTCACATAATTTCTCAAGGAATACATTCTTAAGAATGAAGGTTAAGAGCTGTGTTAGCTAGTATTATGATTGGTATACTTTAAAAATGATGGGCCCCAAAATCAAGGATTGTCATTTTATCACTGAACATAGTTGGGCTGCTCAAGATATGTTATTAGATACTAATAAACAGTTTACATTTCCCTACCCTTGCTCCTGAAGGTCTTCAATAGACCCCCCCCCCCACTTCCTATTATTCCTCTCTAATACCAACATTGACTTTTGTAACATACCAGGTATATAATGGTCGCTATTAAAAACGGGGTCTACTTTCAAATATTATTTTTCTAAACCCTGTCCAAAAGGATAACTAAAAGGGAAACTGTTCCATGTGTATACATGCTCACAAACATTACCTTTGGCTAAAGATAAATGTTAGAAAAACACAGGTCTTCATTAAGCAGAGTCGAAAATAATACAGTAACAAAGTACAAAGCAGCAAAAGGTAAAGACCACATGGATCTATCTCAAAATATTGTTGTACAGGAGTGAGAAAACATGATATCTGAGTACATTAAAAAAACAAAAACAGTATTAAAGGGTATCATACACCACCAGTCAAAAAGTACTTGTTTAAACAGACATTCTTTTAACATGCACATTGTAGTGTTAAGTCCTTAATTTCATACAGCCAGTTATTTTGCAAAGGACTACCAGCTCCTTTAAAAAAAAAAAAAAAGTCATCTCATACTGAGAATACTAGCTCTATACCTTTGTTTTCAGGCTGTGAGGAAGGGATGCTGGTCCAAAAAGCCATTGGATTAGATTTAAAAAGGCTAAAATTAAATCCTAGAAAATAAAGAGTATTTTGTTTTTGAACATTTTGAGAATCAAAGTGAATGTGATTTTAAAATACAAAAAGCCAGAGACCCTCAATTTATACCAATTTGGCTGTCTCACATATTCATTTATCCTGGTAGTTTCATTCTTTGATCATTTAATAAATAGTGGTAAGACTACCTTATATATATTATATGTACATCTCAGTACCACGTTTTTTGAGTGACAAGAGAATACTACATTGAAGAATGAACACTTAAAAAAAATGAGACTTGAGTTAATGTTTGTGATTTAAGTACGAGTCACTAAACTTTGGTACTATATTAGGTTCTTGCTCTCTGCACTAAACATGATATAAATATCTTCCAGTTACTCAGATCTCCTAAATGACCTACACACACCCACTCTTTGTTGCTATTTAAACAGTCACAGGGAAACACATTTAGGGAGAAAAAAAAAATCTATACCAGTATTTTCACTGTTCATGAAGCACTGTGTTTATGACCCAACTTTTACTAAAACATTAGTACTCTACAAAGAGTATATGCGTTAAGCAAAATAGTTACAAATCAATGGAAGAAAAATTTGCTCACATTAAAGACTAAGTGCTTACCCTTTTCTGGTGTTTTAAATGTGTAATTAGTTGAGGACTCCTCCTTTGGAAAAGCAAAGAGATTTCTGACTTTGCCGTCTGAAGACTGTTTGCTATCTGAATTCTTCGACTCTTCACCATTAGGTTCCACTCTTCTTTCAGACCCACTCTTGACCACTGAACTGACTTCACTGCTGTTATTTTTCAAAGGTGCATTAAAACTAAATCCAAACAAAGACCCAGTGGCTGAACTGTGACCAAACGCAAATGGTTTTGATTTTTCACTACTGAAAATACTTTTAACAGACTCTGAACCAAATACAAACTTCGGAGGAGAAACCACTGCTTTTGTTGTTGCTTCAGATGTGCTAGATACTTCTCCAACTTCTGAAGTTGCGTCTGCTGTGTTATCATCCTGAGTTAAATCTGTCCGCTCTCTTGTGGTTTCTTCTAATACAGCTACAGCAATTTTGCCACATGGAGACTCTCTGGGAGTGGTTGAACGAGAAACATGAGGTGTTATCAAAGAATCTTTTTCTTGTGCTATTTTTGCTTCATCAAATATTTTCTTAAATGAGTCTGCAACATCCTGTAGTTTAAAGCGGACAGCTAAATGTTCTACTTTTCTTTCCCCATCTGCAAAATCACAGGCAGTCCACACCCACACTCGTTCTGTCCCTTTCATATTTTGCAAAGTCATGTCTGGAGTTATTCTGTGATTGGCACAAAGTTTTAACACCTGGTCCCTTCTCATCACGATGCGAACTTGCTTGTTATCATAATTCTGTAAAATCTTTATATCACCAATGCCTCTTTCTTTCCACTGACCAACATCTTTATCATACCTATAGAGTTTTGCTCTGTGACTAAAAACAACTTGTTCATTTTCCTCACCACTGGACACTTCCACTAGATCAGGCAAAGGTACAACAGGTTCAAAATACTGTCCATCTCTCTCTTCTTCTTGAGTAACATCAGATTCTTCATCAGTGCCAACTGAGGTACCACTCTGATTTAACTTGGCAGGAGACTTAGATGGACTCAAAGCAGATTTAAAACTAAAGTTAAATCCTGTTGTTGACTCACCAAAGCGGAAGAGATTTTTCCTCACGGGGCTACTTGCCAATGGAGAAGCATGCACTGAGCTACTACTCACACTATCATCCAAAGCATCTTCCCTTAAATCATAGTTGTCCCACTCCAGTGTGGGCCCTGTGTTTTCGGGATTTGGCTTGCTGATTGTATCGGAGGCATTGGCAGAACCTGCATCAGAGCTCTCACTCTCTCCATCAGTGACTTTTGTTTGATCATTTGTCAAAAACGTTTTGAAATCTTTTAATCCACTCTTCATTTCTTCTGCTCTCTGGATTAACTTGGCAGCTCTGCCAGTATCTACAAGTTTATGAGGAGTCTGAAGTGGTATATCTAATAGAAGTCTCTGGCATTCCTCAAATTTCTGTTTGAATTCTTCAGCCAGCTCTGGTGTTTTAAATTTTGCTGCCAACTGCTCTAGTTTGGCATCACCATCAGAAAAATCACTCGCTAACCACATCCATGCTCTGTCAGAGCCAGAGAGAGGCTTCAGGTTCATGGTAGTTGTTATCCAATGATTAGCACACACTTTTAGTACCTGTTCTCTTCGCATTAGCATTCGCAGTTTGCCATTTACTTCATTCTTGAGAATTTTTAAGTTTCCCAGGCCCCTTTCTTTCCACTGACTTATCTCAGCATCAAATCTAAATAATTTTACCCGCTGTGAATAAAGAACTTTTTCATCTTCTTCTCCTGTTACAAGTTCCACTTTTTCAGGCATCTGAACTACTGGTTCAAAATGGATGTCATCACTGTCCTCAGTCCGATAGGCATCATCATCTTTCTCAAGGTCAGCAGAAGTGTCAGCTTTATCAGCCATTTTACCACTTTGTGATGAGAATAATTTTTCTCCCGCACCTGAAAATCCTTTGAAATTAGGGTCTTTTTTGCCAAACTGAAATCCTTCTCCTGAAGTTGATTTTGCAAGATCTGCAAAGGTAAAAGTGCTACCAGTTTGACCAAAAATCACACCACTATCATTCTTCTGACCACTGATATCCTGAGCCTGAACACCAGTGTCATTTTCAAGGGGCTTTTCACTTTTCTTCTCTTGATTTCCAGGCTCCTGAATGCCAAATTTAAATCCATCAGCAGACATAGGGACAGAAAAACTAAATCCTTCTTTTGTTGACTTAGAATCTGTACTAGAAGAACCCTGAAATGTAAATGAAGGTGTACTTTCTTGATCCACATGCCCAAATTTAAATCCTTGTTCTGTAGTACCAAATTTAAAAGCTTTTTCAGAAAAGTTACTTTTAAATCCTGTTCCAATCTGACTTCCAGAAGAGTCACTTAACTTAGTTTTTGAGCCCAACGCGAAAGCTGAAGGAGCTTCTGCAACAGGTTTATGAGTTGGTTTAGAGGCATGACAAGCCACACATTTTAAGGAAGAACTCTCATTTTGCACAGAGCAAATACTACAATCCCACTGTCCTTCCTTCTTGGTGAACATTCCTTCAAATCCACTCTTTGGAGCCTTGCATGTATCTGATGAAGCAGGTGCTAGACCAGCAGAAGCAGGCTGATTTTGTTTACTTGGATTCTGGCAAGCAACACACGTGGTAGCACTTGCTTCATTTCGCACTAAGCAAATACCGCAATCCCACTGTCCTTCCTTCTTGGTGAACATTCCTTCAAATCCACTCTTTGGAGCCTTGCATGTATCTGATGAAGCAGCAGGTGCTAGAACAGCAGAAGCAGGCTGATTTTGTTTACTTGGATTCTGGCAAGCAACACACGTGGTAGCACTTGCTTCATTTCGCACTAAGCAAATACCGCAATCCCACTGTCCTTCCTTCTTGGTGAACATTCCTTCAAATCCACTCTTTGGAGCCTTGCATGTATCTGATGAAGCAGCAGGTGCTACAACAGCAGAAGGAGGCTGATTTTGTTTACTTGGATTCTGGCAAGCAACACACGTGGTAGCACTTGCTTCATTTCGCACTAGGCAAATACTACAATCCCACTGTCCTTCCTTCTTGGTGAACATTCCTTCAAATCCACTCTTTGGAGCCTTACTTGTCTCTGAAGTACTAAACTTAAAAGAGGCAGGTGCTGGAACAGAAGAGGTGGATAGACTTGGTTTACCTGGATTCTGACAAGCAACACATATTGTAGCATTTGCTTCATTTCGCACTAAGCAAATACTGCAATCCCATTGTCCTTCCTTCTTAGCAAACATGTCTTCAAATCCACTCTTTGGGGTTTTACCTATCTCTGAAGTACCAAACTTAAAAGAAGGAGGTGCTGAAACAGAAGAAGTAGGTAAACTCTGTTTTCTTGGGTTCTGACAAGCAGCACACTTTGCAGAGCTTCCATCATTTTGTACAAGGCATACACTGCAATCCCACTGTGCCTCCTTCGCAGAAAAAACAGATCTGAAATCACTGTTAACAGACTTAGGAAGATCTCCCTGGCCAAATTTAAAGGAAGCTTGCTGAACAAATGAAGATCCACTTTTGTTAGCAGCCTTTGCATTCTGGCATGCAATGCACCTAGATACAGTAGGTTCATTTCTGACTAAGCAAATACTACAATCCCAATGACCTTCTTTCTTTGGAGTCATCGATGCAAATCTATCTGAAGTATTTTCTGGGTCAGTTTTAAGAGCAGACACAGTTTCAACTAATGGTGGGCCAAGGAGTTCTTTCTTGTTTGGGTTTAGATTCTGGCATGATACACACTTCTTAGCAGTTGCAGCATTCTTTAATGAGCAGCTATTACAATACCACCAAGACCCTTCTTTCTTTGCAATTTGAAATTCAAAATTCATGTTACCAGCATCAGATTTGCAAATATCTTTGTTATCGTGACTCATGGGTTCTTTTACAATTCTCATAGCCTGATTTGTTGTTGTGGCTACATTTGCTCCTAAGGCTTTTAAAATGCTTTGGGCCTCTTCAAACTTGCACTTAAAAAGTGCTGCTTCCTCAGGAGTTTTGAATCTAATAGCAAGTTGTTCTGGTTTAGGCAACTCATCTGCATAATCAAGAGCATGCCAAACGAAAGATCTATCAGAGCCAGCATTTGGGGTCAGTTTCATATCTGGACTGATGTAATGATTTGCACAGATTTTCAATACTTGTTCTCGTCTCATCAGAAGACGAATTTTACCAGATGTTTTATGCCTTAGAATTTTTACATTGCCAATTCCACGTTCCTTCCATTCTTTGGATTCTACATCAAAACGAAACAATTTTGCACGATTGCAAAAAAATTCTTCTTCATCTTCCTCACCAGTTTTTACTTCAATCTTATCAGGAAGAGGTACCACAGGCTCAAAGTGAGGGCCATCATCATCGTCATCACCATGGGCACTCCCTCCATCTGTTTCATGACTCTTGTTGGCCAGCTCTGGTGCAGGTGTTCCAAATACTGATTTCCCTGGACCGTGGAAAGTAAACATGTCATCACTTCGACGAAAACCAGAATTCTTTTGCTGATTTGGACCCATGTTTTCAGTAAATGAAAGTCCAGGCACATTTTTGCTTCCAAAACTGAACATATTTCGAGGTCCAACGGTTTGACTAGCTTTTGATCCACTGTAGCCATCTCCTTGCAAAGGTTTATCTGAAGTTAACAGACCTAAAAGGCTTTCATTACTATTGTAAGCTGTGGAAGGGGGCTGTGTCACAACCTGCGGTGAAGAAAAGGTAAAGTCACCATCATTTGATTTGAAATTGGAGTTAAATTTAAAAGGAGTTGGCTGTGTTGTGTGTGCAGGTGCTGTCAAAGATGGTCTTATTCCTTCACCTGGCACAGGCTGAACAAAATTAGTTTTCCCAAATTCAATAACCTTAGATTCTGCTGATCTTGAAGCATGAGCTGCAACTGGGGGTTTTGTAAAATAACCTGGTTCTGGCAAAGGTGGATTTGTGCTTGTTTGTTGAACATTGTAATTAAAGTAATCATCACCCCTGGGTGATAGAATTCCTGTTGCAGGAGACTCAAAGCGCAATGGAGGACCATACATCTCTTGAGAGAACATACAAGCAGATGAGCTTTGGACTGGTGGTGTATGCATCTGTTGGGAATAGGCATATATATGTTGCTGAGGTGGAAGCCTATTCATGCCATAAACTGGGCCCTAAAAGAAAAAAAATTAAAAATTTTTGTAGGTTGTCCACAATACTACAGATAACTAGATACCAATTCTCACAAACTACAAACATGAGCATTATAAGGTAAAGATATCATTAAGGTATGTATCACAGCATTGAGAGAAGACATTGCTTACAAAGATACTTACAGTTATACTCCTTTCTTGGTATATAATGGAAATTACCTTAACTAATGACAGAATTTTAAAAATCCAATTCTACAATAAATGCATAGAATAATTTTCTTCTTTATTCCTAAATAATGTGTCAAATGATGTTAACAATAATGATGATGATGATGGAGACTAACATTTATCAAGCATTTACTAATGTGCCTAATGGGCACTATCCTAAGCACTTTATATAATATCTCATTTTAATATCCTCAAAAACCCTATGAATTAAGGGATTATTATCCTCATTTTACATATGAGGCAACAAATGCATAGAGAGATTAAGAAACTTGCCCAAGGTCACAGTGAGAAGAGCCAGGGTCTAAATGCACCCAAGCTATCTGTCTTCAAAGCTTTGTAGCTCAACTATGGTTGTAATACTGGGTGTTAATAGACACCTACATAGCCACTTCAGGCCTAAAGTACTTACCACATAGTGGTTCAGCAAGGCCATTCTAGTTCTATTTCCGCCAAAAACAAAATGATGGAGGACCCATCATCAATACCACCACCACCCCATTTAGAAAATATTCTAAATGTTCACACGTATTGTAACATAAAAATAGGATGAATAAGAAGCATAACTTCTATATCTGGAAAGAAATTTAAAATATCTGTATCTTATGGGAATATAAGTTTTAATGCTGAACTACTTCTTGAATTTCTTTGAAGGAAGCCTGAACAATTAAAAAGGAGATATTTATAAATGTATAAATTATTCCTTTGTTACCTTTGTGGGAGTAACATTAGCTGCTGGTCTGAGAAGATACTGGGAATTATATGCTGGTGACTGACTATAATATACTGAAGGGCCAGTAGTTGCAACTAAAAAAAAAAAAAAAAAAAGAAAAGAAAAGAAAGAAAACAGTTAAAAAAGTCTATACTACAGTTAAGACTATCTAGGCAAGAACTATAAATTACAAAAGCAATAGAAATCAAAGAAAGATTTAACTATAGATTTTTTTAAATTTCTATACATCAAAATATACCATAAAGAAGATTATCAAATGACAAACTAGGAAAAAACCCTAAATATGACACATGAGGAGTAAGAGAGCAGCACCACAGTGGTCAACAAGAACAAGCGCCTCACAACAAGCATCAAAAAGGAGCCAAGAAGAAAGCGTTTGGTCCATTTTCTAAGAAAGATTGGTATGATATGAAAGCACAGTCTATGTTCAACATCAGAAATATTGGGATACACTGGTCACAGAAAGGACTTAAGGAACCAAAATGCATCTGATGGCCTTGGGACCATGTTTTTAAAGTGTGAGCCTCGAAAACTTTCAGGAAGATAAGGCTACATTTTATAAACTCAAGCTGAAAACGTTCCAGTCAAAAATCACCTGATAAATTCACAAAGAATCTCACAGGTAACCAAAATGTGTTTCCTTGGCTTAAAAAAAAAAAAAAAAAAAAAAAAGAAAGAAAAAAAGAAAAAAAGACACATCATGACCAACACTCATGCTGATGTCCAAACTATTTGTTCCATCAGTTTTGTATGAGTTTCACCAGGAAACCAACAACTAGAAGACACTCATGTTCAGGGCAAAGCTACCAACCATCATTTGCTTGATCTGTTTTATGAGAAAAGCTTTATCATAAAACAAAACAACTTAAAGACCATTTATGCCTTGTCGTGGAAGAAATGTAAACTGTGACCCAAGAGGGGCTAAACAATTGATTCTAGAAAGCCCTGAAAAAGACCAAGAAAAGACTAGTCAGTCTACTTATCTTCTCTTTACAGTGACTAGAAAAGTAAAAATTGCTAAAGAAGCCCAAGTTTGAATTTGGAAAACTAATGGAACTACCTGGTAAAGATGGTTATTGTGGAAACATTCTGGGGAGAAAAAAAGGAACAGAACACAGAACAAGCTAATGGATATGAGCCAAGAATCATAAAGTCTGAAAATTTAACTAGTGACTTTATCAGTGACTAGTGACTCTCCATAGTGGGGGAAAAAAAAAATTAAAGAGTTCTTATAAACCTACTAAAATTAATCTAACAGAAAAAAATACCAAATAAACAGATAACTCAGGAAATATAAAAGATTATAAAGTATTGAACATGTCTAGTATAAAAAATAAAAACTAATTATCATTTTTGTTTTTAAAAATTGAAGGTTTTTAGAAATTAGTAATAGTTAACACTAAGCAAGAATGCAATGAGATGGGCACTATCAGATAATGATGGGAAAAGAGTGTAAACTGGCATAGCTTTTCCGGAAAGTAATTTTCCAACACAAAAAAAAAATTTTTTAATACTCTAACAATCCTAAGAATGTGTCCACAGCATTATTTATAACAAACTGGAAATAGTAAGGGAATAAAATTTACAATGCTTCTACATGATGGGATACCCTGTATTCGTTAATAGTATTTTCAAAAAACATTTAAGAAAAATGTTCAGAACTCTGATATTTCAAAAACAGATCACTCATCTACTTACAACATAATAATGATAAAAATCTCACTAAAAATTCTTTACACATACAAAGAGAAAGGACCAGAAGGAAATGATCCAAAACGTTAATAGCATTCTATATGGTACAGTTAGTTTTTAGTATACATTGCTCAGGACTTCTGAATATTTCCTGTAAGTTTATTAATCAAGTTTTTTAATCATCTTACTAAAAAAAACAAATATACAATCTTGGTATATTTTTACTTTCATTAAGAAAAACAAAATGTGTGAGCACAGGAATGCATAACAGCGAACTTGAGCTCTCCTTTCAGGGCCACAAAGCTGCTTTGTGACCTTGTCAATTAGCTGTTTGGGGTCTCCATTTTCTCAACTGTAAAATGAGGATGTGCTGCTTCTACACATTTCATAGGGTAATTGCAAGAATAAAATGAGACAATGTGAATGTTATGTTTAACAACCAGAAGACCATTTATGTCTGTACACAGAAGAAATGGAAATTGTGACTCAAAAGGTGCCAAATGATCAATTCCACACAGCATTCAAAAAGCCCTAGAAAAGGCTAGCCAGTTTACTTATCTTCTCTATGCAAGGCTCTACATAGTGCACATGGTTTTTAAGTGAGCAATGTTTGAACTCTTGACATTTCATGTATTTATCTATGACTTATAACATTTAGTAAGTCTGACTTTACAAAGATTTATTTTGTCTGCATTTAGAAGACACTGTCAAAAGAGGATAGTGAGGCTGCCTTCAGTATGCCCCTATGGACCATCATATACATGTGCTCATCTAAACTGGAACATACTACTCTAAATCTTCCCTGGGTTAAAACCATTTAGGAAAAAAAGCATACTACTACCATTTCAGCAATCTATCTCATGCCAAAGAAACCTGTTTTTATTATCATTTCTGGCTGCCTGGGGGCAATATATCATACTATCAAATGGCTTTACATTTAAGATCACTCAAGTTTCAACCCTGACTCTACCAACAGTTAGCCATACAATAATGGATAAATTAACTAACCTTACTAAACCTATCTCCTCATCTATAAAAACAGAATTCATACAGCACCTCGGTGGCACAGTCGGTTACACATTTGCCTTCAGCTAAGGTCATGATCCTAGGGTCCTGGGATTTGCCCCATGTCAGGCTCCCTGCTCAGCCAGGAATCTGCTTCTCCCTCTTCCCCCTCCACCCCCAGCTTGTGGTATCTCTCTTGCTCTCGTTCTAATAAATAAAATCTTTAAAAAAAATGAACTCATGATGGCATCTACCATTCTGGGTTACCATGATTAAGTAAAATTACATGCACAAAGCACTTCTGCACACAGACAACCCACGGGACACCCCTCTTCATTAAGTGTTTACTATAACTCTAAGTAAATGCCTAACACACACCCACACATACAAAAATGTTCACAATAATGTGAGGCAAGTTTTATCCCCACATTTCTAGCACACAAACTGACTCAGAGATCACTATCTACTAGACAGCACAACTTCAAATTCCAGTATAGCCCAAGCTCCAACTCCTTCCTTATCGGTATGACCATTGCATTTCAAAATACACAAGATTTCCTATGAATATCATACCTCTTAGTATATCACCAAAATAATTCCAAAGAAGGTTTTATTTAGCCATCTCTTAATGCCTAACAATATCAGGTAACATTTGCCAAAAGTAAGGAATAGTTCTACCTCAGTGTCAGCTTCTCTGACATACATATTAAAGGTTTCTTTAAACCTTTATATACAAAGAGGTTAAGATAAAGCTTGTTTCTGCTTAGAGTTATAAAAATCTCAGTAATACCAAACACAACTTAAGAAACATATAAGCAGACATATATAAACATGTATATATACACAAATGTATATAGACAAGGTGAGTTCACAAGTTATTGTGTAAAGGAGGGGAAAGTACAGTGATTTTACTAAAATGTGGAATTATCTAGTTGCCAACTAACCTGTTAGTGGAGCTCCATGAAAAGTCTGGGATCCCTGATATCCATCAGGCACTGAATCTGGTCCATAATTCTCTGCAGGCCAACGATGAGGGGACCCTGAGTTACTACTATGTAGTTTCAACTCCTGCATTTCTTTCTGTTGGAGAAAGAAAACAACTGTAAGCAACTCTGTCATGCCAGAAACAGTGCTAGAGCAAATAAATATTTTAAATTTAGGTACTTTAAATACTTGATGTGTTTTTAGAGATTCGATATTCTAGTAAGATCTATGTATTAGGGGCCGATTTAAGAAAATGATCCTCAATTTGTTAAAATTTATTTCCTCCCATTCTTTCATTCCTTAGTACCATATTACCAAATTCATTCCAGATTACAGTTAGCTATCACCTAAACTGATAACCTCCTAGATGGCTTCATCTCCATTTCCATTCCACACTTGCCTAAATTAATCTTTCCAAAGTTAAGGTTTGCTTTAAGATTTTATTTATTGAGAGAGAGAGAGAGAGAGACAGTGAGGAGAGAGCAGAAGCAGAGGAAGAGGAAGAGGGAGAAGCAGACTCCCCACTGAGCCCAACAGAGGGCTCAATCCCAGGATCCTGGGATCATGACCTAAGCCAAAGGCAGATAGATGCTTAACTGAGCCACCTAGGTGCCCCTAGAGTTGAGCTCTAGCCAAGACACTTCCTTGCTCAAAAACACAAGTACCTACAAATTAAACTTCTCTGATATTTTTGGTCCTCAGAAGTATTGCCCCAAACATCCTTCTAGCACCTCCTTTCCACTGTTTTCCTCTCCAGTCCATCTGGGCTACTCAATGTTCCAAATTACCTCCTGATACTATACACAATTGCTTAAAAATCCTTCAAGGTTGACGCTGTAATGATCCACTAGGAAAAGGAAAATAACTGTTACCTGCTTAGTATATATTAAGTATATAATCATATAGTCCAGGCACTCTAAATTCTCAATCCTTACCCAGGTAACAATATTAACTCACATCTTAAAATGAGGGAAAAAAGGATACAGGAAATAGCACAGCTAGAATTCAAACCAGATTTTACTCCAAATATGTTTTCATACCACCCTGCTGCCTACAGAAAACAGACATACTGTTTTCTAACAGTGGCTAGGTGGCTAGTTATCACATCTCTATTGTTTTACAGACAACTAAATGGCAACAGTCTCCCCAATCGCAGAAACTACAAAATGTCCCTTACAAAACAGGCACTTATCAAGAAACTACTTCTTTTTCCAAAGAAACTACAGTGGCATCAGTCAACAGTAGTTTTTGAAAACAGTATCAAATATCTGTATATGGGTCCAGGTATCTGACCAGCCTGCTGCAGGTAAGGTCACAGACACACCAGCATATCTGCTTTCTTCTTCTAAAAGTGTTTTCAAATAGGTATTTCCCAAAACCCTAAATACTGAGATCAGAAATATGTTGAATTTTCAAGTTAAATAAAATTTTCCCCATTCATCCATCTACTGTGTTTAGCCTAGATGCTACACATCCAAAAATTAGAAACTGATGGAATCACCTGGAAAAATTTAATAGTCACTACTGGTATCTGGACTGTAGTTTTGAACATGCAATTAATGCTATAATCATAATTTTAAAAATTCAAACACCTACAAAATGTGCTGAGAAGTGGTTTCAACAATTCTTACTCTACAGATGAAAAGCCACACAAATAGAAAAGTAATGAAGTGCTTGGCTCAGAGCATTAATTAGTGGCAGAGTTACCATTAAAACCCAGATTTTCAGAACACAGAGTAATGTTCCACTACACTTCTACAGAATACAACCCTGGGTAGCTGAACTTACAACCCAAAGGTGGTATGTAATATCATAATAGGCCACAATTGTATAAAACTAACATACAAAACTTTGTGCAAATCCAAAATTCTGTTTCCCTCCAAACAGCATTTTTGTTAGGTCTCTCACATTGCTGATAACACTGTAATAACCGCACACACATCAGGATTTACTTGCTGTAACTTCAAAACTATCGGTGCTTTAGTTCTTATCCAATGAGGATGAAACAACCTACTTGCACTTCTAATTCCAAATAAGTAAATAAAGCTTCTGTGAGCCTAACAGTTAAGATTACTTTCATAAAGCTAAAATAAGATCACAAATACATAGCCATTTCCTTACATAATTAAGTTATGTGGAACTCAGACCACATATCAATATCTAGCTACAAAATACGACACACACAACCAATCAGTCTGAGAAATGAACTCCTAGACCAAGATATGATTAGTTTATTTCTCTAGTTCAATTCGATCACTTGGGAACCACCTCTATATCAGGAATGCTGCTATGTTTTGGATAAAAGAATCTTTCCCTTTGAAGGATTCACACCTGGTGGAGGAAGCAGAAACAAGTAATTTAAAAAATGTGGTTAGGGGGATCCCTGGGTGGCGCAGCGGTTTGGCGCCTGCCTTTGGCCCAGGGCGCGATCCTGGAGACCCGGGATCGAATCCCATGTCGGGCTCCCGGTGCATGGAGCCTGCTTCTCTCTCTGCCTGTGTCTCTGCCTCTCTCTCTCTCTCTCTCTGTGACTATCATAAATAAATAAAAAAAAAATTAAAAAAATAAATAAAAAATAAAAAATAAAAAAAAAAATTAAAAATGTGGTTAGGGCCTAAAGACACATGAAAAGTTGCTCAACATCATAGAAAGGAAAATCAAAACCACAATGAGATATCACCTCGCATCTGTCAAGATGACTAAAATCAAAAACACAAGAAACAATTAAGTGCTGACAAGGATGTGGAGAAAACGGAACCTTCATACACTTGGTGGGAGTACAAACAGCACAGCAACTGTGGAAGACAGTTTGTGAGGTTCTTAAAAAATTAAAAATAGAACTACCATACGATCCAGTAATCATAATTCTGGGTATTTACCTAGAGAATATGAAAACACTAATTCAAAGGGATATATGCACCCCTATGTTTATTGCAGCATTATTTACAATAGCCAAATTATGGAAGCAGTACAAGTGGCCAATGAGAGATGGATAAAAAAGATGTGGTGTGCATATATACAAAGGAATATTATTCAGTCATTAAAAAGAATGAAATCCAGGACACCTGGGTGGCTCAGTGGTTAAGCATCTGCCTTTGACCCAGGGCGTGATCCTGGAGTCCCAGGATCAAGTCCCACGTCAGGCTCCCTACACCTGCTTCTCTCTTTGCCTATGTCTTCGCCTCTCTCTGTGCGTCTCTCACGAATAAATAAAATCTTCAATCAATCAATAGAAAGAAATCCTGCCATTTACAAAAATGTGGATGGATCTAGAGAGTATAATGCTAAGCAAAATAAACCAGAGAAAGACAAATGCCATATGATTTCACTTCTATGTGGAATGTAAGAAACAAAACAAAGGGGGGGGGGGGGATAAACCAGAAAAACACACTCAACTATAGAGAACAGAGGTTATCAGAGGGGAGATGGGTAAAATAGGTAAATGGGATTAAGAACACATTTATCTTGGTGGGAATGCAAATTGGTACAGCCACAATGGAAAACAGTACGGCGGTTCCTCAAAAAGTTAAAAATAGAGCTACCCTACCACCCAGCAATTATACTACCAGGTAGTTATCCAAAGGATACAAACATAGTGATTCAAAGGGACACATGTACCCCAATGTTTATACAGCAATGTCCACAATAACCAAACTATGGAAAGAGCCAAGATATCTATCAAGAGATGAATGGATAAAGATGTTTTTATATATATATATACATATATATATGTATATACACACACATATATATAACTATATATACTATATATATAGTTTTATATATAAAACTTCAAAATATATTTTCTATATATGTGTGTATGTATATGTTTTATATATACATATATAAAATGCTTTTTATATATACACACATACACGTGCATGCACACACACACACCAGAGTATCACTCAGATATCAAAAAGAATGAGATCGGGGATCCCTGGGTGGCTCATCGGTTTAGCACCTGCCTTCGGCCCAGAGCATAATCCTGGAGTCCCGGGATCAAGTCCCACATCAGGCTCCCTGCATGGAGCCTGCTTCTCCCTCTGCCTGTGTCTCTGATTCTCTCTGTGTCTCTCATGAATAAATAAAATAAATTATTAAAAAAAAAAAAAAAAAGAATGAAATCTTGCCGTGTGCAATGACATGGATGGAACTAGAGGGTATTGTGCTCAGCAAAATAAATCAGTCAGAAAAAGACAAATACCATATAATTTCACTCATAGGTGGAATTTAAGAAACAAAAGGATGAACATAGGGGAAGGGAAGGAATATAAAATGAGATAAAAACAGAGAGGGAGAAAAACCATAAGAGACTCTTAACTATAAGGAACAAACAGGGTGACTGAAGGGGAGTGAGTGGGGGGAATGGGGTAATTTAGTGATGGGCATTAAGGAGGGCACCTGGGCAGCCCCGGTGGCGCAGCGGTTTAGTGCTGCCTGCAGCCTGGGGTGTGATCCTGGAGACCCTGGATCAAGTCCCAAGTCAGGCTCTCTGCATGGAGCCTGCTTCTCCCTCTGCCTGTGTCTCTGCCTCTCATTCTCTCTCTGTGTCTCTATGAATAAATAAATAAAATCTTTAAAAAAATAAAATAAAATAAATAAACCTCGGCTTTAAAAAAAAAAAAAAAAGGAGGGCACCTAATGACCTAATGCAATGGGCACTGGGTGTTACATACTACTGATGAATCACTAATTCTACCCCTGAAACTAACAATACACTATATGTTAACTTAATTGAATTTAACTTAACTGAATTTAAATAAAGAAAATTTTTAAATAAAAAAATACATTTAATTTGATAAGCAGAGTAATATACAGAATTGTTAAATCACTATATTGTACATCTAAAATTAATGTAACACTAGGTTAACTATACTTGAATTAAAGTTTAAAAATTTAAATTAAAAAATAGGAAAAATAATATGGTTAATTTCATGGTAGACATATACAAAACAGGAGGACTCTACAGTAGAATGGCAAAGGGACATTTTGAACAACTTTACAAAGAAGTGAGGGAATAGTCAAAGAAGAAACCTGGGAATAAGAGAGGCACAGTTTAAAGATATTAAGTAATTTACCTTAATGGCCTCTACTTGTTGGCAGATCATTTTCAGTAAAGAATTTTGATCTTCTGCCCATCGAGGTGGAGTTTTGGGAGAAAACTAAAAAAATAAAAAAATATTTAAAGCATTTAGAATGGAAACTATTCTGCAATGGAGGGATTCATTTCTTTCTACTTACCTTGTAACTTTTACTTGGTGATAGAGAATATATACTGGGAGATGGTGTAGAATGTTTTATTTCTGAATCTGCATTTCGCAAAGAACCATTTTTATAAAGAGCACCTCCTTCACTATAGTCATCGAGTTCCTGCATAACCGAATTAAGCATCTCTTTTACGGACTCCAGTGGCACAGGCAACTAAAAACAAAAGGCATGAATCAAGGGCTTTGGTTTGCAAAAATAAACAACTCTGAAATAAATACAAAGACTTTATCTTACTAATTTACTTACATGTTCTTACTTTTGTATAATAAGCATTTAATACTTTACATAGGAACACACATGAAACTGCTGTATGATCTAAAGTCTTCTGACGCTAAAGTGTGATGTTTTTCTCTCTCTTGTTAACAATAATGGTAGAGGAATGTTAACTTGGGAAGTTTTTCCACATGAACAAAATAAGCTACTGTTTTTATTTTTATTATTTTTGAATTTTTTATTAATTTTGAATGGGGAGAGAAACACAGATGCCAGAATGTACCAGACAATATCATCCCTAATATAAGAGCAGCAACATGAATTAATCAACAAATGATGTTTAAGGATGAATACAACTAAAGTTAATACCATGATGACAGTCTCAAACTGCTGACAGAAAAAATAAAGTCCATAGCAAATGGTAAAGATGAGAAGAAATGTTCTGAAGGTGTCAGCAACTACTTTTAATTTCAGTGAAATGTTTAACTGCCAAATTAACAGCGGTCCTTAGGCTGCAACATTTGCTTTATTTTTTATTTATTTTTTCTTGATTAAATGTATTTATTCACAGCATGCCTGATTCTGTGACAAGCAGGCCTGTACCCTGGTCATTCTGGCTTGAAAGGGCAGTGTGTTCTGTGGACAGGACAGGTGCCTGCAGCTCTACTTCTTAAACTCCACCTGTGTGTACACCTTGGTGATGTCATGGTACCTGCCCTCAGGGGGCTGGTAGCTGAAGATTGGTGGTGTGTAATCTGGCCCTTCTCTTTCAAAGGGGAACAAATTGGGGTCCCACTTGATAGCTAGCCTCCGCATGTAGCTCTGGGGATATGAGTAGCAGCATATCCTGCAGAGCTTCCTGCTGGGACTCAAGCATGGATGTGATGGCATCCCTCTCCTTCTCGTGTTCTTGATGCTTGTAGAGGGACCACTTCTTGAGAAGCAGAGCTCTCTGCTCACTCTCTTCAAAAGGGAAGCTCCATGTTAGGCCGCTGTCTTGTTTTATCCAAGAGCTTCTTCACAGGTGTAATAAAATCTTCAATGGGAATTAGCTCTTGGCTAGCTTTCTCCAGTCATCTGATCCTTTTTTTCAAACAGTCCTTTACTGCTTGATCTTTTTAGGATTTACCTTTTTCTTCTTTCGTAGAAGTTCTACTCTCATGGGAATGAGCTCCCAGGACAGTAACGCAGCTCGCTGTTGGGTCTCTCTCATGTGTCTGCCAAGTGCCCAGAAGCCCGCTCCACAAGCGCAGAGTACAAGCGGAAACTCCAGGGCCGCGATGGCCACAGCCCATCTGCCGCTCACTGCTTTATTTTTTCAGATTTTATTTATTTATTTATGAGAGAGACACAGAGACGGGCAGAGACCTAGGCAGACGGAGAAGCAGACTCCCTGCAGAGAGCCCAATATGGGACTCGATCCCAGGATCACAACTTGACTCAAAGGCAGGTGTTCAGTCACTGAGCCACCCAGGTGCTCCTGCAGTATTTGCTTTGATTACATTGCCAAGATAACAAAAAAATGAATGTTCTGCCTTATAAGCCTTTTCTAAATTCCCTAACAAGTACTTTTGTAGGAAAAAAGCTAGATTCCCAAGTTTAAAAAAAGAAACACCGGGAAGCCCCGGTGGCCCAGCGGTTTAGCGCCACCTTCAGTCCAGGGTGTGATCCTGGAGACCTGGGATAGAGTCCGACATCAGGCTCCCTGCATGGAGCCTGCTCCTCCCTCTGCCTGTGTCTCTCTCTCTGTGTGGGTCTCTCATAAATAAATAAAATCTTTAAAAAAATGAATGAATGAATGAATGAATGAATGAAGACCAAACCTAAGAAAAAGCAATGCTAATATATACACACCACTTCTGTGCACTAATAAGTATTACTGAGTATTTTTGAAATTATCAAACTATAAAATCAAAGCAAAAATAGTTACCATCCAGCTAGCAACAGCAAGAAAGTACAAACAGCCTGCAGCTTACCTTCTTGGCCACTGAAAGATTGGAATCGCTGTCATCTAAAATCTTTATTAGGTAGTCCCTGGCCTTTCTCAGGTAATTTTTACACTCTTCTTGTTCTTCAGGAGAAAGGGTATCATTTTCAATGTCTTCCGCTTTTCTGTGAAAAATCTATACAAAAATGCTTTTATGAAACAATTAGGTTTTTAAAACAAAAAGCTTTTAATTCACGTATCACCATCTACTTACCAATGCAAGATTCCAGTAAGAAACAACATTTTTTACAGATTCAAAAGCAGTCATAGCATCTTCTATATTTCCATTAACTACATCCAATATAGCAAATGTTATGTGTGCTTCTTCCTCGTATTCGCCAACTTCAGATGCCTAAACACATTTAGTAATTTTTAGTCCAACTGCGTCTCCCCAGAATATCAAACCCAAGTGATTTCCCAAAGATTTTACATGATCTAAGTAACAGCTCAGTCTTCTTTTCTACTATATTTTGTGATAGCTAGTGGGTTTTGAAAACAAGAAAAGGAACAAGTATCCAGGCAATTGACTTAAACAGTTTGTAATTCTATTTCTTTGTTTGTAAACTGGAAATTCACATTTCCAGTTCATTCACAAAAGGATCTTCCATTACCTGAATGTCTGCACTATGAAAATGTTTAAACAAAGGGTCCGTAGGTTCAGGAATACTGCTCTTCTTTTTGATTGTCTTCAACATTGGCAAAACTTTTTTCCAATAATGAACACTTCTGCCTATGTATTCCCGCTGATCATAAAAAGAATTAAGACCACTGCCCTAAAAGAGAAAATTGGAAGCACACATCCTAAGGAACACAAATAATAGAATCTAAAAATTCTTTTATAAATGGTCGGAACAACTGGTTAAAATTTCAAATCAAGGCAAAACAGAATCTCAAAAGTCATAGGCCTCACATACCAATCACCTTAATACCAGGGATCATTCTAGACCCAACTTTCAAACACTTTCAATGATACTACCTAATGAAGTAGCCCTGTCTATTTTTTAAAGGTTGCCATTTAACATAGCCCAAACCTGCCACTCTGTGTCACAGTTTGGTCACAGAAATAAACATCCACACCTAACTTTGCCATAGAACAGTCCTCAAATATTTATAAAGATCTACAATGCCCTTAACCTACAGAGCCTTCTGTTATCTACATGTAAAAAAAAAATTTCAGGCTGGATAATAATTATCGTAACTTAATTATTTAGTGGTAATAATAACAGCTAATATTTATATAACATTTACTGTGCCAGGTACTATTCAAAGTGCTTATATATTTTAACTATTAACTATTTTGTGGCAATATTTAAAAAATACATTTCACCTAGCATAATGTAAATAAGCTCTTACTGTTTCTCTGAACTAAAAGACTCATTGAAAAGTTTAGGATTTTTAAAAATTAGGTAATGTTCTTAAAAATGCTTACACTTTAACAAACTCACCGTTTTCTGAAGGCATTTTGCCCAATGCACAAGCAGGGCAGGCTGAAGGCCATGTTTTTCCTGTCCCCTTAGTGTGTTTATATCATGCTGAACTAGAAGTCGCAATTTTGCTGTAGTTCCAGGTCTAAAAAAAGTTTAATAAAACCGATTTATAAACACGCAGTTTAAAACTTACATGTACATTAATCATGACAAACTCAACCTTCACATGAGAATTAAATACCTAAGGCAGGAAGTTTTTAAATTAAATAGACTATTAGGTTAAAAACTTAGGCAATGAGTTAAAGGAATACTTTTATTTTGCTACTTACACTGTTTTTCTGTGAATTAGATTACAAACTGCATCCCACCAAGATTTTTGTCTTTCTGTACAAAGCTGTTTACACACAGGAAGTGGCAAGCATAGTGGCTGATAGAAGCTATAGTGAGAACTACATTTTTCCTTTAATTGTAAGTGGCTGGTATATATAACTCCAAGTAGAAATACCTGTTTCATTTAAAGAAAAATCAATTTAAGTTAGAAAAAAAATTAAACAAAATTCAAAATACTTAATTTGTTAAAATCTTTGCTTACTTCAAGATCTAAAATACATATTGATTCGGGTGCATTTGTTTCAAGTCTTGAGGTTTCCTGGGGCAAATGATGAAACAGCTGCTTTAGCCATTTTCGAACTGCAGGTAAGGCAGACAATGAATTCCACTGTAAGCCAAGCCATGTAAGGTGCTGAAGATTACCATTATGTGCTCGAATGGCACCTGAAAGGAGAAAACTGGCTTGAGGTTTTGGAAATTTTGCTTGTGCCATCAGTTTTGTCAATTACATCTTAATTTTATAATTACTTTTCTATATTGAAGCTGGGGCAAATTCTTTGCTAAGTCTCATGTTCTTATTAAAGGTATTCACACTCCATATTTAGGAAATTTAGTAGCAACAGTTATGATGAAGAAAGCTCTTTTCAAGTCCATTTAAGAGAAAAAAGGTACTCCCTAGAACTCAATAAAACACTGTATTGACAGAAGCCACCCCCAGTAAGAAAACCTGAAACTGAATTTTCCTTTCAGTAGAGAGTCATTAAGACAATGAGATACCACTTTATTAATAACCTTGGGAGAGTAAAAATATCTTTTCTTCCACAAGAAATTGAATACCAAAAAAGTTATGGGCTTTTAGACGCATAAAGAGGTACAACCTTTCTGGCAATATGGCAATTTGCAAGAGACTTAAAAGTGTTCATCAACCTTATTCCAGTAATTCTGGTTTTAAGAAAACTCCATGGAAAATTTTGAAATAAAGATACTTTATTTTTCATAGTGAAAAAACTGAAAACATATTAGATGTCAAGCAGCAATAAGTGGCAAACAAATTATGGCTAACTCATATAATGTATTATATTGCCATTAAAAGTTGTTATTTACAAAAACAGATAAAGAGAGAATCCATGAAAGAAGACAATCCCATGTACAGTATAAACCACTATTTAGAAGAAAAATATTCCACCACTAGCACTACCAACTCCTTACACCATCCTATCCCCCCAAAAAACCTCAAATGGATACAGGGAAATATTATATCATTATCTATGGGTAATGAGATTATGAGATTGTTTCTATTTGCTTTTAATCTCCTAAAATAAAAGGATTAAGATACAAAATGTTTACTTTAAAAAGATACTACTTACCAACATCATATCTAGCCAAATCATCAGGCTCTGGTGCTTGCACATCAATGTTTCCAATATCATCATTACCAAGAAAAGATCTATCCTTAAGTGACTGACTAGAAAACAGAGCATCATACAAAGCAGACTGCCCACTTTTATTGGCGAAGGATTCTACAACCTCTTTTAAAAAATCTTGCTTATCACGACTTAAGTTTAGCAGCATGTGTCCTGAAAAACAAATTATTTCCATCATTTAAAAAACATTGTTTTTACTCGCATCTCAACATTTTCTTTCATAGGAAACTCAACAGTTTCATTCATACTCTGAGGAGAAAAAACATGATTATCTCAGAATTAATCTGCCAATCCAGCAACCACAACTGAACAAAAAAGAGTGCTCATGCAAAAAATGGACACAGACTAAGGTTTGTTATCTATATCTAGAGTGAAAGGAAAGACAAGACCAGAATATGTCTGAAAAATGCCATAAGTATTTAAAGTGTGTCATTTAAGTGGCCATAGGAGAACAGAGTCAAGCTCAAGTTCTCTAATTTGATAAACTGATTTTTAAAGCTAGCCGGAAAGAATCATCCTTAAAAAAGCTTTTAGAATAATTAATTCCAGGGTGCACTCCTAGAGATTCTGATTCCACAGGTTTGGGGTGAGGAATCTATTTTTAAAACACTCCTTGGATGAAGTTCTAGTACACGCTCTAAAATGCTAAACCCTGAAAACACTATGCTAAGTGGAAGAAGTGTCAGTCACAAAGGAGCACATATTAGTCACAAAAGACCACATATCATATGATTCAATTTACATAAAATGTCCAGAATAAGGCAATCTAAAGAGATAGAGTATTAGTGGTTGCCAAGGACTAAAGGGTTTGGGGGAAAATGGTTATGAGGTTTCATTAGGAGATGATGAAAATGTTCGAAAATTGATTGTGGTAATGGATGCACAATTCTGTGAACATACTAAAAAACCATTGAATTGTACATTTAAATGAATTATATACAATGTGAATTTCATCTCACTTAAGCATTTAAAAAAAAAAAAAAAACACATTCTTTGGAGCAATTCTGCTGGTCAGTCAGGTCTGGTTAGCATCTGACTTCTCTCTCTGAAAATCTGCAGACAAGTTCAGGAATATATAGATCAAGACATTAAAACACAGTTCATTTTACTAGCTGTGACACTCTGCAGAAGTATCTGTAACAGCCTTGCAAAGGTAGACAGGAGACAAAAGGAAAAAAATACAGCCATTTCTTCAAGGACTGAAAGTCCACCTCCCACAAAATAGGTTGTAGGATGGAGAAGCAATATATACTTTGAACAGGAGCCTAACTACAAAGCTTAGAGTAACTTTAATAATACTACTTGATCTTTACAAAGTTCATTCAATTTTTATATCAAAACTGCTTCTTACATAAAAAGCATTATGTCTCTTCAGTTCATTGCTAAATTTGCTAGCTACATAAACATCCTGAAGTTTCTAACTCAGCAAAACCAGATAATACGTAATAGGCCTTTTAAGATCCATCCAAATAGTCAAAACTGGGAATAAATTTACAAACGCCAAAAGCCTAACAGTATGTAAATGTATATATATCTTCCATCTTCTTTACTATGTTGTCAGTTTCTCAAGAAATCCATAGGTTCTTCATCTTTATATCTCCCATAGGAGTATCTTATAAATTACTAATGCTAAATGGGTGGTGAAATTATTCTTAGTTCAGGAAGTGCTTTAAAATATTCAGAATGGAGGCTCTAGCAGCTAGATAAAGGAGGGAGGTTTGGTTAAAGAGTTTCTCCATCCAGGAGCAAAATGTATCAAACATTTGTTACCTTCTGAACTAGATATTTCTTCTAATTCTGTATCTCTTGCCCTCATCCAGTATGGCAAAAAGAAATTAGTGATTATGACACATTCTCTCCTAAGCAAATAGAAGATTATCATTAAGAGTGCTCTAACAGAGAAATTTTCTTTTCTTTTTAAAATAAAATTAAACATTACTATTACCTGATTGGCTCAGACGATCATAGGCCATCATTTCCACCAGATTTTGTCCAACTTCTCCTTTTATTAATTTAATCTTTGGTCTTGGAACCTGATAATTTTAGAATCAAAAGTCCTTTATTTAGTGATACCCATATTTTAATAGTAAGATGTTCCTTTCTATTACATTGTGATTTTTTGATGACAAAACAGTTAACCAATGGTTAAACTAAGTTGGGAGTTGCAGTTTTCCATTGAAAAAAACTGAAGAGGGAATTCAGATAATATGTAAAAAGTGTCTACAAAAACTAACTTCTGAGGAATTACTTTCTACTACAAAAGCATCTTTGCATGCCACACTATATATAGCACCTTTTCAAAAAGTATGGATAATATGGGATACCACTGGGATAAGGTGGGACAACCAAAGGACTCCAAGCCACATCCTATGAAGAGCTGAAAAATGAGGAACAGAATGACGAGAAAATACAATAGCTCCCTTCAGATAAGAAAGTTATCTATTAAAAAGTTTGTTTTTAAATAGCACGAAAAGAAAAATAACATCAAGAGGTAACAGGTTTGAGAAGTGCTATTTTACTCCACATAAGGGAGCACCCAAGACCCAAACCATCAAAAATGCATTGGGCTATATGGTGAAAGTAGTGAATGTTCATCATTGAAAATATTCAATCACAGGCAAGGGCCACTTACTAGAGATATTCTAAAAGTAATACAGGGGTGGCTAGAGTAACTGCTGTTAAATTTCAATTATTTTCTTAATTGGTAGTGAGGGTTTAGTTTGGTGCAACTTCTGTGAAGTCAGAAAACCGGCAAAAGCTCTAAATTATAAATGCATAGATACACTTTGATTCTTTTTTCAAGAATTTACTTTACTCATAAATTTAAAAATGTGAAATGGGGAGGCTCAGCGGTTGAGGGTCTGTCTTCAGCTCAGGTTGTGATCCCTGGGTCCTGGGATTGAGTCCTGCATCGGGCTCCCCGGAGGGAACCTGCTTCTCCCTCTGCCTATGTCTCTGTCCCTCTCTCTGTGTCGCTCATGAATAAATACATAGAAATCTTTAAGAAATAAAAAATAAAAAAATAAACATGTGAAATGTCACAAGTTATTCATTAAAGAATTATTAGAGGTAGCATAGCAAAAAAAAAAAAAGTAAAAGGAAACTAATGTCTTGGTTTTGTGAAGCTGGTTAAACAAACAAACAAACAAACAAAAAGACTAAAACTATGATACATCCATACAATGGAATGATATGCAATCATCAAAATAAATGAAGATGCAATACTCATGCTGTCTTTTCTATACTGACATGGAAATATCACCAATATTTATTTCATGAAAATAAGCAAAGGAAATAGGATGTACAGAATGCTGCTTTCTGGACCTTTTAAAGGGGAATGGGAGAGTATGTGCTTATCTATTTGCTTGCATAGGCATAAAAGTTTCACTTCTTGAAGAACTCACAAGAAATTAGTATCATTAGTTCCTCCAGGGAAGAGAAGTAAATGACTAAACAGAAGCAGGAAGGAGTTCTCACAGTATACTCTTCTACACCACTCGAATTTTAAACCTATGAATACAATCACTTCTTCAAAGAAGTTACTTCTTTAAAGGAAATATATTCATGAATCTAAAAGTTTCTGATTTTGAATTTTAAAAACATTAGTTTGACCTATGCTTTTAACCACAAGTTTTCTAAACATGATGGTAAATTGTCTCTGAAGATGTTGAAGAGCACACAAAATGAGAAACAAAATGTGACATTATTCTTTTTGCTTTCAAACTGAATTCAATTCATAAAACTGGCCCCTTTTACAGCTATCATTTGTGACTAAATAGTTATGAATCCACTCAGTCATATCCCAAGTCAACATTTCCTCATCAGAATTAAACAGTTTCAAGAGAGACTTTAATTCCTAGCTGAAATGCAGATAGACTAATAATACAGCATTCCCCTGATCAAGAGTCTAAAAAAAAATCCTACCATTAAAAAAGCTGCCCTAACATGATTTAAGGACTTCCATGCCAGTCCATGCTTCCCCTCTAAGTTTATAATCATTTGATAATTAAGCTTTATAAACACATAATAATCTAAGCATCTAAGAGGTCTCATTATTTATCCATTCAATGGAAATGTGTGGAGAGTAAAAGAAATGAGGTAGATGTCTATGTGCTAAAATGGGACAAGAGAAAATGAAATAAGATACTAGACAGCAGAAAAAGTATACTTTCACTGAGACAAAAGAGTTTTAAAAAGTAAAGATGGGATGTAGATTATGCTTGCATATGCTGACAAACTTCTAAATAACAAAAAATCAGTAATATTGTCTTGTGACTAAACAGTCAAGAAGATGGGAGTGGTTTGAGAAAGAAATTTACTATTAAAAAGGATCAAAGTTTAAAACAGTTGACTGTATTAACTTTAAAAATCATGTATATTTGGGCAGCCCAGGTGGCTCGGTGATTTAGCACCACCTTCAGCCCAGGGCATGATCCTGGAGACCTGGGATTGAGTCCCACGTTGGGCTCCCTGCATGGAGCCTGCTTCTCTCTGCCTTGTGTCTCTGCCTCTCTCTGTGTCTCTCATGAATAAATAAATAAAATCCTTTTTTAAAAATTAAAAATAAAAAAATAGGGCAGCCCGGGTGGCTCAGCAGGTTTAGCACCGCCTTCAGCCCAGGGCATGATCCTGGGGACTAGGGATCGAGTCCCATGTCAGGCTCCCTGAATGAAGCCTGCTTCTCCCTCTGCCTCTCTCTCTGTGTCTCTCATGAATAAATAAAATCTTTTTTAAAATAAATAAATATTAAAAAATTAAAAAAATAAAAATCATGTATATTTTAAAAATTTAAGATTCCAGTTTCCATTAAAAATAATGTCACCTACTTTAAGATTCTTTAAAATAATAATCTAAGAACCTTTTAGTGCCTACATAAGTTAGCAAACTTCATTAACTTCACTAATTTTCACTAATACATATAATCTTCATGAACCTAAATGCTCCTGCTGTGCAAATAGGAACACTTAACCTTGTGAGCTGAATATCAAATGTTAAAAAAAAGATCAATACAATATAAACTAGAAGGAGCCTTCCCTAAAAATAATTCTACAGTGAATCCTCTTTACTTTCCCTCAAGAAAAAGATAGTTCTCTAAAACTACCAATGATTTTTATAAGCCAGGCTTTCATTTTTTAGCAGACTGCTTATTTCTTCTCATTTTGGAATTAATGTAGGGTTCACTAAAGAAAACATTAAAACTACAAAAATAGAGTGGGAAGGAATGATAGCCAGCATCTCATCATCTAAAAGTAATGGTTCACATTTTGGCATATTTCCTTCATATCATGTTCTATGTATAAAAAAAGGAATCATGTTTCCAAAAATATACTACTATATATTATATATAATGTTATTAACATATGTGTTTCAATTAACATTGAAGTGCTTGTGACAAAAACAGTCTTCTATCACAGCTTATGTAACCATCCCCAAAATTTACTTAATTAGGTTTCTGTGCAAGTTACGCATGCACATCTTTTTTTTTTTTTAATTTTTATTTATTTATGATAGTCACACACACACACAGAGAGAGAGAGGCAGAGACATAGGCAGAGGGAGAAGCAGGCTCCATGCACCGGGAGCCCGACGTGGGATTCGATCCCGGGTCTCCAGGATCGCGCCCTGGGCCAAAGGCAGGCGCTAAACCGCTGCGCCACCCAGGGATCCCTGCACATCTTTTTGAATCAAATTTTACCCATCTTTGAGATTATCTCCTTATTACAGGTTCCCAGAAATGGCAGAATAAAGATCAAACTCTTCACAGTAGTCTTCCAGTTAAAGTCATAGCAATAGAGACTGACACCAGCAATGTATCAACATATCTATTTCACCTCATTAATGCTGTGTACATCTTGTTACTTTCCACCTAACAAATTAACTATTTTGACTTCAATTCTTCAGATTTATTAATAGTTCTAATATATACCAGGATACACCTCCAAGTGAAATACAGCAGTCTCACAGTGAAATATCAACCAAAACTAGAAAAAACTTACCTGAAATGCTATGAGATAGCACAATGTGGCCAGTTCAGAGAGAGCTCGCCATTGCACTTCACTATGCTGACCCATCTTCAAAAGTAGAGAACCAGCATGCATGTAGAAATGTCCTTTTACTTCTAAAAAAGTAGCTGAGAGCTCATCATTTCCACCCACACAAGATTTCACAGACTGAAGAGCACTATCAAAACTGCAATATTAAATTATTAAACAGGTATTAAACCCATTGCATTGTGAATAATCATGGTTTCATGAATTATCATCTTCCACAAACTAATACTCCTTATTCTCTATAAATTATGAATCATCTAGTGTTTATTTTTATTCAGTATACTTTCTATACTTCAAGCTTAACCTCTAGAAGGTCTTAATCCAGTTACTACAGCCCTCTAATCACAGAAAAGATATAAATCAAATGACAAATTTATGGACTATGATGAAATTTTCATAACTGACCACAATAAAGATGGAAAACTAAAATGTTTTCTAGTTTATTACTGACCATATGGTTTCACTATTTAATTCAAAGTTGAAATTTCTCAAATTAGACATGTCATTCTCAAATTATAAATAAATAACTGATAAGATATTTAAGTTATCAATAACTGCTCTTCTTACTACATAGATGACTACAGGCCTAAATTGTATTTCTCATTATTATCTGTAAATGTACTATTAGTGCTTCTAAATCCAAATGGTGAAACATGTAACAGAAATGTGAAGCATGATTTCTAAGTAGGTTTATATGAGGGGAGTTCTAGGAACCCCTAGAGTTTCTCAAGACCAATTCAGGGTATCTGAGAAGTTTAAATTATTTTTATAGTACTACTGAGAAATGGTCTTTTCCACCCCCATTTGCTCACACACCAAACATGTTTGGGTATATAAGTCATACAAAAGAAAACATCCTAAATTTTTTCTAAAATAATCTGAAAGTTAAAATGGTTCTGGATACCGCTCTTACCCTACCACCTTAGGACACTAAGAAATTCTTCAAGAAAACTACTCCACTCTCTAACACCCCAAATATCAAGTAAGGAACAATTACTTTTAAAAACAAATGGACAGTCTAAACTAGGGATTGACAACTATTTCTATAAAGGGCCACATACTATTCTGGCTCCACAAGCATATAATCTGCCACAGCTGCTCAACTCCACCACTGTAGCATATAAGCAGCCATAGATAATACGAACAAGAGGCACAGCTGTGTTCCGATGAAAGTGTATTTACAAAATCAGGCAGTGAGCCATATCTGGCCTACAAGCTCTAGTTAACTCCTGCTCTAAACTAACATTTTTATACAAATCCAAGTGATGCTTTTGTTCAGTGAAATTTATTTTAATAAAGTGGAGCTATGGTCCTTGAAATCAAAATTTAGAAAAACAGAAAAATCATACATTATATTTTAGTTATCTTGTTTCTAAGCTAAAACGTTAGGAGTGTTCTGAAATACTAGTGATGCTAACTGCTTCCACTACTACAACATCTGACAGATGGAAGTCTATTTTGATTTTCACTCAAGATTATATCGCCTTTGAAATAAAATGTGAAATAGCAGAACATTTTCAGAACTATGAAGTATGCCAAAACTGGATACATAACTGTAATAATTTAATAAAATATGAACAGTAACACAATTTTCTAAAAATCAAAGTCCTACAAAACCAATTGTAATATACAAAAGAAATAAAATTCCTCCCAAGTAGTTTATCGTATTAACTGTTACCCCTAGGTATGTTACAGAAACAGCAAAGCTGTAAAGATGTTCAGATCAATGAACTGAATCATTACCAAAAAAAAAAAAAAAATCTATAATTGACACTGAAGTACGTTCCTTAAGTCAACATACCTTTCCAATAATTCTCTACTTTCCTGCACATCTCTAGTGGAGAGCGTAAGAAACATAAGGTTAGCATAGGCCAGAAGTAAGTCTTTATTGGTAGTTTGCCAGTTACTTTTATCAGACTCCAAACACTGTAAAGACTCCAGATATTCCTATTTTATGGAAAAAAACACTCAATTACAAAACTTTATCAAGCATTAAAAAATTAGTTTTACGCCTATATATTCCTTTACCCATTCCCATTACTCATAAAACCATAATGATTTTTACGTCAGCCTATGAAAACACCAAAGAGATATATATATGTTTTATTTATCTCTAATCTTCCCATCATAAAATTGAAAGTATCCTAGTAAAAATTTCATTTCACAGTTGCTATGCATAAAGGAAAGAAATTTAAGTCTTAGAGAGCACCATTTAAGTACAAAATGATGTATATTAATTGTCTACATAGAAGTACAGAGACTCAAGAGTTTTTACCTACCTTAAGGGTCTGTACAACACATGAATTCCATTCTAAACTTGAACGCAAAGCTATGTTTTTCTCTGCCTTATGGCAGTGGCCCACAGCATCCTTCAATCTGTTATTTGAGCGATACAGTTCTACTAGTCGAATGTTCACATAGACATCATCAGGTCTTGCATAAAGTTCCGACTGAATCAAGTCAAGAAGTTTATTCCATCCATCTTCACCTTTGCAGTCTAACAGCTGTTCCTATTTTTAAAAAAGCATCGTTTAGAAAAACACCTGTCAAGTTTAAAAACATAGCAGTTCTGATGAGCACCACTTCACTGTGTCTAGTTTTAGTAAATTACCAACCAGAAGTACCAACTCTCATGGAAGAGAGCTGTTTCCAACCCAGAAGCTAAACCTCAAGAAATTTATGTGGAAAGAAACATCTGTGATTATAGCAATGGTTCCCCATATACACCTCACAGACCGCAAGGACTATTGCCCCACATCTCTATACACCCCAGTCACCACCACATGCCTAGGCCTCCCGAGTCAAACCTCATACCGGGGTCCTTATCCTCAAACTGTTCTGTTCTTCCCTAAATTTGACTCAATCCTCTACTCTTTCGGCTCCCACTCTAAGCTGCTGCTGTTTTGCAATTTTCTCAGTCTTCACCATCTAGCCTTAACTAAATGGAATATTATATTGATATAAGCTCTGTTACTTCTCTGCCATGGTGGCCTTTTCTCTGCTAGTCTACATACAAATAGAGGAAGTGGGGTTAGTGGCTGCTCACCTCCAAATCATATCTCCCCACACATACCTGTTTATAATCCTGTTTTCCAAAGGACATGCTATCCAGCTCTTCCACTCATTCCTGCTCATGAGCAACTAGAATAAAACACTCTTCCTTCATTCCTAAAAGCTCTCACTAGTATTAACAATTGAGAGATGTACAAAGATATATAAGTAGCTCTACTCAGTTCTTTAATTGCCTCATCTCCATGGCTTTGCTCTACATTCCAGTCTCAGCCATCCATTTAGCATTGTCTTGGGTCTTCAGAATCTGTACTTTGGTCATACCACTTAGATCACTATACCTCTCTTACTCTTTCACCTCTCTGTGGGTACACAGACCTTCAATGCCACATATATTTGTCACTACCACATGGAAAGAAGCTTTATTCAATTACTGATATCACCAGGTTTTTAATTTTCCATATAACATGTATTTTCCTTCTCTGCCAAGCTAAAGTGTCATAATTTCCAACATCCATAATTACTGCTTGCTCACAGATCCCCTCAATTAATTCCCTCTACCTTTCCATAGAAGAACCCTACAATCTGCTTTCCCTGTGCCTATTACACTAACAGTTGAGCAATAGGGGGTAGGGCATCCAGGAATTTGGCAGAGATCACAAGCAGGGTGACTAACTTTCAAATTAGTTAGTTAATCTCAAGTCTCCAAACTGGTAATGCCTAGAACAAAATTATACTTGACCTCTAATATACAAATTCTCCATTTCCTAAGGCACCTGGGTGGCTCAGTGGCTGAGTGTCTGCCTTGGGCTCAGGTCATGATCCCAGGGTCATGGGATTGAGTCCCACATCAGGCTTCCCACGGGAAGCCTGTCTCTCCCTCTGCCTATGTCTCTGCCTCTCTGTCTCTCATGAATAAATAAATAAAATCTTTAAAAAAAATTCTCCATTTCCTGAAAAGGTTAATTCATGATCATCTTTCCTCACATTTCCCACACTTTCCACCCTTCACTGCAAAAACTGAAGCCATCACTCCAACTTATACTCCCCTTCTCCCTGCTCCCTCCACACAGCAAAGACCAAAGCTCTCCATTAGTGCTGTTTCATTGCCCTCTCCTTCACTAATCTCTCTCCTTCTCTCATTATCATTTCAATAAACTTACACTTGGTCTTTCTAGATCTTGAAAAAAAAAACCCTACACTTCACTTATATTTTAAAAATCTGTGGGGCACCTGGGTGGCTGAGTCAGTTGAGCATCTCTTAGTTTCAGATCAGGTCAAGATCTCAGGATCATGAGATTGAGCCCTGTGACAGGCTCCATGCTCAGTAAGGGATCTGCCAGAGAGTCAGTCTCTGGTCCTTTCTCTCTGCCCCTCCCCCCACTCACGTTCACGCTCTAACATAAATATTTTTTAAATTTTTTAACTAAAAGATCAACACCTTCATGGGTGCTTTTGAAAAACTCTACTCTCGTGTTCAAGAAAAAAAGCCCTCTAACCAATATTTTCATTCATTAAAATAAATACCAAAAAATTATTTACCTTAAGTAAGCCTTAAATTTTAGGAGAAACAGAATTACTCTACTAAACAGTTTTAAGTCTCAAGTATTTCAATTTCAAAAAATGGAAGAAAAAAATCAAATGTAAGAAGGTTTAACTTTAGACAACAGTGTATTTTTTTTAAGTGTAATTACTTATTTAAGTCATCTCTACACCCAACATGGGGCTCAAACTCACCACCCTGAGAACAAGAGTTCACATTCCTCTGAATGAGCCAGCCAGGTACCCCTAGAGACCAGTGTCTCTAAATTTACTAAAGAAAATCAACATCTTTGAGAAGAAGCATTTTACAATACAAGAAAAATAAACTTCTATCTATCTTTATCTATCTATCTATATTCCTTAATGTCATTGTCATCAAATAATTTCCTTATTGGCTTTGACAATCCAATTTATGTTTGAGACTAACACAAAGACAAGGTAAAGAAATCTACACTTAGACCCGACATTATAAATTAATATTTAAAACCCAATTGATGGGATCCCTGGGTAGCTCGGTGGTTTAGCGCCTGCCTTCGGCCCAGGCCATGATCCTGGAGTCCCGGGATCGAGTCCCACATGGGGCTCCCTGAATGGAGCCTGCTTCTCCCTCTGCCTCTGACTGTGTCTCTGTCCCTCTGTGTGTGTGTGTGTATCCCTCATGAATAAATAAATAAAATCTTTAAAAAAAAATAAAACCCAACTGATTATGGAAAGAAGAAAACTTGATGTTATTACTAGTATTTATCTCTAGGGTTTTTAAAAATACTTTAGATTTTAAAATCTGTGCACATTTATTCATATGAGATTTCTAATAGCCAAAAACTGGGAACAACCAAAATGTCCACCAAAAGTAAATGGTTAAACTGTGGAATACATCCATACACAAAAATACTACTCAGCAATAAAAGGGAACAAACTACTAATACACCCAACTTGGATTGATCTCAAGGGCATTATGCTGAATTAAAAATTTCAAAAGGCCACATAATGCATGATTCCACTTACATAACATTTTGAAATTACAAAATTATGAATATGGAGAACAAATCAGCAGTTGCCAGAGGATGACAAGAAGAAGGGGGTGGAGAGAACTATAAAAGGGATAGCAGGGCAGCCTTGGTGGCTCAGCAGTTTAGCGCAGCCTTCAGCCCAGGGCATGATCCTGGAGACCAAGGATTGAGTCCCATGTCAGGCTCCGGGCATGGAGCTTTGCTTCTTCCTCTGCCTGTGTCTGTGTCTATGTCTGTATCTGTGTCTCTGTCTCTCTTTCTCTGTCATGAATAAATAAAATCCTTTAAAAAATAAAAAAATAAAAGGGATAGCATGAGGGAGAGGTTTGTGATGATGTAACAGTTGTGTACTTTTAACTGCAGTGGTGGTTTACACCAATCTACACATGTGATAAAATGAAAAAACTATCCACACATATTATACCAATATCATTCCTGATTTTGATATTGAACTATACATTACATATTCACAGAATCTCCTTGTATAATCTTTGCCACCTCTTATGAAAAATATAATTATTTTTTTTTAATATAATTATTTCAAAATAAATTCTACTGGGGCGCTGGGTAGCTCATTGGGTTAAATGTCTGACCTCAGCTGAGGTCATGATCTCAGGGCCCTGGGATCAAGCCCTATGTCAGGTTCTGCACTCAGCAGGGAGTGTGCTTGTCCCTCTTCCTTCAACCCCCACCATGTTTGCTCACTCTATCTCAAATAAATAAAATCTAAAATAAATTCTACCCAAAATATGTATAATGGGGGTGGGGAGCTGTTAAAAACAATATACAATTGACTCTTGAACAAATGTTTGAAATGCACAGTTCTGCTTATATGTGAATTCTTTTTCCAACAAATACAGTATGATACTCTATAAATATATTTTCTCTCCCTCATGATTTTTAACATTTCCTGTTCTCTTATTTTAAGAGTAGGAATACAGTATATAATACATACAATACACAAAACAAGTGTTAAATAAAATAACTGTTTATGTTATCAGTAAAATTTTTAATCAAGAGTAGACTATTAAAGTTTTTGGGGAGTCAAAACTTATAAGCAGAGGCTCCTGGCTGGCTCAGTCAGGACAGCATGTGACTCCTGATCTTGGGGTTGTTTGAGCCCCATATTGAGTGCAGATATTACTTTAAAAAATAAAATCTGGGCAGCCTAGGTGGCTCAGCGGTTTAGCGCCACCTTCAGCCCAGGATGTGACCCTGGAGTCCCAGGATCGAGTCCCATGTCAGGCTCCTTGTAAGGAGCCTGCTTCTCCCTCTGCCTGTGTCTCTGCCTCTGTGTGTGTGTGTGTGTCTTCCATGAATAAATAAATAAAATCTTTAAAATAAAAAAAAAATTAAAAAACAAAATAAAAAATAAAAGTAAAAAAAAATCTTTGGGACGCCTGGGTGGTTCAGCGGTTAAGCCTCTGCCTTCAGCTCAGGGCGTGATCCTGGAGTCTCGGGATTGAGTCCCACATCAGGCTCCCTGCATGGAGCTTGCTTATCCCCCTGCCTGTGTCTCTGCCTCTCTCTGTGTGTGTCTCATGAATAAATAAAATCTTTAAAAAAAAAAAAAGTAAAAATAATAAAAAAAAATCTTTAAGGAAAAATTATATGCATATTTTCAACTGCACAGGGGGTTCATGGCTCCTGGCCCCAACATCATTCAAGGGTCAACTACACACTTAAAATTGTTTACCTAGCAAATTTTTTTTTATTGGTACTAAAGCCTTTACTGTAATAAACCAAATATATTTACAATTTATACAAATGTTTAACCTTCAACAAAAATACAAAAAAAACATTTCACAAGATGCAAAACCAGGAAACAAGTTCATTGGAGACACTACTGCTCTACCAAGCACAGAACGTGAGGGGAACTGCAAGGAACAGAAAGGTAATCTAGGCAGATCACACAGAAAGGAAAGAACAGGCTCTGCCTACAGCCCTTGGCCCCTCTGTCCACTCTGCCTCGGTGTCCGTTTGGTCTAGGTAGATCAGTGACTCTCAGTTGATGGGACTCGTTGCCTCCTCTTTGTAGACTCAAAATAGTTTTGTGTCAAGGTTTGGAAACAGGTTTTCATGGTGGTTTTTTTTTTCCTTTTAATGTTACAACTTTTCTATTTCTACAAATTCAAAACATTTTGGCCTGATTCAACTATAAACATTAAACCACATGTTTTCAGTAGATGACTTTGCAGACTGTAGCCTTCTTGTCTCCTGAGCCAGTGACTATGTACTTATCCACTGAGATGTCACAGCTAAGCACAGATGAGGACTCTTTGGACTGGAATATACTAGCTCCGTACGGGGTCCACCAAGCATTGAGGAGGTTGTCCTTGCCAGTACTCACAAACCATTTACCACAATAAGCAAATTTTAGGGACAGCATGCAGCTCTCATGAGATGCAGCTGGTACTTGTCAGGTACCTAGCAAATTTGGAAATTTGGAAAAGACTTTCCAAAAGACTTACTTAAGTATATTTTATTCAGTAAAAACCTCTCTCTCTCTCCCTCTCTCTCCGTCCTAAATAAATAAAATCTTTAAAAAATAAAAAAAATTTAAAAATAAACATTAGGGATCCCTGGGTGGCGCAGTGGTTTGGCGCCTGCCTTTGGCCCAGGGCGTGATCCTGGAGACCCAGGATCGAATCCCATGTTGGGCTCCCGGTGCATGGAGCCTGCTTCTACCTCTGCCTGTGTCTCTGCCTCTCTCTCTCTCTCTCTGTGACTATCATAAATAAATAAAAATTAAAAAAAAAAATAAATAAATAAATAAATAAAACATTAGAGTTGGTCAATACATTAGTAAAAACTTCCCATTATTTTTCATAATTATTGGAGACACTATTCTCTTTTGCTTGAAAACTTCACTGTCCCCTAACACAATCCTTTCCATTTTTTTCTTAAAGATTTTATTTTTAAGTAATCTCTATACCCTTGAGATCAAGAGTCACATGCTCTACTGAATGAGCCAGCAAGGCACCCAACCCTTTCCATTTTTAGGTAATAGTTCTTAAAAACCTATATAAAAACCCTAAATTGTTATTCTTTTCACCCAATGAAGCAAAAACTTTACATCAGACAGAGCTCAATTTAAATGCTAGCTCTACCATCTAGCTACAAAACCATAAAATACCCACATCAATCATTTCATAAAGGTAAATACCATTTGTAAAACATAATAGTGCCTAATAAAACAGCATATGCTCAGAAAGATTCTGAAGGAAAAAAATTTTGGTCTGCCATTTTTTATAGATATAATTGACATATAACATTGTCTTAGTCTTTGTTTTTTTTTATTTATTTTTTTATTTTACTTATTCATGAGAGACACAGAGAGAGAGGCCGAGACCCAGACAGAGGGAGAAGCAGGCTCCATGCAGGGAACCCGATGAGACACTCGATCTCGGGACTCTGGGATTGCCCCGTGAGCCAAAGGCAGACGCTCAACCACTGAGCTACCCAGGGATCCCAACATTGTCTTAGTTTAAGATGTACAATATAACAATTTGACAGGTATATAGAGACTAATTTCCACAGTAAATTTAACATCCATCACTTCATATGGTTCTAAATTTCTTTTTTTCTTGGGGTGCCTGAGCAACCCAATCAGTTAAACGTCTGCCTTCAGCTCAGGTCATGATCCCAGGCTCCTGGGATGGAGCCCAGCATTCAACTCTCTGCTCAGCAAGGAGTCTGCTTGCCCCTCTGCCTCTGTCTCCTCCCTCCAGCTCATGCTCATTCTCTGTCTCAAACAAATAAAATCTTTAAAACAAGTTATTTTTTCTTGTAATGAGAACTTATAAAATCTACTTATTCTCTTCACAACTTTCAAATACACAACAGAGTATGTGTAACATTAGTCACTATGCTATACATCATATCCCCAGAATATATTTTATACACAAAGTGCAAAAGTTTGTACCTTTTGAACACCTTCACCCATCTCCCACCAACTCCCACACACCTTCACACATTTCCCACCAACCCTCAACTTCAGTTTGCTACTGAAATGTCTTTTAAACTCCAAATATTAGAAATGGTTGTGTCTTAAGCTTTCCCGTGTTTACTGTTTTGTTCTGTCTTTACCTTTAGTTTATAAATTGCAGGGCTTCCTGGGAAAAGTTTAGCTGCTCTTTCAACCCAATATTTTGCTCTTCCATCAGTAACATCATTTTTACAAAGCAATTCTGCAATCTTCAACACAAGATCTTTTTGTGTTGGGTTTAATTCCACTGAACGCTGACACCAAAAAAGAAAAAAATAAATTAGAATTCATCGAGTACCTACACTCAAATATATAAAAGTCAAAAATTTATCACTGCCCACATTAAAAACTTTTCTAAATGGCAATACGTTATTTCAAAGTTGTTTAAAATCAAACTTAAAGTGTCTTGGAATTTTTTTCCACATGAATTAAATAAAAATTATGTTTTTATTAGGTAAGTGCCTCCAAAAAAGAAAGAAAACCACACTTATAAGAACAGCATCTTGAACCATATTAGACTTAGAATTTATAGGTGTTAATCTTCTTTTACAAGTGCTAAGTTAATGATTAAATCACAGCGTGCTTTGGGCCAAATAATTTAAGATCTATTCTAATCTGTATTGCTTAATAGCACTATGACCAATGCTATTTTCATGATATCCATAAAATACATTTGATTTATTTATTATACAAATTACTCTGGGCATCATGCATGTGGCTGCAAAGGGCTGTATTTTAAACTTAAATAATTTACCTTGTAACACTCTACAGCTTTGTCTATATTTTCCTCTGCTTCATGAAGAAGTCCAAGAAATCTGTGAGCTTTGGGATCTCTTTCTTGCACATTAATATATGCAGAAATGTATCTGTTTAAAAATAATACAAAAATAATCTTTAGATTATCACACTCAGAACTGTATTTAATTCTAACCCGAAGAGCACATCTTAAACTAAAGCAACCACTAAACTAATTCAGTTATTCTAATTATTGACTACCACTATTTAAACTAGAATATGCAGACAATGCAAAAGTATCCATAAAAAGAATGATTAAATACAAACATATGTAAAATATTGACAATATACTTATTTTACCATTAAATACTACATTTACCAAAAGTTTTTTCCAATGCTACCCACATATAAAAAAAATATTGCATAAATTGCTTTTTCTTCCTAATTACATTTTGGCCAATTACTAAAGAATTTTACATAGGAATTAGAAAAAGATTATAGTAAATATTCTTAAAGTATCATAATGCAAAATACTAATGCATAATTCCCCAGATAACAACTAAGACAATGTACTATTTACTTTATTATTATTTTTTAATAATCTCTACACTCAATGTGGGGCTTGAATTTATGACCTAGAGATCAAGAAGTGCATGCTCTACTGACTAACCAAGTTAGGTGACCCAAGGATATACTATTCAAATACCTTTTTTAAATTGTGTTACTGATCTTTTAAACAAGAAAATATTATCTAATAATTGTACTGTTCCAGTTAAAATAGAGAAGAAAAATTACTAAATAAACTAGCAATGTAGATAATTTCCATTTCTTAAATCAAGTTAACAGCTAAACATATAAGCATCATCTAGGTTCAATGAATATTACAAATATATATATATAATATTGTGTGTGTATATATATGTATGTATATGTATATAACATATACATATGTGAAGATAAACCAAAGACCAAAACTGGAGGAAAAGGGGTCATATGAATAAGGAACAAGGTTGACAGCCCCACTGCTGCTAGTTAAATAAAAGGGTTACCATTTTCCTTACTTATCAGCATTTCTTTCCATCTTCCCATAAATGCCTTTAACCTCCCGCCTAATATCCTGCTTTAAGCCACTCCAAATCAGGAAATCAGATCACCAACCTTCTTGGCCTTACAGGTGAGACAAAGCCTCAAGAGTGTCACCTATTAAGTCAATTAAAGATCTTTTACACAAGCTATTGTCCTGCTCAGAAATCACAGTTTAATTTTGTATTCATTGGTATTTTTCCAACTGATTAAAGTACCAGGTATCTAACCAGGAAAAAAAATAAAAATAAACATGGTTCTCTTTTATTCCTTAGAAGTGTTTTAATTTTAAGCCAAATGATTTCTTGCCTTAGGCATAAGTAAGTGACAGGCATGCAGGAGATACTCATTCTAGGCTTAATCTCCACAGAATTGAGGCTAGTTCTTTATATTAGTCTGAAGTGATATAATACCTTATTTCCGGGACATACTTAGGAAGAACTGCTTTAAAAAAAAAAAAAAAAGTATTTTCACCCATTTCAAGTTAAGAATCTTAGGGGAGGGGGAATGACTTTAGAAAATTAAAGTATCTTTATAGTTCGATACTTACTTTTTAGCAAGATCATATTCTTTAACTTCATAGTACAGCTTTGCAAAATAGAATCCTTTCATTGACTTCTGAAAAAAATTAAGAGTTCTTTTAATTTTTCATATTTTGAATTTTGTAAAGTTTTCACATAACTAAAAATCGGTCTTAAATAAGGTTAATATTAATATACTTGATTTTTGTTCATCTAAAAGGTAGGAAAAAACTGCCTATAGAAATATATGTTCTAGGGATCCCTGGGTGGCGCAGCGGTTTGGCGCCTGCCTTTGGCCCAGGGCGCGATCCCGGAGACCCGGGATCGAGTCCCACATCGGGCTCCCGGTGCATGGAGCCTGCTTCTCCCTCTGCCTGTGTCTCTGCCTCACTCTCTCTCTGTGACTATCACAAATAAATAAAAAAATTTTAAAAAAAAAAAAAAAAAAAAAAAAAAAAAAAGAAATATATGTTCTAAAAGTCATCATTCATCATTCCCGGAATCCCTGGGTGGCTCAGCGGTTTAGCGCCTACCTTCGGCCCAGGACGTGATCCTGGAGTCCCGGGATGGAGTCCCACATCAGGCTCCCTGCATGAAGCCTTCTTCTCCCTCTGCCTGTGTCTCTGCCCCCTCCCTCTCTCTTTCATGAATAAATAAAATCTTTTTTAAAATAAATAAATCATAATAAAATAAGTCATCATTCCAAGTTTCATAATTCTCATCATAAAACTAAAATTTAAGAACAGCAAGACAGACAATGTCAGAAATTAAGAATTTATATCATCAAGAAACCTGAAAAACCACATGGTGCCACTCTCTCACTTTACAAATAACTAAACAGAAACCTTTCTTAGAGGAGGTGAAATAGACTAGAAAGGTCTTTCTCTTGCCAAATGCAAGGCTTTTTGGGGGAAAAATAAGCAAGTACTTCCAACCCATTAAGGCACAGGGGACTTCCTAGCCCAGGTAATTGTTCTCTCTAGAAATCAATATTTTACGCTCAAAGAATTAAAAAGGCAGAAATAAAAGTTGAATTCTCCAGTAGTAAACCAAGTCAAAAATCTGGCTCTTTTATTTCCCTAAGTTCCAAAGTTTAAGTTCCTGGGACATACCAGATAATGTTATACACACGACATAAAAGTACACAGCTGTCAAACATCTAATTTTGAAAACTACATAAGGACACAGAAAAAAAATCAATATATTAAGTGAAGAAAGAAGTGTACAAATCAGTATGTTTTCATTTATTCACTTTATTCCTTAAAAATGTAGACTTAGGATTTGTTTGTTGTGCCTACTATTATTCACAAGGCACTGTTCCAGGCACTGGGGAACCAGTAGTACACACAAAAAAATCTGTCCTCATGAAGCCTGTATTTTAGGAGAGATGACAGACAAACTGCTACCTATACAGGAGCAGAAAAGAGTCCTAGAGTTTACAGTATTCTATCAATTATTTACAGTACACTATATTTTAACAAAACTAAACTCAGTATTCATCTCACAAGTCACAGGAATCCTAACATTGTGCCTGTTTAGTTGGCAGTGTTTCTTCTTTCTTAGCTGGTAATGGTAGAGGGGCACAAACAATGGTATTAGAAGTTCTATAAAGTAAGAGTTGTCAGGAAAGGTCTTATTAAGGGGATATTTGATCAGATATATAATAAAGTGAAAAGTGACTGACTAGGGCAGACTAGACAGCAGATGGACTACAAAAATTTATTCCCACTGTTTGCTATGTTTCAATTTTTCCTTCTTAATCAAACCTACAGAAAATACTCTAAATCACACTTATCTGAAAAATACTCTTCTCATGACTTCAAAAATAATCATAATCTCCAGTTTGACATCCACCTTAGTGGTCACTCTTCAGGCTCTTTCTCATACTGACTTCCCCAGTGTCAGTCCTAAATCCTCTTTGAGGAGATCTCCTCTGTGACATATACTGAATCTCACCTATGACTATTGACAATATACTGACTCTCAAATATCTATCTTTGGCTCTCATTTTTCCTAAGCTCTACACTTAGGTGCAAAATATCCTCACCAAAACCTGTCAGTTCTACCTTCTACATCACGTCAATCCACCCATTTTTTACAACTCTGTTGCTATAACCAAAGTCCAACAAGCCTCTATGATCTCCCTCTAGGATTTCTGAAAAGGCTAATTCCTTCCTGTTTCCCTCTGTATATTTTTCCTCCCATCTAATTCATAAACCAAAAGGATATCATTTTAAACATAAGACAAACCATGTTATGCCTTTACTTAAAATATAAAATCCTTCCATTGCTTCCATTATGCTTTGAAAATATCAAATTTCTCACCAAAGACTAGCATGGTGTCTGCCCAGCTCTCCAACTTTACTTCATCTGGCCCTGCATACTGTAGTTTAGCCAGTGACTAAAACCAGAATGCATCTCTCCAACTATGGCAGCTGTGAGGCATCTTTTAAACAAAGGCTACAGCAGATTTTTTTTTTAATTTTTATTTATTTATGATAGTCACAGAGAGAGAGAGAGAGAGAGAGAGAGAGGCAGAGACATAGGCAGAGGGAGAAGCAGGCTCCATGCACCGGAAGCCCAACGTGGGATTCGATCCGGGGTCTCCAGGATTGCGCCCTGGGCCAAAGGCAGGCGCTAAACCGCTGCGCCACCCAGGGATCCCCTACAGCAGATTTTGATACGGTATGACTTCTATCCAGTGCTTTCAGTGTCAGAGTGAGAAATTCAATGAAAAGAAACTATGGTTCCCTTAAATAAATGCCTCATCATCTACAGAGAGACACGTGTGAATGAATTAACAAGATTCTCACTATCCTAGTGAAACCGTAACTAGGGGACAATGAGTTTGAGAGAATCATCTGACAAAACAGAACAACCCTTATTGAGCATGATTCTATTCTGGCACAGTGAAACAATAAGCGTAGAATAAATGGAAGATTCCCTACCCACTCCCCATCATGCCCCTCACTTCCCCTTGACATCTTGGGTCCAGTGTAACTGTTAATAACACAGGTATTCTAGGGACGCCTGGGTGGCTCAGTGGTTGAGCATCTGCCTTCGCAAAGCTCAGGTTGTGATCCCTGGATCCTGGGATTGAGTCCCACATCGGGCTCCCTGGAGGAAGCCTACTTCTTCCGCTTGTGTCTCTGCCCCTCTCTCTGTGTCTCTCATGAATAAATAAGCAGAATCTTCAAAACGTTAAAAAAAAAAAAAAAAAAAAAAAAAACCATGGGTATTCTAGGTCAGCTGAGTAAAAAGAGAAAATTCCAGTGAAACAGAAGTGAAAACAATAAATAAATCTACATTTTCAGTAGGAATACAGACCCAGAAAAGAAGGGTCCCCCAATCCTTCTGATCTTAAGTTTTGAGAGAGCAGAAAAGTAACCATACTGACTCTTGGCAGTCAAGTCCTGAGAAACCTCACTTTTTGGCCCTTGATGTCACTTTATCCTATCTTTGTGTAGCAGAATTTACCTCTCACTGGACTGCTGACTCACTAATAGAGCTAGGTTTACTTAGATCTTCACCCAACATGAACAGGTTTTAGACCTCCATGAGACAAACTGGTTTAACTCTGATGATAATGGGTTATCTCCATAATAATCCTGCTCAGAAACCACAGTTGAGACATCAACCACCTGTGTGAGTTTGCCTAATGCGCAATTAATTCAAAGCTAACATCAGTGACATTCTGACTAAACACTTTCAGAATTCCAACTAGGCAGGACAACACAGCAGCACCGGTGTTTCAGGCAGTTCTGAATAGCACTCTCCCACAGTCTTTCCTGACTAAAGTATGTCCTCTTCATTATTTCTCACAAAATCCTGCTTATCTCCTTCACTGCATTTATACATAAGTATTTTTGTTTTTATAGGTATCTATCCCTCAAAACTATAAGGCTTCCATTAGGGTAATAAGGCCTGTGTGACTTGTCCACTACCAGGAATCAAGAACATTAATTGGCAGATGTTACATATTCACTATTTCTTGAAATACATACACATAAATTTGTGTACCATTATTTCCTAATAAATTCCTAGAAACTAAATAGTTCAAAGAATACACATACCTGAACTGTTTGCTATGTTGCCAATTCTCCATAAAATTCATAGCAATCATTTCCCCATTCAGTATCTGAATGCCTAAGTCAGAGTATATATTCTTCAAAATTAATTTTTCCCATTTCTTCAATCATTGCTAATCTGATAAGCAAAAGAAGAACCACTAAGACAACCTGACATTCCTCTGATAAGACTGGCTTCTACTATCCACAATGAAATATTTATAGTATAAATTCTCTACTAATATACCATGGCCATTCCCAATTTTGAAAAGGCTGTCTTGCTAATTTTTAAGAATTCTTAACCATACTGACATCTGAGAGCTTTAAAACAAACAAAAGAAATTATCCATTTATTTGGGCAGAGGAGGAGAGCATATGCAAGGAGGAGGGGACAGAAGGGAAGAATCTAAGCCGACTCCAGACCCTCTCTAAATGCAGAGCCCAATGTAGGGCTCGATCCCATGATCCATGAGATCATAACCTGAGCAGAAACCAAGAGTTGGATGCCCAACCAACCGTACCACCCAGGCATTCCTGAGGGCTTTTTCCAGGTTTCCCAAGTTATCATTTATCCATGTTTGATGCATTTGTGAAATAAACCTTCAATTTTTTTGCAGTAAAAACTTTTTTTTTTTCAAATTAGATATTAAAAAAGATCTTTCTCATTTGTCAGTATATAGATATACTCATCTATATCAGTTTCTCTAAAATTACTTTTAGATCTGAAACTTCTTTTGGTAAATAACATAGACGAGAGTCTCTTTTTAAAAGTAAATTATTGGGCAGCCTGGATGGCTCAGCTGTTTAGTGGCTTCGGCCCAGGGCCTGATCCTGGAGACCCGGGATTGAGTCCCATGTCGGGCTCCCTACATAGAGCCTGCTTCTCCCTCTGCCTGTGTCTCTACGTCTGCCTGTGTCTCTGTTTCTCTTTCATGAATAAATAAATAAAATCTTTAAAATAAATAAATACATAAAAATAAATTATTAAACCAATGTCATTTTTTCATGAACTATCTATTGAATAATCCATATTTTCTCCATTGCTTTAGAATGTCACTTAGCGGGATCCCTGGGTGGCGCAGCGGTTTAGCGCCTGCCTTTGGCCCAGGGCACGATCCTGGAGACCCGGGATCGAATCCCACGTCGGGCTCCCGGTGCATGGAGCCTGCTTCTCCCTCTGCCTATGTCTCTGCCTCTCTCTCTCTCTCTCTCTGTGTGACTATCATAAATAAATAAAAATTAAAAAAAAAAAAAAAAAGAATGTCACTTAGCAATGCCACATAAATCTGTTATGGCACCTTAATTTACAGTCCCTTTCTCTTACTACACTTCTTACTCCACACCAAAAAAAGTGTTAAATAAGCAGATACATTTTAAATCATAAAAGTAGGGACGCCCTGGTGGCTCAGCGGTTAAGCATCTGCCTTCAGCCCAGGGCATGATCCTGGAGTCCCAGGACTGAGTCCCACATCAGGTTCCCTGAGTGGTGCCTGCTTCTCTCTCTCTGCCTATATCTCTGTCTGTGTCTCTCATGAATAAATAAATGAAATCTTTAAAATAAATAAATAAATCATAAAAGCATACATGAAGATTAAGAAAATTTCAGGACAGGGCAGCCTGGGTGGCTCAAACGGTTTAGCACCGCCTTCAGTCCAGGGCATGATCCTGGGGACCTGGGATCAAGTCCCACGTCGGGCTCCCTGCATGGAGCCTGCTTCTCCCTTTGCCTCTGTTTCTGCCTCTGTGTGTGTGTGTGTGTCTCTCATGAATAAATAAAATCTTTAAAAAAAAAAAAAGAAAATTTCATTTAAAACTACAGAAAAAAGCATAAAATTGTGTGTATACATACACACATAAATTTCCTACTTGTATATCACACTATTTCCTCTCTTAAGGAACAAATACTGCTAAATAATTTTCAAAAGGAATGACTGATAAAGTGAGGGAAGAAATAGGGCAATAACAAGACATGGAGATGGATAGTTATTTAAGATAAATAAGGGCATGGATATGTTTTCAGGCTTATGGAAAAACAGCTGGTGAGGAGAATTCAAAAGGAAAAGGGGAAATCCTTATTTCAGGAAACCGAAGGGAGGAGAACAAGAAAGGTTGTCAGGGAGGTACCTTGAAAAGGAAATATACAGATGACAGAAAAATGAATAGGGCCTGGCGGTTCACTGCCAACAGACTAGTTCACCAATAAAGAAGCAAGGTAGTTTGTGGAGTAAATGCGAAGAATTTCAGCTGGACAGCGAAGTTCTAAAACAGTGACTAGAAGGAGTAAGAGAAGGTAGGAGTAAGAGAAAGTAGCAATCAAGGACAGGTAAATAGCCCACAAATAAATGCTCATGTATATGGTCACATAATTTCTGACAAGGATGCTAACAACAAAGTGGAGAAAAGTCAGTCTTCAACACCTGGTGCTGGGAAAACTGGATATCCACATGCAAAAGTGTAAAGCTGGACCCTTATTTCATACCACCTGCAAAAATTAACTCCAAACAAATTAAAGACCTAAAACTAAGATTCAAAACTATCAAACTCCTAATAAAAAACATAGGGAGAAAGCTATATGACATTTGATTTGGCAATAGATTTCTTGGAATTGACACCAAACACAAAGAAGCACATCAAACTTAAAAACTTTTGTTTATCAAAGGACACAACAGGGTAAAAAGGCAACCTACAGACTGGGAAAAAATATTTGCAAACCATATAGCTGATAAAGAATTAGTATCTAGGATATTAAAAACAAAAAAAACCTCCTACAGGGCAGCCCAGGTGGCTCAGCGGTTTAGTGCCGCCTTCAGCCCAGGGCGTGATCCTGGAGACCCGGGATCGAGTCCCACATCGGGCTCCCTGCATGGAGCCTGCTTCTCCCTCTGCCTGTGTCTCTGCCTCTGCCTCTCTCCCTCTCTCCATCTCCCCTCCCTTCCTCTCTGTGTATTCTCATGAATGAATAAATAAAATCTTTACCAAAAAAAAAAAAAAAACTCCTACAACTCAGTAACAACAACAAAAAAAAATCAACCCAATTAGAAAATGAGCAAAATATTTTATATCTGGGACATCTGGTTGGCTCAGCAGTTGAGCATCTGCCTTTGGCTCAGGGCGTGATCCTAGAGTCCTGGGATCGAGTCCTGCATTAGGCTCTCTGCATGAAACCTGCTTCTCCACCCTCTTCCTATATCTCTACCTTTCTGTTTGTTGTCTCTCATTAATAAAGTCTTCAAAAAAAAAAAAAAAAACCTTTATAATAGACATTACTCCAAAATTGATATACAAATGTTCTAAAAGCACATAACAAGATGCTCACCATCACCAGAGAAATGGAAATCAAAATCACCTGGGATACCACTTTATACCTATTAGAATGGCTACTAACCAAAAAAAAAAAAAAAAAAAAAAAAGTTCTAACAAAAATAAATTCGTAACAAATGGTGGTGGTGATATGGAAAAGTTGGAACCCTTATATATTGCTAGTGGAAATGTAAAATAATACAACCATTATGGAAACAGTATGGTGGTCCCTCATAAAATTAAAATTAAAAGTGCCATATGAAAAAATAAAAAATAAAAAAAATAAAAGTGCCATATGATTCAACAACCCAAATTCTGGGTGTATATATAACCTAAAGAACTGAAAGCAAGGTCTTGGAAAGGTATCCGCATACTTACATTCATAACAGCACTATGCACAACAGCCAAGGGTTCTAAGCAACCCTTGTCCCTCAAAGGATGTACGAATAAATAAAATGTAGTATATGTAATACTAACAACAGAATGTTATTCAGCCTTAAAAAGGAAAGAAATTCTATCACAAGCTACAACATGGATGAACACTGACATTATACTAAGTAAATCAGTCAGAAAAACAAATACTGTATGAATGCACTTACATGAGGTATCTAAAGTAGTGAATTCATAGAAACAAAGTCAAATGGCAGTCTCCAGAGGCTAGAGGAAGGGAAAAATGTGAAGTTGTTCGATGGGTACAGAGTTTCAGTTTGGCAAGATGAAAAGTCTGCAGCTCTGTTGCTCAATAATGTACACTAACATTAATGAACTGCACACTTAAAAATGGTTAAAATGGGGGACGCCTGGATGGCTCAGCGGCTGAGCCTTCGGCCCAGGGCATGATACTGGGGGTTCCGAGATTGGGTCCCATATCGGGCTCCCTGTGGGGAGCCTGTTTCTCCTCCTGCCTGTGTCACTGCCTCTCTGTGTGTCTCTCGTGAATAAATAAATAAAATCTTTTTTTAAAAAATGGTTAAAATGGTAAACTGTGTGTGTGTGTGTGTGTATGCATTTTTTTTTTGCCACAATTTATGGATGGTGGGGAAAGGGAAAGGGAAATGAACTGCAGAATGCTATAGACCCAAGTGAAGTTAGAAATCTGAGATTTACAATGGCACCAATCTAGAAATGCAAAGATAAAATGAACTGCCCCAAAAAGAGCTTCAGATGCAGTATTTTAGTTTTAGAACCCAAAAGCTAGTAGGAAAAGACTTAACTAGATTAAAAAAAAAAAAAAACTATTAAAATAGTCATATCACAATTAAAAAAAAGAGAAACACTTTAAAACAGACTCTAGACATCCATCCAGCTTCCAGTCTGGCACATAAGGAGCTTAGAAGTAGCCACTCCATCCTACAAGTAAAACGTTGAACTAAGAAAAATCACAACTCTTTTTTACATCCATAGGGTAAGTTAGGTAGATCACTAACTGCCCCTCAAAAATGGAGACAAATACAAAGAATCAAACCTCACCATAGCAGAAACCTCCACAGGAGACAGTGCTAGGGTAGGAAAACCTAAACTGTCATTGACAATTGTTGGAAATAAGTGTGAAATATAAAAAACCCATCACATTACTTAAATTCTACCAAATACATCATGTCGAGATGTAAGGGGAAAAAAATGACAAGACTTACTAAAAGGCAAAAAAAAAAAAAGTTTAAAAAGAGACAAGGGGTGCCTGGGCGACTCAGTCAGTTAAGCATCCAACTCTTAATTGCAGCTCAGGTCATGAACCCAGGGTCATTGGATTAAGTCCTAAATCCTGCATCCTGTTCCACACTAGGTGGAGTAAGCTTCTTTCCCCCTCTCTCTCCCTCCCCCTGCTCTCACAGGTGCCCTCTCTAAAATAAATAAATCTTGAAAAAAATAAAAATAAAATAGAGCAAGCATCAGAATGAGACTCAGATATGCAAGAGATGTTGGAATTATCAGACTGAGACTTAAAATAACTATGATTAATACACTAAGGACTCCAATGGATAAAATAGAACAGATAAGCCATGTAAGCAGAGAGATAAAAATTCTAAGCACAAAAAAAGAAAAAAAAAAAAAGCTAGGGATCAAAAACATTATAATAGGAATGAAGAAAGCCTTTGATGGGCTTATAAATAAACTGAACATGGCTGAGGTAAGAATCTGCAAGCTTCAGACTATCTCAAAAAAATCTACAAAACTGAAAAGCAAAGAGAAAACAAAACAAAACAAAATATCCAAGAATTGTGGGAACTATCAAAGGAGTAACATCCATGAAACAGACTACAAGAATGAGAAGAGATGAAGGAACAGGAGAAATATCTGAAACAATAACTACTAGGAATTTCCCCCAACTTAAAATTACACAAAAACCCACAAATCCAGGAAGCTCAGATCCAGGATGCTCAGAAAACATCAAGCAGAATAAATGACAAAAGTAATAATAATAACATAATATAAATAATACACCACATATCATATTCAAACTATTAAAAATAAGAAACAACATAAAGGAAAAAAATCTCACCTATGACAGGTGCAGAGGTAAGAATTACAGTGAACTTCTCAAAAACCATGTAAGCAAGAAAAAAGTGAAGTGAAATATTTCAAGTTGAGAGAAAAACAACCAACCTAGAATTCAGTACTCCATGAAATTATTCTTTGCAAGAAATGGAGAAATATCTTCTCACACAAAGTTGAAGGAATTTGCTACCAGCACACCAGCCTTACAAAAGATGTTGATAAAAGAGAAACAAAAAATGATACAGATGAGAAATTCCATCTCTGTAAAAAAAAAAAAAGAAGTGAAGATAAAATTTATTTTCCTTTTTCTTAACTGATCTAACATATACCAGTTGTTCAAAACACCAATATGTATTTCCATTAGGTATGAGAAATGTATATAACCATGAAGTACTGTATTACCCATTACCCATGAAGTACTGTAGTAGTGTTATTTGAAAGTAGACTTGAATTAGTTTTAAATGTATACTGCAAACTCTCTAAGGCAACCACTAAACAACTAAAAAAAGTTCTACTGATATGCTAAAAAAGGAGCAAAAAAGTCATAGAAAATACTAAGTGAAAACCACAAAAGACAGAAAAAGACAAAAAATAGGAACAAAGTACTAGGACAATAAATAGAAAACAACAATAAATATGATAGCTCTTAACCCAACTATATCAATATGAACTAAAACATCAAACCAATAGAAAGACTTTGTCAGTAGATTAAAAATTAAGATTCAACTATATGTTGTCTACAAGAAATCCAAAATAAATATAAAAACCCACATAAAAAAAAAAAACATATAGATCGGGATGCCTGGGTGGTTCAGTGGTTGAGCATCTGCCTTTGAATCAGAGCGTGATCCCAGGGTCCTAGGATCGAGTCCCACATCGGGCTCCTGCAAGGAGTCTGGTTCTCCCTCTGCCTGTGTCTCTGCCTTTCTCTCTGTATCTCTCATTAATGAATAAATAAAACCTTAAAAAATATATATAGATTAAAAATGAAGAAAAGAAAATACTAACTCAAAAAGATATATGTATCCCCATGTTCTCTGTAGCATTACTTACAACTGCCAAGACATGAAAACAATCTAGGTGTCCACTGACAGATGAAAAAATAAAAAAAAATATGGTACATATATACAATGGAATTTCATTCTAACCATTAAAAAAAATAAAATCTTGCCATTTAAAATAATGTGGATGAATTCCAAGGGAATTATGCTAGGTGAAGTAAGTCAGGAAAGGCAAATACTGTATGATTTCACTTACATATATGGAATCTCAAAAAACAAAAACAAAAACAAAGATTCAAGGGCGCCTGGGTGGCTCAGTTGGTTAAATGTCTGCCTTCAGTTGAGGTCACAATCTGATGTCACCATCAGACCGCTTCTCCCTCTGCCTGCCCACTCCCCCCCCCCCCAACTTGTGCTTGCTCACTGTCAAATAAATAAAATCTTAAAAAAAAAAAAAAGACTCAAGATCATAGATACAGAGAACAGACTGGTCGTTGCCAGAGTTGGGAGGGTTGGCAAAATGGGTGAAGGGAGTCAAAAGGTACAAACTTCCAGTTACAAAATAAATGGAGTCAAAGGGGATGTAATATACAGCATAATGAATATAGTTAATAACACTGTATTGCATATTTTAAAGTTACTAACAGAGTAAATCTTTTAAGTTCTCAACACAAGAAAAAAATTCTATGACTATATACACTGACAGATAGCAACCGTTTCACTATATATCAAATCATGTTGTATGCCTGAAACTAATACGTAAATAAATGAAAGTAAATAGTCTGAAAAAGATGTACCAATCTAACACTAAATAAAAGAAAGCAAGAGTAGCCATACTAATTCAAACAGAAGACTCCAGAGCAAAGAAAGTCATATAGGATCAAGAGGAGCATTACATTTTGATATGGAGATCAATTCTAGAAGACAAAGAAGTCCTTAAAGTGATATGTACTTAGTACAGTATGTAGGCAAAAACGGACAGAACTGCATGGAGATATAGATGAATACACTTTTACATATAGTTGGGAGACTTCACTTTCCCTCTATCAGAAATAGAGGCAAGTAGAATCAGTAAAAACAATAGCTGAACTAAATATTCATCATCTATCAACTGGACATAATCAACATCTCTAGTCTACTTCATCCAACAAGGGAAAACACATTCTTCTCAAGCTTACATCAAACATTCACCAAAATAGACCATATTATGGGCCATGAAACACACCTGACCAAATTTAAAAGAACAGAAATCCTTTGTTTTCAAACTACAAAGGAGTAACAAAAGAGTAACAAAGGAGTAACAAAGATAACTGAATAATCTTAAAATACTAAGAAATTAAGTAATAAACTACTAAATAATACATGACTCAAAGAAGATATCAAGAGAAATTTTTAAATATTTTGAAGTAAAGAAAAAAGAAATATACTTACCAAAATTTGTGGAATACAGCAAAAACACTGCTTAGGCACACACACACACACACAAATTTAACAGTATACAGCCCCCTTTGGTGCTCACAGTGCACCAGTGAGGAAGCTGGGCAATGGTTCGGGGCTGCATGCTCCTCTGGCACAGGTATACTATGAGAGGCCCACAGAGAAGAGCCTGCCATCAATACATTACCATACAGTAGAGATAAATTTATAGCAATGAATGCATGTATTAGAAAAGATCTAAAATTAGTTATCTAAGCCTTCACCTTAGGAAACTATAAAAAGGCAAATTAAATCCAAAATAAGCAAAAAAGAAAGCAAAAATTAAAGCAGAAAAACATAAAATACATAAGATATATAAAACTAATGGCTGATTTTTTTTTTTTTTTTGAAAATACCAACAAAACCAATAACATGCCATGAGGGTAATAAGAAAAAAGACAGGGAACACAAATTACTAATATCAGACATTAACAAGGGCATCACGGGGGATCCCTGGGTGGCTCAGCAGTTTAGTGCCTGCCTTCAGCCCAGGGCATGATCCTGGAGTCCCAGAACCGAGTTCCTGCATGGAGCCTCCTTCTCCTTCTGCCTGTGTCTCTGCCTCTCTCTCTCTCTCTCTCTGTGTCTCTCATGAAAAAATAAAATCTTTAAAAAAATTTTTTTTAATTTAAAAAAAGAGCATCCCTACAGATCCCATGACAAAAGGGATAATAAGGGAAGACTATTAATTCAACGCCCACAAATTTGATAACCTAGATGAAATGCACCAATTTTTTAAAAGACACAATCTGACAAAACTCAGAAAAGAAATAGATTACCTAAATAAGCCTGTATCTATTAAAGAAATTGCATAAATAATAATCTTCTAAAACAAAAAGCACCAGGTTCACTGGTGAAGTCTACTGAACATTTAATAAGAAAGAAATTACACCAATTCTCTACAATCTTTCAGAAGAGAAAAACAAGGAAAATAATTAATTCATCCAATGAGACCAGCATTACCTTATTCCAAAACTAGACAAAAACATTACAAGGAAACTACAGACTGGCATCACTCAAAAAACATACTTACAAAAATCCTAACAGAATATTAGCAAACCTAATCCAACAATGTATAAAAAGAATCATATACCATGACCCATGATTTATCCCAGATACTCAAGGTTGGTTCAGCTTTCAAAATCAATTAACATAATCCATCACATCAACAAGTCAAAGGGAAAAAAGAAATTTCATGATCACATCAATACATGTAGAAAAAACATTTGACAAAACTAAAATACCCATTCATGATTAAAAAAAAAAAACCTCTCGGTATATCAGGAATAAAGGCAAATTCTTCAACTTAATAAAGAATATCTATAAAAACTAACATTATACTTAATGGTAAGAAACTCAAAAGTTTTCTCATTGAGATCAGAACAAAGCAAGGATGTCCCCTCTCTCACCACTCCTTTACACCATCATAGTGGAAGTCCTAGCTAATACAATAACACAAGAAAAGAAAAGATACACAAGTTGGAAAGGAAGAAATAAAAGTATATTTGCAGACAAAACTGTCCATGTAGAAAATCCAAAACAAATGATGAAAATATTCCTGAAAATAAGGAAGTTTGAAAGACAATAGTAATAAAAAGTCAATCACTTTCCTATATACCAGCAATGAACAAGAGAAATTTGAAATATAAGTTCATATTCACAATACCATTTATATTAGCACCCCCCAAAATGAAAATACAGTTGATCCTTGAACAACGTGGGTATCAACATTCAGCTCAATTGAAAACCCATATATAACTTTTGACTCCCCTAAATCTTAATAGCCTGCTACTGACTAAAAGCCTTACCAATAACATAAGCAGGCAATTAACACATATTCTGCAAGTGATATTATACATTGCATTCTTACAAAAAAAGTAGAGAAAAATTTAAGAAAATCATAAAAAAAAATAATAAAGAGGAAATACATTTACAGTACTGTACTGTATCAACAAATTCACATATTAAGTGGACACATGCAGTTTGTTGTTTATGGGTCAATTGTAGTTCTAAATCTAACAAAATATGTGTAAGACCTATAAGAGGATAACTACAAAACTCTGATGCAAGAAATCAAAGAACTAAATAACTGGAGACATTCTATGCTCATGGATAGGAAGATCTGATCTTGACAATATGTCAGTTTTTCCCAACTGTATCTATAGATTCAAGCAATTCCAATCAAAATCTAGCAAGTTATTTTGTGGATATCAACAGAGTGATTCTAAAGTTTATACAGAAAGACAGAAAACCCACAGTTGCACAATACTAAAGGAGAAAAAAATTGGAAGGACTGACAGTACCTGACTTCAATACTTACTATAAAGCTGGAGTAACCAAGACAGTGAGTTATTAGCTGGTCCCTCCCAACAAGCTGACAAGATGGCAGAAGTGAAGAAGCAGTAGCTCACCTTTCCCAACTTTCACCTACCGCGGCACAGACAACCAGCTGCTGGACATGCCCTAGGAGCAGTTGATGCAGTTGTACAGAGCCTGGCAGCTGTGGAGGCTAAACCAGGGTTTGTGGAGGAAATAGCACTCACTGCTGAAGTGCCTGCACAAGGCCAAGAAGAAGGCTCCCTGACAGAAAAGCCCAAGGTGGTTAAGACGCACCTGTAGAACACAATCATCATGCTGAGATGGTGGGTGTCTACAATGCCAAGACCTTCAACTAAGAAATCAAGCCCGAGATGATTGGCCACTATCTGGGCGAGTTCTCTATTACCTACAAGCCTGTGAAGCACAGCAGACCTGGTATTGAGGCCTCCCACTCCTCCCACTTCATCTCTCTCTAGTAGGCTGTTCAGGCAATAAAGGCATAGACTTCTCAAAAAAGAGTGTATATTAGCAAAATTATAAACAGTAAAATGGGACAGAATAGACAGCTCAGAAATAGACCCATATAAATATAGTCAAGTGATTTCTGACAAAAGCAATTTAGTGGAGGAAAAACAGTCTTTCAAAGGGTGTTAGAACTAATATCCAAGTGCAACACAGTAACAATAATAATCTAGACACAGACCTTATACCCTTCACAAAATTTAACTCAAAATGGATCACAGACTTAAATGTAAATATAAAACTGTAAAACTTCTGGAAGATAACAGGAGAAAATCTAAATGACCTCAACGTTTGATGATGGCTTTTCATATACAACACCAAAGGCACTATCCATGAAAGAACTGATACACTGTATGTCATTAAAATTAAAAATTTGTTCTAAAAAAAAATTGTTTTGCAAAAGACACTGAGAATGAAGACAAGCTACATAGTGGAAAAAATTATTTGCAATAGAAACATCTGGGGAGGACTGTTTTCCAAAATACACTAATAATTAAAAAAAACAATCTGGTAGCTAGGTTCCTCCTCCACAGAACCTGCCTCCACTCACTCCTCCGCCTCTAGCGCCACCTCCTATCTCCTCAATACCAACATGTCCTGGGCTCCACATCTCCTGAGGAGCAGCATGACTGAATCAAGGATTCCCCAACCCTAGGTCCCCTTCTCTGTCATTCTCAGGACCAGTCTGACCTGTTCTCAGGAAGACCAAGAAATTGGTATGCTGAGAAGAGGACTGGTGCAGGAGACTATGGAAGATGGAGAGAGACAGACAAATGGGCAGAATCTTTAGAAGCAGCAAGTGTGTGGGTTGCAGGAGTCCTGCCTGTGTGGAGCCTGTGTGAGACTGTGAGACTGGATGGCAGAGAGTGAATGGAAGAGTGATGGTGAGGGAGGCCATGATGGTCCTATGATGTATATGTGAGTCTTTGTATAACGCTGGAGCTGTCTCTTACTTATGTCCTCCTGAAGCTTTCTTCTTTTTTTTTTTTTTTAAAGATTTTTATTTATTCATGAGAGACACAGAGAGAGGGAGAGAAGCAGAGACACAGGCAGAGGGAGAAGCAGGCTCCATGCAAGGAGTCCGATACGGGACTCGATCCTGGGACTCCAGGATCACACCCTGGGCTGAAGGCAGGCACTAAACCGCTGAGCCACCCAGGGATCCCAGCTTTCATTTTTTATATCCAGAAACTTAATTCCCCCTTCTGTTGTGTAATAAAGAATTTGACTGTTAAAAAAAAAAGAAAATATGATTTAAAAATGAATTAATGATCTAAACACATCTCCAAAAAATATATAAAACCAGAAAATAAATATATAAAAGGATCCACATCAATTTGTTTAATTCCAAATTAAACTGAGATACCATTACATGTATCAGAATAGTCAATATCCAGAACACTTCCAACACCAAATGCTAAGTAAGAAGGTTGTGCCGCTACGGGAAATGCTGGCAAGGTTGTGCTACTACGGAAAATCTCATTTATTCCTGGCAGATATGCAAAATGGTAGACACTGTAGAAGACTGTATGGCAGTTTCTTACAAAACTAAACATACACTTACCATGTGATCCAGTAACAGTGCTCCTTCATATTTACTCAGAGGAGTTGAGAACTTAGGTCCACCCAAAAACCTCCCACAAAATGTTTTATAGTTGAATCTTTAAAACCACCAAAATGTTCTTCAGTAGGTAAATGGATAAACTGTGCTACATGCAGACAAGAGAATATTAATATTGTTCAGTACTTTAAAATAAATGAGCTATCAAGTCATGAAGAGACATGGAGGAGACAGGTGCACATTACTGAATGAAAAAGCCAATCTGAAAAGGCTACATATTGTATGATTCCAACTATATGATATTCTGGAAAAGGAGAAACTAAGGGAACACTAAAAAGATTAGTGGTTGCCAGGGACTGGGGGAAGGATGAATAGGCAGAGCACAGAGGACTTTTAGTGCAGTAAAACTACTCTGTGTGACACAGTAATGGCAGACACATATCAGTATATCTTTGTCAAAACCAATAGGTTATACAACACCATGACTGAACCCTAAGGTAAACTATGGACTTTGGGTGATAATGATGTGTCCAAAGAGGTTTAACTGTAACAAATACACCACTCCAGTGGAGAATATTGATAATGGATGAGGCCAAGCCTGTGTGCAGGCAGGGAGTATGTGGGGAGTATCTGTCCCTTCTGCACAGTATTGATGTGAATCTATAACTGCTCTAAAAAATAGTTCTAAAAAATTTAGTTCTCAACAAAATACCATTCCTCAAAATGAATCTAACAGCATATTAAAAGTAGTATACGCCCAATATGTAACCAACTGGGATTTATCCCACGAATGCAAGATGGTTCCATACACACACACACACACACACACACACAAATTAATCAAGAATACGTCATTAGGGACTTCTAGGTGGCTCAGCGGAGTGATCCGGGATTTCCGGGTTTGAGTCCCACATCAGGCTTCTTGTGTGGAGCCTGCTTCTCCCTCTGCCTGTGTCTCGGCCTCTCTTTCTCTCTCTCTCTCTCTCTCTCTCTGTGTCTCTCATGAATAAATAAGTAAATCTTTAAAAAAAAAAAAAAAAGAAAGAAAGAAAAGAATACATTAGGAAAAAAAATCATTTCAACTGTTGCCGGAAAAAAAATTTCCCACAAAATTCAACATCTGTTCATAAAAACTCTCAGAAAACAAGGATTCTCTCAAAAACCAGAACATATCTTCAAATATGATAAAGGCCACAAATGAAAAGCCCACAGCTAACATCATACTCCATGGTAAAAGACTTAAGGCTTTCCCCCTAAGATCAGCAACAGCTTTTATCACTTCTATTCAACACTGAAGTTCTTGTCAGAATAATTAGAGAAGAAAGAGAGATAGGCTTCCAAATATGAAACAAAAGGAAGATGTAAAACTCTCTCTCTTCACAGATGATATGATTCTGTATATAGAAAACCCTGAAGAACCCAGAAGAATACCACTAGTGCTAAGAAACAGATTCAGTAACATTGCAGGGTACAAGACAGCCACACAAAAGTCAGCTGTGATTCTATTCACCAACAATGAACAACTTAAAAAAAAAAAAAAAAAGAATTAAGAAAGCGATTCCATTTACAATAGCATCTAAAAGAGTAAAAAAATAAATAAAAAATAAAAAAAAAATAAAAGAGTAAAATACCTGGTGATAAATTTAACCAAAGACTGAAACAAAGACTTAAACAAATCAAACAGTGTGTTGATACAATGACCTAATATTGTCAAAATGGTTCTACTACCCAAAGCAATAGATAGATTCAACACAATCCCAATAAAAATTCCAACAGCCTTTCCTGCAGAAAAGGAAAAGTCAATTCTCCAATTCATGTGGAACTACATGGATCCCCAAACAGACTAACACTCTCAAAACTGACAAAGTTGGAGGCGTCACCACTTTCCAACTTCAAAATTTACAACAAAGCTAAAGCAATCAAACCGGTGATACTAACATTAAGGACAGACATATAGTCCAAAGGAACAAAACTGAGAGTTCAGAAATAAACTCATAAATCTATGGCCAATGGATATCTGGCAAGGGTGGCAAGTCTATTCAATGGGAAAAGAACATTCAATGGGAAAAGTCTCTATAATAGATGGTGATGGCACAACTGATTTTCCACATGCAAAAGAATAAAACTGGACCCTCACCCCCACCATAGGCAAAAATTAATTCAAAATGTGTCAATGACTTAAATATAAAAACTACAAAAATTTCAGAAGAAAACCTTGGGATAAGTCTTCATCCAAGATGGATTTGGTACTGCATTCTTAGCCATGACACCAAAAGCATAAGAAACAAAACAAAAAAGATAAAATGAAATTCATCAAAATTAAAAACTGTGCATCATAATGATATTTTAAAAGAACTGAAAAGACAATATACAGGATGAGAAAAAATATTTGGAAATTAAATCCAGTAACTAACTTCTGCAACTCAACAAATTCTATTAAAAGTCTAAGGCGGGGGCAGCCCCAGTGGCGCAGCGGTTTGGCGCCACCTGCAGCCCAGGGTGTGATCCTGGAGACCCAGGCACATCGGGCTCCTTGCGTGGAGCCTGCTTCTCCCTCTGCCTGTGTCTCTGCTTCTCTCTCTCTCCGTTTCTCATGAATAAATAAAATCTTTAAAAAAAAAAAAAAGTCTAAGGCAAAGAACTTGACTACACATTTCTCTAAAGAAGATATGGAAATAACCAATAAACCAGAAAAAGATGCTCAACAATACTAATGATCGGGAAAAAACCAATAGGGCAGCCCCGGTGGCTCAGCGGTTAACGCCGCCTTTAGCCCAGGGCCTGATCCTGGAGACCTGGGATCTAGTCCCATCCTCAGGTTCCCTGCATGGAGCCTGCTTCTCCCTCTGCCTGTGTCTCTGCCTCTCTCTCCCTCTCTCTCCCTGTGTCTCTAATGAATAAATAAAATCTTTTTTTTATAAAAAAAAAAAAAAGGAAAACACCAATAAAAACCATAATAAAAACCACTTCAAGTTGATAAGGATGGCTACAATTTAAAAAGAAAGAAAATAGGGCAGCCCTAGTGGCACAGCAGTTTAGGGCCGCCTGCAGCCCGGGGCATGATCCTGGAGACCCGGGATCGAGTCCCGCATCGGGCTCCCTGCGTGGAACCTGCTTCTCCCTCCGCCTGTGTCTCTGCCTCTCTCTCTGTGTGTGTGTCTCTATGAATAAGTAAATAAAATCTTTAAAAAAATAATGAATGAATGAATGAATGAATGAATGAATGAAAGAAAGAAAGAAAGAAAGAAAGAAAGAAAGAAAGAAAGAAAGAAAGAAAGAAAGAAAGAAAGAAAGAAAGAAAATAAATGGGGAAGCCTGGGTGGCTCGGTGGTTTAGCACCACCTTCAACCCAAGGTGTGATCCTGGAGACCAGGGATCGAATCCCACGTCAGGCTCCCTGCGAGGAGCCTGTTTCTCCCTCTGCCTGTGTCTCTGCCTTGCTTGCTCTGTCTCTCATGCATAAATAAATAAAATCTTTAAAAAAGAGAAAGAAAGAAAATAAGTTTTTGGTAAGAATGTGGAGAAACTGGATCCCTCTTTACACTGCTGGTGGGGATACAGCCACTATGAAAAACAGTTTGGGGTTCCTCAAAAGCTTTTTTAAAGAGTATGACGAGCAATTCTACTCCTGGATATATACCCAAAAGAACTGAAAACAAAGTCACAAATAGATATTCTTACACCCATGTCCACAGCAGCATGCTCACAAAAGCAGAAAAGTAGAAACAAACCCAAGTGTCCTTTAACAGATGAAAAAGTAATATGATATATACAACATATTATTATTCAACCATAAAAAAATGAGGCTGATCCATGTTACAACATGGGTGAATCCTTAAAACACTCTAAATAACCCAGATACAAGGACAAATGTATGCTCCCACTTATATGAAATATCAAAAACAGGCAAATTCATAGAGAAGGAAAGTAGATTAAGAGTAACCAGAGACTAGGAGAAAGGGAAACCTGAGGAGTTACTACTTAATAATTACAAAGTTTCTTTACATGGGGTGACCAAAAGTTTCTGAACATAGATAGTGGTGGTAGTTGAACACTATTTATGTAACTAATACTACTGAATTGTATACTTAAAAGTAGTTCATGAAGGCAGGGTAGATGGCAGAGTAGGAGGAGGACCCTAAGCTCACCTCATCCCACAGGAACATGTACACTACTGTAAATATCACAGAAAATGATCCAGAGACTGGCAGAACTCCAAAACTAAAGGTTGAGAGAAGAGGCCACAGGCAAAAAGGTAAGAAAGGCAGAGACCTGGTTTGGGAGCAAAACAGACTATGGCTATCCAGTTAGGAGAGAGCCATTAGCACATCGAAGGACAAGAAACAGATTATCACACCGCCACCCCCACCCCCAGAATAGGAATCCCCGTAATACTTAGCTTTGAAATCAAGAGGGGCCGAGGAATTTAAAAATCAGGGAGATCTGGCTCTGAGACCCCAGAAAGCATAAACAAAGCACAAGAGATATACATAGAAGCAGCAGTTTGAAAAACATCTGGGGAAAAAAAAAAAAAGGAAAAACATCTGGGGCATACAGGGGGAAGAGTTATTAACTCAACTTAGAGTGTGTCCCAGAGAGGCAGGGATAACAGAGAATTCCCTCCAGGAACAAAGGAGCAGGCAGGGACTATTTCCCTCCAAGGATCCCAGCATAAACACACGACCACCTACAGGAAATAGAGTGGTATTACCCCTAATAGGGTCCTCCTACTCTACTTGCTTACATCAACCATTCCCCACCCCCCTCCTCCCCAGAGGGACTTATCCTTTCCAATTACACTTCCCTGAGTCTCAGCCCTGTAGGTACCTGCCCCAGAATATCAGCGCAAAACCTGCCCACACCACATTCCCCAACGCCTGCATTTTGCTCGGTTCAGGAGTCATGGCAGCAGATCTCATTTCATAAACAGACCAACATGCACTTTGCTAAAACACACCCACCCCAGCAGGGAACAAACACTGCCCACAACAGGCAAAAGAAACCTCTCTAAATGATTGAACTTAAAAAAAAAAAAAAAAAAAAAAGTTGCCAAAACACAACAGCAGAGTACATCCAACATGCAAAGGAGACACTCCCTGAGGTGCCAGGTCCTGAGAAACAGGACCTTGTGGTGCAGGCATTACATCCTCCTCCTCTCAGGCCATTACCTTCAAGAGTGGGAGACGTAGCTGACTTTCCTAACACAAAGAAACAGACACAAAGAGTTAAAACAAAATAAGGAGAGAAATATGCCCCAATGAAAGAACAGGACAAAAAAAAGATCACATCAAGAAACCTAAGCCAAAAAAAAAAAAGAAAGAAAGAAACCTAAGCCAAAAGTATATAATATGCCTAATAGAGAATTTAAAGTAATATTCATATGGATACTCCCTGGGCTTGAAAAAAGAGTAGAAGACATCAAAAAGACTCTTAACAAAAGGACACACACACACACAAGAGCAATCAGGAATAAAAGATATATGAAATTAAAAACACACTTGATAGAATAAATAGCACGCTGGAAGAAGCAATCAAGCTGAGCAAGTGAAAAGAAAAAACTTCTGCAAATTGAGAATAAACTTAGGAAACTCAGTTACTCCACCAAGCATAACAACATTCACATTATAGGGATCCCAGAAGAACAGAGAGAAAAGGCAGTAAATTTGTTTGAAGAAATAAGAGCTGAAAACTTCCCTAATCTGGGGAAGGAAGCAGATACCCCGATTGAGGAAGCACAGAAATCTCCCAACAAAATCAACCCAATAATATCTACACCAAGACACACAGTAATTAAAATGGCAAGAAGTCGTAACAAAGAAAAACTTTAAAGTAGCAAGAAAAAGAAGATAGTTACATACAAGGGAAACTCCATAAAGCAATCAATAGATTTTTTTCAGGACAAACATTACAGGACAGGAAAGAGTGGCATGATATATTCAAAATGCTGAAAGGGAAAAATCTGCAGGCAGGAGCACTGTATCCAGCTAGACTATCATTCAGAATAGAGATAAAGAGTTTCTCAGACAAAAACTAAAGGAGTTCATGACCACCTAACCAGCCCTACAAGAAATTAATTCAAGGGAACTATTTGAGTGGAAAGAAAAGACTGTAAGTATGAAAAGAAGGTATCACAAAAGTAGTTTTTTATACTTAAAAATAAGAATACCTGTAAAAATCAGTCAAGGAACTCACAAAATAAAAGGATGTTAACAAATGACACCGTATACCTAAAACATGGGGGGCATGTGGAAGGAGAAGAATGGATTCAAACATAAACATTACCTTCACACAGAGTGATAAATGCAGATGATGTTATACAACTAATGGTAACCATAAATCAAAAACCAGTAATAGATATTCAAAGAATAAAAATAACCAAAATATATCACCAAAGCCAGCAAATAATGAAAGACATCAAGAAAGGATCAGAGCAAATCTACAAGAAAACATGTAATAAAATGGCAATAAATACCTATCAATAATTATTTTGAATGTAAATGGACTAATTACTCCAATCAAAAGACATAGGGTGACAGACTAAATTAAAAACACCAAGAACCTGGGATCCCTGGGTGGCGCAGCGGTTTGGCGCCTGCCTTTGGCCCAGGGCGCGATCCTGGAGACCCGGGATCGGGTCCCACGTCGGGCTCCCGGTGCATGGAGCCTGCTTCTCCCTCTGCCTGTGTCTCTGCCTCTCTCTCTCTCTGTAACTATCATAAATAAATAAAAATTAAAAAAAAAAAAAAAAAAACACCAAGAACCATCTATATACCTACCACCTACAAGAGACTCATTTCAGACCTAAAGACACTGCAGATTCAAAGTGAAGGGAAAAAGAAACATTTGTCATGCAAATGGCTTCAAAAGAAAGCTGGAGTGGCAATAATTACATTAGACAAAAGAGACTTTATTTTTTTTTCTTTTTAAGATTTTATTTTATTTATTCAAGAGAGACACACAGAGAGAGAGAGAGAGAGAGAGAGAGAGAGGCAGAAACACAGGCAGAGGGAGAAGCAGGCTCCATGCAGGGAGCCCGATATGGGACTCGATCCCAGGTCTCCAGGATCATGCCCTGGGCTGAAGGTGGCGCTAAACTACTGAGCCACTGGGGCTGCCCACAAAACAGATTTTAAAGCAAAGACTAACAAATGACTAAAAAAGGACATTATATAATGGTAAAGGACACAATCCAACCAGAAGATATAACAGTTTTAGGTAATTATGCACTCAATATAGGATCACTCAAATACACAAAACAGTTAATAACAAACATAAAGGAACTAATCAATAGTAATATAGTAATAGTAGGGACTTTAACACTCCATTTAAATTGATGGACAATAATCCAAACAGAAAAACAAGGAAACAGTGGCTTTGAATGACACAGTGGAACACATAGGTTCAGCAAATATATTCAGAACATTCCATCCTAAAACAGCAGAATACACATTCTTTCCAAGTGCACATGAAACATTCTCCAGAACAGATCACATACTAGGCCACAAATCTCATCAAATTCAAAAAGATCAAAGTTATACCATGCATCTTTTCTGACCACAACATGATTACAAAAAGTCAACTCCAAGAAAAAATCTGAAAAAACCACAAATACGCGGAAAGTGAATAACAAGTACTACAAAACAATGAATAAATCAACCAAGAAATCAAAGAAGAAAACAAAAAGTACATGGAAACAAATGAAAATGAAAACATAAATCCGGGATCCCTGGGTGGCTCAGAGGTTTGGTGCTTGCCTTCAGCCCAGGGCGTGGATCCTGGAGTCCTGGGATCAAGTCCCACATCAGGCTCCCTGCATGGAGGCTGCTTCTCCCTCTGCACCTCTCATAAATAAATAAAATCTTAAAAAAAAAAAAAAAAATCCGGGATCCCTGGGTGGTGCAGTGGTTTAGCGCCTGCCTTTGGCCCAGGGCGCGATCCTGGAGACCCAGGATTGAATCCCACGTCAGGCTCCCGGTGCGTGGAGCCTGCTTCTCCCTCTGCCTGTGTCTCTGCCCCTCTCTCTCTCTCTCTATCATAAATAAATTTAAAAAAAAATTTTTTAAAAATCCAAAAATCTTGAGGATGTAGCAAAAGTGGTTCTAAGAGGGAAGTTTACAGAAATACAGGTGTACCTCAAGAAACAAGAAAATCTGCAATGTAACCTTATATCTAAAGGACCTAGAAAAATAAAGCCCAAAACAAGCAAAAGAAAATAATGAAGATTAAAACAGAAAAGTTAAAGAAACTAAAAAACAAAAAAACACAATAGAACAGATCAATGAAACCAAGATGTGATTCTTTTAAATTATCAAAACTAGGCGCCTGGGAGGGCTCGGTGGTTGAACGTCTGCCTTTGGCTCAGGGTGTGATCCCGCAGTCCCAAGATCAAGTCCCACATCGGGCTCCCTGCATGGAGCCTGCTTCTCTCTCTGCCTCTGCTTCTCTCTGTCTCTCTCTCATGAATAAATAAATAAAGTCTTAAAAAAAAAAAAACTGCTGTCTACCAAAAAACTCATTAAAAAAAAGGGGGGGGGAGAGGGGGAGAGAGGACTCAAACAAAATCACAAGTGAAAGAGGAGAAACAACAAACACCACCACAGAAATATAAACAATTTTAACAATATTGTGAAAAATTACCTGCCAACAAAATGGACATCTAAAAGAAATGGATAGGGGATGCCTGGGTGGCTCAGTGGTTGAGCACCTGCCTTTGGCCTAGGGCGTGATCCTGGAGTCCCGGGATCAAGTCCCACATCGGGTTTCCTGCATGGAGCCTGCTTCTCTCTCTGCCTGTGTCTCTGCCTCTCTCTCTCTGTCATGAATAAATAAATAAAATCTTTAAAAAGAAAAGAAAAGAAAAGAAATGGATAAACTCCTAGAAATATATAACCTACCTAAACTGAAGCAGGAAGAAATAGAAAATATGAACAGACTAATTACCAGCAATGAAACGGAATCAGTAATCAAAAAACTCCCAATAAACAAAAGTACATGACCAGATGGCTTCACAGGAGAATTCTACCAAACATTCAAAGAAGAGCTAATACCTATTCTTCTCCAACTACTACAAGTAGAAGAAGAAAATAAACTTCCAAATTCAAATTCATTCTAAGAGGCCAGCATTACCCTGATAGTAAAAGTAGATAAAGACACCACTGAAGGAAGAGAACTACTGGGGATCCCTGGGTAGTTCAGTGGTTTAGCGCCTGCCTTCAGCCCAGGGCATAATCCTGGAGTCCCAGGATCGAGTCCCACATTGGGCTTCCTGCATGGAGCCTGCTTATCCATCTGCCTGTGTCTCTGCTTCTCTCTCACTCTCTGTGGCTCTTATGAATAAATAAATAAAATCTTTAGGAAAAAAAAAAAGAGAGAGAACTACAGGTCACTGTCTCTGACGAACATACATGCAAAAATCTTCAACAAAATACCAGCAAACTGAATCCAACACATTAAAAAAAAAAATCATTCAAGTGGGATTTATTACTAGGTTGCAAGAGTGGCTCAATACTTAAAAATCAATGTGATAGACCACATCAGTAAGAAAGGATAAAAACCATACAATCATTTCAATAGATACAGAAAAAGCATTTGTCAAAGTACAATACCTATTCATGATTCATGATAAAAACCCTCAACAAAGAGGTTTAAAAGAGAACATATCTCAACATAATAGAGGCCTTACCTGAAAAACCCCCAGTCAACATCATTATCAATGGGGGAAAATTAAGCACTTTTCCCCTAAGGTCAGGAACAAGACAAGGATGTCCAATCTAACCACTGTTATTCAACGCAGTCCTGGAAATCTTAATTACAGAAATAAGACAACAAAAAGAAATGAAAGGCATCCAAATCGGTAAAGAAGTAAACTTTCACTATCAGCAGATGATGTGATACCATGTATTATAGACTCCACTAAAAAGCTACTAGAACTGAGGGATGCCTGGGTGGCTCAGCAGTTGAATGTCTGCCTTTGGCTCAGGTCATGATCCCACAGTCCCAGAATCGAGTCCTACATGGGGCTCCCCACAGCGAGCCTGCTTCTCCTTCCGCCCATGTCTCTACCCCTCTCTGTTTCTCATGAATAAATAAAATTGTAAAAAAAAAAAAAAAAAAAAGCTTCCTTTCGGCCAGAACCGCCATCTTCCAGTAATTCGCCAAAATGACCAACACAAAGGGAAAGAGGAGAGGTACCCGCTATATGTTCTCTAGGCCTTTTAGAAAACATGGAGTTGTTCCTTCGGCCACATACATGCGAATCTATAAGAAAGGTGATACTGTGGACATCAAGGGAATGGGCGCTGTTCAAAAAGGAATGCCCCACAAATGTTACCATGGCAAAACTGGAAGGGTCTACAATGTTACTCAGCATGCTGTTGGCATTGTTGTAAACAAACAAGGGCAAGATTCTTGCCAAGAGAATTAATGTCCTCATTGAGCATATTAAACACTCAAGGAGCCGAGATAGCTTCCTGAAGCGTGTGAAGGAAAATGATCAGAAAAAGAAGAAGCCAAAGAGAAAGGTACTTGGGTCCAACTGAAGCGCCAGCCTGCCCCACCCAGAAGCACACTTTGTGAGAACCAATGGAAAGGAGCCTGAACTGCTGGAACCCGTTCCCTATGAATTCATGACATGATAACTGTAAAGAAAATGAAAGACCTCAGGATTGTAAAAAAAAAAAAAAAAAAAAAAAAATACTGGAACAGATAAATGAATTCACTAAAGTCAAGAAAACAAAATCAATATGCAGAGAAATATATTGCATTTCTATAAACTAATATATATGAAACAGCAAAAATAAAAATTAAGAAAACAATCCCATTTCCAACTGCACCAAAAATATCTAGGGATAAACTTAAGAGATGAAAATTAAAACAATGGTGAAAGAAATTACAGACAACAGGAAAAAAAAGACAGCTCACAGACTGGAAGAACAAATATTGTTAAAATGTTAACACCACCCAAAGCTACCTACACATTTAATGCAATCTCTATCAAGATACCAACAGCATCTTTCACAAAGGCCAGAACAAATAATCCTAAAATTTGTATGCATCCACAAAAGACCTTGAATAGCCAAAACAATCTTGGAAAAGACCAGAAAAAAACTAAAGGCATAAACAACTCCAGACTTCAAATTATATTACAGTGTAGTAATCAAAAGCTTAGTACTAAGGACACCTGGGTGGCTCAATGGTTTAGTGCGCCTGCTTTTGGCCCAGGGCGTGATCCTGGAGTCCCGGGATCGAGTCCAACATCGGGCTCCCTGCATGGAGCCTGCTTCTCCCTCTGCCTATGTCTCTGCCTTTCTCTCTCTGTGTCTCTTATGAATAAATGAATTTTTAAAAAAAATTAAAAAGTACTAGCACAAAGACACATAGATCAACAGAAGGGAATAGAAAACCCAAATATAGTTAATCTCCAATGAAGGAGGAAAGAATATGCAGGGAGAAAAAGATGGTCTCTTCAACAAATAGTGTTGGGAAACCCAAATAGCTACATGCAAAAGAAGGAAACTGGACCACTTCCTTACATGATACATTAAAATAAATTCAAAATGGATCAAAAAACTAAATGTGAAATCCGAAACCATAAAAAAATCCTAGAAGAGAACACATGAAGTAATTTCTCTGACACTGGCCATAGCAACCTTTTCCTAGACGGATCTCCTGAGAAAAGAGAAATAAAAGCAAAAATAAACTACTGGGACTACAACAATATAAAAAGCTTCTGCAGTGAAGGAAACAATAAAAAACTAAAAGGTAACCTACTGAATAGAAGAGATTTGCAAATGACATATCCAAAATACAGAAAACCTTCATATGACACCCCCCCAAAAAAAATAATACAATTTTTAAAAAGAGGGGTGCCTGGGTGCTCAGTCAGTTAACCATTAGCCTTCAGCTCAAGATATCATCCCAGGGTCCTGGGATTGGGTTCTGCATTGGGCTTCCCACTCCCCAGGGAGTCTGCTTCTCTCTCTCCCTCTGTCCCTCCCACTTGTGCACACATCTGCATACTCTATCGAATGAATAAAACCTAAAAAAAAAAAAAAAAAGTTAAAGGAAAAAAAACAAAAACACTAATTCAAGGGAACACCCACATCCCTATATTTATTGCCGCATTATTTACAAAAGGTAAATTATGGAAGCTGCCCAAGTGTCTATTGATAGTTAAATAGATAAAGGTGCGGCATATACTTATAAAATGGAGTATCACTAAGCCATAAAAAAGAATGAAATCTTGCCATTTGCAACAACGTGGATGGAGCTAAATATAATGTGTAGGGCAGCCCAGGTGGCTTAGCGGTTTAGCACCGCCTTCAGCCCAGGGTGTGATCCTGGAGACCCGGGATCGAGTCCCGCATTGGGCTCCTTGCGTGGAGCCTGCTTCTCCCTCTGCCTGTGTGTCTGCCTCTCTCATGAATTAAGTAAATAAAATCTAAAAAAAAAAGAAAAAAATATATAATGTGTAGTGAAATAAGTCAAAGACAAATATAGCATATGATTTCACTCATGTGGAATTTAGGAAACAAAACAAATGAGCAATGGAAAAAAAGAGAGACAAACAGACTTAACTACGGAGAACAAACTGATGGTTACCAGAGGGGAAGTGGGAGAGGGGATAGCTGAAATAGGTGATGGGGATTTTTTTTTTTTTCTTTTTGGTGACTGGGATTAAAGACATATAGTTATCATGATGAGCAGTGTATAATCACTGTATTGGCTGAGTGAAGTAAGTCAGTCGGAGAAGGACAAACATTGTATGTTCTCATTCATTTGGGGAATATAAATAATAGTGAAAGGGAATATAAGGGAAGGGGGAAGAAATGTGTGGGAAATATCAGAAAGGGAGACAGAACGTAAAGACTGCTAACTCTGGGAAACGAACTAGGGGTGGTGGAAGGGGAGGAGGGTGGGGGGTGGGAGTGAATGGGTGACGGGCACTGGGGGTTATTCTGTATGTTAGTAAATTGAACACCAATAAAAAATAAATTAAAAAAAAAAATAATCACTGTATTGTACACCTGCAACTAATATAACACTGTGCTAACAATAATGGAATTAAAATTTTTAAAAAATGGGGATCCCTGGGTGGCGCAGCGGTTTGGCGCCTGCCTTTGGCCCAGGGCGCGATCCGGGAGACCCTGGATCGAATCCCACGTCGGGCTCCCGGTGCATGGAGCCTGCTTCTCCCTCTGCCTGTGTCTCTGCCTCTCTCTCTCTCTGTGTGACTATCATAAATAAATAAAAATTAAAAAAAAAAAAAATTTTTTTAAATGTTTAAAGCATTAAAATGGTAAATTTTTTTACATGTATTTTACAATTTAAAACATCGACTGTGGATTTCTCCCAAAGCTGTTGCCCGGGACAGGCGGCTCCTGGCCCTGTGACTCCGGGGGCACCCTTTGAACCATCACAGCCCCCAGTCATTGAGGGCTTTAGCCCCAGTATCTGCAGCACTCCAGAAAGCTTCAAGGAAAAATTCCTTCGGAAGACCCACGAGAACCCAATGGTATCCATAGGCTGCCTGGGCACGGCGGCCGCCCTAACCTACGGCCTCTACTGCTTCCACCAGGGTCAGAGCCACCGCTTGCAGCTTATGATGCGCACCCGGATCGCTGCCCAGGGCTTCACGGTCGCAGCCATCTTGTTGAGTCTGGCTGCATCTACGATGAAGTCTCGATCCTGAGTCCGAGACCACCTGGCCTTGAAAGTCACAGAGATCACTCCCAGCCCCAAGAGCAACCACCGGTCCTGCCACCTGACTTATTCCCCGGTCTCCCCTGACAAGCCCCTGTTTCAGCGGGGGAGGAAGTGGCCAATTCTGTAACTGATAGGTTTTTCCAGGAATCTCAGATTTGGTTGAGTTTGGGTGTCGCATACTATAATTGTGCCCCCACTTTCTTCACTTCTTACTTTATAAACTAAAATCAACTGTGGAACATACTCAATGGGTGAAGTATATGGCATGTGAACTGTATCTCAATTAAACTGTATAAAATACACTCTCATGTCAAAATTGTGATTTTGAAATTGTGATTTGAAATTACCGAATTATCGGAAAATTATTCCAAGTGACCTTAGTATGACAGTATTCAGTATACATCCTTAAAGGATATATTGTTTTTTTAAGAGTTTAGTCATTTTTTTTTAAGATTTTATTTATTTATTCATGAGAGAGACAGAGAGAAAGGCAGAGACACAGAGAGAGGCAGAGGGAGAAGCAGGCTCCATGCAGGGAGCCCAGTGTGGGACTCGATCCTGGGACTCTTCGATCACACCCTGAGCTGACAGCAGATGCTCAACTGCTGAGCCACCCAGGCATCCCTTTACAGGATATATTTTAAAAGTAAAGAACTGTAGGGGTTAACTATAGTCAGTTAAGCTTCCAACTCCTGATTTCAGCTCAGGTCATGATCTTATGGTTGTGGGATCAAGTCCCGCATCACACTCTACAACTAGTATGGAGTCCGCTTCAGACTCTCTAATAAACAAAATATTTTTTAATAACTATATAAGAACTATAAGCAATCAATCTTCATTCAGGACTAACAAACACCTGAGAAAAACAGGGGGACTAGAACTGTAATCATAAATACTTTTAAAAAGCAAAGAAGGAATACAGCAGAATTGAGGCACAGAGCCTCCATTCCTCTTCCCCAAATTCATAAATTTAAGAGATATGAAGTAGTTTATGACAATAATAATGCACAACAGGCAAGATGGCATTAAAATGAACACTTTTCTTCCTCCTTTTAAAAAATAAATTCCAGGCAGCCCCAGTGGCGCAGCGGTTTAGCGCCGCCTGCTGCCCAGGGCATGATCCTGGAGACCCTGGATCGAGTTCCACGTTGGGCTCCCTGCATGGAGCCTGCTTCTCCCTCTGCCTGTGTCTCTGCCTCTCTGTGTGTCTCTATGAATAAATAAATAAAATCTTTTTAAAAATAAATAAATTAATTAATTAATTAATTCCTGGGCAGCCCGGGTGGCTCAGTGGTTTAGCACTGCCTTCAGCCCAGGGCATGATCCTGGCGACCCAGAATTGAGTCCCACGTTGGGTTCCCTGCATGGAGCCTGCTTCTCCCTCTGCCTGTATCTCTGCCTCTCTCTCTGTCTCTCTCATGGATAAATACTCTTTAAAAATTTATTTATTTATTTATTTATTTATTTATTTATTTATTTATTTATTTATTAATTAATCCCACAAGTTACAATGTTAACACATAATAGAAAAACCAACTCCACAGCCTATTTTGCTTCCAAATATCTCATTAAAGACTATATTAAGATAGCTGAACAGCAATTATTAAAGAATAATATATAGAAGCACAAAATTGGAAAATTTAACAGTCTTGTCTCCATTCTGCTCATTTTATAAAAGAACTTAAGTCTGAGGGGGTTAAATGCCTTGTTTAAGGATACACAGGTAGAAAGGAAAGGAGCCAATGTTATTCATAATTCAGTTAGTCCATGATTCAGTCACTGCTTTTTTTCCATGACACTTTATGCCATTGTAAACAAATACTTAAATTCATTTAAACTCCTATCAAAACTGACGTGGGGCTGAAAATAGGAACATTCAGATCTGGAGAGATGCCACATTAACCCTCATCTTGCACAGCCAATTGACTCACTATCTCCCCATCTCCCCAAGTCCCCAACACCCCCTGCAAAAAATATAAGCAAATGGATATTTTCTCTGTATAAACCAATGAGCTCCAAACTTATGGAGTCCTGATAAGGGATGAGGGCAGAGGTCATAGACACAGATAAGCAAAGTCTAGATACTGAGTGGTGAGTTCCCCAATCACCTTCCCCTGGAAGAGAAGGTTAAAAATAGAATAGAAGACACAAGCAAGAGAGAAAGATACGGAGGATCAAACCAGAATCCACTTCCAGGTGTTTTGAAGGGGGGGCGGGGCAGAGGGTGTGTGTGCGCTAGGGATGGGGAAGAAATGCTCAAAGGAGTAACACAAGGTCCCAGAACCGAAAGAAATAAGTTTTTGAAGGGAAATTTCCAGAAAACCTACAAGCTATCAATAACAAGAATCACAGCAGATTTCTAACAATACAAATGATCAGAAAATGGGGACGCCTGAGTGGCTCAGCAGTTGAGCATCTGCCTTTGGCTCAGGGTGTGATCCCGGAGTCCTGGGATCGAGTCCCACGTCAGGCTCCCTGCATGGAGCCTGCTTCTCCCTCTATGTCTCTACCTCTCTCTGTGTGTATAAAATCTTTTTTAAAAAAAATGATCAGAAAATGAAGCAATACTTTCAAAATTGAGGAAAAAATTATTTCAAACCTAGAATCTGATAACCAACTATAAACTTTAGGTGAAGACTTTTTCAGGCACATCATGTTAAAAAAAAAAAAAATTTCCAACCATTCCTTCTTAAACAAACTGGAGATTGTGCTACACCAAAACAAAGGAAACTGAGTACACTGAGTTACAAGAAACCAAGGGTCTAAAACAGGAAAGAAGTAAAGGTAATTCTCAAGATGATGATAAAGCCAAGTCCCAGAGCTAGAACTGTGTAGCAAAGAGAAGAAACCAGCCCAGACTGCGGGAGTAAGACAAGAACGCTCCAGAACAAAGACTTTTTAAAAAATTTTAAGCTGAAATCAGTGGACTATGTGACTTCTTTGATCACACTTGAGAATTAAACTGAGTTTGGGTAAAGAATTAGTAATACATCATAGATAACTAAACCAAAAAAATAAAGCAACTATTAACTCCAAAGAAGGATAAAACTACACAAAAAAGGTGGCTCAAATGTATAAATATGTACCTTATCATAATTACATAAACAAACTATTCATTTAACTAAAAATCACAACAGACCTTGAAGAATGAGAGGGAAAAGATCTATAAAAAAATAAAAATAAGAAAAATAAAAATAAAAATAAAAAAGAGAGGGAAATGATCTGTGGACAGATATCTGGGGGACAGAGTGGAAAGCCCACAGGAAGTGTCTAAAATGTGGAAAAGGAAACAGAGAAATAAAAGTATATATTATGCTATTCAGAAGTCTATAGTATAGATGTAAATGGTAGAACAATCAACCAAGAGCTGCCAAGTTGCCTCTGATCAGTAGGTAAGAGGGGTATTATGGACTGGGAAGCCAACTCAACAGAAATCTAGGAAAACTAAATAGAAGCCAACTAGGGAAAGAAAAATTAAAGAACACAAGTAATATCTTCAATAATGGCAAAAGCAGGCATGAATAGAAAATAACAAAACAAAAGAGATAAATGAAAGCATAATGGAAGCCTGGGAAGGTAAGACTGTGGACCCATCACAGCATTCCAGAACTTGGGACATCCCAGAAAGCATCCCCAGTTCACACACTGTGGGTATCTACCAAGCTGGGAGCCAAGTAAATACTAATCTTTCTACTCTTTTTTTTTTTTTCTTTTTCTAAAGTTTTTTTTTTTTTTTTTTTTTTAAGATTTTATTTATTTATTCATGAGAGAGACAGAGAGAGAGCGAGAGGCAGAGACACAGGCAGAGGGAGAAGCAGGCTCCATGCAGGGAGCCCAATGTGGGACTCAATCCCAGGACTCCAGGATCACACCCTGGGCCAAAGGCAGGCACTAAACCGCTGAGCCACCCAGGGATCCCCCTAATCTTTCTACTCTCAACAGTCACTCTGCTTCCTCCACCATCTGCCTGATTCCAAGTTATACAAAGTACTGTTTTGTCCTTTCACTTAGACCTAAGATTATAGAATATCATCACCTGCTACAAAGTTACTCACTTGCTAATGAAATCCCCAAGTTCTCAGGTTTGAAGAAAAACATCTGATTAAATAATACTCTTTAAATGTAAAACAAGGGTAGCCATAATAATCAGTCCTTAAATTTTTCACTCCACCCCTCTTTATTTGATGGAAAAAGCTAAGTAGTTCAAAGAACATTCTAAATTCTGTCCTCAGACATAAGATCTTAATCTTTTGGGAGCCACTAAAAATCTCATAAAAGCTCTAAATTTGTTTTAAAAAAAGGTTTATTAATTCAGCGGTCCAGAAACCTTAATTAAGTTCTGTTTTAGACTCTGGCACCACGTTTGTGTTTAAAGCCAGCTGTTTAAAATTACCATCTCAAAAAAAAAAAATAAAATAAATTAGCCATCTCTATGTAGGTACCTATTCCTCTCTTCTGGTGGAACAGGTTATAACCAACTCTGTTATAAAAGAAACTAAATCAGACCCACAACCGAAATCCTACAGAGACCTATGCCTAATGTATGGTTAGAGATACAATTATGCAGCTATTAGGGCAGCCCGGGTGGCTCAGCGGTTTAGTGCCGCCTTCGGCCCAAGGCGTGATCCTGGAGACCCGGGATGGAGTCCCACGTCAGGCTCCTGCGTGGAGCCTGCTTCTCCCTCTGCCTGTGTCTCTGCCTCTCTGTGTGTGTGTCTCTCGTGAATAAATAAAATCTTTTTTTAAAAAATGCAGCTATTACAATCACATCCATCTCTCAGTTTAATTTCCTCACCTATCTTTATTCTCATAGGCCCTTCTCATAAAAGACCCCCAAGAACTGTTCTGACATCAGTGTTCAGTGCGTACCATGCTCCAGGCACTGCCCTAAATGTTTAACACCGGCCATCCTGGGCACTCCTACCAATACCATTACCCAACTCACTCGCCTCTGATCGCAGAGCTTATAGGGGGCAGTGCTGGGATTCAACTCCCAGCAAACTAACTCAAGATCCGGGGCACACCACTCACCCATTAGCCTTGTTCCTCACCCTCCACATCCAATCACTAATGAACCCACAACATATGATACATTATCTTCAGAGGAAAAAATACGCTGAACGTGTTGTCAAAAGGTTAAAAATGTTAAGCCGTAGTAACAATGGCCTGTAAGAAATTCAGAATTCCCAAGACTGCGTTTGTGAAAGCTAAGGGCAAATAAAAGCAGCGTGCGCGGAGTGCTGGCAGCGGGAGCGGAGTGTGAAGAGCGGGGGCAGAGTCCCCACGGGCGCGCGGTGACAGATGCTCAGAGTGGGGCCCCCACGTCCCCCGGCGTCGTGTGCGCGCCCCGCCGGGAGGGGCCAGCGCGGACCCCGAGCTGCGCCAGCCCCGCGGGGTCCCGCCGCCCTCCAAGGCCAGGCAGGGCCTCCTGCCGCAGCGGCTACTGCCGGCGAACCACCACAGCCCCGCCGCCGCCGCTGGCCGGCTCCCCAGCCCGGGGCGAGGCCGCGCGGCCGCTGCCCAGGAGCCCCGGGCGGGATGGGCCCCCGAGCGCGGAGCGTCAGGAGCAGGCCAGGAGGAAGGGGAAGAGCCGACGCCAACGGCAGCCCGCCGCGCCCCCCCCTCCACCCCCGAGCTCGCGAGCGCCACGCCGCCCACCGGAACGCGGGAGCCGGCCGGCGCCTCAGCGCGCCAGGGAGCGGCGGCCGCCGGGAGCCATGACGCCGGCGCTGCGCGGGGCCGGGGCAGGGCCGGGGCAGGGCGGGGGCCGCCCGGCTCTCCAGGACCCACTCACCTCTCGGGGCGACGGGACGGAACCCTGCACCGAGGCGATGTACCGCTCCACGTCGGCCTTGCTGCGCCGCATCGCGCCAACGACCGGACTCCCAGGGCGCGGGAGGCCAGAGCCGAGGCCCACCGCGGTCCCGTCTCCAGGAGCGAAGCGCCTGAAAGCCCGTGACGCAGCGCCGTCGCCGGCCGAAGAGCGGCCGGGCCAGCGTGCGTGTTGCGTCAGCACTGTGCGCCCGCCGACGTCGGCGTCGCTCGCGCGGCTCACGGCGCTCCGGCCAACCCCGCCCGAGGCTCGGCGCGGTCCTGCGGGGCGCGGGGGGCGCTAGGGCTGCGGGAGCGGCGGCGGGAAGCCTGAGCGCTGCTGAACGGAAGGCCGTCGGCGGGGCGGTGTGTACCGGAGGGCTCCTCAAAAGTTGGCGCCGCTTCTTCTTAATTTTGATAACGTAGGGCAGCCCCGGTGGCGCAGCGGCTTAGCGCCGCCTGCAGCCTGGGGTGGGATCCTGGAGGCCGGGGATCGAGTCCCGCGTCGGGCTCCCTGCACGGAGCCTGCTTCTCCCTCCCCGACTCTGCCTGCGTTTCTGCCTCTCTCTGTGTGTCTATGAATAAATAAATAAAATCTTTTAAAAAAATTTAATAACGTGATGCTGTGAAAGGGAAAAGCAGCCGGGATGCTTTGGCGAGCGTGTCAAAGGGAAGCCCCTTCCTGGACGCTGGTGGGGACACGTGACCTCGGGCCCCTGTGGACACCGAGCGTCCCTGTTAAAGTTCGTGTGTATTAGAAGAGCGTGTTCTAGGAGGAAAGTAAAAGTGTGTCATATAAAAGGGAGGCCACAAATACTGCTTTTGGACGACTATAGTTGTGTAATTTGAAGAGCCCCCCCATTTATGTATATTAGAGAACAGTAGATAACAAAATGTTTACAGTAATCATCTCCACGTGAGTCGTCTGTATTTTCCAGATATTTAAAAATACTGCCCCCAACCCCGACCCCCAGACTGCTTTTATTGAATGGCTTTCTCAGAACAGGAATACATCAGCTTAATATAAAGAGAACAAACATTCTGACAATTTAGAAACAAGATCAAGTTAGTGATAAGCCTCAGCTTATATACAGGTCTGGAAAATAACTGGTTGGTTTTATTTTTTAAGATTTTATTTATTCATTCATGAGAGACACAGAGAGAGAGAGGCAGAGACACAGGCAGAGGGAGAAGCAGGCTCCATGCAGGGAGCCCGATGTGGGACTCGATCCTGGGACTCTGGGACCCAGGGACAATGGCAGGTGCTTAACCGCAGAGCCACCCAGGTGTCCCCAAATGGTTTGAATTCAAATTATATTTCAACAATATAGAACACATTTACTATTAACAGTATTTTGTTTTGACTAATTTGTCTGATTTATGAAATTACACAGTTTGATTCGAAAAGGAGGCTTTCGTTTCTTTGTATTTTTGCAGATACATCTTCCACACCTTTCTTTTTTTTTTTTTTTAAAAGATTTTATTTATTTATTCATGAGAGACAGAGAGAAAGAGAGAGAGAGAGAGAGAGGCAGAGGGAGAAGCAGTCTCCATGCAGGGAGCCCGATGTGGGACTTGATCCCAGGACTCCAGGATCATGCCCTGGGCCAAAGGCTGGCACTAAACTGCTGAGCCACCCAGGGATCCCCCACACCTTTCTTTATAAGAAAAACTGCGGTTTTATAATCATTGTGTTCCTGAGAGCAATTTATTTTTTTTTTTAAGATTTTATTTATCTGGGCAGCCCAGGTGGCTCAGCGCTTTAGCGCTGCCTTCAGCCCAGGGCCAAATCCTGGAGACCCAGGATCAAGTCCCATGTCAGGCTCCCTGCATGGAGCCTACTTCTCCCTCTGCCTCTCTCTCTGTGTCTCTCATGAATAGATAAATAAAATCTTTAAAAAATATATTTTATTTATCTATTCATGAGAGACAGAGAGGGACAGAGACATAGGCAGAGGGAGAAACAGGTGCCCTGTAGGGAGCCGGATGCAGAACCGATTCCAGGACCCTAGGATCACGACCTGAGCCAAAGGCAGACAGTCACCACTGAACCACCTAGGTGCTCCTGTTTGTTCTATTTTTCATTTCTTTGTTTACTCTTTTCTGCCTTTTTAGTTATTTGAATACTTTGAATAATAATATCATTTTGTTTAATTTGTCTATTTTCTTTGAATAAATCTCCTTGCATAGTTGTTGTTTTTTTTAATGGTGGCTCTAGGAATTACAATATACTTATTTACAGACGACTTAAATTGAATATCCACATCATTTCAAGTAGACTGTAGAAATCTAAAGGCCATAGAGATATCTTTGCCTTCCTTTCTTCATGTTATAGATGACTCAAAGTACATTTATATACATTGTAAACTGCACTGAACAATCTTAAAATTTTTCCTTTCAGTCATCAAATGTATTTTAAAGAATAATAAAGGTAGATCCACTAGACAGCAATCACCAAGGGAATAGAAGACCTTAACACACTGTAAACAAATTTGATATAAAAGACATCTAAAGAAAACTCCAACAACAGCACACTGCATGTTAAATCTTAAGTGCACATAAAACATTCTCACAAAGACCATATGTCAGGGCATAAATGAAAACTCAATAAACTTAAAAGAATTGAAATCATACAAAATATGTTTTCCCACAACAATGGAGTGAAGGCAGAGATCAACTACAGAAAGAAATCTCAGAAATCCATAAATATATGCATATTAACATACTTTTTTTTTTTACTTTTTTTTACTTTTTTTTTTACTTTTTTTTTTCAAGTAGGCTCCATGCCCAGCATGGCAACAAAGGACTTAAACTCATCACTCTGAGATCAAGAGTCAGATCCTCAACCAACTGAGCCAACCAGGTGCTCCTAAACAGTATACTTCTAAATTATCAGTGAGTCAAAAAAGAAATCACAAGGGAAATTTTTAAAAATACCTTGAGGGATGCCCTGGGTGGCTCAGCGGTTGGGTATCTGCCTTCAGCTCAGGGAGGGATCCACCAAGTCCCACATCGGGCTCCCTGCATAGAGTCTGCTCCTCCCCTCTGCCTATGTCTCTGCCTCTCTCCTCTGTCTCTCATGAATGAATAAATAAAATCTTTTTAAAAATAAGTTAAAAATACCTTGAGATGAATGAAAATAAAGATACAACATACCAAAACTCATGGGGTGCAGTTAAAGTGGTACTTAGAGGGAAATTTATAGCTGAAAAGTCCTATATTTAAAAAGAATGATCTCAAATTAATAGCCTAAACCTTAACACATAGAAAAAGTAGGGACACCTTGGTGGCTCAGTTGGTTAGGTGTCCAATCTTAATATCAGCTTGGGTCTTGATCTCAGGGTCATAAGTTCAGGCCCCACTTTGGGCTCCCTGCTGGCCATGGAGCCCACTTGAAGGGAAAAAAAAAGACATAGAAAAAGAAGAACAGGGATCCCTGGGTGGCGCAGCGGTTTAGCCCCTGCCTTTGGCCCAGGGCACGATCCTGGAGACCCAGGATCGAATCCCACGTCGGGCTCCCAGTGCATGGAGCCTGCTTCTCCCTCTGCCTGTGTCTCTGCCCCCCCCCTCTCTCTCTCTCTCTCTCTGTGACTATCATAAATAAATAAATAAATAAATAAATAAATAAATAAATAAAATTTTAAAAAAAGAAAAAGAAGAACAAACTAAGCATAAAGCAAGTAGAAGGGAGGAAATAACAAAGATTAGAGCTGAAATTGGTGAAATAGACTAGAAAAATAGTAGAAAAAACAAAAAAATCCAATGAAAAAATAGGTAGAAAACTTAGAAAAAAAAAAAACTTAGACATTTCTTCAAAAATGATATGCAAATGGCCAACAATCATATGAAAAGATGCCAAATGTCACTAATCATTAGAGAAATGAAAATAAAAATCACAATAAGATCATTTTATACATGGTTAGGATGGCTACTTGGTTAAATTAACCAAGTAAAATAGGCTCAAATTATGAAAATCGGGAATGAAAGAAGGGATATTCATACTGACTTACAGAAAGAAAAAGGATCATAAGGGAATACTATGAACAATCATATGCTTGTGAATTAGATAATTCAGATGAAGTGGACAAATTCATAGACACAAACTACCAAGATGAGTCAAGAAGAAATAGAAAATGTGACCAGACCTATATAAGAGATTGAGTTGGTAATTAAAACACCAACAACAGCAAAAGCCCAGGGATGCCTGGGTGGCTCAGTCATTTGAGCTACTGATTCTTGGTTTTGGCTTGAGTCATGATCTCAGGGTCCTGGTATCAAGCCCTGCTTGGGGCTCTGTGATCAGCATGGTGTTGGCTTGGGATTCTCTCTCTCCCTGTCCCTCTGTCCCTCCCCCTATTCTCTCTCTCAAATAGATGAATAGATAAAATCTTTAAAAACATAATAAAAAATAAGGGGTAGCTAGGTGGCTTATCTGCTAAGTGTCTGCCTTTGGCTCAGGTGGTGATCTTCAGGTCCTGGGATCAAGCTCCACCCCAGGCTTGCTGCTCAGCAGGGAGTCTGCTTCTCCCTCTTCCTCTGCCCCTCCCCCTGCTCATTCATGCTCTCTCTCAAACAGATAAATAAAATTCTTAACAATAATAATAATAAACACCCTATAATGAAAGCCCAGGACCAAATGGCTTCATTGGTGAATTCTACTAAATTTTTATTTATTCTTTTTTTAAAGATTTTATTTATTCATGACAGACACAGAGAGAGAGAGAGAGAGAGAGAGGCAGGCAGAGGCACAAGGAGAGGGAGAAGCAGGCTCCATGCAGGGAGTCTGACATGGGACTCGATCCCAGGTCTCCAGGATCACACCCTGGGCTGAAGGTGGTGCGAAACCGCTGGGCCACCGGGGCTGCCCTCTACTAAATTTTTAAAGAAGAATCAATGCCAATCCTTCTTAAACTCTTCAAAAAATTAGAAGAGAATGGAACACTTTCTAATGTAATCCATGGCAAAAGTATTACTGTAATTCCAAAGTCAGAAAAAGACAACAAAACTACAGACCAATATCCTTTATGAATAAACGTGTAAAAATCCTCAACAAAATTTAAGCAAACTGAGTCCAGCAGCTTGTAAAATGGATTACACTAAGTGGGACTTAACCCAGGAATATGAAGTTGGTTCATATACAAAAACCAATTACTGTATTACAACATAGTAGGTAGAATTAAATGACAAAACCACATGATCATCTCAACAAGTTCAGAAAAAAGCATTTAATAAGCCTCAATTCCTTTTATTTATTATAGAAATAATCAGCAAAGTAGGAACAGAAGGGAATTTCCTCACTTAGGAGAGGGTATCTACAAAAACCGCACAGTTGACATCATATTTAATGGCAAAAGATAGAAAGGTTTCCTTCCCTCTAAGATCAGGAGCAAGACAAAGATGTCCTCTTTCACTGTTTCTGTTTAACATTGTACTGGAGGGTCTCGCCAGGACAGTTAGGGATAAAAAAAAAAAAAAAAGGCATCTATATAGGAATGGAAGACATGAAAATATCTCTTCCACAAATGACATAACCTTATATATGGAAATCTCTTAGTTCTCAAAAAAAAAAAAAAAAAACCCCACTAGGGCTAATAAACAAGTTCAACAAGGTTGCATGATACAAGGTCAATTAAAAATCAGTCGTCTTCTGTAAAATAGTAACGAGCAATTGAAATTAAGAGAACAATTCCAGGGGATTCCCTGGGTGGCGCAGCGGTTTAGTGCCTGCCTTTGGCCCAGGGCGCGATCCTGGAGACCCGGGATCGAATCCCACGTCGGGCTCCCAGTGCATGGAGCCTGCTTCTCCCTCTGCCTGTGTCTCTGCCTCTCTCTCTCTCTCTCTCTCTGTGTGTGTGTGACTATCATAAATAAATTTAAAAAATTTAAAAAAAAAGAACAATTCCATTTAGAATAGCATCATAAAAATAAAATACTTATGAATAAATTTAACCAAAGAAATGTAAGATTTTAGATTGAAAAGTACACATTTTCTAAAGGAATTAAAGGAGAGCAAAATAAATGGAAAGATATCCCATGTTCATGAATTGGATGAAAGCATGTGTCTGCACAAAAACTTGCATACAAATATTTGCAGCAGGAACACTTGGGTGGCTCAGTGGTTGAGCATCTGCCTTCGGCTCAGGTCATGATCCTGGGGTCCTGGGATCAAGTGCCACATCGGGCTCCACGGAGGGAGCCTACTTCTCCCTCTGTGGTTGTCTCTGTCCCTCTCTCTGCGTTTCTCATGAATAAATAATAAAGTCTCAAAAAAAAAAAAAAAAAGACAGCAGCGTGATTCCTAACAGGCAAAGGTGGAAACCGCTCAAATGTCCATTAACTGTAAATTTATAAACAAAATGTGGTATCCCCATATAGCAATATTCTCTCATTCAAAAGCAGTGAAGAACTGATATATGCTTCAGTGTGGATAAACATTGACAACATTATGCTAATTAAAAGAGACCAGTCACTAAGACAACATATTATATAATTCAATTTATATGAAATATCCAGAACATGCAAATTTATAAACACAGAAGTTGCCTAGTGGTTGCTAAGGGATGAGAGAGGGTTTGGGGAGGGAAAGCTAACATGAATGGAATGGAATGGAATGGAATGGAATGGAATGGAATGGAATGGAATGGTCCTATAATTAATCATGGGGATGGCTGATTAACCTTGTGAATACACTAAAGAGAGAGAGAGAGAGGAGAGAATCACTGAATTAAGTTAAATGCTCTGGAGAGTATAGATATTTTTGTTGAGGCAGACAATCCACCCTGGTGCAGCGATTAGGTCCAAACCGCAAGTTCCAGCTCCTTTTCTATAATCTGCAGTTCCAAAGTCAGTGGGGTTCCCAGACTGTGGACGGGCTCCTCAAGCTCTGGCCCCCTCGTGTGCCACCTAGTGGCCGGGTGGGGGCCCTGGGTGGTGGCCGGCTAGCTGTGTGGTCTGTGGTGTGTTGAGCAGGATGGTCTGTTCAGGGGCAGCTCAGGAAGGAGCCCTGGAATTCAGAACCACCTCTGGGGTTCTCGACTTTTATTTCCTGAAGGGTCTGGTTTTGAGTCTTCTGATCAGAAAGCTGAGGCTTGACCTACTAGGCCACGCACGTCTGCCTCTGGGACCAAGCAGAGGGGGGCAGAGCTGGAACAAAAGTAACACAGTTTTCACCCTCTTGGTGTCACCTCTTGGGAGCAGAGCTGCACCAGGTGGAGTTTCTCCCCTTTGAGCTCTGGTTCCTGGGTGCCCAGGGCGAGGGATCCTCAGAGGGTCCTGGAAAGCCCCCTCCCTCTTGCTGGGTCCCCCAACCCCAGATCAGCTGTCACCACCGTTGGCAGATCTTTCCAGATTCCCTAGAATGAGTGGGTCTCTCCTGGGTGCAGTCTTCGAATCCTACTCCCATTCCTAAGGTGGGTTCTAGCCGCGCTGTCCTTGGAGGCATCTCGTTGGCCCCGGTCCAGGTGAGCCTTCCACGGCTGGATGTTTAGGGCTGCTTCACTGTCTTCCAGCGCAGGGACTGACAGGAGTTTACCTTCAATAAATGTCTCTTGCATTGGTCTACTTGGGGTTTGCCCATTCCCCACTTCTGATTGGCATCCTCATATCGGGCATAGGAAAGTCATCAAGCCCATGACAATCGTGTATGAACTGAGCAGGCAACAAGCAAGGACCCAGGGGAGTTTTCCAAGTAGCATATGAATGTTTCTGCATGGATTTTAATAACCTTTGGTCGGTCTTTTTAAGGCTTTTGTTTCCCCATTTTTGCCTGTCTGCTGGTAGAAGTTGCTAGAAAGCTTGGTTCTGGATAGTTTAGGACTTACCACACAAAGTTAAATGGCCCTGGCTGCCCTCTGAAGGAATCTATGATTTTATTTATTTTTAATTTTTAAAAGATTTTATTTATTTATTCATGAGAGACAGAGAGGCAGAGACACAGGCAGAGGGAGAAGCAGGCTCCCTGGGGATCCCTGGGTGGCTCAGTGGTTTAGCGCCTGCCTTTGGCCCAGAGCATGATCCTGGAGTCCCGGGATGGAGTCCCACGTCGGGCTCCCGGCATGGAGCCTGCTTCTCCGTCCTCCTGTGTCTCTGCCTCTCTCTCCTCTTTGTGTCTATTATGAATAAATAAATAAAATCTTAAAAAAAAAAAAAAAAGCAGGCTCCCTGTGGGGAGGCCAATCTGGGACTCGATCCCAAGGACCCTGAGGATCATGACCTGAGCCCGAGGCAGATGCTCAACTCCAGCCCACCCAGGAGGGAAATAACCATATAAAGTTTTCAAAAAGAGAATAACGTTTAAGTATGGTATCTCCTGTTTAAATGTGGGGTTTGGGAGGATTCACTGGAAAGCAATACGAATAATTTTCAAAATGTTGATACGTCGACTCCAATATAATCCCTCTTCCAGGGTTTAACATGGTGCTAAAGGTATGTGGCAAACCAATATCCTTCTAGTAAGCTGCTCCTTTTATGCTTGTCTCTAATATTTTGTGGACTGAGATATTCTTCTCGGGCTATATAAACACAACATAGATTTCTAGGGAATATGAGTCCAGTCGCTGCCAGTACAATTTTAAATTTAAGAAGCCATTTGGCCTATGTACCAATTAGTGACAGTCATCAGGTAGGAAATCTCCTACTTGATCTTGTGGCACCAAAAATTGTAATATGGCAGTAGGATTAGAAAGTAAAAAAGGAAATCCCAAGGTTTTAGAAGTCAGAAGAAATCACACTTTTTTCTTTCAAAACACTGGGGTCTCTGCAGTGGAGAAGTTGAGTCAGGTGAGGCACATGAGGCCCCCAGAGCTAGTGCACATACCCAGTCCCCTGTTGACTGGATTCCAGAAGATGAGGGGGTGAATCTGAGGCATGGAACTCGTGATCCACCCAGGACAGTCTTAAGATTTGGGCAATCACAGTACAGTTTAGGGAGCGGAGCACACCTGGAACAGAGCTTTACTTTCAATTCTGCTAAGTTAGAATTTTTGGGGCTTTATACAAGAGCTGCTTTAAAAAGGTCACCACTGGGGCACCTGGGTGGCTTAGAGGTTGAGCAGCTGCCGTCGGCCTAGGGCATGATCCTGGAGACCTGGGATCGAGTCCCATGTCGTGCTCCCTGCATGGAGCCTGCTTCTCCCTCTGCCTGTGCCTCTGCCTCTCTCTCTCTCTCTCTCTGTGTGTGTGTCTCGTGAATAAATAAAATCTTAATAAAATAAAAATAAATAAAAAGCTCACTGCTGCTCCGAGGATGGAGGAAAATTTGCCAACAACAACAAAAAGATGTAAGCAATACTGCAGATGCATTAACAAAACACGTTAAAAAAATAACGTTACCATTTCCATTACTGTAGTATAGTATTAATTCTGGCAAACTGGAAAACACTACCTGAATTGAATAAAGTCCTCCTTCTTCCCTGCCAGAAAACCCCAAACCATCTCATTCATTCATTCATTCATTCATTCATTCATTCATTCATTCATTCATATCTATCATCTATCTATCTATCTATCTATCTATCTATCTATCTATCTATCTATCTATCTATCTATCTATCTATCTATCTATCTATCATCTATCATCATCTATCTAAGAGCTTGTGAGCAGGGGAAAGGGAGCCTGAGGCGGGGCTCGATCCAAGGACCCCAGGATCATGATCTGAGCTGAAGGCAGATGCTTCACCGACTGAGCTACCCAGGCGCCCAACAACCATTTTACTAACATTTTCTAAAGATTGATTTATTTATTTTAGAGAGCGACACAGAGCGAGCGAGTGAGCGCCCGGGCGCCCCCCTGCCGCCCCCCCCATCACACCCCTCGCTGAAGATCCAGCACCTTTTGGAGCCTTCGGTCCCCCGCGCGAGGGGTGCTCCGCTGCCGAGACCTGCAGACCGGGTGCCCAGCCTCACCACATCCCGCATCTCTCCTCCTGGGGCGGGAGGAGCACAAAGGGGAGGAGTCCGAGGCTCGCAGGGACCCAGAATCTGTCCAAGCAGGTGCAGGACGATGAAGGGCAGGAGAGGATGGTGCCCTGGGAGAGGAATACGCCTCGAGAGCACCACACACAGAGCCTCAGGGCTTGCTGATCCGCACATCCTTTGCTTAGAAGTGAAAAATAGGGATCCCTGGGTGGCGCAGCGGTTTGGCGCCTGCCTTTGGCCCGGGGCGTGATCCTGGAGACCCGGGATCGAATCCCACGTCGGGCTCCCGGTGCATGGAGCCTGCTTCTCCCTCTGCCTGTGTCTCTGCCTCTCTCTCTCTCTCTCTCTCTGTGACTATCATGAATAAATAAAATCTTTAAAAAAAAAAAAAAGTGAAAAATAGCGGAATTATGGTGAATAGTGGAAGACCTCACCACTGTTCCGTATGGTTCAGGGAATTGGTTGAACCACAACCATATACATGAATAGTTCTACTTTATATTCAAGAATACTTGAATTTCTCTCTCTCCCTCTCACAACCCCCCCCCCCCCCCCCCCCGTAACAGAGTAGAAACCTTTATAAATTTGGAATCACGAGAGTACTTGGGTTCGAATTCTGGATATGCCACTTTTAAATCGAGCAACCTCAGAGGACCTACTTAATGTCCCTATGCAACCCTCTGCTACAGTGTGGAAAGAACTTTAACTCCTGTAATTGTAAAGATTAAAAAGATAGTATTTGTGGAAACCGCCTTGTGAATTTTATATAGAGAATGTTTAATTTGATATTCTTACATGAATGTAGATTATGACTACTTAAATTCTGTTCCAAAAAAACTACATGTAGTAAAAATTCTAAATGACTTTAAGTGAAACTTTTTTTAAAAATTGAGATATAATTGACATATAACATTCTATTAATATCAGATATGCATGATTCAGTAATATTTCTGAAATGGTGAAAGTCTAGTTATCCATCATCATACATAATTACAAAATGTTTTATTCTCATAAGAACTTTTAAGATCTACTCTTAGCAACTTTAAGGTATACAATACAGTATTATTAATTACAGTCACCATGCTGTGTAGTGCATCTCCACGACTTTGATTTACAATTGGAAGTTTGTGCTTTCTAATCCCCAACACCTGGCTTCTGGCAATCACCAATCTGTTCTCTACTGATAAGTTTGTTTAAGATTCCATATGTGAGATCACGATACTTGTCTTTCCGATTTGCTTTACATAGCATAAAGCCCTCAAGTTCCATCTGTGTCGTTGCAAATGGCAAAATTTCCTTTTTTTATGGCTGAATAAAATTCCAGTTTGTGTATGTGTGTGTGTGTATACACACCACAATTTCTTTATTCATTCATCCTTAGATGGACACTGAGGTTGTTTCCCAAACAGTTTTTTCTTTTTTTTTTTTTTTTTGTAAAGATTTATTTTAGAGAGAGTGACAGCGAGTGAGGGGGTGGGGACAGAGGGAGAGAATCTTCAAGTAGATCCCTACTGAATGCAGAGTCTGACTCAGAGCTCAATCTCAGGAGCCATGAGATCATGACCTGAGCTGAAACCAAGAGTAGGACACTTAACCGACTGAGTAACCCAGGCGCCCCTTACAGATTTTATTTTTAAAAGTAATTTCTACACCCAACATGGGGCTCACACTCACAACCTGAGATCAAGAGTTGTACGCTCCACCAAATGAGCCAGCCAGCCAGGCACCCCACCAAGATGGTTTTCTTAAACATTAGTCCTATCTTCTCGTAGTTCTATGCCTCAGTCTTCAAATGAAACAATGGACAATAGGATTATTCTTAATAATCATGAGCATTTATTAAGCACCAAGAGTATACTGCAATGGTTGCTATATAAAAGCTTATTTAACAATATAGTGTCCCTGCCATCGAGCTTACAATCTAAAATGAAATACAAGAATGCTGTTAAGACTACCTCAAAATTTCCTTAACTTAGAAATGGCTATTTTGGCAAGTAAGTGAGGCAAAGTGGCCTATCATTTTAGGTACAATGTTAATAAGGCTTTGAACATGATCCAGATGTCAGTGTGCAGCCTTAAGCCAGCACCCCGACATTTCCCTCAATTATATTAGGCTTGGTGAGAAAAAGAGCACTTAGAAGTTGGGTAAGAAGAATGAATTATTTCAAATTGCCTTGTAGGACTTTAAACAGAGAAATGCTTACCAGCCTGAGTTTTTCCACAGCCAGGAAAAACTCTACAAAAAATATTATGAGCTCAACCAAGCCCGTCTTCTATTCCACAAACTTTCGACTTCCTCCTCCTTTCCCAGGGCTGCAATGATGCATCCTATCAGGGAAGAAAGTACTGTATCTAGACAAAATATCCTGAAGTAGCAGAGACTTACCATATCAAACTTCCAGGAGATATTAACTTGTATTTTAAAAGAAGAATGAGCAGACAGCAGCAGGGCTGCAGGAGAAGCCTGGCTACATAAGATACATAAACAAAGCAGCTGAGCTCAGTTCAGGCATCTTCAAACCGGTTGAGAATATGGGTAAGTGGTTATTTTACTGTTCCTTATTTCTGGTGTTAGGGGTATTTGACAATTTAGCATCAAGACCCCAAATTGTAAAGCCTGTACTATTTTGTCTATATCCAGAGTATTTAATAAATACTTTCAAAGTTTTCCTTGCTGGTCATGTATTAGCTGACAAAGGCACACTGAAGGGATTTTGATTCTTACTGTCAAATGCAAAGACTGTTTTAAACTTCTGAGTACATACAGTCTTAAACTATATATTGATTATTTTCAATCGCTGATAATTCTTTGAATTCTAAAAGAACACTAAAAAGTAATACGTTATAAATGATCAGAAAACCGAAATAGAATTTACTCTGTAAAGTGCATGCACAAACTTTTAAAAACATACATGCATAGAAATATTTTAATGGCAGAGTGGTACATCCTGAGTTTTTTTTTTTTTTAATGGCAAAATGACATTTCAGCAATTTTTTTAGAAACCAATAATTTCTTCCTTAAAAAGTCTATGTTGGGAACTTTTTTTAAAATGGTAACACAGCAGCAGCAACATTTAACAAATATTCACAAAATTTGGTTTGCATACAAGTTTATCAAGAAAGAATGGCCAGAAACTTCAAGATAAAATAAAAACACTTTTTATAAAGTAGAATAATCTACTACTTTTGACCTAAAATTGACATTTAAACATCCCCCTTCCAATTTAAAAGTGTCATTTTAATCTCCTCCCTATAGTAAATAAAATCCAATTACAAGATTTGAAATGAAAAACTTGAAACATCTATCCATATCATTCTCTTTTGACAAGATGACAAAAATTAATTATCTCCCACAAAAAGGAGGGAAAATAAAAAATCAAGTATCACCATAGCTGTGGTAGAGGATTTTGGGTTTACAAATCTCAGTCAATGCACTTATTTTTGGTATTGCATGAAATAGCTAGAATTCCTGAATAACATATGTGTTTTTCTAAGACAAGGCAAGTTTGATTACATATAAAGCATAGACATTAGCATGGTTATAAAGGCAGTAAGACCAATACATATACATTCACTTGTTTTTAAGTGATACATTCCAAGCTACATAAAATTTAATTTTGTGTCCTATTCTAAGACCTACATCTTTGACCTTAAGCTTAGAAGCATACTTGCTATAATATGTTAAAAAATACTTCATTTCTTCCAATATCATAAAGTATACTGAATTTTCAAATGCCTAGTATAAATTTTTTTTGCACAAAATTTAGAAAGGCATACTATTAGCTAGCTATAACTACTGTGTTAAATAACTGTAGGAAGGAAGAAGTTCACAAGGAGAACAAATTATAAAACCAAGCATAATTATTGCATTTAACAACAACAAAAAGAAATCAAGTAGTTCTGAATACACTTGTTTCTTGTCTTAGTAATGTGTGTACTCCTCTTATAGCTACTAGTTTGGTAAACATACTTGGATTCTACAAGAGTTCTTTTCCTTGGCTGGTTATTTTTCTTCCTTATGTCCTTCCTAGCAGCAGTTTGAATTATTTATCTTTTGAATACAAAGTAAAACAATGTTTCCATTTTTAAAAAAAATCTGAGTCCTGTGAAAGCTGACTCCCTACTTTCATTTTTAAAAGTTAAACTAATTTTTTTGGACCTTAATTAAAATCTAACATCTATACCATGTGTTGTCTGTTGTTAAATATAGTCTACATTTTGACAAGTTGATAAGGGTTATTAACAAAAGCAAATCATGATTTCATCTGTGTTTTAATTACACAAGCTTTTTTTCTTTTTTAATGAGAAGGAAATGAAGAAACTCATTCATACAGGCCCTCTTTACTCTCAACTATTTTGAGATACAGCTTTAAATAGGGTGGATCAAGTCAAGTAATGTTGGTAATCTCTTTTATTTGCATAGAAGAGAGAAAAAAAATAAAGGAAGTTATTTCCTTCCTAAGGTCTCAGCTAGTTTCTTGAGTCTTTTCTTCAGCTCCAATGGAAATTTCTCATAGCACTTCTTACAGACGGGCTTCATGTCAAACTCCACAAATTTATTCCTAAAGACAGTAACAATAAAGGAAATAGTAGAAATGTATTCAACACATATATAAATAATGTGAGGTAATTTTACTGAAGTAAATGAAGACACATGACATTGATATTCAGAGCAAAAAACTAATTCTCATCTCAACTTTTGTCATTGTAGTAAATGTAAAAAATTACAATATCATTTGAAAAAAGTCCTTATAAATTGATCTTATACATCTATCTGTATAATACAAAACATAATTACATTTTGGTCTGTACTATGTATATAGGACATCTAATGTCAGTATAGTTTAGGTAAGTAAAATCAATCACACATTAAAGTACTATGTAAACTGCCCAGGGTTGTATTTCTGTAATTTGAATGACCTTCTCTTTGTTGAAGGCAAAATAATCTTAATTAATATTTTAAATGAGGTAGGCTATGAGGTTTCATCTTTCTTTGCATAAAATGGTTTGCCTCCTATCTCCAACAACAACAAAAATCACTTTCAAAGAAATCTTAAATTGCAATGTACTTATTTTGATTGGCTATCTGACAGAAAGGTTGGTGGGGTGACATAGGACAGTTTTTAGTCACTCTTAGGAAACAGAAATGAAATAGACTGCCTGTGGTTCCATTCTGTGAATGGTTAACTGTATGGAGAACTCAATTCTTTTTTTAAAAGCTAGAGCAAGACACATTATCAGTTTACTTGTAAAACAGTTCTGGAGAGACCAGGTTTTCAGGCAGCTTAACTGTCTGCTATGCATTTCCAAATGGTAATTACAATTTTGTATTACTGTTGGAATCTAGGGTCCTATGCTGTGAACTGAGGAAATATACAACCTTATAACCTGTGCCTTCTCTTAACTTGTTTTTAGGTGGCACTTCTGGAACAAATCTAGTGGTATATTATTATATGGCAAATGATTAAATCAGGTGATACAATTTTAAAGAGCAAAGTTAATTCCTAATCAAATATTTAATAAAATGAAAACTCTTTTATTTTCAAGCATCACATGGAAAGTATTCCCTTCTGTTTTTCACAGAGATATTAATGCTGAGAGAAATTCAAATGATGTTATTTATTCACTGACAGTTTGATTTAAATAGTATTCCTGAGTTTTTATTTTCTCCCAAAGACTTCTTAGCAAGAAAGCTATTAAAACTGCCATTTTTTTGGATAAAGGAAATAAATTATCACTGCTTTCAGGGATACTGCTAAGCAAATCTCAGCTGTTTTAATTTTACATTTGAATTTTAATTCCTCTTTATGGAAGGAAACAAAAACTGTGCCAATAAAAAACTTCTGGGGCTCGGAACACAATGGTGACTGAGAAGGAACAATGGGACAATCATGCTAGTAATTCAGCAGAATTTCAAAGACTGAAATATTTCCTATAAAAATCAGGAATAGAGTAGGGTTTGAAAACATCAAGAAGATGAATTCATAAACAGCAGCAATGAGCACTCTATGAAAGTGCACACAGACACCAAAGTCAGTGGATTTATTATGTACAGTAGTGGTCTTTGCTTAGATATGAAACATGCTGAGAGGATTTAACAGAGCCTAGAACATGTGGCACTTGGAATTTATCAATTAAATTATTTTTGGCAAAGAAACCAAAAACCAGGATTCTAAAAGCTGTAATTACCAGAGAAAAATACTTTAAAAACTTTTCCCAATATCTATTAAAGACTGGAATTCTTCCTTTTGAATCCACTTGTTAAAAAAAAAAAAAAATCTATACCATGTTGTGATCTAAACAAGGAGATGAGGGAGTCGACAGATTAAGGGAAATAAGTACAAGCTGGTAGTAGGTGGGGATTTATTAACGTAGGCTTTAATAATTTTAATAATTAAGCAAAAGGACCAGCTCTACACCGGAAAAGTACTTGTATTTCAATCTCTGACAGCTACAAATACATGCCAAAAAGAAACAAAAGAAGCAAAAGACCAAAACAGAACAAAATATACTCTAAAGAACTAACCAAAGAAGAAAGCAGTGAAAATGATGACAGAAGGGACAGAAAAGTTTACAAACAGACTGGCTTTTTCTTTTTCTGCTTCTCCTTATCCTTTGCTTCTCTCTCCCGTTTGGCAAGTCGCCTCTTAAATTCTTCTGGCATTTTTTCATAACAGTGTTTGCAGACTGGTTTTAGATCAATTTCAACAAACTTATCCCTTTGAGCAGAACAAAGAAGGAATAGAAGAAAGAACATAAAACAATTAAAAGAAGAACCTTTACTTTCAGAAGGCCTACACTGAAAAAATAAGGAATCAATTCTCTTTCTAAAAATTGTATTTTATAAGAATGTTACCCCAACGTGTTCAGTCTTAGGATTCACACTGGACAAAACTGTAGACTTACTTGAGTGTTAATTTAGTGTTGCAGGTCGAGCAGGCAAAACAGTTGACACACCAGGCCTTATTCAGAGCAGAGACCACTAGAGGAAATGGAAAGACAACTGGTCACACACATTGGTATGGAAAGCAGCGGAGCTGACACTTTCAACTCAAAGAGAGCTGAGGTGGTTTCCATGACGCGTGGAAGAGGTTCTCAAGAGCTTTTCTTTTCTTTTTTCTTTTCTTTCTTTTCTTTTCTTTTTTCAAGAGGTTTTCTTACAAAAGAATCACATGACTAAAAATTTTAGTGCTGCTAATGTTTACTGAATCAATCAAATCAATTTATTTAAGGCTATTTTTTCCACATTTAAAAAAAAATGGAGCACTTATGTCTTCCATGACTGTAGGCTTCATCTTAGGGAAGATTACGATCACCATTTTCAATCTTTATTTATAGTTAACATTTTTCTTCTTTCCCTTGAGGTATATAAATGGTATGTACCATGTCTTCCCATCAAAGCCTGGCCTCTCACTCCCATGGATGACGGGGGGTAGATATTCAACATGCATTACGTCACTCAGATGAGCTTTTCTGGCACAGGGCCTGCCTACGAGCACACTTGCTATTACCTTTCCATGCCGATTGCCACTGGCCCAACAAAGAAATATGGACAAGATAAGTAATTTAAAAAAATCCAGGGGTGGGGATCCCTGGGTGGATCCCTGGTTTAGCACCTGCCTTCGGCCCAGGGCGTGGTCCTGGAGTCCTAGGATCAAATCCCACATCGGGCTCCCTGCATGGAGCCTGCTTCTCCCTCTGCCTATGTCTCTGCCTCTCTCTCTCTCTCTCTCTCTCTGTCTCTCATGAATGAATAAATAAAATCTTTTTAAAAAAAATCCAGGGGTGCCTAGGTAGCCTCAGCTGGTTAAGTGTCTGCCTTTCGGCTCAGGTCGTGATCCCAGGGTCCTGGGATGGGGCCCTGCATCAGGCTCCTACTCAGTGGGCAGCCTGCTTCTCCCTCTGCCGCTGCCACTGCTTGTGCTCGCTCGCTTGCTCACTCTCAAATAAGTAAATAAAATATTTAAAAAAATCCAGACATTAACTTATTTGTCTGTGGAAGTTTTTCTCTCAAAGCTGACAAGAAGTGAGCTTCCTTTGACAGCTTCTCTCACCTGACAATTACCCCTCATAGGAGGGAGTTAAGTTTTATTTTCTATGGCACTGAAGAGTGCTCTCCTGAACTACTCCTTTCACAAGCTGCATCATGGGCAGTGTTTTGCAAAGTATTTCCCAAGTTGGGTTCTCTGACGAGAACCATGAAGCATGCTGCAAACAAGAATGTTTAAAACTTTGCCAGGAAGTTTCTAGCAGAATTGTGCTAGCCACTATTAGCAAACACAGCTGCTTCTGTTTTGTCCCAGTTAATTAGTCCTGCCTAATTACCACAGGACAAGGCTGGCCAGCCTAGAAATGTCTATAGAAAACTGCCAGGTTTTAGCATCTGCAGGGTTAAAGTGACTCTCGCTGACTGCCATGGCAGACTGAGCTGTTCCTAATAAACACCGCCCTACAGCTTCCAAGTTATATAATTCCAGGGGATAGAAATAGAAACAGATCTCAAGGTTGGCCACGAATGTTCCCACAATATCTACCGTAACAATCCCGTGGCACTGCCCTAAAGTATTTATCATAAAGGAGTAACATATCCAACTCTTAGGGTATTATCATCTCAGCTATGGATGACTTGAGAAATATGCCAAAGACAGAAAAAAAGTAACTGATAATGATCATATTCCAAACAGCAGCAGTCAGTGACTGCTAAATTTTCACATTACCAAAGTGTTTTTGTGTCAAAATGATGCCATATAAAAATACCTACAGACACGTACCATCACCCTCTATAACACGGTTGCAGTGGAAACAAACATCACCAAATAGCTGAAAATGAAAAAAAAAAAAAAAAAGGTGGTAAAAATTCAAGATGTGTTAAACTAAGTTTTATAACATCAAACAATTTAATATAATTTCTGTTCTTTCTACCATTTAAAACAAATTACTGGCTACCTAGATCCAGAATTACCAGTACTAGAGAAAATTAGTAAAGTTCACTGACTAGTTTTTGCTTTTTACAGTGAAAATAATTTACATTTCATCACTATCAAAAACAAAAGAAGGCTTTGGAAATGGTCCAAATTTAAGGAAGCTAAAGGAAAATAACAACCCTAGACAGGGTCCGGCTCTGGAGTGGAAAAAAATGATACAAGGACATTACTGATACAAGCGACAAAACTGGAATAAGTACACTAGAGTATTATATCCATACTGATTAACTACAATTATCTAAGAGCACTCCATATTCTTGGGAAATATAAAGTGACATATTTAGGGGTAAAGGACCACGATGAACTTATCAGCAAATAATTCAGAAAACATAGGTGCATATATAATACATATATTTGTATATAAAGATATGTGCATTTATTAATGTATCATTTTATAGAGAAAAACACATGCAAATGACGAAGTAAAAGGTACATAGGTATTCTTTATATTTTTATTTTACAACCTTCCTGTGAGTCTAAAATTATCTCCCAAATAAAAAGTCAAAAGGAGAGCTCTCAGTCCAATGTACATTTTCCAAGAGATTTCCTTGTAGCTAAAATATTAAGTTCAAATTCATCTAAGTGTATCTAGTATCCAATGAGTACAAACCATACCTGGTTATAGTGGGTTTCGCAATAGGCCAGGCCCTTCCTTTCATAATGGCGATGTCCAAGAAATGGCTTTTCACACTTGGCACAAACAAAATGCTGAAAGAAATTGCTAGAGGTCATTTTTGAATTGCCATCTTTTATTTATTTAATGAAGTAAAACTCCAAAGTTAAACTATCCTCAAGGAAGACACATGCAAGTCTGATATAGTTACTTCACTTTGCCAGGGCTCCCCCTGTGACATGTTCAGTCTTACTTAATTCAGGTGTCTTGAATTAAGGTTCTGACAGGTTAAAGACATGGCCTATTTAAACAACACAGAATGAGAAAAGAGGTCAACATGTTAGTAGCATCTATAAGGGAGGGGCTGTTGGATATGGACCATGACATTTCCTGCTTCAAGAAGGATTTAAGAACAAAAGAGCACATCCTGTATCATTACTGAGAGATCACAAAAGCAGTGTGTATTCTATATTAATTTTCTACAAGGTCATTTGTCTCAAAAATGTCCATATTTAATCTTCAGAATCTCCTACACTTGCCAGCACATCTGAATGATGGAAATTCAAAAGTCCTGGTTACTCCTCCACCATTTCAGACTCACCTCCACATGCCACTGCTTGCCCATGGCATTCACCACACGCCCTTCAATGGGCCGTCGACAAGCGCCACAGATGGGGACTCCCATTTTATCATGGCACGGCAGGCAGTACAGTTCTCCCTTCAGCTCCCGGGCATCAGCTGTCAGCTCCTTCCTGTCCATGAGGAAGATACCCAACTAAATACTACTACTGAGAGAGAAGAAACAAGCAGCCAATGTGGCTGACATACTTTGTAGCAGGTTTTTGAAGACTCATTCTAACAATCCCTGTAACCTTTTTTTTCCCTCAGTGTTGTTCACAGTAGCCTAAATTAATAGGCTTGAATGGGTTTCAGATTCCTGTCAAAACATCATCATGCAACGATGATAAAATGTACAAATAAGTCTGGATACTGATCATATTTATCACTTCCTTGTCTATTATCACATTATAATCCCTCTGTCTTTCTTAAAAAGCTAGAAGAGAATCATCACAATGTTCAGGATGGACTCGGTAATACTATCTTTCCAAAATAACTGAGGTTAGTTAGAGACTAGTTCCATTTACTGACAATTAATTGTTGCAGGTTATTAAGAGTTAACAGTTAACAGAAAATAAACAAATGAAATGCCCAGAACGTTCCTCCTCCAAATGCTAACGTTCACTATTATTTTCTGTCCTTCATCAGTAAACATTTAGGCAGAGGTGGCACCAATTAGCCAAATAGACTTGTTTACATTTCATCTGTTTTAAGTAATTCCTTAGAAGTGCTAATGACAAATGAACAGAGAAAAATTCCACAGAGTAAAAAAATAAAAAAGAAAAAAAAGAAAACTTCCAGAGTGAAATAGGCAAGAAAATAAGATATAAACTGATAATCACAAATAAAAGATGTGATTTTTTTGTACTTACAGCACAAAGTTGTTTTCTTGATCTTTAGCTTACCCTTATTTCTCTCCACCCTGCAATAATTTAGCATGTGCGTTCACACTGATTATATTAAACTCTTTCCATTTAATTTTTAGATAATTTAGAAAATTGTAACCTAATAATTTATCATGAGTTTCTGAAGAAAAAAATTTCCTTTAAAGTAAATAAAGCAAAATTAAATAAAAGTAGCTTAGGATATTTTAAGATAACACTCTATTACAACTGAAAAAAATTATGTAGGTACAAAGAGAAGACTTTTTAAGAGTTCTTTTTTTTTGGTCCTGTGTTGAGAAAACAGTGATCAAAAATAGTTTTGGGGCAGTTGAGGATATTTTACTATTGACTGAATATTTAGAGGTATGTGGATATGTACATATGTACACACACACATATACATACACATGGGGGGAGTGTATGCTAAGCACACTCAAATGTGGTAAAATGTTAAGTGATGAAACTCAATCATAGGTATTTTTTATATTATTCTCTTGACTTCTTATAGGTCTTAAATTTTCTAGATTACAAGTTGGAGAAAAACAATCGGGTGTGCTGGAGTAACAGAAATACAGAAATATGTGATCTTTCATTTTATTTCTACTATTTATGTAATCAAATGGCAATACCCGCAATTGGCACAGTTGAAATGGTCTGGATGGTAAGGGTCATTCTTGAATATCAGCGGCTGCTCATCAATGATGGCATGGCATTTCTGGCAGATGTATTTTCCAAGGCCTCTGGCTTTCTCACGATTATGACAGGGGCGACATAGATGTCTAAACAAAGCCAAAACTTTTTTAGAAACTTAAATTTAAAATCTGAGGTTCTTTCTAATAATTAAAAAGAAATACGCCCTAAAAAAGAGTTAAATAAATCATTTTTATGTTTTTTTTTTTAAGATTTTATTTATTTACTTGACAGAGAGAGAGCAGGAGTAGGCAAAACAGCAAGGAGAAGGAGAGGGAGAAGCAGGCTCTGCAGTGAGCAAGGAGCTTGGCATAGGGCTATATCCCAGGACCTTGGGACCCTGACCTGAGCCAAAGGCAGACACTCAACCCACTGAGCCAGTGACTGATCTTTAAGAAACTCCATTTTAAGTATGTATCCTGCTTCTGTTGGCCCAGGGACACAGAATTCTCGGGTCCTCTCATAACAGATAGCAGGCAAACTGATACACTGAGGTCTTGAGTCTCAGTCCCAGGGGAAAACATGCATGGCCTTGTAGTAGTTACTTCTCCAACCACACCTGATGAGGATGAAAAACTCCTACCTCCCAGCATTCTTGACAAACCCAATATCTGCCAGCACTTCCTGGCAGAGGTCACAGCGGAAGCACTCAGGATGCCAGCTGTTATTCATGGCTTTGATCACTCGGCCAATGATGAATTCACCTGTGGGAAAGTAACACAAAGGACATCCAGTGTGCACCCTATTGCTAAAAGCACTAAGGCAAAAGACACGGAAAAAAAATATATGTCTAATACTTTCTCCACAACTCGGGCTTTCTAGGTATGTGTTGGCCACAGTGAGCACTGCATTAGGAGGAAGCTTTCACCTGTGTCCTTGGTTGTGATTCTGTAGTCATAGTTTCTGGTTGTCTTATCACATCTCTGGATCTGGTTTTCTCTTTTCCCAATGATATACAGGGTTCTCTTAAATGCCTTTTACTTCTGGTCATTACCGACAGAGAAAACTGAAATCCACAGCACATTTTCTTGAAACCTATACCTAATTTCTTCTTTCACTAAATTTTAGAACATTCTACTCAGTTTCTCCAATGTCTGGAGACCTTCTAGTGGAATTGTTAGCAACCAGTGAGGTGGCTAAAATGCAAGCAAGTTAAACACTTGTATAACACACAGCCATCCTTAAGCATCTGAAGCACCCCTCCAATATTTTCCCTCTCTCAGCAACCCCAAAAGTGAGTAGGTAAAGGCTAAATTAACAGGGGGCAGGCACATTTCAAAAGATCATCTGATAAAAATCTTAATCAAAAACTAACTTTACAGTAGATGTCCTTAAAAATCATTTCTCTCTGGGTTTTGACACTCTTGTTATATATGTTTGTTATATATGTATACATATATATATTTAAAGATTTGTTATATATGTATACATATATATATTTAAAGATTGATTGATTGATTGATTTATGATAGACAGAGAAAGAGAGAGAGAGAGAGAGGCAGAGACACAGGAGGAGGGAGAAGCAGGCTCCATGCTGGGAGCCCGACGCGGGACCCGATCCTGGGACTCCAGGATTGCGCCCTGGGCCAAAGGCAGGTGCTAAACCACTGAGCCACCCAGAGATCCCCAGTTTGTTATATATTAATGTTAAGGCAAAGGACTGATAAAGCACCTGGATGCTACTTATAATGAGCACCCAACACCATTTTCACCACTGACATAATTTTGAGACTCACTTTTTACTTTGCCATTCAGCAGCAAAACTTACCACACTGATGACAGCAAGGAGCAAAGAGCATCTGAAAGTCATGTTCACAATACTTCCTTCCTTCAAACTGAAATAGAAAGTACCATCAATTTGTACAGATGAAACAATCACAGGATGAATATAATTATTCTGTGGAGACATATAGGAAAGTTGTTTTTGAACTAAGTGCTCTACCCTAATAATTTATAATTCTACTGAGAGTTTTAAAAGCAGATGTACTTTTGTACCTTCCCTAAAGATACACCAAACAACTGAGGTGACACCTGATATGGCTCCAGAATCCAGTGGCCTCCCTTTACTGATGCTCTTTTCTGGCTTGCGGACTCATCTTGAAGAGTCTAATTGAGAGCTGTAGACCCCTCTCCTGAGAAAACAGTCACATACACACAAACCCCTTCTCACTTTTTTTTTTTGGGGGGGGGGCTGATATCTGAAATGTACCACAAGCTTAAATATTTACAAATGGTAGGTATTCTAGTATATTTTAGATTTACACATTTTAAAGTGAGGCCAAAACTGATTTAAAAAATAAATATTCTATTTTAATAGTTGGAAAAATTTTTATCCTCCACTTTTCTCCTTGAACTATTTCCATTTCATTTTCCCCCAAAGTTTTATCCTGGTGTGATATTTTTCCCCTAAACTCTATACTGAAGTCTTTTTTTAAAAAAGATTTTATTTACTCATGAGAGACACAGAGACATACGCAGAGGGAGAAGCAGGTTCCCTGTGGGGAGCCTGATGCAGGACTCGATCCCCAGACCCGGGATCACGACCTGAGTGGAAGGCAGACACTTAACCGCTAAGCCATCCAGGCACCCCTATACTAAAGTCTTCAACGGATCACCCTACCATACTTCTTAGCAATTAAAATGTTATGAAACTTTAAATTTTGTTTTACTTTATGAACCCATAAGGCTCTAAAACATTCTTTTTCTTCTGGATTAATTTACCATTACAATGATTATTAATACACAAATGGTCAAAACATGAATATGTCACAAATGGCAAATTTCACTTTCCACTATTTACTTGAAAAGCCTATCTTAATGAGATGAGCAGGGCTCCTCTTCCTCTCACAATTATTCCATGTATCCACGGATTGATATGACCTACCATTGGAAGACTCAGGGTTCAACATTAATTTTTATTTTGGGGGTTGCTTTTAACCTCTTCACATAAATAAGTCATGAGAATTATATCCTGTCACCCTTTGAATCGTCGAACCCCTTGCAAGTTGTATGTCAAATATATCACATGCTATTTGACTATCAAAATCTATTTTTAATGATGTATCAATAGTCAACTCAGTTTGCTCAATCATGGAAATTAGCTGGAGATTTGCTCAATTTATTGAACCTACTCGGCTATAATTAATTGGCAGACCCGCAAAGCAGATTTTGTGCCAGAAAAAGGCTTACTTCATTTTGAAATTCAAATGAATAATGAATAAGCTCTGATACATTTAATGAATCTGTTTTTAAAAGTTAGAAACAGGTGGTAATACACTGATACGTTTATTGCTGTATTAGCCAATCCTGTGTCATATTGCACTGTATAGCCCCAAGCAGGGGTTATTTATGAAGCAGATATGTTCCTTTACTGGATATATATTACATATATATGTAGAAATCTCATGTTTTGCTTTTAGCAGTAGTCAAAAACTATTAAAATATAGACTCAGAATCAACTCCATTGATTTAGTCGGAAACCATAAATTGTTTACCACACACCCCAGTGTGGTGAAAGACCAAGGCTCAAAATTGTTTGTGTCAACTGGCCACTTATATTTAATAGCAAAAGACTGGTTAATGATAATAATGCATCACAACATCTTTAGAAGGAAAGGAGTGTGTGTGTGTGTGTGTGTGTGTGTGTGTGTGTGTGTGTGTTTGTGTGGCAGTTTTATTACAGTTTTTAAAATCAGTAATTTTTAATGGAAACAACTTGGCCAAAGATCTGTCACAGAATTTGGAGACCCATTAAAACAAAGTTTAATAAAAAAAAGAAAGAAAAGGAACACTCAACTTTTAGTTTGTATTTAACAAAAGGGGGAGACATATATTGTTTCAAATAAAAACAAAATGAATCCAGCAGTCAGTATATATATTATATTTACTGGCAGAAGGTAGACAAAATCAAGATGAGTTGTAATTTGAATAAGTCTTTTTCTTTTCTTTTTAAAAGATTATTTATTTCTTTATTTTAGAGAGAGGGAGAAAGCACAAGGAGGGAGGAGGGACAGAGGGAGAGGGAGAAGCAGACTCCTTGCTGAGCACGGAAGCCGGACATTGGGCTGGATTCTGGGACCCTGAGATCATGACCTGAGCCAAAGACAGATGCTTAACTGACTGAGCCACCCAGGCACCCAGTCTTTTTTTTTTTTTTAAGATTTATTTATTTATTTTAGAGGGAGAGGGAGTGGGCAGGGGAGGAGGAGAGGGAGAGGAAGAGAATCGCAAGCAGACTCCCCACTAAGTATGGAGCCTGAAATGGTGCTTGATCCCACAACCCTGAGATTATGACCTGAGCCAAAACCAAAAATTGGATGCTTAACCACTGGAGCCACCCAGGCGCCCCTCGAGTAAGTCTTTTAAGATGTGATTCAAATAGGTAGCATAGCGTAGCAGTTAAGAACACTGACCATGGATCCGAAAGGCCCGAGTTTAAATTCTGGCTGAAGAACCACTGGCTGCGTGGCTTTGGCCAAGTTGTTTAACCTCTCAATGCCTTGTGAGAGTCACCAAGCCTCTTCTGTTTTGGCTGTTTGTTCTGGCTTTTAACATAAACTCATCATGTTTATAATTTCTTACCACTGCTCTTTCTGCTTTGCTCTTATAGGATTCTCCCTTTAAAAGGATGAGTCCTGTAGTATAAATATACAGAGGAATACCATTCAGCCATAAAAAAGAAGGGAATCCTGCTATTTGCAAAACAATGGACAGAACTGCATGCCATTATGCTGAAATAAATAAGTCAGGCAGAGAAAGACCAACACTGTGTGATCTCACTTATATGTGGAATCTAAAAATGCCAAACTCACAGAAACAGTGAATAGACTGGTAGTTACTGGGGTTTGGAGGGATGGGGGAAATGGGGAAATGTCAGGCAAGGGGCAAACTTCTAGTTATAAAATAAGTAAGTTCTGGGGATCTAATGTACAGATATAGTTAACAATACTGTATGGTAGACTTGAAGTCTGCTAAGAGAGTGGATCTTAAATGTTCTCACCACACAAACACACACACACGATAATTACATGAGGTGATGGATGTGTTGACTAACCTTACTGTGGTTATCATTTCACAATATGCACATATATCAAATCATCATGTTGTATACCTTAAACTTACACAATGCTGTCTGTTGATTAAATTTCAATAAAACTAAAGAAAAAGAATGAATCCTTTTGATTAGGAATGAAAAAGGCAAAGTCTTAAAAGGAAGTTCTCATGATTACTCCCCACATTTCCAAATCTGCCACAATTCTGAATATAGAACATCCAACACAGTTCCAGGCTTCATCCTTAACAAGAAAATTCATGAGGTAGGGAAAGACTGGAAGGCTTACAACTTTGAGGACACGTGACTAATGTCTTCTGATTCGTGTCCTGGAGCAATTATTCATAGTAAGATTTGAGATTCCTTTTCTTGTGAGGTGAGAGAAGTGTTACTGTGAATATAAATATATTATCAGACAAATTAACTTTCAGAAGAAGACTTCAGAAATTTAGTTCCCTGAAACCAAGATACAAGGATCCAGGAATAGATTCTCTGGAAACCATCCATATTCCAAACCCCTTGCATATCCTGAAGTGTGCTTACTCATACAGAATGTCTAAGAACTCTGGTTGTTGCCACCTGCAAGGAACAGGGATTGTTCAGTATGGAGGAGGATGAACCAAAAATAGCTCTGCTCTGTACTGTTTTGAGTTCTGTGAAGATTCTCTTTGAGGGTGGGGAGATCCTGCTGCTTTAAAGAAAGCTCAGAATTAGAAACTTGTCTCATTTCAAGGTAAGTGCAAGCAAACGCTGACGATCTTCACTTGGTGATTTGTACTGGTTTGTCGTCAATGGTTTTGAAGTGAGAGGGTCAGCAGACAAGCACCTCCTCTGGTTGGAAAGTTTCCTCTCCACCAGACCTCCCTTCTCAGGGTTCAGCCTTCCTGAGTAATTATGATTCTGTATAAGAGGAAATGAGTGAAGAAATCTCTTTGTAAACCCTCTTTCCACTAAATCATTCATCATAAATTGGCCTTTCCTGTTATGCATTTTGTGATAGGGAAAAAAGGACGCATCTGAGAAATTCAAACTAAAGAGAGAGAGAAAGGAATCTGAAGTATTAACAAAGAACCTAGCCCCTAAATGTGTACTATGCTGAACTGAAAAAGGCTGCACACCACATTCCTAGTCCTTAGTTCAATCTACTGGGATTTGTAATGTTTCTGGAATTATATCTCTCTTTAACTGTTGGTTCCATTTTACTTACAAAAGTATCTTCAAAGGGGAAATATTAAGATGATCCTTTTACTGGAGATACTCCAAGATGTCACAAAGTTAGATTTAGGAGTCATTACAGTGGCTATATATAGTCGATGTCAGGGCCTCTGGTCTCCATAGGTATTCCCAGCCCTGCCCCTGCCCCAGAAATGGCATTTAAACAGCCTTCTCATGCCACCGCTGACTTGGTTTTTTACCTATATTTCTTCATATGTACTGGAGGATGATTGGAGCTACTAGCAACTCATGAAAACCAGCACTGATGGAAAGAGATTTCCCTTTGAAGCTAACTACAATACCAATTCAAAGATCACTAATCATATAGAACTCATACATTTATCCAACCCTTCTAAATTTTCCTGGTCTGAAAATGAGGAAAGTACCATGGAAGCCACCTTAGTTCTACCCAAATCATTGTGAAAACTGTATTCACTCCTAGGACTAGGGCGCAGTGTGGTCTACACGCCTGTCACACATTGTGTTGTAAGCTTTCCATAATATTTACTGAATGAATGAAGCAGCAGTCATGGCCACATATAAGGGACCATTATTTCTCAGTCCTAGGAAACCATTTCAGTTTTGGAGTCAGGGCATCATCCTTGAGCAGACAGGCAAGTGTGAGATAAAATCCTGACCTGGGGCAGCCCAGGTGGTTCAGTGGTTTAATGCCGCCTTCAGTCTAGGGCCTGATCCTGGAGACCTGGGATCGAGTCCCACGTCCAGCTTCCCTGCATGGAGCCTGCTTCTGCCTCTGCCTGTGTCTCTGCCTCTCTCTCTGTGTTTCTCATGAATAAATACATAAAATATATATAAAAAAAAAAGTCCTGATCTGACCACATCCCCACTAGTTAACTATGGGCAAGGCCTCTGAGCCTCTCATAGCCACATGTAAGTTGGGAATAAAAATACCTAATTTGTAGGGTTTGCATGGGAATCAGAAGAATGAAGTTTGTAACCTCACTCATAACAGAGGTTTAGTTATTTCGGAAATAAAAATATTAATGTAACTCACAAGTCTTTTAAAATCAGCAACTATAGGTCATTTATCCACATATAACGTACTACATTCAAGGCAAGGCGAAGGACTGTGAAGTAAGACAAATGAGGTGACCTTACTCTCAAGAGACTCACATGATACAAGAAACAGCACCTCAACTCTTGGTGCTAGTGTTGGAAAGCACTACCACTGTGACTGTTTTAACGTGTTCCTCGTTTTTATTACTACCCTGATCACTACCTGCTGATACAGACAAAACTAAAAGAATCAATAATACTTAAAAGTTGTTTAAAATTAAAATGCAGAAGTAGGGCATTTGAAAAGAGAAAAATAAATTTGTTTGTGGAACCAGTTCTAATTACCACATAAATAGTATACCTTGCTTTGCTGAGAATGATATTTTCATTATGAATAGCTGAGTGATGACTATCCAAGAATGGTATACTTATCTTTCCTTGTGCCTATTTAAACCAGAAGATTAGGCTTTCTGGAAGGTCTTTTTAAGTGAAATCTGTTTAGAAATACTTTTTAATTAAATTTATGGCACAGGAATTAACTCTAAGTGCAGTCAAGTTCTTAGAGACAGAAAAAGGGTTTTGTTTAATGAGGGTATCGTCTAAACAACCTGGGAAACATGCTCACCTAAAATGGACTTGGTATTACCATAGTGAAGTTCATAACCTCCTCAAAGGGACACACTTCATTTAGTGGTTCTCAGCTGAGGGTGAGTTAGCTCCCCAATGGGTATTTGGCAATGTATAGAGAAACTTTTAGTTGTCACAACTGGGGAATCTAGTGGGTAGAGTGGTATTATTAAACATTCTACAATGTACAGGACAGCCTCTCAAAAAAAGAATTATCCAGCTCAAAATGTCAACAGTGGGGGATCCCTGGGTGGCGCAGTGGTTTAGTGCCTGCCTTTGGCCCAGGGTGCGATCCTGGAGACCCAGGATCGAGTCCCACATCAGGCTCCCGGTGCATGGAGCCTGCTTCTCCCTCTGCCTGTGTCTCCGCCTCTCTCTCTCTCTCTGTGGGACTATCATAAATAAATTAAAAAAAAAAAAAAATGTCAACAGTGCTGCTGCTTGAGGAAGCCTGGTTTAGTGTGTGCAAGCGTTACTTTATTTGAGCAGTACTCACCGGGAAGTGGTACTAGGGAGTGAGCTAACTTACTAGGTACGGTACATGCTACCTTGTAATTATCTTGTTAGAGAAAACTGAAATTCAAAAATGTTAAATAACTTGCAAAGCCAGCATTGCTGGGATTCATTCCCCAGCTGTCAGACGCTAAAATCTGTGCTGGCTTCTTCTGTATCCATCACCTCTCTTAGGCAGACTAATAGAGAATATAACCTAGAGGTCTTATATTATCTTGTGGGATTTATTTATTTATTTATTTATTTATTTATTTATTTATTTATTATCTTGTGGGTTTCTATTAAGAACTTAAAAATCATGATTGAAAGGTCTCCTGGCTTCTCTGCCAATACACACTGTGAACTTGAGAATTGGCCATCTGAACACAGATGAAGAGGTAATTCTATTGCGTGTGGAACCCTGAATTACTAGGTTCCTTTTTTGACCATGTACCGATAAAGACAATTCACCCTCTGCACCCACTGCACAAATCTGAGAAAAATGCTGAGGTCCTGAAATAGACTAATTATGGATACATGTTTCCTGAGAAATCCTAGGATGCCGGCTTCACTGGCAGCTTCTCTCAGTCAGGGGACCCTCTAAAGGCAAGACACTAGGCTAGAAGCTGTTGCAGATGTACATGCTGACAACCTGTAAAATCACATCATGATTGTTTTCTAAATACAACTATCTTCCATTTATTAAGCTCTTTTACCAAGTAGTAGGCACTCTGCTGAAACATTATAAACATCATCCTATTCTAGTTTTCAGGAGATTCTGGGGCGGGTGGGGGGGGGGGTCTGTGCTCAGGTAGATTTAACTTCTCCCTATTACCAAACAGTCTATAATACTGTGAAGTTTTCATATCTTTTAATGATTCAATCTTGGGCAGTCCAGTTTAACCCACTGTAGGGTAAGTTCCTTAAGACTCTAGCCAGCTTGCTCATCATTCTACTCCTAGAATGTAACATGGGCTGCCTGACACATTGTAACTGCCTAATGAATATTATAAACATTGTTAAATGGTGAATAAAGGATGAATAAACAACTCTTGTGGAAAATCTCATGAATGTCTGACAGACTGAAGTTCTTTGGTCATCTCCAATCTGTGAGAGTTCCTCAGTCTTGCACTGTCTTACATGACCTTGACATTTTTAAAGGGTACTGGTCAGCTGTTTTATAGAGTGATCCTCATTATGGGTTTGTCTCCTGATTAGGCTGAAGTCGCAGATCTGGAGGGATAATACCACAGAGGTTTAATGTGCTCTATTTCTTGCATCATATTGGGGAGTACATAATCTCAACAGGATTTCTTAATGGTCATGTGAACCTTGATCACTTGGTTAGGACGGTATCTGCTAGGTTTTGCCACTGCAAAGTTACTACTTTATACCTCCTCTATTTTTTTTTTTTAAAGATTTTATTTATTTGAGAGAGAGAGAGAAAGAGAGAGAGAGAGAGAGAGAGAGAGAGAAAGAGAGCACAAACCAGGGGGAGAGGCAGAGGGAGAAGCAGACACCATCTGAGCAGGGAGCCTAACGTGGGGTTTGATCCCAAGACCCTGAGATCACGACCTGAGCTGAAGGCAGACACTCAGCTGACTGAGCCACCCAGGTGCCTCTATGTTACCCTTTCTATAGCCCCGTCAGAAGTGAGTCATTAAGTCCAGTCCATATACAAAGAGAGAATTGTGCTCTTTCTTTTCCATTTAATATATGCTCTTGGAGATAGAGTTTAAAGTTATTTGAGTCATTTAAACAAACTGGGAGGAAGGGAGCTTTTAATATAAGAAATAGTACTCTAAGTATCAGAAGTGATTATATTAAAATCCCAACTAGATATAACATGTTACTCAATAACAGAAGATTTTGGTAAGGTCAGTACCCTCCCAAAGATCATTCTTCACTATGACTCTTCCATTATACCTCCTCTGCAAAACACACAAAAATTAAAAGTAATTGCATTTAGTGTTATGTGTCTATAAACTACTTTCAAATAATTTGGCAGGAGATGGGTGTGGAGGATGTGTGTGTGAGATGCACAAGGGCACATGATACTCGTATTATTCTTTCAACTTTTCTGTAGGTTTTATTTTTTAAAAAAGATTTTTATTTATTTATTCATGAGAAACACACACACACACAGAGACAGAGACAGAGACAGAGAGAGAGAGAGGGGCAGAGACACAGGCAGAGGGAGAAGCAGGCTCCATGCAGGGAGCCTGATGTGGGACTCAATCCCAGGACTCTAGGATCACGCCCTGGGCCAAGGCAGATGCTCAATGGCTGAGCCACCCAGGTATCCCTTTTCTGTAGGTTTTAAACAAAAAGTTTGTTTATTCAATACTATCACACTGGCCTGAACTAACATATCAAGTCAGCGGTCCACATATGGTACTGAAAATACATCATGGCTCAGGCTTCTACTCAAAACTGAAATCTCCTTTGTTTCTATTTAAGAATTCATTTCTTTCATCCACCACTCTGGACAACAAAGCCTGGACAATGTTCATGGGATGAACGACGGGTAAATGAGTAAAGTGTACCAAGATTTTGAAGTGTATGTTAGAAAATGTCTGCCTTGGCTCCTAGTGGGTATATTAGCATTTTATCTTGCCATCTTTACTATCCAAGTACCGTATACACGGGATTGTATTTATTAAGCACCTAGTAGTCATCAAATACTGTATAACAAACGATAGAAATACCAAATTAATGAGGACAGTCCCGACACCAAGGTATTTAAAGTTAGAGGGAAAGAAGATAAACATATAAAGAAACATGTACAATGCTCTCCAAACTAAAGATATAAACAAAATGTTGTGTGTACTTAAAGAAGATAAACCGAAGTGAGACAGATGGGAGTGTCCTGAGAACATGACTGATGTGGTCTTGTAATAAAAACACCCTGAGTAAAGCAGTCATTGATGACAGAAGCTATGGAGCCCAAGAATCATGAGACCAACTTTTTATTCTTTGGTGGTGATGGATTACAGTCTTGATGGCAAACTTTAAGTTCACTAGCTGAACCACATGATCTGGTGGGACTGAAGTTCATCTTGAGTTAAGGAGCCAATGCAGGTAATAAACCTGGATGCTGCTAACTCATGCTTAAGAGGAGCTGCAGATGAGCCAGAAATAGCTGAGCTCAGTCAGCTTACCTCCAGACAAACATCTTTGTGAGTGGGTAGGAAACTAGTGTAGTGCTAGATTCGCCTTCAGGGCCATAGGGAGGAGCATCCTGGCCATCTGATCCAAAGTATCAGACATTCCACAGTAAAAGTGAATCCCATTTTCAAGGGGAAGTAAGTGCAGAGAACCCACGTAGAAGTCTTCAGAACTAATCCTATGGAGAAAAGAGTAGGGACTATGGAAATAAGGGAAAGATGATGTTTTAATAATAAGACAAAAGCAATATCAAAGCTGTAGAGTGGAAAGGACACATTTACTATTAGTTTTTTAAAGGATTTTATTTATTCAGAGACAGAGTGAGAGCGGAGTCAGGGGAGGAGCAGAGGAAGCAGACTCCTGAGCGTGGAGCTTGACATGAGCCTGATCTTATGATGCTGAGATCATAACCTGAGTCAAAATCAAGAGTTGGTCATTTAACTGACTGGGCCACCCAGCCACCCCACATTTGCTATTATTAGATACAGCAAGACTAATGTATGTACGTGTGTCTCACATGGAAAAGCAAGCCAGGTAAATTTTGGGGCTTCCTTTTCAATAACTGAAAATACAGACTATTTCTTGGAAGCCTTGGATAGCTTTCTCTCTAATATCATTCAACTAAAGGAAAGGCTGGATTTTCCACGTGCAGGTTTACAAATTTCTGGCCTTGGAAATGGGGTTTTGATGATAAGCATAGCTAAAATAGCAATCTTCCTCAGGATCCCAAGGACCTTAACCTGGGCAACAGCCCATTAATAGACAAGTTCTAAGTATTCGTAACATTCTGGAATAATATCAGACAGATCCAGGGAGCATATTTATAGTCCATAAGTGAAGAGGAGTAAGAGGTGGGCAGGAGGACAAGTGTGAGTCATGCTTTATTCTGTTCTGCCAAAAGCTCTCACAGAGCTTTCCCTCTGACTAAGCACAAGTGGCCTGGCAACTGACAGGCTGCAGATGAAGAACCAGGACCTTAGGGGGTGATCATGCTTGACAACATTATGAATTCCAAAGTGCTCGGCAAACCGACCATATAATATGGAATTAATGTTTGGAAACACAAACTCTGTCTTTCTCTTTTGGGTCCTTTTTTTGCTCCCCTGACTCTCTCCTAAGGCTTCTGCCATAACTACTCACTTTAATAAAAATATCTTAAATTTGGGACACCTGGATGGCTCAGTGATTGAGCGCCGCCTTCAGCTCAGGTCCTGATCCTGAGATCGAGGACGGAGTCCTGCATCAGGCTCCTCACATTGAGCCTGCTCCTCCCTCTGCCTATGTCTTTGCCTCAATCTCTCGCTCTGTGTGTGTCTCTCATGAATAAATAAATAAAATAAAAAAAAAAAATCTTAGATTTGAAAAGAATATTCAAGGGAAAGAATACCATATTGGGCATTAGTAACCAAACTAAGTTCTAATCCCATTTGTGTCACAGATCTGCTGTGTTACAGGGACTTTTCAACCTCTGTGGGCCTAGAGTGGGGGAAAAACGTAGGGGTAAGGTTGGGATTGACAGAGTATGAAGGCTCATTTCCTCAGGAGGCAGACTCCTGACTCTCTTAAGTCACCTCCTGGCACGCCCCTGCTGTGCTGACCTGAGAACCTGAGTGTTCCATCAAGACACAGAAGCAGGTCTTGTCCTTTTACTCCCGACTGAGGACCACCCTTCTTGCCCTTGCTCCCTTTCTCTCCCTGCTTCCCAGACCCCTAGAGATTTCCTTTTCTTCTTCAGGAATCTGTCACTCTCCTCATTACCACTGGCAGCCTCTCCCACAGTCTTCAGGGGGACCTGTCACCTTGATGCCAAGAGGTGTAGCCCCTGCTCCAGCCGCCTCCCTGCCTTCCCTCCTACTGTGCCTCTCTTGACTGTCACTTGCCATTCCCAGCTCAATGCCATGACCTTTGACAGAAAAAGAGATCTCCCTGCCCAGGGAAAGAGGAAGAAATGAAAGCAAAGAGAACAAGGATTCCTGTTCCTCTTGCTAGGGTTTTTATAGTGGGGAATGCAGCTTCTAGGATACAGCAGGAGCTCAAAAATATGTTCTGGTGAATAAAATAGTGCTCCCTAATCAAATCTCTTAAAGCTGTTATGTTATTATATACAGGGCAGTTTTGTATGTTATGAGCATATGATGGGCTTAATAGCTTTTCTGCAGGCTGGGCTGGAAACCTGTCTCTCAGGAGGCATTGTTTCTATGGGAAAATGTGGTCTGAGTGGCAAACAATTGACTTACTAATGACTGTTAAAAATTACCTTTCCTTCCTCAGGAATGGCTTTTAAAAGAGGGAAATTAAAAAATGTGCTAGGCAAAGAAGAAATCAAAGCACAGCCATTTCTGGCTATACCATAATTCTATGTATCTATATTATTGTAGAGAGACACACATATATAAGTATGTAAGGAATAAGCTGGTAAAAGTATACTATCTAACTGGGCACACACACACACACACACACACACACACACACGCCTCCATAGACTAGCCCCCTAAACAGACATATTCTGTGAGAAGGGGTTTCAGTGATGGTAAGAAGAAATACAAAGGAAGTACAGACACCATGAGGTAACACAGGAGAATCAAGAACAAGAATTTGAGGGGTACCTGGTTGTCTCAGTTGGGGAAGCATGTGACTCTTGATCTCAGGGTTGTGAGTTTGAGCCCTACATTGGGTATGGAGATTACTTAAAAATATAAAATCTTAAAAAAAGGGAAAAGATTTTGGAAAAGAAGATACATAGTATAGCTTAATATGGACAGACTATCCCTCCAAAATAACCAAACAAAATCCTCCTTAGCAAATAAATGCATGGAAGCTCCTACTCGTTGCATGAAAGGTAGGTAGGTAATGGATGCCCTGCTTTAGAGAAGATATTTCATGGTGCTCTGAGTTGGGGAAAGACAGAGGCAGGCATTATTAGTAAGGCATGTGTAGGGGGCATACAAGTGGGGACCTGAGTGGAAAAGCCAAAAAACCTGTGGCTAATGTTTATAAAAGGACTCTGCTGATGTGTGCAGGTCTGAAAGGTGGAATCACAAGGTACTTAGGGTTCTGAAAGAGGGAGGCGGACTGAACAATATACATGGGGGGCGTCTGTCAGGGCACTCTGCACATGAGCCATCGCTCAAATACCATATACTTCAATACAATTTTCACACCAAAATTTAAAGCAAAGAAGAATGCCTCAAAACAAGGGGAAGGGCAGAGGAAACAGTGCCCTGTGCTTCTGTCTGGGCTGACTCACCTCATAGAAGAGTCCCTCTGGAAACTGCTGGAAGCACTGAGCACACACGAAGCACTGCTCGTGGTACAGCTCCCCGTTACTGTTTACTATCTTCTCGGCGGGTGCAAAGCCCCCCTTGCAGCGTTCACAGGTGGCGTTGGCCAGAGCATTGGCCATGTTGCTGTAACACACAAAGGACAGGGAGTCACAGACTGTCTACCTTTTCTTAGACTTCAGACCAAATGACATGAAGAACTGAGGAGAACATTCTATCTGATCACAAAAATCATATTGCAGCCGTAAAGCCCAATTTCTTGTGTCTTAAGAACTCAAACTGCTCCCACCTCTTTGTGGGTGTTCAAAGAGCCTCCTGCTTGGATTCTTTTTCTTTAGCCTTTCTGACATTCTTCTTGCTAAATATACTGTGAGTACCTACTTCCTGTGAGGAACTAGGGATAGAGACAGAAGCCAAGCTTTGCCCTCCAGGAAGGAGCCTGAGGTTACAGCTTAAATAAGCAGCCTAATTAAAATATCCACAGGTCACCATCTCCAGGCCACTATCTCTCCCTTCTGAGGACAGAATCTAAACTGCATGTCAATTGAACACTGAATCCTGACACAGGTTATCTCTCTGGTTAGATCCTGCTGAAAGCAACTGTTGCAAGTAGTTCTTTTTTTTTTTTTTTAAAGATAGATTCATTCATTCATTCATTCATTCATGAAAAACACAGGGAGAGAGAGGGGCAGAGACACAGGCAGAGGGAGAAGCAGGCTCCATGCATGGAGCCCGATGCAGACTTGATCCCAAGTCTCCAGGATCACACCCTGGGCTGAAGGCGGCGCTAAACCACTGAGCCACCTGGGCTGCCCGCAAGTAGTTCTTAAACCAGACTGCCTTAATCCTGTAATCTCATTGGTAAAACAAGCATTGAACGCTAACATTGTAAGTTGTTTCTTAAAGTCACAGGATACATTGTGAAGATCCTTTTATGGACATGACACAGGAGGTTCAGGGAATTGGAGTGACCAGCCCAATGTTGTGACATGGTGAAGCTCAGTAGTTAGGGGAAGACATAGGACCAGAATCCAGAGTCCCTGTTCATAAAATCACAACCGGATTACGGTATCAATTTTGAACACTCAAGAGGACGTGATAGGGACACCATCACACTTTGCACATCAGGCAGTCACATTACCACCGATGACCCCAGTGACCTGGTCTCTCTCGCTTGCTGTCAATCCACTGCACCGTGAAACATACAAGAGGCACTTGATAAATGGACCCGCATCCTAACTAACCTTTGTGGAGTCTGGAAGAAGAAAAGTATATACTCAGATAATTATTTCGTTCTAACAAGCCCTGAGTTTCACATAAAGAACTGCTTCATTCTAAAAGGCTTTGAAGTGGGGAAGGTCACCTAACCAGAGTCATTGTTGGCCAGTTTGTTCTTCACAATTGGCAAGTTTATTTTCAGATGCCCAATGAGAGTACAAGCTCTACCTGTGTGTCTAGTTGCCTGGTGCAGCCTGTACCACCCAGATATTGAGTCAATCCACCTCAAAAAGTTATGGCCAACATTCTCTAGAATCTTCACAGCTACCCTATCAGGCAGGTGAGGAGTTTTCATCTTACAGACAGATTAACTGCCTTGTCCCCTCAGTTTTCCTGTTTCCTTAGCAGAAGGGCTCACACATACCTTGTCTCACCTCCATCCCACCCCAGTGGAAGATACCTTTGCCTTCTTGTCCCAAATGTTTCAAAGAATAGTATTGCTATTCTGTAGCCTTTCCATAATGAGCCCCATGTAGAAGTACCACATTCATAACCACATATCAACTCACACCTCAACTTTACTTCATAGGTTTAAATATAGAATTAAAACATCACAAAAAAAAAAAAAAAAAAGAAAGAAAAAAAAAAAGGAAGAGAGGCAGCCTCAGTGCTTGGCAAATCTGGCCTAAGTCTCATACTAAAATAAATTTTCTACTTTGTCATTTTAAAATTACTGTGGGTTATGGAGAGAAATGCGTCACATTCCCTTCTTCATGTGGCTTTGGCATAAGCCAGATGAATTGTAGCAGTTTTAGCAAAGCTCTTGGAAGGGTCTGCACTTCCCCTTTCTCCTAATCAAAATCTGCAGGTGTCCCTGGATGAAGTATGGTAAACCAACACCTGCCCTAATATCGTTTCGAGGAAAAAATTTTTAAAAAGTATATAACTCTGAAAGCCAGAAGATGCTACCCAAATATAAAGGCATCATTATTAATTTTGAATCCTCTCAAAAGATTCACCAGATCCTTATAATTTTCACAGAACTCTCAAAAAGCAGGAAGAGAAGGACATTCTGGAATATCCTGCTCCATTATCTAGATCAAGTAGTTCTCAAAGTATAGGGGTCACTGTGACCCATTTAGGGGTTCAAAAGGTCCTTTTTCCACCTGCATCTGTGGGAGGCCTATTTTCTTTGTATATATATCTAAGGCAACATATAACACTAAGATAAATGCAGAAACAGAACTGAGAAACTGTCTTAGACTGTCATTAATGAAGATTTGAAAATATGTAATTCAATGCCACTTTTCCCACCAAACTTTTTTCATTTTGGAAAGAGTTATTTTTCATAAAAATTAACACTTATGAATAAATGCATAATGAGTTTATGTATCTCAAATGAATACATATTTAATTTTGTTCTTAGTTTGTATTTTCAGTAAATATTGATAAGCAAAAGCTCTCTGCAGACCTCAATACCTTTTTATTATTATTTATTTATTTATTTATTCATTCATTCATTCATTCATTCATTCATGAGAGACACAGAGAGGCAGAGACACAGGCAGAGGAAGAACCAGGCTCCACGTAGGGAACCCGATGCGGAACTCGATTCCAGGTCTCCAGGATCACGCCTTGGGCCAAAGGCGGCACTAAACCGCTGAGCCACCTGGGCTGCCCTTAAGAGTGGAAAGCAGTCCTAATATCAAAGCATTTGTCACCTGTTTCCTACTCATTGTACTAAACACTGTTTATATTCTAATTCAAATACTGAAATAGTGAGAAAATAGGTAGACAGTTTCTCATACACAGGAAAAATAAACTAGCTTTGGAGATAATATGTATTTTTGAAGAAGTATTCCTTTTAATAACAAGCAGGATAAGAAAAGAAACTACATTAGAGGAAACTTTCAGGAAAGAACCCCTAATAATCTCACTAACCTACTGAACTGTTTACATTAACTTTCCTTTCTTGTCTTTGACCCTCTGGCACTATATATTTCTTTCAATTGACTGTTTTTTTGAGCAGTTTTAAGTTTACAGTGAAACTGAGGCAAAAGGAGTCGAGTTCCCCTTCATCCCCACGTGCAAGCCTCCCCTGCTACCAACATCTCTACCATAAACGTAGTCTGTTATGACTGATGATGAATCTACAGTGACCTATGCATTTGTTTATAACTGTTTTTATATATAAAAGTTACATTTTAGAAGTCATGAATGATAGTTACAACTGTCATCTGGCTAGTTATAATTAGTCGGCTAATTTTTCAAAAAAGGATTTTTGCTAAGAAGTATTGATGATAAAGAATATATATGTTGGGAAATATATATGTAGAAGCCTTTAGTACAGAACCTTCACATTTGGCCAGTAATAACTGATTTACCCAATCCACTTCTACAGATGAACCATACACAGAAAACTTGGTATCACTGGGCTTTTTTTCAAGTGTCTCACTGTTAAAAGTATGTAAAACAAATTTGCTGGCATCAAAACGAAAAAAATGTGTAAATCCAAAAAGCATCTTAAGAGTCCACAGAGCATTTTGGTTACAGTATAATTATAATTGCCCAATTACATTTATTTTTTTTTTTTTTCCCCATTACATTTAAACAGAACTCTTTATAAGTCGTGAAAACAGAGGACATCTGTTATAATACCACACATAATAGATTAATGGAAATAGAGAATCAGGTCAGTTAAATTCCCCTTAACTCATGATTGACAAATTGAGGATTTGCAGTTAATTCTAAGCTTATGACTTTGCGGAAGATCAACAATCTTCCATGAGTCTAACTACTACTTTGCACTACTTTTTAAAATTGTTTGCTAAAACTCATTTAATAACATGAATTAGACTTTTTAGAGTTAATGGCATATATATGGCATATATATATACACACACACACACACACACACACACACCTATATTTGCTAAATACACAACATTCTTATTTATTGATTCAATCCCCTTAAGACAATATTAAGAAATCCAGTTTGCCTACCTCAAATTGCTGTTAAACCTAACAAAAATGTGTATCTTTATCAACAGTCTGTAATTCAGTTTTACTGTTTCCCTCAACCAACTTGTCATCTGTGGGAAGTTTAAGAGTATACAATCTTTCTATTATAAACCCTGCCAGCAGCAACTCTAAGCCTCCCCCTTGGACTACATAATGAAAATGTACTATTATGAGGAACCTACTGAACACAAAGACATTACTACTATTACTTTAAAGGCAGCATTTTCCTTTACTTCTGCATCTCATCTGGTGTATCTCCCCGCCTGCTGGAATAGGCCTCCCTCCCCTCCATCACTCTGGAATGCCCCTGCTCAGAGTCGAGGAAATAAAACTATCAATGGCTACTGAACTCAAAGCCCAAGCAGACTAGATCTGGAAGATAGGAGCTCCTCTTCCAGGAGAGGAGACACTTACAATTTTGCATAAAAGTCACAAAACTCCTTGTAGACCTTTACGTCACTGTGCCTGCGCTGTAATTTGGACACAGCCCGCTCGTCTTCATTGCCATTAGCCTGGTGGACACTGTTAAGGACTGCCTGGGGGATTTCTTCATTCTCTGGGATAACACAAGGGTGCACCCTGCCCGGGAACGCCATCCCAGGGTGCCTGAGAGCTCCAAGCCCGGGGCAGAGAGTAGCAGGGCAGGGGACGGAGAAACAATATCCAGGCCTCCCCTGCTTCCCTGCCAGGGTCACTCCCACTGTTCCCACACACGTCAGCCCTGCGTTTGCCAGGGTCGCTCCTGGCCCTTCATATTAAGAGCTCTAACAGCAAAGCAGTCACTTGCTGTGCCAGTCCTGAGTTTTGAGGCATTTCTGGAAGCTCTAGAAAACATTCCCCAGAGCAGTGACACAGTCTTTGCTGGAGCAGCCTTCCCGGCAGACTGTGTCTGTAAACACTGCTTCAGAAATAGAGGACTGGTTGGCAGGGTCCAAGAGAAACAAACATCCACATGCCCTGGGGGATCTGTCACCAGGCATTATCCACATGAACACTGTGGTTCTTGTAAAACACCCTCAGATATTGTTTCTAACAAGCTCCCCACTGAGGCTAACGCAGCTGGCACACACTGGGGGACATCTTAATGCCCAGGACATGCTTGTCAGCTATGCCCATGGCTATCTTTCACCAAGGATCTGTGAGTCCCTAAGAATTTGGAGCTACTTTTGACTCTTATTGATCCTAGCAGTTGGCACATAGCAAGAGCTGGATGATGTGTTCAATGAATGGACACGAGGAAATAGGAAAGAGTTGGGCATCTAGTTAGAAACCCTCAGCTAATCCTGGTCTTTATTATGGTTAAAGATGCTGCTGGCATTCCTGCTATAGTCAGTCCACATTGCTGTCATCTTGCAGCAGTACTGCAGAAGAGGAGGGTGATGATGTAGGCCATGGGCAATACAAGGGCTCAAAACATTTCTCCAGGAACAGTCCTCTGAGCACCAAGGTGCCCTCCTAACCAAAATTAAGGTACCAAGGACCACTAAAGAAAGAAACACTAGAGATGAGAGCCATGAAATCAACAGCAAACAAACAGACAAAATGCAGCTGGGACTTCCAAGTAACAACTAATAAATAATAATGCTATGCATTATGCTCATTATTGCATCCCTTATAAGGTAGGTATTATTTACAGGTGAGGAACTGAGATTCAAGGAGGCTGAATAACCCAGTAAGTACGTGGTAGAGTCAAGATTTAAATCTAGGGAGCTTCATCCTAGAGCCTATGTTGTCAACTACCATGTGAGAAAATGGTTAAACACAATCACTGGAGAACAAAATAAGTTAACTAGAAAAGATTAAGTAGTAGGTACAAATGAGATAGAAGCCCAAAATGAGATCTAGTCTTCCCTCTTTGAACCCTAAAGATCTCAGAGTACAAGTCAGAAATTAAAAGGCTGTGGGCTACGGATCCTCCCCAAGCCCCAAGCCTGTGGCTAATGCAGTAGGAAAAATCATCATTTTTAAATAGGAAAGAAGTGACCTCCTGGTTGAAATGGTGAATGAGATCTTGACATTTACAGCAACCTGGATGGGCATAGAGGATATTATGCTAAGTGAAATAAGTCAGGAAAAGACAAATACTATATATATAATTTCATTTACATGTGTAATCTAAAACAAAACAAAACAATGAATAAAGAAACAAAAGCAGAAACAGACCCATAAATACAGAGAACTGATGGCTGCCAATGGGGGAGGGGTGTAATGTGTGGGGGGAATGGGTAAAATGGGTGAAGGGAAGTGGGAGATACAGGCTTCCATTTTGGGGATAAGTCACAGGGATAAAGGCACAGCACAAGGGATATAGACAATGGTATTATAATAGCATTGTATGGTGACAAATGGTAGCCACGTTTGTAGTGAGCATGCCATAGGTTATAAAGCTGTCAAATCACTGTTGTACACCTGAAACTAATATAATAGTATCAACTATACTTTAATTTAAAAAAACCACACACACACACACACACACACAAAACCAAAATACATACAAGCAAAAATTTAAAAAAATTTTGGATAAAATATAGGATAATATAGGAGAATAGTTTTTTTATATGAAAAGGTTTTTTGAAGATTTATTTATTTTAGAGAGAGCGAGCAAGAGAGAGAGGGTACATGAGCATGCACATGGAGGGAAGGGCTGGGGGAGAGAATCTTCAAGCAGACACCCTGCTGAGCATGGAGCCCAGATTGGGGCCCTATCTCATGACCCATGAGATCATCACCTGAGCTGAAAACAAGGGTCAGACACTCAATCAACGGAGCCACTCAGGCTCCCCCATAAATTTTTTTTAAATAAAATTGTATGGGTGTTTCCAGTAACTGATGCATTTTTTGATCCTAGCAGTTGACACACAGCAGGAGTTGGATGATGTGTTCGTAATACATTCATTCATGCCTGAGGAAAAAAGCTATCAGGCTCTATTTGTTTTCCTTATGATATTCTTACAGTTTTTTTTTTTTAAAGATTTATGTATTTATTCATGAGAAACATACAGAGGCAGTGACACAGGCAGAGGGAGAAGCAGGCTCTCCAGGGGCCTGCTGTGTGACTCAATCCCAGGACCTCAGGATTACAACTGGAGCCGAAGCCAGAGGCTCAACTACTGAGCTCCCCAGGTGCCCCTATTCTTATAGTTTTTAATCCATACTAGTTACAGTGATTGCAAATCATGTTCATTCTCCTGCCAGAAACATCATTAGATCCAAATACTCAGCCCACACTGATGTGACACTACTTGGAGATACCAAGCAAAGGGCAGAATGCTGAAGGAGGTCCTGGAGACTTCCCTTTCTTTCAGTTCAAACAGTTTCCAGGGGATTATGCTATTTAAGAAATGCTATGTTAAGGTGAAGCAGGTAGGAGACCCTCCATTGTTTCTGCTTTCCTCTACTTCCAGCTGGGACAATGTTACTGAGTGTGTGCTTGGCACATAGTAAGTCCAAATAGACTTCAATAGAAGTTACCTCAATAAGAGTCAGTTTTGGGGCAGCCCGGGTGGCTCACTGGTTTAGCATCACCCTCAGCTCAGGGTGTGATCCTGGAGACCTGAGATCCAGTCCCACATGGGGTCCCTGCATGAAGCTTGCTTGTGTCTCCGCACCTCTCTCTCTCTCTCTCTCTCTCTCTCTCTCTGCCTCTGTCTCTCAAGAATAAATAAAATCTTTAAAAAGAGTTTTTGATTGAAGGTATCATACACGATGTTAATATTTTTAAACTATTTAATCAATCAGTGTGACTATATGGATGTTAAGGCTGATTTGTGGCTGTCTCTTTGTTTACAGTTTTGCCAGATCTCATTCTTTCCTTCTTTCCTCCCCTCCCCTCCCCTCCCCTCCCCTCCCCTCCCCTCCCCTCCCCTCCCCTCCCCTCCCCTCTCCTCTCCTCTCCTCTCCTTTCCTTTCCTTTCCTTTTATTACCAAGAAATATCCTAATGGCAGCTGAGAGGGAGAGGGGAAATTGAGGCTCTAAAGAAAGAAAAGATGGGGCAGGACAGAGCCCGATCATCTATCCTAAATCTCCTTCCTAAGAACTCCTCCCCAGGAACAAAAGACCCTGGCCAACTGACTTCTGCAGAGAAATTCCCTGAACTTTACACATGCTACTTATGCTGAAACAACAAAGGAACTCACATAGTAAGGGTCAAGGCCAACCAGGAAGGCTTAGCCCCTGCAATTGTGAATGAGCTCTGTATTCAGAAGCTAGTGGCAACAGGCTGCCCGGTCCTTTAATAACTTTTCCATTATGGTCTATAGTGTCTTAAAAAAGTAACTGCTCATATTAGGGGCCCCTGGGTGGCTCAGTCGGTTAATTGTCCAACTCTTGATCTCAGCGCTATGAATTCAAGCCCCATAGTGGGCTTCACATTGGGTTGGGTGTGGAGCCTACTTAAAAAAACAAAAGAAAAAAAAAAGTAACTGCTCTCATTATGCCACTGTTTGCTTATTTGCATTATTTTATATCACATCTGAACACATGGAACTTTTAATGAGCTCACAATGCAACAGGGCTAAGGGGTACCTGAGAAGTGCCTGCTGAATGAATAAACAAGCCACAGCCTGTTTCTGAGTACACAAAGTACTCAGGGAAACAATATATGGATATATATGGTTTTCCCATCATTCAAGCATATAAAGGTGCAGATCTCTGCTTTAGTGCCAAGTGCTGAGTGCAGAGGGCTCTCTGTGTGTCCTAGTACCTGAGTAAGGATATCTGAGTAAGGACCATGTGGCCACTGCAAGGTCAGGTGGTGCTATTCACAAAGACTGCATAGGGGAGTCGGCTGGTCAATCACTTCTTATCCAGTTACCACAGGAAAGAGCTAGAAGAAACGTGTGGTTATTTTCCCAGGAGGACATGGGGGTCATTTTGGGCCAAACAAACACCATGGCTTAAGTTCTATATCCAGGCATTTTCCTACTTTCAAACCACTTTTGACACTTAATAATGTCGCTGTTAAGAAATGTAAACAATCCTTTTAGACTATGTTGCAACCATGAGAAGAATACTTATCTGAACATTTCTGATGGAAAATACTACTCTCACTACAGTGGCATCAAAATAGTCCTTGAAGGAGGGCAGGAGGCATATCTGCTGTTAGGCTGGCAGCTCTAGTGTCCTGTAAAGAATGCTGCTGCGCTTCAGATTCTACCAGTCTAGCTAACTCTATGATTTCAGCCAAAACAAATTCTACCCGATGTACCCGTAGCCAGAAACAAATAACCTACTTAGAGATATCACACAAAAATATTGTAGCTATTTGCAGGAGCTCAAATAATTAAAGCATGGATATAATCATGAGCATGGTTGGCCAAAAGTAATAATCAACTTTTTAATAACTGGTATTTTAAAATTAAAATTCTCTCTAATAGCAACAACTGAACTATGTGCATCACTACTAAATAGTTCATCTATGTGGTTCTTAAAATCCAAGCTGAACATTTTGACCAATTGCTTCTAAAACACAGGACTCTAATACAGAAAAAAAGGCAGTGCTATTACATGTTTAATGCCATTCCACAGACAGGCATACATGGATGGCTAAGCCAAGCCCTTGGCAATAACAACTATTAGAATGTAGCTTCTTCAATTTCAATCAAAGTCTTCCATGGATACTGGAGTATTCAATTGTTCAATTGTTGAGACAGCCGGGTTAAATTAATATATGGCAAAATGAATTATTCACTATGAAAATTCACTATGATTCTCTATTCTACTCAAATGGAAAATTTAATCTTATTTTCTTCCTATTATTAAAAACACAACAGTCATGACATGCAAGTAAAGATAATGGAGCTGGAAAGTTCTTTCTCATTTCCCAGGGACTAGGACAAATGCACTGTGTTTTCTTTCAACGACAGTGAGGAAAGAGACAAAGTTCAGTTAGTTGGCCAGAGAGGATATGGAGTTGCAATTCACATGCCATTTTGCCCTGTCTGTTAGGATCGTTTCCTAATTCTGGATTGCACAAGCAAAAAAAAAAAAAAAAAGTATTACAACACAGATGAGAGAGTGAGAAAGAAATAAGATGCACATCTTAAACTAACTTCAAAGACAGGCGCATTTGTTACCTCCCCGCACAGGCACTGCTTATGGATCACAATCAAAGCAGGTAAGAACCTCTGGCTTTGTTACTGTACATTAGAAATAACTGAAGAGAATAAGTGAAAAACATCACTGCCTCACAAAGAGGAAAGAACAGACTTAAAGGACCTCCCTATTTACCAGTAACCCCTTCCCCAGGGCCTCCCACTCTTCCCAAATACTTAGACCAGACCAACAGTGACCCAGAGGCAGTGACTCGAGAAGGTTATTTGTATCTGATTGTAACACCTTCTTAAATGAAACTCACCTAAAAGTTAGAGACTCTTTGATATTGGAGACAGATTTATAGCACCCCAAACCTTGTGCTAGAGGAAGAAGCGGGTTCATATCCCTCATAAGGAAAATGAGTGAAACACAACTCAATCTCAGGTTGATGGGTTTTCAAGAAGTAAACTTTAGGCATACCTTCAGTCAGTCCTAAAGTCAATAATTAAAATATAATGTTTCTAGTGAAAGCTGGTGAGGTGCAAATTTTTTATCTGATGTCTAAAACTGTCCTGGTTTTATTCTTGATGCCTACAGGAGAAGAATCCCCAGTCAGGAGCCATCAGGCCGAGAGCTGCCACATGTTCGCCCAGTGCCATGAAGGTCCTGTGACACAAGACAGATCCTGAGAGTGCTCCGCAGCTCAGAAATACTCTGCCCACAACAGGCATAAATTACTGAAAATTATATAGTTCAGTTTCTCAATTTTAACAAATTTAAAAAGTACTGACAACCTACTTAGTGGCCTAATTCTTGGGAAGTATCTCAATCTAGACAATCTCTAGAAGTTTTCCAACATTACTCCAAAATAAACCCATACCCATACTTCAGTGTAAAAAGGACGTGGAGCCTAGGAAAAGTGCAGGAACAAGACTGAAATAAAGCTTACGATGTTCTCCTGTTCCACTCTGAAACAAACAGGTCTACTTTATTAAGAGATGTTCTGAACCATGTGCAGAGAGAAATCAACAGAGTTCAAGACTTGTGGCACCTTTCTCTCTCTGGTACAAGCACAAGAGCGTAGATTTCCTGCCTACAACTAGCCACCCTTTCTCTGCAACAGTGACATTCTCATCCTGCAATGCAATCCACAATAGAAGGAAAGGCACAAAACTAGATCAGGAAAGTAGCAGGATGTGTGGCAACAAGGCAAAATCAATAATAACAGAAAACCAACAAAGGACATGAACAACGGGGCAGCCTCAGTTTCTAGAAGCTGTATGGGTATGGAAGTATGAGCATTCTGGGATGGGATTACTGGGTTGCACTCTGTCGTTTGGCAAGTTGAATTTCTCTACCCCCAGCAACCCCAAAGCAACACAGCTTGTTATAGAACATTTATAAAAGGTAGTGAAGACTCACTCATAATCCTGCAATCTAGTGATGAGCAATGCAACATGTTAATCTCTACTCCTTATAAAATACACATACACACACATGATTGTAAACAAAGGCAGGATTGTTGCAAGGTGATTGTTTAGAATTATCTTTATTCCTAGTACTGGACATAAAAAGATATAAAGTTCTTTAAATGAATACTACTGACTCCTTTTCCCCTGAACTCTCTGCCTCTCTGAAACTTGCCCAGTCCTCTTCTATTTCTATTTCTATTTCTATTCAAGGTCTTCTCTAAGAAGCCCCCTTTGAGCATTTCAGCCTGTACTAATCTGTTTAGCATCTATAGGGCTCACTGAGTATCCTGTTCAGTTGTGTTCTGTATTGCAAAGGCACTTCTCTCAAGAACACCATGAGCCCTTTAGTGTGAAAACTTCTGGAGTCTTTACATCAAGCACCCTCTTAAGCAATTAAACTGACTTTTTTTTTTTTTTAAGATTTCATTTATTTATTCATGAGAGACAGAGAGAGAGAGAGAGAGAGAGAGAAAGAAAGACAGAGAGAGGCAGAGACACAGGCAGAGGGAGAAGCAGGCTCCATGCAGGGGGTCCGATGTAGGACTCAATCCCGGAACTCCAGGATCATGCCCTGGGCTGAAGACGGTGCTAAACCGCTGAGCCACCAGGGCTGCCCCAAACTGACCCTTTTGTGAAAAGTTGCTAAACAGAATTGGGGAGGTGCTCATAAGCTGCCACCCTCCCCAGAAATTCAAGACAACTCAGTGTAAATTGATTGATTCTTAAAGATTTTATGTATTTATTCATGAGAGACACACAGAGAGAGGTAGAGACATAGGCAGAGGGGAGAAGCAGGCTCCCTGTGGGGAGCCTGATGTAGGACTTGATTCTGGGACCATGACCTGAGCCAAAGGCAGACACTCAACCACTGAGCCACCCAGGCGTCCCTCAGTGTAGCTTTAGTATGTAATTCAGCATAGTTCTTTTGTCAGTAAAGGTAACTTTCTTAACTGTCATCACTGCAGTCTGAAATCTATATGCTTTCTAAACAAACTTTCTATCACTAGATGCTCATGTTGTTCAAATAAGTGGAGTGTTTGGTCAACTGAAAAAACATTCTTAAAATTCTCTTTCATAGGCTGGGAAATTTTTCTCTGATTTTTCAAACATCTTCACTGGAAAATGTCTCTGTAGCAGTTCCTCCATTATCCAAATTATTTCTCCCTGTTATTCATACTGTGACCCACTAACACATATTCTCACCACTAAACATCTTTTTAAAAAGACACCTTGTGTCCTGACCAAAATAGATGAATTTGGGAAAGCCTGGTATTTCAAATATAGAACAGTATTTTTAGCTAAGAGTGTTGACTGGCTTACCAGGGAAATCCTTCAGTGAATCCACGGGTTCCTTATATGGTTGGGGTGGCCATCATCACCAAACTTTCTGGCTCTAAATGACATTCTTATTTTAGTTCTGACTCAGCCAAGGATACCTCACTGAACACTGACCTTCAGCTAAGTTGGGAGAAGAAGCCAACAGGAGTTCTTATTTTGTGAATAAGCTTAACATAAGGTCTGCTTTCCTCAATAAGATAAAAGAAAATGAGAGTTTCAGTATGGAAGGACAGAAAAAACCCACTGTACTCAAGTCAAATGAAAACAATCCTTTCAAACTTAAATCTATATATCTTTCATTTTCAGTTGTTTTCTTTTTAACATAGAACATATTTTACATATATTTTATTGCATTAAACAATATTTGAAAATATTGGACAGGATTAAGTAGAAGAACTGAAAAATATTTTTTTGCAACCTTTAAAAAGGCTTCTTTTCTTTCATTAACTTCAAATTTTGTGAAGTGCATACAGAGAGACAAGGAATTGTTTTAAATACCATAAGAATTACTATTAATGTGATCAAAAGATGTGGAGATGATATAAGGTCACAGGAGGCCTGAGCATCTGATGGTGTCATTGTAAGTCTATCTGGTACTCAGCTAGAGCTTCAGTTCTCCCAGGTGTCTTCTGCATATACCTCTTCTTCTTCTGGATCCTGTCCTCAGCTCTTCTCTCTCCCCATTGAGCTCACCATTCTCTGGCACAGAATGAAGTCTGGGTTTTTTAAAGTGGTTTACCAGTTTAGGTAGGAAGCTCTTGGTTCTGATCCTTTAGCTCTTTTCAAAGAGACACATTCATGAGTCCAGCAGTAATATATAAGAGTATGATCATTATGACTATAAACAGACCCCTCATTTCCTGATGGAAGATTATTGGAATATTTTTGGTATGCTGATGATGGGAAAGTGGTCTTTTTCCGCCGCTTGCCTCTGGTCCTGGGGCCTTTCAGCAGAGGGCGCTAGAGAGACCAACCGGAGGAAAAGGTTTTTGCATGCCGGTCCTTGCATGCTCCCTTGGCAAGCTCCTGGGAGCAGAGCCTTCTCCATTACAGCCTCCAGCAGCACACACAGCTTCTTCAGCATCCAGGTTGTGTAGGTATGACAGCCAAAAGCAGCCAGTTGGCAAGCAGCTTGTCTGGTGGAAGTGCCTAGTGGTTCTGCAGCAGGACACCTCTGTCTCCTGCAGTGAGTGGCAGCCCACAGCACTCTGACCGCCCCCCTACCTGGCCTCTCCAACCACCCTGCCCACCTCCCCCATTCTCAGCAGTTCTGGAATGGAGCATCTTGTGGCATCCTGTATGGAGGGTCTCCCACAAATTCAGATTTCCAGCATGTTTCACTGGTGTGGCATCATAGCAATTTCTCTGCTACTCCCATGAGCAATGAATGAGTCTTGGGTGGGGAGGAGGGCTCCTCCTCGCTAGCTCTCTTTAGCCCTGGAGTGGTAGCTTCTGCTTATAGCTACTATTCCTGTACTCTTAGCATTCTTTTTATTTCTTACTAGCCAATCCCTTACTACTGCAAACCTCTGTTGGAATTAACTCTTTTTATGTTTTTATTAAACCTTGCTCCTTCAAATTACCGTGTGGTTTTTCTCTTCTAATTGGATCCTGACTGAACCTCGGCTGATCCGCGGCCAAAGTCAGGACTCTTAACTGACTGTTATTAGACCTTGTAGGATCCTTTATCCAATATGAGGCATTTGTCTCACTTAAAACAACGTGCCTGCATATGAAACTAGAAAGGGACAGGAGGAGTGGATTATAACATAAAAAAGCCCAGCATAATAAAATGACCAGTTAGATGAGAGTTCAAACCATCTGACTTTACTTTGTTTCTCCATGCCAACAAATAGACTCCCTACTTAACTCGGGGCAAGCAAGAGGCAAGAGTTCTCTACTCTCCTCACCTGCCCAGTAGAGAACATGCATCCCTTCCCATAAGCACTCTCTAGTACAAGGGACTTGTTTGGGGACCAGTCAATTTGGGTTCTTACCGTATTTTCACACTAGGTATTAACACAGGAAAGAGACAAAAACAAGGGGACACACCTCCGTTTTGGTCCTCAAGAAACAAAAGATCACAGTAAAGGAATCCATGTCACCTTGTGGTCAAGGAGCCCACCTGTGGCCACAGCCAGAAAGCACAGGTCCCGGATGGCCTGAAATGCCAGCCCTGCGAGGCCCCCAGGCCTACACCACGTTTCTGGGCTTCCACAGTTTCTGAAGGTTCAGGCAGAATCTAAAATGTGACATAATATTCTAAACAACTTCCGTCATAGAATGTGCTAAGAGATGACACATTATTACTATTACTATTACTTATTACTATCTCTTCTGTCGTCTCCTCATCTGCCTCACTTTCAGGCCCCATATATACAGAAGCTGAACCGAATGGTGGTCACAAGAAACAGGCAGGAGTCACTGAACTGTGAGTGCTGCAGGAAACATGGCAGCAGCCCAGCCCCGAGGTCCTTCTTTCCCTTCCCTTTACAGACATCCTGGTAGCAGCTGTCTGCAGCCCTAAACAGGCTAGTGATGGACCAACTTCACAAGAGCTGTCTTTGTTCAGCCTGCCCTCCACCCCCCATTCTTGCAGGACTCCTTGAGGACACTGCTCACTGCTCCCTCCTCCTCCAGCATGGCCTCTATCTGCCACAAAGAGACTAGAGACATTATCTAGTTTCCATCCAACCACAAACCTTCCAGAAATACTATTTCTGAAGAACAATGTACAAGAGAGAAATCAAGAAAAAGGCTTGGGGAGAGAAACAATACCATGGAGCTCGCAGACACGATTTCAGTTACTTTAATATAATTGAGGTTTACACATGTGCACGTGCACACATGTGTGTGCGTTTTGTCTTTTAATATTTAATTACTTAATGATATTAAGTGAAACTTAAACCTTCCTGGTGGTAGGGCATGGAGACTCCTGCTCTAATCCTTTTACAAACAGAACTGATTCCAAAGGTTTCAGTTTAGGACAGCAAACGTGTACTTGGAAGACCATGCCTATCCAAACCTTAACAAACATAGCAACAAGTGCTTTTTCGCAACGGTCTGCCACCAGAACACAGGTGTCGTGAAAACCACGGCTAAACCTAAACCAAAATGGGAAAGGAAAAGACTCACGTCAACATCATCGTCATTGGACACATGGATTCAAGCAAGTCTACTGCTACTGGCCATCTGATCTACAAATGTGGTGGGATCAACAAAAGAACTATCGAAAAATTTGAGGAGGCTGCTGAGGTGGGAAAAGGCTCCTTCAAGTATGCCTGGGTCTTGGATGAACTGAAAGCTGAACGTGAATGTGATATCACCATTGATATCTCCCTGTGGAAATTTGAGACCAGCAAGTGTTATGTGACCATCATTGATGCCCCAGGACACAGAGACTTTATCAAAAACATGATTACAGGCACATCTTAGGCTGACTGTGCTGTCCTGATTGTTGCTGCTGGTGTTGGTGAATTTGAAGCAGGTATCTCCAAGAATGGGCAGCCCCGTGAGCATGCCCTTCTGGCTTACACACTGGGTGTAAAACAAGTAATTGTTGGTGTTAACAAAATGGAGTCCACTGAACCACCCTACAGCCAGAAGAGATACAAGGAAATCATTAAGGAAGTCAGCACCTACATTAAGAAAATTGGCTACAACCCCAACACAATAGCATTTGTGCTATTGGAATGGAATACATGCTGGAATGTATGACATGCTGGAATGGTGACATGGAATGGTGACGTGCTGGAGCCAAGTGCTAACATGCCTTGGTTCAAGGGATGGAAAGTCACCCGTAAAGATGGGAATGCCAGTGGAGCCACTGCTTGAAGCTCTGGATTGCATTCTGCCACCAACTGGTCCAACTGATAAGCCCTTGCGTCTGCCTCTCCAGGACGTCTACAAAATTGGTGGTATTGGTACTGTCCCAGTGGGTTGAGTGGAGACTGGTGTTCTTAAGCCTGGCATGGTGGTCACCTTGCTCCAGTCAATGCTACAACTGAAGTAAAGTCTGTTGAAATGCACCATGAAGCTTTGAGTGAGGCTCTTCCTGGGGACAATGTGGACTTCAATGTCAAGAACGTATCTGTCAAAAATGTTCATCGTGGCAACATGGCTGGTGACAGCAAAAATGACCACCAATGAAAGCAGCTGGCCTCACGGCTCAGGTGATTATCCTGAACCATCCAGGCCAAATCAGTGCTGGATATGCACCTGTGCTGGATTGTCACACAGCTCATATTACTTGCAAGTTTGCTGAGCTGAAGAAGACAGATCGTCGTTCTGGAAAAAAGCTGGAAGATGTCCCAAGTTCTTGAAATCTGGGGATGCTGCCATTGTTGATATGGTTCCTGGCAAACCTATGTGTGTTGAGAGTTTCTCTGACTATCCTCCTCTGGGCCGTTTTGCTGTTCGTGACGTGAGACAGACCGTTGCTGTGGGTGTCATCAAAGCAGTGGACAAGAAGGCAGCTGGAGCTGGTCAAGTCACCAAGTCTGCCCAGAAAGCTCAGAAGGTTAAATGAATATAATCCCCAATACCTGCCACCCCAGTCTTAATCAGTGGTGGAAGAACAGTCTCAGAACTGTTTGTGTCAATTGGCCATTTAAGTTTAATAGTAAAAGACTGGTTAATGATAACAATGCATCGTAAAACCTTCAGAAGGAAAGGAGAATGTTTTGTAGACCATTTTTTTTTTTTTTGGTGCATGTGTGGCAGTTTTAAGTTATTAGTTTTTAAAATCAGTACTTTTTAATGGAAACAACTTGACCAAAAATCTGTCACAGAATTTTGAGACCCATTAAAACAAAAGTTTAATGAGAAAAAAACAAAACAAAACATTGCAACATGTAAAACAGAACAATCCCTTTTCACGGCATAAATAAGGAAGCAAAATATCATCAAAACTAACTTGGTACCAGGTCAAATTATAAGCTGGGAAAATAGAGCAGAATAATTGAGTTCTCAAACAGCCTGGAATATAGGAAAGCAAATCATATGACGACATGCTGAGAATGGTTCACATAAAGTAATTCAGTATGGCCTGAATATAAGTAAAAGCTGTCTAAAACAACAACAACAAAAAAACAAAACAAAACAAACAACAACAAAAGAGCTGTCTAGCCCTCGAATGATCGTATCTGTGATGGTTGCATCAAAAGTCAATGATCTGCCTCTATTAAAAGTGGCAGTAATTTCTATATTTCCACAGATAGCAACATTCCAGACTAGTAGAGACAAATGACTACATGTTTATTTCAAGAAACAGTTTTATCTAAAATAAGGGAAATAATTCTGTGTTAAAGGATAAATGAAAAACAAACACCAAATCAATTGCTATGAGTTAAGATGCTGCCAAAAGTGAAGAGACAGAACCAGTAATATTTTAAAAGGGCAAACCCAAATTTTATACGGCTGTCATGATAAACATTTAAGTCATACGGGATGCACGAATACTTTCAGGGACAGAGGGGGAAGGGATACGGAAGGAAATCACGTGGTATAGTTTATTACCCTGAGCATAAATATAATCAGTGCTCAATATTATAATGGCTCAAAAAAGTAATGCCAGTGTTTTCTCATCCAGAAATCGATTTGTAGGCTTAGGATGCAGGTACAGATTGCCTCTAGGTACACTGCTTATATAAACACAGATGAACATTTACCTTCCCTTTTACTTAATGTTTCCATGTAAAGGTTGACAGCCTGAGTCATTATTACAGAGCCCAGAGGCCATAACCCCAGGGATCACGTTTAGCTCTGTAGAAGCAGTTTCAGACACTCAGGCCATGATTCATATTTTGGTTCTTTAGTAACTTTTGCATTTCCTCTTACATTTTTTTTTTAAAGATTTTATTTATTTATTCATGGGAGACACAGAGGCAGAGACACAGGAAGAGGGAGAAGCAGGGTCCCTGTGGAGAGCCGAATGCAGGACTCAATCCCAGGACCTGAGCCAAAGGCAGATGCTCAACCTCAACTGCTGAGCCACCCAGAAGCCCCTCCCTCTTACATTTTCAAGACTGAAGAGGCAGAGAAAGAAGCTGGAGGCTTTTCTGCAGCTCATTTACCATTCATTTGACCCAAAACATCATTTGTGCTATAAAGTTTGGCACTGCCTGGCAAGAAACAAACTGTCCTAAACCATGAAAATTCTGAGTACATGCTCCCTTGGGTATTTCTTGATTTCATCATACTTTTTGAAAATCTTCCTTTTTTTTTAAAGATTTATTTATTTATTTGCATGAAAGAAAGAGGAGGGGCAGAGAGAGGGGGAGAATCTCAAGCTGATTCCTCCCTGACTGAGGAGCCCTGAGATCATGAACTGTGGTGAAATCAAGAGTCAGATGCTCAACTGACTGAGCCACCCAGGTGCCCTGAGAATCTTGCACATGTTAAGTGGCTCCAGCACTTAACTTTTAACAAGGTGTCTTTCAAGGGAGAGAAGGTGGCTGAATTCCAACAAATTACTAACAGGTACTCAGGAAGCAAAGTAGAACGTTTCTCTCTTCAAAGAAAGAGAAACAAACATTCTGCTTTGCAAACATGTGTCTTCCCAAATAGTAAAAATGAAAAGTGTCTAGTTATTTGATATTCAAAATGAAATACAATAAATCTTTGAGTATCTCTAAATCTGTTAATTATTCAGTTGGCAAGTGGAGAAACTCAAGCTCTTAAAGTCAATTACTAAGTGGTGATACCAGATATTGGACCTAGTCTCTACTAACCCGGACTCGGAAAGCTTTCTTAGATGGCTCACATTTCATTAGCCAAACTGTTATTTTCAAAATAAACTTATTTGTTTCATTCTACAAATGAAACAAATCCATCTCTACCATGAAGGTAAGAGCAGTAAATGAGATGTTAAGTCTAATCTTTCCATACAAATTGTAAAAGGCTTAATAATGACCATAGGTAGACATCCTAGTTAAGATTAAGTGGCTCAGATCCCTTTCCACCCTCCTCCTCCCATCAACCTCCAAATCGCAAGTCGGAGCCACAAATGCAGAAATCCTGGTTGGGTTTATATATCACTGACAGGCAAGTAGCTGACAGGCTGTTGTTATGGATGTTGGACAAGGCACAACCACTGATAAGCCCAGTAAGGGATGAATTTTAATGTGATAGTTACATATGAGGAGGGAAAGGTTAAAATTATGTCACTTACCATAATATAAATCAAACAATTATAATTATTGAAAACTTGTTTTTTAAAAAAAGATGTTATTTATTCATTCATGAGAGACAGAGAGAGAGGCAGAGACACAGGCAGAGGGAGAAGCAGGCTTCCTCTGTGGAGCCTGATGCAGGACTCAATCCCTGAACCCCAGGATCACAACCTGAGCCGAAGGCAGATGCTCAACCACTGAGCCACACAGGCGTCCCATTTATTGAAGATTTCAAATACATATTAAACTAGTGGGAATAGTAAGATGAATCCCATCAAACGCAAGTCAACGCAAAAAGTTAGAAACCATGATCAATTTTTGTTTTATCTATTCTTCAACTATAAAGTATTTTGAAGTAAATTTCATACGTATCATTTGATCCATAAATTCTTCAGCATATAACAATACATATTTAAACTCTTATTTCCTACAGGGATATAATGTAAATTATATTACAATGTAATGTAAATTTTGAAGGAGGCTCAGTAGAGAGATGCTTGATTTCCACTATTTCAAAATTACAGACTGTTAGAAGTATAAGCAGGCTGTCCTCCACTAGCTTTCAGCAGCTGCCACAGGGCTGGGGGAAGGTTCAGGAAAAGAATCCGGTCTAGCCATCCCACCCCTTTCCTTCTCATCACTTCCACAGAGCATCACTGCTTTTGTTCTATACACCACAGTGCCCAGGGAAATCCTGTCTGGAAAATATGATTTTTTTGAAAAGCTTCTGATTGGACCTTCTATTCCTTTTCTCAGATTTTCAGATACTTGTTTTTTTGTTTGTCTTATTTTGTTTGGTTTGGATTTTTTGGGGTTTTGTTTTTGCTCTGTTCCTATGAAAACTGGAAGCTGTAAATACATGGACTGGTTTTCTGAAATGGTCTGATATTTTACCACTTCTATTATGAGTGAAAACTAATTCACTGGTATATACCAGTTTTTGTTTTTTTTTTTAAGATTTTATTTATTTATTCATGAGAGAGACAGAGAGAGAAGCAGGCTCCATGCAGGAAGCCCAATGTGGGACTCGATCCCGGGACTCCAGGATCACACCCTGGGCCAAAGGCAGGCGCCAAACCGCTGGGCCACCCGGGGATCCCCTGGTATATATCAGTTTTAACTGGTAATTGAGTTGATCAATCTCAGTTGCTATTTCTCTATATAAAGCTCAGAAGACCATCCTAGGCTCATTCATAGAGAAGCATTTGCCTAGAAACCACCCTGTAAATCCTTCTTTTTTTCCCTCAAACATAGCTGAAACATTACAAATAAGTAGCCCACATGTAAGCTGTGGCTTCTTTCTATTCCCATGCATACTCATATTTCTTCCCTATAATATTGTCATTCCCATTATACCCCTAAGGAATCAGAATTCTGACAATAAAATATACTATTTCATCTCAGTAGCATTCAACGATGCCTTAAGTAGCTGTTAATAGCAGATGGCAATATAAAGATGTCGAAAGGTGACCGTAGTAAGTTTCTGCTGAATTGCAGAGTTGATTATGGTGGCCACAAAACCTATCAGTATCGAACAGACATTTTTCCAAAGAAGACAAACAGGTGGCCAACAAACACATGAAAAGATGCTCAACCTCATTAATCAGGGAAACTGCAAATCAAAACCACAATGTGATATCACTTTACACCAATCAGAATGGCTGTTATCAAAACAACAAGAAATAACAATTTGTTGGTGAGGGTGTGGAGAAAGGCACTTGTGCCTATTAGTGGGAATGTAAACTGGCACAGTCATTTTAGGTAATAGTATGGAGGTTCCTCAAAAAATTAAAAATAGAAGTACCATATGACCCACTAATTCCACTTCTCAGTATCTAGTCAAAGAAAACAAAAACACTAGTTTAAACAACATATGAATGGATATCTTTATCTTGCTATTTGTGACAACATGGATGGACTTTTAGGGTATTATGCTAAGTGAAGTCAGACAAAAAGACAAATACCATATAATTTCACTTATATGTGGAATCTAAAAAACAAATAACATAAAAAACAGAAATAGACTACATAAATACTGAGAACAAAATGATGGTTGCTAGAGGGGAAGAGGGGATGGACAAAAAAGGCTGAAGAGGATTAAAAGGTACAAACTTTCAGTGGTAAAATAAACCACAGGGATGAAAAGTATAGAATAGGGGATATAATCAATAATATTATAATCATATTGTATTGTAACAGATGGTAACTACATTTACATGGTGAGCATTTAGTTATGTATATGATTATTGAATCACTATGTTGTATACCTGAAACTCAGAATATATTGTATGTCAATTATACTTCAAAAAGTTTTTTTTTAATTTTTATTTATTTATGATAGTCACACAGAGAGAGAGAGAGGCAGAGACATAGGCAGAGGGAGAAGCAGGCTCCATGCACTGGGAGTCCGACGTGGGATTCGATCCCAGGTCTCCAGGATCGTGCCCTGGGCCAAAGGCAGGCGCTAAACCTCTGCGTCACCCAGGGATCCTGTCAATTATACTTCAATAACAAAAAATTTAAAAAGCCTATCTATATTGCCTTATGCACATGTAATCAAAGAAGCATTAAAAAAACTTCTAAAACAGTCATGTTTTTAAAAGCCCCACCTATGTCATCTAATGACTTTAAATTTAGTTTGGAAAGAAAAACCCAAATACTCATTCTGATTTCACTACTTCTTCAATAAATGATCTAACCCAGTGCTTCCACAGTTCATTTCATTTATTCATTCACAAATATTAACTGAACATCTACTAGTCTAAATTGTGCTAGTCACTAAATGAGTTAGACATTACTCCAGCCTGGATCTGACAGTCACCTGTTCACAGAAGGTATCTGATGCCATGAATACTGCAGAGCTTTGGAAATACCAGCAGCAACAACATATGAGAAATTGAGAAGCAGGAACGAGTAGGAAAACTAAGAAAAGGCAGCACTGGGGACATGAACAAAGGAGAAATCTTTAAGAAGGAAGCATTACTCATAATTTCAAAGGTGGGCAGCCCGGGTGGCTCAGCAGTTTAGCGCCGCCTTCAGCCCAGGGCGGGATCCTGGAGACCCGGGATCGAGTCCCATGTCAGGTTCCCTGCATAGAGCCTGCTTCTCCCTTTGCCTGTGTCTCTGCCTCTCTCTCTCTCTCTGTGTGTCTCTAATGAATAAATAAAATCTTAAAAAAAGAAAAAAATAAATGTTTATACTTTCAAAGGTAAGTAAAGGGAAAGTCACGTAATTTATGTGAGAGCCTTGGGACTGGGAGGTGGGCCCCCCCTCCTATGACAGATACTAATGAACAGTGTACAGTGTTATATATACTAATGAACTAAAGTACAGTGAACAGACTCACCACTCATGGATGCATGAGAGGGATGACCAGATAAAGGCTGCAAAGAGAGAAAACTTAACCTAAGGGCCTGGCTCTGGATCTGTGATGTGTGACCATAAGGGCCAGCTGGCCCAGCTTATCATCAGGGAATACAAGGAACCACAACATTGACAACAAGCTACCATAATTTTAATTTCTTCCTGCAACTCAATGAACTTTTATAGAGTATTATGTAGAAACCACTGTAGAGGGAAAAAAAAAAACAGGGGGGAGTGCAAATCCCTCACAAATGATCAATGCACAGCTTTGCCTTCAGACATCTTAATTCAGCAAAGGAGCTGAGATGCATGTACAGCTGACAGTGATTTCAGCTACACTGTGTCCAACAGGACAGAGAAGCACATGGCACTGGGCAGGGGAACGGTGATGAGAAGCACTGGACTTGGGGTTGGAGAATTCTGGTCTGTCCCAGTCACACCTTTTGCTACTTGGGCAAAGGCAGGATTAAACAAGAGAACATGTGAAAATGCCTAATAGTGCTAGGATCGTACAAGCTTTACAAGCTACTTTCTTTCCTGGGTTCCCTTTGATTTCATTCAACAAACATTTACTGAAGCCCCACAATAAAGTAGTAGGTGGAGGGGATCCCTGGGTGGCTCAGCAGTTTGGCGCCTGCCTTTGGCTCAGGGCACCAGCCTGGAGACCCAGGATCGAGTCCCACCTCGGGCTCCCGGCATGGAGCCTGATTCTCCCTCCTCCTGTGTCTCTGCCTCTCTCTCTCTCTGTCTATCATGAATAAATAAATAAATCTTTAAAAAAAAATAAAGTAGTAGGCGGAAAGTAAAGTCAAGAAAGCTACAGCAGGATGGGCGTACACAGGGGAGGTGGGCATGGCATTCTCTTCATTCACAGAGTCAAGGGCACTGATGATATGGTCTAGAGAGTTGGAAAAATGGATTGTGAATGAAGGGAAACAAGGGCTGATTTGACAACATGTCAACACTTAACCACCTGACTGACTTGGTGCTCTTATTCTCTATGCCATGTACATGGTTGGTCCTGATGCCCTAACTTAATTCCTTCCAGGTTCCCCAGGCTCAGTCAAGGGGCACAGCCCACCCCTTCCCGGCAGGCAGCCCCGAGGATGGCCCTGGAGACCCCACTTCCTGGAACCAACAAAGATTCTCTCCTTGATGAACTCCAGTCAGGCTCTTGTAAGCTCTTTCTTACTGGACCCTGACTTCTGAGCTTACTCCAGTTTTACCAAAAGCCCCGTTAGGTCAGAGTAACTAACCTCCCACCCTTGCTATCTGCTCAGCCTCTCCAACTATTCAGGTTCCCTATCCTCTCCACCTCCCCACAGCTTTCAGCGAGAATGTCAGGTCAGTTTCGCCAGAATCCCCCAATACCTGTGATGTTTCTTCTCAGTAATTCTCTATCCACTGACCCCTACTCTGTTCCTGGGCTACGAATTCTACTTTTCCTCGCTGTATTTGGAGTTGAGCCCCATCTCACTCTGCCTGTGGGAAGCCCCACTGCAGTGGTCCCTACACTTATCTTGATCCTGAATAGTCTGCCTTATTGTTGTTTAACAGGTGTCACTGGATATTGTTTTTCTTTAACAATTTTCACAGCTTTGTAGAATGCCCTCATTTGCAGGGTAGGCTGGACTTACTGACTTGCTTCTCATGAAGGTATTACAGTAAAAGCAGTTAAGTCAGTTCTGAGATTTGGTTATAAAAAAGACTGTGGCTGCCATCTTGAGCTCTCTCCCTCTCCTGGATCACTCTCCCATTGAGCCTTGAAAAGACTACAGCCCTGACCAAAAGCTCAAGGGCAGTATCACAAGACCCTGAGCCAAAGCCACTGAATTAAGATGTACCTGGATTCCTCACTCACAGAAACTGTGGGATAACAAATGCTCATCATTTTAAAGCTATAGTTAGTAAATCAGTACCCACAGGCTAAATGTGGCTCACTGCTTCCAGAAATATAATTTTATTGGCACACACACAGCTCATTCACTTATGTATTTTCTACAGCTGTGTTCACACTACAACAGCAGAATTGAGTAGTTGGGACACGGAACGTATGGTGTGCACAACCCATAACATTTATTATCTGGCCCTTTACAAAGAAGTGTGCCACCTCTGGTTGCCCCTAAATTTGGGGGTAATTTGCTATTCAGTAATAGATAACTAATGCACGCTGATCCTGTAGCATCACAGCTATTCCTCTAGATATAGAATATTTTTTATTTCTCTCTGTAATTCTGTTTTTCCTACCATACACAAGGTTCCATATCAGCAAATAATGAATGTTTTAGTCAATTTCATATCCCCATTTCCGTGGCACATAGTAAGACCTTAATAAATGTAGACTGAACCAAGAATGTCTAGACAAATATATTTTACATACTAATGTGGGAAACATACAACCTAGAAATATATCCTTTAAATAAAATACATTACATTGAGAAAAGCCAAAATTACAAGTGGTGCTGAATAGCTACTATTTCCAGTTGAATCCGTTTTAAAGGTATTTGTTGAGTGCCACAGAAACAATGATTCTAGATCCAAGAAAACTATTATCTTTTAAACTGGCCATTCATTCATAAAAAGATTTTACTTTTTTGAGAGAGAGAGAGCATGCTCATGACCTGAGCCGAAGGCAGACTGAATTGACTGAGCCACCCAGGCACCACTAAACTGGCTATACTTTTATAAAACCTCATTGTTTAAAATACCTGTATATCAGTTGCATCGGATACTTCCAAGATTATTGCCATTGTTTTATTTATTTATTTATTTATGTATTTATTTATTTATTTATTTATTTAATTTATGATAGTCACCCAGAGAGAGAGAGAGAGAGGCAGAGACACAGGCAGAGGGAGAAGCAGGCTCCATGCACCGGGAGCCCAACGTGGGATTCGATCCCGGGTCTCCAGGATCGCGCCCTGGGCCAAAGGCAGGCGCTAAACCGCTGCGCCACCCAGGGATCCCGCCGTTGTTTTAAACATGAAACAATATATTTTCCACCACCTGGAAGGCTTATTGAAAATTTCCAAAACACTGTAGAAATTTCAGTTTTATCCCAACAAATTCTGCATATCAGAATTAAAAACTAAAGTTGGCAGCAGTAACTGTCAAACATAAGTCAACATTCTACATGCAGTGATTCACTGCAGCTTCCTATCTCATCTGGTTCCCTTCACATTCTGTTTGCCAGAGGCAGGAGGACAATATTATAGACAAAGATAAAACTTGGATATTCTTGCAATGTCCAATTTTAAGGAATATACTCATTATGACATATAAATGTAATACTTTTAGCTTTTTAAACCTGGATATTTTTTCTGGCAAATATCTATGAAGAAGAGGCTGAAAAATTCCATTTTTTGTTTCAATCTTATTATTTACAGGCAAGCACATGAGGTTAACCTTTACTTATACATTCAATGGTAAATTTTTAACTTTTAAGATATGATCAAGTATATTCAAAACTTCCACATAAGAAAACTTACTCTAAAACGTAAGTGAAGGACACCTGGGTGGCTCATTCAGTTAAGCATCAGCCTTTGGCTCAGGTCATGATCCCAGGACGTGGGTCCCACTAGGATGACTCCCATTTTGGGCTCCCTGCTCAGCGGGGAGTCTGCTTCTTCCTTTCTCTCTGCCCCTCCCCCCTGCTCATGTTCTCTCTCTCTCAAATAAATAAAATCTTAAAAAAAAAAAACAAAAAAACACCTAAGTGAAGCCCAAGTTTTGTGGTTAAGAGCTCATACTCTGAACATAGGACACAAATGGGTATGGCCCTGGGTTCAAACCTCAACTGCCCAAATTACCAATCATGTGCCTCTACAGACAGTCCTTTCCTGTCTTGGAGGAAAGTGGGAAATCAGTGGCACCTCACAGGATTATTGTGAGGATTCAGTGAGGCTATGAAGCACTTACCACACAGCCAGAAAAGCACTAAATGGTATGAAAGGTCAAGGTGACTTTTAAAAACAGTTAATGAGTTTATAGTTATATGGGACATGTGTATTGATAATCTTACTGTAGGTTCGGGAAAAATTTTAAATAGGACACAAAAAAATACAAACTTTATAAACAGAAAAGAAAATCAAGTATCTTCTGCTTTTCAAAAGCTACTTATAAAAATAAGACAAGCTACAAACTGGGAGGAAACATTTGCAAAATATTTATCTGATGAAAGACTCTTATGTAGAATACAACAAACACTGTTCAAGCTTAATTCTATTAAGAAACATCCCAATAAAAGATGGGCAAAAATTCAACATTTTCCCAAAAATACATAGATTGCAAATAAGCACATGAATTGATGCTCAAATATATGAGTCATTAAGAAAATGCAAATTAAAACCACAATTAAAACACTAAAACACACCCTCAGAATGGTTAAAATTGAAAAGAAATTTACCAAACCAAGCGTTGGTGAGAATGCGGAGAAATGGAACCCTCAGACACTGCTGGTGGAACTATAAATGGTACAATTTCTTTGGAAAGCATTTTAGAATTTTTTTTTCTTTTTCAATACTTAAAAAAAATCAGTGGCAGTCCTGAGGCTGACTCCCTGCTGAGATAGAGCCAGAGGACACTGAGATCTTGACCTGACCCGAAATCAAGGGTCTGCCACTTAACCTACTGAGCCACCCAAGCACCCCTAGACATCTCTCAAAAAACTTAATATACATAACCTAGCCAACAACCAGTCATTCCACCCAAGAGAAATGAAACTACATGTCCTAGGGGCACCTGGGTGGCTCAGTGGTTGAGCATCTGCCTTTTGGCTCAGGGCGTGATCCTGGAGTCCCAGGATTGAGTCCCTGCATCGGGTTCCCCACAGGGAGCCTGCTTCTCCTTCTGCCTATGTCTCTGCCTCTCTCTCTCTGTGTCTCTCATGAATAAATAAATAAAAATTTTTTAAAAAATTAAAAAAAGAAAGAAAGTACATGTCCTTGCAAGGACTCGTACAACAATGTTCACAGCAGCTTTATTTGTCATAGCCAAAAACTGGAACCAACTCAAATGTCAACCAACAAGCAACTGGCTAAACAGATTATAACCTTTCTGTAAGATGGAACATCACTCAAGTATACAACGGAATGGGCTGCTGATACAAGCAACAACATGAATGGATCTCAAACTAAGTATGCTGAGTTAAAAAGCCAGTTAAAACAGAGAAAACATTATTGTATGATTCTATTTTATTTTTTATTTTTTTTTAAAGATTTTAAAAATTTATTTATTCAGAGAGAGAGGCAGAGACACAGGCAGAGGCAGAAGCAGGCTCCATGCAGGGAGTCTGACGTGGGACTCGATCCTGGGTCTCCAGCATCACACCCCGGGCTGAAGGTGGCACTAAACCGCTGCGCCACTGGGGCTGCCGTATGATTCTACTTTATATGAAAGTCTAAAAAATACAAAGTAATCTAGAGTGACAAAAGGCAGAGCAAAGTCCTTAGGGATGCAGGGAAGGATTATATAATTAGGCATGAGGAAACTCTGTGGATGATGAGCAGGCTCATTATTTTGATTGTGGTGAGAATATCACTGTGTATAGGCGTCAAAATTGATCAAACTGCACATTAAAATTGTGCGCTTCACTGAGATTCATTAGTTCAACCTCAATAAAGCTGTTTCTTAAAAAAAACTGCACACCAGAATGATTTTTAATCTTTATACACTGCTGTATGAACACATCACACCACTGCTATGGGTTGAATTTTGTCACCTAAAAAGATATATTGATGTCCTAACCCCTGGTATCCATGAATAGGATCTTATTTGGAAACAGAATCTTTGCAGATATAATTAAGATACAAGTTAAGATGACTGGTGTACTTACAGAAAGAGGAGAGAAGCCACAGAGATAAGACACACCCATAGGGTAGAACACCGTATGAGACAACGGCACACATGGAAAGGAGGCCATGTCACAAAAGAGGCAGAGCGTGGAACATCTACAAGCCAACTAGTAAACAACCATTGCCAGCACATGCCAGAAGCTAGAAGAGGCAAGGAAAGATTCTCTCCTTCACGTTTCAGAGGAAATACAGGCCTGCTGACACAGTGATTTCTCACTTCTAGTCTTCAGAACTGTGAGACAGTAAACGTGCTGTTTAAAGCCACCCAGTTCGTGGTACTTTGTTACAGCAGCTCTATGAAACTAACACAACCTTTAAAAAGACTTAAAAAGTTGGGGGATGCCTGGCTGGTTCAGTCTTGGGGTTGTAAGTTGACCCCCCATACTGGGTGTAGAGGTTACTTAAAAATAAAATCTTAAAAGAAAAAGCTTGAGGGGCACCTGGGTGGCTCAGTTGGTTGAGTGTCTGACTCTTGGTTTCAGCTCAGGTTATGATCTCTGGGTAGTGGGATAGAGCCTTGCATTGGACTCTGTCTGCACTTAGTGTGGAATCTGCTGGAGATTACCTCCATCTCCTCCTCCCCCTGCTCAAGCTCTCTCTCAAAGTAAATAAATAAATAAATGCATACATACATACATAAATAAAATCTTAAAAGAAACAAAAACTTAAGGAGTTGTATATGCGAAAACATATTTATTTCTAAAAGTAGATTTTTAAAAAAGATTTTATTAATTCATGAGGAACAGAGAGAGAGAGAGAGAGGCAAAGACACAGGCAGAGGGAGAAGCAGGCTCCCTACAGGGTCCCTGATGTAGGACTCAATCCCAGGACCCTGGGATCACGCATGAGCTGAAGGCAGGCGCTCAACCATTGAGCTACCCAGGTGCCCCTAAAAGTACATATCCTATAGGAGAATATTTGTGTCCAAAGTTGGTTTTAACTCTTTTTTTTTTTTTTTTTTTTTTTTTTTTATGATAGTCACACACACAGAGAGAGAGAGGCAGAGACATAGGCAGAGGGAGAAGCAGGCTCCATGCACCGGGAGCCCGACGTGGGATTCGATCCCGGGTCTCCAGGATCGTGCCTTGGGCCAAAGGCAGGCGCCAAACCGCTGCGCCACCCAGGGATCCCCCAAAGTTGGTTTTAATCGCAGAATGGCCACTGGGTCTCACAGATACATAATAAATGCCTGTTTGTCCAAAATACACATTTAGGGCAGCCCAGGTGGCTCAGTGGTTTAGCGCCACCTTCAGCCCAGGGCCTGATCCTGGAAACCCGGGATCGAGTCCCATGTCAGGCTCCCTGCATGGAGCCTGCTTCTCCCTCTGCCTGTGTCTCTGCCTCTCTCTGTCTCTCTCATGAATAAATAAATAAAATCTTTAAAAAAAATAAAATAAAAACCTTAGTCATTTAAAAAATACACATTTATATATAAATATATACAAAATAAATAATACATTTCATTTTAATAGCATCTATCCAAATGATATAGGTAATGTGTTAAGTTTTTTAGTCAACTGCAATTTTTCTAATAAATGATTTATCATTGATACTTTTAAGGTTTTTGTGTGTTTTAAACCAATAGGAAAGCAATTATAATGATTAAAATCTTGGTATTTAATTGTCATAGTAAATCATTTAGAAAGTATTATGTGTATTGACAACAAATTCACAAATTGATTCCAAAGTTGAGGTTCATTCCAAAATGTCTCTTTCCTATACAGAAAAACAGAAAAGGGATCTTTATCTCAAGACTTTTCACTACTTTTAACTATTCCTTTCATACACCTAATTTTTAAGCATTAACATTGCTATTTTTAATTTTAGCATATGCTCTCTAAAGTTATATAGAAATACTTTAGGTGACAAAAAAAACATATTTCCCTTTAGAAAAGAAGTTTTCCCAAACTACTTAAACATAAAATGACCATGATCTTTTGTTCATGGTATTTTGGTACATATAAAGAGGTATAGAGGTACCACTGCCACTTAAGTTTCTCATTTCTTCACTCATTCAATGAGGAATAGGTACTGGACAGTGATGACCCACCAGGTACTATGGTAGATGCTAGAGATGCAAAAGAAGTAAGGCAAGGCCTTTGGTCTTGGAGAATCCTCTCTTTATTAATAGAGAGGGGCATAGGAGAGGGACAGGTTAAATGAGAAGACTGAGGAAGGGTGTGCCTATAAAACCAATTATTACAATATAAATACTTGTGGATTTTACTCTTAAAAACATATGTGTAATTGAGATATAACTGACACTGTAAGTTTGAGGTAGCCAATCCAACCTGTTGGTTTGATACATTTATACATTGTAATACTATTCCTACAGTAGTTTTAGCTAACATCTCTACCATGTCACATAATTATCATTTCCTTTTTGTGTTAAGAATAGTTAAGATCTAGTCTCAGCAACTTTGAAGTGTTTAGTACAGTAGTGTTGACTATAAGTATAATTACTATGTTGGGTATTAGATATCCAGCACTTATTTATCTACTAGTTGCAAGTTTGTACCCTTTAAAACAACATCTTTTTAATTCCCTACACCTTAGGCCCTGGTAACCATCATTAGACTCAGTTCTTACAAGCTGAGTTTTTTTTTTGGTTCCACACATAAGAAAGATCATACTAGTATTTGTCTTTCTCTGACTTATCTCAGCATAATGCTCTCAAGGTCTATCCATGTTGTCACAGTTGCCAAGATTTCCTTTCTTTTTCATGGCTGAATAATATTCTAGTGCATATGTTTGTCTATATCACACTCTTAAACCCACAAGAAAGCACTATTTACTACCTTTAATTTTATTTTTAAAGATTTTATTATTTATTCGTGAGAGGGGTGCAGACACAGGCAGAGGGAGAAGCAGGCTCCCCTGCAGGGAACCCGATGTGGGACTCGATCCAGGATCATGAACTCAGCCAAAGGCAGATGCTCAACCACAGCCAACCAGGCATCCCTATTTACTACCTTTTAAAATGCAACCCTGGCAAACTGATACCTCTGTGTACCAGAGAGAGAGAAATATGTTATTAATTGTGTGATGTGTTCACTGTTAGAAGATTAAATGTGCTCTCACTGAACCATTAAATAATAGACAAAAATGGCAAGGCTTCAGTTTTATCCCAATTGTCTACTATATTTCTAAGACTAAAATACGAACATTGGTTTTTCATTCAAAAGACAGGCAAAGAAATGATTAGCAGACTACAAAGCAAGTGTGCAAGGAAATGTACAGCCTACGATGACCTACTCCAACCTCAACCGAACGCAGAGCACTAACTTACTTGAATCAAAGGACAGGAACTGGTTAATAAGGATGATCACCTTTTCCAATTTTAGGTTCTTCTTCCCTATTGAATTGTGAGTTAAAAAACAAACACTTCTGAGAACATGAGCCTTCATAATACAGTGCCTGACCTATAACAAGGGCTCAATCAATGGTAATGTATTATTCAGGAACACATGATCTGAGTTTTCTGTTCTGAAACCACGTCAAGGACATTCCTACTACTTAAAAATGATTATGTACTATATCTAGAAAGATATGAGATCAGAACGCTTACTTAATAACCAGAAAGTAAAGGTTACTTTTCTTTGCACTTCCTCCTACTCCTGGTCATCCAGTTTCATCAGGAAAAGGGAGGAAAGACAGCACATGGAGGTTCTAACAAGTGACTTCTCAATGATTCATCCAGTCAACTTCACATAAGGATACAAACTTCAAAGTATTTTTTCTTTTTTTCACACTTATTTCAAGATTGACACAGCCCTGACTTTATCCCAGTATGATCAATCTAACTGTGCTGTGGGGAGGGTAGAGGCATAACTAAAGGAACAACAGAGAAAGATCAAGGGTTCTTTATGTCAGCACGAGATCAAGGATATAATGCCACTGTAGCAAAAAACTACCGGAGACAATATATGCAAATAAGCTTGGCTGTGTTCCAATAAAACTTTATTTATGGACATTGAAATCTGGATTTCATGTAATTTTCATTGTCATGAAATATGCTTTTTATTTATTTATTTTTTAAGATTTTATTTCTTTATTCATGAGAGACAGAGAGAGAGAGAGGCAGAGACACAGGCAGAGGGAGAAGCAGGCTCCATGCAGGGAGGCCGATCCAAGACTCGATCCAGGACTCCAGGATCACGCCCTGGGCGGAAGGCAGGCGCTAAACTGCTAAGCCACCCAGGGATCCCCAAAATATACTTTTTTTTAAGATTTTATTTATTCATGAGAGACATACAGATTGAGAGAGAGAGAGAGAAAGAGAGAGAGAGAGGCAGAGACACAGGCTGAGGGGGAAGCAGGCTCCATGCAGGGAGCCGGACGGGGGACTCAATCCTGGGACTCCAGGATCAGGCCCTGGGCTGAAGGTGGTGCTAAACCACTGAGCCACCTGGGCTGCCCCGAAATATGCTTTTTAAAAATTTTTTCCAACCACCAAAAAATATAAAATCCATCCTAAGCTCATGGGCCATAGAAAAACAGCCAGTGGGCAAGACTTGGCAAATGTTTCTATGTAAACTGTTTCTTTCTTTAAAAAAAAAAAAAAAAAAAGATTTATTTATTTATGATACAGAGAGAGAGAGAGAGAGAGAGAGAGGCAGAGACACAGGAGGAGGGAGAAGCAGGCTCCATGCCGGAAGCCCGACGTGGGACTTGATCCTGGGACTCCAGGATCGCGCCCTGGGCCAAAGGCAGGCGCTAAACCACTGAGCCACCCAGGGATCCCCTGTAAACTATGTTTCAAACCTAGCCAGTCAAGAGTTTGAATTTTGACATGTCCCCAATCAAGTATTTACAGATCCCTTTATATCTATCTGAGGCAGAGCAAAAGTAACAGAATTTTAAGGCTGTGTGTGTGCATGCGTGTGTGGATTGTTTAGCTGTGTTTTTCATTCCAGCTTCCTCAAAAAACAAACAGGCTGCAACATAGTCTAAGAGATGGAATAAATAGCTAAGAAGTAGATATATATAAATATCTTACATACAATTTTTGAGCATCAAAAATTCCAAGGAAAAAAGGGTGAATGCTCTGTAGAGGCATAAGGCTCAAAACAAGTTCTCAGCCCACTGACATAAAAGTGTGAGCTACTTTGTGCTAATGAGTCCACTACTTAATTCAAAAGTTAAACTAAACCAGTTCTATCCAGGTCATGAGAGATGGCCCTAAAGACAATCTATACACCTTTATATAGAGAGAATTCTGGGGTATAAATGAATATCCATGCTCTATCTAAATCCTTAACATTGAGCTTCATGAGGGAAAGTAATTCCCAACTGCTGCTTAGGCATGTTAGAACCTAGCCAAAATTAAGGACATGCTCCAGACCTCAAGACAAAGGCCCATAGTGACAACTACTATTTAAACAGCATAAATGGCCATACTGTAACCCTCAAATGTAGAGAATAATGTTCTATTATACAAAGTATGCAAGTACAGCAGGGTTTGGCTTATATTTAGTACTTCAAAATAAAAATCTGTAAAGAGTCAGTGTTTTTCATGCGGACTTTCACAAGTGTGAAGCCAGGGTAGTTTTCATGTCTTTCACAGTACTCCTTAGACACTTGTGTTGTTTCAGAGCACAGTCTTTTATTTTAACTTACAAGAAAAATGTTTTTTTGGCAATGGGCACAGTTCTTTTATCTTTGATAGTCCTGTCAGGGTCCATAAACATGCCAAAATAGCGAACACAAGAGTGAGAAGGAATGCAAGCAGGAATGGGTCTTGCGCAAAACTGAGCCGGTGTAAGAGATGTTTGATACTACATGCATTCAAAGTCAAACAACTGCTTGCATGAAGAGCACCTGTTGGTCAGTCCATGTGCCAAAACTGTGGTGTGCCTTGAGGGGAAGAACTGTGTCCAATCCATCACCGCTCTTTGTTTAGCACAGGGTAGGCACCCAATAAAAATTAGTTGAATAATGCATGAAAGCCATTAACCCTACAGTACTTCACACAAGATAATAATACCCCTGCCTCAGTAGGTTGGGAGTAAGGATTTTGAGCTAGAAAACGTTGCTGAATAACGGCAGTTATATTTTTATCCTCATTCTAAAGAACAAACTGAGGTTCAACATTACATAACTTGTCCAAACCAGTGGTGCTGAAATGGGTGTGCCTACCCTCCCTGATTCTTATTAGCTAAGAAACCTGATTTAATACTAAACATAGGCTTCCTGTAAAATTAGAAAAAAAAAAAAAAAAAAAAAAAAAACCGATTCTCCAAATTGATATAAAGTCCACAAAGAGACAATTGCCTGTTTTTCCTAGCTAAGCACTGCACTCCAAATAATGGTCATTCTCTCTGCTTAGAAGCTAGAGAAATGGCAGAAACATAAGTCCAGGGAACTACATCACCAGACTGGGTGAAAAATATTTCCCCTTAACTCAGTGGAACAAGCAATACTTCTTAAGAATTATTCTTCCTCCTTTGATTCAAAGTCAAGACAGACGAAAAATATCTAGTTGTTTCGAAGGTCATTATAATTATGTGAATAACTACCTCCTTGGGCATATAGGCAATTTTATTCATGGTACTTTTGTTACTGTCTGAAAAGAAGTAAAATATGATTAGTCTCAAATATTGTTTTACATATCTTAATTTTTTTTTAAAGGGAATTCTTTAGGACCCCAAATGTGAAATTAAAACTGTTTCTGGTAACTTTTCACTCTTGGATCAAGAGTAGACTGGAGTCTAAACTAAATGTTGACTTTAGAGGCCACTTCCAACAGCCTATCTGGTTTGCAAAAGAGAGCTCAATATTTTCACTAAACCTCATATAATCTGTAACAATTGAAACTCTGAAGGCTTTAAATTTTGTCTAATCCAATCAATTCAAAGTTAATACATTAAATGTCCCTAAGAGACACCTGATACAGTAAGGAATAAATTCTAATAATGTTAGTACCGATCACAGTCCTTTAATGTTACTATTCTCTTCAAAGAGTAATGACAGAGGGGCGCCTGGGTGGCTCAGGCAGTTCAGCGTCTACATTCAGCTCAGGTCATGATCCTGGGGTCCTGGGATCCAGCCCCAGGTGCACTCCCTGCTCAGCGGGGAGTCTGCTTCTCTCTCTCCCCTTCTGCCTGTGCGCTCTCTCTCTCTCTCACATAAAAAATAAAACATTGGGCAGCCCGGGTGGCTCAGTGGTTTAGCACCGCCTTCAGCCCAGGGCCTGATCCTGGGGACCCCGGATCAAGTCCCACGTCCCGCTCCCTGCATGGAGCCTGCTTCTCCCTCTGTCTGTGTCTCTGCCTCTCTCTTTCTGTGTCTCTCATGAATAAATAAATAAAAATCTTAAAAAATAAATAAAAAAATATTTTAAAAACCCAACAAAAGGTAATTAAAGAGTTGATAATTTTCAAGTAAATGTTTCACTCCCAAACTACAGCTCTTGTAGTATATATAGCTTGCTGCAAGGCAAATAAATACAAGGTAACAGAAGTTTAAAAAGGCTTCCTTGACAATTTTTCCCTATCAAATTTCAATACTGAATTTAAAGCAAATTCTAAAAATGAAGTTATAGAAACAAAAAAGAAATAGTACACAGCATGTAAGTATTTCTCCCACCGTCTAATTGAAATATTCAAATACTTAAACCACGAGTCCATAAACAAATTTAAGTACTATACAGTAAATGTAATAAAAAGAAAAGGAAGTCTCTCTTTACTGCAGCCTCCTGTCAGCAGTAAAACAGGAACACTTCATCTCAGAAACAGAAAATCTAAACCCTTCACAGTTAACATAGTATTTTAACATATAGGTTAATGTTGCAGGGACATTTTAGAACCTAAAAATCCAAAACCAATTCTCAGTAGCTGTAACAAAACTAAAACTGTGTTGTTGGAGGCAAATTAACTTTGAAAACAAACAAAAAAATCCCCCCTAACCTTTTAGTTAAAATGCTCTCCAGATTTTTGATGTCCTTCCTTCCTAGGTTACATTCACTGGTTTCTGCATTCCTTTGCTGAATCTATTTCAATAACAAAGAATCCTCTTTGAACATCCCCAACCCCCACCCAAAATTCAAAGAAAAATTCCACACAGAAACTATGTTCTAATAAAACAAAGTAATCTATCTTTAAACTAAGGGGAGGGGGAATTAATTGTTTCCAATTTTAAATATTACTTTGATGATTGTATAATTTTTAAAGACATAACAGCACTGCAGGTTTGGAGAATAGCTAAAACAACTCACAGGATTTGTAAAGAAATGGAAAATGAGTTCTAGTTTTGCACAGTTCCAATCCAGCACAATCTTGGGATTGTGTTCAGTCTTTAATTACAGACTGAGAGGTTCCAATGGAACCTCTCTTCAATGTGTATTCCCTACTGCTGCATCCATTTAGGCACGGATCTCACCGCAATCACTAGGTGCCTTGACCTCCAGCCAACCATGACTTTGCACTCACCTTAGCTCTTCCTCCGGTAACCCATTTAGTCTCACACTATCGGGGCGATCTCGTCTTCTCCGGTAGAGACCTGAGTGTGACAGCTCTTTAAGCTGTAATGCAGTCATACTTCTCCCTACACATCAGTTAACTGACAATTGGATGCATTTATGCTGAGCAGAGTGGCTGCCAGAGCTCAGAAAGAGCGTGACTCTTGCCGGGACCTCAGCACACCTGACCAGAGTTGGAAACCTCCAGGCAAGCCTGGCTAAGCACAGCTTCCTGTTTCTCTGTTGGTACACACCCTCCTCAGCGAGGCCTGGCCCGCCTTATCTCAGGGCCTTGCACCTTGGAGGGGGTGGGGGAGTCAGTGACCTGAGTTGCTCACATGTTTACTAATAAGCAAAGTTTAATTGTTATGAACAATCCAATCACACCAATTCCCTTATAAATTTTTCCAGCATCGCTCTGAATTAAAATTGGGCTAAAAAGCTCCAGTAAGGTAATGACTAAAGAAGGGTCCTGCCCTATTTTATTTGCCAGGAAATCCAATAACACTCCACAAGCAGCTGTCAGTTTAAAGAAGTGCCTGGTCATCATGAGCTCTTCGGGATATTTTCCTTCAAAAAAAAAAAAAAAAATTGTACTGAGGGACTGAGGGAAGCAGTGCAATTCCTCTCTCTCCCCTCTCTACTTAAAATCCTCTTTAGAAAGGAAGGAAATGTCTTTTCTTTTCCCCTAAATATTATTCAAAAATTCATAACTGAAAGGAACTGAAAGTGGTTTCTTCCTTCAATTTCCATTCAATGATTTTCTAAATGTAACTACCTACTCTAAAAATTCCCTCTCATCAAATGTGCACCTCAGAAGCCACACTGTCTGCCTAAAGGTGTTCTGGGTGCCTGTGCAGCCCTTGTAGTTAGTGGCATATCTGATCCTAGATGGTGATGAAGTTACAAAGGAGATTTGTTTTGGTGTGTATGGAGTGTGAGTGCTTTTGCAAGAGGGGTCTGCAGATAATGGAGGACAGATAACATGGAGCAAGTCCTTTATCGTTAAAGGCTTCAAATGACAACATCAGTGCAACAGCATGCAGGATTCTAGCCTCCGTTTCTGATTCTCAATACAAATCACCATCTCACAGACACAGGCTAGATTCTTGGCAAGTTCTTAGCTAATCATCTGACTTCATGGTTCCAATAATTTCTCTTTGAGTAATCTGTATCAGTTTCTTTCCCTTCTAGAATGCCCTTAATAAGAGCACAGGAAGATGTCTCTGAAACTTCCTTTTGCACCATGGGTTAAAGCGTTAACATATTCCCCCAACAGTATCTCTACAAAGATTAAGGTACCCACAAGGAAAGGGGGGAGGGGTCTATACCTTACTTCTTCTACTCAGGACATGCTAGCACCCCTCAGGGCTACTATTCATCACCCCAGTTCCACCACCTCAATGAAAGAACAGATAGATTCTTACAGCTGCCATCAAAATGTAACATATGTTTTTAAAGATGCAAGGAAAAAATTACTAATTATAATACTAGATTTAAATAGTCATGAAACACATAAAAAAATCAAGTGACAAATTTACCTCTTTGTCTTTCTGGAAGGACACACACACATAAAAAGGGTAATACTGGAGGCTTCTGGGGAGCTTGGGGACAAGAGCAGAAGAAAGCCTTTCTGTTTATAAAGTTCTGCTCTGAACTTTGAATATAGAAGATCTGCATATGCCTTTTGTATGAAACTCTAGGATCCCACTGAGACCTAAAGTACAGAAAAACTTAAAGTTTACAGTAACAGAAACATATAAAATTAGGATTCCTAAAGTGTCTAATTCTCACATTCTTGTCAAGATACGTGTGAATGACAAATAAAGAGCAACAACCACCAATCTTCAGTTTCTTTTTCACTCAAGGCATCAGGACAGAATAGATGCCCAATGAATAAAACACAAATTAATTTTGTATTTACTACAAACACAGAGACCTCAACAGTATTTTTTTCCCTTTTCAGGCTTTTATTTAAATTCTACTTAGAATACAGTGTAATATTAGTTTCAAGAAACCCCAACATTACACAGTATTCGGTTCTATAAAAGATAAAAATAAGAGATGCTGATTTTTAATAGAGCTTTAAAAGAAGTAATGCAGCATGCTGACAAGGAAAACATGCTTGGCAACTACTAAAGGTTAACAAGACAGGAAACACCTCGCTGTGTAGGATGAATCCTGTATTTGATGAGTCTAAGGTTAAAAGGATGTGACCAGAAAAAAAAAAAAAAAGTTCCCGAGCTATATAACAAACACACTGAAACAATTCTTACCCTCTGACTTTTTTTTTTTTTAAAGATTTTATTTATTTATTCATGAGAGACACATGCAGAGAGAGAGGCAGAGACACAGGCAGAGGGAGAAGCAGGCTCCAACGCAGGGAGCCCGAAGTGGGACTCAATCCCAGGGCTCCAGGATCACGCCCTGGGCTGATGACGGTGCTAAACCACTGGGCCACCTGGGCTGCCCACCCTCTGATTTTTAAAATGGCTGTAATGACAAATGGGAACCTGAGCAAATCAATGCTTATGGGGGTCTAACAAAATTGCCACAATGAGTAAAACTAAATTCTGGGCCAGTGCAAAGCTTTTCTTACTTTGTCTTTTCACTGAGGAGGCTTCCTCTTTGTCCCCAGCACTCCCTCAGATGTGCTGGGATTTTACTGAGCTGTAAGTAGAATGAGGGGAAGGATACACAGCCACACAGCTGGGTACCTGCACAATTTCTAAAGGGAAATTCACAAATGCCACAAAACACACCACTGACTGACCAGCCAGATTACCAACTCCTCTCCTCACAGCAGTGTTCCTGAACTTCAGCACCAAGGGAGGGAGAGCACACCCTTGGAACAACAGGGTGGTGACCGGCAATCTCTTGTCATTTTTTTTTTTTTTTTTTTACTTTCATACTTTTCCATAGAAACAGAGCTATCAATTATGCCTTCTGTTTACAGTACAGAGGGAAGCCTATGCAAGTGCCTCTTCCGTGGGCCCCTATACAGGGAAACATTTCAGGTTCGCACTCCAAGCATGTCTGAAGGCTGAAGGCCAAGCTAGCCTCCCATTCAATGTGGAATTCCCTACTATCTTTCTCCACAGGGGCTCACTCCTATATAGTATCATTTGCCTGGGATTCTCTGAACCTAATTACAACTTTTTATTCACTTCTATCCAAACTGTTGGGTTCTCTTTGAACCTGTACTTTGACATAATTAGATACCTGTTCCAGCTTAACATCATCAGAATAGCTGATAATTTCTTCTACAGGTTTAAGCTCTTGATTGAGATGACTCAATACAAGTTCTTCGGAGCATCACACAAGTCCTGTTCTGCCAGGCTAATCTAACCCAGTGGGTTTTCACCTTTCAGAGGGTCAGAGACCTTTTATAGATCTGATGAAAGTAAATGACTCTCAGAAAATGCATGTGAGCACATTTTTATCATCATTTCAGGGAACTGATAGTTTCTTCAGAAGCCAACAGATGGACTTTACCTTGGGTCTTTTTTTTTTTTAAGATTTTATTTATTTATTCATGAGATACAGAGAGAGAGAGAGAGAGAGAGAGAGAGAGAGAGAGAGGCAGAGACACAGGCAGAGGGAGAAACAGGCTCCATGCAGGAAGCCTGATGTGGGACTCAATCCCGGGTCTCCAGGATCACACCCTGGGCCGAAGGCAGGCGCTAAACCGCTGAGCCACCTGGGCTGCCCTACCTTGGATCTTCTGATTTGCACTGATCTTCCCCCTTCTCTGAAAACCTGTAGCATCACAGAAAATAGGACTGTGGATCTAATTTGTTCCTTTAATATATATTTATTCAGTGTTCTGTAATGGGCTAGACACTGTTTGTCTCTTCTACATTTCTTCTAACTAATCATTCTGCCACTGATCTTACCCTCTTCTAATCTATCCTCCAAATTTCAAAGTGCTCTTTTAAAATATAAACTGATCAGGGGATCCCTGGGTGGCTCAGCGGTTTTGCGCCTGCCTTTGGCCCAGGGCGCGATCCTGGAGTCCTGGGATCGAGTCCCGCATCGGGCTCCCGGCATGGAGCCTGCTTCTCCCTCTCCCCTGCCTGTGTCTCTGCCTCTGCCTCTGTCTCTCTCTCTCTCTCTATCATAAATAAATAAAAATAAATTTAAAAAAATTGATCATGTACTGATCCTGCTGAAAAACTTTTGAATGGCTCATTGCCATGGGGTGCAAACTGAGCCCAGCTGAGCCTGCACCATCTCCACATCTGCACTGAACTCCAGGTGCTTCCCAGGACAGGCTTCACTTCCTCTCACCTTCTGGCCTTTCCACACATGGTTTCCTAAGACTAGAAGATGGACCAACTCCTAATCATCCCACCAGGACTCAGTATAAGGATGAACTCTTACAAGAAACATTTCTAGACTCTAAGCACTCACAGTTCCCTTTCTGTTGCTCCCAGAGTGCCTTCCCCTAGCAACTGTGCTTGCTTCCTTCTGTCATACTCTCACAGCTCCATGATAGATTGTTTCTCCATCCACCTCTCCCCTTAGGATAACAGGTTTGTGACGGTAGCAATACATCTAATTGATAACTGTGTCCAGAAGGCCAGATACACGGTAGGTATTTGTTAAATAAGTTCTTTGGTTTAGTGGTTCAACCAATTGATTTTGAGATCCTAATCACTTAGCATTACCTGTGAGATTAAAGCTCCAGATTTTTTTTTTTTTGCATTTAACACTCAATATTACCTAAATGAGATTTTTTAAGATTTTATTTATTTGAGAGAGAGAGAGAGAGAGAGAGAGAGAGAGACTGAGCGAATAAGGAGGAGGGAGGGGCAGAGGGAAACAGAGGAGCAGACTCCCACAGAGCAGGGAGCCCAACAGAGGGCTCAATCCCAGGACCCTGAAATCATGACCTGAGCCCAAGGCAGAGGCTTAATCGACTGAGCCACCCAGGTGCCCCTAAATGAGGTTTTTAGAAGGCACATCTACTCCATAGTTTTACAAAATTTACATTCTTGGTGAGACTGTAAAACTCAGAAGCTTTTCATATTTGTAGAGTTGAACAGTACCTCCCACAATATAAACACTTTCCATTTGGGATAAGAAAAAAAATAAACCTAGATTTCTGAGTATATCTGTTTTTTTAGGTTGAAGTATAATTAACATACAATTATATTATTTTTGGGCATACACGATAATGACTCAACAATACTGTATATGACTCCATATTCATCATAAAAAGTGTACTGTTATGACATTATGACAGTTTTTCATGTACTTGATCCAAGTACTCCTTCAGGCATGAGAAGGTAAAGAAATCTAGTTAAACATCAAACCTCTAAAACTGATCATTAGTATTACTAAACTGTCAAGCCAGTGGCAAACTGGCTTTTCTGTTAGAGTTAACTGGGCCTCATTAGCAGTACCTTTTGTACTAGCTACCAAGAGCCTGTAAAGTGGTCAAACAGTTGTACATTTCCAGGCCATTCATTTCCTTGTGTGACATATAGTAGAGAAGAATTTTATGTCTTGCAATTAACTTTAAACTTAATGAATCCTTTTTTAGTTTAAATTTTATCTCATGAATAATCATTTACAGGGGAAAGCAAACACTCTCTAGTAAAGCAAGAATATCATCCTTTCTCACTATGTCTAACATACTCATCTCCTAAACATTTGTTTATCGGCCATGCTATCTCCCTAAAAGAGACCTCTCAAGAGTGTTCTGGGCCATGAATAGGAAGGAAGGACCCGTGCTGACAAAAGACCTGCCACAGAAGAGTTCAAATTCCAATATGCCATCGTAAGCAGGTTCAAGTTCAAATTAACCAGAGCAAAAAAATATAAGACAGAATAAACTAAAAAAAAAAAAAAAAAAAAAAGAAGCCCACAGTCAGAAAAAAAATCACCAAAAAATACAGTCCCATTCATAAATAGATGACACTGCCAACTGTCTACAAGTCCCTCTGAACTTTTTCTTTAATTAGCTTTTCTGTAACTCACTCAAGATGGACACACCTGAGTGGACAGGCTGACCTGTCATCAGAAGCTTATGAGAAGCTCACTGTATCATTCTGAGTCAGAGACAGACTGAAGTTTCTCTCACAACCAGCAGTCTGAGGTCATCTATAGTATTTTGCTAGACAATTAATGTTCTCAGAAGATGCTGTCAAGATATGGCAAGTTTTCCTAGCATATTTCAAAGGAATTTGAAATAAAATTTCAAGTAACCTATCCCATCCACATTTTTAGAAGGCTGAGCACAAGGGAAGTTGGTATAAGGATACAAGGAAATCAGAAGACATTCCATGTTTGGCAGCTTACTTTCTGTGTTTGGCATATAAGCACACAGGAAGTCATTTCACTATCAAAGTCCTCAATTCTTCCATTTAGAGACAGAAGCAACTGAACCAGATGATACCAGTGGTCTTTTCCCTAGATTAAAATGACTTGACTTTGGGGCACCTGGGTGGCTCAGTGGTTGAGCATGACCTCATAGCTCAGGTCATGATCCTGGGGTCCTGGGATCAAGTTCCCGCATCGGGCTCCCCACAGGAAGTCTGCTTCTCCTCCCTCTGCTTGTGTCTCTGCCTCTTTCTGTGTCTCTCATGAATAAATAAAATCTTTAAAAAAAACCAACTTGATTTTAAGAAAGGACCTGTGTAACATGATGTGCCAATGTTGATGAAGTTCTAACAGTACACTTTACCCCAATCACTGTGTTAGTGAGAAATCCCATTCCTGAGTAAATTAGGAACACAAGGTTAGGATTTATACATCAGCTCTTCAACAAACATTGTTTGGAGCCTAACATATGCCAGGTCTTCACAGAGTGTAGAGGCAGGAACAGAGGAGAAAGACACTGAGCATCTTTGAATTTTTCTTGATTGTTGCTGTCCTGTTCACTTTCTGTTTCGGTCAAAAGAGCTGCTCCAAAGACAAGATCTAATGAGGATATTAAATACCATGAGAAGGCATCCTGATCATCCCAGCCTCAACACTTGCAGCAAAAACAGAGAATCTTCCTCAACAGAGCCCTGAAATCATAGGGAAGGAATAGGAAGTAGATGTTTGAGGAGGGTTGCACTTTTCTTCCACAAAGTAAACTGTAACATACCTCATTTGATGCCCTAAACGTGTTTTTGGAAAACGGAATACAAGATTAAACTTTTGTAAACAGAATAATTTTTAATTCTCCAATGAAACTTGTTTTTAAAAAAAATTCTACTGGTAATATTTCAACGAAAGAGAGCTTTTCTGATTATCCAGATTTTCACATAATTCAACTTATATATGTTTTGATACAATTTTTTTAACATTGCTATATCATTTCTACTCTCTCTACCCGTGTACTTCATAGCGCGTTGATATCTGCTGAGCATATTTCTAAACTAAACTCTCATTTGAAAAAATCTAATAGGTGAAGTAATTATGTATGGGAGGACCAAAGAAACAGTTATTTCCATATTCTAAGGCAGGCAAAGTCACAAGCCAGCACTGTGGTCTTCTGAAGCCCCGGAAGAACAAACACGGTTGTGCTCCCTGCCCTGGGATTTCAGGTGTGTTTTAAAGACTAAACCACAATACCTGCCTTACCCCAATATAGGACTCATTACTACAGGCAGCAATGTCAATACATCAACTTTCACAGCAAAACTATTTTCACAAAGTTCTCAAAATATTTCTAGGTTCTGTATGTCTCATCTTAAAGGCAACAACATAAAGAAAATGTTTGTGTCGCCTCATTTCTAATGTCAGCATCATCTTTTCACTGTTATTTTTTTACCTCAGATAAAAGTTCAATTCCATGATAAAAATAGGATTTTTAAGAATGCTCTAAAGACATAATTATTTCAATAAGGGCAATATTTCCTGTACGGTTTTACTGTTCTAGAATGATCAATGGTAATTATTATTCATGATATAGTGCTGTGTGGAAAAAGGCTACAAGGTACTGCATACTCTTTCCATTTTGTACAAAAAGACCACATATGTGTACACCACATATGTGTGCACATCTACACATACACACACCACAGAGTCTGGAAAAGTATATACCAAAATATCTCTGGTTGGTAGGATCTGAAAAGATTAGAAATTATTCTTTTATGGATTATCTATGTTTTCTAAGTCTTCTACAATGTACAAATATAGTTCTATAATAAGGAACCAAAATTTAAAATGCTTAAAATAATGAAGAGAACAAAAATTAAATGAAGATACACTATTCAATCTTCCTAGGGGTTCGTAATCAAATCAGGGAGAAAGAACACCTCATAAATCTCAGTATATATAACCAAATACTAATGCGTCCCCCGGAGTCGGTTGGATTTGAGCGAGAGCTGCAGTACAGGAAAGGGTTTGGGGGAGAGGGAAGTAGAGGGCACTCCAGGTGGAGGAGACATCCTCCCATATGACTAAGAGAGATCTGTCAAAGGGATAATAGGAGCAGCAGACCTTCTAAGGCAGGATCACAGTTTTCAAGGTGGCCTGAAAAAAAATGGAAAGTCATGTGCAGAGGGTTTTTTAGCCCAAGTGTAAGATAAGGGTCCACCTGAGGATCTCATGAGAAAGAGAAGGGGGACAGATACAGACATTACAACAGGCCTGATGGGCAGGGATCGGTAAAAGCGTATAGAAGATTATGCTGTGACCGCCCCATGCCCATCATTGTACTCATACATGTTTAGTGCACACTTAACATGTGGCAAGTTCTGCTCTAAGTTCTTGCGGGGCCTGCAGGCTTCTGGTGGTACTAGTGCTAACCATATAATCACACAAACATATATTTAAAAACACATCAAATGACAGAATAGGCTGCCATGAGAATGCTTACAATAAGGAGCAGGGGGGGATGGCAGAGAAATGTTTCCTGAAATGGAAACATTAGCTCTGATACTGCAAAACCTAAAAGATGAAAAGTCACTAAAGGCTAAAGAGTCCTAAGGGGTGGTGAGCATTTGTGGAAACAGGACCATTTGGTACAACGACCTAGGGGCAGGAGGATATGAAATCTGATTGTGTGGTGAAGGGGAAGCGCTGGCAGGTGAGATGAGACAGGCAGTGGCATGTTTCAAGGGGCCTTGTAATTTTTAACTGAAGAGCAATGGGAAGCCACTTGTACTGTTAAACAAGGGACCAATACCACAAATTTGTCCACAAAGATTTCTCTCATGGTGGCATGTGGGGAGGGTGGATTTTAAAGGGCAGGTGGGGTTGGGCATGGAGGCAGTTTCCAGGGAAGAGATAACACCCTGAGCTACAGAGGTATGAGAGGAATGTTGGAGGTAACAGAGAAGCCAGGATCATAGACCGACAAAGGGGCAGGAGAGGCAGTAAGCACGGACACTGGTAACACTTCCCACGTTGTTAGTGACATAGCAACACTAACCTGGTAAAATACAGCATGAGCTGTGCTTTATGTTCCTTTAATCTTGTCCACAGAGAGGCAGGCAGTTTAAACCTACTTTGAATCTAATAAAATAATTTTTAAAGAGTGTTTACAAAACAAAAAGCTGGGACACAAAATGTTCGCCTGTCGTTAGTACAAAGTTCAGAGTCTCCTGACTCTCTAATATGGTTGGTCATTACTAACAACAGCAGGGTGCCTACCAAGCACACTATGCATACCATCTAATTTAATTTTCATCCCGGTCATATGAGGTGTGTATCATTATTCTTCCCATATTGCGCATAAGGTAACTAGGTGCTAAAAGTTAAATGTCTTCACCAAACAACCTAGCCAATAAGGGAGACTGTGGATCTGTGGATCCCAAGTCAGGTCTACCTGACTCAAATGTTCCTGTTTTAGCCATTAACTACACTGTCTCTAGGACCCCAAACACTCTCCTCACACATCATCAATAGGTCCACTCTGACCTGGAACTCCCTCTCAACACTGAAAACTTAACCCAGAAAGCTTCTGGAACTTGACAGGCACAGGAGCCCTGAGGACAAGTCCCAGGCTGTAAACACAGACTAGAGACTGCCAAGCTCACCACAGCCAGCCCACATTTTCCGACCCTGAAAATGAAGAGTAGTCTAGTTATGCTCTAGACTAATATTGTGAATGGGCAGTCTGAGGGCTTGGAAGGAGGCCTGTGGTGTACTCCTGTACAATTCCCCCTGCTACACATCTTCCTCCTTGGCTAACCTTCTCCCACCAGTCTGGAAGCAAAGGCCAGTGAAAGAAAGGAGTCAAATTGGTAATATTCAATTTAACTGAATTCCGGGATTCCGTAAGAGTTCTGCAGGTCAAAATTACCAATGCTACCTCATTTCCTTGCAGAGTACATGGGATGACTCAATGTTTCCAAGAGTTGTGGAAAAAAAGAGCAACGATTCTAATGAAAACAGGTTTCCTCCATCAGAGCAAGTCTGCTGAAACCATGCACACTGTTACAGGGGAGGCTTTGGAAGCAACCAAGATAACACAAAGATGTCAGAGGGTGTGGGTGCAGGAAGAGGCCCTGAGAATGTGACCAAGCCCATTTCAATTCCTTTGAGAGCACTTTACACCACAAACAAATGTTAGAGTTTAAACCGCACAGTCAGCTTATAAAGGAGTTAATTCTAAAACACAAACCAATCACTATGTGAGACTAATCAAGAAAGAAAAAAGCATGCAGTTTCATTCCCCAATCATGATGTAAGAATCCCCGTCAAGAGAAAAAAGGTAACTCCTGAAGCCTATATTTGATTGATCTACACATACTAGAGAAATATGTTCTACTGAATAAAAATTCTTAAGATAGAGGTGAAATACCTAAAACTGAATGAGATCCCTGTCACAAAATCAAAGCAAAGAACTCATTTCTAAGGAAATGGTCCCCCCACCCCTGTCATGGGAGCCAGCTTCTTCTCTGACATTCACTATGATTTACGAAATACTACCTTTGTCAAAAGCTATGTTTACTGAGTGCTTACCATGTGCTAGGAACTGTTCAGAGCACTCTGCATGCATTTATCAAATTTATTTTTTGCAATGGTCAAATAAAGTAATATTATTTCTACTTTAAAGATGATGAAACTGATGTAGCAGTATAAGTAATCTGTCCAAGATCACACATTTTTTATATGATTAAGAATTTGAAACCTTATGCTTCATTTTAATCAAGCTTTTAACCATTACAATATATTGCCTCCTAGCTAGCAAATGGCTATTTTCTCAACAGTAGAAGAGAACTTATCATAAAAAATTATTTTAAAATTCAACCGAGGCTAAATGCAGTGTAGTATCCTGGACTGGATGTTATGAAAGTAATGTAAAACGTTAAGAGGAAACAAGGTGAGGGGTATGGAAGGATTCTCTGAACTCTCTATCTCAGCAACTTTCCCATAAATCTAACAATATTCCAAAATAAAAGTTTATTTTAAAGATTCAAAACTACAATTCAACATGACAAGAAAGCTGGTACCTCCAAAAAGTAATCGCAGGAGAGAAAAATGGGGAAGGGATTTTCCTCTAAATTAAAAGTGATTTAAGATACATAACAATCAGTGTATTATTAAAATATGACCTTTGTTTAGATCCTGGTTCAAACAAGCCAACTGTAAAGGAATATTCTTAGGATAGGTGAAAAATTTGATCAGGGAATGGGTGTTGGATGATGCCAAAGAATTATCACTCACTCAGTTAGACATAGTAATAGCATGTTTTTTTGTGGGTTTTTTTTGTTGTTGTTTTTTTAAGATTTCATTTATTTATTCACAACAGACAGAGAGAGAGAAAGGCAGAGGGAGAAGCAGGCTCCACACAAAGAGCCTGATATGGGACTTGATCCCAGGACAACGGGATCACGCCCTGAGCCAACGGCTGACGCCCAACCACTGAGCCACCCAGGTCTCCCTAGCATATGTTTATATAAGAAAATGTCCATGTTATCAGAGACTAATTTTAAGGTATATTGGGATGAAATGACCTAATGTCTGGGATTTGCTTTAAAATACTACAGTAAATTAAGAGAGAAAAATAGCCCCAATAGCCAAAGCAATTTGAGAAAGAAGAACAAAGCTTATTTCAAACTATATTACAAAGCTACAGTAAACAAAACAGTATAGTATCAGCATAAAACACACACATAGTCCAATGGAACAGAACAGAGAGCCCAGAAATAAGTTTGTGAATTTACAGTTGGTTAATTTATAACAAAGGAGCCAAGAACATACAATGAGGAAAGAACAGTCTCCTTAGTAAATGGTGCTGGGAAAATGGAACCATCACATGCAAAGAATGGCACTGGACCACTCTCTTAAACCAAACACAAAAACTAACTCAAAATGGATTAAAGATTTAAACATAAGACCTGAAACCATAAAAACTCCTAGAAGTAAAACACAGGCAGTAAGCTCCCTCACATCATCTTCACAATGAGTTTTTGATTTGAAACCAAAGGCATGGGAAACCAAAATAAACAAGTGGGACTACATCAAGCTAAAAGCTTCTGCACAGTGAAGAAAACTATCAACAAAATGAAAGGGCAACCTATCAAATGGAAGAAAATATTTGGAAACCATATATATAGGTTAATATCAAAATGTACAAAGAAGTCATACAATTCAATAGCAAACAAACAAACAAACAAACTGATTAAAAAATACACAGAGGATCTAGACATTTTTCCAAAGAAGACATAAAGAGGTCCAACAGTGCTCAATATCACTCATCATCAGGGAAATGCAAATCAGAACTACAGTGAGATAGCACCTCACACCACTTAGAATGGCTATTAAATAAAAAGATAAGAAATAACAAGGATGCTGGCAAGGATGTGGAGAAGAGGGAACCCTTGTGCATTGTTGGTGGGAATGTACATTGGTGCAGCCACTGTGGAAAACAGTATGTATATTCTTTTTTATTTTTTAAAAAATATTCTATTTATTTATTCATGAGGGGAGGGGGAGAGAGGGAGAAGCAGAGACATGGGCAGAGGGAGAAACAGGCTCCATGTAGGGAGCCCGGCATGGGACTCGATCCTAGGTCTCCAGGGTCAGGCCCTGGACTGAAGGTGGTGCTAAACCGCTGAGCTACCCGGGCTGCCCAGTATATATATTCCTCAAAAAATTAAAAACAGAACTACCATATGATCCAACAATTCCACTTCTGGGTACTTATCTGAAAGAAACATAAACACCAACTTGAGAAGATATCTGCACCCCCATGTTCACTGAAGCATTATTTACAATAGTCAAGACATCGAACCAACCTAAGTGTTCACTGATGGAGAACGGATAAAGAAAATGTGATATATAGGGGCGCATGGATGGCTCAGTGGGTTGAATCTGCCTTGGCTCAGGTCATGATCCTGGGGTCCTGGGATTGAGCCCTGCATCAGGCTCCTTGCACAGGAGGGAGTTTGTCTCTCCCTCTCTCTCTGCCCCTCCCCTTGCTTGTGCTTGCTCGCTCTCTAATAAATAAATTAAAAACTTTAAAAAGAGAAAAAGTGATACAAACACATATGTGTATATACAGAGACACACAATGAAATATTATTCAGTCACAAAAAAGAATGAACTTTTGCCATTTGCAGCTACATGGAAGGACCCTGAGGTCATTATGCTAAATGAAATAAGTGAGACAGAGAAGGACAAATACTGTGTGATCTCACTTATATGCAAAATCTAAAAAAAAGAAAGAAAGAAAGATTCAAAGACTCACAGAGACAGAGAACAGATTGTGGTTTGTCACACATAGGAGTTGCAGGAGCAGCCAGGCAAAATTGGTGAAGGTGGTCAAAATGTACAATTTTCCAGTTTGTAAATAAGTCATGGGGATGTAACATATAGCATGGTGTCTACGCTTAATAATACTGCACTGTATATCTGAAAGTTGCTAAGAGCAGATCTTAAATGTTCTCATTACAAGGAAAAAATTTTGTAACTATCGTAAAAGATGTTTAGACTTATTGTGGTAATCATTTCACAATATATAAATATCAAATCATTATGTTGTATACCTGAAACTAATGTATGTCAATTATATCTCAATTTAAAAAGAGAGACAACAAGGATATGTGAAGCAAATATGGTAATATAGTAAGTATCTCAGGATAATGAGTATATGGAGATTCATTTCTTCCATTTTTATATTAGGAAATTTTCATAATAAAATTATTTTAACTTAAAACAAAATTCCACCAATGGGGATGAAATCAAGCATGAATACCTTGAAGTCAGAACACGATACCCTGACAGCAGTATAAAAACAGCCCACATGCAATGACTGGACAATAGAAAGTCTGGGACAGGATTCCTAGGTTTACTGGGTGCTTTTGTAATGAGGTATCTGAGGATGTCACATGTGAGGGATGTTTAAATAGCTCCATCACACAAAATACAGTAAAGGATATGTTCAATTTCAAAAGAAGGGCACAGGGAGAGAGGAGAAGAGAATATTATTCTAGGTAGAGAAAAAAAAAAGAACAAAGGCATAGAAAGGTGGAAACCTGTCCCACAAAAGAATAGCCTCATTTTGTGGAAACACAGTGGGAACAGAGGAATGCAAAAGATCAGGCATCAAGGCAGGGCCATATTTTGAAGATCTGTCAATGCCAGGCTAGGAAATTTATATGATATGTGATAAAAGGCCATAAATGGTTTGGATTCAGGGTGGATGGAGAGGGTTACAGGCCTGGAGATATCCAGCTGTGGAATACAGTGTAGGCAGCAAGATATACCCATGGGAGGAGGGAAGAGAAGACTCCAGAGTGGAGGTAGAGCCTTCATGATCTGTCAGGTGAAAAGGTTGCTAAGAAAAAACAAAACAAACAATAAAAGCGTATACACTGGGATGCCTGGGTGGCTCAGGATCGAATCCCACATTGGGCTCCCTGCATGGAGCCTGCTTCTCTCTCTGCCTATGTCTCTGCCTCTCTCTCTCTCTCTCTCTCTCTGTGTGTCTCTCATGAATAAATAAATAAATAAAATCTTAAAAAAAAAAGAGAAAAGCATAACAGGAAATTCTTTTGCAAGCACCCAGGCCAGATGATGCCCCAAATAAGACCACTTTGAACTCTCAGCACTCTCAAATCATCCACCCACTCTCTTTCCCAGCACTCTTGTGGATAACCTCCCCTACTTTAAAGAAAGCAGAAGTCATCTGAAAGAAGCCACCTCAGCTGTCTATAAATCCTCATTTTCACTATTCTCCCCCCTTCTCTCAGGATGACTTCCAGTTTCAACAGAATTTAATCAATGGCACAAAATAATGCTAGTTCTACATTACTGTCATCTTGTTGTAGTGATGATAATAATAATAATTACGGTGTTAATGCTCTACATATTATCTCATTTAATGGTCAGAACACCCTGTGAGACAAGTGCTATCCCTATTTTGCAGAAGTAGAAACCAAGCTCCGTACTTAGTGACAGCAATGGGATCTGAAAGGGGATACCAGGTCCCCAGCTCTCCAGTCTATAATCACTCTACTATACTGTCTCTAAATGCATATCCTTAAGAAAAAAGATGTCAAAAGTTGTGCTTTCTTCAATGGAACACTATGTAGCTACAAAAGAAAAGTCATTAACTAAAGTTAAATAAATCCACATGAATAAATCTAAACAATAATATTAAGTGAAAACCCTAAGTTTCATCGTAACACAAATAGTATACACTATATAAAATCCAAAACAAAAGAAATAATATCATGCACTATTAAGAATACATAAGTGTGTAATAAAAGTATAAAAATATATAGAGAAGTAATACAAATTTAGGAAAATGGTTTCCTCATGGAGGAAAAGTAGGGGTGGGGGATAACCAGAATAGGAAAGTGTACCAAGAGATTTCAACTATATTTGTAATACTTTCTTTCTTTAGATGTGATAGATATTTGAAGGTTTCTTCTACTAAATTCTATATCTCTTCTTTTTTTAAAAAAATAAAAAACAGATGAAGATACAGAGCAGACACTCTCTTAGTACATGTAAGTCCCTAAATTTCAAAGCACTCTTTCTGCCATCATGTGGCTCCTAAAGATACTACATGCATACAATTTTCAGAAAATGAAAGTAAGTTTAAAAAGGGGCATTGCTTTTTTTTTTTTTTTAAGATTTTATTTATCCATTCATGAGAGACACAGAGAGAGAGAGAGAGGCAGACATAGGGAGAGGGAGATGCAGGCCCCCCCATGCAAGGAGCCTGATGTGGGACTGGATCCCAGGACCGCAGGATCACACTCTGAGCTGAAGGCAGATGCCCACCCGCTGAGCCACCCAGGCATCCCTAAAAAGGGGCATTGTTAATTCTCAGGTACAATATCACATGAATGTAATCCCTAGTGAAAGCCTGAGCAGCCATCATTTGATATATAACCATCATTAAAAGCATCTTATCACTTCTAAATAATAAAATAGTAGACATAAAACATGATGCTGGTAAAAAGGATTACCCTGGACCCCTATCTTACCCACTCACAAAAATTAATTTGAAATGGACTAAGAACTTACACGTAAGACCTGAAACTGTAAAACTCCTGAAGAAAACGTAGCAGGAAAGCAATTTGATATTAGTCTTAATAGGGATTTCTTGAATAAGACACCAACAGCACAACCAACAAAAGCAAAAATCAGTAAGTGGGATTACATCAAAACTAAAAGGCCTCTGCATAGCATAAAAAGCAATCAACAAAATGAAAAGGCAACCTAAGAATGGAAGAAAATATTTCCAAACCATGTATCTAACAGGAGCTAATATCCAAAATATATAAGGAACTCATATAATTCAATGACCAAAACACAAACAACCTGACTAAAACATAGGCAGAGGCCTTGCAAAGATTATCCAAAGATATAAAAATGGCCAACGAATTCATGAAAAAATGCTCAATATCACTAATCATCAGGGAAATGCAGATCAAAATCACAAGGAAATACCACCTCATAGCTGTTAGAATAGCTATTATCAAAAAGATAAGAGGTAAGTGTCCACAAAAATGTGGAGAAAAGGAAACCCTCGTGCACTGTTGGTGGGAACTGGTGCAGCCACTGTGGAAAACAGTATGGAAGTTCCTCAAAAAATTGAAAATAGAACTACCATATGATCCAGCAATCCCACTTCTGGGTATATATTTGAAGGAAATGAAATCACTGCCTCAAAAAGGTATCTGCATTCCCTCGTTCACTGCAGCATTATTCACAGTAGTTGACACATGGAAACAAGTGTCAACAAGTGTCCACTGATTGATTGATACAAATGGATAAAGAAAATGTGGTCTATGTATGCATACATATGCAATGGAATATTATTCAGCCTAAAAAAGAAGGAAATCCTGACATTGCAACACAATGATGGACCTTGAGAGTATTATGCTAAATAAAATAAATTAGAGAAAACCAAATACTGTACAATCTCACTTATATGTGGAATCTAAAAACACTGAACTCACAGAAACTGAGAGTAGGATGGTGCTTGCTAAGGGCTGAGGGGTGGAAGAAATGGAGGGTGTAAACTACTAGGTATAAGATGAGTAAGTTTTGGGGATGTAATGCACAGCATGATGACTATCACAATTAAAAAATACATTTTGTTGATGTCAACGAAATGGTGATTGCGTAAGGTGCTGGCTGTGTTAACTAACCTTATCATGGTAAATGTTTCTCAATGTAGACATGTCTTAAATCATCACATCATATTCCTCAAAGTTACACATGTTATGTGGCATTTATAGCTCAATAAGCTGGAAAAATAAAAATTAAAAAAAAAAAAAAAAAAACAGGGCAGCCTGGGTGGCTCACTGGTTTAGCGCTGCCTTCGGCCCAGGGCATGATCCTGGAGTTCTGGGATCGAGTCCCACGTCAGGCTCCCTGCATGGAGCCTGCTTCTCCCTCTGCCTATGTCTCTGCCCCACCCCCCTCTGTCTCTCATAAGTAAATAAAATCTCAAAAAACAAAAAACAAAAACACATTTTGCTAGGAAGCACACTCAGAAGAAGAGAGTATTATAATAATGAGAGTTATTGGATATAAACTGTTTAAAAGAAAAGCATCAGGATCCCTGGGTGGCGCAGAGGTTTGGTGCCTGCCTTTGGCCCAGGGCGCGATCCTGGAGACCCGGGATCGAATCCCACATCGGGCTCCCGGTGCATGGAGCCTGCTTCTCCTTCTGCCTGTGTCTCTACCTCTCTGTCTCTCTCTGTGTGACTATCATGAATAAATAAATAAAATCTTTAAAAAAAAAGAAAAGAAAAGCATCAACATAATATGCATTAGAGACAGTAAGGTTAAACAGTCAAGATTAACAAAAACAGATACAAAGGGCTAGCTTTCAGAGGCAATTCCTTTAATAGGTAAATGAAGATCTAGACACACTTGAAAACCCAGAATAAGCAGAAAGAACAGAGTAAAAAGAAACTCTGTCCATAGTATTAAGTCTCACTTAATTTAGTACTTTATAATTTGGTACCATTAATAGCAAATTTTATGAGAGATCAACATCTCTTTTCTGAATATTTAGAGAGAAATAAACCTAAAAACTGTATCACAGTGAATCTTAACTAGATAGAAACATGTCCTGTGTAAAATTAATTGCATACAAGCACTACTTATACAGTAATGGTATCAGACAACTGGCATGCTTCCTTAACTTCTGTCACCAGTCGGGAGAGTGGGGAAGCTGAATATTGCACAGCAATGCTCGCCATGTCCTTTATCTTGATCAAAGGCTGCCAAGCTAAAATCTTGAAGTCATTCTTAGCAACTTCTTTCTCACTAAACCAGTCACCAAAACCAGTTGATTTAATGTATGAAATGTCATCTCCATTTCTCTCTTCATTGATGTTTATGTACCTCACACCCTCCCTACACCATACTGCATACCCAACTGAAGCCCCCATCCTCTATCTCCCTTCCATAAGAGGCTGGGTTCAGAGTCAACCAGACTTGAACTCAGATCCCAGCTTTTGTACTTACTTACTAGCTATTTTTCCCTTATTTCTAAAAAGGGGATGGTTATAACATACCTCACACAGCTCCTATGAAAATCACATGGGCTAATGGAGGTCAAGTGTAGGAGAAGGAGTAACAGAAACCTCACTGAAAACATAGTCAGGAAGCCCTGAAAGGGGAATTCTCACCAATGCACCACTTGCCACAGCCAGCAGAGCCAGCAGGAAGAAGGAAGATAATTCTTATCTTGACAAGAAAGGGTCCTTTTCCCACAGGAATTTTCTCTCACTTTTAAGAAAAAGAGGTACAATCTCTTCCTGCTCCAGAAACCTCCATAGCCCTAGCTCTTGTTCTTCTCCAGTGAACTTTTGTTTACAACAATCTTCCCCAATTTCACGATAACACCTAATAAAAGTGACCTTCGTGTTGTCCGTTTGGACCTGCCTGTGGTTTGCCAGAGTTTGCTGTCCCGAACTGCAACTTCTCTGCTATTCCTGAATAAATACATTTTGCTAGGGAAATAACTATTTTAAGGTTGACAAGTGGCATATAATAAATGTTAAAATACAGAATACATATCAACATTATCACCAATATTTCTCCTTTTCCTCCCTGCAAAGATTTTTTTAATGCAATTCTGATCATGCTATGTCTGTTTAAATATTTCTTTTTTTTTTTTAAGATTTTATTTATTTATTCATGAGAGACACAGAGAGAGGCAGAGACATAGGCAGAGAGAGAAGCAGACTCCCTGCAGGTAGCCCTATGCAGAACTCGATCCGAGGACCCCAGGATCATGACCTGAGCTGAAGGCAGACGTTCAACCACTGAGCCACCCAGCCTCCCTTGTTTAAAATATTTCAATGGATGTCTATTTTATATGAAATATGGTTCAAAGACCTTGGCATAACATATGAGACATATGTAGGAGTACTGACAATACTTATGCCATCTCTGACATCAGTTCATGTTCAATTGATGACCTTTTGGTGGCTGTATGTTCCAGGTCCCTTGGAGATTAACATACATACCTTAGAAATGCCTGCCAAGGCCCAGATGGGGAAGGGAGGCTGGTTTGGGCCTATGGTAGAGATATCAGTCTTCCCCATTCCTGATGCACAGGTGATGGCACCAAGATCTAAGCAAAGGTTAGCTATCCATCAGGTGCATGCAAGTCCTCGGAGGTATGGGCAAACGCTCTGATCTCACTACAGTGCCCTTCTGCATATTCTCTTGCTCTATAAAATCTGTAGACTAAGTTCTGGACTTTATGGAAAATATTGCTATCAGTAAATTACCCTGAATAAAACTCTGTTAACTGTATAGAGTCACCTGCTTCCTCTTCTGACCTCAGAGTGCCTTTTCAGTTTGGGGGACACTTTACTATCTCTCCTTTACCTTCTAACAACATAATACTTTACAATGTACTTACCTGTCTGGCCTCATTTCTAGCCATTTTTTTTCTTCCAATTGTGTATCCCCTTCCTGCCATGAATCCCCTTACCCAACTACTGTTCCTCCAACTCAGTGCACTCTTTTGTGTGCCCATGAGGACAAGCAGGGGACAGCCAAAGAAGCCAGTGGGTTACACTAGATGGCTTCCATAAAGCCATCACTGCAAGGAGTGATCACATTCCCCAACTCCGCCCCCTGTGCCTATGGTGCCCAACTGCCCCACAGAAAGAAGGCTGCAGCAGACTCCTGAGGCCTGCCTCCCTCTGGCTTTTCTGTCGTTCTAGCTATTACATGGCCACCAGCAAGTTTTCTGCAAAGCCTTCACTTTCCTTGCTTATAAATTAAAGACAGCATATGCTTGCTTCCCTCACATTTTTATTAAGAATTAAATAGGGTATTAATTAAAAACAAACTGGAAAAGATAATAAAGCACTACAGCAACGTTGGTCACTGAATGGTGGGACCTCAATATACTAACTAGTGGGTCACAGAAAAGTCAAAAGAGTATTAGTTTTTAGTATGTTTGCAGCAGAGGGCGAAGATACCCTACACAACTCCTTAAGGATATGTATTTTTAAAATATTTTATTTATGTATTCATGAGAGACAGAGAGAGATGCAGAGGCACAGGCAAAGGGAGAAGCAGGCTCCATGCAGCGAGCTGAATGTGGGGCTTGATCCCGGGACTCCAGGATCATGCTCTGAGCTGAATGCAGATGCTTAACCACTGAGCAAACAAGGCATCCCTCCTTAAGCATATTTTAAGGCACCACTACAAGCACATGCCAGGAAATCATTCCTTATTCCTAACCTTGCTCCAGCATGTGCCTCCTACCACCCACGGATGCCTAAAGCCATCCCCAAACCTCCAGGACTATTTGACATTTCTATAGGTAGAAACTTCTGCCTTGAATGAAATCATTGGGCAAAAGTATCACCCTTGTTTTACAGAATTCAAAAGTGAGGTTTTAATCCTTATCAAAATCTCAATTGTTTTATGCAGAAATAGAAATATCCATTCTAAAATTGTATGAAATTCCAAGAGACCTCAAAAAGCCAAACCAATCTTGAAAGAAACAAACTGGTCTCACACTTCCAGATTTCAAAACTTACTACAAGTTCCAGTATCAAAATAGTGTGATACTGGCATAGATACACAGACCAGTGGAACAGAATGGAGAGCCTAGAAATAAACCCTCACAAATACGGTCAAATGATTTTAGACAAGGGTGTCAAGACCATTCAATGGTGAAAGGAGAGTCTTTTCAACAAATGGGAAAATTTATTTTTTATTTTAATTAATTTTTTTAAAGCTTTTGAGAAAGAGAGCATGCGTGCATGCACATACGTGTGTGGGGTGGGGGTAGGAGGAGCAGTTGGGGGAGGGAGAGGGAAAGATTCTCAAGTGGGGATCAACCTCAGGACCCTGAGATCATGAGCCAAACCAAGAGTCAGATGTTCAACTACGTGAACCACCTAGGCATCCCAAAATGGGTAAATTTATATCCACATGCAAAAGAATGGAGTTGAACTCTTAACTCACACTATACACAGAAATTAACTCCAAATGGAGCAAATAAAACTATGAAAAGAAAACACATGGGAAAATTCATGACATTGAATTTGGCAACAGTTTCTTGAATAGAACACCAAAGGAAGAGGCAACAAAAGTAAAAACAGAGAACCAGGACTACACATCAACATTAAAAACTTCTGTGCATCAAAAGATATCATCAAAAGAGTTAAAAAACAAATCATGGGATGGGAGAAAATATTTGCACATTATATATTTGAATAAGGAGTTAATATCTAGATTCTATAAAGAACTCATACAATTCAGCCACAATAAAAAACCCAACCAGATTTAAAAATGGGCAGAAGACTTGAATAGACTTTTTTCCAAAGAAGGAATACAAATAACTAGTCAGTACATGAAAAGATGTTTGATAGGTGCACTGTTGGTGGGAATATAAAATGGTATAGTCAGTATGGAAAGCAGTATGGCCATGCCCGAAAAATAAAAAATAGAATTACCATGTGACCCAGCAATTCTACTTCTGGGGATATCTATAAGAATTCAAAACAGGGACTCCAAGAGATATCTCTATACACCCATCTTCACAGCAGTGTTGTTCATCACAGCCAAAAGGTGGAAGCGGCACAAATGTCTGTTGACAAATGCATAAACAAGATGTGATAAATATACATGATGGAATATTATTCAGCCTTAAAAAGGAAGGCAATTCTGAGACCTACAATATGAATGAGCCTTAAGGACATTACCCTAGGTGAAATAAGCCAGTCACAAAAAGACAAATACCGTAAGATTAAACTTCATATGAGGTGGTATCTGAAATCGCCAAATCCATATGGACAGAGGGTAAAATGGTGGGTGCCTGGGGCTGGGGGCAGAGGGGAATGTGAAGTTAAGAGTTTCAGTTTTGCAAGACGGAAAGAGTTCTGGGGATGGTAGCACAGCAATGTTTATGTAAAAATGAGGCTCCAAGCTGCAAAGTGGGGGACCTGAATGACTGAAAGATTCTAATTCATCCTTTTCATTTTTTAGGTGTAGGAACAGAATTAAAGTCCCACAAGTAAGACCAGAGAGCAAGACCATACTACACAGCTGACTACCAAAAAAAAAAAAAAAAAAAGAAAAGAAAAAGAAAAGAAAAGAAAAGCAAAGAAAAAAAGAGAAAAACGTATAATGCAAAAAGACTCAAAGACAGAAATGACAAGTTGAGTGGGACAAAGACAACAAAGTAGGCGGCACAATCACAGGAAGAGGATGAAAGGGAAATTCCAAGAACATTTTAAAATAATTCCTGTTTTGCTGCAATAGAAGGCTGAAACTATCATTTATCTTGCTCTGGGTAGAGCTGAAGTCTGTGGAAATTTCCATATAAGGTAGTTTGTTCATGGTTGTTTCCTCAAGCAGACATTATAGCTCCCATCTGAAAAAGGCATTAAGCGTTTGGAAGAACTGACTCTTTTGTCAACACCCTGCTCATGTACATTAAAAGCTGTGGTTCCATTCTTAATGGTTAGTAGATTTGCCAAGACATGTCATTCCTCCAACTAAGTATGGATCAGCATCTAGCACTTAATGCCACAGTTTTCCTGTGGTCATTACTGGCGGTGGTGATAATGACTGGTATGACTTTACTGCTCTTCATAAATGGCCCTTTGGTCAGTAATATGCCTTACACGACACGGTAACGTGTCTTTCTTTCAGATTTTATTTTTATGTAATTTCTATATCCACTGTGGGGGGCCTGAACTTACAACCCAGAGATCAAGAGTTGGAGGCTCCACTGACTGAGCCAGCCGAGTCTCCATCTTTACTTTCGTAATTTTCATTTTTAATTTAAGCATAGTTGACACACGGTGTTTACATTAGTTTCAGGTGTACAACACAGTGACTCAACGAGTCTGAACGTTATATCTTTACTTGCTTTTATTTATTATTTTTTAAAGATTTTGTTTATTCATGAGAGAGACAGACAGACAGGCAGAAGCAGGCTCCATGCAAGTAGCCGGACACAGGACTTGATCCCAGGTCTCCAGGATCACGCCCTTGGTTGAAGGCGGCGATAAACCACTGAGCCACTGGGGCTGCCCTCTTTACTTGCTTTTAAAGAGCAGTCCTGTCTTTCATGTATGGTACTTTTCTTCTATAGTTTTCCATCTTAAAAGAAGCTACTCTCCTGCCCCATCTTATTTCCTCCCAATGACTTCAAGGCAGAGCCTCTACCCTCAATTTTTTAGGATAAGTCTAGATACCTTTCTTGGACCTATGCTAATTTAGTAGCCACACAGCAATTTGGAATGTGGCTAGCTCAAACCAAGATGTGCTGTAAATGTAGAATGGAGTTGGGATTTCAAAGATTTAGCTCAGAAAAATGTAAAGTATCTCAATAGTTTTAATATGTTACATAATATGTATATAGTTTGGACATGACAACAGCTTGGCATGTGGAATTAAATAAAATATATTATTAAAATTAATTTCACCCGTTTCTTTGTGTATGCGGCTACTAGAAAAATTTAAATTATACATGTGATGTCGCTCATATTTTGTATTTTTGGATAGCTCCAAATTAGATAATAGAATAAGCCTGGTTTACTGAGGAAGAGCAGCAACCTGGACTCTATCTCTTATTAGCAAAGGCAAATTTCCTCACCTGTGGGTTAGATTCTTCATCCTTAAATATGGGCAGAATGAAACTCCCTCATAGGCTCAAGGACTAACAGAAGGGAAAGCATTTTAGCATTTACCAGCACAAAGTGCGTTCTTGGTAAATGTTACTTCCTTTTCTTTGAAAGTCTCAGAAACCCCGTAGACATGTTGAGTCGCTGGTGTAGTCATCCTGGGGTTAGTCATGGAAAGTCTGGATCGCAATTCTCTTTTTTTCTTTCCTTTCCACTCTAATTACGTCCACAGAATCACTCGTACCAGGCAGAGCTGTGGGGTACTTTCTAAGCAACATCTATCCCCCTTCCCCACAGCTGCATTATCTATTCCCATCATCTGTTTACCTGCCATATTCTTCCTCGCACCTTTCTACTGGTCTATGTGTTAATAAATCATTAAAATGAAGGTCAAAATTCTGGCTGCAGCTCACCTCCTTAGGACTATTATCATTGCTCATCGCTACTGACTAAAGTCATGTGTAGCCTTGTAATTTTAGCTACTTGATGTGTGTACACTATGCTCTCATAAAATGCATGGATACATCCTTTATTTCCCACTAGCATCCCATCAGATATAAAATGAATGAAGACCTTTATAACGGTCTGAGATGTAAGTAAAATCACACTGAATACTGATTTTCGATTACTGACCAGGCCAATCAGGATTATGGGGAATGAAAAGCAATCCCTTTGACTAAGAAATCACATCTAATTTGGCAGTCAGGGGTTTATTTCTGGCTGATTCATCTGTGAAAAATTCTTTTTTGATTTCCTCCAAGCTGTTGCTAACAGTGTGCTGAGCTGGCAACGCTGAAAACAGTTTCTCTCTTGGATGATGCTATTTTCTTATTTTCCAACCAACTTTTCCCAAATACTTGCCATTATTTATTACAGATGTCAATCGTTCTGAAAGTCTGGCTTAAAGAAGTTCATTATGCATCATTGTGATCTAGCCTCTTGATCTCATTCCTCCTCTAAAACGCATTCCACTAGAAGGACAATAACTCCAGGTCCAAGTGCAGCTGGGAGACAGAGAACGACCAGTTCCTGACAGATTTTCTCCCTTTAGAAAAGATGAGGGGTGACGACAGAATAAGAGGGGAGAGGGAAAAAGCTGGTGAGGAAAAGAAAACATACGGGCACCTGGGTGGGTCAGTGGTTGAGCATCTGCCTTTGGCTCAGGTAGTGATGCTGGGGTCCTGAGATCAAGTCCTGAATCAGGCTCCCTGCAGGGAGCCTGCTTCTCCCTCTGCCTATGTCTCTGCCTCTCTCTCTGTCTCTCACATGAATAAATATATAAAATCTTAAAAAAAAAAAAAGAGAGAGAGAGAAGGGGAACAGATTTGAGGAAGAAGAGCAAGAGAGAAAGAAGAAAATCTATGGATGGGAGAGTTTGAAGAGATTCACACTGTTTAGAAAGAGAGAAAAATCATTGAGATCATCAAATACTCAATAAAACTCTATTTCTTTCGATCTTGAGCTCTAGTAGTTCTAGATCTTAAAGGAGACATGTATGAATGATGCAGAATAAAATGAAACACAAAGTGGGGAAACAGTCTGGTGGTCCTTCAAAAAGTTAAACATAGAGTTTCCATATGGCTCAGCAATTTCAATTCTGGGACCCCAAAGAACTGAAAACTGGGATTCAAACATACTATTTGTAGCCTTGTGTTCACAGCAGCATTATTCATAATAGCTGGAAGATGGGAACAAATCCTTCCACAGATGAACGGACAAGCAAAATGTGCTATACCCATAGAATGCAGTAATATTTATCCATAAAAAGGAAAGAAATTCTGACACGTGCTACAATATGGATAAACCTCAAAAACATTATGCTAAGTGAAAGAAGCCAGACAAAGAAGCTCTTATGTTATATAAGTCCACTTATATAAATATACAGAGGCAAATTCATAAAGACAGAAAGGAAATTAAAAGTTATTGTGGCCTAGGAGGAAAGAATGGGGAGTTAATGCTTAATGGGATATAGAGTATCTGGGATGATGAAAAGTTTTTGACATAGTGGAGACAATTGCACAACATCATGAATACAATTAACTGATTTCTACGCTTAAAAATGGTTAAAATGGTACATTCTATGGTACATGTATTTTACCACTATAAAAAAAAAAAGAGAAAGAGAGAGAGAGGAGGGAACATTTCTTGACCACCTAAATCCCACCAAATATAAAGCCAGGATCCTTGTACACATGTCAATTAATCACCACTACTTACAGATTAGGAATTAATGCCATTTACAGATAAGGCATCTTTTGACTAAGGTATTTGAACCCATGTCTGGTAGTTCTAAAACCCACAGTCTTTTGATTATACCGAAGTATGTGAAGAATAAAGAGACTCAGTGAATAAATACATGAACGAGAAAGGAAGCTTCTCCTTACAGATCTGAAACTGTCAAATTAGAAAAAAGACCATGAATGGGATGCCTGGGTGGCTCAGGGGTTGAGCGTCTGTCTTTGGTGCAGGGTGTGATCCTGGGGTCCTGGGATCAAGTCCGACATTGGGCTCGCTGCATAAGCCTGCTTCTCCCTCTGCCTGTGTCTCTGCCTCTCTCTGTGTGTCTCTCATGAATAAATAAATAAAATCTTAAAAAAAAAAAAAAACCATGAATGGTTGAACACAAAGAACTAGCTGTCCAAACAGTTCCCCATGGTGCCAAGAAACTTCCATTTAGCATAGTTTTTAAGCCCTGTAAATATATTGCTAAGAGAATATCTGCCTCTTCTTTCCTCCCAACACAGAATATTTGGTAAAATTCATTTTTCTATTTTTCCATGTTCTATATAACCTATCCCAAACTCTCATCTGGGGTGGTAGAGTACCCATCCTCATCCTCAACAATACCATCATATACTTGTTTGGTATATAAAATACTTTCCTAATACATTACCTCACTTAATTAAATTAGCCACTCTGTAAGATACCATCTCCATTCTGTAGACTGGCAAACTATGCCCCCAAAATGATGCACTCATTTGGAGCTAAAATTTGACCTAGTATAGACACTGGGTAGAGGCAGTTATTGAGGTGCTGTTCATATATATATATATAATCTTCTGAGAATGAATGTACCAATCAATGTATTGATAAGAACTTTTGGGCAAGATGTAATTCAAAATCACTGTCGGGTTTCTGTATTAAGACGAAAGACCCTTTGAAGTTCCCTTAAACAGCTTCATTTTTTTTCTCTGGGAACTCTTAGAGCTGTTGACACCAAGAAACAGTCAATGAGATTTAATAGTCTCTGCTACCTCTGATAAGGCCCTGGTTCAAGTCCCCATCACATCATTCATTGAGACCTCTACTGCAGGATGTTCACATATCTGCTCCTAACAATTGGAACTATTTCTCAGTCATCTTTGTATCCCCAGAACTGAACACAGTGCTTAGCATGGAGTTAAATGTCTACTGTGTGAAGGAATCGCTGGCACAATGTTTTGTATGGTATTGCAATCTCCACTCTCTGGTTCTCCAAGTCTATCCTCCACACTGCAAAGTTACATATATCCCTTCCCTGCAAAAATTACCCCAAAACTTTATATTGCATTCCAGACTGGTACTCCATATGCATTCCCTATCATGCTTATCCCACAAACACATCTTACGTCCTAGCACATTAGATACCTTTAAATTTCTTTGATTTATTCTAGACTCATTTACTGAGCACTTAGAACTCCAGGCACTGGGGACATAGGAGGGAACATGAAAGACAAAGTATCTGAAAGAAAGAGGAGGGACTCCTGAGTGGCTCAGCAGTTGAGCGTCTGTCTTTGGCTCAGGGCGTGATCTCGGGGTTCTGGGATTGAGTCCCACATCAGGCTCCCTGCGAGGTGCCTGTTTCTCCCTCTCCCTATGTCTCTGCCTTCTTCTTCTTCTTCTTTTTTAAAGAAGGTGTGCATATTTTATTACTCATGCCATACAAAATACAATAATGGTGTCTACCTGTATACAAATAGAGCAAGGAGCTATTTCTACCAAACTACCACCAGACTCAACAGCAGTTAAGAAAAATACTTCCACAAACAGTGGTAGGACTTTCAATGTAACAGAACATTTTGGTGGGAAAACATTCGGTGAGTGCCTTCAAGGAGCCAGGGCCAAGCCTTTGGGTGGTAGCAGGGGAGAGAGGGACAGTGCAGAAAGATAAGACACCGTCCTTGTTCCTGAGCCATTCACACAGTCTACACTCCCTGTGTTGAAGGCACATGTTTGTGTAGTTGTGCACAATTAATAACATGGCAAGACATCAGTGCTAACACAGCACATAAATAAAATCTTAAAAAAAAAAGAAAAAGAAAAAGAGGAACCCAAGGGCAGGGCACACATCAAGTATGCCCTTGCAGACCAGAATAAGCACTCTAGGTTCCATTCCAGGTGAGGTGGAAAGGCAATAGAGGATTCTGAACAGAGAAGTAAAACTGACCTGCAAACCTTTGCTCAAGATGTCACCAACTGTACCTGGAAGAATACCTTTTCCCATCATATTTTAAGTGCTGAAATTCACTCATTCTTCGAAACCCAATTTAACAATCCACTAAATGGTGTTGTCCCTGAGAATTACAGGCCGCTTCTTCTTTTGGTCATCCCCCAGAATTTGACAGTACTCATGCTGGTCTGATTATACCCGGTTATTTATATGTAATTTTTTTTACACCATTGTGTGTATGTTTATCCAAGGTATCTCGTTTTTTATTTTATAAGCCATGCACAGTGCCTTGTTGTTGCAAGCTAATGTACCCTTTCTATTAATTTGTAAGACCAAAGCAAAGTGATCATCCTCTTCTTAACCTTTTCTTTCTTGTACTTGAAAAAAAAGAATTGTTTTCCAAATGCTATAACGATTCCTTATTTCATGACTATGTGTCTATATATAAAAAACATGTATCTATAGGTATATAACATATATAAAATAAGAAAGTCCCTTATACATCACCTCATTCTAGATCATAGCTGTGTTCCTCTCAAGGTTATAATGCTTCTGCAGACTGACTGATAAATAAATGTTTTCATGAATACATTTTAATCTCTAAGGAAGTTCATTGTGTAAGGCAGATCATGTATATGGCACAAGATCCTTTTGGGGTGAATAATCACCTCTGAACAAATGTTCTACAAATGTGGCTTTGGCACATTAAGGTTGCTTTAGAAATGGCCTACTGCTTAATGAATAAGTAATTCAAACAGTTATAGTTGCTTTTTCCACGCCATGGTAAGACAGATATTCACTAATAGTATTAAACAGTATGTGATTGTTTATTTATTTGTTTAAGAGCCTACACAGAATTTGGGTTAAAAATATTTAATGTAATAAAATGACAAAAAGCATTACTATAAAAATATTCTATGTCTCTGCAGGACCATACACTATCGGCACTAAACACTATTCAAGGTTGTTAATGTTTTCTCTGCAAATCTTCCTCACCCTCTTTGAAACCAATAAAATATGTTTTTACATATACACATATGCTTTCACATATACTCAGTAATTAAATATGCACCCGCAGGAAGTAAGAACCACAAACATGACACTTTACAGCAGTGAAAAGAAAAATTTAATTAGTATTAGTAAGCTACTACAACTTACCCAAGACTGTTTTTCTTACTGGATATGCAAGTTTCGACGAATATCTTTTCGATGAATGTCTTCTTCCAAACTTCCACTCTTCTGCCTTAATAACTTTTGTATACACAGCCCCACCTCTGCAAAAGCAAGTCGATATTCCAAGTACTTTCCTTGCTGTCCCTTCAGACTCCCTTGCTCTCACCTCAAGAATAAAGCATCTCCTTTCCGGTACTTCTGCTCTTGTTTTCACTTATTTATCAGGGCCTGGGCAACCAGTTCAGATCACGGTGAATTATCTTTAAAGGCTCCTGTTTCCTACACCATAAAGTACTTCCTCATCTTAACTTTGTGTCTGTTGCCTCGAGCTATATTTAAGCCAATGAAACCAAGTTGAGGGTTTTTTTTCCTGCATTCAGTCAAGTCACGTGACTCAGTGTGTTACACGATAACCCCAAAGTTCTAAAGCAATAAGGCAACACCCCTAAATGTCATAACTTATATCCTGTTGAGTGTTTTATTATGTACTTAAGAAATTCATCCATAAACTTATTGAAAGCATTGTAATGTGCAGAAAATATTTAGAAAAACAAACAGTAATCAATCAGCTAGAAAGTGGTGGAGCTTTCACAAAAAGATAGCCCCCACCCTTCACCCTTTTGGATCTTGACAGTATCTACATGTTTGAATTAACAGAGCTTCTTTTACTTCTCTAATGCTTTACCACTTCAGTGTTAGGCGGCTAGTCTTATTTTCTCTTCCTGGTGGCTCAGCCCAAGTTTTGAGACAAGCAGGCCAAACTCTACCAGCCTAAGCAGACAAATAGCTCCTTCTGTCCTAGATACCCTTGACAAACAGTGCAAAGAAGGAGTAAGGTCAATACATCTCCCAGGACCCCTGGATGCCAAGTTTCCATTGAAGAATAATAAAGGAATCTTTGGTTGAGCTGGAGGAACTCAGTAGAACTAATTACAGCCTTCCACTTCCATAAATGACGACTTCCTTGCCCTGGCACATTGAGAATAGTATAAGGAAGTTTCTTACACAATTTCTTTACTATAAAGCAGCCATTTTTAGAATGATAACAGCATCCCTCAGAATGATAGGACCTGAGGCGAATCTTTAAAAACAAGAAAACAACTCCTCACCTTTGCTTATTATGCAAACCCGAGAGCCTGGGTACTGGCAGCATTGAGAGACAGCGACTGTCAGTAGAAAGGCAGAAGTGAAAGGCACCCCGAAGGGCCATCTACACCGTAGGGAAGCAGTCTGGTGTCTGGAGAGGTCAAAGAACTCACCCAGGACAAGTTACTGGCACAGTGAGCTCTCAACCTCAGGGCTCTGCCCAGCACTCCCGGGAGCATCTCACAGGCTCCACTTTCATGGCTCACTGTAAAGCCCGACCATCAGAGCTGGGTTTGGACTTTGCACAGAATACTCAACACTGTACAATTCCAGCCGGAGGACTTTTCTGGCCTCAATTCACTTACTCTCTCTTGGGGTGAGTGGGATACAGAAGAAGCTGGAAGTACAAAAGCTGTTTGTGGGTGAGAAGCAGCTTCCCTCCTCATTCCCACAGGGGACAGTACTATACCACAGACAGAGACCCTGGAAAGCAGCCACAAGCACTCCTGGGAGAAGGAAAACAGAACGGAAGTCTTCTGAGCAAGATTCCCAGCATATGGAATTCTCTTCAAGAAAGTAACTTATGTTATTGCAATTAAAATCCAGAAGAGGCAAATATCTGCCACGTCTTTGTGTCCCAATTCTTTACTGATCACCATGCACCATGAAGGGAAACAGTGTTGTGATGGACAAAGGGGCAATGCATGCTCAGGGAGGCCATCAGCAGAAGTCTATCCTGAGTCCTTCTAGCTATCATCTCACCCCCTCCTCCTCTCTTCGGACAAATTTTTCCAGGCAAGAGCAAATCCAGAAGACATTTTTCAATCTTTATCTTACATTTGACACTTATAAACAATGCTCTCCTAGTAATTTTCAATTCAATATCCTTGGTCTCCAGGCCATTACCCCTGTGTTTCTCATCACCCTGTCACTGTCCCCTCCTCCTCTGCTTGCCTTTTAGGTGTGGCAACTTCCCTAATTCAAACCCTAGCTCTCTGCCTGTATCACTATGGACACTGTCCCTGATGACTTCATCATCTCTCATGGCTCCACTTCCTGCATGTTAGCATCATTGGCCAGACCTTTCTACTGAACTCACAGTCACGCATCAAATTGTCTGCTGGCTGCTTTACTCAAAATGACTAAATAAACCAGTCCCCCTTCCCTTCCATGCTCACAGCCAGCTCTTCCTTTCATATGCCTTCTCTAAAGTATGGCAACATTATCCAACCAGTCACCCAAGGTAGGATCCCCTAATCACTCTTGACATCTTACCCTCAAGCCAACTACTTCTGCTAATTTTAATTCCTAACTCATTTTTAAATGTGTCCCTTTGCCCCACATCATTCTCATTTTTAGCCCTGCTACTGTTCTAGTCCTCATGATTACTCACTTGGTCTGTGGCTGCAGCCTCTTAACTGGGTTCTCTGCCTTCAACCAAATCCAGGAGATCTAACCTGCAAGTCATCTAAACAACCAGGGGTCTCTCAACGGAACTTGCTTAAACTCTACAATGGTTCTCCAGTGCACTGAGCACAAAGGTAAGCCCCTTAAGAAGCCAACAAACCCTATATTCCCTGGCTTGCTAACCCTAATCTCTGGACACTCCCTGCCCCTCACTTTATGCAACCCTGCAGTGACACATGCCATGCAGGCCCTCATCTTGATGCTGCTGCTTATGCTGGCCCCTCAGCCTGACAGATCTTTCCATCTTCCTCTTGCTAACTCTAATATCCTTGTACAACTGAAGCATCAGGTCTTCAAAAAAACCTGTCCCAACTCTTCTCCAACCCCACTCTCCTGTATGTATCAGGCACTCCACTTCAGGGCCCCCATGACGTCCTCTCACTTACATTCTAAAAGCTTTTTTGTCTAACCCATGTGAGGGCAAGAACTGGGCTTCTACTTATCTTATGTAGATAAGTGCCTGTGTCTGCCACACACACTAGGCATTTAATAAAAGTTTAAAACCTGCCTGAGCCTGTAGGAGAGGTAGTGGTTCTTATCTTACAGATAAGGGAAATGATGCTCAGAGAGAGGTTACATGACTTCTTAAAAGTCATCCATGAAGAAGTCTAAGAAGGGAATGTAGAATGCAAAAATGTACTAGCTAAATTGAAGTCTTTTTCTTTTTAAAAGCAGAAAGCCTCTCAGAATTAAGCACAGGGACAGCAAGGAATGCATCTAAGTTTTTATTACTATTACCCTAGAGCCTGACAAGGTATTATCTTGCACACCTGGAGTATTTAATAAATCCTGGGTGGCTCACTAGGACTATATACAGAAAGAGGGTCACTTTCACTTATACACTGTGCAAGGGCAGGTCTGCTTCTCTCCAGCAGATGGAGCTACGGGTCTGTGTCATCACCAGCTACAGTTTGGGAGCCTTGGTAAAGAACCAGCCTTTTTCATCCATTCATTGCCGCGCTTCCTTTTTCCTTTGTAAGACTCACAGATAAAAAGAAATCAGCATACATGTTTTCCATAGAATACCCTCTGAATGGACACAGATCTACTTTGTAACTTGTTCAATGTCCTTGCATATCTTTTCCTCTCCGGCTTTTTAAAATATCTGGGGGTAATCTCACCCAATTTGATTTACCTGATCAAGTGCTACTGCATGTCTCCATCTTTCTATGTTTCTTAGGTCCTTCTTTATGAAACACATTTATAACCCAACAAGTTTACGATGTTCAGCCCTACACATATATTCTCCTTGGTGTGTCTGCCCTATTTCACTTGAGAAAACATTAGTTTACCAATCATCTCTCATTTAAAATAAAAAACAATACCCTTTTCAATATACATTTTTTATAATAAATTTATTTTTTATTGGTGTTCAATTTACCAACATACAGAATAACACCCAGTGCTCATCCCGTCAAGTGCCCCCCTCAGTGCCGTCACCCATTCACCCCCCTCCCGCCCCCGCCCTCCTCCCCTTCCAACACCTCTAGTTTGTTTCCCATAGTTAGGAGTCTTTATGTTCTGTCTCCCTTTCTGATATTTCCCACACATTCTTCTCCCTTCCCTTATATTCCCTTTCACTATTATTTATATTCCCCAAATGAATGAGAACATACAATGTTTGTCCTTCTCCGAATGACTTACTTCACTCAGCATCATACCCTCCAGTTCCATCCACGTTGAAGCAAATGGTGGGTATTTGTCATTTCTAATGGCTGAGTAATATTCCATTGTATACATAAACCACATCTTCTTTATCCATTCATCTTTCAATGGCACCGAGGCTCCTTCCACAGTTTGGCTATTGTGGACATGGCTGCTAGAAACATCGGGGTGCAGGTGTCCCGGCGTTTCACTGCATCTGTATCTTTGGGGTAAATCCCCAACAGTGCAATTGCTGGGTCGTAGGGCAGGTCTATTTTTAACTCTTTGAGGAACCTCCATACAGTTTTCCAGAGTGGTTGCACCAGTTCACATTCCCACCAACAGTGTAAGAGGGTTCTCTTTTCTCCGCATCCTCTCCAACATTTGTAGTTTCCTGCCTTGTTAATTTTCCCCATTCTCACTGGTGTGAGGTGGTATCTCATTGTGGTTTTGATTTGTATTTCCCTGATGGCAAGTGATGCAGAGCATTTTCTCATGTGCATGTTGGCCATGTCTATGTCTTCCTCTGTGAGATTTCTCTTCATGTCTTTTGCCCATTTCATGATTGGATTGTTTGTTTCTTTGCTGTTGAGTTGAATAAGTTCTTTATAGATCTTGGAAACTAGCCCTTTAACTGATAGTCATTTGCAAATATCTTCTCCCATTCTGTAGGTTGTCTTTTAGTTTTGTTGACTGTATCCTTTGCTGTGCAAAAGCTTCTTATCTTGATGAAGTCCCAATAGTTCATTTTTGCTTTTGTTTCTTTTGCCTTCGTGGATGTATCTTGCAAGAAGTTACTGTGGCCGAGTTCAAAAACGGTGTTGCCTGTGTTCTCCTCTAGGATTTTGATGGATTCTTGTCTCACATTTAGATCTTTCATCCATTTTGAGTTTATCTTTGTGTATGGTGAAAGAGAGTGGTCTAGTTTCATTCTTCTGCATGTGGATGTCCAATTTTCCCAGCACCATTTATTGAAGAGACTGTCTTTCTTCCAATGGATAGTCTTTCCTCCTTTATCGAATATTTGTTGACCATAAAGTTCAGGGTCCACTTCTGGGTTCTCTATTCTGTTCCATTGATCTATGTGTCAGTTTTTGTGCCAGTACCACACTGTCATGACCACAGCTTTGTAGTACAACCTGAAATCTGGCATTGTGATGCCCCCAGATATGGTTTTCTTTATTAAAATTCCCCTGGCTATTCGGGGTCTTTTCTGATTCCACACAAATCTTAAGATTATTTGTTCTAACTCTCTGAAGAAAGTCCATGGTATTTTGATAGGGATTGCATTAAACGTGTAAATTGCCCTGGGTAACATTGACATTTTCACAATATTAATTCTGCCAATCCATGAGCATGGAATATTTTTCCATCTCTTTGTGTCTTCCTCAATTTCTCTCAGAAGTGTTCTATAGTTTTGAGGGTATAGATCCTTTACCTCTTTGGTTAGGTTTATTCCTAGGTATCTTATGCTTTTGGGTGCAATTGTAAATGGGATTGACTCCTTAATTCCTCTTTCTTCAGTCTCATTGTTAGTGTATAGAAATGCCACTGATTTCTGGGCATTGATTTTGTATCCTGCCACATTACCAAATTGCTGTATGAGTTCTAGCAATTTTGGGGTGGCGGCTTTTGGGTTTTCTATGTAGAGTATCATGTCATTGGCGAAGAGGGAGTGTTTGACTTCTTTGCCAATTTGAATGCCTTTAATGTCTTTTTGTTGTCTGATTGCTGAGGCTAGGACTTCCAGTACTATGTTGAATAGCAGTGGTGAGAGTGGACATCCCTGTCTTGTTCCTGATCTTAGGGGAAAGGCTTCCAGTGCTTCCCCATTGAGAATATTTGCTGTGGGCTTTTCATAGATGGCTTTTAAGATGTTGAGGAATGTTCCCTCTATCCCTACACTCTGAAGAGTTTTGATCAGGAATGGATGCTGTATTTTGTCAAATGCTTTCTCTGCATCTAATGAGAGGATCATATGGTTCTTGGTTTTTCTCTTGCTGATATGATGAATCACATTGATTGTTTTACGAGTGTTGAACCAGCCTTGTGTCCCGGGGATAAATCCTACTTGGTCATGGTGAATAATTCTCTTAATGTACTGTTGGATCCTATTGGCTAGTATCTTGTTGAGAATTTTTGCATCCATGTTCATCAGGGATATTGGTCTGTAATTCTCCTTTTTGGTGGGGTCTTTGTCTGGTTTTGGAATTAAGGTGATGCTGGCCTCATAGAACGAATTTGGAAGTACTCCATCTCTTTCTATCTTTCCAAACAGCTTTAGTAGAATAGGTATGGTTTCTTCTTTAAACGCTTGATAGAATTCCCCTGGGAAGCCATCTGGCCCTGGAATTTTGTGTCTTGGGAGGTTTTTGATGACTGCTTCAATTTCCTCCCTGGTTATTGGCCTGTTCAGGTTTTCTATTTCTTAAAAAATGTATTTACTTATTTGAGAGAGAGATAGAAAGCAGAGTGGAGGGGAGAGGGAGAGAGTCTTGACTCTCTCTACGCTGAACTCGCACACAGGACTCAATATTACGACCCTGAGATCATGACTTGAGCCAAAACCAAGTCAGAAACTTACCTGACTGCACCACTCAGATGCTCCCCAATATATCCTAATTGTTATCTTAAAGGCTTTGAGATTCTGAACAGGATAAAAAAGAAATTAATACTACCTATGAGAGTAGAGCTTTACAGTAAAATCCTGAGCAAACTTCATTTTTCACTCAACTTACAAATTTCAGGGCATTCTTGAAACACTTAGTGTTTACTGAAACTGTGTAAAAGTAGTCCATGATTATACCTAAAATAGAACCAGGTGCTATGCTCAGATAATTATAAAAGTTTTTTTAGGGATCCCTGGGTGGCACAGCGGTTTAGTGCCTGCCTTTGGCCCAGGGCGTGATCCTGGAGACCCGGGATCGAATCCCACATTGGGCTCCCAGTGCATGGAGCCTGCTTCTCTTTCTCTCTGTGTGACTATCATAAATAAATAAAAATTAAAAAAAAATTAAAAGTTTTTTTTAAAAAGATTTTATTTATTCATAAGAGACAGAGACAGACAGACAGAGAGAGAGAGAGGCAGAGACACAGGCAGAGGAAGAAGCAGGCTCCATGCAGGGAGCCTGACATGAGACTTGATCCCGGGTGTCCAGGATCCGGCCCTGGGCTGAAGGTGGCGCTAAACCACGGAGCCACCCGGGCTGCCCAAGGGTTTTTTTTTTCTTTTGAACTTGCACCAAAGTCCTGTGGATGCAAAGTCCATGACATCTAGCATCCCCAGCCCTCACCAACCCAATGCCTATGTGCCGCTTGCCCAAGCCATTAAAGTAACAAAAAAATACCCCACAAGTTCCTGGTTGCTCCTTAGGGAAGAGTTCTAGCCCCACTGAGAACTACTGCCCTAGAGGATTTCTGAGGCCATTAAGCTACCTGATGGCAAAAGAACTGATTAAAGTATCTAAAGGAACCACCTATCAGGGTTTGACTTGACCATATCACTGAACACTACTAAATTAGAACACTAACTAAAAAACTTCCAATTATAATTTAAACTTTTAAATCAAGTCAGTCCCCAGTTTTCAAGTATTTTCAAACTCAGATGAGATTATATCAAGAAAACATGGTCATAGGGGTGCCTGGATGCCAGCCATCTGCCTTCTGCCCAGGTTATGATCCTGGGGTTCGGAGACTGAGCCCCATATCAAGCTCCCTATTCAGCAAAGAAGTTGCTTCTCCCTCTCCCTCTGCTGCTATCCCTCCTTGCATTCGTGCTGTCAAATAAACAAATAAAATCTTAAAAAGAATGAAAGAAAGAAAACAGTGTCATAGAAAAGTAAGCCTTGTCTAACCACAATAATATCTAAACAAAGACCCTAAAGGGCAATACCTGGTCCTAAATGCTCCTAGCTCTGGGAGTCTTTTTGAGTTTGAGCAAGATACAATCCCTAATTGCATCTTGGACCTGTAAGTGTTCAAAGTATAGGAGGATGAGAAGGGGATGCAGCTTGTAAATTTCCATGGCAATACTGTGGGAAGATTCTAGTTGCCCAAGGACATGACAGGAAAGGGACAGTCCTGGCCTATGTCCCTATATCAGAGTGAGAGGACCCTGATGGCAGGATTGGAATTCCAGAAGTAATGAAGCGTCCTTAAATTAAACATGGTCTACACTTAGGTATGCCAACTCAACACTTCAAATGAAAACCCTGTTACCTGCCTGAAATTAGCTCTTCTCCACATATGGCAGCACCATTCACTCAGTGACCAAAACCAGAAACACAGGACTCATCCTCAACTCCTCAAACATCCCCACAAACCTCCCAATGTCCAACTGCAGAGTCCTTTCTTTTCTTCCTTTTAAATATCTGAGTCTATTCACTTCTTTATATCCCTGTGGAAAGTACCTACTTCTGGCACCATCACTTCTCCCTTGGATTAATGTAACATCCATCTAACAGCTCTCTTTCTTGATTACTATCTGCAACCCACCCCCTTTCCATGTGGTTTGCAATACACCTCCCTCCCTCCACTCTGTTTCAGATCTAGTTTTCCTGATTACAAAACAGGCATCTGATTAGACAGTGTTTGTTCTTATCCCTGGCAACAGTGACTGGTCCTGGTTGGGCACTGGACCTGAACTAATAAGCTAATTAGATTCTTTTTCTTGAAAATCAGAAATCTGAGTAGAGACAGTCCTCAGCAGGTAGGATAAGCCAACTAATGGTATCATCCTACAGAGAAATTCCATGGATTCTTCTGCTGAGATGCTAGGAGTTACTCTCGTTCTTTATCCTCTCAGAGACCTGGATGTTTGGCCCTTTCTTTAGTCCTCTGAGCCACCCCACTATCTTTCCAATAACTTCCTTTTAGCTCATGTTTGCCAGAGTCAATTCCTATTATTCATAACCAAGGAAACTTAACAATAAAAGCAGTCAGCCTGACACAAGACCCTTCCTGATTCAGATGTCCCTGCTCCCAGTGCCATTGCCAAGGTCTGCTCCCCATTTCACACACTCCAATCCAACCATGGGGACCTACCACACGTCAACATCCTATGTTCTTGTCCCTTCTGCTCTTCCTGCCTAGAATGGCATCTTTGCATAATTATCATCAGTTGGGACTCAACCTAAATGTCACTTCCTCTGGGAAAATTTCACTCAGCCTTTCAGACTGCTCATAGGGCCTGGTACTTAGTACTCCTGAAATAAACCTTAAGACTCCACAATTTGTTGCCTGATTCCTCACTGGCCTAAACCCAAATGAAGTTTATTATAAGTGGTGATTCTTATACACAAGTGTATCCCCCTACCTATGCCAGAGAGCAGACTCCTAGTCTCAAAGAAATGAACACACTAGGAAACTAAAAGTCCACTTAAACAATTCAAGTAAGTATTGAGGAAAATGTAATAGGAGTTGAAAAATAAATGTATTTCAGGACACCTCGGTGCCATCCAAGTCTTGGTTTTGACTCAGGTTGTGATCTTAGGGTTGTGAGATCAAGTCCTATGTCAGACTCCACACTGAGCACAGAGTCTACTTAAGATTCCCCCTCCTTCTGTCCTTCCTGCTTATTTTCTCTCTCTCCCTCTCTAAAATAAATAAATAAATCTTTAAAAATTAATAAATTTCTTTGGAATCAAGAGGGTCCTTCACATTCCATGTTAAATAAATTTTAGTATGAATTCATATTCAAAATAACTATGTATTCACTTTGTGAAAATTCATCAACCTGTGTGCTTAATTAAGATTTGTGTACTCTTAAACTGAGTCACTGGGTTGTTGAGCATCTGCCTTCAGCTCAGGGAGCCTGCTTTTTTCTCTGCCTATGCCTCTACCTCTCTGTGTCTCTCATGAATAAATAAATTAAATTTTAAAAAGTAAGATAGCCATCTTCTTTAAAAAAAAAGATTTGTGTACCCCTTTGTATGTATATTAAACATTAACAAAAAAATTTAAATGCTTTTAGCATAGCTGAAAATCACAGCTTTAGACTAGCTATAAGTTCAATATGCACAGAAACACCATATAGTGGTGGAAGGTGCCCTGACTACAAGTAAAAGTCCCTGGGTTACAGTCTTAACTCTACCACTTACTAGCTGTGACATTTTGGTTCAATCAAAATATCTGATATTCAGCTTTAGCAACTACAAAATGGGATAATAACCATTCTGTCTAAATCTCAGGCTCTACAAAGATAAACATAAAAAGTCAAACAAGCTTTTTTTGTTACAAAATTCTGTATCACTTGAGTTTTAGCTGAACGATAAAAATAATAATTATTAAAATGCTACATTTTGGCATGAAAATGCCTGTAAATTCTCATGAATGCATAGCAAAAAAGGTGATATTGGACAACAAATCCAGGGTGTTAACCTGAAAGTCAAGATTGAATTTATTCTTGGAGAAGACAGAAAGGATACCTCTACATCATCATGTTTCTTGGGAACTGGATTAAAAAATTTACATTTCATGAACTAAAACAAACATTTCTCGTACTTATGACAGCTGAGATGCTTTTGAGACTTCAGCCAAAGCATTAAGCCTTCTGGTTACAGGAACCTCTGTGAATAGGGATGCAGGAAAGCATAGATATTTCATACTCCAAACAGTCAAGGTCTTATCATGCCACCAACTTATACAGTTAACTTTAATATTGCAAAACTATTTCAGAATAAAAGCACCTCTATTTAAAGAGAAGATATAACAAATAGGATGGAGTATATATGGGTTAGAAATACACAAGTTCTTACAAACTCAAGTGCAAAGGATTTGCTCTGTTAAGAACTGCAGATGGAAGATAAACTGAGTCATAATTAGAAATTATTGGTGACTACCTGGCAATTTATTATATACTTCCCCATAGGTGTCGAAACATGTACAAGCTCATAAGTACATTCAAGTCATTTGGTAAGAAGGAAGAACAGTTGGACAAGAGTTTATTTCCCAGAAAAAATAGCTTTTCATTTTTTTTTAACTGCCGCACTGTTACATTCCCAGAGATGCTGATCAGTAGTTTAAAAACACATGAAGCTGGGCAGCCCCGGTGGCTCAGCGGTTTAGCGCCACCTTCAGTCCAGGGTGTGATCCTAGAGACCAGGGATGGAGTCCTACATTGGGCTCCCTGCATGGAGCCTGCTTCTCCCTCTGCCTGTGTCTCTGCCTCTCTCTGTCATGAACAAATAAATAAAATCTTAAAAAAAAAAAAAAAACAAAACACATGAAGCATCATTTTCCTCTTACTTAAAAAATGAAGTATTATAATATGGAGAAACTGTTTTTGTTAAAAATGCAAATGGGTAAAAAACAGTAAAAATTAACTTTTGAGCCAATGCAAGTGTTAACTTATCATTACCCACCTTGTACCACTAAAACAAGGGGGTGAGTGGCAAATAAATACTTGTAAGTCCCTTCATTTTTATTTCAGCAAATATGTACCCAATGACTACCATGTAATGAACTGCTGTAGGCACAGGGCACTAAGGATGAGTATGGCACACCCTCTGGCCCTGAGTAACTTCCTAGACTGTGACATACATACAAAGCACATAAGAGAGGCAGTGTTGGCAAGGAGACTCTAGAAATAGCAGAGGCAGTGTTGGCAAGGAGAGACTTCGGAGAGTAAGCTCTACTGGCTGTCCTCAGAAAGCAAAAGGAGGGAAAGGAAAATGCTCAAGGAAAGGAATCACAAAAAAGCACCACCTGCTAGTAAATGTCAGGCTCTGTGCTAAGCCCCAAGGAACAAGGAGACAGTTTCACTGCCTTTCAAGAGCTTATAGTTTACGGGAGACAAGTAATGGTCACTGATCATATAACAATATACTCAGTGTAGAGACAATTCTAAGAGATCATAATGTATTCTGAGAGGTTCAAACGCATTTTCAAGGAATTTGGACATATGAGTCAAGATCAAACCACAGTGTCAGGAAGTTATGAAGCAATAACAGAAATGAGTGTCCTTATTTGAAGTGGTCAAAAACCTCTGTTAGCCTTTTTCTTCCTACCTAAGGGGAGCACTCTGTCTTTTGAGTACTGATTACTCTCTCTCCAGGATATCTACCATATGCTGCCATATATCAAGAAAAATCTGGGACACATGATAACTAGACTTACTGTGGTGATTATTTTTCAATATATTAATTTTTAAAAAGATTTTATTTATTCATGAGAGACACAGACATAGGCAGAGGGAGGAGCAGGCTCCATGCAGGTAGCCCGATGGGAGACTCGATCCCAGGACTGCGGGATCATGCCCTGAGCCAAAAGGCAGACACTTAACCACTGAGCCACCCAGGCATCCTCATTTTTCAATATATATAATTATGAATTATGTTATGCATAATTATTATGAATTATTATGGTATGCACCTAAAACTAATATAATGTTATGTCAATTATACCTCAATATAAACAAATGAAGGAAGGGAAGGAGGGAGGGAGGGAGGAAGGAAGGAAGGGAAAAAAAGGGAAGGGAAGAGAAGGGAAGGGAGGGGAGGGGAGGGGAGGGGGAGGGAAGGGATCAATGAGCTTATTTTGCCTTTCCGTTCTAGATTATAACCTGAGACCAGGAGCTTTGTTCCTTACCTTAAGATGAATGATAATTGGGACTGACTTGTTATCAAAAATTCTAATCTAACTCCCTCACACGATGAGTAAAACCTGGTATCCAGTAGCTCTTGTTCTTGTACATAAATCCTAAAATCTTATTTTAAAAAACAGAGCTAGGGGTGCCTGGGTGGCACAGTTGATGAGGCATCCAATTCTTGGTTTTGACTCAGGTTCTCTCTCTCTAAAATAAATAAATCTTAAAAGAAAAAACAAAACAGAGCTACAATGATTAGGGGAAATCAGTGATGCATAATGAGCCTCTATTACTGCTGTAATTCTAATATTAACATCAAGACCAGGCCTCTCCCTCATTCCCAAGCCCTCTTACTCATGTTATGTCTCATCTACCACCAACTGTAGAAAAACTTCGAATCCTGGCCTCAGCTGCCTTTGGTTCCTAATGCAGGTGTAGAGCACAAATGCCTATTTGCATTATCTTGCTATTGTTTTCTCCTGCTGGCAACCTCTTTCAAGTTGGTTCTGGCTATAGAATCAAGACTGCTATGTCCCGTGCTATCCAAATATCCACTGACACACACATGCACATGAGACAACAGACTAAATAACCCTGATGACTCAAGACTGACTTCTGGAATAGTCATTACAAATCAAACCATGAAATTCTTTAAAGAAAAAAAAAAAAACAATGCCTAAAGGAAGAGGAGAAAAGGAGAGTTGGAGCTAAAGCTGCAACCTCTGAAAGTCAGTGTTCAGTCCAGTCCAGACCCACTCAGCCCAGCAGCCCTCCTACAACAAAATGTTATCAAACATAAGAATAAAAAGTCAGGGAAGAGACAGTATACAGAACTGCATCCGACCAAAAGGGCCTCCAGAAAATTTCAAGAAGTGTTTTCTGATGAAAAAGAGCAAGCCAAAAACATCTGGATGGCTAACATAGCTTTAAACAAAGAGATACTTGTCAGGGCTTGCTACGTGCGCTCCTTGCGATCCTTAAAGGGCAATAAAACAATTCAATATTTTAAGCTAACTTTGGGAGAGCTCAGGTTTTACCAATCAAGGCCAACCTTGCTGATTTCTGTTTTTCATTGTTTGTAGAATGGTTAGTTCACCAAAAGTATATGACTATGTTCGGAAAAAAAATACTACTACTCCAGGTTTAAAAATCCCATCTCCATTCTAACGACATTGGATGGGAAGTTACAAACAATAAAGCAAACTAATAAGAAAAAAAAATAACAGGAAAAATTATTTTACATGATAGGTAACTCCAAGTGTGTGAGGCTTGTTACCAAGGGAATGTTATATATAAGAGATAATATAAGTTCCAAAAGTAATGAGTATCCCCCACCAAATGTGTAAGTATACTTACTCAAAGTATTAAATTTCAACATAGAAATCAGCAAGACATGGGAGGGGGGAGAGGGGGATAAACAGGCAGAGCACAGAGACTTTTAGGGCAGTGAAAATAATCTAAGACCATAATGATGCATATATATATCATAACATTTGTCCAAACATACAACACTTGAAATCATGAATGACAGCATGCCACTCCTCATCTTCCCCAACCCACTCTAGGGTTGGTAGAGGAGGTGACAGGGCAGAGAAGTCCAAGGTTCAGCAGCTAGCTGAACCAGGGCAGGAGTGCAAGAGGTCCTAGTGCAGGGGCTCCAAAACAGACCAGGCTCAGTCACTCACCGCTGACAAAATCCAAAGGCAGAGACAGGAGTGGTGGTGAAACAAGAAAGGAATTTATTTCAGTGAGGCCAACGCCAGGAAGACAGCTGACTAATGTCTCCAAAGTGCTAAAAATACGTCCAGGTGTATGTCTGGAAAATGTGGGACAAAGGATGGTGGGTATATGCAGATGGAAAGTAAAGGTCACCGCCCACCTGCTGCAGGGTCAGTCGTTAGGGTCTGGCTGGCTCAGGGCAGTCCTTAGTGCCTGAGGGGTAGTTTCAGTTCCTGTCAGGGGTGCTTCACCCACGGGTCTTCTGCCTGAGTTAAGAGAGAAACTGGAAAGAACTTAATAAATTAGGAAGTGGAGACTGAGGTCAAAATGGAGGCGGCTGGAGTCCTCTTTTAGGACCACAGGTAAAGGGTCTGGGGCAGAGCTGTTGGCATGTGCTGAAGGGAAGTCGCGGGCAGGGGAGAGCAACCAGACAAGTAAAGAGTCCCAACAAAGGCTCCTGTCAATGCCAAAGAGAGCTATCTGATAAGCACCAGGTCATTCGTAGTAAGGAAGGACTTACATAATACTTAACTTCAAAGTACTTAGACAAAAGCAATGTCTTCTTTCCAAAGCTTTAATCATCACGTCTCCTTTGAAAATCCTTTCCCTGATTTTGTCTGGCTTTCTATGCCCCCTAGAGAAATTTCATCCACTTAAAAATGGAAACTCAACCCTACAAAACTCATCTATTTTGTACATTTAGGAATAAGATACTCAAAGCCTTGGAAAATATCCAGACCTAATCAAAAGCAAGATTCAAATAGAGAGCAGACTTCCAGTCTAACTCCCTAACAGACATAAATTACACTCCCACAACCAAATGGATTTGCACTTTATTTGAATTCAGGTATCTTTAAACCAGGAGCATAGATAGTGATTAAAAACTGTAAAGCATAACAGAAAAGGCCAAATATGAGTTCAAACCCAGATGAGCCATTTACTAGCTAGGAGAAAGGTCCTTCATATCAGTGAGCATCTCAGAAAACTCCAGGACCTTTACCACTGCCACTAGCTCTGAGTGGTTCTCTCCCCATCAGTCCCTTCAGGTCTCTGCCCAAATGTCATGAAGACTTCTCCAAGTACTCTAACTCAAATGTGCAAGCCCCACTGCCTATCCCCCTGTACCTTTCTCTAGTTTATTTCTTTCTACATCATTTATCACCAACTAATAGGTTTCATTTATTTATGATGTTTCCCCCCAACAAAGATGTGAGCCCCACAAGGTCAGAGAGTTTTATTTGCTCTACTTCCTGTTGACTCCCCCAGAACCTAGGATAAACCTGATCCATAGCAAGAACTCAGAAACATTTAACTGAATATGAACAATATAAACGAGTTAATTCAACCCTCCACTTAGGTTAATATCACCTATACTTCAGGGTTGTTTGTAGAAATTAAAAAAAAAAAATGTTTTGCCCAGACTGAATCATGAAGAAATAGTCTAAACAGACCAGTTACTAGTAAGGAGACTGAATCAATCATCAAAAACCTCCCAACAAACAAAAGTGCAGGACAGATGGCTTCACTGGTGAATTCTACATTTAAAGAAGAATTAAAATCAACACTTCTCAAACTCTTCCAAAAAAATAAAAGAGGAAGGAACACTTCCAAAACATAAGAGGCCAGCATTATACTGTTGCCAAAACCAGACAAGGCTACCACAAGAAAAGAAAACTATGGACAGCATCCCTGATGAGCACAGATGCAAAAATCCTCTATTAAATATTAGCAAACTGAATTAAACAGTACATCAAAAGGACTATACAGCATGATCAAAGGTAGATTTGTTCCAGCAATGCAAGGAGGGACCAACATGTTACCAATACAAAGGATAAAAATCATATGGTTCTCTCAATACAGAAAGAGGATTTGACAAAATTCAACATCCATTCATGAACTGAAAAACTCAACAAAGTGAGTATAGAGGGAGTGTATGTCAACATAATAAAGGCCAAAGATGACAAGCCCACAAACAACCTCATAAAAGAATGCTTTGCAAATGGGCTGGCATATAGTGAGTATTCAACAACTGTTAGTTTTCTTTCTTTTTTTTTTTTTTAAAGATTTTATTTATTTACTCATGAGAAACAGAGACAGAGAGGCAGAGACACAGGCGGAGGGAGAAGCAGGCTCCATGCAGGGAGCCCGACATGGGACTGGATCCTGGGTCTCCAGGATCAGGCCCTGGGCTGAAGGCAGCGCTAAACCGCCGAGCCACCTGGGCTGCCCTCTTTCATTTCTTAAGTCAAACATTCTGCCAATGTAGAACATTCCAAGTGGGAAATTCTAAGAGTGTGCCAGAGAGATCTCTGAACCCACTGAAGCACATGGGGAAAAGTAGGGTTGCCTATCACAGTGCCACTCAGAGTAGCCTATGACCATGAGATTTTGCTATCAATCTGCACTAAAAACAGTGCAGAAATAAACAAGTACTTAGAAATTTAAAATTTGACAGAGAAATTTTATATCTGCTGAATCTTTTTTTTTTTAAAGATTTTATTTTTTTATTCATAGACACAGAGAAAGAGAGGCAGAGACACAGACAGAGGGAGAAGCAGGCTCCATGAAGGGAGCCCGATGTGGGACTCGATCCCGGGTCTCCAGGATCACACCCCAGGCTGCAGGCGGCGCCAAACCGCTGCACCACCAGGGCTGCCCTATATCTGCTGAATCTAAAGAAAAAAATCGAGACTTGTATTCATATGACTTTTTAATTTCATTTTTCTAGTAATCATTTTTATTCCTTTACAGAAGCATCAAACAGCAATGGACTGAATGTTTTTTGTTTGTTTGTTTGTTTGTTTGTTTTTTAAAGAAGAGCCTCAATCCTCACTATAGTTTGGAAAGCACTGGCCAACAATGCTTAATGTGGCTGAGGAAGCTGCAGAGCACCAACAAAGCTAACCTACACTACATGTCCAGAACTGTAATTTCATGCAGGGCTCCAGGCCAAGAGAGGTACAAATAAGCCGGTGGGTGGAGACATAGGCTCAAAGACCAGGAACTGGCTCAGGGATCCAGACCAGTTCTAGAATTTAAAAGAATTCTCAAAGACAGTATTTCTTAGAACTTTTTTCTATACATGTCATTAGTGAAAGAGTCCCAGAGATCCAGAGAGAAGAAGAGACAGACAAAGGGGCATGACACAAGTTGAGGATGACATTTTCTTGATTGTGGTGATGATGTCATTAGTCAAAACTTACAGGGGTGCCTGACTGGCTTAGTTGATGGAGTATGCGACTCTTGATCTCAGGGCTGTGTTAGCACCACTCTGGGTGTAGAGATTACTTAAAAATAAAATATTGACAAAAACCTTACAGTGTAAAATTCAAATATGAATGGCTTATTTTATGACAATTATATCTCAATAAAGGGAAATTCATGGAAGGCAAAGGAGAACAATATGACATAAGGATGTGGGTACAAAGTCAGAGTTAAGATATAAGTCTCATGATAAAAAAAAGCTACAGTTACTCAAATCTTCAAAATAACTTTTCTAGTGGCCCTGTAATAGGCCATCTGTAATGCAATCAGTATTTCGACATTTATTCATTGTTTTATGTATGTGTTTTATTATAGTTTTGCAATTGATGCACTAAATTGACATTTTTCAGTAGAACTTTACCCTTTACCCACCTGTTTTAAAATTTAAGGGTCAGTAGTTCTTAGCCTGCAGGCAGAATGTCAGTCAAATCTGGCTGAACTCCAGAAGAACAGATGATGCAGAAGGAGATATTCTCTCTCAACAAATTTTAAGTCTCTCAATTGCCATTCACATATTGAATAGTTCTCCTAGTAATGTCGTTTAGCCCAAGCCTTTCTATCTATATTTTCTTACCATATAGGATTATGTGGTAAATTCTCAAAAACTAAAAAGAGTCTTCAAAGAAAGAAAAGACTAAATGTTTACAATTCACACTATTTGCATAATATTATGTGAGACTACTGTTCCTCAGTTCCCCCAGAATGCTAGTCCAACCTAAGGTGTTATATTTCTGTAACTGTATCTATCATCCTACCTTAGTCAAATGATGTAGGTAACAATTATATACTTTGTATTGATTTTCAGAGGTATTTACACTGCTTGTAAATAGCTCAAAGAGAAGATCTAGTATAGCTGGACAGCAGAACCAAACATTTCACAATTACTATTTACACTAATATGACCTACAGAATCACTGTTTTGAAAGCTCTTATCATTTCCATACAATGTAATGTGATCAAGGACCCAGACCTATAAACTTTACATAATAGTCTGCTCTCAGTTTCTCCACCCTAAAAAAGACCTTTTTCTCCCTTTAGATAACCTTATAAGGTTATCTAAAATGACTTGTCTTCTTCTATCATTATTTATAAACATTTTATCTTCTGTACTGCATTATAATTCCAACGGAAGGATGCACAACATTAACATCACTCACAATAAATAATATATACAGATACTTAATACTTAATGAAAAAAGGAAAGGAAAGAAGATACAAATAAAGTTTCTATAATAGCCCAGAGATTTTAACAAGAGAATCAGACATTTGCAATGTTTTAGCAACTCTGGAAATGCTACCATTAGTCAAAAAGCTATACATACACATATATTTCCCCTCCCTAGTTAGCTATTCAGTGCTCCTATGGACTGAGTTTTTGGAGAGTCTGTTTTTTAGTCTATTTTTTTAGCTCACTTTAGGTGAAGGGGGAAGAGCTCTGTGCTCTCCGCTTCCCCTCCACCACCAGACCACAGGTCTGGGTACCTTCAGTCCAGCGCTGCTGACCTCCATGCCTCTCCCTTCTGGCTCCTGCATGTTAACTTTCCCTGTTCTTCTCCACTTCCTCTGTGGATGGCCACATGCCCTCGTGAGATGCTGCCCCCACTGTAAATCAGAGTACGAAGAATACAGCCTCTTTGAGTCCTTGGCTCTTTTTCTCCTCCACATCTGTTTGCTTCTGGGAGCTCAGGGCCTCATTAGTTTGCCATTAAAAAGGTTTCCTCCCCCACCACCAACCTGCCAGCAACTTCTGGATTCCAGAGACTTTGGATTTCTGCAAAGCTGGTGTCTCCGGAGCCAAAGAGAATATCTTATTACTGTAATGCCTTGATTTTCTTTTCTCCACATGAATAAATATAAATAATAGTTCAACTCTGTCTAAATCAAGGAAACAAATTCTCCATAATTCTTATAAACATACCATACAAAGATTTACAGATACCTTTCTCCATCTATGTAGCAGTAAACAAGGGGAATAATTAGCATTATTTCTTCCCAAAATAATGGTCTGTCCCTTGTCTTATCACTCTCTTTCCTCTCTCCTTGAAACAACAGTATGGTGGGAAAGAAGTCTCTTCTTCAACAACTGATGCTGGGAAAATCTCATACCCTATGCAAAAGGATGAAACTGGATCCTTATCTTAAACTACACACAGATATTAACTCAAAATGGATTTGGGATCTAAATGTTTAAGATCCCAAACTATAAAACTCCTAGTAGAAAACATAAGGAAAAAGCTGCATGACTTCAGATTGGGCAATGATTTTGTAGATATGACACTCAGCACAAGAAACAAAAGCAAAATAGACAAATGGGGCTACATTAGACCTCAAAAATTTTGTGCACCAAAGGATAAAATCCTTAAAAAAAAAAAAAATCAACCTATGTAATGGGAGAAAATATTTGCAAATCATATATATAAGAAGGGGTTAATATTCAGAATATATAAAAAACTGTAACTCCAAAATGAAAAAATCAACCTGACTAAAAATTTGGGCAAAGAAGTTGAAACAGTTTTCCAAAGATGATATACCAATGACCAACAAGCATTCAAAATGATGCTCAACATCACAAAACATCAGGGAAGTACAAATAATGGAGAAAACCATAAAAAAACAGATTAACAAGTGTTGGTGAGAATATGGAGAAGTTGGAACCTTGTGAATTATTGGTGGGACTGAAAATATGGAACTGCCATAAAAAAAAAGTGTGGCAGTTCCTCAAAAATTAAAAATAGAACTATCGTGATCTAGCAACCCCACTTCTAGGTATATATCCGAGAAAACTGAACACAGGCTCTCAAAGAGATATGTGCACACCCATGTTCAGAGCACTATTTATAGTAGCCAAGAGGTAAAAGCAACCCAAATATCTATTGATGCATAAACAGATAAACAAACTGCGATACATGTATCTATGCAGTGGTGTACTATACAGCTTTAAAAAGAAGGAAAGTCTGTCACATGCTACAACATGGATGAAGTTGGGGGACATTATGCTGGGTGAAATAAACCAGTCACAACAGGACAAATACTGCATTACTTCACTTACATGAAGTATCTAATGTAATGAAATTTGTCATATAGGAAGAATGATGACTACCGGTGGCTGGGGAGAACAGGAAATGGGGAGTACAGAGTTTCTGTTCTGCAAGATGAAAAAGTTCTGGATATCTGCTTCACAACAATGTGAATATACTTAACACTACTTAACTATGCTATGCACTTAAAAATGGTCAAGATGGTAAAATTTGTATGTTTTTTTAATCACAATAAAAACAAAACAAAACAAAAATCAGTACAATATATTTGAAAGAGCCTGGGTGTGAGTCTTACAGACCCAAGTTTGAAAAAAACATGGTCAGCTCTGCCACTTACTATGTGGCTGTGGGAAAGTTACCCATTCAGAGTCCTTTTCCTCAAGTGCATCACCATCATCAAAGCAGCTAATGCAAATTAAAGGCTTACTGGGTCTTGTACTGCCCTGATGATTCCCCAGGAACCCATGCCTCACAGGAAGGAAAGCAGGTGGGACTATAGTCCCCACTTCACTGGTGAGGAAAGTGGAGCAGAGAAGTGGCCTGAATTGCCCAGGCCCCAGCATAAGTGATGGTGCCTGGTAAATCCTAAAACACTTCATTTTATTGCACACAGACATGAGACAGGGCTAGTAATGCAGAAGATAAAACCAACAGCAAGCATTAAGAACAAAAGGGAGCATAACATATAAAAGAAGCCACAAAGATAGGATTAAGAAAAGTAATTTTACCTTTACAATTTACATTTCTTTAAAGATTTTATTTTTTATTTATTCATGATAGACATAGAGAGAAAGAGAGAGGCAGAGACACAGGCAGAGGGAGAAGCAGGCTCCATGCCAGGAGCCCAACGCGGGACTCAATCCCGGGACTCCAGGATGGCACCCTGGGCCAAAGGCAGGCGCGCTAAACCGCTGAGCCACCCAGGAATCCCACCCACAATTTACATTTCTGAGGATTGGTTTAAAAAGGTCATCTATTCTCTCACCCTGTCTTTTAAACAAGTTCATTCTCTTCCTAAGCATTCATTTTAATATTCAGCTGTCTTCCAAGACAGAATTTTAACTCTACATCAAGATGCAGTGTAAATCAATTTACTTCTTACTTTTTTCTCCAGCTAAGACAGGAAGGAGATGGTTAACACCCTCTGTGATAACTAAATGACTCAATTATGTGCCAGTCATATTTTTTTGGAGACCTTTGTTCCTACCAAATTTTAACTGTCCACTTTAGCTATCTTGCCAGGAATCATACCACCTTGGTTAAGCCCTAACATGATGACATCACTGTAGCAACCTTACATGCATCCCACTTCAACCCCCTTTGTGGAATGCAGACAGGGTATTCAGGAGAGGAAAAAAAAAGTTACCCCTTGGCTTTTAACAGTACCCAGTGAGCAAGGCTGAGTTGAAAGAATCAAGTATTTCAAAGGTCAATTTGGTTATGGAGCAATTCTGGGTTTAGACAGAAATGGACAAAGGTCAGAGATCTCATCCAGCATACATCCTTCCTGAAACTACAGGTTTTTCTGAAAGAACTGGGGCAGAGTTCTGGCCCTGTCTGATCTTGTAACCCTGGGCTAGAATGACTGCAGTACAATATGCCTGTTTTAGATAATTGCAATAGACAGGTTCCTTCAGGCTACGGTGTGTTATCCACACCCTTATTTCTTTTATCCTCATTTTTTTGTGTGTGTTATCATCATCCCTTACACCTTTTAGAGAACCTCAATTTCAGCTTCAGCCCTAAATTTAATGACACCATAGCTGTAGCAACCTTATAGACCTTCCACTTTCAACCACTCCTGTGGAACTTAATTGTATGCTCAGTCTCAGCATGTGCTAAGCCCTAAACCAGCAGGTTTATCTGAGAAGAGGCATAGCATAATGGTAAAAGTAAGACTGGGTTTGAATTCCGCCAGCAGACAGCCTTTGAACTTGAACTACAACATTGGCTCTGCCCTGGGTCTCCAGACTGTCATCCTACCCTGCAGATTTCATAATTGTGCAACCCAATTCCTGAAGATCAATCAATCTCTCTCTCTCCATATATGCACACTCACATACCCTACTGGTTCTGCCTCTGTATAATGCAGAATATTTATTATTAATTTACTATGTGATCTTGATCATATTGCTTACCCTCTTCAAATCTGTTTCCCCATCTATAAAATGGCTAATAACAGTACTTACTTCATAGTACTTACTTTCTTATCTTTAATGAAGATAAAATATATACAATATGCTAAACTGGGATTCAAAGAGAACTTGAGGTTTAATCAATTCCAAACGTCATGCTTCCAGCCACTATCCTGCTCCTTATGTTTAATCAAAGGGATTCCACACATCTAAAACCAGCAAATTGACTGTTAAGATTTCTTTCAACTAAAGATTAGAAAGTATAGAACTCTTCTATTGTGGATCTTTCCACTGCCCCTCAAATGATAAGTACTTCAGAGAATAAAACGCAATGGAGCTTCTCCTTTAGGGAGACTGCAACCCAAGAGCTGGGAGATGCTTAGGATATTTCAAGCAGGTGAAAAAGATGAGAAGAAATGGCTGAAGGTGCCTCTACAGTCTGATACTGCATGATTCTTTAGAGTAAACATCCAAACATTTACCCTGTCAGCACATGTCACTCTGGATGTGAGCCACATCCTTTAATTTACATCAATTAAAAACAGTATCAACAGAGTGAGAGATTCTGTTAGAAGGCAAGTGACAAATACCATCACCACAGACAGTAAGATGTATACTTACTTGTGTTTGTAGTCAAAAGACAAATACAGCTGATTTTTTTCATTGAGCTACATTCATTAGGGAAGGCTGGGGATCAACCTCTCTGTTGTCGAACTGGAACTAGAACCATACCAATTGGCCTTGAGCCACAGTGCTGGCAAAACCAGTGGTCATTTAATCAAAGCACACACACACACACACACACACAGACATCATTCTGGTTCTACTAAAAGTATATTTCAAACAGAAACATTGGTTAAAACGTTTTGTTTTGTTTTGTTTTTACTAATTCAACAAATACTAACAGGTACTCATAGATGTTGCAGATGTATCAATGAACAAAACTGAAAAATCTTCACCTCGGTGGTCTTCAATAGTATCTCCATGGAGGACAACAAAATTAAAATCCATCCATCCAACCAAGGGGTGTATGTGTGTGTTTTAGAGAAACGTGTCGGGCGAAAAGTAAGGGAGGGAGATCGGGAGTGTCAGGGAAAGAAGAGTTGCAATTTTTGGTAGGGTAGCTGCGGAAGGCCTTACTAAGGAAGCCACATTTGAGTAAAGACCCACAGAAGGTGAGGGAGTGGGCCTGTGACAGAGCATTTTGGACAGAGGAAAGGTGATGAAAGTTTCAGGAATGGAAACCTGGCTGGCGAGCTTGAGAAACAACAAAGCAGGTGTGGTCGAAGGGGAATGAATGAGGGGAAGACCAGTAGGTGGTAAGGCCAGAAGGCAACAGGAGGCCAGATACTGTAGGCTGTGGCTTTTTCTCCGGGTATAATGGAGATCCACTGGAGACCTCTGAACAAGAGTGACAGAATCTGACTTAGATTGTGACAAGATCACTTTGGTTTCTGTTTTAAGAACAGCCTGGAGGGGTGGTGAGGAGGGGAAGAAGGAGGAAATAAGAATAGTTAGGAAGCTAACGCAATAATCCAAATGAGAAAGTGACAGTGAACTCATTATTACTCATTTATTCACTCAGCAAATGTTCATGAGACACACCACTCAGTGCCAGGCTTTCTGCTGGCCCCAGGAATAGAGTTGAACAACTCCACTCAGGAAGGGCTCTAGAGAGCCAGTCTCTTCCACCTTTCCCTCTAGGCAGGACATGAAAAGGTCAAAAGACTTCAAACTGTATACTCCATGGTGGTAAGGGTTGGGGTGGACCTCTATTTGCTTATTGCTAAATCTCCAGCACCTAGAACAGTTCCTGCTATAAGTATCTGAAGAATAAATGACTATCAAATAATGGCTTTCAAGGCTGATTTGGTGCCAAACTACTTTATAAATGGTTGCCTATTTGTTTAAATGTTAATTAACTAATATAAACACAGACACACACTGCTCACAAGTATGTGTTGAAGGAGACTCTTCAGATTCCACAGCAACCATATCACAGAATATGTTCAATTTCACACAGGGTTTCACCTGAGGGTAGGGAGTAGAATATTACGAGTCACAAAGAACATCTTCTAAATATGAACAATATGATCTCCACTAAGAGATGAGAGTTTTATCATGCCCTTTCATAATTCTGAAGTGGCATCTAGTGTAATACAAAACTAATGGTGTGCTGCAAAATAAAATAGTTTCTTAAGTTATTAAGATAGTAGATTATAAGACCATAGTTAGAAAGCTATACTTTCAAACTCCTGAAGGAACATAAGTAATTCTAAATCACAATTAAAATCAACTCATATTTACAGAGTAAGAAATAAATCAAAAGAAACCTTTTCATCATATGTAATGTGAGTTACTTGAGGTGAAGTTAGAAGTTACTTTCAAATGTTTTACTTTACTTTAAAAGTTGTTTTCAGGAACGCCTGGGTGGCTCAGTGGTTGAGCCTCTGCCTCTGGCTCAGGGCATGATCCCGGGGTCCTGGGATCAAGTCCCACATCGGGCTCCCTGCATAGAGCCTGCTTCTCCCTCTGCCTATGTCTCTGCCTCTCTCTCTGTGTCCCTCATGAATAAATAAATAAAATCTTAAAAAAAAAATAAAAATAAAAAATAAAAGTTGCTTTCAAATGTTTTAACATGGTGGAGGCCATTTCAGAATAGCATTTCTAACAGCCACGAAGTCAAGGATTATTACAAGTATTTACTTCCACAGCTTTCGAACATGGATTTTACGTGCAAGCTAAACTAAAGTCAACCTGGAAGGGCATATAAATTATTCCATATGGAATAGCTTCTGGGAAGAGGTGAAGCTTCCTGATCAATCAATCCCAAAAATCATCATTTCCCCCAATGGGAATGGAGTGCTGCATCAGTCACTTTGGCAGTATTATCTTCCTAACTTTAAACGTGTTCTTAAAAGTTCTCTCATAGTGGATGTAAAATGATACCTGTATCCAATACATTCTGCAGATGAAGCCTGTCTGACTAAGTCATGTTAAAAAAGGATGAAACTGCCAGGTCAGAAATGGCACTTTCAGTATTATAAAAATACAAACATGCACTGGTGAGCTGATAGAACCCATTTTACAATTTCTAGGAAAGAAAGGGTAATCAATTTTAAATCTATGATTATCTTCTAGTATATTTCAGAGATACTGCAACAAGAGTTCCACAGTGACTTTCTTCCTAATTCTTTCTGTACCTATAATATTTAGGCATCTAATAATCCAATGTTATTTCTGTTTGATAGAAAGTGTTTTTAGAACAGCAAGATCTTCTATTTTATACTCATATTTCCTTCATTATATATTCAGCCTTTCGTTTTTCACAGGTCATAAAGATGTTAGTGTGTTTACTGATAGAAGTAAATCAATTCATTCTCATCACATACACGAAGGAAGGTACTTGGACCTCAACAATCTCATGAATTATTTTACACTTAAATCTTTGACACATTAACTTAGAGAAACTATCAATTTTCTAATTTGATTAAGGAGGAGAATATACACAAATCTGATAGTGTGTATATTCCAAGTGTTATAAAAGGGTGAGTTCATGAGTCCCATGTTAAACTACTAAATTCTCTAAATTAATGAAAAAACTACAGTCCCAAGAGAAAAAACATAGATCCAACTTATAGTCTATTTCTAAACATATGATAACTATTCATTTTTTAAGAGTCAACTTTTCAGCAATTTAGTGATTCCCCAAAATGTTAAACATAGAACTATCATATGATTTTCAGGTATATACTCAAAAGAATTAAATGCAGGGACTCAAACAGATACCTGTACACCAATGTTCATAGCAGCATTACTCACAATAACCAATACAAGCCCAGGTCAATGGAAATAACCATAAATAGGTAAAACAGATAAGCAAAATACAGTGTATATATACATATATATGTATGTGTATATACACACACACACACACACACACACACAAACACATATATAAACACAATGGAATATCATTCAGCTATAAAAGAAATATAATTCAGACACACACAACATGGATGAACCTTGAGGACCTTATGCTAAGTGAAATAAACCAGACACAAAAAGACAAATTCTGTGTAATTCTACTTATATAAGGTATCTAGACTAGTTAAACAGATAGAGACAGAAGTTCCTGAGCGCTGGGGGCAGGAAAGAATGGAGAGATCTTGTTTAATGAGGACAGAGTTTCTATTTGGGATGACAGAAAGGTTCTAGTTATAGTGGTGATGGTTGTACATAGTGGGGTTTTTTTTAAATTAAAGATTTTATTCATTTATTCATGAGAGCCACAGAGAGAGGCAGAGATATAGGCAGAGAGAGAAGCAGGCTCCGTGTGGGGAGCCTGATGCAGGACTCGATCCCAGGACCCCGGGATCATGCCCTGAGCCAAAGGCAGATGCTCCCATGAGGAGAGGCTTAGGGAAATAAATGATAGCTTGAGAAGGAAGAATTTATGTATAATTGGGATTCCAGAAGAGACTGAGAGAGAGAGAGAGAGAGAGAGAGAGAGAGAGAAAGAGGACCACAAAGTATATTTGAACATATCATAGCTAAGAAATTCCCAAATCTGGGTTAGGAAACAGGAATTCAGATCCAAGAGATAGAGAGGACCCCCCAAAAAAATCAATAATAACCATTCAACACCTCAACATTTAATAGTGAAACTTGCTAATTTCAAAGATAAAGAAAAAATTCTTAAAGCAGCACAAGACAAGAGATTCTTAACTTATATGGGGAGAGGAACGCCTGGGTGGCTCAGCGGCTAAGCTTCTGCCTTTGGCTCAGGGCATGATCCTAGAGTCCCAGGATCAAGTCCCACATCGGGCTCCCTGCATGGAGCCTGCTTCTCCCTCTACCTATTTCTCTGCCTCTGCATGTGTGTGTCTCTCATGAATAAATTTTTTAAAAATCTTAAAAAAAAAAAAACTTTATATGGGGAGAAATATCTGATTAACAGCATACCTCTCCACAGAGACCTGGCAGGCCAGAAAGGGCTGGCAGGATATATTCAGGGTACTAAATGAGAAGAACATGCAGCCAAGAATACTTTATTCAGCAAGGCTCTCATTCAGAATAGAAGGAGAGATAAAGAGCTTCCAGAATAGGCAGAAACTGAAAGACTATGTGACCACCAAACAGGCTCTGCAAGAAATATTAAGGGGGACCCTATAATACAAAGAGGGAGCCCAAAGAAACAGTCCACAAAAACAGGGACTGAATAGGTAATACAGTGACACTAAATTCCTATACTCAATAGTTACTCTAAATGTAAATGGGCTAAATGATCCCATCAAAAGACGCAGGGTATCGGACTGGATAAAAAAGCAAGACCCATCTATTTGCTGTCTACAAGAGACTCATTTTAGACCTAAGGACACCTCCAGCCTGAAAATGAAGGGGTGGAGAACCATTTACCATTCAAATGGTCCTCAAAAGAAAGCTGGGGTAGCAATCTTCATAACAGATAAATTAGAGTTTATACCAAAGACTGTAGTAAGAGATAAAGAGGGACACTATATCATACTTAAAGGGTCTATCCAACAAGAAGACCTAACAATCATGAATATTTATGCCCCTAATGTGGGGGCAGCCAGGTAAATTAATCAATTAATAACCAAAGTAAAGAGATATTTAGATAATAATACACTAATAGTAGGAGACTTCAAAGGCAGATCCTCAACCACTGAGTCACTCGGCGTCTCTAGTTGTATACATAGTTAATGTGAACTTAACACCACTGAATTATACACTTAAAATGATAAATTTTATGTTATATATGTTTCACAATAAATAAGAAAATGAATTAGAAATGAGAAGTAAGCTGAGAAAAAAAGAGTCCAGTTTTCAAAGTAGCTCTACCTCCACCATTTCATGATTAGTTTCATTTTACAAATGAGAAAACTGAGATCCAAACCACCAAAATAGGGGCAAAACATGGGTCAACACTCCAGCCAGTGGGCTCCACAGTGTAGTGGGCTCATATTCTAGAAGGCTCCAGAGTCTTGTGGGCTCTACAGTCTAACACACATCACTTCTAAGTGCAAGTGTGCCCTTTTTCAGGACAGTCGTCCCATTCTTCTTTCTTCTGGCTTTCCTTTCCCTACACCAACCTTCAATCTGAGCAATTAAGTGATCACCACGTGGTCAATGCATTATTCAAAATACTAAGAGAAAAATCTAAAACCAGCAGAAAAAGTAGATATTTTGCAGGAGAATCAGCATATACAATACTCTGGGCATCTAGCATCCATTTCTGTGTATGAACATATTATGATGCTTTCAGGTGCTAGTAATAAAAAATATCTAAAAATAAACCATGAGAAAAATTTGTTATCACACATAATTGAGAGGCTGGAGGCAAGAAGAGATGCAAGCATACAAAAGATCAATAGCTCAATGCCAGAGTCAGAAACCCAGGTTCTTTCTCTCTGCTGTAACAACTTTAGTATCAGATTCATCTCAAGACTAATCCCCTCACGAAACAAAATGACTACCAGTGGAAATAAGGCTCCATTTCCATTATCTGAAGACTGATGACTATGATGATGATGAGCAGGCTTCCTTATTTTTTCTCTCCTGGTGAATGGGAGAGAAAATGCTTACCCAAAACAAAGAATCAGCTTTTCCTCAGGACTGAGTCAAACCATCACATGACTATCCCTGGACCATCAACAGTCACTGAGGGAAAACCATGCTCTGACCAGCTGAGACAAAGGACAGATTTGCATGGCTGTCTACAGGTGAGGGGGAAATAACTGGGGAAATAAACCCTGCATTTTGTTACCAAGAAAACCAAGTGAAATGCATGCTGTTATAATGCCACTATACCAGAACATCTTAAAGTTAAATATGCACACAAAGCCTCTTAAGGATCACACTAAAATGCAGATACAGATTCAGTAGGTCAAGGGAGGGGGTTGAGCCCCAAATTCTGCATTTCCAACAGCTTGCAAATAATACTGATGCTGCTGGTCCCTCTGTATACTTAGGAGCTACTCAATACAAGTTCCTGTATTTTTTCTTTTCTTTTTTTTAAAGATTTTATTTATTTATGGGGGGGGGGGGGGGGGGCAGAGACACAGACAGAGGGAGAAACAGGTTCCATGCAGGGAGCTGATGTGAGACTTGATCCCAGGACTCCAGGATCATGTCCTGGGCCGAAGGCAGGCACCAAACCGCTGAGCCACCCAGGGATCAATAAAAAATATTTATTTATCCCACCAGGGATCAATAAAAAATATTCATTTATTCATTTGAGGGGGGAAAGGGGGCAGAGGGAGAGAATCTTTAAGTAGACTCCCCACTGAGTGTGGAGCCCAATGTAGGGCTTGATCTCACCAACCCAAGATCAAGACCAGAGTCGAAACCAGAAGTTGGGCACTCAACTGAGCCCCCTAGGCATCCTTAGTTTCTGTATTTCTTTCCTCCTCTCGTCAGCAAAGTACCTGCAGTCTCCTGAAGTTATCATGCCATGTATTTGGGCAGGCTGGTTGCCAACTAGGCCCTGGATTTTACGATCCAGCATGCTCTTCTCAGCTGCAATGGCAGCAGGTGTTGAGTACTGTGGGTGACAAATCATCCTGATGCATCCAGAAGCTAAGAAGCTTTTTACACAAAACACTTGGCAAAATAATCAATGGTGATGAATAAACAATGTACTCTAGCTCTAATGGCAAGCCATTATGATTTTATCACCCCATCTGCATCATAGTTTCTATAATAAAGGAAGATACATTTCTTCAGAGAAAGGCTGTCCTTCCAGTAGCACTAATCAAAAGACTCCATACTTAAAACTGAAGGGAGGGGTGACAAGTCCTTGAGAATAGAGTATAGATGCCAGAGGCATGCCTTGGTCTGACCCCTTCCAAAGAAGTAAAGAGTAGTTAAGTGGCAAGTGAATACACGGGACATGAGCAGCAACATGTCTTAGGTGTTTCATGGGATCTCCATAACCAGCTAACCCACAACGAGCTGTCATTCCCCATCCCTTCTTTCATCGCTAGATAGGTGAAACCCGGTAAAACATCCAGCAGTTTCCTTGGTTTCAGAACAAAGAGGTCTAAATTTTTGTTCCCCACTAATGAATGAATTCCCAAGAAGCAGTTTAATGCTATAGGAAATGCATGGATTTGAAATTCCAGGATCCAGGTCCTAATTTTAGCTCTGCCACTTAACTAACCAGCTATATGACCCGACAAGTATTTTCTGAGTCTCAGTTTGCTCATCTGAAAAAAGAGGATGATGCTGACCAAGCCTATGTCCAAAAGTTGTGGGGGATTAAATAAAATGGCACAGGAGAAAAGTTCTTTGCAAATCATGAAATGCTGTACAAATGTCTGTCACTATTGTTCAAAGCTCCCTTACAAAGAGCCATCTCAGGTTTGTCCAATGCCAGAGACCTCCATAACTCTGAAGAATTCTCTACATTCAGAGTGAAAATGATCTGGTCCCTGACTCCTCCATATACAACAAATGTCTGCCGGCATCCACAGTGGCAGTCCTGGGCCTGATGCCAGGTCCCCAGAGATTCAGGGACGGCTAGGGTGGGTTTGCCCTAGCCTGCAATTTGGAATTTCCTGTTCCTTAGTGGTTTATGACACTGATGATGATAGTTTACAAAATGAGGGGTTCTTTCTGAGCAAAGAGAATACCACAAAATTGTAACCTTCACACAAACCGTCATCATTTCTAACGAAAGAAGACTGGTTAGTTTTCTAAAGCCTCTTCCAGTTCTGCCACTTTGGGGTTCTGTGATCCTGAACCTTGCCTCCAAGAAAGCTTAGCCCAGATTCCATCACTATCAAAGCCTCTATTATCATGAATCCCACTTAATCTGCCAAATATCAGCCACTGTCCTCAACTGGCCCTCTACACTTATAAAATAACACTGGCCATTTGTTCAATCATGGAACAATGGTTTTTAAAAGAACTAAAAGTTAGAAGCCCTCTTTTAAATGGCAGCGAGCCCCAAAGGGGTACTCATTCTCTCTCTCAGAAGGAATTTACTTGCATTGAGCCAGACTGAATCCGGGCAGGGGAACAGGAATCACATCAACCACATCAATCCACATTAACCCAGCACCTCCCAGAATCAGCAGCTTGGAAATATTTTTTATTGTGAGGATCTGTTTCTTAAGATATTATGTATTATATGAACTAGAGCATCCATACTACTCCCTTTCATTCTTTCAGACTTATAAAGTGTTCTCCACCTCACCTACCTTCTCACAGTCCTATTATATCTTTAATTAGTACCAGACTGTAGGGCAGCCCGGGTGGCTCAGCGGTTTAGCACCGCCTTCAGCCCAGGGTGTGATCCTGGAGACCGGGGATCGAGTCCCCTGTCGGACTCCCTGCATGGAGCCTGATTCTCTCTCTGCCTGTGTCTCTGCCTCTTTCTCTCTGTCTCAATGAATGAATGAATGAATGAATGAATAAATAAATAAATAAATCTTAAAAAAAAAAAGAAAAGCAAGATGCAGGAAAACATATTTAAAAAAAATAATAATTAGTACCAGACTGTAGAAATTTTCTGTCTGGTCAGTGTCTGTCTTAAAAAACTACAAACAAAATTCTTTGAAGAGAATTCATCTTAGCTGACTTTGCATACCTGATTGGGCACTGGATACTAGGATTAATGAGATATGAATTACCTTTGCTTTGTTGCTGTTTTTAAAAGATTTATTCATTTGAGAGAGACAGAGTGAGCACACACACAAACTAGGGGCACAGGGAGAGAGAATGAATCTCAAGCAGATTCTGGGTTGAGCACAGAGCCCAACACGGGGCTCGATCTCACAACACTGAGATCAGTACCTGAGTCAAAACCAAGAGTCAGATGTTTAGAATCACCTGAATCACCTTTGTTTTTAAAAGGAATGAACTACAAATTGGTGGCACCCTCATGATGGCATATGCTGTTGTCCCCTGATCATTCCCCTTTTTATCATACCAACACCTGTGTTCTCCTTTGGTGAGACTGAGTAAGGAATCCCTGACTTCCAATGGCCAAGGGTGGGCACATACCCAGATCAGGCCAGGCAGACTTTCTAGTCCAGATATGGGAATCTTGAGCCAAATGGTATAAGCATGAAAACCAGCTGGAAAGACTCATCCCAAGAAAGATAATCTGAAGAGACTGTGACTAATACCCCTGTTCTTTCCAAAACCTGAATAATCAGTTTTCCTTTAATCTATTTCACAGCTTTTTAATAACTCTCTTTCTTGACTTCAGTTAGCAGCCAGAATTACTTTCTGTTGTTTGCAAGCAAGAGAACCCAATAGATAGAATGATTAAAGAGAATGCTTAAAAAAGAGAGAGAGAGAGAGAGAGAGAGAGAGAGAGAGAATGATGAACCCCTCACTTCCTACACAGCACAATATGTAAGTCAGCTTGTAAAACTACAACAGAGATCTTCCAACGAAAAATGCCATCTTCCAGTATTTCACTTAAATGACTAATGCAAGGGGAAAGATTCCATCCATCATATGTACTCTAGGTCCTTTTGAAAACATGGAATAACTCCTTTAATATTTTATGGCCAAAACAGGTGGCACTTCAGACAACAAAGGAATTGGTACTTTCAAACAATGTGCAAATTGTATTTTATTATGGCAAATTTTATTTTGGCAAAATAGAAAGTGTCTATAATGTTGCATCGCACACTGCACACTGTTGTAAACAATCAAGGCAAGATTGTCATGTGAGTTAACATGCAATTTGAGTACATTATACACTCTAAAAACAGAATGAACTTGAACTGTGCAAAGGAACATGACCAGAAAAAGGAGCAAGCCACAGAGACACTTGAGTTCACTGGAAACTCTAGCGTGTTCCATCTTGAGAGATGTACACTTCTTAAGAACTAACAGCAAGGAGAATGAGCCACTGAAAACCGTATCTTTCTCCAAAAGATCAGAAACAAGACAAGGAAGCCACTTCTACCCAACATTGGACTGGTATGTCTAGCCTATCTAGGCAAGAAAAAGAAATAAAAGCATTCATATTGAACAGGATAAAGCAAGACTATCTTTACTTATAGAAAACACGATCATGTGCATCCTAAGGAATATCTTATAAAGCCCTAGGAATCCACATACCAAGAAAACTACTAGAACTAATGAACAGCTTCAGCAAGGAAGGATACAAGAACAACAAACAAACATTCAATTGTATTTTTATACTCTAGCCATGAACAACCCCAAAATAAAATTAAGGAAACAACTCCATTCACAAATAGCATAAGAAAATAAAATACTTACAAATAAAATCACATTGTTGAAAGAAATTAAAGAAGACCTACGTAAATGGAAAGACATCCATGTTCATGGATTGGAAGATTTAAATACTGTTAAGATGGCCGTACTCCTCAAACCGATCTACATATTCAGTGTAATCCCTATCAAAATCTATTTCTGCAGAAATTGACAAGCTGATCCTAACATTAATATGAAAAAGCAGGGAACCCAGACCAGGATACAAGTCTTGAAAAAGACAAACAGTTGGAGAACTCATACTTCCTGATTTCAAAATCACTGCACAGCTACAGTAATCAAGACAGCGTGGTGGTATTGGCATAGAGACAGGCACGTGGATCAACAGAGAAGTAACTAAGGTAGCAGAACGCAGATGTATGTACAGAGAATGGGAAAGGCTGGATGCCAATGCTTCTAGTGTAGGAGAATATCGGGCTGATGATTACTGAGTAATACTAGCAGGCCTTTCCCATTCAACATTTATAGAGTGTCTATCCTGTGTAAGAAATTATGTTAGGGATTTAGACATGAAAAAGATGTAATGTTTCAAGTGGTTCAAGCCTAGAAAGGGACAATAGATGCATATAAACCAAGTAAAACACAATGTGATAGCTATTTTACCAATAGTATGAACAAAGTACCACAGTATTACAGAGAAAAGAATTATAAATTTTGCAGTGAAAGAAAATTTTGCAGTGAACATTATCACCAAGGAAGTGCCTTCTGAGTTAGATCTTAAATACGATTAGGAATTTACAAATGTAGGGCACCCCGGATGGCTCAGTGGTTTAGCACCACCTTCAGCCCAGGGCCTGATCCTGGAGACCCAGGATCGAGTCCTGCGTTGGATTCCCTGCATGGAGCCTGCTTCTCCCTTGGCCTGTGTCTCTGCCTCTCTCTCTCTCTTCTCTGTGTTTCTCATTAATAAATAAATTTTTTTTTAAAGGGAACTTACAAATGTAAAAGAAACTAAGAGTGGGATCCAGTGGCCTGAGAAGACTTCTGGGGTTGCGGAGGGTTATTCAAAGCAAGGAAATATAAAGAGGAAATGGAATCTGAAGGAAGAGGATATTGAGATTAGTAGAAAATTAGTAGACTTTGGTTGGGGCTAAATTGTCAAGGGTTTAAAATGCCTTTATCATGTAGGCAATGGAAAACCAGTAAAGGTACTAGAAAGTGAGTCAGTTTCAGGCTATAGATAGAAAGAAAGCAGGCTGTAATGAGGTGGAGAGGGAGAGGCAGAGCTTAGTTTGGTGGAACACAGAGAAGTCCTACTTATCTGGAGAATCATCAAAAAGTTTTTTGAGATGAGCACTAGGTATTATTCTATATGTTGGCAAGTTGAACACCAATAAAAAATAAATGCTGTAATATGAAAGAACCTTGCAAAATAATAAGAAATATATATATTGGGTTTGCCCTCGGCTTTTTTCACAGGGCTCCTAAAACCTTTGTAAATAGGGGTGCTGGGATCATCTTCTGTTCTAACATTTAGTCTTTGACCTTGATTTCTGGCACAAAGCTCCTAAAACCCTTGTAGTTTTCTAAGTGATAAGAGCACTAAGAACATCTTTTGTTCTAATATTTGGTCTTTGACCCCCGTTTCTAACACATGGCTCCTAATTCCCTTGGAATTTCCTGGGTGACAGGAGTGTCTTTTGTTCTACTGAGATGACTCTAAGTAGGCTCCAGGATAACTCCTGGAGTGGAAGACCAAGGCATGATTAGAAGCTTGAAAATTTTACCCTACCCTTCATTCCATAGAGAGGAAAGAGACTAGAAATGGAGTAACCAATTATGCCTAGGCGCGGCCTGTATAAAAGAAAAAAATCCCAAAAGTACAGGGTTGGAAGAGCTTCCAATTTGGTGAACACATCACCAGCATGAGGGTGACACAGCCGAGTCCCGTAGAGGCAGAAGAGCTTGCATCTCTTCCAGACCTCACCCTATGTATCATTCATCTGACTGTTCATCTATACCCTTTATCATATCCTTTAGTAAACTGGTAAATGCAGTATTTCCCCAAGTTCTGTGAGCTGATCTAGCAAATAGACTCTGAGCAGAGGAGGTCCTGGGAACCTCTGATTGGTAGCCACAGCGGACAGAAATTGTGGACAGCTGCAACTTGCAATGGCACGTGAAGTGGAGGGAGAGCAGTCTTGTGTGACTGAGCCCTTACCCTGTGGGATCTGGCATGACCTCTAGGCACATAGTGTCAGAACTGAGTTAAGCTGCAGGACGTGTAGCTGGCATCACAGAGAGTTGCTTGGTGTGGGGAAATCCCACAGTCCTGGCATCAGAAATGCTGGGCATGTGGAAGTGGTGAGAGTGAAGGAGACACACAGGAGGAGAACTCAGCTTCTCCTAATCAAGCCTCAAAAACACTCCCAAGTGAAAGAAGCCAAATGTTAAAGATGATAAAATGTATATTTCAATTTAAATTAAATGTCCAGAAAAGGTAGATTTACACAGACAAAAAACAAGTCACTGTTTGCCTAGGCCTGGGAGCAAGAGAAAGAGGCATGAATGAGAGACCTTTTGGGGGTCACAGAAATGTTCTCAAACAGGATTGCAAGGATGGCTGCACAAGACTATAAATATATGAAGACTTCATATACCTACACAATGGGTGAATTTTATGGAACATAAACTATACTTCAATAAAGCTATTTTTAAAAAAGTTCTTTTTATTTTCTAGCCATTTTCTGCTTCATTGTAAAGTTGTAGTTTACCATGTTCTAATTTCACACACTCCTTTTTTATTAACTAGAAAAGTGATCATGATATAGGGATATTATGAAACTTTAATAACTATCCTTTAAATACCTACATAATTCCACTAAACTGGTATCCTCCGGCTTTTTAAGTGAATTCTCTATCAATATGTATGTATTTTCAAACTTTCCACTAGTATAAATACTGCTGCCAAAATCTTTTCATACATCAAATTCTCTGCACTTTTATTTATTATTTTTTTTTTTTTTATTTTTTTTTCTCTGCACTTTTAGAATAACTTCCTTAGGTTTGATTTACAGGAGTAGAAGTTACAAATCTTTTCACACTTGACACATACTACCAAATTATTTTACTAATAAATTTAATCAATTATAGCTTCACACTAGCAACATATGACAAATATGTTTTTAACAAGCTCTGCTAATATTGTAGGCAATTGATATCTATTTTAATATATACTTCTTTGGTGAGTCACTAGTGTTGAACAATTTTTATATTTTTGTACATAAGTTATATTTTCTCTTTTGTTTCTCTTTTTAAAATATTTTCTCTATTCATCTTTTCGCTATGTATATACTACAGTCTGCATATCCTGATCAATACATTTTATTCTATAGTTTTTATTGCAAATGTTCCCCATCTGTTTTTAATTTACAGAAGTTTAATTTATTTTTATTCAAATATATCTTTTTATAATTCATTCCTAAAACTTCTTTAAAAAATACCTCTCAGGACGCCTGAGTGGCTCGTGGTTTAGCACCTGCTTTGGGCCCAGGGCATGATCCTGGAGTTGCGGGATGGAGTCCCACATTGGGCTCCTCTGCCTATGTCTCTGCTTCTCTCTGTGTCTCTCATGAATAAATAAATAAAATCTTAAAAAAAATATTTCTCACTCTAGGAATCTGATAAATATTTGTTTCTATTTTATTTCAGGTTTATCTGGCTTGATTTTATAAGTAACTATTAAATATCACCCTTTGGAATTTTTCTGATGTCATATAAAACTCTAAACATTTTTCCCCTAACTGCTGACAAATTATCTCACCATTTGTGGGACATAATGGAATAATCTGCTTCTTTTCCACTGCAAAACCTTGTTTATCACATTGCTCATATTATAAACTCTCTCTGGCCCACTGACTTATCTAATACTATCCCAGAGACACACTGTGTGACTTGTATCAACTGCTTAAACAGCTAACACAGCTAATGTCCTCTTCCTCACCACCTTTCTTCCTTCCAACACAACTAGCTTTTTGCTATCCCTTGCCTGTTTATTCCTTTTTTTTTTTTTAAGATTTTATTTATTTATTCAGGAGAGACACAGATAGAGAGAGAGAGAGAGAGAGGCAGAGACAGAGGCAGAGGGAGAAGCAGGCTCCATGTAGGAAGCCCAATATGAGACTCCAGGATCATGCCCTGGGCTGAAAGGCAGCACTAAACTGCTGAGCCACGTGGGCTGCCCAACCGTTTATTCCTCTTAAGAAACTTCAGGATATTCCATCAATTTTACCAAAAGAGTTCCACCTAGGATTTTGATGAATAATGCTAAAGATATATGTTAATATAGAAAACTGAAGGAGTTCACAAGAAAAAATATTAATGTTTGATCTAAAAGATTTAACCCATTCACCTGGAGGCTTCACTGCTCCATAACGTAGCATCTTCCTATATCAAATAACTATTCCTGCACTAAGTCTAAGGAAGGAAAGCAACTTGTGCATAGTATTGCACAAATACTTGTACTTACACAGTATTACTACAATTATGAAAAGCTGAAGTAAAGCTTCAAGTGTAATTTAATGCCTCCTGGAAGGTATTAATTTATTAGCATTTACTCACATATTATTTTCTGCAATATTTAAATAAATATACTTCACTAACCAAATAAAATATACAGCATTGTTATTCATTCACTTGACAAGTATTTACTGAGTGACTATTATGTGCTATGCCTTGTTATATGAGCTTGGGATACACAGGCATCCCAAAAAGCATAAGTAGCTTTTTGTAAGGTAATGGTACATTCTTAGAACTTAAGCTCTTTATCAAAATATACCTAAAAAAACCAATCTCATATTTCAACTTTCATTACATTTGTTCAGCTAATCTCTAGCAATGCTTCATTTTGCTTCCTCCTGGAAAGCATGATTAACACTAACTGAGCATAAGAAAATTTCATCTCTAAAAAGTTCCCAAGCACTGTATCCTTGGAGTTCCCATCACCCTCTTAATCAGCCTCTGCAGGCTTCACATTCCAGAACCTATCACCACAACTTCCTTCATAGAAAGCACTCTAAATGACCAAATACATTAACAGAAAGATGTGGGTGTTTATTTTAAAAATCAAAAGGGCTCAAGCTCAGAAAACTCTTCTTTTTAAGTCTGGTCTCACGGTCCCAAACTGACCTTTGTGGGGAAAAAAAAGACCTCTGAAATTTTGAGGAATCACTGGAACTTTTATCTTTTTGTTAAATTCAAAACAGAGCTATGTATTAAAATTAAGCATCACTTTTTACACTTCACCAATGTCTTTTGTCATCATTAGTAACATTCCCAAAGGGAAAGCACCTGAAAGTCCTGGAAAACCCAGGTCTAAAATAAAGTACCAAAAGTAAAGTAGCTTTTGTACAATTGTATAATAGTACTCATGATTAAAACATTCTATTAGAAAGCATTAAGAAATTGCCTTAAGCAGATGTCTGCAGATGTTTCATGCTTTGTACAAATCTGGCAAATGCCCAAAAGACAAAAAAAAAAAAAAAATGCCCTGAGATGTGACTTAGCCAGCATTGAAAAAAAAAAAAAAAGAGAGAGAGAGAGAGAGAGAACACATTAGGTCTAGAAATGCCATGAAATTATTTCAGACATTAGCCTTCCATCCACTTCAAAGTTACAACATTGTAAATCTGGTTCATCTCATAAAACAAAGAGCCTATGTCCTATACATATACCTTCAAGATATTTTTAAACACAGTGTTTTCATCATTATTCTCAGTCTTGTAAATATATTCAACCACCTGAAATGGGCTTCCAGATGTCATGGGGCTAGTCACAAAGCTCTTACTTTCTTGGACTAATTTTAAAACACAAAACTAGTCTCTAGCCATGTTTACAAAGGATTCGTGACTATTATAAAAATATCACTACCCACACTCCTAAAACAAAAGGCTGCTCATTTGATGGATGAATTACTTCATTTCGAGTTTCTAAAGAGGACTACATCATATTCCCTAAAACATGCTTCGCTGTGACAATCTACATTGTTTTCCAAAGAAAGACCTATTCTGACAGCCATTCACTAGAACCCAAGGGAATCGGTCAATGTATTTTAATGTGGGCAATGACCAGAAACTGTGATATTCTGGACATCATTTTCCCACACGCTCTCTAAATGAGAAAATGTGAAAGTAGTGAATGAATATTTATTTGTTCTCAACTTTCCCATTAGAGACAGTGGCATTCAAGTCAAGTTTGAGGAATCTGGCTAAATTTTAACCTGTATTTATATGTGTTAGCTGGGTAGAGACCTAAGTCAAAATGCCAAAGGTCCCTTCTTCAATTACAGACTAGACTACACTCATGTCATTTTTATCTGACTACTTCTGTTTTCATCTGATTTATCTGACTGTTTCTGTCTCTGGAAGCCCAGGACCACAACCTGAACCACTACCTCAGAGGGCATCCATCCGGCCCTGGAGCCAGCAGCAGTGGGCAAGCTAACCTGTTCTGAAGATTCTCTCACTGCCACGCTCTGACGGTTTGAAAAAGACAGACATCCTCAGGCTCGCCAAATTCCACGTCTCCCCCAGTGTCCTTCAGTGACACGCAGGATGCTGGCAATTTCCAACAAGGTCCTGTCAGGCTGTCTACCACTCTGGACTACGACTGATCTACTTCCCAGCAACTTCAAGTTCATCCTCACAACCACTGGGAAGTACACCGGTTGTGTGATGAAGTCAGAGTCTAACTGCCACTTGTAATCCAAAGGGTGAGGAAGAAAGCTTTACTCAAAATGTGTGTGTATATATATTTTAAAGATTTTATTCATTTATTTGAGAGAGAGTGCAGGTGCACACATGTGTTTCTGACAGAGACTGAGAAATCTGAGATCTAAAGTGTTCTTTAAAAAAGATCTTTCAGCCATTCCCTTTGGAGACATGAGGGTCCAACCCAGAGAGTTTGGATTACCCAGATAACTGCTTCAATTTCCTATATCCCTCTGCTTTTGGTAAACAAGACAGGAAATGAACAGCACAGTAATTTAATTCAGGTGTCCTAGAAACATTTATTTTCCCTACCCTAATTGACTCTTCATTTTACTTAGAGAATTTTAGTGAAACTTAAGAATAGTTGCTGTCTGAGAAAACTATAGCAGTATAATAAGTCTATAGAAGTTCCAATGGGGAACAGGTGGAAAAATGATAACTGTTGCCCATTTAGGTGAACATGTATTTTTAAAAATGTTTTAAGGTCATTGTAGATTCACATGCAGTTCTAAGAAATAATGCAAAGATATCTTGTGTACACTTTACCCAGTTTTTTCAAATGGTAACATCTTATAAAAATGTAGCACACTAACATCACAACCATGAAACTTCTATCACCATAAGGATCCCCATGTTGCCCTTTCGTATCCATACTCTACTCCTCTCCAAACTCTGTCCCCATCCCTATCTCCTCTTAACCACTGGCCACCACTAATATGTTTCCCATCTCTAGAATTCTGTCATTTAGAAAATGCTATATAAATTGAACCACATAGTATGTGATCTTTTGAAACTGGCTTTTTTATTTCATTAAGTATAATGGCCCCAAGGATCTCAAGATCCATTCAAATTGTCACAAAGATCAATAGCCTGGCATTCCTTTTTATTACTGAATAGTATTTCATGAGACAAAGGAACTATACTTTGTTTAAACATCTACCCGCTGAAGGACATCTGGGCTGTTTCTAATATCTGAGTATTAAGAATAAAATTGTTTTCTGGGTGTTAAACCAATCTTGTATACCTGGGATAAATCCCATTTGGTCATGCTGTATAATTCTTTTTATACTTTTTTGGATTCAACCTAATATTTTTTTAAAGATTTATTTATTCATGACAGACACAGAGAGATAGAGGCAAAGACACAGGCAGAAGAAGCAGGCTCCACACAGGGAGCCCGATATGGGACTCGATCCCAGGACTCCAGGGTCATGCCCCAAGCTAAAGGCAGACCCTCAACCACTGAACCAACCAGGTGTCCCTCAAGCTAAAATTTTGTTGAGAATTTTGGCATCTATGTTCACAAGAGATACTGGTCTGAAGTTTCCTTTTCTTGTAATGTCTTTGTCTGTTTGGTGATAGGATAGTGCTAGCTTCATAGAATGTGTTAGGAGGTATTGCTTCTAGTTTTATCCCCTGAAATACTATAGAAAAAAAAATCTGGGCAGCCTGGGTGGCTCAGCAGTTTAGCGCTGCCTTCAGCCCAGGGTGTGATCCTGGAGACCCAGGATCAAATCCCACGTCCAGCTCCCTGCATGGAGCCTGTTTCTCCCTCTGCCTGTGTCTCTGCCTCTCTCTGTGTCTCTCATGAATAAATTAATAAAATCTTAAAAAAAAAAAATCTCCCTACACTATTTGCCAGAATTGGCCAGTGAACCCATATAAGCCTGGAGTTGTTTTGGAAGATTATTATTTATTGAGTCAATTTCTTTCAATAGATACAGACCTATTCAGATCATCTATTTTTTCTTGTGTGAGTTTTGGCAGATTGTGTCTTTCAAGGAATTGGTCCATTTCTAGTAAATTATCAAATGTGTGGGCATTGAGTCATTCACAATATTCCTTTATTATCATTTTAATTTCCATAGGATCTATAGTGATATCCCCTCTTTCATTTCTGGTATTAGTAATTTGTGTCCTCTCTTTTTTTCTTAGCCTGGATATATAGCCTTATCACTTTTTTTTTTTTTTTTAACTTTTCCAAGAACTAGCTTTTGATTTTTACTGATTTTCTCTATTCATTTCCTGTTCTCAATTTCACTGATTTCTGCTCTAATTCTTTCTTTTTTAAAAAAGATTTATTTATTTATTTTAGAGACAGAGAGTGACAGCATGAATGGGGGGAGAGGGAGAGAGAGAATCCAAAAGCAGGCTCCCTGCTCAGTGCAGAGCCCAACAGGGGCTCAATCCCAGGAACCTGAAATCGTGACCTGAGCCAAAACCAAGAGTTTGATATTTCTATAAAGGAAAGATGTCATTTTTTTTCCTCTGGCTACTTTCAAAGTTTTTTTGTATCTTTAGTTTTCAGAAGTGTAATCATGATGTCTTGGCTTGAATTTCTCTGGATTTATCCTGTTTGTGCAGCTTCTTGAGTTGGTACGTTTGCTTGTTAATCTGGAGAAATTCTCAGCCATTATTTCCTCTAGTATTTTTCTACCCCATCCTCTTTCCCTCTCCTTTCAGGATTCAAATGACACAAATATTGGCTCTTTTGTTATAGTTCCAAAAGTCCCTGAGACATTGTCTCCCTACCATCTATTTTCTCTGTTGTTCATTCACACTGGGTAATTTCTATTATTTTAATCTTCCAGTTCACTGATTCTTTCCTCAACCCCCTTTAGTCGAACCTATCCACTGTTGAGTCCTCCATTGAACTTTAACTTTCATGATTATATTTTTCAGCAGCAGAATTTCCATTTGAATCCTCTTTATATCTTATCTTCTATTTCCTTGCTGAGGCTTTCGACTTCATTTGTTTCAAGCATCTTTACAGTTGCTCACTGAAGCATTTTTATTATATGACTGCTTTAAAATTCTGTATCAGATAATTTTAACGTTTCCATCATCTTGGTGCTGAGATCTATTTTATTGTTTTTTTTTTTCTTCACTTTAAGAGGTTCTTGATATGACAAATGATTTCCTAATAAAACATGGATATTTTTATTATGTTACGAAACTGGTTTTCTCTGAAATCACTCTAACAAGGGAGCTCCCTCATTACTGCCAGATAGAGGTATAAGTATGGGTTCCTCACCTGGCCTCTGCTGACACACAAGACATACACTCCTCATTAATGGTGGGTGTGTTTGTACTGACACTGTGATAATGGCGGGGGTGGGGGGGGTGGGGGGGAGCAGACAGGCAGTAATTACCAGCTGGTGAGGATGAAAGTCCTGATTCCCTACTTGGCCTCTGCTGACCCCACCATGACAGGGATGCTGGAGTGTCAAGTTTCAGCCTGATGAGGATGCAAGTCTAGGCTCCCCACTTGGCCTTTGCTGGCATAAGGAGGGATGTGAACACACTTTTTCCTGGGTGTTTGGTTGGAGTAAAACATGTACTGTCTAAATGTTTTATGTCTTGTTAGACTGTCTCTCACCTGGTCCTTGGCTAGAGAAAGCATTCCTTGGTTGTGGTTTTTTGGTCTGCACCTGTTGGCATGTCCAGACTGCCAGATTCTTCAACTCTAAGATTAGAATATATAAGGTAAAAAGAAAACCATGCTGCTGGGACCTGATGAACAACAGAGACTAACAAATTTACCAACTTATCAAACATGCAAACCTTACTTAGATCTCAATTCAGAAAAACTATAAAATAAAATGGATGAACCCTCTACCCCACAAAAAAGGAAAAACCAAGTTCAGAAATAAATACTGTGGTATGGTTGGCAATAAGATGATGTAAAGAAAGAGTAGTAGGGAATAAAACTGGATAGGCTAGTTGGCATGCTAAGGTAAGAGAAAGTCTTGAAATCTCGGCAAAGAACTAGAGAGCTCTGACCTACTGAACAATGCAGTGAATGGAAGAGACACATGCCTCTGTGGGTACAGTGTGAATGCCAGCGCTGTCACTAATGCGTGACTTGGTGAGTTCTTTACCTCTTTAACTTAGTTCCCTCATCTGTAAAATGGGCATTAAACACACTACTTCATGGTGTGGCTGTGAAGGTAAGATCTGTTATGCAGATGTTTAATACCTTTAAAGGACCTTTTGTCAAGTAGGTAATTAATAAAGGCAGTTATCACTAAGAAAGCTTTCAAAGAGTGGCCTGGCAATGAGATGAAATAATCTAAACAAGGATGACTAAACAGCATTTAAATCTCTTCCTAATGTTCAGCGGGTGCTGGGTCTCTGCCACTAGTATACATTACACTGTTAAGTTAAACCAAATGTGAAAGCTATCTTGCCTTACTCAGTTTGGTGACTTTATTCAAACAATGTCACAGGCACTAAGCAGAATCAGCTCTGAACTTTTCAATTCACTAACAAATGAAGGAATAAAAGGAGAAATACAGTTCATTTAAATCTAGTTTGTTTTTCTTTGGACATTTAATGAATTTTGATTAAGACGTTCCCTTACTTTCAGAGATTACAATTTGGCCGAAAAGATTAGACATATACACAAACAACTATGACATAAAACAGAAGCTCATAACTACCAAAAAAAAAAAAAAAAAGTGAAAATGCTTTGGGAGAGCAGATACAAGCTCCAAATCCCTAACTCCCTAAGCACACAAGGAGGGCTCGATAAAGTTCCAGAAATGTGTTATTTCATGGGAGAAGTGGCAGTTCTGCCACAAGTGCCAAGAAGATACAGGAGAAGATGATTTTCTGGCCCAAAAGAACAGCATGAGCAAAGACACAGAAACAGGAAACACCAAAGGTTTTCAGAAAATGGCAAGTAGGTAAGAGTTTAACAGCAACACAGACAAAGGGAACTGTGTGTGACAAAGCTATCCAGACAGGCGGGGCCAGAGCACAAAGAGCCTTCAACTTTAGGCTCTAGGCTATGGACTTTATTTGATAGGCAGTAAGAAGTCCTGTTAACATTTTGAAAAATGGAGTAATGTGACTGAAGTGGTGCTTTAGGAAAATCTGGAGCCAACATGAATGGTAGTAGAGGCAAACAGATACCTAGATGATCTGGGACCCGTTTTATCTGCCTTTTTGGTCATTACAGTTGCACCTGCACTGTGCCCTGCACATTAAAAAATCTGTGTAGAGGCATCTGGCTAGCTTAGGAGGTGAAGCATCTACCTTAAGTTTGGGTTGTGATCCCAGATTCCTGGGATCAAGCCCGACATTGGGCTCCCTGCTCAGGGGGCAGCCTGCTTCTCTCTCTCCTCCGTGCTTATGCTCTCTCTCGCTGTCTCTGTCTCTCTCAAATAAATAAATAAAATCTTTTTTTTTACGATGAGAGACAGAGAAAGGCAGAGTACACAGGCAGAGGGAGAAGCAGGCTCCCTACCGGGAGACCAATATGGGACTTGATCCCAGATGAGGGAATCACACCCTGAGCCAAAGGCAGATGGTCAACTGCTGAGCCACCCAGGCGTCCCGATAAATAAAATCTTTGAAAAAAAATTTTACATTAAAAATCTGTGGAATCTACTGCATTGAGAAGGAGGGCAACAAGCTGTGGCAGAGGCAGCAATTACCCACCCTCTCTTCCATGCTATATTAGTAAAGCAGATTCCATATGGGATAGCAATGTGCCCAACTTTAAAATAAAAAACAAACACACAAAAACAAAACCAACAACTCCAACATTTGCCAATGAGAAATAATTTACAATCTGTTTAAGCAGGTGGTATATATTTCACTTAACTGATGCATCAGTAAAGAAGTCTGCCATAGGAAGGAATCTCTCAGACAGTGCCATGTGGGGGAAGTAGACAAGGGTGGTGGACAAGAAGCCCCAAGTCTCTGGGAATGAAGAAACACAATCACCATCATGTGTGCCTACGAATGCCATGTCCCCAAGAACACATTTCCCAGAAGGAATCCACTTGAAAGAGAGTGACATCCAGGACCTTTGTAATAGAACAATTCTAAGGCAACATTTAATAATTCATTCAGACATTTCTAGAACCAATATGTTAATGGGGCTCAGAAATATCAAAGTCTCAACCCTCAAGGCACTTACAATATAGATAGTAAGATAAAATATATATGTAACAAACTATAACAGTGCAATTTGAATGAAGTAACAGAACAAACTAGCATAGTACAGCAGAGAGGACGTCACACTACCTTCAAAGTTTGGGCTCTAGTCCTAACCCTACTATTAACTCACTCTGTGGCCTTGAATAGAGGTAAATAAAAATTACCTCTCTATGCAACTCCGGACTTACAAAATAAAGGAACTTCTTACTGGACTACTACAGTGGACCCACGAAAGTATTGAGTACACTAGTTTAGTAGATTTCAACTTTTTCACATATGAAGCCATTTTTTAAATGCTAGGAAAAATTCTTAATCTTCATGTTACTGTAACTATCTCTTCAGTATATGCTAACAGAGAGCGTATGCTACAAAAACCCTACCACAAATCCCATAACATCTTTAAAAGAATCTGTTCTTTATCAACATTTAAATGACAAACAGGAACACACACAGAATTTTGTCTTTCCCAGTGTTACTATTGTTATCTTACATTCACTTAAAAGATAACCAGGATGAAGGTGAAAAAGAAGAAAGGAATGAAAAAAAGAAATATGGATTCAAAGAAAATTCTAAGGTATGAACTCAGCAAAAATGTGGGTATAGAGAGTGAAGGAAAGGAAGAAATAACAAGTGACTGTATCAGTGCCATTCATAGTGAAGTAGAAGTTGTAAGCTCTGAAAAAAGAACCAGGATGACGGGAAAAATCTACACCAACAACTACAGTTACCATTAACTGAGCATCTACTATGTTTCTGGCGTAATGTCAGATTCTTTAAAAAATTTTACATGCACATGTGGTTAAAAAATATCAAAACAGTACAAAAAGGTATATAGTAAGAAAATTTCCCTCTCGTTCTAGATTCCTAAACTCCTTAGATTCCTAGACACCCTCTCCAGGGGCAACAATTATTAACAGTTTCATTTGTATTTTTCAGAAATGTTTACATTGGCCTTCATATTTACTTCTCACAACAACTCTCTGAGAAAGATGGTATTACTTTATAAATTAAGATGATTAGCCTTAAAGAGGTTGACCAGGTAAGGCCATAGAGACATGAAGGGACAGAGCTGGGATTAGAACATGGGCCCAACCATCCATGCACATACCCACTCTGCACTCAGGGATCTCCTATAGAATACTGGCATGGATATTCATAGGACTTCTTAATAACAAAAAACTGGCCCCAAAATGTCCAACCAAGGACTAGTTATATAAATCATATCACATGTGTATTGTGAACTACTATACAGCCATTAAACCTAAAGTTAAAAACTTATGGTAGGTCTAGATATGCCTCAAAGGAAAACCTGTAAGACAGCTTATTAAGTTAAAAAAATAATTACCAAAAAAAAAAAATAATAATTGCCAGAAATATAAGTAAACATTGTTCAATCACCTGGAGGTTCAGTTTGGGATGATGAGAAAGTTCTGGAGATGGAGAGTGGCAATGGCTGCACAGCAATGTGAATGCACTTAATGCCACTGAATGCACACTGAAAAATGATTAAGATGGTACATTTTGCTGTGTGTATTTTACCGCAATTTTTTAAAATCCTAAAAAAAATCAATTGTAGAACAGGACTATGATTCCATATTTGTACAGAGACTGTGCATGCATATAAACATTTTAAATCCTTTGTCTCACTTGATCACACCTGTCCCTCAGACATCCTGATAAGACTCTAGACTTCAAGTGTCTCCCACCTCCAACACATCTCTCAGTGTTCAAACTCAATTTCTAGCACTCTTATTCCTACCCCACACAGAACACACTATCCGGAGCCTGATTTATCTGTAACTTCCCAACCCCTAAGTTATATGTCCCTGTGGATTCATCAAATTCCAAAATATGCTCCAACATGAAAAAAAAAAAATGCTGGAAAATGTTTCTTCCTCTCCTGCCAGTGAGCTTCAATGTGGAAATGTCTGATGAGATCAAATAAGAGAAAAGATGATATTGGTATGAGGGGGATAAAAGCATCATGGGGGCAGAATGCATAGTGTGTGGCAGCAGGGAGAGCAGCCTTTGCTTCTCAAGTATTTTAAAATCGAAGTTTTTGGAAGACAACATGAACAACAGTTCAGCAGGTAATGTAGATGATATTCCTGTGGGTGGGAAACCACAACTTAAGGCATAATTACAAGAAATGTAAAATCGACAAATGGCCTGAGATGTTTGCCTTCTATTTAAGTGCAACCCTAACTAAGAACATGACCTACACCGGGGTGTATTTAAATGATTATCTGAAGAACAAACACAACACTATTAAAAATAGAGACTCTCAGAGCAAAGCTTTGCTCTCCCATTACAGGATCTGCTTAGCTGTTGGGAGTTTCTCTGACCCAGGGGAGCGGCAGAAAGGCCCTCTCTAGGAAGAAAGGAAAGTTCAAGTGCTGTACTCACATCTGGCAAGAGAAAAGATGGTTCAAGGGGCCACCACAGAGGAAAGGGATGGGAACGATAATACATGGAATTTAAAAACCAAAAACGAACAAACAAAACAGAAGCAGACTCATAAACACAGAGAACAAACTGGTGGTGGAGGACAGGGAGCAAGGGCAAAAGAGGTGAAGGAGATTTAGGGGTGCAAACTTCCACTTCGAAAATAAATTAGTCAAAGGGATGAAAAGCACAAGACAGCAGGACGCCTGGGTGGCTCAGCGGTTGAGCATGTGCCTTTGGCTCTGGGTGTGATTCTGGAGTCCCAGGATCGAGTACCACATAGAGCTCCTTGCATGGACCCTGCTTCTCTGCCTGTGTCTCTGCCTCTCTCTCTCTCTCTCTCTGTCTCTCATGAATAAATAAATAAATAAATAAATAAAATACTAAAAAAAATGAAGACTGCAGTCCTAACAGATTGTTTTCTCTAAGCTTACAGGGCATGGAACCACCAGAACTGAAGGTTATCTTTCCACCACCTAATTTTCATTAGTTTCTTAAAAATGAAGAGCCCAACGTCCTCACCCATACAAACAGGCATAGATCACTGAAGTTTCAGGAAGACACTGCCATGACATTTTCCCTTTTCATAACAACACTGCCTATCTAGTCAGGAAAATCCCTAAGGGCAGAAAACTGCTTTTTCCAATGTAGTTCTTCAAGTCTTAGTAAATCCCAGTAAAACTCCCCCAAACTAGAAAGCACGCAGAACAAAAAGCCTTTAGTATATATTTTAAGAGAAATCTTTCTATATATTCTTTTAAAAATATACCAAATATCCACTTCCCTCATCATTTAGGATTATGTCATAAACAGTGGTTCTCCAAATGTGGTCTCAAAACTCTGGACGAAATAGGGGTGGTGGGGGTGCCTCCAAGACTTTTACAGAGGTTTGGGAGATCAAACTCTTTTGATAACAACACTAAGAAGTTCCAGAAAAGTTGCTGTAAGCCTTTTCCACTGTAGTGACATTTTGCAGTGATTAACAAAAAGCAAAGATGGGTATAACTGCTGGCAGCTTGGTGGTGGGACTGAATTCTTCACTTCCATGGACCTGCAGGAAAAGAATGCTAACTTCTCTTTCAAACATCTTTGATGAAAATGGTACAGCCACTTTAGAACAGTTAATCAGTTTCTTAGAAAGTGAAACATGAAATTACCATACAACTCAGAAATTGCACGCTTGGACATTTATCCAAAGGAAAGGAAAACTTGTATCTACATAAAAATCTGCCCACCAACATTCATGGTAGCTTTATTATTAATAGCCCAAACCTGGAAACAGCCCAAATGTCCTTCAACTGGCAAACAGACTATCCCATACTCATAGCACAGAGTACTACTCAGCTACGACAAGGAACTACAATATGTACAACTCAGATACATGTCCAGGGAATTAAGCTGCATTTTTAAAAAGGCAGTCCCAAAAGGTTACATATGTATGATTCTACTTATATAAATTTCGAAATGACAAAATTTTGGAAGTGTTGAACAAATGAGTGGTTTCCAGGCTTTAAGAGGGAGGAAGAAAACGTGGAGGTGGGTGTGGTATAACATGGCAACATGAGGGATCCTTGTGGTGCTGGAATTCACCATTCTATATTTTGACTGTGGTGATAATACATGCACTAACTACTTGTGATAAAATTACACAGAAATACACACACACAGATGACAACAAGTAAAATTGGAAAATGTGAGTAAGACTGATGGATTTTATTACTACCGGCAACATGGTTTGTGATATTACACTACAAAATATTATCATTGGGGGAAGCTGGCTAAAGGATACACTGGATCTCTCTGAATTATTTCTTATAACTGCAGGTGAATCTATCAAAAATTTCAATTAAAGAATGCATAGTCATGTTCATAGCAGAATTATTCACAGTAGCTTACAGTAGCTTAAACACAGAAGCAACCCAAGTAACCATCAAAGGATGAATAGATTAAAAAAAAAAAAATGGGGCAGCCCCAATGGCCCAGCGGTTTAGCACCGCCTTCAGCCCGGGGTGTGATCCTGGAGAGCTGGGATCGAGTCCCATGTCGGGCTCCCTGCATGGAGCCTGTTTCTCCCTCTGCCTATGTCTCTGCCTCTCTCTCTCTCTCCATGTCTGTCATAAATAAATAAATAAAATATTTTAAAAAAAGATGACTGGTATATACATACAATGGAATATTATTCAGCTCTAAAAAGGAAATTCTGACATGCTACTACATGAACTTTGAGTACATTGTGCTAAGTGAATGCAATAAGACAATCACAAAGAGACAAGTACTGTGTGATTGATTCCATTTATGTGAGGTACCTGGAACAGTCAAAATCAGAGACAGAATACAGAATAGGAATTACCCAGTGGCTGGCAGGGAGGGAGGAACAGAAAGTCGTTGTTTAATGGGTATAGAGTTTTGGTTTTGCAAGGCAAAAAGAATTTCAGAGATGGATGGATGGTGAAAATTATCATCCAACAGCATGAAGGTGCTTAATACCAAAAAAAAAAAAAAAAAAAAAAAAAAAAGGAGGAGGGATAAAGGACAGACACTAGATCTGGGAGGTGTTCAAGGGTCTTAAAAGGAACAGTTTATATACTCTATACTGTGCATCCACTATATCATTATTCTTAATATCATATATATTTTTAATTTTCTATCGACTTAATATTCAATACATTTTTCAAAAACTGAAAAAGCAGCTTTGATGAAGTGGTACAAATTATTAATGTTATTAAATCTTGACCGCTGAGCTTCTTGCTACTTGTGATGAAAAGGGAGTCCTGCTGCATACCAAAGTAAGATAGCTGTCTGCAGGAAAAGCACGCATCCCTGAGCGCTGAGGTGAACCAAATGCTTTCTTCATGGTATACCATTTTACTTATTAATGATAAACTATAAACTATCATTTTTAGGCTTTTTTTAAAAGATTTTATTTATTCATTTATAGAGACCGAGAGAGAGAGGCAGGCTCCACGCAGGGAGCCCGACGTGGGACTCGATCCGGGGTCTCCAGGATCACGCCCTGGGCTGCAGGCGGCGCTAAAGCGCTGAGCCACCGGGGCTGCCCTCATTTTTAGACTTTTGTTTTGCAGGCATTTCTTGAAACTCAAATGAGTCCCTCAGTTTGCGGGGAAGCAATTGACAGTAGTTTCCTGCCAATAACACAAATCAAACTTTCAAGTGAAATTCAGAATGGTAGAAAATTTGTTCCCACTGCCTCTAGTTTGAGAGGTTCTCAATACCTAACACGTTTCTAATGCAATCAGTGGTAATGTCAACAAATATTATCTAGCAGTATTGTGTAATGAAATGTGTCAGCATTTGGAAGATCTGCCTAAGTCTACGAACGATATTTTCCAAATGACAAACATATGACGTTACAGTGGGTAACGAGCCCATTCAAACTGCAGGATAGAGCAAAGAATTTCGATCTAGTTACAGTGTGAAAAGTTCACTACCTGATAAAGCTTCAGATTCCAAATCCAAACGAATCTCTAAGAAACTACCATTTACCCAGTTTGGGTGTATCCACAATTATCTGCAAAAGCTTTTAAAAACACTCCCCCCATCCCCAACGAGGTATTTGTGTAAGATCAGATTTTCTTCACAGTTTAGCCAAAACACACGGCCAACAGAGTGCAGAGCATTTAGGAAATTCTGGTTGTTCTTCTACTATGCCAGACATTTAAAAGATTTGCAAAATGTAAAGGAACACCACTCGTCGCACTACTTTTTGTTTAGGAAACTACTACTTTCATAAAAATGTATTATGTCTGCTAACAACACATCATGGATTCGCTGTTTCTTTACTGAATAAGATACGTTAAATGTCCGGGTTTTCACTTGTGATCCAGTAAGTACCTACAGGCGTCAGCATCAGAAGCAGAAAGTTCTTTATTTTCCAGAGTGCTGAGACGAGCCGTTGAGAGCGGCTGGGGTGTGCACAGCGACCCCAGGTCCGCAGACACGTGCGGAGGGGCGCCCAGGGGTCGCGGCCGCCCCCAGTCCCCAGCCCCCAGCCCCCAGCCCCCGCGGGACCTCTGACCGCCGCCCCCCCGCCCCCCGCCCCAGACCGGCCGGAGCGCCCCGGGGGAGCGCGGGAGCCGGGCGGCGCGGCCGGGCCTGCAGACGCCGCCGCGGTGCGCGAGGGGCTGGGGCGGCGCGCGGGGACGCAGGCCGCCCGCCCAGCGCGGAGCCGGGGCCGCGGGGAGGCCGGCAGTCGGTCCGCCGCCGACGTGGCGGTGCCGCGCGCAGCGCAGTCCGGCGGGGCCCGGCCCTTACCTGTTGGTCATTCCTGCCGCCACGCCCAGCATCTCCGCAGGCGGCCGTCGTCCCTCCGCACGCCGGCTGCCGGGCCGCTCCGACCGCCGCCTCCTCCCTCGCGCTGCGGCCGGCGGCGGGCTGGCGGGCGGGCGGGCCGCTAGCAGGAAGGGGAGGCGGGCGCGGGGCGGGGAGGCCGCCACCGCCTCCAGCCCTCCGCCCGCAAATGGCCGGGCGCGCCGCGCGGGGGCGCACGCGGGACAGGGCGACGCGGGGGGCGCGCGGGGGGGCCGCCAAAGCGGGAACCCGGCCTAGGCCCCGCCCCGGCCCCGCCCCGGCCTAGGCCCCGCCCACGTCCGGCCCGGTTCCCCGGGCATCGCCTCACCTCCGACCGGTCCTCGGTCCCGCCCCCGGCCCCGCCCAGTCCCCGTCTGGCCCCGCCCCCTCTGGGTCCCCTCTCCAGGCACGCGCCGGACACCGTAGGGGGCGGGGCCGCGGGCGGGGGCGGGGCCGCGGGCGGGGGCGGGGCCGGAGCGGGAGGTCTCGCGGGAAGCCGGCGCTCCGGGCGGGCGTGCGCCCACGGGGCTGTGCCTCGGCTCTGGGAGGCGGCGTCGGCCGCGGGGTCAGGAGGCGGGCGGGTGTTTCCTTCTCGGAGACTCCGCTGGTCTTGGTCGGCCGACGGGCTGCAGAGCTGTCCCCGGTGTCTGGGTGGGCGGGCCTGGGTGTCCCCCTGGGACGGTGGGGCCGGCGCGTGCACTCGGGGGGTCCCGGTCTGCGCGGCCGCCGCCGGCCCCGAGCGGCGTGGGGGGCGGAGGGTTTCGCGGGCTGGCGGATGGGGCTGTGCGGCGGCCCGCACCCCAGCCTCCTCCCCGTACCGCGTCTCGTTCTCTTTGCCCGTCATCTCCAGCCGACCCCGAGGTCGGCCAGGGACTGGGCATACGCATAAAGAGCTCAGAGCCCCGGGCTGCGTAGCCAGGCTTACTCTCCCTGGCACCCGGTGCTCAGCGGTTGAGCATCTGCCTTGCGCTCAGGGCGTGGCCCCGGGTCCTGGGATCCAGTCCTGTGTGAGGCCCCACAGGGGAGCCCGCTTCTCCCTCTGCCCGTGTCTCTGCCTCTCTCGTCTCTCATGAATAAATAAAGTCTTTTTAAAAAATAGCTAACAAGTATATGAAACGATACTTTATACTACTCACCATTTAGGAAATGCAAATCAGAACCACAGTAAGGTACCACCTCACCCCCATTAGGATGGCTACCCTCAGCAAGTATGGGTGGGAATATGCCGAAGTTAGCAACCTGTGCACTGTTGCTGGGAATATAAGATGGTGTGGCCACTGTGGAAAACAGTATGATAGTTTATCAAAAGATTGAAAATAGAAGTATTATATGATCCAGCAATCCCACTTCTGGGTATATATACCCAGAGAATTTAAGAGAATTTAAAGCAGGATCACAATGTTCATACCATTACCCACAAGAGTCAAAAGGTGGAAACAACCCAGATAGCCATTGAAGGGTGAATGGATAAACAAAATGGGCATACACACAATGAAGTATTAGTTGTAAAAAGTAAGAAAATTCTGACACATGATACAACATGAATGAACCTTGAGAACATCATGCTAAGGGAAATAAGCAGACGCTAGAAGACAAATACTGTATGAATGAACCCACTTTTTTGGAGTCCCTAGGGTGCTCAAATTTATAGAAACAGAGAATAGAATAATGGTGGGTGGCAGGGGTTGGGAGAGGGAAATGGGAGAGTTATTGACTAATGGGTATAACATTTCAATTTTGTAAGATGAAAAAGTTCTGGAGGTTGGTTGCACAACAACGTGAATGTATTTAACACTACTGAACTACACACTTTAAAATGATTAAGTTGGTGGGATGCCTGGTTGGCTCAGCAGTTACACGTCTACCTTCAGTTCAGGGTGTAATCCTGGGTTTGGGGTTTGAGCCCCACATCCGGCTCCCTGTAAGGATCCTGCTTCTCCCTCTGTCTGTGTCTCTGTGTCTTCCAAGAATTTTTTTTAAAAAAAGGTTAAGGGCAGCCCCAGTGGCTCAGCGGTTTAGCGCCGCCTTCAGTCCAGGGCCTGATCCTGGAGACCCGGGATTGAGTCCCACGTCGGGCTCCCTGCATGGAGCCTGCTTCTCCCTCTGCCTGTGTGTCTACCTCTCTCTCTCTCTCTCTCTCTCTCTCTCTGTCCTTCATGAATAAGTAAATTAAAAATCTTAAAAATAAATAAATAAAAAAGGTTAAGATGGCAAATTTTATGTCATGTATGTTTTACCTCAATTTACAAAATAAAAAGGCAGATGATATGCAATAATAATTAACTCTATGAAATATTTTAAGTAAGGAAATAAAGCAAGGGAGACAAGTTGGTTTAGTATGCTATCATAACACACACTTACCCACTTGTATATGTACAAATATCTGGAATGTTAAGATATACAAGAAACATAACAGGAATTGGATCTGTAGAAGGACCAGGGGATTAGGATTGAGGAGGGAACACACACACAATCTATATTTCCTTAATGGAGTATTACATATTCATCAAAAATTTGTTGTAAGACTGTATCAATACAAGAAAATATGTAATATGATTAATTGTATGGAATAACTTAGACATTTTATATATGGTGTGTGATTTATAAGTAGGTTAAAATGCTTAGAAATTGTGTTTTGCTTGAGTAACAGTTTATGTGAAGTTTTTCTACATTTGTTTTTCAGAAAATTATGTGTATTGATTTTTGGAGAAAAACATGAAAAAAATGTAAAGGCTTCATTTGTCTTGATTTCTCATCTGTCAACTTTCACCTCCCACTTCTTTTTGAACAAGCTCTTATTTGTTGCATGTATACGATTCAATAATTCATCTTTTACTTCATCTTAAAAAGGGGATCACAATCGCTTGTTTAATTGTTATGCTTGTATTACATAAGGCAGATTTCTTTATGCAGTAGTTTGCTTCCAACATGCTATAGTTTGTGATCAATTAATCTTGCCATTATTTCAGGATAGTTATCTAAAACCTGTGCCTTCTTCTTGGATTCTGATTGGTGGTTTTAAAGTAGTAATTCATTTTTGTCATAGTTACTGTTCTGTGGAATGTACTGTCTGGGGAAGACTACTCTCATAGCTGACCAGTGTCTGTCACAAAGACATGGAAAAAATATTATCTGTAGGTCTTGAATGCTAAATTAAATTTCTTATTGCTCATGTTTCTACAGTTTCCCAGGATGAAAACACAGATGTTCCCATGACTGTTGCATTCATTTCTGTTCTGTCATTACTCAGCTTTCAAAATGAAATTTGGTATTTGTAAGTTCATATGTTATATATAGGTATATATACACACATACACAAATCACATTTTTGCAAGCATTTTGAAGGTTGTGTTCACAATAAACATTTAATACAGTTTTTCTTTTTTTCCACCTTCATTAACTTCCAACAGATAACCATATAATAAGATGGCAAGGAAAAGGGCATTTATTTGTCCCAAAATTATGGATTATCAACCACTATACTGCTTTCTATGTCTATGAATTTGGTCATTCTAGGTACATATAAGTAGAATCATACGATTGTCTTTCTTTCTGTCCTTCCATCCTTCCTACTTTCTTTCTTTCTTTCTTTCTTTCTTTCTTTCTTTCTTTCTTTCTTTCTTTCTTTCTTTCTTTCTTTCTTTCTTTCTTTCTTTCTTTCTTTCTTCTTTCATGTAAGTTCTATCCCCAACATGGGGCCTGAACTCATGAACATGGGCCCAAGATCAAGAGTTACATGCTTGGGGCACCTGGGTGCCTCAATAGTTGAGCAATTGCCTTTGGCTCAGGTGGTGATCCCAGGGTCCCAGGATTGAGTCCCACATTAGGTTCCCTGGGAGCCTGCTTCTCCCTCTGCCTCTGTCTGTGTGCCTCTCATGAACAAATAAATAAAATCTTTACAAAAAAGAGTTGCATGCTCTACCCACAATGCCAGTGCCCCCAGCATCTGTCCTTTAGTGACTGGCTTATTTCATTTAGCATAATAATATCCTAAAGGTCCATCCATGTTGTAGAATGTGTTAGAACTTATTTCCTTGTTAAGGCTGAATAATATTCTACTGTATACCATATCTCAGTTTTAGAGCTGGAATTTATATACTGTGATACCAAAGTTACATATATATGTGGGGCTCATTATATTCTGGGCTCATTATCCTAGTCTGTTAGTTAATTCATCTATCTTTGCAACCCCTCTTAATTAGTTTTATATAATTGTTGATATTTGTTAGGGTAAGTCCCTGGTTCTTGATTTTCTTCTTCAGAAGTGCCCTCGCTATTGCCTTTTCCTGTCCTATGTGCATTTTGCAATCATTTTATGAGGTGCCATAGAAATCCTATTACATTTTGGTTGTAATTGCTTTGATTCTATAGATTAATTTGGAAAGAACTGACATCTTGTGATGCTGAATTTCTCTACTCATGAATCTGTTCTTTCTATTTACTTAAGTCTTTAAAATATATTTTAGTGAGTTTTGTGACTTTCTTTCTAGGGATGTTGCATTTATTACATTTATTCCTAGTACTTGGTATTCTCTGATTTACAATAGTATCTTCCAGTTGTTTGCTGATAGTACAATGAAAGTACAATTGACTTTTAAAAATATATGAATCTTATGATCAGACAGCTTGCCAGGTGCTTCTATTTTTTTCTAATATTGAGCCATAGCTTTTTGTGTGTTTAATGTTAACCGTCATATCAGCTGTAAATAGTAAATTTTATTTTTTCTTTTCTAGATCTTATTCTTGTATTTTCTTCCTCTTACTTTCTTGTACTATCTAGGGCTTTCAATGCCACATGAAATAAAGTGAGCATCATTTCTGATTTTAAAATGAATGATTCTAATAGTGCCCAGTTAGGATGATGTTTGTGCCTCATTTTTCATACACATTCTTTCTCTGTATAAGAATTTTTTCTCCTATCTTTAATTTACTAAGACTTTATATTAATATATGTTGAATTTGGTCAAACGACTGTTTTCTTTTTTATCTGTTAATGTAATAACTTATACTTCTGGATTTTCTAATATTAAACTATTTTGCATACCTAGTATAAACCAATTTGTGGTGTATTATCTTCTTTTATATATAGTTGAAATCAATTTATTAATTGAATGTTGTTTCAGAATTTTTAGAACTACAGCTGACTCTTGAAAATGCAAGGGTTGGGGCACTGACCTCCCACACAGGTGAAAATCTGAAAATAACTTTTGACTCCCTCTAAATTTAACTCCTAACAGCCTATTGTTGAACAGAAGCCTTACCAATAACATAGTCAATTAATATATATGTTGTATATGTATCCTATGCTGTATTTTTAGAATAAAGTAGGCTAAAGAAAAGAAAATGTCATTAAGAAAATTGTAAGGAAGAGAAAACACTTACAGTACTTTAGTGAATTTGTTTAAAAATGCACATAAAAGTGGACCTGCACAGTTCAAACTTGTGTTGTTCAAGGATCAACTGTACAAACAACCATCATAACTTTATTATGTGGTTTTTAGGCTTTTAGACTGAAAACATGATATTGTATATTGTACGTATGTTAAGAACCCTCATGGTGGTGACTTATGATTGTTTCTTACCCATTGATTTCAATTCTGTTAACATACAATAGTTGACTTTTCTTGTTCAGAGTTGACATGAGCTATATATCTTAAGATCTGAATAAGAGACCTGCGTACAATTAAGTGTTTAATGAAGCTGCTTCAAATTTCAATCAATACATTTTAATGCTATTTGTATATTATATTTCATTCTTTAAGAAGATTCTGTAACAGAGATGCACACACATATACAAACACACACATGCACACACACATAGACAGACATGCACATGACTAGGTGAACTAAGTTTAGTCCACACTTGGGTTAGACTGCTGTGGGGAAAGGATTATGTGTTTTCCTCCTACTTTTTGCTACATGGTAACATGCAGAGGACAAGTGATTATTGTCCTCATGCTCCATTGCTTTCATTTCATTTTTTATTATCACAACCCTTTCATTTTCTATATCACAACATTCCCCTGACTTAACTAGTGTGGATTTTATTGGTTTCATTATTGAAGAGTTTATTTTGCTTAGTAAAGACATAGTCTTTCAAGCTGTACTTAAGGATTCAGAAAGAATGGTGAATACAAAGCTATCATATTTTTAGTGTATTTCAAGGGAATTTCTTCACCACCACCCTGCCCCAAGTTTGGCATTTCCCATTTGTTTTGCTTTTTTGGTTTTTAGAGTTTTTGCCTTTTAAGTTTAAATGTTTTTCTTTACATAGACATTTACAATTTTTATTTGATAAAATCTTTCAGTCTTTTCTTTTATGAATCTCTTACTCTTTTGCTCTTATGAGTAGAAAGTTATTTTCTGTCCATTGTGTAAATTGTAGTTAACACCCAAATGATATATTTTTAAATTTTTTATTGCAGTATAATTACTAGTGTTTTGTTAGTTTAGGTGGAGAACATAATGACTCAACAATTCTACACATTACTCAGTGCTCAACATGATAAGTGTAGTCACCATCTGTCACCAAACCATATTATTACAATCTTATTGACTATTCCCTATATTGTCCTTTTCATCTCTGTGACTTATTTAATTTTTTTAGAAGAAACTATTTTTTAAAATATTTTATTTACTTATTCATAGAGACACACACACAGAGAGGCAGAGACACAGGCAGAGGGAGAAGCAGGCTCCATGCAGGGAGCCCGACGTGGGACTCATCCCAGATCTCCAATATCACGCCCTGGGCGGAAGGCGGCGCTAAACCGCTGAGCCACCGGGGCTGCCCGTGTTATCTATTTATCTCACATCTGCTTTATCCATTCGCCTATTGATGGCTACCTGGGTTGCTTTTGTATCTTGGCTTTGTACATAATGCTGCAATAAACATAAGGGTGCATACATCTCTTTGAATTAGGTTTTTTATTTCCTTTGAGTACATACTCAGTAGTGGAACTACTACATCATATGGTGGTTCTATTTTTAAGGGACCTCCATACTGTTTTCCACGGTGGCTGCGCCAATTTTCCTTCCCACCAACAGTACAAGAGGGTTCCTTTTTCTCCGCATCCTTGCCAACACTTGATCTTTTAAATAAAATTCTATATTTAGTGTTAAAAAATTGCTACCCCAACAAAATTTCCCATTGCTAATTATTTAACCTCAGCCTATCGTCATGAACTTCTTGAAGAAATGACCTCCCTGCATTCTTTCAAACATGGGATTTCTGCTAAATACTACCTAGTGGAAGTTTGATATTAGGGAAAATATTATCTTTGTTTTGCCTTGTTTAATAAGAACCAGTGGAGATTTTTATTTTTCAAATGATGATGTTGTTGCCCCAAAGTTTAAGTATGAAAGGATGAAAATCTAAGTCAATATTTACAAAGATACCACATGTTTCTAGTTTAATTTTTTTTTTCTTTTTAGCTACTCCCTAACGGTAAAGCACTAGCGATTTGTTTTTGCAGATTCCTTGTAGCCTGGAAGCCTGTAGCGAGACTTTGTTTTTTCATATTTGCTCTGTACTGCTTCACATCCCTAAGCTTGATCTTTAAACAGTGGGAAAGTTCAGTACTATTATGAAGAAGCTTTCCAAAGTCAAGTATGAATTTTTTATTTCTAAGATTTTGTTAATGAGGACATCTTACTGTGATGATGTAGGCCTTCCTAAATTCTGTACTGGTTCAACTTTGTTTATTAAGTTACAATTTCCAATAAACGTAGAAAAGTGAGATTCATCAATTATTACTGCATACCTATAATACATACTCAGTGACAGATGAGAATCAGAGTGGATATAACTAAGGATATCTTGGTTCTTTAATTCATTGCTGCTAAATGAATTTTAGGTAACACAGAGTATATAAAACTAAGAATGATTTAAGGTGGTAGTCAGAGTGAATTACTGCACACTGATACTCTGTGATGCCACAGGTGAAAATGAAAAAGATACTAAAATTATATCTGCAGATGTACTGAAACGAATTTTGGGAATGAGAATGAAGCAGACAGAAGAGATTTAAAATGATGTTGGTAACTGGTTTTATATTAGGAAACAATTATGGGCTTGTTATGGCACTAATTTGGATTTCATTGTAAGAACCAAGGGCTTTCTTTTATATTTCCTCTTCTTTCCCCTGAGCAAACATGGGTATAATCAGTTTTTAAATTATAAATAAAGGACATAGATCTTAAGCTTTATTTTCCTGATCCTGGTATAGTCTAGTGTTTCTTTGGAGGCAGATTAAACACTTGTTTCATCTCATGTTATAACAGTAAAATTTTGGTTTTAGTTCAGCTCCTCTGCCCCCGCCCCTCCTTTCCCCTCACCTGTGATTTGCATGGTCATGAACTTAGGTATGTTATCAGGCCTCAGTATATTTGAATAGTAAGTATAATACATCTTAAAATTATCTGTAGTTGTGTGATAGAAGGTCCATATTATCTGCTTGGTGCCTAGCACACAATTCCTCACCATAGTAAGTTATTGTCAAACTCTAACCTCAACTCAGCAGATTTTAGACTGGTATCAATTAAACTTATCAATTCATCGTCTTCCTTTGCTTGCAGATTGACTGTACCATGATTGTCTTAATTTATAGTCTGTAAATTCTCAGGAAGAGCTGTTTTAGTTTACCTGTGCTGCCATGAAGCTGCAGTAACGTTATTTAGGTTTAACTGGGTCTTGGGTTTTAATTCATGGGTTTTTTAATGCAGTCCCAACATGCAACTGTACCCTATTCCTGCTGTGTGTTATAGCTTATGTTCATTTTAGCCAGAGATAAGAGCTGAAACAAAGCCCCTGCAGGAGAGTTGGGAACAGCTGATGTGCAAGCAGGTCTTCAAGTAAAGTTTTAAAACCACAGAGATGTGAGTCCTTTTGTATTAAGTGGGTGGTTACGTAGGTTATTTGATAATCTCTTTCAAGAGGTAAACATACGGAGACAGGGAAATAAATATGTTTCAGATGTTATTCTAACTGATAGATAATGATATTACTAACTAACATATCAGATAAAGGGCTAGTATCCAAGATCTATAAAGAACTTATTAAACTCAAGAGCAAAGAAACAATCCAATCATGAAATGGGCAGAAGACATGAACAGAAATTTCACCAAAGAAGACATACACATGGCCAACAAGCACGTGAGAAAATGCTCTGCATCATTTGTCATCAGGGAGATACAAACCAAAACCACAATGAGATACCATCTCACACCAGTGAGAATGGTGAAGATTAACAAGACAGGAAACAACAAATGTTGGAGAGGATGTGGAGAAAGGGGAACGCTCTTGCACTGTTCGTGGGAATGTGAACTGGTGCAGCCACTCTGGAAAACTGTGTGGAGGTTCCTCAAAGGGTTAAAAATAGAGCTACCCTATGACCCAGCAATTGCACTACTGGGGATTTACCCCAAAGATACAGATGCAGCAAAACACTGGGACGCCTGTACCCCAGTTTTTATAGCAGCAATGTCCACAATAGCCAAACTGTGGGAGGAGCCTCAATGTCCATCAACAGATAAATGGATAAAGAAGATGTGGTTTATATATACAATGGAATATTACTCACCCATTAGAAAGGACGAATACCCACCTTTTGCTTCGACGTGGGTGGAACTAGAGGGTATTGTGCTGAATTAAATACGCCAATTGGAGCAGGACAGTCATTATATGGTTTCACTCATACAGGGAATGTAAGAAATAGTGAAAGGGATTATAGAGGAAAGAAGGGGAACTGAGTGGGGAAAAATTAGAAAGGGTGACAAAACATGAGAGACTCCTAACTCTGGGAAACGAACAAGGGGTAGTGAAAGGGGAGGTGGGCAGAGGGATGGGGTGACTGGATGACGGGCACTGAGGAGGGCACTTGATGGGATGAACACTGGGTGTTATACTAGATGTTGGCAAATCGAACTTCAATAAAAACATATATATATATAAATGAAATTACTGACTGGTTATTAGGAGAATGGTTGAAAAAGTATAGACATTTGGGCTCTTTCTATAGTTTGGCTATTGTTAATAATGCTGCTATAAATATTGGGGTGCATGTACTCCTTTGAATCAATATTTTTGTATCCTTTGGGTAAATATCTAGAAGTGCACTTGCTGGTTGATAGGGTATTTCTATTTTTCACTTTCTGAGGAACTTGCATCCTGTTTTTCAGAATGGTTGTTCCAGTTTGCATTCCCACCAACAGTGTAAGAAGGTTCCCCTTTCTTTGCATCCTCTCCAACATTTGTTGTTTCCTGTGTCATTAATTTTAGCCATTCTGACAGGTGTGAGGTGGTGTCTCATCGTGGTTTTGGTTTTATTTCCTTGATGATGAGTGATGTTAAGCATCTTTCCATGTGTCTATTAGCCACATAGATGTCTTCTTCAGAAAAGTGTCTATTCATGTCTTCTGCCCATTTCTTAACTGGATTATTTGTTTCTGAGGTATTGAGTTTGATAAGTTCTTTATCAATCTTGGATACTAACCCTTTATCAGATACATCATTTGCAAATATCTTCTTCCATTCCATAGGTACCTTTTAGTTTTGTTGATTGTTTCCTTTGCGGAAGCTTTTTATCTTGATGAAATCCCAATAGTTCATTTTTTGCTGTTGTTTTCCTTACCTCTAGAGATGTGTCTAGTAAGAAGTTGCTGTGACCGAGGTCAAGCTGATTTTCTCCTCTAGAATTTTGATGGTTTCCTGTCTCACATTTAGGTCTTTTATCCATTTTGAATTTACTTTTATGTATGGTGTAAGAACGTGGTCCAGTGTCATTCTTCTGCATGTAGCTGTCCAGTTTCCCCCGCACCATTTATTGAAAAGACTGTCATTTTTCCATTGAGTATTCATTCCTGCTTTGTCGAAGATGAGGTGACCATAGAGTTGAGGGCCATTTCTGGGTTCTCTATTCTGTTCCATTGATCTATGTCTCTGTTTTTGTGCTAGTACCATACAGTCTTGATGATCACAGCTTTGTAATACACCTTGAAATCCAGAATTGTGATGCCTCCAGCCTTGATTTCTTTTTCAAGAGTGCTTTGGCTGGTCAGGGTCTTTTGTTGTTCCAAACAAGTTTTAGGATTATTTAGGATTGTTTGATGTGAAAAATGCTGGTGGTATATTGATAGAGATTGCATTGAATGTGTAGATTGCTTTGGGTAGTACAGACATTTTAAGAATGTTTGTTCTTCTAATCCATGAGCATGGAATGTGTTCCCATTTCTTGTGTCCTCTTCAACTTCTTTCTCCAGCGTTCTATAATTTTCAGAGTGCATTTTTAAGGAACTTTTAAATTAGATCTGTAAAAGCTATGGAATGTTGGAGTGTTTTAGCTCAACTAAGGTAGTTCTTAGTAATGTACAAGATGGAATTTCCAGAATTGATACTGGAGTTAGTTTTTGTAAAAGCGTTTTAAAATTATGAGATTATTTGGAATAAAATTGGTGCTTATGTGGGAACAGGGTTAGAGGATGTTGTCATTCCTTCTTTTCTTTTCTTTTTTTGAATCCCCTCTACACCCATTCTTCCTAATATATTAGAAATTTCTCCTTTTAGAGAATTTTTAACTACCACCTTCATAGCCTTTCTATATATCCTAGATTCACAAACACTGATGATTTAATTTTGCTGCTCATGAAGTACTTTAGAGAATTTTTATTTTTTCTATTTTACGTTTTCAAAAATAATTTAATTGTTACCAATGTGTATAAGTATCACATTAAAATTTTTTTCAGCTGAAAAAATAAACAAAAATTTGCTAGCCCCAACACTCTCGCTATAGCAAAGATGAGTGAAGTAGCCACAGGCCTGTGTGAGGTGAAAGTGGTGGGACTTAGAACAGAATAAAGAAAAGGAATATTGTCCTAAGCACAGAATTTCATAATTATGCTCTGTCCGTATATAATCTCATTTCCAGAAACTGGGAGAAATTTTCATGAAACTTTTGGTCTCTTCAAAAGAATATAAGAAAATATGCTATTTGTGAAGCAGAATCAAGTCCAGGTGTTTTATAGGATAATTGTTTTAACATTTCAAGGAAGAAATATATAAAGCCATGTAAACTGTTCCAGAATGTAGAAAAAGTATCCTAATTCATTTTATACAGTTAGTGTGAACCCAGTACCAAAACTTGTCAAAGAAGGTAGGAAAGGGACGCCTGGGTGGCCCAGCGGTTGAGTGCCTGCCTTTGGCCCCGGGCGTGTTTCCGGAGTCCCGGAATCGAGTCCCACATCGGGCTCCCTTCATGGAGCCTGCTTCTCTCTCTGCCTGTGTCTCTGCTTCTCTCTCTCTCTGTGTCTCTCATGAATGAATAATAATAAAAAAAAAAAAGGTAGGAAAGAATTAAATAGATTGAAAAATCTTAAAGAATTATGAACAAAGCAATACCACATGTATATCACTGGAACATTAATCCATGACCAAGTAGGCTAGCATTCATTCTAGAAATACAAGTTTGGCTTTCTAATAAGAAAAATATATTTTATTCTATTTGTAAAGGAGGAAAGCCATACAGTCATTTACTAAATACCTAAAAATGTTATAATTCAATTTATATCCCTGGTAAAACTTACTATGGTATGCTTAAAGGAATATGAAATCAATAACAAATTAACTATGAAGCACTATATACATGCTTCAGGTGAGAAATAAAATTAAGGAATCCACTGAGGAAGCATAACTTTGGGAAAGGAGAAAAAAATATAACCACTTGCAGATGATGTGATTAATTTGAAAATTAGCATTCTTATAAAATTTCAGCAAGATACTCAATTGAAAATAAACATTAAAAATAAAGCATTTACATATCCCAGCAATAGCTAATTAGAGATTGTTTTATTTACAGTAATAATAAACTTGATAGTTTCTATAAAAAATTAATAAACCTTTCTAAAATAGGTTGCCTATGGTAACCCCCAAGCCATTCTCTGTGTCTATGAGCTTGATTTGTTTTGTTTTGTTTTTAATTCCACATATAACTGAGATCATACAGTATTTGTCTTCCACTGTCTGACTTATTTCACTTAGCATCATGCCCTCAGTTTCTGTCCACGTTGTCACAAAATACAAGATCTCATTCTTTTCAATGGCTGAATAATATTTCATTGTGTATATGTATCACAGTTTATTATTTATTTATTTATTTATTTATTTATTTAAAGATTTTATTTATTTATTCATGAGAGACACAGATAGAGAGGCAGAGACATAGGCAGAGGGAGAAGCAGGCTCCCTGAGGGGAGCCCAATGCAGGACTCCATCCCAGGACCTTGGGATCACAACCTGAGCCGAAGGCTGACGCTCAGCCGCTGAGCCACCCAGGCATCCCTATCACAGTTTTTTAAATCTATTCATCCTTTAAAAGGGATTTAGGTTGGTTCCATATCTTGGCTATTTTATTTAATGCTGCAATTAACATGAGGGTGCACATATCATTGGATTAGTGTTTTCATTTTCTTCAGCTAAATACTCAGAAGTGAAATTGCTGGATCATATGGGAATTCTACTTTTAATTTTTAGAGAAACCTTCAGGCTGTTTTCCACAGGGGCTGCACCAATTTGCATTCCTACCAACAGTGCACAAAGGCTCCCATTCTCTCTAACACTTGTTTCTTGTCTCTTTGGTAATAGCATTCTAACTGGTGTGAGGTGATATCTCGTAGTTTTGATTTGCATTTCCCTGTTGATTAGTGATGTTGTACATCTTTTCCTGTACCTGTTGGCCATTTGAATGTCTTCTTTGGAAAAATGTCTATTTAGATCTTTTGCCCATTTGAAAATTGTGTTGCTTGCTTATTTGCTATCAAGTAGTATAAGGTACTATGTATTTTGAATATTAGCCTTTTATCAGATACATGATTTGCAACCTCATTAATAGGTTGCCTTTTCACTCTGTTGATGGGTTCCCTTGCTGTGAAGAAGCCTTTGAATTTGATATAGTCCCAACTGTTTAGTTTTGCTTTTGTGATCTTTGCTTTTGGTGTCAGATTTTAAAAATCATCACCAAGACTGATGTCAAGGAGTTCATTGACTTATTTCTGGGAATCTAATGTGTTCCCCCGATCTATGAACATGGAATGCCTTTCCACTTATTTATATCTTCTTCAATTTCTTTCATCAATGTCTTATAGCTTTAAGTGTACAGGTCTTTCACTTCTTTGGTTAAATCTATTCCTAGGTATTTTGTTCTTTATAATGTAATTCTAACTAGGATTTTTTCCATAATTTCTCATTCTGATAGTTTGCTATTAGTGAATAAAAACAAAATAAGTTTTTGTATATTGATTTTATATCCTGCAATTTCACTGAATTTGTACATTAGTTTTTTGGTGGAGTCTTTAGGGTTTTCTATATATAGTATTATGTCATTTGCAAATAGTGACAGTTTTACTTCTTTCTTTCCAATTTGGATGTGTTTTGTTTCTATTTATCGCGTAATTGCTGTGGCTAGGACTTTCAGTACTGTTGAATAAAAATGGTAAGAGCAGGCATCCTTGTCTTATCCTGATCTTAGAGAAAAGGCTCTTGGCTTTTCACCATTGAGGATGATGTCAGTTAAGGGCTTGTCATATACGGTCTTTGTCATGTTGAGGTAAATTCCCTGTATACCTATTTTGTTTAGAGTTTTTATCATAAATCAGTGTTAAATTTTGTCAAATGCCTTTGCTGCATATATTAAGATTAGCATATGATTTATTTATTTATTTTATTTTTTATTTTTTTCAAACTGTATCCAACTTTATTAAAGATACTTTTCATAAACAATCATGGTATTTCAGGCAGGACATGGGCGGACGATCGTTAACAGTATACAACAACTTTCAAACTCCCTTCTTCAATGGACTACCAAAAACAGAAAGCCATTATAAAACCCAATGAAGTCTTCATGTGATGCTCTGAACAGGGAAAGTTTAGAGGGATGGTTGACAGCTCACATTTAGCATGTTTAACAACTTTTCACAAGTCGACCCTGACTTTCAGGAAATGAAATGAAAATGGCAGAATTATCAATCTGAAGATCCACAAGCTAAAAAAAAGGAACTCTTTTGAGGGACGCCATCTCAGTGGTGAAACTGTAAAGTCCAGATTGCCTGACATACTGGGAACCACTTCTTGGGGTCAGGTTCCAACAGGTCTCTGGGTTTAAGGGAGTCAAGTCTATGTTGAAGGCAGAGAGGGAGAAGAGGACATAAAAAAATGATTTTTAGTTTTTCCACATCACCAAGGTGGCTCACGTGTGTCAACATCAAGGAATCCCTCCTCCTGGGAGCCAAGAGGAAGTTTCTCAAAACTAGAAGGGAAAGGTGTTTTTCCCCATGTTATCAATCTAGCTTCGGAGATATTCTATTAGTGACCTATGCCCTTCCCCCAAAACAAAAATGAAGTGTTCTTTGTGATAACAACATAGCTTTAAAAAAATAGTAAAACAAAATTCTGCTTTTTTATAAAACTTGATTAAAAAATAGTATTTCAAACTGTACAGTCACCAGAAGTACAGTTATCAAAAATGCACACGCTTCACTTGGCATCTCCAGCACCTTCAGCTTTCTGTGCCTGGTCTGTTTTGGTATCTCTTCATTTTCTTCAGGGTTATTTCCATCCTTGCCAGCATCAGCTTTCCCCTTTTTCCCTTTGGGTGCCTTCTCTCCCTTCTTTGCAGGGGCCTTTTGAGACTTGGGCACTGGCTTTGGAGGAGCAGATTTAGCAGATAACCTTGCAGATCTTCTCTGTGGCTCATCCTTCACCTTGGCTTTATCTCCTTTAGCATCCCCTTCAGCCTTTCTCTTGGGCATGGTGGCGAAGGTGGCGGGACGTAAGCGCTGGATGCCGGGATCCGCTTTGGCCGGTCAGGGGTTCGTTCTTGCCTCTTCTTCTTCACACTGCTCAGCATATTATTTTTTATTTTATTTTATTTTATTTTATTTTATTTTATTTTATTATTTTTTGATTTTTAAAAAAAGATTTTAAGTAGTCTTTACACCTGGAGTGACTGGGTGGTTCCATTGGTTAAATGTTAGATTCTTGGTTTTGGCTCACATCATGATCCAGATGTGGTCATAGGATCAAGTCCCACATCAGGCTCTGTGCCTGGTGTGGAGTCTGCCTCAGATTCTCTCCCTCTTCCTCCTGCTCTCTCTCTCCCAAATAAATAAATATGATATAAAAAAGTAATTTCTACATCCAATAAGGGTCTGGAACTCATAGCATGACATCAAGTAGGGATGATATGGGGAGAACTGTTGGCAAGATATTGATGGGATGGGATGAACATGACTTTGGAGTTCAGTGAAAGAGAGGAAAAATGTCAAATGACTTCCAGGCTTCTGACTAGTCCAAACAGTGGATGGTGTAGGCATAACGTGAAATAGAACAGATGAGATATGGAAGGGAGGTAGCAAGCAGATGACACATTCAGCATCATACATGCCACATTTGCAGGAGCTTTTGGGGAATCCAATATGCAGTAAGATAGATGAATGTAAATGTAAAAAATTTGAAAATTTATGAGTCAAAGATCTAATATATGGGGGACCTGGCTGACTCAGTCAATAAAGCATGCAACTCTTGATCTCAGGGTTGTGAGTTCAAGCCCTATATTGGGTGTATTGCTTAGTTTTAAAAAAATGAAAGTTTACTTATGTTTTTAAAAAAAATCTAATAATATAATTAGGGAGGGAGATAAATGAGACAATCATATAAATGAGAGATAAATAATATGACTAGGAGAGAGATAAATGAGATAAATAATTCACAGAGCAAATATTTAAGGGTCTGAAATATTTGGAGAAGCCAGAAAAGTCGTGGGGGAGCAAAAGCAAATGAAATAGGTTAGGTGGGGTTATCAGGGCTGCCTTCCTGAAGCCCAGAATCCAGTTTAAAAGTCGAACAGGCATAATCTTAAAAACTCTGAAATTATATGATTCCACTTACAGGAGGTCCCCAGAGTAGGTCAGATTCATAGAGACGGGAAGTAGAATGGTGGTTGCCAGGGGCTGTGGGGCGGGAGGGGGGATGTATGGGGCAGCTTCGATTCGCACGATGAAAAAATTCTGGAAGTGGATGGTGGTGATGGTTGCACCACAACGTGAATATACCTAATCCCACTGGCCTGTACTCCTAATAGGATGGTAAATTTCATTTTATATGTATTACCTCAACTAGGAAAAATTAAGCAGATAGAAAGACAGTGGCATAATCTGGATATGAACAGCCAAAGGAAAGGGCATGAAGTTAAAATGAGCTGGGTTGAGTCCCAAATGTTAGAGAATGCTAGATTTTCTTTTCTTTTTTCTTTTTTTTTAAAGATTTTGTGTATTCACAAGAAACACAGAGAGAGGCAGAGACATAGGCAGAGGGAGAAGCAGGCTCCATGCAGGGAGCCTGATGTGAGACTTGATCCCAGGACCCCAGGATCATGCCCTGAGCCAAAAGTAGACACTCAACCACTGAGCCACCCAAGCATCCCAAGAAGTGCTAGATTTTATATATAAAAAAAAAAGTACAGATATAAGTGTATAATGTATATATGGGTGATTTAAAATAAAACCTCAAAGGCAATATTTTTTTTTCAAAGGCAATATTTATGAAAGTATTTATATGTATGTGGTTTGACAGAAGGAACTCTAGGAGAGAAGGTAGGAATCTGTTTTAGTAATTCAGCAAGTGATGTTGACGGGAATGGAGAAAGAGAATGTCGAGAACATCCTAGGGGTGTCTACCCAACTCTTGCTGGTTTGTTTATTTTTAAAAGTAGTTTACTTTAAACTCTTCACCCCTAAATACTTCAGAATGAACCTTTTTAAAGAAGAAAATTACTTTATCACATAATCACAATACAATTCTCACGTCCCATAAAAGCTCAACCACTGAGCCACCGGATGTCTCCCCAGAAATGCCTTTTTGTGCTGGTTTGTTTAAATTAGGATCTAACAAGGAGCATGCATTGCATTTCATTGTTTTGTTTCTAGACGTTTTTAAAACCAAGTGCAGGGATGCGTGGGTAGTTTAGCGGTTGAGTGTCTGCCTTTGGCTCAGGGCGTGATCCCGGGGTCTGGGATCAAGTCCCACATTGGGCTTCCCACAGGGAGCCTGCTTCTCCCTCTGCCTCTGTCTCTGCCTCTCTCTGTGTCTCTCATGAATAAATAAATAAATCTTAAAAAAAGAAAAGTACAGTACTTGCCAGTTGTCTAAGGCCAATTTTCTTAATTTCTGTGTTTATCTGATTATTTCCTGATGGCTGATTATTTCTTTAACTGTTCTCACTTTTATTTCCAGTAAACTGGATTTTTAATCTAAAGGTTTGAATGTACTTATATCAAACAGTTTTGACAAGGATTCTTCACTTTAATACTATTTTTTCAGACACCACTATTAGAGGTGCTTAGATCACAGTACAAATGTAACCCTTCACTGGAAGGTTATATTCATCTTTTTGCAACCAGGATATATCTCTTTTCTCTTTAAAGATTTATTATTTGCTTATTTTGAAAGATTTTATTTATTCATTTATTTGAGACAGAGAGACAGTGTGAGCTGGGGGAGGAGCAGAGGTAGAGGGACAAGCTGACTCCACCTGAGGGTAGAACCTGATGCAGGGCTTCTTCATCCCACCACCCTGAGACCAGGACCTGAGCCAAAATCAAGAGTCAGTTGCTTGGGCACATGGATGGCTCAGCAGTTGAGCATCTGCCTACGGCTCAGGTCCTGATCCTAGGGTCCTGGGATTGAGTCCCAGTCCCACATTGGGCTCCCTGTAGGGAGCCTGTTTCTCCTTCTGCCTGTGTGTCTCCCTCTCTCTGTGTGTGTCTCTCATGAATAAATAAATAAAAACTAAAAAAAAAAAAAAAAAAAAAGAGTCAGATGTTCAACCGGCTGAACCACTCAGGCACCTCAAAGATTTATTTATTTATTTTAGAGCGAGAGAGCATGAGGGAGAGGGGCAGATAGGGAGAAAGAATTTCAAGCCGACTCCACACCAAAGGTGGAGCAGGGCCGCATCTCACAACCCTGAGATCATGACCCTACCCCAGCCAAAACCAAAAGTCCATGCTTAACTGACTATGCCACCCAGGCACCCCTGCAACCAGGACATATTCTAAAAGATTTATCAGCTCTGACCTCAGATTTCACTAGCCTTTCCCTCAGTATCCGATTTCAGGATTCAGTTCATGATCCTTGGCACTCTTATTTTGTGAAATGTCTCTCAGGTTGGGTTGCGTGTTTTCTCATGGTTAGTGTCCATGGATTTTGTGGAAGGATATCACAGAGGTGCAGTGCCTTCCCCAGAGCATCCTATGGGGGTACCCAGCAGCGATAGGTGCCATGACTGGTAATACCAGCCTTGGCTCCCTGGCTATGGTGGTTTCTCCAATGTAAAGTCACAATTATTCCTTGCAGCCAACAAATATTCATGAGGGAGACACTTTCAGTCATGCAATATCCTGTTCCTTAAACTTTAGTCCACTAATGTTCATATTCATCTTTGATTTTGCCTGCTGCAATTACTAGTTTTGGTATTCTAGCAGTGATTCTTATCTCCCCCACTCCTAACAAATGTGTTAATTGGAATTCTTATGTATGGAAGAGTCATCCCTTCTCCTCCATTTTGAAGTTCACGCATGGAACTCATGGGTATCTATTTTATTCTGTGGATTACAATCTAATACTATTGTTGTTTATTTAGTTGCTGAAATTGTTCCAGATTTGGCCACTGGGAGCTCTGCCAGGTTGGCCCCTGAGTCCCTTTGATATGCCCCCATCCTTTTGTGTTTTTTAGCACTTCCTTACTTGTTGGCCAGTTTTAAATTTTGTTTTGTAAAATGCAATGAATTTATGCCCTGCATTTATTTCAAGGTTTATGGATTTTTAGCTATTCTAAGGGCTAACAGAACTTTCACACATGTTATACTCTTTAAGAGAAGGAGAGATTTTAATTTAGTTTGTAATTCATGAATGATATTACGAAAAGGTCTGTGATTCTCTAAAGACTCATTTGTCTTTCCTAGGTTTTAGGGGGAAAGCAAGCTAATTATCTGATTATATATTTGATGCTAAGATGGGAATGACCCTGGCCTAATCTTCTTCAATTCACTTTTTAAAAGAGGAGCTTAATAGCCCCCAAGTAATATGTAATTGGAGATGGAGAATGAATATTTTTGAAGAGAGAAGGTGTATTTCTTTTGCTTGCTGGCTTTTAGGGATTGAAGTTCAAGGAAACCCCTTACTTGGCACTTTATTTCTGAAGGCATTTGGAGTTAATTTTAGGACTTAACAGAATGTCTCTTTATTTTTTTTTTAATTTTTAAAGGATTTTTTATTATTCATTCATGAGAGATACAGAGAGAGGCAGGGACACAGGCAGAGGGAGAAGCAGACATCCTGTGGGGAGCCCAGTGTGAGACTAGATTCCAGGACCCCCGGATCACGACCTGAGCTGAAGGCAGCCGCTCAACTACTGAGCCACCCAGGTGTCCCAGAATGTCTTTTTAGAACTTCACTGTGTAATAGAAATGTAATATAAGCCACAGATATATGATCATTACAAGTAATTTAAAAATGTTCTAGTAGCCACATTATAGAAAGTAAATAAAAATAGGTGAAATTAATTTTAAGAATGTATTTTACCAACAATACATTTTACTTATGCCAATATCTTCACAATTTTGAAATTTCAGCGTGTGATCATTATAAAAAATTTAATGAAATATGTTATTGTATTTTTTCACATGTCTTTGAAATCTGGGATGTATTCTATATGTACAGCATATCTGAAATTGAAATAGCCACATTTGCACATTTCAATCTTTCAAAAATCCACATATGACTAGGGACTACTGTATTAGAGCAGTTTTAGAACAAAAGAGATCCTTTAAAATATTTCAGTCATTATCTATAAGGCAGTTTGAAAGCTCATCTGAATGATTTCCCCTTTTCCAGGAAAGGAAGCAGAAATAGTACAGTCATGAAATTCAATTAGTTGCATATTTTATGGGTCCCAGGAGAAATAGGCAAGGCCAGAGAGAATGATCTCAGTCAGAAACTCAGAACGAATCATGTGAATTAAATACTGGACAATGTCCAATACTCAACATGAGTTTGTAGTTTATAATAAGATCATGTTATACCACCATATACAGAGATGTTCTAATTATGCTCAGTGCAGGGAAGTATATTGATACATTGTTCTATAGACTATCTCAGATCCAAACTTTATGAAAAATTATATTTGATCCTTTGGGAATTGAAACTGCACTGAAATAAATACAAACTGTGTTAAATTCCTCAAAGTGGGTCTAAATCCTGGCTTCTACTTTGGTTATAAGAGAAGTAGCGGGGCACCTGGGTAGCTCAGTTGGTTAAGCCTCCAACTTTTGATTTCATCTCTGGCCATGATCTTTGGGTCATGAGACTGAGGCCCACACAGCTCTGCACTGGACATGAAGCCTGCTTAAGATTCTCTCTCTCCCTCTCCCTCTGCCTCTCCCAATCCCACTCATGCACATGTGCATTCTCTCTTTCTACCTCTTAAAAGAGAGAGAGAGAGAGAAAGAAAAGAAAGAAGAAAGAAGAAAGAAAAGAAAGAAGAAAGAAAGAAAGAAAGAAAGAAAGAAAGAAAGAAAGAAGAAAGAAAGAAAGAAAGAAGAAAGAAAGAAGAAAGAAAGAAGAAAGAAAGAAAGAAAGGAAAGAAAGAAAGAAAGAAAGAAAGAAAGAAAGAAAGAAAGAAAGAAAGAAAGAAAGAAAGAAAGAAAGAAAGAAAGAAAGAAAGAAAGAAAAAAGTCCCGCTTTTGTGTACAAACAAGACACTGAAACTCAGTGGTAACTAACAAGCAGTGCTCTTACAAACAGGTAATTCTTTCTGGAATCCCATGTACCACTGAATATCAGTATGGCCATAAAGTTGGCTTATTCATTGTTTTCCATGTTTATACGTTTTCTAAGCAATTGAAAGGAATCCCTTTCATTGAAAGACAGCCTATGGTGGGACGTGTAATTGTCCTCAATCTTTATTCCACTAGACTTCTATCACCACCCAACTGTGCAAAGAGTAACATCACACCTACACTCATACAAAACAACTGGAATAATACATCACTGAGTGCTACAGATATACACTGAATAATAAATATTTTGACGTCAAGCAGCCCAGCCTTCATGAACAGATCCCTTCTCTGGGGGAAGTTAATGAAAGTAAAGACTGAAGGAGAAATGGAAGGGCTTCTCAAGGGAGCATGACCTGGAAATCCACTGAGAAAAACAGCCAAGAAGGGATTGCCAGTTCTCAAAAGAGGGCCCCAAAGGAAAGCATACTCTGTTTAGTCAGCAACACGCTGTTGAGAAATAATGCATAAGATTTAGAAAAGTTGACCAAAACACAAACAAAAGCTCTCCAGGCACATGGAGAGGAGTGGAGAGAACCAGGAGAAAGATGGCGGCACCCACAGAGGCAGCTGAGTCACAGGCCTGGGCATCCTTGGCCCGCAGTGTGTCTGCCGTGTTAGGACCAGTGGGATCTGCAGAACCACCTTTGCACAGGTGATGTACAAGGCGCGGGAGTAGTAGAGGCTTACTGGACACCTGCATAGCCAAGGCTCTCTGCCTTACATGGTTAATCTGGACCCCGCTGTACAGGAAGTACCCTTTCCTGCCACTATCGACATTCATGACACCGTGAAGTATAAAGAAGTCATGAAACAATATGGACTTGTGCCCAGTGGTGGTATAGGGACCTTAATCAATCTCTTTGCTACCAGATTTGATCAGGTGATGAAATTTATTGAGAAGGCCCAGAATATGTTTAAATATGTCTTGATTGACCTACCTGGACAGATTGAGGTGTTCACATGGTCAGCTTCTGGGACAATCATCACCGAGTCCCTGGCATCCTCATTTCCAAAAGTTGTTATACATCAAGAAGTACCAACCCAGTGACCTTCATGTCCAATATACTCTATGCTTGCAGCATCTTGTACAAAACCAAGCTGCCTTTCATTGTGGTTATGAATAAAAGTGACAGCATTGATCACAGCTTTGCAGTGGAATGGATGCAAGATTTTGAGGCTTTCTAAGATGTCTTGAATCAAGAGACTCCATATGTCAGTAACCTGACTTGTTCAATGGGCCTGGTGTTGGATGAGTTTTACAGCTCACTTAGGGAGGTGAGTGCTTTCTGGGCACAGAGTTAGATGAACCCTTCGTGCAAGTCACCAGTGCTGCAGAAGAGTATGAAAGGGCATATCGTCCTGATTATGAACGTCTAGAGAAGTCACTGGCCAGTGCACAGAGCCAGGAGCAGAAAGAACAACTGGAACACCTTCGAAAAGATATGGGCTCAGTAGCCTTGGACACATACTGGACAATGTCCAATACTCAACATGAGTTTGTAGTTTATAACAAACTTAAAGAGAGGCCACAGACAGCTTCTCTCCTGCTCTCAACCCTTCTGACTTGATCCTGACTTGGGGAACTTTGGATGAAGAGGATGACAAAGCCGACAATGATACTGATGATACTGATCACAGAGTTACAGAGGAAAGCTCTGAAGAGCCATCATTCCAGAATTTGATGCAAGAATCAATGGCAGAGTACTGGAAGAGAAACAAGTAGTTTCTAGAAGTCCAAAATTTTGGAACTCTGAAGGAACTATCCTAACCTCTGATTAGGGGCTACTGTAAAGGAAAATTTTGTTCAAAGTAGCAGTTTCTCTTATAGGAAAATTTGACCCAGATGCAGCCAGGGAAAGACCACCGGACCTGACGGGTATATGCCATTGCCCCTTGGCCTTTCCCTTGGATTTATGCAAGGAAGGATATTCTGACTATTCTTGGATCCTGGACAGCCCTTCAAGCCTAAAACTCAAGTTGTATCATTTGAACTCAAGTACTTTTGCTGCTGATAGATGGAAAAGAGAGAACTTACTATTCACCTCCAATTTCTATGAGGCTGGATCTGTCCTCTACTTTCCCATCTTGCCCTTGACCCTGTGCCATGAGTTCCCTCGCCATTTAGCAGAAAGGGAAAGAGGAAGCATGAGCTTGCCCAGGGTGGCAGTAGAGTCTCTTTGGCAACCAATCAATGTTGGGTGCAAGTGGTGCCTCACACAGGGTAGCTCATTGTAGGACAACAGGTTCATTGAAGAGAGTCAGCAAAACATATGATAAATGAATACAAGTCCTGCTTTGGATGGTGACTTGGATAGAGAGTTTTTAATTTAAAAAAATACACAAACCAAAAACCAAAGACCTACTTTTTTCTAAGTTACTAAAAAGGATTCAAGGAACGCCACTAACAGAAATTACGATATTCTGGATAAACTACATATTAAATTGTTTTCATTAATTAGGAAAGCAGTAACAAGAATGATCCAGATGTTATTATATTAGCTTTAAAAATATTGATTTTATACTTAAAATGTAGTATACCTCTCAGAAAAGAATTGTAGCTCCAATTATTTGACTAGGTGATGTTGGTGTTAATATTCTTGGTAGTTAACAACAAAAATATATTCTTGGCAGTGACAATAAGAAGAGTGTGATGAAACTAGTTTGTAACTACACATTTGATGTAGAAAAAAAAATCTGTTTATCGTGTGTGTCCTATGTACCAGACACTGTGCTGGGTCAGGTTTTTACCTGTATCATTTGATTTAATAATATGAGGTTACTATTTTCACTTGAAAACCAGAAATCAGTCAGTTGCATGTAACAGAAATTATACAAATAAGGGTTTCTTTCTCTCATGTAACAAGAAATCTGAGATAAATCAGGGATAGTTTATTAATAAGAATTAAGCAGGATGCCTGGGTGGCTCAGTGGTTGAGCATCTGCCTTCGGCTTGGGACATGATCCCGGAGTTCCGGGATCATGTCCCACATCGGGCTGCCTGCAAGGAGCCTGCTTCTCCCTCTGCCTATGTCCCTGCCTTCTCTCTGTGTCTCTCATGAATAAATAAATAAAATCTTTAAAAAAAAAGAATTAGGGGATCCCTGGGTGGCTCAGCGGTTTGGCGCCTGCCTTTGGCCCAGGGGGCGGTCCTGGAGTCCTGGGATCGGGTCCCACGTCGGGCTCCTGGCATGGAGCCTGCTTCTCCCTCTGCCTGTGTCTCTGCCTCTCTCTCTCTCTGTGTCTATCATGAATAAATAAATAAATAAATATTAAAAAAAAAAAGAATTAACCTATTTTCTTCTGTTTTCAAATCTACCATTCGTAGCAAAACTGTTGCCTCATGGTAACAATATGGCTGCCACAGCTCTATGCAACACATGTACTTTCTAGTCAGGAAGAAGGAGGAAAGTGGTCCAAGAAGGTTCTCATTTCTTTTTCTTAAAATTCATAAACCTTCTCAGGTAGTGGCCAGCAGACTTCCTTATCTTATTCTTCATTGACCAGACATGAGTTACTTGGTCACGCCTAGCTATAAGGAAGGTTGGCAAGGTATCTGGCTTTCAAACATCTAGAACAGGAGGAACAGGGGAGAAGAAAGTGGAATGGCTGATGGGTTAGCCAAGTTATGATGTTCCTATGCCATTTAATGGATGTGGACACTGAGGCACAGCAGGGATAATTAACATACCTAAAGTCATATAGTAAGTAAGTAGCATATGAACACATGAAACCTAGGCACTTTGCTTCCAAACCCTGTGCTCCTCTTTACCTCATTGCCTTCTCAGAGTGAAGTTAACTGCAGAAATCATGAGGCTTTTTTTGCATAGAACAATGTGTTGCTTACAGAATTTACTACCGTGAAATATAAAGTTAGTAATATATCATTTTCCTAAACATATTTTTAACTAATGTAGTTATAGCCAACCAATGAAATTAGGTAATGTTAGTCAAAAAATGTGTATTAAATGGGCGAATTAAGAATTTATTTCTGATATAGAATGCTATGAAATAATCCTACAACACAATATAAATGGAAAGGCAGGCTGGGAGAGAGAAAAATCAAGCTAGAGCAATGATGAGTGGCTTACTTTTGGTTTATCCAGACTTACTCCATGAAATATAGGATCTGGAAGTATTTGGGTGTCTTGACTAGAGTTGAAAAGTTCACAAGAGTTATTTCTATATATAGTAATTATGAAGGTTAATTGTATCTTATCTTGACTGAGACACAGGTGCCTGTATATCTGGTTAAACATTATTCTGGGTGTGTCTGTGGAGGTGTTTCTGGAGGAGAGTAACACTTGAATTGGAGGAGGGAGTGAAGCAGATGGCTCTCGTGTAGATGGGCCCCATTCATTCCGTGGGAGGCCTGAGTAGAACAAAGGGTAGGGTAAGGAGGAACTCACTTTTTTTGTCTTTGAGCTGAGGCATTGGTCTTCTCCATTTGGGCTGAAACTTACACCACTGGCTCTATGATTCTCTGGTTTGCAGAAAAAATCCACAAAAATAAATTTATTTACTGTTGCAAAGTGAGTCTTATTAATCCATTAATTATTGTTTTCTATTGATATTTTTTTATCCAAGATCAATAGATTTAGTAAACACAACAAAAAATAGACAATAATTATAGATCCTAAAAGTATAACTTTAACATATGTACTGTGTTGAAATGTGTACTAGTCAGCTCTGGGCTGCCATAACAAAACACCACAGCCCAAGTGGCTTAGAGAACAAAAATCTATTTACTTACAGTTCTGGAGACCAAAAGTCCAAGCTCAAGGTTTGGGCTGATTTGGTTTCTGGCGAGGGCATTCTTCCTGGCAGCCACTTTTTCACTATATCCTCACCTGGTCTTTCCTTATTGCCTGCACATAGGAGAGCAAACTCTAGTCTCTTCCTTTTCTTATAAGGACACCTAATCCAAGAGGACTAGGGTTCCACTTTTATGACCCCATTTAACAATTCTTGTTTACAGGCTTCATTGCTCACAATCACACTGTAGGCGAAGGCTTCCAGATATGAATTTGGGGGGCATGATTCAGTCCATAACTACAGGTGTTAGAGTGGTATCTCTGGTATTTTTGGGTTTTTGTTCATTACGTAAATGTATCATTTACTTGTTTTATTTGAAAAGGATTGTAAAAGAAAAACACAAATCCTTTGCTCTACTTTTCTGACCCTAGGCTCTGTCTCCAAAGGCAACAACTTTCAACTCTTTTCATAGCAGCAATTTTTTTTCTTTTTTCTTGACTATTTTATTTACAAAAAGAGAAAAAGAGAGAGAAGGAGAGAGGGAGAACATGCAGAGTTGAGGGACAGAGGGAGAGGGAGAGAGAGAGAATCTCAAGCATACTCTAGGCTGAGCACAGAGCCTGATGTGGGGCTCCACCTCACAACCTTGAGATCATGACCCAAGCCAAAATCAAGAGTCAGAAGCTTAACTCACTGAGCCACCCAGGCATCTGCAGCAATTTTCTTAATAGCTAAAAATTCGAAACACCAAAATGTCTACCAGCTGAAGTATGCATAAAATACACCATTCAGAATAGCCTGGGTGGCTCAGTGCTTTAGCACCGCCTTCAGCCCAGGGCATGATCCTGGGGACCAGGGATCGAGTGCCATGTCAGGCTCCCTGCATGGAGCCTGTTTCTCCCTCTGCCTGTGTCTCTGCCTCTCTCTGTCTCTGTGTCTTTCAGGAATAAACAAATAAAATCTTAAAAAACGCATTCATACAAGGGATTATTATTTTTTCTTTTTTTAATCTTTTTTTAAAATATTTTTTATTGGTGTTCAATTTACCAACATACAGAATAACCCCCAGTGCCCGTCACCCATTCACTCCCACCCCCCGCCCTCCTCCCCTTCTACCACCCCTAGTTCGTTTCCCAGAATTAGCAGTCTTTACGTTCTGTCTCCCTTTCTGATATTTCCCACACATTTCTTCTCCCTTCCCTTATATTCCCATTCACTATTATTTATATTCCCCAAATGAATGAGAACATATGTTTGTCCTTCTCCGACTAACTTACTTCACTCAGCATAATACCCTCCAGTTCCATCCACGTTGAAGCAAATGGTGGGTATTTGTCATTTCTAAAAGCTGAGTAATATTCCATTGTATACATAAACCACATCTTCTTTACCCACTCATCTTTCGATGGACACTGAGGCTCCTTCCACAGTTTGGCTATTGTGGCCATTGCTGCTATAAATATCGGGGTGCAAGTGTCCTGGCGTTTCATTGCATCTGTATCTTTGGGGTAAATCCCCAGCAGTGCAATTGCTGGGTCGTAGGGCAGGTCTATTTTTAACTCTTTGAGGAACCTCCACACAGTTTTCCAGAGTGGCTGCACCAGTTCACATTCCCACCAACAGTGTAAGAGGGTTCCCCTTTCTCCACATCCTCTCCAACATTTGTGGTTTCCTGCCTTGTTAATTTTCCCCATTCTCACTGGTGTGAGGTGGGATCTCATTGTGGTTTTGATTTGTATTTCCCTGATGGCAAGTGATGCAGAACATTTTCACATATGCATGTTGGCCATGTCTATGTCTTCCTCTGTGAGATTTCTCTTCATGTCTTTTGCCCATTTCATGATTGGATTGTTTGTTTCTTTGCTGTTGAGTTGAATAAGTTCTTTATAGATCTTGGAAACTAGCCCTTTATCTGATAGTCATTTGCAAATATCTTCTCCCATTCTGTAGGTTGTCTTTGAGTTTTGTTGACTGTATCCTTTGCTGTGCAAAAGCTTCTTATCTTGGGGATCCCTGGGTGGCGCAGCGGTTTAGCGCCTGACTTTGGCGCAGGGCGCGATCCTGGAGACCCGGGATCAAATCCCACATCGGGCTCCCGGTGCATGGAGCCTGCTTCTCCCTCTGCCTGTGTCTCTGCCTCTCTCTCTCTCTCTATCTCTCTCTCTCTGATGACTATCATAAATAAATAAATTTAAAAAAAAAAAAAAGCTTCTTATCTTGATGAAGTCTCAGTAGTTCATTTTTGCTTTTGTTTCTTTTGCCTTCGTGGATGTATCTTGCAAGAAGTTACTGTGGCTGAGTTCAAAAACGGTGTTGCTTGTGTTCTCCTCTAGGATTTTGATGGAATCTTGTCTCACATTTAGATCTTTCATCCATTTTGAGTTTATCTTTGTGTATGGTGAAAGAGAGTGGTCTAGTTTCATTCTTCTGCATGTGGATGTCCAATGTTCCCAGCACCATTTATTGAAGAGACTGTCTTTCTTCCAATGGATAGTCTTTCCTCCTTTATCGAATATTAGTTGACCATAAAGTTCAGGGTCCACTTCTGGATTCTCTATTCTGTACCATTGATCTATGTGTCTTGTTTTTGTGCCAGTACCACACTGTCTTGATGACCACAGCTTTGTAGTAGAACTTGAAATCTGGCATTGTGATGCCCCCAGATATGTTTTTCTTTATTAAAATTCCCCTGGCTATTCGGGGTCTTTTCTGATTCCACACAAATCTTAAAATAATTTGTTCTAACTCTCTGAAGAAAGTCCATGGTATTTTGATAGGGATTGCATTAAACGTGTAAATTGCCCTGGGTAACATTGACATTTTCACAATATTAATTCTGCCAATCCATGAGCATGGAATATTTTTCCATCTCTTTGTGTCTTCCTCAATTTCTTTCAGAAGTGTTCTATAGTTTTTAGGGTATAGATCCTTTACATCTTTGGTTAGGTTTATTCCTAGGTATCTTATGCTTTTGGGTGCAATTGTAAATGGGATTGACTCCTTAATTTCTCTTTCTTCAGTCTCATTGTTAGTGTATAGAAATGCCACTGATTTCTGGGCATTGATTTTGTATCCTGCCACGCTACCGAATTGCTGTATGAGTTCTAGCAATCTTGGGGTGGAGACTTTTGGGTTTTCTAGGTAGAGTATCATGTCATCAGCGAAGAGGGAGAGTTTGACTTCTTCTTTGCCAATTTGAATGCCTTTAATGTCTTTTTGTTGTCTGATTGCTGAGGCTCGGACTTCCAGTACTATGCTGAATAGCAGTGGTGAGAGTGGACATCCCTGTCTTGTTCCTGATATTAGGGGAAAGGCTTCCAGTGCTTCCCCATTGAGAATGATATTTGCTGTGGGCTTTTCGTAGATGGCTTTTAAGATGTTGAGAAATTTTCCCTCTATCCCTACACTCTGAAGAGTTTTGATCAAAAATGGATGCTGTATTTTGTCAAATGCTTTCTCTGCATCTAATGAGAGGATCATATGGTTCTTGGTTTTTCTCTTGCTGATATGTTGAATCACATTGATTGTTTTACGGGTGTTGAACCAGCCTTGCGTCCCAGGGATAAATCCTACTTGGTCATAGTGAATAATTTTCTTAATGTACTGTTGGATCCTATTGGCCAGTATCTTGTTGAGAATTTTTGCATCCATGTTCATCAGGGATATTGGTCTGTAATTCTCCTTTTTGGTGGGGTCTTTGTCTGGTTTTGGAATTAAGGTGATGCTGCCCTCATAGAACGAATTTGGAAGTACTCCATCTCTTTCTATCTTTCCAAACAGCTTTAGGAGAATAGGTATGATTTCTTCTTTAAACGTTTGATAGAATTCCCCTGGGAAGCCATCTGGCCCTGGACTTTTGTGTCTTGGGAGGTTTTTGATGACTGCTTCAATTTCCTCCCTGGTTATTGGCCTGTTAAGGTTTTCTATTTCTTCCTGTTCCAGTTTTGATAGTTTGTGGCTTTCCAGGAATGCGTCCATTTCTTCTAGATTGCCTAATTTATTGGAGTATAGCTGTTCATAATATGTTTTTAAAATCGTTTGTATTTCCTTGGTGTTGGTAGTGATCTCTCCTTTCTCATTCATGATTTTATTAATTTGAGTCTTCTCTCTCTTCTTTTTAATAAGGCTGGCTAATGGTTTATCTATCTTATTAATTCTTTCAAAGAACCAACTCCTGGTTCTGTTGATCTGTTCCACAGTTCTTCTGGTCTCGATTTCGTTGAGTTCTGCTCGAATCTTTATTAACTCTATTCTTCTCCTGGGTGTAGGATCTATTTGCTGTTTTTTCTCTAGTTCCTTTATGTGTAAGGTTAGCTTTTGTATTTGAGTTCTTTCCAGTTTTTGAATGGATGCTTGTATTGCGATGTATTTCCCCCTCAGGACTGCTTTTGCTGCATCCCAAAGATTTTGATTAGTTAGTTAGTTTCCATGAATTCTCGTTAGTTTCCATGAATCTCGTTAGTTTCCATGAATCTTTTTAATTCTTCCTTAATTTCCTGGTTGACCCTTTCATCTTTTAGCAGGATGGTCCTTAACCTCCACGTGTTTGAGGTCCTTCCAAACTTCTTGTTGTGATAAGTTCTAATTTCAAGGCACTATGGTCTGAGAATATGCAGGGGACGATCCCAATCTTTTGGTATCGGTTCAGACCCAATTTGTGACCCAGTAAGTGGTCTATTCTGGAGAAAGTTCCATGTGCACTTGAGAAGAATGTGTATTCAGTTGCGTTTGGATGTAAAGTTCTGTAGATATCTGTGAAATCCATCTGGTCCAGTGTATCATTTAAAGCTCTCATTTCTTTGGAGATGTTGTGCTTAGAAGACCTATCGAGTATAGAAAGAGCTAGATTGAAGTCACCAAGTATAAGTGTATTATTATCTAAGTATTTCTTCACTTTGGTTATTAATTGATTTATATATTTGGCAGCTCCCACATTTGGGGCATATATATTGAGGATTGTAAGTCCTCTTGTTGGATAGATCCTTTAAGTATGAGATAGTGTCCCCCTTCATCTCTCACTACAGTCTTTGGGGTAAATTTTAGTTTATCTGATATAAGGATGGCTACTCCTGCTTTCTTCTGAGGACCATTCGAATGGTAAATGGTTCTCCAACCTTTTATTTTCAGGCTGTAGGTGTCCTTCTGTCTAAAATGAGTCTCTTGTAGACAGCAAATAGATGGGTCCTGCTTTTTTATCCAGTCTGAAACCCTGCGCCTTTTGATGGGGTCATTAAGCCCGTTCACATTCAGAGTTACTATTGAGAGATATGAGTTTAGTGTCATCATGATATCTATTCAGTCCTTGTTTTTGTGGATTGTTCCACTGAACTTCTTCTTAAAGGGGAATTTTAAGAGTCCCCCTTAAAATTTCTTGCAGAGCTGGTTTGGAGGTCACATATTCTTTCAGTTGCTGCCTGTCTTGGAAGCTCTTTATCTCTCCTTCCATTTCGAATGAGAGCCTTGCTTGATAAAGTATTCTTGGTTGCATGTTCTTCTCATTTAGGACCCTGAATATATCCTGCCAGCCCTTTCTGGCCTGCCAGGTCTCTGTGGAGAGGTCTGCTGTTACCCTAATACTCCTCCCCATAAAAGTCAGGGATTTCTTGTCTCTTGCTGCTTTAAGGATCTTCTCTTTATCTTTGGAGTTTGCAAGCTTCACTATTAAATGTCGAGGTGTTGAACGGTTTTTATTGATTTTAGGGGGGGAATCTCTCTATTTCCTGGATCTGAATGCCTGTTTCCCTTACCAGATTAGGAAAGTTTTCAGCTAGAATTTGTTCAAATACATATTCTGGCCCTCTGTCCCTTTCGGCGCCCTCGGGAACACCAATTAAATGTAGGTTTTTCTTCCTCAGGCTGTCGTTTATTTCCCTTAATCTATCTTCATGGTCTTTTAATCGTTTGTCTCTTTTTTCCTCAGTTTCCCTCTTTGCCATCAACTTGTCTTCTATGTCACTCACTCGTTCTTCCACCTCGTTAACCCTCGTCGTTAGGACTTCTAGTTTGGATTGCATCTCATTCAATTGATTTTTAATTTCTGCCTGATTAGCTCTAAATTCTGCAGTCATGAAGTCTCTTGAGTCCTTTATGCTTTTTTCTAGAGCCACCAGTAGCTGTATAATAGTGCTTCTGAATTGGCTTTCTGACATTGAATTGTAATCCAGGTTTTGTAACTCTGTGGGAGAGAGGACTGTTTCTGATTCTTTCTTTTGAGGTGAGGTTTTCTTTCTAGTCATTTTGCTCAGTGCAGAGTGGCCAAAAAGCCAGTTGTATTGGGAAAAGGAGAAAAAGAGAGGAGAGAAAGAAGGAAAGAAAAGAGAAAGAGAAAAAAAAAAGGAAGAAAAAAAGAAAAAAAAAGAAAAAGAGAAAGAAAAAGAAAGAAAGGGGAAAAAAAGGGTGGGGGAAGCAAACAAATCTAAAAGCAAAACAAAATAAAACAAAAAACTCACGGGGGAGTATCTTCTGACTCTGTATACTTTTAAGTCCCTTGACTTCCTCTGGAACTTGTCCGTCTAGCTGGTCTTCTGGGGGAGGGGCCTGTTGTGCTGATTTTCAGGTGTGAGCACTTGGGGGAGCTGCTGTGCCCCCTGCCTGGTGCAGGGCTCAGTGGGGGTTGTTTACCCTGTGAGGCCCCAGGAGGAACAACCTCAGTGGCGGGGCCAGCCCTGGAGCCCTGGAGTCAGCCCCCGCAGTAGCTCCGGAGCTCTCCGTCTGCAGGGCCTGGAGGCTCCGGGGCGGGGCCGCTGATCTGCTCAGCTGGGGCAGAAGCGTCCTTGCTGTCCTGGGCCCTCCCGGCCTCTGCCTGTCCCGGGGGGAGGCCGGATCCTGGGCTGTGTCCCGGCGCCCTGTGCTCGGGGCCTGCGCTGTTGGATTCGCGCTCCCGCCCCGCAGCCCCCTCCCCGGAGCCGCCGCCCGAGCCCCCCCACCCCCGCCCAGCTGCTCCCGGGACCGCGCAGCCCCCTCCGCACGGAGCCTCTTCCTCTGCCCGAGCCCCTCCGAGCTGCTCCCGGGGCCGCGCAGCCCCCTCTGCGGAGCCGCCCCCGAGCCCCTCCGAGCTGCTCCGGGTCCCGCCGGTCCCCCGTGCGCGCTGCAGCCCTTAGGGAGCTCGGCGCACTCTCCTGGGCGCGCAGTTGCTCTGTTACTGCCCCAGGGAGCCCGAGGGCATCCCCGCCCTCCTGGGTCCTGCTCCAACTCCCCGCGAGCCCCTTTCCACCGGGAAGGTCGGTGCAGCTCCTGCTCCTCCGGGACGGGGCTCTCCTGTCCTGGGGACACTCGCCCCGGCCTCAGCCCGGCTCCTCGCGGGGCCCCTCCCCCTTGGAGGCCTTTGTTTCTTTACTTCTTTTTCCCCGTCTTCCTACCTTGATAGATGCGCGAACTCTTCTCACTGTAGCATTCCAGCTGGTCTCTCTTTAATTCTCAGGCCGAATTCATAGATTTTCAGGATGATTGGAAGGTTTTCTAGGTAATTTGGTGGGGACAGGTGACTTGGGGACCCTGCTCTTCCACCATCTTGCCCCTCCCCCCCAAGGGATTATTATTCAGCAGTAAGAGAATGAGCGCGGCTGCATGCTACAATGCAAAGGACCTTGAAAACATTATACCTGGGATGTCTGGGTGGCTCAGTGGTTGAGCATCTGCCTTTGGCTCAGGTTGTGATCCCGGGATCTGGGACGGAGTCCACCATCGGGCTCCCTGCATGGAGCCTGCTTCTCCCTCTGCCTGTGTCTCCGCCTCTCTCTGTGTGTCTCTTGAATAAAGAGGTAAAATCTTTAAAAAAACAAAACAAAACATAATGGCGGTGAAGGAAGTCAGTCACAGAAGACCGCTCCTATGATTCTATTTATATGAAAAGTGTACAACAGGCAGCTCGAGAGACAGAGGATTAGTGGCTGCCTAGGGTTGAGGAGGGCTAACGGGGGAGTGACTGCCAATGGGTAGGGAGTTTCTTTTTTTGGAGGTAATAAAAATTTCTAAACTCAGATTGTGGGGATTCTCTCACAACTCCGTGACTGTACTAAAACCATTGAATGGGGCAGCCTGGGTGGCTCAGCGGTTTAGCACTGCCTTCAGCCCAGGGCCTGATCCTGGAGACCCGGGATCCAGTCCCACCTCAGGCTTCCTGCATGGAGCCTGCTTCTCTCTCTGCCTCTGTCTCTCATGAATAAATAAAATCTTTACAAAAAAATTTAAAAGGAATAAAAAAATAGTTAAAAAAATAAAACCATTGAATGGTAAATGTTCAACAAGGGAACTTTATGGTGTGTAAATTATATGTTGACAAATATGTAAAAAGCAAAACAATGTATCAATAATGTCAGGAAGAAAAGATGTATGGTTATGGTGGGGATGGGAAGGAATGCATAGAATGAAGATGTTTGAGTAGATAAGAAAATAATCCCTAACTCCTTAATCCTCTTTCATTCCCACTCGCATCCCTTTACTCTTATTTAAAAATAATTCTTTTTAAACGGACACATTTTCAAAACTAAGCAAATTAAACATATTTCCTCAATATATTTTGTCAGTAATCATCTTTCCACTTCCAACATCTTTCAATAAGATTTTGCACATCAGCTACATTAAATAACCCACGAGCTCCATTTTCTTTCTTCTGAAGAATCCCTGTGGGAAGCCTCGGATCCTGGTCCTTCCTCTTCAAGCTCCAGGCACACTGGGAGCACTCACTCCTCAGCGCTCCCCGCACTCAATCTCCTCCTGGAGACTTCTCACTTCTGTTGTTCTCTCTCAGCATTCTGGAGCATGTTCTCTCAACACGAAAGGCTCAGGGGAAGGCATTTTTCCCCCTAATTTTTAAGGATCTGAAAAATGTATTTTCTCCCACTTACTTGAAAATTTGTTGCTTGTAGAATTTCAGGTTGCAAATCATTTTGCCTCAGAATTTTGAAGGAGTTTCTGCAAGGTCTTCTGGTGTGCTGTGTTGCTTTGTGAGATGTCTGATGCAATTTTCCTCCCCTTCCTGTGTATATGTGACTTTTTTCTCTTTGGCATATTTTTTTCTTTTGTCAATTTTGTTTTAACATTTAGCAATTATTACATTAGAATAACAAATTTCTTTCCGTGCATGCCATTTAACTGCTTCCAAAGAAAGATCTATTATCTCCTTTCTAAATTTCTGGGTTTGAACTTCTTGAGTCCACTTACAAGTGGATTTTTTAATGCAGTACAGAACTGGAAATTTATTTTTTTTCTTATTTTTTTAAATTGTAGTTGACAGAGTGTTATGTTAGTTTCAGGTATACAACATAGTGATTCAACATTTCTATACATTATGTAAAACTGGTGTGTGTAGTCACCATCTGTCACTAGAAACTTTTTTAGAGTTTTATTTGAGAAAGAGAGAGAGAGGTGCGGAGTGGCAGAGGGAGAGGGAGAGAGAAACTTTAGCAGTCTTCTGTCCAGAGTGCAGAGCTTGATGTGGGGCTCGATCCCATGACTCTGAGATCACAACCTGAACCAAAACCCAAGTTAGGACCTTCAACCAACTGTGCTATCCAGGCATCCCTGACACTAGAAACTTTTCAGGATCACTCTTTGTTCCAAAAAGTTATCAATATGCCTTTATTATACTGGATCTCTGTTAAGCCTTTTCTTTTAGATTCCTTAGTTTTGTAAACTTTTTTTGGTAATGTTTCTTTGAAACTTTTTTCTTCTATTTTCATATTTTCAGGGGCCAGAGACTCCCATTAAATTCTGAGCTTCTTAGATTAGAATCTTTTTCTTTTTAATAGTTGCTTTTTTTTGTTCAGTTCCTCCTTGTAAAGTTCCTTTGTAAAGTTCCTTGAATTTTAGTTTGAAGAGTTCGTTCTAGATTTTTATTTTTTAAAGATTTTATTTATTTGTTTATTCATGAGGGACACAAAGAGAGGGAGGCAGAGACAAAGGCAGAGGGAGAAGCAGGCTCTGTGCAGGGAGCCCGACGCGGGACTCGATCCCAGAACCCCGGGACCATGCCCTGAATGGAAGGCAGATGCTCAACCACTGAGCCACCCAGGTTCCCCACACTACATTTTTAATTGTTCATTTTCATTAACTAGCTGATCATATTCCATGAAATCCTGATTCTAGTTCTAGTTTGGGGCAGATTAGATTATAAAGTTTTAAAAACAAGAGGTGATTATAGGTACATGTGCAGGTAAATGTTACATTCACTTGCTGATTACTAAAATCACTTATTGGGATCCCTGGGTGGCTCAGCAGTTGAGTGCCTGCCTTTGGCCCTGGGCGTGATCCAGGGTCCCAGGATTGAATTCCACATGGGGCTCCCTATGGGGAGCCTACTTCTCCCTCTGCCTGTATCTCTGCCTCTCTCTCTGTGTCTCTCATGAATAAAATCTTTAAAAAATAAAATAAAATCGCTTATTCATTAAGCATATTTACTTAGCACTATGCCATGCACTGAAGGACAAAAGGGGGACAAAAAGAAAAGTGAACCGGTAAACCTCGTTGCAGGTTAAAGAAAAAAGATAGCATTAGAAAGGGGGAACTGATATTGGAGTGCACCTCTGTGCTGTGGTGGTGACGTCCACCTCTCGCAGATAGAGATAGGGGCTCAAATAGTCAAAAGCACAGCCTGAGTCAGTCAGTAGTGAAGTAGACATTCTGTCCAGGTCTGAGTGGAGTTTCTCCTCTCACCACTGCACTGTGTTCAGACACTTTAAAGTCACTCTCAAAGCACAGAAGTTTACTGAGGATGCAGGGACATAGTCTAGAACCCACTGAACCTGTCTCGGGCATTAGAATTAAAGCCCCTCCCCACCCCCACTTGTTACTTCTGCATGTCTGCTTAGCCTCCTGTGCTTTCTAGGTGGGCCTTCCCTGCTCCTTCTGGGCATTCCAGAGCTTCTGTCTTTACATATCACAATCCCAATTACACAGAGACTATAATTCAAGTGGACTTTAATCTACTTGGCTTGGGTTAGGGCTCTGTGTCTGGTTCAGTTGATTGCTTGCTCCTTGGTATGGTGGTGAGGCAAAAGTTGCCAGGATGAGGCAGGGACAGAGAGGATTGCTGTCATCTTCGATTCTAGAGAGGTACCACTATGTGGGTTCTGAGTGAGCCCACCCTGAAGGGAAGCCAGGGTGGTCACCTACATTATTGAAACTGAAATTCTATTTCTTCACCATATTTGATGTTCTATTCACATGCAGCTTTCTATTTTGTCCTTTAAAGTAACAATTTGAAGGCCACAACTTGATTCCACCTCCCTCCCCCATGTAATCACATTTTGAATGCAGGGGGAAAAGTCGTCTTCTGTGTCTGACCTATTATGTAGATAACCAAATACTTTTTAACACTCATGGGTAAAACTTAGCTCAAAGTCACTCGCAAAGTTGTATCAGGTTGTTTTCCTTAGTGTGCATTTATTTTGAAATAATAGTTGATTTTCAGATACTAAGTCAATATAGGATAGTCTTAGACCAAGTTGTGACCACTACATTCCAACTTAATCATACAGTAGGAGTTACTTTTTTAAGTGTGTCCTGCTATTCATTAAATACCAAACTGTATCTTTATTGGAAATTACACACTCCTCAATACTATATATTCCAGTGACATCACCAGCTAACAATACAGTGTTTAAAAAGAACACAAAATACCGCATGCCTTTAGTAAGGCTTTGCTTTTCCAGTAAGCAGTTCAGTTACACATCTGCCGAAGTTTGTTTAAAGGAATATAATTCTCAAAGTTTGCTGAAAGTAAATATAATTCTTGATCATATACTGTTTGGAGCATAAGCACAGTTCACTGTATACAAGAGATGCTTTACATCACAAAGGAGGCTGAACTTACGAGGTGCCCAAAGAAAGGCTGCCAGTGGCTCCCGGCTCCAGCTGGAAGGCAGAGGTCAGACATGGAAGCATTATGATCTACACGTCACATACCAAGAGGTCCATCTATGTTCTCTCAAGCACCTGATACCCTGGGTCCCAAGAGTCTAAAGACAGTAGTAAGGAAATGTACAATGGCAATTCACAGACTTTAACTCAAAAACTCCAAAGAGAAAATGCCTAACGGAAAAAAGAGTAGGCATAAAAATATGATATGCAGTTAAACATATTTAATAGAAATATTAAAATAATCATTACATTTCCTCGTGCTGAAACCATGAAAGAATATCACTTTGTAACCAAAGTAATAATTTTTATCATGCAAAAAGGTATTTTTATTATTAACATTCGTAAGTAGAGACGGTACTTCAAAACAAGTTTATACAGACTTCAAAAAGGTCTATCTAGACTTACAGTGAAATTTATTTAGATACTATTACACTGTATGCTGCTGGCATATGCATATTCACAGTTTGTAAAGTAAAAAAACTAAACTTTTAAAGTCAGCTCTGAAATGGATGCATTTTCATTAATACATTCACTAGTTAGGTCTGTTCTAAAACAGGAGGAAAACAGATATAGGAGATATTTTTTTAAAGAACAAACTCAACAATATCAGCAGCAAATTTCAGTTAAACTAAATTGGAAACGAAAGGAATGTTCTGAATAATGAATAACTAAGTACAAAGTTGGTTTACCAGCTGAGATTGAAAATCAGAGTATAAATTGGAAGGCTCAAGGAAACTTTACAGAGTATACTGTGTGGTGATTTTTTAATAAATAAATATTAAAAATAGAATTCTCAGATTTACGATTTAAGAACACAATTTTGATCTTGTCCATAAAATATATTCAGAGGCATCGAAGGCAGGTAACACCTTAAGACCTGTGAAAATGTGACTCTGACCTCTAAGGTGTCTTCCTGAAGTTCCTCGTGATGGAGAGTGTATGGAGCTGCTTGTCTGCTGAATCATGGGAAGCACCACTCTCATGTTAGATACAATGCTGAATGACACAGTCAATGTTCTGATAAGTTTTTATTGTAGGAGATGGGAAAGAATTCTCAAAACAGATTCATGGCTTAAAAGTAGATGAACCCTCTCAAGAGCCTGGAGAGATACCATGAAATCACCCCAAGGTAATGAGCTGGTCCCCTATGTTCATGTTCCATGTCACACCAGCCAACACTAGGGCTTCTAATAACATAGTGAGTTTTGAGTTATATATATTTTAGAGAAGAAAAAAATAGTTCATTTTACTAAATAAAATGTTAGTTTCATAATTAACTGCACATATTTGATTTATAATCCCTTAATAAACATGTCAATTTTATGAATAAAGCATTTTCCTTCATATTCTAATTAACAAATTTTCTTTAACAATTTATAATAATAATCTATCTGCACGTTTGCTCTTGCAATAAATAGTCCTGTAACATTATTTTCAAAACCTAAATTCCAGTTGTACTGTACCAAAATTTACTTCAAAATTCACAGTACTGCCTAGATACAGGCGGGTCCTGAGGCTCCACAGAGGGAAAGAGTGACTTTGTTCTTGGTGTTTTCATCTGGCAGCACGCTTGGGAGGTCACAGAGTTAAAGTGCTGTGGACTGGTATCAACACTTCAGGCTGCTGAAAAAGTACTTCATACTTTTACTTCAAGTGGAGACTTTTAAAATACATCTGACTTACATATGTACAAATACACATAGATGTGAATACATACACACACACTTTTGGACAAAAGAATGACAGCAATATACATGAAACTTTTTTGCCAAATGGATTCTATTTGGTTAATAAATAATGTTTTCCCATCAGTCTTATCGAAGTCCAGACCAACTATGCAGATAGGATGCCCATCCGGAGGAACGAGAAGCATTTTCTTCCTCACCTTTGAGGAGTTAAAAAAAAAAAAAAAAAAGCATTAATCTTCTCATACCATACTTTGACGTTACAAATCTGTTCTTGAACTTTCTGTATTTTTCTACATTAGATATCCAAAATAAAGTCCCCAGCACAGCTAAGTATTACTGACAATAAGGGGAATTTGTACATTCTTTTAAAACAGATGCTTTTGGGGCAGCCCAGGTGGCTCAGCGGTTTAGCACTGCCTTTGGCCCAGGGCAGAATCCTGAAGACCCGGGATCGAGTCCCACGTCGGGGTCCCTGCGTGGAGCCTGCTTCTCCCTCTGCCTGTGTCTCTGCCTCTCTCTCTGTCTCTAATGAATAAATAAAATCTTAAAAAATAAATTAAATAAAAGTAAAATAAAATAAAATAAGACAGAAGCTTTTACATAACTTAGAATCTAAACTCCATAGATGTGTGGTAAACCGCAAAACTAAACCAAGCCAAAAAACCCCGTTTTTAGTCATTTTGCTATCAGGTATATTGAGGTATAATTTACTTATAGTGCAATTCATCTTCTTTAGGTATAGCATCACCATCCTCAATTTTTGCCTTTTTCTAGAAAGCCATATAAATTGGATCACATCTTGTATCTTTTGAGCGTGCTTTCTTTCACTTTGCAGGATACATCTGAGACTTTTCCGTGTTCCTGTGGGTATCAGTAGTTCATTCCTTCTTACTGCTGAGTATGATTCCACTGTGTGGCTTTACCAGTTTGTTTTATTCATTTACCAGTGAAGGATATCTGCACTGTTTCTAGTTTTTCTAATTTAAAAGAAAGCTGCTATAAACTGTTGGACACTACATCTGAGACTAATGACCTGAGCTGAAGGCAGACACTTCATTGTCTGAGCCACCCAGGTGCCCCAAGATTCACCCTTTTAAATGTATAATTCAGTGGTTAGGTTTATGCAGTTTTTTCTTTGTGTGTGAACACAGGCTTTCATTTCTCTTGGATAAGTATCTCAGAGTGGGACAGTTGTTGTACAGTGAATATGTTTAACTTTATAAAAAATGCCAAACTTTTCTAAGTTGTATCACTTCGTTTTGAGTGTTCCAGTTTCTATCTTTTTTATGATCAATACAAACAAATCCTATCATAAAATTCAGAAAAATTCTGGGCTTCCAAGAAAATTTTAGACAAGGCCTCCTTTACTCTTTTCTTCTATTTGTATACAATATATATAATCTGAAAGTTTTACAACCCTAAAAAAAAGTAAAAATCTCATTACATGTCCTCTCCCTCCTCCTTTCCCTTCCTCAGATATGACCATTAAATTCAATATGCTCCTTTCCAGACACCCTTCTGCATTGTCAAGCATACATACGAATCACAAATGATCTCATGCAGAGAAGCACTTCCAAAATTTTAAACAGAGAACTTCCTATAGTTTACAAACCATTTTCATTTCTTTTTCTGTTCACTGGTTTTATCCATGTATTAGTTATGAACTGCTGTGTAACAAACTACTGCAAGCTTATCAGCTTAAACAGCATACATCATCTCAGTTTCTATAGGCCAGGAGACCAGGCCAGGAGGGCTTAGCCAGATCCTCAGGCCACCCGCAGGTTGCATCCAAGGTGTTGGCCCACAATGGGTCTCATCCGAAGAACTGACTGGAGAAGTATCTGCTTCCAAGTTCACGTGGTATGTGGCAGAATTTAGTGCCTCAAGGGCTCATGGACCCACAGGGTCAGTTCCTTGCCACGTGGCCTTTTTTTCCCCTAAGATTTTACTTATTTATTTCAGAGACAGAGAGCGTGAGCCCCAGAGAGGGAGGAGGGCTGGAGGGAGAGAGCGAAGCAGGTTCTCCACAGAGCAGGGAGCATGATGCAGGGCTGGATCCCAGGGGTCCTGGGATGCTTAATTGACTGACCCACCCAGGCGGCCCCACATTGGCCTCTTTAATAATGTCAGCCTGTGAGTGAGTGGAGAAGGCAGAGTCTGCTGATGAGACAGAAGTCAAAATCTAACCTAATCGTGGAGTGACACCCTGTCACCTGTGCTGTATTCTACTGGTTAGAAACAAGTCACTAGGCCAGCCTAATGGCCACTTAAGGCAAGAAGGTTACATAAAAGTGTGAATGCCCGGAAGGCACTGTTGTGGCAAAAGACTTTTTAGAAGTTAGTCTTCCCACAGTCTGCATGGTGAAGAGCTTCTAGAAAGCCAGGGGAAATGATATTGTTAAGCGATGGAAAACTGGGCACTGACTTTGTGTTCTCCCATCAGAGGAGGCAGTGGCCTTGCTCCCCAGAATGATGAAAGCCAGGTACCTGCATTTCCTAAACAAAATGCACAGATCGCTGTGTGTTCATCTGGAAGGAATGGTGCACTTAGAGAAGTCTTGTGACACAACAAAAATTCAGCCGTATCTCAGATCTGGCAGGACTCGGCCCTGTGCAATGTCCTGGCAGCTGTTCATGTCCTCAGGTAAATAGGGACCACAGACAGGCTGAGATAGTGTGCATTTGTGCTCCTGCCCTGAGTAATTGCTCTTTTCTGATAAGATTCTAAGTTCTTTGCAAACCAAATCAGACACTAAGAGTGAGTATGAGTGTGTTCTCTTCCTGTCAGTCTGGAGATGATCAAAAGCTTGATAGTCTTTGCCTTTGTCCTACTGAAATTGTTGGGCCTTTTTCCTCCCTTTTTTCCCCCTTAATTGAGGTAAAATTGGTATATAACCTTCTATTAGGCTTCAGGTCTTTTTCCTCTTTATTTACTTCTACAGAGTATGAGACACTGGTAATACTGTATAGTAAGTAACAATACACAGCTCTGTAAATTATAACCTTGTTGGGGAGCAAAGAAAGATGGAGAGAACCAACTTTCAGTTCTTACTTGAGCAGCAGAGTTGAGATTCCAATCTTGCAAAGAGAAGCACCACATGCCTGCATTATTTAGGGCGTGAACCCTGCTCACCTCAAATTGTGTCTGAAGAAGACAACATCAGAGACTGTAAATGGTCTTTTGTCTTTAAGGCCTTGGTAGAGAAATGTCCTTTGGTCTGGCTGGTGAGGCCCAGGACCCTTAACCATAGCATGGTGACAAGTTTCCTGTTCATGACATTCCTTCCTGCATCTCAGACCTTTCACTTAGGTTTTCCTTATACATGAAGTACATTACATTGCTGAACATTTCCAAGGGAGGCAAATTCTTAAAGATTCCATTGGAAAAGATCTTGAAAAATACTTAAGGTTGAGTTATTCCTTACAGCACGCTAAAGACAGAACTTCACCAATGCTGCTGAGAAGTCCACTGTGAGCCAATCACTCCTTTAAAGGTGATGAGGCAATGGGTCTTCTTTTATGATTTTTCTCTGGCCTTTTTTGGCAGAAGTTTCACTTTTATGTGAAGAGGCAGACTTCCTTTTATTTATCCTACTTGAAATTGTATGGAGATTTTTTTCAAATGCGTGGATAGATGTCCTTCAACTCTGAAAAATTTTCATTCTTTTCAAATACTGTTTCTACCTCATTCTTTCCTCTCCTCTCCTTCTAGAACTTTATTAAATATATGTTAGTTGTCTTCATTCTATCCTCTATTACCCACTCTCTGGGAAGAGTTTTCTTCCATTAATTCCTTTGTTTCTCTATGCTGAATTCTTTTTTTTTTTTAATTTTATTTATTTATTCATGAGAGACACAGAGAGAAAGAGGCAGAGACACAGAAGCAGGCTCCCTGTGGGGAGCTTAATGCAGGACTCGATTCCAGGACCCTAGGATCATGACCTTTGGCTCAGACACACAACCACTGAGCCACCCAGGTGCCCCTCTCCATGCTGAATTCTAAGTAATTTCTTCTGACCTATCTTTCAGTTCAGTAATTCTCACTTAAGCCATATCTCTATCTGCTACAAGACCATAACCCTTTTAATTCAACTTTTTTTATAAGTCTTCTTTTGTTTGCTCACATAGATAAAAGAAGTGAGTAACTTTTCAAAGGTACATTAGTTTACGTTTAATAAGGGTGGCGGCGGGGGGGTGGGGAGGGTGTCCTTCCTATACACTTAAAGGACTTAGCAAAAAACCTATCTCAGAGTTCTGGGTTTCTAATGAACTTCTTATATGCCCCCTATGGGATGATCAATGATATCTGTGTTACTAGGACTCTTAGGTTAGTCTCTTTGAGATCTTTTAATTAACATATCCTCAACTTACACGAGCCTCTTGAGTGTTAATAACACCTATATTACATTAAACATGCTGGGTTTTTAGAAAGACTATTAGATATGCTAAATATTTTGAGATCGTATCATTTAAGTATGTTTTAATTAAAAATACACATATCCAGGGATGCCTGGGTGGCTCAGTGGTTAAGAGTCTGCCTTCAGCTCAGGGCGTAATCCTGTAGTCCCAGATTGAGTCCCACACTGGGGCTCCCTGCAGGGAGTCTGTTTCTCCCTCTGCCTGTCTCTGCCTCTCTCTGTGTCTCTCATGAATAAATAAAAAAAATCTTAAAAAAGAAAAATACACATATCCAGGGACACCTTGGTGGCTCAGTGGTTGAGCATCTGCATTCAGCTCAGGTTGTGATCCCGGGATCCTGGGATTGAGTCCCGCACTGGGCTCCCCACAGGGAGCCTGTTTCTCCCTCTGCCTGTATCTCTGCCTCTCTATCTCTCATGAATAAATAAATAAATTCTTTAAAAAAAATACACATATTCCTTCCTAAAGTCCTGGTTAATTTTACAATGAAAAAAATAGTTTTAGCTTTGGCAGAATAAACAAAAAATTAATATATAAAATCAAATATGTAGGGTGCCTGGGTAGTTAAGCATCTACCTTCTGCTCAGGTCATATCTCAGGGTCCTGGGATAGAGCCCTGAGTCAGGTTCTGCATTCAGCAAGGAGTCTGCCTGTCTCTTTCCTCCTGCTCCTCCCCCTGTCAGTGCTCTCTCCCTCTCCCTCTCCCCACCTTCTCTCTCAAATAAACAAAATCTTAAAAAAAAAAAAAAAAAAGGCAACACGACGTTAACCAGTCAAAAGTGGGACAACTAAACATTCTGGGCTTACTGATGTGATGTCTCAGAAAGCATAAAACACTACCTATGAGGGATTTTTGTTTCCCATTCTGTCCAACTGCACCTGGATCTAAAAAGACTTCTGATTTCCTATTTATAGGAAACAATGGAACAACTTAAATGCTATCTCTCAAAGGGCCAAATCCAGAACTGTGTTTCTGTGGGACAAATGACCAGTTCCTTCAACTACTGATTGACATATTACAAAAATGAGCATGGAAATTGAAATGCTATAGCTAGCAAAACAAAACAGAGCTTAAGGGACATGAGCCAAATGCAGTGTGTGAGCCCTATTAGGGTGCTGTACAAAGACATCTGCGATAATGGGACACTGAGTGTGAACTGGTGCAGATGGCAGAGGAGTCTAATATACAGTGACGCATTTGCTGGGGAAATCATATGATGTGTGGGATTGGCTTTAGAATCTCTAGCTCTGCTCTTCCCCTGTCAAAAGAAGTCTGAGACCATGAAGACTGTTACAGATGAGTGAGAACTACAAGGGCGGAGACCACATTCTGCCTGTATGCTTGAAAAGGTCAATAATAACATTTTAAACTAACAAAAATGAAACCATGATCCTTAAGATGTAGTCTGAAATCAGGTAACAACCACAGTTGTATGTGAATCATTTTAAAGGAGTTTATGGGGCAGCTCTGGTGGCTCAGCGGTTTAGCGCCTCCTTTGGCCCAGGGCATGATCCTGGAGACCCGGGATCGAGTCCCACATCGGGCTCCCTGCATGGAGCCTGCTTCTTCCTCTGCCTGTGTCTCTGCCTCTCTCTCTGTGTCTCTCATGAATAAATAAATAAAATCCTAAAAAAAAATAAAGGAGTTTATGAAATCACAGTATTAAATCTATTTGCCACAAAAATCTAAGCTCCAAACAGGAGAGCTTTAAAGCTGCGTCTGCCTTGCGAAATGGGATTGTTGGGTATGATATAGACCAACGGTTGGGCAGAAGGGGTGAAGGCGAAGGTAGGGAAGGAGGAGAGTAAGCCAATACACCTTAAACAATTATGATATAAAATAAAAACCACATTCTTTGATACAATTCAATGCTAGAATTAAAAGCCTAATTTTCAAAGATCTAACTACAGTATTGTATTTTGATTCATCTTAAAATTTATTATGTACTATAATTGCCCTAAAGTGTTAAAATGTTAGCTTTTCAAATCTAGTTTCAGGTTACATGTATGACAGAACTCACCCAAATGAACAAAATTTAAATGTTTTAAGTCACAATGTCACGCAAAAGAATGTAAGCACACAAAGTCTCAACCACAAGGCCAACACTTAATGTAAGCTATGAAACAGGAGTTCCAATAATTTCCTTTCACCTACCTTGAGCAATTGCAGCCAGTTTTCCCTTTTCCTCAGGACTGAGCTGCAACATTGTATCTATAACAGGAAGGAGTCTCTCTTTCTCACTACCTGGCTTCAAGAAAATGAACTGTAGCAAGACATTCTTCAAGTATTCCAGGTTTGCTACAGACTTTTCTCGTTCCTGATTTCTTTCCAGTCTCCTTATTTCATTTTTGAGGAGCTAATGTTGGAGAAATGAGTTGAAAATGAGTTTTAGGACCTTCAGGTTAATCATCGCAGACTGAACACATGTACTCTTCCTTCTCTTCCCCTTGAAAAGGTGACTAGAAAGTCCCCATTGACTAGACTTGGACAGTCACTGATTAGACTCTAGTCAATGATTAGAAAGGAGAGATTAGGAGAGAAGAAAAAAATAGATGAGAAATAAAGAAATTCCTACAAGATGGGAAGCAGATAAAGTGGAAGAGACTCAGCCCAGTGGCTCACAAGTACTACTGACAAGATGACAGAATAGGTCCCGCAGAAACACCAATAAGCTCCTGCCTCAAAGTACAGAGAAGCACGGGAACTAGGATTGAAAACATGACTGGCGTCAAGTCTACAGAGGTTGGTACCATGATGCTCCCTTCACCTCCTGTTCTCTACAGAAAGTAAACCAGTGGGCTCAGGGCTGTGGGCTAAGTAACACAGTGTAAAGGGGGCAAGCACAGCTTGAAATCAGGACCAAAGTAAACACCTACATCCACCACAAACCCCTTCCCTGCTGCCCTGCTTATAGGCGGCAGGTAGTTATGGCATCCACTGGGAAGTCATGTTTACAGGATGAACAGTATTTCACCAAAACAAAAGCCATGACAGAGTGAAAGTTCAGGAATGTAAGAAAACCTAACACTACCAGAGAAATGGGGCAACATATGATATGCAAAAGATGGTAGAATGCTAAAGTGTTTGAGGAAGATTTCTGGGTTGAAACAAACAAAAATAGTTGTATTTCATCATTTAGGTTAGTTCAGAAAAGTTAACCAACTCTGTCCTAAAACCTATAGTCATTTTAAAAAGTGACAACCAGGTCTAAGAAACCATTCAAGAATGTAATTTTGTGGAAATATAACATTTGAATAGTCACTTAATTCACTGGGCTAGTTAACAGCTTGTTAGATGGGACAATGTTAGGAAAATGTCATTTTATACACATGCATATTAAAATATTTAGAGGGGAATGTCATAATATATACAATTTACTATGAATAACTGAGTAACTCAGCATTAAAAAATTAATTTATTAACAAGGAGAACTGAGGCCCTGCACAGAGGGAGGATAGTCTATTTGGAGAAGCATTTAGAGGGCAGAGAAGCATGTGCTTTCCAGACAGACATGAGCTGGAACGTTGCTCTACCATTTATCAGCTTCAATCATTCTCTTACCAGGGATTTTGACGGTTAAATACAATGATACATGTAAAGCCCAGTACCTGGTTCACGAGAACTGAATAGGTAGTAGGACTATATTTGGAGAAATGATTTAGCTGTGAGCCAGGGCAGATTGTTTAACTCTCAACTGCTCCACAATTTGCCTGTTGCCTTGTTCCTACTGTCACCTTTAAATAGGAAGGCTTCCTGTGCTACTTTACTATCTCCACTCACAATCTGTGATAAAAAGTTTAATGCTATAAACATCAGCTGAACGATCTAATGAGAAGCGTCCATGGTTTATCTTTAGAATTTAAGGGCCCAGACCCATTTAATTTTTCCATAATCATATGTGGAACAATGACTTATGAACCTATTCTAATCCATTTCTAAATCTATTTTATTTTAGTTTCTTAGGAAAAAAACAGGAATTTAATTAGTTTTTATGCAACATATATCAAAGCAATTAATATTTCTCAGTTTCAGAAATGTAGTATCATAAAGAATCAAGATGTGATGGATGTATTTCATCTGGAGAGTAGAGGTCAAGAAAACTGACCTGTTGCAGAGAATATTTTCTGGGTGGTAGTATTTGAACTTACCTTAATTTGCTCCATAAGGATTGCATTAGTTGCTTCTGTTTCCCGAAGCAGGCCGTTTAAGTGATCAGCACTTTTTGTGGTGGAACTGAGCTTTTGAACCAATTCTTCTTTGGTAAGTTCAGCATGCCATAGAGGAGGCTCTGCAAGATGTTGTTCAAATACTTAATTTTCAAAATTAGAGATTATAGATGAAGATTCTAAGTAAGAAATATATCTAAGCATAGATATTTTACTCTGCAATGTAACTCAGGTCCACTCTCTGCCATTCTTCTACTCAACATATCTCAATCAAAAGGTTGTCGAACATAACACAAATAGGGCAGAATCTCTGCTGTAAAGCATGTAATCTAATAGAATTCAAGCTCTATAAGCCCCAATTCTAGAATTTGTTTGTTCTGTTTCTAGATTGTTCCTATCAGTTTTCCTACTCACACTCCTCTATGTCCTAAGAGTTTATGTCATTTACTTATAAACAAGGGGAGTAATAACATTTGCCAATCATTTATATTACGGATGCTCGTAAGAATTTTGTATGAGGGATGCCTGGGTGGCTCAGATGTTGAGTGTCTGCTTTTGGCTCAGGGCGTGATCCTGGAGTCCCAGATCGAGTCCCACATTGGACTCCCCACATGGAACCTGCTTCTCCCTCTGCCTGTGTCTCTGCCTCTCTCTCTGTGTCTCATGAATAAATAAAATCTTAAAAAAAAAAAGATTTTTGTATGAGGTGGGTAAGGATTATTATTCAAATTCTGTAGACGAGAGAAAAGGCTCAGAGTTGACAAATAATTTTGGCAAAAATCACAAAGCCAGATGTGATTCTGGAGCCCACTCATGGTGCCTCCATGGCGTCAGTACTAACCCTGTCTGGCAGGATTGCAGTTTCCACCCACACCACGATTAGTGACCACAGCCACAAAAAGTCCTTACTCTAGATCCTGAAACTTCAGGAAGAGGGCAGAGACCCCCTGAATTATGAACATTCATGGCAGGTTAAGACTAACATATACTGAAGCTTTACTATATTTAATAAATTCAGCGCTAACACACTTCACCCAGAGGAGTAAATGAAAGGTGTCAGCTTCTTAGAAGGGTGAGAGAATAGTTCATCCTACTTTTTGATACCACTAGGACTCCAGTCATCCATTTCTGGCTCAAGCTTGGCACAGAACCAGCTCTTTTCTTTTCTTTTTTTTTTTCTTTTCTTTTTTCTCTTCTTTTCTTTTCTTTCTTTCTTTTTTTCTTTCTTTCTTTCTTCTTTCTTTCTTTCTCTTTCTTTTCCTTCCTTCCTTTCTTCTTTCTTTCTTTCTTTCTTTCTTTTCTATCTATCTATTTATCAATCTATCATCCATCTATCTAATTAATTAATTAAAAAGATTTATTTATTTGACAGGGAGAATGTGAGGGAGCAAAGCAGTAGGAATGGTAGGTAAAGAGAGAGGGAGAAGCAGGCTCCCCGCAGAGCAGGGAGCCCAATGCAGGGCTCAATCTCAGGATCCTGATTTCATGACTTGAGCCAAAGGCAGAGATCAACCAGCTGAGCCACGGAACACCCTGCATTTTATTTTTAAAAATCCAACTGTTTCATTCTGTAGGAGAATTTTCCATGTAGGGTGGAACACTGAAGAAATTTTCTTAGAGTAGCTCAAAGAAAGCATATATAACTTAGAGTTAGGATTTATTAGACAAGAAACAGAGCTAAGTAGGAAAAACATACCCAGTTTAGTTTCAGGAGAATTAAGCAGCTGTTCTAATGACTGTGTGTGAGTGCCAGAGGAAGATACAGATTCCGTGTCAGTTGTCTCCATTCCTTCTCCCTCCTCCCGGGTTACAGCATACATGTCCAGAAGAGGCAGATCTGTGCTTCTCCTTTCTCGAAGGTTCTTTAAAGGCTGGTGAGAAGCAGCTGGGCCTATTAATTGTTTTTTTAAAGGAAGTGTGAAATTGTTCAAAATCATGGACTCTCTGTATTCAGAGATACACAATGAAATTTAAGTCATCAAAGAGTAATCAAATGGTAATGACAGGGAATCTAAATAACTAGAAGACAAAATAAATGGGATGCATAAAGAATTTTTAAGTCTACCCTAAAAATTTAGTTATTAACTTTTAACCGTTTATGTCATTTCAACAAAAGCTATAAATTATTTGCTACCATCTATATACTATAATAGAAGAGGGCTATACTGTTGCAAAATACTAGCAGAAATTCTAATACTAGACTCTATTTTTGAAGATTATGTATTGCAGAGAGCTGTGTCCTTTCTGACACAATATGCATGCTGAACTCTGCTGAGCACATGTTCTTGTTCATCTCTACCTTATACCTTCACCTCTGCTGGTTCCTACCATTGCCCCCTCACATCTTCGGTGTTCAGCCAAGAAAAGCTTAGAACCCAGGGCAGGGAACTAATCTATTATACTCCCCCAGCCAGGCTTTCCTGCTTGCTGATAGTGAACACTTGCATGGAACTCCAAGATTTTTAAGGCATATTGCTTTATTAATCCTGAGAAACCTGAAGGTCAGAAATTAAATGACTTTGCCCAAGACGTCATAGCAGGGGTAGGGACCAGAATTCTAACCGATATCTTTTAACTCCCAATTTCATTATTTTCCATTCCATGATGTTGTCTCCTCATTTCTCTCAGACCTTAGCCTCCAGCTGCCTATGTTGAAGCACTTGCCAAGATTTCTGATATTGGGCCAATTGCTTATTCCACTGCTGATTCCTAGATCACAATCTTTGGTGTGACAATGTTTCTTCCTTTGATGACTTTTGGCATAGGCTGAATTTCTTACAGCTGGCTTTGGACCATGATGAATGACCCATCACTGCCAATGTCCTGGTGACATTTTTCAAGCTAAGTGGTATTAAGCATAAAGTTGATACTTAATGCTAAAATGTAGTAATAAGTAGCCTCATCTTGTCTGGCATATTCCCATCTCTTTCAGGGAGCAGAATAGAAGAGATAGGTGCAGCTGAACTAAATCTCCAACTAAGAAATATTAAAGGTAAGAAGCTGTATTAACCAATCAATCCTAAAATTCAGTGGGACTTGGGGTGTTTCTAAGCTTCTCACTCTAATATTCCTAAGTACAAAATAGATATGTATAATCAAAAAGGGTTCAAATGGTTCAAATATCTTTTCAGCAAGCAAATCCAAAATTCATTAATCACAAAATTGGCACTGATTGTCACCTAGTAAATTTTCTTTTTTCTTATGAATTTGTGAAGAATATATTTAAGTGATATAACTATGCAAGAACACAAACGACTGAGGTTCTCATACACATACACATACTTCTTGTGGCTGGTTCACTCTTAAGCTGGAAAAGCTGAGCTTCCACCTTGGAGAGCTGCTGCTGTAAGGTTTCCATTGTCTTTCTGTGCTCTTCCTGCAAATGGCGTACTTGATCGCGGAAGCGGCTGTGAAGGACCTCGTTCTGGGACGTCAGTTGGCTCACAGTCTGTGCATGTTCAGACTTCAGCGTCATATTCTCTGATTGTATTGAACACAACCTGAAGGATGAGAGGAACTTATTTCATAGGAAATCTTTCAATCTGACATGCTGACTCAGCTTTTCTCAGCTGGGTTCTACTTGATAATTAGCCTTGAGACATCTACTAAATGTGTGAATTAACTGCTAAGCATACAAAATGGTACAAGTTGTGTTAACCATCTGGGGATTGGCTGTCATCTAGTTCAAATCATCTCTGTGTTCTGTAGTTCCAATCAGGAGCCTTGGTTGAGTAACTGCTACAATGGTTCAGATGAGAAATTCCTTCATTACTTATCAAAAAATAGGGCTGAATTTAGAGCAATGTATAATTATACTTTAAATTAGTCCCCTTTTCAGGTTATCTTATGTGGGAACTCATATAAACACAGGATTACTGTATTTTTTCTTTATTACCTTGAAAACAGGAAAAAAAATTACTTTCTTTTGATTCATAAATAAAGCCTTAAGGAAAGCCTTAAAGAAAGTTTTCTGAATAACTTTTGAGCCAAATAACATAAAACTCTGAAACACAAAGGCTTGGTTTACCCCAGCTGTTTTCGAATCTCACGGTGCACCAGAATCATTGGATCCCTTGTTTTTTTTTTGTTTTTTTTAATTTTTTATTTATTTATGATAGTCACACAGAGAGAGAGAGAGAGAGAGAGAGAGAGAGGCAGAGACATAGGCAGAGGGAGAAGCAGGCTCCATGCACCGGGAGCCCGACGTGGGATTCGATCCCGGGTCTCCAGGATCGCGCCCTGGGCCAAAGGCAGGCGCCAAACCACTGCGCCACCCAAGGATCCCCCATTGGATACCTCGTTAAAAATACAGACGTTAAAAAAAAAAAAACCAGACATTTAGTTTTCATCCCAGAGCCACTGAATCAGAATGTCCTAGAAATCACCTACTTTTAGCAGTTCTCTATGCGATTTTTAGCCTGGTGTTAGCCAATGCAACTATAATTTGGGAACCACTATTATTAATGGTTCAATTGTAGTCTTGATGTTTTATGTTTGGCTTTGGTAAAAAAAAAAAAAAAAAAAAAAAAAAGTTTTCTTTTTAAGCCAGGGAGCCACAGTACAAGTACTCTCATAAAAATTCAAACAATAGGGATCCCTGGGTGGCGCAGCGGTTTGGCGCCTGCCTTTGGCCCAGGGCGCGATCCTGGAGATCCGGGATCGAATCCCATGTCAGGCTCCCGGTGCATGGAGCCTGCTTCTCCCTCTGCCTGTGTCTCTGCCTCTCTCTCTCTCACTGTGTGCCTATCATGAATAAATAAAAAATTTAAAAAAAAAAAAAAAAAAAAAAAAAAAAAAAAAATTCAAACAATATGGAACCAATTATAGAAAAAATTGAGAGCCCTCTTATTCACTCCCACCCCCTGTAGTGTAAAAATCCCAGCTCTAGGAACAGACATTGTTAGTGGCTTAGCAAGTAACATTCCAAGATCTTTTTTCGTATGTACAGATATGAACACCATATAATTTTTTATTTTTATTTTTTTTCCATATAAGGTTTTAAAACAAGATTTAGTGGCTAAAGGGTGATATATAATAAAAACACCGTATGTTTCAGAAAAGGTTTCTTAAGTGCCAAGTTCATATTGATCAATGAATTCAGAAAATGCTAGTGTATATGTTATCCCTCAAATCTGCATTTTTCTGTGAGCATTTTTTCTCTCTCTCTCTTTTATAAGATTTTATTTATCCATGAGAGACACAGAGACACAGGCAGAGGGAGAAGCAGGATCCCTGCAGGGAGCCCGACCTGGAACTTGATCCCGGGACCCTAGGCTCATGCCCTGGGCTGAAGGCAGATGCTTAACTGCTGAACCACCCAGGTGTCCCTTGAGCATTTTGTTCAAACACTACTATGAAAATAAAGGAAGAACCATCAGCAGTCACAACAGCAATTTTCTAAGGAAGATAATGGCTACATTATAGAGATAGGGGAAGGTTGGTAGTTTGTAGGGGTCTCAGTGACACATTTGACTTTATCTACTTAAGAGCTAGAAGCTTGACCCCCAACCTGGACCTGGAATGACTATGCTGATGGAAGTTTACTACCTGTCTCAGCTGTTACTGGGGTGTTTATATAGCTGGATCCTCTGGACAATGTAGGTATTAGCTGGTCAGCTTAATTATTCCTCTTGAGCCATTTTTACAATCTCATACAGAGAAAGTATGAATATTAAGATGTTTTAAAAAGAAAAGAATTTCTAAAGATAAGGCTATTCATATTGGGGCATAGACAGTAGCAGCATTATTCTTAATACTTCTGAAAAAGAGGGATAAGACTTCTAAAGATATCTCAAAATACTATTAAGTTTCTAGCACTTAGAGGAACGACTGGCACATAGTAGGTGCCAAAAAAATAGTTACTGAACTATAGAGGCAACACTTGCACTTTATTCATGTTAGCAATATAATTTGCAGTAACTTTTCTAGAATAAAGAATAAATGTGGGAAATTTCTGATGTAAATAGCAAGCATCACTGTATTTCAGCTAATCTTCCAATGAAACCTGGGGATAGGTAGCTAGAAAATTGGTAGATCTTCCCTGAAACTTCTGATTCACATGATTAACATATATAAATTATGTTATTAAAAGATTAGAAAGTCAAAATGAAGCTTTCAAGATTACCATAGATTAGGTATGTATTAAAAGCATACCTGAGATATGTAAAATATTCCAACACCCTTGATGCTCAATGAAGAGCTCTTTTCCTCAGTTTAAGGTACAACAGCTATTACCACTCAATTTCTTTATTACAGGAATTCAAAGTTCCTTGTTCACAATAATCTACTCCTCCTGCCAACACCACTGAGGTCTATTTAGAGTACTGATTAACAAAGGGTAATAATATGACAAGTTGAAGACAGTTGCAAAGGTAAGCTCCATATTCTTGTTCAGTTAGCAGCTGTCTGAATGCTTTCCTCTAGAGAAAAAGAAAAATGCTTGTAATTTGACACCTGAGTTGAAAAGTGGATTTTTTAAAGAAACATTCTGGCCATGAAGGCCAAAGGAAAAACAGATTGCTGGATGAACAGATAAAATTAACTGTTCTTAAAAAAGTGAAGGTTAAAACCAATCAAAAGGGGCTTTAACATAGAAAAACAAAGTTACCAAGCCTCTAAAAATATCTATTTCTTCTTTCTTTTTAAAAGATTTTATTTATATATTTTTGAGAATAAGAGAGAGAGAGAGAGAGCGCGAGAGAGAGCACATGCACAAGCAGGAGGTGGGCAGAAATAGAGGCAGAGTCTAGAGAATCCCAGAGGCTCAATCTCATGACCTGAGCCGAAATCAAGAGTTGGATGCTTAACTGACTGAGGCACCCAGGTACCCCTAGAAATATCTATTCCTTATTTTCAATTTGTATTTATCCCAAGGAGCAACTCATTAGGAGTTCCAACCAAGAAAAACTTTGCTGCTCAGCACAAACACAGTTAGTACTGCTCGCAACCTTACTTTTCCCGGAGTTCTGCCTCTTTGGACACAGTTTCCTGCAGCATCTTGTTATGCCTTTCTAGCAGAGTATCATGTTCAGACTGTAATGTCTGAAGTTCAGATACACTGATCTGTAAGTTATTTTGGGTGTCCTGTAATTTGATTTTCAGTTGATCAATCAGCATTTCCAGGTGTTCTCTAAAAGAGAAACAGTTTTACAAAAAGTTTTAAAAGAGGTAAACCTGATTTCGTAGTTTCAAATACATTTTATTTTAATCATTTCATCTTTTAATGTCATACACTTGCCATTATTATAGACAATTCTAATGGAAATCTAGTAATTGGAAGAATTCAGAGACCAGGGATAAGTATAATACAGAAGACCTTACTCAGATTTTATATCTTAGCCACTGCAGATTTTCAAAAAAATCTCTGAACTTGTAAATTTCATACTCAAACAGGAGAAGAGACTATTAAGTGCATCAAAACAGCCTATTTTGTTATAGTGTTATGCTTTTAGTTAATGTAAAAAAAATCACAGTTCTAAGCTAACCATTATGAGAATGGTATGAACAACAGAATGTCTCAACTGATTCAATAGTTTCTTTTTTTAGAAAAAAATATACATATAAGAAAATAGAAGGAATGCAAAACATTTACATTAAAATAATTTCAATCCAAAATTCCAGCATGATAAAAAAGGCTCTTGTCAATACTGACATTGTCATATTAAAGGCTTCAATATTCAATTTCTGCTTTGAAATTTGAAGGTGAGCTAACAGACAAATTATCTCATTTTTCAGTCTACACTTCCCATATTTAACAGATACTTAAATAAAAAGTAACACAAGTATAAACATACAAACATTGCAGGATATTTAGTCCTACTTAGAACAGTAAGAGGTAGATGTAAAATTACTTTGAATACCGAACCTAAAACAAAACACACAGGCTATAGAATGCCCCATTTCATATTCCTAGTATATTTTTGAATAATTTACAAAAATGATCTGTATGCTAGTTTTAAAGATGCACTAAATAATATACTACTGAAACAAATAATTGATATGATAAATTTAAGAAGAAACATTTAATTCTAGGCTAGAATTTAGTATTGAATTTAAAACTTTTTGAAAGACAAAATGTTTTAAAGCAATTCTATTTAGCCTAATTAATGGTGGGTATAACAAGGAAGCATTTTTATTCTATTTCTAAATTTTCAAAATTGGAAAAACTAATCATAATGTAACTTTAATGTTTGTATTTCTACTCTGACCAGTTCCTGCTACAACAAGATGACACTACTTAGCCTATCTCCTGGTTTTACTGCTTAAATCACACAGTCTTATGAGTTTGTAACCTTCATAGTGATGCTTCCCTGTTGCTACCTGGAGATAGAGTGAAGTCAAAAAACTCTGCTCTCATTACACGTAAAATTCCACAAATTGAATCAAAGCAGAATTTACAACCTACTTGATGGAAAGGGGGAAACCCTGCATGTTCATTTTAATTTATACTTTACCTTTCTTGTTTAGCTCCCTCGGTTTCAGTCTGAGACACAGATTTATTTTTCTGTTGTTTCAGAACATTGTGAACTCGGACTTTGTAGCTCTCAAATTCAGAGGTTATAGCAGCTTGTTCTGCCTATGACATTCAAAAGAGAGAGAATAATTTTTCTACTGCATTTTCTATTGTAACATAATCCTATTTCCTTTTAATGACTTAAGATGAAACATGTTTTAGAAAATGAGTAAAATAACTGACACCCTTCAGCCCCTTGATAAACTTCCCCTAAAAAATGTGCTTCGTTAGGCCTTACATCTTTTTAAAAGCCTTTAAAGATAGAATTTTGGTTGACAAGAGATGCTTCTACCATGTTTTCCTCCCTGGTGGATTCAATGAGTACCCATAAATTCTGTAAAGGCATATTTGCCTTTGGAATCTTAAAAGATTTTCACTTATAAGATTTCCTCTTTTCATAAATATAAGAAAAACAAATTCAAAGAAATTAAGCCTCTTAAACTTCAGATTTCTAAAGAGAGTGGGAAAAGTGGAATTCTAGATCTTCCACTTTCCTAATGTGATCTTCTGTGACCCTTCCGCCAAACTGGCTCATTATCAGAGCTGCACCTCTCACAAAGCTACCATATTAGGTCTGCTTTGCATGCTGAAGAAAGTAGACCCTCACAGCCATTCTATCAGAATATTATTTTATAATCATTTGGCCCTCAGAAAGAACTGTACACTTTTTAAATTATAAAATTAAGAGAAAATAACTCTTACACAGAAATTGCAAAACAAGGTGAAAATGGAAACAATGTGTACCCCATGTCTTCCATTTTAACAACAACAACCAAAAAAGGTTATGCAAGTGACAGGATTAGGATGGGGTTAGAGTTAGGGACAGATGAGCTACACTAAGAATTCATCTAATAAGTGATCTTTTAAACTAAAGCAAATCCTAAAAGGTGAGATCACACCCCTCATGTGAACTGCTTAGGTGATGGTAACACCTGTTCACTGCTTCTGTGTGAAGCATGTACCTTGGCAGCATGACACTCTTCTTGAAGTGCTGTCACTTTTTGCTGGTAAGCGCTCAGTGTGCGCTGGTGCTGGTCTGCCGAGGTCTTCAGGTGTTCATGAACTTTGTGCTTCTCAGAGGTTATTTCAGCTAGCTGAATCTGGGGCAAAACCTTTCAGTTAAGCTCTAGTAAATTGGATCTTCATGGTTAAACAGATTTTCTTTAAAAATAAACTTGAGTTTGTATCATTTCTATATATATATAAGAGATAATTAGATAGAATTAAAACTATTATTGAAAGAATAGAGACAATATAATAGAATATTTTCCCAATAAATTATTTCAGTTTTCCTTAAATCAAAATTAGTCATAAGTGATAATAAAAAAAATCCAGACTACTTGTTATAGTTCAATGTCTAATTGAATATATTAAGACATTATATATAAATTGGATATTAAAAAATATAAATAATGTAAATATACATGTAACATGTATACGACATTAAGTATATAGAACCATTTTTATTCTTGTGACTGCACTATCATTTTGAAAGCTCTGATGCAGGTCTGAGGCCATGCACTATTCTTAGTGCATTAAGGATTTTCAAATACATGAAGAGAATCTAGCTTAAGCTAAATGGGATACTCCAGTTATATGCCATATTTGGCTTACTGCTTTTACTTTTTAAATGAAGGACATTTAGGAGAAAGAAATGTGTGTATAAAAATATGTACATATAGGGACACCTGGGTGGCTCAGTGGTTGATCGTTTGCCTTTGGCTCAGGGCATGATCTTGGAGCCCCAGGATTGAGTCCCACAATGGGCTCCCCACAGGGAGCCTGCTTCTCTCCCTCTGCCTATGTCTCTGCCTCTCTCTATCATGAATAAATAAATAAATAAATCTTAAAAAAAAAAGTACATATAGGTATTTGGGAAAATTCCCCCATAGTACCTTAGTTCTACATGGACAGTTTGGTAAATCCTAAAAAGCAATAAGACTCTTACTTTATAGACTTCTACTTGCTGCTGGCTTGCCTCCAGTTCACCCTTCAAAGATGCTTGAAGTATTAAGTGATCAGTTTCCTACAGAATAAGAAACCTGATTAAATTTGAAAAGTGATTCAAAAATACATAAATTGAAATATGAAACTGGGAAATTAACATACTGCTTGCTTTGAATCTGCCAGTTCTTTTTTGGTTTTCACAAGCAGCTGCTTGATTTTGGTGTTTTTTTCCTCATACTGTTGCACTGAAGATTGTAGTGAAGCTAACAAAGGAAATAATTTCAGAACAGATTAAACAATGTTTTTTAAGATTTATTTACTTTCGAGAGAGAAAGAGCATGGGGGGAAGGGCAGAGAGAGCGAGAGAATCTCAAAGCAGACTCTGTGCTGACCACAGAGCTCCATGCGGGGCTTGATCTCATGACCCTGAGGTCATGACTTGAGCCGAAACCAAGAGTTGGCCGTTCAACTGACTGCACCACCCAAGCACCCCAAATAATCTTTATAAATGAATTTAAGTAAATGAATAAGTCTTTTCTTTGCATTTACCTATCTTTAAAAAGAAACTTGTCTTAAAAAAATAAAAGAAAAAAATAAAAATAAACTTGTCTTAGATTTTTATTATGGAATGTTTCAAACATACACAACAGCAGTGACAACTACTGTATCCATCACTCAGCTTTTTTTTTTTTTTTTCCATCACTCAGCTTTACCAATCACTGATACATGGCCAATCTTACAACACAGAACAGGAATCTGTCCCACAGGCTAAAATCTGGCTACTGCCTGTTTGTAAAGAGTTTTGTTAGAACACAATCAAGCTTATTTATTTACATTTGTTCATAGCTGCTTCAGTGCAACAATGATAGTTTTGACTAATGGTGTTGGAGACTATAAAATGGCCTGCAAGGCCTAAAATATTTATTGCCTGGCCCTTGATGGAAAGAGTTCGTCAACTCCTAAACCATATCCTTACCTATTCCTTGTACCCTCTTTGGTTTTGGTTTGTCTGTTTGTTTTTGGTTCTTCATAAGAAATCCATTTGTCTGTACATGTTTCAGTATATATCTTTAAATAAAGTTATATACTTAGTGTGTATTTAAAAGATAAATACTTTTATGAAGTATCTAAAAAAAAAAAGTACCTCAAAAGTGGTGCCATATATTTCCAATTCTATCGCCACAGAGGCACATACCTGGTTGTTTTTCTGATACTAATTGTTTGGTAGAATGGGACTGTCAGTGATTGTTCACTAAGGAACATATTGAAACATGATAAAAATAAAAAAACTTTTATGCTAAAGGAGGTTAGAAATGAGTGGATTTACTGTCTAGATCCCAGGTACCCAAATACAACCAGCAAGCAGGCCAAATCTGGCCACAGCCTGTTATGAAGGAAACAAAGAATAGAAGATAGAGACCATGTAGCCTGTGAAGCCATGGAGAATGACTTCCTGGTCCTTTAAGAAAAGTGCTTAATACCTGGTCTAGGCCAGTTACACGGGCACCATGTAATTGTGTTACTAAAATATCTTATAAGCAATGATTAACTTTATAGAGTTATATCCACATATCCAGATCCTATTACTTGGTAAACATGAACTGGTATACTGTAAGAATATATCTTAACTATGCCTTTTTATGATAAGTCTAATTTAGTTATTTCCTGGCAACTATTTGCTTGGCTATAAAAAGCATTTTATAAAGCACAAATTACATACAAAAACCTTTGTTAAGTGCCCCAGGAATTGTGATTAGACACAGTTAGTTCCTGAGCTCAAAGAATAAAAATGAAATGGGGGGATAACATTTCACATAACATAATGCACAATACAAACATTACAAAAGAAATACAAAAGGCTTTGGGGCTCATAGGGGTAAAGGTTATACAAAGTTTGCAAAGGAAACTTAGAACAGGAGACGTTTAAGATTAGGAAGGACTCCAAAGGGTGGGCATGAGAGTGGGAGGGCTAGGACATGAAAGGAGATTTCCTTGAGAGATGAGATCTATAGTTACAGAAAGGCACAAATCATGTCTCAGGAAAAATGAATAGTCTTCTCTGTGAGAGAGTAATGAGAATTAACTTGGAAAGTCAGATTGGGGCCAGATGTTGGTGGGGTTTCATATTAAGACGTGTGTTGCTAATTTATTAGGCAATCTTTTTTTTATGCACAGAACATTGTCCAGATGCTTTATTATCTTTTCCCTACCCTACTGCAACTCCTGAGCTCAGCCTTCTAAGACCTTTGCTGACATGAGTCTCGTGACTTTTGACAGATTCTACACCATTCTGATAAGCTGATCTGATATGCTGGCAGACCAATCTTCCCCCATTGTCTTCAAGAAGAGCCTAAAGATATTGTGGTATTCAGGCACTCCACAAACTAGATAAAATATGTCTTCCTAATTACACCTCACTTCTTCTTAACAGGTCAAGCTTTTCACTGCAACTCCTCAAGACTTCCAAAATTACACCATTGTTACTTTTAATTTTGTTTATTCCATCGCTGCAGAAAGTAATACCGTTTCAGTCCGTTTTTTCTTTCCAAACCTTACTTTCAACACTTATCTCGAGCCCTAACTTATGATTCTTTCAGTCTACAGAATCTCTCTCCCCTCTGAACTCTTAAAGAGCACTCACTGCTTATACCACTCATTTCTGTACTTATAGGTGTGAAGTGGGTGTCCTTCTTGAACAAAGCATATCTTTTTAGTTTTTCCAGGGTATCAAGCTTCTCTTTCAGCTTAATAAAAAATATACACATTCACTAATTCACAAAACCAAATGTATGCATTGCAGGAATACAATCTAGAGCTCTGCTCTTCAATTTACACCAGGAACACAGCTGGAAAATATGGTTTTGCATAATGAAAGATCTACACCTAGTGAATTGTCTGGAAACTCTACAATTGTTCAATTATCTGAGTATTCTACATTTTTCCCCTGGATGCAGGTAGATCATCAGAACTATGCATCCATGGCTTCAATGCTTCATTAATTCGTGGAAATTACCGTTATTGAGCTGCGATTTGGCTACAAGCTGAATGAAATATGCACCATGAAATAGTCAAGGGAGATTTGCTACTTTATTTGTTGTGGGAATTGCCACTGAGAATACAAATCCAGATTATCAGTGGTTTCTGTTAAAATTAAATATAAAATGGATACTGGGTTTGAAAATTTCCTGAGCAGATAAAACAATTTAAGTCACAAAAGTGAAACTTAATTTAGCTTACTCTGCAAAATAAGTGAACTTGTCATCTAAAAATCCCCACTGTAATATCGAATCATTATAAAGGTTACATTTACTCGTTTTACTTTATAAGCCATCCTGGGCTATCAGTCTTCAAATCTGAAAATTCCAAGTTCATGGCCTAACAGATTCTGATTTAATATTATTTATTGATTTGGTGGTTTTAATTTTGCTATTTCTGGGTGTTTCACATTCCTAAAGGTAGCATTAATTTCAAAAATCACATACGAGACTTTTGAAAACAGATTTCAAGGCCCCACCCCTTAAGATTCTGATTCTTTATATTTGTGCCTGGGCTTTCCAAAAAGCTCTCTGGATATTCAAGTTAGGTCTGGGACCATTGTTCCACATGACAGTGTTCCTTTATAAAAATGCCTTTAAAAAAAAACTTCTCTCACACATCTTAGGATCAAGAAAAGCTGTGTTGCTAACAAGAATCACATTTATTTTAATATTGTGGCTACCATAAACTTTGTAACTGGTAATGTTTCTGTCTTTGAATGGTTTCTGGGAAGCTGAAAGCCAAATTATGGAGACCTTAGTGGTAGCAAAAGTATACAAAACGTATACTTACGTCTTGATTTTATATCTGACTTCACTGTATAGTCCTACACCTCAACATTTCCTTTTATCCCATTTCCTCATTTATATATCTAAAATCGTGTACAGTAGTATCTTTGCACCACCTTAAATTATTTTATGGAACTTCAGCTTCTCATCACGAGGGAATAACATGACCTAGATATACCTTCTGCTGTAAACAATTAGGAAACTGAACAATATGGAAATTCCTGAAACCGAGCTATGATCTCCGAGAAAGGATAAATAAGGTGACCCTTATTACAGTCCTAGCTTTCTGTCTGGAGGTAATTTCTAGACTGTGGAATAGGAGGGGCATCTCCATTACAAACATAATGAAGAGGTAAATGAAATACAGCAAGAACAAAAAAAAAATACAAATGGAATTTCTAGGGATGAAAATATATCTAAAGTGAAAATATTATTGGGTGATATTTAATTATAACATATTAGACCTTGAAGAGAAGTTAAAGACTATTTAATAATTATATATCATTAAATCAATTTTAATAAAAGTGAAAAAAGAAGAGAAATGAAGAAAAACAGAGTATCACTAACCTATGAGATTATATCAAGTGGTCTAATGTATGTAATTGGAGTCCTAGGGAAAAAAAGGGAGGAAGATTTAGACAAAAAGAAGTAAATAATGGCCAAAAATATGACAAATGAAAACTAGAAAAACTACATACAACAAAGAAGCTCAACAAAACACAAGCAGAATATAAACAAGAAATGAAGACACATCAAGGCATATCACAAAATTCTATACTCAGCAAAATTATCTTAAAAAAAAAAAAGATTTTATTTACTTATTTTAGAGCGAGAGAGAAAGAGAGAGAATACACATGCAGGGACGGGCAGGAGGAGAGAGACAGAAAGAATCTGAAGCAGATTCTGCAATGAGCACAGAGCCCAGTGCAGGGCTCCATCCCACAACCACGAGATCATGACCTGAGGGGAAACCAAGAGATGGATGCTCTCTTGACTGAGCCACCTGGATGCTCCCCAGCAGAACTATCTTTCAAAAATGAAGATTTTTTTTTCAGGCAAACAAAACATGACAGAATTCAATGCCAATAGCCTGCATTGTTAAAGGAAGTTCTTCAGGCAAAAGGAAAGTCACTATTTGATGAAATCCAGATATACATGATGGAATGAAGAGCACTAGAAATGGTAGACATGTGGGTAAGTATATGAAATAAAATTCTCTAGTTTTTCATTTATTTAAAACAGGAATTGGAAAACGTTTTAAATGGTGAGATAACAAATATTATAGGTTTGTAGGTGATACAGTCTGTAACAACTACTCAGTTGTTGTGTAGCACGAAAGCAGCCACAGATGATACACACAAATGGACATAGCTGTGTTTCAATAAAACGTTCATATAACAGGCAGCTACTGTGGGCCATGGTTTGCTGATCTCTCCTTAATAGATAGCTATTTTCAAACAAAGATAACACAATTATTGTCTGTAACACATGGAAAAGTAAAATGTATGACAAAAATACTACAAAGGGCAAAAGGAGTAAATAATCTATATGAAGTGGTATAATTTACTTAAAAGTAATCCGTAATAAATTCACGACACAGCCGTAATTAGTTCTAAGAACTAACAAAGAGGGGGAACCCTGGGTGGGGTTCAGTGGTTGAGCATCTGCCTTTGGCTCAGGGTGCGATCCTAGGGTCTGGGGATGGAGTCCCACATCGGTCTCCCTGGGAGGAGTCTGGTTCTCCTCCACTGCCTGTGTCTCTGCCTCTCACTGTGTGTCTTTCATGAATAAACACAATCTTTAAAAACAACAACAGCAAAAAATGAACTAACAAAGAGGTATAGGGTAACAAGCTAATAAAGGAGTTAAAATGGAACCATATAAATTACTCAGTTCAAAAGAAGGCAGAAAGAGAGGAAAAAGGAAACATATTACAAAACAAGTAGAAACAATCAACAAGGGCAGCCAAGGTGGCTCAGCGGTATAGCACCGCCTTCAGCCCAGGGCGTGATCCTGGAGATCCAGGATCAAGTCCCATGTTGGGCGCCATGCATGGAGCCTGCTTCTCCCTCTGCCTGTGTCTCTGCCTCTCTCTCTCTTCTCAATGTCTTTCATGAATAAATAAATAAAATCTTTAAAAAAAAAAAAAAAAAACAGTCAACAAGGTAGTAGGTTTAAACCTAATCATATAAATAATTATGTTAAAAATAAATAACTTACACATTCTATTTAAACAGCAGAGGCTATCAGCTTGGAGAGCATTGGAAGAGTCAACTACGTGCTATCTAAAAGAAACACTTTAGAGACTTTGGTCGACAGCTAAAGGATGGGAAAAGACATGCCATGTAAACAAGAAACAAAAGGAAGCTGGAGTGGTTATATTAATACCAAAGTGGACTTTAGAAAAGAAATACCACCAGTAATTAAAAAAAAAAAAAAACATTTCACAATAATAGAGAAATTCAGTTACCAGGAGCAAGTATCAATTCTAAATGTATATGGAGTTAATTCCAGAGTTTCTAAATATATGAAGCCAAAAACGACATGTGAAAAGAGAAAGAAACCCACAGTTATGTTCAGGAAATTCAACATATCTCTCTCAGTATTTGGTAGAGCAGTAGTCAGAAAATCATTAAAAATATAGAAAACCTAAACTGTCACCTGACCTGATTTAACTGACATTAGTTAGAACACTCTATCCAATAACTAATATAGTTGAACACATTGTTTTCAAGTGCCTATGGAGCATTCACCAAAAGAAATCTTATTCTGGGCCATTAAACAAAACTCAATAAACTTAGAAGGACTAAGGTCCTACAGAATATGTTCTCTAACTACAAAGGAATTCAGTAAGAAATCGTTAACAGAAAGATGTGAAATTCCTTTAAATGAATAAAACAACAGACTTCTAAGTAACTCATGGGTCAAAGAAGAAATCCAGAGGAAATTAAAAAATATTTTGAGCTAAATTAAACAAAAGTATAGCATACCAATTTAGGAGATGTGGTTGAAAGAGTGCCTACAGGCATATATATACATCTTTAGATGCTTAATGTTAGAAATTATTTTATGGAGAAAGTGAAATATAATCACCTTAAAAAAAGATTTCACTGATATTTAAATGATCCCACACTGCTTGACAACCAGCAAATTGTGGACAAGACCATTCTTTATCTTTGTATCACTCATGCAGCTTGTACTTAAATATTTAAGTAAATGAATGCATTATGCACCAATACGGACTGTACACATCTAAACAAAAAATAGTCTTACAATCCTCATCGTCCTTAAGAATATTTAGCATTGTGTGAAAGATCTGTTTGGCAGTCAAAGACTGGTGAAATGCACAAATAAGGTTGCTTCCCTGTATTCTGTTATGATTAAATTATTTTAAGTTAAAGTGAATTTTGTTTTACTCACTCATTTCTTCTTGCAGAGTTTCTTGTTTCTGCTTCTGAATTTTAATTTCTTGCTCCAAATCTTCTATCTTGCTGTTTTTATTAGCTAAATTTTGATTTAGTTCTTTCATCAAACGTTCATAATCAGCTATTTCCATATTCATCAATGTGGTTTGCTGGGCATCCTGCACATATCAGAAATAAAAGATCCACATAATAGTTTAACGTTATTTGTAAAATTGCTAATTGCATAACTATAAATTATGCCAAAGGAATAAACACATCCAATTATGCTTTTCTGTAATTCAGAAAGTTTATACATCATATGAAAAAAATAGAAATTGGCACTTTCTATTTGGTAATTTTATAAAATATTTTCATTGAATTTCATCATAGTTTTCATTAACTACAATTGACAGTTCTACACATGGAGCTCTTATTTATAAAATGTTAACATTTATTTATTTATTTATTTATTTATTTATTTTTTTTTTTAAATGTTAACATTTAAACAGCTCTTACAATACTTTTCTTTTTAGCCTCATCTTGAAAAAAGTAGAGAAAAATAAGCCAAAGATTTTAAATATGATATGAATTCTAACTTTTGACATTAATTAAATCTTCATGTGTCATATAACAATCCTGTACAAAAAAGGAAGTATCGAACCATTTGTGAGCCTATTCTTCTGAAAAGACAGCATTTACAAAAATGTTAAACTTTCCATTTTTTGAGTCAAACAATTTATACATGATTATGTTTATGCCTCAAAAACCTTGCTTTTGACATTTTTCTTTTCTAAACTATCAGAATTGTTTAACACTATGAATATCGACTTCAGTTTGGAATTTGGGGTTTTATTTTTACCTTTCTAACCAGCTCTAATTCTTGCATGGTTTTCTGAAGCTGTTTCTTTTCCTTCTGAAGTTGTAGCTGAATTTCTTCAAGTTCATTTATAGAACTGGCATGCTCCTGAAATTAAAAATATTGCCACCCCACCCCCCAAACCAACCAACATTAAAATGGTATGGTATTTTAAGGGTCTATAAAATAAATCTAACATATTAAAGTAGTAAAGTATTAAAAAGCTTGAAAATCTTTTAATATATAAAAAACATGCACCCCAAAAATCATAGCTGGGGATTCTCCAATTCATAGTTGACATACATCAAGGAATTAAACAACTCTGTTGTATTCACAAATGCTACTCATTAGTAAGTCTTTACTTCACTTAAATGATGTGATAAAAACATCACTATATAACATAAAGTAACCCCACAGGACTGTTTTTACCTTTATCTTCTGCTCTTTCTGAAGTTTTTCAGCTTCCAACTCTTTGTCTGCCACTGCTTTAGCTTTTTGGACTTCTAAAATCTGTACTTCTAATAACTTCACATTAGACTGTAGTGTCTCAATACGAGCTAAGAGATCTTCATTATCAGAATTTAATTTTTCACACTAGAATGACAAATGATTCATGACTGTAAACATGCAGAAAATATGTACAGGAGAAGAAGAATAAAATGATGCATTATAAGATTACTGGCACAGTATGAAAAATGAAGATTTCAAAAATAATTCCACATAATGTAAAATCAAAAGTAAGTTTAAAACACTATTACTGTTAAAATCAATTTAACATTACAAGAGACCAGGAGCACTGGCAGACGGAAAAGGCAAAAAAAGAAACAAAACCAAAACCAAAACACCCCAGGAAGCTGAGAAGTAGAGCAATAGGTAAGACAGGATAGTTGTCAGTTGTTTTGTCATATTCTTCTCCCAACAATGGGAAAAAGAAAATGATACTAAGTTTTTATTAATTTTAATGAATTTAATTTTAATTTTTATGCAAAAATTTTGAAATTGAAATATACTTAATTACATTTTATGTTTGCATTTACTCAATTTAAAATTACGTGAAAGGCCCTTTCAAAAAAAAATTTTTTTTAAATTAAAAAAAAAAAAGGTCCTTTCAACAAAGTGGGCGCAGAGGAATGAACCTGAACATAAGAAAATGCCATATATGAAGCCCACAGCTACACCATACTCAGTGGTGAAAAGCTTTTCCTCTACGATCAGGAATAAGATAAGATTTCCACTCTTGCCATTCTTACTTAACATAGTGTTAGAAGTCCTAGCTACACCAATAAGCAAGAAAAAAAAAAAAAAACAAAAAAAACCAGGCATCCAAATTAGAAAGGAAGAAGTAAAACTCACTATTTACAGATGATTACTACGTATAGGAAATCTTAAAGATTCCACCGAAAAAAAGTTAGAGCTAATATATGAATTCAATAGAGCTGCAGAATACAAGATCAATATACAGAAATCTGTTGTGTTTGTATACTTTAATAACAAACTATCAGGAAGAGAAAGTAAGAATAAATAATACCACTTACAACTGTATCATAAAGAAAACAAAAATCTAGTAATAAATTCAACCAAAGAGATGAAAGACCTGTATATTTAAAGCTATAAGACACTGATGAAATAAACTGAAGATGATACAAATGGAAAAATATTCTATGTTCATAGATTGGAAGAATTAATATTTTTCAAATATTAAAATACTGCTATCTGACCAAAGCAATCTATAGATTGGGTGTAATCCCTATCAAAAATCCAATGGCATTTTCTATAGAACTAACTAGAACAACAATTCTAAAATTTGTACAGAACCACAAAAGAGCCCAAATAACCAAAGCAATCTTGAAAAAGAAGAACAAAACTGGAGGGATCATGCTTCCTGATTTCAAACTTTTATAAAAGAACAATACTCAAAACAGTATAGTGCTGGCATAATAACAGACACATAGATCAATGAAACAGAAAAAAAGAGCCCAGAAAAAAACCCACGCATGTCTAGTCAATTCATTTATAACAAAGGAGCCAAGAATATACAATGAGAAAAAGATAGTCTGTTCAAAAAATGGTGTTGGACAAGTTGGATGGCCACTTGAAAAAGAATGAAACTGGACCACTATCTTATTCCTTACACAAAAATTAACTGAAAATGGTTTCAAGATTTGAATGTAAGACCTAAAACCATAAGACTTTTAAGAGATTGGCAGTAAGCTCCTTGACATTGGTATGTCATCGATTTTTTGAACCTGACACCAAAATCAAAGGCAACAAAACCAAAAAATCAGTAAGTGGGACTGAATCAAACTCGACTCCAGGATCGTGCCCTGGGCCAAAGGCAGGCGCCAAACCACTGAGTCACCCAGGGATCCCCTCAAACTCAAAAACTTAACAAAGGAAACCATCAACAGAATGAAAAGGCAGCCTACAGAATGGAAGAGATTATTTGCAAATCCTGTATCTGATAAAGGGTTAATATTCTAAATAAAGAACTCCTACAACTCAATAGTAAAAAACCAAAAATTCAATTTAAAAATGGGCAGGATATATAAATAGACATTTTCCTAAAAACATATAGATGGCCAATAGGTACATGAGAAGATGCTCAACATCATGGATCATCAGAGAAATGTAAATCAAAACCACAACGAGGGACGCCTGGGTGGCTGAGCATCTGCATTGGGCGCAGGGCATGATCCTGGGATCGTGTCCCATATCAGGCTCCCCATAGGGAGCCTGCTTCTCCCTTTGCCTATTTCTCTGCCTCTATCTCTGTCTCTCTCATGAATAAATAAAATCTTTAGAAAAAAGATTTAAAATCACAATGAACCTGTTAGAATGGCTGTTAAGAAAACAAACAAACAAAAAACAAAAACAAACCTGCAACCACCCCAGAAACAAGAAGTGTTGGCAAGGATATTGAGAAAAGACAATGCCTGTGCAATGTTGATGAGAATATAAATTGGTACAGCCACTGTGGATAAGAGTATGGAAGCTCCTGAAAACTTAAAAACAAAACCACCAAATGATCCAATATTTCAACTTCTGGATATTTATCCAAATAAAACAAAACCAGTAACTCAAAAAGATACATGTACAGCCATGTTCACTGCAGCATGACTTACAATAGCCAGGAATAAGGATGCAACCTAAGTGTTCATTGATGGATGAAATGGATAAAGAAAATGTGGTGTATACATCCAATAGGATAGTATTTGGCCATACAGAAGTATGAAATCTTGCCATCTGTGACAACATGAATGGACCTCAAGAACATGATGCTAACAGAAATAAGTCAGATAGAAAAAGACAAATACTGTATGATTTCACTTATATGGAAAACAATAAATAAATAACAGCTAAGCTCAGAGAGAATATGCCAGAGGCACAGGGCGGGATGTGGGTGAAATGAGTGAAGGATTCAAAGGAAACAAACTTCCAGTTATAAAATAAGTCATGAAATGTAATATAAAGTATGGTGCTATAGTTAATAACAACGTATTGAATGAATATTTGAAAGGTGCTAAGAGTAAATCTTAAAAGTTCTTTTTTTTTTAAAGTTCTAATCACAAGAAAAAAATTTTTTTAAAGATTTTATTAAAAAAATAAAATAAAGATTTTATTTATTTATTCATGAGAGACACAGAGAGATAGAGACATAGACAGAGGGAGAAGCAGGCTCCCTATGGGGAGCCAGATGCAGGACTCAATCCTAGAACCACAAGATCGCGACCTAAGCCAAAGGCAGATGCTCAACCACTTGAGCCCCCTGGTGTCCCACAAGAAGAAAATTTTTAACTACGTACGGTGATAGGTGTTAACTAGATTTCACAATATATACAAATCATGATGTTGTACACCTAAATCTTAATTAACATGATGTTATATGTCAATTCTACCTCAAATTTTTTTTTTTTTTTTTTTACCTGAAAAGTCAAATTCCTTAATTGTCTTGTAAGGTCTTCTATGTGATGCTCAAAATTATTAGCACGTTCTTTTTCCAAATCCAACTGCTCTGATTGCTTGTCATATTCTAATAAAAGATTCTTCAATAAAAGACAAAAGGATTTAACTTTAGGCAATTATTATACATTCAACCAGTCGGACTGTATTATCAAGCCATATTGATATAACATTTGAGTCCATTCTGAAAGCTTACAGTATTTAAGTTCAATATTTAGAATATTTAACTGGCATTATATAATAAAATTAGCAAAATTCAGATGACTTTTAGTATGGGGGGAGCTATTCAAAGGCAAAAGGATTTCACGTTTGTACAATATTTAATATCTGTAAGTTAAATATTCTAGTTATCAACAAAAATAAACTTCTGAAACATAAAATTTAAAGTTGCCTACTAACTTCCACCTAAAGAATTCTGATGAGAGAAATAAAAGATAGAGGTACTAATGGAAGAACAGGGGAAGATATTTTATAAAAAGGCTCATTCTCTGTGGCAAATGTTTAACATTTTCTGGACTCTAAAACCAAAGGAATTTTCTTAGTATTTCTGGTTGGCCCCTTCTGAAGAACAAAATACTCAGATCTTTTTGCAACATACTTGCAAATAAGGTTATCCTCCAAATATGTACAATGAGATTGTTTCCAGACCGCGTGTGGATTTTTTTCCCTCTCTTATAAATCCCATTTTGTTTTGTTCCTGGAGAACTACCTTCTGCTCTCCTTCATGTAAATGAATTTGTGTGCAAAATAACAAAACCTGAGTTCTCTTTAAATGTTTATTTTGGAAAGCCTAAAAAGTGGCCTTCATCCAGACCAGAACTTTCATGACCTTGGCTCTCCTCAGACTCCTCTGGGGTCTCATGTTTGACAATTATATGCTCTTTCTGGATCTTGCTTGCCAAATCTAATTTTGTTTCCAATTCTGATTTATACATAATCAACTATTATCCACACTGGTAGCTAAGCATTAGAACCTGAATTTCAATTTTATGGTCTACCCATCTTGTGATTGGCAAAAGGAGGAATTGGAAATCTAGAATCTGGCTTATATATATGTGTGTCCACGTTCACTTTTCTGAGGATTATTACTTCCTGGCATATTGAAAAATCATTTGTCTTGTTTTCCACACAGAGAAGATTCCATGCTTGTTTTGTATTAGTGTAGATTCCTCTGACTCTATAGATCAGAGATCTTTTTCCTCTTAAGTTCTATCAGGTCTTCTTTGTTTTTACTCACTATGGTTCTAACAGTTGTCAAGGACTGCAAAACTTGAATACTAAAGCTGACTATAATTTCTATAGGAAATTCTGATTATAATCACATATCATTCCTAAGGAGAGCATTGGAACAAAAAAATAAATGCCATACATGGCCTAATTTCCTTGATGCATTCCATTTTATGTATATATACATATGCCACATCTTCTTCATCCATTCATCCATTGACAGACATTTGGGCTCTTTCCATAGTTTGGCTATTATTGATAATGCTGCTATAAACATTGGGGTGCACATGCCCCTTTGAGTATTTCTCTATCCTTTGGGAAAATACCTAGTAGTGCAATTGCTGGGTCATAGGGTAGCTCTATTTTTAACTTTTTGAGGAACCTCCATACTGTTTTCCAGAGTAGCTGCACCAGTTTGTATTCCCACCAACAGTGTAAGAGAGCTTCCCTTTCTCCGCATCCTCGCCAACATCAGTTGTTTCTTGGTTGTTAATTTCAGCTATTCTAACAGGAGTGAGGTGGTACCTCACTGTGGTTTGGATATGTATTTTCCTGGGGATAAGGGATGTTGAGTATCTTGTCATGTATCTGCTAGCCAACTGGATGTCTTCTTTATAAAAATGTCTATTTATGTCTTCTGCCCATTTCCTAACTGGATTATTTATCTTTTTGGGTGGTGGGTTTGGTAAGTTCGATTTTGGATACTAACCTTTTACAGATATGTCATTCACAAACATCTCCTATTACATAGGTACATTTTAGTTTTGTTGTTTCCTTTGCTGTGCGAATAAGCTTTTTATCTTGATGAAGTCTCAATAATTCATTCTTGCTTTTGTTTCCCTTGCCTCCAGCAACATGTCAGGTAAGAAGTTGCTATGGCAGAGGTTAAAGAGGTTGCTGCCCGTGTTCTCCTATAGGATTTTGATGATGTCTTTTCTCACTTTTAGGTTTTTCATCTATTTTGAATATAATTGTATATGATGTAATACAATGGTCCAGTTTCATTCTTCTGCATGTTGTTGTTCAGTTTTCCCAGCACCATTTGTTAAAGAGACTTTTTTCCATTGGATATTCTTTCCTGCTTTGTTGAAGATTAGTTGACCACATAGTTGTAGGTCTATTTCTGGGTTCTCTACTCTGTTCATTGATCTCTGTGTCTGTTTTTGTGCCAGTACCACACTGTCTTGATCACTACAGCTTTGTAATACAGCTTGAAATCCACAATTGTGACGCCTCAAGTTTTGGATTGCTTTTAGTGACCATCATTCTTAAACATATCAGCACTGCTGATTTAATCTTAAATCCTGCTGTTTCATCACAAATGGAATTCCAACCTCACTCAAAGACTGAAAAGATTTTACAACTATATAACCTATTTTAAAAGCGTTTTAATAGACTTCATTTTTTTTTTTTAAGAGTTTAGGTTCACACCAAAACTGAGAGGAAGGCACAGAGGCTTTTCATTATCCTTCCACATCAAATACAGAGCCCAACATTATCAACAGTCCCCATTATAGTGATACACTTATTATACATGACAACCCTATACAAACACATCATCATCCAAAGTCCATGGTTTACATTAGGGTTCATTTTTGGAGCTGTACATTCTCTGGGTTTGGGCAAATTTAAAACGACATACATCCACCATTATAGATTATCATAGTTTCACAAACTAAAAAGAAAAAAACTTTTGTTCCACCTATTTATATTTATCCCTTCCTACCCCAAACCCCTGGGAAACACTTTTTTTTTTTTTTTTTTAAACTGTCTTTTGCCTTTTCCAGAATGTCATATAGTTGGAATCCTACGTTACGTAGACTTTTCAGGTTGGTTTCTTTTGCTTGGTAGTAGTATACATTTAAGTTTCCTCCATGCCTTTTCATGGCTTGATAGCTCATTTCTTTTTTAATGCTGAATAATATTCCATTTTTCAATGTACCACCACAGTCCATCCATTCACCTACTGAAGGTGACTTCAGTTGTTCCCAAATTTTGGCAATCATAAATAAAGCTGCTATAAACACCTATGTGCAGGTTTTTGTGTGGATATGTTTTCAACTCCATTGGGTAAATACCAACGGTTATTAGATTCTATGTTAAGAGCACACTTGGTTTTGTTAAGAAATTGCCACAGTTCTCACCAAATGGCTGTATTTACTATTTTGCATCCCCGCTGGAGCTCCTGAGTGTTCCTTGCTCCATTTCCTTTTCAGCATTTAGTGTTGTTGATGTTTCAGATTTTGGCCATTCTAAGAGGTGTGCAGTGGTTATCTCATTGTTTTCATTTGCACTTCCCTGATGACACATGGCGTGGAATATCTTTTCATGTGCTTATCTGCCATCTATCTTCTTTGGTGCAGTATCTCGTAAATTTTTGGCCTATTTTTTATTCAGGTTTTTGTTTTCTTACTGTTGAGTTTTAGTAGTTCTTTGCATATTTTGGGATAACAGTTCTTCATCAGATACATGTCCTTTGCAAATATTTTCTGTTTCTCTTGACATTTTCAAAGAATGGAAATTTGTAATGTAAATGAAGTGTATATATATATATATTCAATTCTATCATGGGTTGTACCCTTGGTGTTCTATCTAAAAAGTCACTGCCATACCCAAATTTATAGGTTTTGTCCTGTTATCTTTTAGGAATTTCATAGTCTAATGTTTTACATTTAGGCTTGTGATCTACTTTGAGTTAATTTTTGTGAAGGATATACGGTCTGGGTCTAGGTTCCTTTTTTTTTTGCATATGCATGTCCAGTTGTTCCAGCACCACTTGCTGAAAACATCATCTTTGCTCAACTGTCAAAGATCAGTTGACTATATTTATATGGGTGTATTTCTGAGCTCTCTATTCTGTTTGACTGATCTATTTGTCTATTCATCCACCAATACCACATTGTCTTGATCGCTGTAGTGTTATACGTGAGGTCAGGTTAACCCTTCCGTTTTGTTTGTCAATATTGTGTTGTTTTTTCTAAGTCTGACCTATATCATTTCCTTCTCTAAAGAACTTTTTACATTTGTTGAAAGGCAGGTTTTTCTTTGCCTATGAAGCATTTTTATTATGCAGTTATACCTTTTGTTCTTATCTCACAGTTCTTTGATACTCCATTCTCTTTTTTCAGTCTTTTGAAATCTATTATTTTAAACAAAGAATTTGACACACCTGGTCTACCTATGGAGGAAATTAACAAATTAGATTATGGTGTTCTTAAACACTTGAAAGAAGCTGCTAATGGTTTATAAAAGACAAGCCTATATTAAACTTTAAATAAGTGTTTTAAAAAATGAATTGGTTAAATACCTTTATATATTAAGGATATTAATTCCTTGTCATATTTTCATGTTAATTTTATACAGTTCAATCGCTCTTTTTTGTAACTTTGTTAACTGCTTTAAGTTTAGCCAGAAATCAAATGATTAAATGTTTTATACTAGGTTTTCAAAAATCCCTTTCACTTTTGACAAAATTCTTTAAATCCATCTAGAATTTATTTTGGTGTGTGGGAATGAAGTAAAAATCTAACTCAATTATTGAAGTAGTCATCTAATTCCTTATTTGAAGTAGTCATCTAATTCCTTCTTTGTTGGTTTCTAGGTTTTCAAATATTACTGGGGTAGTGTAGCTTAGTTGGTATTAGAATAGATCTGGAACTAGGCTGCCTGAATCTAATCTTGGCTTTACTATACTATTTGTTCTGTGAGTTGAGTCTCTTAATTTCTTTGTGCCTCATATTCCTTGCTTGTAAACTGGCAACGTTAGTTAGTAACATATTTCTTGGGCTTTTTTTTTTTTTTTTTTTTTTTGAGAATTAAGTGTGATAAGATATGTAAAGTGCTTAGAAGAGAGCCTGGCCTAGAAGTGTTTGTTGTCATGACTGCATGTTGTGCAGAAGTCTCCATGTCTTCTGTTAAATTAATGTCTTATTTTTACATCCAAAATGTATCAAATTATGATTTCATAAAAAAGTTTAGCATTTGCTAAAGCAAGATGTCCATTTTCTTTTTTCACTTAAAAAATATTAAGTACTCTTGTGAGCTTATTTTCCATTTGAAATTTAGAATTAACAAGATTGCCCAATCCAAAAAAAATCCTAGATTTTTTTAGTGAAACTGTTTTAGAACATATAAACCAATCTGAAAACTAGTATTTCAAATGATAATAGTTGCCATATATATTTTTTACAGTTTTCTTCATGAAGTGCTGAATTTTCTCATTAGAGTTCTTCCAAAAAATAAAATTTTTGGAATTTTCTTATTTCAGTCAATCCCACATGGCTCACTCTCGTCTTTACAATCACCTTTACTGTTCTACACAGTAGTTTCTTATATTTTGTCTATTTGTCTATTATTGCCACTGAAATTTAAGTCCTAAAAGGGCAGGAATTTAGTGTATTTGATTGACTGCGTTTCCCCAGTACTCACTATTTAGCCTGACTGTATAAATATTTGCTGGATACATAAAAGAATGTAATGGTATTTATCTTACATTTAGTGATTTCACTGCACTCGTTTTATTTATTTTTTAAATAGATTCTTGTTAGGTTGACAAGCGTTATTACCTCCAAAAAATTCTTTCACTTTCTTTTAAACTTGTTCTTTGAGCTTCAAGGTTATTCACTTGGCCAGAATATAAAATAATAACAGTAATAATAGCCATCATTTTTGTTACTTATTTATTAAAAAAAATCGCAAAACAGAAATTTAGTTTTAAAAAACAATAGTTTTGAAGGAACTTTAAAGCTTAGACACTTAAAATCTTGATACTAGGACGCTACCACATTACACACACACACAAAAAAAAATAGAAAAAAAGGATTTACAATACAAGGTGACTGTGTTATGGACAAGAGTTTTACATTTCTAGCATATTCTTTAACTTGGAAGTTACGAAGATAACTTGATATTAAAATAACTATTTTTACCTTATAGCTTTCTGCTCCTTGAATGAGATCTCTCATGGAAGTAGACAATTGATCCTTTTCTGATCGAACAGAGTCTAGCTCTTCCCGTAGAGTCTGGGCCTATTTTAAATATGATAAGAAGTTTTTTTATGGACAGAAAAACTAGATTTTCTAACATGTAAGATTCTTGAATTTTGCATTTTTAAGTCACTTTACCTCTTTTTTGCTAGAATCTAGTTCTTTCTTTGCCTTCACAGCAACTAGTTTTATCTTATTTATTTTTTCCTCTTTCTCTTTGGATTCTTTTTCCAGATATCCTAAAAACACAAATGAAAAAAATTATAAATTCAAAAAGAAAAAATCTAAATTATTTACTGAAGGTAGGCTTAGAAATTGACTTTTAATCTGGAACACAAAATCTGTAATTTGCAATTAAAAGTAATAAAATAAGTACAGAAAAATATTAGTATCTTTTTTTAAGTGACAGCTTAATTATGCATTACCTAAGCAAGGCAAACAACATACAAAATGTCCATTTCCTACAATCCATCAAAATAGTCTACTTTAAAAAAAATCATTTCATAAGCAGCTAGAAATTGAAGAGGGTATTAGTACTCCTTTAATATTAAAAGATTTCCGGGACGCCTGGGTGGCTCAGGAGTTGAGTGACTGTCTTTGGCTCAGGGCATGATCTTAGAGTCCCAGGATTGAGTCTCACATAGGGCTCCCTGCATGGAACCTGCTTCTCTCTGCTTATGTCTCTGCCTCTCTCTTTCTCTGTCCCTCTCAAGAATAAATAAATAAAATCCTAAAAATATATATTAAAATATTTCCTAGAGGGCACCTGGGTGGCTCAGTTAAGGATCTACCTTCGGCTCAGGTCACAATCTCAAGGTCCTGGGATCAAAGCTCATGTCAGGCTCCCTGCTCAGTGAGGAGTTAGCCTCTCCTTCTCCCTCTGCCCTTCCCCATCCCTTCTTGTGATTTCTCTTTCAAATAAACAAATAAAATATTAAAAAAAATAAAAAAAAAGATTTCCTAGAAACTCAAGTATGGTAGGACTTTAGGTGGCAATTTGCAAATCAGGGTCATGTAGGGGAAATACCAGGCACAGTTAAATACTTAGGCTCGTAGGCACACTCCTCTTGGTTGGTAGGTATGATTATACAACTAAACCATAATGTGTTTTATTATCCAATCCTGATCTCTCCCTTAATGTCTTTAGCTATCTCCTTTATTTTGACTTCTGTGTGCCAGATAGTTCTTGCTATTTCTGCTTAAATTACAATCTGAATTTGTGTCCTTGCTCATTAATCTAGTGCACCTGTGCTCACAGCTTTTGCCTTCCTGTTGCTCCAGATGACTGTTCTGTCTGTGTGTGTGTATGTGTGGCAACTGTTCTACTTCTGCATTTCATCCTATGTTCTCTCCAATTCTGCAATGCTTCCTCTCTTTTGTGCAGCAAATCCCCCTAATGGATTTTTTCCCCTATTATGCAATAAAGAAAATATCAAGAACTTAAAGCCAAGATTGAACAGTGGAAGCCCCAAAGAGGAAGGGAAGAGGCCACAAAAGGATTGGTGAAACATTACACACATAAAGGCAAATCACCACACTTCCCCTCTGGATATCATCTCATCTCTTACCCTGTGTAAGAGCTGTGTACACATGCTCTCAAATTTCTCTTCCTTCATTTTTTTTTTCTTGAATTCATTTCAATCAGGCTGTGGCCTTAGCATATCACAAAACAGGTTATCAAGTTACCAATAACCCTTATGTTGCTTAATCTAATGATTAGTTCATTGCACTAATGTTACTTGACCTATAACAGCATTTACCACAGCTAAGTATTTGTTCCCTCTTCAAACACTTCCATCACTGGCAATTCATTGGTCTTAATTTCCAAAACTTTTTATGCTCTGGGTTTTCCTAACTTGCTGGATGTTCCTTCTCAATGTCCTCTGCTGTTCCAGTCTTTTGGATTTTTAAGTGACAGAGGACTGTCTCTGGTCTTCATCTTTTTTCTACATTCACTTCCTAGGTGATCTCCATCTCATGGCTTTTAATGCAACTATTATGTTAACTAACTTTTTATGTCTGGTCCAGCTCCCTCTCCCTAACTCCAGATTTGCATATTTAGCAATCTACCTGACATCTACATTTTGGTTATTTAAACTTGCCTAGGGGGCACCGAGATGGCCCAATCCGTTAAAGGTTTGCCTTCAGCTCAGGTCATGATCCCAGGGTCGTGGACTCTAGCCCCACATTGGGTTCCCTGGTCAGTGAGGAGCCTGCTTCTCCTTCTCCCTCTGCCTGCTGCTCCCCCTGCTTCTACTCTCTCTGTCAAATAAATAAATAAATAAATAAATAAATAAATAAACAAACAAACAAACTCAAAATAAAACCCAAACAACTTGCCTCAAACTTAGTTCTAATTTCATCTAACTCCACTTGCCCCAATCATCCACTGCAAGAAAACACATTCATTATAAAATCTTCTAACTTCCTTCACCAGACAAACTCGGCACTAAAGAACTATGGTCACTTAAGTATTTGTTTCATTTAAGTGGAAATGAAATAGGTACCCCATAATGTTAATATGATGAAGATGTGTTAGGACAAAGTCCTAACTCCTCTGCACACATTCTATAGCTTTTGTGATCGGACTCCTGCCTCTCCAGGAACTTCTTGGTATGCTCCTTGATGTTATAGATGTTAATATGCATGTACCTGCTGTGCCCTTCTAGCAGAATACCTTTCTTCTCTTGAGAAATTTCTCATTCTTCAAGACACAACAGAAGTATAGCCCATTCTGTGATGTTGTCCTTATTCAAGACAGTTAATCATGCCTTCCTGCGCTGCCAGCACTATACCTTCTCCATACCTCAAGCTACTACAATATTAGCCCCTTTTGGCACTGAACTCTTTGAAGACATGGTCTGTATCTTAATCACTTTGCTATTACCAGGGCAGAGATAAGCTGGCATCAAAGTAAAGTTTGCTAAATGAATGAAAAAAAAAAAAATCCCCAATCATGGAACCATTTATAAAGGGAATCACATCAGTCCTTTGGATTAAACAACAAATCGGTAATTTTGGCAGTAAACAAACTGCCAAACTGCAAACAGATGGCAGAGAAGCAAGAATGAGGACATTAGAAAGAGATAGCTAGTTATTATGATTTAATAACTCATTAATTGGCTACTACACTTCTCAATCTACTCTAACACTAGAAGAATCTGTATAATTTATTGCAATAACATATATAAAATCATACCTATTTTTTCTTCCAGCTCTTTTAGTAAAGAAGGTTGATCATTTTCTATGGGTGATTTCTCTAAGGAATCCTAGATTTTATAGGAAACAAAAAGAAAATCACTTCATTCTCCACAAAGAACTGGCCATCATGTCATGTCATGTACAAGAAAATCCTCATTAAAGAAAACTCACACAAAGAGCAATCTGATGACCAGTTTTTTTTTTACCTTTATAGACCAAGATAATACTGACATTATCATACATATATTTACTATAAAAAAAAGTAGCATCCAAGACCAAGATGAACAACCTGACACACATCAAACACATAATGTAATAAGGGAAAGGTTAAATGATTGCAGTTTATCATACTTTCATAAACTTTTTGGAGAAAAGTCTAAAATCTTGGCTAAAGTTAAATACTGCAATAGCCCACTTTTCTGCTCAACAGTGCTCTTTAAGAAGGGTATATATATGTATATAATGCAAGAATGAAATCCAAGTCTTTTTCATGTAGTTCTGGTGGTGCCTAGTTGAACAATTTTGACACGGACATTTAACCCTCAAATTATTTAATCTTATGCAGGATCAAGATTTTAAAATGATTTAAAACCAGAAAGTCCCCAATGTGACTAGACGATACACAACATGAAAATGATGAAAATGTTTAATGTACTTTCAGAAAATTGTCATTTGAGCTTAAATAATGAAACTTTGCTTCTGACTTCAAAGTGTAAAAATTTAGTTTCATATTTTCTAGAATCTAGGACTAGAGCTAAGTGTTTATTTAAACTAATAAAATTAAAATAATAGTACCTTTAATAATAACAATTGTGCTCTCACATTCTGCAATTCAGCTTCTTTTTGTTCTAGTGATAGCCTCAGATTTTCAAGTTCCTTTGCAAAAATTTGTTCTTCTTCATGGGTTTCATTTTTGCTACATAATTTTTGAGAGGCTTCTTCAACTTGACTTAAAAGATTCTGATTTTCAAGTCTTAGTTTTTCATTAGCATTCTTCATTTCTAGCAGATCAGACTGCAAGCCCTCTTTATGTGACAGGATTTCTTCTAACTCTTTACTTAAAAAAACTTTCTCTTGTTCATGGTCTCTGAGTAAAGACCGAAGTTCTTCACACTGAACTACATTCTCTTCTTGAAGGCACTTCATCTTTTTTTCTAACTCTGCTACCCTCTTATCATACTGAAAAATCAAGTTGTGTTTTTCCTCATTTATTTTAGTTAAGGATTCACCTATAGCTTGTAGGACATTCATGACATCTTGCTCTCCATCTTCTGAAGCTTTGGATCCCATCTGCTTAAGAAAACCATTTAACTGAGTTTTGACAAATAACTTCTGATCCTGCTCATTTTCACACAGTGTACTTAAATTATCTCGTTCCTTAACTGTTAACTGAAGTTTCTTTTCTAATTCAGAAATGTGTTCCCTAAGCATAAAATCTCCTTCTTTTTGGGACAGAAGAGCTTCTAAATTCCTATTCAATTGGCTCTTTTCTGAACTTAATCTGTTATTTTCCTCATAAAGAAACTTGGCTTCAGATGACAGTGCTTCCTGGTCTTCAGGACATAGTTTTTAATTGAATCATAAGCGTTTCTAGTTTTTGGTTATTTTGATCCTTTTCTTTTAAAGTTTCTTCTAGTTCTCCTGTTAATTCATTTACCTTTTGTTCTAGTTCAGTGTTGTACTGGCTACTTTGCTTCACTTTTCCCCTAAGTTCTATGATCAATCGTTCTTCCTTTTCACATTTTTTATTGAGATTATCCATCTCTTCATCAGATAATTTTATTTTACTTATGAAATTATTTTTTTCCTCAGTAAGAGAACTTATCTTTTCTTCAAAGTCTTGTATAATTTTATCTCTCTGATGCAGACTAATTAAACATACTTCATTCTTTTCTTGAAGACTTTTTATGGTATTTTCAAGTTCTCGTACTAATTCTTCTTGGGATAACCTTTCATTTTGTCTCTGGAGACGATTCACAGTTTCAAGAAGAGCATCTTTTTCGTTAAAAGCAGTTCTGAGCTTCTGTTGAAGTTCATTAACATCAGATGCTTGCTGCTGCTTCATTGATTCAAACTCTTGACTTATTTTCCCAGCAGATTCCCCCAGTTCTGTTTGTAAGATTTCCATAATTTCTCGCAAACTCTCATAATTTAAAATTGCTTCTTGCTTTTCTTGCTGTAGGTTTTCACACTGCTCCTTAAGACCCTGTATTTCAAACATTAATGTTAATTTTTCTTTTTCGGAGACTGATAAAAATGTCTCATTTAGTTCTGATATTTCTTTTTGGTGGTGTTCTTTAAGGCTCTGCACTTCTTTATTATGTTGTTCTACAGTATAGCAAAATTGTTTATGTGAATCGTCTAGTTCAAATTTTAATTTTTCAATTACACAGCACTGTTCTTCTTTAGCTAGCAACAATTCATTAATTTTAAACTCCAAGTCTTCTCGTTCATGTAAAAACTCATCCTTTACATGTTGTGCATCAATTTCAAGTTTTAATTTAAGATTATTCATGTAAGTTACCTCATCTTTTAAAATACTATGTTGAGACTCCAATTCTTTTAAGGTATTTTCTAAATGTTTGACTTTTTCATTTACTACTTGTTCTGCATCTTCTTGTAAGACCAAAGGAAACGCCTGATTTTTGTGGTTCGCATTTGGGGCATTCTTTAAGTTTTCTAATTCACATTCACATTTCTCCTGAACGTACATCTCACTTGCCTTGCATTGTGTGACTAAATTCTCCCTTAGCTGGTTTAAATTATTTACTCCTGCTTCATCTTCTTTAGCAGATGCTTCAATTTGGCACATCAATTCTTTAATCTGCTCTTGGTGGGTAGTTCTCAATTGCAAAAGTTCTTCTTTCAAACCATTAATATCTTTTTGGTAATGCTGGGAATTAGCCTCAATGACTTCTTGGAGACGAGTAATTTCTTGCTCCTTTTCATTTGTAGCAGCTCTTAATTGGTTTTGCAGATATAAAATTTGCTCCTCAAAGGCTGGCCTGATATTCTGAATCTCCTCTTGTAGTTTTTTAACTTTATCCTCACAATCACCCTGAAATTTAAGTTGTTCAGAAAGTTCTAACTGTTTTTTTGTTGCTTCTTCCAGCTCCTTTTGCAAGCTAGCTTTATCTTCACTGTGTTTAGAATGTATTATCATTAATTCATTTTTCAGATCTTCAATTTCTTTCACATAGTTTCTTTGTGATTGTTCAAACTCTTTGTACACATCTTCCATCTTAGTTACAGAATCCTATTATAAAAAAAAAAAGCACACAAAAATTACTTAAGACAAAAGATACACCTAACTGCCTTCAGGAAAAATATTAGCCACAGGCTAATTAGAAAAGGAAGTGAATAAAAATGTACATAGAGAAATATGATATTGAGATTCTGTATCTCAGAATTCTGTGCAGGTGATTAAATATATTATTCAAAGTAATAACTAAATAAACAAAACCCAAAAAGTAATAACTGAAAATAAGAAATCTCTGAATTTAATTTCCTTTTAAAAGGTGCTCAATTGTGTAAGTTGTATTAAGTCACAGTGACTTTAATTAGCATCTCCTGAGTACAATAATAAAGGATTTTTGTAGAAAATTAACTGAGACCCAATAGGCAATTGATCATCCTAGAACTGAATGGATAATATTTAGAGTGTGTGTGAAAATCAACTTACTTAATAAGTACTATTTCACAAAATAAGTATTTTTATTAATTTTTAACAAAGACTGACATAGCAATAAGGAAGATTAAGCAATGCAACAACGTTGGCTCCATCTCCATGTAGCAAGGTGATTTTTTCTTTTTAGGTACCAATTTGTTTTCTTTTAAATTATTAAAATCTTCAGATCAGAAGCTTGTTAAGGTCTTAGCTCTGAAAATCCTCACTATATTAGTCAACAAATAAAAAACATTAAGTTGTTGCTTTACCTCAATCTCCTGCTTCATTTTAATATTTTCCTTCTTCAGACAAAGACACTGTTGCTCAGTCTCTGCTTTTTCCAAAAGAATAGCATCTAGACGTTCAGTCAATGCCTGTTATGGAATAAGATGATTTGTTTGCTGGAGTTTAAACATGGTGGATTGACCACATGCGTAATTTTCTCTTCACCTTTTCCAAAGCTCACTAAAGTAAGGATAACAGATTTAAAAAGCACAAGGAGAAAAGGTGAAAAGAAGTGAGGATATGGGAAATTTCACCATATATCTGAAAACTGAAAAGTAGGGACACCTGGGTGGCTCAGTGGTTGAGCGGCTGCCTTTGGCTCAGGGCATGATCCTTGGGTCCAGGGATGGAGTCCCACATCGGGCTCCCCGCAGTGAACCTGCTTCTCCCTCTACCTATGTCTCTGCCTCTATGTGTCTTATAAATAAATAAAATATTAAAAAAAAAAAATAAAGAAAACTGAAAAGTAGAGGAGGAACTGAATTAGAAGAGCACAGTATAACCTAAAGTACCTTTACAGGGAAGCACATATGAGAAGCTGGCAAATGCTATAGGAAAGTAAAGGCTTGGAATGTGGAGGCTCCAAATACTTAACAGTAACAGGGAAGTATATAATGTGTGGGTTTCAAAAACTGGAGATTGGTTGACAATCTGAGTAGGGAGTGGTTAGAATAATAGATCACCCATGTCTTGTCTTCCTCAGAGACAGATTTATTCTCTGCAGAAATTAAACAGGACAGGAAGGTAATGAAACAGAAACTAGATCAACAAGAGTCAGTTCTTTGAAAAAATGCTAATGAAACAACCTCTAGCAAGACTGACCAAGAGAACACAGAAGTCATAAACAAGATTAAAAAGGAAACATGTCTACATATAAATCAGAGATTAAATAGTTAAAAAGATTATGAACAATTATATGACAATATCAAAAACTGAAATCAAACGAATAAACATTGCTAGAAAAATATAGCTTCACTAACTCAAAAAAAATTAAAAAGTATAATTAATACAATAACTATTTAAAAATCAATCTAGTGGCTTAAAAACTGTGCACTACAGGAAGGAGACATTGAAACTCTCACGGGTGAATTCCATCAGATTTTCAAAGAACAAATTATCCCAATTACACATGAACTTGTCCAGACAAAAAAAGAAGCAATTTCCAAGTTATTCTATAAAATTTGCATAACTAGATACAATTATCCGAAGACTTTACAAACAGGAAAATCATAAATCCAATCCACCATGAATCTGGACAAAGGTAATCCTCAAGGTTAAAATCTAGATAAACATTAAAATCCTAAATAAGTATTAGTACACTATCACCCTAGATCTGCTTGCCTCTGAACTTTCATGAAATAAAGAAAAACTTTATGAAAAACAAAACAGATGCAGAAAATTTAGAGTTCAAGTTACAGATATTATTCAAACGGGTAGAATAAAGCCATTCTTAAATATAGGATAACAATCTTCCTTCCAGGGCAGCCCCGGTGGAGCAGCGGTTTAGCGCTGCCTGCAGCCCAGGGCATGATCCTGGAGACCCTAAATCGAGTCCCACGTCAGGCTCTCTGCATGGAGCCTGCTTCTCCCTCTGCCTGTGTCTCTGCCTCTCTCTCTCTGCATCTCTATGAATAAATAAATAAAATCTTTAAAAACAAAACAAAACAAAACAAACAAAACAAAACAAATTTTCCTTCCATAAAACCCTCAGAGTGCTACGGAAAGACATGCTTTACAAAGATGAGGTTAACTAAGAAAGTGAATGATATGTAACCAAGCAGACAGGGGGCTGCAACAGTCCTATATTGGACAGCAGTATAGAAACACAGGATCATAGCACAAGGCCAATTTCAGGAAATCTGTGTGGCCGAGCTAGAAAACAACCAGAAAAATTTGTGCAGAACAGAAGGCTCTAGTTAGGAGGTGGTCCAGAAAAAATGGAAAAGAGTATTTGATCTATTTGACCTTTGGAGAGTAGGAGTTGTGAAAGAGCTAAATTTTCATCTACTGTAATAGCAAGTTAATAGCTAAATGTCTAAAATGGATAAATCAAGGAATAGCAATATAACCATATTATTTAGAAACATAGAAATATTCTCAGAAATTATTTAGTGTTATAATGAGCCATTTAGTTATTAGCATTATTTATAAACCATATGCATATATCATTTTGGTAAAACTATTTTAGTTTTAAAATTACTTTTTTTAAATTACATAATACATTGCAATATAAACTTCTGATTGGTAAATATCAGAGAAAGCCTAAATAACATTCATTAATTTTAGAAGATTAGTAGAGGCCATTAACAAAACAGCTGTTAAAAAAATAAAAAAAGATGATTAGAAGCACAGAATGGACAGTTAATTGTCAGGAAATATAGATTTGATTCCAGCAAAGAGATAATAACAAGGATGACATATACTAGAAATTTCATTATCTTAACATGCAGTTTTCACCTTCCCCTTGCATTTGGAAGCAGTATATAAGTTCACTGCAATACGATACACCTCAAATTCTGGTATGGAAAAGACGATTATTATTCCTATTTTTAAAATAACAGTCAAACATGTCAGCTTTGAATAAAACTTTAGATGTATCCCAATGCACTAAAAGATCATTACCAAAAATAAGAGGAATTCCAGAAATTTTAATTACAATTAAAACTTGAAAAATGCCATACATTTTAAATGTTATATTGCAAACAGAAATTCTGTATTCAGAGTCACATTTTTGCAGTGTATTTTTCCCAATGAAGAGATAAAAACTTAGCAAGCAGCTTTCCAAAGGTACATGTAGAAAACCTATTATATTGCAGTATAGGATTTTTTTTAAATAGAAAAATTAACTGAAAATTAACTGCATCTCTTTCAATCACTCCCTAAAGCATTCTCTCATTAGAATTAAAAACCAAAGGTTTTATTCATGAATTTTGATTCATGAATTTTACCAAACTTACAGTCTGAAACTTGGTGAGGATAACATGCTCAAATATGAAATTAACCTGAAAAGTAAAGCTCATTAACTTAGAGAAATTTTCTAATCTCCTCTTAGAAGTTTTACAGAAAGAAGAAAACACTGATTGGGGATAAGGAGGAAATAGGGTCAGATATTTAGATATTCTGGAATGCAGCTATGTAACAAGTGTTTCAAGGGCTAAAAGTTAACAGATACTAAATTAGAAAGAAGCCTCTGTGGATTTCACTTCAAATACAAAAACATCTTTTTAGTGAGTATGTATTAAATACCCCCCAGAAATATATGGCAATAGCATAATATTCAATAAATTATTGGGAACTTATGTGACAGATGTAATTTTAAGTGCTATGTGTATATTAACTCAAAATACAACACCTTTATGAAAATACAACACCTTTATATTCTCTAGTCTATAGATGAAGGAACTGAAAGGAAGAACTTAGCCATGGCCACGTAAGTAGTACGTGGCAGAGCAGGGACCCAAAGATCTGAATCAGGGTGTCTGGCTCCAGATCAATACTCTTAGGTAAATATCAAGTAGTTTTACTTCAGCTATCACTGATTAAGAAAATACAAAATAACCAAATAAACAAAGAAAACTACTATGAGTTCACTAATACTAGGCAAATCAGTACATTGTGAATCCAAATGGTATTTATGTACACTATGCATACTTCATATACTGTCTTGGCTAAATGAAGAACAAAACAATAGTGTATGATATACACTGAGACTTTTTATTTTTTTTTTATTTTTTTTATTTTTTATTTTTTATTTTATTTATTTATTTTTTTTTAAACTCTCTGACAAAGAGCCGTGTGGCTGTTTGTCAGAGGCACATTATGGTCATTCTACATTTTTTTTTAAATTTTATTTATTTATGATAGTCACACAGAGAGTGAGAGAGAGAGAGAGGCAGAGACACAGGAGGAGGGAGAAGCAGGCTCCATGCACTGGGAGCCCGACGTGGGATTCGATCCCGGGTCTCCAGGATCGCGCCCTGGGCCAAAGGCAGGCGCCAAACCGCTGCGCCACTCAGGGATCCCACACTGAGACTTTTTAAAGCTCTCTTAGAGTATCTCTCTGTGGGTCCTTCAATTGTACACTGCTCACAGTTAGGGATCCCCCCCCCGCAAGAAAATAACTTATAAGCTTATAATCAAAGAACAAATAGCAGGACTCAAATTATAAATATAGAATAGAAAAACAGTTATTGCAGAGCTTTGAGAAGTAAAAGAAACTCTAAAGGCTAGGGTGAGCTGGGAGTGGAGGAGGCAGTTAGTTACTATTAAGAGCATGTCAGTAAGAAAAAGCAATTCAGGTTCTTTGACAGGGAACAACAAAACCAGCATCAGTAAGAGTATGCAAAACTAAAGAAAAGAGAGCCTGTTTAGGGAGGTATCAAATACGTCAAGTATGACACCAGGCATTTACCATATAGCCATGGAAATGGAGAGAGTACTGATAAGCTGCAGTGTTATCCTGAAGGAACTATAGGTCACTGGTGGCTGACACATGCAGAGGATAAAAGAAAAAGGAAAACTGGAGTCTCTAAAATTAAAAGGGCTGAAAAACAGTGCTGTCACTGGTTGTCTAGGCAAGGGGATTTGGTCATGCTGAACATAAAACAAGAAAAATAAGCAAGTATTTCCTTCTTCAAACAGCCAGAAATGTCAGTAGTCACATTCAGGAATATATATATATCTACTAACAGATTTTATATATCTATCAGCCTAAAAATCATCATCAAAGTCCTGAACAGGAGTTTTCTGAGGGAGAGGGAAGAGCCGGGCTGTGATTAAGGCAACCCCCTAATTACATTGTGTGTGGGATGAAGACGAGAGGAATGCTCATTTCAGAACAGAAAAGGACGAAGAGATCATTTAACTCTGTACAGTCAGAGAGGTAAAAAAACTTAACCAAGGGCAAGGAGGAAGTGGAATAACAGGGACAGAAAGCCAGACAGGACTCTGGCACACTGAAAACTTTAAAGGAAATTTGATTTGTCATTAGGTATTTCCTCTAAGTAAATAAATAAAAATTAAAGCAATAGTCACAACTGTTGCATTACCTTAATAATATCATCAGCTCCTCCAGCAACAGGTTTTGATTTCAATTCCTCAATTTCTTTCTCCAATTCTAAATAATTAAAAAAACTCCAGTTCAGAAATGAAGAAAATCGTCTAAAGTGATAAGCACATCTTTTTTAAAAAAACAAACAAAAAAAATACTATAAGTTAGAATTCATTTAAGCAGCAGATATTTTGAGAGAGTATTAACTTTACCCAGTATTACTTTTTGTCTTTTTTCTTATGAAAAAAAAAATATGGAAAACTCCAAATAAGAAAATTAGAATAGTATAATTAATACACCCATCACCTTAATTTAACAATTATTACACGGACTCTTGTTTCATTCTGATCTGTATTATCTTCTCCCTTTTCCTTTTTTCTTACCCACCCTGATATTTTTGAAGCAAATCCCAGATATATTATTTTAGCTGTAAATAACTTCTTTATAATCTTTTTTTTATTTATTTTTTAATTTATTTATGATAGTCACACAGAGAGAGAGAGAGAGAGAGGCAGAGACATAGGCAGAGGGAGAAGCAGGCTCCATGCACCGGGAGCCCGACATGGGATTCGATCCCGGGTCTCCAGGATTGCGCCCTGGGCCAAAGGCAGGCGCTAAACTGCTGTGCCACCCAGGGATCCCCACTTCTTTATAATCTTAAAGCAACTACTTAACCTCATATTAAGCATAAAGGCTAACCTATTTGCCAACTTATGTCTACCTCTGGAGCCTAGAATATTTTTCCAAATACATTAATCTATCACAAGCTGATCTAATCTTCCTAAACACAGTTTGACCTTTTCTGGTAGAAAATCTTGGCTTTTAGGCTGGGCAGTTAAACATATGGTAGTCATTGGAAATTCATTGCCTTACCACACATATTAAAAAGGATACTAATACCTACATCCTTTTGGAATATAAAGTTGAACAGGCAATCAATCCACCTCAGCAACTTCAGCAAATAAATATACTTAAATATTCAAGGAATGGAAATCTTTTATTATTCTATTTGAGGCCTCTTTTTTCTTCTTTGGGATCACAACCTTAGGTCTTTAACATTTCAACTAACTGCTCTAGAAAAAAAGTGCTTTTTCAGATCAATACATTGCAAATAAAGTAAAAAAAAAAGAGTGCTTCATTTTAACAAATTGTTTTTTTTTTTAGATCCTCTTCCATGACTTTAATAATTCAAAGATTACTGCAGTTTAGAGATGTGAAATGGTTAAAAAAAAAAAAAAGAATATAGACAAATGGTTAGAATGTAAATAAGAATAATTTCACTTACTAAGATTTTATTGGATTCACTGGTAAACAAGATAAGCCAATATACTACTTAAAAATCTACTACTTTAGGGATGCCTAGGTGGCTCAGTGGTTGGGCGCTACCCTTGGGCTCAGGTCGTGATCCTGGGATCCGGACTGAGTCTCGCATCAGGGTCCCCGTGAGGAGCCTGCTTCTCCCTCTGCCTGTGTCTCTGCCTCTGTGTCTCTCATGAATAAATAAATAAATCTTTAAAAAATAAAACTACTATTTTTAACCATGTGTCAATGAGATTGTGGGGAAAGATGAATATTTTCAATTCAATACCTGCACATCGGGATTTAGCTTTCTGTATTAGCATCATCTGCTTCTTGGCAAACTTGATAAGATCTTCCTTAGGCAATGTTTCCAGCTGAAAGGTGTAATGATATAACCAATTTGTTATAACTCATGTTTCTATTATGCCACGAAAAAAGAAACATCATGCCACAAAAAAAAAAAAAAAAATCCCACTGAATAAATCTTTAAGTCAACCAAACCGTATTGTAAAAATTAGGAAATGCAATTTTCACTCAGTAATTACTTGTTAAGCAACTACTATGAAATGTAAAACACAGTGCTATTCTCTCTTTTTTTTTCACAGTACTATTCTCTTATGTACATATACTCTTGGTTAGGTTAAGACTCTTCTGGGTTTTGATTTAATTGTAAAATTAGGGTACTGGGACTAATTCAAGTTCCTGTAAAATTATTCTAATCCAGACTGAATAAGTCTTTGTTACATGAAAATATGTAAGCATAATTACAGCAACAAGAGGAATCAGGATGCATTAAGTCTTTTCAAGAAATCAGGGAAATTGGGAGGCCTGGGTGGCTCAATCCACCTTTGGCTCAGTTGTGATCCTGGGGTCCATGGATCTAGTCCCACATCCGGCTCCCTGCATGGAGCCTGCTTCTCCCTCTGCCTCTCTCTGTGTCTCTCCTGAATAAATAAATAAAACCTTAAAAAAAAAAAGAAAAGAAAAAAAGAAAAAAGAGACCAGGAAAATTACTTGACCCCTGGGCTGTTTGCTCACGTGTAAAATCTGAATAAAAGTACCTGTGTTACCATTTAAGCTTACCGAAGCTTAAACGAAGTAACTGCGTGTTCCGGTGAAGTGCCAAAACCTTAGTATGCAAGCACTAAACCACTGTCTTTTTACAATCACTGAATGTTAAGCCTAGTATGAGGCCATAAAAATTACCTAATTCAACTTTTTTTTACGTCGTAGGAGGAGAAGTCTAGAGAATAGTCCCTTGACTCCTACTTACGTGTCTGCTCTTTCCACTATATAAATCCTTGCAGGTTAGACTACTTTGTTTAATGTCTGAAAAAATGCAGAATATCTGGCAGTGCTAACCAGGACTACGAAGTAAACAAAGTCAACTCTTCATACCAGGAAACTTGAAAAAAAAAAAAATTCCATCCACCACCAAGCAGATTGGTCACTGTGTGAACTAAAATCGGGACCCCCTGGAGAAGGATCTCCTTTCAACAGGCCGCCCCCTGTCCATTCATCACCCTTCCAGTCTTCAGGGCGCCCGCTACTCAAGCACTGTGTTCTCTTCACCTTGGATTTCCCGGTCCCAGGGGCGGCTGGTGACGCCACCCCATCTTGAACAGGATCCTGCAAAACAAAATCAAACCTAGGTGTCACAACTCCTCCTAATCCCAGACGCAACGCTCCTACGTGAGAATCAGGGAACGAGCAGTGTCGCTGAGGCAAATTGTATACAATCAGGCTGTACAGGGCCAGGTCACCGCGAGGGACTGTCTGGGGCCCGGGGGAGAGGCCGGGGCAGCACCGGGCTGGGGGCACCGGGGCGGGGGGGAGGCTGCCAAGCCCTCCACGATGCCCAGGCCCGTGCCCCAAACCGCGGCGCGACAAGGCCCGGCGGCGAGGGGGTGGGCCCCGCTCCCAGTCTGGCTGCCCGGCAGCGTTACCTCCATGGCAGCGGACCCGCAGCGGCCACGCGACCCCGCAGCCCCGCAGCCGCGCAGCCCGGCCGCCGCCGCCGCCGCTGCCTCCGCACTTCCGTCTGCGGCCGCCTCTGACGTACCTCGGCTGCAGGTTAAAGGTCGCGCTCTTCGGAGTGGCCCCACCCCCCGCGTCTCCATAGCGACAGCCCGGCGGCGCTTCCGCTTCCGCTCCCGCTCCTGCTCCGGGAGGCGGGTCCCCGCGTGCTCCGCCCCCGCTTCCGCTCTGCGGCCGCTGCCTCCTGGGGGAGGGTGGGTTTTCCCTGGGTCGGTGGGCGGGTTCGGCCTGTGGGGTTAGAATCCGGACACGGCCACTATTAGCTATAATTGAGGGCGTGATCCTTCAGGGCCTGGTTTTTCGTCTCCTAAATTCTGTGAGGATGACCGGGGTACCGCCCTGGGGGGCGGGCGCTCCCAGGAGGCCAGCGCCCCATATTTAGGGGCAGCTTCGGAGCGGCGGTCAGACCACGGAAGTCGGGGCGGGGGGGGCGGGGCTTCCTAGGCCGATGGTGGTCCAGCGGGGCGCCGTGTGAGCCCAGGCAGGGCGCCCGCGGGGCCGACGGCCGAGAGGAGGCCCCGGAGCTGTGCCCACCGGGCGGGGAGGCCTCCCGGACGTGGGGAGCGGAGCAGCGACGGGGGAGACACCAGGCAGGAGAAGAGAGCAAGGACCCTCATTCCCAAGGGCACGACCGCTAGAGGTGCTGCTGCAGTGGCCGGAGCTACCGTGGTGTCCCGCCTGCTGTCTTTGCTCAGGTGGTTTGCTGTCACGTCTCCTTTCCCATCACGTCGTCAACAACAAAGCTCATTACCTGGGTAGTTGGCATATGCAGCTTAGTTCCCTGGACTTCGGTAGGGCTATAGCAGTGTGTAGACGCAGCCTACGGCAGTATCGAATGAACGGTAGCTAATTATTACTATGTAAGGAGAGAGGTAACTAATAAAGAACGATTATAGCAGGCAGCGTAGCGGCCTCCCCAGCATCTGCTCCTCTGACAGCAGGACCCGGCCTTGGCGACTCAGGGATAGTGCCTGATGTAAGGTATACAGTCCGTGACATTTGGCATTTCTAGTTCGTATTTTGGTTAAGTGATAATGTTTCTCTCTTTGTCTGAACGTGATTGAAGAAGCCTACAGTCCCGATTGCTGTTGGTGGACATTTGCCACTGTCGATGTAGTTTCGGAATGTAGGTGAGGTTTGTGGGGTGAGGTCTAGAGCCAATGACCAAGAAAGAATTCTTGAGACCTCTTTGGTGCAGAATGGTGGTGTGATTAAAGCATTGGGACAGGACCGGTGAGCTGGAAGAGCAGCTGCCCGGGGGTTGTGAGGGAGACTGATTTCATACTTGGGAGTTGAGGGAGGTAAGGAGAAGATAGGTTTCCAAAAGGATTTTCAAATGCCAAAGAGGACCTACAAGATTCTGGAGACTTTGCCATCACCAAGTTAAAGGCTGTTTTAACAACCTTGGGAGCTTCCTGAGGAACGTCTCAACCACGCAGGAGTGGAGGTGGGGGTGGTTTAAAGGGTGTCAGCCTGTGCTTTGTCCTCAGCTAGCCTTCTGCTCCCTCATCACTATGATGGACGCAGCTTGAGGACAAAATTGAAGATCAGGAAAAAGAACCAAGACAGTCACAGAAGAATGAAGCTGGAGTGTTGACCAATCCATAATGAACGAGTCAATAAACTGTCTTCATTATATGAGCCAGTTAGCATTGGGATTTACTGTTACTTGTAGCAGCAGTGTACATATCTTGGGAGGAAGTTTTTGCCAATTTGAGAAAAACACAAATTCTGTATTACTCCTATATTATTCTGCATTATTATTTCTGTATAATGAGCTACTCGAGAATGAATCCATATATCTGGGCATTGTGCGATGTTGTAAAGTGAATGGCTTTCTTGGGGACTAGAAAAATAATCTCAGACGACTTTTCAAAAAACTAGAAACTAATGCCTAAAAGCCATGAAACACTTTAATGTTTTTATGGCAGCAAGTTAACTATTAAAGAAGAGTGAATAAATAGTTTGGCAGGTAGAATTAGAAAGACTCAAAGACTTTCAGCAGCCTTTGGAGAAAAAGAGGACTTTCTGATGCGCTAGATATAGCAGGCACTCTATGCCTGCTTAAACTTATAAACTTAATTGGATCTATTAGTTTGATGTAGAAAATGATCAGTGTGATGAGGGAGCTGAGGACAAAGTACAACCTGACACCCTGAAATCCACCCCACTCCCCCCCGCCCCACTTCTGAGCGGTTATGTGTGGCATTCCTCCAGGAAGCTCCCAACTGTCTTAATGTTAATGCCTTGCTAGAGGGGAAAACAACCTTGATAGTATCTTGTAGGTCCTCCTTAGCATGTGAAAATCCTTTTGAAACTTTCCTTTTCCTTACTTCTCCCAACTCCTATACTATCAGCCTCCCCTCACAACCCTGGGGCATCAGCTCTTCCTGCCCCCAGGTCCTGTCTCCTGTGCTTTAATCAAACCACCAAAGAAATCTCAAGAATTCTTTCTTGGTGGTTGGCTCCCTGCCTCACCCCACCAACCCTCACCTATATTCTAAAATTAAGTCAAATGGAATGGAACTTAAAGTCAATTTTTTCCAGGTTTTGAGTAAGCTTAGACCTGAAACTACAGTGATATTTCTTCTGTCTGTTAATATAAAAGAATCTATCTTTATTTTTCCCCTTCCAGTATGAGATCTGATCTAGGTTCATATTGCATTTAATTGTCATGTCTCTTTAGTCATCTTTAAACTGGAACATTTCCGCAGACATTTCTTGGTATTTTACAAAATTGACATTTTTGGTTAATTCTTTTCTATATTTAACTATATATAACTATAACTATATATAATTATATTTAAATATATATCTCCTTCAAACAAGCAAGCTCAAAGATATGGAGAACAGATTGGTAGTTGCCAGAGACAGGAGGTGGGGAGTGGGTAAAATGGTAAAATGGGTAAAGGTGGTCAAAAGGTACAAACTTCCAGTTATAAGATATTATTTATCATGGGGATGTAATGTACAGAATGGTGACTATAGTTAATAATATTGTATTGCATATTTGAAAGTTTCTAAAAGAGTGGATCTTAAAAGTTCTCATCACAAGAAAAAAATTGTTTTTGTAACTATGTATGGTGATGGATGTTAAGGACACAATGGTGGATCCCTGGGTGGCGCAGTGGTTTGGCGCCTGCCTTTGGCCCAGGGCGCGATCCTGGAGACCCGGGATCGAATCCCACATCGGGCTCCCGGTGCATGGAGCCTGCTTCTCCCTCTGCCTGTGTCTCTGCCTCTCTCTCTCTCTCTCTCTCTCTGTGACTATCATAAATAAATAAAAATTAAAAAAAAAAACAATATTACTATCATTTAAAAAAAAAAGGACACAATGGTGATCATTTCATAATATATACAAAAAGCAAATCATTATATTGTACGCCTGAAACTAATATATGTTATATGATTAGTGTCAGGTTTAATTCGATGGGTAGTGAAATAGAATAGAGAGGCCAGGCAAAAGTTGGTGGAAACAGGCTTTTAATGGGAAGCTCTCTTGAGCGAGATTCCCTGGCCCGCAGGGGAGGGAGGGCGGGGGGTGGGGAGGGTGGGGAGTATCGCCCAGACAAACCGCAGGGGGGTCTATAGAGAGTTTTCGGCGGGAAGATGGGGGCAGGGCGGCAAGGCGGCATTATTGGGAGGTTGCTGGCCTGGGGTCGGCCGTTTCCCAACAATTAGAGTTATGTCTCATTTAAAAAAATAGAATTTAAGGCAGCCCAGGTGACTCAGCGGTTTAGCGCCGCCTTCAGCCCAGGGCGTGATCCTGGAGACCCGGGATCGAGTCCCACGTCGGTTCCCTGCATGGAGCCTGCTTCTCCCTCTGCTTGTGTGTGTGTGTCTCTCTCTCTGTCTCTCATGAATAAATAAAATCTTTAAAAAATAAAAATAAAAGAAGAATTTAAAAATTGACGTTTTTGGAGACTGTAGTTCTCACTTTTTATTTTATTTTTTAAAATTAGCATTCAGTAAAATTGACTTTTCTTTTTGCATATAGTTCTTTGAATTTTAATACATGTACAGACTTATGAATCACTGGGACACTCAGCCTGCAGAACAGCTTTACTATCTCAAAATTCCTTCCTACTACTCCACTGTAACCACATACTCCTCCCATTCCTAATCACTGGCAACCTCCATATTGATTCTTCATCATTATTATTTTGTTGTTTCATGAATGTCATATTAATGGAAACATGCAGAATGAAACCGTTGAGACTGCCTTTTTTCTTAGCAAAATACATTTGAGATTCATCCAAGTTGTTTCACTTAGCAATTTGTTCCCTTTTGTTGCTAAAATTCATTATATGGATATACCATAATTTTTTATCCATAGGGTACATACCTAGAAGTTACATTTGCTGGCTTCTATGGTAAGCATATGCTTAACTCTTTAAGAAACTGCCACGCTCTCATCCTGATCATTTCATAGGACGTGGCAGAGAAGAAATGATTTTTTTCTTGGGACAGCCACATTTAGTGACCAACTGCCTTAGTAAGGTATGCAGACCATGATATGAGGGAAATGGTCAAAAACCTTTTCCTTTTTTTTTAAGATTTTATTTATTCATGAGAGATACACAGAGAGAGGCAGAGACACAGGCAGAGGGAGAAGCAGGCTCCATGCAGGGAGCCCGATGTGGGACTCGATCCTGGGACTCGATCTTGGGATTCCAGAATCAGGCCCTGGGCTGAAGGCAGGCACCAAACTGCTGAGCCACCCAGGGATCCCCAAGGTCAAAAACCTTTTCGAGTTGATTTGTATGGAGGCTGTTTCAGTGTTTAAGGATAGATACCAAATACCTGTGGATGGCAGGAAGTATGGAAGATCCATTGAATACCTGGTCAGCCCATTGTTAAATAAGCTTTTTTGATAAATGATGTCTATGGTCAAGTTCTAAATTGTCCAGAAAACCAAACACACAATACATAGTGATCTCAGGGTCACAATAGAGTGACTGTGGTTGGCTGGTTACGCTGAAACAACAGCACCATAACCTTAAAAATTGTCATCTGTGATGAGGCAGCTTCAAGAAATAGCCTGAGGTGTGGAGGGGGTGGGGTGGGGATGTTAAGTGTCAGTCAGCCAGGAGACAGCGTGCCAACTTTGGACAGCAGTCACAGGTTTGGAATGCAGAGGCAGCCTGCACAGACGCAGAGCCCTTCCCTCTGCCTTTTCTGTGATGGTGGATGTGTTGTCATGTCTGGTATGATGATGGCTCCAGAGCAGTGCAGGCCCATTAGCAGCTGGATTCTGAGCAATCTCACCAGAGAATGGCTCTTTATGTGGGCTTCTCCATGAAGGCCCCACAAAGTTCAGTCAGTAGCTGTCGTTTTTTCCTCTTAGTTCATGGCCTCAAAAATGGGTGTCTTTCATTCGCCAATCTAAAGTTTTCAAAGTGGCAGACCAGAGATATCTAGGCCGCTGGCAAAAGCCCAAGGGTCAGCAAACATAGAGCAGGAGCTCTGAGAAGAACCTTGAGTTCTGTCCTCTGGGTGGAGATGCCATGTCCATTTTTTTTTCATGTCCATTTTTGGTGTTGCAGTGCTGGCATTGAGGCTGAACAGTGGCGGTAGTCCAGTGGAAACCACTGAGTTTTAGCTTAGCCAAACCACCCTCAGGATTTAGGGGAGTCTGTGAATGGAGGGCCCAATGAACCAGTAAAATAGTTCACATGACTGAGTGGATGGCAAAATTTTCCTCAGAGAGATAGCTGCCTCTTTTTTTCCATGATTCTGTGAAGCCTGGATGTCTGCGGGGCCAGGCTGGCTGTGTTCTTGAACATACTATTTACATTTGATAAAGTAGCAAGGTTTTGTGAGCCCTGTTCATATTTTCAGTCCTAGGGTTTGAGTCATCCCAAAATGGGAATATTGAGCCAGAGATTTATAAGGCTTACGTGAATCAGTCATTCAATTTTGACCACAGCTCTGTAGCAAGCTAATAGCTGCTTTTCAGAAGGAGTGTACCTGGTAACCCTGACAGGGAGGTACTGAGTTCAAACCCCCAGAGGTACCTCCACATGGAGGCTGCTTCCCTTACCCAGAAGTTCTTGTCAACAAAATCATCAGCCACAGAGACTTTTGGCTCAAAGGGGTTATTAGAGATATGGAGCCCCTAAGGCAGCAAGTGTGTCACAGTGTGCTATACAGCTTCCGATGAAGTCTGTTGTTTTGAACCACATTCCAAAGATATCAGTTTATGGGTTAGCCAGGATGAAGGACCAGGTAAGGCCAACATGAAGCAGGTACTATCCCCAGCACCCAAAGAGCCCAATAAGGAAGGCTTCCACTTTGGGAAGAGAGGCAAGGAGACAGCAGTTTTTCCTTGACTTTCAGAGTGATTGAGCCCTGTTGAGTCTGTTTAGTTGATTCATAGTTCCAAGAAACTTTACTTGTTGTCAGGCCCCTGACTCCTATTGGGGTTTACCAGCTTTCCCTATGGGAAGGGATGTGTTACTCTCCATCAGGGCCATTGAAACTGAGGCTTCCTACTGGCCAACCTCCAAATGCACATCATCTCTATAGGGTATGCTTTTGGACATGAGAGGGGGAGGCATTTGCATTAATTCCTAAGGCACCCACTGGTAGCAAATAGAAGAGTTTGTCCCACTAGTCCTTCTTATGTGAGGTTCTTTCTTATTGGGAAGATGCCCTCTGGCACTTGGGGGTTGAGGAAGCACCAGCATGCAACCCATCAGTTCCTATATAACATTCAAATGTAGAAACAGTAGTAGTTGAATCAACTAAAAAGGCCCCTCCCATAAGATCACTTTAGCTTCCTTTCTGCATGATGAACCATGTCTAGACCATCAGTGGATGTGGCTGCTCCCTCCTTACAAGGGTCCAGGTTGCTCCCTCCTTATAAGAGTCTAGATAGGATGATCATAAAAATTTGAGTCTCTTATTCTTGAGGTTCCCTAACATATTCAGGTAGATACATATAGACTTACATGTTCCTCTTGCAGAGAGGCAGACCTTTGCCCAAACCCTAGTCTTTTTGTTTTGTTTTGTTTTGTTTTGTTTTTAAAGCCTCTGGGTAGAGGGAATGGATAGGAAGAGAAGGATTAGGGATGAGAAGGGAAAGAGCAGCTGTATGCCAGTAAACAAGGCTTTAAATTACATTTTGTTCTAAACAGAGTGGTGGCTGCTTGGAGCTGAACCAAATGAACATCTAATGTTTTTGATCCTCTAAAAGCTCTAGATCCTCATTGCTGACACCATTTGTTTCAGCTGTACAAGATCTTTAAAAAGACAGTCCAGATCAAAAACTGAGAGCCTTTGCCTGAAAGATGCACAAAAAATGTAGGAAATCCGAGCAGAATTGCCTCTCTTTTTTTCCTTTCTTTTTTAAAAAGTTGTCTGTATATTGCAAAGTGGGGCTTGAACTCATGACCCCAAGATCAAGAGTCTCATACTCCTGACTGAGCTAGTGAGGCACCCCAGCATTGCCTCTTAACATTTTATATCTTATGCACTTTCTAACTCACTTATTAGTTTTAGAAGGTTTTTTGTGAATTTTTTTCCCCTTGGATTTTTTACATAAAAAATCATGTCATCTGAGAATAGGGACAATTTTGTACATTCCTTTTTAGAAATGTGCCTTTTTTTTTTTCTTATAGCACAGCCTAAGACTTGTAGTACTGTGTCAAATAGGAGTGTGAGAGTATACACTCTTGCCTCAACCCAACTTAAGTGGAGCAACATTCAGTCTTTGAACATTAAGTATGTTAGCTATCGGTTTTATGTGGATGCCCTTTATCAACCCTGTATACATGTAATAATAATAATAATAACAACCCCTGTTTTAAAAAAATTTTTTTTAAAGATTTTATTTATTGATTCATGAGAGATACACAGAGAGAGATTGAGAGAGAGAGATTGAGAGAGAGAGGCAGAGACACAAGCAGAGGGAGAAGCAGGCTCCATGCAGGGAGCCTGACATGGGACTTGATCCCAGGTCCCCAGGATCAACACCCTGGGCTGAAGGCGGCGCTAAACCACTGAGCCACCTGGGCTGCCCCAACCCCCTCTGTTTTTAAAACACCATATGCCTTTATTATAAAAATAAAATTTAAGTCTGGTGAAATTAAAAATATGGTTTTCCTTAGTCCCCTATTCTTCTTTTTTAATTTTAAAAGATTCTTATTTATTTATTTGAGAGACAGAATACAGAAGCAGAAGGAAGAACAGAAGGGAGGGAAAGAGAGAGAATCTCAAGCAGACTCCCTGCTGAGCACAGAACCTGAAAGAGAGCCCTATTTCACAACCCTGAGATCATGACCTGAGCCAAAATCAAGAGTCAGATGTTGAATTGACAGAGCAACCCAGGTGCCCCATGTTCACATTTGCTAGATTTCTTAACAAAATATTCTTTTTAGAGTTTGATTGTTTGATTCAGAATGTTAAGACCCATACACTGCAATTGAATTTATATATCTCTTAAGTCTCTTAATCTAAGGGCCTTCTTATCTCTTCCTTTTTCCTTTCAATTATTAAAGAAATAGTGATTTATCTTAAACAGTTTCTTACATTTGGATTTCTCTGATTGTGTCCCATTTACCATATTTCTTTTCCCACTCTATTTGCTATAAATTACTGGATAAATTTAAAGGCTTGGGTGGCTCAGCAGTTTGGTGCCTGCCTTCGGCCCAGGGTGTGATCCTGGAATCCCAGGATCGAGTCCCGCATCGAGCTCCCTGAATGGAGCCTGCTTCTCCCTCTGCTTGTGTCTCTGCCTCTCTCTCTTGCTGTGTCTCTCATGAATAAATAAATAAAATCTTTAAAAAATAAAAAATAAAGGCTTGATCATACTCTGATTTGTGTGTGTGTGCACGTGTATGTGAAGAGTACTTGATAAAGGGATGTTATGTACTTCCATCAGGAGATATATAAAATCTGTTTCTTGTGATGTGAGCAGTCATTGATGATCATTGACTAGATCATGAGGAGTTGCAAAATGGTGATGTTCTGATCTTATCATGCTTCAATTTGTTAGCTGAAGTTTCTAATTTCCTCTTGGGATGTCTGGGTGACTTAGTGGTTGAGTGTCTGCCTTCAGCCAGGGCATGATCCTGAGTTCCCGGGATCGAGTCCCATATTGGACTCCTTGCATGGAGCCTGCTTCTTTCTGTCTCTGCCTCTCTCTGTGTGTCTCTCATGAATAAGTAAATAAAATCCTTTAAAAAAAAAAAAAAAAGAAGAAGAAGAAACTTCCTCTCATTAAATATTTTGTTATCCTGAGGATAAATGTTTGATTCTCATTTATTTACTAGTTTTCACAGCAATGGATTTAATCCCAAATTGACCAATTATGTATTTTTCCACTTGTAATCATTTAACATTAATTTGAAAATGGTTGATGGGAGCATCTAGGTGGCACAGTTGGTTAAGTGTCTGACTCTTAGTTTTGACTCAGGTCATGATCTTGGGGATGTGGAATTGAGTCCTGGGTTGGGCTCCATGCTCAGCATGGAGTCTGCTTAAGACTCTTTCTCCTTCTCCCTCTGCCCTTGTCACCCTCTCTCTCTCTCAAATAAATAAATCTTTTAAAAAAAGGTTATGAATTTCAATCTATTGTAGCTCTTATTCTTTCTGAGGTTCAAATTGTCCCATTTTTGGTTTATGGGAGCCCCTTCAAGTTGGCTGTATAGTTGGCCATGTCTTTTAACACAGATATTTGGTGCTTAGCTCTCCAGGTTGGATGGTACCTCAGAGGTCAGCTGGTTTAATCTCCATTTCCGCTCCATTGTACTCATTTCTGCTTGCCATTCATGGAGCCTTCCTGAGGTGCCCTAATTATGTACTTATGGCTAACTTCCTTCTTGTGTTAAATCATTCTATTCTTTTTTTTTTTTTAAGATTTTTAATTTATTTATTCATGACAGACTCACAGAGAGAGAGAGAGAGAGAGAGGCAGAGACAGAAGCAGGCTGCATGCAGGGAGCCTGATGTGGGACTCGATCCCGGGACTCCAGGATCACACCCTGGGCCAAAGACCGTGCTAAACCACTGGGCCACAGGGGCTGCCCAAATCATTCTATTCTTTTTTAACTCTTCTAATCTAATCTACTTTTCAAATTTTGTTCCTTATAGCTGAAGACAAACAGCATCATCTCTATAGGTAAATCACTTGCAATAAAATAGCAAGTTAATGAGATACTGTGCTCACACCAATCCTGTAGAGGTTGTCCAGGGAAACAGAGCAAGAAATAGTTACATTCCAGGAATGCAGCTGTATGAATAGCTACAGAAGAATTGATGTTGCTATAGCAGAATAGCAACCTGTTTTTCTCATGTTGGACACCAAAAAAAGACTTCTTTTCTTCCTTTTGATCCTCCGTCCCTCATCCTGTCCTCTCTTGGCATGGGTTGAGTAACACTATCTATAAATTGTAGGTCAGGTAGAGCAGCATGGAACCCTCAGGGAACTGAGGGTCAGTGTGTCCTTAACAATGTCCCCAGGCCACCTAGCAACTGAATACTTCACTCAGTTCCAGTTCCCTGCCATCTGTCTTTCTGGATATCATTTGTGTAAGAATTTTATTTTCTGAGATGATAGAGATGGGCATAATGTCCTTGACCATCTGATAGCTTTTGCCCTTGTTCTTCTGAAGGAAAAAATTCTTTTATTTCTTATCTCACTAGTTACAGTGAGCACTGAAATTCCCAAAATATATTTATCATCTTTTTTACTTTCTTAAGTGAACTAAAGAATATTTATGAATTGATTGTGAGCTCTCTGAGGTCTCCTGATACTCTAAGTCCATAGTAAACATATACTTAGATTTTAGAAAAATAATCTTTAAATTTCACATTCTTTGGACTGATGAATTCATGTTTTTAAGACATATAATAGCATAATGAGACTAACCATGACCAGTTTAATAATGTACTTCTTTTTAGTTATACAGGTAACTTGAGTTCATTGTTGGACATCTGGAAAATACAGGAAAATCTCAAAAAGAAAATAAAAATCACCTTGAAGGGATGCCTGGGTGGCTTAGCGGTTGAGTGTCTGCCTTTGGCCCAGGATTGAGTCCCACCCAGATCAGGCTCCTTGCAGGGAGCCTCCTTCTCCCTCTTCCTGTGTTTCTCATGAATAAATAAAATCTTTTAAAAAAAATCACCTTCAGCATGTCATAGAAATAGAAAATAGGGGGACACATGGATGGCTCAGAGGTTGAGCATCTGCCTTTGGCCCAAGGCGTGATCCCTAGGTCTGGGATCGAGTCCCATATCAGGCTCCCTGTGGGGAGCTTGCTTCTCCCTCTGCCTATGTCTCTGCCTCTCTCTCTGTGTTTCTTATGAATAAATAAAATCTTAAAAAAAAAAAAGAAAAAATATAGAGACAGTTGTCATTGTGTTTATCAATAATACATACTATGTTACTGGGCACATTGTATGCTAATGGAGACTGCTTTGTGTCAACCAGCATTATTCATATAATAAAATTTGAGGATGTTGAAAGGCCCTGCCTAAGTAAGTATATCTTCTTCATCAGTTGGCATGGTGCCACCATTTCCTCCTTGTATGATTTAAATGAGAAAGGTGGGGTGTTATTTCCAGAAAGGCCTCATTACAATACACCGGTTATTTAGGGTTCTGAGTGACATTTGATCTTTTGTTCTTAGTACATTGGCAGGTTTTAGTTCAGGAAATTAGTTCTTGGCTCATTAGAGCATCAGCTATATTTGTTAAAGTATGAATCTTGCTCACTTATTTATAAAGGGGCATAAGAAATTAAGGCCAGAGTTTAAGGTATTGGTTAAAGGCTATATAATGGCTAGTGGGAGAATTGGGACCAAAACTGAGGATTCTTTTTTTAATTAGAAAAAAACCTATTTATTTTTAAAATTCCAGTATAGGGTATCCCTGGGTGGCTCAGTGGTTTAGTGCCTGCCTTGAGCCTAGGACGTGATCCTGGAGTCCCGGGATCCAGTCCCACATCAGGCTTCCTGCATGGAGCCTGCTTATCCCTCTGCCTGTGTCTCTGCTTCTCTCTCTCTCTCTCTGTATCTCTCATGAATAAATAAATAAAATCTTTAAAAAATAATAAAATTCCAGTATAATTAATGTACAGTGTTGTATTAATTTCTAGTGTACAATATAGTGATTGAACAATTCTATACATTATTCAGTGCTCATTACAATAAATATACTCTTAATTCCCATCCCCTATTTCACCCATCCCCCTCACCTCCTCTCTGATAACCATCTGTTCTCTTTAATTGTTTTTTGGTTTGTCTCTTTTTTCTTTGATCATTTGTTTTGTTTCTTAAATTCTATATATGAGTGAGATCACATATTTGTCTTTCTCTGGCTTGCTTCACTTCACATTATACTCTAGATCCATCCATTTGTTGCAAATGGCAAGATTTCATTCCTTCTTATGGCTGAATAATATTCTCTTCTATATATGTACACATCTTTATCCATCTATAGATGGACACTTGGGCTGCTTCCATATTTTTGCTATTGAAAATAATGCTATGAACTAGTGTTTTCATATTCTCTGGATAAATAGTGGCAGAATCACTGAATCACAGGTTAATTCTATTTTTAATATTTTGAGGAACCTGCATACTCTCTTCCATAGTGGCTGCACCAGTTTGCATTCCCACCAAAAGTGCACAAGGGTTCCTTTTTTCCCCATTCTCACCGACACCTACTGTTTCTTGTATTTTTTATTTTAGCCATTCTTAGTGTGAGGTGATACCTCATTGTAGTTTTGATTTGTGTTTCCCAGATGATAAGGGATGTTGAGCATCTTTTCATGTATCTATTAGCCATCTGGATGTCTTCTTTGGAGAAATCTATTCATGTATTCTACCCATTTTTAAATTGGATTGTTTGTTTTTTGGGTGTTGAATTTTATAAGTTTTTTTTTTTTTTTTAATTTTGGATACTAACCCTCTATCAGATATGTCATTTGCAAATGTCTTCTCCCATTCCATAGGTTGCCTTTTGGTTTTGTTGATTGTTTCCTTTGCTGGCAGAAGCTTTTTATCTTGATGAAGTCCCAATAGTCCCTTGCCTCAGGAAACAAGTCTAGAAAAAATGTTGCTATGTCTGATGTCAGAGAAATTACTGCCTGTGCTTTATTCTAGCATTTTTATTGTCTTGGGTCTCACATTTACGTCCTCGATCCATATTGAGATTATTCTGTGTATGATGTAAGAAAGTGGTCCAGTTTCATTCTTTTGCAGATAGGTGTACAGTTTTCCCAACACCATTTGTTGAAGAGACGGTCATTTTCCCATTGCATATTCTTTAGTGCTTGTTGCAGATTAATTGATCATATAATTGTGGGTTTACTTCTGAGTTTTCTATTCTGTTTCACTGATCTGTGTTTATTTTTATGCCAGTGCCATATTGTTTTGATTGCTACAACTTTGTAATATACCTTAAAATCTGGTATTATGATACCTCCAGTTTTGTTCTTTTCAAGACTGCTTTGGCTATTTAGGGTCTTTTGTGGGTCCATACAAATTTTTAGGATTGTTTGTTCTAGTTGTGTGACAAATGCTGTTGGTATTTTGATAGAGATTGCATTAAATTTGTAGATTACTTTGGGTAGTATCAGCATTTTAACAATATTTGTTCTCCCAATCTATGAACATGGAATATCTTTTCATTTATTTTAGAACTGATGATTCTTGACCTTGAGTGTAATACTTTCTCCTCCATGATACAAAAATACTAATACCTATATATTATATTATAGAGTCACATGAACATACTCTATAGCCATATTAATTAAAATAATTAAGTAAAATTTTATTTATTTTTTAAAAAAGATTTATTTATTTATTCATGAGAGACAGAGAGAGGCGGAGACTCAGGCAGAGGGAGAAGCAGGCTCCCTGTGGGATCCCGTGTGAGGCTAATAATCCAAAATAAAGGTGCCGACAAGGTTGGTTTCTTCAGAGGGCCATGAGGGAAGGATATATCCAGGCCTTTCTCCTTAACTTGTAGATAGCCAGCTTCTCCCTTAGTCTCTTCACATTGTGTTCCCTGTGTGTATGCCTCTGTGGCCACATTTTCCCTTTTTATAAGGACACCCATCATATTGCCGCAGGGCCCACCCTAGTAACCTAATTTAACTTGATTACCTCTGTTAAGACCCTTTCTCCAAATAAGGCACATTCTGAGGTTCTGGGGTTAGGACTTTAACATGTGAATTTGTTAGGAGATATAGTCAGTCTATAGCAATTATCATCTTAGAAAGGCACATATAACAAACTCTAAAAGCTAGGAGATTCAGGAAAGTTGTGTCTCTAAGGAAAAAGAGGATGAAGTAGAGGTTATGATGGGAGAAGGCAGTGGTAATAAAGCTGAATTATTGAGGACAGAGTAGGGACAGGCAGGCCCTGGGGCAAGCTACTAGTTAACACTCCCAAAGAGAAGCACTTTCTACTCCATAATTGATTGTTTTGGGCTTTTCAGATTTAAGAAGAGAGTTGCAACAATGGTGCAAAGAGTTCCTGTAGATCCTTCACCTTGATTAACAATTTACCACATTTGCTTTATCATTATCTCTCTGAGTGTATACATATTATTTTTGTAAACCATTGAGAGTAAGTTGCAGATGTCATGCCTCCTTTTTCCTATATACCTCAGTGATTCCTTAAAACAAAGATACTGTCATATAAAATTACAATTGGGAAATCAACATTGATAGTTTTTTTTTTTTTAACATTGATAGTTTTATATAATCCACAGATCTTATTTAGATCTTACCAATTGACCCAACCCAATGTCCTTAGTAGTGTCAACCAAGAAAAGGAGGCAAAACTGAAAAAGGACCAAGGCCTTTATTTGGGGCCTCAGAATTACAATTTTGAGGAGCATAGATTCCAGAATAACCAGAAAAAAGTATCTTATCTGGGAAAAGCAAGATGTTTATATGACGAAATAAGGAAGGAGTAATTTAAAGGAAAGAAGAAAAAACCTGCTAATTTATCCTGATCAGTTGAGCCCCTTCCAGTTACTATCCTGTTGATTATTTTATTTACACTATCAAAAAAACCTGTTCCTGGTATATTTTAATTCATTCTATTGTCTTCATATGACCTGAATCTGGTTGCTCTGCTGAAATTTTATGAGCAACTGCTTGTAAAATTGTTATGGCTTCTGGTTCAGTTCAAAAGTTCACTAGTTGAGGAGGAAATGGAGCTTCAAAATGGAGTCTCTTATGTGTGGAAATTTTATACAGTTCTGTAATAGCAAAAGGAAAAAACTTTTTGTCTCTAGGGTCCAATGCACTTAGTTGTTATACTCTATACATCTAAATAATTCCTTACTTTGTATCTTTAATGACCTTGACATTTTTGAAGATTACAAGCTAGTATTTTGTAGGATCTTTCTGAATTTGGATTTTAGGTTGTGCAGTTTTGCCAGGAATACCAATGGAGCCATGTAGTATCATACTATTGATCATATACTGTTGGTAAGTCTCTTTACTGGTGATATTAATTTTGACCATTTGGTTAAGGTAGAGTCTACTGGATTTCTTCACTGTGAAGTTACTATTTTTCCCTTTGTAATTATTAAATGTCCTGTGGGAGATGCTTTGAAACTATGTAAGTGTCCTGTGTCTCATTGAATTCTCACCCACTGGGGATTCTTGTTTGAAACACTTAATACTTTTATGGCAAGTTTCTAATCCCATTGTTCTTCCTGTAGTTTCTTAGGCATTCTACCACTTCCATTATTTATTTATTTATTTATTTATTTATTTATTTATTTATTTATTTATTTATTTATAAATTTAATTTGTTCATGAGAGAGAGAGAGAGAGAGAGGCAGAAACTCAGGCAGAGGGAGAAACAGGCTCCATGCAGGGAGCCCGAAGTGGGACTCGATCTCAGGTCTCCAGGATCAGGCCCTGGGCTGAAGGTGGCACTAAACCGCTGAGCCTCCTGGGCTGCCCCTATTTACTAATTTAATTTGATTTATTTCTTACACTGCAGATTCATGGATTCTTTTTTTTTTTAATTCTATGGGTTAGAATTCAATATTAATATTATTTATTTTGATGCTTGAATTGTACTAGATTTGATCAGTGGGAAAATTTTCAAACCAATTCCTATGTTCTCTTGACATGTCCTTATCATTGTTCTGTTGCAAAAATCTATTCTGGACATTATACTTTCCCTGCTCTAGTCCTGGAACCATTTCTCTGAGGAACCTTTGTTCCTTTTAGTGGAGTATGGCGTTTAGCAACCAGGATCTGGGGAAACAGTGTAGTCATTGCTACCGGGTGTTATTGCTTCTAGATCCTCTCAGCAGTGAGAACTAGGGCATATACATGTGTGTGTATGCTTGTGTGTGCGTGTGTGTATATATACACACACGCACACACTGGTGCATATATGTGTGTACATTGTGGTATACAGAATAATGGTTCCCCAAAGATGTCTACACCCTAACCCTGGAATCTCTGAATATATTACCTTGTATTCAGAAGAAACTTTACAGATGAAATTCAAGATCTTGAGATAGTAGAATTACTCTACGTTATCTGAGGGGGCCTGGTGTAATCACCAGGTATTTATTTATTTATTTATTTATTTATTTATTTATTTATTTATTTATTTTAAAGATTTTATTTATTTATTCATGAGAGACACACAGAGAGAGGCAGAGACATAGGTAGAGGGAGAAGCAGGTGCCCTTCTGGGAACCTGATGTGGGACTTGATCCTAGGATCCCTGGATCACCACCTGAGCTGAAGGCAGGTGCTCAACCACTGAGCCACACAGGTGCCCTCACTAGGTCTTTATAGGAGGGATGTAAGAAGTCAGGGAAAAGAGAAGATGCTGTGTTGCCAGCTTTGAAGATGGATGAAGACGACTCTGGTCCAAGAAGCAGAGGTGACCTTTGGAAGCTGGAAAAGGTAAGGAAACAGATTCTCCATGAAGTCTAGAAGGTGCTGCTAACACCTTGATTTTAGATTTTTCACCTGCAAAATTGTAAGAGAGTACATTTACTTTCTACTATAAATTTGTGATAATTTGTTACAACAGCAATAGGAAACTAACACAGAGCTAGGGAATATATGTATATGTCTACATATGCATATATCTATAAATACATGTATTCATACATATATACATTGATACATATCTTTATCTTTTTAGTGAAAACTGAATTCATATGAATACATTAAATTCCCTTTCAACACCACAGGACTCATTCTGGATTTCTCTTTTTCACTTTTGTAACGTTCTTCTCTCATAGTGAATAACCTGGTCTCAGTACCTAACATATATTTAGATTCTTGCTCTTTAATAGAATTAAGATAACGTGGTTGCAGAATTTCTAACACATACTACTGTAGGAAATAAGCCTACTACATAGACAAAATATTATGTTCAGAGGTTACTTGGGTCACTTCTTTCATCAGTGTGGTCTTATTATTCATTTGAGATATGGTTAGACTAATTTGTTTCTATTACATTTTATTTTCCCATCCATGTGAAACATTAACGTAGTTCTGAAAGTCAGAACTCTTAAAAAAAGATATACTCAGTGTGATAGTTAATTTTATGTCAACTTGATTAGATCATGGGATACCCAGATATTTGGCTAAAAGTTGTTTCTGAGTGGTTCTGTGAGGATGTTTACAAATGAAATCATCATTTGAATTGGGGGACTCACTAAAGCACTTTGCCCTCCCTGATGCCAGTAGACATCTTCCAATCTGTTGAGGGCTTGAATAGAATAAAAAAGATAGAGGAAAGAAAATTTTAGCCTTTCCTGCCTGACTGCTTGAGTGGAACACTGATCTCCTGGCCCAGCACTCCTGGTTTTCAGGCCTTCTGACCCAGACTAGAATCTCTACCATCATCTATCCTATTAACATCTGGCATTAGTGGGGTATATTTGTTATCATTGATGAACTAATATTGATATTATTATTAACTAAAGTCCATAGTTTTTTTTTTTTATTTTTTATTTTTCAAAGATTTTATTTATTTATTCATGATAGACACAGAGAGAGAGAGAGGCAGAGACACAGGCAGAGAGAGAAGCAGGCTCCATGCACCGGGAGCCTGACGTGGGATTCGATCCCGGGTCTCCAGGATCGCGCCCTGGGTCAAAGGCAGGCGCTAAACCGCTGCGCCACCCAGGGATCCCAAGTCCATAGTTTATATTAGGGTTTTCTCTTTGTGTTGTATGTTCTATGAATTTTGACAAGTGTATAATGAAATTTATCTACTGATATAGGGTCATACAGAATAGTTTCACTGCCTTAAAAATCCCCTGTGCTCCATGTATTTCTCTCTCCTCCCTTCTTCCAAATCCTTGCAACTACTGCTCTTTTTACTTTCTCCACAGTCTTGACTTTCTTATACATTTTCAAGTGCCCTTAGTCCCCTGCTTTTTAATTTAACTTTTTACTAACTGCTTTGTCAGTTTCTAATGGCATCCCTTAACTCTAACCTCTTACTTGTATAACAATCAATGTGTTACTTTGTTATTTGAATGGTAGACTTATTATAGAAAATATCATGGAGTCTGAATTACTCATGACCCTTTGTATGCACATATTAGATATCTGATGAAAACTGTATTAAGCTCCGAAAGCTTGAGAGAAAGGTTTTATTGGGTCACATAATCAGCCTGTAAGAAGAATAGAGATGGAGCGGGCCTTGGTGATCTCTATAACTAGGGATTGGAATTGTTGTGGAAGTATATTGCAGAACAAAGAGGAGGATATACTTAGTTACAAGATTCAGAGTTCATAAATTAAAAACAAATTGCTACTCAGAAAGGCACAGCTTATTCTGATATTAAGACCTATAAAGTAATGTTTATATGGATCCTCGTGAAGCCTGGTGATCCCCATGAAGCACAGGGCTCTCAACAACATTCCTCAAACAAATAGATCTGATTTCTTATGATTTTCATTAAACACTGTTCTATAACAAGCTAAGATGATGTATTCTAGGTCTTCTGGCTAGATGGAAGATGAAATTTAGAATACTTAATACAATAGCACTTCTTGGCTTGGATTCTGACCACAATCTGAAGCAGTGTAGCATGCTACTGTAAGGTCACATTATCGTTCCCATGTCAAATTGTTCCAGAAGGACAGTTTTTAGTATTTGCAGAAAGAGTTTTTATCTTGTCTCATAGCAAGTCAAAGCCAACACAGCAGATGCATTTTCACTGTATTCCATCCAAGAGTGCTCTCAAGCAGTAGCACTGTAGCCAGACTCACCCCTCCGTCCCCCGTAGGAAATCTGGATTTAAATGTGACATAAAGATGGAGCTTCTTTCTTTTCTCTACCCTTCTCTTAAGAAGACAGAGTTTAAACAGCATAGACATAGAGTTTATTGACATAGACAGAGTTTATTATCAAAACAACAGTGGCCTTTTAGAAACATAGCTAGATGGGGCTCAGTATTCTCAGATCTCCCCTTTAGCTTCCCATTTCACTTAGATAAATCCAAAGTTGTGACAGTGGTTTTTGGGGACCTACATGATCTGACTCCCAGTTAGCTCTGTGGCGTTAGTTCTCATTGCTCTTTTTCTGCCCATTTGTACTGGCTATTTCTTCTAAACTGAGCACTTTTTGTTTTGTATGCACTTGGCTTACCCCTTATCTCCTTCAGATCTTTCCTGATATGTATCTTCTCAGTGAGGCCTTCTATGGCCACATGATTTAGTATTTCAGCTCTGCATTACTTCTTGTACGCTATATTTTGCTGGTTTTCAAATTTTTCAAACCTCAATTCATAGTAAGAAATGCATTTTATACCTGATAAAATAGGTATGCACTTATGTACATAAACACAGATAAAAAGTTCAAAAGATTCCAGACCAATGCTTACTATTGCCATGTGCAAAGTACTTGATATTTTATCATCTATGACATAGATCACTGACAGAAAATATTCTTGTCTTTTTCATGGTTATATCTCTAGTGCCTAGAATAAATAGTGCCTTGCATATAGTAGGCATTTAATAAGTATTTGTTGAATGAAATGAATGAATAATAAGCTAGGAGAGAAAGAGCACCAGACGTACAGTGGGTTCAGCAATATAATCATGGGTATTTTTTTTAAGATTTTACTTTTTTATTTTTTAAAGATTTATTTACTTATTTATTCATGAGAGACACACACACACACAGAGGCAGAGACACAGGCAGAGGGAGAAGCAGGCTCCTCTCAGGAAACCTCATGTGGGACTCAATCCTGGATCCCAGGATCAGGCCCTGAGCCAAAGGTCGACGCTCAACCACTGAGCCACTCAGGCATCCGTTAAGATTTTATTTTTAAGTAATCTCTATACCCAACATGGGGGGTGCACCTACCTCCCTGAGATCAAAAGTCACACACTTTACTAACTGAGCCAGCCAGGTACCCCAGTCGTGGCTTTAACTGGGGAAAGGAATCAGCCATCTCTATAGAAATGAGGTTGCCCACCCTCTGGAGACTGAGGAACTGAGGGCCTCTGCAATATTGTAATAATATTTGAGTCTAGAGTGTTGCTACTTCCAGTGGCACAGAGACTGAACCATAATTTGTGACCTTCTAAGTTAACTGACTGTGTTAGGAACACACTGTAATCTGTGCAAACTGACCTGCCTTTTATGCTTCATGTATTTTCCCTAGGGTTTTCTCCTTTTTTAAACTTTGAGATTTTTCCTGAACTCTTTGTGAAGAGTTCTTTTTAAAATAAGGCTTGTCTTAGCTATAATCAGGAAAAGCAAAGGAAGAATTTTTGGCAAGCAGTTGAAGCAGACTATGAAGGGAAGGGGAAGTTCCTGGAGCATTGTAGTTGTGGCAGTGGGAAGCAGAGTGATAAATCCTCATGGGAAGAGGGGGACCCAGGGTAGAGAATTAAGGCTTTTGGTCAGTTTCTTTTTGGTTATTGGAGAATCTCATTCCAGGACTAAAGGCATGGAAGTTTTGTATTTTATTAAGTGAAGCTACATTATTTGTACCTTTGCTTCTATATGACTTATTTTTCTAGACCTTTATCTTTCAGGCTCTTGTAGTTTTTTATGAGTTGTCAATCTCCCTTTTAAAAGGGTGCCAGCAATCACCTCTATAGTGAACAGCTTTTAAAAGCTAGTGCTTCTTTCTAAAGAAGATGTCAGGCATGCTTACTGATCATTATGAAGAAATGAGGCTTTTTAAGCTCAGGTCCTCACTGTAATACAGCCCACCACTAAGAATTTATCTTTATACTGTCCTATATGAATTGGGGGTTTAGAGAAGTGCTGCTACTTTTGGATATTGCCATTGTTGTAAATTTAAAAAGTCCTTGGACTCTGACCTAGGAGCCTGCTGTCAGCATCTGTATAACTACAAGTAAGGGTAAAATCACAAACCCTCAGTTCTTGAGATATGGAATTCAAATCCTTTCTGCCCCACTCTAACGTTAGCCATGATGCAGACACTGGCATCATGCAGGCTTCAACCACCTCTGCCAAGTACAGACTGACAGCATGTTGCCAGGCCTGTGCTGTTACACTACTCACTTTGTGCCCTAAAAGTTCTCTGCAGCCCTCTTGTGAGAACCTACTCAGTGCATAGGCATGTAGAGCAGGGTAGTACAGGAAAGCAAACACTCATGGAGCCATCCTTCCATACAGAAGGATGATATTTTCACTTACTGAATTGTCAAAGACTGTGGAAAGAGCAGGATTGGGGGAAGATCAGGAATTTTGTTAATTAGTTAACTAATTGAATTGGAAAATCCAAAGATAGATATAGTCTCTTCTCTCAAGCAAAAGTAGGGGAAATAGAAACCATTCAGAAACATTAGTAATTGTGTAGGATATTTGTAAGTGCCATTGAAATTAAAAGGGAGAGGTCAAAATAGTATCTAGACCCCTACTGGAAAATACGTTGAGAGCATTTATAGTTTAATTTCAATAAAGTGAGAGGCAAGGTCATCTGCTTCCAGTAACTTTGAGCCTTTAAAAGAGTGGAAAATGTTTGAACCAGTTGCTGAAGGAAGTTTGATAGGAGGGATGCCTGAGTGGCTCAGTAGTTGAGCTTCTGCCTTCAGCTCAGGGTGTGATCCTGGGGTCCTGGGATCGAGTTCTGCATCAGGCTCCCTGCATGGAGCCTACTTCTCCCTCTGCCTGTGTGTCTGCCTCTCTCTCTCTGTGTCTCTCATGAATAAATAAAATAAAAAAAAAAGAAGTTGGCAGAAGTTAATAAGTGAGGAATGAAAACTGCAATGAGGCAGCAAGTTTTCAACTGAAATTAGAAGAAAGTCATGGGTCTGATAATAATTTTTATAATTTCTATCTAACAAGTCTTACTAGCTCAAAAACAGGAGGGGAAATGGATAGTAGAGTCGAGGGAAGGGAGAACTGTGAGATTTTATAGTTTCACAAAGTGGACCTGACAAACAGTAAAGGAAGACGATTCCAGTATGGTGATTAAGGTACCTTTGGGAGGCCAAACCATAGAGCCCAAGTTAGGTAAAGAAGCCAAAAGGAGATGAGGATATGGAAAGAAAGGCAGGTTCATACAACTGAGATCCAGAGAAAGCAAAGAGAGAGTTTCTTAAGAGTGTGGGAATAAAAAATGTTGAACACTCTGATCTCAGAAGAGAAATCAAAATTTGGCATGTTGGTGTGCGGTAGAAGTAAAAACAAATTTAGAGAGGTCATAGAGTTTGCCTAAAGTCACAAAGCTTATAAATAGGAGACCTAGGATTAAAATCCAGTCTATGGGTGTTATAGTGTATGTTGACAAGTTGAATTTAAATAAAATATTTTTTAAAAACCCAGTCTAACTCCAGAACCTGTATTAAGTGTTAAATATATTTATTTTAACTTTTATTATGGAAACTTTTAAATACATATAAAGCATGAATGTTCATATACCCCCATCACCCATCTTCAACAATTATCAACTCATGACTGGTCTTGTTTCATCTGTTTTTCTCCATTTACCTACACGTGCCTTTTTTTGTTTTTGTAATATTTTAGAGCAAATCATAGATACGATCATTTCTATCCCAAATATTTCAGTATGTTTCAGGGCCCGAACAATCAAGGTTATTTCTCCTATTTCACAGATGAGGAAACAGGCTCAGAGAAGATTAAGTAAGTTGCCCAAACCATGGAGTAATAAACTGGTTCAGAGACAAAGTTAATTTAGTTACCAACTCTTTTCCTTGATTGCACTTCCCCGGGTGCAGTCTTCTCGGGTTCTGGGGTGCTTGTCCAAGTACCCAAGCCCTGTTTTCATCTTGGTTTGATTTTGTCCAAATCTAATTAAAATCTATACTAAATTATTCTTTTGTCAATCCCTGGACACTTGACTCTCACAAGAACCTGCAATTCAGGTTTTTGTTGTTTTACACAAGCCACCAAGGATTTTGTCCAAATCTAATTAAAATCTATACTAAATTATTCTTTTGTCAATCCCTGGACACTTGACTCTCAAAGAACCTGCAATTCAGGTTTTTGTTGTTTTACACAAGCCACCACATTCTTAGCATAAAGATGCTATTATTTATTTATGTAAGTCGTAGATACATATTGATGGTCATTGACCTACTTATACATAATAGAGTTCTGTTTGATCATAAGAAAAGAAATGCAAGACTCATACTGAAAGACAGTTGGTTTGATTGTCCAGTAAGCTTAGAGCAATTCAGGTTAACTTTTATCTCTCCTGAATTTGACTGACTAGTTGAATTTCTCTTGTTGGGAGTTTATTCTTAAATTGAACTGATTTTTTTAGAGGGCACTGTATTACAAATGTTGCTGGTTTTGTACTCTTATAAAGGGATATTTGGATTGTTTTCTAGAACAGAGTTCTCTATATCTGTATCATTGGCCTAGTCATGGACATGATCCTGGTCTGGACAGGCAAGAAATGAACTTATTGGCCTTGCTATTCTTTATTTTCTTACTTTATGCTTAGAGTATGGCAGCAGAATTGCTGCAGCAGATTCAAATCTCATCCTATACATGAAATTTCCAAAGGAAGTGAGAGGATCAATTCTTGAAGTATTCTGAGACAAGTGAGAAATTTCCTACAAATAAAAATTCTCTGCAAACTTCTGCATGGCTTTTATTGGCCAAAGTATATTCCATGCCAATTCCTAAAGTAATCATTGCCCAGGAGAATGGGATTATATTTAGCCAATCAGGCTAGTTATTGGAGCAGGGGTTGAGATCAATTTCTCCTGAGGCATGTGGGCTGTAAGGCAAAGAGGTGGATACCTAAACTGTCATAGTGACTGGATATGGAACCAGCAATGTCCACTGTTGGGGATGGAAGGAAGCAGGAGAACTTTAACATCAAGGTGGCAAATGTGTTAGTGATGTATTATGGAGAATGAGGAAAGACATTTAGGATAATACATGGGTATCTGGCCTTGGTAGTTAGGAGCATGGCGAACTACTTGATGAAATATGAAACCAGAAAAAGTAGATTTAGTGGAGGAAGGTTGTAAGTTTGGTTTTGTGTGAGTTGAACTGGAGGTGCCAATGACAATGGTTGTTTGATGTCTCAAGAAAAAGATTTAGCCTGAATATACATATCCAAGCGACATCAGTAGGTAGGGAGTGGGTGAGATAACCCAGGGAGTGAGTGGGGGAAAAAAGAGGAGAGGGTTTAGAATCACTGAGGAAGAGAATGAAAGGAAAGAAGAAAGTAGTACAGGAAAGGCAGGAGGAGAAATCTGGAATGTGGGCAGCCCGGGTGGCTCAGTGGTTTAGCACCCCCAGGACATGATCCTGGAGACCCGGGATCGAGTTCCACATCAGGCTCCCTTCATGGAGCCTGCTTCTCCCTCTGTCTGTGTCTGTGCCCCTCTCTCTGTGTCTCTCATGAATAAATAAAATCTTAAAAAAAAAAAAAAAAGAAATCTGGAATATTTGTTATTAGAGAAGCTGAGGGATGAGTGCATTTCAAGAAAGTGATGATGGCTATACTGTTAAATGCTGCAGAGAAATCAAGAGAATCAAGAGATACAGACTTAAAAGTATCCATTGGATTTAGTGGCAAGAAGGCCCCTGGGTGACCTTGACAATAATATTTTTGATGGATAGCTAGGGACAGAAGCCTAACTGCACTTGGCATGAGGAAGGAGAATTAGAAAAGGTGTATGCAATCAACTACTTTAAAAGTCAAATCTAAGTGTTTTTTAAATCAAGAGACACTTTAGTGTGTTCAAATGCTGAACAGTTGTCTGATTCAAGATGGCTGACTGACTCAGGTCACACCTCTCTGCTCCCATACAAATCTTGCATAGTTTAACAGTAGGATCTGCAGCAGCACTGGAAACCATGCACATTCTATGGGTAAAAAAGATACAAGGAAGGATTCCTAAAAGATGGAAAGGGAGGGATTGGATTTTTGGCAAAAGCAAAGATACTAAAAACCAGTATAGTAGAAGAGAACTATTGAAAAGTTGAGTTTTCTTAGAACCTTAGGAGGAGGATGGAGTCGGTAAGAATAGGCTGTGGGCAGATGGTAGGATCATTAATTTCAAGATTGCTGGAGCTGAGGCAGGCCCAGAGAGTGTCCCCATGGGTATTCCCCCTCAAGGCTATAGCTGAAGACAGCCTCATTTTTCATAAATGGCAGGGGGGTGGGGTAGGGTAGGGTGAGTGTGTTTTCCTTGGAAGGTGGGATGTCTTGGATAGTCTGAGCTTGGATCCAGAAACAGTTTAGGTTCTAGTCACCAAAATGGACATAGAGATTTGCCTTATGAAAGCAGGTTCCCCAAGAAGCATGAGAGGCAGTCTCCTAACTTCACTTTTCTGTCCATTTACCATGGCGAGGCCTCTGCTCTTAAGATAAGGATGCAGTGACTTTAGTACACTAGCTAGAGATGCTTCACATTTATAAACTTGAGTAGATAACTAAAAGTAATCACATTTGTTAATAGCATGAACAACTAAACTAGGAAATAAATGACTACTGAGGAAATAGTTAACTGAGGAAACTAGATAACTTAAATTTTCATTAGTATTTTCAGAAATGATTGAAATGATATTGTACCCACAAAACATAGGCTACTCTGAAAAAGAAATATTTGAAGAATGAGAAATAGCTCTTTGAAGTGAAACAGAAAAAAACTTTATACAAGTTTATACTGTGAAATGATTCCCACAATAAGTTTAGGTAATATCTCTCACCTCCCAGAGTTTTTTCTTGTGCTGAGAACTTTTAAGATTTACTCTCTTGGGATCCCTGGGTGGCGCAGCGGTTTGGCACCTGCCTTTGGCCCAGGGCGTGATCCTGGAGACCCGGGATCGAGTCCCACGTCGGGCTCCCGGTGCATGGAGCCTGCTTCTCCCTCTGCCTGTGTCTCTGCCTCTCTCCCTCTCTGTGACTATCATAAATAAATAAAAAAAAAAAATTAAAAAAAAAAAGATTTACTCTCTTGTATGTTTCAAATACACAGTACAGCAGTGTTAAGTATGTATAGTCACCATGCTATACATTATATCTCTGGGAATTATTTATCTTATAACTGGAAGTTTATACCTTTTGATCACTTTCACCCATTTTGTGCCTTTGATCCCTGCTCCTGGCAACCACCAGTTTGTTCTCTTTATCAATAAGTTCAGTTTTTTTTCTTCCTTTTCTTTTATTTATTTATTTTTTGATTACACATATAAGTGATAGCATACAGTGTTTGTCTTTCCCTGACTGACTTATTTCACTTAGAGTAATGCCTTCAAGTTTCATCTCTGGGGTTGTAAATGGCAAGATTTCCTTCTTTTTCAAGGATGAATAATATTCCAGTGTATGTATGTATCACACTTTTTTGATACATAAATTAGTCAGTGGACACTTTGGTTATTTTCATGTCTTGGCTATTAAAAATAATGCAGAAATAAACATGGTAGTGCAGATATCTTTTCAAGACAGTGATTTTGTGTCTTTTGATTTAATATCTAGAAGTGGAATTGCTGGATCATAATTCATTATTTCATTCAATAAATATTTCATGTGCCTACTAGGTGCCCCTTGCCCTCATAGAGCCTGCAGTTTGGTGAGGGGTAAGACAACAAACAAATCTAACAACAAAAAAAATGTGTACATAATAGGAATTATTATGTAAATTGATAGTTTGCCATGAAGTACAAAGAGTTTCAATATTAATGATAGCTGAAATTTTTATAATTTTTAACTCTGTACCAAGTACTGTTTTAAGTACAAACTTTTTTTTTTAGATTTTTATTTATTTATGATAGGCACACAGTGAGAGAGAGAGGCATCGACATAGGCAGAGGGAGAAGCAGGCTCCATGCACCGAGAGCCCCACGTGGGATTCGATCCCGGGTCTCTAGGATCGCGCCCTGGGCCAAAGGCAGGCGCTAAACCACTGCACCACCCAGGGATCCCCTTAAGTACAAACTTTAAGGGGTACCTGGGTGGTTCAGTGATTGAGTGTCTGCCTTTGGCTCAGGTCATGATCCCAGAGTCTTGGGATTGAGTGCGGCATTGGGATCCCCACAGGGAGCCTGCTTCTCCCTCTGCCTATGTCTCTGCCTCACTCTGTGTCTCTCATGAATAAATAAATAAAATCTTAAAAAAAAAAAGGCTTCACCATAACCCTATGAAGTAAATATTATCTATGAGGAAATATCAAGAGCCATGAAAGATATGAGAGTTTATATTACTTGTAAACTAACAAGTTACTTGGAAACTGACAAAAGATATAAGACTACTGGGCCAGAAACACATACCAAGGCAAAGAGGCTGCATGGACTTGATGCTTGTAGGCAGAGGCACATGCGATAGGTTTGTATTATACTTGAACTCAGAGCTCAGGGAACCCAATCTTTTGTAGTGGGCTGAAGCAAACCTGCTCTTTTCTTCAGAGGGAGATGTTACCGTTATTACATTGGACAGTCAAGATGCCCTTTATTCCAGAGGGACATTCTCTTTCTACTAAGGTTGTTCTCTGTACAAACATCCCTGAAAAGACAGTCTAGAATAAAAATAGTCAAGATGTGCAGAAATGGCAGAAAACACAGATAATTGTCTCACAACAGGAAACGAAGGCATAGAGACATTGAATGACATGTCTAAGGCTTCAGTGTTGAGTAGTAGCAGAAAAAAAGATCCAAACCTAAACAATCTGGACACCTTACTTTTTTAAAAATATTTTTTAAAATTTATTTATGATAGTCACACACACAGAGAGAGAGAGAGAGAGAGGCAGAGACACAGGCAGAGGGAGAAGCAGGCTCCATGCACCGGGAGCCCGACGTGGGACTCGATCCCGGGTCTCCAGGATCGCGCCCTGGGCCAAAGGCAGGCACCAAACCGCTGCGCCACCCAGGGATCCCTGGACACCTTACTTTTAATCATGGGTTAGCAAAACCTGTTTTTACATGGCCTGAATTTTTTCCCATTTTTAAATAATTGTAAAAAACAACCCCCCCCAACCAAAAACAGAGAGTATGTGATAGAGATTATATGTATATCCCACAAAGCCTAAAATATTTACTATCTCACTGGCGCTTTATACAATTTTGCCAACTTATGCTCTTAACCAATGGAAATAACTGCCTCTATATGATGTTTAGTGGTATGTGGGGGTCTAACCTAAGTCAAAGTGGTGGTGGTAGTAGAAGACCTAGATTGAAATTTGAATTGGACTTTGAAAGGCAAATAGAGGTTGGATGAAGAGGGGTGAGGAAACAGATTCCATGAAGAAACAAATTCACTGAATAAAGAAATACTGGAGTTTTTAGATCAAAATTCAGTGATAATAACCACCATCCACATTGGTGTGAATGTGACCATCCTCGAAACTCAGTATAAGTTGTAGTTATCACTTAGTGCTTGCATTAAGCCAGAATGTGGGACAAGGGACAAGATATGGGACAGTTTTCTTTTAAAAGATTTATTTATTTATGATAGACATAGAGAGAGAGGCAGAGACACAGGAGGAGGGAGAAGCAGGCTCCATGCAGGGAGCCTGATGTGGGACTCAATCCCAGAACTCCAGGATCACGCCCTGGGCCAAAGGCAGGCACTAAACTGCTGAGCCACCCAGGGATCCCTGGGACAAAGTTTTCTAAGTGGAGGAAGCTGACTGATGTAGGTACTTCACTGTATATACAGTTCTCAAACCTAGAGTTGCCCTTGATTAGTTTTTTCCTTCCTCATATCTAATTCCGTCTGGAGTGCTTGTTAACATTTCATTCAAAATTTATACTGAATTCAACTGTTAGTAATTTCCACCACCACCTCTGTAGTCCAAGCCACAATTATAACCTTCTACATTGATCTAATTGATTTCATTTTTGCTGCTTAGTTTCTATTTTCCATACAGTAACCAGAATAATGCGCGCTCTCTCTCTCTCTTTTTAAGATTCTATCTATTTTTTCATGAGAGACACACAGGGAGGCAGGGACACAGCAGAGGGAGAAGCAGGCTCCATGCAGGGAGCCCCATGTGGGACCTGATCCCGGAATCGCAACCTGAGCCAAAGGCAGATGCTCAACCGCTGAACCACCCAGGTGCCCCACCAGAATAATACTCTTAAAAAATTAATTTCAATATAGTTAACAGTGTTTTATTAGTTTCAGTTGTACAATATTGTGATTCAACAGTTCCATATATTCCTCAGTGCTCATTAAGGTAAGTGTACTCTTAATCCTCTTTACCTATTTGGCCCATATCCTTACCCACCTCCCCTCTGGTAACCTGGTTTGTTTTCTTATAGAGTCTGTTTTTTGGTTTGTTTCTCTTTTTTGCTTTACTCATTTGTTTTGTTTCTTAAATTCCATGTATTAGTGAAATCATATGGTATTTGTCTTTTCCTGACTCACTTAGCATTATATTCTCTAGATTCATCCATGTTGTTGTAAATGGAAAGATTTCAGGGGCGTTGGGTGGCTCAGCGGTTTAGCACTGCCTCCGGCCCAGGGTCTGATCCTGGAGACCTGGGATTGAGTCCTATGTCGGGCTCCCTGCATGGAACCTGCTTCTGTCTCTGCCTCTCTCTCTCTGTTTGAATGAATGAATAAATAAATAAAATAAAAAAAGATTTCATTCCTTCTTATGACTTAATAATATCCCACTGTGTGTGTGTGTGTGTGTGTGTGTGTGTATAACACATCTTTTTTCTTCATCTATGGATGGACACTTGGGCTGCATCCATATTTTGACTGTTATAAATAATGCTGCAATAAACATAGGGGTGCATATCCCCAGTAGTGAAATTGCTAGATCATAGGGTAGTACTAGTTTTTCATTTTTTGAGGAACCTCCATACTGTCTTCCACAGTGGCTGCGCTAGTTTGCATTCCCACTAATAGTGTGTGAGAGTTCCTTTTTCTACATATCCTTGTCAACACTTGTTGTTTCTTGTGTTTTGATTTTAGCCATTCTGACAGGTGTAAGGTGATGGCTCATTGTAGTTTTGATTTGCATATTCCTGATGTTTAATGAGGTTGACCATCTGTATGTCTTTGGAGAAATGTCTTCTGCTTAGTTTTAAATTGGATTATTTGATTTTTGGTGTTGAGTTGTATAAGTTCTTTACATATTTTGGAAACTATTTATCAGATATGTCATTTGTAAATATCTTCTCCCATTAAGTTGATCGTGTATTAGTTTTGTTGGTTGTTTCCTTTGCTGTGCAAAAGCTTTTTATTTTGAAGTCCCAGTAGTTTATTTTTGTTTATGTTTCCCTTGCCTCAGGAAAGATACCTAAAAATATGTTAGAGCCAATGTCAGAGAAATTATTGCCTGTGCTCTCTTCCAGGATTTTTATGATTCCAGGTCTCACATTTAGGTCCTTGATCCATTTTGAGTTTATTTTTGTGTGTGGTTTAAGAAAGTGGTTGTTTCATTCTTTTGTGTGTAGCTCTCCAATTTTTAAAAAACCATTTTTTGAAGAGACTGTTTCTCCTTGCATATTCTTGCCTCCTTGGTCAAAGATTAATAGACCATATGATTGTGGATTTATTTCTGGGCCCTATTCTGTTCCATTGAACTATGTGTCTGTTTTTGTTCCAGTACTATATTGTTTTGATTACTACAGCTTTGTAATATAACTTGAAGTCTGAAATTGTGATAGCTTCAGTTTTTTCTTTTTCAAGATTGCTTTGGCCTTTCAGGGTCTTTTGTGGTCCCATACAAATTTTAGGTTTGCTTGTTTTAGTTCTGTGAAAATGCTGTTGGCATTTTGATAGGGATAGCATTAAATACATAGATTGCTTTGCATAATTTGGACATTTTATTTTATTTTTAAAGATTTTATTTATTTATTCATGAGAGACACAGAGAGAAAGGCAGAGACATAGGCAGAGAAAGAAGCAGGCTCCCTGCAAGGAGCCTGATGTCGGACTCGATCCCGGACCCTGGGATCAGGTACTGAGCCAAAGGCAGATGCTCAACCACTGAGCCACCCGTGCATCCCTAATTTGGACATTTTAATAATGTTTGTCCTTCCAATCTATGAACATGGAATGTTTTTCCATTTGTTTGTGTCCTCTTCAATTTTTTTCATCACTGTTTTATATTTTTTAGAGGACAGGTCTTTCACCTCCTTGGTTAAGTTTATTTCTAGGTATTTTTTTTTTTTTGATGCAGTTGTAAATGGGATTACTTTCTTAATTTCTCTTTCTGTTGCTTCATTATTAGTATATAGAAATGAAATGGATTTCTGTACATTAATTTCGTATCTGGGAATTCATTTACCAGTTCTAGTACTTTTTGGTGGAGTATTTCAGGTTTTCTGAATATAGTATCATATCATCTGTAATATCTGGAAATTTTACTTCTTAACAGTGTGGATGCCTTTTATTTCTTTTTCTTGTCCAATTGCTGTGGCTAGAACTTCCAGTGCTGTGTTGGATAAAAAGCAGTGAGTGGACATCCTTGTCTTGTTCCTGGCCTTAAGGGAAAGTCTCTCAGCTTTTCTCCATTTAGTATGATGTTAATTGTAGGTTTTTCTTATAAGGCCTTGATTATGTTCAGGCATGCTCACTCTAAACCTGTTTTGTAAAGTGTTTTTATTATGATAGATATTGTGCTTTGTCAAATGATTTTTGTGTATCTATTGAAATGATCATATAAGGTTTTACTTTATCTTTTATTGACTTGCAGATATTGAACCATTCTTGCATCTCAACAATAGATCCCACTTGATTGTAGTAATTGATTTTTTTAAAACGTATTGTTGGATTCAGTTTACTAATATTTCACTGAGGATTTTGCATTTATGTTCATCAGAGACATTGATCTGTAGTTCTCTTTTTCAGTGGTGTCTTTATCTGGTTTTGGTATCAGAGTAATGCTGGCTTCATAGAATGAATTTGAAAGTTTTTCTTCCTCTTCCATTTTTTGGACTAGTTTGAGAAGAATAAGTATTAACTCTTGCTTAATATTTGGCAAAATTTGAGATGCCTGGGTGGCTCAGTGGTTGACATCTGTCTTTGGCTCAGGGCATGATCCCGGCGTCCTGGAATTGAGACCCACATCAGGTCCCCCGCAAGGAACCTGCTTATCCCTCTGGCTGCGTCTCTGCCCCCCCCCCCCTCTGTGTCTGAGTAAATAAATAAAATCTTAAAAAAAAAAAATGTTTGCAGAATTCACCTGTACAACCATCTGGTCCTGGACTTTTGTTTGTTAGGAGTTTTTTGATTACTCTTTCAATTTTTTTGTTAGTAATCAATCTGTTCAAATTTTCTACTTCTTCCTGCTTTAGTTTTGGTAGGTTGTGTTTCTAGGAATTTATCTATTTTTTTCTATGTTGATGAATTTGTTGGCATACAATTTTTCATAATATTCTCTTACAGTCCTTTGTATTTCTATGGTTCAGTTTTTATTTTTCCTCTTTCCTTTCTTGATTTTGTTTATTTGGATTTTCTCTCTCTCTTTTCCCTCTCTCTCTCTATTTCTTTTATTGATGAGTCTGGCTTAGAGGTTTATCAGTTTTTGTTGTTCATTTCAAACAACCAGTTTCTGGTTTCATTGATTAGTCCTATAGCTTTTTAGTTTCTTTATCCTTTATTTCTGCTCTAATCTTTATCATTTCCTTCCTTTTGCTGGTTTGGGTTTTTATCCCTTCTTTTCTAGATCCTTTAAGTGTAAGGATAGATTGTTTATTTGAGATTTTTCTTGCTTCTTGAAGTAAGCCTTTATTTTTTTTAATTTTTAAATTTTTATTATTTTTAAAGATTTTTATTTATTTATTCATCACACACACACACACACACACACACACAGAGGCAGAGACACAGGCAGAGGGAGAAGCAGGCTCCATGCAGGGAGCCTGATGTGGGACTCGATCCTGGAACTCCAGGATCACAACCTGGACAGAAGGCAGGGGCTAAACCGCTGAGCCACTCAGGGATCCCCAAAGATTTTATTTATTATTCACGAAACACACACACACACACACACACACAGAGACAGAGAGAGAGAGAGACAGAGAGAGGGAGAGAGAGAGAGAGGCAGAGACACAGGCAGGGGGAGAAGCAGGCTCCATGCAGGGAGCCTGACATGGGACTTGATCCTGAGTCTCCAGGATCAGGCCCTGGGCTGAAGGTGGCACTAAACTGCTGAGCCACCTGGGGTGCCCCAGTCTTTGTTTTAAAGTCTATTTTGTCCAATATAAGTATTGGTATCCCAACTTTCTTTTGACATCCATTTGTATGAGAAATGTTTCTCCATCCCCTTACCTTCAATCTGCAGGTGTTTTTAGGTCTAAAATGAGTCTTTTTAGGCAGCATATAGATGGGTATTGTTTTTTTAATCCATTTTGTCACCTTATGTCTTTTGATTGGAGTGCTTACTCCATTTACATTTGAAGTAATTATTGAGCCATATGTATTTTTGCCACTTTCTCCATTTTTGTTGTTTTTCTCTCTTCCTTTCTTCCCTTGCTCTCTTCTTACACAATCAGTTGGCTCTTTTTATACTTGGTTTCCTTTCTCTTTATTTCTTGCATATCTGTTACTGGTATTCAATCTGTGGCTACCTTTAAGTTTGTATATAACTTCTTCTACATATAGCAGTCCATATTAAGTAGATGGTCGCTTAAGTTTGAACCCATTCTTTGCTCCTTCCCCACCATGTTTTATGTATATGGTGTCATACTTTATATATTTTTTTATTTTGTGAGTCCTTTGACTGATTTTTAAAGATATACTTGATTTTACTGCTTTTGTGCTTCCTACTTTTTTTTTTTTTTTACTTCTACTTATGATCTTTTCTTTCTACTCAGAGTCCCCTTTAACATTTTTTATAGGGTAGTTTAGTGATCATTAATTCCTTTAGCTTTTGTTTGTCTGGGAAACCCTTTTTCCTTCTCTGCTTTTTTTTTTCTTTTTAAATATTTTATTTATTCATTAATGAGAGACACACACACACACACACACACACACACACAGAGGCAGAGCCACAGGCAGAGGGAGAAGCAGGTTTCCATGCAGGGAGCCCGATGTGGGACTCGATCCCGGGACTCCAGGATTACACCCTGGGCCAAAGGCAGGCGCCAAACCTTTGAGCCACCCAGGGATCCCCTCTCTTTCTCTTCTTAATGATAGCCTTGCTGAATATAGTATTCTTGGCTGCAGAATTTCCCTTTCAGCATTTTGAATATATTATGCCACCTCTTCTGGCCTGTAAAGTTTCTGCTGAAAAATCCACTAGTAGCTTTTAGGAGTTTCCCTCATGTAACTGTCTTCTTTTCTCTTGTTGCTTTTAAAATTCTCTTTATCACTACTTTTTTTGACATTTTAATAACTATGTGTCTTGGTGTGGACCTTCTTGGATTAAATTTGTTGCAGGGATCTCTGTGCCTCCTGGATATGGATATCTATATCTTTCCCTAGATTAGGGAGGTTTCCAGCTGTTATTTTTTTCAAATAAAATTTCTGCTCCCTTTTCTTTCTCTTCCTCTGGGATCTGTATAATGCAAATGTTATTCCACTTGATGGAGTTGCTGAGTTCCCCATCTCTATTCTCATTTTGCATTTTTTTTCCTCTCACCTGCTCAACTTGATTACTTTTCTTTACTCTGTCCTCCAGTTTGCTGATTCATTATTCTGGTTCCGCTATTGTGCTATTTATTCCATCTAGTGTATTTTTTATTTCATGTATTGTCTTCTTCAATTCTGTTTTTTAAAATCTGTTTGTTAAGTATATCACTGATGTCTTCCACTCTTTTCTTAAGTCCAGTCAATAGTTTTATGATCATTACTTTAAATTATCTGTTAGGCATATTACTTATGTCAGTTTCACTTAGGGTCTCTTGCTGAGGTTTGTCCTGTTCTTTCATTTGGGACATATTCCTCTGTCTCCTCATTTTGTCTAACTCTCTGTGTCTGTTTCTCTGTTAGGAAATACAATTACATCTCCTACTCTTAAAAGTAATGGCCTTATGAAGAAGTGGTCCTGTAGTGCCCTGTAGTGCAGTGCTCCCTGTTCACCAGAACCTGGCATTTCAGAGGTGTCTTCTATGTGTGTTGCACACTCCCTGATGTTGTGTTTTGAGTGCTTTTCCTTCAATTCGGTCATCTGCAGGGGCTTTCCTTTCCTGCTATGGGCAGTGTTTGGTCCCTCTGGTATTAGTGGTACTGCCTTGGGCTTGAGTTTAATTAGATCTGGTGTTTGCCAGAGATACATTAGCTCCAAAGTGGAGAATGCTTTCCCTTTGTTGTCCTCTGAATCATTGGTTAGCAGGGTCTGCTTGGATCAACTGTCTTCCCCCAGCCCATTGCTGGGGCTGAGGTCTGACTGATGTGTGTGGTTATCTTCCCCTTACCCTGGAGTAGGAGTCACTTTGGAGTGGTGCTGGCCCTCATTGGTTCTGCTTCCATACTGTCAGGCTCATAGTCCTGGTTTGAATTGGCTCCAGCCAAGAACATATTGAAGGGAGTGAATCTGCAATGTGTTGTGGTCAGACTGTGTATTTCCCACAAGGTTTATGTGCCAGCAAGAGAGGATATGCATCTGCTGCTGGGACTGAGGTGCCTGGGGTGGGGCTCGTGGTTTTAACAAAGTATGTGCAGGTCTTCTGTGAGATAGGGCCCACTGCTGCTGCCTTCACCACTGTTGGGATGAAGTCCTGCAAAATACATGGGTTGGGTTTGCAAGATTTGCACCAATCATCTGGGGGCAGGGACCTGCAGCATGGGGAAGTGTGACTGGAAAAGGCAGATCTGCTAACGTGTGTGGGGGGGTGGGGCTTGGTGTAAGCAAGTTAGATAGTGAATGTTGATGCCCCACTGGTTCCCATAGATGGGCAGGTGTTTATGCTGGGGGCAGGAGAAGGAAATGGCAACTATCAGCTTCTTTGCTTTTAGAGGGGTTTCCCCATGATCTCTGTCCCCCTCGGGACATAATCTGAGATTATTAAATAGCTTTCCATCCCATATGCCCCTGGTGTTTTTCAAATTGTTGCTTCTATGCTATATCCCGTAAGGCTGTTTGTTGTGCTGTCTTTAAAGGCAGAGACTCGGTTTCCTATTGCCCTCCAGGCTCTTCCAGAACAAAACCACTGATTTTTTAAATTCTAGGCTTAAAGTCCTGCTGGTTATTATATCATGAAATTCAGTCTCCCTAGTTTTCAAAACCAAATGTTATGGCAGTTTGTCTTACCCTTGCTGTCTCCTCAGTGTGTTCATCTGTTTCTCTCCCTTCTCTGTGTCTATGAGTCCCTCACTCTATGGACAGTCCTGTGGGTCCATTTACCTCCCCATGTTTCTGCCCTTCCTACCCTCTTTGATGTGGCATCTTCTCTACATTTAGTTGTGGAGTTTGTTCTGCCATCCTTTGGGTCATTTTCTGAGTTACTTATACTGAGTGACTGAGCTATTTGTATTCATGAGGCAAGGTGAGAGTGGGGTCTTCCTACTCTGCCATCTTCTCAGACTCCTTCTCCTTAGAATAATGGGTTTTTTTTTTTGAATACTGTTTTTAAATTACAAGTCAGTTGATGTCATTTTTCTGCTCCAAATTCTCTGATGGCTTCTCAGAACATTTAAAATTAAAATGTTCTCAGAACATTTAAAATAAAATTTAAACCCCTTCCCATTGCCCTACAAACATCTTCAGACTTATTTTTTATACTTTTCACTATTATTTCCTCTTGATTTCTCAAGTCATTCTTCTTGAAGGTAAAATGATACTTGCCCCTGTCATTGTACAGCCCTGCTTTATATTCTCCACGACACTTGCCACTTCTTGAAATTATATTTATTGGTTTATTTCTTTAATGTCTACCACCAGAATGAAGGATTCTCTAGGACAGACTTAGTCTTCTTTATCACTCTATTTCCTGTGCCCAGGGAATAGTGTAGGGATGTTAATACTTATGTAATTGTTGAAAGAATGAATGATTGCATTATTTAATTTATGAACCTCAAGTGGAAACATACTATCTCTTATGACTGAATAAAAGCTTAACAATGAGGTAGATAAGCTAATCCTATTAGTGACAAAAGTTGCCAAGAACTACCTGGCTTTTCTGGTTTTAACACTGAGCGTCCATGAAACAAGTAGATAATGGAGGAAGTAATGGATAGATGTGTGGACCAGAGAACATGGGGTGCCTCATATCAAATCCAACCTTGTCGGGGATCCCTGGGTGGCTCAGCGGTTCAGCACCTGCCTTTGGCCCAGGGCATGATCTTGGAGACCTGGGATTGAGTCCCACATCAGGCTCTCTGCATGGAGCCTGTTTCTCCCTCTGCCTGTGTCCCTGCCTCTCTCTTTCTTTCTCTCTCTGTGTCTCTCATGAATAAACAACAACAACAACAACAACAACAACAACAACAACAAACACCAGCAGAGGGCTCCAAAGTGTCTGACATACTAATTAATCTTACTTTTGGATGATCTTATTTGATAGCCAAGAGATGGCCTACAAATGTAGACTGAAGTGGATTCCGCATACCATATCGCCCCCAAGTGGCTGATATTATATTAGTACTCAAATCACCCACCTCTCCATAGGACTTTGGGGCTTATTGCTCATAGGATATGTACCTGAATCCATACTCTTAGTAAAAGAACTGGTCATTGTGCCCTATGTTCAGTGTGATTAACTGTGTCAGTTGCTCTTGGTTGCAATAATTAAAGAGGAGATAAATAAATAAATAAATAAATAAATAAATAAATAAATAAATATTTTATAGAGGAGATTAAGAACACTGGTTTATTCAGATGTGAGGCAAATACAGAATCTTTTCAAAATCCCAGAAACACAGAGAGAGTTAGGGAATTGGGCAATAGCTCATGGAGGAGAAAGAGGGGATCTAGGCATGAAACTCCTCCAAGGCTTCCTTGGAATTTCAGGATCCATAACTGAAGGAGTTATTTGCCTCCAAGTCCTCCCTTGGGCATGATATCTTGGAAACACTTGCAGCCAGATCTTTCTTTTTCCTTTTCCCATCCCAAAGACTAGGAGTAGTGACTATTAAAAAAGGAGTAGTGACTATTCTTTTCTATTTCAGAAAGTAAACTATCAAGGACCAGATAACAAATATTTTAGGCTTTGGGGGCCATAAAGTCTCTGTCACAACTACTAAACTACTGTTGAGGCTTGAAACAGCCAGAGACAACACATAAAGAAATGAGAGTGGCTGTGTTCCAATAAAACTTTATTTACTAAAAGAAATAGTGGAGTGGATTTTGTCCTATGGAGCATAGATTGCTAATCTGATTTAGGCTATCACATAAACATTACTGGGATAATTCTCTCTCTTTCTTCTCCTGGTATCCCTGTAATAAGAATACCATGATGATGTTCCCTTAGTCTGTTCTCATTTATTATTATTTTCTCTTTTTGCTATTCAGCTTGGTTGCTTTCCATTACCCTGTTGTCCAGATTGCTGATCCATTTCTCTGCATTTTATAATCTGCTGCTGATTCCCTCTAGTGTATTTTTTATTTCTGTTATTGGGCTCTTCATCTCTGACTGGTCCTTTTTTATACTTTCTATCTCTTTGTTAAAAGGTCTTACTGAGATCTTCCACTCTTTTCCCACCCCGGGTGAGTAGACTATTACTTTGAATTCTTTATCAGCCATATTGCTTATCTTTGTTTCATTCAGCTCTTTTGCTATGATTTTGTCCTTTTCTTTCATCTGGGACATATTCCTGACTCTTCATTTTGTCTAACTCTGTGTTTGCTTCTATGTAAATGGTTTAGCTATCTCTGCTGGTATTGAAAGTTGTGGCCTTGTGTAGAAGAGATCCTGCGGTGTCCTGTAGCACAATATCCCCTAGTCACCAAATCAGGCACCCTAGGAGCATTTCCTCTGTAGCCTACATGAGCTCTAATCTCATGGCTGAGCCACATTTGCTTTCAGTCCGGTTGGTTGCAGTGATCTGCAGGACACATTGGGCAGGGTTTGGCCCCTGCGCTGTTGAGGGACCTATCAGAGATGGCCTTGGGCTTACCAATGGGTTATGTCAGCAGTCAGGCTGTCTGCCACAGTTGCAATTTCACTAATGGCAGTGCTCTCCCTGCATGGCCCCTTAAGGGGCTTTTGTTGGTGGACAGAGCCGGCAGTCAGACAAGATGCCTGCATTTGTTTCCTTTGCACAGCCTCCTGGGCACTAATCTCCGGGCTCTCTCCCTGGGTGGCCGGATAAGAGGCTTGCTTGTAAGAACTGTAGGTGTGCCAATGTGAGGGGTTATTTCTCCCTCTCCCCAGGGCAAGAGTGACTTTGAAGTTGTGCTAATCTGTGCCGGGCTGCTTGCCAGGTATGGCAAGGGCAGGAGCTACTTGAAGGGACTCTTGTGGAGGCTGGCAGGTTGGATGGGGCAGGACTACTGGGGAACTTGGGGGTGGGGCACACAGTGCTAGCAAGATAGGTGGAGAGTGTTCATGCTGGTTCCTGCAAATTTCTTGCTGTTGTGGTTGTTGGAGGGGAAGATAAATGGTACCTGCCAACACTTTTGCTTTTGGAGAAGTCTCCTGAAGAAACCTGTTTCTCCAGTGTACATTCGGAGATTAGTATATGAATTTCCTTCACATATACCCCAGGCACTTTTCAAACTACTGCTTTTATGTTGTGTTTCTGCAGGATTATTTATTATGCTGGCTCTTTAAGGGTAAGGACTGTTTCCTATTACCCTCCAACTCTCTTGGTACTAAACTGATGATACTTAAAGTACCTGGGGTTAAGCCCAACTATTTTTAAAAGCTTTTGAAGTGAAGCTAAATGTTATGGGGACTCATCTTCTTGGTGTGGGTCCATGTATCTGGGTTGCCTGGTGTGGAGTCTGATCATCTTCCTTCTCCATGTTCATTTGTGGTTAGTCTCATTTGGGGTTTGGTTCCCAACTGCCACTCTGCCTCTCCTATCCTTTTTGATGTGGCCTCCTTTCTACAATGAACTGTTGAAGGTCTGTCCTGCCAGTTTTGGGGTCATTTGCAGAGTTAGTTGCACAAATGTACCTATTATCTTGGAGTGTCTGTGGGACGAGTTGAGCTCAGCATCCTCCTACTCTCAATCTTCCTCTGAACTCTATTTAGGTGCTTGTTAAAGTGCTGTTTTTTCTTTTTAAAGATTTTATTTATTTATTCATAAGAGACACAGAGAGAGGCAGAGACATAGGCAGAGGGAGAAGCAGGCTCCCTGTGGACAGCCCTCTATCGGGATATGACCTGAGCCAAAGGCAGACACTCAAACACTGAGCCACCCAGGTGCCCAAAAGTGCTGTTTTTTTTTTCATTGGGTTTCAGGGCCAGTGAGTCTGCATGTGAGCCCTTTGAAAGAAGAATCTCCATTTCCTATAGCATGTTGGTCCCTTGGACATCAGCCCCATTAGTTTTCTAACTCAGAAATTTTTGAGGCTTTTATCTTTGGTGCAGATCCCAGAGGTTGGGGAATACCAACTCCTTGCTTTTCTGGGACAAGTTCCAGACTAGTGAGATGCCTCCCTATTGTGTGTTGCTTCACTGGAGGTGGGGTTTAAGGCCAGACCATGTCTCTCCCTCTTCCACCAATCTCAGTGTGGGCTTTTTGTCCTTTGCAGTTCACCTAGTTTGCAGATTTTTTTTCAGAGAGAATTGGTATATATGTAGCTGTAGATTTGGTAATTTGTTTGAGAAGGGGAGTTCAGGATCTTGCTACACTGCCATCTTGTGGAAGTCTCTTTCTAGTTTTTTTTTTTTTTTTTTTTTTTTTTAAGATTTTATTTATTCATGAGAGACACAGAGAGAGGCAGAGACACAGGCAGAGGCAGAAGCAGGCTCCACGCAGGGAGCCGACGTGGGACTCGATCCCGTGTATCCAGGATCACGCCCTGGGCTGAAGGCGGCACTAAACCGCTGAGCCACCTGCGCTGCCCTTTTTCTAGTTTTTATTTATTTTATTTTATTTTTTTTAAGATTTTATTTATTTATTCATGAGAGACACAGAGAGAGAGAGAGGCAGAGACAGAGAGAGGAGAAGCAGGCTCCATGCAGGAAGCCCGATGTGGGACTCGATCCCGGGACTCCAGGGTCATGCCCTGGGCCAAAGGCAGATGCCAAACCGCTGAGCCACCCAGGGAATTCCCTTTTCTAGTTTTTAAATGTACTCATCAATGGCATTTTAAGTGGCTGTCAACCACCGTAGTAGAAAGTGTACCTGTACCTCAGGCAGCAGTCAGTCATATGGAATTAAGCACAGCTATATTTTCTCTTCCTTTTCACTATCTTTGTGATTGGTATAATAATGCCAAATAAGTTATGTGCTGAACCTCATTGATGTGGCAACATGCTCAAAATCAACAAATTACTACTATGGTTCAGTTTTTTTTTTTTTTAAGATTTTATTTATTTATTCATGAGAGACACACACAGAGAGGCAGAGACACAGGCAGAGGGAGAAGCAGGCTCCACGCAGGGAGCCCGACATGGGACTCAATCCCCAGTCTCCAGGATCAGGCCCTGGATTGAAGACAGGCGCTAAACCGCTGAGCCAGCTGGGCTGTCCCTATGGTTCGGTTCTTTTTTTGCATGTATATCCACATGATACCATAAATCTCATTGAATTATATTTGTTCACCTAGATGTTTCTAAGTCATCTGAACACTTAATTAACTAATACTTTTGCCTTACAAGCATAAAAAACAAATTGCTTTTTATGATGAATATATTAGGATTTAATTTATAACATCTGATATGTCTTTTTATAATTCCTCAAATAAATGTATTTCTAGATGAAGAATTTGGTGGAATTGTTCTTACTAAAAGATTTGTATTATGGTGGGCAGCCCGGGTGGCTCAGCGGTTTAGCGCTGCCTTCAGCCCAGGGTGTAATCCTGGGGCCCCAGGATCTAGTCCCACAACAGGCTTCTGGCATGGAGTCTGCTTCTCCCTCTGCCTGTGTCTCTGCCTCTCTCTATATGTTTCTCGAATACATAAATAAAATCTTAAAAAAAAATTTGTATTATGGGACTAAGTATAAGATGAAAATGTGAACTGAGTAGTTTATATAGTCTCTTATAGTTGTATCCAATCTATGATTCTAAACATAGATATATTATATGAATAATTTAAAAATTTCATGATTTTGCTAGGAATTATAAACAAGTCTTACTTATTTTGCAAAATAATTGGGCATTATATAATTTATATTGGGTGTGATTTCATATTTTGGTAGCGATATAATCTTATGCTAATCAAATGAGCTGAGTAATTGTTAATGTACCATAAATAAGAAAATTGAGAGTGCTTTTCTAAATTCTATATACTCTGAATTTTATAAGCCTTAAAATCTTAGTTAATACAGCTTACAAATTATTTCCAATATAAAATTGGGTGTTTGATGAGCACAACTCTAATATAGAAGTAGCAGGTATATTTGTGATAACTCTTTCCCCAATTCCAGGACAGTGTGATCTCTTTGAAACATCTCCTTTATCAGTTACTGATTCTGGGACTCATCCATTTGGGCTTTGGCCCATCTGCCCAAAGGACCCTTTGTTATGAGTAGTTACTGAATTTAGGACAATAAAAGGGGCAGTTATCACATTACAACTATTCTGAGAAGTCAGTTGAATCAACTCTCATAGACTGCAGTGCTGTTTTGTAAATGGGCTGAAGGGCAGAGTAAAAATGTTCTTAAAGAATTTGCCATTTTCATCACTTTCAGAATCCTTAAAATTTTTTTCCCACAGTCAATCATTTTATAGAATGATTAGTTCATGTGCACAGATGTGGTCGCTGACAAGGAAGAACTTCTATCCAAGACCATGGAAAACAGTACAAGAAAATGTTTCTAAAAGGGCAGAATTGAGTTTAATGGAGGAACTGTGCCCAATGTGAGAGCAGAAATCTCCTGAACCCTTCCCTGTAAGGATTTCACCAACTACTGTATCTGTGACTGCTGTGCTGTTCCTTTACCTTTCTAAATAGAAGTATCCTGTGCCTTCTACAGCACTGTAAATTGTATGGATACAATGCCAAAAAAGTTATCACTTGGTTCAGAAGTTGGACTATATTCAAACTTATTGGAGATGACTGCATTTCATCCAGATATTCTCATCTTAGAGTTGGAAGCTGTAACTAGATGGGATTTTTTGGCACTTACCTGTTGAGAGAGGGGAAGACTGTATTCCATGAATGGAAAGAAAGGTAAAATAGGTATTTGGTAACAAGAAGGGTGAATTTGAATGAGACTGCTAGCTAATCACCACACTCATTTGTTCTTCCTGAGTCTACAGTGAGACATATCTCAACTTCACTTATAGTTAGATTTTTCAGTCCAAAGGAATATGAGTCACTCTCTGGTTTGGCCTATAAAAATATCTTCAAAAAATCCTTTATTCTTTTTTCTTCCATCTTCTGGCTAGACATCACCAGGACAAACATGGGAACCACTGGGAAAAGATAGCAATCAACAGCTATAAACTAGTGGGGTCAGGATTCAAACTTAACTTTCACTGATTCCAAAGTTTGTTAGGTGGTCTTAAGTCAGTTGCAAAATTAGCACATCTACTTGAATATCTAGTAGACAACTCAAATTCGTCCAATATCTGAAACAAACTGTAAATCTCCCATCTCATTTTAAATATGTTTCTCCCTGAATCTTCTACCATCTTGATTAAGTCTCATTATTCACAGTTACTCTGACTAAAAACCTACGAGTCTTCCCTGATTCTTCTCTTTCCTTCATGTTCCACATGAATTCATCAAAAATTGCAAGTTGTTCCTTGAAATTGGTACTATCTTCAATTTTTATCCTAAATCGCCTTCTCTATAATCACCTCCATCCATGGGACTATTATTTCTTGCCTGAACCACTATAACAACTCTGAACTGGTCCCACTTTCCCACACACAGTCCCGATAACTATTTTAAACAAAAACGCTAGAAGGATATCTTGAAACATAATTTGGATAAATGTCTCCTTTGGTTAAAACCATCCAGTATCTTTCTATTTCACAAAAATACCATAGTCAAAACTCCTTAACACAACCTTCAAAGCCATCATGATCTGGCCCCATCTTCTCCAACTGCATTTTTTTTTTTTTGCATTTTTAAAAAAATATTTTATTTATTTATTCATAAGAGACACAGAGAGAGGCAGAGACATAGAGGGAGGAGAAGCAGGCTTCCATGCAGGACTCGATTCCGGAATTCCAGAGGCAAAGGCAGACGCTCAACTGTTGAGCCACTCAGGGGTCCCTCCAACTGCATTTCTTATCACCTCACTAGTTACTACTCTCCACTCATCCTGGCCATCTTGCTCTTCCTCAAACATACCAAGGTCATGGCCACCTGTAATTGTCAGGATCACAATGGGAGAATTCAAAAGGTTCTCCAGGCTAGGAATAGCTAGAAGCTAGCTCTGGAAGGGGGGGTGGGGGGGGTGGGGAGAGCTATAGCTGCTGGTGAAAAAAAACAAACTGCTGTCCAATGTCCCTGATGAATATAGATTTAAAACTTCTCAACAAAATACTACCAAACTGAATTCAACAGCACATAAAAAGATAATACACCATAATCAAGTGGGGTTCATCCCTGAGATTTAACATATGCCAATCAATGACTGTGATATGTCCCATTAATAGAATGAAAGATAAAAATTTTATGATCATCTTAACAGATGCAGAAAAAAGCATTTGGTAAAATTCAACATCCTTTCATGATAAAAATTCGAATATTCGGTATAGAGGGAACATACCTCAACATAATAAGGGGCATATATTATAAACCTGTGGCTAACATACTCAGTGGTGAAAGGCTAAAGGCTTTTCCCCTAAGATCAGGAACAAGATAAGGGTGTTCACTCCTATCACTCCTGTTCAACATAGTACTGGAAGCAGTAGACGGAGTAGTCAGGCAAGAAAGAAATAAAAACTATCCAAATAGGAAAGGAAGAAGTATAGCTATGTCTGTTTGCAGATTATAAAATCTTTTATATAGAAAACCCTAAAGACTACCAAAAAACTGTTAGAGATGTAAAAAATTCAGTAAACTTTCAGGATGCAAAATGTGCACATAAAGATCAGTTTTGTTTCTACACACTAACAATGAACTGCCTGGAAAAGAAATAAATACAATATAAATAGAATAAATATAATAGCATTAAAAACAGTGAAATACAAATAAGCTTAACCAAAGAGGTGAAATATTTGTATAACAAAAGCATTCATGAAAGGAATTGAAGAGAAAATAAATTGAAGCATATCCCATGTCCATGAATTAGAAGAGTTAATACTGTTGAAATCTTCACTTAGTGAAAGTGATATACGGATTCAGTACAATCTCTATCAAAATTTTGATGGAATTTTTCATGGAAGTAAGAAAAGCAACCCTAAAATTTGTGTGGAACCACAAAAGACCACAAATACCCAAAGCAATCTTAAGAGAACATTTCCTGATTTCAAACTGTTACAAAACTATAATAATTAAAACAGTATTATATTGGCATAAAAACAGACACATAGATAGAACAGAATGAGAGCCTGGAAATTAACTCATGTATACAGGGTTAACTGACATTTGACAAGGAAGCCAAAAATACTCAATAGGGAAAGTATATTCATTTCAGTAAATGGCTTAAGGAAAATTGGATAGCCACATGCAAAAGAATAAACCCCTGTCTTAACACTATTCACAAAAATTACCTTGAAATGGAGTAAGGGCTTACACATCAGATCTGAAACCATAAAATTCCTCCTAAGAAAACATAGAGGAAAAGCTACTTAACATTGGCCTTGGCAATGGTATTTAAGATATGGCACCTAAAGCATAAGCAACAAAGGTGCAAATCAAAAAATAGGACTACATCAAATTAAAAAACTCTCTGCAACAAAAGAAACAATGAACAAATGCAAAGGCAACGTATGAAATGGGAGAAAATATTTGCAAACCATGGATCTGATAAGGGGTTAATATTCAAAATATATAAGGAACCTCTATAACTCAAAAAAAAAAACCAAAAACCAAAAACCAAAAAACACCAAACAAAACCAAACAAAAAATATAACCCAAGTAATCCACAATTTAACAATAGGAAAAGGACTTGAATAGATATTTTTCTAAAGAAGACATACAAATGGCAAACAAGTGCATGAAAAGGAGCTAAACTTCATTAATCATTAGGGAAATGCAAATCAAAACCACAATGATTACTTGGATGCCTGGGTGGCTCAGTGGTTGAGTGTCTGCCTTTGACTCAGGTCATGATCCTGGGGTCCTGGGATCCAGTCCTGCATCGGGCTCCCTGCAGGGAGCCTGCTTCTCCCTCTGCCTGTGTCTCTGCCTTTCTCTCTGTCCCTCTCATGAATAAATAAATAAATTCTAAAAAAAAAAAAAATATTTATTTTAGTGGGGAGGAGCAGAAGGAGAGGGAAAGGGAGGGAGAGAGGAAAAGAGAATCTCTTTTACAGATTCCCCACTGAGCACAGAGCCCAGCTGGGGCTCAATCCCACATCCTGAGACCATAACCCCAGCCCAACCAAGAGTTGAATGCTCAATGGACTGAACCACTCAGATGTCCCTCAGATCTTGCTTTTAAAGACCGTATTCAGAGGTGTCACTACAAGGCTTTGGGATAGCTTGTTGACCAGAAAGGATTTAGAAGTATCAGTCCATTGCGCCCATAGTTTCCAGCAGATGGATCCATGAGCCTGCAACATTTTGTCAGTGAGAACTTGGCTGGTCTGACAGGAGGAGTGGCTGAAGAGAGAGGGAAGGATGCCTTGGATTTAACTTTGTTATCATTTGTTCCCTTTATATAAGCTCTATAAAAGCCTCAGTTGTAAAAGCCTTGATGTCAAAGTTACTTAAGGGACCTCATTCTATTTCAGGAGACTATGGGAAATGTACATGAATGACATATTTTCTTCATCTTTGTTGTATCCATTCCTAGAACAAGTACGTTTAAGATAATACAAGCTCAGGGCATTGAATTGAGATACTACTGTTTTCTAGTTTCTTGCCTATTTATGTCACCTTGGGGTCCAACAAGAGAGGGCAAGCATTTTCAAAGTTTTTCAAGATCTTTAACACCTCTCCTAGGTCACTTTTCTCATTTCTTAAAAATACAGCCATAAATAGCTCTTTTAATACTATAAATCCTACCTCCTCCTGCTAACTTCCTGCTTTTACTCAGGAAAATAAAGCATTCTCTTCCTTACAATATAAAATCCTTAGTACTTTAATCCACTATTTCCCTTTGAGATTTCCAACTAAAATACTTCTGCACTGAAAGACCTCTGAAGTATATCCATCCCTTCAGTACATTGACAATTTTACTTCCCTATTATATGTTTTCCTTTATTTCATTTTTTTCTTGAAGTAAAATTTACGTAAAATAGAACTAACCATTTTATGAATTTATTTTTTTAAAAATAAATTTATTTTTTATTGGTGTTCAATTTGCCAACATACAGAATAACACCCAGTGCTCATCCTGTTAAGTGCCCGCCACCCAGTCACCCTCACCCCCCTCCCCGCCCTCCTCCCCTTCCACCACCCCTAGTTCGTTTCCCAGAGTTAGGAGTCTTCATGTTCTGTCTCCCTTTCTGATATTTCCCACACATTTCTTCTCCCTTCCCCTCTATTCCCTTTCACTATTATTTATATTCCCCAAATGAATGAGATCATATAATGTTTGTCCTTCTCCGATTGACTTACTCCACTCAGCATAATACCCTCCAGTTCCATCCACATCTAAGCAAATGGCGGGTATTTGTCATTTCTAATGGCTGAGTAAAATTCCATTGTATACATAGACCACATCTTCTTTATCCATTCATCTTTCGAAGGACACTGAGGCTCCTTCCACAGTTTGGCTATTGTGGACATTGCTGCTAGAAACATCGGGGTGCAGGTGTCCCGGCGTTTCATTGCATCTGTATCTTTGGGGTAAATCTCCAGCAGTGCAATTGCTGGGTCATAGGGCAGATCTATTTTTAACCCTTTGAGGAACCTTCACACAGTTTTCCAGAGTGGCTGCACCATTTCACATTCCCACCAACAGTGCAAGAGGGTTCCCTTTTCTCCGCATCCTCTCCAACATTTGTGGTTTCCTGCCAGAACTAACCATTTTAAAGTGTACAATTCAGTGGTCTTTAGTACATTCATAATGATGTGCAACCATTACCTCTAGTTATGAAACATTTTCATTACCCCAAAAGGAAACTCTAAGCCCATTAAACAGTCACTCTCTATTCCCTGCTTCCCCACAACTCCTGGTAACCACTAATATGTTTTCTGTCTCTATAGATCTATGTATTTCATATAAATTTTTTAAATTTAATTTTTAAAAATTTTATTATTATTATTTATTAGAAAAAGTTTTTAGTCATGTGGCTTATTTTTTTTGTATATTTTTTAAATTGGAGTTCTATTTGCCAACATATAGCATAACACCCAGTGCTCATCCTGTCAAGTGCCCCCCTCAGTGCCTGTCTCCCCGTCACCCCATCCCCCCGCTCAACTCCCATTCCACTACCCAGAGTTAGGAGTCTCTCATGTTCTGTCTCCCTCACTAATATTTCCTACTCATTTTCTTTCCTTTCCCCTATAATCCTTTCACTATTTTTTTATATTCCCCAAATGAATGAAGCCATATAATGTTTGTCTTTCTCCGATTGACTTACTTCACTCAGCAGAATACCCTCCAGTTCCATCCACGTTGAAGCAAATGGTGGGTATTCATCATTTCTAATGGTTAATATCCCATTGTATATATAGACCACATCTTTATCCATTCATCTTTTGATGGACACCAAGGCTCCTTCCACAGTTTAGCTATTGTGGACATGCTGCTATAAACATTGGGGGTGCAGGTGTCCTGCATTTCACTGCATCTGTGTCTTTGGGATAAATCCCCAGCAGTGCAATTGCTGGGTCATGGGGCAGTTCTATTTTTAACTCTTTGAGGAACCTCCACACAGTTTTCCAGAGTGGCTGCACCAGTTCATATTCCCACCAACAGTGCAAGAGGGTTCCCCTTTCTCCACATCCTTGTTTCCCATCTTAATTTTCACCATTCTCACTGGTGTGAGGTGGTATCTCATTGTGGTTTTGATTTGTATTTCCCTGATGGCAAGGGATGCAGAGCATTTTTTCATGTGCTTGTTGGCCATGTCTGTGTCTTCCTCTCTGATATTTCTGTTCATGTCTTTTGCCCGTTTCATGATTGGATTGTTTGTTTCTTTGCTGTCAAGTTTAATAAGTTCTTTATGGATCTTGGATACTAGCCCTTTATCTGATATGTCATTGCAAATATCGTCTCCTATTCTGTAGGTTGTCTTTTAGTTTTGTTGACTGTTTCTTTTGCTGTGCCGAAGCTTTTTTTGATCCCGAGTGCCAGGATTGAGTCTTGCATCGGGCTCCCTGCAGGGACCCTGCCTCTCCCTCTGTCTGTGTCTGTGCCTCTCTCTCTCTGTCTCTCATGAATAAATAAATAAAATCTTTTTTAAAAAATATTTAGCTCTTCTATTTAGGTCTTTGATGTATTTTGAGTATATTTTTATATGTGGTGTCAGGTAAGGTTTTTAAATTTATTTTTATGTCATGATAAATTTGAAATCTTTACTGTTAACAAATAATGACAGGAAAGGATGATTATTGATATTGCAATTAATTTTTGTGAAAAGTTTAGACTTTAAAAGTAGTTTAGGAGTTTTACCAGGAGAATTTTATGTATATAAAGCAATCTTATAGAACACAAATCTGGAATTTTAGCACTATAATTTTATTAATTAATTTATTTTGGAGAAAAAGAGAAAGTATGTGTGCACATGTGGGGGTGGTGGTGGAGGGACAGGGACAAGCAGACTCTAAGCATTGAACATGGAGCCTGAGATAGGGCTAGATCTCATGACCCTGAGATGACAACCCCTGAGATCAGGACCCTGAGATCAGGACTTGAGTCAAAATCAAGAGTTGGATGTTTACCTGACTGTGCCACCCAGGCTTTCCTATTTTGATAGTTTTTTGAAGTGACTGCTTAAATACCCCCATTCACCAGGAGGAACTTTCAAAGTATATATTTAAGAACAGATAATATATAATTTTCTAAGATCTTTATGTTCAGAGGTCTTGAATCTTAAATGTATTGAATGAATGATAATTATAATAATAGCTAAATTTATAGCACAGTAGACTTAAAGAACTTTTTATAATTTTAATCTCACTGTAGCATTTTATAAACATATACTTAGTATGAATTATTGTCTATGTCTTATGTAAGGGGAGGTAGGTTTCAGATATTGACCAACTTGACCAAAATGTCATAATTAATAGGGAATGAAACCAAGGACTTATACTTGAAATTTTTGGCTCTAAACTTTAAGCTATTGGAACTACCCTACCCTTTGCCATGGAATGTTAGATATCCTCAACATATTAATAGGTGTTGTTTGGGAAAAAAAATTCAAAGCTATAAACAGTTTTGCTTCTAAAATTACATATATATGTATATATGAAAAACTGAGCAGCATGTGTATAGTTATTTTCATGCAACAAGTTCCCATTATGTAATGGTTTGCCTCAGAGCAGCAAGATGTTGAATGAGTGATGTACGAGTGAAACAAGTTATGTCCTTTGTGTAAAACAAAGATATATTCAACAGTAAGTGTTAAACTTCCATATGTGTTCTGTCAAGTAATTTGGAAGAAGACTGAACCACGGGATGCTGCCTGTCACCTCCTTCACATCCTCCAAAAGGTAGAGAATGTGATGCTGGTCTTGGGCCTCCTAACATCTGTTCATGAGAGACACAGAAGAGAAACAGGGCCATGAGTTTCATCAAGAATCACAGTGAAAGTAGAATTCACAAGGAAGTGGAAAACGTACTACCCTAATTGTTTATGTTTTTGTTTTTTTCATTCAAGAATGTAGAATTCCTTTATAGTTTTTAGGGAAGAATTCTACATTGTTAAGATATTTGATGGCGTGTGTGAGAATTGACTTACAGTAGAAGGCAGATACATTCCCTTTCTTTTGCCAGAAAAAAACTTTCAAAACATTCCTCCCAGGTGATGCTTTATTCTTTTTCTGGAATGGTTAATAAGGCATTGAAATATCCTTGGAATTTCTTGCCGTATGTATTACCTGGGAATGATGAAAAGAGGGAAACCAAAACAAGATGAAAATCATATGGAAGGGAAAATGCTAGCAATTTTAGCATTTGTTTGGCAATTGTTTAGATATATAGGTGGATCAAATTTTTTTTTAAAGATTTATTTATTCATGAGAAACACAGAGAGAGAGAGAGGCAGAGGGAGAAGCAGGCTCCATTCAGGGAGCCCAACGCGGGACTCAATCCCAGGACTCCAGGATCAAGCCCTGAGCCAAAGGCAGATGCTCAACCGCTGAGCCACCCAGGTGTCCCTAGGTGGATTGAATGTTATAGCTTATAATGGGCTGAAATGATTTTTAGAGATAATTTTCCTGTGATCATGGCTTTGTGAAAGGCGAAAAGGATTTAACACAGTAAGGTAGATTCAGTGTATTTGCTAGACAAACTCTTTCAAGTATAACATTCTATGGAAAATGTCTCCAACATTATGTCCTTAGTTTGTGGATGGTATATTTCAGAGGAAAAGATGATATAGTTTTTTCCATAAGCATTTATTTTACCGAATGGGAGTAAGATTATGATTTTCATTGAAAATCCAATATTTTCTTTATAAGTTTTACATTCTTAAAGAGTTAAAGGGGTTGAAATTGGCCTCTTTAGGATTTGGGTGGTTGGGCAGGCCTTAAGGTGGCTGCAGTCCCTGGACTGGTCACCTCTAGTTGGGCAATTATTCAGTGTTCTGGTGGCCAGAGTGGAATTCAGGCTGACAATGTGCTCTAGAAATGGTTGAATAGTAAACCTGAGTCTCTGACAATTTTGTGGTGTATTATTACTGGCTCTGTATTGACTCCTCTACAAATGTCTTTTACATGAATGGGAAATAAACTTTTAGCTTGTTTATTTCACTGTTTTATTGGGGGACACTCTGATACCAGCTGAATTTAATTCTAATGAATGCAGATGATAACATTTACATTTGTTCTGTAAACATAATTAAGTCTGCTTTGTCAATGGCAGCGGTTCTCAAACTTTGCTGCATTGAAGAAATTTTTTATTACTGAAACAAGTAGGGAAAGTAATGATATCCTAACTTATTGATTGGATCTATTTTGAGCAATATTTAGACAGTAATAATTTTTTAAAAAGATTTTATTTATTTGTTCATGAGAGACACAGAAAGAGGCAGAGACACAGACAGAGGGAGAAGCAGGGTCCCTTCAAGGAGCCCAAAGTCGGACTCGATCCCAGATGTCGGGATCACGCTGTGAGTCCAAGGCAGATGCTCAACTGCTGAGCCACCCAGTTGTCCCTACACAGTAATAATTTTGTAAATATTGGATCTCCTCCACCCCCCCAACCAGTGTTTAAATGTATAGACTGGTAGTTTTCAACTCTGGCTGTCCATTAGAATTAGCTGGAGAGCTTTTAATAATTTTTGTGCCCAGGCTGTCCCCCAGAGCATTGTCCGGATCTCCGACGGAAGTCTTTTGACTTTTTGTTTTATCTTAAACTGATTATTTCCTAAGCTTGTTGCTCTTCTTGTGTTTTCTTCTCACAAAACTTCTGGGTTAGTTTCATTGTTTCTTGAATATTATGACTTTATTTTTCTTTTAACTTCTTTGTTTCTTCTTAATTTCTTTTTAAAATTTTTTAGCCTACATACTTAAATAATTTTCCACAAAGACAGTGTAGAAATAGGAATGCTTGTTCCCTCAAAAACGTCTTTAGGTTACTTTCACAAAGAATTCTAGGTTCAAAATAATTATCACTCATAATTTTATTATTATTATTTTTTTTAAAAAAGATTATTTATTGGGATCCCTGGGTGGCACAACGGTCTGGCGCCTGCCTTTGGCCCAGGGCGCGATCCTGGAGACCCGGGATTGAATCCCACGTCGGGCTCCCGGTGCATGGAGCCTGCTTCTCCTTCTGCCTATGTCTCAGCCTCTCTCTCTCTCTCTGTGACTATCATAAATAATTTAAAAAAAAAAAGATTATTTATTTATGATAGACATATATATATAGAGAGAGAGAAAGTAATGTCTTTCTGTGTCTCTCATGAATAAATTTTTTTTATTTATCATCACCAATATTTATTTTTTAAAATAATAACCAGCCTAATGAAAATAGTGATATCTCATTTAGGTTTTGATTTGCATTTATGTATTTATTTGTGTGCTAATTGTCCATTTGTAGAAACACCTATTCAAGTCCTTTGCTCATGTTAAAAATCAGGTCATTTTCTTTTTTGTTTTTGAGTTTTAGGAGTTTTCCATGAATTCCAAGTATCAATTTCTTGTGTGATTTCTAGATGATTTGCAAATATTTTCACCTATTCCAGAAGTTGTCTTTTCACTCTGTTGATAATATTCTTTGATGAGCAGAAATTTCTAAGTTTGTTGTAGTCCCATTTGTCTATTTTCCTTTTATTGCTCCAGTTTTGGTACATAACGAGGAAATCATTCCTAATTCAATTTCATGAAGCTTTTCCTCTCTGTTCTCTTCTGAGAATTTTATAGATATTTTTTGTCTCACATTTAGGTCCTTTATTCATTTTTTAAAGCAATGTAAAGAGTGTCCTTTTTTTAAATTTTAAGATTTTATTATTTATTTGAGAGAGAGAGAAAGAGACAGTGAGAGACAGAGAGAAGGGGCAGGGAAAGGGGCAGAGGAAAGGGAGAAGCAGAGTCCCCACTAAGCAGGGAGGTAGACATGGGGCTCGATCTCATGACCCGAGGATCATGACCTGAGCCAAAGGCAGATGTTTAATGGACCAATCACCCAGGTGGTCCAGATGCTTCAGTTTTTATTTAAGTTTTAGTTACTTAATGTATAGTATAATACTATGCTATACTATAGTACTATACTATAATACTATACTATAGTATAATACTAGTTTCAGGGATAGAATTTAGTGATTCATCACTTACATATAATACCCAGTGCTTATCACAAGTGTACTCCTTAATACTCATTACCTATTTAGTCCATCCCTCCTCTCCTCCGGCAACCCTCAGTTTCTTTTCTATAGTTAAGAGTCTCTATGGTTTACCTCCCTCTCATTCCCCCATCTTTCCCTATGCTCATCTGTTTTATTTCTTAAATTTTACATATGATGGAAATCATGATATTTGTCTTTCTCTGATTTATTTTGCTTAGCATGATAAACTCTAGCTCCATCTATGTCATTGCAAACGGCAAGATTTCATCCTTCTTGATGACTGAGTAATATTCTCTCTCTTCTTTATCTATTCATCTGTTGATGGACATTTGGGCTCCTTCCATAATTTAGCTATTGTTGATAATGCTGCTATAAACATCAGGGTACACGTACCCCCTTGAGTCAGTATTTTTGTATCCTTTGGGTAAATACCTAGTAGTTCCATTGCTGGGTTGTAAGGTACCTCTATTGCTAACTTTTTGAGGAACCTCCGTACTGTTTTCCAGAGTGGCTTCATTAGTTTGCATTCCCAAGTGCAAGAGAATTCCTTTTTATCCACATCCTTGCCAACATCTTTTGTTTCCTGTGTTGTTAATTTTAGCTATCCTGACTGGAGGTGATATCTCACTGTGGTTTGGTTGGTATTTCCCTGTGGATGAGTGATGTTGAGCATCTTTTCATGTGTCTGTTGGTCATTTGTATGTCTTCTTTGGAAAAATGTCTATTCATGTCTTCTGTCCATTTCTCGATTGAATTATTTGTTTTAGGGGTGTTGAGTTGGTAAGTTCTTTTTTTTTAAAGGATTTTATTTATTTATTCATGAGAGACACAGAGAGAAGGCAGAGACACAGGCAGAGGAAGAAGCAGGCTCCTTGCAGGGAGCCCAATGTGGGACTCAATCCTGGAACTCTGGGATCACACCGTGAGCCAAAGTCAGACGCTTAACTGCTGAGCCATCTTGGCATCTATGTTCAACCGCTGAACCACCCAGGCATCCCTGGTAAGTTCTTTATAGATTTTGGATATTAAACCTTTATCAGATATGTCATTTGTAAATATCTTCTCCCATTCTGTCAGTTGCCTTTTAGTTTTGTTGATTGTTTCCTTTGCTATACAGAAATTTTTTTTTTTAATCTTCATGAAGTCTCAATAGTTCAGTATTGCTTTGTTTCCCTTGCCTCTGGAGACATGTATAGTGAGAAGTTTCTATGGCTGAGGTCTCCTCTGGGATTTTGATGGATTCCTGTCTCACATTTAGGTCTTTCATTCATTTTGAATTTGTTTTTGTGTATGGTGTAAGAAAGTGGTCCAGTTTCATTCTTTTGCATATTGTTGTCTAGTTTCCCAACATCATTTATTGAAGAGGCTGTCTTTTTTCCATTGGAGTCTTTCCTGCTTTGTCAAAGATTAATTGGCCAGATAGTTTTGGGTCCATTTCTGGTCATTCTGTTCTGTTCCATTGATCTATATATCTGTTTTTGTTCATACTGTCTTGATGACTACAACTTCATAATGTATCTTGAAGTCCAGAATGTGATGTCTCCAGCTTTGACTTTTCCTTTTCAAGATTGCTTTGACTATTCAGGATCTTTCATGGTTACATACAAATTTTAGGATTGTTTGTTCTAGGTCTGTGAAAAGGGCTAGTGGTACTGTGATAGAGATTGCATTAAATGTGTAGTGTTTGGGGGCAGAATGGACATTTTAACAATATTTTTTATTCCAGTGAGCATGGAATATTTTTCCATTCTCTGTGGCCTCTTTAATTTCTTTTGTAAGTGTTCTACGGTTTTCAGAGTATAGATATTTTACTTTTTTGGTTAGGTTTATTTCTAGGTATCTTATAGTTTTTGGTGTAAATGGGATTGATTCCTTGATTTCTCTTTCTGTTGCTTCATCATTTGGTGTATAGGAATGCAATAGATTTCTGTATGTTGACTTTGTATCCTGTGACTTTGCTAAATTTGTGTGTCAGTTCTAGCAATTTTTTGCGTGAAGTCCTTTAAGTTTTCTACATAGAATAGCATGTCTACATAGAGTATTATGTGAGTAGTGAAAGTTTAATCTCTTCCTTGCTGATTTGGATGCCTTTTATTTTTTTGTTCTTCTTGTCTGATTGCTGACTCTTGTCTCTATGTGTATTTTTTTTATTTCCTCATAAGCCCATTGGCTGTTTAGTAGCATATTGTTTAGTTTCCAGGTGTCTGTATTTTTTTCCAGTTTTTTCTTGTGATGAATTTTTAGTTTCTTATTTTTTAATATTTATGTATGTATGTATGTATGTATTTATTTATTTTTTACTGTTTCTTTTTTTAAAGATTTTATTTATTCGAGAGAGAGAGAGAGAAAGAGAGAGAGAGAGAGAGAGGCAGAGACACAGGCAGAGGGAGAAGCAGGTTCCATGCAGAGAGCCTGATGTGGGACTTGATCCCAGGTCTCCAGGATCACGCCCTGGGCTGAAGGTGGCACTAAATCGCTGAGCCACCCAGGCTGCCCGAATTTTTAGTTTCATACAGTGTAGTCAGAAAATATGTGTGATATGATTTCAGTCTCCTTAAATTTATTAGGACTCATTTTGTGGTCTAATATGCAAACTATTTCTTCATAAGACTCTGAGTTACCATCTAGTATCCTTTCATTTCACCATGCAGAACAGATCTAATGGTGACAAGCTCCCTCAGCTTTTGTTTTTCTGGGAATACCTTAACTTCTCCCTCAGTTTTGAAGGATGGTTTTCCTGGCTATAGGATTCTTGGTTGACGTTTTTTTTTTTTTTTTTTCCCTTTTAGCAGTTTGAATGTATTAACCCACATCATTCTGGCCTCTGAAGTTTCTCATTAGAAATCTACTTTTTTAAAAATAAAGGATTCTATTTATTTATTCATGAGACACACACACACACACACACACACACACACACACACACAGATGCAGAGAGACAGGCAGAGGGATAAGCAGGCTCTACCAGGGAGCCCAACGTGGGACTTGATCTTGGGTCTCCAGGATCAGGCCCTGGGCTGGAGGCAGCTTTAAACCACTGAGCAACCTGGGTGGCCTGAATCTTTGTATGCTTTCTGATTGTCTGGTTAAAAACTGGACATTTGAATCTAATAATGTGAAAACTTTGGCAATTAGATTCTTCCTTTTTCCAAGGGTGTGATTTTTTTTTTGTTGCTGCCTTTATTGTTTTTTTTTTTTTTTTTTTTTTAATTGTTGTAGGCTGTCTTTTTGCCAAAATTCTTCCTAAGATGTAAACTTAAGATATTCTCAAGTCTTTTCAGAGCCTGTGCCTTTCCCTGGACATACATGACCACTTTAAAATTTTTCCTGTATATGTAGTCACTTTTGAATGTCCCAGTCTCTAAGATTTGAGTTTTGAAAAGAGACAAAGAGGAAAATGAAGAGAGAAAAAGGGTACCAGCCTTTTATTTATTTTTTAATTTTTAAATAAAAAAAAGATCTTATTTATTTATTCATGAGAGACACACACACACAGAGGCAGAGACATAGGCAAAGGGAGAGGCAGGCTCCATGCAAGGAGCCTGATGTGGGACTCCATCTGGGGACTCCGGGATCATGCCCTGAGCTGGAAGGCAGACGCTCAACTGCTGAGCCACCCAGGCGTCCTGGGTACCAGCCCTGTAAATCTCATGGAAACCACTTTATCTAGAGAAGGAGGGGTTTGCAACAGTAAGGGGAGCTGCAGTAACAAAGGCTATCTGCCTCTTTTCTCCAATTTGATCATTAGTAGCAATCAGTCATAACGGTCACAATCAGTCACAACAGATGCCTAATATTTGAAGGTGAGGATCTTTTTGGCTCACTTCGGCTCCCCTAACAAACTGTGCATTTGTTTCAGGAACATGTGTACAGTTGCTTGTCATGGTGCTGGGGGCAGCTGCTACTGTACCAAGAGCTGAAATAGGCCAAAATTAATGCAACTTACAGTTCAACCATTTCCCTTAAGTTGCAGGTCTTTAATGGACTCCAGAATTCCAAAATGGTTATATTAGAGACATTTTGCGAGGGCAATTGTCCAGTGGGGGCAACAAATTCCTTGTGCTTTCTACTGTTCCATCTTCCCAGATGCAAGATACATTTTTTTTTTGTTGTTGTTGTTGGCAGTTTTTTATTTTCTGACTTTCTGAAATATATCACCTGAATGTGTGTGTGTGTGTGTGTGTGTGTGTGTGTGTATGTATGTGTGTGTGTTTATTATCCCTGTCTTCGGATCTGCAAGCTTTCTGCTGAGAAAATCCCTGATAGTCTTATAATACTTTTTCTGGTACGTAATGAGGCACTTTTCTCTTTCTACTGTCAAAATTCTCCCTTTGTGACTTTTTATAGCTTGATCATAATTGTAGTGGTGTAGATCTCTTTGAGTCTATTTTATTTTATTTTAAAACGTATTTATTTATTTTTTTAGAAAGAGAGAGCACAAGTGGGTGGAAGGACAGAGGGAGAGAATCTTTCTTTTTAAAAATAAATTTATTTTTTATTGGTGTTCAATTTACCAACATACAGAATAACACCCAGTGCTCATCCCGTCAAGTGCCCCCCTCAGTGCCCGTCACCCATTGACCCCCACCCCCCGCCCTCCTCCCCTTCCACCACCCCTGAGTTCATTTCCCAGAGTTAGGAGTCTTTATGTTCTGTCTCCCTTTCTGATATTTCCCACACATTTCTTCTCCCTTCCCTTATATTCCCTTTCACTATTATTTATATTCCCCAAATGAATGAGAACATACACTGTCCTTCTCCGATTGACTTACTTCACTCAGCATTATACCCTCCAGTTCCATCCACGTTGAAGCAAATGGTGGGTATTTGTCGTTTCTAATGGCTGAGGAATATTCCATTGTATACATAAACCACACCTTCTTTATCCATTCATCTTTTGATGGACACCGAGGCTCCTTCCACAGTTTGGCTATTGTGGACATTGCTGCTATAAACACCGGGGTGCAGGTGTCCCGGCGTTTCATTGCATCTGAATCTTTGGGGTAAATCCCCAACAGTGCAATTGCTGGGTCATAGGGCAGGTCTATTTTTAACTCTTTGAGGAACCTCCACACAGTTTTCCTGAGTGGCTGCACCATTTCACATTCCCACCAACAGTGTAAGAGGGTTAGAAGGAGAGAATCTTAAGCTGACTCCCCACTAAGCACAGAGTCTGATATGGGGGCTTGATCTCACAACCCATGAGATCAGGACCTGAGCTGACAGCAAGAGTTGGATGCCTAACTGACTGAGTCACCCAGGCATACCTCTTTGAGTTTATTTTAGTGAGAATTTGTTGAGATTCTTGAATTTGTCTTTTTTTTTTTTAAGATTTTATTTATTTATTCATGAGAGACAGAGAGAGAGAGAGAGAGAGAGAGAGAGGCAGAGACACAGGCAGAGGGAGAAGTAGGCTCCATGCAAGGAGCCTGATGCGGGACTCAATCCCAGGTCTCCAGGATCACACCGGGGCTGCAGGCGGCGCTAAACCGCTGCGCCACCAGGGCTTCCCTTGAATTTGTCTTTTTATTACTCTCCTAAGATTTGGGAAGTTTTCAGCTGTTCTTTTTTTCAAATAACCTCTCTCCTTTTTTTTTTTTTTTCTTTCTATTCTTCTGAGACTTCTTCTTCTTCTTCTTTTTTTTTTTTTAATAATTTTAGGATGTTTTTTTTTTTTTTTTTATGATAGAGAGAGAGAGAGGGAGAGGGAGATAAAGAGAAGCAGAGGGAGAAGCAGGCTCCATGCACCGGGAGCCCGACGTGGGATTGGATCCTAGGTCTCCAGGATCGTGCCCTGGGCCAAAGGCAGGCGCCAAACCGCTGAGCCACCCAGGGATCCCTCTTCTGAGACTTTTATATTGTTCTTGAATATCTCTCATGAATCCCTTAAGCTTTTTTTGCTTTTCTTCATACTTTTTTCTTTTTGCTCTTCTGACTCATTTTTGTTAAGTTCACTGATTATTTCTTCTGTTTAAGTTCTTTTTAATCGTTTTTTTTTTAAAAAAAACTAATAGTTTCTATATCTTTGTTAATATTCTTATTTTATTCATGCCATGTTTTCCTGACTTCATTTAGTTGGCTGTGTGTGTGTGTGTGTGTGTGTGTGTGTGTGTGTTTTAGCTCATTGATCATCTTTAAGATGGTTATTTTGAGTTCTTTGACCAGTAATTCATAGATATCTGGTTTTTTTAGGACTTACTTCTGGAGATTTATTGTGTTTCTTTGATTGGCCATGTTTCTTTATTTTTTTTTATGCCTTATGATCTCATGTTGAGATTTAGGTATCTGTAAAAACTGTCACTTCTCCTAGTTATTATAGATTTACTCTGTATAAGGGAAGGTCTCTATCAATCAGTCTAGTTAAAAATTCTGGGGATCTCTCACGCTTTTTCTGGGAATAAGACTTCTCTGCCTTGTTTCTCAGTTAAAGTGGTTTGTCTTTTTTTTTTTTTTTTAATTAAGGACTTGTAACCTCTTGCTTACCTTGGTATCTTTCATAATGTAACCTCTCTGATGCTGTGGTAGGTTGTTCTCAGCATCCTTCAATCTGGCTTTCAAAGTATATTACCTTTATCATTAGTTCTTTGAGTCTGGAGAGATAGAAACCATTTACTTTCTAATTTACTATTTTATTGTGGTGTTTTTAATCCCAGGGTGAGTTTTTATTTCTCTAACACAGGATTTAAGTTTGAATTGGTGTGAAATGCTTTTTTCTTTCTTTCTTTCTTTCTTTTTTTCTTTCTTTCTTTCTTTCTTCTTTCTTTCCTTTTATTATTATTATTATTATTATTATTATTGTTATTATTATTATTTTTAAAAATTTGTTTATTTATGATAGACATAGAGAGAGAGAGAGAGAGAGAGAGAGAGGCAGAGACACAGGCAGAGGGAGAAGCAGGCTCCATGCTGGGAGCCTGATGTGGGACTCGATCCCGGGACTCCAGGATCGCACCCTGGGCCAAAGGCAGGCGCTAAACCGCTGAGCCACCCAGGGATCCCCTCATTATTATTATTTTTAAGAGGGTTCCCTGCTGGGCTGAGATCAAGAGTTGGATGCTTAACTGACTGAGCCACCCACGGTCTGCTGAAATGTACTTATTTTTAAATTGTGTTTCTATTGGTACTTTACTAATAGACAGGAGCCAGGTAGCAATAGGATTCATTCCCACCAAATTTTTTTTTTAAGATTTTATTAATTAATTAATTAATTAATTAATTCATAGAGACAGAGCCAGAGAGAGAGAGAGGCAGAGGCACAGGCAGAGGGAGAAGCAGGCTCCATGCTGGGAACCTGACGTGGGACTCGATCCAGAGTCTCCAGGATCAGGCCCTGGGCTGCAGCCAGCGCTAAACCCCTGCGCCACCGGGGCTGCCCCACCAAATTATCTCTTACTGTTGCTAAGAATATGTGTTCTTTTTAATGTTTTACATAGAATTATAATACTGATTTTTTTGAGCTGTTTCACTTCTTACATCTCTATACATGCAGTTTGATTTTCTCTAATATTTTCTTGAGTTCAAACCTAAACTTCCTCCACAGGAGTCAAAGGTTATTGCACATGTATGATAAAATACAGAATGTGTGGAGTGCCTGGTTATGCTCAAGTCATGATTTCAGGGTTGTGAGATCAAGCCCCATGCTGGGCTCTGCATTGGGCATGGAGCCCACCTAAGATTCTTTCTCTTGCTTTTCCCCTGTCCCTCCTTTTTCTTCTCTTAAAAAAACCACACACACACACACACACACACACACAGAATGTGTACTCTGTATTGGTAGGATTACAAAACCTAGATGCATTATCGTAATTTTCTGCTAAAATGGAAATAGTGTTGACTAGATCTATAACATAATGTGCTAATCACTAGTTTTGAAAGGGGAGAAGCCAAGTTAAGGCCAGTTTGAGTTCTGTTTGGGGCTAGGTCTAGGTAACCAAAATATACAGATTGATTTTGCCTGCCAAGAATATATAGGTGATTTGGAGGAAAGTAAGAGGTAGCACCTTGAGTGCAATGTCAAAAGTCCAAGGGCCATGGACTGAGCACAAGCTGTCTGTGCTGAGGCACAGCAACAGGTCTGAGCTGTCTGTGTGAGGCAACAGGGCAGGGCGTGGATTTTGGTGTCTTGGGGGAGTGATAGTATGCGGGGGAGAACTGAACACAGCCACAGAAGGCACTGAATTCAGATAAGGGCCTGCAGAAATTATGCCCAGTTTCATGAGAAACCTAAGAGATATAAAGGTATAAGGGACAAATTTTAGACTGGACATCTGCTGTGGATGTCAAGTGGGAGGCTATTGTTGGCTTAGGGCTCTGTCTACTTCAGAGCATGTAGACAGTGGGAATGCTTCAGTTATTCAGTTGACTATTGTTAAGCTTCCCTTGATCATGGGGGATGATGGACAGTTTGATGCCAGTCTGGTTGTTTTTGGGTTGGAATCTGGGTTGGGTAGCCTTTAGTTAGACGGGATCATGATGCATCTGTGATGAGTCTGTGGCAGGAACAGGAAGGGAGACTCTATTCAGGTTTTGGAACCATTGGAGCTGTGTTTGAACTTAAACGTTAGTATTTCTTATTTGAGTAACTTAACTAATATCTCTAGACTTTAGTTTTAGTTTTCTAATTGGGATTTAGTTTTCTAATAATGCCACATTCAAAGGATTGTAAAAATAAAATGTCTTATTCAATAGAATTTTCTCTGAGGATAGAAGTGTTTTATAATGTCCAAGTGATAGCTACTAGGCATGTGTTGCTACTGAGCACTTGAACTTTACTGAATATGAGTAATTTAATTTTATTTAGTTTTAGTTAATTTAAAAGCCACATGAGGCTAGTAGCTAGTATATTGGACAAAAGCTATAGACGATAGCTATTATAGGGACTACTTAAAATATAAAAAGTTAGCTTTTAGAATTTCCTTGACTGATATATTCTTTCAGTTACTTATTTTTGTGCTTGTCATATTTTGTTTGATGTGCAATGAAATATATAGCAATGTTTCTATCATGGAGAAAAAAACAAAAATTTTAATAAATTTAAAAATTTTAATTGTCTTTTAAGAGAATATATACATACAAGAGATACAATATACTTTAATTTTAATGACAAATGAATTATACCAAGTGTAGAGGACTTCAGAAAAGCAAATGCTATCTTCAGGATAATGAACTACTTGCACTGGTTATTGAAGCATGTTATATATTTTGGATAGGTAGAAAGAAAGGAAAGGAAATTTCAGATGGAGGCATGGTAAAAATAAAACTAGTAGGATAGGAACCTGCAAGATGTGATTAGGACTCAGTGAGTAGACTTATTTGCTGAAGTATGGAAGTGGTTTAGAAGGTGAAATTAAGCTAGAAAAGTGTTTTGGAAGGTGAGATCTACCATATCATATCATTATAGCTCCCTTTGAATTGATGGCTAAAAAAACATAGGATTTAGAGCTAAAGAGAAATATAATGAAATTTTGTTTTAGGAAAGTAACCCTGGTAGATGTGTGAGAGACAGAGAAACGAGTTATGAAGCTTATACTAGTATGGGCAAGAGGTTACATGTTTCTGAGCCAGAAGGGTGGCTACACGAACAAGACTCCATAGACGTAAAGAGTCAAGATGTGACTCCAAGACTCAATCGGCATTAACTGGGGTGAGAAAAAGAGTTAAGTATATATGATGTGGTAAGAGATAGGCATAGATGTATTATAGGAGGAACACTGAAGTGAATCAGAAAGTTTTATGAGGAAACAGTCACTTGATGGTTACTTGACTACCAAGAAATTTCTGGGAGAGATAGTCACTATCTACATATTTTAGTGCTGCATTGAAAAATTAGCCTGAACCAATGCTTACTTTGAAAGCTTTAGTGTTTTCTTACACAAGGAATGAGACATTTCTAGTATGTCAACAAACACATGACCTGTCGAAAACATAAATATTATGATAATCAGCGATGATGCCATGATTGTAATTAGTAATTATTGAACCTTCTTCCTCCACATGCTATCATGCTTCCACTTTCTACCTTGTGCTCAATCTCTGCTAGCTTTATTCCTATTTTTTTTAGAGTGAGCAAGAGCAAATATAATACACAGCTAGTCTGAGAATCTGAATTTAGTATCATGTGGGTAATAAAGTTTTATTGGTTATTACCAGTAAATTAAGTAACAAACTAAAAAAATGTTGGTTCTTTTCTTTTTTATGAGAATTGGAAGTGAAAAGTTAGATTGGTATCAGCCATTTTCTTCTTGTAGTCTTCATTAAATCTTTCATTCTGAGCCACGGTAAAGTGATTCTTCCAGTCTCCAACTATCCCTGAAACAGTTATGTGGGAGAGAGTCAGCTTGCATTTCTCTATTCTCCTGTTTCTGTGTGTATACTCTATCTTCCAAGGGGGCAATATTAGACAAATTATTTCTGCTGCTAACCTGTCAATTTCATTCTGAAAGTTTAGAATAATTTCTTATCTGATTTGTGGGACAAGGATATCCCATTACCTGCTGAGTCACATTAATGGGGGAAATGAAACTACCAAAATTAAAACAGCAGGCCTGGGGAATTTCTTGTTTTTTTCCTCCTGCCTCTTTGCACATCAAATTGTGGTAGGTACTTATGCCTATAGTTTTTATCTACAGGCCCACTGAGAAAGGCTTGCATGTGGAAAAACTCAAGGTACAGTTTTGAGGAAGAAAACCAAAAAAGATCCACCAAATTCTCCAGTTGCAATCCCTGTAACCTTTCTGCAGATTGTTTTTTTTCCCATAGGGCTTACCATCATATATTATTCTGAGTATTCTTGTTTATTTTGTTTGTGGCTAGAATATAATGTTCACAAGGGAAGAAATTTGTTTGTTTACTGTTAACTGAACATTATCTAGAATAGAGCCTGACTCATTGTAGCCACTCAATAAGTATTTTTGAATGAATAAATCCAACCAATAGCATAAAGCCCTTATAAGTCTGTTATAAAATGGATTCTTTGCTCTATCTGATTTAATTCTGCGTTTTTTCACCTTATCAGCCAGATCTCTGGAAAGGGGGCATAAGGAGTTTGACCGCACCTCACTCTTCAATAGTCTAAACATTGTTTTCATTTCATTCCTGATTTGCTAAATACTTTTTTTCCCAGAATCATTTGTTATAGATCTTATTTTTCTTAGCCACAGAAAACTCACTCAAGGCTGTTAAAGACTGGATGATTCTTTAAAGATTATGACCAAAAGAAAATATAAAAACCTTTTCTCATGAATGGAGACACAGAGTGGTTCATGATTTTAGCAGGAACTGATGAATAGTTTGACATTGGATTCTCCTTCATAACATCAAATGAAGTGTGATGGACAATTTTATCTAGGATTTCATCATCTAGGTTTTTTCCAATAAACTCTGCCACCTTCTGAATTTCATGCTTTGTATTCTATGATGAGAGTCAAAAGAAAAGTGAAGATTTGGTGTAAGATAATTGGTTTAAAAAGAATATTGAAATGAATTAATAACAGTAATCAGTCACATGTCATGAGTTAAAATAAAACAAAAAATCTTAGGGGTGCCTGATTGGTTCATTCAGTTAAGCATTCAACTCTTGATTTTGGCTCAGGTTATGATCTCAGGGTTGTGAGATTGAGCCTTGTGTTGTGCTCCACACTCAGTGCAGTCTTGAGATTTTTATCCTTCTTCCTCCTGCTCTCATGCACTCTGTCTCTGTCTCAAATAAATAAATAAATAAATAAAACCTTAAAAACAATCTTATCTCACAAATACTCAGCTATCCAGAAATAACTTATTTTAACATGATGGCTCATATTGTTCTATTTTTTAGTAGCTGGAATTACTAAACTTTTCTTGCTCTAACATAGAAGCAAAAACTGAATAGTATTCATGAAAAATTCACCATATAATGACATGCAGTGCATGGAGAATGTTTCACTGAGAGTTATGCCCAAATGTCTCACACAAGTCAGTTATGAGAGGGTTCTCGTTCAGCCAAATGTTTAAGAGAGAGAGTCCATAGACTGATGATAACAACAAAGACATTGGAGCATGGGGCAGACGATTTAAGCCTGTCTTCTATTCTGACATTGATAAAAATGTCCCAGACCTTTTTAGTGGTGGCAATAAGTAGCAGCAAGAGAATGAGAGATGGCTATTTTGCACCCATGAGATACGCAAGAGGCACCCATGGCTAGTAAGTCTACTACCTAGCATGTCCAGGAACTGAGGAGCTCAGTTCCAATGTTTCCTCATCAGAGGGACACACAACCCTAGGGAGCTGTCACTATGGGAAATCCCTATCTCCAGGAGGAGTCGTAGGAGAGGGAAAGTGGAAAAGTTTAGCCTGAAAACTGTGTATTCTGCTTTAAAAGCTTGGATGTCAAAAGTAGTGCTTAATTTAATTGGCCTCACATAGACTGGGAATCAGCAAGAGTGATGAGAATATTGAGCTTTGAGTAACTAGTCAGGGGACATTCCAGAACATGATCACAGAAATATTTAAAAGGGATCTAGGGACTCTGAGGTTAGACTACCTGTGCAATAAAGTTTCTTTCTAGCATTCACAATACATTAGGATGTACTCCAGTAAAAGGGTGTCATTTCTGATGACATATCCTTACTTTGCCATATGTCTACATATGGTAGACAATTATCACCTACATGGAGTTTTCCTATTCTGAATTTATTTATTTATTTATTTTAAAAAAGACACATTTATTCAGCGTCATGATCAGACTATTACATTTAGCAATCAACAGCATGGGTGCAAAAAAAAAAAAAAAAGAAAATCTACACTAAAACCCTTTGTTGGAATGCTTTACACTTTCCACAGAACAGAAACTAAAATAACCTGTTATACAATTAGTCACAAATACAGTCCTTGAGTTTTTTGCCCATACACATGAGTATTGTCTAAAACATGTCTTCTTTGTAGCAGCTAGGCCCTGCCACCACTGTGCTTGGCTGAGTTCACAAATCTGTTGTAACCTGTAGCTTCCCTGTCACTTCTCTGGCTCTCCTCTCCTGCTAAGCTTTGTTTCCTGGCAGTAATTAAAACCTTCTGCCACTGCCATAGCTGCTGCTGCTGGAACCACCATAGCCACCTTGGTTTCATGGTTTGGCAAAGTACTGGCCTCCACCACCATAGGGGCCAGAGCTTCATCTCCAACCTCTTGGTGCTCTGGAGAATAGTACAGAGCTTCTGTCTCCAAAATTTCCTCCTTTCATGGGTCCAAAATTTGAGGGTTGATTGTTGTAATTGCCAAAATCATTATAGCTTCCATTACCTCCAAAGTTGCTTCCATCATTACCAAATCTGTTATAGCCATCCCCACTGCTACTGTATCCACCACCACCTCGACTGCCACCAAAGCTACCTCAACCACTGAAGTTCCCTCCATGACCAAAGTTGTCATTCCCACCAAAACCACCTCCATGACCATCACCAAAGTTTCCAGAACCACTTCAGCCTCTTTGGCTGGATGAAGCACTGGCCATCTCTTGCTTTGATAGGGCTTTCCTTACTTCACAGTTGTGGCCATTCACAGTATGGTATTTTTGAATGACAATCTTGCCTACAGAGTCATGGTCATCAAATGTCACAAAAGCAAAAACTCTCTTTTTGCCACTTCCTTGGTCAGTCATGATCTCAATCACCTCAATTTTCCCATACTGTTCAAAATAATCTCTTAGATGATGTTCTTCAGTGTCTTCTTTAATGCCAACAAAAATCTTTTTCACAGTTAAGTGGGCATCAGGTCTTTGAGAATCTTCTCTTGAGACAGCCTTCTTTGGTTCCACAACTCTTCCATCCACCTTGTGTGGCCTTGCATTCATAGCTGCATCCACCTCCTCTATGGTGGCATATGTGACAAACCCAAAGCCTCTGGAGTACTTGATCTTGGATCTCTCATTACCACACAGTCCGTAAGCATTCCCCATTGTTCAAAATGGCTCCTCAGACCCTCATCAGTTGTTTCAAAGTTCAAACCTCCAATGAAGAGCTTCCACAGCTGCTCAGGCTCTTTGGAAGACTCTGACTTAGACATGACGGCGGTGGGAGGAGAGACTTTCACGATGCTTACTCGGCAGCGTCCAGGGGCAGAAAGGAGTAATCTAACAAACATTATCTCCTATTTTGAGTTTAATAGCACCTTTCCTTCTATGGATTCCTCAGTTTGTCATACCTACTCATGGAAGGGAAACTCCTGCCTTACAGCATACTATCCCCTGCTATAATATTTCTTCTTTCTTTCTTTCTTTCTTTCTTTCTTTCTTTCTTTCTTTCTTTCTTTCTTTCTTTCTTTCTTCTCTCTCTCTCTTTCTTTCTTTTTCTCTCTTTCTCTCTCTCTTTCTTTTTTTTAAAAAAGATTTTACTTATTTATTAATGTGAGATGCAGAGACAGTCAGAGACACAGGCAGAGGGAGAAGCAGGCTCCTCGCAAGGAGTCCGATGTGGGAAAGGTAACACTCATATTTTGCCTGTATGGAAAAGATGTACCATTCTCCAGAGCACCAAGAGGTTGAAGATGAAACTATGTGATACATAAACTCATGACATACCATGTGGGCTTTGATGCATGGACAGCAGTAACCAATGAAATGTAGCGTTTTCTATTCCTTGTTTCAAATCTGTGGGTCCCCAGTGGGATACATGCATTATGACCTAAATGTCTTATGGTCCAATGAGAACACATTAGGTGGTATTGCCCCTCACCTTCTTCAGGTCCTCATAGAAGAGGTAGAGAATGCGGTGTTGGTCTTTGGCTTTCCACCATCCTTTCACGTGGTCATACCAAGAACCCCAGCATACTGCAAGGAGGAATGAAAAACGGGGTAATGAATCATAGAAGCCCCCAAACAGATACTCCACTGAAAGGAGAGTTCCTAAAGAGAGGGAGAGTATCACACTGATGATTTCTTCACAGTAAAGCAGGCAGACCCCCAGCATAATAAGGAAATGATTCTTTCCTTTTGGAATGTTTGAGGATTTTGAGAAAGGAAGGAAATAAAGATTAATTCTCTTACCTTTCCCAGCCAGAAAATTCTCAAAATACTCTTCCCAGGTTCCTGGAGCAGGAAGAGATTTATTCATTCTTTGGAAATGGTAATAAGACACCATATTGTCCTTTGGATTTCTTGCCACATAGATTATCTAGGAATGGCAGAAAGAGGGAAAGAAGCAAAAATGGGATTAGACTTATATGTACTTATTGTCCAACAAATTATGTTCAAGTGGATACATTCCATACAGATGAGATTTTCTGATGCTGCATTCTTGTGATACTGGTTTTTGTGTGATTTGAAAAGGATTCAGATCAGTTTGCCTATTGATTATCGTGAAAGATAGACTCTCTTTTCTTTCTTTTTTTTTAAAAGTTTTATTTATTTATTCATGAGAGACAGAGAGATCAGAGAGAGAGAGAGAGGCAGAGACACAGGCAGACTCCACGCAGGGAGCCTGACGTGGGACTCTATCCTGGATCCCCAGGATCACGCCCTGGGCTGAAGGTGGTGCTAAACCGCTGAGTCACCTGGGCTGCCTGGACTCTCTTTTCGTTAACAAGCGAAGAGGTTTTGTTTTTTTTTTTTTTAAGATTTTTAAATTTGTTTCTTTTAGAGAGAGAGAGAGAGTACAAGTGGGGCAAGAGGCAGAGGGAGAGGGAGAGAATCTCAAGGAGACTCCATGCAGAGTGTGGAGTGAGACACGGGGCTTGATCTTAACCATGCTGAGATCATGACCTGAGCTGAAACCAAGACTCAGATGCTTAACCAACTGAGCCATCTAGGTGCCCTAACAAGAGACATGTTTTAAGAGGAAGCTGAAGACCACTCTAGGGTTGTTCTAAGGAGTAAACTGTAAATTCTTTTTGCCTTTTTTTTTTTTTTTTTAAGATTTTATCTATTCATTCATGAGAGACACACACAGAGAGAGAGAGAGGCAGAGAGAGAAGCAGACTCCATGCAGGGAGCCTGACATGGGACTCGATCCTGGGTCTCCAGGATCACGCCCTAGGCCAAAGGCGGCACTAAACTGCTGAGCCACCAGGGCTGCCCCCTTTTGCTTTTTACCTTGCAGTTTTTTTCTATGAAGGATGGTGGCAGCAAATGGATGGGAAGATGTGTTTTCAGGGTCCGTGGTGAGGGCATTTCATTAGCTCTTTCCAAACCTATAAAATCGATTTTTGATTACTTCTCATTATTTTTTTCTTTTTGCTTCAAAATCTTGTTGTTTCCATTATCACTACTTTAGGAACAATTGAACAATTCAAGTCACCTGTGAGAGAACTGTGACTGTAGTTTTTTGATCTGCAAGACTATATCTAGCCTAAGAATGACTTTCCTTTTTAGCTAGAATAGTTTTTAAACATAACAAATAAGAAAATAAATAATTTAGAACCTAAAAAATTCAAACCCTTCTACTATGAAATTATCTTACTTGGGCTTATCCTTGTGGAATAAAATTAATTTCTTTTTTTAAAGATTTTATTTGTTTATTCATGAGACACACACACACACACACACACACACACACACAGAGGCAGGGACACAGGCAGAGGGAGAAGGAAGTTCCCTGTGGGGAGCCCAATGTGGGACTAAAACCCAGGACCCCGGGATCACGACCTAAGTTGAAGGCAGCCACTCAACCACTAAGCCACCCAGGTGCCCCTAAAATTAATTTATTTATTTTATTTTATTTATTTATTTATGATAGTCACACAGAGAGAGAGAGAGGCAGAGACATAGGCAGAGGGAGAAGCAGGCTCCATGCACCGGGAGCCCCACGTGGGATTCGATCCCGGGTCTCCAGGATCACGCCCTGGGCCAAAGGCAGGCGCCAAACCGCTGCGCCACCCAGGGATCCCCCTAAAATTAATTTCTAATAGAGAATGAAAACTTAATGTACTTTTATATAAGTAGTAATTACACTAGAAGACGTCTGGAGTACAGCAATGACCAAACATAGTTAAAAAAATGCAGTCACAGAATCCATTACTAATTATTTGAATGCCTAGAATTTTTTTTCTAGTTTTTTTTTTTGAAGTGGTTGTATCAATTCTTATATCTTTTCTATAACTTTTTTCAGCTTGAATGCCTAGGATTTTGAGAGGGCTATGTGATAGTAAAAACCCCAGGTGTGTATTTAGTCAAGCGTGGTTATTCCATACTCACCAGATCCAATGGATGGGATTATCCATTCAATGAAAGGAATTCGTACATGAATAGGTGCTCTTTGACTTTTGTCAACATCCCCTTCATTTTGTATTAAGTCCACTATCTCCTGAGTCCATGTTGTTCCTTATTCCACGTGTAAGATGAAGATGCATAGACATTTAGTATACTACATTTCTTTAAATGTGATCATATTTGTTAGAACATCTCTCTGAATTTTAAAGCTAGATTTATAGTGCAACTCAGAAAACATTTTTAATTTATGTATTGTGTTAATATAATACGAGTCAAGAAGTCTGACTTCTATAGCAACTTTCGTTAAACTGATTATTGAAATAAGGAAGTAGGTTCACAACATACCCCAAGGGAAGATGGAAATCAAAAAAGTAGTTTTCAAACCCTGAGGGGTCTTTGGGGGCTTCTGGAGGCTGCTGAAGTGAAATCAGCTTTGCAGGACCAAAGCTCTCCTAATTGTTCCCCAAGTTGGTCTTGGGATCCCCTTTTTAGCTTACACACACAAAGCTATTTTTTTACAGGATCTGCAATAACAGCCTGCATCGGGAACAAACAAATCAACAAATCTAGCTGGTTAGTTCTTGGCTGTTTGAGTCACTCTCTCCTGGGGAAGTAAAAAAATATGTACATCACAGGAAGAATTAAATTCTTAAAATTTCACATGTCATTTTATTTTGTTTTATTTATTTTTAAAGATTTTATTTATTTATTCCTGAGAGACAGAGGGGGGTGGGCAGAGAATAGGCAGAGACAGAAGCAGACTCCCTGCAGGGAGCCCGATGTGGGACTCAATCCTGGGTCTCCAGGATTGTGCCCTGGCAGAAGGCAGGCACTAAACAGCTGAGCCACCCCGGCTGCCCTTCACATGTCATTTTAATATTTTTTTTCTCTAGTTTCAGTTTCCACAAGTGATTTGTCTTAGCCATATCACTCTGTCCAGTAAACAATCTTCCAACCCAGATCAGTTTCTTCATTTCATTATTAGTGTATTTTCATTACTCACCTTCCTAATTCTCTTCCCCACCTTCCCCCTCCCCTTTCACCTACCTGCTTTAGGATAGGTGGCAATAAGCAGATCATCAGACTTGGCTTGGAAATTCCAGATCTGGTCCCAGATGTCACAGGTAGGTGTGGGTTGTAAAATCCCCTCCACATAAGCGACAGGTAGGCGTGTTGTTCCATCAAATTTAAAATCCTCCATTTTGTTTAAGGCCATTAGTGTCAGAAATCAGAGTAGTGCTCCAGATAAAATGTTACTGCTCAGTCAGCACAAAGCTGCACTTCTGTTATTGCACAGGCGATGCAAAATTCAGACTGCAAATTCTTCCTGGACAGCTGGGGATGGCTGTCAGTCAAAGGAGAAAGTAGCTACAGCTCTGTCCGCCCAAGTTCCAGGAAGCACGGAACTGCGATGTAGGCCTTTGTACTCAGGCGTTTTCTTAATGAGCTCCAGCCCTCCTCCCAGCCAGGCTGTGACGAAATACCAGAGGCCCTCCCAAGTCCTGGCTGCTGTGTCATGTTCAGATCAGTCCGGTTCTTCTGTGTCAGTTTAAAAAGAGTTAATGCCAAGTTGTTTATGTTCCGTTCTTTATCTTTGTGTTCATGAAATAATTCACAAATATTCATTAATTGTTTCTCCTGTGAATTTTATGCTAATTAAAAAGTTACAGGGAGGGGCAGCCCGGGTGGCTCAGCGGTTTAGCGCCGCCTTCAGCCCAGGGCGCGATCCTGGAGACCCCGGATCGAGTCCCACGTTGGGATCCCTGCATGGAGCCTGCTCCTCCCTCTGCCTGTGCCTCTGCCTCTCTCTCTGTGTTTCCCATGAATAAATAAATAAAATTAAAAAAAAAAAAGTTACAGGGAATTTGCTCATGGAATTAGATAGCAATATAGAATAACTTCCCTGGAAGACTGAAGGGAAATTTCTGTGGGCTCTTGGCAGGGAAGTCCTAGAATTGAATCTCCCAGCACAAACATCTGGAAGGGTCTCAGTGCTGTTATTTTTAAGAGTGAAATAAAAACGCTATATTAGAAAAGTTTCTTTCTTTTGTAGGCTGTACTGTGTCAGTATCAAAACAAGCATGTCTAATTTAAAGCACAAGAGATGCAAGCAATGCCTTGTTTTTTCCTTGGAATGATTTCTGGTTCCCTTTTAAGTTTTAAATATTTTTCTTCTATTCCATTATCTCTTCTCTGTGGGACACTTCTAAAACAAGGCCAGATTCCTTTTAGTTTTCTGGGTTTTTAAAAAGATTTATTAATTTATTTTAGAGAAAATGAGTGTGTGTGTGTGTTCACACAGGAGTAGGGGGGGAGGGGCAGAGGGAGAAAATCTCAAGCAGACTCCCTGCTGAGCGCAGACCCTCCCCCCGCCACTTTGATCTCATGACTTTGAGACCATGACCCAAGCCGAAATCAAGAGTTGGACACTTAACCTACTGAGCCATCCAGGTGCCCCTCCTTTTAGTTTTTAACTGCTAAATATTACCAGTCACCCACCTAGTTTTCCTGTCTCTTATTGTGGTATAATAAAGAATATATCAGGTCTTTTTCTCTGGTTACTTGCAGAGTTTCAAAAACTCTTGTAAGTTCTTGAATGATTGGAGTATCTTTGGTTATTCAAAAAAAGTTCCTTTAGACTATACCTGAGTTTATGCTAATGAGGTGACTCCTGGTGGGCCCTTAGATAGTTTCAGAGGAGGGGCTAGCCACACCAGAAAGATCAAGCAGGTGATTAGAGGGTTGGTTCTTTCAGTTCCATCTTCAACCTCCAGTGAACAGAGAGAGTCTAGAGACCGAGTCCAATCATGTGGCCAATGACACAGTAAGACCCCAATAAACCTGCTTCCTGGAGCTCAATGGAGCTTCCTGGTTGGTGAATACACTAATGTTCTTGGAAGGTGGCATACCTGGATTCCATGAGGAGAGAGCATGGCAGCTCTGTGTTTCCTCTCCATCAAGAGCTTTCCCTGTGCTCCTCTTCTATTTGGCTGATCCTGATCTGTATCTTTTATGATAAAACTAAAATTGTAGGTATAGTGCTTTTAGTGAGTTCTGAAAGTCATACTAATGAATTATTGAACTAGGGGGTCATGGAATACTTCAAATTTATAGCTGGTTTGTCAGAAGTGCAGATGGTCTCCAAGCTTTGCAGCTGGCATCTGAAGTGGGGGCAGTCTTGTGAATGACTTTGCTCTTAACTTGTGGGGTCTGCACTAACTCTAGGTAGTTAGTGTCAAACTGAGTTGAATTGCAGAACGCCCAACTGGTGTCAGAGAATTGCTGTTGGAATATCTTTCTTGCCCTAGACTTTCTCAGAATTCATTCTGTTCTGGGCAATCAGGAATTTCACTTTTGCTTAAAGCCCTTCCCACCCAAACCTTTACAGCATCCCACGAGGGCCTTAACCTCTTACAAGGCTGCAGCCAGAAAGGCCTTTGTCCCATCCTGGCAGGCCCTGGGCTTCTGCCTGCATTGACACTGCTTTTTTTCTTCTGACACTGTCTTTGGTTGTTGCCTGTTTGGTTCTTGTTTGATTTTTTAGGTTTCTCCAAGTCTTTTTTAATGTATTCCTTAAAGGTATCCTTTCTGGGGAGGCTTTCTCTGAACTTCAGTGCCATCTGAAGTAGGTCTCTCCTATTTCCTTGCTTGTGGCACCCTCCTTTCCTTTAGAACAGCCATCAGAATTTAGTCTTGCTTATTTACTTGTAAAATTTTCTGCCTCCTATCCTACACTGTGAGATGTGTAAAACAGGGCCTGGGCTGTCTTGTCTTCTCAGTCTATACCAGCTCTATGCCTAATGCCTAGCATGCTCCTATTTCTTGAGATAAAGAATGAGTAAACCTAAGTAGAAAATGGAAGACGTGAGCTCTGTGAGCCATTGTTATTTTGTGGTTTAGGTGAGCATGGTGGCTATGACTTGGCAGTCTGCAGAAAGAAGTCTTCCTGTATGTGAATCCTGAACCAACTCCAAGTAGCTGTGGGCTTGCAGACTTGTCACACATTGGACACATTGGACACCAAAGATGAAGTTATATCCTTTCCTTCTCCAATTCTTCCCCAAACTACTATAACAGTATACTACTACTACTACTACTACTACTACTACTTCTGACTCTGACTCTGTTATTGCTATTTTTTGGTTGTGGAAAGGAGGTTCCAACTCCCAGTGCACTCATTGGATGTTCCAGTTGCAAACTTTAGTAACCTGTTCAGGTCACAAATATGACCATTTGAAAAAATTATGATTGGGACTTCTAATCTGTTTTTCTTTAATATTTTATTTATTCACGAGAGACACAGAGAGAGAGGTAGAGACATAGGCAGAGGGAGAAGCAGGCTCCCTGCAGGGAGCCTGACGTGGAACTCGATCCCAGAACCCTGGTATTACGACCTGAGCTGAAGGCAGACGCTCAACCACTGAGCCACCCAGGTGTCCCTCTAATCTATTTTTCTCAGGAAAAAACAGAGTGCTGGTCACTCTCCTTAAACAGGTTCTTTTAAAATATTTTTTTACAAAAGGAATCCATCTAAAATATATTTTGATTCAGCAAGCTGTTTTAAAAGACATATTGGAAAGTGAGCTAAGTTTGTATTGATAAAAATTTAATTGGAATTGCATTCACTCCTTGAATCAATATTTAGCTTAGGTTCATTAAAAAATGCCTCATTTTTATGCAAACCTTCAAACCAAACCAGGAGGAAGAAACAATAAGGCCATAATCAATATAACTTGAATATCCAGACTGTGCAAGGATTGAGAAATACTTGTGGCTTACCCAGAACTTGTTTCCATTCCACCTTATTCTATTTAGGTATCCTTTATATTCTTGGAAAATAATCAGTGTCAAAACACAAAACACCCAGTTATATTTGAATTTCAGATAAATAATGAATGAATTTTCAGTATAAGTATATCCCATGTGATATTTGGGACGTACTTAAACTTAAAAAATTATTTGTTGTTTATCTGAATTACAAATGTAACTGGGTGTTCTGTATTTTATATGGAAACTCAGATAGGCAAGAAGATGGTAGCTAAATCTAACTTTAAAACAGAAAAACTAAAAAGAAAAAAAAAGAAAAATAAAACAGAAAAACTCTGGAAGCTTAATGAGTGGGATTAGAAAAATGACTGAATCAGAAACTTTTTAGAATCTCATATAAGCTGAGTGAACTCTAGACTCTTTCCTACTGGTTTGTGGGCAAATGTGTGCTGTTTGCACTTCTCAGTTATTAGCATATTTGCAGGTTCCTCTTCTAGGCCTAGAGATTTACTCAGCTTGTTTTGTGGAGATGGCACTACTCCGTTGTGACTATGGGTAAGGAAATGACACATAAAAATTTCAGTATGAAATTCAATGAATAAACAGAATTGGTATAAGTTGAGTGTCTTAGGCAAGACTTTTATGTATGATTTTTCCTGACCTATCCTTATTAGTGTGGAGGGATTTAGGGGCAGGGAGAGATAGTGGGCACATGTGGGCCTCTTCATACTGCTGTTTCAGGAGAAGCTTACTTCATTGTGCTACAGCATATCCCAATACAGCATATTCTCCAATACCCACTTTACTCAAATGAAAAAAGAGAGAAAAATATTTTGGTGCCAGAAGAGGAGTTTTGAGTTCCCAATATCAGTGAAGAAAGGCAGGAAAGGCAGATAAGCAGCCATAGCTAACATGTTAGGAATTCTGATAGATTGGTAAAGTCCCTAAAGGGGAAGGGGCACTGTTGTCTCTGAAACAGTTTGTGAGAACCACAAGAAGACCTTCTCTGAACTGGGGGCTGTTTTTGCTTTGTCAGTGTTCCTAGGGCCTCAGTAGTTTCTTTTTTTCTGTGAAGCGGCTACCACCTACCTCTGTTCCCAGGAAGTGGAGAGTGAGTGGGGTATACTCTCCCTGCCTTTCCCTCCTTGCTCACTTGAAAACAAGCACACAGGCTCTTTCTCTTTTCAAGCTTTGATGTTTATTGCTACAAGGAAACAGAAGGTTAACAAAAGATAGTCAGTGGGGTATGTATAGAATTTGAATTTTACTGGTCTCTCTTTCCTGACTTCCCTGCTGTGTCTTTCCAAATCTTCATGTGTCTGCTGGGCCAGGATTTAGCTGCTTTCAGAAATTAGATCAGAGGAAGTAGTAGTCAGCATTGACAATGGGAAGAAAAGGTGGAGACCCAGAGCAAGAGACTTTGGCCATTGATTAAGAGATCCTCAGAGATGAAGAGGGGAAAAGGAATTTCCAGTTTCTAAGTGCCTTCCACGTGTAGGATCTTGTGTCTACCTCAGTGGAAAGACAAGTCTCTGCTCGCAGGGAATTTGCAGTCTGGTGTAGAGGTAGATATGCAATCAAGCAATTAGAATATAGTATGTTATTTGCTTTAATGAAGGGTATGGAAACAGTGTTCTAGAGCACTGGAGAAGGAGCACTGAAGTCAGACTGGACTTGGGAGAGATCTTCTGGAATAGAGAAGACAATTAAACTGAGGTCTAAAGGATGTTGGCCAAGTGACTGAGATAGCAAGGGATTCTAGGTAGAGGAGCTTGCATATGCAAAAGCACAGAAAGGTGAAATGTTTTCAGGGGAAGGTGGGCAGCACTGCTGGAGAGTAAAGGGAGTGCAATGAGTGCTGTAGGAAGAGGAGGATAAGGGTCCAGTCTTGCAAAACCTTAGATGTCGCAGATGGAGCTTTAGATACTATAGTTAGATAGTATATCTAACTATAGATAGATACTATACTATCTAAGATATCTATAGATATCTAATACTATCTATACTACTATACTATACTAACTAAGTTAGATACTATATAGGTAAGGAGCAGCTATGAAGAGTTTTCAGGGTGGCAGCAAGTGTCACATTTAATCTTTGCACTAGTTCTTTGAATTGGGAAGTTGTGTCTCAAATTTAGGTGGAAACTTGGAGAGGTTCAAAAAAGGACCTCTACTTCAGAGGCTAGTGGTAAAGTGAGGACTCCCTTCTATTCATTTGACTACAGAGTGCAGGCATCTTCCATTTCACAGAGCTCTATAGTCTGGAGAGGAAGAATATAAGATGAAGTGATTGTTAAGCATCTGTGCCCTGCTATAAGCATATAAGATGAGTGTTGGGTCTGGCTGTAACTGCCTCTAGGAAGACAAGTGAAGTCATTCAGCCCTCGGTCCATGCTGTCAGCCTCCAGTACTCTAGCATGGCAGCTTACAGTTATGACAGTGAAGTCAACTGCACATTTTAGAGAGCTTTAAAATGCAACTCGGTATTTACATGTTAACTTCCAACTCTCTGGAGTGTTTGCTTAGAATGAATGACTTATTTGAGGAAGGGGTTGTGTAACCTGTATATTGGTGGAGGCACTATCTAGAAATAAACGAAAGCCTTTGCAAAATGTGGCCACAAAAAGTCCTTAAAGGTTGGGATAGTTAATTGAAGTCACACATGCTATAGGATTGTTACAGGTTGGAGTCACCAAAAGTAGCATTTTAATCCTTGGGAAGGTATTGTGAATATTTTGCCATTGATATGACTAGGCCATGTGAAGTGTGCCAAAACTAAAGACCTCTCTGGAATTCACTCTTCCTTTGGGAAGTTTGAAACTTCATTAATCATTAGGGAAATGCAAATCAAAACCACAATGATTACTTGGGTGCCTGGGTGGCTCAGCAATTGAGTGGTTGAAGAATCTGCCTTTGGCTCAGAGTGGGATCCCAGGGTCCTGGGATTGAGTCCCGCATTGGGGTCCCTGCAGGGAGCCTGCTTCTCCCTCTGCTTGTGTCTCTGCCTCTCTCTCTGTGTCTCTCACGAATAAATAAATAAATCTTAAAAAAAAAAAAAAAACCTAAGTAGCAGAATCAATGAAAATTTCTACTATTTTTTATTTTCACATCATTTACAAGTACTTCATTTATCATGACACAATTCTATCAAGAGGCACTGAACACAAGTAATTTGAAATATTTTAGTACTTACTGAAATACCAAAAACAAAGACTTTATTCTTTCCTTTAACTTTCTCTTCTCTCCTCTCTCCCCTTTTCTTCCAGTTCCCTCTTTCAGTATCTCTTATCTCTGAAATGGATGAATCACCTCTTGGGTGATTCATATACATTGACTATGTTGGGATGTTTACTTGTCTGGATGTCTCCTGTTGCTGGTCTCACAGCAACGAAGTGAGGTAAAAATTAGTAGGGTGTTTTGGAGACTGATTCCCAGGTATATCTCATTATCTCCTCACTTATTTCTTATTACTTAAGAGAATATCTAGGGAATTGGAAGAGCAATAAATGATGGCTAAATCAAGTGGTAGTGTGGAGAGACCTGGTTATAATGCCTCACATTTGTGTAGTGCTTTGCAACATCTCTGTGTTCCCACATATCCACACAAGGATATGCTAGTGTGGGTCCTGGGCGGAGGCAGCAGAAGATGGTGGACTAAGGGGAATTCTAAATGGCAGATGTCCTTGATGGAAGATATAGGCAAGGAAAACTTCCTTCACCTTACTACTTCCCACTGGTTATGATAACACTGATGGATATCAGATTCAGATTGCCTGATGAGCCTCTCAGTGTCCATGCCTACCATCCATGCATTTTCTGTAATAAGACTCTTTTCAATAATCCCATGAATGATGGAAAGTGATAGAAGTGAATTATCCACACAGAGGGTAGAAAGAATTGAGATAACAGTTCATGGCATGCTATTATCACTGGTTTATGCAAGGCCTCTCTCTCTTATTTTTATCCTTTTATTTATTTATTTTTAAATTTTTATTTATTATTTTTACCGTTATACCTCACCCCCATTGCCCTCTTCCCATAGAATCCATGACATTTAACAAATATCTTGTGGTTTGTAAATGTTCTTACAATATGAATATTTTCAGTTGGAGTGTGTATTTCTAAATTTATATAAACTATATTGGGATTATCTATCTATCTATTCATCTATCTATCTGCCTCATTTGGTTACTTACTTTTTTTCCTCTAAGCACAATATTTTAGAGATATCTTCTTGCTGCTATGTGTAAATCTGTTGCTTGTAATTAATGGTTTTCTGATATCCCAGAATGTGCATCACCACATTTCACCCAATTTACTTTCCTGACACTGAGCACAGGTCGCCTTCAACTCCTAGCCAGCAAAATATAAGGGCACAAGGAACATGAACATGAATATCCATATACACATTCCTTTATGGAATTGCCTAAGCATTTATTTGGAATATATATTAACAGGTAGAATTTCTGGGTTAAGCAATATTTGTTTACTTATTTTGCATAGGTATTGCCAAATTGTTCTGGGTAGCTCTACTTCTGTACATTTTATCAGCAATATGTTATTTGACTTTCTAATTTTTGCTTGTTTAATAGATATGAAGGTGTAGCTCACTGTTTTCATTTGTATTGTTTTTTTAAAAAAAGATGTATTTATTTATTTTAGAGAGAGAGAGCACACATAAGCAGGGGGAGGGGCACAGGGAGAGGGAGAGAAAATTCTGAAGCAGACTCCCCTCTGAGTGCGGACTCCAACTCAGGGCTTGATCCCATGACCCTGAGATCATGACCTGAGCCAAAACCGAGTCAGACACTCAGTGACTGAGACACCCAGGAGCCCCACATCTTCGGTTTTTAAAAACTTTCTCAGAATGCTTTAATTTTATTTTCTTTATGATAAAAGGGTAACTATTTATTTTCCTTATTTCAAAAATAAATTACATCTGTTAAGAAAAATGTAGAAAAATACGCCCATACAGACAGATGAGAAAGAAAAGTTGAAAATCAGGATTTTTCTTTGAAGCCCTTACAGTGAAGTAGCTGCTGGAGGAAGCGGTCTCCTTCTGATCACCCAGCAGCTCTGGGGGTTTGAAGGGGTAGGGGAATGACACTTGACAAATACTGCTTTGTCGGTAGATATTATCATCAATAGCTCACTGCAGCATGGCTTGTTGGTTGCCCTGTGACTTGAGGCTACGGACATGGGTGGTCTGGATTGCTGTCACTTTCTTTAGGAGTAGGCAGTGATGGTTCCTAGGCAAAACATGAGAAAGACCAATGCAAAAAGATTAGCAGCTTTCCTCTACCAGTTCTCCTCTGTCTTTGCTTCCTCCAGTTACCCTTCTGTCCCAGGCTGCTGCCCATCCCCAACCCTTACTCCAACCAAAGTCAGTAAAGGGTCTCCTCAGGGCTTCTCAGGATTATAGGGTTTGTCCCTATAATCCACAAGCCCTTTTACTTCAGTTTTCTGCAGAGTTGGTTTTGAGGAAAAACCAGTCTAGCAGGGATCAGATACCTTTGGGGATAATTCCTAAACTAATATCCTAAGGGATTCATGGAAAAACAATACTGTAACTGCTATTAGCTTAATAATATACAACATTTGGCAAGTCTGCAAACATGTTCTTAATAAATGGTGTTGGGTCTACATTTTTTTAATGAGGGCTTTAAGATGTGGGTTTAAATTCCAGTTTAGATACTTTCTGTCTGTGAGGCCTCAGAAAAATTATTTAATTTTCTGAGTCTCAGTTTCCTTGTCTGTAAAATGTGAATAATATTACCTATCTCATGTGTTGCTGGAGATTCAAAATGAATTTGAACTTAGACATAAACACCACAGTGTCTGACACACAGATTCCTTATACAAAAATTCCTTTTATCTTTGGTGTAGAGCACATCCCTCTTCCTTCTTTTTGTGAGGGAGCAATCACCCTGGGTGCTGCCTTCAGTAGATCCCTTGATTTTCACAATAAGTTTGGCTACTCAGCTTCCTGGGGTATCTGACTTTTACAAGGCAGTATCCATATTCCAGCTTTTATTATCAGGACTTTCCTTTCTAAGACTAATATGAGATAAGCCCTTTAGTTGGCGTTCTGGTATATTCTTGAACTCATCCTCAAGTTGAAGTGAATGTTCAGTTGTTATTAATTTATGTCATCAAACCTGGCTTATGTCCAAGGCTAGAAGAAGGAACATTTAACCTGGTAGAGACAAAGTCTCTGGGGTAAAATTTCTCTCCATGAATCATCTGCTGCTGTCATATCCCTAACTCTGGGGAAGGGACCTGGCAAGATTGGGAAGCCAGATCCTACCATATAAGCAGAAAATAGCTAGTGTGTATCCTTATGTTTTAGATTATTATTTCTTTTTTTTTTAAATTTATTTATGATAGTCACAGAGAGAGAAAGGCAGAGACATAGACAGAGGGAGAAGCAGGCTCCATGCACCGGGAGCCTGACGTGGGATCCGATCCCGGGTCTCCAGGATCGCGCCCTGGGCCAAAGGCAGGCGCTAAACCGCTGCGCCACCCGGGGATCCCTAGATTATTTCTTAAGCATAACAAAACACTATATGAATTAATTGCACTGAAAAATTGTTCTTCAACTGCATTGTAGTTGGTCAATATAAATAATGAGGTTGTCTTTATGACCGGTCTTGATATCTAGCTTTACTTTTGTGAGCTCTATGCAGAAAGACAGAGAAGAACCAGCCACTTTTCTCTCACAGTTTTCATTACATTGTTCATTCTGAACCACTAAGTAGTGACTTTTTTTTCCAGCCTTCAATGGTCCCTGAAACATGCCAGAAATGATAACTTAACATGAAAATACATGTATAGAAAAACCTGAAGAGTGTGTTTCAAAATGTTAAAGTTATCTCTGAGAGGTGGATGATATATAATTTAATAGACTTCTGGAACTTTCTATAATAATTATGCATTATTTTATAATAAGAAAGTTATTTAAAAGTTAAAACAGTTTATAGTTAATTATAATATAGAACTATTTTGGAGATTTAAAGTGTCTCAAAAGTTGTTTTCCTCCTAACATCTTAGTGAGAAAGGGAAAGAATTATTATTGGACAATTTGAAAGATTGTCTTTCACGAGAAAGACAGTCAGACAGCATATATATATATATATATATTATATATATAACATATATATATAAATATTATTATGATGATGATGAACATCAAGGAACCCTGGATCAGAGCTGTTCTATAACTTTGACCTTGATCACATGAAAGATCAGAAGAGCCTGCATTCTGACTCCTACCTTTGTGTTAATTGTATTTATTTATGGAGGGCACAGTTTTAAACTCTTTACATGGAATAACTCATTTATTCTCTACAACACCTGCATGAAATAGATAACCGATATTCTCCCCATTTTACAGATGACACAACACTGGAGCAGAGAATTTGAGGAACTTGTCCAAGGTTATACACCCTGTCAGTGGCAGAGCTGGGATTTGAATACAAAAGTTTGGCTTCAAAGACAAAAGACTGCAAAATAGAAAAAGATATATGCAATATGGCATTATTTTTAGTGTCCTTTATATGTGTTTTTTGAGAGCAACAGCAAAAGGTATGGCTTGTCCCTGTATTTACACTTTAATTTACACTATATTTACACTTAAAATTATGAAATATTTATTATATGTGAAGTATGTTTTATGTGAGGAAACAAGAAGTATGGTCAGTGCTGCTGCTGCTTCATAATGTAGTGGAGGGAGGTAGCAGTGGAAACAAATAATTGAACATCATGTAATAAACACTGAATATTAAATGATATATTAAATATGTGATCTTATCCAATGACATTGAATTACCCCAAAGCAAAGAGTTTTTGGTGTTGTCAACTTAAATTTCTTGGTAGATATGCAAATAACTAAAAATAAAAGTTACGTATAGTTTAGGAAAGTACTTTAAAAAATTCAGAAATGATAAAGTATATAGTGCTAATTGTTATGCTAAAAAGGATATGACAAAAAAAAATAATGGTAAGTAAGCCCATTGTGAGTTTGTTCCTAGATAGGGGAAATTTAGTTTTCTGTGTATTGGGGAGGTTTTGAAACTATCAATTTTACATTGCCTCAGAAAAAGTAAAATTCGGGGGGAGGAGCAAGATGGCGGAAGAGTAGGGTCCCCAAATCACCTGTCTCCACCAAATTACCTAGAAAACCTTCAAATCATCCTGAAAATCTATGAATTCGGCCTGAGATTTAAAGAGAGACCAGCTGGAAGGCTACAGTGAGAGGAGTTCGCGCATCTATCAAGGTAGGAAGATGAGAAAAAAGAAATAAAGGAACAAAGGCCTCCAAGGGGGAGGGGCCCCGCGAGGAGCCGGGCTGAGGCCGGGGCGAGTGTCCCCAGGACAGGAGAGCCCCGTCCCGGAGGAGCAGGAGCTGCACCGACCTTCCCGGCGGAAAGGGGCTTGCAGGGAGTTGGAGCAGGACCCAGGAGGGCGGGGATGCCCTCGGGCTCCCCGGGACAGTAACAGACACCTGCGCCCCAGGAGAGTGCGCCGAGCTCCCTAAGGGCTGCAGCGCGCACGGCGGGACCCGGCGGGACCCGGAGCAGCTCGGAGGGGCTCGGGGGCGGCTCCGCGGAGGGGGCTGCGGGGCAGGAGCAGCTCGGAGGGGCTCGGGCAGAGGAAGAGGCTCCGTGCGGAGGGGGCTGCGCGGTTCCAGAAGCAGCTCGGGGTGCTGGGGAGCGGCTCCGCAGGGGGGGCTGTGCGGCCCGGGAGCGCGAATCCACCAGCGCAGGCCCCGGAGCACAGGGCGCCGGACACAGCCCAGGATCCCGCCTCCCCGAGACAGGCAGAGGCCGGGAGGGCCCAGGACAGCAAGGACGCTCCTGCCCCAGCTGAGCAGATCAGCGGCCCCGCCCCGGAGCCTCCAGGCCCTGCAGACGGAGAGCTCCGGAGCTACTGCGGGGGCTGACTCCAGGGCTCCAGGGCTGGCCCCGCCACTGAGGTTGTTCCTCCTGGGGCCTCACGGGGTAAACAACCCCCACTGAGCCCTGCACCAGGCAGGGGCACAGCAGCTCCCCCAAGTGCTCACACCTGAAAATCAGCACAACAGGCCCCTCCCCCAGAAGACCAGCTAGACGGACAAGTTCCAGGGGAAGTCAAGGGACTTAAAGTACACAGAATCAGAAGATACTCCCCGGTGGTTCTTTTTTTTTGTTTTGTTTTGTTTTGTTTTGTTTTGCTTTTTGATTTGTTTCCTTCCCCCACCCACTTTTTTTTTCTCCTTTCTTTTTCTCTCTCTTTTTCTTCTTCTTTTTTTTTTCTTCCCTTTTTTTTTCTCTTTCTCTTTTCTTTCCTTCTTTCTCTCCTCTCTTTTTCTCTTTTTCCCAATACAACTTGCTTTTGGCCACTCTGCACTGAGCAAAATGACTAGAAGGAAAACCTCACCTCAAAAGAAAGAATCAGAAACAGTCCTCTCTCCCACAGAGTTACAAAATCTGGATTACAATTCAATGTCAGAAAGCCAATTCAGAAGCACTATTATACAGCTACTGGTGGCTCTAGAAAAAAGCATAAAGGACTCAAGAGACTTCATGACTGCAGAATTTAGAGCTAATCAGGCAGAAATTAAAAATCAATTGAATGAGATGCAATCCAAACTAGAAGTCCTAACGACGAGGGTTAACGAGGTGGAAGAACGAGTGAGTGACATAGAAGACAAGTATATAGCAAAGAGGGAAACTGAGGAAAAAAGAGACAAACAATTAAAAGACCATAAGGATAGATTAAGGGAAATAAACGACAGCCTGAGAAAGAAAAACCTACGTTTAATTGGGGTTCCCGAGGGCGCTGAAAGGGTCAGAGGGCCAGAATATGTATTTGAACAAATTCTAGCTGAAAACTTTCCTAATCTGGGAAGGGAAACAGGCATTCAGATCCAGGAAATAGAGAGATCCCCCCCTAAAATCAATAAAAACCGTTCAACACCTCGACATTTAATAGTGAAGCTTGCAAATTCCAAAGATAAAGAGAAGATCCTTAAAGCAGCAAGAGACAAGAAATCCCTGACTTTTATGGGGAGGAGTATTAGGGTAACAGCAGACCTCTCCACAGAGACCTGGCAGGCCAGAAAGGGCTGGCAGGATATATTCAGGGTCCTAAATGAGAAGAACATGCAACCAAGAATACTTTATCCAGCAAGGCTCTCATTCAAAATGGAAGGAGAGATAAAGAGCTTCCAAGACAGGCAGCAACTGAAAGAATATGTGACCTCCAAACCAGCTCTGCAAGAAATTTTAAGGGGGACTCTTAAAATTCCCCTTTAAGAAGAAGTTCAGTGGAACAGTCCACAAAAACAAGGACTGAATAGATATCATGATGACACTAAACTCATATCTCTCAATAGTAACTCTGAATGTGAACGGGCTTAATGCCCCCATCAAAAGGCGCAGGGTTTCAGACTGGATAAAAAAGCAGGACCCATCTATTTGCTGTCTACAAGAGACTCATTTTAGACAGAAGGACACCTACAGCCTGAAAATAAAAGGTTGGAGAACCATTTACCATTCGAATGGTCCTCAAAAGAAAGCAGGGGTAGCCATCCTTATATCAGATAAACTAAAATTTACCCCGAAGACTGTAGTGAGGGATGAAGAGGGACACTATATCATACTTAAAGGATCTATTCAACAAGAGGACTTAACAATCCTCAATATATATGCCCCGAATGTGGGAGCTGCCAAATATATCAATCAATTATTAACCAAAGTGAAGAAATACTTAGATAATAATACACTTATACTTGGTGACTTCAATCTAGCTCTTTCTATACTCGATAGGTCTTTTAAGCACAACATCTCCAAAGAAACGAGAGCTTTAAATGATACACTGGACCAGATGGATTTCACAGATATCTACAGAACTTTACATCCAAACTCAACTGAATACACATTCTTCTCAAGCGCACATGGAACTTTCTCCAGAATAGACCACATATTGGGTCACAAATCGGGTCTGAACCGATACCAAAAGATTGGGATTGTCCCCGGCATATTCTCAGACCATAATGCCTTGAAATTAGAACTAAATCACAACAAGAAGTTTGGAAGGACCTCAAACACGTGGAGGTTAAGGACCATCCTGCTAAAAGATAAAAGGGTCAACCAGGAAATTAAGGAAGAATTAAAAAGATTCATGGAAACTAATGAGAATGAAGATACAACCGTTCAAAATCTTTGGGATGCAGCAAAAGCAGTCCTAAGGGGGAAATACATCGCAATACAAGCATCCATTCAAAAACTGGAAAGAACTCAAATACAAAAGCTAACCTTACACGTAAAGGAGCTAGAGAAAAAACAGCAAATAGATCCTACACCCAAGAGAAGAAGGGAGTTAATAAAGATTCGAGCAGAACTCAACGAAATCGAGACCAGAAGAACTGTGGAACAGATCAACAGAACCAGGAGTTGGTTCTTTGAAAGAATTAATAAGATAGAAAAACCATTAGCCAGCCTTATTAAAAAGAAGAGAGAGAAGATTCAAATTAATAAAATCATGAATGAGAAAGGAGAGATCACTACCAACACCAAGGAAATACAAACGATTTTAAAAACATATTATGAACAGCTATACGCCAATAAATTAGGCAATCTAGAAGAAATGGACGCATCCCTGGAAAGCCACAAACTACCAAAACTGGAACAGGAAGAAATAGAAAACCTGAACAGGCCAATAACCAGGGAGGAAATTGAAGCAGTCATCCAAAACCTCCCAAGACACAAGAGTCCAGGGCCAGATGGCTTCCCAGGGGAATTTTATCAAACGTTTATAGAAGAAACCATACCTATTCTCCTAAAGCTGTTTGGAAAGATAGAAAGAGATGGAGTCCTTCCAAATTCATTCTATGAGGCCAGCATCACCTTAATTCCAAAACCAGACAAAGACCCCACCAAAAAGGAGAATTACAAACCAATATCCCTGATGAACATGGATGCAAAAATTCTCAACAAGATACTGGCCAATAGGATCCAACAGTACATTAAAAAAATTATTCACCATGACCAAGTAGGATTTATCCCTGGGACACAAGGCTGGTTCAACACCCGTAAAACAATCAATGTGATTCATCATATCAGCAAGAGAAAAACCAAGAACCATATGATCCTCTCATTGGATGCAGAGAAAGCATCTGACAAAATACAGCATCCATTCCTGATCAAAACTCTTCAGAGTGTAGGGATAGAGGGAACATTCCTCGACATCTTAAAAGCCATCTATGAAAAGCCCACAGCAAATATCATTCTCAATGGGGAAGCACTGGGAGCCTTTCCCCTAAGATCAGGAACAAGACAGGGATGTCCACTCTCACCACTGCTGTTCAACATAGTACTGGAAGTCCTAGCCTCAACAATCAGACAACAAAAAGACATTAAAGGCATTCAAATTGGCAAAGAAGAAGTCAAACTCTCCCTCTTCGCCGATGACATGATACTCTACCTAGAAAACCCAAAAGTCTCCACCCCAAGATTGCTAGAACTCATACAGCAATTCGGTAGCATGGCAGGATACAAAATCAATGCCCAGAAGTCAGTGGCATTTCTATACACTAACAATGAGACTGAAGAAAGAAATTAAGGAGTCAATCCCATTTACAATTGCACCCAAAAGCATAAGATACCTAGGAATAAACCTAACCAAAGATGTAAAGGATCTATACCCTCAAAACTATAGAACACTTCTGAGAGAAATTGAGGAAGACACAAAGAGATGGAAAAATATTCCATGCTCATGGATTGGCAGAATTAATATTGTGAAAATGTCAATGTTACCCAGGGCAATATACACGTTTAATGCAATCCCTATCAAAATACCATGGACTTTCTTCAGAGAGTTAGAACAAATTATTTTAAGATTTGTGTGGAATCAGAAAAGACCCCGAATAGCCAGGGGAATTTGAAAAAAGAAAACCATATCTGGGGGCATCACAATGCCAGATTTCAGGTTGTACTACAAAGCTGTGGTCATCAAGACAGTGTGGTACTGGCACAAAAACAGACACATAGATCAGTGGAACAGAATAGAGAATCCAGAAGTGGACCCTGAACTTTATGGCCAACTAATATTCGATAAAGGAGGAAAGACTATCCATTGGAAGAAAGACAGTCTCTTCAATAAATGGTGCTGGGAAAATTGGACATCCACATGCAGAAGAATGAAACTAGACCACTCTCTTGCACCATACACAAAGATAAACTCAAAATGGATGAAAGATCTAAATGTGAGACAAGATTCCATCATAATCCTAGAGAAGAACACAGGCAACACCCTTTTTGAACTCGGCCATAGTAACTTCTTGCAAGATACATCCACGAAGGCAAAAGAAACAAAAGCAAAAATGAACTATTGGGACTTCATCAAGATAAGAAGCTTTTGCACAGCAAAGGATACAGTCAACAAAACTCAAAGACAACCTACAGAATGGGAGAAGATATTTGCAAATGACATATCAGATAAAGGGCTAGTTTCCAGATCTGTAAAGAACTTATTAAACTCAACACCAAAGAAACAAACAATCCAATCATGAAATGGGCAAAAGACATGAAGAGAAATCTCACAGAGGAAGACATAGACATGGCCAACATGCACATGAGAAAATGCTCTGCATCACTTGCCATCAGGGAAATACAAATCAAAACCACAATGAGATACCACCTCACACCAGTGAGAATGGGGAAAATTAACAAGGCAGGAAACAACAAATGTTGGAGAGGATGCGGAGAAAAGGGAACCCTCATACACTGTTGGTGGGAATGTGAACTGGTGCAGTCACTCTGGAAAACTGTGTGGAGGTTCCTCAAAGAGTTAAAAATAGATCTGCCCTACGACCCAGCAATTGCACTGTTGGGGATTTACCCCAAAGATACAAATGCAATGAAACGCCGGGACACCTGCACCCCGATGTTTATAGCAGCAATGGCCACGATAGCCAAACTGTGGAAGAAGCCTCGGTGTCCAACGAAAGATGAATGGATAAAGAAGCTGTGTTTTATGTATATAATGGAATATTACTGAGCTATTAGAAATGACAAATACCCACCATTTGCTTCAACATGGATGGAACTGGAGGGTATTATGCTGAGTGAAGTAAGCCAGTCGGAGAAGGACAAACATTATATGTTCTCATTCATTTGGGGAATATAAATAATAGTGAAAGGGAATATAAGGGAAGGGGGAAGAAATGTGTGGGAAATATCAGAAAGGGAGACAGAACGTAAAGACTGCTAACTCTGGGAAACGAACTAGGGGTGGTAGAAGGGGAGGAGGGCGGGGGGTGGGAGTGAATGGGTGACGGGCACTGAGGGTTATTCTGTATGTTAGTAAATTGAACACCAATAAAAAAATAAATTAAAAAAAAAAAGAAAAGTAAAATTCGGATCCACTTTTTTGGCAGTGGACAATGCATGAGTGTTTTAGGTCAAAAAGTAGAATGTTAATGTGATCTTTCGGGTGGTACTAAACCCTAAAGGGACTCTGCTGGGTTATTGGAACTGGTACACCAGATCAACATCCTTGGAAGAGGCAATGCATTAAATTACATCAGCTATGAGCACTGTGATATTTGCCCACATTTTTTTTTCTTTCCTTGTGCTAATTCCACATCATACAGAAAGACATGTCAAGGATAGCACAGCAACTACTGTAGCAGCTGATCTTGTCTTTGCTTTGGATTCTAGCTGACAGAGTTGATTCAGTCTTGTACTATTTGGAGTATGGTGAACTATTACTCTTATAAATGGAGAACAACCATATCGAATGTACCAGATAACTTTCAGGGAAGATTGATGATGTAAGTTGGCCTCACTCATGTTATTTGTAGGTTCCCTGGAGTATGTCAGATCACATGTCTATTAAAGGTACTAAATGACTCCCTTGGATTTTCAAACAGTTAATATAGTTTCCTAATTAAATAGAAAGTGAGTACAAAAAGCAGAACCCCATTCTGGGAAGAAAAATGGCCTATAAGATTTTGAAACATTTGGTTATATTTTTATTATTTATAAAATAATGAAGCATAAACATGGGGTAAGCTAAAATTTATTCCTAGAATCTTAGAATTCAATGATAAATCTGCATCTTTTAAAGTTTGGAATTGGTAGTTTTGGGCAATGAAATAGAAGTGAAGAGATTGAAGAAAATGATCTCTAGGGTCATTTCTGCTTTAAAATTTTGTTCTTGTGTGATAAAGTTCTGGAACAAATTAACTGAAGGACTGATTAAGATGATGATTGTTTTAGGAAACATTTAGATACCATGAATGTGAAATTACTGTTGGATTTCAGCTTACTGAGAAAAGCTAGGGATGCTCAGTTATGTGGAGATCATTCTTGGTTCTATAGCCATTTTTGGTTAATTCACACCCTGAATATAGTGCTGGAGAGACAATGGGTCTGACACTTTAGAAGCATTCTGAAATTCTCTCCAGAGAGAATCTGAGTACTAGATATATTGTTCTTCTCCAAACTTACTCTACAGTTGTTCTCCCACAATGATGGAGATAATAGTCACATGGGAAATGCATTTTCAGAGTCCTTGGGGGAAGGTAATGCATTCATTTGAAAGCTGCAAAAATGGTTTTGGGCTTTATCTGCTTGCAGAATGTGAACATTTTAGAATTTAATTGAATGATTCCCAGCCATTCTGGCATCCCTTGGGTCATTCTTCTTATATGTATTATAAGATACTTTATTTGTGGGCCTTCAAATTCAAAATTGTATAAAGAAGACCTTGGGATTTGCATATAAAGTACCTAATAAGTTCACTTAGAAATCTAAAAAGTCTACTTGTTTTTAGTTATTTCCATCCTAGCCAAGTAAAATATATTTATACATATTTTTATAAAGTTTTTATCTATCTATTTATCTATCATTTATCTCTCTGACCATCATCTCTATTTTTTTGTTTGAGTAAAGCTCACAAATTGGCAGCCTATTGCCAGATCAGGTCATCAGGTATATTTTTGGACTTTATTTAAAATTACTAATTAAAATTTTTGACATTTTCACACGAAACCCTGGATTTTCATGTCCTCCAGAAAAATATATCCCATTTTCAACAACAACAAAAATGAAAAGTATGCAGAAAAATAATAAAGTATGACTTATACACTTGAAAAAAAACAACCAATGCCAACTGTCACTCTAAACCCAGATGTTGGACTTACTAGACAAAGATTTGAGATCAGCTATTTTAAAAATGTTTGAAGAGCTAAAGGAAATCATTTCTAAATAGATAAAGGTAAGAGAATGGTGCCCTACCAAATAAGGAATATTGATAAAGGGAGGGAGATTTTAAAAAGAAAACAAATAGAAATTCTGGAGTTTAAAAGCACAATAATTGAAATGAAAATGGTTTAAGGGCACCTAGGTGGCTCAATTGGTTAAGCATTTGCCTTTGCTCAGGCTATGATCCCAGGGTCCTGAGATCCAGCCCTGCATCAGACTCTTTGCTCAACAGGGGGCCTGCTTCTCCATCTCACTCTGCCTGCTGCTCCCCCCTACTTGTGCTTTCTCTCTGTTAAATAAATAAATAAGTAAATAAATAAGTAAGTAAATAAATAAATAAATAAAATCTTAAAAAAAAATTTATTAGAGGGTCCTAACACCAGATCTGAACAAGCAGAATATAAAAAACAATGAACTTAAATTATTATTTTTTAAAAAAGATTTTATTTATTTATTCATGAGAGACACACACAGAGAGAGGCAGAGACATAGGCAAAGAGAGGCAGGTTCCATGCAGGGAGCCTGATGTGGGACTCGATCCTGGGACTCCAGGATCACGCCCTGGGTGGAAGGCAGGTGCTCAACAGCTGAGCCACCCAGGTGTCCCAAATGAACTTAAATTAAAGATAGATTTCTATAAATTAAGGTGTTGATTGTAATCCACAGGACAACCACTAAGAAAATAACTACAAAACATACAGTTAAATAAATGATAAGGCAATCAAAATATTTGCTTAAAAAAATAGAAGGCAGTACAGAAGGAAATGAGGAACAAAAAAGATAATTCATGCTAACAGTGGCCAAAAGAGAGCTGGAGTGGCTATATTCAGTTGAAAAAGGCTTTAAAAAAAAGTTGCTATGAGAGACAAAGGAAGACATTCATTAATGACTGAAGATCAAGAATATAAGTATAAACATATTACCACCTAGCAACAGAGCCCCAAAACCTGCCAGAATTGAAGTAAAATTGATGGAATTGAAGGGAGAAATAGCTCAATAATAATAGTTGGCAACTTCAATATCCCACTTTCAATAATGGCTAGAAAAATTAGATCAGCAAAGAAATGTAAGACTTAAAGAACACTAAAAACCAAGTAGACTTAATGTATCTGTAGACACTGTAGCTAACAGTGCACATTGTGCTCAGGGCACATGGAGTATTCTCAATGATAGACTATATAGTGGACCACCCAAACATAGACTCACATACTCACACACAAACACATACACAACACCTCAGTAAATTTAAGAGAATAGGGGCACCTGGCTGGCTTAGTGGTTGAGCCTTTGCCTTTGGCTCAAATCATGATCCCAGGGTGCTGGGATCGAGTCCCATATCAAGCTCCCTGCAAGGAGCATGTTTCTCCCTCTGCCTATGTCTCTGTCCCTTTCTCTGCATCTTTCATGAATAAATAAATAAAATCTTTTAAAAAGAGAGAGAATTGAAATAATGCAAGATGTATTCTCCAGTCGCAATGAAATTATATTAGAAATTAATAAAATTCACAAATACGTGGAAATTAAGCAACATTTCTCTAAATAACCAATGGCTCAATGAAAACAATCACAAGGGAAATTAGAAAAGTTATTTGAAATACATTAAAATAAAAACATACCAAAACGTATGAGTTGTAGTGAAAGTAGTGATCAGAGGGATATTTAAAGCTATAAATTCCTATATTTAAAAAGAATATCTCAAATCAATAATCTAACTTTCCACCTTAAGTAGCTAGAAAAAAAAGAGCAAACTAAACCTAAATCAAGAAGAAGGAAGGAAATAATAAACATTAGAGATAAAGAAGCAGGACAAAGGAAATAGAATCAATGAAATAAAAACTTGGTTCTTTGAAAATATCAACAAAATTGGCAATCTTCAGCTATCTTGACAAAAGGAAGACTCAAATTACTAAAACCAGAGATAAAAGAGGACTCCATTTTTCATTACTATTGACCTCACAGAAATGAAAGTATGATAAGGGAATACCATTAACAATTGCATATCAGTAAGTTAGATAACCTAGTTGAAAAGGACAAATTCATTTAAAAACACATACTATTGAAATGGCCTCACAAAGAAATAGAAACTGTGAACAGGCCTGTAAAAAGTGAAAAGAATGAGTCAGTAATCAAAAAACTTCCAGCAAAGAAAAGCCCAGGGTAATATGGCCTCACTAGTGAATTTTACCAAGTGTTTATTATTATTTTTTAAGATTTTATTTATTTATTCACAAGAGACACACACAGAGAGAAAGGCAGAGAGAGACACAGGCAGAGGGAGAAGCAGGCTCCATGCAGGGAGCCCGATGTGGGACTCGATGCCGGGTCTCCAGGATCACACCCTGGGCTGAAGGTGGCGCTAAACCGCTGAGCCACCCGGGCTGCCCTTTACCAAGTGTTTAAAGAATGAACACCAGTCCTTCTCAAACTCTTCCAAAAATTAGAATAGGAGGGAAGACTTCCCAGTTCATTCTCTGAGGCTGGCAGGATTCCTAATATCCAAAGCCAGAGAAAGACATCATAAACAAATATCCTTATTAATATATAATATAGATGTAAAAATCCTCAACGAAATAGTAGTAAACTGAATCTGATAGCATATCAAAATAATTATGCATCATGACCAAGTGGGACTTACCCTAGGAATACAAGATTGGCTCAAATATGAAAAATAATCAATGTAATATACAATATTTATAATAAAGCACATCTCAATAGATGCAGAAAGTGCATTTGACAAAATCCAACACTTTCATGATAAAACAAATATACAACAAGCTAAGAATAGAAAGTATATTAGGCTGAATAATAGTGCCCCCAAAAGTTATCCATCTCCTAATCCTTGGAGCCTGTAAATGTCATCTTGTATGAAGAGAAAGGAGTTTGAAGATGTTGTAATTGAGTATGTTAAAATGGGAAGATTATCCTGGATTCTGAATGGGCTCTAAATGCTGTCATTTTTACCTCTACAAGGGAAAGGAAGAGGGAGATTTGTTTACAGACAAGAAAGCAATATATGCCCATGGTGCAGAGATAGGAGTGATGTGGCTACAAGCTAAGGAGTGTCAGCACCTACAAGAGTTTGGAAGACACAAGGTAAAGATTTACCCCTACAGCCTCTGGAGAGAGTGCAGCCATATTGAAATCTTTATCTCAGCCCACTGAAACTGATTTCAGCCTTTTGGCCTCCAAAACTGTAGGAGAGTAAATGTGTGTTGTTTTAAGCCACCAAATATGTAGTAATTTCTTAAAGCTGCCATAGGAAACTAAGCATGTCACAAAATGCAACACCCTTTCATGATGAAAACATACTCCACACTCAAGGAATAGCAAGTAACTTGCTAAACCTGATAAAGGGCCTTTATGAAAATCCTACAGCTACTAATTTATTGGTAAAAGTTTGAAATGTTTGCCTTTAAAATCAGGAGCTAGGCAAGAGTGTCTGCTCTTGTTATGTTCATTCAACATTGTACTTGAGGTTCAAGCTATAGAAGTTAAGCAAGAAAAAAGTATAAAATGTATCTAGGTTAGAAAAGAAGAAGTAAGACTATTTCTATTTTCAGATGACATGATTTTACATACACAAAACCTTAAAGAATCCACAAAAAATTAGAGCTATTAAGTGAATTCAGTGAAGTCACAGATGTCAAGATCAATATGCAGAAAACAGTTGCATTTCTTTTCTTTTTTTTTTTAAAGATTTTATTCATTTATTCATGAGAGACACACCCAGAGAGAGAGAGAGAGAGGCAGAGACACAGGCAGACGGAGAAGCAGGCTCCACGCAGGGAGCCTGATGTGAGACTTGATCACTCCCTGGGCTGAAGGCAGGCACTAAACTGCTGAGCCACCCAGGCTGCCTAACAGTTGCATTTCTATATACTAGTAATGAACAAACCAAAAATTATATTAAGAAAATAATTCCATTTACAATAGCATCAAAAAGAATAAATAGGGATTAAACTATAAAATTTTGAAATAAATTAAAACCTAAATATGGAAAGACAGTTCATGTTCATGGATTGGAAGACTGAATGTTGTTAAAATGCCATTACTCCATGAATTGATCTGTGGATTCAATAGAATCCCTATCAAAATTCCAACTGCCTTTTGTTGCAGGAATTGATGAGCTGGTCCTAAAATTAATGTGGTAGTGCAGGGGAACCAGAATAGTCAAAATAGCCATGGAAAAGAATAAAATTGGAGGGCATACGTTTTTGACTTCAAAACATTTTGAAGTTGCAGTAGTCAAGAGAGTGTGATAGTGACATAAGGATAAAATATAGATCAATGGAATGGAATTGAGAGTGCAGATGTAAACTCATCTAAATATGGTTAATTTTTCTTTGACAAGAATATCAAGACTGTTCAATGGGTAAAGTCTTTTCAACAAATGCTGCTGAGACAACTAGATAGTCACATGCAAAATAACTAAATTAGACCCTTACCTCACAGCATATAAAAAATTCACTCAAAATGGGTCAATGACCTAAATGTAGGAGCTAGAATTGTAAAACTCTTAGAAGGAAACAAGTGTAGAATAATTGTGGCCTTAGATTAGGTAACAGTTTTTAAAAAGATTTTATTGATTTATTAGAGAGAGAGAAAGAGCATGAGTGGGTAGGGGGAGACAGAGGGAGAGGCAGATTCCCCACTGAGCAGGGAGGCTCAATCCCAGGACCCTGTGATCACGAGCTAAGCCAAAGGCAGACACTTAACTGACTGAGCCATCCAGTTGCTCCTAGACAATTTATTTGGTATATTTTTTTTATTGGAATTTGATTTGCCAACATATAGCATAATACCCAGTGCTCATCCCATCCAGTGGCCCCGTCAGTGTCCATCACCCAGTCACCCATGCCCCCTGCCCACCTCCCGTTCCACTACCCAGAGTTAGGAGTCTCTCATGTTCTGTCTCCCTCACTAATATTTCCTACTCATTTTCTCCTTTCCCCTTTATTCCCTTTCACTAATTTTATATTCCCCAAATGAATGAGACCATATAATGTTTGCCCTTCTCCAATTGACTTACTTCACTCAGCAGAATACCCTCCAGTTCTATCTATGTTAAAGCAAATGGTGGGTATTTGTTGTTTCTAATGGCTGAGTAATATTCCATTGTATACATAGACCACATCTTCTTTATCCATTCATCTTTCGATGGACACCGAGGCTCCTTCCACAGTTTGGCTATTGTGGACATTGCTGCTATAAACATTGGGGTGCAGGTGTCCTGTGTTTCCCTGCATCTGTGTCTTTAGTATAAATCCCCAACAGTGCAATTGCTGGGTTGTAGGGCAATTCTATTTTTAACTCCTTGAGGAACCTCCACACAGTTTTCCAGAGTGGCTGCACCAGTTCACATTCCCACCAACAGTGCAAGAGGGTCCCCCTTTCTCCACATCCTCTCCAACATTTGTGGTTTCCTGCCTTGTTAATTTTCCCCATTCTCACTGGTGTGAGGTGGTGTCTCATTGTGGTTTTGATTTGTATTTCCCTGATGGCAAGTGATGAGGAGCATTTTCTCATGTGCTTGTTGGCCATGTCTATGTCTTCCTCTGTGAGATTTCTGTTCATGTCTTTTGCCCATTTCATGATTGGATTGTTTGTTTCTTTGGTGTTGAGTTTAATAAGTTCTTTATAGATCTTGGATACTAGCCCTTTCTCTGATAGGTCATTTGCAAATATCTTCTTCCATTCTGTAGGTTGTCTTTTAGTTTTGTTGACTGTTTCTTTTGCTGGCAGAAGTTTTTATCTTGATAAAGTCCCAATAATTCATTTTGGTTTTGTTTCCCTTGCCTTTATAGGTGTATCTTGCAAGAAGTTGCTGTGGCCAAGTTCAAAAAGGGTGTTGCCTGTGTTGTCCTCTAGGATTTTGATGGAATCTTGTCTCACATTTAGATCTTTCATCCATTTTGAGTTTATCTTTGTGTATGGTGTAAGAGAATGGTCTAGTTTCATTCTTCTGCACGTGGCTGTCCAATTTTCCCAGCACCATTTATTGAAGAGACTGTCTTTTTTCCAGTGGATAGTCTTTCCTGATTGTCAAATATTAGCTGACCATACAGTTGAGGGCCCATTTCTGGGTTCTCTATTCTGTTCCATTACTCTATGTGTCTGTTTTTGTGCCAGTACCATAGTGTCTTGATGACCACAGCTTTGTAGTACAACCTGAAATCCGGCATTGTGATGCCCCTGGCTCTGGTTTTCTATTTCAGTATTCCCCTGGCTATTCGAGGTCTTTTCCGATTCCACACAAATCTTAAGACGATTTGTTCCCACTCTGAGAAGAGGGTCCATGGTATTTTGATAGGGATTGCATTGAATGTGTACTTTGCCCTGGGTAGCATTGACAGTTTCACAATATTAATTCTTCCAATTCCATGAGCATGGAATATTTTTCCATCTCTTTGTGTCTTCCTCAATTTCTTTCAGAAGTGTCTGTAGTTTTGAGGGTATAGATCCTTTAACTCTTTGGTTAGGTTTATTCCTAGGTATCTTATGCTTTTGGGTGCAATTGTAAATGGGATTGACTGCTTAATTTTTCTTTCTTCAGTTTCATTTATTCATAATTGTTAGGTCCTCTTGTTGGATAGATCTTTTAAGTATGAAATAGTGTCCCTCTTCATCCCTTCCTACAGTCTTTGGGATAAACTTTAATTCATCTGATATGAGGATTCCTACCCCAGGTTTCTTTGAGGACCATTTGAATGGTAAATGGTTCTCCAACTTTCATTTTCAGGTTGGAGGTGTTCTTAGGTCTCAAATGAGTCTCTTGTAGACAGCAAATAGATGGGTCTTGCTTTTTTATCCAGTCTGAAACCCTGCGTCTTTTGATGGGATCATTTAGCCCATTTCATGTTCAGAGTTACTATTGAAAGACATGAATTTAGTGTCATCGTAATACCTATTCACTCCCTGTTTTTGTGGATTATTTCTTTGGGCTTCCTCTTTATTTTACAGAGGTCCCCCTTAATACTTTTTGCAGAACTGGTTTGGTGGTCACATATTCTTTCAGTTTCTGTGTATCTTGGAAGCTCTTTATCTCTCCTTCTATTCTGAATGAGAGCCTTGATAGATATAGTATTCTTGGCTGCATGTTCTTCTCATTTAGGACCCTGAATATATCCTGCCACCCCTTTCTGGCCTGCCAGGTCTCTGTGGAGAGGTCTGCTGTTAATCTAATATTTCTCCCCATGTAAGTTAGAGATCTCTTGTCTCTTGTTGCTTTAAGGATTTTCTCTTTATCTTTGGAATTTTCAAGTTTCACTATTAAATGTCAAGGTGTTGAATGGTTTTTATTGATTTTAGGGGGAGACCTCTCTATCTCCTAGATCTGAATGCCTGTTTCCCTCCCCAAATTAGAGAAGTTCTCAGCCATGTTTTGTTCAAATATGCTTTCCTGCTCTCTGTCCCTCTTGGCGCCCTCTGGAACCCCAATTATACATAGATTTTTCCTTCTGATCCTATCATTTATTTCTCTTAATCTTTTCTCATGGTCTTTTCATTGTTTTTTGCTTTTTTCCTCAGTTTCCCCCCTTGCCATCAACTTGTCTTCTATGTCATTCACTCTTTCTTCTACCTCTTTAAGCCTCATCATTAGGACCTCCAGTTTGGATTGCATCTCATTTAATTGATTTTTAATTTTGGCCTGATTAGATCTAAATTCTGCAGTCATGAAGTCTCTTGGTTCCTTTATGCTTTTTTACTGAGCCACCAGTAGCTTTATAATTGTGCTTCTGAATTGGTTTTCTGACATCGAATTGTAATCCAAATTCTGTAACTCTGTGGCAGAGAGTACTGTTTCTGATTCTTTCTTTTGTGGTGAGTTCTTCCTTTTTTCTAGTCATTTTTCTCAGTGCAGAGTGGCTGTATGAGTGGGCTGTGTCAGGAATATCAACCATGACCTAAGTAAATTTCATCCTAGCTGATTCTGCCAAGGTCAGAGACCAGAAATTGAAAACAATGATCAGAAAGAAATAAAAAAAAGGACCACTAAAGTGAAAAATGAATTTTAAAACAAAGTAGTAAAAAATAAAGGGCCAGGGATCCTAAAGAAGAAGAAAGAAAAAAAAAAAAAAAAGAAAAGAAAGGAAAAGAGGAAAAAAGGGGGGGAGGGGTACTGGGAGATGGTGGTGCTGAAGAAATTATAGTGGAGGAAGAATATAGTCTACCTGAGCTCTGTCTCATACTTGACGTGGAAGTCGTCAGCAGCAATCTGGGCATTGTCAATCTGCAGAATGATGCGGGCATTGTCCACAGCAATTGCAAAGATCTGAGCCCTCAGGTCCTTGATTGTCTTAAAGTAATGCCCGCAGACTCCGACCTGGGGGCCTTTCTTCTCCAGGTGTTCCCGGATTTTCATCTTCAGTCCCTGATTATCAGCCTCCAGGCTCCTCACCCTCTCCAAGTAGGAGGCCAGGCAGTCATTCAGGTCTTGCATGGTCTCCTTCTCTCTCTGGATGCCCCCTATGCCCGCCAGACCCCCGGCCATCCCCTTGGCGGGGCCCCCAGACCCCTCCAGCTGCCCGGAAGCTGTTGGAGCGGGATACGGAGATCCAGGAGCCCCAGCAGCCCCAGCCCCCCATGCCTTCATAGATGCTGGCCGCCCTACTGATAGGCCGGACCCGGTGGCCCAGGGACCAGTAGTTGGAAGAGAAGGTGGAGCGGGTGGTGAAGCTCATGCTGCTTGAGAGCCAGAGGGCGACTCGGGAGGCCAGGGCTCAGGCTCAGGCCAGGGACCCTCAGGCTCGGGCCAGGGACCCTCTGGTTCTATATACTGTAAATCCCTTGACTTCCCCTGGAGCTTTCCAGCACTGCTAGGTCAATAACTTGCTCTTCCCCTGTCCTTCCAGTTGGTCTTCTGTGGGAGGTGCTGCTGTGCTGGTTCTCAGGTGTGTGCACCCCGGGGAGCTGCCCCGCCCCCTGCCAGGTGCACGGCTCAATGGGAGCTGTTTCACCTGTGAGACCTCTCTCCCCTGGCAGCCCCACCTCTCCCAGGCACAGGGTGACAACAGGAGGAACAACAACACGGGTGCAGCCAGCTCTCCAGCTCTGGAGTACCAGAGTCTCCCAGTCCACACTGGCCTGGATGCTCCTGGGGTGGGGGGTGCTGATCTGTACAGCTTGTGGGTGCCCGGCGGCAGGAGAGTCCTTGCTGTCCTGTGCCATTCCCACCTCTGCCTGTCCTGGGGGGAGTGCAGTATCCTGGGCTGTGTCCCCTGGAGCCCTGGGATCCAGGGCCTGCGCTGCTGGAATCTAGCTCCTGGGCCCGGGGCGCCTGAAGGCAGCAGGGCGCAGCCCCCTCCACCCAGAGGCCCTGCCTGACGGACCAGCCTCTCCCCGAAGACCCGCTGGGCGGGCGCTCCAGCCCTTTACCGAGATGGGCTGTGGTGTGCAGCGGCTCTCCCCGGGCGCGTCCTCTGTTAGTGACCGTGGGAGGCTGGAGGCTCCACTGCCCCTCCTGCGGTTCTCCCCGAGTTCCCTGCTAAGTGCCTTTCCATCTGGGAAGAATCCGGTGTGGGTTTTTAAAGTTCCTGCTTCTCCGGGACTGGGCTTTCTTGTCCCGGGAGGCTTTCATCACAGGCCTTAGCCCGGATCCTCATGGGGGTCCCTCCCCCACTGGATTCTTTTTAATTTTTTAAAATATTTTCTGCCTTCCGACCTTGTTAGAAGTGAAAACTCTTGTCTCTGTAGCATTCTAGCTCTTCTCTCTTTAAATCTCAGGTTGAATTCGTAGGTTTTCAGGATGATTTGAAAGTTATCTTCAAAGTTAGTTGGTGGGGGGACAAGAGACTTGGGGACCCTACTTCTCAGCCATCTTGCCCCGCCCTCCCTAGGCAATTTCTTAAATATGACACTAAAAACACAGCACAAAAATAAAAAATAGATAAATTTTACTTTATCAAAACTAAAATATTTTGTACCTCAAAGGATTCTATCAAGAAAGTAGACAGACAACCCACAAATAGGAAAAAATATTTGAAAAATCCTATGTCTGAAAATGAAATTGTCTTCAGAATATATAAATGATTCTTATAATTCAAAATAAAAAGATAACTTAATTAAAAACCAGAAACATCTTCATTATCCATTCATCTGTCCATGGACATTTGGGATCTTTTCATAATTTTGCTTTTGGCTATTGTGGACATTGCTTCTGTAAACATTGGGGTGCATGTGTCCCCTTGAATCATTATTTCTGTATCCTTTGGATAAATACCTAGTAGTAGTGAAACAGCTGGTCATAGGGTAGTTCCATTTTTAACTTTACTTTTCTTTTTCTGTGCTGTAGACTCTTTAAGTTTAAAGACTTCCAATCACATCACCTAGGGATCGTTTTACCCACTGCTCTGTTTGGCCAGCAGTCTCTTGTCTCTTTGCTCAGCAATGGTGAGGTGGATACCCTTTCCACAAGGAAGAGAAATCCATGGTTTGTTGCCTCTGCCAGTAACAAATATGTTGGAGAGTTGGTGGTGAAGCTGTTGCCATTGGCATCTTTCACATGAACTACATTAAAAGAAACAAGGTGTCTCTCTCAGTTGGTGATCACATCAATTCTTCCTAGGTTGGCACCTCCAGTCACCATACACAGATTACCAGTATCAAACTTGATGAAATCAATAATCTTTCCAGTCTCCAAATCAATCTGAATTGTGTCATTCACCTTGATGTGGGGATCAGGATAGCGGATGGTGTGAGCATCACGAGTCACCAGATGAGGGATTCCTTTTGTCCCCATAAAGACATAATCACTGATCAATCTGTGAGCTGGACCCAGGTGATCTGATGTTCCTTATCCCTTACCCTGTCCTTGGAATATGGGTTCTTCTTGCCTTTCCCACTTCTAGAGGCTGTGCCAAGGACACAACATTGAGTTAGTGATATGGTGTTGAGAATACCTGTACAGTGACTAAACCCAGTTAGGGCCTCTATATAAATTTTTAAAATTTGGTAGTTGGGGGTGGGAGTTCATTCATCTTGCTCCTGCCCAAGACAAGTCTCATATGTAAATCCTATTTGCTTATTAAAACTGACACCTACCAACCTGGAATGACCTGCTTCTTTCTTTGGTCTTCTCTCCTTGCCTTCTGCCTTTGGAGACTAATATCAGATTATACATCAGAAGTTCCTGAGAGGGTTGCAAACCAACAGATATACAAATAGCCAGTAAACACATAAGAAATCCTTATCATCATTAGTCATTAGGGATATACGCCCAGGATAGTGGCTCAGGGATTGAGCATCTGCCTTTGGCTCAGGGCCTGATCCTGGATTCCCCGGGACTGAGTCCCTCATCGGGCTCCTTGCATAATAAAATCTTAAAAAAAACCAAAAAACCTATCCTGGGATACCATTTTTCTATCATAAAGGGTCTTTCTGTGACCTGTAGGATTAAGTCTCTCTTTTGATATTGGAGAACCACAGAAATGTGGTAACTCAATGTCATGTTACCTCCTTTAAGTGTCAATAAGCTAATTTCACTGTTGCTCAAGGAACCATAGCCTTTAGGATATGTTGTTATCTACTTTCTCTCTGATTTGGTTGTCTGTTATCTTAGGTGACCAGCATTGCCCCCAAGATTGTAGTTGTCCTAAAAGTATTCCACGTATCAACCAATCTTAACTGTGAAAACCGACATTCTACAATTAGAGAAACATCCTTCATGTTATTTTTTAGTATTTTGGTATTTTTAGTGTTTCTTCCAACTACTTTATGAAGAATTTCCATGGCTCTATTTACCTTTATATGAAATTCATTTATGTTTTGTAATATATTGCTAATTTTATCCGTCTCTGTGTCCAGTGATGAGAAAGCTGCCTTTGCAGCTTGCCTTTGCATGTGTGTAAAATTGAGATTGTTTGATTTCAAAATTCTAAAAATTTAATGTGATTTCATCAATTTATAATTGAGGAAAAGCACTTGCGATTGCTTCTCCAATTAAGCCTCTTACTGGTCCAAGAAGGAACTGTAAAGGTTACCTTCATTTTAGTGAATCTGTTTTTGGTAGAGGTTGTAAGTTGGGAATAAATTAAGATGTATAAAACTAGGCACAATTTGGGAATCTCTATCTGGATTGAAAGTTCTGTATATTAAATTTCAAGGTATAGGTTAGTACTGTAGGTTCCAATATGACCATGAAGGTTTTATTAGCACAGGTTCCTATATTCTTGTGGTAGAAATCTGTTGATAGAAGCCTAGTGTATACTACCAAAGATAATGATATGTGTTATATGCTGTTTCCTATATGTTCTCTATATACCTTAAGAAATGTCCCTATTCTTTTAAAATCTGGACATAGTGCCCATGGATCTACTGTTAATTTTCTAGTAGCTAAGTATGACTTAAAAGCTGTAAGTTGGGAGTATAATAAATGATCGAGTTTGGGCTTATTTATATTTAAAGATATAGTTGTTCAACTGTATTCATGTGGATATGCTGTGACAATGTCTACTCCTAAAGGATCATCATTACCTATGGCTGAAACTACATATTTAGTATTCTGTATGGTAAAGTCATCTCATAATTTTAAAATATTTTTTCTATGTTTTCCCAAATTTTTGAATTTAATATTTTGCTTCTTACTCTTGGTTTTCACCAGTCATCTATTGATTCTTTATGTGTTTTCTTCCACAAATAGAGCATAATTTTGTTCCAACTGGCAATTTTTTATATATTATTATTATTATTTTTAAATATTTTTATTTATTTATTCAGAGAGAGAGAGGGGTGAGGCACAGGCAGAGAGAGAAGCAGGCTCCACACAGGGAGCCCGACGGGGGACTTCATCCTGTGTCTCCAGGATCACACCTCAGGCTGCAGGTGGCACTAAACCGCTGTGCCACCGGGGCTGTCCAATTTTTTATATATTATTAATGTAACAAATAGTTTTAAACTGATATGACCATGCTCTTGCCCCCCATTTGGTGGTGTTTATATCTACATTATTCTTCATTCAGCCCAATGCATATATTAGTTTAGAGATTCCTGTCTCATCACCAGAAGAGCAATCTGCCTGTGATTCACACTTATAATATTTGTATGTTGTGTCATATGTTCTACTCAAGACCATGTTGTTTGCATGGAAGTGGAGATAGTTTGTAGTTTATTTCAGATTTTTTTTTGTAGAATCAATAAGTGTCTTATTAAATATACAGTTGGTATGCTGGGTGTTTAATCTGAGTATTGTCCCTATCATGTTCAACATTGCCGTAATAAAAATCATCATCATCATCATCATCATGATCATCATGGTTCTTAATATTATCCAATCCAGGACCTCGAGAGGGCTAGCTATTTCTGGGAAAATGTCATATCACTGTCTAATAAAACCTGAGTCATGAGACTCTTCAGATGTGTATCAGTGGGCCATGTGTTTGGAAGATGATTGCCTACATGTATTTTGGGGGTTTAGAGATAAAGGAAATTTCTAAAGGAATTTTTGTATGTTAAAATAGACTTACAGGCTCCTGGGGGTTGGGCTAAGATTGCCTTCTGCCTTTAGCAAAGTATGAACATTGAGGCAGTTGAGTTTGTAGAGTAATGTTCCTTTGCCTGTTTCCAGGACTTGTCAATGTGCTGCCCAAAGCTTGTGCCTTGTCCTCAGCTAGCCCTGTGTTTCCCCCATCACCTTGACACAAATCATTTCCACTAAAGTGGCACTTTTAATGGACAGGAGTTTTTTTTTTTATCACAAATCCAACAACTTAATGGGCCAGGATTACTCCCTTTAGCAGTGGCCTGGGAGATATGAATAATGGAGTTTTCATTCCAGGCCATTGTCAGAATAAAGGAAAGAAAGGGAAGAAGAAAAGATTTTGTGCTTAAAATATGAAATATTAATCCAGTATCTCCAATGGAGGCAATCTACCTTGATATCGGTCACTTCTCTTACTAGTCAATCTGATTGGGAAATCTCCAACACTTGTATGGGACCAAATGTCAGGTGGAGCCTTTTTCAACTGTGAGATACACATCCAAAATTAAATTGCTGAAGTTTGACTGATATCTGGGTAGTGAGGAGAACCTACACTAGTCCTTTCCAAGGAGATTCAAAAGTAGTCTTTTCTGAGATTCCAAATTCTGGAAAGAATAGGTAGAAAGACAGAAATTAATGTTTTGATTTATTCACAAAGGTATGTTTTATCAAGTTGCTTTAAATCAGTTAGCTTAAGAGAAAAGGTTTTCTTAAATCTAGAAAAACAAGACATTAAAAAGTCAACGTTTCAAACAAAAAATCATAAAAATTAAAATTATTGTCTGTAGTGCATTTAGTACCATGTTATTAATTCTTGTTCTTTTCTTAAGATTTTATTTATTCATGAGAGACACACAGAGAGGCAGAGACAGAGGTAGAGGAAGAAGCAGGCTCCTTGCAGGGAGTCTGATGTGGGACTCAATCCCAGGACCCTAGGATCACAACCTGAGCCAAACACAAGCAGATGCTCAACCACTGAATCATCCAGGTACCCAATTATTGTTCTAATTGAATCCACCCTTTTCACTAGTTTCAGAAATTCTTACCCAGTTCAGTTTTATGATCATAAGATGATCAGAAACCTATATCTTTAAAAGTCCTTTCTATGAATCTCTCTGAAGATAAAACACATTTGCAAAAGCATTGGAGTAAACCAGTAACTGTAAACTGTAAATGACAAAAGACAAATATAGCATGGCTAAGGATCTGCTTAGAGTTAATTACAATGCAACTGACAAGGAAATTTTTTTATTTCTGCAATACACAGTATTTCAAGATAACATAATGGGACATATCAGATTTCTAGGAGTTTCTTAAAATTTGTAAAACATTTATTGTAATAACATATATCTAAAAGAATATAATCAAATAAGGTTTAGTGTCACTTATTTGACAATGTTTCCCATGTAATTTAACATACCAAATAACCCTAACTGTTGAATATTTCTCTTTTATGAGGGGAACAAAACTTTTGAAATGTTCAAGGGATCCTCTAGAAAAATTTAAAGTTAGAATTTGACTTAGGGAGGTTTATAAAAAAAAATCAGAAGATTTAGAGAGAAAAGGAAGATTGCAGTGGAGTAGGAGGACGGTTGGCTCCTCTTGTCCCATGAACACAACTAGATGACTAGTTAAATACCCCAGAAATAGATCTGGAGACTGATAGAACAACCTCCACCATGAAAGGGAGAGAAGAGGCTACATCAGAGAAGGTAGGAAGTACAGAGACAGGGTTTAGGGAAGAAACAGATCACAGTGCTGTGGAGAGGAGAGAACTCTGGTCACAGGGAAAGGTGAGAAAGACTGAGGAACACACAGGGGAACACACTGGAGAACACTTCCCCAAAGCCATTGGCTTGGAAAATGAGAGGGGCTGAATCTCATGAATTCTTGCAACCAGAAGGGCTTAAAGCCTGGTGTTTCAAAGGTCAGCGGAATTGGCTGGGATAGAGCCTGGAGGGCACTGTGCTGCTCCTGGAGAGAAGGCAGGCAAACAACCCAGGGTCAGAGAGCATGGAGACAGTGACCTGAAGAACACCTGGAGCACACAAGTGGAGATTCGCTCTTCTCAGAGCATGTCACCAAGAGACAGCATTCATGGACTCACCTCTTTGGGAACAAAGGAGCTGGCAGGCACCATTTCCCTCCCCCACCTCTCAGTATAAACACAAAGCCACCTGCAGGAAGATGCACAGCACAGACACTGGCTGCCTAACTTGTATACACAAAACCCCACCTCTGTGCTCCCACTCCCATAGAACTGCCCTTCTCAGTCAGATTTGCTTCAGCCCCAGTGCAGCAGGCCCTTCTCCAGAAAGTTCAGCACAAACCCCTGCCCACACCTTGTCTCCTGACCAGAGAGTTCCGCAGTTCTGATGGAGGTAGTGGCAGGTCTCATTTTACAAGCAGACCAGAGCACACCTAGTAAAAATGCCATACTCAGGCCAGGGACCAAACACTGCCCTAGCAGACAAGGAGAGCATCTTCAATAGACTGGCCTGAAAGAGCAGCCAAAACACAGCAGCAGAATGTGTGTAGCACACACCAGAGACACTACCTGAAGCACCACACCCTGGGCACTACATGACCTCTTCTTCATAAAGCCATTACTTTCAGGAGCAGGAGATATAACTGGCATTTCTAACACAGAGAAGAAGACAGAAACTTAGACAAAATGCAAAGATAGAGGAATTTATCCCAAATGAAAGAACAAGATATCTAAACAAAACAGACATAAATAACAAGCCTGATGGAGAATTTAAAGGAACAATCATAAGCCAATCACTTGGCTTAAGAAAAGAATAGAAAATATCAGTGAGACTCTTAGCAAAGAGATAAAAGAGTTAAAAAAAGAATCAATCAGAGATGAAGATTGCAATAATTAGAAACAGGCTTAATGCAAGAAGAATAGGCTGGAAGAAGCAGAGGAATGAACTAGTGACCTAGAAGACAAAGTAATAGAAAGTAATCAAGTTGAACAAAAGAAAGAAGAATTATTTAACACAAGAATAAAAAGAAGAATTATGTAACTTAAGAATAGACTTAGGGAATTTAATGACTTCATCAAATGTAATAACATACATAATAAAAGAGTCCCAGAAAAATCAGAGAGACAGAAAAAAGGGAAAAAAATTTATTTGAAGAAATAATACTGAAAACTTCCCTATCTGGGGAAGGAAACAGACATCCAGATCTAGAAGTCAGAGAGAACTTCCATCAAAAACAACAAAACAGGCCAACACCAAGACATAAGCAGCAGGACAAAAAGAAGTCCTTAGCTTATAAGTGTAATCCCATAAGACTAGCTGAACATTTTTTAACAGAAGCATGGCAAGTCAGAAGGGAGTAGCATGATATATTCAAAGTGCTGAATAAAAAAAATTCTGTAGCCAAGAATATTCTATCCAGCAAGACTATCATTCAGAATAGAAAGAGAGATAAAGAGTTTCTTAGACATACAAAACCTAAAGGAGTTCATGACCATTAAACAGGTCCTGCAAGAAATATTAAAGGAGACTCTTTGAGTGGACAGGAGACACCCAAAGTGAGAAAGACAAGTCATGATCAGAATAATTCTTCAGAAACAACCACAAAACAAGTAATAAAATGGTAATATATATATATATGTATAATTATTTTGAGGACACCTGGGTGGCACAGCGGTTGAGCACCGTCAGGGTGTCATGATCCCAGGGTCTTGGGATGGAGTTCCACATCGGGCTCGTGACAAAAGGAGCCTGCTTCTCCCTATGCCTATGTCTCTGCCTCTCTCTCTCTCCGTGTCTCTAATGAATAAATGAATAAAATCTTAAAAAAATAATTACTTTGAATATAAATGGACTGAACACTCCAGTCAAAAGACATAGGGTGTCAGAATGGATAAAAGAAGACCCATGTATATGCTGACTACAAGAGACTCATTTTAGAAATAAAGACACCTGGAGATTGAAATTGAGAGGCTGGAGAAACATCAAGCACGCAAATGGATGTCAAAATAAAGCCAGAGTAACAATATTTACATCAGACAAAATAGACTTTAAAACAAAGATGGTAATAAGAGACAAAGAATGTCACTATATCATAATAAAAGGGACAATCCAATAAGAAGATCTATGAATTATAAATGTTTATGCACCCAACATAGAAGCACCCAAATATATAAAACAATAGCAAACGTAAAGAAACTCTTCAATAATAATACAGTAATATTGGGAACTTTAATACCCCCTTATATCAATGGACAGATCACCTAAATAGAAAACCAACAAGGAAACACTGGTTTTGAATGACACACTGGAGCACATGGACTTAACAGATATATACAGAATATTCTATCCCAAAGAGCAGAATACACATTCTTTTCAAGTGCACATGGAACATTCTCCAAAATGGATCACATATTAGATCACAGAATAGGCCTCAACAAATACAAAAAGACTGAAGTTGTACCATACATATTTTCTGATCACAATGCTATGAAACTTAAAGTCAACACAAGAAAAAGTCTGGAAAGACCAAATACATGGAAGTTAAATAACATGATACTAAAAAATGAATGGGTCAAGCAGGAAATGAAAGTAGAAATTTAAAAATACATGGAAATAAATGAAAATGAAAGCTCAATGGCCCCAAACATTTGAGATGTAGCAAAAGTTCTAAGAGGGAAGTATATAGCAATACAAGTCTACCTCAAGAAGCAAGAAAAATATCAATGTAACCCTATGCCTGAAGGAGCTAAAAAAGAACAACAAATGAAGCCTAAAGGCAGATGAAGGAAGGAAATAATAAAAATTGAGCAGAAATAAATGATCCAGAAACTAAAAATGAAAGACAAAAAAACAAAAACAAACCAAGAAACCCAAAACAAACTATAATAGGATCAATGAAACCAGGAACTGGTTCTTTGAAAAAATTAATAAAATTGACAAACCTCTGGAGTGCCTGGGTGGCTCAGTCAGTTAAGCATTTACCTTCAGCTTGGGTCATTGTTAAGGGGATCTGAGTTGAGCCCTGCATGGCTTTGGGCTCCTCACAGGGAGTCTGCTTCTCCCTCTCCCCCTGCCCCTCCCCCCTCCTCATGTGTGCGTGCTTTCTCTGTCTCTAGCTTGCTCTCTCTCAAGTAAATAAAGTCTAAATAAGTAAATAAAATTGACAAACCTCTAGCCAGCCTTATAAAAAGAAAAGAGAAAGAACCTAAATAAAGAAAATCACAAATAAGAGAGGGGAATTAACAACCAATACCACAAAAGTACAATAATAAGAAAATAATATGAGAAACCATATGCCAACAAAATGGACAACCTGAAAGAAATGGATAAATTCCTAGAAGCACTTAACTACCAAAACTGAAGCAAGAAGAAATAGAAAACTTGAGCCGATCAAAAACCAGCAAATAAATTGAATCAGTAATCAAAAAACTCCCAACACACAGAAGTCCAGGACCAGATGACTTCACAGGTGAATTCTAACAAACATTTAAGGAAAAATTAATACTTATTCTCAAACTATTCTAAAAAATAGAAAAGGAAAGAAAATGTCCAAATTCATTCTATGAGGCCAACATTACCCTGATACCAAAACCTGATAAAGATATCACTGAAAAAGAGAACTATAGGCCAATATCCCTGATGAACATAGATGCAAAAATTCTCAATAAAAGCATAGTAAACCAAATTTAAGAATGCATTAATCATTCACTACTATCAAGTGGCTACAAATGTAGTTCAATATTCACAAATCAATCAACGTGATACATCACATTAGTAAAAGAAAGGTTAAGAATCACTTGATCCTTTCAATGCATGCAGAAAAAGCATTTGACAAAGTTCACAGCCATTCATGATAAAAACTCTCAACAAAGTAGAGATAGAGGGAATACACTCAACATGATAAAGGCCATATACTAAAGACCCACAGCTAATATCATCTTCAATGGGAAAAAAAACTGAGAGCTTTTCCCCTAAGGTCAGGAACAAGATGGGGCTTCACTCTCACCATTTTTATTAACATAGTACTGGATGTCCTAGCCGTAGCAATCAGACTATAAAAAGAAATAAAAGGCATCCAAATCAGCAAGTAAGAAGTCAGACTTCCACTATTCGCAGTTGACATAATACTTTATGTAGAAAATCCAAAAGACTCCTACTAGAGTCAACAAAAAAACTACTAGAACTGATACACAAATTCAGTGAAGTCTCAGGATACGAAATCAACATACAGAAATCTGTTGCATTCTATACACCAATAATGAAGCAGCAGAAAGAGAAATTAAGGAATTAATCCCATTTACAACTGCACTAAAAGCCATGAGATACCTAGGGATGCACCTAACTGAAGAGGTGAAAGACCTGTACTCTGAAAACTATGAAACACTGTTGAAAGAAATTAATGATGGCACAAAGAAATGGAAAGATGTTCCATGTTCATGGACTAGAAGAACAAATATTGTTAAAATGTCTATACTGCCCAAAGCTTTCTACACATTTAATGTAATCCCCATCAAAATACCAACAGCATTTTTCACAGAGCTAGAACGAACAATCTTAAATTTGTATGGAACCAGAAAAGACCCCAAATAGCCAAAACAGTCTTGAAAAAGCAAAGCAAAGCTGGAGGCGTCACCTTTCTGGACTTCAAGTTATATCACAAAGCTGTGATCATCAAGGCAACATGGTATTGACACAAAAACCGACACACACATCAGTAGAATAGAATAGAGAACCCAGATATGAACCCACGATTATATGGTCAGTTAGTTAGTCTTTGATAAGACAGGAAAGAATATCCAATGGAAAAAGCCTCTTCAACAGTGTTGGGAAGACTAGACAGCAATGTGCAAAAGAATAAAACTGGACTGTTTTCTTATGTCATGTACAAAAATAAACTCAAAATAAGTTAAAGACCTAAATCTGAGATCTGAAACCATAAAAATCCTAGAAGACAACACAGGCAGTAGCTTTTTTGACATGGGCCATAGTGACTTCTTTCTACATATATCTCTTGAGGCAAGAGGAAAAAAACAAGCAAAAATAAACCACTGGGATTTCATCATAATGAAAATAAATAAAAACTTCCTACACAGTGAAGGGAACAATCAACAGAACTAAAAGGCAACCTACCAAATGGGAGAAGATATTTGCAAATGACATATCTGATAAAGGTTAGTATTCAAAATATATAAAGAACTTATAAAACTCAACACCCTCAAAATGAATAATTCTACTAAAAAATGGGCAGAATACATGAAAAGACATTTCCCCAAAGAAGACATCCAGATGGCCAGCAGACACATGAAATGATGCTCAATATTCCTAGTCACCAGGGAAATGCAAATCAAAACTACAATGAGATACCATCTCACACTTGTCAGAATGGCTAAAATCACCAACATAAGAAACAAGTGTTGGTGAGGATGTGGAAAAAGGGGAACACTCATGTACTGATGGTGGGCATGCAAACTGGTGTAGCCACTGTGAAAACAATATGCAGGGTCCTCAAAAAGTTAAAAATAGAGCTACCCAGCAATCCAGCAATTGCACTACTACGTTTTTATACAAATAATACAAATACTAATTCAAAGGGATACATGCACCCCAATATTTTTAGTTGCATTATCTACAATAGACAAATTATTGGGAAACAGCCCAAGTGTCCATCAATTGGTGAATGGTTAAAAAAGATGTGGTATAGGGATCCCTGGGTGGCGCAGGGGTTTGGCGCCTGCCTTTGGCCCAGGGCACGATCCTGGAGACCCGGGATCAAGTCCCGCGTTGGGCTCCCTGCGTGGAGCCTGCTTCTCCCTCTGCCTGGGTCGCTGCCTCTCTCCCTCTCTCTGTGTGACTATCATGAATAAATAAATAAAATCTTAAAAAAAAAAAAGATGTGGTATATATATAATGGAATATTACTGAGCCATCAAAGAGAATGAGATTTTTTGATGTGAAATAAGCCAGTCAGAGAAAAACAAATACCATATGATTTCACAAAACAAACAAGCAAAGAGAAAGAAAGAGAGAGAGGCAAACTGAGAAACAGATCCTTAACTATAGAGAACAAAGTAATGGTCACCAGAGGGGAGGTGGGTGGGGGATGGGTTAAATAGATGATGGTGATTAAAGAATGCACTGTGATGAACAGAGGGTAGTAGATGGAAGTGCTAAAGCTCTCTATATTGTACACCTGAAGCTAATATTACATTGCATGTTAACTAACTGGGATTTAAATAAAAACTTTTAAAAAATCAAAAGATTCAAACATTTGAATAGGATAGGATCACACTTCATTTTGACACCTAATTATCTATTTAACCTAAGTAACAGTAAAAGATTTTAAAGGAAAATACAGAAGATTACATAGTTGTGAGAAAAACTTAGATCTTTTAATGTTATGGAAATACACAGTTTTTTCAAGTACTAGTAATCCTGATGAAGAAGAAAACACGGAATCTTTATTTTATTAAAGGTAAATTTTATTAAAGGTAAAAAGAAAAATCCTTTTATTTACAAATTTTTATTAAAGTAGACCAATAGTCTAAGAGAACTTTGTTTTTTTAACAGAGAGAAAACACAATTCTAATTTTGCACCAGTATACATTTGATATTAAATCTTATTTACTTAATGAAATGTATCCAATCATAACCGGGTCTAACCATACATTAAATTTCCTTTTAAAAGTTCCTTTTCTATAAACATTTAATACCATCTCCTCCTTCTTTTTTTTTAAATTAAGATTATGTCCTATATTCTACTTCTTCAAATAAGTAGCCTTACTTTAGTTAAAAATTACTTTCTCTTTTTTCCAACCAAACAGAGTATCTCCATTCCTCATATTTACTTTCACTGAAAGCACATAACCTACTTTTCTGGTACATAGAGTTGTTTCTCTTATGATTTTTAGTACCTTTAGCCACATATGTAATTAGAATTGTTAACCCTGAGAACTTTAATTTCTAGTAAAAACTAAGTAGTAAGCGATTGTAAACTGTGTTATACAGCATTCTTTAGACTGGCAAATTGATCAATATATTTCATAATTTCTAGATATGTTTTTAATACTACAATATTTCAATGAAACACAAAAAAATGTTCACTAATGGACCCAAATTTATCTTTATTTTCTTTTTAATAAGGAAGCCAAAATGTATAAATCTATCTTTAGTGTTCAGTTTCATTATTTTATCTTATTTTGAAATAATTTAGATATTCAATGAATTTAACTTAACCTATCTCTTAACTTAGCAAAATTTTAAGGTTTCAGGTTACCAAAAAGATTTTAGAAGCTATTTTCATTTTTTAAAAAGTTTTTTAAAATTTGAGAGAGAGAAGGAGAGGGCACAGAAGGGGAAGAAGGGGCAGAAGGAGAGGGTAAAACAGACTCCCCACTGAGCAGGGAGACTAAGGCTGGATCCCAGGACCCTGAGATGATGACCTGAGTAGAAGGCAGATGCATAACTGACTGAGCCAGGCACCTGAAGCTATTTTCAAGTAAAAGTTTTATTATAGCAAATTATTGGTGACAAATTTTGTAACAGTTATAGCATGAGCTTATTTTAGTAAATTTAAAATAAATTTTTGTATTTATTTTGAATTTAATAATTCAATTTTGTAGAATAAAATTTTGTATTTAATAATTCTAAAGACATGCCTATTTTAATTAGATGAACACCTGAATTAGCTTTAATACCAAATATTTTCCTTGACCATGTGAACCTGAAATTCATTTAGATTATATTTCTATTTTATTTTTGAGAAATTTTATGAATACTAAATTTATGTATAAGCACTTAATTTTCTTTAAGCCAAATAAATACAACTCTATTACAAATTAATTTTAGCAATATCATCTGAAGGTAGAAAATGCCAATTATTCACAATAGACATATAAACATGCAGACAGATGCAGAGAACTTTTGGTTATTGATTACTGTGGAGAAGATTTTTGAGATTTGTATTTTTCGTAAGGAGGCTGAGATCTAGAATTTGGGCAGGTGAGCCCTTCTAGCAAGTTGTATTTGAAAAAGTCTTTTTTCCTTTTCCCCCCTTTAGTTTCAGGAGACTGTAGGCTGTTTAAATTTCAAAGACATGGTAAGATTTATAACTTTAAGAAACAGAATGAATGCAAGTTTCTTTAAGAAGGACTTTGGTTTACAAAGGCCAATATTTTATATGTCATTTGAAATGAACAGGGAAAGTTTTAGGACTGGTAAAGGAATATGAGAACTTTGAATTGTTTGTTGGTCATTTAAATGTATTAAAGGCTAGGATACTTTAGTCCACCTGGCTTAGCTTGTTTTACCTGTTAATAATTTAATTTGCTACTACACATTGTATTTAGCTTCTCTGGTCCCTGATGATGGCAGCTTGGTTTGCACACAGCAGGAGAAAGCATGAGTTAGGCCAGGTGCGGTGTCCACACAAACCAAGGCATATTTAGAACCCTCAGTCTGAGGGAAGGGATCAATGTAATCAATTTGCCAGTCCTTCAGCAGCTGGGAATTCCATTGGATAACCCTAGATTCTGTTAGCAGTTGCCCTGGGTATTGTTTAGAACACATGGCATGTTGTTATTGCATTAACCAAGTCACTGTACTTCAAAGGCAATCTGGCATCCCTGACAATATGCCATGCTACTTGGGCACTGTGGTCTCCTCTCTTCCTGTGCAGCCAATCTGCTGTAGCTACTGAAGATTCAGTAGCTACAGCTTGTATCTGAGCTAAGGGATCAGCTTCCTGACTGCCAAGGGGTATCAGTGTCTGAGCTGGGAAATGAAAAATGATGAGAACCACCTCAGGCTCTTGCAGATGGACTCAAGTGTCTTTCCACATATCCTGACGCCTTACAAGCTTATTCATAATCATCCACCTGGTGGCCTTCCATTGTTATCTGAGCCATAGGGTTAATCCCTTTAGAATAGCCTACACATCAGTGCAAAGGGTTAATGGCTAGGGCTCATTAGACCACTCTGAGCTCAGCCTGATGTGGTTTAAGTGGTGGGGTTCAGAGCCAATGGCCAAGAAAGAATTCTTGAGATGTCTTCAGTGCAAAAAGGTGGTTTTATTAAAGCATGGGGACAGGACCCATGGACAGAAAGAGCTGCAAGGGATTATGGAGAGTGGCTAATCATATACTTTCAAGTTGGGAGGGGAGTTTAAGGGATAGCATAAGTCTGTAACGAATTTTGGAAGCAAAGTTTCTAGGACCTCGCGGGGGCTAGCTACTATAAGGAAAAAGTCATTTATTGCTGTCCAGCAGAACCCCAGTTAAGAGACTTTTCAGATGTATACCAGTGGGTCATAAGCTTGGGGGATGATTGCCAACATGGATCTCGGTGGGGTAGAGACGAAGTTTCCAAAGAATTTTTGTATGTTAAAGTAGACTCATGAGATCCTGGGGTGTTGGAATAATGTTAAGCTAAGGTTGCCTTTTGCCCTTAGTAAGGTTATCAACATCTAGGCAGCTGAGTTCCTAGAGAATGTGGAGAACAAAGGCAAAAGAAATGTATATAAAATTAAATTTCCTTATAACTTGCAGCCCACTGACGAATACTTGAGACAGGCAGAGCAAGACATTCCTTCAGGAACTCCCGACTATCTTAATGTTCATGTCTTGCTGGAGGAAAAAACCACCCTAGCCTGACAATAGCCAGGTCTCCTGGATCCTCTAAGTCTTCTTTAACATACAAAAATCCTTTTGGAAGCTTCCTTAAGTCTTCTCTAACATACAAAAATCCTTTTGGAAGCTTTGTCTCTATACTCCCCAACTTAAAAGTATATAATCAATCGATCCTCACAATCCTAGTGCAGCTCTTTCTGTCAATTGGTCTTGTCCCGTGATCTAATAAAAACACCTTTTTTTCTACTGAAAACATCTGAAGAATTTTTCTTGACTGTTCACTGGGACCCCATGTCAAATCATGTCACCTTCCAGGTGAAGGCAAATTGATCTTAGTTATCAGAAACCTGTACTTGTTAAAGTCTTTTCCAAGAATCTCCTTGAAATAAAGCTTCTGCAGGAACTTTCCCCCCCAAAGCATCAGAATAAAACAATAACATCTGCAAAAGACTGAAAAATGGCCATGGTTAAAGATCTGTTCATTATAATGCAATCGAGTAGGGCATACCATTATACCAGGACATAGGATTTTAGGAATTTCGTACAAATAGATCCTAAAAGGAGTTTAGCATCACTTTTTATTTGACAATGCTTCCCATGAAATTTAACATATGTAAAAAGCTACATTGTTATAACAAATTTAGCTCTTAGAAGACTCAGTTTTCTCAAGGAGTCCAAAACATTATAAAAACATGTCAAACACAGTCTTTTTTCTAGACATTATGTAAAAGGTAAAGATAAAGTGTGTTTACAATTTCTTACTAAGAGCAGGCCAATAATCTCAGAAAACATTGTTTTTTTTTTTTTTAAACAGAGAGAAAACCGAATTCTAATTCTAATTTCACACCAGTGTACTTTTGATATTTCTCTTTTTTTTTCTTTTTAACTTAAGTAAATCCATTCCAGTTGTAGCTTGAACACATTTAAATTCCTTTCTCAATACTTCTCTTCCACAAATCTTCTGCAACTTTCTATATTCAATATTCATTCAGCTTTCATTTCAAAACTCTAGCCATGAATCTGGTACCTACTCCTATGGCTAAAGCTGTTCACTGGTATCTGTGATCTGTGGAGGTTGTGGACTAGTTTCTGAGCCTGGCAACTCCTATAGCAGTCTGTATTTTATTTTATTATTTTTTAAGAGTTTTTTTTTTTTTCTTCTAAAGTAATCTCTACAATGTGGAGTTGGAACTCATAATCTTGAGATTAAGAGTTGCATGCTCCACTGACTGAGTTCGCCAGGCACCCCTATAGCAGTCTGTTATTTTTGAGAGAGAGCAAGATCAGGGCAGGGGATGAAGGGCTGAGGGGAAAGGAGAGAGAATCTTTTTTTGTTTGTTTGTTTGTTTTTTTTGTTTTTTTAAATAAATTTATTTTTTATTGGTGTTCAATTTGCCAACATATAGAATAACACCCAGTGCTCATCCCGTCAAGTGCCCCCCTCGGTGTCCGTCACCCCGTCACCCCCACCCCCCCCCCGACCTCGTCCCCTTCCACCACCCCTAGTTCGTTTCCCAGAGTTAGGAGTCTTAATGTTCTGTCTCCCTTTCTGATATTTCCCACACATTTCTTCTCCCTTCCCTTCTATTCCCTTTCACTATTATTTATATTCCCCAAATGAATGAGAACATACAATGTTTGTCCTTCTCCGAATGACTTACTTCACTCAGCATAATACCCTCCAGTTCCATCCACGTCGAAGCAAATGGTGGGTATTTGTCGTTTCTAATGGCTGAGGAATATTCCATTGTATACATAAACCACATCTTCTTTATCCATCATCTTTCGATGGACACTGAGGCTCCTTCCACAGTTTGGCTATCGTGGACATTGCTGCTAGAAACATCGGGGTGCAGGTGTCCCGGCGTTTCATTGCATCTGTATCTTTGGGGTCAATCCCCAGCAGTGCAATTGCTGGGTCGTAGGGCAGGTCTATTCTTAACTCTTTGAGGAACCTCCACACAGTTTTCCAGAGTGGCTGCACCAGTTCACATTCCCACCAACAGTGCAAGAGGGTTCCCTTTTCTCCGCATCCTCTCCAACACATGTGGTTTCCTGCCTTGTTAATTTTCCCCATTCTCACTGGTGTGAGGTGGTATCTCATTGTGGTTTTGATTTGTATTTCCCTGATGGCAAGTGATGCAGAACATTTTCTCATGTGCGTGTCTATGAGAAATGTCTATGTCTTCCTCTGTGAGATTTCTCTTCATGTCTTTTGCCCATTTCATGATTGGATTGTTGGTTTCTTTGGTGCTGAGTTTAAGAAGTTCTTTATAGATCTTGGAAACTAGCCCTTTATCTGATAGGTCATTTGCAAATATCTTCTCCCATTCTGTAGGTTTTCTTTGAGTTTTGTTGACTGTATCCTTTGCTGTGCAAAAGCTTCTTATCTTGATGAAGTCCCAATAGTTCATTTTTGCTCTTGTTTCTTTTGCGTTCGTGGATGTATCTTGCAAGAAGTTACTGTGGCCGAGTTCAAAAAGGGTGTTGCCTGTGTCCTCTAGGAGAGAGAATCTTAAGCAGGCTCTGCACCCAGCACAGAGCCTGACATGGGTTGATCACATGACCTGATCATAACCTGATCCAAAATCAAGAGTCAGCTGCTTAACTGACTGAACCACCTAGGTGCCCCAATTTGTTTTGTTCTTAAATTCCATCAGCCATTGCCATTTTATCTTTAAGTAAGCTTTCTGCCCTTTCTCTCTTCCTCTCTCTCTCCTTTTTCTGGTGTTCCCATGATTGTATATTTGTTTTTTTTTTTTTTTTTTTTGATGGTATTCTGTATGACCCACAGACTTTCTTTACTCTTTCTATTCTATATCTTTTCGTTCCTCTAAGAGAGTAATTTCAGATGACTTGCCTTGAGTTTGTAGTTTCTGTGTTCATAGTAAGAAGTCCTAAAAGGCATAATCACATCTTTGTTCTCTTCCACTCATCCTCTAGTTAGCCAGGATAATCTTGTGAAAATGCAAATCTGATCAAGTTGCTCCCCTGTATAAACCTTTTCATTATTTATACATTGCTCTTAGGATTAAGCTCAGAATCCCAGACCTGGTGTGCCAGGCCCTGTGTGAACTGGCTCTTGACTAGTCCTCCACTTCCCCTTGCCCACTGATTGCAGGTCACACTTACCCTCCTTCCTTCTGCAGTAGCACCTTCTTTGTGTCTCTTCTTTAATTTTTTCCAGTGTGTCTTGCTCTGCCTTTCCTCTCTTAAATCAAGAGGACTGTGCCTCTCTGTTGAGGGAAGTAATTGAGAGGATGTGACTGCCAGTTGACCCATGAGCTGGACCCTGACAATTGGAGGCTCCTCACCCTTGCCCCTGTCCTGGGAATGTGGGTTCTGCTTGCCTTTCCTGATCCCAGAGTCCACTCAAGGACACAGCCTTGAGATAATGCTGTGGTTGGATGATATATGAGACTGAACCTAGTTGACGCTTGTATATCAACTTTAAGATTTGGGTGGGTGCAGGGAATCCATTCATCTTGCCTGAGACAAGCTTATATGGAAGTTCTCTTGCTAATGAAACCTACCGTCTACCAATCTGGAGTGGTTGCCTCTTTCTTTGGTCTCTCCCTTCCCTCCAAATATGGAGGCTGTACTCAGAGTGCACCCAGGAAGCTCCTGAGGGTTTTGCAAACTAACACTGGCCCTAAAATACGTATGGCCCTAAACTATGTAAACTTCTGTGTAGATGTGCACTTTGTCAGAAGTGGAGATATAACTCTTTCAGATTCTCCATGGGTTTTGTTAGGATTAAAAGTCTAAAACTTTTAATTTAAATGTTCATTTTTTTTAGGGCTCTGCCAGAAGCCTGTGTTTATTCTCATTTTGTTCACTTTTCCTGGTTTTATTTTTTTTGCCATGTTCTTCCACTGCTGTAAATCTCATATATTTATTTATTTATTTTTATTTTTTTATTTTTTAAATCTCATATATTTATTATTCACAAATTTGTCCTTAAACAATGCCTGTTTCCTAAGCTACAGTTTCCTGTGTCTGTGTCTCCACCTGAGTGTGTTGTGGATATTTAAGATTCAGTGGGCTCTGATTCAATTCATCTTCAGACAAACTTATTCTCTTCCTTCATTCCCTCTCTCCATTACTGGTACCACATTTAACTCAATTAAAATCAAAATTATACTAGATGTCTCTTTTTCCACTTCTTTCCACGGTCAAACCTTGACAAGTCCTGTATGTAGATTCTGTCTGTTTTGTACATTTGGAACATATCTTCCTCACTGCCTCTGCCTCACTTCACATCTGCCTAATTCTTTCCCTGGACTCTTGCCACCATCACCTCACTAACATCCTGCTCTCAGTCATACTCCATTCTGTTCGCCCCTCCACACCACCACACCCCAGGGGAGCTGTCTAAAGTGTAAACGGGCTCCTTTCACTTTCTTGTTCAAATTCTTCAGTGGGGGAATCCCTGGGTGGCTCAGCGGTTTAGCGCCTGCCTTTGGCCCAGGGCGTGATCCTGGAGTCCCGGGATCAAGTCCCACGTCGGGCTCCCAGCATGGAGCCTGCTTCTCCCTCCTCCTGTGTCTCTGCCTCTCTCTCTCTCTCTCTCTCTCTCTCTATGTCTATCATAAATAAATAAATAAATCTTAAAAAAAATAAATTCTTCAGTGGAACCTAGCCACCTGTAAGACAAAGTCTGAACATCCTAGTGTGGCAATGAAGCCCTTCCCCTGTGCTCCTGTCTACCTTCCAAACCTCATTTCTGACATTGTGTATATTCTCTTAAGTGTAAGAGTCTTGGTTTATGCTTTTCTAGTAAACAGGAATGCACTTCCTTCCTTTATCACTGGTAAATTTCTGTTTACTCCTCACGACCTAACTCCTCTGTTACCCTTGTCAACCCTCTTTGTCAAGGACTTATGTACTCCTACCTTTCTCCTCCCAGAACACCATTCCTAGCTCTTCATTTTGGTATTCACCAGATTGCTGTTATAATTATTTTAATTTTACTCTTACCCCCAACCCAGAACTGGCTTTGTCTACACTAACATTATGTTGACATTTGTCTTCAACTATTTTTTTCTTTTATTTAGACTCCATTCTACACAGGAGTATGTACTAAGATCAGCAAGGTGGAGTGATTAAAGCCCTGCATATACTCTGGAGAACCAGGAATGGTATAAAGTGCTGATCTTGATAAGGCTGTCAAAGGGCACAGAATTGTCCCATGGAAAGGGAAGGGCAGGAGCTTGACTTAGTGCCAAGGACCCATCTGTAGACTCTCTGTAAGCAAGCACTTACTTAGACCAGAATGCGATAAATGGCCTCTTGGGTCTCTGAGAAACTTGAAACAAATTCTTTAGTAACCAACTGAAGATGTATGTGAAAATGCACCTGCACCAATATAGGCTTCAATATGGAAAGTCATTTTGATGATTATAAAATTTTGACAAAGTAATCCGGTTTTCATCAAGTGTCAGAATGACTAGAACTTGTAGGTGCCATTAGACACCTGAAAGAGACAGTTTGGCTACAGCTAACTAAAATAAGAGGATAATAGAACACATGGTTTCTGAGATTTCTTCAATGCCATCTTCCGATCACTTAAATACATACTCATTACTTCAGGGCTAGAAGCAGGCCAGCTGTATATGAGCTTAGGAAAAATGTGGTTGTAGGAGAGGCATAGAGTAGGTAGTGTGGGATGGCTGAAAGATCATGGGCTGTCAGGTCAAGGAGATCTGGATCAATAGCACAACTCTTCTACCTTCCTGTGTTTATTATTGGACAAGTTGTGTGACACCTCTGATCTATAGTGTGCTCATTTGTACCTCCCCCTCATAATATTATTGAGGGGCTGATAGATGCTCAAAATTGAGCCTAATATATGTTAGTCCTCTCCCTCTTCTCAACATAAGTGTATACTGAGCCCATCCTTATCAATGAAGGATGAAGAACATGGAAGATGAATGCGGGCCCCATAATTGATCTGTTCCTTGGTGCTCCTGATGGACGCAACATGGGGATGACTGGACAATGTTTTGGAATAAGATTCTTTTTTTTCTACAGATTTTATTTATTTATTCATGAAAGATACAGAGAGAGAAAGGCAGAGACGGAGGCAGAGGGTAGAAGAAGGCTCCAGGCAAGGAGCCTGATGTGGGACTCGATCCTGAGACCACTGGATCACGCCCAGAGCCAGGGGCAGGTGCTCAACCACTGAGCCACCCAGGCATCCCAAGATTCTTATGGGAGAAATCCAACTATCTTTATTTTCTGCTTCAAATTTATCTTGCATGTAGTTGCATGGGAAGATGAGTTTTCAGAGTCTTTAGTGAAGCATTGCAGTATTGCAGTAGCTCAGTCAACTTCTGAAAACTTGTTGTACTTATTCTTAAATTTTGAAAAAGTTTTTATTTTTCATGTAATTAATTTTGTCAGTTTTTTTCACTCCCGGCTTCTGGGTTTTGTGTAATGTTTAGCTCTTTTCTTCTAGATGATAAAAAACATTCTTTTTTGTTTTCTTTTAGTTCTTGGTACTTTATGTTTCATTTTGCATGTTAAAATCTTTGATACATTAGCCTTCACTTGCTGCCCTAGTCACATTTAAGTCCCCCTCTCCATTTCTCATCCTGTTAATCTTCAATAATTATAGTAGTAGCACTCAGCAGAAAGGGGTTGTTGACATAGATGCAAATGAGGACACTTAGACCATGTGGCAGGAATTAGGGTATATAGTGGTCATTTAGATAATCCAGAGCATGCCTATTGTATTTTTAAATTGCCACTCAAATTAATAACTAAGAAATTGTTGTAGAGGTCTTGAGGACTCCCAAAAATGTGTTAGAGACAGATGGGTCTCTAACTCAAACCCAAATTATTTAGTATAGCCTAGAATAACTGAGATCTGCTTATTTTTAAACCTCACTTTTGCCACTTTTCCCCAAGCATCCTGGTATGATACTGACTAAACGGTTTTGAAACATGGCACATATTTGGCTACTTCAGAAAGAGAGAGAGAGAGAGGGAGAGAGAGAGAGGAGAAAAGACAAGACAATGAACATAAGTTGAATCATTTTCCAAAGAAGAGTTTATAAGTAGGTTTTTTTCCAGATGAAATTAGAATGGATTTCTGTAGAAACAGTTATTAAATATGGCCAGTTCCCCATGCTGGTCCGCCACAGTCTTTTAAACTCCATCCTTTACCTCAGATACATATACCAGAAGTAGTCCAAACAGGGAACACACACACACACACACACACACACACACACACACAAACTATAGCTTAGTGGTTTAGAGCATAGACTTTAGAAAGAGAATTCCTGAGTTCAAATATTGGCTCAGTTACCTATTAGTAGTGGATCTTCAGCAAATCATAACCTCTCTGTTCTCAGTATCTTTCTCTGTAACATAGGTATAAAATAGCAGCTACCTCACAAGGCTGTTGTGAAGACTAAATGCATTAATACATGGAAAGTAGGGATACCTGGGTGGCTCAGTGGTTGAGCATCTGCCTTCAGCTCATGTCGTGATCCCGGGGTTCTGGGATCAAGTCCCATATCAGGCTCTCCTCTGCCTATGTCTCTGCCTCGCTCTCTGCGTCTCTCATGAATAAATAAATAAAATCTTTTAAAGGAATACATGGGAAGTATTTAGAATAATAATGCCTGGCACCCTGGGCATGGAGCCTACTTAAAAAAATATAATACTATAATGTCTGACATATAGTAAGTGCAAATCTCCACTGCTTCAGCTCCAGACCTTCACTAGGGCAGGCACAGCACAAGCTCCCACTCCTTGCACCCACTCATTGTGAATCTATGGGGACCTCCAGAATGAATGATGCCCATCTCCTTGCTAAACCCAAAGGAAACTTTCTTTTCTCTTGCCCTCTCTGTAAGTTGGCCCCTACTGACCACTCCCTTCTTGATTTGCTCCTCTGCTCTTAAGTTCCTACATTCATTTATTCATTCATCAAATACTTATCCAGCACCTGTTAGACACTGTGTATATAATACTGAATCAAACAGATATGATCCTTGCGCTGGGGGCACTTACATTCTAATAAGGAAGTCAAAGAATAAACAATTATTCTAATAATTAATTGAATACACTGTGTTTTGTAAAAATGGGAGAATTTTTGAAAGCTCCTTGGAGACACCCCTCCCTCCTAAGCCATCAAAGAAATGAGAAAAGGGATCATTGAAAGGACACCAAGGAAGTGATGGGGTGGTTGAGAGCTGAAGCACAGATGGCATGGTCAGTCTTGGGTGGGAAAAAGGGTCCTATCTGTCCTAGAGACCAGAGAGGAGATCCAGATAGTTGGATAGGGGACTAGATAGTTGCTAGGGGACTTTGGGGGCTCAGACTTTGAAAAGTCAGAAGAAAGCTTGGCATAGAGACAAGGAAATGGGGAGGCAGTGACTGTTCTGGCTGAGGAGAGACACTGGAATTTGTAGTGATTTCTGAGCCTTCTTAGACAGTTTTTGTCTAGCAGTTCTGTGGCTCAAAAGGGAGAAAACTCAAAGATGAATGGATTCAGACCTAGGTATTTACAAGTTGAAGACAACAATTAAAAAGCAGAGTAATTGGAAGTGATGGTGAGTGAGCTGGGAAGGAGGGATTCCAATTCAGACAGGAGATTACTGGTATTTAAAATGTCTGAAGCTCACTAGTTAGTTGTTTCTATTTAATCACCCCTTCCATTAAATGCGGAAAGGGCTAGTCTCTCAATAGGGCATGGAAGAATTTCTAAGGGCCATGGAAGCTACTGGGACTCAGAATCCTGAATGTTGTCATATTTTTTTTTGTTTGTTTTATTGAAATTCAAGTTAGTTAACATATATGTTAATTCCAGGGTAGAATTTAGTGATTCAGCAGTTGCATATAATGTCCAGTGCTCCTTCCATCAAGTGCCCTCCTTAATGCCCATCACCCAGTTACCCCAACTCCTTACCCACCCTGAATGCTGTGAATTGAGATAGCCTTGGGATCTTCGAGTTGCCTATTGGCTTAATGGTCAAGGGGTTTTAAATTCCATTGCAAAGTATGATTTGCTATGGTGTGTAAGTAGCCAGTAACATGGTACCCAAGCCATTCCTGGGGCTTCTTTACAAGACCTGATAACAACTGGGAATAACTCACCAATTTGAATAATGGAGAGAGAAGACATGCAAATTAAAGAATGAGCTAAACTTCAGAATTGCTTCAAAACAATAATGTATTACATTAAATTACATTTGATGAGTTAGGATAAGCACTAATCAATCTTTTCAAGGAGAGATCTTAACCAATTTTACTTAATAGAGTCAAAATGTTCTCTACAATTAGCAACAGAGCATTATCGTGCACATCACAGTTTATCACTAAGCATCTGGAGATGTTGATTTGTGTCAGAATAATGAACATACAAGAGTACTCCAGTACCATTTAATCCTATAAGTTGTAACTGGGTTAAAACATTCCTTCTGAAGTCTTGCTTATATAATTAATAGTATAATACTCTATCAATAACTACTTTACCCCCAGCATGTCTTGGGAACTAGGGTCACAGAGAGATGCTCTTCCCTAACGGCCTGCCCTCCACAAGTCAGTGGTCTGGACACAGTTGATTCCACTTTCCTCTGTTCATCCAAACACATTGCTGCCATCAGTTCCTTTTGTCACCACTCTTGCTCCCAGTCTGTCCCTCCTTTCTGCCTTTATCTCTGCAGCTACTCTTGCCAGTGCTCTCAATGCCCTTGCTTTTTTGCCTTTCCCTTTCACTGGGAGCTGGGATCAATATTGATCAATGCACTCTGCTTCCAGAGGAGGGCCTTTTTCTCAATCTGTATGCTCTCCATGGTCAATCACAGTCTCTCTCCTGGCTTTACTGCCTGGCCATGGTCTGGTGACTCTCTTATTTACTTCTCTAGTCCAGAGGTCTCTTTGGGGTCCCATCTCCACTAACACATTTCATGGGTACCTCCTAATTCCTCAAGGAAGACTAAACCCACCATCCTCCCAGGTGCTCAAACTGGGGACCTGGGCAACATGGGAGGCCTGGAGAAGTTAATTAACTTGTCCAAGATCACACAGCTTATAAGTGGAAGAGTCTGAGGCTGCAGGACTTTCTCTTTCTACAGATCCACATCTTAGTCTCTCTTATATTTAGGAGTAAGGACTATTTATCTACTCATCGTCAGATCTCTAGTCATACATAGCACAGTGCTTAGCACACTGTAAAATTCAGTAAATTTTTATTAAAACAATAAATGCAAGTATCTTAGAACACTCTCTTCCACTTCCTCATTATGTATGTAAGGAAATGAAAACCAGAGGGGTTAGAGCATTTTCTCAAGGGTGTGGGGTGCCTCACTCTTATCTCTTTTATACACATCACCAACTGACGAGGAATTCGATTGCTTTCTCTTCTTCCTCTTCCATAATCAAAAGCTAATGGGAAGAGAAGTAAGAAGATATGAGGAGAAAATCTAAAATAAAATAAAATTATAAGGAAGCATGCTGAGGGAATGCTCAGGGTCAGAAGGTAGCAGGTTTAGGAAAACTGACTTCACATGTACTCATCTCACTCCTGGGCAGGGATAGATGACAATACTGCCTGACTCTGTATGTGTTTGTGTGCATGCATACATATGTGCCAGTACTTTGGTGTTTGGGTGCATATTGCCTAGCACTACTCAAGCTGTTGCTTGCTCTGCCAATGGGAATAACCAGGAGATTGGAGGTGACATGAGTGAGGAATAACCCTATGTTATACATGAGGGTATGTGAGTAAAGGCTTGATACTTAGATGTGCTCTTTGGCTTTGCACAACCTGCCTTCCTATCTTCCCAAGCACCTTTGCACACTTGTGTTAAGATATGTCGCAATGACCCAGCAATTGCACTGTTGGGGATTTACCCCAAAGATACAGATGCAATGAAACGCCGGGACACCTGCACCCCGATGTTTCTAGCAGCAATGGCCACAATAGCCAAACTGTGAAAGGAGCCTCGGTGTCCATCGAAAGATGAATGGATAAAGAAGATGTGGTTTATATATACAATGGAATATTCCTCAGCCATTAGAAACGACAAATACCCACCATTTGCTTCAACGTGGATGGAACTGGAGGGTATTATGCTGAGTGAAGTAAGTCAATTGGAGAAGGACAAACATTATATGTTCTCATTCATTTGGGGAATATAAATAATAGAAAGGGAATATAAGGGAAGGGAGAAGAAATGTGTGGGAAATATCAGAAAGGGAGACAGAACATGAGAGACTCCTAACTCTGGGAAACAAACTTAGGGGTGGTGGAAGGGGAGGAGGGCGGGGATGGGGGTGAGTGGGTGATGGGCACTGAGGGGGGCACTTGGAGGGATGAGCACTGGGTGTTATTCTGTATGTTGGTAAATTGAACACCAATAAAAAATAAATTCATTAAAAAAATGGATTAAGGCTCCACTATCCAAAACTAATAAAAAATTAAGTAAAAAAAAAAAAGATATGTGGCAATGAGATCATTAGGCCCAGCTGGAAGTGCTGTATTTTGTCTCAAGAGGCATACATGGCTTTGGTCAGCAAAATTCCCTGCACATCCTCCATTTTGGGGTGTTGAATTTGGCCTTTCTGCTCTGTGGCCACTAGGAGATGGTATTCTAAGATAAAAATAACAAAGAGAGGGCAAAATATTTTATTTTAGTTGATGTAGGTTGTCTCACTAGAGATGTTCAGAAATGTACAAGCTTGTCTGATTTGGGGTGGTTCTAGCTGTCAGCTGGCTAGGAAGGAAATACCTCACTGGAAAGAGAGGATGGGGTATGATTTCACTTACAGTGCTGTTGATTCTAGCCGAGGCACTGTAATTTCTATTTTATTACATCATAACAAAGCAGAGTGGGAGCACACTCTGAAACGGTTCATCGGAGACCTAAGAATAGGTCTCATTGTTATTTATTCATGAGAGACACACATGCAAAGACAGAGACACAGGCAGAGGGAAAAGCAGGCTCCCTGCAAGGAGCCCGATGTGGGACTCGAGCCCGGGAATCCAGGATCACACCCTGAGCCAAAGGCGGGTGCTCAACTGCTGAGCCATGCAGGCATCCCAGAATCCCTCACAGTTTTACCATGGTTTTCTACTGTTGAAAATCTCTATAAGTATTCTCTTGGTGGGGTGGAGGGAGGGGGGACAGGAAATTTCGTCCTGTTCCTAAAGATGAACTACATTTCCTGTACAATTCAATTACTGAATCATACCACTGAGGTGATGTTCATTCTCTTTATTCATTCTTGAGTTTTAAAACCATTACTAATAATTAGAGAAGAGAGTAAATTTCCATTTACAGATATTCAAAATTAGCAAACTATTTCCAGTAACAACAAAACTCTGCACTTATTAAACAAAAATTTTATACCTTGCAGTTCCCATTTTTTAAAATTTCACCGTTTTAAATTTTGAATACAAACAAAAACTCCAAGGAGTCACAAAGCATGATAGAATTGAAGAAATTCAAAATTTGCTTCTTCATTCTTATAATAACTATGCTATCAGTGTTTGTTCTGAATCTACTACTGTTTAAACACAGGGATGTTCATACACAACAGGGACGCAAATTGTACCTGAAGGGAGCCTGAAGGATCCTGAGCTGTAATGAGCTTACCCTGAGGAAGCAGGCCTAGTTGCATCTGTGTGTCAGTTACAGAAGCTGTCTCTGTGCTTGGGTGTTCTCTGAATTAACTTCCATACAGATGTAAACAGACATGAAACCAAACAGCAAAAAAAAATTTACAATCTAAAATTGCCAAATGTGGGGGATATAGACAGCTTTTTTTACACAATTAGAAGGCGCTAATTTGAAGTTATATATGTATGATTAAAACGTGGTAGTGACCAAGCAATTGCTTAGAATTTAGGGTCAAGAAGGCACCTGAGTAACTGTTAGTTATGCATCCAACTCTTGATTTTGGCTCAGGCCATGCTCTTAGGGTTGTAGGATGGAGTCCTACGGTGGTCTCTGTACTGGGCATGGAACCTACTTGGTATTCTCTCTCCTCTCTCTTTGCACCCCCATCTAAAAAATGTAGATAAAAATAAATAGAATTTAGGGCTAATAGAAGATCCTTCTCCTTCACCACAGAGTATTTTTTATCACTGACATTGTTTAGAGCTGCTAGAGGTGGGTGATAATAAAAAGCAGTCAGAATTGTATTTGGGCTTAATTTAACCTCTTATTGCCTTCCCCTCGGGTGAAGCAGGAGCACCTACTGCCCTTAGCTTTGGAATGCGACTAGTTGGGACTCAAAGTTGGGAATTTGTAATCTGAAATGTGCCTACCTTCTTGTAGTTATTCATCTATGCATTCATTTGCTTGTTACCAAGTACTTGCAGAACACTTGTTATGTACCATGCATTGCATTGCATACTGGGAGTGAGATGTTGAATAAGACATGGAACCAAATGGTAAAGAATTTACATTCCGGTGGGAGAAATAGACAAGTAAATCAACAAATATGAAGCAACAGGGCTTCAGCAGGATAAGTATGGGAAACCAGTGAAAAGGGCACGTAGCGTGGTAACGTTGGCCTCTAGAGGGCACAATGTTGCAGAAAAGACTATCTCCAAGTCTGACAACCATGCCTGGGCTGACTTTGTTGGTGCTGCGCTCCTCTGTCTGTGTTTTCTGCTTTTACCAGGATATAACTCAGGCTCCAGAATGGACACCCCTTCTGTTTCTGAAATTAAGCACTATGACTCCTTATCAGTGTTTGGTCTTCTGGCCTCTCCCTCCGTGCCTTTCCCTTTCCTTCCTCACCACCAGGGATGGCACTTGGGACATGTTTTCACAGAGTAGACTGCATCAGAACTGCCCTCAGAGTGTCCCTTTCATGGTAATCAGGTGGAACCCCACAAACTAGCACAGCTAGTTTGAATGGCCAAGACAGATGTTGGAGATTCCATATTATCAAAATAGATAGAAACTAATATTTTCATATTTATGCCCAAGGTATATTACAGACTAAAAAACAAGGATGAACTTTCCAGAATGATGGAGACCTAAAGAATCCTTGCAGTATTCAAGTCTTATATTTTACTTTGTTGAATAAGCCTCTTTATTTCTTACTTTGGAAAGAATGGTTGAGAAAATAAGCATTAGACATGATCCTTCTAAAAAAATAAAGCTAGTACGTAGTAATCACAGGTTCAGTGGTACCATAATTGTGTACTTTACAAAATGCTTTCAGAGATACTCTGGCTGGGCTGAAGGACTTTCTATGTATGTCTTGCTCAGAGTTCTGTGAAATGTATTGAGCTTCCTTCCATCTTTTGCCTATAGATTTCATTAAATCTCTCATTCTGAGCCACAGTGAAGTGGTTTTTCCAATCCCCCACAGTTCCTAGAAAAGGAAAAAATCGAGATGCAGGTGTCACTCTGACAGAAAGTTTCTGTGGCCATAAAACATTCCTGCCTTGTTCCACTTCCCCTTGAATGCATACCCATCCACTGCAGCTCTCAGTTCTGAGAAGGGCCCTGGGGTGCTCTGTGCAGGGGGTGGGCTCCTAGCTCAAGGATACTATTGATGCCAAGGCACAAAGGCGCTGGTGCCTTGACCCCACCTGTGGTATATTCACATAATAGACCACTGCACAGAAATGAAAAGGAACTACTGTTATAGCCCCATGGAGGAATATCAAAATGTTACATTGAGTGACAGACACAAGGCACAAGAAGGTACATACTGTATGATTTCATTTATATGAAGTCAAAGAACAGGCTAAATCAATCTGTAGTGATAGAAATTATAATGGTGGTTGTATCTGAGAGTGAAGATAGACTGGAAAGGGCCATGAGATGGAACTTTTGAAAGATGAGAATGTTTTTTTTTCTCAAAAAAATATTAGCTGGGGCAATTAGAATTCCTCTTTTGGGAATTGGAAACTAAGAAATATTAAAAGAATGAGGCAGTGCTCAACGGTAGTTATAGTTGGAAGTCATGATGTAGAGCATGTCTGGGCCATGATCAAGACCAAGCTGAGAGCAGAAGCTGAGTCAACAGAAGATAGAAAGTAGGAAAAAGGTGTAATTGGTAGAGAGATGGGAAGCTGATCAATGGAGGAAGGACTCGTGGCAGACATGTGGAGGGCAGCTGAGTCCTTTAAGTGGTGGGGACTTTGGGCAAAGAGCTGTACCCCCCTACTGCTGAGGTCCTGTCCCTGAGATTCAGGGATCCCCATGAGGTCTGGACCAACAGTGGCTCCTGCTTTTAACTACCTGTGAGACCACATTTCCCTTACACCTGTACATGACTCCTTCTAAAAAGCCCCTTGTGTTGGGAGCCACCCAGGATCAAATCCCCATCTTATTAGTGGTAAATTGTTCCTAATAAGCCAAATATTTTTTCTTGAAATTAATAAAACCTAACATCTCCTTGCTAAGAAGCAGACAGCATATTACTAGACAAACTGAGTGTTTCATTTATACTTGTATTTATACAGTATTGGAGGCCACACAAACCTTTTCTCATGAAGGGGGAAATGGACTGGTCCAGGATAGATTTAGGAACCGTGGAACGATTCACCATGGGATTTTCTTTCATTTTCTCAAATGATGTCTCCTGAACAATTTTATCCAGCACTGTTTCATCCAGGTTCTTTCCCATGAACTGCATGACTTTCTGAATTTCATGCTTTGGGTCCTGTGGTGATAATAACATCACATTGGAGTGGAAGGAGGTATCAGGATGGCACTTAAATTCTTCAGGATGTCCCTCCCAGAAGCACAGCCCTGAGACAGCCTGGAGCAGTCCTTCTGAAGGGCTTTTACTCACCTGTTTTATGTCCTCATAGAAGAGGAAGAGAATCTGGTATCTGTCTTTTATCTCCCACCATCCCTTCACATGGTCATACCAGGAACCCCAGCCCACTGTAACAGACACAGGAAACAGAACAGTCTGCAAAAGGATCATTCAAAGCCTCAGATATGTCCTGAGTCCACATGTGTTTAAGTTGGAGGGTGACGTGGTATGGTACAGCCTCGGGGTAATTTATCCCAACATGCTACCTAACGTGGCTTCCTATTTATTGTGTATAATCATATATGCCCTGATATCAGCACAAGGATACCCTTTGGAAGGAGGGTGACTCTACAGGTCAAGTGACCTAGCATAAAGGCCTTTCAGATTGGGTGAGAGATATTTGCTGGGACTGGGGGTATTCATTCTGAGCTCAGCCACCCTGCGCCTCCAAGTCCCAGTCTGTGGTAGGACATGCCTAAGGAGGAACATAAGCTTCTCAGGACTCAAAATGCTATGCTTGATTCCTAGACTGACCCTACATGGAGTGGGCATGCAAAGATGTGAAGGATTATTCTTTACCTTTTCCACTGATGAAGGTTTCAAAATATTCTTCCCAGGTACCAGGGTCAGGAAGCATTTGATTCATCCTTTGGAAATGGTAGTAGGAAACCATGCAGTCTTTGGCATTTCGAGCTACATAAAGGAACTTTGGGTTAAGAAGAGAGGTGAGTAAAAGATGGTATGAAAAGTGAATTTTCACAGAATTCACTCAGGTGAATTTCATGCTTTGCACACTTGGTTCAGTTCTCCTGTGCTGGCAGTTCAATTTGGCTGGTGACCTCTTCCTCCTCTGGCTGTTCTTGCTTCTCTGTTGATTCCACTTGACCTATGACCTCGTCTTCCTCTGGCTGTCCCTGTTTCTCTGCTGATTCTCCTCTTTATTCCAAACTCAGTCCTGGTAAGTAGCCTGACTCCTGATTGCCCTTTTAGTTGTCAGGGTCCAATCCTTCTCTAGCAACTATGAACTACCATGAGACAGAAACTTCCACGTGCTTGCTGATGATCCTCCTAATACCTTCATCTCCATGTCCTTGGAAAATCGGAATGGCTTCATGTTCTTATTTTTCTCCTGTTCTCATCAGCTCTATTATTTTCATCTCAAATCACTCAACTCCTGCTCTACAAAGCATCCTGTTTCATTTTGACTACAACTTGTATCTTTCTACCCTCCCACTTTAACCTAATTTGACCTTTGATCTCATTGTGAGTGCTACGTACTCCACTCAAATTCTGATGCATCAATCCCAAGCTGGCCTTGTTGACTGGCCAGCCACCTCAGATCTATAACTAGTCATTTCATAGTGATGCTGTTTTTTTTTTTTTAACCCTAAAACTGGCAATGATTTTGCACACTAGGCAACCTATGGCAACGTCTGGAGGTATTTTTGGTTGTCACAACTGGGGGTGGTAGTTCTACTGGCATCTAATGAGTGGAGACCAGGGATGCTGCTCAACATTCTATAATACTCAGGCGAGCCCCTCACCCCAACTCCCTCAAAAGAATTTTCTGGCCTAAAATGTCAATAGTGACATTTTCTGCATTCTGATACTCTGACATCCTGGGGCCTTGCTGACCTTAGAGGGATTGCTTTTGCCAGGTTTAGCCGGTTACTACAGATAGTGACAACTCACTATCAAGCTCATTTTTTGCATGTAAGGCAACCAGTCCGGAGCCTTTATCTCCCTTATTGGGCTTTCATGCTTTGGGTCACAATCCTTCTGCTCTAATCACCCCAGGGCCAGGACCATATAACCAGGGGCAGTCCCTATGCCCCAGCATCTCCAGAAATCACCCAAAGTACCCAGTCCTAAGCCTGATTACCTATCTCACCCATTCCTTCCATCAAAAACTACAATAAAGACTCTTGCCCACATTTTACCCTTGCTCCCTCTGCCTCCTGATGGACCCTGGTGCTTTTCAGGTGTGAGGCTTCATTACTGCTTGATATTCATTTTATCAATCTTCCTCTCGTATTTCTCACCTCAAACCACAAGGCTCTCTCCTCAAAACTTCTTCCCATTTCCCCCTGCAAGTTCACCAATTCTCTCTTCTGCTATGTCTATTCTGCATTTTACCTGTTGTTGAATTTGTGTTAATGTATTACTATTTTTTTTGTTAGTTTTTAAATCCAGAAATGGAAAGGACTAGAAAGAAAAGAACTAAGAAACCAATGTGAAATAGCCACAGGTGATCAATAACACTTTCTGTGAAGGATGCATGACAGTAAGTGGCAACAAAAATTATTTTCATGGCAATCTCACATCCCACAAACACTGAGAGGAAATTTGATCGTCAGGGCTTGGGTTCTACTACCAGTTTTGTGCTGCTGGTTCGGGTGCTAGGAACACGATCTTAATCTCTAAGACTGGTGCTTTGTATCTTTGTAAAGCAGAGATGGTGGTGATGAAGCTGAAGTCCACAAATGCAGAGACAGAGGGAGGAAGTCAGTTCTGCAGGTGCAGACTGGGAGATGGGGTCCTACTGCACAGGAGACCAAGAAGCAAGTGTGTAGATGACGTGGGACAGGGCTCCTCCTCCCTCACCCACAGCAGGGTCTCTGTCTCCATGGCCACCCTGCCACTCATGAAGCTCTCTAACCAGCCCTGGTGCCCTGGCCCCCTTGGGGCCTTGGTGGTCCGTCTGAGGCTCGGTGGCCCCTCCATGCCTGTGGCACTGTGCCCTCCCCAGTCCCTGAGGGAGAGTCACCCCAGGTGCTGGCAAACCAGAGACCTATGGTTGAATTTTTGTAGCAAATGTTTATATATTGTTTCAGTTACAGAAATCCTATTTATTTATTTACTTTAGTAAAAAAAATTCTATCTTAAAAATAGTATCTTATTTCTTTTATGTTTGATTCAATCTTTCATTTACTCACACAACTTCAACATTCTTACATTTCTATATCTGAAGTCCTCGAGGTCTACCCCTGCTGTTTGTGCTTTTTGCAGACTTTCTCTTGCTGGCTTGTTCCTTTCCTTATTTTGTAATGTGAGGTGGTGAGCTCAAGCAGGCCATTGTGGCCCATGCTGGAGTTACGTCCCCCAGTGTGTTTCTGCAGGTCATCCTGGGGAGGCTGGCAATGGGAACCACCTTATGCTAGTTTCTCAGCATGGGGCTTCTTGGACAATGCAAGAATTATAACATTGAACCTCCTTCCTTGAGACAGGAGGACTATGGCCACACATTTTCAGAGCAGCTGAGAGCCCAGGTGAAGACAGAGAGGTTTCCTCGGTTCTGCCTTGGCCCCCTCCATCCACCCATTGAGGATGAGGCCCTTCAACTGTCCCAGCTTTGGTTCCTCACTTTTCTGATACCTTCTGCTCTGGGCTTTGACCCAGTGCAGCTGATGTAGGAATGAGTTAGGGGCAGATGGGGCTAGGCAGGGAAAGATAAGGGAAAGGCCCAAAGTCAGGCTCCCATAGATCTGTGGGTTCCCATAAATGCCAAGGCCATTGAGAGGCCCCAGAGTCAGTCTCCCACCCATCCCAAGGAAACAGAGATACAGCAGCAAAAACAGGAAAAAAGATAAACCTGGCTTCCCAGCTCCAAAATGTTAGGGAGTGTCCCCCTTTGATAGTTACTAAGTAATCACAGAAACTCCCCAGACCACAAAGAAATAAATCATTAAGGTGTTATCAATATCCCTCCTCAAACCAAGACAGCACAAGAATCTCAAGGCCATGGGCTCCCAGGCTAGGTTCTCAATAAAAGCTCCCACTACAAGCCCTTGGTGGCAACCCTGTCAGGACCCCGCTCGCTTCTGAGAGCTTGCTCTGTATCTCTGCTTAATAGACGTCTATCGCTTTGCTCATTCTCCTGTGTCCTTGAGATTCATTCTTTGACTCCATGAGACCCAAGCCATGAATCCCACGCTGCTGGCTTCTTCAGGTCGTCAAATACCTGCAGCACAGCTCCAGGCTCAGTGACCTCTCCTTTTCATTGAGGAGCTTAGAGATTTCCTTTCCTCTCTCTGGATCTCAGTGACACATTTACAAGGAAACTTGTCGTGTGTTATGTATTATTGCAAGGTGTTTCGTACAGAAGCTCTCAGGGTACTTAGCTGGCTATAATCCAGAAGTGGAGATTCTTGTTCCCTGAGACAACTGGGCTGAAAGGACTCCCGTGATTGCTACTGTTCCCTAGAAATACACCCATGTTAGTCCTTTGTCCCCTTTATTCCCACTTTGGAGAAAACTTTCTTACCAGTGTTGGCTGACACCTCAGTTTCTCCCCTCACCTCCATTCACTCTACAGCCACTCACTTGCTGTCATTCAGCATCTGAATGTCCTCTTTGTGCCAGGAGCTGACTAGGCACTGGAGTGCAGAATAAATAAAGTCCCAGAATAAATACAGAGCCCAGATTTTGTGAGAGGCCAGAGCCAAGGCTCCCTTTAAGAAACATTGCTCCACCCTTTTAAACAATATTTAGGGTTTTTTTTTTTTCTTTCTCCTCAGTTTTTCTTCTCTGCTCTGTTTCTTCTCTTAATTGCTCACACCCTTGCGTCACTCTGAACACTCAGTGTCTCCAGTTCATACCAAAAATTCAGTCTGGCTTTTGCCTTCATGTCTTGTTTGAAATCCTTCAGGTGAATATCCTGCTGAGTATAGATAGAACTTTACATTTTATTTTCCTGCTTATCAACAGTTAATACATCAGAGATGGTGGAAGAGTAAATATAATGACACTGTTGTGAGTTAGGGACTGGATGGTTTGCTCCCAGGAGGCCCCAGTTTCCTGCCTGTCCCCAGGGAAGCTGTTGCTGTCTTACCTTGCAGTTGTTTTCCCAGAAAGATGGAGGCAACAGCTGAGTTGGAAGGTGAGTCCTTAGTATCCGTGGAGAGGGCATTGCGTTGGCCTTTTCCACCCCTTTAAGTAAATCAAGAGGAAACATCTGCATAGTACAAGCATTGCATGGGAAACTTATATTTTGGGCTCTGTCCAGAATGTCCTAACACCTCCCTTCCCGTTTTCTGCTTATCTCTTGACTTTCCTTTTTGATTTCATAATGAGATTATTGAGATGACTACCACTTTTGTAGACTTCTACAGCTAGAGAACTGGAAGGGAGCTTCAATTAATATGCCACTTTAAGGATGAGGAGATGAAAGCTGAGAATGGACAAGCTAGGTCTTGTTGTGGCAGAGCCAAGGGGACCAGAGTGCAAGTCTTTCTTGCCTTCTAGATAGCGCCCATCCCTGCATGTCTGCAGTAGGCTGCCATGTACCTGACCTACGTGTTAGTCATTTGTTTCATCTCTAAAAACACATGTACTTCATGGCATGTGAGTCGTGATTTCCACTCTGTACTCTAAAACACTGACTGGGCACCCGCTCTGTGCAATCATTGCATAGACTGAGGTTAAGCGATGTGAGATAATAGAAAATTTATATTTGTTTCTGCCCCTGCTTCTTGGCAGAGAGTTCCTGAAACCCCTGTTGTTTGGGTATAGGGGTGTCCTGTTCTTTATTTTTTTTTTGAAGATTTATTTACTTATTTGAGAGAGAGTAAGAGACTGTGCACATGCATCATCAGGGAGAGGAGTGGATGGTGAGAGAGAGAGAGAGAGAGAGAGAGAGAGAGAATTCCAAGCAGACTCCCTGCTCAGCACAGACCTGATGCAGGGTTCAAGCTGACGACCTGAGATCATGACCCCAGCCGAAATCTGGTCAGCCACTCAACTGACTGAACCATCCAGGTGCCCCAGGTGTGTCCTATTCTAATGAAGTGACTCCAGGGGGGAGGTTCCTGGATGGGGGCTGGTCACCAGCAAAACCAACCATGATTAGAAGCTTGGAATTTTCTCCAAATTGGGGAGAAGGGCTGAAAATGAAATAAATGATAGATCATGCCTGTGTGATGAAGCTCCATTAAATCCCCAAAGTCCAGGGTTTGAGAGCTCCTGGGTTGATGAACATGAGATTGGGGAGGATGGTGCCTGAAGAAGGCATAGAAGCTTCGAGTCCTCTCCCTATGGTTTGTCTGAGGTGTCTCTTCCATCTAGCCAAAGAGAGGGTTGTGGGAACACCTGATTAGTAGTCAAGTTGGACAGAAGTTGTGGGTAACCTGGGAATCTACTACTTGCAGTTGGCACCTAAAGTGCAGGGAGAGCAGTTTCGTGAGCACTTCACCTGTGAGATCTGATACCATCTGCAGGTAGGTAGTGTCAGATTTGAGTTGAATTGTAGGACACATGGCTGGTGTCATAGACAGTCTGTTGTTGGTGTGAAGGACCCCCCAGCCGCGGTCAGACACATGTTGGATTTGGGGTCTGAGTCTAATACAGCAGAAAGGAAAAGTTAAAGAAGACATGCTCCTTTTCTCTAAGAAGCTTCCATTCTAGTGGAATCACAGGCTTATGCAAAGTGAACAGAGTTAGTTATGAGAAATGAATCAGCCCCAAGGATCTGGAGTACATTGATGTTGTCCAGGGACACACTGAATTTGGACCCTGATATGTAGTTGATGGGAAAAATGCCTCTATATGAAGGGTCAGAAAGGCTGCTGGAATGTAGGAGGGAAACAAACCTGGTAATAAAGAAGCATTTTATTGTAAATGTGTATCAACAAGTTAAGCTCTGAAGCAACCTTCTACACTGGCTTTCCACATCTCTTCATCCCTGAGTACTCCAGTGAGTGGTTGGTTTTCCAAAGATGGGCAAGGGGGGTAGAAAGAAAGGTGTGAAGGAGATGCCCCTGACAGACATCTTGAGAGTGCTGTTGTTATGTTTGACTTGTAAAAAGCTGGATCCCAGGTAAGGTCACTTAGTCCAAACTGCCCTCTTGCTGATATAAATTGTCCACGTGGTCTGTATGAGCATTACGGCTTTGGTTATTATCCCCGGCTTTGGGAGGAGCAAGAATCTCTGCAGATCACAGTAAAGAGGAGGAAGACAAGGCCCTTCACCCTAGGAGGGAGTAGGTCTGGAACTGGTCTTGTTACCTACACTTGAAAATGTAAATGCTCCCTGGTGCTTTCAGATTGTTGCTGCTTTTGAGCAGCTCAGACCACGTGACTCTTGTTTGGAAACCTTCCATACTCAAGGTGGTTTTTCACATTTGCTCCCCAAGCTATGTGTTTAAGAGGCTGGATTCAAAGTGGAGTTGAAAGGATGTGCTTCATTCTGGTCATTTTTGATTTTGCTTATTTTATATGTTGGGAATCCCTAGTAGTTTTAAAAAATTGTAGTAAAATACATATAAAGTAAAATTTGCCATCTTAATCCTTTTAAAGAGTCCAGTTCAGTAGTGCTAAGTGCATTCATACTGTTGTGCAAGAAGCCTACAGAACTCTCCATGTTGCAAAATTGAAACTCCATTCCTGTTAAACACTAAGTCCCCATTCCACCCTCCCCCAGCCGCTGGCAGCCACTATTCTTTCTGATTCTATGACTACTCTGGCTACCTCATAAAAGTGGAATCATACAGTGTTCATCTTTTTTTGTGATTGGCTTATTCCACTTAGCATAATATCCTCAAGGTTTATTCATGTTGTAGCCAGTGTTAGAACTTCCTTCCTTTTTAAGGCTGAATAGTCTTTCATTGCATGTATGTATCACATTTTACTTATCTGTTCATCTGTCATGGACACTTTGGTTGATTCCATCCATGGCTGTTGTGAATAATGCTGTCATAAACACGAGTGTGCAAGTTATCTTTTCCAGTCTCTGTTTTTTAGTTCTTTTGGGCATATACCCAGAGGTGGAATTGTTGGATGACAGGGCCCCAACAATTTTTTTTTAAATAAAAAAATCCTGGTACTGAAAAGAAAAATTGGAAAACCACTGGTTTATTTATTTATTTATTTTTTAAAACCACTGGTTTATACTTAAAGTTTATATTCCTTAGCAAGACGTGTAAAACTGTCCTGTCTCTAGCTCCCTTCCTCATGTTCTGTCATGTCTCCTGCTCACATGTTCCCCTTCAGAGCTATCTACATTCATCCTGCTGCTCCAGGCCCCTTCCTTCTTGTCTATGTCTCTGGGCACCTGGTTGGTCCCATTTGTTCTTTAAGAGTCTCTCCAGACACTTCCACTGCTAGTAGTATGGTGGCCTGGACACTATGAAGACCTGTCCTGTTATAAAACACATGCAAAATCTGATTGAAACACTACAAACAGCCTTTAAATGTATAGCCAGGCAAGAAACTAATGGGGCTTTCCAGAGGCCCAAGTGCAGAGGGAGTACAGGACAGAGAGGTGAGAAGGAAGAAGAGAGAGAGAGGTTGTGATGACCTGAGCATGTTTGCCCCTTAGTTCTGGGGCCCAATGACCTCTATGTGGGAAGGAGGCTGGTACGCTTAGGCTTTCCTCCTCCTACATGCAACTCTCCCAGCAGGCTTGACCCAGCTCCAGTTTCAAAGTTTGCTGCTGAAGAACCCCTATAGCAGACAGAAATTTTGTGGGTTTAGGGCTTTACATGGAGCATCCACGAATGTCTTTTTTCACAGGTTCAGGTAAATTATACATTTCTCTCTCTCTCTCTCTCTCTCTCTCTCTCTCTCACATCAGTACCTCAGAGGAGCTGGTTGGGTGGCCTTATTCCTTTGTCACTGACATGAGTGCTCAGCCTTAGGGTTGGGGTTGAGAAGCGCAGGAGAGAGTGTCCGTGAACACACCTCAAGCCACAGAGTTGATTCCTGAGCCTGACCCATGAAGGAAGGGGGCCAAGGGAGTCATTTTTGGCTCTCATCATCTGCGTGAGGAACTTGCAGTCTGGCAGGAGAGACACAGCAATAGCAGTAGCAGCTTGTAACTGCAGGTGTCACCTTCCCAGGCATTGGTCTTCAGGCCCATTCTTTACCCTGCCAATGGTGAAGTCCTATGAAGTCCTATGCTAACTCCACCCAACATACCCACTGCTTGTCATCATATGGTCTGCATTTGTCTCCTCCATTGGACCATGGATTATTGAGGGCAAGTGGAGGTGTAGAGTCTTATAAGTACAGCCTAGGGCCTGTAGTATAAATGCTTGTTGAGCTGAAAGGGTTATTCCTAGATCTCATCTATATATTCTTTCTTCCCAGCCCTGCCCTCATTAGGTCAGCCCTGCAATACCTTTGATGTCAAACAGCTCTCTAGCTGTAGGTGGTGGTAGTGTGGGGGGCAGGGGGAGTGGAAGGAGGCCTGGGAGGGAGATTCGCTATGTGGGACACAAACTTGCACTATATCCAGCAGTGTTCGTCCACTCCTGAATCCTCTGAGTGTGGTCAGTATACTTGACCAGCTCCCATCAGTCTATTTGGACAACCATCCTACCCTCCTAATGGTAAGTCCTTGCCTTTGATGGCAGGGATCATGTACTCTGAAATAAAACCACTGCCTGGATGGAAAGACTGTAAAGCCTTAACTGCTTGTCATCTCTTTGGACATGAGGCACTTTGATTTTTAAGAAACTATCTTGGTTTGTATATGATGTGCCATGCTCGGTTCTTGGTTATCGACTTTTCTTGAATTCTGCAGCTCCTGGCATTGCCTTGAGATAAGTTCTATCCTGTTTCTTATGATAACTTAGTGACTGGATACTTTGCTCCCCACTGTCAAGAATCCTCACTAGAAATCATGCTTAGGCTTTTTTTCCCCTCTCTTTAATCCCCCAAATTGTCAGAGGTAAGACAATGGTGGCAGGTGTGGGATGTAGAAGTGAGATCAAACACTGGGCTTGGATGCTTCAGGGAACACATGCTTTTGTGGGGCAAAGGATTTAGCCTAAGAGGTGGTCAGTAATACTTAACACTTAAATAAGATCTACTCTGTCCCAGGTACTGCTCTAACCTTTTTACACATATTGACTCTGCCAAAGTGGGATCACAGTTAAGCAGGCAGTGCTGTGGGGCTCTGACCCTGTGTGTGGGGTCAGAGCCCCACAGGTAGTTCAGAGCAGGGGTCAGACCAGGCATTAGATTGCTAAGCTAGTGGTCAACCAGACGGATAGGAACTAAGGACCAGAGGAGTCTGAGCAGCTGGGCAAGGCATTGGTAGATTTATCTGTCCACACTTTCTCCAAATTAAACTTCCACACTAGAGTTGTATTGCTTATAGTTTTGTGGCTCTAGCTAGGTGTGTTTCCATTTTTTTTTTTATTGTGCTGAACTATACAATGCTGAAACAGAAAAGTAGGCCTTCCTCCTATCTCTGTTCTGCAAAATGCATCCAGTAGCTGCCTGTTACCTGGAATGGCTTCTTTTGCCTTCTGATTGTCTTTTTTTTTTTGGTGTGAAGAAAAAAATTTCTGGGTTGAGTATTACTCTAAAAAGTTTCCCTACAGAACAGAAATAGTTGGCTGCAAATGCACTATTTTTTCTAGTTATCTGGCACCTCCTTGACTCCACTGGGAATTTGTATGGGTAGAGTAAGGAAAGAAGAGAGTGTGAAGTGTTCCACATATAGCTTTCCACCCTCTCTGTATGTTCTACAGCAGCAATGGTCAGAGGGAGCATTGAAAAAGAAAATAAGGCAGATTCCATTTTACTTGATGATTCATTTTTGGCAAACAAACTTAGGTAATTTGTAGAAAGAAACAAAGAGGAAGAAAGGAGGAGGAAACCCATGGTGATAGAAATGAGAGGGGAGGAAGAACAAAGAAACAAAACAGAGGAGAAAAGAAAACAGAGACAGGAGAGAGAGGAAGAGAAACGAAGAAGGACAGCCACAGGAGAGCCTACTGCCCTTCAGTAGGATAAATACACTGTGTACATCTAAGCAATGGGATCGCATTCAGCACTGGCAAGAAATGAGCTCTGAAGCTATGAAAAGACATGGAGGAAACTGAAGTGCACATTACTAAGTGAGAGAAGCCAGTCTGAAAAGTTCATGTACTGTATGATTCCAACTATATGACATTCTGGAAAAGGCAAACTGTAGAGACAGTAAACAGATCAGTGGTTGTCAGGGGCTGGGGAGAAGGGAGGGTGAAGAGGGGGCGCATAGAGGATTTTTAGGGCAGTGAAACTACTCTGTATGGTGGTACATTGTTGGATCCACGTTATTATACATTGGTCCAAACCCAAAGAACATACAACATCTAGAGCAAATCCTAATGTGAACTATGGACTTTGGGTGATTAAGACATGTCTGTGTAGGCTCATCAATTGTAGCAAATACAATCTGGGGGAGGAGTGAATATTGAACAATGGAGAAGGCTGTGCACGTGTAGGAAATCTCTGTGCCTCTATGTTGTTGTAAACCTAACACTGTTCTAAAAAATAAGATCTTAAAAGAAAGGAGCCAGGGCAGTACGCAGGGAGCTCTCACCAGAGGGCTGGGGTGGCCGAGCCCACTCAATGAAAGGATGGCGGTGTTGAATGATGGCTCTCTGACATTTCTCCACATCTCCATTGTGCTCAATCATGTCCACAATTTCCTGAATCCATGTAGTCCCTGGAACCCATGTGGAAAGGATGAGAAGGAGAAACCTGTTAGACAATCTGTCCTATGTGTTTGGGGGAGAAAAGGGGATGTGGAGACTAATGATGTTTGGTTCAACCTCCCCTCAGGTCAGGATCCTGTCAGCCATGACAGATGGATGGCCATGTGAGAAAAACCCACGAAGTCTCCATGAAGAGAAAGAGCAGCAGAGGCAAAGCCACATGACATTGTCACCCAAGAGCTGTCCATGACAGAGGACAGCAGGCTGGGTCCCCTAACCCTATCATGCTTGACCCTGGCTAAACCCAGGGACACTAAGCATCCCAAGATCACCTCATCATGGGCCAGTAAAAAGAAGCAGCTTTCCTTGAATGAGTGCACTGTATTGAGGGGGATTTTAACTGATGTGAGCAGCCCTTGCTGACTCCACAGGCTGAAGTCTGATTGTCCCCCTGGTCCCACAATCACCTGATTTAGGGTAGGTACAGATGAGGAGATCATCTGGCTTGGCCTCAAAGTTCTGGATCTGGTTCCAGTTGTCCACAGTGCTAGCCTGCAGGGGGATGCCTGCCACCTCTCTCAGTTGTAGCTGTGCCTCCAATGCTGTGGCCAGGGCCATACTGTCTTGCAATGAGAGGGGAGGTCCCTGTGGGCAGAAGACAGAGGGCACTTTTAAAATAATTGTGGTAAAATACACATAACATAAATTTACCATTTTAACCATTTTTAAGTACAGTTCAGTGGCATTAAGTACATTCTCATTGTTGTGCAGCCATCACCACCATCCATGTCCAGAACTTTTTCATCTTCCCAAAATGAAACTATGCCATTAAACATGAACTCCCCATTGCCCTTTTACCCCATCCCCTTCCACTTTCAGTCTCTATAGATTGATCTTCTCTAGGTCCTGCATATAAATAGAATCACACACTATTTGTCCTATTGTGACTGGTTTATTTCACTCAGCCAAATGCCTCCAGAGTTCATTCATGCTGTAGCAGGGAGGCTGAATAATGTTCCATCATGTGTATATGTGACATTTTGTTTGTCCATTCATCCATGCATGGAACTTGGGTTAATTCTAATTTTTGGCTTTTGTAAATAATGCTGTTATGAACACTGGTAAGCGAGTATTTTTCCAAGATCCTACTTATAATTCTTTGGAATTAGAATTGCTGAATCATATGATAATTTTATGTTTTTGAGAACATTAAATTTTTGAGAAATTGCCATGCTGTTTTCTGCAGTAGCTACACCATTTAACATTCCAGAAAGGCACAAGTGTTCCAATTTTGTCACACCCTTGCCTTGCCAACACTAATTATTTTCTGTTTATTATTTTTATTTATTAAGTATATGTTAAAAATTTTTTAATTTCTATGTTAGCCATCCTAATAGGTATGATATGATGTTTCACTGTGGTTTTGATTTTCATTTCCCTAATTATTAGTGATGTTGAGCATCCTTTCATGTGCCTATTTGTCATTCATATATCTCTTTTGGAGAAATATCCACTTAAATTTTCTGCCCATTTCTTAAGTTTTTTTACTATATTTTTTAAATAAATATTTTAATTTATTTATTTATGAGAGACACAGAGAAAGACAGAGGCATAGGCAGAGGGAGAAGCAGGCTCCCTGCAAGGAACCCAATGTGGGACTTGATCCCAGATCCCCAGGATCACTCCTGAGCCCAAGACAGATGCTCAACCGCTGAGCCACCCAGGAGTCCCAAGTTTTTTTTGCTTTAAATGCACAAAATGAGGAAACCAGGAGAAGTGGGCCATACTACTCCAGAATAATTGGCTATTGAGATAGCCATGTGCTGGGCTTAGTGCCTTGTATAAATAACTCATTTTAACTGGTGCATAAAATGAGTGCCAGGACTTTAGAGCTTTTTAGGAAATGTAAATGCCCTGCAATTACTTGTTTTCGTGTCTAGTTCTCCTGGAGCTCAGGGACCTGGTCTAATCCCCTTTGTAGGTTCAGCATGTAGGGGAAGATCCAGGTGGGAAGGAGAGATGGTATTATAGGACAGGGATTTTGGAGATTTTTGCCTCTGGGTCCTGAATTTCTAGGCTTTCCACTGTTAGGTTGATATCTTGGTTATAAATCTCTTTTACCTTTTAGGTTCCTTAAAACGTTCTCTGGCTTTAGTTAATCACTTCTGTCTATACAGCAGTAAGTACATCATGATAATAGAAATAAAAAAAAAATCATCAAGTTAAGGATTTCTTCTAAGCCATATTCTTACCTTCAAGTTCCAGCTGAAAATCAGCAGCCCAAAGTTCTGATCAAGGGTCAGTGGGCACATAAAGTACATTCCAAGGAAGCAGGGCAGCATTCCCTGGGTATGGCAATTGCAGAGGCTCAAATTACTACTGTGTCTGAGGCACGTGGGGCCTTCGGGAGGTAAAGTTCCTCTGGGAGCTCTTGGCATCAACACAAGATGGAGCCATTTCTGTGAGAATTGGTACTAAACGGGAACAAGCCCTGTGACCTGGCCTGAGGTGAAAGAAATATAAACAAGGTCAAATGTGGCTTTGACCTCTCTGCAAATCTCAGCTCCCTTGAGTTTATGTGAACTTCAGGGATGTTTGGATGAACACACCGTTCCTTCCTCTGAGCTCACTGCCTAGCGTCTGTGCATGCCTGTCAGTAACTGAGCCTGGTGGCTGAACCTGGCTTTGACGCTGCTGCAGCTCCTCTGGTGCTACAGAGAGTCTAAAACACTTGGACCTGTGGGAAAATGGAACTTGGCTTCAGGAACAGATGCATCCAGCTCCAAATAGACTCTTGCTCCCTTAGTGTTCTCCTTCCTTTGCTTGGCTTCTTAGTCTGACTCACTTTCAGCATGAGGGTGACTGTTCCTGTCTCCAACTAATGTTTTAAGATTAAAAACAGCAATGTTAATGAAAACACCTTGCCTACTACATAGTAAATGCTTAATTTTTTAAAAAGATTTTATTTATTTTATTTATTTATTCATAGAGATTGTATTTATTTATTGAGAGAGAGAGAGAGAGAGAGAGAGAGAGAAAAGCAGAGACACAGGCAGAGGGAGAAGCAGGCTCCATGCAGGGAGCCCGACGTGGGACTCGATTCCGGGTCTCCAGGATCAGGCCCTGGGCTGCAGGCGGCGCTAAACCGCTGCGCCCCAGGGGCAAATGCTTTAAAATGCCTTCTTCCCAAAGTGTATTCAGTCAAACCTGAATGCATAGAGAACGGAAATCTAGAGTCCAGCTATGTGTGTATTTATTTCTACCGTGCCTTATCCTAGAGGGCATACTTCCATGGAGGCAGAGTATATTCCCTAATGGCCTTGGCTACCTGAAAATTAGAATCCATCCCTGTGGTAAATAATCTCTGAACCGCTACAGTCCTGCTGACTCCCAATCTTATTTGTGACCTAGTATTTTTCTTCCTGGAATTTAAACCCTGGTCACCCCTCCTGCCAATGTCTTCTTGTCTCCTTTGACTCTGAACCTCCGGATGCTTCTTCATTGACACCTCTTCCTTGTTTTCCAAAGTTTTTTTTTTTTTTTCTTTCTATAATCTCGATCCATTTTTCTTCGTTCTGCTCTCTTCTCTTTGACAACCTCACTTACTCCAGTGCTGTTAACTCTTGGAACCTTGGCTGACTCATAAGTTCTCAGCATTAACTCACATTAACTGTTTAACTGACAAAACCATAATTTCCAACCACTTGCTAAGTAAGGTTCTGCCAAAATCAGAGCGACCCTGCGCCGCGTGTTTTGCCTGTCACGAGCTGTCTTCTGGTCATGGTAGCACCAGCATACACATCTGAAACATCATCTTGGACTAAGGATGGGGAAGGCCCTCTACTTAACAATATCGGTTATTCATCTAACATATAGTTACGGAATGCAACTGTAAGCAGTGAATAAACCTGTGGTTCTTTCAATCAAAGAATTTCCAGTTAGAAACTGCTCCGCATGTTGGCTTCTTCCACATCCCCCTCAGATGAAGTATGATATTGCAGAACTTTCTAGCAGATCTGTTCACCTCTGGCCTCTTCTTGTTTGGTTTCTTATGCACTTAGCATATAAATTAAGTTTTATGAGTTCAGATCAAGTTATCCCTTGGTTGTTTATGGCCCCAAATCTGAATGCTTTTAACTGAAACGACGTCATATCAAGTTTTACTATAAGAGCACATGAATTAAGGCAGTGTGGTACTTGTGCAAGGACAAATAGTCCAATGAGACAGAAGAGAGAATCCACAAACAGACCCACACAGAGACAGCTACTGGGTTTATGAAGAAGGTGTCACTGCAAAGGAGAAGAGGAAAGCACAACCTTTCCAATAAATAGTGCTTGAAATTGTATATCCATCTGGAAGAAGCTGAATTCTCACCTCATCATATGCCATACCTGAAAACCAATTCTAGGCAGATGGTAGATCTAAATGTGAGAAGTAAAACAATAAAGCTTTTAGAAGGACATGAAAGGATATTTCTATGATCTTTGGAAAAGCCAACCTTTATTAAATAGACTAAAACAAACATCTACCATAAGGAAAACAATCACGAAATTGGATTAAATTAAAGTGAAGAACTATGTTCATCAAAAACACCTTAAGAGAATAAAAAGGCAATCTACAAAGTAGGAGAAAGTATTTCTCAAAAGAGTCATATCCAGGTTATACACAGAACTCCTTCAAATCCGTGAGGAAAAGACTAACATCCCAAGAGATAAATGGGCTAAAGACTTGAAAGGGTACTTCACAAATATGACATGGCCAAGAAATACATGAAAAGATACTAACATCATTAATTACCAGAGAATAGATCAAATCAATAAATTAAATAAAAAATTAAACCCCCAATACAACTATCCAACCACTAGAATGTGTAAGAGTGAAAAGACAGGATTTGTCAAGTTTTGGGGATGATGAGTAACTAGGATACAATGACAGTTGCCTTTTCTTTTCTTTGTTCTTTTCTGTATTTTCCCAATTTTCAACTGATATGATGCTTTTCTGTAATCAGAATATAATGATATTTTTCTCCAGAGAATAGTCTTTTTTTTTTTTTTAATTTTTAAAATGCTCCTCAGCTCTGCATCTCAACTGAGGGATCTATGTAAACAAATCTGGTGGGTTTACTCTGGTTCTTCAGAGTGCCTGGGGTAATTTCATAGAAACAGATTGTGGAGGGTAAACTGAAGGACGGAATTTTTGACTTCTGAAGGAAGAACTTCAGGAACATGTTGTGGGTTCGTGCCTCACAACAGGTAGAGTGTGGATGACTTCCACGGTGGTGGGGAATTGTACCTCTGAGTCTAATTGAATGGAATCAGTGACAGGGTCTTGGTCACTGCTGCTGTTTCTCGGGCCTCAGTTCTTCTACGAATTCCTATTCTGATATATTTCTTTCCAGAAATTGTGATAGTCATTAAACTTTATAGTTGTATAGGTACACGGCAGACTTACCTAGGATGATATTTTATTTCTATGTACATCTCCATGATGTGGATGTCAGCCAATGAGAGTAGTATTGTTTTTTTTTGTTTTGTTTTGATGTTATAGTATAGTTCTTTAATGTGTTTATGTTCTGATGAACAAACTTCAATAAACCACCTTAGATCATTGCTAGCATCTTCCTTTCTTTTTATTTTATTTTATTTTTTATTGGTGTTCAATTTACTAACATACAGAATAACCCCAGTGCCCGTCACCCATTCACTCCCACCCCCCGCCCTCCTCCCCTTCTACCACCCCTAGTTCGTTTCCCAGAGTTAGCAGTCTTTACGTTCTGTCTCCCTTTCTGATATTTCCCACCCATTTCTTCTCCCTTCCCTTCTATTCCCTTTCACTATTATTTATATTCCCCAAATGAATGAGAACATATAATGTTTGTCCTTCTCCGACTGACTTACTTCACTCAGCATAATACCCTCCAGTTCCATCCACGTTGAAGCAAATGGTGGGTATTTGTCATTTCTAATAGCTGAGTAATATACCATTGTATACATAAACCACATCTTCTTTATCCATTCATCTTTCGTTGGACACCGAGGCTCCTTCCACAGTTTGGCTATTGTGGCCATTGCTGCTATAAACATCGGGGTGCAGGTGTCCCGGCGTTTCATTGCATCTGTATCTTTGGGGTAAATCCCCAACAGTGCAATTGCTGGGTCGTAGGGTAGCTCTATTTTTAACTCTTTGAGGAACCTCCACACAGTTTTCCAGATTGGCTGCACCAGTTCACATTCCCACCAACAGTGTAAGAGGGTTCCCTTTTCTCCGCATCCTCTCCAACATTTGTAGTTTCCTGCCTTGTTAATTTGCCCCATTCTCACTGGTGTGAGGTGGGATCTCATTGTGGTTTTGATTTGTATTTCCCTGATGGCAAGTGATGCAGAGCATTTTCTCATATGCATGTTGGCCATGTCTATGTCTTCCTCTGTGAGATTTCTGTTCATGTCTTTTGCCCATTTCATGATTAGATTGTTTGTTTCTTTGGTGTTGAGTTTAATAAGTTCTTTATAGATCTTGGAAACTAGCCCTTTATCTGATATGTCATTTGCAAATATCTTCTCCCATTCTGTAGGTTGTCTTTGAGTTTTGTTGACTGTATCCTTTGCTGTGCAAAAGCTTCTTATCTTGATGAAGTCCCAATAGTTCATTTTTGCTTTTGTTTCTTTTGCCTTCGTGGATGTATCTTGCAAGAAGTTACTGTGGCCGAGTTCAAAAAGGGTGTTGCCTGTGTTCTTCTCTAGGATTTTGATGGAATCTTGTCTCACATTTAGATCTTTCATCCATTTTGAGTTTATCTTTGTGTATGGTGAAAGAGAGTGGTCTAGTTTCATTCTTCTGCATGTGGATGTCCAATTTTCCCAGCACCATTTATTGAAGAGACTGTCTTTTTTTCCAGTGGATAGTCTTTCCTCCTTTATCGAATATTAGTTGACCATAAAGTTCAGGGTCCACTTCTGGGTTCTCTATTCTGTTCCACTGATCTATGTGTCTGTTTTTGTGCCAGTACCACACTGTCTTGATGACCACAGCTTTGTAGTACAACCTGAAATCTGGCATTGTGATGCCCCCAGATATGGTTTTCTTTTTAAAATTCCCCTGGCTATTCGGGGTCTTTTCTGATTCCACACAAATCTTAAAATAATTTGTTCTAACTCTCTGAAGAAAGTCCATGGTATTTTGATAGGGATTGCATTAAACGTGTATATTGCCCTGGGTAACATTGACATTTTCACAATATTAATTCTGCCAATCCATGAGCATGGAATATTTTTCCATCTCTTTGTGTCTTCCTCAATTTCTTTCAGAAGTGTTCTATAGTTTTGAGGGTATAGATCCTTTACCTCTTTGGTTAGGTTTATTCCTAGGTATCTTATGCTTTTGGGTGCAATTGTAAATGGGATTGACTCCTTAATTTCTCTTTCTTCCGTCTTATTGTTAGTGTATAGAAATGCCACTGACTTCTGGGCATTGATTTTGTATCCTGCCACGCTACCGAATTGCTGTATGAGTTCTAGCAATCTTGGGGTGGAGACTTTGGGGTTTTTTATGTAGAGTATCATGTCATCGGCGAAGAGGGAGAGTTTGACTTCTTCTTTGCCAATTTGAATGCCTTTAATGTCTTTTTGTTGTCTGATTGCTGAGGCTAGGACTTCCAGTACTATGTTGAATAGCAGTGGTGAGAGTGGACATCCCTTCTTCTTCCTGATCTTAGGGGAAAGGCTCCCAGTGCTTCCCCATTGAGAATGATATTTGCTGTGGGCTTTTCATAGATGGCTTTTAAGATGTCGAGGAGTGTTCCCTCTATCCCTACACTCTGAAGAGTTTTGATCAGAAATGGATGCTGTATTTTGTCAAATGCTTTCTCTGCATCTAATGAGAGGATCATATGGTTCTTGGTTTTTCTCTTGCTGATATGATGAATCACATTGATTGTTTTACGGGTGTTGAACCAGCCTTGTGTCCCAGGGATAAATCCAAGTATTCACCAAGTATGGTCATGGTGAATAATTTTCTTAATGTACTGTTGGATCCTATTGGCCAGTATCTTGTTGAGAATTTTTGCATCCATGTTCATCAGGGATATTGGTCTGTAATTCTCCTTTTTGGTGGGGTCTTTGTCTGGTTTTGGAATTAAGGTGATGCTGGCCTCATAGAACGAATTTGGAAGTACTCCATCTCTTTCTATCTTTCCAAACAGCTTTAGGAGAATAGGTATGGTTTCTTCTATAAACGTTTGATAAAATTCCCCTGGGAAGCCATCTGGCCCTGGACTCTTGTGTCTTGGGAGGTTTTGGATGACTGCTTCAATTTCCTCCCTGGTTATTGGCCTGTTAAGGTTTTCTATTTCTTCCTGTTCCAGTTTTGGTAGTTTGTGGCTTTCCAGGAATGCGTCCATTTCTTCTAGATTGCCTAATTTATTGGCGTATAGCTGTTCATAATATGTTTTTAAAATCGTTTGTATTTCCTTGGTGTTGGTAGTGATCTCTCCTTTCTCATTCATGATTTTATTAATTTGAGTCTTCTCTCTCTTCTTTTTAATAAGGCTGGCTAATGGTTTATCTATCTTATTAATTCTTTCAAAGAACCAACTCCTGGTTCTGTTGATCTGTTCCACAGTTCTTCTGGTCTCGATTTCGTTGAGTTCTGCTCGAATCTTTATTAACTCCCTTCTTCTCTTGGGTGTAGGATCTATTTGCTGTTTTTTCTCTAGCTCCTTTATGTGTAAGGTTAGCTTTTGTATTTGAGTTCTTTCCAGTTTTTGAATGGATGCTTGTATTGCCATGTATTTCCCCCTTAGGACTGCCTTTGCTGCATCCCAAAGATTTTGAACGGTTGTATCTTCATTCTCATTAGCTTCCATGAATGTTTTTAATTCTTCCTTAATTTCCTTGTTGACCCTTTCATCTTTTAGCAGGATGGTCCTTAACCTCCACGTGTTTGAGGTCCTTCCAAACTTCTTGTTGTGATTTAGTTCTAATTTCAAGGCATTATGGTCTGAGAATATGCAGGGGACGATCCCAATCTTTTGGTATCGGTTCAGACCCGATTTGTGACCCAATATGTGGTCTATTCTGGAGAAAGTTCCATGTGCACTTGAGAAGAATGTGTATTCAGTTGAGTTTGGATGTAAAGTTCTGTAGATATCTGTGAAATCCATCTGGTCCAGTGTATCATTTAAAGCTCTCGTTTCTTTGGAGATGTTGTGCTTAGAAGACCTATCGAGTATAGAAAGAGCTAGATTGAAGTCACCAAGTATAAGTGTATTATTATCTAAGTATTTCTTCACTTTGGTTAATAATTGATTGATATATTTGGCAGCTCCCACATTTGGGGCATATATATTGAGGATTGTTAAGTCCTCTTGTTGAATAGATCCTTTAAGTATGATATAGTGTCCCTCTTCATCTCTCACTACAGTCTTCGGGGTAAATTTTAGTTTATCTGATATAAGGATGGCTACCCCTGCTTTCCTTTGAGGACCATTCGAATGGTAAATGGTTCTCCAACCTTTTATTTTCAGGCTGTAGGTGTCCTTCTGTCTAAAATGAGTCTCTTGTAGACAGCAAATAGATGGGTCCTGCTTTTTTATCCAGTCTGAAACCCTGCGTCTTTTGATGGGGTCATTAAACCCGTTCACATTCAGAGTTACTATTGAGAGATATGAGTTTAGTGTCATCATGGTATCTATTCAGTCCTTGTTTTTGTGGACTGTTCCACTGAACTTCTTCTTAAAGGGGAATTTTAAGAGCCCCCCTTAAAATTTCTTGCAGAGCTGGTTTGGAGGTCACATATTCTTTTAGTTGCTGCCTGTCTTGGAAGCTCTTTATCTCTCCTTCCATTTTGAATGAGAGCCTTGCTGGATAAAGTATTCTTGGTTGCATGTTCTTCTCATTTAGGACCCTGAATATATCCTGCCAGCCCTTTCTGGCCTGCCAGGTCTCTGTGGAGAGGTCTGCTGTTACCCTAATACTCCTCCCCATAAAAGTCAGGGATTTCTTGTCTCTTGCTGCCTTAAGGATCTTCTCTTTATCTTTGGAATTTGCAAGCTTCACTATTAAATGTCGAGGTGTTGAACGGTTTTTATTGATTTTAGGGGGGGGATCTCTCTATTTCCTGGATCTGAATGCCTGTTTCCCTTCCCAGATTAGGAAAGTTTTCAGCTAGAATTTGTTCAAATACATATTCTGGCCCTCTGTCCCTTTCGGCACCCTCGGGAACACCAATTAAATGTAGGTTTTTCTTTCTCAGGCTGTCGTTTATTTCCCTTAATCATCTTCATGGTCTTTTAATTGTTTGTCTCTTTTTTCCTCAGTTTCCCTCTTTGCTATCAACTTGTCTTCTATGTCACTCACTTGTTCTTCCACCTCATTAACCCTCGTCGTTAGGACTTCTAGTTTGGATTGCATCTCATTCTATTGATTTTTAATTTCTGTCTGATTAGCTCTAAATTCTGCAGTCATGAAGTCTCTTGAGTCCTTTATGCTTTTTTCTAGAGCCACCAGCAGCTGTAAAATAGTGCTTCTGAATTGGCTTTCTGACATTGAATTGTAATCCAGATTTTGTAACTCTGTGGGCGAGAGGAGTGTTTCTGATTCTTTCTTTTGAGGTGAGGTTTTCCTTCTAGTCATTTTGCTCAGTGCAGAGTGGCCAAAAGCAAGTTGTATTGGGAAAAGGAGAAAAAGAGAGGAGAGAAAGAAGGAAAGAAAAGAGAAAGAGAAAAAAAGGAAGAAAAAAAACGAAAAAAAAAGAAGAAAAAGAGAAAGAAAAAGAAAGAAAGGAGAAAAAAGGGGGGTGGGGGAAGGAAACAAATCAAAAAGCAAAAAAAAAAAAAAGAACCACGGGGGAGTATTTTCTGATTCTGTGTACTTTAAGTCCCTTGACTTCTCCTGGAAGTTGTCCGTCTAGCTGGTCTTCTGGGGGAGGGGCCTGTTGTGCTGATTTTCAGGTGTTAGCACTTGGGGGAGCTGCTGTGCCCCTGCCTGGTGCAGGGCTCAGTGGGGGTTGTTTACCCCGTGAGGCCCCAGGAGGAACAGCCCCAGTGGTGGGGCCAGCCCTGGAGCCCTGGAGTCAGCCCCCGCAGGAACTCCGGAGCTCTCCGTCTGCAGGGCCTGGAGGCTCCGGGGCGGGGCCGCTGATCTGCTCAGCTCGGGGCAGGAGCGTCCTTGCTGTCCTGGGCCCTCCCGGCCTCTGCCTGTCCCGGGGGAGGCCGGATCCTGGGCTGTGTCCGGCGCCCTGTGGTCCGGGGCCTGCGCTGTTGGATTTGCGCTCCCGCCCGCAGCCCCCTCCGCGGAGCCGCCGCCCGAGCCCCCCTCGGAGCTGCTCCGGGTCCCCGCCGTGCGCGCTGCAGCCCTTAGGGAGCTCGGCGCACTCTCCTGGGCGCGCAGGTGTTTGTTAGTGTCCCAGGGAGCCTGAGGGCATCCCCGCCCTCCTGGGTCCTGCTCCAACTCCCCGCGAGCCCCTTTCCGCCCGGGAAGGTCGGTGCAGCTCCTGCGTCTCCGGGACGGGGCTCTCCTGTCCTGGGGACACTCGCCCCGGCCTCAGCCCGGCTCCTCGCGGGGCCCCTCCCCCTTGGAGGCCTTTGTTTCTTTATTTCTTTTTTCCCCGTCTTCCTACCTTGATAGAAGCGCAAACTCTTCTCACTGTAGCATTCCAGGTGTTCTCTCTTTAATTCTCAGGCCGAATTCATAGATTTTCAGGATAATTTGAAGGTTTTCTAGTAATTTGGTGGAGACAGGTGATTTGGGGACCCTACTCTTCCGCCATCTTTCCCCTCCTCCCCTTTCTTTAAATTAAAATATTTTTATGGCATTTCATGATGATGGCACAATAATATATCATATAATTGGCACCATTCTAAGAACCTCACATTTTTAAAACTTAAAAAAATATTCTATTTATTCATTTGAGAGAGAGAGAGAGAGAGAGAGAGAACAAGTAGGAGGGAGCAGCAGGCAGAGGGATAGGGAGAAGCAGACTCCCCATGGAGCAGAGAGCCCAGTATGGGGAACATGACCTGAGCCGAAGGCAGACATTTAACCAACTGTGCCACTCAGGTACCCCTCAGATTTTTAACTATTTAATTTAGACCTTTAAATTAATGTGAGGTGGCTGCTACTACTGTTGTCACAGCACTATGACACTGAGGGACTTGAGGAGTAAATACCCTACTCTGGATCACAGCAACAGAGCCACAATTTGAACCCTAGCAGGATGCATCCCTAGTGCAGGCTTTTAAACACCAGTACAGCATGTTTTAAGTCCAACTTCTATAGCTTTGTTTTCTGGTGATTGTAAAGTAGCACTGGTACAACATGAGGAATATTTCAGATTGGGTCACTTTTTTTTGAGGTCAGAGCTCCAGCCTCAATATCTGGACACAAAGGGCCACAGATACTTTCTCAAAGAACAGCCTACTCCTGAGTCCCTTCCCCATATGTTCTCTGGGTCACATCTCTAAATCACTTATAATTCATCTTCTCCTTCAAAGGAATTGTTTGCTCATCTTTGTAGTCTTATACATTAAGTGTAAAGGATACTTTGATATTTCAGAGTGTGGAGCAATATCACTGTTTAAAAACTTTTCTTTTCCAGAGGAACTGAAGAATATTTTTCTAAAAAAGACCTACAAATGGCCAACAAGTACATGAAAAGATGCTCAACATCACTAATCATCAGGGGAATACAAATCAAAATCATAATAAGGTTACCTCATACCTGTTAGAATGGCTATTATCAAACAGAGAAGAAATAGCAAGTGCTGGCAAGTATGTTAAAAAAAAGGAACTTGTGTACTGTTGGTGTGAATGTAAATTGGCGCAGCCACTGTGGAAGACAATATAGTTTCCTCAAAACATTAAAAATAGAACTACCTTATGATTTAGTAATTCCACTTCTGGGTATATATCCAAATAAAATGAAAAAAGAATATTGAAGAGACATCTCTATTCCATGTTTTTTTGTAGCATTATTCACAATAGCCATGACCTGGAAATGACCAAAGTGTCCATCAACAGATGAATGGATAAAGAAGAAGGGACACACACATACACACACACACTGAAATATTATTCAGTTATGAGAAAGAAGGAAACACTGCCATTTGTGACAATATGGAATGACCTTCAGCACGTTATGCTAACTGAAATAAGTCAGATAAAGACAACTACTGCATGATTTCACATATATGTGAAATCTAAAAAACCGAACTATTAGAGAGCAGAATGGTGATTACCAAGGTCTGGAGGGTAGAGAAAATGTCAAGGGGTATAAACTTCCAAATGTAAGATGAATAATTTCTGGGTATCTAATGTACAGCACTGTGAGTATAGTTAACAATAATGTATTATGAATTTGAAAGTTGTTAAAAGAGAGTACACCTTAAATTTTCTCTCCTCCAAAACATGAGGAATATTTCAGATTGGGTCACTTTTTTAGTTATGTAGTTATGTCACATAATGGAGGTGTTAGCTAATGCTATGGTGGTAATCATTTTGAAACATGTAAGTGTATGTAGTGTGTTGACACTATATGCCTTGCACTTACATAAAGTAATATGTCAAGTATATGTCAATAAAGGTGGGAAGTAATTAAATAAAAAAGAAGTAAAAAACCGTTTCTCTTAGGAGTCAAGTGCACCTGAACTTTACTTTTGTTTTTCAAGTGGCTAACAATCTAACCCCCTTTCAAAATTAATAACATATTTCATTTTCAATATTTTAATCCATTTCATTTAAAAGACTAATAGAAGAGCTGCAAATACAATCTCTCTCCGTTTTTATAATTACTTACAGTTGGTGTTTAAAGGCAAGTGGTATATCTTCAGGCAAGGAAGTCGGGGACCAGATCTAGATATTCCTTAGAGACTTTTACCAGGCTTCACCTTTAGGCTGTTTGAGCAACTTGATCCAGGATAAAATGGCAACATGGAGGTCCATTCACCACTGATCCCACTATGGAGGCATGTGGCTACATTTTTGGCAATCGTGTAGCCTGTAGGGTTGCAATTCATTTGTCACCCTGTTTAGGGCCCTAATCAAAAAGTTTACTTTTGATAGCATTGAACACACCTAGGTATACAGAGTCAGGGTTGGGTTTCTGTTCAAAGTGCAACACAAGGTGAATTAATTCCTAACTGTGGAAGGAAATGACTGAATGAACATTCTTCCATGAAAATCAGACCACAGTGAGAGGACAGAGCACTCTCTCAAGCTTGAATTACCATATGATCCAGCAATTCTACTAGTGTGTATTTATCCCAAGGAAACAAAACACTAACTCAAAAAGATATATAGACATTCATGTACACTGATTTTTGTATCATTATTTAAAATATTCAAGAGCGTTCATTGGTGGATGAATGGATAGAGAAAATGTGATTTACATATACACACTGGAAAATTATTCAGACATAGAAAAGGGAAATATTGCCATTTGTGACAACATGGATGGACCTTGAGGCTATTATGCTAAGTGAAACAAAACAGAGAAATACAAATACTATATCTTCCATGGATGGACCTTGAGGCTATTATGCTAAGTGAAACAAAACAGAGAAATACAAATACTATATCTTCCTTATATGTGGAATCTTTTAAAAAAAGTCTTTATTTATTTATTTATGAGAGACACAGAGAGAGAGGCAGAGACATAAGCAGAGGGAGAAGCAGGCTTCCCATGGGGAGCCTGATGTGGGACTTGATCCCCGGACTTGGGATAACACCCTGAGCCGAAGGCAGATGCTCAACCACTGAGCCACCCAAGTATCCCGATGTGGAATCTTAAAAAAAAGAAAAAAGAGAACTCAACAAATTCAACCCACAGATAGAACAAACTAGTGGTTGTCAGAGGTGGAGCATGTGAGATGGGCAAAATGGGTGAAGGTGGAAGTGGTCAAAAAACACAAACTTCTAGTTATAAAATAAGTAAGTCCTAGAATGTAATATACAGCATGGTGACTGTAGTTAATAATACTGTACTGCGGGGATCCCCGGGTGGCGCAGCGGTTTGGCGCTTGCCTTTGGCCCAGGGCGCGATCCTGGAGACACGGGATCGAATCCCACGTTGGGCTCCCGGTGCATGGAGCCTGCTTCTCCCTCTGCCTCTCTCTCTCTCTCTCTCTCTCTCTCTGTGTGACTATCATAAGTAAAAAAAATAATAATAATAATACTGTACTGCATATTTGAAAGTTGCTAAGAAAGTAGATCTTAAAAATTCTCAACACAAGAAACAATTTATAATTATGTGTGGTAATGGATATTAACTAGCTTTATTGTGGTGATTATTTCACAATACTATGGAATCATGTTGTACACCTGATACTAATACAATGTTGTACATCAATTATGTCTCAATTAAAACAACCAACCAAACAAACAAAAGGGCCTGTGTCCTTGTCTCAGAAGAAGTGGAAGTGGTGTTGGGCCATGCTTTCCATTGTATAGCCCTAGGCAGAGATGAACAGAGGTTCAAGCAGAGGGTGACCACCAGTGGGAGAGACATAACACAGAATTCTGGGGGGTCTGTGTCCAGGACAAGCATACACTGCTTGTTTCTCCCCCATCAAATCCACTCTCTGAGGAGGAATATAACATATCGATCTTTTTCATTTCTTTTGGGTGTATACATAAAATTGTATACATGGGGAGGGGATAATACTAAACATTCAAATAAGATAAGTGTTTAAAAACAATAAAATAATTTTAAAAATTTCAAGTATTTCCTTAAGAGAATTCAGCACTACAAGCTACATGCACTTTCTTTTTTCTTTTTTTTTTTTGCATGCACTTTCTGAGTTGTTCATATCATTGAGGCAGCTTTTCTTCTTTTAAAACATCAGGAAATGCATTATGACATATAAATAGATGCAACTGCCCTTAAGATTTCAATCTTATGGGTTTTCTTTAAATTAAAACTCAAAAAAAAAAATTAAAACTCACACAAAATAAATAAATAAATAAATTAAAACTCACAAAGTGCATAATTAATGTTTATCAAAAAGACCCTATTAAATTTGTTACTCTAGCAAGAGGTTTCCACGCTTAATACTTAGTGGCTTATTTGACCGAATTAGGTCTTTTCAGGGGGAAAAAAAGATAAGCCACCACAAAACATTTAGTTTGAAATGTATTCTAATATTTTCTTAGAAATAAAAATTTATTGAGGAAAGGGGTTATCATAAGGGAAAGAAAGCAAAAACACCAGAAAGATCAAGAATTTTCAAAGAACAAGCACCACAAAGGAAGCTTGCATTTTGTTCTATAATATTCATCAATGTATTTTTCTTACTTCAAGTAGTCTACTTCATCAAATTCTGAATCATCTTCTGAATCACTATATTCCACAGCAGTACAGCAGGACAGGATGGTGGCAACATGATTTTCAATGTGTTCATGTATAGTTCTTGTTTCATCCTGCTCTTTTACTTTTCATACTGGATACATTTTTGTATTGCTTCCAGAAATACATTCTGAGTATTACAGATTATGGACATGATTGATCAGTGACACTTTGGCTCAGAAACAGATATAACTTGCAGTGTCAGGGAGGGGAGGCATTAATGGAACATAGGGACTTGGGGCAGAGGTAGGTGATGTTGGATGCAGCCTAGAGGGAAGTTGAGCGAGAGTTCCAACTATGACAAGTGAAGATGGTCAAACACCAGGTAGAGACAGAGGGGAGGTGGTGGGTAGAGGCAACCCTTGGACTTCACCTTGTGGATTGGATGAACTAGGGCAGTCTTACATGCTGGGTTGGGTCTAACTACTGGTGGGGAAGGGGAGGGCTGTACTATGATAGGTATGATGGGGGAAGAACTCTGGGGCAATCTGAAGAGGGGCTTGTTTGTAAGCAACACCAACTGACCATGGTTAAGTTAGACACAAATATTTTATTTAAATACAGGTTAGCTCACAAAACCAAAAGAAAAGAGAAAGAACTAGGGCAAGAAGTGAAGCAGCTCTAAGAATCTAGGTAGAATACCTAAGGAAAAATCTCTCTTCAGGGCACTTCTCTCAAGTTAAGTGAGCACCAAGTAAATCCAGTGTCTGCTCATACTTAAAATTCTAAAGCTAAGTATCTGACTGGCTTAGTTTGGCTCATGTTTTTACCCTTTTTCCAGAGAAAGGTGGGGTTCTTTGATGGCTAATCCCATGAAATAGTATACACTTGAGGGCGGGAAGTTTGTCAAAGCAAAATTGAGATGGTACTAGGAGGAGGAGGAATTAGTGTTGGAAAAGTGAGAACAACAGGTGTGTATTAGGAAGGAATAAGATAAATACATAAACAGGAATAATTGAAGGGACCATGTTATAAGTACCATAGAAGAGATATAAATAAAATACTTTGAAGAGTCTGAAGAAGGAAACATACACACACACACACACACACACACACAAACGGTGGTGGCCCATCATGAAAAATTGCACAAAAGAAATCACATGTAAGTTCCTCTTTCAAAGGAAAAGAAAGAAGTCTCGTGATTAGAGGTAGTGGGACAGATAGGATTCTGATTGAGGAAACAGTCTCATTAAAGAGGAGGAGCTTGGGAGGTGTTAGGTCTGTTTGGGAGAATAGACTAATCCTGTTTGACTTGAACAGTGAGCAGCAATTTTCCAACATGTGCTCTGGGGATCCCTGGTGATCATTGAGACTCTTTACAGGGTGTGTGAGATCAAAACTGTTTTTATAATTATAAATGATGTTTGCATTTTACAGACTCATTTTCTTTAGGAGTGTACAGTGCAGTTTTCTGGAGCTATAGTATCTGTGATGATGCCATTATTTTGACAACAAATGGGGTAATGGAATGAGTATTAGGTATTCCTGTGTTTTAAACATTTCTTGGTTTTTTTTTTTATTTCTCAGCTTTAATTTCTAATATGGGAAATATTGTTAGAAATATTTCATTTATGTAATAAATGAAACCTATTTGGGGTTCTCAAAAATTTTTGAAAAATATTTTCTTTCTTTATTGGAGGGAAAGGGTGACAGAGTACAAATAGGGGGAGGAGCAGGGGGAGAGAGACAAGTGGGCTCCCCTGCTGAGCAGGGACCCTGATGCAGGGGGCTCAATCCCAGGACCCTGAGATCATGACCTGAGCCCAAGGCAGATGCTTAACCGATTAAGCCATCCAGGCACCCCTCAATAGTTGTTTAATATTTAAATTCAATTTGATTAACATATAATGTGTTGTTAATTTCAGGGGTAGAATTTAGTGATTCATCAGTTGCATATAACACCCCATACTACATCAAGTGTCTTCCTTAATGCCCACCACCCAATTATCCCATCTCCCATCCCCTTCCCCTCCAGCAACCCTCAGTTTATTCCTTATTCTTAAGAGTCTCTTATGGTTTGCCTTCCTCTCTGTGTTTATCTTGTTTTATTTTCCCTTCCCTTCCCCTATGTTCATCTAGTTTGTTTCTTAAACTCCACATATGGGTGAAATCATATGGCATTTGTCTTTCTCTGACTGACTTATTTTCCTTAGGATAATACACTCTAGTTCCATCCATGTCACTGCAAATGGCAAGATTTCATTCTTTCTGATGGCTAATATTCCATTGCCTGTGTATACCACATGTTCTTTATCCATTCATCTGTGCATGGACTTCTGGGCTCTTTCCATAGTTTGGCTATTGTGGACATTGCTGCTATAAACATCAGGGTGCATGTCGTGCCCCTTTGAATCACTATTTTTGTTTCCTTTGGATCAATACCTAGTAGTGAAATTACTGGGTCCTAGGGTAGTTCTATTTTTAACTTTTTCAGAAACCTCCATACTGTTTTCCAGGGTGGCTGCACCAGTTTGCATTCCCACCGAACAGTGTAAGAGGGTTACTCTTTTTCTACATCCTCGCCAACATCTTGTATTTTTTGAGTTGTTAATTTTAGGCATTCTGACCAGTTTGAGGTGGTATCTTATTGTGGTTCTGATTTGTATTTTCCTGATGATGAATGATGTTGAGCATTTTTTCATGTGCCTGTTGGCCATTTATATGTCTTCTTTGGAGAAATGTCTGTTCCTGTCTTCTACCCATTTCTTGGCTGGATTTTTTTGTTGTTCGGATGGTTAGTTTCTAAGTTCTTTATAGATTTTGGACACTAGCTTTATCTGATATGATTTTTGCAAAATCTTCTCCCATTCTGTAGGCTGCCATTTAGTTTTGTTGATTGTTTCCTTTGCTGTGCAAAGATTTATATCCTAATGAAGTCCCAACAATTCATTTTGCTTTTGTTTCCCTTGTCTTTGGAAACATGTCTAGCAAAAAAAATTGCTGTGGCCCAGGACTAAGAGGTTGTTGCCTGTGTTTTCCTCTAGGATTTTGATGGATTCCTGTCTCACAGGTCTTTCATTCATTTTCAGTTTATCTTTGTGTATAGTGTAAAAGACAATGGTCCACTTTCATTCTTCTGTGTGTAGTTGGTACCATTTTCCTGACACCATTTGTTGTAGAGACTGTCTTTTTTCCATTGGATTTCTTTCATAAATGTTCTATAGTTTTCAGAGTATAGATCTTTTGCCTCTTTGATTAGGTTTATTCCTAGGTATCATATAGTTTTTGGTGCAATTATAAATGGGATTGCTTCTTTGATTTCTCTTTCTTCTGTATCATTTTTAGTGTATTGGAATGCAACTGAGGTCTGTGTGCTGATTCTATAGTCTGTGACATTGCTGAATTCCTGTATGAGTTGTAACAATTTTTGGGTGGAGACTTTGGGTTTTCTGTGTGTGTGTGTTTTAAGATTTTATTTATTTATTTGGCAGAGAGAGAGAGAGAGAGAGAGAGAGAGAGAGAGAACAAGTAGGTAGTGGCAGGCAAAGGGCGAGGGAGAAGCCCTGATGTGGGACTTGATCCCATGATCCTAGGATCATGATGTAAGCCAAAAGCAGATGCTTAACTGACTGAGCCACCCAGGCACTGTTGGGTTTTCTACATAGAGTATTATGTCATTGTTAAGAGTGAAAGTTTGACTTCTTCTTTGCTGATCTGATTGCCTTTTATTTCTTTTTGTTGTCTGATTTCTGAGGCTAGGACTTCCAGTACTGTATAAGCAGCAGTGGTGAGAGTGGACATCCTTGCCATGTTCCTGACCTTAGGGAAAAGGTTCTCAGTTTTTCTCCATTGAAGATATTAGCTGTGGGTCTTTCATATATTGCCTTTATGATATTAAGGAATGTTCCCTAAATCCCTACACTGTGGATGGTTTTTATCCAGAAAGAATGCTGTATTTTGTCAAATGCATTTCTACATCTATTGAGAGAATCATATGGTTCTAATCCTTTCTTTTATTAATGTGGTTTAGCGTATTGGTTGATTTGTGGATGTTGAACCATCCCTGTAGCCCAGGAATAAATCCCACTTGGTCGTGGTGAACAATCCTTTTAATGTACTGTTGGATATGATTAGCTAGAATCTTGTTGAAAATTTTTGTATCCATATTCATCAGGAATATTGGTCTGTAATTCTCATTTTTAGAGGAGTCTCTGGTTTTGGGAATCAAAGTAATGCCAAGCTCCTTTAGATGTAAAGTTAGGTGTAATGTGGGAACCACTGGTATAGACCAAATGAATAGAGACATGGAAATATGCTGTGGTGGCTTTTTTAGTAAGGTGAGACTTTTCTTGCTTCTTGAGGAAGGCCTGTAGTGCTATATACTCCCCTCTTAGGAACACATTTGCTGTATCCCAAAGGTTTTGAACTGTTGTGTTTTCATTTTCATTTGTTTCCACATATTTTAAAAAAATGTTCTTTAATTTCCTGGCTGACTCATTTAATCTTTAGCAGGATATTCTTCAGCTTCTGTGTATTTATGGCCCTTCCCTTTTTCTTGTGGTTAACTTCAAGTTTCATAGCCCTGTAGTCTGAAAATATGCATGGTATGATGTCAATCATGTTGTAGTGGTTGAGGACTGAGCTGTGACCCAGTATACGATCTATCCTGGAGAATGTTCCATATACACATGAAAAAATGTGTATTCTGGGGGTGCCTTGGTGGTTCAATTGGTTAAGTGTCTGTCTTCAGTTCAGGTCATGAACTTGGGGTTCTGGGATGAAGCCTGGCATCAGGCTTCCTGCTCAGCAAGGAGGCTGCTTCTCTCTCTTTCTCCCTCTGCCCCTACCCACTGCTTGTTCTCTCTCCCTCTCTCCCTCTCTCTCTCTCTCTCTCTAAAATAAATAAGTAAAATTAAAAAAAAAAAAGAATGTGAGGACACCTGGGTAGCTCAGCGGTTGAGCACCTGCCTCTGGCTCAGGGTGTGATCCCGTGGTCTCAGGATCAAGTCTCACATCGGGCTCCTTGCCTGGAGCCTGCTTCTCCCTCTGCCTACGTCTCTGCCTTTCTCTCTCTGTGTCTTTCATGAATAAATGAATAAAATCTTTTTTAAAAAAAGAATGTGTATTTTGCTGCTTTAGAATGAAATGCTCTGAATATATCTGGTTGAGTCCATCTGGTCCAGTGTGTATTCAAAGCCCTTGTTTCCTTATTGATATTCTGCTTAGATGATCTATCTGTCCATTACTGTGAGTAGGATGTTAAAGTCCCCTACTATTATTGTATTTTGATCAATGAGTTTCTTTAAGTTTGTTATTCATTGATTTATACATTTGGCTACTGTCAAATAAGGGACATGAATATTTATAATTGTTAGATGTTCTTTTTGGACAGACTTCTTTATTATGATATAATGTCCTTCATCTCTTATTATAATCTTTGGCTTAAAATCTAGTTTGTCTGATATAAGAATGGCTACTCCAGCTTTCTTTTGATTTGCATTAGCATGATAAAGTTTCCCCACCCCCTCATTTTCAATCAGGAAGTATCTCTGGGTCTAATGAGTCTCTTGGCAGCAACATATTGATGGGTATTTTTTTAAGTCTATTTTGATACCCTATGTCTTTTGATTAGAGCATTTAGCCTATTTACATTCAGAGTAATTATTGAAAGATATGAATTTAGTGCCATTGTATTACCTGTAAAGTCGTCGTTTTTGTAGTTTGTCTCTGTTCTAGTCTTTGTTACTTTTGGTCTCTCTTTCCACTCAAAGAGTCCCCTCAATATTTCTTGCAGGGCTGGTTTAATGTTCATGAATTCCTTTAGATTTTGTCTTGGAAACTCTTTATCTCTCCTTCTATTCTGAATGGCAGCCTTGCTGGATAAAGTATTCTTGGCTGTGTATTTTTCCCATTTAGCATATTGAATATATCATGCCAATTCTTTCTGGCCTGCCAGGTCTCTATGGACAGGTTGGCTGCCAGTCTTATGTTATCTACCCCTGTAGCTTAAGGATTTCTCCAGAGCTGCTTCAAAATTTTCTCTTTATCTTTGTAATTTGCAAGTTTCACTATAATATGTTGTGGTGTTGACCTATTTTGATTTTTAAAAAATATTTTATTTATTTATTTATTTTGACAGAGGGAGAGAAAGAGAGTGAGAGAGCGCCCATGTGAGAGAGCACAAGCAGTGGGAGCAGCAAAGGGAGAAAGAGAAGCAGGTTCACCACTGAGCAGGGAGCCTGAAGTGGGTCTCAATCCCAGGACCCTGGGATCATGACCTGAGCCAAAGGCAGATGCTTAACTGACTGAGCCACCCAGGTGCTCCTATTTTTACTGATTTTGAGGAGTCTCTTGGACTTGAATGCCTGTTTCCTTGCCCAGATTAGGGAAGTTCTCATTAGGGAAGTTCTCAGCTACAATTTGTTCAAATAAGCCTTCTGCCCCCCTTTTCCCACTCTTCTTCTGGAATTCCTATAATATGGATATTATTTCGCTTTATGGAATTGCTGAGTTCCCTAAGTCTACTTTTAGATTTAATAGTTTTCTTTCCCTTTTCTTTTCAGGTTTGTTATTTTCCATAGTTTTATCTTCCATGTTACTGATTGACTGTTCTGCTTCATTTATCCTTGTTCTTATGGCTTCCACTTGGAACTGCATCTTGGATATAGCATTTTTAATTTTGGCCTGGCTAGATTTTTGTTCTTTTATCTCTACATTAACCGATTCTTTGGTGTCTTCTATGTTTTTTTCAAGCCCAGCTAGTTTTCTTATAATCATTGTTTTAAATTCTATTTCAGACATCTTACTTATATCTGTATTGATCAAATCCCTGGCAGTGTGTACTACCTCCTGTTCTTTTCTTAGGGATGACTCTCTTCATCTCATCATTTTGTCCAGGAAGGAAAAAAAGAAAGAAAAAGAAACAACAACAACAGATCCTGGGTGTGTTTTGCTCTGCTTGTTAAAAGAAACTAGATTACAAAATAAGAAAGAAAGAAACTATATATATATATAATATTATATAATAATATATATAGTTTCTATACTATATCTATATCTATATATATATATAATATAATGAAAGGAAACAAAAATATATAACAAGTATATATAAAAAAGCTTAAAAAATAAGAGATTGAAAAAAGAAAACTGAAAAAATTTAAAAAGATGAAGAATAAAAGTGCAGAGGATGAGAGCTGAAGCTTTGCAGCCCTCTATGATCAGTAAGCTTGGTGAGTTGTTTGTGCTAGTCTTCTGGGGAGGGGCCTGTTGGGCTGGTTCTCAGGTGGTTTTGACCTAGCGGAAATGTGCCTCCAGTGTGCAGAAGCAGAGCTCAGTGTATGTGGCTTCAAATTCCACTAGGGGGCATTGTTTTGCTCCCTGGATGCTTTCAGCATTGACTGGTGGGATGAATATGGCAGATCCCTGCTTTCTAGCCCTGGAACTGAAAATTTGTGCTGCCTACTCTTCATTGAGCCCTCACAGAAGAACAATTAATTCCTCTTGTCTCCAGTTTCCACCAGGACTCTGTGTTCACCCTGGCTGTGTCTGAGCTTTTTTATCTCAAGCACAAGACTAAGTTTCAAAACTCCAAATTTTAAGGACTCATTTGGTGCAGCCTGTGCTGTTCCTCTCAGGGAGGGGAGGCATCTGGCCATGTTTTTGCCTTTTGCTGGACCCCTCCCAGGAAATTTGTTGCAGAACCATGCAGCAGTTCCCAGTTTATGGCACCACAGAGCAGAAAGTTAGCACCTGGACTCACTTTTCAGCTGGCTTCCTTGCTCCTATTCCTGGGAACAGTGCTGCACTCTGGTATCACTCCTTCTTGTGACCCTGGAGATCCTCCAACCACATTGTCACACCTGGGATTCCACCCCACTTCCCTACCTGAGCACCTTTAAGCCAGGCATGTCTCCCATTGTAGCAGACTTCTAGAAGTTCCAATTTTGCACTCCACTGCTTATAATATTTTGCAGTACCTCTTTAAGCAGACTCCTTCCCTTCATATCCTTAGATATATCACCCCGGAGTCAAGTTTCCACATCTCCTACCTTCCAAAAGGTGGTTGTTTTTCTACTTGTAGATTTGCAGTATTTATTTTCTCAGACCTCCAATTGATGTCTCAGGTATTCAGAATGATTTGATAACTATCTAGTTGTATTCAAGAGACCAAACTTAGGGTCCCCATATTCCTCCACCATCATAACTCCTGCACACCTGGAATTGAGTTCTCCATAATTTTTAAGAGTGTGTAGGGATCCTGAAATCAGAAAATGTGGGAAACACGATGTTGACCAAATGTGTAGAGAAATGGAAATATGCTATTGTGGCTTTTTAAGTTTCTTATGACAGAGAATGTGTGGTTACTTTGGTAGTCAATGGATTACTGCTGAAAGGTTTTGAGCAGGAGAATGGCACACTTGGAGCTGCTTTTTAAGAATAACATGAAGTAGACTATAAAATGATTTGGAGAAGGGTGCTTTGGTGGCTCAACTGGTTAAGCATCTTCCTTCAGCTCAGGTCATGATCCCATGGTCCTGGGATTGAGTCCCATGTTGGGCTTCCTGCCCAGCAGGAAGCTTGCTTCTTCCTCTCCTCCCCACTTGCACTCTTTGTCGCTATCTCTGTCTACCTCTCTCAAAATCTTAAAAAAAAAAATGGTTTGGAGAAAGTAAAGGGCTGGAATTACAAGACTGCTCTAAGAATCCAGGCAAATGTACGTGAACTGAAATCTTTATGTCTTCCCCGAAAGAGGCCCTCGTATCCTATACCTGCAGGGCTAAGATGCTGAAAACCAAACCCACGATCTCATCTTGCAAGTTGCTGGATTACAATGCAATGCAATGCAATGCAATCATTACAATGCAAACTGAATACCCAGCTTCATAGGCTATCTACTGTTAAAGTGAGGGTATTGACTAGGAAGGAATGGAACTCTGAAAGTTGGAAAGCGGTTGTGTGGGAGGACCCTGGTAGAGTTGGAGACTTTGAGCCCTTAAATTCTGATGACTCTTCTTTCCCAGTAGAATAGCCTCTCTACTTCTGTTTGAGGGATTGGACCTTGCATTGCCTAAGGAAACTGCATTGGCATCCCCTGAGGCAGTTGCCTTGCGAAATACTATTCTCCTTAGGACCCACTCTAGCTCCCTCTGTGCTTCTAGACCTTTGACTAGACTTAAGTTCCAGCAGGCCCTTAAAGTGAGGTGTGACCCATGAGGAGGTGCATTACACTCTCTAAGAACTACTTGAATGTAAGGCTAAGGAGTAATGGTGGAAGGAGAATAAAGTTTAATTAAGCCAAATTCATACACGAGGGCCCACTAAGCAGAGATTTTACATTTACTGCTGCAACTCTAGGGGTTAGGGAGGGCTGCATCTGTCTGGTTGGTTGCCTGAAGCATGACCCAAGAGGTAGACCGCTCTGGGAGAACAGGAAATGCTGGACCTGCATTGGTGGAATATAGAGGAAGACATTTGAAGACTTAGGGAGGACTGAAATGTTAGGGTGGATTTGTCACTTAGGACCTATTCAGTCACACTGGGAGGGTCCAGAAGGCATCCTGTTTACCATAAATGCGAGGAATAAATTTATGAGAAGAGCCCTGGCATCAGAGCTCAGTGACTGTAGATTCCATGTCATTGTGGAAACTGTAGACAGTGAACTAGGGAGCCTAATGCAAGGGGAGTAGTTGGATTCTGGGGTGGTGAGGCCAAGTGGTGGCACTCAACCAGAGACAAGGTGAATGTGGTTGTTACCAATCTATCTATCACAGTAACTAACTCAGGAAACAAAAGGGTGAGCCTGGTCCAGTCATTGCAAAATATCTTTGTCAATGTCTGAAGAAAGTGTGATAAGAAATAAGCATAATGGGTTTCAGTTAGAGATGAGTTAAGCTGTCTTCTCCATTTCCAGTTTTAACCGTTGGTGTCTACAGTTGAGCAAGAAGGCTCACTGACACAATTACCATAAAGGAGAGCTGAGTGCTTAGAATACTCTGACATGTACAGACCAAATGGCATTAGCTAGTTGATTGTGGTATCTCTAGAAGTGAAATGAACAGGTGGCCTGTTAAATTCTCACTTGAACTTTATAAGCAGAAAAGTTCTAGATCAAATAAACAAAGTCTAACCTCACTCATCAGAACAGAAAGTTAAGGTTCCTCAGTCAATTCAGAGACATGTGTCAGTTTGGAGACCTGGAATCACAGAGTGAAGGAAGGCCAGGTTCTCTTGAGGAGGGACTCTGATAAACTATCAAACATATACCATTACTCTTTCTCCAGCCTTCCCGAAAGGGACCTATAGCCACTTATTTATCAAGGTAATGATGCATTGGAGAAAAGGAAATAATCAGATCTGTTAGGGACTACTAGACACTGTCCCTGAATTGACACTGATTCCAGGAGACCCTGAATATTACCATGGTCCTCCAGTCAGAGTAGGGGCTTATAGAAGTTAGTTGTTTGACAGAGTTCTGTCTCACATCAGTTCTGTGGGTCCTCACACCCATACTGTGATTATTTCCCTCAGTTCTGGTATGCCTAATAGGCATCCTCAGCAGCTGGCAGAATTCATCCTCATGTTCATTCCCTGACTTGTGGAGTGAGGGCTGTTGTGGAAAAGGCCAAGTGGAAGTCACTAGAACTACCTCCACCCAGGAAAATAGTAAACCTAAAGCAATATCACATTCATGGAGACATTGCAGAGATTAATGCTATCTTCAAGGACTAGAAGGATTATTCCCCCCAGGTCCCCAGTCAACTCTCCTATTTGGCTGGTGCTGAAGACAGCTGGAGCTTAGAGCATGATGGTGGATTTAACCAGGTATTAATTCTAATTGTAGCTGCTGTACCAGGTGTTGTGGTTTCCTTACTTGAGCAAATTAACACAGTGCCTGGTACCTGTGTATGTGGCTATTGACCATGCAAATACTTTTATCTCCATATTTTATCTTCATAAAAACTACCAGAACATTTGCTTTCAGCTGGCAAGGCTGGCAGTACACCTGCACTGTCCTACTTCTGGGGGATATCAGCTCTCCAGCCCTATGTCATATTTAGTCTACAGGGACCTTGACCACCTTTCCCTTCCACAAGACATCACACTGATCAGTTACATTGGTGATATTATGCTGATTGGACTATTGAGCAAGAACAGCCACTCCTCTAGACATATTGGTAAGACACTTGCATGTCAGAGGGTGGGAAATAAATCCAATAAAAATTCAGTAGCCAGGACGCCTGGGTGGCTCAGCAGTTGCGCATCTGCCTTTGGCTCAGGGTGTGATCCTGGGTCAGGGGATCGAGTCCCGCATTGGGCTCCCTGTGAGGAGCCTGCTTCTCCCCCTGCCTGTATCTCTGCCTCTCTCTCTCAGTCTGTGTCTCTCATGAATGAATAAATAAAATCTTTAAAAAAATTCAGTAGCTTTCTCCTGCTGTGAAATTTCTTTCTTTCTTTTTTTTTTTCATTTTTTTTTCTGCTGTGAAATTTCTAGAACCCAGTGGTGCAGAGCATGTCGAGAATTCCTTCTAAGGTGAAGGATAAGTTGTTGCCTCTGGACCTTCCCACAACCAAAAAAAAAAAAAAAAAAGATGCCTGTGTGCCTCCTTGGATTTGTAGGCAACATATTGCCCATTTGGATGTGCTATTCCAGCCCACTTACTGAGTGACCTGATGAAGCTGCTAGTTCTGAGTGGGGCCCAGGATAAGAGAAGACCCTGAGTTACAGGTCCAGGCTGCTGTGCAAGCTGCTCTGCCATTTGGGCCATGTGATCTGACAGATCCAATGGTGTTTGGAGTGGTAGCGGCAGAAAAGGATGCTTTGGAGCATTTGATGGGCTCCTATAGGTGAATTGTAGGCGTTCGGATTTTGGAGTAAAGACAATTAATCTCTTCAAATAATCACTCATCTCTTTTTCTTTTGCCTTAGAGGGGGTGGGGAGGGGCAGAAGGAAAGCGAGGAGAATCTTAATAAGCAGGCTCTACACCCAGCATGGAGCCTGAATTGGGTCAATACTTGAGAGACTGGTAATGGTGGGAAAGCAAAAGTTGCTTTATTCAGGAAGCTGGCAACTTGGGAAGCTGGTAGACTAACATTCCAAAGACCGTCCTCCCTGTGTAGGGGAACCAGTGGAAAGTGTGAGAAATGGGGGAGGGGGCTACATGCAGGAGAAGCTGATGCTCAGCAGCTAATCATTCGTGCTTGCAAGGCTTCCAGATTCCTCTGCTCTGCTAATAATCAAGGCTTCCAGGTGTCTATCAGTAAAGCATATCCCATGCAGCTCAACGAGCTGTGTCCTGGCAAGGCAGTCTGGACTCCTCCCCTTGTACAGAGATTCAAGACTCCCAGGTGTCTCTTACTAAGAACCCTGTGGTCATGGTGGCTGTTTTCAAGTGTGGTCAGGCCTTATCTTCTGGATATTCTGGTCCTTTGTTCCTCAAGGCCACGGGTCTGAAGGATCTCAAGGGAGGTAGGATAGTTCTGCTACAAACTATGGGGTTTAGGTCAGCAAGCAAGGACTGCATAGCTTGAAGCAAGGTAATGCTTAAGACTGGTTTGGAGTGCTGTTACAATATGATTCGCCTTCCTTGGATGCACTGCTTCTGCCAAAACTATTATCCATGAACTTATAGAATGCTTTCTGCATCACCAAGGTATTCCACACAGCATTGCTTCTGATCAAGGGGATCATTTCATGGCAAGTGAAGTGAATCTATTCACTGGTCTTACCATTCCTACCATCCTGAAGCAGCTGTCTTGATGGAACTGTGGAATAGCCTTCTGAAGATTCAGTTACAGTGCTAACTGGGTGGCCACATCTTGCAAGGCTGGGGCAAGGTCCCTCAGGAGGCTGTGCATTCTCTGAATCAGCACTCAGCAGATGCTGCTGTTTCTTCCATAGCCAGGATTCATGGGTCCTAGAATCAGAGGGTGGGAATGGGAATAATGGCACCACGGGATGTTATACCTAGAAACCCACTAGCAAAGTTTTGCTTCCTGTTCCTGTAAGTTTATGATCTACGGGTCTAGAGGCCTCAGTCTCAATAGGTGGGATGATTCCACCAGGAGACTCAAAAATGATACCATTGAACTAGAAGTTAAGATTACTTACAGGCTGTATTGGGCTTTTCATGCCTCTGAGTCAACAGGTAAAGAAAGTAGTTGCTTTGCTACTACTCCACAACAGAGGTGAGGAAGAGTCTAGAACATGGCACTTCCCTTAGAACACCTCTTACTGTTACTATGTCCTGTGATTAAGGCCTTTGAAAAACTGCAGCAATATAATCCAGAAGTACTACTAATGGACCAGAACCTTCAGGAATGGAGGTTTGGGTCACCCCACCAGGAAAAGAACCACAACCTGTTGAGCCTGCGGAAGGCAAAGAGAATATGGAGTCGAAGAAGGTAGTTAGGAATACCAGCCATGACCACATTGCCAGTTACAGAAATGAAGATGGTAACTGTCATAAGAATTTCCTCCTTATTTTGTTATGAATATATTTGTGTTTATGTACACATATCATGTTTATATTTTCCGTCTCTCATCCCCTTATTCGTAATATAAGCTGTATTGACACCATGATATTTAAGTATTAAATTTATTTCATAACATCTTGGTATTTAAATTATTGGATAGGAGTTTTTGAAGGGAGCAGAATATATTCAAATTTGAATTTCACATTCACAGACGCTAGACCAGAAGGAGCCTTAGATGATTCTCTTGTTTCCACCTCCAACCCAAATGGAAGCATGTCATCTTCAGGCTCTCTCTTGTGATGAATCTCAGCTCCTAATAAATATTTGGGGGGCTCAGTGGTTTCGCACCACCTTCAGCCCAGGGCGTGATCCTGGAGACCCAGGATCGAGTCCCACGTCGGGCTCCCTGCATGGAGCCTGCTTCTGCCTCTGCCTGTGTCTTTGCCTCTCTCTGTGTGTGTCTCTCATGAATAAATAAATAAAATTAAAAAAAGAAATATTTGTACAGGGATTAGTTGACAGACTAATGTGTAAGCATGCTCTCTTGAGTGTGAGCGAGAAACATGAGTCAGGTGCCTGAGAAATGGAGGACTTCCACTTCCGTCAACATTTATGACACTATTTCGGAAACAAAGCTGAAATCCAAGGTCTTTTATCACCTCAAGGCTCGCTGTATGAAGCTTTGTGTGCAGACTGCTTTATGATTTCAAAGTATAAATTTGAAATTTAGACCCTCTTTGACATAACTGCACACCAGCCTGAAGGTTGTTTGTAAAGGAAAATCTTTGGGAGACGGGAACATCTTGCTGGGGTTGATGTGCCAGGCAAACCCTATAGTGAAATCTCGTGGCATGCAGACATTAACAAACGCCCATGCAATCAAATACACTTTAAAACGGTTTCAAATTTTTTCTCTGTAACTCTATCTACCATCTATGTATGTACGTATCTCAATAAGAGGTTTCATTATAAAATTCAATGTGAAGGGGGAAAGTTGAAAAGTTTAAAATTTTTCAGCTTTCTCTCAGAAATTAAGTATTTAATAAGTCTTTAATATGTCCAGAAACTAAAGCGGTATTTTGTCCCTTTAGTTTAGGTGGTGCTCATCCATTTAGGAATTTTGCCATCATCAGACAAATCCTTTCTACTGCTCACTTTCCCTACCCCTCCCGTCCCCTCTCCCTGTTCCTCCAGGCCATCTTCTCTGGCAGCCTTGTCTCAGTCCCCCATTTCAGACTTAACTCTTGACTCTGTCCCCCTGATCACAGTAGGACTTGTATAGTATCTCCCGGGACCCCCTACCCTCTGCCCCATGGAAGGGGACTAGGGTGTGTGCTTAGGTTCCAGGAGGTTCCCACCTGAGTGGCCACACATAATGTGTCAGGGAGCAGCATGTGGGGGAAAAAGAAGAGGGACTTTCACCTGCAGTTGAAGACACTGCCAGCTTGGGTGGCAAAGGCCAAGGCAGGGTTCATAACGCTGAGCTGGCACACCAATCCCACATGTACTGCCACTGGATCCTTCCTCACACTTATCAGCCCCTGTCCTCACCCTGTGTCCCCCCCCCCCCCCCGACTACCCAGTTCCCAGCTTCAGAATGAAGTGTTCTAATTATGTAGAGCTCAAGGTTCTTGGTGACACTGCCCCAGTGGTGTGCTTTTCATTCAGTGGTGGGCTCCTCTTCACTGAAGTTCTCTGGAAATGGAGCAGTGCTCCTGGTGCCCTGCCCAGATTCCCTTGGACTGGCACCACCAGCCTCTGCCTCAGGCTCCAGCTGTGTGTGTCCTTCCTATAGGCCTGGGCCTGCTTCAGAGAAGGAAGTCTGCCCTTGGGCACTGGGGTGGCTTTCCCCAGAAGCTCTCAGAACACAGGAATCTGGGAGCTGACATATCTCAGGGCAGCCACAGGGAAGGACTGAGGGTAGGAAATGAAAGCCCAGCTCCCTGCCCTGCCTCTGGGAGGGGCTCTCCTGGAGCCCCTGAGAATGAGGCTGGGACTGTGCAGACTCCCTCCCCATCTTCCTTCCCCACTGTCTACCACTCTCTAATGATCCTCTCCTAGAAACACTTTTGAAATAAGTTACTCGCACAGGAATCCTCATTCCAGGGTCTGCTTTTGGAAACCAACCATAAACAGGGGATACCACAGGCTTCTGGAGAGCCCTGAGAATGCTCTGCCTTGCAAGGCAACCTGTGGTCAATTGTAGCAGGAAATTGCAGCTTTCTGCTGCTTCTGGAAGCAAGGTGGTAACCTGACCACCCATCTTCCTGGGACCTGAGGGGGCAGTGTTGGGACATGTTTTGTGCTGGTGTCCTGGGCTCAGAGCACAGGGTGCCGGGAAGGACACATGAGCTTACTGTTGGGTGTCACAGCCAACCCTGTGCACAGAACCTCGTATGGGGAGCTTGTCCAGCCCAGCTTTCTGCATATCCCCACTCTTCCCTGCTCCACACTGCTGATCCTGGTGGTGGTCAGGGATGTTCTCCACCTTCCTGGAGCTCAGGAAGGAGCTAGTGGCCTCCTGGTTAAGGCCATGATGGACTGTGGAGTTTTGAGCACGGTGTGGACTTAAACTCTAGCCAGTCAGTCCAGCTTTTTCTGCTAAACTTTGGACTTTAATGTGACCCCCCCCCTCCCCCGCCATGGCTACTCCTGGGAAACTGGTTAGCCACAAGACCCTGGTAGTGCAGGGGTTCACTGGGGTGACCTAATGCATGGAGAGCTATCCATTAGCCACTCTTCTGGCTGGGGACTCTATTCCTGCTACTGCCTGAAATCTGTACTCTGTACTTTAGAATCCTTGCTAGCCTGGTCCATGCCCACCATGGGTCCTGACTCTGCCCATCTGCCTGCTTCTAGAACCTGCAACATGTGTACTGCTTCTCAGAGGGACATCCAGATAGGGTTGGCAGAGCAGACCCCACCTCAGGACCGGGCATCCCTACTGACCTGAGCCCTCCTTGGACTTACATGGCTGGAAGTACTACCCTCACAAGTCTCAAATGGAGGTAGGCCCCCACCCTGGTTGCACACACTCCTAACAGGAGGTGCCTCTTCCTGTTCTTTGGGCAGCCGAAGGAGAAGCTCAAGTTCCAAATATAGGAGCCTGAGTCTTCACAAATATGGCTCTTCAGGATGCTTCCAGATTCTTTCACACAAGGTCCTGGCTCAGCTGATGCAGACGCAGAAACTCAGCTCAGAGACTCCGTAGTCGATGATATTTCAGGCTTTCTTTGTAGGTCCCTTCTTCTTTGTTGATGTTTTTGCCACAACCTTTTTAAATAGGAAAGCCCTCTCAGCTCCTGGGCACACAAGACGAATACGAATTTGACTCAACGGCCATAGTTTTTCAACCCCCATGACCCAAGACCAACAACCCAGAGGGAAGAGAGGAGGAGGGCACTGACAATAAGGGGATGGGTTGTTTTCCACTTAAGAGTAAACCTCTCAAGGGCAGGCCGGGTGGCTCAAGCGGTTTAGCACCACCTTCAGCCCAGGGCCTGATCCTGGAGACCCGGGATTGAGTCCCACATCGGGCTCCCTGCATGGAGCCTGCTTCTCCCTCTGCCTGTGTCTCTGCCTCTCTCTCTCTCTCTCTCTCTGTATCTCTCATGAATTAAAAAAAAAAAAAAAAAAAAAAGAGTCAACCTCTCAGAAGAAAGCTAGTCATCAGATTTTGGCTTGGAGGAACTTGAGTTTATACTGGTGAACCTGCACAGGTGTATCACCAATGAGATGCGGAAGGGACAGGAGGTGTGTAGATGCAGGATGGGGAGCTGGGCCTGTCCCCGAGGCCAGGCAGTGGGCGAATCGCACAGCGAAGCTAGCAAGCGGGTCCGGGATTCCGAATTCAGTGACCGCCTGATTGAACTTCGCCTCCCACCCAGCACGCGGAGCAGGACCGGAGCTAAGGCGCGCCACGGCCAGGTGCGGGCGGTTACCCGGCCCAGGGCCAGGCCAGTCCGGAGGTCGGGGCGGCCCTTGCGCTGCCCGCGTCGGCCCCGCGCGGTGGACCATCTCGGTTCGGTCCCCAGGGCCGTCGGGCAGGGCCTTCGGCGGCAGCGGACGGTCTGCTGCCCCAGTCCTTCCCTTGCTAAAGGACTCTGCTCAGTTTCGCAGCCCTCCCCTGGCCCTGTCGGTTATCAGATGTGGGTGTGGGGGGCGAGGGGACCCCAGGCTAGCTGCTAGCCGCTCTGCCTTCAGCGCCCGCATCACCGCTTGTCGCAGGGACAGAGCGGAGACCGGAGAGTCCGCCTCGCTCCCTGCAGACAGCCCCGCCGTCCGTGCACGGCCCCCGAGCTCCAGGTCCCGGGAGCCCGCTGCGGCGCGGCTGGGGAGGCCGGCTGGGGCGGCTTGGGGAGGCTGGGCCTCACCCCAGGTGAGGTCACTGGACCCTGTGAACTGATCCTTGGATTCTCGTTCTGAAGCTTCAGGGTTCCAAATCCAATCCTATTTCCCAATGCTGTGTGCTCTCCAAGGGCATGGCTTTAAAGTCCCTTAGCCACGAACATTTACAACGTGTGATCTTGCACGGCTGTGGTATACACAGGAGTGTGTATGTGTAAACGCGTAATTAGAATAAAACTTATTTTAAATGTATCCACGTGGTTCACTTCAAGTCTTTCCTCAGAGCACCTCAACACTGCACGGATACTGCATGGGATTGCCATGTGGTTCGTGATTTTCATGCTTACCTTAGAAAGCAGAATGGTGGAAGAATGCAAATGGCCTTCTTTGTTCTTGGGTGGACTTGCTACTTTCCTGTATCTTATGATTAGGTGGTGCACCCACTTGCACAAGCTGCACCTTCCCACCATTCTTTTAAAATAACACGCTGATCTTTGTGCTACTTGTGTAAATGACTCCACACACTTCCTTGAGACAAGTTTTATTATTTTAAACTTTCATTTGCTTTTTATTTATTTGAGAGAGAGCATGGAGGGAGAGTGAGAGGGAAAAGCAAAATCCCTGCTGAGCAGCCAGATATGGGTCTTGACCCCAGGAGCATGAGATCATGACCTGAGCCTAAGGCGGCCGCTCAACCTACTGAGCCACCCAGATGCCCCTTGCGACTGGTTTTAATGAAAGAAAAAGAAAAAGAAGCAGAATATGATTATATGTGTGCCTGAATAATTTGGTGGTCCTGACAATTTTGCTAGGAACCTCTTTTTAAGAAGCATGAAATGTGATCCTTCCAGAGATGTGGTAGTTAAGATTTTCTTAAAGTGCGTGTGGTGCTTGTATTTTGTTTTATTTGGGGGACAGGAGGCCAATTTAAGGATTTGTCCCCTTTGTCTCTAAGAAGCCCATCTGAAATATAAGTTGTTTTCTGCCTTCCAGCCTTGAGTTGGCCTCAGAAGTAAACTGTTCCTTGTTTGTCCTGCGCTGCTCATCACTCATACCCACTCTCGCTTTTCTCTTTGGTCTTGAGACCATAGCCAACTTGAGACCGCCTGAATCAAGCACAGCTCACTAGCACCATCTGTGCCTCATAACCTAGTACTTCCAAGAGCTGGGTCATCCTCTGTGTCTCATTCTTGATGGTTAGGGATAAACTCTGGTTCTCCCTATATATTCTTCCTAGTGTTCACTTCTCTTCCTCTGCTTCTCATTCACTTTCTTTCTCTTAGGTTGATGTTCCACTTTTATTTCTCTCTTTTCATGAGTTCTGCATCTGGGGAGTCAGGCTATTGTGAGCTAGTGATGAGATTATGCCATGTGTCTTTTGCATCCCACCATCCCTTCACATGGTCATATCAGGAACCTCACAGCACCGGAGGGAACAAGAGAGATGGGGTGGAATCACTATCAACTTGAAACTTACAAAATGAGCAGGGATGTCTCAAGTAAAAGAGACTGAGGCAAAGAAGACAATGACTCCTGGCCAGAAGTCCTATTTGCAGAAGACAGGGGCTTTTAAATATTTAGGGAGATGATAAAAAGTACTCTGGATTCCTTGTTTTATAGTTCTGCCCTTGAATTTACTACCACATGAGACAGAGTGTAGCAGTCAGGGATCATAATCTTTCTTTACCCTGCATCGCTGTATGGTGCCCAGGTTAGTGCAACACAATAAAGAGGTGTCTATGCAAATGATCACATAATATAATTTTAAATTTCTACCCAGATTTTGATTTCATCAAACATCTACCCAGGATCTGATTACATTTGGATGAAGTATATTATAGTGGCATAGAATCTATGGATAGTGTAGGAAAGCTCAGGATTGGAGGACAGGTATGGTAGTTTTAAGTATTCTTGATTATGAGGCTCAAATGTCTAAAATCTAGGAAGGAGGTCGTGACTGATGGATTCCCCTGTTGTTCTCAGATCTCTGTGCGGAAGGTCAGGGTAGTCCCTGCCATCTTCTTCTGGTAGTCCTTGTCAAATTCTTCATTCTGGGCCACAGTGAAATGGTTCTTCCAGTCCCCAGGCATCCCTAAAACAAGGCAAAGTCTCAGGAATTGCCAGAAGAGTACAGGGAGGAGGGAGCACGCATCCTTGGAGCCAGCACAAGAATGGGGGGAAAAAAGGAAGTTTGCCTCTGAAAAATTATGCAGTAGTGTCATTGAAAGGAATGAATAATGGGGCATGAGACATTACTGAAAAATCTAAGCAGATCATGGGTACTACAGAGTCCAAGCTGGCATTTGAGAATATAAATCTTACCTTTCCTCATAAAAGGGGAAATAGATTGGTCCATGAGGTTGGTAGGCCAAGTGGTATAGTTGGCCATCGGATTTTGCTTCATTATATCAAAGGAGGTGTGATAGATGATTTTATTCAGAATTTCTTCTGGCATTTCTTTCTCCAGGAACTTCAAAATCTTCTGAATTTCCCGCCTTGGATCCTGTATGCAGATCAGTTATACAAAGCAATTAATTTTGGATTTTCAGGATATTCTGTTTGGACCAATAGTATTTGAGAGGAATGAATTAAGGAATCAGTTCAAATATATTCAACAACTATCCCTCAGGTGATGACTATGTGCAAGGCACTATACCACCCCAGGTGCTGCCATGACACAAATTTGAAAGCCATTCCTTCCCTTAGGAGGCTCACCCTGCAACAGGGAGATGGATATAAGCATAACTAACAGCAAAACGTGTTGCTTGCACACAGAGAGTGCCATGAGATTTGTTGAAAAGAACAATTGTAAAAAAAAAAAAGAAGAAGAAAGAAAAGAACAATTATGACTCCTGGTAGAGATCAGGAAAAGTTGTATAAAGGATGGAAAAATGTTGCTGGTGAAGTACGGTATGACACTCTCGTATTTGAGCTATAAAAGATGGCAAAAGAGCCTGTGAGTTTGGTAGGAGGCTAGTAAGGGGATGAATACAAAGATCTTAAGTTGACCCAGAAATACAAATTCTTATGCACTGGTTCTTTCTGTTGAAAGAGTTGCAGAAAAGGAGCTATAGCTTTTTTTTTTTTTATCTTTTTCCTTTTTCCTTTTCTTTTTTTTTTTTTTTTAAGATTTATTTACTCATTTGAGAGAGAGAGAGCGAGAGTGAGCGAGAGAGCAGGGGGAAGGACAGAGGGGGACAATCCTCAAGCAGTCGACTGAGTGTGGAACTAGACATGGGGCTCAATTCCATGACCCATGAGATTATGACCTGAGCTGAAACCAAAAGTTGAACACTCAACCCACTGAGCCACCCACGTGCCCCAAGGAGTTACACTTTTGATTAGATTCCTCGGCATTGGCATCATAAGTAGTTTATAATTATAGGACACTATTTGCTGGGGTTATGATAGTGAATTTGTCATGCTTCTCATCCAATGACTTGAAAAGGAGAAATCGGTCAGCCCAGGTGGCTCAGCGGTTTAGCGCTGCCTACAGCTCGGGGTATGATCCTGGAGACCCGGGATCCAGTGCCATGTTGGGCTCCCTGCGTAGAGCCTGCTTTTCCCCCTGCCTGTGTCCCTGCCTCTCTCTCTCTCTCTCTCTCTCTCTCTGTGTGTGTGTGTCTCTCATGAATAAATAAATAAAATCTTAAAAAAGAAAAGAAAAGGAGAAATCTGTCCTCTGTCCCAATATGCGGGACCAATCCTGCCAACATTTATATGCATTAAACTTCATTTGTGATGTGGGTCTGGGGTGTGGAATGGGGAGAAGGAAACTCTCCCTGAGTATTCACCGAACACAACTAGGCACTTTGCAAATGTGATCTCATAAATCCTTATAGTATTTTGTGAGATACAAAATGAGATGATACCCATTTCACAGGTGAAGACATGTGGTTCATGAGTGTCAGGATTCATTAGACTATAAAGGCATGTGACATTTCCTGAGGAAGAAGGATCTTCTGGAAGTTGTGAACTGAAGCAAAGAAGATTGAGAAGAGCAGAAAAGTAGTTAGAACTTTTGAGTATAAAACTGAGTTGGGAAGAGTGTCATGGAGAGAAAGGACTTGCACTGAAGGTTCTTCTATGGGCAAGTCCACACATCAGGGTCCCATATGTGGTTTACTTCACTGGAGAACATAGTGGGTCTAATGGAGAATGTGCTGCACTTCACCTCCTTTATGTCCTCATAGAAGAGGTAGAGAATAGGATGCTGGTCTTTCGCATTCCACCATCCCTTCACATGGTCATACCAGGAACCCCACAGCACTGGAGGGAACAAGGAGAAAGGGGGAATCAATATCAACTTGAAACTTACAAAATGAGCATGGATATCTCAAGTAAAAGGGACAAAGAAGACACAGACCCTGGCCAGAAGTCCTATTTGCAGAAGACAAGGACTTTTTAATATTTAGGGAGACGATAAAAAGTATCCTGGATTCCTTGGTTTATATTTCTGCCCTTGAATGTACTACCACATGAGATAGTGTGTAGTGGCCAGGGCTCATGAGGTTTCTTTCCCCGGTATCACTGCATTGTGTCTAGGTTAGAGTTATGCAATACTATCTCCTTGTGGGCTGATTTTCATTCTTAAAAATCTATAATTACCAGATATTTGGACATCTTTACTCTCTATAATGGTGACCAGGAAGAAGAGAGGTGCACTGGGTATTTTTTGTTGGCCCTTCACCTTCTTCCACCCCGTGAGGTTGACCTCTAGGGACTATGTCAATGGGCTCTTTTTTTTTTTTTTTTAATTGGAGTTCAATTTGCCAACATATAGCATAATACCCAGTGCTCATCCTGCCAAGTGCCCCCCTCAGTGCCTGTCAATGGGCTCTTTTGTGCTCAGGCTTCCACCTGGGATTTGCCAGTAGAAGGCACTGAGAGGCTTTTGGAGGCAGGAGTGAGAAGGGTGTGTTTATATCCCTGATGCCCTTCCTATTGGCTCACTAGGGGAGAGTGGTGGACTCTCCCCTATTGAAGGCCTCAGCTACTGTTAAGGGACTCTGTCCTTTCTCAGGACGCAATGGCTCCCTGTTGGTGCTCACCACAGAATGCTGCACTGTCACTTGTTCATTTCCTTAAACTCTGCCCATAGCTTTCTAAAGAGTCTCTTAGCTAAATTCTCCCCAAATGATCCAGTTTGAATGTGCCATCCACATCCTCCCATGACCTTGATGACCATGATCATTCAACAAAAACCTTTCCTTTCTGATGTCAGTGGTGAACAAGGAAATGTGAAGAATAAATGAGGAAACATGAACCCATAATTTCCTTTTACTCACATTTTCCAGCTTTGAATGCCTCAATATACTCCTCCCATGTACCAGGGTGAGGTACCAGTTTACACATTCTTGAGAAATGGTAGTAGGATACCAGACAGTCCTTTGCATTTCTAGCCACATAGATAATCTGAAATCAGCCAGCAAGGGAATTGAGACAGACAGAAAACAAGACAGAGAAATACTTTTGCTCAGTGCACAGGACCGCGTTATTAGAAGAATCTTAGATTATCCCATATGAGTAACTGAACATGCATGCATTTTCTATGAGCAGGAGGATCACATCTTTCAGTTTGCTCAGCCAGAGTTCCATTGTATATGTATGGTCTGAGATAATGATTAGGAGCATGCCCCACCCCCCTCAAAAGTATCCTGGTTTGCATGATAAATACTATAGTCCCCTTAACACTGATATTCCTAGAGGCTAAGGAGGCCACTGTGGTATTTTCCAGTGTATGAAGGATAGGTCCTTCTTGGCTTGCATTAAGCAAGGAGTCTAGCTAGGTTATTGCATGGGGGAGCTAAAGTTTAGTCTCCTAGCTGACTAGTCTAGTCTTCTCTACATACAATGAGCTGCAGCCTTACAGATGAATGATTGCTCCTACTTTTCATTTGTGGCAAGATTGTAGGATTTTTGAGGGCAGTGCTAAGTCTCTCTTTGGAGCTGCTTGTGACGATTCTTCTCATTGGAAAATCAGGGAGGTGGTCTGGCTGGGGAGAGCTGACCCCTTGGCTTCTTGTCCTGCAATTCCCTTTCTCCCATTCACTGCCCAGACTTCCATGCCCACCTGTGCTGCTATGTGCATTCTCAGCAGAGCTGGGGAGGAAGAGCACATAAAGGGTTTCTCAAGCATTTTCCTAAGTCTCACTACTGAACAGAATTTCTGTGTCCAACAGAACCACTCACCCAGTAACATTTTCCTCTCAGGCAATCAACCCAGGCTCTGGCTTTTCTGACTGCCTTTCCACAGACTGCTGCCTTGGAGCAGGAACTGGGAATGTTTCTCTGCCTCTTTTTCTATTGTTCAATTTTTCTCTGATATTTATGAGAGCATATAGGGAACCAAAAAATGTGACACAGTTGCACCATCTTGTCATAATGTAAATGTATTTCTTAATGCTTGTGTTGGTTATTGGCTTTTTGTAAGGCTGAGTAATTGTGAAGGGGCAGTCTGGCTAGACAGGGAACATATTCAGTGTGCTCGTGGTGGGAGTGAGATGACCCAGGGTGACCTAACGTCCAATACACCTTCTGCTGATCCATCTGTGTGAGTCCTCTGCGGCAGCTGTAACAAATTCCTACAGGTGTAGTGGCTTAAAAAACAATAAGAAATTTATTCTCCTATGGTTCTGGGATTTCACTAGATTTCATTAGGCTCAGGTCAGGCTGTTGGCAGGGCTAGTCCCCTTTGGTGAGGTTAGGGGAGAATCTCTTCCCTTGCAATTGCTAGCATCTGGAGGCCACCTGCATTCCTCGGGTTTTGACTCAATCCCTGGCTTCATTTGTCACATCTACGTCTTCCTTTTATCCTCTTGCCTCCCTTTTATAAGGATCATTGTGTTGATATTTAGGGTCCAGGATAATCTTCTCATCTCACGATCTTCAGCTTAATCACATCTGCAAAGCCCATTTTACCATATAAGGTAGCAGTCACAGTTTCTGATGATTAGGACATGGATATCTTTAGGGGATGGTTATTTAGCTTACCACTGCATCATAAAATGAAAATCTTGGGCTAAACTCTCTAATGTTACTTCCTACTCAATCCACAGTTCTGTGTAGATAAAAAGAGGTGCTGTCATTGAGATTTTTACATTTTTAAGAGGCCTGGTTTTACAAAAAGAAGATGCTAGTGTGATGACTAACAATATGTTATTGTGTATTCTGACATTGAGTCCACAATATCATTTGGTAATAGTATTGCTTCTTGAGCAGCAACAGTCACATATGAGTGAAGTTATCTATCTGTGTGACTAAAGCAGGAAGTTTTCACAAGTCAAGGTGACCTGGGTAGAATCTCAGGGAAGCAGATCTAGGAATGGGATAGTGGGGCCCCTGGGTGGCACAGTGGTGATCCCGGGGTCCTGGAATTAAGTCCTACTTCTCCCTCTGCCTATGTCTCTGCCTCTCTCTCTCATGAATAAATAAATAAAATCTTTTTAAAAAAAGTAATGGGATAGCGCTTTGATATGTGGAATCCTATTCAATTGTATTGTACCTTGCTTGGAGATGGGCAAGATGGAGAGCTGGTGACTCAGAGAAGTCCAGAAAAGAAGAGAGTCAAAAGCAATTACTTGCACTGTGTATCTGAGCACTGCACAGAGGAGAGAGTATCTTGGCTAACAGACGACTCTTAACGGTTTCAGTGGTAAGGGTTCAGTCCGGGTTTTCTTTCTTTCTCTTTCTTTCTTTCTTTCTTTCTTTCTTTCTTTCTTTCTTTCTTTCTTTCTTTCTTTCTTTCTTTCTTCTTTCTCTTTCTTTCTTTTGTTTCTTTCTTTCTTTTTTAAAAATATTTTATTTACATTGAATTTGCCAACATATAGTATAATACCCAGTGCTCATCCCATCAAGTGCCCTCCTTAGCATCCATTCAGTCTGGGTTTCTAAAATACCTTGCTCCCAGAGAGAAGACATGTCTAGCTGATACAAGCTAGATACATTTGATTTGATTCTGCTAGATGGCTACACTTTTTGTGGCAAGTGTATAAATCAATATTTGATTTATATTCTATAGTTCATTGACTTTAAGACTCACCAGTGAAGCAGTTATCAAAAAGAAATACTGGTATATTCGATGTACATTCCACATTGAACCCAAATTTGGAAGTGTCAAAATAAATGGAAATTTTTGAAAATGGAGAGCATAGAGGTGTAAAAGTTCCTGGGAGTTTGCTCCATGAGATATGCTCTAAGGGTTGCCAATGTAATATCATGGTCTTATGGTTGTCCATCCACCTTTGTCTTGCTCTACCTTTCCCTCCACAGGTTTTACCTAAATAAATTCTCTTCCTTGGCCTTGGCTTTTTCCTTCTTAGATGATTTGAACTAATATGATCGCCTTCTTCAGGAAATGTGTCTTTGTTTTACCACTTGCTCTCTTTTGGCTGTGGCTTAATCAGCAACCAACTAGAATGATTTTGTCTGAAAACCTTTTAGCATGTACCCAGAAATAATATTTGGAAGGAAAGCTGGATCCAGCATGCAGTATGTGGGAATATGGGAGTAATGTCACCCTCTGCCCTATACCTCCATTGGTTATTGATTTTTCAATATCTTTGATTGTTTCCACCTCTATGGAGACATTGTCTGTCCATACTGACCAAAACTGGGTTTGAAAAGTTGGCTTTTCATACCTTTGAATTTTCTTTCCAGAAGGAAGGTGGCAGCAACTGAACAGGCAGGTGAGTCTTCATAGTTCTAGGAGAAGGCATTTTCTTGGCCAACTCCAGACCTGGGAAAGAAGGCCACACCATTTAGCTAAACACTTTTAAGCAGCTCTATGAATTCAATATTATTATTTTGTTAAATATCTGTAATGAGATTTACCAAATAGTTGCCTCTGCCTAAAATTATGGCTTATATGTTTAAATGCTCCCCTCCTAATGACACCTTTACTGTCCATTCAGCTAGAGGAAAGCACTAATAAGATACTAGAAACCATGCAGGCAACGGTACTTTCCTTATTTGCTGGTTATTGGTTGTACTTGTGTGGGAGGATAAAGATGTGCTGGGAGGTCTGAGGCTGCTGACCCCAATAATTACTTGGATATTTGTCCTTTGGGGCTTTTCTGTTTCTTCAATGGGAAGTAGATAAAGGCAGCTGGAAAAAAGCTGGCATCCCTCTTAAGGGAGGAGGGCTATTGGCCAGTTCTACAAGGCTAACAGTTCCATGGGAATAGCTTCAGTCTTTCTTTTAACCTTTACAGACCAATAGCAATGCCACCAGTCAAACACCAGCACTGTGCTCTGTGCTGGCATATATTTTCAGATGAAAAATTGAGCCTTACAGTGATCAAGTAATTTCTTCAAGTTAGTAAATGTGATAGCCAGGACTGGAAATCTGTTAGACTGTGGGTGTGGAAAGCTATAGAGGGGGAGGCTTAACAGACTTTGTGGAAAGCAGCAGAGAGGCAAGGGATAATTAGATAACAGATAAAATCTTCCTTGGAAACAGAATGCCCAATGCTGAATGTTAAAATACCAAATGCAGGCTGGGATTTGGCCACACACAGCACCAGATTTGGGGAAGGGCTCACAAGGGAGGCAGAGTGGCAGCCTTGGTTGGAGAAGCACAACTTCTGGTGGAGAATCAGATATATAGAGAAGGGGAAGCACCCCTAGAGACCCAGCAGTGACGGGAAAGAAGGAAGTATGAGGAAGAAAATTAAAAATCCTGCAGAAGTGAAAGAAATGGCATGCTAATTCCTTCTCCCTGCCCACCACTACACCACCTGTAAGCAAAACTGCACGGCAGAGGACAGCTCAGAGAAAAGAGTGTGTTTCAAACTAGGAACTAGGGCAATGAAATTAATAAAAACAGAAAAAAGTAGATCTCATGAATACAAAACTGCTATAAAAACCAGGAAAGGCAAATCAAGACCTTTAACCTGATGAAAATGCTACCCTCAAACCCAGTTACAAACCTAAACAAAATTGTAACGTGACACTCCAAACTTAATTAAATATCCCAAACAAACATTTGGAAATATGAACAAATAACTCAGAAATATGAAAATTAGGAACCAAAATAGATGTCTCACCCCCTCCCCCAAAAAAGAGAAAAAGGGGACAATTGAAGAGATTCAATGGAAATCAGGAGAAAAAGATAAGAAAAAAGACACAATAACATAAGAAGTGAGGATTAAATCATAAGGTTGACAATGAAGGATAGTTTTGAAAGAAAATTTAATCTAAGTTGTTGGAAAAAAAGAAAGAGACAACCAGGAGACAGGCAGTGAGGAAATAAATAAGTAAAAAGGGTCAGAGAGAAGGTGTTTGAGTTGGAAGACAGGCACAGCAGCTCTAACTTGGACATAAACTGCAGTCCTGAGAAGAAAATGAAAACAGTGAAATAGAAGTAATATTTAAACCTGTAACCCGAAAAAGCTTTCTGGAAAAGAAGACTTGAATTTGCCTCTGTCGAGATTTTGGCTAAACTACTCCATAATATTGCTACCCTGTCATCCATTCTGTGTGGCTAGGTGACCTGCAGGGGCTTTGAGCTGACCTTGCCCCTCCTGCCAGCTCATGCCCAGGGGCACAACAGCCTGCAGAAACTCCCCAATACCCCTGGGATCAACAGTCTCCTTGCCTCCCAGGACCTTTCCCTTGAGCACTCCCTTAGATAAGACCCCTGCAGAGTTTACCTAAACCCTGCTCCTTTTGGTTTGAATTGACCAATCTGGATTTAGCCCAGGAACCCCAAAGTTTTCCTTCTGTGGACCCTAATAAGGGCATGTGTCCCAGGTCCTGTCTCTCTGCCTGCATCCTGTCTTCATCTTTCTGTTTGGCCCCTTGAGGCATGCCCCGTGCTTCCCCCAAGACCTGGGAGTAGTAAACCTCTCTATTTCAATTCCCTGTGGTCTTTTCTTGAACTGAGGCTCACCAGCCCACCTGGGGCTCTACTTAACAAATGTTAGCTTAACAAAGTCACAGTTGGCTTCACAAGCAGGGTAAGACTGAGTCAGTTTCCCTTTGATAATGAGAAATGCATTTTAGCTGCAAATGGCTTATCAACTGGCTTTCTCAGGTGGTAGGAGTCCATTGCCTACTGGACTTTGTGCACTGCTTTGTGCTATTGCATACGTCCATTCAGAGAGGCTGCTTGAAGTTCCCATCCCAAAAGTACAAGCTCCCCCAAAAGCAACCAGAGTTCTATCAAACCTCAAGAGTATTGCTAATTGCATGTAGATGTGTTTTCCTTTCATTAATGCCCAGGGGGGTACACACTTGCTAAGTATTAGACTTTGAGTGTGATTCTCAGCTCTTAGCACAGACCCACTTGCTTACTGTTAGGGACAACTGGCTAAGAATTTCGCAAGGTCTGTTGCTCTTAGTTAATAGAGGGGAACATGTGAGTTGTAAACCTTGCCCAAGTGTGGGACCAGATAGAGACGCAGTGCCCCTAAGAGGAGACTCTCCTGACTTGATTGGCTGTGCCTGTAGGACGCACTAGGACTCTGAGTTCTAATCTGGATGATAGGGATGCCCTCACTGGGGAAGTCATGGCCCCTCAAAAAGGCAAGAGTGGCTGGGGCCTGTGGACCCTCTGTCACTGTGTACCTTGCTGCTGTGGAACCTTGTTCCCTGGCCCCAGGGGAAACATGGTCCCACTCCTGGTGTGTACTGTACAAAATCTAATGACCTAATACAAATGACCTAAGCACCTGGTACCTGCACCAACTAAAGTGCCTGAGGAAAGTAGCCAGCTTCCCACTAAATGTAAAACACTTGTAAAGGTGGCATGGGCACTGATCAGTGTCAAGATGTACCAACATGCCAAGGCACTGGCTCTATACTCTTGGGGCCTAGGGGCCAGCCCTAATCATCCTGCCATTCGTTCAAACTATGTTTGATGGTTTCTGCCATTAAGGTTCCCATTCCCAGTATTATAGAGATAGTAGGTGCTACCCCAAAAGCTTGGGGTCCTTACTTTGCTGTCCTAGATCTAGCCAATGTGTTTCAATCAGTCCCGACAATGGGAGACTCCCAACTTCAATTTGCTTTCAGTTTCAAGGGCACCTTGAACATTTATTTGGCTGCCCTTGGGTTATTTAGGTACTCCTGCCATTACATATAGCCTATGCAGACAAGATTTAAATTCACTCAAACTAACTTGCTGCCACCTTTGGTATTATATAAGTGACATTCTCCTTCCAGAGCCCTTTAAGGATGCCATCCAGAAGACTTACATGTAGTAACACATTTATAGCAAAGAGGATGGGCCATTACCCTGCATAAGGTCCAAGAAACAGCCATTTCTTTCAAGTTTCTTAGCATCAGGAGGCAGCTGAGAACTGTGAAATCCCTCTCACTATAAAACATCAACCTCTCATAATTAAGCCTCCTATTATATTTTGGCAGGCACAGCACATATTAGGTGTCTTCCTTCACCTTTTGGGGGCAACACATTCTACACACACCACTTTACTAAAGCCTATTTGTGCTGTTAGATGCAAACTAGCTTCTTTCCATTTGGGAGAATCTCACCAAACTGCCTTGTAGCTGGCCTAGCAAGCATACAGCAGGCTCTGTCCTTAGTCTCTCTGGGTTCAGACTTCTGAGTTGAATCAATGGAGACATCGGATTAGGCCTCGTGGAGTCTCTGGACTGAGCACAGCTTTATCTGGCTGCCCAGGGGATCTGGATCAAAGATCTGCCCCCCATGGCAGCCTAGCACAAGCAACTTGAGCACCAAATTTTGGCAGCTTCCTGAGCCCTTTTAGAGACAGAGGCATTCACAGCCCACACTGTTTTGCAACAAGTTCCCATCCTGCACTGGGTTAGGGATTCAATCCAGCAGAGGCTCAGCATGGCTCCTAAGACCTCACTGTTAAAATAAAAATGATACCCTCGAAAAAGGGCTCAATCTGATATTATAGGGCTTTCCAGATAATAGGAAGACATGTCTCCCTCACACTTAACCTCTTGCCCACTGATAATGGAGGTGCAGCTGGTGGTATCCCCACTGTCAGCCTCTCTAGCAGCTTGAAAAGCTCCCTGGACTGTGTGTCTGACATGGAAAGAGAGTCAGTGTTCTTCACATACGGCAGTGCCACCGTTGTGGCTAGCCTGGGTAATAGGGTTGTTGGTAGATCCCTCCAGCCTAACCATATCTGTGCTGGAAAAAAGTCAGCCAGGCACACAATTGTTCTGCGGGATGGCTGGGCACCAAGGGTGGCAGGCCCTATTAGAAGAGTTTCTTTTAGCATGCTACCAGATGTGGATTCTGACCCAGAGCTCATCTTCCTCTATATTAAATGGTGCCAGTGGGAGCGGTGCTTAAAGGAGTCATTCCATCCTTACACCATACCTCAAATTATATCCCAGGCTGAGTGGCCCTACTGATATAACCAAATTACACCCATCTGGCTGGCAGGTTTATACTCTCACCACCCTACCATAGTTTTAATGGACTTATCACTGGATTATAAGCTGCAATCCACAAAATGTCCCTACAATGAGCCTGTCAATGTGCCTAGAATCTACATGCATTGTGGATGGGGTTCTCACAAAGCTGTGCCACAATCATGCATGCCTCTCCCTCTCCTTTAGGAGAGAGGGAGTGCATGCACAAGGGGGTGGGATAGAGGGAGAGAGGAAGAAGCAGATTCCCTGCTGAGCAGGGAGCCTAATGTGGGGCTGGATCCCAGGACCCCGGGATCATGACTTGAGCTGAAGGCAGATGCTGAAATGACTGAGCACCCAGGTGCCCCCTCACAACATCTTCTTAACCATGCATATATAAAAAAAAGTTGATTTCTGTTGATCAACTCTGAGATACACCAAAGTGAAATTATTGTGTTTTAAGAAAAAAAATCTTTAGTGTCTCCAGATGAAATGGTTCATAAAGTCAAGGGAATTAAACTGGCTTCTCCAAAATAGCATACAAAGCAAGGAAACAGCACAGCAACATTTTTAAGAAACTTAAAGAAGTGTGAATGAAAGATATACCCAAGCAAGTTGTGCCTCAAGTATCAAGATTATAGAAAAAAGTTTAAAACATGCAAGAACTGGGGACACTGGGTGGCTCAAAGGTTGAATGTCTGCCTTTGGCTCAGGTCATGATCCTGGGGTCCTGCGATCGAGTCCATCAGGCTCCCTGTAGGGAGCCTGTAGGCAGCCTGCTTCTACCCTCTGCCTATGTTTCTGCTTCTCTCTGTATGTCTCTCATGAATACATACATAAAATCTTTAAAAAAATGCAAGAACTCACAGAATACAATACATATGCATATATATACACACACACATACATACATATATATATATATTCCTGAGCAATTTAGTAGGGTGAGTTTAATTTCCCTGAGAGATGACTAGGAAAGCATTATTACAAGGCTTGATGATGAGCATTTCACAATATTTAATACTAGAACTAAAATTTAAAAGGGTAAGGGGATGGGTGGAAGAACAACATGTAAATCTTAAAGTTTCCAACAAAGTAGAAAAAATGCAACTTAAAATTTAGAGTGAGATTATTTGTGGTTGTATAAATAATCGAAAGAATTAAAAAATTCCTTTGAAACTGGCAGATCAGGTAATAAAACTTTAAGTAAGAGAAAAGAGGATTAAGTACTTATAAAAGGGGATAATAATACACAGGCAACCAATCACTAGGAAGAAAATTAAAAGTTTCTTAAACAAAAACAAAAAGTCAATGGGACGCCTGGGTGGCTCAGTGGTTTCAGCTTCTGCCTTTGGCTCAGGTGGTGATGCCAGAGTTGTGGGATCGAGTCCCGCATTAGACTCCCTGCAGGGAGCTTGCTTCTCCCTCTGCCTGTGTCTTTGCCTCTCTCTGTGTCTGTCATGAATAAATAAATAAAATCTCTAAAATCTTTAAAACAAAAACAAAAACTCAAAATAAAAGCAAACCAGAAAAGTGGCACACAAAGGCATCCAAATTGGTAAGGAAGAAGTGACACTTTCACCATTTGCAGGTGAATGATACGATATAGAAAACCTAAGGATTCCATCGAGAAACTACTAGAACTGATAAATTTGGTAGGGTCACAGGATACAAAGTCAATGTACGAAATCTGTTGCATTTCTATACAAGAATAATGAAGCAACAGAAAGAGAAATAAAGAAAGCAATTTGATTCACAATTGCTCAAAATAATAAAATACCTAGGAATAAACTTAACCAGGGAGCTAAAAGATCTGTGCCCTGAAAACTGTAAAACATTGATGAAAGAAATTGAAGACAACACAAAAAAATAGAAAGATATTCCATGTTTATAGATTGGAAGAAAAAATGTTAAAATATCCATACTACTTAAAGCAATCTACAGATTTAATGCAAGCCCTATCAAAATGTCCTTCTACATTTATTGAAGCATTTACAAAGCCAAATTATGGAAGCAGAGCAAGTATCTATCAATAGATGAATGGATAAAGAAGTTGTGGTGTATATATACACAATGGAATATTACTCAGCCATAGAAAAGAATAACTCTCGCCATTTTGTAATAACATTACAAAAAAGGTGTGGCTAGCATCATACTTGATGGTAAGACCTGAATGCTTTTTTACCTTAGGATCAGGAGCAAGACAAGGATGTCTGCTCTCATGATTTCTTTTTTTTTCTTATGATTTCTGTTCAACATTGCACTGGAGGTTCAGGGAGTGCAAGAAAATAAGGAAAAGAAATAATAGATATCCAAACTAGAAAGGAAAAAGTAAAAATTTCTTTATTTACAGAACACATGATGGTTCATGTAGAAAACCCAAGAGAATGTACAAGAGTTACTAGAACCAATAAGCTAGTACAAGTACACTTGCAGGGTACAAGGTTCAAATACAAATATCAATCATATTTCAGTATATGAGCCACAAATAATTAAAAATTAAACTAAAAAATACAATTTATAATAGCATAAAACAAAAATATTTATGGCTAAATTCGATTGGAGATGTGCCAGACTTAAGTGGTGGAAGGTACAAAACACTGGTGAGGGAAATTAAACAAGGCCTAAGTAATTGAAGAGATAAACCACATTCACAGATCAGAAAACCTGACTTTGTAAGAGTAATAGTCCTCCCCAAATAGATCAATAGATTCAATGCAATCCCACCCAAATATCAGAATTTTTGTAGAAACTTATGGCTTGATTCTAGAATTAACAAAGATCCTGAAATAAATAAAGCAACTTCTATAAAGAAGAAAAAATTTGGAGATTTTTATATTACCTAATTTCAAAACTTATAAAGCTAAAGTAATCCAAGGGGGTGGTATTGGTATAAAGGTTGACACATGATGGAAAGGAACAGAATAGAAAATCCAGAATATTCCCATATACACATAGTTAATGGATTTTGTAAAAGGGGCCAAGGTTATTCAATGGGAAAAAAGATAATTTTTTTGAACTAAATGTGCTAGATTAGTTGGCTCAATCTATTAGGGGTTTTTAATAGATATTCCTTTACAAATGAAGAAATATTAGGTTTTGAGAGTTAATAATTTGCTCAGTGTCCCCTATATAAAATACTTGAAGCTGAATTGTTTGATTCCAAAGTCTATGGCTTTTCAGCACTGGGTGACCTCCTATTACAAAAGCTACTATTTGCCACTATTTACTTTATAAAAACACGTCATTTATTTCCTTTTTTTAAAAAAGATTTTATTTATTTATTCATGAGAGACACAGAGAGAGAGGCAGAGACATAGGTAGAAGGAGGAGCAGGCTCCCTGTGGGAAGCCCAATGTGGGACTCGATTCTAAAATCCCAGGATCACTCCCAAAGCCAAAGGAAGATGCTCAACCACTGAGTCACCCAGGTGTACCCATCTCCTTTATTTCTAATTGATTTCAAGCTTTTTAAGGGTGTTGTCTGTGTCTTATATTTCTTAGTATCTTTGAAGTGAAGTATAATTGTTGATGATAATGATATATATAATTTAGTTTGATTCGGTGGTAGACAGGTTATAGATAAATATATTTGAAGACAATCCTCTAAAAGAAGGGAGCATGATGAAAGAGGATGCTAGGAATCATCACCCTGCCTTCTCTGTTATACATTCATCATCAGTCTTGAATTCCCAGTCACCAGTAGAGAATGTGCTGTGTCATGCTACCCAATCATATATTTTAGAATAGAGATTTGGAAGTCTAATTTCTCCGTTGAAGGGAGTATGTTGACCTTTACTGTTTTCCCGGTGTCCCTTGGAAATTTTTTCCAGAAGGCTGTAGAAATAATTCTCTTTTCAGATGCAAACTGACCTAGCACAGTGGTCATGGGTCTTAGTTATAGCTTCATGAGTTTTATTTGGGCAAACTTACCTGAGTTGAGGGGTGGGGGTAAAGCCCACTCAATGAAAGGATGCTGGTCGAAGGTATTGGCCCTCTGGCACCTCTGCACATCTCCGTCATTTTGGATCAGGTCCACAATTTCTTGTGTCCAGGTTGTGCCTAGAGTATTGGTTATTGTTAATTTCATCCACTCACTGCACAAGTTAATTCATTTCCTCGATTATTTATGTATGCAGTAAAATTCACATATGCTGAATGTTAAGCAGAATCAGCTCACTCTTAATCCCCAGTGCCTCACACAGGGCTTTGTACCTAGTAAACATAGTTTGAACGAATGAATATTGAATCAAATGCATGTAGGAAGATGCAAAGATGAATTAACCCCTGTCCTTGTCCTAACAAGTTTACAATCTTTTTGGATTAGATAAGTTGGGACAGAGACTACCTTTTGCCTAGCTTATATTCATTCTTCCTTTCTTTCTCAAATTAATAGATCCTTGATTTTTATCTGGGCATATGGCTAATTGCCTCAAAGGTAATATTCTCCAGTCTTTCTTGCATGACGTGGCCATGTCATTTTGGGAAGTTGTCTTTCAAGACGAGGAACATGACCTTATTCCTCCTTTCCTACCCTCTTGCTGCTTTTTGGAATGTGTGGAGGAAGTCAGAAAGGTCTTCGATAATCAATGCAGCCAACATTTTAATCCTGACTACTAATCTCCAGGCTGCTTTTTCTTTTGGGTTTTCTGACACTTGTAGCCAAGTTGACTCTTAACTGACACAGAAGAGGAGTGCAAATAGGCTGGCAAAGAGCTAGACTGTGCTCACTGTCCACCAATATCCATTTTCCTTTTCCCATCAAAAGTATTTGGTGTCTCTCTCGCTCTTAGCCAGACCTGCTGCTCACTGATACATATGACATATACACAGATCACTAGAAGATGAACACTATAGAATAAGGGCAAAAGAATATTCAAAGGACTGCCTGAGTTCAGAGGACAGTCAACTTGCTGCTGAAGGCGTCAGTAAGGCTCCGTTGAGATGATAGCTTTGGAGTGAAGAGTTGAAGCAGGACTGGAATATCCATCTGCATTAAGAAGTCAGGGCATCTCAGGATCCCAGGTGGGGAACCTCAGGAACCAGAATAAAGACAGTCACATTTCCACATTGGAAGTGTATATAGGTTCCCAGGGGGTAAGAGGTGGTGGGGGAGGTAGGGATAAGGCTGGAAACTTGGGGGATGTCCTGAGGGGCTTTGAGATTGACTGCATAATTTCAAAGGTGAGCTGAAAAAAAATTCCTGTTCCAAGGTGCAATGCAAATCCAAGTTCAGTTCTGGGCAAAGGAAGTATCCAGGGCAAAGGAGACAGAAAAGGAGATTCTTGAGAAATTGAGCCCTGCTGACAGGAAGCCCCTGCCTTAGTTCAAGTAATGCTAAGTCATGAGAACAGAGTGAGGCTAAGGAGGGACTTCCCAGCCACGGGGGACAGAAATGTTCCAAGGAAGGTTCAAAGAACTATGGTAAATGGACCCTCTTCTGAAATCTTTCTGGTAATGAATACCGAGAGTTCCTCTTGTGGAGTTTAATGGCCATTGAGAAACTTTTCCAAACTTGTTAAAGCTTCAAGAATGTTTTATATTGGGGTGAAAGCCCTCATTTCCATGTTAGTGTCCCCCACTAAGAGATGCTTCTTATGGGCAAAGAGTGCGGTCACTTCCCAGATTGCTGGATGGGAACCAGGAATGACTCGGCAAGATTACTGTGAGAACTTTTGTGTAATTTCTCAGACTTTGCTTTTTAAATAACTTTGTAATTCAGGATCTGGCAATCTCTTTCTTTATCAGGGACCTACACAAACAGGAGAACCTTGGATCCTGGGGAATTGGAGCTCAGAAGCAAGTCTGGTTTCAGTTTTCCCAGGGCCAGCCCTGGTGAAAATTTGCAGTTTATTTTATTTTATTTTATTTTATTTTATTTTATTTTATTTTATCTTATTTTTTTATTTTATTTTATTTTATTTTTTGCAGTTTTAAAATAAGGAGGCCTCTCCAGGCATCACCATTCCTCTACAGCTTACCCACTGTGAGTTTCCCAAACCTACCTGACTTTGCATAGGATGCAATGAGGAGATCATCAGATTTTGCTTGGAAATTCCAGATGTTGTCCCAATTATCACTTATTATCTTGGTCATAAGGACTCCATTCACTTCTGTGGTTTCTGGTTTTATGTATTTTCCCACCAGCTGGAGATCTTTCATTTCTTCGAGGGGCATCTTTCTATGTAGGTTTAACAGACAGGTGCTTAAAAGAAAGGTCAATTCTCAAAACAGTCATTCCTGCCAAGAAAAATATTCTCTGAGGAAGTTAGGAGAGGTGTAGGTTAGGAGAAGAGAGTGAGAAGTTAGGAGAGGAGAGTAGTGGGCATTCACTACTATGCTTAATGTTAATTTAAGTGAGAGAAGTCAAAACAGGGGAGCCAGAAGCATTCTCAATAGCTTCCTTTCAGGGTATCAGGATGGTAAAGACACAAATATATTTCAGAGAAAAGCACATTGGAAGATGTGCCAGACCAGATGGGTATCGATGGGCTTGTTAGAGATAGCCTGTCTGTCTGAGGCCTGAGTGACAGGAGGGGACCAGGCCAGAAGACCACTGAGTTCACAATCCCTTGTCAAGTTTGAAGCAACCAGAGGGGCCAGAATGGAATCAGCACTTAGGCTGGCCCTCTACAACCCAACAGTGAAGTAGGCTGCGGGTGGGTTGGTGAATTTATCAATAGCTCTAGAGCTGACACAAGTCACAGAGCAGGTGGGGCAGAAATAAACTCATATTAGGGTTCCCTTTCAGCACAATGACCAGCAGAAGTTTCAGTGTGGCAGGTCTGGATTAAATAAAAGTCCCCATGTGCATCTACAGCTCTAGGGGTGACTCCCTGCCCCCAATCGCTGGCTGAAGAGAATTAGCCGCCAGCTGAGGAGGTAACCCCAATTTGCTTGGGGGAGTAGCCCCCACAGGCGTGGGATACCATAACTATTCCCTTCGCAGATAACTTTGCTTGTTTCCTGAAATCTTACATTTATTGTAGAAATGTAGCACATTAAATCAAACCACAGTATTACTAATTTTAAGAGTAATGTTGGCACATTTCGTAAGTACTTTTTATGTAGAAGCAACTTTGACATACTGGAATATCCAATAGATGAGCCTTGCAATGAGAAGTTAATGTGTTATTGAGTATTTTAGTATATAGACTTGGGATTTTAGGTTCAAAGGTTAGATGATTTTATCTAATTTAAAAAAGTTTAGGAGAATTTAAGAATCAATTCATAAGCTTAATTTTACTAGATTTGTAAGATTTAGTGAAGTAATTAGAATTTCTTTCTCTTTTTGTTATTATCAGACAACTGAGGCCTTTAAAGAGAGTAAATGCAATTTGAAATATTTATGAGAATTTTGTTAACTAGGTTAAAGAAGACTTTGTAAGTGGAAAACATTGACTCATATGCACCTGATACTCTGTGACCTACTACGGGGTGCAAGACTCTGGTTTTAATCTTAATTCCGAATTTTGCTTTCCTATCTGTAAAATGAGGGGGTCCACTCTGTAAACTCTAAGTTGCCTCTGATTTAACTGCATATCTAAATGAACATTTTCCTTAGCCGAAAGTCAAATAAAATTGTGACTATTTCATTTACAGGATGCTTTTGCTTTCTGAGACCCCTTCATTTTGAATAATTTCTATTGTTACATCTCCGAGTTTACTAATCTTTTCTTCAACAGTGTCCAGTCTGCTGTTTCTCCTGTTCAGAGTGTTGTTTGTATTTGAATTGTTTTCTTTTTTTTCATTTCCAGAAGTTTAATTGGGTCTTCTTTGTATCTTACATACCTCTTCCATCATGCTTGCCCTTTACCTTTTTTAAGATATAATTTTTATAATAACTTTTATTTTATTGTTTTTGTGGGGGGATATTTTTAAAAATTCATTTTATGTAACCAAAATAATTCACCCATTTCTCCTAATACCTTCCCCTCACGTGTGACAGCCACCATCGGTTCTCTGTATCTATGAGCCTAGTTTTAAAAATGCATATTTTTTCTAGAATCCACATATAAGAGAGATCCTATAGTATTTGTTTTTCTCTGTCACATTTACTTCAGTTAGCATAATGCCCTTGAGGTCTATCCATATTGTTGCAAATGGCAAGATTTCTTTTTCTTTTCTTTTCTTTTTTTTTTTTTTTTTAAGTAATCTCTATACCCTATGTGGGGCTCGAACTCACAACTCTGATTACAGACTGAGCCAGCCAGGTGCCCCTTATTCTTATTTTATGGCTAAATAATATTCCATTATTATTATATTCCATATATATATAAACATATATGTATATATGTATATATGGAATATATACATATATATCACAAATCCCCCCTATTTATTCATTGAAGAACACTTAGGTTATTTCCATATCTTGGCTATTATAAATAATTTTGTAGTGAATATGGGAGTGCATATATTTTTTGAATTACGTTTTCATTTTCTTCGTTAAATACACAAAAGTGGGGGCACCTGGGTGGCTCAGTCGGTTAAATACACAAAAGTGGGAGCACCTGGGTGGCTCAGTCAGTTAAGTGTCTGCCTTTGGCTCAGGTCATGATCCCAGGGTCCTGGGATTGAACCCTACACTGGGTTCCCTGCTCAGTGGGGAGCCTGCTTCTCCCTCTGCCTCTGCCAGCTGCTCCCCTAGCTTGTGCTCTCTCTCTGTCAAACGAATAAATAAAATCTTTTTAAAGTCAATAAATACACAAAAGTGGAGTTACTGGATCATATGGTAGATCAATTTTTAATATTTTGAGAAATCTCCATACGGTTTTCCACAATGGCTGTACCAATTTACCTTTCCAACCGCAGTGCACATGCTCCCTTTCCTCCATATCCTCACCATCACTTGCTGTTTGTTACTATTATTAAACATGTGAGCCTCCTTTGCTTTAAGTCTCGGTGTGACCTGCTGCCTCTGTGCGGGCCCCAAGGTGGGGGAGTTTGGGTGCATGGGCCCCTGAAGAGCTGTTTCTCAGTTTCCTACATAGTCTTGGGACATAGTCCTTGGTTTTCAAAGTTAGATGTTCTGGAGATTCATCTCTGAGGTATATGCCTTAAAAGTTGGGGTGCCTAATGTGAGGTATGGACACTTTGTTCCTTAGGGAGAAGCCCTGGGCTTTGAGTTCCCTTTCAGTTGTGGGATGTGGCGCTGAAGGTAGGATTTATAGTGAGATTTTGTTCCAACCTGTCCTACCCACTTCAATTTGGTCTTCCCATTTGCCCGATGTGTAGCTGTCACTCAGCCAATCTTTAGGGGCTTATAGAGAAATTGTTTCATTTGTAACTGTGGACTCAGTGGTTTGTGAGAGGAGGTGAGTTCAGGATCTTTCTACACTGCCATCTTGAACCAGAACGCAGTCTTTGGTGGTGATGCTAGGTATGTGGGAGGAGGGGTGTATGGGCAATCTCGGTGCCAACTTCTCAACTTTGCTGTGAACCTAAAACTGCTTTAGAAAATAGGGTCCATTAAAAAGTTAAAATGAGGGGCACCTGGGTGGCTCAATTGGTTACGTGTCTACCTTTGGCTCAGGTCATGATCTCAGAGTCCTGGGATCGAGGCCTTGGTTGGGCTCCCTGCTCAGCAGGGAGTCTGCTTCTCCCTCCCCTCTGCTGTTCCCCCCACTCATGCTCTCTCTTTTGCTCATTCTCTCTCAAATAAATAAATAAAATCTTTTTAAAAAGTTAAAATGAGTTTTCCATTCTTCCTTGTGATACATCTATTAATGTTTTGTCTAAAAATGTTTCCTATCCACCCAGAATGTTCAAGCCAACTGGATGCTTCACAGATATGTAGTCTGTTTGAGGCACACCCAGGCCTGCTGCACGTATTTTTTGCAGCACTCATGATGTGTTTAAAAATAAAGTTGACAGGTTACCAGTCTGGCAGGTTGGCTTTCATAGGGCCATGGGACATAGTGTGAACTTCAAGAAGTGACTCCAATGGTGGAAAATTCAAACAGGCCAGTGGAGCAGATGTCAGCAATTGTTGCCTGCCACACCTGTTGGTGCTACTGCTTCCTCATAAATGGAATGCCTGTTTTGCCTGAGTTCTCTTAGAAATTGTTCAGGTTTGGGTAGAAGTTTGAGATATTAAAAAATGGCATTTTTTCCAAGTGTAGAGAAATATGACTGTACCAGTGATTCCAAACATGGCCACAAGGAAGAGAAAATCTGGTCCCAATGGAGATCCTTTTTCATGTGCCATCATTCTTTCTCTCCATCATGTCCTGTGCTGGACCCACACTGGACTTACTTCCATTTCTTGAGTGGTCTTCAACCTTTCACAACCCTGCCTTTGTGTATCTATGCCCTTGCCCCTGGCTAATCAATGTCCAATTTATTCTTCTAGACACTAAAATGTAACTTCACTGTGCTTTGACCATATATTGTTACCATACAGCACATCAACCTCATACATCTCTATTTACACTTTATGCAACATGTTTTTGCAGGGAAGGAATCAGGTTATTCATGTCTCTCCGAGGAAAAAAATAGATGCCGCCTGTTTCAAGTCACATAGCACAGAGTATATAAAGAACTGATGTTTTAAGTTTGGAAAGTGTACACCTGTTATTCATCTCCTTTGTGTCAATCCACAATTCTTTGTAGAATTTTGTGAATGGAACTAGGTAGAGCCCTGAGACCAGAAATATGACTCAAGTCCCCACCTCTTCCCCCAAAGGAGACTGGTGCAGCTCCTACAACCCAGGCCTGACCCCTCCAGTGCTGCACTGGGGGGCTGGGAGGCTGCGGTTGAATGCTATTGCCAAGGATTAGCATGATATCCATGTGTCTGCACAGAGGAACACATTTCATTTATCTTGATGTCTGAGCAGAAAGCAGGCCTTTCACTAACTTCATCTGCAATCCCACAGCACTGGAGAGAATGGAGTGGCCCCCAAATATCTACATCTTAATCCCTGGAGCTTATGCATATGTCACCTTACATGGGAAAAGGGATTTTAGAGTTTAGAGTCTTGAGGTGGGGAGATTATTCCTGATGATTCAGGTGGGCCTGATATAATCACAAGGTCCTACATGAGAGAGGCAAGGGGATCAGACTCAGAAAAAGGGACTGGGATGATGGAAGCAGAGGTCATCAAAAACAGAGGCTAGGGATCCCTGGGTGGCGCAGTGGTTTAGCGCCTGCCTTTGGCCCAGGGCGTGATCCTGGAGACCCGGGATCGAATCCCACGTCGGGCTCCTGGTGCATGGAGCCTGCTTCTCCCTCTGCCTATGTCTCTGCCTCTCTCTCTCTCTCTCTCTGTGTGACTATCATAAAAAAAAAAAAAAAAAAAGAAATCTTAAAAAAAAAAAAAAAACAGAGGCTGGGAGACTGTTCTAGAATAAAGGAGGCTAAAGAGAAATAACCAGATGCTTTGATTGAAACTTGATTAGATCTCGATTTAAAAACACTGTAAAACAGGGATCCCTGGGTGGCGCAGCGGTTTGGCGCCTGCCTTTGGCCCAGGGCGCGATCCTGGAGACCCGGGATCGAATCCCACATCGGGCTCCCGGTGTGGAGCCTGCTTCTCCCTCTGCCTATGTCTCTGCCTCTCTCTCTCTCTCTCTCTCTCTCTCTCTGTGTGACTATCATAAATAAATAAAGAAAAAAAAAACTGTAAAACAAGATACTCTTGAGACAGTTGGGGAACTTTGACTACAAACTGTTTAATGGTATTATGCCTAAGCAGGAGAGCATTTGAATAGCTCTGGCTGATTTATTCTCATGATTGTACTGTGAGTCAATATTCAATGAACTCTGCTCATCTATTCATTTCTCTGCTTGCGTATGTTATTTGTGTTATTAACAGTCTTCAATAGCTTTACTCTATTTTGTCTGATTCAACATTTATGGAATAGAATAGCTACTAAGATTATAAAATTTGCCAATTTCTTCTTGTGTTTCTCTCAATTTTAATTCTTTATACTTTGAATCTGCTAATGAGTGCATACTAGCTCAAAAGTTTAACCTTCTGAGTAAATTTTTCCTTCTATTATTATGAAACGCCACCTTTATTTCTGATACTGCTATTTTCTTAAAGTTTTGTGTGTCTGATACCAATGGCCACTATGGTAGCTACTCTTTAGATAGTGTTTTTTCCTGGTATACATTTTCCTAGGCTTACTCATTTTATTGTTTACTGGTTTCTTTCTGCCATTAAGAAATCCAGTCTCTTAAATAGTTCTTTTTTTTTTTTCCTTCTAACATGTTTTTCTTCCCTACTTTGCAAAATAGTATTTTATCTGGTGTTCTCAAGTTTCTGGGACAATATCTAAGATTGTATTTATTCTTATTTACCTTGCCTGGAACTTGTACTTTTTGATATCAAGTATTTGTAAGTTTCATAGAGTATTTCACATATTGTCTTTCTCCCACTGTCTTTGTTCTTACCTTGTGGAACTAACTGGCTTTATGTCTGACGTTCTGATTCTGTCTTCGTATCTCTTAGCCTCTCCATATTTTCCTTTGCTCTGCTTCTCTGGCTGTAGTCTATGTGATTTCCCCAGCCCTCCCTTTTATTTTATGAATTCCCTTTCCAGTTGGAAAGAGAGTGGCAGTGTGTTATCCTGCCGGCAGCGCCATGCTTATCAAAGATGGCATGTGGGGCGGCTCAGTTTATTGAGCTGGGGGTGGTACAAATGAGTGTGTAGAGGAGGTTTCCATGATAAGCCTCTGGTCTAGGGTTTTTTTTGGCTCATGGACAGTTGTTAACTGTCTCCAGTTTGGTCAGGTCAATGGCAGCTGGATGATTTTCATGTTCAAGGCCGTCCTATTTGGGAGGGACATTGCCCAGGAACCATTGCCAAGGAAGTTACCCAGGTTTCAGTGCATACAAATGACCACACAAAGGCTATGCTTAACCACAAGGCATATGCCTTTCCTCTAATCTGGGTCACCAGCCATTTGGGCTCTCAACCTCTGACCCTACCAACCACTCTGCAGGCTCCCCATATCCCGTGTTAATCCAGGACTCCTCAGCTCCACCATTCTGGCCTTTCTTGGTTACCACTCCCACACTCCGTATTGCTCCCACATCTCCAGGTCACGAGGGAGCTGTTGCCACACTGGTCTGGGCCTACTGCAGGGCACCACACTTGTGGTAGCCCTTGCAAATACATTGTTCTGAATTGCAAATAACACTCCTAACCCAAACACTGGAAACTGGTCATGCTGCAAGGGGGGGGGGGGCACCCTTTCAGCCACTGGCCCTTTGATTTCATAGACCACTGCCTCTGTCACTGGCACTATCTGCTTCACTATTACGTGTGTAGATACATTTCCCAGCCTACTGCTGGCTACACCCACCAGGACAGATCGTTTTTCTTTCCTAAGTCCGTCCTGCCCCCATTCAGCCCTCCTTGGCACCACTGACTCAGCTCAAGGATCTCATCTTACTGCCCGTTTAACACGGCCCTAGGCTCTCCTGCAGGATGTCCAATGGAACTTTCACCTCCCCTACCACAGTAGGCCTCTGGCATTACTGAACCCCTCAGTGGTCTTTTAAAATCCCTGCTCCTTAAGTTCCAGGACAGTACATGGACTCTTAAACGGGCTTCCTTGCTGCAGTGACAATTTAAACTTTTGGCCACGTGGCTACCACTTTCCTTACATCAACTGGGCTTGCTTGGCTGTGCTGCCTGATTGCTATCAGAGGGGAATCTGCTGCCTTCATCTTATGGGAGGAGATTATTTACAAGTTTCCCAACAATTTTGAGTCCCTTACCAATTTAAAATGTCAATCATGGGGCACCTGGGTGGCTCAGTCGTTAAGCACTCTGCTCTTGATTGAGGCTCAGGTCATGATTTCAGAGTCGTGAGATTGAGTCCTGCCTCAGGCTCTGTGCTCAGTGTGGACTCTGCTGGAGATTCTCTCTCCCTATCCCATTGCTCCTCCCCCTGCTTGTGTATGCTCTCTAGCTCTGTCTCAAAATAAATAAATAAAAAATAATAAAATAAAATAAAATGTACATCATCTCTCCTTCCAATATTCATTAGTGACCCAATGGGGGATACCTGGTTAGTGATCACCCCCTGGTTATAGACAGTCCTGGCCCATTAGAAAAACGAAGACCCCTCTGCTGCTGGACCACACCTACCCACTTGATATGCAAATTCCAGCTGAAATTCCAAAGTGTAGTGGCCTTAGTGGATGGCTCATTCCTCCTAATCACACCTCCCCATAGGAAGTGGAGACAGTTGCACCCAGAGCAACCAACAGAAGAGTGTGGATCCTTAAAAGGGGGAAAGAGGCCCTCAGGTTGGCTGACACCAGCAACATTAGAAGATGGCAGTGTGGTGCAACAGTCACAATAGTTGGCCCTACTCCACCTTGGAGGAGGCCACCAGTGGGTTGCCAACCCACAACAGCCCCAGAGTAAATCTCCACATGGGGCAGTCAGTGTGTAGGCTTGAAAACTATAAAATGCAAATGTTCACTGCTGCCTCTTGTACTGTGCCGTCTGGGTGGTGGTGCTTCTCCTGTCCCTGGAAAAGCTGAAACAGCACAGCCACTCGTTTGCAATTGCACCCAGGGTTGGGGCATGGCTAGTGTTTGAAGTCAGCCCTTCAGGGTTTGAGCCTGAGATGACACCAGATGTGGATACTAGCTGATGAGTCAAGCTTTCTCTCTCACATTTAAGGGACCCCTGGCACAAATGCTTAAAGGCCACCAGCCCTGCCCGATTTGGTCACGAGCATCCTGGCCTCCAGAAACAGGCCATTACACTGCCCTAATTTCAATCCTAATTGGCTGATAGGTTTATGCAGTTCAGATGCATCTCTGGTACTACCAACCAGGCCACTCCTTAAACTGCTGGGAGCATATCACACAATTTTCTTTAGATCAAGGCTATCCAGGTGCTTCAAATGGTTCTGTTCAATGATAGACTCATGCCTTGGAAGAGAGTACTATTCAGTCATTTGTGAGGTGCATCTCTGGGGGCCCCCAAACTTTACTGAGAATTTGTGATACCAGTAAATGCTCCTGGCAGTGCAAGCAAACCTTAATCAGGGCATCTTGAATCCATGAGACCTTTTGGCCTCTCAGTGCCCCTCCTGAGTCACCCTCCTCTGGGATGGTTCCTTCATCTGTGGCAATGCTGGAGATGATGACACCCAGGCCCATGATGGCATGGCAATCTGAGACATGACCACATGGACAGCGAGGATTCAAGATGTGGCAGTGTCCTCACCCATGACACAGCCTCATCTTGAATGGTACCTCTGGGACCTTTGCCTGTAGCAGAGATGGCACCCAGCAATGCATGACAGCTGATGATGGTGAACACTCTCCAGCTTGGTTGTGAACTGAACTCTTACTTATCATAATTCCCTGCTGGTAACCCCCTTGAGTGGTGTTTTCCAGAGCTAGCTATGTTTACCCCAAGCCTCCTTGCTTGCCGCTTGACTGTGAGGCAGGCTCCTCTCTACTGTGACTTTAAGCTTTAGAAAGCCAGGTATGTGTCCAGTTTTACAACCTTGTGCCCCCCCACCCCCGCCCCCAAAACCCTTTACTCAATGGCTTACTCTCACCACTCTTGTTAGATTGGTCCTCATCATGCATCCTACTAGGAGTTAGTGAATTTAATTTCTGTTGAGAGGACCCTTCCCTGGCTGCAGATACCACCACCACCACAGCACCTTTACAGGATCAAAGCTGCAGAGTCACCTTCCTACACACCCCAAGGGGACCCTTCCCCATCAGTCACCATACAGGGCTCCATGATCTTCCTGTGAAGCCTCTAATCATCTTGTTCGTTAGTCACTCCTTAGTGATTTCTTAGTACAGACGGTTGGCTTTAGATTCCTTATCGACACAGCAAGAAGGTGTATGTGCTATAAAGACTACCACGTGCTGCATATATATATATCGATGATTCTGGACAAATTCAGACAACTCAACGGTTACAAGTATTCCATAATCTCACCCTAGTTATCAAATCTACTTTAACCTTATCCAAAGACTCTGACTTATTTTGTTGGCTGGACTTCAATAAATGAAGGGAATGGTGTGACAGGATTTCAAACTGTGGTTTGTTCAATGATACTACTGATTGACATTTATGCTTTGCTCACATGTTTCATATACTGGGTGACCAATCCCTCCCTTTTAGTGGCTTTTATTTTTTTTTTATTTTTATTTTTTTAGTGGCTTTTATTATCTCTGCTGCCTGGGCAGTGCCCATGATTTTCCATAAAGACTAATGCCAAGGGATCGCGGGGTCAGTTGCAATGAGAAAACAGCTATTTTGATTTGCTGCCTAGGCATTTTACAGTATGACAGCCCTGCTCACACCCAAGATCTAGAATTCAGACTAGGACCTGAGTTTAGGATTGGCACCATAATTTCCTGGTTCATTTCCCCCAGGCATCTTCTAAAATAACTACTTAGAGTTAAGCCCACAACCAGTGACCTCCATCTCGACCTCCTTGTAATTAGGAGGTGCTTGCTCCCCTGCTCTCAATCCACTGCTTGCTGGTGACCTGGGCCTGAAGACTGCCCTTCCCCCAGCTCATTGCAACACCTCCCTTCTGGGATCTCTAAATAATAAGTCTTGTGGCTTTACTCTCTTTGTTTGGGTGCATTGAAACTGGATCTTTAATCAAAATGACTCCAAAGTTTTCACTTGCCCAAAGAGGGAGCTCAGATGTTGAGGAAGGTACCTGTTGCCCCTGTGTGGGTGGCTTGCACCTCTTCATTCAGCAGGTTATAGCTCAATACACTTGCTCTGCCTTCTCAGCGCAATTTACAATCAGTAACACTTTATATGTGGGACTTCTTTAGCTCTATTTGGAAGGTAAGTTCCTCCAGGAAACATTTTTGTTTGCTTTGCTGGGCTGTGTGTCTGCTTTTTAAGCATTTCAGCTGATCTCTATGGAAGAATACAGCTAACAAATGTAAAAGAAATGATAGATCTAAAGACAGCACCAGTGGAAGTTGAACACCACTGGATACAATGTTGAGAGAAATGGGATAGTCACACAGTTTCGAAGCATCCAGTCACAGCAAATTACAGAGGGGAAGATGCTTTCTAATGAAGAGACCTGGAGGGGAGTCACCTCTACCAACTGTCAGTTAGCGACCCTGACAGCAGGATGACCTGCATTATATGCCAGCTGTGATGCAGCAAGATGTCAGAAGCAGGACGTGGGGCATTTTCTGGTAATAATGTTTGAACTTCCATTTGATCATGAAGAAATGATTGGATACAACCACAATGGGGATGTTCTGTGAGACAACTAGCCTGAGTTCTTCAAACCAATCAACATTAGGGAAATATATAGCAAAAGAAAGAAAATGTTTGGGCCAGGGGTACTGTCCCAGGCTGTAAGAGACGAAAGAGACGGAACAAAATGTAATGCAAGGAACTTCACTGAATTCTGAATAGGGCAAAAAGCAGCTTTAGAGGACATTCTTGGGTCAGTTGGGAAATTTGCACAGACTGTACGTCCAGCAGTGTTATGATGAGAGAGGAGAACGTCCTCATTTTAGGAAATATCAGCTGAAGTACGTTGGGGTGGGGTGGGGAGTGTAACAGTGACCTCAACTTACATTCTGATGTTTCTTTAAAATAATATATACATTAGTTCGTATATATACACAGTGTGTATGTACACAGATACATGTATGTAGGGGGGCTGGGGAAGGTGCAGCATAATCTTACTAGGTCATCTAGGGGAACATTTACAGGTATTCTTTGCACTATTTAAAAAATTTCTATGTAGTTTAAAATTTTTTTAAATAAAAATATTGGAGGAAAACAAAAGTCTCACTTGTTTTTCTGACATCTAGATACTGTGAGTGTGGGCTTCTAACATGGGTGATGACCAGCTGGTGATTTTTTCATGAGTGGGGAGATTTCTCCCCCCTCCCCGGTCCCCAGGCCAAGATGAGGAGGTCCCTTGCCTCCCGTCTTCTCAGGATGAGCTTTTCCTGAAGTTCTGCCTCTTGCCAGGCTCCCCTTCCTGCAGGGCGCTGGGCTTCCTTTCCTAGCCCCTCTCCCTGGCTGTCAGAGCCAGAGCTCAGCATCAGACACCTTCCCCCCACCACCCCGATCCTCCTGGGGAGCGTTCAGGGTTGTGGATTTTTACTTGAAGTTTTGCTGGCTTCACAATACATTTTAAAAGATATATTTAAAAAACATTTTGTCTAGCTTTTAAAAAAGATGTTCTGCTGCTAAAGGCCTGTTTGGGGTATTTACTTCTCTAAACATACAAGTCTCTTCGGCTGTGCCCAACCTATACTCTAAGGTATTGATGGCTTTCTATTCTTATTACCTGAAGTTCTAAGCAATCTTCATATGCTGTCTGTGCTTTCTGCTGGTTCTTTCTAAGTGAGGGTGTAATTTTGCGTCTGAGATCATTTTCTGTGGGGACATGTGTCCGAGTCTTCTCTGGTCTGGTTGAGGTTTTGGTTGTGTTCCTGCCAGGTGGCCCAGTGGTATTACTAATTTGTGATTGGTTTTTCTATTAAGTTATTGTGTTGGGGGTTCCTGAGCCAAGTGGGTCATGTAATTTGATCTGTAGCACAGATTCATAGTTATAAATTCTGAGGGGACACTTCTTTTTCATCCACAACCCAGAATGACATAGTTAAATTTCTTCACTATTTCCTAGTACTGAGACCAGTTTTCTCCAGAGTGCTCTGAGGGACCCAAGTTCACAATGGAACTGTGTCCAGGCTCTCACAGGTCTCCACTCCTGACCTTCACAGGCATTAACGTGAGATGGGCATTTGACCCAGCACACCCAGCGCCAGTACTCTGCTACACCAAACCTTTTTTCCTGGGCACCTTTTTCTTCCTTCATACTCAGCTCCACATTTAATAGAATGTTTGCTGTATGTAATGGAGTTTCTTGGTGTTTGCATTGGCAGGAGTTTCAAGTAAATTTGTCTGTTTTGTTATTGGAACAGAAAGTTCCTTAATCTATTATTTTTGGTTTAGGTAAAAACAAACAAACAAACAAACAAACAAAAAACCCAAACAAACACCAACAAAACCTGTAATTCTGTAAACAGGCAGAAAGCACCTCCCTGAGCACATGTTTAAACTTTTTAAAAGTCTTACATTGAGTCAAACAAAACCCACATTTATTTAAAAATAAAATTCTTTCCTGAATTAAAGGTCATCTAAACACATTAAGTTTGGTGAAAACAATTTCCATGGCATACAAAAACAAACTTTGCCTTGGAAGTCTATAAACAAACTCATTTCAACTTCCCAGTCCAGGAAACATTCTATTCATTTTGGTGCCTCTAGTGCTGGTCTGATAACTGGCACAGGGTGAGAGCCTGATTTTTATTCTTGTCATTAAATGACTTTGAAATTGTTTATCCACCCATCAAACAGGAAGAATCATCTTTTTCTTCTCGAATCACAGCTTGCCTTCTGCCCACCCCTAACCCCAACTGTACATCATCATTACTGCTACTTACAGACAAAGTCCCAGCCTATAGATTTCCTTGTGGGAAAAGGGAATTGGCATGGGGTCAGCTCTTCTGTACACGGTGAAGGTGGAACTTTCATCCTGGTTCCCAAGGGAATTTCAGATCCTTTGGATACAACCTTGATCACAGCTAAGGCAATGAAGGTTTGCGTGTGACAAGATTTGCCCAGGACACTAGCCTTTGAGTGCCCCGACAGACCTCTGGGGCTGGTGCTCTGTCCTGGTGGAATGTGAATGTGTTCTGCTGGGCCAGGGATGCATCTTGCTTCCCTATGCATCTATTTTACTACATCCTCACGCACTTTTGTGGGGCTCCAACGCAGGGTGAAGGGCTCAGGAGCCCACACTGCCCTGTAGAGCAGCTTTCAGGAGGTTACGGGGCGGGGGGCAGGTCCCTCTAGGACACTATGAGTGCCCACTTGAGGGAGAGGTTCAGCTCTGGAAGGTGACAGGGTAATCTGCTGACTTAATCATGCTGGGCACACAGGGATTGTCCTCACCACCCAAGTTCTGGCATCTTGGGGTGGGGGTGGGAAGCTTCAGTAACAGGTCAACTGAAGTAAAGGGTGAAACTTTCAGAGAACCTCTGAGCCTGGTTTATGCAAGATATAGGTAATATAAAATGCCTTGTACAACCTCCGACTCCTGTTTCTCCTGTGGCTTTGGAATGTCGCGACTACCTGGGCAGAAGTTCCTCTATGCCTGGGACTCTCCTTCTGCCCATTGCCCTTCCAGTCTCCTGATAAAGAACTTTCTGGGCCTTCTGTGATTCCAGAAGGTCAGAGCAAAGTGTCTGCAGTTGCCTGGGCTGAACCTTTTTTTCAGAACAACTTGCAGTGAACCTGATTTTTTTTTTTTTTTCAAAACAACTTGCAGTGAACAAGCAGGGAAATCTGGCTCAAGGATGATACTCTTGGCAGAGAACCTGGGATCTGACTGTCCTTGGTTGGTCTGACCCCTGTTTTAGGATGGCCACAGTTGGGCAGCCCAGGTGGCTTAGCAGTTTAGTGCCGCCTTCAGCCTGGAGTGTGATCCTGGAGACCTGGGATCGTCGGGCTCCTTGCATGGAGCCTGCTTCTCCCTCTGCCTGTGTCTCTGCCTCTCTCTCTCTGTCTCCGTGTCTCTCATTTTTTTTTTTTTTTTTTTAAAGGATGGCCACAGTTATCTGACAGACTCAGATTGGAAGCCTTACTCCATGGAGGTGGAGCAGTAGTGTCTCCCACCTGGAGGAGGCAAAGGACCTAGCAATAGTATGCTCGGGGGGAATTTAACTTAACTTTGAGGAAAGAGTTATACTTTAATTCAGTAAGGCCACCATATGATCAATGGACAGAGGCCTTGGGAATATGGGACTAAAATTGTTTTCTCCTTCAGATCTTTGAAAAACATATTTTTCCTTTTTTTTTTTTAAATTTTTTTATTTATTTATGATAGTTACAGAGAGAGAGAGAGAGGCAGAGACACAGGCAGAGGGAGAAGCAGGCTCCATGCACCGGGAGCCCGATGTGGGATTCGATCCCGGGTCTCCAGGATCGCGCCCTGGGCCAAAGGCAGGCGCCAAAATGCTGTGCCACCCAGGGATCCCCTATTTTTCCTTTATGAGCTTAAGAGACTTTTTTCCCATCTTCCCGACCTTGCTCTCTGTTCTAGAGGGAAACTAATCTGGTGATTTCATATAAGGACTTTCAGGAAATACTCACAAGATTCCAGCTGAGTAGTTTAATGAGACCTTGATCTTTCCTTTCTGTTTGCTTTAGGTGTTTTCTCCAGGATGCTTTGTGATTTCAAAGCTTCAGAAGTGTGCCACAGATCAGGAGGGCCGGTGGAGCAGGACTTACATTGATCCTGTGCCTTGGTTCCCTTGATATAGGATCTGCTTAAGGTAGGTCAAGGATCAGGCTATATCTATGCTTCACAATGGAAAGAGGTGGTGAAGGAAATAACCAATGAAAGCTCTGGTGATTATCTCCAGCAGATCTCACTGACAACACAGACCTTTGGTTCCAAACTGTTTTTGCTTTGTGACTATACATTTTCTGACACTGGCAAACTATTTTGGAATTGCAAATTTGGAATTATAAGGAGGAGTAATTTTGTGGCATGCACAGTGTCACTTTTCCTCCTGTACTTGTAGTGTACTTTGAAAACTGATGAAGGAATTCTTTCCAATGAACTCTGATGTGTCCTCAGAATCCTCCTTAAACAATGTTCCAAAGAGTCACTTCCATTACTTGCCATTGATAGTAGTAGGCTAAAAGATGAAACCTATTTGCCATCCCTGGTTTATAGTGTACATAATGCTCTGATAGGATATGCCAAAAGTTAAAAATGCAGTGGATTTTCTTTGTTTAGAATTCCATTCATTGATAATTGCAAACTAAGCATTTTTATTTTGTTTTGTTTGTTTCATTGGACTCCCTGGGTGCCTCACACAATTCTATAGTCATAAAATATCCTTCTGGACACACTGCAGGGTTATCTTACACATTTAAAAAAATCTCTTTGCTTTTATTTACTTCACAAAGTGATAGCTACATTTGTTTCTGATTTTATTTCACTCAGTTTAAATTGCATTTTTTCTGATATTTTCAAAACTTAATATTTGCCCACTTACAGAAATTACCGTGTAAGGAAACTGAACCCCCAAATGAATTAAGTCAAACAATAAGGAGCTAACACTTATTAAAGGCTAATATATATTAGGCTCAATTTCGAAGTGCTTTACTTGTATTATTATAATTTTAAAGTTCTGACCATAATCATGCCAGAGAGATACTATCGTTTTTCCTATTTTACAGATAAGGAACCTAAGTCTAACAGAGCTTAAATAACCCCCCAGAATCCTATCTTTGGCCAGGAAGTTGAGGTTCAAAGCTTCTTGGTCACTATACTGTTCTTACCACAGTGGAAAGAGAAGTTTCAAGTGTAAAGGTGATCATTACAGTTCAGTGCCAAGATGCTCACATTGAACAGACAGAATGGGATATATTAGATCCATTGAATTCTCCACATTTTCAAGCAATGACTTTATGTTATAAAATTAGATTAGATTATGAAATTAGAGTGGTAAACATAACTGTCTAAATAAACCATACTTTAAGGTTCTATATGTTAAACCAATTATCTTACCTACTAAGATAGGTAAGCCAAGTGTTTACTGAAGATCCTTGCTCTGAACTATAAAACTAAATTCTAATATACTATATATTTGATTTCAGTTTATGAAATCTGTTTGTTTCTGTTTGTTCTGGGGAGAAAAGAGTGAGACGGTAGAAATCATATACCTCTCTTTACAAGGATTGGCAATTTCTGGAAATTTTATGTTCTGAACTTTCAACAACACTGTTAATATTCATCAACTCTTGAGGCCCACACCCAGAACTTAAATCACAGTTATCTGGATGATGTGTTCAATTGTGAACCACAAATAAAACTTAATAATTGCTTCTGCTACCCATGTAGAAATGCCTCAGGACTTCTAACTGAACTAGCCAATGGGAAGGATGGCAGAATGAATCCTCAGGGAGAAGTGACCAGCGAAGGCTGGACTGCTGTTCACATCTGGACTATAATAATTTAAATAGTAAGTGGGTTTGTGGGTACCATGTAGGGAAATACAGAGTATAGGAACTTAGATAGTTCAGAACTAGAAAACTATGGAGTCTTTTGTCTGAACTCTTAGGTAGATAAATGGTCCTTATTTGTCCATCCATGCATCGATCCATTGTCCAACAGATAGTTACTAAATAACTTCCATATGCTAGGCATCTCCTGAATGCGATGAAGCTTCACATCTGGTACAGGGAGACAGATAACAACAAAATGATAAACAAGATTGTAGCAGGTGCTATGCTATGAAGAAATAAGAAAAGCCATGATAAAGAGCAATGAGGTCATGACATGATAAAGAGCTGAGAGTCATGGAAGTGCTCTTGGAGGTGGTGGAATTCAGGCGGGAAGGAAGCCAGGCTAGCCAAGAGCCTTGACAAGGGAATAGCAGGCCGACAGAGCAGCAGGTCCTAAGACTCAGGGCATTACCTGCTTCTGAGCCAATAGAAGGCTCCAGTGTACTGACCTGGGGCAAGATCAAAAAGTAGATGGTGATCAGGTTAAGCAGATTTTGGGACTGAAAGCAAGTGTGGGTTTTATTCTAAATTAAGAGGACCCCTTTGAAGGGTTTGAGTCCCTTGCTAAAAACCAGAGCTGTGATTTACACCAGACAGGGAGCACACTGACTGCTGTTGGAAAATGGTTGGTAGGACACAGGAATGCCAAAGAGGAAGAGAATTTCAGAAACTCTTCTGCAGTCACATAATTACTTATTGGAATTTGTTCAGCTTTGGAATAATGTTACAAAGGCGTTCACTTTATAGACTCATTCTGGAGTATAGGTTTTGGCAACAGTTATGGGAACATGTACTCTGGTTAATGCTATTACAGACCTGTGGCATCCATGGGGAAAAAAACCAGTCACAGATCCCAGCTGCCTTACCTGTTGGCACCTTTTTAGTGAACACACCTGTTGGGGTGTATTGACTTACTATTTGGACACCTGAATTAATTTCTGTCCACAAAAGAAGCATTTTCATAGAAAGTTAGACTCACTAGTTACTTGTGAGATATCACATGATTTCATCATTGGTGGGCTTAAAAACAAGAGGATTAAAGAATTATTTACCTGATTATGAGGAAGTAGAGGGCATGTTGGAGCCTGTGAACACATTTGATCTGTGGATAATGGGCTTGTCCTGGCTGCCCACTGACTTCTTCCTTCCTTCCAGGTGAAGAAGAAAAATGCAGTTGAGTGAAACTCAACTTTCAGAAAGGGATAGGACTATAATTTTAGGTAAGTTTGTATTTGAGACCAAAATGAAACAAAACAAAAAATTTTAGGGGAGAAAAGTAAACTTTTCTAGTGATGGAGTCCCACGCCCGGGAAACTTACTACCTCAATGTGTATTTCTTTAATAGATTCTTCTTTAATTAATGAACTTCCTGAGATAGGGGCCATGACCCATCTGCATGTCCCCAGAGTCTGTTCTTTGTCCTGGTTGGGATAGGAGGTCACAGGACAGTGTATAGAGAGGGAGTTAGTTGAGATGGGTCCTGAAGGTGTTCTACGGGATGTTGGTATTTTAAATATTTTATTTATCTATTCATGAGAGACATATACAGAGAGAGGCAGAGACACAGGCAGAGGGAGAAGCAGGTTCCTCTCAAGGAGCCTGATGTGGGACTTGATCCAGCAACTGGGGATCCCACCCTGGGCCAAAGGCCGGCCCAACCGCTGAGCCAGCTAGGCATGCTGGGGCGTTGGTATTTTCAGAGAATTCACGTCTCCTTAAGGGAAGACTCATGATTGCCAAGTTAGGAGGCTGGGTGGGGCAAAAGCATGTGAATCTCGCTCCGGAGTTGAACTGGAACCAAATCAGGCTTGGCTGCTTGGAAACTCATGACTGACATGGAGACTTTTCCCAGCAAAGCTATAGTTAGGACTTTTTCCTAACCAAGTAGGAAAATGAGTGCAACTAGTCTCTCCTGAGTGGCTTGGAGTGTCTGGCCCTCAGCTTGTAACCATTCTTGGAACGTGTAGCTGGGAACTAGTCAGCTCAAAAGAGAGTCTAGAAAGAAATTCAGACACATTTGTTAAAGGTCAAGAGAAAATGATACTTCCATTGCAATCTTTAGCAAGTTACAGTTGCCTTTGCCTGGACTACCTCCCAACTTAGCTTTTGGCCAGGATCTTGTTATGAGTTGAATTGTGTTTCCCTAAATTCTTATCTTGAAGTCCTAAACCTTAGTATTTCAGAATGTATATTTGGAGATGAGGTCTTTGAGTAGTTAAAGTGAAGTCGTTAGGGTGGACTCTAATCTAGTCTGACTCATGTCCTTATAAGAGGGTTGATTAGGGCAGAGAGCACACGGAGAGACCATGTGAGGACACAGCAAGATGGCAGCAATTTGTAAGCCAAGGAGAGACGCCTCAGGAGAAACCAAACCTGGCAACACCTTGATCTTGGATTTCTAACCTCCAGAACTATGAGAAGATAAATTCTGTTGTTTGAATCACTCAGTCTATGGTATTTTGTGTATCAGCCCAGCAAGCTACTATGGATATTCCTCAAGACTCAGCTGAAGCTTCTCACCTCCTTGGTGGTAAGCTTGACCTGTGGTGGTCCTCCTTGACCTCTGTCCCCTGCTCTACACTGTTTTTTGCCCCTCTCCTCAGGTGACTGTATAATCTATCACCTAGTGGAGTAAAGGGTTTAATTTTAGCAATTCTCACAGGATAATGGATTTAAACTTGTTGTTTCCTGGGTGAACAGGAGATGTAGGGTCATCCCTTGATCTGAACCTCCATGACACTTCGTGATATAATGTTGTCAGTAAATCTCTGAATGAGCATCTCTCTCACCAAAAAGATCATAAGCTTCTCAAAAGCAGAGATGTGACTTGATGACTCTGTGTCCCCAGTCACTGAACAGTGCCTGGCACATTGTAGCCAATCTGTATGTATTTACTGAATGAATAACTACATTTATATAGAAACTTGATGGCTTGGGACACCTGGATGGCTCAGCGGTTGAGCATCTGCCTTTAGCTCAGGTCGTGATCCCAGGGTCCTGGGACTGAGTCCCACATCAGGCTCCCTGGAGGGAGCCTACTTCTCTCTCTGCCTATGTCTCTTCCTCTCTGTGTGTGTCTCTCATGAATAAGTAAATTTTTTTTTTTTTTAAAGAAACCTGATGGCTTGATGGGCTTAAAACTAATGGTATTTATTCAGTTCAAAAAAATCTCTAAAGTATAGGAAGAAAATCAAAGTTAACATAATTCCATGACCTATTAACTTGTTAACATTAATTCAAAACTGAAAGTAAGAAAAAATTTAAAAACACAAAGGCATGGGGCAGCCCCAGTGGCTCAGCGGTTTAGCGCCGCCTTCAGCCCAGGGCTTGATCCTGGAGACCCGGATCGGGTCCCACGTCAGGCTCCCTGCATGGAGCCTGCTTCTCCCTCTGCCTGTGTCTCTGCTTTTCTCTCTGTCTCTCTCTGTCTCTCTCTGTGTCTCTCATGAATAAATAAATAAAATATTTAAAAACAAAAACAAAAAAACACAAAGACAAGATAGGTTGGAAAGTAGTCTTTCTTCCCTCTGTTTCTACTCTCAGCTCTTTTTTCCAAAGGTAAACAATTGTCAATGTTTTCTAATGTATCTTTCCAATAAAAGGTTACACAAATATGTGTGTAGGTGTACTATCTATTTTTTATCCTTTATCTATCAATCACCTCTGTTTTATTTCTCTATTTTATCTTGTTTATCCAGAAGAGATCATCCTAAACACACTGCTCTGTACTTTGCTTTTTAAAACAATTTTATTTATTAGGGGGGAGGGGCAGAGGGAGAGGGAGAGAGAATCTCCAGCACACTCCCCACTGAGCATGGAACCCAACCTGGAGCTTGACCTCATGACTCTGAGGTCATGACCTGAGCCAAAATCAAAAGTCAGACCCTTAACTGACTGAGTCCCTCAGGTGCCCCTGTATCTTGCTTTTCTAAGCTTAGTAAAGCTCATGTAGCTTTTGATTTGAGTGCCTACAGATGTTCCTTCTCATTCACTCTTTTGCGTGACTACTCTATTCCATTGGAAAGATACACTTATAGTTTATTTAAGCAGTCCCCTAGGCTGTAGAGAGTTTTTCTGGACATACGTTTTGGAAAGTTTCATGATCAGATCTGCACTGCAAAATTGTAGGGCAGGGAAATGTACATTTAAAGTTTTGATAGATACAGTCAAATTTCCTCCAAGAAAAGAAGTACACTCCCACTACAGGATGAGCATCTATCTGCTTCCTCATACCCCTTCTGCACTGGGTATTCTCCAACATTGTGATATTTATTAGTTTATGAGGAGAAACGTACCCTGTTTGAATAGAAGCCATTTACATATAAGAAACCAAATATTTGCACATGTATTTCAATACCCCAGTTATCATTTGTCTTTTAACTTTGTGGCCTGTTTCTCTGGTAGTTAATGTATATAAATATATCCATACTTAAATTTGTCAATATTTTCCTTTATGGCTTCTGGGTTTTGTGCTCTGCTTTGCAAGAGCTTCTTTATTCTGAGATTCAAAGTAATTCTTTAATTTCTTTTTGCTTTTAAATCATTGATTCATTAGGAATCTATTCATTTTATTTTATTTAAACAATTTTTTTTAAAGATTATTTATTTATTTGAGAGAGAGAGAGAGAGCATGAGCATGCACAAGCAGGGTGAGCTGCAGGCAGAGGGAGAGGGAGAAGCAGGCTCCCTGCTGAACAGGGAGCCTGATATGGGGCTCAAACCCAGGACCCTGGGATTATAACCTGAGCTGAAGGCAGATGCTTAACCAACTGAGCACTGGTTAAGCAAATGCTTAACCAACTGAGCCACCCAGCTCCCCCTGGAATCTATTCATTTAATGGGAAGACTTTGGTAAGATGTCAGCCTTATTTGGTTCAAGTGTTAGCCCCTGATTTTTTTAAATTTAAATTCAAGTTAGTTAACATATACTTCATTACTTCCTTCAGGGTAGAGTTCAGTGAGTTCAGTGACTCATGTATATAACACACAGAGCTCACCACATCAAGTGCTCTCCCTAATGCCTCTAATTCAGACACCCCATTCCACTGCTAACCTCCCCACAGTAACCCTCAGTTTATTCCCTATAGTTAAGAGTCTTTTATTGTTTGCCTCCCTCTCCATTTTTATCTTATTTTATATTCCTTCCTTTCCCCTATGTTCAAATATTTTGTTATTTAAATTCCACTATGAATGAAGTCATATAGTATTTGGTTTTCTCTAACTGACTTACTTTGCTTGGCATTAAACCCTCTAGTTCCATCCATGTCATTGCAGATGGCAAGATTTCATTCTTTTTGATGGCTGAGTGATATTCCGTTGCACATATATACCACTTCTTCTTTATCCATTCATCTGTCCCTGGGCTTCTGGGCTTTTTCCATATTTTAGCCATTGTGTGCATTGATGCTATAAGCATTGGGGTGCATGTTCCCCTTCAAATCACTCTTTTTGTATTCTGTGGAATAAATACCTGTGCAATTGCTGGGTCCTAGGGTAGCTCTATTTTTGACTTCTAGAGGACCCTCCATATTGTTTTCCAGAGTGGCTGCACCAGTTTGCATTCCCACCAACAGTGTAAGAGGGTTCCCCTTTCTCTACATCCTAGTCAACATCTGCTGTTTCCTGAATTGTTAATTTTAGCTATTCCGATATGTGTGAGATGGTATCTCATTGTGGTTTTGATTTGTATTTTCCTGATGATGAGCAATGCTTCAAATGCATTGTGGAGCATTTTTTCATTTGTCTGTCAGCCATTTGTATGTCTTTTTTGGAGAAATGTCAGTTCATGTCTTCTGCCCGTTTCTTGACTGGATTTTTTGTTGTTTGGGTGGTAAGTTTCATAAGTTCTTTATAGATTTTCGATACTAGCCTTTTATCTGATATGACATTTGCAAAAATCTTCTCCCATTCTGTGTGTTGTCTGTTAGCTTTGTCGATTGTTTCCTTTGCCATGCAAAAGTTTTTTATTCAGATTAAGTCCCAATAGTTCATTTTTGTTTTTTTTCCTTTGCCTCTGGACACATGTCTAGCAAGGAGCTGCTGTAGCTGAGGTCCAAGAGGTCGTTGCCTGTGTTCTCTAGGATTTTGATGGATTCCTGTCTCACAGGTCTTTCATCTATTTTGAATTTATTTTTGTGTATGCAGTAAGGAAATGGTCCAGTTTCATCTTCTCATGTAGCTGAACAGTTGTCCCAATACCATTTGTTGAAGAGACTGTCTTTTTTCAGTTGGATATTCTTTCCTATTTTGTCAAAGATTAGTTGACCATAGAATTGAGGGTCCATTTCTGGGTTCTCTTCCATTGATCAATGTGTCTGTTTTTGTGTCAGTGCCGTACTGTCTTGAGGATTATAGCTTTGTAGTAGAGCTTGCAGTCTGCAATTGTGATGCCTCCATCTTTGGTTTTCTTTTTCAACATAACTGGCTATTAAGGATCTTTTCTGGTTTATACAAATTTCTGAATTCTTTGTTCCAGCTCTGTGAAAAATGCTAGTGTTATTTTGGTAGGGATAGCATTGAATGTACATGTAGACTGCTTTGGATAGCATAGATTTTTTTAAAAAGATTTATTTATTTATGAGAGAGAGAGAGAGAGAGAGAGAGAGAGACAGGCAGAGGGAGAAGCAGGCTCCATGCAGGGAGCCTGATGTGGGACTTGATTCTGAGTCTCCAGGATCATGCCCTGGGCTGAAGGCAGCACTAAACCGCTGAGCCACCCAGGCTTCCCTAGCATAGACATTTTAACAATATTTGTTCTTCCAATCCATGAGCATGGAATATTTTTTCATCTCTCTGGGTCTCCCTCAGTTTCTTTCATAAGTGTTCTACAGTTTTCAGAGTATATATCTTTTACCTCTTTGGTTAGGTTTATTCCTAGATATTACATGGTTTTTGGTGTAGTTGTAAATGGGATCAATTCCTTGATTTCTCTTTCTTTTATCTCATTGTTAGTGTATAAAATGCAACTGATTTTTATGTGTTGATTTTATATCCTGTGACATTGCTGAATTGCTGTATGAGTTCTAACAATTTTGGGGTGGAGTCTTTGGAGTTTTCTACCTAGAGTATCATGTCTTCTATGAAGAGTGAAAGTTGACTTATTTGCTGATTTGGATTCTTTTTATTTCTTGTTGTTTTCTGATTGCTGAGGCCAGGACTTCCAGTACTATGTTGAATAACAGTGGTGAGAGTGGACATCCCTGTTGTGTTCCTAACCTTAGAGGAAAAGCTCTAAACTTTTTCTCCATTGAAGATGATATTAGCTGTGGGTTTTTCATAGATGGCTTTTATGATATTGAGATATGTTCCCTTTACTTATACATTGTGGAGGGTTTTAATCCAGAAAGGACACTATTTTGTCAAATGCTTTTTCTACATCTATTAAGAAGATCATATGATTCTTATCCTTTCTTTTATTAATGTGGTGTAGCATATTGATTGATTTGTAGATGTTGAACCGTCCCTGCAGCCGAGGAATAAATCCCACTTGGTCATGGTGAATAATCCTTTAATGTACTCCTGGATCCTATTGGCTAGTATCTTGGTGAGAATTTGGTATCCATGTTCATCAGGGATATTATTCTGTAATTTTTTTGATGGTATCTTGTCCAGTTTGGGATCAAGGTAATGCTGGTCTCATAGAAAGAGTTTAGAAGTTTTTCTTCCATTTCTATTTTTTGTTTTCTAAATTAATTAATTAATTAATTAATTTTCTTATATTTGTTTTTATTTAAGTTCAGTTGGCCAATATATAGTATAACATCCAGTGCTCATCCCATCAAATGCCCTCCTCAGTGTCCATCACCCAGTTACCCAACCCCCATGCACTTCCCCTTCTGCAACCCTTTGTTTATTTCCCAGAGTTAGGAGTCCCTCATGGTTTGTCTCCCTCTCTAATTTTTCCCAGTAGGTTCCCATCCTTTCCCTTATAATCCCTTTCATTATTTCTTATATTCCCCATATGAGTGAAACCACACGATGATTGTCCTTCTCTGATTGACTTACTTCACTCAGCATAGTACCCTCCAGTTCCATCCATGTCGAAGCAAATGGTGGGCCTTTGTCCTTTCTAATGGCTGAGTAATATTCCATTGTATATATAGACCATCTCTTCTTTATCCATTCATCTGTTGAAGGACTTTGAGGCTCCTTCCACAGTTTGGCTATTGTGGACATTTCTGCTATGAACATTGGGGTGCAGGTGTTCTGGCATTTCACTGCTTCTGTATCTTTGGGGTAAATACTCAGTAGTGCAATTGCTGGGTCATATAGTAGCTCTATTTTTGACTTTTTGAGGAACCTCCACACTGTTTTCCAGAGTGACTGCACCAACAGTGTAAGATGGTTCCCTCTTTTTCCACATCCTCTCCAACATTTGTTGTTTCCTGTCTTGTTAACTTTTGCCATTCTCATTGGTGTGAAGTGGTATCTCATTGTAGTTTTGATTTGTATTTCCCTGATGGCATGATGCAGAGCATTTTCTCATGTGCTTGTTGGCTATGTGTATGTGTTCTTTGGTGAAATTTCTGTTCATATCTTCTGCCCAGTTCATGATTGTATTTTTTGTTTCTTGGATGTTGAGTTTAATAAGGTCCTTATAGATCTTGGATACTAGCCCTTTGTCTGATACGTTATTTGCAAATATCTTCTCCCATTCGTAGGTTGTCTTTTAGTTTTGTTGACAGTTTCTTTTGCTGTGCAGAAGCTTTTTATCCTGATTAAGTCACAATAGTTCATTTTTGCTTTTGTTTCCTTTGCCTTCATAGATATATCTTGTAAGAAGTTATATGTCCAAGTTCAAAAAGGGTGTTGCCTGTGTTCTCCTCTAGGATTTTGATGGATTCTTGTCTCACATTTAGATCTTTCAACCATTTTGAGCTTATCTTTGTGTATGGTAAGAGAAAGTTCCAGTTTCATTCTTCTGCACGTGGCTGTCCAATTTCCTCAGCACCATTTCTTAAAGACACTGTCCTTTTTCCAGTGGATATTCTTTCCTGCTTTGTTGACTATTAGTTGACCATAGAATTGAGGGCCCATTTTTGGGTTCTCTATTCTGTTCCATTGATCTATGTGTCTGTTTTTGTGCCAGTACCACACTGTCTTGATGATCACAGCTTTGGAATACAGTTTGAAATCCAGCCTTGTGATGCCCTCGGCATTGGTTTTCTTTTTTCAATATTCCTCTGGCTATTGGGGGTCTTTTCTGATTCCTTACAAATCTTAAGATTATTTGTTCCCACTCTGAGAAGAAAGTCCATGGTATTTTGTTAGGGATTGCCTTGAACATGTATATTGCCTGGGTAGCATGGACATTTTCACAATATTTATTCTTCTAATCCATGAGCATGGAACGTTTTTCCATTTCTTTTTTTTTTATTTATTTTTATTTATTTTTTATTATTTATTTATTTATTTATTTTTTTTACGTTTTTCCATTTCTTTGTGTCTTCCTCAATTTCATTAAGATGTGTTCTGTAGTTTTTAGCTATAGATCCTTTACCTCTTTGGTTAGGTTTATTCCTAGGTATCTTATGGTTTTTGGTGCAATTGTAAATGGGATTGTAAATGGGATTGTTAATTTCTCTTCAGTCTCATTGTCAGTGTATAGAAATGCTACTGATTTCTATGGATTGATTTTGTATCCTGCCACAGGGCTGAATTGCTATTTGAGTTCTAGCAATCTTGGGGTGGAGTCTTTTGGGTTTTCTACATACAGTATCATGTCATCTGCGAAGAGGGAGATTTGGACTTCTTCTTTGCCAGTTTGAATGCCTTTTATTTCTTTTTGCTATCTGATTGCTGAGGCTAGGACTTCTAGTACTGTGTTGAACAATAGTGGTGAAAGTGGACATCTCTGTCATGTTCCTGATCTTAGGGGGAAAGCTCTCAGTTTTTCCCTATTGAGAATGATATTCACTGTGGGCTTTTCATAGATGGCTTTTATGATATTGAGGTATGTTCCCTCTATCTCTATACTTTGAAGTGCTTTAATCAAGAATGGATGCTATATTTTGTTCAAATGCTTTCTCTGCATCTATTTTTTTTTTTAACAGACAGTCTTTTTTATTTTTATTTTTTTTTTAATTTTTATTTATTTATGATAGTCACAGAGAGAGAGAGAGAGAGAGGTAGAGACACAGGCAGAGGGAGAAGCAGGCTCCATGCACCCGGAGCCTGATGTGGGATTCGATCCCGGGTCTCCAGGATCGCGCCCTGGGCCAAAGGCAGGCGCCAAACCACTGCGCCACCCAGGGATCCCTTTCTCTGCATCTATTGAGAGGATCATATGGTTCTTGTCTTTTTCTTTCTTTCTTTCTTTCTTTCTTTCTTTCTTTCTTTCTTTCTTTCTTTCTGATTTTATTTATTTATTAATGAAAGACACACACACACACACACACACACACACGGAGGCAGAGACACGGGCCGAGGGAGAAGCAGACTCCATGCAGGGAGCCTGATGTGGGACTCGATCCTGGGTCTCCAGGATCACGCCCTGGGCTGAAGGCGGCGCTAAACCACTGAGCCACCTGGGCTGCCCTTGTCTTTTCTTTTATTGATGTGATCTATCACGTTGATTGTTTTATCAATGTTGAACCCCCTTTGCATTCCGGGGATAAATCCAACTTGGTCATGATGAATAATCCTCTTAATATACTGTTGGATCCTATTGGCTAGTATCTTGATGAGAATTTTTGCATCCATGTTCTTCAAGATATTGGTCTGTAATTTTCTTTTTTAGTGGGTCTTTTGGTTTTTGGGATCAGGGTAATGCTGGCCTCATAGAAAGAGTCTAGAAGTTTTCCCTCCATTTCTATTTTTTGAAACAGCTTCAGAAGAATAGATATTAGTTCTTCTATAAATATTTGGTACAATTATCCTGGGAAGCCATCTGGCTTTGGAATCTTGTTTGTTGGGAGACTTTTTAAAAAAAGATTTAATTTATTCATTCATGAGAGACACAGAGAGAGGCAGACACGTAGGTAGAGGAAAAAAGGAGGCTCCATGCAAGGAGCCAGATGTGGGACTCAATCCTGGGAATCTAGGATCATGCCCTGAGCCAAAGGCAGATGCTCAACCACTGAGCCACCCAGGTGTCCCTTGTTGGGAGATTTTTGTTGGGAGATTTTTGATTCCCACTTCAATTTCCTTCCTGGTTAGGGGTGTTTTCATGTTCTCTATGTCTTCTTTTTTTAGTTTTAGTAGTTTCTGTGTTTCTGTAATGCATCCATTGCTTCCAGATTGCCTAATTTGTTGGCATATAGTTGCTCATAATACATTTAAAAAAAAAGATGTTATCTATTTATTTATGAGAGACACAGAGAGAGGCAGAGACATAGGCAGAGGGAGAAGCAGGCTCCCTGTGGGGAGTCTGTTGCAGGACTTGATCCTAGGACCCTGGGATCACAACCTGAGCCAAAGGCAGATGCCTGACCACTGAGCCACCCAGCTGGTACCATTAACATTTTTACATTGTTTTGCCTTTCAAGAACATGATATATATTATTGTCACACACACACACACACACACACACACACACACATATATTTAATATTTGAGTATAACTGACACATAATGTTATGTTAGTTTCAGGTGTACAACCATATTGATTCAACAAGTTTATACAAAAACAGCTGCCATTAGCCCACATATATCACATCATATTCTTTGGATATATTCTATTGATAATGAACATGTTATTTATCTTTTTATTATATTAATTCCTAAGTATTTTACTTTTTGTTGCTATTGTAAATGGGATTTTTTTCTCATATTCATTTGTGGTTAATGATTGCATATGTGAGAAATTCAAAATATATGTAGATTTTCTGGATAGATGCAAGCATCAACTGCGAATGGCAGTAGTGACTTTAAGGACCACAGGGTTGGTGGTTTGTTGTTAAATGCCAGTGACATGCTGAAGGGATAGAGTGAAGGCCCAAGTTTGCCAGCTGCCAATTCAGGGCCTGTTGTGGAGTAAGACATCTTCCTTGGCAGCATTCAAAAAGACTGCCATCTATCTTTTCTAGAAAGAACACTGCAGAAAAGTACACTAAGGATTTAATCGTGAGTGTGGCAGAACGACATGGCAGATTTAATGTGCAGGTGTTGGTGGGATTTGATGTGAGGTCCAGGAGCAAACAATCAAGAAAGAATTCTTGAGATGTTGTCAGTGCAAGAAAGGTTATTTATTTATTTATTTATTTATTTAAGCATGGGGACAGGACCCATGGACAGAAAGAGTGGCCTTAGGATTATGAAGAGGGATTGATTATATACTATTAAGTTGGTGGGATGATGGGGAGAAGCAAAGGAAATTTCCAAAAGGATTTTCATACATTAAAGAAGATTTACAAGGATCCCAGAGGCCTTGCCATTGTCAGGCTAAGATTGTTTTTTGCCTCTAGCAAAACATTAATATTAAGAGAGTTGGGAGTTCCTGGAAGAATGTCATGCTCTGCCTGTCTCAAGTATTTGTCAATAGGCTGTAAGTTGTAAGGAAATGTAATTTTATCTACATTTATCTATTTGCCTTTGTTCTCTGTGTCAGATGTGACAGGGCTTTGCTAATATCAGGAAGCATAGAAACTCAGACCTGGAATATCCTGAGAACCTCAAGTCTTTGTACTTTCCTGAAACACTCTGGTATTACAAAATTGGTCACATTATGGCTCAATTGGGAAAGGTATATCCTGTTTCTGGGGGAAAAGGATTGTACATAAGAAGCGTTGAAGGACGAGGCCAGGAAGTGGTAGATAACTTGGGAGTGGATATAAAGTGTGTTTGACTGGGGCCTGGTGGGCAGGCTATAGAACTAGAAAAGAGTTAAATCATGAGGACACTCTCCCATGATTCCAAATTTAACATCCTGACAAGGTGGTCTGGAGCCAGTCTTACTCTGCTGCTGCTGGGATGACCCCTCACAGCTACAAAATGATACCCCAAGAAGCAGGTTTTCTCAATTCAATCCATGTGATATTTTGAGGGGAAGGAGGATCACTGAATGCACTGTAGGGTATTTAATAGCATCCCTAGCCTCTGCCCATTAGATGTCAGTAGTGTCTCCCCAGCTGTGATAATCAAAAATTTCTCCAGACTATTGAATATCCCCTGGGGGAAGGGGAACTCACTCCCAATTAAGAACCACTGTTTTAGAAGAAGAGGAAAATAGTCTTTGTTTCCAGGGAAGATAAAGATGCTCTGTGGAGCTTCTGGTAAGTCCCACTAAGAAATCCACAGTGCACACTCCTATGGCTCTGGAGCAAGATCTTGTTGTTTACAGTAGAGAGCTGTTATCTGAAGACCAGCCCATGGCACAGCATACTCAGTGGTAGCAGATTAAGCACCAGTTCTTTATTTATTTATTTATTTATTTATTTATTTTTAAAATAAATTTATTTTTTATTGGTGTTCAATTTACCAACATACAGAATAATACCCAGTGCTCATCCCGTCAAGTACCCCCCTCATAAGCACCAGTTCTTGAAAGGTCAAGTGACTATGAAGGCAGAACTGCTCACCACGAACTAGGTACTGTCAGACCCATCATATCATAAAGTTGCATAAGCAGCAATCCATTGTTTATTAGAAATGGACATTTAGGATCAGACCTGAGCAGATCCAGAAGGCATCAGTTTCATGAATAGATTCTCAACACTTTCTTCTGTCGTCTCATCTTCTCTCCTGCTCATTCTTATCACCTTGTGAAGAGTTCCATATGACCAGCTGATGGAGTAAAGATGTGAATTAGGATGGATTTGTAGTCTGTGTGTTCCTTATGTTGTTGAGATCCAGTCATAGGCTATTTCCATATCACTGGGATGGTGTAAGACTATAATGAGGTAAAGAATTCTCAGTGAGCAGAGCTCTGAGCATCATTTGTGTGGAGGCAAAACTGTCCTGAGCTGAGAATATACACGGACTTCTGGGCAGAATAAAATGGGCCACAGGTTGACCAGTGTCTTGGAGGAGCAAGATTAAATACTGGAAATTTGGAGATCTGGGGCAGAGCAATGTGAATGGATCTATGCACATGGGAATAAAGTGTGTGGACCTCTGTGTCTGTGTCTCCTACAATGCCCACCATAAAGGATTCACAACATCCACTTCAGACTGCTGGACCAGAGTTCCTAGTCCCCAGAGGAAGAACATTTCTGAAAGGGACTTGATAAAAGTACAACTAAATTTAAAGTTATTGTTATTGCCCTGGCCAGTTTTGCCTCTTCATGACTGTGGAACAGTAGCCAAAAATGAATAACTATGTTGCCAGGTGTAATCAACCTGATTACCTTGATGAAAGAATTGGTACCATATACTGGAGGCAGAGAGGAGTATGTCTAGAGCTTGGGAGACTCCAACTGTCAGGGCCAACCAGCAATCACATCTTCTCTATGACCTCCTTTAACAGTGCTTTTCAGGATTTCTTAGAGATTCTTTGTGGCATGCTCATTTAGTGGCCCTCTATGAATCTGGGCTAGCTCACATGGTCTCCCTCTCCCTCCCTGAATCACACCCACTTTTCTGGTGGGAATCTCCTCATCTACCAGGGAAACCATTTATATTCAAATTATTGCCTCATATCCACTTCTGGGAGTGCCCAGAAGATACTGACATACAAAGAAAACCTAAGAAAACTAACCAGAAACAGAGCTAACAAAAATTTGGTAAAGTGATCACTATATGCATGCACACATGCACATACACACACATGCACACCCATGTATAAAATATACGCATATAATCAATGACTTTTTTTGATGCTAGTACTAAAGAAAAAAGTTAAAAACAAAAAAGGAAAGAAGATCCTTTTCAAGACAACAAAGAAAGTGAAAAATAAAAAAATTCACAAAATATGTTCATATCAATATAAAAATTATTAGAGGAAGAAAATTCTATAAAATGTAAATATGTGCAATTATATTCTGTTTGTGAAAGTGAAGATTTAATTTAAGCAAGAATATAAAATTATTCTATAATGCAGTTTCAATGAAATTACAACTTCTTTAATTTTGAAAAATATTCTAAATCAACTTATAAAACAAAAATAAGGGAAGTGATAATTTTATTCTTATAGGTTGGCATTATCATAGATAAGCAGATTAGTGTAAGAGAATATATGTAATCATCGCTTCAGAAAGAATGTAGAATCTCAAATTAGTGGGAAATAATGTGTTACTTGGTTAATGTTTGGAAAATTGGGGAAAAATTAATTTAGATCCCTACGTCATGCTATATATGATTATGGACACATTTAAGATTTAACCTGCAAGTGTCCTTAGAGATGGATGAATGCTTTCCAAATCTCTCTCTCTTTTTTTTAAAAGATTTTATTTTTAAGTAATCTCTATACCCCGTGTAGAGCTCAAACTTATGACCCCAAGATCAAAAGTTGCATGCTCCACTGACTGAGCCAGCCACGTGTCCCTAATGCCTTGTTAATCTTGAAATGAATATCAAAAACCATAAAAGGAAATAAATGTAGGATTTGATTACAAATCCTAAAAATTTGAGAAAATAGAAAAATATCTGCATGACAAAAAAAGCATAAACCAAGTTAAATATAAATGAAGAACTTTGGGAGAAATTAAATATATACATATACATGCAGATATATAATATATAAACATATCCATACCTTATAAACCAGTAAGAAAAAGTATGAACACCTCAAAACAATAGAGGTAACAATAGTATGAAACAGGGAAATCAGTCACACACACACACACACACACACACACAAACGCATACTTGCAAACCCCCCTCCCACACACAAAACTCTAAAGCATGAATGGTACATAATACCAATAACAAAACAAATCACACAAAATGAAAATGAGTAAAATCTATTGGCTATCAGATTATCAAAAACTAAGGGGTGATGATAAGGCCCATTGGAGGGAAAAGTGTGGGAAAACTGGTCCTCTTCTACACTCCAGGTGGGAACATCCCTGGGGAAGCCTCTATGGGAGGTGATCCAGCATATCCACATATCTATCAACTCTGTTAGGTCTCCCCAGCTTGCGGCCAAGACATGGTGCTGAAGGATAAAGAGTAGCTCAAACCCTCCATGAACAAGAAGTACATGGCAACTTTGTTCATACCCTCATCAAGGGATTTCATCAAGGGATTCTCAGTTCTTCCCAGTTCTTGGCACCACATAACCAATATGCTTTGCCCCAAGTACATTAGCCCTGGCACACACCTGAATCTCAGTACTGCACCCTTAATACCTGCAGGGCCATGCAGGTATAATCCACTCCTTGAAGAAAGCAGGTAATGAGCATTCAAGGAGTCCAAGTGATAACACAGGAAATGTTTTTACTAATACCATTCAATTGATTTTCAATTAGCAGAGAAATGATTTCCCAGTAGGAAAACTGGATTCATTTTTCCTTCAGTGTCTCTTCTTTTTTGAGGTCTACTTTGGATGTGGACCATGACTTAGTCCCCAGGGCTCTTTATTCATTATGTCTTCTCACTTCTCAGATTTCAAAGTCTACTAGTTCCAGTAACCAGGTTTTAAGTCCAATTCAGAGATGATAGATGACTCTATTTTTACTCTGCCTTTAAGGAGTTATAGTGGAAATACTCTGAGAGGGTATTTTAGGGGTTTGGGTTACAGGGTTGGTAGAGGCAGTGATACCTGATAGGGAAACCAGCCAGGACACCCTCCATCCTCTCTTCTTATAGCAGTCTCTGGAGCCTCGCTGCTTTCCTTTTTTTTTTTTTTTTTTTTTTGCTTTCCTTTCTTAAAGACATCCTCTAAGTTGGCTAGAGAATGGGACATACTCCTCCTGGTTTTCTTTTGCTTGGGGTGAGGAACAAAGCACTGTCTCACTACTACAATCAAATGGAGCAGCAATCACAAGCACATGTTGTTCTGTGCATTGAAGTCTCTGTATGTTGTTCCTGATTACCTTTTGAAATGGAGATTGAGGTGTCTTTTTAGATTTCTCTGGTTTTATTTCTGAGTTTAAAACTCTAAATTCCTCCCTTTTGATACTTTCCTTGCAGCCTCTGTTTCTCTGAGGCCTTCTGCCCAGATGGCAGCTCCTGGTCAATAAACCCTCTCAGTGGCTTCTCCTCAAATGGGACAGTTTTCCTTGGTTAAATGAAAAGTCAGCTCCTCACTGAAGCATAGTTGAAACACCAAATGTATAGTGAATCTGAGATTATACTTATTACTAGAGCGACTCAAGCTAATTATGAGAAATGACAATGCACATGCTTTCACCCCAAATCTCAGTTTGTAGATCAGATACATGGAGTGGTTGCTATTTAAAATTGTGATTATAAAACCTATTTATCAACTCTTTTCTTTTGCAAGTTGTATATCCATAAATATGACAGTGGAGTTGAAAGCTCTATGCCTACGCATTGTCCCTTCTCTTAATAAGAGAACTCATGAGATTTATCTCTTTTGTTGTGAAATACACTTTAGATTATACACGATGTTTATAGCAGCAATGGCCACAATAGCCAAACTGTGGGAGGAGCCTCGGTGTCCATCGAAAGACGAATGGATAAAGAAGATGTGGTCTATGTATACAATGGAATATTACTCAGCCAATAGAAACGACAAATACCCACCATTTGCTTCAACGTGGATGGAACTGGAGGGTGTTATGCTGAGTGAAGTAAGTCAGTCGGAGAAGGACAAACATTATATGTTCTCATTCATGTGGGGAATATAAATAATAGTGAAAGGGAATATAAGGGAAGGGAGAAGAAATGTGTGGGAAATATCAGAAAGGGAGACAGAACGTAAAGACTGCTAACTCTGGGAAACGAACTAGGGGTGGTGGAAGGGGAGGAGGGCGGGGGGTGGGAGTGACTGGGTGACGGGCACTGGGGGTTATTCTGTATGTTGGTAAATTGAACACCAATAAAAAATAAATAAATAAAAAGATTATACACGTAAATGCATCGTATGATTGCTCTTGCTTTATCTGTTATGTACAAAACAGCACACATATATTTTAAAAAATTCTGGGATCCCTGGGTGGCGCAGTGGTTTAGCGTCTGCCTTTGGCCCAGGGCGCGATCCTGGAGACCCGGGATCGAATCCCAAGTCAGACTCCGGGTGCATGGAGCCTGCTTTTCCCTCTGCCTGTGTCTCTGCCTCTCTCTCTCTCTCTCTGTGACTATCATAAATAAATAAAAGTTAAAAAAAATTTTGGAAAAAAAAATTCTCACAATGCTCAGCCACTTCTCTCTACTCATTTCATTTGCTGGAGCAGATCAGTATTTTAAGTTATGTTTTATTACTATGCCAAACTAGCCATACCTCTTGGGGGAAAGAGACTGAATGCTAATAAGCTTCACATTCCATACACACCTCCTTGCTCAATATGATAAAGGGCAGTGTATTTATCATAGTCTCCTGTTTTCTAGTTCTTTCCAGATCTCTCTGCAGAAGGTCTGTATGTTCCTTACCATCTTTTTATAAGCTTGCCAAATTTCTTACTTAAGGCCAGGTTAGATGGCTCTTTAAACCTCTAGGCATCCCTGAAGGACAGCAAAGAAATTCACAGGCAATCTCTCAGCTTCACCCAGCCTGACCTTCCCATCGCATGGCACAAGGTACATCATGCTCCTTTTTTTCAAGTTCTGCAGGTCCCACAAAGGTGCCCACCTGGACTGTATTGTTCTGCCTCTTGTCCACTATTGGCTCTGTGATGCCATCTAACTTGAAGTCCACAGCTTGTTACTATTGCAGACTTCCTCAGCCCTACCTATTTCATTCCCTCAGGAACAGTGAAATACTTTACAAGGCAGTATTGCCTTCTTAGATGTTTCTTACTGGATGAAATCTAATATAATTCATTCCTCACAGGTGGCATTTAGAGAGCAGTGTACCTTGGCAGTCCAACCAATGCAGAACTGGTTAATTATTTCTTTAAATTCTTTCTAGTGGTTTCCCACCCCTCTGCAAGCTGTTTAACCAGAAGGGCTTGACAGTACTATGGAATTCTAGATTCTAACTTTAACCAAGGAATTAAAATCTTTAGGAATGGCATCACAGAAGCTAGGCTTTTCTAGTTAATTTTGTCTCAGGCAGGTGGACTGTATTTGGGACCCACTTGTCATAGCCCCCTTATAGAACTCTGACCTTCTACTAATTCAGTAATAGTTAAGAGCCTGTTAACCTCTTGAGGACAGAAATAATATCTCATTTGTATATCCATTCATACACTCATTTGCTCATTCATCCAGCTGATGTTCACTGAGTTCCTGTGGTATGTGAGGTATTGTGTTAGGTGCTAGTGGAACAAAACTGAGCTTGACACTCTCTTCTGGACAATCCATAGTCTTTGCATGGAGATGGGCATGAAAATAAATAGTTATGAGGCTACATGCTGGGGGCTAAATGAGCTCTGAACAAAAATATTGATGGACCCAGCAAGGAAAGTAACCATAGCTGCCCAGAGGATGCAAGACATGCAAGAGATGAGGTGATGCTTGAGTTGGGTCTTAATGTTTATGAAGGACAGAAGTTCTCAAAGTGTCCAGCAGCAGCAGCAGCAGCAGCAGTAGCACCTGGAAACTTGTTCAAAAGGCAGATACTTTGACCCTTCTGGACTTATTGAGTCAGAATCTCTGGGGTAGGCCAGTAGTCAGTGTTCAGTAAGCCCTCTAGGGTCCCTGCTATAGATCAAGTCTGAGAAGCATGGGCCTGGGCTTTTGCCAAAAAGGCAGGATGAAGGGGGTAGAGATTCTTACTGTGATTGAAAGATAGCACTTCTTCCTGAAAATTAAGTTTACAATTATTTTTGACTTGCAGGGCAGAATATTTTTCAGAATTGAGTTAAAAGAAATGCCACCAACTTTTCCTTAAGAATTCTGCAGATGGTGAAATCATTTATGTGTGAAGGTAGATTGGCTTGCCATGGGATTTTGTTCATGACATCAGATGAGGTATGGTGGATGTTCTTTTTTAAAAGTTATTTATTTTTTTATGGTGGATGTTCTTATTTATAACATCCTCTGATAAGATTTTCTCTAAAAATTCCAAGAGCTGGTGGATCTCACATTTTGGATTCTGGCCATAGTGAAAAATGTTATGAAGAGGGGAAAAAGAAGAAGAGGTTGGCTAATTTAAAAGACGGGTTCTGGTATGGAGTAATTGTCAGGAGGCTTTGCTGGGTCTGATCAATGACAGTTAGTGGCACTTAATCTTTTTCACGTCTGAGAGAGAGAGAGAGAGAGAGAGAGAGAATCTGGTGCTTGCTCTTTCAGCCTGCCACCCTTTCATGTGGTCATACCAGGAGCCATGAACCACTAGAGGAGGTAAGAGCACCGTTAGATCTCAATACCAGGGCTAAACCCAAAGCAATGCGGTTAATTTGGCATCTCGCTCTCTCCTTTCCGCCGCCATCCTGGTTGCGTGTGGTTGACTGTGATCGCCATGTCTTCTCACAAGACTTTCAGAATCAAGCGATTCCTGGCCAAGAAACAAAAGCAGAATTGTCCTATTCCCCAGTGGATTCGGATGAAAACTGGTAATAAAATCAGGTACAATTCCAAGAGGAGACACTGGAGAAGAACCAAACTGGGTCTGTGAGGAAGCATCGCACATCATGAAATAGCAAACATAATTGGCACACATATTTAAGCCACATGGAGATCACATGTTCCTATCTTATCAATATGGAAACATCCTTCCTACCTGGCCAATAGACATGTCTTATCAAGAGAATGATTTTCTCTGTTACTATGCCTCTATACCAGTAGGTTGGTTCAGTAATAAATGTGAGACCTTTCAGCTGAGCTGCTGTTGTGTGCTGATTTGTGAAGTACTGAATTCCCCCTCCTGTCAGATCTCACATAGCACCATCTGATAGAACTTTCTGCAGTGATAGAAATGGCCCTTGACAACAAAGTATTTAAAGTGTGGCTAGGGGACGCCTGTGTGGCTCTGTCTGCTAAGCGTCTGCCTTTGGCTCAGATCTTGACGGGGAGTCAACATGTCTCTCTCTCTGCTCCTCCCCCTGCTCATGTGCTTTCTCTCAAATAAAATCTTTTTTTTTAAAAAAAAAAATTGGCATCTCTTTGAAATAAGCTTCTAACACTTTTATTCAGCTTATTTAGTGAAGGACAGGTAGTTGCGACTAAGAAAAGCTGTATCCATCTTTACAGTTTAAGGTGGAGATTCATCATATGCATTTATCATATGTGACTTTGTCCACATAGACCATTTTGTGGGTCTCATACAATTTTAATAATGAAATACTTCGCCTGTTCCTGGTTAACGGTACTTAGTTTCAGATCCATTACTGAATCTGGCAGCTCAGCGTTAGAGCAAGGGTCCTCCTGTGGCTCTCACCTCATGGCTGTGCTTTGCAATGCACAGTTGATTAATCAGAAAGAGGTACAACAAAGAGAGAGAGAGAGAGATACCACTGAGGATAACTTTTATTATGATGAATGCGCTTTGCCTACTTGGCAAATATGGGATTGGTTTTCTTTCACTAGTTTTAAAGATTTTCATTCACACATCATAGGGGGATGAATGGAAACTTAGTTAGCTAGTACCATACTTTTAGTTCATTCCGGTGATATTATAGTGTACCAGATGGATTGGTACAAGTGGCAGCTTCCTGATGTTGGCTCTGCACAATAATTATAAAAACTATATTAGCATATTATGTATATGTTATGTATAGTATATATTACAATATGACTAATTATAAAAAAGTAATCTTAATATTGGATGTTTGCTATGTTTGTAAGCATTGTGTAAAGTAGACGTGAAACTTTGTTCAGAGATTAAAGAGTCTACAGAACAAGAAGGCAAGTAGCTGAAACGTTCTTTTCTAAGTCAGTATGAACAGAGAAGTATGTTTGTGGCTGACTACAGCCCTCATGCATCATGTTGACTGATACATGTATCAGTCAGAACTCTTCAAAGAAATAGAATCAATAGGAGATGACGTGTGTGTGTGTGTGTGTGTGTGTATTTTAAAGAATTGCTTCCTGCAATTGTGAGGGCTAGAAAGTCTGAAATTCATGGGACAAGCTGGCAGGCTGGAAATGCAGGCAGGATTTAATATTGCAGTCTTGAGGCAGAATCCATCTTATCTGGTAATCCTAAATTTTTGCTCTTAAGCTTTCAGTTGACTGGATGAGGCCCACTCACATTACTGAGGGTAAACTTGACTTAAAGTTACCTGATGTAGGTGTTCATAAGATCTATAAGATACCTTCACAGAAACACCCAGATTGGTTGGCTAACTAACTGGGTCCATAGACCAGGCAAATTGACATGTGGAGCTATCATAACACAGGACTTGAGGATAATCATAAGAGAAGTCTTGGATACCTTCTCCCTCCCATGCATCCTTCTTCCGTGACTATTCTCAAAAATTCTCTGCATAAATATTGGGAAATGTACTCAATTGGAGTCTTATCTAGCTTTGTAATTTTTCTTATCATTAGCTGTCTGCCTTCTTTCATCATATTTGCTTCTAGAGAAGTTGTTTTGACAGAGTCTTCTCTCTTAATTCACCTGAGTGACATAATTGATAGGGACTATTTTTAATTTATGTTTCCATAGATTTCTGTTTTATTACAAATTGCGTTGAGGAAGTACTTTCATTTTGGTCTTTTTCTTTCCCTCAAGAGAAAGGGTTGGTCAGGATAAGGGTTGGCTATAATGTGTTGGTCATAATGGTCAGGCTTGACTATAATGAATTGTGGGGGCAATGCAAATACTTCCTGATTTGGACATTTAATTAAATTTAATCAGATAAATGGATTGTCATTAGGGGCTCTGAGATACTGTTATCTTGATTTTTTTGACAATGTATTATTTTTGTCTTTGATGACAGTTAAGGGTCATCTGGTTCTACTTTCTGCTTGAAAGCCGTCCTTTGCCCAGTATACTGACAGATGCTTACTCAGGGAAGCCCAAAGACTGGGCACTCTCAATATTAAAAACTAGTCATTTCCTTTATAGGAACTATACTTATTGGAGAGATACTCAGTATGTGGAGCAGAGATCCATCCATTTGTCTCAGTTCTTTCCATTGCAATATAAAATGTAATGACATATTATAAACTTGTTTCTACTTTAAAGTTGTATGTGAAGAAGGTACGTACAGGCCTTAAATCCTAAATCACCCATGTAACCCTCTAGTCTCTTCTGTCTAAACAGTGTTGTATCCCTGAGATATCTTCTTCTGTGGAGGTTTTAGGATCCTTTCAGTCTGTTTTGACACCTTCCAATTCTGGTCAATTGCTTTTTTGACAGGTATATCCCTAAAGTGTTCACTAGTTTCCTAAGCTGCCCAGATGTGATCTTAATATTGAAGATGAGAGGCCACAACTGTTAATGCTAATTTGAAAACCCTGCTAGAGAAGACATATAAGATTGCACATATGGTCTATGGGAATGGCACTCTCTGTGGTTGTGCAGTGTGAAACTTTTATGGCTGTATACAGTGGGTCTGCAGCTCAATAACACAGTTAGATCAAATTGGCATGAAGTCTTAGAATTACCTTCTGTTGCTGTAGATCTTTCCATTTGAAATAAGTCTCCTTAGTTCATTTGAAATAAGTTCTCCATAGTTTTGAAGTTAATTTTTAAAATTCAACTCCAGAATTTGGAGATTTTTACCTTAGTCCCTGCACTGACCTTGATTTACATTTGCATCCAATTTTAGAAAAAAAAATCTCTTCTATCTGGCTTCCCCAGTCTCTATTTCCCCAAGATAGGACCTGGTTGCTCAGGATAGCATTCAGTGGCATTCTCTCCTAGGATTCCAGGGGCCCTTCATTGTTAGAATCTCCTGAAAGACAAAATACCACAAAAGCAATTTGCACTCCACTTTTCCAGGTGTGAATTTCTCACAAAACTCCTCCAAAGCTCTGAGAGTCAGACATTAATGAGGTCATCCTGTGAAAGTAGTAGTTAGATATTAGGCAATCCTTGGGATTTCAATGAGAGGAAATCAATGAGAGGAAAGGAAGTCATAAAGGAAAGACAAAACTATAGAAGACTTTTCCAACACAGTGATTAAGTACACCTTATAAATACGTAATAATTTATAAATTTTAGTCATTTATTAATTAAGAATAGTAATTGAATAAACAGATTCCATCTTGTTGACCCTGCTGCTTTGAGGGACATGTGGAGCATAGAGACAAGGAAACAGCCCTATGCTTAGAATGGTTATATAGTAGGAGGATGAACAAGATGTTAGCACAGTACTGTAAAATTATGATTCGAAAATAACATGCCAAGTACTCACAAAAGGAAGAAGTGACAGAGCATTCCTAGGCATTCAGCGGAGGAATCATGAAATGATGAGTCTCAGATGTATGTTGACAGGTGAACAGGAATTTTAAAGCTTCACAATTGGGGAAGGAGAAAACATTTGCACATACTATCTTATTTGACTCCTATAAATGTTAAGGATAGGTAAGAAGAGAAGGGACACTCTCCTCCTCTAACTGGTGAAGTAACTGAAATTTAGAGAATTTGAGGGATTTTCTTATTAATATATGTTATTATTCAATGGGGTCAGGTCTGAAACAGAGAAAATTGGGCATTGAGTCTAGCTTCCTCCATTATACCCAGAGAACCTGGATATATTGACAAGAATCTTCACTGAGGAATGTCTCAGACAGTGTTTCTCAAGAATTAGAGTGTTTTTGCTAATATATAATTGTTTTCTTAGTTGGGTTGCTTTTGGCTTCACCCAGGGAATCCAGGCAAAATAAGGAGAGTGGCATGGCAATCTGCTGATTGAGAATTTATGATTGTTCATGCAATCATAAATGCCTGAGCAAACAAGTAAGCTCCAACTATGTGCCCGGCTTAGTCCTTTCCTTCAAGGAAGTCAGTCAAGAAAGGAAAGAACTCATAGTCGAGACAGGCAAGAAAAGAGAAAAGAGAAAACGACAATGCATGAATACAATGATAGGACAAACATACCCACGTTTAAGTCAATATATATGTGAAACTTATCCAGCCCTGGGTGGTCAAAGGAAGCTTCCAAGAGTAGGCAGTGTCTATGTAAAGATCCGAAGAGAAGTAGGAATTATTATCCAGGTAAAGATGAGAGGGGGTGTGAGTCAGATGAATAGCATATGAAAAGATCCAGGGTGTGGGGAAGCATTGTGAGTTAAAGGATGATTGTAGCCAAGAATGGAATGGCTGAAACAGGGCCCAGGCTGCCAATGGCCTTGAAAGTCATATGAAAAACTTGGAATTCAATCTTTAATCCATCTCTAAAGTAGAGAAATGCCTTGGTCAGATTTGTATTTTACAAATATTACTGACTACAGAAAAGAAAGGTTGGAAGGGTCAAGATGAAATGCAGGCAGACAACTGGAAGGCAAAGAGTGCCCTGACATGAGTAAAGCTGCTAGTGATGTGTTTACGGGGTTGATTGGAGAGGTGTTAAGGAACAAACTGGACTCTGTGAGGTGCCAGATATGGAGGCAAAGGAGATAAAAATGATGACAGGTCTGAATCCATCCAGCTGGGTGGTTTATGGATGCAGGAAACCCTCTAAGAGAAGCTTATCCTACACTTTTGCTTCTGAGGCTAGGAAAAGATCCTTTAATATTTTGGCAGAGCAAGGCAAACAGGTTTTACTTTAAAAAGTGTTTCCATTGATTCTAACTCCTCATCTATTCTCATTTATAACAATACAAATTATTTTGGAAACTTTGGCAAAGGAGTTATCATGAAATAGGGTCAAAGGAAACAGAATTTTAGTAAAATGGATATCCACAGATTTCAATTCATATAATCCTTGGTTTTAAGGACTTAGGTCTAGGAAAATGTGATCTTGAAAATACCTTCAGTTCCATCATTTATATCAAGCTAAGAGAAATTTGAAAGATCAGAATTTTTAACTTGCAGTTTTATTTCCAGAAAGATGATGGTATTTGATGTGAAAGAAAGTGTTTTTAATATTCATAGTGAGGCATTTCAAGAGCTGTAGCCATATCTAGAAAAACAATTCATATTCATTCATTCATTCATTCATTCATTTAAGTAATCTCTACACCCAATGTGGGGCTTGAACTCATGACCCCAAGAGTAAGAGTCACAGATTCTTCTGACTCAGCTAGCTAGGCATTCCACAATTCATATTTTTCATCTATTCCTATTACTTGTGGGAAGTCCTTGAAATCACATTTGTCTTAGGTTAAAGAGTGATTTTGTTTTATTTATTTTTTCCCTAGGAGACCATAGCTGTATATTCAAAAAGATGTGTAGACCATCCCTTTCTTCCTATTTTCAAGTAAATATTTCTTTATTTTATCTTATTTTCTGGGTGTTTAGACTTTTAGGACAGTTCTTTAGCTCCCTCAGTGAATTCTGTGAAAGTCCATAATATATGCCTCTCCTCTTTTCCTGCTCCTTCTTTTTTTCCTTTAGGAATCATCATTCCCATCCTTTTACAATAGTTCAAAACCAATTTCTGGTCCTTTCACTGATCTAAACACAGGAAATAGGAAAAAAAAGAGGAGAGCACTCTCCATCAATTCATTAGGAATCAGAAAGGAAAGAAGTAGAAAGAGTAACTTGTTAGTAAGATAGAGGTCATTACCTAAGAACACAAGGAGATGCTGCTGGTGCCAAACCCAGAGCTTGACTTCTTAAACTGCAGATAAGTTGGGTTATAAGAAGGAAATAGGCTCTCCCAGACCTCCAAAAAGGACCCCCTTTCTGAGGCCCTGTGAGTTGTTTGGTTACCTTGTGGTCAGAGCCTTTTCAATCTTGCTGCGTATTGCTCACCAGGTGTTTCTTCATAGGGGAATTCTAATTCAGTAAAAGGATGTCTTCAGTAGAGGTTGCTTGTTTGCATTTTGCCACATTGCCATCATTAGGAATCATGTCTAAAATTTCCTGTATCCAGGTTGTGCCTGAAAACATTAGAAATAGTTCTTTAGTCTGCTGGATTTTCATCCTAAGTAATCGAATATTTTGAAGAAAGACAGGAGTATGAGAGGTGGAAATTTATTTTAAATCGAATTGGGAATTAGATGAGGTTGTAAAGGCAGGAAGGAAACATTCTGTTGTATTAGATTTCCCCTTAGGTATGAGGTGGTCACAGAATTTCCTGGGGGAGGACTTAGAATACCTTTACCTTTTATTGTTTTTTTTTTTAATTTTTTTATTTATTATTTATGATAGTCACAGAGAGAGAGAGAGGCAGAGACATAGGCAGAGGGAGAAGCAGGCTCCATGCACCGGGAGTCCGACGTGGGATTCGATCCTGGGTTTCCAGGATCGCACCCCGGGCCAAAGGCAGGCGCTAAACCGCTGCGCCACCCAGGGATCCCCCTTTACCTTTTATTGTGAAAAAAAAATTTAAACTCACAGAAAACTTGGAAACCTAGTATAAAGCACACTCAAAACATTCAAATTTTGAAAATCGTTTTGCTCTGTAGGCTTCAGCCTCTCTTTTATCTGTCTGAATCTATCTAGTCTATTCATCTATCTATCATAATCCACATATATCTAGCCATCATCTTTTATTTATTTGTTGTGTTTGATGGAACCATTTGAGAGTAAGTAGCTAATATCAATACATTTCATCCCCCAGCCTCTGGCAACCACCACTTCCTCCCTGTTTCTATGAGTTAAACTTTTTTTTTTTTTTTTTTCAGATTCTACATATGGGTGAAACCATATAGTATTTGTCTTTTTGTGTCTGGCTTATTTCACTTAGCAGAATGCCTGACACTGCCTGAGCTAATTTTTTTGTGGCTTGCGAGATGTTAAGTTTTTAATCCTATCATTTCTTCTCTATTTACTAGGTAAATCCTCCATCAAGAACTTCCCCCATTAATTGGGAAAGAACTACAATTCCTCCAAATTCTTTTCTTTAGTTACTCATTTTTAGGGTAAGACATGAATAATAGTTATCTTCAATAGTGCCAAATACATTTTTATTCCTTTTTTCTTTTTCTGCTGTCATTATGGACTCATAGTTTTTTGAAATAAGCTTTATTGGTGTAAAACTTACATGGAAGAGAATGAACCCATTTAAAATGTATTGTTTGATGAATTTTGACAAATGTACACACCCAAGTGACCATTACTGTAGTCAGGTTTAGAATATTGTGTCCATTTGTAGGCAAATATCCCTCCTCTTCTGGCTTAAGCAACTGCTAGTCTATTTCGTGTCACTACAAATTGGTTTTATGCATTCTGGAATTTCATATAAATGGAACCATACAATATATATATTACTCATGTGTCTGACATCTTTCATGCAATATCATGATTTTGGAACTCAGCCATGTTAATGTGCTTATTTGTAGTATTTTTTTTCCATTGGTGAGAACTCAATTTTATAGATAGATACAGGGCAATTTGTTTATTCATTCATCTATTGGTGGACAGTTGAATTGTTTCCACTGTGGAGCTATTTTGAATAAAGCTGTACCTATATGTACACATTTAAGGGTGAACACAGGTTTTATTTTTCTTGAAATTATTCTACCCCAAATGCCAATCTTGCTTTATTGATCAATATGAATGTCCAATAGTTTCATGTCCAAATGTAGAACATTATTATAAGTTTTTTAAAAGATTTTGTTTATTTATTCATGAGAGACACAGAGAGAGGAAGAGACACAGGCAGAGGGAAAAGCAGGCTCTCCACAGGGAGCCTGATGTGATACTCGCTCCAAGGACCCCAGGATCATGCCCTGAAGCAAAGGCAGTTGCTCAACCACTGGACACACAGGTGCACCCTATTATATGTTTTGATACCCTTACTTGACTTTGGGTAAATTGCAGAATAAGATCATAAGGTCTGGCTTGGAAATTATAGATTTTATCTCACATTTATTTTGATGATATTGACAAAGGGACTCCATCCTCTTTCAAAACATTAAATTATGTGGTCTTTTAAAAAATTTTTAACTTTGATTAATTAACACAAATGTATTATTAATTTCTGGGTTAGAGTTCAGTGATTCACCTGTTGTATATAACACCCAGTGTTCATTACATCATGTGCCCTCCTTAATGCCCTTCCCCTGTTACCCATTCCTCCAACTCCCTCTAGCAACCATCAGTTTGTTTTCTGTGGTTGAGTCTCATAGTTTGTTTCCCTCTCTGATTACATCATATTCTACTTTTCTCTCCCTTCCTCTATGCTCCTCTGTTTTGTATCTTAAATTCCACATTTGAGTGAAATGATATGATAATTATTTCTCTGATTGGCTTATTTTGCTCAGCATAATACATTCTAGTTCCATCCACGTTGTTGCAAATGGCAAGATTTCATTTTTTGATGGCTGAGTAATATTCCTATATATAATATATATATAGGAATTGCTCTGTATACATACACATACACACCACATCATCTTTATCCATTAATCTCATGGAAATCTGGGCTTTTTCCATGGTTTGGTTATTGTGAACATTGCTGCTATGAACATTGGTGTGCAGATGTCCCTTAGGATCACTACATTTGTATCTTTGGGGTATATTGCTGTTCCTAGTAGTGCAATTGCTGGGTCCTAGGGTAGCTGTATTTTTAAGTTTTTGAGGAAACTCCATACTGTTTCCCAGAGTGGCTGCACCAGCTTGCATTCCTACCAACAGTGTAAGAGGGTTCCCTTTTCTCCATCCTCACCAATCTGCTGTTTCCTGACTTGTTAATTTTCACCATTCTTACTGGTGTGAGGTGATATCACATTGTGGTTTTGATTTGTATTTCCCTGATGGCAAGTGATGCAGAACATTTTCTCATGTGTCTATTGGCCATTTGCATGTCTTTTTTGGAAAAATGTCTGTTCACGTCTTCAGTCCATTTCTTAATTGGATTATTTGTTCTTTGGGTGTTGAGTTTGATAATTTCTTTATAGAGTTTGTATACTAACCCATTATCTGATAAAGCATTTGTAAAAATCCTCTGCCAATCTGTAGGCTGTCTTTTGGTTTTGTTGACTGTTTCCTTTGCTGTTCAGAAGCTTTTTATCTTGATGAAGTCCCAATAGTTCATTTTTGCTTTTGTTTCCTTTGTCTTTGGGGACATGTCTAGCCAGGGACTGTGGCTGAGGTCAAAGAGGTTGCTGCCTGTGTTCTTCTCTAGGATTTTGATGGATTCCTGTCTCACATTTAGGTCTTTCATCCATTTTCAGGGTTTGTGTGTGTGTGTGTTGTAAGAAAATGGTCCACTTTCATTCTTCTGCACATGACTGTCCAATTTTCCCAGCAAAATTTGTTGAAGACATGGTCTTTTCTCCAGTGGATATTCTTTCCTGCTTTGTTGAAGAGGAGTTGACCATAACGTTGAGGGTCCATTTCTGGGTTCTCTATTCTGTTCCATTGATCAATGTGTCTGTTTTTGTGCCAGTACCATACTGTCTTGTGAATTATAGTTTTGTAATACAGCTTAGTCTGGAATTGTGATGCCTCCAGCTTTGGTTCTGTTTTTCAACTTTCTTTTGGCTATTCAGAGTCTTTTCTGATTCCATAAAAATTTTAGGATTATTTGGTCCAGCTCTGCAAAAAACATTGATGATATCTTGATAGAGATTGCATTGAATGTATAGATTGCTCTGGCAAGAATAGACATTTAACAATATTTGTTCTTCCAATCCATGATCATGAAATGTTTTTCCATTTCTTTGTGTATTCCTCAATTTCTTTCATGAGTGTTTTATAGACTTTAGAGTACAGATCCTTTACCTTTTTGGTTAAGTTTATTCCTAGGTATCATGGTTTTGGTGCAATTTAAGTGGGATCGATTCCTTGATTTCTATTTCTTCTGTCTCATTGTTAGTGTACAGAAATGCAGCTGATTTCTGTGCATTGATTTTATATCCTGTGACATTGCTAAAGTCCTATATGAGGTCTAGCAATTTTGAGGTGGACTCTTTTGAGTTTTCCACATAGAGTATCATGTCATCTGTAAAGAGTGAGAGTTTGGCTTCTTCTTCGCCTCTTCTTCTTTGCCTTTTATTTTTTTTTGTCTTGTCTGATTGCTGAGACTAGGACTTCTAGTACTATGTTGAACAACAGTGATGAGAATGGACATCCCTGTCGTGTTCCTGACCTTAGGGGAAAAGCTCTCAGTTTTTCCCTGTTGAGAATGATATTTGCTGTGGGATTTTCATAGATGGATTTTATGATACTGAGTTATGTTTGTTCTATCCCTACACTGTGAAGAGTTTTTGTATGTGTGTGTGTGAAGAGTTTTAATCAAGAAAAGATGCTGATTATGTCAAGTGCTTTTCTGCATCTATTGAGAGGATCATATGGTTCTTACCTTTATTTATTAATGTAGTGTATCATATTGATTGATTTGCAGAGGTTGAATCACCCTTGCAACCCAGGAATAAATCCCACTTGGTCATGGTGAATAATCTTTGTAATGTACTCTTGGATCCTATGGACTAGTATCTTGGCGAGAATTTTTGTATCCATGTTCATCAGGATATTGGTCTGTAATTCTCCTTTTTGGTGGTATCTTTTCTGGTTTGGGGATCAAGGTAATGCTGGACTCTTAGAAAGAGTTTGGAAGTTTTCCCTCCATTTCTACTTTTTGAAACAGCTTCAGAAGAATAGGTAGTAATTCTTGTTTGGTGGAATTCCCATGGGAAGACAACTAGCCCTGGACTTTTGTTTGTTGGGATATTTTTTATTACTGCTTCAATTTATTTGGTGGTTATTTTCTATTTCTTCCTGTTTGAGATTTGGTAGTTTCTGTGTTTCTGGAATGCATCCATTTCTTCTAGATTGCCTAATTTGTTGACATATAGTTGCTCATAATATGTTCTTATAATTATTCATATTTCTTAGGTATTGGTTGTGATCTCTTATCCTTCATTCATGCTTTTATTTATTTGGGTCCTTTCTCTTTTATTTTTGATAAGTCTGGCTAGGGGTTTATCAATATTATTAATTTTCAAAGAATCAGCTCCTAGTTTAATTGAATTGTTCTATGTATGATTCTTTTGGTCTATTTCATTGATTTCTGCTCTAATCTTTATTAATTCTCTTCTCCTACTTGGCTTAAACTTTATTTGGTGTTTTTTCTCCAGCTCCTTTACATGTAAGGTTAGGTTGTGCATTTGAAATTTTTTTGTTTCTTGAGAAATGCTTGTATTGCTATGTACTCCCTGGTAGGATCACCTTTTCTACATCGCAAAGATTTTGAACAGTTATGCTTTCTTTTTTTGTTGTTGTGAATTTTAAAAATTCTTCCTTAATTTCTTGGTTGACCCATTCATTCTTTAGTAGGATGCCCTTTAACCTCCATGTATTTGAGTTCCTTCCAAATTTTCTTGTGATTTGTTCCAGTTTCAAAGTATTGTTGAAAATATGCAGGGAATGAGCCCAATATTTTGGTACTGACTGAAACAGGATTTGTGACCCAATATGTGATCTCTTCTGGGGAATGTTCCATGTGCACTCAAGAAGAATATGTATTCTGTTGCTTTAGGATAGAATGTTCTGTACATATTGTGAAGTTCATCTGGTCCGGTGTGTCATTTGAATCCCTTGTTTCCTTGTTTATTTTCCACTTAAATTATCTGTCCATTGCTGTGAGTGGGGTGTTAACATCTCCTACTTTTATTGTATTATTATCAATATTTCTTTTCTTTGGTTATTAATTGGTTTATATAATTGGCTATTCCCAAGTTAGGAGCATAAATATTTATAACTTCTTGTTGAGTAGATCCTTTAATTATGATATAGTGTCCTTCCCCGTCTCTTATTACAGTCTTTGGTTTAAAATCTAGTTTATCTGATATAAGGATTGCTACCTCAGCTTTCTTTTGAGGACCATTAGCATGATAAATGGTTCTCAATCCTCCACCCCCTTACTTTGAATCTGGATGTGTCTTTAGGTCTAAAGTGGATCTCTTGCTGACAGCACATCGATTGTTCTTGCTTTTTTACCTAACTTGGTGCCCTGTGTTATTTGATTGGAGCACTTAGACCATTCACATTCAGAGTAACTAATGAAAGATATGAATTTAGTGCCATTGTATTATCTGTAAAGTCACTTTTTCTGTATATATTGTTTCTGTTCCTCTCTGGTCTGTGTTACTTTTGGGCTCTCTCTTTGCTTAAAGGATCTCCTTCAATATTTATTGCAGGGCTGGTTTAGTGATCACAAATTCTTTTAGTTTCTGTTTGTTCTGATAGTGTTTTTTTTGTTTTGTTTTGTTTTTGTTTTTGTTTTTTTAAATTCTCTCCTTCTGTTTTGAATGACAGCCTTACTGGATAAAGTATTCTTGTCTACTTATTTTTCTTATTCAGCACCCTATCCTTTCTGACCTGCCAGGTCTCTGTGGATAGATCTATTGTGAGTCTAATGTTTCTGCCCTTGTAGGTTATGGACCTCTTGACTGAGCTGCCTTCTGCATTTTCTCTTTGTCTCTGAGACTTGGTTGAAATGTTGACCTAGTTTAATTGATTTTGATGGGGGGTTCTCTGGGTCTCCTGGACTTGAATGCCTGTGCTTTTCCCCAGATTAGGGAAATTCTCAGCTACCACTTGCTCAAATATACCTTCTGGCCCTCCCCGCGCCCACTTCTTCCTCTGGGACCGCAATTAATCTAATATTGTTTCTCTTTAGGGTGTCGCTGATCTCTTGATCCCTGCCTTTGTGATCCAGTAGTTGTTTATCTTTCTTTTCTTCATTTTCTTTATTCTCCACCATTTTATCTATGTCACTGATTCTCTCTTCTGATTCACTTATCCTAGCAGTTAGAACCTTAAGTTTTTATTGCATCTCAGTAATGTCCTTTATTTTGACCTGATTAGATTTTAGTTCCTTTATTTCTCCAGAAAGGGATTTTCTAGTGTCTTCTATAGTTTTTTCAAGCCCAGTTCATATCTTTATAATCATTATTCTGAATTCTAGCTCCAAAATTTTACTAATATCTATGTTTATTGTGTCTCTGGCAGTTAGCACTCTCTTTTCTCTGGGGTGAGTTTTTTCATCTTATCAGTTTGTTCAGAGAAGAAGAGATGAACAAGAGAACAAAATCCAAAAATATCAACCATATAGCAGCAATGTGTACCTCCACAAATCAGAAGAGATCAAAAACCGAAAAAGAAAAATATAAAAAAGGAAAAAAGAGAATATAATCAAACAGGTGGGCAGAACAGGATAATACATTATGTCCTGTGTGTATTTTGGTCTGTTTGTTAGAAGAAACTAGATCCCAAAATTATAAGGAAAAACAAACTTATACATATACAAAAATAACATTTTGTAATGAAATGCAATGAGAATTGAATTGAATAAAATGAAAGGAAGCCAAAAATTAATAATATATGTAAAATGTAAATGTAAAAATGAAAATTAAAAAAGAATTTAAGAGTTGATAAAATAAGAAACTAGTTGGAAGAAGAAAAAAGAGTAATAAGAAAAAAGAGATTTTAAATGAAAAAATTAAAGAATCATGAGAAAAAAAATCCTTGAATCCTATATACTATTTTCCCCAATGGTGGAGTTTTGCATTCTGTGTGAATGGTATACTTGATATTAGCCAGATGTTCCTGCTGGTCTTCTGAGAGAGGGGTCTGTCACACTGATTTTCAGGTGCCCTTACCTGGGCAGATTTGCACTGCCCTTACCAGGGGGCCATGCTCACTATAAGTGGCTCTGGATTGCTCTATGTGGCTTTTGTTCCCTAAAGGCTTTCCACACCACTTTACAGGATGAAAATAAAAATGGTGGCAGGGGTTGGGGGTCACTGAGTGACGGGCACTGAGGTGGGCACTTGACGGGATGAGCACTGGGTGTTATTCTATATGTTGGCAAATTGAACACCAATATAAAATAAATTTATATATATATAAAAAAAGAAAGACAAAAAAAAAATGGTGGTGACCAAATCTCCAGCCCAAGAGCTGAGCAATGGATGGTGGCCTCCACTCTTCAGTGCAGGGAAAAGCAGTCAATCACCTTTGTCTCCCTGGTTTCTGTCTGCACTAGGAGAGCAGTTGCCAGATTGTTCTGGGGCTTGGGGTTTATGGCAACACTAAGCTGAAAACCCACACCTGGGCTTGTTGATCATAGCCTGTTCCCTGCTCCTATGCTTGGGAACTCCGCTGCACTCAGGCACCACCATTCTTTCTGTAACCCCAATCCTGACACCACACTGTCCCACCTAGAATTCTGCCCAGCATTGCTGCCTGAGTGTTTTTCAGTCAGGGACATCCCTCACTAAAGCACACTTCTAGATGTTCTAGTTTTATGCTCAGCTGCTATATCACTTTCTGGTAGCAGGCTTATGGAGGCTCCCTCCTCCCTCAGTCTATCTTCCAATCTGTCGCCTCAGATTCACTTCTTTGCATCTCCTGCCATGCAAAAAGTGGTCACTATTCTATTTGTAGAATTGTAGCAATTCTTGTTTGGATCTCAGGTTGAGTTCATCGGTGTTCAGAATGTTTGGACAGCTATCTAGTTGAATTCTGGGGACCAGATGAAACTAGGGTGCCCTGCTCCTCTGCCATTGGAGCAGCCAGTTACAAAGGCCTTTCATTCATTTCATTTTAAAGTTTACAATTTTGTTTGTTTGTTTTTGAATGCGGTATGTGCACAGTTGTTAGTTGTATTGGAAGCAGGACAAAATGTCACTTTTTTGCTTCCATACATGTCATTCTCATTAAGACAAATAAATTTAAATATGTGTAATGTGTGTTAATAAATTGCAGATATACTTATTTTTTTTTAAATTTTTTTTTTATTTATTTATGATAGTTACCAAGAGAGAGGGAGAGAGGCAGAGACACAGGCAGAGGGAGAAGCAGGCTCCATGCACCGGGAGCCCGACGTGGGATTCGATCCCGGGTCTCCAGGATCGCGCCCTGGGCCAAAGGCAGGCGCCAAACCGCTGCGCCACCCAGGGATCCCGCAGATATATTTATTGATTGCCAAATTACCCCATCTTTGGTAGTGGAAGTTTCTTCAGGTTGGTTCCTGAGTCTTTTCACATGCTATGTGTCATGACAAAAAGTTGCAGGCTCATTTGGGACATTCTCATCCCAGACTAGCAATCAGCCTTACCTTCAAGGAGCCCTCACTTCTCCTTAGCAGGGAAGGGACTAGGGAGCCTTAAAATGCCTAAGCATTCTCATTTCCATCATGTTCATTGGTTTCTAGGCTTTTTCACTGGTCATGGTTAAGAATACGTAGCTTTTGAGGAGAAAATATTTGATTAGTTCACATTGGCATTTCCATTTCAAATTCAGATCTACAGGGTTTTATTTAACCACCTGAAACTTATGTTTGTGTCATCTTTCTTTCATGACAGAAATTCTGAATCTAGCAAACTTTATTCTAAACTTAGCACAAATGTATTTAGGAACCAGACATGGAAATTTCCAGACATGGAAATCCTAAAGAAGATGTTAGTTAATTGAATCTAATAGCATACTAAAAATTTATAACTCATTTAAGAATAATAATTCAACCTTAGACAAATCTATCAAAGTGATTTACCACAATCATGAACTGAGTATTTTTATCATGGCAAAAAGTTTACCATTTGTGTATGATTAAGCAACAACAATAAGAACAATGATAACAACAAAAGCCTTTCAGAAACTAAAGTTTCAGAAACCAAGTTTAGAAGAAAATTTCAACTTGGTATAGCCCATTTGCAAAAAAATAAAATATCTGATTAATGAAGAAAGTCTAGATGCATTTCCTTTAGGATCTGCAACAAGACTTGGATGCCTGCTATAATTGCTACTGGCCAACATGGTACTAATGTCCAGAAAAAAAATGAGTTAGATGAGGAAAAAAAAAGAGATAAAAGAGAGATAACACTTGTTCTTTTCCAAAAATGAGAAAAAATACAGCGAGAACTCATAAATAAAAAGAACAATACCAATAAGTTATTTCTAAGTTGTTGATATATCATGAGCACTCCAATAAATAGTGCTTTTCATAGAGATATAAATCTTAAAATATAATGAAAATCAAATAATATACATGAAGAATGCATGAATGATTATAAAGAATGATTTAAACTTTCAGGACTTAAAGAAAACACTGGATAAAACTGTCAGTTTTCCCTAAGTTAATCCACAGATTGCAACCTTAATAAAAATTTCAAAAGGATTTTGAGGTAAACTTGACAAGCTGATTTTAAAACTTATGTAGAACAATAAAGGAATGTGGACAGATAAAACAATTGAGGAAAGAAAAACAAATCAGAAATCAATCTTCTTACCAGATATTAGGAACTATTTTAAAGTCACAACAATAAAAATTGTGTGTTACTGGAGCTGGAAAGACAGGTAGATCAATGGAATGAAATTCTTTACCCATGTAGTGATGAGGAATTTATAGGTAAGAGTGGTGACTTTATGAATATGAGTGGCAGGAAGGCATTATTTTGTAACCAATTTGGGCCAAATTCCTCAGTATATATATCGAGAAATAAAGTATTTCATAGAATACATAAAAATAAATTCCAAATGTATTAAAGTCTAAAATATTAACCACAGAAACCAATAGGATAAAATGCAAGGAAATATCTTCATGATTTGCTATACATTTATTAAACACAAGTTGTCATGTGAAAATTGGGTGGATTTTACTACAACACAGTTAAAGATCCTTGGTTAGCCTTAGGCTCTAATGATAGACTTAACAGAATGGAGGCAGAATGGGAAGGCACATTTGCTGTGTCTGAAACTGACATGCACAATAATAAGAGAATGTCTCCAAAGAAACAAGAAAAAACCCTAAAGAAAAATGAGTCAAGCATATAAATAGGTACCTCATAGTGATATAAGTTTATAATCCTTCCAGTATTGGAAGGAATCTCGGAGGTGAGGAAGCCAGTTCTTAACTCAGAAGGAGGTAGCCTGTGTGTTCCGCAGAAGACTGATATGATTGCCATCAAGCCTGGCATTACTTTGGACCTTGGAAGTTCACGGGTTTTTAAGACCTTTGATAATTATATGTCTAAAATTCCATTAGTTCTCTTTATTTTTCCTGCACTTTGGGGATGATGAGGACAGTGGAGTTTGAGTAAAATGTAAAACTTCACAAAGCTCTTTAAAAACGAGATCAGTGGGGGGGAGGAGCAAGACGGCGGAAGAGCAGGGTCTCCAAATCACCTGTCTCCACCAAACTACCTAGAAAACCTTCAAATTATCCTGAAAATCTATGAATTCGGCCTGAGATTTAAAGAGAGACCAGCTGGAATGCTACAGTGAGAAGAGTTCGCGCTTCTATCAAGGTAGGAAGACGGGGAAAAAGAAATAAAGGAACAAAGGCCTCCAAGGGGGAGGGGCCCCGCGAGGAGCCGGGCTGAGGCCGGGGCGAGTGTCCCCAGGACAGGAGAGCCCCGTCCCGGAGGAGCAGGAGCTGCACCGACCTTCCCGGCGGAAAGGGGCTCGCGGGGAGTTGGAGCAGGAACCAGGAGGGCGAGGATGCCCTCGGGCTCCCGGGGACAGTAACAGCAACTGCGCGCCCAGGAGAGTGCGCCGAGCTCCCTAAGGGCTGCAGCGCGCACGGCGGGACCCGGCGGGACCCGGAGCAGCTGAAGGGGCTCGGGGGCGGCTCCGCGGAGGGGGCTGCGCGGCCCCGGGAGCAGCTCGGAGGGGCTCGGGCAGAGGAAGAGGCTCCGTGCGGAGGGGGCTGCGCGGTTCCAGGAGCAGCTCGGAGGGGCTCGGGCGGCGGCTCCGCGGAGGGGGCTGCGCGGCCCGGGAGCGCGAATCCACCAGCGCAGGCTCCGGAGCACAGGGCGCCGGGACACAGCCCAGGATCCGGCCTCCCCCGGGACAGGCAGAGGCCGGGAGGGCCCAGGACAGCGAGGACGCTCCTGCCCCAGCTGAGCAGATCAGCGGCCCCGCCCCGGAGCCTCCAGGCCCTGCAGACGGAGAGCTCCGGAGTTCCTGCCGGAGCTGAATCCAGGTTTCCAGAGCTGCCCCGCCACTGGGGCTGTTCCTCCTGCGGCCTCACGGGGTAAACAACCCCCACTGAGCCCTGCACCAGGCAGGGGCACAGCAGCTCCCCCAACTGCTAACACCTGAAAATCAGCACAACAGGCCCCTCCCCCAGAAGATCAGCTAGACGGACAACTTCCAGGAGAAGCCAAGGGACTTAAAGAACACAGAATCAGAAGATACTCCCCTGTGGTTTTCTTTTTTTTTTTTTTTTGTTTTTTGTTTTTTGTTTTTGTTTTTGTTTTGTTTTGCTTTTTGATTTGTTTCCTTCCCCCACCCCCTTTTTTTTCTCCTTTCTTTTTCTTTCTCTTTTTCTTCTTTTTTTTTTTCTCGTTTTTTTTCTTTTCTTCCCTTTTTTTTTCTCTTTCTCTTTTCTTTCCTTCTTTCTCTCCTCTCTTTTTCTCTTTTTCCCAATACAATTTGCTTTTGGCCACTCTGCACTGAGCAAAATGACTAGAAGGAAAACCTCACCTCAAAAGAAAGAATCAGAAACAGTCCTCTCTCCCACAGAGTTACAAAATCTGGATTACAATTCAATGTCAGAAAGCCAATTCAGAAGCACTATTATACAGCTACTGGTGGCTCTAGAAAAAAGTATAAAGGACTCAAGAGACTTCATGACTGCAGAATTTAGAGCTAATCAGGCAGAAATTAAAAATCAATTGAATGAGATGCAATCCAAACTAGAAGTCCTAACGACGAGGGTTAACGAGGTGGAAGAACGAGTGAGTGACCTAGAAGACAAGTTGATAGCAAAGAGGGAAACTGAGGAAAAAAGAGACAAACAATTAAAAGACCATGAAGATAGATTAAGGGAAATAAACGACAGCCTGAGGAAGAAAAACCTACGTTTAATTGGGGTTCCCGAGGGCGCCGAAAGGGACAGAGGGCCAGAATATGTATTTGAACAAATTCTAGCTGAAAACTTTCCTAATCTGGGAAGGGAAACAGGCATTCAGATCCAGGAAATAGAGAGATCCCCCCCTAAAATCAATAAAAACCGTTCAACACCTCGACATTTAATTGTGAAGCTTGCAAATTCCAAAGATAAGGAGAAGATCCTTAAAGCAGCAAGAGACAAGAAATCCCTGACTTTTATGGGGAGGAGTATTAGGGTAACAGCAGACCTCTCCACAGAGACCTGGCAGGCCAGAAAGGGCTGGCAGGATATATTCAGGGTCCTAAATGAGAAGAACATGCAACCAAGAATACTTTATCCAGCAAGGCTCTCATTCAAAATGGAAGGAGAGATAAAGAGCTTCCAAGACAGGCAGCAACTAAAAGAATATGTGACCTCCAAACCAGCTCTGCAAGAAATTTTAAGGGGGACTCTTAAAACTCCCCTTTAAGAAGAAGTTCAGTGGAACAGTCCACAAAAACAAAGACTGAGTAGATATCATGATGACACTAAACTCATATCTCTCAATAGTAACTCTGAATGTGAACGGGCTTAATGACCCCATCAAAAGGCGCAGGGTTTCAGACTGGATAAAAAAGCAGGACCCATCTATTTGCTGTCTACAAGAGACTCATTTTAGACAGAAGGACACCTACAGCCTGAAAATAAAAGGTTGGAGAACCATTTACCATTCGAATGGTCCTCAAAAGAAAGCAGGGGTAGCCATCCTTATATCAGATAAACTAAAATTTACCCCAAAGACTGTAGTGAGAGATGAAGAGGGACACTATATCATACTTAAAGGATCTATTCAACAAGAGGACTTAACAATCCTCAATATATATGCTCCGAATGTGGGAGCTGCCAAATATATAAATCAATTATTAACCAAAGTGAAGAAATACTTAGATAATAATACACTTATACTTGGTGACTTCAATCTAGCTCTTTCTATACTCGATAGGTCTTCTAAGCAAAACATCTCCAAAGAAACGAGAGCTTTAAATGATACACTGGACCAGATGGATTTCACAGATATCTACAGAACTTTACATCCAAACTCAACCGAATACACATTCTTCTCAAGCGCACATGGAACTTTCTCCAGAATAGACCACATATTGGGTCACAAATCGGGTCTGAACCGATACCAAAAGATTGGGATTGTCCCCTGCATATTCTCGGACCATAATGCCTTGAAATTAGAACTAAATCACAACAAGAAGTTTGGAAGGACCTCAAACACGTGGAGGTTAAGGACCATCCTGCTAAAAGATAAAAGGGTCAACCAGGAAATTAAGGAAGAATTAAAAAGCTTCATGGAAACTAATGAGAATGAAGATACAACCGTTCAAAATCTTTGGGATGCAGCAAAGGCAGTCCTAAGGGGGAAATACATCGCAATACAAGCATCCATTCAAAAACTGGAAAGAACTCAAATACAAAAGCTAACCTTACACATAAAGGAGCTAGAGAAAAAACAGCAAATAGATCCTACACCCAAGAGAAGAAGGGAGTTAATAAAGATTCGAGCAGAACTCAACGAAATCGAGACCAGAAGAACTGTGGAACAGATCAACAGAACCAGGAGTTGGTTCTTTGAAAGAATTAATAAGATAGATAAACCATTAGCCAGCCTTATTAAAAAGAAGAGAGAGAAGACTCAAATTAATAAAATCATGAATGAGAAAGGAGAGATCACTACCAACACCAAGGAAATACAAACGATTTTAAAAACATATTATGAACAGCTCTACGCCAATAAATTAGGCAATCTAGAAGAAATGGACGCATTCCTGGAAAGCCACAAACTACCAAAACTGGAACAGGAAGAAATAGAAAACCTGAACAGGCCAATAACCAGGGAGGAAATTGAAGCAGTCATCAAAAACCTCCCAAGACACAAAAGTCCAGGGCCAGATGGCTTCCCAGGAGAATTTTATCAAACGTTTAAAGAAGAAATCATACCTATTCTCCTAAAGCTGTTTGGAAAGATAGAAAGAGATGGAGTACTTCCAAATTCGTTCTATGAAGCCAGCATCACCTTAATTCCAAAGCCAGACAAAGACCCCGCCAAAAAGGAGAATTACAGACCAATATCCCTGATGAACATGGATGCAAAAATTCTCAACAAGATACTGGCCAATAGGATCCAACAGTACATTAAGAAAATTATTCACCATGACCAAGTAGGATTTATCCCTGGGACACAAGGCTGGTTCAACACCCGTAAAACAATCAATGTGATTCATCATATCAGCAAGAGAAAAACCAAGAACCATATGATCCTCTCATTGGATGCAGAGAAAGCATTTGACAAAATACAGCATCCATTCCTGATCAAAACTCTTCAGAGTGTAGGGATAGAGGGAACATTCCTCGACATCTTAAAAGCCATCTACGAAAAGCCCACAGCAAATATCATTCTCAATGGGGAAGCACTGGGAGCCTTTCCCCTAAGATCAGGAACAAGACAGGGATGTCCACTCTCACCACTGCTATTCAACATAGTACTGGAAGTCCTAGCCTCAGCAATCAGACAACAAAAAGACATTAAAGGCATTCAAATTGGCAAAGAAGAAGTCAAACTCTCCCTCTTCGCCGATGACATGATACTCTACATAGAAAACCCAAAAGTCTCCACCCCAAGATTGCTAGAACTCATACAGCAATTCGGTAGCGTGGCAGGATACAAAATCAATGCCCAGAAGTCAGTGGCATTTCTATACACTAACAATGAGACTGAAGAAAGAGAAATTAAGGAGTCAATCCCATTTACAATTGCACCCAAAAGCATAAGATACCTAGGAATAAACCTCACCAAAGATGTAAAGGATCTATACCCTCAAAACTATAGAACACTTCTGAAAGAAATTGAGGAAGACACAAAGAGATGGAAAAATATTCCATGCTCATGGATTGGCAGAATTAATATTGTGAAAATGTCAATGTTACCCAGGGCAATATACACGTTTAACGCAATCCCTATCAAAATACCATGGACTTTCTTCAGAGAGTTAGAACAAATTATTTTAAGATTTGTGTGGAATCAGAAAAGACCCCGAATAGCCAGGGGAATTTTAAAAAAGAAAACCATATCTGGGGGCATCACAATGCCAGATTTCAGGTTGTACTACAAAGCTGTGGTCATCAAGACAGTGTGGTACTGGCACAAAAACAGACACATAGATCAGTGGAACAGAATAGAGAATCCAGAAGTGGACCCTGAACTTTATGGGCAACTAATATTCGATAAAGGAGGAAAGACTATCCATTGGAAGAAAGACAGTCTCTTCAATAAATGGTGCTGGGAAAATTGGACATCCACATGCAGAAGAATGAAACTAGACCACTCTCTTTCACCATACACAAAGATAAACTCAAAATGGATGAAAGATCTAAATGTGAGACAAGATTCCATCAAAATCCTAGAGAAGAACACAGGCAACACCCTTTTTGAACTCGGCCATAGTAACTTCTTGCAAGATACATCCACGAAGGCAAAAGAAACAAAAGCAAAAATGAACTATTGGGACTTCATCAAGATAAGAAGCTTTTGCACAGCAAAGGATACAATCAACAAAACTCAAAGACAACCTACAGAATGGGAGAAGATATTTGCAAATGACATATCAGATAAAGGGCTAGTTTCCAAGATCTATAAAGAACTTATTAAACTCAACACCAAAGAAACAAACAATCCAATCATGAAATGGGCAAAAGACATGAACAGAAATCTCACAGAGGAAGACATAGACATGGCCAACATGCATATGAGAAAATGCTCTGCATCACTTGCCATCAGGGAAATACAAATGAAAACTACAATGAGATACCACCTCACACCAGTGAGAATGGGGAAAATTAACAAGGCAGGAAACAACAAATGTTGGAGAGGATGCGGAGAAAAGGGAACCCTCTTACACTGTTGGTGGGAATGTGAACTGGTGCAGCCACTCTGGAAAACTGTGTGGAGGTTCCTCAAACAGTTAAAAATATACCTGCCCTACGACCCAGCAATTGCACTGTTGGGGATTTACCCCAAAGATACAAATGCAATGAAACGCCGGGACACCTGCACCCCGATGTTTCTAGCAGCAATGGCCACGATAGCCAAACTGTGGAAGGAGCCTCGGTGTCCAACGAAAGATGAATGGATAAAGAAGATGTGGTTTATGTATACAATGGAATATTACTCAGCTATTAGAAATGACAAATACCCACCATTTGCTTCAACGTGGATGGAACTGGAGGGTATTATGCTGAGTGAAGTAAGTCAGTCAGAGAAGGACAAACATTATATGTTCTCATTCATTTGGGGAATATAAATAATAGTGAAGGGGAAAATAAGGGAAGGGAGAAGAAATGTGTGGGAAATATCAGAAAGGGAGACAGAACATAAAGACTGCTAACTCTGGGAAACGAACTAGGGGTGGTAGAAGGGGAGGAGGGCGGGGGGTGGGAGTGAATGGGTGACGGGCACTGGGTGTTATTCTGTATGTTAGTAAATTGAACACCAATAAAAAAAATAAATTAAAAAAAAAAAAAATAAATAAATAAATAAATAAAATAAATGGCAATGCCATACTCAAAAAAAAAAAAAAAAAAAAGAAAAACGAGATCAGTGAAATGCATGCCCCTATTGTTGGATAGGGAGGTTGGGACACCTGTAATGGGGAATACAAAATCAAGATTTCCTTCTACCATTACAGCCACAGCTCTCCTTCAGTAAGTAGAAGCCTCAGTCCACCCCAAGAATAAACAACAGTGAGTGCCTGTATTCACAGCTCATTTGCATTCAAAGGGGTCTAGATGTTTGGATTCCAGTCTGTGTCCTTTTTCTATAATCTTGCTGAGATGGCCTCATTGACAGGTAAACTTTTGCAAGACACTTATATTATCCACCCATGTCCCTTCAGTATCAAGGCCAATATATCTCTGCTCTTACAGTTAATCTTATTGAACATTTTTGGAAAAACTCCACTTGAATTATGACTATCATCTTGGGCAATAGCAAAGCATATTGATATTCCTTAACTTGCCATCCATTTAATAGTAGTTCCCGCAGAAGTCAGGTATTCTTTCTTGTTTCTGAAGCATTTTGAAGATGTAGACTTGGCCCCAAATCATATATCTCCTTTCAGTTTAAATATGCACTCTTTTGTCTTTTGTCATTTGGTCGATTTGACCTAAGGCAAGTAAGTTAGCCATCTGAACTGTTTAATTTCAGTAAGCTTAGATGTGAGTGGTTAACTGAAGTTTCTAATAGCATAGCCCACTTGGAAACTTCTGAAATTTAGTTTGTTTTGTTTTGTTTTTAAATGAAGCATCAACAAGCATAATTAAATCAGATAATCCAAGGGAGTCTGTGTGGAAGGTCTGTAGGGAGCACAGCTAGTTCCCTAAGAGAGGTTAACCACCTTTATCCTTTCACCTGAAGGATAAAGATGGTTGGGTCTAAAGTTATGGACCATGATGTGCAAAGGGTAAAACAATATTTCAGTGGAGGTTAGATCATTAGATGAAAAGTGGTAAGCATTTTCTGTCCTTAGACCCTCTTGAGAAATCTTCTAGAATATATTTAGTTACTGAAAATATAATTGAAAAAAAAAAAACTGGAAAAGAATTAGATGTGAATCTTGAATCTCATTAATAGTAGTATTAAGACCAAATAAATTTGGGATTAGAGTTAGAAGAATGTAAATTTTAGATTAGACCTAGAAGAATGTAAATTTTATATGTTCTAATAATGTATAAACATTTTTTGAGGAGGCTAAAGTAAACATATGTATATTGTTATCCAAAGGCATTTGATATTTTTGAAGTAAGAAACAGATACCCTATAATTTACCCTTATTTATAAATGAAAATGAGTTAGCCATAACAAGTCTGTTCAATTTTGAGGTAATGTTGATCTTTACTGATAATGCCAGCTAACTAATTTCAATTGTTTTCAATGACGTAAAGAACATTTTTAGTTTCAATTAACATTTTCAAGACAGAAAGGTAAGTAAAGGTCCTAGTAATTACTATGGACTCAAAATGTACTAATAGTTTTGTGAGTTCACTCCTCCAATCAACAGATACTTTGACGGACCTACTCTGTGCAAACTTAGATGTATAATAGGCCTATGAAAGACACTGAGGATGAATGGGTGGCAAGGTGCACAAGGTCATTGCCTTCACAGAATATATGAACAAGACAGACAATGAAAAAGTAATTGCACAAAGTGAGAGGAATATCATGAAAATGGAAGCACCATGTTTTGGCAATGCACATAGCAGGGGCACAAAACATTGAGAGTGGAGTCAGGGTAGTTTTGCTAGAGGAAGCAACATTTGGGCTGAAACGTGGAGGATGAATTTGTTTTATGGAGATGAAAGTGAAATATTTTCCAGGTATGAAGTGTGACCAGGTGCATGCTATTCTCAAGAAACAAACATGTTCAGTTGAGATGAGGCATTATCTAGAGAGGGGTCAGAGAGGAGCATGATAGAACAATATCTACTAGTATCTTAATAAAATTACCAAATGTCAAAAATAAAGAATGAACTAAGTAGATACCAGTCAGGAGAAACAAGTCTTTTGGAGAAAAGAAAAATTGGGCTGGTATTAGATTTTCTCATTCTAATACTTAGTTCCAGAAAGTAAAGGAGTAATGTCTATAAAACTTTAAAAGGAAGAAAATGCAGCAAAAATTTTTTTGTATGAAGCCATCTTGCATTTCTTTTGTTGTTTCAAATTTTTATTTAAATTCTAGTTCGTTAACATATAGTGTAATATTGGTTTCAGGAATATAATTTCATGATTCATCATTTACATGTAACACCCAGTGCTCATCATAACAAGTGCCCACTTTAGCACTCATCACCCATTCAGCACATCCCTCATTCACTTCCCTTCCAGCAACCCTCAAGTTGTTCTCTATAGTTAAGTGTCTCTTATGGTTTGCCCCCCTCTCTCTCTCTTTTCTTTCTTTTCCTATATTCATCTGTTTTGTTTCTTAAATTGCACATATGAGTGAAATCATATGGTATTTGTCTCTAACCGAGTTATTTCACTTAGCATAATACTCTCTAGCTCCATCCACATCATTGCAATGGCAAGATTTCATTCTTCTTGATGGTGAAGTCATCTTGCATTTCAAAAACAAAAGAAAAAAAAAGAAACAAACAAAAAAAAAAACAAAAACAAAAGAAACAAAATGATTAAGCATAGAGGAACTCAGGAAATTTAGCTTTGAACCTTTCTTTAAAAATGAAAACAGAACAAAAATACAAAACAAATAAACCAAACAACACTCTTTGATGATTAAATTCAGCAAATCAATTTAAATTGAGTATGGTGGCTCCATGGTAAAAGGTATTGATCATTATTACTTCATTTATGTAAAGACTCCAGACTAAGTAACTGTAAGAACTACAGTTAAAAGTAAAGAAGTAGGTGTTATATCCTTTTCTATTACAAAATCAGTAATAAACCCAACAAAAATTGACTTACAAAAAATGAATATGTAATTAATAGCGAAAACTCCAACTGCTCAGTGTTTGTTGTAATCTTGTTTCTTGACTTTACTGGTTGACTTTAAAATAACTGTTACTAACTGTGACAAACATCCTCTTCAAGCTCAGCAAGCCCTCTAGTTTCACTTCAGTTGAACAATGGACATAAATAGTACATTTTGTGGTGCAGTAAAATCCCAATTTTGTGACATTCCATCTATTCTCACCATTCTCTTCAAGTATTGTCTATGACTTCACCTAGCAATTTCTAGTAGTTAGGTAGGCCATTTAGCTCTTGGTCATTTTCTTAAACAATCAGCAGTATTTGACAGAGATAACCTCAGAGAAACCTCCTTGTTGAATCTCCTTCTTTAGTTCTTAGGTTATGTTGTCACCTGTTCTCAATGGCCATTCCTTCCTAGTTTCTTTTTTTTTTTTTTTCCTTCCTAGTTTCTTTACTGATTTTCTTCTTCCTGACATTTAAATATTCAAGTACCTAAGCACTCAATATGAAATACCTTCTCTCTTCTGAACTCCGTTTTCATATATCCAGTGCTACTACTGGGCAACTCCCCTGGGATGTATAGTAAGTGTCGAGTTTAACACATCCCGATCTGAACTCGTGATTTGCATCCCTCGTTTCCCCTATCCCTCTTGAATCTTTCTTGTATTTGTGAATCTCAACTTTGTACTTTTAGCTGCTCATTTCCAAAAACTTGGAGCCGTTCCTTATTTTTTTCTTTTTGTTTAAATTCCAGTTAGGTTAACAAACAGTGTAACATAAATTTCAGGTGTACAATATAGTGATTCAATAATTCCATACATCACAGCAAATGTAATTCTTAATCCCCATAACTTATTTAACCTATTCCCCTCACCAACCTCCCCTCTGGTAACCATCAGTGTTTGTTCTCAATAGTTAAGAATCTGTTTCTTGGTTTGCTTCTCTTTTTTTCCCCTTTGCTCAGTTGTTTTGTTTCTTAAGTTCTATATACAAGTGAAATCATATGGCATTTGTCTCTGACTGACTTATATCACTTTGCATTATCCTCTCTAGCTCTATCATGTTGCAAATGACGAAACTTCATTCTTTTTTATGGCTGAGTAATATTTCATTATATATATATATTATATATGTATCATATCTTCTTTATCCATTCATCTATTAATGGACACTTAGGCTGTTTCCATAATTTGACTATTATAGATAATGTTGCTGTAAATACTGAGCTGCTTGTATCTCTTTGAATTAGTATTTTTGGATTCTTTGGGTAAAAATCTAGTAGTGCAATTGCTGGATTGTCAGGTAGCTCTATTTTTAACTTTTTGAGGATACTCCATACTGTTTTCACGGTGGCTACACCACTTTGCATTCCCACCATCAGTACACGAGTGTTCCCCTTTCTCCACATCCTCACCAACTTGTTCTTATGTTGTTGATTTTAGTCATTATGACAGATGTGAGGAAATATCTCATTGTACTTTGATTTGTATTTCCCTGATGATGAGAGATATTGAGCATCTTTTCATGTGTTTATTGGCCATTGGGATGTCTTTTTTTGGAAAAACATCTATTCATGTCTCTGCTTATTTTTTATTTTTAAATTTTTAAATATTTTATTTATTCATGAGAGACACAGAGAGAGAGGCAGAGACACAGGCAGAGGGAGGAAAAGCAGGCTCCATGCAAGGAGCCCGATGTGGGACTTGATCTTTGGAATCCGAGATCAGTCCCTGAGCTAAATGCAGACGCTCTACTGCTGAGCCACCCAGGCATCTCTCTGGTCATTTTTAAAATTAGATTATTCATTTTTGGGGTGTTGAGTTTTATAAGTTCTTTATACATTTTAGATGCTAACCTCTTATCATGTATTTCATTTGCAAATATCCTATCCCATTCTGCTTGTTGTCTTTTAGTTTTGTTGATTATTTCCTTTGCTGTGCCAAATCCTTTTATTTTGATGAAGTCCCAATAGTTTGTTTTTTGTTTTTGTTTCCTTTGCTTCAGGAGACACATCTAGAAAGAAGATACTATGGTTGATGTCAAAGAGGTTACTGCCTGTGTTCTGTAGGATTGTTATGGTTTCATGTCTCACTTTTAGATCTTTCACCTATTTTGAATTTATTTTTGTGCATGATGTAAGAAAGGGGTCCAGTTTCATTCCTTTGCATGTTACTGTGCAGTTTTCCCAACATCATTTGTTGAACAGACTGTCTCCTCCCCATTGGATAGTCTTTACTACCTTGTTGAAGATTAAGTGGCCATATAGTTATGGTTCATTTCTGGATTTTCTGTTCTGTTCCATTGATCTATGTGTCTGTTTTTGTGCCAGTACTATACTGTTTTGATTACTACAGCTTTGTAACATAATTTGAAGTCTAGAATTGTGATGCTTCCAACTTTGCTTTTCTTGTTCAAGGTTGCTTTGGACATTTGGGGTCTTTTTTGTTTCCATACAAATTTTAGGATTTTTTTTTTTTGTTTTAGCTCTGTAAAAAATGCTGTTAGTGTTTTGACAGAGATTGCATTGAATGTGTAGATTGTTTTGGGTACTATAGACATTTTAATAATAGTCTTCTGATCCATAAGTATGGAATGTCTTTACAGTTCTTTGTGTCATTTCAATATCTTTCATCAGTATTTTTTAGTTTTCAGAGTAAAGGTCTTTCACCTCTCTGGTTAGGTTTATTCTTATATATCTTATTGTATTTGGTGTAATTGTAGGTGAGATTGATTCCTTGATTTCTCTTTTTGCTGCTTCATTATTAGTGTATAGAAATGCAACAGATTTCTGTATGTTGATTTTGTATCCTGAGACTTCACTGAATTCATGCGTCACTTCTAGTACATTTTTGGTGGAGTCTTGGGGTTTTCTATACAGAATAACATGTCATCTGCAAACAGTAAAAGTTTGACTTCTTCCTTGCTGATGTGGATGCCTTTTATTTCTTTTTGTAATCTGATTGCTGTGGATAGGACTTCCAATATTGTGTTAAATAACAGTGTGAGAGTGGATATCCCTTAGAGGAAAAGCTCTCAGATTTTCCTCATTGAGGATGATACTAGCTGTGGGTTTTTCATATATGGCCTTTATTATGTTGAGGTATGTCCCCTCTAAACCTTCTTTATTGAAGGTTTTAACATGAATAGATGTTGTGCTTTGTTAAATGCTTTTTTTGTATCAACTGAGAGGATCATATGTTTTTTTTATACTTAAAAAATTAATATGGTGTATAATGTTGATTGATCTGTAAATATTGAACCACACTTGCAACCCAGGAATAAATCTCAGGTGACTGTGGTGAATACTTTTTTAAATGTATTTTTTGATTTGGTTTGCTAGTATTTCATTAAGAAATTTTGCACCCATGTTCATCAAAAATATTGGCCTGTAGTTCTTGTTTTTAGTGGTTTTGGTATCAGGGTAACACTGGCCTCAGAATGAATTTGAAAGTTTTCCTTCTTATTTTATTTTTTTGGAATAGTTTGAGAAGAATAGGTATTACTCCTTCTTTAAATGTTTGGTAGAATTCACCTGTGAAGTCATCTGGTCCTGGACTTTTGTATTGGGAATTTTTTGATTACTGATTCCATTTTTTTTGTGGTTATTGTTCTGTTCAAATGTTCTATTTCTTTCCATTTCAGTTTTGTAGTTTATATGTTTCTAGGAATTTATCCATTTCTTCTAAGCTGTTCAATTTGTTGACATATAATTTTTCATAATATTTTCTTATAATTGTATTTCTGTGGTATAGATTATTATTTCCCCTCTCTTATTTATGATTTTATTTATTGGAATCCTTCCTCTTTTCTTTTTGTTAAGTCTGGCTAGAGGTTTATTAATTTTGTTAAATTTTTAAAGAACCAGCTTCTAGTTTCATTGACCTGTTCTATTGTTTTTTTTTTTTTTAAGTTTCTATATAATTTATTTCTGCAATTAATCTTTATTGTTTCCTGTGTTCTGCTGGCTTTAGGCTTCATTTGTTGTTCTTTTTCTAGCTTCTTCAGGTGTAAGGTTAATTTGTGTATTTGAGACTTTTCTTGTTTTTTTGAGATAAGCCTGTGTTGCAATATATTTTTCTCCAATGATTGCCTTTGCTGCATTCCAAAGGTTCTGGACTGTCTTGTTTTCATTTTCATTTGCTTCCATGTATTTTTTCTTTCTTCTTTAATTTCCTGGTTAATCCATTCACTCTTTAGTAAGATGTTTTTAACCTTCATGTATTTGTGGTCTTTCCAAAGTTTTTTTTTGTAGTTGACTTCAAGTTTCATAGCATTGTGTTCTGAAAATATGTGTGGTATGGTGTTAGTCTTTTTGTAGTGGTTGAGGACTGAGCTGTGACCCAGTATATGATCTATTCTGGATAATGTTCTATGTGTACTTGAAAATAAGGTGTATTCTACTGGTTTGGAATGAAGTATTCTGAATATATGTTAAGTCCATCAGATCCAGCGTGTCACTCAAAGTCATTGTTTCCTTGTTGATTTTCAGCTTAGATGATCTGTCCATTGCTGAAGTGGGATGTTAAAGTCCCCTATTATTTTTGTATTATTATCAATGAGTTTCTTTCTGTTTATTATTGTTTTATATATTTGGGTGCTTCTTTTTTTGGTGCACAATATTTACAATTGTTATATCTTCTTGTTGGATTGTCTCTTTTATTATGAAATAGTAGCTTTCTTTATCTCTTGTTATAGTCTTTGTTTTAAAGTTCAGTTTGTCTGATCTAAGTATTGCTGCTCTGGCTTTCTTTTGACATCCACTTGAGTGAAAAATGTTTCTCCATCCTGGAGCCATTCTTGACTCCTCTTCTTTGCTCATACCCTGCATCCAATCCATCATCAAACTGTCCAGTCTACCTATAAAATCAAAGAAGTTCTTATTCAGGCTGAGAAAGTCACAAGACACAAAAGACTTTCCAAGTACCAAGTTTTCTAAGCCTTAAGAAACAACACAGGACAGACAGAGTATACACAGATGCCACATAGTAAAGTCTTGTATTCCTGGGAAGTTTCCAAGGATCCCAGTCATTATGCATGGGTGTGTGTTGTCATGAGAAATGAGACTGAGTAAGTAGATGTGTTCTACTTCAGCTCAGTGAAGCCGTAAGTTCTGGGGTTCCTTAGCTTTAATACTTTGCATGTGATTTATATCCATTCATCAGTGTAGCTGTGTCTCAAAATTTATCAGTTATACAAATAACTGTTCTGAAGTCAGTATAATGCAGTCTGATATTGCGCTCAGTACATAGTGATCGCAGCAAAACTTTCACTTGTCTGGAATCTGTTAAGCTTTTCTACATTCTTTAATTTAGTGTTGTAAAGAATTTAACTGCTAGTCAAATCCTCAGGTGTTTCTGAGGCTGGAGGTATATTAGTGTTCCCTGGTAGATTCTTTTCTTCCCAAAATATTGCCCGAATATATTTACAAATGATCACATGGTCACTTCCCATCAAGTCTCCAGTATTTCTCTCCTGAATTGGAATAGCCTCAAGACCTATCACCTTGCCCCACCCTTGCTCCTTATAGCTATTTGTCATGCAACAAGAGAAATAATTGTGAAAATATATGTCAATTTATGTCTTTCCTCTGCTTAAAAACTTCTGGTGACTTTGTTTTCACTCTGAGTAAAAGTCAAGGCCCTCAGGGTGCTCATGATATTGTGTGCCTAGCTGCTATGCTGCCTGACCTTCCCTCACACATCTTTCCCCTCTGCTTGCTCTGCTCCAGCTACCCTGGCCTTCTGGCTATTTTGGGACACTGCACACTCCAATCTTAGGACTTCTGGATGAAATGTTTTGTTTGTCTTTTGTTTTGGCTTAGAACACTGCTTTACCCTCATTTATTTTAATCTCTGCTTATTCTTTTTTCCTTATTAACTCTTGACATATCATATGCATTTGTTAATTTATTATTGCTAAAGTAAACTATTTGGGGCAAACTCTTGGCTCTCTTTTCTACTAAATCTCTTCTCCAGTGCCTAACACAGTGACTACCTCATCATAGATACTCACTAAATGTTGAATAAAGATTGTATCTATTTGTAGCTCTTCTGCTAGCTTTCTGTATCCTTAGAGAAGTTGTTGGAATAATTGTTGCCAAATATTGATGATGCTTATATTTAGGTGTGGGGATTGTGGGTGAATTTTAAATTTCTTAACTACACTTTTATATATTAAAATTTATCCAATTAAAAAGTGTAAATAACTGTGAGAAACAAATAAAAAAGATAACTGTCAGCTTTTCAGAGAAGGGCATGGACAGTCAGCTGTTTGAGACCTCTTGCCCTTGCATTTTCCAAGAAATTCCTGTCCCTGTAACACATCTTTGTCCCTGCCTTTTCTCAAAGAAACATGAGCTATGTGTAAGTGGCTATCATGCTTTTTTTACAAAAATGATAGGTTTGGGTCAGAAAGATCTTTGCACCTCATCCACACACCATGGGGATTCCATGTGCACAGTCTGAGCCAATGCTATCTTAATATTTTCTTAGAACAAGGAAAGTGGTTTGGATGAATGCATGCATATTCCCTAAAAGAGCTTAAAATTCTTTTAAAAACAATTTTTACAATAAACAGGAAAAAGGGCTGAATTGCACAGAGCTAGTAAAGAGGTTTTTAAGACACTACAGTAGGACTTGTGGTGAAGAAGTATATGCTTAAAGCCCTAAAATTCCTTCAGTTCACTTCCTCTTCTTTTTTGTTCTATTAGTTGGATTTCTTCTATATTTTTCTCACTTGGAAGCCTTTTCTCAGATGTTGTCAGGACAGAGGCTGGAACCTGATTCTACTAAGGCACTAATGAGAGGGTGGAGCATCTCTGGATGCCTGGAGAGTTGTTTGATCTCTGTGCTCAGATACAATAGCTCTTGCTACTGGGGCTAGGTCTATGGTTACTGGGCTTTGGTTCTGGAAGGCATCTTCCACACCAATGAACTGAACCTTTCACTTAGCACAGAAGGAAAAAAAAAAAAAAACCAAATCTGTCTGGTTTTTGTTTATGAGATTTGAGCCATCTGAAACAGAAAAATAAGGCATCTGTCATTCAGTATAAATTTTGTTATTAGAATACGCAACTTATGCAGAAATATAATGATAAATTCTAGATCATAGCAGTCTGCAAACTTACCAAGAGTGGGATCCTTCAGTTGTTCTGCACTGTGTCATCTCTTCAGGTGCCAGCAGATGGAGCACCCTTCACTTAAACTTTCAAAAGAGGGTTAGACTCTAGCATTTGATGGTTATGTTTTTTCTTTACAATTAGCCAGATTTGTGTTCAAATGTCTGATTGACTTCTCTTAGCTATTCATCTTTAATTTTAGATTTCTAGTATTTGATTCTTTCTTAGAGTTTCATCTCTCTGCTTACATTGCCCATCTGTTCTTGCATGTTGCTCACTTTTATTTTATTTTATTTTATTTTATTTATTTTTTAAAGATTTATTTATTTGTGTGTGTGAGAGAACAAGCAGAGTGGGTGCAGGTAGAGGGAGAGGGAGAGAGAGAAAAGCTCAAGCAGACTCCCTACTGAGCACAGAGCCTGACATGGGGCTTGATCTCACAACCCTAAGATTATGACCTGAAATCAAGAGTTGGAGGCTTAACTGGCTGAGCCAGCTAGGAGCCCCTTAACCACAATTATTTTAAATTCTCAGTCTGATAATTCCAGAATTTTTGCCATATCTGATCTGGTTCTGAAACTTACTTACTCTCTTCAGACTGTGGTTTTTGTCTTTTGTATGCCTTGGAAATTTTTGTTGAAAATTGGACATGATGTATTAGGTAAAAGGAACTATTGTAAGTAGCATGTTAATGTGAGGTTTTATGTTTATCTGGCTAGGAGTGTGGCTGAGTTTAATGGAGACTTCAGTTTCATATAGTGTCTTCATTTCTATCTTTTCCATTGTCTTTGCTTTTTCTTAGAGACTCCTTGAATAGAGTCTAAGGCTTGTAGTTCTTTTAGCTCTAATATCCTGTGTTTATACAGAAACCCAACTAAGGTGGTAGTGAAATGTTGGAAGAGGGGAAGTGTTCTATATATCTATAATTAGGTCTCAGTTTTTTGTGAAACTTCCAGTGACCTTTTTAAGTGCTTCTCAACCTCCTCCTTACTTCCTTAGAGGAGGCAGAAAGGCTATAGGGGTTGTAGCTAAGGATTTCTTTGTCCCCATGTGAATGGGTGGAGTGGCTGGAGCTGGGTATTTTCAACTTTCCATCCTGGGTAGGCTCTGGAGAAATAGTCTCCTATGAGGGCAGGACTTTGTAAAGAACAGAGAGCTCTGAGAAGCATATTTCAAAAGAGTCATCCCCCCCCGCCCCCCCAACCACAGGAGCTTTTCTGCAGTCTTCACTGTGAAGACCTGATATGTTGGTACCTGGAGGTAAAATTCATATGAGTTTGGGGGTATTTTTCTAAACCTGGGCTTCCTTGAGGTCTTAACTATTGCTATTGTCCACACTGAGCCTCTGGTTATTGAGCAATTATTGTTTAAGCTTTCCACTTCAGTTTGGCTCCTGCGGCAGTTCCTGCTCCTGAGCCTTTGTTGCCGTTAAGCTATAATCGTTGGTATTGACTTGTCTGTCCAGTTTTGATGTAGCACTTTTCCCTCTGACCTCAATTCTTTGATGATTCTAGGAAGAGTGGTAGATTTTTAGTTTGTTCAGCTTTGTCTTTATGCTGATGGGAGTGATAACCTTCAAGCTGCTTCCATGTTTAACAGGACACTGAAGTCCTCCATAGCTCTCCAAGGCTAGGTTTTCTTATCTGTAAATGGGACTAATATTTATTGTTTCTCATAGGGTTGCTAAAAATGAGTAAATTGTACAAGGAAATTAGGACAATATCAGCACATAGCAAATGTTAAGCAAACTTTATCACTTGCTGAATAACTTATTGTTGATGATATTAACTTTAAACAAAAGGGAGATGCAAAAAGTCATGGATATAAAAATCTTTAATTAGCAAGCAACTTAGACCGTTAGGAGAGGCAAAAAAAAAATAGTTGATAGATTTTACATCACTAGGGTAAAAATCAAGGGGGCACTTATTGGAATTTCAGAACTTAATCATTGAGGAATGATATCAAGATTGAAATTGAGAAAGCCAAGAAATCAAAGAAGTTAAAGACATAACAAGGAATCTACAGATAGTTAGCCATTTCTTTGTGCTGGTAAGACTTTTTCCCACTAGCCCACCCTTTCACTGAGTGTGCACATTTTTAAAGAATTCTAGTACTATGTAGGGGTTTCAATTCTGAACTCTGGACTGCTTGGGCCTAAGGCCTCATCTCCTTTGTCTGTATAGTGATTAAAACCCAAGCCTTTAGCCTTGCTACTCAAAGTTAGCCACTTTGGAGATTATTGGGAAATGTAGAATCTTGACCTGTCTCATTTACTACATCAGAGCTCACATTTTAATGAGATTCTTTGGGGTTCAACACACCTTAAAGTTAGAGAAGTGCTGGTCTAGATGATGAAAACAAGTAGTGACTCTGAATCTCCTCTCCACACCCCCTTCTTCTCCCAACTGGGGCAGATTCAGAAGCATATTGTACAGTTGCCATTGTGGTTTTTTTTTTTTTTCTATATTCTTGGAACATAAACCCTTTGAGGTTAATTATTCATTTCTCAGTTTTCCTCCCCTCTTAAGTGGGGCTTGGTGGCCAGAGTGGACTAGATATGGGTATTTTCTTTCCCTAGGTAGGTTAGGCTCTGCCGTAATCCCAGCAGATTAGGTTCTGGTTCACTAGTTTCCCCTGAGTACAGAACTTATTAAGAGGAACAGAATACTCTGATGTATTTCAAAATGTTTCCTATTTCCACTTTTCCTGCTGAAAGCACAAGGGGATTTTTTCTGATCTATACTGTGAGAACTTGGTTGAGCTCTTGGTGGTAAATCTCACAATATTGCATACTCCACCTTCCCCCCAGCTGGGTCTTTGGACTTTTTAACTCTCAGGCTTATCCACACTGAGCGTCCAGTAACTTACCAGTTTCAATTCCAGTTTTCCTACTCTGGCACTGATTCTCACGGTGGTTACTGCTGTGAGTCTCACCTGAGGCAGAAGTTTTCCCTGTGTCCTTGCCTATTTTATGGATCCAAGAAGAGTTGTTGATTGTTCAGTCTGTTCAGGTTTCTATTTGTTAAAAGGGAGTGGCAGTTTCCAAACTCCTTACAGGCAGAACTGGAAACCAGGAGTCTAGCTATTCATTTGCAGAGATACTTGTTATAAATTTCCCTGAACTTAAAGTGGGCGCTGATCAAATAATCTAGATTGTCAAGATCTAGGAGCCAGAAGTCAGTCTTACTTTTTCCTAAGGATTTATTTCCTAACTTCTTATTTACTGAGGATCTACACTTTGCCAGGCTACTAGTAAGCATCCCATGATCCTCTGCCATTGTGTATAACTATGTTCCCATTTTTCACAGGAAGGAAATGAAGGTAACAGACTATAATAATTATAATTAAACAAACAAGGTACACCCCCATCTGTATGCCTCTCCTATATGTCACGTACTGCAGAACAGGCGGAGAATGTGTGGCTTGCCAATCTCTTAAGGATTTTATTTGTTGAGAGATTCTCTGACTTAGTTTTCTATACTTCTATTTAGTAAACGGAATAGTGATTAGGGTTTAATGTACCAACAATTTTTGCTCTGGGCAAGTAAGTGAAGGGATCAGAGGCCTTCAAGCCCCCATCCTTTGGAAATAGTTGTTAAAATGTGTACATGAGCATTCTGCCTACATCACCAAGATAGCAACATAGATTGTTCCTGATGTCAACTTCCTTATGAGAAGAACAACTAACAAATATTCACAGACAAGACAGCATGGAGAGAATTCTACAGCATGAAGGTGATGATGAAGCATCACCTGCACCACAGAGACCATGACAGACCACATCAGAAGGGTAAGAGCCCCTCCTCCAGGTTGGCATTGTATCATGGGGAGAGGTCTTTCCTGAGCCTGTTGGTCCTCCAGTGGGGAAAAATAGCCCAGGGTGGATATCCAGCTCCCTCAGCATGGTGAGTCATTCCTTGGGAGCCCCTACTTTGGTTTTACCTCATGAGGCTTGCAGAGGAATTGGCAGGGTTTGATCACTGGAATGTGGTTATTATGAAGAAGGCAGAGGTTCACAACAACTAGTACTCAGATCTTGGTAGACCAAGTTCATACCGACAGAGCCTAAGGAATAATCTCAACCAGCTTCTTTCTCATCTGCTGAATCAAGTCAATGGTTCCATCTGACTAGGGAACTTGGAAGGCTGCAGGTCTGCCTGTTTTAGGTCTTCAAACAGAACCTTGCTAGCTTGGGAACATGGTATGCTCCATACAAGAAAGGGAGCTGAGTCATAGCCCAGCCCATTAATGGATGTAGCTCTTGGCTGCATCCAACCAGAAAGACTGGCAAGAATACCTGGACGTGCTGCAGCCCAGCAATGCTCAAGCATGGCAAATACAGTTGATTGCCCTAGAACAAAGCCAGTATTGGAAACAGAAGGTTCTCCTTCTCTGCCCAGGCAAAGTAGCTGAGTCTTAACCCTGCTCACTGCTAGGTAAAGCTCCTAGCCCTTCCCAATTACAAAGCCTGAACAGAACAGAACACTTGAAAAGCTACATAGCCTAGCAATGTTTAAATGGACTATCAAGCAGATAGGCACGATAATGTGCAAAGCAAAGTCAGTGGCTCTGTTCATTCAGGGAACTTGGGCACAGGTCACCCTGATTTAACACCACAAAGAGCCTTTTGGCCCTGCAGCTGGTTCTTCCACTATGGGTGGGCAGAGAAACTAATTCATAGCCCCACTCATTGATGAATACAGCCTACAGCCTGCTGGACCAGGAAACTTAACCAGATCTACAGAGGAACCAGGTAGCCCATCCAACAGCCCTGCTGTGATGAGAAAACAGCTCTTTCGAGTTGCTGCCCAGGCATTTCACAGTATGACAACCTGCTTATACACCTAGGGTCTGAAATTCAGATAAGGACCTGGGTTTAGGATCCCATTCCTAAATCCTGCTTTATTTTTCCCAAAGCACCTTTTAAAATAAACACTTAGAAGAATAAAATGAAATAAAATAAAATAAAATACAAAATACTTAGTATTATATTAGTAATACTAACCCACAAAAGTCAGTGACCTCCACCCCACCCACCTTGTAAGTAATAAGAGCCTCCTACCCTGCTTTCCATCTTCTGCTTGGTAGTAACCTGGGATGGAGGAATGCCCCTTCCTGGCTCATTATGCTCCTTCATTTTTGAGATCTCTAGGTTTACTTCCTTCATGAAGGTGTACTGGAACTGCACCTTCAATCTAAATGACTCTAGGGTTTTCATTTCCCCAGGGTGGGAACTCAGATGCTGAAGGAGCTGCCTGCCAGTGCTGTGTGGGTGGCTTATGCCTTCTCATTCAGGAAATCACAATATGTATACTTTATATTTTTTGCCTTTTTTTTTTGTTTTGTTTTTATTGAAGTTCAATTTGCCAACATAAAGTATAACACCCAGTGCTCATCCCATCAAGTGCCCATCACCCAGTTACCCTAACCCTTTCCCCCTTCCCACTTCCTCTTCCAAAACCCTTTGTTTATTTTCCAGAATTAGGAGGCTCTCATGTTTTGTCTCCCTCTCTAATTCTTCCCACCCATTTTCCCTCCTTATCCCTTTCACTATTTCTTATATTCCACCTATGAGTGAAACCATATGATGATTGTCCTTTTCCAATTGAATTACTTCACTCAGCATAATACCCTCCAGTTCCATCCATGTCAAAGCCAATGGTGGGTCTTCGTCCTTTCTAATGGCTGAGTAACATTCCATTGTATACATAGACCACAGCTTCTTTATCCATTCATCTTTCGATGGACACGGAGGCTCCTTCCACAGTTTGGCTATTGTGGACATTGCTGTTATACACATTGGAGTGCAGGTGTCACAGTTTTTCACTGCTTCTGTATCTTTGGGGTAAATACCCAGTAGTGCAATTGTTGGGTCATAGGGTAGCTCTATTTTTTACTTTTTGAGGAACCTCCACACAGTTTTCCAGAGTGGCTGCACCAGTTTGCATTCCCACCAACAGTGCAAGAGGGTTCCCCTTTCTCCACATCCTCTCCAACATTTATTGTTTCCTGTCTTGTTAATTTTCCCCATTCTCACTGGTGTGAGGTGGTATCTCATTGTGGTTTTGATTTGTATTTCTCTGATGGCCAGTGATGTGGAGCATTTTCTCATGTGCTTGTTGGCTATGTGTATGTCTTCTTTGGTGAGATTTTTGTTCATGTCTTTTGCCCATTTCATGATTGGATTGTTTGTTCCTTGGATGTTGAGTTTAATAAGATCTTTATAGATCTTGGATACTAGCCCTTTCTCTGATATGTCATTTGCAAATATCTTCCTGTAGGAAGATATCCATCCTGTAGGCTGTCTTTTGGTTTTGTTGACAGTTTCTTTTGCTGTGTAGAAGTTTATATCCTGATAAATTACAATAGTTCATTTTTGCTTCTGTTTCCCTTGCCTTCATAGATGTACCTTGCAAGAAGTTACTATGGCCAAGTTCAAAAAAGGTGTTGCCTGTGTTCTCCTCTAGGATTTTGATGGATTCTTGTCTCATATTTAGATCTTTCAACTATGGTGTAAGAGAATGCTCCAGTTTCATTCTTCTGCATGTGGATGTCCAATTTCTCCAGCACCATTTATTGAAGAGACTGCCTTTTTTCCAGTGGGTAGTCTTTCCTCCTTTGTCGAATATTAGTTGACCATAAAGTTGAGGGTCCACTTCTGGATTCTCTATCCTGTTCCATTGATCTATGTGTCTGTTTTTGTGCCAGTACCACACTGTCTTGATGACCACAGCTTTGTAGTTCAACCTGAAATCTGGCATTGTGATGCCCCCAGATATGGTTTTCTTTTTTAAAATTCCCCTGGCTATTCGGGGTCTTTTCTGATTCCACACAAATCTTAAAATAATTTGTTCTAACTCTCTGAAGAAAGTCCATGGTATTTTGATAGGGATTGCATTGAATGTGTAAATTGCCCTGGGTAACATTGACATTTTCACAATATTAATTCTTCCAATCCATGAGCATGGAATATTTTTCCATCTCTTTGTGTCTTCCTCAATTTCTTTCAGAAGTGTTCTATAGTTTTTAGGGTATAGATTCTTTACCTCTTTGGTTAGGTTTATTCCTAAGTATCTTATGCTTTTGGTTGCAATTGTAAATGGGATTGACTCCTTAATTTATCTTTCTTCAGTCTCACTGTTAGTGTGTAGAAATGCCACTGACTTCTGGGCATTGATTTTGTATCCTGTCACACTGCCAAACTGCTGTATGAGTTCTAGCAATCTTGGGGCATAGACATGACCAACACGCACATGAGAAAATGCTCTGCATCACTTGCCATCAGGGAAATACAGATCAAAACCACAATGAGATACCACCTCACACCAGTGAGAATGGGGAAAATTAACAAGGCAGGAAACCACAAATGTTGAGAGGATGTGGAGAAAAGGGAAGCCTCTTACACTGTTGGTGGGAATGTGAAATGGTGCAGCCACTCTGGAAAACTGTGTGGAGGTTCCTCAAAGAGTTAAAAAGAGACCTGCCCTACGACCCAACAATTGCCCTGTTGGGGATTTACCCCAAAGATACAGGTGCAGTGAAACGCCGGGACACCTGCACCCCGATGTTTCTAGCAGCAATGGCCACAATAGCCAAACTGTGGAAGGAGCCTCAGTGTCCATCGAAAGATGAATGGATAAAGAAGATGTGGTTTATGTATACAATGGAATATTACTCAGCCATTAGAAATGACAAATACCCACCATTTGCTTCAACGTAGATGGAACTGGAGGGTATTATGCTGAGTGAAATAAGTCAATCGGAGAAGGACAAACATTATATGGTCTCATTCATTTGGGGAATATAAATAATAGTGAAAGGGAATAGAAGGGAAGGGAGAAGAAATGGGCAGGAAATATCAGAAAGGGAGACAGAACATGAGAGACTCCTAACTCTGGGAAATGAACTAGGGGTGGAGGAAGGGGAGGAGGGCGGGGGGTGGGGGTGACTGGGTGGCGGGCACTGAGGGGAGCACTTGACGGGATGAGCACTGGGTGTTATTCTGTATGTTGGCAAATTGAACACCAATAAAAAATAAATTTATTATTAAAAAAGTAAAAAAAATAAAAAAATAAAACAAACAGGACAGCATCAAAAGAAACTAACAAAGTTCCAATAACTGATCCTAAAGAAATTTGATATATGAACTGTTAGCCAAATAATTCAGAATTATCGTCTTAAAATTCAGTGAATTACAGAAACACACCAAACAAATTTAGGAAAACAATGCATGAAAAAAATGAGAGATTCACAAAGAATTAAAAAAAAAAAAACCTCACAGAAATCTTAAAGCTGAAAACACAATGAGTGAACTGAAGAATTCAACTGAGAGTGTCAACATCCAGATTCAATGATGCAGAAGAAAGCACCAGTGATGTAGAAGATAGGGCATTTGAAATTTTCAGTTAAAGGAGCAAAAAGAAAAAGGAATGACCAAGATTGAAGGATGTCTATGGGCCTTATGGAACATGATTGAAAGGAACAACACTTGTAGTATGGGAATTTCAAAAGGAGAAGAGAAAGAAAAAGGGACAGAAATTGTATTTAAAGCAATACTGGATGAAAATTTCCCAAACCTGGGGAGAGAATGCATATCTAGTCGCATGATGTCCAAAGGACTCCAAATAGGCTGAATCCAAAATAGGGCTACATTGGACACATCAGAGGAAAATCCTCAAAGGTCAAAAAGAATGAATTCTGAAAGCAGCAAGAGAAAACAGAGAAATTAAATATAAGGGAACTTCCATAATCTATCATAAGATAAATTCCTCAACAGAAACATTTCAGGCCAGGAGAGAATGGGAGCATGTATTCAAGGTATTTAAAGACCCCAAACAACCCGTCAATCAAGAATCATATAATAGGCAAAGCTGTCCTTCCAAAACAAAGGAAGGATAAGGACTTTCCTGAACAAACAATAGCTGATGGAGTTCATCAGTTCTAGACTTGCCTTATAAGAAGTGTTCGAGGGAATTATGACAAGTAAGAGAAGTCACACAGGAAAATACAATTACAAGTGATCTCATTGATACCTTATGTTTTTATGATGTTAAGTAGCACCTCTTTGCTTCCACTCAAAGAACTACCTTTAGCATTAGGTGAAAGTGGTCACAGGTACAAATTTCCATTTATATGATAAATAAGTACTAGGAATGTAATATACAGCATGGTGACTATAGTTAACACTGTGGTATGGTATTTATGAAAGTTGTTAAACAAGTGAATCCTAAAAGTCCTTATCACAAAGACAAAATATTTTTTCCCTTCCTTTCTTCTTTCTTTCTTTCATTCTTTGTTTCTGTCTTCCTTTTTCCCTTTTTTTTTTGTATCCATGAGATAATGGGTGTTAACTAACCTCACTGTGATAATAATTTCACAACATATGTAAGTCAAACCATTTCTCTGTATGTCAATTTTGTCTCAATAAAACTGGAAAAATATTTCAAAAACAAATGTGCTGAACATAGCAATCTAAATGCTTCTCTGTTAACATATTAAATAAGATCTAGATGCAGGTCTATGAGAACTACCATCATTTAGAAGTAGTCATAAACATAAATAATATTTTATAACTGTAAAGGAATAAGAAAAACGTTTTCTGTTCAAGACAAAGTCACAGATACTTTTAGTAATACATTCATAATAGAATGAAGGAAATGCTATGTTTTGGTGAGGGATTAGCACAAGTAAAGAAAAAACTTTTGCTATGTATCTTGATAGATTTCCCTGAATTCTATTCCTAGTTCTTTAAGATGAAAATGGAGTAAACACTTTACAACATTGTATAAAAGTGATAAATGATATGTATGGAAAGGTATATCGATGACATGATGGAAAAAATCCTAAGGCAGTTAGAGCTGACCTGAAGGGTGTCTGCTGGAGGTGGTAATTCTCCAGCTAGAGAGAAAAAGCATATGTCAGCTAAGTTTAGAAAGTGGGAGACAATGGTCTGGATGGAGAGGCTCCATGAAGCATCCTGGTGTGTGAGAGGGCTGGGGTTGGGGGTGTGTCATTGTGAGGAGCCTTCAGAAAAGTGGACACATGAAGGGGGCATTTTCTGGATGTTAGGAAGGTGCCTTGCTTTGGGGACACTGATTCATAAGTCCCAAGGGTGAATGGGAGTGATGGAGGTGGTTGTCTCCTGGGAATCAGGAAAGAAGTATAAGGAGAATGAAGGTGCCCAAAGAGGACACTTACCAGGACCATCACAGAAAGGAGAGGAGGAAGGAGGGATCATGGAGGCCATGTCAGGAGGAGTTATGAGGAGCCTGCACATTCTTGCAGAGTCCAGAGTGTTAGAGTACTGGTGAGGTTGAGGATGCTGACCTGCTTGGGACACTCTCAGGGTTGAGGTGAGGTGAGGTTGAGGTGAGCTACTGTGTGGAGAAGCATCTTAAAGTATAGGTAACCTGTTGGACAATACAGAGATGTGTGGGGCCTCCTGTGCTTGACAGCTGTAATTATAATTATCATGTTTCATACATAGTTAATATTTTCCAGCATTCTTGTCTTATTTGGTTTGAAATTCAAAACAGATACTAGTGTTACCACTGTTTTATTGATTTTAAAATAAAGTTAGTGTCAGGATAGATGACCCATCAAAATCATAGTTAGAGTTAGACATTGGGTTGAGGCAGTCCTAAAGCACTGACTTGCAATGTTGTAGTTGAGGAAGATACTCAGAGACTCAGAACCTCTGGGCTTTGGCAAGTGGAGCCCTGTCCTGCCCTGGGTCAGATCCATCTCACAGCTGGCCCAAACTCTGAATACAGCTTTCTCCCCTGGGTCGCTTTCCCCCCAAGGTGCTCCAAGGCCCAGAGAGCTGCATGGGAGGATGGGCCAACCCAACAGGATGAACCTGAGCTCCCAGGACAAAGCCCTGATGAATGAGAACTTGCCTAGGTATATTAGTTTCTGGCCCTTGTCCAGGGCTGCCTGACAGCCTTGACTCCTTCTGGTTTGTCCTGAGTCAGTGTTCAGGAACCACCCCTCCAGCTGGACCCCAGGAAGCTATTATACAGAATAGAAGCCAAGGTTTGTTAGTTTGTTTTAATATATGCAATATATGTGACATTGAAACTTGTTCTTGAATTAAATAGCCTTTCAGTTCAATTATATTGTGAAGTTAATATGCAGCTGTGCTCTGTGGGCATTTACCCCATCCAACCTTTCCTTTGTGAGTCTTCTAATGGTGCTGCAATGGGAATTGTGTAATTCACAGTAGCCCTGCTAGCTGCTGAGAGCTTCAGAGGCCTCTACAGTTAGCTCTCCCTTTATTGCTATCAGGTGTCCCAATGGCCCTGACACGAGGACTTTGTAATTAGATGTTTTCACTAAATGATAGAAATTTCTCCAAATCAGGCTGCTTTGCTTATTGATATTAACAATGCAGTAGGTATCATTTATTAATGGCATAACCTGTGCTGAGGTTTTTAGAAGTTCTTGTCTTAATTCTTAAGTAACAAGTGTAAAAAGTACCTGTTTTACAATGAATCTATGACTTAGAGAGCTTAAGTCATTCACCTAATAAAGAGACAAGGCTGATATTTGAATCCTGGTCTGTCACCCTCCTGAGGTCAAGCTCTCCATCACTGGTAGTAGCTGTAGTCTGCTGCCACAGCAAAATAGTATTATAGAACACAACTATTCTTCAAATGTCTTTTATTCCGCTGGGGAGACTTCAAGTTAGATTTTATTGACGAACTTGTGAAGGTGAACATTGTGTTCCAGATCATATCTCACCTGGGTGTCTACTCTATGAAATAATCGCTTTATTTAGAGCCTTCAGTCTGAAGATCCCAAACACTGAGCCATTTGTGTGTGTGTGTGTGTGTGTGTGTGTGTGTGTGTGTGTGTGTGTGATGAATGTGTATTGAGCATCCCCACGTATTCCTGTGTCCTCATGGTGGGCAGGTACCAGAGAGATTTCTGAAATCTGGAAGGCTTCCCTGATGAATCAGGGACAAGAGGCAGCACATTGATCTCAGTTAAAGTCAAGTCAGTAGAACCCAGAGCCAAGTCCCGGGGACACTGTGCAAGGGCACAGCAGGTGTACACTAGATGGAGCTTCAGCTATAGAAACAAAGAATCTGACTTAGACACATGTGTTTATGTGACTAATGGGTGGGGAACAGGTGAGGAATACTCCTGATTCTTCAGAGCTTTTGAAGGTAGATGGAGGCTGTGTCTTGGGTTGGCTTACAGTCTGGAACTACGGATTCAGAGGAGCACTTTGCATCAAATGGCTTTGTTCTGCCTCCACCAGATGCTGATACTTGCCCCCAGCTACAATACAAGTCCCAGCTCTGCTGTCCTTGGTGACTACAAATTTTAGTGGTCCTGCTTCCCCACATGGCTTCTGCAAACAACTAGTAAGAGTGTGAATGAGTGGGTATAAATGGGCAAATAAAAGCCAACGATCCATTATTCATTACAGTGACAACCTTTGATGGGAGCCTCACATATTGTACTAAAGGGCCTCAATGGCACCCTCAGACATGAACTTGCAACAATTGCAGCTCATGTCCTCTGCCCCTTGAGGCAAACACATCCATCTCTTTCTTCCCCAACCTGGTTGAGGAGAAAGTCTATTTTAGGGAATCAGAAGGTCTGTGCCAAAATCATAGGTACCCCATTTCCCTGTGTATGTGCGTATATTTCCAGGGAAAGAATATTGGAGTCAGTGGGCAGGAATTTGTTGAGACAAATTTATGGCTGTCATTGAGGGTGAGGAGGTTAGAACAGTCTCTAGAGCTTCAGGTGTTGTACCCCTCACCTGGTTCTTAGTTAAATTTCTGTTTAATTGCTGATTTTACTCTTTATACCCAATGCTTCCTAGCATCCTGTATTTAAAAAAAAATTGTGCAGAGTTAATTATTAAAATTCTATATGAATATGTCTCTCAGTCCTCTATTTTGCAAGACTCCTGGATACCATCCCAAACCACAACTTCAGTTAAACCTTTGGGACAGAGTCATGGCTTCTTTATCTCTTTCTAAAATATAGTTCTTTTTTTTTAAGATTTTATTTATTCATGAGAGACAGAGAGAGAGAGAGGCAGAGACACAGACAGAGGGAGAAGCAGGCTCCATGCAGGGAGCCCAAGGTGGGACTCGATCCTGGGACTCCAGGATCATGACCTGAGTGGAAGTCAGACTCTTAACTGCTGAGCCACCCAGGTGCCCCTAAAATTTAGCTCTTGATTAAGAAACTGTAGATCAAAGCCTATTAGAGCACCATCTGTGAAGCTAAGTGCCCTGGGTACACAGATTACTCTTCCATTTATTAATTAAGACCTTGGGGAGGTTTCTTAGTCTTTCTGTGCTCAGTGTCATGGATTCTTGTTAAGATTTACACCAACTTTTGGCAAATTGTTTCAAAGGGTCAAGTGACTTATATGTAAAACACTTCTAGTAGTGCCCAGAACAAAGTAAGCAATATATATGCTTATTAATATTATTTTTACCTGGAGTGCTGAACTGATGGCTTTGAGTCTCCAAAGTTCAAAAAGCAGTATTTTATTCATATAATCCATAATCACCTGCTCAGGAAACTGATAGATCCTCTGTCTGTGTTCCCTCTCCTGTTTTATGTACATTGTAAACATGATCTATTTTAGGGGTACTACAAAGCTTTCAATAAAGCCTGCAAATCCTATTACTATTCTTTCTTGTATTATTCAGTAAATTGTTAAAGGCTAACTCAGATTAATACTGTTGACAGAGCGGCTTTGACTCACAAACACTGACTTATTAACTTATTAGCAAGAAAGAGAAAAACATTATTCAGGTGTTAAAACAAAAGTTAAGACCTGCACACTTACTGCGTATTTTGTCGTTATAAAGTTGATGTCTGCCTAGGTCTGTTTGTTGAAGATGTAAAAAACCTTTCCCCTTGGGGTGTCTGGGTGGCTCAGTCAGTTAAACTGGATGCTGGATTCTGGCTTAGGTCATGATCTCAGAGTCGTGAGATTGAGCCTTGTGTTGGGCTCCACAGTCTGCAGGATCTGCTTGGAATTCTCTCTCTTCCTCTCCCTCTGCCCCTCCCTGCTGTGCTCTCTCTAAAATAATAAAAAATCTTAAAAAAAAAAGTAAAAAAGCTTTCCCCTGTGGAACATAACAGTTGATTTTGCTGTTAGAACTGCTTCACCTGGGGGATCCCTGGGTGGCTCAGCGGTTTAGCACCTGCCTTTGGCCCAGGGCGCGATCCTGGAGTCCCGGGATCGAGTCCTGATGTCGGGCTCTCAGCATGGAGCCTGCTTCTCCCTCCTCCTGTGTCTCTGCCTCTCTTTCTCTCTTCTCTCTATGTCTATCATAAATAAATAAATAAATAAATAAATAAATCTTAAAAAAAAAAAGAACTGCTTTTCCTTTCTTCTTTTGGGGAGAGGTTATGAGTTAAGACACTTGCATGAATATTTGTCGTGAATATTTGCTCAGTTAATGGTCTACTGAAGGGATTAAATTATGAAAGACTTTAAGATAGGAAGAGAAAACTGATTATCTTCTTGAAGAAATGGAAATAGTATCTTCAACACTGATTAGCTTTTGGGAACTATTAATTTACTGCATCTCTGGTCCAACTGTGGTATTGAAAATGTAATTACTTTTCATGGATTCCTAAAGCTCTAGTCTTAATAGTTATATAGTATGTTGGAGAAATAATTTATTATTCTCTCAATGTATTCTGTTCAGCTAAATAAATTGTATGGACAATACTAACTTTGTTAATTTAACAAAAATGTTAATTTTTGTGGCAATGTATTTGACACTTTGAGATGTACAAATTTGTGGTTTTGTCAAATATATAGATATATGATTATAATCTGCAGAAATCTACAAATAATTGAGAAAGAGATCATTTCAAATCGGTTTTCTCTCCAGTTCCAAAGGTGTAACATCATATGCAAAGTTGCCCCTACTGAGGGTGGTGTCACCTGATGCATTTTTCAGTCATTAGAAATTCACGGAAGCAGAACAGGATACAAATATGCATGTAGCTCCAAATATATTTACTAATTGAACATTGAGAACATTATAAATCATGCCAAATAATAAATACATTTTCTCAGTATGTTTGTCAAATGTAGAGTAGGATCTTTGTTCTGCCAGTGACTTTCTTTCTCTTCTACATATTGGGAAACATTTTAGAGTAATTCAGTTTAAGGAAAAAGTATGTATCTGAATAAATTTTTCTGATGAAATGCATTTCTGGGAAGAGTATTCTCTTTTTCAACAAAATTGGAATTTTTGTCATTGTGTTATCCCTTCCGCACCCTGCAAGCTTCAGGATGCCCTTCTTTTTGTACTTTTTACAAATTATTACCATAAATTAACTGAACACTGAAAAATAAAAGTGTGAAATTGACATTGGATTATTTATTTTTTTGACTTTTCAATAATTTTAAGATTATAGAATTACAGGACAAACTATGGGGGGAAGATATAGATCCTGGTGTCACAAGGGACACCATATTTTTTGTTGAGAATCATGTTTACCTTTAACAGGACATACATCATCTTTTCTCTGTAATTTTTGAATTTTTTGAATTAAAAATTATGAACATGGGATATCTTTTTGTCCCATCTTCAGTTTCTTTCATCAGTGTCTTATGGTTTTCAGAGTATGAGTCTTTCACCTCCTTGGTTAAATTTAAGAAATTGATAAAAATTATTTTTAATTAAAATAAAAAATTTTTAAATTGAAATTCACATGACATAAAATGAACCATTTTAAGGTGAACAATTCAGTGGCATTTAGTACATTCTACAATGTTGTGCAACCATCACTACCATCTAATTTCAGAACACTTTTGTCATTCCAAAAAGAAACTCTATATCCATTCAGGTGTCTGTTCCCAACCCTTTTAGCAGCTTCCTGTGTATAATCTGAAACTGGCCCCCATACTCAGAGGGCAAGGAGAGAACTAAGAAAGAGGCAGGTCACTCCAGGTTGGTTGGTGGGTGGCAGTTTTAATAAGCAAAGGGGACTTACAAGAGAGGTTTGCCTTGGGCAACAGCAAGACAAATGGATACCCTCACCTGCCTGCTTACTGAATCTTACAAGTTAAATAGAAACCTTAATAGGTTCAGTCACATGTACTGTGCAGGTGTTCTCAACACCATATCACTAGCTCAAGGCTGTGTACTTGGAGCAGCCTCTGGGAGTGGAAAAGGCAAGCAGAACCCACATTCCAAGGACGGGGAGGGCGTGAGGAGCTCTGAGGGCCAGCTCACCAGTCAACCCGTGGTCATGTCCTTTCAATGACCTCCCCCAACATAAGCTGTCATTCCCAATTCCCTTCTGCCAGCAGCTCCTGGTAACCTCCAATTTGCTTTCTGCCTCTATAGATTTAACTACTTGAGCTATTTCATATAATTAGAATCATATAATTCTTTTTTTTTATTGAAGTTTGATTTGCCAACATATAGTATAACACCCAGTGCTCATCCCATCAAATGCCCTCCTCAATGCCAGTCACCCAGTCACCCCATCCTCCCATCTGCCTCCCCTTCCATAACCCTTTGTTCATTTCCCAGAGTTAGGAGTCTCTTATGTTTTGTCTCCCTCTCTAATTTTTCCAACTCATTTTCCCTCCTTTCCCTTATAATCCCTTTCACTATTTATTTATTTATTTACTTATTTATTTATTTATTTTTAAAGATTTTATTTATTTATTCATTCATGAGAGACACACCGAGAGAGAGAGAGAGAGAGAGAGAGAGGCAGAAACACAGGCAGAGGGAGAAGCAGGCTCCATGCAGGGAGACTGATGCGGGATTCAATCCCAGGACTCCAGGATTATGCCCTGGGCCAAAGGCAGGCGCTAAACCACTGAGCCACCCAGGGATCCCCACTTTCATTATTTCTTATATTCCCTGTATGAGTGAAACCATATGATGATTGTCCTTCTATGTGATATTTTGTGTCTGGCTTCTTCTGTTTAGCATAATGTTTTTAGATGTTTATTTACATCATGATATGTATCAGTATTTTATTCCTTTTTATGGCTGAAAAATATTGCATTGTATGTATATGCAGCATTTGTTTATGCATTCATCCACTGATGGCCATTTGCTTCGTTTGTACCTTTTGGTTAAGTGACTAGGTTTGGTATAAACATTTGCGAAGAAGTATTTGTTTGAGTACCTGTTTTCAAGTATTTTAGGTATATGCCTAGGAAGGGAATGGCTAGATCATAAGGTAATTTTGTGCTAAACTTTTTGAAGAACTGTCAAACAATTTTCTATAGTGGCTGCACATTTTACTTCCCCAGCAGCAATGTAGAAGAGTTCGAATTTCTCCACATCTGTGCCAACACTTGTTATTTTCCATTCTAAAAATTATAGCTGTCCTAGTGAGTGTGAAGTCGTATGTCATGTAGTTTTGATTTGCATTTCCCTACTGACTTTTCAATGAGTATACTATGAATCAATAAAAAATTTTACATATACTTTGCTTTTAATCCATTTTTAGGACACACAATGTATAATGATACTCTGCCTGAGTTTTAATTGGTAACTTGCATGGTTAAGTATTTTTATGTAGTGTATGTCATGTGTATATTTAATACTATGTGCAATATATGTATTTTAATAAGAATCTGTTTAATTTAGGCCACGTTGTCTGAGGGAAGGAGAGGTAAAATCACTTCAGAATTATCTTAGAGGGTTATCAATATATACACATCACTTGTAGCTGTAATTTCAAGGGTTCCTCTGCCTTAATCCAAAGAAGATAGGAATTCTAGAAATTATATAAATTAAATATATATAATTATATAATATAATTATATAAATTAAATTCTAGATAATATATAGAAGAATGTCTCCAGAAAAGAATTTGCTAAAGGAATTTCAACAGATTTTTAAGGTTTTTTAAAGGCAAATAGTTGCCATATAGTTAAATAAGGTTGGGGTATGAGATTACAGGTGGTCAAAGATATATACCCGTATAATATGTGTGTGTGTGTACATACATACACATATGTATATTTATATATATAATATATATTTAAAGTATTACAAGAAATTTGAGTTATTTCTATCTAAAAAAGAATGATAGGCTCCTAAATCTCAGCAAATACTTAAAAAATTAGCAACTGAATACTACTGAAGATGCAGTTAAATGGTCATAACTCACCCATTGCTGATGGCAGGGGAAATTGGTGTCTTATTTTTTAAAACAATTGAGCAGTATGAGACTTAATGAGTTTAAGCTCGTTGAACTGGTTGTTACATATCTGGAAACAAACCTTAGAGACTTAGGCTTATGTACAAAGGTATTTACTGCACTGTTAAATTAAAATCACAAAACTGCAAAATTATCTCATTGTTAGGAATTGTTAAATGAATAATCAGTCACTAAAAATTCTGCATACAAATAATTATCGTTAAAAGAATAAAATGTTTGACAGCAAGTCATTGTGAGTGCTTTCATGTTGCAGTCACTGGATAAACATTTTACATGGGTATGTCTGATAAGCCTCTCAAGAAGTATTTGATATCGGTGTTATTCTTACATATATTTTATTGGTGAAGAAACTTTAGAGGTAGAGTGGTGTTCAGTAATTCTCAACTAACAAGAGGTAGGGTTAGGATTCAAATCCAGATCCTGTCATTGCAGTGTCTGTTTTCAGCCTCTACACCATTTTGCTTTTCTCTAGTTCAGGGAATTCAAGGATCATGTCCAGAGTAACAAGGTCAATAATTAGTAAAAGCTGGCACTATGCCTGAACAACAAATTTATAGACTTGACCTGCAACAAAGTTGCTATAAGCAAAATCTCTGATGAAGGGGGTCAAGTGGGGGAACTTAATATCTTCAAATATTTTAAGAACCATAATATGGGTCCAAGTCCCTGCTCCGCTGTGTCGGGTATACTTGGACCCAAGCTCGAGCTTGTAAATAAACCCTCGTGTGTTTGCATTGGTGTCGGCTCCTCGGTGGTTTCAATCTTGGGCACAACATTTGGGGGCTTGTCCGGGATCCGAGAAATCCCCAGGACCCCATCCAGAGGGTTTCATGTGTGGTGAGTGCACTCAACTTTTCCCACGTTTTGCGTGCATATTTTCTGAGAGCTCTAAACTGTACTTTTACCTGTAGGAATTCCAATCTGTATTGGGTAGGCATTGGCTTAGGCGGATGTGCTGGCGGGCCATCGACCAGGGGTCTTGAGGAGACGTCCCTTGCCCCCGCCTGGAGGACGAGGTCCTCATCTGTAAGGAGGGTGGGGGTCCTCGTCTGTAAGGGGGACGAGGTCCTCGTCTGTAAGGAGGAAGGAGGTGCTCATCTGTAAGGAGGGCCGGCTGCCAGCCCTTCGGGTTATTGTCTGTTTTGTCTCCACGGCCGCACTGGAACGTTTGTCTGTGCTACTATGTCCTTGTTAACTGTTTGTGTATTTGTCTGTGTTACTGTGTCTTTGTTAACTGTCATAACTGTTTACATAAGGAGAGGGAGATTTCAAATTTATTGCAGATCAGAATGGCCAACCTTTGATGTGGGATGGCCCCGAGAAGGAACTTTCCACCTACCTATTATCTTACAGGTTAAGGCCGTGATCTTCAGGGACAAACTGGATGGCCATCCTGACCTGGTGCCCAACATCCTGGCCTGGCAGGACATGATCCAGAATTCCCCTCCTTGGCTAAAACCCTTTTTACCCCCCAAAGTGCACAACTCGGCTGAAGGAAAGACGGAGTCACCTCAAGAAGCTGGCTTCAGGGACAGGTAAGGAGGATGGCCCTGGTCCCTGTCGGGAGTGCCCTAAGCTGAACAAAAACCAATGTGCTTATTGCAAAGAAGAGGGCCATTGGGTGAAAAACTGCCCTAACAAAAGATCTAAGGCCCCTGCCAAGATCTCGCAAATGGAGAACTTGGGACGATTAGGGGATTTGGGGTTTGGCACCCCTCCCCGAGCCCAGGGTAACTCTTAAAGCGGAGGGGCAACCTGTTGAATTCCTAGTGGACACTGGGGCAAAACATTTGGCTTTATTACATCCCCAAGGGAAATTGCCAAACAAGACTTCATGGGTGCAAGGGGCCACGGGCACCAAACAGTACTCATGGACTACCCGAAGAACTGTGGATCTCGGCATGGGCTGGGTATCCCACTCCTTCATGGTCATCCCTGAGTGTCCCTACCCATTGTTAGGTTGGGATTTGCTCACCAGGATGGGGGCACAAATTTGCTTCTACCCCTAAGGGGCAAAAGTCCTAAACAAGGAAGGGCACCCGATTCAGGTGCTTGTCCTGAGTTTAGGAGACAAATATCGTCTCCACCAAATGCCCTCAACCCCAATGACTGACATTGACCGTTGGCTGCAGGAATTTCCCCAAGCATGGGCAGAAGCTGGGGGAACTGGGTTGTCCGGGCACTGACCGGCCATATACATAGAACTAAAGCTAGGGGCAGACCCTGTCAGGGTCCGCCAATACCCCATGCCTCTCGTCTCCCTAACCCAGACTGGGACACCCCTCTGCATGACTGTCTAGAAATTTTGGCACAGGTGCACGAAATCAGAGCTGATCTCCAGGACCAGCCACTGCCGAATGCAGACGTCACCTGGTGGTACACGTCGGCAGCAATTTTGTCCAAGAAGGAGTCAGATACTCCGGAGCAGCTGTAACCATGGAAACGGAGACCATCTGGGCGGAGCCACTGGCAGCTGGAAGGTGGGCTCAATGGGCAGAACTGACCGCACTGGCCAAGGCTCTGACCATGGGGGAAGGTAAACGAATAAACATCTACACCGACAGCAGGTACGCCTTCGCCACCGCTCACATCCATGGAGCCCTTTACAGGGAGAGAGGGCTCCTGACCGCAGAGGGAAAGACTGTTAAAAACCAAACGGAGATTCTCGAACTCCTGAGGGCCCTCTGGCTGCCCAAGGCCCCAGCCGTCATCCACTGTCCGGGGCATCAAAAGGCAGACACACCAGTAGCCAGGGGAAACTGGCTAGCTGACTTAAAAGCAAAGGAGGCGACCCTTTTGGTGACCCAGGTCTTAACAACCACGCTACCCGATCTGGGGGCACCGACCCTGCCCAACACCCCCAACTATACTGATGCGGACTTACACTGGATCAAACACTTGCCTATGACCCATTGCTTGCGTGGCTGGTGGAGGGCCGCAGACTCCAGCATCATCCTGCCAGAGGAACTGGGACGGCGAGTCCTATCCAAAATACATCGGAGTACTCACATGGGGACAAGGAAGGTGGAAGACCTCATACGACATGCAAAGATTGAGCAGATTGTGGCAAGCTGCCACGCATGCCAATTAACTAATGTCACCACCCATGGATCTAACCTGGGCACCCGGCTCTGAGGGGACCGCCAGGATCCTACTGGGAAGTGGACTTAACTGAGGTAAAACCTGGAAAATACAGATACAGGTATTTAGTAGTGTTTGTAGATACTTTTTCAGGATGGACGGAGGCATTTCCCACCAAACAGGAAACGGCACAGACTGTGACCAAGAAACTGCTGGAAGACATCTTACCGAGGTATGGTTTTCCTGTTAAAATTGGATCAGACAACGGCCCAGGATTCGTCTCTAAGGTAACACAGGGAGTGGCACTAGTACTTGGGGCAGATTGGAAATTACATTGTGCATATAGGCCCCAGAGCTCAGGACAGGTAGAGAGGATGAACAGAATATTAAAGGAGACCTTAACTAAATTAGCCCTGGAGACTGGCGGGGACTGGGTGACTCTCCTCCCCTTCGCCCTATGTAGGGTGAGGAATTCCCCATATAAGATGGGACTGACTCCCTACGAGATCATGTTCGGTCTTCCTCCACCTGTTATCCCCAATTTAAAATCTGAGGCGCTTGCTGAATTTGATGATCACCAACTTCTTTTCTCCCTCCAAATGTTACAATGAACCCATGAGCAGGTGTGGCCTAAGCTGAGGCCCTCTATGAGACTGGGCCACCCCCGGACCCCCATCGATATCGGCCAGGTGACTGGGTGTACGTGCGGAGATACCAACACCAGACACTTCAACCTCGCTGGAAGGGACCTTCCATCGTGATCCTGACCACTCCCACCATTCTCAAGGTCGAAGGGATTACTCCCTGGGTCCACTACACCCACATGCCCGTTCGTTCTCAGGGACTTTGTTCCAGAATGGAAAAGTCAACCGGACAAGGACAATCCCCTAAAGCTAAGACTGCGCCGTTCTCACTTATTTCCCACCTCCAAGACTCCCTAGTCTGAGGTTGTCCTTCAAAATAGAAGAAGGGGATTAGACTTAGTCTTCTTACAACAAAGGTTGGGGGGTGGGTTATGTGCTGCCTTAAACGTAGGATGTTGCTTCTTCACTGAAATGTAAATGGGAGCGAGAACAGCAACAAGGTTGGTGGAATCCTGGTTTAATCATTCCCCCTGGCTCACTCTGAGAGCAATCTGGACCCATGATTGGGTCCTTCCTTAGGTTCCTCTGAGAGGGGGAAATGTGGAGGCTGAGAAAGTTAAGGCCATTCCACTTTAAGTTCAGCGTTAGCACAAGTACAACCATCCCAGGCCCCTGTGAATAAGAGCTGAAGTTTACATTATTCAGTTACAGGAAGAAAACAGCTTACAGCTTAACACCCTAGAAAGCCCCATATTAGAATAAGAACAGAGCCCAAGCCAAGGGCAGGAAGCCCCTATTAGAATGAGAACAGAGCTCAATGCGCTGGAAAGCCCCATATCAGAATGTAAACAGAACTTGAGAAATTCCTCCACCCCTTCTGGAGGTCTCCTAGACCAGCCCTTAAAAGTAAGCTGAAGCCCACCTCGGGGGTCCAAGGTATCGGGTATACTTGGACCCAAGCTCGAGCTTGTAAATAAACCCTCCTGTGTTTGCAAAAAAAAAAGAACCATAATATGAAGGATGAAGTGGATCTGCTTGAGTATCTCCAAAGAGCAGAATTATCACATGCAGATTGAAACTTCAAATAAACTCCAACAAACTGTGTGTAATTCAGATATTTAAACAATTAAAGTCATCTAGCTATTAGGCAGAAAAAAAGTAACGTTTTGATCAGAAGCTAACAGACCCTATTGTACTAAGAATATCTGCACTGAGAAAGATGCTTCTCTTAATTTTAGGAACCTACCAACATGCCGTGATTGTTCTTAGAATGCTAACCGAAGCATAAACATTATAAACTAGTATTTGCAAAGCACTTGACATTTGAAGTATTTACCTTTGAAGACAAACTATCAGTATTATTTATAGGCATATATATATAAAACCATTGTAGATAGGCATATGTACATATATATACATACACACTAGATATTAATATTGTCTTTTTTTTTTTTTTTTTTAGAGAAAGAGTGCAGGAGTGGGAGTAGGGGCATAGGGAGAAGGAGAGAGAATCTTAAGCAAACTCTATGATGTGATGAGTGTGGTGCCCAATGTAGCACTTGATCTCATGACCCTGAGATCAAATCTGAGCTGAAATCAAAAGTTGGACTCTTAACCAACTTAGCCACTCAGATGTCCCTAATGTTGTCTTTTTAAAAAAATAGTTTATTGAGCTATAATTGCCACACAGTACTGTGTAAGTTTAAGGTGTTCAACATAATGATTTTATTTAAGTATATTGTGAAATGATCACATGTTCAGTTAACACCTATCATCTCATATAGATACAAAAAATGTTTTTTTCCTTGTGATGAGAACTCTTCAGACATATTCTCTTAACAATTTTCATATATGCCATACAGTGGTGCTAACTATAGTCATAATGTTGTGCATTTACATCCTGAGGATTTTATTTATTTTCTAACAGGAAGTTTGTACCTTGTGACCACCTCATCCAAATTTCCTCCCTCTTTGCCCTGGTGACTACAAACCTGATCTCTTTTTCTATGAGTTTGTGTTTGGAGTCCACAAACAAGCGAGATCATACAGTGTTTGTCTTTCCTGTGATTTATTATTTTTTTAAATTTTTATTTATTTATGATAGTCACAGAGAGAGAGAGAGAGAGAGAGAGGGGCAGAGACATAGGCAGAGGGAGAAGCAGGCTCCATGCACCGGGAGCCCGACGTGGGATTCGATCCCAGGTCTCCAGGATCGCGCCCTGGGCCAAAGGCAGGCGCCAAACTGCTGTGCCACCCAGGGATCCCTCTGTGATTTATTTTACTTAATGTAATGCCTTCAAAGCTCACCCATGATTTTTTTTTTTTGACTGAATAATATTTTGTGAATATATATATACTACATCTTCTTTATCCATTCATCTGTTGATAGATACTTAGGTTGTTTCCGTGTCTTGGCTGTTGTCAGTAATGCTGCTAAGAACACAGAGATGCAGATAGTATTTTGGATATATTTTTAGAAGTGAAATTACTGGATCATATGGTAGTTTTATTTTTAATTTTTAGTTTTCCACAGTGCCTGCATCAATTTATGTTCCCACCAACGAAGTTTCCTTTTTCTCCTCATCCTCATCAGGATGATAGGTAGTCCAACACATATGAAATGATATCTCATTGTGATTTTGATTTGCATCTCCCTGATAATCAACTATATTGAGCATCATCATTTCATGTACCTGTTGGCAATTATAAATCTTCTTTGGAAAATATCTGTTGATGTTCCTTGCCCATTTCAGTTGGATGATGATGATGATTTGCTATTGAATTGTAGAAGTTCTTTGCATATTTTGGATATTAAACCCTTATTAGGTATATGGTTTGTGAATATTTTCTCCATTCTGTAGGTTGTTTTTCATTTTGTAGATTGTGTATTTTTGCTGTGCAGAAGATTTCAGTTTGATATAGTCTCACTTATTTATTTTTGATTTTGTTGCTTGTACTTTGGGTATCATATCCCCAAAATCATCACCAACATTCATATCAAGGACAGCCTTTTATTTCCTACTCTTGCCCAATTGTTGAGGTGAGAACTTCCAGTCCTATGTTGAATAACAGTGGTGAGAATGGGCATTCTTGTCCTCTTCCTGATCTTAGAGGAAGGGTTTTCAGTCTTTCACCACTGATTATGATGTTAGCTGTGGGCTTCCCTTTATTGTGTTGAGGTACATCCCTTCTATATCTAATTTGTTAAGGGTTTTTGTCATGAACGGATGTTAAATTTTATCAAATGCTTTTCTGCACCTACTCAGATGATATGATTTTTTTTCTTTCATTTTATTAATATAGTGTTCACATTGATTGTTGCATATATTAAACTATCTCTGCATCCCAGGGATAAATCCCACATGATCATGGCGAATGATCCTCTAAATGTGCTGCTGGATTTGGCTTGCAAGTATTTTATTGAGAATTTTTGCATCTATATTTATTATGGATTTTGGTCTGTTATTTTCTATTCTGGTAGAGTGTCCTTTTCTGGCTTTGGTATTAGGGTAGTGCTGGCCTGGTAAAATGAGTTTGGAAATGTTCCTCCCTCCTCTTCTTTTTTTTTTTTGGAAAAATTTGAGGAGGATTGGGATTACCTTATTTATTTATTTATTTATTATTTATTTATTTATTTATTTATTTATTTATTTATTTATAAAAAGATTTCATTTATTTATTCATGAAAGACACACAGAGACAGGCAGAGACATAGGCAGAGGGAGAAGCAGGCTCCCTGAAGGGGAGGATCCTAGGATCATAACCTGAGCTGAAGGCAGACACTCAACTATTGAGCCACCCAGGTGCACCAGAATTACCCCTTTTAATGTTTGGTAGTATTCACCAGTGAATCCTGGACTTTTCTTTGTTGGGAAGTTTTTGATTACTAATTTTAAATACAAAATTTTTCTTTTATGAATGCTGCTTGCCTCTGAGTTTTGGTAGTTATCCTTTATAAAGTTACCCAGTTCCCTTTTATTCTTAGAAATATTTTTATTTTAAATTGTGAATTGGTTTTGAATTTCATCACGTTATTTTTATGCAGCTGTAGGGATGTTTATATTTTTCTCCTTTATTCTGTTAATGGGATTATTAACAGCATGGGACAAAGACTAAAACTTTCATCAGATGGTTCTTATGAATGACTTTGTTTTCTTGCCACCTTCTTTGTTCCTCCCATCCATTCTGTAAGCCATCAGACAGCCCCTGAGCAAATTCCTCTTATACTTAGATATTTTTTTTCCTGTTTTTGTTAATACACATTTTGAAAGCTGGATAACTGGTTGAGATTATTCCTCCAAACTCAGAATGCAGGGCTAGATGATCCTGAGTGATTCCAGTGGGAGGAGAAAATTGCAGCTTCTTTCTTTGGAAATTAAGAAAGAGTTGCTAGATTTTTGAAACTTGACTATCCTAGATCACACTAAGTGGAAGTCTAGAGAGATTGGGACCCTGTATAATTGAGTTCCTTCCTTCAACTGTTCAAAGCATGTGGTTTTGAGTGGCACTTAGAATTGCCTGGAAATTCCTCGTCTGAAAAATGAGGCATGGTGAAGGGAAATCTACTGACTGGTTCATGGAGGAGGTTCACCATGTTGTTAATCCTTAAGCTAGGCTAGTACAGTCATTGAGTCCTGGTCCTGTGGTGGCTTTTCATCCATTCCACTCCAGGTAACCCCTTCCACATCCACCCTCAACTTCTCAGGCAGCAGAGGGACACCATGGCTCCTCTGGTTTCTAGGTCACAAGGACAATCCTCAGGAACCAAGCCATGAGAACCATGTAGAAATGTGGCTAGGCCTGATTGATGTATAATTTTGAAATATTTAGACTTTTGATATAGGAGCCTCCATTTGTACTCTTAACCAAGACCCTGAAACGTTAAGGCCAGGAATATAGTTCAGGTAGAGACACATGCTCAGTTATAGGAAGATGTCCAGACCCCTTCTCCAGAGTGAAAGCTTGACATGCATGGGCCATGAAGTCACAGATCATATCTGGAACATTCATATGGAGTCAGATGCTCACTCTGGGGCCTCATTGTGCTACTACTTCAGATGTTGATGTTTGCTTAGTCAACCAAGGCATGTCTGCTTCTGTTCTCATCTTGTCTGTTTGAAATTGCTAAATGAATGTTAATGTACACATGGATTTCAGGAACCACCTGGTGACCTGAGAAACTTTGGGCTGTATTTTCAGCAATTTTCTCCAGCATCATGTGATAGAAGAATATACACAGTGGGTTGGTATTTTATGTGAATAACCTCTCACAAAATTTAAATCAAAGCTTCAGCCAACAGGATGACCATGTCCCATTTCATAGCTTTGCCCACCCAGAGATGAAAAAAGTACTTTTGGTTTGTTTGTTTTTAAGAAGTTGATGTGAAAATAATATCTGTGTATTGGATATATAATACAAGATTAAGGAGGTGAGAAAGGGCCAAGATACCTTAGCTAACTTATCCCATGACTCAAATTTAAATGCCTCAGGGACCAGGAGTTAACTGTGAGGCAGATCCAGGGCAGGACAACAGAGTTGGGGATCACAGTGGTCTAGACAGTATAGACTTCATCTAAATACATTAAAATTCTAGGATGCCTGGGTGGCTCAGTGGTTGAGCATCTGCCTTTGGCTCAGGTTGTGATCCCAGGGTCCTGGGATTGAGTCCTGCTTCAGACTGCCTGCAGGAAGCCTGCTTCTCCCTATGCCTATGTCTTTGCCTCTCTCTCTGTGTCTCTCATGAATACATAAATAAAATCTTTAAAAAAATAAATACATTAAAATTCAGTGTTTGCATTCTTTAGTAAATTTTTATAGAATTTTGAAAGGTATACAGTTCAGTGGATTTCAAAGGAAATGTCTCAGTGTCACTGACATACAGATCAAGAAACAGAATATTACTAGCATTTCAGAAGTCTTTCTCAGCTCCTTCAAGTCATATCCTCTCTGTCTTGTTGCTCCCACCTCCAAAACATAACTACCATTCTGTACTCTTACACCATAGATTGATTTTTTTCTGGTTTTGAAATAAAAATAGATTAAATAGATGACAGGTTTTGTGTCTACCTTCTTTCACTCAGTTTGTATTTGGGGGGGGTTCTTCTATGTTGTGTTTAGTTATAATTTGTTCATTTTTATTTCTGACTATATTCCATGCTATGAATATATTGAAACGTAGTTATTCAGTTCATGTCTGGACTTTTGGGTTGTTTTCAGTTAATGCCTACTACAAATAGTGCTAGCACTTTTATGAATAGTCCAGTCCACTTATTTTAGTGCACATATGTATTTATTTAAGTTAACTGTGTACATAGATGTGGGTTTGGTGGGCTATAGTACAGGCATATTTTCTACTTTATGAAATCCTGCCAATTTTCCATAGTGGTCCTTTCATATATACTCCCAGCAATGTTCAGGAGCTCTAGCTGCTCCATATAAGACTCACCAATTCATGGTATTTTTCATCTTTTATATTCTGACCATTCTGGTGGGTGGAAAAGCTATTTTATGTTTATGTTTTATGTTTAATTTACATTTCCCTGATAATGAAGTTGAGCTCTTTTGTATATATAGTTATTGGCCATTTGGATACCCTCTGTGGAAAAGAGTCTGTTTTAAGAACAGCCCCCCTCCCTTTTTTTGGCTTATAAAACGGTTTCTCTTTTTCCTATTAAATTATTAACAGTTTATTTATTTATTTATTTATTTATTTATTTATTTATTTTTTTAACAGTTCATTTAAAAAATATATTCTGAGGGCATTTGAGTGGCTTAGTTGGTTAAGTAGCCAACTCTTGCTTTTGCTCAGGTCATGATCTTAGGGACTTGAGATCAAGCCCCACAAGTCTGCCTGTACCTTTCCCTCCTCCTCTACCTGTTTCTTGATCACTCTCTCTCAAATAAATAAAATCTTTTACAAAGTAAAAATAAAAATATATTCTGGATTTGACATCTTTTGTTGCAGATATGTACTGCCCATATTGTTCCCAACCCTGTGGCTTGCTTTTTTATTGTCTTAACAGTGTCTTTCCAGATGAATGGAAGTTACCGATTTTAATGCAAACTAATTTATTAGTTTTTCTTTTATAATCAGTGGGTTTTTTTTCAGTGTGTATCTTGGGTGAGAAATCTTTGCCTAGGTCATCTAAAGCTCTCTGTTTTATTTTTCACATTTAGATCTACAATTCATCTGGAATTGATCTTTGCGTATGGTGGGAAGTAGTGGGAAAGAATCAGTAGTGGGTCTGTAACTCAGTCTCTCCACTCTCATAGTGTTACTGGACTCGAGTCCTTGGACCCAGCAATGGCAAAGATGGTGCTGGACCCCAAATTTAAAGGCACAGGCAAAGCTTTGTTGGGGTAATAACAGCTGCAGCCGAATGGTGACACAGTCACACAAAGTTATCAGACTGGCTCATGGAACAATAGCCAGGGCAAGTTTTAAAGGGACCAGGAAAGAGAGATGATTTAGCATGCAGGGTCAGGGAGTCCCAGAAAAATAGGTCTGCAGGTGCAGTTGACAGAACGTGCTTCAGTCTCATTTGCATATTAAGTCTCCACCTCTGGGTGTGTGTTTTAGCATTAAAATGAGGAATAAGGTCCATAAAAGGTTAAATTCTGTGCCATCCTGTCTCCCATCAGTTTGAACTGGTCTGGATTACCTCCTTGGTCCATACTCTGCTCTGCAAGAACAGCTGTAGCAGACATCAAGGATACCCTGGGTGCATAGAAGCTTGTTCCCAAGGTCCCTGTCTCAGCAGCTTTTTTTTTTTTTTTTTTTTTTTTTTTTTTTTTACCTGAAACAAATCTCTATTAACACATTGGTGGGATTTCCTAGCTGGATAATTCCAGAGAGACTGTTGAGGGATGCTATATGATAAATTCTTATCTAAAAATGCTTTAGCAGAACTACTTGATTTGATTGGATTATTATAGGTAAACTTGTAATTTATGACTGCATAGGGTGCAGCTGTACTGGACAATGCAGGAGAGTCGTGAGTGCCCTCTGGATGTGAAATCAATGAGGTATAAGAAATTGGGGACTCTGAAACTGAACACCTTCCCTGAGCTGGTTTGCTGCTGCACAGAGAGTGCTTGTCTGTTATTCTCAAACCAAACATCTCCCAGCACAGAAAAGGGGATCTTTAGGATATTGCTTCTGATTGTTAATAGAAGGACTGGCCATTTGAAACCAAAGCCTGCAGTATATACCCTTCTCTGCTAAGTATATGAAAAGGAGTCAGAGAGTTGCAAAACATTTTACTTTTTAGAAATAGGAAATAGAAATAGGTGTATTTAATTGCTCTTGTTCCTTCTGAACACCTTTGCAAGCCACTGCTGGAGACTGATCCCAAGAAAACAATCCCCCCCCCTTTTCTAAAGATTTTATTTATTTATTCATGAGAGACACAGAGAGAAGCAGAGACACAGGCAGAGGGAGAAGCAGGCTCCTCACAGGGAGCCTGATGTGGGACTCGATCCTGAAATCCCAGGATCACGACCTGAGCCAGACAGACGCTCAACTGCTGAGCCACCCAAGTGTCCCCCAAGAAAACAATTCCGAAGTGTGATGGAGGAGCATTTCCCTAGTAGGATGTGGAAACTTACCTGGGTCAGAGGCCACAATGAAAGTATAACATTCATGGATCTTTGGTGTTGAAAGAGATCTTGATGTTCATCTACTGCAAACTTATCATTTCACTATTGAGAAACTGTGCTCCAAGAATATTAAGTAATGTGCCTCTGGTCACACAGGAAAGCTGAGACAGGACCCTGATTCCATGACTCTAAGTAAGGCTGGTGATCATTCTACATTGCTGGTTCTTAAATTGTGGTGCCTTGACTAGTGGCATCAGCATTACATGGAAACTGGTTAGAAATCCAAATCCTCAGGTTTGACCCCAGACCTGCTGAGTCAGAATCTTTTGGAGTCATGTGTAAGAATCTGTGTTAAAACAACCTTCTCCTCCAAGACATTCTAATTTGAGAACCACTGGTATTACTTTGGCTCATATATTTTTGCACAGCAAGGCAGGCATGTAAGGAAAACCTGATTATAAGGAAATATACAAAAAGAAGAGAAGAACAAGGCTCTTTTGGTAATAATCGAGACAGATATATATACACATATACATACTTTTTCCCTAGGACAAATATGTATTCATTTTTTTCATTTTGAGGTATCACTATTTAAAAAGCCACTCTTCTCTTGTGATTTATCACAAAGATAAAAGTATATTTTCAGTTTCAGCATTATTACCTAGGTGCAATAATGGACTATGAGCTCTTCCAAGTGTGTATATACACACATATATATGTATATACTAGTATATACACACACACACAATACACACACACACACACACGAGAGGGCAGGAAGTGTGTTTATATGTGTGTTTTTGTGTGTATGATATATTATTGTCCAGTCTGTCATGTTATTTTTCTCTGAATATATTACAACATAAAAAAGTAATATGAAAGTGCCAAGAAATTTATGTTTCATGATAAAGCCAACATCTCTGGAATGCTTAAATCATGCTACATAGAGCTGTCAGTTTCTTCCCTCCATAGTGTCTGAGGGTGGTATATGAAATATATTGTTTAGTAAAATAGTGATTTTTCATGGGTCTGGACAGATCTTTCTCACTTGTCATCAAACCCTACAGAAAGGCTTGGTGATGCTTTAGCTACTGGATTTGATATTTAGGGCAGAGTTTTATAGTAAAAGTATTGAATAGACTTCTAACAGTCTCAAAAAAATGAAATAGTTGCATTATTTCTGGAAAAATTTGAGATGAATTGGCTTAGGGCATGATGAACCCTGAAAAAATATAAACATATCTGATTACCTTAGGTTCTGACTAGACTGGCAGAGAGTATAATTTCTATATGAATGTCTTTACAATTCTGTTGGTATGTGCTATCATTTTTCTTACGTTGAAGTCTTAATCTCAAAGGGCGGTTGAGGATGTGGATCACTGAATTATGGGAAGAGTTATACATGAAAAAGCCTCTTTTATGTTTTGAGCACTTCAATAGTCCTTATTTTTATTCTTGTTCATTATCAAGATCATCGACAACTTCATAGCTGACATTTATTGAACATTAGGGATGTGTGAGGCATTGAAATCAGAGTTCTCATGGACCAACTCATGTAATCCTTACCAGAACCTTAAAGATAAATGCTACCATTGTCCATTTTACAGATGAAGGAACTATGATGAGAGGTTGAGTAATCTGCCCAGAGTTACACAGCTAGTAAGAGATGGAGTCAGGAGAGAAGTCCAGATGTTTGATATCAGGGGCCTGCCCTCTTACCCTCTATATGATGTTGCTTTTCCATTCCATTTAATCCTGACATCAGCATTAAACTACAGGGGTTTTTATTCTCTCCATAAAGATGAGGATAACTTGGCTCAGAGAAAGGAAGAAACTTGCTAAGATCACAGGGCCAATCAGTGGCCAGATTGGTCTGTGTGTGCTATGTGCACTTCCCACATTGACTTCCATAGTGCCTCCCACACATTTCCAGGGTCTTGTATTTTTTGCATTTGCTTTTTGTGCCAGTGTGTGATATTTTTCACATTTGTCCAAGAATCGGACAGGCTTCTGATATTTTTGTCAAATGAAGAAATAGAGAAGGTGGCTGAATTTCATGGGTTTTCTCGTTCTCATTCTCATTCTTACACCATGGTACCTCGGCTATTACACTATTTCCTGTTGCTATTCATATTTATTAACATACTGGATCAGATGATCAGGATCTCTGTCAACTATATAATGGTAGAGGAGAGTTGTCATAACCAATCAGGGTGTATTGCTGTCTGTACCAGGTGAAGGCAAACTGCTTCTAATTTATTCTGATTTATTGGAATTGAATAAAAAGAGGATATACCAAGTCAATATCTGCATAACAGGTGCCAGGGGTTTTCTTAATAAATATATCTGTAATCACAAACATATAAATTATTATTTATAATAACACAGTCCTTTTTTAAAGTGCTAGTAGGTTTCATCATTCTTGCATCTTTAATGTCTTTTATAGTAACACTAAACTCTGCTATTTCTTCAGAAATGCAGTGTTACTTTTGGCTTATTATTTTGTCCAGAGGTGGAGCAGATGCTTCCAGAAGATTTCACTTGGTCCTTCCTACCACACTAGTCCTTACTCCATAGGTCAAGTGTTCAGTGTGGTAACTATGCCAGTTCTAAGCATATTTATTCCAATTACATGTTCAGAAATGAGGGAAATGAACACAGAGTGGGTCTGTGAGCCTGCAGAACACTCTGTGAGACAAATTTAGGGCAAGACTCCATTTCTGAAAGCCCTACTAGAACCTTTTGATCACCATGTGGTTTGTGTCCCCTAGGACTAACATTTCTGAGGTAATAGCTAATACCCTGAAGATCTGGGCATCTCTCCTCCCATAGTCTCCCTTTTAAATGGCTGCAGGTTTCTCTGAAAAAGAACTGAAGAAAATTTACAGTATGTTTGGGTCTATCCTTAGCGGCTCCCTGACTATCTCTTCACTCAAGGGGCTGACAATATGCTAACTGACTGGTCTAGAATCTGGGTGTTGATTCATACCAGCACCTCAGTTTTTTGTTTTGTTTTGTTTTGGTCATCAGACATAGTGATTTCCAGATTATATTAATCAAAGAATACCTTAGAAAGTCATCCATCTCTTTAATTAATAAAGAACCAATAATAAATCCAAACACTTTTCCAAGTGTCAGTATACCCTGACTGCCACATCTTTATTGTGGTGTGTTATGCTAATGGGACCAACTTTGTCTCTGATAGTTTAAAGATTTTTTAAAAATTTATTTATTCATGAGAGACACAGAGAGAAAGAGGCAGAGACACAGGCAGAGAGAGAAACAGGCTCCATGCAGGGAGCCTGACGTGGGACTCGATCCTGGAACTCCAGGATCATGCCCTGAGCCAAAGGCAGGCACTAAACCGCTGAGCCACCCAGGATCCCCCTGTCTCTGATAGCTTAGCTTTACAACTGGGTCTCTGCCACCCTGTGCTGTCATTATTCTCATTGAAATTAGAACACCCCAGTCAATAGCAAAATCTCTCATCATTATCTCAAGGCTGCATAGGACAGCCATACAGAGAAGTTCAGGTATGCTGATGCCTTTTATCAATGTGTTTCTTTTTGCTTCGTTATGGGGTAAGGTTAGGAAGTAGCTACAAATCTTGCACATTAGAGGTCCACTTCCACATTTCTATTTTAGCTTCCAGTTTCCTGGAATTATAATATGCTAGAGAAGTTTCCATGTCTCAACTCATTGCTTTCAGGTCACTATGGGAAACAGGCTTCAACTAATTAAACAGAGCCACTCCCCCTGCAAGGTGTGCTAACATGATAAATCCCAAAGAGTTCACTCCTTGATCTAACACTATTAGAATATATTCCATAATGCTTTTTATATGAATATAAGAATATATGAGATTTATATGATATTAATATAAGGTAATATAATACACATCATATTTATAATATACAATATAGGCCTCGCTTACTCCCTTATATATATATCTATATATATAAATATAATACATTTATATTATAAGAATATATATTGATATATGTGCATATTATTATATATAATATCTATTGGTATAAATTAGTAAGACCTTCCACTTCCAGAAGGCGTGATTAGGCCCTGAGAAATTAGCACTAGAAAAAAATTGCTGACAATCCTAGAGCAAAGGGACACAGAGAATTGCTGTAAGAGCTGAAACCATGGGAGAAGGGCCACCTTATGGCAGCTATAGTTATAAAAGTGTATAGCTACTTCTAGAGTACAGGACAGATAGGAAGTAAATACCCTGATCTCTCTCCTCTGTCTTTTGACCTTTGGGTGATGTCATTCACTGGCTGAAACCACTTGGAAACAAGTCAGCAAGGGAACCCTGATGATGTCCTCTGTGGATTGCTCCCAGGGCACGGAGCAGGATAGAAGAGGTTGTAGAATGTTTCAGAAATGGGGTATTCAAATGGAGAATGACAAGCAATTCTTACAAAAAGCCCCAAAGTCAATATAAAAGGTCCTGGGGCACCTGGATGGCTGAGTGGGTTAAGGGTCCAACTCTCAATTTCTGCTCAGGTCGTGATCTCAGGGTCATGGGATCCAGTGCCTCATGTGGTTCTTTGCTGGGTATGGAGCCTGCTTGGGATTCTCTCTCTCCTTCTCACTTTGCACCTCCCTCCCCTGCTTGTGCACTCTCTCTCTCTCTCTAAAAAGTATAAATAATTAAAAAAAAACCCAGATATCCTGTGTTTAAATTTTAGAGCCTCATAAATTATAATTCTCATTGGTAAAACATGAAATATGTTTGGAATTTGTCAAAGACTTGTAAAGTTACACTCCAACCAAGGAAGGCCCTTATTGCTTCATGGCCATTACTAAGGTAGGATAAGTTATCCTGCAGCTATAAACTTTCTGATCTATCTTCTGATATATTGGAAAGATGTTAATCTGGCATTTTTAGCCATTTCCCATTTCTGACATGCTTACTGGGATGAGAGAAAAAAAGAGATGCATCGGGGAAGTAATTTCTTCCTGGACAACTTTCATCATTTCTTCTACTTCTTTAAATCTACGCCTGCTGAAAAGCACATTCCTGGAAGTGGCCAGTTTATTCATCCTTCATCAAATTGTGATTAAGAGTTATCTGCTTGTTAATGGTAATTGAAAACTTAAATTTATTTAGATACTGTAATTTTCATAAGCCCTGCAGCCTAAGGAACTTCTAAGCTTAATAAAAAGCATGGCTGGCATCTTTTGTCATCTGCTCTGTAACCCCAGGCAGCCCTCTGCTGATACTTCATCCAAACAAGGCCTTGACCTCTTAGCCCTTTGGAGCTTAGGCCACCTGAAACATGAAAAATGTATTATAGTAATACATGTGCTTAATTATAGAATTAAACAATACTGTGATTGAATATTTCTTAAACATTAGTAGAAGATGCTAACACTCAATAAACACAGGTATATATTGAGATAGAAATTTATGTAGACTGTAATTATGAATATTTTTCTTATATAAACTTTGCATATTACTTCAGGAATTTGGGAGAAAATATAGTAACATGTATGAGAACTAAAAAAAGCCTCTCATAATTCCACTACTAACATTTTTAGGAGTAGAATTTTAGTGTCCTGTTTTGCTATATCCGTTTCTGTCTGTATTCATAGTCTCATTAAATCTGTAAATCTACTGATACATATATTTTTTTGATACATATATTTGATATGAAATTGATATACAAATTGGAAACCCCTTTTCATGTGACATATTATCCATATATGTTTTAACCAATCTAAAATGTGATTTTTAATTATTTCATAGTGTTTCATTACTTTGTTATAATTTACTAACCAATTCTCTATTTTTAAAGATTGTAAACAACATTGCAACAAATCCCTGAATTTTGGAATACAATTCTTTATTTAGAATAATTAATTATGAGTAATTATCGAGTTAAAAGAATAGACTGGATTATTAATTTTTACAATTTGTATATTTTAGTATAGAAGAAATGTTGTTAGTTGTTTTATCTGCATTCATCACAGATACTTTTGTATGCACTGTGCATGCATCATGTCAGAAGGTTTGAAAATCTGAAGGATTAGTCTGGACAGAACATTTTCTTTTTCTGAAAGAAATGGTTGACTTCCAGTCCTGTCTCTCTGCTTCATTGAACAGGAGAGCCTGTTATGTTTGACTGCATCTATTTTGAAGTTTCAAATGGTCACGGCCTATAAGGTAGAGTGGCAAAAGGCCATCAATCAACCTAAAGAAGTACTCAGCCCACGGGTCTGGTCTTGTGTTGGTAAGATCCTCAGAATGTAAATCTGTCTTTTGTATTGAGATGGTTAGTCCAGAAATAGGTCATCATGCACAATGGGGTCTCTGACATCAAGTGCGTTTTTTTGAAACCTGAAATACATGTATGCAAATATCATTCTTGAAAGCAGTGATGTTCAATGGCCATAAAATAATCTCTGTGTACCTGCTGGTAGGAAGAAATGAAGCAGAACTCGGTTATTAATTCTGTTGTTCTTTTTAAAATTATTGCCTTTGAGCATCTGAAGGCTGACCTGAGGAATCAGCTTTAAAATCAGTGTCAAAAAGGAGTCTCCAGCTGGACTTTAGGTTAGGCAATATTAGAGGACTCCTAAACAGCTTTTGTATTGAATGAATGTAAAGGGAAACATGGCCTTTACTGCATGCTATGCCATCCATTCCTTCCAGGGGAAAATGTCTTTAGTAAGAGGTATGAGACAGGGCATGTGTGATCCTGCAAGTGCATTACTGAACTTTCCTAGATGCTTCCCCCAAGCTATCTGACAGAAGGGCTTTTATCCTGACTGACATTTCTTTGCTAAAAGGAGTAACTCTGAGACATTTCTCTCTTCCCCCTTCCTTTCCTCTGTTCCCCCCTCCCTATTATTCTTTCTCTACTTCTTCCTTCTTTTCCTTATTCTACCGAAAAATTGGAAAATATGGAAAGTCAAAAAGATGGATATTATCAAAAGTGTCTAGAATCACATTTCACAGAAAGAATGCTTTATGTTTGGAGTGAAAATGAGTATGAGTATATGCGTGCATGCAGAGTCATGCATGCACATGCACAACTACATACATACATATGCAGGCAATACATAATTAACCAAAATGGCCAGCATTAACTTTTGGTGTCTTAAGAACAATTAAGCAGGATATTCTTAACTAATAATTCTCTTTTAAGATATAGCCAATGAAAAGTGCTAGTGTCACTTACAAAAACAGTTGATGCCTTTCCTACATGTTTGTTTCATTGTAAATATGAGCCAGAGAGAAACTAGCTGTGCCAGGCTCACAGAATAAAATTACGTCCAGAGCTGTTACTGTTTTCTCACTGTAGATGGCACGGTTTTGAATGAATAGGATTTGGTTGAGTTAGTTTGGAAAGGTGACAGAGTAGTTCTTTAAATGAGGATTCTGTTGTCATGAATTCCAAAGCTTTGTTACCAAAAATGAAATAGTATAAGGAAATAAAGAATAAGAAATGTTTACCAGGTCTTAGACCAGTGCTATCGTATGGAAAAAGAATGTGAGACACAGGTACTTCTAACGTTTCGAATTAAAAAAGTAAAATAGGGATCCCTGGGTGGCGCAGCGGTTTGGCGCCTGCCTTTGGCTCAGGGCGCGATCCTGGAGACCCGGGATCGAATCCCGTGTCGGGCTCCCGGTGCATGGAGCCTGCTTCTCCCTTCTGCCTGTGTCTCTGCCTCTCTGTGTGTGACTATCATAAATAAATAAAAATTAAAAAATAAAAAAATAAAAAAAATTTTTAAAAAAGTAAAATAAAAAGTGCAATTAACTTTAACAAAATATTTTATTTAACTCAGTATATCAACATATTAAAATTTCAGAGTGTAACGATTATAACAGTTATTAATGGTGTTTTGCACTCAGATGAGTAATACTTCAATTCCTTAATAATCTGTAACTAACGGCTGTGTTTTCCCTTTCTGGTTTTCCAGAAACAGGGGTGATTTTCTAGAACAATTGACCTATACAGAAGTTTCCTCACTTTGTTTAGGGTAAATTTTAGTGTTGAGTTTTATCCTTACCAAGGTAGAGTCTTCATTCATGCAAAAGATGTGTGTGTGTGTGTGTGTGTGTGTGTGTGTGTGTGCGCGCATGTGTTTTTGTTAAATACCAGTTTTTCCTCCAAGAAGAGGACAATGCCAGCATCCAGGATAACTATTAGAAAGTCCTCTGTCATCCACTAAATAAATATCCATTGAGTTCCTTCTATGTAACAGGCACTGCTCTAACAGATGAGAACCATCCTCATAGTCTGAGACTAGTGTTAAGTAAAGCATTTGAATAGACACAGTGTGATTTATATCTTTTCTCATTATTGCTTTCCTTTCAGTTCCTCTAATTGACATTGGTTCTAACCTTCCTCCAGGAAGTTTTCTGAGTGCCAAGAATGCACACATGAATAAGACGGCTGCCCAGAAGATGACAGTCTAATGCAGGTGTACAAGAAAGCAATTACATAGATGGCACACGTTATGACTAAAACATACTCAGTATATTATGAGAATTTGGAAGAGGAGCCAAAATCCAGACTGAGAGCACTAACGCTGGAAGAGGGGAAGAGATTAAATTTCTAGAATGGTTTGATGTCTGAGCTGAGTCATAAAAGTATGGATTATGGACAAGGCTATAAGAGGTGGAGGATGGCATCTTCAGTGGGCTGGGGTGCATCCAGCAGGGGAGCCACATTAGCATTTGCTTGGAAGTATGGGGCAGTGTGATGTAGTTGGGGAGCTACAAGCAGGTGAGGCTTCCTGGTGTGTAAGGCTGAGAGGTACCAAGTAGAAGGGAGGAGCCATGCTCAGAACATTCAAGTGTCCAATTCAACCTCTTTCCTGTTAAGACAAGGAAACTGAAGCCCAGAGAGGGACAAGCAGATACCAATCACCTCTCTTATTTTGGTCCTTGAGTGACTGCTAAATATTCCAGTTGTAGGTATAAGGCTGCTGAAAGGAATATAGTCATTCGTTCAGCATTTATTTTAATAAGAATATAATCCCAATGGCTCTGATATAGGAGTTTAGAGTCATGGAGGTGATACGGGACACGTCTTAGGCAAATACAAAGCAAGAAGAAGCTGGAGCAGAATTCCTAATTCCAGGGGGGCATAAAGCTAGTGACTCTGATCAGAGCTGATGGAAGGCAGTGAACATTCCTGGCCTGGTCATTCAGACAGGCCGAGAGATCAACTATGCCACATATTGATAGGAAACTGGTATTCAGGTATTTACACAGTGTGTACTGGCTGAAGAGTGGAAAAAACTGTTTTCACTGAGGCCCTAAGCCATTTGCTGTGGTGGCCCTGTCCACAGAAGAATATAGAGTGACCGTCAGTTCATGGGGAACCTACTGTGAAGACTCAGTGTGTGTGTGGAGGGGGTTTAGCCCACGCAGTAGGACCAAGCTGCTCACTTGTGCCTTCACTTTTGTACATTGTCTGGTCTCAGTCCCAGTGTAAGCAGAGTGGGAGGAGAGCATAGTATGTATTGGCCTTGGATGTCTAGGAAGGAATTTTTCAAAAATGTTGTAATATTTATATTTAATGTTTATACTTCACTTTTCATGTTTTCCTTCCAGAGCCCACTCTTTAAAGATCTAAAAATGATTGTACTATTTCTAACAAAATGATTATTTCTATTTTAGGGTAGAAAGTCAGAATTTTCTGTACATTTCAATCTTTCTATCTGATTTTTAGCAAAGCTAGTGCCCTCTTGAGAGAGAAAATGACCTTCTTGGTATCTCTGAAATTCACCATTTCTCCCTTCTTATTCTCTTTAATTCCAGAGTAGGAGGAACAGATTAAGACAGACATATCCCTGCTGCTTTTTCAAATAAAAAAATCATTTTCGAAAACCCTAAAACGTAAAAACCAGGTATGATTTTTCTTGCAGGTGTGGGTTGCATGTTTAATCTACCAGGTGTTGAATTATTGATACTGTACTTTTCTCTTAATTTGATAATACTTCCTATAAACTTGACTTCACTGTAGGCTTTCCCCCTGATTTCACATTTTATTTAGCCTGTGTCAACCATTAATAATTTAGCTTCCAAAGTTATATGTTATCAATCTCCTTTGGAGATTTTCAAGGCAATGCTGACTGAAATAAAATTTTCTCTGTATTCCTGAGTGTTTTTTATGGAAAGATGCAGCTGCACTATTTGTCTGAAGCATAAGCACATAATCATAAATCAATATGGTTACCCGGTGTGCACATATGTTTTAAGGTAGAGATGTAGTAAAAGTTGCTTTTTACCTATTGGGTTTAGTAAGTGTATTATGATAGAGGTGGCTAGGATTAGTGATAAGGCTGCTTAGGAGACTCCCACAGTTGTTAGGTGCCAGGATATGCAGTCTCTGAAATCTAAAAGAAATTGGTTTAAGAGAATTATGTCCATGATTATCTCAAGAGGTGGGCATCGCTAACAGAATTCACTGAACATTTGAGTCTCTTCCAACAGCTAGTGTGGATGATAGGTAATGAGGGTGGGGACTTGGGGAGTGGTGGGGTCTTTTGGTTTTTGTTTTCACTGAGGTAGTCCACAAGTAAAATATTTCCCTTTTCTTTTGGAAAGGGAATTAAAGTTGCCAAATTTGAAGTAGTTTAACCTGAGAGTTCTGCAAGTAAACATCTTAAATTATTAAAATTTCCTGTGTTGAATTTATAGATGTCAAGCTGCCACCAATAATTCCTTTCTTCTCTTTAGCATTTGGTCATTTAGTCTTAGCCTTTAAAAAGTTCTGAAAAGGGCAGCCCCGGTGGCTCAGCGGTTTAGCTCTGCCTTCAGCCCAGGGCGTGATCCTGGAGACCCCAGGTTGAGCATGGAGCCTGCTTCTCCTTCTGCCTGTGTCTCTGCCTCTCTCTCTCTCTGTGTCTCTCATGAATAAATAAATAAAATATGTTAAAAAAAGAAGTTCTGAAAGTAATAAGAGAATCACAAGCATCTGTGATTGTATTGTAAGTGCAGTTTGTGCCACTGGAAGATTCTAATGCCAGAAAGGGAAGCTTACAGAGTCAGAGAGGCTTGTTTTCTGTGGGAAAGTGTTCTGGGCACACTCATGAATGAATTCTACCCAGTTACAACTGACTACACCGCAATAATTCATCTTTCTGCCCCACGGAGTATCACCAGGTATAAGGCTCAGAGCGGGGAGGAAAATGCCTTCCTATTCATTGTTTCTGTTAGTTGTTAATAATGTCCTTATGTTTAGGCTTAGGCTTCAGCCAGTAAAACCTTCTGTGTTGTGCAATCTTTAGCATTTTACTGAGGTCCTTACAGAAGTGAGGAGACATTGTTAGGGAACATTTTCAGGGTAAACACACATGACTCTGTTCACTATCCTGTTCCTGGACCATGTACAATGGTGGATCCAGAGTGACCCCTGAATGCATGATATCATTTGTTTAATGAATACATGAGTTCAAGACACTTAAAATTCCAGGCTGTGACTTGAATTAAATTGGTGGCATCTCATGCTAATCCCCTCTTGCACTACAAGTATTTTCTCCAGGCTGGGTCTCTGAACTTCTCCACATATTCCTCCTCTTACACTTTCTATATCTCACATTTTTATTTAGAAACTCTTTACAAACCTTAACTGTGTTTCCTGAATTTCCTGAACCTGGAAAGAAGCCAAGCTGTCTCTAACTGCCTCCTTTCCCTCTGGGTCTTTGGTTTCCTTCTCTTCCCTTCCCCTCATGACCTCCTTCATTCAAAGTGGTTAGGCTGGCTTGTGTCTTTGGTGCCATTCTACCCTTTTCTGCCTCCATTTCTAGTTCTTCCTTCCTTACTAGGATGCGAAGTCCCAGACTTTACTTGGCCCTAGGAGCTCCACCATAAGCTTTAGGTTTCTACATTGTGAAGTCCTGTTGGTCTTAGAAACACTGGACTTTGAGATGTTAGGAACTGGAAGATGTCTTTGATTCTCCTGTTAAATCTCATTAGTATTCAAATGGCTAAAGTCACTCAGGGAACACAGAGCAGTGATGGTATGAAAAGAACTTCTCCTGACTCCCAGGCACTGCTCCTGTGTTCAACTGCACTGCCTTTGAGAAAGTTACAACAGAATTGGGGCAGGTAGTACAGTGCTAGCACTTGGGCATCTGTTGGCCTTGCATTCTAAGCAAAACTTTAATTGCCCTGTAGGAGAAGGACTTGGGACCTGAAGAGAGAAGTAGAAAAGAAACGAGTAGAGGTGGGGAGAGGGAGGGGAAAGAGATGGAAACTTTCTGTAAAAAAGGGAAGTTTATGACTGGCTTACTTTACTTAGCATAACATCTTCAGGGTTCATCCATGTTGTCACACAGTACGGGATTTTCCTCTATTTTAAGGCTGGATAATATTGCATTTCATGTATACACCACATTTTCTTTATCCGTTCATCTGGTGATGGTTGTTTCCGCATCTTGGCTGTTGTAAGTAATTCTGCAATGAACACTGAATATCTGAATATCTTTTTTGAGATCTTGATTTTAATTCTTTTGGAGAAATTCTTAGAAGTAGGATTCTTGGATCCTATGTTAGTTCTATTTTTGATTTTCCAAGGAACCCATACTATTTTCCATGGCAGCTGTGCCATTTTGCACTCCCACCAAGTGTACATCCAATTTCTGATTCCACTTTATGATATATCTAAAATAGTCAAACTCATAAAAGCAGGGAATGGTGATTCCTAAGGGTTGGGGTAAGGAGTAAATGGGTTTATTAATCAATGTGTATAGAATTTAGTTAGGCAAGATGAATAAGTTCTAGAGATCTGATATGTAACACTGTGCCTGGAGATAACAATAATGTATACTTACACATCTGTTAAGAAAGTAGATCTTATATTAAGGATTCTAACAAGAAACAAAAAAATAGCAAAACAAAAATAAAACAAAAAAGGAAAGAAGTTTCAAAGTACAAATGTTCACATTCTCACATTGAAATTGTTAGTATTTTCCAGTTACACATGGTGTGATGATGTGTCAATGATGGCAAAATAATTCCCAGGCTCTGGACACTGTCCTCATTGTTATTTAGAATAAACTACAAAGAAAGTCTTGGGCACAATTCTATACGAGATTATTGAAACCATATTTTCTTTCCTTATTGTTTTTAACTTAAAAATATATTTAGCAGGGAGATAATGGCTTCCACTAAGCTGGGAATAAGTATTTTGAAATGAGTGAAAAACATTTCTGAAACTAGATAAGATCTATGTTTTTTCCTCTTTACATTTTGAGTCTTATATTTGAGTTCCCATTTGCACAGTTGCATGAATGTGCTCCTGAGATTTTCCAGGTATTAAAAAATAAAAAGTCAAAACAAAAGTAAAATGACTAGAAATAAGTGTACTGTTAACACATTTGTCCTATAGAGAAAGATTCTGCTGGTTAATGTCACTTGCCTCAAACTTCATGTCCTAATACTTTTAATCAAATAAATAAAATAATTCAATCAAAAGCATTTTTTTCAGGATTCCATATTTGTTTTTTCTAATCTAGTTATCTAACATGTATTTAAGTCTGTCTTGTTAATTAACATCTTCCTTAAGTTTACAATTGTTTTTATGAGAATAAATCATAAAGCAATTCTAATAAATTGTGACATTATGGCAATGCTCTATGTTTTTACAATGATATCTGTTTATATCAATTTCCACTCATTTAAAGGTCTTATACATGACATGATTTATCTCTTTCTGAGCAGATGTTGTTACTCAGGGAAAGACATTTGTGCTTGCATAGTATGTATACTCCGGAGACTTCAAAGTACTTTAACTGGATTTAAGAATCCGGCTCTCAGACTTCAGAAAAAAACATACATTAGTCCCATTATAAACTTAAAACTTTATTGAATAGAAGATACTAAAATTCTTACTTACTATGAGCATTTTAGATATCCATCTGTCTGGGTGTAAGTAATTCCAGGATTCCTGATGCCTGACTTGTGTTTCAGGGTATGTTCAATTTTTCTCCCTCATCTAGGGCCAATAAGCAGCTTTATTTATTTTTTTAATATTTTAATTATTTATTCATAAAAGACACAGAGAGAGAGGCAGAGACATAGGTAGAGGGAGAAGCAGGCTCCTCGCAGGGAGCCCCATGTGGAACTCGATCCCTACACCCAGGATCATACCCGGAGCTGAAGGCAGATGCTCAACTGCTGAGCCACCCAGGTGTCCCTTAAGTGGCTTTATTTTTAAAACATTTTTGAGTGTTTCATTTTTTCCAGAATTATTGAGATATAAATGGCATATAACATTGTGCAAGTCTAAGATGTACAAAGTATTGATCTGATATACATATAAATTGTGAAGTAATTACCACAATAAGGTTAGTGAACACATCTACCACCTCACATGGCATTTCTGGTGTGTGTGGTGAGAACTTTTAAAATATGCTCTCTTAGCAACTTTCAAGTATACAATCCAAATTGTTAACTATAATCACTGATGTATGCATTAGATCCCCGAACTTATTCATCTTATAACATCAGGTTTGTACTCTTTGACCACCTTCACTTCTTTCCCTCACTGTCTCACCCTCTTGCCCCTGGCAATCACCATCTACTCTGTTTCCACTAGTGTTTTTTTCTTTCTAGTACAGATTATATAACATGTATTTTTTCTGTCTGACTTATTTCACTTTGTATAATGCCCTCAAAGTTCATTTATCTTGTTGAAAATGGCAGGATTTCCTTTTTTATGGGTGAATAATATCCCACTGTCCAGATTTGTCATATATTCATAACCTATTCATTTGTTGAAGGGCACCTATTGACCAAATTTCCATGACTTGACTACTGTGAATCATGCTGCAATGAACATTGGGTTGCAGATATCTCTTCTAGAGAGTAATTTCATTTCCTTTACAACTATACCTAAAGTGGAATTGCTAGATCATTTGGTAATTCTCTTCTTTATTTCTTGAGAAACTGCTGTACTACTTTGAATAGTGGCTGTACCAATTTATATTCCCACCAACAACAGTGTACAAAGGTTCCCATTTTACAAAATCCACACCAGAACTTTGTATCTCTCTTTTTTTTCTCTTTTCTTTATAATAATTATTCCCACAGGTGTGAGGTGATAGCTCATTGTGATTTTGATTTGCATTTCACTGAGTGACTTTTTATGTATTGTTGGCCATTTTTATATTTTCTTGGGAAAAATGTGTATTAAGGTTTTTTGCCCATTTTCTAATCGGATTATTTGCTTTTTGCTATTGAGTTGTGTGAGTTTCTTACATGTTTTGAATATTAACAACTTATTGGATATATGGCTTGCAAATATTTTTTCCCATTCTTTAGGATGTCTTTTCATTTATTGATTCCTTCTTTGGTTAGGGGGAAGCTTTTACATTTGAGGTAGTCCCATTTGTTGATTATTACTTTTGTTGCTTGTTTTTTTTTTTTTTTTTTGATGTTATATCCAAAAACTTATTGCCAATACCAATGTCAAGGAGCTTATTCTTTTTTTTTTTTTTTTCAGGAGTTTTACAGTTTCGGGTCTTACATTTAAGTCTTAGAATTAAATTTTAGGGCAGCCCGGGTAGCTCAGCAGTTTGGTGCCTGCTTTCAGCCCAGGATGTGATTCTGGAGTCCCAGGATTGAGTCCCACGTCTGGCTCCCTGCATGGGGTCTGCTTCTCCCTCTGCCTGTGTCTCTGCCTCTCTCTCTCTCTCTCTCTCTCCCTGTCTCTCATGAATAAATAAATAAAATCTTAAAAAAAGAGTTAATTTTTATAAGCGGTATAAAGTAGGGGCCCAGTTTCATTCTTTTGCATGTGAATATCCAGTTTTTCCAACACCATTTATCAAAGAGACTATCCTTTTTCTATGGAGCATTCTTGATTCTTTGTCAAATATTTTTTAATCATATAAGTGTGGCTTTATTTATGGGTTCTTGATTCTATTCCATTGGTCTATGTGTCTGTTTTTATGTCAATACCATAATATTTTGATTACTATAGCTCTGTAATATAGTTTGAAATCAGGAAGTGTGATGTCTCCAGGTTTGTTTTTTTTTTCAAGATTTATTTGAATATTTAATGTCTTTTGTGGTTCCATATAAATTTTAGGATTGCTTTTTCTATTTTTGTGAAAAACACCATTGGAATTTTGATAGGAATTACATGAACCTAAGACTGTGGGTGGTATGAATATTTTAACAATATTAAATCTTCGGATCTATGAACATGGGTATCTTTCTATTTATTTGTGTTGTCTTCAATTTTTTTCATCAATGTCTTATAGCTTTCAAAGTGTAAACATCTTTTACTGCCTTGATTACATTTATCTCTAAGTATTTTATTCTTTTTGGTACTATTATAAATGGGATTATTTTCTTTATTACTTTTTCAGATATTTCATTGTCAGCATATAGAAATATAACTGGTTTTTGTATGCTGATTTTGTATCCTGAAACTTTACTAAAAATAGTAGATTAATTCTAATAGTTTTTGGTGGTCTCTTTAGGGTATCCTATACAAACAGCACAATTTTACTTCTTCCTTTTAGAATTGGATGCCTTTTTAAAAAATTTTTTCCTGCCTGATTGTTCTAAGACTTCCAGAACTGTTAAGTAGGGGTGGTGAAAATGGGCACCCAAAAAAAAAAAAAGAAAATGGGCACCCTTATTATGTTCTTGATCTTAGAGAGAAAGCTTTCAACCTTTCACTGTTGAGATGATGTTAGCTGTGCAAAGTCATATATAGCTTTTATTATTTTGAGGTATGTTTCTTCCACACCCAATTTGTTGAGAGTTTTTATCCTGAAAAGATGTTGACTTTTGTCAAAGACTTTTTAAACAAAGATTTTATTTATGTATTCATGGGAGACACAGAGAGAGAGAGGCAGAGACACAGGCAGAGGGAGAAGCAGGCTCCATGCAGGAGGCCCGATGTGGGACTCGATCGGGGAGCTCTAGGATCACACCCTGAGCCAAAAGCAGATGTTCAACCTCTGAGCCACCCAGGGGTCCCTCAAAGGCTTTTTCTGCATCTCTTTGAGATTATCATATGATTGTGATCTTTTTATTATTGTAATGTATCACATTTACTGATTTGCATATGTTGAACCATCCGTATATTCCAGGGATGAATCTCATTTGATCCTGTTGATCTTGGTATATGATCTTTTTTTTAAAAAAAATTTATTTATTTATTAAACTTCCTTTTTCTCTCTGAGTTTTATTTTTAATAGTTTATAATGGTAGACCTTTACTATCACTGATCATTCCATAACCCCCTCCCTCATATCTAATTGGCTGTTAATTACATCAGTAAATTTTTCATCTTAGAATTTGTAGTTTTCATCTCTAAAAGTGTTTTGGGGGCCTTTCTCTACCTTCCATGTCTGTACTCAACATTTTGAACATATGTGATACAGCTACTAGAACCTTTTTCATGTCCTATTTGCTAATCCTAGTATCTGTAATAGTTCTGGCTTGATTTCAATCAATTGCTTGTTTTCCCCATATTGAGTCATCTTCTCCTGATTTTTGCATGTTTGATAATCTTTGATTGGATGTCAAACATTATACATCTTATATGGTTGTTTTACCTGGTTGGTTTCTGGATATGTTTGTTTTTCAGTAAATTTTGAGTTTCTTTTTCTTTCATTATTCAATGATATAGTGAAGTTACTTAGAAACACTTTGATCTTTTTGCTCTCATTTGTATGATTTCTTAGGTAGATCTGCAGCAGAGCTTATTCTAGTACTTATTATTCTCCCACACACTGAGGCAATTCTTGAGTTCTTTACTCAAAACCTTGTAAATTATAGGATTACTTAGTCCAGTCTGTGGGAGTAGGCACTATTTCTGGCCCTCTGTGAATGCCAGACATTGTTCTTTCTAGTCCTCTCATGTGATTCTTGGCCTTGGATAGTTCCCTGGCAAGCATATATTGGTCACTATTGCTGAATACTTGAGGGGAACTTTTGCAGATCCTTGCAGTTGTCTTGGTGCAGCTCTCTGGTCCCAGTACTCTACCCTACAAACTGTTGGTGTCTTGGTTCCTGATTCTGAGCTCTGTTTACTCAATGCTGGGAATCTGTCAGCTCCATCCTTGTTTTTTCTCTTTGTGCCAAGTCTTGGAAACTTGCTAAAGGCTATAAAATGGGACTATCATATGGCCTACCTCATTTGTTTCTCATATATCAAGAATCACTACACTTTTTGCTTTATGACTTTTTTCCCCTCACATACTTTTTATGCTTTTAAAAAGTTGTTTCAGGGGAAGATAAATCTATTATACCCTGTTACTCCAACTTGCTTAGGAGTGGTTTTTTTTTTTTTTTTTTTTAAACATCACTGTAAAAAAAATTAGGGACATAAGTCTCTTATCTGTAATATTATGTTGCTAATATTTTCTCTCAATCTGTCATGTCCTTTGCGTTTGATTATGGTGTATATTTTACTATGCAATCTTTTCATTTTTATGTAGTAAAAGTTATCAACGTTTTACTGAATCTGGAATATTAGTGATAGTTAGAAAGGCTTTCCTTTTAGTTTTTTTTTAGAAAGGCTTTCCTAAATGTTCCTACTAGTGCCCAGTATATTTCCAATTTTTGTAAACATTCCATGTGCAGTTGAAAAGAAATAATATGCTTTCTTACCAGCAAACTATGTTTGCTATATATCCAAATCTTTTATACCCTTACTTATTTTTTATCTATTTTATTTGTCTCCTATTGAGAGTGGTATGTTAAAATCTTTATCATTACTGTGTTTCTATTTCTTTTTGCATCACTTAGAGTTTGTTGTGTTATTTCATACATAGTTATTCATAAACATCAGATCTTCATGTGGAATGTGCCCTTTACTGTTATAAAGTGTCCTTTGTCTCATTTAATGCTCTTTGCCTTGAAGTCTACTTTGTCTGGTATTGGGATTCCAGCACATGGTTTCTTATTGCTTCTATTTGCCTGGTAGATATTTATTAATCCCTTTATTTTTAGCCTACTTGAATCACTGAATGTTAAGTGTATCTTGTATATATTAGAAGGTTGTATGTTGGTTTATGACCCATTTTGAAAATCTTTTTCTTTTCACAAGCACATTAATTTTGTTCATATTTATTGATATGACTAATTTGTATGGTCTCAATTTTGTCCATCATCTTATGCAGATATTTATTTGTATATTGTTGTATGTACTATTTTCATTTCTTTATTTGGTGTGGTGATTTTGTTTCTTAAAATTTTTCTTTTGATATTTAAGAAGGTAAAAATATTATAGTGGTTACCTTTGGATTAATACTTCTTATAGTGCCCTTAATGTTTTTTTCTGACTTAACTTTTCATCTTCTGACAGCTTGAAATGGTACCCTTTCCCTCCTGTTGACAACTTACTTTTTCTTTTTTCTCTTCTGTTCTTTCTTGTTTTTAGTTGCTTTTTTTCTACTTTGCCTGAACATAATGTTTACATATTATCTTTAATCATGACCATGTTCTTTTATTGTTCTTAGTTCTTCAATTAAAAATATGAAATGCTCACTGTAAGTCATTTTGTGTAGTTTTGGGGCCATTCTTTGGCTAGATGAAAGCCATTCTCTGTTGGATTCTTTTGGAACTGTTCATGTCTTCCCTCATTCTCACATGTGAGAAACTCTTTGTCTATGGCCTTACTACTTTTAGAAAGTTTTGTTGGATGAATATTAAAATTTTTAAATTCTTTAGGTTTCTTCAAAATTACACACTCTGTTGTTTTTCTTTATATATTATTTTGAAATATCTCAGTCTGATTCTTGTGCCTTTGTAAATTTTTTCTTTTCCTTTTTCTTTCCTCTTTGCACCTCCACCTTCTTCTTTGCCTGGAGATGATAGAAATTCTTATTATTTTTATCTCTAAAGTATTAGTTTTGCTAGAACGTATGTTGAGGAGCTTCTTTTTTTTCTGGAAGACTTTCTTGAATTTATAGTTTTAAATATTAGTTCTGCTTAATTGTCTATATACATTTTAAGGACACCCATTATATATAGGTTCAACTTTTGCCTATCTTCCATTTCTTTCCACTTTCTTTCTGACTCTTTTATTCCTTTCTTTATGTCATATTTCTTCCATTGTTCTTTAAAAAATTTCTTAATGCTCTCTATTTTTATTTCAATTTGTTCTCCACTGGGTATTTTGTAATTTAATCTTAATTTTATATGATTTTTTAAAATATTTTGTTTATTCATAAGAGATACAGAGAGAGAGACAGAGAGACAGAGAGACAGAGAGACAGAGAGGCAGAGACACAGGCAGAGGGAGAAGCAGGCTCCAAGCAGGGAGCTGGACGTTGGACTCAATCCCGGGTCTCCAGGATCATGCCCTGGGCTGAAGGCAGCACTAAACTGCTGAGCTACCAGTATTGCCCAATTTTGTATTTTTATTTCTTTCTTGAATTCAAATCCATTTCCATTTCATTTATTTCTGCTTTTATATGCATTTTTGTTCTTTGCTTTTTTATTTGATTCAAGACATTTTGCCATGTCCCCACATTGATTGAGGATATTCAATATAGTTTGAAGTTTTCTAGTACAGTTTTCTCTAATTTAATGTTTAGTTTGTCAGTTAAGTGTTCTCATTAGCAGAAAAGTTTTTCTATTTATGTACATATTCATTTCCTTACATTTTCTGACACATTGCAGTCATTTTATATGAAAGTGATCTGTTATTCTTTATTCCTACTCATTTCATGAACAGGACTTTTAGTTTGACTGTGCCCCATCTGTGCAGTTTATGGTGATGGTGATGTTGGTGGTGCATAAGGGGGAAAGGATTAGCATGTCTTTCATTTCTGCAAAATTCTTAATTTTCCCTGTCATTTCCTCCTTTTCCTCACTGAGTTATCTTCAAGGTCTACCACCTCTGTTTATATCTATTCTTCCTAAAAGCCATAATTCTTCTAAGCTACCCCTTCTGGCCCTTTTTTCCTTATTCAAGTATTTATTGGTGCAATTTCTCTTTTTGGGGGCAGTCTTCTGCTTTCTCACATGGAATCTTTTAAGCCTTCCCTTCTGCATGCTTCACACTTAGAGCTGTCTTAAGAGCTCTAGGTTTCCTTTTCCTTTCTTTTTTATCCTCTCTAGTTATAGGTAATTTGAAGACTGTATTTTCTTAGTGTCTAGAAATGCTGGATTTGTCTTCCCTCTTGGTGTCATTTTTTTTGGGGGGGGCGGGGGAGCATGAGTGATTGGGAGGCTAAAGGTCAAGCTTTGCCATTGCTCTCTGGACCTGAAATTTCTCATGTGTTTGTTATTTTTTATCTGATTTCTTTAGATGTTTTTTCTACTTTTATTACCTTAGGCCTTTCTTGACTTCTAATAATTGGATTCTTAGCAAATCTATATATAGCTTTGCTCTTTCTAATACAGCAGTTGAATCTCTAATGGCCTTTTTCTCAACTAACAACTTCTTTTTTTTATTAGTTTCAGAAACAGAATGTAGTGATTCATCAGTTGTATATGACACTCTGTGCTCATTATAACAAGTGCCCTCCTTAATACCCAACACCTAATTATCCCTTCCTACCACCTGCCTCCCCTCCAGCAACCCTCAGTTGTTCCCTATAGTAAGTCTTTTTTTGTTTGCCTCCCTCTCAGTTTTCATCTTATTTTATTTTTCCTTCTCTTCCTCTATGTTCATTTGTTTTGTTCCTTAAATTCCACATATGAGTGAAATCATATGGTATTTGTCTTTCTCTGACTTATTTTGCTTAGCATAATATCCTCTAGTTCCATCTATGTCATTGCAAATAGCAAGATTTCATTCTTTTTGATGGCTTGGTAATATTCTATTGTATATATTATACATCTTCTTTATCCATTCATCTGTTCATGGAGATCTGGGCTTTTTCCGTGTTTTGGCTATTGTGGACATTGCTACTATAAACATTGGGGTGCATGTGCCCCTTTGAATCACTATGTTTGTAGCCTTGGATAAGCACCTAGTAGTGTAATTGCTGGGTCATAGGGTAGCTCTATTTTTGAGTTTTTGAAGAACTCCATACTGTTCTCCAGAGTGGCTGTACCATTTTGCATTCCCACCAACAGTATAAGAGGGTTCCCCTTTCTCTTCATCTTAATGGTCTTTTAATGTTTAACCCACTTTCTTGTTTTTTTTTTTTTCCATCTCACTCTTCTGTTTAATCATCTGGATTTGGAATTTTCAAGTTTTACTGAGTCTGCATTCTTCTATAGCTTAAAGCATTTGTAGGTTTATTCCACATCTTGGGTAATTTTCTTCCAGAATGAGTTTTTAGTTCCTCATTTTTCTTTTATTATCTCTCTCCCTTTTTTCTTGCTTCCTTCTTCCTTCCTCTACTATTTTTCTTTCATTTGTTTACCTAGTTGCCATGCTATTTACTATCATCTTATCATATTATAATTGGCAGCCATCTCTACAACTTTACTTTTCAATGCTATAGGATAGGTAAATACTTCTCAGCATCCTGCTTGTCCATTCTAGGACAGTTTATTTAATCTTTTTGAGTATACTAGATGTTGTCCACTGATACTTAATACCATCTCAAATATTTTAAACTCTAATTTGTATCTCAATGACTAGAAACATGAAAACTATATTTTCCATGTTCCTTTGATATTTCTAGCCTCCATTCCACCAATAAGAGTCACCTGAATGACGTTTGGAGAGTAGGAAAAAAAAGGAGGGGAAAAAAGGAAGCTATTTTTTTCCATTTGCAGTTGCTAATAGGCCATAGGCAGATGGGAATGCAAGGTTTGCAGTGATTTCCAAATAAGTTCCTGTGAATCACATTCTTTGATAATGTAAGTAGTTAAAATACACAAATTATTTTCTGTTTTCCTGACTAACCACTGATTGACACACTTAGCCCCTTTTGAGGGCTAATGGAGTTTTCTATCCACTTTCATGAAGCTTACAGCATGAGGATATGGCATAGGGATGTCAGATAATATTAAATGTACTATCTTTGTTGTGCAAACTGGCTTCCTCTTCAGAGAAGCTATTAACTATTTTATACTTGAGACCACTCCCTTTAGCCAGGTATATGCACAACTCTTATGAACATCAGTTATGATGATTTTGACTTCAGAGACAATTGTCTGATAAGTCCGAGGATAACTGTGGATAATGATAATATAAAAACATTCAAAACGACAGATTCATAACTTGCTATTAATAAAAAGTATGGGTCTTCTCTGTGTCATTATTTAATTCTGAACATTTGACTGAGAATCCAACCAAATTTGTAAAATCCTAAGTCTTTTGGGGTGCCTCTGGTTCCTATGAAAATAGGATTAGTTCAGAGTTAATAGGGATATTAAGTTTATCTAGGATTTCCAAGTCAGCTTTGGGCTAACTTAAACTTAAATGACAAAATTTAATTGATAAGGGTCATTTAGATCCCTCAGATGTTGCCATGACCAAAGGAAAGCTGGTCAATAGCATTGCAATGAGTAAAGGTCCAAAGGCAATCAAATTAAAAATATGCAATAGGTATAAGTTAGTACAGCACATAGTTTGTAGAAGCATGCAATAGGAAACACAGTCTACATAGCATCCCAGTCTCATTGGGTGGCACAGTATTAGTGAGTACTCTGGGTCTTTAGTGCCTTCATATTTATGGAGCATGTGCATCTGCTATAGATGAAAGTCAATATGTGTGTCACCTTGACAGAGAAGCTGTGGCTAAGTTTCCCATCATTTTTACCTGATTCTCTTACACAGGCCCAAGGCTCACCTGTCAACTCATGGTCCCCAAATTCAGGTACCATATCATAGAAAAAAAGATGTTCACAACAAATAAGAGAGATACAACATGTGATACTTTTCTGAACACCATTTTCAAATATTACTGTGACAGAGGTTGGTCTAGGCCTGATATTAACCCTTTTTCCAGGATTGGGTTGATTATCCAGGAATACTAAGCCTGATTCTTATTTTAATGCTATTAGGATCCAAACAAAATTAGGTGGAAATATGGGAGGTGCTCTGCCCTGTCTGTCTTCTAGCTATAATTGTATGATAGCAGAGAATCTGGAATGTTCCCAGGAAGAGCTGAGGTGGCACCATCTTGGACGGGTCTTGAGTTTTATAATTCTAAGCATAGGTTATAACTCACAGTTGGGTGAACCTAGGATTGCTCACATGCAAGTGATGATAGTTTAAACAGGCTTTGTTTTAGAATGAGATGAAGTCTGTTTATAATAGAGTTAGAGTTTGCTTTGTTTTGTTTCTGGCTCTCATCAAAAAGAGCAACATGAAAAAAAACAAAACCTCTGCTTGACTTTCTCTTACAATACACTACTGGTAAATTAATCAGAAGAAATGTTCTTGAGCTGTCTCTCTCCTGGTTTCTTTAGTCCACGCCTGGCTGGGCTCTCAGCTGATCTTTCATTAGCGTTGATGAGCTTGGGGTGGAAAGGCACTTCTCTTTGCTCCTGAGAGAATCTCCACTAGGTAGCCTCACAATTTTAATCACCGCTAATAGCTATTTTGGCACACATTCAGAGTAGGCTCAGTGAGGGGCAGAGGAAATATTTTGCATTAACTGGATTATTTTAAGTTTCCAGCCCTGCAATGTTCTTTAGGACAAAATGGATGGTGCTGGGAAAGACAGCTTGTTTTCCCCAGAGTCTGCAGAGAAATGACTCCTGTGATGCCAGGTTGAATTCCACTTGGCTGCCTGCTGGATATTGTGCTTAGGAGGCTTTTCCTTCAGGCAGTGAAAATGGCAGCTGTAATTAGGATGTGTTTGCTGCGTGGCAAGTATGGTGGTCCACTGGTAACTGATTGCAGAGGCTGGAAAAACAAAGGAAAAGGCCATAAAAGCATGTTTTGGTTACTCCTTTCAGATGTACATGTTAGACTTAAATGCTTCTGTGCTAGTTTCTCTACAGGACATTCAGAATAGTTAAATTGTTTGCAAATATTGAAAAGACTGAGAACATTTAGAGGTTGGGTTTGAAGTTTCCTCCATAACTTGATTTGAGGATCTTACCTCCCAAGGAGGTGCTCTCCCATGGGCTTGAGTCTTCTGCAGCCTTCAGCTTTGCTTAATCCATTATGCTGAAAGTACCACTGACTTGGTCAGGAGTGAGCCATCTTAGCCCACCAGAACTAATGCTCCAGCCCTGCTGAGGTCAGACCAGCCTTGCTTGTCTGTTGGAGACCAACTGAGAATAAGGGATGAAGACTGCATGTTTCTAATCCATTGGTCATTATTAAAAAATCAACATGCTACCTTTTTGTGGAAATACTGGACAGTATCTTCTAACTCAGGTAAAAACTAATGAGTTTAAGAGTTAAAGATATATTGATGCTTTGGTAAGACAGTTCCTTTAACTCAAGTGTTTATCAGTGTCTGAGGCTCTAAATATTGGCTTCTCTTTCAGTTTTAATGATAGTTTTAATATTCTCCCCACAGAGTAGATGCAGTGCTCTCCACCCTCAATTCCAGAACTTCTTCTGTCTGGGACCCAGAACACCTCTCTGTGCCTCAGTTTCCTCCTCTGTCACTAGAGCCTCTACTTAAGAGGGTTACAATTAGAATGAAATGAAATGATCTATAAGACAGGCTTAAAACAGTGTCTGCTAAATAGTGTTTTTCCACTTCTCCACATTTAAATTTTACTTCCTCAAATTGAAGGTGGAATTCCTAGGGGCTCCACAGTGAGGTAAGCTCCAACTCTGTAGCATGCTGAGCAGGGAGAGTGGGCGTGCTGATGGTAATCTGGTTTTTTTTTGTTTGTTTGTTTTTTTGTTTTCTGAGTTGGGCTTGTAGAAGAGAGAGAGAAGGATACCAGGTATTTTCAGTGTCTCACATTATGTCAGACATATGTATCAACTCCTGTGACTCTAAACAGCCCCAGGAGGGTAGGATTTAACTTCCTGATGTTATAAATGGGGAAACCAAGGTAAAATCAGACTTTGATCCCGGGTCTCGGTGAGCCCAGAATCCAAGCTCTTTCTGCTGCCAATAATCCTCTGACTTTTGGCTAAAGTAGAAAAATAAGACAGAGCATGGCTATTGGCTTGCCTCTGTGGAATTATTATCCTTCTTGTTAGAGATTTCCTGACAGCCATTTATGCATATTTCCAGCTCACGTATCTAATTTAGTGACTTCTCCATTATTCAATTCATTATTACCTTGGAGGAATGATTTTTATTACCTTGTTTCAGCAGTTTGTATGACGTTCCTGAACCCATCAGCATCACATGTTCTTTCTTAGAGACCAATTCATTGAAGTGTTTGAGGTGAAAAGCCACAGTGCAGGTCTCAGTGGCTGGGAGCTTTAACCAAGAGTTACTGAAGGCAAATTAAGCACTAAAAAGATTTATTTTTCACTCAATGCTGAATTTGTACTATCATAATAATGAACTAATTTTAATTTTGAAATGTAATTAATATCAACTGAAGATAATATTTAGATTTGAGGAATTCTGAAATCTGATACCTAATGCATAATATTGCCCCTGGTCAGTCTCATGGAATTCTGTCCACAGTCCCTGTAACATTGGCACACAATAAATGTTTGTGGGTTGAATAAATGAACATTCTTACAGATATGCTTCATGGAAATACAAATATCTACTCACACTGTTATGACATTATGCACAGTAGTTGGCCTGAGATGATTCTCCTATTTTACTTGTCCTTTTGCATGTGAAAAGAGAAGGTGGCCCATGTATATAAGGTCTCGTTGTGAAATCTTTACTTAATTTTATTATAACATCTGTAAATAGGATAAAAAGTTTGAATTAAGATTAAGATGACTGTAAATTTGCAATAATGAAATACTAAGGTGACTTTTTATACTTCAACAGTTATTTCCAGTGGTAAAATGAAGTGTATCCTATATAAGCTCCTTGAATCATGGAAGAGAGTTTTGTTAAGAACAATTTTATATCTGTATAGATTTAATGTTAAAAGTTATCTTACTTAGTGATCTTACTTGTGAGACCCACTGCTGGTTTGTGTGAATAAGCTCGTAGAGATTCTTTCATAAACAAAAAGTACATTGGATGAGTACATGTAGTTTTGGATGATGCCCTGATGTGAGATGGAACTAGTGTCCAGTGGGACTAAATTGCCTGTCAGTGCCAACCCGCTGAAGCGAAGCTCTTTTAACAAGATGATCTGCCATCCCGTCAGTTTTTGTTTTGACAGTTACAACGATAATGTCGAGACTAGCATCGAAATGTTCTATTTTGATCCCCAAATGAATTCTCCTATTTGTTACCCATAAAAAATGAGTTGTATAAAAAGGCAGCACTTCAATCAAAATTTCCTAAGTATGTAGCATGGCCAGGTCCTGCTGAGAGAGGATGGAGAACAGTCAGGAAGTTCATGTCAGGATTAACCTGGGTCCTGCGTGATGAGTCAGTCTGAAGTGGGCAGGAGAGAGAAAGATAAATACCTCCCAGGGTTCCATAGATAATATTAAGTTATAGTTCATACTACGGAAACTACTCAAATTGATTCTGGTTGCAACTCCTGAGAACACTTTATCATTCTGACTAAATATGCAGAACCTGTCATATTTAGCAAGAGGTAAATATTTTTAAGTCTCTAAATGGATTTGCTGGCAACTAAATGCTCTTTTAATATAACTTAGGCTTAATTAAGTTCAATTTATCACAAAAGTATTTTGCTTCAGGAGCCAGACAAGAACTTTGGGAAAATTAAAGAAGGAAAATAATGATGCACAAATTGGTGGGACACTATTTTCCAGACCAGCCAGCAATTCCCAGAGGTCCAGGTTGGGATAAAGAGCTCTCCAGCAAAAGGACCTCCGTGGTTTCCTCCAGCATGTGCTAAAGACCATTCACTCCTTGTCCATTTATGTTCTGGGAGGACTGATCTTATTCATCCCTGCATTTGTTTATTGAGCATTTATTGTAATCTAGCAATTTCTAGTTCCTTATCTGCATGTGGCATTCAAGAACAGTCAAAAGCAATGTGTAAATAACTATAACCTTGCCCTATTCATCAGAGACTTAAAAAACTACCATCAAGTTTGTGGGCGATGGTAAACTGGATTTTTCTAAAACTAAATTGGATCTTTCTTGGATTGGATTATAAGAAGGTCACCTGCTGGATAGTAAGAAGAATTTCCTTTAACTTGCATTTTAACTTACTTCTTCTTTTATTGTAAGTTTCCACCAAAAATAAAAGTCCTACATATTATTCACTGTAGTATTTGCTATAAAAATATTGCTCTGGACTTCCATATGAGGAATTTCCTTTAGAATTTTCCTTTTCTTGAGAAATTTGTGTTTTGCACTTTCTGTTTAAGGAGAAACGAATAATTGATTGCTTTCATATGGGCACAGGCTAATAAGAAGCCCAGCAACAAAGTAAAAAAAAATTGTTGAATTTCATAGATTCTTCTTTTCTTTGAGCCTGCCTTTCTAGCACTTTTATATTTTTATAAAGTTTTATATTACAAAGTTTTATAAAACAAAGTTTTATATTATATTTTTTCACATTGAGTATTTTTGGCAGACACACTATGAAGTTCCTAATGAGAAGCTATGACTACATTAAAGAACACATACATGTTTTTATGTATTACCTCAAACTTTTTGCAAATGGGTGAGATACAAATATAAATTTACAAAATAAAACAAAATCTAATGTAAGAAATGACCACTGCCAAGCAGGCCCAGCACACTTTAGGATATGAGATGAACTAAGTGGAGGCCTATGTGCCATGTATCTAAACATTTAAAAGTCATGAATCATGAATCAAGCTAGTGAACATATATTTGCATATGTATATACATGCACATGTAGACACACATATGGAGTCTTTTACCTTTACAAATCATATTTTATAACAATATGTGTATATATAACTGAAAGTCTGCAAAAATATCAGAGCACTGAATTTAATGATTCTCTTTTTTGCATTTACACTTATGTTTATACAGTGTAATATTAGTTTCAAGTATATAATTTAGTGATTTAATACTTCCATACAACACCCAATGTTCATCACAACAAGTGCACTCCTTAATTCCCATCACTTTTTTAACCCATCCCTCCACCCACCTTCCCTCTGGCAACCATCAGTTTGTTCTCTATAGTTAAGAGTCTGTATCTTGATTTTCCTCTCTTCTCCCCCCATGATTGTTTTGTTTTTTAAATTCCACATATAAGAGAAATCATATGGTATTTATCTCTCTCTGACTTACTTATTTCACTTTGCATAATATTCTCTAGCTCCATCCACATCATTGCAAATAGCAAGATTTCCTTTTTTTTATTTATATGGTATATAATTTGATAAATGTGGTATATGTATATCTATATTCTTTATTCATTCATTAGACAATGAGATCTTTCCATAATTTGGCTATTGTTGATAATGCTGCTATGAACATTGGGATGCTTGTGTCCCTTTGAACTAGAATTTTTGTATTCTTTGGGTAAACTGTTATTTATTGCACATGCCTGGGTGTTTTGTCGATGGACCAGCAATGTTCAGATGAGTAATAAAATAGACCCGTGTAATCCACACACTACTATATTTATAATATAAATTTACTTTTCTTTTCTTTATCTTTATTTTAATGAGATCACTAAGTTATAATTAAGATTTCACTTAATTTATTGAAAACAATAAATTAAAAGTAAAATGCAATTAGATTAAAAGTAAATAAAACTTTTTTTTAAAAAATTTATTTATTTATTTATTAGATACACAGAGAGAGAGAGAGAGAGAGAGAGAGAAAGGCAGAGACACAGGCAGAGGGAGAAGCAGGCTCCATGTAGGGAGCCCGACGTGGGACTTGATCCCGGGTCTCCAGGATCAGGCCCTGGGCTGAAGGCGACGCTAAAACGCTGAGCCAACGGGGCTGCCCATAGATTAAAAGTAAATAAAACTTAAATATATTTCATAAAATGCTAAAGTAAATGTAAACATTAGAATTTGTGTGTATTTTTAAGCATTCAAAATAGTTATTAAAATTAAATGGTAAAGTATAAATTACAATGATCATGTACCAAATTTTTAAATAAAAATGGCATATTAGAATGCTTATATATAATTTTTTGAAATGTTAATATTTATAAAATTATAATAGTTTGTAAATTTACTTTATAAGATTTTTATAGGACTAGGTACATTCATAAAAGTAAACTAACGATAGTTTAATGTTCAATATCCACTAGGAGTCAGTACAAAGAATCAGTATTATTCTTTGTATGATATGTCTAGAGCTATATATATGCATATATATATATATTATATTTATTTATTTTAGAGATAGAGGTAGAGAGAGAGTGATAAAGCCAGGGAGGCAGAGGAGCAGAGGCAGAGGGTGAGAGAAATTTAGCATACTCTGCACTGAGTGCAGAGCCCAACATGGGCTCCATCTCAAACCTAGCGATCCCAGCCTGAGCTGAAATCTAGAACTGGTGGCTTAACTGATCTTGCCATCCAGGCAGAGTAAGGATACTGAGATAGAAAGGATGATGTTATACTCCACTCCTCCCATCCCCAAGCATCTGTGGGGTCATAGAGGTGTACTAACCTTGTCTAGGTGGTGACCTCTGGAGAGGTTCATGGAATTTGAGGAAGGATAGTTATGGAATATTTTTGCTTTAACTTGCTATTATTTGAATATTTTTATGAACTATTTGTGTCATTAGGTAAAATGAAATAAAACTATTGTGATATTCCCAAGGGCTAAAGGAATCTGTGACAGAATAGGCTTAAAGAGGCTTAAAATTCCCAGGCACTAGTTTTGTTTTGTTTTATTTTGTTTTCAACCATTCCACTTCTCATTCTTCTTTCTCTGCCATGTTAGATGCTGGGCTGTTCTCTCCCTTTGTGGTTGGTCTCCCCACTTCAAGAAAACCATTCTGTACAGCTCCCTCCCTTTGTTGTTATTCAGAAAGTCTGAGGTGCTGGGCCCATTTCCTCACAGCTATGAGCATCCTGGCTCTGGTTTCACAGGTTTGTACCTAAGATGGGTAGCCTTTTGACTTATAAGGATTCCAGTTAATTAGTTGGTACTAATTCATATTCATGTTGCCTTCGGTCTCTAAGATGCTCCTAGAACTTAGAGTGGCTAGTATGGGTTGCCCTCATTATTTAACAGAATTAAATTCTATGCAGCTTGTAAAAAGCCAAAACCCTCCCAATGCATTTGATCATTTATAATCCCAGCATGCTCTGGGTAAATGGAAAATAAAGCCCAATATCTGCATGGTCTACACAGCAATTGGGAATATAGGTCTTGGATTGATATAATCTGATTCCTTTATTTCAGTAAAGGTACACGTCTTGCCAAAACGGTTGTACAAAATGAGAAGTAGAAGAGATTTTCTTGTGGATAAAGCTCAGTATTTCCAGACAAATTTCACTAAGTAAAACTCCTTTATTTCATTCTCTTAAGAAAACCAAAATCAAACAATCCTTGATTAATGTAGATGGTGTCTGTTTGGTTAAGACATAACAAAATCTCCTTCCATCAGACAAATGATGTCTGGAGCAAGCTGTCCACCAGATTTATCATTTATACTCAGGGGAAATGACCATTTCTTATAACATGCCTCCTTCAGAATGGATCTATATCCCGTACTCCATTTAGAAACCTTGCAGCTGCTTCCCAACATTGTTACTTTCCCTGGGCCAGATGAGGCCAAACGTTATACATTCTAATTACACAGGTCATTTTAGCTAGTATTTAGTTTGTTAAAGATATATTTGCAAAGTAAAAAAACCAACAACTGTGGGTGCCATTAAGCAAGATGCCTTCACTATGAGGACAAAGCTGTACTCCACAGTGACTCTGCAGACAGGAGCCTGAGATGCATAATTTGGATCCATCTCCATTCAATACTCCTCTACTCTGTCCCATAATGTAATTAACATTGGAGGTCTCAAGGCTCTTTTTAAAAGAATTAGAAACCATGAGTCATTTGGGCCTCATCAGAACAAGCTCTCCTAATGCAAAATGACTCAATTGCAGAGATTGCTACCTGGCAGCATTCCAAGATATCAAGACCTGAAAGCCAGCACTTAATCTGATTTAAGGCCTCTTAAAATATTCTTCCAACTTGACTAAACATTTCTGTGGTGAAAAAGATTGAGAATTATTTTAGGAACCAACCATGGCCTGAACTGTCTTAGCTGTGCTATTGATTCCTTTTAAGTAATTGCATTTAATTTGGAAACCTATGCACAAACACGCTAATGAAGTATGACTATGCTAAGTAAAGTCAGACTGAATATGTAGAGCAAAGATAATATAAAAATAGAAATCTTTAAATATATATACTGTTGTTCTACTCTACTGTTCTTAATGTTGGACTTATTAAACTATGTAAGGGAATTTTCATGGTGATTTTAGTAACATTGAAAATAAAAGATTAACAAGTATCCTGACAGTGTGCCAAGGACTTAGGAAAGTTAGCCCATCAAAGTGATAGTATTTCATATTAAAGAGTTGGTGTAGATGTAAGGTATTCCATACTTAAAATGTTTCCAGTATGGTGCTGCATGTATCCTGTTGTTTTGGGTCATAATATCTTTTTAACTTATACCCAAGTCAAAGAAACATAGTGTGACAATAGTATGGCTCATGATTAGTTTTGGCAGAATAGTTCATGGGCAAATTTATAAAACAACTAAACAAGGATGAAAATGAAAAAATGAAACAAACCAAGTTTCATTAGAAAATGGTGATGATATTCCAGATTTCTCAGCTGGCACCAGTAATGTCTTTCAGTGTTTATCAAAATTCTTGGTAGAACTTGTAACTGGCTATCTTTGCCCAGAAGACTATGTTTTAAATTTGAGTAGGATTTTGTAATTTCCCAGCCATTTATTGAGGACACACTCTGTGCAAGTTCCCTACCCCTCAAACAGACTTCCCCTGGATTCCACAAAGGCAACTCTGACTCCCTCAGATCCCCATTGAGAGGACCTTTCTCACCTGCATGTAGAGGCCACAGAAAGAGCTTGTTGTTAAAAAAGTGCTGTATGGCATAGCAAACTCTTTTTCTAGGCATTCATAAGGAAAGAGGGGCAATAATTTCTATCTTCAAATGTCTTATGTTACTTCAGTTAATTTTTTTTTGAGAAAACAAGAACAGAATTAAAATGACAAATTAATGAGTTCTTTTCCACTGGCTTGGCTTTTGGGCAATAGCTTCAAAGATCTAAACTGATACCAGTTAAAGATTATAAGATGAAAACTTCTGGAAAATGTGATGGATATTTTTGTTTTGGGGAGTTTTATCTCTAACTGTGTTTGGTCAGTTCAACTGTTTTCTTTTTTAATTTGAGAGAGAGGGTGAGCTTGAGAGCAATCATGAACAAGAGGAGTGTCAAGTGAGAGGGAGAAGCAGACTTCCTTGCTGAGCAGGGAACCCAACAGGAGGCTCCATCCCAGGTCTCTGAGATCATGACCTGAGCTGAAGGCAGATACTTAACTGACTGAGCCACCCAGGTACCCCCTAGGTTTTTTTTCTTTAATAGGTGTAATCCTTAGGTTGAATATAAAAACGTATTTCCTCCATTTTTGTTTAAGAAGTTATTAACTGGAACTAGTTTTTATCATAGGAAGTAGAACTATCTGGATTGAAAATTGTCATGATGATAATTTGCATTAAAATTGAAACATTAAATAGCTATAGGACACTGAAATGTTGCTTGAACTCTAGTTGATGGTAGACTCATTTAAAACCATGAGTACTATTAATTTCAGGTGGTTTGTTTGGCTACTATAAGATAGGTATAAAAAACAATTTTCGGCTGGAAGGAAACTTAGAAATTTAATTTAAAACATTCTGTCTCAAGAGATTGACATCCAAGGAATTAAGGGCCTCACCAAGGCAATGCAGTGTCAGTTCCAAGATTAAAACTCCAAATTTCTTTCCCTATTCGTTGTTCTTTGTTTGACATCCATTCTCTTTGACCAAGACAGTTAACAATATATGACCAAACAAATAGCGATGTTTGGAACTAAAATAAACTATATACTCTTAACAAGGATCTGAGTAGAGTGGTGAGTGTGACAAGCTCCTGTGGTATTTCTAAAAACATCGTTGGCCCCGCAGAGTTAATCTCAAAGTTCTAGCCAAGATAGTTGACTCTATTCTATAACCTCTATTTTTAAATAATTTAATGTGAAGCTAATCAGTGGGCTGCAGCATGCAGTGTCCTATTAGTGTTCTAGCAAGTACAAAAATTGAACATACATATATGGAATGTATGTGCACATTTCTTTACATAAAGCAAATTATGACTAAAATGGTCACAGAAAGAATTCAATTATATTGAAAGGAAATAATACTGCACTCAAAATGTGTTTGTTAAATCAGTTAATCATTATTTGTTAGAAACCAAACTTTCTCACACTACTGATCTGTTGCTGGAACATATGCTCATTATAAGGATTCCTGAATGTAGCAGGGTAAGAATTAAATTATTTTAAAGAAGAACTTTAAAGGAAATGGCAGGTGGACGGTTTTCTAAATACTTTTTCACAGGTGCTGGGTAACTGTCCAAGGTGCTGAAAGCACGTCTCACAGATATGCTGTCTCTCATTACATTACCCCCCAATCCTTTTCTCCTTTAAAGCAATACACTGGGGCAGTAGGAGCAGACACTGAAGCTGGGATGAACAGCAAATTAATTCCTGGTCCCAAATCATCAGGCACTTGGTTTTTATCCAGGAAATATTTTTGAAGGTCATGGGGGTCATCCTTCTGATTTCTTATTTGGAACAAGAATGGTTGATGGTGTTGTGTTGTCTGTACAAAGGGAAAGAAGGGCCGGATGTGTAAATCTGTCTTCATATGGTATTGATTTCCATTTCAGTATGGAAAAGCCCTAAGAGGTTCTGTGGGCCAGAGAAAGAAGTCCTGGACATTCTGAGAAACAGCCAGTATAGGATTGAGAGCTGTGAATTTCTTTGCAGAATCTTTAAAGAACCTTTGGGATTTTTTGATGGGAGCAATGACACTCCTAAGTATCTCACAGTTCTGCAATTAGGGCAACAGATCTGTGTCATAGATGCTTTTCTCCCCATTGCTTTCCTCTCTTTCTTCTTCCCCTCATTTTCCCACCCCACATCTTCCTACCCCCACTATTCAGGCCTCTAAACTTGAGTATGATTCAAGAGCTTTTGATGTTATCTCTTTCCCCTATTATGATTAGGATTTTCTTCAGAATCATGTGAATTTATAATTTAGGGACAGCTCATGACATTGTGGCCTCTACCCTATATCAGAACCAAACAGATGTAGAAGCCATACTTCCAAACTCCACTTTGATGTGCACTCAGTGAGATCACATCATCAAGAAAGTATAACATAATTGTAAGCATGAGCTTACTCAGGTCCAGGGGGGCATATTCTCCTTTTGGGAAGCATTATAACAGTCCAAACCTCAAAAAGATTTCAAATAAAATACAATTTTCCACCTGGTAGAGAATAACAAAATTTGATTGCCCACATGTTGCTCCTGGGCTCTGAGACTATTAGGTGGCTGCCTTAGCTCCTGGTAACAGATGCTTTTCTGAATGATTTGAATCAGTCTAGTTACTGCTTTTTCTTCTGCAAAAATAATCGTCAGTGGAGCTTTAGGATGTGCAATGGCTATAAGATTATACCCAAAGGAAAGATTGTGACTTTAAGATCAGCATGAAATAGCAACTGCAACAAATGATGTCTTAAGGAGTTGTGAATTTATTTCCCAGCAGATGTTCTTAACTCAGAAGATTTTGAGATAGGAAACAGAAAGTCTAGTTGATGGTAACATATTTGTTCGAAAATAAAATAATTTCCTGAATGTTTAATCAGCAATTAGTTAATTGTTAAGGCATCATTGCTTTTGATAGATGCTGTTGGTCTCTGAATATAAAGAAACTGATGAAAATGGTAAAGTCAGGAACTATGTTTATGGAAGCAGATAGGGGTGTCAACAGAGGGCAGGGAGTGGTAATGACTAGGTCTGGGTCATTTGCATGTGGACCCAGCCACACCGTGTTGAGAATAACAGTGGTGGTCAAGAAACATGTTTACTCATTTTCCTGTTCATTCCAGTATGCATGTAATCAAGAACTGGTTTGTTTCCACACAGATCAAGGCACCTTCGACACAAGGAGCAAGAAGTTTCTTTCGTGTTTTCTTTCAGGTATAAGGACTTTATAGGGATCCCTGGGTGGCGCAGCGGTTTGGCGCCTGCCTTTGGCCCAGGGGGCGATCCTGGAGATCCGGGATCGAATCCCACATCGGCTCCCAGTGCATGGAGCCTGCTTCTCCCTCTGCCTGTGTCTCTGCCTCTCTCTCTCTCTCTCTGTGACTATCATAAATAAATAAAAAAATTTAAAAAAAAGGACGTTATAAAATGAACAGACACAAACTAACTAGAGACAAATCTTGAAGCACCAAATAGGCCAATCTGAGGGAGTGAATGCTTGAATATGGTATATGAATAAAATTCAAAGTAAATAATTTTTGGGGAGGATACAGTTAGTCCGGAAAGGCTGCCTGGAAAAATGAATACTCTTACTATATTAAGTAATTAATATATTAATAAACCTAAGAAAATTGGGATTTAGTCAAGGTGGTATAAGAAGGAATTTATAGCAAGCAGAGCCTGTCATGGAATACACTGAGAGAAGATAATGGTATAACAAATAATGACTTAGATATCTTGTATTTCACTTTTGGTATAGATATTGACTATTACCTTTTTTACTCTCCTCCTCCTCCCTTTATGCAATTTAGCCATTTAGCATTCAATACATACTTATTGAGTTGACCTGAGTTAAACTAAGCTATGTGGTATCTGTCATATGTACAGGGATGAAACAATCACTATGGGTCAGACAACTTTATTCTTTTCTTTGATACTTATTGGAAATCAAGCTAACATTGCTCTAAGTTGTCTTCTCTTTATTTGGGAATTATATATTTAGCCAAGAAGTGGTAAGTACTCGATTTCAGTAAAACTTGTTGGTGTGTTTTAGTGTGACACAGTGGTGCATAAAATTTAATTTGCACATCAGAGACTCAGAAAGTAAACACTGAGCATTCATAAATTCTGTCTTGCTTATTAAAAAAAGTAAAAGTTCTCAGCAATATTTACTATAATCTACTATACTGTTTTATACTCCCCACTGGATTGGATTACAAGCTCCATAAAGAAAGAGACAATGTCTTATATCTTCAGTAATAAGTGAATTTTATGTCTTCTGTTTTTATTTAGAAAATTTGAAGGCATTTGGAAACATAATTTTTTAGAAAGATACATGTGAAGAGTTTTTCAGGCCACCTTTTTTTTTTCATCTAGGAGCTTATTTTAAAGGAATCAAAGTTGTTTTAGGGCATATTTTAATTTGGTGGCTTTTGTCTTGGCTTCTTTTATTATCCTGGTTTCTACTACTTCTGCCACTAATTTATCTTGATCTATTTAATGTGCTTTCTCTTTTTAAAAAGTGAATCAAGGAGAGAAACAAGACTCTTTGGCCTCAGCTGTAAATCTGACCTTACCAGTGACAGGGTCAAATTTCATGGGTGGTTTCATATTGCTATTTTACTGATGCCATCTTGAAAAACCCATGGCTTTCCAATCCTTTATGCCAGAGCTTCCACAGTGCTAATGGATGCTTAGCTATGGGCAGTGTAAGACTCTGCTTAGATGAACACCTGGTCCCACTCAGCTAGTGTGCAACTACAGGTGGATCATATTAAGCTTACTGAGCCAGGGTTATTTATTGACAGCCTAACAGTAGTGATCTGGAGTGCAGAACAGCTTCCCATGGGAAGGTCTAATGTGCACCAATAAATCCCTAGGCTAAGCAATTCTGCTATGCAAGATATATAGTGTCTTATTGATTGCACACAGGTCTGTCCTCTTAGGATATTTTTTTTTTCTCTTAGAATACTTTAAAAATATATTTGCTTATTTTATGGAATTAATACATATTAGTTATGGAAAAAATCAGAAAATTCACATAACTAAAAAGATAATGATTATAATTCAGAAGAAATCAGTTATCACACTGATATATGCACACATTTTCACATTTCAAAATTGTACCATAATCAAGTTATTGTTTTGGAGAATAACTTTTAAATCCAAAATACATAATTTGTATTTTTTTTATTCCATAAGTTTTTCCAAGGTATTATTTTTAATGACTGTGCAACCTTCCATTGTACAGATGTGGCACTTTTACTCAAGTGATCCTGTCTTGATATATTTTGGTTATTTAGTTGGACTGCCTTCAAAAATGTGAACATTTACTCCATTCCAGGAATGATATCAGAATAGAAACAGGCTTTTAAAAGAAGTGTTACCATGGATGACTTTTGTATACCTTGTCATTAAAAAAAAAAAGATGATTCTTTACTTCAAGTGTCTTTAACTCCCTCTTGGAGGATAGTTCTTCTCAGAGGTGGATTTCTTCCACAGATAGAACTCTAACTTGTATAGCCTCATTGTCCCTAACACATTCCCATTCTTCCTATTCTGTTTTTTGTTTGTTTGTTTGCTTGTTTGTTTATTTTGGTTTTTTTTTTTTTTTTTTTTTTGTCATTGTTGTTTTACCTAGGACCAGGAAATATGGTAATTATGTCTTGCTTTTGGTACTCACTCTTGAGGAATGTCTTCTGAGTTTCCTCTTGAGAATTATCTTTTAGAAGAAGGAAATTTAAAGATGTCTACGTAATTATGGCATGCTTGGAAGGTATTTTTAAGTTCATGTTGGAAAGTTCATTTTTCCATAGTTAATGAATGCTAATGGTTTCTTCCAAGATTTGTGAAGAGAATGGTTCACTGACTTCCCCTTTATTACAATGATGCTAGAACTAATTCCCAGGAAAGGTGATTTGTGTTTTTTTACTACAACTTTCCCTGGAAAACTTAAAGCTTTATTTATTCAGAAACATACCAGATTAGTCTCCAAGAATAGATGAAGACAGCTCAAGAAAAAAATTGTCCCGGCACATGGGTGGTGCAGTTGGTTAAGCATCCGACCCTTGATTTTGGCTCAAGTTATGATCTTAGGGTTAGGCATGAAGCTCCACTTGGGGTTCTGTGCTCAGTGGGCAGTCTCCTTGAGATATTCTCTCTCCTTCTTCCTCTGTACTTCCACCCCCATGCTCAGTCTCTAAAAATAAATAAGTAATAAATAAATAAATCTTAAAAAAAAGAAAAATGGAAAATCATGCTTTCATTTTAGACAGAATAATAGAAGATTCATAGCAGGTTGAGTGCTCATAGACTCATACACTTAAAAGAATAGCAAAAATAATAGAAGTTTTTACTGGTAGGGTCTCATAAATTACTTAGTATACCCCAGCATTTTATAATCAAGGAAATTAAGTCCATATGATATTAAAAAGCTATTTCAAGATCATATAAACTAATTGTAACTAATCTTACTACATCAGAATAAGGATCTTTATTTTCTGATTTCCATGTTTTTTTTCTTCATAAAATCCAGTTATAGATTATCATACAATTCATACCACACTAAAAGGGAATTAATTGCCTAAAAAGCCAAGAGATGTTTCAGGAGGAAGCAAAGAATAATCATGTTGGGAGCAGTGCACTGAATAATTAAGAATTTAGACTCTAGAGCCAGAAAAGTTGTAAAATTCCAGTACCACCACTAGAAAGCTGTGTGACCTTGGTCACTTAACAGACTCTCTGTGTCTGTTTCCTTTGCTCAGTAAAATAGAAATAACAATAATGATAATAATAAAAGTAATAATTATCTCATAGGGTTGTGAGAATTAAGTTACTTAAAGGGCTTGGAAGAGTGTATGTATATTTAGTTCAATGCCTATTAGATTTGTTTGTGCTACTATTTCTTTGCCAAGGTGATAGAGATTAAAGGGTCTGAACCTATATGGCCATGGGTTACTAATCCTCCTCCTCAACTTACTAGTTATATGACCTAGGGGAAGTCACACATTCCTTTAAGCATCAAGTTTCTTCATCTCTAAACTTACTACAATAGTATATCTTAGTACAATAATATATCACAGGGCTCAGAGGATTAAAAGGCTTAAATCCATGGAAAGTGTTTACAAAAGTATCTTGCACTTAGTAAATGTAAAGTATTGTTATTAATATTGACTGTCAGTCATATTAACCTAAACTTTTGCCAACCAGTAATAAGTAAGATTGCTCATTAGCCTTACATTTTACAATTTATTTATTTATTTAATTTTTTTTTACATTTTACAATTTAGAAGTTGGTTGCTGACAAATGACAGTTGAAGGCCATGTATATTTGCCATATGAAAACAAGCTGGAAATAGGCCATATAGTTGGCAAAATATATTGGATTTCTCTTCAGATCACCACGCCCAGAACTCTGCAAGTACTAAGTGTGAAGAACTGGTTTCTTTCTTCTTCTGATGATGATGATGATGTCTGTGGTACTTTATGTTCATGGCCTTGCAAATGACACTTCCACATTTAGAGAAAACATTACAGTAGACGAATAGGTCCAACGTTGTTCTAATTTTAACAAATACTATTATTCTGTCAGATAAATTCTGCAGTAAAACTACAGTCTTATTGTTAACCAAATGGGGTTGAAACAATTAATCTCTTTAATTTGGCATAGCTCCTATGCTCATGACCTTTAGAGACCAAGTCCCATTTTTCTCAGAATGTGAAGGACAAGAGATGTAAATTCACATGTTTTCTCCTCTGATTATTATGCTGCCCAGTAGGACCTGCCGGGAAGTAGATAGCTTATTTGCCCTTCCTCCTACCTAATTTGAAATGTTCAAACATCAAAGGGTGAATACGATGCTTTAAGCATTTCTGGTCACAAAAAAATGTGTTTGCTTGAAGCCCACTGTTGAGACAGTTTTATCACCAGAATAATTAATGTTTTAGCCAGGACGCTCATTCCATGTTGCTTCTGGCTGTGAATTTTGATTAGATGTTAAGAGAATAGGATTTCATTAGCTACTCACCAGAGATGTTGTTAGAGATTCAATTGCCATGAAACCAAATAAGATACTTTCTGGCTGAACGTGATTGCCCTGGGTTTGTTTGTTCCCCCTTTTGGCCCAGCTGGTTGGTTGCTAGTATGATAAAAAATAATACCATTTGAGCTACTTTAGTAGCAGACATGATTAGGCCATGAAGGTTATATGCTTACGTCATTAGATTCTCTTCTCGGCACTCTGCTCTGACCCTGGAATTACTGATCACATTACTGGAAAAGACTCTTCCCTTGATTTATCATTGCATAATGACCCCATTTCTTAGTTTTGAAAGAAATTATCCATCACAGCTTGCTCCTTTTCGGTTTCCTTGGACAAGGTCAAAAGAGGGTCCCAACAAAGGCTGAGCAAGACTGAATTCTTGATCATCCTCCAAGTTATAATTTATTTCATTAAAACTCTCATTTGTCTTTACTTTTCTATATTAAAACTTGGTTCATAACATTATTTCAGCAGTGCATATACAAAATTCTTTGGAAGTGAAATTAAGAATCCTAAGCCCAGAGTTTCCAAAGTGCTCTCTAAAGAGGTGGGGGAAGGTATGGTCTACCCTGAGTGTCTCTTCTTTCTTCAGAGAAACTTGTGAATACTTTGTTTAGGTTCATGTGTGTACATTATTTAAATCTATGCATGTAACTATATTTTGGGATTGTATTTACTACAATTCAAGAGTGGTTTCAAAATTTTTTGTTTCTTAAAGAGCTTATATGGTCCTTCTGGTTTATGAGAGCTACATTTTGAGTTCTTTTTGTTTTTCTCTGAAGGTGGGGGTAGGCAAGAAGTGTGGTAGGGAGAATGACTTGATTTTATTATGACATTCATTTCTATCTACAAAGGAAGTCAGGGCAACCCATTTACTTAGTCATAGCAATTAATCAGTCTGCCTTATATGGCCAGCTGTATAAGATTTAGAAAATTGTATTTGGATATTTTTTTCTAATGTAAGTATTTAGAGCTGCAAAGTTTTAAGTACAGTTTCAACTGCATCCCCCAAAGTGATATATTGTGTAAGAGGTGGAATACTTACTATTAAATATGTTTCGGTCTTAATCTCCCTAAATTTTGAATATTACCTTAGGTGGAAAAAGAAACTGTGATGAGGTGATTAAATTAAGAATCTTGAGATTATCCTAGATTATCTGTGTGGGCTGTATGTCATCACAATGGCCCTTATAAGAAGGTACAAAAAGAATCAAATTAGAAGTGAAGGCAATATGATGATGGAAACAGAGATTAAAAGAACATATTTGAAGATTGAGGAAAAGCCCATGAGCCAAGGAATATAGGTAGCCACTGGAACCTGAAAAAGGCTGGAAAGTGTGCTCCTAGAAGCTCTAGAAGGAACCATCCATGCTGACACCTTGACTTTAACCCAGTGAAACAGACCTCCAGAACTGTGAGATAATAAATTTGTATTGTTTCAAGCCACAAAATTTATGCTAATTTATTGCAGCAAAAACAGGATAATACATGCTTTGGTACTTGCATGTGGGTGCCTAGTCTGAACAACCTTTATTATTATTATTATTATTTTTGTAGGTCAGTTATGCTAGTAATGAATTATCTCAATTTTTGTTTATGTGGACATATATTTTTTTTTAAAAGATTTTATTTACTTATTCATGAGAGACACACACACACACAGAGGCAGAGACACAGGCAGAGGGAGAAGCAGGCTGCATGCAGGGAGCCTGATGTGGGACTTGATCCCAGGACTCCAGGATCATGCCCCCAGCTGAAGGCAGACACTAAACCACTGAGCCACGCAGGCCTGTCCCTATATGGACATATCTTTTTTTTTTTTTTAATTTGTGGTAGTTTTATGGGATATGGAATTCTTGATTAATATAATTTTTTCCCTTTCATAAACATGACTATGTCTTCCCACTGCCTTAGGAGTCCCATGGCTTCTGATGAAGAATCAACTTTTTGCCTTATCAAGGATTCCTTTTATGTGATGAGTTGCTTTTCTCTTGCTGCTTTCAAGATCCTCTCTTTGTTTTTGGCTTTTAGTAGTTTGTGACATATCTAGGTGTAGATTTCTTTGAGGTTATTGTATTTGGAAATTTTGAGCTTTTTGGATGTGTTGAGCAAGGTTTTCATCAATTTGAGGGAAATCTGGAGCCATTATCTCTTCTAGCATTCTTTCTATCTCCTTATCTCTCTCCCTTTTTCCTAGGATTTCCATTATCATACGCTAGTTCTTTTGAAGTTGTTCCACAATTCTCTGAGGCTCCATTCATTTTTCTTCATTCTTTGTTCTTCTTTTCAGATTGGACAACCTCCACTGATTTATTTTCCAGTTTCTTGATTCTTTCTTCTGCCACTCCAAATCTACTATTGAGTCCTCTAGTAAATTTTTCTTTTTAGTAATTAGAGTTTTCAGGGTAAGTTATTATTTGTCTATTTGTTTTTTTAAATAATTTCTGTCTTTTAATTGATATTCTTTAATTCATGAGATATCATTTTCACATTTTGTTTTTTTTAGACCTAATTTTCTTTAGTTCTTTGACTCTATTTACAAGAATTGATTTAAAATCTTTTTCTAATAAGCTCACTGTCTGGTCTTGCTCTCAGATAGTAATCATGGCCTGTTCTCCGCCCCCCCCCCCCACCCCGCATGGGGGCCATACTTCTTTGCATTTCTTTTTTTCTTTTTTTAAATTGTTGTCATTGATGTCTGAACATTGAAGATAATGTAATATGGCATCTCTGGGGGAGAACCACTCCTGTCCCCTAGGCTTTTTATTGTACTTGTTTGGTCTTATATTTGTTTTTGGTGATATTTATTTAGTGACTTTCATCAACCAATTTTGTAACATATTCTTTGATGTTTGCAACTGCTGAATTCTCTGCTCAGCTTAGTGGGCAGCTATGGTGATTTCCTTTAATGCTGTGAATGAATAGTTCTTCCTTTGCCTAGGAACTTATATGTTTGTTGTGGGTATTATTTCAACACTCCAGGTGATTTACAACTCTGCCTTAGCCTTCACTTTCTGTTTGTGCAGAGCCTCAAGCTCAGTCTGAGATGAGAGATTTGGGCTCTATTGGTATTTTGGATCACGTGGATGGCTTGGCAGATGAATGTGGTCTTCTAGATCCCAAGAAACATGTCAGAGGTTTTCAAAATGTCCCATGGACACCTCAATCCCCAGTTTTTACTTTTATTAATTTTTGTCAGCCTCTTAGTCTAAAATGGTAACACCATTTTGGGTAGCAGCAATGCTAAACAATTGCCTCTGGTCCTTTTTGATAGTTGCTCTGGAAATAGAGCTCATCACATTTTTTGAGATCTAAGTCAGATAAAGATAAAATATAGGATTTGAGAATGAAGTTTTCAGGGGCTACCAGACTTCAAATAATCAGAATTCTCTGGGGTGGGGCTTTTTGGTGGGTTTCAAACATCTTTTGCACCCTCCGATGCTTGCTGAGCTACTGATTTCCTGGTAGTTGCAATTTCTTGTAGTTGTCAGGCTGTCAGCTTTCAAGGCTAGTTGGAGGGGAGAGGATAAGAACAGGATAAGTTAGAATGTCAGAAAGCTCACTATTCTTATTCAGATTTGGCTGCCATTTTTAAATAAAGACTCCTTAGATTGTTGCAAACCTTGGGTTAATTTACAGTTATATAAAAGTTGATTTGAGGGGCATCTGGGTGGTTCAGGGGTTGAGCATCTGCCCTTGGCTCAGAGCATGATCCTGGGGTCCCATGATTGAGTCCTGCATTGGGTGGGCTCCCTGCAGAAACCCTGCTTTTGCCTCGACCTATGTCTCTGCCTCTCTCTGTGTGTCTCTCATGAATAAATAAACAAAATCTTTTCTTTAAAAAGTTGATTTTAATAATTTTTTCCAGTGTGTGTGTGTGTGTGTGTGTGTGTGTGTGTGTGTGTGTGTGTGTTTTATGAAAGGGTAGATATTTGGAGGCCCTTAATTTATTTATTCCAGAAGTGTTCCTTGCCTTTGTTCTTGAAGAATATTTTTGCTGCTTATAGATGTCTGGATTAACTTTTTAAAAAAGAATTTTAATGATATTGTTTCTTTGTGCTTTGATTTCTATAGTTTCTAATAAATAGTAAGTGAACTTTTGAATCATTGTTTTCCTGTTTGTAGTATTCTTCACTTTAATATTTTTTTATTTTGTTTTTAGTAACAGCTGGTTATAATGTGCTTAGGCATGTTTTTTTTTTTTTTTTCAAATTTATCCTGATTATGTTTGGTTGAGATTCTTAAATTTGTAAATTTATGTTGATCACAAAATTTGGGAAGTTTTGACCATTGTTTCTTACAATCTTTTTAAATTTCTGTCTCATTATCTTTATCCTATCTTTTGGGATTCTAACTGAATATGTTAGGTCTTTGAAAATCCCACTAATCCTTGAGATTTTGCTAGTTAAATAATTTTTTTCCTCTTTCTTAAGAGTAAATGGTTTCGTTTATCTGTCTTTTTCTTCACTGAGTCTCTTCTCAATCATATCCATTTCATTATTTTTTTTAAGATTTTATTTATTTGAGAGAGAGTGAGAAAGAGAGAGCATGAGCTGGGTGGGGGTGGAGGAGGAAGAGAGAAAGGGAATGGCAGACTGTGCTGAGCAGGGAGCCCAGTGTAGGGCTCTGTCCTGGGAATCCAGGATCATGACCCGAGCCAAAGGCAAACAACCAACTGAGCCACCCAGGCACCCCTTCCTTTCACAATTAAAGACACCTGAGAGTTTTAAAACAAACAGATCTTATAATTTTTAATGATAAAATTTCTGTCTTATTTTTTCATATTTTCTAATAATCTACTGAAATTTTCTATTTTTTTGTTTATCTGGGACATATTTTTTTTCTTACATTATTTGTATAGTTATAATAGCTCCTATAATTTTTTTGTTTAATAAACTCAACATCAGAGTCATCTCAAGCTTCACTCTTTCGATTTTCTTTTCTTTTGGGATGGATCACATATTCCTTGATTATTCTGTTTAAGAAATTTTGGATTGAATTCCTGACCTTCTGAGTGTCAGGTAATAGAATTCTGGATTCTGTTATAATCTTTAAAATATTAATAATTGTTTTAGGCAGGTAATTGACTTGATTAGCCTCCTTATATCCTTAACGTGTAATGCCTGCAGGGATTAGAAAAAAGTGGGATTTTCAGGTCTTAGATGAGCTTTTTAAGCCTGAGCTGCAAGTTGTTTTCAGTTTATCACACACATCTGTGGCTCAAGGGTCAGCTAGAGACAGTCTGGACTTAGGAGCTCCCTTTCATTAGAAACTTAATCTTGTTCATGTTTAAGGTTTTGTTATGTATAATTGTAAATGTGTGCATGTACATGTGTGCACACACTTGTGTTCTGTTGTCTTCTTCCCAGTTCTAGAATTCAGATGCCCCTGTAGCCTAGCAGCTCTGCTGAAGTCCAGGGCATGGGATGGGGCTGGGACTTGAAGCAATGCGGATCTGCAGATCTTCTGTGAGAACAGCAGCTTGGTCTGGGGTACAAAGGGGAAGGGGAATTTAGGTAGAATGTGAAAGTTCACACTTTCAGTATCTTACCCTTTGCTTTGTTTAGTTGATATTAACATTTATAGCCTGGATATCACAACATCTTGCTTATGGACACTAAATATAGGAAGCACAGTGACAATGGGCTTCTCTTTTCATGAGTAAATATTGCTGATAGCTTGAATACAAAAAACTGATGGAGCTCTTGATGGTTCCAAAAATGAAATTCTCAAGTACAAAGCCTGAAGGGGTAATGCTGATGGAAAAAATATTTTCCTTTCTCTGAATTTCCTCTTCTCCCTACTAAAATTATACAGTATTGATCCCGAATTTCCTTACGTTTGACTATTTCTATATGAATGCTTGTTTGAAGAGAGTTAATACAGGCTCATAGCTAATTCTGAGGTATAAGCTTTATATTACACATATGTATGTTTATGTTATGTATCCATATGCACATTAAAAACATACACAGATACATATGTGTTAGAAACGTGTGTGTGTATAACGTGTTCTTCTAATAATTTCAGAAAGAGGAGTCTGATTATTGAAGAAAAATAATCAGCCTCTCCCTGCCTTGAGATGCTTGTTACCTCTGAGGATAAATGTTTCTGCATTTTTTGAGTCAGAGAAATAATCACATTACATTCTTATAATGAAAATTCAGTGACAATAATGGGCAAGATGAGGATGTTTTTTGCTTTTGTGCTCATCTAACCATACATAAGGATTTCTCAGTAACATGATGCAAGAATGGTGTGGGCAGACCTAGATATTACAGGAGAGAAACTGAGTAGGGATAAAGCCCAGTGCCAAAAGAGTTTCAGGAATACACGTGTAGTAAAAAGTTTAGTTAACCTGATATAGCAAGATAGAACACAAATCATGGGCATTTCAACAAGAGGAAGGAAGGATGGGTATACTATAGGTATTAGGTGTGTGCTGGGTGATTTTAGGGAGGCAAGTGTCCATTTTGGATTGAGTGTTGCAGGAAGCAGGTGCAATTTGATGATCAGGATATCTTTTGAATTTAAAAAAGTTTTATTGAGATATAATTCACATAATATATAATTCACCCATGGAAATATGCAATTCAAAATCTTTTAGTATACACACAGTAAGAGATTGAACATACAAGTGGGCCATATTTCAGACCATATATAAAAATAAAACTTTGGCTCACAGTTTTCAACAACCAGGAAGGCAACCCATTATCTTTAGTAACTAGCCCAGAAAGTCACCCTTCTCTCTATATCAGATTTGTAGGAAATCAAATGACTATCTATAGTAGACAGTGCATAAAGCCAAATTTAAAAATCATCCACAAATGGCCAGAACTTAATTAGTAACTGATAGCTTCTCTAATTTTTGTGCGTTTCCAACTCAGGACCAACAAGACAAAGCCAAATATGCACTCCTAACCACTCACATAATATGTCTCACTTCTACTTAGTTCACCTATAATTGCCCTAAGCCAGCAGCCTCCATTTGGCATACCACCCTTTCTCTTAATGATAAAGCTTTCCCATTTCTCTGACTACTTTTGAGTCTCTACCAAACACTAGCAATAATGGCTGATTCCTTCATTCTATTAAGCTCTATAAATAGTCTTTGTCCCTTTTAATCTGGTTGGTCTTCATTTACTTTCACAGCGGATATTTGTAGCTATCATCACAATCAGTTTTAGGACATTTTCATTACCACCACTGCCCCTGAAAACCAAACCAAACCAAACCAAACAAAATTACTAAACTAAACTAAACTAAACTAAACAACTAAACTAAACCCTGTGCTCTTAATTATCACCTCCATACCTCAATCTTTCCCCACCTCCTAAGCAACCACTAATCTACTTTCTGTATCTATAGATTTCCCTATTCTGGATTTCTACATGAATGGAATCATATATATGCATGTGTTTCTGGTTTCTTAGAATGTTTTCAAGGTTCATCCATGTTGTAACATGTACCAGTACTTCATTCCTCTTATGGCTGATTGCTATTTCATTGTGTGGATAAACCACATTTTGTTTATCCATTTGCCCTTTATTTTTTTTTCCATTTGCCCTTTAATAAACATGGATGATGCCAACATTGAGGCATCTTAATTTGTACTTAGGAGACAGAATGAATAATGTGGGGCTAGAGTTGTCTTTGATTTTTTAAAAAAAGCAATAATCACTTATGTTCATGGGGGAGAGGAGGTTTTGGTTACTTTGTGGTGCTATAGAAGCCTTGTCTTTCATGTTCAGACAAAAATACAAAGTGGTCTTGTTTTTGGCTTGTTTCATCATGGTCACAGAGTGACCTTGTCTGTTTATTGTTGAGATTGTTTACATTTATTGTGAAAGATGACATCCTTGCTCCTAGTTGCCGGCTTCCAGGGCAGGTTTTTTACTTTCTTTCTTGTTCTCAGAAGTAAGTGTCTTGTATGGATGATATGAAAGGATTATGGAAGTATAAATAGAGGAAATATAAATGATATTCTAGAAAAAAATGGCAGTGAAAAATGAACACAGGCACTGCACTGTGACAAAGAATAACACAAAACTGTTTGATTCTGAAATACATAACCAGGAACATGGAAGTGGAAGTTGTTGGTGAGCCCGTATTAGCTTAGTACCTGGCAGGTCTGCTTAACAGCCTAACTGCCTGGAAATGGAATTGGCTGTTTTGGAAGCAGATTTCTTACCTTATGTGTTTAAGTAGAAATGGGCTTTCCACTTGGTGATTTTGCAAAGGGATTTCAGGCAAATGGTAGAATCTTAGCTCAAGATCTCTCAAAAGACCTTACTGAATCTAAATCCTCTAAAGTTACTTCTTGAGAACTGCCCCATTCCTGTGTTTCTCAGTTCCATCTCCCTTATAGCAGAGGGAAGGTAGCCTTTGTGATCTCTCACTAGTCTAAACCATGTGGATTTAAAGCTAAAAGGAACAGAATCAGCTTTCATTTGTGTGCCTGAGTTTTCTTAATAATTTCTGGCACACACTGTTTTCTTAATAATTTCTGGCACATATTACAAGATATAAAAAAAGAAACATGGTGACAGAGTACTTGAGAGAAGATGAGCAACCTCTGAGTATCCCTATCTGTTTGGGTGGTAATTATTTTCTAAAGTAGCTTGTTCCAAGACAAATTGCTCAGAGTTGTCACTTTCTTCTGGTTTCCATTATATCTGCCTCTGCCACCATTCACAAACCTGGAGACAACTCAGCACAGTGTTTTGTTTTGTTTGTGTTTTTGAACAAATACTCTTTTTAGACTCAGAATAAATGAAGTTTGACTCTGTTTATTTATTTGTTTTTCTGCATGACTGAATTGACCATTTGATCCACTTCATCACATTTTCCAAGTCTTCCTTCACTGTCCACGAGGATGTACAAGCAAGACAAAAAGCAGACATAAACCATGCCAGTGGGCAATTATTTATTAACTCAAATATTATAACTGGGTTCTCTTCAGTGCCACTCTAGTCTCTGCCTTTTAATAAAAATGATGATTCTCCCTTGAATTAAGTTTTTGTGCTATTTATATTTAAAAATATTGTTGCACTTCCTTTTAGACCATGACTTTTTTGAGGCCCACTAGCAATCCTCTTTTAAATAAGAATACAAATTTTTCCTTGGCTCAGCATTTTAGGTTCCCTCTAATTTAATCCCAACTTGTCTTTTTATACTACAAATAATGATGACAATGATGATGATAATAATAAAAGTTATTGAGTGTTTTCCATGTTCCAAGTACTACGGAAGCTCTTTACAAAGATGATCTCAATTTGAGCTCCATAGCATGCCTATAAATGAGGGAAGTTCTATTATATCTTTTTTACAGATGAAAAAACTAAGGTTCACATAAGTTAAATTAAAATTTGCCCAAGAATATAATTATTAAGTGGTAGATTTACCTACAAATCCAGATATGGTTTTAAAATTTATTTTTATTTATTTCCTTTTATTCCCCCCCCCCCTTTTCTCCTTATTCTTCCTTACTTAAAACCTCTGCCTTCCAAAAATATTCTCCTGCAGTACATGACTACCATTCCTCTGGATATTATAAGCTCTTTGTTCTTTCTGTCTCTGTTCATGATCTGTCCACCGTCTCTTCTCCAGTCCATTAAGGAGCTTCCTTTCCAATCTAGGGAAAGCATCAGGGCAAATGTTATCCATAGGAAAGGAGTTCAGCAATTGACTGAAGCAATCTATGAAACATAATTCATGGAAACCCATATGGTTGAGACAATGTAGGTACAGAACCCTAACAAAAATAATTGGGTACAATGACAAGGAAGAGAAAGTATCTATGCAATAAGCAGGAATTAACATTTACCACATGCTTACTATGAGATATATGACTTAATATGCACGGTAATCCCTTGAAGGTGGAAACCATTTGTGGCAGGGAAACTCTAAGATGGTCCCAAATGATTACCACTTGGTACTTTTAATTGTGAAATCCCATCCCTTGAGTTTGAATTGCTTCTAACCAACAGAATATGTCAAAAGTAATGGGATGTCACTTTGTGGTTAAATTACATAAGATTATGATTTCTGTTTTGCTAGTTGACTCTCCCTATTGCCTTCTTGGCTTGCATGCTTTGGTGAAGTAAGCTGCCATATTGGAGTTCATGTCTCAAGGAATGGAAGGTAGCATCTGGTCAAAAATCAGCTAGGAATGGAGGCCCTCAGTTTAACAGCTCTTAAAGAGTTGAATTCTGCCAGCAACCACATCAGCTTGGTAATAGATCCTTCCACAGTCAGGCCTTCATTTAAGACTCCTTGGCAGTGACCTTGTGAGAGTCCCTGTTTCAGATGCAGGTATGTCTTACTCTGAGTACTCCAGCATTTTTTAAACCACTCCATATTTCCTCCTATAGTTTATGACAGATTTCTACTAAACAGCTTAAGATATTTAACAATTCTCTTTATGTGTGAAGACAAAATTGTACATTTTGCTGCTCTGAAGACCAGATGAGGTATAAAAGGGCAATTTTTATTTAATAAATAATTTCCTTTCAACCTGTTAAATGTTACAATGGAGTTGACTGAAGAAAAGACCAGACTAGAACTGTCGTAGAATCTTTTCCTTTAAAATGATTGTCGTTATCTCTCTAGTCTCAGGTCACCAGATTTACTTTCTCAAGAAGGTGTTTGCCAATGCCTAAGTAGAGAGTTTTTTTTAAAAAAACTTATATTTGGAGACAGCATTATCTGTATTTATGAGGCTAGGACATTTGACTGACATCGGTTCCGTCTTTTGCCCTGTTTAGATATTCACTGTTCTTTTTCTCTGATGCTTTACTTGAGTGAGCTAAACCAGAAAACTACAAACAATTTATTTTAACATAGGGCAAATTTCATGTTCACTGCTCTCCACAGGCTTGTTTGTCTTGCTATGACCTTGAATAGAAAGAAATACATCCATTAATCAAGTAGAGATGTAATGAAGCCATTTGATGATTACATTCTCAAGGCAAAAGTGCAATCTATATCATATAATTGAAAGATAGATGCCTCAAAAATATTTCACTCGTTTGTGATATTCTATTTATTGAAGAGAACATTAATATGCTTATAGTTCAATTATAAAAGTTCACTTTCAATTATAAAAGTTGTATATGTTTAATTGTGATGAACAGAAAAGTATTTTGATCATGCAACTTAATATTGAATTTTAATATCATTAATCTCAGAGTGCAGTGAAGAGTGTGTCCTCTCTGTAAGCATGATTCATCCCACAAGTATGGAATTCTTAAATCATTCTTCATCGACCTTCTCCTACTGGTCTATGTATTTTTTCCATCTCAAGAACAAATGCTATTGAAGCTGACAGATCTGGAGGCAGATTCACAAAGGAATCTTTTGTGTCTGCCTTGACAATTAACATTTACTTTGAATTAACTATTGTCCAGGGCACTACACTTTGAAGAGCTTCATCAATTTGCAGCAGGTGTTAATGTTCACTGGCATATTTCACTAGATGGGATTGCATAATGATGTTAGACTAGCTAGTTGAACTTCAAAAGGAAAAAAATGCAGAAAATTCAGGGATTTCATTTCTTCTTAGCTCTAAGGATCATTCTTTCAGCTCTGCCAACTGGAACAGAACAAATGAATTATGAATATTAGCCAGCAAAGTGAAATATTTGCCTCAAATTATTAAAGTCAACATTTTTTGCCTGAAGTAAGTGCAACATTTTTTGCCTGAAGCCTTCCATAGGTAGCATTCCATAAGTGTATGACTATTGCTCCAGCATAGATTCTATAAACAAATTTCCCTGAACATTTCAGTATGATTTTTCAGTTTCTATTGCAGTTTTAATCTAACTCCAATTTTTTCTTGTTTTCATCTTAGCCTTGCATTTGGGAAGAGACAACACACCTACACGACATTAACAAACTGCAGAATCAAAAGCCAAATCTCCCAGCATTTGGAGAACAGTGATGGATCGCCCAGCGCTATGCCACTTACATGGGGAAGATGTGTCTTACTTTCCAAAGAAACTTTAGTTTGCCAACTGCTCTATACCTTCCTTTAGGAAACTAGAACTTGTCTGTTTGGTTAATGATTACAGATTCAAAGGAATTCATTTTTTAAAGCGAAATTCATGACTCATTGTTTGAATTAACACTCCTCCACCCCAGCCCACCCTCTGTTTTCTATATTGTTAATGTTGATGAAGAAGTCATCACATCTTATTGATTCTGTTCTCCTGGCTTCCTCTGCATCAGGATATAGCACAAATGGGAGTCGTCAACTCATTAGAGATAGCCACTTTAATAGTGACCTCATCAATCCAGTCTGTTTCCACATTAGAGATGCCATGAGAATTTCTACTTCAGAGAGTTCATCTTTATAGTTTTGCCGTTGTGCATACACCCAGGTGAGAAGAGGTTTCTAAGCTAGTGAGACAGAACTAGAGAAGTTGACATGTTATTGTAGAATGAATAGGAAAAGCTCGGGGCACTTTACTAAGGATCTGAAAGTAGATTAGATTTATAACCTGCCTACAGTTATTTAAAAATACACACACAGCTCTTACAGATCGATATTCTTGAAAATGCAAACTGGTTAGTGTTTTCTCTTCTAAATAAAGGAGGCTAGATTGATGGAGAGCCCATTACTTCCAAATTTAATCACCTCCAGGCAATTAAAGCAATTTTGTGTTTTCTACTTTAGTGTTCCCCTGGAACGACAGCATCTGGACAACTTTAATTACCGTTTCAATTCAGTAAAAGGCACAGAAATGGCAAGTGTGGTGATCTAACGGCTCTTCTCCTTATTGGTTTTTTTGTTTTGTTTTGTTTTGGTTTTTTGTTGTTGTTTTTGGATTTCTTGACTGTGGGATTTTATTTTCTGTTAGTGCCAGGGGAAGTGACTACACATTTGAGGCTGCTTGTCCTTCCAGGGAATTGAAGGACACCCATGAGGAAGCTGAGATGAGGGCATTGAAATATTTAATGGACACAGTGTTGCTGATGGACTCTCTCTGATGTAATTCTTGATGTCACTTTAGCTATCTCTTTCAGTCCTCTGCTCATATTCTGTCAGAACTAACAGTCTGAAAAGTAGTCCCTGGAATGCAACCGGAATGTTGTAGAGACTGAATGCCTGATGCTGGCCATTAAGTGACTAGGTCACTGCAATTCGCGATCACTCACTGGGTGCTGCTCTTCACCAGCTCCTAAGGTTGGGTGAGCCCGGCCGCAGTCCATTATATACTGGAAATGGTATATCATGGAGCCTGTCTAGGCAGGGCCAGGGGCACAAGTAGTTTGTGTGATAGGAGCTCAGATCTTCTCATCACTGCTTCTATTCTACTAATGTGACTCTTGGAGACAAGACATGCCTGACCATTCTACCCCAAGAACATTCTGTTTAACCTAATTGACTTATGAGCTTGCTTTGCAGAAAGTTAACCTACTGCCACAAGACCGAGTAAGACTGGGAAAAACTGGGAAGGAGTCTTGCAGCTGCACAGAAAGGACCGAGAATGAATAAAAGTAACCTCCATGACAACACACGTGAGATGTCCCCGGACTCCACCATTTTTTCTACTTATGCCATAAGTGCCTAGAGGTCATTGGGTGGCACCTGAGCAGAAGTAGTGAGGTCTTTTTCCTTACCTCACCTTTCCAAATGTCCAATCACCTCCATCCACCTTCCAGATCCCCACTCCCTCGTAAAATCCCGTAAGTGCTCAGGTCCCCCTATCCTGGGGGAGACGGATTTTAGAAATTTACTCCCTGCTCCTTGCTTGGTGCCCAGCAATAAAACTCTTTCTCTGCTGCAAGAACTGCTGTCATTGTTTGGCTTACCGTGCATTGAGCAGGACCCTTGTCCAATAATAAACACTTCTTTAGCTAACAGCTGTGATTCCATAGAAGATCCCTATAATCAGATGATAAAGCATTTAAAATTTCATGCTTGATTCACAAATAAATCAATTTGGTATATTGATGGGAGCAGAAATGGATTGCTGCCACATTATACCCCCACTAGCTTAGCTCTAAGAGACTGTGGATAGGATACATTCTTCCACTGAGCAAGGCTGGAGCAGTAAACCTGGTCATAAACTTGCTGTGGAGAGAACGATGGCCTGAGGTAAGGACTCCCGGGTAATGGCTGAGGACTTGTTGGTCAAGTGACTGGAAAAAAAGCAATAAATAAATAAATAAATAAATATTATTTATTTATTTATTTATTTATTTATTTATTTATTTATTGCAGCCACATTTTAATCCATTTCACATCTAAGACCAGGCTCCCAACTAACCCCTTCTGCAGCTACCTCACTGTATATACCCATCCTCATTCAGTCCATCCCCAAACAAATTCTGACAATGACACATGAGCTGCACATAGCTGGCTGGCCTACCAGGTCCTTTATGCAGTTGAATTTATAAGGGGACACCAAGGTAAGATAAGTAAAGTTCCAGTTTGAGGGCCTCCATCTCCCTCCCCTGAATCTCGATCCACTGGCTGCCAAAGCCGGAAGGGGTTTGGGATAGGGTACTTGGTCACGGGAAAAGCTGCTATGGTTGGCCCAGCAGATGGGCAGAAGGGAAGGTTTCACTTCTTCACAATCTGAATAATATCCTCTTCCTCCAACGTATGGTCTTTACCCACTTTTTGAGGATTATGTTTCACAGACAGACCCCAGACCAAAGCGTATTTAAATTCTTTGATAAGATTTTTATGAATCTTCATGCAGAAATCCTCCACTGTAGTCCTGGAATAAGGCAGCACCACTGGAGATGTGTAATCAGGCAACTGGCCTTTGAGTTTGGTGTAAATCCTCACTAGTTTCAGATAGTCCCAGATCTTTTCCAATAGGTCATCAAAATTCCAGCGGTGATGGGCAGAAATGGGTACACAGTGAAGCACCTTATAAATGATAGCCAATTCCTCAATGGAGATCTGATCAATCTTATTCAACACATAGATACAAGGGATATAAACTCTGTTTCCTTCCACCACATCGATGAGGTCGTCTGCTGTCGCATCACTACGCAGCATCACATCAGTATTGTGAATTTTGTATTCAGCCAGAATGCTCTTCACAGTCTCAGCATCCAGCTCACTCTGAGGGCAAGTGGCCGTGAGATTAATGCCTCCTTTATCCTTCTTCTTAAAGCCAATGTTGGGGGGTTTGCTGTTCAAATGAATGCCAAAGCCTTCCGGCTCATTTTCAATTATCTTTTTATGTCCCAAGGGTTTCAGGACATCCAGAACAATCAGGATCAAGTTACATGTTCGGGCCACTGCAATGACTTGACGGCCTCTACCTTTCCCATCCTTGGCACCCTCAATGATACCTGGAAGATCCAGGAGCTTCTCCTGGCCCACCACCACCACCACCTTTTGGGGTAATGAGTTCTGTACGAAGCTTAGCAAGGCGAGCCTTAAGCAGCCCTAGGTGGTGTGCTGTGGCCTTGTTCTTTTGAGTCCGAGCCATCTCGGCTTCTATCTCCACGATCTCCGCTAAGGTGCTGCTCATGATGGCGAGTCCCTGGGAGGTCGCTGGGGAGCGTAGCGGCCTCTGCATAGATGACCACCCCCAAAAAAGCAATATTGGAAGATGGGAGATAAAGTTAGGGAAGAGGCATGTGAATGAATCTATGGGAATGGGCAAACAGTATGCAAATATCTGTGTCTCATATCAGAACCTGCTAGAAAGCATCTACCTCAGAGGGAACACTAAATCAAGTAAGTGGATGACTTGTCCACACCAGCCTCCATAACTGAGCACTCTCTGCTTGCCCAATGGAACTATGCATTCATCTCTATCATGCATCTCTATTGTAGGGGAAGAGATATCTACCATTGAATTTATGAACTGTTAGCAACAGAGATAATAAGAGGTAAAAATGGACCTCCACATAGTCCTATCCTGCATATATTTAAAAGAGATCAACCAGACACTTGAGAACAAGTCAATTTCCATTTTAGGGAAAGTGGTTATTTGTCTATAATGAGATTGATATGTGTGCTAGGTCTGGGTTTACCTCCCTTTCCCCAGTGCCTCAGTGTATGCTATTTGTAGCTTCATGGTGTTTTTGACTTAACTAACATGGTATCCCCCAGGGCCATGGATACATGATTATGGGATCCATTATTTGTACCATTTACTCCATTATCCAGAAGCTGCTGGCCTGATAGCGCATCAGAATTGCCTCTGTAAGGTACAGCCTTGGTGTCACTTTATTTTTTTTAAAGATTTATTTATTTATGATAGAGAGAGAGAGAGGGAGAGAGAGAGGCAGAGACACAGGAGGAGGGAGAAGCAGGCTCCATGCTGGGAGCCCGATGTGGGACTCGATCCCGGGACTCCAGGATCGTGCCCTGGGCCAAAGGCAGGCGCTAAACCGCTGAGCCACCCAGGGATCCCCTTGGTGTCACTTTAGAGATGATACTATGAGGACTTGGATTCTGTTCTTTATACATGGTGTCCTCTTTGAATCAATAACTTTTATACAATATTGTGTCCCTAATAGAGTACCTGGATTCAGGACCCATGGAATGGAATTAGTTCTCACCATTTTATCTCAAAATTTCCTATGGAGCGCTTATGCTTCCTGTTCCTATAGCTTTGATTTATTGTATCAGAGACCTTCGTTTCAGGTGTGAGTAGGGGGTGCTTCTAACCAAAAAAAGACAGTGGAGATTACATTAAACCTAAAATTGTGACTGGTCATTTTGCAATTCTTATGCCAGTAGGCAATGAAAAAATTATATTGGCAGAGGTAATGAATTTTTATTATCATGAGCAGGAAGTTGCTGCTACTTAACGTGGGTGGGCAGGAATATGAAGAAACATAGGTAACTCACTGAAGCACTTCTTGGTGCTTGTATTTCCAGTGAAAACTATGAATGGGCAATTGCCCCAATCATAGCCTAATAAGAACATGGTAAGATGGATGGTTAAAAAGGGAAATAATGAATATAATTTCTGTATCAGTGCTCCTGTTAGTTAGTTGGTCTTTGATCTGTCTCTGGACACCTTTACCACACCTAGTATCGCCATGTCTCATCCAGAGAGGTCTCTACTTGACTGGAAATATCCTTAGCCTTTTATAGGAACAACCTGCCAGTATAAGCGCTGTATAAACCTTTATCTATCCTTTCCCCATCTTTGCTAAACTCCTAAATCAAAATCTTTTTCAATGAAGTGTCTGCTTTTGGGAAACCTCCTGTGTCGTGGGGTTCCTCCTTGGTGGATTCTCTGAGTCTCACTCCTGGGTTATATGAGAGTTACTATGTTTGAGAATATGATTCTCTAGATCCATAGACATTTTTATATTGCAGCAAATCTTATTTCCTTTAAGCTTCTAACTTGAGTCTTTGCAAAACACGATCATTCATTATTTCTTCAAATGCAGTAATGAAAACCTTAAAGTATCATCACTGGTGTCTTTCTGACCTCCCAAAAATGACTGTACTTCAATTCACAGCTCTCTGAATACTGCTGGGATATTGCTTACATTTCCTTTCTCACTAAATTTGAGCCACTTTACTCTAGAAAGCTGTTTTAAGTAACAATAAAGCAAAATGAGGTGAAAATACATAAAACTTACTTGATTTGCCTTTTCTCAGATTGTGAGCTGTGTAATGAGGGACTATAAAAGTCATTTGATAAAGTGGTATCCAATTAGACATATGGAATTATCAGGCACGGAGATTTATAAGCCTGAAAAGTGTGCTAAATGAGAGTTAATTAACTGAACAATGGAACTCTCTCAGCAATATTGTGCAGTTTTTAAAGTAGAAGTTTTTAGATACTTTTCATTAGGTATTTTTCTAGACTCAATTAAGATGAAAATTTCAAATTCTGTTATTTTTTATCATTTGCTGCTAAAATGATATACCATATTAGTGTCTGATTATTAATCTTGCATTCTGTGTCTTCCTATTTGTATTAGTTCTTTCCAGTGTTTTATTGATTTCCAGAGATTTTCTATATAAACGAACATGTAATTCACAAATAGATATAGTACTGTATAGTACTGTATTCCCAACTTATATGCTTTTTTTTTTTTGACCTTGTAGTACTGGGTTAGATTAGTACAATGTTAAATACAAATGGAGACAGTGGTCATCTCAAACTTGTTCCCAGTTGTAGGGTGCAAATGTTCAATATGTCAATGTCACAGGGCTAAAGGATTTTTTTTTTTTTTTTGTAGATGGTCTTTAGCAGATTAGGTTCTCCTCCTTAGTTTCTTGAAGAGAGGAAGATTTGTATTTACATGTGAATGGATGATTGAATTTAGTCAGCATTTTACTTGTATGTATTTAAATTATCATATTTTCCTCCTTTGTTCTATCAATATGCTAAATTTATTGACTAACATTCTATAATTCAACCTAGCATTCCGAGTATAAATCTCTCTTGGTCATGATATTTTATCCTTTTTATATATTTATGGATTTATTTTGCTAATGTTTTGTTGAGAATTTTTATGATAGTTTTATTGGTCACTAGTTTGTCTACTTAATTTAAATTGCAAAGTTTGTTGGAATTTTAATAATTCAATTTTTAATAATTTTTTACTATTTTTTCTTCTTTTTCCTTTTTTAAAATTTAATTTTTCCTATTCTTTTACAGCCTTTAGGAACTACAGTGATCAATTCTTCTCCATTCCTAATATTGGCAATTTGCATTTTCTCTGTCTTATTTTCTTGATTAATCTATCTACCAGTTGTCAATTTTGTTAAACGTCTCAAAGAATGAGATAATGATTTTTTTAACTTTAGCTCTTATTTTTATTATTCACTTTCTTCTAAAGGTACCTGAGAACCTGGGTTTTAAAAATATTTTTCCTTCTTTCATTTAGAGTGAATACTTCTTATTGAGCTATCTTCATTATTGATTTTTTCCTCTGTCATCCTTCCCTTAAACAATTTAGTGAAATTTTTTTTCGCTACTGTAATTTTATGTTCTAAAACTTTGGCCCTTTAAAATTATTTTTACTTTCCTGATGAGATTTTTTTAATAGTTTCACTCAATATATATAAAATATAAAAATATACATAGCTATATGCACATATGATATGGTGTATATGTGTTATGTACATATACATGAATACAATATATGTGTGTTATACACATACAAAAGACAACTGATACCAACTCCTACATCAGTCAGATGTAATTATCAGAGAGAAACTTTAAAGTAGCTATTATAACTATGCTCAATGAGATAAAAAGATATGCCTACCAAGCTAGTTATAACTGCTTGTCTTTTCTTATAAAGTTATTTCATAATTTTCCATTAGAAATTATATCCACAGCATGCCATAGACTTCCAGATTGTGTTTTTGATGTTATAAATTTGAGTTGTGGAAAATCTGGATTTTCTCCCAGCTTTGAGGAATACCCCTGTTTTGTCTTCGCAGGGAACACACCCAGATTCACTTGCGTCCTTCCATAGTTGGGGTGGCAGCAGCTCAGGTCTCAGCTCAGTTCGGCCTGCCTTGGCTGCAAATCACTTTTCCTTGTCCTCACACATGCATGGTCTAGGGATCTTGGAGTTTTGGGCTGAATTCAAAGCATATTTAGGTTGGCATATAATTTTTCAAAACATTTTTTTATAATTGTTTGTATATCTGTGTTGTTGTTTATAATCTCTTATCTTTCATTCATGATTTTATTTACTTGACCCCTTTCTCTTTTCTTTTTAATAAATATGGCTAGGAGTTTATTAATTGTATTAATTCTTTCAAAGAACCAGCTCTCAGTTTTCATTGATCTGTTCTACTGCTTTGTTGTTGTTGTTTCTGTATCACTTATTTCTTCTCTAATCTTTATTATTTCCCCTCTTCTGCTGGCTTTAGGCTTTATTTGCTGTTCCTTTTCTAACTCCTTTAGGTTTAAATTTAGGCTGTATATTTGAGACTTTTCTTGTTTCTTGAGGTAGGGCTATATTGCAATATACTTCCCTTGTAGGACCACCTTTGCTGCATCCCAAAGGGTTTGGACTGTCATGTTTTCATTTTCATTTGTTTTCATGTACTTTTTTATTTCACCTTTAATTTCCTGTTAACTCATTCATTCTTTAGTACAAAAACTCCATGTATTTGTGATCTACCTTTTTTTTTTGGGGGGGGGGGGGTTGACTTCAAGTTTCATAGCATTGTGGTCTGAAAATATGCATGGTAGGATTTTAGTCTTTGTACTTGTTTAGGGCTGATTTGTGACTCAATATGTGATCTATTCTGGAGAATGTTCTGTGTGGTCTCCAAAAGAATTTGGATTCTGCTGTTTTAAAGATGAAATGTTCTGAATATATCAAGTCCATCCAGTCCAGTGTGTCATTCAAAGTCATTTTGTCCTTGTTGATTTTCTCCTAAGATGATCTATTCATTGCTGAACTGGGGTGTTAAAATCCCCTACTATTATTGTATTATTATCAATGAGTTTCCTTATGTTTTTTATTAATTGATTTATATATTTGGGTACTCTCAAGTTGGGGGCATAACTATTTACAATTATTAGATCTTCTTGAGGGACAGACCCCTTAATTATGATATAATGCCCTTCTTCATATCTTGATACAGTTTTTGTTTAGAAACCTAGTTTGTCTGTTATCTGTATGGCTATTTTGGTTTTCTTTTAATGTCCATTAACATGATAGATAGTTCTCCATCCCCTCACTTTCCATCTGTGGGTGTCTTTAGTCCAAAATAAGTCTCTCATCAGCAGCATATAGATGAATACATCTTGCTACTCACTTCTGACCTGTTAGTTTCTGGGGACAGATCTGCTGTGAACCTGATCTTTCTTCCCTTGTAGGTCAAGGAATTTTTTTCCCCTTTCTGCTTTTGGGAGATTTCCTTGTTTGTGTATTTTGTGAATTTGACTATGATTGGTGATGGCCAGCTTTTGTTGAATTTAATGGGCATTCTCTGTGCTTCTTGGATTTTGATGTTTGTTTTTTTCCCCAGATTAGGGATGTTTCAGCTATAATTTACTCAAACATGATTCTTTTTCTTTTTCTTCTACTTCTGGGACTCCTATGATATGAATGTTATTATGCTTTAAGGAGTTGCTAATTTCCCCAAGTCTACATTTATAGACTTTCTTTCTCTCTTCTTTTCAGCTTATTTTCCATAATGGTATAATCTATATCACTGATTTGTTCTGAGTCATTCATCCTCATTATATTGCATGCATTTGGTTTTACAACTTGGTTGTGGCAAAGTTTTATTTTGGACTAATTTTTAGTTCTTTTATCTCTGCAGTAATGGATTCTCTAGTATCTTCTTTGCTTTCCTCAAGTCCAGCTAGCATCTTAATGATTACTGTTTTAAATTCTGGTTACCATACCTTACTTGTATCTATATAGATTAAATCCCTAGCCATGACTTCTTTCTGTTCTTTCTTTTGGGGTGAATTCCTCTTTCTTGTCATTTTTGTCTGGGTCACTCTTTTTTATTATGTGTGTGATTATTAGGAAAGCCTGTTGTATTCCTGCTTCTTAAAGTAATGACTAATGCTATATTAAGAAGAGGTTAAAAAAAAAAAAAGGAAGCTAGATCCTAGGGTGTGTTTTTTCTTGTTAAAAGAAGCAGGCCAAAAAATAAATAAATAAATTTAAGAAAAGAAGTTAGATCCTATTTCTCCTAAAGCTGAAGCTTTGCAGCCCTCTGTGATCAGTAGACTTGGTGAGTATGAAGCGTTTGTGCTTGTTGTCTGGGGTGATGAGCCTGCTGCTCTGACTCCCAGGCAGACTTCCTTAGTGGAGATGCACCTGCAGGATGCAGCAGGGAGGGATTTAGTACAAGTGACTCCAGGCACCACTGGGTGAGGTGGTTTCCCTCCCTGAAGGTGGTCAGGGTCAGTTCACCCCTGCTGATGGGCAGGGGTGAAAATGGCATTCCCTTGCTCTCTCATCCCTGGATTGAGGAGCTTGTGTCTACCACTCTTCAGGAAGCTCTCACAGAAGAGCAAATAATAATCTCTTTTGTATCCCCAACTTCCACCAGATCCCTTCCCTCACCCTTTCTGCATCTGAGCTGTCTACCTGCCAAGTGGCACAGCACTTCTGTGTTTTATCTCAGGCATGTGGTTGTGTTTCAGAATTCCAAATTTTAGAGATCCGCATGGTGCAGATCCACACCCATTCTCTAGGGGAGGGTCTTGCTGTGCTGTGGCCAGTGCTGGCTTATCCTGGAAATTAGTTGCATGACTGAGCAGCAGCTCGGAGTTTATGGTAAAGTGCAGCTAAAAGCTGACACCAAGTTTTGCTGTCCTCAGCTAGTGTCTTTGTTCCTGTGCTACAGAACAGGGCAGCACACTGGTACTGCTTGTTCTTTTGCCCCCAGAGAAGCTGTGCCATCTCTCCCAAATGCACTCCAAGTAGAGGAACTGTTTCTCCCTATGTGTGATCCAGGGATCTTCAGACTGCACTGCCCGCTCTTGGGTCTCTGCTCTCCTTCCCCATAGGAAGTACCACCAAGCCAGCCAGCCATGACCCTGGTGATGGCTCAGACCTCTGAAACTTCAGACTCTATGCTCCACTGTTTATAAAAAGTTGCATTTTTCAGCCCCTCTCCATTTCTCAGTCCATAGTTTTGAGGAATTGTTTTTCTTGTGCAATTCCCTGCATGCATTTTCACTCTTTTTCTTTCTCTCTTGTTCCTCTCTTCATGGTCAGGGCTACCTCCTCTTTGCAGCACCTGTAGCTCTTTCTCCCCCATATCAAGTCTCTGTAGCACCTATCTTCCACAATGTGGTGTTTTTTTCTACCTCTAGTTGTTCAGTTTTGCCCTTTCAGTCCTCAGATTAATTTCTTAGGTGATCAAAATGATTTGATTTTTATCTAGCGGTGATCAAGGGACAAAGTAAGCCTAAGATCCCCTTACTTCTCTACCACTTTAACTCCTCCTTCATACTGTGTTTGTCTTTCTCTGTCTGACATGTCACTGAGCAGAAATTTGTCTTAAACTCAAAGGGTGACTCAATATGAGAATTTCTTTCTCAGTCATGGGCTGGTATAAAGAACTTTTGGCACACAGCTTTGCATGACTTCTAAATCACAGGAGGTATATATTCAGTTTCATTTGCATGTTATTAAGCTCAAAAGAACTGTTGGTCAACAATATGCAATCCAGCTGACAAGCATGCATGTATATAACAATAGATTAAATCTTTAAATTTCTAGCAACATTTAACTAAAGAAGGCAAGCCATCTGATGATATACCCCCTTGTGGCCATTTTATAACTTTATGTACACATCAAATTGCTTTTATTCATTAAAAGTTAATGAGATTCTGTCTAGATAGAAAGCATGTTATTCTTGGCTCTTTGACATTTAAGGTCCTTAGTTTAAATTCAGGAAGAACTTTTACTTCCTTTGAAGGCTCATCAACTGCCAGTAGCCTTCTATATTCTCTTTTCTAGTCACATATGACTACATTGCATTCATTTTTATTTCTATATGCCTTTTCTCATCTCTGTCTTGAATTCCTACACATTCTTAAACATGTGGAAAATTTCTAGCCTGTACTGAAAAGTCACTTCTCTGCATAGCTTTTATTTTCCAGAAAAGGAATGAATTGTCCCTGTCTGTATTTCCTTTGGAAGTAGTTCATAGGGTTGGCATTAAAGTGTGGTAGTAGATGTGTTCTAGAGTTAGACATGTTTGAATTTGAATCTCTGTGTTATCACCTACTAGTTGTTTGATATTGAGCCAATCTTACAACCTTTCAAATATTTCCTTCTCTGTGAAACAGAAGTAATAATGTTTCCTAGTTCATCAGATTGTTGTGATGCTTAAATGAGATAATGTGTACATTCTAGTTCCTGACAGGTATGTATTTGGTAAGTGCTACTTGTTGTTGCTGTTGTTCTTACTATTATTACCATTACCTTTAATATAGTTAATGATGTTCCAACAGTATCCTCCCCAGATGACGAATTCTTTGGGAACAAAGACTATTTCTTATTCAGTTTATCATAATTACTATCTAACAAACATTCTTGCACAGAGCTGGACAATAAGTATTCAGTGGATTTTTGCCAAATAAGTTATTTAACAAACAACTCCATTACCAGTTATCACTGTCTGTTTAATGTAGTCCATCATGTTATTAAAATAATTTTCTTGGCAACCATTGGTGATATCACACAATACTATTTGGTTTTAGAATATATTTTTTATTTATGAATACCACTCCAACATTTCAAGATTATTATGGAAAATAATGACATGGATTTTTTTTTTTAATGTTTAAAAAGACTTTTAAATAAGAATAGAAATCTCTCAAGGTTGATTATAATTTTAGGTAGGAAATGAACAGAGACCCAATTCACTCAGTGTTAGCAAAGAGAATTAGAGGTTTATACAACCATTGAGATGACTGGGGGAGGAAATGTCTCTTTTTTAGAGACATGGGAAGTACACAGACTGTTAGCCCAGCTTCTGCAGCACCATGGTGAGTTATTCTCAGGAGAAGCCCTGGAAGCCAAGGGAAGCTACTGCCAATGATTTGTGTTGTCTTCCCTTTGCAGAACAATGGTTTTCCCTTCTCTTCTGCTTTCCACATATTATGTATGTCCCTTTTATTGACTAATTTTAAAGGCAAAGGAATTCTGGGACATAAAATTTCAGTTTTTTCTCCTGAACTGCTGAAGCTAACACATTGCTAACTTGTACTAGGCAATCCATTTTCAACACATTTTCTAGAGTAAAAAGACAAAGCAAAAAATCAAAATACTTGAGAAAAATGAATTACCTGAGAAAAGTTATAATCCATTGTCAAGTGGGTCCTATTTGTTTCTTCATACACCAGCCTCTTCTTTGTATTTCTATTTCAGGTGTCATGGCTTCTAGGATCCTGGGGAAAGCTTACTACTCAGAGAATAATAGATGATATCTTGGTCACATTATGATGTTACTGATTTAAAATGCTGCCCATTCCTGGTTATTTTCCATATTTGCATGGAAAAAAATGTAGCTATGTTTATCCCAAATGTATAGCATTTTGAGAGCAGAGAGTAACTAAGTATCATCAATTTCTGTCAATTTCTTCTAATATTTCTTTCTACTATTTCATCACTTTCTCATGGTCACTGCACCACAACCCTAATCCAAATAATTAATGGCCTGGACTGCTGTTGAAATTTTTTTTAAAAAGATGTTATTTATTTGAGAGAGAGAAAGAAGGAGAGAGAGTATGCACCAGTGGAAGGGGGAGGGGCAGAGGGAGAAGGAGAAGCAGACCCCACCCTGAGCTGGGAGCCTGATAATGTGGGGCTCAGTACCAGGACTCCAAGATCATGACCTGAGCTGAAGGGAGAAACTTAACCAACTGAACTACCCAGGTGCTCCTGGTGCTGAAATTTTTTAACAGTGGACATACATCTTTTTTGCACATAAACATCTGCTAGAGTAAATTTTTTCCAGATGAAAATCTTATCTCTTCACTTTTAGTAAAATAACCTTTAAAATTACCTCTTAAAAAATAAAATAAAATAATCTTTTAATATATTCTCATTCAAAAAATAAACAAAATATTTTTTGGATTACAAAATTAACACAAGCTATTAATAAAACACACAAAATTATTAAAAAATTCTATTGCAGAAGTATCCATTGCTGTAACTGTAGTGTATATTTTTTAGATGTTTTTCTATGCACTCATATATGCACATATTTCCAAATTAGATAGCAGTTAACATATTCCTCAGGAAAGTTAACCAATATGTTTACATTTGGCAATTCATTATGAATATTTTCAGTGTCAATAGCTTATAGGATTAATACTACAATGTTTGATGGCTAGGTACTTCATACTGTCAGATCATAGGGTCTTCTGCATTTTTATCACCTTAAGCAGTATTTTGAGTAGTGTGTGCAAACATACAGAGTGATGAATGAACACGTTGAGGAATTGTTGGCAATAAATATGTAACTTCATTATATTTTATAGGAGGTAGGATTAAGATATTGATGAAACTAGAAAAATAAGCTACGGTTGAATAGTGAAGAGTCTATATGCTATAAAGCTGAAGAATATGAAAAAAGTTAAGTGTGATTTATGTTAATCCTGGCTATAATTTGTCCCCAAAAATGTAAGTGCATATTATTTTTTCACAAAATTTATTCTTCTTTTGAGTTGTTAGAAGTTTAGTCATGTAAATTTCTCATGGAAGTGAAATTCACATAAAATAAAAGTAACCATTTTAAAGCATGTGATTCATGGGCATTCAGCACATTGACAATGTTATGTAACCACCACTTAATATCACATTCTAAAATATTTTCATCACCTTCAAAGAAAACTCCAAATTGATTACACAGTTGATTCCCATTCTCCCTGACTGCTGGTGCCTGACAACTATCAGTTTGCTTTCTATCCTCTGTGGATTTCACTATGCTATTTATTTCACATAAGTGGGATAATGAAATATGTGACCTTTTTGTCTGACTTCTTTAACTTACCATAAAGTTTTTAAGGTTCATTCATGTTATAACATATGTCGGTACTTGGTTCTTTTTTATAGGTTAATAATATTTCATTGTATATACCACATATTATTGATTCATCCATCTGTTGAGTGGAATTGCTGGATCATATGGCAATTCTGTGTTTTGCACAGTGGCTGAGACATGTTGCATCCCCACCAGCAGTATATGAGGGTTCCAATTTCTCCATTTCCTCATCAACATTTGTTATCCCCTCCTTTTAAAATTATAACTATCCTAGTGGTGCAAAGTGTGTCTCATTTGGTTTTTATTTTTATTTTCTTAATGATTAGTGATGTTGAGTGCTTAGTAGCTATTTATATATTTTATTTAGAGAAATATCAATTCAAATACTTTGCCCATTTTCAAAATGAGTGGTTTATCTTTTGTTGTTGAGTTCTGAGAATTCTTTATATGTTCTGGATATTAGACCCTTATTAAACACATGATTTGCAAATATTATCTCCAATTTTATAGGGTATCTTCCACTTTTTTAATAATGTCTTTTGATGCACAAAAGTTTAACATTTTGATTGAGTCCAATGTATCTATTTTTTCTATTGCTACTCTTCCTTTTTGGTGTCATATGAAGAATCCATGGCCAATCCAGCATCATTAAGATTTACACTTATACTTTCTTCTAAGAGTTGAATAGTTATAGCTCTTGTATTTGCATCGTTGATTCATTTTTAGTGATTTTTTATAGATGGTGTGAGGTTGCAATAAATTAATTCATTCTTTGCATATGAACATCCTGTTGTCTCAGCATCATTTGTTGAAGTGACTATTCATTCCTCTATGAAAGATCTTAGCAATCTTGTCTAAAATCATTTGAGTTTATTTCTGGAATGAATGAATAAATATATTCTGTTGGTTAATAGGTCTATCCTTATGCCAGTAACACATTGTTTGATTCCTCTTTGTTGCTTTCTAATTAGTTTTTTTTTTTTTTTTAAGATTTTGTTTATTTATTTATGAGAGACACAAAGAGAGAGGCAGAGACATAGGCAGAAGGAGAAACAGGCTCCATGCAGGAAGCCTGATGTGGGACTCGATCAGGCTACTCCAGGATCCTGCCCCGGGCCAAAGGCAAGCACTTAACAGCTGAGCCACCCAGGCTTCCCTCTAATAAGTTTTTAAGTCAGGAAGTGTGACTCTTCTTTCTTGGTTCTTCTTTTTCAAAATTATTTTGGCTCCTCAGAGCCCTTTGTAATTCTATAGGAATCTGAGGATTGGTTTTTTGTTTCTACAAAAGGTCCATTGGAATTTTAATTGAATCTGTAAATTCCTTAGGGTAGTATTGTGATTTTAACAAGATTATCTTCCAACCACAAACACCAGATGCATTTACATTATTTAAGTTTTCTTTATTTTATCAGTGCTTTAGAGTTTTCAGTGGACAAGTCATCCACTTCCTTGGTTAAATTTATTCCTAGACATTTTATTCTTTTGAATGCTGTTGTAAATGCAATTGTTTTCTTAATTTCATTTTTAGATTGTTCATTACCGGTGTTTAGAAATGCAGCTGACTTTTGCATGCTATAACCTGGCTTAATTTATTTATTAGCTCTAACAGTCTCTGTGCATTTTTATTCCAGCTTTAAGCTCATGACATCTGCAAATAAGGATACTTTTACTTTTTCCTTTGAAATTTGGATGCCTTTAATTTTTTTCTTGACTAATAACCCTGGCAAAAGCAAACATTCTTGTCTTGTTCCTGATCTTAGGGTGAAGGCTTTCAGGCTTTCACCATTGATCATGAAGTTAGTTGTGGATTTTTCATTAATGTTCTTTACCAGATGGAGGAAAATTCTGTTTTCAGTTTGTTAAGTGTATTTTTTCATAAAAGATTGTTGGATTTCACCAAATTCCTTTTATGCCTCAATTGGGATAATTCTATTTAAAACATTGATTCTATAGATGTGCTCATGAAATAAGTCCTATTTGGTCTTTGCAGTGTCCTTGAATGTTTGTATTCCCTCTCACCCCCAATTCACCTGTTGAGACACTAATCTCAGTGTGTTGGTATTTGGAGGCAAGGCTTTTGGGAGGCAATTAGATCACGAGGGTGAGCCCTCATGAATGAGATTAGTGTCCTTATGAAGGACACCAGGGAACTGGCTTTTTATCTCATTCTGCTCTCCTCTATGTGAGGGTACAATGACAGCTGGCCATGTGCAAACCAGGAAGCAGGGCCTCACCAAGAACCTGACCCTGATGGCACCCAGATCTCACACTTCCAACCTCCAGAACTATGAGAAGTTTATGGTATTTTGTTATAGCAGTCTGAGCTAAGATAGTTGTGCTATTAATGTTTTTAATATACTGCTGGATTTGCTTTGTTAGTATGTGAGGATTTTTACATCATTATTTATAAGGGATTTGATCTGTAGTTTTCTTTTCTTACGTTGTCTTTGTCTGACTTAGGTATTAAGATAATGCTGTCCTTAAGGAATGAGTTAGGAAGAGTTCTCTCTTCTGTGTTTTAGAAGAGTTTGAGAAGACCCAATAGTATTTCTTCATTAAATGATCAGTTGATTTCTTCAGGGAAGGCATCTATTCTTGAGCTTTTCTTTCTTGGGAGGTTTTTGATTACCAATTCCATCTCTGTTCTGGTAATAGGTTATTTGGATTGTCTGTTTTTTTTTTCTTGAGTCTGTTTATGTAGTTTGTGTGTTTCTGGGAATTTGTCCAGTTATCTGTGTTGGTAAACAACTATTTATAATATTCTCTTATAATTTTTTATACTTCTATTTGTGCAAGATTGGTAGTAAAGCTTTCTCTTTCATTTCTGATCTTATTCAGTTTACTCTTCTGTGTTTTTTCCCACTTAGTAGAGCTAAGTGCTTGTCAACTTTATTGATCTTTTAAAATAACAACTTAGTTTTTCTCTATTTTTTTGGTATTGTCTATTTCATTTATCTCTGATCTTTTATTATTTCCTTCTTTTTGCTGGCTTTGATTTTAATTTGTTCTTCTTTTTCTAGTTCCTGAAGGTGTACAGTTAGATAATCAATTTGAGGCCTTTCTTCTTTTTAAACATAGGTGTTTATGGCTCTAAATTTCCCTGTGATTTCTTTTTTGATCCATTGGTGAATTATTAAGGGACTATTAATAATTATTAATTTCCATGTATTTATAAATTTTTCAGTGTTCCTGGATTGATTTCTATTTTCATTTTATTATTGCTAGAGAAGCTATTTTGGATGATTTCAAGATTTTTATATTTGTCAAGGCTTATTTTGTGCCCTAATATATGATCTAATCTGGAGAATGTTCCATGTGTCCTATTATTTTTAGGAAAAAAGACAAACATCTTAACATGTCCTACCAAAATAAATAACCTGGCCCTTAACTATTCCTCTAGCCTTATTTTGTACTTAACTCCCCTTACTCTCATTGCTTCTGCCATACTGCTTTCTTTTATGCCCTCAGATTTGCTCAACTTCCTCTCACTAATGGGCTTAATACTGGCTGCTGCTTCTTTCTGGCATGCTGTTTTCCCCCTAACTAAAATCCACATTATAACCTCTTATTGAACCACATTCTTCTCTTTAACAGAGCATTTCACAGTTGAAACATTACATTTATTTCTGATTATCTGATTCATGCTATTTTATCCACTGGACTCTAAATTGTGATAGCAGGAATCAAGTTTATTTTGCCTCTTATTTTGTCTCCAGAGGCTAGTACAGTTCTTGGCACATAATAAGTTCTCTATGAGTATTTGTAGAACACATGTATAAATGAAAGTAAAGGATGTGAATCTTCAATCTTCAAATTGCACCAACTATTCCAATTTTATTTAAGTCTGGTCACTAAACCCAAACATAAAGAAGGGAGTCTAAATGATTAAATTGGCAACTATTTTTCAACACATTCTTAGAATTAATATACAAACATAGTTTCACTTGGAAGGAATGATTTCTTGATGGCACCATTTACTGAGTTATTTGATATATTACATGTATTCTTATGGGAAATTTAAATGCCTATTGTGCAAAGCATTAGACACAGCATATAAAAAATTATTTGATAGTACGTTAAGCATTCAGTTTTTCTCCCCTCATCTTACTTCTCCAATCAAAGCATTTATAAACTATAATCAAAGCTAAGATAAAGGGGATGACTTTTGGATTTCTTTGAAACTGAAAAATTCATAATTTTATCTTTGTGCCACAGAATATGAAGATATATCTAGGAAACACTTTACAGATAATCCAATACTCCCTCCTTAATTTACAAATGTGTAAGTTGAGGTTGAGACTGACTAAATAATTATTTGAAGGCACAGAGCTAGGAATTTAATCCCAAATTTCTAAAACCCTTAAGAAGACATATTCATTATAAAGTGTTGATACCATCATATTTCTCAATTCATTCAATGAATATTTATAAGTTTATTTTCCTTATATTAAAAAAAAAATGTGAGTGCTTCTGGTTTGAACCATGAGGTAGTATGAGGTAGTAATAGATTTCAGATCTTTTAGATCTTCCCACTACAAACCAGGAGAAAACAGCCATATTCAGGCACTGGAGGAAAGACAGCATAGGGCTGGGATCCTTAGGAGAGGGGAATGTCATGAGACAAGTTTCACATGTCCTTGGCTTTCTTACTGGGGGTGCTTTGCAAGCCATGCCATAGGGCATTCAAGCCCAGAGTCTAGTGGGAATACTGGGTGGAGGAAGCACAGAATAAAGTTCAGGGTCACTGAGGTGCCTAGGAACATAAGGAACATGACATAAAAGAAGGTGTCCAGAAGACGAGTTCTGTATAGGAGTTTCCTTGAATTTTTACCCAAATACCAGCACTACATACATGGAATAAGACTCCCTAAAGTCCTGCAGGGAAGAACTACTAGGGCTGTCAGGGTCACACAATGCTGGCAGATGCTGGAGAGCTGTCTTGCCATAGTGAATGCCACAGGCATCCATTTGAGAGCACAACAAGGCCAGAACACAGGGCTATACTAGTCACAGAGTAAAGGATGCTCTCGACCAGTCTAAAAATTAGCACGATAGAATATAATAGAATGAAGCTGATTAGCCAATAAATGAGTAAAACAAATTTAAATATTATCATAAGGAAGGTAACATAAACTCTCTGCAACATAAAATCTACGATTTTCAGAAAGCCATAGAAAATGACTATCCCAAGAGATGTTGGAATTATAAAGTAAGGGCTTCTAAACAGTACTAAGCCTGGGTGGCTCAGTAGGTTAAGCATCTGACTTAATTTCAGCTCAGTTCATGATCTTGGGGTTGTGAGACTGAGCCCCATAATGGGCTTCACACTGGGCATGCAGCCTGCTTAAGATTCTCTCCCTCTCCTCTGCCCCTCCTCACACCTCTGTTCTCTATGTCTAAAAAAAATTAAGTAAATAAATAATTTAAAATTTAAAGCAATTATCAATGTATTCAAGGTTTAAGGGAAAGGGGGATAAAAAAATGACAGATGAAGACTCAGCATAGAAATTCACATTTAGAAAAAGAACCAATAAAAATTCTGCATCAGCAAAACACAATATCTGAATTGAAAATTTTTTTCTGATAGGCTTAATGACAGATTAGATAAGTACAGAAGCCAGATTAGTGGGATTTGAGATGGGGTAACAAAAACTGAAGCAGAGAGAGAAAAATAACTAGAAAAAATCAATGGGACATGGTCTAACATATTTGTGACTGGAGTGCCAGAAAGACAGGAGAGAGAAGTTGAGGTAGAAAAAAATATTTACAGAAACAATGATTGAGAAGAGTCCAGATTTAATGAAAAACATAAACCTGTAAGTTTAAAAGCAGGAAAACACAAACAAACCACAATATTTTGGACTGATGTAAACAGACAAAAGGAAATCTTAAAAGCAGTCAGAAAAAAAAACCACATTTGCCATATTTGATACAGGGGAACAATAATAAAAATAACTGCTAAACATTCATCAGAAACAGAACAATCAGAAGGACAGTAGAATGACTCCTTTTAAATAGCAATATTAACCTTGAATTCTCTATTTTGCAAAAATGACCTATAAAACTGAAGGAAAAATAAGAACATCTCAGATACATAAAGGCTGAAATCATTTGTCTTTGGGAAACCCACTACAAGAAATCCAAAAAGAAGTTCGCTAAAGCTAAGGCAAATTGCAGCAAATTGAAACTTGTGTCTACAGAAGGAAGCAAAGAGCACTAGAAATGATAACTATGTAAGCAAATACAAAATAGTCCTTTTCCTTATTTCTGTCCTTTTTTTAAATTATTATTTCTAGCTGTCTTAAAGGAAAGCTGTTTAAAGCAAATATTAGACACTCTATTCTGGAGTTTATAATGTAGGTAGACATGAAACTCCTATATGAGAGGTAAATGAAAGTGCACTGCTGTAAGATTTTTAAATTACAGCAATAATATGAATTAAAGGTGAATTGAAATAAATATGCATGCTATAATCTCTAAAACAATCTATAAATATGAAGCAAAAAGTGTAGCTTAAAGGTCAACAGATGTCATAAAGTGAAATATTAAAAATTGTTTCAGTGGTGCCTGGATGACTCCCTCAGTTCAATGGCCAGCTCTTTGTTGGGCGCTCTGCGGCAACACAATCAGGGTCCGGAGGGTAAGGGGATGAGGAAAATAAAAGAAAAGTAAAGAGATGGGGACAGGAGGGACACAGTGGATGATGTCCAAGCAGTGTCAGCTTTATTCAAGGTTTTACAGCATTATATAGCATAAGCAAAACAAAGATAAGGAAGTGTCCATTCTTAGCACATTTGTGAATCCCTCCAAGCTTTCCCTTTATCAGCATGCAAGACAGACCCACAGGCGCCAGAAGATTTAGGGTTCTGGTTAATATATAAGCTTGTTGCTCCAGGTGTATATACCTCGAAGGAACATTATATATGGTTAACAGACCAGCAAGGACAGCACAGACCCTTATTTAAGTTTATGACCAGGCCAGAATAAATTGTATCTATTGCGTTATGTGGGTGATCACATAAAAGCAAATTCTGAAAACCATTGCTCAAGCCCTTTCTCAAGTGTCAGGCTCCCTAGCCTTTTGAGTGAATGAGGGATGCAAGTCCGAGCTTGGTTTGGTTTAGTAACTCTAGCTAGTCCGTGGCCGTCCACAGCTCTTGATTTTGGCTCAGGTAATGATCTTGAGGTCCTGGGATCAATCCCTGTGTGAGGCTCCATGGTCAGTGGGGAGTTTGCTTGAGGATTCTCTCTCTCTCTCTGCCTCTGCCCCTCTCTCTGCTTTCTCTCTCTCTCTCTCTAAAAAATAAAGAAATCTTTAAAAAGTTTGCCAAAAGTAGGCAGAGAAAAGAGAAAACAATAAATATAAAGCAAATTAAAAAGAAAAATGGTAGACTTAAAACATATAAAGACATATAAATATCACAGTGAATAAAAATGGACTAAATACACTATTTTAAAAGCAGTGATTATCAGACTGGATAAAAAAGTGAGACAAATGCTATTTGAAAATATATATACTTTAAATAAAAAGACACAGATTGTTAGGAGTGAAAGGATAGAAAAAATACCATGCAAAAACCAACCATAAAAGTTTTAGACTGATTTTTCTATAAGACAAATTAAAATTCAAAACAAGAAAAATTTCCAGAGATAGATACTTCATTATTATAAAGAATCAAATAGTAAAAAAAGTAAAAAATTCCTAAATGTGTAAGCACTTAATAACATATGCAAACAGGCATGAAGAAAGCATTGTTAGGTCTAAGAAGAGAAATAGACAAATTCAAATACACAGTGGAAGAATTTTTTGTACCCTGTTCTCTGTAATGAGTGTAACATGTAGACAACAAATTCAGTAAAGAATCTGAGAATCTGAACTACCTACCACCTTGACCTAACTGAAAATTATCCAACACTATATTTTTTCTAGTTTACGAAGATACATTATTATGCTAGGACATAAAGCACAACTAGATAAATTTAAAAGGATTGAGATCATATAGGACTTGTTCTCTGCTCATAGCAAAATTAAAATAAACACAGTAGCAAAAAGATACCTGGAAAATTACAAATACTTGATAGTCAAGTAACATGCCTTTAAGTAATCTATGGTCCAAGGAAGAAATCACAAGAGAAATTAGGAACATATTTTGTATTGAAAATTAAAACTCAACCATATCAAAACTTGAAATTTATATTTTTAAATGATTAAAACAGAAAAAAAATGTTTAAAATAAAAGATCTTAATCTAGGAGAAGAGCAAATTAAATTCAACATAAGTAGAAGGGAAAAGTAGTAAGGATAAGGGGAGAAACCCCCAGGGGCTTCTCTAGTGGTTCACACAACACTGCCCCTAGTGTCTCTATGATCTGTCTGGGCCACTTTGGTGAGCAGATTCAATCCAATATGGGGAGACCACTAGTCAAGTCTCTGGACACAGTTGGTCATCCATTTCCCCCTTTCATTTTGGACTTTCAAATATAGAAGAAACACTCCCTAAACACCCAGTTTCTTTAGGGGTATACTTTCAACCACAAGATTGTCCTGCCAAGGATCACCTCCTTTAGGCTGGCAAAGTCTAAAACCCTATACCTTTCTGTCTACAGCTAGTCAATTGACTCTTACTAGCATGAGAACCTATAAGCACTGGAACAGACCTGAGGGTGGAGAGGGGTGAATGCCTCCTTAGCAGATGCCCTGGTGCTGAAGGCCTACAGTTTAAGTTTCCTAGCCCCAAATTCTGCAGTCTTGTTAGTACCCCATGGGTTTTGAGACGTTAGTGCTCTAGTCTCAGGCATGGAAGAGTCAACAATAAGATAGTGATTAGTTAAGTTATCCTTCCTAGATCCAGGATATTAATGTTTAATGAATTGATGAATTATAAATAACAATTTAATGTAATAAATCAATGTAATTATACATTAACATAATAAATTAATGAATCTAATGTTAAATAGGTTGAGCATAAGAACGGTTTTAAGGGACCCTTAAAGAAGGACGTAAAATGTAGAAGTTTCTGCCAGCATAGGTATTGGGGAAGATACTTGTGAGCTGGAGTCCAAGGCTTTCCGAGTCATATTGTAGATGAAATTTTCATCTTCTCATAAAGCAGTCTTGACTATACTAGTCTAAATGTGGACATTTTACACTTGGGGCCCTCACACATTCACATTCCTACTCTTCTGCATAAGCTCAAGGGATCTCTCAACTAATAAATCAGGCAGGGGAGGGGGAACTTCTGATTTCATACTTAAAAAAAAAAAGACCACTTCAAAGTTAAAAAATACTTTAAAAATCTTTTAGAGTAACCTTTAGGCCAAAACAGCTGTTTTATATTGGCATTCCACTTCCTACCATCTAATCACGGCATACACAGGGTAGAGCTGAGAAATAGTGTGCCAATACAAGGGATACCGATGAGATAGTTTACAAGAACACAGACGTTGTTACTCTATAAGACAAACACCATATGATCTCACTCATATGTGGAATTATAGAAAGTAGATGAACGTCTGTGAGGGAGGGTGGAAAGGAGAGAGGAAAGAAAACCATAAGAGACTCATAATGATAGAGAACAAACTGAGGGTTGATGGAGGGAGGTGGGTAAGGGATGGAATAGATGGGCGATCGGTATTAAGAGGGGCACTTGTTATGATGGGTGCTGGGTGTTTTATATAAGTGATGAATCACTAAATTCTACTCCAGAAACCAATATTGCATTGTACGTTAACTGACTAGAATTTATTTATTTATTTTTAAAAGTTGTTATTCTATAAAACCTTGCCCCAGCCCTCACCCCTCCCCTGGCATTCACCCAGCTGGGAGTTGGGTCTTATTTTTTTTTCATGCTTCTTGAGTGACTTCTTAAGTAATATTTAAAAACCCTCTACATACATGTTTTAAAAGGCTCTTGAGTGGCATGTCAGAGTCCTCTGCATTCACCTTCAATTTCTTGCAAGGTCAGGATATCCAGCTTCCAAAACACTCCATATCAGCCTCAGCCACACCTAGATTCTCTGAGCTACAAAGGTGGGTTGTGAAGTCTTGATTGACTCTCCTTCCTTCCCACCTCAAAAGAAAGACTCCATTAACCCCAAGTGTCTCATTCAAATTCCAATCCAGTGCAAAGGTAATCACATATTGCATTTCTGGCACATCCCTTGCTTTTAGCTTATGCACAATTCAACATGGTAGCTACCACAGCATTCTAGGACATAAACAGGTTGAGACCAGGAAATATCCACCATAAGGGGCCAAAAGGAAGAAAATCATCTTGCCACACAGTCTGAATGGTTTCCCTTTGGTTGAGAAGGAATTTAAAATGAGGCTTTAGCTTCTTGTAAAGTTTACCATTATATTTACTCAAGCTACCACCTTGATAAAGTTTTTAGAGCTAAGAAGGGTTGTTAAACCTGTAACCTGTAATATAATTCACATTTATAAAGGTAGGGAGGGGAAAGGATCTAAGACTTCAGGCCTTCAAATACGTTGGAAGAATTTCTCCTAGTTCCTACCAGCAGCTCTGTTAATCACATCATGGCAGAAAATACAGAGCTGACTGTTATGATATTGTACTTAGAAAGCTAGGCTTCACTCAGTAAAGTACCTGATAAACTTAGGTTGTTGAATTACAATGGAAAATCCATTGTACACACACAAACACACAAGAACTGGCGACTATTCCATCCTCAATTCCTGGCACTGCTGAGACACAAAGTAAAACAGTGAAGGATACTTAATCCCTAGAGATATTTTGGCTGTGGTGATTTTAAAGGCGCGTTAGCCCTTCCTGGTACTGCGGGTGGAGCCAGAATTGTGTAAATATGGGTGTTGCAGGGGGCCTCCACAAAACAGGACCACAGGCTCTTCAGATGTTGAGTGTGAGACACCCACCTCGTGAAACCTTTATATGGGGATTTTACACCTCTTCTTGGTAATAAAATCAAACCTGTTTTTACACCAAGGAATTCCAACACGGAAATTTCACATATGAAGGACTTTCATGCATAGGGGAAAACTAAAAACTCTCTTCTCACAGCCCTGCCTCCCTGTAGCACAGCAAGGGGCTACCATTTCCCATTCACTGGATGTAGCGGCTCTGCTCCTACCTGTCAGATGCATTTACAGGACCAGGGGGCAGGACTTGCCACTGGATGGCTGTGAGGGAAGGGGAGGATAGGAGGAAAAGAAGGCAAGAAGCTTAAAATGAACTTCAGAGTTGCCACATCTTCTATTAGATCTTAAAGCATTACTAACTTGAAGCCTACATAGACAATGTCTCTTTTGTAATTTGTTTCTTTTGTAAAAAGAATTATGCTATGCCCAGTAACAATTCAAAATAGCTAAATCAGACAAAACTGAAAAAGATTTTGCCTTCCCCCCTCTTACCAGCTGTATATATGGGAGATGAAAGTGGATAGGACCAAGGCAAGGAGCCTGAGAGGGAAGGTATTAAATTTTTTAAGTAAATTGAAACTGAAATTATAAGTGAGTTGGATTTAGCGAATGGATCAATAAGACATGATTCCTACTACTGAACAGAAGTTTTCAGGTCCTGTCTACTCTTTGGGTAGATTTTTGACAGCTTGGTGAAATGAATGAAGGTTTATTCCCGATAGATTCATCAGGACAACCCCACCAAAGCACCTTTGGAGGACAGTGATAGTAAGTGGCTAGCAGTACACTGCTCTTGCTGGTTGGGTCCTTCCTTCCTCCTTTCTTCCCATCTCTCTTGAAGATGCTGCATTTTTGTAGTTTCCAGAGAAGAGCATGAGAAACAAACCACCCTAAATATGGGATGATGGGGGCACAATGGTGAATGTGGGAAGTAATCTCCACCCAAATGCAGTCATGGAAACTGAGGCTGATTTATCTTTGTCCTTTAGTGATGAGGAATTGAATTTAAAAGGAAGAAAAAAAATTTGTCTATGAAGTATTCAAATGGTAGGTCATTTTTCAGAGGATCCTTGAGTTATAAAAAGTTTGAGTTAAGAAAAAAATAAGCCTTTGTAATTTTTAAAAATGATCTGAACTACTATAAGTCCACAAGCAATGGCTCAGACTTGGTGCTTTTTTTAAACCCTAAATCATAAAACAATGTACTAGTTTTTCTTTATTGGGAGCATTAAATCAATTTGGATTAAAATTTTAAATTATTTTAATTTGTTTAATGAATTAATTTTGTGACATTTTAATCTTCATCAAAAGTCTTTAGATTTCAACTTTTTAAACCAGATTTTAAAATGTGTCTTTTTACCAATAAAATTAATGAATATTCTTTTTCTCTGCCAATGGCCTTTCTGCAGCAATTAATTATTGGCCTATTGTTAATTTTATACATCTTTATAAAAATTTTTTTTAAAGATTTTATTTATTTATTCATGAGAGACACACAGAGGGAGAGAGGCATAGACAACAGGCAGAGGGAGAAGCAAGCTCCATGCAGGGAGCCCGATGTGGGACTTGATCCTGGGACTCCAGGATCACACCCTGGGCTAAAGGCGGCGCTAAACCGCTGAGCCACCCAGGCTGTCCCTAAATTTTTTTTATATGTATATTTTTTTATTGGAGTTTGATTTGCCAACATAGAGTATAATACCCAGTGCTCATCCCATCATGTGCCACCTCAGTGCCCATCACCCAGTCACCCCATCCCCCCACCCACTTCCCCTTCCACCATCTCTTGATTGTTTCCCAGAGTTAGGAGTCTCTCACGTTTTGTCACCCTCTCTAATTTTTCCCACTCATTTTTTATCCTTTCCCCTATAAGGTGCTTTTGAAGTATTTCATCCCTCCCTACAAGGCAAAAGCTGCATGGAGAAAGAATGGGCTCTCTACCTCTGTTTAGGGATCAGGAGCTAGAGGGCGCCATTCCTGCTGGGCATGAGTGCCACGAGTAGGCATTCCAGGGGGATTGGCAGCCATAGTCACTGGTGAGCACACTAGAGGCCCGAGGGGGTGAAGCAGCTGGCACTAAAGAAATCCATGATGTCACATTGGCACTGCTGACAGATGTACTGCACCCATCCATTGTAGACGAGCCCATTCATATGCTAGATGAGCCCATTCAAGCCTGGTCCTTCACAACAGCATGGAGATAGGAGTGATCTATGGCCTGTCTTGTGGTAAGCGGTGACTGAAGGCAGATTGCCAAAGCCTGCCCAGAAAATCGAAGACCTCAGGGCAGACAAGCTGCTGGTTTGCATTGTGGTCAAACTGTTCCCATTGCTTACAGGAGCATCTGCCCAGGATATCATTGAAAGGTGGGTCTAATTCCATGTTATATTTGTCAGTGTAGTCATACGACATATATAATCTTCTGACCCCAGAACCTAGGCTATCTTCACTGACTGAATGTAATTTTATGTCAGTGGAAAAATGGCTCCTTCCAGAAGATCATGCTTGCCACATACAACCCAAGCTCTACCTATCCAACCTCTGTAGAATCATACATCTGATAGTCTACAGTAGCTCAAGACCTCTGAAGTATCAGAAAACAGTTTGGATGTTATATTCTTGAGCAGGATGGTAAAACTCAGCCAATCCAGAGTCTGTTAGCCATAGCTTTCTGTGCTCATGACCAGTCATGACATGAAGGAGCTTCACTTCCCATGAAGTATTGTCCTATGCTGTGACAATACTCCGGGGCCTTCAGGATCTCATACACGTAAACCAAGTATCATTGTCTGTTAACAGTGGTACAATTGCTTGAAGTCTGTGTTATTCATGTGTTCAAAAACTGAAGTGGGCTTCGTGATACAGAATCTTTCACAATGCCTGCCAGTGAGGTGATGTTGGGATCGCCTCATAAATTCTTCAAAATTTTTATTTCACACTTGATTTTCTTTGTCTTTATTGGGTTGAGAAGTTTAACAACCTTTTCATTATTTGTAATGTCAATGTTGGCATGGGTCCAACGTGTCAGACAGGATGGCCAACAAAGCTGGATTTGACATTTGGATATCTGGCAGCCCCCAGGTTCCAAAGCCTTGGTAGGCAAGACCTGGTTTCACATCTGTTTTCTTCACACTGCAGGGAAAGTGGCAGCATTGCTTCTGGAACCTTAGCTTTGAACCTCAGTTAAGTTAACTTCCTTCTATCCCCAAATCATTCTTTTTACTAGTAGACTTGTTTTTTGTTTTTTGTTGTTTTTTTGCTAAGATTTTATTTATTCACTTGAGAGAGAGAGAGAGAGAGAGAGAGAGAGAGAGAGAGCGCACAAGCTGGGGGAGTGGCAGTCAGAAGGAGAGGGAGAAGCAGTTTCTCCCTGAACTGGGAGCCCAATGTGGGGCTCAAGCCCTGGACCTGGAGATCATGACCTGAGCTGAAGGCAGACACTGAAGCATCTAAACCATTCAGGCACCCCGTGGTAGACCTGTTTTCAGAAAACTAATTCACATATAAGCAAACAAGCAAACAAATAATGTTTGTGAGAATTTATTTTCTCTCTTGTTAAATAATAATACCTGCATATAACCTTGATTTTGACTTCTGGGTTTCAAAGTCTAAAATATTTACTTCTGACTCTTTATTGAAACAGTTGTTTTAAATCCCTAGTGTAATACCTCTTGTAAGATGAGGCATTTTCTGTATATTTGTGAAAAATCACTGCATTTTTGCAGTGTTTGCAGTTAATATGCCTTGCACAATCAAAGTACCTTGAGTAGAAACCATATATATATATATAATTTTTTCCTTCCTCGGTGCAACCTGTTACTTTTTTGAGGGTCCAAATGGTTCATATGCACCAGGAATTGATATTATTAACTTATACTTGAAAGTATAATTAATAATTTTGGCTATGAAAGTACAAATAGTTTTAACAATGACTTCTACCTTGTAAAAGTCAGTGGTGGTTTTTGAGGCTCCTTTTGGACAAAATATCAATCCTTCCTTTGTTCTTTCCTGGAAGCCATTTGTTCCATGACAACTGCTCTTTTTCCCTCCTGCTTTTCTGACAGTATCTCCTCAGGCCTATTTCTTAATTCTCCACCTTTATTAAATCTTCAAACGTTAAAGTTACTCCAGCCTTAGTCATTAACTCCTTTCCCCCTCCACAATCTCCTTTGTTTTTCTCAATCATTCCCAAAGGCTTCAGCTACTATTTGATAATTCTCAGGTAATTATCTCCTTTCTAGATTCTCCCTTACAGATCCAGACTACCCAGGAGCTTTTCCAGAGTTCCAGATACTTAGTAAGCCCCATGATCAGGAAGACACACACCGATCCTTCAACCTCGCATATCCACACTGAGCTTGTGATTGTTCACTTCCCAAACGGACTTCCTTCCTCATTCTTGTCTCAGTGGAAGGTCTCCTTAGACACTCGGTTGTGCAAATCACATACTTGGGCATTGCTCCCTCAGCCAGTCAAGGCCCATCACCTATAGCTCAAATCAGGTGTACCATTTCCACTGATGGTTATCTATGACCATGAAGTATGGTGACCAGTTGTCCTGGTGTACCCAGGACAGAGGAGGGTCCCAACACTTGGGCCTCTCAGCCTTAAAATCAGATGGTCTTGGGAGACTGGTCCCTATTTCCTTGAGATAGAGGGGTTTCTGGGGATGTAGTACTCTCAGTTGTGAAATTGGGAAAATCTAAGACAAACTGGGGTAAGTTGTTCACCTTAGTTTTTGGACTAAGTAGTTTAAGTTCTTGAATACCCGCCCCCCCCCTTTCCTTTGTTCTCCCAGTTCCGTTCTATGACTGTGTCATCCTGCTTGCTACCTCAGGGCCTTTATTTGTGCTCTTTTTGTTGCTCTTCTTTTTCCTGTAGATTGATTATCTCTTCCCAACCATCAGATTTGAGCTAAATATTATTTCCTCAGAGAAATTTCCCTGATATCCTAGACTAAGGCAGATGTCCCTGTGATATTCTTTCTAATTATTTGTGCACTTTTTAGAATAGTAATTAAGTTATTCAATGTGTGTGTCTCTCTGGCGGAGAACACTTGGAGAGGGGGCAACATGCACATGTGCTTCTTCAATCTGATACCCAGCGCTTGGCACAGTGCCTGCCACAAAGTAAGTATGCATGAGTTATATGTTGAATGAATGTCTTCTTTTACCATCCTATGATTATAATGTCTATTTCCACAGTCACAGTAGTTCCACAGCAAAATGCTCAGGTAGCCCTATTTTCTGTAACTTATATATTTAATCAAATCATGTTGCAAATTCCTAGAATAATTGACCCCTCCCTTTGTTTGCATTACAATTCCCTTTCAGCCAATTAAACTGACTGAATGACACAATCCTCCTTTCCAAAGGTTAAATTCTAGGGAAAATGATGGGCACAACCATGTAACCATATGAGCTAGTATCCATTAAGTAGCCTCTATTTGTATCCTGTGTATATTTCAAGAAGTCTGAATAATAGACCCACTCTATCACATATCACCAAATGAGTAATTTTATAAAGATACCATGGACTCATGAAGAAGAGGAATCACCCTGCAAGCCTCATAATGGGAACTGAAGGAACTACTCCAAAGGATGGCTCTTGATGTCATTTTTCCACCTCTTTTACCTCTCACTGTGGCCTCCAAAATGGGTCTGTCTTGCTCCAGGATAATTCAGGCCCTTCTTATGCTCTGCATACCTCCCACAACAAAGCAAAACCCCAACCCAGGCCTATAAGTCAGTTTCCTGTGCCTTAAGCACAACCTTCAGAGGTCTTGTTTCATTTCCTTTCCACATCCCTTCTTTTCAGGAAACTATATTTTTCCATCCATAATACATAAGCCCATAAGGAGTCTTAAGGCAGTAATTATATAATTAGAAAAGACAATAAGTATCTATCAAGGAAAGACAGATGAAAACTTGGGTTATTTTATTATTATTATTATTATTATTATTATTATTATTATTGGGAAAAAAAACCAACAAGAGAAATTATACTAAAGTTTTGGTCAATAGGGGGCTAGTAACAATTCTCTCCCAAGGAGGCTGTCCCCTCATAAGCACAGAGTGCTTTACCACATGCTGCTCAACTGAACCCAGGCATAAGCCTGTGCAATGGGGCAGACACAGAGAGGTGGTTCTGTGGATGAATCCAGACTTTTTGTCATCAGTTGTGCCTCAGAGGTCTCAGCTGGAAAGAACTGGCTGCAGGTTCTCTGGACCCCACTGAGCTAATGGGGCAAAGAGAGGCAGAGGAGCCACCAAACATGCAAAAACTACAAAAATATGAGCAGAGCACAAGTCAGTATAGCACCTTCCAGGAAAGTCCAGCGCACAGAGAAACACACTGTCATGGGTCAACTGACATCACAATGCCACAGATTCTACTCTAGTTATCTTTGCTGCTTTCTCTGTTGACTAAAACTAGCCAGTCTTGGAAGAATCCTAGAGCCCAACACTATCAGGGATGGAAGAGAACCGACAAATCATCTGGCTCCTCTCCTTCATTCATTAAATAATAATAAAACTCAAGCTTAGAGGGATTTGTGCCACTTGCTAAAAGGAAAGTCACTCAGTTACTTGAATATAATGAAAACAACAGTCCTTCCGGTTGCCAGCTAATTGAGATCCAATCTTCAATGCTCCTCAATAAGAAATTTCCCCTAACATATATGGATTTGTAGTCTAGAAAATCAACATGATCCATGGTGTCTGTTTTTTAAAACAAAAATCAGAGCAAAATGAGTTTTAAAATGAAGAGTTGATTAAAAATAGACTTAGCGGAAATAGCTGTAGTCATTACTCTGCTGTGAATGGCTTGGAAACTTAAAGTGATTTTTAATCATTTATTTCTTTCCCAAAAGTTTAATGTCCATCTTTAAATAAACAGCAGGATTTAATCAGTGGAGTTGGATGAGCAATTTCTCTCCTGAGAATTAGCACAGTATTGAAACTCATTGAGTTTCATAGTTTCCAAACACAGCCTGTTTCAGTGGCCCTTGTATTTCTAGATATTCCTCTAAGTAATTGTGGATAGCCATATGTTGGTCACAAGTCAGACTACTAAAGTCAGAAGTGAAATATATTGACATCCCATTAAAAGTATAGGGGAGCATATTGACCCCAGGAGATATGATATCACAGAACTCTGATCTTTTTACACAGCTGGTCTCCTGAAACTGTTTCATATGGGGCAGCCATTCAGGAGCCCACTGGGAGGTGAGCAACAAATCAAATTCATTTAGCATGGGAAGACAGTTTATATTAAGCACCCATTTTATGCAGGAATAGCTTTTCTTTCTTAAAGACTTCAAGGCTTTTTTAACAGTTCCAATCCTTATCATTGTCTCTCTCAACACTATGCCGGGCACAGAGCAAGGCCGTAATACATATGAACTATTTGATCAGAGACACAACTTAGTGTGTTTTAGACTTTACATACCTTCTCTTGTTCCATCTTTATATTAGTCCTGAGGTAGAACAGAAAAGGTGTTGTCATCACCATGTTATAAATGAAGATGTGCATGTAGAGAGATTGGGCATCTATGCTGAGGTTCAGAGATGCATGCATGCAGGGGTCCTAATCTCTCTGTATTATTGTCACAATATCAGTTAAAGGGAAATGGTAGGGGTCTCACTTTCTATTAATTGTGTGGGTGATTAGTGGGTAAAATGGTTAGCAGAAACTGAGAAAAGTGTCTATACTGCTTCATACTTCCTTTCTCAGAGACAAGAGTGTCTGCAGACTGCGGTGTCACCAGTGATGCTGGGCCATGTATCTCCTTGCCATTCTAGAAGCATCTATGCTAGCTTGGCTCAGAAGCCTTGGTGTCAGGGTTCTAGGTTCCCAGGTATCATATCAGGAAATGAAGACAGATATTCCAAACAAACAACTGGACTTCACGTCTCTAAAGATTTCTTTAGTTTCAACATCTTATGGCCTCCATACTTTTTTTCCTTCACACATGGCCTCAGACACCTGGATGTCACCTGCTTGTCTCCAGGGCTAAGAACAAGGTCTTTTGGCTTCAAGGTCAGTGCTATTTCAAAATACTTCAATTGGAATCCCTGGGTGGCCAAGCGGTTTGGCGCCTGCCTTTGGCCCAGGGCGCGATCCTGGAAACCTGGGATCGAATCCCACATCGGGCTCCCGGTGCATGAAGCCTGCTTCTCCCTCTGCCTATGTCTCTGCCTCTCTCTCTCTCTCTCTGTGACTATCATAAATAAATAAAAATTAAAAAAAAAACAAAAAAACAAAATCCTTCAATTAGTGTGCTGGAGTATAGTTTAGTAATTGAGTTTGAACCTAGATTTGAAGCACGCTCTGCCACTTACCAGTTGTGTGAATAGAGGCACGTTACTTATCTTCTCTAAAGCTTCCATTTTTTCATACTTAAAATATGAAATGAAGGTTGTTGAGAAAATTAAATGAAAAATGTGAAATATGTTGTGCACATACAGAAAATTTATAAGTGGTAGCCATGATGGCTATTAATGCAATTGTTAATATTGCTATTCCTGACTTATGTTCAGCAGAAGAGGGAGCACATGCCTAAAATTCCCTGAAAACTTGCTGAACATAAATTTGATGGAAAGTTTGAAGTTCGCCCTCTTTAACAGAGTTGGACAAAAATCAATTAATCAACACTGTTCTCCCTGAGCCCCAATCAGTGCTGCCACAAGGGTGAAATAAGTTATAGGTGGAACTCAAGAGACAGAAAGAGAGAGAGAGACCCTAAAACCCAGTATAGCGTCTGGCACAGCCCAGCCCACCCCTCCAAATCAAATCTGCACACTTTTCCATCTTGTGTGTGTGGAGGCTGACTTCTTTGCATTGTATTAACCTAGCTTCCTTACTCACTGCAAACAAGTGAATGATGAGACAGCACCCATATCAGGCCCTGATAGGGAAAACTCAGGAAGATGACATCAGTAGGACCAGTATGGATGCTCATTTTCCATCCTTTCTTGAGCAATACTCGGAAGTCTAACAGGGTTGGATGTTGTAATAAAACCTTGGGTTGTGGCATTTTTAGCTGCATGATTAGGGAAGCACAGATCTGTTCAGATGCACAATGTGCCGAACACTTTGACTCTGGTGTTTGCCTTTCAGCTGAGTGTTTGCATGTGTTAGAGGAGCACCAGCTTTGGGAGCCCAAGCCATGAGGTTATCCAGGAAATGTGGCCTTAAGCACTGGGCTCTAGCAGCTTTCCATGGAACTAGAAGGTGACCTGCTATATTGCTTAGAGATCAGTCTGCATGGATCACTCTTGGACAAATTACCTTTACCTTTTACTTGTCAATTTTTGGTTGTGTTTGTACCAGTGAGAGACTGCAGAGGGGACAGACAGAGAGGAGGGGGCATATTGTCCCACCTCTCTGGGGCATTTTGAGTCTGGCCATGGCCTGCCTTCTTGCACTCAGCTCTCCCATGGCGACAACCTGTGGCATCTCAGCCCTTTCTCTTGCCCCTTAGGACCTACAGCTGTTGAGAGTTCTGGTGACTTTCACCACCTTCTTCTTAGGCTCCTCTGAACCCACATTGTAGGCACTGATCCTGACACTGAACTTCTTGTATTTGCTCATGGGAGTGACCATCTGTTTCCTGCTACAACCTTTCCTGGCACACCATGGAAAAATGTCTTATTTATTTAAGATGTGAACATTGCTCGTTTTAGTCACTTGGATGGATCTCTCACATATGGGTCTCTCTAAACCATCACAATTTCTCAATATTTTCAAATGCATCTTTTACTCTAAAGAGAAAAATATAAGAAGGAAGGTGAACTTATGTTACAAAGACAAATGACTAAAAATGCTTTCCTTTGTCCTATTTCACTATCTTACAAGTGATTGAAAAAAACAAGTGTTATTGGAATTCCATAGCTTGCTGTGTAATCAAAGCAAATGTAGAAATAGGAAAGTTCCGTTATTAGAGAAAAATTTCTCAAATGGTTCTGCTGCTCAAAATGACTCATTTAGACATGTCACAGTTCTTTGTTTTTGTACCACACTCTAAGCAAGTACAAATAAAAATAGCCAAGGAGGAAGCTTACGTATAAGCTCTGGTACTAGGGTTTTTCCATGGGAAATTGATTTATTCTTCACAAGTCTATAAATTCAATTTATCCCCATGACTTCCTGTATTGATACAAATGTCATGGATCCAGGGAAAGCTTAAGCAGAGATGTCTGGAAAACATTTCCCATTTTTCTTTCTCAATTAGATGACCTAAAATTGCATTACAGACTACTGTGCTCTGAAAGACCATAAATATATCTAATACCCACTGTCTGGAGAAATATAAAATTGTGCAGGCATCTGCCCTCTCGACCCTGGCTTGTAATTTTCTCACGTCTTCCAGTGAAGCCAGTTTTCCTCATAGTCGTTGTTAGCAAAGAGCTGAAGAGACTGCCCCTGGCTGCCTATTTTTATTTTACATTGCTGAAGAAGTGGTTGATTTTCTTATGTACACTCATATATAAATAATAAAGTTTTAACTTGGTTCACCAAGCTTATGATAACTGGGTTTTAAAGCTGATTTTGGAAAAATCATTTATCACTCATTCATTCAATTCATTGTTAGGAACTTTCTGTGAACATACTAGCCCTTCTTAACATGACTGCAGAGGAAATTAAAGAAGACAAAGTAAAAATGTATAATTCATCTCTGAACATTTGAGAATGTGCCAAATACTGTGGTTTGTGCTGTGTTGGGAAATGAGTGACACAAAAAGAATTAAAAGCTGTATCTCCATCTGGAGGGGTGTGGTATCCTATTGGTGAATGAAGGGGTAGAATCAATAAAATGCTACTAATCAAAATTCTGGCTTTATTCCAGTGAACACATGAAAAATTTTTCAGTGAACTTGTTATTTAAAATTTTGTTACTTTTCCACTGTCAGTTGGAACAATTGCTTATTCAGCACCCTGGACAGAAGGCTAGTTTTAGTCCGTATTTTTATGTGTTGGTCATCTTCAGCCTGTCAGAAGACTCTAGCTGGCCTAACAGAAGCTTGTTCCCAGTAGAACTGCTAGCACATTTTGATGAGTACATCACCTCTCATTGGTGTTTACTGGGGGGAGTAGTCTACAAGGGTCTTTGAAAGTAGACAGGAGAACACACATCTAAGAGCACAGGTTCTAGAAACAGATATCCTGAGTGTAAAAGCTGCTTTTGACAAGTGACTTAAATTTTCTGGGATTCAGTTTCTGTGTAGGAAAAGTGTAAATAATAACAGGACCTATGCTAGAGCTTGTAAAGCATTTAATATGACCATGAAAAATAATCACCGAGTATCAGCTATTAACTATTGTTATCAGTACTTTCCGAGGCTGTAGGACCCTAAAGACTGGTCTAGTCTAAACAGGTGACTGGTAAACTGACAAATTACCTGAAAAAGCACATTGGTGCTATTAATTTTTTCATTTTATATACATTGAAATATTTCTAGAAAGTACTTTGAATACTTAGTCTTATTTAAGATAAAAATATACTTATCTTTGTATAATGAAAAAGAAAATTATAATATTCTGCTCAGTGAGTCAGTACAGAGAAAAAAACTAGAGAGACAGTAATCTAGAACGGGAGCCTCTAAAGAAATGCTCATGGGACCTGACATAAAGTGGCTTAGGCAGGGGGGTGATGAGGGCTCTAGTCATGCCCTATAACATGATGTCCATGAGGGAATGACAAATAAAAATTGAGAAAAATCAATACTGTCCCTTAGTAGTTACTCCTAAAATACATTATTTTCAGTGAACTCTTATTTGATTAAAGATTAATAATTTTAACTCTATTTTTTTAAAAAAAATCTTATTTATTTTTTTTGGGAGAGAGAGAACACAAGCAGAAGGAGAAGCAGACTCTCCACTGAGCAGGGAGCCTGAAGTGGGGCTCAATCCCAGGACCCTGGGATCATGACCTGAGCTGAAGGCAGATGCTTAACTAACTTCACCTGAGCTGAAGGCAGACGCCCCTAACTAGATATTTTCAATAAAATAAAATGCCAATGCTTCCCATTCATTCATCCAAAAAATGTACTAAGAACATACATGAGGCACAGTGGATGCAAAAATTAATAAACTGTGTCTTCCATGACCTTGCAATGCAGGAAGGAGAGACATCACATGGATATGTAGGTCAAAGGTTGGTCTCCAGTGAGGAGCTTTAGAGGAATGTGCAATATATTAATGTATAACTAGAAAATAAAAATAATTTAAATAAATTATGTAAATTACTCAAAATATGTTTTGACACTGGTATTTTCATTTGGTTCATATGTCCAGCTGTTGCATGTTATGGGATTTATAACACATCCTCTGTGCTATGTATCGATGTATTATACCATGTATGCTTGTAATATGTATGTGCCTAATAAACCATTTTTGTGCCTTCTGTTGCCTACCTTTGGCTGAATTAACCTTCACAACATGGATGAGGCTTAGAGTAGCTTCCTGCAAGAAAGCTGCAGCCTGAGGATAGTACCAAAACTTCCAGGAAAGCTGCAAAAGGAAAGAGAGAGTGGTAACACCACCCCACCCCTATTCCTAGTGGAATATTTCATCAGCCTCAATATAGATAAAAACTGTGACAATCTAGAAACTTCTTCAAGAATTAGATTGAAAGGAATTCTAAATAACCAGAAAGACTGTTTGATATGTATATTTATATCCAATATTATTGTCAGTGAATCTCATCCCAAGTGTGTATTCGGTCTTGAGATTTTCATGAATGATAGTAGTGTAGATTTACTATTTATAAATATACTACGTTGATAATGTGTGTTCCAAATTTCTTAATGATAGAGGCATGTGATCAACAGTTTGGAGACTTCTGGATTTATGTGTTATAATTCCAGGAGAGCAGCAAGGGGACATAGGCTTTATTTTCAATATTCTTTTAATCTGCCTTTTCTAAAAAATATTTTCACCATTTTATTTTATGTTAGTTTATTTTTAATTCAAGTATAGTTGACATACAATGTTATAGTAGTTTCATATGTACTATATAGTGATTTGACAATTCTATACATTACTTGGTGCTCACCGTGATGAGAATTGACACCATCTGACACCATACAGCAATATTATAGTATTATTGACCATCTTCCCTATGCTGTACTTTTCATTCCCACGACTTATCAATTTTGTAACTGAATGTTTGTATTTCTTAATCTCCTTCACCTGTTTTGCCCATCCCTCCATCCTCTGAAGAGATATTATTCTAAAGAACGCATCCAGATGGCAAACAGACACATGAAAATATGCTCAACATCACTTATCATCAGGGAAATGCAAATAAAAACCACAGTGAGATAGCACTTCACACCCATTGGAATGGCTAGTATAAAAAAGAGGAAATAACAAGTGTTGGCAAGGATGTGGAGTAAAGGAAACCCTTGTTCACTGTTGGTAGGAATCAAACTGATGCAGCCACTATGGAAAGCAGTATGGAAGATCCTCAAAATATTAAAAATAACTATTATATGATCCAACAATTCCACTTCTGGGTATGGATCCAAGGAAAATGAAAACACTAATTCTAAAATATATGTGCACCCCTATGTTTATTGCAGCATTATTTACAATAGCCAAGATCTGGAAGCATCCTAGTGGTCTATCAATGGATGAATGGATAAAGAAGATGGTGCATATATCTATATTAATAATATATATTATGTACGTAGGCAATATGTTATATATAATGGAATATTACTCAGTCTTCATTAGGTAGTTTTAAACAGCTTTACCCTCCTTATATACCTCATTCCATTTGTACACTGAGAGGTTTTCTTTGTGGTAGATGTGGAAGGACTATTCCAAAGCATCCCATCCAGGTGTGGAGATGCATTTTACTTCTTAGAGATGATACATTACTATTAATTATGGTGTATTATTGCTCATTGTACAGTTGACACTGCTATTGTCAAAAGATTTAAAAAGTACTGCCCTTGAAAAATAGAAGTTTTCAGATTTTATATTCTATTTTTTGTATTTAGACCTTACTGTTAATGTAGAAATGTACTGTAATGTACTGTTAATGTAGAAATTCTAAAGATACTTGGAAAATGCATTTTGAAATTTCTGAATAAAAGTATCTTTTTAAATATAAATGATTTAATTAAATTTTGGTACACTTGTTTTTGAGAGCTTGTGTCTCTTTTTTTTTTTTTTTGGTTTGGTAATAGCACAGGGACACTCTTGTCTTTTTGTTTTGATAGCATTTGTCATTCTCAAAGCATTTTATGCACAGCATCTTGCTTGGCCTCATAGCTGAACAGAGGAAGGTACAGGGCTCTGAAATGAGGTTGACTGGGTTGCCAGTTCTGGTTCTTACCAGTGGGAACCCAGTCTGTGAGCAGCAACCAACTCCCAGGCTCACTTCCCTCATCCATCAACAGTGATGACCAGTCCTACTCCAGGAAAGCTTCAAGGATCATATCTATGAATTACCACTCATTAGAAATTATTTAAGGAGTGTTATCTCTTCTTCTCCATGCAACCTGGCTGGGCTGGTGTGCATGAAGAGGGCCTGTCTGCCCAGACAGTGTAAGAGGCTAAGCCACAGGTAGTTTAAAAATGACTTAGGACTAATAGAAGCCAAAGACATTGAAAATATCTGCATGATGTATTTATTTTAATCTTCCCCTCCCCACTTTGAATAGAGTGCATGCTTATTGTATAAAATATGGAAATTAGAGAAAATGTTAAAGAGTAAAAATCACCCACTACCCAAAGGCTTTCACTATTAACATTGTAGTGTTTGATCACACTGTGCATAAATGTGTTCTGCCATTTTGTTGAATATTATAACATAAAAGTAGTCAATTTTGAAGTCTTGATAAATATTAATTTTCCAACTGTATTATTTAACCTGCATTTATCATGCAGACAAACCATTTTAAATACTGGTGGAATGTCCTTTTTTTTTTTTGTCTAAGTTTTTCTCATGTATTCTTTTAAAAAGATTTCCCAGAAATGGAATTACTAGGTCAAAGGATATGGATATCAGCCACAGAATTTCAAGCTTACTTATGATAATTTGGAAGTGGCCTCTTTGGTTTCAAATACCAGCATTTCAAGGAAGATATGAAACTATAATTTAGTATTTTAACTGGGTTTATCATTTTTTAATCATTTGTGCACAAATAATTTTAATCATCCTTAGGGACAGCATTTTTTTTTCCTGTTCATTTTAACCAACTCTTTAAAAACAATTAAATGTACAAGTAATCAGCATCCAGGAACAAAATTACTTTACTCTGATTTTCAATAGCTGAGTAGGTATCCTATATATACAGAAGGGGAACATGTTAGCTGAAACTTACTAAATTTTGTGAGTAACCAACCTATAGTAGTTACTTTGTTATATTAAATACTTCTCAGGGGTGCCTGGCTGGCTCTGTGGGTAGAGTGTGTGACTTGATTTTGTGGTTATAGGGTCAAGCCCCATGCTGGGTGTAGAGTTGTTTAAAATATATTTCTCTACACACTCTGTGTCAGTAAATCATTTGTGAATTGAGTACAGCATAAGGCACAATTTGCAAGTGCCTTTGCATTAGAAATAATATCGACAAGTGAAAAAATGGTTTTGTTTTAGCAGGAGTATTACTGAAATGGGCATTGAGGTTAATTCAAAATAGGAGTCAGGATTCTATATTCAGTTAGTGTGGAGTGGGGTCTGAAAACAGACTTCAGGACTGTGTGTCATTGCTAAGTAAATATGCATTGTTGTTCTCAAATCTAGCTTTCCCACCTATTCGAGAGTGACAAGATCTAAATGCTAAAAAGTTGGATGTAGAAAGCTCTGTTCTGAGGCATTAGGTACATTTTTTCTTTTTTTAAAAGATTTTATTTATTTATTCATGAGGGACACAGAGAGTGAGAGGCAGAGATATAGGTAGAGAGAGAAGCAGGCTCCATACAGGGAGCCCGATGTGGGACTCGATCTTGGGACTCCAGGATCACACCCTGGGCTGAAGGCAGACGCTCAACCACTGAGCCACCCAGGCGTCCCACATTTTTTCAATCTTCAAAACAGTCATATGATAAGGAAATGTTTTCATCCTCGCCCCACTTAACATGGGGAAACAAACAGAGCCCTCCAGGGCTCCTGCAGGGCTGTAGCTGGGGAGGTTAGGACTAGACGGGCCATCCTGCCTCGCCCTCTGCTCCTCATGTTTAATTCTGCTCACCAGCTGCATGTTACTTACCCCATCAGAGCTTCCCTTTGCTCATTATAAAATGGAAGTGATAATAGATGTTCTGGGGATGTTGGCTATTTGGAAGTAGAAGTGAAAAAGCTATGTGCTCCAGTGTGCTATAAAAGGTTAGTATCGTTGCCTAACTTTCTAATTAGTAAAATTAATAATAAACCTGTTTTATAACACCAATTTCTTTTCTCCAGTAACTAATACAATGTGGTCTGTTAAAGAGCTGCCCTCTTGCTTCTTTTGATTTTGTCAACTTTCCCTGAGTGTGTTCAATGGTGTATAATAGCCAGATATGAGCTGTGGAGCTAGATGGAGTTTGGGAGATGCTAAGTCCAGTGAAAATCTTCAAATTACACAAGAAGTAGGAAACGCACAGCAGTTAAGTTCACTCAGTCATCATGGGTGACTAGAGAAGTACAGGGACATATGTACAACTGCTTGCAGACAACCATATGCTCCCAGCCTCACTCCAACTTTACTTCGTGGAATTAGTTGTTCCTTAGGCCTGGTCCCATTGTTTACTTTTGGGCCTGTTTCCTAGGTCTTTACTGATTTTAGAAAGTTCTACATCCTGGGAAATCCTTCTTAGCAGGCCAAATGGGACTGTTGGTCACTGTGAGACATGGCGCTTTGGCTTCAGTCTCCTTTCTGGGAGCTTCTCTGGTGGAGCTAGACTTTATTAGCTGCGGAAAGTGGATGAGTAATGTAAGAAAAGCAAAAGTCAAACAGAAGTTGTGTACAGACTTGTTATAAAATAGATGCCAGTCCAGTGTCTAAGAGTCACAGTGTTATTCTTTTCTCTGACAATCTAACTACAGAACAATTACAGGCAGGATTTTACCAAACTCTGCTATCGGGTGTAATCTTAACTAAACCATCCCATGATTAAAGATAGACCACAAGTAATTTCCATCCACACCATACAGCCAAATCCCAAAGTTATCTACCAACTGAATTCATAAGGCACTTGTTGTGAAGAAAACCCACATGTATGGTATCCTGTGGTACCTCAGACCTCCAGTGTGCTAGGGTGGCTTTCCATCCCTAAACCAGATTATTCCAGAAAGACAGTTTCCAACCTGACCTCTACAGCTATAGCTATAAATATCAGGGCTTCCTTCCTACACACTGATATTAATGAAACTACAGACAGCCTTCCTTAGAAGCTCCGGGGAAGTCAAGATAAACAAGAAGAGCTGCACTTTAATAATAATTGTACCTACCTATTGGGCTCTGACAATCCCCATGCTTTCATAAACCGATGGAATTACTCTTAATCCAGTTTTTCTTTAAAAAAAAAAAGTTAGATGACATACAAAGTTAGACCAAATCAAGCAAAAAATTTCTAAAGACTTAATGTTGAGAATCCTTTTGGAAAACACATGGATCCTGTAAGCACAACCTCATTTTGGGGGGATTTTCATACCATAGAGAGGCTCAATTAGGCTGTAGATGGTCCTTCTTGTTTTTAGAAGTAAGATGCTGTTTCAGATCAACCTCAGTGCACGGGGGGAGACTTTGCCAAGTTTCTGAAAAACAATTTATGGAGCTCTGGAATGATTTTCTCTTGTTATAATCACATTCTCTAAATTCTGAGGCCAATTTAACTGGTATAGGAAATGTGATAGGTTGTGCCTGAGACCACTGTGGGTTTTAATCAGGTGGATGTAGCATCTGGAGCCAGCTTCTGGGTGAAGCAGTTGCATCTCCAAGCCCTACCACCCTGTCCCTACCAGCCAGGCTTCCTGGACTCACTGGTGCTGAGATCACCCAATGCAGATGCTCTCTTTGAAAACCCGCCTATTCTGTTTTTGACAGACTTCAGGTTCACAGATCTCATTGAGTAGCTTCTAACATTTCCTAGCAAGTCCTGAACTGGGAGTGAATCGCCTTCTACCTCCCCAAACTTTGGCCTGCAAAACCCTTGCTAACTAACACAACACTCACAATGGCTGGCCTCTGAATGCTTTGGCATGGTGCTCTGCAGAGTGACAGGTGCCCTATCTGATCCAGCAGCAAGCACTCAGTTGCCATCCTGGCTCCCTGGAAGCCCTCGTTAATTTCCCTGGTGTCAATAGCTTATTGCTGGGGATGTGGCTGTTCCTGAATCTTTGGTGCTAGACATCCAGAGCCTATAAAGAGGAACAACAGGAAGATGTGAGGGTAGGTTTCTAACATTGTAGAGAAGACCAGAGGACAAAGATTTACATGATCACCGTGTGTAAAAGGAATATAATAGCAAGAATCCTTTGCAACCTCTTTCTCTTCAGTCAGCCATACTCAGAGTCAGCCCTTTCACGAATTGACCCCAGCGAGGCTCTCTCTCTTCATCAGATTCCAAGGAGAAGGCATAAGCATTGGCATTGCTAAGTCAGCTTGGAGGGGTGGGAGGACACACTTGTTTTTCTCACATCCCAATGGTTAAAAAAAAGGAGCCAGAGAAGACAAGATGGAACAATGAAAAGCACATGGCATTTGTTGGAATATTTGTTTACTGCTAATTTGTGGTTCAATTGGGTTTTTGATAGACTTTTTTTTTAACTATCACAAAAATGCATTATGATAGAAAATAGACATCAGCAACAGCTGCCACAAAGTACCTGCAGTTTGGGGTAACTCAGCCAGACCTTATCTTGCAGTCATTAACCTCCTAGGACCTTCTCATCTCCTGTGGGAACCTGTCAACTTTCTGATCATGTCCAGCTTGTGCAGCATGAATTTCTTCCACATATGTGTTTCTAAATCTCCTTTGATCTTTTAATATGTCTGCTGTGGTTGATTGTGGCTTCTTTCTTGTTAATTTTACATTTGAAAAAACGTCGAAAAGCCCAATCTCTTTTCCCCTTTCCTGTCTCCTTGGCCCTATTCCTTTAACATTCCTTCTCTTCTCTCTTTCTCCCACTTGTGTTTGTATATCATCTAGTTTAGAATACCAGGTGAGGGTTTGAATGGAGTAGCCCTGTCCTAGTGCATAGTGAAGGACCAGGACAACAAATACAAGTACCTGCATACCTGCATCTTGTGCCTTCCTTACCCTCACACCTACCACAGTGATCCCCATCCCAAAGATTCTACTCCTACCACTCCATGTCCCAAGCACAAAGTTTCCTGCAGGGATGGCAAGGGAGGGAGGCAATGGCTCAGAGTGGCTGTTACGCTCAGGCGTGAAGGATTCTGCCTTTTTCATGCTATTCTATAAACCTTGTTAAGGGCCACACAAATTGCCATGAGGATTTTTAGTCTGAAAGTTTGACTAGAGGTTTAAGTCTAAAAGTTTGGCTAAGAATCTGCTGCATGTCTACGGCTGTTTCCAAGTACTGGAGCCTCAGAGATTTGAGGGACTTCTACAAAGTTATGGGATAAGACTAGTTAGAGATTAAGCTGCACTGTAGGTCTGCTAAAATATGATTGGTAAAGGCTTACTGGGGTTTTCCATTTCTGGTGTTCTAGAAAAAGATATTTTCATGGCTTAAAATGACATAGAAAATTCTGGGCAGCGTGAATCCAGAGCTTCCCCTTTCTTCCAACTGCCCGCTCATGCCATTCTCTCTAGAGGAAATGTCCAGGTGATCCTGTAGGTTCTCCTTCCACATTCTGAGACTTCTGTAGCATTCCAGGGCCCACTGGGAAACATTCTGAAGTACCTGCCACCTGCTATGTCCCAAGGTGTAGGAAGACACCAAGAGACAGGTAATTACCTCTCCTGGCTGCCTTATATCCCACACCTTCGGGGACATTTAGGGTAGTCAAAGGTGGAGAAGAGGCTAAGTATGGACTCAGTTTCCCTAGGAGTAAGGACAAGCTGATTTGCCTCTTCAGGGAAGATTCAGATAGTAACTACCCCTTAGGTCTGGGCTGCCCTGGGTCTTTGCTCTGATACCTCTAAATCTAGAAACCTGGCCTTCCCACCTGGTGCCTGCTTCCCAGTCCTTTGGACTAACCTGTAATTGCACTGGGGGCTTGTCTTTGGGTTTCCTTAAGAAGTTTTCTTCTTAAACTTTCCTCATCTCTTTAAGCTCCTTCTGGACTTTCACCTGCTTGGGATTGCTACACTGGACTCAGATTTTCTGACATACTTGAAGTATTGGGGCATTCTGGTCACTCCACTGGATGCCTTCCCCTATGTGCAGAGTCCTGAAAATTCTTGATGTTGCTGAGGATCCATTTTACAAACTCTGAAACTGAATGGGTATCCCTCATACCAGCTCTGGATGACCGTTTTTGGGAATAGATGGCTTGACTACTCTCTGTGTGGCCTGAGACATTTTAAATAGTGCTTCAGGTTTCTGAGAGAAGTCATTTCCTATCTGTTTGACTAAATTCTACTTGAATTTCCAAATTTAGTGGAAAAAGCATTTGATTTTAACTAATAAGTACGATGTAAGTTTTTCAAAGTTCCCTATTGTCAAAGGGATTGAAGAAATTTTCTTCTTCATTTGCTGAGAATTTTTATGGTGAAAGGATATTGAATGATGTCAAATGCTTTATCTTTATGATCTGAAAAGGTCATATGATTTTTCTTCTCTATTCTCTTTGCCTGATAAGCTTGGTCACAATATTACATTCAATTTTTTTTCAAAGATTTTATTTATCTGAGAGACAGAGTGTGCATGAGCAGAGAGGAGGGGCAGAGTGAGAAGGAAAGGGACAAGCAGACTCCCCTCACTCCCCTCTGAGCATAGAGCCCAGTGCAGGGCTTGATCCCAAGACCCTAACCATGACCTGAGCTGAAGCTAGATGCTTAACTGACTAAGCCACCCACACACCCTTGCACATTGATTATTTTTTGATGGGTTTGATTTTCCAGTACTTTGTTGAATATTTTTTGTCTGTGTTTATTAGGGTTACTGATCATAATTTTCTCTTGTTATAATGACATCATGTGGTTTTGGTATCAGGTTGTGGCTTCAGAATATTTGTTGGGTAGTGATACCTCTTCCTCCATGATCTGAAAGTCTTTGTGTGAGACTGGTAGTATTTTTCCCTTAAATGCTTGATAAAATCTACTAGTGACACCATCTCAGCCTGGAGCTTTCTTCATTGGAATGTTGTTAGTTGCTCACTAGATTTCCTTAACAGATAATGCTGTTAAGGTTTCTATTTCTTTTTTCTGCCAGTTTTGATTCATTGTGTCAAAGAATTTATAAATTTTATATAAGTTTTAAAGCTTATTGTCATAAAGCATTCATAATATCCGCTTGTTTTTTGTTTAATATCTTTGTGATCTCTGTGATGTCTCTCTTTTTTAATTCTGATAGTAATAATTTGTGTCTCTTTTTCTCTTTTTCTTGGTCAGTTTTTCTAGAGGTTTACCAATGTTACTGATCTTTTTGAAGGACAGAAACAACCAATATTTTTATTTCATTTATTTTCTTTTGTTTATCCACATTCTATTGGATTGATTTTTATTCAGTTTTAGTGTTGCCTGTCTTTTGCTGTTTGGGGCTTAATTTCTCTTCTTTCCTTAATTTACTAAGGTAGACTTACAAACTGATTTAAAATTCTTCTTCTTTTTTATTATATTCATTTAAAGCCATAAATTTATATTTAAACACTTCTTTTGCTATATCCCACAAATACTAATATTTCCATTATCATGGAAATGGATATTTCCATTATAATTCAATTTAAAATACTTTCTAATTTACATATATTTTTTCTTTGACTTGTGGATTATTTAAAAATTTGTTGCTTGATTTCTAACTGGGGCTTTCGAGAGCTCTTTTTAATTTAATTCAGCTATGGTGACAGTACAGACTCTGTACCATTTTAGTCCTTTGAGATTTATTGGCATTTTGTTTAATAATAGACATTTATATTTTTTAAAAGATTCCAGATGATTCTTATATACAATAAGGGTTGAGAACAATTGGGCCAGTTTATATTAGGGAGTCTTTCTTCATTTAGTAATCTAGGATTTCCTCCCTTCCCCCTCCTTTTTTTTTTTTTTTTTTTTTTGTTGTTAGAAAGAAGATTTAAATAATGGTTTTTTAGACAGAAGTGGTTTAAGAAACCTAACCCAATGGCAGGTGAGCTTTGCCCTTTTGACACCTGTTTTGCCAGGAGCCCACTAACAGTGCATCAGCTGTCCCTCAGAGGAGGCATAGAGTTATTTGTTCCAGGCTTACATGACAGGCTCCGGTTATCTTGATTCATATCTTTTACTGTGCTGACTTATTTCCAAGATGCTTTCAAACAAGAGACAGAAGCAGACTTCACTAATAATAATAATAAAAAAAAGCTATTAAGCTTTTCTACATTGCAGACATGTGGCTTGTGCTTTTAATAAAAGAGGAGAACTTAATGAGCTTGATTCATTTAGTAGCCTCACCGGGTGACAGATCATCTGCAGAATATATTAATTGGGTGTATCAAAGAGTAAAGGAATGAATATTGATATTATTAAAGACCTTGTATCAAAATAACTTCCACTGCCAAGTCATAAAAATATGACACTGGAAGGAGATGATATGTACATAGATCAAATCCATCTCAGGTGCTTGTAATGTGCAGTTCCTTTTTGCTTGCATTATTTGGAAGTTAACTCTGCTAAAGCATCTATTTTGGCAGGAAAGTCATTGACAGTCCCAGTGTAGTCCTCTCTTTGACAGAGAATGTGGGGAGAAACATCTCACCAGAGCTTCTGAATTAGTGTGAGAAGACCTCTTAGGTCCTGTTCAGTGGGAGACTTTGTGATTCCTAAAATGATCCTTGAGTTATTTTCATGGTTCTGCTTTGTTTGTGCAGGATTCTCAATGGTTGGGCTCTTTGTCTTTCCCTTACCTGTCCTGATTCTCCAATGAACCCATTTCATTACCTGCCTACATGTACAGGCTGCAGAAGTTGGGAAAGTTGATAGCTAACAGATGTGTTAGTTGAAAGGAACTGTTTTCCTTTTCTTGTTCCAGCCATAGTTCAACATTTTATTTTTAATTTGAACACAAACATTGCAAAGTAGATATTATGATATATACTTTCACAGATAAGGAAACAGGAAACCAAGGCTTAAGAAAATTAAAGATCATCTGCAAAGTTTATCTGATTCTCACGTCTGTATTTTTTCCACATTGCTCTTAAAGTAATACATATGACTCTCAGGAATTCTCTTAGTGGCCATGAAGGACCATTCATCTGAAGGTTCTCTCTAGCAGTCTTTACATTTTGTACCACCCTGGATTTCTTTTAAGGCTTTACTTATTTGACAGAGAGAGAGAGAGAGAGAGAGAGAGAGAGAGAGAGAGAGAAAGTGCACAAGCAGAGAAAGCAGCAGAGGGCAAGGGAGAAGCAGGCTGTCTGCTGAGCAGGGAGCCCAATGTGAGTCTCCAGCCCAGGACCCCAGGATCATGATCTGACCTGAAGGCAGACTCCAGGATCATATACTGACCTGAAGGCAGATGCTTAACTGACTGAGCCATCCAGGTGCCTCTGTATCATCATGAATTTTAAATTCTAGGTTGAGGACTGGAATTCATAGAGATTGAGAGGTAGTGAAGTTGTATACACATACATAATATATATGTTGTAATACACAACATGTGTTATATAATATATATGTTTTATATGTTTATATACATAACTATGTTATATATAGTATGTATATTATGTTAATATATACAAATGATGAGAGGAAGATTTATATAATCTAATAACTGTATTCTTGAAGAAATACAATTTTTAAAAATTGAGTTTTTAACAATTATTTTTATTTTACCTGGGGCAAATTTTAAGTGGTTTGTTATAGAAAAGTCTGTTGATTCAGGAATGATAGAATTGGTAGAAATGATAGAAATATCTAATATCTGTTGATTCAGGGATGATATTTCAAATAAAGAATGGCATCTCTAGTCTCAAACAAAATACAATGAAAACCAAAACAAACAAAAATATTTTAGTGGCTGAAAATGGTTTAATGGGTTATGTTCCTTGACAACATTTTCAGATGGGGAATTTCAGTAACTTCAAATAAAGCAGAGATTTCAGATGACCAGACAAAGCCTGCAAGGGAGATCTATTTGGACAAAGATAGGCTTGGGCACAAGACACTTTGAAATGACCACGTTATGGGCAGCCTGAGAAGAAGAGCAAACCAAGCCCAAATAGGACAGGCCCGGGGACCTGAACTGGGCTACAGCTGTATTTGGTAAAGTGTGATTCAGGGTCAAGTCTATTTCAGATGATAAATGATGTGGTGGAATGGAAAGAAGTGCATTTCAGGGCAAGAAAGACCCTACCATGTCACATGATGGAGATACTAGCACTTCCCCATAGCAGAAAATAGTCCCAGGGCATCAAGCAGGCCACTGGAACCTGTTTTCAGTCTTTAGGACATTGGGGCTGAAGCTGAGCCTGATAATACCTCCTGTGATGGCCAAGAGTGGCCATAAAGTGGGGTGGGCTGCAGTGAGATTGATTCACAAACCCAGATTACCTTCCCCTTGGATACAGAAATTGACTGCTAAGCTTGGCTACTCCCTGGCTACCCAGGGTCCATTCCATTGGACTAAATGAATAGAAGGTGAAGATGAATTCCCATATCTCACATAACCATTTAAATTTTGTGTGTAACCATGCCAGGTGAATACTTCAGTTTCTTCTAAAGGTTTCTTTGTTTACTGGCTCTAATTTGTTTATTTATTTGGTCTGATTTTGGTAGTGATTGATGTGTTCATTGTTCTCTACAAGGATTTCTCATGTAATTTTTCCAAGGGCAAGGATTTGTCAGAATATCCCTTATTTATTTTATATATGGTGATAAACAGGTGCTTAAAACAGTTTTTGAATAATAGGTCATCTTCCTTCAGGGTGGGACATTGGATAATAAATACTGGAGGGAGTCTGCTATAGTTAACAGGGTCTATAAACAGTTTTCCATGATCATCTACAGTCTGTCATGGTTAATGCATGCTTTTAGATATCACCTTGCTCTAGGACAGTGGCTCTCATATTTAGTGTACATGCCATTACCTAGAGATATTAAAACTCACATTTCTGGCCGCTCATCCAGAATTTCTGGTTCAGTTTCTGGAATAGGGCATATCTAATAAATTCCACAGAAGTGCCGATACTGCTGGTCAGGAGACCCACTTTGAGAACCATTGCTTTAGGGAGTAAGCTCAGCATATGAGATAACAGGAGGTTGAGATTGGCTAGCAAATGATTGAAAAACTGACATGGAAACTTCTTGGGCTTCTTTTCTTAAGAAATTATGTATTCATTATTAAGTTCTTATAATTAAGGTATGTAATTGTTCCATATGAAATGGATGGCTTGCCCTTTAGTAACTGATAAGGATGGATGATTAATTGTTAATTCAGTCTGAAACATGTAATGCTATTAGCAAGAGCCTCCCCTACTCTTCACTAACCTGCATTTAGGACAATCTCTTCTGAATAGAGGTAATCATAAGTAATATATGACCAATATTAATGAAAGATGTGGCTATAATTTAGGACGGTCAGCAGTGCATCCAACCAGAAGTAATTATCTGTATTAATTCCACTGGATAGCATCAACTGGGTTAGAGGAGTCCGACTACAAAGAGCACCCCTGAATTTCCTCCAGCCTCTTTGCCTCTCTGTGTCACTATTTGCCCATTTGTATCAATCTGCTTGGCAACTATAACAAAATATTGAGAAGTGGGTAGCTTAAACAACAGACATTTATTTCTCACAGTTCAGGAAGCTGGGAAGTCTAAGCCCAAATTGTGACTAAGCCGATTTCATTCTGAAGCCTCTTTTCCTGATGTGTAGGTACCACTATCTTATTGTTTGCTTACATTACAGAGTGAGAGAGAGGGACAGAAAGAGAGAGAGAGAGAGAGAGAACTCTCTGGTGTCTCTTCTGAAGACGTGAATCCCATTACAAGGTGCCATCATTGCTTGATTACCTTCCAAAGGTCCCATATCCAAATAGCATCACACTGGAAACTAGAGCTGCAACAGAAGGATTTTGAGGGGGACACAATCAATCGTTCATTCCATAACACTGAGCGAATTGAATTATTACCAACACCAAAGAATCATACATTTGGACTAGGTGGGGTAAGGGGTTGGCCTAAGTTAATGTAATATTCAAGTTCTAAGAAATTTTGAGGAATGCAATTCAATATGGAATAACAAATGTTACATTAATCTAAGAAAGACATCAAGTGAATTGAACCACATCAGTATGCATATCAGTGGCCTTGAAATCACCTTGTCTCCTTAAATAGATGAAACATTTTCCACTCATCTCAATTACGTTATTGATTTGTTTAATGACTCTAGTCATTCCTGGATATAATGATTACTTACTCCCAAACCATGAATTCAGAATAATTATATTTTATTAATTTCTTTTATTTCTAATTTTTGAGTTTATTCCTTCTTTTGGGACATTTTACTTGCCTTCATGCTGTAGATTATAAATACCAAATAACAAAATAAAAATGAGATAGTGGATGATGAAATGTTCTGTGGCTTCTTAAGGTAGACACATAAGTGCTTATTAGTAGTTGGCCAGGGTATAATTCAAAATTTGACTTGGGCCTTGAAGTTCCACTTGGCTTGAGTCTGGTTACTAAGCCTTATGTGCTTGTGACAAGTTCCTATAGAATAAGGACTTACTGTACATTTCTGGAACTTTTCCAAAATAATACTTAGCCTTGAATTTAAATATGCTATTGATAAAGGCAGCCTCAAAAACTCTTAAGCGTTAGTGCTTAAGCAATAGATCCACTGTTGTCTACTGGGAAAATCATACTCTAAAATGGTTGTTTGGGGGGCATCTCTAGCAACCCATCCTATGTGAACGTAACTATGTGCAAAAGGTTCTTTTCTTCTTTTCTAGAAAACCCCATGGATTGTTACATGGAAAACATAAGCAGATATTACTATCTTCGATTATGTAACATAGGATATCATGTTTCTAATATTGTGACTCTCAGAGAAATGCAGGTTCAAGTGTCAGATAGGACAGGGGAGGGAATCTATTATTTATTGAAAAGTTACTATTTGCCCATTAGTGTGCTGGGCTCATTCACATACTCTCTTTCATGTAATTCTTTCATTAACCCTGTGAGACTAGAACCACTATTCCAATTTTTATGGATAAAAAAATCGAGGTTCAGAGAAATTAGCAAATTACTAATTTAAAAAAAAATGACTAGTGCCAGTCTCCACCCTCAGCAATTTTGATTTATTTGGCTTGGAGTAGGAACCACTGGCTTTTGGCTTAGAATAGGGCGCTGACATTTTAACAATGTCGCATGTCTGAGTGGGTCTAATGTGCATGTGCTTGGCCCACTGCCCTCCACTCTGCTTTTTTTGGAAGAATAGTATTATTGAACACTTGTGAAAAAAAAATTTTAATTGTTTTTTAGAAATTTGAAAATGGGCTTGTGACAGGGATGAGGACCTTCTATTCTTGGCTCCTTATCGCCTGATACATACCTGGTGCCCAGCTAATCCAAAACTGCCCTGCAGCATTCTACATAGCAGGTGATAGAGGACAAAGGGGGAAACCAACTCCTTGTTGAAATAATTGTGGAAAGGAGGTCACATGAAAGACGCTTATCTCAGAATCTCCACTATAAAGTGAACATGCAATGTTAGTGTTTTAGACAAAATTAGCTGGAACACACATATGGATTACAAAAGATTTTCATATGGTTATTCTGAAGATGAATAATGTACATGAATGGGCATTGTAAACTACAAGATACTTTGAAGACAAATGTAAATACACTAAATATTAATTTTATAAATCACAAAATATAATGAAAATAACAAAAATAAGTTCTTTCTCTATCCCTGTTCACTGAGTTGTCTCAATCCTCCCATTCATATGGTTTTCACAGAAAGGAATCAAGTGCTGTGGAAGGCAGCATAATTGAATCCATGATGGAGAAAATGAGGATGTGCAAAGATATGGTTTCTGTAGAAGCTGTCAGTCAACACTTACAGGAAGTCATCTAAGTGTTCCATATCCTACTTAAAGTGAAGATATTTTAACATTAACAAATTTTTTATATATTTCAAATATTATCTTAATCAAGTAATTATCAAATCAACTGAGCAACCCAAGAATACCAGAGAGCTGAGGCCAAAGAAAAAGCAAAGGATTCCTTAAAGAAGGAATCTGGAAAATAAGGGCAAATAATGCTGACTTATTAAAATTAGCTCACTTTTTACTTTAGTTATGTAGGTAGTAAAGTCCTAGACTTAAATAGCATGAAATGAGATATTCAAGAGCAGTAAGAGATCCCATAAACTGACTAAAGTATTATGCATGATGTATAGCATTAAAGGGTAAAATGAAGCCAAGTAAAGTTCAAAATAGAAATGGAAGAAAATTCTCTTATTAAATGGAGTTTGGAGATCCCATCTGACTCAGCAGTAAGTCAAAATATTTCCCTTTCCCACTGATAATTATTCTCCTCACACCCCCTCTCCCTCCACTCTGGCTGCTTAATCCAGAGAATAAAAAATTGAGGGTAAAACTTTGGATCTCAGGCTGAATATTCTGAAAACATAGTGTGTTTAAGAAAGGAGTACAAGGGAAGATTTTTAAATTAAATTTACAAACTAGCTCAGATTATTTTAGATAATCTCCAATACCTTTTTTCTCCCTGCTGAAATATTCTTTGAAATTATCTGAAATAAAACTCTATTCATCATCGCCTTCAGAGAAGCTGTCCATATGGTCATCCCCTCATGTGATAGACTCAAAGCCTTTCATCACCGCAGGCACTCATGGGGAGTTTGCCTCTCTTATGACTGGAATATACTCAAACAAAACAAAACAAAACAAAACAAGCTTCCTGTCTTGGTACTTGCAAGAGACGTTTGCATTTTAGAAAGTTTTGCAATCAGAGTGCATGGCTGTTTGTTTATTCTGTCAACTGGCAAGCTCCTTCCAACCTGGAGAACAGTTGTAGGAGGTGGTACAAAGTACATAGAAAAGCAACTGTGTAATGAGCTAGCAGCACACTACTGCCAGAGAAAGCCTCATTTCAGGGAGCACCAGCCATCACAGCAGAGTTTATTACAGTCATCATCATCCCTGATTTAGTTTGAAATGAGCAGAAAGGAAAAAAAAAAAGATCTTCATAAAAGCTTTCAAAAATCTGGTGGTGGAGAATTACACTAGCAAGTGTTCTTAGGGCCAAATGGGTCAGAAATCAAAATGATATGTGTGTTTTTGGATAGCACAAACCACGATAATCTTTCACTGCAGATCTAAGGTAAACAAGTTGAAAGCTTTGCTCTTGTGCAGGGAGAGGAAACAACTCTAGGTTACAGGCATATTTCTTTTTGAAGTAGTGTTGAGCAAAAAATTGTTTCAAGGAGTGACAATTCTGAGGCTAGTGATGGAAGTGAGGGAATTGGAAACTTGTCAGCCACTCCTTAGGAGACAATGGGATGTCCTAAATATGGAGGCTCCATGGGGCTGGAGTAGAACCAGTTCTAGTCTGGACTAGAAGAAATAAGCAAAGTCGGAGATTTCTGGGCTGGAGTCTGGGATCTGACCCTAGCCAAGCTGCTTGACTTCTGTAAGTCCTATGTCTCTCATTTACAGAACAAGGATAATAGTATCTAACTTATCAGAAAGTGGTAAGGAATAGGTAACACAGAAAGGAGCTTAACATAGTGCCAGACACATAGAAAGCATGCATAATGTTACAAATTATGAATATTATAGAAAGGAGTGCTTCTGGACTGTAGGAAGAAACACAAGTATTTAGGGACAGGGATGCTTCAGGAAGAACCGCTGTTCTCAGAGCTTGCCTACCATCTCTCAGAGCCAAGTCTTAGAACCTCTATTGTACCCTCTACTGGAATCTCCCTCATTCACACATCATTGACTAGATCACTTCTTCTTAAATTAATGGTGGAAAAAGGATCAGATTTCCTGTTCACGGCAGACTAATGCTTTTTATAAAGCACACACACACAAAAAAAACATTATTAGAAAATAACAAAAATGACAAAACCTAAACCTGCCGATCACATGCTTCGATGTCATGGTAAGATAAATTGCTATAAAAGCTTCTCAGTGGGGCACTCTGGGTGGCTCAGTGGTTTAGCGCCACCTTCAGCCCAGGGCCTCATCCTGGAGACCCGGGATTGAGTCCAACGTCAGGCTCCCTGCATGGAGCCTGTTTCTCCCTAAGCCTATGTTTCTGCCTCTGCCTCTCTCTCTCTCTCTCTGTCTCTCATGAATAAATAAATAAAATCTTTAAAGAATAAAAAGGAAAAAAACTTCTCAGTGCCCACTCTCACGTTTGTACTTATCTTACCATGACAACAGACAGTGATTGACACCAATAGGCAGTCCCTGTTTTGAGAATCACTGGCATAGCTTTCCCATAACCCGTGTTCTTTCTTTAGATCACAATTACGATGTCATTTGGAATGCTTTCTCTGATCTCCCCAAATTGGGCTGGTTACCTCCTATGTTCTTCCTTTGCCCCTGTTCTTCACCCAAGTGTACAAGCATTTGTCTTATTCACTCTCCTGTTTTCATTGCACTCAAAATCTGATGCACAGTTGATGCTCAATAATAAAAACCGAAAGGACATGTTTCTTTCAAGTAAGGAAAGAATTGAGATGCCCATTGTTCAACTCCATGATTACCTGAACTTAGGATAGGATACATTCATTGTACCTTTGGGAAAAATGCTCCCTTGGTAAGAAAATGAAATTAATAAGGCATAATATATTTAGACTCTGGGCAAGTCTCAGTGATAGAACTTACTCATGAAGTGAATTTTATTCATGAGCTTCAGAAAGGAAATTGAAGGTTTAATTTCTATCTTTTCCTTAAAGGTGGATGGATATATCTTTGGAAGCTTTTCCTATCTTTAAGATATACTGCTTTAGAAGATTTGTCTTTGACAAATCATGATTCTGATGGCTCACGGAAGACTTAGTAAAAGTGTAAACTGATGTATGCAACATTTTTTTCAAAACCAGCAAGAAGTAAGGGAATACCAGTGACTGCCTCATCAAGGAAATAGGTAAAATTTTAATCATTTTTTTCTATTTTATAAGTGGAATTTTTACATTTCATCATGGACAGAAGAAAATTCTTTTTTTTCTATTTTATAAATGGAATTTTTACATTTCATCATGCACAGAAAAAAATTCTCATCTTCACTTAATAGAATAGGACATTGTTCAGATGGTCAAAGGAAAACACTGTTCATTTGAAAGATGACCAAATAGCTTTCCTCCTGGTAGCAGGGATCAGTCATTCTCTAGCAATTGGGACTAAATAAATGTTTAAAAAGTGCCCATGTGCAAAATGCAGAGCACAGTGTTATTTGGCTTTGCTCTGAAGAGAAAAGTGACTTTTTTCCTCTTCTCTGGAGACTGACCTCAGCCCTTGCCCACCATTCTCCTCAGGGACATGGATTCAAAACTGGCCACACGACCCTCTTGTCAGTCCCAGAAAATCCTTTTTGTAGCATGGGAAAGAGGACTAAGGCTGTCTTCATGATGCTAAACATCTTGGGATAAACCAAGAAGTCTCATTTGACCAGTAGGAAATCTATCCACAGTCTAGGCACATAGATCCAGTGAGGTAAAGGTAGACAATTGCAGGGCTGTGGAATCAAAGCCAGGCATCTGGACCCCAAATGTGCACCATGCATGATCAGTAGATTGAACACATAACTTTTCTTGGCCACATGTAGGGCTATTCTATATGTATGTAGATTATTATGCTTAATAAATTCAACATTTAAAAAAGAATTATTGCATATATCACATAATTCTTCAGCATTATGTTTTTTCTCAATCAACAGATAATAAAAGTACCATTGCTACTATCATGTGTAGGGTCTGAAAAATGTTGACAGTAAGGAGAGCTCCTGAGTCTCTGTAAAGATTAGAATTTATGATGTGTGCCCTCTTGGTTTCTCATTCTGCATTTGCACAGGCATGTGTAGGGCAGAAAGCCTCTGGAAACTCCAAGGAGGATTTGGCTGCTTCTACATAACAGAGAAAGTAGGTTGAGGACAGGAAGCTGGAAGGAATCTTTGGTGAAGAGAAATCTCAGTGTATAGTTACTCTAACCCTGGTTCTGTCTTACTGGATGGTGACTTAAGAGGTATATGGAGGTCCTTATGTTCTCAAACATCTCTCATACTGGATCTTCAATGCTCTATGTTCCTATAATGAAGAAAGCTTGCCTTTCACTGTGGAGAATTCTGGTTTAAAATGAAACCATATTGGCTTAATGCCATTTAGAAGTGACAGATCTTTTGTCTTCTCTTCTTGAAGAAACACCTTGGTGAGGGGAGAAGTTGACAAGGCACGAGATACAGGGAATATGGGAAGTGAAGAGAGTACCATGGAAGGGAGGAAAGTTCTAGGAAGGGAGGAGAGTCATTTGCATATGAGGTTTGATTTCTCTGTGTAAACATGGAATGGAGTGAGGAGGCAGGAGCTTGTCTATAGGATGTTACCACCGAGGAAATTAATAAAGGGAAACCTAACAAAAGTCGACTCCTGATGTTGGAAGGAGAGCCTAGAATGCGTAATCCTACACCAATACTGATTACAGGTATAATTATCATTTACAGACCCAATAGAAGAATCCTCAATGGGAAAGAATTATCAATTACAGACCCCAGCAGGGAAAGGTGTACATGTATGTTCTACAAGGAATCAGCTATCCCTATAACTCAGTCTATGAGAAACTGTCATCATCCTGAAGTCTTGCTTTTTTCCAATGGACTTTCATTCAAAACAACCCTTTCTCTATAAATAACATTCTTCTCCTAATGTTGGACTTGCCTATGGTTTTGCCATAGCTTGCTTATACTTCATTGCAATTCTCAAATAAACACATTTTTTTCTGCTGATGAAATAACTCACTCTTCTATTTTTAAGGTAAACAACACCCAGCAGAACAGAAAATGAGGGATGGTGGACATGAAGGAAGAAATTCAGCCACACAGGGGAAGCTTGATTACCAAAACAACCATGTTTGAGGCAATGCTTGGCTCTGGAGCTCCAATGTGGCCCTAACAACACAGAAGTAGAACCATGAAGATACACAAGATTAGGGCTTTTCTTGGGCTTCAGATCATCATCCAGAAAGTCTTTTTTTGGAGATCAAAGGTATTTATCACCAAGTAAACTTTTAAGGACCTGGCTCCAAACATCATGAGGGGGATGGACACAAGACTACACCATCACAGAAATGGCAACCAAGTGATGTCACAGATCCAAGTGGTTACATGTGGAATACGTAGCAGAAAAGACCCCTCAGGGACTAATATGGGAATCCAATGGTCAGTACTTTAACATTAAAGCCTGGGACAAAGATAAGAACTAAGCCTTGGAGGGATACTGATAGAAGGGTGTGGGATGTAGACAGATACAGTTTAAATATAGTTAGATGCTCAACCTGCATCTGAGTGTGTTTACAGTGCTCACTTCACATTAGGCAAATGAACAAAGGAGAAGGAAATCCTCTACCCAACCTGGGAGGAAATGACCACATTTGGTCTGCATCCTTCAGTAACCTTAGCTTAGAAAATGGAATCACAGCATGTCCCTCTATAAGCTGCAGGAGTTTTTCATTGAATCTGGGGACCAATCACAACTGCAGGTAAAATGTTTCTTGGCCATGTTTGCTTTCCTTGGTGCATAATGGCTCTCAGAAAGCTCATGGAAAGGAGGGAGCAGTTAGATCACACTAGGATTCAGACATTCCTTGCTCTCTTCATCAAAATGTCATCACTAGACTTGTCCTGATTACCATTTCAACTGTAAAACTTATTGTGGAGGAGGGATGAGGGGGGTAGCATCCTTTGCAGCATTTCCTGGCATGAGAGAAAAGGGAATGAGAGGACTCACTAATTATGCTTTCAAAGTTAAACCCTAGAACACTGAAATTGAAAACTGACCCTAAAGGGTGACTCTCTCTCTTCCATGCAGGTGGACTCCTACTGAGAGGTAGGGCAGAGTGACAAACATGGCAGATTGGAGGTGCATGGGGCAGAGACCTTGCCAATCCTGTTCAATTCTATCGCAAGAACCAAATTCAGATCCTGACACATGGGAGGCCCATAATGAGTATTTGGTTACATTTTGAATGAATGATTTCTTTCTCTTAAAGGCTAACAAGGACCTGTGTAGACAGATTTACTTACTTGAGTTTTACCAAAATGGCATTCCTTCACCCTTACTGACTCCTTCCATTATCACTGTAAAGTTATCATTTGTAGTAGATCCAATAAAAAGATCATTATCTCTGGAGAGATTCTAAAAGAAGCCAATGGGAAACACTCTCCCCTTTATTCATAAGCAGATCTGTTGCTATACTTCCTCAGGAAGCTAGCGGATGTCAAAACCTATGTCACACGTGACTTTTCCATACAAGGTGTGTTTGTACAACAATGCCCACAAGTGCATGTAGAAAGCATTTTTATTGTATAGCATGAAATATGCACCTTATATTCATCATTCTATTTGTGTGTGTGTGAGGAATGAATGAGATTCATGTCATGTACCTAACAAAGCTCTAGGGTGAATGGAGTCACCTCTGGCACCAGTCATAGGGGCTCTGTCACTGTTCATTTACAGGAGATTGTTTCCCCTTTAACGTTCTTTTCATTTATTTGTCTTCTCATTTCCATGCTCTCCTTCTTCTGTTCACTCTAATTTTTCTTTTTTATATTCTACTTTCTTCTCCTTTTAAATTCATATCTATTCTAGAATATCCCAACTTTTGCTCTCCACTTCAAACACACTCATGCAGAGTTCAGTCATAGAGGGGGATGCTCAGCTTTACATTTGGTACACATTCGTTTAAGAAATCCTCTTCCCATGAAGAAACAGGAATTTTCTCCAGGAGATTATGCTTACAAAAAGTTATTTGTTTATTATCTGATTTTTGCCACTAGAATTACAAGCTACTAGAGAGCAGTTTCTGGAACTGTGCCTAATATGTATACCCCCTGAAAAAATATTTGTTGAATAAATGAATATATACTGAATGCCTATGCAGATAGACATGGTAAGTTTTACCGCTTGATGTAAATAGATGTGGTCTGTCTGCATCTGTGCCATCTGTAAATGGTGACCAACCCGCAGCTTTGCAAAGACTCCATTGAATCTCGAGAAAGCAAACCTCTCACATTTCTTTCTTCTCCATCCCTAGGTCTTGCTCTGATTTCTCCAAATCCACAATTTGTGTTGTGCCAGATCATGACTATTTATCTCTGTGATGAATACTTAATGCAAATGGCAAGCCATCCTGAGACAGGCTAGCATCCATCCGTACCCACCGCGAAGGCCAGGGAGCAGTGTGTGAAGCACTGATGTCAAAGGCCATTAACACAAATGAAAATTAACATTTTTCATCAAGGTCTAACAGTGTGCCACCAAACAGGCCAACCACTGTGCCACTTGTTTATAGAAACACATTGCTAATCAGTCAGTAAAATCTGTAATATCTGTGCTTCTGCATACTTGCTTTTCAGTCTTTTGAGAGCATTAAATTAGTCTCAATTAGTAAAGCTAATGTGTGCAGAAATAGTGAACATTTTAATTTAATGGAAAACACCCTGCCGGGTGAGAAATATAATTTCTATCTGGAGCTATAGGCTCCATGTCTTGAAAGGTTAATCACAGGTTAATTGCAATCCAAGACACTGATGTTGACTTTTTTTTTTTTTTGCATTTCTTACAAATCATTAAAAAGCTTAATATTCATTTTTCCGTAGAAGAAGCTCTATCAAGAAGTTAGTGATCTAATGTATGCATTTGAATTTTATCTTTTCTCCTGTTGAAGCAACAAAAGGGAAGTTGCTACATCATGAGTGTTTTCTATCATGTGAATAGCTGCCATACAAATAAAACAGTAAAATATAACCAAGCAACAATAAGGAAACAATTCCCTTTCCCTTATGATAGCCTGTATGTTCTCAGCTCTGTCTTTCATTGCTACTGTTAGCTCTGGTTTATTACTGTGCCTGAGGCCCAATTTCCAATGGGAGGTCTGGTATAATGGAATGCCAGTAGAATTCTAGCTCCCTGTGATTTACATGCTAGCTTTATTCTTGATAATAAAGTGAAAGCACTAGACACAGGTAATGAGAAAATACATTTTATTTACTGGCCAATGTTTAGGTGGAGTATTGGAGTGGTTTAGATTTTCAGCCATAACTAAACTTCCCGGAGTTGGTGACTGACAATTTCCAACCTCCCCATGAATGGTGACAATGGGAGGTAGGCAGGTGGGATGTGGCAGGTAGAAATGCATAAAAAGCACATAGCCATCAAAAGATAGTACCCCAGTAATCAACTACAAGATAAATTAAATGTCATAAAGTAATAATTTATTCTCACCCATATGATCTGAAGGTCACAATGACTCATACCTTGTTGTGTCTATGAAAAAAATATCAAAATGAAAATAGGAAAAAGGTCTGATGTTGACTCAAGGGAGAGGGAAGTACAGAGAGGAAAGGAACTGCATTGTGCCCCATGGGAGTTCCTTGTCTGAAAATAAGGAACGTCTTGACACTGATCTCTGGTGGCGTTTGGACAACGGGAAGCAGCAGCAGAAATTAGAGGAGGGAGAAGGATGACCAACATGCTGACAGCAGAGATAACACTGAAGACCCCTCTGACACCATTCCTCAGAGGAACCACCGGCCTCATGGTGACCACTGGACATATAGACCCCAACTCATTGCTTTTGTGAATGGACACACATTTCAGTTATGGATTTGAATTCCTTACCCATAGGTCTCCTGTTAGAAAGGCTATTCTTGCATTTAAAGGAATCCTTATTCATTGCCATACTATATTACCTCTGACCAAGGGATGCACTTTATGACAAAGGAAGTGTAACAGTAGGCTCCAAGCCCTGGGATTCACGGGTTTTTACCAAGATCCTTGCTATGGTTTGAATGTCTGAGTCCCCCACCCTCAAAGTTCATATATTGAAACTAGAAACTATACTCCACAAATGATAGCATTGGGAAGTGGGGTCTTTGGGAGGTAATTTGATCATGAGGGTGGAGCCATCATGATGGATTAATGCCCTGATAGGAAGAGACAGAAGAGAGCTTGTTTTTTTTTTTTTTTTTTTTGTCTCTGGTCTCTGCCATGTGAGGACAGTGAGAAGAAGCTCAAGGATAAGCCAGGAAGAGAGCTCTCCCTAGGAATTGAATTGGCCAGCACCTCAATCTTAGACTCCTACAGCCCTATGAGAAATAAATTTTTGTTGTTTAAGTCACCAAGTCTAAGGCATTTGTACAGCAGCCTTAGCTATCAGGCTCCCAGAAATCTTTGGCTATTTAAGACTCTTTTGCGGCTCCATATGAATGTTAGGAATATTTTTTCTACTTCTCTAAAAAATGCCACTGGGATCCTGACAGGAATTGCCCTGAATCCATAGATGGATTTTGGTAGTGTTGACATTTTAACAATATTAATTCTTTTAATTTATGGTTTCAGTATACTGTCTAGTTATTTGTGTCTTCTTTGATTTTCATTAAGCTCTTATAGTTTTGAGCATGGAGATACTTTTCCTCCTTGGTTAAATTTATTCCTAAGCATTCTATCATTTTTTATTCTATTGTAAATGGTATCGATTTCTTTATCGTTTTTTCAAAAATTTCATTGTTAGTGTATTGAAATGGTACTAATTTTTGAATGTTAATTTTGCAACGTGTGACTTTACTGAATTCACTGACTAGATATAACAGTTTTTTGGTTGAGTCTTTAGGATTTCCCGTATATAAAATTATATCAGAGAGATGATTTTACTCCTTCCTTTCCTGTTCTAATTCAAATGTTGCACACACATTATCTGCAATGGTTTAAAATTTCCAAAAGTACATTTTCTGAGCAAAGGGATGCAAAAATTATAAAGGCAATTATTTTAATTAATTGACAGGAAGAAAACTTATCAAACTTATAATCTACAATTTTGAGAAACTCAGTTTATAATTTTTCTGTAAATGTACCTAGTATTGGCGTTGTTCATGAAAAACTTACAGACCAGTATAGGATATAGATAGGTAAACAAATAAACTGTGCACATACACAAGTAAAATTACATTAAAAATAAATCATAAATATAAGTGAGAAATTAATTATGTCTGGGAGAGTCAGGTAATGTTTTAGCAGAATTTAAAGTAGGAATATGCTCTTTGGCCAAGAGCAGAGAAGAACAAGACACCTTTGGAAAAGGGAATAGCATATGAAAGGCACAGAGGCACAGAAGAACAGGCTCTTTGGGGAACTCTGAACTCTTCAGGATTTCTGCTTAGTAAAGTTTGAAGAAGGAAATGATGAGGATGACCGTTTGGGGGCATGAAATGGAGGAATTTCTGGCATAAGTAAAAATCTGGGTGTTTATTCTCAAGATTTGGAGCTTTTGGACAGATTGATTAGATGAATGACATAGTTTTGTTTTTTGTTTTTTATTATTTTATTTATTCCTGAGAGACAGAGAGAGAGAGAGAGAGGCAGAGACATGGGCAGAGGAGAAGCAGGCTCCGTGTAGGGAGCTCGATGTGGGACTCGATCCCGGGACTCGAGGACCATGCCCTGGACCAAAGGCAGGCGTTAAACTGCTGAGCCACCCAGGGATCACCCAGGGATGGGTGACATAACTGATATGAATTTTGAAAGCTGTTTCTGGAAAAGCCTACTGTGTAGATCTGAGAAAGTTGAACCTGGAGAAAATGACCCAGGTGTGTGATTGGAAGAAGTGGAATTAAATCAGTAACAGGGAGACTGGAGAAGCAAGGACAGTGAGGAAATGAGGACAGAAACACATGAAGGGCTTGGTGGCTGCAGGTGTGGGATTGATGATCCCCTGGCTCTGACTTAGGCACTTCCATGGATGTTGGTGCCACAAAATAGGAAAGAATATCCAGGAAGAGTAAGTTTGAGTTGGAGACATAACACAATGCATCCTGCTTTGAACAGGAAGTATTTGTGATGTCAGTGGGAGTTTTCAGTGGAAATGGAACTACCAGAGGGACATCTGGATTAAAAATACGGATTTGAGAGATATTGTAGTGTAGATGGTTGTTAAAGCCAAAAATGTGGATACAATGACCTCGTAGGATATATACAAGGAGAAAGACCAATGACAGAACCCTGAATTTAAGAGTGGGAGAGGCAGGGACTCAAGCAAATCTAGGATGGACACAAAACTAAGAAGAGGGCCAGAAAACAGTGCTGTTGAAGAGTGCAAAGGAGGGGCAGCTGTGAGAACTGGTTTGGAGGCAACAAAATGAAATGGGTAAAAAAGGACAATGAAGGCAAAGACTGGAAGTATGCTTCCAGAGGTCTGGTTGAAAGGGGTTGTGAGTGGCCTTCTTAAGAGGTGCTTGGAGGGCATGACATTACATGACAGATTCAGGTGTGAAGAGTTAATGAAGCAAAGCCAGGATAAGTTAGTTTTTTGGGAAGCTGCAATGAGGAGGCAAGGAGAAAGCAGGCTGCTATTCCCACGGGCATGCCCAGACTCAGGACCAGTTACTTCCACAAAGGCCACAGCCCCAACCTCCTGTTTCTGCTCTCACTGTCCCCCAGATCCAGCCTGTATGACAGCATCATATGATTATTCCTAAAGCAAGTGAGTAATTCTCCTGCTCCAAACCTTCACAAACCATACTCACTACTTGGAGAAGATGGGCCAAACTCTTCAGCTTCTCACTGAACTTAGCTGCACTCCACTTCTCTAGATTTCTAGTAACTTCTGTAAGCACATGAGGTTATCAAGGATGTCTCCTTTCCATTCTCTGATCATTTGGCACCCCTTTCCTCTGCACCTACACTGTACCATTCCCTCCACTGGGCATTTCAAAGAACTTCCTGACAATCTATCCCTCACTACCTTCTCTTTCCTCTCTCCAGAGGTGAAAATGGCCCCATTCAAATCTGTTATTTAATCCTGTCCTTAAGGAGAATTTCCCGAGCATTGATTTAGAAGGGAAATGAGTCTACATCAAATCCACTTGATTTTATAGTCGGTTCTGCTCTAATGAAATATACAGACTTCAAAAACCAACAGTGCTATGCAAAACTTCACAACAAATTCCACAGAGTTTATGGGAATAGTGGGATTAGGGACACAACACTCAAAACCTTCATCTAAACAGGTAGGACGAAAAAAGTAGGATTCTAATAAAAATAACAGTGCCATTTTGTACATGTTCGATGGTCTAGAAAAACCTACAAACCACAAAAAATATGGCATTATACCACAAAAAAGCCCCAGGCTAAGCTGGATGAGGGTGTAGCTTGTGAGTTACAGCAGGAGAGTGATGAGATGGAAGAAAGGTGATGGGAGATTGGATGGAAAGTTGTAACACAATGTGGACACATGGTGAGCTGAGGGCATCTGAGGTGCACACATGTATGTACTGTATGTGTCCCGATGTGGCCCCTTGCAATCAGGGGCAGTTTTCTTTTTCACCAGTATTTCTATGGATGACATCATGTATAAGCAAAAACAAAACTTGCCTTGTGCTCGGTTCCCTAATGTATCAATCACATTGGAATAAACTTGTGTTTTCCAAACCTGAGTTACAGCAGAACTGACTATAATTTTTCTCTGACCCCTGCCATCATCCTAATTACTATGGTTCTACCTTGTTCCTTGACATGTCCTCCAAATTATTTATTTTTTTACCTACCATGTGACTGTCTTGATCAGCTACCCACTACCTGAACCTGCTGTGTGCCTCTCAGCTTCTGTTCTGTGCCTGGGGCCCTATCACTTCTTTCTGGGGTCTGTGATTCACATTGCCCACCTGCCTGCCTGTATCCTTGAGTCTGCAAATATTGCCTCTACCCTTCCAGCCTTCTCTTTCTTGCTGGCCCTCCTTGTAGAGAGGACCATCTGTCTGGATACAACGTGGCTTTCAATATTTGTTTTAAGTTAGAATCAACTGGGGAGCTTTGAAAAATCCCAGGGCTCACTTGGTGTCCCAGGCCAATTAAGGAATCACTGGGGAGTAGATTCAAGATTAGGATCGTTTCTAAAAGGTGTAAAATTTATTAAGTCTAAAAACAAAGTAACTGCAAAGAGCTACTGAATATTGGATAGTTCCTTATTTACAAGTTGTACTGCAGGAAGTATGTTTTAATCACCGTTTCAAATAATCAGAGGAGTATAGTTTTTTTCAGAAACAGCAGTATTTCACTCTCCAGGTAGAAGTCTACTGAAAACATCGAGTGATTGTCCCAATTAGAAAGAGATAAATGAATACCTTAAACAAATTTAAAAAAGAGGTAACTTCTACTTGAATATAAACCTCCCCAAATTACTCTTGGGCCTAATTCAGACAATGGCTTAGAAAAGGTAACCTTTTGCCCCCCAAAAAAGTAATACATGAAAATATTTTCATCTAAGTACATGCCCTCAAGAGAGTTTTATTTTTTATTTTTTAAAAGATTGAATGATTGATTTTAGAGAGAGAGCGAGAGCACGAGGGCAGGGAGGAGAAGGGCAGAGGCAGAAGGAGAGAGAATCTCAAGCAGACTCTCCACTGAACATGGAGCTTGAGGCAGGGCACAATCCCAGACCCTGAGATCAGGAGCTGAGCTGAAATTGAGTCCAATGCTCAACTGACCGAGTCCACAAGTGTCCCAAATACATACCCTCAAGCAAATTGTGTTGTTGTTTTTGTTTTATATATTTTTTATTGGAGTTCAATTTGCCAGCATATAGCATAACATACAGTGCTCATCCTGTCATGTGCCCCCCTCAGTGCCTGTCACCTGGTCACCCCAAACCCCTGCCCACCTCCTTTTCCACTACCCCTTGTTCATTTCCCAGAGTTAGGAGTCTCTCATGTTCTGTCACCCTCACGGATATTTTCCACTCATTTTCTCTCCTTTCCGCTTTATTCCCTTTCACTATTTTTTATATTCCCCAAATGAATGAGACCATATAATGTTTGTCCTTCTCTGATTGACTTATTTCACCCAGCATAATACCCTCCAGTTCCATCCACGTCGAAGCAAATGGTGGGTATTTGTCATTTCTAATGGCTGAGTAATATCCCATTGTATACATAGACCACATCTTCTTTATCCATTAATCTTTCAATGGACACTGAGGCTGCTTCTACAGTTTGGCTATTGTGGACATTTCTGCTAGAAACACTGGGGTACAGGTATCCTGTCGATTCACTGCATCTGTATCTTTGGAGTAAATCCCCAGCACTGCAATTTCTGGGTTGCAGGGTAGTTTTATTTTTAATTCTCTGAGGAACCTCCACAGAGTTTTCCACAGTGGCTGACCAGTTCACATTCCCACCAACAGTACAAGAGGCTTCTCCTTTCTCCATGTCCTCTCCAACATTTGTTGTTTCCTGTCTTGTTCATTGAAGCCATTCTTACTGGTGTGAGGTGGTATCTCATTGTGGTTTTGATTTGTATTTCACTGATGGCAAGTGATGCAGAGCATTTTCTCATGTGCTTGTTGGCCATGTCTATGTCTTCCTCTGTGAGATTTCTCTTCATGTCTGTTGCCCATTTCATTATTGGATTGTTTGTTTCTTTGCTGTTGAGTTTAATAAGTTCTTTATAGATCTTGGATACTAGCCCTTTCTCTGATAGGTCATTTGCAAATATCTTCTCCCATTCTGTAGGCTGCCTTTTAGTTTGTTGACTATTTCTTTTGCTGTGCAGAAGCTTTTTATCTTGAATAAGTCCCCTAGTTCATTTTAGCTTTTGTTTCCCTTGCCTTCATAGATGGATGTTGCAAGAAGTTGCTGTGGCCAAGAGCAAAAAGGGTGTTGCCTGTGTTCTCCTCTAGGATTTTGATGGATTCTTGTCTCACATTTAGATTTTTCAACTATTTTGAGTTTATCTTTGTGTGTGGTGCAAGAGAGTGGTCTAGCTTCATTCTTCTGCACGTGGCTCTCCAATTTTCCCAGTACCATTTATTGAAGAGATTGTCCTTTTTGCCAGTGGATAGTTTTTCCTGCTTTGTCGAATATTAGCTGACCATAGAGTTGAGGGCCCATTTCTGGGTTCTCTATTCTGTTCCATTGATCTATGTGTCTGTTTTTGTGCCAGGAGCACACTGCCTTGATGATCAAAGGTTTGTAGTACAACCTGAAATCCAGCATTGTGATGTCCGAGCTCTGGTTTTCTTTTTCAATATTCCCCTGGCTATTCAGGGTCTTTTCTGATTCCACACAAATCTTAACATGATTTGTTCCAACTCTCTGAAGAAAGTCCATGGTATTTTGATAGGGATTGCATTGAATGTGTACATTGCCCTGAGTAGCACTGACATTTTCACAATATTAATCCTTCCAATCCATGAGCATGGAATATTTTTCCATCTCTTTGTGTCTTCCTCGATTTCTTTCAGAAGTGTTCTTTAGTTTGTAGGGTATAGATCCTTTACCTCTTTGGTTAGGTTTATTTCTAGGTATTCTATGCTTTTGAGTGCAATTGTAAATGGGATTGACTCATTAATTTCTCTTTCTTTGGTCTCATTGTTAGTGTATAGAAATGTCACTGATTTCTGGGCATTGATTTTGTATCCTGCCACACTGCTGAATTGCTGTATCGGTTCGAGCAATCTTGGGGTGGAGTCTTTTGGGTTTTCTATGTACAGTATCATGTCATCTGCAAAGAGGGAGAGTTTTACCTCTTCTTTGCCAATTTGAATGCATTTTATTTCTTTTTGTTGCCTGAAGGCTGAGGCTAGGACTTCTAGTACTATGTTGAATAGCAGTGGTGAGAGTGGACATCCCTGTCGTGTTCCTAATCTTAGGGGACTCTAAGTTTTTCCCCACTGAGAATGATATTTGCTGTGGGCTTTTCATAGATGGCTTTAAAGATGCTGAGGAATGTTCCTTCTATCCCTACACTTTGAAGGGTTTTGATAGGGAATGGATGCTGTATTTTGTCAAATGCTTTCTCTGCATCTATTGAGATGATCATATGCTTGTTGTTTTTAGTCTTGTTGATATGATCTATCATGTTGATTGCTTTACGAGTGTTAAACCAGCCTTGCATCCTGGGGATAAATCCCACTTGGTCATGGTGAATAATCTTCTTCATGTACTGTTGGATCGTATTGACTGGTATCTTGTTGACAAGTTTTGCATCTGTGTTCATCAGGGGTATTAGTCTATAATTCTCCTTTTTGGTGGGGTCTTTGTCTGGTTTTGGAATTAAGGTGATGCTGGCCTCATTAAATGAGTTTGGAAGTATTCCATTCCTATCTGTCTTTTGGAACAGCTTTAGTAGAACAGGTATTGTTTCCTCTTTAAACTTTTGATAGAATTCCCCTGGGAAGCCATCTGGCCCTGGACTTTTGTGTCTTGGGAGGTTTTTGATGACTGCTTCTATTTCCTTCCTGGTTTTAGGCCTGTTCAGGTTTTCTATTTCTTCCTGTTCCAGTTTTGGTAGTTTGTGGTTTTCCAGAAATGCATCCATTTCTTCTAGATTGCCTAATTTATTGGCGTATAGCTGCCCATAATATGTTTTTAAAATTGTTTGTATTTCATTGGTATTAGTTGTGATCTCTCCCTTTTCATTCATGATTTTATTTAGAGTCTTTTCTCTTTTGTTTTTATAAGGCTGGCTAATGGTTTATCTATCTGATGAATTCTTTCAAAGAACCAAGTCCTGATTTTGTTTATCTGTTCTACGGTGCTTCTGGTATCTATTTCATTGTGTTCTGCTCGAATCATTATTAACCCTCTTCTTCTGCTTGGTTTAGGTTTTATTTGATGTTCTTTCTCCATTTCCTTTAGGTGCAAGGTTAGCTTGTGTATTTGAGTTGTTTCTAATTTTTTGAGGGATGCTTGTATTGCGATGTATTTCCCTCTTAGGCTCCTTTTCTTGTATCTCAAAAAATTTGAATGGTTGTATCTTCATTCTCATTAGTTTCCATGAAACTTTTCAATTCTTCTCTAATTTCCTGGTTGACCCTTTAGTCTTAAACAGGATGCTCTTTATCCTCCATGTGTTTGAGTTTCTTCCAAATTTCTTCTTGTGCATGAGTTCAAGTTTCAAAGCATTATGGTCTGAAAATATGCAGGGGACAATTCCAATCTTTTGGTATCGTTAAGACCTGATTTGTGACCCAGTTTGTGGTCTGTTCTGGAGAAAGTTCCATGTGCACCTAAGAAGATTGTGTATTCAGTTGCATTTGGGTGTAAAGTTCTGTAGCTATCTTGAAATCCATCTGGTCCAGTATATCATTTAAAGCTCTTGTTTCTTTGGAGATGTTGCACTTAGAAAGTCTGTCTTTTGCAGAAAGTGCTGTGTTCAAGTCTCTCAGTATTAGTATATTATTATCTATGTATGTCTTAACTTTGGTTATTAATTGATTGATATACTTGGCAGCTCCCACATTAGGGGCATAAATATTCATGATAGTTAGGTCCTCTTTTTATAAAAAAAGATTTTATTTATTTATTCATGAGAGACACAGGGAGAGAGAGAGGCAGAGACACAAGCACAGGAGGAAGCAGGATCCATGCAGGGAGCCTGATGTGGGACTCGATCCGGGTCTCCAGGATCATGCCCTGGGCTGAAGGCAGTGCTAAACTGCTGAGCCTCCTGGGCTGCCCAATTGTTAGGTCCTCTTGTTGGATAATCCTTTAAGTATGATATAGTGTCCTCTTCATCTCTTACTGCAGTCTTTGGGATAAACTTTAATTTATCTGATTTGAAGATTGCTACCCCTGTTTTTTTTTTTTTTTTTTTTTTGAGGATGATTTGAATGGTAAATGGTACTCCAACCTATCATTTTCAGGCTGGAGGTGTCCTTAGGTCTCAAATGAGTCTCTTGTAGACAGCAAAGAGATGGGTCTTGCTTTTTTTATCCAGTCTGAAACCCTGGGACTTTTGGTGGGATCATTAAGCCCACTCACATTCAGAGTTACTATTGAAAGCTATGAATTTAGTGTTATCATAATACCTATTCAGTCCCTGTTTTTGTGGCTTAATTCTTTGGACTTCCTCTTTGTTTTACAGAGTCCCCCTTAATATTTCTTGCAGAGCTGGTTTGGTGGTCACATAGTCTTTCAGTTTCTGTGTATCTTGGAAGATCTTTATCTCTCCTTCTATTCTGAATGAGAGCCTTGCTGGATAATATATTCTTGGCTGCATGTTCTTCTCATTTAGGACCCTGAATATACCCGCCTGCCTTTTCTGGTCTGCCAGTTCTCTGTGGAGAGGTCTGCTGTTAATCTAATATTTCTCCCCATATAAGTTAGGGATCTCTTGTCTTGTCTCTTGCTGCTTTAAGGATTTTCTGTTTATCTTTGTAATTTGCAAGTTTCACTATTAAATGTCGAGGTGTTAAACGGTTTTTATTGATTTTAGGGGAGATCTCTCTATCTCCTGGATCTGAATGCCAGTTTCCCTCCCCAAATTAGAGTTCTCAGCTATGATTTTATTTGTTCAAATATTCTTTCTGGTTCTCTGTACCTTTCAGCGCCCTCTGGAACCCCAATTAAACATAGGTTTTTCCTTCTAAGGCTGTCATTTATTTCCCTTAACCTTTCCTCGTGGTCTTTTAGTTGTTTTTCTCTTTTTTCCTCAGCTTCCTTCCTTGCCATCAACTTGTCTTCTATGTCACTCACTCTTTCTTCTATCTCTTTAACCCTCATCAATAGGACCTCCAGTTTGGATTGCATCTCATTTAACTGATTTTTAATTTTGGCCTGATTAGATCTAAATTCTGCAGTCATGAAGTCTCTTGAATCCTTTATGCTTTTTTCCAAAGCCACCTGTAGCCTTATAATTGTGCTTCTCAATTGGCTTTCTGACATCAAATTGTAATCCAAATTCTGTAACCCTGTTGCAGTGAGTACTGTTTCTGATTCTTCTGTGGTGAGTTCTTCTTTCTAGTCATTTTGTTCAGTGCAGAGTGCTAAAAATGCGTTTAGTGGAAAAAGGAAGAAAAAAAAAGAAACAACAAAGCAAAACCAAAAAACAAGGAGGGGCATCCTCTAGTTCTATACTGTAAATCCCTCGAATTCTTCTGGAGCTTTCCAGCACTGCTTGGTCAGGAACTTGCTCTTCCCCTGTCCTTCCTGCTGGTCTTCTGGGGGAGGGGCTGCTGTGCTGGTTCTCAGGGGTGTGCACCTGGGGGAGATGCCCCACCCCCTGCCGGGTCCCCGGCTCAGTGGGAGCTGTTTGTCCTGTGAGGCCCCTCTTCCCTGGCGGCCCCACCCCTCTGAGGCACAGGGTGACACCAGGAGGAAAGCCCTGGCGGCGACCAGCCCTCCAGCCCCGGAGTCAGCTCCCACGGTAACTGCCGCAGTCTCCAGGTCCGCGCTGGCTGGATGCTCGGGGGCGGGCGCTGACCTGCACCGCTTGGGAGGGCTCCGCGGCAGGAGCGTCCTCGCTGTCCTGGGTGCCCCCCGCCTCCGCCTGTCCCGGGGGCAGTGCAGGGTCCTGGGCTGTGTCCCCCGCGCCCTGGGATCCGGGGCCTGCGCTGCTGGAATCGCGCTCCCGGGCCGCGGCTCCCGAAGGCAGCAGGTGCAGCCCCCTCACCTGGAGCCGCCCCCCCCCCCCCCGCCCCGCCCGGCTTCCCCCCTGAGGCCCCGCCTGGCGTGCGCTCCAGCCCTTTACGGAGCTCTGCCGGCGGCGTGCAGCGCGCTCTCCCCGGGCGCACCTCCTCTGTCGGTGACCCCGGGAACCTGGAGGCTCCACGGCCCTCCTGCGGTTCTGCTCGAGTTCCCTGCTGAGCTCCTTTCTGTCCGGGAAGAATCCGGTGCAGATTTTTAAAGTTTCTGCTCCTCCGGGGCGGGGCTTTCCTGTCCTGGAAGCTCCCCCCGCCCGCCCGGCCTTAGCCTGGCTCCTCGCGGGGCCCCTCCCCCACTGGATTATTATTATTATTATTATTTTTTTTCTGCCTTCCTACCTTGTTAGAAGCGCAAACTCTTCTCTGTAGCATTCCAGCTGTTCTCTCTTTAAATCTCAGGTCGAATTCGTAGGCCTTCAGGATGGTTTGAAAATTATCTAGGTAAGTTGGTGGGGCCAGGTGACTTGGGGACCCTACTCCTCTGTCATCTTGCTCCGCCCCTCCCTCAAGCAAATTTTAAAAGAAAAGTGGAATTAGGGTTTCCGGAGCTTTAGGAGTCCACCTTCACTGTAGGTAACAATCAGGTTCTGATGAGGGTGACATGTGATGCCAAGCACATCCTTCCTGTGAACTGTCACAGTTTGCCAGTTTGCCAGTGCCAGTTTGCACCAGTTTGCCAGTGACTGTGCTAAAAGAGGACAGCACAGAGTCCTCCCCTGCACAGTAGATCCATTTGCCACGGGGAGAGAGTGCAGCAAACAAAATCCTCACTTTCTCTCTTACCAGTTACCAGACCTGAAGCTTCTGTCAATCTGTCCCTGCCTTTATTTGATCTATTGCACACCACAAAGTGCTCTGGGTTCTTTTTTTTTCTTTTTTTTTTTTTAATTTTTTATTTATTTATGATAGTCACAGAGAGAGAGAGAGAGAGAGAGGCAGAGACACAGGCAGAGGGAGAAGCAGGCTCCATGCACCGGGAGCCCGATGTGGGATTCGATCCCGGGTCTCCAGGATCGTGCCCTGGGCCAAAGGCAGGCGCTAAACCGCTGCGCCACCCAGGGATCCCAGTGCTCTGGGTTCTTAAGAGGCAGGATCACACTGTTGACAGTGATATCTGCCCCTGCAGTGCTGCCCAGGGATTTAAAGGTATTTGAGCACTGTGAGGTCTTCATGTTCCAGATTTTCACCGTGCCAGCAGAGGATGTGCTAATAATATAATGTCCATCTTTTTATAAAAGTTGCTTCACTATGAAGGAGGAATGGTCATGACATCCTTCAGGGTTTTCCCAGATTGTAATCCATGAATTCTAATTGTCTGATCAAAAGAGGAGCTAAGGATCTGATTGCTATCCTTAGAAAAGCTGAGACAGGTGACACCTTTACTGTGTGCTCTTTCAAACACCATTCACTCTAAATCTTCCATACTTGGATTTGTCCACCTTGGGCCCCTGTTGCTAGCATTTCTGTATTGCTGCTGAAGCATATGTGGAGACAGCATCATCCATCATCATAAAGTCATTGTGGGCCTGCTGCTTAAGATCCTTCCTAATTTTTTCCAGTTACACAGTTCCAGGCTTCAGTGAATCCAACAACAGCCTCAGTGACCAAATACTGACCACCTGGAGAAAATCAAACATATTCCACATGTGATTTCTGACCAAACTTAATATGCGTGCTCAGATGTGTAGGAAACTTTTCTTTTTCCACATCTTTGATAACTGCTTTTCCTCAGAACAGATCTATGGTCACACCAGGAAGGAACAACCCCTGTGCTGCTGCCACTTCAGTGCCTATCCCAGCAATGTCAATGCCATGAGATGAGATGGAGGCACCACTCTGACTTCCCCAGCTAAGGCCTGCACAATCACTGCTTGTTACTACTTCTATTTGGGTATTCCTCACCAGGATTAAAATAAGACCTGGCGAAGAGGCTCTCCAAATGAACATACCCCTCTGGCTGTAGTTTGTTTGTTTTTAACATGATCATGGGGTCAGTCTGTCTCAGGAGTGACCTGGCAGCCCCCCGTTCATGCAGCTCTATCAGTTCCAGAACAACCCATTCATAGAGATCAATGAGGATTTTGTCTGGCAGTTTCAGAGACTGTAGAGCTTGAAAACAGTATCCAATGGCCACTATCAATGTCAGCCACTTTCCGTGCTGTCCATGGTATTCAGAAACACAGTAGTGTCTTCCTGTAAGGTAGCTAATACCTAATGTAAACTGTTCTCCTTCAAATATTGCATGATAAGATGGATCACATCTGAGGACTTGATTTCCATCCACATAATATTATCATCATGGGTGCAGAACTTACTCCAGTCTACAAGATCACAATGTTTGGATGGTCCTCTGGTGTTCTAATGTTCAGTCCAGTTTGAAAACCACTAAACTAGAGTGGGCTTAGACTTTTATGTACATAGGGTCACCTTACATTTCACTGGGTCTGCGATGGGGCCCGACATTCTCCATTTCTGACAAGTTCTCAGGTTTTGCTACTGGCCTAAGGTCCACACATTGAAAAACAAGGTCTACTAAGTAATCATGCAATGTTTTCCACCTTATGTGTTCTCAGGGTGCCATGTTTTATTTGCTTTAAAGAGTTTCTTCCCTGCTACCTGCCCCAGTAGGGGGCTGTGATTGGTCATCAGGCCCTAGCTTCCTCCAATGTGGTCTTCAAGCTAAAGTTATGTCCCACATATCTTGTCCTCTTTTGGTCTCCAACTTAGGTATCAGGCCTCTCCAGCACTCAGAAACGCTGACCAGAGAGGTAAGCTTATACTTGACAGCCCAACAAGAGTGCCAGAGCTGGAATGTCCTGTTATTGTTGCTACAGAAAGTCAGTTCCTTTTTCTTTTAGATGCTATAGCTGTGAAGGCTGTCATAGAATTTTCTCGTGCAGGGACTTTACTCTTTTCTCTGGTCCTGGATAATAACCCAAGTGAGCTCTTTCTGCCTTGGACAAAGGGAAGAATTGGGCTCTGCTATTCAGGGAAATAAAGCTGGAACCCAGTCTTCTTACTACATTCTGAATGCCCCCACCTCTGTCTACAGACCCAACTTTTGAATAATCCGTTCACTGTAACTGCTCATGGCTAAAGTCAGGACACAGGCCCCTTGCCAGCCGGGGCCTGTGTGGAGTGAGGCTCAGACCAGAACTTCCTTCACACTCTCTCCATTACAAGGGGCATCTGCTCCCAAACTCGGAAGTGCATTGCACCCAGAACAGGGGAAGCTGCTCTCATATCTCAGTCTGGTGGGCTTTCACCCACCTGTACTTCTGTACTACATAAGCAAAGACTCTGGAAGCACACAGTTTTAATCCTGCTCTGTTTTCACCCTAGAAAAGATGTAAACTCAATCCCACTAGCACCCTGCATCTGTGTCACTGGAGGCTGCTTAGTGACTCCAGGTGGGAGGTGAAAATCAATTGTAACCTGCCCATTTACTTTCAGGGTTCCAGTTCATGCTAACAAGTGCTAATGGAGAATAAGGGAGAGAACCTAATTCTTATCGATTACCTGTGTACTAGCTGAGATAGATTTTAGCCTCGTTGAAATTTATTAGGGTAGGGAGGTTTAGAATTACACAGGGATTTCTGTGGGCAGTGTTTAACTGTCTGTGCTAACAAGGAAATGACTAGGCACCTAAAATTATGGAGAGGACTCTAAGGAATGGCCTCTAGGAATTCAGCAACCTGGCTGTTGTTGCCCTTGATGTCAGAGCCATGGGTAGGAGTAGACTGAAGTGGTCTGGGTTTGTATACCAAAGAGAAAAAGAGACCAGATGAATGAAATTTGGCCAAAAGCAGCTCTGAACAGTAGCTGTCAGATGTCAAGTATGACATCTAAGGGAGCTTATACAAGAGTCAGGACAGACCCAGGGTAAGTGAGGCAGGACATGACCCTACAGTGGCACTTGGGGGGTTCCTTGGGGTCAGGGAGTGGGATAAGGATGACTCTCCTATAAGAGTGCAGGGGTCTGGTAAGGTGGTTGGTTTCAGAACTGACAAGAACAGTGTGAGCTGATACCCACTGTCCCATCTTTATAGCAAATATTGTGGTGTATTTGGTGACCAAGACTAACTCTGGTTCCCTAACCTCCTAGCTGTATGGTCATGGTGAATTTCTTTAACTTCTCTGACCTGAAGATTCTCATCTGAAGCAGGGGGTGTTAGGGGAGTATTTAATAAGTTAAAAAATATCTAAAGGGTGTGGCACAGGGTCTGGCATTGTTTAATAAATTGCTTAATAAATATTAGTTGTTATTTTGATTGTGGTTTTTTTGGTTATTTAAAACCAAATAAAATAAAACCTTAAACCTCCAAGCTTCCCAGTGGAAGGAGGCTTTCCCATCAGCAAAGGATAGCTGAAAGACAGGTGCCACTCTGCCCTCCACATTTCTTGCCCTTGAGCTCACCTCCATCACTTTGGCCCCTGGTAGGAGTTAAGTAGGGATATTGCTTGTTCCCATTACACTGAGCCCAAGGGAATCCAAAAGCTCCCTGATTCCTCTTGTCAGAGATAGTAGTAACCTGTGAAAGCAAAAACAAAGGGGAGATTAGGAGAAAAATCAAGAAATAAAAATAAAATTTCTTAAAAGTACAATTTTCTTTCTGGAACTCCTAAGTCCCACTATTCTGAGTGAGCTATCAGGAAAAGAGAGACATCTTCCTGCTGAGTTTCCTTATTCCTGACCTGTCTCCCCTCTCTAACACTTATCTTTCCAAAGTTCCCTTCCATCTTCCACCCACCTAGGGTTTTCCCCCACATTCCCACTTCTAGTCTGGGCCATTTCTCTATGTAAGTGATCCATATTGATCCCACTGTCTGCCACAGAAACTGTATCTTATTCTAACGCAACTCCAAATCCATAGTGGTCACGTAGTCAGGATTGTACATAGGCAATAACCAGCTTGTTTTCTCATAGAAGCCAGTTGGCTTTCTTTAGATAATTTGCTACACTATTTGCCAAGGGAATAGCAGTTGTAAATTTATATTTTTCATTGACATTTACAAGTTCAGACCCTAGGGACGAGAAATGAATTTATCCTTACAAAAATATGTCCCCATTTCCATCCATTTTTAGGTTACAGTACAGATCCCTGTACTAGGGGGTGCCCTGGCCACTGCTGCCTGTGATACATGCAGCTGTGTAGGTGACAGACTTTGTCACCAGGTGAAATTCTGGTTGAAAAAAATCTGAAGTCCTACTTGTTTATGTTATGCTCATTCATATTCAATTTAATAGCTGTAGAACATCTACCAGTGTCATGTGTTGTGCAAGGGCATGAGTACACAAGATCTAGTAGAAATGGGTCATCTATGGTTGCTCCACATCTTTTGCATGTTGCCTGCACTTTTGATAGTCTATATCTCACTCTATGCAGATCTTTCTGTAATAATATGGAATCTAAACTATGTTTTCCAGACTTGCTGCAACCTTCTTTCTGACTTTCCTGGGAATAGTTGGAGGATTTGCTCTTCCCACAAATGGAATAGTTCTCTTCTGGGGTGCTGAAATGAAGACTCAGAGATGTACTCTGAGAACTCCATTGGGATGACCCTTGAGCTCTTTAGCTTTTGACACCTGAAATCTAATTGCCCTGAGGCTTTATGATTCCTCCACCAAGATCCTGCTTCTACCACTTCTATGCATTTTAAAGTTATCTTATTTTCCATTGTTCTGTTGAATCCTTTACTTGTTCAGAAGATGCTTCTTCTGTTTAACTTTTGGTTCCTGGTATTCTCCTTGAAAGATCGTACATTCTTTCTGGTTTTCTAGGTTAAAACCTCCTTATTAACTCACACACCTCATGCTATAGAGCATAGAGAACCCATTAGCATTCTCCCACCATCCAGTGCTACTTAGAAACATTATTCTTCTCTTGGAAACTTATTCTTTGAAGGTCGAAACCTACCTCTTATCGCCATCCCCTCTTCTTGTTTCCACAATCAGCACAACTTTCTGTAACTTCTCCTCAGTGAATACTGACAATTTTTTTTAAAGATTTTATTTATTTATTTGAGAGAGAGAGAGAGAGCATGAGAGCATGAGAGCAAGCAGAAGCAGAGAGGAGCAGAGAGTGAGGGAGAAGCAGACTCACTGTTGAGCAGAGAACCCAATGCTGGGCTCAATCCCAGAACCCCTAGATCACCACCCTAACTAAAGGCAGACACTCAACTGACTGAGCCACCCAGGTACCCCTCATTGCAAACTTATGCAGGGGACTCTCCATCTTTCTTTAGTACTCCAAATTATGCCTTCCTTTTTTTTTTAATTTTCTTTTTTTTAATTTTTATTTATTCATGATAGGCACACAGTGAGAGAGAGAGAGGCAGAGACACAGGCAGAGGGAGAAGCAGGCTCCATGCACCGGGAGCCCGACGTGGGACTCGATCCCGGATCTCCAGGATCGCGCCCTGGGCCAAAGGCAGGCGCCAAACCGCTGCGCCACCCAGGGATCCCTATGCCTTCCTTTTAACTTTCATATTATTCAATTGTTGCTTCCTACCCCCACAAATACATTTTGGATTTTTAATGGCCCAGACCTTTGGCACAGCTTCTTAACTTAGGTCTCTACACTGAAACAGTGCGTGACCAAATTGTTTTTCCAAATGTCAACCTTTCCTGCCGTCTGTCTGGGAACTATCATTCTACCTAGCGATTGCAAACACTGAATGAAAATAATGTCTCTATAATAATTAACTTCCACATTATATTTGAAGGTATAAATAATATTTTTCTTTCAGGAAAAACACAGGCTTCCTTTTAAGCCCCAGAAAAACTCATTCTTTAAGGCTCATTGCCAACATTTATGTATCATAATTTTGCTTCCTGTTTTATGTACTAGTTTGATAGTCTGTAGAGTAGAAAAACACAACAGAACCCAATATGCTTTTTCTCACTTTGCTTATTTCATCTAGGATAAGAAAATATTAAAGATAATTAATGTACACTGAAAGGTGATGCCCTGTACCTCTAAATTAAAACAAAAAATACATGTATCTATTCACTTTAGAGAGAAAGAGAGGGTGAGAGGTGGGGAGGGGCAGATGGAGAGAGAGGGAATCTCAAGTGGACTCATTGTTGAGCACAGAGTTGACATGGCGCTCCATCTCAGGACTCTGAAATCATGACCTGAACTGCAATCAACAACTGGACACTTATCTGATTGAGTGAGCCACTGAGGTGCCCCATACCTGCAAATTTTGAAAGCAACTTGAAGTATGTTTCCATAACCCAGATATTCATACTTACTGAAAGATTTCCTCTGAAGTGTGAGTGTGTAATTTATTATTTTTAATTAATTTATTTATTAAATAAAATATATTTAATTAATTTATTAAAATATATTTAATTTATTTTATATGTTTTATATTATATATTAAAACATATATTTATATAAGATATACTCTGCAGAGGAAATCACATTTAAAAGTTATTTTATTTTATTTTATTTAAATTCAATTAATTAATGTGTAGTTAGCTTTAGAGGTAGAGTTCAGTGATTCATCATTTGTGATGGAACTAGAGGGAAATTACATTTTGAAGAGACTCATTCTTTTGCTGCCCTAGAAGAACAGAGTTCAAATTCCAACAAAGAACCCTAGTAAAGGAAGTGGACCTCCCTGAGTAATTTGTATTCTCTATTCTCAATGTATTTATTTATTTATTTATTTATTTATTTATTTATTTATTTATTCTCAACGCCTTTAGATAAGATGTTGCTTTGGGCTCATGCAGCTTTAGTTTCACTCAGTCCCACTCTACCACCTGCCTCCTTGTGGGTAGCACTCACAGAAAGATGGTGGCTTTGGTGCTGGGAAGTTCCACCGGGAGAGAAATGGGTTCATGTGACAGCTCTGCCATTTTTTTTTTTTTTTTTTTTTTTAGCTCTGCCATTTATTTATCTGTCCCTAGGCAGGTGTTCAGCCTCTGTAAGTGATGAGCCTATTAAGGTTCTGCTCTTCCAAAGTGCTGCAAGGGACAGTTTTCTGTCTCTTTGGCATTCTGTACTCTATGCAAACAGTCCCAATTTAGCCAAGCTTCTGGTCCTGTTCAGCTGTGTCCTTTGTTTTAGCCTGCACAACAGGTCTGGTTGGTGAAGGTGCCCTTCGATAAGTGAAGTCTTAGAAATGGAGGCTGTTGGGCCAGTGTAGAATTTGTGTAGGTCCCTCTTCCTTGGGCTGGCTGACTTCAAGGGGAACAGACAAAATCAAATGCAAAGTAATGCAGTTCAGTAAATAATTGGAAGTAGAACACATTAACTCTACCAACTAAAGTTAGAGTTTGGGGCCTTCTGTGGGTTTCAGGTTGGTGTTAATATCCCCTGCCTCTTCAAAGTGTCACTGCTTAAGGCAGATTTCTAAGTTAAAATGGGCACATTGTTACCAGAATCTCAGAAAGTCATACTATATGACATTCAACATAAGTGTTACTTTGTTTTTATTGAAACGTCAAGTGTCAAAAAATACATCCAGTATTAACATATGGCAAAATTGGCTGCAGAAGCAACTGGATCCTTAATATTTCCTCCTGTAGACTGTTTTTTTTTTTTCAGTAAGTTTACTCTTGTGGAAGAAAACATTATCACCATCCACATTTTGATTTACTGTCAATAAGATGACAGCCTAAGACTTACAAATAATTATAATCTTATCTCTATCACTTTATCTTTTTGCATTACTGAAAAAAATAAGGAAATGCAAGTTCATGCACATATATATTGGAATGTTTATATGTTTGTAGTTATATATTATACATTTCTTTGGTTTCTGATTGAGATTATGTGTGCAATTTTTATAGCAAATTATATATAACAAGAGTGATTTTTCATATAGTAGAAAATTGGTAGAAGACTGAAAATTAAGATTAGTTACAGCCAAGGTGGCCAATAGAATTAAAAGGAAACTTGCAACTTCTATTTGCCAAATGGGAATTGACCATGCAATCTTAACTTCTCTGTAAATGAAACAAAAATATACTAAGAAGAAATAGCATCTGAACTAAGGGCATTTGTGAGCAGATGCAGTAGTATCTGTCTCAGGATTCTATTTTGATAGAGCAGATTTTAAAATGTGAGGAGCCAACCTGTAAGAAGCTATAGTATTTTCAAAGGTTTGAGCTGAAGAGTCAAGTCAAAATTTTTTTTTCTTTTCAGCTAAATTGTAGTTGCAGGCCTTTCTTGCATTTACTGGAGGTTAATAAGTCCTGATCATTTTGTTTGGGGAGTTTTACAAACTCTTGCTGGAAAATGGAACATGGAACCAGAAGCATGAGGCTAGGGAAAGTGGAGGGGGTAGGCTGATACTTTTAAGACTCAAATAATTTCCTTCTTGAATCGGATAGATAGATAGATAGATAGATAGATAGATAGATAGATAGAGATCTATATATTTATCTATTTATATATCTATAAATTCATCCTTTGATTAATAGTTATATATAAATACAATATTTAGTAATGAAATTTAATCATACATATTTGTCTATAATTATAAATGTTCTATTTTAATAATATTCATATTTATTCAAATATTTCATCTTAGGGTTATTTCTCCAATGGTTTTAATCAAGTCTATTTATTTTCAGTAGTAGTGAATTTAGAGTTTTATGCCAAAAAGAGCTAGCCACTTGGGAGGCGCTTTCAAAGCGCTTCTACCCTGAAGGACAATTGGGAAGGGCTGTGAGAGTATAAGCAATTCCAAGAGTCTCTGCAAACCACAGCCTGTCTTTGCAAGAATCATTCCTGGCCCCGCCATGCAGTGACTGTGGAGCTCCACGCTTTCCTGAGAGGCAGCCTCTGGTCCCAACAATGACAGAATCACAGATGCCTCAGAAGCCTTGCAATCATGTGTTTACTAATGCGGAAGCAGCAAACTTTAGATTCCTGTTCTTCTGCTAAGGAAAAGTCTCAACTCAAGAGAAGCCACCAAAGTCTGGCTCAATCTAAAATAGTTATCTTCTCTGAACTTTGAGCTTTCATTTGTGAACACAACCTGATCATGGGTATATCATAAACAAACAGTGTCATTTTAATAATCAATCCAGCCACCTGTCTTGTGGCTTGTATCTTGCCAGCCACTTCTCCTTGTAACTTTGGGTTAGGCTAACAGTGGGAGTTAATAGGACTCACCTTCATAAAAGAGCTATTGAAGCTAAGACACCAGCCCCAGACCACATAGGGGGTCTAAGCAGCAGACTTCTGATTCTCTTTGAAATACTTTATAATCTCTGGTGCTTTGTTTTGTTTTCTTATTGCAGGAATATGTCCTTACTTGCAAATAAAAGTGTGTGTGATGAACATTACAGAACACAAATATATCAATGGAGCTTACAGTGTGCCAGGCAGTATTTTTCAAGTGTTTCACTCATTTTATTAATACAGAAAGTGGGGCTGGTGAAGAAACTTGCCAACTGCTAGCAAATATTTTAATCATGATTTGAATGGTAGCCTTGCTCTGGTATCCTTGATCTTAAACACAGTGCTCTATAGAAAAGAAGAAAAACACATCATTTTTTAAATTTAAGTAACATAAACTGAGCTAATTTTTGAAGCTGGCCATTTTGTAAGGTTTGGCACTAAAACTTTCTAAAGGTTCTCTTCATTTTGTGCCCCTTAAAAAATTAATCAGAACAAGACCAGAAAGGGGGAAATATGAAGGATAAAATTACAAAATATCCATTGTGTGCATTAATACATGCACCCCCCCCCCCAGTGGATATATCTGTGCATGATGCCCACGTGACAAATAGAAAGCATTTTATTTGAAAGGGAGTGCTCTGAGTGTGATGGATCAGCTCCTTTTTGTCAATAACCTTGCCTTCAACATCAAGATTGATGGATATGCTCTGACCTTCTTTTCACTCCACCTCTACCCAAAATGAGTGAGTGACCTATAGAATAGTTCATCTAAGGTTGTACATTCAAAGAGCAAACACTTTCACTCAAGATTCAACCAAAGTCCACTTCCTGTCACTCACTCTGCTTCAGGCAAAGAATTATATATTTAGCATCTTCACTGATGACTTTTTTTTTCTCTAAAACAATTTTTTTTTTCTCTTTAGAAAAAAGTCTTTTGGAATCCTAGAAGGTAAAACGAGCCTGTTGATATGTAAATTGTAATTTATACTACAAGTTTTACAGAGATGACAGTGTTAATGAAAATATTTGAGGCCAATGAATCCTAATGCCTGGGCCCCATGTAGGAAACTGATTTAATGCCCTCTGGAGAGGTAACTGGGCCTCTAGGTTCTTAAAAGAGTTCCCAGGAAATTTTAATGTGCAACCATGGTATGAAACTTCAGATTAAATAAGCAGAATTTTCCTTTATAAAACCAGAATTCTAGACAAAAGAAAAGAAAATACACACACATACAGTTCCTGGATTCCAATTTGCTCTTAACTGCATTATCACAATCTTCCACTCTAAAACCATTTTTCTTGGGACATCTGGGTCGCTTAGTGGTTGAGCATCTGCCTTCAGCTCAGGTCATGATTCCCGGGTCCTGAGATGGGGCTCCCTGCAGGGAGCCTGCTTCTCCCTCTGCCTGTGTCTCTGCCTCTTTCTGGGTGTCTCTCATGAATAAATAAATAAATAAAATCTTTGAAAAGAACCTAATTTCTCTTTTGATTTCATCTTTGATCCACTGGTTGTTTAGTAGTATGTTATTTAATCTCCACATATTTATGAATTTTCCAGCTTTCCTTCTTGTCAGCTTCATGTCCTTATGGTCAGAAAAGACACTTGGTATGATTTCAGTCTTCTTAAATTTGCTAAGACATTTCAATGAATTAACATATGAGTATCCTGGAAAATGTTCCCCCTGCACTTGAGAAGAATAAATACAGGCACATCTAGGAGGTGTTGAGGGGTTGGTTCCAGATCACGACAATGAAGCAAATATTGCCATAAAGCAAGTCAAGTGAATTTTTTTATTTTTCCAGTGCATATAAAAGTTGCTACTATATTGTAGTCTATTAAGTGTGCAGTAGTATTATGTCTAAAAAACAATGTACATACTTTAATCTTAAAAATGTTATTGTTGGGACCCCTGAGTGGCTCAGCAGTTGAGTGTCTGCCTTCCGCTCAGGGTGTGATCCCAGAGTTCTGGGATCGAATCCCACATCAGGCTCCCTGCAGGGAGCCTGCTTCTCCCTCTGCCTATGCTGACTTCTCTCTGTTTCTCTTATGAGTAAACAAATAAAAATATTTTAAAAAATTAAAAAAACATTATTGCTGAAGAGTTTCCATGTGCATGGAATATTTTTTCTCACCTTTTTCTTTGAGCCTATGTATGTTCTTGAAGTTGAAGTGAGTCTCTTGTGGGCATAATATAGGTAAGTCTTATTTTTTAAATTCATTCTACTATTCTTTATCTTGTGATTAGAGAATTAATCCATTTATACTTGATGTGATTACTGATAAGTAAAGTCATTACTGATAGTCTCAAGACTATCATTATCTTGTTAATTTTTTTTGTAAGGCTTTTTATGTTCTTTTATTTCTCTTTGGCCATCATCCTTTCTGAATTGATGCTTTTCTGTAGTCATATACTTTGATTACCTTCTCTTTATCTTGTATGTATTTACTGTAGGTTTGTGTTTTGTGGTTAGCATGAGGCTTACTTACCTGACACATCTTGCTAATGTAACAGTCTATTTTAAGCTAGCAACTTAACTTTGATTGCATGACAAAATTCTTCACTCTTATCCACCTGCCCCCATCTTATGTTTTTGATGTTACACTTTGCACCTTTTTATCTTGTACACTGTTTAACAAGCTATTGCATAGCTATTTTAATACTTATTTTCTTTAACCTTTATATTAGAATTAAGTGGTTAATTATCCTCTACAGTATGGTATTAAAGTGTGCTAAATCTGACTTTATGCTAAGCTTTATCAGATTGCTGTATATTTTAATGTTACTAATTAGCATCCTTTCCTTTCAGCTTGAAAAACTCTTTCTTGTAACATAGGACCAGTGGTTGATGAACTCCTTCAGCTTCTGTTTGTTTGCTTGTTTCAACTTGCCTTCACTTATGAAAGACAACTTTGCTGGATAAAGTATTCATGTTTGATAGTTTATCCTTTCAATGCATTGTATGTATAATCCCACTTTTCTGCTGAAAGATCTGTTTATCACCTTATGTAGGTTCCCTTGGAGGAGAGAATATGTTTTTCTTCTTTTGCTTTAAAATTTATTTTTGTCTTTGATTTTAGATAGTTTTATTATAATACTCATTGTAGAAGGTCATTTTGGATTGAAATTATGGGGAGATCTATTAGCTTATTAAACTTGGATGGCCAAATCTCTCTTTAGGATTGGGAAGTTCTTGACCAGTATTTCTTTATGTAAGCATTATCTTTAGCCCCTTTTTCTTTTGGGACTCTAGTGATGTGTCAGTTTTTTCTTTTATTTCTCTATGTGTGCCATAGGCTTTCTTCATTCTTTTTCATTCTTGTTTTCTGTTTGTTTCTCTGACTAGATAACTACAAGTGATCTCTCTTCCAGCTCACTGATTCTTTCTTCTATTTGGTGGAGTCAGTTGTTAAAGCTCTATTGCATTCTTCAGTTTAGTCATTGTATTCTTCAGATTCAAAATTCTGTTTGGTTCTTTTTTATTTTCTATGCTTTTGTTGAACTTCTCATTTTATTATATTGTTTTTCTGATTTTGTTAAATTCTTTATCTGTGTTCCCATATAGCACTCTGAGCATCTTCAGATAATTATTTTGAATTCTTTGTCAGGCAATTCATGTATCTCTATCTTGTTGGGGTCTGTACGTGGAAGTTTATGGTGTCCCTTTGGTGATATCATGTTTCCCTGATTCTTCATGATCCCCATAGCCTTGTGCAAGTGTCTGCACTCCTGAAGAAACTGTCACCTCATCCAGACTTCATGGACTCACTTCAGTAAAAAAGCCCTTCATCTACAGGTAGGAGACCCCTGCAGTATACTGGGACACTGGATCTAGTCACGCAGGGCCATGTGGTGGCTCCAAATCTTGGGTGTAATCCTGTTTCTGGTCCAGGTCTTTGGAGTCCATGGTATCAATAACTACATGGTCCTTGATGTACACTGCAGGTCCACCCTGTAAGGCCTCTAGGGATCCTCCGTGGTACCTCTAGTCCAATGGCTAGGAACAATGGGAGGCAACACTGGTGGCTGGAGCTGGTGTCGTATACATACTTGGTTGGGGGCCAGCTATAGATGCCTGTGTAGTAGTAGGGATTGATTGCAAACACATTTAGCAGTGGGGGCCATGAGCATCAGCAAGGGCCTGGGTCAACTGTGGGTATGTTGGCAGTTGAGGGTTTCCTGAACCTCAGTATGTACTCCTTGGGCTGCAGAGTCTCCTCATTGGTGCATGCATGGCAGTAGAGGGTGGTAAAGGGAGATGGGCTGCTGGTGTAAAGGTGCCTAGCTGGAAGGACTTGCTGCAGGCCTGTGATAGGACCCAGGGCTGGAGCCACGCCCACCAACAACTGTGTGGGTTAGCTGCAGATGAGCTGTGGACAGGGCCAGATCTGGGCCAACAAGCATCTGTTAGGACCTAGGATTTTTGGGTGTACTTCTGCAACTGCAGGACCTTGACACAGGCATAATACATGGCAGTAGAATGCGGTGATGTGTAAATGCACAGCTGGAGAGATTAGCCCTAAAAAATACATGGAGATGAGGGTCACCTTCAAAGGTCTAGGCTGGTGTTTCATCCTCAAGCAGCTGCAGAGGCCTAGGTTGGCTACTGGTGCAGTTCTTGTGCTCTGGATGGTGGGAGTAGCATGGGGCAGGGAGGGGCTATGACTAGTTTATGTGAATGCAAATACTTATAGAGGGAACACCTGAGGGAACACCTAGTAAAATCTGCAGTGGGTTCATGGCTGCTGTGTTGGCCATATGTTTTTTCAGAAGTGAAAGCTGCTGGGGTCCTCTTCAGAGATTATGGGAACCTCAGTCATTCAGCATGGCTGGTACCAGCAGCCCCTGCTTTTATTTCTTGATCTTAGCTGTCTCTCTTCATCTCAGCTTTACCAGTCTCTGAGTGGGGTAGATTTGAAGTGAGGCTTTCATGTGGTGTCCCGAAGGCTGAGGAAGCTGATTGCTCACCCTGCTCTGCTTTTCCCATCGAGGGTCACTCTTTCTACCTAGGTAGTTCCCATTTGGTGATCCGCAGTGCTGGCCTGAGGAATGAGGTGATGCAGGTAAAATGAAATTGTTCTTCCTTACCTTTTTGTGCAGTTATTCCCAGGTTTTCCCATTGTGTTCCTGAAATTTCTTAAGTGGAATCCTGAACTCTCCCAAGGATGTTTTTGTTCCTAGATAGCTGCCTAATTATTGATCGTTGTGGGAGGATGGAGGCTGGGATCTCTTACTTTGCCACTCTGGTGACATCCTGGAGTCTTTCTGTAATATGGTTTATTAAATGAAATCAGCATGTGTTTCCCAAAAATATTAATCCTCTGCTTCCTAATAAATAGAATTAAATGTATTATTATTGCTTGATCTTTGATTTCTACTAGTACCCAATGAAACTGTTGCCTGGTCTCATAAAATTGAATAAATGGTTCTATTTCCATCCCAGAAATAATCTCAAAAGCCTCAGAATCCTTTTGTTGGCTAACAAAAGCATACCACGTGTGTGTTAGGTAATATCTGGAATGATGTTTCTGACCTGTGTACTTACTAATATCCTCTGAGGAAAGATATCTGAGTTCCATAATGCTCTAAGCATCTGTAAGTTTTCTTTGTATAACAACTAGATTAATATGGACAGAATAGTGTTTTTAGGGAATCACATCAGCTTCTGTTCACATATGTTCTCCTTTAATAAAAACCAGAATGGAATATGTGTACAGTTTTGTTTTCTCTGTACCCTTAGTTAGCTGAAATATCTCTAGTAAGGGCACTACGAAGGGCAAAGGCAGGGAATCTTATAGTTTGCTTCTTTTCTAGAAGGGTCATAAATTAGGACACTTCCCCTGAATTATCTAAAGTCCTTTGTAAGATATATCTGAAACCTACAACCTTTTTCTAAAGGCATGAGGCCAGATAAGATAAATAGCTTCCACATAAATAATGGATGAGTTCATGATCTCATGGAAGCTATTCCTTCAGTTAAGAGGGCGAAATTAATTCACAAAGTATGGTTTCTTATAATCATGTGCATTATGACAGTGGTCTTTATAAGTGATGGGTTTTGCTTGTAAAATTAAAAGCATTCTCCTGTTTTCTGTTTGTTTTAGTTTATTTTAGCTCTAGATTTTTAGACATTCCTAAATATGGTTTTAGAAACCATGATAAAGTTGTGCTCTTAGGATATTAGCAAGGGTTGACGTATTCAAATATTGGGAAAATACATATTTATAAAAATGGAAGTGGGTATAGCTTCTACACTTCTCATGTTCTAAAAAGGGCATTTGTAGGTTTACCAACTTTATTCTGTTCATCCAAGTACAGAGTGAAGATACAGGACTCAAGAAGACAAAAATGGCTCAAACCCTTTCTCCATGAGCAACAAAAGGCAAGAGAGGGTCAAAGAGAGATCCTGGCCAGAAATTTTGGGAAAAAAAGACAGAGCCATTAAAGGGTCAGGCACAGTGGGATTTTGACTTATGTGGATAACTTCTGACTTCATGTGGAGTGGTGAAATTTTCCTTTGTCACCTCTTCAAGGTGGCAAATTATGTGAAAGTATATTAGGGGATCCCTGGGTGGCGCAGCAGTTTGGCCCCTGCCTTTGGCCCAGGGCGCGATCCTGGAGACCCGGGATTGAATCCCACGTTGGGCTCCCGGTGCATGGAGCCTGCTTCTCCCTCTGCCTGTGTCTCTGCCTCTCTCTCTCTCTCTCTCTCTCTCTTTCTCTCTCTCTCTCTCTCTCTGTGACTGTCATAAAAAAATAAAAAAATAAAAAAAGTATATTAGATTTGAATTTGCATTTGCTCTGAATGGAAATTATAACAAAGGTTTCTCTTTCTGAACTATCTTATAGAACATCACTTTTCTGCTACTTAGCTACCTTTTTTTTTCCATGAGGACAAAAGATGACAGGAATTTACCATATTAATCAGATTATTTGTTATTGCCCATAAGGCATCATCTGTACCTGTTTGGGTGGCAAGAGTGGGACTTTCCTGTTACATTTTTCGATCAAAATTGTGGATAGGGAGTTAGTTTGCACTTTGTTGTATAGATAAAATTTTTGCTTCAAGTGTAAGGGAAATGTAGTTTTTTTTTTTTTTTAATAAAATGAATACATGTTGACTAGTAGGAACTTTGTAATATGTGAGTAGGCTGACTCTAGAGTTGCTGAGTATCCTTCACCAGTAGTTCCAAGGTAGCCTGAAGGACCACCTGAAAGGAGGAAGTAGGCACACATTACTTAGGGGGTCCAGAAGTTTTAACTGACTCTTTCAAAATTCCAGTGGATCTCTTTTCCCAGGAAAAATTGAAAAAAAGAAAGAAATGATACCAACTACAGCTTCTACCAGTGCACCTGCTTTCAGGGCCAAGATCAGCACTCATTGCCTCCCTTCTCTGCTAGCCATCTTAAATTCCCTTTACTCACACTAGCAAGTCTGCTGATTATGGTGACAGGCTTGGTGACTCATGCATTCCTGAGGGGTCTAAGGGTGGGCCATGATGTCTCCTTTCAGACATATTTCTTGAATTTATCCACTTATACTCACAAGTAAGCAAGAAAATACCAAAAGGCACAGAGTAACCACTTGAATGCTAAATGTATTCTTCCCTGCTATCACTGGGTAAAAGTATTCTAGTGCTCTCTCACCATCAGGGTCAATACCTCATTAAGATGGTGACTTTTCTTCTTGCCTGCTAGAGCCTTGGTAAATGAGCTTGAAGTGCCCAGGTGACAGCTGTGGCTTTTAATGCAATGAGATTCTTGATGATTTCATTAGCCTAAGTATTTCCCTTTTGGGGTCAGGATTTCCACCTATGAGGAGCTCAGAGCTATAGGAATAGGTAGCACAAATTCCCCCACTGGGTCCATAGGAGTGTGGATTAGTAGGGTCAGTTCTGCTTCCCCATTCCTTGGTTCCCAGACACGTTTATTTTTCCTTGTGGGCACATGGCACGAGGTAAAGTTCTTTGATCTACGTTGTATACTGCATCATAGGAAATGGTACTGTATTATCACAAAATCTTTTCTCTGAAGCAGTGTTTCAGCTGTACCTTCAGAAGGTTGTTACACTCTGACAGACAGGCAGCTTCTGGGTCTTCTGTTATAGAATATGAGCAAAGAATCCCATGGACATAGAATCCCATGGCCTACTTGCATACCTCTTTTGCTATAAAGTGGGTCCCTTGGATTAATGCGAGGTTATGAAGGATCCTGTGCTGGAGGAGCCACACCCTATAAACTCTTAGATGAGGGTGCTGTCAATAAAGTCAACCCATCCCAGAAAAAAATATATATATTCTATTGGAAGAATTAATTGCTTACTATTCAGGATTGGAAGAAACCCAATGAAATCAACTTGCCACCATGTGGCCTGATGGTTTCCTCAAGGAATGAAGCCATATCAGAAATCAGTGTTAGTCTCTGTTCCTGGTAGACCAGACAGTTTCAGCAGTAGTATCTAGATCAGTTTAGTCAAAAGGAGCCTGTGTTTCCAGTCTCATCTATACCCTCTATCTCTGCCACTATGACCATTTTATTCATGTAGTCACCATGTCAACATTTGAGTGGTCAATGATAAAGACTCGAGTGGCCAATGACAAAGACTGGCTGGTGTCTTGTATACTTGGTCATTGGTACCTCTTCCAGATGAGAAGGTTTTTTGATGGGAGTACTTGTCTGAGGTATCAAATTTAACACCCTGACAAGGACCCCTGGAGATAGTGTAAACTCATTACTAGGATGGCCCTAGAAACAAGAAAATGTTTTGGCTTTGCTCAGTGAAGATGAAATACCAGCATTGCCATATCAGATAGCAGAGGAAAGGATTAAAACATTCTGGGAAGTGGACTTACTTGAGTGGTATACACTGTAGTGCTGGAAATTCAGCAGTGTTTTCCTGTGTAGGCCAAAGCAGATGGTAGCAGGGGCTCATTGATAGCAGTTGGAGTGATAGGAGATAGGACCTCAAAACAGTAGAGTCCAAATGAAGGTATTCAAATATCAAGAGGCAGGAGACACAATTATAATAATAGGCAACAAGATTGGGTGGTCATTAAGGGGACTTGACTCATAAAAAGTATGGTGATGGTGTATGGCACACAATGTTTTTGGGCAGTGAATACAGATGAAAGATGAGGAAAAATGATTTTTCTTTGCCTATAGAAATGAAGAATTCAGCTGTTTCCCTCACCTCCTGAGTCTTCTTGGAAGGATAATGGGCATGGGTCCTAATTCCAACCCTTTTGGTATTTAAATAAAATCTCTCTAAAATTCAGAAAAACTCAAAATTTGGATTTTAATACCTAGAGATTCTTCTGAGTTCTGAGCTTCATTTCTCCTGAAGTGTAAATACATAGGAAAAAAACATTCCAGTCTACTTGACATCCTTGGATATAATCCAGAGCCCTACTATGGGCTATAGTCGTTTGGTATGAGAAGTTTTCTTATACTTTGGGTCAGATCAATTGACTAGAAAAATGGCCTTAGAGCCAATGCTCATGGTATTTGGAGTTGCAGAAAGCTTGGGCTTTCACAGGAACACTGAGAAAGGGAAGCCTTATTCCCATTGTTTTGTGCAGTTGTGTCAGATGTGTAGATTTGCGTAAGCACTGCCACGATCAAGGTACTGAACAAGTCCATCACCACAATTTTCTCTTGCCATTCCCATTTCAGTTCATGAGAGAATTTGATAGTTTGAGTTGTTCTATAATGAATTGTCTGAATGAAGTATGTCTGGAGTGATATGGAGGACAGATGCAGTTGTTAAATGTAGTTGTTAAATTTCAAGTCAGAGAGATGTTCTAAAGAGCGTCATTTACAGAAAATTACTTGATGTCAAGAAAGGTCAATTAGCTCATCCAAGATGAAACCAGGAAAGAAAGGTAACATGTCCTGACTCCTTGGTTCTATCAGGGATGAAGATAAGAAAGTAGAATTCCTAATAGATCATTAACATAAATTTTGAAAACTTATTTCCCTTTAGGCTTTATTGTTTAAAATTCTCTATACTTTTTCTTAAACTAGAAGGTAGAGTGAACTAAAATTAATTTTAAGTTTTTTTAGCCACCTTTCTTAAAACAATGATCTCAGAATTGTTTTGTAGATAACAGGTGTAAAAACAATAGAAGATTGAACCAAATATGCATAAGGCTGTAGTCAGATAGTTTTATTTTATATTATGTTTTAAAATCTCTAATAAGAACTGGTTTACTGGAGCTTTATAGTTCTCTCTGAAAAGTGAAATGTGGAAAATACTAAACATAGTGTTATTTAATAGGAATTTTATTTAAAAACTAAAATAAAATGAAAAGCTTTTGTTATGGAATAGAAGCCTATGTGGGTTAGATTTTTTCTGAAGGCTAAACATCAATTCAGTGTTGAGTAACAGAACATAGATCATGTGACATCCATTGTATCTATTCACGCTCTGTGAACACAAACAAATGTGGTTGGGGCTACAATTGTTTCACATGCTTTCGACCCAGATTACTCTCTGCACTTAAGTCATAGTTTATATTTTATGCCGTTGGTCATCTGTGCTCAGGACATTTTAACCTATATAGTGTAATATGATTTGCAACGCTTTCTTGATCCTGATACTTTTAAATTTCGTGATAATTTCTATTGATGTCCATCAGCACATTTCCACTCCCACCCCAACACAAACATTTATGGGCTTTGAAAGCCAGCTTTGAGTGGTTTTCAAAAATCAAAATTTGCTTTTTCCATCTCCTATCATTTTTCTTACGTTTAAAAAAAATGAGTCATGTGATTTTAAACTGGATGTGCAGAAATACAAAAAAACAGCTAAATTAAAGAAATTTTTGATTGACTTTCCCAAACCTACAAACCTTCGATAGATTTTCCAGTCCTTATTTTGAGCACAAAGTAGTCTTGGTGACTGGTATTGCCTGAAAATTTCTGCATGAATAATGAGATAAACTTTCCCATAGACTTAGTCACTCCTTAATAAATTCATATTCATATATGGACCACAATTTGGGTGCATGCAAAACAGCACTAAAATTCTGTTACATTAGGTTCTTGAAAAGCCAAATAAAGCCAATATAATCTATATTCAATGTACTTTAAAACATGACTATTCTTTCTTCATCCCTAATTTAGAATCCAGGCTTAAAACGTTTTGAATGTGATAAGATTCATAGGCAAAATAACTTTCTAAATAGCTAAATGTGTTTTGTCCAATTTTCCCGGTTGGAGAGCTATGTTTCTAGTTCTGCATCTTTACACTTTTTAAGTGTGTTCCATTTACCTCATAGCCTTTAGGTATCATAGTTTCAACCTAATAACTAACTGATAAATGCAATTCTCATTTGGGAGACTGAGGCTCCAGAGGTCAAGTGGCTTGGCTAAGATTATAAATGTTGAGATATCAATCTGAGGCGGAGCAGCTACTTGAAGCCATATATGCTTTACTCTGCATTTCTACTCTTACCTACTGTCTTCCAAGTTATGTTAAAATCAGGCCAGAGGCCAAGGAGTGTGAGCCATTCTTGTGCTGTGGCTCACTCCAGCTGCATTTTGCAGCTATACTGGGGGGGGGGGGCTGTTTTCAATTATTCCTCTCATTAATATCCACTACTCTATCATTAGCCTTTTGGTCCTATCTGATTTATGGTTTTAACTGCTCTTGGTTCAAAACTTCATAAACCAACACAGCATTTTGGCTTCAAAATATATAAGGCAGTACTTATTTTAAATAGATAGACATAGCTTTCCAACTGAAAACCAAAACAAAATTGCCTTATACTTTTTGATTATAGAGTATTTAAATAACAGGTGATGGCTGTTTTTTTTTACTGTTTTGGGGTTCTTCTTTGGGTGATTGTATAAAATATGAAGAAGTAATCATTTATCATGTCTTTGGACCGCTCTCAGAATATCTGCCTTAGGAGAATGCTAATGATCAAATTAAACTCTCTTAACACTAGGGTTACAATGAAGAAAGACATACACAGACTCCAATACACATTGTCTATTCTAGCTCCTAATAATTCCCCCTATAGTATAGATTTGTGATAAAACAAAATATAGGCTTTTCAGAAATGTGTCCATAATGGCAGATAAACTCGTATATTTCTTTGCATAACTAATTATTCTTTCCTTCATTCATCCTTAAGTTGATTCTAGGCCCTTCCTCCATATATATCCAAATGCACAAGTGTTTATGATTAAGCTGTAAGAAGACAAAGTTCTTCTGAAAGTATATATAATCACACTTTTAAAGACACTTTGAAAGAGTTAGATAAGAGATATAAAGCACATACTTAGAACATAATGAGAAGCAGTTCTTCACTTAGTGGTTGGTTGTGTATCCTAGATCAGCAATTATCAGACAGCTACTTGGTTTTTAAGATGCAGATTTTCTGATATTAATGGAATAGATATTCTGTTTATTGATTTGTTCATCCCAAAGAAAGGCCTGTGTGCAGTGGCAAAACTTCTTTTCCAGGGAAAATTATTCAATTTTTTTGAGAAATGATATCACAAATTGTCTAAGGCTTACTCAAGGTGAAACATTTCCATTTCATTTTTGTATACATTCCAACAATGAGATGGTTTATTTCAATTCCATTGCATAGTTGTCTTGAAGCACCACTTATATTTGTTTTAAGGGACGGCCGCAAAAAGCCAAATCTAGACATGATCTCCTGAATTGCACCAGCACAATTTAATACAATACCATTACATTGAAAACATTTACACATATTAGAGCTGCAAATCTACTTATTTTAAGCATAGTTTATATAATATTTTGACAGACAAAAATATATGTTTAGAACCATTATATGTATCTGTCCATTCAATAGCAAACTTACAACAAATTACACATGATGCCGGAGTAAATTTTCTCAGAAACTAAGAAGAAAAAGTCACACTTTATGTTTAAAAAACAATGTCAGTTCATTATTTCCAAATGAAAAATGCTAATAGCCATTACATTAGATTCACTTATTTCAAGCTTACATTCATTTCACATTCACATAAAATTCATTATTTTTAACTGTAGCAACAAAGTTGAATTTTGACACTGAGAACTTGAAAGCCTGATGACTTTTCAGTTCAGCTACAAGCTTGATGTTTTGGAAAATATGTGTGGGAAAAAATTTTAAATTACCCAAGAAACATGTTATAATTAATGTGGAAGTATGAAAATAAAATATGTTTTATTTTAATGCTTTATCCAAGTATTGCCTCCAGAGGTTAATATAGCCAGTGTATCACATGTTTCCATTGTCTTATTTTCATCAAGAATGGATTTTTGAAAATTAAATCAACTGACTAGCGGGAAGAATACAAAGCCACCAGCATTACCCATGATGTCAAATCAGAGCAGGGATGAGCATTAGGCAATGTCTTCTGAGTGTCACAACAGTATTCCTTCCCTGGAAATGGGATAATGTGCGTAATGACCCTGTGATCATTTTTTCATTCTTTTTGATCATCAACATTTTTTGTCCTTTAAAATCTACATGTATTAGTGGATTTTATACTAAACTAGTTTTTTATAAATCTAGTTTGAAAGTAGGTATGAAATAACGTGAAATAAAAATAGGACACTATTTGTTGATTCACATTATTTATCTAGTTTTTAATATCTTAGACAAGATAAATTTTCCCTTTATCTTTCTATTATTAGATATTAATGAATGGAATTAAAGAAATTTTCACTGTTAATATTTATTCCATTTCACTGGACTTAAACATAGTTATTGCACATATTTGAACATATATGGACACCTTTTGCCCAGTAAAATTGTAAACTGTAACATCTTCAAAGAGACTCTAAGCCCCTGTTGTATTCTATTGCAACACAGGTGATGTTTTCTATGGAATCTGGTGTCTTACTAGGTTGAAGTAAGAACTCAGAGTGATGGAGTACGTACAGTTATTCAGACGGTGTGCTGGAAAGCATGGCACATCTGAAGGAGCAGATCTGCCAGGAACTGCATCCCCAACAGTTAATCACTTTTCCATGCCAAATGTTTCCATTACTGCACTTTGTCTTTGTGAGCTTCCTGCCCTGGGTTCTTCTCTCCATTCATGTCTTAGAATCTTGGGACTCCCACACTTACAGCTTCTTTCCAAGTCCTTCATTGTATACTAGGTATAGAGAAGATTCTGAGCAAATTGATGAATGAGAAGAATTCTCATTATTATTATTATTCTCATTATTATCAAGTATGGATGATGTTCTATAAAGACTCTGAATGTGACATCATATTCTCCATCAAGCTCTGATAAAGCATTAAAATATGGGACATTTCAACATGTAAAATATTTAATTCATATTTTAAAAATTATCTGATAAAATAAATAAATAAATTACCTGATGAATCTAACTCATGTTTAATGACAAAGGAGACGTATTATTTGATGCTTGTAGACAATTGAAAATTTTTTAAAAGGAATTCTAGCTTCTTGAACACATCTTTTATGCTTAATGTTGAACACTGAATTAACTTCATTTTGTCTACAAATTGCAAAACAAGTGTTTTTGGACAAAGTGCTTTAGTTTAAATAAGTCATGTTGCCTTTCCTTATTGGATCAAATGCTCAGATAATTTAGCTTATCAATTCACTCTGTTTTTATAGACACAGCCCTTGTTATTTCTACAATGTGACTACTGGGAAAGCATTTAAAATTCTAAAATGGATACAAATCATTGCAAATATATATGCCTCATCCCTGCTATATACATATATATACACATATATATACATATAAATGTATATATATATATATACACACACGTATTTTTTAACTCCAGAAAAGAAGTAAAATAATATTTAATGACCATCTCATGAAAGTTATGTGGATGCCAAATGTTAAAATTGATGGCTTTTTCCCTTTAGTACATATTTTTACTTCTGCTTTCTTCTGCATTTTAAAATTCAGTATCTACTCTCTGTAGTGGTGATTTGTCTAGTACCTAAGATTGGCTTTGCATTAAGTGCCACAGAGTTACTGTCTTGACACTAAATCATCTTCATTAATGAATGTCCAAAGTTGAGAGGGTTTTGTTTTTCTAGTTTTATCAAGAGGTGCTGTTCATGCCTCATTAATCTTAACTGGTGCTATGCTGCTACCTCACCTTACATATGACTCAATTTCCCTTCCAATACTAATTTAGATAGGAAACCACAACATTACTACTTTTATCATGAAACAAAACTACATAAACCTCAGATGAAGGTAAAAATCCACTCGTTTTCCTATCACCTTCTGCTTGATGGCATTCTTGATTTATTGCTTTAAGGTTGCCTAATAATCATGCCTTCCACCCTCTAGGAACGTGTCTCAATGCATATGGTAGCTCTTAGATACACTCAAATGAACCAGTGCTTCTCTACAAGATGGATTCGATTTTCCTATTACCTTGTACCTAAAGAAATGCCACAACACAATATGTTGTGTGTGTTTGTTTTGTCTGTGCTCAGAGTAATATGTCGTGCCACTACAAAAAGGGAAATGAATTGCATATTCAGCAAACATTCTAGTTAAGGACATGAAAGAAGGGATTAATCAACACATCAGGATAATCACTGGTTAATTTGTTGCACCATTCATTGGAGTGATGGCCAGTTCCTCTCCTGATTCACTAATGACAATAAACTAAACCCACTAGCATGTTAGTGGACAAGGTCTGGATCAAGTTCACCTGATTTCCTTTGCTCTTTTGTATCTACTTCTTTTTTTCAGAATAAAGATAAATACTCTGTTTGGCCCTCTGTTCTTCGAGTAGGGCTTAATTCGATTTTGAATACTTAACAAAACTAACTAGAGTCAGAATCAAATGGGGATGAGAAATATCGATGCAAGCTGTTGCTTTCACAGATGCTTCCTTGTAGCTTGACTTGCATTTGTGCAATTGCACTTTTATATGGATTTTTGACCTCCTGAATGCTGTTTGTTCTTAAAGTATATTTTTTTATATGCTGCCACCCATCCTTCCTGGACTAGCCTGCTATTGGCACTCTGTTCATGAAAACAGTATTTTATTTGGATGGGGTCATTACAAGTTATCTTCAGTCCCCGATCCTTCTGGGCTGGAGTCGACGTCGACAAAGGCCTCCTTATTGGTAAAAGTGGAGCTGAGAGTTAGGCTCTGTCGGGGCTTCACAGGTGCAAGTTCATCCAATTTAATATTTTCATTTTTGACCAGAACTGTCTTATCCATGTTTTCTTCACTGTGCCTTGCGACAACAGCATCAAATACATCTAATTTGGGTGGCAACTTTCCACTTTCAAATAGGTATTTGGCTAGATAGGAGATGCAAATGTTGGATAAGAATGAGGTAACCATGGCAAGGGTTTTAAATGGGAATCTCTGATTATAAATGCCATTCTTATCAGAGTAATAACCAGGGTAAAAGATCAAGGGCTGTAGGTACAGATACGGCTCCCCTCCGGTTATTCTCAAGAAAAGGCCAGACACATAACCTGCCACGGCCCCATATGTATTGGTTCCCTTGACGAAGAGCACACAGAGCAGCTGTGGGAAGATGATGATGTAAACGAGGTCTGAGCTGAGGTACCAGAGCCCATACACGGTCTTCGTTAGTAAGGCCATGGCTGTGGCTGAAGCTCCAAACACAAACACTGTGATTCGCATAACCCAGATGATTTCCTTGTCTGATGCCTGCAAGAAATTGCCACAGGGACAGCTTTTCACACAGTGCACTGGCTTATTTAGGTAAAGAATGAGATGCATTTCTGTGCCTTAAAGCTGGTCTGAACAATTGCCCTGGTTCCTATAGTTCTACCTGGGCAAAATCAACCTAAACCATGGTATAGGAGGCAAGCAATCTAGGTGGCCTCTCTGGTGGGCCATTGGGAGGGGTTTTTGTGTGTCATGTACAGGAAGCACTAGCAGCTACATCTTTCCCTGAATGTGCAGGGGAGAGGTAAGATGAACTTATGTGCTGTCATAGGGCAATAATAATGCAAGAAAGGATGTCACATACTTTACATGTTAAGTAGTAATTCCTCTGTGGCTATGAGGAGGCATGACCCACTCTGGCTTGCTGTCTCCTGGGACTCCTAGCATCTTTAAAGCCAGCCACTGTAAAAATAACTGGGTGCATTTTGTTTTCACCTAGGAAAACTTGAGAAAGGCAAAGCCTTGGTGAAGGAAGAAAGTGGATAGGGGTTATTGGCTTCTCAGTGACATAACAGCACTGTTCTGCATCTACTTGATTCAATAAAGTCCATTACACTGAGCAACAACTTTCACACCAAAGTGGACTTAAGAGTTTAAACGAAAAGAGGGACAGATGCTACACAAATGCCCATGAAATAATTTACTCACCATGTTCTACTTCACATTTCTTGTCATACTCGATGTAACTCAAAGTTTTTCTAAGATATTTTAGGTTTCATGACTCTTTCATTAGAAGGACAAGAAATGTAAATTACAGCAATATGACTGTACCTTTTGAAGTTTCTCGCTTTGATTTGTTTCCTTCCATACCAACATGATTGATAACATGCATTAAACACGTTCATGTAGAGCTTCAATAAAATTCAGCATTATTTAACCTTGTATGCTTAATCAAAGTAGGGTCAGATTTTAATATAGGATATTAGTAAATACATAATACTACAGATACAATAAATACAACGATGACCACCACTACAACAACAAAAATGTTATGTTTGAAAAAATTTGTTCTTACATTTTGTCTGAATGAAAGCTGGTAGATGTTCCTGGCAAACATGGAACTAGCTGACAAGATTGAAGAATCTGCTGATGACATAACAGCAGCAGAAACTGCACCAAGACCAAAGAAAGAAATGTACACAGGGCAGAGATACTTCAGAACAATTGGTAAAATCATGTCTGCTTCCTTGTTGCCCTTGGGATCTGGAGGCCTGTATGTAGTCTGGTTCCAGTCTGTTGAATAGAAACAAAAAATAAAACAACCACCAAAGAAACATTAGGTTCTTTATCCATCTGGGGGTCATCTTATTTACCAGGAGCTCCTGAAATAAATTCAGAATGCATGAATTAGTCTAATCAGAGGAGAATTCTATAATTAGGTCTAGAAATCTAACAGGGTATGTTGGTCTGAGAAGGTGGGAAGTCCATCGTTTTATATTCAATTCTAGCTTCTAATAGGTTTTGGTTACACTTAGCCTCATTCATAAGACCTGTTATCTATCATCTATCTATCTATCTATCATCTATCTATCTATCTATCTATCTATCTATCTATCTATCTATCATCTATCTATCTATCTATCTATCTATCTATCTATCTATCTAATCTATCATCTATCTGCCCATCTATCTACCAATATCTATATCTATCTATATCAATCTTTATCATCTATCATCTATCTGCCCATCTATCTACCAATCATCTATTATCTATCTACTTACCTACCTACTTAATATCTATTTCTCTTCTGCAATTGTGACATCAAACTGTACAGAATCATAGAAAACAAGCATCATAAAACAAAAGCATAGAGTATTTATTTCTTCGACCAGCTGGAGATATGAGAGGACACTTACTGTTTCAGTCCTCAGCCATACATGCATTAATGAATAGACAATAGTGGGGCTATTCTCACCCATCCTTTTCTTGTATAGGAACTTGGTTTTGGGGCTCCCTCAACATTATTTTTCTCCCAACTAAATTTTTCTTGCATTGGAAATAGGGAGGCATGATAAAGGAAAATCTTTGTTTTATTGAGTAGAAAGTACAGGTATGAGGCTGACATTTTCAGGAGGATTTTGGACTCTGTATAAAAGGACTCAAAGCATAAAAGATAAAAAGCCTTTCAAGGAAGCATGAGGGCATGGGTACCAGAGATGCACAGGCAAACTTTTGCAGCACATCTCTGGCTAAGTCTGTGAGTTAGGCTATTAAAAACAATGAATCAGTTTGACAGTCGTGAGGATAAGGAAGAAATGGGCAGAGAATGGCAAGTGCTTAATCTTGTTAAAGCAAGAAGTAAAAGGAAGAATCATCATTGGATTAAATAAGTTCTTGGCAAACCTGAATGAACATAGGGCTCTCTCAGGCATGCCTTTACAATGCAGAGTTCTAGACTCTTATCCTGAAAGATTCTGATTGCATAGGTTTGAATGATGATAACATTCAGCCAAATCTGGGAATTCATCAAATTATACTAGTCAATAGATTAATCATTGGAGTAAAAATTCATTACAGAGTATTATAAATTTGCTTTATCTCACAAAAATAACACGATGAAGCTGATTTAGAAAAACTAGATGATAAATTCTACAACCACACATTTCCATACTATATATATATATATGAAGGTGTTTTCTTTAAAACCGCAAAGCCGAAGTAAGTAACATGCAGTTTCTTCAAGCATATAAAAAGGTTTTTGGAAAAAATAAAATAGGTAAATGTGCTCTCAAGTTTTAAAATTTGAAACTTAGAAATTATATCTGTATTTTTTCTTATTTCAGCAAGTTTAAGTCTTTTTATCATAATCGAAGGAATTGCATGATCAATTAAACATTGTCAGCAGTATTTCCCAAAATTTTCCATTAACTATTTAAATGCAGCCAAAAACCTGAGTGTTTTGAATTATACAAACTTATCCATTGTCAGTCTAAGACTCATCAACATTCATATTATTCTTCTTCAACAAAATCTGAGATGAGCCACTAAGTAAAATATGCTATAAGATTATTTAGATTTCATAATGAGTTGGTCTGTTTAACTCTAGAATTCATAGAAGGAATTACATCTTTGAATTGAATTTTTTAACAAATGAAATTCTGCATTGTCTAATATGTTTTTGCATATTATTTAGAAAATAGCTACTAAGGTTTTATTGTAAAGGGTACAAAAAAAAATCTTCTGCACCATGCAAGATAGAGAAAAATCATGGTGAAAAAAATAGAACAATAAGTTTACCTTTGAATATTTAGTTCTTTACTGTTTAGTTATACTATCATGTACTGAAGAATACAATGGAATCTTTAAATGCACAGTAGTATAGCTCCTTTTTTTTTTGCTTAACTTTGATGGCATAATTCCAGGACCAAATAGGGGTGATTTCCCTTGGATCCTACCATTTTTTTCTTCCCCCATTTTCCACTACAATTGTTCAAAGCCATTCTTTGTTGAATGCCAATTTTATAGCATTCATTGAAGCCAATTTTATAGCATTCATTGAGATGTTATGGTACCAGAAATAACAACCAACAATGTGAACCTGATCCAAGAAAAAAAAAGATTTTTTTCAGTCTGTTGTTCTACAGCACACACACACACACACACACACAAGCTCACCCACACACATGCACAAGTATATATACATGGCCAGATTTGTTTCCTGATTGTGACATAAATGTTATCTTTTATTCAAAGGCACACAATTACCTTTGTTAGTCATCTTTTTAAGTGTTTGTTTGTGACACGGATGAACAACTGGAATAGAGAGTATGCACTATGGACCATGACTGCTCTTATAAAAGTTACATGATCCAGTAAGTAGTTCTACTAACTGAAAATCAAAATAGCCATGAGAGTATCATCCTGTATCATCTTTTCAAAACACAGTGGAATGAAAGGTAAACTTCTTTAGTCTGTTTTAATGACCCCTATCGATAGGACTCCATTGAATTTGGATTATTCTGATGTATTTTCATGAAATGCTCTTGGACGCTGTATAGCATAGATACATAACTGTTAGGAATAATTAAGAATTCAATTAAGCTAAGGGTGAGATTTAAAAAAATGTTCTAGATAGATGCTAACTAGGAGATAAGCATTTCATAATGCTCTTTTAACCAATTCTGAGTAAGTTATTCTCTAAGACTTAGTGCCTTAAGTCTACCTTAACCTACACACTTATTTATTTCCCCAAGGAAAAAAAACATTTTATTAACAAAATATTAAAAATTTAACGTAGGAATCTGAAATTCAAAGTGGTCCTTAGGTGTCAGGTAAATTTGCAAGCCAGTAGCTTTCGACTCAGGTCAAATTTGACCACCTGAAGGGCTTTAAAAAACACTGATCTTTGGCTCCATCTTAGATTATTAAAATTAAATCCCTGTGAGGTAGAATAGAAATAGGTATTTTTTAAAGTACCTCTCTTCCCCCAGATGATGTCAATGTGCACTTTGGTTGAGAACCACTGCTGACAGGATTACATATACATAATTGATAAGTACATTAACATGGGAAGGGTATGCTCACATACATTTTATTGGTGGGGAGAGCAATCAAAAACTGTTTGGAGGAACTGACGTTTAATAATGATTTGAATGCTATAATAAAGGTTTGTATCTGAATAAGATGAGAAACAATCAACTATGTGGGGGTAAGAGGGCAAGTGGGGGAGGGAGAGCCACTGTGTGGTAATTGATTACTTCAGTGAAGCTTCATGGGTCAATTAGTAAAGCTGCAAGAGATATACCTGTTGATGCTCCTATGGCCCCAATGAGTATGGCTGGTAGAGCCATGATGAGGCACCCAAAAGCTGCCAGGAAAGACAACACTTGAGCATAGGTGGCTGAGGATGAAGAGAGGACCCTTTGGAAGTAGGCTTGCCATGGGATTCCACCCAGCATCTGCATGGGAACAACAGGGACTCAGAATGAGGTGGAGGCAAACAACATCTATTAGGTATTCTTTTTTTCTTTTTTTGTATAATTTTTTTTATTGGAGTTCGATTTGCCAACATATAGCATAACACCCAGTGCTCATCCTGTCAAGTGCCCCCCTTAGTGCCTGTCACCCAGTCACCCCATCCCCTCCGCCCACGTCCCCTTCCTCTACCCCTTGTTCATTTCCCAGAGTTAGGAGTCTCTCTATTAGGTATTCTTAAATCAGATTCTTTTGACAGTCACAATCACAATCGTCCTATGGCTCTGAGGTGCCATAAATGTCCTACATGTCAAATATCTCAATTGCAATCATCTCATTGTCACGTTTTCAACTGTGCAGAATTTCCTCAAGTTTTTTTTCCTTCATAATTACATAACCCAATCTTATCTATTCTTAATTTACCTACTTTAAGCTGCATTACAACTACCCATAAGAAGCCTACAATTTGTTTTCATCTAGAGGTTCTAATCAACACAAAATTATCTAAAAAAAATTAAGATTCTCAAAGGAGGAACTTTTATTTGAATCAATAAAACCCAATAAATATTTCTGGACCAGGTAATGAGATGGTTGTCAAGGGAATGGTTCTTGCTCTGGAGCTCCCTGCTCACCAGAAGAGTCAACGCAAGGCAGTGTTTTCCAGAGTGGGGTGTGCAGAATGTCCCAGATAATATAGAAGGGCATCAAAGAAAATATTAGAATTTCTATTTAGACTCATGTTTACCTCATACTTATGTGTTACATTGTTTTTATTAAATGATTACAAAATGTGTTAGTATGCTATGTATGAGTAATTAATACTTACATATACCTATGTGGGGGTGTGTTTAAAATTCTTATTGAGGATTTGCAATCATGAAACTTTTGGAGACAGTGAACTATAACGTAATTTGTTGCCTGTTATAAAGAGGTTTGTATGGGAAGGAAATTGATGAACAACTAACTATTCAGAGATAACAGGGACAGGGTTAGATGGGAGGAAGGACAGCTGCATGGTAATCACGAAAACCTGCAGAATTGACATGGAGTCAGTCCTTAAACACTGAGAGGGTGTCACTAGGAAAAGATGGAGAGAGAAGCGAACACCTGGCAGAGAATTCAGTGTGAAAAAGGAAGAAAAAAAAAAAGCAATGGAGCAACTCTGAGACCACTGAGAAATTGGCCTAATGAAAGGTCAGGGTGTAGGAGTGGCTAACGAGGAGGTGGAAATACCTTCCTCATGATCACTGTCATGGTTCTCTGACTCACATACAGTCAATGTTCATAAATATTTATCATATGAATGACCGAACTGGTGAATGCATTTTCCATATTACGTTGCCTGTCTCACTGGGCTCTAAATTGTGGGATGTCTTATTTGTCATTGTCACCTCTGTGCCATTCAGAGTGCTTGTTACATATTGATTCCAATGCAATCTCCTCTTTATAGAAGCTATGCATGTTCAAAAGTTTTAAAAAAAGTAAAAGAAGAAATTCTAAAATTCATAATCCATGCCTCAAGTCTATATGCTTCCAAAACTTTTCCTTTGGTTTGCAACCTATAAATCAATACAGATTTTCCTTGACTTATGATGGGGTTACATCCCCATAAGCCCATCATAAGTTGAAAATATCTGAAGTCAAAATAAAAAATGCATTTAATACACCTAACCTCTTGAACATCATAGCTCAACCTAGCCTGCCTTAAACATGCTCAGAATACTGACATTAGCTTATAGCTGGGTAAATCATCTAACACACAGCACATAATAAAGTGCTGAATATCTTGTATAATCTATTGAATACTATACTGAAAGTGAGAGACGGCACGGTGTATGGGTACAGAATGTTTGTCAATGTATCGTTTGTTCAGTCTCCTGGTTAACTGGGAGCTGTGGCTAGCTGCCACTGCCCACCACCCTGAGAGGCTCGTACTACACAGTGCTAGCCCAGGAAAAGATCAAAATTCAAAGTATGGTTTATATTGAATGCTATCGTTTTCTCATCAATGCAAAGTTGAAAACTTGTTAAGCTGAACCATTGTAAGACAGGATTATCTGAGTGAGTATCATTAACATTTTATTTACCAATGAATATTCATCAATAACTTCAATGCCTGTATGAATTGATACACCACAATTTACATGCCAATCTTTCTGGACATTTAAGTCATCAGAGCTTTGTAACTAAAATAAAATCTGCCCTCCGCAGACAAACAGAAGTCCTGATGACAAGGTGGGAGATGGGTTAGGAGGAGTGACATGCAGGTAGGTGGGCTGCCATGTGGAAACTGTGAAGAGCCACCACGACAGGCCAGCTGAGGAATACTGCCAGAGAATAGGTTCAGAGTAGGGCTGGGAGATACCTTGGAGATATCCAGAGCAAGACCCCACAAGTCATTTATGACAAGCAGAAGTGCAGAGAGACAGTTGGAAGATGGGAGATCATTGGTGAAACATTTTAAGGCTTAACTTCTACAGTTCACTCATTCTTTCATGCAACATCTATCATTTCACATCCACTTATGCTGCATTTTGAAGAATGAACATGACTTAGTTATATAATTTTTTTGAGATGGAAGAAACTTTATTAGTCATTGGATATAATGCCTTATCTTAAAGATTAATACATCTGAGGCCTAAAGTGTGGTGTAGGAGAAATGATTTTAGGGTCTTAATGCTCAGGCATTTCGATTCAAATCCCTCACTCAGACAATGGTGTGATTATCCACAGACTGTCGATCTTTTCTGAGTGCCATAATCTCCTCCATATAACCCTAAATAAACCTGCCATGCTGATACAATCTCACACACACATAATATTTAACCCGTTTCTCCCTTCAATTCATAATTATAAGCCATTCTAGAAAAGTGTCAGCCAATACATTTCTTAACAATACTTGGGAAAGAATTTCTCCTCCCTACCACTGGAAACAATTTGTTTGCATGTTTTCCTGCCTTCTTACCTAGAATTTCTTTACTGGGACAGACACATCTACTTTTTTTTTTTTTTTTTTTTTTTAGATTTTATTTCTTTATTCATGAGAGACACGGAGTGAGAGAGGCAGAGACATAAGCAGAGGGAAAAGCAGGCTCCATACAGAGAGCCCAATGTAGGACTCGATCCTGGGACTCCAGGATCACTTCTTGGGCCGAAGGCAGACACTTAGCCTCTGAGCCACCCAGGTGTCCCAACACACACTTTTACTGCTGAAATTTAGCAAAGGGCCATGAATACAAAGTGAAATCACCAAAATATTGTGAATCCTCTAAAAAGTTAACAAAAATAATTTCCCCTTAATTTTGATATAAACATTAATCTATTTCTTATTTTGAAATTAAATATAGTGTTTTATTCTTGTTCGTAACCCAATTAGCAAAATCACAAAGTCTGACAGGTTCTTTTGGCTTTCCCCCTCTTCCCTCAATATGTGATCTTCCTTTATTTTTTCTGTGCCCCACATCTCACTGCCAACACCTTCACCCAAAAGTTCTGTAAGTTCCTAAGCTATCTCTGACTTACCAGTGCTTCTTCTTGGCATCTTTCCTGAGTGACACCTCCTTTCCAAACTTCTGTCTGTACTAAAAACTCTTTGGCAATAATTTACTTATTCAGTAATTAAAGACCAAATGGATTATTTATTTTAGAAGAAGTTGGTTTTAATGCCTTAAATCCAAAATCCAGATTAAAACATTTGATGGCTTAGTTTCAGATTGGGGAAGTCTCTGTGGCTAGGGCATGGTGTTCCTTACTTACAGCACAACAGTAATGTGGATATGCCATACATTACTCCATAGACATTGTCTCTTTAAGACTTTACACTCTCTCCACTTTGACACTAGTCAGCTACCATAGTCAGTAAGTGACTCCATCCTTCCAACGAGAAGTAGTCAGTGCAGAAAGAGACATGAGTCAGCAGGTGAAATTAACATATAAACCTTAAAATCTTAAAAATGCATTTGATTTTAGGAAAAATGAGATTACATTCCTCAGTTAACGGCATTACTTACCAACAGCAGAAAACTATCAAGCCAAGTGTAGACTTCAAATGATTCAATGGTCCCCAGCCAAGGCTTTTGGTACTTGGTATGCAGAGCAGTGTACCCAATGTCAGTAACTGCAGAATGTGACAGGGCAAAAGGGACGCTGATCCACTGTAACCAAAGAGGAATGTGACATAGTTAATCTATGACTTTTGCCTGTCTTATATATGCACGGTTTAGCCACACACTTTGTTTTCTAATAGACCACAAAAGCTCAGTTGTTCTTCCTGTCCACCAGAGAAAAACCTAGAATCATGTTCTCTGTGGGATGCCATGAAATACTGATTTACAAAAGTTAGTAACATATTATCCATGCCTGTGCTTAATTTTATCACGTCATATCAATTATAGGAGCAGTCAGCCAACCTTTGAAAGAAAATATTAAATTTGAGAACATAGGTATATTGGCATATTAACTTTTAATGTTTTCTTTGAGTTAGTAAAAGATGTCCATTAATAAAGTGACAATGAAAAATCTAACTGAGAACTTGGTGAGTGAAACAAAACTTCAAGGGTGAGCTCAGTGCTAATAGAAGGAAGAGAATGGAGAGATCATCTAAATGGAACAAGGCAAAGAGGAGAAGAACATAAAGTGTGTATGCACATATTTCTTGTGTGACAAGGTTTGCTGGTGTGGGAGTGGGTTAGGAACATGGGAAAGAGAAACATAAATACATGGCAAGAAATTTTAATTGCAAGCTAAGGGATTTATATTTTGTTTTATAGGCAACTGGAAGCTAGAAGCATTTCTTCTGACTTATAAAAAGATTTTAGTAGATTTCTTCTGCATTTTAATATCACAGATGTGAACAGTGAGCTTAGGAGAAGGAGGAGTCAGGATAAGCAGTAGGTGAACTGGTATGATCTAGATGAAGGCCTAAAGTAGAGCCATGATATTGGAAATGGAAAGACATTGGTACTGAAAAGGATTATGAAGGGAGATCGAGCAGCTCCTAGATTATAGTAGGAAGAAAGAGATCAGAGGGGGAAGATGAACAGATGAACCTCAAGTTTACAGTTGTCAAGCTCCAAGGATGGTGATAAAATCAACAGAATTGGAGAATTTGAGAAAAGGGGATAGTTTAAGGTGTGAGTTGCTTCATTAATTAAGTGTGCATGCATAGTCTTTTGAAGCTTGGATAACAAACCATAGTTGGCCTTTTACTCAGTCAAGTCAATAGGCTCTTAACTAGTAATCAAAAGAACTTGATTTCTTATCAGTTTAGTTACATTTTGTAGCAGAAAACCACTCTAACATCTATCTCACATATATTTGTCCTATCATCTTTATACTGGCATGCTTGATTTATGCTCCTGTGTGTTTTAAGTTCTGACCTCATGAAAAGCAATGAGAAATTACATCTACCGAGAATAAATAGCTTCATCCCTGGTGTTGGCTTTCTTAGTATATCAAGTGCCTCAGCTAAGAAGTTTGTCATTGTCAAACCAACCTTGCCTCCAAAGTTCCAAACAGAGATTTATTTTTGGAAGTTTATGATGATGCTAAGGAGAATTCTGAATTTCAGCACTGTCCATTTGGTTTTGGCAATTCAAATTAAATTGATTGAGAATTAAATTGACTTGAATTCAATTAAGACACTAGTGAATGAAATTCCATGAAATGCACATAGACACTAGGGGAAAAGAGGAAATGTTGTGATTATTGCTAGCATATGTAAATTTATGGCTTAACTATAATTTTAGTTGTAGTCATTTCTTTTAAAATTTTCCTGCCATTATTAAAGATTCTAGACAATAAAAAAAAACAAAACAAAACAAAAAGTGAGTATGAGATTCGACTCCATTTTTCATTTCTAAGTGTCTAGTGTAAACACCAAAATAGAGGGAAGAGCTTTTCATTATGAGGAAAAAAGAGGAGGCTCAAAGGTGCTTTAATCATCCATGGGAAGGGTATCACGATGTGCAGTCTGAACTTCCTCTGTGGCCTATCTGTGAGGGCACCAGCCCTACACACTATGTCTCTGAGATAAAATACATGTGAGTGAGTACTACGCTACAGTGCCCAGCATGGAGTACTCACACCATTTTCTTTGATATGTCTTAGGTGTTGAATATTATTGTATATAAAGTAATATAGTCTTCACATTTTAAGATGTTGAGCTTACAAAGGCTCAACGTTGACTAAAATGTGTTCATAACACACCAAAGCACTCTTAACATAATACAAGTAATACATCTCATAATTATACAGTACTTTTTACTGAATAAAACACACATATATTTCCTAATTTAATTTAGAACTTATAAACAATACATAACAAACCTTTCTAGTGCCTATATAATTAAGCCTTTTCTTTGTTTTTAGACCCCAGATAGTGATGATTAATATTGAAACCCACAGTTTTTCCAATGGGATAATTTCTGTCTTATGAGAAGTCTTACAGATCAACTAAAATGAATACAAGGGGGAGATTAAGAGACCAGTGCAGGAGGCACCTGGGTGTCTCAGTCAGTTAAGCATCTGCCTACAGCTCAGGTCATGATCTCAGGGTCCTGGGATCCAGCCCTGCCTCAGGCTCCCAGCTCAGAGAGAAGCCTGTTTCTCCCTCTCCCTCTGCCCCTGTCTCGTGTTCTCTCTTTCTATATCAAATAAATAAACAAAATCTTTTTTAAAAAGAAAGACTAATGCAGGTGAGCACCAATGTTTACATTTTAACTCTGAATAAAGTATGTTGCCTTCAAACTCAAGGAATAGCACACATAAGTTTCCATCAAATGTAGGCATGAAGGGAAGGAAGCCCTAGGCCTGTTTAAGAATTAAATTGAGGGCATATTTTCTGTTAAAATCTAACAAAATGACTACAGTTTTTTGTCCAATTAATTCATTGAGAAATTTAAAATTTCAAATGGTATGTGATCTACTATGTATTACTCATGACAGAAAATGACATTTCTATTAATTTTTGCTGAGTTAGCATAATACCACAGTACCTTTTAGAAAGAAAAAGGAGAGGAAAGGAAAAGAAGAAGGAAAGTCTGCAAATGACTCCACTTACCAGGCCTATGAAGATGCAGAAAAGCTGAACTACATCCGTGTAAGCCACAGAGTAGAGACCACCCACTAGTGTATACAGAGTGGCAATCAATGCAGAGACGATGACAGAAGCTTGCACGTTGGCACTAATGATCACACTGATGGTGGCTCCTGAAGAAAGCAGACAAGAGAACACTGTGGTCAAGGTACTCAAATGGATTCCACTTTCTGTTTAAGGATATATTGAATGTTCCGTGACAGTAGGTATTTCCCTGTGTCATGTGAAAAGTATTGGATGATAACAGTTAATGTAAGTTTTCATATCAAAATCTTATAATCTCTATAACTTAAATATGTATATACATATATATACTTACATATATAAATCTACATATATTTAAACACATTCTTTCTCTCTGAAATTTATGCTTTGGTAACTTATTTATGTGGGACACCCAAAATTCATGACATGACTTCAGAATTCCATGAAGTATACTAAATTTAGTACTACTATAAGAACCCGAAATAATTTTACTACCTATCTGAAACAGACTTAATTAAATATATGCAATATATTTACTCATATCCTTGAGATAAGCCCAATCACCCATTTTCCATTAATTCTGACCCCTGCTAGCTTTTAAAATTCATTTTTATTTTCATTTATTTTTATTTTTTAAAGATGTATTTATTTATTGTTGAGAGAGAGAGAGAGAGAGAGAGAGCAGGGGAAGGGGAAGAGGGAGAAAATATCCAAGCAGACTCCCATTGAGTACAAAGCCCAGCATGAGGCGCAATCTCATGACCCATGAAATCAACACCGAATCCAAAACCAAGAGTCAGACACTTAAGCAACTGAGCCACCCAGGTGCCCCCTTGTTAGCTTTTTTTAGATGATGGGTGGTATAAGGTACCAAGGTTTAAGACAAGTGTGTAGATGAAAATAATAAAATTAGCAAATTTTATTCCAGTCCTACTGCTAGGACACCAATGTGTTGAAGGGCCCTAGATTTCAATTGAGATTTTTTTTTAAAAAAGATTTTACTTATTTATTCACAAGAGACACACAGAGAGAGATAGAGGCAGAGACAGCAGAGGGAGAAGCAGGCTCCATGCAGGGAGCCTGATGCAGGACTTGATCCCAGGTCTCCAGGATAACACCCTGGGCTGAAGGCGGCACTAAACCGCTGAGCCAACTGAGATTTTTAAGTAATTTTCATTATCAGAGTTTTAAGCCTGTCTTAGAAATAAAATTTAAGTTTTTCTTACTTTATGTCTTTGTTTATTGAGTTTGTTGATGTCTATATCTTGGATGAGAATATTAGAGAATGTACAATTAGACCACTATGGCTCTTGGACTTCTCTCAGCATTCACTTAATGCTTTACAAATTCTTTTCCCATTGTTCTCAAAAGCTACATATTTTATATTTTATATTGTTAAATGTAGCAATTATAGGAATGCTAACATACATGGAACAAATCTGTGATTTTTTAATATCATTAATTGCGATCTTATATTCTGCCACCACTTCTCAGTTGCATGCTAACAGTGTGTGCAACCCACTAGAGATGAAAATGCATTCATTTTTCTCAAGGAGCAGTATAAAATATTTTGATCTAAGATAACAATACAATTTTTCAAGAATTTTTTTCTTAGTGCTTTGAATATGGTAACAAAATTATTTTCTTGAGTAAAGCAAATGAATAAAAGGAAAAGACTGACAAGGAATTGGAAGATGAAGACAATGGAAGGTAGTCAATTATTTATAAATGACTTTGGGTAATTGACTGAGTTATTGTTGTATGGATATTTAACAGGCTTTTTTTCCCCCTTGCAATTATTTACTTCATGTTGAAACTTTAGTTGCAATTCTTTGCCATTCTTCTTTTGGTCTGGTTTTCTATTTTAATAACATTTCTAAGTACAATTATTACCCTGCCTCTTTGGGTTGCTGTTTAATTTTCTACCCATTAGTGAAAATTTTATTAATTCTACACCTCCAAAAGGAAGGGAAGGAGGCTGTATGCTATAGAAGAAAGATCACTGGACTAGGATTCTAAAGATTTGGATACTGGTAAGTACTACCATTTGGTTGTAACTCAGTGGTTTTAAAGAAGTCTCCCACTTTTCTATTACTATTAAGATTGGGATTAATTTTCTTTAAAATATTTTCTAGATAATTCCATCATTTGTAGTGAGTAAAATAAATTACCTGCTAATGAAATATTACTTTATTCATGCAGCCATAAAATAAACATACTATAAATAAAATCATAAAATTCACTGAATTTGAGCTGTGAGAAGTGTAAATATACATCTTTAAAAGATTTTATTTATTTACTTATTTAGAGAGAGAGAATGCATGATTTTGGAGAAGGGCAGACAGAGAGGGAGAGAGAGAATTCCAAGCAGACCCTAGTCTGAGTGTGGAGGCTGATGCGAAGATTGATCCCAAGTCCCTGGGATCATGAACTGAGCCAAAATCAAGAGTTGGATGCTTAACTGACTGAACCACCCAGGTGCCCCTTACAGATACATTTCTTAAAAAAATGTTTGTAAAGGATGTTGTCCATTTATGGTAAGAAGATAGTTTAAAATTCTCCTAAGTTTCTGTGGTGAACTAAGCACATTCACAGGAAAGTGGTAATAGATATTGTATTTGTCTATTCTTAAGTATTCCAAGTTATTTCTAATAAACACTAATTTTGAATTACGTCCAACTATTATTTTTGAAGAAAATATGTATTAATTTAAAAATACATCTTTTTGGGATCCCTGAGTGGCTCAGCAGTTTAGCACCTGCCTTCTGCCTAGGGTATGATCCTGGAGTCCCGGGATCAAGTCCCACGTCAGGCTCCCTGCATGGAGCCTGCTTCTCCCTCTGTCTATGTCTCTGACTCTCTCTCTGTGTCTCTCATGAATAAATAAACAAAATCTTTTAAAAAAACTATTTTCTTTACCAGAGCATATATTTCAAGCAATAGCAGCAATGTTTTTATACATGTTGTTTGATATGTGTGTGCATCTATGTTGATATGTATATATATCCTAATATTTTACATATATATTGACATACACACAGACATAGAGACACATGCTCATATACAAAAATAATTAATTGAAGCAAGTTCAGAGTTTAGTTCAAGTTTATATTTCCAAAATACTTTAGAAATTAGTTGGGGCACCTGAAACCAAAAGACACCTGGATGGCTGAGTTGGTTGAGTGTCTGACTCTTGATCTTGGCTTAGGTTATGATCTCAGGGTTGGGACATCTAGCTCCATGTTGGGCTCCATGCTCAGCAGGGCATCTTCTTTTCTCTCTCTCTCTCTCTCTCTCTCTCTCTCTCATTCTCCCTTTGCCCCTCCCCCATTCATGCTCTCTTTCTAAAATAAATAAATCTTTTCAAAAGAAGGAAATATTAGTTTATTAATTCAATTCTCCCTTCAGGGCTCAATTGTATAGATTGATCTTTATTTGATGAGAGTGAACATTTTGTATTCTGTTAGCTATTCAGCCCACTCCCTTTTTAATATCTCAGCAGGCAGTTTGTTCTTAAAACCAACATTTTCTAGTGTTGAAACCAATGACAAATAAACTACCCATTGCTTCTTGGCTAATGAGAGCAAGGTGGGAAGAAAGGTGCATTTTTACACAAAATTTCATTAGGATATAAGTGCAGTGGTAATTATGGCATATTATTATATTGCACCAAGAAAGTGCAACATTTTCCACTGAGGTATATGTTACTTTATAGCTATCAAACTCTCTTCTACACCAAATCATCTCTTCATTTTACAGTTGGAGACCAAGAAGGTAAGATTATATGGGAGTTTGAAAAAGAAACGTGTGAAAGGTAATATAAACTAATATCTGATATTACAGAGGACAGATCTGATAATAATACTGAAACCAAAAGACAAGTTTGTGGTATGGAATATATACCATAGAAGGACATTCATCTTTTAAAAAAAATTTAGATTCAATTAGCTAATATATAGTACATCCTTAGTTTTAGGTGTAGTGTTCAGTAATTCATTAGTTGTGTATAACACCCAGTGCTCATTACATCACATACCCTCCTTAATGCCCATCACCCAGCTATCCCATCTGCCTCCACCTCCCCTCCAGCAACTCTGTTTGTTTCTATAGTTAAAAGTCTCTCATGGTTTGTCTCCCTCTCTAATGACTGGAACTGGAGAGTATTATGCTGAGCGAAATAAGTCAGAGAAAGACAATTATTATATGGTTTCACTCATGTGTGGAATATAAGAAACAGTGCAGAAGATCATACGGGAAGGAAGGAAAAACTGAAGGACATTCATCTTATCTTACTTTTGCTTTGATTACTTTGGGTCTAGCTGTAGACTGGAGCCCTTTATCTTCATTTGTAAGATGAGATAAAGAGAAACATATGTAGATGCCTGGATGTTAAATATGGACATATTTCAGTGAGGAAGGTTGTGAAACTTCCAACTCTGTTGATCTGCGAGAAGGAACTCAACACTCAGTTAAATGATCTGTATTTCCCCGTGATCAAAAGGAAGGTTATGAAGCCTGACTGAAGATCTCCCACTATCCCACTGAAATCTCCTGTTTTCTAAACCTTACAAGTGGGTTGAGAATCAGTGGGCCAAGGATAATTTGTCCTTAGGATTAATTGGACTTGGTAGTAAGTTAAACCCTAAGGACTCTAGGTTCATTTTCTAGATCCCTAAACATGTTTATAACCCAGTACTTTAGGATTACATTGAGAAAACAAGTGATGTTTTTCTTTTTCTCTTTTGAAGAAAGTGGAGATAATTTACTCATTCATTCATTTGTGATTAAGATTACTACTATTAACAGGACACAAGTCCTGCCTTCAAGAAATTTATAATCCCTTTTGAGAAGTTGGATTTGGGCTTGATATAGATTAACAGGCACATAATCATACAAAGTGACAAGTCCAATGAAAACAAAATTCCAGGTGCCTAAGGAAGCCCACAGCACGGTCAGGATTACTGGTCCAAGTAAGTGACATGTAAGAGAAGATTGAAGGACATCTCCTGGTTGGCTTGGCAGATGTGCAAAAGGGCAGGCAGGGAACAAGTCAGAAGCAGAGGGCACCTGCACTTGCACAGTGTTAGAGGCAAGAAAGGAGGTGAGGCCTAGAGTTCTGGAAGGAGGGGAAGGGATGGTGAGAGGAATCAGAGTCTCAGTCATAAAAAGCCTATGCACCCACTTAAAAGTTTGGAAAAGAACAGTAAAGGAACAAAATCCGATTTGCATTTCAGAAGAATAGACTAGAGGAGGAAGTCTGAGCAATAAACAGGGAGATGGTTGCATTCACCCAGGTGAGGGAAGCTGCAGGTGGCCTGGCCTGGGGCTTTAAGGGAGTAAAGTTGTGTATGTGATGTTCCCTTAACCAGAGAGAGGCAGAGGTCCTTACCTAAGGCAGAGAAAATGGCTGCAGCCCAAAACATTTCTCCCATTAGAGCGGGAATAAATAGGAGCCCACCCATGCGTTTTCCATAGATCTGTTGAAACGGGTCTAACATGGTCACATATCCCTTGGAACGCATAGGCTTTGCAAAGAACAAACCACCTAAAATAAATTAAACAAATGTTTGTGAGAAAATAAAAAAATACATAATATAATAGTCTTTGCCAACTTTTTTTTACCATGCTATAATTTCTCAAGGGAAATAAATTTTTAGAACACTTATTTGTGTGGAGGAACCAGTCTGAAATATAGTGTGAGTACAGAACCAACACATATTTAGCAATCAAACATGCATTTCTTAACACCTTTGTCATTGTATGCATCCAAAGGGCCATTGGATGGTATATCTGAGGCATGTGGATTGAAAAACATGGACCAGTGTGACACGCACTAAAATGCCTTTGTATCACCCACCATAGCATTCAGATACTAATTAAGCTCAAGATCCAATAAATGTATTTTAAATGAAAGAAAAAAAAGAACTCTGTTATATAATATTCTTGACCTTTTCTTAGTTTGATTTACACAAAGAAATTCAGGTACAATTCAAGTTGATTCATTGTTAATGATATCTTTACTATTTTTAAAAGAAAAAAATCATATGTTAAGAAATTCACTATTCTCTTACCATAGATCAAGGGATTTTTAAAAAACATATTCCGTAATCAAGAGATCAAATAATCTAAGCATTATTGTTACCGACTTCTGGTAGCAGGTACTTGAGAGATTCCTGGTAACATTTTTTTCCACAATAGTTATTCACAGTTTGACTCATTATTTCACTTGTTATTTGTACTCCTCTTCTTTATGCTTTACTGAGTGGGTCACTAAGGTTTAAACTTTCACTTACCTAAAATCAGACTAAGAGAATATCCAATTGGTGCCTGAGCCCAAGCTAGACCATAATCTGGTACATACACTGCTTCAGCTGTCCCATTGATGTAACCTCCTCCGACCCAGGTGGCTGGAATAGAATGAACAGTGAGGGAAAGACACTGCCATACCCCAGACCTGCTCAGTTTAACACAGTGGCCAGTAGCCTCCTATGACTATCGAGCACCTGAAATATGGCTAGTCTGGTTTGAAATGTTCTGAGTGTAAAATACACATTGAAATTGAAAGACTGAGTATGAAAAATTAAATGTAAGCTATCTCAATAATTTTTTTGTATTATTACATGATAAGATGAAAACATTTTCAACATAATTGAGTTACATTCAATTATTTATATTTATTCCCCCTATTTTTTCATGTTTTTAAAGTGGTTTGTAGAAAATTTAACATTCCCTTTGTGGCTCACATCATATTTATCTTGGTCAGTGTTTGCCCTGGGTGTTTTCTGAGTCCATTTAGTCGTCAATACTTTCAAACCATATTGTTATATCCCAGAGTCTGACATTATATACAAAATATTATGTGACTATTTCTATTCTCTCTCTTTTTTAAAGATTTTATTTATTTATTCATAAGAGGCACAGAGAGAGACAGAGGCAGAGACACAGGCAGAGGGAGAAGCAGGCTCCATGCAGGGAGCCCGACATGGGACTCGATCCCGGGTCTCCAGGATCAGGCCCTGGGCTGAAGGTGGCACTAAACCACTGAGCCACCTGGGCTGCCCGACTATTTCTATTCTCAATAATATTACAACCTTTCCCTCCACCCTCCATAACATGAGGTCAAGTTTCTTTATCTTAAGGTCTTTCTGTTTTAATTGTATTGATATTCTCACATTGATCTTCTCACATTGATCAGGTTTATCTTCTTGCGGGGTTAGGGGGAGGGTTTCACGCATGCACAGGTGTGGAGGTATGTGCCTTTTTAAAATTTGTTAATAGGGTCACTTCTTAAACACCCTGAGTATATAGGATTTAGACAGATTTCCATTGTAACATATTGTTTACTTCCCTAAATTGTTAAAGGAGACATCGCACTTTTACTCCAAAGTGTCCTAAAGTGAGTGTAAATTATCTTTCCCAAGTGCCCCGTATGCATTTAGACATAAAAAATGGCATTTAGAATTTGAAAAGTTGACTGAATATCTACTTGCATTCTTTGTTTTAATCTGGGTCTTTTAGTAAGATATTTGATATTTCATGGAGAATAATAAGAAAATGTCTTCTTCAGTTGTCATTTAATAGAATTTCTGTAGAATAATAGCTGAAGGAGGAGACCAAGGAACCAAAGAAAACACGTGATGGTTAATCAAGATTGGACCAAAAAGGATCTATAAACTTTACCATTTTCTGTGATAAGGCAATATCACATATAATTATTGCTAAAAAGCTAAAGTTAATGGAACACTTAAATCTTTACAGTTTATATCCTTTGAAGAGTATTGCCAAGATATTTTTTTAAAATTCTCTGTATAATTTGTGTAAAATTATGAGGAACATAATGGCTTACCAGATATGTGTCTGAATTCTAGGCTATATCATCCAATTGGGGATAAAATTTAACTCTGAAAAGTTCTCTGAAATCTCACAGAATATAAGTAAAATAAATAATATGTACATGAAACTATCAAAGACAGATGTCTCTATTTGTGTTCATGCCAAAATATATCTGGCTTTTGCTCCAAATACAAAGCTAAGAAGAGAGTGTTGTGGGGTTAGTACTATTGCTTAAAGGTTAACATGAAAAGATCTCCCTGCAAAGGAATTTCCAGCACATTTAAATGGAAAGTGTATATACAAAATCCTCAAGTGGACAAATATGCTCTTGGCAGCCACTCTCATCTGCCTGGAAGATTTTACGTGGGTCTTAACAAACAACAAATGCTATAATTTGTTTTTTTCATTGTAAGCCCTCCTGAAAATTTAAACAGTTTCCCTCCTTCACTGGGTGTGTGACTAGGACTTGAAGAAATGATTCTCACAGGTACTGAATCAGACCTGATTCGCCTACTAGGCAACTGGAACTGCTAACACCACCCAGCATCGTCTCATTGCATAAAGTGAATGGTCTTATGAGAACAAAGCCTATTAGTGATCATTTGTCTTTGCGTAGGTCTCCTCTCCCTTGTCCAAAAACAAAACAAAACAAAACAAAAAAAACTTGGTGACTGAATGATTACAAACATTATAATATAGAAATGAAGACTTGGTTACTTATCATGTGAAAGTCCTCCCATTTTTATCAGTCTTGTCCCTTTTATGCCAGAATTTGCTCTGCATGTTTGTATATTTCATGTCAGACTCACCAGTGAAAACAAGAATTCTTTCAAACTATGTGCATTTTTATTTTTTAATCTTTATTCTTTTTCAAATACATACAATCAATGAATGTAACAGGGTTTAGATAATATGGTTCAGAATTTAAATGAATTATAATATTGACCAAGATTCTTTTCAGTTCTGAAAGACTAAAATCTTTCAAAATCGAGCTAGACCATGATACTTCATATGAAATATCATGATTTAAATTTTTCTATATACTTAATTAGACTATTCTGTTGAAAAATAATTCTAGATGATAAAAAAACAAATCCTGGAATATGATCTTTATGAACACAATAGATATAACATTAAACTAGAGTAATAATAGCACATTGTAATGAACAAAATTAACAATGAGCAAAGATTTTGATATGGACAATCTCATTTAGTCTTTTCAACAGTTTTTTGAGTGGGATCAACTCTCATTGTTTTATTTTGCTTTTCTTCTTATTTTCTTTGTACAGGAAAAATCTGAAGGGAATATAATTCACTTCAGACATCAGTATTGCATCTGGATCTTTAGGATAAAGAAGAAATGTTTGTGCTATAATGAACAATGAACATTAAGATGTAAATGTGTATGGTGTTCATCCATAGGTAGATAATAAGAGAACATCTTAAAATGTATACCAGCATTTCAGTAAACATATATGCAGGTGGTAGACTAACTGGATGATTCTCACTCTGTTTTTGTACTTACCTGTGTATATTAGATATTACAGAAAATATTTTGCACGATACAATTTGTTCTATATATGTGTGTATGTAGAAAAACTGAGGAACAGAGGGTAAAAAAGGACCCTTTTACAAATGATGTGCCTTTGTAAAGAAAGGAAGTGAATTCAGCTGGAAGGCTGCAGGCAGTGCATTGAGGAGGGGCCTCAGGGTGTGGCTGCTGGGAGACCTGTGTTGGGTGCTGACTCCAATCCTTGATAATCATGTAACTCTGCATCCTTACTCAACCCCAGAGCCCTTTCACATTGCTCAAATATAAGGAGCTTCATAAAGATCATATGAAACCATATGCAGTTAGCAAAGAGTTAAATGAATATAAAACATGCGTATCTGAAAAATAAAACGTATAGTCCATAAACTATTCTAGAATAGTATAGGTTTCAGATGGCCAGCAGAGATGCAGTCTTCACAGATTGCTTTGGTAAACTATTCCATATACAGAGGAATCATTTTTAAATAGCACCTCAGGGCTGAAATTGGGCATTATTTGGATATATTTCTGATGAGATACTTTCCAATGGGCCCTCAGAGTTCCAGTTAGTGTAGATTATGTTGCTAGTATTAAAAAACCTAGTAAGAATTGGAAGTGAAATGTGTGTTGTTGGTGAAAATGTATCAAATACATTTGTTGTTTTTCAGAACTATTTTCTACAACCAAGAAGATTTAAAAAGAGAAACAAATCACCACTTAAACAGAACCACCTCTGGGCATCAGCTCCTCAGAGCCCAGGGGTGGTTTGAGTGGGAGAAGGCTGCAGATGCTGGCTGAGGCATTCCTGTTAGGACACGCCCTAGCTTGTCCCCTTTTATATCTAGGTTCCTGGGAATCTTTTTTTTTTTTTTCCAGTGCTGTGGATTCCTAACTTGTGATTGTCTTCCTGTGAGGAAATTAGTTTATTAAATGGGAGAATTAGGTTTCAAAACAGGACATCAATCAATTTGGAATTGTGCTGCCCCTAACTGATTTATTCAGTTGCAAACCATCACGAGTTAATGTTCATTGACATTCATCATTTAAGAACACCCAAAGTCACAATTTTGTGCCTAAATTAGTGAACAGGATGAGATGCTGACTTTATTGTGTAACTTTTAAGACTAAGACACTTCTCTACCTCTTTGTTTTTATTCTGTTCCCACCCACTGAATTGTCCAGATAGCTCAGATTCATTTCATCGATATTCTGTCCAGCAATTTACTATAAAATCATTTTGTTCAAGTACCACTGAGTTGAAACCATTTTATTTTTGTTTTAAATAAATGTAAAGTTATTTTTAGAACACATAAGCAGTGAACATAAGGAATCCTCAGAGGACAAAGGCTACGGTTTGCTTCGTCACTCTGGGAGGGCAAGGAGGGGTGGGCAGCATGGCGCAGAGGCATCAGAACCTACCTGTCATGGTAAATGCACCCACCAGCAGACCAATGTCTCGGCCACCAACTATGATGGCCTCGCTGCGCTCTTCTGAGCTGCCGCTGTTTTTGGTTCTCCAGGCAGCCCATATTCCAACCAGTAATATTAGAAGGTAGAATACGATGATAGCTATCAGGCCTTCCACATGGAAAGTCATTTTTATTTTGGGGTCCAGATTCTTCCACAGCTAGCTACTTCATTAAGATCTCTGAAGAAAATACAGTAATGCATTATAAACCAGTCAAGCATGCGTAGGCAGCTGGGAATAAACCAGCTGGCTCCTGAGAGATCCTGTGCCACTTACAGAAAAAACACATTGAAATCACATATGACACTAGCAGTTGCCAACACAAGTCCACTATTTTTTTCCGACTATTTAACAGTTTAACGTTGTTTTGAGTTTTCACGAAAAAGAAAAAAAAAAATAGAAAGTGCCACTTAACAAATGTAACCACAGTCACTTTTAGTGTTTAATGAATTCTTTCAATTTGAAATTGACCTTGTCTTGTGACTTGGTCAAGAGATCATTTCCAAAGACTGTGTATTTGGAACTTACTATTCCATCGAGAATTGTGCAGTCGTCTTACAATACTACTCTGAGAATTCTAACATAGTCATTCATTCATTCATTCATTCATTCATTCATTCATTCATTCATTCCTCTGTCTCTCCTTTCAAACAATATCAGGGAATGGTTCAAAAAGGAATGTGATATGTAAATCTGGGAGACAAAAAAGAAAAAAAAACTTTAGGAAACTCAGTTTCAAAAACACATCAGCTCCAATTTTCAACAAGTGCCTGTGGTCCAAGTTACTGAAGCAACTAAAGATGTTACATCGCTTAAAGACTGCACCTCTTCTTCCTCTTCCATTGTTCTTTGCTCTTTTCATGTCTCCCCCACCCTTTTGTATATACAAGAAAACAATTTAAAAATACAGAATTGCCTAAAAATATAACAGGGTGTCAAAGGTATTAAAAACAAGACGTCGAGTTCTAACGCCTGTTCTTTCTGGAATTCTGCTATTTTTCAAGCCTCGTGACCACGGCTATTTCATGGACTCGCCTTCACACAAGCACGTTTCTGGGGGGAATACAGGTATTTGTGTCCGCAGGTGGGGAATGAGACCTCGGGCGAAAGAACTAGGCTCCCTCGGATTCCGGGGAAGCGAAAGGAGCGCGGCCGGGCTCCGCCAACGCGGGAGCTGGGGGGTCCTTCCTTCTGGGGCCAGCCCGAGGCTCCCCGGCTCCCGCCCCTCGGCCCCAGCGCAGCGCCCAGCCCCGGAGAGCCTGGGGCTGCAGGCAGCGGACCCGCCGCGAGTCCCCCCCCAGGGGGAAGCCGCGTCCCTCCGACCTACAGACGTCGCGGGGCGGCCACCGCGCCCCCGAGGGAGCGGGCTCCGAGGCGCCCCGGTGCCCGCTCCGCTCCTACCTGCAGTGGTCGCCTGGCCGGGAAGCGCTCCGCCGTCCGGGGCTCCTCGGGCAGCGCGGTGGTTGGGGGCTGCGAGAGTGCGGGGGAGCGGGGGGCTGGGGGCCGGGGCTCGGGGGGCCGCGCCCGCGGGGAAGGGCCGGGCGGGCGGCGGGTTCCAGCCCCGGGGCCCCCACAACCTGGGCGCGCGCGGAGCCGACAGGTGTGTGCGCCGGGGCGAGGGCACTGGAAGCGGCCGAGGTGGCGATCGATCCCCGTATTGGCAAAGTCCCCTTTATAAGGGCGGCCGGCGGGGGCGATCGTCAGAGCCGGGAAGGCGGACGTCAGAGCCAAGGGGTGATGGGCGGGTGCTGGGGACCGTGCCCGGCGCGGCGCGGCGCGGGGCGGGTGGGGGATGCGACGCACCGGGCTGAGCTCGCATAGCGCTGGAGCCGCCGCGGGACCCCGCGCCCCGCCGCTCCCGCCCCTCCTCCGGGAACCAGGGCGTGGCCCCAGGGCCGTGTCCCACTCGGTGTTCCCACGACTCTGGTTGGAAGCAGGCAATGGGGAGACGGGGAGGGCTTCGGAGCATCACGTTTTCAGCTGGAGCTGCTGGAAGTCCAGCGGAGGGGAAGGGGCGACAGTTGTCTCGCTAGACTTGGCCCGAAGCGGTTTCTGGCATCTAGAGCAGACGGGCCCCTCGCGCTGCCTCCCGGGGGCCGTGGTGGACGCCGGTGCCACCCACGCCGGGGTGCTCGAGGAAGACATTTCAGGACGGTTTCCAAAGTCGACTTAAAATCATGTCCCTTTCGCTTAAAAACGGGGTTATAATGCACTATTCCTAGGAGTTGTCCAAAACCACAGTGAAGTTATCACACGCGCCAGATGAGGTAGCTTTCCTCGTAGAGCTAACTAGGTTGGTCGCCCATCAAAATATCCTATTCCGGCGTTACAAAAAATTTACTGCATAAGTTTAAAATATCTATCTATCTATCTATCTATCTATCTATCTATCTATCTATCATCTAATCTATCATCTATCATCTATCTATCATCTATCTATCAATCTATCTATCTATCTATTCATCCATCTATCATCTATCTATCCCTAGATATCTATATTAATGCCTAGATTATTTATATGTCCACAGATCCAGTCACACATCTATAGCTCTACTTATATATCTAGATATGTCGATAGATTGATAGCTATAGATATCTGTGCATGTATACACAGACATGAGTGTATGGGAAGAGAGAGAGAGAAGAGCCACAAGTCACAAAGCCACAAGCCCCTCTGGTCACTTTCTTCCTTTTTCCCATATTCCACCATGCCAGTCTATTGAACAATGAAATATGAAAATCTAGTAACTGATAGAATAAATATTTCTTGACTACTGGTCACCTCTTTCTAGGTGAAATTTTGGACCATCCCCATCTTCTTACACAGCATTTGGAAATGAACTTTCAAGTTTTTATCACTACTCCTTTGCTTTGTTCTCTGGGTAAACAATAACTGCATCCAAACACTTTGTTTGGGATAAGAGGCCAATGGAATTAAAGCTGAAATTAGGACCAGGGAGAAGGGTCTGCATGGACAGTTATTTCATCTGGGTTGAATGATATGCTCACTGCTTTTCTGGAAATGGTTTAGAAAGCCTTTCAATGTAACTCCATTTTTTGCACGGAAGGGTTATGAATTTAAGCAATTTTAAGAAATGGATAGAGGGAAAACAGAGATGGAATTTCATATCATTATTCAAGTGCTTTTCAACAGAATCTCTTCATTCTTGATTTTGTTTTTGACAGTTATGTGTGAGTCAATTTCTGATTCCGGACTTTGGTCACAGGTTAATTTGTGTCTTCCCAACCAGAATACACTTAGGGTGACAATGACAAAAAGCTTGTGGTTGTAGCAGGGCAGCGGGTAGGCAAGAGAGTGTATGAAGGAGTGCGCAAGGCTAAGGTTCTGGGGGTTAGACTCAGATCCCAACAGAGACAAAAGAGGTGGCTGTCCACAGAGAAATACCATCTGAGCTTTTGGCTGTAGGAATGGGGAATGCAGCCAGGACACAAAGCTCTCTATGGGGCTCACCTAATCCACTTTAAGAAGCCAGATTTGCCAGCCTCTAGATTCAGTGCCAGATCTGGGAAGGTACAATGATTTTGGAGGTGGCCCAAGCAATTCTGACCTGGCAGAGCGGCTATCCTTCATGATGGAGGGCACCAGTTGAAAATGACAACTGCTGATGTAGTCTGCTTCTGTGGAAACATTTCCTCATTTGCTGAGCCCTGTGAGCCCCTGCATCTGATCTCATGAGGATGCCACTTGTGAATTTCTGCTCCAGGTTGTGCCTTCCCAGACACCCATTCTCTGTTGTCTTCAGTGTGTACCTCTTCATCTACTTCCCTGAGAATATGGGAAATATATGGCAGTGGAAAGCTCAGTTGCAGCTTTGGAAGATAAAAAAGCAGATTTTGCCTTTCCAAATCATTTATGTATTTAACAGACACTTCCTAAGTGCCTTTGGTGTTCTAAGCACTGTTCTAAATACTGAGAAACATGTGGAAAATAATATAGTACCTGCCCCGAGGCAATTTATAATTAGTGAAAGGAAAGCAGGAGCAAACAAGCAAAAGCTCTACTTGAGTCTACCTGCTGGCAAAGATATGTCATATCTACACACACAGATTTTAGGGAAAATACAGAAAAAGGCTTTAATCAGACCGGGGTATTCTGGGAGGACAAGGAGATTTATTCATACAACAGACACACTGTGAGGACCTACTGTGTGCCAGGAATTATGAGAGATACCAGGTACCTTAACAGAAAAAAAGGAAGCCCTGTCCTCATTGAGCTCATAGTCTATGACCCTACAACTCAAAGTATGGTCCATGGAAAAATAGTGTCAAACATCATCATCATCATCTCTCTTTTTTTCTCTCTCTCTATTGTTTTTATAACATTGGTAATTTGAGAAGGACATCACTTGGCATACACACATTGAACATGACTCAGATGTGAATGGCAGTGCATAATGAGATTTTGGGGGATCCATTTTCCTTAAGTCATTATTCTTCATAATGTCCCAGTTTTCTCGTACAACTTTTACTTGAACCTTTCATAATTTCTAATTGGTTATATTCAGCTTCAATTGCAATTTGGCCTGTCATTTGCAAACCAGGGCTATCATCAGAGTCACAGAGTACTTTAAAAATTATAGATACTAGGACTCCAACAGCAAAAAACTCTGATTCAGTAAATCTTGGACAAGAGTTCAGAAATCTTTTTTTAAATAGACTGTTTTTTTTTTTTTTAAAGAGTGACTTAAGTTTACAAAAAAAATTGAATAGAAGGTATTTCCCAAATACTCCCTTCCCAACTCATGCATAGCCTCTACTGCTATCAGTACCACACCCATCCTTATCTCTACCCAGTGGTACATTTGTTACAATGGATGGACCTAGACTAACACATCATTATCACCCAGAGTCTGTAGTTTATGTTAGATTTCACTCTTGGTGTTCTTTCTATGGGTTTGGACAAATGTTTGATGACATGTATCTAACATTGTAGTATCATACAGAGTAGATTTACTGCTCTAAAAATCATCTATACTCCACTGATTCATTCCTTCTTCCTCACTAATCTGTGAAACGCTTTTTTTTTTTTTTTTTTTTTTTACTGTTTTCATAGTTTTGCCTTTTTCAGAATGTCATAGAGTTTGAGTCAAGTGGCATGTTGGTTTATCAGATTGGCTTTATTCTCTTAGCAACATGCATTTATGTTTCCTCTAGGTCTTTTCATGGCTTGATAGCTCATTACTTTGTAGTGCTAAATAATATTCCATTGTCTGGTTGTACCAGTTTATTTATCCATTCCCCTACTAAAGAATATCTTCTTTACTTTCAAGTTTGGGAAATCATGAGGAAAGCTGCTATAAATATCTGTGTGCAGTTTTTTGGGTAGACAAAAGTTTTCATCTCCTTTGGGTAAGTACCAAGGAGCAGGACTGCAGGATCACATGGGTAGGAGGATGCTTAGTTTTGCAAGAAATTGTCAAACTATCTTCCAAAGTGTCTCCCTCAGTTTTTACTCCCCCAGCAATGAATGAGAGTTCCTATTGCTCCACACCCTCAGCAGCATTTGGTGGTACTGGTGTTCTGAAGATTAGCCCTTCTAATAGTTGTGTAATGGTATTATATTTTTATTTTAATTTACATTTCCCTGAGGTTGTATAATGTACAGCACCTTTTCATATACTTATTTGGTGTCTGTATATATTCCTTTATGAGGTGTCTTTTAAGGCTTTTAGCCCATTTTTTTAAAAAAAGATTTTATTTATTTATTCATGAGAGACACACAGAGAGAGGCAGAGGGAAAAGCAGGCTCCCTGTGGAAAGCCCAATGCAGTACCTGATCCTGCCACCCTGGGATTACAACCTGAGCCAAAGGCAGATGCTCAACCCCTGAGCCACCCAGGTATCCTGGCTTTTAGCATGATTTAAAACAGGTTATTCTCTTATTGTTGAATTTTAAGAGTTCTCTGTATCTTTTGGATGAAAGTTCTTTTTTACTTCTGTGTTTTGCAAACATTTCTTCCAGTTTATGGCTTGTCTATTTATTCTCTTGACAGTGTCTTTTGCAGAGCAGCAATTTTTAATTTAATGAAGTCCAGCTTATCGATTACCTCTTTCACGGATTGTGTCTTTGATGTTTTATATAAAAAGTCATCTTCATAGCCAATGTCATCTATTTCTCGTTATCTTCTAGGACTTTTATAGTTCTATGTTTTACATTTAGGCCTGGGATCCATTTTGTGTTAATTTTTGTGATGGGTAAATGCTCTATGTCTACATTCTTTTTTTTTTTTTTTTTTGCATGAAGATATCCAGTTGTTCTAGAATCATTTGTTGAAAAGACTATTTTTGCTCAGTTATGTTGCCTTTACTCCTTTATCAAAGATCAGCCGACTACATTTATGGAATCTACTTCTGGCATCTCTATTCTTTTCCATTAGTATATTTATTTGTTCTTTCACCGATACTACTTTTTCTTATTGCTGTAGCTTTATACTAAGTCTTTTTTTTTTTTTTCTACTAAGTCTTAAAGTTGAGTAACGTGAGTCCTCCAAATTTCAATATTGTGTTGGCATTCTGGTCTTTTGCCTCTCTATATAAACCTGATAATCAGTTTCTCAAAATCCCCAAAATAATTTTCTGGGATTTTGATCGGAATTTTTGACTCTATAGATCAAGTTGGGAAGAACTGACATCTTGATAATATTGGGTCTTCCTATCTTATCCACGAACATGGAATATCTCTCCACTTATTTAGTTCTTTCATCAGTTACATAGTTTTTCTCACATAGATTTTGTACATGTTTTGTTATATTTACATCTGCATTATTTTAGGGGGTGCTAATGTAAGTGTTGTTGCCCTTCTAATTTCAGATTCCACTTGTTCTCTGTGTATATAGGAAAATAGGAAAGCAGAATCTTTTTTCTTTTTTTGAAACCTTCTGTGGTGATCCTGATAACCAGCTAAGTTTGGGGGTCCTACTGCATTTCAGAGTGGAAAAAGTCTTGAAGTCAAAACACACAACTTTAGCTAGTTACGGGAACTTCAAAAAATTATTTTGCTTTCTTTGAATTTTAATTCTCTTTTCTCCAAAGTGGAAATAAAAACCATGCAAAGTTAGTGTTGATCTCATATGAATGTGAAGATTAATTGAGACAGTATTTTCTAAAACATGTAACACATATTTTCCCACTGGTGCTCAATATACAGTAGATAATTGCCACTTTAGCTGTAACTTCTGTTTTATTTGCTTGATTTGCTGTTAAAGCCTGCTGATGCTCCAGCCTCTGGTGGCAGTGAATCACCCAAGGAGTGTGCTGGATAAATGTTCTTGCCCATTTCCTTACCTAATGGCAAATAATTGTTTTACTAATAACCTCAGGGTTGCTTCAGAAGTTCATATATTCCTTGAACCGCATCATAAAATAAGGTCTAGATTCTGCTTCTTGATCAATTTTTAACTAAATTCAATTTATGCTTTTGTAGGTAGGGCTGGAAGGACAGATAATAATTCACTTTCATAGAGATACAGGTGGGAGATACATCCAACTTCTTCCTCTGTCTGAAGCAGCCCTTACCGACAGTCCCCAGAAACTTTTCAGTGATACATTCTTCACTTTAGTCACCTTGTATAAGGTTAACACCTTTTCATTTATGAATCCAAGAGAAACTCCCATGATCCCTGTCTATACCCAGTCAGGGTGATGTGTCCCTCTTTCAAGCTGTTGTCTCATGGCACTTACTACTACCTATTGATTGTTTACAGATCATATGTCTATTTCTCCACTAGCTTGTAAACTCTAGGAAAGGAAAGATCACATTCCATGCATTTTATATAGTCAGTGCTTAGCACTGCTCCTGGAATACCACTAGTCAAAAACTTAGTTGAGCTAAATTGCCTTATTATTCTACAGAAGGAAAAACTGAGATCCAAAATAAATAAAGGTCATTGAATAGACCTCCATGTGATGACAGTAACACTAAAATTAATCACTTGGAAACAGATCCATTAGATTCAAATGCAATTGCCCAGGAAATGCCAAGTTTTTTTCTTCTGTCCTTATGATGGCATATGAGGACTAAATCTTCATACTCTTAAAACAAGAACTTATATGGGAATTAAGTAATTGTATACCCTCATTATAGTTTTTTAAAAAGTATAAGAGTAATGAACAATGTATTTTAGAATCACCTTCTCTTGGTGGTGTCAAAGTCATTCTGTGCAACCATTGCTATCATTCTTGTTGTAGCAGAAGATATTTTTCCTTGTTTCTTCCTAACATTTTATTATGAAAATATTCAAGTAAACATTAAAGTTGAAATACATAATCAAAGTTAATACTTATATAGCCACCATTTAGATTCTATCAAAACAATTATTTTTCTCTTGTCTTCTATCTATTCATCAGTTCATTTTACTTATTTGATGCAAGTATATCATTAGAGTTCAGTCATCATTTACAGTTTTTTTTTTCTTTCCCATTGAGGTAAAATTTACATGCAATGAAATGCATGAAACTTGAGAGTATGTTAGTTGAGTTTTGGTAAATGCAATTACCAAATGCTGATCAAGATATAAAACATTACTTATCCCCCAGAAAGTCTCTTACAACTCTTCTGAGTCAATCCTTGCCATTGTCCCTAAAAGGCAAGTGATGTTCTGATTTTTTTCCTACTATAGATTAATTTTGCATATTCTGGAATTTCATGTAAATGGAATCATACAATAGGTACTTGATCTCAGCATAGTTTTTTGAAATTCATCCATATTGCTGACTGGATAAGTAATTTATTCCTTTTTTATTGTCATTTTTCATTGTGTTAATATAAATATTACAGTTCTTATTACCACAATATCACAGTTGGTGATCTATGTTCTTATTGATAGACAACTGGATGTGTCCAACTATTTTTGTGGACATGGGTTTTTGTTCTTGGGTAAATTCCTAAAAGTTGTATTTCTAGGTCACAGAAAATGTAAGTTAGGATTTTTTAAAAATGCCAGATCTTTTCCAAAGTAGTGGTGTCATTTTACACTCTCACCAACAGCATATAAATTTTGGCTTCATATTTTTGCCAGCATTTGGTGTTATCAGTCCTGTTTTAAAATAATTATATATGTGTTATATATAATTGTTTATATATATAATTGCCATCAACAATTTTTATTGTTGATATATTTTTTTTCCTTTAATTTTACCCATTCTGGCTATTATGTAGAGATATGTCATTGTGGGTTTAATTTGCATTTCCCTGATGTGCTTAATGATCAATAGTATGTGTTCTTTTAGGGCACCTCCATGGCTCAGTGGATAGAGCATGTGACTCTTGATCTTGGGGTTGTGAGTTGAACCTCATATTGAATGCAGAAATTATTTTTAAAAAATAAAATCTAAAAAACATTAGTATGTCTTCTTTTGTGAAGTGTGTATTCAATTTTCCCCATTTATGATGAGTTACTTGTTTTAAAAAATATTATTTAGTTCCAGACATTCTTTTTGTATCTATTTACTTATTGAGGTTCAGAAGTTTTTTTTTTTTTTTTTAATTTTAATGTTTATTTTTATTTATGATAGTCACACACAGAGAGAGAGAGAGAGAGGCAGAGACACAGGCAGAGGGAGAAGCAGGCTCCATGCACCGGGAGCCCGATGTGGGATTCGATCCCGGGTCTCCAGGATCGCGCCCTGGGCCAAAGGCAGGCGCTAAACCGCTGCGCCACCCAGGGATCCCCGAGGTTCAGAAGTTTTAATTCCAATCAAATCTAATTATTTTCTTTAGTTTTATTAAAGTAATTATGAATAGCTTCTTTAGTTTCTAGTTTCTTTAGTTTCTTTCATTTCTCTAAGACTTTCTAGCTCGAGTCAAACAATATTCCCTAATATTTTCTTTTTAGAAAGCTTTATAATTTTAATTTTTGCATTTAATTCTGTAGTCTATCTCAAATTAATTTTTGTGCATGGTATCAGGAAATTTCACATCATCAAAAAATTGTTTCTGCCTCATTCTCTCTTTTCTCCACATCCATGTTTCCGTGTATATGTGCAAAAGACTTTGAATTTGTCCCACAGATTCTTGAAATTCTAGTTGTATTTTCAGTTCAGTTTTTTCCCTTTATTTTTCAGATTGGATCGATCTTATTCAGATATATTTAAGCTCACTGACTTGAAATTCTGGGGTATCATCTCCATTATGCTTTTACCCTATCCGATGTTCTTTAAAATTCACACATTGTATTTTTTAGTTCTGAAATTTCTATTAGTTTCCTTTAAATTGTTATATTTGCTGAATTTCCTATCTTTCCCATCAGTATAACATATTTTCTTTTTGTAATCAAACATAGTTAAAAATAGGTTTGCTAGTATCCTGATCTGCTAATGGCAGATCTGGGTCACCTACAGTTTCTTGCCTATTGCTATATTTTCTACTGGGAATTGGTCACACATTTTTCCATTGCTAATTATGTTGAGTAATTTGGTTTGTATTCTGGACAATGGGAATGATAGATTTTTCGATTTTGGTATATTCCTCCAAAAAGTTTCACTTTATTTATATAATATTTTCATATTCAAATACAGGATTTGTCTCTCTGGAATTTTCGGGTTTTTTGTTTTAAGATTTTATTTATTTATTTGAGAGAGAGAAAGAGAGAATACCAGAGAGAGCATGAATAGGGGAGTCAGGCAGAAGGAGAGGGAGAAGCAGACTCCCCACTGAGCGTGGAGCCCTATGAGGGGCTCAATCCCAGGACAATGGGATCTGAAGGCAGATGCCTGAAGACAGATGCTTAATCAACTGAGCTACCCAGGTGCCCATGTGTCTCTGTTTTTAAAACATATATTGTTGTTTTTAAATTTAAAAAAATTGGGATCCCTGGGTGGCGCAGCGGTTTGGCGCCTGCCTTTGGCCCAGGGTGCGATCCTGGAGACCCGGGATCGAATCCCATGTCGGGCTCCTGGTGCATGGAGCCTGCTTCTCCCTCTGCCTGTGTCTCTGCCTCTCTCCCTCTCTCTCTCTCTCTCTCTCTCTCTGTGTGACTATCATAAATAAATAAAAATTAAAAAAAAAATTTAATTGAAGTATGGTTGACATACATTATATTAGTTTCAGATGTACAACATAAAAATTTGACAATTATATACATTATAAAATGCTTTCTGTAAATGCAGTTACTGTCACCATATAAAGTTATTACAATATTATTGACTATATTTCCTATGCTGTACTTTTTCATCTGTGAGTTATTTTATAAATGAAAGTTTATCCCTCTTAATCCTCTTCACCTATTTGGCTCATCATATCAGCCCCTTCCCTCTGGCAATGCCACTTTGTTCTCTGTATTTATGAGTTTATTTCTTTTTTTAAAAAAAAATTGTATGTTTGTTTTGATTTTAGATCTCACATATAAGTGAAATCATGTGGTGTTTGTCCTTTATGTCTGACTTATCACACTTTGCTTAATACCCTCTAGCTTCATCCATGTTGTCCTGAGTGGAAAGTTTTCATTCTTTTTTATGTCTGAGTAATATTCATTATTGTGTGTGTGTGTGTGTGTGTGTGTGTGTAAAATATTCCATTACTCTATATACATATACATATACCTTATCTTCTTTATCCATTCATCTATCAATGCCCACTTATAGTTCTTCCATATTCTGGCTATTGTAGATAATGCTACAATAAACATAGGGGTATACATACCTTCTCAAATTAGCATTTTTGATTTCTTGGGGGTAAAACAGCCAGAAGAGGAATGACTAGATCATAGGTATTTCTATTTGTAATATGTTGAGGAATCTCTACATTGCTTTGCACAGTGACTGCACTAATTGGCATTTTTACCAACAGTGTGTGAGTGTTCCTTTTTCTCCACGTCCTTGCCAATATTTATATCTTGTCTTTTTTGATATTAGGTGTCCTGAGTGAGGTGATATCTCTTTGTGGTTTTAATTTATATTTTCCATGATGTTGAATGCCTTTTCATGAACCTGCTGGCCATCTGTATGTCTTCTACGTCTTCTTTGGAAAAATGTCTATTCAGGTCCTCTTTGCCTTTTTTTCTTTCTTTTATCTTTCTTTTTTTTTTTTTTTTTTTTTTTTTTAGTTTGAGTGTGTGTGTGTGTGTGTGTGTGTGTGTGTGATCTGAATTCCTTATATATTTTTAATAGTAACCTCTTATTGATGTATCATTTGCAAATGTCTTTTCTCATTTTGTTGGTTGTCTTTTCATTTTGTTGATGGTTTCCTTCAAGATGTGATTGCTTTTAAGTTTGATGTAGTCCCAATTGTTTATTTTTTACTTCTGTTTCTCTTGCTTGAAGAGAAAGATCCAGAAAAATATTGCTAAAACCAATGCTTAAGAGTTTACTGTCTATATGTTCTGTTTGGAGTTTTATGGTTTCAGGTCTTACATTTAGGTCTTTAATTCATTTTGTATTTATATTTGTGTATGGTGTAAGAAAGTGACCCAGTTTCATACTTTTGCATGTTGCTGTCCAGTTTTCTCATCACCATTTATTGAAGAGGTCGTCTTTTTCCCACTGTATATTCTTTGCCTCCTTGGCTGTAGGTTAATTGATCACATGAGTGTGGGTTTATTTCTGTGCTCTTTATTCTGTTCCATTGATCTATGTCTATTTTTAGACCAGTAAGGTGCTGTTTTAATTTGCTTTTCAGTATAGTTTGGAATCAGAGACTATGGTATCTCCAGCTTCATTCTTCTTTCTCAGTGTTGCTTTGGATATTTTGAACTTTTGTGGTTCCATACAATTATTCAGATTATTTGTTCTAGTTCTATGAAAAATGCCATTAGTATTTTGATATGGATTACACTGAATATGTAGATAGCTTTGGGTAGTATGGACATTTTAACTATATTAATTCTTCCAAGCTGTGAGCACTATTTCTTTCCATTCATTTGTGTTGTTTTCAATTTATTTTATCAATATCTTATAATTTTCAGAGTACAGACCTTTGACCTCCTTGGTTAAATTTATTTTTAAGCATATGATTCTTTTTGAAGCAATTATAAGTAGTAGAATTGTTTTCTTAATTTCTTTTTCTTATTAATTATTAGTGTACAGAAACACCTGATTTCTGTATATTAATTTAGTATCTTGCAACTTTGCTGAATTCATTTATTCTAATAGCTCTTTAGTGGAGTCTTTATGGTTTTCTATATATATATAGTATCATGTCATCTGCAGGGAATGACAGCTTTACTTCTTCCTCACCAATTTGGATCTCTTTTATTTCTTTTCTTGTTGACTGATATGCTAGGACTTCCAATACTATGCTGAGTAAAGGCAGTAAGAGGTGACATTCTTGTTTTGTTCTTTTTTTTTTCTTGTTTTGTTCTTGATCATAGAAAGTTGTTCACCACTGGGTGTAATATAAGCTATGGGTTTGTCCTTTATAGCCTTTATTATGTTGAGGTATGTTTCCCATAAACCCACAGTAGAACTTATTTCAAAATTGGAGTCAATCCTCTCAAAAACCCTCTCAACTATGTTTATGTAATATTCTAAATCCTTTGTTGTTATTTCAACAATCTTCACAGCATCTTCACCAAGAGTAGATTCCATCTCAAGAAACCACATTCTTTGCTCATCCATAAAAAGTATCTCCTCATCAGTTCAAGTTTTATCATAAGATTGCAATAATTGAATCACATATTTAGGCTCCACTTCTAATTCTAGTTATCTTCCTATTTCCACCACATCTGTAGTTACTTCCTCCTCTGAAGTCTTGAACCCTTAAGGTCATCCATGAAGATTTTTTTTTTTCCAAACTCCTCTTATCATTGATATTTTCACCTCTTCCCACTAATTACAAATGTTTTAAATGGCATCTAGAACAGTGAATCCTTCTAAAAAGTTTTTAATTGACTTTGCCCAGCTCCCTCAGAGGACTCACCATCTATGGCAGCTATAGCCTTACAAGATGTACTTCTTAAATAATAAGATTTGAAAGTCTCCTTGACCCATAGTTATCAGGCATGAAAACAACATTCATCTTGTTGTTCATCTCCATCAGAGCTATTGGGTGACCAAGTACATTGTTAATGACCAGTCATATTTTATTTTATTTATTTATTTTTAAAGACTTTATATTTATTTGAGAAAGAGAGAGAGTGAAAGAGAGACAGCCTGAGTTGGGGGTGGGGGGAGGGCAGAGGGAAGAGGGCAGAGCCTGACTTGGGGCTCAATCCTGGGACTCTGAGATCAGATCATGACTTGAGCCCAAGGGAGACAGTTAACCAACTGAGCAGTAGCTTCTGAGCAGTAATATTTTAAGAGGATTTTTTTTTCCTGAGCAATTGGTCTCAAACAGTGAGCTTAAAATATTTGGTAAACTGTTGCAAACTGATGTGCTGTCACTTAGCCTTGTTCCACCAATAGAGCACAGGCAGAGCAGATTTATCATAATGCTTAAGGGCCCTATGATTTTCAGAATGGTAATGAGCATTGACTTCACCTTAAAGTCACCAGCTGCCTTAGCCCCTGACAAGAAAGTCAGCCTGTCCTCTGAAGCTTTGAAGCCAGGCATTGACTTCTACTCTCTAACTATGAAAGTCCTAGCTGGCATATTCTTCCAATAGAAGGCTGTTTCATCTATGTTAAAAATCTGTTGTTTAGTGTAACCACCTTCATTAACTATCTTAGCTAAATATTTGGGGTAATTCACTGCAGTTTCTATATCAGCATTTGTTGCTTTAACTTGCACTTTTCTGTTATGAAGACAACTTCTTTGCTTAAACCGCATGAACCAATGTCTGCTAGCTACAAATTTTTCTCCTGCAACTTCTTCACCTCTTACAGCCTTCATGGAATTGAAAAAAGTTAGGAGCCGGCAGCCTGGATGGCTCAGCGGTTTAGCACTACCTCTGGCTCAGGGTGTGATCCTGGAGACCCGGGATCAAGTCCCATTTGGGGCTGCCTGCATGGAGCTGGCTTCTCCCTCTGCCTGTGTCTCTGCCTCTCTCTCTCTGTGTCTCACATGAATGAACAAATAAAATCTTTTAAAAGAAAAATGTTAGGACCTTGCTCTGGAGGAGGCTGTATCTTATGGGAATGTTGTGACTGTTTGATCTCCTATCCGGACCAATAACACTTTCTCTATATCAGCATAAGGTTGTTTCATATTCTTCTTCATGTGCTGGAGGAGCACTTTTAATTACCTCCTAGAACTTTCCCTTTGCTCACACCTCGGCTGTTTGCTACAAGAGGACTAGCTTTCAGCCTATTTCTGCTTTTCACAGGCGTTTTTCACTGAGTGTAATTAATTATTTTTACCTTTTTCTTTCACTTGAACACTTAGAAGCAGATGTAGGGGGGTGTCTGAGTGGCTCAGGCACATAAATGTCTGACTTGATTTTGACTCAGATCATAATTTCAGGGTCCTGAGATCAAGCCCCACATCTGGCTCCGAGCTCAGAGCAGAATCTGCTTGACTTTCTCCCTCTGCTCCCCTTCCACTCTTACTCTCATAAATAAATAAATAAATAAATAAATAAATAAATAAATAAATAAATAAAATTAAAAAGAAAAGAAGTAGTTATAGGGCTATTAAATGGCTTAATTTCAATATTGTTTAGTGTCAGGTAATAGGGAGACCTGAGGAGAGAGAGAGATATGAGGGAATGGCCAGTCAGTGGAGCAGTCAGAACACACACACCATTTATTGATCAAGCTCATTGCCTTATATAGTAAAGTTCATGGGCCCCCAAAACCAGTTACAATAGTAACCTTAAAGCTCACTGATCACAGATCATCATAACAAATGTAATAATAATGAGAAAGTTTGAAATATTATGAAAATTATCAAAATGTGACACAAAGATACTAAGTGAGCAAATGCTGTTGGGAAAATGGCACCAATAGATTTGCGGGGCCCCAGGTTACACAAACCTCAATTTGCAGAAAATGTAATATCTGCAAAGTCCAATAAAGCAAAGCACAATAAGATGAAGTCTGCCTGTATGTGAACCTATGCATGTGATGACATTGCATGCATACAGAAATAAGTACAAGAGAAAATGAGGAAATCCAAATAAGACTGATAAATTGTATCAGTGTCAATATCATGATTGTGATATCGTAGTACTATAGTACATGTACTACAGTTTTGCAAGACATTATCTTTGGGATAAACTGGAAAAATATTAGATCTCTCAGCATTATTTCTTGTAACTGCATCTGAATCTACAGTTGTCTCAATAAAAATTTCAATTAAAAAATTTACCCTCTTTTGTGTGTGTGTATGTGAACCTAAAGATAATCTAGGTACTAAAAAGATTTATATATCTGATTTAAAGACTGTGTTCAAAACATAAAGAACCATTACATATTAGTTAGAGTTCGCCAAAGAGAAACAGAACCGAGAGAACACGTGTGTGGCATATACACATGTAATATATTACTATAACTATATATAATATATAATACATGACTATAATATACAACATATATAATATAAATAATATCACATATGTAATATAAATAAAATTATATATATATAACAGAGCCAAAAGGATGATCACATAATTTATATATATTTTATTTATATATATAAATATATTGCTCTCACAGCTCATGCAGTGAGGCAGAAAGCAAAGTCAATCTTCCTCTGCCCTTTAGCTCTATTCAGGCCCTCAATGAGTTGGATAACGTCCACCTGTTTGGAGAGGACCATCTGCTATACTTAGTTCACCAATTCAAAAGCTAATCTCTTTGGAAACATCCTCACAGACACATCCAAAATATCTGGGCTTTCTGTGGGCCAGTCAAATTGACACATATAATTAACCATCACACAACTCAATAATAAAAGACAAGTAACTCAATTTTTTAAATAGACAAAGTATCCAAAGAGACATTTTACCAAAGAATGTCTAATGAGCATTTGAAAAGATGCTTAAATAGTCATTAGAGTAGTAATATTAAATACAAATTAAATACAAACTTAAACCTCAATGAGATGCACACCTACTACAATGGCAATAATAAGGATAATAGCAAGTGTTGAGAAGGATATGTAGAAACTGGTATCTCATATTATACTGGCAAGAGCATAAAATGAAGCAGTCACTTTGGAAAATAGTTTGGCAGTTTCTGAAAGCTTTAAATAATAATCATAACATGTAACCCAGCAACTTCAGACAACTGAACACAGGAATCCACACAAAGATTTATATGTAAATGTTCATAGTAACATTATTCAGATTAGTCTAAAAGTAGATACTTCAAATATCCATAAACTGGTGTAGGAATAAACAAGACGTGGTATGGCCATACAATGGAATACTACTTAATACTACTTAATAATAAAAGGAATGAATTACTGATACATCCTACCACATGTATGAACTTCAAGAACATTATAATAAGTGAAAGAAAGCCAGACTCAAAAGACTACATATTCGTAATTCCATGCAATAATAAGTTAATAGTGGCAGAAAGGAAATCATTATTTGCCTATGGCAGGTGACTGTGAGTGGGAATAAATTGCATACTGGCATGAGGGATATTTTTGGGCTAAAGGAAATATTCTAAGTCTCAAGTGCAACATTGTTGCACAATTCTATGTATTTACCAAAACTTCACTGAATTTTACATTTACAATAGGTATTTCTCTCTCTTTTTTTTCTTAAAGATTTATTTATTTATGATAGACACAGAGAGAGACAGAGACACAGGCAGAGGGAGAAGCAGGCTCTATGCAGGGAGCCCGATGCGGGATTCGATCCCGGGACTCCAGGATCGCACCCTGGGCCAAAGGCAGGCACCAAACCGCTGAGCCACCCAGGGATCCCAGTATTTCTCTTAAATATAGAGAACAAACTGGTGATTTCCAGAGACGAGAGAGGGGATGCATGGATTAGATAAACGGGATAAACAGTACACTTATCTTGATGAACGCTGAGAAATGCGTAGAATTGTTGAATCAATTACACCTCAAACTAATATAACACTGCATGCTAATTGTACTTGAATAAAATATATTAATCTCATGATATGTGAATTATATCTCAATTAAGCTGTTATAAAATCACTGGTACATGAATCAAACACGGATGAATCCCAAAATCAGTTTACTGAGTGTGATACGCCTTCAGGAAAAAGTACAGACTGTAATGAATGCAGTTACATGAAGTTCTAGTACTAGCTCAACTGATTTGTGGTGAAACAGAGCACTAGTTCCCTCTGTTGAGGTAGGGTGGGCACTGGCTGGAAAGGAACATGAAAGAAACTTCTGGTGCAGTGATAATATTTGATATCTTAACAGCTGTTTGCTAGTATTTTGTGTATCCAGATTTGCTAAAATCCTTTAAATGTGCACTCGAGACTTAAATATTTCATTTTGTAAATTCTACCTCAAAAAACATAAACAGAAATTTATTTTCATAATGAAATGTTTAGGAGTGAAATATGTCTACAACTTACTTTGAAATTGAAAAAATAAGGTAGAAAGAATGATTGATAGAGGAAAGAATGAGTAGACGTGTGAATTTGCAAATATTGCAAGATGTTAATTATAGAGTTTGGGTGATGAGATTGTGCATGTTCATTATATATATGGTGAACAAATATTGTATATTTGGACATTTTCATAATATAATGTGGAAAAATGACCCAATAGATATTGTTCTCACTAGTACTATTTGGTAGAGGCCATAAGCCAATTATATTTAAGAACAATATATTCCTTAATATATTTGGTGAGTATAAGAATCTTCCCAATTTTATTGAGAGAGAACCATTTGTAATTTCTACAAAATTCTTGGTATCACCAGAAGTTGTTCAGTACTATTACTTAAATCTTTGAGAAGATTTAGGATTGCCAGTGCATGTCTTTGTTTCCATTTCAGATTCCAAATTAGCAATGGAAATAAGATGACTGTTAGAGCAGCAAATGCTTGGAGGTCTACAGGAGAAAATTTCAGAATCCTCTAACTGAGCCTAGATTTCTGCTTTAGGGCCTGCTTGGTTTGCAGAATTGAAGTGATATCCAGAATATACATTTTTGGAACAATTATTTAATGTTTCTTTTCTTTTAAAAATTATAGCCTAATGGTCCCTGAGTGGCTCAGTCTGTTAAGTGTCAGGCTCTTGATTTCAGCTCAGGTCATGATCTCACGGTCATGAGACTAAACCCCATGTTGGGCTACATGCTTAGCACAGAGTCTGCTTGAGATTCTCTCCCTTGCTCTCTGCCCCTTCCCCTGTGTACTCTGTCTTTCAAATAAATGAATAAATAAAATCTTTTAAAGGAATTATGCCTAGTATCAAAAATTTATTAAGGTAGCTGGCTGTAATACAAAGAAAACATGAGTTAACCAAAATTGTGTACTTGTATTACATAATGTTTAGGCTAAATACCTGACACTTTTCCTTTTATAAGCTTTTTCTAGTCTTCTTTTCCAAAAAGGTAATTTTAATAAATTTCAATGCTACTTACCCTTAGGAGGATATAATTACATGAAATGTAATTTCCTTTTTCCACCCTTTTCCTTTGATGTGACTTGGTTCTTTGATGTAAAAACTTTTGCACTGAAACTATCAAACAGAAAGTAAAGGCTTCTGTCATACTTAATAATAATATTAATTTCTTTCTCTCTGTATATACATGAAACTATATGTGTGTTTTCTTGTACAGTATGTTACTTAAAAGGTAGAAGGCTTTTATTTTTCAAAACTAGAGTAATATTTTTCTTGCATTCTTTTGAGAAGTTTTTTCCATTAAATTTAAATTATACTCTTTTGAAAGAATAGTTTTATGTGTGCTTTTCATTGATTGAAAAACCTTCCATTTTCAAAGAACATAGGAACATGATATATGATGGATGGGCTGTCAAATGAATTTAATAAACTGTTGCTAAAGCAACTTCAAAATGAATCCGTGAGCTACTGAGCACATTTGACCTTGACCAGTTTATGATGGCAGTAACACCACCAGATTTTGGTCTTGATCACCAACACATTTCTTATTATTGCAAATATAATTTAAAACAACACAGATTCACTGTCTATATTTCAGGTACCATCAGTAAGGACTAGGGGAACAGTAAGCAGAGCAAGCTAGTTTATAGAACTAAAGCCAACAGGGGATTATAAATGCTAGGAATATGGAGAGAGAGCAAGCTCTAATGTAAAAGAAAACCAATTAAATAAAAATTCTACAATTATCATTATTCCAAAAGGAAAGAAATAATGTTTCTCTCAATGAATTTTTATTTTAGAATATTTTTGTATTCCAGAAAAACTGTGAATATATAACAAACTCAATTCTCCGTATTATTAATGTCTTACATTAGTATGGTACATCTGTCACCATTAACTAATTTTGATACATTATTATTAATTAAAACCCATCATTTATTCAGATGTCATTAGTGCTTACTTAACGTCCCTTTCTGTGCCGGGATCCTATCCAGGATGTCATATTACAGTAAGTCATCATATCTCCTCAGGTTCTTCTAGACTGTGGTGGTGTCTCAGATTTTCCTTATCTTTGATGGCCTCAACAGTTTTACGGAGTATTGGTCAGGTGTTTTATAGAATGTACATTGGTTGGGTTTGTTTGATGTTTTTCTCACAATTAGACTGTGATTATGGCTTTAGGGGCAGAGGGCCAGAGAGGTATGATATCATTTTTATCATATTATATCAAATGTACATGCTGTGAACATGGATTCTCACTTGGCTGAGGCAGTGTTTTTATGTATTTCCACTGAAAAGTTACTGTCCCTTCCTTTCCCCCTTTCCATACTATACTTTTTAGAAGGAAGTTTCTATGTGCTACTCACATTTAAGGTGTGGAGACTTATTCTCCCCTTCCTTGAGCAGGGACTATCTACAAAAATTTCTTGGAATTCTTCTGCATGGAAGGATAGAATTGTTAATCTTCCCAATTCACTTATTTATTTAATCATTTATTTATATTGGTGTTGTCTCATGGATATTTGTTTAATGCTCTGGGGTTAATAATGATCCAAAACCAAATTATGTATTTTGTTGCTTAAATTGTTCCAGCTTTAGAATTAGGATCTTTTACAGTTGGCTACTGTGTCTTTTCGACATACTGCCATTGTTGGGGGGGGGGGGCGTAGGTGTGTGTTTGAGCATTTCTTTACCTTCTACAGCTGCAAGATGGTTCAAGCTCATTTTATATATTCCCTACCCCAGTTGTAGAACAAACCATTTTACCAGGAAATTCTAGCTCCTTTTATGAAGTATGGTATTACAAAGTAAGAAATGGTCTCTAGTGTACTCCTTGTTTCTGAAACATTATTGGTTCTACTTCTCTCAGATAAGAGTTTAGAAATAGGTATGAATAATAACCATGTTTACACATATATCTATATTCTACATATCTCCATCTTTATCTATCATCTACCTGTATTCATCTCTATCTATGTTAAAACATGAGTTCAGGAGCACCTGGGTGGCTCGGTGATTGAATGTCTGCCATTCACTCAGGTCATGATCCTGGGGTCATGGGATTGAGTCCTGCAACAGGCTCCCCACAGGGAGCCTGCTTCTTCCTCTGCCTATGTCTCTGCCCCTCTCTCTGTCTCTTATGAATAAATAAATAAAATCTTAAAACAAAACCATGAGTTCATATTGTTGTATCCAACTCAAATCCAAGACCACTTGGATCATTTTAGCCATTGTTATCTTTTTTCTATAACTCCCACTCAAACAATGATAAACCTGGTTTCCATCATCTTCCATCAACTTACTTACTTGTTTAATTTGGTATACTTGTATCGTAGTTTCAGAATTTCAACATCACGTTTTAATAACAAAACAAAAATCATGTTAGCCAAGGCCATTCTTGAACTCTGTGTATTTTTCTGTAGTAAGACAAAGGAGTCTGTACTAAGGACTCACAAGAAATATTTTATGTATTTAAGGAAGTTAAAATCCAGTTAAGATGACTAATTAAGAGTGAACCTTGGTTTTTTGCCTCTAATTCATGCAAATTTTTACTAGTATTTGCTACTTAAAAGTGGAGGTAACTAGAGGAAAAGACATAAGCCAATTCCTCATCCATCACTCTGGGGCCAGAAAGACATAATGCTTCCAGCTTACTGTTGAGAGAAATGTAATACAATGAAAAGACCCAGCTTTAATCCACCCCTTTAACTGTGGAAGAAGTTCTTTTGTTCTCAGCATCTTGATTTCTTTTCTTTTTTTTTTTTTTCAGCATCTTGATTTCATCTAGGATATATATGCTATCTTTTGGGGACACTTACATTTTTAATCACAGAATCGTAGATTTTCAGAGGACAAATATTTTAAAACCTGGAAACTATAGGTATACTTCAGGTCTCTTTGCTTATTTTTTTCCTGATGATTAGTATTGATTTAGTCTTGATATTTTAAAGATTAAAAACTCTAAGCATTAACACTTCACTTAATTCAATTACACAGAAAGTCTCGGAATGTGAATCCACTGCCATTTGGTGAGTCTTTCCTAATTCCTAAGAGACATTGATCATTCCTTAGTCACACAGAATGATCTGGATTGTGCATCATGTTCTCCATATTATAATTGATGATTGGAATCTGTTTGCTGTTCATGTCGAATGTAAATACCTTCTGTTAGTAAATGTTTTAGACATTAAGCATTGCTGCTCAGTAAGGAAGAAAATGAAAATGAACATTATTTTTGCAACTAGTCAACCAATGGCTCAAAACTCAATAGGTGTGGAAATTCAGAAGATATCTGATATAAAAATTAACAGGAATCACTGCTAAAATCATTTACATTACCGACTCCTTTAAATAAACAAATAGAAGATTTTCAGATTTCTTTTAGGATGGATATTATTATATTTCCAATGCAAAATAGTTTTAGAGACATTCTAGGTTATTAAAAGGAAATTTACACTGCATGCTAAGAATTTAATCCAAACAATAGTAAAGCAATTTGACTTATAATTTCCTTTTTAGATACTTTTATGTTTCTATTCAGATTAAATTTTATTAGCTCCATTAGTCTGTAAATAATTGCTTCTAGATGGTTACATAAGCAGATTCAATTATCTGTTTCTGTTAATTTTAGTTATAGATGATTTAGAGACATGTGTGCTCTCTTGCTGAACATGGTAAAACAATCCATTCATTCTTTCAACAAATATATATTGATCACCTACCATGTGCCAGGTTTATATGCATAATAGCTTTTTATTTTTATTTTTATTTTTTTGCATTTGCCATAAAAGTTGAATGATAAAAGTAAAACTTTATTTAAAGACTCATGTAATTATGCAATTGTGATCCTCTGGGAATAAGTATTTCTTCAAACTGTGCTGGTATTGTGAATTAACAAAACAAAACACGTATTACTGTTTGTCTTTTTTCTTTGCTGAACCAGAACAACAGACATTCCTAACTGATTGGCCTAATACTTGTAACTGCACTCTTATTTTCTACTTTACAAAGTATTTCAAGTCATGGGGAGGGTCTACTGGAAGAGGAAAACACAGGCAGAGCTGGCAGTGCCCAAGGGCTCTGTGCCTGACTGAGTATGGGGTGGTGGGGAGGGAGGCACCAGGGCCAAGCCCTGTCTGCGATGTCGTTGTCATTCTTGAACATCGCTGCCTTCATGTTCAGCAGGCCAGAGAGCCCCACCCTGCCCTCCTCGGGCTTTTTTTTTTTTAATTATTCAACACTGACATTTTATTTTCTGAACTTTATCAGATACCTGCCTTTCATGAGGAAAGGCACCTACCAATGTGTAAATGTACCAGCTGTGGCAAAATGTGCACTGGGACAAAGTCTCACTAGGCATGATGTTATATGTGACCCTGACCAGAAGGAAATGAAGCTTGAGGTAAGACTGTCTCCTGGGGAATGGAGTTTGGCCCCTGGTCTCAGTGGAAATCTTCCTCCTAACAGGAGATAAGAACGAGGTTGATCTGAGCCTAAAGATGGACAGTCACTGAACTGTACTGAAGACAAAGTGCTTCCGACGGTTGTAATACTTACCCTCAACGAAACATCAGATCGCGTGGCTCAGAGGACTACAGACCAGTCACTTGGTTATTACATCTCAGAAGCACATTTTTTCTTTACTGAAATCATTGATGCACATTAACAAAAAGGAAGTATTTAAAATAAAAATAAATGTGGCAGTATTACAAAAAGAACAACTGCCTTCTATATTAAAAAAATAGTAACAATTCTTTCCCTTTTTAGATACTGTTGGGCTGTGACTAAGGCATAGTTGGGACCCCCTTGCCTAGTCTCTTCTCTCTGCCTTTTCAGGGTAAGTCATTGTATCTGGGGAATAAAAAACCTGGAGATGGATATGACTTTCTTTTTCTTTCCATCGCAATGATTTCACTAGTTAAGTGAGTCTACATCTCATATATTACAATTGGAAATACACAAGGCTTATTGTTACTGTTGCTATGGCATTGGATGATGTAGCTTCACTGTGGCTTCAACTTTTTCTCACTCAGTTCTCTGGCATTACTGGGTTGCCATATGGCTCATCTGGCAGCAAAGTGGTGTTCCATGAGCTGGATTCAATCTGCACATCTGTTTTGTTTGAGCCACAGAGTTTTGGCGCATCTAAACATCTTAAAATCAGATTTCACATAAAATTTCAGATTTCCCATGAAAGTTGCAAAGCTGACCTGGCTGGCTGTTGGTTCCCATAGAAAAGTGCCAGGCCTGGCTGAATGATCACTACTCCCTTGACATATAGAACCATAGACTTTAGGGACTGCTCTGGCTTTCCTGGGATCAAGGGCAAGCATCACTTTGCCTTTATTTTTGCATATTTACTTTGCCTTTATCAGAGTGAGTGTTAGGAGATAAAGAAAATAGTTATTGAATTAATATCTTTATGAAAAGTGGGAAAATTAAGGATAGAGAGGATCAATTATTTCACCATTTCCCTCTCCCTTATTGGATTATCTGCCTGGAGCCCCCCTCCCCACACTTAAGTTTGTGACCTCTAATATACTTGAATATTATTTTGAACAAATATACACTTGTGTATATATGTGTGTTGGAAGTTTCATTAGCTTAATTCTGTGCAGTGGCCATTGAGTTAATGAGATACTTGCACTTTGTTAGGAGCTGGGTTTACATAAATGAGGGAGACATGATATTATTGTAAAGGAGTGTATGGTGCAGACAGCTACAGTAAAAGTCCATTATAACTGTTTCCTAATTCATTTTACATTTTTAAAATGTACTATCTTTTATTGTGTGTTGCATGATAATCCTTTGAGCCAGAGTTAAATTTCCCATGTAATTTGTTATTAGTACAAATATATACTGGTCTTTAGATAGGAGCCAAAATAAAAACTCACATATTTCAAAGATACTCTCCATTTAAGTCTGAAAACAAATTTCCCAAAACTTACTGGTAGTGTACAGTGAAACAAAAATTTGATAGCTGACATATCAAGGAGGATAAGATTATTTCTATTAAGGAAAAATTAATTCCTGGCAAGAATTATAGAGTGTACCTAGAGAAAAGGAAAATATTCTTCAAAGAAAACTAAAACAATTCATCTGTCATGCCTTGAACATCAGTCAAATCTATCTATAATATTGTCTGAGAGAGAAGGTAAAAAAATAAAATAAATATCTATAATTTCAGGAAGGTATCATCATCACTAACTTTCAACAATTTCACTGCACACACTGGGTGTTCACAACATGATGGTGTCTGTTTCCTAATCCATCTGCCAGAAAAGGCCCACAGGACGGAAATCAATTTATAGGTCACAGTGGCAGTGGCTTTAATTGATGCCTTTATAATTTAAAGCCATAAGTGATTGCCCTGTTGACAGTTTGATAATCCTGAGGTGACTATAGGTGGTTGATGCTCTATTAAAGATGAGATTAGAGACTCTCCAGTATGGAGAAACAGAACAAAACTAAAGAAAAATCCTGTGGCTTGATTCGTAAACTAGATACAAGGAAACATGGGTAGAAGTTTGATAAATTCTTAGGAAAGCCATCATAAATATGACTCTCCCCCACAGCACAGCTGTATCCTAGTTTACTTTTTTTTTTAACCCTTAAAACTTTTCCTGTTTGGAAAAGATTAAAGCAAAACAATTGTCATAATTGAGGAGCATGTGAGGAAAGCACACTTTTAATCTGATGTCCTTAATGTCTCTGGACAGAAAAAAATGCTGTGATTTAATTGCTTTTTACTACTGACAGTCTATGTCTTTAGAACACAGATCACGTTAGTAATTTTTTAAATAATATGACTAAAATGTCATTTCTCATGTTCGAAATTGGCAAATGTTAAAAATCTTGTAAAGATTTCCTAATTTATTGTGTAAAATCTTTTCCCCAAACTGCTTCTAATCACACTGGGAAATGATTTCTTTGTACTTCTCTTCAAGCAAATGATCTTGCAAGTAATTTTCCTTTATACTCAGTCTCATGTATGAATTATCTGCATTTCATAGCAACATTAATTAAGTTATTATTAGATTTCTGGGTGATGAGCTAAAAGTACCACCTGAATAAAATGTCATATCAAATGCTGAGTGATTAACGAGTACCCAAAGACAGGACTCCTTCATACACTTATTCTTTCCTCTCTGGGGAATATTACAAAACTCCTTTAAGGCTCAACATCTTTTTGAATATCTATGTTTTCCATTTTATCATCATTACTACTGGATTGGATTATGGCCTAATTGCCCCAGTAATATAAGCCAGCACAAGTATTGAGCCTTCTGACTATTGTTCAACTCTCTGCATGCCCAGGACAAAAGTGGAGAAGGAATAAGAAGAAAGAATTGGCTACTTACCAGCTACTTTATATTTATTAATTCTTTTAGTCTTTCTAAAGCAGTATGAGGTAGTGTCATTATTCCCATTCTGCTGATGAGTCCACCAAGACTCTCTTGAGATTAAATAATTTCCCTGAATCACTCAACTGGTAAGTGAGTGTTGGAACCAAGAATCAATTGCAATTCTCCATGCCTGTAAAGTCCATGCTCTGTCTTTCTGTCCCTATAATGTCTTTGCGTACACAGAATGGAGCCTTTCCTCTGCCTGTCTTGGGTTCCTCCTTACTCAGTAGAACCAGTTTTAAGATACATGGCACCTGAGTACCACTCCAGGTATCTGCCACTCAATGGATATCATATTCAAGCTTTTGCCCCCACCACAGGGATGGAAACTTCTAGATAAACCTCACAGGAAATGCCACATACAAATTCACCTGGGATAATCATGTCTTGTAGAATATATCCATACTGGGGACTCTATAGGCCAATATTTAATAAATAATAAATATAAATACAATAAACAGAATTACTACCAGAGTTCAATAGGTGTCCATTTGTTGAAACTTGAGAATAAGATGGTAAGTGAAGACTTATGTTAGTTTTTCTGAAATTGATTCATAATATGAAAAAAATAAAATAGTTCTATGGCCATGTAAGTTTAGGAATTGCTCTCATGAGTTCTGAATAGGTTTCTTTAAGGAAAGATATCTGAGAGCTCTTGATATGCTAATGTAGTTGTAAGAAGGCCTTCCCTAAACATATTTGACTCTGTAACATTATATTTTAGGTTTTTTTTTTTTTTTTTTACTCAGGATAGTTTAAGAAATTAGTGTTCCCTAACCACTCTTTAGGAAACACTGGTTTATGCTAACAAAATGAGAAACCAAAAGCTTCTGTCCATCTTTCCCTCTCACACACCATAATGTAGTTGCTGAAAATTACAACTTCTCTATACGATCTCCCATTTGATTCCTATACAATTTATGACATTGTTCTAAAACTTGCTTGCCAGTTTTTAGAAGAAAGAACATGGTGGGCATGTTCTTTCTTAATATTATTAATAAATTAATAAAATATTCCTTAATAAATTGCCCTTATAAAAATTATTTATTTTAAAAACTTAAATTCAATTAATTAATATATAGTGTATTATTAGTTTCAAGGGTAGAGTTCAGTGACTTATCAGTCTTAAATGATAATAATGCTCATTACATCATGTGCCCTCCTTAATGTCCATCACCCAGTTACCCCATCCCCCCTCCTCTCCAGCAACCCTCAGTTTGTTTCCTATGATTAAGAGTGACATATGAGTGAGATCATATGATAATTGTCTTTCTCTGATCGACTTATTTAGTTTAGCATAATACCCTTAAGTTCCATGTCATTGGAACCATGTCATAGCAAGATTTAAATATCTTGGTGGCTGAGTAGTATTCCAAAGGAATCCTTATTCATAATAAATTGCCTTTTGATTACTGAGGAAGCTTTCATTTTATTGGAAAAACACCAACTGAAGGCAATCTGACCCCCTTCATTAGACTCTAGGTGTTGACATCTTCCTCTAATAACTACTCTGAGTTATGTGGATTAACTATGAGCCAGACTTAACATGACTGATGTTAAAATATTTTCTCTTGTTGAATAAGAATTTTCAGTTGCATGATGGCATTGGAATTAAACAATTGAAGAAACCAGAGATCTTTTTTACAGCATCAACTTATTATCTTCCCAATAGACCTCTGTGACAATGGATAGAAGCAATTTTTCTACTGATAAGAATGGAATCTTATGGCTCAAAGTTAGAGACTACTAGGAATAAACTCTAATCCAATCTATTAATCTTTACCTTTTACCAAAAAGTATATCCACAAGACTGCAGGATTCATCATGTTTTGAAATACTGAATATTGTTTAGAAAAGAGAATTTTTCTTTGTTTTTGCAAACGAAAAAAATGCTGTAGCATTGATTGTGTCACTACTGTGATATCTGAATTTATGTATTGGAATGTTTTAAAAATATTATGAGGCTACAAATGAGGTGGGGCTATAAAACTAGTTTTTCTCTGAAAGTTTTTAGCTATGTATATTTCCCCAATAAATGTCACCTCCAGTCATTAGTCTTTGAATAAGTAAGTATCTTGGAAATAATTGCCCTAATAATTTATTCACATTACTATCTAAAGGCAATTTCATTCAGAAATGTAGAGGAAGAATGTTTTAATGGGTGGACATGACATTTGTGAAATACTCATTGGAAATTAGATATCAAGGTAATTCTATTTTTCCTGTGCTCCTAACTTAGGGGTGGAGGGAAAGTAGCAGTGTTATTCTCAGCCATGGCTGACCACAAAACAGTGAAAACACATGCAAAGCATCCAGTGATTGGAAGGATTTTTGGAATTGGCTCCAGGCCTCTTTGTCAATGGTGATTATGTGTTCCTCATTGCTCTTACTCCCTGCCAGGTCCTTACTAAATACTCAGAATATCTAAAAACTCATTGAAAGTAATGCAAATTATGCTATTCTTTAACATATGGAATTCTTAGATTGCTGGAGTAAGGGATATGGAAAAACACCTAGCCTTTAAAACCAGAACATCCAAGTGAAAAGTCAGTACAAAGTCCTACCTTTACATTAAATAAATAAAGAAATAGATAAATAAATAAATAAATACAAATAAAAGGTACATATCAGGAATTGAACTCCTACGTTTTTTCTTCTTTCTAGAGATATGGCATCCATGTTTCCCTGTCAGTAACTCTATCAAACATTTTTCTAAACCAAAGCAGACAGATGACCAGTGAAGCTCATGCTGGGCTAGGCCAGTGGAACACCATCTTGGTAGGACAGATTTTGACAGGAAGAAGGAACTGCAGAGCCCTTACCCAAAAGAAGACCTAATGAACTGAATTGGTACAGAAAGAATCTTAGGCAAACCTGCACCCTTAACATACTGTAAGAAAAGGATACCTTTTAGTCTATTTCTACTATAAGCATACATTCATGGGTGCCCAGAAAAATAGTAACACCAACATAAAAAGCATTGTTGTCTTCATAATACTAACAACTGATAAAATGCTCAACATTTAATACTTTGACTTTTAAGTGGTAATCATGGAAGTTCCAAGATTACATACATTAGCCCAAGTATTCAGGTATAAAAATATTTTTTCAGTGCTTAAAATGGACTTCTAGAAATAACAGAACTATATCAGGGCCAGATGAAGACACAGTGGTACAAGGGCTGCAAATGTAAGAGGAGGAATTGGTCTCCTCTTTTAGGTAGCTTTTAGGTAAAGGACAGCCTTCATGGTCGATTCCTACAGCCAAGACTAGCTGCGATCAGAGAAGTTGGAAATCTCACGATGGGCGACTGGCTTAAATAACACTACCAATAAATGCTCCCAAATAGTCAAAATCCTCATGAGGGCTGAAGGACTGAAACCTCAACTGTTATGTTCATTTAGTAGGACAATAGTATATCTATTTTATTTCATTTCTTTGATTAGTATTATGATTGATTTTAAATGAATTTATCCGTTTTCAGTTCCTCTCTTATGACTGGCCATTTCATAACATTTGTTCATATTTTATTTGATGCTTATTGTCTTCTTTTGATTAATCTTTAACATCTCTATGTACATGAAGCATATCAAGTATTTCTTTCTATCATATTTATATCAAAATACTTTTACAAGTATATTGCTGCATTATTACATCTCTACTTTGGATTTCTTCCATTGCATTTGTAATTCAAAAGTTTTTCTACCTGAGGTTAATTAAATACAGATTCAAATAGTTTTTTTTAAACTATTATTTTTATATTTAATATTCTAACAGAATGCATGAAAATATGTAATATCAGGCAAATATGGAAACTGATTTTATTTTTCAAGTAAGTAGCAATTTTTGTTGTGCCTAAGATTGCAAATCCAAGAAACCACCAAGGAGCTGACACCGATGCAAGTACATGAGGGTTTATTAACAAGATCAAGCTTGGGTCCAAGTATACCTGACACAGCTGAGCTGGGACTTGGACCCCCGAGGTGGGCTCCAGCTGAGTTTTATGGGCTGGTCTAGGGGATCTCCAGAAGGGGTGGAGAAATTTCTCAAGTTCTGTTTACATTCTGATATGGAGGCTTTCAAGGGCATTAAGCTCTGTTCTCATTCTAATATGGGGCTTTCTAGGGCGTTAAGCTGTTTTTTTTCCCTGTAACTGAAGTAAGGTAAAGTTCAGCTCTTATTCACAGGGGCCTGAGATGGCTGTACTTGTGCTAACGCTGAACTTAAGGTGGAATGGCCTTAATTTTCTCGGCCTCCACAATTTTTAGCAGCAACATTTATTGAGTATTCTATTCCTTGTCCCATGGATTTTTTTTCTGATTGTATGTGTATATAAATATAGCTAATATCTTTTTGTCATTTGATTTTTTAAATTCTTGACTATTCTTTCAAATAAATTTTAGAATCATTAAAGTTCTATTTAAGAAAATTGTGAAATAGAGTAAAGCTTTCCTAAATGAACTAGAGAAATACTGAAATAGCTATAATTTTTATTCTCTCTTTTCACTGAATTTTTAGTTGTGTGTTGTTTTTTTAAAAATTTTCTTCCCATAAGTTTTTACAGAATCATTTTTAGTTTTTCTGATTTTCACTCACTGTGACCAGAGTTCTATCTTCTCATTTGGCACTATGGCATTGTTGACATATAGAATACTTTCTCTTTAGTACTAATATTCAAACCTAAGGCAGCCATGCTTTATTGAGACTGTTAAGTCTTCTCCAGTTTCAATGGTGTCTTAAAGGGGCAATATTTAAATAGTATAGTGGTTCCTACAAAGAGTCTATTGGTTTTCCAGGGATCTGCTATACCAAGATTAGAATAAGGGTTGAGACTAGTGATGGTTGTAGGTTGAAACAGGGCTAGCTGAGGACAAAGCACAGCTGATATCCCACAAACAATCCCCGCCTAAGGTGGGATATGTGTGACATTCCTCAGGAAGGTTCCAGTTGACTTAAAGTTAATGCCTTGCTAGAGGGAAAAACAATCTTTAACTTGATAATGGCAAGGCCTCTAGTATCTTATAGGTCCTCCTTAGCATATGAAAATCCTTTTGAAATCTCCTTTTTGTTTACTTCCCCTAAGTCCCAAGTATATAATCAGCCACCCCTTGAAGGCCTGGGGCAGCCACTCTTCCTGTCCAAGGGTCCTGTCCACCCCCACCCCCCCACCGTGCTTTAATAAAACCACCATTTTGCACCAAAGACATCTCAAGAATTCTTTCTTGGTCATTGGCTCTGGACCTCACCTATATTCCAAAACTTCATCAATAGGACCTACTTGATTGACAAGTTTTCTGTACCAGTTACTCAGTTATGGAATAGAAGCTCTTGTTTTGTGCCACGTGTTTACTTTTTAGTCAGTTGTGTTACTCTTTCAGTCTTCTTTCTTCCATTTAAATATTTCTGCCAAATAAACTATTTGAAGTGTCCTTTGCAATCTTCTGCAATATCTTGCCTACGTGATTTTGTTCACAGAACTATCCTACTCAGGAAACCCCTTTCCTCCTCCTTCTTTTTTTTCATATCTGAATCCTACCTATTTTTTCAGTGATTAAATAAAATGCCAATTTATCCATAGAGTAGTTTCTAATCTCTTTAACCAAAAATAACTCTCTTCTGAGTTCTCAAACCACTTTATCTGACGTGTCAATTAGGATGTTTTTATTTTGGGCAACAGAATCTCCCTTAACTTAGGCCAAAAGAAAAAGTTTGAGGTAGCTCATTCTATCAGTGGAAAAGAAGAGTTGGATTGATCTGGAGAACTAGGTAGTATGAACAGAGGGTGAACCTCCACAAGATGCTCATTGGAAATACTCAAGCAGATTATTTTCCATCCTATAGGTTTATTAAAATCCTGAAACCTCTGGAGAGAATATCAGATTGAACTCACTGAGTCAAGCATATTTACCTTGGGTAGCAATGGGGGAGAGTACCATGATGAATGTGCTCACCAGGAGTAGGAGTCTCACCCAAACAGTGGGAATGAGCTAGTTAGTCCTCCTGTGGAAAATAAGGTATTCAGTTACCAAATGAAAGGAGGGGAAAGCTGAATTATGGAAGAAGATGATAGTCACTACACTTTTGTTCTCCATTACTTTTGGCCTCTAATGACAGATATATTGATAAGTCTTACCTTCTGCATTTTATTAATATTTGGTTCCTCACCACACTAACACATAACATGCACACATGCACACGCACACACACACACACACACACACTTTTCTTCAGCAATTACACATAAATGTGACTTCTTTCCATAAGGACAGAGAGAAATGCACAGACAGAATGTCCTAAACAAAGCTTTGAGCAACATACATGGCCTTCCTGTACGTGTTCAGATTACTTCTTCCTTAGGGTATTTTCTTTTCTTTTTAAATTAAATCTTTATCTTCATTATGTTCATATCTTTTAGTTTCTAGGGTACTTTACCCCATGTTCTCAAAATATTTCCTTTCCCAGAATTTACTCAAGGGGATAAAAGGAGCAGAGTTCTCTCCTAGTGGACAGGTCTCCTCTTTCTCTTGATATAAGTTTGGGACTTGAGAAAAAGGTTTATAACTAGTTTAGATTATGATTTTAATCACTGAGGTCCCATGGACAAAACTTTTAGTTTATTTATTTGAAGATTTTCATTGTTCAGTGATTAAAAAAGATTTGTAAGCTTCTCCAGTTAGGAATTGAGGACTTTGAGTGGGAAGACAAAGTCCCTGCTGTGAATGAACTTGTAGTCAGGTAAGGGAGCTCTGAGTCCAGTGATGGGGCTATTTGGGGCAGGCATCAGGAATTGTGTAATTAAATAGGCAGGAACATTAACCAAACTGTATAGCAAAGAAAGTGTCCTGGAGGTGAAAGTCAACATCAAATCTAGTGAGGTCACAAAAGTTAGCCAGGTACAGAAGAGGCTAGAAAATTTCAAGAAGAAGTATGGGCAAAAACCATGGGGACATGAAGGGTGTGATATATTTAGGGAATTACCTGTATTTCAGTTTTTATTTTATTTTATTAACAAATAGAATTTAGAGTGTGTTAGGCTCTGTAGTAAGAGCTTTAGAAGTTTTAATTCATTTAAGGTCCCATAATGTATGTTTAGAATTGGGGTTGGCAAATTAACAACCTAAAGGCCAAATCCAGCTCATAATTCAATTCTGTAAATACAGTTTTATTGGAAACAGTCATGCTAAATTAGTTATATATTATCTGTAGCTGTTTTCATGTTACAATGGCTAAGGTAAGTTATTGCCACAGAGTTCATATAGCCCACAAAGTCTAAGGTATTTACTATCTGACCCTTGACATAAAAAGTTTGCCAACCTCTAGTGTAACTGGAGAGGGAATAGAAGGCTAGGGAGACAGGGAAAAATTATAGAGATTGTTAGTTTAAGGAGATTCATTTATAATATAGGAGAACTGCTTGTGAGTGTAACTGTACCCCAAAACAGACATGATTTACAGTGATTTATTAGAGACTGCTCAAGAAGAACAGTTAATGTTCTTCTGAAACTATAGCAATTCCTCATAGTCTACACAGTTCTACATGAAGTGGTAAACTTCACAAAAACTATGTGTTCAGATCTACAGCTAAGGTTTTGGTTGACTTTGGAGCAGCAACAAAGCATTTCTGGACTGACAATCTAATTTTACAGTAAATAAAGTAATGCTTGGACTGTAGTTGTCTTTTTAACCAAAAGACAAATCTGAAAAATGTTTTTCAGTATCGGTGATATTTAATATTTCAAACAATGATCCTGTTCATACATAGAACCTCATGCATAGGATCTCATTCATAGGTTCTTAATAACCTCTTGACACAGGGCAAATTACATACACTTTTGAACCCCACTTTCCTTATCTTACTGCAAGATAATATTTTGAAGATTCAATGAGATAATAAAGGTAGAGCCCTTAGTATAGAGTTTGATAACAGTGGGAACTCAATAAATAATGTTTATTATTATGGAAACCACAAAGCTTGAGAGACCTCTATGTATCTCTTTAAAGCTGTTTTCTTGCAACCTAGTTTTTTATTGAAGAAAAGCTTATAGTTGGAAGTCAACAAACTTCACATCATCTAAAAGCTCAGTCAAGTAAACAGTTCAAAGATTGAAAACAATAAAAGTGCAAACATAATATTTATTGGATTTCATTTTTTCAAAATTAACCTGAGTTTAAGGCAGAAATCACCTTTCTGAAAAGAGGTCTGATTTCGATGAAGTCTGGAAATATTATCAGAGGAAATCATTTTTGTTTTCAACTTTCCAAACTCAATAAAAATGGCAAAGAATGGGAGTACATGTCACTGTTTTTTTTTTTTCCAAGATTTTATTTATTTATCCATGAGAGACATAGAGAAACAGAGACATAGAGGGAGAAGCAGGCTCCCTGCAGAAAGCTCGATGCAGGACTTGATCCCAGGACCCCAGGATCATGCCCTGAGCCAAAGGCAGAGGCTCAATCACTGAGCCACCCAGGTGCCCCCATGTGACTGTTTTGTTGCAGAGAAAGGTGAGAAGTAATAGAAATGTTCCCCTCAGGTGCCTAACCAGGAAAGCAAATCCTATCCTGTATCTGAATTCCCAGGTCCACCTAGAAAGTGGCACAGTTTCTAGTCTCCAAGTTTGCTCATGTTTTCTGCCTATTAGGCAGGTGTCAAAATACAAAGGATTAGTCTTAGAGATCAAAGCATCAGAATTAAGGGAAGATATGTTAAAGTTTCCAACCTTGACAATTAACAGCCCAGAATGTTAAGCTAAGAGAGGGAAAGACAGCTAGAAGAAGGAGGGAGAGAATGAGAGAAAGTGGGGTATGCAGGCTCCTAGTACTCAAAGTCTTGATTGAATGTTTGGGCAAAAGCTTTTCTTACTTAACAATCTGGGAAAATCTGGGAAAATCTCAGAAAAGCTTTCTCCTCCAGGAGAAAATTATAATATTATAATATTTATCTCAAGAATCCTGAGAGATTCTCAGTTTACATGTCCCACAGGCATGGAATCCAGGATGGTTGTGTCAGGTCTTTTAACTGAGAAATGAGCCCCAAGTTTGATTCCTTGGAGATTTACCATAGTACAATCCACTCTCCCTCCCACACTACCTGTGAACTCATTCCACGTGGTTCAAGGGCAGTCATGCACTCGTGATGTTTCCAGGTCTCTGAGCTGAAATTCTTGCAAGGGTTCCTGTACTTTATCTGCAGGAAAATCTGTCTGTACCTGCTAGTTGTAAGCTGGGGTAGCCTGCATAAAACTTTACGGTAAGTCTTCAGAGAGCTTTGTAAACTTATCTGAGGGTGTTGAACAGTTCTAGCTAATGAATTATGTTAGCTAGCATTATCAGAATAAAGAGAGTGGAATCCTTTCTTTAGGAATAACAAACAATTAATTTGTAAAGATGTAGTCAATAATTACCCTGTATATAAGAACAATTTATAAACAGTGAGACTATTAAAAATTTTCTAAGACCTTTGGTTTATATTTTGAATCTTATAACATTGTCTCTGATTAACAAGCATATCAAAATTTATTAACAAATATCAATTTGTACCAGTGTCTCTGTTTAAACAAGGATATTTCTTTAAACCTGAGACATATGAAATCATTGAAAGCATTTTAGTACATCTTAGACCACAAATGATGAAGAATGAATTTCTCTATTAACCTATTAGAATTTTTTCCCTTTTATCTTAATTTTGGTAAACAAAGAGTTTATCAAATCTTCAATATCTTGTATAAATGTGTAACAAATAGATTTTTTTTTTCTGTAATTGAGCTTTATTTTTCAGGCCCCCCACTCAGCTGCAATCACAATGATTTTTTTTTTTTTAAGATTTTATTTATTTGTTCATGAGAGACAGAGAGAGAGGTAGAGACACAGGCAGAGGGAGAAGCAGGCTCCATGCAGGGAGTCTGAGGTGGGACTTGATCCTGGGACTCCAGAATCACACCCTGAGCCAAAGGCAGGTGCTAAACCGCTGAGCCACCCAGGGATCCCCTGCAATGACAATAATCTTACCAACGGAAGCCCGCTCTCTTCCCCAGGGCTGTTAATTATGTAGGGGAATTTCTGAAGTGCCAAGATGGAAAGTAGGAGATGTCAGGTCCTAGCATCACTGGTCTCCACAGGAATTCTGAGATGTTCTTTGTCCGCTCTGGTGTTTGTTTTTCAGTTTCATGGTTTCACAGCTGATGGGCCTGGCCCCTCCAGTCACAGTGACTGGCCTGGCTTAAGGGTTGGGGAATGTCTATTACTTCCTTGCCCTGCCATGTGGACAGGATCTCTGTGAAGTAGCCCTTCTGCCTAGACATATTTGAAATATTACCTCAGAACTTGTTAGAAATGAAAATTCTAGTGCACCCCTCCCCATGAATAACCTTCTAAGTTAACAACTGATGAAATGGTCAGCAGACCGAAAATTCTCTGGGGCCCTACTCTCCAAGGCTTTTTCCAGATCAAGCGGAAGCAGGCATTGCTATACAGTATCTCCTTCCCTTGAGGAGGCCTTGTTGGACTCTTATTCTATTTCTTCCTCTATCTTTAAAAAAAAATTACTAGACTTTATATCTTAGAGAAGATTTAGGTTTATAGAAAATTGAGCAGATAGTACAAAGAGTTCCCATATATGCTCCCTTCCTATCACTCAATTTTCCCTATTATTATCTTGTCTCAGTGTGGTATACTTGTTAGAATTATAAACAAATATTGATACATTGTTATTAACTAAAGTCCATAATTCATAGTAGGGCTTACTTCTTCTGTTGTACATTATCATATAGAACACAAAACTGATTTTAAGTAAGTCAAATTTTAGGTTTTCTCAGGGAAAATGAAATAGATAAATCAAGTCCTTAATCAAACAAAATCCAGTTCAGGAAATAGGGTAGTTTACAGATTTAGAATAGTCTGCTCCCAAAAGAGACAATAGGATAGCACACTGCATTTATAAAGTTTAAATGTACTAATTAAAAGTAGGCTGGAAACCAATAAATTCATTTAACTGATTAGCTTAGACTAAAAAAAAAATAATAATCTTGGTTTCTCCAACTTGATTGAAAACTAAATTCTCAGTTAACATACACAGAATTCAGATCCTTTTAAAAGCAACCATTTTAATGTTAATTCTGAAACATAATTTGCAAGAATTTTCATCTTAAATAAAATGACTTTACCATGCTAGTTCAAATTTGTTGCATTCCTTAAGATAGTGACAAAAGACCTACCACCTCTCAGCATGTTCTCCATAAAATTCAGCTTTGCCTCCTTTTTCAGAAGGATACACACATACACTCTGTGCCATGAAGAGCATCTCTAATTGCTTGTAAGGGTGATAAGTGATCAATATGTTATAATGAAGTGGATTCTGATTTTTCAGGTCACTTGTTTAAATATGGTTTTTGGGGAAAAAGAAAAAAGGTATTGGGGGCCCTCTGCTGGTGAACCCACAGAAGAAATGAAAACAGGTTAAAATTTTGGAAGGATAAAATGACATTTTGAGGGGCCTTCCATCCATAACATTTTGGGGGGTCCTGCAACCTCTACCCCTACCTTCTCTACACTCAGTCCTCTTAAAGAATTATAGGATCAGGACTTATAAACCTAAGTACCCACACTTCAGGTCACTAGGATAGAAAACAGGACCGAGTGGAGAGAACAGCTATTAAATGCAGTGAGGTTGATAAATTTATTTTTCCAGCTTTATCAAGGTATAATTGACAGATAAAATTATAATACATTTAAAGTCTACAACATGATTATTTAGTATACATATATATTGTGAAAGGGTGCCTATCGTTGAGTTGATTAATACATGTATCACCTCATGTACTTATATCCCCCCCCCCTTTTTTTGGTGAGAACATATAAGCTCTCCTCTTGGCAAATTTCAATTACACAATACAGTATAACCAATTATAGTCACCATGTTATACTTAATGTATAAGTCTCAAACCCTATTAATCTTATACCTGAAAGTCAACCCTGAGCCCTGGCAACCACCATTCTACTCTGTCTTTCTGTTTCTATGAGTTATTTATTTGTTTATTTTTAAGATTTACCATGTAAGTGGTACCATGCAGTTTATATCTCACTTTTTCTGGCCTGTTTCACTTAACATGTTTCTTCCATGTTGTCACAAATGGCAAGATTTCATTCCTTTTTAAGGCTGAATGTCATCCATTGTATGTATACACCACATCTTCTTTATTCATCTCTAAATGGACACATAGGTTGTTTTTATACCTTGGCTATTGTGAATAATGCTGCAATAAACATGGTAATACAGATATCTCTTCAAGATAATAATTTCATTTTCTTTGCATTTAAACCCAGAAGTTGGATTGCTGGATTATATGGTGTTCTATTTTTAATTTCTTGAGAGATTTCCATACTGTTTTCCATTTAGGATGTACAGTTTACATTTTCATCAACAATGTTTAAGGATTCTCTTTACTCCATACCCTCAGGAACATTTGTTATCTTTTGTATTCTTGATAGGAAATGTCCTAATAGGAAAAAGGTGATATCCCATTGTGGTTTTGATTTGCATTTCCCTGATTATTTATGATGTTGAGCACCTTTGTATCTATTGATCATTTGTAAGTCTTCTTTGGAGAAATGTCTATTCAGGTCCTTTGTCCATAAAAAAATTTGGATGGTTTGATTTTTTACTATTGGGTTATATGAGTTTCTTATATATTTTGGATGTTAACCTCTTATCAGATACATAGTTTGCAGGGGACCTGGGTGGCTCAGAGGTTGAATGCTTGCCTTCAGCTCAGGTTGTGATCCTGGGGTCTTGGGATTGAATCCTGCATAAGGCTCCCCTGCGTAAGTCTCTGCCTCCCTATGTCTCTCATAAATGAATGAATGAATGAATGAATGAATGAATAAATCCTAAAAGATTTGTGCTTTGCAAAGATTTTCTCTCATTTTATAGATTGTTTTGTTGTTTCTTTTGCTATGCAGTGCTTTTTTTTTTTTTTAATTTTATTTATTTATTCATGAGAGACACAGAGAGAGAGAGGCTGACTTGGCCAGGCCCACACCCTGGACTGAAGGCGGCGCTAAACCTCTGAGCCACCAGGGCTGCCCTATGCAGAACTTTTTAATTTGATGTAATTCCTCTTATTTATATTTGCCTTTGCTTTTGTCTTCAAATCCAAAAGCTCATTGCCAAGACCAGTGTCAAGGAGATTACTCCCTTATGATTTCTTCCAGGAGTTTTACAGTTTTAGGTCTTATGTTCAAGACTTTGAACCATTTTGAGTTAATTTGTGTGTACCATGTATGATAGTGGTCCTTCCCTCTTTGTATATTTTTGGCTCCTTTGCTGTAAATTATTTGACCATATATGAATAGGCTTATTTACGGGCTCTCTATTTTGTTCTGTTGATCTTTGTGTTTACTTTTAAGCCAGTACCACCCTGTTGTGGTATACAATAGCTTTGTATAATAGTTTAGAATTAGGAGGTGTGATGGCGCCAGCTTTTTTTTTTTTTTTCTTACTCGAGATTACTTTGGACATTTAGAGTCTTTGTGGCTCCACAGAAATTTTAGGATTGATATTTCTATTTCTGTGAAAAATGCCATTGGCATTTTGGTAGGGATTCTTTGAATCTGTATGGACATTTTGGCAATTTTAATTCTTCTGATTCATGAACATATCTTTACATTTACTTGTGTCTTCTTCAATTTCTTTCATTATTATCTTCTAGCATTCAGTGCATAGTTCTTTCATGTCCTTGGTCAAATTTATTCTTAAGTGATTTATTCTTTTATAAGCTACTATAAATGGGATTGTTTTCTTAATTTCTCTTTCTGATAATTTATTGTTAGTGTATAGAAGCATAATTGATTTTAGCACGATTTTCTATCTTGCAACTTTTTTGAAGTGGTTTATTAGTTCTAACAGTTATTCTGATGAAGTCTTTAAGCTTTCAGCTTTTTATTATTAAGTATGTTGTTAGCTGTGGTCTTGTTATATATGACCTTTATTATGTTGAAGTATATTACATCTATACATAATTTGTTGAGTGATTTTATTTATCATGAAAAGATGTTGAATTTGTCAAATGCATTTTCTGAATCTATTAAGGTAATCATAATTTGTTTTTATTCTTCATTTTGTTAATGTGATCTGTCACATTTATGTGTGTGTTGAACCATCCTTGCATCTAGGAATAAATCTCACTGGGTCATAATGTGTGATCTTTGTATTTGATACAAGGCATAATGTGTGCTATTGTATTTGATTTGCTAATGTTTTGGTGAGTATTTTTCCATATATGTATATCTGCAATATTAGCCTATAATTTTCTTTTCTTGTAGTGTACTTGTCTCACTTTGGTATCAGAATAATGCCGATATGGAAAATTAATTTGGAAGTGCTCCCTCTTCTATTTTTGGAAGAGTTGGAGAAGGATTGACATTAATTTTTCTTTAAGTGTTTACTAGAATTCCCCATCCATCTTGTCCTGAACTTTTTTTTTCCCCAGAAGGAAGGTTTCTGATGACTGATTCAATCTCTTACCAGTAATTGGTCTGTTCAGATTTTCAATTTCTTCATGATTAAGTCCTGATGGTTGGTATATTTCTAGCAAGTTGTCCATTTATTCTGGGTTATCTAATTTGTTGGCATATAGTTGTCCAAAGAAGTCTTTTATGATCCTTTGTTCTGTGGTATCAGTTGTAATATTTTCTCTTTATTTATTGAGTTATTTTCTTAGTCTACCTAAAGGTTTGTTAATTCTGTATACCTTTTCAAAAATCCAGCTCTTATTTTCACTGATTTTTTTTCTCTTGTCTTTTTAGCCTCTATTTCCACTCTGATCTTTGTTATTTCTTTCTTTCTAATAACTTTGGGTCCCATTTCTTCTTTTTTTTCTAGATTCTTGAAATGCAAAGTTAGATTATTTATTTGAGATCTTTGTTTTTTTAAATATGCATTTATTACTATTAATTTCCCTTTAAGAACTGCTTTTGGGGCATCCCACAAGTTTTGATATGTTGTGTTTCTGTTTTCATTTGTTTCAAGGCATTTTTTCATTTCCCTTTTGACTTGTTTTGTTTTTTTTTTTACCCATTGGTTGCTTAGGAGTATGTTGTTTAATTTCCACATATCTGTAAACTGTCTAATCTTCTTATAATTGATTCATAATTTCATGTCACTGTGGTCCAAAAAGATGGCTTTTATGACTTGAATATTCTTAAATTTATTAAGACTTGTTTTCTGGACTAATATATGACTTATCCTAGGAAAAATTCCATGTGTACTTGAGAAGAATGTGTATTCTGCTGCAGTTAGATGGAGAGTTCTGTACATATCTGGTAGGTCCATCTGATCTAATGTATACTTAAGTCCAATGTGTCCTTATTTTCTGCCAGGAAAATCTAACCATTGGTGCAAGTGGGGTTTAAAATTTCCTACTATTATTGAATAGATGTCTATTTGTCCCTTTGTATCTATTAATATTCACTTTATATATTTAAGTGCTGTAATGTGGATGCATAAGTATTTATAATTGTTACATTCTCTTGATGAATTGGGTCTTCTGTCATTATTATAATGATTTTATTTGTATCTTCTCACAGTTTTTGGCTAAAGTATACTTTGGTTTGCTGTTAGTGTAGTTAACACTGCTTTCTTTTTCATTCTGTTTGTATGGCGTATCTTTTTTTCATCCCTTCTCTTCTAGTCTATTTGTGTCCTCAAAGCTCATGTGAGTCTTGTGGGCAGCATACTATTGAGTGGGTTTTTTGCTTTGATTTGTTTCACCCTTTTTTTTTTTTTTTTAATCTATTCAGCCACTCTGTCCTTTGAGGAATTTGGTCCATTAATAGTTAATTATCGACTGATATGGAGTTATTATTGTCATTTTTTAAATTGTCGTCTGGCTTTTTTTATTTCCTTTGTTTCTTCCTTTATGACTTGGTGATTTTCTGTAGTGGTATGCTTAGATTCCTATCTCTTTATCTTTTGTATATCTAGGCAAGTTTTTGTTTCTAGTTACCATGAAGTTTACATTGGAAGCACTTTATAGTTCTAATAGTCTATTTCAAGCTCATAACAACTTAACTTTGAACACATACAAAAACTACATTTTTACACTTCCCCCACATATTATGTTTTTGATATTACAATTTACATTTTTAAATATTGTGTGTCCATTAACAAATTAACAAATTATTGTATTTATAGTCATTTTTAATACATAGAGTTATATAGGTGAATTACCTACCACATTACTATATTAAAGTATTCTGAATTTAACACTATGTTTGCCTTTAATAGTGAGTTATATACTTTATATGTTTCCCATTACTAATTAGCGCCTTTTCATTTTAGTTTAACTTTTCTTTTAGGCTGGTCAAGTGGGAATGTACTCTTTCAAGGTCTGGGAAATTCTTTATATCTTCTTCAATTCCAATGAGAGCTTTGCTGGGTAGAATGCCCTTGAGTGGCATTTTTTTTCCTTTCAGCACTTTGAATATATCATTTTACTTCCTTCTGACTACAAGGTTTATACTGAAACGTTTTCTCATGGCCCTATGGCAGGGGAGGTTCCCTTGTGTATAACAAGGTGCATTTCTCTTGATGCTTTTGTGTTTCTTTGCTTTACGTTTTGATAATTTAATTATAATGTGTGTTGATTGTAGATCTCCTTAGGTTCATCTTTTTTGGTACTTTTTGGACTTCTTGCATCTAGATATCTGTCTTTTCCAAGGTTTTTGGCCATTATTTCTTTGAATAAGCTTCCTGCCCTTTGTTTCTCTCTTGTCCTTCTGGATCCTTATAAGGTGAATATAAGGTCCACTCGATAGTTTCCCATCAAGCCCTGAAGTTATCCTCCTTCCTTTTCATTCTTTTTCTCTTTTATGTCTCTGATAAGATGAATTTTAGTCTCTTGTTCATGTTCACAGGTCCTTTCTTCCACTTGGTCTAGATTGGCGTTAAAACCCTCTTTTGAACGTTTCAGTTCACTTATTCTATTCCTCAGCTACATGATTTCTGTGTGGCATTCTTTAATGCTTTGACTTTGTTGAAATTCTTTGTCCATGCACTGCTCTTCTGACCTCAATGAGCATGCTAATGATTATTATTATAAACTCTCTTCAGTGAACCACTCATCCCTTTTTCACTAACACTGTTTTTTTTTTCTTTTTTTTTTTTTTTTTTGAGATTTATCTTGTTCTTTTGTTTGGGCCATATTACTATATTTCTTTATTTTACTTGAGTCTCTGTGTTGGTTTCTGCACATTAGATATAACAGCCAACTGTCTTAATCTTGATTGGCTGGTAAGGGGAAGAGTTTCATTAGTCAGTCTAGGACCAAGCTCATGGTTGTCACTCAAACTTCTGTGACTGTGCAAACCATTGTTTGGTTTTCAGTGGCTCCCAGTAGTTAAGGCTATTCTAGGACCTGCTGGTATCCCAAAGGTGGACTAAATACTCATACATCTATTGAGACTTCTAGAAGATGACTGATTGCCTGCACTTTCAGCTTCCTGATGAAGGCTAATTAGAAATCTCACTTTTGTGCAGCACATGGGAAAGGCAAGAGGTTAGGTACGTAGTCTACCCCTTATTAATGTGGAACTGGGATGTGGGCATTTTTGCTTACTTACTCTGTGCTGAGCCAGAGGGAAAGTCACTGGGCCCCCAAATGGAACTGCCTCATTGTGTAGTCCTAGGGGACTTATGAATGTTGAACCCCATCAGTTCTCAGAGTTAGGTAATTTGGGAGCTAGTCCTTTGGGTGGCATACAAAGCAATTGGGGTCCTTATATGTAGACAAACTCCTTCCATAGAGATGCTGGCAATTTGATTTTACTGTTGGAGCAAGCTGAAGGGAGGCATCAGAGGATGTGCCCACCAGCTCTAATAGATTTCTGGAAGGAATGCAGTCAGCCTCCACTCAAATCCTATTGGAGAGAAACCAGGAGATGGATGATTTTGCCCATTGTCCCTGTGCTGAGCCCAGGGGAACGCCCATGGGGACAGTGCTTGGGTGTGCATTTAACAACTGCTTCTTTGTCTGCTATGGTCCTGTAGGACTCACATGAATGTAAGCCCCATTGTTTATCAAAGATAGGTAACTTGGGGCCCATCCCTCTATGGCAGCCATAAAGTTGGGACACTAGATGTATGGACAAGATCCTTCTAGGATGAGGCTGGGAGTTTTGTTTTATTGTTGGAATAAGCCAGGTGGAGAAGTTGGCAGAAGTGTCCACTGACTTTTTGACCTCCCAGGAAGATTGCAGACAGTACCTGGATGCAGGCTTATTGGAAACTTGACCCTCAGGCAGCAGCTTATAAAGTATCTGGTCAAACTCCTTCAGGGAAAGATTGGAAATGGGCTTTTTCTTTTCTTTTCTTTTCTTTCTTTTCTTTTCTTTCTTTTCTTTCTTCTTTCTTTCTTTCTTTCTTTCTTCTTTCTTCTTCTTTTTCTTTTCTTTTTTTTTTTTTTTTTTTTGCCTGTTCCTTCTGTGTAAAGCCTGGGGAGTGCTCATTTGCCCATTAACAACTGCTCTTTGTTTGCTATACTCCAATGGGACTTGTGACCACAAGTTGGCTTTCAGAGCTAAGTGATTTGAACTTAGCTATAAGCCTTCAAAGTTGGAGCATCAGATGTAAAACCCAAACCCTTTGCTCCCCTGGGAGAAAGTAGGAGTTGGAGGGTCCCCTCAAGGGTAAGGCACTGTGCAGGGCATGGGATTTATAGCAAGAGTGTGTCTCAGTCTTTCCTACCCATTTCCATTTGGGTATTTTCTCAGTCACCAGAGGTATAGGGATCATTCAACTAGTTTTGGGATTTCTTTCAGAGGAAAATGGTCAATGTGTAGCTCTACATTTGATGTGTCTGTGACAGGAGGAAAACTCAAGAGCCTCCTAGGCCATCATTTTGGTGACATCCAAAATGACATTATATTCGTTGCTGTTTACTAAATCAAAGTTCCTGATGGTCCCACTTAATTACATCAAAATAATTTCAAATTTTATCTGTTTACTATATTTATTCTAAACTTAGATGCTTAGTCTTTTTATAGCCTAGCTTTCATGACTTCTCACAGGTACCTTGAGTTGGCATATTTGAGTGTAATGGGAGGAAGAGGCTTTCCCATTTCATCTTTGATCACATGGTTTGGCTTGGTGGATCAGCAAAATCTTGGCTTCTACTGAACACTGGTTTAAGAGATTCAGAGGTGTGAAGGACATGCCCAAGCCTTCAGCGTCAGATAAGATTAGCAACAGGGATAGTGGCATATTGTCATTTTAATAAATCTCTTAGCATCTCTGGGTCTGTATTTCCTTATTTATAAACAAATGAGTTATTGGGCTTAGCAGATCTCTAGGTTAAAACACTGCAAATCTATTTTTTTTCTTTTTTAAAGTTAAGATATATACTTAATGAAAAACCATATTTAAATCACTGGATACTTCTATTTTTTATTTTATTTTTTAAAAAAGATTTTATTTATTTATTCATGACAGAGAGAGAGAATGAAAGAGAGAGGCAGAGACACAGGCAGAGGGAGAAGCAGGCTCCACACAAAGAGCCTGATGTGGGACTCGATCCCCGGACTCTGGGATCACGCCCTGAGCCGAAGGCAGACACTCAACCGTTGAGCTACCCAGGCATCCCTGGACACTTTTATTTTAAAGAGATACCCTCTCTTTGCTCAGTGAAAGCTGGGAGCACCTAGAGCTACCTATTTTCTTAATAAGCCACCACGAAGACCCCAAGCTCAGACTCAGAGAGTAGGAAAAAGTCCATCTCATTCTTGCTTGTAACTCAACACTCCACATCCTCTGAGAATAAACCCCACAGTTAAAGTGGCAATGTTTTCACCTTCCTTCCCAGCATAGACACTAAGAATTTGTTGAATTTAATTTGTATATAGTTCCACTTCCTCTCCTTTGGTGGATTTGTTCTCATGGGATCTCAGGTTCTGAGGAGCTTAGTAGAATGCTGGGACCATGATTATCTAACTGATTTTGCAAGTCCCTTCTCTGTGATTTCTTGGTCATTTAGATGGTGGACCCAATAGTATGTCTTCCATTCTGACCTATCTGCCTGAGTACTTGAAACATGTACCTGTATGGAAACTATCTTGTCCTGACAAAGCCCCCTTCTCCTCAGTGAAGTTTTCCTACTCCTGACTTACTAGAGAGCATTACTTTAAAAGATCTCAATCATGGTTATTCTGAAACAATCCCCACAAAAATACTGTAGGGTTAAAAGCAAGTTATTCTTGCTTTTTTCAGTGTAAGGATCCTGAGGGTTTCATTTTTATTTTTTCCCCACAATTTAAACTTTTAACAGAATGAGTTGCTTATGTTTCTTCTGTTTTATTGCTTTTGACTCACTAGAGGGGGGTAGAGGAAAAGATTTCAAAGAAGCAAAGCCAGAAATTACATAGAAAACCCAGTACCTATTTGGGTTTAGTATTCCATACTTTTCTAAAAACAACCTGGGTCCAAATGTCAAATCTAATGCTGAAGCAAATTAAGATACTTGTTTTTCTGTGCCCTCATCTTGAGGATAAACTTATTATGGATAATTCAGTCAATGCATCCATTGGCTAGAGCTGATTGCTGATTGAATTTGATGCCTTCTATGTTTATGTTAATTAAAAGCATTCACAAGTATTTTTTTCCTCTACTCTTCCTTCTTTTGATTTTTGCTGGAAATATCCTAATGAAATCACTTCCTTACTAGTACCCCAAATTTTGTCTTGCTTCTAGACTGTAGAATGGCATTTTTAAAGTTTTGAATTGACTGAACATTGTAAAGACTGAAAATGTAAGTACAATTTCTGTGCACTCACAATATTAAATAATATGGCAACCTGCTAGTTATATGGTTCCCCTTACCCTCTTGGAGATTGAATGACTGAGTACATTTTGAAAGGAAAGAGATCTCAATTCAGTTGGCCAAAAGAGTTGGCATCTGGGACTGAGCACTCTTGTTGTTTTGCCAAGCCTGTCAATCCATCCTTTTCCCCACACACCTCTCTCTCTGAAGACAACATGAACAATTGAAAAAAATAGGATGACTCCGTTCCTTAAAAAGAAAGATAAACAAATGAATAGCATGGGCTACACTTATTCCAAATGAAGTAACTAGTTTATTTCAGGCAAGGATCTAAAGGAGGTGATATCTCTCTTCAGAAGCACCTGCCTTTTTTTCTCCTCCTAGGTACTGACAGGTGGCAGTTTCTCTCTCTCTCTCTGTATCTCTTATCCTGATAGCTCTAAGTTTACCCATCCCAATAAAAGCATTTCAGTATGCATTGCACTTGAGTCCTTTAGACATATTCATTCGATTCTTGCATTGTAGCAGGAGGCTCATCAGTTAGATATGAAATAAATGTACATTTCATTGCTTTTGAAATTTTCCTCTCTGGTTTCTTCAATCAGAGCTCCTTCCATCTCTCATTCCAAGAGCCTATGTCCCAGTGCTGATCCGTAGTTACTAGTACACCTACAGATGTAGGAACTGCTGGGGTTCAGAGCCGATGGCCAAGAATGATTTCTTGGGACATCTTTTGTGCAAAAAGTTGGTTTTATTAAAGCATGGGGATAGAACCCCCTGGGCAGAAAGGGCTGCATGGGGAGTGCTTGGGGAGTGGCCAATTAAATACTTTCAATTTGGAAAAGGGGTAGGGATAGCATAAGTCTTTAAGGAATTTTGGAATCAAGGTTTCGAGGACCTTGAGGGGGTTAGCTATAGTTAGGAAGAGGTTATTTATTACTGTCTAGTAAAACCCTAGTCACAGGCTCCTTCAGATGTATATCAGTGGGCCATTGGCTTGGAGGATGATTGCTAACATATATTTTGGGGATGTAGAGATAAAGGAAGTTTCCAAATGGTTAGGATAATGTTAATCATAGATAGATAATCATAGCTATGATTGCCTTTTGCCTTTAGCAAAGTATTAACATGGAGGCAGCTGAGTTTCTAGAGGGAGGTCACTCTGCCTCTGCCTGTTTCAAGAACTTGTCAGTGGGCTGCAACTAGTAAGGAAATTTAACTTTTCTTTTGCCTTTGTTTCCCACATCACCCACCATATGTGCTACACCCACTCATCATTCCTCTTGGAGTGATATCCTGTGCTCTGGATCTATCTAGGTTTTCCCATAAAAATCCACTTGTTCTGTAGCTCCATTCTCCCAGAATCCAGTAAATAACCTGATTATAAACATATACCATGGTATAAATGACTCATCATGCTTTGAAATGATGTTATAGGGGCACCTGGGTGGCTCAGACAGTTAAGCATCGACTCTCGATTTCGGTTCAGGTCATGACCTAAGGACCATGATATCAAGCCCAATGTAGGGCTCCATGCTCATTGGGGAGTCTGCTTAAGATTCTCTATTTCTCTCTGTCTGCCTCTGCCCCTTTCCCCTGCTGGCATATGCACTCTCTCTCTAAAATAAATAAATACGTCCTTAAAAAAATAGAAATGATTTTTTTAGAGGTTTTGTACATTTCTGGGCTCTTTCTGGATACACATGCATTTTTACGCAGAGGGCTGAAACATTAAAGTGACGTTCTGGACACTGGAGCAAGCAGTTCTTTGAGTCAAGTTTCGGAGACTCTTTATCTGATCTCTCTGTACCCAACTCAGGCTTGGTCTATTGTTTCAGCATGTCTCACTTCGTGAGATCCAGAAATGAATTGCTCTATATGAAATGATCTTGTCCTTCCCACATCCGGGCACTGGCAAACCTTTGCCCATTTCTGTCTCAGACGTAAGCCAAAACCTGCAGAAGAATACAAAATTGGCCTTAGAGAGAAATGCCATGCCAGCTTCTGATATGATCTCCATGGGGTAGTAAGGCAAACACATGTGGAATTGTCTTTAAATATTCACTAACAGGTATGTGCAAAGGTCTACTGTACTTGAAGAAGTGAGCACAATCCCTGCCCCTGCCCTGCAGCTTTAATAAAAGACAGAAAGAATTGTGGCAGAAGGGGACTCCTACAGGCCTTTCCCTGGAGTGTGTCCCCACCAGGAAGTTGGATGGTGAAAAGCAAGGCAGCAGTAGGCGTCTTCACCCTTCCCTTTAATTACAGAACAACCAGCATTTCATTTCATTCTGAAATGGAAAACTGCTCCTGCTTCATTAAATATGTACATTCCATAAAATATGGATTAGCACTGGGTTTTGCTGGTGATCAGAGAGCTACAGTCTTTCCAATCTGACCTAAATTATTCGTGTTGGTTTTATGATCTGGAAAGCAAATGTATGGATTCCAAGACTGTTTCTAAGATGTTTTATGTTATTCCATTGTAATATGGAACAAATCCTTGCGTTTCAACCCTGACAAAAAAGTAAGCCTGCTAGATTGCAGAAATGAGTTTGCCATCAATTCAAATAAGAACATGTGATCTCATCCAGAGAACAATTACCCTCCATTTATCCAATTATGTTTTGCCCATTCTGTTTTGAATCCTTCCTTTGTCTCTGACACCATGGCTTGTTGAAGGTTGGGCGGCTTGATATATTGTCCTCTTTCCTATGCAAGCAAGCTGGGGTTTGTTTAAAATATAAGTAAATTAATAGTTGCTTCTGTGCAGAAATGATACATGGAAACTAGAAAATGTATAGCTTTCAGGGAAGAAAAAATAGCATGCACAGAGACAATAAATGATAATTCGTAAAATCATCAAATGTGATTAAATCTGGAACTGTGAGTTAATTTAAATACTAGTCAATGTAATCAGAATTTTATTTTTATGATCTCAAAGAAGAAAATCTGTTTTCTTTGCTTGAAGGTTTGTAGTTTTATTGGCTACAGCTAGGTTTATCAAAATGTAAAACGTATTGGAAAGAGCCCACTTTCCCCGCCTTCTGGTAAACTAACTCTAAAATTTAAAATTTAGCTGAAGATTAAAAACACCGTCTGCTGTATGGAACCATGCCAAATCCAAAGTCATGCCTCATTTCTAGGGTTACTGAGAGAAAAATCCTAGGACATAGTTTTCATTGCTTTTATTAAGCTAATGAATTTTATTTCTGAATAACATATAGAGTTCACTTTCATGTAAGACATATTCTACAGATGTATTCAGCTTATTCATATTTAAAGCATTTGTCTCTCTATAACTTCCTTTAATGTTTATGTATAATTAACATTTACATAAAGCCCTGTGTTTACAAGACAGTTTGAGATACATTATCTCACTTAATCTTTAGAACAACTTTGGAGATAGGAATCATTACCTGTTCACAGATGAGGAAGTAGTAACTTGGAGGGATTAAATTTCTTCCCCAAACTCATGTAGGGCAATGAGTGGAAAAGCAGGATATGAATCACAAATTCAAATCCATGGTGTCAAGCCTGGCATCATTCAGGCCCTCCAAATGTCAATTGCCATTTAGACCCTTCTAATGGTAAGCACCACATGTTAACTGCATGCATCTTTCCCTTCAACTCAAGGACCATGCACACATTTATAGGTAACCCACACATTCTTACTTTTTTCTTACATTTACACCTAGATAAAATTACCTACTTGCTATTGAGGGGAAATATGAAATTAGTACAATGTTTCCATTTTGAAACTTTGACAAGTTAGTTCCATGCTCAGCCCACACTCAGCTCTGCTTGCCTTCACCTGCTGGTTATGTTGACACTGCACCACAGGTCTGCTTTGCTAGAAAGTAGGCTCCTTGAAGGCATGTCCTTGAATATCCTAATCCTTCCCATGCTTAGTGCAATGCTTCCTATACAGCTGGTGTTCAAAAAATGTTTGTCAATGAAGGTACTTACAAAGCAAAGATAAAGATAATCTTCCTGGGACACTACACTACATAGAACTCTGTTCTATTTGAATGAGTCTAAAATTTTATGACAAATACACAAAAAATGTGAGTCAAATCAAAGTAGATCACAGAAACTAGATTTCTTTTACTGTAATTCATGCTTTACATGTTGATGAAATTGCAATTGAAGGAGGTTTGGAAGATCCATTTTCCTGGGATCAGGAGAATTTTGAAATCCTATATTCACTGGGAGTCTGCTAAACAGGGAATACTCACCAGCACACTTGCTGATGAGCACTGCATGAGAGTGTTAACTATGTCTCCCCACCCTTCCAAATGTGGGGAGCATCATTGTAATGTGCCCTCTCCAGTTTGCCTTCAGGACAAGTGGAGGTGTTTTCTGAGAGTGAGCCCACTGGCAGTTACTTCTGTAAATCTAGGATGGATCATCTCAATTTAAAGTAAATTCTGTGTCCAAGAAAACTGGTATTTAGGTTCAAATTGTTACACAGCAGTAACTGATGATGTGAATGCTGCATTTAAAATTCTTCTTCATGGCTTTTAGTTGTTAATCTAAAGAAGGCCTATCTTCTCCATGATTCTTCATCAATAATTTCTTCAGTATACTAATTCTTTATTTTTTAAAGATATTATTTATTTATTCATTCGAGACACAGAGAGCGAGACAGAGACACAGGCAGAGGGAGAAACAGTTTTCCTTGGGGGAGCCTGGTGCAGGACTTGATCCCAGGACCCTGGGATCACAACCTGAGCCAAAGGCAGATGCTCAATTGCTGAGCCCCCCAGGAGTCCCTTCTGTATAACAATTCTTCTACCTTTCCTCTTCTGCCTTGAGTCCATGAACTACTGCTCTGTTTTAAAAACCTTTCCCACAATCCTATTGCCACCTAAGGAACTACTTTAATTCTCACTTTTTCTATATTTATAAACTTTCTGGAAGAATAACTGGTATTCCTGGTCCTCACTTACCCCACTGCCAATGTCCCTGTATCTAACATGAGTTGGCATGCATGCCTACTCCTATTGTAGAGAAAGTTTTCATAAGGTAGCTGATGCCTTCTAATTGCCTGATCTAATCAGTGGTTTACTTTTATCACTTCAAATTTCTATTAAATTTTTAAAATCTCATATTACTTATGAGATACTTTATTCATGTAGAAAGCTTAGGAAATATACAAAATAATATAACATATCCAAAAAAAATAATATAACATATCCACAAATGTACTATCTAGATTTTATGTTAATATTTTATTGCATTTTCTTCAGTATTCTCCTTTTAAGAAATAAAATGGTTCAGTCCATTTGAATCCTCACCTCATCCTTTATTCCTTAACCTCAGTACCACTTCTTCACTTCCTACAGCACTTATAATGCTGATGGAAACTTGCTTCCTAATATCCTTCTTCTCCTCAGCACAGCCATGTTTCCTGTATTCTCCTCCTCTTACTGGGTCTGTGTCTTTCGTCCATGGTTTTCATTCTTCCTTCTCTACTTGCCCCTCAATTGTTGGTATTGTCATGGACTCCATCTTGGTTTTGCCTTGGTGCTTTACCTGAGATCTAATGATGGTGTCTACTTGCCTCTTTGTTTCCTGTGTGCCCATGTTTTCCAAATCTATATTTCCAGTGTTGTCTCTTTTCTGGACACCATTTTCCTCTGAGCCCTAGACATAGATCTTTGGGTGATGCAGCCTCACCCACAACTGCCCTGCTGGTCCTTTGTATATCCGTGAATCCCATGCACCAACCTACATGTCTTCTCAAGCTCTATTTCTTCTCACCCTTCATTACCCATTAAACATTGCAAGTCTATCTCAGGAAGTTTCCCTAAATTTTGTCTCCTATCCATTATGGCCACTACTGCTTTAATGCTCTTCTTTGCCATCTTACCTCAGCTTGACACTATCATCTACCCTCTAATTGTCTTCATTCACTAGATGTTTTGTAATCCAGGTCATCAATCTTACATGCTGTCAGAGTTTGCTCCTAAAAACAAAAACAAAAACAAAAACAAAAAAACAAACAAAAACCCCCCAAAATTTTGCTTATACATTGCTAGTACTTAAAATTTCCAGTGACTCCTGGTCCTACAAGGAAAAAGAAAAGCATGGATTTCTTTTTGTGCTTTGTGAGGACCTTGACACAGGTTTGGAGTCTACCTCACCACTTCAGCTCCTCTGCATCCCATTCCTCATGCACCCAGTCTTTACCAATGCTGACTTAGTTTTCCCTACCATGCATGCTGGAGCACTGTTAGGAGAGTTGGGGTCAAGACGGCAGACTAGACTGACATGCCCTGCCTGCCTCCTACTTCCTTTCTAAACAGAGAGGAGCTGAGCAATTTATAACAACAGCACAAAATAAAACAAAATAAAATAAAATGCACAGCTGAGCTTAAAGTTAAGTAGGGGACATCTTCAGGTGCTTGAGAACCAGAGTAGAATGTCCTTTAACCCAAAAGGATATTAGAATTTGATCTCTATCTTCATGTGGAGTTTTCATACCCATTCTCTACTGAAGAGTTAAGGATGCATTCCTTATTCTCCATGTGAAATAGAACTGAGGTCCTTGAATGAGGGAGCTGGAAAGAGGTATTCTATACAGGAATGGGAACTAAAATGAAATTATGCTCACCAGGCCAGAGATGTCCCATGGAGCATGCCATCTGTCTTGGACCATGGATATGGAAAGACCCTCTAGGAGCAACAAAACAGATACCCAAATTTGTGATCTGCAAGATTCAATCTTGAATTTGGTACATGATGAGGATATAATGAGCTGAGTAATTAACTTTAAATACTCGATTGGTGGAACCCATAAAACTCAGAGTGCCTAGTGAGAGGCAAAAACTTCCCTGCACTATCTTCATCACCAGACCCTAGCAAGACTCCCATAGAAAATGATTCACCTCAAATATAAGCTCAGAGCCAAAACTTAAAAGTAAAATGTAACAGAGAGAATTCCCAATGAAGGAACTATAAATTTAGAGCAATTTGAAAACAATTTTAAAGACATGTGCTTAAATTATTTAAAATGCTGAAGGTAGAGTTTGAATCCATAAGGGAACTGCAAAACATTAGGAGGTAAACATTACACATAGATTTGAAAGGGAAGTTAAATATTGAGAGCTGTTGCTCTGACTCTGAGGTGGGATTGTCCTTTAAGGTAAAAGGAGACCAGAGGTGTCCACAGCAAAATTGAAGACAAAAAGAGAGGGAAAAATAGTCAGTTCTTCCCAGGAAGGAAAAGCACCAAACAGAGGAGCCTGCCTGCCTCACCCCTCTGTTGCTCTATCATGGTACCTGCCCCAGAACTGCACCTGCTACAGGTACGCTTTGAGTCAGGCTGCTCTTCCCACTGAAATCAGAATAGCAGTATGGATAGAAGTATGGGGTGTGTGTGTGGGGGGGTGGGCTTATATAGACCAGCAGCCTATCACCCAGCAGTATTGCCCCAGCAGGAGACTATGTGCAAAACCCAGGGACATGTTCAGTTGCCTCAATGAGATGATTAGTACTGGTGTCGGGGGAAAAGAAGTCAAGGACACTGGATATACCTTGCAGGGCCAACAGAATCCCCCAAACAAAGACTTCTCGTCCGAAAGATCAATGGGATTGAGGGGGAAAAGCTCTGCTACGGATGAAGTAAAAGGCTTTGAACATTATCTTATTAATATTATGCCTTGCTTCATGCCTTGATCTTATGGCTTCCTCTGTATCCAGGATGTGCCCTATAGCATGTCATGGTGACTCCCACCCTTCTGCATGGCCTCTCTCTAATGGAGGAGCAATCTGCTAAACATGGAGGCAGGAGGGGACCTGGTGGTAGGGAGAAGTTACTCTGAACAAATGTTCTATCTTCCTTAGGGGAGGGGTGTTAGAGGAGGGGTGTCGAAATTTAATAAGACCCCAAAGGATAAAACTAAAAACTGTTTGTTTTAGATAAAATTATATTGAGATCTAAATATAATAATATAAAAAACTGCTTGAAGGTATGGAGACGGAGGTGGTATACATGTGTTAAACTACTTTTCTTATTTTACAGCACAAAAGTTAATAAATGCAATTCAAAGTTTATATATCAGGAAACAGAAACAGATTCCATAGATTTATAGTGTTAATCAGCAGATGCACTGAAAGTAGGATTTATTGAAATAATGTGACTGTTTGGAATTTCTTAACTATATGAACACACCATTTCTAAATTTAAAATAAAACAATTTTAACACTGAGTGTTAGCAAGAGTCAGATTGTGCATATAAATGGAATTATCTTTCTGGAGGGCATTTTGGCAATATGTACCAAAAGACTTACAACATTTTAGACCATCCTACCCAGTAATTCTGCTTTGAAGTATTTATCCTAAGGAAATAATTAGAGATGCAAGTGTAGATTTATATTCAAGAATATTCATTGAAGTTATTTTTTATATATAATAGTTAAAAGTTGTAATAAATGAAGTGCCAGAATAGAGATCAGCCAAATAAATTATGGAACATCCAGACAAAGGGATACAAGGTGCTATTAATATTCATGTTGCCAATATCATTCAGTGACACATAGCAAAAACAATCAAAATACAATGCTGCATGGTGGTGGGGCTATTTCAAGAGCAGATCCTCAACTATGTTAAATATACATGATTGTTAAAGAGGCATTTTTGCACCTTTTCACACACAACTACTTTGCCCTAAGAGCAGGATAAGCTTAAGTATCAGATTTTCTGATATACATTTTGCTCTAGGGGAAGTTAACAAGAGAACTATGTAGATACTTCTAAAAGCCTTCACAGAATAATGTTAAATAACGAAAAGTACATTATTCAAGAACATGTAGATTTTAACTTTGTGAATAAATAAGTCCATTGATTAAAAATAAAGCAGATTAGGCTATGTTGGAAAAAAATTTGAGTATCTTCAAAAGAACTACATCAAAATATTTTTTTTTACATCAAAATATTAATAGGATATATTTCCAGATATTGGGGCAGTAGACAGTGTTCTCCATAGAAGGGGAAAAAATTTCTTTGTGTGAGCATGTTTTGCTTTGTTTTGTCTTGTTTCCCCACCAGAAAGCGTTGCTCGCTTTCTGGTACCCTTGTTTTCCTGTGGCTTCAGTGGAGTGACTTAGCTAAGAATCTAAGTGTGCAACAAGGACCCTGGATGTCACATTTCCCTGGCTACAGGGATTGATCCAGGATAAGCACATGAGCTGACTTGTAGGCAAAAAGAGATTTATGAAAAGGACACTTTCCTGTCACTGAATGTGAACTTGAAAGGATGTGAGACCTACTGCTTCTGTCTCAGCATCTGTAAGTACCAGGGGAGAAGCTGCTGTGATCAGGGACCAGCCCACAGAGGCCAGCACAGCACTGACCTCACTGGTCAGCAGCACTGCTCCAGTGTGTCAGGTACCTGAGCCGTGTTTCCTTGGGCCTGAGCCATAGGGGTAGGGATTATCAAGAACGGTGGTGATAAAAAGTTGTGACTTCTTAAATTTCTTTTTATTCCTATCTTTGGTGGGTAGTTTATTCTAGAAGTTGTGGTGCTTTGGTTGTAAATCTCTGAAAAGGAATCATAAAAATTCATTTTGGGGAATAATTTATTTTATTGGAGCTAGTTTTCTGCTTCCATTTGTATAGAAGTCAAGGTGCTTATTTATTCTCATTAAGCAAATAATTAAAATTATGGTGATTCATTATTTCTCTGTAATATCCTCTAAATATATCTTCATTGAGAAAACAAAGGCAATATAAACAAATTTTCCCTCTCAATGAATCCAGGCCTTCATTCTCAAACCAGTAAGAGAACAATGAAATTTTCAAACATTTCAGGCAGAAAAATGGGTAGTGTTATTTTTGGACCAAAGTTTTTCTCTTCTTACCCCTCCATGACACAAATGACAAAACAAACCAGGGAAAATTCTAGAACTACTACATCGAAAATTAACTTCCAGTAATTTTTTATTTCCAGGGAAAAATGATGTTTTTCTCTACTTAGGCCCTAATATGGAACAATTCTCTTTCCTTTATGCTACAGTTACTCAGGTACAGGACAGAAACCTGACTGAGTACAAGCCTGACAATTGTGTTAAAATTAGTCCGAGTCAGAGTCAACACGAACACTGTGTACCAATATAGGGTCTTTCTTAGCGTGAATTCTGAGGCTGGCTGTCTGGTATAATTGTGTGAAGTTGATGAACAAAAGGAAGATATGAATGAACAAGTTCAAATATTATAGATCTGCTAACTCTGGTAAAATAATTTGCATTCCTAGAGGGCAATTTCCTGATACTATTGGTATGGGTTTTACTTCTTACACTTTTTTTTTTTTTTTTTTTTTTTGAGAGAATGAAAGCCTGAGCACACAGGGACAAGCAGAGGTAGGAGAGGGAGAATCTTAAGCCTTAAGCAGACCAGACACTGGGTTCAAGCTCATGACCCTGAGGTCATTTCCTGAGCAGAAATCAGAAATCAAGAGGTAGACACTAAAACAGCTGAGCCACCCAGCCACCCCACTTTTTATACTTTTAATCAAAGAGATTTTGATCTCTCAGAAACTTTGCTTGCTTAATATCATCAGAATTTTCCAGTGTTTCCTAGAGGAGGTCACATGACCCAGTGTCTTGTCCTAGGGAGGTTCCTAGTGAGACCTTTGAAACTGACCAGCATTCCTACTCAGGAGTGGTAGGTAAGAGGGCTGTGTGTAATGAGAATTAGGCCTATTGGACCTTTCCTGATTGGCTGAGCTAGAATCCAAATTTGATTTTAAAAAGAAGTTAGTTCTTGAAGAACCTAATGAACTGAACAATACAGCTTGAAAGTTGGCTCCCAGGTGTGATAGCAAAGTAAGGGTAGGCTTTTAGCTGACTCTCAATGTGATTCAACTTGATTTTTACCTCATGCCATACCATTCCTGATGTGGATGGAACTCTTTTTTTTTTTTTCTCTCTCTCTGTTCAGTTTTAATTATGCCACATATGATAATGCTAATTAATAAGTACCCATTTCAAAACAAACTGGGACATGATACATATGAATAAATATAATTTAAGCCAAATTGAGCTCAGTTCCCAGAAAAATTAGGCACAATCCCTTGTAAATAACTGAATGTGTATGTATTAATATTTATTAAATAATACATAATAATACATAGTAATATTAATGTGATATATTAATGTATGTTATGACATATAATGTATATTATTACATATAAACACTAAAATATAAAACATATCAATTAATATGTGGGATATTGTGTAATTAAAAAAAAATTTTAAATGTCAGTTGACCATATGGAGTTTTAGGGATTTATTACAATATAAGGGATGATTTGTGTAGACAATCCCTAGTGTGGGACTGGCAACAATAGCTTTCAGTTTTAGATATTCCTGAGGATGAAGCTGAAAGTAGTGCTGATGGTAACAGTAATGATGATGTTTCATGTTAAATTTCCAAGTTACTCATTACATTCCAAGTCACTTCCTGTGTCACTTTTATTCCACTATGAGTTTTCCTGTGTGCTGCAGTCAGACTTTTTTGGTGTGGTTAGTGATCCTAATTGAATCAGTCAAACTTTTAGGTTAATGTCAACCACCCTAAGGCTTTTTGCAAATTAAAGGTATTGAGAATGAATTTTCCCCAGCTGGTATAGAGATTAAAAAATATAAATTTAGCAAAGCATCTGATCATTTGAACACAAATATTTAATTTTTTTAAGGCCAAAGAAATGCAAATGGGAGTAGATATAATCTAAGTTTTTTGCCTGGACACTCAGCACGTTTTACATGTCAGGTATCTGAAAATGCTCATAAGTTAGTAGTCATGGTCAATATTTTTGAACTAGGATATAATAAAGCAGGCTCAGATATACAAGGTCAGAATTTTTCTTCTTCTGAGCTTAACTACTCAGTAGGATAGTAAAAGGCAGTTAGATTTATTGTTAGAAATAATATAGGCTTGTAAGTTGCAAAGCAAAATACTATGAATAACAGAAACCAATGAGAAATTTGCTTTAATTGATAGCTAATAGGGCAGCCCTGGTGGCTCCGTGGTTTAGCGTCGCCTTCAGTCCAGGGCTTGATCCTGGAGACCCGGGATTGAGTCCCACATCAGGCTCCCAGCATGGAACCTGCTTCTCCCTCTGCCTGTGCCTCTGCTTCTCTGTGTGTGTGTGTGTGTGTGTGTGTGTGTCTCTCATGAATAAATAAATAAAATCTTTAAAAAAAATTGATAGCTAATAGACATAGGACACTAGAAAACTTTTTCTAAATGGCAATTAAAAAATGTTCCTAGGCAAACTTTGCTAATATGAAGGATTTGATCTGGAAATGAAGTAAGAGAGCACAATAAAATATCATCGAAAATTTGCCTTATATCTACCATTGATGGAAGAATGCAAAGGTGGAACTCTTAAATTGACCGAGTGGTATCCTGCATTATTACTTCTCTTTCCAATCCCTGGTTTCTTCCACAATGTGCAACTTGGAAATTGCAGTAACTGTAATTACTAAAAAAAAAAAACTCAAATCATCTTGAGTTATATGGTAAATATTTATAAAGTTACATATTTATAAATATATTTTATACTGGGGACTCAATCTGATATTTGGAAAGAGTAGAAGCAAGACACCTTGATTAATCCAGTAAGCGAATTATCCAATATTCATTGAAAATGTGGCATGTGCCAGATCTTCCCACAAAATGGAAGTGTATAATTATAAGGCAGAAGTTATCCCTGCCTTCCAATTGTGTATGGACTAGCAAGAGGCACACACACTGGACAATTACAAATGTGATAGGCCTTAACAAAATGAAGTTTAGTGTGGCCTAGAGAACTTATAGCTGGGGAATGTAACTCACTCTTAGAACTCAGAGAAGACTATTAAGGAGTAACAATTAACAAGAAACTTGTAAGTTAGTAGATAGTATGTGGCCAAAGACATAAAGAAAGTGTTCTGTGCCAAGAAAACAACATATGAAAGGCCTTTGGAACAACAGCATATCTGAGGCAGAGAAAAAATTTTTCTATATGGCTCAAGCACAGAGAATTCAAGAAAATGTTCAGCGAAATGAGGTTGGAGACATTGACCATGGCTTTAGAATTTTATCAGATTATCAGGAAACCACTGAAAGGCTTTAAGCAAGGTTAGCTTTAAGCCTCGTTAGATTAGCTTTTAAGAAAGAACCTTGTTTTAGTTCCAGCTCTGCAACAAATAACCTGTCTGTATGTCAGGGTCATCCAGCAGCACAGCATGCTGTTTGCAGACGCTTCCTACTCTGACTCCTGTGTGACTAAGTCAGAAGCAAAGGGATGGAATCACTGATGAGAAGGGAAGAGGCATGAATGTTCTGTGACAACTGTCTATTTGTGTGTGTGGATTATGTTGGTGGTATTGAATGTTGTTTATTATGTTGATGCATAATTAAGTGAAAAGTATCTATTTTCTTCAATTGGCCCAGGCACAGGTGCCATTATAATTGCTGAGATTATTTGCATATTGGCTTTTAATGATGCATTTAAAAATAGTCATCCCATTTACTGATTTAGGCAATTTATTTGTGCAAATGAGGGGGCAGTGTCATGGTTATTCCCAAACAACTATTTATCTAAAACATATCACCCCAGTCCTTATAACAACCCCTTGCCTTGCCCTGCCCAGGGGGATTAAAAATAGAATTCTGGTCATTTAAGCACTAACTAAACCCAAAACCACCACCACCCCCAAAAAAGAAGAAATGATATAAAACTTTTGATATAAAAGATTCATTTCATTTTGTCAAAAAAGAAGAAATACAAGAAGCTAGTTTACAAGTTATATACCTGTGCTACTTTTCCTCATCTGCTTGTACTTTCATTAGCCTTTCAGACATCTTTGGGCTTTTGTTGTTGTTGCTAGTATTTAAGTCTTATCAACAGAAACAGCATCAAAGGTGAAATAGGTATTCCACTGGATGGGAACAGCATATAAGCAGAAAATATTGTGCTCCTTCCTAGTAGTAATTGGGGAATGTACTCATTGACTTCGCAGTAACTTATGTTTTCTAGCAAGAAGTGGGAAGAGAGATGGCACAGCAGCAACCTCAGGCTGTGGAGACTCTGCTCACCTGGAAGCAGCTGGGATACCTGAGGTTCTGGAGGGTATACATAATTCAGGTGTAAATCCAAATTTAAATGCAATTATAAAAGAATACAAACTGGCAGCAATGTGGTGGCTATCACCTTTCCAACTTCCAGAATATGGTGCTGATATTGAACTTGTAATCTTTGGAAATACTTTGAAGGGATAAATGCGAGATGAAAATGTATTCAAGGATTTGGGCTTTAAAATCATATATCTTCTCTATATGTAAGAGTACTTACTGTTCTATAGTTCGTAAAATTCATTTTGTGATTCTTTTATTGAGGCTTCTGCTCTTAATCCTATTTGCATAAGTTTGTTAATAGGAATATCAGAATAGCTATATTTTGCTTAATCGACACTTGTGTACATTATGTTCATAGCATTTGTGTTCTACCACAGTCTATAAATTAGGATCTTTATTTGGAAGTTGTCTTGTTTGTTGAGAATGATTATTAGGCCTTTTGGGTTGAGAAGAGAGATGGAGTTGGGTTGGCTGAAAGGGTTATGGAGTTGATGAAATTGTCACCATGCTGCCTCTGCTATTTGAAATCTCCTTCCAGTCAAGATGGTGACTGGAGCCCCATCCCAATGACAGGTCTTCTGAATTTGAAGCTGAGAATGATCCAAAGGATAACACTCTAGGGCAAAATGGAAGCCAATAACCAGGAGGATAATAAAACCCAGTGACCTTTTCAGAGGCTGTCCTACAAAAGGCATGACTATATGGAATGTTAGCTGTCAGATGGATGAGAGTGGGGGGCAGAGCATGGCTCTTCCTGAAGTGGGAAGTGGGTGATCTGTGGCTGGCTGCAGGTATGTAATGGCAAGACTACATTCTGAGCTCCATATGCAGAGGGAGCCTGGCTGGCCCGCTTCCCGATAGAGAGAACTGCAGAATAAACATAGACACCTGGCCAGTGGGGGGAGTAGCTTTGTGTATGGGGGTTGTGTGGATATTGAGAAGCACTGAAAGTGTAGAATTTGTGATCCCGGTAAATTGCCAGCATTTCTGCATCCATTATGGAACTGTAAGGACACCTCACTTGCATCCTCCACTGTTTCCAACATCAGCACAAACAAAAGGAATTGATGATTTGCACCAAGCTACTCAAAAGGCATTTTTTGAACAAGCAGAGATCTAACAATGCTTTGAGCTTTGACCTTCATTTTTATCCAGAGGGGTCTCTCCTTGTGCTCTTTCCAAGAACATGTCATAAAGGAGACACTGCTGTTGGCCTTTGGCTGTTTCTTGGCAACTGCAGTCAGGAGAAGCATCTAAATTTCCTGGGATCTAAAAATGGGATCTCTTCAGAATGAGCTTCTGGGCAAGTAGGTATCTGCATAACTCAAAATGTCATGTTTTATAAAGTAGAAGAAAGAAAAGCAACCACATTGATCAGATTCAGGAAAATTTCCTATGACAAACTCTAAGAATTCCAAAAGATATTTTGGTAAGGTGTTCACTAACAGGAGGGAATGAAAGAGCACAATAAAAGAAGAAAAGGAAGAAATAGCACAGGATTGTTTTAAGCCAGAAAAGAAAACCTACAAGAGTCTCTCTTTGGACGAGTACAAAAATCATGCTTACATTTTATATACTCAGGTGGAATGTTTGAGAATCTTTTGTTTAAATGTTAATAATGGAAATTTTGTTATTATTCAGCTCTTCCATTGACCCATTTGTGACACTGAAAGGTTTACCAACTGACAAATACCTATTTTCATAACATAAATGCTAATAAAATGTGAGCTAAAATATTGGACTGAACCTTTGCAGACATCTGAGCAATTTGAGATTAAGGCATAAAATTGACTTCATCTCTACAAAGCAAGGCACAGCTTGGAGAGAAAATAGAATACCAGATATCAGATATTTAATTTCATCCAAAAAAATATAGGTCTTCATTCCAGAATAGCCTCATATGACTATTCATTACAAAGAAAAACACACCCTTCCCTGATAATTGTTTCAAGTCACAAAGTCAAGATTTTGATGTTGTTTTTCTTTTGTAAAGATTTTATTTATTTATTTGACAGAGAGAGAGAGAGAGTGAGCAAGTGGGAAAGAGAACACAGGTGGGGAATGCAGAGGAGAGGGAGAAGCAGACTCCCAGGACTCCAGGATCATGCCTGAGCTGAAGGCAGACACTTCACTGACTGAGCTACCAGGATGCCCCAAGATTTCAAGATTTTTATAGAATAGCATACAGCAAGGTAAATGTAGTGTTTCTAAGGGAAAATTTCTTCTTAGTATTGAGAGCAAGTGAATCCTAAAATTGACAATTTCAACTTTTGATTCTGTGCAGTGCTGCTGACTTTGCTAGGTGACCCAGATGTTGCATTACTCAGAGGAAACCCAGGTTTGCTGATGTTTTCATGTTAGAATATTCAGCAGAAGTATTTGTTCTTTAATAGAAGAAATGCAAAGAACAGATGAGACTGATGAGTGATATTGTGATGTAAAAGCAGCAACTAAGCTAAAATCTGAATTGGCCAGAGCAATATCAATTCCAATGGCAAAACCAAAATCAAAGCAAGTAGACAAAATATTTTCATCTTTATGTATAAATGAGTGAAACCAAAGAGAAGTATATATTTCTTGTTTTGGAAAACTATCAGAACAATTAGCTTTTTGTTTTAAGATTTCATTTTAAGAATAACCTTTAAATATTGAATACTTGTGGTATTACCTTTCAGTTTTAAATGCTTTCTTGAAAGATTTATTTATTTAAGACTTTATTTATTTATTTGAGAGAGAGAACACGAGCAGACGGAGAGGGAGAAGCAAGCTCTCCAAAGCAGGGAGCAAAATGTGGGGCTCCATCCCAGGACCTGAGATCATGACCTGGCAGATGGCTTAGCCAACTGAGCCACCCAGGTGCTCCTTATTTATTTAGGAGCTGGATCTTATGACCCTGAGATCATGACCTGACCCAAAATCAAGAGTTGGATGCTTAATGAACTGAGCCACCCAGGTTCCCCTAAATGTTTTTTTATTTTGTGTATTATTTTTAATGTTTTCTATTATTAAATGTCCAAACCAAATGGAGATTTTTATATATTGAAATATATAATCTTGTCACTATATAATAATAATTTATTTACCTATATTTTTAACAGAAAACCTCTAAAACTTTTAGTTTCAGAAAAATTATTCACTGTTTATGTTATAGTTACTAATCATTATTTTGAAAGTTGTAAATACAGTTTTATGAAAAATTCAGTGTAGTATGATTTTAGAGATTCCTGAGTATTTCAGGGAATTCTGATGTCTCGTTCCCAAATCCTAAAGATTAATATCCCTAAGAATACTATATTTTGTTAATTTAGAAAATATTAGGTGATTGAATTATTTTAACCCAGTTTTTTTTTCTCAAATTCCATTAATTAACAACATTAATTAACAACATAATTAACAACAATTAATAACAATAACATATACTGTATTATTAGTGTCAGAGGTAGAGTTCAGTGATTCATCAGTCTTATATAACACCCAGTGCTTATTACATTACATGCCCTCCTTAATGTCCAACATTCAGTTACCCCATCCCTCTACCCCTCCTCTCCAGTAGCCCTTAGTTTGTTTCCTATGATTAAGAGTCACTTAGGGTTTGTCTCCCTCTCTGACTTTGTCTTATTTTATTTTTCGGTCCCTTTCCCTACACTCCTCTGTATTGATTATTAAGTTCAACATATGAGTGAGATCATATAATTGTCTTTCTCTGATTGACTTATTTTACTTAGCATAATACCCTCTAGCTACAACCATGTCATTGCAAATGGCAAGATTTCATTTTTTGATGGCTGAGTAGTATTCCATTATATATTTATATAAATATAATATATAAATTATAATTATTATATAAAATTATTATAATATTTAAGTTATTTAATTTAATATAATATATAATATTATTATATATAATATTTATATATTATATAAATATATATATATCTTTATCCATTCATTTGTCGATGAACAGCTGGGCTTTTCCCATTGTTTGGCTATTGTGGAAGTTGCTACTATAGATATTGGGGTGCAGGTGCCCCTTTAGATCACTACATTTGTGTCTTTGGAGTAAACCCCTAGTAGTGCAATTGTTGGGTTATAGGGTAGGGTAGGGTCACAGAGGTTTTTAACTTTTTGAGGAACCTCCATACTGTTTTCCAGAGTGGCTGCACCAGTTTGTATTCCCATCAGCAGCATAAGAGAGTTCCCATTTCTCTGCATCCTTGCCAACATCTGTCATTTCCTGACTTGCTCATTTTAGCCATTCTCACTGGTGTGAGGTGGTATCTCACTGTGGTTTTGATTCTGTATTTCCCTGATGCCGAGTGGTGTGGAGCATTTTTTCCTGTGTCTATTAGCCATTTGTATGTCTTCCTTGGAGAAATGTCTGTTCCTGTCTTCTGCCTATTTCTTAACTGCATTATTTGTGGGTTTTTTTTTGAGGGGGCTGTCGAATTTCATAATTTCTTTATAGATTTTGGATACTAGTCCCTTATCTGATGTATCATTTTGCAAATACCTTCTTTCATTCCTTAGGTTGCCTTTTAGTTTTGTCGACTATTTCCTTTGCTGTGCAAAAGCTTTTTATCTTGATAAAGTCCCAATAGTTCATTTTTGCCTTTGTTTCCTTTGCCTTTGGAGATGTATCTAGCGAGAAGTTTCTGTGGCTGAGGTCACAGAGGTTGCTGCTTGTGTTCTCCTTTAAGATTTTTGATGGATTCCTCACATTTAGGTCTTTCATCCATTTTGAATCTATTTTTGTGTACATCAGATAAGGGACTAGTAGCCAAAATCTATAAAGAGATTATGAAATTCAACAGCTCCCCCCAAACTCTCCCCCCCCCAAATAATGCAGTTAAGAAATAGGCAGAAAACAGGAACAGACATTTCTCCAAAGAAGACATACAAATGGCCATACAAATGGTGTAGTTTTATTCTTCTGCATGTGGCTGTCCAGTTTTCCCAACATCATTTTTTAAAGAGACTGTCTTTTTTAAATTGGATATTCTTTCCTGCTTTGTCAAAGATGAGTTGACAGCAGAGTTGAGGGCCCATTTCTGGATTCTCTATTCTGTTCATTGATCTATGTGTCTGTTTTTGTGCCAGTACCATACTGTCTTGATGATCCCAGCTTTGTAATACAGCTTGAAGTTTGGAATTGTGACTCCAACAGCTTTGGTTTTCTTTCTCAACATTTCTTTGGCTATTTGGGGTCTTTTCCAGTTCCATACAAATTTCAGGATTATTTATCACAGCTCTGTGAAAAAAAATTGATAGTATTTTGAGAAGGATTGCATTGCTTGTATAGATTGCTCTAGGTAGCATAGACATTTTAAAGTTATTTGTTCTTTCAATCCGTAAGCATGGAATGTTTTTCCATTTCTTTGTGTCTTCTTCAGTTTCTTTCATGAGTGTTCTATAGTTTTCTGAATACAGGTCTGTTGCCTCTTTGGTTAGCTTTATTCCTAAGTATATTATGGTTTTTGGTGCAGTTATAAATGGGATCAAATCTTTAATTTCTTTTTCTTCTGTCTCATTGTTAGTGTATAGAAATGCTACTGATTTCTGTGCATTGATTTTATATCCTGCCCCTTTGCTGAATTGCTGTATGAGTTCTAGCAATTGTGGGGTACAGACTTTTGGGTTTTCCACATAAGGTATCATGTAATCTATGAAGAGTAAGAGTTTGACTTCTTTGCCGATTCAGATATCTTTTATTTCTTTGTGTTGTCTGATTGCTGAGACTAGGACTTCCAGTACCCTGTTGAGCAACAGTGGTGAGAGTAGACATCCATTTCATCCTTTTGACCTTAGGGGAAAGTTCTTAGTTTTTCCCCATTGAGAATGATATTTGCTATGGGCTTTTATATATTGCTTTTTATGATATTAAGGTATGTTCCCTCTATCCCTACACTGTGAAGCGTTTTAATCAAGAAAGGATGTTGTAATTTACGAAATGCTCTTTCTTTCTGCATCTATTGAGAGGATCATATGGTTCTTGTCCTTTCTTCTATTAATATAGTTGATTGATTTATGGATGGTGAACCATCCCTGCAGCCCAGGAATAAATCCTATTTGGTCATGGTGATTAATCCTTTTAATATACTGTTGGATCCTATTGGCTAGTATCTTGGTGAGAATTTTTGCATCCATGTTCATCAGGGATATTGATCTGTAATTCTCTTCTTGGGTATTTGTCTGGTTTGGGGATTAAGGTAATCTGACCTCATAGAAAGAGTCTGAAAATGTTCTTTTCATTTTTTATTTTTAACTCTCAGTCTTAGGGTTTTTTAAAAAAATTTTTATTTAGTTATTTAAGAGGGAGGGAGAGAGACAGAGAGAGAGAGAGCATAAGCAGAGTGTAGGGGCAGAGAGAAAGAAAAAGAGAAATAGACTCCCCACTGGGCAGGGAGACTTACCCAGGGCTTAATCCCAGGACCCTGGGATCATGACCTGAGTTGAAGGCAGATATTTAGCCAACTGAGACACCCAGGTGCCCCTCTCAGTCTTATGTTAAAGGAGAATTTATTCCAGGATTCAGGTGAAAGAATAGATATGAATATAACTCAATTAACATAACAATTTATAATTTCTTGAATTAAACAATTAACCAAATGTTATGCATGCTCACCAGTTTGCCACACACTTGCACATTCCATTCATTTGTTTGTTCTTATAGTTAACAAGGAGTGTTTACTTTATGCCAGGCACTGACTTAGATTCAGGATAAAGGACTGAACCAAAGAGAAACAGTTCTTGCCTGGGACTGACAATGTAAACAAACAAGTACATTGGAAACATCATTCCAGCTGTGTTTTAGTAAGTGCAATGGTGAAATGTGAAGTTTCTGCCATTTCTTATCTGTCCACATTTTGGGTAAGTATGTGGGCCCAGAGGAGACTCTGAGACTATAATCACATATCAAAACCCTTTATGGATACACTTTGCATTTCTCAAGCTACTAGACTCGCATGCATGTGAATATGCTCAGGGTGGAAACTGGAATTTGTCTCTGAGGCAAACTGGTCTTCCTTGCAATTGGGATAGACCTGACAAATTGTTCCAAAGATTCTTTCTTCTGTTTTCTTAGCCAGCTCCCTTTTTCTCCTTCTCATACTTCTTTTTCTTCTTTGATGTTCCTTTTTATTTCACATTTCATTGTAATTGATTTCATTTACTGGCTTTGTGTCATTTACTGTCATTACTGGCAGTAAATATGCCATTTACTGGCATATTTCATGATGTCCCTGGCATGTGTCTCACATTATCCAATATGTAAGAATTTACCAATTCTTGGTTCATCTCACTCTAATTTTAGGTGAAAGTATATGAAGATCCTATAATTTCTAGGAACTCCATACACATATGTGTCTTCATATCGTATTTGCAAGTCCAGTCTTATTAGGTGCGTCTTCTGATTTCATAATATTTTTCAAGATATTAACTGACTGATAGACATTTAATTCAATCTCATCTTTCCTTTATTTGGCATTCAATTTTCAACTAGTCAAGTAGTGTATTAGCCCTAAGAAATGCTGGGAGTTGTCATTTTGAAAGTCACTCTTGGTATCATTTTGTTGACCTCTTGCCATATTTGGTGCCATAATACCCTGGTTTATAATTATTCACTGAGATTATGCCTTTAGCAAAACTTGGTTTAGAGAATTATTAAAATCTACTGCAGTAGTTAAACCAAGTTTCCAAGTTATATGAAAGGTCATTAACTCAAACTTGCTTTGAGCTTATTTATGTTGCAAATAATTTTCCCAAGCATAATGTGGTATACTGCAAAATATGGCTACCTTTCTCTAGTCCTTATGCATAGGCCCCATTGCACTGTGATCTTCCTCTCTTTCCTGCAAAAGGTGCTGTTTCTCTATTCCCTTGAATCTAGATTAGACTTGTGACTTGTGTTGGCCAAGAGAATGCAACAGAAGTGATGCTATTAAGCTTTAAGAACCTTTGAAATGTCTGTTTTTGCCCTCTTGGAACCTGGCTGCCATGTAAGAAAGCCCAGTATAGCCTATTTGAGTGGGCATGGGAAAAAGAAGCCCCTCCACCTATAGCCCCAGGATACTATCAGTGTGTAAGTGAGGCTACTACTCTGAGCCAGCTGGCAACAGGGCTGCCAAGTGACTCCAAGTGCCTGAGACACCTGCTGATGCTCACTCAGCTGTACCTATGTTGCCAACCGAAGAGTCAGGAGGAAATACAAAGTTATTGTTTTAAACATTAAGTTTTGAGGTGGTTGGCACACAGCAAGAGCTAGTGAATACAGAATTTAGTACTTCAAAGTAGCATGCTGCTATATCAGTCATTGAAAATACATGGCCTTTGTTTTAGTGGTAGCCAAGGTGGATGCCAAAGACTGGAGAGACAGTGAGGGAATTGTTGAGCAGAACAGAAAAAATTAGTGACAAACTGTTATGGAGGCTGAAAAATCTGTGAGAAAATTGTTACTGTAGGCTAAAAATGGGCAACCCATGGAGTTTAGTTGTAAACTAAACTACTATGTGGTAGAAAAGATCCCTAATAAAACATGCAGATCTGGCTAAGCAACTCTCTGGGCCGAATATTGAACTATTGAAAACTCCATGTGATCTATTAGATGCCTGAGAGAGAAAACCAAAGAAGGAAATTTCAGCTTGCAAGTATAATTTAGAGGGAGTATAGTGTGTCTGACACTGCTGGATTGGAAAATTAAACTGCTTTTCACCCTCAGTTTCCCTAGCTTGCAAATAATTATCCTTGTAAAATATGACCTCTGGGAGGGACAAGTCAAGGGTGTGGATGTAAGACCCTATGTAGAACAGTAGTTCTCAAACCTTAGTATCCCTCAGAATTATCTGGAAGTCTTGTTAAAACATGGAATTCCTCTTTTTCCTAAGATATTCTGATTAAGTTGTTTCAGAATGAGGTCCAAAAAATTACCTTTCTAGCAAGTTCTCAGGAGATATTGCTGGTCTGAAGACCAAGCTTTGTGAAGCACTGACCTAGACAGGTTTAAGTCTGTGGCAAGTAGACCTGCTAAGCTAGACAAAACAGCTTGTAAGGATCTTTTTTTTTTTTTTTTTTTTTTTTTTTTAAGATTTATTTCTTTTAGAGAGAGCTGGGGCAAGAGAGTCAAAAGGAAATCTCAAGTAGACTCCCACTGAGTGTGAAGTCTGATGCAGGGCATGATCTCATGATTCTGAGATCATGACCTGAGTGGAAATCAAGAGTTGGATGCTCAACTGACTGAGCCACTTGGGTGCCTCTGGCTTGTAAGAATTTTAAAGATGCTTCCTGCAATCACCTGACATGTCCAGGATAGGTCTTGCAATGAGTTATGGATGTGGCTTTGGGGCATGGAGTTAACCCCAATAAGATTCAAAAGAAACTTAGCAAAATATTAAAAGAAACATATTTGTGCTAGCTCTTATTGCTTGAACCAAAAGGGCCAGAAACATTTAAAAATGAAAAGAGATCTCTGGACACCCAATTTTCGGTAAGCAGGAAGCTGAGAGATAGCTTTGCAACTGTAAACATAGATTTTAATATTTTTTGAATAAACGATATCTCAGAGGTTAAAGCCAAGAACATAGGAGAATGGTGGATTAAGAGGTCACTCCCTGGACATATTCAAGGAACATTCCCTGTGGCCACATGTCTGGGCTGTGCTTCAGAGTTTCTATAGGCTAATGCAGCTTTGAGCTTCTCTTCCTCCCCAGTTTGAACAAGAATGCCTGCTGTAGTTTTCCTCTCTGTGACACCTTACAATATGGAGAGCTGATAACATGTCTTTTTTTTTTTTTAAGATTTTATTTATTTATTCATGATAGACCAGAGAGATAGAGAGGCAAAGACATAAGTAGAGGGAGAAGCAGGCTCCCTGCTGGGAGCTCAATGTGGGACTTGATCCCGGGGCCCCAGGATCACACCCTGGGCTAAAGGCAGACACTCAACAGCTGAGCCACCCAGGCATCCCTGATAACATGTCTTTTTGGTGCAGAGGCTTTAGGTCAAATTCCATATATCTAACGAAGTGCACTGAGGAGCTTCATTCATATCTAAACCTGATTCAGGGCAAAGATTTTCAACTCTAGTTGAATGATATAATTGGGATGGGACTTATGGGGTCTCTGGATGATATGAGCACTTTGCAGACAGAAGTAACATGAATAATTTAGGACAGATGGTGGACTGTAGTAAATGGCAGTATGACCAGAAGTTCCTGTGATCCCTATCCACCACCTCCCATTCAAGATAAAGTCTGTTTCTCTACATCCTTGGATCTGAGCCCAGGTTGTGACTTGCTTAGACCAACAGGATACTGGAGAAGGTATGTTGAGAGCCTTCCAAGCTGAGACCTCCAGAGGCCATGTCCTCCTTTTTGCTTTCTTGGAATATAGATGCATGAGAGGAAAATCTGAGCTGGCCACGGAGAAGACTCAGGAGAGAATTCAGGCAATTTAAATAGTATTTGAAGGCTAGAAAAAAAATTACACATTAGGCTGCTGCAGAACCAACTCTATCCTGTTGTGATTTGGATGATAGAAATTAAATTTTTAGATAGTTTGGTACTTAGTTACAAATACACTGAGATACACTAAGTCTATGTGCAATATAAATAAAAAATACAGAATTTTAAAGGTCAGAAAAATTCCCATTACACATCATTTCCTCTGAAGAACAGAGCATATCTTTTAAAAGCCAACAGAATTCCATAAAAAATAAACTGACCATGCCCAGAAGAGAGATGATATGTTGTGAATGGTATCATGTAATCATAGTGTCTATGCCTATATTTGACTATACCTCCAAAGTGGTTTAAATGTATAGGAAGAAAAAAAGGAGGTATCTCTTCTATTTTTCATCTACAAGTATTTTTTTCAGCAAGTCTTTATTGATGACCTACTATGCATAAGATCCTGCACTAGATGTTGTGGATAGGACAATAAACAAAACAAGCAAAAATCTTGTCCTGAAGGAGCTCAGAATTATGCTTGAAGAGAAAGACAATGAATAACATAATAAGTAAAATAAAGAGTGTTGGAAAATAGTAGATGTTGGAGAGGAAATATAAAATAAGGAAAGTAGATAGAAAATGTTTAGCTGATAGTGGCTAAAATTTGCTCCTCGCTTTCAAGAAGGCCCCATTCAGAAGCTGATTTTTATGTAAATATCTAGAAGGAAGTGCTGGAAGGCATGAAGATATCAAGGGGAACACAGTGTACACATGCCTTGTATGTAAACATATGTAGAGTGTTGGAGGAACGGCACTAGGCAGGTTGAGCAAGGACAATTGAGGTCAGAAAGATAATGAAAATGTGGTGGACCTCAAGGCCACAGTCAGGAATTGGGCTTTCGCTCTAAATGAGATAGGAAGCCACTGGAGAATTCTGGAAATACGAGTTATGTGATCCAACTTAGATTTTTCCAATGATCTAAGACTGCTGTGATGAGACTAGACTGAGGGGACACATGGAATAGGCCAGGTGAAGAAGTGGTACCAAGATACAGTATGCAGTCAGATCCTGTGGGATTTGCTGATTGATATAAAGCACAGCACGGGAGAATGAGAAGACCGAAGGATGATTCCAAGGTTTTTGTTCTAACCGACTGAAAGCCTGCAATTATCATTAACTGAGATAGGGAAGAGGTATAGATCCAAGTTTTAGGAGTCCAGGTTAAGTTTGAGTAGGCTAATAGGTATCAAGTGGAGATATCAAATAGACAGTAATATGTAACTAGATTTTGAGAGAGATGTCTGATCTGGGAATAAATATTTGAGAGATGTTGGCTTATTAGGGCTTCCATAGCAAAATTCAACAGGCTGGCTGGCTTAGAAATAGAAATTTATTTTCTTACAATTCTGGATGTCTGAAGTCTAATATCAATACTTCTTGATCTGTTGGCTCTCATGGCCTCAGTTTAACTTAATTATCTCTTTAAAGACTCTGTCTCCAACTAGGGTCACATTCTGAGGTATCAGAGATTAGGACTTGAACTTATGAATGGGGGGACAGCCATGTCATGTCAGCCTACGACATTAGCATATGCGGTATTTAAAACATGAGACTGGATAAGACCATCTCAGTTGAGTTTATTTTATTTTATTATAATTTTTTTTCTGTTGAGTTTAGATAGAAAATAGCAAAGGGACAGCCCGAGTGGCTCAGCGGTTTAGCGCCGCCTTTAGCCCAGGGTGTGATCCTGGAGACCAAGGATCGAGTCCTGCGTCGGGCTCCCTGCATGGAGCCTGCTTCTCCCTCTGCCTGTGTCTCTGCCTCTCTTTCTCTCTGTGTCTCTCATGAATAAATAAATAAAATCTTAAAAAAAAAATAGCAAAGGGGTGCCTGGGTGGCTCAGTGAGTTAAGCATTTTAACTCTTGATTCAGGTCAGCTCATGATTCAGGGTAGTGAAATCCAGCCCCGTGTGGGGCTCTGTGCTTAGCATGTCTACTTAAGATTCTCTTCATCTTCCTCTCCCTTCTGCTCTGCTCTTCTCCCCCAACCCCTCTCAAATAAATGAGTAAATAAATAAATAAACAAACAAACATATAAATAAAAGATAATAACAAAGAAATAAAGACAAGCCGTTAAACCCCACAACATTTAAAGGCTGAAGAAATGAGAAGGAACCAGAAAAGGAGATTGAAAATAAGAGAGACTAGAGATGTAGGAAGGAAGTTGGGGGGAGGATGGGACTTTCAGGACTGAAAGGCAAATGGACAAAGGTTCAAGGAGGAGAGAGTAATTGACTTTGCCAATTGCTGTCGAGACAAGCAAGCTACCTTAAAGACTCATAATACTACTAATAACAATAAGAACAAATAACAATGACAAAATCCAATAATATTAGCTTTTACTGAGTGCTTTCTATGTGCTGGGAGCTTGACTACCTCATTTTATCTTTTTTTTTTAAGATTTTCTTTCTTTCTTTTTAAAAAATATTTATTTATTTATTTATTCATGATAGACATAGAGAGAGAGAGAGAGAGAGAGGCAGAGACACAGGAGGAGGGAGAAGCAGGCTCCATGCAGGGAGTCTGATGTGGGACTCGATTCTGGATCTTCAGGATCACACCCTGGGCCAAAGGCAGGAGCCAAACCACTGAGCCACCCAGGGATCCCCCTCATTTTATCTTTAATTCATCTCTGTGGAGATGCTTACTAGAATTATTCTGGAATTTACAGATAATGAAACTGTAACTCAGAGAGATTAAATAGTGCAACAGTTAGAACCAGCTACATAATTTGCAAGGCTAATTGCAAAATGTAAAGGTTGGGTCCTTTATTCAAAAATTGTTAAGAATTCCAACATGGTGACAGCAGAGAACTGGATTTGGATATGGGACCCTTTGAATCAGAGACCCACATCCACAAAGCCAGACCAGCACCTGGTCAGCATTAGAGCCAGCTCTTTGAGCCAAGGCTGTCCAAGTCCAATCCAATCATGGCCTTTTTAAGGTGATCCTTTACCAAGAATGTGAAGTGCTCTATAGTTTGCCAATAGTTTTGCCTAACAGAGCTTCAAGAGATATTTCCAAGTACTCTTGTCACTCTGGACAATCTTCAAGAAAAACAAGCCCTCTTCTGGTTCAATCCAAGTATTGCTTAGATCATCCCTGCAGGGACTGGAGATAGGAAGTTAGGAAGGTTGCCTAGTGGGAACTCTTCCTTTGAAAATGAATTAAGAACTCTGTGACTTCCAGCTGTGACCATGAAATCCATACTTCTATGGTTGAAATGAGTATGTGAGAAAAAGTCAGGTTGCATCAAAGCTTGATACTTATTTGGGTTGACACTGTCTGCCACTGGTGCTAATTTTAAGCTCTTTTTGAGTGTTTATTGCCAACCCCCCTTTCGAGGTTCACATAGACATTACACCTGTGAAAGCATTTGTTGACTGACATAAAACTCAGCATTAGAACCAGCGGAATTATACACTCCTTTCTCACACTTGCCTTTATTTAGCCTTATATTCAAGAAATTTCAATTTTTTTTCTTACTTGTTTTTTGGGGGTCAGTCTTTCTAAGCACCACTGTGCCACTGTGACAGCATTTTAAATTAGTTTCACCACAGTCATCAGCTTTGTGATTATCTCCGCTTCTTGAACACCTGGTCTGACTTTAGAAATTATTTGCCATCTGGTCAAATACTGAGTAATTATAACAATTTAATGGCAGGATAAAACACTGTTAAGAGACTTGATAGTCTTGTCAAAGAGTTAGATAGCATTAAATTAAGCTCTGCCATCAACTTAACAAATGTGTTCCCTTTACTGACTTTAAAGATGCTACTTTTAAGAGCATCCGTGGGGGTTTCCTTGGTATTAGTCTCTGCAGATATTATGTTGGTCAGAGCCTCAAGGGTCACATGTATTGAGCAATTTCCATCACATATTAAAACAGAAGCAATATGCAGCTTTTTTTCTGACAAACACACACCAAATTGCACACCACAGTCAACCCATCACTTGTTACTAAGGATCATCGATTTGCCTGGAATCCTGAAGCCCTTTTAGGATGGAACATTCAGGAGTGTGGGCCATGTTCATATGCAGCATTTTGCTGTGCCAAGTATCTTCTGGGGATGTATGGAAGGGAGGTGCATTTTAACATTATCATGTACTTTGGGACTGGATGCCGTTTGGATGATTCCATAGGAGAGATATTCTAAAGCTTAAGAGCATATTCTCTGGAGACACACTTCCTGGTGTGGATCCTGTTGTCTCACTTCCAGCTCTGTGTTCTTGGCCGAGATATTGTTTATATCTGTTCTGTCATCCATAAGGCAGGGAGAATGGCAGGAATTACTTGATGGGGTAATGATAAAGACTGTACACAATAATATTACTAAGTACTTAGTGCCTGGCATATAAGAAGTGCTATGCAAGTATTATTATATAAATGTGACTATAGGAAACCATACATACATAACACATAAAAACAAATAGCCATTCTTATTAAGAACTGGATGAGACTGAGTAAGACTTGGATAGATAAAAAGGCTCTTGGTCTAGGGGCACCTGGTAGGCTCAGTCTGTAAAGTAACTCTTCATCTCAGGGTTGTGAGTTCAGGCCCCATGTTGAGTGTGGAACCTACTCAAAAATTTGAAAAAGGCTTCTCGGTCTAAAACAAAACAACACATGTATCCTGTGGGTCCCCAAGTCCTCTGGTCTTCTGAGGTCAGGCTTTCCTCTAATATTCTAATAGATTTCCATAGCATTTTCATCCCATAAATAACATATGGACATTCATGGAGGTTAAGTGGTGTGGAATTATTGCTTGCTGTTGCCTGCTTCTGTAACCTCACTAGGCTCTTCTGTTTTGGCTTTTGACTGTCCTATTTATTTCTGGATTTGCTCACTTGGTAGACATCCATGGAGCATGAGACTAGATGCTGTTGGTACAGAGTCAATCAACATAGAAAAGAATACTAGGCACAAAGAAACTTAAGGTAATGACATGTGGTATAACATAAGACAGAGTGACATGAAGTAAGCCTTGGTGAGCTCTTCCAATAGGGTGGCTTAGGAAGCTGTTGAGAATGTGACACATGAGAGGAAACCAGAATGTTGAAAGGGCAAGGAAACAGCAGAGGCCCTGAGCAGAGGACCCGTTCTGGGTTTGAGAAGCTAAGAGGAGGCCAGGAGCTGGCACATCTGGTGAGGGGTGTGGGGCAGAAACGAAGTCAAAGAAGTGCTGGATTTTTCTGCACTGCTTCCTGGGAGGCCAGACATTCAGCCCCCTGCTTCTTTCTCCTTCAGCATCTCTCTCCAGGGCTATGGCAGTTGTGGGTTCTTGCCCAAGGGTTGGAAAACAGCAGATGGAGTCTGACATGACCAGAGAAAGAAGTTACAATGGAAACTTGATGCTACTGTTCTGGAAAGTTCTTCACTCATTCTCACCCAGCATTCTTTCCTGGTTCTCCTTTCTCTACTGTGCCTGGTCACTCCCATATTATTGACTTGCCTTCTTCCCTTCTCTTATCTTTCCATCAGATGGTGATTTGTAAGCACTCATGTTCTGGCCCTACTTTGTATGTCTAAAAATATATGTCCTCTGTTAAAAAAAAGAGTTGTCCACTTGCAACAATATGAAAAACAGGCAGAAGCTTAGAAATTATAATTTTTTTATTCTTAAACACATCTAGGACCAAATTCTTCTGACCCACTCTGATAAGCAGAATAGAAAAATTTATTGCCCTACTTTTACAGTAGATGGCCAGAGACATGCTTTTTTGTTTGCTTGTTTTCCTCTTGGATCACTGGCTTAAGCTAGATGTTTAAGAACTACTCCAGCCATGATTTTATGTATAGTTCAACTAAACAAACCATTTGTCTTTAAAAAGCTTCCCCTTATAAGGCTTTGTAACACTTAGGCTCCTCTGTAGAAGCTAAAGCTTCCAACCATAAATGATCTTTCTTCCTTTCCATTCCTCCTTTCTCAGAAACAATATCTTGCTTCTCTCTTCTTTCTGAGCTTACATTCTGCCTCTAGAAGCAAGCAGCTTGGCACTCTTATAGAGAATCACATGAAAGAGATACTGGCCTCCTACTTGTGGCACAGTAAACGAGGAGTCAGGACTGTGTGTGGGTTCCTCACAGTTTTGAGGACTCAGCCTTCTTGACTTGAGCTACACCGACACCATTTGCTATGATTGGAGGCTGCGTGTGAAGGCAGTATTTCTAGGAGGTGGGAGATGTGCCTGACATGATAGGGTCCAAGCCCTCTATTTTGCATTCTGAATTGCACGAGAAGCTTGAGGCCCAGGTAAGCTGCACAGTGTGCTGTTCTTCCTGGGACCAGACGTGGCCCCCAGACCACCACTTTTGAAGACTGGCATGGATGACAGACCTCCTACCTACAGCTGATCTCAGCTGTGTGGACACCACCAAATGGAGTTTCCGCAGAACAATTGTCCTTTTGTCAGGTGCTTTGCAAGATCAACTGTGAACCCACAGAAATGTATCCCTGAGCTAAAGCTTCGGTGTGTCCTCCTGGGAGCTTGTAAACACCCCTCTCACTCTGCACGTCTCTATGTCAAGTATTGACATTTCATATTGGAGTCTAGATGCCAGGAACTCTTGTGAACACATAATTATATATGTATTATGTGTAAACCAAAGGTCCATTATTTCAGGAAGCTGCAAGCCTGAAAATGTATTTTAAGTAACACTTACTAACAAGCCCTGTCATTGTATGTGCCTTTTTGAGAAGGTTAACGGCTGTCAGGATGAATTATTCCCATCCCAGAGCTGGCCTGACTTTTATCAAGTACATTGGTGAGGGCACTTGGTCGTCTATAGCTGGAAACTGATACAATTTACTTAGCATTAAGAGGGGAACTTCCTCCTAATGGCTAATATAGTCAACTCCTGACCTGCTTTCGTCATAGGGACTTCTCTGAATATTAAACTCGCGGCTGCACATCAGAATGTAACTCAGCTCACTGCTTTGACTAAGATGAATGACATAACTGTACATGACACAGGCTAAAGCGAGTGACCTGTAATTAACAAACCAGAAGTAAATATTCATCAGTCAACACACAGCTATATTGGCATAGCACTTCTAATGTGAGTCGTAAGCCCTGGCCAGTTACCCAGCTGGCAGCAAGGCCGATGGGGTGTAAGTGTATTAGGCAGTTCTGAAGGCCTTGTGGGGGCAAGGCTCAGCTGCCAGGCACATTGACCATGCTACAGAGATGTGGCCTGATTGGGAAGCCTCTAAAGATTTCCTGCCGAAAGGCAGCAGGTGCAAATGGATTGGATTCCATGTCTCTGTGTAATGGGATCCTTTGCTTTGCCTCAAACACTTGGAGGCTGTTAATACCAAGTGAATAGAGCCTGTGACTCTCAGATTGCTGTATTTAAAGAAAACACATGCTGTATTTACTGACCTTCCACATTAGTGAAGCTTTTCAATAGCTTTATGTTAATGATCAGAGTGCCAGTGTTTCATTTTTCTGACATCCTCACATTTTGACAAGGCAAACTCAGGTTGGGCATGGGCTGACAGGCCAGAAGTGAATTCTTAATGCAGAAGACTCAAAGAAACACTCAATAAAGTGCCATTGTTAGAAGGAGAATCATGACCTGATAATATAAACATAGGTTCAGAATTGTTTAAAAAAATTACCTGGCAGGCATGGTGGCTAGTAAAACCTCTCTGTAGCCGTGCACGATTTCCTTATAAGCCATGAAAACATTAGTGTTTCCCCACAAGACTTCCAGGGAGCTGCATTTTATATTCAGCCTCCTTATCAAACTTCACAGGGTGGAGTTTCTTGACAGGTTTTAGCATATTCCCCGTCAACACACTAATATATTCCAGTAGCTTCCCAGAAAAAACTCCAAATCAAAGCTTCCCCACGTAAGAGGTACTAAGCACTTAAATGACCATCTGACCATCCTTAGGCCTCAGAGGGAGGGTGCAGACAGCTGGCTGCTGGTGGGGAGGCTGCCTACATCTTTCAGATGCCTAGTCTGTCACAGCAGTTGGGGGAAGATGCTCCTAATTTAATATCTTCAGTGACATCCACACTGCAGCTTGGCAGACACATCTCACTGAGAATATGAAATCACTGAACAAAGGGTACATGGAAGTACCCTTGCTAGGGACTGAATCTGAGCCCACTTCAAATTCCTAAGTTAGTACCCTAAGCCCCAGTGTGATGGTGTTTGGAAATGGGGCCTTTGGGAGGTATTCATATTAGCTGAGGTTGTGAGGGTGGGGTCCTGGGGATGGGATCAGTGCCCTTAGAGGAAGTGATATCAGAAAGTTTACACTCTCCCTTTCCCCACACAACAAGAAGGCAGTCATCCACAGGCCTTGAAGAGGGTCACACCAGGAATGAGTCAGGTGGCACCTCAATCTTAGAGTTTCAGCCTCCAGCACTGTGAAAAAGTAAGTTTCTGCTGGTTAAGCCCTCCACCCCCCAGTCTGGTATATTCTGGTGGTAGCCCAAACAGAGTAAGACAGCCATGTTTCATGCCGAATATCACAGCTTGTGATGTTGTTTGTAATTAAAACAAAGTCTGTCTTCACAGAAGCAGACTGTGAAAAAGGAGCAGATGAGATGGACGTAGTTCAGCTGCTGTCCTCATGGCCCTTACAGTCTAGGACTGACCACAGCGACCTGACCTTGCCTCTCCACTTGTGTAACAGCAGACACACTGTACCCGTCTTAGCTCTTAGATCAGCAGATTCTCTTTATGCATTCTTCACCTTCCACTCCTTTTCTACATAAACTCCTCCTCATGACTGAGAATATAAGTGAAACAATGCAACACAAACATGAAGAGAGTTAGTTTGTGGCCTTAATGGAAGCATGGGGGTCTTGATATTAGTGGAGATGGTAGACACTGGTTGAGAATGTGGATTCCAGACCATGCCACATTGGTTCAAATTCTGGTTCTGCTATTTACAAGATGTGCAACTTTGACAATTTTCTTAACCTCTGTGTGCTTTTGCTTCCTTGTCTGGAAAATGAGGACAATAATATTACTTCCCTCCTGGGTGATTGTGATCTTTGGATGAGGTAAGATATATGAAATACAGGGCCTGGAACATAGTAAGTACACAATAAATGTTAGCCTTTATTACTCCCTTATATTTTATCTATATTTTATCACGGCACTGAAAGGGAAAATAATTGCACCGGAGAAGCTTGCTGCCACTCTGAGATATAGGCCACTCATAATTAGCTCTTGAATCTATTGTACCAACATTTGGAGGGCCCACTCAGCACAGATCACAGATGGGCTTCACTTGACTTATATATAGCAGTGCTGTGAAATAGGGCAAGAAGGGTATTTGCTGGTGATAATGATGTTAATTAAAATTGCAGGTAATGTGCTAACCAGTTGCAGTGTTGTTAGAGCTGCCCAGATAGGGTGATAAAAAGGCAGCAAGGAAGGTTTATCCTCTGAGGTAGACAGGAAAGAAATAAATTAAAAAGAAAATTCAGCGTAAGTCTTGGCAGCGGCAATTTATAATTCCCTAAATTTGCACTTTCCCCTTCCCACTTGGACTCCCAACATCACCTAGTTTGCTAATAACTTACGATGCATTTTCACTACAATAAAAGGATAACAGGAATTAGAAAATAGAGCAACTATCAGCCCAGGCTTTATGTCTGAGAAACATAGGTTCAGTCATGCCACGGCACCTCTGGGGAACGGCAGGGGCTGAAGAAACTGAGTGCAGTCACATTCAATAATTTAATCAATTGTATTTACACAACGAAACTCCCAAACTGTTTGGTAAGACTCTGTGGTATTACTCACACTGGCATGCTAGGAACATGTTGTGTGTTTGGATTCCCCAGGAAGAGGACACTAGAAACTTTGTATTCAAGACTTCCCTGACCTCACTGTAAGCATCTTTTTTCTTGAATGGTCCTGATTCGAATCTTTTTCCCTATCACAAAAACTCCCATGGGTTATTCTAGTCAGTCATTGAGCATCAGTGAGTGGAAACCCTCAAATCTGTAAACTGTTGGTCAGAAGTGAGGTTGGCCCTGTGAACCTCAAGCTGGTAGCTGGGGGTCTGAGGTGAGAGCAGGCCTGTGGAAGACAGTGAGCCAAACCTGGGAAGTGTTTATTGTTAGAAGTCATTTCAGCTAGTTATACCTTCACTCCAGAATTCAGAAGGCAGGTTTAAAAAATCTGATAAACCATGTAGTCTGATAGAGAGGTCTTCAAAGTGTCAGTCCTGAAGGAGCAACATCAGATCATCTGAGAACATGTTAGGAATGCAGATTCCCATGCACCATCTGGGCCTCCAGCATCAGAAACCCAGACATGGGGTCTAGCACTGTGTGCTTTCTCAGGCCCTTCAGTTATGATACAGTATTGTCTTAGGTTGGAGAAAAACCACTCCAAAAGCTAGAGACAGAATCCAGAGCTAGATATAGCTTGGGTTCGAATCCCTCTCCCCACAATTTATTAGCTCTGTAACCTTGGGCAAATTGTTAAACTTCTCTGGGTCTTGGTTCCCCACCTGGAAATACGGAGATAGTAATAAAATATGCCGTGCCATTGTCTGGAAGGATAAATGGGTTAATATATATAAAGTACTTAGGATAGGAAATGGAACATTGAGGGTTTTACAAGTGTTGATGGTAATTATCTATTTATTCTGTAGTGAACAGTAAATGAGTTAAAGTATATAATATATTCCCTGGTACATATTACATGATCAGTTAATGATCCTTGTTTTATTATCTACACTTCAGCTCATTCTATGTATGTAGTAAATACCATAATAATTTTCCTGAAGAACCGTTGGAGGTTATAATCCAGCAGCTCGGATTCTCCTTCACAAGGTTGAACTGTCCCATCCCTGACTCCCTGACAATCCAAGGGGATGTCTGATATAATATATCCCCTTGGATTGTCATATATATGTAAAATATATATAACATACTAGAAATCATTTGTTTTATTAGAAATGTCTTCTTGGGCACTGACTTCAAGTTAATACTGAGGAGAAAACTGAAATTTGTTTCTCATCAAAACTCAACCAGTTGCTTAAGATAGAGAAATTCAATAGTTTCTACTTCAATCACCACTTAACGATACTCTGTGACATTTCCTGATTATTTTATTATGGTAAGAAGTGCTCTGGTTAATTTATTGATTTTTTAAAATTAAAACTGATATCTTTTATTTCATTCTAGACATGTAGAAATGCAATGTTTCTCAAAGACTGTTTTAGAGCTCCACCTGCATCAGAATTACCTGGGGTGCTTATGGTTGAAAATAAAACAAACAAAAAAAATAAATGAAAACCACAGGCATGGATATAGAGTTTCCAGAGCTATTGCTTTTATTTTTATTTTATTTTTTTAAGATTTTATTTATTATCCATGAGAGACACAGAGAGAGAGGCAGAGACATAGGCAGAAGGAGAAGCAGGCTCTCTGCAGGGAGCCCGATGCAGGACTTGATCCCAGGGCCTGGGATCATGACCTAAGGTAAAGGCAGACACTCAACTGAGCTACCCAAGCACCCCAAGCTATTGCTTTTAGAAAAAAAAAAAAAAAACAAAAACATCAGAAAACAAAACAAAATAAAAGCCCTAAAACTCCAAGGGGTGTTTATAAGACTAGAAGGGGTGATGTTGAAGACATAAGTTCAGAAGAGGGACTAATAGTACCGAGAACAGGGAAAGATGGGATAGAAATGCATCAAAGAGTCTCAGGAACCTGGACTAGGCATTATGGAGATGATATGGGCAGCCTTTTGTTAACTGAATGACAGAACCAAGCTCTTTATGGCTGAGACATGATGAGTTTTTTCTGTCCCGCAGCACAGACTTCTATAACCCACTGATCATATCTGTGCTGAGCAGGGCCCTTCAGGGTCAGGGCTCACCATTCCTGAGAGGAAAATTAACTTTTTAATGACACGTTCTAAGTGCAACCACATGCCATGTGCCCTGGCTGCCTTTTCCCCCTTTCAGCCACTTTATAAATAGAGTACAAGGGATTTCCTTGTTTCTACAGGTCTCCTAATGGCCAGGCATGCCTTTGCAATCCAGGTTAACAGTGGCTCTTCCTGTCCTCAATGCATGAGAAGCAAAGATAATCTGCTTTCTATTGTTATTGGTCCATTAATGAGACTTTTTTTTTCTTGGACAGGTGCAATGAACACAATAGAGAAAGACACAAGCATAAGGAAAGACTTACCTATGCTAAAGAGACTTAGTGATTTCTAAACAATTTATAACTAAAAATAGAGAAACCACATGGCTTGATTTTCAGATAATCTCCCAAACTCTTGTTAGAGTTCAAAGTTCTGCTACCATTTTTTTTTTTTTTTTTTTTTTTTTTTTACTGATTCTGATAAAATGAGACTTACCAATGCTTCCTTTCTCTGCCATTCCTCTGGAGGAGGTATCAATGAACTATAAAAGGGAAGTGTAAACAGAAGAAGGAGTTGTCTAAATGTCTAAGATGGATGATTGATCACTGAATAAATAAAAACTATTTCTGGGATATCGTACCATCAGAAAACACAGAGTAAAGACACAGGATATGGGTCAATGGTGTGTGTGTGTGTGTGTGTGTGTGTGTGTATGTGGCGAGGAGGGGGTAAGAATGTTAAGATCACTACATAAGCAAGTTGGCCAATCAGGTAATCTGAAACAACCAAGACACCTAGAAATGTTGGATATAATGCAGCAAATATACTTTTATTTTATTTTTTAAAGATTTATTTATTAATTTTAGAGAGGGAGGGGAAAGGGCAGGGACAGAGGGAGAGAGAGTCTGAAGCAGACTCTGCACTGGGCATGGTGTCTAACACAGGGCTGGATCTCACGACCCTGAGATCATGACCTGAACTGAAATCAAGACTCAGATACTTGACCAACTGAGACACCCAAAGCAAATATACTTTGAGCAACCCCAGCAAATATACTTTTAGAGGCAGAGGTGAACTTGTTGAAAGTAAGAGAAATTCCCAAGGGCCCAAAGCAAAGAGGAAATGACAAACAATGGTCAGTGGATGTCCAGCCACAGCTGCCCTGGGAATTTTGTCATTTCAATAACAAGAAAGCATATACCTAATGATCATTAAAAGGAAGTTATGTGCACAGTCAAGATTGGGGACAGGAACTGAGAAGCTTGCATTAAACCTGGGCCTTCAAATGGAAGTCTTAAGTACAAAGAAATTGCTCACTGATGAAAGGAGAAAATGTGGAAGCTTGTTTATCATAATATGAATTTGGTGCAAAAAAAATCCATACTAAAAAAAAATCTATACTGTCCATAAAAATCTATAATCACAAGTCTCCGATAAAGATTTAAAGTTTTAATTTATATTATCTTATGATCCCAAATCTCCCAAATAGAAAAGTAACATAAAAGGTACCAGTGAGGTGCCTACAAAGGCAAATAAGCAATTTGTTTGGAGCCATAGCTTTTGAATCCAGGTGGCATGCTATTCCACGAATGCAACCCTACTGGAAATATATTCATAATCCAAAATTGTAAAACATGGGGGGGTATAGGCTACAGTGAGCACGAATCAACACAAACAACAAATAACAGGATGTAGTGTACTAAAAATTTTAGATAATGAAAGTAATATGGACAGAAACTATAAAATAGGTGTGTTTAGAAATAAGAAATGTGAAGAGTAAACAATAACATGAGAAATAAAGAAGATGCTATCAGCCAGACCAGGCATAATTGAGAACAGAATGTGAAGAGGTAGGCACATTGGTTTCTGGAACTCCTCCACCACTTACTATGAGCTTCATGTCTTTGACTAAGTTATTTAATCCGTGTCTGTCTAAACTGACTGATCTTGAAGATATCTTCTTGATTTTCCTGTTCCAAGGCAGAGGTTATGAGATCATTTTCTCATTAGTTTGAGAAAAGAGCGATGCTGATGCATGTGGCACCCACTGAGGGGATTGACAAGGAAGGCAGCTGGGCGGGCTGGTGACAGTTGGGTGGGACATGGAGACAACGGGCTATATTCACTCCTTTTGCAGTCCACACCAGCTTACATATAGAGGAGCCAGTGGGCATTCTATTTGGTATCATTACAACAAAGGCACCCAGATCAGCAAACCTCACACATTGCTTGCTAGTGTTATTATCTTTTCTGATGCAGGTATTTTCACTTACATAATGTGGATTTCATTTGTAAAGATTATAGCTCTTTGTTAAATACAGAATTAAACATTGGCACAATTATGTAGATGAATTCTGTTCACCATAAAGCATGATTTCAGTGCAGATTAGAGTCCGAGGGGGGGCAGGGTGGGGTAGCTGGCAGAAGTCACTGGCACACAAGGTTATTATTTTTTTTAAAGATTTTATTTATTTATTCATGAGAGACACAGAAAGAAAGAGAGAGACAGAGACACAGAGACACAGAGACACAGGCAGAGGGAGAAGCAGGCTCCATGCTGGGAGCCTGAGTGGGACTCGATCCCAGGTCTCCAGGCTCAGGCCCTGGACTGAAGGCAGCGCTAAACCACGGAGCCACCTGGGCTGCCCTACACAAGGTTATTGACCACACCTACTGCCATGTAGTCCTTGCCTGGGCCTGCAGCTTTTATTTCCAAGCATTTACTCAAAGGAAGTTACTGGAAGTCAAAGCAAATCCAAGTGACTTTCATACGGGTAGGAATGAACCTGTGGTAGCCCTGTAGACATACAATTATTTCAGGATGTTTTACTGGTACCAATCATTCGGGAAAAAGGAAACAAGAAAATCATGTTCTTTCACCATTTGTCTGTAATTAAAGCATTTAGTAATGTGCACGGGGACCAGCCACTATTAGCACATTTGAAAGGAAAGGCTGTGAAATCACTTCTCAGATAGGAAGTTCCTGTTAGATGACAGGATACCTTTTTCTTGCCTGAGAAAATGACACTTCTCAGAAATGTGTAAAGACATGAATTGTCACAGGGAGTTACTTTCCTAGTAATTGTCTTTTAAGAGGTCAGCCTGAGCAACTTTTAATAGACTCAGTCATGGTGGGAGAAGATGTTGCTGAAAGGATTCATACTAAATCAATGCAGTATTTCATGAAGGATATTTGTGAGCCTTTCAACAGTGAATTGCTGATTTGCATTAGCTAAGCTTAAAATAAAAGTGAATTATGAGAAAACCTAGAAGATAAGGTGGGAAAAATAATTTTCATTTTCTTCCTTTGTATAGATGTCACTGGAACCTGCTTGGGGAGTGTTGCTATTTTTTTAAGATGCTGAGTGACTTTTGAAAAAAAAGTCCTGGTTACATGTTTCTCAATGATGGGATTTATGCAGCCTTTAGCATGTCTGACAAATTACTCAGACAAGATAGCAAATTTCACAAAATAATTCTTGCATAAGTTGGTCTTTTCTTGCCTTCTGACTCCAACGGAAACACTGGCTACTTCTGGGTTGTGAGTTGGCTGCTTTTCATATCAGACCCTACAGCATTGGCCCTCCTGTGTCTTGGATGTGCTGATTGCAGATCTTAGGGCTTCTCAGCCTCCAAAACTGCATGAGCCAATTTCTTATAAATCTCTGTATGCATATAGCTTCTAATGTTTCTGTTTCTCAGGAGGACCCTGACTCACATAGCACTTATTTCTGCCATTTTGTTTTGTTTTCTATTTGTCATATTTTTTTGCTCCTCATGTCCTCCATTACTGTCCTTTTTTGTGTTTAATTAACTTTTTTTCTTTTGTAGCATTTGATTACTTCCTTTTTTACTTTTCTTTTTTTTTTTTTAATTTTTATTTATTTATGATAGGCACACAGTGAGAGAGAGAGAGAGGCAGAGACACAGGCAGAGGGAGAAGCAGGCTCCATGCACCGGGAGCCCGACGTGGGATTCGATCCCGGGTCTCCAGGACCGCGCCCTGGGCCAAAGGCAGGCGCCAAACCGCTGCGCCACCCAGGAATCCCCCTTTTTTACTTTTCTTGTGTATTTTAACATGTATTTTCTTAGGAGACCATACCTAAATATATAAAGCAAATATTAATAGACTTCAAGCTTTCCCACAAGGTTTTGCTGACATGAGGAGTATGTGAAGTGTACTATCATGCAGCCTGAGTATGTCTCCTTGCTACTAGGTGAATGTGGTTGCTCAGCTGGCTCTCACATTTTACTGATACTCCTTTGGCTGGATTATGAAAGCACTACCTGTTTCTACCAGACCAAAGTAGAAAGATAGTACTTCCCAGCCCCACCAACACACTGGCAGAGGAATCCATCACCCTGCTCTATCTGGGGGAGTAAGGAGGAAGAGCAGCTTCCTGCTCAGTACCACCAAAACCATAGGGGAGAGTACGGTTTTTTGTTGGTGTTTGGCTGAAGGAGGGTGGACATTGCCACAGAGGTTCTCTGTTCTTAGACCATCCTTTCCAAGTCCTTTGTACAGACTCTTCTTGAAGGTGTTTTGTCTTTGCTTATTGATAGTTTCAATTGGAAGCTCTGTAGGTCTCTTTCCAGGACATGTGGGTGTGACAAGGAAACTCAAGAAGTTCAAGTTCATTTTGTTCCTCAAATTCAGTCCATCTTCTTTTTTCTACCTTTCAGCCTATTCCTATGCTCATTTGATGTGTTGGGTTCAACATTTTTAGTTGTAAGTGGGAAGGCCTGGAAGAAATGGGGCTACTTCATCTTGGTGGGACTAGAAGTTAAGATAGGATTTGTTTGTTTTAGCAAAAGAAGCATTGTGACAGTGCCCAAAAGATTGGAAAATTCTGTTCTTAAAAAATACCCATATGAGTACCTAAATATATAAAGCAAATATTAACACACTTCAAGTGAGTAAGGGCACTACAATAATAGTGGAGAATTTAAACACCCCACTTACATCAATAGACAGATCATCCAGACAAAAAATTCAATAAGGAGACACTGGTCTTAAATGTTAGACCATATGTACTTAACAAATATATATAAAACGTTCCATGCAAAAGCAACAGAATATATATATTCCTCAAGTGCTCATGGATTACTACTCAGGATACATCATATGTTAAGCCACAAAATAAGTCATAACAAATTGAAGAATATAGAAATCACATCAACCATTTTTTCTAAGCACAAGTATGGTATAAAGCTAGAAATCAATTACAAAAAATTGGGAAATTCACAAATATGTGGAGGTTAAACAATACACATCCAAACAACCAATGGGTCAATGCAAAAATCAAAGGAGAAAACAGAAAATACATTGAGACAAATGAAAATGGAAATATAACATATCAGAACTTACAGGATGTAGCAAAAGCAGTTTTAAGAGTTCATAACAATAAATGCTTAATTCCAGAAATAAAAATCTCAAACAACCTAACTTTACACCTCAAGAAACTAGAAAAAGGAGAGCAAATTAATCCAAAAGTTAGGAGAATGAAGGAAACAACAAAGATAAGAGTGGAAATAAATAAGCTAGAAATTAAAAAGATGATAGAAAAGATCAGTGAAACTAAGAGCTCATTCTTTGAGAAGACAAACAAACCGTTAGCTAGATTCACCACAAAAAGAGAGGACTCAAATAAAATCAGAAATGAACGATGAGATATTACAACTGATACCACAGAAATACAAAGGAACATATGAGCCACTATGAACAATTACATGCCAACAAATTGGACAACTTAGAAAAAAAATGGATAAATTACTAGAAACATACAACCTATCAATATTGAATCATGAAGAAATGCAAAATCTCAACAGATCAATCAATTACTGGTAAGGAGATTGAATCAGTAATCAAAAAATCCCAAAGTCCAGATCCAGATGGCATCACCAATAAATTCTAGCAAATGCTCAAAGAACAATTAATACACATCCTTCTTTAATTCTTCCAAAAAATAGAAGAAGATGGAATACTTCCAAACTTATTTTACAAGGCTGGCATTACTCTGGTACCAAAACCTAGACAAGGACACCACAGGAAAAGAAAATTAAAGGGCAACATCTCTGATGAAAACAGATGCAAACATCCTTAACAAAATATTAGCAAATCAAATTCAACAATACATTAAAAGGACCATATATCATGATTGAGAAGGATCTATCCCAGGATACAAGTATGATTAAACATCTGCAAATCAATCAATATGATACACTAAATTAACAAATATGAAGGACAAAAATCATATGACCATCTCAATAGATGCAGAAAAAGCATATGACAAAATTCAACATTTATTTAATACAAAAACTCTTAAACTGGATATAGAGGGAATGTACCTCACCTTAATAAAGGCCATATGTGAGAAGCTCACAGATAACATCATACTCACTGATGAGAGGCTGGCAACTCTTCCTCTGGGATCAGGAATAAGACAAGGATGCCCACTCTTGCCACATTCATTCACATAGTATTGGAAGTCCTAATCAGGACAAGTAGGCAAGCACACAAACAAACAAACATCATCTAAATTAGAAAGGAAGAAGTAAATGACATGATATTTGCATGTGACATGATATTACATTTAAAAAAATCCTAAAGAATCCACCAAAAAACATCAGAACTAATAAATGATTTCAGGAAAGTTGCAAACTACAAAATCAGTGTATAAAAATCTGTTGTGTTTCTATACACTAATAATAAACTATCAGAAAGAGAAATAAAGAAAACAATTCCATTTACAATTGCATTGAAAAATGAAATACCCAGGAATACATTTAACCAAGGAGGTGAAAAATCTGTACACTGGAAACTATAAGACATTGATGAAAGAAATTGAAGAAGACACAAATAAATAGAAAAATATGCCATGCTCATGGGTTGGAAGAATGAATATGTTAAAATGCCCATATAACCCAAAGCAATCTATAGAGTCAATGTAATCCTGATCAAAAGTCCAATGGCATTTTACACAGAAATAGAACAAACAATCCTAAAATTAGTATGGAACTACAAAAGATCCCAAATGGCCAATGCAGTTTTGAGAAAGAATACAAAGCTGGAGGCATCACGCTCCCTGATTTCAATTTGTATTACAAAACTACATTCAGAACAGTATGGCATTGGCAGAAAATGGACACACAGATCAATGAAACGGAATAGAGAGCCCAGAAATAAACTCCTGTATATATAGTCAATTAAAATATGACAAAGTTGAAAGAATATATAATGGGGAAATGACTCTCTCCTTAATAAATGATTTTGGGAAAACTGGGCAGCCACATGCAAAAGAATGAAAGTAGACCACTATCTTACATCATAGACATAATTAACTGAAAATGACTTGAAGATTTGAATATAAGACCAGAAACAATATGATTCCTAGAAAAAAATGTAGGTGAGTAAGCTTCTTGACATTGGTCTTGGTGATGAATTTTGTATGTGATACAGACAAAGAATAAAAACAATAATAAACAAATGACAATACACCCTACTAAAAAGCCTCTGTACAGCAAAGTAAACTATCAACAAAATGAAAAGGCAGCATACTGAATGGAAGAAAAACTTGCAAATCATATATATGGTACAGAATTAATATCTGCAATATATAAAGAACTCATACAACTCAATACCAGAAAACCCATACAATCCAATTTTAAAACAATGTGCAGAGGATCTGAATAGACATTTTTTGCAGAGCAGGCATATATATTATGGCCAACAGATATATGGAAAGATGCTCAACTTCACTAACCATCAGGGAAATGCAAATCAAAACCACAATGAGGTATCACCTCACACCTGTGAGAATGGCCACTACCAAAAAGACAAGATAACAAATGTTGGCAGGGAAAGATGTGGAGAAAAGAGAATGCTTGTGCATTGGTAAGAATGTAGATGGGAATGTAAATTGGTGCAGCCATTATGGAAAGCAGTATAGAGGTTTCTCAAAAAATTAAAAATAGTATTACCATATGATTCAGCAATTCTACTTATGAAGAAAATGAAGACACTGGGACGCCTGGGTGGCTCAGCGGTTGAGCATCTGCCTTTGGCTCAGAGCATGATCCTGGAGTCCCGGGATTGAGTCCAACATCAGGCTCCCTGCATGGAGCCTGCTTCTCTCTCTGCCTGTGTCTCTGCTTCTTTCTGTGTGTTTCTCATGAATAATAAATAAAATCTTTAAAAAAAAAAAAGAAAACACTAAACTCAAAATGATATAAGCAGCCCCATATTTGTTGCAGCATTATTTACAATAGCCAATATACAGACCTAAGTGTCCATCTATGGATGAATGGATAAAAAATGTGATATATATGGATATAGATATAGATGTATACACACAATGGAATATGATTCAGTCACAAAAAGGAGTGTAATCTTCTCATTTGTAAAAATATGAATGGACCTTGAGAGCATCACACTAAGTGAAATAAGTCAGAGAAAGACAAATACCATATGATCTCATATGTGGAATTAAAAAAAAAAAACCCAAACCAAAAACATGTTCATAGATACAGAGCATAGACTGGTGGTTGCCAAAAATGGTAGGTGGAGGGTGGGGGAAATGGGTAAAGGGGTCAAAAGGTACAAACTTCCAGTTATAAAATAAATAAGTCCTGGGGATATAATGTACAGCATGGTGACTATAGTTGATAATACTGCATACTGTATATCTAAGAGTTGCTAAGACAGTAGATCTTAAAATTTCTCATCATAACATAAAGCAGTTCCATAACTATATATGGTCGTGGATGTTAACTAGAGTTATTGTGGTGATAATTTTGCAACATATAAAAATTCTGAGTCATTATGTTGCACATACAAAATATGATGTTTGTCAATTCTGCTTCAATTAAAAAACAATATGCATAAAGTAATTTTTTTCATAAAGTAATTTTTAATATAAAAGTAGTACTCACTTTAAGAGTATTAACATATTGAAAGACAAATTGTGTTCATACAAAATGTTAGTAAATTCCCTTTATTTGTTCCCATGACTGAGGAGCCCCTACAGCAATGAACCCTAGTGCCATGAGAGGACTGTGGCAATTTTGTTTCTATTTGGTTGTTTTTGGCCATAGAAATATATGATGTGTACTGTACCAGAAGGGTGCAGCAGTTATAGATAATTTGCCACCCCAAATTTCCCACTAAACAGTGTCTTCGATGTGGTTGACCACTCCTCTTTTCAGTACATTTCTAGTTTCCTTTTAACTCACAGGCCACTCCTCTGCTGGTTTCTTTTCCTCTACATAGCGTTGATATCCTGGAATCCTTATGGCTCATTCCTGGGCTCTTTCATATCTCTATGTGTATTCTTTCTTTTAACTTATTTGCATATTCTTAACCTCAGAACTCCATTCATATATGCTGGTAATTCCCCAACATATGCCTTCATCCAGACCTCTCCTCTGAGACCTAAATGGGGTAGCAAATCCTTTATTTGAGATCATTATCTGTGGGCTTCATGTTCATGACTTCTCCCCAATCCACTCACTTTCCAGCAGTCTCACTGATAATAAAATGTATCACCATCTTCCTAGTCATTCAAAACCTAAACTTGGGAATCCCTCCCCCTCACTCATTTTGTAGGCCTATCACAAACACAAATTCTAATTCTATCTCCAAAATGTTTCATAACTCTAGCAATCTTCTTCATCTCTGCAATCACCACCCCCCCCAACCCAAGCCATCACTTACATTCACCAGGAAGGCACAACTGTGTTTTAATAGGTGTTGTTTTTATTTTTTACCTGGAAACCATGCCCAACTTCCAATCACTTCTCCACAAAGCAGCTAGGAATAATATCCCCAAACATAAATCTAACCATGTAGTCTCCACCATTGTATGAGGGTCATATCCACATGTTCCATATTGGACAGAAGATCCAATTAGCAGGGGATAGGTCTTTGAGCATACTGTATTTGTAGCATTAATATCCTCTCTCCAATTATCTTTTCACAAAGAACAAGGAAACATTTGCATGACAATGGAAAAATATCTTATTTTTTCAATATCCTAGATTATAAATTCTTTGAAGTCTAAAATAACCTATAATTCCTTGCACATTAACTGTGCCCCTATATTGAGGAGAATCTATTGTGTTAGTATTTGGATGAAGCTTATACATTATACAATAGATAGCCGATTGACGAGTGACAGTAATACTTCAATGTCTTCATGCATACTATATTAAGAATACACAGTTGGCCCTTGAGCAAAATAAGTTTGAACTCTGTGCATCCATTTGTATGCAAATTTTTTCAATAAATATGCTGGAAAATTTTTGGATATTTGAAACAATCTGAAAAAACTTACAAATCGCATAGCTTCGGATATCAAAGAATTAAGAAAGTCAGACATGTCATGAATGTACAAAGCATGTGTAGAGACTATTTTATAATTTACTGCCATAGAATATACACAATTTATTATAAAAAATTAGCTTATCAAAACCTATGCACACAAATAGATCTTAAATGGCACCATTTGAAGTAGAGAGAAATGTAAACAAATGCAAAGATGCTGTATTAAATCAAAACTGCATAAAATTAACTGTAGTTCACACTGTACTACTGTAATAATTTGGCAGCCACCTCCCGTTGTTATTGCAGTGAGCTCAAGTATTGTGAGAATCTGCTTAAAATGCCCTGTGATAGGGATCCCTGGGTGGCGCAGCAGTTTAGCGCCTGCCTTTGGCCCAGGGCGCGATCCTGGAGACCCAGGATCGAATCCCACGTCGGGCTCCCGGTGCATGGAGCCTGCTTCTCCCTCTGCTTGTGTCTCTGCCTCTCTCTCTCTCTCTGTGACTATCATAAATAAATTAAAAAAAAATGCCCTGTGATATTAATCATCTCCATGTGAACAGTTCATCTCTCCAGTAAATTGCATATCTCTTGTAGTTCTCCTGTATTTTTCATTGTGTTTAGTGCAATATCGTAAACTTTGATTAACATCATTAGACCCATATGAAGTGTCACTGGTGATGCTGGAAGTGGTCTCAAGGAGGAAAAAGTCATGACATTACAAGAAAAAGTTCAATTGCTTGATGTACACTATAGATTGAGGTCTGTAGATGCAGTTGTCCACCATTTCCAAATAAATGAATCTAAAGGACCACTGTAAAGAAAAGGAAAAGAAAATTTGCCAAACTGTCGCTGAAGCTCTACCAGCAGGTATAAGAACCTTGCACTTTTTGCAAATTAGTTTTTTATCTCATATTAAAAATGCAGCTTTTCTGTGAGGACAGAATTGTTAAAGAAAAGGCATACCTGTAGACTCAAAAATAATTCGAGGAAAAGCAAAGTCATATGACAAAGCAAAAGCCAGGTGAATAATCTAAAGCTGGGGATTTTAATTCCAGTAAAGGATGGTTTGATAATTTTAGAAAGAGGCTGAGCTTTAAAAATGTCAAGATAACAGGAGAAGCATCTCTGCCAGCTAAGAGGCAGCAGACAAATTCCCAGACACCATTAAGAAAATCATTAAGAAGAAAGGATGTCTGCCTGAGTAGGTTTTAGTGTGGATGAAAAGTGCCCTATTTTGAGGGAAAAATATCACAAAGAACATTTATTAGTAGAGAAGAGAAGCAAGCACTGCAATTTAAGGCAAAAAGGGATAGACTAACTCTACTGTTTTGTGCAAATGCAGTCAGGTTTGTGATCAGGACTGCCCTTATCTATAAAGCTGTTAACCCCTGAGCCTTGAAGGGAAAAGATAAATCCCAACTGTGTGTCTTTTGATTGCACAACAAGAAAGCCTGGATAATGAGAACCCTTTTTCCAAGTTGGTTCCATTGATGCTTTCTGAAGTCAGGAAGTGCCTTGTCAGTAAGGACTTCCCTTTAAAGTTGTTTTGATATTGGACAATGCCCCTGGCCACCCATGACCTCCACACTAAAAGTGTCAAAGTGGCCTATTTGCCCCCAAACACATTTCTATCTCAGCCTTCAGATCTTGGGGGTCATAAGGACCTTAATGATTCATTACACATGGTACTCTGTGGAAAGGATTGTCAATGCTACGGAAGAACATCATGAAAGTCTAGAGGGATTATACTATTGAAGATACCATTATTATAGAAAAAGCCATGAAAGCCATCAAGCTGGAGAAACAATCAATTCCTGTTGGAGAAAACTGTGCCCAGATGTTGCAAATGACTTCACAGGATTTATGACAGAGCCAATCAAGGAAATCATGAGAAAGATTGTGGATATGGCAAAACAGGTGGGGGTGAAAGCTTTTGAGGTATGCATCTTGGAGAACTACAAGAACGAATTGACACCACATCAGAGGAATTAACAGACTTGCTGATGATGAGTGCCTCTAAACCAGTGCTGGATGATGAGGAAGAACATGTAGAGGAAGCAGTGCCAGAAATCAAATTGACATTAAGCAATCTGGCAGAAAGCTTCTGATTAATCCAGACTGCTTTTAACTGCTTTTACGACCTGGGCCTTCTCTGATACAGGCACTGGAACTAAAACAAATGGTGGAAGAAGGATTGGTACCATAGAGAACCATTTTTAGAAAACTGTAAAAGCAAAAATGTCAGACATATTACAGCATATTCCTGTAAAGATACACTGGGTATGCCTGTCATTCCTGCCCTCTGTTCCATCTCCTCTGCCTCTGCCACCCCTGAGATGGCAAGACCAACCCTACCTCTTCCTCCTCCTCTTCCTCCTCAACATGAAAACAACAACAATGAAGACCTCTATGATGCCCCACTTCCACTTACTGCATGGTAAATAATCATTATGCTGTGCAGGTAGTAAACTTATCTGATGTGTATGTGTGTGTCTTTGTGTGGAAATGTGGTGTGACTCTATGGGAAGAGCTGCACGAGACACCTTTGTGTCACTATCATCATCATAGCCTAAATATTCATCCTGTAGAACATGTTGTGCAAGACTTTTGTGGAAGAGAATAGATTATCCTTGCACAGGCATTAAGGTGAATGATGTTTCATACAAGATTAATAATGTGTTAGTTTCTTATGGTTTCATAACTTTGCTTTCAGAGAATTACATTACCATACAGTATGCTTTTCTCTCTTGTAACTGGAGAAACTGCATATCAGCCTATCACCAACACAGGTAAGTTTTTGTTAAATGTAACAAAGTTTGCAATGCCGTATTATGATTGTAACCATAAACCTGTATGCCATTAAAATTTTGTGATTTATCAGTGTAGTCTAGGTTACCATAAAACAATTGTATCAATTACATTTGGTGACTGTAAAGCAATCATATCGCTACTTCTTCATGCTCAATGCATAAATCATTATACCTGTAAATAAATAGGATTTTTTCACATTATTTTTCATTTTTAATGTCTAGTGTTAGTAATATGTATATCATCTACAGTGCTTTGTGTTGTACAAGAAAGTACTGACATAGGTACTGACAACTCATCTTACTAACAAATGATGTTAACTTATGGTACCAATAAACACAGTACAGGACTATAAATGTATTTTCTCTTCCCTATGATGTCCTTAGTAGCATTTTCTTTTCTCTGGCTTACTTTATTGTAAGAATACAGTATATAATATGCACAACATATAAAATATGTGTTACTCAATTATTCATGTTATTGGTAAGGTTTCTAATCAACAGTAGACTATTAGTAGTTAAGTTTTTCAGGAGTCCCAAGTTATATGCAGAATTTTCAACTGCATGGGGGTGGAGGGTCATTGCTCCCAACCCCACACTGTTAAAGGGTCTGCTTATATTAAAGACTTTCTTACTGAAACTAGCAACAGGGGTTTGGTAAGCAAATGAGACACTCCTCTGCATCAGAGGTACTTCTAATTTCATTTAGCAAAAGCATACATGCAGATTGAAAAATCTGGGATATAGTGATGTTTGAAAGGTTCCTTCTCACTTTGTTCCATAAAGATTTAAAATTTTGTGCTTATTTTCCAAGATATTTAACTTCCAGACCTTTTCTGTGGTACTCCTAGAGATTCCTTTAAGTATTAATTATAGGCGGTCAAAATGAAAGGAATTCCAGTAAGTGGTTTAGGGATAAGGTTGTGCATTATACAACTTAATCATTGTATAACGAAATCAATAATGAGGAAATTATTTTCTTTAAAGATGAGACTGACTTTTTTTTATAGCCAGCTATAGTGTTACCTCTATTGTATTTGACTCTAACTTTTCTGAGCCTGTGGCAAGCAATTCAAGATACTCTAGGAATTATCCAAATGCCAACTTTTTCTGCTAGCGCATTTCCCAAGGGAAATCACATACATGTAAGATAATAAGTCCTGTATCCTGGCACATGAGCAGCAACTAATGGTGACCCCATGTTATTCCATACCAATGACAGGACAGAAGATGACTCAGAAGAACAATCTGGGCAAAGATGATGGAATTAAAATTCTTTTTCATACAGAACATGCAATCAAGCTTCAAAAATCTTGAGTACTAGATGTCATTGTCCTTTCTGTCCAAACAATATTGGCATTAGCACTTCATGTTCCTACATTCTATCCTAGGACATTCCTTGTGGTTTTATCAACTTCCCTTAGTTTCATTTGTGGTAAAGCAATAATTAAAAAAGTAGAAGTTGACAAGTAGTGGTATTCCATAATTTTAAAATTTCTTATGTATTTATTGTTAACTTTACATCAATTTAATGAATAATTGGTATATTTACTTAATTGTAATATTATGAGGTGTGTGTATAATTTCTTCCAACTGAAAATCACACAACACTATCTTTAGATATTAGGACACTTTATAATAAGATATATAAACATAAAATATTTATGAATTAAGTGAAAAATATCCCAGAATATGGACTTTTGTGACTCGAGTCTACTTTATGGTTCTTTAAGAAATGGATTTATTTTGAACAGGTTAAATTTAGACAAAGAAAATTCCCTTGATAGTTATATGAGCTTTACAGTGAAGGTGCTCTCTTACATATTATCTATTAAAATTTAATTTTTGTAACAATTCTGTTGATGTTGATTTAAAGGCACTGAAATAGCACCCCCTTTCCACCAAATAGTACAGGCTTTGCACAATTTTTACAAAATCAAAATAGATGCCACTGGAAATGGAATAATTTTGAAATCAGAATCCTATTATGGCTGAAGGAGCAGTATTACAGATAATCACTTTGATGGACTTTGTCTTATTCTTTATAGGACTGAAAAAATGAATCCAGTGCAAAGAGGTAAATCGAGCTGCGGTTGGGATGTTCAGCTAGTTAGTAGTAGAGCCTTTAATCATCCTTCTTCAGCTTGTCTTCTGATTTCCTCTGGAGTTCCAAGAGAGCTCTTATGAAGGGTCTGGAAATGATAGAATTACTATTCAAATAGTTCTTTCTGCCCTTATTTCTTCTTTCCTAATTTTTTAGGAGACAGATAATTTTTTACTCTTTGATGAAGAAGAAACCTCATCAACACCACAAATACACTTTCCCAATAATTTTTTTTACACCATTCACTCTCTAGACAGGAATGCCTGGCTGACTCAGTCAGTAGAGCATGCAACTCTTATCTCAGGGTGGTGAGTTCAAGCCCCATGTTAGGGGTAGAGTCTTAAAAAAAAAAAAAAAAGTAAAAATTATTAGCATAGATCCTTATCTGAACACAAGTCCCTCAGAGAAGAGACTGTCATTCTAATCAGAATAATTCTGAGTAGATTTTTTTTAAGATTTTATTTATTTAATCATGAGAGACACACACAGAGAGAAGCATAAACATAGGCAGAAAAAAAAAAAAATAAACATAGGCAGAGGGAGAAGCAGACTCCACCCATGCAGGGAGCACAATGTGGGACTCAGTCCCAGGCCCCTGGGAACATGCCCTGAGCCAAAAGCAGACACTCCACTGCTGAGCCACCCAGGTGTCCCTTCCTATTAATTTTTAAGAGTTGTTTAAATTGGGGATCTGCTCCTTTGTTATATATTATATAAATGTGTTCTATCACTCTATATAATCTTTCAAGTTTTCACCTATTTAGAAACATGACTTATCTTTAATGTCATAGTACAGTGAATGATAATTGATTCACTAAATTGAAATATCCTTCTATTTTTAAAATAAGCTTTTTCTGGCTTTATAAAACCTTCCCACTATTCCTTAGAATTTCTCACCTGTGGCTGCTGCCTGTTCTATATGGAATCCAGAAAGTCTGCCTCATAACCTCCTTGCAGCTAGGACACATGTACTTGACTTAGCCAATCTGTACCTAGTGGAAGACACAGTCACCAGAGAAGGTAAGAAAAGGCTGTGGAATATGTCACAGAGGACACATCAGCTTTCAGGGATGTGATGGGGGCCCACTCCCAGGCTTGTTGGTGTCAGCTGTAAGTGTGCATGACAAGGAGTGCATTATATTTTCCAGGGGAGCAGTCTTGGGTTATAACTTGGGAACTGTTCTTGATGGTATAGATTCCATGCTTTATTCTGGGAATTAATAAATACTTTTTCATAAACTCCTAAAGAAATACTAAATGCTTTAACAATTTGAAGTCTTATACTTTTAATAACACCCTGACTAATAAAGCTATGATATATTATATTTTAAAATATAGATTGATTTGTTTTACTATTATGTTCCTTCCTCCCTCCTTCCCTTCCTTTCTTCCTTCTTCTCTTATTCTTCTGTGTTCATAGAGTATATTCACCAACAGGTTTTTTTCTTTTTCTTGTGCTTTAATAGTTGACTAGATTGTGCCTATCTATACTTACCTTGTAAAATAAGTTTTGTGCCTTGTCATCTTCTGAAACAATTTGTTTAAGGGGGGAACAATAAATGCCTTGAGAATTTGGTAGAAATAGCCTATAGAATTCTGTAGAACAGCACCTTTTGGATGACAATGGTAAATTTTGATGAACATTTTAATTTCCCCTATTGTTACTGACCTACATAGGTCCCTGGATGTAAAGTTTTTCAATTTAATTTAATATTTTTAATGTATTGGTATTAAGTTGAACATAGATTTATTAATTCTTAAATCTCTGCTATATCTGTAGCTATTCCACTGCTCCCCCATTTTTTATTTATAGCTTCTTTATTTTTTATTTTCTTGATCAACTTCTCAAAGTGTTTTCAATTTATTAATCTTTTTGCTAGCTGTATGATCTTGGGCAACTCAGTTAAACACTTGAGTTCCTTATTTTAAAAAGTAGAGTATGACAATGGAATCTATTTTGTAAGACAGTTAAAAGATTAATCCAGTTAATATATGTAACACTCAGAATAGTACCTGGGAAATAGTGCTGTATAAATGGTTTAAACAAATTGTTATTTATTTTAAGGAGTCATCTTTTGCTTTGAGTAACAATTTCTCTTTTTTTAATATTTTATTTTTTAAAGATTTATTTATTTATTTATTTACTTATTTATGGAGCATGACTGAGGGGGTGTAGAGGGGGACAGAGAGAAAAGAATCTCAAGCAGACTCCTGCTGAGCATGGAGACATTGTAAGGCTCAGTCCCACAACCCTGAGATCATGACCTGGCAAAGTCAAGAGTTGGATGCTTAATAGACTGAGCCACCTGGGCACACCAAAAATATTTTGTTTTTAAATAATCTCTACACCTAAGCTGGAGCTCAAACTCACAACCCCCAGATCAAGAGTCAGGTACTATCAACTGAGCCAACCAGGCATCCTTACTATTTCTGCTTTTTCAAAGATTGCTAATTCTTTGAGTTTCTGTTTTCATCTTTTAAAATTATTTTTTTCTGCTTGATTTGAAGGGGTTATTTTTTCTCCTTCCAAATTTTTGTTTAAACTTTTGCTCATTTATTTTTCGGCCTTATTTCTTAATGACTAGTTTAAGGTTTTGTCTTTCCCTCAAAGCCCACTTTGTCATATGGCAAAACTCTGTGCATGGTGACCTTAGTGTTTTGGGGTCTGGAAGGTTTGCATCACCCATACTATTTCTTATCTCCATTCTTCTCTTCACTGCATTTGTAGATTGCATACCAGGCCTGGATGTCTCCATATCTTCAACCCTCTGGCCTGTGTCTCTGCACTGCCTTCCTCTGGGTACTGCCAGACAGTGTCTCCACTCAACAACAGACAAGAGAAATTTAAATGGACTACTACTCACAGGTCCTGGAGAAAGTACACGCACACCTCGAGGAGCCCCAAGGAGAGGTCAAGTCAGAATACAGACACAGAAAGATAGCACCTGGGGCACATGCCTTTATTAGGTCTGTGAGTGAAGTGCCTAAGGCTCCTGGGCTATGGGCAGGTTGGTCAATACAAACCAAAAAAGCAGGGTTTTCCTTCAAGGAAAGAGTTCTTAGAGAACTCTTAGGCAGAGGGTTAGGGTCCCCAAGTCACCTGTCCCCACTAACTTACCTAGATAACTTTCAAATCATCCTGAAAACTTACAAATTTGACCTGAGATTTAAAGAGAGAACAGCTGGAAAACTACAAAGAGAAGAGTTTGTGCTTCTAACAGGAACAACTTGTTTTTAGCCACTCTGTACTGAGCAAAATGACTAGAAAGAAGAACTTACCACAAAAGAATCAGAAACAGTACTCTCTGCCACAGAGTTACAGAATTTGGATTACAATTCAGTCAGAAAACCAATTCAGAAGCACAATTATAAAGCGACTGGTGGTTCTAGAAAAAAGCATAAAGGATTCAAGAGACTTCATGACTACAGAATTTAGATCTAATAGGGCAAAATTAAAAATCAATTAAATGAGTGAGATGCAATACACTGGATTTCACAGATAGTTACAGAACTTTACATCCAAACACAACTGAATACACATTCTTCTCAAGTGCACATGGAACTTTCTCCAGAGTAGACCACATAATGGGTCACAAATCAGGTCTCAACTGATAACAAGAGATTGGGATAGTCCTCTGCATATTTCCAGGCCATAATAATTTGAAACTTGAACTCAATCACAAGAAGAAACTTGGAAGAAATTCAAACACAGATTAAAGATCATCCTGCCAAAAGATGAAAGGGTTAACCAGGAAATTAGAGAAGAATTAAAAAGATTCATGGAAACCAATGAGAATGAAGATACAACCGTACAAAATCTTTGGGATACAGAAAAAGCAGTCCTAAGAGGGAAATACATCATAATACAAGCATCCCTCAAAAAATTGGAGAAAACTCAAATATACAAGCTAACCTTGCACCTAAAGGAACTGGAGAAAGAACAGCAAGTAAAGCCTACACCAAGCAGAAGAAGAGAGTTAATAAAGATTCAAGCAGAACTCAGTCGAGAAATAGAGGCCAGAAGAACTGTACAACAGATTAACAAAACCAGGAGTTGGTTCTTCAAGATAATTAAAAAGATAGATAAACCATTAGCCAGCCTTATTAAAACAAAAGAGAAAAGACTCTAATAAAATAACAAATGAAAAAGGAGAGATCACAACCAATACCAAGGAGACACAAACGATTTTAAAAACATATTATGAGCAGCTATACACGGATAAATTAGGCAATCTAGAAGAAATGGACGCATTTTGGAAAACCACAAACTACCAAAACTGGAACAGGAAGAAATAGAAAACCTGAACAGGCCTAAAACCAGGGAGGAAATGGAGCAGTCATCAAAAACCTCCCAAGACACAAAAGTCCAGGGCCAGATGGCTTCACAGGGGAATTCTATTAAACATTTAAAGAAGAAACAATACCTATTTTACTAAGGCTGTTCCAAAAGATAAAGGGATGAAATACTTTGAAACTTGTTTTTATGAGGCCAGCATCACCTTAATTCCAAAACCAGACAAAGACCCCACCAAAAAGTAGAATTATACAGCAATATCCCTGATGAACACAGATGCAAAAATTCTCAACAAGATACCAGCTAATAGGGTCCACTATAAATAAGATTATTCACCATGGCCAAGTGGGATTTATCCCTCGGATGTAAGGTTGGCTCAACATTCATAAAATAATCAATGTCATAGATCATATCAACAAGAGAAAAAACAGGAACTATATGATTCTCTCAATAGATGCAGAGAAAGTATTTGACAAAATACAACATCCATTCCTGATCAAAACTCTTCCAAGTGTAGGAATAGAGGGAACATTCCTCAGCATCTTAAAAGCCATCTACGAAAAGCCCACAGCAAATATCATTCTCAATGGGGAAGCACTGGGAGCCTTTCCCCTATGATCAAGAACACGACAGGGATGTCCACTCTCACCACTGCTATTAACATAGTACTAGAGGTCCTAGCCTCAGCAATCAGGCAACAAAAAGAAATGAAAGGCATTCAAATTGGCAGAGAAGAAGTCAAACTCTCCCTCTTCACAGATGACATGATCCTGTATGTAGAAAACCAAAAAGACTCCACCCCAAGATGGCTAGACCTCACAAAGCAATTTGGCAGTGTGGCAGGATACAAAATCAATGCCCTGAAATCAGTGGCATTTCTATACACTAACAATGAGACTGAAGAAAGAGAAATTAAGGAGTCAATCCCATTTACAATTGCACCCAAAAGCATAAGATACCTAGGAATAAACCTAATGAAAAGGCTAAAGGATCTATACCCTCAAAACTACTGAACACTTCCAAAAGAAATTGAGGAAGACACAAAGATGGAAAAATATTCCATGCTCATGGATTGATTGGAAGAATTAATATTGCGAAAATGTCAATGCTACCCAGAGCAATGTACACATTCAATGCAATCCTTATCAAAATACCATGGGATTTCTTCACAGAGTTGGAACAAATAATCTTAACAGTTGCCTGGAATCAGAAAAGACCTCGAATAATCAGAGGAATATTGAAAAAGAAAACCAGAGCCAGGGGCATCACAATGCCAGATTTCAGGTTGTACTACAAAGCTGTGACCATCAAGACAGTGTGGTACTGGCACAAAAACAGACACATAGATCAATGGAACAGAATAGAGAACACAGAAAGGGGCCCTCAACTTTATGGTCAACTAATATTCAACAAAGCAGGAAAGACTATCCACGGGCAAAAAGACAGTCTCTTCAACAAATGGTACTGGGAAAATTGGACAGCCATGTGCAGATGAATGAAACTAGACCATTCTCTATCAGCAGACACAAGATAAGCTCAAAATGGATGAAAGATCTAAATTTGAGACAAGAATCCATCAAAATCCTAGAGGAGAACACAGACAACACCCTGTTTGAACTTGGCCACAGCAACTTCTTGCAAGATACATCTATAAAGGCAAAGGAAACAAAAGCAAAAATGAACTGTGGGGACTTAAACAAGATAAAAAGCTTCTGCACAGCATAAGAAACAGTCAACAAAACTCAAAGACAACCCGCAGAATGGGAGAAGTTATTTGCAAATGACCTATCAGATAAAGGGCTAGTTTCCAAGATCTATAAAGAACTTATTAAACTCAACAACAAAGATACAAACAATCCAATCATGAAATGGGCAAAAGCCATGAACAGATATTTCACAGCAGAAGACATAGACATGGCCAACACGCATATGAGAAAATGCTCTGCATCCCTTGCCATCAGGGAAAAACAAATCAAAACCGCAATGAGATACCACCTCACACCAGTAGAATGGGGAAAATTAACAAGACAGGAAACAACAAATGTTGGAGAAGATGTGGAGAAGGAGGAACCCTCTTGCACTGTTGGTGGGAATATGAACTGGTCAGCCCCTCTAAAAAACTCTGTGGAGGTTCCTCAAAGAATAAAAATAGACCTGCCCTAGACCCTGCAATCGCACTGCTGGGTATTTACCTGAAAGGTACAGATGCAGTGAAACAGCAGGACACCTGCACCCCAATGTTGATAGCAGCAATGTCCACAATAGCCAAACTGTGGAAGGAGCCTCGGTGTCCATCGAAAGATGAATGGATAAAGATGTGGTTTATGTATATAATGGAATATTACTCAGCCATTAGAAATGATGAATACCCACCATTTGCTTCAACGTGGATGGAACTGGAGGGTATTATGTTGAGTGAAGTAAGTCAATCGGAGAAGGACAAACATTATATGTTCTCATTCATTTGGGGAATATAAAAAATAGTGAAAGGGAATAAAGGGGAAAGGAGAGAAAATGAGTGGGAAATATCCGTGAGGGTGACAGAACATGAGAGACTCCTAACTCTTGGAAATGAACAATGGGTAGTGGAAAGGGAGGTGGGCAGGGGAGATGGGGTGACTGGGTGACAGGCAATGAGGGGGGCACTTGACGGGATGAGCACTGGGTGTTATGCTATATGCTGGCAAATCAAACTCCAATAAAAAGTATATAGATAAAAATTAATAAAAACATAAAGTTCAAGGAAAGAGAAGGACCTGAAAAGTGAGGGACGCTTGAGACCAGGGCCATTGGGGAAGTCATATCAGGAACTTATATTTACTTGTGACTCTGTGGCTTCTGTCTAAGGCATGGGCTTGCTTGAGGGGCCAGTGCCATGTCAAGTCCCTAAAGTCCACTTTGGCCACACAGAATGGATGTCAAAGCAGCAACATCATGGGCAAGCTGAGCTAAACTGACAAATATCTATTGAAACCAAGCTATGAGTGTACTGACATATTAAAGAAATCTTGACTGTTTATGTTCTTTATTTCTAGTGATATGTTACTCATGCATTTCTTTACTGTATATAGTTGGCCTGTTAGTCTTACAAGAGGACCCCAGAATAGAAGACTTTTATCCTATTTTCATAGTGACAATTATTTTGTGAGGATGTGCTTTCTCATTCTTCTCTTCCCTTCTATGTTCAAATTATTTTAGTCTTCTCAGGAGAGAGCAGGTTAGTTATAATAGGGTATATTCCAATAAGCTGAATTACTACATGGGTTCAAAGCCTCTCATAAGAGATATTCTGGGCAGTTGAGAGACTTCAAAGCAAATATAGTACTGCAACTCTTCAGCCCAGTGTCTAGTACATAGTAGGTATTCAATCTTATTTTAGAATCATATGGATAGATTGAAGGTATAAGCACATCATTTTAATCAGAAAAGCTCTCTCAGAATTTATCTTTTTATTCTCTGCATGAGTAAATTTATCTTTAAAAATAGAAAAAAAAGAAGACCATAACTTCGAAGCATCCTATTACTCATTCCCTGAATCCTCAAGGACCCTGTTCTTCACATGTGTGACATTTCTGTGGTCAAAAGACTGATGGGTGGGCTGGCAGATCTGCTGTCAGACTGCAGGTTGGAAGGTTTCCCCGCAGGCTGTTATAAAATGTCAGAACTGACACATCTCCAGAGGAGATTTTTAAGCAAATGAAAAAAGCTATCTTTCAATTATAAGGTTTAAAAAAATGCCTTGAATTTATACATTTTATTATTTTGAGATCCAAAATGTTTTATTATGAAATGTGGTTTAGAATAATATTTATTTGGTCATATAATTTCAGACCAGCCTCTGTTTGTTTTTTAAATTTATTATTACTATTTTTTAATTTAACATTCTCCTTATTACTCCTCTGCCCCCAAACCTTTACATAGTAGAATGAAGTCATACACTCTGAGGTACAAGGGAAGTAGGTCAATGAGACCCTCTTCAGGTCAGTAATTATTTTCAAGTCTCATTTTTTATCTTAAAAATTCATTTGAATATAATATTCTTTTCCTAATATACCCTGTTTGTTTTAGTAGTAATGTTTTAAACTGTTTCAATCAAATAAAATTGAGACTTTAAAAATAAGTCAGGCTTTTCCTGTGGTTTCTTATTCTGCACTCCCTTTGCCTCTAGCACACAGCTGAACAGGATCAGAAGTATGTGTACTCCAGAATGCTGAGCAGAAAGGAGAGAGACTAGCAGACTAATGTAAAGACCATGTTTTGTAAAGTGCAAAGAATTACTCCTCATTTCTACACAGCTTACCACCTGATGGGTCTGTGACCTGGCCAAGGTGGTCCAGAAGTCCGCTTTGGAGTGTGCATAGCATCCTACCTTGCAAGCAGCTCCCTGTGTCTCCTTACTCCATTGTGGACAACCACCTGCCATTTATCCTGTCTGAAGAAGGGAAATCTTTAGATTTGGGGTCTGTGGTGGGTTGGACTTTGTTCTGCCACCACCTCACAGTAAAGCATCAAGGGAACCACTTGCTTCTGAGATTCTACTTTTCTATTTTGTAAAATCAAAGGATGGGTTGAAATTAACATACAAGATCCCTTTTTTGGGGACACCTTGGTGGCTCAGCGGTTTAGCACCTGCCTTCAGCCCAGGGCGTGATCCCCGGGTCCCGGGATCCTGGGATCGAGTCCCACATCAGGCTCCCTACATGGAGCCTGATTTTCCCTCTGTCTATGTCTCTGCTCCCTCTCTGTCTCTGTGTCTCTCATGAATAAATGAATAAAATCTTAAAAAAAAAACAAAAAACAAGGGATGCCTGGGTGGCGCAGCGGTTTGGCGCCTGCCTTTGGCCCAGGGCGCGATCCTGGAGACCCGGGATCGAATCCCACGTCGGGCTCCCGGTGCATGGAGCCTGCTTCTCCCTCTGCCTGTGTCTCTGCCTCTCTCTCTCTCTCTCTCTCTGTGTGACTATCATAAATAAATAAAAATTAAAAAAAAAAACAAAAAACAAAAAACAAGATCCCTTTTATGCATAACTTGACATGATTTCCTCTCTGGCTCCTGACACCTTAGCATTAGAAACTTCTACAAACAAGAGTAGACAACCAGGACTATTGCGAATGGCAAAGGGAAAAGGTAAGCTTAATTAGTATAAAGACAGAGAACTAAAGGAGTTGAGATTTAATGGATTCAGAAATTGAATGGAAACAATGTAAACACAGAAAAGAACAGCCTTTCTCTAAGGCACAGGCTGAATAGATGTTTCTAGCAACTCTAGTTCCATTTCTATTTCCACTTTGGCGTAGTCTGTAATTTCAGAAAGTCAACCTGAAAGATTTCCAGAACAAATTTGAAGAAATAAGGAATTCACCTAATCAGTGGGCAAGAATATTTTTCTAGGGACTACGAAAAATAGTTGGAGTATTTGGCAGAAAATGTCAATACAGAGGTTTGAAAAATGTCCACATCACATCCTCTCAAGAGATGGGGTGGTTTGAAAGGTGGGAGAAACTGATGGATGGCCCAGAAGCCAACGTTGTACGCTGGTGGGCTAGTGGTATTTAGCTCAAAGGTATGAGGTGATCTCCAACTATATCAAATTACTCTCCATTATTTATAGAAGAAATGGTATAAAGCTAGCATGGTATTTTATAATTTGCCGCAGAATTTGTGACTGGAAAAAAGAGTGCTGAATGTTCCTCCCTTTTGTCCCCTGCTCACTCTCCTTCATTCATCCTATCTCTTATTGGGTGTCTTAGGAAGGACCCCCATCCTCTTCTCTGCAGAAGGTTTCATGATCCTTCCTGGCCCTCTCTTGAATATCTTCTCTCTTCAATTCCTTTTTGTCCTTCATCTTTCCTTGAATTCACTCATCTGGTTGCTTTCTAGCTATGTTTGTTCTTATATAGTTAGTTGCTCTTCCTTCAGCTTGGAACCCTACCCCCACCCCTGTCCTCACTGTGCCCAATTTCTCATGAATCAGCTCACAGTTCACTCCCTTAGAGGACCCTCCTTGGCAACCCAGTGAATGGAGCCCCAGTTACTTTCTACCACACCTCTGACAACAGACTTGGCTACACCTAAAACCCAAGTTAGGGCTGTCAAGATTCTCCATAAAACACTAAATGACTTTTATAGTAAATGCATCACTGTCTGGATTGGATGGGATCTTTGACCCTCCACCCCACGAAACCCTGCCCTGGCTGGTTGAACAGGCTTCTGCCTGCCCAGCTGTCTGCACTGAGCTCACCTCATGCACACACACAGACACACAAATCCTGTAACCACCAACCTCTGACGTTTCCTAACTTTCCTAAGCCAGCCCGGCTCTCCTGGGGAAGAAGTAGTGATGAGGCTTTCACCAGTGATTCCTAGAACCTGAATACTTGGTATCCTGCATTTGCCTCCTTCATTTATGCTGAGCCCCTGTGCTCAGAGGCCTCAGCTATATCTGGGTCCATGATTCAGGTTTTGACAAGGCAGACTTATTCTGTCTTTGCAGGTAGCAGGTGTCAAGGATGACTTCTGAACTTGTAGTAAATTAGGGCAACTTATTACTCAGTTTCATCCTTTTCTTAAAGAGACATAGATTTCCCTAATTATGGTCATATTATACGACCTGAGAACAAAATTAAAGTAGAGAAGGTGGGATGAAAACTCTACCTCTAGCCTGTGGGGGATTGGGTGGGGGGAGAATGGCTCCCTCCCTAGGCAGCACAAAAAGGCCATTCTGCTTTTAGCCAGACTGTGTCGCAGTATTCTAAAACTTCCCAATGATTAATTAGTCATTGTTTCATCCACAGCTCTTAAACCAGTGGAGCCCGTATAGAACCCTGGTTTCTGCTCCATGAAATACAGCCCATGACATTTATTACAAACATTAACAGTAATTTACCCTTCATTAATCAGAACAGTCAGCTACAGTTCTTTGCAATCATGCATAATACTTACTTTCCTAGTTGGCTGGAATATTTTATTCATCCATTAGTTTCAGAGGCTCTGCAAACAGCTTGTAAATTTAGACAGGGCCCCAAATCCTGAACAGTGCGGTGCCCTTTTTATGGCTAATTTATGGCCCATGTTTATACTTGTGCCAAGACTCAGGATTTCCCACTGATCAAGTTTTGAAATATGTAGCCATAAACTCTACTTTTGTGTTGGCCCATCAGATAGGAAGCCTGTTGTTTTTGTCAGCACTGTCCTTTATGGAGTTCTTCCTCATAGCTGGCTGTGATGTGATCATGCCTAAGGGCAGCATCAGCACTAACCTACCTGGAATCAGGTATTCAATTTAATATACTACAAGGGAACTCTTCTCTGTCCAGGTTAATTGAATTCCTATTGAAGACATCTTCAATCTCGTAGCATCATTTATACATGGAGATTTATTTTCTTCACAAATTTGCAGCCTCTTGCATATATTCTTATGGGTTTGTCTGGTTTTAAAAACAAAGAAGCTGAGTTTTAAAATGTCATCAAAATGCACAGCAAGAGCAGTATGTACAGTTAGTGAGAGGGGCACCTGTGTGGCTCAGTCAGTGTCTGCCTTTGGCTCAGGTCATGATCCCAGGGTCCTGGGATTCAGCCCCACATCAGGCTCCATGCTCAGCAGCGAGTCTGCTTCTTCCTTTTCCTCTCCCTCTATGATGTCTCTCACTCTCAGTCTCTCTCTCAAATTAATAAAATCCTTGAAAAAAATTACTGAGAAAACACTGAGCATAGGTAGAGGACAGCAAGGTATTGGTTCTGGAACTTGTGCCTAACCAGGTTGTATTTATTGTCACAATCTTGTCTTCTGAGATGTACAGAATTGCTCATCTCCTCTAATTTAGATTTTCTATCTTACAGAGTTTTAAATTGCCCTGGGTCCCCACCAGTCAGTCTAATTTAATGTGTATTAAGCTCTCTTTCAGTGCAGTCCCATGTGGTGAAACCAAAATGCAAACCAAAATGATTTATTTCAGTTCTATTGCCCTCCTGATTGACTTATTTGGATTCCTATTTTTTTTAAATGCAGAATTCAAGTCAAGATAGAACCTCGAGGCTGAGAAAATTCTAAAAGTGAGTGAGGATCAGTGATATGACCTGTGCAGAAGAATCAAGGAAGTCTTTTTTTTTATTTAAAAATCCTATATGGTGCTAAAATTTCAATTGCTATAGTGTTTTAGTAAAATGGTGCCAGGCAGATGATTCTTGCTCTTTTTGTTAAATGGACCATGTGTGATATTCTAGAGATTAGTGGCATACAATGTGCAATATAGCAGGGAGGGGAAACTACACTTGCTATGTTTTCCTCTAGGAGTTTCATGTGAGCCATTACCTGGACAGCAATAAAAATCAGACCCAGATGGTTAGGTGAGGAGTTAGGAGGACTGCACCCACTGAGGAGTACGCACACAGACCAATGCCCTGGCTGGTGAACAGGGGTTCTTGTCCTACATCTCTCAAAACAACCAGGTGCCAGATATGGCCACAGTTTTGGGAGTTCCAAAGGGTAGTTAAAATAAGAAGGCCATGTTGGGTGCAGCAGCTGGCCTAAGAACCTGAAAGTCTAATCATTACTATAGATTTCAACTCACATACCAAAGGCTCTTTCAAAGAAAATGCTTTCCAAATTATTTTAGAATGAGTCTTAGATGCTTTAATGTGTCTTTGTAATGTGTCCCTCTGATCTGTGATCAGCATGTAATTTTTTTTCAAAGATGATGAGTAAGGTTGTTCCCATGTCCTGGCAGTGTCATTTAATCTCTAGTAATCTTCTTTCCTTTGTTGTTCTTTTTTGGTTCTTTTGGCTACACTCTGAACTCATAAAAATAGCTTATAGTAATGACTAGGTTCATTTTATTATGTTATAAGATATGCAGACTCAGTTCTTGGACATATCCTGTTGTTTTATGAGTAAATTTAACAGCTATAGCATGAAAAATGAAAATTTATATTGGCATTTATGTAAACAGAGACAATTGGTTTTTTTTTTAAAGATTTTATTTATTTATTCATGAGAGACAGAGAGAGAGAGAGAGAGAGAGACAGAGAGAGACAGAGAGAGAGAGAGAGAGAAGCAGGCTCCATGCAGGGAGCCTGATGCGGGACTTGATCCTGGGTCTCCAGGATCGTGCCTTGGGCTGAAGGCAGCGCTAAACTGCTGAGCCACCCAGGCTGCCCTAAAAAGAGACAATTGTAACTCCTTTGTCATAAGTTGAAAAATGGAAAACTTTTCCTAATGAATCTAGACAATACATCAAAGAACCCTCAGGACAGATGTCTGCTAGGCCTGTGGGTAGAAGTAGCAGGAATTTGGAGGCCTGACCTTGAACTGCTACTGTCTTATCTCTCCGGAAAATATAGTTTTCTACCCTTACCAATATCTGACTTTTCTTTTTGGCAAAGTAGAGGTGTGATTTTAAATAGTTTTAAGATAAGAGGCTGTGCACAGAGATTCAGAGGAAACAGTGGATTTTGCTAGTTCCTGTAAAGAAGAGAAATCATGTAACAAAATACAAAGGATTTCATAAAGGAGCAATCTGGGTTCAGTGAGATCGTTTCCATCCCCCCATGGTGTCTTTTTGGACACCCTTATTTGAAAGAGTTGAGTGTGTAAAGAAAGAACATAGCTGCAGAAATTATCTGCACAAGTCTTCATGTCACTCCCAGTTTTATGATCAAGCAGTTTATTCATATTTAATCATTGCACTTCTACAAAATACTATTTACCTAATGTTTCCAAAGTGTTTTGGGTATTCACAAACAACTGGTAGACAGCCATAGAGATGGATTTTGGATTCTTTGGATTTGGCTTAGTTTGTGATTTTCCTATTTGTTGCCTAAATTATTATAGTATGCACATTCAAAAGCCCCAACACTTTGTCCAGTTTCCTAAGCTGACATTCTTTCAGAGCTCACTTCATAATGAATCCTTCTACATAGTTCAGGTACAAGTAAATTAATTTTACTATTAAATTGGATTAGCTCAGGTTTTCTGCATTTGCTCTTCCAAATGAAATAAATGTGAACACATGACTCCTTCACTGACTTTGACAACACAGTTTCCTAAGGACAAAAGCAAAACTATAGCAATGGTAACATTAATAATTGTAGGATGACTTTGTATTTAGAGCTTTTTCCAGCAAGGCATATAAAAATATTTTTATACTATCATTTTTTGGATCCAACTTCAAGACATCCTGCCCTACATCAGGCCTGCATCATGTTTCAGAAGCATATTGTTATTCCCAAGGGTTTAACATTTTTCAAATTTTCACCAGTTTTTTTCCCTCATACGCTGTAATATTTTTTAAAAACTCAGTAAAAGAAAAGAAGAAAGAAGAAAAGAAAGAAACAGAGAGATGAAAGAAAGGAAGGAAGGAAGGAAAGCAGAGAGAAGAAGAAAGAAAAGACAAGAAAAGGAAAGAAGAAAGAAAGAAAGAAAGAAAGAAAGAAAGAGAAAGAAAGAAGAAAGAAAGAAAGAAAGAAAGAAAGAAAGAAAGAAAGAAAGAAAGAAAGAAAGAAGAAAGAAAAAAGAGAAAGAAGAAAAAGTTGATCAGTCTTAGGAATCATTGGAATAACATTTTCCATATTTTTTGGAAAAATCTGTAATTCAATATTCTTGACTAGTGCTTTTATACTGATCCATTTGTGGTTTTTGCCAATTCATCATAATCTATGTTCACTATTGTTTATGAATCTGTGTACAGAGATTGCTATGCATTCCTTATTTATCAAAACTACTAAAAATTATAGCTATTTTACTCTCAGTATGTGTACTCCTCACTTGCTAGAAAAATAACTCCTATGTTTCAAGGTCTTCAGAATTAAATATGTGATAATATATGATATTATGAATATCTTGATGATACCCTTGGCCAGCATACATCAGACTTATTCCCTAACTTCCTTCCAGGCAAATGTGGCTTGCTGTCAATTACACATGTTATAATTTTATGTTTCATTGGTTTATCCACCCCAGCTCTAACTTTGCTCAATATACCTTTTTACCATCAAGTTCTATCTTCATTCTTCAGGATCATCTTGCTGGCTCTGTCTCATCTCTTTAGGCTTCTTGGGAATTCTGTGGCAGTTTTCTGCTCTCTCTCCCTAGCCTGTGTGCATTTCTCCTTTCTCAGTTTTCATCCCTGGTGTGTTATCAAACCCAGTGACAACAGAAATCATGATTTCTCTCCATGATCATTTTTCTTTTCCTTTACCTTAACCCTGAATAAATGGCTTTATCATTTTCTAAGGGTTCATGAACTAATACATCAATCAATCATCAAATATTTATTAAATTTTATTATGAGCTCAGTGCTTTGCTGGAACTTTACAAGTATATAATAATATTTCATCTTACACCTTCTATTTACTTTTATATCTCTGGAAGCCATTTGTTATTTTTGTATGATATGATAAGTGCCTACATTTTATAGATTGAGTTCTAAAATATAGTGTATAGACTTTACCCTCAGCTCTATGCTTTATAGCTTTCTAAATCTTCTTAGTTTTTCTTTCTATGTGTGCACTCATTACCCTTATATCCATTGTCCTTTCTCTTTTGTTTTCTGGCCAGATGCAAGGGATCATGTTCTCTCTTTTCTACCTGAATGAGAACTTTGATCTTGGGACATTGGTCATCTTCCATCTTGAACTTCTAAAACACTTCTCTTCTAACAATGTTGTTTTAGAATTGTATTCCATGCATAATTATACTCTTCTAATTTTTCCTATTGTTCTACTGCTGTCATACTTGAAATGGAATTGCAAGAATTAGGCAGGGAATAAAATGCACATGTATGTATTAGAGAGACAGGGAGACAGAGACAGAGTCAGAAATAGAGGAGAAGAACAAGAGTTTAGGGGACAGGAAACATAATAACAACATGCTGATTTGGTCAGCATTTTTTTTTATCAGAATTTTATTTTATTTTATTTTATTTTATTTTATTTTATTTTATTTTATTTTATTTTATTATTTTTTAATTTAATTTAATTTTATTATTTTATTTTTATATCTTCCCAGATTTTTATTTTATATTTTCCCTTTGTTTGCAAAACAGATGAAGATGGAAAAATATATTTCTTCATTTTGCAGTTCCTTTTTTAAATAAATTTATTTTTTATTACTGTTCAATTTGTCAACATATAAATAACACCCAGTGCTCATCCCGTCAAGTGCCCACCTCAGTGCCCGTCATCCAGCCACCCCCAACCCCCGCCCACCTCCCCTTCACCACCTCTAGTAGGTTTCGCAGAGTTAGGAGTCTTTCGTGTTCTGTCTCCCTTTCTGATATTTCCCACTTATTTTTTCTCCTTTCCCCTTTATTCCCTTTCACTATTTTTATATCCCTCAAATGAATGAGACCATATAATGTTTGTCCTTCTCCAATTGACTCATTTCACTCAGCATAATACCCTCTAGTTCCATCCATGGCGAAGCAAATGCCGTTTCTATTGGCTGAGTAATATTCCATTGTATACATAAACCACATCTTCTTTATCCATTCATCTTTCGATGGACACCGAGGCTCCTTCCACAGTTTGGCTATTGTGGACATTGCTGCTATAAACATTGGGGTGCAGGTGTCCCGGCGTTTCATTGCATCTGTATCTTTGGGGTAAATCCCCAGCAGTGCAATTGCTGGGTCTAGCGCAGATCTATTTTTAACTCTTTGAGGAACCTCCACACAGTTTTCCAGAGTGGCTGCACCAGTTCATATTCCCACAAACAGTGCAAGAGGTTTTCTCTTTCTCCACATCCTCTCCAACATTTGTGGTTTCCTGCCTTGTTAATTTTCCCCATTCTCACTGGTGTGAGGTGGTATCCATTGTGGTTTTGACTTGTATTTCCCTGATGGCAGGGATGCAGAGCATTTTCTCATGTGCTTGTTGGCCATGTCTATGTCTTCCTCTGTGAGATTTCTGTTTATGTCTTTTGCCCATTTCATGATTGGATTGTTTGTTTCTTTGCTGTTGAGTTTAATAAGTTCTTTATAGATCTTGGAAACTAGCCCTTTATCTGATACGTCATTTGCAAATATCTTCTCCCATTCTGTAGGTTGTCTTTGAGTTTTGTTGACTGTATCCTTTGCTGTGCAAAAGCTTCTTATCTTGATGAAGTCCCAATAGTTCATTTTTGCTTTTGTTTCTCTTGCTTAGTGGATGTATCTTGCAAGAAGTTACTGTTGCCAAGTTCAAAAAAGCTGTTGCCTGTGTTCTCCTCTAGGATTTTGATGGAATCTTGTCTCACATTTAGATCTTTCATCCTTTTTGAGTTTATCTTTGTGTATGGTGAAAGAGAGTGGTCTAGTTTCATTCTTCTGCATGTGGATGTCCAATTTTCCCAGCACCATTTATTGAAGAGACTGTCTTTCTTCCAATGGATAGTCTTTCCTCCTTTATCGAATATTAGTTGACCATAAAGTTGAGGGTCCACTTCTGGATTCTCTATTCTGTTCCATTGATCTATGTGTCTGTTTTTGTGCCAGTACCACACTGTCTTGATGACCACAGCTTTGTAGTACAACCTGAAATCCGGCATTGTGATGCCCTCAGCTATAGTTTCCTTTTTTAAAATTCCCCTGGCTCTTTGTGGTCTTTTCTGATTCCACACAAATCTTAAAATAATTTGTTCTAACTCTCTGAAGAAAGTCCATGGTATTTTGATAGGGATTGCATTAAACGTGTATATTGCCCTGGGTAACATTGACATTTCCACAATATTAATCCTTCCAATCCATGAGCATGGAATATTTTTCCATCTCTTTGTGTCTTCCTCAATTTCTTTCAGAAGTGTTCTATAGTTTTGAGGGTATAGATCCTTTACCTCTTTGGTTAGGTTTATTCCTAGGTATTTTATGCTTTTGGGTGCAATTGTAAATGGGATTGACTCCTGAATTTCTCTTTCTTCAATCTCATTATTAGTGTATAGAAATGCCACTGACTTCTGGACATTGACTTTGTACCCTGCCATGCTACCAAATTGCTGTATGAGTTCTAGCAATCTTGGGGTGGAGTTCTTTTGGGTTTTCTACATACAGAATCATGCCATTAGTGAAGAGGGAGAGTTGGACTTCTTCTTTGCCAATTTGAATGCCTTTTATTTCTTTTTGTTGTCTGATTGCTGAGGCTAGGACTTCTAGTACTATGTTGAGCAGCAGTACTGAGAGTGGACATCCCTGTATGGTTCTGATCTTAGGGGAAAGGCTCCCAGTGCTTCCCCATTGAGAATGTATTTGCTGTGGGCTTTTCGTAGATGGCATGTAAGATGTTGAGGAATGTTCCCTCTATCCCTACACTCTGAAGAGTTTTGATCAGGAATGGATGCTGTATTTTGTCAAATGCTTTCTCTGCATCTATTGAAAGGATCATATGGTTCTTGTTTTTTCTCTTGCTGATATGATGAATCATATTGATTGTTTACGAGTGTTGAACCAGCCTTGCATCCCGGGGATAAATCCTACTTGGTCGTGGTGAATAATCTTCTTAATGTACTATTGTATCCTATGGGCTAGTATCTTGTTGAGAATTTTTGCATCCATGTTCATCAGGGATATTGGTCTATAATTCTCCTTTTTGGTGGGGTCTTTTTCTGGTTTTGGAATTAAGGTGATGCTGGCCTCATAGAAAGAGTTTGGAAGTACTCCATCTCTTTCTGTCTTTCCAAACAGCTTTAGTAGAATAAGTATGGTTTCTTCTTTAAACATTTCATAGAATTCCCCAGGGAAGCCATCTGGCCCTGGACTTTTGTGTCTTGGGAGGTTTTTGATGCCTGCTTCAGTTTCCTCCCTGGTTATTGGCCTGTTCAGGTTTTCTGTTTCTTCCAGCTCCAGTTTTGGTATAGTTTGTGGTTCTCTGGAAATGCATCAATTTCTTCTAGATTGCCTAATTAATTGGTGTTCATAACATGTTTTTAAAAAGGTTTGCATTTCCTTGGTGCTGGTAGTGATCTCTCCCTTCTCATTCATGATTTTATTAATTAGAGTCTTCTCTCTCGTCTTTAATAAGGCTGGCTAATGGTTTATCTATATATTAATTCTTTCAAAGAACCAACTCCCGGTTTTGTTGATCTGTTCCACAGTTCTTCTGGTCTCGATTTCGTTGAGTTCTGCTCGAATATTAACTCTCTTATTCTGCTGGGTGTAGGATCTATTTGCTGTTTTGTCTGTAGCTCCTTTAGGTGTAAGGTTAGCTTTTGTATTTGAGTTCTTTCCAGTTTTTGGAAGAATGCTTGTCTTGTGATGTATTTCCCCCTCAGGACTGCTTTTGCCGCATCTCAAGGTTTTGAACGGTTGTATCTTCATTCTCATTAGTTTCCATGAGTCTTTTTAATTCTTCCTTAATTTCCTGGTTGACCCTTTCATCTTTTAGCAGGATGGTCCTTAACCTCCACGTGTTTGAGGTCCTTCCAAACCTCTGGTTGTGATTTAGTTCTAATTTCAAGACATTATGGTCTGAGAATATGCAGGGGACGATCCCCTTTTGGGGATCAGTTTGGTATCGGTTCAGACCTGATTTGTGACCCAGTATGTGGTCCATTCTGGAGAAAGTTCCATGTGCACTTGAGAAGAATGTGTATTCAGTTGCAGTTGGACGTAAAGTTCTATAGATATCTGTGAAATCCATCTGGTCCTGTGTATCATTTAAAGCTCTTGTTTATTTGGAGATGTTGTGCTTAGAAGACATATCACATGTAGAAAGTGCTAGATTGAAGTCACCAAGTATAAGTGTATTATTATCTAAGTATGTCTTAAGTTTGGTTATTAATTGATTGATATATTTGGCAGCTCCCATATTCAGGGCGTATATATTGATGATTGTTAAGTCCTCTTGTTGGATAGATCCTTTAAGTATGATATAGTGTCCCTCTTCATCTCTCACTACAGTCTTCGGGATAAATTTTAGTTTATCTGATATAAGGATGGCTACCCCTGCTTTCTTTTGAGGACCATTCAAATGGTAAATGGTTCTCCAACCTTTTATTTTCAGGCTGTAGGTGTCCTTCTGTCTAAAATGAGTCTCTTGTAGACAGCAAATAGATGGGTCCTGCTTTTTTATCCAGTCTGAAACCCTGCGCCTTTTGATGGGGTCATTAAGCCCATTCACATTCAGAGATACTATTGAAAGATATGAGTTTAGTATTATCATGATACCTATTCAGTCCCTGTTTTTGTGGATTGTTTCATTGGACTTCCTCTTAAAGAGGAATTTTAAGAGTCCCCCTTAAAATTTCTTGCAGAGCTGGTTTGGTGGTCACATATTTTTTCAGTTCCTGCCTGTCTTGGAAGCTCTTTATCTCTCCTTCTATTCTGAATGAGAGCCTTGCTGGATAAAGTATTCTTGGCTGCATGTTCTTCCCATTTAGGACCCTGAATATATCCTTCCAGCCCTTTCTGGCCTGACATGTCTCTGTGGAGAGGTCTGTTGTTAATCTGATATTTCTCCCCATAGAAGTTAGGGATCTCTTGTCTCTTGCTGCTTTAAGCATCTTCTCTTTATCTTTGAAATTTGCAAGCTTCACTATTAAATGTTGAGGTGTTAAATGGTTTTTATTGATTTTAGGGGGGTATCTCTCTATTTCCTGGATCTGAATGCCTGTTTCCCTTCCCAGATTAGGAAAGTTTTCAGCTATGATTTGTTCAAATACATATTCTGGACCTCTGTCCCTTTCGGCGCCCTCAGGAATCCCAATTAAACATGGATTTTTCTTCATCAGGCTGTCACTTATTTCCCTTAATCTATCCTCTTGATCTCTTAATTGTTTGTCTCTTTTTTCCTCAGTTTCCCTCTTTGCCATCAACTTGTCTTCTATGTCACTCACTCGTTCTTCCACCTCGTTAACCCTCGTCGTTAGGATTTTATTTCATTTAGTTGATTTTTAATTTCTGCTTTATTGGATCTAAATTCTGCAGTCATGAAGTCTCTTGAGTCCTTTATGCTTTTTTTCTAGAGCCACTAGTAGCTTTGTAATAGTGCTTCTGAATTGGCTTTCTGACATTGAATTGTAATCCAAATTTTGTTAACTCTGTGGGAGAGAGGACTGTTTCTGATTCTTTCTTTTGAGGTTTTCCTTCTAGTCATTTTGCTCAGTGCTGAGTGGCCAAAAATAAGTTGTATTGGGAAAAGGAGAGAAAGAGAGAAGAGAAAGAAGACAAGAAAACGCAAAAAAGAAAAAAGAAAAAAAAAAGAAGGAAAAAAAGAGAAAAGAAAAAAGAGAAGAAAAGAAAAAAAGGGGGGGTGGAGAAGCAAACAGAAATGAAAAAACAAAAAACAAGGGGGAGTATCCTCTGATTCTGTATACTGTAAGTCCCTTGACTTCCCCTGGAACTTTCCAGTGCTGCTTGGTCAATAATTTGTTTTTCCTCTGTCGGTCTAGCTGGTCTTCTGGGGGAGGGGCCTGCTGTGCTGACTTTTGGGTGTCAGCACTTGGGGGAGCTGCTCAGCCCCCTGCCTGGTGCAGGGCTAAGTGAAAGATGTTTAAGCTGTTTATCTGGTGAGACCACCGTGAGGCTCAGTGGGGGTTGTTTACCGGGTGAGGCCCCAGGAGGAACAACAGTGGTGGCGGCCAGCTCTGGAAACCTGGAGTCAGCTCCTGCAGTAGCTACAGAACTCTCCGTCTGCAGGGCCTGGAGGCTCTGGGGCTGGCCGCTGATCTGCTCAGCTCAGGGCAGGAGCGTCCTTGCGGTCCTGGGCTCTCCTGGCCTCTGCCTGTCCCGGGGGGAGGCCGGATCGTGGGCTGTGTCCCCTGCGCCCTGTGCTCCGGAGCCTGCGCTGTTGGAATCGCGCTCCCGGTGGCGTAGCCACCTCTCTGCGGAGCCGCCGCCCGAGCCCCTCCGAGCTGCTCCGGGGTCCCGCCGTGCGCGCTGCAGCCCTTAGGGAGCTCGGCGCACTCTCCTGGGGGCGCAGTTCCTCTGTTAGTGTCCCAGGGAGTCTGAGGGCATCCCTGCCCTCCTGGGTCCTGCTCTAACTCCCTGCGAGCGCCTTTCTGTCCGGGAAGATTGGTGCAGCTCCTGCTTCTCCGGGAAGGGGCTTTCCTGTCCTGGGGACACTCGCCCCGGCCTTAGCCCGGCTCCTCGCGGGGCCCCTCCCCCTTGGATGCCTTTTGTGTCTTTCTTTTTCCCCGTCTTCCTACCTGATAGAAGCCGAACTCTTCTCAGTGTAGCATTCCAGCTGGTCTCTCTTTAAATCTCAGGCTGAATTCGTAGATTTTCAGGATTATTTGAAGGTTATCTAGGTAATTTGGTGGGGATAGGTGACTTGGGGACCCTTCTCTCCCCCGCCCTCTGATTTGGTCAGTATTAACTGTTCCTTTTACACTCAAGATATGTGTAACTGTATTTTCGTCAATATTTTTGCATTTATGCATTAGGTAATTCAACAATTATTTATTAAGACCATGTTATATGTTAGGAATTTTATGGAATGCCCTAGGATGAACATATAAATCCTAACACTATGTAGTAATAGGGACCAACTTCATCCATGTGAAAAAGAAGTTTTCAATAAGCTATCCAGCCATGAAAGATTTGAAGGAAACTTAAATGCATATTACTAAGAGAAGGAAGTCAATCTGAAAAGTCTTCACACTGCATGATTACAACTATATAGCATTCTGGTAAAGGCACAACTGTGGACACAGTGAAAAGACTAGTGATTGCCTGAAGTTGAGGGTGAAGAGAGAGATGAGTAGGTGGAGCACTGAAGATCTTTAGAGCGGTGAAACTACTGTGTATGATACTTTGAGGACAGACACATGTCATTTTAACATTTGTCCAAACCCATAGAATATACAAGACCAAAAGTTAACACTAATATAAACTATGGACTTTGGGAGATTATGATGTGTCAGTGTAGGTTCATGAGTTATAACAAAGGTACCACTATGGTGGGGGATGTTGATAGTGGAGGAGGCTGTGCATGTATATATGGGATCAGGGGATATATATGGGAAATCTCTTATGTTCCCTTCACTTTTGCTATGAACTTAAAGCTTCTCTAAAAATAAGATTCTAAAATAAATAAATAAATAAAAATAAAAATAAAAAATAAAAATAAAATAAAAATAAGATTCTTCATAATAAAAATTTCCAAAGGAATATTTTAAACCTTTATATATATATATCATAAAATTTACCATTATAACCATTTTAGTGTAAAAATCAGAAGCACTAACTACATTTCCAATATATGCACACATCACTATTATATATTTCCAAAATTGTTCACCATCTTGAACATTTCTGTACATATAAGAAATTTCTTTTTCTCTCTTTTTTTAATAATTTATTTTTTAAGTAATTTCTATACCCAACATGGGTCTCAAACCCACAACTCTGAGAACAAGAGTCAGATGCTCCATTTACTGAGCCAATCAGGCACCCTCCACATTAATCAATTTCTTTTCTTTTTTTTAAACTAATAATCTATTTTCTTCATACAATATTCACCTGATTTCTTATAGTTCTTTATGTATTCTATTGGCTCTTTCAGTATATTTAAGACAGCTAGTTAAAAAACTTGACTGTTTCTGATATCTGGGCTTCCTCAGAGGCAGTTTCTGTTCATTTGTTTAAGTAATATATAGGAACAATTTGATTTATTCCTTTGAATGGTGCATATTTTCTTGTTTGTCTTCCTCATGACTATTTTGTTAAAAACTGGACTTTTGAATATTATAATGTGCTAACTCTGTAAGTCAGATTTTTCCTCCTTCCTTTGGTTTTGCTGTATTTTTTATCCTTTACAATCATGATAGTCCATTTGTTCAGTGACTTTTCCAAACTATTTTTCAAAGACCATGTTCCTTGTCATGTGTGATCTCTGAAGTCTGTTTTTTTAGATTGCTTTGACAAAGATTTCCTTAAACGCTTTTTAGTGAGGGAGAGGGAGGGAAAAAGAGAGAGAGAAACTAAAAAAGCACATACACAAGAAAATTAAAAACCTATTTCACAATCTTTTCAGAGAATCTGTCCTCGGACCCTCCTTCAACACTTAGGAGATTGCAGAGCATAGGATCAATCTAATCTGAAAGCTTAGGGTCTTCTCAGGGCTTCTCTGAGCATGTGCATGGCTTTCTAAATTCTCTTGTACACAGGAGTGCATTTTCAATGCTCAATTTACCAGAGAAGCTTCCCCAGCTGCTCCTCAGGACTTTAAGTGGTTATTTTAGGTCTCAATCATAATCTTTTGCTCTAAGCATCTGTGGATTGTCAGTCTGCCTTCAACGTTTTTGAGCAATGCCCCTAGCTTCTCCAGCCTCAGTGAATTCCAGGTTTAGTGATACAGAGATGAGCATCTTGTGTCCATCCTTTAGGTAGTCCCTAGATAGATTAGAACAGATGTGTACAATGATTTACTAATAAGATCTTTTCTGCTGTTTCCAGAACCAAGGACCAGGGTGCTACATACACTGGGAACATGGGCACCTTTTTCATGACTGCCACCTAGCCAAGAATGAGAGCAGGGCAAAGGCAAGCAAAAATGTCACTAAACTGACCTACCATTTTAAGTTATCTTTTTCTTGGTTGCTGCAAACCACTGACAGTTTTTCTAGAATTCTGAAAAAGTTAGTTCTGACCATTTTTTTTCTTTCTTTCTCTCCTTTCTTCCTCTTTCTTTCTTTCTTTCTTTCTTTCTTTCTTTCTTTCTTTCTTTCTCTTTCTTTTCTTTTCTTTCTTTCTTCTTTCTTTCTCTTTCTTTCATGTTTTGTGGATACAGAAGCTTGGAGCTACCTACTTTGCCAATTTGCTGACATCATTTCTCTATATTTTGGATTACATGCAGTTTCTGTATTTAAAAAATCCATTGATGTTAGCAGAGCAAATTTGCCATAGAGAAAGGATTTATTAAGAATGTATTTTGTGATTACAAAAACTTTAAAGGGATTTTTATATGTGAAGGGAAGTCAAGTAAATCAAAATAAACTGTAATGTGATGAAACCCAAGAGAGCAACCCTGTGTTGCCCTATTTATCCTGGTGGGTATAGCAGAGAAAGAAGCAGAAGAAACTGAAATAGCTCCTGGAACTGCAATGTCTCATGAAGGGATGCAGATAGCTATGACAAAAACAAACAAATTCTGTATTACTCATCATAGCTACCATCATCATATTCTTAAAATGTGCCATCACCTATCCTATAAAGCCCTGTGTTAAGTGCTGGCAATATAGAGCTGAAAATGACAAATTCCAACTCTTGAATTGTTTCAGTCTATATTAGAAAACAATGAATGTATCAGGAGTGCCCACTACTGATTGTTCATTAGAGTCTTCTGTCATATTTTTAACAACACTAAAATACAGACACTATGCCTAGAAAATTAGATTGTGTTGATTTGAATGTTAAGGTGGGCAAAAGTGTTGTGACAAGTAGGCCCCCAAATTTTGTGGTTTAATAAAATAAAGTATTTCTTCCTCATATAACAGTCCAAAGTTCTAGATCATCTCCTGGGTCTCTACATAGAAACTCATGGAAACAAGTTCCTTCTCTCATGTGGCTACACCACCTCCTAGAACAGTGATGTCCAAGAGAATTTTCCACAGTGGTGGGAATATTCTACATTCATGCTCTCCAATATGATAGTCACTTGCCTATCCACTTTGGTGCTTGAAGTATGGCTAGTGTGACTGAGGAACCAAATTTTAAATTTGATTTAAATTTAGCTTACTTAAATTCAGATGGCTACATGTAGCTAGTAGATACTTTTTTGAAAAGCATGGACCTAAGCCCCTTTAATTACCTGCATGGTTAAAGCTAGATTTCCATGTCCAGCTTCTGTTTAGCCAAAGAAAAATTGCTGTGAGGAGACATAATGCATGAGCGGACCGAGGTAACACATACCACATCTGCTCATATTCTAGTAAATAACTGTACTTACCTCATTGTAAAGAAGGCTGAGAAGTATAATCTTTGGTTGTTCAGCAATATCCTGACTATACTACTATGGAGAAGAGCAGGACAGATCTTGGTGTGCAACTAGTAGGTTCTGTTAAAACTGCTATAAGTTCAATGATTCCATATATTTTTTAAAGCTTCCAAAATGAGTATAATGTTCAGTCATAATTGGCAACCAATGGTCCACATAAAAGTATCTAAAGATATCTTTTCTTTAGCTGAATTCTTTCTATTAGACACATCCATATGGAGAGGCTAAGAAACATACTTAAGTTTTCATATCGACTGTATAGTTTATAAATGTTGCACATGTTATATAACACATAACTCATGTTGTCAAATCAAACTCACATAAATCAAAGCTCTTACCCACTAATAATGTTCAGAATTTAGGTAAATATAAAGCAAAGATGAAATATGGAGAGTCTGAGATTCCTAGAGCATCTCTTACTACTGTTTTTGTTTATCTTGTTTTTTGCAGAATTATACCATGTTCTGGCTAGGATTAACACATATGATCTCTAAGAGGTGTGTGCTTTCGTATCACTTACACATAAGAGATGTTTAAGTTATGAAATACTTTTAGATAGCTGTATAGTTACAGTTAACTTTAGATATATTCAGAGTTACATTTTCTAGGGAGCTATGTTTCATAAATGCATACAGTTCATTACTATTAGCTACTGTACATAACGAAGTGCATCCTCATGCACATCCCATAGATAAGGACTCTCCTACTAGTGAAAACTGTTAATTAGTCATTAGCTTTATCCTAGATATGACAAATTCACCCCCACTCCAAAAAAAGGAAAGAATGAGTCAGTGACATTTAGTTCTTTTATGCATCTAAAGGTTTTGCATGCTCTAATTCTGCAATTCATTCAAAACATGGATTGAACCCTTCCCACATGCCAGATGTAGTGTTTAAGGCATCTGATAGCTTGAATTCAAAGCCCAGGGACTCCACGCTAGGTATAAGGGTTTGGACAAAGTCAATATCTCTAAGCCTTAGTTTATTACTTGTTATATTGAGATGATGACACCTACCTCATAAGGTGGTCGTAAGGAATTGCACTAATATAAGCCACATAATGAACTTCTAGCAACTATCCAATGAGTTTTAGTGATTCTTTACCATTGTTATTGTTAGTGATTGTAATTCCTCAAAGATGGACAGCTTGTTCTCCTATTTCTCTATTAGAGGTTAATATATCTGAAGAAAAGAAATAATATATTGTGTAGATATTGTATTATGTGAAAATTCCTTCACATATTTTGACCTCTCTACCCTTTTTTACTTTATTTATGCCCCAATTAATTAAAAAAAAAAACCCACATGAATCTAGTCTTATCTAAATATTGAGAAGACAAAACTCCCAAACTCTAAGTTCTGGGAATGTCTATAACTAAGATATGAATTTTTCTGTAAGCGACACATGGTCATAACTGGGGAGATTGACATTATATGATAATCATGCTATAGAATGGTAATGCTATATTTAAGATGTGTGCAAAGGAGTGTGGGTGGATATGGCTGAGAAGAAAGAATTGCTTTTCTGGATTGCATCATTTCACACAGGAAATGCCATTTGTGTAGAATCCAGATTGCTGAATACTCTTGCCAGGCAGAGAAATGGGAAAGACCTTTGAATTCCTATAATGCTCAGCAGAGTAACATGCCCTGCTTATAGTAGGTGTTAAAATTGCCTCTTGATAATTAGGGAAGGGATTGCAACATTTCATATATAACAAGCTCTTTAACAATCTAGGTTGTTACATGTGATTCCTAGTCAAACTCCCAGGGAGGGAAAAAAAAAAAAAACAAAACTCTGTTGACACTATCAAAGCTCTATTTTGGCACTTTTTTTTTAAATGGCTTTCTCCTTTATTAAACATTAAAGCACAAATGGATGGTCCCTGTGGGGAGGACTACAGGGCCCCAGAGCAGGAGGAGGGAACATGCAGGGAGGGTCACACAGCAGAGACCCATCTTCACAGAAAGAGCCCAATATTGATTGCCAGGGAGGAGCAGAGCACGGTCAGCTCAAATTTGGTGATGACATCAGGATGAAGGACCCCAAGCTTCCCGATGCTCTGACCCCTGGCTAAGATCTCCGTGCATCTCCCATGGAAGAAAGCAGAGCCTTCTGATTCTTTGATCACATATCAGCCCTTCTTTTCACCAGGAGGTACATTAAGCAACTGCATAATTCTGTCCAGTAGCCCATGGATTATCTCAACCCAGGATTCTTGTAATAAACAGCGCAGAGATGCCTGTAGTTTCTTCCACCTACATCTCTGCTAGAATCTTCGACTACGATGTCAGAGATGTCAAACAGTTTCAGAGGAAACCGATTTGCAGGCATGGTCTTTAGGAGGCCAGGAAGAAGGGTAGTGCATGCCACCTGAACTTCAGCCATTTTAGGATTACTAGCGTGGACTGCCTTTGTTGCAGAGATGTCCAAACCAAGTTTATCAGCAATATCTTCTTGGGAGCACAGAGCAAAGGTCAGCACTTCCATGAATCCAGCAACTCCTGTCTTTGGAATTCTGTGAGTTTATTAAGAAGAAATTGGTTAGCTACGGTGTAGGTTTTTGGGAGAGTCATCTGAATGTTGTTATAACCATAAGCAATAGCTGCATCTTCTACGATATCACAGGCATGGATAATGTCAGCTCTGGCTGGAGGGATTTCAATCTCAATCTGATTCCCATTGCCTATTACTTTTGACTTTACATCCTGGTTAGAAGGTTGGCAATATTTTCTGGAATTTCTCTGATTCCAACTTTTTTGTTAATTAGATCAGCTTTCACTATTTCCTTTTAGTAAGCCAGTTCTGGAAAGGTATAGGATTTTCCATTAGGAAAAACTACTTCAGCTGCTTCAACCATAAACTGATTCTCACAATATTCACTGAACATGGTGACAATAACATCAAGGACTATTTTTGCCTTAGTGAAGTCAGTTCCTGTGCATTCAGTAAATACATTTCTAGTATTTACGGTTATTTTGGAATGATTTCCATTGATGATTGGAGGCATTGAAAGGACAACACCATTGCTATTCATAGATAACTGGGTATAGGGGTTTCTTTTCAGTGATACGTAAATAATGTTTAAGGTGGTTGTCAGTCTTGTATATGTTCATCATTTCACAAGCTGTATACTCCTTGGTCTTATTTAGAGGCTTGAGTTTGATATCTGAAGGTCGCTTTGCAGTATGTGTAAAAGGGCCTGACAAAGTGTCCATATCATGGGTACCAATAGCAACCAAGGCTCTTTTCCTGCAAATATTCTGATGTAATTTCTCCTGAAGTTCAATGAAGCTGTCGTATCGATCTTTAGTGAACTTTATATTTCAGAGAACTGCTGCCACAGCATAAGGACGTATTTTAGCTGTCTCTTCTGTGATTATCAATTTCTGGATTTCTCCATTAGGTGTTACCCGTTTGTGCACTGGAGCCTTTATCCTTTCTTTGAAGACTTGAAGTCCTCGAACCAATCCTTCCGAACATAGGAGATCATATCTATTAGCAGGGACATCAATTTTGTAAAGAACAACATCAGAGCCTCCCTCTGCCTTTTCATTACCTTGTTCTTTACTTATGATTTCTTTCTCAGAAGTAATTTCATCAAGTTCCAGACCAAATTCAAAACATAGTTCATCAAATTCTTCCTTGGTGTAGTTCCGGCCCAGGGCTTGGAAGAGCAGATCCCGCTTCACGCTGACAGTCGGCATGGTGAGTCAGGCCCCAGGGCCTATCTTGGCACTTTTGAATATCCCTTCTATTTCCCAATGTGTCTGCCTCAGTGTGGATGCCGAAAGCATGTCACCTCTCAGCTCAATGAATACACTGCTAGCTAGAGCAGAAGACACCTAGTTTACACCTCCAGACTAGCAACAATGAATAACAAATGGTAAGCAGAGTTCGGGCATCAAATAGAATGATATTAAAGGTTCTGACTTAGACTACTTATTTTTCACGAGCCAAATAACTCAATAGAGCTGAGTGATGGTTTTTACAAGCCCGTCAAAGTGACAGCTTAGTTAGGGTGTGCTGCAGAAAACAACTCAATAAAACTATGTAAACTGATTGTTTACACAACTTGAGCGTTTTTCTTTTCATTTTCCCTCCCTACTAAAACAAAACCCAAGAAAGGGCATTAGCAATTTTTATTTTCTAAGAGCATCTCTTCTTGGCAAAGTACAAATTGGACCTCCACCTCCTAGTTTTTGTCGTATTGAGGGTCCTGTGTTGTTATCTATTAAGATTTTGTTTTCCTACTCCAGGGATTTAATGTGTCATCTCAACCACCATCTTAGCAGTTTTCTATTATGCATCAACACATGCAAATGCACACACACACACAGAGCTTATGTATATTATATGTTTTATACATACACATATACAGTATATGTAATATATAATTACTCTATCTGTATTTTTATAAGACATTCTTATACCTCAGCCTTTGGCTAATAAATAGCTTATTCATTTCTCCTTAAGAACTATCCAAAGTTGAATTCTTATTTGGCTTTATAAATGAAATCACCTGACTGCTACTTATGATAAATTCCATCAAGGTTAATGTGAGAATCTGAGAATTTCTTCCCAATAGACTCACAAGTAGTTTGGGTGCTAATGCTGCTTTTCCCCTGACTTTACTACTCACCTCCCATCAAGATCATCGGCTCAGGAATCAGACTGCCTGAGTTCAATTCCTGACTCTCTCACTTACCAGCTTTAGGACTTATAGGCAATTTTCTTAGCCATTTTATGTCTATTTTCTATAAAATAGAGACAACCATTATAGAGTTTTGTAGGGATTAAAATGAATTATTGAGTATATAATATGTAACATAGACCCTGGTGCTTAGTAAGCACTCAATTAATGTTTGTTGCTTGGTTACTCTTATCATTAGGCTTCTAAGTTCTCTACCATAATTTAGGGAAGTGGGTATAGAATATCATAATCCAATAAGTCCACTACTTATGGTATTGTTTTCAAAGCCAGTAAACAAATGGTCAATTATAAGCTTTTAAACTTGTATCATTAAAGTCCTGTGTGATGGTTAATTTTGTGTGTCAAGTTGGTATGGCTATGGTGTCAAGTTTGGTCAAACATCAGTATAGATGTTCCGTGAAGACATTTTTTTGGATATGATTAATGTCTAAATCAATAGCCTTTGAGTGAAACAGACTACCCTCCATAATGTGAGTGTGCCTCATTTAATCAGTTCAGGGCCTTAAGCAAAGAATGAGATTTCCCAAAGAAGAAACAATTCTGTCTCCAGACTGCAACCCTGCCTGTTTCCAGTATGGTTGACCTGTCCTGTGCACTTCACTATTAAGATTGCAATATCAACTCTTACCTTAATTTACAGCCTGGTAACTAGCCCTACAGATTTCAGACTTACCAGTTCCAATAATCATCTGATCTAATTCCTTAAAATAAATCTCTTTAAAAAAAGAAAGTAAAATGAAATCTTTGTTGTTTTTCTAAAGAACCCTGACTAATACAGATTTTACTGAGAAATAGTCTAGAAGTAAAGAATCTTGAGAAAGGGTTCTCTGAATTAGTTCTCATGCTTCTGGAATTAGTTTTTAAAATCTGATTACATTTGATAACACTAATGACTTTATTTCCAGTAGTAAAGAGAACACTGATAGTCTGCAGCATGGTGTGGCAGTAGATATATACAAGGTATCACCACTGGATACTCTTAATTAAATGTTTGCAAGAATCAAGGTTCTGAGTGACCATGCACTTAACATGAAGATTTTGGTCAAACTAACAAGCATGGGACACCTGGGTGGCTCAGCGGTTGAGCATCTACCTTTGGCTCAAGGTGTGATCCTGGGATCCTGGGATCTCAGGATCGAGTCCCACATCAGGCTTCCTGCATGGAGCCTGCTTCTCTCTCTGCCTATGTCTCTGCCCTCCTCTCTCTGTCTCTCTGTGTCTCTCATGAATGGATAAATAAAATCTTTTAAAATAAATAAATAAATAAATAAATACAAACTAACAAGCATAATGAGATTGACCAGTTGCTCCTGATTTAACTGAAGAAAATAAGAAAGAAAGGGATTATTTCAGGGATTCAAATTCCCAGCCTAAAAGCTTCATAAATGATTTGAAAGTTTCATGTCTGTTGGAAAGAAACCTTTGCATCCTGTCATCACCGAGCTGAAATCAGACCTAGAGTCTCATCCTACAAGTGACTCACTAAAAAAACAGGTTGAATTTTCAACTTATCAAGGCATCTGTGATTAAAGTGAGGGCATTGATTGGGGTGAAATAGAATCCTGATAATTGGAATGAGGATATTTAGGAAGATCCTGATGAAACTGAGGAGTCTGCTAAATTTTGTGGAATCATTTTTGCTGGTAGAAACAGCCCTTCCACTCCTGTTTGAGTAGGTTAATACTGCTTTGCCTGAGGAATATGTAATAGTCTGACCTTATGTAGCTTCTTTGCAAAACACTGCTGATTCTTCTCAGGACCCACTCCACCACCCCTCTTTGCTTCTAGACCTATAAGTTGGCTGAAGTCGCAAAAGGCTCTGAAAGGTGAGGTATAAGGTGTGATCCATGAGGAGGTGCACCACATTCTAAAAGAACCACATTATTTTTCCAATTGATGTAGACAAATATCCAAGGAACACGAGTAAGAATGGATATTAAGAGTATAGGATAATGGTGGAAGAAACATACAGTTAGACAGGCCACATTTATTGATATGGGCCTATAAGCAAAGATTCTAGATTTAATGTTGCAGGTTGGTAGATTAGAAAGAGCTCTAACAGTTTGTTTGTTTAGTTGGCTGAAATATGGACCAAAAGATGGCCTATGCTAAATTAAGTTGAAATGACAAACTTATCTTAATATACTGTACCAGAAGATAGCCAAAGGCTTGGGAAGGTTGAAATGTTAAAGAGAATTTATCATGTAAGACCTGTTCACTCACCCTGATAGAATTCAAAGAACCTAACTTTCACCACAACTATGAGAAATACATTTGTGAGGTGGACATTCTGTACTCTTACAGGGCTCTGTGACTCTTCTCTGAGCCCACTGGTTGTGTTTTTCTGGAGATTCTTGACTGATATAGTGTATGATTAAATTTTAGACCAAATTGCAAAGAACTCATAGACAAAACATCGAAAAACAAAGATTTGGGTTTAGACTCCAGCTTTGGCATTTGTTTGTGTAACCTTCTGTCAGTCTTCCTCACCAAGTCTCAGTGTTTTCATCTACTTATTGGAGATACCTGACTAGTGATATTGTGTGGATTAGATGGAAAGGATATGCTATGTAACCTAAGAAATGCTCTTAATTGATGCAGTTAAACTCAGAAAAATTACCTGTTTTACTTTACTCGAGTAGTGATATCTAATTCTCATATCATGAGGTTAATTTGGGGCCATTCAAATGGGTTTTGGGGGACACTTTGTGAATTCATAATTTAACAAGACCAAAAATTGTATGTTGTGGATTATTTAAGCGAAGGGAGCATGGTTCATGCCAAATTCCCAATAGAAATATAATGTGATGTGCATTAAAAGTGAAACAGGTAAAATTAATTTAATAGTATATCTTATTTGACCCAATATATCTAAAATATTATCACTTCAAAAGTAATAATATAAAAAAATTAATGAGATATTTTTCAGTTTTTTTCATACAATATCTGGAAAATCCATTGTGCATTTTATATTTACAGCAGATCCCATCTTGGACTAGTCATATTTCAAGTGCTCTATAGTCATATGTAGATAATGGCTAGCTATTGTATTCGATAGCATAAGTCTAGGGTATTCTACAGGGCAAATTCCATTGTCCTTTATTCTGTACCAAGCGCTACCCTCACCTACATTTATGTAGAATAGGCATAAATTTGTTTAAAATTCCATGTAAAATCACTGATGGTTTGTCTTACCATGAGAGGCAACAGGAGATTAGGGGGAATCATATTCAAATATTCCTGTTGTGGGGCACCTGAGTGGCTCAATGGTTGAGTTTCTGCCTTTGGTTCAGGTCATGATCCTGAGGTCCTGGGATCAAGTTCCACACGGGGCTCCCACAGGGAGCCTACTTCTACCTCTACCTATATCTCTGCCTCTCTGTGTATGTTTCTAATGAATAAGTAAGTAAGATCTTTAAAAATATATTCCTGTTGCTTTTGTCACTTCTGAGTTAGAAGAAAAGAAAGGTACATTTTTCTTCCTTTCTTTCTACCTCTACATTACATATTGGATTTATCAACCCTCCATATCACTTTTCTTCTAAATAATTATGTCACTCCTTTTAAAAAATGCTGCAATTACTGTGAAATAGTCGATTAAACTGTAATTTGATTTTGAATTTTAACATGCAGCCTAGAGTATAATTCTTGTATAATGGCCTCCTTTTCTGGTCATATGCTTAAGATCCTTTAAAAAGAACAGCTATGCACTATCTGTGTCATCACACCTAAGTGACTATAATCACCACTGATAGGTGCACTGAAGTTTATTGAGTTGAAAAGCAGTTTTTGCATGTCCCAATTTAGCAAAGAACTGTTTTGGGGAGATATGCAATATTAGAAAAATGTGGGAACTATCAATAAAAGGAAGTTCTCCCCAAAATCTTAATAAATGAAGTTAAGCAGCTGTAAGTGTCCTCATTCTGTTTTTAAGTTTTCTTGAAGAGCTTACGGCCATATCCAAAGAAACTTTAAGCATAGCAAGTATTACTTAGCCTTATTGATATTGTCTGGGGCCAAGGTGGCCAAAGTAGTAAACATGATGTGAAGCTAGAAAGAGGCAAAGGGGAAACCAATCATCTTCTAATTTACTAGTTTAATTAACACATGTTTTCATAAACATTTATCATATGTAAGCCAACAGTCTATGAAAAGTCATTGGAACTTAAAATAATATGATGTAATTGTCCACAGAACTTCAAATCATGTAAAAGAAGAAAAGAAATCAATACAAATAACTAATTGACACAATTATTGACATAATAACTAATAATGCAAAGCAGTATGAGCAATGTGTCAATAAGAACTAGGTTTTCAGAGGAAGGAGAAACATTGCTTCCTTAAGTAACAGGGGAGACTTCAAAGAGGAGGGGGTTGAAGAGTGGTTATTTAAGATAGACAAGAATTGGAGCATTGAAATTTCACTTTAATTGGATTATAGGGTTTAACTAGAAGAGTAGACTTGTAACCAATTAATAGGACAGGATGGGATGGTTGAATATCAGAAAAGAGAAGTGAACCTTATTTGGTAGATTACAGGAAAATAAGGCTCAAAACAATTAGGTTGCTCTGGAAGATTTTTTTTGTGCCATGATGGACAGGGTGATTTATTTATTTATTTATTTATTTATTTATTTAAAAGATTTATTTATTTATTTATGATAGACACAGAGAGAGAGAGAGGCAGAGACATAGGCAGAGGGAGAAGCAGGCCCCATGCCAGGAGCCTGACGTGGGACTCGATCCCGGGACTCCAGGACGGCACCCTGGGCCAAAGGCAGGCGCCAAACTGTTCAGCCACCCGGGGATCCTGGACAGGGTGATTTCGAAGCATTATGTCTAGTAGCAGCATCCACAATGAAGAGTATCAGTAACAACATTATTAAGAGTGGTCCAAGAATGCAGAATTAGGCACATGAGCTATGTTAGTGGAAGCGGGAAGAGAAGTCTATGAAAGAAAGATGTAAATATGTTTCCGGATGTGAGCACTGAAGTAGATGAGGGAAGAAGAGGGACTGAGGTTTCAAGCTAGGAGGCTAAAATGTCACTTAGTAAAAATACTCAAGTCTTCAAAAGAATTAGATTTTAGTGAAACCAGTCATATACATTGAGTTTGGGATGCTCACAGCTACACTGAATGAAGACTGGCAAGCTGAAATATGGCTCTTTCCAAAGATATGCACATTCTTCAGTGAAACTTAGAGCTGGTTCTTTGAAAAGATAAACAGAATTGATTAACCTTTCACCAGACTCATCAAGAAAAAAGAGAAAGAGGAAAATTTAAAATGGACACCACAGAAATACAAAGGATAATAAGAGGCTACTTCAAATAATTATATGCCAACAATTTGGAAAGGATAGAAGAAACAGATAAATTCCCAGACACATACAATCTTCCAAGACTGATCTAGGAAGAAAAAGAAAACTTGAACATACTAATTATTAGTAATGAAATTAAAGCAGGAATAAAAAAAATCTCCCAACAAACAAAAGTACAGGACCAGATGGCTTTACAGGTGAATGCTACTAAACTTTTAAAGAAGAGTTAGTATTTATCCTTCCCAAACTATTCCAAAAAATTGAAGAGCAAAGAACACTTACAAATTTATTCTATGAGGCCAACATTACCATGATACCCAAACTGACAAAGCACAAAGAAAGAGAATTACAGATCAATAATCTTGATGAACATAGATGCAAAAATCCTCAGTAAAATATTAACAAGTCGATTTCAATATTACATTAAAAAGATCATACACCCTGATTGAGTGTGATTTATTCCAGGGATGCAAGGATGGTTCAATGTCAGCAAATTAGTTAATGTGATACACTACATTAACAAACTGAAGCAAAAAAAAAACATATGATCATCTCAGTACATGCAGAAGAAGCATTTGACAAAATTTAACAACCATTTATGATAAAAATTCTCAACAACGTGGATGTAGAGGGAACACCCTCCCTCCCCTCAAACAACACAGGCTCAATGGTGAAAAGCTCAGAGCTCTTCATCTAAGATCAGGAACAAGATAAGGATGCCTAGTTTCACTTTTATTCACATAGTACAAAAAATCCTAGCCTCAGTAATCTATTGTCTGGTAAGAAAAAGCAAAAGACATCCAAACTAACCGGTTAGGAAGAAATCAATCTGTCATTATTTGCAGGTGACATACTATAAATAAGAAATCCCAAATACTCAATCAGGAAATTATTAGAATTAATAAATAAACTCAGTAAAATTTCAGGATACAAAATTAATATACAGAATTCAAGTGTGTTTCTGTACACCAATAATAAACTATAAGAAAGAGAAATTAAGAAAACAATTCCAAGGATGCCTGGGATCCTCAGTGGTTAAGTTACTGACTCTGGATTTCAGCTCATGTCATGATCTCAGGGTTCTGGGATTGAGCCCTGTGTCAGACTCTGTGCTCAGTGTGGAGTCTACTTAAGACTCTCCCTCTCCCTCTGCCCTTCCCCTGATCAGTCTCTCTCTCTCTCCTTCTCTCTCCCTCTCTCTCTCTCATAAATAAATAAATCTTTTAAAAAAGGAAAACAATCTCATTTACAATCACATTAAAAGGAATAAAATACCTGAGAATAAATATAACCAATGAGGTAAAAAACCTGTACTCTGAAAACTATAAGGTATTGACTGATGAAGTAAATTGAAGATGACACAAATAAATGGAAAGGTATATCATGCTTATGGATTGAAAGAATTAGTATTATTAAAATGTCCCTACCACCCAAAGTAATCTACACATTCAATGCAATCCCTATCAAAATACCAGTGGTATTTTTCACAGAACTAGAACAAATAATCTGTAAATTTGTTTGGAACCAGTAAAGACCCCAAATAGTCAAAGCAATCTTCAGAAAGAAGAACAAAGCTGAAGATACCACACTGTGTAATTTCAAACTATACTACAAAGCTATAGCAATCAAAACATATGGTGCTGGCACAAAAACATACATATAGATCTATGAAACAGAAAAGAGAGCCCAGAAACAAACTCAAGGCTAACAAGAGCATCTGCTGCTTGGGAAGTAGGAACTAGCACAGGATGGCCACCTGGTATTTCAGAAAGATCTTCCAAGTCCTAGAGCACAGTTGGTTCTTTTTAGCTGTCAAATATCAGAATATTTGATACAGGCAATAAAACAAGAGACATTTTTAAAATTCAAGTGAATCTTTAAGTAAAATCCATACTTTTCAGGAATTAATTTTTAGTGAATTTGAGCCCACCTCGAAGTTTTGAAAATAAGATTCAGCAAGTAAAACAGGTTCAGGAAACTTAAACATTTTTCTTTCTTTCTTTCTTTTTACTGTTTCAGATTAAATTTTTTACCCTATTTATTTTAGAATGTGTAATAGTCAACTTTACATATAGCTAAAGGTGATATCAAAACAAAAACATCCTTTAAATGTCATTTGGTTTGAGCTAAGGATTCATCTTTTTCCATAGAAATCTTACTGTGATTAATGGTTGAGGTGCCCAAGCCAGAACCCTCAAATCTTAACACACCTATAATAGGATAAAAGTGAGCCAATACAACATAACCTCAAGCTGGGGACCCTGTGATCCCTGAATACCCTTGAACCTCTCACCTAAATTTCTCTTGATCCTTGATGAAAATTCCACACTGAGCAGGGAGCTCTGTCATCATAAACAGTACAGGATAAAGGAATTGATTCAGGGTGATACAAAACCCCTACTGCAACACAGTAGAGTTATAAGATGGAATCTTTAAAAAAGCAGGTATAGCAGCTACCTGAAGGCTCATCTGGACTTTGGCTGCAGTTATTCTATCACTGACCAAGGGCAGTAAGCAGGACAGGCAGACGGATGCTGGGAGCAAAGAGGTAGTCACCATCAGAGACATTGTGCACAGTCCAGGGTGTATATGTACCCTCTGCATTTTCCTTCAGAGGAATTCCTGTGGTGCTTGTTTTCAAGCTCAGATAGAATCTGGGCCCAGGTGTAGTCTAGGAAGGGTAATGAAAGAGAAAAACAGCAGCAACAAGGGATTCTACTAGAATAACATTTGTCATTATTGAAGTAACCATGATGTCTGGTCAAGTACCAATGTTACTGTGAGAAGAGAAATATCTGTGCCAGTTATACTGTTTGTTTCTACCTGTACCCATTCCTCACTCTGCTGTCCCTGCTCTGTGCCCTGGGAGCTGACCCCTGCCCACAGTGTCACCCAGGCTATCTTGCCTGTTGGCTGCTGGGAAGAGAATGGGCAGAACAGTGAGCAGAGGAAGAGTTTGGGACACCTTCCTACCCACCACTGTATGCATGGATTCAGGGTCCCTGCCAGTGGCTAAGTCTTTCTTTGATTACAACTCCTCCTGGGCAACCCCCACTCCAGCCACTATTGTACTCCAATAAAACTATTTCCTCCCTCTGTGTTACTACTGCTCAGGGTAGGGTGGGGTAGGGTAACTGCTGCTTCCTGAATGTCCCATCTCTTGTTTTTCCCTCAAACCTACTCACACTTCCATATCTAGCATCTAGTCATTTCATTAGCATCCCTTCATTGGAACCATTTGGGTTGACATATGTTTCCTGTTGGGGCCACTGATAATCTAATGTTAAAGGGCCAATGTTCACAGTCTTCATCCTCTATCATCCATCAGCCCATCAAAGAGAACCCTGGAACGTCTTTTCTCAACCATCTCTTAAAAGGAAGATACTCTTTCATACCTAAGAAAGGTTTCTCCAAGCCAGGTAGCTAAGGAACAGAGAGAAAGGGACTAAGTGGGAAAGGGAGACAGGAGACATGTTGTCCTCAAGTTTAATTTGTAGAATGAAATAATATCACAATGTGGTAGGAGCGGGTGGGAAAGAAAAGGACAGTGTGGGGGGCTTGTTGTAGACTCTGAAGCTAGATACCTTCTGTGGCTTTTTAGAAAGGTGTTACTGAGTCTTCACTTATCTTAGCTGCTGATCTGTTTCTTTGTCTAACACTCTGATCCCTGAGTAAATCATACAGATTCTGGATGTGTCAGTGGTTCATTTTGGAAATAGCATCTTTCTCCTGCTCTAGAAACAACTTTTTCTGAACAAAATTGAGTTCCTCAGGGCCCCTTCCCCTGCCCCCTCATTCAAATCTCCAAGAAAAGAGAACACTTTGATTGTGACTGTAGCAACTTACACTTCCTCCTGGTAACCCTTTCTAATGAGTGGGGTGTGGTACAGGAGGTCTCTTTTCCAGCTTGGTTCATGGGCTCTAAATTCCACGCTTGTACTACCTACTCAGCAAGGATGCCTTGGCATTTACCCGACACAAACTGAAGAAATTCACATCATCAGTCATCTCCTCCAGCATCACCTTGGGTTTAATTTCAGGCTCATCCATCACTTAGTGTTTTTTTCATTGCTTGATTTTTGATGTGATCAGGAAGGATCTTATTCATTCCTTCCCTTAGGCAGCTGTTTCCATGGCTTTCACCTTATGACCTCCTTATTCTAGGACTCTGATGGCATCCTAACATTATCAACATCCAATGACCAAGTAAATTTTGCTGTTCTTTAATACCTTTTGGCCCCTCTTTTATTTTTGCAGTCATGCCTTTGTCTTATTGTCATTCAATTTATGTTTTTATGTTACAAGCACAACTTTGGAGCTGAAAATGACATTAAAGCTCAGGTATGGACCCATCCACCTAACCCCTGAATTAGCATCAGAAAAACAGAGTCTCAGACTAGTTAAATGATTTTCCCAAGATAAGACAGTTAATTTTTGAAAAATCCAATGCTAGAACCTACTCTTCCTATGTCTCAGACCCAGATAAAAACACGTTTCTGATGTAGGATTTTTTTTTTCATTTCTTTTAGAGTTTGACTTATGGTACCTGCATTTATTCCTTTAACAATAAAAACAACAACAGCATGGAATCTGGGTATTAACCCTCTCAGAGTTTGTTTTGTATTCAGAACATACTCTGATCTTTTCATTTCCGTTGAATTGTATTTAGAGTAAAAATCAACAGGTTTCCACACCTCATCTCACCAGTCACAAAGAGAAGTCAGAGATCAGGTAAGTGATGAATATGGGAACCAGAATAGGCAGGATGCCTTAAATGTGTACTGAGAGTTTCAATAAATGAGTCAGTCTGTAGATATATATTTTGCAGCTATGACAGAGCAACTCAGAGCTGGAAGTGCAGAAGGACCACTATGGGTGACATAGATAGTATGCACTTGGTATGGTTCTGCCTTCTAAGAGCTTAGAGTCTGAAAAAAGCCCACATTTTTATTCCCTCAATTTGAAACCCAAAAGGACAAAAAGCACATGCAATACACAGGCTTAAAAATGTAATAAATGTGACTAAATGTGTGTGAGAGTTGAGAATTTATTTCTTAAAGAAAGTAAGCTCTTCTATATAAATAATATAAAGAAATATTAGAGATACAATGACAAAATATTTAATATATGTATATAATGTGTATATATTATGGATATGTGAATAGAGATATACATGTAGATCTCTAATTTTTGAACTCTTTTGACTCTGCTTTTATTTTTAAAGATTTATTTATTTATTTTGGAGAGAGTGTGAGAGAGCAGGAGGAGCAGAGGGAAGGAATCCTCAAGAAGACTCCCCACTGAATGTGGAGCAGAACTCGAACCCAGGACCCTGAGACCATACCTGAGCTAAAATCAAGAGTCTGCTGCTTAACTATCTGAGCTATCTGGGCACCCCAGGCTACAAAAGTGGTGCTGGGATCTTTTTGACCTAGACCTGGGCCCTAATCATTCTGCATTTCAATCTGCCTTGTCAGAACATAATGAGTCAGGTCCTGATTCCTGTGTTTTGTTCTTGGCTGAAGACCATACCAAACTAACTTCCAAGTGCCTACCTGTTTTGTTTTGTTTTGTTTTTTGATAGAGTATTACTAAATAATAGAGGAATTAAACAAGTTTTTGTCAATACAATCATTTATTATTACACTATATTCTTGGAGTAGAATGGCAGGAACTCCAAAGGACTGACCCTTGATATAAATCATATACATCTTTGTCACCTCTTGCTCAATCCTTAAAAATTGTCCATTTGCAAGGTTCCCTCTATGTTGCACTAGTGAAGTCACACTTTTTTGGCCTCTCCAGATCCACCCTCCACACTTCTAGCCCTCCATTTTGCTCTGGAAGCTCATTGGATGGATATATGACTGGGCTCCCTTGTCTTCCAATTCCTAGTTGATTCAACCAATGGACAGTTGATCAGGGAAGAAAGAGAATGAGGCTAGGATACATTTTCCCCTAGTTCCATTCCTGTAGGGTTGCTTTTGGTTGATGATTCCTTAAGATCACTGACTCTCTCAAGACACTCCTGTCTTGAACTCTTTCCACGTGCTCATATGCTTTCCAATAACTGCTCCCTCTTCTGAGCCTCTTGAGTCTAGAGGTGGTTACCTTTACATGAATACTAGTTTTGAGCTACTGCTCCATCTCTGAGTTATGCATCCTACTCACACTGTTGTAAACAGTGGCTTACTAAACCTACCTCAAATTATCCTAATATGAGTACATCATCTGTTTCTCACTATGGCCCCAGCTAATACACCTCTCTTAAAGCATCATAGTCCTTACACAAAAAGTAATTGTTTCACTTATTTTTCAGTTTTCACAAATCCTCAGGAATTTTAGAGAAAATCTTTATTCTGGATGGCTTTAGGTAAGAACTTGTGAATTTTTTTTTCCTGTTGTTAAATTATTTTGGCAGAGAAATAACTTCACTATGGAAATGCTACTACAGCCCACTGTTCTCTAGACATTTGATGGTAAGAGAGTGGTGATTCAATTTTAGAAAGTACTAAAACTTGTGTAAAAAAGGTGAAGTGAGTAGATGTAGGTAAGTGAACATTAAGAATATGTTCCAATTTTTTTCAAGTCCTTGGCTGGTTCAGATGTCTAAAGGCCAAGTCTTTAGAAATCAGTCCTTTAATAAGTCAATAGGACTTTATGGTTGGTAAATATGGAGTGACATTTTAAGTAATGAGAAACCTATAAAAGCCATCTCTGGTCCATCTCTTCTGTCCCTGAACTTAAGAGAGTTCTGTGAGGTCTGTACAATCCTTTCATTTGGGTTGCTTTCCTGCAGACATTGGGACATAGTAGTGATGAGACTTAACCACAGGTTCCTTAAAATGAACTACAATAGATAAAGTTACACTGTTGGAAATAATGAAGACTAGTGAGTCTTTTACCTTAATTATCTGGTACAAAACTAGTATTGTTGCCACTGAACTTCAAGATGGACTTGGTAACTCCTTGAGGAAATGTCTATTAAAATTGGATATAGAAGCCAGTCATCATTTACTAAAGGATGAACAGCCTTCCTCTGCTCAAATACCAGGGCAAGGTTGAGCATGAGAGAGACAGGAAAAATAAACTGATTTACTTAAACACTAATCGATGGCAGTATTTGTTCCTAGACTCAACAAGGCTTGAGATATATTGAAAATAAGCTTATATGACAACACTCATCCTGATTCCCCTCCCTTTTGAAAGTAGAAAGTAAGAGATCTTACAATGTAAGTCATAAATAGACTCTGGAGTGTCAGACTACACTAACAAGATTTCAAAAATTTTGTGTGATTTGATGCAAGTCAGAATAAATTCTGTCTAATTGAATCCACAACTTGATTTACATATAGGCTTTCCTTTTGTATCTCTAGAAGACACATTTCATTTAATAAACATGTTATGCCTACCAAAAGAAGAGAAGAAAGAAAAGAAAGAAAAGAAAAAAAAAGAAAAGAAAAAAAAGAAAAGAAAAGAAAAGAAAAGAAAAGAAAAGAAAAGAAAAGAAAAGAAAAGAAAAGAAAATTCCCCCTTAAAGAATCCTGAAAAAAAATCAATGTGCAGTCTTGGTTAAGTTTTTCTTGATTATTTGTCTTGAAAGAAATTATGACAGATTATGCCAATTAACTGAATATATAATATAATTTCTGACATGTTTTTCAATTCTAGAATTATTTTTTCTCCACCCAAAATTATTACTTTCTAAAGAATTCATGAAAATATGCTAGGATGGATCAGTATGGACAGAGTTATATAACTATTTTCTGAAATACTAATATTTTAAAAATGAAATAAGACATTGTGGATAGACACTATTGACTTCTGAGTGGTTTGAACGTGAGGTGCTTTTTTTCACAAATAATGTAAGATATGTTAAGTGTGAAAACTCATATATGTATATATATATGGTGAAGTGAGTAGATACAGGTAAATGAACATTAAGAGTATGTTCCAATTTTCTTCAAGTCCTTGGCTGGTTCAGAGGTCTAAAGGCCAAGTCTTTAGAAATCAGTCCATTAATAAGTCAATAGGACTATATGGGTGGTAAATATATATTGCTTTGATTATCTGAAGAAGCAGAACAAGGGGTTCTTCCCAGTGTGGGATTCACAGATCAAATGGCACCATGAATAAGCATTTTGTGTTTCTCCTCTTGACTTATAAGGACGTTTTGATTTTGCCAATAAATACAAGAATTCAGCCATTCCCTCAGGTTGATAAGAATTCGCATGATAGGTATATTCGAAGAAAGGGGATCTCTAGAATACATGTGATACCAAGGATGATTATACTGAAACTTTAGACCTTCTTGTGGAAGTATCCAGCTCTCTTATGAAAGGAAGAGAGCATAAATGGGGTGCAAGGCTTTGGAGCCACACATAACTGTATTCAAAAATTTGTCCCTACATACTTGCTGAGTGACATGGAAAATTTGCTTTGCCTCCTGACATTCTGACATCCAATCTATGTACAAAGAGATAGAATTTTAGTGTTAAGTGGGATAACAGTGGACTTGTTAGAATAAAGAAAATACTATGAATTTATTACTTAAGTACTAGATCCAAGAGTAAAATTCAGATACTTCAGTGTTGATGGGTAGAAAAATGCAATATGCTAAGAGCTGGTACAAATATGATCAAAGGAGCCTCTGAGGACTGTTAGCTCTGGATTTAAGTAGCTAAGAGGGGAGAAAGGAGACCTTTCCTCCCCTCATCTCCTCCTGCCCCTGCTTCTTTCCTCCCTTTTTATTCTCTTCCCATCTCTTAGAATGTTCATGTGGGGATAGAAGAATTTCATTGCCTCTGTGAAAGTCATGCCAACCTCTCCCTTCCCATCTAAATCTCTGTTTTAGGGGATCCCTGGGTGGCGCAGCGGTTTGGCGCCTGCCTTTGGCCCAGGGCGCGATCCTGGAGACCGGGGATCTAATCCCACGTCGGGCTCCCGGTGCATGGAGCCTGCTTCTCACTTTGCCTGTGTCTCTGCCTCTCTCTCTCTCTCTGTATGACTATCATAAATAAATAAAAATTAAAAAAAAAATAAATCTCTGTTTTATTTATTTTCTTAAATGCTGTAACTCTCTCTAGAAGCACTGTCTAGATCATTCTTCTCCTCCTGCTCCTCCCCTCTTCTTCCTCCTCCTCCTTTCCCTCCTCTTCCTCCATTCCTTTCTCCTCTTTTTTCTCGTCCTCCTCCTCCTTCTCCTTCTTTTCTAAAGCAGCACCTCCTCCTTTTTTGTGTGTGGAAACAAATATCATAATTTGCACCATCAGAGGACAGAAAGACAAATCTTGTCTCCATTCTATAAAAAAGAATTATGCCTTGAAAATGCATCAAAATGGTCTTGGGATTCTCCAAAAGCCACTCTTTGAGAGTCACTGGCTTGGACCATAACTCCTATCTCCTAAATAATGTTTTTTTTTTCTTCAGAACTTTAAAGATATTTCTTCAATGTTTTGTGACACCTTTACTTTGAAGACAAATTTTGCCTGTGTTCATTTTTTTCTACACTACTTGGGTTCATTTCTCCTATTCTTCCTCACAATTACCATCATCTTCTTATTGATTTATCTTGCATTAATATACATAAAGACTTCCTTTTTTATTCTTGACATATAAGCACTTAAATAGGATACTTAAAGTGACTGGGAAATTTTTTGCTATTACATATTTAAATATTTTTCTGTTCTATATGTTGGCTTCTTGTCAGGGAAATTACCACATACAAGTTGGGTCATCTTTGCTGTCTCTTTAAATTATCTTCTCTTTAATTACATTAATCGCTTTTTCTCATGGCATCTACCATGATTATCTCAAAACTTTCACCTGTATAGAAATAGAGCTTTTCAGCCATGTCTGTTCTGTTCACTGTTATCTCTGATGTATTTGTTAGCTCAGTATTTATGTCATTTGTATCCTTTGAACCCTTAGCTTTGAAATCCTTTTTGTGTGATTGTTTTATCATTTTTGTCTTTGAGATTATATTTTACTGAATTCTATTCTAAATTATTTTCTTTGGTAAATTAAATTTTATCTGTATTCTTTCATCACATTTTCTCTTACAGAGGCTTCTTTATCTATGTCTTTTGTCCTTCCTTCCTTCCTTCCTTCCTTCCTTCCTTCCTTCCTTCCTTCCTTCCTTCCTTCCTTCCTTCCCTGTAGTGCTTTTGCATAGTTGGTATGTATTTCTTTTAATTCTTTAGCTCATACTTAATGTCTTTTCAGACAATATGTACTTTGATAGGTGCAGAATTGGTGACTTCTCTTCACCCTCTGCCTAAGACTTGTTTTTCTTCCACTCTATGCTGTAATTTGAAGATTGTATCCTTGGGCTCTGTTTGCTCCCTTATAACCTGATAGGGCAAGAGCCTGAGAGACCTCAACTGGGCTGGATTCACCTTCATTCTTGGCTCTGAGCTCTTCTTCCCCTGAGATGGGTTAAATTCTTTCTGACAGGGTTAATGCCATTAGTTCAAGGTGAGTCTATTCTACTGGAGGAATAATTCTGGCCTTCAAATAATTCTCAAATTCAATATGAAACCTTAAAATGACTAGTTTTGCTGGTTTTTAATTCCTGTATTTCTTACCTGATGCCTTGAGATTAGAGAGACCCCTACTTTCAAGGGTTTCACTGATTAACTTACCTGTAGTCCTACTCACCACTTTTGTCCAGTTTTCTCTGGATTTGAGGCATATTAGTGCAGTTTCTCAGGATTTTTGTCATATCAGCTTCTTTCCTTATTCTACTTCTGGGAGGAGGTGTGGGAGTCAAGTGGAGTGTTTTCAGGCTTCCCAGAGTCATTCTGAAATCTTTCTTTGGTTACAACTTTAAAAAGTTGGGGTTCTATCTAATCTCCTTGCTTGCTGCTGCTAATGAGTTTTTTGCCTTTGTTGATATTTTTACAGTTTTGCTTTCATCCCTCTTATTATTGCTCATCCCATTAGATATTAAGGCCAGATAATTTGTCAATCTAGGTTTACTCCATTTTATTATGTGCCTATTAGTCTTTAGTAGGACTGCCACACTTGATTAAACCTTCAAGGAGTATGCAATAGTTCCATGACAGTTCAGTTGATGGGCTGTTGAGGAATTTTAAGCTGTTTCAGTTATACCACTTGGTTATTTTCTGTATTTTTAATTATTTGTTTCAATACTCATCTACATATAAAATTGCACTGTCTTTTTTAAAGTTGCCTTTTATTTGGCAAAAGGCTTGTAAATCTCTTTACAACTTCTTTCTGTTTGATTGATCAACTGAGATAAATATCTAGAGCTGTGATTTTGAATGATATGAACCAGTTCTTCCCCTGTGAGGTTTTAGATTCCCTGTGTGCTGTAAAAAGTTGTCTTGTATATGAAGGTGCTATGTGCAAAATTGAGCTCATGAAGGGCCATGTATGGTCTGATAATCCTGAAGACTAAAGACTCAAGCTTTTGACTGGGTCTCAGCAGAGGTGAATAAAGGTTTTGTGAGGCTTGAAGTTTATTTTAGGGTCCTTTTTATGAAAAATACACATTATATATTCAAAAATAGATACAGGGTGTTGAAAGTAGCCCATACAATTGAGCAGTCCTGAAGCTTAAGCATTATTGACTTTGTAAACTCACCTCTGAAGCTCATGGAAAGATTCTCCCAAACAAACTCATCTTCAAGCATATCTCCTAACATTATTTGCAAAGGGCAGCAGTGTTTGAGAAAATGTGGATCAATGTATGTGTAAGTTGTGAACTTGATGGGTTTGCTCTGCTTTCCAGTTCTGATGTGTCCATGCAAACAAACTACAGCCTTCCTTTGGTCCTTTTATGTTACTTGACTTCACTCCTGATTTTCTGATTAATCTCCTATTTATCTGGATTTGGAACCCTTTTTTGACTCAACTTAGTTGACTAGGATCTGGACATTGTACTTGGCTTTTGCATCTCCAGTTCTTCTATAAATTGGACTCTTTCTTCTTACTTTATATGGGAAACTCTAGTCCAATATGACACTGACATTGAACATGAACACTTTAGAGAAGTATTTCTTTTTTTTTAATTTATTTTTTATTGGTGTTCAATTTACTAACATACAGAATAACCCCCCGTGCCCGTCACCCATTCACTCCCACCCCCCGCCCTTCTCCCCTTCCACCACCCCTAGTTCGTTTCCCAGAGTTAGCAGTCTTTACGTTCTGTCTCCCTTTCTGATATTTCCCACACATTTCTTCTCCCTTCCCTTATATTCCCTTTCACTATTATTTATATTCCCCAAATGAATGAGAACATATAATGTTTGTCCTTCACCGACTGACTTACTTCACTCAGCATAATACCCTCCAGTTCCATCCACGTTGAAGCAAATGGTGGGTATTTGTCATTTCTAATAGCTGAGTAATATTCCATTGTATACATAAACCACATCTTCTTTATCCATTCATCTTTCATTGGACACGGAGGCTCCTTCCACAGTTTGGCTATCGTGGCCATTGCTGCTATAAACATCGGGGTGCAGGTGTCCCGGCGTTTCATTGCATCTGTATCTTTGGGGTAAATCCCCAGCAGTGCAATTGCTGGGTCGTAGGGCAGGTATATTTTTAACTGTTTGAGGAACCTCCACACAGTTTTCCAGAGTGGCTGCACCAGTTCACATTCCCACCAACAGTGTAAGAGGGTTCCCTTTTCTCCGCATCCTCTCCAACATTTGTTGTTTCCTGCCTTGTTAATTTTCCCCATTCTCACTGGTGTGAGGTGGTATCTCATTGTGGTTTTGATTTGTATTTCCCTGATGGCAAGGGATGCAGAGCATTTTCTCATATGCATGTTGGCCATGTCTATGTCTTCCTCTGTGAGATTTCTGTTCATGTCTTTTGCCCATTTCATGATTGGATTGTTTGTTTCTTTGGTGTTGAGTTTAATAAGTTCTTCACAGATCTTGGAAACTAGCCCTTTATCTGATAGGTCATTTGCAAATATCTTCTCCCATTCTGTAGGTTGTCTTTGAGTTTTGTTGACTGTATCCTTTGCTGTGCAAAAGCTTCTTATCTTGATGAAGTCCCAATAGTTCATTTTTGCTTTTGTTTCTTTTGCCTTCGTGGATGCATCTTGCAAGAAGTTACTATGGCCGAGTTCAAAAAGGGTGTTGCCTGTGTTCTTCTCTAGGATTTTGAGGGAATCTTGTCTCACATTTAGATCTTTCATCCATTTTGAGTTTATCTTTGTGTATGGTGAAAGAGAGTGGTCTAGTTTCATTCTTCTGCATGTGGATGTCCAATTTTCCCAGCACCATTTATTGAAGAGACTGTCTTTCTTCCAATGGATAGTCTTTCCTCCTTTATCGAATATTAGTTGACCATAAAGTTCAGGGTCCACTTCTGGATTCTCTATTCTGTTCCACTGATCTATGTGTCTGTTTTTGTGCCAGTACCACACTGTCTTGATGACCACAGCTTTGTAGTACAACCTGAAATCTGACATTGTGATGCCCCCAGATATGGTTTTCTTTTTTAAAATTTCCCTGGCTATTTGGGGTCTTTTCTGATTCCACACAAATCTTAAAATAATTTGTTCTAACTCTCTGAAGAAAGTCCATGGTATTTTGATAGGGATTGCATTAAACGTGTATATTGCCCTGGGTAACATTGACATTTTCACAATATTAATTCTGCCAATCCATGAGCATGGAATATTTTTCCATCTCTTTGTGTCTTCCTCAATTTCTTTCAGAAGTGTTCTATAGTTTTGAGGGTATAGATCCTTTACCTCTTTGGTTAGGTTTATTCCTAGGTATCTTATGCTTTTGGGTGCAATTGTAAATGGGATTGACTCCTTAATTTCTCTTTCTTCAGTCTCATTGTTAGTGTATAGAAATGCCATTGATTTCTGGGCATTGATTTTGTATCCTGCCACGCTACCGAATTGCTGTATGAGTTCTAGCAATCTTGGGGTGGAGACTTTTGGGTTTTCTATGTAGAGTATCATGTCATCGGCGAAGAGGGAGAGTTTGACTTCTTCTCTGCCAATTTGAATGCCTTTAATGTCTTTTTGTTGTCTGATTGCTGAGGCTAGGACTTATAGAAGTATTTCTTAATGTCCCCAGACATTATACACCAGATCTTAATCCTCTGCATATAGATGCTTTTTCTGATTATGAGTTTTGGTTCTCCTTGCCTGCTTTGTAGTGTCACATGGACTTCTGGCTGGAAGTCAAGTCCTATTCTTGACACTATATCTCTAGGTAAGATCCTACCTAATCCATACTGCTCACCCTTATTTGCTGCTCCAGTATGGTTGTAATTGCCTTGAGATAAAGAACATAAATTAATGACCAAAAGATCCATCTTCACATCATAGCCAATAGTGAAAAATTTTTTGTATATTTTTTCATTGGAGTTCAATTTGCCAGCATATAGCATAACACCCAGTGCTCCTCCCATTAAGTTTCCCCCTCAGTGCCCATCACCCAGTCACCCATCCCTCCACCCACTTCCCCTTCCTTTACCCACTGTTCGCTTCCCAGAGTTAGGAGTCTCTCATGTTCTGTCACCTTTTCTGATATATCCCACTCATTTTCTCCTTTTCCCTATAATCCCTTTCACTATTTTTTATATTCCCCATATGAATGAAAACATATAATGTTTGTCCGCTGATTGACTTGCTTCACTCAGCATAATATCCTCCAGTTATATCCTCGCTGAAGCAAATCATGGGTATTTGTCGTTTCTAATGGCTGAGTAATATTCCATTGTATATATATACCACAAAATCTTTATCCGTTCATCTTTTGACGGACGCTGAGGCTCCTTCCACAGTTTGAGTATGGTGGACATTGCTCCTGTGAACATTGGGATGCAGGTGCCTTGGTCTTTCACTGCGTCTGTATCTTTGGGGTAGTAATACAATTTCTGGGTCATATGGTAGCTCTATTTTTAACTCTTTGAGGAGTCTCCACACAGTTTTCCAGAGTGGCTACACCAGTTCACATTCCCACCAACAGTGTAAGAGGGCTCCCCTTTCTCCGCATCCTCTTCAAAATTTGTTGTTTTCCGTCTTGTTAATTTTCCCCATTCTCACTGGTGTGAGGTGGTATCTCATTGTGGTTTTGATTTGTATTTCTCTGATAGCAAGTGATGCGGAGCATTTTATCATGTGCTTGTTGGCCATGTCTATGTCTTCCTCTGTGAGATTTTTGTTCATGTCTTTTGCCCATTTCATGATTGGATTGTTTGTTTCTTTGCTGTTGAGTTAAATAAGTTCTTTATAGCTCTTGGATACTAGCCCTTTATCTGATAGGTCATTTGCAAATATCTTCTCCCATTCTGTAGGTTGTCTTTTAGTTTTGTTGACTCTTTCTTTTGCTGTGCAGCTTTTCACCTTGATGAAGTCCCCTAGTTCATTTTTGCTTTTGTTTCCCTTACCTTCACAGATGTATCTTGCAAGAAGTTCCCAGGGCCAAGTTCAAATAGGGTGTTCTCCTCTAGGATTTTGATGGATTCTTGTCCCACGTTTAGATCTTTCATCTATTTTGAGTTTATCTTTGTGTATGGTGTAAGAGAATGGTCTAGTTTCATTCTTCTGCACATAGCTGTCCAATTTTCCCAGTACTATTTATTGAAGAGACTGTCCTTTTGCCAGTGGATAGTCTTTCCTGCTTTGCCGAATTAGTTGACCATAGAGTTGAGGCCCCTTTCTGGGCTCTCTATTCTGTTCAATTGATATAAGTGTCCATTTTTGTGCCAGTACCACACTGTCTTGATGATCACAGCTTTGTAGGAAGACTTGAAATCTGGAATGGTGTTGCCCCAGCTCTGGTTTTCTTTTCAATATTCCCCTGGCTATTAGGGTCTTTTCTGATTCCAGGCAACTCTTAAGATTATTTGTTCCAACTCTGTGAAGAGAGTCTGTGGTATTTTGATAGGGATTACATTGAATGTGTACATTGCTCTGGGTAGCATTGACATTTTCACAATATTAATTCTTCCAATCAATCAATGAGCATGGAATATTTTTCCATCTCTTTGTGTCTTCTTCAATTTCTTTCAGAAGTGTTCTGTAGTTTGTAGGGTATAGATCCTTTAGCCTTTTGGTTAGGTTTATTCCTAGGTGTCTTATGCTTTTGGGTGCAATTGTAAATGGGATTGACTCCTGAATTCCTCTTTCTTCAGTCTCATTGTTAGTATATAGAAATGCCACTGATTTCTGGGCATTGATTTTGTATCCTGCCACACTGCCAAATTGCTTTGTGAGTTCTAGCCATCTTGTGGTGGAGTCTTTTGGGTTTTCTATGTAGAGGATCATGTCATTGGCGAAGAGGGAGAGTTTGACTTCTTCTCTACCAATTTGAATGCCTTTTATTTCTTCTTCTTGCCTGATTGCTGAGGCTAGGACTTCTAGTACTATGTTAATAGCAGTGGTGAGAGTGGACATCCCTGTCTTGTTCCTGATCTTAGGGGAAAGGCTCCAGTGTTTCCCCATTGAGAATGATATTTGCTGTGGGCTTTTCATAGATAGCTTTTAAGATCCTGAGGAATGTTCCCTCTATCCCTACACTCTGAAGAGTTTTGATCAGGAATGGATGCTATATTTTGTCAAATACTTTCTCTGCATCTATTGAGAGAATCATATGGTTCTTGTTTTTTCTCTTGTTGATATGATCTATGACATTGATTATTTTACGAATGTTGAGCCAACCTTACATCCCAGGGATAAATCCCACTTGGCCATGGTGAATAGTTTTCTTAATTTACAGAGGACACTATTAGCTGGTATCTTGTTGAGAATTTTTGCATCTGTGTTCATCAGGGATATTGCTATATAATTCTCCTTTTTGGAGGGGTCTTTGTCTGGTTTTGGAATTAAGGTGATTCTGGCCTCATAAAACAAGTTTGGAAGTATTATGTCCCTTTCTATCTTTTGGAACAGCTTTAGTAAAATAGGTGTTGTTTCTTCTTTAAACGTTTGATAGAATTCCCCTGGGAAGCCATCTGGTACTGGACTTTTGTGTCTTGGGAGGTTTTTGATGACTGCTTCAATTTCCTCCCTGGTTATTGGCCTGCTCAGGTTTTCTAGTTCTTCCCGTTCCAGTTTTGGTAATTTGTGGTTTCCAGAAATGCATCAGTTTCTTCTTGATTGCCTAATTTATTGGTGTATAGCTGCTCATAATACATTTCTTAAAATGATTTGCATTTCCTTGATATTGGTGTGATCTCTCCTCTTTCATTTGTGATTTTATTAATTTGAGTCTTTTCTCTCTTTTTTTTTTTTTTTTCATAGGCTGGCTAGGGGTTTATCTTATTTGTTCTTTCAAAGAACCAACTCCTGGTTTTGTTGATCTGTTCTAAGGTTCTTCTGGTCTCTATGTCATTGAGTTCTGCTTGGATCTTTATTAACTCTCTTCTTCTGCTTGGTGTAGGCTTTACTTGCTGTTCTTTCTCCAATTCCTTTAGGTGCAAGGTTAGCTTGTGTATTTGAGTTTTCTCCAATTTTTTGAGGGAGGCTTGTATTACGATGTATTTCCCTCTTAGGACTGCTTTTGCTGTATCCCAAAGATTTTGAATGGTTGTATCTTCATTTTCATTAGATTCCATGAATCTTTTTAATTTTCCTCTAATTTCCTGGTTGACCCTTTCATCTTTTAGCAGGATGCTCTTTAATCTCCACGTGTTTAAGTTCCTTCCAAATTTCTTATTGTGATTGAGTTCTAGTTTCAAAGCATTATGGTCTGAAAATATGCAGGGGACAATCCCAATCTTTTGGTATTGTTTGAGAACTGATTTGTCACCCAGTATGTGGTCTATTCTGGAAAAAGTTTGGTCTGCACTTTAGAATAACATGTATTCAGTTGCATTCAGATGTAATGTTATGTATATATCTGTGAAATCCACCTGGTCCAGTGTATTATTTAAAGCTCTTGTTTCTTTGGTGATGTTGTGCTTAGATCTGTCATTTGCAGAAAGCACCATGTTGAAGTATCTTACTATTAATGTATTATCTAAGTATGTCTTTCTTTGGTTATTAATTAATTGATATACTTAGCAGCTCCCACATTAGAGGCATCAATATTCATGATTGTTAGGTATTCTTGTTGGATAGACCCTTTAAGTATGATATGGTATCCCTCTTCATCTCTTACTACAGTCTTTGGGATAAACTTTAATTTATCTGATATGAGAATTGCTACCCCTGCTTTCTTTTGAGGACAATTTGAATGGTAAATGGTACTCCAACCTTTCATTTTCAATTTAGAGGTGTCCTTAGGTCTCAAATGAGTCTCTTGTAGACAGCAAATAGATGGATCTTGCTTTTTTATCCAGTTTGAAACCGTGTGCCTTTTGATGGGATCATTTAGCCCATTCACATTCAGAGTTACCTTTGAAAGATATGAATTTAGTGTCATCATAATACCTATTCATTCCTTGTTTTTTTGGACTATTTCTATGGGCTTCCTCTTTCGTTTACAGTGTACCCCTTAATATTTCTTGCAGAGCTGGTTTGGTGGTCACATAGTCTTTCAGTTTCTGACTATATTGGAAGCTCTTTTTCTCTCCTATTCTAAATGAGAGCCTTGCTGGATAATGTATTCTTGGCTGCATGTTCTTGTCACTTAGGACCCTGAATATATCCTCCAGCCCTTTCTGGCCTGTCAGGTCTCTGCAGAGAGGTCTTCTGTTAATCTGATATTTCTCCCCATATAAGTTAGGGATCTCTTGTCTCTCACTGCTTTAAGAATTTTTTTCTTTGTCATTGGAATTTTCAAGTTTCACTATTAAATTTCAAGGTGTTGAATGTTTTTTATTGATTTTTTTGGGGGGAACCTTTCTATCTCCTGGTTTGAATGCCTATTTCCCTCCCCAAATTAGGGACATTCTCAGCTATGATTTGTTCAAATACACTTTCTGGCCCTCTGTACCTCTCAGTGCTCTCTGGAACCCCAATTATATGTAGATTTTTCCTTCTGAAGCTGTCATTTATTTCCCTTAACTTTTCCTCATGGTCTTTTAATTGTTTTTCTTTTTTTTCCCTCAGCTTCCTTCCTTGCCATCAACTTGTCTTCTATGTCACTCATTCTTTCTTCTACCTCATTAACCCTTGTCATTAGGACCTCCAGTTTGGATCGCGTCTCATTCATTTAATTGATTTTTAATTTCAGCCTAATTAGATCTAAATTCTGTAGTCATGAAGTCTTTTGAATCCTTTATACTTTTTTCCTGAGCCACCAGTAGCTTTATAATTGTGCTTTTGATTTGGTTTTGTGACATCAATTGTAACAAATTCTGTAACTCTGTGGCAGAGAGTACTGTTTCTGATTCTTTCTTTTGTGGTGAGTTCTTCCTTCTAGTCATTTTGCTCAGTGCAGAGTGGCTGTACGAACAGGCTAAGTCAAGAATATTAACCACAACCTAAGTAAATTTCACCCTAGGTGATTCTGCTGAGGTCAAAGACCAGAAATTGAAAACAAAGATCAGAACAAAATAAAACAAAAGGACCACTAAAGTGAAAAATGAAATTTAAAACAAACTAGTAAAAAAGAAAAGGCCAAGAATCCCAAAGAAGAAGAAAAAAGAAAAGAAAAGTAGAGTGGAAAAAAAAAAAGAAAAAAAGGACAAGGAAATGGAAGGGCAGAACTAGGACATGGTGGTGGTGACAAAGTTTAGTGGAGGGAGAATGTAGTCTGTCTGAGGGGTCCTAGAGGGTGATCCTCTTGGTTCTGAGTATATTAAGTTCTGTATTTTAGAAGATGCTCAGTCCCAAATTTATATAAACCAGAAATACTTGTAGAGAGCCCCAGCATTGACCACCAAAATATAAATGAGATAAAAGAAGGGGGAATAATGGGAATGAAGAGAGAATATAATCTCACAGAATTAACCATCACAGTATACCTCTTGGTTCTGGGTGCATGCTGGTTATGTTTTAGAAGGTATTAACCTCAGCTATTGTAGAACAAAATGAGGCAGAGAAAACAAAAGCACCAAACATAAAAAAAAAAAAAAATCTTGTATATATCTCCCAAAATTAAGTTGAGTATGTTGAAGGGAATCTAGAAGTGGAAAATATATCTAAGACCTGTAATTGTAGAAATATGAAAGTCAAAAAGGAAGAAGCTTAAAAATGAAGAGGTGGTAAAATATTGTAAAGTGGGAGAAGAGAAAAAAGTTTGGAAATTTACAGTCTGATATAAAAACAAGTTGTATTGGTAAAGGAAAAAAAATAGGAGGGGTACCCTCTAGTTCTATAACCTGCAAATCCCTCGCCTTCCCCTGGAGCTTTCCAGTACTGCTGGGTCAAGAACTTGTTCTTCCCCTGTCCTTCCTGCTGGTCTTCTGGGGGAGGGGCTGCTGTGATGATTCTCAGGTATGTGCACCTGGGGGAGCTGCCCCGCCCCCTGCCGGGTCCCGGGCTCAGTGGGAGCTGTTTGTCCTGTGAGACCCCTGTTCCCTGGCGGCCCCGTCCCTCCCAGGCACAAGGTGACACCAGGAGGGACAACAATACTGGCGGTGGCCAGCTCTCCAGCTCTAGAGTCCGCTCCCCGCAGTAACTACCACAGTCTCCCAGTCTGCACGGGCGTGGATGCTCCCAGGGTGGGGGGCGCTGACCTGCACAGCTTGGGGATGCCAGGCGGCAGAAGAGTCCTCGCTGTCCTGTGCCCTCCCCGCCTCCACCTGTCCTGGGGGGAGTGCAGGATCCTGGGCTGTGTCCATTGGGCTCCTGAAGGCAGCAGGGTGCAGCCCCCTCCAACCGGAGTGCCCACCTGCCCGACCATCCCCAAGGCCCTTCCAGGCGCGTGCTCCAGCCCTTTACCGAGATCGGCCCACAGTCTGTGGTGTCTTCTCCCCTGGGTGCACTTCCTCTGTTAGTGACTCTGGGAGCCTGGAGGCTTCACTGCCCCTCCTGCGATTCTGCTCGATTTCCAAGTGCTTTTTTATCCTGGAAGAATCCGGTGCAGATATTTAAAGTTCCCGCTTCTCCAGGGCTGGGCTTTCCTGTCCTAGAGGCTTTCACTGCCCAGCCTTAGCCCGGCTCCTCCTCGAGGTGCCCCTCCCCACCTGATTCTTTTTTCTTTTTTGTTCTGCCTTCCTACCTTGTTAGAAGCAAAAACCCTCCTCTTTGTAGTGTTTCAGCTGTTCTCTCTTTAAATCTCAGGTCAAATTTGTAGGTGTTCAGGATGGTTTGAAAGTTATCCAGGTAGGTTGGTGGGGCCAGGTGAGTTGGGGACCCCTACTCCTCTGCCATCTTGCCTCACTTCCTCGAAATTTTTATATAAAGAGTGCAGTATTATGACATATCACAGTGCTTCTGGATATGATAACAACTCCTGGAATTCCCTGCCATATATAATCAAGAACACTAATGGCAGATGATGAGAAATTTCAGATTTTAAGATCGACATATTTTTCTCAAGGTATCCTTTACTTTATAGAATCTGAAGAGCAGAGAACTGGTGTGACCCTCCAAAGTAGAGTAGAGATTGAACTGTTTAATCAATCTATAAATATAGAGAATGTGCACATTTCCAGACTGGCAAAAAGTCTTTATCTACCTATTCTAGAAGGTAATTATATTAAAATCCATTTGTTTCATTTCTATAAAGTATAATGATGCAAGTGCAAAGTTTTACATTGGAAATGATGGTTCCAAGAACAAAGGAGACATGTTGAACTTCTCAGCTAGGCAAGCTTTTCAACTCCATGGTGAGGCATGAGAGAATCAGATGATAATATACTCGTTTTACTTTTCGGAATAATGCATTGTATGCATCAGCATAATGGACCATTTAAGATGTCCAGAAGTACCCAAAAAAACTCAGAGGGAATGCACAGGTTGAATGTCAGAGATTCTTCCTTTGGAGGGCTCCTAGCTAAATGAAGGAATTTGGCTTTGAAAATATTCAAGAATATTTTGGCCATGCAATGAAAACTACCTCATGAATCTTTGTCCTCCCATTTGTAAATTAAAATATACACACCAGGATATCATTTGAATAATATCTACCAATAATTTGCTTTATGGCAGCTCTGTTTTACACTCCTTTAAAGGAGGCTGGCAAAAATACAAATCCGTAATGAGAAAGTATAAAAACAAAAGTAACTCATCCAGAACTAACAGAGTAAATCACTTAAGGGAACATTAAGTCCTAATTGTAGAAATAACACACATTAATCACTCCTCTGCTGCCAGCAGGGGATGGGTTTGCTGATGGGCAGTCCATGGCCTGGCGCAAGGAAAAGCAGATACAGATGCAACCTCTAAGTTTCTGAGGCTGTGCATTCAGAAGGGTGTGTGGGCATCTGGTTATATCACTTTTAAATTTATAGTGGAGAGAAGGCCTCAGCAACACAATATTAGAGTTGTAAATGCAGACACATAAAGGAGGAAATTCACCTTGGAAAGTTTTCCCTGGCATCAGTTCAAAGGCATTAAACACATGGCAAATTTCAACTGGGAATTGTTAAATGTTTACATTTACCTTCACGGTGGGAGGCAGGAAGCTTCAGAGTAATTGCAACCACCAACTTTTCAGTAGAGTAGAATTGACCAGTTATTACCACTGGCTCTCACTATAAAAGACATTCACTTCAACTTTGAAAACAAAACAAAACTAAAAAACATGAGCAATGAGAACTCTTGATGTGTCCAATATGATAGGTGTCCTGGCCTAGTTTCCTGGAAAAAGCAGAGCCTGACACAGAACTTTCTATGCTTGTGGCTTGTTTTGGGACTTGATCCTCAAGCACAGGAATGGGGTACTGGGCTGAGGGAAATAAAAGAAGAGAGAAAGCTGCTCCAAGGGCATTATGGAGCTGATCACCATAGCCTGTCAGCAATGGGATTATTTTTCTTCTGGGGTCTTTTTGAAGAGCTGTGAGTAATGCAGCCATCACAGGGCAACAGGTAGAAGAGGGGGAGTACTCATGTACTAGCTCCCGTCCTCCTTTGGTGAAGGGTGAGCCTAGGGATGGCTAACAGCCTGGTTCTTCCACTTTGAACTTTGTCATAATGGCTGAGGGGATCCTTGAAGGAAATGCACATACAGGCAGAAAAATCTGTGGGCAAAAAGAGAGAGATGCAGTATCTCCAGGGGAGATGCTGAAGGTTACACCTGTGCCACTCAGAGACAGAGCACTGGCTGGGGTAAAAAGGCTGAGTTGTTGTTTGATGTGGCCAAAAAGGTGGCTAGGATACATCATGGGAGGATCCTCAGGATTTGTTTTTAATACATTTTGTTATTTTTTTACTTTAAGTCCTGGTAGTAGGATGGAGGGGAATTGTTTCCCATCCTCTCTACCACAGTACGGATCAGCTAGAAGTATCTCATTATGTTGCTTCACATAGCTTCTCTGTAAGACAGAGGCTCCCCCCACCCCCGCCCCTATATGTTCATGTATTCTTTCAGCAGTGAAGGTGCAGGGGATCCAGACTTCTTCATTTGGTGACCTGTGCAGCATCAAGGTAATAGATGTTATCTTACATTTGTGCACATGGATGAAGACAGAAGGAAAATGGAGCTGGATGTTGACTCACATGCCAGGATTCCTTTGGCTGACTCCATCTGCTGGTGGAGAGACACCTGGAGTCTGCAGCCTTCTCCCCATGGAGGTGAGACTGTTGACATCTTTTGACTTCGATGATTCAATAAAGACATATATATATATATATATATATATATATATATATATATACACACACACATACATGCTTGCACATGTGCAAGTACACATACACACACACAAATGCACAGTCTTTCTGTGTCCATCTGTCAGAGATTTAAGTTCTATTAATTCTTCACATGGACTTTTGTGGTGGACTGTGAAGATACTGAGTGATAGATTTGTGCCAATCTCAGAAATGTTTAGAACAGATTTAATGTTGTAGTCATTGGTTATCTTGTCTTAGTTGCAAAATAAGTTTATTTTTACTTCCCCTAAAATAGGCTAGATGATGTGTGGAGTGGACACAGCAGGCTTGGAGTCAGACAGACTTGTGTTTCCATTCTGTTTCTGTTGCATACTAGGTGGGGCAGCTTGAATATCCATTAGCCTCCATGTCCTCATCTGTAAAATGGAAACATGAATATTCACCAGGCAGAGTCAGAAGGATTTCTGGAAATGTGCATAGAGATTTTAATATAATAGACAACACTGGCAGTAGGTAAGTGACAGTAATGAGTTAGCCTCTGAGGATAATATACCGCTGGCCTATGGGGGAAGGGAGGTTGATGCCTGCAGGCAAATATTTCCCAATCAAATCTAATTCATTGGTATTCCCCTAAGCATTTTTGTGCAGCCCATCTATCCCTGGACAATTTTCTTATGTACGAGTTCCCAGAAGCAAGAAGGAGATAAATGCAAAGTGAAATGTGGACCTCCAAGTGAATTAAAGCATCTGTCAGTGTGATCAGCTCCAAATCAAAAAGTAAACTTAATTAAAAAGAAGAAAACTCTTGTTGCTGCCATAATGAAATTCAGGGTTTCAAGGCTGACAAAGAGAAAGCTGTACTGAAAGGTTCATAATTAAATGATGGGGTAAAATTATTACAGGATGTTTACTCTGCATCTATGCTCATATTTATTTTTTTGCCTTCTAAAAATAGAGGCTATAAAATTGAGCACACAATTAAATTATACCTGTTGTGCCCCCAATTAACCAAATCCTGGCACATTTCAATTTGTGCGTTCCAGCTGTGTGCATCAAAAATCGAAGGAGCTACGAAATGTCTCTTATAAGCTTTTTTTCTGGCACAAGATTTAAAGACCTGGCTGGTTAATAGCTCTCTGAACTCCTTCTGGCCTGTCTTGCTGGCTTTGAAGGTCAAGCAAGAAGCTGCAATGTAAATTTGCAAATTAAATATGAAATATGGACCTTGAAGTTTGGTGAAGAGAGAGATGGTGGCTGGGGATAAGAGGAAATCATCATGAGATTACAAAGGGTCAGCAATGATTGAAATGGTTAAAATTCAGATGGCAGCATTGTTTTTTAATGAGTAAATATTTTAAACTTGCTGGCAATGATAGATGCTCAGTTGTCCACCGCCTATTGAACATATGCTAATGTTTTGGCATATTTTGTTTAGTGTTTTTAAAGAAATGCAATTAAAAATTTTTAGCTTAAGCTTCCACCTTGTCTCCATCCTTTATCCCTTACTTTCTACTCAAAATGCTATGATGAAATTGGTATATGAGATTACCATGATGTTTAAAGTATACATGTATGCATTCATGCATGTTATGTAGTGTTTTCTTATGTGCATGTTCATTTATATAAATGAAATGCTCCTAGATGAACACATAGACGTAGAGAGGATGTTCATTGCAGCCTCACTTGTAATAGCAATGAATTGAAAATAACCAATATGCTCACCTATAAAGGCTTGGTTAATTATCTGTAGTGTATTCATACCATGAGATATTTTATAAAAGTCTATATGAATGAACCAGATCTTTGTGTATGAATAGAAATATATTTCAAAAATATAATTTTGAATGAAAACATTTCCATTTTAGTTTTTTAAGTAAACAAGGAAGAGAAGAGTGGATGAGAAAATCTCTTGGGTCTGTGTGTGTGTGTGTGTGTGTGTGAAAGACAGGTGGAAGCTCACCGAACAGGGTGTGCAGATGGCTCTCCCCGGTTGTCCTTACAGAGAGATGTAACCATGTGACTTGAGTTCTGGCCAGAGTTACACTGGAGAGGTCCCCTTTACCATTTTCCAACATGGTCTATTCAAGCCTTTTGCAGGATCCTCCATCTATGCTGTCTTTTCCACTCCTGGGCCATTGCAGGGGATCTGGTAGTAGATTCTATAGCCCTAGGGGATGCTGAAGCCACTGAATGAGGGGAGCCCAGAGCCTTGCCTGTAACAGGTATTGCTGTGCAATATGGGCAAGAGGCAAACCTTTATGGTGTCAAGCCACTAGTATTTTGTGATCCTAAATTCTCCTGACATGTTCAGTGTGTTTATTATAAAGCTGTTTCAAAGTCTCTTGTTAAGGAGCCACCACGACATGTGAGGTATCAGTGAACTCAGGTTAAAGAAAGAGCTTGGCTGAGGACAAATAAGCCCTAATTCTTCTCTCTGGGAAGAACATTGTGCCATGTTCCACACAGCTTCTGGCTCTGCCTTTGATTTTGTTTTCCAGTATCTTCCTTGGCTACATCTGAAGTAGTCTATGGTTTCCTTGGGCCTTACATAGCTTTATTGGCTCCTCTGTTAGTAGAAAAATTGGGATCAGAGTTTCAAATTAAGCATAGGCTTTTTTAGTTATATACATATAACCATATAACTATATAACTATATAACTATATAACTAAACTATATATATATGTATATATATATGTGTGTGTGTGTATATATATATATATATATTTCTTCTTCAATTTCTTTTCTGTTTCCCCAAACCTGTTTATTTATGAAGGCTCCCTTAAGAATAGGGCTTGAACGGGAAGGCCACAGCTTAATCTAATACTTGACCTGGTTGATTTTATCTAGCTGGGATTTTTTAATGAGCCATTTTCACTCACATTATTTGTTTTTAATGAGATCCTTTAAAATAATAATTTTAGACTTGCAGAAATGGTGGAGAATTGCCATATAACTTTCACCCAGCTTTTCCGCCAATGTTGACATTTTATATAACCATAGCACAAGTTTGGAAAGTAGGAATTAACACTGATACTATTAAGTAGTCTACAGAACCTTATAAGTTCACTAGTTGCTCCAGTAGTGTCCTTTTTTCTGGGCCGGGACCCAGTCCAGGAAGTCATATTGCATGTAGTTGCTATGTCTCCTTGATCTCCAGCAGTCTGTATTTATTTTTCAGGTTTTTCTTTTATGATCTTCCACTTTTGTAGCATACTGGTCAGCTATTTTGCAGAATGTCACTCAATTTGGATATGCCTGATGTTTTCTTTTTTTAAAATTTTATTCATGAGAGACACAGAGAGAGAAAGGCAGAGACACAGGCAGAGGGAGAAGCAGGCTCCACGCAGGGACCCTGATGCGGGACTCGATCCTGGGTCTCCAGGATCATGCCCTAGGCTGAAGGCAGGTGCTAAACCACTGAGCCACCCATGCTGCCCTGATGTTTTCTTATGATTTGGTTCAAGTTATAGATTTTTGGTCAGAGTAGTTCACACAAGATGTTTTCTTCTCCATATATCATCAAGGGGGCATAATGTAGATATGTCTTATTACAGATGAGATTAATTTTCATCACTTGGTTAAGGTAATATTTTCAGTTTCTCCACTCTGAAGCTACCATCTTTCCCTTTGCAATGAATTAATACTCTGGAGGCGATAATTTGAGGCTAGGCAAATACTTTTTTCCTCATCATGCTTTCACCCACTTATGTTAGTATTTATTGATAACTTGTAGTTATTCTTACTTTGTATTGGAGTAATGGTGATTTTCCCTTTTTTTTCATTCCTTCTATATTTATTTATTTATTGTGATTCTATTGTGAGGAAGATCTCTCTTTTCCTCCTTAAGTGTGTATTCAAATTTGATTTACATCAGTAATAAAGTCATGGATATTTATTCTATCTATAGGTATAATCCAATACTCTATTTATTTTGTGACTCAGTTTATCCCAGCTTTGGCCATTGAGAGTCCCTTCAAGTTGTTTCTGTGTCCTTTCAACATGACCTGTTCATTTGTTGAGCGTTTCCTTACTTTAAGGTACCACATCATGTTTAGGCTCATTTTGTATTTTGTTTTTCCCAACTCCAGTCCCAGTCATTTCTACAAGGAGCTCTGGGTTTTTTGATCAGATATTTAGAAATATATTTAGAAATCAAGATCTGAAAAAAAAAATCAAGGTCTGAATAATAGGTATATTTGTTGATGTGTTGGAATATAATTGCCTCTAGCCCTTCCCAACAGAAATAACTAGGAAATGTATGTGGCTTTTCTAATACATGCATATACACATATCTCTATCTATTTCTGTTTCAATATATCTGCATATATATTAAAACCATAAATCCATACTGGTACCACTGACTGTATTCCAATAGCACAGTTTCATTATATAGTCTTCCTCCTTTCAGTATTTGAAACTTCATTACAATTCAGTATTTCACCATTGTGATGTCTTTCTGAAGCAGTGAGACACCTGGTTTTTGTTATCCACAATATATTTGTTCAAAATTAGCATACATGTAAAACTAACTCATTGAGAAATATTAACTAGAATAAAAAACTTATGTATTTTATACATAAGTTCTTTTTGTCATAAGCCTTAGAATACACAATTGAACTACTGTTTTTAATAGTTATTGGGCTAGTTCTTTTCCTTCCCACCTCCTTTCATGGTGACTCTATAATTATATAATTTATATAATTTAGTAATTATAATAATATAATTATAATATAATATAATAATAATTATTATAATAATATAATAATTATAATTATATAATTATATAATTATATAATTTAGTAAAGCTACTATTGCAAAACAGATTCAATTGTGGTTCCATCCACACCCTGGTTAAGTTTACTTTATTATTTTGAGCATATGTAAAACATTACTGTATTCTAAAAGTCAGAACCAAAGAACATATTGAGAAAAACATCACTACCCCCATCCTATTCCCTCTTTCTGCAGATAACTGATCTCATTAATTTCTGATCTTTCTTTCCTGCAATGTTTTTGCAAAAAATGAAGAGACACTTGTAAGTTTTCATATATCCCCTTCTTTCTTACATGAAAGGAGGCACAGTATGGGTACTCTTCTGGATTTTTCTTTTTTCATTTAATAGTACATCAAAGAAATCATAGAGATTTTCCACATTTTTTCCAGTTGCATAGTACTCCATTTTGTGGGTGTGTATTGTTTATTTATTCTTCCATGTATGGACATATAGTCTGTTCCAATATTTTGCATGTAAAAACGGGGCCACAATGAATAGCTTTGTGCATGTATATCTTCACATTGTTGAAAGTGTATCTTTAGTGACAATTCCTAGAAGTCATATTGCTGGTGCAAAATGTAAGTGCATTTACAGTTTTGTTAAGTATTGACAAATTCCTCTCCCCAATGGTTTCTTGTTTACATTTCTGTCAGCAATATATAGAAAGTGCTAATTCTTCACAGCCACACAAACAGACTACATTCATTTCCTCCAATCATCATTTCAAAGTGTCAATGTTGTCTTATTTTGCATTTATCTAACTGTAACTTTGAATGTTTTTGAAATGCTAAGAACCATTTTTATATCTCTGTGTGTGTGTGCGTGCCTGTATGTAGTATGCTTGTGTGCCCATGAGTTGTCTGTGTTCTCTCTCTATCTTTGAGAAACTTTGATAATTTGTCCTTCAAGTTTTTTTCCTCAATTTTTTTAAGCAAACAGCAAAAATGGCAATACAGTATAGAGATTCATTTGACAAATTCTTAACCTAGCAGCTACATTCCCAGCAGTATGTGAGCACATAAAGGAAGACCTAGTCCTTCATAGAGCATTGGTCTGGAGGAAAAGACAGATGTTGAACATTTTAGTTTTTTTCATTGAACTTTTATTTTGAGATAACTGTAGACTCACATGCAGTAATAAGACATGGAAAGATCATGGGTACTCTTTACCCAATTCCTCCTGGCACATCCTTCAAAACTTTATAGTAAAATACTACTAGCAGAATATTGGCAATCATAGAGTCAAGATACAACAATCTCTCTTGTGCTTTTATAGACACACCCACTTTCATTCTGTTTTTTCATCCTTAAATAACCACATTCTGTTCTCCATTCCTCTCATTTTGCCATTTAAATAATGTTATTTAAATGGAACTATATAATCTGCATCCTTCCTGGGGTGGGTTTTCCACTTAGAATAATGTTCTGGAAACTAATTTAGGTTCTTCATGTAATCAATACCTTGTGTCTTTTGATCTGCAATTAAATACTATACCCTGAGCCAAACCCCCTTCTCTAAAACTTTATTTATTTTGATTGCTGAGTAGTATTCTATGGTAAGTATATTTAGTCATTAACAGTTTATCTAGCCATTCATATTGAAGGACATCACAGTCGTTCCTAGTTTGAGGCTCTTGTGAGTAAAGCTACTATGAATATTCATGTTCCAGTTTTTAAGTGAATTTGTCTTCATTTCTCTAGGTGGAATGCCCAGGAGTACAATTCTAGGTCAGATGGTAGGCGTATGTTTGGTTTCTGAAGACACTGCCAACCTGTTTTCTGGGGTGGTTCTACCATTTTTATTCCTACCAGCAATATATGAATGATCCAGTTTCTCCACATTTTTACCACTATTTGGTGTTCCACTGTTTATTTTTGCCATTCTGATAGGACTGTAATAATCCTATCCTATTCCTTCTTTCTGCAGATAACCGATCTCATTAATTTCTGATCTCTCCTTCCTGCAATGCTTTTGTGCAAAATGAAGAGACTTGTAAGTTTTCATATATCCCCTTCTTTCTTACATGAAAGGAGGCACAGTACGAGTACTCTTGCAATGCAGTGTTTCATTGGATTTATCTAATGGCTGGTGATGTTAAACATCTTCTAATGTGCTTATTTGCCATTTGTAAGTCCTTGTTAGTGAAATGTCTCTTTATGCCTATTGTCCATGTACTAAGGGAATTGTTATCCAGCTGCTCTGTTTTGAGATATCTATATCTCTGTCTATGCCTGTCAAATCTATATCATCTATCTCTATCTATAGCTATAGACATAAATATTCTAGATACTAGCCCTTTGACTTGCAAATATTTTCACCTATTTTATATTTTGTTTCTTCATTGTCTTCATAGTATCTTTCCCAGAGCAAAATTTGCATTTTGATGAGGTCCATTTTATTAGCTTGTCCTTTCGAGATCAAGTATAAGAATTCTTCATCTGCCCTAGATTCCAAAGATCTTATATGTTTTTTCCACCAAAAGTTTTATAGTTTTACATTTCACATGTAAGGTCTATGATTCATTTATCCATTTTGAGTTAATTACTGGATAAAGTGTGAATCGTAAGTCAAGAGTTTTGTCATTGTTGTTATGTTTTGATTTTGTCTATGGATGTCCTATTGCTCCAGCACCATTTGTTGAACGGTCTATATTCCTCCATAGACATATAGACTTTTGCACCTCTTTGAAAATCTTTCAGACTGTTTGTATGGACCTATTTCTGGATTCTCTGTTTTATTTCATCAATCTATGTGTCTATATCTCTGTCAATTCCACAGTTATTGCTGTAACTATGTATTAAGTCTTAAAACATAGACTAATTACTTTCATTTTATTCCATTTTAAAAATTGTGCTAGCTATTGTAGTTCCTTTGCCTTTCCATATACATTTTAGATTACTCTTGTCTATAGCTACAAAAATATCTTTTTGGGATTTTGATAGAAATTGTGTTAAACTTATATATCAATTTGGGGAGAATTGACTTCTTTACCATGCTGAGTCTTCCAATTTTTGAACTTGGCTTGTCCCTCAATTTATTTAGGTCTTCTTTTATTTCTTTCATTGGTGTTTGTAGTTTTCAGGATATAAGTTCTATACATGCTTATTAGATGTACATGTAAATATTTCATTTATTTTGAGGGATTGTAAATGGCATTTTTAAAACACTAGATATGATGTGTAAGTAAAGAATCACTAAATTCTACTCCTGAAACTAATATTACACTATAAGTTAACCAACTGGAGTTTAAATAAAGTGCTCACTTCGGCAGCACATAAACTAAAACTGGAGTTTAAATAAAGACTTGAAACTACAAAAAACTTAAAAAAATAAATTCAAAAAAATAAATAAAACTGGGGTTTATTGAATACATGTGTGTTTATTGCATACATAATCTATAATCTATATTTAAATGTTTGCATATATAAATTATATTTATTATACACACAATTGATTTTTTTTTAAGATTTTATTTACTTATTCATGACAGACAGAGAGAGAGAGAGAGGCAGAGACACAGGCAGAGGGAGAAGCAGCTTCCATGCAGGGAGCCTGACATGGGACTCGATTCCGGGTCTCCAGGATCACAGTCAAACCCCGGGCTGAAGGTGGCAGTAAACCACTGGGCCACTGCGAATGCCCCACACAATTGATTTTTAAATGTATATCTTATACCTTGTGAACTTGCTAAGCTCAGTTTTGTTCTGAAAGACTTTTTTTGTAAATTCTTTGGAATTTTCTATGTAGACAGTCATGTCATCGCCAAATATAGACAGTTTTGTTCGTTTGTTTTCTTTTCTGATCTTTATGCCTTTTATTTCCTCATCTTGCCTTATTGCACTGGCTACAACTTCCAGCACAATGCTAAATCAGAGTGATCCTCTGTAAAGCATTATATAGATTTCATGTTAATTTTTTCTATGTTAGGTAGACTTCTGTGGTGAAACCATCTAGGCCAAAATAGAGGGGGTAGTATTTAAATTATAAATTCAATTTTATTAATATTTATAGGGCTATTCAAATTATGTATTTTATATTGGATGAACTGTGTTTTGTATTTTCCTGGCTCAAAGGAGTCCTGTAACTTCTTCCAGAAGTAAAGCATGACTGGAGCATGACTTCTTGAAGGGGGAGTAAGTAGAGTGAAGATCCCCTTGAGCCAGTAAAATATATAGGGGGGAGGGGAACCAGAGAAAGTCATGGAGGAAAATTGTCTCCCAAATGAGCATTCTTCATCTTTTCTAGATTAAACACAGCTTTCTCTAGCAATACGTCCCCTATCATCCTACTTGCTTTAAAATCTCCATACTGCCTCTGTTCTAATTCCAGCTCTGCTACTTGTGAGCTGTGGGACTTTAGGCAAGGTATTTGACCCCTGTGTGCCTCAGTTTCTTTTCTCTAAAAATGCAAATAGTAGTAGTATTTTTCTCATGTGATTGTGTGAAAATTAAATGAGTCCATAAATATAAAATGTTTTAAAAGGTGTTAATGGACATCTTGTTTTTCCAACATTGTTAATTGAAAAGACTTCCTTTTTCTCATTGAATTGCTTTGACACTTTTTTTTTTCATTTTCTTAGAATAACCCATGACATATGTGTGGGTTTATTTCTAGACTCTTTTCACTGCCACTGATCTGTTTGTATATACTTTTGAAAATAGCACATGATTTTTATTACTGTTGCTTTAGAATAAGCCTTGAAATCAGAGAGTGTAAGTCCTCTAATCTTGTTTATCTTCTTCATGATTGTCTTGCTATTTGAGATCATTTCCATTTCCATATAATTTTTGAAAAATAGCTTTCCAATTTCTATTATTAAAAAAAGACTGATATAATCTTGATTGGAGTTAGTTGCATTGAATCTATAGATCAATTTGAAAGAAAATTGTCATTTTACCTAAATATAGTTTTTCAAAGCACAAACATGGTTTTTATCTCTATTTACTTGGATCATTTTACATTTCTCTCAGCAATGTTTTCTAGATGTCTTGCACATCTTTTGTTAAATGTATTCCTAGGGGTTCTTTCTAATGCTACTAATAATTAAGATGTTTTAAACATAATTTTTCAGTTGTTAATTGTAGTAGAAACAGAATCTATATTTTGTATATTAACCTTTTAGCCTGTGATATTGCTAAATTGATCTATTAGTTCTGGTGTTTGTAATCTATAAAATCATAGAGACAGCGTAACTTTTTACTTCCCAATATTTATACCTCCTTACCACTTTTTCTTTTTTATTCTTTCCCTCCTTATCTCTCTCTCACTCCCTTCCTTTCTCCCTCCCCCTATCTTAATTGTACTGAGTAGGACTTATGATTCATTTTGAATAGAAATAGCAAGAGTAGACATTCTTGTCCTGTCCCCAACCTTAAAGGGAAAGGTTCAATATTTAACCTTTAAGAATAATGTTAAAGAATATGAATGAGAAAAATGAGAATAATATTAGAATAAGAATAATACTAGCTGCAGGTTTTTATAGACACCCTTTACCGTTTATATATTTCGATCTGTATCTTTAAACTTGCTTTATTCTCTCAATATTTTAGCTATGAGGTTCATTCATGTTGTTCGGTGTATATTTTTGCCTTCTTTTTTACTGCTGTATGTTTCACTCTACAAAATTGTCATAGGTTTTGGGGCACCTGGGTGCCTCAATCAGTTAAGTATCTGCCTCTTGATTTCAGCTCAGATCACGATCTCAAGATTGTGAAATCCAGTCCTGTGTCAGTCTCCATGGTCACCGAGGAGGCTGCTTGGGATCTCTCTCTCTCTCTTTCTCTCAGCCTCTCCCTCCATGCTCTCTCTCTCTTTCTTGCAAATAAATGAATAAATAAATCTTCAAAGTTGTCACGAGTTCTTTATTCACCCACTTCTTAATTGATATTTAGGATATATCCATTGTTTTAAAAATATATATAATATTTCTTCTATAATTCCTCTATATCCTCTGTGCACTTATGAATTTATTTTTGGAATATTCCAAGAGTTGGAATTGCTAAATAAAAGGTATGTTCACTGTTGACTTTAATATTTTTAGACAAAATTCCTCTGCAAAATGTCCCATGTATGCTACATGAACTGTGTAAGGGTTCCTATTGCTTCACAGCCTTGTCAATCCTTGTTAATCTCAGACAATTTAAATATAAATATTTACCCATCTGATAAGTATAGTAACATTGTATGTCTTTGGACTTTTGTGTCACTTCCCTGATTACTTCAGAGATTGAGAATTTTTAAATTTTTAAGTTGATCTTTCAAGTTTTCTGTTAATTCTGCTCAGAATATATGAAGGACCCAGTTTCTTATTCAGCTATATTTATAAATGATCACCTCATCCCCTAGTATTGACTGTTCCATCTTTCCATTGTTGACAGCTAGCTCTGCCACATGACCAGGGTTACAAGGGTCTTGTGTGTTTCTCCTGCCCCCTTTGGTCAGTCCCTGTGTTCTGTCTATCCATTTCTGCTGCAATCCTTTCCTACTGTTCTACTATCTATTTCTGTGGGACAGTCCCCTGACTGGATAGTTTCACCTCAAAACTCCCTTAGCTATTTTTATCACATGTCTTCCACATAAATTTTAGAATTCATATGTTGATTTCAGAAAAACTATTGGAATTTTAGTTGGCTTTACACTGCATTTTTTACATTATTTGAGGAGAATTGACAATTTTAGGACATCTTTCCATCCCTAGACATGGCATTTTTTTCTATTTATTTAGGCCTATTTTAATTCATTTCAATTAAGCACTGACATTTTATCCATTGAGTTTACATACTTTTTATAATTCATTTTTTATCGTATACATGTCATATTTTACATATATAATTATTTAAATGGTATCTTCTAAAATGATATTTTATTTTGTTAATGGGGTATAGAAATGCCATTGAGATATATATATACTTATATATAAGTATATATATATACTTATTTATTTATTTTATTTTTTCATGAGAGACACAGAGACAGGCAGAGACATAGGTGGAGGGAGAAGCAGGCTCCCTGAAGGGACTCCAATGTGGGACTCGATCCCAGGACCCCGGGATCATGACCTGAGTGAAAGGCAGATGTTCAACCACTGAACCACCCAGGTGCCCCTGATTTTTAATATATACACCATATCTGGCAAACCCGCTAAATTCTCTTATTTTTTCTATGCTTTCCCTATTAATTATCTCAGCTATTTTCTGAGAAAACAGAATGTGTGAATGATAATAGTCTTGTTTCTTTTCTTCCAATCTTTATACATTTAGGATTTTGTTGCCTATTTAAAAAAATTTTCAGGGCACTTGGCTGGTTTAGTCAGTAGAGTGTGGAACTCTTGATCTCAGGGTTGTGGTGAGTTCAAGCCCCACATTGAGTGTAAAGATTACTTAAATAAAGAAATACAAACTTAAAAAGGGGGCCCCTGAGAGACTCAGTTGGTTAACCATCTGCCTTCAGTTCAAGTCCTGATCCCAGAGTCCTGGGATTAAGCCCTGCATTGGGTTCCCTGCTCAGTGGAGGAGTCTGCTTCTCCCTCTGCCCCTCCCCCTGTTCATGCTCACGCACGTATGCTTTCTCTCTCTCTCAAATAAATAAATAAAATCTTTAAAAAAAACTTTAAAAAATATTTCTGTGAGATTATGACTTATAGAGCAATGAATTTGGGTAAGAAGATGAGCTGTGATTTTTTTGATATATGTGGGACTTACATTATAGTGAGGGTATAAGTCATCTTGTATGCTGTTCCTGTGTGCTTGATTGAAGTGTGTTCTCACTCATTACTTGTGTGTTTTTATTAGACCACTATTGCTGATTTCTTTTCTTTTTTTTTTCAGATGTCCTTATCCTCACTAACTTTTTTTGCCTACTTGAAAGATACATTCCATTAAGGTAGTAAATTGATCAATTTCCTCTAAATTTCTATAAATTTTTATTATATACATTTTACTTTATTTATATCAAAACTACACCAAAAGGAATATTTTTATCTTCTTGAGATATTAAGCCTATGTGTAGCCAATAAGGGCTGCCAGAACAAAACACTATAGACTGGTGGCTTAAACAAGAGAAAATCATTTTTCACATTTCTGGAGATCAACATGGTTGGTTCTGATGAGGACTTTCTTTCTGCCTTGTAGATGGTCACACTTTCCCATGTCCTCACACAGCAGAGCAAGCAAGATCTCTGGGGTCCCTTCTTACAAAAATACTAACTCCATCATGAGGGCCTCATCCTTAGGATATCACCTGAAACTCATCATCTCCCCAAGGTTCTAACTCCTAAAACTACTACCTTAGAGGTTAGAATTCCAACATACGAGTCTCCGGAAACACACAATTCAGTCCATAGCAACCTCTTCTCTATCATTACCCTCTTTCTTTCTTCCTAATATTTTTTTTTCTAAAATATGTGCTTCCTCTGAAGGTCTCTGCAGTATTTATGTCTTGGTAGTAGTATAGTAAAATATAGGGGGTAGCTAAAGATTGAAATAAAATAAGGTTGACATTTTAATGAGAAAAGTTTACCCATTTACTGCTGTGATTACTCACTCATATATTTGAAATAAGCCCAATCTTTTTTGTTTTCCTTTCCATTTGGTTATTTTGCTCTTAACTAATCTTTTTCTTTTTCATTGGGGGTGGTGCTTAATTGAGGTTTTATCGTGGTGCTGCATTTTCCATCCCTGATTGGGAATTTATATATGCTATTTCAGTTGTCACTCTTTTCATTCATAAGTGGCAACATCAATGGAGTATGATGGGGACTAAGTGCTTTACCATCATCCTGAACCATGCAAGTACCTTTAGCTTCTCTAACTAGTCAGTGCTTTTCCAACTTGCATACTAGTATTAATCAGTATTTTGAGTATTTTGTTTTGTTTATCCTGAAATTTGATAATGCTATTTTTTTTATGCAGTCAATATTTATAAAATAAATTGAAAATTTCTTGCTGATTGTTCCTTTGTGCATTTCAGCTATTTCTTTTGGATTACATTCTCTCCCACTGCTATTCTTCTTTTTCACTTTCTTTGATAAGGGACAGTCATTAGTTAACTTCAGTTTTTTGCTTGACAATAGAATGCACTGTCATTTTTTAATAACTGCTTTACTGTTTATGTACTTAGGCCTAATAATTATTTTCTGTCCACATATTGAATATTATATTCCAGCATATGCTTACTTCCTTTGATCCTTTGATTTATTAAGATGTCAATTCTCAATCCATTGTTTATCTTTTTTTTTATGATCTCTACACCCAGTGTGGGGCTTGAGCTCACAACCCTGAAATCAAGTCACATATTCTTCTGACTGAGGCAGCCAGGTGCCTCCATTGTTTATCTTTTATAGTTAATAAGTCTTCTCTTTTTAAAAAGATTTTATTGTTTATTTGAGGGGAGACATGAGCAGAGGGAGGAGCAGAGCTAAACAGGGAGTCCCACCAAGTACAGAGCATGGTGTAGGGCTCAACCCCAGGACCCTGGGATCATGACTTGAGTTTAAGGCAGATGCTTAACCAACTGAGCCAACTAGGCGCCCCAGTTAATAAGTCTTAAATCATGGGCAGTTTGAGCTCCTTTGTTTTTCTTTGTTGCTCTGCAGTTTTATTGTCCTATTTGTAATATCTTTTCCTTTTATGTACTCTCTAAGATTGCAGTTGTTTCTTTTTAAGATTTAATCCATTTATTTAGAGAGAATGAGTGAGCAAATGGTGGGGAGAGGCCCAGGGAGAAGGAGAGAAAGAATCTCAAACAGACTCCATGCTAAGCGTGGAGCCCTACTCAGGGCTCTGTCTCATGACTGTGAGATCATGACCTGAGCCGAAATCAAGAGTCAAACACTTAACTGACTGCGCCACCCAGGCTCCCTAAGATTGTAGTTCTTATTGAATCTAAGATTGCATGACTTACTTCAAATGTAGAAACATCTCACCAATATCTTTAGATGTTTTATCTTCTTTAGATATTTTATTTTTGGCATTCAATTTCTTCTCCTTCTGAAACTTATATTTTCACTCTATCCAACATTTCCTTCATATTTTTCACTTCTATCTCAGATTCATTCTTTGTATCTTTAAAGACACTCCTTACATCTTCCTTCAGCAGCACCTAGTTTATCTTTTAATGTATCCATGGAGTTTTTAATTTTACTTACTACATGTTTTTCATCTCTAAAATTTATATGTGGATAGTTTTCAAACCTGCTTGTCCTTGGATAATATCTTATTTTTGGGTCATGTTATCAATTCTCTGGTTTATTCCTTTAAAAAGCTTATTTGTGTTTATTTTTAGTTTGTATATGAAAATCATAATGTATTGTGTCCCCAAGGGTCTATCTTTGCTCATTATTTTGGTCATGTGTTGTTCATATGTTTCATAATTTCAGATCTGGATCTTCTGCTGGCCTGAATTCCACAATTTGCTTTATCTTTTGCTGGTCAGATGTCTTGTAATATCTGCTGGCCTTTTACTGTAATTTTGCAACTTTTGTTTCCTAGACTGAACAGAAAGTATAAATTCAAACCTCAAGTTCACCAGTGCAGAGCTGTGATCATGGATCCCAGAGATAGACAAGGCTCTTTTTCACCCAATTTCATTTCATACTATCTTCTCCTGGAGGCTTTCACTCTTTGAGGGTCCCAATTACATGCAAGCATTTCAGTTCTCAATCTTCCACTCTCTTGGGCCTGAGCCCCTGTCTTTTATCCCTCTTATGATTGGTAAAAATCCAATACTTAAATTTACTAAAATTGGCAAACAGCATTGGGAGCCCTTGTATCTTTAGTACACTCTAAAAATTCTGTTTGCCTGCCTTTCTTTGTTTTGAGGTCCTGGAGATTTATCTTAATTCCTTGTTGTTTTAGCTCAAGGTTTAAATGTGTGCTTTGCATTTGTTTTTACATTTTCCAGCCCTTCTATGTGTTCTATAGACATAATTTTTCAAAATATCATGTTTTCCATGTTGCCAGAAGTGAAATTTAATTCAATATGTGTTTCTTTCAACAACTGTGATACATAGGAACATGTTACAGTATCTACAGTGAGAGGAGGTACAGGGAAAAGCTCCAGCATTGGAAGTGAAATAGGTTTTGTTAGGACAATCTATCAGAATTTAGGCAAACAAAAACTACCCTATTGTTGTGCCGCTGAGACTTTTAGCTAACAGGACCAATTGCTGGTAGCCCAATCTGTGGTACTTCCTCATGCTATTGAGTATAGCATTTGCCTATGACAGAGAGAGATAGAGACAGACAGACAGACAGACTGGAGGTTGACTGCCTAGATTTGAATCATGGTTCCTTCCATTACTATGTATGTGGTTCCAGGAAAGCTCCTTAAACCTTCTGTGCTTCAGTTTCTTCACCTGTGAAATTGAGACAATAATCATGCTTGTTTGATGGAGCTGTTCTACAGAATAGGTAAGTCAGTACATGTAACTTGCTTGGAATAGTGTCTGGCACATAATTTTCAGCATATCTTAGCTATTCTTATTTTTAACTATTATCTGAGCCTCAGTACTATGCAAAATGCTGTGGATACACAAAAGAACAGCAATCCTTGCTCTCTGAGGGTTCAGTCAGCTCATTCTTTAGGGAGAGACTGTATATTGCTTACATGTAAAAGGTGGCAATTAAGGCATTGGTGCAATAAACAAGATGTAGAAGTAGCTCAGAGATGGGTTAATTCTATCTCCTAGAGTGAAATGAAGTAGAAAAGAGGAGTATCACATTTGGGAAGAAGATGATAAATTTCCTTTGTTGTCATGATCTATTTAATAGCCTTTTAGAAATGACCATCCGGCAGTTAGGAAGGAAGGTCTTAAGTTATTGAGGACAGCTTGAGTTCTTTGTGAGCTCCAGGTTTCTGATTCAAATGTTTCCAGCTTTGAATTTTTTGACACTTCTCTTATTATGCAAAATTAATCACAAGGTGTTTGAGAAGACTGATTAACGCTAGACAGAACATAATGCTTGCTTCAAGACCCCCACAGATTGCCTTGAAAGGGCAGTCCTTGCTTCTTTTATTTTCCTTCTATTTTCTGTATACCCCCAACCCCAATTAGGATGAAAAATGACTAATGTGTTATTGTCCTTCTGTTGGATACTAAGGACATGAGAATTCCTATGAACATTAACTTTCTACTTCATAGAGCTGAAGGCTTTGTGCTCAGGATGCGCTCAGGCTTGTCCTTTTAATGAAACACTTGGTCCAAACACTTTTATCATTAAAAAAGTAATAATGAATCTGTTATGAGGCCACAGAAGGAGGGTGGAAGGTTAATACATGTTAGAGAACAAAAAACAATTCAGCCACCACAGACAATGAATACAAATTTCCTTTATTCTCCTTGAAATCATCCACTAAATTTTTAAAACACCTTTCTCTTCTCTTCCTGACAACCATATATGAGGTCTAAATGAGAAGAGTTAAAACTGACCCTTCAACTGGAAATCTCTATTACTTGCACAGCTATGCCAATGATGATGAATACTTCAAGCACTGACCCCCAAAGCTCTGTGAGATCTTGCTGAATCATCAAGGATTAAATTCCACTGAAAAGCACATCTTTTAGCCAATTCCACTTCTTTGAAATCTAAAAATTTGCAGATAATTGCAATGATAAAGTAAAAAGGCAAATTCTACCAACCATTCACATAACCCCATTTCATCACTGTATGGTCACATCTCACCTGCTCTTCATTAATTGGAATACTTGATTGACTAAAATAATTCAATTTTTCTGGCCAAAGACAACATTTAATTTATATAGGAAATATTATGACTTCGGTGTCCTGATTACAGCCCTCAATTCCTTAACCTAAATAGAACCATGAACCCAGAAAGCATGCCCAGCTTGTCATGGTAAGGGGTAGAGAGGTGCCACCCATTCAATGTTATGGGGAGAGAAGACCCTGGAAAATATTGGGAGATTATAGGGTTCTTCCAGAAGACAGGTGTTGTAGAAATGCTCCTGGAAAACACCCAGTTTATTTCACTACAGACACCCTAGTACAGTAGTAAGTTATAGAATTCAATTATTTTCCATACCCTTTACCCCAAAATAAACATCCATACACTCATAATACTTAGAATAAAATTTCATGGAAATTAGTTAACTCCTAAAGTTATACAATGACCTCATGTGGAGAACCTCTAACTGAGTGCATTCTACAAGCCAGAATTGATGAGGATACAAAATTCAGTAGCACATGGTTTTGACCTTCAAGGAGCTTTAGTCAATTGGAAGAGACAGTAAAGTAAGTAGACAATTGTAACACAGAAGGAGTTGGGAGAGAATCGAAGATGCAATAGGAATCCATTAGAAAGATACTTAGCATTACCTTGAGAGAGGCTTGAGATAGACTTCCCAGAGGAAGAATGCTACTTGAAGAATGATTAGAAATTACCCAAGGAAAACTGAAAAAGAAATGCCATGAGTAGATGGAAAAGAATGTGCAATGGGCTATCTTGGGCAGGATAACACAGAGAGGTGTTGGGAGAAACAAAAGCCATCTAATACAAGTAAAGTACGCTGAAAAGTAGTCAAGGTATTAGGTTAGGAAGCTGAGCTACAATTCTATCTTCTGTGTCATTCTAAGGAATTTGGAATTTTATCCAGAGGGCAAGAGAAAATGGTTATAATAGGCTAGAATTGGTGTGAAAAAATGCTTCAAAGAAATAAAAAGAACAACACTAGTTAGAGTGTAGTGTTTAAGAGGATGGAGTCTGCTGTTATGTTGGCTGGACTCAAGTCCTGGTCCTACCACTTATGGAACATTATTTAATTCCTCTGTGCTTCGGTTTCTTCATCTGGCATATGGAGAAAGCTGTACATTTACCTAGCAGAGTTACTGTCAGGACAGGAGGTGTTGGTATGTGGAAAGAGTGTGAGACATTCCTTGGCGCTGTGCATATTCTGCTTATCGTATCATCACCATCATCATGATTGGTAGCACTATTCAAGGTAAAGTTGTTACAGCATTTGGTAAAGTGTGTGACAAAGGAAATGGTGCAAAGTACGTGACCAGGCAGGTGCAGTAAGTAGTATATGGTGACCACTAGATGTGTGGGTAAGGAGGCAGATCTAGGTGATTGCCAAATGGTTAGATGAGGACTAAGGAGTAGAAAGATGGATTCTTTCTGTGACTGCGCATTTTGACATGCTTCGGTAAAACAAACCACAGTTGGCTATAATTACAATCCAGGGTCAGAAGTACTGACATGTACCCACTGACTCCTACCTGAGGCTATCAACTCTAAATGCCTCTCATTCTAAGGAGGTTTCAGATCTTCTAAGTGTACTCATTTGATTTTGATGTGATTCTGTAGGTTAGGTGAATCAGGTGGCATTATGTCTATTTTGTAGATGGGGAATTTGAAGAACAAGGGCACTATATTCTCCCATGAGCACAGAGGTAATTGGTGAAAGAATTGCCAGGAAAAATAACACTTTTATCCTTTACTCAGACTTGTACTCAAACATTGCTTTCCCCATATACCTCAGGCATAACTAAGCATCAGTGAAGGTACTCCATGCTTTTAGATTCCATGAAATTGGCTCAAATCCCATCCTACATGTAATGGGAGGCTTTAGTCACTCCCAGCCTCTCTAAAGATTTTAAGGTGAATGATATGGTTTATGGGTTTCCTGCATACTATGGTGCTTTTCTTCTGGTCAATTTTCCTTTAAAAGTGCTGTGTTTCAGGACCAATATTCCTTGCATGCTGGCATTCTCTTCTTCTCTCTCTTGTGATTATACCCACCCTGTAAGTCTAGTTATTTTCAGATTTGGAGAAGTTTTCTTCCATTTTTGTCGTTGTTTCCTGTTAGGTAGGCTCTCAGGTGTCAAATTACTGAGTAGCTTACCAAGGTGTTCTGACAGCTGTTAAGATTTGCTATTTTTCCACAAACTATGCACTCTATTGATAGTGCAATCTCTCTGAAGCTAATATTTTTCTTTGCCTTTTTGAATAAGTTACAAACCGGACACTAAGCTCATGATATTCTCTAGATACTAACACACTGGAAGGAAGGAAACTCATTATCTTTCCCCACCTACCAGGTCCTCCTGACAACACCAAGCATGACTAGACATTTGTTACTAAGAAAAGAGGAAAAGATTTTCTTTTCTGTTAAAATGTATTTTAATGCTCTTTGGCCAATATTATGTATCCTGTCTCCGTTTCATTATCATCTTGCTTATTTTTTTAACCTACTAATTGGCATCTCTAGAATAATTGAGTCATCAAAGGAAAGAAAAATATTTGGTGTGGATCCAATTAGACCCCAAATGAAAGACCAAAAAGATGTGAGGAAAGTAGTCCAAACAAACTATAACAGAGACAAATATTAATTTATACCTATGTGTCTCATAAATTATGTATATGACTTCTTTCTTTTTGTATTTTATCCTGTCTTCTGAAGATAAAAGTAAAATACATGAAATATCATGAAATGATATCAGGGTGATATCAGGGAAGCTTAATTATTACCTAGGAAAAATATTCACCATAGAGATTAAAAAAAAACTGTTTTCTTAAAATGTGATCCTACTTTTGTAAAGACTCAGATATCCTACAGGTTTATCTGTATTGCTGTAAGAAAAAGGCATACTAAAAGATATGCCTGCATGTCAAAATGTTAACAATAGTTGTCTATTTGGAGAAGCATAACAAAGGATTATTTTTTAAAATTTGTTTAGCCTCATTTCCAAGTTTTACAATGAAGACCAGATTTGGTGATGACAAATTTTTCCAATACATAATTTTTATTCCATTCAATCTTTAGACATTATATTATTTCATCTTATAATATATGTATAACAATATACATATTATTATCTACCACACATCCCCTTAACCAAAGGAGTAAAATTAAAATTGGAAGCAATAGTAAAAACTGATATCAGATGTCTCTTGGTGTGTTGGATTGAGAAAAACCTTGCATTCCTGCCTCAAATGCATAACTTAAATCAAATCTTGAGAACAAAATCTGACAAACTTAAATTTTCTGAAATTTGTAACTGCACTATGATTATATAAGAAAACATTCTTGCTTTGGGAGATGCAAGCTAAAGTTTTGGGAGCAAAGGATCAGGGTCTCAGCAGCTTCCTTTTAAATGATTAAGGAGAAAAAGAAAGAAAAAAGAAGAAAGAAAGAAAGAAAGAAAGAAAGAAAGAAAGAAAGAAAGAAAGAAAGAAAGAAAGAAAGAAAGAAAGGAAGAAAGAAAGAAGAAAGGTGGGAAGGAGGGAAGAAGTGGTGAGGGAAGTTTGAACTCTTTGAGATTACTGAGGTCAAGCATTAATCTTCATCTTTATTTGTAACACACAGTCTTGCAATTATTGAAATTCACTAAAAATAAAGAATGTGGAATAGCTGAATAGGTATTTTAAAAGTAGACCTACATAATCTTCTTGTCACCCCTGAGAAAGTGAAACAGAAGTATGTCCATGAATGACCTTTATGATATATGGAGTGGTTTTATTCATAATAAAACCCACAGTGGAAATAATCCAAATGTTTATCAGCAGTAAAATAGATACATTGTGGTGTTGTCATATAAAAGAAAACTACACAGCAATAAAGAACAAAAAAAAACAATGACTATTAGACATCACAACATAAATTAATTTCATAGATCATATAATGTCAAGTAAAAGGAGCCAGCCACGAAAGAGTATGGATGATTCCATGTATAAGAAGCTCAAGAACAGGGGAGCCTTGGTGGCTCAGTTGATTCAGCTTCTGCCTTTGGTTCAGGTCATGATCTCCAGGTCCTGGGATAGAGCCTCGAATTGGGCTCCCAGCTCAGTGGGGGCTGCTTGTCTCTCTGCCCTCTTCCTCACCCCCACCCAACTCCTATTCTCTCCTCTCTCTCTCTCACACATAAGTAAAATCTTTAAAAAGGAAGCTCAAGTATAAGCAAAATATATTTATGATGATAGAAATAAAAATAAAGTTTACCCTGGGGGAGGAAGGGAATGGTGGCCGGGAAGGGTCCTAAGGATGTTTTCTAGTATTCTGGAAATGTTCTGTGTTGATTTCAGTGATAATTACACAGATATAAACATTCATCTTGCTGTATTCTTAATATTAGTATATTTTACCAAATGTATATCAGGCTTCAACCTATTCCATGCTCACTACTAATGAATCTTCTCTTTACTCTGTCTAGACTAGAGACTTGCATGTAGTAGATATTCGCGATATATTTTTGGAATGAATAAAAATTGTACCTACCTGTGTCTTATATCTTTGGGATTCTGATGAATGTAATAGCAAATGCTGAAACATTTTATTTCTGAGTTAAATATTTTAGAATATATCCAAGAATATTACAGTAATCCATGGAACAGCTCTGATGACCAGATTTGAGATAACCTGGGTAGTCTGATGAGAAATGCAGGAGAGTGAGGTCATTCTTTGAAAAGTAGTGGTTTTCAAAAATCCCACATATTTTGCATTTCAGTGTGATAACTCACATAAAACCAGATATGTAGCAGACTGGGTGGTTCCCTGTGGGAGGTATAATAAAATCAGTTAAATACAGCACAGCATGGTCTTTTAAAATATATTTATTTATTTATTTTAGAGAGCAAGAAATGAGGGGCAGAGGGAAAAGGAGAAAGAATCTCTAGCAGACTCTGTGCTCAGTGCAAAGCCAAATGGGGGGCTTGATCTCACAACTCTGACAATATTAACTTTCCTGGGACAGCTGAGTTATATCTGATAGTAAATGGTTCTTTGAAATTGCGAACATGTACACTATAATGTTCACTTTCGAAAAAAATAATAACCTGGCAAATTTTTGGTAGCTCATGCCTTTAAAGGTGTTCGTGGACATAATTTTTCTAATATTTAAGAACACTTAAGATATTTGCTTAATTAATGTCCATCTTGATTATTTTCTTTTTAAACAATAATTACCAGACACAAGTCGTCCCTTTTCTTGTATTAATGAAGATATTAAGACAGAATAAATGTCGGGAAAAATCGAACATTCTAGCTAGGAAAAATGGAAATCAGAAAAAGAGTACTGTTTCAGAGTTAAGGTGTGAATAAATTTCCAATGTGTAATAACAGGACTAGGGATTTTTTTTTTTTTTTTTTTTTTTAGGGATTTTATTTTTATTTTTATTTTTTTTTTAAGATTTAATTTATTTATTCATGACACACACACACACACACACACACACACACACACACAGAGGCAGAGACACAGGCAGGGGGAGAAGCAGGCTCCATGCAGGGAGCCTGACGTGGGATCACACCCTGGGCTGAAGGTGGTGCTAAACCACTAAGCCACCCGGGCTGCCCAGGACTAGGGATTTTAAATGCAGAATACTTTTTAGTTTCTTAGAAATACATATTTTCATTTATTCCTTATAATCAATTGTAAAGATGACTTTGTCAATAATTAACCAAATTCACATCAGCATAGTTCGTTAATATAAGTGTATCTAAGGAGAAATGATAAGCTATACAAAGTTGAGTTAATTGGGCAATTTGGGGAGTTCCCTTAAACCTGGCACTTGTAGGGGTTTTGAAAAGCAGGCATAGTTCTTCTCTATCTTTTTATGAAAATAAATAAATCACTAGGCATTTTTCCTTCCTGCATGTATATAAACATAAGACAGGCATATAGATTGTAGGTGTTCCTGTTCTGTAATGGGCTCCGACCTTGGCTGGTGTGTCAGCGGCGGCCCTGAGTTCATAGTGTTCCAGTTCGCCTCTGCTCTCCTCTCTGCACGTAGGCTACACAATGTTATGGTATTCCATGTTTTTTTCAGTGCCCATCGCTAGGCCTTTTTTTTTAAGATTTTATTTATTTATTTATTTATTTATTTATTTATTTATTTATTTATTTATGAGAGAGAGAGAGAGAGAGAGAGAGGCAGAGACACAGGCAGAGAGAGAAGCAGGCTCCATGCAGGGAGCCGACGTGGGACTCGATCCCAGGTCTCCAGGATCAGGCCCTGGGCTGAAGGCGGCGCTAAACCGCTGAGCCACCAGAGGTGCCCATAGGCTTTTATTGCTTAGTTTAAAGATACTTATATTTGGCCATTTGCTTATTTGAAGACTTTTATTTTTTGTTTCATTTCACATTTTCTCCAAACTCCCACTATTCCTTTTTTTTTAATATTAAAACATAGATTTTTTGCACATTCCTCTTACCTCACATTACCTCTTACCTCCCAATCTTTGTGCCCCTGCAACTGTAGAGATGCATACTCTTTGTTGCTGCATCGTTTGCCACTGTATTACTTAATTTTGTTACTGATTCTTTGCGTGGAGTTCTTACTCCAGGAAACATCATTATTTAGGAGTGAGAAGAGGATTTGCTCAGTCAGTTCTATAGGAAGACCACCCTCCCTTGAAGCAAAGTAACCAAGATTCTAGTTGATCCTGACCCATTCTCATTAAGGTCAACAGCAGGCTGGAACTAAGAGCAGCTGGACTTCAGAGGAGGATGAAGACCGGTAGGAACAAGCCCCTAAAATTTACCTTAGTCTTTTACTGTGATGGAAGTAAGGGTTAGGCCCATCACAAGCTAACTCTTGATTTTACTCTAAAGTGAGTAAGAACACAGTATCACACATACACACACATGTGCATGCACCTTCACACACACACACTTACATGCCCAGGTACCTTCATACACACAGGCTGCCCACACATGGACATGTGCCTTCACCTTCATACACCCATGTGCACAAATAACACATGTGCACGCACCTTCATACACACACACAAGCATGCATGTGTGCTTATACTTCATATACATGCACATACATGCAAAAACATGCACACACACACAGAGCTTTTAAGCCATAAAAGGCATGTACTTTTTTTGGACTTCGGGAATGCAATGAAAATATTATCCGGTTGGATGTCTAAATTCTATGCTATAATTTCATTTCTTGGAAAAAAAACTATTGCAAGGCAATATTTTGAAGATGAATTGCAAACATACACTCAATAGAAGATAATATGTTTTAAAATTTCTCTATGAAACTTATTTTTTAGGAAAGCAGTCAGGCTAGTTATTTCATGTTGCTTTTGGGGAAGAATGATAGATACTTCCGAGGCTGGGTACTAACATGTCAATTCCATTTTCCAACATGTTCTCTCTACATGGAACCTGGAAGTTCTTTCCCTTTGTTCAAATCTAATTTGTTATATTCTGTTACGTTTAGGAGAGTTTTGAAATTTTTCTTTTCCTTTTGTTTTTTGTTGTATTCTGTTTATGCCTGGGTATGGAATCTTCACTTGTATTTCTGAGTACTTAATATTTTCTACTATGACATTTTCTTATCTATGACATTTTTAAAAGAATTTGTTTGTTTGTTTAGTGTGAGAAGGGGGAGGGGCAGAGGCAAAAGGAGAGAGAATCTTTAGCAAAACTCCACAGAGAGCACAGAACCTGACTCTCACAGGCCTTACATCATGACCTGAGTCGAAATCAAGAGTCAGATGCTTAACCAACTGAGCCACCCAGGGGCCCCCTTACCTGTGACATTGTTAAGGAGTATAATTTTAATTATTTTGTAAGGATTTCTTAATTTATTTTCACTTTGGTTAGAGATCAGTTACTACACAATGATGGATCTTTAAAATGCATTTAACTTGCTTCAGGGTGTAGTGTAATTGATATTCATAAATATTCCATTTTTAAATATTGAATGGATGTTAATTTTCCCAGTATCAGATGTAGAATTTTATGTATTTCTAGCAAATGCAAAGACAAAGTTACTAATGGTATAGTCCAGATCTCCTATACCTCGCTAAATTTTTCATCTGATAAAACCTTCAGGTACTGATATAAATGTATAAACATCTTCTATTCAAATGGTTGTGATAGTCTTGTAGCTCTGTTGATACTTAAGTACCTATCCTTATATCATCCTAGTCATTTGAAAGTTTTATCAGAATACATTTTCTTAGAGTCTGTTTTATTGATATTAATGTAGACACTATGTCTTTCATTTGATTTTTTTACATGATTTGGCTATTTTTATCCTTTGATCATGCTGGAATTTAAACATTCACATCCAACTATCTTTATATTACAATGGAAGCATTTTGTCAAAGAATATCAATGTGATTTCCAGAATATGTAGATTAAATTTCTACAGTTTGTGGTTGCTCGCCTCTCCCCTTTTTGTATAATCTTCATGAATTTTCCTCTTTTAGGACTGCTTCTCTTCATTCACATTTCTTTTTCCTTTGTTATCCTGGAAGCTATATTCTCTGTTTCTGTTCTTTGGGGAATTACTTTATAAATTTTAATAATTTCAGCAGTATCTCTGCCCTGCTGAAAAAGAAATGGACCTCAGGATCATTAATTCCTGCTCTCTGCCCAAACTATCTGGTATTGATCTCAGGTATTCTATTTCAGCTTCGTTTTTTATCTCCATTCTTTGAACACAGTTGTTTTATAGTCGATACATGTCAGATTTACATGTAACAGTTAACATTTCTTTGCTCTTTTTTTCTTTCCTGTATCTCAGACCTTCTAACTACTCGTAGAAGTTAGAAGAATTTTCATTCTTCCTGAGGTATACCCTTTAGAAGTTTCTTTAATAAGCATTTTTGTAATTAAAGTTTACTGTTAATTTGTATGTTTTCGATTCAAGTGATTTTTGTGAACAATAGCTTTTCTCTATATATGATTCAAAGCTGACAGGTAATTTTTCTTGTCACTTCTGATATGTTATTTCCTTGACTTTGGCATTCATTGCTTTGAGAAGCCATTTGCCATACTCATCGTTCCTTTTCTTGTATGCTGTATTTAGGAATGGGGTTTTGTTTGTGGGCCTGGATGATTTTCTACAGCTGTGAATTGGAGTCTCTGACTGGTTCTGCAAAATTCTGACCCTTTATTTATTTATTTATTTATTTATTTATTTATTTATTTTAATTTTTTATTTATTTATGATAGTCACAGAGAGAGAGAGAGAGGCAGAGACACAGGCAGAGGGAGAAGCAGGCTCCATGCACCGGGGGCCCGATGTGGGATTCGATCCCGGGTCTCCGGGATCGCGCCCTAGGCCAAAGGCAGGCGCCAAACCGCTGCGCCACCCAGGGATCCCCTGACCCTTTATTTATTTTGCCCTGTTCTCTGTATCCCCATTTTATGGAGTTCTGTTAGATATATGTTAGATCCCTCCATTCAACCTCTATATCTTCTTCTCTCATATTTCCATATCTCATTAGTCCTTCTGTACTGTACTCTGCAGTATTCCCTCGGATGCACATTACAGTTCAATTCATGTTCTTCTCTGCCATGTGCAGTCCGTTGTAATTTTTTTCCATTGTGTTCTAAATTTTATTTACTAGAATGTTTATTTTTAGAAGCTCTAGTTAATTCCTCTTCATATTCTTCTGACCATGTCCTGTTATACTTTTGACAAATATGATTAGACACATTAAATATTTATGTTCTCCGTTAATTCTAATACCTGCAAAATTTTTATTATAATTCTGCAGTAATTTTCTCAACATTTGCTCATTATGTTTTATTTCTCTAAGTGTTTTGTGATTTTCCCATAAGTGAATTTTCTCATATATATCTATATGAGAAATATAATTAGTGGAAATTACTTTGGACCCAGTTTTAGGGAGTATCCTATTAGAAATGGTTCACTTCTGAAAGTCACCTAGAATTTATCAAACCTAAAATTTATTTAACTTACATTTTTGGATAGTTAGAACCACTTAGGTAGTATTTTTTCCATCCTTATATTCATATGAGGCTAAGCTGATTGTCAGGGATTGTCAGAGAAGGCACTTTTCTCTCTCTCTCTCTCTGGTTTCATTTCCTCTACCCAGAATTAAGAGCAGGAAAGGAACTTCTTATAATCTTGTTCTAGGAGTAGGATTTTTTTTTTCTCAGTTTACCCACAAAACAAATTGCCTCTCAGGGGTTTCTGCTGTACATGGGCGTCTAATATGAGTTCTCTCCTTGGGATAGCCCCTAGCTTTGTCTTTGGCCCCTCTCCTTAGAAACTAGCTATGAAGGGCACCTGGGTGGTTCAGTCCATTAAGTGGCCTTGGTTTCAATTCAGGTCACGATCTCAGGGTCCTGGGATTGAGCCCAATGTCTGGCTCTGCCCTCGGTGGGGAATCTACTTAAGGATTCTCTCTCTCCCTCCTGTATCTCTCTCCCTACTTGCACTCTGCATGTGTGTGCATGCTCTCTCTCTAAAATAAATAAATAAATCTTAAAAAAAAACAAAACAAAAAAACCCTCTCAGACCACAGATTTTACTTCTCTGTTCTCAAATTTTGGAAAGTAAGTAGATAAACTGAAAGTGTATTCAATATGTACATTTTAATGGAACTACACTGTGAGTCTTGGTGTCTCCTGATCGTACAGTAATGATTTTTGGCATCAGTGCTCTGTGATCATCTGTGTATATTTTTGATAGGATGTATTGCTTTTCACATTTACCAGGTATTGCTATCAAATGGTGACTACTATTAACTCATTTTTCTTTTTATCCATAACTCATGTAGCTTAATAAGAAAGCTATTGAGAGCAGTGTGAGTTCCATGAAAAATCATGTAGAGATGATAGCAGGGTACAGGACAATATTATGAGAGATAACATATTCTCTTGTGTGTGGTTACCTCTGCCATCTTCCATTAGCAGATAAATGAGAGTTAAAGATGAATTTTATATTTTAAAGCTGTAAGTATTAAGAACAACATAATAAATGAATGTCATGATGATTTTTTCATCATCATAGCATTACTAATCTGGAATTGTTATTAATCATTAATAATAAAAAGTATTATTTACAGGCTAATGATCATATTGTTTTCATTTCTTTATGTTATTTTTTTAATCATACCTGGAAATTAAAACAAATTGAACTAAATCCCCACTTGGACTACATATTAGATTGCTACAACTTCCATAATAAAATGCCATAGACCAGTGGCTTAAACAACAAAAATTCATTTTCTTTCAGTCCTGGAGTCTGGGAGTCTAGCATCCAGGTTCCAGCAGGGTTGGTTTCTCCTGAGGCCTCCCTCTTTGATTTGCACATGGTTGCCTTCCTGCTGTGCCCTAGGCCTTTTCTCTGTGTTCTCTCCTCACGAGGACACTGATCTTATGGAATTAGAGCCTCACCCTCATGACCTCATTTAACCTTAATTACCTCTCTATGAGCCTGATCACCAAAGATTAGGATTTCAGCGTATGAATTTTCAGAGGACACAATTCAGCTTCTGACTATAAATAATCTAAATAATTTTTAAAGTATTTTGGTCTAAGTTTCAAGGAGATGTGAAAAAAATTATAAAATTGTTATCAGATATCTGAGACTTTGCTACCTGAAATTTTCTGTCTAGTGATCTCTGTTATAGGAGATATTGCGTTTATGGTATGTATTCAGAAATATTCATTCAAAGGAGTGATACCTACTGTGCCTTGTTTTCCATCAGAGATCAAGGCCATTGCATTGCTTAGCACTGAGTCAAAGAAAACAAATGTCCAACAAGACAAGGAATGACCTGCAGATATCCCAACCCTGCATTTTAGAACCTGAAAAGGGGTGGGATCTTGTTTTATGGCTGTGTGGAGTGAGGACAGTGAATTCTTTCACAGATTATAATCCATAACTATGTTTGCACATCAAAGTTGTTCTGGACAGGGGCAAGGGTCTCTTATTTACTTACTGCTTTTTCAAAAGATATGGATAATAAAAAAACAATTTCATAGTGGATGTGGATATGAAATAAAGGTTTAGTTACTGATCCAGATAGACTATCTTTAGCCTGGTGCCATTGGTTTTGTTCATTAAAAAATTCAACAAAGCCAAAACACCTTTTGAAATCCACTTGTGCTATCCACAATAATGAATACAATTATAATTTTTGATGCACTGGGGAAAAGATGAAAACCAGCACAAGCTGAAGGATTGCAAAATCAGAGATGCTTGGAGCACTCAAGCTAGACAACATCTGTCCAGTGTAGTCATATTTGTCCAATACATCTGAGGAGTGTAGAACCCAACCAGGCACGCACGTCACAAAAAAACCTGAGTCCTGAAATTTAACCTCAAGACTCAAATGCATATATACTTTGTGGTCTCATCCTTGTCCTCATTAGTTATTGTCACAAAGCCACTCTGTAGTTCAACATAATTCATTACAGATGATGGTCTTCAGTCAGGCAAGGACAGAAACAGGAATAGCATGAGTTATGGGATACAGTAACATTTTGGTTATATATAATGTTGGTTTGGAGTCCACTCAAAAAAATTGGAAGTGTATCAGCCTGAAAATTTATACCTTACCTTCTCTGCTTGGCTTCTGGGAATATCCAATCTTTAAAACAATAAACTAGAAGGCAATAATTCCTTCATAAATCTACACATTTTCTTAGGCATTCTGCAGTGGAAATGGTATGAGAAAGAGCGACACTTTAAAGGGGAAGGGATCACAATCACAAAGGCAAATTCTTGAAGGTTCTTTGTGTCAGGTGCATTTGAACCACATATTCTCATGATGCCATACTTTAGAAAAGCTAATTATCTTGTGTTTATGGACTGGAAGTAGCAAAAGGAACAGAACCACTTGTAAGTAGGAAAGAATACAGTCAGCACCAATTGACTGTATGATTACAAGATGGTTCTGGGATGGGAGTGTTGAGGAAGAAATCAGATTTTTAAAAGTCTCACCCCAATTAGTACTATGTAGTGGCCTCAATCCTTTCTATGACCCACAGGAGCCCAGAATCCTAGAATTTCTGAGTTGCAAGTTCTCATTGTTTATAATTTTGTAACTAAAAGGTATATAAGCAAATTACCTTTCAGTGAAATAACTAGGGCCTATTTGTTCTAAAAGCATTAAATTCCAAAATGGTAAGAATTTTTTCCCTATATTTATATACAGGATTGTATTTCTTACCACAATAATATTCATTACTACTGGGAGGTCTTGTCTGATATAGGACCACACCAGAATATCTTAATAGTGATTACAATGAATAACAGCATGGCAAGGACCCAGAGAAGTATATGAGTTTTGTTTTAAGAAAAGCTGACCTGGAAATTCATTTAACTTCTATTAAATTCTGAACAGAAATTCTGAGCAGCTAGTCTTCTAAGAGCCTCCTTTGAATTGTGTTTGAACACAATGAGACATTCCTCTCTGAAATCAGAAACTCAAATGTCTTAGGATAGATAGATTTTTAATCAAAATTCTTCCCAGATAGTTCTCTATTATTCAGAGTAAGTTACACATACAAACTAACTGTGTAACATGAATGGGATCAGTGTATGCCACCCCAAAGTATGCTACTTTGGAATAGGGATTATTTGAGCTCAAGACAGGTGAGAATCAACAGACACAGGAAGAGTTCTTTGTTCCCAAGCCTGACATCCATTCCTTAGCTGCCTAAATCAGGGCACAAATATCCCTTTGAGATGATGCTGTCCATGCAGTAGCAGAAAAAGAAGAGTGACTCTTACCACCAGAGATGGAGAGTCTACACTGAGGTTTCATAAATAGACCTTGCTAAGATAACCATGATCTTCCATTAGGTCCCTCATGTGTTTCCTAGTCACCCCCCATCATGATTTACCAACCCTTCCTTTCCTTTGTTAGAATAGTGTGTAGCTCCAGATTCTAACCATTTCTTTGGGCTTTTATTCTTCTCAATGAACTTCCATGCATGCAAATATTAGTAATCATGGTGGGGCCTCTTCTTCTGTTAATTTTTTTTTGTTTAATTCATAGACCCTCAGGCAATAATCCAAGAAGCTAAAGGGAAAGTTTTTCCTCCCCCACAAACAATAGAGAGGCTAACAAAAAGACACCAGTCCTAGTTTGACATTTTCAATGACGTTATCACAGTATTGCATTGTTTGTAAGTTTTCAAGAAGACAGGGAAACAACAAACATCTTTTGAGTGCCCACTTATCAATCACTGTGTTTCAAAATGCACTAAAGACTTGAAAGTCAGTCTTATTTTATAAAGTTCATCTTGTTTTCCTAATTTACAAATGTCATTTTCCTAATTAAAAATAGAAGCTTAGAGAGCTTAAATAACTTGTCCCAGGACAAATAGACTTCTCTTTGTACTAAGCTCTTGCTCTTTCTACTGCACTTCCCTGCCTCCCTGGTGTAAACAGCTTAAATGAGTTCCTGTCTTGTTGTGTGTGTGCAGCATAGGCTGACAGAAGATTCATATTGAATGAGGACTTTGGCACATGTCCTTTTTCCCAGGTCCCCCTTTGATGCATTTTTTATGCCTTGAATGGGTGACTGTGACTTACCATTTAATGTTGAGCTTTTCCAGATTGCGATACCTAAGTGTTGGCTTAAATTATACTATTAAAGCTAAAATAATTCCAAATCAGGTTCCTTTGGAGTCTTCTCTTAGTTTTCACTTTGACACCGTGAGTGTTTAAAGCAACTTCCCAAATCTTCAACTTGGTTTCATTTAAGAAGCTGAATATCTTGTACTATGAAGATATGTATCTGTTCACTCTGTGATTCCATAACTTTCTAGTGAATATTGCATTAAGTTTGTTGAGTCTCATTATTACAGATGAAACTAGTGATACTGCCTTCATGTTTATTTTCCCTCTGATTGTGAGGGATATCCTATCCCCATCTCTCCCCTCTAAGACAAATTTCTGGCTGGTAAAAAAAAAATACTCTTAAAAGTTCATAATACCATCAAATGGCTTTGTCACGGCCACTGAGTACCACCTGTTTGCCTGTCTATTCTGTCACGGGATAGCAGATCCATGTATTTCGTGCTTTTAAAATTGTTTTTTTCCTAAGAAAAATGCTTCTTTATAGTAATTGAAGACATAAGGACATCTGAATCTTAGGTATACTTCTGTGCATTGATTTCTATATTGATCAATCTTAATTCTGACATTTCACCATGTGGCATGTGCCTTCTATCTCAGAAATAACTTGAATTACAGTAACATACTTCTAAAAGAAAACATGACGCATAAGACCTCTTATTTAAATTCTGTGCACATAGCAAAAGTTATTTTGATCAAAAAATAATCTCTTTTAGAGTTCTTGGAAAGGCAATAACATTTGTTAATTTACCTGTATCTTTGTGAGTCATTCAAATTAACAGAATTTGGGAAAAAGAAGGAGAAAGAACTAACTCACCTCAAGAAAGAGATTGGCACTTAAATACTTCAGAATATTTTACTACATCAAGGTTGAGTATTCACAGCTTGACTGAGTGGGTGAGTTTGGGACAGATCAAGGCCCAAGCAAGGGCCATGTTCTCCTAGGAGGACAGGTGCAGAGAGCTAGGCATTGCTAATAGCACAGGCTCTGTGGACAGCAAAGGCCTGGTCAGGAGTTCTGGGAACTCAGTTACAGCTCAGGCCCTAAGATTCTCCAAAATCAGATATTGGAGTATCCTGACAAGTGAGCAGAATGGAAGGATAAGATATCAGAACAAATATTATCAAAAGCAGGGTCAGGCAACATCTGTCTGATAAGAGACAAAAGTTTATATTTGGAGCCTCTCACTGTAGATTAGAAGCATGTAGTGTATGTGTGTGAGTGTGATATGTAGTGTGTATAGTATGCACATGCATATGTGAGGGTGGTGTGCATATATGTATGCGTAGTAGGTGGCATGCATGTGTGAGTGAGGCAGTCATGTGTGTTTTTTATGCATATGTGTGTAGGGTGGTGGTATATGAGTATGTAGTATATGGTGTGGGTGGGTGGTGTGCATGAGTATGTGTGTAATAAGGTGTGAGTCATGCATATGTATGTGACTGGGGGTGCAAGTGTGTGTGTGTGTGTGTATCTAAGTATCTTATTACAGCAGTTATCATAATATAGTACTGCACAACCCAGCCCTGGAACTCTAGAGATAAGGAATCCCAGTAGTTAGTGGTTTCTCAATAGGATCAACAAAAGAAAACCCATCAAGGACTTTACCCAGCACCTCAGTAGACACCCAAGAAGAATGGTTTGATACAAATTTCATCTAATAAAAAACATAAACTTATTGAAGCTCTTCTTTTCTGGCACTTAGGTGGGCGTGCAGACCGGAGTGGGTTGGTCTTGCAAGGAGAGTGAATCCAGATGGGGCAGCAGCTGTGGTAAAACAGAAGAGGGAAAGAGCGGGTGGATAGACATATGGAAGCACAGCCAAATGAAGTTCTGGTAATCTGGACATAACTACATCCCATTTCCTTCAAGGGTAAAATATAGGAATATGATTACTTCTAAAAGTCCTCACGTTCTAATGTTCTAAAGGTAAATCTGTAATATTACTTTGTGGGCATTGGAAAAAATTGACTTGTTACACAAATAATGTTGAGAATCTCCTGAAGTAGAAAAGTGAAATAGACATAACTTAATAAAGCATGCGAGAGTACTGTTGCCATGAAATCTGTCAACTTCCAGAAACAGCTATTAACTAAGGTATCAAGAACAGTATAGGACTTGAAGAGCTGTTACCCACATAAAGAAATTGTCCAAACCCCTTTTATTTATCTCTTTTCTTCCTTTTTCTTTGTTGATGAGAACATTATCAACTATAACAATCAGGCTTTGCACTAAATTCTCAGAACTTACTTATTGTGTAACAGGAAGTTTGTACATCCTTTTTAAAAGGATTTATTTATGTATTTATTTGAGAGACAGAGAGAGAAAGAGAGAGAGAGAGAGAGAGAAGCAGTCTTGCCACTGATTGGGAAGCCCAAAGTGGAACTCAATCCTGCCAACTTGAGATCATGACCTGAATGGAAATCAAGAGTTGGATGCTTAACTGACTGAGCACCCAGCCACCCCTCGTACCTTTTTTATTTTATCAACCTCTTCCTATCCTCCAGCCAACCCCAGCCCCTGGTAACCACTTCTCTCTTTGTGTGAGTTTGACTTTTTAAAAAAATTATTTTACATATAAGTGATATCACGGAGTATTTGGCTTTCTGTTTGGTTTTTTCACTTAGCACCATGCCCTCAAAGTTGATTCATATAGTCACGAATGGCAGGATATACTTCTTTCTCATGGCTGAATAAAATTTCATTATATGCAATGGAACACCACATCTTCTTCATCCATTCATCCATTGATGGACACTTAGGTTGTTTTCATATCTTGGCTGTTGTAAATAATGTTGGAATAAACACAGAATATAGATATTTCTTTGGTATCCTGTTTTTATTTCCTTTGGATATATTACCCAGAAATGCAATTGCTAGATCATAGAGTAATTCTACTTTTAACTTTTTTGAGTAACTTTCATATTGTTTTCAATAGTGGTTGCACCAATTTGCATTCTAACAACAGTGCATAAAAAATCCCTTTCCTCCACATGCCAATACTTTGTTACTTCTTGTCTTTCTGATTTTCGCCATTCTGACAGATGTGAGGTGACATCTCATTGTGGTTTTGATTTGCATGTCCCTGATGATCAGTGATGTTGACTATCTTTTCATGTCCCTTTGATCATTTCTTAGGTCTTCTTTGGGAAATGTCTATCTATTCAGATGCTTTGTCCTTTTTTAAATTGGGTTATATGTTATTTTGTTATTAAATTGCATAAGTTCTTTAAGTATTTTGGATATTAACCCCCTATCAGATATATGATTTGCAAAAATTTTATACCATTCTGCAGGTTGCCTTTTCATTTTGTAAATGATTTCCTTTGCTGTGCACATTTTATTTTATTTTATTTTATTTTAATTAATTAATGTATTTATTTTTGTAGATTTTATTTTGATGTAGTTTCACTTGTTTATTTTTTATTTTGTTGACTTTGCTTTTGGTATCAAATACAAAAATACCATTGCTAGAACCAATTTCAAAGAGATTACACATCTTCTTCTGGAAATTTCATATTTCAAGTTTTACATTCAAGCCTTTAATTCATTTTGAGTTAATTTTTGCATGCGGTATGAAATAGTAGTCCACGTTCATTCTTTTGCATGTGGCTGTCCAGTTTTCCCAGGACCCTTTATTGAAGAGATAGTCCTTTCTCCAATGTATATTCTCACCTTTTTAAAATCATAAATTTATTGTCCATATAGGCATGGGTTTATTTCTGTTCCATTGATTTATGCATCTGTTTTATGCAATGCTATTTTGAATACTATAACTTTTTAATGTAGTTTGAAGTTAAGGAGAATGATGCATCTAGCTTTTTTCTTCTTTCCCAAATTTGTTTTGCCATTGAGGGTCTTTTGTGTTTCCATACAAATTTTAGGATTATTTTCCATGTTTCTTTGAAAAATTTCATTGGGATTGTTTTCTGCCTTTCTTTCTTTTTTATTGGAGTCCAATTTGCCAACATACGGCATAACATCTAGTGCTCATCCTGTCAAGTGCCCCCCTCAGTGCCCGTCACCCAGTCATCCCAACCCTTTGCCTACCCCCCCTTTCCACCATCCCTTGTTGGTTTCCCAAGTTAGGAGTCTCTCATGTTATGTCTCCCTTTCTGATATTTCCCACTCATTTTCTCTCCTACCCTTCATTCCCTTTCATTAATTTTTATATTCCCCAAGTGAATGAGACCATATAATGTTTGTCCTTCTCCGATTGACTTACTTCACTCAGCATAATACCGTCCAGTTCCATCCACATTGAAGCAAATGGTGGGTATTTGTCGTTTCTAATGGCTCAGTAATATGCCATTGTATACATAGACCACATCTTCTTTATCCATCCATCTTTTGAAGACATCGAGGCTCTTTCCACAGTTTGGCTATTGTGGACATTGCTGCTATAAACATCGGGGTGCAGGTGTCCTGGCGTTTCGCTGCATCTGTATCTTTGGGGTAAATCCCCAGCAGTGCAATTCCTGGGTTGCAGGGCTGTTCTGTTTTTAACTCCTTGAGGAACCTCCACGAAGTTTTCCAGAGTGGCTGCACCAGTTCACATTCCCACCAACAGTACAAGAGGCTTCCCCTTTCTCCACATCCTCTCCAACATTTGTTGTTTCCTGTCTTGTTAATTTTCCCCATTCTCACTGGTGTGAGGTGGTATCTCATTGTGGTTTTGATTTTTGTATTTCCCTGATGGCAAGTGATGTGGAGCATTTTCTCATGTGCTTGTTGGCCATGCCTATGTCTTCCTCTGTGAAATTTCTGTTCATGTCTTTTGCCCATTTCATGATTGGATTGTTTGTTTCTTTGATGTTGAGTTTAATAAGTTCTTTATAGAACTTGGATACTAGCCCTTTCTCTGATATGTCATTTGCAAATATCTTCTCCCATTCTGTAAGTTGTCTTTTAGTTTTGTTGACTGTTTATTTTGCTGCACAGAGCTTTTTATCTTGATTAAGTCCCAAAAATTCATTTTTGCTTTTGTTTCCCTTGCCTTCATCAATGTATCCTGCAAGAAGTTGCAAAAAGGGTATTGCCTGTGTCCTCCTCTAGGGTTTTGATGGAATCTTGTCTCACATTTAGATCTTTCATCCATTTTGAGTTTATCTTTGTGTATGGTGAAAGAGAGTGGTCTAGTTTCATTCTTCTGCACGTGGCTATCCAATTTTCCCAGCACCATCTATTGAACAGACTGTTCTTTTGCCAGTGGATAGTATTTCCTGCTTTGTCGAATATTAGTTGACCATAGAATTGAGGGCCCATTTCTGGGTTCTCTATTCTGTTCCATTGATCTATGTGTCTGTTTTTGTGCCAGTACCATACTGTCTTGATGATCATAGCTTTGTAGTACAACCCGAAATCCGGCATTGTGATGCCCCTAGCTCTGGTTTTCTTTTTCAATATTCCCTTGGCTATTCAGGGTCTTTTCTGATTTGGAAAACTCTTAAGATTATTAGTTCCAACTCTCAGAAGAAAGTCCATAGTATTTTGATAGAGATTGCATTAAATGTGTACATTGCCCTGGGTAGCATTGACATTTTCACAATATTAATTCTTCCAATCCATGAGCATGGGATATATTTCCATTTCTTTGTGTCTTCCTCAATTTCTTTCAGAAGTGTTCTGTAGTTTTGAGGGTATAGATTTTTTTACCCTTTTGGTTAGGTTTATTCCTAGGTATCTTATACATTTGGGTGCAATTGTAAATAGGACTGACTCCTTAATTTCTCTTTCTTCAGTCTCACTGTTAGTATAGAAATGCTACTGATTTCTGGGCATGGATTTTATATCCAGCCACACTGCCAAATTGCTGTGAGAGTTCTAGCCAATTTGGGGTGGAGTCTTTTGGGTTTTCTATGTAGAGGATCATGCCATCTGTGAAGAGGGAGAGTTTGACTTCTTCTCTGCCAATTTGAATGCATTTTGTTTCTTTTTGTTGTCTATTGCTGAGGCTAGGACTTCTAGTAATATGTTGACTAGCAGTGGTGAGAGTAGACACACCTGCCATATTCCTGATCTTGGGGGAAAGGCTCCCAGTGTTTCACCATTGAGAATGATATTTGCTGTGGGCTTTTCGTAGATGGCTTTTAAGATGCTGAGGAATGTTTCCTCTATCCCTACACTTGGAAGAGTTTTGATCACGAATGGATGCTGTATTTTGTCAAATGCTTTCTCTGTATCTATTGAGAGCATCACATGGTTCTTGTTTTTTCTCTTGTTGATATGATCTATCATGTCAATTGCTTTACGAGTGTTGAACCAGCCTAGCATCCCGGGGATAAATCCCACTTGGTCATGGTGAATAATCTTCTTAATGTACTGTTAGATCCTAGTATCCTGTTGACAAGTTTTGCATCTGTGTTCATCAAGGATATTGGTCTGTAATTCTCCTTTTTGGTGGGGTCTTTGTCTCTTTTTGGAAATAGGTGATGCTGGCCTCATAGAATGAGTTTGGAAGTGCTCCATCCCTTTCTATCTTTCAGAACAGCTTTAGTAGAAGAGGTATTGTTTCTTTTTTAACATTTGATAGAATTCCCCTGGGAAGCCATCTGGCCCTGGACTTTTGGGTCTTGGGAGTTTTCTGATGACTGCATTAATTTCCTCCCTGGTTATTGGCCTGTTCAGGTTTTCTATTTCTTCCTGTTCCAGTTTTGGTAGTTTGTGGTTTTCCAGAAATATATCCATTTCTACTAGGTTGCCTAATTTATTGGCATATAGTTGCTCATAATTTTTTAAAATTGTTTGTATTTCCTTGGTGTTGCTTGTGATCTCTTCTTTTTCATTTGTTATTTTATTAATTAGAGTCTTTTGTCTTTTGTTCTAATAAGGCTGGCTAATGGTTTATCTAATTTTTTAATTCTCTTGAAGAATTAAAGAGAATTAATGAATTAATTAATTAATCCAGAATTAATTAACCAGAATTAATCCTGGTTTTGTTAATCTGTTGTACAGTTCTTCTGGCCTCTATTTCTCTACTGAGTTCTGCTTGAATCTTTATTAACTCTCTTCTTCTGCTGGCTGTAGGTTTTATTTGCGGTTCTTTCTCCAGGTCCTTTAAGTGAAAGTTAGCTTTCATATTTGGGTTTTCTCCAATTTTTTGAGGGATGCTTATATTGTGATGTATTTCCCTCTCAGGACTGCTTTTGCTGTATCCCAAAGATTTTGAATGGTTGTATCTTCATTCTCATTAGTTTCCATGAATCTTTTTAATTCTTCTCTAATTTCCTGTTTGACCCTTTCATCTTTTGGCAGGATGATCTTTAATCTCCATGTGTTTGAATTTCTTCCAAATTTCTTCTTGTGATTGAGTTCAAGTTTCAAAGTATTATGGTCTGAAAATATGCAGAGGACTATCCCAATCTTGTTATCAGTTGAGACCTGATTTGTGACACATTATGTGGTCTATTCTGGAGAAAGTTCCATGTGCACTTGAGAAGAATGTGTATTCAGTTGCGTTTGGATGTAAAATTTGGTAATATCTGTGAAATCCATCTGGCCCAGAGTATCATTTAAAGCTCCTGTTTCTTTGGAGATGTTGTGTTTAGAAATCCTGTCATTGGCAGAAAGTGCCATGTTGAAGTCTCCCAGTATTAGTGTATTATTATTATCTTAGTATATCTTTACTTTGGTTATTAACTCATTGATATACTTGGCAGCTCCCACATTAGGGACATAAATATTCATGATTGTTAGGTCCTCTTGTTGGATAGATCCTTTAAGTATGATATAGTGTCCCTTTTCATCTCTTACTACAGTCATTGGGATAAACTTTAATTCATCTGATATGAGGATGGCTACTCCTGCTTTCTTTTGAGGACCATTTGAATGGTAAATGGTTCTCCAACCTTTTATTTTCAGGCTGTATGTGTCCCTAGGTCTAAAATGAGTCTCTTTTAGACAGAAAATAGATGGGTCTTGCTTTTTCATCCAGTCTGAAACCCTGCATCTTTTGATGGGATCATTAAGCCCATTCACGTTCAGAGTTACTATTGAAAGATATGAATTTAGGGGATCCTTGGGTGACTCAGCAGTTTAGCGTCTGCCTTCAGTCCAGGGTGTGATCCTGGAGTCCTGGGATCAAGTCCTACATCAGGCTCCCTGCATGGAGCCTGCTTGTCCCTCTGCCTGTGTCTCTGCTTCTCTCTGTGTATCTCTCAGGAATAAATAAAATCTTAAAAAAAAAAAAAGAAAGTAAGAAAGGTATGAATTTAGTGTCATCATAATACTTATTCAGTCCCTGTTTTTGTGGATTATTTCTTTGGACTTTCAGAGTCCCCCTTAATATTTCTTGCAGAGCTGGTTTGGTGGTCACATAGTCTTTCAGTTTCTGCCTATCTGGGAAGCTCTTTATTTATCCTTCTACTCTCAATGACAGCCTTGCTGGATAAAGTATTCTTGGCTCCAGGTTCTTCTCATTTAGGACCCTGAATATATCCTGCCAGCCCTTTCTGGCCTGCCAGGACTCTGTGGAGAGGTCTGCTGTTACCCTAATACTCCTCCCCATATAAGTTAGGGATCTCTTGTTTCTTACTGCTTTAAGGATTTTCTCTTTATCTTTGGAATTTGCAAGTTTCACTATTAAATTTCAAAGTGTTGAATGGTTTTTATTTATTTTAGTTGGGGATCTCTCTATCTCCTAGATCTGAATGCCTGTTTCCCTCCTCAAGTTAGGGACATTCTCAGCTATGATTTGTTCAAATACACTTTCTGGTCCTCTGTCCCTTTCGGTGCCTTCTGGAACCCCAATTAAATGAAGATTTTTGCTTCTGAGGCTATCATTTATTTCCCTTAACCTTTCCTCATGGTCTTCTGTTTTTCTCTTTTTTCCTCAGCTTCCTTCCTTGTCATCAACTTGTCTTCTATGTCACTCACTCTTTCTTCTACCTCATTAACCCTCATCGTTAGGACCTCCAGTTTGGATTGCATCTCATTTAATTGATTTTTAATTTTGGCCTGATTAGATCTAAATTCTGCAGTCATGAAGTCTCTTGAATCCTTTATGATTTTTTCCAGAGCTACCAGTAGCTTTATAATTGTGCTTCTGAATTGGCTTTCTGACATCGAATTGTAATCCAAATTCTGTAACTCTGTGGGAGATAGTACTGTTTCTGATTCTTTCTTTTGTGGTGAGTTCTTCTTTCTAGTCATTTTGCTTAGTGCAGAGTGGCTAAAAACGAGTTGTACTTGTTAGAAGCACAAACTCTTCTCTCTGTGGCTTTCCAGCTATTCCCTCTTTAAATCTGAAGCCGACTTCATAGGTTTTCAGGATAATTTGAAAGTTATCTGGGTAAGTTGGTGGGGACAGGTGATTTGGGGACCCTATTCCTCCACCATCCTGCCCCACCACCCTGTATTTGGGATTTTGATAGGGATTTCATTGAATCTGTAGATAGCTTTGCTTAATATGGACCTTTCAGCAATATTAATTTTTTGAATACATAAGCACAGAATATTTTTCCATTTTTAATTTCTTCAATATCTTTCTTCAGTGTTTTGTACTTTTCAGTGTACAGAGATTTCACTTCTTGGCTAATTATATATATCTATGTAATATTTTATACTTTATGTTATATTTTAATATATAAATGTTAAATTTATATAATATTATATATTATAATATAAATATATAATAAATATATATACAAAGTTTTATATATATCACACATTTCCATTCATCTATTGAGAGACTCTTGGGTTGCTTCCATATCTTTAGTAATTTAGATAATGCTGTAATAAACATCGGGTTGCATACATCTTTTCAAATTAGTGTTTTTGTTTTCTTTGGATAAATACCCAGTAGTGGATTTTTAGATTAAATTGTATTTCTACTTTTAATATTTTGAGGAAACTGCATACTGTTTTCCACTGTGGTTGCATCAATTTACATTACCACCAATGGGTTTCTTTTTCACCACATCCTCACTGACACTTGTTATTTCTTATCTTTTTTATTCCAACATTCTGATTGTTGTAAAGCGATATCTCTCTGTGATTTTCATTTGTATTTCCTAATGATCAGTGATGTTGAGCATCTTTTCATATGTTTATTGATCATCTGGATCTTCTTTGGAAAAATGTCTATTCAGGTCCTCTGCTCATTTTTTAATCAGATTCTTTTTTATGTTGAGTTGTATATATATATACATATATATATAAACAATATATATATTGTTTATATATTTTGGATATGTCATTTGCAAATATCTTCTCCCATGGAGTAGGGAGATGGTTTTCTTTGCTATACAAACTCTTTTTATTTTGGTATAGTACCAAGAGTTTATTTATGCTTTTGTTTCCCTTGCCTTTGAAAACATATCTAGAAAAATGTTGCTATGGTTCATGTCAAAGAAATTTGTCTATGTTCTCTTCTGGAAGTTTATGGTTTCAGGTCTCATACTTAAGTCCTTAATCCACTTAGAGTTAATTTTTGTATATGGAGTAAGAAAGTGATCCGGTTTCATTCTTTTGCATGAATGGTGCAGTTTTCCCAGCACCATTTATTGAAGAGACAGTCTTTTTCTCTTTGTGTCTTCTTTCCTCTTTTGTCATAGATTGTTTGATCATGTAAGCGTGGGTTTATTTCTGGGGTCTTTATTTTGTTTCGGTGATCTATATGTCTATTTTTGTGCTAGTACTATACTATTTGTTTTTTTTTTTTAAGATATTTATTTATTTATTTATTTGAGAGAAGGAGAGAATAAGCAGGAGAAGGGAAAGGGATAAGCAGACTCCAGTTTGAGTGTGGAGCCCAAGAAGAGCTAGATCTCGTGATCCTGAGTTTGAGCTGAAATTGAGAGTCAGATGCTTGACTGACTGAGCCATTCAAGCACCCCCATACTATTTTGATTACTATAGCTTTGTAGTATATCTTGACATCTGGGCTTTGATACTTCCAGTTTTATTCTTCTCTCTCAAGATTGCTTTAGGTATTCAGAGTTTTGTTTGGTTCCATACTGGAATTGTTTTTCTTGATTTCACTTTCTAATACCTTATTGTTAGTATCTAGAAATGAAACTAATTTTTTGTATATTGATTTTGTATCTTGAAACCTTATTGAATTCATTTATTTGTTCTAGCAGTTTTTGGTTGAGTCTCTTTTTGAAGCTAACTAAACCTCAGTTAATTGTCTAATAACCTAATCTAACAGAAAAAGGAAAAAATTATAATCTCTTTTTTTCTTTTGCTGAATTCCAGTGGTTCTACAAAGTAAAATTAAGGCAATGTAGTCTTAGGTTAAGAAATTTACTACAACCAACTTAACTATTTCATTCATTCAAGTTCAAGAATTAAGACATTTTATTTTTATTTATTTATTTTTAAAGATTTTATGGATTTATTTATGAGAGAGAGAGAGAGAGAGAGAGAGAGAGAGAGAGAGAGGCAGAGACACAGGCAGAGGGAGAAGCAGGCTTCCTGCAAGGAGACTGATGTGGGACTCGATTCTGGATCCCGAGATCACACCCTGAGCCAAAGGCAGAAGCTTAACCACTGAGCCACCCAGGGGTTCCTATTAAGACATTTTAAATATTTTACTCTTAGTTGTGTTATGGATTATGTTTATTTTCAGACTTGATTTCTTCCCAAGAGTGGCAGACTTGCCACCTATCTCACTTGGGTAATTTTATTAAAATAATTTACGTTTTCAATCTCTATATTAACGTAAGCCTTGAAGCTATTTAACAAGAAGGCATTTGTAAGTGTCATAAGAAATGAAATTTAACAAATGAAGGCTTTTATTATTTAAATAGATCTATTGTTTGATTTTTTTCACATGCCCACCCACATATTTTGAGCAGAGTACAGATAAATGTTTTCCTTGTATCAATCCATTTGACCCTAGTTGTCTCTTTTTTTCCACCTTAAATTTCAAACACTGTTTTAGTGGGATTCTCCATTAGATTTATTACATCTTATTAAGGTAAATACAGGTTATTATGAGCAACAGGTGATCCGTGTCATATCGTGGGTGGAGAAGGTAAAAGCTATTTCTGATTCACTTGTCTGCCACTGTCTTATCTGTGCCACTCTGATTTTACCTCCTTTTTACCAGTTCAGTACATATGATGCTGAGTCTGTATTTGCTGGTATCTCTAGCAAAGGAAAACAAGAATCATGACATAAGGTTGCAACATCAATTGACCTTTTTCCTCTGAGATTCTGAAACTTGGGAAAGGAGGTAATTCTAAATGAAAAGAACAATTTTAAATCATCTTTCAAACCACTTTTCGCCTCTGTCTTTGTTTCCTTGTCTGTTTAAGCATATGCTTCTAACTAAAAGAGTCTTTAATGTCAGTTGAAACACAAGAAGGATATAAAAGGTTCTGGGTTGCTATTAAATTAGATACTGTGCTAATTGATTAGAATTTATTCAAGCTATCCTTCTCTTCAACAGCACTGACCAAAAAGTGTTACAGGAATGGCAAGATGTTCTTGGAAGTCAATTGCATTCAGCGGTCAAGTTGGTTTGGGAAATGCTTCCAGCTAGAGCTCTCTGGGAAGCAAACCGGCCCTGAGCATAATGTTGTAGAAGGCCCTTGGCTAAAGAAATCTGTTTCAGGCAAGGGGTTTCCCACTTCCCCAACCTACTCTTTGTATAACATCTATTAGTATTTGATCCCATCTTTATTTAATACCTATTAATATTCTGAAGAGTTAGTTTGTCATGGAACACACTGAAAATACTGTTCTAGTAAAAGGCTGATATATCTCAAAATCTCAGCTTTTTGTGATATGTCCTTGAGTTGTGAGAAAAAGTTTCAACCACAATGTTTTATTTTTTTATATATGTTTTAAGTTATAAGAATAATGACAGAAAGTAAGGAAATGTGACAGGTGTCACCTAAGGGCTCAGCCACAATTAGCCGCAACATGGCGGGGGCAGGAACAGTGTGAAAATGCTGCTCAGGCAGACAGTGGCCTTCTACAGGGAGAGTGGCAGGAAAAGCCAGGGTGGACCTTGTCTGTTTGTGTGGGGTGTGATGGGAAGGAGGTAGGCCACTTGTCTTGTTGTTTCATCCATTCTTTCCTGGGACAGTTAGACCTCTTGCAGAAAGGAGAGTTAGTGCATTGGGAAGCAGAAAGTCCTCAAACAGGGTGCAGTAACCTGCCCTGCAAGTAGAAATGTCAGTGTAATATCAGACCCCAGGGATCAATAAAAAAAATCTGTACAAGAAAATATTGCCCTTTTATTACTGGCTTTAAAAACTCAGTTCAGCATGCTAATCATATCTCACAAGCCTTGTTCCATTCAGTGACCATAGCTACCGCTGAAGGTCCCTTCTCCAAAATCTCCAAATCTAACACATAACTCATTCTGAAATGTGTTCCCATTTTCCTGCAGGGTGCCCTGCCTGTTTCTGTACCTGTAATGACATGCCCCACTCACCACAACAAAAAAGTCTGTGTCTGAACCCAAAGCCACTTCTCCCATATCTAAAAAGATACAACTCTAATGTCAACAGTAAAATTCAAACTGAAAAGAGATCATTTCTAAGTGATCTGAGACGTGGAATTGTTTGTAAACAAGAAAAACAAGACAAATAGAGTAAAGCTCTTTTCCATATTAGGGATAAATATCTTTAGGGAGACATATTTTGAAGACAGCATTCAATCATTAATTTGCACATTCAAAAAATATTTGAACAGGTACCATAAGTCTGGCATTATTATGCATTGGCATTACAAGACTCTTGCCCAAAACTACAGAATGGTAGGATCCAAAATAAATAATTAAGTAAATAAATGTATACTATTTCAGGAGTTGATAGTAAATCTTTGCGGTATGGAGTGTTTGTGTGTGTGTGTGTGTGTGTGTGTGTGTGTATGAGAGAGACAGAGATAGAGACAAAAAAAGAGAGAGAAAAAACTGCCTTTGGAAGTGGGCAAGTGGAGTGCCTGTCTTGCACTGGGCATCTTAGGGAGCCCTGCATTTTTTAGGCCTTTCTTAAAATTTTGTAAGTCCCTGTGGTATCTGGGACAAGCTGGGGTGGGAAGTGCCTTCTAGTTAAGATGTCTCAAATTTGAAAATAGACTTTGGCCCCATCACCGCCCTCTGGGATACTCTCTGAATATCTATATCTTGCATAGGACAGGCCAAATGCCATAAGGTCTACCACTTATATTTATAGCTGGATTCTGATTCTGGGAGGGTGCCACTGGTCCCAGCAATATATTTTTCATGGGGTTGCATGGGATTAGGCTGTCAAAATGTCTCTGACATGCCGATTTGGGGTGAGTCAATTGTTTATGCAGGCAGGGACCCTATCAAAGGTAGTTGCCCAGGGCCTCACACACTTTAGGGGCAGCTCCGTAATTTCTAAATACTAACATTTAGTGGTATATGAGATTTTCAAAGTTTGAAAGGGGAGATCTATAAGAGAGTGGATATTTGAGTGAATCAGAAGGAACCAATCAAGTAGGTTATTCGAACAACAGGCAAAATGTTCCATGTAGAAGAAAAAAAAAAAGAAACAGTGCAAAGGCAGGGGCAGTGGAATCTGTGGTATATTTGAGTAAAGGCAAAGAAACCAAAACAGAATAAATGGGCTGTAGAGACATGGTAGTAGATAAGGACAGAGAAGTAGAAGAGGGGGCCAGATCAAGTAGTGCTTTATAGATTATGTAAGAATTTTGTCTCTCACTTTGAATGACCTGGTAAGAAATTTGGATGTTTTAAGTAAAGTGTAACATAATTGAACACATTTAAAGAATGTTTTGGGGCTTATGGCTGGTTGTAAGAGGCCTAAGTTAGAAAAAAAAAAAAGAGACCAGAGAAGAATCTATTGCAATAATTCCTGTAAGAAGTGGTAATGGCCTGAAGTTAGGTGTTAGATGTAAAGATGATAAGTTGTCAGATCCTGAACATTTGTGAAAGTAAAGCCAACATAATTTGGTTTTAGATGGACTGGATATAAATATGGCAGAGATGTATCAAAGTTTTTGATCCAAAGAATTGGCAGAGTCAACATGCCATTTATGGAGACAGAGAAGACAGAGGAATAATTGTGCAGAAGAGCTGTCAAGAGTGATGCCAATTAGACATTCACCTGGAGATATGTATTAACAGCTGCATATGTGCACACTCGGGAATTATCAGTATAGACTGTACCTGGGGAGTGGGTGTGGATAGAGAAAAGGAGAGGTCTAGGGGCTGAGCCATGAGACCCTTCAAAATGCAAAGTAGAAAAAGAGAGCAGGATCAGGAAAAGAGACAGGAAAAAAATGGGGCAGTGAAGTCAGAAGAGAATGTTATGAATGGCATGCCAGAACCCAGTGGAGATACTCTTTCAATTGCCATATGCTGCTTCCTGGTTCTCCAGAGATCTGAAGATGGACATTAAGTTTAATGGAGTTGACAAGCCCATGGTAGGCATCATGATAAGAACAAAATCCTGACTGGAGTGCGTTCGTGAAGGAAGATGAGAAGAGCAAGTGAAGCAGGGAGTAGAGGCAATCTTTGTAAGGGGTCTACTGTGAATAGGAACAAAGAAATGGAGCCATTTCTAGAAAGTGGTATAGGTAAAGGATGGGATATTATTTTAAGTTGGCATGCATAAGATCACGTTTATATAATAATAGGAATGATTCATTAGAAGAAGAAAAGTTTTTCTTCCCTCTTGAGGACCTAAAATTCTGCAACTCAGAAGGTAGGAAAAGAACAGCTGACTATCTGTAGTAGTGGGTCAGTGGTCAGTAATGGGACAAGATCAAGGGGAAGCATCAAGAAGGAAGGGAAAATGTCTTGTTTGCTTTGAAATTGCTATCCTCCTAGGTAAGGTACTACAGGATCCCATGGGATCTAGTGGCCCATGGCAGTGCTAAAATCTTCAGGAACTGGAGGACATAGGTCTTCCCACCAGAGCCCTGCCTTCAGGGTAATCTCCCTGGCAACTCCAGGTTTATGTTTCTATTTCAAATCTCATCGCAAAGAGAACATGACTGAGCCAGTGTCCATCTGGTGTCCTTCTCTAGACCAGTTCATTCTGACCAGTTGAGTAGGACCACATAGTGTAGATACATGTATTTGGGGATGTTTCCAGTGAAGAGCAATTTAGGGGGAGTGAGGCAGCTACCCCAGATGGCATCTGTCTACTTCAGGCTCTCTACCTCATTGGTCCTTAGGCCTCCTCTCAATTATCCTCTCAAATTCTAACATGAAACATTCATTCCCTTGAAGAAAGTGCATAGATATTTTAATTTTAGTAGCTACCAGCTATATTTACCTAAATTCAGTAACTTGGAGATGAGTTGGTATTTTTCCCTTTCCTGGATAACCCATTATTATGAAGTTCCTCACAGTGAAAGAATGAGGCAAAATACCCCAGGTGAGAACACTTGCTGTTAGTAAATATAATTATCACAGAAATAATGACTTTAAGCTGTACAGTGATTTATAGTTTACAAAGTGCACTTTCATTCCCATTACATCAAGCCTCACAAAAGATTTGTGGGTTAGGTTTCCGTAGCAGGCACTTGGTTTTCTGATAAGCACTAATTCCTTCCTTCCTCCTTACTGTCAGAGTCCGGATTTCATTCAGGTATGTGGCAGTGTTGGTATGGGCCCCAGGAAATGACTCCTGCTCATCAGAATCAGTCATGCTGGATCTCTGTCCCCTTTACCATGGGCAGACTTAGGGGTATCAGGTGCTGGGACCCAGTCCCAGCCTATGACACAAAAAGGAGACTGGGGAAATGATAATACAAATGAATAGGTAAATGCCAACCATCTCTTCCCCATTTTTTCACTCTGGTATATTGCTGTGTGAGGATTAAATTTTTGGAGCTGGCAAAGCCATGTTGTGACCACTGCTGAGACACTTTCAACAACCTGAGAATCCAGAGCTGCAAGTTGGGAGTGCTTGGTGTCCTCACATCATCAATAAGCTACTGAGTTCACCAACTCTCTACTCCCTCACTTCTGGTTAAATGAGACAAACAAATTATTATTAAAGCCATTTTCAGTGTTTTATTATTGACTGTTGAACGCATTTTCCCTTAAAACCTTCGCAGATAAAGATACTGAGGCTTGGAGAGGGTAAGTGATATGCTCAGGGTTGCCCAGCTGCTAGATGGCTATTTCTTAACTCAAACTCAGGTCTTTGGGTGCCACATCTCTTTTCAAAGTCTGTGACCTTTTATGAAGTCACAACAGCTTTCTTGCTTGGTTAATATTTGATGTTAGGTAAATTCCTCATTAATTTTTAAATGCCATCTTACCCTGAGCATCTGCTTAAATGGCTTGCACAAAGCAGGTGTTTGGCAAGCAGGGACTTATTTAAATTTCATGTGTGGTACTTGAACTACCCAGTACTGGGACTCTTGGAACCCTGACACAGTTCTAGAAAGCCTGGCATTTCAGGCAATCACTGCTGACCTATCTTTCTGAATCAGCACACGAATGTTTGACTCACTTCATGCCACACAGCCCAGCTCAGACACGAACTAACTCTAAAGGAAATGTGAAGCCAAGTACAAGAGGCAGCCTTGGAGGAGGAAGAGGAATAGCATGGGGAAGCAGCCAGGTTGCAGTCATAGGAGTTCTGGTCCTGAGTCTGCTACTCAGGTAATGTATTTATTAGGGAAGTGATGACATTCCTCATTTGTCAGTACAGATTAGATTAAGATTTTTTTTACAGCTAATTTTAGTGGTTCTGTTAATTTAGGCTTGATATTATTAAGCATTCATGTAATAAGCAATAATTAAGTTTCTTCTATGACAAGTACTATTCATATTCTGGGGCTATAGAATTACATAAGGTAGGAAAATTCCCAGGAAAAGAGCAATTTGATGGAAGAAATAAGAATATAAAAGAATACAAGACCAAGGTGAAAATGGCTACAATAAAGCCGGACCTCAGCAGTGTAGAAAAACAGGTGTAAAGTGATGGGGCCTTTATGGCAGGCCCACCAATGGCACCTGGACAGCTTCTTTGTTCTCTCACTCTCTCACCTCCATTGTTGCTCTTGAAATGAAGTAGCAACAATTTCAGGTCCTGAATTTAAGTATTATGACTTAATAACACTTAAAAAACCCAATCACTATATAAAACAAAGACAAATTGAGACTCTATAGCCAATATTTTACATAAACTTGGACACTGGCTTTGGAAATTGCCAAATACAGGTCACCAAAACTTGTCAGTTCTGCCATATTGAGGAAAAGCCTATTTAACCTGAAATTTGGGCTAATATTTGGGATTGAGAAAGTACCTTTTTATATAGTGAGACTAATTCCTCATCGAGAATGTTTCTAGAGGGTAAAATTAAGACCACATAATCAGTTGTCATTGTGATAGTTCATTAAACTTGAGGCTTTGTTATTATAGAAGTGATTCCAAGCTATTTAATTAATAAGGAATATTAGGAGAAATTTATAGCCCCAATTGACACAGGTGCTATCTTTATTGATGCTTCTCATTTTATAGTTTTTTCAGTGAGCGTACACACTTCACATAAAGATTAAATATGATAGTAGGAGGAACTGGGTCTAAAGGCCTCTGTTTCTGCCTTGTGACACTATGAGTTGTGTCCTCAAGCTCCCCAGAGCTGCCACCAGAAGAACCATCTTGCCTTCCATCTGAGGATCTGCAACCTGCTACTTAGATCAGCATAACTGCTCTCACTGACCAGCGTGGGAAGAGGCTTTTGAAAGGAATGTTGAATCAGATAAAGGGACAGACATGACTCTATAATGGATTAAATACCAGTGTGGAGAGTAAATGTGTGCTATTTTTACCAAGGCTGTGTTTGTTTTTAATTGCCTTCATCTTTACCATAGCCAATGTTGCTTCACATGTTTCTTAATCAGGGGTCTGCTCGGGATCCCTGGGTGGCGCAGCGGTTTGGCGCCTGCCTTTGGCCCAGGGCGTGATCCTGGAGAGCCGGGATCAAATCCCACGTCGGGCTCCCGGTGCATGGAGCCTGCTTCTCCCTCTGCCTGTGTCTCTGCCTCATTCTCTCTCTCTCCTCTCTCTCTGTGTGACTGTCATAAATAAAAAATAATAATAATAAAAAAAATGAGGGGTTTGCTCTAAAGCTAAAAGTACTTCATGCCGGCTCTGCTTTCATTCAGCTCAGCTGAAGACCCCCTCCACACCCCCCATCCCTGTCGGTTAATCACTGAAGCTCAGAAGACAGAGCATTAGGGCAAGTTCAGGTATTCTGTTTAGTGCAAGCCAAAACTCCCAATGAAGAACAGGTTTTATTCACTGGATACATCATGCTGTGTTGCTCAACTAGTGTAATTGCACATCTATATACCCTTACTCTTTTCTGGGAGGAGATGCACTGGATATCTATGTAGAACAGTCCTAGAATCAATATGCATGAAATAAAAAAGACCAAGCAAGATGAATTTACCCGCAGGCTAGAATGGAATAGAAATGCTCTGTGAAGGTGTTTCCTTCTGCATCAGCCATTAATTTGTTCAACAGCAAGTAAACTTCTGACATTTTTATGCTGTGGTAAGTTAAGCCTTTTGTGAACTTCGGGGCTTCCTGAAAGAGAGAAGAAAGGATGTGACAGAAATAAAAACAAAGGAACAGGAAAAATGAAACAATCTTAGGAAACCATAGCAAGGAGAACAGCCATGAACAAAAGGAGTCTTTTATCAAGATGGGGAGAGTTATTTCAAAGCAGTAGAAATGTTTTCCTCTTTCAGCACTATCCTAACTAAAGAGCCCCTGCTTCTCATTTTGTGCCTGCACACACACCTGTGCAACACACAAACCCAGAGCACAAGCATGCCAAATTAACCCAATTTCATGGTCTGTAGCATTCCTAGATTTTAAATGAGAACACTTGCTTAATCTAGAAGCTGAGTAATGTTGATTAGCATAATCAAGCTCTCCTTAGGCAGGCAGAGCTTAAAAAAAAGAGAATAAAAACAGGACCTCTTTCTTAATTGGAGAAGATGTTGCTGTGAGAGCCAAAAATAAACATTCTTCGCCTGTAACAGGATTTGTGGGGTAGGAGGAAGGATGTGTTAACTGAAAAGCTTCTCTAGACCTTGGCTGTCATGAATGAGGAGTTGAGCTACATATTAGCTCCTTGAATACAGGAGCCATATATCTCAGGTCTCTGTATTCACTCAAACGTTTCTCAAGGCAGAGGTGTGAGCATTTTAGATGCTTGAATATTGTTTGTGGAGTAAGTCTCTGCCCAAGCCGTGCTTAAGGGGAGCTGTACTTCCTCAATGCATCATAGTTACTGCAGTAGACAGCTGGGGATCTCTTCAGCCCTAGCTTGCTCAAATTCTCAGCAGTATTTGACATGATATAACACAGTTGCCAAGAACATGATTTCTGGAGAGAGACTGCAGGTTTAACTCCTAGGCCCTGCATTTATAAACTATGTGAATGTAGGTAATTTACGTAATTTTTACAAAATCCCGGAGGAGGGGCAAGATGGCAGAGGAGTAGGGGTCCTCAACTCACCTGGTCCCACAAACTTACCTAGATAACTTTCAAAACATCCTGAACACATACGAATTCGACCTGAGATTTAAAGAGAGAACAGCTGGAATGCTACAGAGAGAAAGGGTTTTCACTTCTAACAAAGTAGGAAGGCAGGGAAAAAATGAATAAATAAAAAAGAATAAAGTAGGTGAGGGGAACCGTGAGGAGCCCAGCTAAAGCAGAGCGGTGAAAGCCCCTGGAAAAGGAAAGCCCAGTGCTGGAGAAGTGGGAACTTTAAAATTCCGCACCAGGGTTTTCCTGGACAATAAAGTGCTTAGCAGGGAAACTGGGCAGAATTGCAGGAGGGGCAGAGAAGCCTCAAGATTCTGGAGTCACTGTAAGAGGAGGGGCGCCCAAGGGAAAGCTCAATACAAACTGTGGGCCAATCTCAGAAAAGGGCTGGAGTGCCGCAGCCAGTGGGGGAATTTGGGAGAAACCAGTGGGTTAGGTGGGGGGCTCTGGACGGAGGTGTCTGTGCTCTGCTGCCTTCAGGAGAGGAGGCCCCTGGGAGCTTGGGTCCAGTAGTGCAGGGCCCCAGATCCCAGGGTACCTGAGTGGACTAAGTCAACGATCCCCCTGGGATAGGAGGAAGAGGGAAGGGCACAGGACAGCAAGAACTCTCCTGCCACTGAAAGCCCCCAAGCTGTGCAGATCAGTGCACTCACACCAGCCCCAGGAGCATCTAGGCCAGTGTGGATGGGGAGACTGTGGTAGTTACTAGCAGGGAGTTGACTCCAGAGCTGGAAATCTGGCTGCCATCATTGTTGTTTTTCCTCTTCATTTCATCCTGTGCCTGGGAGAGGAAGGGCCACCAGGGAACTAAGGCCTCAAGGGGTAAACAGTTCACACTGAACCCGGCATCTGGCAGGGGCAGGGCATCTCCCAAGGCACAAACACCTGAGAATCAGTGCAGTAGGCCCCTCCCCTAGAAAACCAGCTGGAAGAACAGGGGAAGAGAAATTTATTAACCAAGAAGCACTGGAAAGCTCCAAGACCAAGGGAAAATCGAGAGAAAATAGTTTATAGAAGTATAGAGTCCCCCCTTTTTTTCCTTTTTCCATTACGACTCATGTTTATATCAGAAAAAAGGTTTCCAATATTTTTTCTCCTTTCTCACCTTAACTATGATATTTACCACCTCTTCATTTTTAAGTTTCTTCCTTTTTGACTTTCATATTTCTATAATTATATGCCTTAGATATATTTTTCACTTCTGGATTCCCTTCAACATATTCAATTTAATTGTGGTAGATATACAAGATACGGGTTTTTGTTTTGTGATTTTTGTTTTCTCTGCCTGATTTTGTTTTACAATGTTGGAAGTTAGTACCTTCTAAAACATGACCAACATACACCCAGAACCAAGTGGAACACAGTGTTGGTTCATTCTGTGATATTATATTATCTCTTCCTTCCCATTCTGCCCCCCAACTTTTATCTTGTTTATGTTTTGTGGTCAATATTGGGGCTTTCCATAACTATTACTGGTTTACATAAATTTGGGCTAGAGCATCTTCTAACATACAGAACAAAATACACTCAGAACCAAGAGGATCATACTCTAGGACCCCTCAGTTAGACTACATTCTCTCTCCACTACCACTTCTTCACCACCACCATCCCCCGTGCCCCCTTTTTTCTTTTCTTTCTTTTTTCTCTTTTTCCTCTTTCCTTTACTTTTTTTACTTTTTCTTTTTTCTTCTTCTTTCTGGTTTTTGGCCTTTTATTTTTACTACATTGTTTTAAAATTTGTTTTTCACTTTAGTGGCCTTTTGTTTTATTTTGTTCTGCTCTTCTTTTTCATTTCTGGTCTCTGACCTCCTTGGAATCATCTAGAGTGTATTTTACTTAGGTTGTGGTTGATATTTTTGACTCAGCCAGCTCATACAGCCACTCTTCACTGGACAAAATGACTAGAAGGAAGAATTCACCAGAAAGGAAAGAACCAGAAACAGTACTCTCTGCCACCGAGTTATAGAATATGGATTGCAATACAATGTCAGAAAGTCAATTCAGAAGCACAAATATAAAGTTACTGGTGGCTCTGGAAAAAAGCATAAAAGACTCTAGAAACTTTGTTACTGCAGAATTGAGATTTAATTAGGCCAAAATGAAAAACAGATTAAATGAGATGCAATCCAATCTGGATGTCCTAACTGCTAGGGTTAATGAGGTGGAAGAGAGTGAGTGACACAGAAGACAAGTTGATGGTAAAGGAAGGAAGCTGAGGAAAAAAGAGAAAAAAGAGATACCATGAGGAAAGGCTTAGGGAAATAAAAATGAAGATACAACAGTTCAAAACAGTAGCAAAAGGAGTCCTAAGAGGGAAATACATTGCAATACAAGCCTCCCTCAAAAAATTGGAGAAAACTCAAATACACAAGCTAACCTCGCGCCTAAAGGAACTGGAGAAAGAACAGCAAGTAAAGCCTACACCAAGCAGAAGAAGAGCAATAATAAAGATTCTAGCAAAACTCAATGAAACACAGACCAGAAGAACTATAGTACAGATCAAGAAAACCAAGAGTTGGTTCTTTGAAAGAATTAGTAAGATAACCCCCTAGCCAGCCTTGTGAAAAAAAAAGAGAAAAGACACAAATTAACAAAAATCACAAATGAAAGAGAACACAATGAATACTAAGGACATACAAATGATTTTAAAAATATATTATGAGCAGATATATGCCAACAAATGAGGCAATCTAGAAGAAATTGATGCCTTCTTGGAAAACCTCAAATTACCAAAACTGGAACAGGAAGAAATAGAAAACCTGAACAGGCCAATAACCAGGGAGGAAATTGAAGCAGTCATCAAAAATCTCCCAAGACACAGAAGTCCAGGGCCAGATGGCTTCCCAGGGGAATCTATCAAATGTTTAAAGAAGAAATAATACCTATTGTACTAAAGCTGTTCAGAAGAATAGAAAGGGACAGAATACTTCCAAACTTGTTTTATGAGACCAGCATCACCTTGATTTCTAAACCAGACAAAGACTCCACCAAAAATGAGAATCATAGACCAATATCCCTGATGAACACAGATGTAAAAATTCTCAACAAGATACTAGCCAATAGGATCCACTGTACAGTAAAGATTATTCACCATGACCAAGTGGGATTTATCCCTGGGATGCAAGGCTGGTTCAACACTTGTAAAACAATCAACGTGACAGATCATATCAACAAGAGATAAAACAAGAACCATATGATTCTCTCAATAGATGCAGAGAAAGCATTTGACAAAATACAGCATCCATTCCTGATCAAAACTCTTCTGAGTGTAGGGATAGAGGGAACATTCCTCAGCATTTTAAAAGCTATCTACGAAAAGCCCACAGCAAATATCATTCTCAATGGAGAAAAACTTAGAGCATTTACCCTAAGATCAGGAACATGACAGGGATGTCCTCTCCCACCACTGCTATTCAACATAGTCCTAGAAGTCCTAGCCTCAGCAATCAGACAACAAAAAGAAATAAAAGGCATTCAAATTGGAAAGAAGTCCAAATCTCCGTCTTTGCAGATGACATGATACTGTACATAGAAAACCCAAAAGACTCCACCCCAAGATTGCTAGAACTCATACAGCAATTCAGTAATGTGGCAGGATACAAAATAAATGCCCAGAAATCAGTGGCATTTCTATACACTAACATTGAGACTGAAGAAAGAGAAATTAAGGAGTCAATTCCATTTACAATTGCACCCAAAAGCATAAGATACCTAGGGATAAACCTAACCAAAGAGGTAAAGGATCTATACCCATTAAAACTACAGAACACTTCCGAAAGAAATTGAGGAAGACACAAAGAGATGGAAAAACATTCCATGCTTACGGATTGGAAGAATTAATATTGTGAAAATATCTATGTTACCCAGTGCAATTTAAATGTTCAATGCAATCCCACTCAAAATACCATGAGCTTTCTTCAGAGAGTTGGATCAAATCATCTTAAGATTTGTATGGAATCAGGGATCCCTGGGTGGCGCAGCGGTTTGGTGCCTGCCTTTGGCCCAGGGCGCGATCCTGGAGACCCGGGATCGAATCCCACGTCGGGCTCCCGGTGCATGGAGCCTGCTTCTCCCTCTGCCTGTGTCTCTGCCTTTCTCTCTCTCTCTCTCTGTGTGACTATCATAAATAAAAAATAAAAATTAAAAATAAAAATTAAAAAAAAAAAGATTTGTATGGAATCAGAAAAGACCCTAATAGCCAGGGGAATTTTGAAAAAGACAACCAGAGCTGGGGGCATCGCAATGCCAGATTTCAAGTTGTACTACAAAGCTGTGATCATCAAGACAGTGTGGTACTGGCACAAAAACAGACACATAGATCAATGGAACAGAATAATGAACCCAGAAATGGGCCCTCAACTCTCTGGTCAACTAATATTCAACAAAGTTGGAAAGACCATCCACTGGAAAAAGGACAGTCTATTCAATAAATGATGTTGGGAAAATTGGACAGCCACATGCAGAAGAATGAAACTAGATCATTCTCTTACACCAGACACACACACACACAAAATTTTCAAAAAGTTTGAAAGATCTAAATGTGAGACAAGAATCCATCAGTATCCTAGAGGAGAACATAAGCAACACCCTTTTTGAACTTGGCCACAGCAACTTCTTGCAAGATACATCTATGAAGGCAAGGGAAACAAAAGATAAAACGAACTATGGGGACTTAATTAAGATAAAAAGCTCCTGTGCAGCAAAAGAAACAGTCAACAAAACTAAAAGAATAACCTACAGGGCAGCCCCGGTGGCTCAGTGGTTTAGCGCTGACTTCATCCCAAGGCCTGATCCTGGAGACTCAGGGTTGAGTCCCACATCAGGCTCCCTGCATGGAACCTGCTTTTCCCTCTGCCTGTGTCTCTGCCTCTCTCTCTCTCTCTCTCTCTCATGAATAAATAATAAAACAAAATCTTTTAAAAAATTTAAAAAATAAAAAACCTACAAAATGGGAGAAGATATTTGCAAATGACATATCAGATGAAGGGTTAATATCCAAGATTTATAAAGAACTTATCAAATTTCAAGAAAGAAACAATCCAATCATGAAATGGGCAAAAGACATGAACAGAAATTTCACAGAGGAAGACATAGACATGGCCAACAAGCACATGAGAAAATGCTCTGCATCACTTGCCATCAGGGAAATACAAATCAAAACCACAATGAGATACCACCTCACACCAGTGAGAATGGGGAAAATCAACAAGACAGGAAACAACAAATGTTGGAGAGGATGTGGAGAAAGGGGAATCCTCTTGCACTGTTGGTAGGAATATGAACTTGTGCAGCCACTCTGGAAAACAGCATGGAGGTTCCTCAAGAAGTTAAAAATAGAAAATCCCTACAACCCAGGAATTGCACTGCTGGGGATTTACCCCAACGATACAGATGTAGTGAATCACTGAGACACCTGCACCCCAATGTTCACAGGAGCTAATCCACAATAGCCAAACTGGAAGGATCCTCGATGTCCTTTGACAGATGAATGGATAAAGAACATATGGTCTATACATACAATGGAATATTACTCAGCCATTAGAAAGGACGAATTCCTCCATTTGCTTCGACGTGGTTGGAACTGAGGGTAGTATGCTGAGTGAAGTAAGTCAATCAGAGAAGGACAATCATCATATCGTTTCATTCATATGGGGAATATAAGAAATAATGAAAGGGATCAAAGGGGAAAGGAAAGAAAATGAGTGGGAAAAATTAGAGAGGGAGACAAACCATGAGAGGCTCCTAACTCTGGGAAATGAACAAAGGGTTGCAGAAGGCGAGGTGGTGGGAGGATGCAGTAAGTGGGTGACAGGCACTGAGGAGGGCACTTGATGGGATGAGCACTGGGTGTTATACTATATGTTGCCAAATCGAACTTCAATTAAAAAAATAATAATAAAATGAAAATAGAAAAAAAATCAAAATCCCTATTTTTTCCATTTGGAAAATATGCCTAATAGCATTAACTTCCAGAGAAAAATAACACATATATAAGAAGACATTCCATGAAACATACCAAGATAGCAAAATTTTAGTTATTTATTATTACTGATCAATCCCCAAATTTTCTTCCCTTGACCTTTATGACACCGTTTCTTGAAGATGTGTGGGTTACTCTCAGGCTTTCTTTCCTGGTCTTCCCAGACTCTTTTTGGACATGCTCAAAAATGTCATAGCTTCAGTTCCATCTATATGCTAATGATTCTCAAATCAAGAATGCGCTCTGTTTCAATGGAGAAATAAAAAATTGAGAAACTGGTTTTTTCCAACATAGAACATTTAACTGGTTGCTTAAGGTTGTATCTATATATTGAAGTGTGTAATACATTTTCTTTTTTTTTTAAGATTTTATTTATTTATTTATTTATTTATTTATTTATTTATTTATGAAAGAGAGAGACAGAGAGAGAGGCAGAGACACAGGCAGAGGGAGAAGCAGGCTCCCTGTAGGGAGCCCAATGTAGGACTGGATCCCAGGACTCCGGGATCACATCCTGAGCCAAAGGCTGCTGAGCCACCCAGGCGTCTCATATTACATTTTCATTTTGTATCCAAATAACACATATATCATTGGAATAGAAAAAGATGGAGCTTATAATAAAAGAAGAGCTATCTCTTTCTACTTCTGCCCAAGCCTGCCACTTCTGCTATTCCTCAATTCATTAGTTTAAGTCATTATATATTGACTTCCTGCCCTGATGAATGAAGATTTAGCCATATAGAGCATCCCATTTCTTCTCATTCTGCCTCCTCATAGAGTTTTGTAGTTTACATTAATTAAATAATCAATATTTACATCATTTTCACTACATAGATATTGTTTATAGTAACATCTAGTAGTGTTTTCTGACTACGTTCCTTACAATTATTTTGATTGGGTTTGACAGCAGTTTGCTTATTGTCTGGCAGTTCTATTGAGATATATTTATTGAGAGATATTGACATATCACACTATGTAAGTTTAAGGTGTACAACGTAATGATATGGTATGCAATATATTGCAAATGATTATGACAATAAGGTCAGTTAAGACATCTGTCAACTCACCTGGTTAGTTGCCTTTCATTGCCTCATCTTAGAACTTTTTTGAATTGTTCAGAGTCTCAAGAATAGTACAAAGTTTCTTGAGTCACATTTTTCCTGAATTTGACTCTGCTAGAGCCGCTTGTCCCCCTGCACTGTCCTGGACTAATTAATTGCTCTATTAGGCATACTGTACAGTCACCACTTTGGCATTTATGTTTATTTATTTTTAAAGATTTTACTTATTCATGTGAGGCACAGAGAGAGGCAGAGACACAGGCAGAGGGCAAAGCAGGTTCCCTGCAGGGAGCCTGATGTGGGACTTCATCCCAGGACCCCGGGATCATGACCTGAGTCAAAGGCAGATGCTCAACCACTGAGCACGCAGGTGCCAGGTGCCCCAGCATTTATGTTTAAATATTTTAAAGTATGTTTAAATATTTCAGAAAGCCACAGTCTTAGCCTAGGAATTCCTTCCTCTCCACCCCCCCCCCCAACCTCCCTGCTCCTGCTCAGGATATATGATGCTTCTTTTTCATGGTATGTTCCTTCATTTTGTTGCAGTAACCTCCTAATAAAGATTGATGTAACATGCATTTTCCACATCCTCATATGTCTGAAAATATTTTAAGGTTCTGCTCTTTTCCCCCTCACATCCAGTGTTGAGATTGAGACATCTAATGCCAACCTAATGCTATCTTCCATTGTTAAGAAGCCAGTCATTTCCCCCCTCTGGAAGCTTTTAATACATCCTTGGTGTTCTGAAATTTTACAATGATGTACAATAGTTCTGGGTATATATTTTTATTTTTCTTCTTCACATTGAAGATTTACTTAAATATCTTATGAGCCTTGATTTCCATTCATATGTTAAATGAGGTAATAACCCCTCAATGCCAAGATCATGGTTTCTGATACTATTCTCCAATTAAAGGTATCAGGGCTCCTTGGAGACATGGCCTGAAGAAGCTGGTACAGAGAATACACAAGATAAGCATCTTATAGTGCCAGAGAGTGAGGAAATGCTCAAAAAATAATCACAACAATGGGTGCCTGCCAAAGAGATGTAGGAGCCAACTGAAAGAACTCTCAGTGGCCCAAAGCTGAGCTATTTTGACATATCAATGGGACCATTTTGAGCAACAAAATAAAATAAGTCAGTAGTGGATTAAAACCTAAAATATGAAATAAATATCCATAAGTCTATGTAAAATAAATGAATAAATAGATGATAGATACATGATAGATAAATAGATAGATAGATAGATAGATAGATAGATAGATAGATAGATTCATCTCTCATGTAGAATTTAAAATAATTCACATACCTGCTTTACCTCAAGGAATAGGAACACAACTCATCACCCTTGAGTGTGGGCTGTGCACAGTGACTTCTTCCAAAGAGGACAGTAAGAGAGGACAAAAGAGTAACTTTATACTGGTGAAATCTGAGAGACACTACCTCAGCCATGTGATCAAGGTTAACATCATCACTGATAAGTCATGTCTATAGCATATATTCTTGGTATACTGTGATAAGAATGGCACGTTTTTGTGATCTTTCTCCGAACACACAACTTCAATCTAGTCACAAGAACCACATCTGAAAATCTCATTTGAAGAGCATTGTACAAATATTCAAACTGACAAAATAACCAGTATTGGATATTATCAAGGTCATTAAATGCAAGGAAAGTTTGAGAAACTGTCCTAGCCAGGATGAACCTAAGAAGACATGACACCAAAATGTAAGGTGGTAATCTGGGTACAATTCTGGAACACAAAAAGGACATTAGGTAAAAACTAAAGAATACAAATAAATGATGGACTTTAGTTAACAAGAATGTATAGATTTACAGATGTTGGTTTATTAGTTGTAACACATGTACCATACTAATGTAAGATGTTAATAAAAGAGGCAACTGGGTGTGGGATAAAAAGGATTTCCCTAGACTAACTGCTACTTTTTTCCTAAAATAATACATATTGTAAAATAAAAAGCAGGTTTTTTTTTTTTTGAGGCAATATAAAGCAGTATTGAAACTATGTGTCCATGAACACAGCACATGGGGGATCTTTACTCCAGGGAGAGTGAACAAGGAAGTCTTTTTTGAAGGACCATTTAAAACCTTTTGAAAATACTTCTTCCACTTTTTGATTGAGGGCAGGCGTCAGTTTGTCAGTTTTCTTGAGTGAAGATAAGGGAAAGTGGTGGAAGGATGGGTGTTCTTTATATACATTTTCAAATATCATTCCTATTTCACACCAAACTTTCACAGTTATCTTTAAGCATTTTGAAGTTCAAAGCATCTCTGAGTTTCTGTGAGGAATATCAAGTCACACTTCTGCAATTTTCCTGATGGTGCTTACACAGGCTGTGAACTTCTCTAGCTTCTGTATTGCTTCTCTATAAGTTCTCTATCTTCTAGAGGTTTTATTATTTTTACATGCCTTATCTCCTGATGAATCTTCATCCTTTGTTGTATCTCCTTTCTCATTGTTTATTACTGTTTTAGAGGAAGAGGTGATGAACTTGGTGTTCTTTATTACACCTTGCCTCTACCTGACTTAGAGACCTGGAATTATTTCTCTCAAATAGAGTACCTGTTTTCTTCAATAAATCTTATTGCTGTTGTCATTGCAAATTTATGATTACATCGGAAAGTCTTCACAGAAAAGGAAGGAGCTTTACACCGGGAATACTCTGTGATTTTCTCTGTTGTGGGTAATGGCCAAATTGACTGTTAATGTTGAGCATCAAGATACTCGCTCATTCTCAGCTTAAAGACAGAAGGTAGTCAGTTATGAGTTCTATATGCACCATTGTTTGTCTACCCTTTAATCAATGGGCTCAGCCCCTTATCTAAATCCACCCACCTCCTTCAGGGGATAAATCCAGCAAATATTGGCTTCTCACAGACATTTTCTAATTTTTCCCACTTTAGGGAATAGGAAGAGAAGTTGGCACACTTCTAGTTAGATAGATAAGGTTTCTGTTCTGCCAGCATGAATCAGGAAAGTTACTCTTTTGAAATTTACATAATGAGTGAGGTTTTTTCTGCCCTTTATTTTAGAACATGGGTGATATGAGTCTAAGCATAGGTAGTGATTCTTAATGAAGAGGTAGGCAGTTCTTCACCCCTACTTTCAAGAGGCTTCAAAATCACTTGAATGACATTTATTAAATTACACATCCCTTTCACTGAAATGTTTATATATTTCCTTGAGAGTACATCTCTCTCTTCCTACCCTGGGAAATAATCACTTTCTTTTTGTGAGCCATGCTTACTGGTGGTGAATGGTATCCTTCAGATGATATACCCATGAGCAGTTGATGTACTCAAGTTGCTCTAGAGTGATAATCACTGTGATTATATACCAAAAAATAGTACTATAACTATTATATAAAATACTTATTTTCTTTCTCAGTAAAATAGGACTCATAATGTGTAATATAGGATTACTGTGTTAACCGATACACTGAATATAGAGTGTCTGGCATGTAAATGATCAATTCACATAAGCTACTATTACTAATTTTTTTTTTTAGGAAAAAAGATGGGAACCCACAAATATAAACAGAACATTGGGATGTATCACATATCTTAGTTCAATAAATTTTTACCAAGTAACATCCATATCTGAAGGATACAAGGTAAATAAGATATTTCTTTCTCAAAATCTTTGCAATCTGTGGAAGACAGCCTTTCATGGAAGGATGGTCATAATTTGGTATTACATAGTACATGGGTTGATAGATGGATGCATAGGATGATTTAACAGCAAAGAATAGAGGAGAATAATTTAGCTGGGGGAGGACCATGGGTTAAACGATTAAATGAAAGATTTCTTATGGAGATAATGACTACATTTGGTGTTGCATGCAGATTGGGTGCTGAATACTGGGGGACACAGTATGAACATAGCATTGAAATGAAACAAAATGGGCATGTACACACTACCATTGCATTGTTTTGTTATGTTTTGTTTTAAACTTGTTAAAGACATGGAAGATCATATGAAGAACTATTTTAACTGGAGAAGCAAAAATCTGAGTTTCAAGAACCAAGTGTTATGGCTTTATTAGTCTTTTTTTCACATTTAGTATCTTAAAAACATCAGTTTCTTAGACATTGAGTTATCATCCTCAGTCATTTAGGGGAAACTCCTTTGAGAAACTTAAATTTCAACACCTTTTGAATCTTTTGAAACTACTTATTCAAGTTATTGAATTATCCAAATTAGTGAATTTCCACTATTTCTTCTCTGAATTCATCTTTCTTTTTCTTTTTCTTTTTTTTTTGAAATCTGTGCCTTCATCTTCCCCTCTTGATTCCATCCTAATATTGCCAGCCCAATAACCCCTGTTCCAATTTCATTTGTCTCTCCTCCTCCTCTAGATTGCATATGAGCTGTGTACTCACTGACAGTGTACAGCCCTCTACTCTGTAACACTGTTAATTTTCTCATTACTTCTCCACAACTTTCTACTGTGTATTCATTGCCAGTTATCAACCTTCTATAATATCTACTGCCTGTTTCCTTTGATGCTAGAAGTCAAGGCATTGATGGTCAAAGGGATTAAACTATCCATTAGGTTTGCCACAGATGCATTGTGTGTTCCATTATATTCTGGATATTTAATCCTGCCCATGGTAAATTTTGACTTTTCTACTTATCTTATTTTCCTGAAGGTTATTGCTTTTTACTACTAGTTGGAAACCCAGCAAAATGTTTCTTAGTGAGAGCTGGCAAAATCATTGCATATATGTTCACTCTCTTAACTTTAAGCCTGTGTTAAATATACAGCCATTTTGTCTGGTTCTTCTCCACTTGCTGACCCTTATCCCTGACTACTTTCCACGTGCATATATAAGTATGTTCAAATATCTTTTATCTTGAACACAGACTACTGTATATCCCCCCATCATACTCAAACCTTCCCCAATTGTTTTGAATCTTCCAGCCTTTTCTCATGCTTCTCCTTTTTCTAGAAACACAATCTTCTTCCTCATCTGAATATTATTTTGTTAAATCTTTAAAGTGCAACTCAAAGATGCTCTCTCTTAGTGAAGAATATTTTTCTCCTTATTATTGTCAAAGTCAGATTTTTTCATTAATTTCTCCCATAACTCTCCATGTATCCTCCAGTCTCCAAGCTGCCCCTCAGCAAAACAGTGATTGCTATCCATCACTACATTCCCAGGAAATAAAACAGCCTGAGCCTTAGCATGTCTTCAGCATAGTGAAGGAGTGATTGAATGCATAAATTAATGAACCAGAAGGCTGCTTAAATGTGCGCTTTTCCCCCAATATAAAGACCTGTGTTGTCTGTTGAAAGCCCCAGATGGTAGCACCAAGAGGAGCAGTCCTTTGGCACAGACTCTGGCACAAATATTTCTCCAACAGAGGTTCTATCATTTTGACTGCTGTGGTTAGTCTCACATAGCCATCTTATTCTTAGCTCTGATCCATGACATATTAGCTACAGCTGATGTGGAAAACACAGAATTGTTAAATTGGAAAAGACTTTCAATATGCTTAATTGCTACCAGTGATTTAAGAAAAGATTGCCTTCTTACCAGTAACTTATAGTTTTAATAATAACAAAAATTCATTTTACATGTTTGAGTGGTGCAAATCCATGGTTATGGTACATCAAGGTGGCTTTAGCTCTACCTTATAGCCATTTGGTGAGAGGATTAAAAGCCTTAATAATTAATTCTCAGATAATATCACAGTTGGGAGGCATTCACCTTCTTATCCGAGACCTCAATGGCAAAGTGGACTTTGGTGAGATTGTATACTTTTCCAGGAAAAATGAAGTAATGCTTAACCTAGAAAAAAAATGTATTCTAAAACACCTTGAGAATCAAAGTACCCAATAGGGATACTCACTAGAAGAGAGTATCTTGAGAAGCAGTTATGTTGCTTATAAAATAGAAAAGCCTGAATGACACCATACAATAAGTTATAGTAAGCTTATAATTTTTAGGGCAATAAAAAGCTAATGTAATTTCAGTTTGCACATGCTCTTTGTTTCATAGATCAGTGAGGTAATATCATCTTACCACAAAGAATTAGTAAGAACATGGCAAAAAAAGAAAAAAAAAATCTACATCAGAGGACACTAGAGGTCCAGGGATCTATAACAAAAAGGGAGAGATGATTTGAAACAAGAATACAAGTTAAAAAAGAAGAAAGCACAACTGCATTGGGCAGTTAGATACTCAAGGCTTATGTAATTTTTTTCAGTATTTAGTGCCAAAAAACATCTTCACAGAGATCAGTGGAGAATTTTAACCATGAAAATTTATATATATATATATATATAATCATATAAAATCATAAAAATTATATATATATGTGTGTGTATATATATATTTACTTGACATAACTCTTTCAGGCTTTTAAATAATGGGAATTAGTAATATAAGTAAGCAATGATACATTTCTAACCATTCTTTTATAATATATATTTTCTGGTATTATATGAACAACATGCAGGAAAAAAAGAAAGTGAGAAATAAAGCAGTCATTCTGGGTATGACATAAGCTTGGAAGTCATCATTCCCTTCCTCACAACAAGAAAAAAGCTAAACTGAGAATCAACACCTCTTTTCAGATCTTTCATAAAATTGAGGACACAAGGTAGACAAGGTTTCTAGACACAAAGCTCCTAGAATGGGAGAGGCAGATAATTAAGGAGAATCCTAGCCTGTTGGAGTAGAAGCCCTCTGCTGGAGCCAGTACCAGGGGTGGAAAAAACTGATTGATGAGTCGCTGGGGACTCAATGTGAACAAGCTTGAGACTTAAAAACTCCAGGGGCCAGTCTTCTGGGAGCTCTCACACTTCAGGAGTTCTCCTAGGTTTCAGTGAGGATTGGAGAAAAATTCCCTTGTACTTCAGGCCAGGAGTCATGGTGGGTGGCCATTTTGAAATAAGTCAAGGGAATTCTGTTTTCAACAAGGCCTGATCTCAAAAGAAATTATTTCACCAAAGCCTGACTGAGTGGGGTTTTAATGGAGCCTAAACAAACTGGGGGAAAGGAAATAACCAACTATAGTCCACTTTAGCCTTTGATACAGGGATGAGAAATCCCAGAGTTTCAGAGTGAGGACCAGAGAAAAATCTCCTTGTTCTTACAGTGAGGGTGGGGATAAAGGTTGGACTCATGAAGGGTCGAAGTTGGGGGAATATAGAAAATAACCATTTAAAAATGAACTCCACCAGGGAAATACAAATCAGAACCACAATAAGATACTACCTCATACCGATCAAAATGGCTAAAATTAACAAGTTAGGAAACAACAGATGTTGGCCAAGATGCAGAGAAAGGGGAACCCTCCTACCATGGCAAGCTGGTGCAGCCACTCTGGAAAACAGTGTAGAGGTTCCTCAAAAAGTTAAAAATAGAGTTATTCTATGACCCAGCAATTGCACTTCTAGGTATTTATCCAAAGAACACAAAAATAGTGATCTGAAGGGGCACCTGCACCCCAATGTTTATAGCAGCAATGTCCATAAATGCCAAAATATATAGCAAGAGCCCAGATGTCCTTCAACAGATGACTGGATAAAGACAATGTGAATGTATATGATAGAATACTACTCAGCTCTCAGAATAATGAAATTTTACATTTTGCAATGACCTGGATGGAGCTAGAAGGTATTAGGCTAAGCAGAATAAGTCAAACAGAAAATCAATTATCATGTGATTTCACTCATAGACAGAATTTAAGAAACAAAACAGAGGATCATAAGAGAAGGGAAGGGGAAATAAAATAAGACAAAATCAGAGAGGGAGACATACCATAAGATACTGAACTCTAGGAAACAAACTGAGGGTTGCTGGAGGGGAGGTGGGTGAGGGATGAGATAACTGGGGGGGGGTGGGCCCTAAGGGGGGGCATATGATGTGATGAACACTGGGTGTTATATAAGACTGATGAATCACTGAACTCTACCTCTGAAACTTAAAAAAATATTTTTAAAAACCCAGTTCTGTTCTCCATAACAAAAATATGCCTTCAAAGGAAAAAAATATTTTTCCAGAGCCTAACAACCTTTAGCTTTACCAGAGCCTAGCTGAACAGGGAAATACCCAAGATCAGTCACCCTTAGTCTTTTTGTCTCCTCAAGTAGGGGAGGGGTACTGAGGAGCACCAGTGAAAGTCACAGGGGAACAAGCTTACTGAAAGACTGAGACCAAATCATAGATCTATAGAATGCTTAGCCTCCTACTATAAACTCACCACCACCTCAGTAGGGCTCCTGTAAGTAACAGATTTCAATCCAAAAACCAGCATTGCTCAGTCTTATCTAAGATGAAGTCTCTAGGGAAACTCAAAGACAGCACAAGAGACAAAACAAGGACACCAAAAGAAAATGTAGCCTCTGACACCTACAACTATAGCACATCATAAGCACAGCCTAAGTCCTAGCCAGATAAACATAAAGTCTCATTCTAAATGCCTATTCACCTCAGTTTCTTTTACCCAGTATGATATATCTGGCTTAAAAAAAAATTAGAAGGCATACTGCTATGATCTGAATGCCTGTGCTCTCCTCAAATTCCTATGTTGAAATCTTAATTCCCAATTTGATGGAATTAGGTGGGGCCTTTGGGAGGTGATCTGATCATAAGTGTGGAGCCCTCATGAGTGGGATTAGGGCCCTTTTAAAAGAAACCCCACAGGGCTCCCCTGCCTTTTCTACCTTGTGAGGACACAGTGAGAAGTTGACAGTCCAAAATCCAGACGAGGGCATTTATTGGAATGTAACCATGCTGGTATCCTGATCTTGAGCTTCCTGTCTCCAGAACCGCAGAAAATAGTAATTTGTTGTTTCTAAGACTTCCAGTCTGTAGTATTTTGTGTGAGGTGAACGTGATAACCCCTACACTACGGAAACGCCTTAGTCTGTAGTATTTTGTTACAGCAGCCTGATGGACTGAGACACTTACAAAAGGCAGAGTGTGTTTGACATAGTTTAAAGATAGAACAAGCAGCAGAACTAGACTCAAATACAAGAGAGATATTGAAACTATAAGACTGATAATTTAAAGTAAGTATAATTAATATGCTATGGGCTCCAACAGACAACTTGCAAAATCAGATTATACAGAGATGGAAATTCTAATAAAGGATATTCTAAGAAAGAATAAAAGGAAATGGTAGCAATAGTAATAAATAGTAAATAAATAATAATTTTTAAGACTGTAACATAGAAGAGAATGCTTTTGATGGGCTAATAAGTAGTTGGGACACAGTCAAAGAAAGAATAAGAGAGCTTGAAGATATGTCAATAGAAACTTTCCAAAATGAAATGCAAAGAGAAAAAAAGAAAGAAGAAAACAAAGAGAATACCCAAGAGAATGGCTGGGCAATGACAAAAGGCATAACATTTCCATAATGGATATACCAGGAGGAAAAGAAAGAGAAAAGAACTGGGGATATATGAGAGGCACTGATGGCAGACTTTTCCAAAACCAATGACAGATACAAAGCCACAGATCCAGGAAGCTCAGAGAAAACTAAATTAACACTATGCAACTACACCAGAGAATATCACATTCAAATTGTAGAATATCATACACAATGAGAAAATCTAGAAAGAAGCTGGGAGTGGTCAGGAAATGCCTTACCTACAGAGGATCAAGAATGAAAATTACATTGGGGGCCTTTTCATCAAAAGAGTGGGATAAAATAAACAAAAGTGATACTTCATTGCTGACTTATACACTATAAGAGCTGTTAGTTTTCTTGGTGAATTTTATTATGTAATGCTGTGTTTTACCCTGGGTAATTTTCTTTTTCTGAATTCACCTTAGTTTGAAATGAATACTGACATGAATACTGAAATAGCACTCCAGTGTTGTTTTTTTTTTTTTTTTTTTTTTTTTTTTATTAGTGTTAGCACAGGAGATCTTTCTCCATTCCTTTATGGTAACCTGTTTGAGTCTTTATATTTAAAGTGAGTTTTGGGAGGACACATATGATTAACTCATTTTTATCCACTCTGACAATTTCTGTCTTTTCACTGGAACATTTAGATCACTAAGATTTAAAGTGATTATTGATGAAATAGAATTAGAATCTACTATACTTTAAAAGTTTTCAATTTGATGCATTCTTCTTTGTTTTGTTTTATTGCCTTCTCTCTTTGCCATTTCTAGCTTTGATTAAGCATGAATACTTTTCCATTTTATGTCTTTTAACATGCCTATTATACTTCAAAAAAATAGTTGTTGTCTTAGAGTTTCAAATATACATTATAAAGTAATCTATGTCTACCTGAAACAACACTATACCATTTTACTTGTAATACCAGTATCTTATAAGAGTATTTCCAATTTTCCCTCCCATCTCTTATCATATTATTGTCATTTTTCACTTATTAATATTCTATAATTACCAAATACTTCATTTCTTTTATTACTTTGAAAAACTTCTTTTAACATTTCTTGCAGGGCAATCCCTTGGTTTTCATTCGACAAAAAAGTATTCATTTCTCCTTCAATTTTGAAGAATAATTATGTTTTTATAGAAATGTAAGTAAGAGATACTTTTAATATTAAAATATTTAAATTGAATAGTAAGAAGCTTTCTCTTCTTTCTTCAAGATTTTCTGTCTTTGGTTTTCTGCAGTTTGATAGGATATGCTCAGGTATAGCCTTTTTGGTATTTATCCTGCTCCTTTTGGTTTGAGTTTTCTGGATATGTGGTTTAATGTCTGATGCTAAGTTAAGAAAATTATTTCTTTTCTTTCTCTTAAAGTAGAGCTGACATACAATGTTATGCTACTTTCAAGTATAAGGGTTGGACAAGTCTCCATTATTACTTTTGATATTTCATGTTCTCCATTCTCTCTCTTCTTTGTGGTATTCCAATTATGTGTATGCTGTACAACCACAGTTCTTGGGTGCTTTGTTCTGTTTTTATTCATTCTCTTTTCCCTTTGCATCTCAGTTTGGAATGTTTCTTTTGACCCATCTTCAAGCTTACTGATGATTTCATCAGTTGTGTTCAGGCTAAATATTAAAGACAATCTTTAGAGGTGCCTGGGTGACTCAGTTGGTTAAGTCTCTAACTCTTAATTTCAGTTTAGATTACTATCTCAGGATCCTGGGATTGGCCCCTAGTCAGGCCCTGTGCTCAACAGGGAGTCTGCTTGAGAATTCTCTCTCCCTCTCTCTCTCTTTCCCTCCACCCCACTTGCATATGCTGTCTCTTTAAAACAAATAAAAAAGTCTTAAAAAAAGAAAAAGACAGTCTCCATTTCTGCTGCAGCACCTTTTATTTTATTCAGCATTTCCTTTTTATTCTTTTTTTTTTTTTAAAGAATGAGAGAGAGAGAAAGAGAAAAGGGGGATTGGAAGGGGCAGTGGCAGAGGGAGAGGGAATGAGAAAATCTTAAGCAGGTTCCGCTCTCAGCCAGGAGTCAGAAGTAGGGCTTGATCTCATTACCCTGAGATCATGACCTGAGCTGAAACTGAGTTGGATGTTTAACTCACTGAGCCACCGAGGTGCACCTGATTCTCTTTCTAAATTTTCTTCTTTCGGGATGCCTGGGTGGCTCAGTGGTTGAGCGTCTGCCTTTGTTCAGGGTATGATCCTGGAGTTCTGGGATTGAGTCCCACATCAGGCTCCCTGTATGGACCCTGCTTCTCCCTCTGCCTATGTCTCTGCCTCTCTCTTTCTGTGTCTCTCATGAATAAATAAATTTTTAAAAATCTTTAAAGAAATAAAAAAGAAAAATAAATAAAATTTCCTTCTCTTTACTTATATAATCCATCTATTTTACATGTCGCCTACATTTTCCATTAGAGTCCTTAATGTCTTAATCATAGTTATTTTAAATTTCCTGTATGGTAACTCCATGATTTTTTTTCATATTTTGAGTCTGGTTCTGATCTTGTTTGTCTCTTCAGACTGTGCTTTTTCCTGACTTTTGGCATAATTTGTAATTTTTTGTCATTATTGAAAGCTAGGAATTATATATCAGGTAATAGAATTTTTAGTAAATAGGCCTCCATTATGAGATTCAGTGTAAACCTGGCTAGCAGTTGCAGTAGCTCTGGGTGTCAGAGGCTTTATATTCTTCTAGTGTCCTTGTTTGTGTGTCCATGTTATCCTAGGTCTTTCCTAGGAAATCTTTCTTAATAAGGTCTGCATCTTGTAGCTCTTTTAGCTGCGATCTGCTATTAGTGTTTTTGAGTCCTGTTGCATGGAAAGAACATGTGGGAAATGAGAAACATTTATAACTTTGTGGCTAAATCTCAGTTTTTAGTGGTCCTGTGACCTTTGCAAGTTTTTCTTAACCTTTTTTCTCCCTAGATCATACAGGATGTGTAAAGGGGGCTGGAATGAGGGAAATCTGTTTTCCAAGTGGAATGAGAAAATGTTAAGTTCTTTTCTCCTTGAGAATAGTTTTTATTATGGAGAATTCACTAATTTTATTTTGCAATATTGGAGAGATAAGCAGGAATCTGTCTTAACTATTCATTGTGAGAAATTTGATGATTGGCTACACTATAAAATGATCAACATGGTAAGTCTACTTACAATTCATCACCATACAAATTTGTGAAATTTTTTCTTGTGATGAGAACTTTTAAGATCTACTTTCTTGGCAACTTTTAAATATGCAGTAAAATAAATAAATAAATAAATAAACAAACAAACAAACAAGCAATAAAATATTATTGACTATAGTAACCATGCTGTACACTACATCCCCATTACTTATTTTATAAAGAGAAGTTTGTACTTCTTAATTTCCTTCATCCATTTTGCACAACACACAAACAGCCTTTCCCCTGGCAACCACCATTTTGTTCTCTGTATATGAGTTTTACTTTATTTTGTTTGTTCATTTGTTCTGTTTTTTAGATTTCACATGCAAGTGAGATCATATGGTCTTTGTCTTTCTCTGTCTGACTTATTTCACTTAGTATAATACCTTCTAGGCCCATCCTTGTCTCAAACTGCAAGATTTCATTCTTCTTATGACTGAATAGTATTCCATTCATTGATAGATACTCAAGTTGTTTCCATATCTTGGTTATATATAATGTTGCAATGAACATAGGGATGCATATGTCTTTTTGAATTAGTGTTTTTGGCTGCATCAATTTATATTATCCCCAGTAGTGCATAAAGTTCCCTTTTCTCCACATCCTTGCCAACATTTATTTCTTGTCTTTTTAATAATAGCCATTCTGACATGTGTGAGGTGATATCTCATTTTGGTTTTGATTTGCATTTCCCTGATGATTAGTGACATTGAGCATCTCTTCATGTGTCTGTTGGCCATGTGTATGTCTTCTCTGGAAAACTGTCTATTCAGATCCTCTGCTCATATTTAAATATGATTGTTTGCTTTTTTGCTATTGACTTACATGAATTCTTTACATATTTTAAATATTAAAATCTTATCAGAAATAAAATATGATTTGCAAATATTTTATCCCATTCAGTATGTTGCCTTCTAATTTTGTTAATGGTTTCCTTTGCTGAGCAGAAGCTTTCAGTTTCATGTGGTCCCACTTGCTTATTTTTGCTTTTATTGCCTTTGCTTTTGGTGTCAGATCCAAAAAATCATTGCTAAGACTAATGGCAAAGAGCCCACTGCCTGTGTTTTCTTCTGGGAGTCTAATGGTTTCAAGTTTTACATTCAAGTCTTTAATCCATTTTGAGTGAATTTTTGTGCATGGTGTGAGATAGTACTCTATCTCACATGCGATTGTCCAGTTTTTCAAACACCACTTATTAGAGGCCGTCCCTTCTTCATTATATATTCTTGTCTAATCTGTTATAAATTAATTGACATATATATGTGGGTTTATTTTGGGACTTTCTATTCTTTTCATTGATCTGTGTCTGTTTTTTTCCCAATACAATACTACTGTTTTGATTACTATAACTTTGTAATATAGGTTGAAATGAAAACAAAACCTGACACTACCAAGAGTTTAGAAGATTGTGGAACAACAGGAACTCTCATTCACTGTTGCAGGGAATGTAAAATGATACACTGACTTTGGAAAACACTGATGATTTCTTACAAAAGTGAATATACTCTTCTTACTATATAATACTGCAATGGCATTTCTTGGTATTTAGTCAAATGAGTCAAAAATTTCTGTCCATGCACATCTGTTCTGAACTTGAATGTTTATTGCAGCTTTATTCATAATTGGCAAAAACTGGAAGGCTACATACTACACACTAACTATATGACATCTGGAAAAGAGAAAGCTATAGAGACAATAAAAAGTTCAGTGATTGCCAGGGTTTGGGGAAAGAGAGCAGGAGGAAAATATAGAGTGAAGGGTATTTTTAGGACAGGGAAATTGTTCTGTATGAACGGTATTTTTAGGACAGGGAAATTGTTCTGTATGATGGACTATTATTATGCATTTGCCAAAATCCACAGAGCATAAAACATAAAGAGTGAACTCCAATGTAAACCATGGACTTAATTAAAAAGGTATCAATATTTATTCATAAATTGGAACAAAGTACCTCATGAATGGAAAAATATTAAAAATAGGGGAATTGTATGCAAGTGCATGAGTATAGATGAAATTTTTTGTTTACTTTTGTAAGTAAAAGAAACTCTACAGTAGCCTTACTGTAGTTTGAATGAGTGTGAAAGCATCACATAACTTGCAAGTCTTTGATACTGACTGAGAAAACTAGAGTGTGTCCCTGTAAAGATTTTAAATTATTGTTATAGGTCTATTTTTCTGAAAATGTTAAACAGTAATGTCACTTTTCACATCAAAAAGGGTCTTATTAAAACAGACAAACAAACAAACAAAGTTCTCTGGGAGAACCTGAACTGGGAAAATTGGTCTTGCCTAGGATATCAAAGAACAATCACTGTGGATAGGACTTAAAGCCTCCACCATGTTCCCTTCTGCTAGCTGGATACAGATGAGCAGTGTAGCCATTACCTGGGCATAGCCTGAATGCCAGGAGGAGAAGGAGCTGCTTACCAGAGTCATCAGCCTGTCAGTGTTAGATACATGAAAAATGAAATTCTATTGCATTTAAGCCATTTGCATTTTGGGCCTGTTTATCAGAACTGTATAGTTTATACTAATTAATAAAAGTTACATGGAGGGGTCCAGTTTCCATTGCTCAAGGGATAGAGAGGTGGAGGATAAGAGAGTGTGTTTGTGGGGAAGAGTGATATTTTCTATCTGTTGAATTGGTGAACAGATGTTAAACATTGGATATTTTCTGGGACTTATGACAATGTCACATTTGAAAAAGTTTCTATTCAGCAAAAGTTTGTGTTGAGACTTTGGAATAAGCAATAGTTACTAAACTCGTCCACTGCAATGGACACTGCTCTGAGACATTATGTCCCAAACATTGGCTTAGTTTTCAATTATCTCTTCCACACAGAAGTTTACCTTCTTCTCTTTGCCCAAACTTCCCATCAAAGAGCACTTGCCTTACTTCAATTCTCCTAATTAATGTCATCTCAGAGTTTTCCCTGGGTAGCTTGGTCTATTGCTGAAATATTCTTTTCTTTTTACTGAAATAAGTTAACCTAAGGAGATTAAAGGCCAAAGCCAGTGGTCACACAGCCATGTGATTGAGCAGCTGTTTCCTGCCCTGAGAAACTAATACAAAATTGGACTGGAGTGGAACTTAGACGAAAGACCACCTGTCTGTGTGACTTCTGTAGATGCTTTGCTTCCATAGGCATTGTTGTTTGAGATTTTCTTATATTCTTTCCTTTGCCCTACACTAGGTGAATTTAATGCATTTCCTGGTGGGGATTTGTTTGCCATCTCTCATAGGTTTACATACTTAGATTAACAAGTAAAAAATTGTATAGAGAGCTTTTTGCTTTTAAAAAATCTAATAAACTGAATAACATTTTTATTCAAATAGTTGAAATGTTCCAATGCATATACAGCAGAAAATGTAAGACTTTAACTTTTGATAGAAACAGGTTCATGCAGAACTATTAAGAGGTGTTTCCAAAATAATCATAGAGCTGCACTGATTTCATGAATACAGCGCTCCTAATAATCTCCTGAAGAATAAGATTAGGTCTTCTTTTTTACTGTCATAAGTTTTGTTTTGTTTTTTTTTGTTTTTTTTTTTTGTTTTTTTTAGAGAATGTCAATCCACCTTTATTGGAGGAAGCCCTGCACTGCCACTGCTTACTGTCATAAGTTTTATTTAGGTAATAAGAGTAATTATTCTGGCTATCACTAGATATCATTATATTTATTCTAATATTTTTTAATTTATTGAAATATTGAAAAATGCTCAAGAAATAATTCAGAGAAGGGTAAAAACATCTTTGATATATATTCTGCCTATCAGTCACCAAATATTTAATGAAGGAGCCTATTATGAAATGAATAGGACGGGGATATTTAAAGATCTCTGGGGTGGGTAAAATAGCTATGTAGGCAGAGAGAGATTTAATATATAAATTAGATGCTTGTGAAATAGTTAAAATAGTGAAAGCATAAGGTTCCAGATTGAGACTGAGCCTGCAAAATTAACTAACAGAATAATATCCCAAAACTGCCCTACCAACTGAACCTCTACCTCTGCTACAAATAGGAATCTGGGGATCAGGAAAACTGCTGTGGCAATTACTATCTCCAGGATTTCCCCACCTTACCTCCAATCCCAGAATGATTGCAGGGGTGGTTGTACTGCTACTGATCAACCATGGGTGTCTCCTATCATAACACTTGTTATATAGACACACACACACACACACACACACACACACACACACACACACGAGAGAGAGAGAGAGAGAGAGTAAGAGAGTGCATGGCAGTGCCATTAACTGAAATAGGAATAATGAGTTTATAATGTTTATGGGACATCCAAGTAGATATCTAAGGAGAAGCGGAATAGAAGCTCAAAATAATATTTTGGAATGGACATAGAGATTCGGGAACAAATGTCATATAGATGGCAGCTGTATCAATGGAAATGGATGAAATTGTGTAGGAGAGAATACAGAATAAGAAAAGAGCCTATGTTCAACGTGGATGGAACTGAAGGGTATTATGCTGAGTGAAATAAGTCAATCGGAGGACAAACATTATATGGTCTCATTCATTTGGGGAATATAAAAAATAGTGAAAGGGAATAAAGGGGAAAGGAGAAAAAATGAGTGGGAAATATCAGAAAGGGAGACAGAACATGAGAGACTCCTAACTCTGGAAAATGAACTAAGGGTGGTAGAAAGGGAGGTGGGTGGGAGGTGGGGGTGATTGGGTGATGGGCACTGAGGGGGACACTTGATGGGATGAGCACTGGGTGTTATACTATATGTTGGCAAATTGAACTTCAATTTAAAAAAAAGAACAAGTGGAGATGGGAATTTTAAACAACTCTTTCAAGAGCTATGATAGAAAGAGAGAAAAGAATGAAATAAAGAGATGAGGAGCTGAAGAAAATCTGGGTGTCATTTTATTTTAAGTTGAAAAAACTTGAAAATATTTAAGTTTTATTGCAAATTAGCCAACAGAGAGCAATATGTTGAATTTTTTTAAAAAAGATCAATTTCTTATTTCAGCTCTGACCTATAAAGACCTTAGATATTATTTCTCTTATTCTTATAATAAGAAAAAAGTGGAACTAGTTAGAAAGCCATAATTTTTCTTGGTCCCAACAGAATAGAAATCTCAGGGAAAACCACTACTCCCAAATCTGGTGAGATGGGTGAATCTAGAGTCACAGCTAAGATCTATTTACTTGGAACAGAAGCCAATGGACCCATAAACTGGTAGGAAGGCTTAAGTGGTAGTTTTGATGAATGGTGGAAGCTGAGTGTGGGCCAGAAATGTAAGAAACTCATGGGGGCCTCAATCTTAGGAAGCTCCCACACTGACATGGGTTTACCTCCAGAAAACCCACCAGATTTTCATGGTGAGGAACTAAGTAAAATGCCCTCCACACTTTGGTAGGGGGAAAAAGAGTAACCAATATAAAAAGCTTCTGGAGGACTCTCTATAACAAAGACCTACCACAGGGAAAAAGACTTCACCAGAGACTCCTCTCCCCAGGGGAAAAGGCATTTCTCAGACTAAAAAAATCTCTCTAAGCTCCTGTCTTACCTGAGGTGGGGAGGCTAAGAGACACTTACAAAGGTCACATGCCAACTAAAAGCTGAGATTTAATCACGATGCTAGAGTGCTTCCCCTACCCACTCATTATCACCACATCAGGGAGTCTTCAGTGTAAGAATTGGTTATAGCTGAAAGCTGCAATATGCACACTCCAGCCAGGAAGGAATTTCTAGGAAAGCCCCAAAACAACATAAGAAGTAAAAACAAGGGTGCAGAAGTAGTTCAAAGACTCTAGCACGTACAACTACAGGAAACATGAAATACCATACAACTCCTAGCCATATTAACATAAAACCTCACCAAAAGGCTTTTTTATCTCAGTTTCTTATTAGCTGGCTTTTAATAAAAAATTAGAAGACATGCTAAAAAAGCAAGAAAACCCTATCTAGAAGACAAAGCAAGCATCTGAACCAGACTCAGATATGAAATGAATTTTGAAATTATCATACAAGAAATTTTATTTTATTTTATTTTTTAATTTTTTATTTAAATTCAATTTGCCAACATACATAATAACACCCAGTGCCCATCCCATCAAGTGCCTTCCTCAGTGCCTGTCACCCAGTTTTTCCATCCCACTACTACCTCCCTTTCCACAACCCTTTGTTTCCTAGAGTTAGTAGTCTCTCATGTTTTGTCTCCCTCTCTAATTTTTGCCCACTCAGTTCCCCTCCTTTCCTCTATAATCTCTTTCACTATTTCTTATATTCCACATATGAGTGAAACCATATAATGATTATCCTTCTCCAACTGACTTACTTCACTCAGCATAATACCCTCCAGTTCCATCCACCTTGAAGCAAATGGTGGGTATTCATCCATTCTAATGATTAATATTCCATTGTATATATAGAGCACATCTTCTTTATTCATTCATCTGTCGAAGGACATCAAGGCTCCTTCCACAGTCTGGCTATTGTGGACATTGCTGCTATAAACATTGGGGTGCAGGTGTCCCACTGTTTCACTACATAAGTATCTTTGGGGTAAATACCTAGTAGTGCAGTTTCTGGGTCGTAGGGTAGCTCTATTTTTAACTTCTTGAGGAATCTCCACACTGTTTTCCAGAGTGGCTGTACCAGTTTGCTTTCCCACCAACAGTGCAAGAGGGTTCCCCTTTCTCCACATCTTCTCCAACATCTGTTGTCTCCTGTCTTGTTCATTTAAGCCATTGTCACTGGTGTGAGGTGGTATCTGATCGTGGTTTTTATTTGTATTTCCCTGATGGCTAGTGATATGGAGCATTTTTTCATGTGCTTGTTGGCCATGTATACAAGGAATTTTAAATAAATATGATTATATATTAAGAGATCTAATGGACCATGCTCATGGATTGGAAGAATTAATATTGTGAAAATGTCAATGTTACCCAGGGCAATTTACACGTTTAATGCAATCCCTATCAAAATACCATGGACTTTCTTCAGAGAGTTAAAACAAATAATTTTAAGATTTGTGTGGAATCAGAAAAGACTCCGAATAGCCAGGGGAATTTTAAAAAAGAAAACCATAGCTGGGGCATCACAGTGCCAGATTTAGACAAATGTCTAAACTATAGGCTTGAATTGACTGAGAGATGCCTGGATTGTAATGAGGATAAACACAAAGTTGACTAAGTTGTCTGTCTAGGCTGATGCCTAGAGCTAAAACCTCAACTGAGTTAACATAAAATTATGACTTACTTTGAACACTCTGTTTTCGGGACTTGTTGTGCCTATATAATTCATACCCACTAAATAGAATTCTTGACAGTAATCACCATGTACAACTTTACTTTTTTCTTAACATTTTATTCTCAAAATTTTCAGACATCTACAATAAAGTTGGAAAAATTTTGCAGTGAAGGGAAATGCAGTGACCATCCAGATTCTATGACTAACATTTTAATGTACTTTATTATGTATCTGTGTATTTATTTATTCCTCTGTCCATCTATATCTTACTTTTTAAATAACTTCAAAGTAAATTGCACACATTAATATAACTTTCCTAAGTATTTCCTTAAACATCCATATTATTATTAACTAGAATCGAAAGTTTGTTTTAGTTTTTCTTTTCGATGTAAAATACACATAAAATGAAATGCCAAGTTTTTAGGTGAACAGTTTCTGAGTTTTGAAAATGTATACACTGGAGTAACTCAAGCCCAAGTCATGATGGATCAAGAGTAGGCATTCTTTTCCTGTAAAAGTCCAGAAAGTATATATTTTAAGTTTTATAGGCCACATACAGACTCTGTCACATATTCTTTTTTTTGTTTACAAACTTTTAAAAATGTGAAAAAAGTTCTTTTCTCATGGGTATACAAAGTAGGTTCTCTGGGGCTCCATTTCTTATTGGGGACTGCACCTGATAATCTACAATGTTTCTTCTACCTCTGCATTCAGTGCAACTTATTTTTTGTTAGTCTGTCATATTTGGTTATTGGATTTGGTTGAAAATGTTTTCTTCATGCTTTTATTCTTTCTTTCTGGATTGGTTCACAGTGACCAACTCTAATTTGGAAAAGTAATCTATTTCAGGTCCCAGAAGATAAGTAATTAGTGAAATGTAAATGTAATTAGATGCAATGGGTTATTTGCCAAGGAACAATAATACTGATAACTCTGTACTTTTGCATAAACATATTGACTTTCCTAATTTAAACTATAGTAAAATAAGAAAAAGTAAATAACTTGTTTGGTTGCCATAGTTGCCATTTGTATTAGTTATCTATTGCTCTAACAGATTACCACAAACTGAATGGCTTAATAACAACACATGCCCAGGGTACCTGGCTGGTTCAGTCAGTAGAGCATGTGACTCTTGATGGTGAATTCAAGCCTCAGATTGGGTGTAGAGCCTATTTAACAAAAAAATAAAAACAAAAACTAGAAAACTATACCCCCTTTGACTCATGATTTCTATGGGTCAGAAATCTGGGTGTGGCTCAGTTGAATTCTCTGCTTCAGGATCTCTCATGAGGCTACATGCTGCTACCAAGATGATGGTCAGGGCTGGTGTCTTTTATGAAGACTCAACTGGACAAGGATCCATTTCCAAGCTCGCTTACATGATTGCTGACAGCATCCAGTTCCTTTTATGCTGGTTGATCTAGGGTCACAATTCCTTGTGAGCTGTTTGGCCAGAAGTCACCCTCAGTTGCTAGCCACTTGGACTTCCCAAACATGGTGACTTACTTCTTCAAAACCAACAAGGGGGACAGAGTCTGCTAGCAAGATGAAGATCACTCTTGTAATCTGATCATGGAAAACCTCCTCAACACTGAGACACTGTGCTAAAAGCAAGGTACTCAAGAAGGGGTGTTACAAAAGGCAGCCGTATCAAGAGGATGGTTCTGTGGTACCATCTGAGGAGCTGCACAGCACACCATTTGTCTCTGTATTTCAAATGGATCCAATTTAAGTTTGTAAATCACTGCATAGTGGAATCAAAGTGATCCTTAATTAGTTGTGTTTATACACTAGCCACAGCATAAATATATGCCTTTAATGTTTAAATAGGTAGTGTCATTCTCAGGAATTACAAACAGATATTGAGTGCAGGCCTTTCTCTTTCCCCTGCGGGCTTACCACAGTACTGAGAAGCAACTGGAGCCTATTGTGCTTATGTCAGGATGTTTCAAGAAAATAGATAAAGGACCCAGCAAAAATCTTGCTTTCCTTTTCCTTAATAGGCTACTCTTCCCCTGGAAAGTATTTTAGCATTTCATAACTCTTAAAGTTTCCTTCAAAGTCTACATTTAACTGAACTGATTTCTTCTCTCCTGTCTTTATGCAGTTTCTAAATCAACACACTATGTGATAATTAATGACTACATAAAACCACAACCTGAGTGGGAATTTATCTGAAAGTATTGCTTTGAAGTGACTGTTGACAAAATGAGAATTAGCCTTCAAAACAGCTAAGAGGAAGATTGGATGAGCAGTCAGCAATGTTATCCTTGCCTAGCAGGTAAAAACACCCTGTATTTCTGGAAAGGTGACTCTCTTATTAATTCTCTGATTTTGAATGAACTACAACTCTCATTCCCTTTCTTCTGTTTATTCTTGCAGCTTTTGTTCTACTGAGAACATGCTTTTATTCATTTGCTTACATCTTCTAGTCCTTGGCATGTAACAGGTACACATTTGTTGTATGAACAATTAATGAATTCTACCTATTGATGGCAGAACATTTTATATGTAATCAAATACTTACCACTTTATTTCACTTTATAACAAATGCTTTCTATTTTTTTGTTGCAGTACTTTGATTTATAAAATCAGGTAAACACTGATCAATTATCTGTATTCTAGCTGCACGTGTGTTACCTTGTTATTCAGTCAAATCTGTTGACTTGTTAGTTATACAGACTAACCTGACATGGTTTATGCACAGTAGCTTGCTGTTACATGATATTTTCGTATTCTGCTGAGGGCTTGCAGTTGTGTTTGCTAGTATTTTTTATATTGCCCCTGAATTTCTGGACTGGTTAACTCTATAAATGTGAGGTATAAATGCTATTAATTTTTTAAAAGATTTTATTTATTTATTCATCTAAGACAGAGAGGCAGAGACATAGGCGGAGAGAGAAGCAGGCTCCCTGCAGGGAGCCTGATGTGGGACCCGATCCCAGGACCCCAGGATTAAAACCTGAGCCAAAGGCAGAAAATCACTTAGCCACCCAGGTGTCTCTAAATGCTATTAATTTCAAGTCATAAAACTTATGCATTTAATAACATAACTTTATTTTTCTATTCTGAAAAGTAACTGCTGTCTTAAGCTGCGAAGCTACAAGATGGCAGACAACCTAATCTAGCTCTTTCCAGGTAATCCAATCATTTTAGAATTTGAATTCAGGAGATTCAAGGTTTGCCATCCCAGCCCTGGAAGAGGAGGTTTCCAGAGTTTGGTCACATGCAGTCTGCTCCTGACACTTACCAGGTGTCTTTCTCCTGTTTTTTCTTTGCAGTAACTGGCATCTATTCTCATTCTCATGGGCTGTCAAGGTCTGCAGCCCCAGCATGGCCTCAAATTGTCGGCATCTTTCATGTCCCTTACCTCCCTCTGCCCTTCTGGGTCCCCCACTGGGGATCAAGATCTCCAAGCCACCTCGCTCATACAGAGCTGGGGTACGTAGAATCTCAGCCCCTCCACATTGCCAACTGTCATTCATTGCTATCCACTGCTTCAACCCACATTGGCTACAAGGTTCCTTTGAGACATCTGCCATTTCCCTAATTCATAGTCAAGAAGAAATCTGCAGACATGGGGTTCTGCCACAAGGTTACTAAGGGGTGTAGGTTGCTTCAGGTACCCCAGACCTTAGCATGGGGAATAGCATATGAGACGATCTTTTCTGAGAACCCTCCCCCAAAGAGTGGTTGTCATTTCTCCCATCTCATCACTGAGGGAAAATAAATTCTTTCATGGTCTTCAAGCCTTCTTTAAAAAAAAAAAAAAAAAATTTAATTTAAATGAGAACAAATTTTCATGCAACGAATGCACCTATTTTAAGTATGTAATTTAATGAATTTTGACAAACACACACCTGTGTAACCATAACAACAGTCAAGACACACAATATTATCATCTTCCTGAGGCATTCCTTTGTGCCTCTGGTAGTGCATCACTCTGCACCCTGCCCCAGGTAATGACTAATTTTTTTTGTTTTGTTTTTTGGCACTACAGATTAGTTAGCATTTTCTAGAAATTCCTTTAAATGGAATTATATGTAATCTCTCTCCCTTTTTTCTTCTCTGTCTTCTTTCACTCCGTGATAGGTTTAAGCCCTATCCATGTTATGCATATCACAGTTTTTCATTTGTTTTATTATTGGCGTCTATTATTGCATTATATGGAGGTACCAATATTTGCTTATGTATTCACCTTTGATGGATCCAGTGTTGATTGCTAGTAGTGTTGACTATTACAAATAAAACAGTTATGCAATCAAGATTTTTGTGGATGTGTTTTAATTTGTTTTGGGGTATATACCTAGAAGTCAAATTGTAAGAAACTGCTTGTGCAGAATAATGCACTCCCAATGATCTTCATGCCCTAATCCCCAGAACCAGTGAATATGTGACCCTAGAGACCAAAAGAGATTTTGCAGATGTGATTAAATTAATGATTTTGAGGTTGAGAGATTATTCTGGGTTAATCAGGTAAACCTAATCTGACCATAAGAGTCCTTTCCAAGAGGGAAGTAAATGGGTCAGAGTCAAATCAAGATATGATGACAGAAGCAGAGATCAGAGTGATGCCAGCCAGGAATCTGGTTGTGTAAGCAACCTCTAGACTGGAACGACAAGAGAATGTCCTCCCCTAGTGTCTCTAGAGGGATGCAGCCCTGCCAATATTTTGATTTTAGCCCAGTGATACCTGTAGACCTATGATCTCCTGAAAGTGAGATAGTAAATTTGTGGTTTTTTAAGCCACCAAGTTTGTGATAATTTGCTGCATCAGTAATAGGAAACAAATACACTGCCAAACTGTTTTCTAAAATGATAGTACCCTTTGCATTCCCACCAGCAATGCATGAGAGTTCCAACTGCTTGAATCCTAGACTATTATCAGACCTTCTAATTTTAATCATCATACAGAGAGTGCACTGGTATCTCATTGTGGTTTTAAATGACATTTCTCTTATGACTAAACCATAATGAACATCTTTTCATGTGGCTTTTGGATATCCATGTATCTCTTGTCAAATGTCTGTTAAATTTTTGTCTATTTTTGTAGAGTAATTTGTCTTCTTGCTATTTATGTAGATTCAGTTACTATCTGGTATCATTTCCCTTCAGCCTGAAATATCTTCCTGTAGCATGATTCATAATGCAGATCTGCTGACAATAAACTGCCTTCATTTTTGCTTATATGAAAATAAATCTCTTTTGTCTTCATGTCTGAAGGATAATTTACTGGGTAAAGACATAGAATTTTTTATTATATCCCTATAGGGTTAATGTAAAAATTTTTTCTAGCACCTCAAATGTATCATTTGTATGCATCTTGGACTCCATTTTTTCTTATGAGAAATCAGTCACTAATCATATAATTATTCCAACATTTGTAACATATAATTTTTCATCAGTGCTTTTAAGACTATCTCTTTATTTTTGACTTTCAGCAATTGAACTGTGATTGCCTAGGAGTAGATTACTCTACTCTGCTTGGGATTTGTTAAGTTTTTAAATTTCCAAGTCTTTTTTTAACCAATTTGGTGGATTTCTTGCCATCTTGTCTTCAGATTTTATTTCTGCCCTTTTCCTACCAGCTTTTTCTGGATCTCCAATTACACTTGTATTGGACTGCTTCACACAATCCCATGTTTTCACTTTTTTCTGTGACCTTCTTTTCTCTGGCCTTTTGTCTGGATTGGGTCATTTCTGTTTATTTATTTTCACGTTTCCCAATTCTTTCCTCTGTCATGTTCAATCTTTGTTGAGCATTTTTAGTTACTTTTATATAGTTACTACATTTTTCACATTTAGAATTTTTAAATTTCACTTCCAGTTTTTCTATTGAGATTTCCTATATGTGTTAACTCATTGTAACCATTTTTATTTTGATTATTTGAAACATATTTATAATCTCTGTTTTGGAAACTTTGGCTGATAAATTTTCACTACAGCTGCCCTTACTAAGACTCAGTTTTTATTGACTATAATTTGTTCCTGAATATAGGTTATATTTTCCTGTTTGTCTGCATGTCTAGTGTTGTTTGGTTGAAAACTGGATACTGTAGAGAACACATTTTAGTGACTCTAGATTTTTTTAATCTGAGTATTGCTGCATCATTGTTTAGGTAACCAATTACCTTGCCTGAATTCAAATCTCAAGCTCTGTCCCCTCCAATACACAGTAACTATACTGAGTTCATATGGTTTCTAGCTTCTGCCTCTTTTTAGTCTGGTCCCCTTTACATTTCTGTTTTGCATGGATTTTTGAAATCACTTAATAATACAGAAAACTCACAAATCTCTATATCAAAGGTATATGTCCCTATGGTCTTTATGTGCCTTTCCAGTGAATCCCCTGGGGTCTTCCCATGCATGTATATTTTCCCAATCAAGTGGGGATTTGGGTGAAGTTTATACTCACATTTTGGACCTCACCACTTCTGTGGTTACCTTGTCTCCAGGATTTTCCATAAAGTTTCTAACTGGTTTTTTCCAGGCCTGATTTTGTCCTCTGCCACCTCAAGCTGATAATGGTGTGGTTTTCCACAACTATGGTCGTGGGGATTATAGAATGCCCAGAGGTAAAAATGATAGAAACCACTATTCAAATCTTTTGCAGTGACAATTTTTCAAAAGTAATGTTTCCTTCAGATTCTGAATTTTCACGTGTCTCATCAGTTGTTCTTCATATTTCATCTACATTTTCTAATAATTATCTGTAGGAGGTCATACCCACCCACTCTGGCACCATTACTGGAAGAGCCTCCGACTACCCACAAGGAATTTTTAATCTTCCCTTGGTAAGATATGTGTATGAGTGGAGGAGAAGGTATTTGCACAAATGCACTTAAGGACATATAATGGTAATTACCTTCAAAAAGTCTTTTTTAAAAAAACTATACGTAAAGAATACTTAGGCTTTGAGTCTTGATATTTAAAAAAAATTAAAACTCAAAATTCTTCTTCTCTCTCAAATAATAGGCTTTTAATATTATGGTTCTGCTAGAATTTTTTTTGAAAATTATATTTAAAAGTTAGTTGACATCATTGCTTCCCCTTGTTTCAATTGTATTTTCCCATCTGGCAAATGAATGCCTGCCGAGTCAAGGATGTTACTGAATCCAAGACAGAAGGAAGACCATTATAGCAAAAGAAATAAGGGGGGCTTAAGTTAATATTTCCAGATTCTGTCCTGTTACAGATTGTATTCATATTACAGTGCTTGTATAACTTACTTTCACATGCTCCTCTGAAGCACCTGATGCCATTCTGAAACATTGATCTGCTTTAAAATATTTTTCTTTTGGATGCACTTAGGTATTTACCCCTCTTTTATGCAGATGGTGGCTGTGTCTTCTTTTTAGACCCAGCTTCTCTCAGACCGCTCCTTCTGTGGTATCTGTTTCCTTAGGCAACCAGGACATCTGGGAGCTGATAAGCCACCACTTTCTTTGACCCTTCAGCCAGAATAGGGGGCAGGCTCTTGCTGCTAACAATCTCAAAGATTCCTTGTTATTGCCTCTTCACGCTTATAGCTATCTCATCACCAATTTCCTATTTAAACTCTTCCTGGAATCCATAAAGTTCATGCTTTCTTGATTGGCCCTCGAAAGACATTCCCCTAAATAAATCACTCTGTTGGAATGGAAATAAGCATGCAGGCATAGATAAGTAAATTAAACAAAAGGATTGCTCTGGGAGAGCCTACATATAAGTGATTCTCAGTAAGTGATGTCTTCTCTGACTCATAGCAAGCAGCACAAGAGTAGGAATTAAACCAGCTGGGGTTTCTGTTCCATCTTCTGTCTACACGTTTGCGGACACGATTCACAGCCTTCTCTCATCGTTATCATCCTCACCAATAATGGGTGTGTTGAGACTGAAAGTGGCTGACCTTTATCTTGTGAAAAATGCATCACAGGGACTTGCTAATCAGCCTGTTACTGTGACATTTCTGAGCTCTGAGTGTGGAATTGTTTAGACAGATTTACCTACCATTTAATCCATAATCTGACAATCTGGCTGACAAATTGTCATGTCTTACTCTTCAAAAGTTGTCTTTTCAGCCTTATGAAACTTGCTGATAGTTTGTTATTCAGATGAATAGCATATACTCTGGATGTCCTTCCCAGATACCTTCTGAACCAGTGTACCTATCTCTTGACTGCTGTGAGGATTGGGCAGTTAAGAGCAAATGACTCTTCTCTGGGTAACTGCCTTAAATTATGAAAGTTATCTCGCCCAGAAACACCTAAGAATTATCAAAACAGGACTTTGAAACCCTGGTATCCTTGCCTCAAGGCAGGACAACTGTATTATACTTTTTTAGGCTCCCGGGCTCCCTGTGGGATCCAGGTGAGACAAACTTCACTTAATCCCATTTTTTTTATGTTTTAATTTTTTATTATTATTTTTTTAATCCCATATTTTTACTTAGCTTCTTCTGCTGTTCTATCTTTCTATCTTGCTTTTCTCACTTGCTTTACAAGTTCCCCATGAGAATTTTCTTTCAATAAACCATTAACAAGAACTCCCCTTTCAGGTTCAGAGTCTAAGGAAACTTACCTAAGTCAAGGTAATTATCTCACTGCCAGTCAGCACTGTTCATATTGCATATGACTCAAAAATAGATTTTCTCTGCAAGATGTTGAAATACTAGCCATTTATTTGATTATAGCACTTTATAAAAATGTAGCTTTGCCTGTGAAAAAACTCCAAAAATATATTTGGAGTACCAAATCTGCGTGCTTATCTTGAGGCAACTTCAGTTTTCTCCTATGCAAGATGGAGATCATATCCCATTATAAATATTTGTGAAGAGTGAAGGATATATTACAAATTGATCCCAAGTAGCAAACTGCTCAACAATAGTAGGTGCTAGTGGGTGTTTTTAACAGATATATGGCAATATTAGATTGAGATTTCCAGTTTGTGATAATATTATTGAATTTGGGGAAAAAAAGCAGTGTAGTCCTTTAAAAAAAACTTTTTTCCTACATTAGGAATGATTTAGGACAGAAAAGTCACCAACTTTCAAGGTAAAAAATACATCTGCAACTACTTTTTTCCAGTGTGATTAAAACTCTAGGTAAGAATACAATGAGAAAAAATAATCACTTGGGATTTCAGAGCTCTGAAGTGGAATACTATTCAAGGATTTCTGACTTGCTCAAGAGAATGAGTATCCACCCATGTCAAGTGGGCTGGAGTATTTGACCTTGGATTTGACAAATGAAGGTAGTCACCATTTTAGAATTTAGATTTGAGTCCCTGGAAAACTTTCTTTTTGCTCAGGCTTTAGAAGACTAGACTTTCCAGTCTCATCACATTTAGGAATGTTTTATTTGTATAACAGTTCTATTTGTCCATTCAAGTAGCACCTCTTGGCCGAAGTCCTGAGGTCTTTCATGTCCAAGTTTCATATCATACAATCCTTGAGCCAGAAAGTGAGGCCCTCAATAGTCTAACCATCAAATGTTGGTGTCTGGGTTTGTCTTACTGTGGTGGATTTGATATCAGCTCAGTCAAGAGTGGCCCTGTGGAATTCTGGGCCAGTCACCTAATGAGCAACACTAGTCCTGCTGTGAAACCTAATACTGAAACTTAGGACTAAATTCTATAAAGGTATCATAGTATTTCTCATCATAACATAACTTTATTAATAAGTAAGTAAAACTATTTAATAAGCAGTATTTTATCTACAAAGAAATTTGAAGATTATTTCAGAGGCAAACATGGCTGGTTAATAAAGATAATATTCTGCCAACACATATGTATTATTAAAATAAGCTTAGAATGATTTTTGTGGTGATTTTACATTATTGTAATTAGAATATTTTTTGTAACTTCTCTTTTTCAATTGCTTGAGTCTCTTTACTGAGTAGCTCTAAATCGGTTAAGTTTCATTGTTACATATAGTTCTTTACATAGTTTTTAATTAGTTTTAATTTAGAAAAGGAACACTTTGGCATTCTGTGATGGAAACTGTCAAAATAATATGAATAAAGCATATACTTCATCTGTACACACATGGAAATTTATCATTACTCTCATTTAATTTGTCTCTTTTTCCCCTATTTTACTTTTTAATTATTTTACTCAAAGTTTTAATCATATTGGTAATAATATGACAGGTGACTTGAAAATTTATTTTACATCTCTACTGCATTTTCTGCAATGGGTTTTTCTTTCAATTGTGTTAATTTATTTTGAGTCACAAAAACATGTCAGCAGCTCTACCATATTCTAAAAATCTTACATTAGCAGGGAAGGCATTATATCATGTACATTATAAAAAGTAATAACCTAAAGATGTCTTTCCTTAGGAGTTACTGTTAAAGATCTGGGCATATCTTTGATCAAGGGGAATCTAGGCCAGGAGATGAAACTTCTTCACTCTTCCCACCAGAAAATCTTTCAATGCAGAAGTTTGTAAGTTGTCTTGTAAGATTGTCCCACAAGATCTAGCAATTATTCCTGATGAAATAGTGGTCAGCTCAATAGGTGTTCCCCCTCCTTCCTTGTCTCCCTCAGTTTTGCTGCCATTCCAATTTCCCCATGATTACATGTCACATCATATTAGCAGCATACACACTTTTACGCTTCCTAGGAAGACACGCTAGAAGAACCAGTATCAGGATTGGTCCTAGAAAGCAAAACCTCAGGATGGGATTTTGAGGTTGTGGTATGTGATGGTGAATTTTACGTGTCAATTTGACTTGGATGTGGAGTACCCGAATATTTGGTGTAACGTTATTCTAAACGTTTATGTGTTTATGAAGGTGTTTTTGCATTTTAATTGATAGACTGTGTAGGGCAGTGCCCTCTGCTATATAAGTAGGTCTCATCTAACCCACTGAAAGTCAACTCTCCACTGAGGGAACTCCATCTCCCTGATGGTAGTGCTGGGATGTCAGATTTTCCTGCTGTTAGACTAGAAATGAAACATAGGTTTTTATTATTATTATTATTATTATTATTATTATTATTATCATTATTATTATTTTAAGCCTGCCAACACTTACACTGAAAATACACCACCAGCTCTCCTGAATCTCCAGCTTTCTGACTACAGATTTTCAGATATATACTATATATATTTGTGGAATCTGACAAGTTCCATATATAAAACAAAATTTTAAGAATAAATTTTCTGAATTAGTTCTGGTGTTTCTGAATCTCTCTAATCCAATTAGGTTTAAAGACATACATGACTCTATTTCCAGTAGTAAAGAGAACACAGATAATCCATAGAATGATCTGGTAGTAGAGATACACAAAATATCACCATTAGATACTCCTAATCAAACACTAAAAAAAATAGTAAGAATTTCAGTGAACATGTATATGATACTTTTTAACATTTTTACCAAATTAAGAAGAATAATGAGATTGGCTGTTTGCTCCTAATGGCACTGGACAAGTGAGAAAAGAAAGGGATGAGGTTAGGGATTTGAACACCCAGCTCAAGTACCATATAACTGACCTGAAAACTTCTGTTTACCCTGAAAGAGACTTTATCTCCTCAAGATGCTGGGCTTAGATTCTTTTTTTTTCTTTTTTCTTTTTTCTTTTTTTTTTAGATTTTAATTCTTTATTTGAGAGAGAAAGAGAGAGAGAGAGAGCATGAGTTGGGGGAAAGGAAGTGACAGATGTAGAGGGAGAAGCAGATTCTCCATTGAGCAGGGACCCCAATGCAGGACTTGATCCCAGGACTCTGGGATCATGACCCGAGCTGAAGGCAGAAGCTTAACTGACTGAGCCACCCAGGTACCCCTGGACTGAGATTTTTGACAATCAAACACAGAAGCTCATTCTGCAACTGGCTGAATTGCAAGGAACTTTGAACTCTGACCTCTCAGAGTGTACATTCTTAGAGAGGGGGTATTGACTGGAAGTTGGATAGGGTTCTGAAAGTTGGATGTAAGGGAAGACCCTGATGGAGTTGGGAGCATTGAGCCCCTGAATTCTTAGGAGTCTTCTTTGCCAGTAGAAGCAGTCTTTCCATACCCACTAGAAAAAAATCTCCACCTCTATCTGAGGGGATTAACCCCATTGTCGGAGGAAACTGTACTGGCACTTGCTTTGTAAGGCACTGATGATTCTTCTCAGAACCCATCCCATCACCACGCTTCACCTCTTGATCTATAAATAGCTCAAGTCCCAGCAGACCTTTAAAGGTGACATACAAAGTGTGATCCATGAAAAGGTGCACTGCATTCTCAAGGAACTGCTTGGGTTTTCTAATTTATGCAGCAAGAAATCTGGGGAAAATGTGTGGGAATGGATATTAAGGGTATGATGTAACTATGGAAGGCACATAAAGTTGAATCAGGCTGATCTAATTGAAAAATGCTAAGATTCTGCAAATAATGCTACTGTTTGGGATGTTAGAAAGAGCTCTTAGTTGGCTGAATCATAAACCAGAAGATGGCTCACAGTCCATGAATTGGAAATGCTCAGCTTGCCTTGGTTTAAGATAAAGGAAGGGATTCAAAGGTTTTAAGATGATTGGGATGTTGGAGTGGATCTGTCACTTAAGACTTACCCATTCTAAGAGAGTCCTAAAAACATACCTTTTGTGAGACATGAATTTTGAAGGGAGTCCCAACATACTTACAAAGGTCTGTGATCACTCTTCTCCATAAGCCAGTCCTCAGTGGGAACTGCTGTTACTGAACTGGGAAACCTAAATTCAATGTGAATAATTAGATCCTAGCATTAAAGAGGCCAAGTAGCAACAACCGAAGGAAAAGTGAGTGTGGTTTAGTTAAAGGACAGCAGAACCAAACAACACTCAGAATAGTCTGACTTATCCAGACCTGTGGTGTTGGCTAGTTGATTATGGTGTCCCTAGAGGTAAAATAGATAAGAAGCCTACTAAATTCTTACTTGAGTTATACAAGCAGAAGAGCTATAGGTCAAATAAGCAAAAGTCTAATTTGAATCATAAAAACAGAGAGTTATAGTCCCTTAATCAATTTCTTACTTAAGCCAGTTTACACTTTGAATGAAGAAAGAAGTTGGGTCTCACTGAGGAGAGACACTACTAAATATTTGCCAAGTATACTGTAATCTTTCTCCTGGCCTTCCCCAAAAGGACTTATAGTTTTTTACCAGAATAACTGCATTGAGGAAAAGGAAACAGAACTTTTGGGGACTACTGAACACTGACTCTCAACTGGCACTAATTCCAGAAGACCCAAAGCATCACTGTGACCCATCCCTCTCAGAATAGGGGCTTATGGAGGTCAGGTGATCAATGGAGTTTTAGCTCTAGCCCATCTCACAGTGGATTCAGCAGTTCCCTGAAACAATTCTGTAGTGAGTTTCCAGTTCTGGAATGCATAATTGGAATGGATACATTCCGAAGCTGGAAGAATCCCCACATTGGTTCTCAGACCTATTGACTGAGGGCTCTTGTGGTGGGAAAGGCCAGGTGGAAGCCACTAGAACTGCCAAGGAAAATAGCAAACCTAAAGCAATATCACATGCCTAGACGAATTACAGAGACTTACATACCACCAAGAGGGACTTAAAAGATTCGAGAGTAGTGATTTTCACCTTATTCCCATTCAGCTTGCCTATTTGGCCTATGCAGAAGACAGCTGAATCTTGGAGAATGATGGTGGATTATCATAAGCTTAATGAGGTAGTGACTCCAATTGCAGCTGCTGTACCAGCTGTGGTTTCATTGCTTGAGCAAACTAACACATCCCCTGGTACCTGGTATGCAGCTATTGGTCTGCCAAATGCTTTTTTCCCTCAATATCTTTTAATAAGACCCACCAGTAGTAGTCTGATTTTAGCTGGCCAGGTCAGCAACATGCCTTCACCTGAGGAGTACATCAACTCAGCAACCCTAAGTCATAAGTTACTTCCCAGGGATCTTGATCACATATTCCTTCCACAAGATATCACACTTGCTCATTACATTAATAGCATTTTGATGATTCAGTCTACTAAGCAAAAAAGGAACAACTTTCCTAGACTTATTAGCAAGACATTTGGATGTCAGAAGATGGGAAATAAATATGACAAAAACACAGGGTCCTTTTACCTCAGTGGAATTTCTAGGAGTTAATTGATGTGGGCAAGCTGAGGTACTCCTTGTAAGGTGAAGGATAAATCGTGTTTACCCCCTCCTACAATCAAAAAAGAGACACAGTGCTTGCTGTCCCTCTTCAAATTTTGGGTGTATTCCTCTGACTCATATATCAAGTGAACTAAAAAGTTGTTATAGTGTGACCCAGAACAAAAGAAGGCTCTGCAATAGGTCCAGGCTGCCATGTAAAGGCTCTGCCACTTGGGCCATCTGATGATCCAGTAGGTATAATGCATAAAGTGTCAGCAGCAAATAAGGATACTGTTTGAGTCTTTGACTCTCCCCATAGAAGGGTTAGATCATGGCACAAGCCTTGAGGATGTTGTAGAAAATCCCTGCCATTGTCTCTGGATAACTACTCTGGTTTTAAGAAATAACTGTTAGGGATTCCTGGGTGGCACAGCGGTTTGGCGCCTGCCTTTGGCCCAGGGCGCGATCCTGGAGACCCGGGATCGAATCCCACGTCGGGCTCCCGGTGCATGGAGCCTGCTTCTCCCTCTGCCTGTGTCTCTGCGTCTCTCTCTCTCTCTCTCTCTCATAAATAATTAAAAAAATATTTAAAAAAAAAGAAATAGCTGTTGGCCAGCTATAGGACCTTAATAGAGACTGAATACTTAACAACAGCCAAGTTATCAATTAACCTGAATTTCCCATCATGAACTGAGTGTTATCTGACTCGCCTGGCCATAAAGTTGAGCATGCATCCCATCATAAAATGAAAGTGGTAAGGTACAAGTAAGTTACATGAGGAAGTGGTCCAAATGCCCATGGTTGAACTCTAGCTACAGGGCCTTTGCTCTCCCAGCCTGCAACTATGGCCTCACAGAGAGTTCCCTATGATTAGTTGACAAAGGAAGAGAAGACTTGGGCATGCTGCACAGATGGCTCTGTAGGACATGCAAGCACCACCTCGAAGTGAACGGCTGCATTATTACAGCTTCCTCTGGGATGTCCCTGTAGGGGACATGATGAAGGGAAATCCTTTAAATTGGTAGAAATTTGAGCAATGCACTTGATTCCTCAGTTTCCATGGGATGAGAAATGGCCAGGCGTGATTATATACCAATTCATGGGCTGTGGCTAATTTGGGCTGATGGTCAGGAACTTAGAAGACACAGGATTGGAAAATTAGTAACAAAGATATTTGGGGAAGAGGAATATGCATAGGCTTCTCCAAATAGGACAAAAAACACATAACGATATTAAAATAATGTATAAATGCTCACCAAAGGGAAATGCTCACCTCAGCAGAAAAGGATTTTAATAATCAAATGGATAGAATGACTTGTTCTGTGGGTGCCAGTCAACCTGTCTCCCCAGTGACTCCTGTCATTGTGCAATGGACTCATGAATAAAGTAACTATGAGTGGAGGGAAGGTGGTTATTTGTGGTCTTAGCAATATGAACTTCTATTCACCAAAACTTATCTGGTTAAGACCACTGATGACTATTTAATTTGCCTGCAACAGAGACTAATAGAGTCCCCAATAAAGCATCATTCCTTGGGGTGGTCAGCCAGCTATCTGGTCACAAGTTGACTACATTGGACCACTTTCATCATGGAAAGTCTAGTATTTTATTCCTACTGGAAGAGACACAATCTGGATTTAAGGTTTTCTTCCCTGCATGCAATGCTTCTGCCCAAACTACTATCTATGAACTTATAGATGCCTTACCTTATCCACTGACAGCATTTCTTCTGCTCAGTAAACCACTTCATACAAATGAAGTGTGGCTATGGGCTCACAATGATGGAATTTATTCAACTTAACATGTTCCCTTCCATCCTGAAGCAGCTTGCTGGATAGAATGGTAGAGGGCCTTTTAAAGACTCAGTTACAGGACCAGATGGGTGGCAATACCTTGCAGGGCTCTCCAGAAGAGTGTATATTCTCTGATTCAGCATCCAATATACCATACTGTTTCTTCCATAGCCAGGATTCACAGGGTTAGGAATCAAAGGATAGAAATGGGAGTGACATTACTTCCTCACTGTTACTAATAGTGACCCATTAACAAAATTGCTTATTCCTGTTCCTGGTAGTGTATATTCTGTTGTCCTAGATGTCTTAGCTCCAAAGAGAAAACTGCTTCCACCAGGAAATGCAATAAAGATTTCACTGAACTGGAAGGCAGGATGGCCACCAGCCTATTGAGTTCTTTATGCCTCTGAGTCACAGAAACAGACAGAAATTATGGTGGTGACTGGAACAGAGTTATGGTTCTGACAACGGGGGAGAAGTTAGACTACTATACCATGATGGAGGTGAGGAAGAATATGTCTGGAATACAGGAAATCCCTTAGGGTGCCTCTTGGTATTACCATGCTATGATTAATGACAATGGAAAACTACAACAACCTAATTCAGGCAGGATTACTAATATCTCAGACCCTCCAGAAATGAGGGTTTGGGTCACCTTGCCAGGTAAAGAACCACAACTTCCTAAGGTGCTTGCTGGAGGCAAAGGGAATATTAAATGTGTAGTAAAAGAAATAATATTAAGTATCATCTATGACCTTGTAACAGCTACAGAAATGAGAAATAAAGGCTTTCTCAGATTGTCATGAATATTTGCTCCTTATTTTGTTATAGAAATGTTTGTATGTGCACATATATGACAAATATCTTTGTTTTCTTCTTTCTTACCCTCTTGTCATGTAATATAAGATGTATTGACTCTGTATTTAGTAGTTAAGTGTTGTTAACTTTATATCACAGTATTTAAGTTATGAGATATCAATGAGAAGAGTAATGTCACTCAAGGATTTTACCTCCTCTTCTGGGGAAGAGGTTAGTAAATTTTTTATGCATGCAGAAAGCTGTATCATGGTTGGCAGAATTATGACTCATTATTATCTTTAATCAGATTAAATATTGTTTAAGGAGATATGTATTGTTGTCAAGTTGTCAAGGGGTGGATGTGTGATGTGGATGTGATGTGGCAATTTGAATAGACCACAGGGTGCCCAGATACTTGGTCAACCATTATTTTGGCGTTTCTATGAGGGTATTTTTAGATAAAATTAATGTTTTAGATAAAAGTATGATGTTTCATAATAGGAGTGGGCCTCATCTAATGAATTGAAGGATTGAATGGTACAAAAGCATGACCCACCTCTGAGTATAAGATAATTCTTCTTGAAGCCCTTTAAACTGGAACATTGGCTTTTCCTATTTCTACTTCTCAGAAGAACTTTAATACAATATTCAAACCAAAGGCTGAGAGAAAATTTTGAAAGAAGGTAGAAGGAGGGAAAACACATTCCTTGGACATCTCATCAGAAACCAAGCAAACAAGAAGTGAATGAAATAAAATGATTAAATTATTGGTAGAAAGACTCCCCCACACACATCAAACTTGAATTGTATATCCAACTAAATGTCCTAGGAGGAGAAATATAATATTTCTCAGTCAAAACCATAGTTAATTCATTGAAAGCTGATATGTCCTGCAAGAAATGTTAAAACAAGTCAGGGGGAAAAAGTTTTCCAGGGAAAGGAAAATGATATTAAATGGAATAATGTAAAATGTTCAAGTAAAGCTAGAGAAGACAGAAAAAAAAGGGAAGAAAGAAACAAAGAATACATGCAGTGAATGGAAAATACAAACATGGTAGATAATAATCCAAGTATATCAATAATCAATTTAAGTGGGAATGGTCTAAATAAACCAAATAAAAGTCAAAAACTGACATATGGACTTAAAAAAATAGAGCTATCTGTTGTCTATAAGAATCCGACTTTAAAGTAAAGACCAAGATAAATTAAAAGTAGAGGAATGGAGAGAGATACATCATGTTAACACTAATCAGAAGGAAGCTAAAAAGCCTATATTAGCATCAAATTAGATTTTAGAGCACATTAGAAAGGATAAAAATGGCATAACATAATGATAAAAGAGTCAATTCTCAAAAAGGATATGATAATCTTAGTCATATATGCACCTCACAACAAAGCACCAAATTATGAGACAAAAAATGACAGAACTAAGGGGGAGAAATAGACAAATCCCCTATTATAGCTAGGGACTGCAATGCTCTTCATTCAGTATTTGATAGATCAAGCAGGCAGAAAATAAATAAGCTGACCTGAGAAGCCCTGCTAATGTTTTTGACATTTATAGATATTCCATCCAGCAACAAATACGCATTTTTCTCAAGCTTGTATGAACCATTCACTAAATAGACCATATTATGGTCCATAAAAATACTTTAACGAACTTGAAAAATAAAAACTTTAAATATTATTTTCTCAGGGCACAGAAAATAAGCTAGAAACCAATAACAGAAAGAGATGGAAACCCCTCAAGTATTTAAAACTAACCATTACCCTTCTAAATAATATATGGGTCAAAGAGGTCTTAAGAGAAATTTTAAAATATATTGAACTAAAGGAAGATTAAAATGCACCTTATCAAAATGTGTAGAATGCAGTGAAAGCAGTGCATGAGAGAAATTTATAGCATGAAATGTATACATCAGAATAGTAAAAAGATCTAGAATCAAAACTCTACACTTATACCTTAGGAAATTAAAGAAAGAGGAGCAAATTAAGTCTAAATTATGCATAGTAAAGAAAATAATTGTTACACCAAAAATGAATAAATGCTTAAAAGGAAAACAAGAGATAATCAACAAAATTAAAAGCTGTATCTTTGAAAGATCAATAAAATCAATAAACCTCTGCCCAAGCTAACCAAGAAAGAATGGCGAAGATACAAATTATGACTATCAGAAATGAATGAAGTTTCATTACTACTGATCCTATAGTTAAAAGAATAATAAAGGAGGGGCACCTGGGTGGCTCAGTTGGTTGAGCACCCAACCCTTGATTTTGTCTCAGGTCGTGATCTCAGGATAATGGGATCGAGTCCTTGAGTTGAGTTTGCACTCAGCACGGAGTGTGCTTGAGATTCTCTTTCTTCATCTCCCTCTCCTTCGTCCCTCCCCCACCCTCCTCACACTGTCTTTCTCTCTCTCTCAAATAAATAAATAAATAAATAAATAAATAAATAAATAAATAAATCTTTTAAAAATGAAAGAATAATAAAGGAATACTATAAGTAGCTCTATGCCCAGAAATTTTGTAACTTAAATGAAAGTGGATCAAGTACTTGAAAAACACAAAGGACTAACATTTACACAAGGAGAAATGGATAATCTGAATGACTTGTTTTGTGCTGAATTGCATTCTCAGAAAGATATGTTGAAGTCCCAAACCCTGATATCTGGTGAATGTAAGCTTTTTGGAAATAGGATTTTTGCATATGTTATCAGGTTAAGTTGAGGTCACTAGAATGAGCTAATCCAATAGGACTGGTGTCCTTATAAAAAGGTAAATTTGGTCATACACATAGAGAGATGAAAGTTATGTGGAGAAACAGAAAGAGAAGAAGCCCATAAGAAGCTGGAAATAGAGACTAGACTTAACACTGTCACAGTCAAGGAAAACCAGGCAATACCAGGACCTGGAAGTGGCAAGAGAGAATCCTGTCCTAGAGTCTTCAGAGGGAGCACTGAGACACCAATGCCTTGATTTCAGACTTTTAGCCTCCATGAGAGGCTATACATTTCTTCTCCCTGAGAGAGAGAATACATTTCTGTTTTTTAAGCCACCCTGTTGTGGTACTTTGTTCCAGTGGCCCTAGGAAACGAATACAAATCTTTATCTGTTTTCAACATTTGATCCCTAACTAATAACCTTCCCAAAATAAACCCAGAGGAATTCATGGCTGAATTTTACTAAACATTTAAAGAAGAGATCGTACAAAATCTCTGCAGACTTTTCCAGAAAATAGAAGTAAAGATAACTCTTGCTAATGCATTCTGTGAGTCTATCATTACTCTAATATGAAAACCAGATAGGAACATAAGAGAGTAAAACTACAGATAAGACTCTTTTATAACATCAATGTATAATTTCTAAACAAATTATCACCAAGTCTAATCTAACTATGTATAAAAAGAGTTATGCACCATAACCAAGGAGGATTCATTCCAGGAGCACAAGTCTTGTTTAGCATTTGAAAATCAATCATTTTAACCTACCACAACAACAGGCTAAAGAAAATAATCTCTGCAATCATATCAACTGGTACAGTAAAAGTTTTGACAAAATCCAATATGCATTAATGCCAAAAAAAAAAAAACAACCTTTTTGAAAATTAGGAATTGAGGAGGACTTGCTCAACTTGAAAACATCTACAAAAAAAGAACAATTGACATTGTACTTAATAGTAACAAACTGAGTACTTTACCCCTATGATTGGGTACAAGGAAAAGATGTCCTCTAATACCACTCATATTCAACGTATTACTGTAAGTCCTGGCTAGTGCAGTATGACAAGAAAATAAAATTAAAAATATTTCTAAGGGTCTCATAGAAAGGCAAAAGACCTCAATTAGCCAGCAAAATAGTGAAGATGAACATATTTGAAATATTCACACCACTTGATTTCAAGACTTCTATAGAACTATATTAAACAATACAATATGGGCTGAGTGAAAAAATAGAAACAACGATCACTGGAACAGAATAGAAAGCCCAGAAATAGACCTATGCAAATATAGTCAATTGCTGTTTGACAGCTGAGCAAAGACAACTCAATGGGGAAAAAAAAGCAGTCTTTTCAGCAAATGGTTATGGAAATATTGGACATCCATATGCAAAAACAAACAAATAAACAACTTACAGACCTTATTCCTCTCACAACTGTCAGCTCAAAATAAATCATAGGCCTAAATGTGAAATGCAAAGCTGTCAAACTTCTAAAAGAAAGCATAGGGAAAAGTCTAGGTAGACTATGCTTTGCTAATAAATTTTAGGAATAACACAAAAAGAACAATCTAATTAAAAATGGGTATGTTAAACTTTATTAATATTAAAATTGCTCTGTGAAAGATGTTATTTTAAAAAAATGAAAAGGTAAGCCATACAGTGGGATAAAATATTCGGAAAACACATATCTGACAAAAGATTTATATCCAAAGTATACAAAAAACCCTAAAGCTCAATAATAAGAAAACACACAATCTGATTTAAAAAATAGGTAAATCACTGAACACTTTTCCAAAGAAGTTATACAGATGGCATATAAACATGTGAAAAAAGTGTCCAATATTGTTTGTTACTAGGCAAATGGAAATTTGAACAAAAATGTGATACCACAGCTATTAAAATATTAAGTATTAAGATACTATCAAAATGGATAAAACCTAGAAAAGTGACAATACAATTGGTGGAGAAGATAAAAAGTAACAGGAATTTTCATCCATTCCTGATGAGAATGCAGAACTGTAGAGCCATTTTAGTTTTGCAGATTCTTACAAAGCTAAATGTAGTCTCATATTATCCTGCAATCATACTCCTAAGTATTTACCCAAGTGATTTAAAAATGTATGTTCACATAAAAAACTAAACATAAATTTAGTTAGTAGCCTTATTCATAATCTCCCCAAACTTAAAAAAAATGATACTCTTTAATAGGTTATATATAAAGAAAGTATGGTACATCTATCCAATGGAATATTATACAGTGCTTAAAAATTAGCTATCAAGCCACAAAAAGACATGGATGAATATTAAGTGCATTATACTACAATTAAGAAGTCTGTCTGAAAATAGGTAAGCATAGGGATTTTATTTGGCATTGGAACTATTATGGATGGTACTGAATTGTTGGATTATGTATTTTTCAAAACCCAGAGCACTATAAAGTACAGAGAGTGAATGAACGTCAATAAATTCAAATAAAAAATTGGGTCATTTAGGACTTTCAGGAGTGAATGCAGGATGTGACAAAACCATCTAGCTGTATTAAAAATATGGGAACTAACTTGAGTCAAGGGATAAGTGAAATACTTCTGACCTAAGAAATTTTGCAAATAAGTGGATTGGATAAAACATAAATAAGATAAACCTGACATAGTATGGTTTGTTTCCATGGGGTTTGGGTTAACAGTTCTGATACCACTATGCATGTGTATGTGCAAATAAGCACATACATAACAGACGATGGGTTCCAAGTTTCTCACTGTTGGAGTGGCATGTCACAGAAAAGCAAGTAGTGGTCTAGAATGATCCACCCAGTAATGCACTAGAGTTGAAAACATCAGTATGAACTCATGTTTAGCTTAACATAGATACACTTGGTTACATACCAATCTAGAAATAATTATAGACGATTCTGTATACTGAAGTTCTTTGCTCTTTCTGTTGAGAGGGTCTAGAAACACCAATATCCAAGTACTAATGAGCACATCTCCCACTCATACCTTGGTTTTTAATATCATTCTATAATAAAAACAAAATAAAACAAAGACCAAAAAAACAGTTTCTTAGAGAGAGAGAGGATTTCAGGACAAAGGCAAGAAACATACAAAATGAGCTTTGAACAGTTTTTAGCACTAAAAAGTGAAGAAATCCTTTAAAAATTTTAAATAATAAAATAAATAAAAGTCTAAATCCACAGTGATGAGGGTATACCAAAGAGATACAGGATCCAACTGAAAGAGCTCCAGGTGGTCAAAGCTGGAAAATTTTTTGCTCATAATATAGGGCTTATGTATTATAGCCCAAGTATAAAATAAATATCCATCTACGAGTCCATGTTAATATAATAATTGAGTGGAGGAAGAAAGAAAAAAAGAGAGAAAGAAAGAAAGAAAGAAAGAAAGAAAGAAAGAAAGAAAGAAAGAAAGAAAGATTGATTGATGGATAAATAAGTAAATGGGGGAGAGATAAATTTTCCATGCAGAAGAAATACCAAATAATGTATGGAGATTCTCTGCCTTTAAGCCTTGGGTGTGGGCTGGACATAGTGACATTCTTTCAAATAGGACAGTATGGAAAGGGGGTGGGCAAAGAGTAAGTTTAGAGTAGTGCCTAATGTCAACATCAACAGTCATAAGTCATGTTGATAGTAGGTACACTTAAAATGAAAATATGTGAATGGCAATTTACTTATATCATCTTCTCCAAAAAACATGTAACCCAATGTAGACATGAGAACAACACTTAACAAATCCCACTTGTGAGGCTCTCCGTGAAATACCTGACCAGTCCTCGTCAAAACTGTCATGGTCTTCAATAACCAGGAAAATCCAACTGTCAAATTCAAGAGTTGCTTAAGGAGACAAGGTGACTAAACACAATATGATGTCCTGGATGCAATCCTGAGACAAAAAATGGACATTAGGTAAAAACTAAAATATGAGCTTTAGTTAATAATAGCACAATTGGTTCATTGGTTGTAACAAATGTAACACACTCATGCAAGATGTAGGGAAACTGGGTGTGGATTCTGGGGATTCTTGGTGCAATTTTTGCAGTTTTCTGTAATTTTGTAAAATGCTTCTAAAAAGAAAACTTTATTTTAAAAATAACAAAAACTTTAGTCTTGATTGGAAGCCTTACTTCCTGCAGCAGATTTGAAGGGTGTGCATATTCAAAAAAGAACACAGTAAGGGTTCCACTGCTGTGGAAGCTGCAAATACTTTCTGGCCTTTTGAGCTTTTCTTTCCATAGACCATCCCACTGTAAAAGAGTAACCTAACTGGACAGAGCTGGAGGAATGGGTGTGTAATAGAGGATCGAATGAATCATCATTTAGGTTTATACATTCTTACACTTTCTTCTGAAATTGGCCTCTTTTATATTCCTCATTTCTGTAGTTCTTGCCTTTTTAAAAGATTACCAAATACTTGTTATAATTCCATTGTCTTGTATTAACATGTTGGAAATCCATTATTTTACTCTTATTTTCATGGTTGACTTTTTACAGTACAATATAAATTTTTACCTTTACCTCTATGTCTGCATTGCCGGAAGCTCAGAACTTTTATTAATTAATTGATTGGTTAATTAATTAAAAGAGAGCAGGGGCAGGGAGGAGCTCAGAGCCTGAGGAGGGCCTCAATCCCATGACTCAGATCATGGCCTGAGCCCAAACCAAGAGTTGGGTACTTAACCAACAGCACCACCCAGGCACCTCTGAACCTTTAATTAACATCTGTACCTTTAATTAACATTCACCCCACTGTTGTCATACCATCTTTGTCAGGCATTTTAGTTTATGCATATTTTTTAGCTACATAAGATATTACTCCTATTAGCCTGAAAAGTCAATATTAGTTATATTTACACATTTTTGCCCAGCATTATACTCCTTATTCTTTTTTGAGGGGTTGTGTTTTCAGAGAGAGAGAGGGAGAGAGGCAGAATGAGAGAAAGAATCTCAAACAAACTCTCTGCTGAGTGCAGAGCCCAAAGTAGAACTCTATCCCAGGACCCTGAGATCATGACCTGAGCTGAAATCAAGAGTCAGACACTTGGGGCACTTGGGTGGCTTAGTGGTTGAGCATCTGCCTTTGACTCAGGTTGTGATCCTGGGGTCCTGGGATCTAGTACTTCCCCTGCAGGGAGCCTAATTCTCCCTCTGCCTGTGTCTCTGCCTCTCTTTCTGTGTGTCTCATGAATAAATAAATAAAGTCTTAAAAAAAAAGATTCAGACACTTAACTGACTGAGCCAGATTCAGACACTTAACTGACTGAGCCACCCAGGTACCTCAATACTGTGTTCCTTGAATCTGATTGCTTTTTTTTTTTCAGAATTTGACATTCTGACTCAAATGTACTAATTGTGTGTGTATGCATTGTGTGTTAATATTATGTTTCTTGGTGTTTGCCAAACTTAATGAATCTGTGAGCCAACATCTTTCATAATTTTCTGAAATTCTTAGTTATCATCTTTTGAATAATTATTTTTCTGCCTTCACTGTCCTCTTATGCTGAGACTTCTACACGTACATATGTTAGACCTTTGGGATTTATTTCACATGGATTTAGGCTATATTCAGCTGTTTTTCCAGTATTTCTTTTCTTCAGTTTGGATATTCTCCATGATTCTTTCAGTTTACTGCTTCTGTAATCTATTATAGTCAATCTGCTATTGAACCAATCCACTGGATTCTTAATTTTGATTGTTACATATTTCTGGAATATCCTTTTGATTCTTATGTTTTCTACTGCTTTGTAAAAATTCTTTCTCTTTTCATCTATATTGTCTAGTTTTCCTCCTTCGTTTCTTTAATATATCAATCACAGTTTTTAAAAAATCTGTGGATGCTGCTTCATTATCTGGATCAATTGTACATTTGCTTTAACTATCTAGTTTTTTTCTTGATTCATGGTTATGTTTTATATGTTTCTAAATGTATTTTTACATTTTTCTGCCAGACATTGTATATATAAAATTACAGGGGAGCCTAATGATGTTGCCTACCAACAAAGAGGATCCCTCCTTTCTTAGTAAGCATAGAGAGTATGCTTACCTGATCAGTAATTGAGATAAACTGGAGCTGAGTTACAGCTTGAATTAGATTCAGTCATCCTCCAGTATCTCTGCTGAAAGGACTGAGACTCTGGTACTTCTCTGTCTATGAAGCCCTAAAAGGCTGCAGGAGCTCCAACTCTTCCCTCTAGATACTCTCAGTGTAGCTCTTGGGTCTTCACTATGCACAGCTTCACAAATTAGAAGATATATTCAGAGGTTTGACCCATGTGTTTGAAGCAAGGCTTTCCTCTGGTTTGGCTTCTTTATCCTAATTTTACCAGGCCATGGAGGGTTTTATTCTGTCTTCCAGAAGTTTATTAATTTTCCAAGGCTGGTGTAACAAATTACAACCTTAGTAACTAATAACAATGGAAATTTACTATACTACAGTCCTACAGCTTAGAAATCTGGCAGACCTGTCTTGTTTCTGTTCTCTGGATCCCATAAGACCAAAATCAAGATATTGCCTAGCCAAGGGGATAATTTAATTGTGATCTCATTTACACTATTGGCAGAATTCAGCTCCTTCTGGTTTTAGGACTGAGGTATCCTTGCTGGTTCTTGGCCAGGGGTTGCTCTCAGTTTCCAGAGGTTACCCACAGGCCCTGGCTAATGGGCCTCATTTCTCCATCTTCAAAGCCAACAACTGTGACTGAAGTCCTTCTCACACTTGAAATCCCTCTGACTTCCACTGATCTGCCTTTCTTCTTCTTCCATTGCTTTCCTCTTGCTTTTTGATCTTTCTGAGTGTTCAGGGAAGGATTATAGAATCACACCCTCAACTTTTTCTTTAGAGCACACTTCCAGACAATGCATCTCTTAATTTTAGTATTTCCGTCATCTGAGAAAGCTAAGAATTTCCTAAATTGTCAAGTCCTGATGACATTTTTTGGATATTCCTTTTGTTTTCCTCTTCTTGCATTTTACTATAAGTGGCAAGAAGAAACCAGAGTGCCTCTACTATACTTTGTTGGAAATCCCCTCAGCTAAGCATCCAATTTCATCATTTACAAGTTCTGCTTTCTCTGTAACTGCAGGACATGATTCCTCCAAGCTTTCTGTTGGTATGTAACAAAGATCCCTGTTTCTTTAAAAGAATTTTTTTAAAAGATTTTATTCATTTATTTGAGAGAGAAAGAGAGAGAGAGAGAGAGAGGAACGGAGGAGAGAGAGTATGAGCAAAGGGAGGGGCAAAGGGAGAAGGAGAAGCAGACTCACCACTGAGCAGGGAGCCTGATGTTGGGCTTGATCCCAGGATCCTGGGATCATGACCTGAGCTGAAGGCAGATGCTTAACCAACTGAGCCACCCAGGTGGCCCTAGATTCTTATTTCTCATAACATATGCCTCACTTCCGTTCAGCTCTTAATGAGGAGCATGTTTAATGTTCATATTTCTACATATTTCTTTTAAGACAATCTAGGCTTTGTTTATCTCAATCCTCAAAATTCATCCTGCCATTCCTGTGCCCAATTTCAAATCCACACCAACAGTTTTAGGCATTTGTTATAGCAGCACCCTACTTATGGCACCAAAATTTGTATTTAATTCCCATTGCTGTCATAAAAAATCATCACAAATTTAGCAGCTTAAAATAATGCCCACTTATTGTCTCTCAGCTGTAAAGACTGCAAGCCTAGGCCCAGCATGGCTCAGGTAGTTCCCAGATTTGGGCTTCAAAAGGCCAAAATCAAGATGTTTGCTGACTTTGTTACTTTTTGGAGGCTCTGGGGAAGAATTTATTTCCAAATACTTTCAAGTTGATGGCAGAATTCAGCCCTTTGGAGCTGTAGATCTGAGGTCTCTGTTTCTTGCTGGCTTTTGGGTAGGGGTTGCTGTCAGTTATGGAGGGTGCTGCACTGCTTGGCTTGTGGCTCTTTTCCTCCATCTTCAAAGACAGCAATGGTGGGCCAACTCCTTTCATATTTAGACACTTTCCTACCTTCCTTCTGCCTCACCTACCCTCTGCATTCCTATTTTGCCACATTTTTTTCTGTTAGACTCCTCTTTCTTCCTTTTCTAATATTGTGGGTATAGGTGTTTGCATTTGGCTTATTTGCATCATCCAAGCTAATCCCCCTTCTTTAAGTTAAATTTATGTATAACCTTAGGTACAAATACACAGTAGCACCCATATTGGGATTTGATTGAATAACCAAGGGATGGGATTTTTTTATAATAAATTTATTTTTTATTGCTATTCAATTTGCCAATATACAGAATAACACCCAGTGCTCATCCTGTCAAGTGCCCCCTCAGTGCCCACCACCCATTCACCCCCACTCCCTGCCCTCCTCCCCTTCCACCACCCCTAGTTCGTTTCCCAGAGTTAGGAGTCTTTATGTTCTGTCTCCCTTTCTGATATTTCCCACACATTTCTTCTCCCTTCCCTTATATTCCCTTTCACTATTATTTATATTCCCCAAATGAACGAGAACATATAATGTCTGTCCTTCTCTGATTGACCTATTTCACTCAGCATAATACCCTCCAGTTCCATCCATGTTGAAGCAAATGGTGGGTATTTGTCATTTCTAATGGCTGAGTAATATTCCATTGTATACATAAACCACATCTTCTTTATCCATTCATCTTTCGATGGACACTGAGGCTCCTTCCACAGTTTGGCTATTGTGGCCATTGCTGCTGGAAACATCGGGGTGCAGGTGTCCCGGCATTTCATTGCATCTGTATCTTTGGGGTAAATCCCCAACAGTGCAATTGCTGGGTGGTAGGGCAGCTTTTCCCCTAAGATCAGGAACAAGACAGGGATGTCCACTCTCACCACTGCTATTCAACATAGTACTGGAAGACCTAGCCTCAGTAATCAGACAACAAAAAGACATTAAAGGCATTCAAATTGGCAAAGAAGAAGTCAAACTCTCCCTCTTCACCGATGACATAATACTCTACATAGAAAACCCAAAAGCGTCCACCCCAAGATTGCTAGAACTCATAGAGCAATTTGGTAGCATGGCAGGATACAAAATCAATGCCCAGAAATCAGTGGCATTTCTATACACTAACAATGAGACTGAAGAAAGAGAAATTAAGGAGTCAATTCCATTTACAATTGCACCCAAAAGCATAAGATACCTAGGAATAAACCTAACCAAAGAGGTAAAGGATCTATACCCTAAAAACTATAGAACGCTTCTGAAAGAAATTGAGGAAGACACAAAGAGATGGAAAAATATTCCAAGCTCATGGATTGGCAGAATTAATATTGTGAAAATGTCAATGTTACCCAGGGCAATTTACACGTTTAATGCAATCCTTATCAAAATACCATGGACTTTCTTCAGAGAGTTAGAACAAATAATCTTAAGATTTGTGTGGAATCAGAAAAGACCCCAAATAGCCAGGGGAATTTTAAAAAAGAAAACCATAGCTGGGGGCATCACAATGTCAGATTTCAGGTTGTACTACAAAGCTGTGGTTACCAAGACAATGTGGTACTGGCACAAAAACAGACACATAGATCAATGGAACAGAATAGAGAATCCAGAAGTGGACCCTCAACTTTATGGTCAACTAATATTCGATAAAGGAGGAAAGACTATCCATTGGAAGAAAGACAGTCTCTTCAATAAATGGTGCTGGGAAAATTGGACATCCACATGCAGAAGAATGAAACTAGACCACTCTCTTTCACCATACACAAAGATAAACTCAAAATGGATGAAAGATCTAAATGTGAGACAAGATTCCAAGGGATGGGATTTTGAGGTCATGGAGGACTTTGGAATTCTGCACACCCTGAGAGCCTCTACCTTTCATTTCTAGCTTCCAGGGCAGGCTTAGAATTCAGCAAGGACTTCATGAATAAAATGAGATATGTATCAAGGTTGCTCAAATTTCCCCTTCTTACCTTCCATTCCCATTTGACTACTCAAATCCTCTCCCTTCCTCCCCCCTCTACCATCCCTCCTCTCTCCTCTCTCCCCCTCCTCCCTGCCTTAGGGATTTTGGAGGCTGAGCCCAATTCCTGCATCTCAGGCCCATAACTGACAAGTGGCCTGGGCAGGAAGAGAACTAGTGACATCTCACTCAGATAACCTGGGAAGGATTCTTCTCTCTGGAATTATATTTCATTTAGTTTTTACTGATTCCCTAAGTATCTGAAGCCTTTAAAATTCGTTTTTGTACCTCTTGCACTGTTGGTGGGAATGTGAACTGGTACAGCCACTCTGGAAAAGTGTGTGGAGGTTCCTCAAAGAGTTAAAAAAGAACTGCCCTACGACCCAGCAATTGCACTGCTGGGAATTTACCCCAAAGATACAGATGCAGTGAAACACTGGAACACCTGCACCCCAATGTTGATAGCAGCAATGTCCACAATAGCCAAACTGTGGAAGGAGTCTCAGTGTCCATGGAAAGAGGAATGGATAAAGAAGATGTAGTATATTTATACAATGGAATATTACTGAGCCATTAGAAACGACAAATACCCACCATTTGCTTCGATGTGGATGGAACTGGAGGGTATTATGCTGAGTGAAATAAGTCAATCGGAAAAGGATAAACATTATATGGTCTCATTCATTTGGGGAATACAAAAATTAGTGAAAGGGAACAAAGGGAAAGGAGAGAAAATGAGTGGGAAATATCAGAGAGGGACAGAACATGAGAGACTCCTAACTCTGGGAAACAAACAAGGGGTAGTGGGAGGGGAGGTGGGCAGGGGGATGGGGTGATTGGGTGATGGGCACGGAGTGGGGGAATTGACGGGATGAGCACTGGGTGATATGCTATACGTTGGCAAATTGAACTTCAATAAAAAAATAATTAAAAAAATAAATTAAAAAATTAGTTTTTGTAAATTATCTGGTTTTTTTTTTTTCCCCTAAAGGTTACAAAAGGGACTTTGTCTGGTACAATCAACTGTATCTCACCCAGAACAATGATTTTTTTTCTTAAGCTAAATAGAACAGGTGTCTGAGTGCTGACTAGTCAAATAACTTCAGGGTACTATTAGCCTAGTTATGAAAGTTTTCCTCTAAATATAACTTTCTTTTAAGTATTAAGGGCACTCATAAATAATGTTTTTATTACTAAAAATACTAATTAGGTTTACACTCATAGATCCTCTTTTTCTCTCTTTCTCTCCAACTTTGTATAGCTTCCATGTCAATTCAGTTTTTTATCATAGAAAATATATATGAAATAATTTCCTTATTATCTTCTTGACAGCTTATGTTCAGTGTCTCCACAAATTTTCAAACACAGCTTTATTTTTTAGTGCAGCTGAGGAAACAAAGATTTATTAGGACACATGAAAAAAAGAAAGATTTTACCTGTATATCCTCCAACATTTTAAGAAATTATTTTGGAGGCTGTTTTTGTACTTCTGAGTGCAAAATCCGAAGACTGATTGAAGGTAGTTATGCGAAATAAAATTTGTGGTAATCATCATCATTATCATCGGAACAGAGAAAAGAGATTACCCAAAGGAAGAATTCATAAGAATCTCATTCTGCCACCAAGTAAAGTTTTGCACTCACTACTACTGGAATTGTCACCGGGGGTTAAATGTGTCCACATCACATATGTGGCTTTGACTAGCAACTTACACTAGCTAATAACTGGGAATCTTCCTAATTAATATTTTATGATTTAATTAAGTACAGGTGGTGTTAAAGAAAGACAGAGGATTGTACCAATTGCAAGTGGGAAAGAAAGGAGCAGGAAGAAATAAAAGGCTCTTCAAAAGTGCAGAAATCTAGGGCACATGGTTCAATTGGTTAATCATCTGTCTTCAGCTCAGGTCATGATCCTGGGGTCCTGGGATAAAGCCCTGCATTGGGCTCCCTGCTCAGTGAGGAGTCTGCTTCTTCCTTTCCCTCTGTCCCTTCTCTGGCTTGTGCTAAGTAAATACAATATTTTTAAAATCCCAAAATGCAGAAATCTGTTGAATATATATTTATACTCATGAATATATATTTAACATTTATTTAATATATATGAATATATACACACACATATGCACATATATGCATACTTTAAAATTTACTTATATGTGTAAAGAGGTCAAAGTTTACATCTTATTCTGTAACCTGATTTTTCCAGTCAATATGCAGTGTTCTCATATTATCACATATTTCTCCATAACTTGATTTTTAATGGCCATAAAATACTTTATTGAACTGAATTTTCCATAATTTATTAAGCAAAACTATTTTAATTGGATATATGGTTTATGCCTAACTTTTACTTTTTAAGGAAAGGTAAAAATTGATAGACTTTAAATAGATACCTTTATTCATCCAGAAAGTCTGTTATTATAGTATAGTACCATTTTCAAACTGTGTTGCCCAAGTGGATTATAATGGAGTGTTTTTCACAACCCACTACTAATTTTTAACAGATTTTTGAACAACAAATAATCCTTTTGAATAATATGTAAATGGAAGGCCCATGAGATCTGGCTCCCTTGAGACTTACTAGAGTGTGCACAGTGACCCATCTAAGGACAACAGCAGATCACTTCATGCCATCAGGCAATAGCCTTGGTGTTCCCTTGGGAGGAACTGATACTCACAAATGAAAAGTTTATTGCTATTTTTTTAGTATTTTATGTACTTAGCATTTACAAAAAGCATTTTCTATATAAAAGGACTTTTATACATAAATTATTTCCATCTAATTTTCATGAAACTACGTTATTACCAATGAAAACAGAGTTTCGTATTAAATTATTTTCTGCCTAATTTAACATCACATGGAAGTTTCTATGAGGAAAAGGCTAAAACTATTATTTGGTTTAATGCTTCCCTAGTGTCTACTTGAGGTTCAGCCTTTGTTAACACATACATTTGATTACATAACCCTCCAGAAGACTGACTGACAGAGCTAAAACAATTCTAAAGAAACTGAGAACTGAGACATAACTAAAATATGGAAACCCATTGTCTTACATCTAATTTCCAAAAAATAAACAAAACAAGCAAACAAACAAACAACAATAACAACAAAAACAGGGCCGGGATTCTTAAGTAATTTTAGAGAGGGAGAGCAAGGGAAACAAGATAGGAGAAAGTGAGTGAGAATGCTTTCAGCTAGTGATAAACTTCCAGCTCATCCTATTAAGGATACTACAAAATTGTTTCCACCTTAAGTCAAGGAATCTTTATATCCCCAAGTCAGTGAATCATTGGCAAGTGGCTTCTTTAGGGGTGAGTGAGGAAACAATAGCATTGCCAGTGAGGAGGCTCCTATTCAGCAAACAATGATTCTCTGAAGAATACAGCTGCAGAATATTGGCAGCCAAAACTCAATAGTTTATCTGAGCAGAGCATCAACAGCAACTACCATGGTCCAAAATGTGCATCAATTAGATCCACCTTTTTCTTAGATTGGGTTTATTTCATCCAGTCCCTGCTTCTTTTAGGATTCCAGTTAGTCATAATTTCTAGGAAATTTATAGGCAAGTGTTACTGGGACAAACTACAAGCACCATTTCTGCATTCCTTAGACCATAATGGGTATCTTCATCAAACTCTTCTGCCACCCACCCTGGATTCCCCTTCTCTATGACTAGTTGATCAAATTGTCTTGCCTCATGGAGTGACCCAATCCTTCATTTCTGAGAGGTCTGAGTTTGGGACATCCATGCCCTTATCAGTCATGGTTCTTGGTTTGCCCATTTACAGTTATAGCAGAATTTAGAATAATCAAAATATTATCTCCACTGTTACTGGGGAGCCCAGTTCTATCACAGTATCTCCTACCAGACCAGTGTGCCTGTCCTACAGTGAATAATGGCAGCCCATTCACCTATATGGTTTTTATTTTCTTGGTATACAGAGTATCTCTGGGAATTATTTAGGAAGAAAATTATCTGTTATGTTCTCTGGGATTATATTATATATCCATTATAGCATGCTTACTGCTTGGAGTATTTTGGTGCCTCCCTCAACTGTTTGCCACAGTATCTATTTAATGTGGGACATTGCTTTTTCCAACTTTCTAAGTGCCATCCCAGTGGCATATGATGTCCTTTACCTGGGGAACTTGCCAGGGCATTAAACCCTATGTCATAGTAAAGTGCCCCCATATCAACACACTTGTCATCTATGTTTACACTCAGCCTTCGCTGAAACAGCACCTATACCCAGGTACTGTCTCCTGGTTCCTTCTGGAACATGTTACCCAAGGACTACAGTGTCTTCGGTGTATGATTCCTTTCCTCCTTTAGCATTCAGACCAAACATTTAAAAAAGTTCTACTGAGACATAATTGACATTTTAAGAAATGCATATTTTTTAAGGAGGACAATTCAATAGGTTTTGACACATAGATGAGAAGCTATCATCACAGTCAAGATAGTGAATATATCTATCACACTCAAAAGTATCCTCTTTCCTGATTGTAATACTACCCACACTTGCCTTCCAGGCCACTCGATAACCACTATCTGTTTTTTGTGACTGTAGTTTGTATCCTGCACAGTTTTATATAAATAGAACCATATGATATGTGCTCTTTCATGTCTGAATTCTTTCACTCAGTATAATTATTTTAAGAATCATCCATGTCATTCCATGTATCAAAAGTTTATTCCTTTTTATTATTGAGTATGAAATGTCCCATTGTATATAGAGAGAGACCATTCTTTATTTTACACACTCACAGAGTTGCTTATATTTGTCTCCAAATGTTGCACCTGTGCTGCGTGTTACTATTTGTATGTAATTCCATTAGATATTACATAAACCGATAGAATTTTATAAAATAAAAGAATCATTTTTGTATGAAAAACAAATTATAGCATCTTGGAAAGAATAAATAAGAGCTTTTTTTCAAAAAAAATTGCTTCTAAATGAGGAATGGACAGAGACAAATGTAGCATGAAGGGAATGAAGCTTAGCTTTTAGGTTCTCTTATCTGTGCAAGTTCCTTTCAAGTCCTGAGGGAGGCCCTAGCAATGTGATTTTGTAAAATTTGTAGAGGTAAAATATTTTAGTTTGAACTGGTTAAGACCTCTGTGTGTTCCACTCTTAGTTACCTTTTATTGTGCTTTACCTTTAAGTGTGTGGTGTTGGATTGGGGCAGATACTGAGTTCTAGCTAAGGGGTTGTTCAGTTGGGGTTACATTCATTTGGATTTCATCTGAAGTCAGATTTTGTTTGCACAAATGTGAAGTTATTGTTAACTACTGTGCTTCAAGAATGCTTCCAAGAAGAGTGCTACAGTCCTTTGTACTGATTTACCAGACATCACAAAGGCATGGGAATTTGTCTTGTGGTGCCTGGCACCAGAAGTATGTGCATAGATCTGAAATATATAAAGCCAGAAGCTGGTCTATAGAAAGTGTTCCAAATCCTTAGACCTGTCAAAACTCCTATAACCTCACAATAACAAAAGCATATTGAAAAGTTGGTTTATGTGTATCATCAATTCATAGAGTATTTAAGACTAATCACTATTCCAGGGAATTCAAAATGTCCTATATAAATTTGATAATAATTCTAAATGTGTTTGTGTCATAATCAATAATGAGTTGTAAAGCTGAAAGCTCAATAATAAAAAGAAAATTTCAACCAATAATTCTAGAGGAAAGATTAGTGATCTATTCTCTTTTCAATTAGTGATATTATAAAAGTATTGTCATATGAAGAGGCAATCAAATTATGCATGCCAAAATATAAAATCAAATATAGATTTATGCCAAATAATTATTAAAAATTACTTTTGGACAATTTAGTAATTGTGTGGTATCTATCAGCTCTTTGAAAAAAATTGATTTTTTTGTGATTATTTTTCTCCTTCTAAATAAATATTCACTTTCTTACCGAATTTTGTTTTCACAAATTTATATTAGTTTTCATTTTTTAAAGATTTTATTTATTTGAGAGACAGAGAGCAGGAGTGGGGGCAGGGGAAAGAGGGGGAGGGAAAAGAGAGAGAGAAGCAGACTCTCCACTGAGCAGGGGCCCCCAGTGTGGGGCTTCATGTGGAGCTCGATCCCAGGGTCTTAGGATCATGACCTGAATCGAAGGCAGCTGCTTAACTGATTGAACTACCCAGGCACCCCGTAATTGTTTTCTTAAACAGATCTCACAATTATATGAGCTTCAAGACCCATAAAATTTGCATTTACTTTATAAACAAGACAACAGTAAGTGTTTGGGAAGAAAAATTATAACACTGTGAAGGAAGGCATCTATATTCAGGAAACTTCATAGGTCTTTAAAATTCTGATTCCATTTTAGGTCTATAAAATTTTGATCAAAAGCAACATTAAAAAAATTAGCCTTGACTCTGTAACACAAGATTCGCAAATAAATGTAAAGTAGTATCTTGATATACAATAAAATGTTTAAAGCTATGTTTGTATCAGTTTTAAAGATTCCTTGCTTTAAATAATTTTAATTTACTGGTCGAACTGATGATCAATGTTACCCTAGATAGGGGGACATCTACTACCATACAACTATGGAGTTTTTACCATTAATAGATACTTCTCATCCTTTTGACACATTATCTCATATCATAGGAGGCCCATAGTGGCTTGGAATCCCCTTCTGTCCAATACCCATCCTTCTCAATAAACTCCCTAAATGATCCAAATAAATGTCATTTAAACACACATAGCTTTACATCTACTTGTGGAGCATATTGTCTTTCTCAAGCTTCTGTTACATAGAATTTGGGAACTTCCATGGATTTCAATCTCTTTTTAGAAAGAAACTGAAACATTTGGGTTACCAAATAACTTGCCCAAACTCATGACAGAGAAAAGATAAACTGGAATCCAACTCCAGGTCTATTTGACCCCAAATAAACCAGCTACTCTGGAGTGTCTCATGGTTACCCCCTTCACCTCACTGACATCTTACCTTTCTACACCTGTTAAACATGACTAGATTCCATTCTTAAACAACCACTGGGTTTGGTTACTTTAGAATAGCCTTGTTTTAGTCAGTTCCAGCTGCCGTAACAAAGTACCACAGTCTCAGTGGCTTATAAACAATAGAAATGTATTTCTCACAGTTCTGGAGGCTAGAAGTCTGAGATCAGTGTTCCAGCCAACTTGGGTGCTGGGTAAGACCCCTTTCTAGGTTGCAGACTGATGACTTGTGTCCCTAAGTGGCAGAGAACAGCGAGAGGGATCCCATGACTTGTCAGTTAAAAAAAATAAGGGCTTTATCAAGGGGAGGTGGATGGGGGGAGAGGTGAAACAAGTGATAAGGGATTAAGAGTACACTTATCATGATGAGCACTGAGTGATATATAGAATTATTGAATCATTATATCATACACTCGAAACTGATATAACCCTGTGTGTTAATTGTACTGGTATTAAAATTTTTTAAATTAGTAAATAAAAATCAGAGCATTAATCCCTTTCATGAGGGTTCCACTCCTATAACCTAATTAACTATAAAGTCTCCACCTTCAAATACCATCACACTAGGGAACACAAAATTTCAATATGTAAATTTTGTAGGGACTCAAACATCCAGTCCATAAAAGCCTTAATACCAAAATTGGTAAGAATGGACTCAATAAAGTTATTTGGATAATTTTTGTTGATATTAAATTATTATATATGTAATCGTGTTTTATACCCACACACCTGATTTATTCAGAGAGATCATCTACCTTAAACATTACTTGCAAATACAAATTAAATAGAAATAAGATGTTAGAATGGACAAAATACTATACCAATGGGCACATGTATTCATTAGACATTTCTTTGTACTTTCATTTAAAACACTTTTCCACTTATTGATAAAAATTACTATCATTCATTTATAGAGCTCCTACTACATTAGAGATTCTACGCTATAGACTTCATGCAAATTGTCTCAGTTTTTAGCAAGTTAGTGATCTAGTTAATAACTAACAACTAGCATCAGGTTTTCTGATTCTAACCTTCAACCATTTTACAGCTCTGTAAATTATAGATGACTGACAACAATGCAAATTCTGTCTATAGACATGCAAATTTTTTCTTTCCTTCTGCATTGTGCAAAAGCCAGTGTTGTATCTATTTGTAAATTTATTTCTACATTTACTCATTTCCCCTTATGATCCGCCTTATGATACAACCTTTGAACTGGATACCACATCTTACCAATTCCCACATTATTGAGTTAAATCAAATCTTTAATATGTGTTCATTTTATATGAGAGTTGTGACTTGATGACTTCTTTTTGAGAATTATTCTTTAACAAAATATAATCTAGCCTGTTTTAAAAAGAAATTTTATGGGACACCTGGGTGGCTCAGCGGTTAAGCATCTGACTTCCGCTCAGGGCGTGATCCTGGTCCAGGAAAGAATCCCTAATTGGGCTCCCTGCGGGAGGCCTACTTCTCCTTCTGCCTGTGTCTCTGCCTCTCTCTCTGTGTTTCTCATGAATAAATAAATAAAATCTTTAAAAATTAACAAATAAAAAATTTTTTAAAAATCCTCTCTCTGATTTCTGAGTTCTCTCACTTCCTTTCACCACCCTGTATAATTTATCATTTCTGTCTCTAAACACAACCTTGTGTTATCTCAATTCTAACTGTTGGTGCTTGCTGTTTCTCCTTTATAGTAAAGTCCATGAACTTGTGACACTTATCTTTCTTTTTGGAGAGGAGAATTTTTCAAATTTCCTTTGGTGTAAAGATTTGGGCTTTGTATTACGTATTTATACGTAACATACATTTAATTACCCATGTTTTTCGTATTCAAAATTTCATATTGTTCCTTGAGAGAGGAGCCACCTATGTTATTTGAACACCTTGGGGGAAGTCAGTGAAATCTGGGAACTTGATAGGTGTGTTTTGAGTCACAGCTTGCTGCATGACTGATGGGAATTGAATTGCAAAGCAAATTTTTGATAGGAAACAGTAAGAAAAGTGTAAATATAAGCGTTCGATTTGAGGAAATATCTGATCATATGTCTTTGTTAACAGGCTGGTAATTACTGAAACTGATTTCCTTCCAGTCTAACTTAAATAACTAAAATGAAGATAGAAACCTGAAAGAACAAAGTGTTCTTTCTATAAAAGGACTAGGGTAGCAGCTAAAAAATCAATTCCAATCCTCCCCACAAACCCACCACATTTACATTTGTTAATTGCTAGGGAAGAGCCTTGATGTATATTAGCTAGAAGTACTATTTTTCCTCGTCAGTCCCTGCTGCTTTTAAGGGGATGCAAATGTTCCCCTTCTGCTCTTTCTTAGTTGTACAACAGAGTGGTTTAGCCCCTTGTCCCTACCCTGTCGCTACTTCAACAAGAAAGGTTAGGCAGGTTTTTTTTTTTTTTTAAAAAATAAGGTTCTAGAAAAGTTTCTTAATGAAGCAAGCACTCTAACAGAAATAGACTTTAATACCTTGAGGCTTTGAGCCAAGAAGAAATGGCGAGATGTATTTTCATGGCTGGTCGGTTTCATTTTTTTTTTTTTTAAGTCAGATGTACCAATAGGAAATTTAAAGTGTTCCTCTTGATGTAAAAGCCTAGAGCATAAGAAGCTATTCTTACCTTTTATGCAAGACATTTCTTTTTCTGAGAAGTCCATAAAATCAGGCTGATAATTCACTAAATGCCCTGTTTAAATTGAAATCTTCTCCTGCTTTAAAGTACATCATGTCCTGGAGTCTTCTTACTTTCTCTAAGTTAAATGGCAATCACTCTTTTATCTCTGGGGTTTTTTGTTTTTTTTGTTTTTTGTTTTTTTTACCTCTAAATTTGGTGTCTAAAGTGTCCAGCCAACTCTCTGAGAATCTGCCTTTTCCCCTATGGAGGTGAGAAACAGTTCATTGATGGGTTAGCAGGTGAAGAAAAACAGCTGTTAGGAGAGGAAAAAGGACCTGAGTGGAACCAAACAGCTGGGGGCGGGGTGGGGAGGGGAGGAATCATGGCTTATGCAGCGAGAGGAAGAATGTGTATAGTAAATAAACACCCTGTGCATTGCCAGTGTAAATACAGTCTAAAATCAATCTTTGTTTCCCCTTACTGAAAAACACTGAAAGGTGATATTTTTCCATTTCCATGTCATCAAAAGCATCAAGAGATTTGATTCTTCAAAGGGAAGCTAAAATAAAGTACTTAGAGTCTATGACCATATTTCATGACTCTGGCTTGATTTGTTCTATTTCTAAAATAATGTGTAAGATGCAAACCAGTTTTTGAAATAAGAAAATAAATATTACCTCCATCTTGTGAATGGGCTGTTCAACAGAGTAAATCCATTAGAGTATTTCACTATAGACCATCATTACCCTGGAAAAAACAGGTCATATCAATATGAAGACATTTTCCACTTGAGCACTGACATGTTAAATAGGTAAAGATAAAATTCTAGAAGGAAAAAAACTATAGCAAATTAGAAAATGATGCTTTTAATGCCCTACTCCCCTGCAACACCCTGCAAGATATGTTCATAACTGCCTCAATAGTTGGCATGAGTCATAGCTTATCACATTTACTCTTGTTTTTGTTGTCGTTGCTTGTTTTGCATGGGAACACTACTTCAAGGACTTCCTTTGAATTTGAAGTACCGGATTTCCCTGTACTTTCAACTGTACTTGTATAAATAGCAAATACTTTTCACTACATTTTGTTGGCTCTTCTATGTATACCACACAGTAGAGCTATTGAACCATTGCTTCCATTTCTTTTCCCCCAATGTCCACCCCTAAGAAAAGGAATAAGTATATTTTCCTTTAATCATGGGGTTTTGTAAACTGAGTCAGCCAACTGCTTTAGAGGTTGGGAAATAAGACAGTGTTTGAAATATGAGCATTTTCTCCTATTTTCTACTGAACCACATAGTGTTAGCTCAGATAGGGTTGTACCCAGTGGGCTTCTGAAACTGCCTCTTAATTTGCAGTTGTATGTGAATGTCAATTGTGTCCATCTCTTCCCAGTCTATGTTCAGTGACTTTGAATTAGTAGCTTGAAATTGGCCATGGTGAAATTACTTTTACTACAGAAATTGACAAATACTATAAATCAGAGTTTCCCTTTCCCCAGTGAGTAACCAGCACAAATGGGCTACAACCAGCATTGTCTCTTAACTCAAGAACTATCTCAGGTGGAAATAGTCTATTTGATGCAAATAGGTTTCTATAACCCACAATAATTCCTTTAGTAAAATTCTCTCATTGCCTTCACCACAAGCACTACTTCTTGATTTCCCTTTTGTCCTTCTAGTCAGTTGGCTGTCTTTTCTTTTGGTTTCCTTTAATCTAAAATAACCGTGCCTTTTTAGACTTTAGCCATTTCTTTCCATTTAAAAGAAAGTAAAAAAGCAAAGTTTCACACTAGTGAAAAACCAATATGTCATTTCAGAAACTGGGATAGGACTTGTCTTAACAGATTTGAAATACTCCTCCATCATTCTTAGCTCTTTCTATTCCTATCGTGGGAGTGGTGGTTGTATTGGTCAGGATTGTCAAGAGAAACAGAATTTATATATATATATATAAATTCACAGCTAGACCAGTGTTTGACCAAATATTTTGATGTGGCCAAGTTTACATTAATAATTAACCATCACTGTTAGACTTCAAAGAAATATGCTTTGCATTTTTAAATGAGGTAAAGTCTTTGTTAATTAAAAACATGTATGGGGCAGCCCAGGTGGCTCAGTGGTTTAGTGTTGTCTTCAGCCCAGGGCCTGATCCTGGAGACCCAGGATCAAGTCCCACATCAGGGTCCCTGCATGGAGCCTGCTTCTCTGCTTGTGTCTCTGGCTCTCTCTCTCTCCCTCTCCCTCTCTGTGTCTCTCATGAATAAATCATAACCTTTAAAAAAACCCACAATATTTAAAAAAAAACATGTAAAACAATCTTGCTTTAGCTGCTCATGGGAAATGAATGATAAACTGCATTTTTAAGATATGGTGCTTTGGGATTTGGGTGTGTCTTCTAGTTTTGGTCCTTCCCCTGACTTACTGTGGACTTTACACAAGTCACTTAACTTTTGTGTACCTGAGTTTGCTAATCACCAAAGTAGGTCTTGCCAACCATGGTTTGGGCAAAAATTGCTACTCAGGGTTAATGGAGTTCATTTATGTCTTTTTCACACTCCTTTGAAAAAATGGGCTGAAAGTATGAATGTGATTATTATAAGAGATTTAACACTTCCATTAAGACAAAAACAGATATCTCTTCTCTGGGCATTCAAATTAAAAGCATTTCTGAGCTGCTTAAAGTGCTGCATTGAGAATAATTACTAAAGTTTTTCTTTAGCCAGGCACTTCTATACTCTCATAATTACTATCATTTTCCTGGCAAACAATCACATCAGATGTTGAAAAAAACGTATAGGAAAAGATTTCTGATTAAGAAATAGTAAGCTTGACAAATGTTACAATTAAATGTGTCCTTTTGTTTCTGCTCCAAAACTTAAAAAAAAAAAAAAATGTGCTTTTTTTTTCAGACATAAAAGAACAATCAGGGGGAAAATATTGAATTTTAAAATTTCATGTTTACATTACTGACTGTAAGAAAAATACAGTCTTTAAGGCTTATTGTCACAGTTAGTCTATCTAGTGACATTATTCATTTTTACATACATACTTCTTTGTTGCTTCAGACAAGGAAAAGTGGCTGAAATAATTATCTGAATAATTCTATAAAAACAAATGTGTATTTTTAAAATCAAATTTCCCAAGTATCTAAGGAGGAAAGGGAGCTTGAGTTTAGAACCCATGCTTTTAATGTGATTACTCTAACTCTTTGTGTAGATACAATGGAGGTTTCTTTGCATGGCTAAGAAATATAGATACAGACTATAGTTTCCCTGTGGTGAAGGGTTTTAAATCTCATTTTTAAATGAGCTTTCATAAGGAGCTTACATTTATTTGAAACCTGCTTTTATTTTGTTCTATGGAGGAGACTGGAAAATTAGTTTCTCACTGTCATTCAGTACCAACATTAATTTGGTCTTAATTGCACTTAATTTTGTATGGACCTTGAGAGAGTTGATCATCAATGCATCAAATAAGCCTTATGTTCTATGAGTCCATGAGATTTAGAAAAAATATCCTTCCATTCTTACAAACACAAAGAAATGTGCAAAGCTTCTTCACTGATGAAATGCTAAGTACCTTTGATGATTTTGTTTACTCCACGCTCACATAATTGATGACAAGATGATTGTTTTCAGTGCTGGCAAAATTATTCTCAGTACAGACAATGAAATATACGTCAGACTTTAAGATCAATACATCTTACTCTGTGGGTTTTCTATAACTTATCCTCTTATACTTATCCTCATTATTTTCTAACTTCTTATACTAACATCCTGTGTTATTCCACTCTACAGATTCTTAGAAGGACTGACCTATGATCTTAGCAAAAAAAACTTTTTCCAGAATTTAGAAATGATTTTTAGTAGAAATCAGAATTACCACAGAATTCACTCAGAATATGGGAATTAGAGCTGTGGAAAGAAAATTACAGGTTTTTAACTCCATTATTTTAGCATTAAATAAACTGAAGCTAGTAAGAAGTTGCTATGGTTAAGGTCAAAAAAGTTTCTGCCTGTGTTTTCCTCTAGAATTTTTATGGTTTGCTGTCCCACATTAAAATCTTTCATCAACACTTTGAATATATTTTTGCATATGGTGTAAGAAAGTGGTCTAGTTGACTGATGAATGGATATCCCAGAAGAAGTGTATATATATGTAATGGAATATACTCAGACATCAAAAAGAATGACATCTTGCCATTTGCAATGATGTGAAGAGAGCTAGCATGTATTATGTTAAGTGAAGTAAGTCAGTCAGAGAAAGACCAATACCACATGATCTCACTCATATGTGGAATTCAAGAAAGAAATCAGACGAACATATGGAAAAGGGGAAAAGAAAAAAAAAGGAGGGAAGGTAACAAACCATAAGAGACTCTAATGATAGAAAACAAATGGAAGGTTGATGAAAGGAAGTGGATGGGGGATGGTCTAGGTAGGTGATGGGCATTAATGAAGGTTCTTGTTATGATGGTCACTGGGTGTTGTATGTAAGTGATGAATCACTGAATTCTACTCCAGAAATCAAGATTGTACTATATGCTACCCAACAAAAATTTAAATTAAAAATAAATGAACAAACAAACAAACAAACTGAAGCCAAAAAAGTTTGTTGGAATTTTCTGTAAGGACACATATTTAGTTATTGTCCCAATTTTTTGGACTCATTATCTTTCTATTATCTTACCAGGAATATATGCAGATAGCTATTTATGAGTTATAAATTAATAATAGCTTATCATATTATAATCTACTCTGTTCAACTATCTATTCTTAAGTTGAAAAGAGAGTATTTGGGATCCCTGGGTGGCGCAGCGATTTGGCGCCTGCCTTTGGCCCAGGGCGTGATCCTGGAGACCCGGGATCGAATCCCACGTCGGGCTCCCGGAGCATGGAGCCTGCTTCTCCCTCTGCCTATGTCTCTGCCTCTCTCTCTCTCTCTCTGTGTGACTATCATAAATAAATAAAAATTTAAAAAAAAAAAAAAAAAAAAGAAAAGAGAGTATTTGAGACAAAATGTTACAGAGTACCTGGAGAGAAATGTGAGATGAATGAGACATTTAGCATAAAAATTTGGACTTCATGATTGAACAGATATCTTAAAATATCTTAAAATGGCAGAAGTAAATCAACCATGGATCAAATTCTAGCATGATAGCGTAAGGTGCTTTACTGACCCATTCCCCAATGAAACTGGTAAAAAATTATTTATAAAAAAAATCATGGGAAGACACTGGAAATGATTCTGAAGACAAATAGAAAATGAAGAAATATTTATTTAAAATATGTATGAAAAATTTTTAAGAAAGGCAAGCATCTGTGGTAGTTGAAATCAGTTTGCCTCCTCCCCTCTCTCTTACCTTAGCTAGACAGAGACCTCATCCCACACTGCTAGAGCTAAGAACACAGACTTTACTCTCCCAGTGGATCTGCATCAGAAGGAGCAAGACTTCAGCTTTTCTCATTCTATCACCAGCTACCTATTGCTGAGTCTCAGTCCAGGAAAAGTGAAATTGAGAGATGGGGCATCCTTCTTCTCCCCTGCCCTTTCATTAAACTAAGGCTCTATCTTGGGTACAACACAGTGAATAATGGGGCCAAACTGCACTTTCCTAATCTTGTCAGGTGATGGTTACATGCCAGGAGAGGCAAGCTAAAAGGACCTCAGGTTGCTTCTTTCCTTCTTGACAAATTGTACAGCCTAAAGCAGGGATATCCCTCAGAGAGAAGTTTGCCATTGGCCCCACTTCAGCTTCAGAGTCTTGGCTCAGATTCATTTTATCGGGCGGGGGGGGGGGGGGGGGGAGGGGCGTGGGGGTGGCTGCTGGGAGAATCATTCCACAAAACAGATAGCTTCTAATCTTTTCCTAACAGAACTGATTTCATTTACAACAGAGGAGAGAGAAGTTAAAACCTATGGGTGGGCACTCTCAAGAACTTTGGAGGTTGTGGTGAAAGGTACTTGGAAGGACATTTATAGATTAAATAAAGACACAACCTAGGCTATACACTGGTTACTTTAGAAGACAGAACCAGAGAACATGACAATTGGAAAGAGCTCTCCTGGAGTCAGAACAAACACCAAACATGGACTTTAGAAGCTAGTCTTTTAAAGATGCCAGAGTTGATTGGATTCATTTATAGAACAATTTACAGCCCAGAGCATTTCTGAAAACAGTAGAGCAATCAGCTGGCAATTAGTGGAGTTCAAAAGCTGAGGAAAGAGAGAAAGCCAACTCCATAAACGCCACTGTTATCATAGGTTTACTCTGAGCATACTGAGGAATAATATCATAGGTTTTAGACTATTGGGGGATGGACAGCAATTTCATTAAAATAATCCACCCAGCACTAAACAAATAAAATAGCAAATAACAATAACAAGCCATGAAGGATGTGGGATGCACTACTCAGAGTTAATGTAATATATCATCTAAAATGTCCTATTTTGAACAACAACAAAAAAATACAAAGCACATCACAGAACAGAAAAGTATGATCCATATGCCAGGGAAAAAAATACACAAAATATTTGTGAATTCAATCAGTTGTCAAATTTAACACAAAAAGTCTTCAAAATAGCCATTACAAATATAGTCACAACTAAAGGAAAGCATTATTTAAAAAATAAAGTGATGTTTGATGACAATATTTTCTCAAATAGAAAATATAAATAAAGAGAATGTATAAAACATAACCAAATGGAAATTTTTGAGTCAAAAATTATAATATAATAATATAATATATTACATATAATAATTAAAAAGTTCACTAGAGGGACACTACAGATTTGAACTAGCAGATGAAAGATTTAATGAACTTGAAGATAGATTGATAGTGATTATACAATCTGAAAAACAAAAAGAAAAAAAAAATGAAGAGAGGCTCAGAGAAATGTAAGACCCCATCAAGTACACCTAATAAGAGTGGGAGAAAAGAAAGACAAAAAGGATCAGATAAACTATTTGAAGGAATAATGACAGAAAACTTCCCCAGTTTATTAGAAAACAATAAACTCAATTAGCTCCACATAGGATAAACACAAAGAGATCTACAAATGGAAACATCATGTAAAAATGTTGAAAGTCAAAGACAAAGAGAAAATCTTGAAGTCACAAAGAGAAAAACAGCTCCTCACTTACTAACTCCAATAAGATTTTCACCAATTTGTCAGCATAGTAATGTGGGCTAAAAGACAATGGGATGACATGTTCATTCAGTGTGCTCAAAATAAAACTGTCAACGAGAAACTACCAGCAATGCTATCTTTCAAATTTGAAGGTGAAATAACGACTTTCCCAGATAAACAAACACTAAATTTGTTGCTACTTAACCTGCCATAGAAAAATATACTAAGTAATAATACTAGCTTTTCCAGCTGAAAACGAGTAACTCTAACCCCAGAAAGTAATTTGAATCCACATGAAAAAAAACAAAGAGCACCAGTAAAGATAATTACATAATCATAAAAACCGGTAGTAGTGTACTTTTTTTTTTATTTTTCTCATAATTGATTTGGAAAATAATCACATAAAATAATATGTATATAATGTCACATTGAGCTTATATCTTACAGAAATATAGGTATATTAAATTTCCCAAAAATAACATAAAGGAGATGGATGGTAACAAAGCTATATTAGCCTAAGAAGATAACTATGAATGGTAAAATAATAATTATAACTGTGCATTATTAGGTTTATAACATTAAGAGATATAATATGTATAACAAGATTATCACATAAAGGAGGAAAAGGGACTAGAAATATATAGAATTAACATTTATATATCTCACCAGAATTAAATTAGTATATACTTGAAGTTTATTCTGATAATAATGACATGTATGGGAAACCCTAGAACAATTACAAAAAAAATAACTAAAATATTGAGACGCCTGGGTGGCGCTCTGTCAGTCAAGTGTCCAACTCTTGATTTTGTCTGCGGTTATGATCTCAAGGTTGTGAGATTTTTGTCCTGTGTTGGGCTCCATGCTGGGCATGGAGCCTGCTTAAAATTCTCTTCCTCTGCCCCTCCCTCAACTCCCTCTCTTAAAAAGTATAACTAAAAAATATAGTAAAAAATTACTGATAAAATTAAAATCTACTTTAGAAAATACTCAATGCAAAATAAAACAGTTAGAGGAGCAATGGAAGAACAAAAAATGAGATATATAGCAAAAAACTTAAATGGCAGATGTAAATCAATTATATCAATAATAATATTCAATGTAAATGGGTCAAATAATCCAATCAAAAGACAGAGATTGTCAGCCTAGATTTTAAAAAAATGTGACCCAACTATACCTCGTCTGTAAGATACACCCTTTTTTTAAATTATTATTTTTATTTTACTATTATTATTATTTTTTTAGATACACCCTTTAGACTCCAATACACAAATAGATGGAAAGTAAAATTTACAAGACCATGACTAAGTCAGTTCTTTGGACTATCATCGGGATCGGTGCTGATTCATTATAGAGATCCTGTATGTGCAGGGGTATGTGCAATGTTACAGAAAATGTAAAGATAAATAGCTACCAGTTTTATCTGAGAGAAGCTTCTAGTTTATAGAAAGCAGAAAATAAATAACTCTACTGCAAAGTAGCATCAGATCAGTACCTAAAATATAAAGCAGAGGTTATTCTAAGAATAATTGGAAAAACCAGAAAATGATTCCGGAGATGGTACTTGAGAAATGGATAGAATTATGACATGTCAACGTGAGGAACACTCAAGGGCACAAATGTAGCATTTATAGTCTTTGAGCCAATCAAGGATCTTGAAGTTGTTTTGACAAAAAGTTAAGTGTACTTGTATCTGTCCTTTAGGAATACCAATTTGGGGGTGCCTGGGTGACCCAGCCAGTTCAGCATCTGCCTTCAGCTCAGGTCATGATCTCAGGGCCCTGGGATGAACCCCACGTCTGGGATCCCTGCTCTGTGGGAAGCCTACTTCTCCCTCTTCCTCTGCCCCTCTCTCCGCTCATGCTCTCTCCCTGTCAAATAAGTAAATAAAATCTTTTTTTTTTTAAAGAATACCAATCTAGATGAGAAAATAGTAAAAGTAAATCCATATTCAGTTTCATGTTTCAATTTGTGCACACAGTTAAAGTAAGAGAAAGATACCCTGTGATGAACTGAATTGACTTGTATTATTTCTATTTTCTGTCTTCTCCTGAGAATGCCACCCTTTAAATATGGTATGGCTTTGTAGCTGGGTTAACAATATCCAGATGGGCTTTTGCAGAACTTAGGAGGGAAATATTGCTAATTCACTGTACATATTTTCACTTTTAACTGTTTTTTTTTTTAATAACAAGCATGGTTTAAAAAGAAGTAAGCATGCATGCCAAAATGGAGTAATTTAGATTAATAATAATTCTGTGTACTTCACTCTAAAAACAATTGGCATAAAAATTATCTAATCTCGAAAAAAAAACAAGATAAATTTATTCCCATCAGAAAAAAATCTACTATAATATTCCTTATAAAGAAAAAAGGCCAATGATATTTTTAAAATATCATTCTATGGTATCAAAACCTGATTTATGCAGTAAATTTTCAAGAACCTTATCTATGATACAAAGTCAGATTCAACTGCGTTTTTCTTTATAGAAATATATCCTTTAAGATTTAAAGGCATTTTCCAATTAGCAGCTCTTTATTCTTCACAAGTATTAAAAGCAATCAATATTAATAGTGGTAGAAAAGAATTGACCTCCTGATAGAAGTGCAGTATCTGGGCAGAGACGACCCACTTTCACCCTAGTTGTAAAGGAAAAAAAACACTCTGTCATAGAGAAAGCATCAAGAAGATCAAGAAATTTGCAGTCTCCGCACCCCCCCCATGCAGAGTGGGACAATGCTTTCTGACTAGCCTTGCTCCCTTTTTTTTTTTATAGCAAGTGTCTCTTTATGATTCCCTGTGACAACTCTTACTAACTAATGGGAATAGAACCATCAAATGATTTCCTTAAGGATGGAATAGCAATATTTTGAAGATTAGTCTGCTTACAGAGAAACAGATGGCTGTGCAGATGAATTTTAAGTTCCTGATTTCAAAATTGGGATTATTGCTTTTGTTGGTAGTGGGCAAATGGAAATTTGTCATTAGAGATGCTCTGCTGATTGATGTGTTCACACACTTTCCAAATTTAGTTGTTGTATATTCTGCCTTAAAGGAACATATTACGTGACTCTTCACATTGCCCAATATCTAGTGCTTTATAAGTTTTAGTGAGGCAAGCTAATATACTAATGATAAACAATAAGTCCTAAATAATTGTCCTTTAAAATCTCTGACAAAATCCATTCTGATTTCCATTCCATATCAAGTCCAGTGGGTCAGGAGAAATCAGAAAAAGAGACTCCATGCTATACTTAGACTTTCTCCCCTTGTCCTGGTCTGCTGGTGACTCTAATTGTGTTTTCCTTCAAACATAACTCTTTCAGGAGGCCTTCAAGCACTGATACCACAGACTCCAGTTGATAAGCAAACTTCCCACGGAATCTAGGACACATGCCCCATGACCATGGCTGTGAGGAAGCACATTTTAAGACATGATAAAATCATATCAGGGCTGGCATATAATACTCTTTTCTCTGAGAATGTCCCACCCTGAAAGCCTTCCTATGGAGACTCCTCTTAGAAGCCAGGTTTTGTTTACCTGGCTTCTTTAACAGCCATTCTCAGCTGCTGATCAGGGCTTTGACAAATATCAACTCATGCCATCTTCATAACGACTCTCAAAGCAGGTTGCTTGGGAAACGTCCCCTGTAGCTGGTTGTTGTTTTTGATTTTGATTTTTTAATCCAGAAGCTTATGTAGTAAGTTATAAAACAAACAAACAAACAAACAAACAAACAAACAAACAAACAAACTCCATGAGCCCTTCAAGAAATGTTTCTCTAGAGACATAGTGACCAAACAAAGAGGCATTGCTATTGTAGGAACACTGCATTGGACTCTTTAGTATTGATTTATCCCATATGATTCACATAGAGGCACTTCAGGGGAGCAGGAGAGTTGCTATGGGTCCTTTTTTACAGATTAGGGAACAGGACATCTGAAAGTTCAAGTGGTTCCTTTATGTCTGTTCTGAAAATAAGTAGTAAGAAGATAGCAAACATTCATACTATGTATCATTAATGAATTTTTGTGGTAAAAATAATTACTCACTCGTTTTTTGTTTGTTTGTTTGTTTGTTTGTTTGTTTTTTAATGAGGACCAAGCATGTATTTGCAAATATCAGCTATCTTCTTGGCAGGGCACATTTCCTTTAAGGAAATCTCAATTTTACCTCAGAGTATACTTCGGGCAACTGAAGGTGGCCCTTCTGCTAGTATTTTTTTATTGGTGCATATTATCTGTGAAAACGAGCACAAAATACAGAACATTGAAATGCAGCAACGTGAGTGACAGACACAACAATTCTTGTACAACATGGGAATATTTTTCACTGCTGATTTTAAAAACAGTACTTTCCTCCAGGTAAAATAAAGGGCATTCCCCTAAGGCACTGCAAACACTTCAGAAAAGAAGAGAAGAAAAAAAAAAAGCAAATGCAATTGCTTCACTTCGAACTCAGTGGCCTGAGAAGGATGTCTCAGCAAGTCATTGCTGTGACATGTGTATTTTCATATTCTGAGTTGCAGGATCCACATTAAATTGTAACTCACAGATAGTAAGCAAGGAACTTGTATTTCTTCAGAACCAACCACGTGCCAGGTAAAGTTTTAGATGCTTTGCATAACCACCTCATGAAAACTTCATCACAGAGCATGTGGTGCAATGCCCATTTTTTGGATAAAGAAAAGACTTAGAGAGGTTACATAAAGTTTTTGAGGACACACAGCTAGGAGGCACTGTTTTACTGAATGTATTTATTTTAATCATGAGGAAAATAGTTCACTGCAGTTGTTTCTGTTCCATTTTATAGCTGAGGAGTTGCATCAGGGAATTCAAGTGGCTTATATCCATGGTCACATTTCAAGCAAATGACAAAGCAGAGTAATACACCTTTACATTCTGCTCCTGTACCAGGGTCTCTTTGATACTTTGCTCCTTAAAGGGTGGTCCAGAAAGGCAGCTTGATAATCCTCTGGGAGCTTGTTAGATATGCCAGATCTCGGGCCCTCCCCAGACCTATTGTATCAGAATCTGCATTTTAACAGCCCCCAAGTGATTCTCTGACACATTAATATTTGAGAAGCATTGCATTCATCACACTGCTCCCCTCAGACAGCTTGGCAACACATTGCATATTTGAGTGTATCTCAGCCAGCTCATGACTGCTTCCAGCAGGAGCCATCTGCACCTTCCAGAAGTCCCCTGAGATTGATGGGCATCCCTGCTCCTGCCCCTTCTAGACCACAACATTGCCTGCTTCTACCCCAGCCCCCGACCTGGACAGCACTCTTTAGCGCATTATAGAGACTCTTCAATTCCAGGTGATGAATGGCTAAATTCTTTCAATTCAACTTAGCCACATGAAACAGCACTAACTCTTAAAAGCTGTAGCTGGTTCAACTGTGGAGAGGCTGATCATCCATTTCTTCCCAGAGAGCCTGCCAGAGAGCTCTTCAGTTCCATGAAGCTCGCGGTCCCACAGATGGGGAAGAATGTGCCTGTGCATGGGGGGGCCCTTTGTGCTGCGCACCTGGCGTTTTGCTGAATGGAGTGTTTACTGGAAGACTTCATTATTTCAAACTCATTATCTCTAAATGTGCTTGTTATCATCTGGATAAGACCTGATTGCAAAGCCTCTTCTGTGTTCAATCTCTTTCCTGTCATTTCTGTAAAGTATATACTATAATGTATAAATATGATTGGGTATGCCCCCCCCCCACCCCCGCTGGGTCAGATCAAAACTGCCAGAAACAACATGCTACCTGAGGAATGCTGGGAGGGCATCTTTACAGGGAACACTTTAAAGTGTGTATAAAGGCTTTTACATATATCTATATAAACACACACACACAGCAAATTCTTCTACAGTTTGTACTATACAAAGCATTTTCTTATTGTTGGTTACAACCATCTTGCAATCTAATATGTGGGTCTTTATTATTCTAGAGGTAAAAAATGTCACTAATAAGCTAAATTTCAGTTTTGGTTTCCTTAATGAATCTAATGGTAAAACAGTTTCCTTAGTGGACAAAAGTGGTTGAAAATATATAGGACTTATAGTTTCTTTTCTGGATTGGTTAAAATGATAGTGATTAGACCATAAAATCTGCTTTGGTATGTCTTGATTTTCTTTATATTATTGAAGTTATTTCTAAATTTATTTTAATGTCTTCATCTTTAATTATTTTTTTGGTTCAGTATAAAAAATCTAGAAAGTTAGAGGTCATTCATTCCAGTTTCCTCATTAAACTTCTTGTCTAAATATTTTAAACAAATACTTTATAACTTACTCCAATTGTTTAGAGATTGCCCTTAATCAAAGTACTCAAGTTTGCATTAATGAACAATTTCTGCAGAATTGCTATTCAATTATAATTCTAGGCATAAGAGTGATTGTGGTAGATTGTTATTCTTGTATCTTTAAGCCAAAAGCCATTCTAGCTACTTAAAAATATAATCATCAATAGGTAATATACTTCAAAAGGATAAGGGCTGCATCCTCAGTGTGCATATAGTATCTAGTATGTAATATTTATTTATTAATTCATTAAATAAATATTTACTGAACATCAAATGCTATGATGGGTTCTAGGGATACTATGGAAAACAAGTTACATGTTACTCATTGTCTCTCCTACTAAAATGTGAACCCTATGAGGTCAGGGTCTTTTTATCTTGTTCGTTGCTTACTTGTTCACTGTGATAGCACTTAGAATAGCACTTGGCACATAATTGTTGCTTAATAAACATATATTGAATGGATGAATGAAGTAAAATGAGTAATGCCAGCAGTCTAGTAGAGGAGATAAGTAAAAACAGGATATATGAGATTTTTTAAAATTGTAATTGCTTTGAAGAAAAACAAACGAAATGACTTGTTGACAGAAAATAACAGAAGAAGATGTTCTTTGTTTTCCTAACATTTGTCATAACCACTTTTGATAAAGTATTGCCTAATTATGGCTATAGAAAGAGTAATGTCATTTATTACATTTTACAGCTAAGAACATTTTTTTTTATAATTTGAAAGAGTGAGACTGATTATGGAAAGAGTTTAGAGGGAGTCCTTTTAAGAAATAGCAAAGATTTATTTATTCAGCCATATGTAGTTAGTGCCAACTAAGTAGTAGGCATTCACAGAACTCTGGGGTTACAGCAGTGGACAACACAAACATAGTGAGGCTCCAGGGCTCCTGCCTGCTCTGGACATCTCTGCCATAGAATCTTGGGGGAGATTTCCAAGGCTATTTTCTATAAGTATGGGAATCAGGATAAGCACAGGTTTGGGGAGATGACATAGACCAGAGTTCCCCTAAAAGGTTGGGACTTAGGGGAACTCTTTAAGATACATTTAAGGTCCAAGATTTTCTTCAGCAAGATAATAATAATTCAAAACACCTATATCTTAGAGATCCAGTCCAGTGCATATTTTAAATTGTCATTTAAAATGTCTGAGTTTTAATTTCCTAACTGGTCAAACAGAAGTATAAAAATAGTCATCACTTGGGAATTTCTGGGCATAGAAGACACCTGCATTTCCTCTCTCTTGGTCCTGGTTATACTTAGTTATCATGTGGGTCATTGCAAGTAATGTACAAGATGGCCTTATCCTCAGTGTCTTTCTACTTCAATTTGTTGTCCTCGTATCATCACGAGGGAAAGCTGGGGGAGTTTGCTGCTGCATAAGTTTACTCCTTAGAAGTACATGCAAAGTACCTTCCAAGTCCTCCAATATACTTTCCCAACATCATTTCTCTCCCCAGGGATATACTTCATGCTCACATACAATGTATTTTTTCTGTGACCCAGGCACACTACTCTCTTTAACATTACCATTCCTTTGTATAGACTCTTTTGTTTCAATCATCTGTCTTTCATTGCTCTGCCAGATGAGTGCTATTCTTCCTTAAAGACCTAGTTGAAATGTTTTGTCCACCATAAAGTCTGTTTTTGACTCTCCACTAATTATCAGTAAGAATTCATTTCTCCCTCATCTATACTCATATTCTATCTTATCAACTTAGTTTTCCTGACTGAATCTTTCCCAATAGACTAACAGTATAGTCTTGGAGAACAGTGTCAATATGTGATTATCTTTTATGCCAACACTTAAAATAGTGCTTGATCTGAAGTAAAATCTAACATGTATGTAGAGTATTAATAACAAAGAATGAGGTTGTTTGTAGGAAGCAGAAATTTATTGGAAAATCTCCCCAACCGTCATCTAGACAGAAGTCAGCCATTTCCCTATGCTATTATGAAAATGATGCAAGGGTGTAATGATCAAGTATATATAGCTCCCTACTAAAAAACTAGAAAAACTATTTTGGGGGTACCTGGGTGGTTTAGTCAGCTGTGTGTCTGCCTTTGGGTCAGGTCATGACCCTGCAGCCCTGTGATCCAGCTCTGCATTTAGCTCTCTGCTCAGCAGGAAGTCTGCTTCTCCCAGCTCATGCTTACTCAATCTCAAATAAAGAAATAAAATCTTAAAAAAAAAAAAAAGTATTTTTCTCTAATAATCTCATCAAATGCTGAAACTCTTTGTGACTCAGTCTACTCAAGGAGCTGCATGTAAAGATGCACAGAACAGAAACACAAAAGCAATAAAATGACATCTATGCTACCCTCTACCTGAATCTCTTAAAGAAAAGTGAGAGGGATTTAATTCATAGCAGAGCCACACTTCTCAAATCTCATACCTCTCCTTCCCAAACATCCCTACCTTGGTCTTCCACATTATCAATCCATTTAAAAATATTTATTCCACTTGAAACACCTGCCTCCTCTCTTTAGGTCTATTTGGTATTAAAAAAATTTTGCCTTTTTAATGCCTTCCATGCATATCCCGTTTTTCACCATCCTCTCCTGATTCTAAATTGTGTGTAATCTGGAAGGAACAACTTTGCATTATGTGAGTGAGGAGAATTCACAAATAAACATATTTGCCCAATTTATATACCCCTCAAGTATTGAAAATTAAGATAAGTGTTTGCTGGGCTGAGTATAATTTGATCTTTTAAAATGATATTAGCTAAAATTCCAAATGAGATAAGGGTAAAATTCATAACTTGTTGAATCTGATTGCTTTGTAAAATGGGGACAATATTTTTTTAATTGTTTGATCACTTCTGTTCCTTATTCTAGATTTGTATCATCTCACAGAAATACTTGGGTACAAATTTTCAGTTATTTTTCTCTAATATGACTCACAAATCTGAAAAGAAGTTTCTCTGGACAGTCATTTTCCCTTGCAGTAGGGGAGTGGACACAGTCACTGAATGTGGCTTTTTACTCATTTATCTCTTCTTCTCTCTCTCTCTCTCTCTCTTTTCTCTCTCTTTCTCTTTCTGTTTTGTTAACCAGTGGAAAACGGAAATCAGGAGGCTTTTTCTAATGTTTAGCCAAGTCCTCACCTCCTCATAAAATTCCTTTCCTATAGCAGGTTTTATAAGAAAACAGCAGGCAGACACTTAAAATCAGTTGATAATTGCTTTCAGCTTTAGTGACTACCCCCACAACCCCCCCCCCCCCCCGCGAAGTGTTCTTTGTTGTTTACATTTTAATTTTTGATTGTTCAAGCTGGCCTAAATGCTTAGAGGTGAGCATAAGAAATCTGACTGTGTAGCATGTGTCGTTTAAAGCCATCTGTTTGCATGGAATAAAAGAAAACTCTTCAGGTGTCACTTTCATCACTGTTGATAGGCAGGATAGCATTTATTCTCCCCAGTCATCTTCTCGCATTGCATTTTCCATCAGTTCCCCCATTCAGTGGATGATCCAATTAATGTCAGAGATGGAGGGTTTGACAGCTTGCCAACACAGGTGTGCTGCAACTGCTCTCCTTTCATTCTTATTTTTCTATCTAAAGAAAGAGGATGAGCACATTTTCAATCATAGGGCAAAGAATCTGCCAGAATGTTTCTGACAACTTTTTTGGAAAAATAAAGTTGGAAACATAATAAAGAAAAGTCTATTTTGTAAGGCAGATATTCATTCATGACATTACTATTCTATCCAAAATTATAATTACTCACTAATCCATTTAATGATAAAACTGCACTAAATGCATATCATTTTTCAGCAGATATATGTTGTACAAAGGATCAAAGATAAATAAGACCAATCTTCTGACACCAAAGGGCTCATTGATCAGTGATGAAGACAGAGAACTCCATAAATAACAGAGAAGCAAACAGGAATGGAAACATGTAACAAAAATCATAACATAAGTACTAGAGCAAAATGTGTATGATGTGCTATAGAGATGAGAAAAAGGGAAGGGTGTGTTCTTTTAAGGCTCATGAGAAAATGTCCTGTGATAGAGTTGATATGCAATTTGGTGGTGGAGGAGAGAAAGTGTTCAGGCACAAAAAATATTTAAAAAAAAAATGTTTAAAAAAACAACATTTAGAGACACACACAGGCATAACACACCAGTGGCAGGGATTATTTTAGTGACTTTAGGACTAGGAGGTAGTGGGAGATAGGAGTATGAAGTAGTATGAACTAGTGGTAATGACTCTATGCTATGCTAAGCAATTTGGTTCTTACGTTGAAGGCACTGGAGAACCACCAAAGATGCCTGAAACACTGTCTAAAGAGTTCTAATGTCATAGGGAAGTGAATGCAAATTAAGTGAGTTATAGTAATGGAGATTTGGGAACATAGAGCCCAATAATGAGATATATCATTAGTTTATTCTATAAAATATTTATTGAGTACCTCCTATGTGCCATATGTGAGGGACAACAGTGAGCTTAACAGAGTTACTTCCTTGAGAAACTCACAGCTCAGTAGAGAAAGCTAGACATGTAAATATAACAATATAACTTAGTAAATTACTGGAGTCTTGAAAATAATATACAGCCTGAATATACAGACACTGATTGCTATGAAGTACCTGAGAAATGTAACAGAGGAGATAATATTTGAATGTTCCAGTTCAGGTAGAAGTTGGCAAATGTAAAAGCATGGGGGTGGGGGATGTGGAATGGGAAGTTCATTCAGAATGGATGAAATGAAAATTTAAGTCCAGGGGTTCTGTCTTAAGAGTATGATATTCATAATCCAGATGGGAAAGAACAGATTTGGAATGAGGGGGGAAGATGCTGTGTTTATTTTGAAGCATATTAAAGTCTGAATGATAGGAGATGATCAAGCAGCACTATTTTATAGGCAGCTGGAAATGTGAGTCTGGAGTTCAAGACAAATGAGAGAAGCTGAAGGCATTTATCTGGGAATCAGCATCATATACATGGTAGAGTTACAGAAAAGTAGAAGATCAAGTAAGGAAAATGTGTAGGGTATAAACAGAAGAGAATACTAAGAGGATGTAGAAGCTGTAGGTGAAGGATAATTGGAGGGGAGGAAAGGCTTGAGAAAGCATGCCACCAAGGCCAAAGAGGAGAATGTTTGAGAAGTGAGCTGAGTAGTTGCTTTGCAGTTGGTCACAGACCCTTCTAGAAAAATCACTTCCACAAGATTGGAAGCACAGGATGTTGGATTTTAATGGCAATTTTAACTAAGAGAGAATTCTTTTTACCAGTCTGGTAACAAAATATATAGTAATGTTTCAAGAAGTGTGTTGGTGAAGGAAGGATAGATAAAGGCAATTACTTAAGGAGCCAGGTATTTAAAGAAGGAACTTTAGATGATATTTGACTATATTTTTAGGAAGAGCAGAAGTGTATAGAAAGAGGAGGACTGGACATTCAGCAGAGAGGGTTATAATAATGGAATGAGGCACAGATGTCATAACTGGACATTATCTACCACAGGAGTTTCCATCGTGGTCTCTTTCTTGAGGTAGGTGTGAGAATGTAAACATGAATGACTTGTACTGAAGTCTGGCTTTGAAGAATGGGAAGCCATAGAAGGTAGCAGCTCACAGCTCACAGCTCCATCTTCTCTGTAACAGATGAGAGAAAGTTATGAGAATGAAAAGGTTGGATTAAAAGTCTGGGATGAAGGACAATGCTGATAATTAGAAACACCCACTAACCCTCTGGTTAGAAGTAGACTACTGAACAGTAGAAGTCAACCAACCAACAAACCAACTAGCCAACCAAGGAACCAAACAGCCATCATGAGACGTTTACTTAGGTAAGGAGTGAGAGCACAACCTCCAAAGTCAATCAAACAGGCTTCATTCTCCAACCTGGTCCTAACTTTTATCTCCAGGACTTTGGACAAGTAACTTAGCCTTTCTAAGTTTTTCCATATGCAAAATGAGCATGAAATATAAGATCATGTATGTACTTCTCTTGGAATAGAAATAGTCTTTTAGAATTGTCTTCTAATTACTTTAGGACTTATGAAATAGATGGAGACCTTTAAAAGTAGTCAGAAGACAAGAATAAATAAAAATAATTATGACCATTGAACACATAAGAAGATTGAGGAATTATTTGAGTGGAAATCTTCAAACACACACATATTCAACAAATTTTTCTTTAGAAAGATTACAAAAATGGTGAGCAACAATTTTTCATTCTCAGTTAAAAAGAATAAGAAAATAATAAAACAATTTCAGCAGGAAATATTATTAGAATAAAAAATAATTTTCTAAGAGTAAAAAGATGTTCCATGAAACTTATGAAATACTAATAGTCTATCTATTGGCAACTGAGACAAGGCAAAGAAGCAAATGGGTCACAATTTGTACACATGTCCTTGATGAGTTAACTGAATCATGAAGAAAGAAACAGAAGGTATTAGATGGGAAAGAAGACTCACTGAAGTGAATCCTTGGGTTCTGATCATCTTTTCTGGGTCTTCACATACATTTTTATGATGTATATTTTAAATTTCTTTAATAGGCAAAAGTTGCCAGTATGATGCTTTATAATACATCCTTTGCATCGCCTGCTGAGATATCACTATTCCAAGAAAAATTGTGGTTAAAGATATATATATCACCCAACTAGATTGTCAATTCTTGAAGACAAGAATTCTTTACCTTCTTTACCTCACATCTGTTACTGTAAATTGTTGCTCTAAATAATCTATCAATCAGTATTTGTTGAATGCATGGATGGATGAATTAATTCATGAATTATTTAAACACTATAAGATATGATTAAGCTGGATGATTTTATGTGTACTTTCCATGATGTGTGTGTAAATGCACAGTGCAAAATGAGGATTTCAATAAATCTAGGGTTTTATCATGTAACGATTCACTAGAAGTTGTTTCCACTGTCATCTACCCAGGGTACTGAAATATCAAAATCCTTTTCCTGTCCTCAAGAGTACACTTGGGAGATGCGCTGTTCAAGATCTCTTTGTGCAAGGAAAAAAAATTACAAGTTTTCTCAATATGTTTCTGATTTGCCAAGCAGTATGTAAGAAACAATGTTAGGACTAAAGCTACCTAAGAAACCAAATCACCCACCTGACATATATTAAACTTGTTTCTTTTAATCCTTTACTATCAAGTATTTGAAGGGCAAGTTCTCTTTTGTCAACAAATGTTACCTAATACCCTGAGGAGTTAATGACATATGAACAGTTTAAAACAATCTTTCCAGAGAGGGAGGCAAAATTTATTGAAAAAGCCTATACCTAAAAAAATTCTAGTATCATGAAACATATTTTCAGCTTGAAATTGGAACTTGCTTAAGCTACCTTTGTTAGAGGAAGGATCAATAATGCTGCTCTATGTGTACAGAGTCTGGGTGAAAAACAGCAACAGAAAATCATTTCAAAATTTCCATAATATCCCTTCTTAATGACAGGATTCTGTCATTAATGGTTTTCATTGAATGAAGAAGTAAACATAATAATTACATCTCATATGAATAGCCAACCAACATCAGAACAGCAGTCATTATCTAAATGCCTTTTGCATCGACTTGCCAGAAGATCTGCAATGACTCTAAGGATCATGAATTTTAACTCTGCTAAAATCCAGGGTAATAAACACAGGCTCTGAAGGTGGTCGTGGAACTGTGGCAGGGTGTATTTATGTCTTAAGAAGAAATGGGATTAGTGATTTTTGAGGTACAGATAAAAAAACAACTCAAAAGCCAATGTATTTAAATCCTTGAACCTTATTGAAATATCACTTTCAAGCCAGTGGTGTTCTGATGGTTTGGTAGTTGTTGGATCTATTAAAGGGAAAATCTTGAATACAATTTTTTGCCTTCAGTATTCAGATACTTCAGTGTTACTGAATATGCATTGTCAGTCTCTCCAGGATAAGAGACATTTTCTGCATGAAAAACTCTTATTCATCTTCAAAATAAATTGGTCATCTAGAGGACACTCAAAGCTGTGCTGTTACCTTTGAAAGAAAGCTACCAATATGGTGACATGCTTTCTAATTTTGGTCTCATTTAGTTCAGATGCATTTCTTATTACAATTAACAATGCTCGACATTTCCTGAACACTTTATATTACAAAACATTATCACATAGATTATTATAGTGGATCCTAACAACAGTTCCTGCTGTTTTGTACTCCATTTAACATATGAGGAAAAAAGGTTTTAGAAGTGAAGTACATTGTGTAAGACAAGAGAGCTGGTTAAGTATGAGTTCAACATCTCATCAGAAACATATGGAGACCTAAAGAATCTACAGGATTTTTTCCTTCGTTGGTGAAATTTACTTGTGTGACTTGAGGACCAAGTAGCACCAGGCCTTAAGTAAAAGGAAGAGAGGCTAAATTTGCCTTTCAAACCTCCCGATTAGTTTCTCTGCTTTGATAAGCCATTGATTCATCCAAAATATGGGTATTGAGGGCCCTCCAACGTGCCAGTCCTAGGTTAGATCACTCACCATTCTCTTTTGCACAAGTCTCAACCAACTCAACAGCTCTTTTCAGCAGGCCAGGATCCTCATAAACCCAGACTATTCCCCAGGAGAACTATGTGCTAGGTGACTTGGAGTGAGAAGGGTAAGAGCTATCAAAACAGGTTTATAATCACTTCTTATGCTTATCATTTATTAGCTCTCAAGTCATGGGCATTTAATATCTTTGGGCTACTGATTCTTCATTTGTGAACTGAAGATTAAAATGCCTATATTGCAGCATTTTATGAATATAAAAGAATAATACAGCAAATCACCCATGAGATAATAGAAAACCCAAATTGGCCTCTGCCCCTGGTTCCTACTACAGAGTTCATGAAGCCCTTGTGATTTTCTAATTGATAAGAGCACTAGGGACATCTTGTTTTCTAATATTTGGTGTTTGACCCTAAATCCTAACACAAGGCTCCTAAAACCCTTGTAATTTCCTGGCTGATAATACTTCTTTTGTTCTAATAAAGAAGCTCTGGGTGGGCTTCTGGATGGCTACTGCATGGGAGCTGGTCACTGCAAAGACAAAGCCATAATTAGAAGCTTGGGATTTTCAACCCCATCCCATACCCATTCTCTTCAGAAGTGAGAAGAGCTCTAAATAGAGTGAATAATGTCTATGTGATGAGGATTTTTCTTTCTTTCTTCTTTCTTTCTTTCTTTCTTTCTTTCTTTCTTTCTTTCTTTCTTTCTTTCTTTCTTCTTTCTTTCTCTTTCTTTCTTTCTTTCTTTCTTTCTTTCTTTCTTTCTTTCTTTCTTATTTTTTTTTTTTTGTGATGAGGATTTCATAAAACCCCCCAAACTATAGAGTTTAGAAAGCTTCTGGGTTGGTTAACAGATATATGTTCCAGAAGGGTGACACACTCCAATTTCAAGAGGACAGAAGCTCCTGAGCTTGGGTTCCTCCCACACTTCACCCTGTGCATTCTGTCATCTGGCAGTTCATCTGTACCCTTCATTATATCCTTTAATAAACTGGTAAAAGTGTTTCCCTAAATTCTGTGAGCCACTTTTACAAATTAATCAAATCCAAAGATGGTGTCATGTGAACATCAGGTTCATAGGTGATTTTGTCAGAAGCCCAGGTGACATCCTGGACTTGCATTGACATCTGCAGTAGGGGGTAGCAGTCTTGTGGGACCGAGTCCTTAACCTGTGGGATCTGATGGTACCTCCACATGGTATGAAAATTAAGGCAAATTGAGTTGAATCATAGGACACTCCTACTGGTATTACAAAACTGCTTGTTGTGGGGAAAAATTCCCACACATTTGGTGACCAGAAGTACCCAAAATAGAAGCATTCTGTGTGAAAGTAAAGGAAACACACAGGAAAAAGAGGATAGTTTCTAAATACATCACCAAACCACAACCCACCCTTTCTTGCTCAGTAAGATGCAAGCAGGCCACTAATCCCCAACCAAAGATAAATAGCTGATAAGGATCAAAAGGATGTCCTTCCTTCATTTTAGAAGGAAATGGTAAAGCCTCCAAAGTCTTGGTCCCTTTTTAGCATAATTTTATTCTACTTGGCAAGGGATGTGGCCACTGATGGTATTCATTCCTACTAAAAAGTCCATATTGAGCACCTACGCTATCAGGCTTTAGGTTAAAGAATAATAAGATATGGTTCTCAACTTTGAAGAGTTTATTGCATCAATTTATCATTTCGTCCACCATGAAGCATGATGACCAACCATTCCCCAGCACCACCATCTGGTCTTTTCTCCTGGAACACCACCTCATGTGCTCTCTGACTAGTGAGGCTCATCCTTTAATGATTACCTGAGAATTCATCCTTTCCAAAAATATTCTATCATAGACGCTTATGAGATATAACCCCCATCCTTATATCTGCTACCCCAGAGCATGTTGCGATTTCATTACCCTGACTGGTGTTAGCTTTGTATGCCTTGTTACATGCAGGTCCTGTCAGCTCAGCTCTGTCACAGGCTCATTATGTTCTCATAGCCCCGTGTATAGTGCTGCCCACCCTCCACCCCTCACCAGCATGCACACCATTGTGTTAAGTTGAATTGGACTATATGAAAATGTGCAATATTTAGCTTAGGTTTCAGACATTTCTAATAGGAAAAGTTGCTAAACATTGAGCGATCAGGTCACACAATCCAGCTCCCTTGAGAAGAATCCAACTGGAGATGATTAAAGTGAGGTATTGTGACTGAAACCCAAGTTTGGCTGCTTGTCACTCTAAAAGTTAATACTCAAGAGAAGAGTTTTGATCAGAAAAGAATATGAACTTTATTCAGGAGGCCCGCCTCCTGAGGGGAAGGCAGACTTTTGTTGAAAAGCCAACTCCAAGGTTTCTGGTCCAGAGATTTATAAAGAGGTTTAATCAGATAAGGGAGTGCAGTGGTCTATGACATTTCTTGATTAGTGCAGACTCCATGATGCCAGTTACAGTGTTATCTTGATACTCAGAGATTGTGTAAGAAGTTCTAGTTCCTTGGTGCCCCAGGCGTTATGCAAGAGTGCTCTATTCTTTCTGCAAAGGAGGGTACAAAGGGAGATCAATAAAGTCATTTGTGTGACCTAAAAAACAAAAAAATCTTGGAAAAGCTATGCTAACCAGAAAGCTAAGGGGGATTGAAATAGACTTACTGGCCTCTGTGGCCTTGGAACATTCTGGTGCTTAATTCCCCAAGGCCAGTGGTCTGAAAGTCTCAAAGAGAAGTTAGTTCTATTACAGATGAAGAGCTTCAAGTCTGCAAGCCAGGAGTATGCTGACTTGAAGCAAGTTAACCCTTAAGACAGCTGGAGTGCTGTTATAGCGATCAACACTAACCTTGGAAGAAATGTAGATGGATTTGAAATACTCTTTATCTGAGGTAGAGTTTATTGTTCACCAATCAATACCTTGTTACTGTCTTAGCAGTAGTGAGACAGTACATATTTTATCAGAAGCTAGAATCCTCAGTCCTTAGCTATAGAATGCTTTTTTTTTTTTAAGATTTATTTCTTTATTTGAGAGAAATAGAGAGAGAGAGAGAGTGAGCTGGGGGAGGGCAGAGGGAGAGGGAGTCTTAAGCAGATTCAATCTGACCACAGAGTCCAAAAGGGCTCAATCTCATGACCCTGAGATCACAACCTGAGCCAAAACCAGGAATCTGATGCTTAACCGACCACCATTCAGGTGCTCTGAGAGTTGCTTTTTTATAGGAAAAAATTTTCAGATTGAGTTTATGAAATATATTGAATAAAGCTATTATTTTAATAAGGTACTCAGCAGGATAATTTCTTGTCTGTGTCTATGAAAGGAGCAATTTTTCTAGCAGTTTCTTCTACACTGACTCACACACACTTCACCCTATGTACAAATTACATGTGCAAAATACAAAACAAATATTAGAAAATAAAACTATAGGCTACTTTTTAAATTATTATTAACTATAAGCTACTTTTTTCATTTTCATATTAATTTTAAAATCTTTTAATTTTAATTTAATGAGGAAGCTGTCACAACAAATGACCTCGAATGTAGTTGAATGAGAAGCTAATTCCATGTCTCTACTAATATTATAAGTCAAAGAGGAAAACCTTACCACCATGTTTTTGCCATTTATTGTATCAGTTAATTTGATATTCCTGCAATGCTTACATCAGCCTTTCTGCTCTATTTTGCGTTTTCCCAGTGACACTGGTAACTCACTGTGAACATGAGCTCACCATACTCAGGCCTATCAACAAGGCTCATGGAACATTAGTGATGGATGGATGAAAGTACTGTCCAAATCTGTCTTGCTTCCAGCTTAATATTCGTCTTTACTCATTTTTCACTGTTACATACTTTTGCTTTTACCACATACAACTGGAGAAAGGTCAAGTCAGAAACAAACAGATTGAAGGTAAGTACTCAAGGACTGAATGTATTTTAAATGAACAGGACAAAATTTGCCTTTTTTCTGCTGACTCACATTCTTAGGATAATTTGTGTGAAAATGTATCCGTTTTATTTGAGTCTCAGATGAGAGATAATTAAAGGACAAGCAAGGAAACAATTTTAAATCTGGGTTACTGAGAAGGTGAAGAAGGTTCAAAAGAAAATTATTCACAATTGGAAATTAGATTAGGATTCAGTACGGAAAGAGCATTTAGCTTTGAATATTAAGACATTCAAATAAAACACAGATTATCAGATAAAACACAGACTGACCAATCAAGCTTGTTATTTTAGATAATTTAGGATCAATATGTCCCAAGTGTTGCATGTGACACACTTCCATTTAACTTTTATTTGTTACTTATTTGAAAATCATATTTAACTGGATATCTTGGTACTTTTATTTGCCAAATCTGACAACCTTAATTAAGATATTGAAATTTAGGCAGAAAAAGGAAACAGGCTAAAGCTAAATTCTAAGACTTATTTTTTTTGTGTGTGGTCACTCAATAAATAATTGGTGAACGAATTCATGTTTTTAAAACATGTAGGAGAAGCCCTATTGGAGAGGAAAGATAATAGCATTTAAAGTTCTCAGGACTCAAGCTGAAGAAGAATTTTTTTTTTCAACAAGAACACTTCTCAGTCTCTTGAAAAAGCTACTCAAATAGCCTTTACTCCAAGCATTTCTATAATTGAGACCATGCTTCTCTCCATGGGGGATGATTCAAGAGTCACCTTGTCAAAAAGCAATGGATGGTAAGCATTATAATACTCAGAAAATATCTAACAGAAAGAGGGCTGAAAAAATGTGAAAGGTGAAATTCAAATGCCTCATGCCGAGTGGGGAAAATGAAGAAGGGGATTCTGCCCAAATAATTCAAATTCAATGAAGCTGATGCGGCATGGCTATCCATTCCCAAAAGCAGCTTAAATTTTAGATATTCTGAGCTTCCACCATTCCACTGACACTTGAGGGGCTGAGCTGGTCAAAGCAGACCCAGAGGTAACCAGAGATGAGGGTGGCCGCCTGGATCAGGCTACAAAATGATACTGAAAAAGCAAAGCACACATTCCAAGCTCATGAGAGGCTGAGATGCCAGAGAAAAAATAGCAAGGGAAGGAGGGAGACTTAGGAGCTCAGTCCACACAAGCTCTTTGGTTTCTTTTTTTTTTTTTTTTTTAAGTGCTGAATTCAAGAGCCATGTTATTTTGCTTTATTCGAGAGTTGAACACCAGCTAGTGTTTGATTGCCATTAAATGATAATGGGGTTGGATGCACTGCATCAGAATCTGTGGTCTAGGGGTTATGATTGACTTTCTAACTCAAGGAATGTTCTGCTCCAGAAGCTTATTTTCTTTTTCTTTATCCTTCTTCTGCTCTGCTAGATCCTAAGAGGCATTACTAGCTTTTACAGAAGTGACTGGTGGTCTTGCCATCCATGTGGAGCGACTACCAAGAATTTCTTATCTCTGTTTCTATTTCTACTCTTAAGGTGAGACAATCTTATGATTATGAGTTCCAGCAAGGCAACTATACTGAACAAAATGCCACAAGATAATGAATTCACATTCTTAGAGGAATCTTCTATCATTAAACATTTAAAATAGTGGGGACCAAAATCAAAGATTATTTACTATTTGGTGGAGAGACTGACAGGATTAAATATTCCACAGTTTGTTGGTTGGTTGGTTGGTTTTAAGATTTTATTTATTTGTTAGAGAAAGAGAATGAGAATGAGAGGGAGAGCACAAACAGACTCCCTGCTGAGCAGAGAACCCAACTAGAGGTTCAATCCAAAGATCCACAAGATCATGGACAGACACTTAACCAACTAAGCCATCCAGGCACCACTAAACATCCCAAAGTTCCAAAATGTGTGTGAGTTTGAAGGGTTCTGGAGAAAGTGAGGTATTTTGTTCACTCCTTGTGCATTGTCACTACCATAGAAAGGGACACCAGTGGCAATAAGTCATAGTGGAAGTCTCTAGTTGTCTATCCCTGAAAGACACTGTACTGAGAACAGGAATCACAGTGGTTACAGAGCAAGAGATGGAGTGGATTTTACATTACTGACAGATATAATGGTGACAGTGAGAGCTAACATCTATTGAGCGGTTTGTTTTGGACTCTGTCAGTGAACTTCTAATGACTCCTTAATGCAGGTATGAGTTCTTAGTCCCACTTGCATTAGAGAAAATCAAGGCTCACAGCAACCAAATGTGCTTTACAGCTGTGCAGCTGGCTGAGTCAAGATGTAAGCCTTGGCACTCAAATTTAGTGGGTAGCTGTCTCCACTTTCCTCAGTTCCAGAATATGAAAGGGATGCCAAAGAAAAACTTCAAAATGCTTATTATTTTGTGTATACAGATGTTTAATTAGTAAATATTTTTGAAGACTTTTAAAGTCAATAACCAGTTCATGAAAAAAAAAAAGAAAAAAAGAAAAGAAACCATATTGCAACGTACAACCCATTACATATGCAAGGATAGACAGGTCTAAAAGCTTATTTCATGTTTAGTGAGGCTGCTCTCTGTTTAAAAAGAAACAAAAACAAAAGCAAAAACAAATCTGTCAGAACAAGTAAAGAAGTGTAGCCTGGCTGCAGCCGAATGTGGTGCGGAGGTAATGTAGCAGAGTTAAAACGCTTTGACAAATATAGAGTCAGCATGAAAGTACAGCGAGCCCTGCGTATTATGAATTTATAATGAGTCAAATAGGATCCTATTGCGGAAGGCGATTTAATGGATATTCTCAGTACACAGCAGTGCGACAGGCCTTGTAAGGCCTGTTTATCGTCTCCCATGCAGCATGCAGAAGTGCACCTGCCACCACCAGCGGAGCAGAGGTCCCCTCAGGTGTGTGAGGCTGGTGAGCAGAAATGCCACCCCCCCCCAGCACGGTGACCTCAAAGACACCCCTACAGCGGCACTTTTCCACTTCCCAAATTGGCAAGAACTTCGATGCAGAATTCTACTGTCTATTAAAGATTGAAGGCAAACCCTTCATCTGCAAATAGCTGTAGTTCTAATGACTTCGCATGACCCTTGTAAAGAGAATTCCCTGACAACCGCATCTCTAGGGCTTTGGCAACTTTTCTCTTTTCTGTCACAGTTCCTGAAACAAAAACCATGTTGAACTAGCTTGAGGCCCTTTGTTTCATTGCCTGTCACCACTTCACAGCCAGAGGATTAACTGAGAATTCCCTAAATTTAGATCCAACCTAGATCATGGCAGACTGTAACCTACATAACTCTTCAAGTGAGTTGAAATATGTGAAATTGCCAATATTTGACTGTTTTTGACCTACAGAAATAATAATTTCTTGCAGTTCGACTTAATACTTGTAAGATTCCAATTTCCTTTTTTTTTTTTTTTCATTTGCTGACTTTGAGACAGGCCTGCTGTTGTTACAGAAGTCAGTAAGTCTCTGTCATCTTCAAAATCAATCTCTAAAATCCTCTAAAGTCCTCCCACAAAATCTTCAAGGGCAAACTGCCACATGCATACTTCCTATGTTCCTGTTTTAGGGAATATATTTATTTTTAGTCATTCGGGGCAATTTTAGCATTTGAGGTTAGGGTGCCTGAGGCAGAAACTGTCGATATTTGTATACTGGCACAGAGGCCAAGGTGAGCCTGAGCATTACTCGAGGGACCTCACTTAAATTTAAAATAGTAAAGCACACTCTTTCCATCAAGCACATATGCTATGTTAGGAGCAGCACCTTGTCCCAGCTTAGCATCTGCTCAGGAAGGAAAAGCACCAACAGGTCCTATTCTAAGAGAGCTTGCTTGTGGGCTTGTGTTCTTTTTCTTTCTCAGCAGTATTGGACGTAGGGTTTTATATGCAGTGGCTGCGACTGAGAATCAGCATCCCACGGTCAGATCCTCCAGTCCAGTCGAGGGAGGAAAAGCAGAGACAGCCTGTCCCAGAAAGCTGCATCATTAGTTTTCCTTTCATTTACATCTCATTTACATCTCTCCTGATGCATTTCCAGGGACCCTTCGCCCCTGCTTTCTCCCCACCATACACCTCTCAACCAGATTTTTGCTGTAGTTACTGTTGGAGAGAAGTGAGTCTGTGTGTTCCACAGGAGGAGCCAGAGCAGCCTGCGTCAGCAGCACCAATAGGACACAAGGCCTGTGTTCAGAGAGAAGAGGAATCCAGCTAGCTGTGGTAAACTGAGGTGATTATCCTAAAAGATCACAGTCGCCTAGACTAATGTTTTAGGGGTGCATGAGTAGAAGAGGTTGTAAAACATAGTAACAAAGACTTGTTATTTTTATGGGTGCCTGGGTCCACTGAGTGTCTGGCTCTTGAACGTGCTCTGCAATGGAAAACCCAGGTTAAATTTTTATCAAATTAAGATGCATGGTAAGATGCATTACAGAACACTGTCAGATGTCTTTCCATTAACTCTCTTCAGAGGACTCTGTAATTTATTGACAGCAGCAGAAACCTTCTAGAAATGAAATTAATGTGGGACTAAAAACATTCCAAAGTGAATTTTAAAATATACATGTATTTTAGGACACATTTATCTGAGAAATATTTTTTTAAATCTTAGAAGATACAATATCCTTGGAATTATTTATTAGCAGTGCCAATGCCTTTGAAAGACCTTGGACTTTGTATTTTTTCTTGATTCTTTCTTGATGGGTCGTATGTTTCTAGGAATGTATCTGTTTTTTTCTAAGTTGTCCAATTTATTGTTGTGCAATTGTTTATAATAATTCTTTATGATATTTTTTTCTGTGGCATCAGTTTTAATGTTTTCTCTTTCCAAATTTATTTATTTGAGTCTTCTTTTTTTCTTTGCTAGTCTAGCTAAGGATTTGATGATTTTGTCTTTCCAAAAGCATCACCTCAGTTTCATAATTTTTTATATATGTTTCTATTCTGTATTTATTTCTGCTCTAAACTTTATAATGTACTTTATTCTACTAACTTTGGGCTTAGGTCTTTTTCTAGATCCTTAAGGTGCAAATTGAGATTATTTGTTTGAGATCTTTCTTCTTTTTTAATATAGACATTTATCACTATAAACTTCCCTCCTATTACTGTATTGGTTGCATCACATAAGTTTGGTGTGTTGTGTTTCATTTTTATTTGTCTCAAGGTATTTTCTAATTTCCCTTGCGATTTCTTCTTTGACCTAATGGTTATTCAAAAGCACATTGTTTAATTTTCATGTCTTTGTGAGTTCTCTCATTTTCCTTTTGTTATTGATTTCTCATTTCTAGTTTAATTCCACTATGGTTAGAAAAGATACCTGGGATTTTTTCAATGTATTTAAATTTGTTAAAACTCGTTTCATGACCTAGTGTATGATGTATCCGGGAGAATGTTCCATGTGTGCTTAAGAAGAATGTATATCCTTCTCTGTGGAATGTTCTGTATGTTCTGTATGGTCTACCTAGTATTGTTTAACTCCCTTAGTGTTTCATGTCCAGATGATCTACCCATTATTTAAAAGAGGATATTGAAGTCTTTTACTATTATTCTATTACCTATTTCTCCCTTCAGATCTGTCAATGGTTGATTTATATATTTTAGATATTCTGATATCAAGTGCATGTATGTTTTGTTATATTTTCCTTTGGAATTGATGCTTTTACATTATGTAAAGACCTTCTTTATCTCCTATAACAGTTTTGACTTAACATCTATTTTATCTGATTTAAATAGAGTCAACCCTGCTCTCTTTTGGTTTTCATTAATATGAATTTTTTTTCATTCCATCATTTTCAGCCCATGTGTATCCTCACATCTACAATAAGTCTCTTGTAGACACTATAGAGTTGGATCTTGTTTCCTACTTATCACTTTCTCTATATTTTTTGATTGGTGTGCTTATTTCATTTACATTTAAAGTAATAATAGATGAGGACTTACTCTTGCCATTTTTGTTAATTGTTTTCCATTTTGCAGTTCTTTTTTGTGCTTTTCCTCTCTTGATCTCTTCTTCTTTGACTTGATTTATTTTGTAGTGATAAATTTTGATTATTTTCTCTTTATCTACTTTTGTATCTACTATAGGTTTTACCTTTGTAGTTATCATGAGGTTTACATAAAATATTTTATTGCTATAAAAGTCTATTTTAAGCTAACTTCAATTGCACACAAAAACTATATTTTTACTTGTCCTACACACAAATCTTATGTTGTCAGTAGCAGAATTTACTTTTCTATGGGCGCCTGGGTCCACTGAGTGCCTGGCTCTTGATTTTGGCTCAGATCATGGTCTCAGGACATAGGATCAAGCTTTGTGTGGGGCTCATACTCAATGCAGAGTCTGCTTGTCCCTCTCCCTCTCCTCTCTCCTCCCCTGCTCTCTCTCTTATTTATTTATTCTGTCAAATAAATGAATAAAATCTTAAAAATATAATTTACTTTTTAAATATTGTGTATTATTTAAAAGATTTGTGTGGTTATAATTATTCTAATATTTCTACCTTTTAACTTTTATACTAGGGTTAAAAGGGACTTATGTACTACCATTTTTACAGTGCTATAATATTTTGTATCTATCTATATATTTATCTTTACCTCTGAGAGTTATACTTTCAAATACTCAAAAGACCCTAAATAACCAAAGCAATCTTGAGCAAAATGGACAAAGATAGAGACATCACTTACTGATTTCAAAATACGTTATAAAGCTATAGTAATCAAAACAGTTTTGTACTGCATAAAAACAGATACACAGAGCAGTGGAACAGCTAGAGAGCTCAGAAATAAACTCACACATACACAGTCAACAGAATTTCAACGAAAAGGCCAAAACATACAATAGGGCAAAAAATAGTCTCTTCAATTAATGGCCCTGGAAAAACTGGATAGTCACATGCAAAAGAATTAAATTGGATTTTTATCTCACACTGTACACAAAATGTAACTCACAATGAATTAAAGATTTACATATAAGACATGAAACCATAAACTCTTAGAAGAAAATAGGGGAGAAAAAAATTCTTTTTTGGGGGGGGAGAAAAAAATTCTTGATGTTGGATTTGGCAATGATTTTTTTTGGATGTGACACCAAAAGCAAAGACAATGAAAGCAAAAACAGACAAGTGGTACTACATCAAACTATAGCAAAAGAAAACCATCAACAAAATGAAAAGACAATTTATAGGAGAAAATCTGATAAAATATTAAAAAGTGCTAATATCCCAAATGTACAAGGAACTCCTACAATTTTTTAGCAAAAAAAAAAAAAAGGTGACCCAATTAAAAAATGGGCAACTGAATAGACATTTTCCCATAGAATATATATAGCCAACAGACTTATGAAAAGGTGCTCAACATCTCTAATCATCAGGAAAATGCAAATCAATGCCACATTGAAATATCATTTCGTATCTTTAGGGTAACTGTTATAAAAAAGAATAACTAGTGTTGGTGAAGATTTGGAGTAAAAGGAACCCTTGTACACTGTTGGTAGGGATATAAATTGGTGCAGCCATTATGGAAAGCAGTGTGGAGAGCCCTCAAAAAATTAAAAATAGAACTAGTATATTATCCAGCAATCTCACTTCAGGATATGTATCCAAAGGAACTGAAATCAGGATTTTGAAGAGATATTTGCATTCCTGTATCCATTGCAGCAGTATTAATAATTAAGACATGGAAACAACCTAAGTGTCCATTAATAGACAAATGAATAAAGAAAATGTGGCCTAGACATACAGTGGAATATTATTCAATTTTTAAAAAGAAGGAAATTCTGTCATTTGCAATGGAATGGATGAACTTGGGAGATATTATGCTAAATAAAATAAAGCAGACACTAAAGGACAAATACAACCTGATATTGCTTATAATCACATTCATAAAAGTGGAGGGTAGAATGGTGGTTTCCAGGGGCAGGGGGTAAGGAAAATGGGCAGGTTGTAGTAAAGAGTACAAAGTCAAGGAGAATACATTCTAGACATCTATTGTACAGCATAGTGCCAATAGTTCATATCATATTATATACTTGAACACTTGAGAAGACAGTAGATCTTATGTTAAGTGTTTTTATAATAATCACTACTAACAAATATATAAAGAGGGCAGGACAAACCTTTTGAAAGTGATGGATATGTTCATAGCATAGATTGTGGTGATAGTTTCACAAAGGTATGCTTACCTCCAAATTCATCAATTTGTATACCTTAATTATGTGTACAGCTGTTTGTTTGCTGATTATATTTCAATAAAGTGGCCTAAAAAATTTAGAAACTTAGGTTTTGAATTTGCATTTTTTAAGTTACCATTGTTACTTCAGCAAACATTTTTTTTTCCAACTTACCTCTCTATAAAAGGCATGAAGAAAATGATAAGCCATGAAGATGGCTGGCCTTAGTAAAATCTGACTGATGTCTCTTTGTTATTAAAGCATTTTGGGTGGTTAAAATAAAAAAGCAAGACTGCACCTATATTACATCATTCTCTACATTATTTACAACCAGTAACCTTGATCCAGTGTTTTCCCATTTCTTTCTTTATTCTAAAAAGATTTTATTTATTTATTCATGAGAGACACAGAGAGAGAAGCAGAGAATAGGCAGAGGGAGAAGCTGGCTCCCTGCGGGGAGCCTGATGCGGGACTTGATCTCCAGATCCCAGCATCATGCCCTGGGCCAAAGGCAGATGTTCAACCACCGAGTGACTCAGGCATCTCAGTTTTCCCATTTCTGTAGAAGTTTCCAGGACATGACTATTCCCATACAAGGTGACTGTCGTATTTTGGCTGTTGTCCAGGTAGTTTGTCCCCTAGACTACCCTCACACACCATACCAGAAGATGCTTCAGGTACAATGGCATCTTGATTTGAAATGGAGCAGAACCAGAAGCTTTGGGAAAAGGATGCCTTGTGAGTAAGAACACTGGGCAATGCTGGCAGCTCGTGGAGATTTTAGTGGAAGAGGCTCCTTAGTGGTGTGGCACTAGCTGTTTGTCAGACAAACCACAGCTCCATTAGGGAGAGCTTGCAAGCGTTAGACAGTGCTCCGTGCTTCCCCCATGGAATAGAAACCCATTCCCTACCTTGGGACCTAAAAGTCCAACTTGGTATGTTCTTCTTTATTAACTTAGGCTTCTCCTTGCCCACTAGGATCTAAGATCTTTTTTATTTCTACTAGAAATTTTAAATGTTTTCTTCACCTTCCAGGAGGCTTCAAGGTGGCCTTTCAGGCCCAAATGGCACATTCAATTGTGTGTGCTGAAAAATGAGTGATTGGAACAATAAATTTATATATAAAATTTATATATGTGTATATATATACATATATACAAGTAACCATATATGTTATTTAATTTTATTTTTGAATTTTTAGAGCTTTTGCCATTGGTCTGGGCATTAGATTCTATGAAAGAGCTCCTCATCCTCCTGACACCAAATCAGTCTGCAGTGGATGGTTTATGGAGAAGAAACCATCAATTCCTTCAAACACAATTGAGTGAGATAGTTGAAAAGTCTTTTTGATACTACTCACCAGCTTTTACTAACTTTTACTCACCATTATGTGGCCTGTGAAACTACAGGAGCTCTTTTAAACCAAAACACTTAGTTAGAGCCCTCCCAGGGAAGAGTCTTACCTGAGAGAGAGTGAGCGTAGCCTGGAAAGGGCTATTCATCTTCAGCATGGAGTCTGTATGTTCCAGGCAGGGGCATGTATTCCAGAACTCAGAGAATTAGGGACACGGAACATGCTCAGTATACAAGAAAGAGGCACAGAGGATGCCAGCCTGGGAAGATCCAGCAAGGGATGGTCTGGTGGGGGCAGTAGTGGAGAGAATGTCCTTGATTTGAGCCAGCAGTGCCCCTTTCACAGGCCTTGGCTATGAGAAACCACACTATCTTGAGAGTTTGTAGGTTTGTTTGCATTTTGCAAGGGTAAACAGCAGGGGAACAGGAAGGGGTGATGCAATGCCAGGGGGCAAGGCAATGAGTGAGACACCAATCTGAGAAGGACAAGCTGGAACCACAACTTGAGGTTGGTGACATCTTCCCCCTTGTCCTCTCTCAAGAGAAAGAAGCATCACTCTTGCTCCTGAGGTTCTGGGTTGTGGGTCCTCTCCACATAGCTCCTCTTCTTAGAATCAGGATCGGCTAAGCCACCAGCTGCAGAGAACTTGCTGCTGGAAAAAGGCATGAGGATATGCTGGGAGAAACCTAAAGGCATAGTGTTCTCACCTGGAGTTGACCAGGAAGCTGAGTAGGAGTTTCTGATTTCAAACAACATTTTGTCAGCCGCATCCACCAGAATCTGGCCTATAGGATACTCTACCTACTTCAAGGACTGTCTGTAGCCACATACAGCACTAGATGTTGATGATGATGATGGAGATGATTTTGCTAAGTAATCAAAGTATCTGCAAGGTTCTACAAAGTGGGCATTGTACATGAGTGCTACCAGAGAGTAGAAGCTACCTCCATCTCTCTGGACCCCCAGGGTTCTGTGTAAGGATGAAGGTACCATTTGTGATCCCACACCATGTGCCACCACTCCTACTTCACATCCTGTTCTCCTTTACTCATGGATACTGCCTGGAACCGGGACTCAGCTCATCTGCCTGCACACACTCCTGCTTTGTGATTGCCAAGCAAGCAAAGGAGAGCTACAGAGGATCACAGGGGACTGGCTGCTGGGTAAGTTCCAGGACTACTGACAGTCATAACTATTCCAGGAGAAACATTTTTTCCTGCTGGTAGAGGAAACAGAATAAGCCTTATTGGCACCACCACTGGTGTATTGGCACCAGAAAGTATTTAAGGTCACTGTTAGGTCTGTACACAAAGCAATTAATCAACTGTGAAAACTTGTACACAGTAGGCTTAGACATACCCTACCTACTACTGGGGTCTACTGTGAGTTGGTACTGCCCATCAATGATTGTCCATATCCTTCTTAATCCTTAGTGTTTAAGGATCTCCTTAGAGCAGAGAGCCACAGTCCTACGATTGCTTGAAAAACCTATATCCTTCAACTTAATCTGGGATGCTGTGGCCAGTGCTGTCTGTATTATTTTAGTTCCTACTAAGAAAAATAACCCTGCCTCACCAAACTATATTCTTTTCCAAGTAATTTCCATTCTAGAATGTAGAGTAGCTACTCCAGGGTCACAAAAGCCACTGGCCCCAAGCTTCTTTCAGAAGGATATGCTGGGATGCTAAATCTAAACCAGAGTCTCTGCCTGAGTTCATGAGCATTACACTTGCCAGGGCTTCATGAACTCTTCAGCCATCCTGGCAGTGAGTGTAGCGAATTTAATGATGATAAAGAGGGAACTCAGAATATGTCAAAAGAAATAAATCAAGGCACTGAATGCTAACATTAGACTTAATAACGCATCCTGAAGTTTCTTCTAACAAAATTTGGGTACTCTGCCTTATTTTGACTTATCTTGACTACCTTATTATCAGGAACATTGGCAAAGGAGAATGTAACAGCAGAGGTGATATTTATGAAACTAATGATATTGTGAAATCTCTGTGAAAGTGTGCTTGAAAAGATCTACATGCACTTCTAGCAACTAGTATAACATTAAGAAATAATACATGTTGGATAACTGTTTTCTAACATGTGAAAGAATATCAAAGATAAGAAGACATGCTAAAACTGAAAACAATTTGTCTTTTGTCCTGTTTTAGAGTTCCTATTTGATTGTTTTTCAATTTAAGGTAGTTAATTCCAGGCCATATAGTTTGGACTCTATAGGCTTGTCATTATTAATATCAACTAAAGTCTTTCCCATTCCCCCATGCTGGCCTGGTAGTCAAGCCTTACTTAAATATTAAATCCTCACCTATTACAGACAAAATAGAGGCAGAGAATTCCCTGGATTCATCATATCCCTATGTTCTCACTTTCAAACAGATCTACCACTTTCTGTCCTATCTTGGATAATTTCCTCCACTTGTCTAAAATGAATTGTGGAGTCTTGCCATGTTCTGGAAATCACTGCTTTCCTGTACCTCCTTTCAGTTCTTGCTTGGTCCATCAATGATCCATTCTGCTTGGTGTGTCTTCACTCTCTGAATTCTTGTCTTTAGCATACCTCACATCTTAAAAAATATTATACACAGACTCTTTTTTCTGCTGAGAACTGGCTCTCTTCCTTTAATAGCTAAAATTCTTGAAAGGATTTGATGTTTGCTGATTCTAATTCTCCAGCATCCACTCATTCCAGAAACCATTGGAATTTGGTGTCTGTCCTCATCATATAAGAACGGCTTTTACAAATATCTCCATTGACCTCCCTAAGGTCAAGCAAATGAGCATGTTCAATCTTTTTTATGCACAGTCTCTTTGCATATTTGAAGCTGCTAATCTTCCTCTCCTTGATCTTCTTTAGATTTCTGACATCATTTCTTTTTGATTATTTTCCTCCAAGTCCCCATGACCTTCCTGGAACTTATTATGTATCACCTCCAGGAACCCCCACCAGTGCTTTTCTCTAACTCCTTCACTGCCTACCTGCTGGCTTCACATGCCATCCACATATCAGTGACTCCTAAAGCTAGGTTTGTAGCTCTGGTCTCTCTCCTGTATCAGACCTATGTTTACACAACCTGTTGGGCTCAAATTTAATCTATTATCTCACCACACCTGCCCCACAAAATAAAAATATTTTGCTTCCTACCTTGATAAATAATACGACCACGTATCTAGTTCTTTTCTTGATACAAACTTTTATATACATTTCGTCAGTCATCAGTTCCTGTTCATTCAAAGTCAGAAATGTCACTTCTTTCTTCTTTTGCATTTACTTTGACCAGTTGACTCCCCATCCCCTCTTGCCCAGACTATACCAGTCTCCTAATTGACAAATTGATCCCCTATAATTAAAACTCTGTACTGCCATTTGCCATACTACTGCCGAAAGTTTCTTTCTAAAACCAGATCTAATGTCAGATCATGCCATGTCTACTCCTAGCTGGCCTATGAGAAGATAAGAGGCAAAAGTTGGCCCCTGTCATGGTGGCTTCCTTTCCTGCTGCAAGAGAGCAAGAGATGGATTTGAAGAAATTGTTTTGAGTAGGGTAAAAAAAAGATATATTATTATTATTATTATTATTATTATTATTACCTTTACCAAGTCACTTTAGTTGAGGATGTGGTTTCACCAATTGATGTTGGAATCCTCTCTGCCCAGGAATTACTCTCAAGGTTCTTTTGTTACTCAGCCCAACCACTCACTTCCCTGGTTCCCTTGTATAGACACTATTAACCCCTCATGATACCTGTCCTGGGCTATAGTCTAAACCTAATACCCAGCATAGTAGGTATCAACAAATGCTAAGGGGAAAAAAGATAATTGCTAAAAATTGTCAAGAATAGAGAAAATCACTATACAGTCACTAGTATTGGAAATACTTTCCAATACTCTGAAACAAATTAAGAGTATTTTATGAAAGTAATAAAATATAAAATATGTAGTCTTGGATACAGCCAAATTTCCTAGAGAAGACTAAACAATCTTATATTTGATAAGTAAAAGGGTGCTAATAACAAAAAGTGGATAATATAATTCTAATTTTGTAAAACTGAGAAACGGAGTGTGTATTAATGAGTGGCTGACTAAAATAATACAAACAAATTGTTGAGAATAATTATCTCTGTGTGATAGGGTTGTGGGGATTTTATTTTCTCTTTATTGTTTTGCTGATTTCTCTAAATGTTCTACAAAGCTGTAGTAATTGCATAATCTGCAAAAAAAACAATAAATGTGAAAAAAGACTTGATTGCAATACATGAACGTATGTTATTGAAAACAATGGGTATTTATGAGTGATGGAGTTGTGGATGATTTATACTTTCATCTTATAATTTGGGGGTTGTTTTATTTTTAACTGTTTATGAAATAAGCAATTCATAATTCATTTAATGTATTTCACAATATAATTTTAAATTAAAAACACAAATATTATTTTTGCACAAGAAGTTAGGAGTGTTTTATCCAGGGTTTCATGGAAAGTTAATTTCTGAGCTAGTGGGACTACCTAAATTGCTAAGCCACTTTTCCAATATTCTTAGAATTTTCCCTCCAGATTAATTCCTGGGAAAATCCCAGGAATGATGGAAAGGAAGCTGAAAATGGTGAATGGTGAATATGCAACTGGCTAGGGGATATTAGGAGTCATGAGACCCTAGTGGGTAGATAATTTATACCTTTTCATGTACACCAACATTCTGTGCAATTATGTCTTTGGGCTGACTTCTGGAAATGGAAACTTCTATTCACCTGCCATTGGCCTTTCCCTATCTACCATGCAGAAGTAAGAAAGGAGTTTGCCGCTTCTGACTGTTCCACATACCAGGATCTCTCCCTTACCTCAGAGCCACAAGATTGCATGTAGGGGATGAAGCAATATCTCAGTGTCATTCCTTATGGGAAGGAGAGACAGTGCTTTCTGTCTTGGGACCAGTGACCCAAGAAGCCAATCACATCCCCTTAGCCCATGGTGTCCTTTTCTCCTGATTGCTTTCAGGCACAGCAGAACACATTCAGATTCCACACATAAATCTCTTCTTGGTCCAGGACACAGGGAAAGTGATTCCCCATGGAGGCTTATCTGTGGCAGATTGTCAACCTAGCCCAGCTGCTCCATATCACTATGCACATGTATGGGGTATCTGTCCCAAATCTGGATAGTCGAGCGATCAAGGAATACAAATAAACTTTAACTTTTAGCCTTAAGTCATAACTACAAAAGTGAGCTGGAAAGTGCATTAATATATTACATATGGATAGAATAATGCTTCTTATGCAATGTCATCAGAAATATACTCATCCATATAGATTAATTTTCCTATAACTAAAGATAGAGACATTATGAGCATGGAAACATTTTTTGAAGCATTTTTATTGATTTTTCCCCCAAAACACATGATATCCTGTAGAATAGTGCACAAAGAGAAGATTAACCTTTTCAGGCCTTAAAGTTTCATGGTGAATATCAATTCACGGACTAAGTTCTAATGCAATGTGCCTCCTTCATGGGCTATTGAGGAGGAAAAACATTCAATTACTACCACATTGCTGGGGAAATTGGGAACTTAGTCACCCTCATAATCATCCAATGTTGCCCATAATATATGTGGGGATGATAGAGGTATATAATGCTATGTGCTCCTATCATGTAGAGCTAGGATAGTATATTGCTTTTGGTTGATTAATGTTAGATATTTCTCCTTCCCTAAGCAGTGCTCTCCCTCTTCCTCTACTGCAATGTCTGGCCACCATTATTACCAATAGCTTAAGTTACCCTCTTCTCTTGTAACATCTTTCAGTTCTGCGCCCACCATGTCTGCTTCTTGTGCTTTTTCATGTTCTTTTCCTTATCACATCTCCACATATCCCCTCTAGTTATTCCTTCAAATCTCTCATTCTTACCTGTGGGATTTCTGCTGCTTGTCTCAGAACTTCCCCAAAGTGAATTTTCCTAAAGATCTCATATCCCCTTCCTGCCAGTGAGATCCTTTCTTTCTTAGTGAAATTAGCATTTTTGCCACATCATGGGCTATCTTTGCTTTGCTGATAATTTTAACAATATTCGGTGTTTGAAGGCTCTCAGTTATTCTCCCAAGAGTATTACTGTTCTAGCAGTTGGGATTCTCAGAGGTCTGACCTCCAAATGAGATGTTCTCCAAACTGTAACCAATGAAATATTAGTGTTTCACACATCATCATAAGTGATATACAGAAAAGTAAGTTAATTATTGAGTATATTTAGGAAACATGAGGCTAGGTGCATGGAAATGAGTTATAATGTAAAGGTTTCTCAAACCCAAGGGTGTCCATTATGGTTTCCAGCATGAATCATAGAGTTTCCCAATAAGCAGTTGTGAAAGGCTGCATTGGACATTTCTGGGGCACCACTCACCATATAGTCATTGAAGTCAATAGGTATGATGGCATTTTTCCTGGCAAATGTCAATAAAGCATTTTGAGGAAAAAGCAGCCTATGCTAGGCTATAGAAAGTCTTTGAATCAAGTGCAAGCAGGGGTTCCCAAAATTCTTTTATCCAAGGAACATCTATGGAGAGGTGTTCTGGGGACAGCAATTTGTAATGTATTCCAAAGCATACGTAAGCATTTCCTTCCTTATCTGATGACTGCTACCACCTCCTTTAGTGGCTGGGTATTTATTTTACAGAAAAGAATAGAGTAAGCAATAGTTACATGCCATTGTAACAGTCACAGGCATGAGGAGATTTATTTCCCAATTCTCTCCTGTCCACTACCTGTTATCAAATTTTCTCTTTATTGCAATCTAAATTTAGATGACCAACCAGCTTTAAATCTAGGCAACATGGGCAGCCAAAGCTATGTATGCTTCCCCCTCACCCCGCCCCCTTAGAGGTTCACAATGCACAGGATCCTTAGCAGAGGCTCTGGGGAATTCCACAAACGATCCCAATTCACTGTTCCTAACCCTGGGCTTTCCAAATGTTTCATTATGGAATATTTTATATTCACTGTTAAATACTTCATTTGTCTGTGGCATTAGTGTTCATTTTGGAAACATTGGCACAATATATTTTTGCTTCCTTTCAGATTAATTTCCTTTATGCCCATTATCTGCAAAATGCACTCCTTTCTACTGCACAGTGGCACTTCAGGATACTTTTCAAGAAAGAACACTCTTTAAGAAAGAATAAAAGATCTGGGAATTCCTGGCTGGCTCAGCTGGTAAAGCATGTGACTCTGATCTCAGGGTTGTGAGCTCCAGCCCCACATTGGGCATGGAGCCTACTTTAAAAAGAAGAAGGAGGAGGAGCAAAGGAGAAGGAGAGAACAAAAAAAATATTTTAAAAGGAAACTCATCTCTTTGCAGGATAGCTTGAAACTATGTCTGGCTGACGTGGAGAGTTGCATTAGCTTTCACACCCAGATATTTTCAAGTCCTGTTGTTTAATGGTAAGATGCTTAAGAAACATAGAAATGAATTGCTGCACAAATTTTGCTTATAAATTTAATCTGCATTTATAAGTATTGTGAGGAAAATTTATCTCTTCAGAAATAATACTGACTTAGAATATCAAGGAGGAAATGTCTTGACTAATCAGTTAAGGTTTGTGGAAGAGATAGGATATCAATATTTCATAATGTACTTTTCATATTCAAGACTCTAAATGCTTTATAAGTATTAGTGTAGTCTTCACAATATCTCCCTTAGATAAGGAAGTGACAAGCATGATTTAATAAGGCATTTCACAGCTTGGAACGCCAAGTCACCTGAAAGCTTATTCTTTGATTCTTCAGTTGTTGAGAAAAATTAGTTGCAGAGATGAAGTTTGAACAGAAAGTGAGGTGCAGGTATAATGAAAAGCTGAAGAAAATTTCAAAAGGAGGATGTGGGCAGCCTGGGTGGCTCAGTGGTTTAGCATCACTTTCAGCCCAGGGCCTGGTCCCGGAGTCCTGGGATTGAGTCCCACATCAGGCTCCCTGCATGGAGCCTGCTTCTCCCTCTGCCTGTGTCTCTGCCTCTCTCTCTCTCTCTGTGTCTCTCATGAATAAATAAACAAAATCTTAAAAAAAAAAAAAAAAAGGAGAATGTCATACTCATGAGAGAGGGATGCTCCTCAAGGAGGGCCCTAAGTGAGATCCCCTGGGAAACTTGCTAAAATGTGGTGCCTTGACCTAACCATAAGAGCTTGATCTCATGGGTCTAGGTGTAACCTAGTAGTCGGCTGATGAAACAAGCTTTTCAAGTGATTCCCTGTTACCTTACAGTTTAAAAACCTGTGATAGAAAAGGGGCTCAAAGGGATGCCTGGGTGGCTCAGCGGTTGAGCATCTGCCTTTGGCTCAGGGCATGATCCTGGAGTACCGGGTCAAATCCCACATTGGGCTTCCTGCAGGGAGCCTGCTTCTCCCTCTGTCTATGTCTCTGCCTCTATCTCTGTGTCTCTCATAAACAAATAAAATCTTTAAAAAGGAAAAGGGCTCAATGATCATGGTACCTCTGTTAAGTATTGATCTTAGAAACTAGGGATATGAAATGGGCATCACAGCAGAGGAAGAGCAAAGGGACTTCCTTGTGTTTTCTGAGGTAAAAGCAGAGGCAAGTTCTTGGTATGGACAGTATTTTCCCTCCCTTTGTAAAGGACAAGGAAATGAGAACTAATGATGGAGACTTCTGGAGATGATCCTGAGACTTTAGTGGCTTTAATTTAAACATTGACATAAGAGGAAGACATGAGCAAAACACATAATATACTATTGGATTTGTGGTCCTGGAGAAAGGTTGGCACCAGGGATATTCTCTGAAAAGTGCAAAGCCCAGTAAGGAATGAGAACCCTTCAACTTCAGGCTCATCTCCCACCAGCTTATGCTTTTCCTGGTATAAGTCGTCCTGGGTGAAGCACCACACAGGTTACAGATGAAGAAGATGTTAAAAATGATAGTCTTTCTGAAGTACCCAAAATCTGAGTACACAAACAAGGATGCCAAATACTGCCATCATCTAAAGTGAAGTGGCAGGTCACTATCCAGAGCTTAGAAATGAGGGGAGTTCTTGGAGGCCTGTGACTCAGACAAGGGAAAAGAGCTTCACTGGGACACTTCTCCCCAGATTTCTTGGAGCTGATACCAGGGCAGAGTCTGTGGCTGGAAAAGCCTCAGGGTGGTGTTCTGTAGTGAGAATACTCTAACAATGCAGCACGGAGGGGCCAGTGTTGGAAGTATCTTTGCCTCCCAGGGTTCTCCTAGGCCATTCAAGACTTTAGCTAACAGTCAGAAAGAATTCCAGTATAATCTTCTTAATAAACACATTTAAGTGCAAGCAGCCTATAAAGCAGAAAGTACTGAACCTATAGTAATCAACCCTTAATGAATCAGAAAGTTAGACTTTTCTCAGAATCTACTATTCAACTTGGTAACCATGAAGTGGGATGACAATGTGGCTTTACTGACTCTCAGTATCTTTGCAGACAGAGTGAAGTGGTTGGGTTAAGTTTTTGATCCCCCAGTTTGTCTGCAACCCAGTATTGGATAATAACCTGAAAGAGTAGCTAACCAAGGATTTTAGAAAATATCCTTCTAGTTGACTTTAGGATCCTCAGATGTAGACAGCCCAAAAGCCACTTCCTATGCTCAAATTCTATCAACTTTTTAAATCAGATTTATCACCTTCTAAACATACAGCTTATAAAGTGCCTGGCACCAACCAGGACAGCACACAACTTGGGTAGGTCAGGTTAGCGGTTGGTCTGAACATAGCATTGACCAGTTAGGACCAGTCTGAGGGTGCGGCCCAGAAGGGAGTGGGCTTGAAAAGAACACTTCACCTAGGCAGCCCCAGGACCATCCTGTTCGGCAATGCTAAAAATTATCAAGAAAAAGACTGTAGCATAGGGCTTAGAGGGAAAAGGGAAAAGAAAAATGTACTCTCTCTCATCTGTGCTCTACTTGAGGTGACAGCAAGATATCCAGAAAAACATGACTTTTGGCAGGTTTAATCACTTGGACAAAGATTGGACACCGAGGCACAAAATAACATCCTATGTGAGCCTGAGGAAGGGGCTGAGGCACCGACACAAAGCTTTATCCTGTCCCTACTGGGGGGTCATTCCAAGTTATAAGGGCTATGGCTTCATAGTAGTAGTAGTTGTCTGTGCTGTGTGCCAGAGATGCCCGCCAGCCGTGGGATGATCTGGCCCTGCTGTCAGTAAGCAGACACTGCTGTGGATAATTCTGGCACGAAAGAACATTATTTAGCCTTTACTATTGTTACAGGGAAACTGTAATGGCAGAGAGGAGGCCCCTAATCCAGCCTGCAGAGGCCAGCAGAGTTCTCTACGCTCCTGCTGGCTCTCTGTCCTTCCTGTCCCTGTCTTGATATTTTGTCCCTTCTTAGGTTTAAGGCTCTAACCAGGTAAGCAAGGCCTCTGGGGCCAGGCTCATGATATCAGTCTTAGAGCAGAAAAAGTTTTGCATTTCTTTTGTGTTCTAACCCCCAAACTACTAAATCAGCAATAACTCATGAATGGAAATTAAAATTTGGAAACTTTTGGATAACTCAGGATCCCTATCAGGGTGATACGTTATTTAGTGCTCAGGGGAAATTTGAAGTTAGTGAGAATTTCCCCTAACCAGGAACACCCTCTCTGTAGCTTCCCTGAAATGGAAGCATGTGTTTTTCTTATTTCCTCTTTACAAACAGGCAAGCTTTTCAAATGTCTGGCCTTTGTGCACGAGTCTGGGCTCTTGCTGCCTGCTTTATACAATCAAAGCTACCAAACCTGATCTCATGTGGGGACTGAAGTCAGACAACAGCTCTGAGATCTGAATACCAGCGGCCACTGAGGTCAGCTCCCACTTAACATTATTTATTGTCTTTAGTTCCTTCTTTGATTCTGGCTCCTGGAAACTAACTTTCTTTCTTTCTTTCTTTCTTTCTTTCTTTCTTTCTTTCTTTCTTTCTTTCTTTCTTTCTTTCTTTCTTTCTTCCTTTCTTTCTTCTTTCTTTCTTTCTTTTTCTTTCTTCTCTTTCTTTCTTTCTTTCTTTCTTTCTTTTCTTTCTTTCTTCTTTCTCTTTCTCTCTCTCTTTCTTACCATTGATGAACATAAAGATACTATATAGAATTATAGTTTACAGTGTACTTCAGTTAGTGTATCAATAGTGGTTCATTACTTGTGACAAATACCGAAGTAAGGTGTTAAAAATGGGAGAAATTAGGTATGGGTATATAGGAATTCTCTATTATATTTGCAATTTCCCTATAACTCAAAATGATATTAATTAAAATAAAAAGTTATTTACTTAAAGAAATAGAGAAAATCATGAAGAAAATTCTTTGCTTCATCTATCTGAGTATTCTCTTTTCTCGAGGCCCTGACAATCACTGGTCTATTTTCTTTTCTTTCTTTCTTTTTTTTTTTTTTTTTAAAGATTTTATTTTATTTAATCATGAGAGATACAGAGCAGGAGAGAGAGAGGCAGAGACATAGGCAGAGGGAGAAGCAGGCTCCATGCAGGGAGCCCGATATGGGACTCGATCCCGGATCTCCAGGATCACGCCCTGGGCTGCAGGCGGCGCTAAACCACTGCGCCACCCGGGCTGCCCCCTCACTGGTCTATTTTCAATCTCTACAAGATGAGGGTTTTTCTGGAACATCATATATTAGAAACAAACAGTAGTATCTTTCAATTAGCAGTATGAATTTAAGATTCCTCCATTCGGGGCAGCAGCGGTTTTGTGCCACCTTCAGCCCAGGGCCTGATCCTGGAGACCCGGGAACAAGTCCCACCTCGGGCTCCCTGCATGGAGCCTGCTTCTTCCTATGCCTATGTCTCTTCCTCTCTCTCTCTCTTTCTCTCTCATGAATGAATTAAAAAAAAAAAAAAAAAGATTCCTCTATTCATGGCAGAGCACATTCCCTTTTAGTGCTAAATAATATCCTATTATGTGGATTCTATCCATTCACTTATTGAAGGACATCTGGGCTCCTTCCAGTTTTTGGCAATTATGTGTAAGGCTGCTATAAACATTTGCATGGAGATTTCTGTGTGGACATCAGTTTACAAATCATTGGATAAATATCTTGGAGCATAATTGTTGGATCCTATGGTTCTACCTTGCTTAGCATATGAAACTGTCTTCCAAAGACAGTGTATCATATTGTGTTCCTCCAGCAATAAAATAGTTCTTGTTGCTCCATATCCTCTCTAGCAATTGACATTTTTAGCTTTTTGGATTTTAATTGCTCTAATAGGAATGTGGTGATTTTCCCCTGTTATTTTCATCACAGGCTTTTTGTGAGAATCAAGTGAGCAGTTGATACATAGGTTTTTTATTATTGTTATTATATTTTATGTGTTTCAGTGGATTGAGTCCCATCCAACATGTGTGTTTTTCTTTCATGTGATGTTATGCTTCCATTTAGCATGAATCTAAGCAAGGTTATTTATCAAAACCAATCCTTACATCTCTCTACAAGTTATGGTTTCACTGCAGACATAACCCAAATTAAGCACTGGGGATATTTGCTACTCACATAGTACCCAGCTCTCTAAAAACTTACCAATAAATGCTTCCTGAATGATCTAGTTAATTGATACAGTAATATACTTTTAAAATTTAACCTATCTTTTTTCCTCAGTCTTTGATTTACACTAAGTAATTCAGAGTTCTCAAGCTTCTGAAAATTATTCAGGTGAATTATACAAGTGCAGAAAACAACTGACACCATCAAATCTGCCTATAGTCATGTTGATGCAATGAATGTTGCCTTTGCCTTTGTCTAGTTTGTGATGGGTCATTACCTCATCATTACAAATGACTGAGTTTGTTAAATATGCCATCTTGTCTTTGAAGTTTTAATTTACTCATATCTAGTGCAATACATCACAGTACATCTTATTGAAAACAGCATCAATATAACTATCATATTCTTTTTTATCTTCTTATTCCAACATTATTTTTAAAATGCTTTCAGTCAAGCAGAGTTTTAATCAACTCCTCCAGAGCTCTATTGAGAATGGTAGAATTTAGAATTTGTCTACTTACATTAAAGAAATGAGAAAACTATGACAATATAAAGTCTCAAGGTAAAACAGTATAGTGTCCAAGTTTATTGAGCAAATGATTATGAACATTCCTTACACATAATAAAAGATATGGAAACAATAGCTAAATAACACAAATTGCTGCTGTTAGCCATGACAAAACAGTGGTAGGGAAATTCTTGTAGACCTCTCTCAAGGGAAGAAGAGATGAAAACAATCCTCTGATTCACTGTAGCCAAATAAATTTGGAACATTGTGTGTGCTTCTGTAGTTAATGAGAAAGCTAACAGTTTCCTCCTATGTCAAGACAGACACTTAACAGGGAGTAAAGTCTAAATCTAGAGTCTACCAGGACTTTATATCTACAGCAACTCAAACTTTCTCTTCCTTAAAGTCATAGAGATTTGAGTTCCCGATGTTTCAAAGAGCTCATATTAATAGAAAAGAGCACTGTATCATGGGTAGTAGTTAAAGCATTCCATTTCAGGTGATGAGATGAGCTTCATTCTATTAAAAGACTGAATCCAAGAGATAATCTACTCAGAAATAGCATATAAAGGAACTATCAGAAAACAAAAGATAACCAACAAAACATTGATAAGACCACATCACCTGTTATCCATGCAAATAGCATCAACTCACATAAACATTTTAAAAGTGAATAGATCAAAAGCTGAAAATACAGAGGCCATTTTTATTCCAAGGAATGGTATTAACTGGGTTGGAAGACATCAATCTATTATGTTTGAAGTCAGATCAAAAATAATTTTTTATGTTATGCACTTTCCGAATTAACTCTGATACTGCTGATATATTACAGAAATCTTTGAAGAAAGCAACCAGCATTTCTATCTTTAGTTTGGGTGACCTACTTTGGACCCAAGTACATGTATAACAGATGAAAAAGACAATATGTGAAGGCAGTATTATAGTTGAGATTTTGTACACACAAAACCCCAGAAAATCAAATTTATGGTTCCCATGGCAACTGCAACTCTGCCACACTGCACATTATAGTAATCACTGCAGTGAGCTCTGTAGTTATAGTTGCAAGATATTTTGGGTTGTAACTCCTTATTTTCCATTGCTTGCAATGATTTTCAGAAAAATTTTCATTGAGGATTCTAACTTTTAACATTTATCTCTGTTGAATGGTGAATAATGTTGGAAAGTGTGAGAAAAATAGTTTTAAAACTTGTGGAAGAGAAGCCTGAAAAATTAGTTTTTTCAATTTTATCAAATATATATAGTCATAAACTGTAACTGTAGGACATAATAGGATAAGAGGAAGTGATTGGGGGAATTACAAAAGGCCCAATCTTAAACAAATGGAGGGTCTATTTTTCTCCAGGGTGCAAAAAGAAATGTTAAATTTTGGTATAGACATGATATATTTGTAAATGAGGTGAGGAAGCTGTTGGAAGAGCAGAGATAAAATCATCTTGGAAAACATGTAAATTGAGAATAGTAGGAACCAATGTAAAACCAAATCAAATGCCTAAAATGAATCATTTATAACATAGAGGGGGAGGCAGTGAAAGCAAAGACAGAATGGTAAGAAATGTAAGACAAATCAGTACTATGGAACCCAAAAGAAAGGGAAAAGGGAAAGGGAGTTGGGTTTTTTGTTTTGATTTGTTTTTTGAGAGAGAAACAGAGAGAGAACACAAGGGGGGAAAAAAAGAGGGTGGCGAGGGGAGGCAGAGGGAGAGGGAAAGAGAGAATCCCCAAAAGGCTCCACACCCAGTGCAGAGGCTGATGCAGGGCTTGATTTTATGACCCAAGCTGAAATCAAGATTCCCACGTTCAACCAGCTGAACCACTCAGGTGCCCTAAGGAAAAGGGAGTTTTAAGAAGGATGGCATGGTCCACAGATGAAAATGCTACAGAGAGTTCTGTTAAGGTTAGGAGAATCAGGAGTTTGTTCATCAGGATTAACTTTAGAAACTACTAGATAGGTGAGGACAGCCAGATACTAATGGGTAAGAAGATAATGGGGCAAAATCCTAGGGAAATTGAATGCGTGTACACATAACTTTGTGGCAGAAGCTGGGTGACAATGGCTTGCTGTCTGCAAAAAGTACCCCATGCACCAGACTCTTCTTTCTCCCCTGACACCAAAACTGATGACTGAGAGGTTTTCACCCAACATTCACATTCCAGTGAAGGTCTCCAAAGGTGAAAGGAAATAGACATCTGGGGCAGGTCAGAGTAATATGATTTATTTCATAGCTAAAATTCCGCCAGGTGAATGTCTAAGTTCTTCAAATATAGAAAACATGAACTCTGTCTACATATGGGACAGGCTCTGTCAACTCAAGAATGTTTCATCCTCAGGTACATTTTTTGTAGTACTAAAATAATTGTTTATATCTGTAGATCTTTTCTCATCAGAGACCATCAAGAATGGTTGTTCATTACTTTACAATGGTTGTTCATTTTTTTTAAGATTTTATTTATTTATTCACGAGGGACACAGAAAGAGAGGCAGAGACACAGGCAGAAGGAGAAGCAGGCTCCCCTCAGGGAGCCTAATGTAGGACTAAATCCCAGGACCCAGGAATCACAACCTGAACCAAAGGCAGACGCTCAACCAACAAGCCACCCAGATGCCCCAAGTTGTTCATTACTTTAAAATAGTATCTTCTCTATATAGATCTATATATATCTTCTATCTATAATCATTTCATAGTTATTTTTGTTCTTTATCTGATGTTTCAGGCAACTGAAGTCCTCACCAGAGTGAGAGTAGGGAAGAAGGAGGATACTTAAAATGGGTCAGTGTTGTTTTAGTGGACTGTCGCTCAAAGTGGATCGTCTTCTCTCTCTCTGTATATATGTATGTGTGTATTGATGTTTATTAGATTTGACCAAAAGACTATTCATGATTCTAATTTCAGGAGGTCTAAACTGAAGTTTCCTGCCCCAACAATTTGTATGTGCTTCAGCCAAAAGCCAGGGGATGTGACCGGCTTACGCAGACTTTAGCCTCTTAAGTGGTCCAGACTTGATGGAGTGAGTCTCAGTCTCTGAGCACACTACAGCAAGTTGAGGTATTTTGGCGTGAGCAACAGAGGCATGCTTGTCTACTCACCATTATCCTCTGGGTGTACCACTTTCTGTCCACTTATTCCTTCATAGACATCTATATTTATTATTGACACCCCAAAATTCATTTCCTTCAGATGAGTCAGACACATATTACAAAGTATATTTTATTCAAGATCTAGATGTATTATAGAAAGAACTTTTGAGTGCCTAGATAGTCACAAAGATCTAGATTTTCTAAATTCTAATATGACAATCTTTGTCTTTTACCTAAGGAGTTTATCTATAAGTATTTATTATATTTGGTGGATTTCTATTATCTTTAGTTTTGCTTCATTTTCTTGTGTTATGTATCTTTTTTCTTCCCCTATTTTATGGGATTTTGTGCTTTGTTTTTTATTTCATCCCCACTTCCCCTCCATACTCCAATCCACTCACATGCATTTTTTTAGAAAATGTACACTTTCACTTTCTATTATTTTAGTGATTACTATTAAGATTTTTATTATCAAAATCTCATTATACTTATTTAAATTCTAAAGTTAATCAGTATCTTCAATTCTGTTTCAGAAAAATTACTGAATTTTAGAATATATTAAGTCTAGTCAACCCTCTATTTCTTACATTTATTTTTCACCAGTACTTTAGTTCTGTATTTTTTAAAAATCACTTTTAATGAAGTATAATTAACATGCAATTTTAGTGCATAGCTTGAATTTTGACAAATGTACACAAATTTTGACAAAAGCATGGAACTACTAGCCCCATCAAGATGAAGAGAATCTCCAGAACCCTAGGTCTTTAGGCCCCTTTCCAGTCAGTTCCTACCCACTCCTTGGCCCCAGGCAACTATTGATCTGCTTTCTGTAACTCCAGATTCAGTTTATTTCTTAGAGTTAATATAAATGGAATTGATCATATAGTACATACACATTTTCATGACCTCTCTTATATGCTATAATGTTTTTGAGATTCACCCATGTTTCTACTTATAACAATGGTTTTTTCTTCATATTTGCTAAGCAGAATTCCATAGTATAGATAGACAAAAAATTTGTTTATCCATTCATCCATTGATAGACATTTGACTTGTTTCCAGTTTAAGGCTGTTATGAAAAAAGCTGCTATGAACATTCATATAAAAGTCACTGAGTAGACATATGTTTCCATTTCTTTTCACTAAAAACCCAGAACCAGGTTTTGGATCATATTGTCAGTCTATGGTTAACTCAAAAGAAATGGCCACACTGATTTCCTAAATAACTGTGCCGTTTTATATTCCCCCACCAACATATGAGAGTTCTAGTTTCTCCACACCTATGTCAACACTTGAGATTTTCAGCCTTTTAAATTTTGACGATTCTACTGAATGTTATCACATTGTGCTTTATATTGAATTTCCTTAATGATTAATGTTGTTCAGTATATATTTATGTGTCCATTTGGTATTCCTGTATCTTTGAATGTTTAAAACTTTTGCCTATTTTTTATGGCATTATTTGTCTTTTTATTAGGGAGCTGTAAATGCTTTTTATACATCTTTGGTCTAAGGCCTTTTTGAGGCATGTATTGCAAATATTTTCTCCCACCATGACTTGTCTTTCATTTTTTAAACATAGTCTTTTGAAGGGTAAACATTGTAATTTTAATAAGGCTTATTTTGTTATTTTTTCTTTTAAGACTCCTGATTTTTATATCTTACCTATGCAATTTTCCATACCCCAAAGTTACAAATATTTGTTCTATTATTTCTACTATTGTAGTTTAACTTTCATGTTTAAGGTATGACCCTTTTTGAGTTAATTTTGGCATATGATCTGAGGTAAGGGTAAAGGTTTAATTATTTTCTGTTTAATTATTTCATGTAAGTATCTGTAAGGACCATTTGCGGGCAAGATGATTCTCCACCCTTTGTTGGAAATCAACTAAATATGCAAGGGTAGATCTACTTCTGGACTCTCTATTCTGATTCAGTGATCTAGTATTTATTCTTATACCAATATCACAGTTCCTTAATTCTTGTATTTCATAATATGATTTGAAATCCAGGATATTCCTTCAAATTCATTCTTATTTTTTCAAAATGGTTTTGGTGATTCATGATCATTTTTATTTTCATATAAATATTAGAATCAGTTTAATAATTCCTAAGAAAGAATCCTCAGGGATTTGGGCTGAATTGCATTGAATGTATAAATCAGTTTAGGAAGAATAGATATCTTAACAATGTAAATTTTCCTAGTCCGTGAACTTTGTATATTTTTCTGTTTGGATCTTTAATATTTTTCTCAGCAATGTTCTATAATTCTCACTGCATAAGTTCTATGTATACATGTTAATTGTATCTCTCATTACTTTATAATTTTATTCTATTGTCTGTTCTTTTAATTTTTAGTTATTTATTGCTAATGTACAGAACATAATTGATATTTTGCATGTTGTTGTTGTAGCCTATCTTGTTTATTTTTAAAATATAAATAAGTTATTATTATTATTATTTTATACATTCAATGATTGTTCAGATTTATTCTCATGTTTGTCAATTACTTTGATCTCCTCTATATAAGAGAATTTTATTCTGGGATTTTTACTCTTCTTGCTAAAGCACCGTTTTTGATAATGTTTGCTGTTATAAACTCAATTTTGGTTTCATTAAAACCATATTTATTTAACCAGTTTCTAATGAACCTTTAATTGGATATAAAATTCAAGAATTTGTTCCTTTTTTGAAAAGCTTTCTAGTAAAGTGTATCCTAAATTAAAAAGTAAAAAATATATATGTACAACTGAAGGATAGTAATAAAATGAATACATAAAATTGTTAAAATTGTTATTGAAATAGAAGAAAAAGAATATTGCTAGTACCATAGGATTTCCAGGTTTGTACCATTGTACTTGTCATCTTCCATCAGGCTAGTTCAAGTTCATTGAAATGATTTTAGGATTGTAAGTTATGCAAAAAATCAACTCCTACTTCTCAGGCACTTTTTAAGCCTCTGTTTCCATTACATTTGCTAATATTCTATTGACAAAAGCAAGATACATCCTCATCCAGATTAAAAAGGTGGAGACACAGACTCATGAAGTCTAAATATAAGGACTCATGGAGTGTGTGTGTGTGTATATATATATATATACACTATATATATAAAAGCAAAGATATATGGGGCACCTGGGTGGCTCAGTCCAATAATGCCTGCCTTTGGCTGAGGCCAGGATCCCAGGGTCCTGGAATGGGGCCCTGCATTGGGCTCCCTGCTCAGTGGGGAGCCTGCTTCTCCCTGCACCTCTCCTTGCTTGTGCTCTCTCACTTGCTCTCAAATAAATAAATAAATAAATAAATAAATAAATAAATAAATCTTTTTTAAAAAATAAAAGCAGAGATATACACATATTTCTTCATGGAAGTAGGATAATTTTTGTTAATTTTTGCCAGTGAGCATATATTTTCATTCCTAAATATGAATATATATGTAAGTTATATATACATACATATGTAACTGTAAGTTTAAAACATACCAAATCTATATGTATGTATTTATATATAGTATATTTTAAACTTCTTTTATATAAAATCATGTTATATATAAGATTCTATGATAAGCATCTTTCATTTACATTATATTTTTAATATTTACCATGCTAAACTTAGCTGTACTTTCTCTTTATCTTTATATGATATTCAATTTTATGAATACACTTCAATTTATTTATTTATGGATAGTTGAGTTGTTTCCAGTTGATTGTATTCTCACTGTAAGGTGTTTTTAGAACACAGAAGTTTAAAAAAATATTTTTAATTGTAAAAAGCTTGAATTTGCCAATCTTTTGTTTATTGTTTGGGTCATTTTTTATTTAAGAAATCTTTCCTTAGGGGTAGCCCGAGTGGCTCAGCAGTTTAGCGCCACCTGCAGCCCAGGGCCCGATCCTGGAGACCTAGGATCAAGTCCCATGTCAGGCTCCCTGAAGGGAGCCTGCTTCTCCCTCTGCCTGTGTCCCTGCCTCTCTCTCTGTGTCTCTCATAAATAAATAAATAAAATCTTAAAAAAAAAAAAAAGAAAAAAATTCTTCCCTACACTAAATTCACAAAAACATTCCCTTATATTGTCTAACTGTATACATCATAATATAATTTTAGTTTTATATGTGTAATCAGTATCACAATTATTGAGTAGCCCATTGCTTCTCTAGTGATCTGCAATGTGATCTCTGCACAATTCAAATTTCTATTATGCATGTACATATCTACCTTATTAATCTGCTAAGAAACATTTGGCATGTTAATCCTCTGTAGTATAACTATGCACTTACAGCAATAATTTCAACTCATTAATTTTTATTTATTTCTACTATCTTTGCCTTTATCCTTTTTGTTTTTTTTTCTATTGTATTAGTTCCTTAATTTTACACCTTTTCTTTTTTTTTTTTTTAAATTTTACACCTTTTCTAATGCAAAGCATTCAGTGTATAATTTTTTTTCTAAAGGCTATTTTCCACATCTCCCAAGTTATTTGTGTATAAATCTCATAACTGTTTTATAAATCTTTTCAAAATTTTATTATGATTTCTCTTATTATCTTGAATTTTTGCATACATGGAGGCTTACCAGTCATTTATGTTATTGTGTTCTAATTTTATTAAGTTATATTCTAAGGATGGATTTTTAGATGATAATACTTTAACATTTGTTAATACTAATTTTATAAATGTTTCCCATTGGTTTGAGAATAGTATTATGCTTACATCTACATAATATGGTTGAATTTATTAATCTTTTTGAATATAGGTAAAGAAATAGGTACAAGTATTCACTATTCTGTTTAAGCCCATGAGATAAGTCTATGAGATAAAGCTTCATAATTTGTAAGTCCATGAGATAAAGTTTCATAAGTTGCTTTCAGAATCTTTTATATTCTTACTGAAATTTTGGTTTGATTTTTCAATTACTGAGACATGCATATCAAAATCTCCCCAAACACTGTAACTTTTTCCATCTTGTAAATCTGTTTTTGTTTTATATATTTTGAATCTCTGCCACCTAAGTTTGGAATTTTCATATCTCCCCAAGCAGTGGAAACTTTCATCATTGTGTGATGACCTGTTTTTAAAAAATCATTATTAATATTATTAATGCATTTGCCTTAAATCTTTTTTTTCAGATATTAATATAGTTGCTCCAGTTCCTTTGATAAGTATTTGCAAGTTATGCCTCTTCTGTTTTCATTTTAAAAATTTATCTCTTATAAACAATAAATTTGTAAAATCCATCATGCTAACTCTTATCTTTGACATAGAACGTTGTCTGTTTACATTTTTAGTTATTACTGATATATTTGAAATTATTTCTTTCATCTTATTGTGTTTTTGCTATTTTTCCTGTAAAGTTTCTAAATTTCCTTTCTTTTCTTCTTTTCAATTGAGATATTTATTTCTTTATTTTTCTCATTCAATTATTTTTTCTTATATTTGCTTGGAAACTATTATTGTCTGTACATTCTTTCAGTGATTACACTAGAAAGTTTACCAGGCATGTTTATTAAAGTCCAGTGTTTTTGCCTTACTAAAGAATAATGCAATGATCTTAGAACTTGATTCTAGTCATCCACAACTTATTTGCAATTTCTCAGTATTTTGGCCGTAACCTCTTATTTTGTCACATTTTAGACATAATCATTATTGTTTTATAATGTCAATATCTGTTATTCACCCCAACAGAGCTGTTAGTAGCTGGCTTTGCAGGCACATTCCCTGCTTGGAATCTCTTTGCGACTTATTCATTTTGTAATCTTAGACAAATTAAACTTGCTTAATAATAGAATGTAGCTCATAGTGCAGGAGTGAGGATTAAATGAGCTAAATCATGTGAAGTGCTTAGAAAATTGCCTGGCACATAGTAATTGCACAATGAGCATTTATCATTCTTTTTTGGTATCTACATTGCTTCTCTTAAGTCCGATCTTTCATCTAGAGTTGTACACTGCTCTGAAATACGTCCTTTACAACTTCCTTTGGAGAATGTCTTTGGTTATCTCTGTTTTTATTAGTCCAAAAATGTCTCATTTCACCATTCTTAAAAGAAGGGCTTACTGTGAATAGAATTCTAGGTTGACAGCTATTTTTTCTCAGTATAATTGAAGGTAATGCTCTTTCATCCTCTGTCTTCCAACAGATGGCAAAGAGCACAGTAAGCCTTTCCTCTGTAAGTGACCTATCTTCTCTCTCTGGCTGCTTTTACTCTCTCTCTATGTCTTTTCATGTTTCAAATTTAGGTGTGGATTTCTTTCTATCTGAGGTCATTAGACTTTCTGGGTCAGATTAGAGGGGGTTTTTTTTTCTCCCTACTTGTATATTTTCAAATACTTCTCCCTTTTTTTTCAATTTCTTTTATCTAGAATTCCAATTCGATGTATATCAAATCTTCCACTTTTCTCTCATATATTCTCTCTTTACCTCTCTAAGCTGCATTATGGGCAAGTTCTTCATATCCAACTTTCCGTTTATCCTTCTCTTTTCATCTATATCCAATTTTATGCATAGTCATCCACCAAAGCTTTCATACTTATGGAAATGTGTCACTTCTAGAAGTTGTATTTGAATTTTTTCCCATTAGATTAGGTCATTTTTATAACAAATTGTGCCTTGCTCATATGTCTTATTTCATCTTCGATGGCTTCAAACATTTGATTATATTTCTTTTATTTAGTACCACATAGTTCCAATGGCTGAATCAGTTGGGCAAAGTGAAGACCCTTGTGTATGGTGCAAACCAGTGATCGGTTTCATTCTTTTGCATGGAGCTGTCCAGTTCTCCCAACACCATTTGTTGAAGAGGCTGTCTTTTTCTCATTGCATATTATTTCCTACTTTGTCAAAGATTAATTGACCATAAAGACATGGATAGAGCTAGAGAGTATCTATATGAAATAAGCAAGTCAGTGAAAAATACCATATGATTTTACTCATATGTGGAATTTAAGAAACAAAACAAATGAAAAGAGGGAAAAAAGAGAGAGAGACAAATCAAGAAAGCGATTCTTGGGCAGCCCAGGTGGCTCAATAGTTTAGCGCTGCCTTCAGCCCAGGGCCTGATCCTGGAGACCTGGGATCGAGTCCCACATCAGGCTCCCTGCATGGAACCTGCTTCTCCCTCTGCCTGTGTCTCTGCCTTTGTCTTTCTCTCTCTCTCTCTCTCTCTCTGTCTCTCAGGAATAAATAAATAAGTCTTTTAAAAAAAAGGAAAGAGATTCTTAACTATAGAGAAAAATTGATGGTTACAAGAAGAGAGATGGTGAAATAGGTGACGGTTATTAAGGGTACACTTATCATGATGAGCACTGAATAATGTATACAATTGTTGAACCACTATACTGTACATCTGAACCTAATATAACACTATATGCTAACTATACTGGAATTTGAAAAATTATAAGAAGAAAGGAAAAGAAAAGAAAAGAAAAAAAAAGAAAAAAAAAAAAAAAACAAAGTGAAGATCTAACTCCACTGCTGTTGTTTCTTCCATCATTCATGGTGATTTGCTCCCTTGTGTGTGCATGAGTATATGTATACATGTGTGACTGTGTGTGTGTGTGTGTATGTGTGTGTGTATGTTTGGTATTAGATTAAGAATTCATCATATTCTGGTCTCTCTCCAAAATCACCTTTTGAGTTGAGGATGCAAATCTACTGAGTTTTTGTACCCTTCCAGTACAAGAACATGCTCTGATCAGAAGGTATGTAAATTCAAATTTTAAAACCACATTTAAAAGCCTGCAGTTATATGTAAATTTAGGTAGATTTTCCCTCCAGAACCAAACCCAGATGGATTAATGCTGTTAGAATCTCTCCACATTGGCAAGAAGATTTCTTCCTAGCCTACTCTTGCACTGGAAGTGTAGCTTGTTAGCGTTCCTGGCTCCTTATACAGGTTTCCATTTTAAATCCCCATTTTGCTGCATCTGAAAGTCCAATCTCCCCTGCCTACATGGCTGTTAAAGCCCAGTCATCTAGGTTGCTAAAATCTTCACACATCTGAGAGTAGCAGAAGTTCCAGTGTCATTTTGTGGCTCCTTGTAACAGAAAATTTTCTCAAACTTGCTTTTTTCACATTATCTCCCTAAAAGTAAGTGGAGTAATGCCTCCAGAATACTAAGCTCAAGTATTAAATAACCCAACATATTAATATCTAAGTGAAAATAACTAGTATTTATCCAACCTTTCTAAATGCTTTTGGATTGTAGACTAGGAGTTTAATAACCTGAAGCTAAAAGAGTCTCTAATGTTAACATTTCTTTGAAGGGAAACAGATTTCTGGAACCCACACACTTACCAGCTAACCCTTGTTGTACAAGTAATGTTTTAATGAAGCCATCCCATTTCTTTCTTAGACTGACTATGATGGAGATCATGACAACTCTTTCAAATGTGAGTTTCTTCATTCATTTGTTCAATCAGTCAACATTTATCAAGTGCCTGCTATGGGCCAGGCATTGTGCTGGAGTGGCAGGAGAATAATCATGAGACAAGCAGAACTGGCCCCTCCTCTTATGAGAAAAATGACCTATAGGGAAAACAAAGAGTCCAATAATCACACAAATGTGATTTAAAAGATGTAAAACACAGCCAAGGGAACACTTTGAAGTAGGCATACCTGTGGGAGGAGAGTCCATGATGACAGAGCTGAGTCAGTGGAGAAGCAGAACAGGTCCTGCCTAAAGAAATGACACCACTGGCTGAGAGGGATGCATGTTTGAAGCTGGTGAGTGTGAAAGGAGGCTGGGATGGCTGGTGGGAAAAAAAAAGAAACAGTGCTGCCAGACAAGGCTGCAAAGACAGGCAGGGTCACATGATAAGAGGGGAAGGTGTTTCTCTATTCTCAGTCTCTATTCATCAGGACACAAGCACAAAGTTCTATGCTGGAGAGGAAAGATAAGGAAAAAGAATCACGTGGTGAACACCAAGAATGTCTTTCCAGTGAAAATAATTTAGGTGTCTTACTCATGTCTTAACTATGACTAAACCATGATACCTTCTGTCCTATTTTTTTTATATATTAAAAGCTGTTGTAAAACTAAAATCTTAAAGGAATTACATTAGCCAGTCAAAATCATTTTATATTTTTTCACATCAAAATTCTGCAAAAGCAGCCAACCTCAGCTTTGCAAAGAAGAACCACTTGGAACTCCTTTCACTGCTCAAGTAATGTGCAGGCAGAGGCTGTCTCAGTCAGTGTTGTCTCCTATCCAAATGGCAACCAAAATAGTTAACCAATTAGTCTGTTGGGAAAAAAAAATCCTAACTAACAGTTAAAGATAATAAAAGCACCAGTTCTACAATAATTGTGCATTTATTTATTCATTTAGTTAGTAAAAACTTATTAAACATTTACTATATGACAAGCCCTCTTCTCCAGCTTATAAAAGGAAACTAATTAATTTTTAATAGATTTATTTTTATTAGCAAATGTATCAAGGTGCTACATGAGCTGTCATCCATCCAATAACAGCTTGTACCAAATCTCCTTTATCCCACTTTTAGAGAAACAGTAAACTAAAGGAAAGCATGAAGACACAGCCAAAGAAGTTTAGAAATGTGTAGATAATTGCTTTTTTCCCTTTTTTTCTCTTTCTTTCTTTCTTTCTTTCTTTCTTTCTTTCTTTCTTTCTTTCTTCTTTCTTTTCTTTCTTTCTTTCTTTCTTTCTTTTTCTTTCTTTCTTTCTTTTTCTTTCTTTTACTTTTTTGAATTGCAGTACTCTGAGAGAAACTAGGACATTATTTCTGGGGCACAGAAGTAATTAGTGACTAATCAAGAACACCTAAGAGTTGGGTTGTCTGGCTCAGTTGGTTAAGCATCCAACTCTTGATTTCAGCTCAGGTCACAATCTCAGGATTGTGAAATCAAGGTCCACGTCAGACTCTGAGCTGGGTATGAAGCCTGCTTGAGATTCCCCCTCTCTCCCTCTCCCTCTGCCTCTCCAACTACCCCTTCCCCACAAAAAAGAAAAAGAACACCCAAGGCAGCCTGGCCAGCTTAGCAGTGGGGCATGCGACTCTTAATCTTGGGGGTGTGGGTTCAAGCTTCATGTTGGGTGTAGAGATTACTTAAAAATAAAATCTTAGGCACGGGGCAAGATGGCAGAAGAGTAGGGTCCCCAAGTCACCTGTCCCAACTTACCTAGATAACGTTCAAATCATCCTGAAAACCTATGAATTCGGCCTGAGATTTAAAGAGAGAACAGCTGGAATGCTACAGTAGAAGAGCTAGGGCTTCTATCAAGATAGGAAGAGGGAAAAAAATAAAGAAATAAAAAAGCATCCAAGGGGGAGGGGTCCCCACGAGGAGCCGGGCTCAGGCCAGGCGACGAGTGCCCTCAGGACAGGAAAGCCCAGCCCCATAGAAGCGGGAGCTTTACTAAACTTCCTGGATAGAAAGGTGCTTGCAGGAACTTGGGCAGGATCACAGGAGGGGCAGTGATGCCCCCAGGCTCCCAGGGGCACTAACAGAGGAGGGGCGTCCTGGGGAGAGCCGGCCACACACCGCGGGCCCAGCTCTGAAAAGGGCTGCAGTGCCCACCCGGTGGGGCCCAGGGAGCAGCTCAGGCAGCGGCTAAGGAGGCAGCTCCCTGCGGAAGAGGCTGAGCAGCCGCAAGAGTGCTCACTGTGGACAGTGAGCAGGCCTCACAGACCAGGGCACTGAGGGACACAGTTCAAGAGCCGGTGCCCCCCGCTGGGACAGGTGGAGGCCGGGAGATCACAGGACCGCAAGGACGCTCCTGCCACCTGGCGACCCTGAGCTGTGAAGATCGGCGCCCCCCACCCCCGGAGCATCCAGGCCCCTGTGGACTAGAAGTGCGGTAGTTACTGCGGGAGCTGATTCCAGGGCTAGAGAGCTGGCCACCACCAGTGTGGTTGTTCCTCCTTGTGTCACCTTGTGCCTGGGACTGAGCAGGGCTGCCAGGAAACGGGCCTCACAGGGTAAACAGCTCCCACTGAGCCCAGCACCTGGCAGGGGGCAGGGCAGCTCCCCCAGGTGCCCACACCTGAGAATCAGCACAGCAGGCCCCTCGCCCAGAAGACTAGCTGGAAGGACAGGGGAAGAGAAAGTTCTTTACCAAGCAGCGCTGGAAAGTTCCAGGGGAAGTCTAGTGACTTACAGTATATAGAATCAGAGGATACCCCTCCTTGTTTTTTGTTTGTCCCCCCCTCTTTTCTCTCTTTTTCCTTCCTTTTTCCAGTACTTGTTTTTAGCCACTCTGCACTGAGCAAAATGACTAGGAGGAAGAACTCAACACAAAAGAAAGAATCAGAAACAGTACTCTCTGCCACTGAGTTACAGAATTTGGTATACAATCAATGTCAGAAAGTAATTCAGAAGCACAATTATAAAGCTGGTGGCTCTAGAAAAAAGCATAAAGGATACAGGAGACTTCATGACTGCAGAATTTAGATCTAATCAGGCCAAGATTAAAAATCAATGAAATGAGCTGCAATCCAAACTGGAGGTCCTAACAACGAGGGTTAATGAGGTAGAAGAAAGATTGAGTGACATAGAAGACAAGTTGATGGCAAGGAAGGAAGCTAAGGAAAAGAGAAAAAACAATTAGAAGATCGTGAGGAAAGGTTAAGGGAAATAAATGAGAGCCTCAGAAGCAAAAATCTACATTTAATTGGGGTTCCAGAGGGCACCGAAAGGGACAGAGGACCAGAAAGTGTATTTGAAAAAATCATAGCTGAGAACTTCCTTAACTTGGAAAGGGAAACAGGCATTCAGATGCAGGAGATAGAGAGATCCCCCCTAAAATTAATAAAAACCATTCAACACCCCAACATTTAATAGTGAAACTTGCAAATTCCAAAGATAAGAGAAAAGCAAAGCAGCAAGAAACAAGCTATCCCTAACCTTTATGGGGAGAAGTATTAGGTTAACAGCAGACCTCTCCACAGATTCCTGGCAGACCAGAAATGGCTGGCAGGATATATTCAGGGTCCTAAATGAGAAGAACCTGCAGCCAAGAATACTTTATCCAGCAAGGCTCTCATTCAGAATAGAAGGAGAGATAAAGAGCTTCCAAGATAGGCAGAAACTGAAAGACTATGTGACCACCAAACCAGCTCTGCAAGAAATATTAAGGGGGACTCTGTAAAAGAAAGGGGAAGTCCAAGGAAACAATCCACAAAAACAGGGACTGAATAGGTATTATGATGACACTAAATTCATATCTTTCAATAGTAACTCTGAATGTGAATGGGCTTAATGACCCCATCAAAAGATGCAGGGTTTTAGACTGGATAAGAAAGCAAGCATCTATTTACTATCTACAAGAGACTCATTTTAGACCTAAGGACACTTCCAGCCTGAAACTAAAAGGTTGGAGAACCATTTACTATTAAATGGTCCTCAAAAGATTGGAGAACCATTTACCATTAAATGGTCCTCAAAAGAATACAGGGGTAGCCATCCTCATATCAGGTAAATTAAAGTTTATACCAAAACTGTACTAAGAGATGAAAAGGGACACTATATCATACTTAAAGGGTCTACCCACCAAGAGGACCTAACATTCATAAATATTTATGCCCCGAATGCGGGAGCTGCCAAGTGTATCAATCAATTAATAACCAAAGTTAAGACATGCTTAGATAATAATACACTTATACTTGGAGACTTGAACACGGCGCTTTCTGCAAATGACAGATATTCTAAGCACAACATCTCCAAAGAGCCTTAAATGATACACTGGACCAGATGGATTTCACAGATATTTACAGAACTTTACATCCAAATGCAACTGAATACACATTCTTCTCAAGTGCTCATGGAACTTTCTCCAGAATAGACCACATACTGGGTCACAAATCAGCTCTCAACTGATAACAGAAGATTGGGATTGTACTCTGCATATTTTCAGACCATAATGCTTTGAAACTAGAACTAAACCACGAGAAGTTTGGAAGGATTTCAAACACATGGAAGTTAAAGACCATCCTGCTAAAAAATGAAAGGGTCAACCAGGAAATTAGAGAAAAACTAAAAAGATTCATGGAAACTAATGAGAATGAAGATACAACCATTAAAAATCTTTGGGATACAGCAAAAGCAGTCCTGAGGGGGAAATACATCACAATACAAGAATCCATCCAAAAACTGGAAAGACTCAAATACAAAAGCTAACTTTGCACCTAAAGGAGCTGGAGAAGGAATAGCAATTAAAACCTTCACCCAGCAGAAGAAGAGAGTTAATAAAGATTTAAGCAGAACTCAATGAAATAGAAATCAGAAGAACTGTAAAACAGATCAACAAAACCAGGACTTGGTTCTTTGAAAGAATTAATAAGATAGATAAACCATTAGCCAGTCTTATTAAAAAGAAGAGAGAAGAGACTCAAACTAATAAAATCATGGATGAGAAAGGAGAGATCACCACCAATACCAAGGACATACAAACGATTTTAAAAACTTATTATGAGCAGCTATATGCCAATAAATTAGGCAATCTAGAAGAAATGGACGCATTTCTGGACAACCACAAACTACCAAAATTGGAACAGGAATAAATAGAAAATCTGGACAGGCCTAAAACCAAGGAGGAAATTGAAGCAGTCATCAAAAACCTCCCAAAACATAAAACTAATATTTGACAAATCAGGAAAGACTACCCACTGTAAAAAATACTGTATCTTCAATAAATGGTGCTGGGAAAATTGGACATCCACATGCAGAAGAATGAAACTAGACTATTCTCCTATACCATACACAAAGATAAACTCAAAATGGATGAAAGATCTAAATGTGAACAAGATTCCATCAAAATCCTAGAGAAGAACACAGGCAACACCCTTTTGGAACTTGGCCACAGCAACTCTTGCAGGATACATCCATGAAGGCAAGAGAAACAAAAGCAAAAATGAATTATTGGGACTTAATCAAGATAAAAGGCTTCCGCAAAGCAAAAGAAAGAGTCACCAAAACTAAAAGACAACCTACATAATGGGAGAATATATTTGCAATGATGTATCAGAGAAAGGGCTAGTATCCAAGATCTATAAAGAACTTCTTAAACTCAACAGCAAAGAAACGAACAATCCAATCATGAAATGGGCAAAAGACATGAAGAGAAATCTCACAGAGGCAGACATAGACATGGCCAACAAGCAAATGAGAAAATGCTCTGCATCACTTGCCATCAGGGAAATACAAATCAAAACCACAATGAGATACCACCTCACACCAGTGAGAATGGGGAAAATTAACAAGACAGGAAACAACACATGTGGGAGAGGATGTGGAGAAAGAGGAACCCTCTTGCACTGTTGGTGGGAATGTGAACTGGTGCAGCCACTCTGGAAAACTGTGTGGAGGTTCCTCAAAGAGTTAAAAATAGATCTACCCTACGACCCAGCAATTGCATTGCTGGGGATTTACCCCAAAGATACAGATGCAGTGAAGCACCGGGACAGTTGCACCCCAATGTTAGCAGCAATGTCCACAATAGCCAAACTGTGGAAGGAGCCTCGCTGCCATCGAAAGATGAATGGATAAAGAAGATGTGGTCTATGTATACAATAGAATATTATTTAGCCATTAGAAATGACAAATACCCACCATTTGCTTCGACGTGGATGAAACTGGAGGGTATTATGCTGAGTGAAATAAATCAATCGGAGAAGGACAAACATTATATGGTCTCATTCATTTGGGGAATATAAAAATTAATGAAAGGGAGTAAAGGGAAAGGAGTGAAAATATCAGCGAGGGTGACAAAACATGAGAGACACCTAACTCTGGGAAATTCACAAAGGGTAGTGGAAAGGGAGGTGGGGGGGTGACTGGGTGATGGGTACTGAGGGGGGCACTTGGTGGGATGAGCACTGGATGTTATGCTATATGTTGGCAAATTGAACTCCAATTTAAAATTTTTTAAAAAAATCTTGTTTAAAAAGCACAAAAAATAATTAGATCAATCTGAGTTCTGCCTTATCTCACTTTTAGAAATGTCTTCAAAAGAGTCTGCACCTGTGGGGAAAAAATTGTACAAGGGATGGAATAGAGTAATGCAGCCTTTTATAGCATCAATAAATGGGCTCAATTCTTAGTCTACAAATTAGTCTAAAGTTGCTCCAGATGGACCCTACCTCACCTTATTTTTGTACAAGAAGTGAGTTGAAATTAATATATGGGCTGACAGCTCAGCTTGCAAGTCAAAAAGAAGAGATCTCAGGAACAAATACTATTTTTTAACAAAGCAGAGATATTATTACATACTATGATACTGATTTCCTTTTTCTATTTTATTTCCTTGTCCTAGCGAAGCCAAATTAGAGATGTGGTGCTACTACAACAGTGTATTTGGATTTACCTCCATGTTTTTCTAACTTTAAGTAGGCTAAATTTCAACATCTTTAATTCTGGCTGTTAATTGGGGCAGAATAGGCTTAGCTTTTATGAGGATAAGTCATTTCTGTCTAGGAAAATCTTACCGTGTCTTATAGTTAAATCTATCCAGGTTTTCAAATCCTTCAGCAATGAAAAGAAATCATAAATGCATCTTTTCTGATTGCCCTAAGGAAATGAAGACTCTTCCATTCTCTGGAAACATTAAAAACAGAGAATGTTCTCATCTGCAGGGGATGATTTATGTGGAGCCATTTTTGAAGGGAGGGAGAGGGCTTGGATGACTCCTCTGAATCCTCTCCAGCAGTAACCTTCCCTGGTAAGTCCAATGAGAAACTTTTTTCCCTCTGTGCTACTTTGTGTGAAAGGCAATAAGCTATGACACCTATGGCGATTCCAGAAATGGAATTGCTGCCCACTGAGTGTTGTTTTCTGTCTCTTTAGGAGGGTAGGCTCTTGCCTTAGTAGGACTTTGCAGTAATGCAGATAACTGCAAAGAGGCAAATGCTTACCAACATTTTCTCCTATCACAAAGCCCTGGCCCTTGGCAAGATTATTTTCCTCCCACAGTGATGAAATAGAGTATTAAATATATATCTCAAAATGAAAAACATGATAACAACCCCCTCTTATCTGGTGGTTATTGAAACTTTTCATTCTGGGTCCATTAGTGATCTTTTTGTTTTTAATTAATGGCAGATAAAATTAAGGATGGGCCAAACTATGGCAGAAAATGTCTCTTCCTATGAAAAATGGGAGATCTAAAACTAATGGCAAACAGAAAACACTTTCCATATCACAGATAACACCACTTTTTAATTTATATCTCCATTAGCTAAAAGAACTGCATATATAGTCATTCATGGATGCTGTCAGTCACTGGACAGAAATGCTATCAAAAGAAAGACAAAGGATAAAGATTAGGGAAAATGGAAACACTTTTTACTTTACAGTCTATATTTGACTATGAATGTCTAATATAACATTTGCCACAGCAGGAAAAGAGCTCTAGGAAGCATACTCCTCAATTTGGGGTACTGGTGAAGTTGCATGCAAGGTAGTAGTGAACAGGTCAGGCAGCTGGTGTGAATATGTGCATATGAGAATGAGAAAGATGAGAAAATTGACTTAAGATTAGTTTTAGACCTTTGAAAAAATAAACTAGGCTTTGGAGTGGTTATTTTGGGTTTGGGATGTTGTTTTGTTTTGTTTTTATCATTTAAAAGCCCAGTAGAAAGCCCAAGGCCCTTTACTCTTACTGCTGAGAAAGAAACAAGCTTACAGTAGCAAAACAGGCTGGCAAAAAGCCAGTACTTTACCAAAGGTGAAGTAGTTGAACCAATTCCAGAAGTATTGATTGGAGTCATTTTGGAGTGTCCACTTACTGAGGTATGTAAAATCACAAGAGGAGCAGATTTGAGTGAGAGTTGTGGGTGGGTTAAATAGTCAAAAGTCTGATTTTTGGACAGGTTATTTTATTTTTTATTTATTTATGTTTTAAAGATTTTATGTATTTATTCATGAGAGACACACAGAGAGAGGCAGAGACACAGGCAGAGGGAGAAGCAGGCTCCATGCAGGGAACTTGATGTGGGACTTGATCCTGGGACTCCAGGATCAGGCTCTGGGCCGAAGGCAGGTGCTAAAATGCTGAGCCACCCAGGGATCCCCCTGGACAGGTTGTTTTAGAGGCATATTAGCTATACAGGCAGAGAGGGCATTGTTGGAGGTAGGAGCTCAGGGTGGAGTCCTAGGGTATAAATATGAATTTGGGACTTGCTGGTATATAAAACACATTTATAGATATGATGCTAAATGAAATCATCTTAGGAGAGAGAATCGTTAAAAAATAGGGGAGGCCTGGGGACATTTACCACCAAGCAGGTTGGGATATGAGAATGAACTAGAGAAGAACATCTGGAAACATCACTTAAGGGAAGGAAAAAAGCATAAGATGGTGTTTACCCATGAGAAGAGCATATTTCCAAAGGAAAAGAGTGATCAGCCATTCACGTGCCACTGAAGACAACTCAAGTATGTCCTGAAAAATAGCCATTGTCTTTGGAAAGGTGGAGATAGCTGATGGTCTTGGTGAAGGTTGTTTTTATTGGCATGTTGGGGGCAGTGCCTGACAGAACTGGGCTCAAGAGACAATGTCAGAAAATGTGGAGACAGTGAGCATACATGAATGTTTTGAGGGGCAGCAGCATGAATAGGCATCCCGATGGAGACACCATTTAGACATCCAGAAAAACTACTCTTACAGAAAATTGGGCAATTGGAAACAGATACCATCCATGAGGAAACAGGTGGAGAATTCTTTGAAACAATTATTCAGTATTATTGCATCTGAGAAATGAAGCCTGTGCAAAACAAACCCAAATAAGATCAAGTATGGGTCCCAGAAATCAAGATGAAATATCCATACAGGGATGGAAATTCAAGTGAATTGGTAGAAAATATGAGGCCAGATTTTTACTTCCAGTTTCTTTGGTGGTAAGAAAACAAGACTCAAAAAGACAAAGTTTTGGGGTTTATAGTCTCTCTAAAGGGATATGCCTATCCTATGCTATACCAAGCAAATGTTTATCAATGAGGGGGAAGGACAAGGTTCTGCCAACAAAATTCCCTAGGGTGCCTGCTATAAATATGAATTTCAATTCATTCATCTCTTTGGATTCTGAGGCACTTCCTGAAAGGATTAATACCTGAACCTTTTGCCAGGTAAATCTTATGAGGGTTAGGTTTGCTTTGATTTGAACTTTTTCTAGCTCATAATGATTCCCTGGGAAGAGATTAATCTAGAAAAAGAAAAGCTGGAAAGATGAATCACCTACATCATAATTTTGCTGACTGCTAGTAGGACCCTCCATGGCTTCCACCTGCATCAAGGTTTGGATGCATAGGAAAAGCCTCAAGAAGCAGACAGCTGCCAGGGAAGCTGAATCAAAGCACTATAGGGATTGCAGTGAAAATGTACATGAGAAAGAAATGTTTGTTGTATCATGAAATTTACAAATTTCCAGCTGAATTTTCTCATGCTTTGACATGAATCTCCCAGAAAAATAATTAAGTTAGCAGAGCACTGCCTTAGATGACTAGAGAATCTTCACAAATTTCACAAATAAGAAATGAAAGAATAATATTGTTCATCATTTTTTGTTTTGCTTTTCAAATTGTGATGGGATTTATTGCTTTTTTTTTGTTTGTTTGTTTGTTTGTTTGTTTGTTTGTTTTTAGTCTCAGAAAGAAACCTTGAACCAGAGAGAGAGCATGCAGCAGATATAACACCTTTCAGAGAAAATCAAATGTCCCATACCTTATAATAAACAAATATATTGGGCAGCCCTGGTGGCGCAGCTGTTTAGCGCCTCCTGCAGCCAAGGGCGTGATCCTGGAGACCCTGGATCGAGTCCCCGTCTGGCTCTCTGCGTGGAGCCTGCTTCTCCCTCTCCCTGTGTCTCTGCCTCTCTCTCTCTCTGCATCTCTATGAATAAATAAATATAATCTTTAAAAAAATAAACAAATATAGTTTGCCTCTAAAGGAAAAAAAATTGTTTATGTCATTCTATGGAGCTTTTCAATCCATAGATAATTTTTTCTCTGATCTCCATGTTTTCCATCACTTTTTTACTACTCATCTTGACTTTCCCTTCTTTCCCCCTTTTCTCTTTATCTTTAATGTTTCTTCTTGTTTTGTTTCATTACTTTATCCAACTTTCACTTACCTTTCTGCATTCTGGTTTTACCCTAAACCTCTAATGCTACATCAACTGATTATACTGTTAGTTATACTCTCTGCTCACAACAGGACCTGCAAGCAACACTTCCGTTACATTTATGCTTATTTTGATCTATGATGCAGGCAGTTCCACTACTTTTATTTATACTGGTGTTGGTCAAATGCCTCTAGTATTTAGATTCTTCTATTCTACCTTGATGAAAGTACACTTTAGGTGTAATTCTTATCCACATGTTTCTTTCATTCTATGGGTCTCCTTCTTCATATAGGAAAGATTACATTTATGTCAAAATATAGAAGAAACCAATCCCTTAAGAACAGCAAAAATACAAAAGCAAAGCAGAATGTCCAGATCTTGGAATAAGATAGCAAAATACTTCTATATTTTAATATCAAGTTCTTGTTTTTTAATAAATATTTGGAAGGGTAAGATATACTGCCTAGCTTGACATTTCTCCTTTCCTTTAAATGTTTTAATTCTCTGTTTCCTCATTGTTTACATTTTTCCTGATTCCTTCATCTTCTAAAAGAATCAATTTTATAGTTTCTGTCACTTTTTTAAAAAATATTTTATTTATTTATTCATGAGAGACACAGAAAGAGAAGCAGAGACAGAAGCAGAGGGAGAATCAGGCTCCTCATTGGGAACCCGATGTGGGACTCGATCCCAGGACCCCAGGATCATGCCCTGAGCTAAAGGCAGACACTAAACCACTGAGCCACCCAGGAATCCCCAGTTTCTGTTACTTTAAAGGGAACTTACTTTTGTGTGGCAGTTTTTCCCATAGGGTCCTCATCTATCTCCTTCATCCTGCTGAATGTCCATATCTCAACATATTCCTGCAGGAGCTATAAATCCACATTTTTACATTCTGGCTGGACATCTAACAACCCAACATGGCATGTCCAAATGAATGTCATCATTTGACAACTCAATCTAGTCACTTATTTCCTTATATCTGTCAGTGCCACACAGGGAGAGGAGGTAAGTAAGTGCTGCCATCATGGCCATCAACAATATACGCTAAGAACAATGTTTGCCTCCAAGATGAAGCAAAGAACATAGCCTTCTGGAGCAGGAGTTTTAACACTAGAAACTGTTGGTCTGGAGCAATAGTCTTAAGTGATGTGAAGCCATAGGAGGCATAGGGAGACTACCAACCTAGAAGATAAATGATATGTGAATTCCAACTTCATTGCCATCATATTGGTCTCCTGAAATCACCAGATGTGGTATTCTTAATGTGAAACTTTATTTCCAGGAATTGTCACTCATTTACATGAGAAAATGGATTACACCTAGTAATATATTCAACTTGGACTCAAATGCAAACAACAATAGACCAAACCTTAAGGAAACATAGCTAATGGAGTGGGAAAGGAAAATCTTGAAATAAACAGTCCTCATCAAGAATCAAGATATAATCCATTAGGATTTTGATGGAATCTTGTCTCACATTTAGATCTTTCATCCATTTTGAGTTTATCTTTGTGTATGGTGAAAGAGAGTGGTCTAGTTTCATTCTTCTGCATGTGGATGTCCAATTTTCCCAGCACCACTTATTGAAGAGACTGTCTTTCTTCCAATGGATAGTCTTTCCTCCTTTATCGAATATTAGTTGCCCATAAAGTTCAGGGTCCACTTCTGGGTTCTCTATTCTGTTCCACTGATCTATGTGTCTGTTTTTGTGCCAGTACCACACTGTCTTGATGACCACAGCTTTGTAGTACAACCTGAAATCTGGCATTGTGATGCCCCCAGATATGGTTTTCTTTTTTAAAATTCCCCTGGCTATTCGGGGTCTTTTCTGATTCCACACAAATCTTAAAATAATTTGTTCTAACTCTCTGAAGAAAGTCCATGGTATTTTGATAGGGATTGCATTAAACGTGTATATTGCCCTGGGTAACATTGACATTTTCACAATATTAATTCTGCCAATCCATGAGCATGGAATATTTTTCCATCTCTTTGTGTCTTCCTCAATTTCTTTCAGAAGTGTTCCTAGAGAAGAACACAGGCAACACCCTTTTTGAACTCGGCCATAGTAACTTCTTGCAAGATACATCCACGAAGGCAAAAGAAACAAAAGCAAAAATGAACTATTGGGACTTCATCAAGATAAGAAGCTTTTGCACAGCAAAGGATACAGTCAACAAAACTCAAAGACAACCTACAGAATGGGAGAAGATATTTGCAAATGACATATCAGATAAAGGGCTAGTTTCCAAGATCTATAAAGAACTTATTAAACTCAACACCAAAGAAACAAACAATCCAATCATGAAATGGGCAAAAGACATGAACAGAAATCTCACAGAGGAAGACATAGACATGGCCAACATGCATATGAGAAAATGCTCTGCATCACTTGCCATCAGGGAAATACAAATCAAAACTACAATGAGATACCACCTCACACCAGTGAGAATGGGGAAAATTAACAAGGCAGGAAACAACAAATGTTGGAGAGGATGCGGAGAAAAGGGAACCCTCTTACACTGTTGGTGGGAATGTGAACTGGTGCAGCCACTCTGGAAAACTGTGTGGAGGTTCCTCAAACAGTTAAAAATAGACCTGCCCTACGACCCAGCAATTGCACTGTTGGGGATTTACCCCAAAGATACAAATGCAATGAAACGCCGGGACACCTGCACCCCGATGTTTATAGCAGCAATGGCCACGATAGCCAAACTGTGGAAGGAGCCTCGGTGTCCAACGAAAGATGAATGGATAAAGAAGATGTGGTTTATGTATACAATGGAATATTACTCAGCTATTAGAAATGACAAATACCCACCATTTGCTTCAACGTGGATGGAACTGGAGGGTATTATGCTGAGTGAAGTAAGTCAGTCAGAGAGGGACAAACATTATATGTTCTCATTCATTTGGGGAATATAAATAATAGTGAAAGGGGAAATAAGGGAAGGGAGAAGAAATGTGTGGGAAATATCAGAAAGGGAGACAGAACGTAAAGACTGCTAACTCTGGGAAACGAACTAAGGGGGGTAGAAGAGGAGGAGGGCGGGGGGTGGGAGTGAATGGGTGACGGGCACTGGGTGTTATTCTGTATGTTAGTAAATTGAACACCAATAAAAAAAAATAAATTGAAAAAAAAAAAAAGAAAATAGAAGAAAGATATTTTCACCACAAAAATGGGAAGACCTACCCTGGAAATAAAAGTAATGAAAAATTAAAAGATTTATAAATTAGTAGGTAAAGAAAAAAAAAAGATATAATCCATTAAATAAAGAAACCAAGAGGAAGGAGGAAAAAGAGGGTCAGAAATAGGAGGTGAAGGAAAAAAAGAAAGAAAAGAAGAAATACATGTGATGAAAGCAATTAATAAAAATAAAAAAAAAAAAGAGGGATCTCTGTGTGCCTCAGTGGTTTAGCACCTGCCTTGGCCCAGGGCATGATCCTGGAATCCTGGAATTGAGTCCCACATCAGGCTCCCTGCAGAGCCCGCTTCTCCCTCTGCCTGTGTCTCTGCCTCTCTCTCTCTCTCTGTGTCTCTCATGAATAAATAAATAAAATCTTTAAAAAAAAAAGAGAAAGAAACGGCTCAAGAGTTCTTAGAGCTCTCAAATATTGTCATGGAAATAAAAGATTAAAGACTGAGTGACATAATTAAGAATCTTAGTGAGAATGTAATTTTTAAGGTGGAAACTTGTGCAAGGGAAACAAAAGATGGATATTAAAAGAAAAACACTGAAACATGGAAGACAAATCTAAAAGTTCTAAAATTCATCCCTTAGGAGTTCTACAAAGGAAGTAAAAAAAATGTATGGAAAGCATGAAATCATTACAGAAATTAAAAAGAAAAGACAGCTTTATAGTGCAGAAGAAATAACTTTACCTTTAGAATAAAAGGACCAATAGGGCGCAGAACAGACTAATCAGATTCATATAACTTGTAGAGTCTAACTATATGACAAATAATGGGATTATGAAATTTAAAACAGTTGCCACAAATTATTTCTAAGTGCTTAGAGGCCTAATGTGAAAATAATTATGTAAAACTGAAACCCCACTGGAATTTTAAGAAAGCACAGGAGGTGGTGAGGTTGGAAGCATGTCAAAATCGTGTCCTCCCTCCAGGGTGCATTGTGAAGAGCTCCAGACAAAGGAATATATAAATGGAACATACTTTGTTTAAACATCTGGAAAAGATTAAAAAAAAAAAAAAACTAAAAAAAAAAAAAAAAGAAAACTAAAAAAAAAAAAGGCAAATGGTAGGAACTCCAAATCCACAGAAATTCAGAGGGTGAACAAACTAGTAATCAAAGAAACAGAAAGAATATAAAAGTAATGAGATAGTACTTTCTTCAGATTTTCAAAAATTAAAAATAATACTACTTAATGCTTACTAAGTGCTTACTATGTATGTGATACTGAACTAAACACTTTAAAGACATTATCTCACTAGTTCCCATACAAAGTCTATAGAGAATGTGTTATTAATATTAAAGTCCCACTGTATAGGTATAGGTAGAAACATTGAGACTTCAAGAGATTGCCAGAAATCCTCTGTCACCTCCTTTCACAGCTAAACTTCTTGCAGGTTAACTCCCAATATATTATACTCACTGTCTCACTTTTTTTTCTCCACTCATCAATTTCACTCATCAATCTACCTCAACTACTATATGATTATTCCGATAGCTACTATCCAGTTCTCATCTTCACTGGGATGTTAGACATTGTCAGCTACTTTGTTTTCATTTGAAATACCTTCTTTCCTTTGTTGCCTCAATATTTGCAAATTTCTTCTGGATATCTTTGTTTAAACTCTCTTGCCTTATCCTCTACCTCCCAAGCTCCACAGTATTCTATAAGAATTAGTTATAAACAACTTTCCTTAAAACATGCATTTTCTCTCACAGACAAATGATTGCATCTAGATATGAAGTGAAATTGCACAGAAGACAAATAAATTTCTTATGATAAAATAATAAGTATAGCAGCTATCACCCTGGTCCACAAAATCAGACTCTCACATCGCATGTGTTCATGTTCAAATGATACTATGATACTTATGATAGTTTGGGGTTGCTTTGGTATAAATGTGACTAGGAGAAGAGTACAGAGCAGTTAACTTTCTGATCTGCACCAGCATAATAATCTAATAAATACTTCAAGATAAAGAAACTAATAAACAAGAACAACTATCCTAAAATAATGAAACACTTTGCTTCCATTTCTTCCAAACTGGTCATGGAAGTGAATCAGTCTTATGAAATGAATGCCTCACTGAACTATCTAATACTGTATAGTGCAATTCAAGAATGCTATCTGTGTTGATAGCAAGTTTCAGAGGCTTTAGAGTCTTATGCATTATTGACTTGGTTAGAGCCATACAATTTGGATAAATAAAATAAATAAATAAAATCTCAAAACAAATTTGCAGCAAAGGGTAATCATTGCTTCTGTCATTGATTGAACCCCAGGTTAAGGATTGAAAAAATGCCTCAGAATTATTAGCCTTAGAAGAGAGCATGATAAATAATTTTTAAGGGTAAAACTGCAGATTCAATAATTGTATTTGTTTTTTTCCAAATCTCTGATGTTAAAATTGAAGATTCATGAAAGAGAAATTAAAATTCCTGAGGATTCTTAATATTAAAAGTTACTCATTTTTAATAACTCTTTATTTATCTGTTTTAACATAACATGTGACAATAATACTAAACAGGGCACCATATTTCTGTGGTAGGATTTCACTACCATTTTTTATGGTGTTATCTACAGGTTTTCTTTCAATATACATATATTAATATATATTAAAAACATATTTTAATATATATTCAAATATATATTAAACACATTTACATTAAAACGTGTAATAAGTGCATAGTATATTAATGCTAACAAATACACTTTGATATATTTCAAAATACTAAAAAACAAAGAAATCTACAGAAATTTCAGGCAGTAAAGGAAGGGAATATTAATACCAAAGAAAATTTTGTAAAAATTGAGATACAATACTACATTTAATATTAAAAGTTGTCATTCTTAAAAAAATTTTTTTAAAGGACTAATTGCCCTTGTCCATAATCTTAATCTTTGTTTCATGATAACTATTCCATATTTAGGAATGTCTTTCATTTTGTGTTGAAGTTGGTCACATCAAATGGTTTAATGTGTTCCACAGTGTGTTTGCATTGAGTTTTGTTGGCTAGCTCTGATACTGGTTTTTTGGTTGGAGTCACTACTGCTGCTTAAATTCAGATTTTAGATTAGTTTCTAATTCTATGTCACAATATTTCACAACATTATCATCTTTTTCTTTTTTTGCATCTCTTCTGTTTAAATATTTGCAAAATACTTGTACTCTATAGCTAGAAAGGTTAATAGCACACCACAGAATCTCCTTATACAATCGCCAATTTAAGAACTTTTTTCTTGCTCCCAAAGCTTGCTATTTGCTAGAACTCTATTCACAAGAGTTGTACAAAGTATGCTGTGCATATAAATGTATTAATATTTATTTTACTTGCAAAAATGTCTCACCAACAGCAGCACCCAGACCCAGGAAAACACATAAAATATGGCAACAAGTAGAGGTGAGACTGATTCAAACATGCCAGGGCATTCAAATATGCCCTTCATATTTCTTTTCTGATCCATGGAACTATAGACCTTAAACCCTCAATTGACTGTCAGCTATTCCTATTCTTGCTTTCAATTTGTCAATAGATTCTTATTAACTGGTATGTCTCTCTGTTGGTTATTAAGCATCAATTTTCACATGAGAATTAAAATACATTTCCTGTTCTCTTGATTTATCAAATTATTTCTTAGAAAATCTGGGATTTAGAAAAGCGTATAAAGATCCCAGAAAATGCCAGCAAGGAATTCCTATAAAGAAACATTTAACTGTATTTAAATATATAAAGTACAACTAAGAGAAACACAATATTTAACTTGGAAATCACCATGGTAAGAACTAATATTTCCTCATCTTTCTTCCCTTTTAACAGGTATTTATCAAGTGCCTGTATATGGTAGACATTATTCTATGCAATTCCATGAAGGGAAAAAAACAGAATTCAATGAGGCACTGTCCTCTGGTGGCTCTGAAAAAGCAAACTTAGTGGTACATAATATAGAACATAAATTAACATAAAGAGGGATGCCTGGATGGCCCAGTTAGTTAAACATCTGCCTTGGGCTCATGGTGTGATCCTTGGGTCCTAGGATTGAGTCCTACATTGGGCTCCCCAAAGGGAGCCTGCTTCTCCCTCTGCCTATGTCTCTGTCTCTCTCTGTGTGTGTCTCTCATGAATAAATAAAATATTTTTTGATAATTTAAAAATAAATTAACATAAAGAGCCTGAGCAAAGTAAGAAGTGGAGTTAAACATAACAGGATATGAGTGGAAGGGGAGTTACTCCAGCTCTACCTCAAATAGATTCCAAATATCTGTTTAAACTAGATCTTAGATAAGTGTTAGAAATTGTTTAAAATAGTTTCTAACTGTCTCATTCTCTTTCTCCATTAATACTAATCCATTCAGTATTAACTCTGAAATGCCACCCTCGGGTTTTCTTTTGTTTCTATTATAGGAGCTTGTAGCAGACTAACATTTCCAATGAAAACAAATAGCTGATATAATTTAACATAATATGTATATGATATTATATGCATAAATTATAAAATATAATATGCATTATATAAAACTACATAATCTGTAACACTACATATTATTACATAAATAATATAATATACCATATACAATATACATATTATTAATTCTACATGTGTTTTTATTTTTATAGATATAGATATCCAGACTAGATGGACCAAGATTGCTGAGAGGCAAAACCATGAAGATGAGCTCACATTTCATAACTACTTTTTCTGTAGGAGCATTTCCTGATTGCAAGAATGGATCAAGATACTGACATTCCAAGTTTTGTAAAGTGTCAGGTAAAGTGTCACTACTTGGTGGTGTGTGAAGCTTTTGCAGTTGTGGAACTGAAAAGAAAAAAAAAAAAAAAAGAAAAGAAAAAGGAAAATTACCTGGCCAAGCTCCTGTTGACCACAGAAAGATGGAGAACTAAGTTTGGCACAAGCCAAAACAATACAATTCTGTATACTAGCAGCAGATAATTGGAAATACAACTTTTTAATACCGTTTTCAATACTATACAAGTCATAAAATACTTAAGAATAATTTTGCAAAAGATATATAAAAGCTTTACAGTGAAAAAAAAAAGAAAGAGAGAGAAACTTGGTGAGAGAAATTAAAGACCTGAATAAATGAGGAGATATATATTATGCTCATGATTTGGAAGAATTAATGCTGTTAAATTATCAGTTTTGGTTAAATTGACTTATAGATCTAAATCTATTCAATCTTAATTCAGCCAAGTGTTTAGAGAAATTGACAAGCTCTTTTAAAATCTGTATCAAAATGAAAAGAAACTAGTATAGCTAACATATATCCAAGTTGGAGTATGTATACAATCTGACTTCAAGACACTATAAATCTATATTGAGTCAAGTGACTTTTTAGTCATGAAGATTAAGAAATAAATTAATAAAGCAGTAAGTAAAGCCCAGAAATAGGAACAAACTTTTTCGTTAGATTTTTTTTTCTTTTTTAAGATTTTATTTATTTATTCATGAGAATATACAGAGGGGAGAGATACAGGCAGAGGGAAAAGCAGGCCCCATGCAGGGAGCCTGACGTGGGATTCGATCCTGGGTCTCCAGGATCACACCCTGGGCTGCAGGCAGTGCTAAACCGCTGAGCCACCAGGGCTGCCCTCATTTGATTTTCAACTAAGGTACCAAAGAAATCCAAAATCAATTGAAAGCTTGTTAAAAAATGGTGATGGTAAATTTGAACATCCATAGGAAAAAAAGTAATAAACTTTGATTCCTGTTCCATCCTTTACACAAAACTTAATTTGAGGTTGATTATACGATCTATTTTTTTTTTTTAGATTTTATTTATTTATTTGATACAGAGAGAGAGAGAGAGAGAGAGTTCAGCAGGGGGAAGAGCAGACAGAGGCAGAGGGAGAAGCAGGCTGATGCAGGGCCTGATCCCAGGACCCCAGGATCATGACCTGAGCCCAAGGCAGATGCTCAACTGACTGAGCCACCCAGGCGCCCCTGACTATATAATCTAAATATAAAAGCTAAAGTTATGAAGACTTTAGAAGAAAACAGGAGAATTTCTTCATGATATGAGAGAAGACAATGATCTCTTAGCTAGGACACAGAAAGTAATAAACATTAAAAAAAAAACATGGAGAAATTGTACTTATCAAAACTAAAATCTTGGGGCACCTTGGTGGCTCAGTTGCTTACGTGGTCGACTCTTGTTTTCAGCTCAGCTTGTGATCTCAGGCTCCTGGGACTGAGCCCCATGTCTGGCTCCACACTCAGTGGGGAAACCTGCTTGAGAATTCTCTCTTGTTCCCACTGCCTCTTCCCCTGCTCACTCTCACTTCTTTCTCAAAGAAATAAATCTTAAAAAAAAAAAAAAAAACTAAGATCTTCTGATCAAAAGACACCATTAATATCATGGAATGCATGCCATAGACTGAGAAAATATTTTCAAAAAACATCTGACAAAGGATTAGTCACTAGAATATATAAAGAGTTCCTATAATTCAATAATAAAAAGACAAGCAAATATAAAATCTTAACAAAATATCTGGACAGACATTTCACAAAAGAGGATATATAAATATTCAATGAGAATATGAAACATTAGGGAACATTAAGTATAAGAAAAATAAAAATTAAAACCATAACAATATAACAATGTACACAAATTTTTAAGAACTGGCAGTGCCAAATACAGATGAGGATTTGGGTATGAGAAACTTTTATACACATTTATGGGAGAATAAAATGTTATGCCCACTTTTGAAAGGGCCTGGAAATTTCTTAAAAAAATTAAAGATATGAGTAGAAACGAAAAACTTCTACTGGTAGCCATAATGGAGTAACAAATGTTAAATTTACCTTTTTGCCTTAAACAGCTAAAAAATAAACAAAATATGTGGCACAACAACTTATAGGTGCTGGAAAGCAGGCAACACAAGACAGTAACTTCTTACAGAAGGCCACCATATGATTCTTCAGATAAACAGCTTACTGCCTCAAATTTCCAAATCAACTTGTAGAGAAAGGAAACTGAAAGTGAGACCAATAGTTCACTTGAGTTGAGGAGGTAGTGTTGACAATTTAAAGAAGCCATAGGTGGCTAAAACTGACAGGCATGATAACAGAGAAAAGAGAGCTGCACTGAAAGAACTACAGGCTGCTGTAGGTCTTCCCTCTAGCATGAAGGTGAAAACTAATCAATCCTTATGTGAGGAAACAAACTAAGGCTGGGAAAAGGAAATAGATCACATATAATAACAATAGCCAAAAAAGAGAAACCCTATACATCTCGGGGCTCCAGCTTGAGTACTTAGAATTCTGAATATCACCTCTGTAGTAGGGCCAAAATAACCCCAGACTGAAGACTGCTCTAGTATTGACCAATAAATTTAAAAGCAAGTCTCAAAAAAGATGAAATTAATTCTAAAAATCTTATTGATAAGGATAAATATATTAAACCAGCTATTTTAATATACTCTGTTATGTTCAAGATGGTAAGAGTCATAATAAGCATGTTAACATGAAGTATTTTAGATATTTAAAAGACTGAAATTGAACTTCTAGAAATGAAAAATACACTGAAATATTATTATAAATTATATACTCTCTAGGAGAAAACATTAATAAACTAGAAATAACAGCAATAAAAATTATTCAAAAAATAATTTTTTTAAAAAAAGCAGCAAAAAGCAACATTAAAAAAGGAAAAAGATAAGTAGGCTCAGTGAGCTATAAGAAAACTTCAGTCTAACAAGGATATAATTGGAGTCACCTAAAGAGAACAACTGACAGAAAAAGAAAAAAAATACTTGAAGAAAAAAAATGGCCACTTTTCCAAATTTAATGAAAATCTTCTGATGTAAGAAGTTCAGCAAATTTCAAGCAAAAGAAGACTATATCAACTCCTTTCATAATCAAATTGCTTAAAAGTAGTTATAAAGAGAAAATCTTAAAAGCAGATCAGGAGGGCAGCCTGGGTGGCTCAGCGGTTTAGCACTGCCTTCAGCCCAGGGTGTGATCCCGGAGGCCTGGGATCGAGTCCCACGTCGGGCTCCCTGCGTGGAGCCTGCTTCTCCCTCTGCCTGTGTCTCTGCTTCTCTCTCTCTCTCTCTCTCTCTCTGTCATGAGTAAACAAAATCTTTAAAAAAAAAAAAAAAAGCAGATCAGGAAAAGACACAGAATATGACAGAAATAATGATAAGAATGACATCAAATCTTTCATCAGAAGATAGAACCATTGGCGTGCCTGGGTGGGTCAGGTGGTTAAGCATCTGACTTTTGATTTCAGCTCAGTTCATGATCTCAGGGTTATGAGATCAGACCTGGCATAGTGCTTTACCCTGAACATGAAGCCTGCTTAAGATTATTTCTTCCCCTCTCCTTCTGCCCTACAGCCACCACCCCTCTTTCTAAAAAGGAAAGTAGAAAGAAAGAAGAAGAAAGACGAAAGAAAGAAAAGAAAGAAAGAAAGAAAGAAAGAAAGAAAGAAAGAAAGAAAGAAAGAAAGAAATGACAAAAAAGACAAAAGCAAGTCAGAAAACAGTGGAGCAATACCTTTAATGTTCTGAAAAAAAAGACCAGGTCAGAATGAGTAATTACATTACAGGTCAGCCTAGTAATCTATACCTAGCAAAGATACATTTCAAAAAAAAAAAAAATCAATGTAAAGATATTTTTCATGGAACAGTTGATGTAATTCATTACCAGCAGACCATCATTCAGGAAAAATTTTTTTAAAAAGTCATACAGATAGAAGAAGTATTACACAGATGGAAATCTGGTTCTACACAAAGGAAAGAAGAATATCAGAAATGGCAAATATGCACAAACATCTTTGGAGATTTCAATACTTAACTATTGAGTTGACAGAACATGTAGGCCAAGAATCATAAGAGTATAGAATAATTAAACACCATTACCAAACAAGTTGCCTGAGTTGACAATATAGTCCATTTTTTCTAAGAGCAATAGAATACACATTTTTTTTCAAGACTTCTATTCTGGAATTATAGAACAAATCTTAAAATGTTTGAAAGTTTTCAAATCATATAAAATGTGTTTTGTGATTATAATGGGATTAAATTGTGAATCAAGAAGAGAAATATGTAGAAATCCCAAATATTTGAATATTTAAGAAATCCATATTACTTATAAAAAGGTCTAGGGGAAGGTTGAAGAAGAAACGGTTTTAAAAATACTTTGAACTAAATTAAGATGACAACATGACATGGAAATTTGTGATACCCTGTTAAAGCAGTGCTTAGTGAGATGCTTACAAAATGCTTAACATAAGGAAATAATAAAGTTTTCAAATCAGTGGCCAAATGCTGCAATTTAAGAGTAGGAAAAAAAGAGAAAAATAAACCAAAATAAGCAAAGAGAAATAAATAATGAAATAAGGGAAGAAGTCAACTAAATGTCAAACATAAAAATAGAGAAAATTAGTGAAATCAAAACAAATGATTAATAAACATGATAAAATATTCAGACTAACCAAGAAAACAAAAGAGAAGACACATTTAAAAATATGAGTGATGAGAGTGTAGACATTATTACACATCCTATGACATTAAAAGTACAATAAGTGATGCTATAAACAAATTTATGCCAATAAATTTGACAAGTTAAATGAAATGAATGAATTCCTTGAAATACTCCAAAGCTCACAAAACAAAAAATGGATCATCTGAAAAGTCGTATCTCTGTAAAGAAGTTGATTTTGTAGTTAAAACATTTCTAGAAAGAAATGGTTCAGAGGTTTCATTGCTGAATTCAACCAAGCACTTAAGCAAGAAAAAATATCAATTTACACAATTGATATTAAAAGAATATAAAAGAAGAAACACTGTATTTCATTTTATAAGGCCTACATTACCCAAAGACAAAAAGATTATAAGAAAAGTAGAAGTTAATATTCCTCCTAAAAATAGAAAGAAAAATTGAGAATTATGTATATATATACATAATTTAAAATGTGTCATGAGTAAGTGTGAGTGATCCCAGGAATTCAAGGTTGATTTAAAATTTGAAAATCAATTAATACCATTAGTAATATTAATGAACTAAAAGAAATTAAAACTATATGATCATCTTAATTTATCTGGAAAAAGCATTTGACAAAATCTAGCATATATTCATAGAGAAAACTCCTAGCTCATTCCTAGCAACGAGGGAATATAATTGGTGTTTCTCAATCTGATAAAAAGAACATCTAAAAATCATATAGCTAGCACCATAGTGATAAAATAATGTGTAGTCACTGTAGGAAAAAGAATGGGGCAATGATTCCTGACCTCCCTATCTGTATGCAACATTGTCTCAGAGTTCCTAGCCATGGAAATTAGAGTCATACGGATTAGTAAAAGGGCATTAGAATAGTCTTTATTTATAGACAGGATGATCTTACATGTAGAAAATACTAAGGAATCTATAAGAACAAGCATTAGAAATAATAAGTGACTTTAGCAACGTTGCAAGACATGAAATTAGTATACAAATATCATTCTCCTTACATAACCTGTAAATGGACAATCAGAAAGTGAATTAAAAACTTTTACATTTGTAGTTTAATTACAAATTATGAAATGCTGGGACACCCGGGTGGCTTAGTTGACTAAGCCTCCAACTTTGGCTCAGGTCATGATCTCTGGGTCCTGGATTGAGCCCTGCATCAGGATCCCTGCTGAGCAGGGAGTCTGCTTGTCTCTCTGCCCATCTCCCTGCTCATGTTCTCTCTCTCTCAAATAAATAAATAAAATCTGTTATTTTTTAAAGAAATTATGGGATGTCTTGGTGGTTTAGTTGGTTAAGTGTCTGCCTTCCACTCAAGTCATAATCCCAGGGTCCTGGGATGGAGCCCCCTGTAGGGCTTCCTGCTCAGTGGGGAGTCTGCTTCTCCCTCTCCTGTTGTTGCTCCTCCCTGCTTGTGCTGGTTCTGTCTGTCTCTCTGTCAAAAAAATAAATAAAATCTTTAAAAAATTATGAAATGCTTATGGATATATTTGAAAAATTTGTACAGGACTTGTACAATGAAGTCTACAAAATATTTCTTAAATTAAAGAAGATAAATAAATGGAGAGAATAATCTGTATTTTAACTGTTGATTCAATGTGACTTTAATCAAAATCCTAGCAGGCTTTTCTGTAGAAAATGACAAGCTGATTCTAAAATTTACATAGAAATGAGAATTATCTAGAAAAATTAAAACAATTTTGACAAATAGAACAAATATAGAAAACCTGTAATACTTGATTTTAAGATTTATTTTTAAGCTACAGTAATCAACACAGTATGATGGTGGCATAAAAATAGATGTTTAAGTGAAGGGAATATAATAGGCAAGCCAGAAAAAGGCCCACACATGTATGGTCATTTGATTTCTGACAAAGGGTCTAGGAAAATTAAATGAAGAGAGAGTATTATTTACATTAAACTCTGCTGGAACAATTGATAGTCATATGCAAAAGATCTCAAACTTTACCTCATGCAGTATACAAAAATCAACTCAAAATGGATCATCTATCTATATGGATGTGTCAAAACAATAGAAGTTCAAGAAGAAAATAGGAGGAAATTTTAGTAAGCTTGTCTTTGATAACAATTCCTTAAATACAATACAAAAAGCTCAAAATATATGCAAAAATAATTTGGGCATTGTCAAATTTTAGGGCTTTTGTCCTTCAAAATATAGATTTAAAAAATGAGAAGGAAAGCAATAGCATAAAATATTTACAAAATAGTTATCTCACAAGGCAAAGGCTTTGTATCTACATTATTAAGTTGTCAGTGTGTGTATACATGTACAAATACATTTAAATACATGTAGTTTGTCACGTATCAATTATACCCCAATAAAGCTACAAAAATATCTAAATATATGTCTGTTCTAAGACTCACATGAATATATATACACAAGCTAACAATTCATAAACCAATAAAAAAGGCGATCAAAGATGAACAAAAATATTTAATAGACACATCACACATTTTAAAAACATATATGAATAGGAAATAAGCACATAAAAATGTTCAACATCATTAGTATTGAGAAAAGTGTAAATTAAAACCAAAATTTTGTCACTACACACCCACTAGATTAGGTAAAAATTTAAAAACAGCCCATACCAAATATTGGCAAGCACGTGTCACAACTGAAACTCTAATATGGGTTATGGAAATGAAATACAGTACAACCATTTTGAAAAAAGATTTCTTGATAAGTTAAATATATACTCATCGTGTGATTAGATATTCAACCTACACCTAAAAACTTAAGTGTAATAAAAAGAAAGCACAGGCTCACACCAGGACTTTTGCAAAGAATTATACATATCAGCCTTATTTGTAATAGCTAAAACAACGTGTAACAACCCAAAGTCCATCAACAGGTGCATGAATAAACAAATTGTGGTATAGCCACACAGTAGAACACTGCTCTGCAAAAAAAAAGGAAAAGAAACTATTGATAATGATTTGATTAATGATTGATCATGATTGAAAATAATAATGAATACTGATACTAAGACAAATCTTAAATCAAATATACTGAAAAAGAAGACAAAAAGAGAGCACATATAGTATGATTCCATTTATATAGAATTCTAGAAATTGCAAACTAACTCATAATAAGACAAAATAGTGCCTGAGGTTGGAGAAGAGAAGGGAAAACTCACAAAAGGGACACAAGGAAATTTCCTGGTTTGATGGATATGTTCTTTATATTGATCCTAGTGAGGAATTTGCTGGTATATACATATGTCAAAACTCATCAAATGTTGCATTTTAAATGTCATATATCGATTATATATAATTATTTGAAAAGCTACAACCTAAACATGTCTATCCTATGAGCTTCATTTCTACTCCTAGCTATTTACTCCAGAAAAATACATACGTACACAAAAACATTTATATAACAATTGCATATTAGTTCCATTCTTGATAGCCCCAAACTGGAAATAGTTCATGTGTTCATCAACAAGAGAATACACACACACACACACACACACACACACACACACACAAACTGGAGAGTATACATAAAATGGAATACTACTTAGTGATAAAAATGAGTCAACTGCAGATGCATGAAACAAGGTGGGTGAATCTTAGGAACATTATGCTAAATGAAAGAAGTTTCTCACCATAGCAAGTATGTGATTACATTTATAAGTCCACCTATAACTAGTACAGGAGCACCACATCTGCATTGAAAAAATCAGAATGTTGGTTGCCTTTGGTTGTGGGGTGGGGATTTAGAAGAAGGAGGATGAGAGAAATTTCTACAGTGTTTGAATACTCTATCGTGACAGGAATTTGGGTTGCATTTGTCACATTTGTTAAGACTCATCAAATAGTACACTTATGAATTGCACACTCCATTGCCAATCTTACTTCAAAAGAACTAAAAGGAGCAAGGATAAATACTGATCTCTAGTTAATGATATATTTATAAGAAGGTATAAGTGTATCTGTAACATTTCAAAATATACTTTAAAAAAAATGTTGAGGAGGAGGGGCAAGATGGCAGAAGGTAGGGTCTCCAAATCACCTGTCCCCATGAAATTACCTAGATAACCTTCAAATCATCCTGAAAATCTACGAATTCGGCCTGAGATTTAAAGAGAGAACAGCTGACACGCTACAGTGAGAAGAGTTCGCGCTTCTATCAGGTAGGAAGACGGGGGCGGGGGGGGGGGGGGGGAATAAAGACACAAAAGGCATCCAAGGGGGAGGGGCCCGGCGAGGAGCCGGGCTAAGGCTACAGCGAGTGTCCCCAGGACAGGAGAGCCCCGTCCCAGAGAAGCAGGAGCTTCACCAATCTTCCCGGGCGGAAAAGCACTTGCAGGGAATTAGAGCAGGACCCCAGGAGGGCGGGGATGCCCTCAGGCTCCCTGGGACACTAACAAACACCTGCGCGCCCAGGAGAGTGCGCCGAGCTCCCCAAGGGCTGCAGCGCGCACAGCCGGACCCGGGAGCAGCTCTGAGGAGCTCGGGCGGCGGCTCTGGAGAGGGAGCTGCCCGGCTGGAGCACGAATCCAACAGCGCAGGCCCCGGAGCACAGGGCCCCGGGGACACAACCCAGGATCCGGCCTCCCCCGGGACAGGCAGAGGCCCGGAGGGCCCAGGACAGCAAGGACGCTCCTGCCCCGAGCTGAGCAGAGCAGCGGCCCGCCCCGGAGCCTCCAGGCCCTGCAGACGGAGAGCTCTGGAGCTACTGCGGGGGCTGACTCCAGGGCTCCAGGGCTGGCCCTGCCACTGCGGTTGTTCCTCCTGGGGCCTCACGGGGTAAACAACCCCCACTGAGCCCTGCACCAGGCAAGGGGCTGAGCAGCTCCCCCAAGTGCGAACACCTGAAAATCATCACAACAGGCCCCTCCCCCAGAAGACCAGCTAGACGGACAAGTTCCAGGGGAAGTCAAGGGACTTAAAGTATACAGATACTCCCCCATGGTTTTTTTTTTCTTTTTGATTTGTTTGCTTCCCCCACCCCCCTTTTTTTCTCCTTTCTTTCTTATTCTTTCTCTTTTTCTTCTCTTTTTTTTTCCTTTTTTCTTCCTTTTTTCTTTTTTCTTTTTCCCTTTTCTTTCCTTCTTTCTCTCCTCTCTATCCTTTTCCCAATACAACTTGTTTTTGGTCACTCTGCACTGAGCAAAATGACTAGAAGGAAAACCTCACCTCAAAAGAAAGAATCAGAAACAGTCCTCTCTCCCACAGAGTTACAAAATCTGGATTACAATTCAATGTCAGAAAGCCAATTCAGAAGCACTATTATACAGCTACTGGTGGCTCTAGAAAAAAGCATAAAGGACTCAAGAGACTTCATGACTGCAGAATTTAGATCCAATCAGGCAGAAATTAAAAATCAATTGAATGAGATGCAATCCAAACTAGAAGTTCTAATGATGAGGGTTAACAAGGTGGAAGAACGAGTGAGTGACATAGAAGACAAGTTGATGGCAAAGAGGGAAACTGAGGAAAAAAGAGACAAACGATTAAAAGACCATGAAGATAGATTAAGGGAAATAAACAACAGCCTGAGGAAGAAAAACCTACATTTAATTGGTGTTCCCCTGGGCACCGAAAGGGCCAGAGGGCCAGAATATGTATTTGAAAAAATCATAGCTGAAAACTTTCCTAATCTGGGACCGGAAACAGGCATTCAGATCCAGGAAATAGAGAGATACTCCCCTAAAATCAATAAAAACCGTTCAACACCTCGACATTTAATAGTTAAGCTTGCAAATTCCAAAGATAAAGAGAAGATCCTTAAAGCAGCAAGAGACAAGAAATCCCTGACTTTTATGGGGAGGAGTATTAGGGTAACAGCAGACCTCTCCACAGAGACCTGGCAGGCCAGAAAGGGCTGGCAGGATATATTCAGGTCCTAAATGAGAAGAACATGCAACCAAGAATACTTTATCCAGCAAGGCTCTCATTCAAAATGGAAGGAGAGATAAAGAGCTTCCAAGACAGGCAGGAACTGAAACAATATGTGACCTCCAAACCAGCTCTGCAAGAAATTTTAAGGGGGACTCTTAAAATTCCCCTTTAAGAAGAAGTTCAGTGGAACATTCCACAAAAACAAGGACTGAATAGATACCATGATGACACTAAACTCATATCTCTCAATAGTAACTCTGAATGTGAACGGGCTTAATGACCCCATCAAAAGGCGCAGGGTTTCAGACTGGATAAAAAAGCAGGACCCATCTATTTGCTATCTATGAGACTCATTTTAGACAGAAGGACACCTACAGCCTGAAAATAAAAGGTTGGAGAACCATTTACCATTCGAATGGTCCTCAAAAGAAAGCAGGAGTAGCCATCCTTATATCAGATAAACTAAAATTTACCCCAAAGACTGTGGTGAGAGATGAAGAGGGACACTATATCATACTTAAAGGATCTATTCAACAAGAGGACTTAACAATCCTCAATATATATGCCCCGAATGTGGGAGCTGCCAAATATATAAATCAATTATTAACCAAAGTGAAGAAATACTTAGATAATAATACACTTATACTTGGTGACTTCAATCTAGTTCTTTCTATACTCGATAGGTCTTCTAAGCACAACATCTCCAAAGAAACAAGAGCTTTAAATGATACACTGGACCAGATGGATTTCACAGATATCTACAGAACTTTACATCCAAACTCAACTGAATACACATTCTTCTCAAGTGCACATGGAACTTTCTCCAGATTAGACCACATACTGGGTCACAAATCGGGTCTGAACCAATACCAAAAGATTGGGATCGTCCCCTGCATATTCTCAGACCATAATGCCTTGAAATTAGAACTAAATCACAACAAGAAGTTTGGAAGGACCTCAAACACGTGGAGGTTAAGGACCATCCTGCTAAAAGATGAAAGGGTCAACCAGGAAATTAAGGAAGAATTAAAAACATTCATGGAAACTAATGAGAATGAAGATACAACCGTTCAAAATCTTTGGGATGCAGCAAAAGCAGTCCTAAGGGGGAAATACATCGCAATACAAGCATCCATTCAAAAACTGGAAAGAACTCAAATACAAAAGCTAACCTTACACATAAAGGAGCTAGAGACAAAACAGCAGATAGATCCTACACCCAGCAGAAGAAGAGAGTTAATAAAGATTCGAGCAGAACTCAACAAAATCGAGACCAGAAGAACTGTGGAACAGATCAACAGAACTAGGAGTTGGTTCTTTGAAAGAATTAATAACATAGATAAACCATTAGCCAGTCTTATTAAAAATAAGAGAGAGAAAACTCAAATTAATAAAATCATGAATGAGAAAGGAGAGATCACTACCAATACCAAGGAAATACAAACGATTTTAAAAACTTATTAAAACAGCTATACGCCAATAAATTAGGCAATCTAGAAGAAATGGACGCATTCCTGGAAAGCCACAAACTACCAAAACTGGAACAGAAAGAAATAGAAAACCTGAACAGGTCAATAACCAGGGAGGAAATTGAAGCAGTCATCAACAACCTCCCAAGACACAAAAGTCCAGGGCTAGATGGCTTCCAGGGAAATTCTATCAAACGTTTAAAGAAGAAACCATACCTATTCTACTAAAGCTGTTTGGGAAGATAGAAAGAGATGGAGTACTTCCAAATTCGTTCTATGAGGACAGCATCTCCTTCATTCCAAAGCCAGACAAAGACCCCACCAAAAAGGAGAATTACAGACCAATATCCCTGATGAACATGGATGTAAAATTCTCAACAAGATACATTAAGATCCAACAGTACATTAAGAAAATTATTCACCATGACCAAGTGGGATTTATCCCCGGGACACAAGGCTGGTTCAACATCCATAAAACAATCAATGTGATTCATCATATCAGCAAGAGAAAAACCAAGAACCATATGATCCTCTCATTAGATGCAGAGAAAGCATTTGACAAAATACAGCATCCATTCCTGATCAAAACTCTTCAGAGTGTAGGGATAGAGGGAACATTCCTCAACATCTAAAAAGCCATCTATGAAAAGCCCACAGCAAATATCATTCTCAATGGGGAAGCACTGGGAGCCTTTCCCCTAAGATCAGGAACAAGACAGGGATGTCCACTCTCACCACTGCTATTCAACATAGTACTGGAAGTCCTAGCCTCAGCAATCAGACAACAAGAAGACATTAAAGGCATTCAAATTGGCAAAGAAGAAGTCAAACTCTCCCTCTTTGCCGATGACATGATACTCTACATAGAAAACCCAAAAGTCTCCACCCCAAGATTGCTAGAACTCATACAGCAATGGTAGTGTGGCAGGATACAAAATCAATGCCCAGAAATCAGTGGCATTTCTCTACACTAACAATGAGACTGAAGAAAGAGAAATTAAGGAGTCAATCCCATTTACAATTGCACCCAAAAGCATAAGATACCTAGGAATAAACCTAACCAAAGAGGTAAAGGATCTATACCCTAAAAACTATAGAACGCTTCTGAAAGAAATTGTGGAAGACACAAAGAGGTGGAAAAATATTCCATGCTCATGGATTGGAAGAATTAATATTGTGAAAATGTCAATGTTACCCAGGGCAATATACACGTTTAATGCAATCCCTATCAAAATACCATGGGCTTTCTTCAGAGAGTTGGAACAAATTAAGATTTGTGTGGAATCAGAAAAGACCCCAAATAGCCAGGGGAATATTAAAAAAGAAAACCATAGCTGGGGGCATCACAATGACAGATTTCAGGTTGTACTACAAAGCTGTGGTCATCAAGACAGTGTGGTACTGGCACAAAAACAGACACATAGATCAATGGAACAGAATAGAGAACCCAGAAGTGGACCCTGAACTTTATGGTCAACTAATATTCGATAAAGGAGGAAAGACTATCCATTGGAAGAAAGACAGTCTCTTCAATAAATGGTGCTGGGAAAAATTGGACATCCACATGCAGAAGAATGAAACTAGACCATTCATTCTCTTTCACCATGCACAAAGATAAACTCAAAATGGATGAAAGATCTAAATGTGAGACAAGATTCCATCAAAATCCTAGAGGAGAACACAGGCAACACCCTTTTTGAACTCAGCCACAGTAACTTCTAGCAAGATACATCCATTAAGGCAAAAGAAACAAAAGCAAAAATGAACTATTGGGACTTCATCAAGATAAGAAGCTTTTGCACAGCAAAGGATACAGTCAACAAAACTAAAAGACAACCTACAGAATGGGAGAAGATATTTGCAAATGACGTATCAGATAAAGGGCTAGTTTCCAATATCTACAAAGAACTTATTCAACTCAACACCAAAGAAACAAACAATCCGGGATCCCTGGGTGGCGCAGCGGTTTAGCGCCTGCCTTTGGCCCAGGGCGCGATCCTGGAGACCCGGGATCGAATCCCACGTCGGGCTCCCGGTGCATGGAGCCTGCTTCTCCCTCTGCCTGTGTCTCTGCCTCTCTCTCTCTCTCTCTCTCTCTCTGTGACTATCATAAATAAAAATTAAAAAAGAAAGAAAGAATCCAATCAGGAAATGGACAAAAGACATGAATAGAAATCTCACAGAGGAAGACATAGACATGGCCAACACGCACATGAGAAAATTCTCCGCATCACTTGCCATCAGGGAAATACAAATCAAAACCACAATGAGATACCACCTCACACCAGTGAGTATGGGGAAAATTAACAAGGCAGGAAACCACAAATGTTGGAGAGGATGTGGAGAAAGGGGAACCCTCTTACACTGTTGGTGGGAATGTGAACTGGTGCAGCCACTCTGGAAAACTGTGTGGAGGTTCCTCAAAGAGTTAAAAATAGACCTGCCCTACGACCCAGCAATTGCACTGTTGGGGATTTACCCCAAAGATACAGATGCAATGAAACGCCGGGACACCTGCACCCCAATGTTTATAGCAGCAATGTGCACAATAGCCAAACTGTGGAAGGAGCCTCAGTGTCCATCAAAAGATGAATGGATAAAGAAAATGTGGTCTATGTATATAATGGAATATTTCTCAGTCATTAGAAACGACAAATATCCACCATTTGCTTCAACATGGATGGAACTGGAGGGTATTATGCTGAGTGAAATAAGTCAATTGGAGAAGGACAATCATTATACTGTTTCATTCACTCGGGGAATCTAAAAAATAGTGAAAGGGATTAAAGGGGAAAGGAGAGAAAATGAGTGGGAAATATCAGAGAGGGTGACAAAACATGAGAGACTCCTAACTCTGGGAAACGAACAAGGGGTAGTGGAAGAGGAGGTGGGCAGGGGATGGGGTGACTGGGTGATGGGCACTAAGGTGGGCACTTGACAGGATGAGCACAGGGTGTTCTATGTTGAAACCCAATAAAAAAATTATCAAAAAAAAAAAGAGAGAGAGAAGATTCAAAGTAGTTAGTTAGCAATATTTGGCAACATCCTTTGCTTCCCTTACAAAATGAGAAAGAGTCCCAGATGGTAAGAGCCACCCCTCTCAGAGTTGTCATGTATGAGGTACGTTTAAGTGGCCAGCACACATCTTGGGTGTAGCCAGAGCTTGCCTGGTCACAGATCCAGAGATATCTTGGACTATACTGGTTGACCTGGGAAATGGGTAAGAGACCGAATTTGAAAGAGCTATGGCAAAAATGGCTTCCGGATTATTTCCAAGAAGTATCACTGTGGCTCCCTGTTGTCATCAGAAAATCAACTTACTCTTGTTTCATTGACCAATGTCAACTCACCCTGAAATTTGAATAAACCATGTTTTTACTCCGTTAAAAAAAAAAAAAGAATGTTGTATGAAAAGAAGATGGATAAGTGGGCAGATGTGTGATAAAGCAAATACAGTAAAATATTAACTACAAAAACTAGATACTGGATATGTGTGTGTTCTCTGTAATATTGCTTTAGTTTTGCCATGTTCTCAGTTCTTTTCCATAATGATCTGTTATAACTTTGCCCATCTTCTTATGAGGAGGTAAAGTCTGTTTTCCACCCCATGAATCAGTCCTGGGTTGTGACTTGGTCAATATACGTGGCAGAGTAATGATGTTCTAGCTCCAAGACTATGCCTCAAAAGATAGTTTGTCCTTCACCTGCCTTCTTTATGTGAATGGCATCAAACTATCTAGTTTGAGAAAGACTGCACACATAGAGGAAAGTCCAAATGTTGCAGCTAAGGTCATCTAACAGCCAACCAACAACAAAGATGTGAGAGAGCCCGACAAGTTCAAAAGAGCTGCCTGCTACTTGACCCTTGGCTGACCACATGCATAAGTGAGCCCAGCCAAGACCAAGGGACCACCCAGGTGACAGTTTATGACACAGCAATGGCTAATAATACACACTGATCTTTGGTATATTATATGTATATATATAACATCTCTCGTCTTCCATTTTTCATAGTATCTATTACATAGAGCTATGGAGAAGATTGGATAGGATAATCCAAATGATTTAGAACATTTTAAAATACATACATGCTTAAAATTACTGGCTATTAACACCATCTCTACTATCTCAGAGAGTCTCTGTGATGACCAGCTCCAGACCCCAGCTGGCAAATTGTTCAGAAGTATAAAGAGAAAGTGTAGACATGATTTATTAATGTTTGCCAAGCCATTACTCTTTTGTATTGATTCCAATCCAAATTGAGGCTTGTCATACATAAATCAAATTTGGAGTTTAGCCATATACCTCCATTCCAGAAAGTTAAGAGCTCTCTCAAAAAGCAAACCAGGGGATCAGGTGACTTTCTGTTATTCCATGTCTTATTACATTGTGCCATTTCTGAGACTAAAGTCTCCAGTCATATTTTATTTTAAAAAACATGTCACCTGAGCTGAAACTTTGTCCAAGCACCTCTCCCCACAATATGCAAACATCTGTTTTCAAAGAATTTGGTCCCTTAAGTATACTTTCCAAGCAAATTGATCAGGTGGCTTGGCACAGGAGATGAGATCCCTTAAAATTACAAAAGCTGTGCTGTCTGTGCTTTAGACGAAGGTGGCTGCCAAAAGTTCTTGGGTTTATGCAAACTCTCCATCACTCAGTTGGGGCAAATGATTGGGCCTCCACAAACAGAGACTATTTAATATCCAAAAGACTGCCTCAAAAGAAACGCCATTTTTACAGCTGGTGATGAAGAATGGGGCACTCACTCACGCTCTGCTCCATGGGAGGCCAATAGCAGCAATTCTATCTTGTTGAGTTAAGAATCAATCCCCAGAAGGTTGGAATCAGCCCTAGTCTGGACTGATATTTCAATATGAATGAGGTGCTCTCAATAACCTCTTTTGTTTTACATAGTGGAACCAAAATATACTTGTTTCTAACACCACTTTGAAAACAACTGGCAGATATTTCCCCCATTTCTTTGGGGGAGACTATGATAAAGCTCCAAATGCATTTCTTTCTATAGATGAGGGCTAATTGAGACAAGGTAGCAGTAGCTGGTGTTCCACCCACTATGGTGTGAGGACACCTGAAGCCAGGCCTGTGTTCCTTGGGATACCCTGGTGTCAAATCATGCATCCTTCCACACAGGACCATCCTTGGGGGTGGGATACCTACAAGAACACCAGTCTTGTGGAAGGATATGAGTTCTATGGCTGGAGTCTGCATCTTGGCTAGGACACTTCTGTCAGCACTTTTAATGCTTTCTTTTTTTTTAAGTAATCCCTACACCCAGCATGGGGCTCAAACCCACAACCCCAAGATCAAAAGAGTTGTGTGCTCTAGTGACCGAGCCAGCCAGGTGCCCTCTGTCAGCACTCTTTACATAAAGATGAAAACACAGCAAATATATCCATCTACCATTTCAGGAGAAATAGTAGAGCTCTCCTGTTCTCAGCATAGTGGAAAATCTATGAAATGAGGAGTTGGGGGTTTGATAAGCATAGGCTCCAGAACATCTTGTACAAACCTCATAGCTGTGCTATACACTTCTCCTCTGAGTCCCACAGTCTCAACACTGGTAATACGTGAGAAAAGATCTAATGCTTCATCTGTACCTAGCAAACTGTGACGTAGACTGGGTTATATTTTCTAGGAGCTCTTAGAACCATGAAAACGATAAATACATGATACAATTGAAAGGGGAAATAGAATATGCAGTGCCACTCGACTCTTTTGATAACGCCACACATTATTTCCCACAAAGCATTACATTTGGTCCCCAGAGAGTCTAGGGTGGAATATAGCTTCATGGCATGGAATATAGACTATAAGCAGATACAAGTGAAATAGTTAATAGAAACAGGCTTCAGTCAGCTGGGATGACTGAAACCACTCTCTAGCATGTCCCCTAGATCTCAAGTTAAAGCTGCCTTACATAATCACAAGGAAAGAAAAAAACACAAGACAAACATTCCTGGGTGGGAGTAAAGTTAAGTCTCCCATGGATGTGCAAGGGTACCATTAGGCTACCAGGTGGCGTAAGCCTGCAGGTGCACTAAGCACATCCATGAAAGAGAAAAGGAGGTCAGGTTCTAACTCAGTTCCCATGGTCATCCTTCCCTGCAACTGCCAGTTGCCTAACTTCAGGCCTCTGGGTACATTCTAGGTCCTGATGGGAGGAACATGGGGTGCTTCTGGCCACTTGGATAAAATGAAGTGCAAGGAAACAATTATTTACTAGTGACATCAAGTAGCCAGAGAAAATAACTTCTCTCTTTAGATAGCTGTCTATGTAATGGGAACAACTCAGGACTTCGCTTTAGAAAACCAGTAATCTAGTCTCTGTAAATGAGTTAGATCTTACATCGTCATTTCCTGATATTTATGATAAGATCAGACAATCTCCAGGGTACCTCTAAGGTGAACAATCCAGGAGCTTGCATTGTATCCCACCACATTGTCTCACTTTCCCTTATTTAAGACCTCATTGATATTTGTTGAACAATAGTTATCCTTTAGTCTCTTAGGAAGGAAGAAAAGGGAATAAGGAGGGTGAGCACCTGCAAGGAATTTCTAACCTTCTCTATGTAGTGGTAGAGTATTTCCAGAGAGTTGAACAATGGCTTAGGTGTCATGGCACTAACACCATCAACAACTCTTGTCTATGACCATTGCACTTTAAGGTGCTTAGATAACAACTAGTCCTCCTTCCTCCTTTCCTTCCTTCCTTCCTTCCTTCCTTCCTTCCTTCCTTCCTTCCTTCCTTCCTTCCTTCCTTCCTTCCTTCCTTCCTTCCTTCCTTCTTCCCTCTTCCTTCTTCCTTTCTTTTCTTCCTTCATTCTGCCTGCCTATCTGCCTGCCTGCCTCCTTCCCTTCCTTTCTTCCATCCTTCCTCTCTCCATTAAATGAATAAAATAGCCCTATAGCAAGTAATGCATTTCATTTGGTGTAATGTGAAATTCTGTATGCCCTTGATCAAGGCTGGTGTCAGATTTTGATGTGAATTGAAGTTTCCCCCTAGATAAAAGAGCTCATATTTCTTATTCCCAGATACTATAGAGCAATTGGTAGTTATTACCCTCTTGCTATTACCAAAAGTAGTGGACTGAGTATTCTAGGATTAGATTTAAGTGTGACAAATGCCATACAGCCTTACTGCTTCTTGGTCATAACCATGTCCACAGCAACACACAATGAAATTTACCCAAATGTGTTCTTAATGATAATGAACACTGGTAATAATACAAGTTGTGTTTCGGGATCACCTTTTATCTTGAGATTCCACTTACTGTGGATTCTAAATAGCCATATATACTTCCAAATGGTTTTTGTACATTGGCACTAAATTGTTACCTGCTATTTTTTGCACTCTGCCGCCAAAAATGTTCCCATATGGTTGAACTATTTGTTTTGCTATTAATATGACTGTTACACACTCCACAGATAGTGTAACTTACATGATGCTTGTGCCACTTTCCACTTCCAAGCTTAATGGGTCTCATGTTCTCCTTTTAAAGCGTTGTTTCCAATTATTAGCAAGAAGGATCTACTTAAACATCTGATACAATTGCTCAGACATGCTCATGAAGTGCTAAAAGGGAGATTGTATCATACAGTAGTCCTCACAAAGATGTTTTATAATAAGGCAGTCATTTTCAAAAGGATATGTGTTCTCTCTCAGAGTGACCCTACTTACCTCAAAAAATAAAACTGAGTTTGATTCTCACTAGGGGACTATTCTCTACAACTTGTGAAAGAAGAAAGTGCTGGAGTCATTTGAATCTGTTACCACCATCTAAATCGCAGGACTTTCCATCAGGTAGACAGAGTATGTGTCCATTTCAAGAAGGGATTTGAGAAACTACAAGATGGCAATTATCACTTGCCATGGGATATGATTTTACATTAGAAATTCATTCTGGGAGATGAAACTGATGAGGGAACAGAGGCTAGCTGAGGACAAAGCACACTGACAAGTCCTTGAACAGGCAGTGACATTCCTCTACAGACTCAAATGCCTCAATGTTCATACTTTGCTAAGGGCAGAAAGCAATCTTAGCCCAACCCCCAGGAGCCTGTAAGTCTACTTTAACATATAAAAGTTCCTTTAGAAATTTCCTTTATCTCTAAACCCCCAAGATACATGTTGGCAATCATCCTCCAAGCACATGGCCCACCAATACACATGTGAAAGGTCTCACGACTCAAATTTTATTAGACGGTAATAAGTGTCCTTTTCCCAAAAAAAGCTAGCCCTCTCAAGGCCACCTCAAGGTCTTTGCTTCCAAAACTTCTTAGAGAGTACAGCTATACTCAAACCCCACCCAACTCCCAGGTATATAATCAGCCATCCCTCACAGGCCTGGGGCGGTAGCTCTTCCTGCCCCTGGGTCCAGTCCTCATGCTTTCCTAAAACTACCATTTTGCACCAAAGACGTCTCAAGAATTCCTTCTTGGTCATTGGCTCCAAGCCTCACCCCACCAAACCTCACCTATATTCCAAAACTTCATCAAAACCACCAAGCCTTTGAAGGGATATACTTATACCAGATAAGTATATACTTATACTTATGCCATCAGTCCCTGACACAGTGAGTTTAACTTTCCTGAGAGGAGCTTGGTGGAGAAAGCTCAGATGGAGCATTAGCTTATTGGTAGCTATCTATGAAATCAGGATTCAGAGTCAGACACAAAGGGAAAGAGGGTATTTGGTATGGCCACACATACCTTCTGACAGTATCCTAATATTATTCGGGGCCAACCCTAACCAAAGGGCTGTCACTGTGGCTGGAAGAGAATGCACAGTCAGAAGTTCCTTTGACTACCAGGAACCACAGCTTTCCATGACTTGCTACTTTCATCTGCTGGCTTAACAGCCTTATTGTTGGCATGCTTTATAGTGTAAGCAACTCCAAAAGCACTTGGAAGACCTATATTAAATAAATAATATAGAGCTAAAGTGGAAGGCAATCTACCCACTCATAGCTCACCCTTCCATGCACATGTGCATACAAGTTTTTAGGACAATGAAAGTGCTCTGTATGATCCTATAATGATACTTCATGTTATTTTGTTTGTCTAAATGAACAAAATGCATAGCAAGAGTCCTAAGTAAACCTAGGTAAACCATGGACTGTAGTAAATAATGTATCAGTATTAGCTCAGCAATCACAACAAATTAGTACATTTGTTGGGGAGGGGAAATGTTTTAAAATATAGGTTCTTTTTTTTAAAATTTTTTTTAAATTTATTTATGATAGTCACAGAGAGAGAGAGAGAGAGAGGCAGAGACATAGGCAGAGGGAGAAACAGGCTGCATGCACCGGGAGCCCAATGTGGGATTCGATCCCGGGTCTCCAGGATTGTGCCCTGGGCCAAAGGCAGGCACCAAACCACTGCGCCACCCAGGGATCCCTAAAATATAGGTTCTATTATTACTTACATGTAGCAAGACCAATAGACCAGAAGACGACTGCCATTGAACTATCATTTGTTACTCACGGTTTCCAAGAGGAGAGGGTGCACCACACATGGGAGCCACACAGGGAAGCACCAGGATCCCAAGGAGGCAGTCAGAGAGGGAGGAACATGAGCAGGAGCCTCTATTGTGGCTTCCATATGAAGAAACAGGTGAAGCAGGGCCAGCAGGCTTGGCATCATCTAGTTTGAATTGGCTAGTGGACTCTGGGGCATGGCCTGTTCTAATTGTCTAGTACCTCCTACCTAGTGATGAGGGTGGGGGACCAGGGGTCCAAAGTGTGAAAAAAAGTCCTACAGAGGTGGTGGTTAAGGGTGTAGACTCTGGATTGCTTGCTTTGCATTTGGATGGCACACTCATGGGTGAGTTGTTTACTACCTCTAGAATTGGCCAATTGTCAAAAGGGCAGTCCCTCCGGGGTCAGCAAATTCTCAGATGCTAAAGTGATGTAGTTTTGGAATATAGGTGAGGTCTGGTGCCAACGACCAAGAAAGAATTCTTGAGGCGTCTTTGGTGCAAAATGGTCGTTTTATTAAAGCATGAGGGACAGGACCCTTGGGCAGGAAGAGAGGCTGCCCTGGGGTTGTGAGGGGAGGCTGATTATATACCTGGGAGTTGGGGGAGTTACGGAAAAGGGAGATTTCAAAAGGATTTTCATATGCTAACGTGGACCTATAACATACTGGAGGCCTTGCCATTGTCAAGTTAAATATTGTTTTTCCCTCTAACAAAGCATTAACATTTTTTTAATAATAAATTTATTTTTATTGGTGTTCAATTTGCCAACATACAAAATAACACCCAGTGCTCACCCCGTCAAGTGCCCCCCTCAGTGCCCGCCACCCAGTCACCCCCACCCCCGCCCTCCTCCCCTTCCACCACCCCTAGTTCGTTTCTCAGAGTTAGGAGTCTTCATGTTCTGTCTCCCTTTCTGATATTTCCTACCCATTTCTTCTCCCTTCCCCTCTATTCCCTTTCACTATTATTTATATTCCCCAAATGAATGGGACCATATAATGTTTGTCCTTCTCTGATTGACTTATTTCACTCAGCATAACACCCTCCAGTTGCATCCACGTGGAACCAAGTGGTGGGTATTTGTCATTTCTAATGGCTGAGGAATATTCCATTGTATACATAAACATTAAGACAACTGGAAGCTTCCCGAGGAACGTCACACAGACCCCAACGTGGACCCAGGTCATTTGTGGGATATCAGCTGTGCTTTGTCCTCAGCTAGCCCTCTGCTCCCCATCAAAAGCATCAGAATACATAAAACAAAAGATGTGATTATTAGAGGGAATTTTCTGTACTTTCCACTCATTTTTCTGTAAACCTTAAACAGTTTTAAAAAACATTCTATTCACTAAAAAAGTAATGTGCAATGCATGGCCCATTCTAACAAGGTAGTCTGGAATTCCTATGTGTTTTGGAGCTAAAAGAGGAGGTACCATGCCTGGTCAGTTCAATCCTCCCCATCACCCTTCTGTGAAGGTTGTAGCTGGACAGTTTATTAAACAAGAAAAGCACCCTACCCCCAGCCAACTCATGTATCAAGGAATGAAGGGATCTCCGACCCTTTGAATGACACAAACAAAAGTGTACAAAGAGCATGTAGTGTGACAATACAACAGTGTTCAGCAGAATTGCAGGTCGCAGTCTGTACGAGGTCTTCCCCCAAAGCCTCAGTGCGGCCCCTTGTAGGGAAGAACAGCAGACACAGGAGGGGGGAGGCACCCCGGCCAGGCTCTTCTAGGCAAATGAGTTTCTCTCTTCCTACTCTGGCTCTTGCTAATTGATACTTCAGGTAAGATAATTAGGCTCCTACAGACTTTGCAATTTGTAAATACTCAGCTTTTAACGGGGCCCCTCCCCTGCAGAGAAATAGAGACCGAGAATGGTATTTCTTTCCTGGGATTCTTGCCTCTGGCTTCCCAGAGTTCTTAAAATCTCCTAATCTCTTGACATTAACTTGGAAACACTGTTGCCAACAGAAATCTCTTTTTCTATATCTTCCTATGTCTCTGCTTGCAAGGCAGTTAGGAGGAGGTAAAATGCCAGATGACTGGCAGATTCTGCTAGGCTGTGGTGGAAATTTGTTCCATTAGCTTGTTTTTGTTTTTAGAGAACATCGCTGAAACCCATGAAGAAGGCGGCTTTAATTCCTTCATGCAAAACAATGTCTTGCCAAGGAAAATGACAATCTATAAAAGCCTCTCTCTCTTTTGCGCACACAAAAGACATTGTCGCTGAGTCAAGAGAGGATTTTGATCTTTCTCAAGGGGAAAAAAGAAGGGAAAACGTCTGTATACACTAACATCTTAAACCAGATTTGTCTTCCTCCCAGGGACTACGGGTTCCTGAGTCTTCCAGGTGCAGTAACAGTGCCAGGAACTACTGCTGAGCTCCAGTTTTGGAGGGATGCATAACAGTAAAATTGAACAAGATGTGGAAAAACAAGAGGGGAAGGTAGGGGTTTTTGTTGTTGTTGTTTTGTTTTGTTTTTGTTTAAAACACTTACTTAAAATATCAAGAAAAAGAAAGGCTTCTGGAATTCTCTGGCAGGACCATGAGGTGAAGCCTCAGGATGAGAATGTGCACAAAGAGAACCCAGGGCAATCTGTAGGTTTGGGGGTTGTGTTTTCTCCTTTCATTTGCTTCTACTCCAATATCATTTCAGACCGGGCTGTCAGGTCCAGGTTAGTGGAGATGTTCCTTTGAGAGTGCTCCCAGCTGCCAGGGATGTGGCCTCCCTTCTCCTTTCCGCTTGGCGCTCTAGTTAAGGATGCCTCACCTAATCAGGAGGCATTAACTGTGCTCCGAATCCTATCAGACTGCAGCAGGCCTCTTAATCCATCTCTGATGCTAAAGATTAGTAAGATCACAAATGCCCGTGATAAAGTTTCCTACTCGTTGTCCTTGCATTTGCCTGCCATGCAAAGATCTTGTGAAAAGCTCCCCTACCCGGAATTGGAACCCAGATCCAATGCTGCTCCAAGCAGGGGCCAGCAAGTGCCCCAGGGCTGTGGGTTGTCCTGCTGGAGCTAAACCAGAGCCTAGAAACACCTGCCAACTTTTCTTCCCATGAAGCTCTTCTATCTTCTCAAGTCTCATTTATATGCTTAGATACATTCTGTGTTTCATCATTTATGAAATTCAGAAGGTAGAAGTCATCTTTTTTGATGGCTACCCTGAAAGCAGCTATGCTGTTGTTAAGAGAATAGGAATAAAATGCTTTGTTCCAGTGACAGAAGGGAACATGAATACAGTCTCCGGTACATGGAATATAAAAGAATAAATGAATAATGCTGCTGGTTCTGAAGAAGGAGATTCGGCAGCTGAAGAGTTGGGGAGGTGGATTGAAAAAAAAAAAAACAAAACAAAACTGAAGACTTAGGTGTTTGCTGCAGGACCCTGGGAGCTCTTTATCTGGTTCTCTTGTCTTTTGTTTTGTTTCTTCTTTTGATGGAAGGGAGGATTTGGGGGGTTAGGGGTGGGTAACTGTAGCTTTAACAACCTCAAAACTAGAATACTTTGCCAGGGAGTTACACGGTACTTCAGTTTGCTTTAGCTTTCACTTTTATTTTTGCTTTTTGACATTGTTTCCAAAATGTTCAATTAAAAAACACGGCAAAGAGATTCTGTTCATACATCTCCTCCACTGCAATGACAGGTCCCAGCTTCAAACCCGGAGGCTGAGTTTTCTTCAGAAACCATTTTGTGTCCTAACAGCATTTAGTTGCTTTTATCTCTTTACTTTTGATTTTGAAAGAAGAAAGAAAGAAAGAAAGAAAGAAAGAAAGAAAGAAAGAAAGAAAGAAAGAAAGAAAAAGTTTCTCTCCTTCCATGTGAATTTTCATTTTACAGAAAAGACTGATGGCAGACACTGAATCTGGGAGCTCTTCCATCCGGAATGACAAAAATAAAGAGTAATGTTGAAAACTGCACGGCATGAAATGCTCTCTTCCCATTCTTTCCCGTAAACCCTAACTGGCTCTAAAAGATATTCTGGGAACAGAAACTGGGCATCGCACCGATTGGCTTTTATACAATAAGTAAGCTACACCTCATCCCCTGCGTTGTCTATATAGACAGCAGGGCTGTTTTCTCAAAAGTGCAAGAAAATATTGGCAACAGTCTCACACTATCTGGTTATTTTCAAGGTCACTGGTAGCCCTATTTTCTACTGCTCCCTGGACGCCTAAGAGATGAGCTTAGAGGGAGCAAAATAGCCTTTAAATGAGAGACAGTGGTCTCCAAAGGCGAATTGCTGAGACTTGGCCAAGGAGGCAGACAGAGGCTTGAAAGAGTCCAAGCTTCTTTCGTGATGCAGATAAAGGATTAAGTCTGTTTGTTACCAGTTGGTAGTTGACGTTGGCATATACATGAAAATAGAGGGAATGGCACACCGCAAACAAAATGGTCATTTAAATGGTCATTTAAAATGTTGCTGTTCCTTTGGGGAGTCCATAAATTAGACTATTAATACTAAATTGGAGTAAAATCAGATCTCATACATAGTAATGAGCCTGGAAGTTTAGGTTAGAGTTAAGAGAGACCCATCATTTTATGTTAATGCAGGCGGGCCAGACACAAGGGATGACAATGGGAAGATACACAAAGTAAGTGAGCACAGAGAAAAGCTTTTACAAGCTATTCACACGGAACCCAAACAGCGCTGAATGCATGGGGTTTCTTCCAAAATGCTCTCATTCAATGAATGTCACTATCTACAATAAGAATAAAGGACAAGTTTGAAAAATTGTCTGCTGTTCTCTTGCTCTAATTATTTTCCCTGAGGACGGACGTGAATTGACTAATGGGAGACCATAAGGGACATGGAAGACTTCTCTCAACTTCCTAAGTGGAGACATTTCCTATATTCCCTTATATTTGATGATACCATTCAAATCGATTTTTAGGATCCCCGAGGCTGACCTGTGGAGTCTATAATCTCAGGTTACCATCACGTGGGCAGTGTGTGACCGCCTCAAGAATGCGTGCCTACTAACCCTACTAATCACAGTATTCCATAAAGATCAGGCATTGGCTAGTAGATCCTTAATTGGAAATAATAGTGGCTAACATGTATGGAGCCCTTCACCAAGCGCCAGCTACTATAGTAGATCCCTTACATAGAGCTACTGTCTTGACATCCCCGAGAAGAGTTACTACTGTCTTCATCTGACAGACTTTGACACTGATGCATGGGGGCTAAACCACACAGCCAGGAACCAGTAGAACAGGACTTCAAATCCAAGCATTCAGACTTTAAAGCTCAGGTTCTTAATGACTACATTACATTTCCTGTCTTCACAGCTATATGAACTTCCACAAATAAATGTAAAATCTAAACAAAATTGGGCAGCCCAAGTGGCCCAGTAGTTTAGCACCGCCTTCAGCCCAGGGTGTGATCCTGGAGGCCTGGGATCGAGTCCCACGTTGGGCTCCCTGTGTGGAGCCCACTTCTCCCTCTGCCTGTGTGTCTCTGGCTCTCTCTCTCCCTCAATCTCTGTCTGTCATGAATAAACAAATAAATAAAATCTTAAAAAAAAAACACTAAACAAAATTTTGTGACATGCTTTCATTTTCATTTTCCAATGTTGCATTGGATTAATTGATTCAATAAATTTAATAGATCTCCAGATAATCTCTGTTGGTTAATTTGGCCACAACGGGTTAGGCATTCATGAAAACTGAATTGCTCTCGTCAGATTTTCTCCAGAACCTTGTGCTTCTTAAAAGAAACTGATGAACACCCCCCACTGACCTCATCATTACTTTCACTGCCTGCTCACTGAGCTGAAAAATAGGCTGGGTATCGGTCACCAAGATCTCATAGACTGCTTGCTGATGGAGTTTAGCCACTTTAATGCCACATGACATTTGAAAATATAGGAAATGTAGTATCATACAAATGGGAGTAACTTGTTAGGGATGAGTTGTATTTCATCAAGTATAATCACTTATTCAATAGCAACTCTTTTGAAAATGAAGCACATGGCTGGAGTCTTTTAAAGGTGGTATGAGCTATTTTTCTCAGTATTCCCCAGCCCTAATGCCACTAATGCACTTTCCACCAGAACTGCACACTTAATTGATGATGGGCTACATTGAATATTTGTCCTTCTTTAATCCTCTCAGCAACCCTAAGAGTATGTACTCTCAATGTCACCAAATATAGATGATTAAATGGAGGCTCCCAGAAGGTAAGTGACTTGCCCATGTCCCATAAAGAAAAAATAGCACAGCTAACCTTTAAACCTATTTGACTGGCTTCATACTGTCCCCCGCTGTCTTGACCATTATTGACCTGCCTCCATAAAACAAGGTATTTCCTATGTGGTAGAGAAGAATATGCATTAACCAATTTTTCAAGGCTAAGGATATATTTGGTTATTAATCCAACAAATATTTATCTAGATACTATCACATGCAGGCTATGTGCTACGTGCCAAAGGGATAAAGTCATAGCAAAAATTAGCTAATAGTCATTGAGAACTTATGAGCCAGACACTTTAATCCACTATAATTTAAATCATTCAACAATGTTACTTACTATTATTTTCCATATGACTTTTTTGAAAAAAATTGACAATTAGATACTTTTGGCCCCTAGCTCAAGGCCTAGGAAGTGGTAAAATCAAATCTCTGGAAGGGCAGAACCCAAGGTTTTAAACAAAATGACAAGTCAAGAACTAACAGGATAGACAGATGGAGGATCATGGTGTTGGAAGTGCAGGAAACTAGATGGGCGTTTGGAGAATGATTCATGTAGGAACTAAGGCTGGAGTCTGATTCAAAGAGGACTGTATATTGTTATCAGAAAGCAAGCAGAACCATCACAGGGTTTGTGTGCAGTGGAGAAACCTTGATAAGGTCTATGCTTCACGTTTTTAGGCTATTCGCTTATGATGAATATAGCTTAAACTGTAAGTTCTCTGTTCAGTGATGGTGATAGATTTTTGTAAGTCTTCACCCCTCAACTACAGATCCATTTGTACACACTTGTATTAATCAAAACCCTTTTAGTTGTCTGTAATATGAATCCCTCAAACCCACTTAAATAAAGGGGAAAAATAGTCTGAGGATGTGGGTCAGAAGTCAGGTGCTACTGTGTCAGAGAACTAAATCGTGGATGGCTAGCTAGGTCAGGCATCCTTGTATCTAGGTGCTCAAAAGATGTTATCAAGACGCCTGGGTGGCTCAGTGGTTGAGCATCTGCCTTTGGCTCAGGGCATGGTCCCAGAGTCCCAGGATCTCATCCCACATCGGGCTCCCCTCAAGGAGTCTGCTTTTCCCTCTGCCTATGTTTCTGCTTCTCTGTGTCTCTCACGAATAAATAAATAAAATCTTAAAAAAAAAAAAAAAAAGATGTCATCAGAAATATGTCCTTCTGGGGCACCTGAGTGTCTCAGTCTGTTAAGCATCTGCCTTCGGCCCAGGTCACTGTCTCCAGGCCCCGGGATCCAGCCCTGGGTCTGGCTTCTTGCTTAGCGGGGAGCCTGCTTATTCCTTTCCCTCAGCCCTTCCCCTCACTCATGCTGTCTTTTGCTATCTCTCTCTCTCTCTCACTCTCTCTGTCTCAAATAAATAAATAAAATCTTTTTAAAAATGTGTCTCAGGCAGCCTGGGTGGCTCAGCGGTTTAGTGCCTGCCTTCAGCCCAGGGCTTGATCCTGGAGACCCCAGACTGAGTCCCACATCAGGCTCCCTGCATGGAGCCTGCTTCTTCCTCTGCCTGTGTCTCTGCCTCTCTCTCTCTCTCTTTCTCTCTCTCTCTGTCTCTCATGAATAAATAAAATCTTATAAATAAATAAATAGATAAGTTTCTTACTCATTCCATCTCTCATTTCTGCTTTGGTCTACAAATGAAGACAGAGATAGTTGTTCAGGCTTACCTGGTACTCAGTGCTCAGGACCAGAATCAGATAAGCTCCCCAGGCCCCTCAGCTTGGTTGTCCTACAAAGTTAGGAAATGAGGCTGGTTTCCCAAAGAAAGGGATTTCTATTCCCTTACAATGAAAAGGCAAGCTGTGTAGGCAAACAAACAAATGTCCCCTATTCTCTTGCAGACACCTGTGTGAACTCATGGGAAGAGCAAGGAAAAACCCCCATTACTCACCCCTGTCTTCCCAATGATAGCCCTTGGACATGGGCATTCCATTGTTTGAACTCTGTTAGGAAAAGGCACTGAAGGCTCCTCTTTTTTTTTTTTTTTTTTTCTGAAGGCTCCTCTTAAAATGACAAATATCTTACATGGGAAGACAGACACATTAAGCCATTACCATCCTTTAACAGTTTATTAAGAGCTTTTCAGATTGTCCATTTTATCTCCTAGATGTGCCCAGGATGGACTCCGAGTAACGTATGTTTCTGAAATGGTGAGTTTAGTTAATATTCAAAGAAAGAAACAAAATTAATTGACCTTTGAGGAGATCAATCCTGCAGTGTGGACTCAATAGCAGATGATGATGAATTCAGAAATCTTTTTCTTTTTCTTTTTTTTTTTTTTTCTTTTACAGCAGCAGCTCTTTATTACATGGATTCAAATGCACAGCAGACCAATCATGTTCCCTGAAATTCAACAATCACATTCAATGAATGCCTGTTCGTGCATTCCTCAAAACTCTAATTCTAAGGGGCTTCCTTTGAATTCCCCTTACAAAGACTTGCGCAAAGAAGAGGTTAAACACCAGTAAGAACAACTGTTGTGGGATCCCTGGGTGGCTCTGCGGTTTAGTGCCTGCCTTCGGGCCAGGGCATGATCCTGGAGTCCTGGGATTGAGTCCCATGTCAGGCTCTCTGCATGGAGCCTGCTTCTCCCTCTGCCTGTGTCTCTGCCTCCCTCTCTCTCTCTCTCTGTGTGTGTGTGTGTGTGTCTCTTGTGAATAATAAAAAAATATTTTTTAAAAAAAGAACAACTGTTGCTAGCAGTAGTTTTGTTTCTTTGCCATCTTCCTCCTCCTCATCAACAAACATGCAATTTCTTCCTTTTATGTACATGGCATTGTAGCATGGGTGTTACGCTCTGCCTATGGTACAAAGTTTATAAATACGATATACCAGTACAAAGTCGAAGCCATTAAAAAGAGCTTAATAACTACTGGGAGATCCTTAAATCTGGAGTGTTGATGGAATCTAGGAAGAGATTTAGAAACAACACACAAACTCAAACAGTAAACATTGTACTTGGGAAGGGGTGAAAGGAGGACTTCTTATGTCCTACTGAGGGCTTTTGGAGTTGCTTCAGGCTCACCTTCTTTCTGCAAATATCTTCAAATACTTCAGAGTGTTGTGAGGTGCATCACTCTGTGCATTGCCACAGGACATCCCGGAGCCATGACAGACTGTGATGGGGCTGGTGGATAGTTAAGCGAGACACTGATACTGTCCATTGGCACTCAGCTCTTCTATATCCAAATATGTTATATTAAAACTTTGTTTCTTGGTTATTTCACTAAGCAGTTGGATGTATCTGTATTAGGAATACTGAGGAGGCTTCTTTTCAATAAGTTGATCTTTTCACCAGGAGAATTCCTCAAGAAAGGCCAAGTATATCCCAAAGAATGTCCTACTACATTTGTTAAAGAAATGTGGTTTTCTGGAGAAATATTACTGAATTTGGAAAGAAATTTCTCAGCAGTGTCTCTCTTGGCTTGTTTTTTTTTTTTTTTTTTAATTTTTATTTTTTAAATTTTTATTTTAATGCCCCCTTTCCAGTTTTTTCCAGTTTCCATAAATGACCCTAGCCTGCAAATTGTGGTATATTCTCTCTTATGAGCAGGTCCTCCCTCTTGGGAAAGGGTATATTCAGGAAGTCTCCAGCCATGATGAATAGCCAACTCCTGTAATGAACCAATAGGATTAAGCTGGTTCTTTGGTTGCTTAGAAGGGTCAGGCATTAAGGGGTCAGGAACTGCAAAGCAAATACTTGCATTGGCTTTCAAAATGTTTATGGGCCGCAGCTCTGTGTTTCTCCAGCTTCTTACTTGTACCTTCACCTGTGCAGGTTATGTCCCCAACGGTTACTCTGAAAGTGGGCACGTGTATTTGCACATCCGACCTTTCACAGTAATAAGCCAGGATGTTCTTGGTCTTCGTGCCGTATTCGTGTAATACCTGAACTGGCGTTTTCCCTGGCTTAGCTGCAATCATCTTCCCCAAGCTGGAGGTCCCGCTGTCTCGCGCTCCAGCGGGGGCCAGGGCGCCGCCACCTGCTCTGGGACTTAGCGGGAAGGGAAGGCTTGGCGGCCTGCGGAGGAGCCCTGCGGAGCTGCCTTCCCACTCCCTGCCCGGTCGGCCGTCCCGAGAGGAGCACTCCCGAGTTCAGAAATCTTGACTGCAGGCTACCCCTAAGCCATTAGGATGACCTCAGGAGGCAAGGAGTGCCAGACACTGGAAGGAACGATGATGGCAGCTTAACATTCAGTCCTTGGCACTCTGCTAGGCATGTTGGCTAAATTATCAAATCGAATCTGTTCCAAAGTTATAAGGCACACACTATTATTATCACCATTTTATGACAGAGGAACTTAATTAACTTAGTCAAGGTGACACAACTTACTAAGTTGTGGGGCAAGATGAACACCCAAGACTACTTCACTTCATGGCCATGTTGATGCAATCAGGCTACATCAGTATAGATGCTATGGAAGAAACAAGTCCATCCAGAGAGTGTTCACACAGACAAAATTAGGGTGCCCTTCCAATTCTGAGGGCCATGAACCCTCTGGGGTCTTCGGTGATTATTTGTGGAAGTCAGTCAGCCATAATTTTCACTGTATGTGGCTCCCTCAACAGTCCTTGATGGTGCCTATCCTAGTTATTGATACATGCATGTGTTGGCAACTTCCTTAGAGGAATATCTCCTGGGCATAGTAAGATTATTTACCTAATAAGTAAACTGCATAGAGGAAAATCACCTATCGCTAGCTGCCAAGGCCAAATAAGGACTGGAACCTATTCTAATGGTTATCTTTGTCTTTGGGGGGCATTCATCACAGCTCTACAGGCCAATTCTCTCTCTCCATGAGGACTATAACAAGGCAGGGCACTGTGTCTACAGATAGAAGTACAGGCTAACCGCTGAGAACCTGTCCTTTCCATAAGTGGGACAGCTCTGTTGAGACTATACCCAGTATCCTACATACCTGCATTTGCTCGTTTCAGGATTAAGGAGGAGAGAGGACATTAAAAAAAAAAAAAAAAAAAAAGCAGATGATAGATTTAGGTATATTGACCTTGAGAATTTGGCTAGAAGCCCACAAACCTGAATCATCTAAAAAACTTACACCCTGTATTTTGCATGTTAACAGTTTCTATACCAATTTACTATCAAACAGCAGATGATTTTTAGCAGTTTAAATGAGTTTTATGTCATGATTAACCAGGGCTCACAAGCCACATTCTTGCCAAGCAGATGTACTGGTTGTACAAGCACTAAAAGACACAAATATACTAAGGTTTGATCAAATGTTTGCAAAGCAACAGCTATAAGAAATAAATATTTAGGACAGCCCCAGTAGCTCAGCAGTTTAGCACCGCCTTTGGTCTGGAGACCTGGGATCGAGTCCCACATCAGGTTCCCAGCATGGAGCCTGCTTCTCCCTCTGCCTGTGTCTCTGCCTCTCTCTCTCTCTCTCTGTGTGTGTGCCTCTCATGAATAAATAAATAAAATCTTAAAAAAAGAAAGAAAAAGAAAGAAATATTTAGGGCACCTGGGTGGCTCAGTGGTTGAACATCTGCATTTGGCTCAAGTCATGATCCTGGAGTCCTGGGATCTGCACCAGGCTCCCCATGGGGTGCCTGCTTCTCCCTTTACCTGTGTCGCTGCCAACCTCTCTGTGTCCCTCATGAATAAATAAATAAATTCCTTAAAAAAATAAATAAATAAATATTTAAGAACTACAGAGTATTTAGATCCCCACTTCACCCCTTAAAAATACATAGAATAATTCCAGACAGATTTGAGACTTAACATTTTAGGTTTTGAGTGGGAATCCTTTCTGTGAGTTAATTAAAAAAAAATCAAGGATTCAGAAAATAAAGGACTGATAAGTTTGATATGATAAAGAAAATTTTAAATGGGAAGAAAAATAAGGCAAGATAAAGACAACAAAGATGAGAGGCAATACTTTCTTTTAAACAGGCAATTCACACATAAACATATAAAGGACTAGTAATACCAAAAATAATTAAATGGAATATTATTCAGCAATAAAAGGCAGTTAATGATTGATGCATGTATTATGTACAACTGTATCCTACAACATAAGGGCATTCTTTATGCTGAATGAAAATTGCTGATGTCTAAAGGTTATGTGCTGAGTGATACCTTGAACTGTCACAGCTAGAGAGAGATAGAGAATAGCTTCATGGTTGCTGGGGAACAAGAAAGGGGGTAAGATGGTAGATGTGACCAAAGAGGCAGTATGAGGGAATTTCTTTGTGCTTCTGTGCCCTGATCACGGTGGTGATTATACAGATTTGTACATGAGATTTATACAGAGAATGAAATTGCAGAGAATGATTACCTGCACACACCACACACACAGAAAAGTGCATGTAAAATATGGTGAACATTGTATAAAATATGGAGTGGGGTGGACAACATTCTATCATCAACAGTTTCCTAGTTTTGATATCATACTACAATTATAGGAGATGCCATTTTTGAAGAAAGGTGGGTACAGCACTCTAGTACTACTTTTATATCTCCCTGTGAGTTTATATTCATTTTTTAAAAAGTTTTAAAAAATACTCAAATCTAACTTAGAGAAGTGCAAATAGAAATTGTGAGATACTATTTTTACTTACATTGGAAAACTTTAATAATAGTCAATACTGGGAAATGCTATGGGTTGAATTGAGTACCCTGAAAATGTGATGAGGCCCTAACCCCGATACTTGTGACCGTGACCTTATGTGGAAATAAAAGTCCTTGCAGAAAGTCAAGGTAAGATGAGGTCCTGAGGGTGGGCCCTAATTCAGTATGACTGGTGTCTTTATACAAAGGGAAATTTGGACAAAGAGATGGACATGTAAAAACACAAGGAGAAGACAGCCATCTACAAACCAAGGAATGTCTCAGGCTACCAAATGCTGGGAGAGTGGCTTGGAAGAGAATGCCCTTCAAATCCCTCAGAAGGAACCAACCCTGCCAATACTTTGATCAGACTTCTAACCTCTAGAGCTGTGAGACAATACATTGGTATTATGTAAGCAACCCAGTTTATGGTACTTTGTGATAGCCAGCTTAGGAATCCCATACAGGAGAAGTATGGGGAAACAGACACTCCTATATCTACTACTAAATGAGAATAATAAATTGGTGCAAACTTCTTTGGAAGGTACTTTGGAAATTTTTGTCAAAATGTAAAATCACATGCCCGCTGACCCTTCATTTGACACATCAATTCTGCTTCTGGGAATTCATCATAAGGATATGCTGTTATATTTTTCCAAAGATGGATTGTCAAAAAATGTTCATTGCTCTGTTTTTTATAACAAAGATCACAAAAATAACCTAAATGCCTATCCACAGGAAAATGGATAATAAATCGTGTGATTCTACGTAGTGAGAAGCAGATCTACAATAACTTACCAGCACTTCAAAAATGCAAAAGCACTCAAACACTGAAGTTTTAGAATTTACAGCAAATTTGTTTGATGGAGATCTGCTTTGTGTTGTGGATAGTCTGTTCATTTCAGTTCTTGTAAATATTCATTTGTTACATTGCAGAAATACCAGTATGGTTGAAGAAGAGGTACCTCCCCAGACCATCTGGAAGTTTCATTATATAGAATATTATCCTTCTAAAATTTGAAAAAATTATGAATACTGAAATACATATATGACTCTAAGGATTTGAAATATGGGATTGTGAGCTAATATTCACAGCTCTTGAAATATATGTGATAAAAATAGATATTGGAAAAATAGATATTGCAGATTGGAAACATCACCAGGTGATATTATTACCTGAAAAGAAAAGCAAAGATATAGAATAATATATATAAAAAGTTCTTTGGGCAGGGGACGCCTGGTTGGCTCAGTGGTTGTGTGTCTGACTTCTGCTCAGGGAGTGATCCCAAGTCTGGGGATCGAGTCCCCAGTCAGGCTCCCTGTGAGGAGCCTGCTTCTCCCCCTGCCTATGTCTCTGCCTCTCTCTCTGTCTCTCATGAATAAATAAATAAAGAATCTTTTTAAAAAAATTTCTTTGGGCAAATGCTTATAAGTGCATAAGCATAACTGAAAACATGTGTAAATACCTGATTATAATGTTTCACTCTGGAAATTGGGATGGATTCCACCTTAATCCTCTACCCGAGCTGCCTTAGTTAATGCCCTATAGGAAAGTAAAGCTTTCTGGGTTCTGACATTGGCAGTAAGCCCTTGGCGGCTGCGACCCTCGCTCCACTCTGTTTGACCCTGGCTAACTTTCACCTGATTTATTGGACAAGGCATAATTTCTAAACAAATGCCCTTTGATACACTGCCTTCTTTTGGCACTAAGGTAGATTAAATAAGCATCTCTAAAAAATTTGATACATACTATTAGCATGTAAAAGAAAACATTATGCTCAACGTCACCAAAAAGTAGAATACTTGACAAATATTTCTGAAAGATGACTGCAAAGAGCTGAAACCATGTTAACAATAAAAACAAATGCACACACACACAAACACACCAGAAGATTGTATGAGTTCATTCAGAACAACAAAATCACATTCCTTACTACTTTGCCTTTACAGTTAGTAGCTGGTTAAAGACTAACTTTAATTGAATTGAGCCCTTGGAGATAGACTTTGAAGGAGGCACATTAGGGGTTATTAAACAGGTATAATGAAGTAAATTAACTTTGGAGGCTTAGAACTGGAAAGGATCCTTGAGGTAACATAGGGAAACCCTCTCAATTTCAAGGTAAGAAAACTGAGGCTCAGAGTGAAAGGGGCCTGTCTCAGGACACACCACCAACTAACCAGAGGAATGAAGCCAGGACTCCCACTCCTTTACAACACTTACAACCTGCCCACTGGCAGGGTCCCTGTAAACGCCCTCCTGTAAACCTGAGCTCTGGAAACCTAGACAAACTTCTCAGCCACTAAAAGCTTCCTGCCTGTGCCCTCAAGCTCCACCTGGTCACCTTGCACAGGGGGCAGGACTCCCCTCCCTACTCCACTGCTGTGGGCAGAGTAGTACTCACTCCAGCCTGTCTTTAACTTCCAACTTTCGCTCCAGGATCTGGGATGGCACAGAGAATGAGATTATAATCTTCCATGGAATAATAATAATGTTTGGTTGATACAGAAAAAAAAGACATGACCTTATTGTAACCTTTTTGGGGGAGGGGGCAGAAACTAGCTGTTAGTTCAAATTCATATTTCATAGTTCCCACCAGTGGCCTTCTTCATGATCCAGGAAGTTAGTTATATTAATTATATTCCTGTACTTGCCTTCATGGTTTTGCTGTAAGAATCTCTGCTCCCACACTGTATTATTAAGATACTCTATGATCTGTTATCTTTTTCTCACTGACTTACATATGATGTTGTATTAATTCCCTTCCCATGAATCCCTCTTCAGTCCAGCTACATGGATTTTTTTTCTTGTTTACTTTGTTCTACAGTCCTATGCACTGGCTGACACATCTGCCTTACCCTTTGCCTTCCCTATCTCCACTCCCTCTGGTTTCCCTTCTTCTCCCCTCTCCATCTCCCCTCATTCCCCCATCTTCCCATCCCCCATCCCTCCATTTCCCCATCCCACCATCTTCCCATCCCTCCCTCTCCTCATCCCCCATCCCTCCATGTCCTCCCCATCCCCCATCCCTCCAACTCCTCCTCCTCCCCACATCGCCCCCCATCTCCTCCTCAGGCAGCACCTGTTCCCTGAGGTTCCCTGGTGCACTGGGCCCTGACCTTAACTCTGGGAGTTCTGAGGGGAAAAGTCTTTACCCTTCTTTTACTTCCTTATTTAGTTATTTTACAAGCAGATTTCATAAAGTCAGTTAAAAATTCAACTTGATTCTTTCATAAATCAAACAAAATTCCTAAGTGTCTTTATCTGTATTGTCTGAATACTTAGATTTTCCTACAGTGCCAAGTAATGCTTTTGTATAAGAACCAAACTGTCTTGCAAGCTTTTTTAGGACCACTGCTAACCAAAGTACTGATGTGGTCTTATGGATCACCAGAGCTACTTGCCTGCAGCTAATTCCCCCTGGATGCACCAAAAATTTCCCCAAATGTATAGATTTTATAAAAACTGTCTTTGAATCTGAACACTTCACTGTGCCATAAATAAATCAGGCACTGAATATACTTTGGGACTCATTCCTCATTTTTCTCACAGCTGTTTATCCAGGAGGAGCAAAAGGGTGCTACTATGACCACAGCATCGTATCAGAAACACCAAGCTTCCAATATAAAATGTTTTATTCTTAGTTCTTCTTTTCCTTTTCCAACTAGGGTCCTATGGTGCCCTCCAGACACCTGATAAACAGTCTGCCCAAGGTCTTTCTTGAAATGGCTAAGAGAATCGGGCTAAAAGAACTTGAAAGCCAAAATGCTAGATTTTATATCCAGCCTGTTATGACTTCCTTCGTGGCTCCCTGACTCTAAGGAGCTCTGATTTCCTGTAACAAGTCTTCTCTGGTCTAAAAGCTGGAGAGTCTCCGAATCAAAGGGCCATCTTTGCTATTATAAATGGGAGCCCCCAAGTTAAAATACCTAATTCTTCTCTCCTGGTACCTCTTCACCTATTTTCCTATTGCTTTGAAGGTCATCAGTATTTAGGCTTTAAAGAGAATCCTGGGGAGAAAGCAACTAAGAATGGTATTTGAAAGCTTGCAAGACTTGGGAAGTAGACCAGGTGCAAAAGGAACTCAGGGTAGATTAGCAACTCCTACAAATTACTACCTATAAGAATTTTATCTTGTTGTAAATAAATGAAGCTTACTAATTTGATTGTAGGTTAAATATCATTATAAAGATGTTTTGATAACATTGGTAATTTATCTAATGTTACCTGATAATGAAAGGAAGTATCATATCTTTTTTTTTTTTTTTTTTTTTTTTTTTTTGTAAGTAAGCTCCATGCCCAACTTCGGGTTTAAACTCAAGACCCTGAGATCAATCAAGAGTTGGATGCTCCACCAACTGAGCCAGCCAGGTGCCCCCTCAGATATTCCTATACAGACATTTAAGGGGATTTATCAATCAAAGAAATCTTGGTGAGGTCAGCTGGGCTTCAGTCCTTTGTTGTAAATGAGAGGGATAAGCTATCAATAAGAAAGTGGAGGCTTGTATGGAAGTGTGTTCAAAGTGGTGCCACATTGATTTGATTAGCTCTTCTGGAGTATTTCATTGTTTAATATAAAGTTGTAAATTGATATATAACATTAATTAATTTTGCAGGGTTTAATATTTCAAACATAGAGATCTTCAGAGCAATGTGAGCATTCATTTTGCTGGAACCTCAAAGCACCTGCACAGAGCCTCTTTGGATTGGCCTACATGGGCCTAATGGAGCCCTCTCTGTGCATTGACAAATTCTTATACCTGCTTCTGTTGTGGGACTTAGCACAGTTTTGATTGAGGATATTTCTATCTTTCTACTTAGGCTGCTCTGAGTAGGATTATGTTTTATTCCCAATATCTAATACAGTGCCTGGCATATACAATTCCTCAGGAAAAAAAAAAAAGCTGTATATGAAGAAATGCTTGTACCATGCACATACCTCCTGGCAAGGCAATGCCACAGCACAGATCCTCAAGAAATTTTGGCTACACAAACTAAGGTGAATTCTGGGGCAGCAACTATTAGGTCATCAGGTGCTTAGAGACTATTTCTATGGTCCAGATGAGAGGTTTTAAGCAGCACAAGCAAGGTGAGCCCCCACCGAAGCTGCATACAGGCAAAAAACGGCTGCAGAGATAAAACCATTGCAGGCTGATGGCAGATCTTTTGAGATTGTTGTGAGGTGGGCTCTCTCCTCAGTAATAGTTTACCACATAAGAAACATGGAGGGAAGGGCCCAGTTTCCAATGGGTGATGCAGGTCACTGAGGCCCTCCCTGTACAGGGCTGCCTGGCCTGAGGCCCTGGCCACTGTGCCCCCACTGAGTGTTCTTGGCATCCTCAGGACCTGGCGCTGTTATGGGAGGTTGTAAATCCCATCACAGCCAGGAGGTCTGTATGCCCTTACCGTTCAGCATATTAACAAAAATTCCCAATAGTCTTAATGTTCATTACTGTATTTTTCAAAACTAAGCACAAAGAAAACTGTTGTGAATCCTTTTTCATCTAGATTATAGATATTATAGATATGCAGGATTATAGAAATGAAGTGCTATGAGAAATTTATTGCAATAAACAAGGATATATGACTATATCTCTCTATATTTATTTATATAGATATTTAAATCCCCAAGTCACTTAACGACATTGAGCTTCAAAATCCCTATTTGAAAAAAAAGTGAAAGAAGTAACAACAGTATTGTTGTGGGAAAGTAAAATAAAATCCATAATTGGTTGTTACAGGATTAAATTTCATGAAGCATGTGAACATTTCCCACATACTGTCAGACATATTTTTGGTACTTAACAAATAAACATTAAGTAGAATCTGACTCTGAATGCTGTTTCTGGGAAATTTATTCTTTTCTTATAGGAACACAACTTTGATTGTATCAGGAAAGTTAATAAAAAAAATATGACTCATTTTGGGGAAATATGCACAATAAACAGCTTAATGGAATGCACCTCTTCTAGACAGGATGATTTAGTGATTGCCCCGCTACACAAAAGTTACCTGTCTCTAAAACCACACACATCACACTGTCATGCTACACTTCCCTAAAAGAAATGCATATAATTATCTCTATTTTGAAGATAAAAAAGAGATGCAAGAATAGGCAAGGGAAGTAAGATTTCTGAGGTCATTTAGTTGATTGGTGGCCAAACCAGGAAGATAATTCAAGAGTCCGGATTCATGGACTACTGCTCAGCTGCTTTATTTACCTTGGAGGTAAAGCTGGAGTCCAGGTGTGTGACGATGATTGATTCTGTTTTTCTTAGCAGTGGAAGTGAATCCTGGAGAAGTGAAACACACCAGGGCTTGTGTTCTTTATTCAGTTGGCTTTTCCTTGTTTTGCTTGAAACATTAAACCTGTAATTTTTTAAAGCTGTCATTATAATGTGTATGAAATGTATTCTCTTTCCTCTTCTTCCTCTCTGTTTTGATTGCTGGAAACCACATAAAAGCCACTCAATGTGGTGGAAATTAAGTCTTGGGGGAGTGTATTCAGTTGTATTGATTCCAAGTTGCTATTAAGGAAATAATTAAACCATGATTTTATTGGTGATTTTATTTGTCTGCTTCGTGTGAAGGACATTTATTTGCATTAGTAGAAAATTAATTAATAAAGCTCTATGCTTTTTTATAATATGGGATTTATCTAATCAAAAAAGGAAGATTTGCTAATCTAAATACTATCCATTTTAAAGAACAACTTACAAAAAAAAAAAAGAGCAACAACAAAATTTCTAAGCAGTAAATAATATATTTCAAGCCAATGAGTTCTAAAAAGTCTAACAGTTGCTTGTGGTTTTCTTCTTTTTTGTAAGTTCAACATTTAAATGTTTTTCTTCTTTTGCCTTACATTGTCATTGGAGTTCATGTTGTGTTACTTTTATTATCACAGAGGCTGCAAATATTTATTTTTAATATTCTAGTCTCAGAATAAGAAATGATATTCAGCACCAGGGTATGCATACTTACTTAGCATAAGAATGTGCTCTATTTTAAAAGCAATTGCATAAGAAACAGCAGCACTGGAGCTAGAATAATTTATATCGGGAAACTCGGCTTTATGATAAAACATTGACTGCTAAATTATTGCTGTAATCCTGAGAGCAGGATGGTGCCTTCTTACGTTTGCCTTTCTTTACCTCCTTCTGCCAAGGTCATATTGTAGTCATATTTTGATGATTTTGAATTTCCAGCATCCTGGCATATTTGCATTTTCCCTATTTTCGGGAAAGAAATTATGCTATGTTATAAATATGTTATAATGGTAATGTCAGGGGAAAAAAAGGCAAACAACTTCCCCCTTTTTTTCTTGATAGATTTTTTTTTTTCAAGTGGAGGACAAAATAGTAAAGATGGCTTAAAATTTCCTTGTTTTTTTAAATAATAAACAACATGTTTTATAAAGACATTTAAAGCTACAAATTAGCATCTACAACTACCATTTGATTTCTAAAAATTTATTCAAAATAGGATTTCGGGGAGGGGATGAAGGAATCTAATATATGAGTCATTTTATTCTCTAAATACTGATTTAAGGAGTTCTGTGCAATTGTAATCTGCAAAGAAAAACAAAAGTCACTGTTTCCAGGAAGATGATGTCATTTTCTTAAGATTCCATTCCCTTCTTTTTTACTGACTTCCTCTGATAAACTATTCTTTCTATTAGAGTATAATGTCACCAGAACCCCGATCAAGAAACAGAACATACCTAGTGTCCCAGAAACCCCCTTGAGCTCTGAGAGTCACTACCGACTCCCACAGCAGTGACCACCACTCTGAATTCTGTCCACATATATTAGTTCCACCTGTGTTTGTGCTTTACATAAATGGAATCCTACATTAGCTACTTATAGTTGACTTCTGGACTATAATCCCCTAGGCTAGGGCCTACACTGTGTGGGATAGCTATTGCCTGGAACATCCCTTCGTTCACATTGAGATTATTAACATAGGGTGCATCCTCCTCCTCACTTTAACTCAATCAAAATAGAAGGGGGGGGGGAGATCTGAAATATTTTAGATCTGAATGAAACTTGTAGCCTAATTGCTATTAATGAAATAATTAAACCATGATTTTATTGGCGATTTTATTTGTCTGCTTTGTGTAAAGCCCTGAGGTCTTGCTATTCACAAAAGAGTTTTTAAAAATGCATCTTAGAATCCAATTCTAGCAAAGTTTGAGTAGACTTATTTCTCCCAGTCTTCTCTTTAAAACTGCAAAAAGCCTGATGTAACACAACAAAAAAGCATAGGCAACATCTAAGAGGTGGAAAGAAGATGGACTGCCTGGAAGCTCTGGACTTGAGCATTCACCCAGTGGTGAGCCCCCTGCATTTTCTTTTTGCATCTCATACATCTTGGACAGGGCACTGCAGAGTCTCCGATTGAATCACCCATAGGCACAGGCAAAAAAAAGCTCCAAGGAAAGCCTATTCCTGTCAGCACTAGAACTGCAAAATGAGTGGCTTTACCAGAATGGAACCTTCTTTTCTTTTTCTTTTTCTTTTTTTAAAAATTTTATTTATTTATTCATGAGAGACACAGAGAGAAAAAGGCAGAGACACAGGCAGAGGGAGGAGCAGGCTCCACGCAGGGAGCCCCAGAAGGGACTCGATCCCGGGGTCTCCAGTATCACACCCTGGGCTGAAGGCGGCGCTAAACCACTGAGCCACTCAGGCTGCCCAGAATGGAACCTTCTTGAACAATATCTTCCAGACTTGAGCCAAACACCAACAACCCTCCCATGTCACATGGTAAGGCTGAGAGGGAAGCTGATTTTCCATCCCACCCTCTTAGCCACCTATGCAGGCAGCACTCTGAAATCCCTTCCACACAGAAGCAGGCTGTTGCTTTGACTCTTCCACCTGGGTAGAGTCAGTAGGATCCAGCTGTCAGCATCCCTCAACAAGCAACAGAGAGATCTCCATAGCGACATACCCATCTCTCAGTTCATTCCCAGGCACTGGCAATAGTGCCCAGGGTGGTTCAACTTGCTCACCAATTTCGCATCAATAAGGGGAACAAAGTAGTGTGAGACAGGCACTCCACTGCCCCACCTCTTAATCCCTGATGTCAGGGGGCCCAGGTTGGGGGGGTGGGGGGACGGACTATGCTTCTGCCCAATCCTGTAGCAAAAAAAAAAAAAAAAAAATAGTGGTTTTGAGTCAAGCTGCAGCTTCCCCCCTCCCTGATACCAGGGAGCCCAGAAGGGAGCTGAGCATATACTCCCACAGGGAGATAACAAGCAGGCCAAATAGGTGCCCACTTTTGCTAGGAAAATAAGGTATCAGAGGGGCCTAGGGAGAAGCTGAACTTTCATTCTTCCATCTTCAACCAGGTAATGTGAGTTAGGGCTCCACGTTTGCTGTGGGGCTGTTGATGGGACACACTGTGAAGCTGAACAGACCCACACATCATGTCCTAGAACTATGGAACTACATTCAACAAGGAGGTTGTCTGCTAAAAAAAAATTTTAAAAAAAGAAGAGAGAAATAAATTAAATTGTATAGAATACACTCACTCATCATATCAAGAACCAAGAAAATCACAACTTGAATGAAAAAAGTCAATCTCATTTAATGTTGGATGACAACATTGAGGTAATTAGATGTCAGAAGTATCTGACAGAGTTTAAAACAAACACCATAAAAAAATACTTTAATAATATTAAAAAATTCTCAGGAAACAAATAAATAGAAAAGTTTCATCAAAGAAATTGAAGTTACCCATTTTATAAAAATAACTAAATGAAAAGTGTAGAACTGAAATCTCCAATAAATGGGATGAAACTTGATGGATGGGCTGAATAGTAGAGTGGAGTTGGCAGATGATAGGATCTGTGAACTTGACAAATCAATAGAATTTATCCAAGGTAGACAACAAAAAAATAGCAAATAGAGGGGAAAAAAGTACTGGAGACATGATCAAGAAATTTTGCATTCAGATAAAAAATAGCCCTAAAAAACAGCTTGGAGCTGGTGGCAAAAGCCTGTTAGCACCTCCCAGTGATGATTATTGAAGCTTTGGACTTGAGGGTGTCCATCTGTGGGGCATTTACTGCCTTATTATTGGACATTAATTAGAGGTCTCCCAATGACTGAAGGCATAAAGTGACCTTCAAACATGGAATACCATCTAGGATGATGTCAGAGAAATGTTCTAATGGGGGTGGTAATGCTCAGGAGAGTTCCATAATGCCATGGAAATGGTTTGTACAGGATATCATTAACTGAGAGAATGTAAGCAGGAGATTCTCATAAGCAAGGAGCCCCTTTTGCCCTAGGACTGACTCTGGAACTATGTGAGGAGAAGCTAGGTTCTATTGTCTCTTGGCTGTGCCCTATGAAAAATCTTTGACTAATCAACAAAAAGCCACTCTGTGGACAGCAGTTCCAAGATGGATGTACTGCATCTTGTTTGGAAGGCCACCTTCTGGTCAAGGAAGATAAACACAGATCAGCCTGGTGTGCTAAATTGCATGTGGCTTTCCTAGCGATGGTGGAAGAATTGAATAGCAGTGAAAGCTTCTATGTTTGAATTTTTATTGATTCATGGGCATTGGCCAATAGCCTGGACACATGGTCAGACAGAAAGACAATGGAAACCAGGCCTATTGAAGGGATGTCTATATGGAACACAGTTCTTTGAAAATCACTGGAAATTAAAATAGTAAGACAGTCCGGAAGCTTGGGAAGCAGCCCCTATGCACCCTGGGCACTTCCTGATGCTTATTATAACTTTTCTTGCAAAGCAAAGCAAGAGCCAAGGAAGAAGCCCAGACCAGTTCGGACTAGTCTGAGATAAGATGGCCATCAAACTTCACCTTTCACAGACTTCTTCCCTCATTATAATGTTCAAAATCATGCCCAGAGGTGCAGATTTAACAAGCAAATAAAAGATATGATGTGTGAGGAAGCCTGTGCTGACAACTGTGCCTGCATGCCCAATTCCCTGTGTTTCCCCAGCCCAACATGCTTAGAGATCACTCCTTTCCCACTTCAGGCCCTTTAAAACTTTCCCTATTTTCGGTAACAATAGAACATATCAACACCGTCAGAACTTTGGCTTGGAAGGTGGTGGGAATTGGCAAGCAGATATCCCCATAGACTTCCTGGAGAGGGCCACCTAGACCCAGGAAATGAGTGCATTTGGGTGCAGTAATGTACAGATAGGTGAAGCTAGATATTCTTCTTGCACCCTTTGAGCCTCAGAATGCCAGTAGGAACTGTTCTGTATGCCAGCAGATGGCAGAGACTGCCAGAGACTACAGATAGCTATGTGGCAGATTCCTTGGTGTGAAGGCCCTGAACATGGCTGGCCAGCCAGTTAGACTACTGCCAGTAACTCTGGAGGGTTATGAATAGGTCCTGACAGGAGCAGACACTGAGTCTGGACTGGGATTTCCTTACCTGATGGTGCACGCAAATGCTCAGAATGCATTGTATAAGAGAACCAGAAGAGAAGACACTGAATCAGTTTGGATGGCTGGACACCATTTCTTCAGACTAAGGAACACACTTTACAGCCCATAATGTCCTCCTCAGAATAATAGTTTGATAGAGAATTGAAATGGGATATTAAAACATTGGTTGTCTAAACTGGGGAAGATAAAGAAATGAAGGGTTGGTTTACATGCCTTTAGGGATGTGTGCTCATACTGATGGGGGAACACAGGGCTGGCTGAGGGCAAGGCATGCACATTGACAGCACATTGACAAGTCTTTGAAACAGGCAAAGGGACATTCTTCTATGGACTCAACTGCCTCAATATTCATACTTTGCTAAGGGCAGAAGGCAATCTTAGCCCAACCCCCAGGAGCCTGTAAGTCTACTTTAACATATAAAAATTCCTTTAGAAATTTCCTTTATCTCTAAACCCCCAAGATACATATTGGCAGTCATCCCCAAGCACATGGCCCACCCATATACATCTGAAGTGTCTCATGACTCAGATTTTATTAGACGGTAATAAGTGACCTTTTCCCAACAATAGCTAGCCCCCTCAAGGCCACCTCAAGGTCCTTGCTTCCAAAATTCCTTAGAGAGTACAGCTATCCCCAAAACCCTCCCAACTCCCAGGTATATAATCTGCCACCCCTCACAGGCTTGGGGCAGCAGCTCTTCCTGCCCATGGATCCTGTCCCCGGGCTTAATAAAACCACCATTTTGCACCAAAGACGTCTCAAGAATTCTTTGTTGGTCATTGTCTCTGGACCTCACCTATAATTCCAAAACTTTATCAATACTGAACATGAACATGAATGAAGCTAAAAGAGTGTCCCCACTGAATAGATTTCTGTTTTTCTGTTGGATCTAGGCAAGAGGGGATAGAAGAAAATGCTGGTATTCTTTCTTCCCCACATCACCTCATTAATTTTTTCCTACATAGTGATATGGTCAATTATACTAACTGCCTGAAAAGAGTGAAACTATATGTTGCTGACACCACTCTTTCTTTTGGAACATAACAAGACTGAATGGAAGCCTACAAACCTGAATGGCCTCATCCTGGGAGACATTCTCTTTTTTTCTTTTTTTTTTTATAAGACTTTATTTATTTATTCATGAGACAGAGACAGAGAGAGAGAGAGAGAGGCAGAGACACAGGCAGAGGGAGAAGCAGGCTCCATTGCACGGAGCCTGATGTGGGACTTGATCCCGGGTCTCCAGGATCACACCCTGGGCCAAAGGCGGCACTAAACCACTGAGCCACCACGGCTGCTCCTGGGAGACATTCTCATATTGAGTTAGGAACAAATGGCGCTAGGCAGGGCTAGGTAGGTGGCCACCATTATCAAGCTCACCAAAATTCCAAAAATGTGGTGATTAAAATAAACCAGAGGTAAATAAACCGGACTTTCCCCCCACAGGTGCCAGGGGTGCTGTCTTGCTATAACAGCTACTTGTGACCAACAAAAGATTACCAGGCCCTAAAAAGGAAGTAAGCCATTAAAGATGTTATCACTAGTCCTTACTCAATGGTGATATCATCAATTGATATGTTAAAAGATTTAGGTTCCTGGTTGACTTTCAATATAAGATCAACCCTACAAGCCTTCAGTGGTAACCTTGTCAGGACCCCTCTCTGAGAGCTCTCTCAGTATCTTTGCTTAATAAACTTCTATCCCTTTACTGACTCTCCTGTGTCCACGAGATTAATTCTTCGATTCCGTGAGACAAGAACCAAGCTCTCCTGTATCAATATGATATGATGATGGACTGAATAATTATTAATGATTGAATGAGATTCTAGCAGTGTGACAGTATCTTTTGATTTTTGCGACTGTTTTGGTATTAAGGATCCATGTTCAAAGACCAGCGGGTAGACTGTGATATTAGGATTTGTAAAGAATATGTATTTGGTCTTTGTCCCTGGTTCTGGCCCAAAGCTCCAAAATCCCTTGGAATTTCCAGTGATGAAAGCTGAAAAGGTGTTTTTGTTATGTTAATGAGGTGACCTTTGGAAAAGCCCTAGGTAACCTAAGGCAGGGGCTGGTTGCCCTGGGAGCTAACCATGTGATATCCCCCCCACACACACACACCTCCAGGAGCTGGCTGGAATTCGAGATAGTGTTCAATTACCAATGATTTAATCAATTATGCCAACTTAATGAAGTCTCTATAAAAAAAACAAAAGACAGGGTTTAGAAAACTTCCTGGTGGGTTAACACATGAAAATTTGGGAAGAATAGCATGCTAGGAGAAGTCATGGAGGCTCTGTGTCCTCTCTCCCACACCTTGCCCTATTTATTTCTTCTATCTGGCTCTATCCCTGAGTTCTGTCCTTTTATGGTAAACCGGTAATCTAGTAGGTAGCATGTTTCTCTGTGAGCCACTATAGCAAATTAATCAAACCCAAAAAGAGTGTCACTGAAACCTCTAATCTATAGCCAGGTAAAGCACAATTGTTTATCTGGACTTTTTTTTAATTTTTTTTTTTTTAATTTATTCATGATAGACATAGAGAGAGAGAGAGAGGCAGAGACACAGGAGGAGGGAGAAGCAGGCTCCATGCAGGGAGCCTGACGTGGGACTCGATCCTGGGACTCGATCCTGGGACTCGATCCTGGGACTCGATCCTGGGACTCCAGGATCGTTCCCTGGGCCAAAGACAGGCGCTAACCCACTGAGCCACCCAGGGATCCCTTATCTAGACTTTTGATTGGTGTGTGAAGTGTGTGGGAGGCAGTCTTGTAGGACTGAGGCCTTAACATGTGGGGTCTGATACCATGTCCAGGGAGATGGCATCAGAATGAGTTGAATTGTAGGATACTCAGCTTATGCCAGATAATTGCTTGGTCATGTTGGAAACTCCAACCCCTATGTTAGAATTGGAATCAGAATCATTAATGTTCATAGTAGTATTTTTCATAATAGCTTAAAGGTGGAATATATAGATGTTGAATATAGATGGCAAATAAGCACATGAAAAGAAGTTCAAAATCATTAGCCATTGGAAAAATGCATATTATATCCACAGTACATTATGCATGAATTTAAAAAGCTAAAATAAAAAACTAGTGACATCAATAAGTAAATCTTTTATTCATTGATTATACAAATGTAAAATAGTATGCCTATGCAGGAAAACAATCTTTAGTCTATTATAAAACTAAACATGCACCTACCACACAATCCAGCTAATGCAATCTTGGGCATTGATCATGTGAAAACTTAGGTTCACACAAAATCCTATTATGAATGTTCATAGTAACTTTATTCATAATTGTCAAAATCTTGGGGTGGGGGAGTAGAATATCCTTACACAGATGAATGATTAAATAAACAGTGGTATGTCCATATCACTGAATATTAGAATATTCAATGAACATTGAACATTGAATATTGAACATTAGAATACTCAATGAACATTGAATATTGAATAATAGCATATTTAGAAATGCAGTTTTAACCTTGTTGGTATAGTTCTCTTAGATGATATGAATTATAGCTGAATTCCTACTAAATTGAATTAGTATTAATTTGGAATTCTGATTAATTTATAACAAATTTATAAACTTTTCAGTGAGGCAGTTCTTTTACTTGAGAAAGGTTAAATGTGAGGAGACATCACTTCAGTGACTCTTAGACACATCGCTTGGTGTTTATATTTAAACTAATTACTGTTGTGCCCAAGATTACGTATCTGAGAAACCACCAAGGAGCCGACACCGATGCAAACACACGAGGGTTTATTTACAAGCTCGAGCTTGGGTCCATGTGTACCCGACACAGCAGAGCAGGGACTTGGACCCCGAGGTGGGTTTCAGCTTAGTTTTAAGGGCTGGTCTAGGGGACCTCCAGAAGGAGGGGAGGAATTTCTCAGGTTCTGTTTACATTCTGATATGGGGCTTTCAAGGGCATTGAGCTCTGTTCTCATTCAGATTTGGGGCTTCCTGCCCCTGGCTTGGGCTCTGTTCTCATTCTAATATGGGGTTTTCTAGGATGTTAAGTTGTAAGCTGCTTTTCTTCCTGTAACTGAAATAATGTAAATTTCAGCTCTTATTCACAGGGGCCTGGCATGGCTGAACTTGTGCTAACGCTGAACTTAAAGTGGAATGGCCTTAATTTTCTCGGCCTCCACAATTACTACCTGTGTTCTTTGTCTTCCCCTTAGTGACATATGGAGGAAGAGTCATAATCAAAATGAAATGAGAAACTAGACAATGGAGGTAAACAGAGTGTTCTGCTTTAAGCCAAAATCAAGTATCAGGAACTGGGTTTACCACCTGGTCCTAAATAATATAAAAATAGCTGAATTAAATGAAACAATATTTTCCGGACACAGACCATCATTACAACACAGGACTGTGATCCCTGAAGTCTTCAAGCTGTATTGCAGGGGCAGGATCCAAGCAGAACCCAACAATTTTGCTGAGCTCAAGTCAATGTTGGCAGAGAAGGCAACTGGAAATTATGGAACAGAAGGGAAGAGATAACTACAAAGCACAAATGCACCAGAATGCCCTGGGAAACTTAGCCTCAGCACTGATCTGCCCATGCGTGAGAGGAAAATATGCAAGGCTATGAAAAGAACTATCAGGTTTTGTTTTTTTTTTTTAAAGATTTTATTTATTTATTCATGAGAGACACAGAGATACAGAGGCAGAGACACAGGGAGAGGGAGAAGCCAGCTCCAAGCAGGGAGCTGGACGTGGGACTCGATCCCGGGTCTCCAGGACCACGGCCCGGACTGAAGGTGGCGCTAAACCGCTGAGCCACCCGGGCTGCCCCAACTATCAGTTTTTTAGGCAGAAAATGTTCTGGGGATCACAAAGGACTGGGAATAATTTGTATTCCTATGGTTAACAAGTAGAATTCTCAGAAGTGCATTGTCTGGAGATAAATTAATCCTAAATGGTGCTTGAGCCAATCTTAAAGCTAGAGCAAAACCCAACACTACTTACAGGGATATAACAAAATCCAAGAACCAACAAAGTAAAATTCCTAATATCTGGTATCAAAAAAAAAATATTACCAGGCATACAATGAAGCATGAAAATAGAACTCATAACTCAGAGGAAATATTAGGATCAAACCAAGAAATAGAGATGATGGAACCATCAGACAAGGAAACAAAACCATCTATTATAAATATGCTATATATGTCCAGGAGAGTAGAGGAAAATATGACCATGTTGAGAAGAGAAGGAGAAGATGTAAAAGCTATGTAAATGGTTTCAAGAGATGAAAAATACAGTATCTGAGGTGAAAAAAATATAGAAATAGTCATAGGATTAAAAGCAGATTTAACAATACAGAAGAAAAGATTCCTCAGTGAACTTAAAGATATAGACTCTATCCACAAAAAGGTACAGTGAGAAAAAAGACTAACAAGATGAACAGATCCCTGGAAACTTTGTGGAGCAATGTCAGGCAGACTAGTAGGTGTTTAAATTCCAGAACGAGTCACATATTATATATATGAAATTCCAGAAAGAGAAGGGAGAGAATAAAGAAGACTAACATTTTTGAAAGTTATATAGCCAGAATTTTCAAAATGTGATGGAAGTCTTAAACATACAAATTCAAAAAGTTTTGGGGTTTTTTGAAGATTTTATTTATTTATTCATGAGAGACAGAGAAAGAGAGAGAGAGGCAGAGACACAGGCAGAGGGAGAAGTAGGCTCCATGAAGGGAGCCTGATGTGGGACTTGATCCCAGGACTCCAGCATCACACCTTGGGCCCAAGGCAGGTGCTAAACCACTGAGCCACCCAGGGATCCCCCCAATTCAAGAAGTGTAATGACCTCATATGAAATAAATATAAAGGAAACCACATAAAGTCACACAGAAATCAAATAACAAAAAATGAGAAATAAAAAGGGAAAAAAGCAGCCAAAACAAGGACACATTATGTACAGAGAGGACCAAATATACACAGATTTATTTTAAGAACTATGTGGAGGGATGTCCTTAAAGTACTAAATGAGGTGGGGAGCACATGAATCTAGAATTCTTTGCCTACAAGAATCACTTTGAAAACCAAGGGTGAAATAAAGACTTTTTGGGGATAATCAAAATTTGAGTGCCTTCATTGCCCGCAGACCTGCACTGTGAGAAAAAAGGAAGTTTATCATGAATAAGAAAAAAGATGCCAGATGGAAATTTGGATCCACAGGAAAGATTTTTTTAATTAACATATTTTAATATCTTTAACATAATTGATCTGTTAAAATTTAAGCTAACAATATATTTGTACTTATAGCATAATATATTTATACAATAAAATATATCTTTACATACGTATGAATAAATTTGTAGCATATGCAAAAGTAGAATGTAAACCATTAACCCAAAGAACACAAAATAGAAGTGTATTATGCACAAAATAGAAATGATATTTTATTATCTGTAGGTAGATTGTGATAATCAAAATTACAGCTTGCAAACTCTAAAATTACCAAAGAGATATAGATAATAAGCCAATAGTGGATCTGAAATATAAACATTAAAAAAGCAAACAAAAATTAAACTTTCAAATAACCCAAGGAAACACAGGAAAGAGGAGGAAATAAAATGTTGAAAAACAGAGTGACAATATTTTTTTTAAGTTTATTTGTTTATTTATTTTTAGTAATCTCTGCACCCAACATGGGGCTCAAGCTCATGACTCTGAGATCAAGAGTCACATGATTCACAACTGAGCTAGCCAGGTGCCCCCAGGGTAGACAATACTAATATTAGACAGTATAGACTTTATAGAAGGAATTAGGAAGTCAGGAAAGCAGTAAGTTGCTTAAGAGGTCATTAATCCTAAATATGTATTCAACTAATATCAGAGTTTAAAAATATAGGAACCAATACCTGAAGAAAAAAAAGAAAAGAAAAAAAGAAAAGAAAAGAAAAGAAAAGAAAAGAAAAGAAAAAAGAAAAAAAGAAAGAAAAGAAAAGAAAAGAAAAGAAAAGAAAAGAAAAGAAAGAAAAGAGAGAAAGAAGGAGAGAGGGAGGGAAAAAGGAAGAGGGAGGGAGGCAGAGAGAAATCTTCAATTATAGATGGAAAATTCAAATTTCCTCTTTCAGTAACTGATACAATTAAATAGAAAATCAGTAAGGCTATAAAAGACTTAAACAGGGGTGCTTGGGTAGCTCAGTGGTTGAGCATCTGCCCTTGGCTCAGGGCGTGATCCTGGAGTCCCGGGATCAAGTCCCACATTGGGCTCCCTGCATGGAGCCTGCTTCTTCCCCTGTCTATGTCTGCCTTTCTTTCTGTGTCTTCATAAATAAATAAATAAAATCTTTTAAAAAAAGAGCTTAAACAGTGCTACAACCAATTAGACCTGACTGATATTATAGAAAACTCTACCATATACTTTCAAGAGCATGTGGAAACTTCATCAAATAGGCTATATTCAGACTATAAAACAAAACTCAATAAATTTTAAACATAGACATCATGAAATATTAGCAATCAAATCCAGCAATGTATAAAAAGAACCATACAACAAGACAAAGTGGGATATATCCCAGTTATACAAGGCTGATTCAACATTTGAAAATCAAATAATAGGACCTATCACATCAACAGGCTAAATGAAAAAAGTCACAGGATCATATTAATATATGCAGAAAAATATGCTTGACAAAGTTGTATGACCCTTACAAAAATTAACTCAATGAGTTAATTGAGTTAATTGGTCCATTAATTAATGGACCATAGACCAAAATACAAACCACAAAAATATAAAACTCGGGAATATAACATAGGAGAAAATCTAGATGGCCTCATGTATGGTGACGATTTTTAGATACAGCACCAAAGGCAAGATCCATGGAAGAAATAACTGATAAGTTGCACTTTTTTTTTAAATTAAAAACTTCTCTTCAAATAAACATGTAAAGAGATTGTAAGAAAAGCCACAGATTTGGAGAACATATGTGCAGAAGACACAACTGATGAAGGACTATTATCTAAAATATACAAATAATTCTTAAAACTCAACAAAAAGAAAAGAACTAAAAAAATAGAACTGAAAATCTTAAAAGTCACTTCACAAAAGAAGATATACAGATGGTAAATAAACATATGCAAAGATGTACAGATGGCCAACAGACTCATGAAAAAATTGCTCACAAGGAGATACCACCTGACACCTGTTAGATTGGCTAGTATTAAAAAGGAGAAATAACAACGTTGGCAGGGATGTGGAGAGAAAAGACCCTTCTGGGCGTTGGGAATGTACATTGGTACAGCCACTGTGGAAAACAGTAAAAAAATCTCTTCAAAAAATTAAAAATACAGTTACCATACAATCCAGCAATTCTATTCTGGGGCATTTACCTAAAGAAAGTGAAACACTAATTCAAAAAGATAAATACACCTCCACATTTATTGTCACATGATTTACAAAAGTCAAGATAGAATGTCCAAAGAGGAAAGAGTGGATAAAGAAGATGTGGAATGAGTGAATAAAGTAGAATTTGTGGGAAAAAATGGATGAAGAGGGTCAAAAGATAAATTTCCAGTTATAAAATAATTTAAGTCATGTATATAATGATGTATTGCATATTTGGAAGTTGCCGAAACAGAGTACCTAAGAAGTCTTCATCACAAGAGCAAAAAAATTTAGTAGCTTTGTATACTGACAGATACTAACTAGGCTTATTGTGGCAGTCATTTTACAATATATAAAAATATCAAATAATTATGTTGCATAACTGAAACTAATAGAATGTTACATGCCAATCATACCTCAACTTAAAATAAAATATATATCTTTATTTACCATAGGTCAGAGTAAAATTAAGAAAAAAAAATTTCCTAAAAGGAAAGCCACACTGTCCACTAGCCAAATATGTCTATTTAGGTTGCAATTCATTAAAGTTTAATAAAATACAAATCATTCCCCAAATAACATTACCTGTATTTTAAGTATTCAATAGCTATAAAAAGTTATTGGTTAAAAGTTATTGTTTTGGACAGTGCAGTTATAGAACATTTATGCCACTGAAGAAAGTTCTATTGCATAGTGTTGGTCTAAAGTCATAGTCCTCAGTAAATGTTAAAGAACTGATTTTGCTCCTGAATTATTTACATGAATTTTGCCTTGCTACATGACACTCAGTAGGAAGTCCAGTTAAGAGCTAAGTGAAGGGACTCCTGGGTGGCTCAGTGGTTGCATGCCTGCCTTTGGCTTAGGTCCTGCTCCCCAGATCTGGGATTGAGTCCTGCATTGGGCTCCCTGAGAGGAGGCTGCTTCTCCCTCTGCCTATGTCTCTTCCTCTCTCATGAATAAATAAATAAATAAATCTTTAGAAAAAGAACTATGTGAATATTTAATAACTTGGACAAAAGATTGTATATCTCTAGTTAGATGACTAACAGATTTTATTTATTTATTTATTTTTTTAATAAATTTTTATTTATTTATGATAGTCACACAGAGAGAGAGAGAGGCAGAGACACAGGCAGAGGGAGAAGCAGGCTCCATGCACCGGGAGCCCGATGTGGGATTCGATCCCGGGTCTCCAGGATCGGGCTTGGGCCAAAGGCAGGCGCCAAACCGCTGCGCCACCCAGGGATCCCCGACTAACAGATTTTAATAGATTTAATGTGTTACTTCAATAATAGATTACATGTACAACTATTGTGACTTTTTTTTAGAAAGGATGCAATTCATTTTAAACAGATGTAATAATTAATCAATAATTATTATAATTTATGTAATGCTTATCCCAGTTTTGGAATATTAGGTTGGTGATTTAATCCATGAGGATATATTCAGGTTGATTGAGGAAAAGAGCAAAGGAATTTAGCCTTTCAATAATAAGAGCAGAACAGGTACTTTACTCATTTCCCTCTGTAATAAATATCATATTTTATGAAAAATCTGTATTTGATTTGTGGAGTTTTCTTCAGAGCAGAACAATGATTCCTCTAGGAATTTCACCTCATCTATGTTTCACTCTGAGTTTAATTAATTTGTTTTTTGAGAATATTCAAAGTAGAAAATAAAGAAAACCATACAGTAAAATATGAAATATTGGAATTTTAATTCACAAATCACACTATAAAATATCTAAATTTTACAGGTTTTTTTTTTTTTGCCACAGAAAGAATATTATTGGCCTGTTTTATAATGTATAAAGGCATAATCACTACTTAAGATTTTATATTTTTTATGTGAAGAGATCTATTTCAGAAGACCATACAACATATATTTTAAAATATTCAGATAGTTCTATTGTCTTCAGTTATTTCTACTTTAAAATATTTGTTTCAATTTAAAGTCTTAGTGAAAGCAAAACAAAATATTCATGTGCGGAGATGAAATAGAGCATAATAAAATGACATCGATTAATTCTTGTTTTACATAAGACATAAATGATTTTCACAAATTTTTGGAAGTTTTAAACTTTGCAATTTATGAACGTTATTTCTAGAATATATCCTGTTTATAATCTCAATTCTTGTCAGTGTTCCTGTCAAATAGAAGACATTAAGTATATAATTTCTAGTCATTTAGTAAATGAATAATCTCAGATTACGTACATGAGTTTAATCAAGAAAACAATGTTTAATTATTGTACCTGGAAAGTTAACTACATATAACATGAAGAGGCATCCTCTGTATTCACTTAGAATAACTTTACCTTTGGAGATTATGAGTATAAAATGAGCAACTTTAAGAATAGAAATGAGTCAGGGAGGTATAATTAAGGGAATGCTATTTCTTTATTAGAGAAGATATAGATACCTATATAACTTAAGGAAACTGACATGATTGGGAATATGGTAGGCAGAATTTGGCTCCATTATTTCTGCCACCTGCTGGTTTTCCATGTATATGTGGGGGAAAATATTTGAAAAGATGTTCTAAGTCCTATGTACTCAAGGAAATGCAAATTAATACAGTGATGAATACTACACTGCACCTGTTAGAATAACCAAAATCAGGAACACTAACACCAAATGCTGATGAGGATGTGGAAAGCAGAAACTCTCCTTCAGAACTGGTGGCAACACAAAATGGTACAGCCGCTTTGGGAAGCAAGTTGCTGATTTCTTACAAAACTAAACACACCTTTACCATATGGTACAGTAATCCCACTCCTTGGTATTTACCCAAAGGAGTTGAAAACCTAGATACATGCAGAAAATTGCACATGGACATTTATAGTAATTTTATTCATAATTGCTAAAACTTGGAAGCAACCAAGATACTGTTCAGTTAGGGGAAGGAATAAATAAACTGTGGCATTTCCAGACAATGGAATATTATTCAGTGCTTAAAGGAAATGAACTATCAAGCCAAGGAAAGACAGAGAGGAAACTTAAGTGCATATGACCAAGTGAAAGAAGGCAAATTAAAGGCTACCTACCATATGATTCTATCTATATGACATTCTGAATAAAGGCAAAATTATGGATACAGAAAAAAATTGGTAGTTGCCTTGAGTGGAATGGGGGAGGGGTGAAAAGTGGGGCACAAAGGATTTTTAGGCCAGTGAAAATTTTACTCTATATGATACCATCATGGTGGACACTTGTCATTATTCATATGTCCATACTCATAGAATGTGGAAGACCAGTAGAAAACTGTAATATAAATACAGACTTTGGGTGATTATGAGGTGCCAATGTAGGCTCATAGTGGGGGAAGCTGTGCATGTGTGAGGGCAGGGGGTATATATATGGGAAATCTCTATACTTCCCACTCAGTTTTGCTGTGAACCTAAAACTGCTCTGAGAAAATAAAGTATTTTTGAAAGATACTAAGAAAATATGAAGTATACATTTTTATCAGTATCAATATTTTTATTTTAAAATAAATTTTAAAATGCAAAATTTCCTTGAAACAAGTTGCCAAAACACATTCAAGAAAGGCCTTGCCCTTGTATATCTATTAAAGAAATTGATGTTCTAATTATAAACTTTCTTACATAGGCAATTCTTTACCCAAGGGGCTTTCCTATTAAATTTACCAAGTATTTAAGAAAAAGAAAATACAAACCCTGTACACAAACTCCCAGAATAGAGTAGGAAACACTTCCTAAGGGTGGCATTAACTTTGCTATTAAACACATAATTTTTTTTTTTTTTTTTTCAAAAAAAGAAAACTACAGGGACACCTGGGTGGCTGAGCATCTGCCTTCAGCTCAGGTCATGATCCCGGGGGCCTGGATTGAGTCCCGCATTGAGCTCCCTGTGAGGAGCCTGCTTCTCCCTCTGCCTGTGTCTCTGCCTCACTCTCTGTGTCTCTCATGAATAAATGAATAAAATCTGTAAATAAAACCCCAAAACCACAGACTAATATTCCTTGTCAATGCAGCAACAAATAGTTTTAGAAAATGTTAGCTCATCAAAATGACTAATGTATTATAAAGATAATACAAAATGGCCAATTGTGGATTATTCCAGGGATGTAAGATTGATTTAATAATAGGATATCAGTATAATTTATAATATTAACAGATTAAAACTGAAAAACTATGATTGTCTCAAGTGATACAGATCAAGCATTTCACAAATTTAGCAAAATTCAGTTGATAAAAGTAAAATTCTCAGCAAACTAGAAAGACAAGAGAATTTCCTCAATATATGAAAAGATACTTTGAAAAAACCTACAACTAGCATATTACATAATGTTGAAATTGACTATTTTCTTTTTAAGACTAAGGTCAAGTTAGGGTTGTTCTCACCACTTTTTAAAAAATGCTATTGGGGAAGGGGCTAGGAAGTGATACAAGGCAAAAAAAAAATTAAAGACATAGAGTTTGAAAAGGAATACAGAGAATCTCCTTTATTCAGAAATAGAATAATCATCTGATCAGAAGACACTAAGATATCTACATAAAAGCCATAGCAAGGGGGATCCCTGGGTGGCTCAGCGGTTTCGAGCCTGCCTTTGGCCCAGGGTGCAATCCTGGAGTCCTGGGATCGAGTCCTGTGTTGGGCTCCCGGCAGGGAGCCTGCTTCTCCCTCTGCCTGTGTCTCTGCCTCTCTCTCTCTCTCTCTATGTCTATCATTAAAAAAAAAAAAAAAAAAAAGAAGCCATAGCAATAATGAGTGAGTTTAGCAAGGTCAGAGACTAATTAAACTTAAGTATAAGACTTAAGTGTAAGTCCCAAATGATAAAACTTCTAGGAAAAAATAAATAGAAGGAAATGTCTATGGCCCTGAGTTAATCAAAGATTCCTTGTGTAACATGCAATAAATAAATAAATAAATACATAAACAACAAAATAAATCATTCATTGACAAATTTGATCTACAAAGTTAAAACTTTTCTCCTCAAAAGAAACAAATGACTGGGAGAAATATTTCCAAAACTTATATTTGATAGAAACTTATAACTAAAATGTAGAAAAATTTCTTATAACCCAATAATAAGAACAAGACTTTGATTTTTTAAATGGACAAAAGATTTCAACAAGATAACTTTCTCAAGAGGCACCTAGGTGGCTCAGTCAGTTAAGTGGCCAACTCTTGATTTTGGCTCAAGTCATGAACTCAGGGTCCTAGGACCAAGCCTCACATTGGTCTCAGTTCTCGGTGAAGAGTCTACTATAGAAGACTCTCTCTCTAAAATAAATAAATGAATGAACGAATGAATAAATAAATAAATAAATAAATAAATAAATAAATAAATAAATAAAACATTGATCAAGCAAATACAGGAATTCTTTGCTTTACACAATCCAATATTCACAATTGCCAGTTAGCCTGAGATCACAACCTGATTCCAAGGCAGACTCTCAACCACTGAGCCACCCAGACATCTCTACATTAACACTTTTTTAAAAAAATGAAAAAACTGTGATGAGGAAAAAGATAGGACTTCTAGGAATCTTTATAAGGAATTCTGTATTTTGCTATAATATTTGCATCTTTCCAAGTGTTTGGCCATTAATATTTTTATGGTAATTAAACTAATTCAAGCTAATACATAGGAAAATTCTTAATGGTGCATTATGCTGTGTATCTAGAAATAAGAGAGAAAGTGAGTCAGCTCTTACAAGAGCTACATATTCTTCTTTGCATAAAGCAGAAAATGTACAGTGAAGTGACGTTGAAAATCACTGTGTCAATGATATAGTTTTTCCCAACAAATATTTTCTATTAGAATTCTATGAATCATTAATGACATGGGTAATGAAAGCTTGAGGGAAAGCAATCAATAAGGTGCTGGATTTAACTGATGAAACACAGCATTTCGTGTTTACAGATGGAACAATGAATAAACAAGGAAAAAGAATCATAAAATCATAGATGAAGACTCATCTAATTTTTAACAGAAGCCTTGAAATAAAAGGGAATAGGAAAGAATTAATGTTATTGATTGGTAATACAAAAAGCAGAAAAGAAATATAATGGTTAAGAGGGTAAATTAAATCCTGACTCTAAGGATGCCTGGGAGGCTCAGCGGTTGAGCATCTACCTTCAGCTCATGGAGTGATCCTGCAGTACCAGGATCGAGTCTTGCATAGGCTCTCTGCGTGGAGCCTGCTTCTCCCTCTGCCTCTGTCTCTGCCTCTCTCTCTCTGTGTCTCTCATGAATAATAATAATAAAAAATCCTCACCCTGAGCTTAGAAGAGTTATTTAAATTGAACTGCAGTTCTCTCAAATATAAATAAAGTGGTGATAAAGTAGTTTGTGCCTCATGTGTAGATTAGATACATGTTGGATGTCTACAATGTTTGGTGAATATAAACTCTCAATAGATTTTATCATTAATGTTACTGTAATTTGTACTGTTGATCTCCTTCACATGATGCCATAATAAGGCTGGTAGTTTTGATATGTCATAATAGATGTATGATTTCCTGGATACATAACCTTGGACATAAAATGAATGAAACCAAGTTTAAGAAATAAATCTTTCGTATATACATATGTGCTGTGACACCTATGATCTCATGGTCTAACACTTTATAGCTGCTTGGGACAAGAAAATGCATTTCTGTCAGTCTCTGCGAAAGAGAAAGTTCCACGCCAACTAAGAAAAAGAGAGAAAAGAACAAAACCTGTTGAACTTCTTCTGCATGTTAAGTCCTACATATTTCTAGTTTTAAGGAAGTAGATTTCTCTTGAGGCTTAAGATATTCTGAGGCATCTATCTGTGAGCATACTTTACCACACAGGATGTGTGCAAATATCAACAAATTACCTTGAGAAAAACTTAGCTCTAACTCTTCATATAAAACAGTTAATCTTATTTTAAATACAAACTGATGACAAAGGAAACTTGCTTCCAAGTTTTATGCTGCTAGAATGTAACACACGCTGTAGATGGCACAGAGAAATGTAAAGAATGAACAATACTCCTAACATTATGTAATAAAATTTCATAGGGCATCATGATAATGTCTTCTGAGCATTTTCTTAAAAACAAACAAGCAAAAACCCAAAACAAACAAAAAAGAGGAAGTCATAGATTTCAGAAATTTAAAAATGTCAACATGTAAGAAACAATATTTTGTAAGGATGTCTTCTGCATTCAACTACAAGCTCCCCTTAGTATGTTCAGGTCAATTCCCTCTGACTTTCTTTCTTCCATATTTAACTCTAAATGAGTACATTCTTCTATGTTCAAATAGCACTTTTATATTTTCTCTTTATAATTTCTTAGAGCTCTTTCTTATTAGTTCAAACTGAGATATTTGAAAGTTATTGCCAACTAGATATTTTAAAGGAGATATTCATGAAAGCCAGTATATTCTTAAAAAATATATGTAACTGGGATGCCTGGGTGGCTCAGTGGTTGAACGTCTGCCTTTGGCTCAAGGCATGATCCCAGGGTCCTGGGATCGAGTCCCATATATGGCTCCCCACAGGGAGCCTGCTTCTCCCTCTGCCTATGTCTCTGCGTTTCTCTGTGTGTCTCTTATGGATAAATAAATAAAATCTAAAAAATAAATATATGTAACATGTGAAAGGAGTCTACCACCTGCAGAAGAACTTTTTTTCTCCTTAAGAAAAAAAACCTCATTAAAAAAAGCCTATTCATTGTACTGTCACTTTGATAAAATAGAATTGTCTTCTCTGGCAACATTAATGAGATGATAAATCAAGATTTCTCATGGAATCTTCACATGATTTCTTAGCTTCTTCCTTTATCTTTTCCTGGACTCACTTCCAATTAGAAACCATAATGCGGTTTTCACTTTATTTTTGGATATCCTGATATTTGTCTACTGTTTCAAAGTATTTTGTCCTGAAAACTTATACAAAACTTATACCTGACCCTTCCCATTTTCCCAATCCACTACAAAAAAGATAGAAGATATAGACAGATACAGATATAAAGATAGCTATAGATATATAGATATAGGCACATACATTCAGAGAGGAACACAGAGGTCTAACATATCAGGATACAATTAGCATTTAATTAAGAAATTCCTTTCATAAGTTTCTAGTACTTTTTCTGAAGTATATCAATTTTTTAATAGCCTTGGCCATCAATCTTTGTATTGGCATCTTTCTTCATATGATTGAATTGTCTGAGATGTTAAATTTGAGTTTTAAATATATTCAGTTATCTTGGTCAAAATAAAAGTTTTCTGTGAACCACTATCAGTGAGTAGGGCATTTGCTTAACAATAAGGGATATGTTGTTTTTATACATAAGGTTAGAAAATGGGAAGACATGAAATAAAACAAGGACCTGAAGGGTTACTAATTGGAACAAAGATGTGTGTCTATGAGAGGCTACCTGGCTGGTGGAAAAACCTATGTAAGGGTCCTTATACCACAAAGATTTCAGGTAAATGCTAATGGCAGGGTTAGCAAGAGGAAACATAGATCATCTTTGGTTGGAGCAAATGACTGTAGGGAAACTTTATTCAGAGCAATAGTAGCTTTGCCATTAGCACAATATACCAGGGAGTGCTCAATTCCAGAAATTCCAAACACAAGGGACAAAGGCTGTGGATGAATAGGTATGTAGGGATACAGTCCATAGGAACCAAGGGTAGAGGTACATATTCCATATGGGTAAATAAAAGTCTACATTAAAAAAAAAATGCACTAAGTACTAAGAAGAAAATGCCAAAGGCCTAAGAGACAAACAAATGGACAAGTTTAATAAGGCCGTACACAAACACGGTCCTGGGTGACTTAAAAAAGGCATCTTTACTAAAACTATGATTTACCTTGTTCTGACAAGATACATGAGAACAATCCTCGTGATCTTGTGTAATTTGGCATATTTCAGTAGATGAGGGGAAAATATTTGAGCTAAAAAGTCATGTGATAAGTTATTCAATTTTAAGAGAATTGTTGAATTGTTCAATTGTGAGATAATTAATTGTAAGTATTTTCTCACATTCTATGAGTTTTATTTTCACTTTCTTGACTGTGTTTTTTGAAGCACTAAACTTTTTAATTTTGGTGAAGTTCAATATATTCTCTATTGTTTGTTCTCTAATTTCTTTACACTGCCATTATTTCCCTTTTTAGGGTCTTTGTTAACCTAATTCTGTGAAGTTTGTATTCTTTGTTCATTGTGAGCACTGACAACTCTACTTGGTTAGATTAGTAATCACTTACTGAATGGACAGAGATTTCCTTAAATTTCAGGATAAACCTCTCAGTTTTTTGCTGAGGAGCTACGTGTGTGTGTGTGTTGGGTCACGTGGGTGGCATTCAGGCAAATAGTTTGTAATTCTGCCTTGCCTTCATGTACTGCTTTAACAGAGACTCAAGGTCAGTCAGGGGTGAAAGCATAGTTTCTTAGGTATTTTCTGAGGATGTGGACAGCCCTGAACATGGGTTGGTGTTCTAGATTTCAAGGAATATGCCTGAGCTTTTCAAAGTCCCCCTATTGGCATCTAATTCCCCAACTTCTCCTTATAAATTTTTGATTATCTAGTTATTTGCCCCAACTGTCATCATCTCCTCAGGTAACTGCAATACTGAACAATTGTTGATAATTTTGTATACTAAACACCTCTGGGAAAAGGGTATTCTTACTAAAGAGCCTTGGGTCAGATCAAATAAAGGCAAGTCTTTAACTTTTTGAGGAACCTCCATACTGTTTCCCAGAGCAGCTACACCAGTTTGTATTCCCACCAAGAATACATGAGCATTCCCCTTTATCCACATCCTCACCAACACCTGTTGTTTCCTCTGTTGTTAGTTGTAGCCATTCTGACTGGTGTGAGGTGATATTTCATTGTAGTTTTGATTTGTATTTCCCAAATGATGAGTGATGTTGAGCATCTTTTCCTGTGTCTGTTAGCTCTTTGTATATCTTCTTTAGGAAAATGTCTATTCATGTCTTCTGCCCATTTTTTTTTTAATGGATTGTTTGTTTTTTGAGTGTTGAGTTTTATAAGTTCTTTATATATTTTGGATACTAACCCTTTATCAGATATGTCACTCATATTCCATAGATTGCTACAATCCATCAATTGCACTATTAGGTGCTTACCCAAAGGATATAAAAACAGTGATTCAAAGGGATATATATACCTTGATGTTTATAGTAGCATTATCAACAATAGCCAAATTTTGGATCTTTCCTCCACTGACTGATGAATGGATGAAGAAGATGTGGTATATATACATGTACATGTTTTATATACATATATAGTAAAATATTACTCAGCCACAAAAATAGAATGAAATCTTGCCATTTTGCAACAACATGGAGTTAGAGAGTATTATGCTAAGGAAACTAAGTCAGAGAAAGACAAATACCATATGATTTCATTCATATGTAGAATAAGAAACAAAACAGATGAGAATTGAGGGGGGAGGGAGAGAGGCAAACCAGTAGACAGACTCTTAACTATAGAGATCAAAATAGAGATCAAACTGAGGGTTATTGGAGGGGAGATGAGCAGGGGATGGATTAAATAGGTGATGGACATTAAAGAGTGCACTTGCTGTGATGAGCACTGGGTGTTGTATTTAAGGGATGAATCATTAAACTGTACATCTGAAACTAATACTACACTGTATGTTAACTAACTTGAATTTAGATAAAAAAACTTGGGGGGAAAAAAAACCTTTGTGACTGTGATTTTCTAGGGAAATTCCAGAAAGGTCAAATAATGATAATTCTTTGAAAATGGGGTTTTGAAAGAGCTCGCACTTACATTGAGACTTCTAGTGGCCACTAGGCTGCTGGTTTGCTTTATGGGCAATGTTGATTTTCAAGGATACCGAGGACCTGGAGAGTGGTTGAGTATAGGACAAGTTAAAATACCATAACACTCATGGTTCTTACTGAGATTTAACTATTTTTTAAAAATAAATGGTCCCAGCATAATTTTAAGCCTTTGGTTAATCATCAGAGTTCTGGAAAAGCTGATTTTGACAATTTTTGCCAGGGTTCTCTCTCCTTTTATGAAGAAGAGGATTTTTTGGAAATTCATAATATATCCTTCTCAGTGATATTACTAGAATTTTTTCTATAATTTGGAGTAGGCTAAGACTAATTAAACAGTACACAGGAAGCATTATATGTAAAAAAAAAAAACTGACAAAGTAAACATGACGAATATTTACAAGTTTTGTTCATTCAAACCCATAGCTAAGAAAATAATAGTCATGCCACAGGTTTGGAAATTAGATTGATAGATAATTATAATGATAAATTTTCACCTATCAAATAATTAAAAAAAACATTAATACATAGTGATGTACAAAAGCAAAACAAAGAACCATACAACAAAAAATGAAAAACAGTAAGTGCTTCCTCATAGTAGAGTGTCAATTAATATAAAAAACAGTGGAGGAAAAAGATTATCAATCTGTCTTAAAACTAATAACTGAAAATTTAAGGTGTAATTGGATATTTACTCATTGAAAATTATCTCTGCCAATCATTGCCAGACAAACATTACCTAAAAGGGGAAAAAAAAAGGTCACTTTACTGTGGAGAAACTTGGCAAACACCATCTTAACTGGCATCACGTACCTTCTAATAGGATATTCTGAGAAGGATGTAATATCACTTTGGTGCTATTCCTGCTGAAAGTGCAGAATCTAATCACGAGGCAACATCAGACAAATTCAAGTTTCAGTACATTCTAAAAAATAATTGGTCTCTACTCTTACAAAATATCAAGGTCAGGAAAGATATGGAAAGGCTGAGAAGCTATTCCAACTTAAAAGGGTCTAAAAGGCATGACAAGTAATTGCAATGTATGATCCTTCATTTGATCTTAGACTAAAAAAATTAATAACTATAAAAGATATTTTGGGGACAACTGAAAAATGCAAATGGAGGCAATGGATTAGATCATTATATATTTATATTTCTTAAGTTTGTAACTTAGCCAACTATATTGCCATTATATAAAAGAATGTACTCATTCTTAGGAAATAATTACTGAACTATTTAGGAGTAAAGGGACACAATGTTTCCAAAAATAAATAAATAAACACCTAACTATATATTTATAGATGTGGAGATATACATATATCTCTATAGAAAGATAGAATTATACTACAAGCAAGGGAAAATATAAACACTTGGCAAATATGGATAGAAAGACCAGGAAATCATATGATGATTGTCCTTCTCTAATTGACTTATTTCGTTAAGCATAATATGCTCCTGTTCCATCCACATTCAGGTAAATGGTAAGTACTCATCCATTCTGATGGCTGAGTAATATTCCATTTTGTGTATATATTTATGTGTATACACATACACACACACACATACACATACACCATCTTCTGTATCCATTCACCTGTTGATGGACATATTGTCTCTTTCTATAGTTTGTCTATTGTGGGCATTGCTGCTATAAATATTGGGATACAAGTATTCCTTCAGATCACTACATTTGTATCTCTGGGGTAAATACCCAGTAGTGCAATTGCTGTGTCACAGGGTAGCTCTATTTTTAACTTCTTGAGGAACCACCATACTCTTTTCCAAAGTGGCTTCCCCAGCTTACATTCCCACCAACAGTGTAAGAGGGTTTGGTTCCCCTTTCTCCACATCCTTGTCAGCATTTGTTGCTTCCTGTCCTGTTAATTTCTGTCCAAGAAAAAGCACAGAGGATCATAGGTGAAGGGAGGGAAAACTGAATGAAAAGTCATCAGAGAGGGAGAAAAACCATGAGAGACTCTTAACTGAAGCGAACTGAGTTTTGCAGGAGGGGAGGCGGGGAGGATAGGGGTAACTGGGGCATGAGCATTAAGGAGGACATGATGTGATGAGCATTGGGTGTTACATGCAACTGATAAATTACTGAATACTAAAAAAAAAAAAAAAAGAAAGATCAAGAGAGTTCCTTATTTTATTCTATCAACTTTCCTATGTTTGAAATTATATCCATAGAAAATCTAACCAAAAATAAAGAAATACAACTAAAAGCTAAAAAAAAAACAAAAAACAAAAACAAAAACAAACAAACAAACAAAAAAAACAATGGTTATATTTGAGTCTTTATCTCACTTCATTTATCTTTAGAATTTGACATGGTTGGTCATTCTCATCCTTGAAACTTTCTTCAATTGGCTTCCATGAATCTATATTTACCTAGTTTTTTTTTTTTTAATTTCTTTGGATGTCCTTTTGTCTACTTTATCAGTTTTTTTCATCACTCCAACCCTTAAAATTGGGTATTCTCCTTGACCTCTGTTCTTTCCTATCAACACTCTTTCCCTATCTGATCTCAGTTAGTCTCATGGATCTATGTTATGATGGCTCTCAAATTCACATCTCTGGGCTCCTCATCCAAACTCTACACCCATGTATCCAACTGCCCACTCAACCTCCCACTTGAATGCTCAATAGGTATCTCAAATTTACATGTCCTAAACTGAGTTTCTGTTATTTCAACTACTTTGTACCACCCTGATCTTTAAAATGTTTTTCTCTATCCTAGTTAATAACAACACCTTCCAGTTGTTTAGGACAAAATCTAAAAGTCATACCTGATTCCTTTTTTCCTTTCATATCACATCCCAAATTCATTTTGGTTATGACTTCAAATAGATCCAGAACCCTATTACTTCCTATCACTTCCACTACTACTACTATTGTTCAAGCTATCACCATACTTGCCTAAAATATTTTAATAGTTTTTTTTAATTTAACATTTTTGCTCCTGACCTTAGTCTCATCATAACAGCTAGAGTGATCCTGTTAAAATATAAGTCATTTATGTCACTGCTCTGCTTAATGTTGCCTAATCTTACTCAGTAAGTGAATGAAATTCCTTACTATGGCCTGCAAAGTTCTACATGATCTCTCGTGACCTCACCTATTTACCTCCTCATTCACACTGTTCTAGCCAAATTGGCCTATGAGCTATTTCTAGAACATATGAACATACTGCTATTCATACCCTGTGCACCATAGCATCCCTCCATTAGATAGGTACATGGCTCGTTCCCATAATTCCCCTGGGTGCTTGCTCAGAGATACCATAAGTGAGGCTTCCCCTGTCACTGCTACTAAAATGTAAGTACTTCACACCCCTCTTAGTATATTCTAGCCCTCTTCTCTGCCTTATGTTTTCCTTATAGCTATGTAAAATGTGTGTGTGTATGTGTGTGTGTTTGTGTGTATTTCTCTTATCTGTTATCTGACTCTCCCACTATAACTATTTGTGGTAGGGATCTCTATGTGTTTTTTCACTGCTTATTCTCCAACAATAATAAACATTAAATATGTGTTGAATAAATGAATAAAATATTCAACTTCATTTTTACCTTTTAATTTCATAAGCCTGGTCCTTTGTAACAGACTTGACCTCAAGATTCTTACCTTCTCCAGTTATCTGATTAATAAGCAGAGTAAGACCCATATCCTTCATGAACCCTTCCACAGTGACCTTTCAAAATAATCTAACAGCCAGTTATATGTGTCTCTCAGGTGTCACTTGCCAGATGTTAGAAATAAAATATAGCCAAGACTCAGTCTTTGTCCCTATGGATTTGATAGTTTGGTGGCAGACAAAATTGACAAGTGATATACAGCAAAATGAAACAAAGGAAAACTCATAGAGTGGAAGAATAAGATGCTGTATTTTTAGTACCAATGTCTACCATCTCCATGTTCTTTTTTTTTTTTTTTTCCATCTCCATGTTCTTGACACTTAGGTTGCCACTGCAGTTATGATAAAAATATAGCCTCTAAAAGCAAGAGGGATCATGGCGGCCTACGAGCAGGTTCAGAAGGGGCCCCTGAAACTAAAAGGCGTTGCAGAGCTCGGTGTGACCAAGCGGAAGAAGAAAAAGAAAGACAAAGACAAGGCGAAACTCTTGGAAGTGATGGGAACGAGCAAAAAGAACGAGGAGGAGAAGCGGCGAGGCCTGGACAAGCGAACCCCTGCCCAGGCGGCCTTCGAGAAGATGCAGGAGAAGCGGCAAATGGAAAGGATCCTAAAGAAAGCATCTAAAACCCACAAGCAGAGAGTGGAGGACTTCAACAGACACTTGGACACCCTTACGGAGCATTATGACATTCCCAAAGTCAGCTGGACGAAGTAGCCTCCCCACCCAGGGTATGCAGTGGCATCGAGGGGAATTGGAAGGCAAAGTTAAGGTTCTGTTTGGTGCCTTTGGTATTTTCTAGAAACATTCTTTTACACACACCCTTGCGTTTTCTGCTGAGACAGATGCTTTCCAAAGCAGTGTGCCCTCTTGCTGGAACTTGATTAAAGTAAGACTGTTCTTTTACTCCATTTCAGTTTGTTGGTAGCATAGAAGGTAAACTTTTTTAGTTTGGACTGGAAATTTTGTACAGGTTTATTTAGAGATTAAGGTTATTTCTGTGTCACATACAGAAAAGCATCTTTACCCCCAAGTTGCATCTCATTCTGACAGTCATCCAGCTAGCTGTCTTTACCGGGATGAAACGGACCCCAGAGGATAAGGAGTTAATGCCAGCATGGACTCCAGAGGATAAGGAGCTAATGCCAGCACAGCCTGAGCTTACAGACCCCACGGGGCCTGCGGGGCCTGTGTGAGCTGTCCTCCCAAGCACCCTTTAGCTTGGGGCTTATTCTCTTCCTTCCAGAGCCTAGGGAAGCCACTTAAACCTTCATGGCCTTCAGAATGCCTCCTCAGCCACCTGGTGTGTGAGACAATGCAGCCTGGGAAGCAGAAGAATCGCCAAATGCAAGGATATAGTACATACCTTGTCCCTGTCTGAGCAGCCTGTAGCCGGCACGCAGTCTCCCCCCAGGGTCCCCATTCCAGACATGTCTAGAGGGTATCGCCGTGGCAGACTTCGTTAATCAAGCACAGCATCCCTTTGTAATGGACCCAGACACAGCCTGCCTCACTACCCTCAACCCTAGGCTCTAAGCAGTCCCCACGTTTATTCAGAGTTGGCAGAGAACATGTAGCCTGCTTGGTGTTTCTGGCCTAAGGACACCTCAGGGGTGACAGGACCTGGGCAGAGCCCCAGCACCAAGAGTACAGTCAAAGGGGATGACGGAGGTCCTGGTGCTGGAGAGCCCTGATCTCTGAGGACCTGTGTTATACCTGCGTGATGAGGATCAAACCATATATACTACTGGGAGGAAGACTGTTGACCTAGGTAATGGCAGAGTAGTAAAGTCAAAAGAGAAAAACCAAGTGTTGGGTTTGGGGCTGTCACGTATGAACAAAATAAAGCAAAAAATAATTATTAAATAGAAAAAAAAATATAGCCTCATATTTCAGTTTATGGCCTCATTTTCCAGTATGATGAAGGTGTTGAGTGTGAGATGATCAAAGGAGTGTCAGGAAGCAGTGGTTCACTCGGCTTAAAGCAAGCACAGTGTCTAAAGGAGAAGGAGTTATACAGTGAAGATAGGTCATGATTGAATCTACTCAATATTCAGTCAAAAGCCTTTTGCATAGTTGAATATTGAATAGGAAATACTGCAATGATGGTATGTATACTTTCTAGGTCTTTTTTTTTTTTTCTAGGTCTTTAAAATGACATCTACCTATAAGAGTGCTCAAAAGCAAATTAGCAGGGTTTCTTGGTCCCTGGTCTGCCTTTCCAGGTTTTCTTAGCAGAAATTCCTCCTTGAAGGTTACTGGCAACTCAACTCTAGTGGCAGGTGGAGATTATGCTAATTTATAAATTGTAACTTTGATTTCTTTTCTTTCAGCTTTGTTCTATTAGCTTTCCAAGCAGAGCAGAGTTGAAGTGATCAAACCAGTGCATTCTGTAATGTAGCTGCTGTCCTGAGAGATAAACACATGAATATATATAAGTCAGCGTAGTGTATTCGAAAGTCTTCCAGCACCACTCAGGGTAATTGCCGTAGTAGCAGCATGGAACCATTGTCTATATGGAAATCCCAAGATAAGCCCGGTGTTTCATGCTATAGGCACAACCATGTGCTGCACCTCCCAGTTGACCCAATAAAAGCTAAACTTTTATTATTAAACAAAAGGAAATACAGGAAAGCTGAAAGTGCATAAACAAGGAGAAATGCTAGAGAGAAGGTCAGAGAAACAGAGCTCTTTAGTAATTAGTGCTAAATTACCTGAAGCGAAATCACATGTAGTATTGTCATGCTGATAGCCAGCACTACACTAATTTAACACTAGATTATTCTCTGATCATGATTTTTCCCCTTCCTGAGTTCTTGTAGCTTCTGTGTGCTGTTTTACTAATCTACACAAACCTTCCTCATCTCAGGGGGGAGCTGCTTTCCCGGGGTGTGCAGGTCAAAATATTTTGGAGACGAAAATTGTGTGTATTTCCATTTCAGGCCATTGTGCTCTCCAACATCCTGTTCTAGAGTGGCTTTTACTTCATGTGTGCACAAATAAAGCAATTTATAGGAGATCATTGAAACTGCACAGTTGGCTCCAGGGCAAAAAAATGAAGTGCAGTCTTATCCTATTTTATATCTAATGTCTCATTATTTACTTCCTGCTTTTCTGACTTTGTACTTCCCGATTCCTGGAGCACTCTGAGCTCCAGCTCAAGGGACAATTGGTGCATATCTATTAACTCTCACAGTGTATTGAACCAATGGGTCATCCCATGCTTGTTGTCTTCAATCTGCCTGTTGTAATATGTGCTTGGACTGCTGAAATGTTCTTTTCTGCTCACTTGGATAGGAGGAATGTGCACTTCCAGAACACCAACATTGCCCTTGGCAAGCAACCTCTTAGAGACCAACAAATGGTCCCTTTGTTTTAGGTTTGAGAATGCTCAGCAGATTGAATACAGTATCTACTGGTGTTTACTAATTTAAATAAGTTTAAAAGTGAAACTATGCCTGAAAAAGGAGGAATAGGGATGCCTGGGTGGCTCAGCAGTTGAGCACCTGCCCCTGGCTCAGGGCGTGATCCGCAGTCTCAGGACTGAGTCCCACATCGGGCTCCCTGCCTGGAGCCTGCTTCTCCCTCTGCCTACATCTCTGCCTTTCTCTCTGTGTGTCCTTCATGAATAAATAAACAAAATCTTTTTTTAAAAAAAGAAGAATAAATAGTGACTAAATGAAGACAAATAGTTATTCATAGGTAAAATAGGTCACTGGTTTGTGTCCCAGTTTGCAGACTGTTTTGGGGAAATGTCCAGCTCATCATACATGTCTGATTAGAGCTAAGGGAATCATACATTTTGTGTACATAGGTCCATCATCTTCATCCTCTTTGGGTGAGTCAAGAAGACAGAAAAACAGAAGAATAAGAGCAAGGAACTTTGTCCTATAGGTATTTATGATATGCCCACATTAACTGTCCAAATCTTAATGATAATGTCCCACTTGGGTCTTTGTCTCCATTCTTCTCCCTTTGCTTAGTCTTTTGAAGCTTTCATTGCTTATTTCCTCTTGAAGGCCCTCTTCCCTCCACTTTTCTCAGGGTGCTATCTTTCCCTAGGCAGTTAGAGAGTATCAAAGCTCTTGTGTGTTGAAAATTTTCCTTGCCTTTGGTGTGGATGAAATGTTCTAATCATTGTGTCTTCTATCTGATCCAGCTACTCCATATAGATGAGAAATTTCTAAGATTTGAAGTTAGAGAAAGAAGCAAGGAATGTATTTTTCACTTGGAATTGAAATGCGTGTGTGTGTGTGACATCTTCATGCATCACACTAAGTTTGTGGTTGCGTTTACACTCACAGACACATATGGGCAATTAACTATATGAAGAAAAATAAAAACTGGTGATATATTAGGGGTTAGATGACAGACAGGTAAAGGTGTGAAATTTCTTACTATATTAGATAGTCAAGGAAGATCTCACTGGTGATGTTGAATTTGATCTGAGATACAAATGACTGAAGGAGCAAACCATGTAAAGAAACATCTGAGAGAAGTGTCCACACAGAGGAAACCACTTATACCATGAGCCCCAATGCCATAAAGAGAGTGATGCATTCAAGCAATGATGAGAAGCAATGATGCTCCAGTGAGATGGAGCACAGTTAGTAACAGGATTGTCAGAGAGTAGGCTGAAGGAGCACGTAGAGACCAGATCATGGAAGATTTTGAGACTGTAATGGGGATTCTGATTTGTTTCAAGTCCAAGAACAGAGCCACCACTGAAACATATAAGCAGATTTGGAACATGCTCTGATTCGCAATTTAAAAATATCACTTCTGCAGCTATGTGAAGCAAGAAGAGAAGAAAGATTAGTTAGGAGGCTTGTCACAAAAGCCCATGTTGGCTTAGACTAGGATCACAGCTGTGAAGGAGAAAAGTTGTCACATAACAGACATTTTATGGGGAGAGCTTCCTGATGGAATGAATGGACAGAATGAGGAAAAGAGGAACAGCCTGCCTTCTGGATTTTTGAACAACTGGGCAAATGGTAGCATTTACTGAGACAGATAAGGCTGTGGGGGAGAGGCAATTCTAAGGTGTGAAGTTATGTGACTATTTTTGGTATGTCAGAGTAATGGTACCTGTTAGCCATTCAGACTGAGATCTCAAATAAGCCAGTTGGATGTGTGAGTTGGAAATTTGGATTATGGATAGAAATCCAGGCAAATCTGGGCATCATCAACAAATAAGTAATATGTATTTTAAATGCTGTGGTTGAAATTACATAAAAAAAATGAACAGATAAGAGAGAGGGCTGAAGAATAAACATCAACATTTAGAGATTGGATAGAGAATGAACCAATTGGATAGAGATTGGATAGAGAATTGGATAGAGACAAAGAAGGGACAGTCAGTCATGTCACTAGAAACCAGAAGTGTGGCTGTCACAGAAGTCTAAGGAGAAAAGCCATCAGTTATGCTGAGAACTATAACATGGCAGTTACTGGCCGCCCTAGCAAAACAGACTAATAGGTGGTGGGATCAAAAACCTAAATGCAGTGAGTCAGTCAAGAATGGAATGTGATAAGATGCAGTCAGGAATTATAGATCATTCTTTTAAGATATTTGGCTGTATCAGGGAGGGGAAAAACCTTTTTTCTCCAACCTCTTAGGTTTGGTGATTGGGTCCTTGCAAACTGAACTGACATAGATTAACAGGATAAAAAGGTTTATCTCATATGCATATGGGGGATATGAAATATCCAAAATAAAATGAAAACCGTAGGCTTGGATACCATTTTAACAAAGTACAATACATTTACAGAGAAGTGATTAGACAAAGGAAAAGGATTGAACTTCTAAAAGTGGGAAATTGTGGGAAAGTGAATGTATGGAAACTAATGTAGGATAAAGATTATTCTAGTAAAGTTTACTTACCTGTACAGGCCCATCTCAGTGCTGACTTTCTGTCCTCTTCATGGCTATGAAACTCCCCTGGGATGGGAAGCCAGCATGGCTCAGTGGCTGAGCATCTGCTTTCCACCCAGGGTATGATTCCAGGTTCCTGGAATGGAGTCCCATATCGGGCTTCCTGTGGGGAGCTTGCTTCTCCCTCTGCTTATGTCTCTGCCTCTTTCTGTGTGTCTCTCATGAATAAATAAATAAAATCTAAAAAAAAAAAAAAAAAGAAAGAAAAAATTCCCCGGGAGAGGGCATTTATGGTAGGCTTCATTGCTTAGAATTTTCTGCTCTTAGATAAGGGAAGTTCCAAGAAGGCTTACTTCTTATATGTTGGTTCCTAATTGCCTTTGCTCAAAATAATCCATATGTTAAAGTGACATATTTTGGGATGGCATATTGTGATCCCTTTCCAGCTGTGGTGAGAGACTGAGAAATGCGGCAGTGACTGTGAAGAGTCCTGGGGTGAAGGAAGGGCTTGCATATTTATTTGGAGATGAGTGGCACCACACCGCAATGGTGCACACTGTGCTTTACCACAACCAACAAAGAGAAAGTGAGCATGTAAAACAGGAGACTAACAGGATGTAATGTAGGAGCAAAACCCATGACAGTGTAAAAAGGTATGCTTTCCACTATGCAGTGAGGAATTATAGGCATGGAGATACTGAATCCCTCTTTGCAAAGGAGGAAGCAGATATAGAAGGCTTGGTGGATTCCATGGAAGGAAGATGACGTTCCCCTGTGGTTGCTTCAATTTTCTTGGTAGAAGGCAAGGTTATCACCTGAAAAGGAAAACATGTGGTGTTTACGATGAGAGGAAAAGTCATGAAATAGTTTGATTGGACCTCTGGGAGAGCAGCTGTACTATGAAATTGTACTGCAAAGTTGTCAAATAGTGACACAGTCCGGTAGGGATTGCCCCTTCCTTTAAAGAACAAGCTTCATCATTTTAAACAACACTTCCTCTCTTTTCCCAGCCCTTCCTTCACTACCACTCTGTGCCATTGCTCCAACCATACCATAACTTTCACACGGAGGCATAGAAAAAAAGAAGAGAGATTAAGTGAAAAATGTCAGGATCATTTGTACAATCTAAAATGCATGACACGATTATGTTTAAAAAGTTAGCAGAATAAAATCTTAATTAATGCCACTCTCCTCCAGTCCATGCCTTGCCCTTAAATTCTGATAAATTTGATATTCCATACACACTACGCATTTTCTAAATACATTCAGACAATTTGGTCAGCCCATTTTCTCCCCTTGGTCAACACCACCTTTAAATAACCCAGGACAATCACAGTAGGTCTATAAAACATATCTCTCATAGATCTATGTCAAAAAGAAATTTATTTCGTATTGACTTTATTCATCCACTACACCGTTCATTGACTGCTATATGCAATTCTGCTGCTTACCACTGGGGTCATAAAATTAGATAGTGTCTGCTTTCCAAAGTCCTCAATGACAAGAATATAGGCAATGACAGCACAGTGAGAGATTAGCTGTAATAATAACAGACCAACAGCTGTAGGGGATAGAGCCAGGGCACACAACCCAGCCTGCAGAGAAAGGGATGGCTCATCAGAGAAGGTGGGAGAATGTGACACTTGACTTAGGTTTGAATGATGAGTGCAGAGAGTCAGCCAGGTGGAGAAGTGGAAGATGGCTATTCCAGGCACGCAACTGAATGACTCCTGGAAAACTCAGGAACATATGGGAGCATAGCAGGATGTGGGAATGCAACAAGCTCCATATGCCTTGAGTATATGGCGGTGGAGTGACAAGCAATGAGGCACGAGACTAGGTATGAAACATAATGCAGACGTCCTTCTGGAGCTCACCAAGGAGTCTGGAGTTGATTATCAACACCATTGGAAGCTGTTCAAGAGTGCTAAGCAAGAAATGTTTTAAAAGCATTAAGGATGTTAAGAGGAACGGATCTGTCAAATTTGCAGTTTTAGTGTGTGGTTACAGTAATCAAGAAAGGCTGTCCATCAGAGTAAAATTTTTATCTATTTACTTAGATTTTGAAAATGAGTACAGAATCTATCTATTGCAATTAGGGTTATATTCCATTTGAAGCTTTCTGAGGTCATTTCAGAAGAAAAGGAATGCACAAGGGAACCGCTGTGTTGAAATCATAGCCCAGATTTATCAGTTTAGGATGGCACTTAATGTGTCATACATGGATGAGCTAAGTAAGATGAAGCTAACATCGTTAGAAAATATTTGCATATTTTAAAACGCAGTTACAATAAAAATGTCTGAGGAAAATTGCTGGGTTTTTCCATTTTAAGTTTTCTAAGTGTGATCTAAAGCATCCCATGTAGTTTGGAGTTCCATTTCCCACACAATCACTGCATTAAAATGACTCTGCTTCATACTATAATTACCCGGTAATGCTTAATAAGTGTGATGTGCAATAAACCACTTTGTCCTTGGTGTAGCTGTTGCTACCATTAAATATAGCTTTTTCTATTTCACCTGAATTGTTTTGTATTACTGCCCACAACCACTCCTTATTCAGACACACAGATACACAGACACACAGACACTGCTGCCATTTTTCAATTTAGGCTAACCTTTGACCTACCATCTGAAGGAAATACCATTAGTAGCATTAGCAAGAGGTTGTAAAACCTTTGCCAATTTTCTGCTTAATAAAATTTACTCGTCTCTCCCTCTCTCTAAATGGACCCTCTGGTTTCATAGATAGCATTTTCTCTTGCAATAAGTTTATGGCACAGATGAACTTCCTTTTGTGGAAATCAGCTGTTATACCACTGTAGCAGTTTGCTGAGAAAAAAATAGAAGTTACTTTCAAGAGAATTTGGATAATAATTTTGTTTTTTTTGAAGACTTTATTTATTGAGAGAGAGAGAAGTGAGACAGAGATAGAGCACAAGTGGAGTGAAGGGCAGAGGGAGAAGCAGAGTCCTTGCTGAGCAGGGAGCCTGATGCAAGACTTGATCCCAGGACCCTGGGATCACAACCTGATCTGGAGGCAGGTTGATTTCTGCTCAGGTTGACTGAGCCACCCAGGTGCCCCTGAATGATAATTCTAAAAAACAGCAAGAAGTAGCTCTCATACAATTTCTAGGAGGAGGATTTCTGTAACCCAATTTCTAGGAAAAATAGCTTCTATTGACCTGGTTATCCAATTACTCTGGATCTATCCTAGTCTTTGCATGTTAGTCAGGTTTCTGCAGCTTTGATATATAAATATGTCATCCTGTGACTAGTCAGAGCCCAGACCTGGTATAATAACAATAGAAAGACGAGAAAGGGGATGGTATTGAGTTCAGGAATCAAGGTTGAACCTGTTATGTGGGAACTTACAATGCTTACCTTTTGGGTTAATCAGTTCAGCTCTGTAAGCCTTACTTCAGTTACCTATAAAAAGGAGTGATACTATTCTGACTGCCTGAACTGCTTTTACTCACATTTCCAATGCCAAATATGTGGTTTTTTGTTTTTGTTTTTACCCCGTACCAATCAATTTTCCAACTCTCCAGATTACCAACTGGATGCCCTACAAATCAATTCAATTCAATGTCTACATTAACTACTCGGAGTTAAGGGAGACCCCACAGGTTAAGGGCTTATTCGCCAAAAATTGCCCCATTTCAGGAGTCCGTTGTCACCTATACTTCTGACCAATCAGCTATAAATTGAGGGTTTCCATGACCTTCTCTTCAGTTTTGATAATTGGCTAGAATGGATTTCAGGACTCAGGAAAATAGTTTGCTTACTATTACAAGTTTATTATAAAGGATGTAACTCGGGAACAGACAAAAGAAAGCGATGCATAGGGCAAGGTGTGAGGGGAGGGGCATGGAGCTTCCATGCCCTCTCTGGGTGTGCTATCATCGCAGCTCCTCAATGTGTTCACCAACCTAGAAGCTTTCCAAATTTTGTTTAAGTTTTATACAGCTCAATCCACAGCTCTCCTTCACCTAGGACGTTGTTAAGTGTGGCTAGAAATTCAAATCTTCTAATCACCTGGTCTTTCTGATGACTGATCCCATGCTGAATCTACCTAGAGGCCCTTCCCTAAGTCACTTCATTAGCATTAACTCAGATGTGATGAGAAAAGTAGGCTTAATAACAAAAGACACTCCTATTACCCAGGAAACACGAAGCATTTTTAGGAGCTCTGTGTCAGGAACAGGGGACAAAGACCAAATATATTTTCATATTATGCCACACTTCCACACAGGAGTATAGAGAGTATTAAATTGGCACTCTATTGAAGAGTGTTTTATAGCTTCTAAAATGACAGATGGTGCAAATATTTAGAATATTTTCAATAATGAACATGTATATATGCTACACTAGTGCAGCAGCTCTGCTACCTTATCAAGTTTACTGACTCTAATGAGCAGAAAGCTTTGGTTTTAATGGTTTTAATTGTTCTGACCTGACATTTATTTCTTTGACTGTCCCCTCATCATTTGGGAGAAAAAGTTCCCAAATATTATCCCTGATACTTGAACTTACTGATGTGCAAGGTAAATTATAATAGACAAATTAATACATTATTGCCAGATAAATAGTTATCAACGAACTCCATCAATCAACAGCCTGCCAAAGACCAACCACTTTCATGACCTTGATATTGATACTAGTATGAAAATTAGTAAAAGGAAATCTCATTCGGAATGGAGTGGGGAGGCCAACAGGGGGAGCTCTCATGCACTGTCGTTCCTCATCAATTTTCAGACTGTATAGAGACTCACCTTGCAGAGAGATGAATACTACTTTATTGTACCTACTACTTTACTGTACTTCTAGAAGGAAGAAGACAGGCTTTCCCCCTCCCCGGCAACAGCCCAGTCAATGATACACTGTCACAACTCAACCAATGAGAAGCCATTTCCAACTTCCAGTTCACTCAGTGGACCATTTATAACAGACTTCCCAATGTCCCCCTTTCTTTGTATAAGAGCAATCCTCTCCTTTATTCTTTGGACTTGGCTATGGTTTTGCCCTAGTTTGCTTGCCCTAGATTTCAATTCTCTGTTACTCAATAAACTCATTTTTTGCTGTTTTATTTGTAAGGTTAACTCTAGAGATTGATGATCCAATCATGGCAGGTGTTAATATGTTTGGTTATAAAGAATTAAAGATGTGAATAGTTCTGCACTTGAATCACCATACCTCACATTTCAGGTTGATGGGGAAATACAGACAAACATTCAGACATCTTTTCAAGTCGTTAGCTATTTGAAACATTTGGGGTATTTTTATTGATATGATTTTTGTTTGTGGTGTAGTTTCTTTGGGTTCTCACATAAGATACATAGCATTACAGAAAACCAGTATAAAGTCATTTCCTTTCTGCCTTATTACAAAATTTCTAACACCTTTTTCTTTTTTCTTTTGGATGTTTTGTGTGTTTGTTAGTTTAAAAATCAACATTCTCCTCTAAGGAATATAAAGTTTTGTAGTACTTCCTGTAACAGCTGTTCTGAACTGAGAGACACATCTTTTTTAGCTATATATTTAAGAATCTTTTTTTTTAAATTTGGGAATTACTTTTTATTTCTCCATTTTCTATTAGACCAATCAAGACCTTGATCTAAATATCATGAAGTGAGCACTGTTCATATTTGTCCATAATTTCCCATTGATTGCATTTCTGTGTAAGCTTGTAGTCACTAAATGTTACCAATGACCTCAGGTAACCACAGCAGCAAAGAATCCACATTCTGTCTTTCCTGATATTCCACGATGCCTTGATAATCATCACTAACTCATTTTCTCCCCTACTAGTCATGTTCCTCTTCCTCTTCTCTTGGCTCTTTACTAGGGAAAGTTGCATTTTCTTGATACATTTAAGTTTCTTATTTTAATTTTCCAGATATAAGTAGTAGTACACTCTGGAAGGTGACTGAGTGGACCACAGACCAGACTCCCTCCTAAGTCCTACAGGGATCTCTAGAAGAAATAGACACAGACTAGGAGTCAGAAACACAGAAAATACAAATTCTGATCTTGTTACTTTTACCAACCAACCAGCTGTGAGACTATGAGTGAGTCATTTATCCTGTGTGAGCTTGAGCCAACGAATGTTTAAAATGAAAGGTGGATCTTATGGGCTCTTCACACTATTCCCTCATAGGGGCTAAATGCCGAGGAAAATTATATGTTCCAGACAAGTGTTCAGTAAAGGCCTGCTGAGATTACTGGCCACTGTCTTTACTTGTCACACGAGGAATGCCTGAGTCAGAAAAGTCCACACAGTTAAGGGTCTGAGTATTAACCTTCTCATATAACTTGGCCTCAAGCTGTGCTGATTTCCATAGACTGACAATTGTTTAGATCAAGAATAACTGTTCTGTAATTCACAGCCTTGTCAACCTGGAAGAAATTCTATAAAAATATTTCAGCCAATTCTGCTTAAGTAGTTGTAGTAACTTGTAAACAGTTCCAATGAAGAACTGGATTCTCAGTGTTAAATCAGAGAAGGGCAGTATTTTGAAATAATAGAATCTTTAAATAAAGAAGCTACATTACATAGAAAATGGAACAATTTATTCATGGTAAAAGCAAATTTTGAGTTGGAAAATTCATTTATTCAAGGAATTTTCTGTTATTGCCAAATGTTGGATATACACCTGAAAGTTTTGTAGTAAAAAATATTTTTCTAATTTGGGATTGAGAATTCTTCCCTGAACCTCACATCCCTCCTTTCCACTTCTCGTCTCCAAAGACATATAGATTGAATGTAGGTTCTTTAGCTACAAAAATATTTAAAAGCCACAAACCTACTGAGACTCATTTTTTAAAGCTATTTCTGAAAAAAGCCATGTAGCAGAAAGTCTAAGAGGCCATATATCTTACATGTTGGTACATCTAGATAAGAAAATGGGGTTACTATGGATCCCGGCTGGAAATATTAAATCTGAGAACATAAGTACAAGTCTCTTTCATCAAAAGCAGAGGCGTTTTTCACTTAAAAATAACCAAATAATCAAAGACAATATTCAAATAGACAGAATCCATCCAGCCTCAATCTACACCAGCGGTTTTCAAGGAGCAGCAAATCTGCCCTTCAGGGGATATTTGGCACTAACTGGAGACATTTTCTTTGTTACAAGCAGGAGTGGAAGGTGCTACTAGAATCTAGTGGGTAGAGGTTAAACATTCTATAATTCATGGGGAATGATCTGTCAATAAGTCAATAGTGAAAATGCCAATAGTGATGTTGTTGAGAAACACTGTTCACATTGATCTTGATAGATGATAGACATCCAGATGCCTGGAAGGTGACTGAAAATTTGAGAGAATACCAGTGTTAAGATGTTAAAATCTGATGTGTCATGATGTGAACATCTGTACTAAGCTCAGAGATAATTTTTTTTCTCTTTACTCTTCTTTTTACCTTTTCCTGATTTATCATTCACCCATAATTCTTCTTGTGTTCCATACTGTCAAGGTTCAATAGCAAAAGCTAATCAGAGTGCCTCTTTTCCTTCCAGTCCTGAAACAATTCAGATGAAATCAATTATATGCCAAAGTTCCATTCTGAATATTTGGGCCAACTATTCTGTGTCTCTAAATTCTATTATTCTTATAATAGCTCTCAAAGTACAGACACTGCTAGTCACCCATCCTCTACAGGAATCTTACCACATTTATCTGGCATATCTATCTTCCTTGGTTACACACAATTTTTTTTTTAAGCAAAAAACACATTAAGAAGCCAATTAACTCCAGATTAGTCAGAAGACAACTAACATAGGATTACAGGTTTACAATTCTGATATTGATATATATGTGTAATGGATTTGAACAATTAAGTAAATAAATACTAGCAAGTGAGAATCAGGTTTCTCATTGTTGGAGATTACAGTTAAGCAAGGGAGAAAAACTGAAATGAGTCAGTTGTTATAGGATTAGATTCAGATACATCAATATGAATTCATGTTTAATTTAATATTAAATTAATTAAATTAAATCTGTATTTTATATACAGATAGGGTTTTTTAAAAAACTATAGATATGTGTGCTTCCATGAGTTAGTGTCATACATATATTTTCTAGATCTGTCCATTGAGAGAGCCCAGAAGCAATGACACTGCAATAGAAATGAGCACACCCAGTGCCTAGAACTTGGCTTCAAATGTCATTCTTCAATAAAAGGAATCAGGACTCCTTGGAGAAACAGCTGATTCTAGGGCTGGAGAAGGGAATATACAAGATAAACTTGGGTATCTTTGTAGTTCCAGGAAGTAAGAAAGTGTTCAAAAACAAAATAATGGGAGCATGTAAAAGTGACACAAGAGCCAAACTGAAGAAGTTTACAATGATCAAAACTAGAACACTTTAAACAACAAAATAAAGAAGTGCTGGATTATAATACAAAGTATAAAAGAAAAATCCATGTGTGCTACTCTTAATAAATTGCTTCCAAACAGTAGAGGGATATGGGTGTGTGTGTGGAGGGAGGGTGACTTTACAGTAGAGAAACCTAGAAAACACTACCTCAGCCATATAATCACGATTTGATTCATCAGTGAACAGTCATGTCAATAGCATGTACATTTAACATGATGGTGTGAGAACAGAGCTTCATCTCTGTGATCATTCTCCCATTTCTTTCAGGGTTATTCAGTGAAGGCAGTTTTTGAAACTGAAAAACATTAAAACTGACTCTACAAGCTAATAAGTAGGAGAGTGAGTCAGTAAACTCTATAGCACCATGTAGTAGTAAAGAAAAAACAATAAAAAAGAAGAAAGGACAAAAAGAATGAGTTAGATATCCATGAACTGATACAGAATGATTTCTGGATTATATTTTTTTAAAAGATTTTATTTATTTACTCATGAGAGACACACACAGAGAGAGGCAGAGACACAGGCAGAGGGAGAAGCAGGCTCCATGTAGGGAGCCCAATGTGGGACTGGATCCTGGTACTCCAGGACTACGCCCTGAGCCAAAGGCAGATGGGCTTAACCACTAAACCACCCAGGTGTCCCTGGATTATAATTTTTAAAGGAAAAAAAAAAAACATACCATAGATACCAAGATGCCAAGGGCATCTATGGTATATTACCTTTCATGCAATAGTTTTTTTTTTAATAATAAATTTATTTTTTTTTGGTGTTCAATTTACCAATATACAGAATAATATCCAGTGCTCATCCCATCAAGTGCCCCCCTCAGTGCCCATCACCCATTCACCCCCACCCCCCACCCTCCTCCCTCATGCAATAGTTAAGGCAATATAAGGACATATACATTTATCTGTTCATTTATGCAAAAGAAACTGTAGGAAGAAAAAACCTGAAATGAATGCAATTAGTTACTAATGAACGGTACTGGGTTCTTGGGTATACATATGGTGGAAAAAATGAATCCTGACTGGACATCCACATGCAAAAACATGACTCTAAACACAGGCCTTCCACCTGTCACAGAAAGTAATTCAAAATAGATTATCAATTTAAACTATAATAAAACTACTAGAGGATAACATAAGAGGAAATACAGGTGACCTTGGACTTGATATTGACTTTTAATATATAAGACCAAAAGCATAATCCATGAAAGAAATGAAAGGATAAATTGGACTTTATCAAGATGAAAAAACTTCTACTATGCAGAAAACACTACTCAGTGAATGAAATGACAAGCTACAGATTGGGTAAAAATCTCTGCAAAACAACAGTCTTATAAAGGACAAGAATATGAAATATAAAAAATAACACTTAGAACTCAACAATGTTCAATATGAATGTTGAAAAATATATAATCAAAAATTTTAAATATGTGAAGATACATCTCATCAGAGAAGATATCTAGAAGGCAAAGAAACATATGTAAAAATGTCCAACAACATATGTCATAAAGAAATCATGATTTAAAACAATGAGATATCTCTACACATCTATTAGAATGGCTAAAATCTAAAATGTTGACAACATCAAATGCTGGTGAGGATGTGGAGCAACAGGAACTTTCATTTATTCATTGCTGATGGACATGCAAAATGGTACAGACACTTTAGAAGACATTTTTTAAACAAAACTAAGCATACTCTTACCATATGATCAGCAGTTGCACTGATTTGTACTTATTAAAGAAGTAGAGAACTCCCTACAAAAACCTGCACAGAAATGTTTATAACAGCTTTATCCATAATGGCCAAATTTGGAAGCAACCAAGATGTTCTTCAATAGTGGATGGATAAATTGTGGTACATCCATACAACAGAATATTATTCAGTAATAAAAAGAAATGAGGGCAGCCCCAGTGGCTCAGTGGTTTAATGCCGCCTTCAGCCTGGGGTGCGATCCTGGAGACCCGGGATCAAGTCCCACGTCGGGTTCCCTGTATGGAGCCTGCTTCTCCCTCTGCCTGTGTCTCTGCCTCTCTCTCTCTCTTTCTGTGTGTGTGTGTCTGTCATGAATAAGTAAATAAAATCTTTAAAAAAATTAAAAAGAAATGAGCTATCAAGCTACAAAAAAAAAAAAAAATGGAAGAAATGCATTCCATTAAGTAAAAGAAGCCAATTTTAAAAAGCTTTATAACTCCAATGTATATTATATTCTGAAAAAGGCACAAGTAAGAATATGATAAAAGTTCAGTGGTTCTGGGAGTTCAGAAGAGGAGAGGAAAGGCATGATGTGAAGCCCAGATCTTTAGAGAAATGAAACTATTCTCTATGTTACTGTAATGGTGGATTAGTGTACAATGTCAAATCCATAGCATGTACAACAGGGAAGAAGGAACCTTAATGTAAACAAACCTTAGCTAATAGCATTGTATTACTGTAGTAATTATATTATTACAATATTGCGTTGGCTTATAAATTGTAACAAATGTGCTACCCCAATGAAAGATGTCAGTAACAGGGTAATCTACAGGTGGTTGGGAGGAGATATGTGGAACTCTGTTCTTTCTACTCAATTTTTCTGTAAACCTAAAACTGCTCTAAAAAATAAAGTGTATTAATTTATTTAAAAATTGAATATTGACCACTACTAACATCATATGTATAAAAGATAGTTTCCTTGTTAATTCATATTTAAAGGTAGAAAGTAAACAAAGTTGATATAAAATAAAAGATTGTCTTCCCAAACTTGGGTTAGGAAGAGATTTCTAAAATAGGACACACAAAGTACTATCATAAAAGGATATTGATAAGTTGGATATGATTAAGAACTCTTCTTCATCCAGGGACGCCTGGGTGGTGCAGTTAGTTGAGCATTTGACTCTTGGTTTCATTTCAGGTCATGATCTCAAGGCCATGGGATTGGGCCACTTTAGGCTCCAAATTAGGCATGGAATCTGCCTGAGATTCTCTCTCCCTGTCCTTCTCCTCTGTCCCTCCCACTCCTGCTCTCTCTCAAATAAAAACAAGAACAAAAACAAAACCTTTTGTTCATCCAAACATACCATTAAAAAGATTAAAATGCATTCCACAAAAGGAAAGAAGATATTGCAATATATATTGAACAAGACTCACTTTCAGAATATAAAATAATTACAGATCTATTTAAAAAAAGGATAAGAAATTTTTTAAAAAAATGAGCAAAGACTTAAACAAGAACTTTGAATGGGCAGGATATTCAAATGGCCAAAAAACATGGAAAAGTGCTCCATCTCTGCAGTTACCAGGGAAATGTAAATGAAACAACAGTACACCACCACAACACACACACAAAAAGTGGCTAAAATTAAAAAGATTGAAATACCCAGTGTTGGTAAGAACATGAAACACTTGCTCTCTTATATTCTGCTCGTTTACTGAGGAAATTAGTGAAATAAATTGTAAAGCTATTGGCAATCAAGTAAATGAATCTATGCATTCCCTTTGAACCACCAATTCAACTCCTAGATATTTATCAGTAAAAACGTATACATACATTTGTAATGGCTCCATGCTAGAAAAATCCAAAATCTTCATTCACAGTAGAATGAATAAGTAAACTTGTCATATATTAGAAAGTGGAATACCATATAGCAACAAAAGTGAATGAACTTTATTTTTAAAGATTTTATTTACTTATTTATATTTATTTATTTGACAGAGAGAGAGATTGAGAGCAGAAGCAGGGGATAGGCAGAGGCAGAGGGAGAAGCAGGCTATCTGCTGAGCAGAGAGCCAGGACCCTGGGATCCTGACTTGAGCCAAAGGCAGACACTTAACCAACTGAGCCACCCAGGTGTCCCAAAAAGGAAGTGAACTTCTATCACAAGCACAAACACTGATGAATCTTATGCAGGCACAATATGGAATGAAAGAGTCAAGTGATAAAAGAATATATGCTCTTTGACTCCATTTTAATAAATCACAAAAGCTAGTAAAGTCAATTCTATACAAAAAAAAAAAAAAAAAAAAAACACAACAGAGATAGATTTACCTTTGGGAAGAGGGAAGCATGTATCCTGGGAGGGAACATGGTGTCTCCTGAGGTGCTGGCTTGTTTCTTCATCTGTGATTACAAGGTATGCTCACCTAGTAAACGTTCATTGCATACACACTTAATGATTTATAGATGTGTTTGTACATATATAAAATTGTAATAAAGATAATGAAAAGGTTAATATAAAATAGAATCAACCTTTATTCACAGATTTTTGAAAAGTAATTTGTGTTGGTATTTAACTTTGTTTAGGTCATGGAATTGAGGGATTAGTTGGCTTAGATAAGATTAACATAGATGATTCAATTTTTCTATAGAATACTTTAGAAGAAAATTTACTGTGGTTTTGAAAAAAAAATAAGGGTCAGTTTTCAGTAAAATGTTTTATTAAGTAAGGTAACATGAAAGGCAAAGAAAAAGCAGAAGAAAAAATGTATACGAAAAATGAGAGAACAGAAGAGGAAAAAACGAAAAGAAAGCCAGGAAACCAGCAAAAACTCCTCCCCACCACTTTACCTTGAAATTTATTAAAATCAACTAAGTTTCTATTTTTTTTCTAAATATAGAAAAGCAATTTGACTTGGTATATGTTTAATTTGCAAAGTTGAAATTTTGAATTTAGAAAGCAAAATATGAATAAAAATCTTCCTAGAATTCTGGTAAACTTATCTGAAGTTTTTTTTCCCTCTCCCTACAGGGAGTAAAAACATCTTCTTGAAGAGCTAATCTTACTACCGGGTCATATATCTTTGTATTTAAAAAAAACAAAAAACAAAAAACTTAAAACTATAACAAATAATTAAATATGTATGACAAATGTTTGAATAGTTCCATTGTTGCAAATTACGTCATGGTCAACTTAGTTAACTCTGGCCAATGTAGCCTCTCCTAATTATTTTTTCTTATGCTATTCCCAAACAACCTAATATGTCTGATACAGAGAAGAGAGGAGAAAACAATTTACTTCTCTTTTCTTTAATCTCTTTAATGTCTAAAGGTATTAAGAACATAATGGAAATTATACTGAAGGATTTTCAAAGACTAACAAAGAAAGGGCTAAGTAATCCGTGAGTGATCAAAGAGAAAAGTGTATTATTTCCATTAAAATTTGAAAGTCAAAAGTTTCAAATTCACTGTCTGAAGATTTTCTAAAGGAGTCACTGTTTCATTGTTTTCTTGTTAAAAAAAGTTGCTGATGGCCACGTTGGTAGAAAGTATTATGTGTTGGACTACATGATGAAATAAATTTTCTCTCAAACTCTTAAGTCTCAGATGCAGCAATTCTTTAACCTGCTAGCTGATGTTTGTGCTATCCAAGCGAAACATAAAGGACAGAATAGCAGAAAGATAAAAAATACTGTGCTTCAGAATACTGATTTACTAAATAAATGAATCTTTTTTTCAACTCACAGACGTCTTCAACAACCCACTAACCAGTCAGAAATTCCCTTTCTTGAAATTTTAACATTGTCGAAGACAAATTGAATATAAAGGACGTATGTTTCCCACCTTATTGGGGGCCATGAGTGTCTATACTGCTGGTGAGCCTTTGCTCCTTACTTATGTGCAGAGCTGTGGTTAGAACTTGTGCTTATCCACTGGAAGGTGCTCACAGGTTGCCAGACTCTACCAAGAAAAGCAACCTGAAGTAGGATGAAGGATGAAATGAACAGAGACAGTGTCACTCAGTATCTGATCGCTATAGCTCTCAGGGAAGGCTGAACATATGTTGGACCAGGTGGGTCTTCATCTGTCGTGCAAAAGGGCAGAACAAATTCCTCAACATTACACCATCACGCAGCATGGATTAAGAAATGCTGTAGTGAGAAAAGGGAAAACTCACTAGGCCAAGGTCAGGGAAGCAGAGATGCAAGGGGGCCATCCTCACTGCCCTCCTACTCTCATTACCCCCATAGAGATGTACAGCAGGCCAGGACGTCTGCTGGGCACAGTTTAGGTTTCTTTCAGACACAAGGATCCCTGGCCCACTGAAGGTCCCTCTTCTTATCCTGCAGGCCTGAGAAAGCAAGTTTAGCAGTCAGGAAATAGACCTCTGAGGGCCTGATTGCCTGGATCGGAGTGCCAGCTGTTTCTAGGACTGACTGGAAGGACAGCTGCCCAGCTCCTGGAGGCTCTGGGTGTGAGGGATATTACATTTCCACTAGAGGAAGACAGCCACTCCCCGCCACCACAACCCCCACAGCTGGCTCATTGCCAGCCAAATCCATGAATTTCCAGGGTCACGCTGTGATGGTTCAGCTCCCTCACTACAGAGTAGAGATCCCTGTTCTCAGCTTCCTTACTTGACCTTTTCGTCTCTGTACCAAAATCCTTTATAATTTTGGCAATCTATCAGTCTTCGAATTAATTATGTGTTTTCATTCACAGGGTCCCCTACAACTCAAAATGATGTCTATATTCCAAGACCATCCTGTGAGAGGTGGCAGAATGAGAATCTAAAATTCAAATCCCATCGAGATCACTAAACATCTGTGACTTTAAAATAATGGCATTTTTGAAATTTAGCACATAATGTATTATTGGATATGGCCACTCTATTCCTTGCATGAATAACTCTGTTTTCCAAGTTTACACTGGAATTTCAACTAATCTAGCTTTGAATCCACCTGTTTTGGCCACACTATTCTTCATGAGTCAGATTACCTCTCTCTCTCTCTCTCTCTCTCTCTCTCTATATATATATATATATATATATATATACTCTTTTCTCTTTGCATAAACATTTTTTTTTTTTTTGGTCTGGTCAGGTACCTTGCTAGCAGTAGGATACTCAGGGATGGATAGAATATGTTGTCTGCCCTCCAGGAGGATCTGATCTAATGGATGAGGAAATGTAAGCAAGCACAGTTAAGGGTAAGTGGCTAAAGGATCATTTTTTGTCCTAAGCCCCATTTCTTTCTCTAAACCTTTTTTGAATTAAGTAGATGCAAGGAATTAGTTATAATTCCTATAAAATAAAATATAAAATATCTTTCCACTTACTTAGGGAGTTTTATCTGATGATTTACAGTTTTTCTCATGTCAATCTTGCATATATTTTGTTGGATTTATACTTAAGCGTTTTAGCATTTTGCTGCTAATGTAGATGATATCGTGGTTTTAATGTCAAATTCCAATTGTCCATTACTATTATATTGTAATTAACTTTACATGTCAACTCTTTGTATCTTGAATTTCCTGTGATCACTTCTTAGTTTCAGGAAACTTTGTTTTGTCAGTTGTGCATGTTTCTACATACACAATCAATGTCATTTACAGACACAATCTTATTTCTTCCTTTCCAATCTATACACCATTTATTTCATTTTCTTGGTCTTGTATTAGTTAGGAGTTCCAGTTCAACCTTAAGTAGGAGTGCTGAGAAAGAACATCTTTCTTTGTTCCTGATTTTAGGAGAAAAGTAATCTCTAGACCTTAAGTAGGATGTTAAGCTTAGCATTTGTCTGTCTGTCTGTTTGTTTTAGCTATAGGTTTTGTAAACATTTTATCAAACTGAAAGAGTTAGTCTTCACTCTTGGTTTGCTGAGAATTTGTATTGTGAATAGGCATTAGTTTTAACCAGTTTTTATTAATACATGATTTTTTCTTTAGTCTGTTGGAGTGATTAATTATATTACTTTTTGTATCTTGAATCAATGTTACCATGCATAAAAAGCAGTTGATTATTAGTATAATTCTTTTTTACGTTGTTGGATTTGGTATGCTAAAATTTTGTTGAAGAGTATTACAGTATTCAGAGGAATATTGGTCTGTAGTGTTCCCTTCTTGGAATATCTTTATCTGGTTTTGTTATAAGGGTAATGCTGGTCTCATAGAATGAGTTAAAAAGTGTGACCTTTCTGTTTTATGGGAGAAATTCTAGAAAACTAGTATCATTTCTTACTTAAATATTTGGTAGAATTCACCTATGAAAACTTTATTTGGGGAAGGGTATTAATTACTGACTCAATTACTTCATTAGATATAGGCCAATTAGATTATTTCTCTTGTGAGAAGGAGTTTCTGTGCTTGGCACACAAACTTCTGGTAAATTGCGTCTTTATAGAAATTGATCCACTTAATTTAAATTATCAAATTTGGGAGCATGGAATTATTTGTAACATTCTTTTATGAACCTTTTAATGGACATGAGATTAATAGTGATCATCCTAATTTCTGATATTAATAATTTGTGCTTTCTCTCTTTTTCCTTAATTGTCCTAACTGGAAGTTTATCGGTTCTTTGGTTAAAAAGATTTATTGATTTATTTGAGAGAGAGAGAAGGAGCACAGGCATGCAAGAGAGTTGAGGGAGGGGCGGAGGGAAAGAACCTCAAGCAGACTCCCCACTGCATGTGAGTCCAATTTGGGACTTGATCTCATGACCCATGAGATCATGACCTGAGCCAAAACCAAGAGTTAGATGCTTAACTGATTAAGCCACCAAAACACCCCAGGTTTCAATTCTATTGTTTTTTCCACAGAATCAGATTTCGATTGTATCGATTTTCTCTGTTGATTTGTTTTGGATGTCATTAATTTCTGTTCTAATTTTTATTATTTCCTTTATTCTGTGTGCTAAGTCTTAGGTTGCTCTTCATTCTTTAGTTTCCTAAGGTGGAAGTATGTTGTTTAATCTCTAAATATTTTCAGATATTTGGGCTATCTTTCAGTTACTACTTTCTAGTTCATTTCATTGTAGTCTGAGAGAAAACTTGGTATGATTTATATTCATTGGAATTTTTTGAGTTGTGTTTGTGACTCAAAATGTGGTCTATCTTAGTCAATAGTCCATATAAATTGAGAAGAATGTGTATTCTGCTGCTATTGAATGATATATTCAATAAATGTCAATTACATATAGTTGATTGATGGTGCTGTTCAGTTCAGCTGTATCATTACTGATTTTTTTGCCTGCTGGATCTGCCAATTATTGATAGAGGTGTGTCAAAATCCTCAAGGATAATAGTGGATTTGTCTGTTTCTCCTTGTAGTTTTATCCACTTTTGCCTCATTTATTTTGACACTCTGTCATTAGGTGCATACATGTTAAGGATTGTTATGTCTTCATGGAGAATTCACCCTTTTATCATTATGTAACGTTCCCCCTTTTTCTGATATTCTCCCTTGTACTGGATTGTGCTTTATCTGATATTAATATAGCTACTCTAGTTTTCTTTTGGTTAATGTTAGCATGGTATATTTTTCTCTTGCTGTTTATCTATCTGTGCCTTTATATTTAAAGTGGGTTTCTTGCAGACAACATATAGTTGGGATTTGACTTTTGTATCCACTTTGCCAGTCTTTGTCTTTTTTTTGTTTTGTTTTGTTTTGTTTTGTCTAGTCTTTGTCTTTTAGTTAGTGTCTTTATACCATTCAGATTTAAACTGATTATAAATATGATTGGATTAATGTCTTTCTTCCATGTTTGTAATTTTTTTCATTTGTTGAACTTATTATTTGTTCCTTTACAAAAACATTTTCTTTTTTTTTTTGTCTTCTCTTGTTTTAATTGAGCACCTTATATGAATTTGATATTCTTTCCTCTCAGAGCATATCAAAAAGAAGTTAAAAAAATTTTGATAGTTGGGGCATCTGGATTGCTCAGTGGTTAAGCATCTGCCTTTGGCTCAGGGGATGATCCCAGGGTCCTGGAGGGAGCCTGCTTCTCCCTCTGCCTGTGTCTCTGCCTCTCTCTTTCTCTCTTTCTCTCTCTCTCTGTGTCTAATGAATAAATTTTAAAAATCTTAAAAAAGGAAAAAGAAAAATTTTTACTTTCATTTAGTCCTTCTCTAATGCTCTTCCTTTATTTATTTAGATCCAAGTTTCTAAACTGTCGTTTTTCTTCTCTCTGAAGAACTTATTTTATAATTCTTGCAAGATGCATCCTCTTGGGATAAATTCCTCATTTTTGTCTAAGAAAGTCTTTGTTTCTCCTGTTTACTTTTGAAGGATAATTTCACTGGATACAGAATTTTTTTCTGTAAACATTTTAAATGTATTTCAGTCAGCTCCCTTTCTAGCTGAAATGATTTCAGATGAGAAGTCCAATGTAGTTTTTATCCTTTTTCTTATATAGATAAGATTTTTTTTTCTTCTCTTGACTGAAACAGATGTTTTTTTCCTACAGTATTTACCATGAAAATTTGGTAGAGTTCTTAGGCGTAAAATCTATGTAAGTCTGGGGATCCCCCATGCCCCCAATAGTTAGCTTTCAAGCTAGTCCACACTTAGCCTTTAAATATTTGTTAAAATGACCACATGAATGTCCCCACCAGCTATCGGATTTACTGTCTCCTAGGTCACTATACTGAACTCAGTTTTGATTCTTTTTATCCACTTTCCCCCCCCAGCTTTTGGATGGATGTTTGCTATGGGATTGCAAATCTCTGATGAATCTAAGAAAAAGTATTGATTTTTAGTTGTTCAATTATTTTCCTTCCTGAGAGTACAAGAATAATGACTTCCAACTTCTTTACATGTGAAATAAATTTTTTTTTTTAGAATCTGTCCAACTGGGATCAGTTTAGTAAATTCTATTTTCTTTGAAAATTATTTATGACACCTAGGTTTCCTGTATCAAATTGGATTTTGTTAAACAAAGTTTAAAAATTTTTTAAAATTTCTTATCTCTATCTGTACTTATTGCATCTTTATATTTTTATGTTCTGTCTGTGAGTTTTACCTGAGTTTTCCCTCTTAATAAATTAATGTTTTATCTAGTATATTGTTATTTTTTGTTTTGTTTTGTTTTGTTTTGTTTGAGAAACAGTTCTTTGGCTTATTTATGCTTTTTACTTTATTTTTTGTGTCTTGCTTAAAATTGTTTTAATTATTCTTATAATATCTGAAATAGGATGCTAAATTCTTTTCACTCTTTCTTTTCTAAACATAAATGTTTAAGAAATGATTTTTCCTCTGAGCACTGTTTTTATCTGACTTATTTTATATTTCAATGTGTAGCATTCCAATTAATTACTTAATTGCCTTCTGGATATTATATAATTTTTATTTTTATTTCCTCTTTGACCAAATAGTTATTGAAGAGATCTTTTTTAAATTTCTTTTTGTTGAGAGAAAGTCTCTCTTTTTGTTACTAGATCTGTTGCATTACAGTCACATTATTATTTATTTTATTTTTTCCAAGTTTTTGATGACAATATAAGGATAGTGTGCCTGTGTGTGTTGGTGATATGAATGTTTTTTAAGTTTTTAGTGGACATACTTTACATTATTAGGATATCTTATAAATTATGTTATTTTTATGTTATATAGATTTTTTAATGGACTTTAAGAGGTGAATTGTGTTTCTGTCTATTCCTTTTTCTTCTATAATTATAGCTGTAATAGGATAAAGTATTGCTTAATGTAAGGTGAAATTGTTCATAAAAATATTTCTCTCCTAAACAAGGAATAGATCATAAATAATAAACAATATTTCTAAGTCTAAATACATCTCTTTTATGTAAATGACCTAGCAATGCCAGGTGACTGTATCAAATATGCCAGTGTTTGTTAAACTTTTTGCCAAACCTATTGATCTTGTTATCTGGTATTAATAAGACAAATGGAATGGTGACACAAGTGTCCTATTTAGTCCTATAGTTAGGTGAACTTAACTCATTCCTACAGTCAAGTCAATTAGAGCTGGAAGTGATATTATAGCCCTCTAATAGCCCCTCTAGTCTCATTTACAATGGAGGGACCCAAAATCATTTAACTAGATAATAGTATTTTCAGAACTAGTCCAAAAAATTTCTCTTAAAAAATAAAGTTCTTACTCTCTGGAAGAGTCTATTTGCATCATAGCTTATGTTCTAGCTAGGTTATGGTGTATCAGATACACCATATTTGGGTGTATCTCCCAAACTTGTTTCAGAAAATAGGTTCTACTAAGAGCTCATACTGAATGGGTAATAAATTATCTAACTCTTACCCCTCTGGCCATAGACTATTGAATCAGTGAATTTATAGGCTGGATTTGTAAAATGAGCTTGGTCAAAATAGATTCTTTCTCAGGAACTTGAAAAGACATAGAGGGAAGTTGAGGAATAGCAGTGGGCACTACAATGGATCCACCAGTGAGACAGACATGCACCCGAACCTTGACTGGTAGGTAGAAAGGAGAACAGGAATGATGCTAATAAGAAACAGGGATGGGGAGACCATAGCAACAGTGGCCATGAGAAAGAGAGAAAAGAATTGAAGAGCCTCAGTTCCACACCATTGTAAGATCTAACTGTTCAGCAATTTCTGGATTTTCATGAGACTATTATGAGTGCTTGATACTCTTTTCTGTTTCTTGAAATACCTTAAATCAGTTTATTTTTCTTGAAATAAAAGATCCCCATTGAGCTCTAGCATACTGAACCAAAATAAACCAATAAAAGACTTGTGCCACATTTCTAAGCCTTTCTTCAGTGGGGTGAGGAAGGCATTGAAACTCAAAAATATAATTTTTGTATTTGGTGTAGGATTTTAAAGTGATATCAAAATTTCTTGGAGAAACACTTGAAAGGTAACATTCAAGGCATCTATTATTAATCTTTAGTAACCAGTCTACTTTTACATTAGCATCTTGGCAATTCAGGCAGAATAGCACTTGGCATAAAATCTTCCCTGTTCCTTCCTGGATGTGCTTGATGTATCTGACAGCTTAAACTTTAAACCAGTTTCACTTCTGCTTGGATGTATCTCCAAAAATAACTTTAAATTTACAGAGTCACCATTTTCTATGTTCTCTGGTAGTAATTGGACATATCAAGAGGATGACTTCACATCAGGCTCGTGGTATATCCAGTAAATAAGCAGGGTCTCTGGGCTAAGATGGTAATATAGGTGACTCCTGAATGTCCCTCTTTCCATGGGCTCACCAAACATCTGGTTACACTCGGAGCAATTGCCTATAAGAGAAAACCAGACACTAGTTGAGTCACACTGACATACTGAACAATCAAATGGTACCCTTACCAAATGTGTGGGAAAGGCTGAGACACACTCTCACCATAAATCCCCCCCTGGTACAGTCTTATACAATCAGAAGGGAATACCCAATTCCCCACTTCTTTCTGAGTAGTGGAGAGCTTGGGCTGCATGTATCTAGTGCTCTAACTTTTAAGGCTGTCACTTGAAGGAAAAGCCCCCAAATCACTTTGCTCTGTGGGGATTTCATTCACAAGTCCTGAAGACTATAGCAGGTAAAAAGTAGCCATTGCTAGCAGGTACACCAGTTCACGGTAGGTAGTCTAGGGCTCTGTACAAAGGATTCAGGCAAAAATAACAATCTCTTCAGTCCAGTCCTGGAAATGGTTTGACTACACACATTAAAGTCGTTGCCTGAGGGTCTGGTTTCTAATTAGTATACATCTAGGTATTAACTGAAGTCCTCCTCAAAACTTTAAAATAGCCACTAGGAACATCACCTACTTTCTCCCTCTAGTTCAATCCAGCAAAAGACACAAATTTATGGTTATCTTTCTGGAAGAAGCTTATCCACAAATCTCAAGCTCCAACTTCTATCATTCTTCTAATGGGGAAAGCCCCCAAATCACCTAGCTCTGATGGCCAGTGGGCTTGCATACATGAGCCCCACAACTATAGCAACCAAAACACCCCCCAAAAACCCAACCAGTTCTAAATCAGTAAAGGAACAGTAAATCCCCTGATTCTATACCAAGGATTAGGTTCAGCACAGAGAGAGTAGGTAAAAATACTCATCTCACACTTTCTCCATGGAAAGGTTTTGAGTATACACTGTATGGGTTGCTGCCCAAGACTCCAGCTTCTATTCAGCATATGTCTAGATGCTGACTGTGATTTTCACGTTTAAAATATGGATGCATCTTCAACCTGAACTACTCGGGAGACACTAAGAATACATATAGAAGCTTGGATGATCCCAAAGGCTTGAGAAGAAGCAGGAGCTCAAGCTGGGCTAGTTGAAGAGGTTTATCTCCTGCATGAAACCAGTCTTTCAAGACTGGGAAAAGTGGCCATTTTATTTAATACACAGACATTGACCCAGACTATCAAGATAAATGATGAAACAGAGTAGGTCCCAACCAAAAGAACAAGATAAAGTAGAAACCAACCTTAAAAATGGATATAAGTGATTTATTCAATAGAGACTTCAAATTAATGATCAGAAAAATACTTAGTTCAGGATAATAATGAATAAGCAAAGAGAATTTCAACAAAAAAATAGAGTGAGAGCATATTTTGGTGAACTGCTAGAAATCTGCAGTAAAAAAAAATCACAACATAGAATCTAAATATATACAATTCTTATTTTTCAATCATACCTCAATAAAGCTTGAATAAAAAACACAAAAAGTAGTAAAAAAATTTTTTTTAAATAAAAGAGGATTACCAGCATTCCTACTGTGCCAGTTTAATTTGTTGTCCTCAGCTAGAAATTCACCCTTCAGTACCTGCTCTGATAGAATGAATTTCTCCTTTATGGTAAAGTGTTCTAGAGGGCAATGTGGAGAAAGGGAGCTCTTCTTCCTGGTTCTGGTACACTGAAATTATACTCTTTCCTGTGCCTGCTGCACTTCTGGTCAGTACTGCAAGTCTGGGGGACATTCTACTACACTCTGCCTCAACAATGCTCTAAGTATGAAGTCTATCAGTGAGACTGAGAGACTCTATAGCCCTCACCTGGCCTTGGCAGTTGCTCCCTTCGGCTCCCAGGCCATGGACACATCATGTCTTGTGTTTGTCCCAAGGGTAGCATCTCAATTCCCTCTGCACACCTCCCACCTGCCTCAGTTCACCTGTGTCTTAAAGGATGCTTCCCATGGCCCCCACAGGATGGACACTATTCACCACAGGTCACATGGCAATGCTGACCAACAGTGAGTAGGAATGCCTCTGTATACCTGACCACCACCTATACTCACCTGTCCCTCCAAAGGTAAGTTCTTTCTGTCCCATGACTGTGGTCCAGCTCTGGCCTAAGTAACCTAGCAAATGCCTGCACTCCTCAGTTGGCCACAACCAGCTTGTCAAGTGAGGTCTGCACCCCAGTCTTAAGGGAAGCACCTCTTCCAGGATTTTCCTTATTTAGACATTCCCTTCAGTTCTAAGTTACCCATTCACATTCTTTTATGTCTTTATCCTTCTATAATTGCTTTATAATTCTTTATATTAAACTTCCTCTATTCAAATTACTGTGTGGCTTCTGTCTCTTGATCAAACCCAGACCAAGAAATTTACATTTTAATGATTCTGTAAGGATTTAATAAGTTAACTCAATCTAAGCACCTACTGCAGTTCCTGGCCTATAGTTAGTTTCTGATAAATGTTAACATTATCCTTACAATGATTACCATCAGCATCACCAAAATTATCTTTATCATCATTAAGAGCTGCAAAAGTGCCATGCTTCCTTTATTCAAAGAGTATATTCATGGTTTCTTTAAAAAAGTATTTGTTGAGAACTACTTAAACTTGGCTTTCCTGCACCAGGCCCCTGCTCCAACCCCATAAGTCACTGTTGATACTGTGAAAACCTGCTCCAATCTCACTAGTAGAGGAATTCACCTTAGTGTGACCGAGGCAAATTTAACTGCTCTGTATTTTAGTATCTTCATTTTTACAAAAGGAGTATAAAGCTTGCCCTTCTTACCCAGTGAATAAAATAAGTTAATCCTTTATGTAACAAAGCATATATAATTCTTTATGTAACAAAACTCAGAGTCTAAAGTGCTGTCCCTAAATGAGACCTTATTACTATGGTAGGATAGTCCATTTAAAAAGAAATGTCCCCTGTAGCAAAAAGAGTTCCCATGCTATCTGCCTTTTGATTAAAAGTCAGTATAATGGATTTTGGATGGTTCACTTTTGAATACAAATCAGCTGTACCAGGAATCTCTCTCTCTTTTTTTTTTTTTCCTTCAAAGTTTCACCTTGTGTTTCTGTGTATGAAAAACTCATCAAACCTCAGTAAAAGAGAAAATTCAGTCCTTGTGGCCTAAAAATGTTGGAATTACTATAGATACTGTAGGGGGATTAACAGCTAAAAAATAAAATAACTTCACCAATGTATGAAAGGGGAGGTCATACCCAGCCCTTCCAGGTGAATAAAGAGGGACCAGGATAGATCAAAATGAGACAGTTGCTTCCACAGTGTTTAGTGGAATAGAACATGATGTTTAAGCTCCCTAGATTTTTAAAATCATCCTGTCATTGCCTTACTTACTTTGTAAATACTGCCCATGTTACATCAAAAGGCTTCCCCTGCCATTCAGCTCCACCAACGAATAACAATATGTGTTTTTTTGTGTTTTGATTAAGTGAACTAAACATAATTTACATTATTATTATTCTTTAAAAAAATTTATTCATCCTCTAATATATACTGAATATCTTTTACTGGCTTTTAAAAAACCTTATATTGTAGAATAACTTATAGAGGAACAGCATAAGTGACCCTACCAAACTAATCCTATTCCATGATATAAAAATATGCTACAGGAAATCATATGTAAGGAGGAAGAACAATGGTACCTCATGTACAGAAATATGAATGTGATCATTTAACAGAAAAGGAAAATAATACAAATTTTAATTGCTTCCAAAGGAGGCTAGATTTTTTAAAAATAGAAGCCTTTTTTGTTTTTATAAACATTTTTATAGGCTTGGATATGTAACAGAGAGCCTGAAGGTGAATTAGAGAATAAATCTGAAGAAAACTGAATACTTGATCATACTGCCTAAGAAGAATTGGAAAACATTATGGGAGATTCATCAGGGAGATAATAGGTAGAAAATAGAAATATGAGAAGAGAGAAGACCCAGGCAGATTCTAATGGTTGACACATCTTTGAATAGGCAGCTGCCATGGGATGCCTGGGTGGCTCCATCAGTTAATCATCTCCTTTGGCTCAGGTCATGATCTCAGGGTCCTGGGATTGAGCCTTGTGTCAGGCTCCCTGTTTAGCAGGGAGCCCACTTCTCCCTCTTCCTCCTCCTCTCTCAAATAAATAAATAATCTAAAGAAAAAATAGGCAGTGAAACTCTCTGATGACGATAAGTCAAAAGATTTTAAGAACTCTGCAGAGCTCAAATTGCTGTTGGCAATTTGGGTGCACACTTTTGGCATGAGTATGTGCAAATTGAGGAATTCAAAATTTTACTTCAGGGTCTAGACTGATACAATGAGTATTAGAAATAATCCAGAATAAGGGAAAAACAAATAAGAGAAACAAAGAAAGTCTAAATGCCTCTGTTCTGACAAAATATCAGTAAAAAAGGCAGAAACCATGGAGGCCAGAAGACAGTGGCTGACTTATTAAAAGTGAGAAAGAAAAGAAAATTAAAAGTCAATCAAGGATTTTGTATTCAAGAAAACAATCTTACAAAAAATGAAAAAGAAATTAAGTAATCCCAGATAAATAATAGAGTTCATTAGTAGCAGACTTGTCCTACAGGTAACACTAAAGGCAGTTTTTTATTTTGAAAAGAAAGAATGCTAGACAGTTATTTGGATCCATATGAAGAATAAGGAGCACCAGTAAAGATAACCACATAGGTAAATATAAAAGATGGTATGAATATGTTTTTTTGTTTGTAATTATTTTTCTCTATTTGACTTAAAATGCAAATACATACTGCATACTGTAATAACTGTAAGTCTAAGTTGATGGGAACAATGTATAAAGATATATTTTGTGATGGCAAGTGGGGAAAGGTCTATAAAAAGACAAAGTTTTTGTATAACATTTAAATTATTCCAGTAGTGATCCAAACAAGATTACAGTAAATTAAGATGTTGGCTATAATCATCAAAGAAATCATTAATAATTTAACTCAAAAATGTATGGTAAAAGAAATGATGAGAGAGTTAAAATGCTTCACTAAGAAAATATCTTCTTAACAAAAAAAAAAGGCACTAATTGAGGAAGTGGGGAACAGAAAAGGTGTAAGATATATAAGAAACAGAAAGCAAAATGGTATACCTAAATCTGACCTTATCAGTAATTACATAAAATGTAGAAGTATTAAGCCCTACACTTAAAATGAAGAATAATAGAATAGATAAAAAAGACAAAATCAACTACATATTGTATAGAGGAAACATAGTTTAGATTCAAGGACACAAATTGGTTGAAAATAAAAGGATGGAAAATGATTTACCATGCAAACAGTAACCAGAAAAGAGCCCAAAGAGCCATGCTAATATGGCAAAATAGAATCTAAGACAAAGATTATTACTAAAAACAAGGGCATATTGTTATATTTGTAATGTAATGATAATGATAAGAAAATATAACAAATACAAACATATATGCACCAGACAACAAATTTCCAAAATACATAAAGCAAAGACAGGTAGAATTGTAGGGAAAAATGGACAATTCAACAACAATAATTGGAGATTTCAGTAAGCCACTTTGAATAATAGATAGAATAACTAGGCAGAAGAGCAACAAGGAAATACAAGACCTAAATTGGTCTACAAACACAGACCTAACAAACATCCATAAAACACCCAATAACAACAGATGCACATTCTTGTCAATTGCAAAGGAATGTCCTCCAGAATAGAGCATGTGTTATGCCATAAAAAAAATCTCAATAAATTCGAAAGGCTTGAAATCATGAAAAATATATTCTACTGTATTGGAATGAAATTGGGAATCAATAGCAATAGGAAATTTGAGAAACTCACAGATTTGTGGAAATTAAGTATACATCAAAATAATCAATGAATCGAAGAAGACATCACAAGGGAAATTAGAAGATATTTTGAGATAATTTATTTACTTTTTAAAAGATTTATTTATTTATTCATGACAGACATCGAGAGAGAGAGAGAGAGAGGCAGAGACATAGGCAGAGAGAGAGAAGCAGGCTCCTTGGAGGGAGCATGATGTGGGACTCAATCTCAGATCCTGAGATCAGGCCCTGAGCTGAAGGCAGATGCTCAACCGCTGAGCCACCCAGGTGTCCCAATATTTTGAGGTAATTTAAAACAAAGACACAACATACCAAAACTTACAGGACACAACAAAAGTGGTGCTGAGGGAAATTTGTACTGTAAATGCTTGAATTAAGAAGAAAGATTTCAAATGAATAACCTAGACTTCCTTCTTGAACCATTAGAAAAGGAAAAGAAAACTAAATCCAAAGCAAGAAGAAGGGAAATAATGAATACTACAGTGGAAATTATTAAAATAGAGAATGAAAAACAATAGAGAAAAATCTTGAAAAACCTTGTCATGATGAGCACTTGAAACTAATAAAGCATTGTATGTGAACTGCACTGGAATTTTTTTTTTTTTTAAAAAGAGCACCTTTTGTTACATTATTCAATATCTCATCTATACACATATATTGAGCAATTTCTCCTGGAGTCCTGCATGTGGAATGTATTTTTTAAAAAATAGAAAAAAATTAAGTAAACCAAAAGCTGGTTCTTTGAAACAATTAACAAAATTGACAAAATTTTAGCTAGATTAACCAAGAAAAAAGAAGGCTTAATTTTTTGAAAAAGAGATTTTTTTAAAATTTATTCATGAGAGAGGCACACACACAGAGAGAGTGAGAGCGAGCGCGCGAGAGAGGCAGAGGGAGAATCAGGCTCGGCTCCATGCAGGGAGCCTGTCGCGGGATTCGATCCCGGGTCCCCAGGATCAGGCCCTGGGCTGAAGGCGGCGCTAAACCACTGAGCCACCCGGGCTGCCCAAGAAGGCTTAAATTACTAAAATCCAGAATGAAAGTAGAGATTTTACTACTAATCTTCCAGAAATAATAAAGATTATAAGGAGATACTCTCAGAACCACAATGAAATGCCACTTTGCACCCAACAGGAGAGCAACAATTAAAAAGTTGGACAATAACAAATACTGGCAAAGATGTGGAGAAATTGAAAGTCTCACAGGGTGCTGATGAGGATGTAATATGGTGCAGCTACTTTGGAAACACTTTGACAGTTCCTCAAAAATAAAACAGAATTATCATATGTATTGGTTTGGTAGGGCTGCTTTCACCAAGTAGCACAAACTGGGTGACTGGAACAACAGAATTTTATTCCCTCACTGTAGGGGTAGAAGTCTGACATCAAGGTGTCCACAGGGCTGCTTCCTTCTGAGGACTGTGAGGAGAATGTGTTCCAGGCATTTTTTTCTCCCAGTTTCTGGTGGTTTGTGGGGAATCTTTTGTGTCCCATGGTTTATGGATATATCATCCCAAGCTTTGCCTTCTTGTTCACATGACATTTTAGCCTATGTGCCTGTATCCAAATTTCTCCCCTTTTGTTGGACAGCAGTGCTCTTGGATTAGCAACCAACATGACTGTATATGAATTTGTCTTAACCACCTTAATTATAACTTCAATAATCCTATTTCCAAGTTAGATCACATTTTGAGGCATGAGTACTAGGAATTCAACATAAACATTTTTAAAGGGGGTAGACACAATTTAATCCCTAACACCAGAGGTTCCAGCCACTTCACTGCAAGGCATATGCTCATAAAAATATGTTTATATAGGAACTTGTACATGAATGTTTATAGCAGCACTATTCATAATAGCCAAAAACGTAGAAACAATCTAAACCTCTGTCAGGTGATGAATACATAAACAAAATACAGATGTATAATTGAATTATTATTATTCAGGCATAAAAAAGAAATGAAGTTTTGATATATGCTACAACACAGATGTACATTTTCTAACTCTAAGAAGCCAGACACAAAAGGCTTCCCATTGTATTACTCCATTTTTTATGAAATGCCCAAATAGGAAAATCCATGGAGACAGTAAAAAAATTACTCTTTGCTACAGGATGGTGGATAGGAAAGTAAGGAGTAACTGTAAGAGGAGTATGGATTTCTTTTCAGGTGCTAAAAGGCTTCTGGAATCAGCCAATGGTGATGGTTGCACAGCCTTGTGAATACACTAAAAACCATTGAGTTGTAGACTTAAAATGGTGAATTTTGTGGTATTAGAATTATATCTCAACAGAAGTAATTAAATACATAAATGTCTTGATTTTTTATGATTCTTATTCCTTGTGCAACCATCCTCAAGATAAGCTGTACTTACTGCTGTGTTTTAAGGGCATCCCTGCACCCTTTCAATATATTTCCCTCTTGCATACAATAGATTATGAAAGTTATCTAGTTGCAATCCAGTAGTTGTAATTAGGAATGGAACCATGGGACACAAGTTTAAGGCAGTTTGAAGTGAATGACTGGGCATTTCAATGAGCAATGCAAAAGGAATTATATATGCAGTGGGGAGTTATTAAAGTATTCTGAACAAAAGTCCAGTATGTCTCGAACAGTCCTTATGGGAAGATTAATTTCAACTAGTGAGTGGCATGAATTTCAGGCATATCCTTCCTGCCCTTAAACTGCTGTAGGAGCAATTTGTCAAGTACATTACTTTCTACAACTGCTATATGGGATTTTTCATCTGGAATGATTTCTAGGCTCTGATTATGGGTGACAGAAGAACTATCTGCTTATTTTGATAAAAGAAAATTACTTTCTTCAGATGTCATTTTTGTCTAATGGGAAATTCTGTCCTAGATATCATAGCACCAAATTTTAGAGTAGGAAGAAAAGGTTTAGCTCAATTTTCATATTTTTTCCAGATATTTAGTTTTTCAGGGTCATAAAATGATTTAACTTTTTAATATTTGGCTTGGTGAAAAAAACTTCTTAGAAATTTGTATATATTCAGCCCGCTCTTTTTTCCTCTTTCTTTTCAACTTTCGATCAGTCTGAATAATTTAGGCTTAATTTTATTTAGTATGCTTATATTTTATTTTTGCTTCTTGTGTATGTTTTATTTTTCTTCATAGATTATAATCTTTGAAGTTAGGCACCTTACATTGTACTCATTTAATTCTTCACAGTGGTGGAAAGATTATTATGCATAGACTTCCTTCTCAGTGAAGGCTGGATTATGAGTGAATGGATACAATTCAAGTTGTTGATACAATTCCAGAAGGTCTAGGTTTAACTCCTATGTCATTGATCCCTTAATCTCCTGAAAGATCTCAAGAGTGTCTGATAAATGAGCAGAATGCTGGAGAATATGACCTGTTCCAGGTTTGTAGTTATGAGAAGGGGAGTTTTGAGGTTAAATATTGGTGGACAATATTTGTCTGAACAAAGTGAATCAGGTTTCCTTGTGCGGCATAGCAGTTAGTTTCTCAGAGCTGTGATACGCCAGGCTGCACTGTGATTCTCCAGAAGTCGAGGATCTGACTCAGGTCACTTCACTCAACAACTTCTGAAATAGTGCTTTATATAACATCCTTTCAGAAATGTTTATCTACCTTTTAACTTTTTAAATCTTGATTTCCAGATTTCTGTCTCTGTTAATGATGGTGGCAGCAAATGCATGTACTTTTATCTTTTCTGGTCCCCAGTGACCCTGTTCATTCATTCAGAAGGAGTAGAGCTTCTAATGAAGATGCAGTTTTTTCATTATCTGAACTGTTTCCTTTAATGGTGTTGAGTGAAGTGCCAGCCCTTTAAGTCAGTGATTTCCACACAGAAATAAAACGATGTAGGCCATTTTGTGGTAAGGCTTTCATCTCTCAAGAAAGAACTTACAAAAGAAATCAGAAAAATACACTGCACTTCTCATAAAGCTAATATCATTAAATTAAAAAAATTCTTTTTCTATGACCATGTTCTTTCTTTTATAAATTAAGGATGAGTACTCATGGAAGGGTTCTTTGTTTGGTAGGTTGATTTTGCTTACTTGGTAAAATAAAAAGTTACTCATCTGTTTCGATTCCCTTGAAAGCTTTGTCAGAGTGCTTTTATCTGTGATTCCTCCAAGTTGGAAATCACTACAGTATCTCATGATTAGGCATATACTTTTCTATTTTTCCTATTTTCATCTTTGGCCTTGTAAAAATTTTCATATTTTTACATTTTTAAGATTTTATTTATTTATTCACAAGAGACACACAGAGGCAGAGACACAGGTAGAGAGAGAAGAAGGCTCCCTGTGGGGAGTTCATGCGCGACTTGATCCCAGGACCCTGGGATCACGACCTGAGCCAAAGGCAGATGCTCAACCACTGAGCCACCCAGGCAACCCCAAATTTTCATATATTTAAAAAATAAAAGTCCTGGTATTAAAACCTCCAGAAAAGATTTCAGTGGGACTGGTTAAATTTTTCAGTGACTTCCTTAAGATATATTCAGTTGACACAATTAAAGAGTAAATTCCTTAAAACATATTAAATTGACATAATATTAAAAAACAAAGATTCCAGACTTACCTCCAAATGTAGAAGTAATTTCTTCTTTTTTAAAATTTTCTTTTCTTCCTTCTTCCCTTCTCCTGTCATTTATTGGCAGTTCTTTATTTTTTTTTTAAGATTCATCCATTTTATTTTAGAGAGAGATAGAGAGAGAACAAGTGGGGTTGGGGGGGGGCAGAGGGAGAAAGAGAAGAAATCTTAAGCAGACTCCACTGAACTGTGGAGCTGGACCCAGGTCTCAAACTTATGACCCTGGGATCACAACTCTGAGATCATGACCAGAGCCAAAAACAAGAGTTGAATGCTTAAGTAACTGATGCACCCAGGCACCCCAGCACTTTGTTTTGTTTTGTTTTTAACAAAATAAGCTATTTATTTAGGATTATATTTTCAGAAATTGCAAATAAAATTGTGACAATTATAATAGGGAAATATATATGAATATATATACACACAAACATGCACATACATACATACATACACAAAATATAGTTCATTCATTAAGTAGATGCAAAAATGTCCATTTCTAGAGAACAGTAAATTTTAGTCTAAGCAATAATTATAATGGCAAGTATTATCACCTATAATACACAACAACAAAACATTTTATCAAACCCGTCAACAAATTTTGCAAAGAGTGGTCAATGAAGGAAAGATTCCTTAAATGACCACTTAAACTAATATGACCACAGAACTTAAATGATCACAGAAATAAGTTTAAATAAGTTTAAATAAGTTTAAAATAGTTTAAAATCTTAAACTAATAAGATTAATATTCATTAATATTAATGAAGGGCCATTTCTATTTCTATATATTCTGTAAGAGCCATGAATGGAGAAAAAAAAAAAACACAGAATTTTGGAATTTCAATGACATTGGCAGTCCTTAAATGGCTTGAGTTGATAGAGTTAGACCAAAAAAAAAAAAAATTCTTTATTTCTAAAATAAACCATATAAGTAGTTACATAATACTGGCCTTTATTTAAGAAAAGCATATCAATTGTAATTCAATGCCATTTGGAAGCTCTAATACCGAATTTCACTTCTTCCTTATGATGAAGAAGGCAAGAGAATGTCAACTTACAAGAAGCTAAAATTTTATGGCTCATCATGTTTCCCTAATATATTTATAGTGCAAAATGATGAGTGTTATTTTCTCCATCACACACCTATGGGTATTGAGAGGAAAGCACAGTAACACTTAGGCAAGTAGGTAAAAGGACACTTGGAAAAGGAATTAGGATCCTGACCTCCCTGGTGGTAAAGGCAGTGGCAACCATGGCCCTTGGTGTGTGACCATGTCTCAGTAGATGAAAATCTTTGGTATGGTCAAACAGATACTGATTCCAAATCAGGTAAACAATAACTAATTCTTAATGAAAAATAGAGAAATACAACAGATTTAATTGATTCACAAATTATCAAGGAAATTTCACTCAACAAGATTTGGAAAAACATGAAAAACAGGGCAAGATGGTATGAGAGACATAGGTGTCGTGACTTCTACTATAGAGTTGATAATGTCTCTGATAATAGTCATATGGATAAAATTGAGAATATTTAGTTTTCCTTTACATGATTTACTGACAAACTTCTCTGATGGCAGCCATTAGTATTTGTTTCACCGTTTACTTATTCCCTGTTTCTCACTTCCTATTTCTGCATTCCACAACTTGTCGTTTGGAACATGTCTCCTTTCTCCTGGGCTTAGATGATTAGTTTCCTATTGTTTGCATGTCATGTGCTCTGCCTTATTCATTGTATACATTAAATTTTAAGCATGAGTTGGGGATATTTAATAACTCAACTTCCTTTGCTGGAAGAGAATCATTCTTTAAAATACCTTAATTTTCACCCAACTTTACTGTGTTTTAGATTCTGAGTCTCAGGTTTTGTCAGAAAGAAGGATATTGTCAATGATGTTTATCATGATTTTTGTCATCCTACCAGGCATTCTATCTTTGTAAATCTTCAGCTTTGTGTTCACCAGTGGCAGTGACTGATGATTCCCCATGAAGAGAAATGTTTTGACATGGGTAAAGTATACTAAGAAAAAATGAACAATGGCTGAGAGGTTCAAAATATCATTGTTCCAATCCTGCATTATAATGTGAGACCAAATTCTGGATAGTATGCTAAAGAATGAAGTTGACTTCTCACACCGCACTGTCTAGATCAAATCTGAGGGCAAAGATTCAAATATGTTAGTGTATTTTAACTACTGAAATAGGACTATGAAAATCAAGCTTTCAGGATTTTGACTGATTCAGTAGTTTAGATGTGTCTCTCACCTTTTTTAAAATTTTTTATTTTTTATACTTATTTATTTATTCATGAGAGACAGAGAGAGAGAGAGGCAGAGACACAGGCAGAGGGAGAAGCAGGCTTCCTGTGGGAGCCTGATGTAGGACTTGATCCCAGGACCCCGGGATCATGCCCTAAGCCAAAGGCAGATGCTCAACCACTGAGCCACCTAGGCGTCCCAGTGTCTCTCATCTTTAAACACTACCCATCCCACCCCTGCAAACACAGACACACACAAGCACCAGCTAAGTTTCTGAGATTTCTAGTGGTTGTTTGCCCTCCATTTAATTCATGTGTCTAACAGTTCCCTCCACCTTACGAACATGACAAAATTAACATCTGCTAACATTTGTCAAATAAGTGCTATTGAACAATTGAACAAAGGAATAGGAGTTTTAACATATAAATGGAGGCAAGGCTATTTGGGAGAGCAAAGTACCTAGTCCTTGCCCCCCTATAATTCAGAATACAAATGTTTCATCAAAATTCTTTTTGTCTCCTTTTCACATCACCATTTCAATTCTATTGTATTACTCAAATCTATTAATAATACTCTTTTTGTACTCAAAGATGGGGTAGAAAGCATTATAGTATGGCAAGACACAACCTGAAGGCAGAGGACAATCAGCCCCTAAGTGCCCCTGGAGCGCTCCCCTACTGTCACTCAGGTAAAGGAAGGTGGAGGATGTTCACCCAAGCATCAACTCCATGTGGAAAGCCACATGGAAAAGTTTATTTGAGGACATAATTTTGCCATTTGTTGCTTTTGCTTTCTTTATTTTTAATTTTTAAATCTTTTGTAAAGTAATACAGGCATGTAGTTAAAAGATCAAACAGTACGAAATCATGTATAATGAAAATAAGCAGTGTTTACCACTCCTTCCCAAACCAACTGCTCAAATGATCACTTCAAGTTGTTTTGTCATTTTTTTCTTCTGGTACTGAACTTCATGTTTCTAAATAATGTGCTTCTCTGGTATCTCTTGATTTATGTTTTAGATTTTATCAGGTTCTGAGCAGAGACTGCATGGGTGACTCTAGGCTAGTGATTTAACATTGCTATATATCCATTTATCACCTATAAAAGGAATCATACCAATACCATACATTTGGTGAGATTTTATTAAATGAAACCACACATAAATAGTGTTTGGAATATGCCTGGCATATAGTAAGCACTCGATACATGTTTTGTTAATACTGTCATTAATCACGATTTCATTATTTTTTCTAGTCGATTCATTTTATAACAGATGAGGATGAATTGTTCTAACTCCACTCCCATGATGTGTATCTATTTGGCACTACAGACAACTGCTTAGGGCCTATGGGATTCTCAAGTGCTTATGTTTGAAATCTAAGAAAGAAAAAAACCTTGTTCCAAAATATGAAAAGAAAAATGCAAAAGTAAAATTCATAACTCTTCAATTGAAGAATGATTGTTTCCTGTTGTTTGCATGTCATGTATCTGTGTTGATTGGAAAATATAACACTGATTAGTCAACTGTAAAACTCTTTCATACTTACCTATAAATTACATGGATGCATTCTACTAGAGCATGATATGGATTAGGCCTTCCAAAAGCCACATTGCATTCCCCCAACAGTCACGTATCCTTTCATAATTGAATGATAAACAGAATTCACGTTATCACTAATTGTGTGTGATAAAATTTTAAAAAATATATTCTCTTTTCTATAGTGAATAACTGCTGACTTTTTCACTTGCTCAATTTTCTTTGTACCTTTTCTTTCCAGATCTGTCCCATCATATCATTTCTCACAAGCAACCTATTTTTCAGAAATGTCCCTCCGTGAGCTTTCCCCTACCCTACTCCTGACCTATCATCCCCAGCTCCTAAGCGCCCCTGGAACTCTGTCCCAGGATGTCCCTTTTTCATGAACTGAGTTGATGGATCCAACCTGCACCGTATCTTCCTCTCCCCTGTTTGAAACCTACATTTCTCTAAAAGCACATCTTGAAGTAACCTTCTAAGAAACAGTATAATGGGAGGTGAATTTAACAAAAATGCAAATATGAAAATGTCATAACCTCACATTTCAAAAAAGATTAGCTACATACATTTGTAGGATTAAAAAAAAAAATTTTCCCTCAAAATTTGGAAGCTATTCCTTCATTGTGTTCAACATAGAGAAATTTTGATGAAAAGTTGACTGCCAGTATGATTATCATTTTCTTGTAGATCACCTATTTAATTTTCTCTTGAAAGGAAGTTTTAGAACTAGGGGTGATGGAAGGGGAGGAGGGCGGGGGGTGGAGGTGAATGGGTGACAGGCACTGAGGGGGGCACTTGACAAGATGAGCACTGGGTGTTATTCTGTATGTTGGTAAATTGAACACCAATAAAAAATAAATTTATTATTAAAAAAAATAATAATAATAATAAAAGAAAAAAAAGGAAGTTTTAGAAATATAACTTCATCTTTGGTATTATCAAATTACTTAATAAACTTTGTTTTCCTCTGATTCAATAATAAATATTTCTCTTTGACAGAGAGAAACAAACTCAAGCCCAAATAAGCTTGAACAATGAGGAATTCATGTGCTCCAACAACAAAGATGTGGATTTCTTCCTGTGTCCCCCACTCAGCCTTCCGATATTAGATTCTAGTACCAAGTTGGCTGCCAGCAGTTCCCTGCTTCCTTATTCAGATCTAGCAATCCTCATTAAAACTTGTTTGTCCCAGCATTTTCAGAAAAACCATTCGAAAGTCACTAACTGAGGTTACATGAGTAGACTGCTTACTTTAGAATCAATCTTTGTAGCCAGGGGGTGAAATATACTATGTTGTCTAGCCCTAGGGTTGGGAGTGGGGTTGGCTTCCCAAGAACCACAGGGTTCCCAAATAGAGATAAGGGGCTGTGAGGAAGAAAAGAGGGGAACTGGGTGCTGGGGAGGCAATCAGTTAATACCTGGGATATGCTGGCCTGCCTTCCTTTCTTCCTTCCTTCCTTCCTTCCTTCCTTCCTTCCTTCCTTCCTTCCTTCCTTCCTTCTTTCTCCCTCTTTCTCCCTCCCATTTCCTGCCCCCCACCCCACCCCAATGCAGGACACTCAATGGGCCCTTGCAATGTAGAAACTAAAAAAAAAAAAAAAAAAAAAAAAAAATTAATTAATTACTTAGAAAATTTCTTCTGCTCCTTTTTTCTCTTGTTTCCATTTGAAACTCTTAACAACTGTTTCTCATTGGTCTTTCCTCCTCACTTCTAATTATGTGCCTTCCAGTCCTTTTCTGGCTAAAACAGTAGTGTGTCAAGTGTCCTCTGGTCTTTCCCCTGCCTTTTCATCCTTTATATTCAGCTCTGAAACTTAAGCAGGGAGACTGATCAATGGTTAGGAACTGAAATTACTTTTAGTCATAAGGGAAGGCATTGGATTTGTTTCATGCAAATAAAGACAAATTAATTTGCCTCAAGCAAACAAATTGCCCCATCTTAGTAAAGATGTTAGCTCTTGATCCCAGGAAACACTCAGCACTCAAACACTCAGCACTCAGGCCCTTAGATTAGATCTTTCTGACTCCTGAGTAATTGGTTCACATCTTGCTGTTACTAATCAGTAGCTCAGAGGGTTCAGGATGGGGTTATGCTCCCATTTTGGCCTCTCCACATACTGGAAGTATTTCCTCTTTCCGTAATTATATCTAAGTTAAGTTTGCGGTGGTGGGAATTCTGATACCGTTCGTTTTGTCCATAGTGTTATCTGGATGCCAATCAGTAAAAAAAATGATGGTACCCACCAAGTTAACCACACATACTTGCTCTCCAAGAGGCACAGATCTTCATCTGTGATCAGAGTTGCAGATTGGAGAGGCTCTGAAGCAAATGGTTGCATTTCCCTTTTAAGAGTGTGAAGCTCAACCTCACAACCTGATGCTTTTGTATTTTTAGTTGTGTCCCAGAATATGAACTTGCTGAAGGAAGTCTATTCTTAACTTTTACATAGGATCTGCAGGTGTGAAAATAACAGGATAAAATTATTCTCTATGAAGAGATTGCTAGATTTTTTTTTTTACTTTCCAGTACTCTTTACCTTCTTTAAACATGAACTCTATAAAAATAGTTTTAAATCTCAATTCAGTATCTGGACAAAAGATGAATTAAAAAAAAAAGACAACCGTGGATCTAGCAAAAATCTAAAGCTGATAGATAATTTGTGCTCTGAAAAACGTAAAAGAAACTTAAATAAATTATTCTGGATGTCAGAATGACTCCTTACTTTCTGAGAGGGCCAGCTAATTTAATTTATGGTATATTATCAGAAGTCTCTAAAATCCCGTAAACGTTGCACTTACAAATACTACAGATTACAGCCACTTCTGCTAAATTTGTCAGTCCATGCTCCAATGTTACCAGCTCCAGCTTCTCCAGAGGCATTGGTGTAGCAGCAGAGGCTGCAGAACCCAGTGGGTTACCTTCCAGCCTCCAGCAAAGGAGACATTCCCCAGACTACGGAAAGAGAAAACTTCAGGCTTGGCATTTCCATGATGGTGTTCATGTCTCAGCCAGTAAGAAATTAAGCAAGCCTATTAACTTCCAATTGGCTTTCTTCATGGGATGATATACATTTTTTGGTCATGAACAAGACACTATCTGAAATCATATGCATATAAAATCCAAACTACTCTAGATAGGCAGAGAAGGCATTAATAACAAATATTCCACAAGGCATTATTGGAGGCTAAATAAGTTCATGGAGGAAAATGATCTATGGTCCTAAAACAGATTCCACTATGAAGACAGGGACATGAGGAGTTAAAGGAGTAGCAGCCCCTTGTCCCTTAGGGCAGACAGGAAATCCCTGAGCCTGACTCTGGTTGGAAGGCATAACAGCTGGAGTTGATGGTCTCAAAATCTGACTAATGCCTCATATCACTTGCATATGCAACTCTAGATAAAAGCCTCAACCCACTGCAGTATGATCTTTGGGGCTGAATACCAAGTCTGTGTTCTTCGGGAGCTTTGGCTATTCTAACGACTGCTCATGGACCATCTCTACTTGCTCTAGGCAGCATGGCTGATGCAACCTGTGGTCCCAGGGACCCCTTTTCTCTCCTGTACCAAGTCTTACAGCTTATTTTCACTCTTGGTGTTCTCTTTAGAGCTTAAGTACTTGAGTAAGGTGAAGAAGAAAAGCCAACAAAACTGTCTAGAGAATTGCTCTTTTGTACTTCTAATTTTGCTTCTAACTGACCTTTGAGTTAAACAATCTTTTGGGGAGGTGAGTTAGGGGCCTAATTAGTGTTTTGAAATCCTATTCAAAAACCAGGATAATAAGGTTCTAAATTTCCAGCTCTGCCTCTGAACTAAATTCTTAAAATGTTGTTGAGTGGTTTCTTAATTTCTTTGTTCTCCACTCCTCAGCATTAATTCCTTCTCTTTGTCTAAATTACTTATTAGTCCAAGAAGCTTTCAGAATTAGGAGTGTCTCAGACTATGTGACTATGTAGTTTCTAAGCAGGAAGAAGCTCAGCTGACCTCACTTTTTATTTAGCTCACAGCATCCTCCAATGAAAAAATAAATCTACCTCATTAATGTTAAAGAAATGAACAGGCGATGGCTTCATGTGAATGGCTTCACAATTCTGTGCTCTGGTTTTCTCCAGCCTTCAAAGGAGATGGTGTCACTAGTATATTGCCACCTGCATGTCTCCTGGGGGTAGACTGAAGAATGATTTGCAAGTGCACCATGTTGTTAAGTACACAAGTGCTTTGCCTATTGGGGATATGCAAAGCATTATTTCTAAGCTTCTTTTCCATGTGCAGCTCATTCACATATGTTCTTCTTGGGTTAGAAACAAAAATTTATCTAAGTTGAAGAGCATATAACATTATCTATGAGCATTCTTATATCACCCCACTTCTCTCCTCTGGCATATCCTACAGAATTAGGTGCTATTAAATCTATTTTAAATATAAGCACTATGCATATAGGGCCTTTGTGTTTTTACTTGATAAAGCTAGATAGAATCTTCCGACTTCCATGTGATTAATTTTACTACTAATATAGATTAGGAATTCTCTCATGACTTTGCTGTGGTGACATGATTAGCTGGAGAACTGACAATGCCTCTGACTTTTCCCACTAGGGAGCACAAGGTGGGCTCTAAAAAATAAAAAGCTGAGAAGTTTATCATTAGGAAAACATGACTAAAGGCTGCCTACCATAATTAGTGTGCTACAGATGCTCTTGCTGTGGATCTCTTGCCTGATGATTGCTGTGGTGATGTATGAGAATGTCTTTGTTCTTCAGAGACACATTCTGGACCTGGAGTATTTGATGAGATAATATCAATATAGGTGACTTATCATCAAATGATTCAGAATACACAAGTATGGTAAGATGTTAATAATTGTTGAACATGGACAAAGTGTCTATGAGTGTTTTTTGTATTATTCTAATTTTTCTGTGGGTTTCCAATTTTTAAAAATACGGGGGGGGGGGGGGGAGAATCTATGACTGCCACTGCTAATTTAATTGAGGAAATAAATGGCTATATTTATTCAACTTTCTAAATCTTTCATCTTGTGCAGGCCATGTAGTAGACCCTATAACATTCCTGCAGCTTAGGGACAAAAATGACATTAGTTTTAAAAAAAAAAGTTTAAGTTTCATCGAAATACAAGTTATATATCATAACATTTATCCTTCTAAAGTATATAATTCAGTGTTTTGCTATTTATTTTTAGTGTATTTTTATACACTATAATTATACAACCTTCACCATTATCTGATTTTAGAAAAATTTCTTCACCTAAGATGGAAATCTCATACATGTGATGTTTATATGTGGATCATCCCTCATTCTCCTTTCTCCATACTTCCTAGCAACCACCAGTCTACTTTCCATACCTTTGCATTTGCTTATTTTGGAATCATAATTGGAAACATACAGTATGGACATTGGTGACTGGCTTCTTTCACTTTACATGTTTTCAGGGTTCATACCTGTGATAGTATATATCTGCAGTTTATCCTTTTAAATTGCAATTATATTCCACTATAAAGATATACCAGTTTGTCTATACATCCATCAAATGATGATGTTTGGGTTGTTTTGATTTTTATTATTATTAATAATGCTGTAATAAATATTGGTGTTCAAGTATTTTAAGAGGAATATTATCCATAAAAAAAGAAGTAAATTCTATCATTTGTGACAATATACATGAAACTTGCAGGCACTATGCTGCACGAAATGAGTCAAACAGAAAAAGAAATACTAGATCATCTCATCTACACACAGAACTTAAAGAAACTGAACTCATAAAAACAGAGAGTGGAATTCTGGTTGCCAGGGACTGGTGGTGAGAGAAATGGGAGACACTAGTCAAAAAATACAAACTTTAAAAAAAAAGTATAAACTTACAGTTACAGAATGAATAAGTCCTGAGAGAGTTTAATACACAGCATGATGACTATGGTTAATAATACTGTGTCATATACTTGAAAGTTGCGAAGAGAGTAGATCTTAAATGTTGCTATCACACACACACATACAGGAAAAGAGTAACTGTGAAGTGATTGGATATGTTAACTAACCTTACCATGTAATCATTCACAATATAAATATATATCAAATTATCACATTATACACCTTGGCCTTACACACTGTTATATGTCAAATATACCTCAGTAAAGGTAGAAAAAATTAACAAACAAGTTGAATGGACACTTATCCAAAGAACATACAAATGGCCAATAAGCACATGAAATGCTGCTCAAAATCATTAGTCACTAGGGAAATGCAAATTAAAATCATGATGGGATACCACTTCATATCCTTATAGTATGAATAAAAAAGACAAACAATAACAAATGTTGGTTAGAACGTAAAGAAAACAGAAACCTCATGTATTGCTGATGGGATTACAAAATGGCACAGCTGCTTTGGAAAGCATTTTGGCTCTCCTTCAAAATGTTAAACACAAAGTTACTATATGACCAAGCAATTCCATTCTTAACATACATCTCAAATTAATGAAAACATACTTTCACTTACAAGTTGCCTTAATCTTGTACATAAATATGTTTCCATAATTTTGTTAAATAACTCATGCAATATATAAGTACAAGAATTGCCAACCTTTGTAAGAGAAAAACATTTTATTCAGGGACTTTTTCTTTGGAATTTATTTAACTAGAAATTAATATATACTTCAGACAAAGAAGACTATCATGTGGTATGCCAAATAAAACACAGATGGCAGTATTCAGAGAAAAGATAGGTATTATACCTGCAACTCTGTGAATGTGCATCAGGAGCAGACCCTGGGACTGACCTCACTGCAGGTAGTTTCAAATAGTTAGCAATTCTCTGCTCACATACTAACTACCTCCAGGGTGACTTGTTTAAACCAGTAATCACAACCTGGAAACTTAACAATGGAAATCATTTATGAGGCATTCTTAGAAATAGAAAGCAATGGATCCCTGGATGGCTCAGTGGTTTGGTGCCTGCCTTTGGCCCAGGGCATGGTCCTGGAGTCCCAGGATCGAGTCCCACATCAGGCTCCCTGCATAAAGCCTACTTCTCCCTCTGCCTGTGTCTGCTTCTCTCTCTGCCTGTGTCTCTGCCTCTCTCTCTGTGTCTCTCATGAATAAAAAAAAAAAAAAAAAAAAAAAAAGAAATAGAAATACCTTTTACCAAAAAGTTCATGTAGGAGAAGGAACAATAAAATGAAAGTATGAAACATACTACCTAACAAGACCAAAGAATTGACCTTTGAAAGACTGAAATGTGGGCCCCACTACCTCAAAGGCAGGCTGTGCACATCCCGTGAACCCAACCCAGAATCAGATGACAAGAAGGTAGTGGAGGGCTGATGCTGTGGACTAAGTTGTTTCTTCCCTCACTCCAGCCTTGACAAAACTCCTATGTAAAAGCCTGAATATCCAGTGTGATGGTACTTGGAGATGAGGCCTTTTGGAGATAATCAGATTAGATCTAGATGAGATCATGAGGGTGAGGTCCCGTGATGCAATTAGTGGTGTTTTTTTTAGGAAGAAACACCAGAGTGCCCCCCCTTCCCCCCCCCATTCTCTCTTTCTGTTATGTGAAGACACAGCAAGATGGCCAACTGCCAACCAGAAGTAGAGCTCTCACCAAACCAAATCAACTGACACCTTGGCCTTGGACTTTCCAGCCTGCAGAACTATAAGAAATAAATATCTATGCCCTGTCTATGGTATTTTGTTATGCCAGTCTTAGCTAAATAAGGCACCAAATGAGGAAATGCTGGTGATATTTTATGACAAATGCAAATATCAGCATCTGGAAGAATTACACCAAGTATACTCTCCTCTCTTTGTCAAAGCCCATTTGAATAGATAGATAGATAGGTAGATAGATAGATAGATAGATAGATAGATAGATAGATAGATAGATATAAACGGACTGGATTTTCAAAGTTAAGCCTTCCATTTAAAAAGGATCCTCGGGAAACTTATCTAATAAAAGCTCGTTAAATATAACAATAGTATGCAGCGGCCATGGTAACATGGATACAAAAGAAAGCGTCATAAAACAGCACACATGAGTGGCTTGCAATCTGAAGGCCAACTGAGAAATGAAGGGCTCTTCTTGCTCCAAACAAAACAATTGGTGGATTGTGTTGGCCCAAAGCAGCCAGGGATTTTCTAGTCATAGGACACTGCATATTATAATGTACTTGTAATTGCTTATTGGCCCAGCAAATTTAATGGGGAACAGTTGTTCTGGAAGCCCAGGCATTCACTGATAAGAGGCTCCATTAGTTCTCATTCTTTGTGAATGTGCAGCTGCCACGATAGCATCTGTATCAACCTCCAGTGTGATTCCTAACATGAAAGCAGATGCATGAATGTCAGCATCTGACATGGCCCCTCCCTGTGTACATTTCATACAGCAGATCATTTATCTCTTCAGTGGAAAAATCTGTAATACTTGAATCAAGGACATGGAATTTTATAAGTTGAAAAACTCAATTTTTAAAATTATAAAAATGTAATATTTTGCCTTGTAAAAATTTGGGACTTATAAGAAAAAAAAACTCACATAAAAGTCTCCTGCTATGTCATTAAAGGGAGAAAGCATTATTAAAATTTAGATTTAAAAACCTCTACTCTTTTCCAGCATTATTTCATAAAGCTCAAATTTCACTGAACTTGGAAATAAATCTGCTTGCATCAAAGGCAAATCATTCAGAATGATTATATTATATTGAATCATTTTTCTATGTTCTCAAATGCCACTTTCACAATGAAGGATCCAGGGACATTTTCTTCTCTAATTATGGAATTATGCCTCATAGGATCTCCCTGGTCAAAGTTATGAACCCTCTTGAAAGTATCTAACATGTATAAACACTGAAGGTATAAGCAGCAGCTCTGACTGAAATGCTAAATACCAATGAGACAGACACCACATTAATGATTCTCGTTAGATTTTCTAAAACTGTTTCGGTTCTGGAGCCAAAGCCTAGTGAATATATAAGAAGAATAGAATAAATGCAACAAGCACGAGAAATATTTTAAACATAGCATTCACTAAGTCTAAAACTGGATTCCTGATATTTCACCTGCCCCTGACTTCACCTCTCCCCCAGTCCAGTTTCTGGGCCAGGATTTCATCCCCATCAGGTGAGAAGAATAGAAATCTGAGAAGCTCCCCACCTCCCTGTCCTGCTGCACATCCTCCCTTGTCCAAGTGCTCACCACCTCACGGCATGGATGTCTCCCAACATCGCTCATTATATCCTCTTCTCCTTTATCACCACTTTGGTTCAAACCTATCATGTCTCTCCCACACTACTCTCCCACCTGGGCCTTTTACAGCTTGACACGCTTTGCCTTCACATCTGATGTTAACACCATGGCCTGAGAGCTCTTTGCAAAATGCATGTGTGATGATGTCACGTCCTCACCTGTTTCTCCTGCCCACGTCTACTGCGCATCTGTCACAACCACCTCCAGCCACACAACGCTTTCCCTCCATGTTTTCTTCCTTCAGACATATTACACATGTCATTCCCTCTGTAATGCCCTTCCTTCCCTCTCTGATCACAGTTCAAGCTGTACACTCTCTGGGAAGCCTGCCTGGACTTCCCAGGAAAACCAGGTCAATTCTGATGGTTAGTAGGCTTTCAAGAATGAAAGAAGTTTCCTCCCAAGTTGTTTTCATAGTTGTCATTACTCACTGTTTTGTGCAATAAACATATTAATGTCTATGTCCCCCACTGGTCTATACCTTTCTTGAGAGTGTGGATAATTCCTGCTCTTTTCTTTGTCGTATCATAAAATCCCATATTCTAAGCAGAGAGCCTGGAATATAGTAACTGCTTAATAATGTTGTCTGATATTATGATCATATGAACAGTTTGGTAGAAAGTCCATAAATAATTATGCTGAGTTTGTTTGTTTTTTTGTTCATTGATGAAATATGTGATTTATTTGGCTTAAACAATCAATCTTAGGTAAAGTCATATTTCAGATTAACATTTTCATTCATGGACCTATCCATTGTCCCATTTATTTCAAAAATACTTATTTGCAAAAGACAGTGACAAATCCTAAAAAAAGGTAACAATAAAGACTTCAATAAACCTACAGTGAGTAGAGAGGAGAAGGGATGCCCCACACCTATAAAAAATATCTACAATAAGAAGCTATTTGTGATGAGTTCCTAAAGATAGAGAGCATGCCTTGGGAATTCAGAAGAGAAAAACAGCTTTCTTCTGTCTTGTTTGTCTAAGAAGGCCTCATAAAGAAAGTTGCCTCTGAAGTAGACCATGGAAAATGAGTAGGATTTCAACAGGGAGCAATGGAAGAGGAATAATGGCATCATGCTTTTTCAGAAAGTAGAAGGATTTCATGGCTTCTTCTCCTTTTTTTTTTTTATGTATATTTCTAGCGCAAGGAGTGATTTTTGAATACAGTTTCAATACTCAAAAGCTGGAATTCTAAGGCATTTGTCTAATTTTATGAGACTTAAAAGACAGAATGTTTGGCATCAAAATGATTTCCGAAAATCTAGAAATTATGATCAGTGGAAGGGGAGGGCATACCAAGGTAAGGCAATGACACATGGGGAAAGAAATGAAATTTAATAATGGAAAATCTATGAAGGCACTTTAGAAGGGATCCTATCTGGAAAAAATCACAAAATATCATTTGGGAGGCTATGGATGTCCAAACAAGATGCTTCAGGGATTATGCCTGGGATGGGAGCAACGAGAGTGAAAAGAAAGGAATGTATCAGGTAAAAGAAAGCACATGAACTCAGAGTGGATTGAATCTGAAAAATGAGAGGATCCAGTCTTCCTGTTCAAGTACCAGGGGGAGAGGTGGTGATAAGAGAAACAGAAAACTCAAGGTTTATTATTTCGGACAGAAGATATTTTTCTTATCTTGGCAAGTCATAGCTCACCTGCGTCTTTCTGCAGCAGGCTGAGGGACAGGAATAGAGAGGGAGATATGTGGGCTCCTGCTCCAAGAGAACCTGGTCATAACCAGATAGAAGCTGTAGCACTTGGCTCCTGCAGAGCCGAAAAATCTGGTCTGCCTGAGTCAACTCGCTGGTTGTGATTGATGTTGTTGGAGTTTCCTGGGAGTCGAGGGATGGGACCCAGTAGAGGGTTCTTGCCATAACACTACTGATGAAATCCTTCCAGAGCTCCTCTACCTTCACTGCATATTAGTATCAATCGAGGATCTTTTAAAAATATGGCCAGGATCCTTGCCCAGAGATTCTGATTTGGTTGGTAGGGAATGGGGACCAGGAGGTAATTTTCATATTAAGTGTCCTCTGAGAACCACTGGGCTAGACATCAACTGTGTTTGCACAGAGCTATCAGGCCATGAGCTGATAGTAGATAAACCACACACCATCTCCAGGGAAGAGCTGAGAAGGCAGATAAGGACCAATTAAAGTATTAGTGAGAGGGCTGCCCCACATCTTCTCTGTCACTGCCCCGTTCATGTTTCCCACTTAGCACTTTGCACAGTTTTGATTAAATATTTGCCTTTTTTATTCATTGTCTGCCTCTCTCATTGGATAGTCTACATTAGAATGAGGATCTTGGTGTTTTATTAACCATAGGGTACCTAGTAACAAACCCAGTGCTGGGTATAGAGATGATACTCAATAAATATTAATTGAACAAATGCACAAAGGCAATTAACTTCCTGACAGCAGAGTGACCAGAGGGCTCTGCACAGTGCCTTCAAACAGAACACTACATAGGGTGGTTAAAAAAAAGCCCCCTAAAATCCTACCCCTGAAGTGAATAACTGCAGATTTCATTTATTAATGGGTGGTCCACCTGCCCAGAAGAGAAAAACTGGTACACATTGACCTAAACCTATCAGTCTTAACATTTATGCAGGTGCAAAATGCCTAATGTCATGTTGTTTTTCAGCATCAAACCAATTATTCCTCTTTCTTTATGTTCAAAGAAGATAATTTTTATCAAAAATACATAACTGCATGTAATACATATCCCTTCACTTAAAAATTTTTAGTATATGAAATATTTTTAAGATATCACATTAAAATTGCCATTCAAGTTTTGGGTTTTGTTTTGTGTTTTTTTGTTTTTGTTTTTGTTTTTGTTTTTGTTTGTTTTTTATAGCTACTGTTGGAGAGCAGCTCCAGGGAGGCGGACCCTGAAAGGTGTTTTTTAAGTGTGTGTGTGTGTGTGCGTTTTAAAGTTTTATTTATTCATGATAGAGAGAGAGCATGGGAGAGCACAAGCAGGGGAAAGGGCAAAGGGAGAGGGAGAAGCGGACTCCCCGCTGCTCCCAACAGGGGCTGGATCCCAGGACCCTGGGATCACCACCCAGCTGAAGGCAGACACTTAACCAACTGAGCCACCTCGGTGCCCCTGAAGACCCTGAGAGTTTTAAAAGAGTGATCACACAAAGGGGAAAATTGAGGGATGTTTAAGTTTTCATTTCCTTGCAAATTAAAAAAAAAAAAAAAGAAATATCAGTCTTGGATTTGATAGTCTAACTCCTTGGTGCAGCTTGTTGAACAGTAGTGTTCCTCAGGACTTGAGGGAGAGCTGCTCATCTACCTCTGTGGGTGCTGCCGACATTGGACGTTGGCATTGCCCTCACCACAGAATTGTCAAAGTGCACTCTACAGGAGAATGAGCCAGAGACCAGTTTATTGTGGTCTTGTTTTATCTGATGCCTGTTAACAGGCCTACATACATCACAAGGAAAAAAACTTGAGGCTAAGCCAGCTATACGTTGACAGAAGTTCCTCTGGGTGAAGCTGTTTATTTCCTAGCTTTAGGATTTTAACTGGACTACTCTTCATTCTTTCTGCTCTTTAAACTTCATGGCCTTAAATTTTTAACTAGTTTCATTAACTGACATTATAAATTATAGATGCTTCCAAAATACATTCTCAATCAATTTTGCTTCAGTTGTCTCCCTTAGAAAAATAACCTGGGGATAAGTTATAAATACTAATACCATTACTAGCTCTGATGCTTATTCTGATCTCAATAACTTGTGATTTTCAAAGACAATGTCACTGGACATCTTTATTTTTGGAACACCCATTAGAAGTGTTTTGTGTATGCTAGAAAAATGTTTCCCAAACTGTGTGTTGAAATAACATTTTTTTGAATTCCACTTTTATAAAAAGATATAAAAATCAAATTACTAGAGAAAAAGATAATAAAGGCTCAATTTTTAAAATTAGATTAAACAGATGTAAACTTACTCTCAAAAAAAATTACTCTCAATTCTCAAATGACTGTAAAAATTTCCAAGGCTTGATTTTTTGGCTCACAAGCCACATTATAAGTAACATTATGCTAAGACACTTTCTAGAATCAACTGAAAACACTCTTATGGAAAAAGCTTGATTCTTTTTAAGAAAAATATATTTAATTCATGATATTGTTTAGCTGTCATAAAGAAACCTGTTTCCATATTTAATCCCTTATCTGGTTGCTTTTACATGTTACACACAAATTCTGCTCTACAAGATGCTTAGTGACTCATTAAGAACAAAGATTTGGAGAGTCTTTACGTGAGCCAACAGAAGATGTTAACACTCATGGCAGAAAATGTTCTAAAATTTCTGATAACTTCACACAAATTCCTTATTCATTTTTTCTGTGATTTGACAGTTGAGCAGAATATCAAATATTCTTAAAGGAAATAAAGGGTAAGAACATTGATCCAGATTTATTTGACCTTATTTGCAAAAAAATGATCCCAATCATCTTTTATCAAGTCTGTTGGTTCTGGCAGAGGTATTTCCTATTCAATTAAGATTGATTTAGCTTTTTTAACTTTATGGTTCTATGTAGCCAATGCCAAGAGGAAGATTTTTAAATAGGGTGCTAAATTTTGAACAGTCTAAAATATCAAGCCAAATAGTTTAAACACATTCCTTTTTAGACTGAATAATATTTAATAACTCTTGGGATTGAAAAATTGCTCAAATTTTAACTTCCTTTTTTTATGTGTAGACCTGTCCCAAACAGGAACAAATCAAGGACTAGATCTGTACTGTTAAAAAAGATTCCTGGTGAATATATCCAAGAAGGCTATATTGAACCCTGGCACATCAGATGATAACATGACAGTGAACTTGTCTCCTTCTCCTGGTATTTCTACCAAATCCATGTGAGTGACAGATGCAGCTATATCTGATACCTTTTATGGGGGTTACTAAATTTCCAGAGTCAGCACCAATCTCAATGGCAGCACATTAAATTTGTTATGGCTACTCATGGCTGAGTGTAAGTTCAGCAGAGAAAAGAAATGTGTGTGAGTATACACACACACACACACACACACACACACACACACAGATTCTTAAAAGCACAGCAAATAATACCTGCCCGACATTTAGCTCTCCAAAATCTTTTTCTGACTTTTTCTCTCAGCTCTCATTGAGAAGCATTCTAAGAGAGGGGTGTTAGGTGAGGGTTTAAAATGAACATCTTTCTGTAAAGCAAAAAACAGTGTTCTTGGCTGCACCTTGCCATGTTCTCGTGTCTGATGATAACGATTGAAAGTAATCTTTGACCTTAAAGAATTCACTAAATGTAACTTACAACATGTAGGTGGATCATGACCATAGAATCTCACTTTTCTTAATACCCTGAAGACTGAAGTTCTGAAAATTATTTTTCTTAAAATTCTACCTTCTGAAGCTCATAAAATGCTCCTTTAAAGTAAAAATTACATATATTTCTCTTAGGATGATAACACCATTATGTGAATCCAAACTCTGGAGACATGATTCATTCCTACTAACATTCTAAATTTTCTGTTTCTCTACCGTTTATGATTCATAGACTTTAGCACTCTTGAATTATTTGGATTTTTCTGTTCCCTGCTCTTTTTACATTTTAGATTAGTGTAGTTAACAATGGAGACTTATATTCTACTTTTATATATTGGAAAGGTCAATTGCAGTGTCACGGTGCAGAGATCATTTTTCTCCCTATTTACCAGGCTGACGACTCAGATTTGCACAATCATCACTCATTACCTTATTTTGCTCATAACTTCATCCAGATCCTTCTCACTGAACACTCTAGTTTTCCTTATCCAGGACCCACCCTCCCCTAGAGGTTGTCTGACAGTTATTCTGGTGTGTCAGCCCAGCATGTGTAGGCTATTACTTTTTAAAGTGTTGACAGAAATAATTTCAGCTCTGCATGCTGTTTAAGCAGAACCTCAACCAAAATTAGATCCTTGGATCCCTTTGGCCCTAAAAGATCTGCCAGTGAAGCATGAACCCCAGAGGACCAAATGTCTAAAATCACTCAAGGATACCTATGTATAAATACTTTGCTGATATATTGCAGGAACATATAATTTGTTATTCAAACCAGGACACGTCTGGGAGTCAAAAGGGTCACTGTTAATAATTATACTGAGTCAACAGACGTAATCCATACTGTCCTGTTTGAAGTAGGACATATGGTCAGCCTACAAATCTATAGATGGAAAGAAGCCACCACACTCCTTCCATAAAATTCATTATCTGCATTATGTACACGTAGGGACCTTTTATCACTTGCAAAATCCTAGATCTTACAGAATTTAGGTAACTAGTTTATTTCAGCATTGAAATCAAGAGAAAAAGACTGTAGGGCATACATTAATAGCTCTGGAAGATTTCCCTGGGCTAACTGATAGAGCTTCTGGTGTGCACACAGGTCATCGGCAGTTTTATTCTTAATTTGGCATTTTGTCATTTCCCTGAGCTACTGTGGGCACTTACTCCTTATAATGACCAACTTAGTTTTTCGACACATTCAGAATTCCATTTCAGCTGAGTTAATGCTTTATAGAAAGCTCTCAAAAATGAGGAAGAAAGGGGGAGAGAGAGTGGAAGGAAGGGGAAAGGTGTAATGTTTTGTGCAAACATTTACTGCAAAGAGCTCTCAATGGAATGTCAGCCTTCAGCAGGGAACATAATGTAATAAAAATAAATCATAAATTGAATTTCCCTTTTTCATAAGCAAAGTACCTCTCCAAAGGCATTTGAGAAGTTATATTTCTTTAGTTCTTTTTTTACTTACTTATTTACAAAGCACCATTAATCAAGATGTGACCATTAAAAAAAGAGGACACTAGTAAGAATTATAAGGTACTTGTGTTAATGTAAAATATTCCAAAATGCTTAGAGCTTTTCCCAGGGTAAAGGAAAGCATCACTTGTGTGGCTCCTAGACTTAAGGGAGATAAGGCTCCTCTTCCCTTCTCTCTTCTCCCGCTTTGTCCCCACAGAGTTTGACACCATCGTGGATCAGAAAATGAGAGAATGCAGTAGACAATGGAGGCTACAACTTGTCTATCTTATTTTATTTTATTTCTTTAGAGACAGAGAGAGAGTGGGTGCACATGTATGTGCGTGTGTGAATGGAGGCAGAGGCAGAGGGAGAGAAAGAATCCCAAGCAGGCTCCAAACTCACTCTGGAGCAGGACTCAGGGCTCTTTCTCATGACCCTGAGATCATGACCCTGGGAGGAAATTAAGAGTTGGATGCTTCACTGACTGAGCTACCCAGAGCCCTCTGTTTTGTCTGCTTTTAAATGGATTTGCCAGCTGCCTTCTGCAGCATCTGGCAAGTGGCATGTGAACTTCTCACAGCCGCCATGCTGTGCTAAGATGCCTGGTCCTAAGATACCTCCACTATATCTTCTTTCAGAAGTGAGTCACCCAAGGCATGCCTGGGCACTGCAGAGAAGTACCAGAGCACAGAGGACATCTCATCCCAGCACAGAGGGGCACTTCTGTCCTGCCCATGGGAACCTTCAGGTGCTGCCTCTCCTGCCGTCCGATAGATTCCCACTTCCAAACACACACTGACGCACACAGAGTAACTAATACATTGTATGAGGCATTGGGCAATACTGATGAGAGTAATGAACTAGAAAGAAAGACATTGGAATGGAAGTCTCAGCAACTTATGTGCCATGTGATTTGGAAACACTTCTCTGAATTTTAGTTTTCTGGTCTGTGAAATAGAGACAATTATCTCTCTCCTCCTACCTTATACATTTATTTTAAATAACACAAACAAAATGCAACTATAACATAAAATGAATACAGAGAAGTTATAGCAATTATTCTCTGAAAGATTATGGTAACTACAATATAATGTATGTATTATAGAATCAAATTATTCAGTCATACAAAGTACGATGCAGGAGTAAGCTAGCATGGTGGGCTCAGGGCCTCAGACAATGATCTGGAAGCAAGTCCACAGTGAAAACTCAGCTGAATTGTACAAATTATGTTCTTTTTAAACTGACTAAAGAAAGAGAAAATGGTGTAAGACAGAAGAACTTCCTGGTCATATGCAATGAATAGTAGGAATTAGAAATTACCTTATAAAAATGTGAAACTATGGTTTATTTAAAGATTGGTATAATTGATGCACAATGGTTTAGCCCAACCACACATTATGGCAGGTGGAAAGTCTTACCTGAACTAGAGATAAAAACAGTAGATATAACCAAGTAGTTTAACTTTTATTTCAACATTTAGCCCTTAAATATAAGTTAGTAAACATGTGTTAAGATGATGCTCTAGATGTGAATCCAAGACAACAAACAATTCTATAAGATGTGCTAGTTCATATGGATAATAGCACATTAATACATTCTGGCCAGGAAGCCAGATAGTTTGCTAATTTTGTTTGTTAATTCCAGTGAAGAAAGGAGCATAACGGCATTTCTGTGCCATGAGCACTAATAGCCCAAGAACATAGAAATGAGATGGGAATGAATGTATAAACAAAGGAATGTCTGAAATATCCCTTTAGCTGGGGACTACACACCTTTTTAAAAAACTTGAGTAATCATGAGTTCACAATATACCTTGGGTGAAAATTCAGGTATCTGGGTTTTTGTGCTATTAAGGGAAGAAATAATGCAAAAGAGACATATGCAGTTTGAAGTGGCTCAGTCATCATTATTAATCAAGCAATTATGAGAAGAACAAAACTGCAAGGTGTTGATACTATCTCTGTGTCAGCTCTAGCCAGTTCTGGAAAACCTGTATATTAGGGTCATCAGCCAAGTGAGAAGGGATTGAGAGCTCAGTTGGACAAAGCTTCACTTTTCTTTAGTGAAGTACCCGAGGACAGTCTTACCCCCACTTCAGACACATCCATTCCCTAATTTGTTTCCAGGATGTACCAGTTCACATTCCCACCAACAGTGCAAGAGGGTTCCCCTTTTTCCACATCCTCTCCAACATGTGTTGTTTCCTGTCTTGTTAATTTTCCCCATTCTCACTGGTGTGAGGTGGTATCTCATTGTGGTTTTGATTTGTATTTCCCTGATGGCAAGTGATGCGGAGCATTTTCTCATGTGCTTGTTGGCCATGTCTATGTCTGCCTCTGTGAGATTTCTGTTCATGTCTTTTGCCCATTTCATGATTGGATTGTTTTCTTTGCTGTTGAGTTTAAGAAGTTCTTTATAGATCTTGGATACTAGCCCTTTCTCTGATAGGTCATTTGCAAATACCTTCTTCCATTCTGTAGGTTGTCTTTTAGTTTTGTTGACTGTTTCTTTTTTTTTTTTTTTAAGATTTTATTTATTTATTCATGAGAGACACAGAGAGAAAGAGAGGCAGAGACACAGGCAGAGGGAGAGGCAGGCTCCATGTGGGGAGCCCGACATGGGACTCGATCCCAGGTCTCCAGGATCAGGCCCTGGGCCAAAGGCGGCGCTAAACTGCTGAGCCACCTGGGCTGCCCTGTTGACTGTTTCTTTTGCTGTGCAGAAGCTTTTTATCTTGATGAGGTCCCAATAGTTCATTTTTGCTTTTGTTTCCCTTGCCTTCATAGATGTATCTTGCAAGAAGTTGCTGTGGCCAAGTTCAAAAAGGGTGTTGCCTGTGTTCTCCTTTAGGATTTTGATGAATTCTTGTCTAACATTTAGATCTTTCATCCATTTTGAGTTTATCCTTGTGTATGGTGTAAGAGAATGGTCTAGTTTCATTCTTCTGCCTGTGGCTGAATACTGTGACAATTTCAGATGAAATATTATAAATAGCCTGTTATTGAAAGAGACCTGGTCCCTGTCTCCTATGTTTCTTTTTACCTCACACTTTTTTTTAAAAAAAATATGTTATTTATTTATTTGCGACAGGAAGTGCATCAGCTGTGGGGAGGAGCAAAGGGAGAAGGACAAGCCAACTTTGTTCTGAACATGGAGCGGTATGCCAGGCTTAATTAATCTCATGACTCCAAGATCATGACCTGAGCTGAAATCAAGAATCAGGTGCTCAACCCACGGAGCCACTCAGGTGCCCCTTTACTTTACGCTTTTAAATTTAGTAATACCAAGCTGCCTTTAGATTTGTTTTTTCTAGGGTCCTTCTTCTTTATCAATTGCTTTTCCAGCTTATCCACCTGGTTAACTCATTGTGGAAAACCCAGCTCAGCCACAAAGGCTATTCTGAACTCCCCAGTCAGGAGATGTGAACCGCCTGTAATTTTCTCTCGGCCCCAGAACTAACTTCCCACCTTTGCCACCCTGGATGGAAACCATCTGTGTAATGGGCTCACCATCAGACCATGGGCTCCTCCAGGGGAAGGACTCTAGGTCCTTCACCTGCCTACATCCAACACACAGCTCACACAGTGCATACCACACAGATGATGCTCAGTGAAAACGTGTTGACCTGAACAGAGACTAAAGTCAAGGGCAACTTAGTTGACCTGCCACCAATAGTACTTGGCCCATTTCTGTCTCTTTAGCACCATCAGTCAGCATAGTGCCATCACAGTTGGAGATGCCACCTTTGTGGGTACTGGGCTGGCTGTGGCCACTCAGGTCTCACAGTTGTGCTCCTTTCCCCTCTAAGAAAGAAACTTTAAATATGATGCAGAGGAGAAAGTGGATCCTATAAAACTCGATCCTGCCATGCCTAAGGATCATGTCTGCTGCAGAAAAAGGGGTTCTTGGGGAAAGTAGATGCCATTGACCTTCATAAACCATCTTCTAAGAAAACGGTAATGTTTTATTGGAACGTAATCCTCCTGACTCATGCTTCTTTTTCCTCATCCCAACATTTAATCTATTTTTCAGTTCAAATGCTTTCAATCCCTTCTGATTGTGTCCTAAAATATTCCCTTGGTTTCCTTGAGCTGCAATCCAGTTAATAATAATAATAATAATAATAATAATGATAATGATAATAACTGGTCCAATAACTTCATAGATAATAGTTAAGATAGCTCATAGAGAGAGTTCTCTTGTAATCCAAAATTTGGGGTAAGAGATCTTGACTGTTCTATTAAGAGAATAACCAGGTTTCTAGTGAGCTGGGGTCTGTGACCAGCTTTCACATTTAACTGTTCTCCCTGGCTCAGTCGTTCTGTTGTAGAATAGAAATGATGGTACTGCCTTCCTACACACATCTATGATGAATCTGATCATTTTAGCCGCTAGCTGACAATAGCCTTTCTTGGGGCAGGCTCAGTCACATGGTATTGGCATTGCTCCCAAAGTAGGCAGAAAGATTGACTGCTGTTATTAATTTAAGATCATTTCACACATAAGGGCATAGTCAATAACTACTGAGATTCAAGCATTAAATGATTCACAAATGGGAGATTTTCAATAGTTATACTGTTTTAGCTTAATTTTTAAAAGTAGATAAAACACATGTGATTCTAAGGCTTTTATAGAGAAAAACTAATGAACACTAACTAAGCATTGAATAGTTCACAGAACACTTCCAAGAAGGGTCAGAATCAAGAGTTTTGTATCAATTGAAAGCAGAAATATTGCTTCCATGAGAAATGCAAAAAGATACGATCGACTTTTGACTTTGCAGTTTTTCTACCTATTTTTTTCCTCTAAAATTTCTAGATTTTAAAACAAGCATTAGGGTAATACAAAATACCAGCCTTTTCTTCAGCTTGGCAGGATCTTTTCTTGCCTGCACAAACCTTTCCTGATTCCCTTTGAGGCATTTTTAATGGCATTTAGGCTTCATAGAGTGGTTAAACAAAATTGCACAAAGGTCTGAGAAAGCCATATAATTCTTTTTTGTGTCAATCAGCTATTTTCCCAGAAGTACTGCAGACTGCCTCCACCACATTTTAGGATCACCTGAAGCAAAATCTTCTTCCCTTTTATTCCTTGTTAAGAACTAGCACTCAGAATGTGCTTGGCCTTGTTATGCTAATGAACTGGCAGGCAGAGTTCACTGTTCTTACCAGGGCACCAAAGCAAGGGCTTTAAGAATACTTTTTCCAATGGAGCCTGCTTCTATCTCTGCCTACGTCTCTGCCTCTGTGTGTGTGTGTGTGTGTGTGTGTGTATTTCATGAATAAATAAATAAAATGTTTTAAAAAATACTTTTTCCAGTTTGTTCTTTTTCTTGCCATTGTTTCTTGGAGTTTGGGTTTTTCTGGCTCTTTCTGGGCTATATAGTTCTCTCCAGGATACTTTGTAGCAAGTTGAATCTTGAGCATCACCTTCTGCTGGAATTGGAAGTTCTAGGAGGAGCTTCGGTCTGTGACTAGGCTTTCAGTGGATTTGCTGAAGGAGCTTTACCCAACCTGGGCTCTGGTACCTCCTCAGATGCCCAGTGAGAATTCACACAAAAGCTTAGACTCTCAAACTCTCAGAAATATTAATAAAGAACCTTAGTAAATTGACCTTCAACTCTAGTATCAAACTCCTTTCCTCTCTTCCAAAATACCCACCCCACAGCAGGACAGAGAGAAGGAACCATGGGGGCTTGTTGAGTGCACACTCAGCAGCAGGAGGAGGTATGGAGTAAGGACATCCTTAACTGCTTGGAAAGAAAGGATGAAAAGGATGATATGATTTCTTAAATACCAGCACTGCTGGGGTGCCTGGGTGCCAGAGACAGTTAAGTCTCCCATTCTTGGTTTTGGTTGAGGTCATGATCTCAGGTTGTGAGATTGAGTCCCACATTGGGCTCCATGCTCAGTAAGGAGTTGGCTTAAGACTGTCCTTCCTCCCCTACTCATGCTCTCTTTCTCAAATAAAAAATAAAAATAAATAAATCCTTAAAAAAAAAACAAACAAAAAAAACAGTGCTACCTCAACCAGCATTCTAAGCTTCAAAAAGAACTATAGCTAAAGGAAATTGAGGTTGAATCAAGAGAGGAAAGATTTAGATGTAGCTGTCATTATTGCCTGTATCATAGAGATCTTTCTGAGGATACCAAGCATGGAGAATACTTATGACACAGAGTTGATGTAAACATAAACCTTATTCTTGTACTGTTTTTTCTTGCTAATAATTTTAGGATCATTATACAGCATCTTGGGAAAGCCACTCTATGTTAGGACAAACTAATATCTTAATAATCTATATTAGTTCTCTCTCTCTCTCTCTTTTTTTTAAGATTTATTTATTTATATGAGAGAAAATGTGCCTGTTGGGAGAAGAAGGGGCAGAGGTAGAGGAAGAGAGAAATTCTAAGCAGACTCCATGCTGAGTGCAGAGCTTGACTCAGGGCTGGATTCCACCACCCTGAGATCAGGACCCTGAGATCAGGACCTAAGCTGAAACCAAGAGTTGGACACCTAACAAACTGCACCATCTGTAATTTCTAAGGAATCATGCAATTTGCACTTGAATAACTTCAATATACTTTAGTTCCACTTATTTTCTTGACCCAAGCAAGCACTAATAGGTTTTGAGTGTTGCCTGTGTGTTTGAGAAGCCTAAAGTCAAGATAAAACCTAACAACAAAAATTGGAAGCTAACTTGTGCAGAAGGAATATATAGAGAACATTGGGTGGCTTGGCTAGAGTATAATTATGGCAGGGTGCATAGGCCAGATTTTCTGGTCTTCAAAAATTAGAATTGTAATAAAAAATTTTTGATGAGCTATTTTAATTTTCAGTAGCAAATGTGTATGTAGAGGATCTTATTAAAGCTGAGATTCATTGGAATACCAAAAAAAAAAAAAAAAAAAAAAAAAAACCACTTTATCCAAATGGTGCATCATGACTTCACACTTTCCTTCCTACTTGCAGCATATACATCTATACATCCTGTATTATGTAGTGGATTTTCTGTTTCTTCCAATTAAGCTGTATTATTTAACCAAAGAAATGATTCAGACCATGTAGATTAAAGATTTCTTAAGTAAAACTAGGATGATAATGAAAAAAAGCAGGCTAGTTGGAGTGTGTGTAACTACCTGTGAAATGACAGGAGAACAAGGTAATATTTGATAATAATTTACTGATAGGTCAGCAGAATATCCACAAAGTACACAGTTTGAAATGATGTCAGTTCTAAAAATTCAGGCCAGAATTCTTGTAGGACACTGTACAGTTGTGAACTCTCTAGATAACTGATTCAAAGAAGTAATTCTAGCTAAATGCATAGCTCTAGAGAATTTATATCAATTAATTAGGGGATTCCCTAGAAAATGTCACCTGTAAAGATTATTTAATTGCCAATTAAAAACCAACCTGAGCTGGCTCTGTAATCACCATTTATTCCAACATTTCTGTGTGTTCTCTGTACAGAAGAGAACTGCAGACATTTCACTGAACTGCACGAAGCTTGGTCTGCTAATTCATGCATTCCATCAAGACTTGGAAGATGGAAGCTGAGGACAAGGAAACTTTTCTTTTTGGTAGTTGTTGCTGGCAAGGATAGTTTTGGAGAGGTTGAGGTCCTCTGGGCACCGTCCCAGTGCCCCCTTTTTCCCTCCTTATATGTCAACAGGCAATGGTGGTGAGAAAGCTTCCTGATCCTGGCTTCCCAGTGATGGCAGGGTGTTCTTGTCACCAGTGGTGGCTCCTCACCACCCTCCTCCCAATCATGTTGGCAGTTTACCCTCAGTCAGCCAGTGTTAGGGTCCAGTCTGGAACCTGTCCTGGAAGTCACCTGAGAGCACACCCCTCTTACTTACTTGGAAGTTCTCAGATCTCTACCTTAGAACCACGGCTCCTCATCCAAACAGATTTCCATTTCTTACAAACAAACTCCAACTGATTGACAGTAACATAATACCAAATGTAAAACTACATGTTTTTTTTTTCCTTCTTTTTTCTTAGAGTATACTTGACACACAATGTTACATTACTTTCAGTTGTACAACTTAGTGATTTGACAAGTCTATATGTTATACCACACTCACCACAAGTATCTATCACCATACAAGGCTAGTACCACACCATTGACTATATTCCCCACACCGTGCCTTTTATAACAATCACTCATTCATTCCATAACTGGAAGCCTGTAACTCCTAGTCCCCTAAACCCATAAAACTTACCAGTTTTTATTTATTTTATTTTATTTATTTATTTTAAAGATTTTTATTTATTCATGAGAGACACACGTAGAGATGCAGAGATATAGGCAGAGAGGGAAGCAGGCTCCCTGCAGGGAGCCTGATGTGAGACTTCATCCCAGGAACCCGGGATCACAACCTGAGCCAAAGGCAGATGCTCAACCACTGAGCCACCCAGGTGCCCCAAAACTTAACAGTTTTAAAAATAAATATCCAAAACATACTACACCAAGATGAGTGATGGAACAAATGAGAGAGCGTAAGGAAGAATTAAAACAGAAAATATAAAGTTTTAGAAATAAACATTTATCCTGTTAATAAAAGCAAAAGAAATAACAGGATCTCTTTAAGGAAAAGAACACATAGTATGTAAAAAACCTGGTACCTAAGAAATATCAGTAAAACACATTGACTTGAGGTTACAAGAAAGAAATAAAATATAAAGATATAATATCAAAATGGTAACAAAATGAAATCCTATCAAACAAGGCTGATTTTAAGAAAGAAATGATTCAAAAGGACCAAAAAAAAAGGGGGGGGGGGTGTCACGATTAATGATAAAAGGTATACACAGTGGGTAAAAGAGATATAAATCTTTATGAATCAAAATTGTAGGATATAGATTTCTCATAGATGTTATTTATGCAACTGAGTAAGTTTCATTTAGTTTCTAGTTTCCTGAAGTTTTTTTTGTATATTTTTTATTGAAGTTCAATTTGCCAACATATAGCATAACACCCAGTGCTCATCCCACCAAGTGCCCCCCTCAGTGCCCTCATTCAGTCACCCCAATCCCCCGCCCACTTCCGTTTCCACCACCCCTTGTTCATTTCCCAGAGTTAGGAGTCTCTCATGTTCTGTCTCCCTCACTGATATTTCCAACTTATTTTCTCTCCTTTCCCCTTTAATCCCTTTCACTATTTTTTATATTCCCCGAGTGAATGAAACCATATAATGTTTGTTCTCCTCTAATTGACTTACTTTCACTCAGCATAATACCCTCCAGTTCCATCCACGTTGAAGCAAATGGTGGGTATTTGTCATTTCTAATGGCTGAGTAACATTGCATTGTATACATAGACCACATCTTCTTTATCCATTCCTCTTTTGATGGACACCGAGGCTCCTTCCACAGTTTGGCTATTGTGGATATTGCTGCTATAAACATTGGGGTGCAGGTGTCCCAGCGTTTCACTACATTTGTATCTTTCGGGTAAATCCCCAGCAGTACTGGGTTGTAGGGCAGTTCTATTTTTAACTCTTTGAGGAAACTCCACACAATTTTCCAGAGTGGTTGCACCAGTTTACATTCCCACCAACAGTGCAAGAGGGTTCCTCTTTCTCCACATCCTCTCCAACATGTGTTGTTTCCTGTCTTGTTAATTTTCCCCATTTTCACTGGTGTGAGGTGGTATCTCATTGTGCTTTTGATTTGTATTTCCCTGATGGCCAGTGATGCGGAGCATTTTCTCATGTGCTTGGTGGCCATGTCTATGCCTTCCTCTGTGAAAGTTCTGTTCATGTCTTTTGCCCATTTCATGATAGGATTGTTTGTTTCTTTGCTGTTGAGTTTAATAAGTTCTTTATGGATCTTGGATACTAGCCCTTTCTCTGATATGTCATTTGCAAATATCTTCTCCCATTCTGTAGGTTGTCTTTTAGTTTTTTGTTTTTGTTTTTGTTTTTTCACTGTTTCTTTGCTGTGCAGAAGCTTTTTATCTTGATTAAGTCCCAATAGTTCATTTTTGCTTTTGTTTCCCTTGCCTTCATAGATGTATCTTGCAAGAAGTTGCTGGGCCAGATTCATAAACGGTGTTGCCTGTGTTCTCCTCTAGGATTTTGATGGAATCTTGTCTCACATTTAGATCTTTCATCCATTTTGAGTTTATCTTTGCGTATGGTTAAGAGAATGGTCTAGTTTCATTCTTCTGAACATGGCTGTCCAATTTTCCCAACACCATTATTGAAGAGACTGTCTTTTGCCAGTGGGTAGTCTTTCCTACTTTGTCGAATATTAGTTGACCGTAGAGTTGAGGGCCCATTTCTGGATTCTCTCTTCTGTTCCATTGATCTTTCTGTCTGCTTTTGTGCCAGTGACACATATCTTGATGATCACAGCATTGTAGTACAACTTGAAATCTGGCATTGTGATGCCCCTGCCTCTGGTTTTTTTTTCAATATTCCCCTGGCTATTCTTTTCTGATTCCGGGCAACTCTTAAGATTATTTGTTCCAACTCTTGAAAGAAAGTCCATGGTATTTTAATGGGGATTATATTAAATGTGTAAATCGCCCTGAGTAGCACAGACATTTTCACAATATTAATTCTTCCAATCCATGAGCATGGAATATTTTTCCATCTCTGTGTTTTCCTCAATTTCTTTCAGAACTGTTCTTAGTTTTTAGGATATAGATCTGTTACCTCTTTGGTTAGGATTATTCCTAGGTATCTTATAGGTTTGGGTGCAATTGTAAATGGGATCGACTCCTTAATTTCTCTTTCTTCAGTCTCATTGTTAGTGTAGAGAAATGCCACTGATTTCTGGGCATTGATTTTGTATCCTGCCACACTGCTGAATTACTATATGAGTTCTAGCAATCTTGGAGTGGAGTCTTTTGGGTTTTCTATGTATAGTATCATGTCATCTGCAAAGAGGGAGAATTGTACTTCTTCTTTGCCAATATGTATTCCTTTTATTTTCTTTGGTTCTCTGATTGCTGAGGCTAAGACTTCTAGGACTATGTTGACTAACAGTGGTGAGAGTGGACATCCCTGTCATGTTCCTGATCTTAGGGGAAAGGCTCCCAGTGTTTCCCCATTGAGGATGATATTTGCTGTGGGCTTTTCATAGATAGCTTTAAGATGCTGAGGAATGTTCCCTCTATCTCTACACTCTGAAGAGTTTTGATTAGGAATGGATGCTGTATTTTGTCACATGCTTTCTCTGGATCTATTGAGAGGATCATATAGTTCTTGTTTTTCCTCTTGTTGATATGATCTATCACGTTGATTGTTTTATGAGTGTTGAACCAGTCTTGCATCCTGGGGATAAATCCCACTAGGTCATGGCGAATAATCTTCTTAATGTACTATTGGATCCTTTTGGCTCGTATCTTGTTGACAAGTTTTGCATCTGTGTTCATCAGGGATATTGGTCTATAATTCTCTTAAGTTCTCCAGTCTTTGTCTGGTTTTGGAATTAAGGTGATGCTGGCCTCATAGAACGAGTTTGGAAGTATTCCATCCCTTTCTATGTTTCCGAACAGCTTTAGTAGAATAGGTGCTGTTTCTCCTTTAAACGTTTGATAGAATTCCCCTGGGAAGCCATCTGGCTCTGGGCTTTTGTGTTTTGGGAGGTTTTTGATGACAGCTTCAATTTCCTCCCTGGTTATTGGCCTGTTCAGGTTTTGTATCTCTTCTTGTTCCAGTTTTGGTAGTTTATGGTGTTCCAGAAATGTATCCATTCCATCTAGATTGCCAAATTTACTGGCATATAGCTGCTTATAATATGTTTTTAAAATTGTTTGTATTTCCTTGGTATTGGTTGTTATCTCTCCTTTTTCATTCGTGATTCTATTAATTAAAGTCTTTTCTCTTTTGTTTTTAATAAGGCTGGCTAATGGTTTATCTATCTCATTAATTCTTTCAAAGAACCAAGTCCTGGTTTTGTTGATCTGTTCTACAGGTCTTCTGGTCTCTCTTTCATTGAGTTCTGCTCGAATCTTTACTCTCTTCTTCTGCTTGGTGTAGGTTTTATTTGCTGTTCTTTCTCCAGTTCCTTTAGGTGCAAGGTTAGCTTTTGTATTTGAAGTTTTTCCAGTTTTTTGAGGGATGCTTGTATTGTGATGTATTTCCCACTCAGGATTGCTTTTGCTGTATCCCAAAGATTTTGAATGGTTGCATCTTCATTCTCATTAGTTTCCATGAATCTTTTTAATTCTTCTCTAATTTCCTGGTTGACCGTTTCATCTTTTAGCAGGATGCTCTTTAACCTGCATGTGTTTGAATTTCTTCCAAATTTCTTATTGTAAAAAAAAAAAAAAAAAAAAAACACCCAAAAAACAAATTTCTTATTTGATTGAGTTCTAGTTTCAAAGCATTATGGTCTGAAAATATGCAGGGAACAATCCTAATCTTTTGGTATCAGTTGAGAGCTGATTTGTGACCCAGTATGTTGTCTATTCTGGAGAAAGTTCCATGTGTACTTTAGAAGAATATGTATTCAGTTGTGTTTGGATGTAAAGTTCTGTAAATAACTGTGAAATCCATCTGGTCCAGTGTATCATTTAAGGCTCTTGCTTCTTTGGAGATGTTGTTTTTAGAAGATCTGTAACTTGCATAAAGTGCCATGTTGATGTCTCCTACTATTAGTGTATTATTATCTAAGTATTTCTTTACCTTGGTTATTAATTGATATACTTGGCAGCTCAACATTAGGGGCATAAATATTCATGATTGTTAGGTCCTCTTGTTGGATAGATCCTTTTACGTATGATATTGTGTCCCTCTTTATCTCTTACTACAGTCTTTGGGATAAACTTTAATTTATCTAATATGAGGATTGCTACCCCAGCTTTCTTTTGAGGACCATTTGAATGGTAAATCGTTCTCCAACCTTTCCTTTTCAGGCTGTAGGTGTTCTTATGTCTAAAATGAGTCTCTTGTAGACAGCAACTAGATGGGTTTTGCTTTTTTATCCAGTCTAAAACCCTACATCTTTTGATGGGATCATTAAGCCTATTCATGTTTTGAGTTACTATTGAAATATATGAATTTAGTGTCATCATAATACCTATTCAGTCCCTGTTTTTGTGGCTTATTTCTTTGGGTTTCCTCTTTCTTTTATAGGGTCCCCCTTAATATTTCTTACAGAGCTGGTTTGGTGGTCACATATTCTTTCAGTTCCTGCCTATCTTGGAAGCTCTTTATCTCTCCTTCTATTCTGAATGAGAGCCTTGCTAGATAAAGTATTCTTGGCTCCAGGTTCTTCTCATTTAGGACCCTGAATATATCCTGCCAGCCCTTTCTGTCCTGCCAGGTCTCTGTGGAGAGGTCTGCTGTTAATATAACATTTCTCCCCATATAAATTAGGGATCTCTTGTCTCTTGCTGCCTTAAGGATTTTCTCTTTATCTTTGGAATTTGCAAGTTTCACTATTAAATGTTGAGGTGTTGAGTGGTTTTTATTGATTTTAGGGGGGAACCTCTCTATGTCCTGAATCAGAATGCCTTTTTCCCTCCCCAAATTAGGGAAGTTCTCAGCTATAATTTGTTCCAATATGCTTTATGGCCCCCTGTCCCTCTCTGCACCCTCTAGAACCCCAATTATACATAGATTTTTCTTTCTGAGGCTGTCATTTATTTCCCTGAACCTTTCCTCACGGTCTTTTAATTGTTTTTCTCTTTTTTCCTCAGCTTCCTTCCTTGTCATCAGCTTGTCTTCTATGTCACTCACTCTTTCTTTTATTTCATTAACCCTCATTGTTAGGACCTCCAGTTTGGATTGCATCTCACTTAATTGATTTTTAATCTCAGCCTGATTAGATCTAAATTCTGCAGTCATAAAGTCTCTTGAATCCTTTATGCTTTTTTCCAGAGCCACCAGTAGCTTTATTGTTGTGCTTCTGAATTGGCTTTCTGATATTGAATTGTAATCCAAATTCTGTAACTCTGTGGCAGAGAGTACTGTTTCTGATTCTTTCGTTTGTGGAGAGTTCTGCTTTCTAGTTATCTTGCTTAGTGCAGAGTGGCTAAAAATGAGTTGTCCTGGAAAAAGGAAGAAAAAAAAGAAAAAAGAAAAAAAAAAAAAAAAACAAGGAGTGGTATCCTCTGGTTCTATATACTGTAAATCCCTTGATTTCCCCTGGAGCTTTCCAGCACTTCTTGGTCAACAACTTGCTCTTCCCCTGTCCTTCTAGCTGGTCTTCTAGAGGAAGGGCCTGCTGTGTTGATTCTCATGTGTGTGCACCTGGAAGAGGTATCCCACCCCCTGCCACGTGCATGGCTCAGTGGGCCCTGCTTATCCTGTGAGGCCCCTGTTCCCTGGTGGCCCTGCTCCATCCCAGGTACAGGGTGACACAAGGAGGAACAACAACACTGGCTGCAGCCAGCTCTCCAGCTCTGGAGTCAGCTCCCCGCAGTAACTACCATAGTCTCTCAGTCTACACTTGCCTGGATGCTCTGGAGATGGGGGGCACTGATCTGCAGAGTGTCAGGGTGCTCAGCGGCAGGAGTGTCCTTGCTGTCCTGTTCCCTCCGGGCCTCCGCTTTTCCCAGGGGGAGTGTAGTATCCTGGGCTGTGTTCCCTGGCGACCTGAGATCTGGGGCCTGTGCTGCTGGAATTGCATTACCAGGGCCAGGGTTCCCAAAGCAGCAGGGCGCAGCCACCCTGCCCAGAGCTGCTGCCTGACCGACTGGCTTCTCCCCAAGGCCCCACTGGGCCCACCCTCCAGCCCTTTACTGAGCTCTGACTGTGGTTGTGGCGGGCTCTCCCCTGGGCTCACCTCCTCTGTTAGTGACTCTGGGAACCTGGAGGCTCCACTGACCCTCCTGTGGTTCTGCTTAAGTTCCTTGCCAGCACCTTTCTGTCCGGGAAGAATCCGGTGGTGATTTTTAAAGTTCCTGCTTGTCTGGGACTGGGCTTCCTGTCCCAGGAGGCTCTCGCCACCTGGCCTTAGCTCAGCTCCTCATGGATTTTATTTTATTTTTTTTCCATCTTCCTACCTTGTTAGAAGCACAAAGTCTTCTCTCTGTAGCGTTCCGGCTGTTCTCTCTTTAAATCTGTTTGAATTCATAAGTTTTCAGGATGATTTGAGAGTTATCTAGGTAAGTTGGTGGGGACAGGTGACTTGGGGACCCTACTCCTCTACTATCTTGCCCCACCCCTCTAGTTTCCTGAAGTTTTAAAATAATCTCTACACCCAGCATGGAGCTCGAATTTAGAACTCCAAGATTGAATTTCATCAAATGCTCTTTCTGCACCTATTGAGGTAATTGTATATATTTTTTCTTCATTACATTACTGTGATTAAGTATATTGATTGTTTTTTTTAATGGTGACCCAACCATATTTGGGGACAGCCTAGGTGGCTCAGTGGTTTAGCGCCTGCCTTCGGCCCAGGGCGTGATCCTGAAGACCTGGGATCGGGTCCCACATCGGGCTCCCTGCATGGAGCCTGCTTCTCCCTCTACTTGTCTCTCTCTCTGTCTTTCATGAATGAATAAAATCATTAAAATAAATAAATAAACCACATTTGGTTGTGATTATGTTTTATGTATGCTTGAATTTTCCATTCCAATATTTTATGGAGATATTTATATTGAAAGGAGGTACTTTATAAAGTAACTGGGTAGGCATTCTTCCCCTCTCAAATTTCTATAAGAGTTTATATAATACTGGTATAATTTTTCCTTACAGATTTGACACAATTCAGCATTGAAAAGATCTGCTTTTGGAATTTTAGGAGGAGAAAGATATTGATTACAAAATTTAATTTCTCTTAAAGTTAAAGAAACATTCAGATATTCTCCTATGTTGGTTTTATATAAAAAATTACTTGTCAATTATTTTGCATGTATTTTCGAGACTCTTAAATGTCTTGGGGTGAATCTATTTACAATATTCTTTTCTTGTCCAGTATAACTATAGTGACATCACTTTTTAAATTCTTGATATTTATAATTTGTATTTTATTTCTTTTTCTTAATCGAAGTTGCTAAAGACTACTCTCATTAATTCTTTCAATGAACAGCCTTAGTTAATTTTGTTTGCCATTGTGTTATATCCTCTCTTCTACTTATTCTGCATTTAATTTGTTCTTTTTATAACTTTTTAGGGTAGAAACCTAGAATCATTGACTTGAAGCCTTTTTTTCATTACTGCCATAGTCCTTAAATGATATTTTTCTTACTACACAATGCTTTCCAACATCCCACAAAGTTTGATATTTTATATTTTTATTATCATTTTCGGGTGATTTTTTTTATTGGACCCATATGTTAGCTAGAAGTGCTTGGTTTAATTTCCAAGCATGTGGGTGTTTGCTAGATATGTCTTGCTTTCCTTTTTCCTTTTTTTTTTTAAACTCCTGTGTAATCAAATAATATATTCTGTAAAAATTCCAGTATTGTGAATATTTAATATTTAATTTATGGCTGGCATATTTTCTGACATGATGCATCTTCCATGTATACTTGAAAATAACTCACATTCTGCCATAGTTGGTTGTAACTTTCTGCAAAGTTTGAATTAGACCAAGGTTGTTTGCTAATATTCAGATGCATTTCCTTACAAACTCTTTTTTTGGTTGGATTGTTTTACATGTTGCAAAAAAGATACCCAACTTTTCTTGTGGATTCCTCTATTTTTCCTTTAGATGATCAGTTTCTACTTTGTATATTTTCAGAATCTGTTCCTAGGTGCCTACAAAATTAGTATTGCTATGTCTTCCTATTGACTCAATCTTCAGTCAGTATTAAAGGACACTCTTTATCTTTGGTGATATTCCCTGTCTGATTGTTATTATCAGTAGCATCAATACGGACATTAATATTGGTATCGTGTGATACTAATATAGCCATACTAGGTTCCTATCACTTACCATATGAATGATTTGCTTTTTCCCAGTCTTTTACTGTCAACCTATCTGTGCCTTCATATTTATTGTACATCTCTTATAGATAGCCTTTAGTTAGGTAATTTTGATAGTAGCTACTTTTTAAATGGAATGTCTGGCCCATTTACATTTCATGTAATGGTTGATTTGGTTTAAGTTTATCATCTTGCTATTTGTTTTCTATTTGTCTGAACTGTTGTTGCTATCATTGTTTTTATTTGGTCTTTGTTATTTTTTCCAGATTTCTTTATGGTTCATCAAACGTGTTTTGTCTTCCACTTTTTTTTTCTCTTGGCTTTTTAGCTATAGTCCCTTTTTCATTATTATTTTTTAGTTTAATGGACTCAAATATGCATTCTTAAATTATCATTATCTATTTAAAATTAATATTGTACATATAAAACATCACAAGGTATAACTACATTTACCTCTCTTTATTATAATGTTGTATATTATACTTCTATATAAATCACAAATTCTATCTTTCTATAATAATATTTGTATTTTTAGTTTCCCTTTGTCTTTTTAAGGAAATGAACTTAATTTGCACCTAAGGATTGATGATACCTAAGGAAACTTGGTCTGTTTTCTAATATTCTTGGTAAAAGTGGCACTCAGAATTATATTCAAAATGTTCCACAGAAAAGGCCAGGTCATGCACTGAAAGTAATCCTTATAAAGAAGGTCCTAGCAGGAGGTGGGAGGAGTGGAAATTTGTGGAGAGGAAAAGGATGAAGGCTTTTCTTTTTTTTTTTTTTTTTTTTGGTGACTAGTGTTACAAAATTTACCAGGACAGAATCTACATTTGCCTTTTCACCCTTTGTTTCATGTGTACATCTTTCATCTTTCATCTTTTAATATGAGTTTGAGAACTATGTAAGTAATATAATCAGATACTTTTTGTGAGATAATGTATATTATAAGGAGGTTAGTTGCTCTGTAAATGGAGTAAATGCTGAAGAAGAATATTCTATTTTCTGAAATGGAAATAAACATCTTGAAAAGCAAACACTTCATTTTATTTCCCCTGCCCTACCTGTGGTTCATCCAACAGTGGTGTAACCCATCTTCATTTCTTGAGAAACTTACAGGAAGAGAAGCTTTAAAATGTAGCACTAATTGTTACATATTGTTGCCATATGCAAACCCAGGTATTAAATTATAATTATTATAATTATTTAGCATTAACAGGACCTCTGGGTGTCAGACATTAGCACTTTGTACATATTTCCCTTTTGCCTAAAGTGCTGTCTAGAATAACATGAGATTTTTTTTCTTTTTTTTTTTTTTTTTTTTACTAAACTATGTTGAGCAGATATGTATGGAATTATGGGCATCCATAAGTATCAGGAAGGAATCTTTTATTCCTTGCTACAAATACCTTATTTAGATAATGTTCAGATGCTTTTAAAAACTAATGGAAAAGAAATATTGCTCTGAGAATCTTTAATGGGCTAGAAACAGAAAAAGTGGAAGCTTTTGTAGTTAGGGATTTTCAATTAGTAGTGTGATCAGTCCTAGCCTTCATTCTCAGAAATTCTGTTTCTGTCTCAACTGAGAGCCAGGAATTCCTGTGATAAAGAAGCAGGCAGGGCCCTCTGTTGTGTGGTGTTCTACTATCACATCTTCAGGCACATATCCTTGAAGATTTCTGAATAAAGTTGGTTGGATGAAGTCAGATCACAGAAGTCCCCTGCCCAGGACTTAATGAAAACAACATTTTAAAGCATGTACCAGCAGCACACAAACAAGGAGCATATAAGCTCATGTTGCAAACTTCTAGAAGTGGCAGCCAAGAACAGAAGCAATTTCTTACCTCTAAGCCTAGTAAAGTGATCTAAAGTCAACTTGAGGAATGTAGGAAATACTCTTTTCTTTATAATTTTCTTAATGTGGGTAGTAAAAGTGCTGCCCATGAGGTAGACAAAACAAGGAAGCAACCAATAGGCCAACTCAGTCTTATAGAAGCAAACCCTTAGGATTTGGAAAATGATTCAAAGCCAAAAGGTGTTTCTATCTGAAAATAAAATACACATGAGAATGTGAGCCCTGAGGTCCTTAACACCATGTCAGAAGAGAGAATAGAGCCTAGTCTCCTAACTATGTCTACACATAATCTGATCTGAACTTCCCCACTGCTCTACTCCCCCCATCCCAGATTAGGCTTCAAAAAATGGTTGAAATAGAAAATAGCCAGCCTGCAATCAGCCATGAGGAGAATGATGAATTTACATGCATTAAGTTAGAGAAAATAGAAACTTTCAACTGGGCCGCCTGCTTTAGTGCCTGACTGCTTGATCAAGATGACATGAAATGTTGTGGCAAATGTCTCACATTCTATAAGGAAAGGGAAGTGAAGGGGAGAAGAAAGAGCATCTGGAATGAGGATCAAGAATTTGGTCTGGAAAAAAAAAAAAAGGGAAAAAGAAAATACCTCATTGAATTTTTCAAGTTCAAGAAAATTTAATACAACCATAATATGAAAATTGGAGCTGAAAGGAGTTGTGGTTAAACCACAGGATTATGCTGATGTGAGATTACAGAGTGTTTTGAGGCCTTACATCAATACTTTTATATCACTAGTTGCATAACTTAGAAGCTGCTAGATAAAGATATTAATATTTTAACCTATTAAGACAGAAGAAAAATAGAATTGTTATGATTTCAAAAGAAAAAAGAACAGATGGAAGGAAATGAGAAATGTAAAAGAAAACATGACATTATGTAAGAGGGTCATTTGCGTTGAGAAAACTCAATACGTGAAAGGGAGAAAATGTTCAAATGTGTAACTGAATAAAAATCTCAAGGAAAAGTAAAAATAAAGAATAAAACCTAAGGCTGACTTTTAAAGCTCTATTCTAGGGGAAAAAATTGAAGACCTACCTAGCATAATACTCTAGTTAAAATCTGAATTTCAAAAATAAAGGCAAACTTCTCAGGCATTCAGGAAATACAAATAAGTCAACTACATGGGGGAACAGACTTGTCAAATTTCTTCATATCATCACATGAGTAAAGAGTAACATTTACATTGGCCCATAGGTATAGTTAGTTATAACATCCAAATGTGCTATGTGTTTCTCAGCCTCCTTTTAGGTAGGTTGAGGCCCCTTGACAAATTCTGGCTGAGTGACAAGAGACAAAGTAACGTGCGTCACTTGAGAGCCAAGGCAGTTGAATTCACCTTCTCTGTTTCCCTGCTCTGGGCAACTTGATGGCCATGTATTATAGATGAAACAAGGACAACATATGGACCTCTGTGGTCCCGGGCAGCTGAGCAGAGAGAATTTCACTGCGTGAAGCCACTAATACTTTGAGTTAGCTTGTTTCTGCAATATAGCCTCCCTTTCATGGACACGATCTAGTGTCACCATAAGTAATCAAGGTGTCCAACAACAAAGGCAACCCCTACAGTCTCCACTATGAAAAACCACAGCCAAGAGAATTCCAATGAGTACTTGTTAGCAAAACTACTACATGTGAGGTCCATTTAGCGCATGCGGGAAGAATTCTAGCTTAATACAATTATTTTAACTGGGATTTCAGTAATTCTTTTTCTCCTTCACATTTTCTGCATCAAATGAATTCTTTTATATTGATTGTGAGTTATTTTTATTGCAAATATTATAAAGTCAATAATGAAGGAGAGGGAGGAGATGTAGATAGAGGAAAAGACAGTGAGTTAAATCGTAATACACAAGGCAAGAAAATATACTGTCATATTTTTAAATTATTTTGAAGCAATACAAATTGATCATAAAGTTCATTTGGAAGGGCAAGCAAGCCAGCATGGCCATAAATGAGAAGGCTATTATGACCAGGCATAAAATAATATAAAAATACACTCATTAATAATGCTAATAACAGATGAATAAACAGAAATCTCAATGGAACAAGATCCAAAATCCAAGAGAAGACTCTACTGTAGATGGAAATTTCTGCAATATGATGATATAAAGAGACTGCATCCCAAATCAGTGAAGAGAGGAAGGACTTCAGAACAAGAAATGTTTGGATAACTGTAAAAGTGATATGGAAAAAGATAAAATTGAATCCATTTCTCATACACACACAAAAACCGTAATTAACCAGATGGCTCAAAGAATTAATACCAAAAAAATGAACTAATGAAAAAAACAAATAAATAACTTCATACAATATTAGAAGACACACGGGTGAGTCTCTTAAAAACCTGAAAATAGAATTTTTTTCTAACTGTAACTCACAAATCAGAAGTAAGTAGAGGAGAAAGAATAAATTTTACTACTCAAAATCCCCAAACATTTCTATCTGGAAAAGAGAGCAAAATAAACAATGGAATAAAGTAAGATGTGGAAAATCTATTTGTAATCCATTTCACAAAATTTTGCTTGTCTTAAAATATTTTCCAAAAGTAGATCAGAAAACTGTAAAAGTAGAAGAAAAATGGGTATAGAAAAAAGGGTAAGAGATAAGAACAGACATCTCATAAAAAAGGAAATACAAATGGCCTTTAAAAAATATAAGATGTTCAAAAAAAAATAAGATGTTCATTCTAGCTCCTTAAAAGAGAAAGTAAAGTAGGTATTAAGACAATTTAAAACACCATGAAGAAACTTTGCTCACAATTATTTCTGTGCAGAATCCTGTTGTTAAAAAAGACCAGAGTGTTAACAAGGCCTCTCTAGATCAGGACTCCTTTTTGGAATGATGTTTCAAATGGATACAATAAAATGCATAAGCTTATAAAGGAAAACATTTTTTTTGAAACCACAGTGATATACTTTTTTCAGCACCCAAACCGAACAAAATCTACAAGTATATCATACACTGAGGCAAAGCTTTGGGACACAGCACTCTCATATTTTAGGATGGGGTTGCAAATTGATTTAACCACCATGGACAAGAGTGACAGTATCTAGTAAAAAGCAAAAGACAGAAGGAACTGATAATGACATCTTAAACGGCAACCAGTAATGAAATCTTCATAATAAAATTATACTGATTTTTTGGAAACTATTATATATGTAATAGGATAAAGTGACTAAATAGTTATGCAAATGATATTAGGAACCAAAACATTCTCAGCATAAAGTCAAAGAAGTTATGTTCTTAAATTTGAATTGGAAATATCAATATGAACTCATAATATAATTTCCTTTTAAAAATATGCATTTTCTACCTCTCTTTACTGGAAAGGCCCAGAAGCAATGATTAATTCAGTTACAATGAGCATAACTAGCTTTCAGACTCTGGTCTCTAAATAGTATTTCCCACTAAAAAGAACCAAGGCTCCTTGACTGATTTTAGGTCTGGGGAAGAAAATGTACAATATGGGAATGGAATATCTTATAACTGAAAGCAAAGACACTAAAAAAGAATTCTGAGGTCACAAGTACACAGGAGCCAACTTGAAAGAGCTCCAACAGGCCAGACTCAGGACCATTGGAGCATGAATTGAAACTCATCAAGTATGTTAAAATCCATGAGATTCTAATGAAAGTAACTAAGCCCAAGCTAGTTAACTCTGGAGGTTTTTAGGCCATCATTGTACTCTGAAAATTTACAAATAAACAGAGAGACTCAGAAATTTTTCCTGCTCCTCCTATAAAAATGTGCAGCAGAGTAACAAAATATATGATAAGGAAAGTTCTTCTTTATAGAAGAATTGCAATTGACAAAAGCAGAAGAAAGGACAGAACATCATCATTTTGCAAATCCAAGTAAAAATAATTGACCCATTCAACAGATCCGTTCAGCAGCTGACACTACCTTTAGATGAAAGGTTGAGGGAAAGTCTATAGGTGTTGGATCAGACATTGATGTATGAATCCTTTGTTTGACCTTAATTTCACAAGAGAAAAGACAACAGGATAGTGGATGTTTCCTGACGGCATGCCATGGGAGGTACACAGCACCACCAATGAGGTCTTCTTGACAAAAAAAAAAAAAAAAATAATAATAATAATAATTGAACTTGAATCTGATAAAGCCTCTAGAACCTAGCTAGCAGTTTAAAGGAAATGAAAGGTTAATATACTTATTTTATTATACATAATATATAATTTATATATAAAATAACTCCACAAGGATGCAATTAGAAAAATCTAGTTGTGAAAATCCATAAGGCAACTGGCCTGGTTTCTTCAATAAATAAAAGAAAGGAGTATAAATACAAAGGGCACCGAGTCTTTTGTTTTATTGTTATGATCCCCTTATATAGAATGACCAATCCTGTTTGTCAAAGCGAGTCTCTAATTATCTCTGTTTTTTTTCAGGGTGACTATGTTATCACCATTGATCACCCTCAAAGTATTTGTGTGATGATAATATGGTCACCTTACCCATCTGCTTGTTAACCCATCAGTTAACAAGTACATAGCCAAACTATCCCACATCCAACCGTTCTTGGTTTTTATAAAGATTGTGCAGGAATAAAAATTATCCTGGGTGACCACTGTATTGGTCAGTGTGGGCAGCCATTACAAAGTAACAGACTGGGTGGCTACGGACATCTGTTGTGTCACAATTCTGGAGATTGGAAGTCTGGGATGAAGGTGTCAGCAGGTTTGGTTCCTTCTGAAGGCTGAGAAAGAATGTGCACCAGGCTTCCCTCTCTGGCTTGTAACTAGCCTTCTTCCTGTGTCTTTCACATTATCTTCCATTGTACAAATCCATCTCTAAATTTTCTCTCCTTGCAAAGACACCAGTCATGTTGGATTAGAGTGCATTCTAATGACCTCATTGTAACTTGATTTCTTCTGTAAAGACCCTTTCCCCAAATAAGATCATATTCTGGGGGCCTGGGGTTAGTCTTCCAACATAAATTTTTTTGGGAGAGGAGAGGGAAGGCACAATTCAATCCACAATAATGACCAGGACTCTTAAGTGAAGCAATTAGTTTTTTTGTCAAATAATGGAGGAGATTTGAGATCTTGGAGATTGTAATGGATTTACAATGTTCATATGAAAATTCTCAAACCTCACACTCTGAGGAAAGAGCCCAGCAGTGTCCAGGTCCTTATCCTAAGCTGATGCATGTTGCAGCTTCATTTGAGACATTGATCACTGGGGAAGGAAATTCCAACATTTAAATCTTGTGGTTCTTCTCTATATCTTCTTCAGCCCTAGAGAGTTTTTGTTCCCCATTTTTTGTAAGCTAGTCCAATAAGATGCCAAGAGCAAGATTACCATTTGGAAAGAAAGTTCTCTCCTGTCCGACTGAGAACAGCCTCAGCAGCTCTAGGATGAGATGCCCAGACACAGGCAGCATTCACAGTGGGCCAGCAGAGGGCAAAGGCACCGGTTACAGCTGAGCACCAAAGGATAGGGCAAGGAAGAGAGTCAGCCAAAAATCAGGGTGTAGCTCCAGGAACTAGCCCTGCTGAGGGAAGTGGGAGAGCTTGAAATATCCCAAGTCTCAGTAACTCTGTTGGGTGTGGAGTTGGCATTCAATATGGATTCTTGTTTTTTTATTGTAATTGCTATTTATGTTTGCTGGCTTTCCATGGTGTGGTTTCACTGAGAGAATTGGGATTTTACCAAAAAAACATAAAAACTCTAATACAGAAGGAAATTAATCTTTTTCCTTCTCTCAGTGCTAAAGGTACCTTTATGGACACTTTTTTTTAAAGTGGAAGGTATGATCATAATCTTCTAATGTGATTGAAGTTCTTTCTACAGCTCTTGAGTGGGGGGCATTTTTCAACTCACTGGCAGGCATTTTAATGGCTTACTCTAGTCTATTATTATTTCCACCATCTATTAATGCTGGCAACATAGAATAGTAGGCTTGGTGAAAGGATGAAATGTAATGTTCCCATCATAGTTTTTATACATTGTAGGAAAATCTCATATGCTCTGTATCTGATCACATCTTATCATATTCAAAAAGAATACAGCTTGCTTAAAGTGCATAGATAAGCTCCTAGAATATTGGTTTTATAAGATGTCTCTGCATTCATGAACAGATATTCTTTGGGCAACTTAAAGCTTCCTACATTGGAAACAATATTGACATTACCACAGTATTTCAGTAGATAAATAACTCAACTGGAGTGAGCATTAGAACAAATGTGTAGATCTAGCAAGTTGGTAATTGCCTCTTAAGTCACTTCTTCTTTCAAAATTACCTCTTACCTAAAATTATTTTGTGCTCTTGGGTGGCCCCCAATGTCCTGTCCATGTCAAAGGGGATCTCACCCCTTGCCCTCAGGATAACAACCTAGCACCCAGCCTTTGCACATCAACCAGACTGCACACTTCCAGACAGGGGAATGTAGAAGCCTTTTCCAATGACATCAGCATCCACTGACTGAATACTAAGCCTTGCAATCCGTGCATTATGAAAGAAGTACATAGAATAAAGTTATGGAAGGAAAAGGTGAATGCTGGCAGACATACTGCCTCTGTAAAGAGCCTAATCCAGATCAGAGAGTGATCCTGAACTCAGCAGTGGGTTCTTTTATCCAAAGCAGGCAAGGAAAAGGCGGTGGAGCGCTGGGAGACACCTCCATTGATTTATTTCTAAATATGGAAAATAGGAAGCAGTGCCCTCTATTTCTCTATAAATAGAAGAGATCGAGACTTCTGAATTCAGGCTGTGAGGTGAGGATGAAGCCCCAAAGAAGACAGAGAATCACAGAAAAGTAAAAGCAGGAAGTCTTCTCCAAGGCTTCTAATGCGTGGCTGTGTCTGCTTATATAGATTTATACATTTCTTCTTTCCAGCAGTATTGACAAATGATGGTAAAGTTTCTCTCACTTCCAGATGAAGATTATATTAGCTGTCAGCTGCCTACCAAATAGGGACATTGAGAGGATTAATGAGGATCCCAGTGCTACCCTGATCGTTGCCATAGAAATGCATAGTTAAGTAGGGCGGTATAAAAGATGTGTCAAATGCAATACTTTTCAGCCCATGGCAGACAATAATGGGAAGACAGAGTGTCTCTTTGCATTGAGGAGCCCGAAGGATTAGAATGTCCACAGTGTCCATGCTGCTCTTCCACCTTGTTGTGTGTGCACTCACAAATGTGTTTGCGTGTGCCTGTGTAACTTTTGGTGCAATCATCAGACTGAATCTAAAAGGGCAGGACCCCGGCAGAATTGATACAGCCCAACAATTCAGTGGACTTTAGTGACCTCAAGCAACTTCATGGCTCAGCAAACGACTGGAGCATAAAATCTTCATCTCTGTTAACACAGCGTCTTTATAAGCAACATGCCATTTATTCTGCCTCTATCTTTCCTGATTGATAGCAGTGTGGGGGCATTTCTCTTGCTTATTCTGCTGTTTTCTTTTCTGGAAAATAAATCTAACCATCCTACTTTTTCATCAAATATCCATATAAGTCCATTCCACATGCCTATCCCAAATTTTACACTTACACCTATATGTTGGATAATTGAATTAAAAAAAAAAAAAAGAGTAGGAGTCAAGCCAGCCCAGGAAGAGAGAAGAATGTGCAAGAATGGGGAAATGTCCCTATCCTGTCTTAGGAATTTGTGGACTTAGACTGTTCTCCACAACCCAGCTGCACTGTGTTTTGGGAGGAGATATGGTTGCAGTGGTCCAAGAGCGCCAAGAAGAGACAAGAGAGGACCCAGTAAGCAAGGACGAGGTGCCCTGAGCGTTTTCAAAGAGAGAGCTAAGGCAAGCACGACTCTGACAGAATCTCCTGCTGGAACCATAGTGCAAATCCGGGATGAGCTTGTGTTACCTACACGCGGTACAGAACAACAAGAGCAGTGTTTTCATGTGTGTGTGTCTGGCAAGAGGATGCAGGGCTTGGGACCATCACTGTCTATAGTAGAGACAGAGTCCTAGCCAGAGCAGAGAGACTTCTCATCTGGGGTCATGGGTGAGTTAAGGCTGCTGGCTGAAGACCACTATGGAGCCAGAGGGTAAGGAGGGGCTTTCAGAGTTTCTCTTCCTCAAGGAAAGCAGCCTGCCTGATAACTGGTGATGTTGCACAAATTTGTAAGAAGCACCACTTTCTCTGAACACTTTATTTCCTATCTGCCGAAAATTTCCTGGAGTAAATACACAAATCTCTGAAAACTATGAGGTGCCTGTTACTCCCTGGAGTTGTGCAATCCACAACCTCTAAGGCCTGACAGGACAACCCAGAGTCGTAGTTGCTACTGTTTCTGTTCTAGGGATTTGGTTTCTGAAGTGGGCACTTAAGGGATTGGACACCAGCTGCATTGTTCGGGAGCACTGAGGCCAGAGATGGGATTACCAAGGTGACACTGAAGAAATCTGGCTGGCCAGGGTCATGCTGGCCAGATCAGCCCTGAATGGGACTGTCCAGGTCATGCAAGGATCCAGGCCCACCTCTGTGAACATTTGGTGGCGACTGGCCAGCCTCAAGGACGTAGAACATGGCTGTAGAGAATGAGTGGATGCCTCTGAAGACCTATCTTAGAAGAAAAAAAGAAAGGAGAGTTTGGAAAGCAATGAGCCAAGTATTTGTTTCAAAGATATAGTAAAAGCATGGCTGAATAACCCCAGGTGAGATGAATAATCAGGAAGGTGAGAAGAAATAATAAAGAAGAAACTGACCCAGTCACAAAAAGTGAGTTTGTTGGGCCAACCAAAGGTCCAACAGATTTATGTCTCTCTCTTTGTCTGTCTTTCTACCTCAAGCACTCATTCTCTCTCAGAAACACCCCCCCCACACACACACACTCACATTCCCCTGAACCTTCCGTCCATTGCTTAAGGGAGGAGATTTGCAATCTCTGACCTACTTCCCAGCATTGAGATAGTATAAAAATAGAAATACTTGTATATACTCTATCAAAGAAATTTTGGAGATGATCTGTTTAAACCCATCATTGCTTGTTCTAGCAGACCAAGCATCATTGTGGCTTTGGGAGCGGCTGCACACATCTGGGGGAACACTGTGCACCGAGCAGTCAGGCCAGCATGCACACACACCTCAATGCCCTTTATGCCCTGAGTGAAGCCTGCAGCATTTGCCACCTTGGCAGCATGGTGGATTTTCTGGAAGTTTGGTGCTTATGGCTCTGGAAACAAAAATATAGCCATCAGGGTGCTCAAGCTTTCCTCATGCTTTGTTTTAGAAAAGGAAAAAGTATGGGATCCCTGGGTGGCGCAGCGGTTTGGCGCCTGCCTTTGGCCCAGGGAGTGATCCTGGGGACCCGGGATCGAGTCCCACGTCGGGGTCCCGGTGCATGGAGCCTGCTTCTCCCTCTGCCTGTGTCTCTGCCTCTCTCTCTCTCTCTCTCTCTCTCTGTGACTATCATAAATAAATAAAAATGAAAAAAAAAAAAAAAGGAAAAAGTAGATGATAGGAGACATCAACAATTATACAATTGCCCTGGGTTACTGTTACTCAGCATCCTATAACAACACATTGATTTTAATGTCTTGGCCCTCCAAAAACAGCTTTTCATCTGTTGCTGAAGGTAAATGCAAAACATCCAGCCAATCTAGGCAAAAATAAGTCCATTAAGGGGAAGCAAATCACTCAAGCTGCATTGGCCTCATGTAGCAATATCCCAAGAGTCAAGAGAAGAAGCACATACTAGAATAAGGATTATAAGGAAATTGCTTTCATGTAATCAGGGTCCAGATGGGCTGAAGTCAGAACATAGTTCCCTGATTTGCATAACTTTTTTGTTCTCTGAGCCACAAGAAAGGGCTGTTCCAACATCCAAGGAAGGCCTCTGAATTCAAACAAATCATTCTTGTGACCTATGGCCAATCCTCTAGCCTCTCACAGATGTTTCCCTTCATATACATAGAAGGAATAATATCACTCAAGCTCAGGTGTTCACTTGGGGAATTAACTAACATTTAAAAAGCTCATCTTCCAAGAGCCATGCCATGCAGAAGGAACATAGCTTAGGCACACAATACAGCAGTTCATGAAATGTCTGCTGTGTGGCAGAAAGAATGTCCCTCTAGAAGGCAGACAATCTGGATTCCAGACCTGCTCTGCCACTGTTGCACAACATGACCTTGAATATATCACAAACACACTCAAGACTCAATTTGCTCATCTATAAACCAAAACATCTGTATCCAAGGAGCTTGCCTTTGCTGACATCTTATCCTGCCAGGACCACTACACACATACATGTACATGTGATAGATGACAAGAGAGAGAGAATAGAGTTGGTTGTTGGTTTCCCCAAATTTGTTGAAATAAAGAGTGTTTGACATGTAGATTCTCTATGTTAGTAATATATATAGTAAATATGCTGAGAAACACAATTAAAACCCTCCTGAGTAGAAGGTGTCACAGCTAAGGGACAATTGCCTAAGCTGAGGTCATTTGCAAACACATCAGTTAACGAGATCTTACCACACATAAAAAAAAAAAATAGAATCTTTCGAGTATTGAACAGATAATGCAGTAAAAGATATTCCACACTTTATTTTTAAATAAAAATTCAACAAAACAGGGCAGCCAATTAATCCCTAACACATATTTATTCACTGATTCATGTAATGAGTATCTATGCAACAATGCCTACTATGTGCCAGATGCTGTGCTGGGAATTAAACAAAGTAATGTTTGATGGAGTATGAAATCTAGGAGGAGAAAGACAACAGAAAATAAAGCTGTACCCATATCCCTGTCCTCGGAATGTGGTCTCTGCCTGCCTTCCCCACTCCCAGAAGCTGCTCCAAGGACACAGCCTCGGGATAATGATGTTGTGTTGAGAACACCTGCACAGTACATGTGACTGAACCCAGTGAAGGCCTCTTTATAAACTTCCAGGCTTTGGTAGGTGGGTGCGGAAATCGACTTATCTCGCTTGCAGCCCCAAGACAAGCCTCGAATGTAAGTTTTCTTGCTGAATAAACCTGCCAACCCGGAGTAGCTGCCTTTCCTCAGTGTCTCTCTGCCCTCTGTGCCTGGGGATCAGTTTTGGGTTTCAGATTACACCCAGGAAGCTCCAGGAGAGTTTGCAAACCATCACTAGGGCAGGTAGACACCTGCTAGGAAGCTAAACTCAGTGAGTTGGGGGCATAAAAAGAGGCAGCTGGGGTGGCACCTGGGTGGCTCAGCCTGGTTAAGCATCCAACTTCCTCTCCGGTTGTGATCTCAGGGTTGTGGCTGCATCAGGCTCCCTGCTCAGCAGGGAGTCTGCTTCTCCCTCTCCATCTGCCCCTCCTCCCCCACACCCTGCTTGTGCACTCCCTGTCTCTCCCTCAAATAAATAAATAAAATCTTTAAAACAAACCAACAAACCAAAGAGAAGCAGATGGGGGACTATTGTAGGTAGCGTGGGGGCATCAATATGGGTTGCTGCCCATACCCTCTTATACTTTCTTCTATGCTCTCAGGGCTGAAACTGAGAACTTGGAACATTTCCTTGGGATGTTTCCTCCCTACACGAGCACCCAACGTCTCTCTGAGGAGTTGGGTGATTCAGTGAGAAAGTGAGCCATGCAGGGATGTGGGGTGTTTCCAGGCAAAGCCTAGAGTATGTCTAAAGACATGGAGGTGGACAAGTATGCAAGGCAGGATGTCAGGAGTGTGATAGGCCCCAGGGGAAAGAATAAATGGACACTGTCTTTAAAGAGGAGGAGGCAAAAACAAAAGGAAGCCAGAAGTAAGCATTATTTATAAGTTGGAAGGATAACAGAGGAAGACATCAATTCACCAGCCCGGACAGTGCAAATTTCAGGAGAGATGTTGAAGAACGTTGACAGGACGGACAGAATTCATGGCAAGGGAGCACCATGAGTGAAGGCACAGAGAGAGGAGCCTTCAGAGCTTGTCCTAGTAATCCTAAAGCAGAACAAAGAAATGACATATCATTTCACTTGCCCCAACCTGAGTATAACTACCGTCACTTTACCTCACTGTGCCTTCTCCAAGAGTTGGATGAGGACTGCACAAAGAAGGGGTGCACAGCACAAAATAGAAGGGGAAGAACACAGACCATCTCTTTTTATAGAAGCACTTGCTGTAGCTGAAAAGACAAGCGATGCATGCACGTGCAGGGGCAGACCAGACAAGGACCTGCCTACAAGGCACAGTCCTGCAAAACACAAAGGAGGGAATCATCATGGTGCATGAATGCAAAGGAAGGCTTTGCGGAGAGTTAAACATCTAGCTGGTCCTTGCTTGTTCACATGCACCCATTCACTACCACCTCCATGTGTTCCGAAGTGTTCTATCCAGTGGTCAAGATGCCTGGGTGGGAATCCCTGCTTGTCCACTCCTGGTCATAACCTTGGAGGTGTTCATCTGTCTTTACCTCTGTTTCTTTATCTGTAAATGGAGAAAATGTATTGCAAGCATGACATCTGCCCCCAGCAGTCACTCAGTGAAAGTTAGCTATTACCTATCTTTCCTTTCCCTTTTCTCCTTTTCTTTCCCCTTATTACTCTTACCAGAATGCTTTTCCTTTCCAGAAGACATCACTTGCAATTTTTGAACAAAGCTAAAGCCCATTCCTAACCTGTTGTTCATCGTAATCCGTCGGCCTCATCTACCACAAGGATCCTCAAGTATCCAACTATATGGTTCTCAAGTATCCAATCATATGCAAACCTATGGGACATTTCTCCAACTTCATCTGACCCTTGAACAACATGGGTTTGAACTGTGTGGGTCTACTTATATGCAAATTAAAAAAAATAAGTATGTTAGAAAAATTTGGGAGATTTGTGACAGTTTGAAAAAAATTTGCATGGAACCACCTAGGCTTATCAATATTGAAAAAATTAAGAAAAACTTGGGTATGTCATAAGTGCATAAAACTATGCAAATACAATTCTATTTTATCAGTGACTACCATAAAATATCTACAATCTATTATAAAAAGTTAAAATTTATCAAAACTTATGCACTATTCATTATCTTTTCATTTTTGATGTCTAGTGCTAATATACATCCACGATGTTTTATATAAGACAACACTGATGTAGGTGCTAACAGATGGACGATTTGGCTTATAGACAATTGATGTAAACTTACTGTATAGCTAAATACCGGACAGTGTAGTAAATGACATTTTATTTTCTCTGGCTTATTTTTTTTTTTTTTTTAATTCCCCAGTAAGGGTTCAACATTCTTAAAAGTACTTCAATACCAGGTCGATGCATGGAGTGGATGGAGCAAGCTCCCAGTCTATCTCCTTGTTCCAAAAATCCATGTAATATATTGTCCTTGAATTGAGGACATACCAAATATTAAACTGATAAGAACAGATACTACACTGGATTTTAGCCAAAAAGGCTGAGAAACAATCAAGCTTACTTTATTATAAGAATACAGCATATAATATAAGATATACAAAAATATATGTTAATCTACTGTTTATTTTATTGGTAAGGCTTCTGGTCAATAGTATTCTATTAGCAGTTAAGCTTTTTGGGAGTCAAAAATTATATTCAGATATTTGATTGGGTTTGGTGCCCTTAATCTCCCCGTTGTTCAAGGATCAATTGTATTTGCTTCTTTCTGCAATCTACTTTCTGCTAATCTTCTGTAGCAGGAGCATGTGCGCATGCGCGCACACACACACACACTCATGTACTTTTAAAACACACACGAACCTAGAAAGATTATTAAAGCAATTTAACAGTGATTTTTTTTCATCTGTAAGATGTGGATAATAATAGTACCTATCTCAGAGGACTGTTGTGAGGATTTAATGGACATAGGTAATGCATTTCAAATATCCCTGGCCCATAGCGTTAGCCATTATTATTAGCTTTATTATTTATTCATTTTAAGCTTGAGGCAATGCTATGTCCATAAATGGCTGCCATTAGTGACCTCTAATATCAAATTATTAAGTGGTTCTATTTACTTAAAAGTCGTTGCCATAATCATGGTGGGGAGTGGGGAGGATATCACAGCAACAAGAATACCCAAGTAGTCTATTAAATCCACAGGATCTAAATTGACAGAACAATTATCTTTTCCCTAAATGGGCATTTTCTACCACTTATAAAACCATCCCATCCATGTCCAATGTTTTTCCACTCAACAGATTTCATATTTCATCAGTCTTCTTGTGTTTCATGTGCCATTGCATCATATGTGTTTGTCAGTTAAAATAGTCAACTAAATAACACCCACGTTGTCATTGTCATTAGCTGAGAAATTCAGTTGAAAACTTTTTTTTTTTGGGATCCCTGGGTGGCGCAGCGGTTTGGCGCCTGCCTTTGGCCCAGGGCGCGATCCTGGAGACCCGGGATCGAATCCCACGTTGGGCTCCCGGTGCATGGAGCCTGCTTCTCCCTCTGCCTGTGTCTCTGCCTCTCTCTCTCTCTCTCTCTGTGTGTGACTATCATAAATAAATTAAAAAAAAAAAAATTTAGAAAACTTTTTTTTTTGCAGGCATATTGCTCACTTTTAATATTTTCAACACTTTGACATTTTTTGCCTCTGGTAATTAGCAATATTTTAAAACCCACCGATGATTTAAAATTTTAGAAATGAACATAAGGTTTGATCTGAAAGCCAAAGCCTATAATTGGAGAAATAAATAGACCTGAAGTTTTCATATTCTTTGGAGAATCTCTTGATATTTCTTTCTAATCTGCAGAGGGGGAAGTGTTGCAATCCATCCAACTAGAAAGCATCAAGAAACAAAGATAAAATAATGAAATGGAGCAAATTCTGGATTGTCTGTGTGCATTTCTGACTCAGGACAACTTCTCACAGCCACCTAGAGCATTCCAGCTAATTCCTCCTGGAGATAAACAGGGTTTCACTGAGTGAAAATTCTTTACTTACTACTCAAACTAGAAACTGCAGTAGGGAAGGCTGATCTGCTATAAAAATACAATACATAAAATCAAGACAACAATATGCTCTATTAGAAAGCTCCAAAGAAACGACTTTGAGATTATGGGTTCTGTTAGATAATTCATTTCATCATTTTCTCCTTGGTATTCAAATCTGACAAGAGCAAAGCATCTGTAGAGCACACGTCTACCTATAATAGATATCTTTATTTGAGGAGGCATTATAGAATGAAGTCATTGAGAGTTTCTTTTCTTCCTTGTTTTTTTTTTTGTGTGTGTGTCTGTAAAAATCATAAATGCAATATGTGTCTATTTTTTAATTAAAAATTATAGAAAAATATTAAGAAATAAAGTCTTCTGGTTAATGGCTAAATGACCCTGGCTGCATCCTTACCTTTTCTACTTCAAGATATAGAACCCCTGCAGCATTTGAGGAAGTTACACCAAAGCCCAGTTGCTGACTACCTTTGCTAGGATCTGTTTAAGTTCCATGAGGGTAGATCACATTTGTATAAGGAATCTGCTTAGCCTATCCTCCCTCCACCTTTCCCATAGGCTAGAACATAGATTGGTGCAAGTGGACCAGCTTGGAGCTAGTGGGCAGGGGTTAAGGATGCGGTTCAGAAACAAAGGCTCCTTCTGAAGGAGCTCTAACTGCACAGCCTCCTACGAGCACTGAACCACCTGCCAGTCTCCAAACTATTATTTAGGTAATAAATACTCTTCTCTTTTGTTGAACAACTGTGTTTTTGGCTTCTTTGTTACAGCAATTTAGCTTCTTCCTTAATTTATACATCACCTTATATTCCACCATCCTAAAATGATCACCTCTATAATTTTAACGTATTAGTATCAGGCTGATTTAGAAAGCACCTAAAAATAAATAAAGCTGAGTTCTGACTCTTTCTACATAATCTTGCATTCCTCTAATTAATTTGACATTTTACTTAATCTACTTTCCACTTCATTAACAAGCCATCCTCTGCATCAATCTTATAGCTCATCATTACAATGGCATCATTCAATGTCATTATCAGGGCATTACTCATGGTAATTTTAAGGATATTCCTTAATGCTGTACAATAATACCAATGAAACATAAATTTGAGGGTATTTTCTAAAAATATCTTCCAAGGAGCAGAGAAAAAAAAGATTATAGACCCGAAGCTAAAGTGGGCTGTGGCAAAGTTCCCAAGTGTATGGAGTTACCTTTTCTGTAACCAGACGGCATGCTGTTGTTGAATCCGTGGTGTGGCTGTGAGCCTGCCTTCCCAAAATGGTCCTCTTCAGTCTTGGACTGCACCAGGGTTTCAAAATCTCCACCTGGCCCCCAGATCCCATTGAGGCACCTTTGTCTGTGGACAGATGCCAAATTGTGGTTTAAGCGAATATATTTGGCCATTTTGCTGATGTCACTCCTACTATTTTTTCCCCCTTTTCTCCTATAATTTAGTACAGCAGAGTGTCTAAGGTCATGCAGATATCTTAAAAATAAACTGTTTCCTTTTGTTTTTGTTTTATTGTGTTTTCTGGCTGCCAGCATACCTGTGTGACTCTCTCTCTCTCTCTCTTTTTACTTTCTCTTTTGAATTAAACTTGGAATCCGCACCCCCCCCCCTTTTTTTTTGGTTCAAGATATAACCAACTCTTTGAAACAACAGATTTGAATACTTTTAAAGTTCAAGAAAGTTTCTACTTTTATATATTAACTATTCTCTTTTCATTCTAGATTGGAGTTCCGCAGTCCTTCCTCTGTGTCTATCAACTTCTTCCTCAATATCTTCATCTCTGTCTCTCTCTCCATCCCCTGATCCCTCCCTTCTTCCTTTTCTCCCTCCCTCTTCCTCTGTCCTCTACTTTCTGTGGCTTTTTTTTTTTTTTTTTTAGCAGCTTAACACATTTATTATCTTACAGTTTCTGTGAATCAGGAATTTGAAAGGAGCTTAACTCCTTTGTTGAAGATTAGTTGATCATAGAGCTGAGGGTCAATTTCTGAGTTCTCTATTCTATTCCATTGATCTATGTGTCTGTTTTTGTGTTAGTACCGTATAGTCTTGATGATCACAGCTTTGTAGTACAACTTGAAGTACAGAATTGTGATGCCTCCAGCTTTAGTTTTCTTTTTCAATATCCTATTGGCTATTCAGGGTCTTTTCTGGTTCCATACAAATTTTAGAATGGTTTGTTCTAGCTCTGTGAAGAAGGCTTCGTGGTATTTTGATAGGGATTACTCTGAATGTGTAGATTGCTTTCAGTAGCATAGACATTTTAACAATATTTGTTATTTTTCATTTGTTTTTATTTAAGTTCAATTTGCCAACATAGAGTATAACACCCAGTGCTCATTCCATCGAGTACCTTCCTCAGTGCCCATCATCCAGTTACCCAAAACCCCTGCCCACCTTCCCTTCCACAACCCTTTGTTTGTTTCCCAGAGTTAGGAGACTTTCATGGTTAGTCTCTCTCTCTCTAATTTTTCCTACTCATTTTCCCTCCTTTCCCTGATAATCCCTTTTACTATTTATTATATTCCATGTATGAGTGAAACCATATGATGATTGTCCTTCTTCGATTGACTTACTTCACTCAGCATAATACCCACCATTCCATCTGCATCGAACCAAATGGTGGGTATTTGTCATTTCTAATGGCTGAGTAACATTCCATTGTATATATAGACCACATCTTCTTTATCCATTCATCTGTTGAAGGACATCGTGGCTCCTTCCACAGTAGGGCTATTGTGGACATTGCTGCCATAAATATTGGGGTGCAGGAATCCCAGCATTTCACTGCATCTGTATCTTTGGGGTAAATCCCCAGCAGTGCAATTGCTGGGTCATATGGTAGCTCTATTTAGAACTCTTTGAGGAACCTCCACACAGTTTTCCAGAGTGGCTGTACCAGTTCACATTCCCACCAACAGTGCAAGAGGGTTCCAGTTTCTCCACATCCTCTCCAACTTGTTATTTCCTGTCTTGTTGATTTTCCCCATTCTCACTGGTGTGAGGTGGTGTCTCATTGTGGTTTTGATTTGTATTTCCCTCATGGCAAGTGATGTGGAGCATTTTCTCATGTGCTTGTTGGCCACGTGTATGTCTTCTTTGGAGAAATTTCTGTTCATGCCCTCTGCCCATTTCATGATTGGATTTTTTGTGTCTTAACCTTTGATAAGTTCTTTATAGATCTTGGATACTAGCCTTTTATCTGATAGGTCATTTGCAAATATCTTCTCCCATTTTGTAGGTGTCTTTTAGTTTTATTGACTGTTTCTTTTGTTGTGCAGAAGCTTTTTATCCTGATTAAGTCCCAATAGTTCATTTTTGCTTTGTTTCCTCTGCCTTCATAGATATATCTTGCAAGAAGTTACTGTGGCCAAGTTCACAAAGGGTGTTGCCTGTATTCTCCTCTAAGATTTTGATGGATTCTTGTCTCACACTTAGATCTTTAAACCATTTTGAGTTTATCTTTGTGTCTGGTGTAAGAGAATGGTCTAGTTTCATGTTCTGCACATGACTGTCCAATTTTCCCAACACCATTTCTTGAAGAGACTGTCCTTTGTCCAGTGAATATTCTTTCCTGCTTTGTCAAATATTAGTTGACCATATTGTTGAGAGCTCATTTCTAGGTTCTCTATTCTGTTCCATTGATCTATGTATCTGTTTTTGTGACAGTACCACACTGTCTTAATGATCACAGCTTTGTAATACAGCTTGAAATATGGCATTTGATCCTTCTGGCACTGGTTTCCTTTTTCAATATTCCTCTGGCTATTTGGAGTCTTTTCTGATTCCATACAAATCTTAAGATTATTTGTTCCAACTCTGTGAAGAAAATCCATGGTATTTTGATAGGGATTGCATTGAACATGTAAATTACCCTGTGTAGCATAGACTTGTTCACAATATTTATTCTTCTAATCCATGAGCATGGACTTTTCCATCTCTTTGTGTCTTCCTCAATTTCTTTCAGAAGTGTTCTGTAGTTTTTAGGGTATAGATCTTTTACCTCTTTGGTTAGGTTTATTCCTAGGTATCTTATGGGTTTGGGTGCAATTGTAAATGGGATTGATTCTTTAATTTTTCTTTCTTCAGTCTCATTGTTAGTGTATGGAAATGCCATTTACTTCTGTGCATTGATTTTGTATCCTGCCACATTGCTGAATTTCTGTATGAGTTCTAGCCATCTTGGGGTGGAGTCTTTTGGGTTTTCTTTTTCTTTTTCTTTTTCTTTTTTTCTTTTGGGTTTTCTTTTTTTTTTTTTTAAGATTTTATTTAGTTATTCATGAGAGACATAGAAACAGAGAGAGAGGCAGGGACACAGGCAGAGGGAGAAGCAGGCTCCATGCAGGGAGCCCGACGTGGGACTCGATCCTGGGTCTCCAGGATCAGGCCCTAGGCTGAAGGTGGCGCTAAACCACTGAGCCACCTGGGCTGCCCACTTTTGGGTTTGCTACGCATAGTATCATGTCATATCCAAAGAGGGAGAGTTTGACTTCCTCTTTGCCAATTTGAATGCCTTTTATTTCTTTTTGTTGCCTGATTGCTGAAGCTAGGACTTCTAGTACTATGTTGAATAGCAGTGGTGAGAGTGGACATCCCTGTCATGTTCCTGAACTTAGGGGAAAGGAAGTTTCTTCCCATTGAGAATGATATTTGCTGTGAGCTTTTCATAAATGGCTTCTAAGATATTCAGGAATGTTCCCTCTATCCCTACACTCTGAAGAATTCTAATCAGGAATGGATGCTTTATTTTGTCAAATGCTTTTTCTGCATCTATTGAGAGGATCATATGGTTCTTGTTCTTTCTCTTATTGATGTTATCTATCACATTGATTGTTTTATGAGTGTTGAACCAGTCTTGCATCCCGGGGATAAATCCCACTTGGTCATGGTTAATAATCTTCCTAATGTACTGTTGGATCCTATTGGCTAGTATCTTGGGGAGAATTTTTGCACCTGAGTTCATCAGGGATATTGGTCTATAATTTTCCTTTTTGGTAGGTTGTTTGTCTGGTTTTGGAATCAAGGTAATGTTGGCCTCATAAAATGAGTTTGAAAGTATTCCCTCCCATTCTATCCTTTGAAGCAGCTTTAGTAGAATAGGTATTACTTCTTCTTTAAACGTTTGATAGAATTTCCCTGGGAAGCCATCTGGCCCTGGACTTTTGTGTCTTGGGAGGTTTTTGACGACTGCTTCAATTTCCTCATTGATTATTAGCCTGTTCAGATTTTCTATTTCTTCCTGTTTCGGTTTTGGTAATTTGTGGTTTTCCAGGAAGGCATCCATTTATTCTAGATTGCTTAATTTATTGGCGTATAGCTGCTCATAATATGTTTTTAAAAGTTATTTGTATTTCCTTGATATTGGTTGTGATCTCTCCTATTTCATTTGTGATTTTATTAATTTGAGTCTTTTCTCCTTTTTCTTTTCATAAGGCTGGTTAGGGGTTTACCTTATTAATTCTTTCAAAGAACCAAGTTCTGGTTTTGTTGATATGTTCTACAGTTCTTCTGGTCTGTGTTTGAGTTTTGCTAGAATCTTTATTATCACTCCTCTTTTGCTTGTGTAGCTTTACTTGCTGTTCTTTCTCCAATTCCTTTAGAAGTGATGTTAACTTGTGTATTTGAGTTTTTTCCAATTTTTTAGGGAGGCTCATATTGTGATGTATTTCCCTCTTAAGACTGCTTTTGCTATATTCCAAAGATTTTGAATGGTTTTAACTTCATTTTCATTAGTTTCCATAAATCTTTTTAATTCTTCTCTAATTTCCTGGTTAACCCATTTATCTTTTAGTAGGATGTTATTTAACTTCTATGTGTTTGAGTTTCTTCCAGATTTCTTCTTGTAACTGAGTTCTAGTTTTAAAGCACTGTGGTCTGAAAATATACAGGTGACAATTTCAGTCTTTTGGTATCAGTCGAGACCTGATTTGTGACCCAGTATGTGGTCTACTCTGGAGAAAGTTCCACTTGAGAAGAATGTGTATTCAGTTGCATTTGGAGGGAAATTTCTGTATATATCTGTGAAATCCATCTGGTTCAGTGTATCATTTAAGGCTCTTGTTTCTTTGGTGATGTTCTGCTTAGAAAATCTGTCATTTGCTGAAAGTGCCATGTTGAAGTCTCCTACTATTAGCATATTATTATCTAAAAATATCTTTACTTTGTTGATTGATATACTTGGCAGCTCCCACATTAGGGGCATAAATATTCAAGATTGTTAGGTCTCTTGTTGGATAGACCTTTTAAGTATGATATAGTATCCATCTTCATCTCTTATTACAGTCTTTGGTATAAACTCTAATATATGTGATATGAGGATTGCTACCCCAGTTTTTTTGTTTTTTGTTTTTTGTTTTTTATTTTGAGGACCATTTGAATGGTAAATGGTACTCTACCCCTTCATTTTCAGGCTGGAAGTGTCCTTAGGTCTAAAACGAGTCTCTTGTAGACTTCAAATAGATGGGTATTGCTTTTTTATCCAGTCTTATACCCTGCATCTTTTGATAGGACCATTTAGCCCATTCATGTTTAGAGTAACTATTGAAAGATATGAATTTAGTGTCATTGTATTACCTATTCAGTCACTATTTCTGTGGATTGTTTCTCTGTGCTCCCTGTTTCTTTTACAGGGTCCCCCTTAATATTTCTTGCAGAGCTGGTTTTGGTTTTGTGGTCACATATTTTCAGTTTCTGCCTATCTGGGAAGCTCTTTATCTCTCCTTCTATTCTCAATGACAGCCTTGCTCGATAATGCATTCTTGGCTGCATGTTCTTCTCATTTAATACCATGTGCATATCATGCCAGCCCTTTCTGGCCTGCCAGGTCTCTGTGGAGAGGTCTGCTGGTAATCTGATATTTCTCCCCAAATAAGGTAAGAGTCTCTTGTCTTGTGCTGCATTATGAATTTTCTTTTTTAGTTGTTGAAATTTGCAAATTTAACTATTAAATGTCAAGGTGTTGAATGGTTTAATTGATTTTTTTTTGAGGGGGGTCCTGTCTATCTCTTGGATATGAATGCCTGTTTCCTTCCTCAGATTAGGGAAGTTCTCAGCTATGATTTACTCAAATATACTCTGTGGTCCCCTCTCTTTCAGCCTTTTTTTGAATACCAATTAGACATATATGTATTTTTTCCTTTTCAAGCCCTCATTTATTTCCCTAAGCCTTTCCTCGTGGGCTTTTAATTGTTTTTCTCTTTTTTCCTCAGCTTCCTTCCTTACTATCAACTTGTCTTCTGTGTCACTCACTCTCTCTTCCATCTCTTTAACCCTAGTAGTTAGAACACCCTGTTTAGATTGCATCTCATTTAACCTATTTTTAATTTTGGCCTGATTAGATCTCAATTCTGTGGTAACAAAGTCTCTTGATTCTTTTATGCTTTTTTCTAGAGCCTCCAGTAGCTTTATAATTGTACTTCTGAATTGACTTTTGACATCTTATTGAAATCCAATTTTTGTAACTCTCTGGTAGAGAGTATTGTTTACGGTTCTTTCTTTTGTGGTGAATTCTTCCTTCTAGTCATTTTGTCCAGTACAGGATGTCTGTATGAGTGTGCTGAGTCAAAAATATCAACCTTGATCCAATAAAATACACCCTTGATGATTCCAAAGAGGTCAGAGACCAAAAAATAAAAGAAAAAGAACAGAACAAAATAAAATAAAGGGACCACTAAAGTGAAAAACAAATTTTAAAACAAAGTAGTAAAAATAAAAAGCCAAAGAAGAAGAAAGAAGAAAAAGAAAAAAAAAGTAAAGAAAAGAAAAAGAAAGAAGGGGGGAGGTAATGGGGGATGGTGTGGTGAGGATGTCTTAGTGGTGAGAGAATGTAGTCCACCTGAGGGGTCCCAGAGAGTGATCCTCTTGGTTCTGAGTGTATTTTATTCTGTATGTTAGAAGATGCTCAACCCCAAATTCATATAAACCAGTAATACTTATAGAAAGCCCTAACATTGACCACCAAAACATAAATAAGATAAAAGAGGGGGGCTTAATGGGAAGGAAGAGAGAATATAATCTCACAGAATGAATTAGCATGGTGTTCCCCTTGGTTCTGGGTGTATGTTGGTTGTGTTTTAGAAGGTACTAACTTCCACCATTGTAAAACAAAATGAGGCAGAAAAAAACAAAACATAAAAATCAAAACCCCATATCTCATATATTTCCCAAAATTAAATTAAATACATTGAATGGAACCCAGAAGTGTAAAATACATCTAAGACATGTAATTTTAGAAATATAAAAGTCAAAAATGAAAGAGCTTAAAAATGAAGTGCTGTTAAAATATTGTAGTTAAGGTGAGAATAGAAAAAAATATTGGAAATTTTTAGTCTGATATAAAATTAGTCATAAAGGAAAAAGAAAAAAAAAAGGACCCTCTAGTTCTATATACTATTTTCCCTCAGTCCTGGAGCTTTCCAGTGCTGCTTGGTCAATAAACTTGCTCTTCCCTTGTTCTTCCAGATGGTCTTCTGGGGAAGGCTACTGCTGTGCTGATTCTCAGGTGTGTGTGCCTGGGGAGATGCCCCACCCCCTGCCAGGTGCCAGGCTCAGTGTGAGCTCTTTATCCTTTGAGGCCTTTGTTCCCTAGAGGCCCTGCCTCTCCAGGCACATGTGAAACAAGGAGGAAAAACAATGGTAGCAGCCAGATTTCCAGTTCAGGAATTTAGCTCCTCATGAGAAACTAACCAGTCTCCCAGTCCACACTTGCCTGGATGCTCCTGTGATGGTGTGGGTGTGCTGAACTGCATAGCTTGGGGCCCCAGTGGCAGGAGAGTTCTCGCTGTCCTGTGCCCTCCCTGCTTCCACCTGTCCCAGGGGGAATGCAGGATCACAGACTCTGTCCCCTTGGGTTCCCTGGGGTCCAGGGCCCTTTGCTGCTGGACCTGGCTCCTGGGGGCCACCTTTCCTGATGGGAACAGGGCTCAGCCACCTCATCTGGAGCCACCCGCCTAACCGACTGGCTTCTTCCAAATGCCCCGAGGGTTGCTCAGCTCCAGCCCTTCACCAATATCAGCCCACGGTTTTCGGTGAGCTTTCCCCCAGGTGCCCCTCCTCTAATAGTTACTCTGGGAATCTTGAGGCTTCACTGCTTCTCCTGCAATTCTGTCTGATTTCCTGCTAAGCACTTTTCCGTTAGGGAAAACTCTGGCTCAGATTTTTAAAGTTCCTGCTTCTCCAGGGCTGGGCTTTCCTGTCCCGGAGGCTTGTGCATCTTCTTTAGCCTGGCTCCTCATGGTGCCCCTCCCCTACTTTCTTTCTTTCTTTCTTTCTTTCTTTCTTTCTTTCTTTCTTTCTTTCTTTCTTTCTTTCTTTCTTTCTTTTTCTTCTTTTTTTTTTCATCTTCCTACCTTGTTAGAAACAAAAACTTTTCTCTTTGTATCATTCCAGCTGTTCTCTCTTTAAACCTTAGGTCAGATTCATATGTGTTCAGTATGTTTTGAAAGTTATCTAGGTAAGTTTGTGGGGCAAGGTGAGTTGAGGACCCCTAATCTTCCACCATCTTGCCCCTCTCAGCAATATTTATTCTTCTAATGCATGAGCTTGGAATTTTTTTTCAATTCTTTGTATCTTCTTCAATTTCTTTCAAGTGTACCTTGATTTTCAGAGTACAGATCCTTTACCTCTTTGGTTAGACTTATTCCTTGATATCCTATGGGTTTGGATGCAACTGTAAATGGGATCAATTCCTTGATTTCTCTTTCTTCTGCCTCATTGTTAATGTATAGAAATGCAACAGACTTCTGTTCATTGATTTTATATCCTGTGACTTCATTGAATCCAGCATCAGTTCTAGCAATTTTTTGGTAGAGTATTTTGGATTTTCTACCTAGAGTATCATGTTGTCTGTGAAGAGTGAAAGTTTAACTTCTTTGTTAATTTGAATGCCTTTTCTTTCTTTTTGTTGTCTGATTGCTGAGGCTAGGACTTGCAGTAGTATGTTGAATAACAGTGGTGAGATTGGATATCCCTGTCATTTTCCAGACCTTAGGGAAAAAGCTTTTTTTTTTTTTTTTTCCTCATTGAGGATTGTTATTTGCTGTGTGTTTTTCATATATGGTTTCAAAATGACTACTGTCAGAAGGTCCCAGTTCCTTACCACGTGGATTTCTCCATGGGTCTTCATGATATGGCAACTGACTTTTCCTAGATCAAGTGACCCAAGAGAGACAGTAAGTGGCAGCCATTCCTTCAACATGGTTGTTTCATGCATTTTTTAAATGCAGTAAAAAAATTTTTCACAGTCTACATTCCCTCCTGGAGATGATTTTTATTTTTTTGGTCTGTATTTATTAAGTTTCACTCTTTGTTCTGTAAAGTTCTACAGGTCGTGGAAAATGTGTAATTTCATGTATGCACAATGACAGTGTCACACAGAATTGTTTGATGCCCTAAATATGCCCCGTGTTTCATCTGTTTAACTCTCACCTCCTCCCCTCATGTCCCTGGTCACCCTTGATCTTCTCAATGACTCTATAGTTTTGCTTTTTTCCAGAATGTCATACACTTGGAATTACAAAACAGTTATGAAATAGTTTGAGACTACTTCTTTCACTGGGAACCCATTTAAGTTCATACCTTTTCATGCTTTATAGCTGATTTCTTTTTATTATTGAATAATAAGCCATTTTCTGGAAGTAAACACTGTGTGTTTATCCATTCATCTATTGAAGGACATCATGGTTGTATTCATTTTAGATGATTTTCAGTCAAACTTCTCTAAACTTTTGAAGCAGGTTTTTACGTGGATATAAACTTTCAACTCACTTGGTAAATATCTGGGAGTACAAAAGTTGGATTCTATGACAAGACTATGTTTAGCTTAATAAGAAATTCCCAATGTGTTGTCCAAAGCAGAAGTGCCATCAGTTCTCTTCTTGTACCTGTACAAGAAAGATGCTTTGGCCATGTTCACCATGTTAGTGATTTCATTTCCTATGGCATCATTTGTGCTCATTAGTCTAACTAATGTAAGACACTTTATAATCGCTTTTTTGCAGTTTACATTCAATCCTTCAAACCCCCTTTTTCATATCCTTTTTTTCTAATCTATTTAATCTGTAACATTCTGATCCTGTTTCATTAAGGCTATTTCTTCTTTCTTTCTATTGAAGATGCTGTGGTCTGTGAATGGATGGTGGTATTAGAATGCTTTCCTTGGCTTCCTTCCATGTGCAAACCACAGCGCCCCCCTTGATGCTCTCCACACTAACCTACTTTCTCTATTCAATAACACAATCCAGGAAAAAATATCTGGGTCAGAACTATGGGAAAACAGTGGTAGGATCGTGATCTAGGAGAGGTCTAACCTCAACACACAGCATAGCAGTGGAAGTGGAAACAAAGATGAACCCTGGTAGCAATACATATTGAGAGCTGCAGTTTTGGAGATCTCTTCCTGCACAAAGTGTGAGAGAACCCTGGGACTTCAGGGGAGATCCTCTAATCCCAACTAGCTCATATTTGAAAACTACAGGTCTCACATTACAGATTGGCCTGGACGTGTATCCCAGCCAAACAGGTACAGATCTAGACAGTGGGGCTGAGAACCATCAAGCATTCTGTCGGTTAACTACAGCAATCTCTGCTCATTCGTGAGGAATACAAATAGAGGGAGAAATTATCATCTTGAACACTCAAATGAAGATCCAACACTGGAAAACTACTTATCATGGTAAATGGAAGATGACTTTGGAAAGCTATACATTTTGGAACTAGAAGAGGCACGTGGTAATGAGAAAGCTTAAATCTCTAAGGACTAAGATGCAGAAAGGGTTTACATTCTAGGTAGGTAAGGAAGAGGGTAAGAGGTAGCTGGGAGTCAGTGGTCAGTAAACAGTAGGTATGATTTCTAGGCAGGCAAGATTAAAACTGAGTATCAGGAGAAAAAGGTAAAGCTCAGACATACAGCAGTTAAAGAACTGAAAATAAGTGCCAGATGATGAACAACAAGGGACACAAAGTAACTGGTAGTAAGGTGACTGGCACATAGGCAAGGTTCTCTCCAGCCAGAGCTTTGGAGTGCTTGCTTTCTGTAATACTGGTTTGTTGCGAGTGCAGGAACCTTAACCTAATGCGGGTCGAGTATGACAAGTTGAGAGAGAAGCAAGGAAACCATATCTGTTTTACTTCTTTCAACACAGATATTTCCTGTGTGACCACTATACACCAGTCACAGTTGCAGCACAGGGAGGGAAATAAATAGTAGACACAGGGCCTGCCCTTGAAGAACAGACCCATGCAGGGCTATCCACAACACATAAGAAAAATGATGCTCATGGAAGCAGAAGTAAAATGCAGAGGAAAAGCTTTTTTCGTAGAAAATGCAATATAAATGCAAAAAGTAAAATGCAGAGGAAAAGCTTTTTCATTCTGAGGGGTTCAGGGAATCTCCACTGATAAGGTGAATGCTATCTTAAAGACTACGGGTTCCTTTTCAGCCAGGAGAAAGGGTGGACTGCTGATGGGAGGCATTCCAGGTGACTGATTGACAATCACAACAAAGGCTCAGAGCTGGGAAAGTCTGTGAAGCAGTGATGGTCAGCCTGTAGAACCCAGAACATGAAACCAGCGAGATATACCTTGGAGCCAGAGAGGCAGCTGAGCACCAAGCCTTGCTTAGGATGTTTTTAAAACAGGCAATGGAGAGAGTGTGCTGAAGATTATGACACTATCTGACCTGTTTTGGGGAAAAAAGCAATCCAACCATAACAAAATAGCTCTCTGAATTTAAATGCACATGAGTCAAATAAGAATAGTCTTTGCAGCATGGTTTGTACTATCAAAGATTTTAAACAACATAAATTTTCTTCAAAATGAGAATGACTAACTCCGGAAAATTGTGTGGAGGTTCCTCAAAGAGTTAAAAATAGACCTGCCCTACGACCCAGCAATTGCACTGTTGGGGATTTACCCCAAAGATTCAGATGCAATGAAACGCCGGGACACCTGCACCCCAATGTTTATAGCAGCAATGTCCACAATAGCCAAACTGTGGAAGGAGCCTCGGTGTCCATCAAAAGATGAATGGATAAAGATGTGGTTTATGTATACAATGGAATATTACTGAGCCATTAGAAACGACAAATACCTACTATTTGCTTCAACGTGGATGGAACTGGAGGGTATTATGCTGAGTGAAGTAAGTCAATCGGAGAAGGACAAACAGTGTATGTTCTCATTCATTTGGGGAATATAAATAATAGTGAAAGGGAATAGAAGGGAAGGGAGAAGAAATGTGGGAAATATCAGAAAGGGAGACAGAACATAAAGACTCCTAACTCTGGGAAACGAACTAGGGGTGGTGGAAGGGGAAGAGGGCGGGGGGTGGGGGTGAATGGGTGACGGGCACTGAGGGGGGCACTTCACGGGATGAGCACTGGGTGTTATTCTGTATGTTGGTAAATTGAACACCAATAAAAAATAAATTTATTATAAAAAATAAAAAAAACCCTAGTAAACAAGAAATAAAAATAAATATTACCAGTTCCTAAACTTTAAAAAAAATGAGAATGATTAAATATATTTTTGGTTTCAGTTATCCATGCTATGAAATATTGTGCAAACACACATCCCTCCTTCTCCCTCCAAAAAAGATTGAGGAAGTTATTTAAACTAATATTGGAATTATCTTCAAGATATATGAGGTAAAAAAAAAAAAAAAGTAAGCTAATTGGCATTGAATCTTCTTTCTTGCTTTATTGAAAAGTAGCTGACCAGAGAGTTGAAGGTCCATTTCTGGGTTCTCTCTTCTGTTCCAATGATCTGTGTGTCTGTTTTTGTGCCAGTACCACATTGTCTTGATGATCATAGCTTTGTAGTACAGCTTGAAGTCTGGAATTGTGATACCACCAGCTTTCATTTTCTTTTTCAACATTCCTATGGCTATTTGGGGTCTTTTCTCATTCCAAACAAATTTTAGTATTATTTGTCCCAGCTCTGTGAAAAATGTTGATGGTATTTCTTATAGAGATTGCATTGAATGTGTAGATTGCTCTGGGTAGCATAGACATTTTCACAATATTTATTCTTCCAAAACATGAGCATGGAACCTTTTTCCATTCTTTGTCTTCCTCAATTTCTTTCCTAAGTGTTCTGTAGTTTTTAGGGTATAGATCCTTTACCTCTTTGGTTAGGTTTATTCCTAGGTATCTTACGGTTTTTGACGCACTTGCAAATGGAATCGATTCCTTGATTTCTCTTTCTTCTGTCTCATTGTTTGTGTATAGAAATGCAACTGATTTCTGTGCATTGATTTTCTATCCTGTGACTTTGCTGAATTGCTATATGAGTTCTAGCAACTTTGAGGTGGGGTCTTTTGGATTTTCTACATAGAGCATCATGTCATTGAAAGAGTGAGAGTTTGACTTCTTCCTTGCCAATTTGAATACATTTTATTTCTTTTGGTTGTCTGGTTGCTGAGGCTAGGACTTCCAGTACTATGTTGAACAGTGGTGAGACTGGGCATCTCTGCCATGTTCCTGACCTTAGGGTAAAAGCTTTCAGTTCTTTCCCATTGAGAATGATATTCACTCTTTTCATAGATGGCTTTTATGACATTGAGGTATCTTCCCTCTATCCCTACACTTTGATGAGTTTTAATCAGGAAAGATGCTGCATTTTGTCAAATGCTTTTCCTGCATCAATTGAGAGGATCGTATGATTTTTGTCCTTTCTTTTATTATTGTGAAGTATCGTGTTGATAGATTTGTGAATGTTGAGCCACTCTTGCAGCCAATGGAAAAAGGACAGCCTTTTCAATAAATGGTGCTGGGAAAATTGGATAGCCACATGTAGAAAAATGAAACTGAACCATTTTTCTTACACCATACACAAAGATAAACCCAAAATGAATGAAAGACCTAAATGTGAGAAGGGAATCCATCAAAATCCTAGAGGAGAACACAGGCAGCAACCTCTTCCACAGCAAAGTCTTGCTAGACACGTCTTCAAAGGCAAGAAAAACAAAAGCAAAAATGAACTATTGGGACATCATCAATATTAAAAGCTTCTGCAAAATGAAGGAAACAGTCAATAAAACTAAAAGGCAACCTATGGAATGAGAGAAGACATTTGCAAATGACATATGAAATAACGGGCTAGTATCCAAGATCTATAAAGAACTTACCAAACTCAACACCCAAAAAATAAATAATCCAGTCAAGAAATGGGCAGAAGACATAAACAGAGATTTCTCAAAAAAAAAAAAATACAAATGGACAACAGACACATGAAAAAATGCTCAACATCACTCAGTATCAGGGAAATACAAATCAAAACCACAATGAGATACCACCTCACACTAAAGAGAATGGCTAAAATTAAGAAGACAGGAAACAACAGATGTTGTCAAGGATGGGAGAAAGAGGAATGCTCTTACACTGTTGCTGGGAATGCAAACTGGTGTAGCCACTCTGGAAAACAGTGTGGAGGTTCCTCAAGAAGATAAAAATATAATTACCCTATGACCCAGCAATTGCACTACTGGGTATTTATGCATAAATACAAATGTAGTGATCCAAAGGGGCACCTGCACCCCCATGTTTATAGCAGTAATATACACAATAGCTAAACTATGGCAAGAGCCAAGATGTGCATCAACAGATGAATGTATAAAGAAGACATGGTGTGTGTGTACATATACATTCATATACACACCCACACACTGGAAGATTACTCAGCCATCAGAAAGGATGAATACTTACCATTTACGTTGACATGGATGGAACTGGAAGATATTATACTGAGTGAAATAAGTCAATCAGAGAAAGACAATTATCATGCGGTTTCACTCATATGGGGAACATAAAAAAACAGTGCAGAGGATCAAAGGGGAAGGAAGGAAAAACTGAATGTGAAGTCTCAGAGAGGGAGAAAAACTATGAGAGACTCTTAATTACAGGAAGAAAACAGAGTTGCTGGAGGGTAGGAGGGTAATTGGGTGAAAGGCCTTAAGGAGGGCACATGACATGATGAGCACTGGATGTTATATGCAATTGATAAATTATTGAACACTTCAGAAACTAAGTTGGTACTGTATGTTGGCTAATTGAATTTAAATTTTGAACAAAGGAATATCAAGAAAAATAATAAGGCACCATAGAGTTTCTGGATGGAAAAAAAAAAGCCAATTGCCAAGCATTGTGTAATGCATTCTATATTCACGTTGGAAAGGAAGAGGGGAGAATGCTTGCACGAGTACATACATATCCTTCCGAAGGAAAGAAAGAATTGATGACTTTAAGATCTCCTGGAAGGGGAAAGAGTGGTTGAGAAAGATGGACTTATGTGAAATCCTTTTGTTAAAAAACTTTTTTAGAGCACTTTAAGGTTCACAGCAAAACCGAGAGGAAGGTTCAGGGATTTCCTGTTTTCCTGCCCTGACACATGCAATACCCCCACCAGATTGGTGGCCCATCTGCCTCCCTCACCTCCCTGATGCTGCTCTTGTCACTCATGTCATAGGACATTTGGAGCCACTTCATTTTCTTTCCTGTATCTCAAAATGGAGGATAATATCTTTAAGGGAAATTGTTTCAAACTCCTGGTGTCCGGTTCTGAGTACAGGGGCATACATGCAATCTCTAAAAATTATTTCTGATGAGGATGAGGCTTTTTGTGATTTAAGGATGAACAATGACCATAATTTTTATAACCTGCTCCAAAACAATAGTCTTCATATTTCATAGTTGCCTTATATCTGTGTAATATTTAAAGCCCCATAAAATCAAACCATATCTTACAGCTTTAAAGTATAAGATATAAAAAGGATGAAAATGTAATTAGATATGATTTTAAAAATAGCAAATGTGGCAACAGAGCACAGGTCTGAATAAACCACGTGTTCCAGCTACAAAACGTCAGAGGGAAAGCAGAATTCTGGCCCACACAATTTAGTTTTCCACACAGACCACAAACTTCAAATGCCAACCAAAACTTTATCTGAAAGCTTAATATGGATAGTTCAAGCCACTTTCAGAAATGAGTCTCCACTAAAATATGTACTGCATTCCCCATTTTATTCCCTTTCTTGGGAAAACAAAGTCTCAGCCGAAAAGTAATTTCATTTTTTTTCCAGCCAATTTAAATAAAGGATTAAGAGTCATCTGCATAGTTTGCAAGAAAAGGAAAGAAAGATAACAGAAGCAAAAGGAAGCGAATTATTTTTACGTGCAAACATTGGAAAATTCTTTTTCTAACTTTCCATCTTTGAAGTCAAGGGAACACCTCCACCCTCCCGTCAAGATAGAGTGCCTTCTCACATTTTATCAGCATGGGTTACTGTGTAGTGTGGTGTGGACCAATTTTAGTATGTGTGCTGCCGAAGTGAGCACTGGTGTGTGGATCAGTCTGTGGTGTAGTGTGTACATCACCCTGCAATGTGGTGTGTAGATAATTTTATTTGAAATTTCATCTCCTTCATAGGGTTTTTCTGGTCCTGCCTGGGCTCTTTTCTCACCAACTCCTCATGCTCTTTTATGAGCATTTACCACCTCATATTTCAGTTAGGTGTGTGCACACAGATCTATCCCTCTGCCTCTGCCTGGGTGGGGGGCAACCTGAGAATGAATTCTGCTTTCTCATCATCACTGAATTTCTGTCTGAAAGCCTCAAGAACACTTTGCATATGTTAGGTACTCAATATTCATCGAACTCAACTGGACTTGATAAATCTTTACAGGTTCAATATGTTATGCATGATGAACAATAGTGTATTAAGTTCAGAACTACCTGGCTTTGTGAAGGTATGAAGAAAGCATCAAAAGCCTCATTGAAATATGAGGTACACATACCCCTCACTCACCTTCACTATCAAAACAGCATTTCCTTTCTTCGTGATCTGACCCCCATGATTTGCAAAGTGAACTTGGTCCTCCCCTTTCCCTGACAGCACTTATCTGTGAACACTCAGGAAGCAAGAAAGCCCAGTCAACTAGCCTCTGGGTCTGGACACGGGCTATTCACAGGAACTGCATATTCGAGGTGCCAATATGCATCGGGTGAGAGAGCAAACAAAATGATTGATTGCCTGTTTCTCCACGAGAGCACTACTTGGAACAAAAAAACCTGATTATCAAGCCATTGACACAAAAACAAAATGAGTTGATGGCATCTTATGATTATGAACTAAAGCCTTCTTCTTACTTCATCCTGAGTGCTTCCTTCCTGGGTCTTCAGGCACCATGAGGTTACACCTGACCGACAGGTCTTAGAAGCAGGGGTTGTTAATTTATAAGTCAGCTACACGGTGCATCATGAATAGTTTTTTGGGCTCTCCAGGGCATAATTCTTCAGGAGCTTGAGAAGCTGGCCTACTGGGTTTGAGAGAAATTATTCTATCAGCTCAACACAGTGTAGGGATGCTTGTATAGGCTTTGGAAAGCTCTAAGCACCTCTGACTGTCTCCTTTTTTGATTGAATTCAGAAATCATCTGTTGCCTCCAGCTGACCATTTCTAAACCTTCTAACTGCTGTAGCTTATTGAAACCATAAGCTGGAATTGGTGCACACAGGACAAAGACAAGATGTATAAATCTTCATTCCTCTCATGAAGAACCATAGCACATTTTCTCACCAGGCAAATATATGAAGTATTGCAATGGGGATACTCCAGTGAGATAAAAAATATAGTTCTTGCCTTTTTCTTCTTTTTTTAAATACCCTTATAGCTGAAAGCATACAGAAAGATGAAAATAATTTGTGCAAACAACAAAGAAGGTCAACAGTTCTTTAAATTATTGTTGCCCTTTCTATTGATCTAAACAGAAGAAGAAGGAGTTTCATTGACTCTGGGGCAGAAACACTCAGCTCTCTTTGAAGGAATTGGTCCAAGGATAAAGTTCAGTTAGAAGGAAAATAAAATACCTAGAATCAGGAAGTGCTATGGATCAAAAGATGTTCTTGCCCTGGGTGAGGAGATGGATGGAGCCATCTGTTAGGTTCTCCCACTGTGCGGGTCTGCAGGGAGGGCAGTAGACTCCCACTTACCTTGACCTGGAGCCACTGCTCAGATGGATATGTGCCTGAAAGATTATAATAGACTGCATGCCTAGATTTTACATTATTTTTTCACATTTCCATGTAGAATACTCTCAACTTCAGGGAAAGGGAAAATATAGGGTGCAGTAAGGATTCACAAATCTGAGGCTCTCTGGTTGGAGGATTAATCAGACAAACTTTTTGGAAAGCAGCTTTTGGAAGATGCTGACTTTCAGCTGAGTAAGTCTGCATCTGAGAATCCAGCCAAAGGAACATATCCAAAATGTGAGCAGATGTTCAATAACAATATACTCATTAAAGCATCTGAGACACTGCTGCATCCTTGCAGACCAAGAATGTCTCAGTGGGGGCCATCCAGTCACCAAGGATTAGTGGAGGGGGAAATCAATGATTCTTATGCTGATAGGCCAGTGTGTTGGAATGATTCCTTAGATAGACATGGAAATCAACACATATGTGGGTGTCTGGTTCTTTGGAAGGCTTTGTTTCTTTTAATCTCAACACCAACCCTGTGGAAAACAAGTGACCCTTGAACAACTCCGAAGTTAGAAGCGCCAAGCCCCACATAGTAAAAAATTCATGTATAACTTGGACTCCCTGAAACTTAACTACTAATAGCCTATTGTTGACCAGAAGCCTTAACCGATCACATACTTTGTATGTTATACGTATCATATACTGTATTCTTACCATAAAGTAAGCCAGAGAAAAGAAAGCGTTATTAAGAAATTTATAGGAAAAAAAAAAACAGTACCGTATTGTATTTTTTGGAAAAAAGATCTGCATCTAAGTGGACCTACGCAGTTAGGCCCGTGTTGCTCAAGTGTCAACTATATTCACAGTTACTATTGCCATTTCCTGGTTGACAAAAAGGCATAGAAAGGTTAATTGAAACCTAAACAAACTGGTAGTTAGCAGAGCAGAGATTTGCACTTCAAGTTCAGAGCTTGAGTTTTTAACCACCTCTTTTACTGTAAGAGAATCCCCCCAGAGCACATACTGCAAAGGTACCCTATTCCTCTTTGAGACCCATTGCCATCATGAGCCATGAATTCTTCCCAGAGGGAGACAGAGTCTTCGTGATGAAGGTAGAAAATGGCTAAGAGCTATTGGTCTAATCAGGGAAGAGCCTAGAGAACATCAGGCTCTCCCCATCCCTGGAACTCCTTAAAATAGTGATGATTGCTGACTATTTTCCTAACGGTGAGGTTTCCATCTACTTTAATCAATGTGGTACTTAAAGAACTGACTATTTTAGATGAGTGAGAATCAGGACCACTTGGTCATCATTTTTGTCATGAATTCATTCCTAAAACCTACTGTGAGCCAGACACTGTGCTGTGGGCCGGATCTGTTGGGACCTAGTATCCCAGATCTAAGAAGCTTGAAGTCCAATGTAGGAAAAAGGCAAGTGACTCTGATCATCAATGGGGAATTTGGAGTAGATAGGAGGATACGAATATTCACGGGCTGCAGTGGTCATTAGTCCATGTCATATTCTGAATTTTTTTTTCTTAATTCTTTGCTCTTGGTATTTTTTCTTACAAGATAACATTTTCCTCAAAAAAGCAGAGTATATATTTATGTCTCATTAATGGAGAATTCGGGTTAGTTGATTTTGACACAATTGACTCTTTTAGTACATGCTCATTGTATGTTAATATTTAAATCAATTGCTTCTCTACTAAGCATTTGTAAATTAAGCTTTTGAGAAAGAGAAGGAGCAAGAAAAATCCAAGCTGAATTTTTCTTCTTTTTGGGGACAGGGGTCATAGAAAATGTATATAATGAAGCATAGGGTTGAAAATATTTTTTAAAAGCACATTAAATACCAAAGTATTTGAAAAAAAATTTGTATCACACAAAATATTTGTTACATTTACATGGGATATACTTTAGAATTCCCAACTCCCTTATGGGGACTATATGAAGTTAAAATATTTACTTTGATCAGGAAAACCTATGTGTTTCTACCTGAACACATTATTAACAAAGCATTACTTTGGTCAATTTCCAAGTAATACTCTCATAATAGCAATTTTAAAATTAAGCCCCCATGAAAATAGACATTGTCAGCCTGTTGTCCTTTTTATTTTGTGCTGTTATCTCAAAGGTGGCAGCAGCTTGCAAAACATCCTGTGGTTTAAAGGCCCTCCTCACCTCAGTATTACTCAGGCTCATCCTCCATTTTCAGAATTTGAGGAGCAGCAAAGGGGATCAGAACCTGCTACCACAAAATATGTCACTTTGGCATAATGATCATCTTGAGCTGAAGGCAATGGAGAAAAGAGGGAAAACTCTTTACCCTCCCTCTTTCTGCCTAAAAGCAAGGCATACAATTCCCTTTGAGAAGGTGTGCCTCCTCCCCTTCCTCATACCAGGAAGAGAAGAGACATTAGTACTGGAGTCAGAAAGCTGGCACTGACTGAGTTGGATTTGTTATTAAAACAAAAACAAACCCAACCCCCCCCCCCCCCCCCCCGCCGAAACAACAACAAAAAAAACCACTTTGCTTAAAAAAAAAAAAAAAAAGTCCCTTGTCTTCCATTAGTTTCCCCATATATTTACCTTCCCAGGACTTACCAGCCCAAGAACCTTAAATCCCCTTTCCTTTGTCTTCTCACCCCTCCACAAATTTATTGCCCTTTGCTATGATATATATATAAGCTCCAAATTCTAACCCTCCCTTTGAGTTATTCATCATTCATGTGTGCTTTATGCATAAATAAACAATTGCTTTTCTTCCTCCTGTTATTTTGTCTTTTATCAGTTTGATTCACTGACCTCAGTCATTGAACCTAAGAGGGTCGAGGAAGCATCTTTTTCTTTCCCTACATCAGCAATAAATTTTTCTAGCCAGCCCAAGAATAAAAACACTTGGATAAGGTCATTGTCAAGAGGAAAAGGAAATGGGAAGCTGTCGAGTTGCCTCCACTAGAGAAGCACTTTGATACACATACGCATACATCTCTATAAGGTAGGATCACGGAAGTAACACTACGTGGCTCTTAGAGAAGGATTGTCTGGAATAAGTAAGGGAAATTATCATGCCCTTTTACATCCTGCTATGTTCTGGTTCTGTGACTTTGGCCTTCCTGTGCTGAGCCGTGGTGTCTTCAACAGTAGAAAAGGTATCATATCTTGTATCATAAGATTCCAAGAAGCATTGAAATGTAAAAATATACCATGCTTAATATGAATTAGATTGCCTCCCCTAGCATCTCCCCTTCCCAGACTTCCCAGTGAAGCAGGAGTCCCAAGGCATGAGTTGAAGGAGAGCAGGATGAGAATGCGCTGTGGAAATTAGGAGATAACAATACAAACCCACTGTTTCCCTGTGGACTGTGCATCACTTTTCAAAGAAGTGCATGTCTGTGATATCTGCAATCTTATCCTTAAAGCAATCCAGATCCCAAAAGATGAATGATCCACAGATGAAGGGGTATTTTTACAGGTAAAATGTGAAAAGATGAGGGTGTAACTAGAAGGAAGATTTTGAAGGATTTAAACTGAAGAAAGGGAGGGGGAAGCCTTTGCAATGTTTCATTTCCAGGGAGGTGATGGTGCTCATACCACCTGTGTGTGTCTGTGTTCATCTGAGACACACACAGAAGGAATGAGCACGTAAGAGGCCAGGGCAAGAGCTCACGGAGGCAGAGGCCCAAAGATACCCTTGAAGGGAAAACTAATCATTCAGTGTCTCCACTACCTCACTATGTATTACCTCTGGTATGAAATTCATCACAGATCTCGCCCAGCCCCTGCCCTGCCCTACTGCGTGCAGAAACCTTGCACAAAGGCCCTTTTGTGGAGAAGGCAGGCAAAAGCAGGCAAGACTGATGATGGGAGATTGACTGTAAAGAGAAATGAGGTGGCCAAGGATATCCCAAGGCTGCTGGTGTCTGATGGAAAATTACAAAAAAACTTTAATTTGTTCATACCTGACAGCTGCAGAAATGTGAGACCCCGAGTAGACAGTTGGCAAGGAGAATGACTCTGTCTTATTTCCAAAGCTTGAGAGACAAGGGAGTGGGCTCCCCATCCTGCTTGTTCAATCACAGTGGAATGTAATACGTCAGCTGTACTGCACCCCATGTTAAGATCCTTCCAGAAACCTACTTACGAAGACAGGGGCTCGATCTGCATGACAGCTTGGAAGAATAGGACAAAATATATTTTTAACATTCCACAACAGAAAACAGAAGGGGTACAAAAAGTATGAACTTCAGTTATAAAATAAATAAGTCATGCACACGAGGAGTGCAGCATAAGGAATACAGTCAATAATATTGTAATAACACTGTGTGGTGACAGATGGTGACTACACTCATGGCGAGCACCGAGTAACGTACAGAATTGTCGATCCCCTATGTCATGCACCTAATACACCATTGCGTGTTAACTATAGTTCAATTTAAAAGTTAAAAACAAAATAAAAATAAAGCAGAAAATATCCGAAGTCGGAGTGAACATTGTCTTTGCCACTTCATCAAAGCAGATTATTCATGAATCTGTGGATTTTAAGTAGAGGAAACTGTAGGCAATAAATAGCAAGTAGTTTAACATGCACAGTGCCCTCCCTTCCCACTTGGGGGCTGCATTGCTTAGCCCTGTGGGCTTCTGGAGCTCTGGACTTGCTGGCAGAAAGATCGCATTTACATGTTCTTAATTGGGTCCCCTAAGTGCAGTGCCTCGTCAGGCGTTCACTAAGTACAGATCCTGATATTTCACAGTGGTTAGAGGTTATTTCTGTTGCTTTGAGACATTTTTCTGAAAAGTTGTGAAAGGCGGATATGCATCTGTAAAAGGCCATACTTCCTCACAGAGATCTGTCTGTCCTTTCTACAAGGAGTAAGCAATGACTGTGTGGCTGGGATGCGTAGCTGCGAAACCAGGGCTAACACATCCTTTCTCTAAGTGAGAAAGGGAGAAACAAAAAGTGACATAACTCACCAGAGGAAGTGCCAGCTTTGCCGTTTATTGCCAGCTTGACTTTTCATTTTCTCTCATTTTCTAATATTTCGTGTTTCTTTTACTGATTGTAAATGCAATGCATGTTCATTATAAAAAAAATAAATCTTCATGTATCCATTATAAAAATTGAATGTAAAAATGACCCATGACCATGCCACCCAAAGATTATGACAGCTAATGATTTTGGTGAATTTTCTTCCAATTCCTTATAGTTTCTTTTTAAATATCAGTGTCAGGGTAAAGCGTTTTATCATTAGTTCTTAACTGAACTCCGTATCAAGAGTAATTTTCTATGCTTTCATATTTTTTTTTTACACAGCATCAGTGTTAAAGGCTGCACAATATTCAAAATATCCACCGAATGGATGTATCAGCTTGAATATAACCTATTGATTATACAATAGTTTATTTTGGAGTGTTTGTTTCTCTTTTTTTGTTGTTTTTAATTTTTTTCAATAATCAGGTGTATATGTGAATATTTGCCTCATTTTTCAACTATTTCCTTAAAGTAGATTTCTAGAATTAGAAGTGCAGAATTGCAGGATGAAACCTGTGGGGATTTTCCACTTTATGGTTTAGATGATTCCTCACAGACACAGCTCCGTTTCCTTTCTCTCAAGCAGGATGAGGAGGAGAAGTAGGGATTCAGGTCAATTCAGGCCTAAATAACTGCCTCACAATAACTGGTTGAGAACTTCCAAGATCTGACCCAAATTCTCCCTTTATACTCTTCTCTCTTCTATTTCTTTATGCCAGAAATTCTTTTAATGATCCATTCATTACAAAATAGACATGTCTTATGTTTTAAATAGCTATGCAGAAGAAACATTTTAACTCAAATTCTTGAGGTACATGTGATTAAACCACGTGTTCCATTCCAATCCCCACATACCAGCAAAATTGTGTACATACAGAGACAGCAAAGCATTCGATTCTTAAAAAGGAAGGAGTATGAAGTTTAAAAATTGGGCACGTAGAAGATAAAAACTCATTCTGTCACCATGTTCCCATGCCAAGTTTTGTAGGTAAAGATAAAATGCTCAGCCCTGCCCTTACAAGAGATCATCTCTTGCCTTCCCTACTTTGAAGATCATGCATTCTGCTTTGGAGACCACTGGACTAGTCACTGGAGACAAAGGAATAGTCAGAGGAAAAGGAAATGAGATTTAAAGGTCACCTGACTATGTCACCTGCCCCCAATTTATGGAAAATGGACATAACTAAAAATAATAGAGGAGACAAAGTAACTTCCATCACAATTTTGTCGAACTTGAATCAAAGGGCACCTGCTTCAGATGTTCCAAAGTCACATCTAGACGATGTGAAAAGGAATGAGTGATTTCTTACCCACTCATTTTCTCATTAGGATCTATTTTTCTTTGTTGAATTTCACTAAGTAGCTATCTGCAAGCTCATGTCTTATAAACTTTAAAAGTTGTAACATTTATTAATATATTTACTTATGAGAGATGGAATTCAATGTTAAATAAAGAATTCCACATCTAGAGATTAAGTTTTTAAACTTTGCTGAAGCTTCCAACTTGAAGGCAAGCTTAGAAGGTATGGCATGGAAACCAAAATCTTTCAGAAAGTTATTTACACTCTGGGACTCTATTTTTTTTTTTTTTTTTATCAAAGTTGGCTTTGAATTTATTGTACAAAATCTTCAGAAGAAAATCCCACTTTTAACCAGCTGCTTTAGGGTTAGTAGGCCTAGATTCACAAAGACCTCTTCGAAACTTATGATATACCTTGTTGAAATCAAACCAGAGTATCTGCCTTAGTTCACTGACCCACCAACCCAGAAGCCAGCTCACTGTGACAGATTAGTTGAATTCAAGGTCATAGAGATAATCAGGGAAATAAGAGATTATTGTTAGCCTTGGGAATTTTGAACATTTAAAAAATCTAATATTGCATTTTATCAACTGTGTTGCAATTTATATAGATGGATAAATTGATATAGTGCCTAAGACACAAAGCACTTTTCTTTTTTTACACAATTTACTTCTTTTATAGACTTATTTGTTCCTGTGTTCAGCCTTTGGTTCTCTAGACATCTGAGGTACAAAGGAGCAAATAAGTAAAAATAAGTAAGTAAATACATAATAAAATAAGTAAAGGGTGCTTGTCCCTACATTATATTTCCAAAAATTGTCTTGTCTTTCTCTCCTTCTCTCAGTGAGTAAAGGCTAGTTTTGGCTGGAGACAGTGTTACCAGAGCTGTGTGGTCTTCAAGGCCAACTTGCCTCCTGCTCATCTCACTCTTCCTGTTGTCCAGCCACACACACTCTTCTTTCATTTGTTTCCTCATGATTCCAACTCCACATTCACTTACCTACCCCCCAAGGATCAGAACTAAGCTTCCTCTTCTCTGTTTTTCCTCTCTGTTCTTCTTGTATTTCCTCTTTCTTTACGTCATAGGTTACTATAGAATGAACTCTTGGGTTCCCTCAAGTTTCATATGTTGCAACCTAAACTCCAATATGATGGAGGTATTAGAATGGAGGCTTTTCATATAGGTACAAGAAAAAAAATGCTTTTTCCCTTGTGATGAGAACTCTTAGATCTACTTACTCTCTTATAACTGTCATTTGAATATACCATATAGCAGTGTCAATGAGTTGTCATGCTGTATATTACATTCCTGGTACTTATTTATCTTACAATCGGAAGTTTGTACCTTTTGACCACTTTCATTCAATGATTTATTTTATTTAATTTTATCATTTTTAAGTAGGCTCCATATGCAACATGGAGCCCAACATGGGGCCTGAATTCATGACCCTGAGATCAAGACTGAGATGAGATCAAGAGTTGGATGCTTATCCAAATGAGCCACCCAGGCACCACTAATGATATTTAATTAATCCTTACGTGTTAACCAGGGAAAGAAACATCACATTTTCCCTGTCAACAAAGTCAGCTTAAATATGGACTAAGGGATCCCTGGGTGGCTCTGTGGTTTAGCGCCTGCCTTCAGCCCAGGGCTTGATCCTGGAGACCCGGGATCGAATCCTGCATCAGGCTCCCTGCATGGAGCCTACTTCTCCCTCTGCCTGTGTCTCTGCCTCTCTCTCTCTCTCTCTCTCTCTCTCTCTGTCATAAATAAATAAATAAATAAATAAATAAATAATAAATAAATAAATATTAACCCATAATCCTACCTATACACTTTGTCTTGATAACATTTTCATGGCTACAGACTTAATCTTAGTTTTAAGGTCTTGTGTATTTCATTTAAATCCTTATTTGCTTTTTACTAGGCTGTCCTTTGTCTTGTCCACTGAATACTATTATCTTAATCATGCATTCCTAGAGCAGACTTCTCTGTTGGCCACATCCATATACCTGGACACAACTCAGCTTGGATTTTGTGGAAGAGTCCTTATCATGTGACTTTTGTTCTATTATATTAATGAAAATTATTTTAGTTCATACTCTGATAAGGTTTTCATATGAATAAATAGATTACAAAAAAACTCAGAAGTCATATATTGTGTTTGGTTCTAGATAAATATGGTTGCTAAAAAGAAGGAAGAAAGTCCAGGACTTTAAGATATTCTGTATCTGGATGGTGACCTGAAGAGACAGTAGATATGTCCTCATTCCTCTTTTTGAAGACAAATAATTTAGATTTTTAATCTTTTTTCCAAAAACATAAAAATAATTTAAAATGAGGTACAATTTGGTAAAAAGATTAAATAAAATTGGAGAAAAAAGAGCTCAATGTTATTAGTAAAAGCTAAATAACTAGTAGAAAATATCAAAATCAGGTGTGACTACAGAAAATTCTCAAACAAAGACAATCCATAGAGGGAAAACAGGACAGAGTGAAAGAAAACAACAACGTGAGGTAGACGTGAATATCATTAAAAATGAACCTTTGGGTGCTGTGGAGTGGGAGATAAGTCTCTAAGTACAGACAGTAAAAGTATTTTTGAATTTTTATTCATTTTTATAAGCCAGGTATTATCCTATGGAGGAAAAGAATCTTTTTGAGGAGCAATCCTGTATCATATACCTATATATTTATACAAATGTATAAATGTACAAGAGAAAAACATAATGTTCAAGCTTTCTAAAGAAACTGAACATTCTAATTTCTGAAAATATTCAAGAATATGCTTATCTTTTAAAATATTTTATACAATCCTATTGATTTCCAAAAAATAAATAGTCTGTTTAAATGCTTCCAATCTTCCAGAATTGAAATATAATTTGCTGAGGTAAAACAGTGAGTAGTCATTTCACTATACGTATTCTGTATGTTTGGCATGCTGTGCTATAGCCTGTGGGGGAAAACAAAGAAATAGAACATATGATTACTACAGTTAGAGTTTATAGAATGTTAAAAAGTTAAATAACAATGCAAAGGATGTAATGAATGAAAATATGATTAAATGTCAACAAAATCATATAGGCTGTAGATGATAAATCCTGCAAACTGAAAAGAGAACAGTATTTGCTGTAGGGTAGAACGGTTATGGGTGTAATTTGGATAAGCAGGGGAGAGTTTGTTTAGTGTTAAAAAAAAAGCATGAGTAGAGGTCTGGTGGCGTCAGTACAGGGAAAAGCTAGAGAACAACTGTACTGGCCATTCTGTTTGGAGGAAGAGACACAAAGCAAGTTGGATGGAGACTTGGGTTGTAGAGACAAACCCAGGAGTCCAAATTAATTAGAGTCAACTCTTGATTCTCTGTAAACTCCTTCTCTTCTCCAGCCATAGAGCAAATAAACAAAAAACAACACATATTTCCAAAGGAATTATATCTCATCCACCGTTCTGGGATAAAGACATCCCTGGATTGCCAAAGAGAAGCCAATTATAATAGCCCAAATGGTGCTCTCTGGGATTTTTAGATCTTCCAACACCTTAGCCATCGTGTATACAAACAAAGTGGCTGAAAATAAAGAGGAAGAATGGCTAGATTAAAATTGCTGTTACAAATGTTTCATAGATAATCTCTAATTAGTAAATCCCATCCTGGCTGTAGTTTCTGCTTTGCTAGACATATAACTAACTGGGCAATTTTGCTTCATTGCAAAGTCAAATCAATATAATGAAGTCCCCAATTTCAGATGGTAGTTTCTGAAGGTTGACATGGTTTAAGATGCTCTTTCCCTGAGACAAGACAGCATTGCAAGTGAGAGTAATAGTGTGCCTCAAGGCTTTGGGAGATAGGAGGTGAGGCCCAGAAATCTGCTTTTAATAAGCATCTCAGTTGCTGGGGCCTTCAGGTGTGAATTCCAAACAATAAGGTAATATAGGGCACCTGAATGGCATAGTTGGTTTAGCATCCAACCCTTGATTTCCACTCATTTCATGATCTCAGGCTCATAGGATGGAGCCAGCATCAGGCTTGCACCCAGCACAGAGTCTGCTTGAGATTCTCTCTCTCCCTCTCCCTCTAACCCTACTGCTTGTACTCTATCTCTAAAAAAGTAAATAAATACATCTTTAAAAAATAATACAAGAAGAAATGCTGTGCCATATCACTATTAAATCAGCAACAATGAAATGAGGTTATTAATGGTGGTTATGTGTTCCAATGTCTGGTCACTCACTAAACTTTGGGACCTCTCAGTACCTGCCACAGGTTATTACCATGTTGTCAAAATAAATCGACAGGTAGAACCAGAAATAATTGATGCACATTATGACAACAGACGTAGATGATGGCATGCTATTTTAAATAGCCTTGTTATAGACTGTTTTCTGCTTTTCCACCTTGTCACAATGAGCTTTAAAAATAAGTCATAAATAGAAATAAACCTTCCTAATAAAATTTTTACAGGAAAAAAACCAATATTATATTGATTTATTGAATCACGTATTGCTCTCAGGAAACACCCGCAATTGTGGTGTTTTATTCCAAACCTGTGTCATAAAGTGTCTGTTGTTCTCACCTGAGTTTCTTTCTCCTTTACCGTTCACCTTTCTTCCAACCTCCAGGTCCACGTGGAGCTTCTTCAAATAACTTGAAGAAGTCATCACTGGGAGGGTGAAGATGCTAACCTTTCACATATTCAAGCAGGACTCAGCATTTGAAAAGAATGTGGGCCAAGGGCCATCCACCAAGGAACCACAAAAACAAAACAAAATCTATGAAAAGAGGAACTTAATGCCAAAGGAGGGAGACAAAGCTTGTCACCAGTACAACCAACCCCCCATCCCATGCTGGGTTTCCTGCACCCTTTTGGATTTCTGTCACCTGCCTCTTCCATCCACTAGCACCTCTTCCCCGTGCTGACCACCCTGGTGCCCAAGTACCTTGAAAATGGGCAGATTCACCAAAGTTCACAGATTTGGAGAGACAGTGTGGACAGGGGGTTGTCCTTTGTACAACCCAGAAGTCTGGAGACAACGGAGGAGTTAGAAATAAACTTTATGTCTTATCTGTTTCAGCAGAGTAGAAGTCACAGCTGAGAGGGGTGTCTGTCCTTTTATGATCCAACCAGTGATCATAGAGGTACGTTTGGCCTTTCTTGCTTTGTCTGCAAAGCTACCTACTTAATAGCCTTTCCTTAATTATAATTTTTCTCTTAATAGTTAAGGGACTATATTCCTGACTATATGGCTTTTAATTGCTTGTGACTTAAAAGCACTATACAGGACAATTCTTAGCACCTCTTTTACAAAGAGTAATGATAGACTTTGCAAGTCAAATTGGATAAGCTTTGGCGTAGGGCAATGTCACGAGTGGGGACACCTGTGAGCTTCCTTCACCACCCAGACACCCAGCTCTCAGCACTGCACCAGCCTGGCCATGGGCTCCTGTCTTTCCGGCTGCAGCTGCTGTCAGAGCTGCTCTGCAGATAATGATTTTGCTTGGCTGGAAAATGGGCTTCTGTCTGTCTTGGAGGCATTTTGCCCCAAGTAGCACTGTCTGGGAAGCAGACACATGCCCCAACAGTTGCTGCTGTGGGGGTTGCTGTTAATAGTTGTGAACAGCTGACAAAGCAACAATGTCTAGGATATGGAATCTTTTTTTATGTCTTTCAGTTCTGCTGGGCTCAGTGAGACCACATTCACATGTATATGTGTATATATTTCAAAAGTAGCTGTGTGCAAACAGTGATTTCCCCCAGAGTGGAACCTGTACACTTAGAAAAAAAATAGGCTTTCCTAGTTCAATAAAACTACTTTAATGCTTTCCCAAAGATGAAATGAAATCATTTCTAATGTTGAGAGAGAAGTCCAAGAGAACATCTTATGCAATGTAGGATTCTTTTCCACTCTTATTTCATTCTGTGAAAGAGTCACAATCCTCTGCTTTAGAGTTTGATCTCACAGATAAGTTTTGAGAGGAATAAAAGACCACACAAAAAAGGAAATTTGTTTATGTGCATTATGTTGGGCTGGCATTCAGCCATGATTCAATATTAATGAAACAAGAAATATTTACTGGGTGCCTAGTAGGTGCTCATTATCTGAAGGCTAAGTCATAATCTCTGATATCAGCTTACTCCTTAATCAAGGAAACAAAAAATTAGAAAATAAGTAAATGTCCACCCTTAGAACAATATACCTCAGTGACTCTAAGTCAATGGGGATCTGAGAAGGATAGGAACCAGAAGCCCTGACAACCTAATCAATTTTTTTTCCATTTCTAAGGAGCAGCCTGTGGGTGAACTTTGCCACACTCCAAATCTGACTTTGTATTTAAATCCCATAACCCGGATGTCTTCCTGATTCTCAGAAATGTGTCTCTCCCTATGCCAGCCTCTCTACCTCGGTGACCTCAATAATGGGCTTTGTAATCCCTTAATAATCCTTTCTCTGTGCCTCTCCCCTGAATACATACTGAAACCTATAGCTATGAAAGAGACTGATATTTGTGGTTTGACTGGTTAATGCTGGTGGTCTGCCAGGACCTCCACTTGATTTCATCTCCACTTGTCGGCCTCTACTACTGTTGGCCTCCCTCCACCTCCTGCCTGCCAGCATTGTCCCGGTTAGCTTTATCAACTAAAGGATCCCAGGTCTTCTCTCCTGACTGACTCTATAGTTGGGCATGCAGCTGAAAATGTCCCCCAGCATTTCCCCTGGGTCTACTCAGCTGTCCAAATGGAGTAGCTCATCAATGTCCAGCCACAGTAGTCAAGGTTACAGGTAGAACAAGATATGCATAAGTGAGATCAGTCAGGAAGGATGCCATGATCTGGGCCCTACAAGATGGGCAAGATAGAGAGGCAGCTCTCAGGAACAAGTACAAATCTGTCCACATGTTTAGTAGATCTTCTAAGACATCATTGGTTAGAGAGAAAAATGTGGCAGGAAACTCCAAAACTATGTAGAGTCTCACAAAGCAAATAAAACCAAAACAACAGCAGTCATTAAAAAACAAACAAAAAACAAACTGCAGGAAAAAAATCTTGTTTTGTGTGACAATTTTAAAGATGGCTTGGCTGTTATTATCTCATTTGAGGTAGCCTGATACTGATGGTTTGAATCCTACATGTTTGTTAATGATATGCAAAAGGAAACAAAAGTGTATTGGACACCTACTGTGTGTCCAACCTTTTAAAATTATACATGATATAGTATTATCCTTTAAAAGTAAGGAAACTGAGGGATCCCTGGGTGGCGCAGCGGTTTAGCACCTGCCTTTGGCCCAGGGCGCGATCCTGGAGACCCGGGATCGAATCCCACGTCGGGCTCCCAGTGCATGGAGCCTGCTTCTTCCTCTGCCTGTGTCTCTGCCTCTCTCTCTCGCTCTCTGTGACTATCATTAAAAAAAAAAAAATATATATATATATATATATAATAAAAAATAAAAGTAAGGAAACTGAGACCCAAAGGAAAGCTGTGTCACAAATCTGGTAAGTGAGAGAGTGGAGTTTCAAATGCAGTGGGTCTAAATTCTTGTGTCTTTGGCAGAACAGCATAATGATGCCCAAATAGAACCTCACTAATTACCTCTTGGGGATGGATTCTCAACCCCTTGGGAGCCTCTCTGTTCCAACATCCATAGTTGTTAGGTCATCATATAATACTCTTTTTGGTAAATAGGTCTTTCAGAGGGGCCTGCTATGATCCAGCAGGATATGCAACGCAATAGGAGCCCTACAAGTGCTTTTTTGTTAAAAATTCTTTTTTCTCTTTTTACGTATAGCTGTACTTCAAAATGTTTGGTTGTCTAGCTTTAAAATTCTAAGTAAGTAGTTGTGGTGGTATTTTTGCTAACTCTACCCAATTTAAGGACGGATGCAGGCATAAAGCAATTGGGGATTGAAGGAAGCCCTAGAGGCACATCTGGATGGCTCAGCGATTGAGTGTCTGCTTTTGGTTCAGGTCATGATCCCGGGTTCCTGGGATTGAGTCCCACATCGGGTTCCCTGCAGGGAGCCTGCTTCTCCCTCTGCCTGTGTCTCTGCCTCTCTCTGTGTGTCTCTCATGAATAAGTAAATAAAATCTTTTTAAAAAATAAATAAAGGAAGACCTAGGGAACTCATTCTGAACCCAGGTTATCCTGAAATTACAGAGTTCAATTAGGGATCTAGGAGACTTTCTATCTGAGCTTTAAGACCAACTTAGCCTCTTTGAGCTAAACCGAGAGGTGGACAGATTATAGGTCCAATCTACTCCCTACAGGCTGTGTATGTAGGATTGTTGATGCGCTCCATATGCAGCTTTTTTATACTTTTCTTATGGAGGACATATTTTTCACCAACATCAAAAGAGGTTGATGAGGCTCTCTCAAACACAAACATCCTTTTTGTTTTAAAATACTTATTATTTATTTATTTGGGGGAGGGGATAGAAAGAAAAGGAGAGAATCCTGAAACAGACTCACCACTGAGCATGGAGTCTGGTGAACAGCTCAGTCCCAGACCCCTAAAATCATGATATAAGCTGAAATTGAGAGGTGACTGCCTAACCAACTAGCCCCAAGACACCCCAACAAAAACATCCTTTTAAATGTGATACCTGATCTTTCTCTTAATATGGAAGGTGACAACAAAGGAATGAATTTTTCCTGTGACCCTAGGAAGTTTCAAGCAAGTTTTAATATTCATTGGCAGATAGATTTTTCCAAATACTTAATCAAGTGGCCAGGAAGAAATTTCATATCTGAAGCTTTTAACCAGTGTATATGATTAGAAGCTGACTTCTTCTGGCAGAAGAGTTGATGAGAAAAGCAAGTGGACAGTGGTCACCCTTAATACACAAGGTTCTGTGTTAGGTACTCAAGACCTCCTGGGCTCTGGAATCCTCCTCATCTTGAACTGGGACTTCATCAGATAGCAAGTTCTGTCTGACTATTCGTGCATAGACCAGGTCTAATAGGAACCTGCCAGACTGTTAAACGGCTGAGTCTCCAAATAAACAGTCGACTCCAACCTACCTTATGTTCTTGAAGCTAGTTTGTCCTCAAAGCAAGAGAATAATTTTAAAGTTGCTAGGTACTAATTTGGGGGTTCTCACAAAACAATAAATCCATAATTTGCATGCAGACCCTTGAATCTGTTTGTCTCACTATTCTTGGTAATGCTTTTTTACTATTTACTGACATGTCACACCCTCAAAGCAATTATTCAGGATCTTGGTTGGATATTTGACATCTGCTGATGAGTTTAGCATGATAATAGCTGATATAGTCATTCTAAATTCCAAGCAAGGTATACTCAGAAGAAAGCATTTACTGTCACCTGTAGTTATCAGCTGTCATTTCTCAGAAGTATATTTATTTGGAAAAGCTTAAATCATCATTTTCTTCTTCTTCTCTTTTTTTTAAGTAGGCTCCACACCCAGAGTGGAACCCAGCATGGGGCCTAAGCTCAGGATCCTGAAATCAAGACCTGAGCTGAGATCAAGTATTGGATGATCGGATGTTTAATCAACCAAGCCACCCAGGTGTCCCTCACTTTCTTCTTTTTAAAAATTATTATTACTTTTTATTTTGGTAAAAAATACATAATATAAAATTTATCATCTTAACTATTATTTTTAAGTGTACAGTTCAATAGTGTTAAGTATAATCATATTGTTGTTGACCAACCCCCAGAAGTTTCCATCTTGCAAATCTGAAACTCTATACCCATTAATCAATTATTCCCCATTCTCCTTTTCTCCCAGCTCCTGACAACCACCACTCTCCTTTCTGTTTCTATGGATTTGACTATTCTTGATAACTTATATATGTGGAATCATATTGCATTTGTCTTTTTGTGACTGGTTTATTTCATACTATGCTATGTCCTTAAGGTTCATTCACGTTTTAGCATGTGTCAGAATTTCATTCCTTTCTAAGGATAATAATTTTTTTTAATTTTTATTTATGATAGTCACACACACACACACACACACACACACAGAGGCAGAGACATGGGCAGAGGGATAAGCAGGCTCCATGCACCGGGAGCCCGATGTGGGATTCGATCCCGGGTCTCCAGGATCGCGCCCTGGGCCAAAGGCAGGCGCTAAACCGCTGCACCACCCAGGGATCCCCTAAATTTTTTTTAAAAGATTCTATCTATTTATTCATGAGAGACATACAGAGAGAGAGGCAGAGACACAGGCAGAGGGAGAAGCAGGCTCCATGCAGAGAGCCCGACATGGGACTCGATCCCAGGTCTTCAGGATCAGGCCCTGGGCTGAAGGCGGTGCTAAACCGCTGAGTCACCCGGGCTGCCCAAGGATAATATTCTATTGAACATATATACCACATGTTGTTTACCTAGTTATCCATTGACAGACCCTTGGATTGATTCCACTCTCAGCTGTTGTGAATAATGCTCCTATGAACATGGGTGTGCAAATATCTCTTTGAGACCCTGTTTTCAATTTGTTTGGATATATACATAGAAGTGGGATTACTGGATCATATGGTAGTTCTATTTTTAATTTTTTAAGGACTTGTCACACTGTTTTCCATAGTGGTTGCACAAGTTACATTAGCACACACAGTGCATAAGGATTCCAATTTTTTCATATCCTCAGGATTTCTTTTCTTTCTTTCTTCTTTCTTTCTTTCTTTCTTTCTCTTTCTTTCTTCTTTCTTTCTTTCTTTCTTCTTTCTTTCTTTCTTTCTTTCTTTCTTTCTTTCTTTCTTTCTTTCTTTCTTCTTTCCTTCTTTGTTTTTCTTTTTCTTTTTATTTTTCTTTCTTTTTCTTTCTTTTTCTTTTTCTTTCTTCTTATATAGTTGTCATCCTAATGGTGTAAGGTGATATCTCATTGTGGTTTTATTTACATTGTCTTAAGTACTAGTGATGTTAAGTATCTTTTCATATGCTTGTGGACCATTTGTATATCATCTTTGGAGCAATGCTTAATATGGACTTGAATAAGTCCTTTGCCCAGTTTTTAATCTGATTATTTGTTCTTCTGCCACTGAGTGTCCCTTGCTTCTCATGAATACTTTTGCCATATGAGAGGAAGAAGCAAAGCATGAGGGATTTCAAAACATACATCACTAAGGATATTTCTGAGCTAGAGTTATTTGCATATAATTCCAGTTGTTATTAGCATAACTGCAAAAATCAAATAAATCATCCTCCCTTCTTTTATTGTCTCCAAAACAATCATAAGAGGGAAGATGAAAACACATTTGTATATTTTCTAGGAAGCCAGGGATCCTGCAGGTAAAACTTCAGTTTGAGTCTTATTTGGGGCTCTTTACTAGTTATTGCTTTTTCTTCCAGGTCCTGAGGTTTTTTTTTTTTTTTTTTTTTTTTTTTTTGGTCCTGAGGTTTTGATGCACTTGCTTCTCTTTTCTGACTCCCATCCTTTACTTTCCAACGTAGATTCTTAAAACCCAGGTTTGTGCCTGCAGGTTAGAAGAGGAGATTCTCCAGGTTTTTCTCAACTAGTTCTTTCTGAAACAGACATATGGTTTTATGTCTCAGAAAAGTTTTTCTTTTTTAATTTAATGCAATATAATACTCTGGGATAAGTCAAACTGAGATAATGGTAGAAACTTGATAGAGTACCAGACACATCTGTTCTAAGGTGGGTATTCTCAAGGCTCCTTTCTTAGACATCTTTGTGTGTAGTATAGGGAATTTCTAAGATGTGTGTGAGAAACCTGACTAACCCTATCTGCTGTGACTGGCACTTTTTCAAGGTGGCAAGATACTAACTGGCTTATCTCTGAGAAGTGATCTTCAGCTAATGCTCTCTGTCTCAGAAGGTTCCTCCCTCATACCTAAGACATCTGAATCTTAGATTTATTTACAAACCAGGGATTGTAGCAGAATCAATGTGAATTTGTTCTTTGATGAGTCACAGAAAATGCACCAGATGAGTTGTCTCACAAAGAAAACTATTTTTTATAGCAATTAAGGAGGTCACTGGAAATGGCCTCCAAAGCTATGACTCCCTGAGAGAGCAGGAGAATGGGTACCTTTTTGTTTAGGGTTAGGATGAATATTTAGATAGCAAAGCCTTGTCATGAGTAGAAGCAGGCATTAGGTTGCACATGTACCTTAGGGAAACAGGCCTATACAAACATTGTATATTATGTAAATGAGGCTGTGGTTCCTCCCTGCACAGAGATTTTAGTATTATAATGACATAGAGGTAGTAGCCAGTCATTCCAGGGGTCACTCCAATGTCCATGTGCACAGGCAGGAGTCAGAGGTTTAGCTCAAAGGGTCTGGGTGGTTTGGGACCTTGTGAGGTCTTGTCAGGGCAATCCATCACCTGAATTTCAGGTTTCACTTTCCTGAATTAAGAGATGAGCCAGAAGGAAGAGCTAAAGGGCAAATGTAAGAGAAGGTTAGTGAGTATAGGCAGATGGGCAGTAAAAGTCAGGTCTTGGGGTCTGGCTGGTGATATAATGAGCACACACTATATGTGAGAAACCACATTAAATGCTGGAGATTCAAAAGGAGTAAGTCACCGTGATATGTGCCTGATCCCCAAAACTGAACTCCTTTTGTGTCATTAGAACTCCCTGAACTGATATGGCAATTATTTCTTGATATCTAAATGGCTCTTACTTCTGGAAGTCCTCACTTTTCTTATTTTGATGTGCTCTATCCCATGCAGCTTCACTGTAGGTGAGTCTTGGCTTTCTCGGATATCCATAAATTGTTGCTTGGGTTTTATTTCACTACAGTCTTTGTGGTACCCTGGAATTCTAACTGCTTTAGTCAACTTTCACAAATAGTTGCAAACCCATCTCTTCTTATTTCAAAGCTCTATCCTTGTTGGGGCTTCAAATGAGTTCCTATTTCAGATCTGAGGGGCACCCCAGATCTCAGCTCATTATAAGAACAGAAATGGTAGATATCTTCTGAGTCCAGAGAAAAAATATTCACTTCTTGGCTCAGGTTGCATCCCTGTATTTTCATAGACTCAACTCAAGAGATCAACTCTCCATCATGTTGCTACTGTTCAGCCATCTAGAATTATCCTCAGAGGTTGAAGAAGACAGGATACGATAAACCAACAGTAACAAACAAACAAAACCTTAATACCAACAAAGATAGAAAAAATGTAAATTCTCAAAAATATTTTCTATTTGTCCTGAAAAATGTATTATCATCCATAAATCTCAAATCAAACAAATATGGGTGTAAGGCTCCACCTGGCTGGTGGCTGAAGGATAAAAATAATAACCATACTTCATTCAGAGATAGTTTTTTTTTCAGAGATAATGTTTGACTTCAAAAATAATAGTTAGCTATTCCTCCCTTCCCCTGACAATAAAGTATCAGATTTTAATACATGGCATAAACATTTTGGAATCTTCAGCAGGAAAGTTTCTGGACACTGGAGAGTTATGAAGTTCCCAACATTGTTTAGACTTTTCAGTTATTTAGAAATGCTTTAAGTGTAATTTCATCCAGAAATAGGTTGGTTCACTACTCAAAATTCCATATAACGTGCTAACTGGTTGGCAGCCATTGGATTCCATTTGCTTGACTCCTTGGTTTTGCACTGTTGAGGTTTTAGGAATGGATTATTTAATTGTTTATTATAGCTCAATATTTTCTTCCCACTTGGATAGATTACCTAGCCAGAGGTGTTTTTCAGCCATGTTGAAGATTAATCTGACTTAATGAAAATGAGTCTTTTATCATCTGGGAGCTCTCGGCTGGACCAGAGGTACCAACTATGGATAAATCTGAGAATAAAGTGTCTTAACAACAACCAGATACCTCTGAGGGAAGGAGAGTAATGTACTCTATTCTCTTAATATTCCATTGGTGTCATTTCCAGGATGTGTGCCTTCTTCTGAACTGGTGGGTCTGGGGCAGTCAAAAAAATGGATGGACATCGATGTAGAGTCTGGCTCCACTAAATGGCTCTTATTTGTTTATTTCTGGTTTCTTCAGGACTGTTTATTCAGGTCATTTTTCTTACATAATGACTTGGAATACATGAGTCCAACTGTGTTTACTTGCTACTATAAATTTAGGAAATTGTATCTATTTTTTCCTAATTGACAGTAGCAAGGAAGGAAAAACAATCTGTTGTCTTCACTTCTCTGTATGAGTTCAAGTTTTGCATGTCTGTTTCCCTCATTTCCTCTTCCATATCCTTTGACAGTTCTCTTTTCTCATTGCCATCACCTTGGATTTGGGGTCCATATTGTTATTGTGTATGCGATTTGGTAATTAAAAGTTTTTAGCCCTTTATAAACCTTTAACATATGGTGTGATTATGGACATTGAATTGTGATATCATCTTTCAAAAATGTTTTTTATTTGCACAATATACTAACAATGCATATTTATAATTCATTCTTGATATAACTGGCTTCATTTGTACCTGTTAATTTTTTTCTACTATATTTTTCCACTCTTGAATTCGTTGATAATTATTTCTTGGCTAAAATATGCATTTTTTCAGGAAGGGCTCAGGAGGGGGCATGCCTCATGCACCCTCCAAAAGGAAATTCTATTTTTATATTCATTTGCATATGAATGACAACTTGGAAATCTTGAAACAGACACTATTTGGTAATGAAGAAAGGAGGTCTAAGGTGGCCAATTTAAATGTAATTGAATATCCATGGTTTTTTCTATTTGTCTTAGGCTGAAAATTGTTACCAGTTCATTTATTTTAAATGGTAGTTTGTGAGCTGTTGTACCCTCTGCTTTACTGGAAAAAGGTTCTTCTATTAATTTGGGAATCCTATAAAACATTATCTCTAATTCCAGGATCAATATGTTTGATACCTTTTCTCACCCCCTTTTTCCCCCCTTTAAATTCCTTTAAATCCCTCAAATCATCAACACTTTCTAGACAAAATAATTTCATAATAGTTTTAATATAGAATTCCTGTTTTTTAAAATTTTTCATTTGAATTTTTCTGATCTTAGACATCTTCTCAAAAATGAATGCACCTTAACTTTCTTTGTGGGCAGACTAATCAGTAATTTTCTAGTTTTTCTCCTGTTTCTTAGTGTGAATCTATTTCAGAGGGAATTATATACCATGAATCTTCATAATGTTTTGTTGTTGTTGTTTGTTTTTTTGTGTGGATGAAACATCTTTGTTGATTTGTCTGTCAAACACAAGAACTGATTTCCCCCTACTGAAGATAAGAAACAGCTGTGGCCTTACAGCAGGGTCTGCTGGGTCCACTAGGGGCCATGGGGAAGACTGAAATGGTGTCAGCAGGCCTTCTCCAAGAGGGCTCTGCAGCACTCACACATTGCTTTTCAAAGGAGCTTTAACTTGCTGTATCTCCTCACATGTAAAATACACTTGCTTTGTTTGCTTCCTTATTATAAGGATCTATGACCATCTCATTGCTTCATAAGTAAGAGTCAAGAGTGTGTCAGAAATTGCTTGGTTGGTCTCTGCAGACCCAAAGGAGGTAGAAGGAACCCATGGATCTGTTTTCTGCTCATTGTGACTGACAAACAGGGGAAAGCATATCTGCAATGACATTTTTACTTCCTATCTCTCTACTGTATCCCTTGTTTCATTCACAGAAGGTAGGTTCATGAAGAAAAGTGAATACATTGATTATTAAGAAAGTTCTTTATAAAATTCTACATCTATAGGTAATTTTAGAAAGGTCTCAGTAGGTTTTCATGTGCCAAATTATCCCTATTATCCTCTATTATTATGTCTCCCCAAAATGTATGTTGAGGTGCTAAGTCTTGCTACCTGTGGATGTAACCTTACTTTAAAATAGGGTCTTTATAGATGTAATCAAGTTAAGATGGGTTATCCTTAACCTGAATTAGGTTAGTCCTAATCCAATGACTAGTGTAGTTATAAGAAGAGGAAATTTGGTACATGGATACACAGGGAGAAGGCCACGTAAAGACAGAGGCAGAGGTTAGAGTGATTTCTACAAGCCAAGGAATCCCAAGAAGTGCCAACAACTTTCAGAAACTAGAAGAAGCAAGGAAGGATTCTTCCCTAGTGTCTTTACAGGGAACACAGCTAATACCTTGATTTTGGACTTCTAGCCTCCAAATTGTGAGAGAATACATTTCTGTTGTTTTAAGCCACCTAATTAATTCTTGCCTTCTCCTAGATTGCTCGCCTGGGCAAAGCCAGGTGCCATGTCGTGAGGCAGTCTTGTACATAGTTTCTCATGGTCAGGGATTGAGATCTGCTAACAGCCACTTGAGTAGGCTCAAAAGTACCATACCTTGTCACATTAGAGCCTTCAGGTGAGGTCACAGCTCAGGCCACCTTGCCTACAACCTCATGAGAAACATGGAGCCAGAAGTACCCAGCTAAGGCACACCTGCATTACTGGCTCAGTAGGAACCGTGCAATAATAGTGTTTGTTGTTGAAAGTCATTAAGTTTGGGGGTAATTTATCATACAACAATATATAATTAACATATCTAGGTACATCTGACTATGTTCACTTACCCATCTATTTCTATGACATAGACCTGGAATGAAATCAATAGCATATGAGTCTTCATGCATTCATTCATTCATTCACTCTATTTTGTCTTGCCAGTTACACTCTATCCTATATCTATAGCAGTGAACAAGTCCCAACTCTTATGGTTGTTAGGGTAAGCTTACGCCATTTACTATAAAACTTAACAGACACCTCTGCTGAGAAATAAGAATGAATAAGCAAAGGAAAGCAACAGAACCTAATATTTGAGTGCCAATTGTGCTGTTTTAGGCATTTTCATATATTTCATTCAATAAATACAAGTCTTTGAGATTTAAAAGGAATTGTCATTCCTTCTTTGTATATAAGGAAACTGTGGCTCATAAAGCTTTAGTTGCTTTATAAGTTTCCACAGCTTATAAATGATGACTCTATAAGCCAAATCAGGCCTATTTTACTTATTTGCACATCACTCATTTATGAAAGTACCACTAAATTAAAATCCTACATTTTTGTTAATAATGTGAATACTAACTAGCATTTTCTAAGCATGTACTATATAACAGACATAGACTTAGAAATTATGCACACATTCTTTTACAAATAGATTATTTTTATAAAACTGGCATGGCAAGGCAGAGATAAGGCAAATCACATGGTATATAGAAATAATTCTATCAAAAAGTGACTGTGCCAAGTTAGCAAATGTTTTCAGAAAGGACAATGCAGTCAAATCCCATCCATTTGTGTATATTATCAATATGTCATAAACTTAGATATTCATTAAAATAAAAATAACCTGAAGAATGACCTACCTGACACAACCCAGAGGAATTTATTAAGCAAAACTGCAAGTAGCAACAATCTTTATATAATTCTGAAAAGTCTCTCTCTGAGATGGTAGACAGGAAGTGAGTTTGATGAGAATTACATTTTCCCCCAGATTTTGCTTTCATTAAAATGAGTTCCATGGTTCCCATGTGCCCATATACATGGTTTTGATTGCTTCCTTGTAATTTTCTGCATTTTTCCACAATAAGCTATTACATTGGTAATCACAGAAATAGAATTTAAAAGAAAATTAAAATGGAATCATGTGTTTTTTGTTTTATTTGATTTTTTTTCCGTCACCAAAATTTCTAGAGAAAATGTGCATACAGAAGGTGAGTCATATGACAGGCCATTCTATACTGTCTTCTTTGTTATTACAGTTCATTGATTCCAGGACAAGCACCTTCAAACAACTCTCAATTTGGAATGCATATTACAATAAATGCCGTGGCACAGTAAATGGTAGCATTTATTTCCCTTCTCAGTGGCATGTAAAGTAATGGTGTATCTTAAAACTGTTGGCATCTTAGAACTGATAAAATTTGAGAAACTCGTACCAACCTTTTGCTCCTTTGGGAAAATTTCTTATATATGTAAACTCGGCTAACTATCTACCTTCTCTAACCAGGGCAGAATTGGCCTATGAGAACACAAGGCCAAAGGCTAAGCCCAATAATAAACTGCTCTAAAATTTGCACAGCCTTGCTCAAAATAACAATCTCAGAAAATCATATTATCTTTCCCACTTGATTAAAAACCAGTTGTCAGCAAAGCTAACATGTATCTGGTGTGCAGCACTATGTCCCAACTACTTGCCTAGGACTCAAGTTCCTTCTTGTGTTCATAGCAGCTAGTTGGGGAGTATTTAGAATGCTGCCTCCGGGTGGTACTAGATATTGTCTGTTGCATATTCTATGTTTTCTCCTACTTGCATGCCTCTTCTCCCCAAAAGTCCCTCCTGATGACGTCTCCTCCTACACTGGTGGCATTTCATATTTGTAGAAAACACCCTGTGTTTTGCTATGAGTTCCCGAATTGAGGGGTCACTGTTATTGACCCAATGGCTTCCTGCAGTCTCCAGACCTGTGGCTGACCCAGAGGTAGTGGCCTAGCATCTGCCCTAACAGGATTTCCAATGACTTTGTGAGTATCTATTTTCCCCAACGACACAGCTTTCTGCTTGACTATCTGGAGTAATGTATAGGTGTCCTGTAGCTACTGTAACAAATTACCATAGTCTTTGTAGCTTGAAACTACACAGTGTATTCTCTCACTGTTCTAGCAACCAGAAGTCCAAGATCAAGGTCTGGGTGAGAATGTGTTGCTGCCTCTTCCAGCTTCTGGAGACTTCTGGCCTCATTTCCATCTCTACTTTGTCTGCACATCACCTTCCTCTGTGTATGCTGTGTATGGGTATCAACCACCTCTGCCTTCCTCTTATAAGGACACTTAGGATGGCCCACCCTGACAATCCAGATAATCTACTCAGGTAAAGATTTTTAACTTAATATCTTTTGTCTAAATAAGGTAATTTTCACAGGCTCCAGGAATTAAGACGTGGACACATTTTGAGGAGCCATTTTTAGCCTACCACAAGCCCTCTCTGCTTCCTAAATTAAATCCTGATTGCTAGCATCTGTATTAGTTTCCTAGGGCTGCTGTAACAAAGTCCCATAAACTGGGTGCTTAAAATCACAGAAGTTTATTCTCTCACAGTTTTGAAGGCTGGACATCTGAAAGCAAGGTATTATCAGCAAGGCTGTTCTTCCAAAGATTTCCTTGAGTCTTGTGGCTTCTGGTGGTTGCCAGCCATTCTTAGTGTTCCTTGGCTTGTGGTTTGAGGCTAGGGGACAAATCTCTGCATCTCTGTCCTACACGGCTATCTTCCCTCTTTTAATGCTTATGTGCAAATACCCTCTTCTTAAATGGGCACTATTCATTGGATTAGCACCTACCTTAATCCAGTCTGATCTAATTTAAATGATTACATCTGCAAATACCCTATTTCCAAAGAAGATCACATTCACCACTATGGATGGACATGAATTTTGGGAGGACACTATTCTTCACAGTACAGAGTTACAAATACATGTGGCTTTGGGAGTTGGGGCAAACACTAAATGCTAAGGCAAATGTGTAAGCAGTGGGATCTGTGCAAAATAAGAAAAGAACGACCTTGATCCCTTTCAAATATCATGAGGCCCAGTCATACTTCACTTCACATCTTTAAGTTCCTGTGAGATTCTGGGACCCTCAGACAAACTGGATTCAAATGCTGATTCTGCCACTTAGTGGCTGTGTAAGCTTGGTTGAGTTATTAATCTGGTCACACCTCAGCTACTTCATCTCAAAAATGGGTACAACAACAATACTTGCTTTAGGAAGTTGTTGTGAGGAGTAAGTGAATGCATGTAGTAAGTACTGCCATCAAATAGTAAGTATCTTACAATTTTTTTTATTATTTATTCATGAGAGACACAGAGAGAGAGAGAGAGAGGGAGAGGGGAGAAAGAGAGGCAGTGACACAGGGAAAGGGAGAAGCAGGCTCTGCGCAGGAGCCTGATGCGGGACTTGATCCAGGATCCCAGAATCACGACTTGAGCTGAAGGCAGCTGCCCAACCACTGAGCCACCCAGGCGTCCCTGTTAGAATTGTTAAATGAAAACCTCACTAAAGTGGACCGAAGATACTAGAAAAGAGGTAGGGAGGGAGAGCCATACTGCTCAGTGTCAATTACAGAGCCCTAACAGAAGAGTCTCAACAGAGGAGAATCATCAGTTCAAGCCCCAACAGGGATTGATGTACATTGCATTTCCCGCAAGAAATCAACCACCCCTGCAACTCAGCCAATGAAGAACTGTTATCACCCTGAACCCTTGCTTCTCTCTAGTAAACTTTTGTTCAAAATAGCTCCCCTACCCCAACCCCTACCCCCACTGCCGTGCCCTTAAGTAGCCTGGGTGGCTCAGTCAGTTAAGGGATGGACTCTTGCTCAGTTCAGGTCTTAATCTCAGGGTCATGAGTTTAAATTCTGCATTGGGCTCCATGCTGAGTGTGGAGCCTACTTGAAAAAACAAACAAAAACACTGCCCCCAACTTCCTCCTTCTTGACTATAAAATAATGTGCCTCTTTCATTTGTTGGACTTGCTTATGATTTTCCTATAGCTTGCACGGCTGGGATTGCAATTTTCTGCTATTCCCAAATAAACCATTTTTGTTAGTATAATAACTGGCAGTTTTATTTTTAGGGTTAACATATCCAATATATGTTAGCAGCTCTCATTGTTGCTATTGTCTCTAGGCTTTAAAACTACTTCATTTGGTCTCTCTTTCTTGTAGTAAAAGAAACACCAAGTAAATCACGGATGGACATGGCCAACCCCTTAGTCACTGGAGAAGCATAGAACTCAGTTTTGAATTCTAACATATCGTCTCTTTGTTACTATAGAAATAATTTAGATTTCAACGCTTAAAGTAGCAAAGGGTGCTATGTGCATGTTAATAGGTGTCTCTGGGTCTGTTTATTTTAGGCAAAGGCTCAGCCTGGGACCTTGGAGGCTCTGGAAGGTAAAGGAAGGCATGTGGATCAGTTAAGATACCTCAGTGATGGGACGCCTGGGTGGCCCAGTGGTTGAGCACCTGCCCCTGGCTCAGGGCGTGATCCGCAGTCTCAGGATCAAGTCCCACATCAGGCTCCCTGCCTGGAACCTGCTTCTCTCTCTGCCTACAGCTCTGCCTTTCTTTCTCTGTATCTTTCATGAATAAATAAATAAATAAAATCTTAAAAAAAAAAGATACCTCAGTGATGAGAGGAATTGGGTGATTGGGGAGCTTAAATACCCCTGCTTGCCAAATAGCATGTCAATATTTAACATTTATAGAACTCCTTTATTGAAAAAAACAAAACATCTTCACCTCCATCCCCCTGGAGACATCATTGAGACAATGCAATCTTGTAGGGGCCAAGAGCAGGCTGCCCCCCCCAAAACGTGACCCTTTGGCATATTGGTTATTTAAAATAAATGTTACAGAGTGCCTGTGCGGCTCAGCCACTTAAGCACCTGCCTTTGGCTTAGGTGGTGATCTCAGGGGTTGGCCTCTCCTTTGGCCCCTCCCTGCTTTCATGCTCTCTCTGTCTCTCTCTTTCAAATAAATAAATAAAATCTTTAAATAAAACAAAAGTTACATTAAAAAAAGCCAGTGCAATGACACCTAGACTCTCTTCTCTGTCCTCCTGAAAACAGGAAACAAATCTCCTACATGAACAATACTGTCCCTGTGCTAAGACATGAAAAGACACCCTTATCACCAGAGAGAGGGACTTTAAAGACTAGAAAGCTGTAGAAACACACCTTGTTTTTGTTGTTTTGTTTTTTTCTTTATCTACTACCTCAGCCTAAATTCTGCTTAAAGTTCCCCACTAATTAGGACTCCTAAACAACTGTTTTCTTCATCTCAACTCCTCACAAATCTATTGCATCTTTATGAAAATGTATAAAAACTGCCTGCCATGGCCTTTTCTTCAGGTCTCAGTTTCATTATTGGGTCTCCTTGTGCCCAAAATAAAAACTGTTTTGTTTTGTTTTTTGGTCGTATTTCATGTCGGCCTCTTTGTTTATTTAAGGACTCATTCATGAGAAAGACCCAGTGGAACGAGGGGTACAGGGAGAACAAGAGAGAGACTGTAGCTGACTGGGTGCTGAGCCTGGACTCGAGTAAGGGGCTAGATCCCACAACCCTGAGATCATGACCTGAGCCAAAACAAAGAGTCAGATCTCAGCTGACTAAACCACCCAGGTGCCCATCTCATGTCAATTTAATTCTTAGTTCAACTGCAGGACCTGACAGTAGAGGAAGAATTTTCCTTCCCTACAGTATCAGCACTGTTGCACTGATTTCAGCCACATTTTAGTTAAAAAAAAAAAAAAAAAAAAAGCCAAACACATGATAAATTTCATCTCTATCAACCATAAGAGTTAAAAGAGGCACATTTCCTTAAAATTTTCTTCAATCATTCAGCAAAACAGAAAGGATTTCCCGGGATTAAAGCCCTTCCCCCTTCTTCCTTTATGGCAGCTACAAATGGAGGTGTCCTTTCTCACACCCCGTTGTTCAAGTGAGGAAAATACAGTAGTGTAAGGCCCTTGCCAGGCTCCCCAGAAACTCTGGGAGGCTATAGAACCACTCTGCTTCTCAGAAAGAAAATAAAAAATGTCTTTTGATTGCTGAGGGATGGTTCAATTGTAAGCTATTTGTCTGGCAGAAGTAAGGAATATTCATTGAGAATAACAGTGTTCTATCCCCTAAAAGTGGTCTTCCTACTTCTGGAGTTGTCCTTTAGACATGCCTGAGGGACAGGTATTAATACTGTAAGAACTTCAGAATGTGTTCAACATTCCTTCAACCTCTGAAACATAATCTTGCCAAGCCCTTTTAAAACACAAAGTTCTTTTTGTACTGTACCAAATAAGATTTTTAAAACTAAGCTCTTTGGGTTAAAAATGTTAACTATGGCAAAGAAAAGTCTTGTGGAGAATATTTTTAAATCCCTGCCTCCCTCACTCCACGGAAATGTGAGAGGCCACAGACAGGACCTGACCAGCCTTGCCCATAGAAGGCAAAATCACAGCACTGGGATGTCATCAAAAAGGTCTTTAGTCTGCACCTAAAGACTCCCTGGATTTTTCAATTTTAGCAACTCTGAGTTATCTCAGTGTAGAGGGACTAGACCACTAAATTGAGACCACAACTGACTCATTCCAGAAAAGCAAGACACTCATGATTAATAGAACTTGAACCCTCTCCAAGGTTAATCCATTTTGGCCACAACAAACTCCAGAGAAGCTGGGAACCTCCTTTCCACTTAAGGACTAATGATTAATGTTTTTGTAACCTTGTATGTAGTTAAATATACTCCCCCCCCCACACACACACACTTATTTTCCTTGCTCTTTGCTCTACTGTGAAAACCTCTTAGCCATGTTTTTCTCTAATAATTTATCTCCCACCACTCCCCTCCTTTCAAAATATTCCACAAGACCCTAAAGGATACCTGTTACAGGATGAACACACTCCCTTAACACCTCAAATTCCTCATCAAATGTTCCTTTTAATTTTTTTTTTTTATCTCAGCAGAAGACCTGTTTCTCTCTACAAGACACCACATTCATTCTAGCCCTCCAAGTGTAAAGAGTTTTTTTCCTTCCTATGCTATTTTCAAGACAGGGCTTCCCAGTGGCTTCTTAGGGTATCAAGTCTTCATTGTATAATAAAGACTGAGTATAGATAGGAACAAACACTTGACAGCTCCATCCTGGGGGGGATGGCATTCCTTTGATACCCATACAGTCTCTGTCACTTGGTGTCCCTTTTCATTTTGAGCCTCTTATGATTTCCTATTCACTGAAGACAAGGGCACAAGGTCTAAACCTTTCTTGATATCCCAAGTACCGCTATTAACGGAACGATGTCTGTGACAACAAGGACACTTCACACAACACAATGACCTACTGGATCCTTGATTCTTCCTCTCCACTGGCCTTGTCAACTCAAATTTAACCACAACTTTACTCCTCCCTCCTGTTCCTCAACAACTGGATTGAAAAGACATAATGCAGATGGGCAAGCGGAAAGGGTTGAAATTCTCCTCTTGGGACTCAGAAGTGGAGAATGACCATGACTAAGATCTCTGTATTTAACATAGATTATGTACCCTTATGCAAATTAACTCCCAGTGCTCATCTGTGAGATTCCAGAATTCCCGAGGGAAGCACACAAAATAGGCTCTAGTCTGCAACTGAGTGATAACTATTTCTTTTTTTTCCAGATTTATTAGAAGAGGAGGAACAGGAAATAAACTGGGAGTGAAGCAGAGGAGCAGGAGTTGAGCCACCTGATGTAAAACAGTATGATTTAGGAGCTGAGCACATAGGGTTCAGAGGAAAAGACATGGGGGTAAGTCCCAGTGGTAAAATCCTATCCACATGCAATCTATATTTTTTAAAAGTTACGTAAGCTTCAGTCCCCTTCTGTAAAATAGATTTAGTGGGACCCCCTCTCAGGGAGTTCTCCATGAATGAGATGTATATCAAGCATGCAGCATAGTGTCTACAACACAAAAAGTCCTCCAGAAAGTGAAGTTTGATGGTGGGGAAGATGATCATAAAAAGACTCGGAAAAGTCTGCAGTTTTGTGAGCTCTATTACTGACTTGGGTTCCAACCTTGTCTTTCCCACTAACTACTCAATTTGGTTACCTTCTTAGAGTTTCATATGCATCCTGTCTACAATGGGGATAATGATGCCTCTGCATGGAGATCTGTGTGGATTAAATAAACATACAGCATAGCTCATGGCTCAGTAGAGTTCAGTAGATATCTCTACCTTCCATCTCAAGCCTTATGCCAACCCCAAAATATACATAGTGTTTATATTTCAGACTGGTGTTTAATGTGGAGTCATTGATATTGAGCCAAAATAAATAAGTAAGTACCTTCCGTAGGTGCAAGAAGAGCACTATGTGAAAACCATGGCTATTGTTTATTTTATATTTGTATGTTTCTCTAATTGTTACATAACCTCATCTAGCATTCTGCACTTTTAAAGTCTTCAATGAAATGACTCTGCAATTATTTTGTTTTCACATCCAAATTCACAACACTAGATGGCTGTGGGCTTTTAATAATTAATTATACCTTGATGGATCAAATCCTAAATGCAGATGTATAGTTTTTACATAATAAGTGTGTTCCTGGAAACTTGTATGTGCTTTTGGATGTCAAATCAAACCATGTTTTATATGGACTTTAGTAACAAATACTATCAAATTGTTTTAGAATGCAAGAAATTATCCATTAACTTATGTCTCCTCTAATTCTGGGTTTTACATTTGAGTTTTCTTTAAAGTGAAATTTGCAATATTCTGTATTATTATATTGCAGTTGATATAAAATGTTTTTTTATGTAAGAACTGGAAATAGCTTTTCTTCAGAGAAGTGGCTTCCTCAGGTCATAAAAATGCAAAGAACTCAGCACAAAATCTGGCTTAGCATCCATTGACTCAGGATTTAGCTGCCTATAAACATTTGCTGATCTATTCTATCTTCATAATTATTAATGTTATGCAGATATGCAAATATCAACCCATGCTGTTTATTTATTCAAATAGTCAAAATAAGTATAATGGGAAAACTGTAATATTTAAATTTTGTTCATTTTATTTCACAGAGTTCATGTTACATTTGAACCATCACCAAGAGTAAAAGGGTAAAAATGACAGCAGGCTTGGGATTTGATTAATTTCATTTTATGGCTCAAGTTAAGAATTAATCCATTTCTCTCTTGATAAATATGCAGAGAAGATTATGAAATGACACTTGATTTTCTCACATCTTAAAATCCACCTATTTTCTTATTATTTTGAGTGAGATGCTGAAGGGGCTGAGATTTTCAATCAATCTTCATTCCCATTGTTAACTTCCTTGCCAAACAAACAACAAAAAAAGAATGCATAAAACATGAATTTCTTACTTATTAAATGTTCATCCTTAAACTGTCAACTACTTGATGTTGGTTATTTGTGCCCCTTTCAGGTACTTGCATAACCATAATGGTGTTCAGTGTTCCCGTCTCTGAAACTATATAGTCATTAATCAGTTGTCACTTCTCACCTATGATAGCAACTCCTTTACAAACACCTTATCTGGCAAAATTACACAGCAGAAGGTCTTCATTTTTCCTTATTCAACATTCTCTTTTAGCTTTCCCAGATAACTTTTTAAATATGTTTTATATTAAAGAAGTTGGTGAGAATTGAGGAATGTGAGTTCTGTATTCAGTTATTTTATACAACTTGTGTTGGTTGTGTACAGTGTACTTTACTGGCCCAAAACATTTCCTGGTAAATTTTTTCCTCCCCCTCTACCCTCAACCAGAATGATTTAACTCCTATAATGTGCCAGACAGTAGGCACACAGAGATTAATAAGACGGGATTCCAGCTTTCAAGTTAGTCATAGTTTTATAAAAAAGACATGCACAAATTACAGTGCAGTATGATAAGTTCTAAAGCTAATATTTGTCCAAAATATTAAGACACCAAGGCAAAACAATTCAGTAAAATGTTACTTGAAAGTAATATTTGGCTTGGATTTTAAAGGGTATATAGGGATTTGTCAAGTGAAAGATTGAAGAAAATAGTCCAACTACTTATGTTATTAAAAAAAAAAAACTAGAAAGACAGATTTATCAAGTGAAAACTGAAGCCACCTAAGAATTAGGGTTTGGAATCACTTTGAATGGGATACAAAATACTATTAGATCTCATGTTCCTTTGGATTTGTAGCATGTCTGCATATCAGGGGATTCAAAGGTAAGACTGTCTTTCTTATGACTCTAAGTTATGTATGAATCAGATTCCTTGGGTCCTTGAAGATTAACATTTTCCACAAAACTGTTAACAACCACAAGAACCAGGTTGTTTATGTTCAAAAAATGATCAGCTGAGGTTTTTGGTCAGCATTTCTTCGTGCATTTAGCCATTGATAAATGCTTATCAGCCACTACCATAACACTACTGTAACTGTCTACATTCCAGATGAAGAGTAGTTGTGAAGGGGCACCTGGCTGGCTAAGTCCGTAGAGCATGAGACTCTTGATCTCAGGATTGCGAGTTTGGGCCACACATTAGGTTTACAGATTACTTAAAAAATAAAATCTTAAAAAAAATAGTTGTAGTGGAAAACAAAGAAATGCTATTCAGCTGTGTTACTTACATGAAGTTGGAAAGGATTGCCAATATTTTGCAAAACTACATGAATATCTAGAAGCATCTCTATGTGCTTGGACAATGAGTCACTTGGTGTACTTTGAATTAAAAGACAAATCTGAGAAGAAAGTAGTAATGATAATTTAACAATACTAATAATTAACATTTATAGAGTTTTTCCATGTATCAGGACTAAGTTGAGTGCTTTATTTGGGTAATTTATCCTTACAATCTACATGGAAAATATTATTGTTGTTATGTTTCAGTTTGGTAATAAGAAAACTAAAACCTCAGGTATGCCAAAATTCAGTCTGAGCATTCTGATTCCACAGTTTGAACTATCAACCTCTGACCTAACTCAACTGCTACATATGAGCTATAGTCTACAAATTTTAGTACTCCATTAGTTTAGAATTAGTTAACAACATAGCATAGCCACCAAAAAGAGCTAATGTAACATTAGCTATTAATACGAGTAATAAATGCTGGGCAAGATTGGGTTAATCCAGTTGGGGTTACTCTCAGTCTTTCTGAGTCAGACTAAACATTAAGTATCCAAGTTGTTAGGGTCTCATTTTATAAAATGGAGCGTATAAAGGATGCTTAGTTTCTTAAACGTGGCTCCTGGGGTAACACTGCTGGTTATAATTGGAATATACATCACCTTTCCTAACACCACACCTGGGTACTAATCTGACACTGAGTCAATCGTGAATGTGGCCAAGTGAATGCCAGTTGCGTTATTTAGGATCTTCAGGCCATCCAAAGTGATTATTCTTCATGTATCTGTATTTCCTGGTCACTGCAAGAAGTAGGAGCTGTGCTCAGACATTGCTGTTTTGTATTCTTGTGTCTATCCTGCTTTGTATTTCCTCTTTATTGTCCTGTCCTCTTGCAGTGAAGACCCCCCTGCCAACTCCCCTGCAAAAAATATTTCTAGTGCTCCAAAGCCTCTATTCCATACTAGCCAAACACCAAATTCGATTCTCAGATTCTCTCTCCTCCACTGCTCAACCCAAATGAATTTCTTTTTATTTATTTATTTATTTATTTATTTATTTATTTATTTATTTAGTAAGTAATCTCTATGCCCATCATGGGACTTTAACCCATGATCCTGAGATCAAGATTTGCAGGCTTTATTATGACTGAGCCAATCAGGTGGCCCTTTACCCAAATGAACTTCAAGTTCAGATTTTAGTCAGAGTCCCAAGAATGAAGAAGAACCATTCTCAGATCATCTGGAACCAGCTTCTCTAAAGTTGTCAATCTGCTTTTAACTGCATTTCCTCTTTTTCCAGGATTGAAAGCATAAATTCTCGAGAACAACTTCAAGATTTTTGCAACTATTAACTCACTATTGACATTATGTCTCCTCATTAACACTGCTAGGTGGCACAGCAGTCACACTTATTTTCCCTTAGATTTGCTAATCAACAATGGGCATTAGGAGCTAGAGGGGTTTGGAGGAAGTCAGAAGGCAGTTGGGAGGTTCTGCATAGCAAAGAGGTTACACCTCTAAATGGGACTGTGGACTGTAAGAGACCTTAGAGTGGGTCTTCAGTACCCAGGCAACAGCTAGAACCTGAGACTTTGGAACCCTTGTTTAAAAGCTAGGAAAAAAGAAAAAAGACCTTTTTATTTATTTTTTTAAAAGATTTTATTTATTTATTTTGAAAGACAAAGTAGGGGTAGGGGCAGAGGGAGAAGGAGAGAGATAATGTCAGGCAGACTCTGCTGACTACAAAGTCTGATGTGGAGCTCTATCTCAGGACGCTGAGACCATTAGCTGAGGTAAAATCAAGAGTCAGACACTTCAATGACTGAGCTAACCAGGAACCTCTGGACCTTTTTATTTAAAGCTCAAAGATGCTTGCTAAAATTGTTAGTGGGACTTTTTTTTTTTTAAAGATTTTATGTATTTATTCATGAAAGACAGAGAGAGGCAGAGAAGAGGCAGAGGAAGAAGCAGGCTCCCTGCAGGGGAACCTGATGTGGGACTCAATCCCAGGACCCCAGGATCACAACCTGAGCCTGAAGCAGATGCTCAGCCACTGAGCCACCCAGGCATCCCTAGAGAGATTTCCCTAAGCTGAAAATAAAGGGTGTTAATTAGAAATTAGAACACATGTGAAAGAATAAATCTCACTGGAAAAGTACACATATAGTAAAGGCAGTAGATTAATTACTTATAAAGCAGTATGAAGGTGAAAAGACAAAATGGTAAAAATAACTATGCTTATAATTAGATAAGGGATGCATGAGAAGAAAAAATGTAAAAAGTGACATCAAAAATATAAAATATAAGAAGAATAAAAATGTTGAGTTTTAAAATGGGATTGAAGTTTTTATTAACTTAAAAAAACCATTACAGAAATGTTGTTATATGTAAACCATTTTAACCACAAAGCAAAGGCTATCTAGTAAATACACAAAAGATAAAGGATTATAAGCATACCAATAAAGAAAACTATCAAACTACAAAGGAAGAAAGCAAGAGAAGACAGAAACAAAGGAGCAATAAAAACAATGAGAAAACAGTGGGGTTCATGGGTGGCTCAGTTGGTTGAATATCTGACTCTTGGTTTCAGCTCAGATCATGGGGTCAGGCTTGTGGGGTTGGGATGTGTGCTTGGCTCAGTCTGCTCAGGATTCTTTCTCTCTCCCTTGCCCTCTGCCCTTCTCTCTCTCTCTCTCTCTCTCTTTCGATCTCAAATAAATAAATAAATAAATAAATAAATAAATAAATAAATAAAATCTTTTAAAAAATAACTAGAAGATAATTAACAAAATAGAAAATACACATCTATAAATAACTACTTTCAATGTAAATGGACTAAATTATTTAATCAAAAGACACAAAGTGGTTAATAAAAAAAAAATCCACCTATATGCTATCTTTAAAAGACACACTTTAGATGTAAAAACACACACAGACTGAAGGGAAGAGATATTCCATGCAAATGAAAACCAAAGCTGGAGTAGCTCTACTTCTATGAGACAAAAGAAACCTTAAAACAAAAATCATGATAAGAGACAAAGAAGAATGTTAAGTAATGATAAAGTGGTCAACTTAATTAGAGGATATAACATTTATAGATATTTATGCACCCAACATACAAGGCCCTAAGTATATAAAGCAAATATTAATAGACCTGTAGGGAGAAATAGACAGCAATACCATACTAGTAGGGGTCTAACACTCCACTCACATCAATGGATAGATCATCCAGACAGAAAAATCAATAATGAAGCATTGGCCCTAAACAATACATTAGACAAGAAGGACCTAACAAATATATACAGAACACCATGCACAAGCAGCATGTGTACACTCTTGTACACATGGAGCATTTTCAAGATAGATTTTATGTGGTGGGCCACAAAACAAGTTTCAGTAAATTTAAGGGGATTGAAATCATACCAATCATTTTTCCTGACCACAATGATATGAAAGTAGAAATTAATTACATGACCAAAACTGGAAGATTCACAAATATGTGGAGATTAAATAATATGCTACTGAATAAACAGTGAGTCAATGAAAAAATCAAAAAAGAAAAACCTTAAAAACAAAAGAAAATTAAAATCTCAAAAACCTAATTTTATAAATGAAGGAATTAGAAAAAGAAGAAACAAATGAAGCCCAAAGTTAGTAGAAGGAAAGAAATAACAAAGATTAGAGCAGAAATAAATTAAGCAGAGACTAAAGAGACAATAGAGAGATCAATGAAACTAAAAGCTGATTCTCTGAAAAGATAAATAAAACTGACTAGCCCTTTGCTTGACTCACCAAGAACAAAAAAACATCGGCAACATCAGAAATGAGGGGCAACCCAGCTTATGTCAGGCAGCCGGCTAAACCCTGGCTCAGCGGTTTAGCGCCACCTTCGGCCCAGCCTGATCCTGGAGAGCTGGGATGGAGTCCCGTATTGGGCTCCCTGCATGGAGCCTGCTTCTCCCTCTATCTGTCTCTGCCTCTCTCTCTCTCTTTCTGTGTCTATCATAAATAAATAAATCTTAAAAAAAAAAAAACAGATATCACAACTGATTACACAGAAATACAAAGGATCACAAAATACTATTACGAAAAAGTATATGTCTACAAATTGGAAAACCTGGAAAGGATAGATAAATTTCTAGAAATCTACAATCTTCCAAAACTGAATCATGATGAAAAAGAAAATTAGAAAAGACTGATTACTATAGAGCAATCATCAACAATCTCCCAACAAACACAAGTCCAGGACCAGATGGCTTCACTGGTGAATTCTACCAAACATTTATTTTTTGAAAGATTATATTTATTTATTTGAGAGAGAGAGAGGGAGAGAGAGCACGAGTGTGCAGAGGAGCAGAGGGAGAAGCGGACTCCCCACCAAGAGGGGAGCCTGACATGGGGCTTGATCCTGGGACTCCAGGATCACAACCTGAGCTGAAGGCAGTTGCTTAGCTGACTGAGTCACCCAGGCACCCTCTGCCAAACATTAAAGAATTAATTACAACCCTTCTCAAACTCTTCCAAAAAATAAAGGCAGGATGTGGAGGACTCTTCCAAACACATTTTATGAGGCCAACATTACCCTGACACCAAAACCAGACAAGAATGCCACAAGAAAAGAAACTTAGAGATCAACATCCCTGATGAACATAGATGCAAACACCCTCAAACAATTTTAGCAAACAAAGTTCAATAATACATTAAAAGGATCTTATACCATGATCAAATGGGATTTATTCCAGGGATACAAACATGGTTCGATATGTGCAAATTCATCATGGTGATACACTACATGGACAAAATAAAGGATAAAAATCATGTGACTATTTCAATAGATGTAGGAAAAGCATTTCAAAAAAATCAAAATCAATTTATGATAAAAAAAATTCTCAGGGGATCCCTGGGTGGCGCAGCGGTTTAGCGCCTGCCTTTGGCCCAGGGCGTGATCCTGAAGACCTGGGATTGGGTCCCACGTCGGGCTCCCGGTGCATGGAGCCTGCTTCTCCCTCTGCCTGTGTCTCTGCCTCTCTCTCTCTCACGTGTGCCTATCATAAAAAAAAAAAAAAAAAAAAAAAAAATTCTCAACGAAGGGGTATAGAGGGAACATGCCTCAACGTAGCAAAGGCCATGTATGACAAGCCCACACCTAACATCATACCGAACACTTTTCCTGTAAGATCTGGAAGAAAACAAAGATGCCCACTCTTGCTGCTTTTATTCAACACAGTAATGGAAGCCCTAACCAGAACAATTAGGTGAGAGAGAGAGAGAGAGAGAGAGAGAGAGAAAGAGGAAAGAAAAGAAAAGAAAAGAAAAGAAAAGAAAAGAAAGAAAAAAAAAAAAGAAAAGAAAAGAAAAGAAAGAAAAGAAAAGAAAAGAAAAGAAAAGAAAAGAAAAGAAAAGGAAAAAGAAAAGTCATCCAAATTGGAAAGTAAGGAGGAAAACTTCCATTATTTGTAGATAATATGATGTGATAAAAAGAAAACCCTAAAGACTTCATCAAAAACCTGTTAGAACTAATAAACAAATTCAGTAAAGTTTTGGGATAAAAAAATCAATACATACATAGCTGAGAGAAAAATGAACTCTCAGGAGGAGATATAATAAAATAATCCCATTTGCAATTGAACCAAAAAGAATGAAATACCTTGGAATAAATTTAACCAAAGAGGTGAAAAATCTGTACTCTTGAAAACAACAAGACATTAATGAAAGAAATTGAAGAAGACACAAAGAAACAAAAAGATACTCTGTGTTCTTTTAAATGTCTATACTACCCAAAACAATCTGAAAATTGAATGCAATACTTATGAAAATTCCAATGGCATTTTTCACAGAAATAGAGCAATCTTAAAATTTGTGTGGAACTACAAAGACTCTGAATAGCTAAAGCAATTTTGAGAAAGAAAAACAGAACTGGAGGCACCAAGCTACATTACAAAGCTATAATGATAATAATTATTTTTTATAGATTTTATTTATTTATTTTAGAGAAGCAGGCAGAAGAGGGAGAAGCAGAGGGATAGGGAGAGGAAGAGAGAAAGAATCCCAAGCAGACTCCATGCCCAGCACAGAACCTGATGTGTGGCTCAGTCTCATGACCCTGCGATCTCATGACCTGAGTAGAAATCAAGAGTCAGATGCTTAATGGACTGAGCCACCCAGGTGATCCTAAAGCTACAGTAATTAAAACCGTACAGTATCAACATAAAAACAGATACATACACCAATGGAGAAGAATAGAGGAGCCAGAAATAAATTTATACATATATGGTCAATTACTTTGTGACAAAGAAGGCAAGAATTTGCAATGGGGAAAGAACAATCTCTTCAATAAATCATATTGGGAAAACTGGACAGCCACATACAAAAGAATGAAACTGGACCATTACCTTACATTATAGACAAGAATTAACTCAAAATTGTAAAAACCTGAATGCAAGACCAGAAACCACAAACCTTCTAGAAGAAAGGGTAGGTGGTAAGCTCCTTGATATAGATCTTGATGATAAGTTTTTGAATCTGACACCAAAAGTAAAAACAACAAAATAAAAAATTAACAAGTGAAACTAAATCAAGCTAAAAGGCTTTTGCACACCAATAGAAACCATCAACAAAATGAGAAGGCAATCTACTGAATGGAAGAAGATCTTTGAAAATAATAAGGGGCTAATATCCAAAATATATAAAGAACTCATACAACTTAATAGAAAAACTGGGCAGAAGATCTGAATAGACATTTTTCCAAAGAAGACATACACATGGCCAACAGGAACATGAAAAGATAGTCAATATCACTCATCATCGGGGAAATGAAAATCAAAACCACAATGAGATGTCCCGTCATGTCTGTCAGAATGGCTACTATCAAAAAGACAAGAAATAACAAGTTTTGCATAGGATGAAGAGAAAAGGGAATACTTAATGCACTGTTGGTGGGAATGTAAGTTGATGCAACCCCTCTGGAAAACACTACAGAAATTCCTCAAAAAATTATAATGAGAACCACCATATAATCCAGCAATTCCACTTCTGGATATTTATGTAAAGGAAACAAAAACACTAACTTGAAATATATGTATATATATATATATATATATATATATCTCCTCATGTTCATTGCAGCATTATTCACAATAACCAGCATATGGAAACAACCTAAGTATCCACTAATGGACAAATGAAGAAATTTTAGTACACACACACTCACACCCACACACCCACAGAGGAATATTATTTAGTCATAAAAAGGATTGGGATTTTACCACTTACAAAACATGGATGGACACTGAGGGCATTAGGCTAAGTGAAATCATGTCTTGCTCATCTCACAATGAGATTACCTCGCAACAAGCTTAAGTTGAAAACATCATGCTGAAAATGTATTGAGTAAACCTAAACCAGCAAACATTATAACTTACCCCAGCCTACCCTAAATGTGCTCAGAACACTTATTAACCTACAGCTGAGCAAAATCATCTAACACAAAGCTTATTTGATAATCAAGTATTAAATATCTCATATAGTTTATTGAAAAGTGTACTCAAAGTGAGTACAGAATGACTGTCTAGGTACACAATGTTAAGTGTATTGGTTGTTTACTCTCAAGATTGCCTGGCTGACGGAGAGCTATGCTTCAATGCCACCACCTGGCACCATGAGAGTGTCCTACTGCATATTGCTAGCCAAGGAAAAGATCAAAATTGGAAGTATGATTTCTACTGAATAAGTATTGTTTTAACAGCACCATAAAGTAAAAAAAAAAATCATAAGTTGAAGTATTGTAAGTCAGTGACCTTCTGCAAGTCATACAGAGAAAGACAAATATTGTATGAGCTCTCTTGTGTGTGGAACCAAGAAAAAGAAAAAAGAAACCCAATCTCAGAGATACAAAGAGCAGATTGGTGGTTGCAAAGAGGCATGGAGTGGGGGAGACAGGTAAGCTGTCGTTATTGGCTTAGTTTAAATAAATAGAGTAAAAATTAAAAAATACAGAATTATACAGATTAAAAAAATGTAAGTCTCCACAATCCCATCACCAGCACTCTTACCTTCCCAGAGACTACTACTATTTAAAATTTATTGTGTATCCTTCTTAAATCTATTTTCCTAAGCATTCATATATATGTGTGTGTGTGTATATATGTGTGTGTCCATAATATATAGAATTGTTTAAAATGTAATGTATAATTTTGCAACCCAGAAAGAATCTCTGACCAGAAAATAAATAATATTTTAAGTTAGAGACACTTTCCTGTTGTTGAAACATCACCAAAATGGAGCTTCTATATATGCATGTAAAGCAATGTCCCTTCCTATAACAGATCCAAAGTTTCAGATATTTAAAAGTGTTTTGAAGATGAGTTTGTTTTTTTTTAATAAAAAGAACATGAATTAACTTTGTAATAAAAAATAAAGTTGTAGGAGGACTTTATTTCCAGTCTGGTATAAAAGGAGTTTGGAAATTGTCACTTCCATCCCCACAACAAAAGACAAGCTGAGCACCATGAAAAATCAACAACCATTCATAGAACCATCAGAAAATCAAGGTCACATGAGCTGCTGCCCCCAAAATTGGCAGGTACAGAGAATCATGAGTTACCAGACAGAAGTTCAAAAGCAGAAACTTCCATGGGCTCTGGTACTGGGCTTGGGGTTGGGAACTTCAACTACAGTTAATGAGTTGCTAGAGGCTTAATTTAACTCAAGTGTGAGAGTTAAAAACTCCAGGAAGGATACCCAAACTTTTGAGAGTTTTATCTCCAGGAGCCCTATTAAGTTCTCATAATGAAGACAAGACATGCTTCCAGCAAAAAGAGTGGAAAAGCCATCATTTTAAAATATATCCAGAGCATTCTATTCCTAGCAGAGCCTGCCTTCAACGGAAATTACCAGAGCACCACTAACTGGGGTTTCACCAAAGCCCAACCATCACAGCAGATGGGAAATACTCAACTCCAGCGGTGTCTAACCTTCTTGTTAAACGTAAGGTGTGTGTTTTGGTGATGTGGAGGCCTGGCCCAGGGCACTGGCTCACTGCAAACCTAAACCTAACCATAAAGGGATCCCTGGGTGGCACAGCGGTTTGGCGCCTGCCTTTGGCCCAGGGCGCGATCCTGGAGACCCGGGATTGAATCCCCCGTCGGGCTTCCGGTGCATGGAGCCTGCTTCTCTCTCTGCCTCTCTCTCTGTGTGACTATCATAAAAAAAAAAAAAAAAAAAAAAACCTAACCATAAAAATGTAGAATACTTCCTTCACACCATAGCACCATATCAATAGGGATCCTGGAGGAGATCCCTAATAAGGAGGTAATACATGCAAAAGAATTACACATCTCAAGCTTATTTAAAGGAGCTCCAGAGAAACTTGAAGGAAACAGACAAAACAAGGACAACAGGGAAAAATTTTAGCTTTTTAAATCTATAGCTATAGTACACAGTAAACACAGCCTAACAATGTAAAACAGTGTAAAACATCACCTTAAGGTCCTATTTCCTTAAATGCCTTCTACTCAGGACATCACATCTGGCTTAAAAAAAATTGCAAAGAACATCAAAAGACAAAAACAAAACAAAGTGAAACAGAAAACAAACAGACAAAAAATAAAAAATAAAACACCTCATAGTCTGAAGAACCAAGCAAGCCCCCAAGCCACACTCAGATATGGGAGAGATGCTGGAATAATCACACCTAGAATTAAAACACCAATGATTAAATGCTCAAGGTAATAAAGGAAAGGCTGGACAACAAGTAAAGGAGATGTATAATGTAGGCAGAGATCTAGAAACTCTAAGAAAGAAGACAAAAATGCTAGAAATAAAAAACACTGCACAAAAATTAATAATTCTTTTGATGGGCACATCAGTAGACCAAACACAGCACCTCCACTCCCCCTCAAAAATCAGTGAGCCTGAAGAAATGTCAATAGAAACTTCCAAAACTGAAAGGCAGACAGAAAAAGAATGAAAAAGATGAAACAGAATTTCAAGAACTGTGGGACAATTACAGAAGCTGTAACATACACATAACAAATATAGCAAATGTACCACCCTAATGCAAGATGTCAATAATGGGGGACGTGGCGAGGAGTGGGGGGCTTATATGAGAACACTGTACTTTCTGTTCAATTTATCTAGAAATCTAAAACTACTTAAAATATAAAGCCTATTAAATTAAAAAATTCTAGAAGCAATGATTACAAGTCATCATATACACAAATAAAGTTGTAATTAGCTAAAACAATAGCAGTGAGAAACTTTTAACATTACTTTGAGTCTAATATCACAAGAAAACAGTAAAAAAAGCAAGAACATAGTCTGAATACTGTCATTAATAATGATTATTTAATTAACATATTTGACTTGTATCCTAGAAATGAGAATATTCATTCTTTTCAAAGGTTTATGGAATATTTATACATATTATTCATGTACTAGACCACAAAAATGATTTTAATAAATTATCCAAGTCCTAGAGTTATAGATTATATTATTTAATTAAAATGCAAGGAAACTGGAAATTTACAGCATATGTTTTTAAACTCCCCAAATTCTAATCTCTTAGAAACTTTAAAACACATAAACCTCTCTTAAATAACCTAGTTTAAGAAGGAAATATTCAACTGCAGGCTCTTTCAATATTAATATGGAATGTAGACAGATCTGTACTTAGAGGGATAGTCACAACCATACTTTGGCTTCCCTTCTTGCCAACACGTAGGATTTCCCAGGTTACAATCACTTCTAGAAATATGTGGATGAATTTACTGAAATAGTTTTCAGGTAAGAAGTGGAATACAATATTTTGGAAATGGAATAGAACTATGTGTGTTTCCACACATTATAGCAAACATCTTAAATCTAGAAAGTGTGGAGAAGTGGAGGTTCAAGTAGAAAAGGAAATTAGGGTTCAGGTACATTCCACAAGAATAATTTTATTTTGAGATGAAGCCATTTGAAACTTCAGCACACATATTTTTTACCCCTTTTCTCTTTCCCTGGTGAACTGATAGTCAGACCCTTTGAGAAAATTTTAAAAGTTCCTGAGCCTACCTGAGCCCATACAATAGTTGATCTACAGTATGTGGGAAGGAGGAAAGAACCAGCTGGAAGCAATATCTCACACAGCCAGAACAAAATAGCGATGGGCTCCCGTGTGGAGCTCAAAGACCAAAAGATGAGGTGGCAGAGGGTTCTCAGCTCACGCCTACCAAGAAGGCCCAGCAGGCTTTCTCTGGAAGATGAGGAGAGGTGTCCACTCCAGCACCTCGCCTCCACCACTCTGCCTGCCCTCCAGCACCGCTGAGGACAAGGGGTCGAAGATACCTAGAAACCAGCAGCATGTTTGGGAGAACAGCTTGTATGCGCTGAGTAGAAACTGAGAAAAAGGAGGAGGAAATCCAGGGGTCAGGGGCCCACCAAAACAAACTGTGCGAAGTGCCTGGATATGAATGAGATCGGTAAGTAACTCCACCTAATTACACATGGCCCCGAGAGTCCAGTTCCTATAGGGATCCTGGTCAGTCTTGGCCACGACACTCCACTCTTGATTGCTTTTTCCTGGCATGAGGGTTGTCCCATTCTCAAATGTTTGACATAGGAGACAGCATGGTCAAATGGGGACTGTGGTATCAAGAGTTTGGTGTGGGATCAAATAGCTCTTCTCCTGCAAAATGCAAAGACTCTCTGGGGTGAAGGATTTGCGATTTGGAAAGGAAAGTGATGAGGTACAGAATCATGAGTGGAGGAGCTGGCATCCTGCCTCCCACAGCCATTTTTCCTTTTTTTTTTTTTTTTGTTCCCCTTTACTTTGGGTCTGGTCCCAGCAAATCCTTTTGCCAGATAAAGCACTGAAGTAGAGAAAGCAGCATTTCAGCAGCATTATTGAAAAATGTTCTTTCCTACAGCCAAAACTGAGACCGAAATGCCAAGACGTTTGCACCCAAAGAAGAACTGACTGAGAGCCAAACACGTGCTGGGTTTGTTTGGTGTGGGGGGTGGTGGAAGGAAGAGAAAGAACATTCACACAGTATAAGATGACTCCAGACAACAGCACTTGCAAAGCAGAATTTGCAATATTAAGCACACTTTGTATTACCCAAGGGAACCTTCAGAAAAGATAAGCTGCCTGGATTTTCAACAAAAAGATTAAAGTATTCCAATTGGCATTCCCCCCCCACCCCCCCCCCCCACCCCACTCCCCATTCCCCGGAGGCCCAAGATGTCCTGTTTTCTCTGCAGCAGCTGTCCCCTCCCACAAAGGCCCAGTGACTAGGAAAAGGGAAAATATAGTGGCTTCTTGTCAGAGTTCACTTGTGTCTTTGGCTTCTCCTAATTTTTTGGGCCTTCCATGTCTTAAGGACCAATTTGTAATTAGCCAAAGGAAATAAAAAGGAGAGCTTTAGAAAACGAATCACGTTGATTAGCATGTCCTGACTGGGATTTTGGGTCACCCCAGAGCATCCATGGTTCACTTAAGGGAGAGCAAATCCAGTGAAAATCCACTCTGATTTTAAAGAAAAAAATAGATGCCCAGCATCAGTTGAACACTTAGAGAAAGGGAGAAGGTCTGGTGGAATCAACAGGTAAAGGAGAAATCTCATTGTGGTAAATGCCGAGATGTTCTAAAACTCATTTGGATTGGAGTAATTTAATGAGAAATACAGAAATCACTACAAGGAGACCATTGACTGTTTCTTGAGAGAGAGGAGAAGAGAAAAGGAAGAAGAAGAAGAAGAAGAAGAAGAAGAAGAAGAAGGAGAAGGAGAAGGAGAAGGAGAAGGAGAAGGAGAAGGAGAAGGAGAAGGAGAAGGAGAAGGAGAAGGAGAAGGAGAAGGAGAAGGAGAAGAAGAAGAAGAAGAAGGAGGAGGAAGAGGAGGGGAAAGAGGAGGAGGAGGGGGAAAAGGGAAGGAGAGGAAAGGAGGAGGAAGAGGAAGAAGAAGAGAAGGCAAAAGAAGAGGAGGAGAAGGAGAAGAGGATAACATTTCTGTAAAATCAAGAATCTTTTATGTCAGCTCCCTTATGCACGGCGTTTTCCCTCTTGGTTCATAAATACACAACTCTTCTGTTTAAGTGCATGGTGCCTTTAGGTCAGAGGGACACAATTTTGACAGCATTTGGTCAGATCAACTCTGGATGGAAAACGCCTTGGAGATAATATGGGTAAAGTCCTGAGGTGGCCAAAGGAAAACCCCTCCAGCCGGACCAGGAGGACAAAGCCTCCACCCGGACACACAGGACAGTTCCCAGCTCCAAACCTGTGATGAGAAGCCAGGGAGCTTCTCAAGCTCCCTTCACTGGAGGAAATGTGCCCTTAGCAGGTCCCTGCTGGGAAAAGCACAGCAAGAATAACTTTGCAAGGTAATCCACGAGGACTACGCCAAGTGTGTTCTTCTAAAGTGTCCCTGATGCAAATGAAATAAAATACAGTGAGCAGCTACTTCAACCACCTTTCTACTTCTCTCTGGAGCTCTCTCCCCCTTTTTAAATCTCTCTCTTTGATGACTCTGCCATCATCTTCAGCAGCTGTGGTCTCAGAGGGGAGGGCCAGATTAGGGGGAAGAAAAGAACTGTTTGAACAGAATGAAATTCTCGAACTCCTGACATGATAGGGGCCTCAGAGAGAGTGAAGCCCGTCCTACAGATTAGCACTGCTGGCCCACAAGGCTGAGCTAATTGCCTGTGAATTGCTCCATTATACCAAACACCATACTGATGCCCAGAACATCATAGTTCAAAGCAAAGTATTTATCTTTGCAGTAGCATTGGAAAAACAGTGATAGTTTATAAAACTGAAATATGAGGATCATTTAATCTGGCATCCCATTAAAGGGCAGGTACAGTGAGAACTGAAACAAGGAGAGTAGCTGGGAGATAGAGAAAGGAACATAAAGGAATTTTGCTTTAATATTAAACAGTTATCCAAGTAAAGGCAAATGCCATCCTTCAAAAGGAGAGAAGGAGGTGCACAGACCATTCTTGCTTGGAATGGCAGTGATGACTTGTATAAGGAGGTCACTATGCTACATACTCTAGAAGACTCGGAGCCCAGAATCTCAGTTGCTATCGACAACAGCTGATGACCCTACTGTAGAACTTCTGGTGGAAGGCTCCTCCCCACTCTGTCCCCATGCTGCCCCCTGGATTCTCCTCCCCACCCCCATCACTGGCTCTGCTTTCCCTCCCCATCTCCACAGCCAGTGTGACACACTGTGAGTGCACATTGGCCAAGTTGACACAGATCACCTTGTCAGACTGACAAGGCCTCAAGACTGAACAGTATGATCATCCTGACTCATTTCCATGTTCCCTGCTTAGGAAGTAAGACAGGAAAGAAGGCACAGCCTTGTGAAGCAGGAGCAGACACTTACATATGTTCATGCTAGAATCAGCAGTTCTCAAAGTGTGGTCCCTGGACTAGAAGTGTCAGCATCGCATAGAAACTTCCTGTTACAAGTGCAGATTCTGGGTCTCCCCTTGTAACTACGGAATCAGCTGCTCTGAGAAGGAGACCAGCAATCTGTATTTTAGCAAACCTTCCAGCTTAAGTGCTAAAATCTCTAGTCTAAAAGATTTTTCTTAGGTAGTACAACTTCTCTGACTCGTTCCTCTGCCTGGAATGTGCTCTCCCTATGAACCTTCCAGAAAAACTCTTGGCCTCTCAAAATGCAGTTCAAGTTTTAACACTGAATTCTTTTTTTTTTTTTCACTGTTCAAAATTTATTTGGTATTTTAGTTGGTATGACAGATAGTTGGTTGCGTTGTCTTTTTACATTATATTTTATTATAATATTATAATATTATATTTTTATTATATTGACATTATATTTTTACATTATATTTTACACTATATTCTGACATATATAGTACACAAAATAAGATCCTTTAGAAGAGTTGTGCACAATACATGCAATATTGAATTTATACATTGGATCCTAGGATGTGACTGAAGAAAAAAGATGGAATAGGCATGCTGGGTGTTGAGGTGAAGGAATCAGAAGTTACAGACAACAGTAAATACACATCTGGTTTGAAGAGTAACTGCAGCATATACAACATTAGCGGGGGTGCATCTGAGATGATAGAACTATATTATGTTAACCAATTTAGGACTACACAAGAGAGATATCATCCAGCATCAGGATATGGCTGCAGGGTTTTGTGAACCATTCCCATTTGTAACTTTAGGAAACTGATGTTTTTCTTAGGCCATTTTAATATTACTACTTGAGTAACAGGTCAGATAATAAGGACAATATACACAACATCCAACTAAAATCTTGTTGTAGTCTAGACAGTAACGTGGTACATTAGAAAAATTTTAAAACCGCAGCTCCTTTTGGATCCCCCAAAGTGTAGCTGCACTCTTCCTCAAACGGGCCTCTTTCTCAGGAGTCAGAGAGTCACCTTCACAACATCAGAGATTCCATTCTGTCTCAAGATGCAAGGAACACTAAGGAAGACATCATCTTTTAGTCCATAGAGACCCTTAATCATGGTGGAAATTGAATGCACCTGCCTAAGACTCTTCATTATACTTTCTGCCAAATCTGCCACAGACAGTGCAATGGCCCAGGAAGGGTAGCCTTTCAGTTTGATCACCTCATAGGCACTGTCAACCACTTATTTGTGAACCTCTTTCCACTGTTCCTTAGCTGCATCAGTGCCTAAGTCAGGGTGCAGATTCTTCAGTGAGACACCAGCAACATTTATTCCACTCCATACAGGCACACTGGAGTCTCCATGCTCTCCAAGGACCCACCCATGACAGCTTAGTGGGTGAACGCCCAGCCTTTCCCCCATTAGGTAGCAGACCTGGGCTGAATCCAGATTCAATCACTTCTAATAACTCCGATTTGGGGAAGGCCACTTATCTTCCAAGCCACATGGGTCAAGATATCCACTGGATTGGAAATAACAAGAAAACTTGCAGTTTGGGCTGTATTTGAAAATATTAGGAACGATGAACTTAAAGATGTTCATGTTATGCTGGACCAAGTTAAGATGACTTTCTCCCTTTTGCTGACATACCCCAGCTGTGATAATAACCAGCTTGGAGTTTGCAGGCACATTATAGTCTTTGCCAGAGACAATTTTTGGTGTTCTACGGAAAAGGCTGCCATGCTGGAGATCCATCATCTCTCCCTTCAATTTGTCTTCCATGACCTCAACAAGAGCAAGTTCATCTGCCAAGTCCTTCATTAAGATACTGATGGCACAAGCCATGCCAACAGCACCAACCCCAACAACTGTAATCTTATTCCAGGGGATATGGTCTTCCTTAAGATTCTGAATCAGCTGATCCTTGAGAGTTGCCATTTTGGACTAGGACCAAAAGGAATGGAGAGTGCACGTCGGGAGGCGGGAAGCCACGGTGCATGAGGTTGGGTCGGGACTTGGCGGCAGCAGGCTCTGACACTTAACACTGAATTCTTGTCTAATTGTTTTCAGTGCTCTTGTGGCGAACTTTTATCATTGTTTTTAGGAATGGTTTTGAAGGCCTTTGTTTTCCTGCCTGGATGTTCCTCAGTATCCTCAAAACCTACAACGTAGATTGCTTATTTTAAAACTCAAAGAGGTTTGAAATAAAACAGACCCTAAAAAAAAAAAAAAAAAAAAAAAAAAAACAGACCCTATAAAAGTGGAGTAGTTATGTTATATTTTCTTTGTGCCGTGATTGAAGTTGATACTTTGGAGCAAAAAAGCAAACACAGGTAAAACAGAGTAGATCAGAAAAAGGTAGATAAGGGGATAAGGGACAGAAATTTGAGAATAGCACTTGATCGGTTAAATTGTTGAAGAGTATTTAGAAGGAACTGTTCTCCCAACCAGAGGTAATAAGCTCTCTGAGAGGTAATAAGCTCACCCTCACTAAGCTGTTCCAAAGGTGGATAGTGGATGATAAATATGAGTTGGCATTGCAGATAAAAACCAATTGATTGGAGGTAATTGCTCGGGGCACTGTGTTAAGAAGCATTATAATTGGATCAAGAACTAGCTGGACAATTCCAGTGCGGATTAGTAATGTCTGCTTTGGGTGTCAGAGTGGGGGCTTGTTGAAATGAAATCAATTCCTCCAGGCCAGTGATGCTAAAGACATACTTACTGTGGCAGGTGGTAGAAACATATTAAATGACTTCTTAGAAGTATACATTTCCCATGATAAAAACAAGAATTTTTAATTTTTTTTTAAATTTATTTATGATAGTCACAGAGAGAGAGAGAGAGAGAGGCAGAGACATGGGCAGAGGGAGAAGCAGGCTCCATGCACCGGGAGCCCGACGTGGGATTCGATCCTGGGTCTCCAGGATCGCGCCCTGGGCCAAAGGCAGGCGCCAAACCGCTGTGCCACCCAGGGATCCCCAAAACAAGAATTTTTAGATGGAAGGCACCATGGAAATGCAAGGCATTATTTTTAGCATACTGTTAATGATGAGCCCCTAATGATGAGATGAAGGCCTATGTTGAGGATGAGTGGCTCAACCCCAAGATGGAGAAGGGCAAGACAGTACTGGCTCACAATTGCCAGCCAGACTTGTAAATAAATATTTAATACCATGACATACTTTACAAGGCTACTAACAGGCAAACATAAAATACTCAGTGAATATAAATAATGAACAGGAAAGTAATTAGAGGTCTTTTAAAAAACAATTCATCTTGATTAATGTAAAAGAGCTTAAATGAATGGTTCTCTATAAAACCAAGTAATCATCGTTTCCATCATTGCCACCTGCTAGTGATGTGTTTACTCCAATTATTTATAAGCCACAGGAGGACTGGAATGCTTAGGGTGGCTACTTTGAGCTACCCATACCTTGAGCAGGTATTTTAACAAACAATTCCCTTTTGGCTTATATTTCTTTTTTGAAGGGGAGATACAGTTGTAAAAACATCCAGACTGGGGAGGGAAGTCATCATTTTGTTTTAGAGGCAGTGGTAAAATGGACACTTTCTAAAACATAATCTGGAGACCTCAAGGACCGTGTTGATATATTTTGACGATTATTTTCTACCCTGAATTTAAAACCACTCACATGGTAGTTTCCAGGCTTTAAGTTAGGAAAACCACCATCACTCCATATTTATAGACACCAGGATCCCCTCATGTCAGACACATCCCTCATCCATTCCCAACACAACATGGCTTCTTCCCTGACAAGTCATTTGATCAGGTTATTTTTGAGTATCATTACCTCCTTAATGCAACACAGATATAACATTCTTTGCTATAAATCACCTGTGATCAGTGGTGGGAAATATTTTAAGCAATCCTCTGAATACATGTACTTTTACTCTGCCCTTATTTAGTACATTCCAGAAAGATCCCTCTATTATCTGGTCTGATGGCATCATGAAAGGAAGAGCTTCATTTCAGCAGAAATGGATACAAGTGCCAGAAGAAATTCATCTTTAGAAACCTGGATTCTTCTTTCTTCAAAAAGAAATATGAAGAGAACCATCCCATAGATTTTGAGCATGTCTTTGAACTTGGGTCTATCAATAAGTTTCCTTATTAGTAAAATGGGAGGATAGTTAAGTAGCTTACAGAGTTGTTTTGAGGATTTAATGAGGAAAGGTATCAATAATGCAGGACCATATCTGCTGCAACGCAAATACTCAATAAGTTTTAGTTACCCCCTTTCTTTCTTCCTTTTCCATTTGTAAAGTGCTGGCCATCCCATTGTGGGAGGCTCAGTCCTCGTCTAATCCTTAGGGGGAGAGCATATTGTGATCAAGGCCAACACTGCGGCTCAGCAGTCTCCCTCACAGCAAGGCCACTGCTGACTTTGAATTTCAAGGCTTCACAACCTGATTTCTACCTTGTTATTCACCTTCTGTCTCCACTTTCTGAGGTCTGATTACCAGATGCCTGAGTAGAGGGCCACAATTTCAGTCCCATGAGTGAGAGCATGCATCTCTCTGGGACACCAGTCCTCCATCTCTCCATCATCTTATCCATTTCACCCTCATATATCCATCCTAGAGCCCTAGTTCTGGCTCTAGCCCAGGGGCCAGGTGGTGCTGGGTGCTGCCACAGCTCCTTGATGCAGAAGACCTGGCTGGCTTTCTGACTATGACTGCTCCTGTGTGCTCCTCGGCAGCAGTCTACCCTCGCATGAAGACCACTCCATTACATCGTTAGATAACCTGGTATCAACTGTCTGTTTAGAGCAGTTTGTGCTCTCGCTTTTTTTATATGCAGTTTCTAAGGAATGGGTTGAATGTATCCCTAGAAACTAGCACTGCTTTTGTCTCTTAAGTGATCGCCTCTCTAGACTGGCTCATTTCACCAGTTCAACAATGTCTTGGCTGGCAATGGCAGTCAAACACCTGTGATTCTTTACCAGATGTGTCTGAAGCTTTTACTATAAGGCAGGCATTACTCAGCAGCTACAGATAGAACAGTGAGCAAAATAAAACCACTGCCACTATGTAGCTTCCATTGTAGGAGAGGAGGCTGGCCATGGCCACATGTGCTGTGAATGGTCCATGAGCACTGTCCAATGTACTGTTCACCCATTCTCCCCACCCATTCTGTGCCCCCTGGATGCCGAACTCTGTGAACTGCTCTAGTGGTGGTGCCTCATTCATGTTGCCTCAGGGGTTTGGTTATTCCACGGCCTCCTTTAACGCTGCCCACAGCTTATAAATAGCCCTCTATTCAACTGTCTTGTATTTACCTATTTGAATGTGCCATCTGTTTACTGATAGGACCCTGATTACTACACCAAATGAAGAAATATGTACCATTGTGTCAGGCAGTGACGTGCATTGTGAATTAAAAAATGGAGCAGAACAGGGTAAACATAGTGCTAGGCAGTGCTCTTTTAGATTAAGAATGGTCAGCAAAAACCTATCATAGCTGGTGACATTTGGCAAAGACATGAATGACTTGAGGTAGGGTTGTCACATAAATTACTGGATGCCCAGTTAAATTTGAATTTCAGATGGATGACAAATAAGTTTTTAGTTTAAGTATGTCCCAAATACTATATGGGACATACTGACATCAAAAAGTTATTATGTTTAACTGAAACCCAAACCTCACTGGATGTCCTGTATTTTTATTTGCAAAATCTGGCACCCTAATTTGAAGATGTGAATGATATGAATGAATATCTGGAGGAAGAACATTCTGGGTAGAGCAAATATCAATTACAGAGACCTGCGGAGATGAGTCCACAGTTGGTGAATTCATGGAATATGAAGAAACAAGAGCCTGTTATCTTACCTATTGTGTGTTGTTAATGGGCCATAGGGTATTAGTGGAGGGGTAGGGGGGTGAGGTTTATGGTCCTGGGCCATCCCCTATGGCCTGTGGTTTCTCTCAGCTCTCAATTGCCCAATTCAGTTTTTTATGTTAATTATAGTCACGGGAGAAAAGGAAGACAGAGAAGGAAATCAGAATGCCATAGTCCTCAGTGTAGCAATTACAAATGAACCTGAAAACTACTTGAAAGTAGCCAATATCATTTTATGAATAAATACCAACTCTTATGCAAATCATATGCAAATTACTTCGATGCTCCTCTAACTCATGGAGCTGAGTGTAATTCCTGGAAACTCTGGGAGACCTGTCCTGTTTGCCCTACCCCTGCTGGTGGGTGAACCACCAGTCAGAGGGAGACACGCAGTCCATACTGACCCATAGCAGACAAAAACTCTCCATTGACCATCAGGTTCATAACACTCTCCTCTGGCCCAGAACCTGACCCTGAGGAGACTCCCTTCCACGCCCTCTCATTCTATTCTAAAAACCTTAGCTAAGGAGGTACCATTATCCACATTAAAAAGAAAGAACAAGGCTGTGCCCATAACATCAAGTCTATGGGGTTGATTCAGGGCAGGAGCAAACTGGTAGTTTGACTCAATGTACTTAATGGATTTAGCAGTTTAGCATGAACACTCTGACTTGGAGCCCCATGTAAACACTTCAAAGGAATTAATTCAAAGTCAGACATTCACTACAAGGCATTCTTAATCATGTGTGTGTTTAAGTGACTAAAAAATTTGTATACAATAAATCAAAAAAAGAAAATCATTCCTTAATGGCATACCATATTTGCAGGCAATGCCTCTACTATGGTTGAAGCTCTGAATTGTAATAAGTGTGCCCTTTAACATCTGTGTACACTAAGTAAGCATTCCATATGGAACATGGTATGTAAATGAGGAACCACAAGAAGATGTATATGCACAATAAAATAAGATTCACTACCTATGGATAATAACTTTTACTGAGACAGATAGATAGATAAAAGCATTTTCTGAGATATATAGTAATAATTTTGAGAAGAGGTATCTCTTTCTTGCCATTTTTCACATGTGACCCCAAATAACAAAACAAATAAACACAACAGAAAAGCATAACGAGTTGATTTCTCAATGGTATAGTGTCTCAAGTCAACTAGAGGAGCAGACACCTAGACTGAAGTTCGCAGGTAGGAAGTTTACAGAGCTCTGGAGGGCAACGTGTATGGAATGGCATTAAGCTGTGATGACAGATGTCCTCATACCAAAGGTCTATGGTTCCCACAGGGAGCTCTGGAGCTGAAGTGAGACTTGCAGAGGTGCCTCACATTGGGGCACGAGGCCTAGGTCTTAAACCCTCACATCAACCACACCTCAAATGCAGGCTGCCACCAAAATTAGTCATGACCTTGGGCAAGGCAGCTCTTCAGTCAAAGGCAGTTGCTGTGAGAGTACACTCAACTGCCAGCTGCCAGCTTTAATGACCTCCTTGCTAGGGAAATCAGTGTCCCTGGTTGGAGAGGGGAGGAACACCTGCACGTACACAACAGCATCCCCCATACCTAAACTTATGAGAGGGTAGGAAAAAGCTTGCTTTTTCTATGTTACAAGGAAAAAGAGTGAAAAGGTATATACTTTGCTTTTAGGTAACTAATTTTTGCCCTGTTTGCATTCATTTTTTTAAAGCTTCTTAAATTGAGGTATAATCGACATATTATATTGGTTTAAGGCATGTAACATAATGATTTGATATTTGTATACATTGCTAAATGATCATCACAGTAAGTATATTTAGCATCCATTACCTTACATAGTTATGAATTTTTTTTCCTGTGATGAGAACGTTTAAGATCTACTTTCAAAAAAAAATCTACTTTCTGGGCGTTTTTCAAATATGGAATATGGTATTATTAACTATAGTACATATTCCCATGACTTTATGTATTTTATAACTGGGAGTTGTGCCTTTTGACCATCTTCAGCCATTTCTCTCACCCCCTCATTTTCACCTCTGACAACATCAACCTGTTCTCTGTATCCATGAGCTTGTTTTTGGTTTTGCTTTGTTTTATTTTTTTAAGAATATGGATCATATGGCATTAGTCTTTCTCTGTCTGACTTATTTCACTTAGCATGATGCCCTCAAAGTCCATCTATGTTGTCACACCTGGAAAGATTTCATTCTTTTTTATAGCTGAAAAATATCCAAATTCTCTTTATCTATTCATCCATCAATGGATCCTTGAGTTGTTTCCATATCTTGGCTATTGTAAATATTGGCTGCAATAAACATAGGGGTGCATATGTCCCTTCAAGCTGGTGTTTTAATTTTCTTCAGATAAACACCCAAAAGTGGAATTGCTGGATCATGGGGTAGTTCTATGTTTAATTTTTAAAAAAATCTCCATACTGTTTTCCACAGTGGCTGAACCAGTTTGCATTCCCACCAACAGTTCAAGAGGTCTCCCTTGTCTCCTCATCCTCACTAACACTTGTTATTTCTTATCTTTTTGAGAATAGCCTTTCTAACAGGTGTGGGGGGACATCTCATTGTGATTTTGATTTGTGTTTTACTGATGATCAGTGATGTCTTGACTATGTTTTCATGTGCCTGTTAGTCATCTTTATACCTTCCTTGGAAAGATATCTCTTCAGATCTTCTACTCATTTTTTAATCAGATTTTTATTTTATTTTATTTTTCTATTGAGTTGTATGAGTTCTTTATGTATTTTGGATATTAATCCCCTAAAACATATGATTTGCTAATATCTTCTCACATTTTTTAGGTTGCTTTTTAGTTTTTTGGTTTTTTTTTTTTTATTTCTTTTGCTGTGCAGAGTATGGATTGTTTTGTTTTGTTTTGTTTTAGTTTGATATAGTCCCACATTTTAATTTTTGCTTTTGTTGCCTTAACTTTTGGTGTCAAGATTTAAAAAAACATCCTCATGGAACCTATGTCAAGAAGCTTACCACTAAGGTTTTCTTCTAGAAGTTTTATGGTTGCAGTTGTAAACCAAACCTAAAAACGGCCTTTCTGGCTGAAGCTCCAGGACAAGAAGATAGGCCTTCTTCACAAAAAGACTGTCAATGTGTTTCTTTCTGTTTCTGACAGTGCTTTGATGGTGGTAGCCTGCCAAGAACTTTCCAATTATTATAGTCCCATGAGACCCTGGAACACAAGTTCTCCTGCCACCAGAGCCAGACAATCAAGGGCTGTCTTCTGGGTAGTAGCTGAAAAATCAGGGCACCAGATATGTGGGAAACTTTTTCTCCTTGAGATACTCGTGGTCAGAAATGCAGCAGGGGAGCGGGAAGATGGCATCTACCAGTCTCTGTCTCAGAGACTGTACCAGCAGGTTTTGAATATGTGTATTAAATTTGTTGCCTCTCAGCCAATTTTAATACAAACAAATGAATCTCTTTCTCATGAAGTCTGAGCTGCCACTGAGCTGAGCCCTTGGGTGGGTGAGACTGAGCATAGGAGCTGTTTTACAATCCTTTCTCAGATTGCTATGTAGTCCTATGGGTCTCGAGGATGCCATCTTCATTGATTTTCAAAGCTAGCTGTTTTGGAGGCTCATTTCTCAGATGCAAGTCTTCAAAGCTGGGTGACTGGTGTGAGATTCAAATCCTTCACTCCTTAGGGAGAAGCTCCAGGTTTTGAGTCCTCTCCTTGTTGTGGTCACTGTGTGTGGGAAGGGGGGATTATGGTGAGACTGTGTTTCAGCCTCTCCTACCCTTTCAATGTGGTTTTCTTCTTGTTGTTTTCCTAGTGTATGTTATTACTCAGCCAGCCTTTAAATTTTTTTTCAGAGAAAATTCTTCCATATGTAGCTATAGACTCATTGGGTCCATGGGAAGAGGTGAGTTCAGGATCTTCTTATAGCACCATCCTGAAACAGAGCTTCACTTCTTTTATTATAAATTTAAAAGTAAACATGCTATTTTTAAAAGATTTTCTTGAGATAATTTATAATTATCCTTTAAAATTGTATTTGGCAACATATCAATGTACACCAACAACTTGTGATGTTTTCAAAGATAAATAATAATGGTAGTAGTGGCTGATACTGGATAACAGGAAGCAGTTTTCACTGATTATATTTATACTCTTCCAATTATATCCTTACATTATTGCCTAAACACTCTAGCACTTGAGAGATAAAATGAACAAAATGTTAATTTGTATAGCATATTCCTTCTATGGAGATAAGATTTCCTCTTCAGGGCAGCCCAGTTGGCTCAGCGGCTTAGTGCCACCTTCAGCCCAGGGCCTGATCCTGAAGACCTGGGATCGAGTCCCACGGCGGCCTCCCTGCATGGAGCCTGCTTCTCCCTCTGCGGGTGTCTCTGCCTCTCTCTCTGTCTCTCTCTGTCTCTCTGTCTCTCATGAATAAATAAATAAAATCTTAAAAAAAAAAAAAAGATTTCCTCTTCAGTTCTACTCAAGTCTAATCTGGTTCTTCCAAAAATAATGAAAAACAAAACAAACATAAATTCAGACTTTTAGTTGTAGGTTGCACTAGTTATTTCCTTCCAAAGAGTAAAGTCTAGGAAAGTAAGAAAAAAGAAAAAGAAAAACTTTACAAGGAAGAAGCCTGATGAATACTGCCTGAAGCAAATAGTGAAAAGTCACACAAATATAACTCATATGGGTAACATGTACCTTTAGCATGATGTGACAAAATGGAGCTTTACCTTTGTAGTCTTCCCCTCAAAAAACCCACAATCATACTCCAATGAAGAGGAAAACATCAGACAAATCCTAACAGAGGGACATTTTATTGAACACCTGATCAGTACTCTTCAACACCATCAAAGTCATCAAAAATAAGGAACAGCTGAGAAACTGTAACAATCTAGAAAAGCCCTAGGAGACACAATAGTAAATGTAATGTTATGTCCTAAGAACAATATTTTTAAAAAGTATCTTAGGTAAACACTAAGGAAATCTGAATAAAGTATATAATTTGCATCAATATCAATATTGCTTCATTAATTATAATAAATGTACCACATTGGTGTAAAATATTTCCTAGGGGAACTGAGTAATGGTTTATAGACTCTGTACTATCTTCACATTTTAAAAAATAATTTTATTTATTTATTTGAGGAAGAGAAACCATACAGAGGGGAAAGGAATAGGGACAAGGAGACTCCCCACCAAGAGCAGAGCCCGATGCAGGGCTTGATCCCAGGACCCAAGGATCATAACCTGAGTCAAAAAGTCAGATGCTTAACTGACTGAGCCACCCAGAGGCCCCTGATCTTCACATTTTTTCTTTAAATCTAAAACTTCTAAAATAAAAAGTTTATTTAAAATATAAGAAGGAAAAACTGGGTATACTTATAAATTCCTTCTTTACTGATATATTTTTGTCACCTAAATGATGGGATGCATTTAGCTACTTAAAAATAGTGACATCAGGAATGAATCTTTTCAACTGGAGCACTGGTTTTCATTCATTTCAAATATAGATCATAGTAGAAGAAAAATGTTTATTGAGTGAGTTAATTTCTTGAGTGTCTGGTATTGAGGACTTGGCCCACATGCAATTCACATTATTCAAGGTTGATAAGTCCACAAAATAACAAGCAAGTCAGTCATAAAGTCAAGCTCATGTCATAAAATTGCATACAATGTGCAGCAGTCTTTTACATTGCACCCCAGCAATTTTTAAAATGGTATTTCAAACAAGTGTTGTCATGTTAAGAGGAAGATATGAATGTTGACCAAGTTTGTAGGGTAAGCATTAGTCAAGAAGATGTGACCTGACATGGGTCTTCAGAGATTAAAAAGTCCAAAAAAATGGAGAAGGGGGCAGTGTCCCTTGACATGAAGGACAGCTTGAGAATAAGCAAGGAAATGGGTATGTTCTTCACTTGTTCGACAACCAGAAAAGAAAATATAAGATTCAAGTTGCATGCATGAGCTGGCAAGAGTGAACCAGTGTAGACCTGATACAAATTAATAGTCTAGAAGTAGTATGGGCCTTCAACACAGAAGCAGCAGCAAGAACTGTGTTTAGAAAGAAAATTTAGAAGATGAGTATTAAGTGTAAGATGAGACAAAGAATGTGGAGGATATCAGGAACTTGAAGAAACATAAAGGGAGAGGTTGAGGCAGATCCAACAGATCTATGGAAACCAAAGTGACTTGGTGCCAGTGTTGGAACCATGGGTGGCAGATGACAGAAAGGGGTGCATATAAAAATATACTGCAAGCCTGTGTAACTAGGAGAACGTTCATAACATTACCCAATTTGTATATAATGGACTTGAAGCATTTGAAGCAAATTATGTCAGAAATAAGAAAAAATGGGATAAATTGCTTCCTTAGGAGGTCAGGGAGTGAGTTCAGTTGGATTTCTTGGCAAATCTTGGGAAATTAGCAATGGTTTAGGGAAGAAGGTATTAGAAGCAATTTTGAATCATCTGTTTCTTTCTAGAAGCTTCTTGAAGAAATACTTTGAAGTGTATCAGAAATTATGGCTTCACTCTCTTTGGCTCATGTTCTAAGGTCTACTTAGAATTCTTGTAAAGTAAAATGACTCAGAAATAGGTATTCTTTAAATGTGACTAAGGCCACAAGATAGCAACGGGAGATGAGTTAGTCTAGTGCTCAACTTGTTAAATGAAAAGTAAGTGAAACATGACCTAAATCTTCTCAAAGTCCATGATTGAGTCTGTCATGTGTTATAGTGGTTTCTTTGATCTCCTAGGGCATTTAACCTGGTTTTTCCTGCCCATGGCTTTAAATTCTCTTTAATCATTTGGATTTTTTCCCAAAATTCGTCACTGGGATGGCCTTAAAGGCAAGGCTCATGTTGCCAGACTATGAAGTTTGCTCATAGAATTGCAAAGAATGAAAAACATTGGGAATATCATTCCTGGCCTTGTAATTCAAGGATAAATGTACAAGAAAAACTATTTTCAGGCCTTATTCCTTGAAAACTATATCAGTTTATGGAGGAATTAGATCAAAGACCATTAGTGGAACAAGAAAACTGAATTAGAATAAGCTGAAATACACACATATACACACACATATCTATCAATAATGAGGTAATGAAACATTTTTCAGTGAGCAGAGAAGAGCTTATAAATCTAAAGTGAATGTTTATTGTTCATTTAGTGGGAGGGATACATAAAGAATGGATTTCTTTTAAGTTACAATGTCACTAACCTTACTCTCAAACATAACATCCCACACATCCAACAGGTAAAAAAATAAAGTTTTTTTGTTGTTGTTGTTGTTGTTGATGTTGTTGTTTTTTGCTAAAAATAAAGTTTTATAACTGATGGAAATTTAGTAAAATGTGAAAATTGAGACTGAGTCAATGATGTACAGTGTGGAACATAATTACAGTTCTTTCTGAGAACAGTGTACAGTTACTCTGCAGGTACAAGGGATAGGTTAGAGAAGGAGCCAGCCCGGTCCTCAGCCTCTAGAATAGAGCACTGGTTCCCACCTTAAGTGTGCCTCTGAATCACTTGGGCACAGAGCCTCTGTCTGGTTCTGAGGGTCACAGCTAGGGCCCAAGCGATATTTGTAACACTCTTTTTTTTTTTTAAGATTTTATTTATTTATTCATGAGAGACACAGAGAGAGAGGCAGAGACATCGGCAGAGGGAGAAGCAGGCTCCCTGTGGAGACCGCGATGCGGGACTCGATCCCAGGACCCCAGGATCACAACCTGAGCCAAAGGCAGATGCTCAACCACTGAGACACCCAAGGGTCCCCATTGCTAACACTCTCCCCAAGTGATGCAGTAGCATCTGAGCAGGGTGTCAATCTCACCTACACGTTTTCTTAAAATGTGCATTCCTTGTCCTACTCTTGGGATTTCTGACCCTGTAGATCTAGGGACAGACCCAAACGCTCTGCATTTCTGAAATGTTTCCAGGTAACGCTGGTCTAGGAAGCACACTTTCAGAGAAACGTCTTCAAATTCCTAAGCAGCCTGTAAAATTGTATAACTTTGGGCATTAATTAACACAATTTAACTAACACCTGTAAGGCTTAATTTCTCTATTGTAAAATAGATAACATGATAGGACCTGATCCATTAGGTTTGATCTGAGGATCTAGGAATAGGCCAACCACTGTTCTCATCTGGCCCATTGCCTGTTTTTGTGCCACTCTGAGCTAAGGATGGTTTTTATAGTTTTTATGGGCTACTTACAGGAATAAGGAAGAGAAGGAGGAAGGGAAGAGGGAGAAGGGGAAGGGAGAAGGGAGGAAAGGGGAGGGGCGAGAGAGAGGAGGGGAAGCAGCAACAGCAACAGAGACTGTATGTGTCTATAAGGCCAAAAGTATTTACTATTTGGGATTTAGAAAAGAAAATCACCAGCCCAGAATGCCTAGGTGGCTCAGACAGTTAAGTGTCTGATTTTGGCTCAGATTATGATCTCTGGGTCCTGGGATTGAGCCCCATGTCAGGCTCCATGCTCATTGGGCAGTCTGTTTGTCCTGCTCCCTTCCCACCCCTGCTAAGAACTCTCTCTCTCTCTCTCAAATACATAAATAAAATCTTAAAAAAAATCCCCAGCCCCTGAGTTATAGCATACAGAGTACCAAAGCATACATAATAGTACTAGCATTGAATGAGCATTGGCTCATTACAGTGGATTCCCCTTTTACTCAAGTCTGCTTTCAGTGCAGCTCACAGTGGAGTACTTCCTGCTCACTTAAGAGCTCACAGAGGCAGCCCACGGAAATGGCAAACACTGGCCTGGTAACAATCAGACTAATGACAATAGTGATGGTCATAATAATAATAGATGAGGAACTGAGGTGGCTTCATAACTGTCCCTTTAACTATTTTGGATTAGGAAGTAGAAATGCATATTCAAAAACAAGATCTTTGCTTCAGAACCATTTTATCATCTCACCTTAGGAAAAGTCCTTCCAGCTCTTGGAATTGTCCTCAGAGCCTTGGCAGAGTCTTTGAAATGTCTTCCGTGATGGCATGTCTCTCTCTTCTGCAGGTGGAGGCATTATCACCTTAAAATTAAAATACAGAAATTACTTAAAACCAAGTTTATTACTTACAACCAAGTATATTTCCAAATATCACCTGAAGAGGGATCCCTGGGTGGCGCAGCGGTTTGGCGCCTGCCTTTGGCCCAGGGCGCGATCCTGGAGACCCGGGATCGAATCCCACATCAGGCTCCCGGTGCATGGAGCCTGCTTCTCCCTCTGCCTATGTCTCTGCCTCTCTCTCTCTCTCTCTCTGTGACTATCATAAATAAATAAAAATTAAAAAAAAAAAAACAAATATCACCTGAAGAGAAGGGACATATTAGGAAACATGGGACAATATCTTGAGAACCAAGCAACTCCTAAAATGTGTTTTAAAAGACGTTTCGGCCACTGGCAGCCGACTAGCACTGTGCATGGTGTCCCACTGTGATGGCTCAGGAGGCACGTTGTGACAGTAAGACAGGAGATCACCATTCTCTCACTCTCTCATGTCTTCACTTAGCAAACAGTTCACGAGACCCTATATTGGTCAGGGTTCTACAGAGAAACGGAGCAAATAGGATGTGTCTGTATATAGGGAGACATTTATTTTAAGGAATTGGCCTATGTGGTTATGGAAGCTGGCAAGTCCAAAATCTGTGGGGTGTACTGGCAGACTGGAGACCCAGGAAGAGCCTGCGGGATAGCTCAAGTAGGAACACTGTCTGCTGGCAGAACTCTTTCTTGCTGACGGAGGTCCACCTTTTGTTCTGTTCCAGCCTTCAAGTGCTTAAATGAGGTCCACCGCATTGCTGGGAGACCATCTGCTTTACTCAAAGTCCACCAATTCAAATGTTAATCTTATCCAGAACCATCCTCAAAGAGACATCCAGAATAAAGTTTAACTAAATATCTGGGCACTAAGGCCCAGCCAAGTTGAGACATAAAACTAACCATCCTAACCTGCCAGGCCTAAGAGGTATAGCACTGAATACAACACAATCTTGGTCTCTGACAAGCTCACATCTCCCAAAAATCAAATCTCATTTTTGTCTTAACTTTTGGGGGAGATTTTGAACGCTTTTGATCATCTAGGTAAAGCTGTGAACTTTATCTTCTGAAGAATTCTCATACACATAAACCTTTGCTTATAATTTCAAGAGGTATGGTGTCACAGTGACATGCACAGCCTTCTTAGGAAGATTTTCTGTAAGTCACACACCCTACAGGTACATGCTGTGACTGGCGTGTTTGTATCTCTACACTCTATAAAGGGCTGGCTTCCTTGCTAGCTATGGAAGATATATAGCCTCAAACAGTCACACATTTATTTTAGATACAGGCTAAACATTTCAATGACATTTATTATTGGGATTTTTAAAGGCTGTCAGATGAAGGATCTTTTAATAAATAAAGGATCTCTCTAGTAGGTTTAATATTGTTAAAATCCCTGAATATCTGTCAAATAAAAAGACCCTGTGACAATTTCTAATACTCTTACTTCATTTGAAACAAATCTCAGATATGATTGTTGCTTGAGACTTCAGTCTGCAGCCTATGTATGCATAAATGCACTTTAAATTCTTATGTTTTAGTCAAATGGCTATCATCTAATGTCTCATAATTTTTTAATTGCGTACTCCACCTAACCATATTTTCAGAGCATGTATGTTTATTAAATCATTGCCTCCTTTTTTATTAATTTTTATTTTTTAAATCATTGCCTCCTTAATTGATAAATATTACTACATATTTTTTTACTGTAAATAAAAGAATATGTGCATAATATGACTAACCTAAGCTTTTTGGGCAAATGGCTATTCCAGTTGAAATGCTATTCGAGTTAAAAATTCTTCTCATTAGACTGTCAGCTCTAAGGTCATAATAGAGAGAGCTCTGCTCATTAAACCTTAGTAGGAACAGAAACAATTTCCTTAGAACACATCAGTGACTTCATTCCCAGGAGAAAATGCTGTTGTTTATTCCTTTCTCTTAGGGAAAACAAAACAAAACAAAAAAAAAGGATCCAGTATTGGGCTTTTTTGTTTTTTGTTCCATTCATTGGTTGGTTTTGGTTTCTTAAAAGGTACAAGTTTGTTTGCAGAGTGCTTTCTAAAGATAAAGTCTTAGCAGACAGATACATGGATTATTGCAGCCAAGTATTGATTTAGGTAGCAATGTGCTCCTTGTTCTCTGAATTGGGCCACTTCTTGGTGTGTACTGAGGGTACATCTATGGTTCTGGGAGGTGTGGGTGTCACTTGGGTCTGCCTCGGGGCCGGGGAGAGGGGAGGGCATGCAGAGAGCAGAGAAACCAGGCAAACCACTTGCAAGGACACTGAGTGAGCTTCTGCCTTCTCACAGTTCCCCTAGTGGTGAGTGTGTCCCTGTGAGCACTACCACAGCTCCCCATCCAGAACCCCCCGGCTGCCCCAGCCCTTTGGCTGAGCCACTTCCTGGTGGTTATCCCAGGAAAGGAGGTGGAAGATGCCAGATGCCGCTTCTGCCAATTACATGTTGAGTATCAATGAATTAAATGTATTATCTGTTTTCTGACTTGTTGCAGTGAAAAGATCACCTGACTTGTTTTCCTTTTTGTAGAGCAAAACTGAGTCAACTGCTCAAGCTGAAATACAGTCAACACAACCCTGCCGAAGGTGTATCAGCTTTCCAGCCCTGCAAACATCCTTGCTCCCTCACACCTACTGCTCTTTCCTTCCGTTTCCTTGCTGATTGTACTGAATATGCCAACAGGTGGGAAATACAGCAACTCTAGTCCCTTGTTGGTTGATAGCTTTTGAAAATTGGCAGTTCTTGCCCTTGAATAAATCTGAGTTGAAGACTAGCAAGTATAGCTCTTGTGCCTATTCTGAAATGTTTCTGTGGCTTTGAAAGGAGGAGGGAAGAAAAATCCCCACAGATTTGGCAGACTTTGGCCAGTGACAATGCAAGCACCACTGAGCATGCTTGCTCCCTAGGCTACCTTATTTGTTTGTTTATTTATTTATTTATTTATTTAGATTTTATTTATTTATTCATGAAAGACACACACAGAGAAAGACAGAGAAAGAAGCAGACTCCATGCAGGAAGCCGATGTGTGACTTGATCCCAGGACTCTGGGATCACGACCTGAGCCAAAGGCAGATGCTCAACCACTCAGCCACCCAGACATCCCTCTCAGGCTACTTTAATGTGTCAGTTGTCCTCACTCATCCTCAAAGGACTCTTTCCTCTGAGAAATCTGTGCTGAAGGAGTACAATGATGGCCAGCTCCTCTGATATGTTTGGCCCAAAGGTGTGTAGAAGGACACCTTACAGATACACATTTGTGCCCTCAGTAACCTCTTTACTCACTAAGGGCTCATGGAAGGTATTGGGCTGCTGTAAGGCTGGTCCCCAGTACAAAGATTGGGTGTGGCTGCTAGAAGTTTCTTTTTAGAACAGTGTCAGTGGCATGTCTATCAAGTTGTTGCTTAACCACCATTCTGACAGTTGGGAGCTATGTACTAATGAGGGTCCTAAGAAAGGCTCCTGGGGGATAAGCACACTGTGGAGAATAATGATTAGAGTCATCAGCCTCTCCCAAGAACCAAGATCATGTCCATCCTGCAGGATCCCCTGCAGGGGGATTTGTTGTCCTTCTGCAGAGTTCTGGGCCTTGCCCATATCAGAGGCCATGGCAGAGGGAGCCATATTTGTGCCTGTCTGGGGGGATGGGTGGACCGTTCCTGATATCTAGATCCTGTAAGAAATATTTGTAGTCCTACGTATCATTGTCCTGCCAAGAAACGAGATGTGACTTGTTTTTAAGTTGGCCAAGTTGGCTATCAATTTAGTTCAGGTAGAATTTGTATCCCAGTTTGGAAACGATTTCTGTTTTTTGAGGATGGGAGCTTTGTTTTTGCTTTTGTATTTTTGGTGGTAAGCTCTTTCTTCTTTACTGATAATAAGCTTCCTTATGTAGCTTGACCTGAACATAATTTGGTTCTTGTAAATTCTTTTGTAAATTACAAAGTTCTGTGATTTTTGCTTGGGAAGCAATTAAATCAAAAGAAACATGTGATTAGCCAGTGAGCTCACAAGAACAGCGTGGCTTTGTCAACTTCAAAGAAAAAGAGAGTAAGAGAGAAATGGTTCAAATCACATTTTAGCCTCTAGAGTATTTGGAAAGTAACCGAGTGGCATTTACAGGGGAAAAAAATACCATCACGGAATATTTTTCTAATCATTTATACTTGTTGTCAGTAAACTCCTGGATAAAAGCAGAGCTTTCAAGATGTCATGCATGGAAGAATAATGCTGTGTTTTGGCTGAGTAGTTTGGAACAAAAGAATAGAGGAGAACCAGGCATCTGGGGTGACTAAGTTTCTGCCTGAGTTTGTTCAGATAAGTCATCCCATTGGGTGACATTCCTTGCTGCCGTGGCTGCTTGCCCACACATCCTGTAGCATGGCACTTGGGACTTGTGAGGGCTTCTCATGGAGACCTGGGTGGCTTTAGGATATAAATAATGTAAACCTCTTCCTTCTCAGTCCATGCTCTGAGTGTCAGGGACATGCATGCCCCCTGTGCAGGGTGTCCTGAGAAGAGCCATGGAATCTACCGTCTGAAACCTGATGTCCTCTTAGGGCTCAGTGTGAGTCCATCTGGGATGGGGAAGCTACCGGGCTCCTCCCTTAACTAGGGCAAGGCAAACCTGTCTGAAAGTCACCTGATTATTTTTGACCCTTCAAAACTCAGAGCCATTAGATAGAAAATCATCCGCCAAATACTTTTTAATTCTACTTCTAATTTGTTTAACCCTTTGTAAGATGTCCTTCATAGTGCCAAACCCATAGTAGCAAGAATGAAGTACATTTTAATTCGCTGCCCTCGATTCTGTAATAACTCACATTGCTAGCCTACATTTTGAAAGCATTTTTTGTTTGGAGTCTTCTGGCTATAATTCATAAACAGATTATTTATGGGGGTTAGGCAAGTGTAGAATAAAATATCAAGCAGTTTTCAAAATATTTCCTTCTAACACATACTGGTTTTACATATTCTGAACTGAATGAATTTATCAACCAAGGCTGAATTCATAAGATGATTACAGTCCACACATTCATGTACTTTTCTCAAAATAAAAACAGCATTAGTGTGTACAAGGCAATGAATATGTCTCAACCATAAACTCTCAAATCTAGAAAATCCAACCTGCCTGAGTGACCAAAGACCACAGCTATTCCTGGAGCCTTGTAAATTCTTTTTAACAGAACACTGGGATGAGCCACGCATCCCCTAACATGGAGATTCTGTCACATTAGCAAGCAAACCAACATCCCATAGAACAAAGCAAGGATTTTGTTGCTCTTTCTTTTTTTTTTTATTGTGCTCCCAGGAGTCTGGAGGAAATCAGGACTAAGACCAAAGACTAAACAGTTCCATATCCCAGTTCAGTCCATGTACAGTGAGCTATCTCAAGGAATGGCAGCATGTGCCAGAAAAGGGTTTTAAGACAATGCTCTATATTTCTCTTTCCTTTGAAATGTGGCACAGATAATTCTAAATTATCTGTATTCCTAAATTCCTGCATGAGCAAATATTCTAAACTTTTATTACTCTTCCTCTCACTTTTCATGACATATACACACACACACACATATACATGTATATATACACAGACATGTATATATGTAGTTGTGATGCATATGTATGTGTGTGTATATATATATATATATATATATCCTACATAAATTTGTGTCTTTGTGTGTGTGTGTGTGTGTATATATATACACACAGATTGACCTGTGTGTGTATGTGTATGCAGCCAAGGGGGCTGACCCCAAGTCCATATATATACAAACACACACATAAATAGACCACATATATACACATACACATGTTATCCACACACACGCACACATTGAAATGTACATATGTTAAAAACCACTGCAGCATTTGCCCTGCATTTCTCATGTAGAATCTGGTATGTGCCTCCCGCAACACCACCCCTCCCAGCGCACTCATTACCAAGGATTTTTCTTTCATACCAGATAGTCAAGTGGAATTCCCAGAAGAAACAGAGGACAAGCCAGCCTTTTAAGGAAGCACTACCTTACATCAATGGAAAGAGGAGAGACAGAAGGGACATTTTTACAGCACACATACCTGACAAAAGATTAATATGAGAATTATGAAGAATACTTAATGGTAAATAAAACAAGACCGATTCCAATGATGTGAAAGTTCAAAAACATTCACAAGTGAGCTATATATTGTAAAGGAGACAAAGTTTTAAAGAAAAGGAGTAATAATTTTAAAATTCAAAGGATAGTTGTCTTTGAAAAGGGATCAGAAAAGGAAGGGGTTGTGCTATTATCCTCCTTTTACAATTTGAAAATTAAGCCCCTGAGACAGAGGTGGGCTGACCCAAAGCCCATACTTTACAGTACTTTACAAAGGCAGAGGTAACAAAACAAAAATGAGGACACTAATCAAAGTATTTGGGGTGTAAATAGAATAGCTGGCCTCAGGAGGCGAGGACATCCAAAATAAGCTTCCCGATTGTGTCTGAAACTCAAAATACAGTGTAGTAATTTTGCCTTCCTGTGTGTATTGAAAGTAGCCAAAGTGATTGAAACATTCTCGGAGTCAAGCAAGCTTCAAGAATTGTCACTGGCAGGGCGCTTGGGTGGCTCAGTCAGTGAAGCATCTGCCTTCTGCTCCTGTTATGATCTCAGGTCCAAGGATCACCCTGCCTCGGGCTCCCTGATCATCAGGGAGTCTGCTTCTCTCTCTCCCTCTGCCCCTCCTCTCTTTCATGCTCTCATTCTCTTTCTCTCAAATAAATAAATAAAATCTTTTTTTTTTTTTTTTTTTAAGGAATTGTCACTTGCACTCTGCTGTTGGCATTAATACCAATTAATGTGGTTTTCTGTTTGGTAAGAAAAACACTACTAGAGATTCTGAAAAGATTTACTTACTTGATGTTCATCATCCCTTTTTACTTAAAATCAGTTGTGAGATGAATTCTATGTCGCAATGCCATAAGGATGCAAGCTATAATCATGTGCTTTCTTGTTCCAAAATAAGAAGTTAATTAAAAACGTCATGCATGGGAAGCATCGCTCTTATCCTTTCTGAAAGATTTTACATATTACTTCCTTAGCTACAAAACCAGAAAATAATTCTTCAGGATTCTTATTTCTAAGTTTTATTTTCTAGGAAGATAGAAACTTTCCCGTGTATGGTGTCAAGAGAGTTGGCTAAAAACAACATTAAAACTTCTTTGCTTTCAGCAGCCTAACAATATTTTTTTTTTCATTGCTTCATGAACTGAAGATTCCACCTGATTCTAATGTCTGTCTTTTTATAGTCCATATTATGTATGCCCTATATTCATATTTTGATATCGTAACAAAGGTGAATGGCGGGGGTTCCCGGGACAGAGCAAGTCATTGCAACTTGTGTGAGACCTGTGATCCCATCACCTGTGTGAATACTGTCACTGACAAGGCATAGAAGAAGAGCCTTAACAACAGCCGTGCACCTGGACACAGCCAGTCTACTCCCAGGAACGTATCATTAGGAGAGAATCAGAAATGTGATTAAACACCTGTAAGCCAATATACATCTCATCTCATCTCTCTCTACCAAGAGATATGAACTGCTAAATACACACCAGTAAGTGAATAACAAAGTAAGTTATAATACATTCACACATAGAGGTAGCTTATAGCCATTAAAAATAGCCTTCAAGAAATAGTTAATGATATGGAAAAGGCTCCTGATATAATACAAAGAGAAACAAAAAAGTAATCAAAACTCTGTGGACTCAATGAACCCAATTACGGAAAAGCACATGTGTAAGGACAAAAAGACAATACACTAAGTGAAGTTTAATAAACCAGCAAAACCTTCCAGGTAATAGAATTATAGGGATTCTGATCTTTCTTTTTCTCCTATCATCATGTCCCAAAGTTACATGGAAAGCATTGCTATTTTTCTAAAAAAAAAAATCATTACTTAAAAAAAAAAAAAACAGTACCATGGATAGAATGAAACAAACTTCTGCTATATATTTAAGGAGGAGTGTTACATCTAAAGTAAAATCTAGTTTTTTGATACAGAAATCCCACATTAGTATTTCAAAACTTACTGTACCAAGGCACTAGATAGAATCGGCTATGTCTGTGTGTTTGTGTTCTGTGAGTGTGTGAGAGACAGAGCAAGAGAGACAGAGAAAGAAAGAGACAGGCAGCCAAGAGACAGTAGAACAAAAGGATGATGAACACAAGCTTTAAAATCAGTCTGACTTGGCTGCTAATTCTCATTCTCTTGCTTGCTACCTCTGTGATCCCAGACAAGTCCTCATTTGTGAAATTGCTATAATTGCAGTTATTAAGAAGATATTGTAAATGCCATGTGAGGTCCTTAGTGTGACACACAATTCAAGGTAGTTTGCAGTTGATGGGACCATCATTCTGATTAGGGGAGGCCACTGCCAGGTTAGTGTCCAACTCAGCGTCCAACTCCTCATCAAGATGGATATGACCGGGTGGGTATTAATGCAGCCACACCTCCTCTCTCACTGACAGCTTAATAGTGTTCTCATGGGGATGCCTGGGTGGCCCAGTCAGTTAAGTGTCTACATTTGGCTCAGGTCATGATCCCAGGGTCCTGGGATCGAGTCCTGCATTGAGCTCCCTGCTCAGCAGGGAGTCTGCTTCTTCCTCTGCCCTTCTGCCCTGCTTGTGCTCTCTCTCTCTCATGCTTGCTCTCTCTCTCTCTCAAATAAATAAAGTATTAAAAAAATAGTATTCTCATAGGACTCTCTTTTCTTTCTGCCTGGACTTTATTCAGGGACAAGCTGTGGTTGAGCTGAGCCTATTGGGTTGGGCTGGTATGGAAGAAGAGATAGTGCCAGACAAGCCCCATGGGCAACTCCTAAGGAAGAGCTTGTCCCCAGCTCCAGTGATTGTGGTAGGACCAGAAGGGCCACACAGCACTAAAAAATACAAAATGTAGAAGTGAAAATCTATAGGCACCTAAGAATGTGTGATGTCACAAGCTAGCTTTAAGAATACATTTAGGGGGACACCTGGATGGCTCAGTCAGTTAAGCATCTGACTTCAGCTTGAGTCATGACCTTAGGGTCCTTGGAATCGAGCCCTGAGTCAGGCTCCCTGCTCATGGGGGAGCCTGCTTCTCCTTCTTCCCTCCATACCCTTGCTTGTGCTTCCCCTCTCTCTCTCTCAAATAAATAAATAACACCTTAAAAAAAAAAAGAATATATTTAGGAACACCTAAGAATAGATTTCCCCATGAATGAATGAAGTAGCCCAATTACTCAGTATTTTCAGTCACATGAGCTAAAATACAAATTACACTAGCATATAGATAAAAAGCAAGATGCCATTAATTTGGAATATAGATAGTGGAATAATATCTCTCATATGTGATCCTATACCCAAAACATTAACTATCAAAACACACAGCTATGACCTAGGGTATGGACAAATATAACTCCAAGCAGGACAAAAATTCAAAAAGCCATGGATATGGATATTTATGCAGTTTATGATGACCTCTCATACTACACTGCATAGGCAGAAACTTGGGATTCCGGGAAGGGGGATACTACCGTGTGCTGTCAGAGCTCTGCAGGACTGGAACCCCCACTTGGCCAGGATGCAGACAGAGCTCAGCTAGCCCTGCCCTCAGCTGGAGGGCCTGGCTCAGGGTCAGTCAGCCTCCAGTGAATGGTCAACGAGAGGGTAGTGTCCAGCACCCTCCACCCCAGGGGGTTAACTGAAATCTACGGTGCTCCAGGACACTTGGTAGGTCCCACTGAAGCCCTTGATGTGATGGTGCTCACTCCCCACTTCAGGCTCTGTTCCATCTCTGTTTTCATTTCTCCACACACATTGATTCAGCAGTACTCCTCAATAAACTCCCCACACATGAAACTGTCCCAGCCTGGGACAACTGACCTGCAACATCTGCTTCCCACACCATGTGAAATCAGAAGTAGCATATTAGAATGGCTATGTTGGTACTTCCAGAAGCAGGAAATGTCAACTACAATCCTGGTAAGTAAGAGCAGGACAGCAATTAATAAAAATGATGAAAAATGTACATACAGTATTAAAAAAAACCCGATGCCATTTTGTGCAGCTACAAATAACTTCACATAATCCAATATTCCTTGAGGAGTTATAGACTTTATTGACAATAAATACTGAGCCTGAGATAAAGGGAAATTATTTAATTATATTCATTTATGTTTGAAAAAGCAAGGAACTATGTAATATTCTTTGTTTACATTTTCTCAGGAAGTAGTTTATGAAAAATGTGCAGGGTAACACTCCAGTATGGTTTTTAAAAGGACGATTTATAAGTGGATATTTATATGAAAAATGTAATAAGCTTGACTCCTCCCTCAGAGAATACACAAGGATCAATTTTAGATGGATTATAGATCCAAACATGAAAGAAAAAAAGCAAAGCTTATGAAGAAAAGCATAAAAGAATTTCTTCATAACCTCAGGAAAGACAAAAAAATTGCTTAATTAGAGCATGAGAAGCATTAATCATAAAAGAAAAGTATAATATATCAGATCACATTAAGAAACACAACTTGAATTCACCAAAGGTCATCTTAGAGAGAATGATAAGGTAAGCCATATATATTTGACAAAGGACTCATACCCAGAATATATAAAGAGCTCCTATAAATCAAGAAGAAATAGAAAACCCAGATAAGGTTATCCAGGTAGCCACTAAGCCTATGAAAAAATGCTCAATTATATCAGTCATTAGCTAAATGGGAATTAAAACCACAATATGATAATAATAAAATTAAAAGGACAAAAAATAATAAATATTGTTAAGGATGTAAATGGAACTCTCAGACACTGCAAGTTCCAGTATAAATTTGTACTCATTTAGAAACTGTTAGAGTCTACAAAGACTGAATACTTTCATACTCCATGACTCAAAATCCCACTCTTAACCTTTATACCTCCAAGGTTATGTACATGTTTTCATCAAAAGACACACTGAAGAATGTTCATAGTAAAACTAATTGTAATAGCCAGAAACTGGAAATATCCTGAATATTCATCAACAGAGGGTTGGAGGAAGAGATTGTGGTGTATTCATATAGGGGAACACTATAATACAATGTAAATAAAAAGCAGTAAGGATGAACATCATAAAGACAGTAGTTAAGTGAAATAAGCCAGACAATAAGCTAATTTAAACTATTTGCTAATGGTTTAAATTAGCAAACTACAGAAACTATCAATTGACCTAAATATCACACTAAATGCTTCATGACAGACTCCTTATTTTTTTTTCACAAAAATTACAAAAATAGATAAAGCTAATCTAAGCTGTTAGAAGTCAGAATTGTGGTCCCCTTGGTGGGAAGTAATGACTAGAAGACGGCACAAGGAGGGTTTCTGGAATTTCTGGGAATATTCTGTTTCTTGAAGTGCTGTTTATATAGGGACCTTATATTTGTGAGATTTTCTTTACAGTATGTGCAATTTTCTGCATACAACATACTTCAATAAAAGGTTAAAAATGCAATGGCCCTTAAATGATTAGAATCTGATTTCTGCAAAACTCATTAGAATGAGATGTTACAGTAATTTAGGTGGTATTAGATCAAGAAAGAAGGATGAATGGGACGAGGGAAGGTGGGAGGTTGGCTGTGAGATCAGCGGTTGCCCTCCCTTCTTCTGTGCTCCCAACAAAGGCTGTGTGTGTGTGTGTGTGTGTGTGTGTGTGTGTGTGTGTGTGTGGTTTGGAAGGACATTGAAGGACAAATGTCAGAAGTACAGTTTCACAGAGAAAGCCTGGTACAATCCAGGCAGGCTTATCTGCTTAACAAACCAACAGTCAGTCTTTCTTTAGTTTGGACAAAAAACCTAAAAAGTTATCATTTAAAAAAAATAAAGATGGGATCCCTGGGTGGCGCAGCGGTTTGGTGCTTGCCTTTGGCCCAGGGCGCGATCCTGGAGACCTGGGATCAAATCCCATGTCGGGCTCCCGGTGCATGGAGCCTGCTTCTCCCTCTGCCTGTGTCTCTGCCTCTCTCTCTCTCTCCCTGTGTGACTATCATAAATAAATAAAAAAAAAAATTAAAAAAAATAAAGAAAATTAGCAAACTATAGAAACTATCAATTGACCTAAATATCACACTAAATGCTTCATGACAGACTCCTTCTTTTTTTTTTTTTTTAGCAAAATCGTGTATGCGGCTCAAGAACCTTTGTTTAAAAAGTATGCATATGTGCATATGCCTATGTGTGTGTATATGTATGCCTGTGTGTGCACGTGTGTATGCCTGAGGGCATGTGTCTCTGTGTGTGTGCATGTGTGTGCCTATGCGTGCATATGTGTGTGCCTATGTGTATGCCTGTGTGCATGCATGTGTCTCTGTGTGTGCATGTGTCTGTGTGCCTGTGTGTGTGCAATGTGTGCCTGCATGCATGTGTGTGTGTGTGTCTGTGTGTGTGCCTCTGTGTGCATGTGTGTGCCTGCATGCAAGAATGTGTCTACATACATGGATGTGCCTGTGTTTGTGCCTGTGTGCATGCATATGTGCATTTCTGTGTGCACGAACGTGCCTGTGTGCGTGTTCATATGTGCCTCTGTGTGTGCTTGTATGTGTACGTGTGTGCACGCTCATGTGACTCTGTGTAAAATCTTTCTTTGAAGACACTGGGATCAAAGTCCTCCATTTTCTCTTTTTCGTTGTTGTTTAGATGACCCACCAGGGATGGGGGAGTTCCCCGTTGCTGGCATTTTGGAGAAATTGTGAGTGGATGTTTCTTTGCAGAGTCTTGCTGGCATGGGAATCCTTGCTCACAATCAGCAGGGCACAGACGGCCAGGTTTGCAGCTCATAACACAGTAGTGAAAGCATTGGCCAGGAGGGGCGGTAGGACGTGTGCAAGGCTGAATTCCAACGGCCAACCCTGGCCGCTGTCGTGGGGAAGTTTGTCGGAATCTCGTGCACATCGGGACTTTAAGAGGCTTAGCTCTGCAGCAAGAAAGTAAGTGGGGTGTGATGTTTAAGAACGAAAAATGGAAAATCAATTTTCCCGGCCTCCTGAGCCATGCTGCAGCGAGTGGGGGGAGAGCGGCTGCTGGCTGGATGCCCCGGGTTGGGGGGTCCCAGAGAAACCCTCCAGAGCACCTGCTGCCTCGATGGGCCCACTCGCTGTGTCCGCGCCCAGCTCCCAGACCCGGCGCACACAGCTCAGACCCAAGAGGCCGCCCTGTCCCCAGCGAGCCCTGGACCGCACTGGGTATTTTTCAGTCTAAGTATCTCCCTTTCGGAAGACACTCACCTTGTGCGTGGGCACCTTTTATTTTTTCCAGCAAAGGGACTTTTTTTTTTTTTCTTTTTTCTGGAAGGTCTCTGAGAAAGAGGGTAATAAAATCCACTCGAGATGAATACTAAGACGATTACTGTTCCATTTCCCAAGATCCTATCTGGGGCTCCAGGGTTGGAACTAAATCTTGGAAAGTGAATCCTCCAAGTGCTGCTCTCCGCACGGCTGGTCTGGTCGCTGACATGCATCCCTGCTGCAGGGGACACTTTGGTTCTGCGTGCAGGTGTGTGTGAAGTAGAGGGTTGCACACCTCTTCAGAACCCGGGAGTGCCCGTCCCCTCTCTGGGTGAGGACAACCATCGCCCTGCATGTGCCTGCTCTCTGTGGCACAACTGGTGACCCTCTCTCCAGGCCGAGAGTCCACAGTGTGGACCTAGAAGGTGCCTCCCATGCAATGGACACTTTATGCAAATTGCGCATCTTAGTTTTATGGTGAAAGAGTTCTCTAGGTGCAGAAATGTATTTAACTGGCTGTTAAGCTTATTAAGCTCCTGAAGACTTTCCAGTTGGTGTCTTTCCATTAAAATGGCCACTTTTAAGGGCAATCAGTCCAGTTGCATGGAAGAAAGCACTAGAGGCTATCTTTCTGCGGACTCTCAAAGTCAATGTCATCTTTTCCCTGGGGTTGTACCTCTAGTAGACGAATTCCAGACTATCAACAGCAACCTTATGATTTCAGAGCACTTTACTGTTTACAGAATATGTTCAGGTACCTTGTTCCTCTCACCGTCTCTAGTGTAGGTGATAGAGCCACTATTCCTACTTTGCAAATGTTGAAACTGAGGCTTAGGAAGGGTTGATGTGCTGAAAGTCACACACATGGAAGAGCAGAACCCAGTCCAGACTTCTGCTGTAAATCGGGTGTTTTTGTCTTCAATATACAAATTTTCCTCATATCAGCAGAAGTGTAGAGATAGAAAAATAAAACCATTTTGTTTCCTAAACTTTCCTTGGCTATTCCAGTATGAAGAAAAGCATTTGATCAACAATTGGGCTTTTTCTTAATTAAAAAGTTCCCGGCTGGTTGAGTAGTTGTATCTTTGAGAGAATGTTAATCTTCACTTCATTTTTAAAAAAGCCAGTTACATAAACCTTGCTTCTTTCATGTCTTTTATGTAGAGTAAGAAAAGTTCATAAAACTCGCGTCAAGCTCGTCACCCCAAGTTGGGTCACATCACTTTTAAGTAAGCAGATTTTAAAAAGAAAATTGCTATTGTTAGAGCAAGATAGGGCAAAAGAGGCAATTAATTAAGAAAGAAACACAGGGAATGATGGGACATGACCACAGGCAGCAGCAATTCTTGGGATTTTCGATTTCTCTAAACTTTCATTTAGAAGACAGGGCTTCTTTTTGTTCTCACTGTGTTTTTCTTGCTGAAGACATCAACTTCATATTCAAAGGCAGCACTTGACCGTACACAAAGTGGTTCATACATTGCCTCACCTCGAAAACCCCACACAAACATTTCAAGTGAATTACAGCAGGTAATCTGCTGGTGGATCACTTCTCTTAAGCTGTATCTGTTTCACCGCCCAGTGGGTCCAACTTCAGAGAAAGGCTTTCCTAAAAAGGGAGAGCAAAGAAGGCATGGGGGGGAGCAAAGAAGGAGGGGGAGGGAGAGGAAGGGAGGGGGAAATAAACAGATTCGGAAATAATCCCTATAAAGTAGCATACTAGATTTATTTTAAAATTTTTTATTGGAGTTCAATTTGCCAACATATAGCATAACACCTAGTGCTCATCCTGTCAAGTGCCCCCCTCAGTGCCCATCACTCAGTCACCCCAACCCCCCCTCCCCTTCCACTACCCCTTGTTCATTTCCCAGAGTTAAGAGTCTCTCGTGTTTTGTCACCCTTACTGATATTTTCACTCATTTTCTCTCCTTTCCGTTTATTCCCTTTCACTAATTTTTATATTCCCCACATGAATGAGACCATATAATGTTTGTCCTTTTCTGATTGACTTATTTCACTCGGCATAATACCATCCAGGCCATTCCACGTCCAAGCAAATGGTGGGTATTCGTCGTTTCTAATGCCTGAGTAAAATTCCATTGTATACATAAACCACATCTTCTTTATCCATTCATCTTTCTTTTTTTTTAATTATTGTTTTTTTAAATTTATTTTTTATTGGTGTTCAATTTACCAACATACAGAATAACCCCCAGTGCCCGTCACCCATTCACTCCCACCCCCCGCCCTCCTCCCCTTCTACCACCCCTAGTTCGTTTCCCAGAATTAGCAGTCTTTACGTTCTGTCTCCCTTTCTGATATTTCCCACCCATTTCTTCTCCCTTCTCTTATATTCCCTTTCACTATTATTTATATTCCCCAAATGAATGAGAACATATAATGTTTGTCCTTCACCGACTGACTTACTTCACTCAGCATAATACCCTCCAGTTCCATCCACGTTGAAGCAAATGGTGGGTATTTGTCATTTCTAATAGCTGAGTAATATTCCATTGTATACATAAACCACATCTTCTTTATCCATTCATCTTTCGTTGGACACCGAGGCTCCTTCCACAGTTTGGCTATTGTGGCCATTGCTGCTATAAACATTGGGGTGCAGGTGTCCCGGCGTTTCATTGCATCTGTATCTTTGGGGTAAATCCCCAGCAGTGCAATTGCTGGGTCGTAGGGCAGGTCTATTTTTAACTCTTTGAGGAACCTCCACACAGTTTTCCAGACTGGCTGCACCAGTTCACATTCCCACCAACAGTGTAAGAGGGTTCCCTTTTCTCCGCATCCTCTCCAACATTTGTGGTTTCCTGCCTTGTTAATTTCCCCCATTCTCACTGGTGTGAGGTGGTATCTCATTGTGGTTTTGATTTGTATTTCCCTGATGGCAAGTGATGCAGAGCATTTTCTCATGTGCATGTTGGCCATGTCTATGTCTTCCTCTGTGAGATTTCTCTTCATGTATGTTGCCCATTTCATGATTGGATTATTTCTTTGGTGTTGAGTTTAATAAGTTCTTTATAGATCTTGGAAACTAGCCCTTTATCTGATACTTCATTTGCAAGTATCTTCTCCCATTCTGTAGGTTGTTTTTTAGTTTTGTTGACTGTATCCTTTGCTGTGCAAAAGCTTCTTATCTTGATGAAGTCCCAATAGTTCATTTTTGCTTTTGTTTCTTTTGCCTTCGTGGATGTATCTTGAAAGAAGTTACTTACTGTGGCTGAGTTCAAAAAGGGTGTTGCCTGTATTCTTCTCTAGGATTTTGATGGATTCTTGTCTCACATTTAGATCTTTCATCCATTTTGAGTTTATCTTTGTGCATGGTGCAAGAGAGTGGTCTAGTTTCAATCTTCTGCATGTGGATGTCCAATTTTCCCAGCACCATTTATTGAAGAGACTGTCTTTCTTCCAATGGATAGTCTTTCCTCCTTTATCGAATATTAGTTGACCATAAAGTTCAGGGTCCACTTCTGGGTTCTCTATTCTGTTCCATTGATCTATGTGTCTGTTTTTGTGCCAGTACCACACTGTCTTGATGACCACAGTTTTGTAGTACAACCTGAAATCTGGCATTGTGATGCCCCCAGCTATGGTTTTCTTTTTTAATATTCCTCTATTAGGGGTCTTATCTGATTCCACACAAATCTTTATTTTTTATTTTTTTTTAATTTTTATTTATGATAGTCACAGAGAGAGAGAGAGAGGCAGAGACACAGGCAGAGGGAGAAGCAGGCTCCATGCACTGGGAGCCTGACGTGGGATTCGATCCCGGGTCTCCAGGATCACGCCCTGGGCCAAAGGCAGGCGCTAAACCGCTGCGCCACCCAGGGATCCCTCCACACAAATCTTTAGATAATTTGTTCCAACTCTCAGAAGAAAGTCCATGGTATTTTGATAGGGATTGCATTCAATGTGCAAATTTTCCTGGGTAGCATTGACATTTTCACAATATTAATTCTGCCAATCCATGAGCATGGAATATTTTTCCATCTCTTTGTGTCTTCCTCAATTTCTTTCAGAGGTGTTCTGTAGTTTTTAGGGTACAGATCCTTTACCACTTTGGTTAGGTTTATTCCTGGGTATCTTATAGGTTTGGGTGCAATTGTAAATGGGATTGACTCCTTAATTTCTCTTTCTTCAGTCTCACTGTTAGTGTATAGAAATGCCACTGACTTCTGGGCATTGATTTTGTATCCTGCCACACTGCCAAATTGCTGGGTGAGTTCTAACAATCTTGAGGTGGAGTCTTTTGGGTTTTTTATGTACAGTATCATGTCATCTGGGAAGAGGGAGAGTTTGACTTCTTCTTTGCCAATTTGAATGCCTTTTATTTCTTTTTGTTGCCTGATTTCTGAGGCTAGGACTTCTAGTACTATGTTGAAAAGCAGTGGTGGGAGAGGACATCCCTGTCGTGTTCCTGATCTTAGGGGAAAGGCTCCCAGTGCTTCCCCCATTGAGAATGATATTTGCTGTGGGCTTTTCGTAGATGGCTTTTAAGATGCTGAGGATGCTCCCTCTATCCCTACACTCTGAAGAGTTTTGATCAGGAATGGATGCTGTATTTTGTCAAATGTTTTCTCTGCATCTATTGAGAGTATCAAATGGTTCTTGTTTTTTCTCTTCCTGATAGGATCAATCTCATTGATTGCTTTACGAGTATTGAACCAACCTTGCATCCCAGGGATAAATCCCACTTGGTCATGGTGAGAATCATCTTCTTAATGTATTGTTGGATTCTATTGGCTAGTATCTTGCTGCAAATTTTTGCATCTGTGTTCATCACGGATGTTGGTCTATAATTCTTCTTTTTGGTGGGGTCTTTGTCTGGTTTTGGAATTAAGGTGATGCTGGCCTCATAGAATGAATTTGGAAGTACTCCATCTCTTTCCATCTTTTCAAACAGCTTAAGTAGAATAGGTATAGTTTCTTCTTTAAACGTTTCATAGATTTCCCCTGGGAAGCCATCTGGCCCTGGACTTTTGGGTCTTGGGAGGTTTTTGATGACTGCTTCAATTTCCTCCCTGGTTATTGGCCTGTTCAGGTTTTCCATTTCTTCCTGTTCCAGTTTTGGTAGTTTGTGGTTTTCCAGAAATGCTTCCATTTCTTCTAGATTGCCTAATTTATTGGCATATAGCTGCTCATAATATGTTTTTAAAATCATTTGTATTTCCTTGGTATTGGTGGTGATCTTTCCTTTCTCATTCATGATTTTATTAATTTGAATCTTTTATCTCTTCTTTTTAATAAGGCTGGCTAATGGTTTATCTATCTTATTAATTCTTTCAAAGAACCAACTCCTGGTTTTGTTGATCTGTCCAACAGTTCTACAGGTCTCTATTTCATTGAGTTCTGCTTGAATCTTTATTAATTTTCTTCTTCTGGATGAAGGTTTCATTTGCTGTTCCTTCTCCAGCTCCTTTAGGTGCAAGGTTAGTTTTTGTATTTGAGTTCTTTCCAGTTTTTGAAGAATGCTTGTCTTGCGATGTATTTCCTCACAGGACTCCTTTTGCTGTATCCCAAAGATTTTGAATGGTTGTATCTTCATTCTCTTTAATTTCCATGAATGTTTTTAATTCTTCTCTAATTTCCTGGTTGACCCTTTCATCTTTTAGCAGGATGGTCCTTAACCTCCACGTGTTTGAAATCCTTCCAAACTTCTTCTTGTGATTTAGTTCTAGTTTCAAAGCATTATGGTCTGAAAATATGCAGGATACAATCCCAATCTTTTGGTATCAGTTAAGACCTGATTTGTGACCCAGTATGTTGTCTATTCTGGAGAATGTTTCATGTGCACTTGAGAAGAATGTGTTGCGTTTGAATGTAAAGTTCTGTAAATATCTGTGAAATCCATCTGATCCAGTGTATCATTTAAAGCTCTTGTTTATTTGGAGATGTTGTGCTTAGAAAATCTGTCATTTGCAGAAAGTGCCATGTTGAAGTCTCCTACTATTAATTAGTCTATTATTATCTAAATATGTCTTAACTTTGATATACTTGGCAGCTCCTGCATTCGGGGCATAAATATTGATGATTGTTAGGTCCTCTTGTTGGATAGATCCTTTAAGTACGATATAGTGTCCCTCTTCATCTCTTACTACAGGCTTTGGGATAAATTTTAATTTATCTGATTTGAAGATTGCTACCCCTGTTTTTTTGTTTTGTTTTTTTGTTTTGTTTTGTTTTGTTTTGTTTTTTGAGGATGATTAGAATGGTAAATGGTTCTACAGCTTTTCATTTTCAGGCTGGAGGTGTCCTTAGGTCCAAACAAGTCTCTTGTAGACAGCAAATAGATGGGTCTTGCTTTTTTATCCAGTCTGACACCCTGTGCATTTTGATTGGGTCATTAAGCCCATTCACGTTCAGAGTTACTATTGAAAGATATGAATTTAATGTCATCATGATACCTATTCAGTCCCTGTTTTTGTGGATTGTTTCCTTGGACTTCCTCTTTGTTTTACAGAGTCCCCCTTAATATATTTTTGCAGCTTTTGCAGAGGTAATTTGGTGGTCATATATTCTTTCGGGTTCTGCCTATCTTGGAAGCTCTTTATCTCTCCTTCTGTTCTGAATGAGAGCTTTGCTGGATAAAGTATTATTGACTGCATGTTCTTCTCATTTAGGACCCTGAATATATCCTGCCAGCCCTTTCTAACCTGCCAGGTCTCTGTGAAGAGGTCTTCTGTTAACCTAATACTTCTCCCCATAAAAGTTAGGGATCTCTTGTCTCTTGCTGCTTTAAGCATCTTCTCTTTATCTTTGTAATTTGTAAGTTTCAACATTAAATGTCTAGGTGTTGAGCAGTTTTTTTGTGATTTTGGGGGGGATCTCTATATCTCCTGGATCTGAATGCCTGTTTCCCTTCCCAAGTTAGGGAAGTTCTCAGCTATGATTTGTTCAAATACACTTTCTGGTCCTCTGTCCCTTTCAGTGCCCTCTGGAACCCCAATTAAACGTAGATTTTTCCTTCTGAGACTGTCATTTATTTACCTTAACCTATCCTCATGATGTTTTAATTGTTTTTCTCTTTTTTTCTCAGCTTCCTTCCTTTCCATCAACTTGTCTTCTATATCACTCACTCGTTCTTCTATCTCCTTAACCCTCATCGTTAGGACCTCCATTTTGGATTGCATCTCACTTAATTGATTTTTAATTTCTGCCTGATTAGATCTAAATTCTGCAGTCATGAAGTCTCTTGAATCCTTTATGCTTTTTTTCTAGAGCCACCAGTAGCTTTATTGTTGTGCTTCTGAATTGGCTTTCTGACATCGAATTGTAATCCAAATTTTATAATTCTGTGGGAGAGAGTACTGTTTCTGATTCTTTGTTTTGTGGTGAGTTTTCCCTTCTAGTCATTTTGCTCAGTGCAGAGTGGCCAAAAACAAGTTGTATTGGAAAAAGAGAGAAAAAGAAAAGGGGGGGGGGGAGGATAGAAAACAAAAAACAAGGGGGAGTATCCTCTGATTCTATATACTGTAAATCCCTCGACTTCCTGTGGAACTTTCCAGTGCTGCTTGGTCAAGAACTTGCTCTTCCCCTGTCCTTCTAGCCAGTCTTCTGGGGGAGGGGCCTGCTGTGCTGATTCTCAGGTGTGTGCACTTGCGCCCCTTGCCAGGTGCAGGGCTCAGTGGGAGCTGTTTATCCTGTGAGGCCTCTGCTCCCTGGCGGCCTCGCTCTGTCCCAGGTAGAAGGTGACAACAGGAGGAACAACAGTGAAGGCGGCCAGCTCTCCAGCCCTGGAGTCTGCTCCAACAGTAACTACTGCAGTCTCCCAGTCTGCAGGGGCCTGGATGCTCCAGGGGAGGGGGGCGCTGATCTGCTCAACTTGGGCCACCTAGAGGCCAGAGTGTCCTCACTGCCCTGGGTCCTTCCAGCCTCTGCCTGCCCTAGAGGGAGTGCCAGATCTTGGGCTGTGTCCCCGGCACCCTGTGCTCCTGGGCCTGCGCCACTGGAATCGCGCTCCCAGTTTTGGTAGTTTGTGGTAGTTTGTGCAGCCCCCTCCGGGGAGCCCCTCCAAGCTGCTCCCGGGTCCAGCCGTGCGAGCTGTAGCCCTTTAGGGAGCTCGGCCTCGGGGTGTGGCGCATTGTCCCCGGGGCGCAGGTGTCTGTTAGTGTCTCAGGGAGCCTAAGGGCATCCCCGACCTCCTGGGGTCCTGCTCCAACTCCCTGAGAGCGCCTTTTTGTCCGGGAAGGTTGGTGCAGCTCCTGCTTCTCCCGGACGGGGCTCTCCTGTCCTGGGGACCCTTGCCTCGGCCTCAGCCCGGCTCCTCGTGGGGACCCTCCCCCTTGCATGCCTTTTGCTTCTTTCTTTTTTTCCCTCATCTTTCTACCTTGAAAGAAGCATGAACTCTTCTCACTGTAGCATTCCAGCAGTTCTCTCTTTAAATCTCAGGCTAAATTCGTAGGTTTTCAGGATGATTTGAAAGTTATATAGGTAAGTTGGTGGGGACAGGGGACTTGGGGACCCTACTCTTCCACCATCTTGCCCCGCCTCCTGCATACTAGCTTTTTTTTTTTTTAAAGATTTTATTTATTTATTCATGAGAGACACAGGGAGAGGCAGAGACACAGGCAGAAGGAGAAGAAGGCTCCCTGCAGGGAGTCCGATGTGGGACTCCATCCCAGGACCCAGGATCGACTCCCTGAGCCGAAGGCAGATGCTCAACCCCTGAGCCACCCAGACGTCCCGGATACTAGCTTTTTTATTGCTTCATTGGATTATATTAAATCGCTAAATGCAGGATTTAAACTACCTTTTTCTCTTAAAAAGAATTCAGTATAGTAATTCAACAGACAGAAAAATGCTTTCTATTTTATTCATTTTGTACTCTGGTGAAAAATTATAGGGAAGATCCCCATCTTTCTTAGCTTTGGAGAACCTGAGAGCTCAAATGATGGAGATAATTTTTCTAGATTGAATAATAAAAATTGAATCCATTATCATAACCTTGTGGTAGTGCAAGAATCTATACTGACTTTCAAGTCAGTATAAGAATGTAATGTTGTTTGGTGCCTCTTTAGGTCTAAAACGCACTTTTTCTAGATTTTAAATCTTTGACTATTATCAGCCTATAGATAGATAGAATCTTGTTGTTATGTTTAGTTAATTAGAAAAGTGATTGTGAAAGTACTAAACATGGATGAGGGAGAATTGATTTCAGGAGAGATCCATAGTGTGCTAGTCACTGGAATGGGGGTGGGTGACCCAGATTTGTAGTTTTGCCAATAACCAAGAGGCAAATACTCCACTCCTGACAGATTTCAAGCTGCTAAGCTGACATCACTGAATGCAGAGCCAAGAAGAGATGTGTAGAAACCCAGCACTGTAAAGCATTTCCACCATATATACATATATATACACCGTAAAGCATTTCCACCATATATGTGTATATAATAGGAATAATCTCATAAGTGGAGATATTAGCAAAATGTAAAGTAATGAGGAAGTGATGATTTTTGTAGCATCTAATACTTTTTAATAAAATGCATTTCATTGTAAGCATATGCAATTTAATTTCCAATAATGGCTGTGTTTAACACTGGGCTCACCAGCTTTCTGAACATATTATATGCCCTCTCCTGGGCCCCTAAGTGCTGGCTTCAGACAATACCAATTGCAGAATGTGTGTAGAAAATAGAATATACATTTTAACTTATTAGTTGAGAAGCTCTATCAGGCCTCCAGTGTTGACAATTGCATTTAGTTACCAGAAATGGGTCAGAAATGGCTTCTGGACTCAGGAAGCTAAAGATGTAGAGAAAACAGGCAGTGCCAGGGGGTGTTGGAGAAGTGCCACAGACAGACCAGGGGTATACACCCTGTGCCCTGCAAGGACCTACCCTGACAGGTGGGACTCTGAGGAGGGCAGTAGAGCCAGTCTTCAAGGAGTGGCCGGGTGAGAGATTGAGACAGAGAAAAGGGAAAAAGACATTCCTGTATGAGACACAGCATATGCAAACTCAGAAATAGTGCTTTTTTTTCTGTTTTTTCTTTTTTTTCAAGCAAGGAAACTATAACTGTTAGAGTTGTTACTTCCTAAGGTAGATTTGACATTGACTTAATCACTCTTTCTTCTGTAAAAGTGTAACTATGAGGGTCTGTATCTAGAACTTGGCATTTGTCTGGCAGTGGGGATCAGCTCAGCAACCATGGTGAAGGGAAGAGGAGAGAAAGCAGAAGGACAAGAGGGCAGGAAAAGTTAATTGCTTGTAAGGAGCCAAATGCCAGAGCCTGATCTCTTTCACCAAGAAACATTTGTTTGGTGTCTGTTATTATTATTTGGTGGAGGTGAGGTGGAAAGGAACTATGGAGCTCCCTCCTATCAGATCTCAAGTTGGTCAGAAGTTTTCAAACGTCAGATGTGAACCTTTAGCTGTCTATTTTCAAATATCTTCCATCCTGCTAGATTCCCAGCCTGGTTGGATTTCCCACAATTTCCTTTACAGGCATAAACCAATATTTGGGGCAACTCTTCTCAAAAGAGATGTTTAATATTCACATGCGTTTTCCTAGACAATCTGGAAGGTCTCCTGGAGTTCCTTTGAGCTCTTTTCTAAGGAGATATTAAATGATTTCCAGGTGTCCAGTTTGAACCTGAGAGCAGAATATCAGCATGTTACAATATGGCTCATGGTAAGTATTGCAAATCACTCTCAGCCAATACTAGTCCTTTGCCAGTTTGTCACTTTGGTACGACTGCATGAGTTTTACTTGTACATCGATGCAACAAAAGGTGCTTGTGTTGATTTTAACAAGGACCAGCCAAATTAGATGAAGACTGATGAATAGAACTTAGTTCTAATTACTTGGAAGCAGCCGTGAGGATCCATTTCAGGAGGCACACGACATCCCTATTACAGACGGGTCAAGGCACTGAAGAACTGAGGTTTCATCAGAAATCACATCCTGAAGATGTTTCCATCCTCAAATTTAGCAAATGGCATTTTTAGTGGTTATAGAAATGCCCTTAGAAATGCCCTTCCTTTGACAAAGTAACTGAAATGTAAAAACTATCAGCCTAGGAATGGAATATCTTCCAGATTCAAGTTCTCCTTATGGGAAGTCAATGCCTTTGGCATGATGTACCTGATTCTTACAAGAAAATTGTCTTTTTATGCTTTTCAACATGGATTATAATGTTCCAAATGTTTCTAAATTGATTGGTATTCAACCTTAATTTCTGTGTCAAAATCTTGTACAAAAGGAAGTTTAATGTCATGGATAATTTTAGTCTAATGATCACAATATCATAAATAAAAAGTTAAATAGAATTGAACTTTGTGTATGTATATTTTTATTCTTACAACTTTATTACATGTGTTGCTTCCCAAACTTTATTAAGCTATAATTAACATGACATTGTACAAGTTTAAGGTATACAGAGTGATGGCAATGCATGTATTTTGCAAAATGCTTACCACAATAAAGTTAGTGAATGTATCCTTCACCTCCTGTGATTACCCTGTTGTTGTGGTGAGAACATTATAAACTTTCCAGTATACAATACAGTATTGTTAACTCACATTTTGTGTATTAGATCTCTGGAATTTACTCAACTTATAACTGTAAGTTTATATACTTTGACCATCATCTCCCCGTTTCCCCCACCCTCAGCCCCTGGCAACCACCATTCTACTCTCTGTTTTTATATATTAAACTTTTTTTTTTAATTCCACATAGAAAGATGTCATGCAGTATTTGTCTTTCTCTGGAGGCTTATCTCACTTGCTGTAATGTCTTTAAGGTCCAATCATGTTTTCAAAAATGGCAGAATTTCCTCCTTTTTAATGGCTGAATAATATTCTTGTGATATTATATATATATTTCATTATATATAATAAATAATACACATGTAATATATATATGTCACATACAATAAAATCGATCTTGGTTTATGATCCTTTTAATGTGCTACTGAAATTGATTTGCTATTTGAATTTAACTTCGTTAAGATTTTTTCCATCTGTATCCATCAGGGATACTGACCTGTAGTTCTTTTTCCATAGTATCCTCATCTGGCTTTGTTCTCAGGGTAATATTGACCTTTTAGAATGAGTTTGGAAGTATTCCACCTTCTTTAAATCTTTATAATAGTTTGAAGAAAACTGATATTAATTCTTTTTTTTCTTTTCAAGAAAATGAATACAATAACATGTTCATTTTTTTTCTTATTACACAGGGTAAAGTTTTGACCTCAAATACTTTTCAGGTCTGCTACTCAAAGGAACTTTATAGCAGGACAACTTATGATTTTAAAAATACCTAACCTCTGTGTAGTATAGGGTCCAATGTGAGCAGTCCTCCTTTCCTTCTTCAGCCCCTTAAGAGCTTTTGCAAAGAACTTTTCTGTTTTTATGCCCAGAACCCCCTGGGTATTACATCAACTTGTACAGAATACCAAGATCTTGTCTCCTACTGTAGGTTCCACATCAAATAAAACTGAGTTGGGTTTCCAAACAAATGGACCAGACAGGTTATATCAGATAGTGTGCCACATAAAAAAATTTATATTTTGAACAAAATACATCTCTTCTCCTTTGCTCCAGACATGGATACTGGAGTCTTAAAGAAGTTCCTGGAGCTGGCAGAGGCAAAGGAGATGGATGTGATGGAGCCAGTGGAGAATGTCCAGCAGTTCCTGCTTCCAGTCCTCAGTGGGATGGGGAAGGACCTCCTAGGCTCTCATCCTGGAGCAACAGAGAGCACACGTATGGAATGGGAGCAAGTCGTGGGATGTGGACGGTATATGCTCATCCAAATAAAAACTCAGGTAGAGGCCTTGGAGGAGAGCACTCTGAATCTTCCAGAATCCAAATGGAGTCTGTGGCAGAATGACCAAAAAGTGTGAGAAGGCCAAGGAGAAGGCCCAGGAGCTCATAAAGATGACAGAGATGTTGGTGGAGTTGGTCCAGCAGACAGAGAAAAGCAAACCATCCTGAAGGAGAGCAGTAGGTTCACAGCTACTGCATTTTGGTCAATGGATGAAGATTGGCTGATCCCTATGAGAAGCTAAAACCAGGGAGTCTTTTGTCTTCTCTCCTTTTTAGTCTGTCTATACTCCATCCTCACTCACACTACATTTCTGCTATAGTCTCTGGTTGATGACCTCAATCTAAGTTTTGACTGTTAAATGTTCTTGTTTGAGGAAGGAACTTTTATTTGGAAAATGCTCTCATGGGAGAATTAGGGCCTAGACTGCAAGCTCTTGCAGCAGTCATATGTATTCTTGGGCTTCAGTTATTTCTAAATTTTGAAGTGCTTTGCTTTTTCTTGTGTGACTTGATAGCTTCCTGGAACTTTGAGTCTGTGTCACGTGAGACTCAGAGGAGAGTTATCCAGTCTGGAGGTGCTGAAAGAGCTGCATTAGTTCTAGAAAATTACTTCACACAGCAACTGCTAAAGAATCTGGAAAAATGATCAGATGTGAATGGGGCTGATCTGGCTAGGAGGCTAGGGATGATGAATCAGAAGAAGGGGCAGAGGTTGGAGTATCTGTATGTTGGGACTTTAATTTCTGCATGAGACCAGATGTTAATTCTTTTTTTAAAGTTGGTAGAATTCACCCAGAAAGCTGTCTGGGCCTGGGTTTTTTCTTTGTCAGGAGGCTTTGAATACTCATTTAGTTTCCTTCCTTTTATTAATTGGTTCAGATTTTCTATTTCTTCAAGATTCAGGTGTGTCAGATCATATTTTCCTAAGAATTTATCAATTTCTTCAAGATTATCTGATTTGTTAGCACATAATTATCCTAGTATTCTTTTATGATCCTTTATATTTCTGCTGTGTCAGTTGTTATGTCTCCTCTCTTATTTCTGATTTTATTTATTTGAGTTTGCTATTTTTTCTTTGTAATATAACTAAAGGTTTGTCAATTTTGTTTCTTTTCAAAAAACCTATAGTAACTTTGTTAATCTTTCCTATTTGTCATCTATTCCGTATTTCATTTATGTGCTCTGATCATTGGTATCTCTTTCCTTCTGCTAATTTGGCGTGTAGTTTTTCTTGTTTTTCTCATTCTTTGGAGTATAGGTAAGGTTGTTTATTTGTTGAATATCTTTTTACTATCTCTTTATTTTGAACCTATGTGTGTCTTTGAAGCTGAAATGAGTCTTTTGGAGGCAGCATATAGTGGGTTTTGTTTCTTTATCCATAAAGCCACCAGGTGCCTCTTGATCAGATAATTTAATCTAATTACATATACATTACTGAGAGATATAGATGTACTATTGACATCTTATTGCTTTCTGGCTGTTTTTAGTTACTTTGTTCCTTTCTGCCTTGCTTGCTCTCTTCCTTAGTGAATTAATCATTTTCAGTAGTAGTAAACTTTTTTAAAATCTTGTGTGTAGATTTTTGTTTTGCAGTTACTGTGAGATTCACTTGAAACATTTTATAAATATAACTATTTAAGCTAACAACTTACTTAGCTTTATTTTTTAAGACTTTATTTATTCAGGAGACACACAGAGAAAGAGACAGAGACATAGGCAGAGGGGAACAGGCTCCTTGCAGAACCTGATGCGGGACTCAATCCCCGGACCTGAGATCAAATCCTGAGCTGAAGGCAGGTGCTCAACTACTGAGCCACCCAGGCATCCCAACTTACTTAGCTTTAATCACATGTGACCACTCTACCCTTTATTCTCCTCCCATGTTTTATGTTTTTGATGCCACAAGATACATTTTTATATAGTTTATCCATTGCCAAATTAATGTAGCTATAGCTATTTTTAATATCTTTGTCTTTTAATCTTTACACTAGAGTTAAGTGCTTAACCCTACCATATTACAGTATTAGAATATTCTGAATCTGACAATACACTGTATATTTTTACCACTATGTTGGATGATTTTATGTTTTAAAGATATTATAACATCTTTTATTTCAGCTTGAATAATTCCTTTTAGCTTTTCTTGTAAGGCAGGTATAGTGTTAAACAAAAACAAAAACAAATCTGCCCTCAGTTTTTATTTATGAGGCAAAATCTTTATCTTACTCTCATTTCTAAAGGAAAACTTTGCAGGAGAAAGTATTCTTGATTGACAGCTTTTCCTCTCAGTGCATTGTATATACCACCCACTCTGCTCTGACCTGTAAGGTTTTTGCTGAGAAATCCCCTGACCTCATGGGGGTTCTCTCTTATGGGATATTTTTTTTTCTTTTCATGTTTTATGATTCTCTCTTCATTCTTTTTCTGTATATTTCTTTATTGGAGTTTGATTTGCCAACATATATTATAACACCCAGTGCTCATCCAGTCAAGTGCCCCCTCAGTGCCCATTACCCAGTCACCCCAAACCCTGCCGACATCCCCTTCCACCACCCCTTGTTCGTTTCCCAGAGTTAGGAGTCTCTCATATTCTGTCACCCTCACTGATATGTCCCACTCATTTTCTCTCTTTTCCCTTTATCCCCTTTCACTATTTTTTATATTCCCCATATAAATGAGACCATATAATGTTTGTCCTTCTCCGATTGACTTATTTCACTCAGCGTAATACCCTCCAGTTCCATCCATGTGGAAGCAAATGGTGGGTATTTGTCGTTTCTAATGGCTGAGTAATATTCCGTTGTGTATATAGACCACATCTTCTTTATCCATTCATCTTTCGATGGACACCGAGGCTCCTTCCACAGTTTGGCTATTGTGGACATTGCTGCTAGAAACATCAGGGTGCAGGTGTCCTGCCATTTCACTGCATCTGTATCTTTTGGGTAAATCCCCAGCACTGCAATTGCTGGGTCATACGGTAGCTCTATTTTTAACTCTTTGAGGAACTTCCACAGAGTTTTCCAGAATGGCTGCACCAGTTCACATTCCCACCAAAGTGCAGGAGGGTTCCCCTTTCTCCACATTCTCTCCAACATTTGTTGTTTCCTGTCCTGTTGATTTTCACCATTCTCACCGGTGTGAGGTGGTATCTCATTGTGGTTTTGATTTGTATTTCCCTGATGGCAAGGGATGCGGAGCATTTCCTCATGTGCTTGTTGGCCATGTCTATGTCTTCTGTGAAATTTCTGTTCATGTCCTCTGCCCATTTCATGATTGAATTGTTTGTTTCTTTCCTGTTGAGTTTAATAAGTTCTTTATAGATCTTGGATGCTAGCCCTTCATCTGATATATGTCATTTACAAATATCTTCTCCCATTCTGTAGGTTGCCTTTTAGTTTTGTTGTCTGTTTCTTTTGTTGTGCAGAAGCTTTTTATCTTGATGAAGTCCCAATAGTTCATTTTTGCTTTTGTTTCCCTTGCCTTCATAGATGGATATTGCAAGAAGTTGTCGTGGCCAAGTTCAAAAAGGGTGTTGCCTGTGTTGTCCTCTAGGATTTTGATGGATTATTGTCTCACATTAGATCATTCAACCATTTTGAGTTTATCTTTGTGCATGGTGTAAGAGAATGGTCTAGTTTTATTCTTCTGCACATGGCTGTCCAATTTTCCAAACACCATTTCTTGAAGAGACTGTCCTTTTTCCAGTGGATAGTCTTTCCTGCTTTGTCAAATACTAGTTGACCATAGAGTTGAGGGCCCATTTCTGGGTTCTCTATTCTGTTCCATTGATCTATGTGTCTGTTTTTGTGCCAGTACCACACTGTCTTGATGATCACAGCTTTGTAGTACAACTTGAAATCCAGCACTGTGATGTCCCTGGCTCTGGTTTTCTTTTTTAATATTCCTCTGGCTATTCAGGGTCTTTTCTGATTCCACACAAATCTTAAGATGATTTGTTCCAACTCTTGGAAGAAAGCCCATGGTATTTTGATAGGAATTGCATTGAATGTGTACATTGCCCTGGATAGCATTGATATTTTCACAGTATTAATTCTTCCAATCCATGAGCATGGAATATTTTTCCATCTCTTTGTGTCTTCCTCAATTTATTTCAGAAGTGTTCTGTAATTTTGAGGGTATAGATCCTTTACCTTTTTGGTTAGGTTTATTCCTATGTAACTTATGCTTTTGGGTGCAATTGTAAATGGGATTGACTCCTTAATTTCTCTTTCTTCAGTCTCATTGTTAGTGTATAGAAATGCCACTGATTTCTGGGCATTGATTTTGTATCCTGCCACACTGCCAAATTGCTGTATGAGTTCTAGCAATCTTGAGGTGGAGTCTTTTGGGTTTTCTATAATAGTATCATGTCATATACAAAGAGGGAGAGTTGGTCTTCTTCTTTGCCAATTTGAATGCCTTTCATTTCTTTTTGTTGCCTGATTGCTGAGGCTAGGACTTCTAGTACTATGTTGAGTAGCAGTGGTGAGAGTGGACATCCTTGTCGTGTTCCTGATCTTAGGGGAAAGGGGAAAGGAAGTTTCTCCCCATTGAGAATATTTGCTGTGAGCTTTTCATAAATGGCTTCTAAGATATTCAGGAATGTTCCCTCTATGCCTACAGTCTGAAGACTTTTAATCAGGAATGGATGCTGTATTCTGTCAAATGCTTTCTCTGCATCACTTGAGAGGATCATATGGTTCTTGTGTTTTCTTTTGTTGATATGATCTATCACATTGATTGCTTTACGAGTGTTGAACCAGCCTAGCATCCCGGATGAACTTGGTCATGATGATCAGTCTTCTTAATGTACTGTTGGATCCTATTGGCTAGTATCTTGTTGCAAATTTTTGCATCTGTGTTCATTAGGGATATTGGTCTATAATTTTCCTTTTTGGTGGGGTCTTTGTCTGGTTTTGGTATTAAGGTGATGCTGGCCTCATAGAATGAGTTTGGAAGTATTCCATCTCTTTCTATGTTTCTAAACAGCTTTAGTAGAATAGGAATGGTTTCTTCTTTAAACGTTTGATAGAATTCCCCCTGGGAAGCCATCTGCCCCTGGACTTTTGTATCTTTGGAGGTTTTTAATGACCTCTTCAAATTCTTCCCTGGTTATTGACCTGTTCAGGTTTTCTATTTCTTCCTGTTCCAGTTTTGGTAGTTTGTGGTTTTCTAGAAATACATCCATTTCTTCTATATTACTTAATTTATTGGCATGTAGCTGCTCCTGATATGTTTTTAAAATCATTTGTATTTCCTTGGTATTGATGGTGATCTCTCCTTTTTCATTCATGATTTTATTAATTTGAGCCTTTTCTTTTTTGTTTTTAATAAGGCTGGCTAATGCTTTATCTATCTTATTAATTCTTTTGAAGAACCAACTCCTGGTTTTGTTGATCTGTTCTACAGTTCTTCTGGTCTCTATTTCATTGAGTTCTGCTCGAATCTTTATTAACTCTCTTCTTCTGCTTGTGTAGGTTTTTTGTTTGTTTTTGGTGTAGGTTTTAATTGCTGTTCTCTTTCCCTTTCCTTTAGGTGCAAGGTTAGCTTATGTATTTGAGTTTTTTTTCCCATTTTTGAGGGATGCTTGTATTGCAAAGTATTTCCTCTCAGGACTGCTTTTGCTGTATCTCAAGGATTTTGAATAGTTGTGTCTTCATTCTGATTGATTTCCATGAATGTTTTTAATTTCCTGGTTGACCCTTTCATCTTTTAGCAGGATGCTCTTTAACCTCCATGAGTTTGAATTTCTTCCAAATTTCTTTTTTGTGATTGAGTTCAAGTTCAAAGCATTATGGTCTGATAATATGCAGGGATAATCCCAATCTTTTGGTATCAGTTGAGACCTGATTTGTGACCCATTATGTGGTCTATTCTGGAGAAAGTTCCATGGGCACTTAAGATGAATGTATATTCAGTTGCGTTAGGATGTAAAGTTCTGTAAATATCTGTGAAATCCATCTGGTCCTGTGTATCATTTAAAGCTCTTTTCTTTGGAGATGTTGTGCTTAGAATATATGTCATGTGCAGAAAGTGCCGTGTTGAAGTCTCCCAGTATTAGTGTATTATTATCTAAGTATTCCTTTACTTCAGTTATTAATTGATTGATATGCTTGGCAGCTCCCACATTCGGGGCATAAATATTCATGATTGTTAGGTCTTCTTGTTGGATAGATCCTTTTACGTATGATATTGTGTCCCTCTTCATCTCTTACTTCAGTCTTTGGGATAAACTTTAATTTATCTGATATAAGGATGGCTAACCCTACTTTCTTTTGAGGACAATTTGAAAGGTAAATGGTTCTCCAACCTTTCATTTTCAGGCTAGAGGTGTCCTTAGGTCTAAAATAAGTCTCTTGTCGACAGCAACTAGATGGGTCTTGCTTTTTTACCCAGTCTGAAACCCTGCGTCTTTTCTTGGGATCATTAAGCCCATTCACGTTCAGAGTTACTATTGAAAGATATGAGTGTAGTGTCATCATAATACCTATTCAGTCCCTGTTTTTGTGGCTTATTTCTTTCGGCTTCCTCTTTCTTTTACAGAGTCCCCCTTAATATTTCTTGCACAGGTAATTTGGTGGTCACATACTTTTTCGGGTTCTGCCTATCCTGGAAGCTCTTTATCTCTCCTTCTATTCTGAATGAGAGCCTTGCTGGATAAAGTATTCTTGTCTGCATATTCTTCTCATTTAGGACCCTGAATATATCCTGCCAGCACTTTCTGGCTTGCCAGGTCTCTGTGGAGGGGTCTGCTCCTAATCTAATATTTATCCCCTTATAAGTTAGGGATGCCTTGTGTCTTGCTGCTTTAAGGATTTTCTCTTTATCTTTGTAATTTGTAAGTTTCACTATTAAATGTCGAGATGTTGAACGGTTTTTATTGATTTTAGAGGGTGACCTCTGTATTCCCAGGATCTCAATGCCGGTTGCCCTCCTGAAATTAGGGAAGTTCTCAGCTATGATTTGTTCAAATATGCTTTCTGGTCCTCTGTCACTTTCAGTGCACTCTGGAACCCCAATTAAACATAGATTTTTCCTTCTGAGACTGTCATTTATTTCCCTTAACCTTTCCTGATGGTCTTTTAAATGTTTTTCTCTTTTTTCTTCAGCTTCTTTCCTTGTCATCAACTTGTCTTCTATGTCACTCACTCTTTCTTCTACCTCATTAACCCTCATTGTCAGGACCTCCAGTTTGTATTGCATCTCATTTAATTGATTTTTAATTTTGGCCTGATTAGATCTAAATTCTGCAATCATGAAGTCTCTTGAATCCTTTATGCTTTTTTTCCAGAGCCATCAGTATCTTTATAATTGTGCTTCTGAATTGGCTTTCTGACATTGAATTGTAATCCAAATTCTGTATCTCTGTAGCAGAGAGTACTGTTTATGAGTCTTTCTTTTGTGCTGAGTTCTTCTTTCTAATCATTTTGCTCAGTGCAGCTGTATTATCTGGCTGCATCAAGAATATCAACCACAACCTAAGTAAATTTCACCCTAGATGATTCTGCTGAAGTCAGAGACCAGAAATTGAAAACAAAGATCAGAATGAAATAAAACAAAAGGACCACTAAAGTGAAAATCAAATTTTAAAACAAAGTATTAAAAAATAAAAGGCCAGGAATCCTGAAGAAGAGAAAAAAAATAAAAAATAAAAAATAAAGAAAAGAAGAAGAAAAAAGAAAAAAAGACAGGAGAAGACAAAAAGGGGAGGGGACTAGGAGATGGTGGTAAATTGTAGTGAAGGGAAAATGTAGTTTACCTGAGGGGTCCTAAATGGCAATCCTGTTGTTTCTGAGTATATTAAGTTCTGTATGTTAGATGATACTGAGTCCCAAATTTTTATAAACTAGAAATACTTGTAGAGGGCCCCAATATTGACCACCAAAACATAATGGGATAAAAGAGGGAGGCAGAATGGGAATGAGAATCTCAGAATGAACCAGCATGGTATATCACTTGGTTCTGGGTCATGTTTTAGAAGGTATTAACTTCAGCCATTGTAGAACAAAATGTGGCAGAGAAAACAAAACACACACACAAAAACCATATCTTGTATATCTCCCAAAATTAAGATGAGTATGTTGAAGGGAATCTAGAAGTGGAAGATATATCTAGGACCTGTAATTGTAGTATATGAAAGTCAAAAAGGAAGTTTTTTTTTTTTTAAAGGAAGAATCTTAAAAATGCAGAGGTGGTAAAATATTGTAGTTAAGGTGAGAAAAGAGAAAAAAAATTGGAAATTTATAGTCTGATATAAAAACAAGTTTTACTGGAAAAAGGAAGAAAAAAAAAAAACAGGAGACATACCCTCTGGTTTTATATACTGTAAATCCCTAGACTTCCCCTGGAGCTTTCTAGCACTGCTTGGTCAAGAACTTGTTCTTCCCCTGTCCTTTCAACTGGTCTTCTGGGAGAGGGGCTGCTGTGCTGATTCTCAGGTTTGTGCACCTGGGGGAGCTGCCCTGTCCCCTACTGGGTGCCAGGCTCAGCAGGAGCTGTTTACCCCTTGAGGCCTCTGTCCCCTGGTGGCCCCGCCTCTCCCAGGCACAGCGAGATACAAGGAGGAACAACAATACTGATGGTGGCCAGGTCTCCAGCCCTGGAGTCAGACCCTGCATTAACTACTCCAGTCTCCCAGACTGCACTGGCCTGGACCCTCCGAGGGTGGAGTGAGTGGGCTGATCTTCACAGCTTGGGGGTGCCCAGTGGCAGGAGATTCCTCACTGTCCTGTGCCCTATCTGCCTCTGCCTGTCCGGGGGTGGGGAGTGTAGGATCAGGGGCTGTGTCTGCTCCGTGCCCTGGGATCCGGGGTCTGTTCTGCTGGAATGCTGTGCTGGGGCCAGAGCTCGAAAGCAGCAGGGCACAGACTCTCTACCGGGAGCCCCTGCTGGGTCCAGGCTCCAGCCCTTTACCAGATCAGCCCACAGTCTGTGGCGCACTTTCCCCAGGGCACACTTCCTCCATTAGTGACTGGGAAACTGGAGGCTCCACTGTCCCTCCTGTGGTTCTGCTTGATTTCTCTGCTAAGCACCTTTCCCTTTCTCTTCATTTTTGATTTTAGGCAGTTTTAGTTCATAATGTGTCTTGTTGAACATTGTTTCAGTTTGAAATTTTGAGGAGACCTATTAGCTTTGTGAACTTGAGTGTCCAGTCTTTTTCTAGATTTGGGAAGTTCTCAGCCATTATTTTTTTTTAAATGACCTTTCTACACTTTTCTCCCTGTCTTTTCCTTATGGGACTCCAGTGATGTGGAGCATGTTTCCCTTAATAGTATATTGTTAAGTCCCATAGGCTTTCTTCATTCCTTTGTATTCTTTTTTCTTTTTGCTTCTTGGACTGAATAATTTTAAGTGACATGTCTTCGGGCTTGCTGGTTCTTTCTACTGCTTGCTTCAGTTGGTAGTTGAAGCTCTGTTACTATTTTCATATTGGTCATCATATTCTGCAGTTGCTAAATTTCTGTTCAGTTATTTTTTAGATTTCTGCCTTCTTCTTGAGCTGCTCATCTTGTTCTTTACTGTTTTGTTGATTCCATTAAGTTTTGTCTAGCCTCGTATATCTCTGAAAATCTTAATTTTGGGAGAAATTTTTTTTTTGGAAAATTGAAATTCTTTGGCAATTCCTGTATCTCTACTTCTTTAAGATTAAGTACTCGAAGTTTACTCTGTCCCTCTTGTAGAATTACATGTTCCTGATTCTTACTGATTCTTGTAATTCTGTTTAGCTGTCTGCACATTTGAAGATGGAATCACCTCTTCCAGATTTTACTGACTTGGGTAAGGACAGACTTTCCCCTGACAATGAGGGCATGCTGGAGCTCCTGTGACCCTCTGTCTCATGGTGATGATCATCAAGTATGAGGATGTGTGACTGCTCAAGGTCTGGAGGGTGTGATGACTTGTTGGCTCAGGACACTGCTCCACAGCATTGGCAACTGCATGGTCTTGAAGAATACTGTCGTGGGTCCATGGACACTGCAAAGGTTGTTGGTGTGCTCTGAAGAACCTCCAGGTTTAGTGGCTAGGGACCAAGGCAGAGGTGGGACCTGCAGACTGAAGGTTGTGGTGACCATAGAGACTATAGAGAACAGCTACAAGCACTTGCATAGCATAATGGCAGCAGCTGGCCTCAAACACATATACTGTGATGGAGGCCAGAGCAGGCAGCAAGGGTAGGGACTGACCATAGGCACACTGGCAGTTGTAAGGCCCTTGGCTATCAGGGTACAAAACTGTGGCTTCTGGCTTCTGCCTTCTGTGTTCAGAAGTCAAGGCTGATGTTGGGAGGCAGGGCAGGGACCTCCAGGGATGCACCTGGAGGGGCTAGCTCCAGATGAGCTCAGTGGTGCAGGCCAGTGACAGGAGATCGGGTCAGACCCAGACCCACCAGCTGCTGTGGCTCTGAATGATAGGCATCCTTTCTCATGACTGCATGGCCTCCCCAAGGGAATGTGCACAGCAGTGGAGGCCAGTGACTGGGGTCTGGCATGGGCATGCAGGTGCACAGCCTGGGGAGTAGCTATAGGTGAGTGATGGTACAAGCTAGTGATAGATGGTAAGGCTGAGTCCAGACCCCAAAACAGCTGTGGGGGCTTGGGCTATTGATGTGCACTTCCATGGCTGCAGGATCTTGCCATGAGTGCACACATGTCAAAGCGTTTAGTGACAGGACACCAGGCCAATGCCATGTGAATACACATCTGTAGGTGCCAAACCCGAATGCACACCACATCTTGGGGGTCTGCTGCTGGGCTCTGGGCTTGCTGCCAGCCAGGGTACATGCTTGGCTCTAGAGAGGGTGTTTATAAGAGGAAGTGGAGAGGGGCACAGGTGGCAGGTACGTGCAAATGAGAACAGGCATGGGGAGAATGCTGGTGAAATCTTTCAGGGCATGTGCCGTGACTGTGCCTGCCTCAGATCACTTGAGTGATGGAAGCTGCTGGGCATGGCTGTGGAGCAGGTCATCAGGAATTGTGGTTATGCCTGCTGGGAGGCTGATCCTGGTAACTCTGGCTCTTCTTCCTTGCTCCCAACTGCCTCTGTCTCAGCTTTGCAGGTATTCAGGGTGGGAGTGGAGAGGAGGGGAAAATGAAGCAGGTTCCTCAGGAGGTGCCCTCTGAGGCTGGGGAAGCTGATTGCTCCCTCTGCCCTCCTTTTCCCAGAGATGGGACTCCTTCTAGCTGGTGAGGTCCCTGCTGGCATTGAGCCTGCTGGCTTGGGGGATGAGATGACAAAGGCAAAAGGAAGCTGTTCTTTCTTTGCTTTTTGTGCAGTTATCCTCAATTTTATATTCCACTTTGTTGCCGAAGGCTTCCTATTAGACTCCAGAGCTCTCCAGGAGCTGCATTTGTTCATGGATAGCTGTCTTATATTTTATCTCTGTGGGGACCTGGAGGCTGGGGTCTCCTCTTCTGCCATATGGTTATGTTACTCCTATATAGTTTCAAATACACTTTTTTGTTCTATCTAAGAGGTAAACAGTTACTTTTTTAAAAAAAGATTTTATTTATTTATATCCATGGGAGACGCAGAGAGAGGGAGAGACACAGGCAGAGGGAGAAGCAGGCTCCCTGCAGGGAGTCCGATGTGGAATTCGATCCCGGGACCGGAATATCATGCCCTGAGCCAAAGGCAGGTGCCCAACTGCTGAGCCACCCAGGCATCCCAACAGTTACTTTTAAATACAGAGTTAATTTTTTAAAGCTGTGCCATCTATGTAAAATATGGGATGTAGTACAGGTTGTCATACATTGTTTTTCCTCCAGGGTCAGGTAGATTTGTCTCATTGGTTGACAAATTAGGCAACAATTTTCAGTATTTTTGTTCAAATTATTTGACAACCTTAGACCTGAACATCTACTCTTCAGTTACCACACCCAGAGGAGCTGGAGGATGGAGATGAGAGACGGGAACATTTATGTCTGCACAGAAGGAAACTGTTGTGAGAAACACAAGTGGATAGGAGGCAATATATAGCAATGTCAAAGATAGCTGCAAGGTAACCAGGCTCTTGATAACAATATATAAAGGAAAAAAGCACATCCCTGGACAGACAGAAGTGAGAGAGATAAAGAGGGGAAAATGGATAAGCTTGGATCACTGAATAAAAACATGGCCACTTCAAATATTTGTCCATATAGTACAAAAGTCACTAGCCATACGTACCCATCAAAATTTAAGTTAATTCAAAATAAATTAAATAAAAAAATCATTTCCTTAGTCATACTTGCTCCATTTCAAGTGTTCAGTAGCCACACTGGCTATTGGCTTTCACAGTGGCAAGTACAGATACAAACTGTTTCCTTCATTACAGAAATGATGATCACAGGTAATGGGCTGCATTGGATTCTATTCCATAATTATCATAGTCATATAAAAAAACATTTAACATATATAATGAGCACCTCGTTTAGTGGGGTGCTAGTTTAGTGGTGGGGGGAGATGTGGAAGTGTTGGTTGAGACTCTGGGACATTGCCTCAAGATGTCACACTAAAATAAACCATCAGGCAGAGGGGTCTGTATTTCTGAATAATGGCAAAACCCTTTTGAGAGTATAGCATGGAAGGAACTCTCCTTGTCTTCATGTGAATAAAGAGAAATTTATTTATTTTATTTTTTAGAAAGATTTTATTTATTTATTCATGAGAGACACAGAGAGAGGCAGAGACATAGGCAGTGGGAGAAGCAGGCTCCCTGTGGGGAGCCCGATGTGGGACTCGATCCCAAGACCCCAGGATCATGCCCTTAGCTGAAGGCAGATGCTCAACCACTGAGCCACTCAGGTGCCCCATGAAAGACAAATTTATCCTGCAAAACATCTTCTGTCAAGAGGCTGCAATCCCACATAGAAAAATCAGCATGGGAAGGAATCAAAGTCTTTCCTAGGTAACTAATCAATAAAGCTGTGTACTCAAACCAAGTGGGAAGTAAGATCTAGCAGCAAAGGCCTGAAGCCTGAACCAAAAGTCAGTCATCCTATCATTTGTGATAAAAGACTTGAGTAGCTGGAAACTAAGAAGGTCCAGAGGGCCAAGAGAACCCTGAGCAGAGACCTAGCAAGGCCTGTCAGCACAGGAGGTGGATCCTTTGTCTTTAGTTTAACAGAAATCTGTGTATTGAATGGCAAACAGTTATTATAAGATGGGGGCTCAGTCATTCTGTAGCAGAGTTTCTTAACTGTCTTACACATTAGGACCAACCCATAGCTTTTGAGTACCCCATGCCCAAGCCAGACCCCAGCCAAGCCCATTTAGATCAAACTCTCTAGGTGGGATTGTAATATGCATCCAAATTTGAGAAGGGATACTGTAGACACTGACATGGAAAACCTTCTAGATGTACTTATAGAAAAAGACAAGTCAGGGAATTATGGTGTCCAGTCTGCCTTAAGACCTTGGAAATCATCCGAAGAAAAAAATTCTGAGCAAACTGAAATGAACTCTTCTTAGATTCATCAAAGAATTGAAGTCACAGGGCAAATTGTCACCCCAAATGTGGAGGGATAGACACAGTCACTACCCACTGGGGATAAATATAGTTGCTGGCAGCAGCCACTGGTGGGAATGCTGCAGGGGTGAGGGACTGCTTGCTGGAGGCAGTGTGTGGGCCAGCCTGGCAGATAAAAACCCCTGGGAGCTGAATATAGGGGAGGGAATGTGTGGCTGGATATTGGGAATTTTGCCTCCAGGATCCCTAACAAATTCTAAGGGTGAAGATCTGCAGATCAGGAGAAAACTCTCTCCTGCTTCTAGATGTAGGAGGGGAAAAGTAATTATTCTGAAACCTGCCCAGAGCATTCAGTTTTGTTTCACAGAGCTTGTCCTCAGGGAAATTATCTTACTGGATCTGAACTGATTGGAATCTTATTAGAGACTAACCACTTGGGCTGGTGGACTATGGAGAGTAGGCATGGCTGCTGTGAAAAAGGGGTGGTTGTGGGATGAAGCCTGAATTCTGGTTTAGCTGCTATAACTGCATGAGCAACAGGGCATTCAGAGAGATGGTGCTTCCTGGGGTGGGTGTGCCTTGCCTCGTATGAGGATATGACATACCTCAGTGAGATCAATTGCCAGACAAATCTCAGGCAATAAATAGATCTGACCCAAAGGTGGCAATAACACTCTAGACTGGGATATGCAGATATCCAGTTAAAGATTTTGGAGAAGGTAGAGTCTGACCCTGGTCCTGAATCCTGTTATATCTGACCTTTCAATGGAGAACAGCAACCTAGAGACAGTGATTCCATCAATAGTGAGCTGAACCTTGTCCAGTGCACCCTCTCTCACAGATGCCTGAGAAACAGGGATAGGCATGTCATGACATTTTAGAAGTATTGAGAAAAGCTCCAGGTCAGGAGAAGCACAGGTGAGTGGACAGAAGCAGGGTGGGGAGGAGGTGAGGGAATTTGTGTGGGATAAAGTGCTCAGAGTTCTCCTGGAGGTTGTGAGACATCACTGGTATTATTCTTTTTCTTGGAAATGACACACAAAAGAGCAACCAACATAATCAAAACAGTAGCTTATTTCATTATTTCGGTGGATTAGTTCATGAGCGAAAGATCAGGGGCTATGGTTCCCATCAGGAGAGCTTTCCACTGACTCTTTTATTGGGCAGACTGCTTCTCCCTTCAAAACTAAAACCAAAAGCAGTCACTGCTGTTAGTTTGTAGTTGCTTCACAGGGCAATAGGACATGGACCTACCATGTTGTGTTGTGGTTTGGTTTGTATTGCCTGTTTTTATAATGGCAATCACCTCAAGGATGTCACTTAAACTTCAGGAGCTTCTCACCTATGAATGAGAAACTTCCACCAAATGAATGAATGAATGAATGAATGAATGAATGAATGAAAAAAATTATATAAAGAGAGCAGTTCCATTGGATGGAGACAAAAACATAAGCAACAACTTTTGCCACCACCAACAGATAATGGTCACTGGTGTAGTATGACTTGGAACGACACCTTTTGTTTCCCAAGTGAAAAACTTCTACATTGAATATTCAGTAAATATTTGCTGACAAATTATTTCACTCCACCAATATTGCCCTTTTCATGTATAAATAGACAACTAGAATCCTAAAGCCTTTTGGTTTTCAATTTTTGTTTTCTAATCTATCAAAGTCTGTTTTACTTAATTTTTTTTTTTTTTTTGTCTAATAATTGACTGATTTCACCTCTTGTTGATTTTTGTTGGGCAGTGCCTTTTTAGACATGGTCCAGCTGACCCAGCCCTCTTTTAGTGCTCTATAGACCTGAGTGCGGGCCCGGCCCAGCACTGGCCCTCTCCTACCTGGAGGGCTGTCTGTAGCCCTGGTTCTTCACCTGACTCCTTTCATTCCTCTGCTCAGAGGTCACAACCTTAGAGAGACTTTCCCATTCATTCTATTGTAGCTCCCCATATTCTGTCACTTTTTCATTCTTTACCCTGCTTCACTTTTCCTCCAAGCACTTACCATGACTTGAAAACTCAATACGTGTGTGTTTGTTTGATCATTGTGGTTTTCTCCTCTGGAATACAAACTTTAAGAAAACATAGGCTTTGTCAATTTAGTGCACCATTGCATTCCCAATAGTCCAGAAGAGTATCAGTGTGGGGTAAACCCTCAACATTTAAAAGAACTAACCAATGCTCAAGGGAACTTCTGTATTAAGCAAAGAATTCTTTTATATGCAAATAATCAACTTCTAATCTATCTTATTCATTAGGACTGAGTCAGTTGAAGTTGGAGGTATCTTTTTTCAGAAAGGTCACAGGTTTGTTCAACTCAGTAGAACAAAGACAGGAAGCTGTTGCTGGTGATGACCTGACCTACTTGTGGTTGATTTTGGGAGTTTATGAAGGAATTCCCAAGGAGACAAATGGAGGTGACCTGAAACTAAACCTCAGGTTTGATATGGACTATAGCAAGATTAGCCATGAAGTAAGTAAGACTTCACACTAGGTGAAATTTCAGAGAAGGAAAAAACCTTACCTGTCACATTCCCATTTTGACCAACCTGAATACTACTGTGTGGCAGGTATTTTCCTCCTGGAAGAGTGAACTGATCAGAATAAATTGTCACATTTTGATTATTCAGGGTCATTGTATAGTAGCTGTAAAGGAGAGGAAAACAAGAATGGGGTTCAGTAAAATTCAATGAAGTGTGCTTCATTTGCATAATGCTTCCCAGTGTCTCATGGGACTACACTGAAGAGTAGTTTGCATGGTTGGATAGTCAGAGCATGATCCCTTAAAGAAGAGCATTCAACTCTATTCTGGAGTGTGAACCGAAGGACACCAGGGCTGGATAGTTTATAGCTAACATGGCATATATGTTTTATGACTGTGGCCATCATCATAGTCAAATTCCAAATGGACTTCCTCACTTTTTGTAATAACAAAAATTTATTAATATTTTCTGAACACAAGACTACTGAAGTCTTATATTCTCTACAAAGTAACTGTGGAAACAGGGGCTTATATTAAAAATATAAAACTAAGAGACATGCAAATATCTAAAACTATATTCTTCAAACCAAAGATGCTGAAAGTAGAGGGATATCTCCTATACTCAAGTCAATGAGCAAGGGAGTTACTAACAAATTAAGAGGTGACAAATCATACCTGAAGGTATTAATGGGCTAAATATTTGACCGCTGCTATTGTCATCATCATTTCCTTCTTTTTCATTTCACCTTCCCTGGAAAGGAAGAAATTAATTAACAGAAGGCAACTTTCACAGCAAGAACCTCACTGTGTAAAATTTGTGAGGCTCAGGTGACAAGCAGACCTGTTGAAATCCATTATGAGACATAGTGAGTCCAAATTATTAGCCTGATTTTCCTTAGAAACCTCTCTCTTCCTTTCCCTGTTTTGCTCATATCACAGAAAGGCTGACCCATACTTCTACTGAACATTTCCCAGTAGCACATTTCTATGCCCTTTGGTGAGCCAGTTGGTTTTGACCAAGGAAAGGTGCATGAGACCCACCACGGTTTTAGCTTCTGCTGGGTGATGCCAGTTCCTAGGCTTTGATGATGCTATCCTTGCCTTAGTTTCCTCCAGCATCAGGTCATCAGTGTCCCACTGCCCTCAACCTCTGGTGGCAATCCGTCCTCTTTCTGACATTCTTGTACTTCTAGCACCTGCGTGACCAATTCCTCATCTTGAATTACTTCCATTTAAAATACATAGAGAAGTTTCTCCTTTCTTTTTTTGCTTCTCCTAAGCAATGTCCACTATAGCTTCCCTGATGTAGGGACATAAATTATAACTCAGATCTGAAACAACCAGAAATTCTCCAAGATCACTTGTCCAATAGGATCACACGTCTATGGCATTTTATTCTTTACAACATACTTTTACGTATACTATGGCTTTATCCTTCTAATCATTATTTAAAGTATGGGAAGTAGACCTTATTTTTACACTTTTAGAATTAAAGAAATCAAATGTAGACAGGTTGGATGATTTTCCTAATTATGGAATGATTGGTGGAAAATGAATCGTGGAAAACCATACTTTCAGCACACATTTTCCAAAAACAAATTCAGAATTTATGCTGCAAATTATACTGTAATTTGATATGGGTGATGGTGGGCTGAGATTTGTGCCAGAAGGAACTTCCCAATGACTGTGTGTGTTAAACAAACAACAAATAACTTCTCTAATACTCACTTTGTTGGCCTATTAACATTTGCCCCATGAAATCAGACACTAGCTACTTTGTTAAGCTGAGTTAGAAATATTCATCCCCTTAATAGTCATTTTAACAGAAGCAGTGGTTTTTTGATGTATTTTTACCAAACATGATGATCCAATAAGCTAGTGAGATGAGTAGAGATATTACTGTCCTTATTTTAATAAATGAGGAAATAGGAGCGTGATAATGTGACTTACTCAAGGTGTCCCATGAGTCAAGTCAGGAACTTGATCCCAGGCCACCTGACTAACACTGGTGCTCTGTTCTGGAAAAGATATTTCCAGTGGTGGAAATATCCAGAGAGAAAGTTAGCATAGTTAGCATTGAATAATACAAACTCTCTTCTTCAGCTTTGTAATCAAAACGTAAACATGCCTCTAGTAATGATCTAAAATTTAAAAATCCAGTTCATATTTTGAAATCCTATGAATTTTCAACATTATACAAACAAGTAAAATCATTAAGTTCATAGAATTTTAAAGGATAAAGAGACCCTAAATTGTTGAAATGAGTGTTCTCCTTCTCCCTTCTTTTTCTTTTGTTGACTGTTCTCCTTCTTATCTGCATCTTTTTGGTGGCAGGGAGACAGTGAAACATGCATCGGCAATGGGCAGAAATTTCGCCATTGGAGACCATGTGCTTTATTCCCTCATGTCCAATCCTGACCACCTCTAGCCTGGCCCTACTGTTTGGCAGATTAGGGGAGAGTAAAAACACTCTTAATGTAATCTCACATGAGGCTCCCATAAAATAGTGTGATTTGAACCAGCACTAATGTCCGTCAGGGTATTATCAGAACATCTTGATCCAAAACTAACTTCTCCAACTGTTCTCCAAGACCTGAAACATCCTTAACCAAATCATTTTGTTTCTTAATCATAGGTCCAGATGTAAATCCTAGCACCTCTGGCAAAGGTTTAAAATCTGACCTCCTTCCTGTGGTCTTTAGGGGTCTAGAGGTCCCCTTTCCAGTGTCACTTTCTACTCACTGCACTCTGTCTCTGTCTCTGACTCTTGGCCACTGCAGATCTGCCAGCAAGTCCCTAGTCCCTGACTGTTTTTCACTGGGGCACTAAGTCCTTCATGCTTTGGGCTGTGAGTACCCACCTCTTGCCACAATTATTCCTAAATTCATACATATAGCACCAAAGTCAATTCAACTTTCAAGGCCTACTTCTAAATGTGACTTTCTCTATGGAGTCTTCTGAGATGATTTCCTCTTATCTGGGGTTTTCCGTAATGATCTACCTTCATCAATTCTCCCTATGCGCTGTAATTTTTCTATTTAGTCTTTTAAAATCTGTTAAATGAGAAGATCGAACTAAATCACTAGTTCTCAAAAGTTGATGGCAGATCAGTTGGATATGAAGAGTGTACTGATAGTGCAAATTTCTAATCTCCACTCTACTTCTAATGGATCCAAATTCTTCAAGGAAGAAAGGGAAGAAAGGGAAGCAAGGCATAAGAAGCCTCATGTCTAATGAATGAGTTCTCCTTATACAGCCTGTCCAAAAATCATCTGAAAGATATGAGGGGCCTAAGATAAATTCAAACCTAAACAACATGCTAGGTTTTTAAATTAACTTGATTTGTATTATTGGCAGAACTAGATCCAAAACTGTTAAAATTCCTTAGTTTTATGGAATCAATTTATTTTTTATTTTTTAGATTTATTTATTTATTTATTCATGATAGACATAGAGAGAGAGAGAGAGAGAGAGAGAGAGGCAGAGACACAGGCAGACGGAAAAGCAGGCTCCATGCTGGGAGCCCGACATAGGACTCGATCCCGGGACTCCAGGACCGCGCCCTGGGCCAAAGACAGGTGCTAAACCGCTGAGCCACCCTGGGATCCCCTGGAATTAACTTAAATTGGATATTTTCTTATAATATTACCTTAACTCTTCAAAGTATCCTAAGGATCTGGAAATAAGCATAAGATAGGTATAGACATGAGGAAAAAATGCACTTTTTCCAACACAAAATCTTGTCCAGACTGTCACAGCAAAAGATCGTGAACTTTTTTTGACACGCCAGCATTCCAATCTGATGGGGAGACTATACACTCAGACTTCCAGACCATAACTACAAATTATGTTGCTGCCCCAGGTGGACAAGGCCATAGTTAAAACCATTTACATAATGAAAGCAATTTAATACTAAAATGGTAAAATGCACATATTACCATTGTGCATTTTTTTTTTTTTTTGCAATGCAAAGTAGTATAGATCCTTACACCTTCTTAAACCACAACTTTTTTTTTTTCTAGAAGACTGAGAAGTCATAAAGGTGAAGAGCATGGATGATTTTTTGCCACTATCTGCAACCCCAAAATCAAAAGGAAAGAATGGGAAATAGTCAGTTTACCTGCTGCTGTGATGTAGACTGTTTCAAAATAGGTTTTGTAGAAGCACTGCTGACGGGTAATCAAGTCACTTCATGATTTAATGTACCTTGATTAGCATAGTAATTTACTATACCTTCCTCAAAAAAGTGCTAATCAATTTTAGCAACTAGTAGAGTGAAAACACCACACAAATTGCTCTCATGGCCCCAAATTGCTAATCAATTTTGAAAACCTAAATCAATCTGCATTTTATGCTGTCATTCCTCACTTGACATTTTTAATGTCCCTCAGGACTCTGAATTCTGAGGAATGAGTTTTCATGGCAAATAATGAACTGAAATGATATTACATTTTGGCTTAAGGATTGTCATTTTCTTGATCCCAGTACATATGCCTCTGGCTCTTAAAGCATTGACGTGTGTGCGCGCGCGCTAGAGAGAGCAAGTTATTTTAATAATCAAGGCGATGGCAAAGTAGCTGAGCTCCTCTTCCTCACTTGAGAAAGGAAATTGCTACATTTATAAAACTTTGGTTTTAATTATATGAATGAGATACTGGTGCATTATTAATTGACTGGTAAGATATTAAAGCCATAGCATTTTACAATTGGGAAGGGATTGTAGGAACCATCCATCCCAGTCCCTAGCTTGGCTAGAGAGGTAAAGTCACAGAAGGATTCAGCATCTGCCCCCAGGCCTCCTCGATCCAGACTCAGGCTAATGGCCTCTACCATGCATGAAAGTTTTCCTCCGGTACCACGTTAGTAGGTATGAAATTACTGCCAAGGGGAACTGGGAGGCTTCTAATGCACCACATTAGCCATATGTCCTGCAAAACTGCTCCTCTTAGGTGATTTCAAGATGCACTGATCTCATCCGACCCATCAAAATGTTTGCAATATTTTAAGTAGGGTAAACCTGCTTGCTAAATTGAGATTTCTTTGTTTCAGATAGGAGTAGACTCTTTTCCCTCCCTTGCTTAGCAATTGAATTAAATCAGCAACCATCTGGATCCTCCAGCAATAACACATGTATTACAGAAAGATTGGGACAGCTCTTTGGAAATGAAGTCTGAAGACCAAAGTTCTGCATATAGCAGTTCATTCGTTAGCAGAGTTTGGAGATAAAAAGTGCTCTGAGATGCTCTGCTTACTTATAAAGATCTGAATAACAAATTTCAAAGTGTTGTGTCTCAGCATAACAGCTGTGGATTACTGACTGGGGCAGGCAGGCACCACAGGGGAATGCCAAGACAACAAGGAATGAGCAGACCATTAGGTCTAGGATTTCAAGGCACCAAACCTGGAGATATCACCCTGAAGTTAGGCAACATACAGGTTTCAAACATTGGGGTGAGATGAAGGGTTGCAAATCAGACTGGCAAGCTTATCAGTGGAGCTTGGCATGCCGTGGCAAACCTGCAAAGCAATGGTGATGCTTGTGATACTCTGAACATGGAGACTGGAGTTAAGTGAGTGTTGTTTTTCTTTTCATGAGCATCTCAAATGAATGATCATTTTTTTTGGTTTTCCTTAAAATGACTTTTCAGTGAACTATACACTTCAATTAAAAATATAAATAAATAAATAAATAAATAAATAAATAAATAAATAAATTTAATTAAGTGACTTCGTTTCATTTTCATTCTTCTGGGATATTTTTTCCTCTGAAAAATTCTAGGTTGGCAACTATTTTCTTTCAGCAGTAAAAATTTATTCCACGGCCTTTTGGCTTCTACTACTTCTGTGGAGAAGACAATGCTCTGTCTGATTTTGAGGGGTAACCAGATATTTACAGTCCTAGTTATCTCATCCATGGTTCTTACTAGTTACTAGCCAGGGGGAGAACAGTAACTTCACAGAAGGGAAATCTCAGATACCATCATAGTGAAGGAATTCAGGTTACCATCCCTAGAAAGGGGGCATATTGGCATCCTGTGTCTCTTGACGTGGTATAGAGTAAATGGTACAGCTTCCCTTCTGTGGCATGAGGGGCAAAACCTCATGATTCTGTCATGAGGAAACAGCCAGCAAACCTAAACTGAAAATCTTCCAAATAACTGTCCTCTTTTCTTCAAGAAAGTCGGTGTCATGGAATATACAGGAAAATGGAAGAATTCATCCACATCAAAAGGGATTATGAAGATGAGGCGACATGATGACCAAGAGGGACACCTGGTCCAGAACTTTCTTCTGCTGTAAAGCACATTACTTGGATACTTGAAGAAGTCTGAATAATTTTGATAGAATAAATAATAGGATTGCATCAATGCCATCTCCTTGGTTTTTTAGTAATTGTACTGCTGTTATGTAAGAGAATGTCTTTGCTTTAAAGTCACACTGAGATATTCAGAGATAAATGGGCCACATGCCAATAATAAACTGACTCTCAAAAAATTTTTAACTGTGATATGTCTGTTTGTAGTGAGTGGGAGAGAGAGCGAGACAAAGCATAATAAGCAAAAGTGGTAAAATGTAAGCATTTGAGGAATCTATATAAAGAATATATAGGAATTATTTGTACTTTTCTTGGAAGTATTCTTTAAGTCTAAAGTAAAAAGGTCATATAATAAAAAATTACAAATAAAAAGGAAAACAAATCAGAGATCCTAGAAGATGTTGTTCTTTTTAAGCTATAGTAACAACTGCTATGCCTTATTCATTAATAAAAGCAAATAAAATCTTCAAAAAGTAAACTTGTGAGTAGATATCTTTGAATATTACTTATCTATAATAATAATATGTAGAGGATTTAGAATAGATACAGAATTAAAATGTACTATTAAGTGTAGAATAAAGCCTCATACCAATATACAGAAAATTAAGATTTCTAAGTTACTAATTTTTCCAAGAAAGGGTAAGAGTATATGGTTGCATTAGATTTCATAATTCAAGAACATATCCTATTATTTGGAGTAACAGCTAAAAGAATAATAATTTTAAAAATTGACTTAAAAATAATCAAGCATGAATAAACAAAAAAGAAGAAAAAGCAAAATGTAGAACTAGCAGGACAAATAAAAAACAAATACTAAAATGGAAAACTGACATGTAATTTATCAGTAATTATGTTAATTTAAAATAGATTAAATGCTGTAATTTAAAGAAAAAATTATCAGACCATTTTTTTTTTTTACTCAAATACAGTTGACATACAATGTTATATTATTACTTTCAGGAGTATGACATAGTGATTTGACAGTTCTATATATGCACTGCTCACCGTGATAAGTGTAGTCACCATATAATTATTATAGTATTATTGCCTATATTCCCTATGCTGCACTCTTCATCCCATAACTTATTTGTTTTATGACTTGAAGGATTGTACCTCTTATTCTTCTTCACCTATTTCTCTTATCCCCTCACCTTTTCTCTGACAACTATCAGTTTGTTCTCTTTATCTAGGAGTCTGATTCTGTTTTTCATTTGTTTGCTCATTTGTTTTGTTTTTAAGATTCCATGTGTAAGTGAAATTACATCGTATTTGTCTTTTTCTGTGTGGCTTATTTCACTTAACATAATACCCTCTAGATTCATCCATACTGTCACAAATGGCAAGATTTCATCTTTCTATATGCTTGAGTAATATTCCATGCAGATATATACAAGGTTATACAAACATTGAGGATAAAAGGGTAGTAGGAATATACTGCTTAAAAGACTATAGGTAGACATAAAAATACCAGGTTTTTAGGCAAAACGTATAGTAGTTAAACACATGTATTTCGCAATGATAAAAGTTTTATTAAATAAAAAGATAAAATAATTCCAAATTTTTATACATCTACTAATATAGCCTCAAATATATAAAGCAAAAATTTACAAGTGTAAAAAGATAGACAAATATATGAGCACTCAATAATCTCTCAGCAATATAAAACACAAGCAGATAAAAAAATCAATAAGAGATTTTACATAATCATATGTAGAATTTAAACTTTATGATTGACAAATTTGGCCTAATGGACACTTATGGCAGGCTGCAGCAGTTTATGGCAGAAGATACACTCTTTTTAAGCACACACAGAAAATATGTATTGATAATTTACAGATATGTAAATAATGTCTCAGATATAGGAGGGATTGAAATAGTAAAATCCGTTACTGACTTTAGTACAAGTTAAAAATGAACAGCAAAATGAAAAACCTTTTAGTCTCAGATATTTGGAAAATAATATACTTCTAAGTAATCTACAGGTCAAAAAATAAACTATAACAAAATATAGGGAGTATTCTGAAAAAAGCTTCCAGTTCTGAGGAAGAAGGAGACATCACTACCCATCTCACAAATAATCAAAAGTCATAAGAAGATATGATAAATTGTTTTATGCCAATAAAATCTAAAATTTAGATGAAATCATCAAATTCCTAGAAAAAGAAAATATATCAGAAGTGATACAAGAAGAAATATAAAATATTGTTTTATATTACTAAAGTAGTGAATCCACATTTTTTACTCTCCCACAAAATAATCTCCAGGTTTTAATGGCTTGTATCACTGGTAAATATTAGCAAAATTTAATGAAAATATAACACAAACCATACATAAACTCTTCCAGAAAACAACAAAAAAAGAGGGAACAGTTTCCAAATTATTTTATGAAGTCGATGTCATTTTGATATCAAACTCTGATAAGGTCCTTCTCTTGCTTCTACTTTGCTCTATCCTCTGCTTTTTTGCACATTGTACCCATACTTCAATATCTAGTTCAAATCCTACTAGCTTCAAGAAGAAGCCTACCACCGCAACTACTCCAGACCATTCTGAATTTACGGTAATTTTTAAAAATTATATCAAATTCATGTCATGTTAGAGCTCTAAAGGGACTTTGAGATCACTTCATGAAGTCCTAATAAGTCTCAAGAAAGAACCAGAAAACAGGTCTTCAAATTGTGCTGTTTTCATTACAATAACCATTACCCTTGGACATGCCAAAGCCAATGTTAGCAGGAAGGAAAAGAGTACAAGTGTTCTGTTGTTGTTGTCTTAATTTCAAGTACTCTTTGATGGTTTCTTCAAACAGTTTTTCATAGCATCATGAAGAAACATTTTCACCCCTTAATCCTGAAATGATAGTTTATGCATATCAGAAGACCAACACAAAGATCTTAACCTAAAACATTAATATTTCAAAATGGTCTTGTTTTTTGTTATACTTGCTGTTTTATATCATGGGAAAGGAACTAACTCTTACTAAGGCCCTGCTAAGTGTGGAGAAGTCCTGTAAACCAGGTACGGTGCTAAACAGTTTACATGCCTTTATTTACTTAATCTTAACTATAATCCTACACTCCAGGTAGTCAGTCCATGGTGCTTGCAGGAAACAGTTGGCACACTCACATGAGTGGTTACAGGGATGTCATGAAGGACCAATTAACCAAAGTGCCATTATGATCAAGGGGACAAAAGGGATGGGTGAAACACACCAGCTCTAAATCTAAAAGGCCAAGTAGAGGGGTGATGTCACCAGAACTTGAACTCAATGACTAGGAGAGAATGCTGATCCCTCTGTGGAAGACCACAGCCATCATCCATGGGCAGGGAAGGAGAGAGAAGAGCCACTCCACCATGTTCAGTCTTCTGGCCCTACTTCCTTTTGGCTGAATCCAACCAAAGTCAGAGGTCAGAGGATCAAGGGTAGCATGAGTTCTATAGGGCAGGATCGAGCATAAGGTGAAGGGTGGAAAAGGATCTGAAGGAGGAAGTGGAGAGCAACCAGTACACCACATGTGACTGCCTCACCTCTACTGATGAAGAAACTGAGGCTTCTGATGTCTTAACCAGGCATTTTATGCATGTCAGATTCCATGGCCATGGTGCCTTTTGCCTGGCTGATTGAGCAAAAATCTTATTCTTCAAGTATTTTTTGCTTTCCCATGAGATAAAGCCTTGATAAAGCAAGTTGTGTGTCCTTTTATTCAGTACTTACTAGAAATAGTTGACACTCAAAAAGGTACAAAAATCACTCTTAAGCATTGTGGAATGTGACACAACATTGAGTGTGTGAACGTGGTTTTGGGCAGACTGAGACCAAGGTGGACTCACGTCAATAGAAACAAACATTCCCATTGCAGTTACCCCAGGATCCACCAAATTGTGTCTTGTTTTTTCTTGAGTTATAATAAAGCAATGAGTGCTATTTTTTTTCACACTAGGAAATGAAACTTCTGTCAATTAGGGGAAAACAACAACAACAACTGAGTGGTAGTTTCTCTTTCTCTAAGACCCACTTATTGGGCAGAAGAGGGGATCAAGAGGCCACAAGTCAGCATTGGCCACAGATACATGAACAAAAAAAATAATAAGTCTTATTTTCAGCCATATTTTCCAATATTGCCATTGATTCTCATAGGGTGTGTTAGCTGGAACTTTTTTTTCTTAAACAAATACGGTAAATATGAAAAATAACCAGCTGATGCTAATAAAAAATGCCATTTTTCGCACAATATTTACAATTCTGCTTACTTTCCACTCAGAATGATTGCATGTAAAAATGATGTTGTGATTCCACATGGTAAGTGACTCCTGGCTAGAGTCTCGGCCAAGTTTTTGGTGGACATTCGTTTGCTCACTGGAAGTTGGGCTTCTGCTGCAGAGGCTTAGGTTCCTTGTGACTCCAAACAGAAGCTGTCACATCCACAGCTTGGGGCATCCACTATTGCATGGCTCGGGCAGACACCAGTTTTACGTTAAGATGTGGATCGTGCTGCCACTAGTACAAAGCAGAGTGAGTGGGAGGGGAAGATTCAAGACCTTTACCCAAGACCCTGGCAGCTCCATTCCTCTCAGCTCCTCAAACAAGCCACTTCTCCTGACGGATCTGCCAGGAATCTCAGGTTTATAGACAGAAGGATCAGTACTTGCTTGCTAAGTGAGAGAATGAATGAGTGAATGAGTGAGTGGGAGGTGGAAGTGGAGCTGATGGGTCAGGCACACTGTTGAAGAGCCATTGATTTCAGAACCCGTTCTTCACCTTCCTGCTTCCTGGAAGGTGGCCAGCACTTTTAAATCACATTGTACACAAAATACTTGTATGAGAGAATGCTGACTTCTAGTTTTCCACAAACACATGAAACCTTTTTATTAACCTGTGTTCTGGAGTCTTTCCCAGGCCCTTGAGAAGAGCTAGGCCTTGGTAGCCCTGCTGTCTATTTGGCCACTTTTTTTTTTTTTTTTTTTTTTTTCACATTTCCTGCTACCTCTTCTGATTTACCCAGGTGAAGCCACTATGGCTCTAAATCACTGTCATAGGGTCCTGGATGGACTGTCAGCTCCTGCCCTTGCCCTCCTACAGCCTATGCTCTGCTTGACAGTAGGAGTAAGCCTACTTAAAACATAAGTGAGCTCATGTCATCATGCCCCTGTGCTAGCCATCCTATGGGTGGGTCCCTGATGCTCTTACAGAGAAAGCCGAAGTCCTCATGGTGACTACAAGACTCTATGTGACCAGGCCACTGACTGGCCCCTGACTTAACTTCCTTTGATGCTGCCATTGTACATACTTCTCCAGCCAGGCTGGCCTGCTCACTGCCCTGAACACCCACATGTGCCTCTGCCACAGACCTGGTGCACAGGACAACCGCCTCACTCATGCCCTCATCGAACTCTTTGCTCAAACTTCCTCCTTTTTAATGAAGTCCACCTGGACCCCCCATTTAATTTACAACAGCCCTCTTCCTGAATTTCAAAATCCTTCTTACCTTATCTCCTTTTCTTTTTCCATATCACTTATCATATTTTCATATATTCTATATGTTTTCTTTCTCTGCCATCTCTCCTCCCTGCTCCCTAGTCTCTAGAATATAAAGCCCATGAAAGCAAGGACTTCTGCATGTTTGTTTACTGAGGTAACTCCAGAACCTACAACAATGTACATCTTGTGAGAAGTGCCTTATGTATCTTTGTGAAATGAATAAACCGTAAGTAGAGAGACAATTAAGAACAAGTGGGACATCTATACCTCTTAAGACCTGAACCACAGGGACGCCTGGGTGGCTCAGTGGTTAGTGTCTGCCTTTGGCTCAATGCTTGATCCTGGAGTTCTGGGATTGTGTCCTGCATTGGGCTCTCTGCTTGGAGTCTGTTTCTCCCTCTTCCTATGTCTCTGCATTTCTCTCTGTGTCTCTCATGAATAAATAAATAAATTCTTTTTAAAAAAAGACCTAAACCACAGGTGAATTCCATGGGCTTGGTATCTGGCAAAGGCATGCCAGCTTACTTACCTAAGCAGTGATGGGAAAGACCATTTCTTGCAACGAAACGTATGGTCAACAAGTCATTAACAACTTACATGATTCCAGAGAAAATACCCCAGTTGTTATTAATCAGATGTGATTTTGTACCCCAGAGACATTTGGCCGTATCTGGAGATATTTTTGGTAGCCACACTGGAGGTGATGGTGCTATGGCATTTAGTGGTAAAGGTCATCCATGCTGCTCAAAATCTTGAATTGCATAGGGGAGCCCCCACAACAAAGAAAGACCTACACCCAGTGTCATTAGTGCCGAAGCTGGGAACCCAACGTTCCGATACATGGTAAGTATTCCCAAGTTCATTAAATGTGTTCATTCTTTCAGGTGGAATTTTATATGTGGTAGGCTAATATTTTATTTAATCTAAAATGTAAATGATTCACAAAAACATCTAAATAAAAAAAAACCTAACCAGAGTGCACTCTTCAAAAGAAGGTTCAGAGGCAGCAGCCACATTCAATAAACTAGAATGTATTATACCTCTCCTAGAATAAATTGTTTTTCTTCCTCGAAGAAGGTGCTAGAAATAATTTCAGAACTATAATATTTATATTTACATAATATATAAGTATGTGATATCAGACAAGTTAGAAAATACAAAAACAAATGACTGAAGAAACAGTTTCTTATGAGGATGTTTATTAAATGTGTGCTCACTAATTCATACTATATTTTTAATACTATGTTATCTTTTTTTCATGTCTGAAGTTTGATTTTAAAATCTTCTGGGTCATTGAAAATAGTTTTAAATGTTTCTTCAGGGATTTTTTTTTTTTTTTTTTTAGCCATCAGTTTGATAATACTTGAAGTGCGAGATTATTCACTTTTTAGGAAAATCTCCACTCAAAGAAGGTGATGTTTCGATGAAAGTTAGAAAAGAAGGTGGGAATATACTCAGAATTCTGAATTTGTGTAAGATTTTGATAACACAGCAGCCTTGAGCGCGATGAAATTGGTCTCTCCACAACAGAAAGCTCAAATGTGTTATGTGCAAATCTAAACTAGTCCTTACATCTTCAAAATATGGTCATTTCACATTTCTCTTTAAATCTACTGCTGGTTTCCTCTGTATTTCCGGCTTCCTTTTTTGCATTTTTTTTTTTTTTTTTTTTAGAAATTAAAGTTTCCCAAAATAAAAGAAACACAGTGAGAATAGGATCATGTTTCATTTAGTCTAATTATGCATGGAGAAAATTTTCCATTTCAACGAGCTTCGCTTATATTCAACTGCCAACTACTCTGAAAAGGAAGAAAAGGGAAGATTTTGCCAATCAGTTGGCTTTACCACCCCCCCTCGAAAGTGTGTGAAGGCATCAAGTATTTGTGTGTGCCTGTGCCTGTGTGAACACCTGTGCTTTCCTTCCTGCCAGAGTGGGAAGGCAGGCCTACTGGAAGGCCTGGGGACACGAGAGCATAAAACCATGGCTTTCTCGGGCATTACTTGGTCCAATATCAATATGAACCATGAAGATTTGGGGGAAATGACATGCTAACACATCCTAGCTTAGTAGCCTTCTGGAAGACCACTTTGTGGTGCAATCCACACATTTAAATCCTTCTATGTTCTTGCTGTATGTACGGAAGCAGATTCAATAGGTGACTATAGGTGACTATAGGTGACTATAAACGGAGCCAGCGCTCTTATACAGTGGAACCTGAAAGCCATGCTGAAAACCGAGAAGCAGAGCCACCCAGAGAGAGTGCAACATGCACATTTTGCTTAGGCTATTTCCAGATGACGTGAGTGGGCTCACATCTGCTGAATATTCACGTGCTAATACATGAGCACCGAGATAGACACCTTGGAAATAAGAAAGTCACAGAGCCATAGGAGCTCCAAGCCAGGCCAGCCTGCAGATACACAGAACAGCCTTGGGGTAGGGTGTGGGGGGGGAGGTGCTGTCATTATGCAGAAGTGAGGAAGAGGGGGTGCTGTCATTATGCCGAGGTGGAGAACCCGAATATACAATTCAGGATTCAAGTTGGGTGGATAAGACTCTGTGCCTGAATCCAGCCTTAAAAGAACAAGCTCATGCATCCTCTCCCTTAGCTGATGTTACACTCAAATAACTATTGAGAAATTTAAAAAAAAAACAACTGTTTTCTCTGAAGTCCTGGAATGAACTTCAGCCTACGGTACACTTATTAGACAGAAAAGGGTAGAGAGGCCATGAATACATGTTTCTCACTTGATTATTTCATGTCACCCTCCAAACAATTCTATAAGGCAGACTTACCCAGTTCTACGGATGAGCAAGAGGAGGCTGGAGAACATTCAGTGGTGGGCTGGGATGTTAGCCTGATCCTCTTGTGGCTCACACTGTGGCACCTCTGGGTCACAGGATGTGCAAACCATCCCAGAAAATCCCATATTTCAGGAGGTAGAATGAAATAAACATGAAAGCCTCCATCACCCTAAACACAGCATGTCTCCCCATCCTCCTTCATCTCTACATGAAGATAAATAGAGACAATATGACAAGACTGTGGTTTGCATTTTGCTCAGAATGGTGGGGTTCTTGGGCATATTGAGGAGTTTTTATATTTTCTTTCAGATTTACATCCAACAGAGGTTGAAATGAATTTTTGATCTTTCTTGGGCTGAAAAAGAAATTAAACCTCCATTCTTAGATTCTGTGATATTTTCTTTGAATCTTCTTGGGAACTGTTGGACATTGCAGCTGAAGGTAAGTGCCTCTTTGATGTCATTAAGAAGTGCGTGCATCTTGGTTAATGTGTGCCAACCTGTATTGGTTCAGTTTCTCCAAACAGTTTTTGTGTTAGACATTAAAGTTGCAATTGGAGAACTGAATATGGAAAGCAGGATTTAAAATAAAACAATTTGTCTAACTTCTAAAACCATCTCCAGGAAAAGTTAGTTCTGAAATAGGACAGGATGATAAAGAATGCATCTATGGAACAGCTCCTACTGTCATTCCCCAGCCCCATATAAATGCTTCACTGATTTGAATGGGTCACTGAAAAGGAAATATTTCCCTAGTTGGGAAGTACAAAAGGAATCAGACATTCAGTGATTCAGACAGGATTGGGTTTGCTGCAATATAATGTACTTACATGTGACACTCAAGGGGCTTCTATAAGATACACATTTATTACTCTAACTAATAAAAAAAATCTGAGGAGAGATGGCCAGAGCTGTGAGATACTCCTCATATATGACACTTCATAGCCCAGAATGGCTGCATATGCTCCAGCCATCATGTCCACTTTCTAGTCTACAGGAAGGAGAAAGTGACAAAAAGTGGCATGCTCATTCTACTTAAAGAATACTCCTGAGAGAATGCCCATTTCACTCTCTTCCATTTTGCAGACCAGAACTTAAGTACATGGCCGCACCCAGCTGCAAGGTGGCATGGACAGGATGAGTTTATGTAGGCTCACTGGGTGCTACACGCAAATCTAGGGTTCTGATACAAAAGAAAGAGGGAAAATAGGTGGTCAGGGAGTATACTCAGCAATTATTTTCATTTCTGTGTTTCTCCTGTGGGACAGACTACTCACTTCTAGATCCAATTCCAGCAGGGGTCGGAGGGATTGAGGTGGGTCTAGCAACAAGTCTGATGATCTGGCCCTGAAAGTTTAGATCTCCTTAGGGAATCTTCACAGTCTTCCCTACTCATGGGTTCCCATCTTCCTCCACATGTTTCTCCCAGTCTAAGATTTTGCTTTCCCTCAGTGGTTCTTGCTTTCTTCCTCTTGCTTGCCCAACCCTCTCACCATCTCTAGAAACTAGAACCTGTATCTCAACACAGCCTCCCTTCAGGGCCAAACCCAACCCTGCAGGTGCCATTTCCTCTGGTCTAGACCACTGCCTGGTTACCTCAGTCCTGTGCTGTGATGGGACAGAGTCCCTGCTGTCCTCTGCAGCAATCTGCAACAGACCTGTACCCTTCAAATGGATTTAGCTTTGAGCCTCCACCCCACCCACTCCCCTTGCAGTTGGCTGAGTCTTGTGGGGCCCCTCCTGGGATATTGACAGTATGAATCATTTGTGCAGAGCAAGTGCAATTTAGACTCCTGTGCTCTGGACTGAAGGTAACTTCCAGTTAGGGGTCAGTGGCAACTCTCCAGGGTCGTGAAAGGCTGTCCTGAAAACCTTCACCTTGAAAGCCACTCTGCCCTCCCCTGGTAACAGAGGCACCCTTCCAACCGTGCTTGCAAGTTCCACGAGGGCTTGAAGAGGACATTTGTCTCAGCAACCCCTTGGAGCATAGAGCCAGAGAACTGCTCTTCTCTCCAGAGAAGGTGACAGACACCACTTAGTGACACAGATAGTATCCAGGAGAAGCCAGCCAGAAGGATCTCACTCATGCAATGAAGTGCTAGCTCTACCATTAATCAAAATATGCCTGGCCCAGAGATCCAATCTGATACAGAGAAGGAGACTCAGAATGCTTGGTGATATTTGTTTTGGCCCTAATGAAGCTTCTTAATTTCTCTTTTAAAAATTCTTGCAAGTTATTTTACACACTTCGTTAAGTTTTACATATCCCATATGTAATTTTACCCTCAAGTTTATCCATCTCCATGGCAATACCTTATATCATGCCTCCAGCATTGATTACTCCAATTAAGGCCATCACCTCTTCATCAGTCTCATGGGTACTGGCAGCGCCACTTCCAATCACGTCTTTGCAGGAAATGTGGTTCAAAATGTCAGCCGAATCCCATCACTCCCTTGCTTAATCTTCAGTGGTTTTCCACTGATTTCTGAATAAAGTTCAAAGTCCTTAGCATGACATCAGTCACAAGATGACATAATAGGTCCTTGTTTCAATGCTGGCCCCTCTTCTCCTGTGTGTTCACATGCATGCATAGGCACATGCACACACACACACACACACACACACACACACACCACAGTAAACACCAGCCATCCCGAAGGGAGTGCAGCTGACCACCATTCTCTCTCTCACCCCTGAACCTCTGTACCTGTTCTTCCACCTGCAATTAACCTACCTCCTGTCACTGCTTATTTTCTGTCTCTTTCAGTCTCAGACCTCAGCTCCTCCAGGAGCTCTCCCAACTGTCATGTCATAGAGTCTGTGCTTCCCACTCTGGTCTGAGCTACCTATCTCCACTACTGTCTGGGAAATGTTTTAGGATCACTACTTTGTGCTCTACCTACATACTTTATATCAGTTAGCTATTGTCCCCAAGTAATGCTACGTATCAACCAACCTTAAAATCCTCCCTGGTGTACAACCTCAGGCATGCATTTTGGTCGTGAATCTAGGGTTGGTTGGGCAGTTTTGCTGGTGGCTGGGCTTGTTTATGCACCTGCAAAATCAGGGCCCATGCAGACAGGGACTGGAAGGCTAGGACAGCCTCAGCTAGGGAAATGCCTCTCTGCTCCATAGGACTGTCCTCCACCAGGCTAGGCTCAGATTGTTCTCCGGTGGAAGTGAGGTTCTAGGAGAGACAGAAAGATCACAGAAGGCCTTTTAGAACCCAGTCTTAAAACTAGAATGTGACATCTGTTGCATTCTTTTAGCCATAGCAAGGCCCAAGGCTGACCCAGGGTAATAGATTCTACCTCTAGAGGAGATGAACTAGAAAGTCTCTTTCTAAAGGTCCTACATCTAAAGAGGCCATCAATCAGAGCCATCGATTCAATCAAGCTGTAACTTATCCTGCAGGGCCTACTCAGTTCTTGGCAATGCAAGAAACATCTAATGAATGAACAAGTGTGAGGAAAACTAAAATAAGTGTCCTAAGGTTTAAATGTCATCAGTGGGGATGCCTGGGTAGTTCAGCGGTTAAGCGCCTGCCTTCAGCTCAGGGAGTGATCTTGGAGTCCCAGGATCAAGTTCCACGTTGGGCTCCCTGCATGGAGCCTGCTTCTCCCTCTGCCTGCGTCTCTGCCTCTCCTTCTCTGTGTCATGAATAAATAAATTAAACATTTTTTTAAAAAATGTCACCAGTGATATTAAGATAACAGCTGAGTCTGGCAAGTCCATATCAGTGAACATGGCTAGCCAAGCTAGAGCCAGACAGCAGGTGCACCCAGAAGGCACCCCCACCCACTCTGGGGGACCAGGATGAGAAATGAGCATCTTCCACAGTATGTGGGCTCCTGAACATTGTTCTGTCACCACCCTAGTCTCTGTATTAATCATGTTTTTTTTTTTTAATTTTCTGAATTTTATGATACTTTGGCTTCTTGGAGCTTTAAGGACTCAGCGGACAACTGCCTCTCTTGGTATTAGCTAATTTCTAGAGACAGTGGGCACAACTTTTGATATGCAAACTGATCAACCCTGGGTCCATACTTTTTTACCAAGCTCCTGAAGTCTGGGACACTGTCTTCCTGCCCTAAATCACCCTAAGGCCAGATATCAAACAATGAGGTACCACTCACATCCTCCAAACCTACTGAAATTATTTGAACTCTCCAATCCTAAATTGGCTTACCCAGTCTTGCCCATTCCATCTCACCAAAGTAAAGGCTATTGCACTCAGTCTTTTGCCCTCTACCACCTGGTACTGCCCCATGAGGCCCCACATGGCATGGCATGTCCCCTCCTTTTGGGATCTGTGAGTAATAAACTATTCTTTTAGTGGTAGTCATTTCCCATTCTGCTGGCCTCATGATCCGGGAATAAAAGCCAATCTCAAGTATATATATATATACTCCCTTCCCTGCTTCTGCCCTCATTACTCTGCTCTATGTGTTTATCGTCCTCATTTCTACAACAGGAAAGATCATGGGCTTTGCCCATCATTGTGATTGCCCAGCAAGGCATCCGTAGAAAGGCAGTGATGCTTCATATCCTCCCTTCCCCTGTCTCCTTTCACTCCTAGAGCTCACCTGCCTCAATTTCCCTTCTCTACCTTCATCCCAAATCCTTATATATTATGTATTTTCCCAGTGTTTCTCCCAGGGGTGACAATTTGCATTGTGAAGGAGATCTGGTTGACCTGTGGATTGTAGGACAATAACAACACAGTAAGTAATAAAATGTGACCACAAATTGCCAGTGGCATCTCCAGGTAGCCTGACCCCCAAGGAGCCCTGCGTGTCCTCTAACTCCCCCTGGAAAGCCAGTGCCACAGCCGGGCTTGAGAGGTGGGACAACTCCGACTTCCTGCCAAGTCTTCCTCCTTAAGCTTAGGTGCCTATTCAGCCTCTTTCTGTAGGATCCCTGGATAGTTTCCCATTGGTTAGTCACTTGGGTTGTTGAACACAGCCCCATGCTTCCTTGCTCTAGTGCAAATCTGCACAGGAAGCTGAGAGGCCCAAGAGGGAGGGGGCCGGCAGATGTCACCACTGCCCTTCTTCCCTCGCTGGGCAGTGGCTCTGCTGCCTCTGCCTGGCTCCCCTTTTCCACGACTCTCCACGTTTCTCTCACCTCCTCGTGTTTCTCACCTCTCCCCCCTGGCACTGTCTGCCCTGATCTCCAGCCTGCCTTTGCCCACTCTCTCTCACCATGCCAGCCACACCTCCAGAACATTCTATTTTCCCCGGTGCTCCCACTTGGACATGGAGAATGAATATTCCTTCAATGTGGTTTATTTCTGATATCAATTTGAATTTTTCTAAAGTAATGTTACTGGGAAACCAAGGGATAAGAAGAACCATATGAAGGAGACTTACTGCCCTCATTGTCACCTAGAGACCACTCAGGTATAGTGGGGTTTGGTCTGGCAGGCCACGTGTAGGGCTCATGGGTCCACTCGTTTCTCCCTGTCACTTCACTGCTAGCCCTTGTACTGGAGCCCTGTTCAGAACTGCTTTGGAGTAGCTTTGCTACTGATCTGTTAGGGTTCTCTGTCACATCAGAACCCACCTTCCAGTCCTCTCTTTGAGTGTTTCTGTCTGGCTCAACACCTTTCCCCCATGCTGTTAACTTTGGCTCAGGTGTGTGGCTGCTTTAGCACCTGTGAATCCTTCCCTGCTTCGAGCAAGCACGAGTGGGGTGGAGGGCCAAGGGAGAGAGAGAATCCTCAAGCAGACTCCCCACTGAGCAGGGAGCTGGAGGCAGGACTCAATCCCAGGATCCTGAGACCATGACCTGAGCCAAAATCAAGAGTTGGAGGCTTAAATACTGAGCTACCCAGGCATCCCTCTCCCCCCACCCCCACTTCTGCTTACTCAACCTGACCTGTCTAAATGGTTATCACCGGTTGGGTGTTCAGACTTGCTTTTTCCTGTTTTTGTGTATTGTATTGTATTGTATTGTATTGTATTGTATTGTATTGTATTGTATTGTATTATGTTACTATAACCTGGTATAGTAGAAAAAAAATCCCTTGTATTTATAACCATAATTCTGTCTTCTAGGGAGAAATACAATCACCCGTTAGAGTAGATAGTTGCTGGTAGGCCAGTATCTGACATCTTCACCTGCTCTGATAGGAGGTGAGCTTTCCCTCCTCCAACACTTGTGAGGTCAAGTTTCCCCCATAGACAAGAGTGTGGCTCAGATGCTGGGTAGGCAAGATAGGCAGAAGTGCCTCACCCGGCAATGAGCATGAGCACTCTATCGGCTGCTTGTAACAGCAGTGAGACACACAGGACTACCAGCCACTGAACTGGAGCAAGGGGGCTGTATAATTTATCATCCAAACTGTGAGATGTTTGTGATCATTCAAATTAAATACTATGGGTATAATTATTTATTGACTGATTACTTGGTCTTATTATATTGTTAAATCGACCTATACAATAGTTTTGTTCTAAATCTATTTTTTAAGTAATTGGGGCATCTGGGTGGCTCAGTCGGTTGAGCATCTGACTTTGGCTCAGGTCATGATCTTGGGGTCCTTAGATACAGCCCTGTGTCAGGCTTCCTGCTCAGTGGGGAGTCTGCTTCTTCCTCCCCTTCTGTCCCTGTCCCTCCCCCTGCTCATGTGCTCTCTCTCTCTCTCAAATAAATTAATAAAATCTTTTAATAATTTATTTGTGTATGTGTGTAAATATGTGTATAGTATGTAAAGTTTTAAAAACTTTATAGTAATTAATCTGAATTTAAAAATATATATGCAAAACTTGAAACATAGTCAATTTTAATTGGTTTCTGAGCTATACATCTCTCCTGTATTAGGTCACTGTTATTTGTCTGGAGTTGGCAATTTCAATACACTCCTAATTTTTAAGTGTTTTTCACAATATTATCAGCAAAACTCTTTTATATAGATTTATGGTTAATATATTTTAAATTGTTGACACCTTTAGTTGACTCATTTTTTTGAGACAATGTTTTTTTTTTTTTTGAGACAATGGTATTTTTAAAGGAGAAAATAGTCTTACTAGTGCTCAGATACTTGATCAAATTCCACCAAATGGAAGATCTTCTCAATTAGAATCATTTGCATATCAAAAAGGATACTTCATTCAATAAGTCATTTTAAACATTACTTAGTATTTAAATACTTTTCTTCTAAATATTTCTAAAAGACAAAACTCCTATGAAATTTATCTCTATTATGTTTTGGAGTACTGTGCCCAATTTGATGGTATAGAATTGTAAATCTTCTCACTTTTATTATACACTAGTTCAGAATATAAGGTTTCTTATTAGAAATAGGACCAATATTCTTCCTATAATACAAGATATTCCAGAAGTATCAAATGTCAACATCATTTGTTATATTTCTTCTCTTCCTCCGCTTTTGTAGGAATAAACTGCATTCTCTTCCTATTTGCAAATTTCATTCTTAGTAATGGCAATTTACTAAGGCTTTGAAAGCTGAGGTTTTTTTTCATACTCCATTTATTCAATCACTTAATTAAAATTTTCCAACTAGTTTTGAACAAAGTTCAATAAAAATTTAGAGGAGTTGTTACAAAAAATATTCAATATCATGTAGGACACAAGTTTGATTTAAAAGCAATCCTTTGTATCATCTTCAATTTCTTTCATCAATGTTTTATAGTTTTCAGAATACAAGTGTTTCATCTCTTTGGTTAGGTTTATTTCTAGGTGTCTTATTTTTGATTTCTTAATTCTTTTTGCTGTTTCATTATTGATGTATAAAGATGCAACAGATTTCTGTAGATTGATTTTGAATCCTCCAACTTTACTGAATTGATTTATCAGTCCTACCAGTTCTTTGACATCGGCTGTGGCAACCTTTTTCTGGGAATGCTTCCTAAGGGAAGAGAAACTAAAGCAAAAGTAAACTATTGGGACCTTGTCAAAATAAAAACTTCTGCACAGCAAAGGAAATAACCAACAAAACTAAAAGGCGACCCACAAAATGGGAGAATATATTTGCAAATGACATACCCAATAAAGTTTTAGTATCCAAAATATATAAAGAACTTATGCAACTCAACATCTAAAACCCAAATAATCCAATTTAAAAATGGACAGAAGACGTGAACAGACATTTCTCCAAAGAAGACATACATATGGCCAACAGACACATGAAAAGATATTCATCATCATTTACCATCAGGGAAATGTAAATCAATACTACAATGAGATCACCTCACACCTGTCAGAATGCTAAAATCAACAGCACAAGAAACAACAGATGTTGGCAAGGATGTGGGGGAAAAGGACCCCTCACGCACTGTTGGTGGGAATGCATACTGGTGCAGCCACTCTGGAAAACAATTTAGAGGTTCCTCAAAACATTAAAAATAGAACTACCCTATGATCCAGCTATCACACTACTGGGTATTTATCCAAAGAATATGAAAACACTAATTCAAATGGATATATGCACCCTTGTGTTTATAGCAGCACTATCTATAAAGCCAAACTATGGAAGCAGGCCAAGTATCCACTGATTGATGAATGTATAAAGAAGAGGTGAATGGATAATATATATAATGGAATATTATCAAACATAATAAAGAATGCAGTCTTATCATTTGCAATGACATGGGTGGAGCTATAGCATGGAGCTTACGTGCTAAGCAATGTAAGTCAGAGAAACACAATTACCGTATGATTTCACTCATATGTAGAATTTAATAAATGAAACAAATGAGCAAAAGGAAAAAAGAGAGAGACAAATCAAGAAACAGACAATTATAAGAGAACAAACTGATGGTTAATAAAGGGGAGAGGTGTGAGGGGAGGGGTGAAAGGAAGTAATCCTTTATAAAGGCTCAAACATTTCTAAAATATTACTCATAATGCACAGTAAAGAGAGAAAATTCATAGTGCAAGGCCTAAGTTTTATGTATTTTTATTCAACATGAGTTTTATCAGAAAAAAATTGTGGTTCAGATGCACATATATAAAGATCTGTATATTTTGGCACATATAAAGATTTATATATTTCTACCTCTTTTAATTGGTAGAATAATGCACCCTGTTTGGATGCATTTGGGAGATGTTTGTGCTGCAAGTAATTTCAAGTACATGTCTGCTCTAAGGGGTTTCTTTTTTTTAATTTAGTTAAGAACACTATTTGTTTGCTACTATGACCCAGTAAAATTGATACTCACAATGTAATCACAAAAACAAGTGATTTTATCTTCAAAGTTAAATTTGACTTAAATTTATAATGGCATTCATAAATTATGCCAGATATTTTATCTTTCACAGGAAAAAAAATGTGTAAAAGGCTTACCTTAGCTTCATGAATTTGATTAAAAAATATTTTAAGATCTTTGGCTTTACCTTGTTTTATATTTGAAGTATCTGATATGCCTGATTAAAAGTGGAAGAATTTAACTGTTTGCCACGTTCTTCCCAAGAAACACATCAATAGCTATCAGTTCTCTTTGCACATATGTATAGAACTTTGTAGTGAAAAATGTGCACAACTAATTTAGAACAACAGACATTTGGTCTAAATGAAAAGCCGTGTTTCGCTGAGTGAGATACAGAGCACCTTCTGCAATTGCACTCATTTAAACATCATCTTTGGGCACAGACTTTGTAAAATGACTACTAACTAAGGAAATAGGAGCTGATGTTTCATTACCAGATGTGTGTCTTCTGGTTTTCAAGCATCTATGAAATCACTACATCCCTATGGTGGATGGTAAAGATTAAAAAACATTCTGTACAGATTACATGTCTATCATCAACTCTCTTGAGAAACAACGATTTAGTACTTTATTTTTCATTAAGCTTGCATTTTCACTTTTGAAGCTCATGACTGCTAAAAAGGATGGGTTGCAAAATTAAAAAGCAAACAATAAAAGAAATATGGTCGCAGTTCTCCACACTACATGAATGACAAAATCCCTGGAGAAACAGTCAGACTACTCTCTGCACTGCCAACAAGAGGCCTGCTTGGGCCCAATCTCCCTCTCGTATTTCACAGCCCCTTATGAATGATGTCCCCAGGCTCTCACCAACCATGTCATGGCACAGCGGGCTGGCACACCACACGGCAGCACGGCAGCAGGATTGGATGCTTCTGGTGCCCAAGACCAGAAAGAATAGACCTAACCTAACCACTTGTGTCTCAGTGGGTTTGGTTTTAGCAGGGCGCACTTGCACATTGACATTGAAAGAGAAGCATTACTTATGCAACCAGGAAGTGCTGGGAAAAGAAAGACAAGGGATTGCTGATCATCATCTATATTTAATTGCCTAGTATGAGAGTATCCCGCATCCTGCATGTGGTCTCACACACCAGTACACAAGACAATGGCGGAAGCTCAAAGGACAAAAGCAAGGTCTTTAAAACCCAGTCTGGAGTATTGCCATGCAGCTATTAATATGAATATTTATTTTAAAAATGAACTAATCTGGGAAAAGCATGAGAGTAGATGGAATAAATGCCAGGATAGAGTTTACAGTGTCAGCAGGAGTTCATTCAATGTCCAGTGAGATTCTAGACTGTTGTAGTCTCAGGGTGAGACCTTGACTTTCTCCACATCACTACTGGGGCTCAGCAGGGAATAGGCGGGGAAGCTATGTAGGAGCATCACTTCAGATCCTATTCCCCAAATCGCCAATAGCAGAGAGCCTAGGGTGTCCAAGATTCTGAGTGGCCTTCTCTCTAACTGACCACATGCACCCCAAGCTCCCAGACCACTAGGCTGCTGAGGGGTGCCCATGGGCCACCATATACATGTAGCCAATGAGTTAATCATCCTACTATGATTAAAATGACTTTTTTCTAAAGAACCTTGGCTGTTGTACTTTAAAACAAATTTCTGATGACATGACTAGTATTATTCTTTGATTACTGAGATGATTATTCATGAGTATACTTGAAATGCAGCATATGAAATATAAAAACAGGAGTGACTCTGATGAAGCTAAATAGAGAATTTGACCTTCTTTGGAATCCATGTACTTTCACATTGCATTTGAGTATTTCCCGTCTCCAGCAGGATTGTCTTTGCAGAAAAAACAATCTGGAAATAGACTTATAATGTCAAGACATTTTCTCACACACTTCTTCTTTATAGTTTGTAACCAATTTTTAAATCTCCCACAGCCTGAGAATACCCCATGTATGCTGGTTGCATTTCACAATAGGATCTACTAATTACAGATAGTTTTTGTTTTTTTTCCTCAGGCAGATAATAGTCCCAGCATGTTGGAAAGGTTTTAGACTTCACTAAGATTAGTGAGAAAAAGACAACACTTTTAAGCACCATGATGAGTTTTATACATACATAAAAACAAAAAGATCTTAACTGGGAAAAGCCTCCACACAACTCAGAATTTGATTTAAATTTACCATTAAGACTTGGGGTGAGAATGTAGCTTTGTGATAGCATTAATTTTTTAAATTATACATATTTTCCCTATTGTCTCTGCTCCAGGTTAGAAGTGTGTCTGACAGAGATACAACATATCACAATAAATGCAACTGCAAAAATGCTCAGGATTGTCATTTAACTCCTGACTCTAAATAGCAGGGAGCACAAACAGCCAGTTCAGTAATGTGCAAGAAACTGTGGGCCATCCATTTTAAGCCAGCTGGAGAGTTTTAAAAAAATATATAATACTTCCCAAAAGCGTGCATGCAAAGGTGCCAGATTACAGGAGAAAAAAAAATGTATAACTGCTACTTAGTTTATCCCATGAAGTAGCCACCAATCAGATTTTGAAACCAAAAGTTCTTTTAAAGGGAACTAGCACATGGAAAAAAAGAATCCTGGGGGAACCTACGCATTGTTTGCAAGTCCTAGGCACCCTGTAAGTGGCATTTACACCCTGTAAATAGATTGCATTCAAGGAAAGGACCATTTAGCATCATGATGTTATATGCACAGTTGTGGGGAAAGCACTGGGAGAGACACAAACCGGCCCAACCGTGGGTAGATGGAAATGACCCTGGGAAAAACAAGCTGTTGATGAAAGAAGAGAAGAGGAGGCACAGTTACAGAGATGAAGAGTGGACTATTAAAGGAAAGAACAGCGTGTTGAGAAAAGGAATGGTAGAAATCACTAAAACGGTGTCCATAATGATTTTAAATCTGAGCAAGGCAGTCGAATGGTCCAGGATGCCAAAATGAAAGGGTAAGATTGAAGGTGCACAGAATTCAGCCATTTTGCAGAAAACAGTGCCCAATGGAGGCCAAATAACTCGAGCCCCAATTTTTCAATGACTGTCCTCCTGTGAGTCAAGGCTTCTGTTTTACTTTAATGGACAGAATAAAGGCTCTGGCCTCCTTTACACTTTCATCAAGGAGAAAAACCTTCAAAACTGTAATCACTAAAACTCGAACTTTCTATGATCAAAGGAGAAAAAGAACTAGCTTTGTTGTATCAACCATCAAAGTGATACCTAAGAGCTGAAAATGACCGAAGAGTAATTATCACAGTTTAGTGGGCTCAGCTATGGAGTTAAGAATATGTCTGCATACCCATCACGAATCTTCCTATTCAGTGGTTCAGAGCCCAGACTAACAATCCACTCTGAGCTGCTCTGCAGCTCCAAGTAAATTACATTTGGTACATTTTAGAATAAATTGTAAACTCATTTCAAAGTTAATGAAATGTAACAGGGTGGCAATTGCAGGTTTGGAGATATGTAGATTTGAATTATGTGGTGTTTGCTATCTCTGGATTTGTTGTTTTTTGAAGTTACAGATTCCTTTTACCCTTAAACAAGCACTTGTAAATGGCCTAAGGAAATACAGGTTAGATCACCTTAGAATTGTAGAATTACAATTGTAGTCTGAGTTAGGGCAAGCTCTTCCCTATTTCTGACCTTTAGATTCATTCCCATTGCTACTTGCAAGAATTTTATAAATATGAAGCACAAAGCTGGTTCTTTACAAAGTGGGAAAACCCCAGTGTCATCCTTAGTCTGTGAAGACAACTCAGAGTTCACTGTAAATATGGTTGATCCAGAATGGCTCTGGGCCTTCTCTAAATGAATTGATCAAAGAATCCACATACCACTTTTTTTTTTAATTATTTTATTTTTTGCATTCATGATCAACTGGAGCCAGATGATGATTTTCCAACCGTTCATTTTGCTTAACCCATGCATTGTATTTCTTGAGATTAAAGTCTTAATATGTAACAACAGCTTGAGAAGTTTGTACTGAGGGTAATTAATTTTAGTTCATCTTAGATGTAAATTTTTCCTTAAAGAAAATCTGTGGCAGCTGTCCTCAAAATTTTTGCTGCTGACTTTGGCCAGAAAAGCCCATATTCTAAAGCCCTGTGAACTTGCCTGACATTCTTCCAAGGAGCAAAGGATAGAGTGTGTACTTTGCTGCAGGAGTGAAGATACATTTACCTCTTTCTCAATGTCTGAGATTTTCCCCTCACCCTTAGGACTTGCTTGATCTCTTGTAAATGACTGTCAATTAAACACTGGAGATTCAGAGAAATCTGGAAAATAAACATTTCCAACCTTCAGTTATCTACTTGTTATACTCTGTGGCAAATACAGCCACTATATCCAAATAACTCACCTCACAAAAATGTTATCAATATGCCATTGCTTCATTTGGCTAGAATGACTTCTGTACCAAGAGATTTTTAGAAAATAAGTTCCTCCTCTTTGTCACTAATTTCCATTCTTAAGGATGTTTTCCACCCCTCAAAAAAAAAAAAAAAATCCTGAAAAAGTTATATTGAAATTTGTCTTTTTCTTCCAAAGTAGTAGCTATTTTTTAAAAAATGCAGTTCCTTATCTAGTCATGTCATGCACTCTATTTTATGAAACATTTGCCATATTAAGTGTCACACAATTTTCCCCAAAACACAAGTATAAATGAAAGATGATTCATCACCTGAGTTGGGAATGGTATTCTCATCCAATAGATGATGTAAAAAAACAACAAAAAAAAAGTACTGGCAGAGGGAAGAGAGGAAAATGGGCATAAGGGGGAGAAAATACCAGGGTAAGAGAATTGCAGATTCCAGTAAAGGAAAACACTAGACTCCTCCTAGACTTCCTTCACTGTCACCACTACCCAACTCCTAACGTGGGGAAAACCCACCCAGAGCACCCGCAAGGTGTCCCACAATGGAACCCAGTTCTGATGGTGTCTCCCTGGATAGTGTCACATCCCACAAGTTAGGGGCTCAGTCCCCCGAGACTGCTCCCCACATACACCTTGGATGCTAACACTAAGTCCCAGGTTGTCACCTGTACTTCTAACTGACTGGCTATAAATTGGGGTCAGAAAAAAAGTTGGGGTCAGTTTATGACTCCCTCCTTGGGTTCAATTATTTGTGAGATCGGCTCCCAGAACTCTGGGAAACACTTATTTATGTTTACCAGTTTATAATAAAAGACATGATAAAGGATATAAATGAACAGCCAGAGGATGCTGTGCTTTACAGCCTCACCAAGTGAGGTCTTGTTGCAACAAAGTTCCTCTACTACCCTGAACTTACCCCCAAATTATTGGCATTCCCAAGATCTTCTCAAACATTTCTGAGAGGTTCAAGATTATTTCTTGTTCATGAACTAGTTGTTCACAGTTGATGAGACATTATTTTTATGTCGTTCTTCATTAAATTAGATGATTATCTAACCAGGAAAACATGACAACTGTTTCTTTAAGATGATTTTGTTTTTACTTATTGATCAAAAGTCCTTCTCTTTGATAGAAGATTTCAGAGTAGCCACAAGAAAGGGCTGGTCTATACCAAGGGACTGTAAAGGATAGGATGGGTGTGACATTTGTGAGCAAAGGTGAACCAGACAGGAGGTCAGTTAGTACAGATTGGTTCATGAGTCATGCATTTAAGTCAAAACAGGAAGATAGACAAAGCAGAGAGGAGTTTACCAGGAGGGAATTCTATGCAGGGCCAGGGAATCCTGGTTATGCTTTTAGAAGCTCCAGGATAGTGGTGCCAGCACTGTATAAGAGGAATAGGGAATTGGGAAGCTCTAGAAGTCAGGGTCCAGTCATGAACTAACTGAAATCATGCACAGCCCATATCAGGTTTCTATGTCTGTGAAAAAACTATCAACATAGAAGCTTAAAGAAACACCCATTTATTATCTCACAGTTTCTATAGATCAGAAATGTCAATTCATTGGGTCTTCAGTCCCAGGTCTCAAGAGGCTGACACAAACAATAGCTTGGTATTGGGCAGGCTGCCTTCCTTTCTGGAGGTCTGGGTTTTCCTTCTAGATCATGTGGTTGTTGGCAAAATTCAGCTCCTCATAGTTGTAGGCCACTGCTTTCTTGTTGGCCATTAGCAGGGGGCCATGCTCAGGTCTTAGAGGCTGCCCACAGTTTCCTGCCCCATGACCCTCTGCACAACATGGCAGTTTGTTCTTTCAAGGCCTACAGGACAGCATCTGCTGCAGTTTAGAATCTGACTTTTGTCCCTGACCTGTAACCCTCTTTCAAATGTGTTCCCCAGATTAGGTCAGGCCCACTCACATGCCAGGACAGGGGATTGCACTGGGCGTGCCTCCTTGGGGCTGAGATCTTGGGGGAATATCTTAGAATCCTGCCTACCACAGAGCCTTAAAGAAATGAGTAAGTGGCTAATAAGTCAATGAGTGAACATGCAGGGCAGGAGTGAAAGATTGAGAAGCAGGAATGTACACAGAAAGAGAGGCAGATGATGGAGACAGGGAAAGGAAGACATTCAAACAGCTAAGAAGGGCTAGGGACTGGAATAGAGAAGCTTTGTGAACAGAATGGACGCATGGAGCCACCCAGCAATCTCCAGAAGCAAGGGTTACAACCACTGACGGGGCCCAGAGAGCTCTGTCCTGTGCCCCAGTCACTGTGCCTTGAGGGCCGTGGAAAGAAGGGGAGTCATGGGCATGCATCAGCTGAAAGCTGGAGGGAGGAGGGCAGGGCTGGTGGCTCCTCTACACTGGGCCCCGCCGGATAAGCTCTCACTCACATTTCCTCATGCAGTGCTCATATATTCCTATAATGTTTTTTTCTCCTATTTTATAGACAAATCAGTTGAGGCTCAGAAATAGATGTGAGTTTGAATATGCACAGCAGAGCCCATATTCTACTCTGGACACCTCTGACTGTGCGTCCCAAACCTTAGCAATATTCTCCCTTCCAGGGGAAGAATTCCTGCCAAACACCAGCATCACCTTTCATGACATTAAATATGTAAACATAACTGGATATAAAAATCCTTTATATAAAAGCTGAATTAAATTCTTTTGCCCTCTAATGAAATATTCTATGGATAACCTTGCCTTTTAAGATAATTTATATTTAGTTTAAGCTCAGTCAATAAATGTATGTTATGAACATCAAGAAAAAAATTAAAGTCTAATGTGTCTATCTCTCATATAGCAATAAATAAAAAACTGATTTACAAATCCCATATAAATAAAAGGAGACATCCAATAGAATTAAAATCTCCATTTAAAAAATCTAATTGTTTAAATGAAACCAAAATTGATTCCAATAGAGGAACGATACATTGTGTATTTTCTATTTCATATGTTGTCAATTTGATTGTTTTGCTTTTGATCATAAAATGGGTTATCATTCAAGTAATTACAATTCTTTTTCTTACTTTATAATAAACTCATTTTGATCTCTGATTTTCTTATTTCTTTCTCTTTTTTTTAGAGAGAAAGGGAAGGAGAGAAGCAGAGGGAGAGGGAGAATCCCAAGCAATCTCCAGACCCAGGACAGAGCCCGATGTCGGGCTCGATCTTAACAACCCTGGGACCATGACCTGAGCTGAAATCAAGAGTCAGCTGCTTAACCAACTGCACAACCCAGGTGCCTCTGATTTTTTACCTTTCAACCCATTTTATAGAGCAATTTGATTCAATGCCAGAATAAAAAAAAAAGACTATTAAAAGAAATATGATTTGATTACTTTTTATAAAATTGCTGGGACACCTGGGTGGCTCAGTAGCTGAGCATTTGCCTTTGGCTCAGGTCATGATCCCGGGGTCCTGGGATCAAGTCCCACATAGGGCTCCCCACAGGGAGCCTGTTTCTCCCTCTGCCTGTGTCTCTGCCTCTCTCTGTGTGTCTCTCATGAATGAATAAATAAAATCTTTAAAAGAAATTGCTACTAATGTCCTTCGGGCAGTTGGTACAGTGGACTCATGTGCCTCATAGACCCTAGGTCCTTTAGGCATAGTATACCTAGATGCTCATCCTACAAGAGGCTCCTAGGCCCTGAGGCCAAGCAAGGGGATCCTAGACCCACATCTCCATGTGACTAATACTCAGATAAAAGCTCATTATATGGAATGAAAGGATGAGTCTCCTCTATTATTTGAATGTTGTTACTCTCCTTTTCTGCTTCTCTTCCTTCCTCCTTCCATCCTTCCCTCTCTCTCTTCCCTTCCTTCCTACCTTCTTTTCTTTATAAAATCATTTACAAATGAGAGAATATATTTTTAAGATAATATTTAAGAATGGGGAATCATGATCTATGTAACTTACTTTCAAATAGTTCAGAAAAAATAAAAATTGAAACATATTTATACATATAAAGGAGAGTGAGATAAGGGAAAACGCTTACAGCATGTGAATCTAGGGAACAGGTATATGCGAGTTCTTTGTAATATTCTTGCAAGCTTTGTGTAAGTTGTAATTTTCCATATTAAAAATTTAATTAAATTTTAAAGGTACCTAAAACTTTTTTTTTTTGATAAAATGTTGCAGCAATATTATTCAGAGAAACAAAGACATTTATGGGAAATGCTTCCTGCTCCTTCCATCCTGATCACTTCTCCCTAGTACCGCTGCAAATAAAGGTGTATTATTTTTTTACAATTCAGAAAAATTGTAAATAAATTACACTTTTACTTGTAATTTACTGGAGTGGCGAAAAATAACTAAGGGGAAGAGTTTGGTTTTTGTTTGTTTGCTTGTTTGTTTTTTTCCACATGGTTCTCTAAAATCACCCAGTTGTTAGCCAGCATGAGAAAAAAGAAATAAAGAGAAGATGGGTTATTACCATGTCCAAAGTGCTGTTCTTGCCCAGTACCTGCAAACCTCCATTAGTATCTGTTATCATGTCATATACACGCCTCGTTGTAATATGCTTCCATTAGATCTGGTTGTTTTTGTTATTTTGTAATAGTTGAAGGTCTGAATATTCTCTTAAAAAGCCTACACATCTAAACATACCTATCTTCTCCTGATCCCCGCCCCCTCTCCCCTAGCCCAATTTTTATTACTGTCACCTCCATATCACCCAGGTCACTGCCATCCCATAATGCACCACCCTGCAAATAAAGAAAAGGCCTCCGTTGTCCAGGGGGAGAGTTTGGGGAGCAGGAGGCAAGCTGGTTCCAGTCTCCACTCCCCTTGGCAGAGTGCTGTGGTTGCAGGCACAAGGTAGGCAGCCACAGCCCCTGATGAAGGCCCCTAGGTATGTCAGTGTCCTGGTCACCGGGCTAGGAGTCTCCCGATAGACTCCTTGCCTCACATTCACAGCTTGTCAGCCTATCCACTCCTGCTAAGTGTTCCTTGTAAAGTACACCTCTGTCAAATAACCCCCGCCCTCAACTACCTCCATTTGCCCTGGGCTGCTACCAAGTCTTCACTGTGCCCATTCACTTTGTATTCAGGGCTTTGACCCTGGCACATATTTCCAGTGTCAATGCCCACCGTACATCCACATATCCCAATGCTCTATGAACTGTTTTCTGTGCATGAATGGGATTTCCTCCCTCAACTTCACTGGTCTAAATCTTAGGCCCTTCTCATGTCCCACCTTGTCCCATCCTTGTGTATTTAATTTCTCTCGGCCTTTTTTTTGTTTTCTATGATGGCATGGCAGTGTCCTTATGTTGTCATGTTACCTCCTAATAACTTCATTGTAGCCTTCATTCCTTTTTCTTTCTGGAAAATTTATCAACCCCACCCCAATACCAGTGTCAACTCAGGGACTGCTATGATTAGTATTATTTTTTAATCACTAAAGTTTTCTTTTTTAAGTTGTGTAGAAAAAATAACATAAAAGTTAGTGTCTTAATCATTTTAAAGCATATAGTGTAATAGTGTTAAGTACATTCACCTTGTTGCGCAACAAATCTCTAGAACTCTTCATCTGGCAAAACTGAAACTCTCTACCAATCACACAGTTACTTTCCATTGCCACCAATAGTGCACAATGGTCCCAGTCCCTCCACATCCTTACCAATACTTGTTATTTCTTTTTTTAATAGTAGCCATACTAATGTATGTGAGGTGATATCATATTTTGGGTTTAATTTGCATTTCTCCAAAGATTAGTGATGTTGAGCTTTTTTATTTTTGTATGCTCATTGGCCATTTGTAAATCATATTTGGGGTAATGTATATTCAAGCCACATCTCTCTTTTTCTTTCAGTTTAACTGAGATATAACTGCCATATAGCACTGTATAAGCTTAAAGTGTACAGTATAATGACTTGACTAATGTATATTGTGAAATGATTACCACAATACATTTAATTAACATCCATTCTCTCATTGAGGGAAAAAAAATGAAGAGAAAATCATGTTTTTATTCTTATAATGAGAATATTTATGGTCTACTTTCTTTGCAATTTTTAATATACCATACAGCAATATTAACTATAGTCATCAAGTTGTACATTACATCCCCAGTATCTGTTTATCTTATAACTGGAAATTTGTGCATTGACCACTTCCAATTTCTTCCTACACCCCCACCCCCCCAGCCTTGGGTAACCACAAATCTGATCCTTTTTTTCTATGAGTTTGGTGTGTTTTATAAAAAATATATTCCACGTAAAAGTTAAATCACACCGTATTTATCTTTCTCTGTCTGACTTAGTTCATTTAGCATATTGAATATGCTAAATTCCATATTGTCGCCCATCCATATTGTCCATCCATATTGTCGCCAATGATGGGTTTTCATTATTTTGTACAGCTGAATTGTATTCCATTGTATATATACACCACAATTTCTTTATTCATCTGTCAATGAATACTTAGGTTGTTTCCATGTCTTGGTTATTGCAAATGATACTGCAATGAACGTGTGGGTTCAGATACCTCGACATGGTGATTTCATTTCCTTTGGATATATACCCAGAAGGGAATTGCTGGATCGAATGGTAAGTCTATTTTTAATTTGTTGAGGAACCTCCAAACTATTGTACACAGTGGCTGCACCAATTTACATTCCCACCAACACTTCACAAGGATTCCCTTTTCTCCACATCCTGGTCAGCATTTGCTATCTCTTGTCTTTTGAGTGATGGCCATTCTAACAGGTGTGAGGTGATATCTCACTGTGTTTTTTTTTTTAAAGATTTTATTTATTTATTTGAGAAAGCAGAGATAGTGACAGGGAGAGAGAGCACAAGTGTGGATGAGAGGGAGAAGCTGAGCAGGCAGCCTGACATAGGGCTTGATCCCAGGACCCTGAGATCATGACCTGAGCTGAAGGCAGATACTTAATTGACTGAGCCACCCAGGTGCCCCAAGCCTGCATTTTCAAAAGGAAGTTAATTAGCATTGTTTTTTTGTTGTTGACCTGTAAGAGTTCTTTATAGTATCCAAATATTTGTTTTGCAAATATTTTCTCCCATTTTACGTTTCCTTTTCACTCTGTTCATTGTGTTCTTTGAGACACAGAAGTTTTAAAGTTTGATGTAGTCCCGTTTGATTATTTTTGCTTCATTGCCTGTGATTTTGCTATCAAATTCGTGAATACATTGTGAAATCCAATGTCATAAAGCTTTTCCCGTAAGTTTTCTTCTAGAAATTTTATGTTCTAATCTATTCCATTTGTTTATAAGTCTAGTTTTATATCAGCACCATACTGTTGTGATAACTATCAGTTTGTAATGTTTTGAAAACATGAAGTATGAAACATTTAACTTTGTTCTCCTTTTTCAAAATTGTTTTGATTATTAGGAGTCCCTTATAATTTCATATGAATTTTAGTATGGGCTTTTCTATTTCTGCAAAAACACCATTGAGATTTTAATAAGGATTGCACTGAATCTGAGGATCACTTCAGGTAGTACTGACATCTTAACAATATTAATTCTTCCATATATATATATTAGTTATATATAATATATAATATATATAATATATATATAATATATAATTATATATATAATTAGTTATATATATATAGGCTTTTATCAATTTATTTGTGTCTTCTTTAATTTCTTTCAACAAAATCTTGTAGTTTTCAAGTGTACAAGTCTTACACTTCCACGATGATCTTTATTCTTAAGTATTTTATTCTTTTATTGTCATTGTAAATGGAATTGTGTTCTTAATTTCCTTTTTAGAATGTTCATTGTTCATGTATAAAAATGCAACTGATTTTTGCATGGGTTTTTGTATCGTGCAACTTTGCTGAATTCATTCACTAACTTTTATAGCTTTTTCTAAAAGTGTAGTCTTCAGGATTTTTAAAATATAAGATCATGTCATCTACAAACAGATAATTTTACCTTGTCCTCCATGAGTTTGATTTCTTTGTCCTGGCCTGGTAGCCTCAGTTAGGACTTCTTTTTTTTTTTTTTTTTTTTTTTGTGACAAGAATTTTTTTTTTAATTTATTTTTTATTGGTGTTCAATTTACTAACATACAGAATAACCCCCAGTGCCCGTCACCCATTCACTCCCACCCACCCCCTCCTCCCCTTCTACCACCCCTAGTTCGTTTCCCAGAGTTAGCAGTCTTTACGTTCTGTCTCCCTTTCTGATATTTCCCACACATTTCTTCTCCCTTCTCTTATATTCCCTTTGACTATTATTTATATTCCCCAAATGAATGAGAACATATAATGTTTGTCCTTCTCCGACTGACTTACTTCACTCAGCATAATACCCTCCAGTTCCATCCACGTTGAAGCAAATGGTGGGTATTTGTCATTTCTAATAGCTGAGTAATATTCCATTGTATACATAGACCACATCTTCTTTATCCATTCATCTTTCGTTGGACACCGAGGCTCCTTCCACAGCTTGGCTATCGTGGCCATTGCTGCTATAAACATCGGGGTGCAGGTGTCCCGGCGTTTCATTGCATTTGTATCTTTGGGGTAAATCCCCAGCAGTGCAATTGCTGGGTCGTAGGGCAGGTATATTTTTAACTCTTTGAGGAACCTCCACACAGTTTTCCAGAGTGGCTGCACCAGTTCACATTCCCACCAACAGTGTATGAGGGTTCCCTTTTCTCCGCATCCTCTCCAACATTTGTTGTTTCCTGCCTTGTTAATTTTCCCCATTCTCACTGGTGTGAGGTGGTATCTCATTGTAGTTTTGATTTGTATTTCCCTGATGGCAAGTGATGCAGAGCATTTTCTCATATGCATGTTGGCCATGTCTATGTCTTCCTCTGTGAGATTTCTGTTCATGTCTTTTGCCCACTTCATGATTGGATTGTTTGTTTCTTTGGTGTTGAGTTTAATAAGTTCTTTATAGGATCTTGGAAACTAGCCCTTTATCTGATATGTCATTTGCAAATATCTTCTCCCATTCTGTAGGTTGTCTTTGAGTTTTGTTGACTGTATCCTTTGCTGTGCAAAAGCTTCTTATCTTGATGAAGTCCCAATAGTTCATTTTTGCTTTTGTTTCTTTTGCCTTCGTGGATGTATCTTGCAAGAAGTTACTATGGCCGAGTTCAAAAAGGGTGTTGCCTGTGTTCTTCTCTAGGATTTTGATGGAATCTTGTCTCACATTTAGATCTTTCATCCATTTTGAGTTTATCTTTGTGTATGGTGAAAGAGAGTGGTCTAGTTTCATTCTTCTGCATGTGGATGTCCAATTTTCCCAGCCCCATTTATTGAAGAGACTGTCTTTCTTCCAATGGATAGTCTTTCCTCCTTTATCGAATATTAGTTGCCCATACAGTTCAGGGTCCATTTCTGGATTCTCTATTCTGTTCCACTGATCTATGTGTCTGTTTTTGTGCCAGTACCACACTGTCTTGATGACCACAGCTTTGTAGTACAACCTGAAATCTGGCATTGTGATGCCCCCAGATATGGTTTTCTTTTTTAAAATTCCCCTGGCTATTCGGGGTCTTTTCTGATTCCACACAAATCTTAAAATAATTTGTTCTAACTCTCTGAAGAAAGTCCATGGTATTTTGATAGGGATTGCATTAAACATGTATATTGCCCTGGGTAACATTGACATTTTCACTATATTAATTCTGCCAATCCATGAGCATGGAATATTTTTCCATCTCTTTGTGTCTTCCTCAATTTCTTTCAGAAGTGTTCTATAGTTTTGAGGGTATAGATCCTTTACATCTTTGGTTAGGTTTATTCCTAGGTATCTTATGCTTTTGGGTGCAATTGTAAATGGGATTGACTCCTTAATTTCTCTTTCTTCAGTCTCATTGTTAGTGTATAGAAATGCCACTGACTTCTGGGCATTGATTTTGTATCCTGCCACGCTACCGAATTGCTGTATGAGTTCTAGCAATCTTGGGGTGGAGACTTTTGGGTTTTCTATGTAGAGTATCATGTCATCGGCGAAGAGGAGAGAGTTTGACTTCTTCTTTGCCAATTTGAATGCCTTTAATGTCTTTTTGTTGTCTGATTGCTGAGGCTAGGACTTCCAGTACTATGTTGAATAGCAGTGGTGAGAGTGGACATCCCTGTCTTGTTCCTGATCTTAGGGGAAAGGCTCCCAGTGCTTCCCCATTGAGAATGATATTTGCTGTGGGCTTTTCATAGATGGCTTTTAAGATGTCGAGGAATGTTCCCTCTATCCCTACACTCTGAAGAGTTTTAATCAGGAATGGATGCTGTATTTTGTCAAATGCTTTCTCTGCATCCAATGAGAGGATCATATGGTTCTTGGTTTTTCTCTTGCTGATATGATGAATCACATTGATTGTTTTACGGGTGTTGAACCAGCCTTGTGTCCCAGGGATAAATCCTACTTGGTCATGGTGAATAATTTTCTTAATGTACTGTTGGATCCTATTGGCCAGTATCTTGTTGAGAATTTTTGCATCCATGTTCATCAGGGATATTGGTCTGTAATTCTCCTTTTTTGGCGGGGTCTTTGTCTGGCTTTGGAACTAAGGTGATGCTGGCTTCATAGAATGAATTTGGAAGTACTCCATCTCTTTCTATCTTTCCAAACAGCTTTAGGAGAATAGGTATGATTTCTTCTTTAAACGTTTGATAAAATTCTCCTGGGAAGCCATCTGGCCCTGGACTCTTGTGTCTTGGGAGGTTTTTGATGACTGCTTCAATTTCCTCCCTGGTTATTGGCCTGTTCAGGTTTTCTATTTCTTCCTGTTCCAGTTTTGGTAGTTTGTGGCTTTCCAGGAATGCGTCCATTTCTTCTAGATTGCCTAATTTATTGGCGTATAGCTGTTCATAATATGTTTTTAAAATCGTTTGTATTTCCTTGGTGTTGGTAGTGATCTCTCCTTTCTCATTCATGATTTTATTAATTTGAGTCTTCTCTCTCTTCTTTTTAATAAGGCTGGCTAATGGTTTATCTATCTTATTAATTCTTTCAAAGAACCAACTCCTGGTTCTGTTGATCTGTTCCACAGTTCTTCTGGTCTCGATTTTCGTTGAGTTCTGCTCGAATCTTTATTAACTCCCTTCTTCTCTTGGGTGTAGGATCTATTTGCTGTTTTTTCTCTAGCTCCTTTATGTGTAAGGTTAGCTTTTGTATTTGAGTTCTTTCCAGTTTTTGAATGGATGCTTGTATTGCGATGTATTTCCCCCTTAGGACTGCTTTTGCTGCATCCCAAAGATTTTGAACGGTTGTATCTTCATTCTCATTAGTTTCCATGAATCTTTTTAATTCTTCCTTAATTTCCTGGTTGACCCTTTTATCTTTTAGCAGGATGGTCCTTAACCTCCATGTGTTTGAGGTCCTTCCAAACTTCTTGTTGTGATTTAGTTCTAATTTCAAGGCATTATGGTCTGAGAATATGCAGGGGACAATCCCAATCTTTTGGTATCGGTTCAGACCCGATTTGTGACCCAATATGTGGTCTATTCTGGAGAAAGTTCCATGTGCGCTTGAGAAGAATGTGTATTCAGTTGAGTTTGGATGTAAAGTTCTGTAGATATCTGTGAAATCCATCTGGTCCAGTGTATCATTTAAAGCTCTCGTTTCTTTGGAGATGTTGTGCTTAGAAGACCTATCGAGTATAGAAAGAGCTAGATTGAAGTCACCAAGTATAAGTGTATTATTATCTAAGTATTTCTTCACTTTGGTTAATAATTGATTTATATATTTGGCAGCTCCCACATTCGGAGCATATATATTGAGGATTGTTAAGTCCTCTTGTTGAATAGATCCTTTAAGTATGAGATAGTGTCCCTCTTCATCTCTCACTACAGTCTTTGGGGTAAATTTTAGTTTATCTGATATAAGGATGGCTACCCCTGCTTTCTTTTGAGGACCATTCGAATGGTAAATGGTTCTCCAACCTTTTATTTTCAGGCTGTAGGTGTCCTTCTGTCTAAAATGAGTCTCTTGTAGACAGCAAATAGATGGGTCCTGCTTTTTTATCCAGTCTGAAACCCTGCGCCTTTTGATGGGGTCATTAAGCCCGTTCACATTCAGAGTTACTATTGAGAGATATGAGTTTAGTGTCATCATGATATCTATTCAGTCTTGTTTTTGTGGACTGTTCCACTGAACTTCTTCTTAAAGGGGAATTTTAAGAGGCCCCCTTAAAATTTCTTGCAGAGCTGGTTTGGAGGTCACATATTCTTTTAGTTGCTGCCTGTCTTGGAAGCTCTTTATCTCTCCTTCCATTTTGAATGAGAGCCTTGCTGGATAAAGTATCCTTGGTTGCATGTTCTTCTCATTTAGGACCCTGAATATATCCTGCCAGCCCTTTCTGGCCTGCCAGGTCTCTGTGGAGAGGTCTGCTGTTACCCTAATACTCCTCCCCATAAAAGTCAGGGATTTCTTGTCTCTTGCTGCTTTAAGGATCTTCTCCTTATCTTTGGAATTTGCAAGCTTCACTATTAAATGTCGAGGTGTTGAACGGTTTTTATTGATTTTAGGGGGGGATCTCTCTATTTCCTGGATCTGAATGCCTGTTTCCCTTCCCAGATTAGGAAAGTTTTCAGCTAGAATTTGTTCAAATACATATTCTGGCCCTCTGTCCCTTTCGGCGCCCTCGGGAACCCCAATTAAACGTAGGTTTTTCTTCCTCAGGCTGTCGTTTATTTCCCTTAATCTATCTTCATGGTCTTTTAATTGTTTGTCTCTTTTTTCCTCAGTTTCCCTCTTTGCTATCAACTTGTCTTCTATGTCACTCACTCGTTCTTCCACCTCGTTAACCCTCATCATTAGGACTTCTAGTTTGGATTGCATCTCATTCAATTGATTTTTAATTTCTGCCTGATTAGCTCTAAATTCTGCAGTCATGAAGTCTCTTGAGTCCTTTATCCTTTTTTCTAGAGCCACCAGTAGCTGTATAATAGTGCTTCTGAATTGGCTTTCTGACATTGAATTGTAATCCAGATTTTGTAACTCTGTGGGAGAGAGGACTGTTTCTGATTCTTTCTTTTGAGGTGAGGTTTTCCTTCTAGTCATTTTGCTCAGTGCAGTGGCCAAAAGCAAGTTGTATTGGGAAAAAGAGAAAAAGAGAGGAGAGAAAGAAGGAAAGAAAAGAGAAAGAGAAAAAAAGGGGAAAAAAAACGAAAAAAAAAAAAAAAGAAGAAAAAGAGAAAGAAATAGAAAGGAGAAAAAAAAGGGGGTGGGGGAAGGAAACAAATCAAAAAGCAAAACAAAAAAAAAAAAGAACCACGGGGGAGTATCTTCTGATGTTGTGTTAAGAATCAGATTCTTCTTTATCTTTATCTTTATCTTTATTCTTCTTTATCTTCTTTATTCTTCTTTATCTTCTTCTTCTTTATCTTCTGATTCTTCTTTAAGTCCCTTGGCTTCTGGGGATCCCTGGGTGGCGCAGCGGTTTGGCGCCTGCCTTTGGCCTAGGGCGCGATCCTGGAGACCTAGGATCGAGTCCCACATCGGGCTCCCGGTGCATGGAGCCTGCTTCTCCCTCTGCCTGTGTCTCTGCCTCTCTCTCTCTCTCTCTCTCTCTCTCTCTGTGACTATCATAAATAAAATTTAAAAAAAAAAAAAAAAAAGTCCCTTGGCTTCTCCTGGAAGTTGTCAGTCTAGCTGGTCTTCTGGGGGAGGGGCCTGTTGTGCTGATTTTCAGGTGTTAGCAGTTGGGGGAGCTGCTGTGCCCCTGCCTGGTGCAGGGCTCAGTGGGGGTTGTTTACCCTGTGAGGCCGCAGGAGGAACAGCCCCAGTGGCGGAGCAGCTCTGGAAACCTGGATTCAGCTCCGGCAGGAACTCCGTCTGCAGGGCCTGGAGGCTCCGGGGCGGGGCCGCTGATCTGCTCAGCTGGGGCAGGAGCGTCCTCGCTGTCCTGGGCCCTCCCGGACTCTGCCTGTCCCGGGGGAGGCCGGATCCTGGGCTGTGTCCCGGCGCCCTGTGCTCCGGGGCCTGCGCTGTTGGATTCGCGCTCCCGCCCCGCAGCCCCCTCCGCGGAGCCGCCGCCCGAGCCCCTCCGAGCTGCTCCGTGTCCCGCCGGGTCCCGCCGTGCGCGCTGCAGCCCTTAGGGAGCTCGGCACACTCTCCCGGGGCGCAGGTGTCTGTTAGTGTCCCGGGAGCCCGAGGGCATCCCCGCCCTCCTGGGTCCTGCTCCAACTCCCTGCGAGCCCCTTTCCGCCCGGGAAGGTCGGTGCAGCTCCTGCTCCTCCGGGACGGGGCTCTCCTCACCTGGGGACACTCGCCCCGGCCTCAGCCCGGCTCCTCGCGGGGCCCCTCCCCCTTGGAGGCCTTTGTTTCTTTATTTCTTTTTCCCCGTCTTCCTACCTTGATAGAAGCGCAAACTCTTCTCACTGTAGCATTCCAGCTGGTCTCTCTTTAAATCTCAGGCCGAATTCATAGATTTTCAGGATAATTTGAAGGTTTTCTAGGTAATTTGGTGGAGACAGGTGATTTGGGGACCCTGCTCTTCCGCCATCTTGCTCCTCCCCTCCCTCAGTTAGGACTTCTAATACTGTGTTGAAAAGAAGTGCTGATGGTGATATGATGCATTTGTCCGTCATTAAAGGAAGTACTTTCAGTCTTTCACCATTGAGTATGATATTAGCTGTGGGCTCTTCATATCTGGCCTTTTTAATGTTGAGGTAGTTTCCTTTTGTTCCTAGTTTCTTGAGTATTTTATCATGAAAGAGTGTTGAATTGTATCATATGTTTTGTATGCATTTATTGAATAATCATATAGGTTTGTCCTTTGTTCTGTTAATGTATTAATGTATTATGTTTCACTGATTCATCATCATATGTTGAGTCATCTTCACATTGCAGAAATAAATCCTTCTTGGTTGTGGGGAATGACTTTTTTTAATGGGCTGTTGAATTTGGCTTGTGTGTCGCATCAGTTGCAAGTGTCCCTTTCCTTTATGATTTTAGTTATTTGAGCCTTTTTTCTTAATCTAAATAAGATTATTTCAATTTTGTTGATCTTTTCAAAAAACTGACTCTGTTTCACTGATTATTTTTAAGATTTTATTTATTTATTCATGATAGACAGAGAGAGAAAGAGAGAGAGAGACAGGCAGACGGAGAAGCAGGCTCCATGCCAGGACCCGACACGGAACTTGATCCCGGGACCCCCAGATCATGCCCTGGGCCAAAGACAAGCGCCAAACCACTGAGCCACCCAGGGGTCCCGTTTCACTGACTTTTTAATTGTCTTTCTATTCTCTCTTTTGTTTATCTCTACCACACTCTTTTTATTTCTTTCCTTTCAGTTTTGGGTTTCATTTCTTCTTTTTCTAGTTCTTTGATATTAACATTACATTATTGACTTGAAATCTTTTTTCTTTTTTAATGTATTTATCATTATAAAACTCCCTCCTAGTACTCCTGTTACTGTATCTCTAAGTTTTGTCAAGTTGTGTTTTTGTTTTCATTTGTCACAAGGGAATTTCTCATTTCTTTGTGTTTCTTTTTTGAGTTTTTGGTTGTTTATGAGTGTATAGTTTATTTTCTATGTATTTGTGGATTTCCCAGTTTTCCTTCTGCTACTGATTTCTAGTTTCATTCCAGTGTGATCAGAAAGATATTTTATATAATTTCAATATTTTAATTAGTTAAGACTTATTTTGTGGTCTTATATGTAGTCTGTATTGGAGATATGCTTCACATGTGCTTAAGCATATTTATTCTATTGTTCTTGGGTAGAGTGTTCTGTGGATGTCTATTAGGTCTGGTCAGTCTATAGAGTTGTTGAAGTCCTCTATTTCCTTATTGATCTCCTGTCTGGTGGTTCTATCTTTTATTGATAATTGGGTATAAAAGTCTCTATTATTATGCTGCTATCTATTTCTCCCTTAATTCTATCAATGTTTGCTTAATATACTTAAAATATCTGATATTTGGTGCATAAATATTCTACCAAGTGGACTTGTGTTTCCAGGCATAGTGTACCAGGTTTTTATTAATTTAACCAACCATAAAAAAAAATGAGATTAATTAGATGAAAAAGAAGAGAGAAACAGAAAAAGAAAGTAACTTGTACAACACAAAGAATTTACATAATGAAGACTGAGAAGACAGGGATTTGTGCTGCTTTTCTCTCTAGAGTATTTGTCAATTCTGAAAGAAATCCTTAAGAGGTTGAGCAGCTGAGCAAAGTTTCCAGCTAAAGGGGTAAAAGATGGAATCAAGAGGTGCCAAACAGGAAGCACCATTTCAACATTCCAGCCTTATAGCTGGAACAATGAAAGGCTATGTTTAGGAGTAAAGTGAAACAGAAACAAATCTTCCATGAGAACCCATCTCATTTACCTCAGGCCCTAATTAGATTAAGATAATTTAGGATTTCTAGATTTATAGCCTGAAAGCTCATTGGAAGCAAAAATAAAAACTTTCTAAAAGAAAGAAGATTATTCAGAAGCTCAACTCAGAAGCCCTCTAGAATTTTTATATACAGGGACTGGCATTTGATAAAAATAACAAGACTTAGAAATAACAAGAAAACAAGATGCCAGAAATTAAGAGAAAAGGCAGACAATAAGAGATTTACAAAAATTTAGGTAATAAGATTTTCAGAGTAGAGCATAAAATAACTATAGTGAATATGTTGAAGAAATTTTTAAAAATAAGGGTATATGGGTGAGTTATTGAAACTTTAAAAAAAGTCTAATGAAATTCTAGAATTAAACAATTCAACAATTAAAACTCTTAAATGAAGAACTCCTAGATGGGGTTAAAAACAGAGGAGACATATCTCAAGGATGGAAATTCTACAATATCTGTAGTTGGGATTCCAGAAGGAAAGAAAAGAATGAATGGACCAAAGCAATATTTAAAGATTTAACGGCTAAGAATTTTACAAAACTGGTATCACTGTATGAAGAAATGAGTTCAGAATGTTCTATTAATCCCAAAGTAAGATAAATACACAAAAGCAATAACAAAAAAAAAAACAAAACAAAACAAAATACTACATACCTAGAGATATCCTAGTTAAACTGCTAACAATCAACAGCAAAAAGAAAATGTAAAAGCATCCAATTAAAACAGAAAAGAATAAATTGGACTGATATTCAACTTTTCAACAGAAAACCAGGAAACCAGAAGACAGTAAACTATCTTCAGACTGCTGGGAAAAAAAAAAAAAAATAGCAGCAACCTAAAGTGAAATTTCAAGGATTTCATCCCTTGAAATAATTGAAAATGGAATAAGAACATTTTTGTTCAGAAAAACAAAAAACTTAGATAACTTATCACCAGTGGACCTGCACTAATGGATATATTAATGATGAAATTAAGGCAGAAGGAAAATGTTCCCGAATGGCAGCTCAAAGATGAAATAAAAGGCGACAGGAAGGGTAAATATATGTAAAAAATATCTGTATTATACTAGGAAATACAATAATAAAGTGGCATTTAAATGATAAAAGAATGTAAAACACACATTATAAATTGGTAAAGGAGAGTAAACATGATTAAGTTTATTAAGGTCCTCACATTGTTCAAAATGTCATAAAAATATATGTGGAAATCCTTGGGATAACAACTAAAAAATTATAAACACATCTATAACTAAAAAGGCAATACAGTTAGAAGAAAAATACAAAATGATAAAATATTCTTAAATAACTCCAAAGAAGGCGAAGAATAATAACTATAGAATATCGAACAGCTAAGACAAATATAAAGATCAGGTAGAAAGATAAAAGGTCTAAAATGAAATATGTGTCATTTTGTTCAATTTAAACAGAATAGACAAAAAGATGAGAAGCATTTGCTTATGCTGCCAGGTAAGATGAAATACATCATGGCAGTCCAACAGAACCAGTAAGAACAACCAATTCCATTATAAAATCATATCACTTTGAAAGTTATTTGCACAAGAACTAAGGAAACAGGTTCGAGAGAGAAGGGAGAAACTTTCAGAGGTGAGCTGAGGAGCTTCAGTTGCCCTTTGGCTGCACTTACTGATTCTGGGCATTTGGATTAGCTCAACAGAGGAACAGTGGAATTTTCCGGAAGAGTGGAGATTGTCCAGTGCTGGGGAGGCAAAGATCTTCCATGGATAGGGGTCTGTGAGAAAAACTTGGTGAGAGTTGAAAACCCTGGAGGGAATGGTGAATTGACAGTGACAGCATACTGGAAAGGGCACAGAAGGACTCCTGAAGTGTTGGTTATATTTTGTTCCTCCATCCAAAACATCTCAACCCAGGCATGTTCTATCTATGACAATTTAGGAAGCTATACACTTAAAATTTTAATTAGTAATTAATTTTTAAATTTTATTTTATTATTACTTTTTAAATTCCAGAATAGTTAATATACAGTGTTATATTAGTTTCAGGTGGACAATATAGTGATTCAACAATTCTATACATTACTCAGGGCTCATCATCTTAAGTGTACTTTTTCATCCCCATCCCCTATTTCACCCATCCGCCTACCCACTTTCCTTCTTGCAACCATCAGTTTGTTCTCTATAGTTAAGAGTCGGTTTTTTGGTTTCTCTCTCTCATTCTTTTTCCTTTGTTCATTTGTTTTGTTTCTTAAATTTCACATAAGAGTGAAATCCTATGACATTTATCTTGCTCTGACTGACTTATTTTGCTTAGCATTATACTCTCTAGCTCCATACGTGTTGCAAATAGGCAAAATTTCTTCTTTTACTAAAAAAGAATAGTATTCTAGTGTATATATGTACCACACCTTTTTTTTTAAGAATTCATTTATTTATTTAAGAAAGAGACAGAGACAGAGACAGAGACAGAGACAGAGAGAGCAAAGTGGGAGGAGTGGCAGAAGGAGAGGGACAAGCAGACCTTCCCCGCTGAGTAAGGAACTTGGTGTGGGGCTCCATCCCAGGACCCTGAGATCATGACTTGAGCTACATCAGATGCTTAACTGACTGAGCCACCCAGGCACCCCTGTAACACATATTCTTTATCCATTCATCTATGGATGGACACTCGAGCTGCTTCTATAATTTGGCTATTGTAAATAATGCTGCAATAAACATAGGAGTGCATGGATCCATTTGAATTAGTGTTTTTGTATTCTTTGGGTAAACACACAGTAGTGTGATTACTGAATCATAGGGTGGTTCTACTTTTAACTTTTTGAGGAACCTCCATGATGTTTTCCACAGTTTGTATTCCCACCAACAGTGCAAAAGTACAAAGGGGCTCCTTTTTCTCCACATCCTTGCTAACACTTACTGGCTCTTGTGTTTTTTATTTTAGCCATTCTGACAAATATGAGATGGTATCTCATTGTGGTTTTGGTTTGTATTTCCCTGATGATGAGTGATGTTGAACATCTTTCATGTTTCTGTTGGCCATCTGTATGTCTTCTTTGGAGAAATGCCTATTCTTGCTTTCTGCCCATTTTTTAATTGAATTTTTTATTTGGGGGATGTTGAGATGTATAAGTTCTTAATATATTTTGGATATTAACACTTTATTGAATATGTCATCTGAAAATATTTTCTCCTATCCAGTAGGTCATCTTTTAGTTTTGTTGATTGTTTCCTTTCTCATGCAGAAGATTTTTCTTTTGATGTAGTCTCAATGGTTTATTTTTGTAGGAAGCTACACACTTCTGTTATGAGCATCTTCCTTATATGTAAGTCATTTTTAAATAAAACAGATTAAAGAAAAGACAAAGATTGTTTGACTAACAAGGTTCAAAATCTTAGTAAACACAACCATATGCTACTTAAAAATATTAAGATATGGAAAGGTGAAAAGTAAAAGGACAGAAAAAGTTGGTGTGGATATAATTAATTCAAAACAAAATAAATACTAAAGCAATAAGTATTATTACAGAAAAAGAAAGAAATTTTAAAATGATATAATCATTGAATCACTAGAAAGATATAAACAATCTAATATATAGGCACTTAATTATACAGCCTCAAGATATATTTAGCAAATATATACAGAATTAAAAAAATAAAAAAAAAAGAAATAGACAAATCCACAATTATGGGAAATTTTAATACACATATCTTAGTATATAATAGAATAAGCGCAGAGAAAAATAACCTAGTACATAAAAGATTTGAAATGTACCATTAACCAATTTGACCTTATAATTCCTATTGTAGTTTCCTTACGTAGAAGACTGTACACAAGGGCGCCTGGGTAGCTCAGTTGGTTAAGAGTCTAACTTCAGCTCAGGTCTTGATTTCACAGTCTGTGGTTGAGCCCCACTTCCTGCTTCCTACTTCTGACTTCCTGCTTACAGCTTCCAGCTTTAGGCTTCAAGCTTCATGCTCACTGGGGAGTCTGCTTCTTCCTCTCCCTCTGCCTCTGCCCTGGATCCAGCTCACTTTCTCTCTCTGTTTCTCTCCTCAAATAAATAAATAAAATCTTAAAAAAAAAAAAAAAAAGATGAAGAAGAAGACCATATAGAAGTACTGCACAATACACATTGTTTCTGCTGCACATGAAACATTTACTGAAATTGACCATACATGAGTCCTGAAGCAAACTTCAACACATTTTATAGGATTGTATCATGTAAAATAAAATCTCTGGTCATAGTGAAAATAAACACAATTAGCAAAAAGGAAATTAACACAAACTTGTCAAGAAAATCCCCATGTTTTGCAAAGTAAACCACAGCAATTTCAAATAATCCACAGGTAAAACAATCACTGGAAAATACTTTGAAATAGATTATAATGATAATAATAGTTCAAAACTTAATAGATGTAGCTAAAGCTGTATTTTGAGAGAAATGCTTGAACTTAAATGCATATACTGGAAAAAGAAAAGCCATCAATGACCTATTTTGCATCTCAAGATGCTAGAAAAAAACAAAAAAACAGAAAGAAAAGAAACAAAAATACCATAAATTAAAACCATAGAAAGAGAGAAAAAGATGAAGATAAGAATATAACTGAAGAAAAAAATCAAATGTATAATCATGACAGGAAGGGCAAAAATCAATTATTTATGGAGCCAAATAGAATTGATATTTTAATACTGATCAAGTATAAATGAAATAATGCAAAATTACTAATATCAGGAATAAAAAGGTAGATAATCTATCGATCTTAAAATATAATAAAATGACATTATGAAAACTTTCTAACTCTCAATTTAGTGAAATTTTAAATAAAACAAGGTCCTATAGTAGCACCATAAATCAGAATCTGAAAGATGCTGTATCTATTAAAGAAATTGAATTTATAATTTAAAGCATTCTTACAAATGAAACTACAAACCTAGTTGGTTTCTTTGATAAATGGTACCCAATGCTTTAGAAAGATATCATATCAGCCTTATCTAATTTCATTAGAAAATAGAAACAAGGCCTCATTTATCAACTAATTATGAACAGCATAACCTTGGTACTAATCTCTCTGAAAAGGACATTCTATGTCTGTTAGGAAAGCAAAGGATAAAATAGAGAGAAAGAGACAAATCAAGACACAGACTCTTAACTATAAGGAACAAACTGATGGTCACTATAGGAAAGGTAGGTGAGGAGATGAGTGAAATTGGTGATGGGGATTAAGGAGTGTATTTGGTGTGATGAGCACTGGGTGGTGTTTGGAGTGCTGTATCACTATATTGTACACCTGAAATCAACGACACTATATGTTAACTAACTGGAATTTAAAGAAAACTTTTAGAAAATTGAATGCTTAATCCAGGTGAATTCTTCCAAAACCATATGGAAATGTACTAAGGAAAATATTAACAAACTGAATATATTGTAATATAAAATAATAATACTTTAGAACCAAGAAAAATATATTCCTTGAGTACAAGGTTAGAATTCAGTAAATATAACTCACCATTCACTAATTATATATATATAAACCTTAACTATATATATATATATATATATATATATATAGCACAAACCTTAACTCATTTACCGTATTATTCTACAATTAGATTTCTGAATATGCAATCAACAGAAATGTGTATATACAGACTTTATTTTGTTTTTATTTTTTAATATTTATTTTAGAGAGAAAGGGAGTGTGTGCACACGTACAAGCAGTGGGGAGGGGCAGAGGGAGAGGGAGAGAGAGAAGCTCAAGCAGACTCCCTACTGACTGAGTGCAGAGCTGGATGCAGGGCTTGACCTCATGACCCTGAGATCATGACCTGAGCTGAAATCAAGTGTAATACACTTAACTGAGCCATCCAGGAACCCTACATATTCTGGGCCTTAGTGCCTTATAATAAACAGTTTAAGCTTAGACTGGTCACTTGGCCCCAAACTCCTATTCTAAAAGATTACCATGAGATTTGACTTATTTTTAAGAATAAACTCAGAGACTAATTTGAAGTAGTAATCTAAGGATACAGGAAATTGTAAAAAGCATGAAGGTAGAACACATACATGATGGGATGCTTCTAGGAGAATGAGGTAGGAAATGAAGATCATTGGCTATTGCCATTAGTAACACTAAAACCAGCTGCTTTTCTAGCCTAGGGTAAAGATATAGGGAGGCAGCATGGTTCAAAGTGTGGCATATCTGGTTGGATTCAAGTCCAAGTACTGGCTAATTACATTCTATGTGTTATTATGCATTTAAATAAAATAAATATAGGTGAAACTATCTAACACATAGTGAAGTCTGTAAAATAAATGAATATAAATAAGTTAGCTAAAATGATCTCATCTCATTTCAATTTACCCTCAGTTATGATTAACTGATATAATTAGTTGGATCATGCTCAAATTTCTGTGTTCTATATTTCACTCAACTGAATTCTGAAATTGAAAGAGAATCTTAAAGCATACACTCTATCCTGAAAACCCAGCAGGAGAAATAAAGCTCCTGTAATTAATGTAAGTAAAATGGTTATTAGTAATATGCCCAAAACTCATTATGCAATCAAAAATGATATTTGGTTCAATTGTCTATCAGCTTTATCATTTCATGCTTGAACAGTATTGGAAAGGAATCTCCCCAGTTACCTGCCATAACAAGATTAATGGATAATAAAACAGAAACTTCCTTCTGATGAAAGTTTTCATAATTTACCCATCTTCTTAACTCTTCTACATCAATGAATTAACCTTTCTTGTCAATCCAAGAAATTAAAGTCAGAGACTTTAAGGAAACAAAGGTATTTTTCTGGCCACTGGCCACCTATAATATTGTAGTAAGGTACTTCCAAAGAGTAACCTTGTAGGTCTACCTTTAGGTTTTCCAGATAAAATACAGGATGCTCTGTTAAATTTATTTTTCAAATAAACAACATTTTTTTTCAGTAAACATATGTCCTTAATATTGTGTGGAACCAACTTCTACTAAAAAAGTACTTATTGATTACTTAAAATTCAAGTTTAACTGGGTGTTCTGTAGTTTTATTTACTATATCCAGCAACCCTGTCTAGTAATAGTCATAAGAAAACCTGGAATGGCAGTAATAAAATTTATAGTTTAATGCTGTCAACCAAAGAAAGAAAAAAGACATGTCACTTTTTAAAGATTTTATTTATTTATTCATGAGAGACACACAGAGAGAGAGAGAGAGAGAGAGAGGCAGAGACATATGCAGAGAGAGAAGAGACTCCATGGAGGGAGTGCAATGTAGGACTAGATCCTAGGACTCCAGGATCACGTCCTGGGTCGAAGGCAAGATGCTCAACTGCTGAGCCACCCAGACATCCCAAGACGTGTCATTTTATTGCTTAATTATTATACAAACTATGTATTGCCTCTCAGCACGCATCCTACTCATAGGTTGAATTATCTAAGAAGTGAATTTTTAAATGAATTTATTTCAAATATTCTAATGTAATACTACTCAAAAGTGTGTTCTGCAGACCACTGCCAATTTTTCAATGGTTTGTTACTACCAACTAGTTTCATATAAATCAACTACATTATGAGGCACCCTCTTTATTTATCTGATACTTTTTTAGTAGTGAAGCTTTTTTGATGAAGAAAGTAGTGCGTTGATTACAGTTCTGACCCAAGTCCCCTAACTGTACATTCACCAGGATCACAGACTTTAAGGATTGGTTTCTATTCTAGTAAACATGGTTACTTAGAGAAACCCAAAGGTAAATTTTCTTGGTGAAAAATTCTTCTTTGGTGTGAGTTATATATTTACCATTCTTGGATTCAGTACACAAGTCTCCACAGACAAGGATACTTCTTTAACAAATTTAAAAACATTATATTTAAGTCTAGTGTAGATCATGACAATATTATATTAAGGATCATGAGTAACATAAGATAGAACAGGAGAATGCCAATCAGCAGAGTCGTGTAGATTCCTATTCTATTGTTGTTAAAACAACCATATACATCATTAAATGAAACTGTGACATTTCATGATGTGAAAATACCAATGAAGTAAAAAAATTATTCTAAAAACTAGCCTTTTTTTGAGTACTTATCACATATCAGGGATTGTTTGAAGTACTTTATTCAGTTAATTCATTTAATATTCTGTTAGAAATGCAAGTTTCTTGCATTCACACATAGACAAAAACTCAGGCATACTATTTCTTATTAAGAAAGCTTAAGAATCACATTAAGTTTAGGAGAATTTGGTTCAAATAAAATTGACAGTAAGAATGCAAACATGACTTTAGTGAATTTCCTAATACTAATTTTTTGTTTTGTTCCCCAACTCTCATTTAGTTCTGACACTGACACAAAAGAATAGTCTAAATATGATGAATGCAAAGGAAGCAAAGGGGTTAGTTACCCAGTTACATAAATTTAATTCATTACCAATGTTTATTTATGAACAGTGTTACTTGATTTGTGGAAGGGTTATACCATGCTGTTTTAGAAAATCAAGTGACAGCAGAAATGAAGTGCAATAAAAGAATTCAAAGAAGAGGGATTCACTTGACGTTGTGGAAAAGGACAATACATTTGAGTGCTAACAGTTTGGAAAGAAGAGGCAACTGAGTTCTCAGGTTATAGTCCTCCCAGTCAGGAATGAAGGTATATGCATACACATGGGCAAGTCACAGACGTAGGCTGGAAAAGCAGCCAATGTGGGAATCCACTGAGTGGTCCAAGGAAAACAGTTGGAAAACTATGAAGAAAGACTTGGAATAACAGAGAAGGAGGGCTTCAACACTGCCCAAGAAAAATATAGAAATAAATAATAAAATGATAAAAAATAAAGGGAAGTATGGTCCTAAGGATTCACAAAATGAAAAGACTATCTGAAATTACCAAGTCAGTGATTCAAAAATACTTCTTAGAAGTCATATACAGTACAAGATAACAAAGATGGTGATGTCCTATTGTTAGAAGAAGTCTGGTTGATGTCAAAAGAAAACTTGGATCTTAACTATTTTGTTGGTAGCTTCAATGTTGAGGGAAAAGACTTAGAAATTAGAGGGAATGAAACAATCACTTCTAAGGGAGAATTGCAGCATAGCTAGCTACATGGAATATGTGCACGTGCATATGTGTGATTGTACTCAACAGATTGATGTTGATCCCAAAAATGGGTTATACCAGTCATTGAGGAAATTGTGATTGAAATCACCAAGTTTCTATTGATGATCTCTAGAGGAGGGTGAAGAATGGGAAAGACACAATAGCTGCTGATGAATAGATGTGGCTTTGCCTTTGAAGGAGGAGACAGTAGTGGACATATACTATAACTAAGTTAACCTGTCCAGGAATTTTATTAGTATGTAGAAAAGGAAAGAATATCACTAAGATCCAGAACAAAACATGCCATATCAACTTCATCTAACAAGATTATTTAAACAGGTAAGTTGTACAAATGCTGTGGGCATTATATATTTCTAGTTCAGTATTTAATGTGCAATGGTCTCCTATGCCCTTTTAAGGGGAAATTGAGATAACACAAACTAAATGACAGTAGAGGGTGAATGGCAAATGCTTTGCAACCATAAAAATGATTGAGTTAAGTAAGGGACGGATGTCAGCCTGGAAAGAAGCTTCTATAGAAACCGATGGGCTTGGATTAAAATTTAGAGAAATGATCATCAAATTTCTGGCCTTTGTAAACACTCAACAGGATAGCAAATGCATTGGCTGATTGGATCAGGGATCCCAGGATAAAATGAGAGGCAGAATCTGACAAATTGAAGTTTAATAAGAAAAAGATGATACGACTTGCTCTTGGGTCCAAAATATAGCTTTAGAATTGGAAGATGGAAGAAATATTGCTTTGCTGCAGCCCACAAAAACAAAAGTTATGTTTATTGCTGAGGTGGTGCCAAAAAAGATAATGAGCTCATGGGCTGCATTAATTAAAATATAACACCTCATCAACAGACACCATCAATCTGCACATGATTACACAGCTCTCACATATAGTTCAAGAAAGTGGTTGGTGCCTAGCCATAAGAGGAAATAGAGTTGGTAGAGAGACAAATCAACAGGAAGCCAGGATGACTCACAATCTAGGTGTATGAAGATGAATTGAAGGTGGGAGGATGCTGCCACGACATCGCTGGTACCCTGCTCAGTCCTCTGTAACTAGCTAAGGAGTAACAGATGACTCTGATTCTTCTTCTGAGAATGTACTTGTCCAAACAACTGGAGACCCTTGTCCCAGAGAGTCATTTACTGCCACACTGCACCCCAAACCACAACCCTAGGGGCAAGCCAGCTGTTCACGACTGACTGACAAAAAGGTACAAAGTCTAGACCCCTTCCCTCAGTGTGGGGGCCAATACTGTGGTAGCATTCATTTGTGCTCTTCTAAAATTGCCCAGATATTCAGATATGACTTGTCCGTGGGCCCAGGACATGGTGCATTCCGTCAGTCAGTTGAGTAAATAGGCAACATAAATACTATAAAGAAAGCAAAGAAAAGAATAGATGGCTAGGAGAAACGATGGTATCCAGAAATACCTGGCTGTCTACCAACCTCACTTCAAGTTAGTCCTTCCTGGTTTTGCAAGTGTGAAACTGAATGAATTCAGTGAATTCAGTGCAGTGAATCCAGAAGTAGTCCAGCCACAGGTGATACTCAACATTTGTTCCTGTACCTAATGCCCACCTTAAAAAATATAACCATTGGAGCACCTGGGTGGGTCAGTCAGGTAGGCGACCAACTCTTGATTGCTCATGATCTTAGGGTTGTGAGATGGAGAACTGCATCAGGTTTCTGTGCTCAGCATGGGATCTACTTGGGATTCTCTCTCTCCCTCTACCAACCTCCCTGCTTGTGCTCTATCTCTCTCTCTTTCTCTCAAAAAAAAAGTGAATAAATAAAATCTTTAAAATATATATGACCATTAGGAAGCTTGTAACAAAGTAGAGAATAATGTATTTTTAAATTAAGATTTATTCTTATATAATAGAAATTTATTCTTTCATGATGTCATCAAATTGTATCTCAGCCAAGTACAGATTTTTAATATTTAGCCATTTTCCAAAAGAAAAATGCTTTGTTGAGCTCATATGTACATGTAAATGCATATATGTACATGTATAAACATGCATGTAAAGAAAACAGAAATTTCTTTAAGCAATATTTACTCTTACCATGGGGATGAATGCTAACATTTCCTATTTTGTTGTATTATTTGGTTAGATGTTCCATTAAACTCTTTTATAACCAATAAAGGCTGAGACCATTATGTGCAGCAACATTGGAATATAAAGGACCCCAATGTTCCCTGAAATCACAAGCCTTACTGTCTATTTATAACATAAAGAGAATTATGTTTGAAACTCTACCTCTCAGTAAAAGTTTCTGAAACAAAATGTTTTTACAGTCTAGCTCTCATCGAAGGCCCAGAATTCTCTGGAAATTTAGATTTCATTAGATTTGATCACCTACTTACCTTGAAACCACCTTTTCCAAGCCTTAAAAAAATCCTAATCCTCCTGTTTAGGTTTAGTAAACTCCTTTCCTACTTTTGCAAACTCCTGCTCACTTTCATAAAAGAGCCTACGTTCTATATGTAGTGTTTCCTCCAAATAAGTATGCCATATAATGTAATATTTTTGGAGGATTTCTGAAAAGGCATTACTCATAGAAATGTTGTCATCAAGAGTGACACAATCTGAGACATGACTGCTGCCCCACATCAGGGCATGGCACTAGTTGCCACTCCCCCAGCCTTTCTCCATCATGGGAGCTTCCTGTCCCCTGGATACCCCTTTTTAGTCCTAGAGCCTCTTTTCCTCCAAATTCTCTTCCCCCAGGACCTGCTGCTAAACTTGCACCCTCCCAGTGATGTTCTGGGCAGGCCACAATGTCATCCACCTACGAGCTAGCTCTGCCCGACACAGGAAAGGCTGTAAGAAAAGGCCAACACTGCTGGCCTTTTACATTTGTTTGGTTCTACCAAGTTCTCTCTTGTGGAAATGTCTAAAGATTGACAGAGACAAATGTGTTTTGGAGGATAAGGCACCAATTGTCTTAAGATGGACTGGAATAAAAAAGAAATATGAGAGGCATCAAAACCCAGGGGTGGGCCCAGCTGAGCCAGGAGTTGAGCAGTTACCCAGAGGCACGGAGGCTGACCTGGTGGGGGTGAGACTCAGTGGAATTGGTAGAAGAGAGATCCCAGCTATTGATTTGAGCCTGAGGGGCAGGCAGGAGGGGGTAGGACCAGGAATAGTAGGAAGTGAATGGGAGTGATAGCAGAGCAGAACTGTCCCCAAAGAGCAGCCTGAATGCTCTCAAGGCTGACGAGGAGTCTCCACCTGTTGCCAGAAGGGATTGGACTCCTCCCTGCTATGGTCTGACTGGGACTTCCAATCTCTGTTTTACCAAATGGTCATTCCAAGTAGAGATTTATGGCCCTCCCTTTGTGTCTATCAGAATAAAGAATGGAGGTTTCTTTCATTTCAAATAAAATATGTTGGTCTTTAGGAAGCACCTTAAAACCATGTTGTCTCTCAGCCTCCATTTTTTCTTCCTTTCCTTCTTTTATTCTGCATTTGATCCTTCTGTGAATCTCTCCTGTGTGTTCACTCACATATCATTTCTCTTTCATAGATTTTTCCATTTTTCCAACTTGTCCATCAAAGATTTATTAATACATGTTCTTATTTAATCAATTTACCAACACACATTGAATATTTTTCTGTATGTTAGACTTTGTTGTAGGCCAAGTGGGATAAAAAGTCACATAAAGATGGGGCCCTCCACTCACAGAGAACACCGAGGACAAACGGGAAATGGCTCATATGCACAAAAAACACAACACAGATGCAATGCTAGTACAAAAAAGCTCTCTTGATGTTGAGAAGTAGTAATCTGTCATAGCTCATTTGTAATCCTGATCTTCCCTACCTATTGTTTCTCTCCGAAGAAGTCAGGGAAACATAGAAACTTTTCTTTCACCAGTCAACCCTGACCAGGTCCTACTTTTTGTTCCTCAAATAAACAGCAAGAGATTCAAACTCTCGCTACATTTCCCATGTCCGGCGGACAAGGGCCAAATGTTAACCAGGGACACAGTCACAGACCAACTACCGTACAGCATTGCACTGAGACAACACTGGTCTTCCATCAATCAATACTCTAGTTGAGCTCCATAAAGTACTTTTTACTGTGTTATTCACAAAAGTTAGGCAAATGGCTACCTGAGAAGCAGGAAAAAAACAATCTAAAGACTTAAAATCTCCCCTAAGTGTGAAGGTATAAAACTACCAGCAAATGGCTAAACAAATATTTTCCTTTACTGAAACAGTAATCAAGTAATTTCAATATAAGGATCATAAGTTTCTTTTTTGAACAACAGATGAGTAGTGAGAGAAAGAAGTCCAACTAGATCTGAGGAAATGCACCAAATGATGCTCTTATACTCTGAAGGACTTGAGTTGCAAAGTTTCAGTCTTCTGTTGCTATGCATTTCGGGAAAACATAATATTCAAAAAAAAATTTTTTTTTCCTCTGTAACAAATAGAGAGAGAACATGACTTTAAACCAATAAACAAACTCAGGATACTTTTAAAAAACCATCTAAGTATATTCTTATGATAAAACATGGGAAGATGGCGGAGGAGTAGGGTCCCCAACTCACCTGGCCCCACCAACTTACCTAGATTACTTTCAAATCATCCTGAAAACCTACAAATTAGACCTAAGATTTGAAGAGAGAACAGCTGGAACGCTACAGAGAAGGGTTTTTGCTTCTAACAAAGTAGGAAGGCAGAATAAAATAAAAAAGAATCAGGTGGGGAGGGGTCACCACGAGGAGCTGGGCTAAGGCCAGGGGTGAAAGCTTCCGGGACAGGAAAGCCCAGCCCTGGGGAAGCGGGAACTTTAAAAATCCACACCGGATTCTTCCAGGATGGAAAGGTACTCAGCAGGGAACTCGGGCAGAACCACAGGAGGAGCAGTGGAGCCTCCAGTCTCCCGGAGTCACTAACAGAGGAAGTGCCCCCCAGGTAGAGCGTGCCACACCCCAAGATCGATCTCGGAAAGGACTGGAGTGCGTGCCTTGTTCGGCCTAGGGGAGAAGCCGGTAGGTCAGGCAGGGGCTCTGAGCGGAGGGGGCTGTGACCTGCTGCCTTCAGGAGCCGCAGCCCCGGGAGCACGATTCCAGCAGCACAGACCCCAAATCCCAGGGCTCCAGGGGACACAGCCCAGGATAATGCGCTCCCCCCGGGACAGGAGGAGGTGGGGAGGGCACAGGACAGCAAGGACTCTCCTGCTGCTGGGCACCCCCAAGCTGTGCAGGTCAGCACCCCTGCTGACCCTGGGAGCACCTAGGCCAGGGCGGACTGGGAGACTACAGTAGTTACTGCGGGAGATGACTCCAGAGCTGGAGAGCTGGCCGCTGCCAGGATTATTGTTCCTCCTGGTGTCACCTTGTGCCTGGGAGGGACGGGGCCACCAGGGGACAGAGGCCTCACAGAACAAAAGCTCCCACTGAGCCCAGCACCTGGCAGGGGGCGGGGCAGATCCCCCAGGTGCACACACCTGACAATCAGCACAGCAGCCCCTCCCCCCAGAAGATCAGCTGGAAGGACAGGGGAAGAGCAAGTTCTTGACCAAGCAGCACTGGAAAGCTTCAGGTGAAGACAAGGGATTTACAGTATATAGAACCAGAGGATACCCCTCCTATTTTTTTTTTCCTTTTACCAGTACAATTCCTTTTTATATAAGAGTATAAATTTCCATTTTTTTTCTCTTTTCCCACTTTAACTACTATATTTTACCACCTCTTCATTTTTAGGTTTCTTCTTTTTTGACTTTCAAATTTCTACAATTATAGGTCTTAGATATATTTTCCACTTCTAGATTCCCTTCAACACACTCTACTTAATTTTGGGAGATATACAAGATATGTTTTTTTGTTTTGTGTTTTTGTTTTCTCTGCCTCATTTTGTTCTACAATGGCAGAAGTTAATACCTTCTAAAACACGACCAGCATGTACCCAGAACCAAGCGGTATACTGTGCTGCTTCATTCTATGAGATTCCTCATTACCATTCTGCCCCCCTCTTTTATCTCATTTATGTTTAGGTGGTCAGTGCTGTGGCTCTCTACAAGTACTTAGGGTTTATATAAATTTGGGACTCGGCATCTTCTAAAATACAGAATTTAATGTACTCAGAAACAAGATCACCCTCTAGAACCCCTAAGGTAGACTACATCCTCCCTCCACTACAGCTTCGTCATCACCACCATATCCCAGTCCCCCCTTTCTTTCTTCTCTTTTTTTCCCATTTTTTTCTTTTTCCTTTTTCCTCTTATTCTTTGGGATTCTTGGCCTTTTGTTTTTTACTACTTTGTTTTAAAATTTGTTTTTCACTTAAGTGGTCCTTTTCTTTTGTTCGTTCTGATCTTTGTTTTCAATTTCTGGACTCTGACCTTGGCAGAATCATCTAGGGTGAAATTTACTTAGATCATGGGTGATATTCTTGACACAGCTGGCACAAACAGCCACTCTGCACTGAGAAAAATGACTAGAAAGAAGAACTTACCACAAAAGAAAGAATCAGATACAGTACTCTCTGCCACAGAGTTACAGAATTTGGATTACAATTCAATGTCGGAAATCCAATTCAGAAGCACAACTATAAAGCTACTGGTGGCTCTGGAAAAAAGCATAAAGGATTCAAGAGACTTAATGACTGGAGAATTTAGATCTAATCAGGCCAAAATTAAAAATCAATTAAATGAGATACAATCCAAACTGGAGGTCCTAACAATGAGGGTTAATGAGGTAGAAGAAAAAGTGGTGACATACAAGACAAATTGATGGCAAGGAAGGAAGCTGAGGAAAAAATAAAAGATCATGAGGAAAGGTTAAGGGAAATAAATGATAGCCTCAGAAGGAAAAATCTACATATAATTGGGGTTCCAGAGAGCATATCTGAACAAATCATAGTTGAGAACTTCCCCAATTAGGGAGGGAAACAGGCATTCAGAACCAGGGGATAGAGAGGTTCCCCCTGCCAAATCAATAAAAGCTGTTCAACACCTCGACATTTAATAGTGAAAATTGCAAATTCCAAAGATAAAGAGAAAATCCTTAAAGCAGCAAGACAAAAGACATCCCTAACTTGTAAGGGGATAAGTATTACATTAGCAGCAGACCTCTCCACAGAGACCTGGCAGGCCAGAAAGGGCTGGCAGGATATATTCAGGGTCCTAAATGAGAAGAACCTGCAGCCAGCAAGGCTCTCATCCAGCAAGGCTCTCATTCAGAATAGGAGAGATAAAGAGCTTCCAAGATAGGCAGAAACTGAAAGATTATGTGACCACCAAACCAGCTCTGCAAGAAATATTAAGGGGGAACCTGTAAAAGAAAATGGAAGCCCAAAGAAATAAGCCACAAAAACAGGGACTGAATAGGTATTATGATGTTATGAGGTTAAGACACTAAATTCATAACTTTCTGTAGTAACTCTGGATGTGAATGGGCTTAATGATCCCATCAAAAGGTGCAGGGTTTCAGACTGGATAAAAAAGCAAGACCCATCTAGTTGCTGTCTACAAGAGACTCATTTTAGACCTAAGGACACCTCCACCTGAAAATGAAAGGTTGGAGCACCATTTACCATTCAAATGGTCCTCAAAAGAAAGCAGGGGTAGCAATCCTCATAACAGATAAAATAAAGATTATCCCAAAGACTGTAGTAAGAGATGAAGAGGGATACTATATAATATTTAAAGGGTCTATCCAACAAGAAAACCTAACAATCATAAATATTTATGTCCCTAATGTGGGAACTGCCAAGTATATTAATCAATTAATAACCAAAGTAAAGACATACTTAGATAATAATACACTAATAGTAGGAGACTTCAACACAGCACTTTCTGTAAATGACAGAAATTATAGCACAACATCTCCAAGGAAACAAGATCTTTAAATGATACACTGGACCAGATGGATTTCACATATATATACAGAACTTTGCATCTGAACGCAACTGAATACACATTCTTCTCAAGCGCACATGGAACTTTTTCCAGAAGATACCACATACTGGTCACAAATCAGCTCTCAACTGATACCAAAAGATTAGGATTGTTCCCTGCATATTTTCAGACCATAATGCTTTGAAACTTGAACTCAATCACAAGAAGAAATTTGGAAGAAATTCAAACACGTGGAGGTTAAAGAGCATCCTGCCAAAAGATGAAAGGGTCAATGGTCAACCAGGAAAATAGAGAAGAATTGAAAAGATTCATGGAAACTAATGAGAATGAAGATAAAACCATTCAAAATCTTTGGGATCCAGCGAAAGCAGTCCTCAGAGGGAAATACATCTCAATACAAGCATCCCTCAAAAACTTGGAAAAAACTCAAATACACAAGCTAACCTCACACCTAAAGGAACTGGAGAAAGAACAGCAAATAAAACCTATATCCAGAAGAAGAGGAGAGTAAATAAACATTCAAGCAAAACTCAATGAAATAAAAACCAGAACTGTGGAACAGATCAATAAAACCAGGACTGGGTTCTTTGAAAGAATTAATAAGATAGATAAACCCTTAGCCAGCCTTATTAAAAACAAAAGAGAAAAAACTCAAATTAATAAAACCAAGAATGAAAAAGGAGAGACACAACCAATACCAAGGAAATACCTACAATTTATTTTTTTTTATTTTTTTAAGATTTATTTATTTATTATTTATTCATGATAGAGAGAGAAGGAGAGAGAGAGAGAGAGAGAGGCAGAGACATAGGCAGAGGGAGAAGCAGGCCCCATGCCAGGAGCCTGACGTGGGACTCAATCCCGGGACTCCAGGATCACGCCCTGGGCCAAAGGCAGGCACCAAACCGCTGAGCCACCCAGGGATCCCCCAATACATACGATTAAAAAAATATATTATGAGCAGCTATACGCCCATAAATTAGGCAATCTAGAAAAAAATGGATGCATTTTTGGAAAACCACAAACTACCAAAACTGGAACAGGAAGAAATAGAAAACCTGAACAGGCCAATCACCAGGGAGGAAATTGAAGCATACATCAAAGACCTTCCAAGACACAAAAGTCCAGGGTCAAATGGCTTCCCAGAGGAATTCTATCAAACGTTTAAAGAGGAAACAGTGCCTATTCTACTAAAGCTGTTCCAAAAGATAGAAAGGGATGGAATATTTCCAAACTCATTTTATGAGGTCAGCATCACCTTAATTCCAAAATCAGACAAAGACCCCACCAATAAGGAGAATTATAGACCATTATCCCTGATGAACACAGATGCAAAAATTCACAACAAGATACTAGCCAATAGGATCCAACAATACATTAAGAAGATTGTTCACCATGAGCAAGTGGGATTTATCCCCAGATGCAAGGCTGATTCAACACTCAGAAAGCAATCAATGTGATAGATCATATCAACAAGAGAAAAAACAAGAACCGTATGATCCAAATGCAGAGAAAGCATTTAACAAAATACAGCATCCATTCCTGATCAAAACTCTTCAGAGTGTAGGGATAGAGGGAACATTCCTCAGCATCTTAAAAGCCATCTCTGAAAAATCCACAGCAAATATCATTCTCAATGGGGAAACACTGGAAACCTTTCCCCTAAGATCAGGAACACGACACGGATGTCCACTCTCACCACTGCTGTTCAGCATAGTCCTAGAAGTCCTCACCTCAGCAATCAGGCAACAAAAAGAAACAAAAGGCATTCAAATTGGCAAAGAAGTCCAACTCTCCTTTGCAAATGACTTGATACTATATAGAAAACCCAAAAAACTCCACCTCAAGATTGCTAGAACTCATACAACAATTCAGCAGTGTGGCAGGATACAAAATCAATGCTCAGAAGTCAGTGGCATTCCTGTACACTAACAATGAAACTGAAGAAAGAGAAATTAAGGAGTCAATTCCACTTACAATTGCACCCAAAAGCATAAGTTACATAGGAATAAACCTAACCAAAGAGGTAACGGATCTATACCCTAAAAACTACAGAACACTTCTGAAAGAAATTGAGGAAGACACAGAGATGGAAAATATTCCATGCTCATGGATTGGAAGAATTAATATTGTGAAAATGTCAATGCTACCCAGGGCAATTTACACATTGAATGCAATCCCTATCAAAATAGATAGGAAGAGTTGGAACAGATAAATAGTAGGATAGAGTTGGAACAAATAATCTTAAGATTTGTGTGGAATCGGAAAAGACCCCGAATAGCAAGGGGGAATATTGAAAAAGAAAACCAGATCTTGGGGCATCACAATACCGGATTTCATTTTGTACTACAAAGCTATGATCATCAAGACAGTGTGGTACTGGCACAAAAACAGACACATAGATCAGTGGAACAGAATAGAGAACCCAGAAATGGGCCCTCAACTCTATGGTCAGCTAATATTTGACAAAGCAGGAAAGCCTATCCACTGGAAAAAGGATAGTCTCTTCAATAAATGGTGCTGGGAAAATTGGATATCCAGATGCAGAAGAATGAAACTAGACCATTCTTTTACATCATAAACAAAGATAAACTCAAAATGGTTGAAAGATCTAAATGTGAAACAAGAGTCCATCAAAATCCTAGAGGACAACACAGGCAACACCCTTTTTGAACTTGGCCACAGCAACTTCTTGCAAGATACATCTATAAGGCAAGGGAAACAAAAGCAAAAATGAACTATTGGGACTTCATCAAGATAAAAAGCTTCTGCACAGCAAAAGAAACAGTCAACAAAACTAAAAGACAACCTACAGAATGAGAGAAGATATTTGCAAATGACATATATCAGATGAAGGACTAGTATCCAAGACCTATAAAGAACTTATCAAACCTCAAGAAACAAACAATCCAATCATTAAATGGGCAAAAGAGATGAACAGAAATTTCACAGAGGAAGACATAGACATGACCAACAAGCACATGAGAAAATGTTCTGCATCACTTGCCATCAGGGAAATACAAATCAAAACCACAATGAGATACCACCTCACACCAGTGAGAATGGGGAAAATTAACAAGACAGGAAACAACACATGTTGGAGAGGATGTGGAGAAAGGGGAACCCTCTTGCACTGTTGGTGGGAATGTGAACTGGTGCAGCCACTCTGGAAAACTGTGTGGAGGTTCCTCAAAGAGTTAAAAATAGACCTGCCCTACGACCCAGCAATTGCACTGTTGGGGATTTACCCCAAAGATACAGATGCAGTGAAAAACCGAGACACCTGTACCCCAATGTTTATAGCAGCAATATCCACAATAGCCAAACTGTGGAAGGAGCCTCTGTGTCCATCGAAAGATGAATGGATAAAGGAAATGTGGTCTATGTATACAATGGGATATTACTCAGCCATTAGAAACAACGAATACCCACCATTTGCTTCGACGTGGATGGAACTGGAGGTTATTATGCTGAGTGAACTAAGTCAATCGGAGAAGGGCAAACATTATATTGTTTCAGTCATTCGGGAAGTATAAAAAATAGTGAAAGGGATTAAAGGGGAAAGGAGAGAAAACAAGTGGGAAATATCAGAGAGGGTAACAGAAATATCAGGGAGGTGACAGAATATGAGAGACACCTAACTCTGGGAAACGAACAAGGGGTGATGGAAAGGGAGGTGGGCGGGGGGGATGGGGTGACTGGGTGACAGGCACTGAAGGGGGCACTTGATGAGATGAGCACTGGGTGTTATATGTTGGCAAATCGAACTCCAATGAAAAAATATACAAAAAAACACAAAAGTTTTACTATAGGAACGGCAATTGATGTTACACTTGCTAAGCACAAACACTGTTTGAAGGTGGAAATGACAGAAAGTGTAAAGTTTCTTAAGGACATCATAAAAAGATGACACTAGGTCATGTGATAAAGCTTAAAAAGGGAAAATTCTATAAAGTGCTTTGTCTAGAGCAGTGTTTTTCAAACTTCGGGTCATGAAACCAAATGGCAATGTTAATAGATTAGAATTTTGGTTTAAAGGAATCTGATTTATTCTTAAGATTGCACTAACAGAATTTCTAATGCCTTTCATGCAGGTTTTGAGAGAAAGCAAGGAGTAAATGATGACTGTGAATATTTGGTCTGAACATTCTTTCCAACCAGTAACAGCATAAACAATTAGCATCCTTATCATCAAAAAAAAAAAAAAAATGTTGTCAATTCTTACTTACTTGGTTTCTTCCTTTATGTCAAGAAAGGTGTTTGTATATTTCTCCTGTACAGAGCTGGAGAAAAACTTTATATCTGCATTCACTGATCATTCTTGCCTTTTACTTTTACCTGTCTCTGAGTCCTTACTCTGTAAGATACTTCTCTTTAAAGAAATCAACTTTTAAAAATCTTGTACGGGGGGATCCCTGGGTGGCGCAGCGGTTTAGCGCCTGCCTTTGGCCCAGGGTGCGATCCTGGAGACCCGGGATGGAGTCCCACGTCGGGCTCCCGGTGCATGGAGCCTGCTTCTCCCTCTGCCTATGTCTGCCTCTCTCTCTCTCTCTCTGTGTGTGACTATCATAAATAAAAAAAATAAAAATAAATAAATAAAAAATAAATAAATAAAAAAATAAAAATCTTGTATGGTGTAACCACTTTCTGAAATTGATTTGGAGACCACTCTATCTCCATCTCTACCCTCAGAAATCCTCAGCCCACCCAGTCAGTGATCTAATGTGAGTAATTAATTTGTACCTTGAAAATGGATATCAAACATATATTTATATGTGCAACTAAAAAGACTAATATTTCTTCAATTATCATCTGAGTGTCCTTTGAAATGACTCAAGTGGCTACAGTCTTATTCAAATATTACTCTTTTATTCTCAAACACTTTTGATATTTTCCATGGGAACAGCCTTAGGATTGAGCCTCTGAGTCACATGAGGAAAACAGCATCATTACTTTTAGTCAAGCTTGGTTTTGGAGTAAAATAATATTTTCATTCATATATTCAATAAACATTTTTGAACACCCACCATGTGCCCAGCACTATTAGGAACTCCCAGTAGAAAAAGTTTCTGTTTGAAATGTCTTTGACCTGTTTCCAAAATTTAAATCAAACCTCAAAAACAAAGATGTGCCAGTAGAAAGAATTTTCAAAAAAATGTGCTGAAGACTTAGACCCAGTCCTCCCAGAGATGATCCCAAACTGTGTGGAAGCATGATAAAATCCCTAGAGCGAGCAGATAGCCTCCTTAGACCACTGGTTTGCACAGTTATCTATGTTAGAGCCATGCCTACAAACCAGGGCTGTAGGATTTAATAAAAAGTTGGAGGGACACCGGGGTGGCTCAGTCAGTTGAGCATCCAACTCTTGATTTCAGCTCAGGTCATGATCTCAGGGTCATGAATTGGAACCCCATGCCTCAAGGCCTGCTTGGGATTCTTTCTCTCCCCTTCCTCTTCCCCCACCCCTCTTCTCTCTCTCTCTCTCTCTCTCATTCTCTCTCTCTCTCTCTCTCATTCTCAAAAAGAAAGGAGGGGAGAAGAAGAAAAGAAAAGTTGGAGCTTCTGCATTTACCTTCCATCTTTCCCTCTTTTCTGACAGACTGCCTCCATGATCATTCAAGACTCATCTCATGTCCCGTATCATCTGTCCTTCCAACCATTCAACCAACAAATATTCACTGTTCCAAGTGGGCTCCCCCTCAGCACAAGGGATGCAAAATTGAAAAAAATCAATAGTCTCCTGACATTTCTCTTTGTTTAGTTTGGGAAAGTGGTAATAAACAGAAAAACACCATAAGGTAGGTGCTGAGATAGAGGACCCTCTAGGTTCTAATGGAGAAGAAGAGAGGAACATGTAGCTCAACCAGGGTAAGTGTGCATTCAAGGAAACCTCAGTCCGAGCAGAGAAAACTGGTCAGTGTCTCATGGGTTTGCCAAATGACTGGTGCTTGGGAGAGGAAGTGTCTTGTTAGATAATCAAAGAACACAGTAACCTTGGAACAAGCTCATGATTGGTACACATAGGTGTCTACTTCAGTAAGAATAAGCTCCCCCGGGAAACAGATTGACTCAGCTTTCATAGCTATCAGTGCTGCACACCTGGGTCTAGTTGGTGTTAAATAAATGCCTGTGGGAATGAGGAAGTATTGCTGCACTTAAAGAGATAAATGAATAAATCTGGGTAAAGAAAAAAATAATTTAAGTGCCATTATTAAATAATACTTGATAGGAAGAGGTCTTTTTTTGTGTGTGGGACCATGTTTTCGTGGATTTTTTTTTTAATAATCAGCCTCCCAGCCAGCAAATTCCATGTATCAGAATTAATGACATTTCTAATATTCAAATCCCCCATACCATACAGAATTATTTTACGTGGGTTTTCATCAGAACAATCTGACATAGGCAGAACCCTGGAGACATGAGGATATTGGCTGTTTCAGAGTTTAAAAGGAAGAGAATTGCCTAATTTGAAACAAGAAACTAGTTGTCTAAGGTCACTACAAATAAAAAAGGATGGGGATCCCTGGGTGGCTCAGCAGTTTAGCACCTGCCTTTGGCCCAGGGCATGATCCTGGAGTCCTGGGATCGAGTCCAACATCGGGCTCCCTGCATGGAGCCTGCTTCTCCCTCTGCCTGTGTTTCTGCCTCTCTCTCTCTCTCTCTCTCTCGTGTCTCTCACGAATAAATAAATTAAAATCTTAAAAAAAAACAAATAAGGAAACTCATTCGTTTATTTGTTTATGTATTTATTTTCAAGTGAAGAATAATTAACATACAATATTATATTAGCTTCACTTGTACAATGTAATGATTTAATAATTCTATATGTTCCTCAATCCTTGTCAGGTTACATGTAGCCACCATCTGTCACCAAACAACGATATTATGAGATTATGGACTATGTTCCCTATGCTATACTTTTTATCTCATGCCTTACTTATTTTATTACTAGAAGTCTGTGTCTCTAATTCTCTTTATTTCACCCATCCCCCAGCCACTTCTCCTCTCATTAATTAATGCACTCAATTTATTGAGCATTTTACTCCTATATGTCAAAATGACAAACATGAATGATGTATGTATGGGAATGGAAGCCAGGTCAACAGAGGACTTGACTCAGAGAGTGCAGGAGCTGATATAAGAAGGGATTTCATGGGGGTAGTGTCGCTTTGTATTTTAAAACAATAATGTGGGCACCTACAAGAAGGGTGAGCAGAACCAAGAGACCAGGGACTCCTTCTTACCTCCCCTTTTATTTTTATTTTTTTTTAATATTTTGTTTATTCGTTTGAGAGTATGCACAAGCAGGGGAGGAAGTCAGACGCTTACTTGACTGAGCCACCCAGGCACGCCCAGCTTCCTCCCCTTTTAAATATAATTTTATTTCAGCTCCTTTTTAAAATGGAATTGCAACTGTACCATTAGCCTCCCCATGCAGTACTCTGAGGACACATGTCACTTATGCAGTATTCTGGTCTGGAATGCATGACCTGACTCTGATCAGGGGGCTAACATCAGACAAGCCTGAGACAAAGCATTTTCTAACAAAAACAAGATCAGACATACTTCAAAAATGTCAATATCGTAAAGAAAAAAGAAAGGCTGAGGAAGAAGCCCAGATCAAAGAGACTAAAGAGACTTGACAACCATAACAAGGAAAGGAAGAGAATGTTCTAAAGGTCACTCTTGGGTTAATGAGCAAAATTGGAATATGAACAGTGGATTAGATGAAAATGTTTTATCGGTGTTAAATTTATTGAATTTACTGAAGTTGTTAACTGTACTATAGTTACATAATATTTCTGTTTGCAAAAAATACGCTCTGCACTATTTAGATGTGAAGGGCCATGTTATAGCTTGTACTCAGGTGATCCATGACATGCTGTGTGAGTCTCTGCACATTCATTCATACACACACATGTACACGCATACATGCAGAGAGAATGATAAAGCAACTGGAGTAAAAGATTAACAAAAGTTAAACCCAAGTAAAATGTATATATGCATTGTTTTATTATTTTACAACTTCTCTGTGAAATTATTTCTAAGTAAAATGCTAAATATAATATAAAATAGTAACAGAATTAATTGTATGTATTCATTCCTCCCTTTTCTCCCTTGCCCCCTCCTTTCTGGATGGAGAGACAGAGAGCCATGGAAAACTTCCCAGGACCCACAAGATGAGAAGAAGCAGCACTGGCCCAGGAAAGGCAGTGCCTCCCCGATAGCTTCCTCCCAGTCCTCCCCCAGTTGGGGTCCCATGATCTTCCTTCCTACTGCCACTATCACCTCTGCACTTTAAAGAAGTCCCATACTTAACAAGCTGAGTGTTTCGTTCACTCTACAAACACCTCCTGAGCACATTTGGTGCCGTAACTACACTCAGACAGCAACAAAGCATATACTCCAGGAGTACTTCTTGAGTTAAGAGTTTGGACCAGGGCCCAGGCCTAGCTTTGCCTCTTGTTATGTTAACCATATTCTTGAGCTCAAAAGAACCCTGAGTCTCAGATGCTTGATGGGCAGCATGGGAATAGTAACAGCACCTTTGCAAAGGCTGTTGTGAATGTAAGTATTGCCTGGAAATGCATTCTGTATGCACACTGGCTGTTCACATCCAGTCATCTGGTTGATTGGCTCATTGTCTGTCTTTCTGTTCTAGGCCGGGTGTGCAGGAAGTAGTCCCTCCAATGTGGCTGAGTTGTTTGGAGTGGATGCGCTCTCTCCACTCTCCTTGTTTGTATTGGTTCATAGGAGGGAACCAAGAAGAGAAATGGTCCCATAGAAATGGATCCTAGGAGCAGTATCTTAGGGAACTTGCAAGTGGATTGCATAAAGACATTCTCACTCTCTCCAAGGCCATCTTTGTCAGTAGATGTTCTGTCATTATCCCAGCATATGTGGTCAACTTCTGGAACATTTGCAGATTTAATTGCCAAATCCTGGAATGGGATTTGTAAATTCACCAAGTCACAAATTGCATTTTAGAGACTGATATGCTGGAATGACCTTGAATACCCCAGCTTCTCCTTCTACATTGTTTTTGACCCAGTAAGGATGTTAATAGGGTTTATACCGGAGAAATTAGGAAATCTTGATCAATGTTGGATGATCTATTAATATAATTCAGCATATCAACTAGGTATAAGGAAAAAAATATCATATTATCATCTCCACAGATGGCAAGAATGTTTTGACACAACTCAATATTCACTCTCTGTTTAGAAGATTTTATTCAGTGAAACAAATAAAATATAGCTTTTATCCCCAAAGCCAGCAGATTGTTTTTTTTTTAAAGATTTTATTTCTTTATTCAGGAGAGATACACAGAGAGAGGCAGAGATACAGGCAGAGGGAGAAGTAGGCTTTCTGCAAGGAGCCCAATGTGGGGCTTGATCCCAGATCCCAGAATCACGCCCTGAGCCAAAGGCAGGTGTTCAACCACAGAGCCATCCAGGCATCCCTAGAACATTGTTCATGGAGAAACACTAGGAGTATGAAAACACTAAAGTTAGGATGAAAACATGGATGCTGTATGTATGTGTGGCAGTCTAACTCATTCTGGGATGTAATTCATAGATGATTATCTACCTCTGCACAAAAGTTCAAAAGAAAATGACAGTATTATGCCTATAATGTGTAAAATTTTTTACACTTAAAAATGGTTTTGTATTTCATTGTAGTCACTATTCTATCAGAAGACAAATGAAATATTCATAGGTACATGTGTAATTATAATAAATAACTTAGAAATGGAAAGAATACAGATATTGAACTGAATATTGTCAATATTTCTTTATATTTGATATTTTGATATAAGGGATAAATGAGTATGCTTATTTATACTCATGTCCATATAGGTCTAAGTCTCTATGACCTTACAGTTGTGACAGCCAGGAAAGGTGCAGACTCAGACATCCTGTAGATCAGTGTCATTGGAGATACGATGTTCCAAAATGATGAAAGAAAGAAAGAAGAAAGAAAGAAAGAAAGAAAGAAAGAAAGAAAGAAAGAAAGAAAGAAAGAAAGAAAGAAAGAAAGAAAGAAAGAAGAAAGAAAGAAAAAAAGAGAAACTCAAGGAAATTCCAAACAACACAAAGTAGAACTTTCTCTCAATTTACTTGGCAGTTGCTCTCTTTGAAAACCCAAAGTATATTAAAATTGCAAAAATGTTTTAAATATATATGTTAGGGGTGCCTAGGTGGCTCATTGATTGAGCATCTGCCTTTGGCTCAGGTTGTGATCATGGGGTCCTGTAATCGAGTCCTGCATCAGGATCCCCATAGGGAGCCTGTTTCTCCCTCTGCCTCTCTCTCTGCCTCTCTCTGTGTGTCGCTCATGAGTAAAGAAATAAAATCTTTTTAAAAAAATGTATGCCAAACAGAGCTAGGTTCTAGGTTCAGATCCTTGCAAGTAGGTTTTCATTCACATGGTTGTCTGAAGGACAATTAGCATTCATGATTTGGGAACACAGGTAAACGTTTACCATGTGAGATTTTCCTGCACATTCAGGGTGTTAGATGTCTCTAGCACACTACTACACACAAAATGCTAATCACACTCCAAAATTATTGTGACAGTTCAAAACACCTTGACACAGTTTCCAAAATAGGCCTGGGGAACTACTCTATAAACCACTACTCTGTTAATGGGCTGGCTTCATGGACCAGAGACCAACGTAGAGCCTCACACTCAGAAGAGTCTCACACTTGAGGTTAATGCTCTAATGGTCACCATCTTGAAATTCTTAATGCTATCATCTTTGAATTTGTGTTTTGTAAGTGGAACAATGCAGCATGTGCTAGGGGTTTGATGCCTTGGAGCAGTTTTGTTTACCATAGCCCTTGTAGCATAGATTGAAATCGGAGAGTATGATATCTTCATCTTTGTGACTTCTCAAGATAGTTTTGGCCATGTGGGGTCTTTTGTGGTTCCATGTAAATTTTAGAATTATTTGTTTTTGTTCTATGAAAAATGTCATTGGAATTTTGATAGGGATTGCATTGAATCTGTAGATTGTTTGGGTAGTATGGACATTTTCATAATGTTAATTCTTCCAGTCCATGAACAGAAATATCTTTTCATTTATTTGTGTTTTCAATTTATTTCATCAATGTCATATAGTTTTCAGTGCTTTCAATGCTTTTTCTGCATCTATTGAGATGATCATAGTATTTTTAAATAAATATAAATGTATTCTTTGAGTTTTCATTCTTTTTGATGTGACTATAAGTGGAATTGTTTTCTTCATTTCTCTTTGTGACCATTCATAGTGTATAGAAACATAACAGATTTCTGTATATTAACTTTGTATCCTGCAACCTTATTGAATTTATTTCTTATTTCTAACAGGTTTTTGAGCAGAGTCTTTGGGATTTTCTATATATAGTATCATGTCATCTGCAAATAGTGGCAGTTTTACTTCTTCTTTTTCAATTTATATGCCTTTTATTTCTTTTTCTTGCCTAATTGCTGCAACTGGGACTTCCAATACTATATCAAATAAAAGTGGGGATAGTAGGCATCCTTGTCATTCCTGATCTTACAGGAAAAGCTTTCAGCTTTTCGCCATTGAGTAGGATATTAGCTGTGGTTTTGTCATATATGGTTTTTGTTCTATTGAAGTACTTTCCCTCCATACCCACCTTTTTGAGAGTTTTTATCATAAATTAGTGTTGAATCTTATCAAATGTTTTTTTCTGCATCTATCGAGATAACCATATGGTTTTTATTTTTCATTTTGTGAATGTGGTATCTCATGTTGATTGATTTATGAATGTTGCATCTCTGGAATAAATCTTTCTTGATCTTGGTATATGATGCTTTAATGTATTGTTGAATTCATTTTGCTAATACTTTGTTGGGGGTTTTGTATCTCTGTTTATTAGTGATATTGGCCTGTAATTTTCTTTTTTGTAATATCCTCATTTGGTTTTGCTATCAGGATAATGTTGGCCTCATAAAAAAAATGATTTTGAAATATTTCCCTCCTCTTCAGTTTTTTAGAAGAGCGTGAAAAAAAAAGTAGTTATTAAATCTTCTTTGAATGTTTGGTAAAATTCACCAGTGAAACCACCTGGTCCCAGACTTCTGTGTGTTGAGAGGTTTCTGATGACTGATTTAATCCTCTTTACTAGTAATTGATCCATTCAGATTTTCCATTTCTTCATTATTTATTTGTGGGAGATTTTAAATTTCTAGGCATTTATCCATTTTTTCTAGGTAGTCCAATTTGTTAATGTTGAATTGTTTATAGAGGTCTCATAATTTTTGTGTTTCCATGGTAATCAGCTGTAACTTGTGTTTTGTTTCTGATTTTTATTTATTTGAGCCCCCCCCCTCCCCACACACACACACACCTTTTTCTGGTGAGTCTAGATAAGGGTTTGTAATTTTGTTTATCTTCTTAAAGAAACAGCTCTTAGTTTCACTGGCTTTCCTTTTGTCAGTTTAGTTGATATTTCATTTAGTTCTCTTTTATCATTGCCTCCTTTCTACTCACTTTGAGCTTCATATGTTCTTTTTCTAGTTCTTTTAGGTATAGATTTTGTTTCTTGGATATTTCTTTTGTTGCTAGAGGCAGACCTGTGTTTCTATGAACTTCCCTCTTAAGTCCATTTTTGTGCTGTCCCATAGATTTTGGTATACTGTAGTTCTGTTTTCATTTGTCTTTAGATATTTTATGTATTTTATTCTTGATTTATTCCATGGTCAAATAGTTAATCAGTAACATGTATTTAATTTCCATGTATTTATAAATTTTTCCAGTTTTCTTCTTATAATTAATTTCTAGTTTCATACAACTGTGCTTAGAAAAGATGTTTGATATGATTCCTATCTTCTTGCATTTATTGAGACTTGTTTTGTGGTCTAACATGTGATCTATCCTGGAGAATGCTGCATGGACACTTGAAAAGAACATGTATTCTGCAACTTTTGGGTGGAATGTTCTGTATGTATCTATGAAGTACATTTGGTCTAATTTGTTAATTTAAGGCCAATGTCTCCTTATTTTCTAACTGTATGTAACAACTTGCTTTTCTCTTGCTGTTTTTAAGATTCTCTCCTTAACTTTTGACATTTTAATTATAATGTATCTTGGCATGATTTTCATTGGGTTCATATTTGGAACCCTCTGGGATTCCTGGATCTAAAAGTCTGCTTTGTTTCCCAGGGTAGGGAAGTTTTCAGTCATTATTTCTTCAGATAAGTTTTCTGCCCCTTTCTGTCTCCCTTCTCCTTCCAGGACCCATATAATGCAAGTGCTATTCCATTTGATGTCCTATAAGCCTATAAGTCATCTTCATCTTTGTAAATTCTTTCTTCTTTTTGCTGCTCTGTCTGGATGAAATCCACTGATTTATCTGCTAGCTCACTGATCTGTTCTGCTTCACCCAGTCTGCTGCAGATCCTCTCTCATGTGTTTTTCAGTTCCCTGATTTCTGCTTGGTACGTTCTTATATCTTCTACTTCTTTGTTGATGTTCTCCCTATGTTTATTCTATCTTCTCCTCAGTGAGCATCTTTAGGACCGTTGGTTTGAGTTTTTTATCAGATAATTTACTTATCTCTATGTCACTAAGGTCTTTGTCTTGTTTTTTCATTTGGAACATATTTCTCTATGGTTTCATTTTGCATGACTTTCTATGTTTTTATGCATTAAGTGAAAACAGCTACTCTCTCTGTCTTGAAGGAATGGATGCATTAAGTGAAAACAGCTACTCTCTCTGTCTTGAAGGAATGGGCTTGTGTATATGATGCTCCTTATTCAACCTTTCCCTGTCTCTTGGTTGTCTTTTGAACAATTGTAATTGTTTAAACCCCTGATTTATTCTTGATATACCTCCATTGTTGAGGGTGTGCCAAGACCTGTCAGTGATCCAAGGGGAGAAATCTCATTTACCCCTAGTTTCAGGCTGATTGGAAGTCAGACCCTCAGGCAGCAGGTTTTTAATATATGCAAATATATACAGTCCTGTGGGGTTGCAATTATAATCCCTGCTAGCATCCAGATAAGGTGATTTGGAGGTTTCTCCTGGGTGACGGTGGCAAAAATCAGGGCTCCAGACAAGTGTATAAGCTTCTTTCTGGGAAGTCTCATCAAGCTGTAGTGAGACTAAGGACATGCATAATAATGGTGTCTCCCAGCTTACATTCTCTGAAAGCACCTTCTTAGCCTCTAGATGCCCATGTGAAAAACCTGAAGCCTGTCCCTTAGGTTTGTGTTTTAGTTTGTCTCTGTAGTGCCCTGGTGGTGGTGGCCTGCCACAACTATTTTTCCAATTATTATAGTCCTGTGGAGCTCTAGAACACTAGCCCCCTTGGTCATCAGGGCCAGGAGGTCAAGGGACATCCTCATTGTGGGCTGTGCATTCCTGCTGGCTTTAGCAAAGCAGCTGGAGAGTGTATGGGATGGGACACATTTGCCAATTTCAGAAAGATAGTGGGAAAATATCTTGCTGGTATGGCCAGTGGGCTTTAGGAATGCAGTGTGAGAGCACCTTGTCTGTGGTCAAGTACCAGGTTTAGGCTGGATATGGAAGAATGCTGCTAGCACTTGTGTTTGCCAGGCCCTCCTGGGAACAAGCAAGTGTCACAACTGCCTGAGCTCACAGACTTTAGCTAGGGAGTGAGAGAATACCAGGGCCATGTCCAAGCTTGCGAGACTGTGCTATCAGGCATCTGCCAGTGCCTCCTTCTCCAGGGAGCATTTCAACTGTCCCTGCCCCTCCAGCTGATGTGTTCAGATTAGCAAATGAATCTCACTCACTTACAGTCCAGGCATTTCAAACTACTGTCTTTTCTTGCTGGGCCTTGAGGTGAATGAGACTACATGTGAGTCCTCCAAGAGGGGAATCTCAGTATCCTCTAGCACTTTGGGACCTCTGGACATCAATCCCATTATTTTTCCAAGCCACAAATTCTGGAGGGCTTGGCTTTTAAGTGCAGATTGCAGGCGCTTAGGTGTATAATGGGCAGCATCAACCTCTCCTTCAGGACAAGTGAGTGCCAAACTGATGAGATTCCTCCCTATTATGCATCTCTATGCAGAGAGCGAGGTTATTTTGGTGAGATCATGTCTCTGCCTCTTCTACCATCTTGATGTGCTCCTTTTATTATTTGTTGTGAAATAGTTCAACTAGTTTTCAGATCTTTATCAGAAGCAAATGATCTATATGTAGCTGTAGATTTGGTGTGTCCATGGGAAGAGGTAATAGTTTGCTGCCATCTTGGACCTCCATTATTATTTCCCTCCTTCTGCTTACTTTCAGTTTATACTGCTCCCCCCACCCCCACCAGGCTTCTGCTCCCAGCAAGCTGTGATTGTCTATAATCTGTTTTGTCAGTTTTGAGGGTGGCAGTTTGCCCTGTAACCTCAGCTCTCTGATTGATCCCAGAAAAATGATAATTTTGGTTGGTTCATGTTTTTTACTTATTGTTAAAATATAAGTGATTTCCAAGCTATCGTCTATCAAAGCAGAAACTGCAAGTCTCAAATCAGTTGATTATGAGTCCATCAAAAGGAAGAGTATCCTGGTTGGGTCTGAATTAATCAGGCAGGACACTTAAAAGAGAGACTGGACCCTTTCTAAGAATTAAGAAGACTTCCTTGCTGCCTTTGTAGTCATGAGCTGTCATGATATGAACTTCCTATAGACAGGATCATGTGCTGGGGCTTCACGCAGCCCCGCAAAGGTGAAGCCTGCAGAAGCACAAGGAACTGAAGTCCACCAACAGCCATGGGTGCTCAGAAAAGGGCCCCAAACTCCCAACATAGCCTGGCTGATTCTTTGATTGCAGCCTTGTGAGCCTCTGAGTAGAGGACCTAGATCAGCCATGTCCAGACTCCTGACCCACTAACACTATGAGTGAACACATGTTGTTATTTTAAGCCATCGACATAACAGCAAGAGAAAACTAATCATGTGAATTTGCATGTGTCAATGATGCACGTATATGCATAGGTGCATACCTGTAAAGGCTTGCATATGTATTCAGTTTCACCAGAAAGATAAATAAGAAACTCTGAACAGCAGTTATGCACTTGTGGGTGTTGGAGACGGAAGAGACAGGGAACATAGGGAGTGTGGGAAAGGAGCTTTTTATTGTCTTCCTTCCTACAACTTTTTGATGTCTAAATCACATAAATCCACTATCCATACACAGAAATTAAAACCACAGGAAATTGATACTATTTCAAGACATATTTTTGTGAATGGTGGGTATGCTCTCTGGGCTCCAGTCCTTGACTTCCATCTCAGCAATGAGTCCTGACATAGAAGAGGGCAGGTTTGTGGGAGGTTTGTCACACAATGTACAGATGACTGGTAAGGAATCAGTCCTGAAGCACTTTCATTCTGTCTTCTTTTTTCTTTTTATTAACAATTCAAGGATCACTAGGGGAAGAAGGAAACAAAGATAGCACAAAGGCAAGTGCTTGATCAGGCTGCAAATGTATGTGCACTTTGTGGCTAAAAGTTTCATTCTGAATGTGAAGCTAATTCTGAGCAGTTTGTCCCACTTTATGATTTGAAAGGAAAATTTAACTATATTATTTTGTCCCAAATTCTATAAGTGGATTTATGTCAAACTCTGGACAGTATAATCGCCATTTTCATCCACCGTGTATTTTTAAAAAGCTATTTATTCTAAGTGGAAGACTGGATTGAGCTAAACATGCAACATTTAAATGTAAAACATTTTTCAAGCAGTGCAAAGAAACATTATCTGTTAGTATAAGTGAGATTTGAAACAGAAAATGTATGAGGCATGCCATAAAGTAGGAAGACTGACATTTTTCTCCATGCCACTTTTTTTTTTTTGTCTTTTTAAACAAATAGGCTTGTTTTTTCACAACCAATGAGATTTTGGTCCCTTCCTTGGGTCACCTTGAAGACATGTGCACCTCATTCTAATGGAACTGCCACTACTCAGGATTTTGCATTGCTTATTTGAACATTGTCTTTAAAAACTTATAGCATATTTCCATCTATTTCTTTATTGCTCTCCATACTTTGAAAATATATTTAATATTTGTCCATAATGCAAATTGTTTGGATTGCCATCTTAGTAGATGATGGAGGGGAAGGAGAAAGACAAGTATCGTCTCCATAGAAAGGAAGCTGACATTTAGAGACAGGGAAATAATTTCCTTTAGGCTATGTAGCCTAATGGCCCAAACAGGATTCAAACCAGTTCAGTTCAAGATCCTATCACCTTCCTATGCTGCCTCCAACAATGTTGACAAACATTTATGGTAAACAGACAAACAAACAAATGAATGGTAGCTGTGAATGGCTTAGAAAACCCTGGATGGTGGGCAGACATACTGTCTCACGAAAGTATGGGGAAAACAAGAATTTAACTCCTATAAAAGTCACTCGTCTGAGGCAAGGGTTAAAAATTTCCATAGGATTCAAGACAAATACTCCTGGGAAAGAGAAGAAACGAGCAATAACAGCATTCTGGGAGTACTGGTTGTCTGAGCAAAATTAGAATTAACAATTTAAAGCCTGCTTGCACAAGTTTTTCTATTTCCCAGGGCCCCTAAAAAAATGTCGACCATTGAGAAAGTCATCCTGTGATTGTCTTGTGTTCACTAAAAAGTAACAACCACAAGATAATGGCGGTGGGATTAAAGAATGCTTGCCCACTCCCTGCCCATCGCTCCTTGGAAAAGTGCCTTTATAAGCCTTGCATACTACCCCTTTGGGGAACGACATTGCTCTTTCTTGTCGGCTCCCTTGTACCAAGCTATCTTTAATAAACTCCGCATGCTTTCTTTCTCTTAAGTTCAGTGCTCATTTCTATGACATTGAGACTCAAGAATCTGGTCTTGAGGGTCCAAAAGCAGATAACTGCCCTCACTGGGTACACTACTATTAGCAGAGGCAGACAAGTATGCCAAGAAAAGTCAGGAACCACCAGGCAGCAACCTGCTGTCCAATGGTGGAGATTGCCACATGGTTTCCTTGAAACACCTGGAGAGAATAGCTGTCCATAGGAGAGCATTAAAACATGCAGGTACATAGAGGTCTGCCCCCTTCCCAGAGCCAACCCATGCTCTGAGATTCTGAAGAAGAGTAAATAAGCCAATATTCTCCAGAGTATTATATAGTACTAGTGGTGAGTACAAGGCATTATAGGATCCAGGGAAACATGGGCTTTCTGGCCGGTCTATACAAAAAGATAAAGTCACTAGCCCTCTACAACAGAGGCATATTGTCCTAAAGAGCCTATGCCAACAAACGCAACTGTGTCATCTCTATCAGCCCCATGCTAGCCTTGAGAATTCCCCATTCAACTAGAAACTGGCCATTTCCAAGGGAAGACCCATGTCTTCCTCCTTGGGATTTCTGATTTTTGAGTTTTGTTTCACTTTGTTTGTTTGTTTGTTTGTTTGTTTTTGCTGTGTTTTGTTGTTAATTCTAAGGGCTGACATGTTTCAGTCTTAGTGTTTATTTGTCGTTCCAGGTCATGCGTATTTTTCTATGCCTGTCCCATGCTCAGGATGTCAGGTTACTAGTACTGAGTCTCCGATCTACTCAGAGAAACTCTACCTCTTATCTGTTGTTACTGCCTTTGGTTCAGATGGGATGTCCAGAATCTACCACGGACATTGTCTTTTCAGACTCAGTGAGCCTGTCCTGGCCTCTTCTCTTCTACTCTGTTCCACTGAGGTTAAACCTGAGCCAGTCCACTTATATCCCCTGATGGTATTGGTCTGCCAACATAAATTTGAATGGACAGGGAAAGATTTTTTTAAGACCACAAATAACCCCCAAAGGCTCACACAGCACACTCCTCTTCTGTGCCTGCAGGCAGTGTTTTTTGTTGTTCATACAGAACATCACAACTTTGCAAGTCGACCTTGCCCAACCTTGAAACAGTTGATATCTGATGATGCCACTTCAAGAACTCCAACAGTCTTCACTTGTCAAGGTGCATCATGATTAAAAGTTTTAACCTGAAATGTCTAGAATCTATGGAACATTTCAGTGCTTCAGAAAAAGAGTGTTTGAAAGGATCTCAGAAGGAAAGCTGTATTTTGACAAAGCTCTGATTAACACAGAACGAACTACGTAAGTTTCCTCAAAAAGTTATTTGACATTTTCAGACGCAAATATATGAGTAACATAGTTGATAATAATCAATTACCTATTATTTTTGAGGAATTATTTTGGCTGGTGGAAATACAAGATGCTTCAGAAGGTGACATTATAGTTGGAAGAAACACAAGAACTAATACAGAAGTAAGAGTGATAATTTTAGGTAATGACAAATATCGTGACAAAGACAAAGAGAGCAATTTGGTAGAGTGACATAGTCTGGTTTATGCATTAGCTTCCTGTGGGCTTGGGTAGTAAAATCAGTCCCAAAGAACAGTCACTTCTGTGCCTTGAGATTGGTTTCTTCCTACTTGGGGAAACCAGCCTTGGGACAGAAGGGATGTCACGAGACAATGAATACACAGAGCTTCATTGGACCTGGTCACCCCTTGGGTCTTCTTGACCATCTATAAAAAAAGGTGAAGGAAGTGGCCTAATCCTGACCCTGATTTTACCCTCACAACTCACTGCTGCCCATAAAGAAACATAGCTGGACAATAGGGTAAAGTCAACTACAAAGTCATCTACAAAATCCATAGAAAGAGTGGATTTCATTTTCATATGTCCTAATTGCTAAATTACACATGTATAGCCTCCAGAAATAATGTGCCTGTTGTTAAGTATTATCACTTATCCCCTAAGTGCACAAGAGACTGGATCCCATGTCTGGCACAGGAAAGCAAACAGTGTGGTCAGGGCCAGCCTGTCTGTTAGGCACAGGAGCACAATGCCCAGGGCCTTCCATACTTCTAGGGCCCACAAGAAGATTTTCATTTTAATTTATTTAAAATCTGAAGGCAAAAATGAATATAATACTAATGGATATATAATAATGAATCCAGTCTGTTGGATTATGTTTATTTTATACCAGCATAGTTATAAAATAGAATGTTTGATTTTTTAAAAAATTTTATTCAATTCAATTTGCCAATATGAAGTATAACACCCATGCTTTTTTTTTTTTTTTTTTTTTTTTTTAATGGAGAGAGTAAGAGCTTATGATGACAAAGTAACAAGGACTCCTAAAAGTCCTGCTACAGCTTTAAAGGTGGTTTTGGTGACATCAGTGCAATGATTATCTATTGAATGAAGGATGAATCAATGTCTTTAGAGTAATAATCATATCAGGACTGAAAGACAGTAACTACAGATCCCTTTTAAAGAAAAAAATGAAAATCTTTCTAGACACTAAGAATGTGTCCAGCATATCCAATGACCAGGTTGATTTAGCCTCCCTGAGCCTCACCATCCTCCCTTGTAGCCACTAAGTTGTTGTCTGGCCCAGAGACAATGAGTACAATGCATGTAACACACGGACAGACATATTTACGTGCATTTATGGCTTTGTCACGGTGCTTCCAAATGAGTCCACATTTCACAATTTTCTGGTTTATAAACAATCAAGAAGGCATATACTTGGAGCCCCTGTGTGGTTCAGTGGTTGAATGTCTTACCTTTGGCTCAGGTCGCTATCCTGGGGTCCTGGGATCAAGTCCTGCATTGGGCTTCCCGTAGGGAGCCTTCTTTTCTCTCTGCCTATGTCTCCACCTCTCTCTCTGTGTCTCTCATGAATAAATAAAAATTTTAAAAATCTTTTTAAAAAATAGGTATGTACTTAATAGGCTTTCACCACAATGTGAGATGCTCAGCATTACCCTCCCCAAACCCTGAATTTTCTTTGGGATCAACAAGGAAATGTTGGTCAAAATCTACATTGATTTTTGGACTCTTCCATGAGATTGACTTGATTGAACAAGTTTCCTGTTGGAACTTCTCACTGTTATTCTGGTTAATCTCAAAGATCACCTGTATGATCATAGAGTTTCTGTTTCCATGTACAGTGTATATAGACAGACATGGTGGGCTGTGCCCATAGCCCTGCAATTATCCCAAATGAAACATCCTCAGCATCCAGCAATTTACCCACACTGCCTGACACGCCATTCAACTTCCTATGAGATCACCTTTGTTAACATTAGTCTCTACTGTGACAAATCTCTCTCTAGCCATCCACCTCCCAGATGATGCCAAATTCTTGGGAACCACTTCAGTTCCCACCCTCTTTGGGAAGGGCAAAGGACTGAATACTGAATACTTTATATACTTTATATTAGAGAGAGAAAGAGTATATACTCTCTCTATATAAAAGTGAATAGACTGTAGGCCCTATCATCATGAACCTAATAAACTTTGAAATAACATTCACATGTATCCCTATAGTCCAAGATAGGACATTTTAACTAAAATGGTAAAGAAATAATTAAAAAATGTTCTATAAGACCCCAGAGGGTCTTCTTATTGTAAAATGTAATCACTTGTCAGTTTGCTGAAAATTCTCTGCCTTGTTTATAGATGGCAGCCTAATTTTGTATGTGTAACAAATAATTGTCCTGATTGTAGATATCAGTAGAATATTGTATATGTAACAAATGAAAAAAAAATTTAGATTTAAACACACTTGTCAAATGTGCTTACTCTGTCATTTGTTTGTGGATGTTATTAATTTTAAGGAAAGTAGACATTTTTCCCTGAGAGAAAGAAGAAAAAAAGACCACAACAAGAGAAATGCAAATAGCAGATGAGAGACTTTTCTAATTGTGTTTTCCTCATCACCAATAGTTTAATGTAGTGTGAAGAGCAAGTCCTCTGGAGTCAGACCTTCTTCAGTTCTGTCACTTAATAGAATGTGAAATTGAGCAAGTCACTGAAATTCTGTAAGCTTCAGCATTTGAGGACTATACTATTTATCTCTCAGGATTATTGTGGAAATAAAAAAGATTCTGTGTATAAAAGATGGCACACAGCATATGGTCAATAAATGGCAGCTAATATCAGTCTTTTATCCAAGGCACATGTGCTCTAGATTGGTTTGATATGCACTCCAGTGTCCAGATGTTGAATTGCTATAGCATTTTCAAAATCCCACGGGAGACATCATTTGGCTTCATTGGATATAATCTAAAGAAGCTAATGGTGAAATGCTGTGTGGTGTTCTTAGAATTAAGATGGGCTTACATTCTTTGAAATTATTTTTTTTGTATTGTACTTTATTTTTTCCAATTTTGTTGAGATATAATTGACATACATATAATATTGTGTAAGTTTATAGTGTACAACATGCTGATGTGATATATTTATATTTATATATTGCAAAACGGTTATTATCATAGTATTAGCTAACACCTCCATCTGCAACATAATTACCATTTTTTAACAATGGGAACATTTAAGAACTACTTTCTTAGCAACACTCAGCATATAATAGTACAGTGTTATCAGCTATAATGACTATGCTACACCTTAGACTCAGAATTTGTTAGTTTTAACACTGGAAATTTGTACCCTTTGACCAATATCTCATCATTTCCCCAGCTCTCCAGCCCTTGATAACACCACAAGACTAAGTTTCTCTGAGTTCATCTCTTATATTCTACTTCCATATATAAAGTAATATCATAGAGTGTATCTTTTCCTGCCAAGCTTATTTCATTTAGCAGAATGCCCCCAAGATTCATCCAAGTCACCCCAATTGGCAGCATTTCCTTCTTTCTCAGAGCTGAATGATATTCCATTCAATTCCTTTGACTCTATACCCAGAAATGGGATTGATGGATCACCTATTTTTAATTTTTTGAGGAATCTCCATACCATTTCCCACAGTGGCTGCACCAGTTTGCATTCCCACCAATAGTTCCTTTTTCCACATTTGTTATTTCTTGTCTTTTTGATAATATCCATTCCAACAGGTGTGAGGTGAAATCTCATTGTAATTTTGATTTGTATTGCCTTAATATTCAGTGATGTTGAATACATTTCATGTACATATTGGCCATTTGAATGTCTTCTTTGGAAAACTGTCTATTCATTTCCTCTGACCATTTTTGAATTGGATTATTTGTGGGTTGTTTTGTTTTGTTTTGTTGGGTTTTTTTTTTGCCAGAGTTGGATAATTAGTTCTTTATACATTTTAGATATTAACCCCTTATCAGATAAAAGATTTGCAAATATTTTCCCCCATTCTATATGTTGCTTTTCATTTTGTTGATGGTTTCTTTTTCTGCACAGAAGCTTTTTAGTTTAATGTACTTTCACTAATTTTTGCTTTCATTGCTTGTGCTTTTGGTGTCATATCCAGAAATTGCTGCCAAGACAAATGCTAATGAGATTTTCCCCTGTTTCCTTCTAGGAGTTTTACAGTTTAGAGTCTTCCGTTTAAGCCTATAATTCATTTTAAGTTTATTTTTGAGTGATGTGACAGAGGGGTTCACATTGAGCATTATTGAGCATTTTTCCCTCCCTTGTCAAATATTAAAGATTTTACTATTCGACTCTCAACTGTGTTCTGTTGACCTATGTGTCTATTTTTATACTAGTGCCATGCTGTTTTGACTATTGTAGCTTTGAAGTATAGTTAGAAATCATGAAACATGATTCCTCTGACTTTGTTTTTTCTCAGGATTGCTTTGGCTATTAGGTTCTTTTGTGGCTCCATAAAAACTTAATTTTTTTTTTTATTTCTGTGACACAATGTAACTAAACTATTGATAAAGACTGCATTGAGTCTATAGATTGCTTTTGGTGATGTGGAAATTTTTAACAGTATTAATTCTTCCAATCCATAACACAGGCTATATTCCCATCTGCTTGTGTCTTCTTTAATTTCTTTCATCAAAGTATTAGAGCTTTCAGTGTACAGATCTTTCATCTCTGTGGTTGAATTTATTTCTAAGGATTTTATTGTTTTTAAGGTGACTGTGAATAGGACTGTTTTCTTTATTTGTTTTTTTTAGATATTTTGTCATTAAAGTATAGAAGCACAACTATTTTCTGTATGTTGATTTCAAGTTCTATAACTTTACATAAGTTGTTAGTTTTAGTAGCTTTTTGTTGTGTTTTTAAAAAAGATTTTATTTATTTATTTATTTATTTATTTATTTATTTATTTATTTATTCATGAGAGACACAGAGAAAGAAGCAGAGACAGGCAGAGAGAAAAGCAGGCTCCTTGAGGGAAGGAGCCCAGGATCATGACATGTGCCAATGGCAGATGCTCTACCACTGAGCCACCCAGGTGCACCTTTAGGATTTTCTATATAAATGATCATATCATCTGCAAACAAAAACCATTTCATGGGCAGCCCCGGTGGCTCAGCGGTTTAGCACCACCTTCAGCCCAGGGCGTTATCCTGTAGACCCGGGATCGAATCCCACCTCAGGCTCCCACGTGGAGCCTGCTTCTCCCTCTCCTGTGTCTCTGCCTCTCTCTCTTTCTCTCTGTGTGTCTCTCATGAATAAATAAACAAAATCTTTTTTAAAAAAAAACTGTTTTACTCTTTCCACTTGAATGCATTTTATTTCTTTTTGTTGCCTGATTGCTCTGGCTAAAGTTTCCAGTACTATATTGAGTAAGAGTGGTGAGAGTGGGTACTTTGTCTTGTGCATGACCTTATAAGGAAGGCCTTCAACACTTCACCATTGAAGACAATGTTAGCTATGGGCTTGTCATATATGGCCTGTATTATATTGATGTATGTTCCTTTTATACCACTTCATTGAGAATTTTTATATTGAAAGGATGCTGTATTTTGTCAAATATTTTTCCTACATCTATTCTGATGATCATACAACTTTTATTTTTCTTTCTATGAGTGTGTGTCACAATCAATGATTTGCATATGCTGAAACATATTTGCATACCAGGGTTAAATTCCACCTAATCATGGTATATGAATCTTTTAATGTGCTATTGAATTTGGTTTTCCCATATTTTGTGGAGAATTTTTGCATCTGTATTTATTAGGGATATTGGTCTATGATTTTCTTTACTTGTAGTGTTCTAATCTGGTTTTGATATCATGGCAATGCTGTCTTTATAAAGTGAGTTTGAGAGTGTTCTTTCCTCTTCATATTTTTGGAAGGGTTTAAGAAGAATTGGTGTTAATTCTTTAAATGTCTAGTAGAATTCACCAATGAAACTTTCTGGTCCTGGACTTTTCATTGTTGGGAGGATTTTGATTATTGATTCAATCTCATTATTTTTTATGGGTCTGTTCAGGTCTTCTATTTCTTCCTGATTCAAACTCTTTAGGTTGTATGTTCATAGAAATCTATCCATTTTCCTCCTTAGGTTATCCAGTCTGTTGATATATAATTGTAACATCTCAAAATTCTTTATATATATGTGGTATTAGTTATAATAACTCCTGTTTCATTTTGATTTTATTTGAGTCTTCTCTCTTTTTTCTGAACTAGTCTCACTAAAGACTTGTCAATTTTGTTTATTTTTTCACAATTCTAGTTCTTAGTTTTATTGATATTTTATATTGCTTTCTTGACCTCTGTTTCATTTATTCCTGCTCTGACCTTGCTATTTCTTTCCATTAGCTAACTCTAGTCTTTAGTTGGCTCTCTCCCTCTGTTTTTAAGTTTTTTGAGGTGTTTTATTTAGGTCTTCCTTATTTCTTTTTTTTCCTTATTTCTTAATATAGGCATTTATAGCTATAAATGTCTCTCTTAGAACTACTTATGTGGCATATATAGATTTTTGATATGTTGTGCCTCCATTTTCATTTGTTTCTTGTTTCCCTTTGGATTTTTCTTTGACCCATTGTTCAGGACCACGTTATTTAGCTGCCACTTTTTTGTGTATTTCCCATCTGTTATTAACTTTTAGCTTCATACCACTGTGGTCAGAAATAAGTACCTAATAGGGATTCGACATTCGTAAACTTGTTAAGGCTTGTTTTCTGAGCTGTTATGTGATGTATCCTGGAGAATGTATTGTAAAGAATCTGTATTCTGCTGCTGTTGAAGAGAATGTTCTGCAAATGTCTGTTGGTTTTATTTGGTTTAAAATATGGTTCAAGTTTAATGTATCCCTGCCAATTGTCTGTATGGATTGATAATCCATATCTATCAGTTTTTGAAGGTTAGATGTTGAAGTCCCCTGCTATTATTTTATTGTTGTGTATTTGTCCATTTCGATCTGCTAGTATTTGCCCAATATAGTTAGATGCTCTGATGTTAGATGCATATATATTGTTATAGCTTCCTGAAAAACTGACCACCTTATTATTAAATAATGGCTATCATTGTCTCTTATTATTATTTTGTTGTAGAGTCTATTTTATATGATACAAATATAGAAGCTATGCCTGCTCTCTTTTGCCTTTTACTTGCACAGAATACCTTTTGCCATCCTTTCACTTTGAGACTATGTGCCCTTAAAGATGAAGTGAGTCTGATAAGCAGGATATATTTAGGTCTTATGGTTTTGTTTTTTTGTGCACTCTATGGTTTTTAATCAGAAAATTGAGAGGTACCTGTGTGGCTCAGTTGGTTAAGCCTTTGACTTAAGCTTAGGTCATGATCTCAGGGTCCTGGGATTGAGCCCTGCATTGGGTTCCCTGCTTAGTGTGGAGTCTTCTTCACCCTTCCCTCTGCTCCTCTGCTCACCTGCCCATTTGTGCTCACTCTCTCTCAAATAAATAAACAAAATCGTTCAAAAATAATAATAATACTTAGAAAATTGATCCATTATTATTTAGATTAATTATTGATGGTAAGGACTTACTAATGATATCTTACTTATTGTTTTCTGACAGTTTTACAGTTCCATTTTTCTTTTCTTCCTTTCTTGCTGCCTTCTTTTATAAATTGATGATTTTTTGTATTGGTATGTTTTGATTCTCTTCTGTTTATCTTTTTGTGTATCTTGTAGATTTTGGCTTGTGGTTACCATGAGGCTTACATAGAACATTTTATAATAGTCTATTTTACATGGATAAATGTAACTTTGATCTCACATAAAACCTTTCTCCTTTTTCTCTCTCCACCTTTTATGTTTTTGTGTAACCATTTTACATCTTTTTATGCTGTGAATGTTTCAACAAATTGTTGAAGCTAGAGCTATTTTTACTATTTTGTCTTTAACCATTATATAGAGTTAAGAAGTTAACACACTATAAAATTACAGTGTTAGTGTATTCTGATTATGATTATAGCCTTACCTTTACTATTGTATTGTATATTTTCATATGTTTTCATCTAACTAGTATCCTTTTGTTTCAACTTGAAGAACTCTTTTCATTATTTCTTGTAAGACATTTTAGGTTTGTGATGAATTCCCTCATATTTTATTAGGGAAAGCCTTTACATCACATTAATATCATATTCTGAAGACCAATTTTGCTGAGTATTCTTGGTTGGCAGTTTCTTTTTTTATCATTTTGAAGACATCATTTTATTCTCTCCTGGTCTGCAAGGTTTCTGCTGAGAAATCTGCAAATATTCTTTTGGGTTTTCTCTTATATGAGATTTTTTATTCTCTTGCTGCTGTTTTTTTTTTTTTTTTTTAAGATTCTATTTATTTATTCATGAGAGACACACAGAGAGAGAGAGAGAGAAGCACAGATACAGGCAGAGGGAGAAAGCAGGCTCAGGGAATCTGACATGGGACTTGATCCTGGGTCTCCAAGATGACACCCTAGGCTGAAGGAAGCGCTAAACCGTTGAGCCACCCAGGCTGCTCTCTCTTGCTGCTTTAAAAAATCTTTCTTTGTCTTTGGTTTTAGACAATTTTTAATAATGTTCTTAGAGAATATCATTCTGGATTGATATTTTAGGATGACCTATTAGCTTCATGAGCTTTGATATCCAAATTTCTCCCCACATTTGGGAAGTTTTTAATTATTATTTCTTTAAATAAGCTTTCTACCAACTTTCCTCCTCTCTTCTCTTTCTGGGGCTCCAATGATGCATACATTATTTCTTTTACTGTGTCTCATAATTCCCATAGACTTTCTTTATTCTTTTTTCATTCTTTTTGCCCCTCTGATTGTATAATTTCAATTAATCTTTCATCTCATTGATTCTCTCTCTGCTTGTTCATGTCTGCTGTTGAAGCTATTGAGTTCTTCATTTCAGCCATTGTATTCTTCAGCTCCAATATTGTTTGTTTTTTTTCTTAATGTTGTCTGTATCTTTGTTAAACTTCTCATTTTTTGTCTTCTTTTGTCATGTTGTTAAATCATGTGTTCTCTGGTAGATCCCTGAACATCTGAAGAACACTTTAAGTTCTTTGTGAGGGAATACTGGAACTCCATTTCCTTGAGACAAATTACTAGAAGTTTGCTCTATTTCCTTGGTGGATACATGCTTCCCTGATTCTCTGTGATACCTATTGCTTTGCATATGTTTCTGTACATTTGAATAAGTTCAGACTTTGTGGACTGATTTAAGTAAAAGAAGCCTTTCACCTATGAGTAAGGGCATGCTGGATCATGCTGTAACCCTAGGTTTAGTGGCATGGGGTGCCAAGTGTGGGGGCATGTGGTGTCAATAGGTGTGCGGGGGGACATGATATCTCTTCCACTCAGGCCACTGGGGTCTATTGTATCAACAACTGTGTAATTCTTGGTGAGTGCTGTGGGAAGTCTAGGGTGGCTACATGGGCTTTTGGAGTCCTAAGTAGGACCTACAAGTCAGCTGTTAGAGACCAGGGTATGCAGTGGTCAGAGATAGTTGTATGCACACACTTTGCTGTAGGGACCTGCTGCAGGTGCCTATGTAATGGCAGAGTCCAGTTGCAGACATCCTTATAGTGATGGCTTTTGGGCCAGCTATAGTCTCCTTGGTAGTATAGGGCACTGAGTATTGATGTGTTCTCCCATGACTGCATGCTCTTCCCCTGGACCTGCACATGGCACTGGAGCTGGTGATGAGGGTCAAGTGTGGGGTATGCAGGTGAATAACTGGAAGCATGAAGTATAGGTTGACACAGTGGTGCCAGCCAATAACAGCAGGCCGTGTGTGACCAAGCCTATGAACATCTGGTAGGGCCCTGGCTATTAGTATGCTGTTGTATGGCTGTACACTTCCCATCCAGGCATGCACACTGCAGTGGAAGCCAGTGATGCTGTGGGGTTGGGGCATGCAGGTGCACATCTAGAGGAGCTAGCTACAGATGGGCACAGTGGTGGCCAGTGACAGAAGACAGGGCCTAATTGGGGCTCACTAGCAGTAGCAGGGGCCCTGGCTGTCAGCATGCTCTCCAGCAGCTGCACATTGGCCTCTTATGCTTATGCACCCTATTAGAGCCAATGAGGGATGTTAAGCTGCCCGAGTACCAGTACATAGTCATAGAGTCTAGTCCAAGCAGAGGCACATTGGTGGTGACCAGCTGCTCGGGCTACACTGGTGTCTTACTCTCATGCAGCTGCAAAAGCCCAAATAGGCTGTAAGTGTTGCTCACAGGCTCTGGTGAGGGTGGGGAGGGCCTATACTTGCACCACCACAGAGGACTTGGACAGCTACTGCTGAAGGTCGCAGGATGCAGCAGAGATGGAGCGAGCAGGGAGTGGGGAAGCGCTCAGGTGTCTGGTGTCAGCAAATGTGAATATCTGCGGGGCAAAAGCTAGTGAGTTCTACAGGGCATCTATAGTGGCTGTGCTGACCATTGGCTCCGTGTCAGTGACAAAATCTGCTGAGTCTGTCTGCAGAACAGGTCTCCATAAACCACAATTGCTCCCACTGCATGTCTGCTAATAATAAGCTCTGCTTTTCTTCCTTTTTCCTAGGCAACTCAATATATCCCCACTTTGCACTCCAAGTGAGGTAAAACCAAAAGGGAGACCTTCACACAGCGCCTGAGAGGCTAGACAAGCTGATGGCTCACCCCGCTCTTCTTATCCTGTTGAGAGGGACTCTTTCTAGCTGGGAAGTTTCTCCCTGGTGCTGAACAATGCCAGGCTGGGGGATGAGATGATGTAGGCAAAACATGAAGTTGTCTTCCTTTTATTCTTGTGCAATGATTCTCAGTAATTTGTTCTGTGGTGTTGCTAAAACTCCCAAAGTGGACCCTAGAGGTCTCCCAGAACTGTTTTGGTCCATACCTGGCTGTTTAATTCTTCATGTCTGTGAGGAAACAGGGAAGCTGGGTTCTGCAACATCACTATCCCTCCCCCTGCCACACACACACAATCTCTATGATTCATTTTTAAAAATTTAAACAATGAGCAGCATTCTTCAAAATGTATCAGTTGTGGTCAGTTTAGCTCGGCTCCTCCATGGTGTTGCTGCCTTGGCATCCATACTGTGTGGTCTGGGGAACTGTAGGGATGTGACAGTGACACTAGCCCCTCGTGCAAGCTCGTATCCTAGACAACAGCCTCAGTCACAAGTAAAGGTAAGTCCCCAGTAAGACTTCTTTAGTGGTTCTGTGTCCAAGTTTCCCCTGCCTTCCAGGACCTTCCCTCTGGTTACCCCTTAGATCAGACCTCCTGGAGCTTATCAAACCCCATTCTTTTGGGGTTTTTGGTTTTCGTCAATATGGCCCAGAAACCCCAAAACATTCCACTCTTGGATCCTAGTAAAAGCTACACCCCAGGGTGGGTGCCTTGACCTCCCAGTGTGGCCCCCATACAAACAGTGTATACTTGCATTAAGACATGTGAATAATAAACTTCTTCCTTTCAATTTATTTGTAATTGGTTTTGAACCTTGGTTCAACATCCCATACCCTAGGGCTCTTTCTTAACATGTTTATTTTAAAAAATCGTAACAGTTGTACATTTACTTACATTTATGAGAAAAACAATATCTGATGTTGAAAATATATGCAGATCTTCTTAAAAGGAATCTTACTGATGCTTTCATCATTTCAACTTACACAGATGTTTTAAAATCTTTGCATCTTTAAGGACAGATATGTACACAGGTTACTCCAGGGGTGAGGTCTTCTTATAAGAAAACACAGAAATAAGTATACCAAGATACCATCTTAGCAAGATAGATGAAAGCTGATCCTTTTTCAGTACAGAACAGGAATCTATTGAAGAGGCACAAAGTAGTTTTATACCAAATAATTAGATTTTAATAGTTTCCCAAGGTGACAATAAGAGATAATGCTTATTTGGATGCATACATTCTACTTTTAAAATCTGCAACTTTCATTTTTTTTATTGCAAAAGTTCTATTTGTTTACTAAAGAAAGGAAACAGAGAGAGAGAGAACCAGTAAGACAAATGGAACAAAAGAAGCCCATCCTTCAGCCTGCCCCTGACATGCTATATGCGTGTTCAGGCTTTTTAGTATTTTTGATGTTACAATTTATTTAAAAATAGTTTTGTACTGAAGAGCTATTTTAGAACTTATTTTTCCCTGTAAAATATGCTATCAACCTCTTTTCATGTCAATAAATAAATTTCTGTAAGTTCATTTTAGTAGCTATCACCCTGGTAGATGGCACTAGGTACTCTCACCAAAAGCATCTTTGCCCCAAAGCACTGTCACTACCAGCATTTTTGCTGCAAATATTCTTGCCCCATGACTAATTGGCTGTAAGGTAATTTTACTGTAAAAGGTAAAATCATGAAAAATAAGAGAGCCATTCATTTAAAACATGAAATAATGAATAACATGAAATATGAAAAATGAATAACAAAATTTACAAGACTTTATTGCAAATTACAAGATATTTGAATACATTTATAATGTGTGCAGGTTTGTGGCAATGCTGCTCAAGTAACTGATTTCATTTTGCGGGTTGTACCTAAGCACATGCTTTCATTATAATTTTATACTTCTTTTCTTTTCCTTTCTTTCTTTTTTTAAAAGATTTTATTTATTTATTCATGAGAGAGACAGAGAGAGAGAGAGAGAGAGAGAGAGGCAGAGACACAGGCAGAGGGAGAAGCAGGCTCCTTGCAGGGAGCCGGACATAGGACTCGATCCGGAACTCCAGGATCAGGCCCTGGGCTGAAGGCGGTGCTAAACCGCTGAGCAACCAAGGCTGCCCTCTTCTTTCTTTATGCTTGTTGATTCTTCTCATTCAGCATCCCACTTTTTTCCCCCACTTTTTGTTTTTTAATTAAGTTTTTAATTTTATTTCACACGTAGTTTACATACGGTGTTATGTTTGTTTTAGGTGTACCATATAATGATTCAACAATTCTATGCATTACTCAGGGATCATCACAATAAGGGTTCTCTTTCAGTAGAATTTCTTTCTTCATTAAGGGAGGTCTTGGTTTCCAAATACTAGGATGTTTATTTGTAACTGAGCTTTAGACTGTGCTGTGAAAGTCTTATACTGCTGTTCATTCTTGGCATTCACATATCTGTTGCTGGATATTTCAAAGTTTAGTGGGAAATTTGGGTTCAAAAATCTGCACCACTGTATAGACCATTATAAGGGCTAAGATTTATATCATATAAAAATGGTAGTACTACACCAGTGCAGAAATAAAACCAGTTACATGGCAAAAATATTTGCGGTGAAAATGCTTGGAATGGAGATGTCTACACAAAGGGGTTTACTGTGAAGTTATCTGACATGATGGCAGCGCTGTTAGATGACTGTACCATCATTTTTCTAACCAGTGTCCCATCACGACATATTTGGTTTCCTTTTATTTCTCCTCTCAGAAACATTGTGATATAAGAACACTTTACATACATACACTCTGTGATCTTGTTTAATTAATGGATTGAGGAAACGTCCGTTCACTGTGTAGAGCCCTAACCACAGGCTGGGAAATCACGCTCTGGGGTTGGGGGTTGGGGGGTGGGGGCTCTGCTCGCATCCCACAGTGTGGAATCCGGTGTGAATCCCCACACTTCCCCCATGGTGAGATCTCAGAAGATAACAACTGATCCTCATTGTCGAATCAGCCTTTTCCTGGTTTTCAACAGGGCTGACATGTTTCACGTGTTTATTGTCTATCTGCATTTAAACTACTTGTTCATGCCTTTCACCCAAACTTTCTGAACTAGGATGCGCACTGTTTTCTAAATTCATATAGATGCTTTTCAGATCAAGGAAGTGAACACATTATTGTATGTGTTACAATTTGATGCTGGATTTTCATTTGACTTTCATTTTTATATATTTAAGTTAACTCTAAATTGTTTAATTTTATTCCATTAAATACTCTGCTGTTCTTTAAAGCAGCATAAATATAGTCACACTGCATATAGCAGCAATTTAAATTCAGGAGGAAATACATTTTGAGAACTCTCAGAGTGAAGTGCCAAGGTGACACCTATTATCAAACAATCCACACCATTGCCAAAACACACAAATTCTGCTGTTTTTTTTTTTTTATAAAGATTTGTTGTAAGGCTCAGTCTTTTGCAGGGCAAGCAAATTGATATATATAATAATACCCTCTATAGATCTGTGATAATCCTTTGGGCACATATTGAAATGTCTTCAAAGCAGCTAAATGTGTCGCTAGGATTTAAAAATGCCTAATACAGTAATCTGGAAACACAGATGTCTAACTGGCCAAACAAAAGAATGCTTAATAAAGTTTTCAGTGGAGAAATTAGAGTCCAATATCTTTTTCAGACCCTAAAATGCCATAGCGCATAAATGGTAAACAGCTGCACATATGGATCTAGAATTCTAAATATCTAAATGCCAGGAAGTCACTCTGTGTGAACCATTTCGTTTTAATTGAATGGCCTTGTTATAATAAGAGAAATGTGTTCAATTGGTTTAATGCATAGCATTTTTTTTTTTTTGGTTTAAAAGGCAAATCATTTTTTAAAAAAGGCAAATCATTAACAAGGCTTTGCCTTAACAATCTATCATGATAGATATGTGGCAAGACATAAATGCTCATCCACAGTGGTTTATGAGTGACGTGTAACTATATACAATCAGAGAGCCACTTTGTGCTGGACATCCTGAAATGGCACAGCTCACCTGTTTCCAAACTGCAGGTGGAAGGAAGCTTTAGAAGCTCACTTCTGCAGGTTTGATTCCCCCTACCCAATTAGTATGCCAGGAATGGTGGGGGTACAAAGAAAACAATGATCTGAACTGTTGACTTAACCAAGGTGAATGTCACTTATAAACCAACAAAACTGGAATAAATTATACCCAAAGGAAAAATTCTCTTTCCCATTACTCCTACCTGGACAATCTAAGATCATATGCTGAAGCCAATTATTTATAAAGCAGGCATTGATTTCATTTTTTTCAGTATGAAACAAGGTGGCATAAGAAATGATGGTTCACTACTTTGTTTATATTAATTATATACAGGCACTGAAAGCTGATAGTGTAAGATTGATTGTAATTGAGCCATAAATTTAAAAGAGAGAAACATCATCCATTTACCTGGACAGCTCTTTGGTGAAATATATTTCTAGAGTTGAGATAGAAGGGAGAGGGTCTAAAGATAACAAATGATAAATGTCTCTTACTTATGGCCAAGTGAAGCAATCTTAGTGTAAACTGGTGACTACTCGGCTAGCAAGGTTATTCTCCAGTGATACGAATCTTGCAAAGTTTGAACATTTAAAGAACTATTTATCACTCAAAGTTTCTATATTTGGCAAATATATTTGAGAGATTCCAAATTTTTGGAAATAAAATGGCTTTTATAGCAACCTCTGTATAGCACCCAGTCCCTTGATGTCCTCCCTTTCTGTCCAGGCAGATAAGGCATTTGCAAAGCCAATTCAAGTGTCCACTCAACAGCAGCATGGAGGCAGAAATGTCCTTAGGCATCTGTGAACTGCACTAGCCAGAGAAGAATCTGAAAGGAACCTCGGGTATGGATGAAGAGGAATGCCACCTCTTCAAATGGGCCACTGAGACATAACTGAAACTTGGTTGAGTTTATAACTTTGTTTTGGGGCAACAGAACAGAACAAGCTCAGCTTTTTACACAGAAAGTTGAGAGGGGAGGAGGAAAAGACGAACACTTTTTCTTTCATGCTCCTTCCTGCTCCAGGCCAGCAAATCTCCACCCAGATGAGCAATCCTCACCACAGTAAGGAGGAGACCCAAGGGCGATATTGACCATATTATGAACTTGGTCTTATTGAAGAGGCAGAAAGCATAAAATTAGGGGGATACTGAGGTGCTTTGAGTTATGAACGGGTCTATAGAACATGTCCAGGCTGGAGTAGAAACTGAAAATTGACCTCAGTTGAAGTTGCCCAAGTGCTGGAAAATTAGAGAACATTTGGGAGAATGATGGCATGTTGGTGGACTCTAAGGCAGACAACATGCTAAATTTACAATTATGTAAAAAGGTTTAGGTTTCCAGATGAGCTGGATTTGAAAGTAAACTTAGGATCGACCTAACTATTCAGTTTCAAATATAATCTGTAGTAGGTTTACAGATGGACTGTTTGCAAGCAGTATAGGAAAGCAGTGGACTGCACAAAGGGGCCTCACCCTGATCCTGCCAGGGCATCCTTGAGAGAGCAAAGATGAGAAGCTTAGTGCTATTCCTAGCCAGCACCCAAGCAAGTGCCTATGCCCAGGAGACTCCCCTGAGAGACAGAGGCTGCTGATGACACAAGGACTGTCATTTTGGGAGAAGGGAGGGGGTTGTGCATGCCTTCTGCCACCCCCACCAGTCCAAAACCTAAATAAAGTTAAAATTTGAAAATTAATGAAGCAAGTGACCTTTACTGTGTTTCAGATTAGTAACCTAAGCATATAGGAAAGAAATATTATCAGCAACTCTAAAATTCAGTGATTTTATGATAATATATTCTAAGGAGAAAATGCACATGGAGAAATTTCAAACACTTTTAGTAATTATAGTTATTAATAGTATTGATGTTGGTATTTTGAAATTCACACATGTGAGAAAATATTTAATTGTGTAAATAAATGTCAGTGAACAAGTAAGCAATTGACTTAATTCAATTAAGAACAAAGATTTTTAGTATAAAAGAGATATAAATACAAATCAATAACATAAAAACTCTATCTTAAATTTGAATTTGAAATATTTCTATGGAGTTGATTTATTATTCTTGTTATTATAAAACAAAGACACATTTTCTAGTTCTGTTCACTATAAAGGCCAAGTAGATACAATGATAATCTAGTAGCATTTAGCAAACTTTGCGTGCAAATGTGGCCTGTGAGTACCATTTCCCTCTAAAAGAAGCCATGTTCCAATTCTAAGGAAGGAATAGTCAAGATAAGCCCAGCACATTTTGTGTGGCCAGAAATCAAAAGGGCTAGCAACAGCCGTGGGGATTATGCCAGGGACTCAGCTTGAAGAAGTTTCCAACATTCAAGGTGAGCTGATCTGAACACTGGGGGAAAAAAAAAGTTTGCAATTGATTAAAATATCAAATCCATAAAAACTCATGCTTCATAATGATCTAGATACAGAATCATTGATATTTGACCATTGTTGGAATTTGTAAGGTTTTAGTTCATTATTTTTGAAAACTGGTACATAAAGGAAAAGAATCAAGAATCAAAAATTCTACATTGTTGCATAGAAACATATTTCAAGTATGCATATAGTTGAAAGTGCAAAATTCTTCAAAGAAAAATTATAATTATTAAGTAAAGAAGGAGAAATGGCATTAGAAAGGCACCACTTGGCAGTGCCTAATGAGATACAGGTGACGGACCACCACTCAGTGAGAAGTTGAATCACAACATTAGACTGCGTGATTAGGCTGACAGCACTTGAACCCACTGCTCAGACTGTATCTGTGAAGGTAACACAATGGGGTATCGAGTCCCTTGTTCCTCGTCGTGATGCAATAGGAAGCACACCATGGTACCCAAGATGTATTCTTGCCGAAAACAAGAGTGCTTTATTCTAATCAAGCCTCTAGATCTAATCACTAAGCACGTGTTACAACATGTTGAAGACACCCTCACCAATTCAGAGTGTGGTCAGTTCTACTTTGTTTAAATCATTTGCTTCCCATCAGCAAATATGTGGCCTAGGGAATGGGAAGATGGGAAAGGAACTAATACAAAAAGAAACAAGACACAAGAAACATGCTAACTAATGTCATGTAGAAATCTTTGGGGCCCTAATTCAAGCAGGCCAACTCTAAAAAAGACATTTTTGAGAAAATTGGAGATTTGTACAGAGACTAGATATATAATAATACTAAGGAATTATTTTAAGTTTTGTTGAGTGTGAAAATGTCATTATGGTTGTGTTTTAAAATAAAGAAGCAGACTGCAGTATTTATAAATAAAGTGGTATTATGTCTGAGATCTGCTTTAAAACACTTCAGGGGGAAGGTAGAGAAGGCAAGGTCTGTGAGAGTTATAAATGAAACGCAGTTGGCAAAATGAATTGTTGAAGTGGGTGATGGGTATGTTCATTAAATTATCCTCTACTTTTGTGCATGTTTGGAAATTTTATTAATATAAAAGAAAAGTAAGAATAAAGTCCACTGTCAATTCCAAGCCATGTGTCTCTCCCAGGAGGAGAAAAAGGCCCTGGAGATTCTGAATCACAACAGTCCACACTTTTAGCTCAGCCTATTTCTGGCTCCATCCAGGATGGAGCCAGAAATATGACCAAATACCACAAAAAGATATTTGGTCATAGCTGTCTCTAGTAACATCATTCAGAAACCATTATCTTAATACACTGGGGCCCACAGTGCCTCTGAACAAACCAGGTTGTCAGCCTCACCCCAGATCTTAAGAAATTTGAATAACATTTTCACCAATCTCCAAATGAATAAATCATATTCAGATTATGTCATCCATGGTCTTATAGTAGCTCTCAATTATCACTGGCATGATAGAGAGGGCACATGGCAGGTGGTGAACGGAAGACACCACCCCTTGTCCCTGGAAAACTCATTTCAGGGTGAGGGATAAAAAGCAATAAAGTTGTCATCACAATAATGCTTCACCTTGTCAGGCATGGATGCTTTCATGCTTCAATATATTTTGTTTAGTAAATTATCCCCTTGTCTGCTAAGAATAGAAGCCACAGCTGCTTAGGCATGACAAGAAAGTTGCTCATTTTTTTTTGAAAAGTGCTTTCTTCCTTCACATGTGCATCCAGCAGACACTGGCCTACACCTTTGTGAGGTCCTCCAAAGTATCTGTGATTAAAGGTGCATTAATGCTACTCAAAGAGGACCTATATGCTCATACTTCATAAAAAGTATTCTTTTTCCTAATTTTCCCCCAATTTTAAATGCGAGTACAGGCTTTGTACTCGCCATCTCAAGTACGATAGTTAATTTTATGTGTCAACTTGGAGAGTGTTTATGGATTAGATTAACATTTAAATCGGTGAACTTTGGGTAAGGCAGATTGTCTTCCATAATGTGAGTGGGTCTCATTCAGTCGGTTGAAGACCTGAATAGAACAAAAAACCTGCTTCCCTGAGCAAGATGGAATTCTCTACCAGACTGCCTTTGGGCTTCATCTGCACCATCAGCTCTCCTGGGTCTGCAGCCTGCCAGTACACACAGATCTTGGACTTCCCAGACACCACAGGTGTGTAAGCCAATTCGTTATATGTAATAAAACAAATCTCACGTATATGCGTATATATGTACGTTCTGTTAGTTCTGTTTCTCTGGAGAACCCTAACACATCAGAGAAAGGCACCATCTCAGGTCTTCACCTGATATAGAAATATTGGGAACACTCTGAGACATGACACAAATGACCCGCCACCCACAACCCTGTATCTTCACATCCAGCCCTCTCTTCGTTAATTCACATATATATGGGTTTGCTTTTTAACACAAGTGATGTGCTTACCTTTTTTAGGAGAATATTAATCTTCAAATTAGAAATACAAACCTGACCTGAAATTTAACCTCCAGGCTAATTACTAGCTGTGAAACCTTGAGCAGGTTTCTGTGCTCCAATTTCCTCATCTGCAAAATGAGGATAATTAAAATTCCTACTTCAGAGATTTACTGTGAAGATGGAAATGAAATTATAGGGTGCCAGGAAGGAATTCAGAGTGTGATAAAGCGGTCTGATTTACTGATGTGACAACTTCACTGAAGGGAGGGAAGAGAGGTGCTGACCTGAGGCGCTTTGGAGAGGGGCATAATATATAAGACCAAAGGCCATGGGAACTGTGCATAAGCACCATCCTCCAGATGGTAAAGTTTTTCCCACAGACACAGGTTAACAATTCCGATACTGCTATGCATGTATTCTGGAATTGAACAATTAAGTAAATGGATGGCTAAAAAAAAAATAAAAAAAAAAGTAAAAAAAAAAAGTAAATGGATGGCTGATGTTATTTATAGATAACATGAAGAGGGGGTTAGAATGATCCATGTGGTAGTGGATTGAAGCTGGAGACAACTTTATGAATTTATGTTTAGCTTAATATATACATAGAGATGGTTACCTCTGGAAATAGTTGCATGCATGCATACACACAGGCATTAGTATATACAACTCTATTTCTTTCCTCTGACGATTGAGAGGGCTTAGAAACAATGAGCTCCCAGTGGTAGCAGCATAGATAGAGCTCAAATATTAGTGTTAGTACTTTTTTCCAATAAAAGGAACCAGAGCTCATTTGGATCAATGGTAGATTCTAGAAGTGGAGCAGAAAATACTCAAGAAGAGCCTGGAGCATCTCAGGATGGCAGAAGGTAAGGATGCATACAAAACCAAAACCAAAAAGGTAATACTCCTTATGTGTAGACTGCACATAGTGACTCTCTGCCAAAGAAGACAGTATGGAAGGTGGGGGGTTGGCAGTAACCCTACAGTGGAGAAACCTGACAGACACACCTGAGCCAGGGGGTCAAGGCCAACATCAACCATGATAAGCCGAATTGATAGTATGTGCTCTTGACATGATGTGATGAAAATGAAAATGACACTCTACTGTGGTCTTCCTCCCAGAGACTCATAACCCCATTCTAATCATGAGAAAAACATCAAATTCCAGTGGAAGGATTTTCTACCAAACACCTGACCAACACTCTTAAAACCACTCCTGTCAAGAAATCAAAAACAAAGAGAATCTGAGCAAGTGTCACAGCCTGGAGGAGCCTAAGGAGACATGATGAATAAATGAATCCTGGATGTGATCCTAAAACAGAAAAAGGACCTTGGAGAAAAACTAGCAATTAAAAAAAAAAAAAAAAAACATGGATTTTAGCTAATAATACTTTATGATTATCAGTTTCTTCATTGCAATAAATGTCTATGGTAATGTAAAATTTAATAATGGAAAAGTGGGTGTGGGATATATGGAAACTTTCTTTGCTATTATGTGATTTTTCTGTAAATCTAAAACTGTTCTAAAAATGTGTTTTATTTAAAAATAAAGTCATATATTTTAAGTTCTTGACACGATGAATGGTTACTCAATATTATCACTTCCCATCACTATGATTGCTGTTGAATTTTTACTGGGGAAAACTAAGTAGATCAAAATAAAACAAGTCTTAAATTCTAGCCCACTTTTCATGGTAATGATTAGAGGAAGACTGAGAAGATTCCCTTGTGAACTTTCTCCACTGATTTCAAAGTTAGAGGACCAAATTAAAGGGAAGACTACCAATAAAACCCAAGTTCGTTTACAAAGCATGCATTAAAATAGTGGGAAAAAAATAGTTTCTTCTGGATACAAAATTTAAATAGATATTCAAAACTGACAATAAAATGAAGAAATATTTTCCAGTATGTATGTGTAGTACCAGAAAAGAGTTAAAAAGACAATGGCAAAGGTCTCCTTCTCCTGCTCAGATTTGAGCCACATACTCTGTTAGGAACTATGGTGTATTAGTTTGCAAGGACTGCCATAACAAAGTACCACAAATTGGAGGGCTTGAAGGACAGAAGTTTATTTCCTCACAGTTGTGGAGGCTAGAAGTCCAGGATCAAAGTGTCAGTGGGCTTGGTTTCTTCTGAGGCCTCTTTGGCATGAGGAAGACCACTGTTTTCCAGTGTCTTTGTATGGACTTCCTTCTGTGTGTGTCTAGGTCCTGATCTCCTCTTCTTATAAGGACACAGTCATATTGGCCCACTCTCATGGCCTCATTTTAATTTAATTACCACTTTAAAGACCCTGTCTCCAAATACCATCAAGTTCTAAGGTCCTGGGGGTGAGGGTTTCAACATGTGAATTTTAAGGGAACACGATTCATCCCAACACCTGTTGTATAGAAGATCGTGACTATGAAGATAAAGTGAAGTGATGTTTGTAAAAAGTGCTCAACAGAGAACCTGGCCCAGAGGAAGCGTCCAGTAAAGAGTGGCTGGTATTTATTCCCTTATGACCTTACAGACAGGGCTGAAGCAATCCTATCCAGGTGTTTTTGCCTCTTTCTGACCTTCACACACCTGAGGTTGGCCCCAGTCTTAGAGTAGGGCAAGAGATGAGTGCCAGTGTGTTGTATGTGGATATGTGTGCACATGTGACTGAATGCATGTGTTTGGGGAGGTTGGGAGTGAGAAGAGAGGGAAGAGGACCATGGTTGGGAGCAGAAATGATCCTGACTACTGCAAAATCAGAACATGTACTTGACCACCTACACTACTTTAAGACTGAACTTGGGAACTTCATTTTGCTTTGAGCCCCAGCTTACTTTTTTTCTGAAAAGCCATTTCCTGAATCAGATGCCCAGGTGTGAGTTTGTCTGAATTCCCCTATTTAGGTCCTGCTAATCCCTCAAAACTTTTAAAAACTAATGATAACACATAATTATAGATGCATTTAACCTTTCACAGCAGTTTTATATGTCTGACCTAATTTTCTTCTCTAAACAACCATATGACGAGAGTCATATAAATAATACTGGCCCATTTTATAAAGAAGAAAATGGACCTAGGGAAAATTCTACTCACTTAGAGCCAAATAATGAGGTCAGAAATCCAGGTCTTCTGAATTTTATCCCAGAAAACCAGATACCGTTTCCTTTAAGGCAGCATAATGAGCACAGCTTTAAGACTGAATAATTAGACTCTTGTCTCATTTGATTGATACATTTTAAAGTTGAATCCCTAATAATACAACCATATCACAGTTTTATACTGTTTGAATTTTATTTCCAATGCTAATATAAAAGTATGTGTCTGCTATAAAATTTTGCTAGGCATGACTCTGCTTACGGCCCTGTGATACAACAGATTTAAGCATACAAACTGGGCTTCAGTAGGCTTATTTGCTTGGCTTGTTTCTGTGCCTTCTGGGAAATTTAACATGGTGTGAAATCACAAAAGACTTCCAGATTAATATAAAATATAATACAGCATGAAAAACTACATAGTTGTGACCATTCATTTCTTAGTGGTTCCCCATTATGAATTTATGAAGAGAGAACTTCAGTCTATAAAACCAGGTAGTAGTAGACTCTTTCAAAAGTAATTTACAAAAATATAGCATGTTCTGATCTGAAATAGGATAGCTTTAAAACAATTGATTTTAGATTACATTTTTGGCTGTGATGAGGCAGTTACAGAGACCAGTACTTCTACTAAGAACAACTAAGAAAAACTGGATAAAATACCAAAAATAATAATAATAATAATAAATTATTGGAAAGTATTGGTTACTAACTGACATGACCAGGGATTCAGTGGCCAAGTTTCTGTGAGAGGGGATCTCAGAAAGGTGAGCCAAAGTTCTGCACTGCTTCTTTCTTCTCTGGGGGCATTTCCAAATCTTAGTAGGAGTTAGGAGGCTAAGAATGCAGCAGAGGGCTGGGCATATGGCCATTGTGATGAGCAAAAGAAACCAGGGGAATTTCTGGTAAATTCATGATGCAGGAGAGATGCAAATTTGAGATTTGAAAATTGGAGATTACTAAGCCAAGCAAAAGTTGGGGATCTAAACCCAGTGATAAAGGAGGTACTGGGAAGTGACTCTGCCCTTAGTTAATGCTCCTTGGGACATGTGCTAAAATCTGGAATTGCAAAGGGCAAGAGGAATTTATTTATTTATTTAGATTTTATTTATTTATTCATAAGAGACACACACAGAGGCAGAGACATAGGCAAAGGGAGAAGCAGGCTCCACGCGGGGAGCAGGACTTGATCCCAGGACCCCGGTCTCATGACCCGAGCCTTAGGCAGACATTCAACCACTGTGCCACCCAGGCGTCCTGGGCAAGAGGATTTTAAAAATAGGCTGATGAGTGGAATGAAGTTTTTTCCTATTTCAGTGGACTTGGAGGGATCCCATCAAAGAGAAGAGGTGCCAGACACCTCAGGATCACAAGGGAATCTCTGGACAGGGTACAGATGAACTAGAGGTAGATGTGGCTTCACAAAACTATAACTCAGGTCCAGTCAGATTAGTTTCTGCTTAGAATAAGATTATCTATCCCTAATGTCTCTGACTTCCAGATAAAAGAAAGGATCCCCTCTGGTGAAAAATCACATCATCAGAGCCTCTGCAACTAATAAATTGATAAAATGTCCAACATCAATACAAAATGTTTAAGCACATCAAGGAACATGACCAAAAGAAAGACAAAAAAGATAAAAAAAAAAAAAGCTGACTCATAGATAGTTCTAATAACATTAATAATTTTAAAATGTGTTAGAAGAACTTTTGGGAAACAGTGGAAAGAACACTTAGGTCTTAGAAATGTAGATAAAAGCTTCACTGAGAAGATGACATTTGAGTGGAATCTTGCAGAAAGAATGGTGAAAGCACGAATGATACTAGAGCATTTCACACCTACAGTCCAGAACAATCCTGGGTCAGGGTCCATGGTGCCTAAGTATAGGCTTTAAGACTACTGGGATGTACTGGGGCCTTTGTGAGGATTCCTGAAGGTGAGATGGAACTTAGGGTCTGTCCTTCAGGAAACATGGAGCCAGCCCAGCAAGGTCATTTCAACTATCATAAGTAACATGGCCCGATGATTTGAGGCAGATGGTACATGGATGTTGGGCAAGCATACGGGATTTTAGTGACAGATGTGTCCTTAGGAGTAGGCAGTGGATCTACAGGAGATGCAGACAGCCTGAATTACTCAGTGGCCCTGGAGATGCAGAGGTGGGGGCAATTTTAGAAGATGACATAATCAGAATGTGGCCACTATTGGGATGAGTGGAAGATTGATAAGGGTTGACTGTGAGGCTTTATCTTGGAAGTGTAGATGGATATATTTGGCACAAATCAAATTAGTGAGCGTAGGATGGGGATAAGCTTGTAGGACAAAGTGTAAAAAGACCTGATATGATAAATTTGACAGGGGACAGGATGAGCTGCCATGACTATAGATCATTCAAATAAATATTTCTAGTATGCTTCTACACAGAAATATAAGTGTGTGCCTCCAGGGAGAGATCTGGAGACGTGGATCTAGAAGTTGTTGGCATGTAGGAGGGATTGGAAACCAGGCAGTGGGTGTAGTCATACAGGAAGAGTCAAAAGATGAGGGAATGCTAAGATTTAAAGGCTAGAGAAAGCAAGGGAACATTTTATTGTTTATTATCTGCTATTATCTGTATTGTTAAATCAGCTTCTTATCTTCTCATGAAGCTTCAGTCACCTTCCCTGACTTGCTTCCACCTGTGTGTGCCACCCATCTGTTGACTACTGCTTCTCCCCCACCCCCAGCTCCATCATCTCAGGTGACCACAGCTGACCTAATCACTTTGGTGACCAAAAGACACAAAAACATGAAAGGCCCAGGGAATGGAAGCACTACAGAGGCAAAAGGTGAGGTCATTGTTCTACTTTTCCAGTTAATAGGAGGAAGCATTACCTGGTAGTTAAGGACTTACATCTGGATTTGGACTTAGTTTTAGTGCTTAATCGTTGATGGACTTTTAATGATTTAAACTCTCTAAGCCTTGCTTTCATTGGAATGGTTCATTTACTCAGCAGAAATATATCAGACATTCCATATGAGCTAGGCAGTCAGATTGGCATGAGGAATACATGCCAATGAAACCAACAGAAATCTGTGCTCAATGCAGCTTACATTTATGGTTCCTAGCTCACAGGGCTGTTGTAAGGATAATGTGAAATAAGTCAAGGAAACTATTAAATCACAGGTAAACTCTCATTAAATGGTGGCTCATTGTATTATGTGCAAGGCATTAACCAAAGCTTAATTCTGACTCTATACTTCCTGAGTGTTTTTAGCGTTACAGCAAGCAAACTGGAGCAAGGCTAAAAAAAAAAAAAAACCAGAAATACTATGATCAACTGCATTGTTTTTATTCAAAACTAACATTAACAACTATGGTATCAATGATAAATTGCCAATATTAAAAATGAAGCCTTACTATTTAAATATTTCTCAGTGGCTTTATTCATTCTAAGAAAAGAGTGAATCTCAGCTTAAACTGATCAAGTAAATTATTAAATTTTTAATATGCAAGTGATTGATTTTATGGATTCTTTACCAATGATAAACTACATTTTGTCACAGCGTATTGAAAGAGTTAAGACTGGCTGAGGGGTCCTTAGATGAGCACCAGGCATTCAAGAATGTTCACCAAGCATGTACCAGTGCAATGTAGGATGTCACCAGCTGTGTACTCCCTAGGGATGATAGCTTCATCAAAGATGTCAAAAGGCCCCAGAAGCAAAACTTTTTAAAACTCCCAAACTAAATTATCTTTCCAGAAGTTGGAAAAGGGAATAAATGTAACAAATATATGATATTTTGTGACATAAGAAATTAAACTTTTCTTTGATGATTTTGGAAACATAGAAAGAGTACCATGGCAGAAACCTAGCAATGTCAAAGGCAAGTGGTGGGAACTTCTCACTGTGTTGTCAGCATTGTTCAGAGCCCCTGACCTAGCACTCCAAGTATTTTGGTACTCCCGTTGTGCCCCTTGGATGGGACTGAGGCAATCTGCAAGCAAGAACGTTTTTGTCCACTTGGCAGTTACTTTGCTAATTATGAAATTTTAATGTAATATCATTTTATTCACTAGTTTCCTATGCCTCTGCCTTCCTCTGCCTTCTTATTTCTCTAAGGCCTGATCACTCATGATTAAATTGTCAAATTGGATCTGTATGTATGCATGATGAGGGCACATCTAGATCATTTGTTGTTCCCAAAAGAATATGAAGAAATAGTTGTACTGAATCTTCTTATTACTTAGTAAGTCACTGAAGTGACATGGTTTTAAGGAAACACAGGGGCATTTATGTTATGATGGTAAAACAGTAATTTGCTGTGTTCTGTATTGTGTCTAATAGCCTGTGATAAGGAAAATTCACCAGCTTCTTTTTTTTTGGGGGGGGGGGACTTATAACTAACAAATAGAATTAAGTAAAATGAATTGAAATAAAACAAAACAATAAATGCCTGCTTTGATAGGCTTATCTATATAAAAATACCAAATCAGTGGTTATTATAGTACAGAATGAATGGCCTAGTTTTATTCCTGTGCTTATAAATCAATTCATCCATGAAACTCTGTCAGATAAAATAGAGATGAATCCTTTTGATTAGGAAAGATAAATACATACATACATACATATATACACAGTGGGTGGCACATAATAAGTGCAGAAGAAGCATTTATTGAATTCCTACTCTATGCATTTCCTTAAAATTCACCTGTTCTAGGTGCTAAGGTAGAGAGGTAACTCAAAGTCCCTTCTCCCCTCGTGCTTCTGTTCTGACAAGCTAATATTGATGTGTTATTTCACTTAATCCTTGCCATGCCCACCAAGAAATCACTCAGAAATTCTGTCGAATTCCAAGCTGCATACCCTCTCTTCCTTTCCTGGTTATTTTTCAGACTAAGTGTTAAGCAAAATCAAAATTGAACCAAGTATTTTCGTGAGAAAACATTGCTGAGAGTAATATCTTCAAGATGGCAATGTAAGTCATTCCTGACTTCAGTTTCCCTCACAAACCAATTGGCAACTTTCCATAGACAAGTAAGAAGAACACTGTGAAAGTCTCAGAATGAGGGGTGAGGCTGAAGCACTGACATGGATCACAGACATTGAGAAGGACCACACTAGAAGGCTAAGAGGAGCAGCTGCACTATGCCCTCTTTGTTCATCCCCAAGATTAGCACAACACATAAAAAAGGGTCCGTGGGGCCTAAAGTTTCTCCAGGAGGACAAAGAGAGGCCAAAGTGTACATACAGCTCCCCCAGCATTGTGCGTTGCTTCCCAGGAGGCCCATTCAGGTCTCACCCCACAGTGATTGCTGGGAAATCTGCAGGCCTTGCCCAGTGAAGATCAAACTAGAATAGAGGAAAGAAGACCTTAAAGAAACTGCCACTAGGACCTTGGCAGATAAAGTTCCTGCCTGCAATAACACCCACGTAGAAGTCCCAGCCAATTGCTCTGCCTACCTGCAGAACCATACCAGGGGTTCCATCTGGCCAGGGACCTCAGTATGAACTTCTGATTTGAGACCTCAAACAATGAGCCTTGCTGGCTTTAGAACCTATTTTGCTGCACTGTCTGGGGCAGGGAAGTTAATTTATAGCACCATCTGTTGCTTATTGCAGCCCCCAGTCCTGCCCAAGTAGAAAACCTATCCAGAGCACCTGGCAGTTGTGTAGCCCAGTAGCTCAGCCTGGTTACAGAGCCAAGCCATAAAAGAAAAACAGCACATCACATACAAGGGAACACCCAGATGACTAGCAGCAAATTTCTCCACAGAAACTTTGTAGGCTAAGCGAGAATGGGATGATATATTCAAAATACTAAAAGAAAAACTATCATCTAAGAACACCATACACAGAAAAGCTATCTTTTATAAATGAGGGAAAGCTAAAGACTTTCCTGAACAAACAAAAATTGAGGGAGTTTAAAACCACTAGACTTAACTCACAAGAAATATTAAATGGAGTTCTTCAAGTATAAATAAAAGGATGCTGGTTAATATACTAAAAATATATTAATGTAGTGTAAATCTTATTGGTAATGATAAATATGTGGTCAAAGTCAAATTCTCTAATGTTGTTATCATGATTCACTTACAATTCCAGTTTAAAAGTTAAAATACAAATATACTAAAAATAACCATAAATATAATCATTTTTGAATGCATAATATAAAAATGTTTAAAATATGTGATATCAATAACCTAAAATTTAGGGTATAAGAACTAAAAGCATAAAGTTTTTAGGGTGCCTGAGTGGCTCAGTGGTTGAGCATTGGCCTGTGGCTCATGATCTGGAGTCTTGGGCAGGGAGCCTGCTTCTCCCTCCACCAATGTCTCTGCCTCTCTTTCCTTGTCTTTAATGAATAAATAAATAAAATCTTTAAAATGTATATAAATAAAAAATAAATAAAAGTATAAAGTTTTGTATGCTTTGTATGCAACAAGGCTATGTTGTTATCAACTTAAAATAGGATGTTATAAATACAAGATGTTATGTAAACACAAAGGAGAAAGCATTCCATTACAAAAAAAAAGTCATCAAAGCACAAAAAGGAAGAGCAAAATAAGAAGCAAGGAAAAAAGGATCTGCAAATCAGTCAGAATACAATGAGCAAAATGGTAATAGCTTATCTATCAATATTTAAGCATAAATGGATTAAGACCTCCAGTTACAACATATAGAATGGCTGAATGGATAGAAATCAAAATCCAATGATATGCTGCCTGTAAGAGAATCACTATAGCTTTAAAGGCACACATACACTGAGAGTAAAGGGATAGAAAATAGTTTTAAGCAAATGGTAAACCAAAAGGAAGAAGGATAGCCATATTTTTTTTCCAGACAAAATAGACTAAGCTAAAAATGGTAAAAAAAAAAGAACAAAAAACCAAATAAAGTCATTGAATGATAATAAAAGGGTCAATCCATCAAGAAAACACAACAATTAAAAACAAAGAAGATACAATAGTTGTAAATATTTATGCACCCAACATATTGGAGCATCTAAATATATAAGGAAGATACCAACTTAAATAAAAGAAGAAATGAACACCAGTGCAATAATAACTGTACTTGACAATCAACCAAGGATGATCATTCAAACAGAGAATCAACAAGGAAAGAGTGGATATGAACAAAGCAGTAGACCAAATGGACCTCGTAGACATTAAAGAATGATCCCTCTTACAACAGCAACAGACACATTCTTCTCAAGCACACATGGAATGCCCTAAAGATAAAGCACATGATAGGCCACAAAGTAAGTCTTAGCAAATTTTAGAAGATTGAATTGGTATTAGGTGTCTTTTCTGACCACTACAGTCTGAAATTAGAAACTGATAATAGCAGGAAAACTAGAAAATTCACAATATATGAAGATTAAACAATAAATTCCTGAACAATCAATGGAAGAATAAAAAAATCAAAAGGAAAATAAAAATGTATCTTGAAACAAACAAAATGAAAACACAACATCTTAAAAGTTAGAAACAGCAAAAGCAGTTCTAAAGGGGAAGTTTATAATGATAAACACCTACATTAAGAAACCGAAAAGATCTCAAATAAATAAACTTTCTTTATACCTCAAGGAAATAAGACAGGAAGAATAAAGCTAGCCCAAAGTTAACAGAAGGAAGGGAATAATTAAGATTAGAGCAGAAATATATATTTAAAAAAACAAGGAAAAAATAAAAAAGATAGACAAAATTGAGTTGATTCTTTGATAAGACAAACAAAATTAATACACCTTTCACTAGAATAACCAAGGAGAAAAAAAACAGAAGGAAGACCTACCAAAATAAAATGATAAATGACAAACTAGTTATTACAATAGCCCAGAAAGGATCATAAGAGACTAATATGACCAATTGTACTCAAACAAATTGGGCAATCTCAAGAAGTAGATAAATTCCTTTTTTAAAAAAGATTTATTTATTTATTTATTTATTTATTTATTTATTTATTCAGATAGAGAGAGAGAGAGAGAGAGGCAGAGACACAGGCAGAGGGAGAAGCAGGCTCCATGCAGGAAGCCTGACTTAGGACTCGATCCTGGGTCTCCAGGATCACACCCCGGGCTTCAGGCAGTGCTAAACCGCTGCACCAACGAGACTGCCCAAGAAGTAGATAAATTCCTACAGACATACAACTACCAAGATTGAATCATAAAAATATAGAAAATTTGAATAGAACAATAATAAGAAGAGTAGATTGAATCAGTTCAAGAACCTCCCAACGTAGAAAACCTCAGGACCAGATTGCTTCACTGGTGAATTCTACTAAACTTTTAAAAAATAATTAATGCCAATCCTTCTCAAACTCTTCCAAAAAGGAAATGAAGAGAATACCCCCAAATTCATTTTATGAGGCCTGAATTACACTGACACCAAAGTCAGATAAGGACACCACAAGGAAATTACAGACCAATATCCCAGATGAATATAGATGCAAAAATTATCAGTAAAATACTAGCAAACTAAATTTGAAAACAATGTGCATTCTGTTGTAAATTAAAAGGATCAAACACCATGATAAAGTGGGATTCATTTCTGGGATGCAAGGATAGTTTGATACATGCAAATCAATAAATGTGGTATATCACATACATAGAATGTAACATTTATAGGATCATCTCAATAGATGCAGAAAAAGCATTGGGCAAAATTCAACATCCAATTATCATTAAAAACTCTCAAAAATATACAAAGAAAATATCTCAGCATAATAAAGATCATGTAGAGCAAACCCACACCTAATATCATACTCAATGCTGAAAAACTGCAGACTTTTCCTTTAAGATCAGGATCAAGACAAGAATGTTCCCTCTTGTCACTCCTAATCAACAAAGTACTAAAAGTCCTACCTGGAGAAATTGGTGGAGGAAGTAGAAATAAAAAGAAATAAAAAGTATCCAAATAGGAAAGGAAGACATAAAAGAGTGTCTTTTTGCAAATAGCATGATTTTATAAATGGAAAATCTGAAAGATTCCACCAAAAACTCTATTTAATCAATTAAATAAAGTTGCAGGATCAAATTAACATATAAATTAGTACCATCCAATTAATATATAAAAATTAGTTATGATTCTACACACTAAGAGTTACTAAAAGAGAAAACTATCTCATTACAATAGGATCAATAACAAGAACATACTTAGGAATAAGTCTAATCCAGGAAGTGAAAGATCTCTACATTGAAAACTATAAGATGTTGATGAAAGAAATTGAAGAATAACACAAATAAATGAAAAGATATTATACATTAATGGGTTGGAAGAATGAATACTGTCAAAATGCCCATACTACCCAAAGCCATCTATAGATTTAATGCAATCGCTATCAAGACTCCAATGCATTTTTTTTTTTACAGAAATAGAAAAAAATTATTCTAAAATTCATTTGGAACCATGAAAGACCCCAAATAACCAAAGCAATCCTCATAAAGATAAAAAATTGGGACACATCACACATCTTGATTTCTCACTACATTAAAAAACTGTGGTAATCAAAACAGTGTGGTATTGGCATAATGGCAGATACATAGATCAATGGAACAAAATCAGGAGCCCAGAAGTAAACCCATACATACATTATAGTCAACTAATATTTGACAAGAGAGCCAAGAACACTCAATGGAGAAAAGACAGTCTTCATTAAATGGCAGTCAGGATTGGACATTCATACATGCAAGAATGAAAGTAGACCCTGTGTCTCACATCACTTACAAAATCAACTCAAAATGGATTAAGGACTTAAATGTTAGACCTGAACCCATGAAACTCTAGATGAAAACATAGGTGAAAAGCTGCTTGACATGGGTCTTGGCAATGATTTTTTGGACATGACACCCAAAGCACAAGCAACAAAATCCCACTCATGCATAGGCAATCTAGGCACAAGCACATCACAGTAAGCACTGTATAAGGAGATCTTTGAAGAACAAGAAGAAGTTCTCTCTCTAGATTAGACCCATCAGTGCTAGCAGAACCTATGATGCCATTACTATATAGAAGTCTTATTCACCAGGACATTCTGACAGCCTCATCAAACTGAAGAACAAAACCAAAGTTTATCATCAGGGAGTGGCTGTCTGCAGATTTGGAGCACTCTACTTGCCTTAGTGATTGCCATCCTTGGAAATGTCCAGACAGTGCAGCCTTCTCTCTAAAGGGGACCTCAGATCTAAAGCACGACAAAATTATGGCTCTGTCTGTAAATCTACACCATAACTAAGGAATACTCATGACTCGTTATTAATAACCGATAACAAACAGGATCTCGAAAAAAACCGATTAATTTTCCTGTTAAGATTTGACATATCACATAATAAGTGGGATTAAATAAGAATTTTTCCTGCAATCCGGTTGAACTGATTTCCATGTAAAGCAAATTGTTCTTGAAACCAGGGATTCAGACTGAGTGGATGTCTTATATGTTTGGCTAAGTCTCTCATAGCATGAAGAATAAATAAGGAGAAATACATGGGGTTGTGAAGATGTTTGTGACAGGTAAATGTTACAGTGCCCCGGACGGGGTACGATGAACAGGACCAGTCAGTAAACACCCACAAGAATAGAAAGCAGTGGTTCAGCAAAAATGATTTTATTATCTGGCTCACCTGTAAAAAGAGATAAATGCCAAGAAAACCAGTTCATGTGAGAAACTGAAGTCCATGACTTGTCCGAAGTTTAATAGTCATTTGGTTTTATGTCCTCCACCTTCCACAGTCACACACTCGTGCATAATTACTGCACAGAGAGAAGAGGAACAGTGGTAACCGTGGGGCATTACAAGATCCTGAACTGTCGGAGAAGCAATTCACAGTCACTAGATCATACTTACTCTAAGCACACTAATGTTTTTCACAATGATTACCACACTATAAAAGGAAACAAAAAGATGAAATAGAAATAAACGATGTAAAAAAAAGATTGTGTTTACCAAAATATTCATTAATGAGACCAACCTACATTCTGAGAATTCCACTTCATTATGATTTTAATGCATGGTGAAGTACATACAGATCAGGGCAATTTTGAGTTTTGCCCACTAAATGCCTTTTAAAACATTCATGTGGGGCTTAGACTACATTACAAAGATGTGTGGGTACTCATTAAGTTCTGTCATGTTCCTTCATCCTATTTCTAAATATTGTTCCATGCCATTAAAATAACCATTTTTAATTAGCAGTGAGAAAAAAAAGCTGCCAATTTTAATTTTTTTCCCTTTTTAAAAAATTGCAGTTGTGTAGAAAGAAAAAAAAGAATTCTTAATAGTCTTTACTTTCTTTGTTTGGTTACTCACTGAGTTATTTTTGGTGGCTCATTTTAAGAAGGTGCATAATGCATTTGTCTGGCCCTAGGAGTGTGTTCTTTGAATTACAGAGAAGGAAGAAAGGAGCAGATTACCATCACTTTACATTCACTCAGTTGCTTCTGGCACATAATGGGCACCCATTGTTGCCTGGAACTGCAACTCATAGTCCCTTAACCACTTGCTTGAGCTCTCCTCTCTCCTTGTAATTTTGGATTCTGAAGGGTAGCAGCACATCTAGGGAAATGTATTTTACCCCAACATGCTAGGCAAATTTGTACCAGTCTTATATGGTAAATGGTAAATGGTACACCATTACAAACTCCATGTTTTCAGCATCATCAACTGGGCAGTGTTGAGTGGAGGCAGGCATGAGTCCTGGCAATGGTAGTGAGTGGTAAAACTATGGAACTAACCCCTCAAGCTTCACTCTGTGTCTGGCTGGCTCCCAGAACAAATTTCACCTTCTTGGAGCCCATGGAAATTCTCTGTAGCTGACAGATATGCTGCTTCACAACTGGCACTGTTTTCCCACCAGAACTACTAATCTACATCATGCCAACCACTCTTCATATCCCCAAGTTTGAAATGTTCTGCTGAGTGTTGGTGCCCAAGATTACGTATCCGAGAAACCACCAAGGAGCCGAAACCGATGCAAACACACGAGGGTTTATTTACAAGCTCGAGCTTGGGTCCAAGTGTACCCGACACAGCAGAGCAGCGACTTGGACCCCGAGGTGGGTTTCAGCTTAGTTTTAAGGGCTGGTCTAGGGGACCTCCAGAAGAGGGGGAGGAATTTCTCAAGTTCTGTTTACATTCTGATATGGGGCTTTCAAGGGCATTGAACTCTGTTCTCATCCTGATATGGGACTTTCTGCCACGGGCGTTGAGCTCTGTTCTTATTCTAATATGGGGCTTCCTGCCACTGGCTTGGGCTCTGTTCTCATTCTGATATGGGGCTTGCTAGGACGTTAAGCTGTAAGCTGGGTTTTTTTTTTTTTTTTTCCTGTAACTGAAGTAATGTAGATTTCAGCTCTTATTCACAGGGGCTTGGGATGGCTGTACTTGTGCTAACGCTGAACTTAAAGTGGAATGGCCTTAATTTTCTCGGCCTCCACACTGAGGAGTGAAGAGGAGATCCTCTCCAGCAAGTATATTATCAAGCCCTTATGTAGAAAACATTTTCTGCTTTTTAGTCTATTTCCTCATTTTAATGAACAATCAAATAAAATGCCTGAGAGACGCCTGGGTGGCTTGGCATTTAAGTGTCTGCCTTCAGACAAACATTATATGTTCTCATTCATTTGGGAAATATAAATAATAGTGAAAGGGAATAGAAGGGAAGGGAGAGGGAAATGGGTGGGAAATATCAGAAAGGGAGACAGAACATAAAGACTCCTAACTCTGGGAAATGAACTAGGGGTGGTGGAAAGGGAGGAGGGCGGGGGGTGGGGGTGAATGGGTGATGGGCACTGAGGGGGGTTCTTGACGGGATGAGCACTCGGTGTTATTCTGTATGTTGGCAAATTGAACACCAATAAAAAATAAATTTATTATTAAAAAAAATAAGTGTCTGCCTTCAGCTCAGGGTGTGATCCTGGAGTCCCAGGATCGAATCCCACTTTGGGCTCTCCCTCTGCCTGTGTCTCTGCCTCTCTCTCTCTCTCTGTGTCTCTCATGAATAAATAAAATCTTTAAAAAAATAAAAATTAAAAATAAGATGCCTGAAATTTTATTAGATTCTTGTACAAAAAAAGATATAAAAGATGTAAAAATATAAGATATTCTATCTCTGTCACTCTCAAACCTCATTGACACTTTGAACATGTGTTTCAATAAATAATGATATTTCTTCTTTTTGATGCTCTAATTTCTTCAAATTTGGTCAGTGGAACTCTCTTCAATATGGCCCTATGTCTTTTGAAACATCCATGTTAGTTTTGGAGTACTTATTGTTTTTTAGTATATCAAGATATTCCAAATTCATATTATACTTTTTCTTCTCCAGATTAGGATTCAGTAATTTCTTTAAGGATTTTTGGTTCTTTAGGTGGAGAAAGGAATTTAGAAACCAATATATGGGTAGAAGGTGTACTCAATGACATCAGAGTGTAATTTCAGGTCTTTTTAGTTTATGGTTCTGCTGTACCACAGACATATCCATATATAAGCCCACTTGTATACATACATATCCATATACACACTTTTTCTTTATATTCTCACTGCACTTGACGATTCTAGGAGGGTGACAGTCAGCAATAGAGAAATACTGATTCAACAAATATTTATTGAGCATCCACCATGGATAGGTATCAGTAATAAGGGCATAACTATGAAAGCAGCAAAGTCCTTGCCCTCATAATAGTATATATTAGTATGAAAGAGGTGATAAACTAACAAACGTGTAACATAATATTGGATAATTACAAGTGCTATGAAAATATAATTAAGCACGTGAGGAGATTACAAAGAACAGGTTTACCAAAAGAATAAACTGTATTTTTTATAAGGCAGCCAGAGAAGTTAAATTTGAGGAGAGACTTGAATAAAATGTGAGAGGCAGCCATGAAACTGTCAAAATAAAGAGATGTTCAGGCAGAAAAAAGCAGTATGAGAGAAGACCAAGAGTTAGAAATAAGCTTAAAACTTTCAATTACTGGTAAAAAGACCAATGTGTTGGGAATGGAATAAGGGGGCAGTGGCAGAAAACGAGGTAGGAAAAGTAGGCAGGACTAGAACACTGAAGGATACTTTAAAGCATAATAAAGATTTCGACATTGTCACCCAGTATGATAGAAGCTACTGAGTGATTTTTAGCAAAGAAATGGCATTACCTGGCTGCTAATTGGAGAAGAAGCTGTAGTCAAAGGAGGAAATCAGCCATATTATTAGTGTGGTAATCCAAGCAAGGGACAACAGTTAATGCATATGATAGTAGTAGCTTTGAGAGGAATTGACAGGACTCAAGATGCATTTAGAAGGTAGAGCTATCAGAATTTGTTAATGGATCAGATGAAGGTATGAAAGAAAGGAATTAAAATAGAAACTTAGGTTTTTGGTATCATTTACTGAGAAGAAGAAGGCTGAGAAAAGAACAATTTGTGGGATAGATCAAGAGTTTGGGTTTAGAACATGCAGAATTTAAGATGCCTATTCAATTTCTAAGTGGGAAAGGCAGAGTGGACAGCTGGATGTGTGAGTCTGGTGGTCAGGGCAGAAGTTGGAGATGCGGACATGAATTTGGGGGCCTTGAGTCTAGGGATGACTTTTTTCCAAATTCCTTTTGCAAATTCCAGACTGTTAACATATAGTGTAATATTAGTTTCAGGAGTAGAATTTAGTGATTAATCATTTACATATAACACCCAGCCCTCATCACAAGTGCCCTCCTTAATACCCATTACCCATTTAACACATCCCTCTGTCTACTTTCCTCTAGCAACCCTCAGCTTGTTCTCTATAGTTAAGAGTCTATTTTATGGTTTGCCTCTTTTTCTCCTCCTATATTGATCTGCTTCATTTCTTAAATTCCACATATGAGTGAAATCATAAGGTATTTGTCTTTCTACTGACTTGTTTCACTTACCATAATGTATTCTAGTTCCATCCATGTCATTGCAAAAGGCAAGATTTCATTCTTTTTTATGACTGAGTGGTATTCTGTTGTATATGTGTATGTGTCTGTGTCTGTGTATCATGAGTAATATTCCATTGTATATTCCAATGTAATATTCTATTCATCAGTCAATGGACACTTGAATTGTTTCCATAATTTGGCTATTGTTGATAACGCCGCCATAAATACTGGGGTGTATGTCTCCCTTCAAATCTATATCTTTGCATCCCTTAAGTAAACACCTAGTAGTACAATTTCTGGACCATAGGGTAGCTCTATTTTTTTAACTTTTTTAGGAAACTCCATACCATTTTCTAGAATGACTACACCAGTTTGCTTTCCCACCAGCAGTGTAAGATGATTCCTTTTATTTCACATCCTCACCAACATGTATTATTTCCTGTGTTGTTAATTTTAGCCATTCTGGCAGCTGTGAGAAGACATCTTAAAATATGGGACTGGGCAGTGAGGACGAACTCAAGAACTGAACTTGGAGGTATTCCATCATTTTGAGTTGCAAAGAGGAGAATCCACTAAAAGAGATCTAGAGGATCAGTTAGTAACTCAGGAGGGAAATTGAGAAGGTATGGTGTTCTGGAAGGCTTAATTAGATAGTGGTCTCATTGGTCAAATGGTTAATAGACTGAGTCATATGAGGACTGGAAAGTAACCCATTGGATGGGGCATAATGTAAATTACTGGTGATACTGATAAGGAAAATGTTAGAGGGGTAGTGGGCACAAACACTTGAGTAATATATATCTAAGGAGAAGGTAGAAGAGGTGGTGATATAGAATGAAACAACCCAGAAGGCTTCTGCTATACAGGGAAACAGAAACGAATAGAAATGATCAAATAAGGAGGAAAAAAACTTGAAGAGATGAGTGGGGTATGCCTCCTGTCATCATCAATAACTGGCGCAACTCCAATTAGGGTATGCACCAGGGTTGCCAGATGGTTTTAACAAAAATACCTGGCACATTGTGTAAAGGCTTATTATGTGCCAATTTTACTTAATAAGCAAACTGTCATAACAGCAAATGGTGGAAGTCAAGAGAGTTAGCAATAACATTAATGTTCAAGTTATGTTAAAACAAAACAATAAAAACTTTCTTGATTCGAAAATGTCAAGCATCAACTACAAAATACTTTTAAAACTTTTTCCTCAGTAGCCAGCTCAACTACCAGACAATCTAGTTCAAAACTGGACAAAATGCAGCCCCAATGGTAGTTGCTCTCCCCATGACATTCTGATGCAATTTGGAAGTGATGATTCAGTTACTTGAGTTGGTGTATATTTCATTTGGAAAGATGCCTCCTGCCACCAGAACTTCTTCTCATTTAAATTCTACTAAGGGTAGACTAGGACAAATGTTCCTAAAATTTGTGTGGAACCACAAAAGATTCTGAGTAGCCAAAGAAATATTGAGAAAGAGGAACAAAGCTGATGGTGTCACAATCCCAGATTTCAAGATATATTGCAAAGCTATGATAATTAAAGCAGTGTGGTCCTGACACAAATACAGACACATAGATCAATAGATGAGAATAGAGAGTCCCCAAAACAAATCCATACTTGTATGATAACTTAATCTATAACAAAGGAGGCAAGATTATTCAATGGGGGAAACAGTATCTTCAATAAATGGTGCTAGGAAAACTGGACAGCTACTTGCAAAAGAATGAACTAGACTACTTTCTTACAACATACACAAAAATAGCTCAACGTAGATTAAAGACCTAAATGTGAGACCTGAAACCATAAAACTCCAAGAATAGAGTATAAGCAGTATCTCCTGGACATCAATCTTAGCAACATTTTTCTAGATATATTTCATCAGCAAGGGAAACAAAAGCAAAAATAAACTATTGAGACTACACCAAAGTAAAAAGATTTTGTACACTGATAGATGCCAACAACAAAACAAAAAGGCAACCTACTGAATATGAAAAGATTTTTGCAAATGATATATCTGATAAGAAGTTAATATCCAAAAAATATAAAGAACTTATACAACACACACCAAAAACAAAAAATCTGATTAAAAATGGATGAAGGATTCTAATAGATATTTTTCCGAAGAAAGCATACAAAGAGATACATAAAAAGATGCTCAATATCATTCTTCATCAAATCAAATCAAAACTATAATGAAATGTGATTTTACACCTGGCAGAATGGCTAGAATAAAAAAGACAAAAAATAACAAGTGTTGCTAAGAATATAGAGAAAAAACGAACCCTCATACATTGCTGGTGGAAATGTAAATTAGTAAAGCCACTGTGGAAAACAATAGGGAGAGTCCTCAAAAAATTCAAAATAGATCTTTGTATGATCCAGCAATTCCACTACTGGGAATCTACACCCTACTCCCCAAAATTAAAAAGATATATGCTCCCCTATGTTTATTGTAGCATTATTTACAACAGTCAAAATATGGAAGCAATGGTGTCCATTGATAGATGAATGGATAAAGACGATGTCTATTTATGTATATCCTTCCTTTTCCACCTGTTCCCTCCCCTTGCTTATTTGGGATCTTCGATAACAGCTCTTGGATCTTGCCAGCTCCAGGGGATTGCTCTACCTCTTATTTCACTGTACCTGACCATTTTTGTAAATGATCCTTTATTAAATTCTAAAATTATCCAATTTGAATTAACCATATGTTGTTGTTTTTTTTTGCCTGCATCCTGATTGACATTAGGCATTAGACTTGATATTGAAACTCATCTCTGAAAAGTTGTGGGTTTTTTAAGTTTGTTTCCTTAATCGTAATTATTGTATAGTGACTGAGATTACAAAAAAAAAAATCAAGGAAGTAAGAAAAATAACAAGTAACATGTCAGACACTCTGCAAAGCACTTTGTACTCTGTTTCCTTTATACCTTATCAAATCCTTTGACGTATGTACTATTATCATTCCTGTCTCACACATGAAGAAACTGAGCCTGAGAGAGTTTAAGTAGACAACAGGTTGAAAGGTCCAGATTAGTTTGCTGCACTCGGGTTCTCTGGCTACTCAGGCACAGATGGCAGGACCTGAACAGAAGGGGAAGGATCAACTGAAAGTGAAAGTGGGAGCCAGAGACTAGCAACACCAGGCAGGAATGCTTTTGTGAACACAAAGACAAGAACAGCGATGCAGAAGAGTCTAATCAGTGAAAAGAAGTAAAAACGCAAGGTTGGAAGACAGCAGTGAGGGAAACACTGAGAGGGGAAGCATGACTGGAGATAGTGAAGGAGATTTGGAAGGTTCTGGAAATGGCTTCTTCCCACAACTTGGCCTTGCAGTTCTTACTTTCTCTTACACAAACCTGAAGAAGCCATAAAGGAGGCCAAGAGGGACAGGAGGGGAGAGGCAGAATGAAAGACAAATGATCAATCAGGACCATTTTTGTGATTGAAACTGTCCATGTTTTCACTATTATTATTGCTATCTAGCCAAACAGCATGAACACTTAGCCATAGTAGAATCTTTAAATTTTTAATTAATTAATTAATATTAATTGAAGTGTAATTGACACACCATGTTACATCAGTCTCAAATGTGTAACATCATGATTCAACAACTCTGTGTGACATGCTATGCTCACCACAAGTGTAGCTACCATCTGTCACCATACAACACGTTACAGTGCTATTGACTATACTTCCTATGCTGTGCCTTTATCCCCATGATTTTATCCTTGAACAGTGTTCCTTACAGGCCAAACTCAACGTAGGGGCCAGCTTCCTAGGACACCAGCAGTTGAGGAAGGGTAGGGAGACCGTCCAGCAGGGCCGGAGTCCTGATTTTGTGGTGATTCTTTTACATAAAGCTAGAGTTGTTAATCACTCTAAATCCACCAGTGGTCATGCTATAGAAGCTCAATTATGATTTATTCCATTTGTATGTGTAAGGAAATGGATTAATGAAAGTTTAGATTTTTTGCCATTTTAGTCATAATCACCACGTATAAATCTGAACTACATTCTTTACCATGAATTATTCTAGTCACTCTACAAATTCATAACTACATTTATGACATGAGATTATAGCTGCAATTGCCATTCTATTTACATATTTACTATAATGACTATGCAATAAGTATGCCATAATTAGATGATGATATTGTAACTGACAACCCGAACCACTTAATTCATAAAGAAGATTAGCAACAAAATATATGTATTTACTTTCAAGTTCATACCTATATTCTCTGCCAACTTGTCTTAATTAGCTTCTTCTGAAACACCTCCAGCTTTTGATTATTATTTGTCAAGATTTAAATTCTCAGTGGCTACGTGGAGCCTCTTGAGAAAGAGATATTTGTCTCGCTCAAGGAAAACCATGTTTCTTCCTTTCTGATACTTGTGTTACATAATTTGCCATATTTTCTACTTGCCTTTGTTGAAAAAAAATCTGAAGGCCTGAAGCTTTTTGCTCATACAAAGTTCCTATTTAATAACTACAATTGAAACCCTTTGTTTTCTTCATTATTTTGCTTCACTTCCCCATATGATGTTCCAATTTTAATGTTCTTATTTTATACTGTTTTAAACAAACCTGAAGTGTTGAAGGTTTTGGCAAATATGTCATGTACAAAATAATTTTTTAACATCTGGAAATGCTGTAAAAGTCATGTTTTGATAAGCTGTGTGGATTATTTCCTGATAGACACCAGCCTCCAAAACGCAGAGCTCATTTCTTCATGGAAGATTGATTTGCTTATCAAATTATATCAGAGTTGATGCATTTAGTGTCTATTGCTCTTCTACTGAACTGAATTCAACCACAAACTCATTTTTATGGTTGCACAATAATAATAACAATAAAAATATATAGGAACAAGCATCCAAATAAGAAAGCCTTTAAAAGAAATCCTCAAATGGCTCAGCGCAGAACCCAGGTAATTTCACCCAGATGCTATAATCAAGGAGACCAAAATGTTTATACTGCCAAGTTCACCAAAAGGGGAAATAAAGCTCTCAAGAGGAGAGAGTTCCTCACTCTTGCAACATTAGACACATTGAGAACAAATTTCATTTGTCACAATTACTTTGCATTGGCACTACACAATATGAAACTTGTCCATCATATTAATAATCAAAAGAAATGCTGATACATCTACAGCAATTTAGACTGGAAAGTTATTTGAAGCTGCAAAGCATTGATGAGTCGTCCAGATGTTGTGCGATGAATTATTCCAAACAAAGGAGCCAAAAACATTTTAAGTTAGTACTGTGAAATTAGCTCTCCTTATTGAGGGGAAGGGCAAATGTGTTAAGTTTGAGAGTCTCTATAGATACATCCAACTACCTATTGATACAGAGCATGCCCATGAGCCTCTGCAAACACTGCTTTAATCTAGAAGGATGAAATTGTAGATGCTGAAATATTATAAGTGACCACATTAATTCTCTGAAGGGAAAGTGGGTTTTTTGTGTATATTTTTTATTGGAGTTTGATTTGTCAACATATAGTACAACACCCAGTGCTCATCCCATCAAGTGCCCCCTCAGTGCCCATCACCCAGTCACCCCATCCCCCCACCCACTTCCCCTTCCACTACCCTTGTTCATTTCCCAGAGTTAGGAGTTTCTCATGTTCTGTCACCCTCTCTGATATTTCCCACTCATTTTCCCTAATTTCTGAAGGGAAAGCTTTTTAAAACAACTGCAGGTGGAGCCTCCAGGAAAAGTGAGAACCAATCTTCTACTTAACTGCCCAATAAAACATAGCTTGCATCACCAGGATCTGGCACTTACTGTGTGCCTAAGCAACCCAATTCTCTTGCAGTGCAAATAGCTAAATGCTTTGAGAGCATCGACCGCTTTTAGCATTAGGCCATATAATCCTGATTTTGAAAACTTTCCACAAGCCCTCCCTAAATGAGAGGGAAGATTGAGGATTAAAGGTTTATACCAGTACATGGATGAAACTAAGATATAAAATATTCATTAGACTGTACTCCACTGATTTTGCACCAAAAGAAGTTGATTATTTTAGGCTTCTTGTGTCAGGATAGATTTTTCAGACTTTTGGGATTGTGGATTAATGGCTTTGATGCAGAAAATACATTATATGAAGCAAAAAGCAGCCATTCCTTGCCTGGTAAAGTGTGAGATAGAAAAAGACCCATGTTTTCAGTTTTTAAAATGTTTAACTTTTTTTTTCATGACACCTGTTAATAGGAAGATTGATTGAAAAACAATGACATCATTTCTATATATAACAGAAGCTTCAGTAGTCAAGGTCTGCTTGTCAGGGTCTGTCTGGCCCATGAGCACCTTTTGACTAATAAGGTGAGAGTGACTTGTGACTTACAGCCTTCTTTCTTAGCAAATGATTGTCCCAGTAGAAAGAAAAGAAAGGAAGACTTTGTAGGGTGGTAGGGTTGATCCCAGCCTGCCTGTGTGCCCTGTTGGTGGTGGTCAAACTCCTTTAAGATTTGTGGATCTGCTTCAGCATCCTCATTACTGTATGCCTAAATGTAATTTCCTGCTCCTGACCATAGCTCTCATTTGGAGTTGGAGTTTTCTATGGATGTGGCTACAAAGAATATCATTTCAAATATATGAATTATAGGAATGACCAGAAAGAATATTTGAAATTAGGAACATTTTGGAAAAAGCCCTTAATTCATCTGATGTTTTAGACCAGAGTATTTCAATTTTCTTCTGGGGTGTCCAGTCATAATTTCCCAAAAAACAAATAAACAAAAAGAGTCACCTTAAAACAATCAGTGTAAATCATGTGAGAACCCAAGAGCTCACATTTTTAAGCTCTTATTCTTGGCAGGCAATGTGTTCAGTGCTTTGCAAGTATTAAGTCATTTAATCTTTACAAGGCTATTATATATGTACTCCTACTCTCCCAATTTTATAAAAGAGAAAACAGAGGCAAAAAGAGCTCATAACTTGCTCAATGTCATGCAGCTAATACAGGACTCAGGCCTGAGAAGTTCGGCTCTAATTCATGCCCTTAAACACATTTTATGAGCAATAATGGAATTCTTTTTATTTTGATAGTTAAAGGATTCACTTGAGATCATTATATAGTGCTAACAATGTGACAGTGCTATAACTTATAGGGTTAAACATATTATCCACCCTCAAAAATTTAGCAATCTACCGATAGCTAAATATTGAACCTGCAGGTAAAAGATAAGGTTCTTATACTTTGGTAGAGGCAGTGTGCTGTGATTGCACATATGCGAATAAATAAGCACACAGTAAAATACACCTGCATGTTTTATGTTTAATACTATAAAGATCATAGTTATATAAAAGCTGGCCATCTCATGTTTGAACATGTAGCGAACATAGGATGTAGCAATCACTGACATGTAAATCATTGCCAGAATCTTTCAGGCTGATCTAGAAAGGGAGTAAAGCAGTAGCAGAGAATAATTATTGATATAACAGAGGCATCAGATGCTGAAGGGGTAAAACAGATAATTCCAAATATGGCACACATAGAATTTGAGAATATGGATTAATAAATTCCAAGGTTATGGAGGAAATGTTTTTTAGTGACAACTTCTTGGCTTGGGTATCACATAAGTGGCCTAAGATTTGTTCCCTGAACATATCTGTTGAGCTGGTAGAAAGTAATCAACAACACATTCTCCATTTGAGCAGCAGCCACCCAGTGCACAGCTTCAGCATGTTGGGACTGCCAGCCACAGATAAGGTGCCCTGCAGGGCAGTGGGGGTCCAGGAGGAGCTGGGGGCACCCAGTGGGAACACCTCTGTATACTCAACATGGATGCAACCTCCTCCGTGGGGGTCGCTCCTGTGGGAGAAGGGCTCTACATTAGAGGTTGGTGGCAAGCCAGTGGCATTTACACAGCCACAAACTTGACAGAGGTAGCAGGAATGGAAGCATGCTCTGTGTTGTGAGCTCTGGGCACGTCTGCCTATTAGCTGTGTGAGTTATCTTTCAAGACCAGTGTGATGGGAAAGCTATTACAAAATCCAAAGCTTAAAGTAAAAATACCACATTCATTCAATTCTTTTAGAAAAGGATAATTTCCTATTAACTTTTGTATTCTGCTGCTATGTTATCATTCAAAAACACTGTGGAAACTTAGTGGTGAGCATGCAGTGGAAACCGAGAGAAATCGTGAAGTCAAAAAATAGTTAATATGTAGCCAAAGGGCAGTTATGCAATCAGTCATTGCAAAGGACATTAAGCAGGCACAGAATCTAGATGGCAGCACCGAGGGGGACAAACGTAAGCTCCTGGTTCATTCCTGCCCCAGAGTCCCAAACCCTTCAAGCTCGCAAAGCTCTCTTAAAACTTGCAAATGAGATACCAACCCTGCAGAGAGAAAGAAATCCTTGACTGTTCCAAGGAGAGAAATGCTTACATTTTCAAAGATTCCCTTGGCCTTGGGAGTGGAGTGCTGGCTGAATCTCCCGATTGCCTCTGAAAACGAGATATGAAGACATCTCTTTTTATTTCAAATAACAGATTGAGCTAAAACCATTCTGCAATTTGCAACATTTTCAACATCTTACTCTCGATAGCCGCCATGACCTTTTCTTATTAAGTTATGTACAGACTATATTCATTAATCATTTTTCTTCATAGGTTGCATTAATTAGGTTTTAAAGCTGATATAGCTTCATAGCTGTTAGTCATAATTAGTTGCTTAAAAGGGTGTGTGGGGGGTGATTAGTGCCTCATTAGCACCTCTGTGTCTTCTAAAACACTAGCAAGTTATTAATGCAGCAAAAAAGAGACTGTTCTAGAGAAACTGACCCACACTAATAGGGTAATTTTAAAATTTTACTTTGTGTTTCTGAGTATACACTATTGAGCTAGAGATTGGGACAGTGACATTTCCTGCATATAAAACAAAAGAAAGCAGAGAACAGTGCTATTTCCTTAACTCCAATCAACAGAAATTTATTGTATCCTTGTTTCCTGCCTACCACTGTGCTTATTGTGGCTAATAGAAATTTTTCCGTGCTAGTACAGAAAAATATCTGCAAGGAGCAGAAACCTGTCTTTAAGAGTATATGGAAATGGCAAATCCATGAAGCAGTGAGAAAAAAGGCAGAAGGTTTACACTGGATTCATCATTATTAAGCCGGACAGCTCAGCCATGCAGGATGGGCAGAGGATGGGCTCCTGAGAGCAACTGGAGGGTCAGCCTTGGAATCCTAGATCTGCAGCTCTATATCACCTCAGACTCTGTTCTTAATTTTCCAGAGTCTCTTTTTTCCATTTGTAAAATTTAAGCACTAAGAAAATTTGTGGAAAGCACTCTGTGCACAGTGGCTGACAAAGGAGAGCATTGACCAGAGAGCAGTATGGGTCTGCGTTTCATTAGAAGATGTGTGGGATGTGCCCTTTAGGAAGGTCAGTGAAATCTCAGTTGGTGGCAGTAGCCATAAGAGTCCAGTACTCATGGACCCTGGGCCCCATTCTTTACTGATTCTCTCCTCCTATCTGGGTATCATGTTCATGGTCAGGCCAGTTGATGCATGAGTGACATTGATAACAAAAGACATCTGGTGGTTAGGTCCAGATGGGGTGTGCTGAGGATTTAACAAGTTAATACGTGAAAAGCCATAGCAGATGCTGCGCACACAGGACATATTCAATAAATGTCAGCCATTATCTTTCTTGTTATTATTTAATAGACTATCTGGCTCAAAATTGGCATTCAAAATATAAGAGCATATTTAATGAGAAAATTTACGAGAGCTTTCAGCTATTTAAAGAGCTTACCATAGAAAGGAGTGGTGAAGTGGATTCACTATTATTAAGGAAGACAGATTTAGGGCTTTTTAACCAAGAAAAGGGTGTGTTCTACAGGATGAAACTCTTTTCTGTGATTATAGCAGGCCCATAATTCAATGGACTACCTTGAAATACAAGGAACTCTCATCTCACACATCAGAGGACTCTCCAGCATGCACCAGAGTGTGTTCTGGATGACCTCCCTTCCACCTGGCAGAGAATAGATGGTCAGCAAACACGGAGATACATAGACAAAAAGAAGTTGTATTCAGGAAAAGTCTCCACAGACAATAAAAGGTGGTGATTCTGAGTGTGTTCTCCAGAGAGGATAAGGTTAGCCCTCAGCTGTCTTTACAACCAACTGCACTGGCTTGGCCTCCCCTGAGCCTCAGTTTCCTCGTGTACAAGGTGTCAAGGTGTGGGGAATAAAAATATGTTCTTGTCATGAGACATTAATGCAAAACACTACAAATGGCCAATGTTCATGCTGATCAAGTATGGAAAAGAACTTTGTAAAGAAGGTAAAGAATGACTGCAGAGTAGTGTGCTGCATGGTAAGCATTTATAGGGTATGATTCAGCTGAATAAGAGGGAACAATAGGATGAGTGGATTGACTGGGACTGCATGGTCAGAGAGATAGTAAGGGTCTCCTTATTGAAGGTCTTGGAGGCTGGATAGGGATTACAGATTTGACTTATATTTTTAAAAGGGGGATTATAAAAATTTCTAATGAAGAAGTAGTGAGATAGAAGTATGATCTGAAGACAATTCTTCTTAAAAAAAAAAAAAAACTTCATGTTTAAAAAACTAAGGTCATGGGAGACTGGCAAGATGGCAGAAGAGTAGGGGTCCTTAACTCACCTGGCCCCACAAACTTACTTAGATAACTTTAAAAACTTTCTGAACACCTATGAATTCAACCTGAAATTTAAAGAGAAAACAGCTATAATGCTACAGAGAGAAAAGTTTTCACTTCTAACAAGGTAAGAAGGCGAAAAAAATAAAAAAAGAAATAAAGTGGGGGAGGCGAACAGCAACTAGGAGGACTAAAGCAGAGCAGCGAAAGCCTCAAGGACACAATAGCCCAGCCCTGGACAAGGGAGAACTTTAAAAATCCATGCCTGAGTTTTCAGGGAAATTGGGCAGAATCACAGGAAGGGCAGTGAAGCTTCAAGATTCCCAGAGTTACTATAAGACTGGGGTGCATGAGAGAAATCTCATCGCAAACTGTGGACCAATCTCAGTAAAGGGCTGGGGCACCACAGCGCTTGGGGCATTTGGGAGAAGCCAGTCAGTTATGCAGGTCGGCCCCAGAGTTCCCTTTACCCTAGATCCTGGCAAAGGACAGAGGTGGCTATCCTCTGTTTCTTTTGGGAGAGGCAGGCCCCAGGAGCATCTAGGCCAGTGCAGACTGGAAACTGCAGTTAGCTACTCACAGAGAGATGACTCCAGAGCTGGAAATCTGCCCACTACCATTTTTTTCCTCTTTGTTTCATCCTGTGCCTGGGAGAGGTGGGGCTACTAGGGAACAAAGACTTTGCAGGATAAACAACTCACACTGAGCCCGGCACCAGGTGGGGAGGGTGGGGCATCTCCACCCAGGCAGAGACACCTGAGAATCAGTGTAGCAGACCCCTCCCCCAGAAGAACTGCGGTAGAACAAGGGAAAGACAAATTTACTGAACAAGCAGCACTGGAAAGCTTCAGGACTGAGGGAAAATAGTATATACAGCTAGAGGGTCCCCCCCCCCTTTTCATTCATAATGACTCATTTTTACATCAGGCTAAAAATTTCCAATATTTTTTCTCTTTTCCCACCTTTACTAAAATATTTTACCAACTCTTCATTTTTAACTTTTTTCCTTTTTGGCTTTCTTATTTCTACAATTACATGTCTTAGATATATTTTTCACTTCTGCATTCCCTTCAACATATTCGATTTAATTTTGGTAAATATATGAGATATGGGTATTTGGTGTTTTGTTTTGTTTTGTTTTGTTTCTGTCTCATTGTGTCTTACAGTGGTGGAAATTAGTATCTTCTAACACACGACCAAAATACACCCAGAACCAAGTGGAATACCATGTTGGTTCATTCTGTGAGATTATATTCTCTCTTCCATCTCATTCTGTCCCCCTCTTTTATCTTGTTTATGTTTTTGTGGTTGATGTTGAGTCTTTATATAAGTATTGCTGGTTTATATAAATTTGGGATTGAGTATCTTCTAACATACAGAACTTAATACACTCAGAACCAGGAGGATCACCCTTTAGGACCCCTCAGGGAGACTACATTCTCTCTCTACTAACACTCCCTCACCACCATCATCCCCCCTTTTTTCTTTTCTTTTCTTTTCTTTTTTTTTAATTCTTCTTCTTTGGTATTTTTTTTATTTTTACTACTTTGTTTAAAAATTTTTTTCACTTTAGTGGTCATTTTGTTCTGTTATTCTTTTTCTTTTATTTTCTGGTCTCTGACCTCTTTGGAATCATCTAGGGTGTATTTTATTTAGTTGTGGTTGATATTTTTGATTCAACTCACTCATACAGCTACTCTGCACTGGACAAAATGACTAGAAGGAAGAAGTCACCACAAAAGAAAGAACTTGAAGCAATATTCTCTGCCACAGAGTTACAGAATTTGGATTCAAATGCGATGTCAGAAAGTCAATTCAGAAGCACAATTATAAAGTTACTGGTGGCTCTGGAAAAAAAGCATAAAGGACTCTAGAGACTTCATTACTGCAGAACTGAGATCTAATCAGGCTGAAATTAAAAATAGATTAAATGAGATGCAATCCAATCTGAATGTCCTAACTGCTAGGGCTAATGAAGTGGAAAAGAGAGTGATTGGCATAGAAGACAAGTTGATGGAAAGGAAGGAAGCTGGAGGAAAAAAGAGAAAAACAAGTAAGAGACCATGAGGAAAGGCTTAGGGAAATAAATGTTAGCCTGGGAAGGAAGAATTTATGTATAATTGGGGTTCCAGAAGAGCCTGAGAGTGAGACAGGTCCACAAAGTATATATAAACAAATCATACCTGAGAACTTCCCTAATCTGGGGAAGGAAACAGGCATTCAGATCCAAGAGATAGAGAGGACCCCCACAAAATCAATAAAAACTGCTCAACACCTCAACATTTAATAGTGAAATTTGCAAATTTCAAAGAGAAAATTCCTTTTTTAAAGATTTTATTTATTTGTGACAGACACACAGAGAGAGACAGAGACACAGGCAGAGGGAGAAGCAGGCTCCATGCAGGAAGCCCAATGTGGGACTCGATCCTGGATCCCAGAATCACACCCTGAGCCAAAAGCAGACGCTCAATAACTGAGCCACCCAGGCGTCCCCATCAAAGAGAAAATTCTTAAAGCAGCTCAGGACAAAATATTCTTAACTTATATGGGGAGAAATATCTGATTAACAGCAGACCTCTCCACAGAGACCTGGCAGGCCAGAAAGGGCTGGCAGGATATATTCAGGGTACCAAATGAGAAAAACATGCAGCCAAGAATACTTTATCCAGCAAGACTGTCATTCAGAATAGAAGGAGAGATAAAGAGTTTCCAAGATAGGCAAAAACTGAAGGAATATATGACCACCAAACTGGCTTTGCAAGAAATATTAAAGGGGACCCTGTAAAAGAAAGAGGAAGCCCAGAGAAACAATCCACAGAAACAGACTACATAGGTAAAATGATGACACTAAATTCATATCTTTCAATGGTTACTCTGAAAGTGAATGGGCTAAATGATCCCATCAAAAGATGCAGGATATCAGACTGGATAAAAAAGCAAGACCCATCTATATGCTATCTACAAGAGACTCGTTTTAGACCTAAGGACACCTCCAGCCTGAAAATGAAAGGTTGGAGAACCATTTACCATTCAAATGATCATCAAAAGAAAGCTGAGGTAGCAATCCTCATATCAGGTAAATTAGAGTTTATACCAAAGACTGTAGTAAGATATGAAGAAGGACACTATATCATACTTAAAGGGTCTATCCAACAAGAAGACCTAACAATCATGAATATTTATGCTTCTAATGTGGGAGCTGCCAGGTATATCAATCAACTAGTAAACAAAGTAAAGAGATACTTAGATAATACACTAATACTGGGAGACTTCAACATGGCACTTTCAACAAATGACAGATCTTCTAAACAGAGCATCACCAAAGAAGCAAGGGCCTTAAATGACACACTGGACCAAATAGACTCGACAGATATATATAGAACATTCCATCTGAATGCAACTGAATGCATATTCTTCTCAAGTGCCCATGGAACTTTCTCTAGAATAGACCACATACTGGGTCACAAATCAGCTCTCCACTGATATCAAAAGATTAGGATTATCCCCTGCATATTTTCAGACCAAAATGCTTTGAAACCAGAACTCAATCACAAGAAGAAATTTGAAAGAAACTCAAACATATGGAGGTTAAAGAGCATCCTACTAAAAGATGAATGGGTCAACCAGGAAATTAGAGAAGAATTAAAAAGATTCATGGAAACTAATGAAAATGAAGATACAACCATTCAAAATCTTTGGAATACAGGAAAAGCAGTCCTAGGAGGGAAATACATTGCAATACAAGTCCCCCTCTAAACAACTAGGAAAAATCTCAAATACACAAGCTTACCTTGCACCTAAAGGAATTGGAGAAAGAACAGCCAATAAAGCCTAAACCAAGCAGGTGAAGAGAGATGATAAAGATTAGAGCAAAACTCAATGAAATAGGGACCAGAAGAACTGTAGAACAGATCAACAAAACCAGGTGTTGGTTCTTTGAAAGAATTAATAAGATAGTTAAACCGTAGCCGCAGCCTTATTAAAAAGAAAAAAAACTCAAATTAATAAAATCACAAATGAAAGAGGAGAGATCACAACCAATACCAAGGAATACAAACGATTTTAAAAACGTGTTATGAGCAGCTATATGCCAAAAAAATAGGCAATCTAGAAAAAAATGGATGCATTTTTGTAAAACCACAAATTACCAAAACTGGAGCAGGAAGAAATAGAAAATCTGAACAGGCCAGTAACCAGCGAGATAATTGAAACAGTCATCAAAAACCTCCCAAAAGTCAGGGCCAGATGGCTTCCCTGGGAAATTCTATCAAACGTTTAAAGAAGAAATAGTACCTATTCTATTAAAGCTGTTTTGAAGAATAGAAAGGAAATACTTCTTATGAGGCCAGCATTACCTTGATTCCAAAAGCAGATAAAGACCCCACCAGAAAAGGAGAATTATAGACCAATATCCCTGATGAACATAGATGCAAAAGTTCTCACCAGTTACTATCCTATAGGACCCAACAGTACATTAAGACTATTCACTGTGACCAAGTGGGATTTATCCCTGAGATGCAAGGGTGGTTCAACACTTGTAAAACAATCAATGTGATAGATCACATCAATAAGAGAAAAAACAAGAACCATATGATACTCTCAATGGATGCAGAGAAAGCATTTGACAAAATACGGCATCCATTCCTGGTTAAAACTCTTCAGAGTGTAGGGATAGAGGGAACATTCCTCAACACCTTAAAAGCCATTCATGAGAAGCCCACAGTGAATATTATTCTCAATGAGGAAATACTGGGAGCCTTTCCCCTAAGATCAGGAACATGACAGGTATGTCCACTCTCACCACTGCTACTGTCCTAGAAGTCCTAGCCTCAGTAATCAGACAACAGAAAGAAATAAAAGGCATTCAAATTGTCAAAGAAGAAGTCCAACTCTCCCTATTCGCAGATGACATGATACTGTATATAGAAAACCCAAAAGACTCCACCCCAAGATTGCAAGAACACATACAGAAAGTCAGCAATGAGGTAGGATACAAAATCAATGAACAGAAATCAGTGGCATTTCTATACACCAACAATGAGACTGAAGAAAGGGAAATTAAAAAATCAGTCCCATTTAGAATTGCACCCAAACACATAAAAGACCTAGGAATAAACTTATCCAAAGAAGTAAAGGATCTATACCCTAAAAATTACAGAACTCTTCTGAAAGAAATTGAGGAAGGCACAAAGAGATGGAAAAACATCCCATACCCATGGATTGGAAGAATAAATATTTTGAAAATGTCAATGCTACCCAGGGCAATGTACACATTCAATACAATCCCTATCAAAATACCATGAACTTTTTTCAGAAGAGTTGGAACAAATCATCTTAACATTTGTATGGAATTAGAAAAGACCCCAAATAGCCAGGGAAATATTGAAAAAGAAAACCAATGCCAGGGCATCACAATGCCATATTTCAAGCTGTGTTACAAAGCTGTGATCATCAAGACTGCATGGTGCTGACACAAAAACAGACACATAGATCAATGGAACAGAATAGAGAACCCAGAAATGGGCCCTCAACTCTATGGTCAACTCATCTTTGACAAAGCAAGAAAGATTATCCACGTTTAAAAAGGCAGTCTCTTCAACAAATAGTGCTGGGAAATTTGGACAGCCATGTGCAGAAGAATGAAACTAGACCATTCTCTTATGCCATACACAAAGATAAACACAAAATGGTTGAAAGATCTAAATGTGAGACTAGAATCCATCAAAACCCTAGAGGAGATCACAGGCAACCACCTTTCTGAACTTGGCCATAGTAATTTCTTGCAAGATACATCTATGAAGGCAAGAGAAACAAAAGCAAAATGAACTATTGGGACCTAATCAGGATAAAAAGCTTCTGCACAGCAAAAGAAATAGTCGACAAAAAGACAACCTACAGAATGGGAGAACATATTTGCAAATGACACATCAGAGAAAAGGCTAGTATCCAAGATCTATAAAGAACTTACCAAACTTCAAGAAACAAAAAAATCCAATCATGAAATGGGCAAAAGACATGAACAGAAATTTCTCCAAAGAAGACATACACATGGCCAACAAGCACATGAGAAAATGCTCTGCATCACTGGCCATCAGGGAAGTACACATCAAAACCTCAATGAGACACCACCTCACACCAGTGAGAATGGTGAAAATCAATAAGACAGGAAACAACAATTGTTGGAGAGGATGTGGAGAAAAGGGAACCCTCTTGCACTGTTGGTGGGAACGCAAACTAGTACAGCCACTCTGGAAAACGATGTGGAGGTTCCTCAAAGAGTTAAAAATAGAGCTACCCTATGACCCAGCTACTGCACTCCTTGGGGATTTACCCCAAGGATACAGATGTGAAATGCTTGTACACCTTCACCCCAATGTTCATAGCAGCAATGTCTATAATAGCCAAATGGTGGAAGAAGCCACGATGTCCTTCGACAGATGAATGGATAAAGAAGATGTGGTCTATATACACACTGGAATATTAGCCATTAGAAAGGACAAATACCCACCATTTGCTTCGACGTGGATGGAACTGGAAGGTATTATGCTGAGTGAAGTAAGTCAATTGAAGAAGGACAATCATCATATGGTTTCATTCATACATGGAATATAAGAAATAGTGAAAGGGATTATAAGGGAAAGGAGGCAAACTGAGTGGGAAAAAATAGAGACGGAGACAAACCATGAGAGACTCCTAACTCTGGGAAGGAAACAAAGGGTTATGGAAGGGGAGATGGGCGCGGGGGTGAGGGTAACTGGGTGACAGGCAATGAGGAGGGCACTTGATGAGATGAGCACTGGGTGTTATACTGTAATTTGGCAAATTGAAAATAAATTTAAGAACGTAAAAAAATAATAAAATTATTGAATGTATGTATTAAAGATAAAACAAATTGAAAAGAAAAGAATAGAAAAAAAAAGAAAAAAGATAGTCATTTGGGCATCTAAGTGGTTCAGTGGTTGAGTGTCTGCTTTTGGCTCAGGTCGTGATCCCGGAGTCCTGGGATCAAGTCCCACATCATGCTCCCTGCAGGGAGCCTGCTTCTCCCTCTGCCTGTGTCTCTGCTTCTCTCCCTGTGTCTCTCATGAATAAGTAAATAAAATCTGCATGTATATAAAAAAGAAACATAGTCATATACAAATCCTTACTTGACCTGTACAACCTTCCTATGAGGTCTGTGTAGCAGCTGTCATGTTATTATTACCAACTTTTGCAAGACAAATGAAAGCTCAGAGGTACAAAGTGCATTGATCTAATGGCAGAACCCTTAAGTAACTTCAATTCATATCTCTTGGTGTCCCATCTTGTATAATTCATCATAGTGCATCATAGAGCACAGAAAGAACAGCAGAAGTGGAGCTCAAGAATTCACAAGTATGTGGTGATCCAATAGTACCATTTTTTACTTCACTGAAATTTAAAAATCATCACCATAGTAATATGGTTCTTATTCTATAGCATTTGCTGCTATACTTTTGATATTACTTGCTGAGCAAGAAAAATGTAATTCTCCCTTTTTTCAGTTTCTGCAATTCCAAAATTAACAGAGGTCTTTACAAAGTGCTTCTTCAATTGATTTAGCTTTTTGCTGAATTTCTCCTAGTCAAATCTTCCTGGGTTTGTATTTTCAATCCCAGTTCTATTATGATGATTGTATAATACAAATGGGTTCCTTCTAGAACTCTAGGAGGGAGTGGCTAACATCCACTGAGGACTTACTATAAATCAGGCACTGTTCTAAATTCTGTGTATATGGATAAGCAATTTAAAACTTGAGGCAGCCTTATAAGATAAGCACTGTTATTATCCACACTTTGCAGGTAGGGAGACTAAGATGCAGAATGGCTGTGGAATTCATCCACGGCCATGCAGTAAGTGACAGACCCATGGTTGAAACTAAATGCGGTTCTCCAGGATGTGTATGGATAACTGCTGTGTATGTGGCAAAACCACTGTGGCCCAGAGGGGAGAAAGAACCTCTGATGGAAGCAGTGGACATATGTGCACATAGATGTTTGAAAGCAGAAAAAGTGAGAACAGCAATGTGATGTCTGCCCAAAGGTTGACCCTTAGGCCAATCTCCACAGACATCCATTTGAGCTCTCTGAAAAGAAGAGCTGCAAAGAGAACCTGAAATCATAGTGTTAGCACTCAAATCTCAGTGGTACTTTGGGACTATACACAGCTTTCCTTTTGGTTCTTGGTGGTGGTATGGCACAGATGGTGTGTTTTCATGTCAGGAGGGAGGCATTTTCCCAGGGCCACCAGCCACTGAGTCTCCAGCATAATCCAAGGTCAGAGGCCCCCACAGGAGAGGGCACAAAGGTACAGCAAACACCCCTGCAAGGCTGTGAGAAGGGAGGCATCCTCCCAGGTTGCCAGACCGCATCACGGAAGGGAAAGGAAAAGGAGCAGTGGATGTTGCCTGTTGTCCAAGTACATGTATTTGAACCCTTCTTGGGATGTTCCAAAAATATATGGTAAGATTTGCAGAGTAAAACAAAAAGTCACCCCTTAGCTGCTGCCAGATGGAAAAAGACAAAGAAAATACTTCAGTCGCCACCATTACACCATTCCAACTACCCAGTATACATGATCCCCTTTGTAGCTTTTTAAAGATTTTATTTATTTCAGAGAGAGAAAGAGAGCACAAACAAGGGAGGGAGAGGAGCAAGCAGACTCTGCCATCCCTGTGGAGCCCCACGTGGAGCTTGGCAGGGCTTCATCCCAGGACCCTGAGATCATGAGTTGCAATCAAGAGTGTATGATTAACCAACTGAGCCACCTAGGTCCCCCCACCCCCCAACACATACACTTTGTGCCTTTTCAAGTGAGCCAGTGAGCCAAGGAATTTACTGCCTTACACACACCCTCCAACGGATTGAAGACCAGCAGATATGCGAGTAAATCTTCAGTCATATGTTTGAGCAGTTTGACAAGAAAGCCATTTCTGTCTGGGAAAACAGAGATTAATCAGTATAGAGGGTATTTCCATAGAGGGTATTTCCAACGTATGACAAATCTAGATAAACTGGAAGCTTGATTAATCAGATAGGAATAATGTATTGGGAATCCATTGTTTTAGGAACGTGTCCCAGTTGTTTTTATGAAACGATGAGAAAAGAATAGGGTTGTGAGAATAAGATTCTAAGAAATGAAGAGATATGTGACTCTTCTGAAAGTCAGTCCAGCTGGAGATAGATTAAATTATCTGCTAAGCTGTCAGCTTCACCCTGGACTGTGCGCCACCCCGGATGCCTCAGCCAAACTGCCCCCAGTTCTACGCAGAGCCACTGGGTATGTGGACACGAGCACAACCACACTCATTCCCAGGCCCAAGTCCACGGGGACCCACAGCTGAGCATCTCCTGGAACCGCTTGTTCTCACTTCCTCTGGGGAGCGCAGTATCAGCAAGACCTGGCTTCCCCAGCTACAGGATCCAGGAAGGAAGGAGGATGGAAGTGCCAAGTGTACATAAGACAGGTGAGTCGGCAAGTGCTTGTGTGGTGTAATGGGAGGGACACCCCGACTCTGCCGGAAGTTTTTCTCTGATTGACTTTGTCCCAACCTCTGAACTTTCTTTCCTCTGTGTGCCTTTTGGTCTGGAAGGTACTGCAAGCCAAGTCGTTCAATATGTAAAGCCTGGGCTCAAATCAGCCTTTCTTTCTTTCTTTATTTTTTTTCTTTTTTTCAGCCTTTCAATAATAGAGTGCCCCTCCCCACCCCTGTCCTGTCCTGCTTAGAAGAACCCAGCCTCACTGTGCATAGTGTTCCTTTTACTTATGCAAGTGTCCCCACTGGAAAGATGGTATGCAAGACCAGCCTCACCTCTCATTGCTCAGAACAGGCCTGGGAGCACAGAAGTAAAACAAAAACATGCTAGTGATGATCAGGAGACTAAGAAGCTTCCTAAGGCAGCCATAGACCCCACCAGAAGCAGTTCAGTGACCAAAAAAAAAAAAAGCAGAAAACAAATATAGCTTAGAACTTTTCTTTGCATGAGGCTGGAAGGGATTCAGACACAGTTAAGGACTGGTGAACTCACTGTAAGGACTGATCGCTATGAAAAGTGATCGTCAGGGTTACGTAGCTGTACTCTGACTTGCTTGTTTTCACTGATCTCTAAAAATCCAATGTTCTGTTCACTGTTTTGACCTGAGGACTCTAAAATCTTAAGTGAACTAAAATGAACTTTCCTTTGAAAATATCTTAAAGGTTTTACAGACTGACGGTGGAGAACAAGACAGTCTAAGGTGTTAGAACCCCAGGATTGGTGCTGGCAGGTAGAGGCAGACTGTGTGTCCAAGTGCCGGAGCCAGCAAGTACAGTTTGGGAGTGATGGAGCATTACACAGCACCTGGAAGAAGCACATCAGCTGTATGCTTCCTAGTATAGCTGGATCTGGAAAAAGGAATGCTGATGGGGGAATTGAGAATCAGATCAATCTTTTGACATCAATTTGCTATTTTCATTAGTTTAAGATTTATATGCATAAACAATTATACATAGTTTACAAGAATGATGCAAAACAACCTGAATCTCACCGAACACCCACTTTAGAATAGTTTGCCATGGTGGGTGGGTGGGGAGTAGGCTACGGGAATAGAAATAATAAGTAAATGAATAAAACATGAGCCTAAAATGTAGTGAGAAGGGTGACAGAAACAGAAAAGAAGGGGGCACAATTTTATTGGAATCCATACATTAATTAAGTAATGTTAATTAATCTTGCCATCTGGAGCAAAGAAGTTATATCAGATCCAATGTATCTTAATGGCTTTTGTCTCTGTGACCCTCAGCAAAATGAAAGACAATATAATTAGTATCATAAATACTGCATACAGCCAAAAAGTTGGGAATGGTGTTTTCCCAGATTTTTCAGCTCAGTCATTAAAAGCAAGTTGAGTTTGAAATGCAGCCTGTTTGACTACATAGGGAAGCATTTGCTGATGCAATTTCTAATGAGATGTGAGCTTAATAAACTTTAAATCTAGAACTGGAAACCAACAACGACAGAAGCTATACATGAACAGTGGGGGAAAGTAGTGTGTGGTGATTAAATGTCAAAGGAACAGCACCAGGAAACTGCTGACAGTGGAGGTGATGGACACCCTCTAGAGGGAGGAGGGGAGAAGGGAAAGAGCACTGCACACTGAGCCACAGAGCACAGGACAGTCATCCCCACCCAGCGCTGCCATAGACCATCCTGACTGCAGGCATCTTTTGTGCAGAACCTCGTAAATACAGATGCACTTCCATACACAACTTCTCCCAGAATCATGGGAATGCTTGTTTGAATTTATGAAAATATCTGGTCAGGAAGTAGTGGCAGAGAAGACACAGGATCCGGAAAAGGCTAAGAGCAGACACAGTGCAGGGCACGGAAAGGGTGGGGGAAATTGCAGTGCTGCTTTAGGTGTAGTATCAAGAATTTCAGCCCTGGATTTCCCAGAGAAGTGAAATCACATGGCATTTGTCTTTCTCTGCCTGACTATATACAAATGAACAAATGAACGACAACAACGAAAAGAGAAACAGACTCCTAAATGCACAGAAACAAAGTGGTGGTTGCCAGAGGGGAGGTGAGTCAGAGAGATGGGACAAATAGGTGGAGGGGAGTAAGAGGTCCATACTTCCAGTTAAACAAATAAGTCACGAGGATGGAAAGTATAGCACAGGGAATATAGTCAATGATATTGTCGTCGTGTTTTAGGTGACAGATGGTGATTAAAATTGTGGTGAGCATTGTGTAATGGATAGAATTATTGAATCACTATGTTGTACATCTGAAACTAATATAGATTGAGTGTCAACTATACTTCACTGAAAAAAAAACAAAAAAAGCCCTTCAGCCCTAGACTTGAGTGGGTAAGACGGCGGAACCAAGAAAGGAGATGTCAACGGGTTGGGGACAGAAGTTAGAAAGCCCTTGAAGACCATGGGCACACAATGAAATGTTCCATTAGTACTAGGTAAAATAAATCATTCCATCAATCTATTAAGGAAAATAAACCCAATTTCGAGGTAAAAGGTTTAGTGAACAAGAGATGATAATGCATTTAATTTCACATATCCCGCTCTGTAATTCTCAGCTATGCAAAATGCCAATGTCTAGCCTCTCAGTGTGATATCATCACTTTAATGGGTATCAAACTACTTTTAAAAGTCCTTGTAGTTTCCCTCATATGTTACTATGCCTTAACATAAAGCAGGTCCTCCAAATGCCATTTTCCTCATAAAATATATAAGCTCTTGAGCCTTGAATCCTTCTACTGAAGGATCTTCAGGGACATCACACTTGTAGCTGCAGAAGGAATGTTGTTCTGTGACTCCTGTTCACAATGATAAGAGAGATGTGGGAACACCATACACACACACACACACACACACACACACACACGTGATTATATACAGTATATTTTGTGTGGAGAAGGAATTCTATGCTGAATTTAGGCAATATTTTTATAAAATTTGATAATACCTTTAGGATCATGAAGGGATCATTGCAGATTATATAGGAAATCCACTCCTAACAACACATTGACAGCCTGTCAGATCCACAGATTTCACAGACTTGCAGTGCCTGGTCTTATAATTGTCATTTTATTGCAAAGAAAACAGAGAGAATCCTGTCTCAGGATTGTACTAGACGCTTCCATGAATGTTCCCTATTCAGTCTTCATAGAAAATATAAGATAGGGATTTTTAATCCTAGATTTATAGTGGTTAAACTGAAACTTAGATTAGTAAAAAAAAATTGAGCCTACCTTACTAGTGGCTCCAAAGTTCCCCTATGGGATAGCCTTTGGGCAGCAAACTGGTTGAAAAACTTGCAGAATGTCATATTTACACAGCAAACAGGCACTTACGTGGCTAATCAGTTTCAAGCAGAAGAGCTTAAAGCAGGACAGAGTTGAGGCAGACCCCAGTACCTGCCACCCTCTGAAATTTGCTCAGCCTTGCCAGGATGAAAATCTGAATCTGCCATTCCAAAGTCAATTCATTTTCTAGAGAAGAAATCTGCAACTAGAACCAGAGGAGAGGAAAGTCATTTCACACTTTTATGTAAAATTCACCTGCAGTTTTTTTAATCATCCTTTTTCAAGATTGGGATAATAAAAGGTATTGACTGCTAAAGCTGCCTTTCTAAACATTATTGTGTGAGGACCATATGAAACTGAGATACTGGGCCAGGGTAAGAAACTTGCAGTATCTGGTATGCTTTTAGCTCAAGCTTTGTCAAGAAGTGAAGCACAGGCCGCTGTTTCTGGAGGCAGTAAGTCCTCAGGTTTCCATCCCATTTCCCTACCACATTTAGACTTTTGCCACCAAAGTCACTGCCTTGAAGAATGACTTAAAAGTCAAAATAAAAGTTCCAGGCAAGAGAGAGAGAGGAAGGGGTGGGTTGCAAGGGGAGGCAGTGTCCTGGCTAGTCCCGGGAACTTCACAAAGGATAATAGACTCGCCTGATGAAGATCAATGATGTGGGTCTCACAGCCATTAGTATTCACTAGCTGTTCATCTCGAATGGGGAGATTGATAGCACTGGCTATTTATTTGAGAAGAGTTACACAGCTTGACATATTCTCTGTTTCTCTTTTCCTCCAGAGACTCAGTAACACCACAATTAGGGAAAATTACTGTGTTAAAGGCAAGCAGTACAAAAATCTGGTTTTCTTCTTGCTTTTGGCAATCCCACTTGCTCTCTCCTCATTCACCTTACCTGTGTTCTAGAAACAAAGGACCTAATTTTCTAACAAAACTCTTGACACTTAATTTAGTAGCAAGCTATATCAAGGCAGTCTTAGAGGATTGATAAGCTGCTGTACTTAATTTTTTTTTAAGACTCAAGATAATACATGCTCTCAAAACTGAGTATAAGTCAACTAAAATACAACCAAATGTTACACATAGCCTGTCAGTTTCCACAACATCTTGGTTTATTATGGTAAAGTCTGAATTTTTTGCTATCCATATTGTTTTTCTCACAATTTTGGCCACGTCAGTTCAAAATTAAGTCAAACTGATATGACTACTTTTTTTTACTGATTTGATTACTGTGCTCACATTGATCCCACATATGATATTGCTTTGTCTGAATGTAAAACAAAAAATAAGTGTAGGATTTGCAGATAATAAGGGGGAGAGTGAAGATTAAAAAAAAATAAATGAACTGTAAAGAGCAATAAAGAATGGTCAGAAGGCAGTATGTGGAGGCAAGATGACTAGGAAGCAGGACTGGCCACATAACTTGTGAAGCCCAATGCAAAATGAAGATGCAGGACCCCTTGTTCAAAAATTATTAAGGAGTAATCGGAGCTTCTTCCTAACGTGCCCCTCTCCCACTTTGTGAAGTTTCCTCACAGCCTGGCCCCCAAGTGCCAGTCCTCGCTCGCACCTCAAACGAAGAAACCAAGGCTGCCTCCTGCCCCCAAGCCAGAGGAGACATCGACCTCTCAGCACTTGCCAAAGGGAGAAAAGGAACAACAAGAAGCAATTGAACATATTGATGAAGTACAAAATGAAATAGACAGACTTAATGAACAAGCAGTGAGGGGATTTTGAAAGTAGAACAGAAATATAACAAACTCTGCCAACCATTTTTTCAGAAGAGGTCGGAATTGATCGCCAAAATCTCCAATTTTGGGGCAACAACATTTGTCAACCATCCACAAGTGTCTGCACTGCTTGGGGAGGAGGATGAAGAGGAGCTGCATTATTTGACAAGAGTCGAAGTGACAGAATTTGAAGATATTAAATCAGGTTACGGAATAGATTTTTATTTTGATGAAAACTCTTACTTCGAAAATAAAGTTCTCTCCAAAGAATTTCATCTGAATGAAAGTGCTGATCCATGGTCAAAGTCCACTGAAATCACCTGGTTTACTGACCATTCTGATGCAAGTGCAGATGAGTTAGGAGAGGTCATCAAAGATGATATTTGGCCAAATCCATTACAGTACTACTTGGTTCCTGATATGGATGATGAAGAAGGAGAAGGAAAAGAAGATGATGATGATGATGAAGAAGAAGAAGAAGAAGAAGAAGAAGAAGAAGAAGAAGAAGAAGAAGAAGGAGGAGGAGGAGGAGGAGGAGGAGGAGGAGGAGGAGGAGGAGGAGGAGGAGGAGGAGGAGGATTGGAAGATATTGATGAAGAAGGAGATGAGGATGAAGGTGAAGAAGATGAAGATGATGAGGGAGAGGAAGGAGAGGAGGATGAAGGAGAAGATGACTAATGGAACACTGATTCCAACCTTCCTTTTTTAATTTTCTACAGTCCCTGGGAGCAAGTTGCATCTCTTTTTTTTTCCCCCTCCTCTTGTGCTCATTTGCCCTGTTTTTTGAAGTCTCTTTTCTCTCCCTTTATACCACTGTTCTCAACTTATTTTGGGGGGAAGTACCTTAGGCAGAATACAGCAGGAAAAGAATCCCTACCCCTTTCTGTTCCAAATTCATTTTTATTCCTTCCTGTCTCAACAAAAACTTTATGGAATCAACACCACCGTGCGCTGTGGGGAAAAAAGAAAAACCTTCTGCTCCTTTAGCTCTGCTGGAAGCTGGAGGGTGCTAGGCCCCTGTGTAGTAGTGCATAGAATTCTAGCTTTTTTCCTCCTTTCTCTGTATATTGGGCTCAGAGTTTACACTGTGTCTCTATGTGAATATGGACAGTTAGCATTTACCAACATGTACCTGTCTACTTTCTCTTGTTTAAAAAAAGGGAAAAAAACATTGAAAAATGGGGTTATAGAAGGTCAGCAAAGGGTGGGTTTGAGATGTTTGGGTGGGTTAGGTGGGCATTCTGACAACATGGCTTCTCCTTTGGCATGTTTAATTGTGAGGTTTAACGGGCATCCCTGCAGTTTAAGATGACACTTTTAAAATAAATCTCTCCTAATGATGACTTGAGCCCTGCCACTCGATGGGAGAATCAGCAGAACCTGTAGGATCTTATTTGGAATTGACATTCTCTATTGTAATTTTGTTCCTGTTTATTTTTAAATTTTCTTTTTGTTTCACTGGAAAGGAAAGATGGTCAGTTTTAAACGTTAAAAGTGTACAAGTTGCTTTGTTACAATAACACTAAATGTGTACAAAAAAATTATTAAGAATTTCAATATGATAGAGGGTTAAGCCAAACACGGTGCCCTTCCCAGCTCAGAACTCTGTAGGATTGCATAGGTTACCATAGAGCCAGCTCTGCCTCACAGTTAACTTTCTGTGTCAACTTTACTGACTACAAGATGCTTGGATTAAACATCATTTCTAGATATATGTGTGCGCTTCATGATATTAATATTTGAATCAGTGGCTTCTGTAGGTTGCCCTCCCCAGTGTGGGTAGGCATCATCCAATCCATTGAAGCTCTCAATAGAACAAAAGAAGGAAGATTTTGCCCCTTTTTCCCTGCCTCCATGTTTGAGTAGGACATCTCATCTCATCTTCTTGAGCTTTTGGACTGGGATTTACACCATCAGTTCCCCTGATTCTCAGGCTTTCATATTCAGACTGAATTATACCACTGGCTTTCCTAGGTTCCCAGCTCACAGATAGCCACATGGGACTTCTTAGCCTCCATAATCACACAAGCCAATTCTCCATAATCAATCTACTAGTTTTGATTCTCAGGAAAACTCTAAAAATATATCTCTCCAACAGGACTTTTTTGTGTATTGTGCATAAAATATATTTTCTTAGAAATCCATGTTACTTCCCTGGATGAGAGAAAACAAAATATATGCACAGTACCTGGTCTCCCTCTGGGACAACCTTTCTGTTAAGTTTCAGTCCAGTTGATTTGGAATTCCAAAGAACTCCTAAATTTAGGGATGGATCATTCCTTTCCTATGACTTCCCAAGTTTTTATTTACCACCTTAGCCTAAATTGGTGAGATAAAAGGATAGGGTTAGTGTTTCCTCTAAGAGACCTTTTCAATCTGAGTCAACCATGAAAAGGTGAGTATATCCTATTGGTTTATGTTATAAATATAAATATTGTTCACCTTACATTCTGGTTGTCTTCTGCCTACATATTTAGCTTGACAAAGTATTTACAGCAGACTTTTCTGAGAAGAAGAATATATTCAGATTCCAGTTATGATAATCCACAGCAAACAGAATCAGTTTTGCTGTCATAAATGTAGCATCTATTCTGTGGGAGTGATCCCAGAGCTCCTTTGCCACTCCCTACCCCCAAACGGGAGTGTCCTCTCACCCGGCTGTACTTTCCCAGTCTTTATGCTTGGCTTAAACTTCACCTTCCAAACAACAGTCTCATCTTCCCATGGCGACCAAACTCTCCCATGAACCGTGGAACACTTGTCTGGAGCAGATTTTCCAAAGTGATCCTTTGAAGCACAGAAAGGAAGCACAACAACCTCTATTTATATTTACTTTTAATATAAAAGTTTGATCCTTTGTGCTTTTCTTTTATGATGCACATATATGGTGTTTTGTTTTAAGAGGTGGGGTAAAATATTTATACAAATATTTATTTAAAAATAAATACACACAAGTGCTACTTTTTAAGGTAGGGGTACACAGTTAAAATATATTGGAATAACTAAGTTATTGGGTTTATGCCAAGTCTTTGGAGCTCAACCTTGTCCTCTGATGATCCAAAGTTTGGCAGAAATCCTGCTTCCAATAGAATAGACCACCCAGGATCATGGTTTTTTATTTTATTTTATTTTATTTTATTTTATTTTATTTTATTTTATTTTATTTTATTTTATTTTTTTGGATCATGGTTTTTTAAAGTACTCTACGGCTCTGTTCCAATCTTCAGGTATGACCCTATTGAATGTTTACATCTGACAATTGAAACTAAAGTTTCTATATTTAGGGATTTATTCCCCATTGCCAGCCTCCAGTAGAAAAGGAGATTGAGAACCATTAGATCTGTTAGTTAGCTCTTCTTTTCTTCACATCTAGGATTCTGGGGTCCCAGTATTTCTTAACAAGCCCTTGTAAATTGTACTGCACTTTACAGGCAGCTGGATGTGTGTGTGTGCATGTGTGTGTATAGAGGAGATGGAGGTGTGAAATGAAGTCAAGCAAGAAGTAAGGAAATGAATTTGGGGTGGGTCAGGGGTGAGGGTGTAGTCACCCTCTATCTACTTTTCAATACTCTGCAATTTGCTGAGAGGCCGTGTATGCCTCCCTGTCAGCCCTTATAATTGTGCCATTAAAACTCAGCTCTCACATCCTCTTCCATTTGGGTGCCCCATCTGACCCACTCTGAAAGGGGTTAGAAATGATTGAAGAATTGGAAGCTCCACTACTGCAGCCATATGACAGCTAACCATCAAAGAGAGAAGAAAATTCATCCCACCATAAACCAACTCCCTGGTTCAGAAGCATAGTTTACTCACTATGCTTTGCAATAAATCCTGCCAGATTATATGATACTGTACCATTTATTTTCAAGATACAAGATCCATAAGAAGCCATACGAAGTGGCTACAAGTTAACCACTGCTGAATCTGCACCAAGATACGGGCAATTTGGAGGTAAGTTTTGGCAAAGAAAGAAATATTTTTTGCTTCATATCTAATTTTCAGGTTTAATGAGCTATTGGAGCCAGAGTCTGGTGAATGGAAGAATTTCCTAGCATCAAATTAAGTCTGGAGAACAAGCTGAGAAGGAAGGTGGTGATGTCCTGGCCGGGATGGTTGAATTCTGATAGGTTTTGTAGCTGGATGATTCCTGCCATTAGAGAGGAGAGAAGGCACCTCTCTGTATGGTGGATTTTTTTAAATCATTCCCAGTTTCCCCCACTCTACACTGAGAGGATGTTGTCCAACATGGCATCATCCTTGGGAAAAATGACTGGTATAATTAAAATAAATAATCCCAAAAGATCATTTTTAGACTGGTATTTAGACTACCTTAGCAGAATTGAAAGTTCAAAAATGCTTATGAAATTTCATTTTGCCCTCCCCTGTTCCCCCATAAGCACCTAAAGGGCTAGTTCATAGCAATAGAGGACAGCACAGAGTGGAAGTCAAACAGTGGTCAGGTTGGGCCATCAGCTTGGACTGGGCATCATGCTCAGCAGGTGATTCCTGTTATCTCCTGTAATACCCCATGAATCTTATAGTAAAGCATCATTCCTCTAATTCTTACATGAGGATACTGAGGCATAAACATTTAAGTAACTCACCCAAGGTCCAGTAGTTAGTAAATTGTGAGGATTTAAGTCTATCAGGAAAACCAAAACCCTTTTTGCTGCTGGAATGATTCCAGTTGTTGAGCAAAACTAGGGCTGGGAAGAGGACCAGAACAATAAGCAGTTGGCATGAGGAGATAACAATGGGCTTACCTAAGCCTCAGGATATGTCAGGAGGTTAGAGTTAAGGAAGTCCAAAATACACCCTGATATTACTGGATGGTGGTTAAGGCGTCAATGAACAGAGGCAAAGTTAAGTTAAGTAATGGGACACATCCAGGACAAAGAAAAGGTTACTCAGACTCCATGATGGGAATTCAACCTGGCAATAGTTAGAATAAATTGTTTTATCTTCTTCACTAATAAAAACAGAAGTAGAACATTCCTCAAAAGAGAAAAAAGATTCCAGATAAAACTAAGTTGAAAAAATAATCTATTTATAATATCTATACTATACTATGCTCATTTGACACGCATATATATGTTACTGGAGCATGAAAATGCATCAGTGCAAAAATAGTGCTGACTTCTATGCTGCTGATACTTGCTAGTGTGTTCATGATTGGGATAGAAATACCTGCCATAAACCGTTGGAGGACACTCAAATTACACCATTTCAAGAATGGCGCAGACCATAAATACTCAGTAATAGGCCCTAATATTTAATAGCTCTAGCTTGAGCTTGCCAAGTGCCCTATGTTTTTTGGCAAGTTATGTGCCCTAGATTTAACATCTACTTGTGAACATAACTATTTCTCACTATATTATTAGTTTCCAAGAAAACTAGGTTTCTGTCTTCTCTACCATCAGACAGAACAGACGTAGCAAATTAGTTCCTAAGAATTGTGCTATCAATATGACCCTCCTTTTCAATTACATAAAAACCAAGTCACAGCACAGAACACTGAAGATCACACCCCTGCCAAACTCTGGGATGGGCCCCAACCTACCTCATCAGCCTTATTTTGCACTGTTCCACTCTTGCATCCTTTGCTTCAACAAGTGGAACTATCCTGGGGTCCCTGTAAAGTCCATGCATAGCTAACTCCAGCCTCCTGAGATCCCCTGTCCTAGAATATTTTTCCTTTTCCCTGCACATCTTGTTCTAAATCTCCTTATCAATCGTTCAAATGTGGAGGTTTTTTTGCTCACATGGAGTTTTCCACATCCTGATCATGTCAGTTGGAAGCAAGTTTCTTCCCTTAGAATTTCTTTTTTCCTCCTTATAACTGTAATACTTGCATATTATCAAAAATTTGGAAACATATAAAGAAACAAGAAAAACTTAGTGGTATAAGAACTGTCTCAAAGGATTACTTTGTAGCATAATATTCAATGGCTATGTCATTTTCCACCACCAACCAATAGCATAACTCACATACTCGTTTTCCCTTTTATGGAGCATGCAGATAATTTCCCATTTCTTGTTTTTGTAAATCACTTTGACTGAAGTTCTCATATGGCAAATATGAAGTAGTGTTTGGAATTTGAAATTAGAAGATCTGCGTTCAATATTTCCCTCTGCCATATAGTTGCTATGACTTTTGATAAACCACTCACCTCCCTCAGCCTGAGTTTCTTTTTTTGTTTGTTTGTTTTTTGTATATTTTTTATTGGAGTTCAATTTGCCAGCATTGGCAGTTTGGAGTTCAATTTGCCAGCACACCCAGTGTTCATCCTGTCAAGTGCCCCCCTCAGTGCCCATCACCCAGGCACCCCAACCCCCACCCACCTCCCTTTCCACTACCCCTTGTTCATTACCCAGAGTTAGGAGTCTCTCATGTTCTGTCACCCTCACTGATATTTTCACTCATTTTCTCTCCTTTCCCCTTTATTCCCTTTCACTATTTTTTTATATTCCCCGAATAAATTGTCATTCATTCACTCAGCATAATACCCTCCAGTTGCAACCATGTTGAAGCAATGGGTGGGTACTCGTCGTTTCTAATGGCTGAGTAATATTCCTTTGTATACATAGACCACATCTTCTTTATCCATTCATCTTTCGATGGACACTGAGGCTCCTTCCACAGTTTGGCTATTTTGGACATTGCTGCTAGAAACATCGGGGTGCAGGTGTCCTGCCATTTCACTGCATCTGTATCTTTGGGGTAAATCCCCAGCAGTGCAATTGCTGGGTCATAGGGTAGCTCTATTTTCAACTCTTTGAGGAACCATCACACAGTTTTCCAGAGAGGCTGTACCAGTTCACATTCCCACCAAAGTACAACAGGGTTCCCCTTTCTCCACATCCTCGCCAACATTTATTGTTTCCTGTCTTGTTTATTTAAGCCATTCTCACTGGTGTGAGGTGGTACCTCATTGTGGTTTTGATTTGTATTTCCCTGATGGCAAGTGATGCAGAGCATTTTCTCATGTGCTTGTTGCCCATATTTACGTCTTCCTCTGTGAGATTTCTGTTCATGTCTTTTGCCCATTTCATGATTGGATTGCTTGTTTCTTTGCTGTTGAGTTTAAGAAGTTCTTTATAGATCTTGGATACCAGCCCTTTCTCTGATATGTCATTTGCAAATATCTTCTCCCAGTCTGTAGGTTGTCTTTTAGTTTTGTTGACTGTTTCTTTTGCTGTACAGAAGCTTTTTATCTTGATGAAGTCCCAATAGTTCATTTTTGCTTTTGTTTCCCTTGCCTTCTTAGATGTATCTTGCAAGAAGTTGCTGTGGCCAAGTTCAAAAAGGGTGTTGCCTGTGTTCTTCTCTAGGATTTTGATGGAATCTAGTCTCACATTTAGATCTTTCAACCATTTTGAGTTTATCTTTGTGTATGGTGTAAGAGAGTGGTCTAGTTTCATTCTTCTGCATGTGGCTGTCCAATTTTCCCAGCACCATTTCTTGAAGAGATTTCCCTTTTTCCAGTGGATGTTCTTTCCTGCTTTGTTGAATATTAGTTGACCATAGAGTTGAGGGCCCATTTCTGGGCCCTGTTCCATTGATCTATGTGTCTGTTTTTGTGCCAGTACCATACTGTCTTGATGATCATAGCTTTGTAGTACAACCCGGAATCCGGCATTGTGATGCTCCTGGCTCTGGTTTTCTTTTTCAATATTCCCCTGGCTATTCGGAGTCTTTTCTGATTCCAGGCAACTCTTAAGATTATTTGTTCCAACTCTCAGAAGAAAGTCCATGGTATTTTGATAGGGATTGCATTAAATGTGTAAATTGCCCTGGGTAGCATTGACATTTTCACAATATTAATTCTTCCAATCCGTGAACATGGAATATTTTTCCATCTCTTTGTGTCTTCCTCAATTTCTTTCAGAAGTGTTCTGTAGATGATCACAGATGCAAAAATTCTCAACAAGATACTAGCCAATAGGATCCAACAGTACATTAAGAAGATTATTCACCATGACCAAGTGGGATTTATCCCTGGGATGCAAGTCTGGTTCAACACTCATAAAGCAATCAATGTGATAGATCATATCAACAAGAGAAAAAACAAGAACCATATGATCCTCTCAATAGATGCAGAGAAAGCATTTGACAAAATACAGCATCCATTCTTGATCAAAACTCTTCAGAGTGTAGGGATAGAGGGAACATTCCTTGACATCTTAAAAGCCATCTACGAAAAGCCCACAGCAAATATCATTCTCAATGGGGAAACACTGGGAGCCTTTCCCCTAAGATCAGGACCATGACAGGGATGTCCACTCTCACTACTGCTGTTCAACATAGTCCTAGAAGTCCTCACCTCAGCAATCAGGCAACAAAAGGAAATAAAAGGCATTCAAATTGCCAAAAAAGAAGACAAACTCTCCCTCTTCACAGATGGCATGATATTGTACATAGAAAACCCAAAAGACTCCACCCCAAGATTGTTAGAACTCATACAGCAATTCGACAGTGTGGCAGGACACAAAATGAATGCCCAGAAATCAGTGGCATTTCTATACACTAACATGAACCTGAAGAAAGAGAAATTAAGGAGTCAATCCCATTTATAATTGCACCCAAAAGCATAAGATACCGAGGAATAAACCTAACCAAAGAGGCAAAGGATCTATACCCTAAAAACTAGAGTTTATTTGTAACATGAGGCTAGTAATTAATATTTTCACTAGGCACATTCAGTCATATCTCTCACTACAAAAACCAACTTGTTAGTCAACATTTAACTGCTGAGTAGCTATGATGTTTCCTGCTCTATCTCTCAGCATTGTGAAAAAAAAATCAGGTAAAACTGCACATTATTAATTCCTACGTATTGCTTATATTTCTTTATATATTATTGTTCCCAGGATCTATATATCCATCTGTATTATGCTCTCATGTGGTGGCTGTTTGCTAAGTACTCATTGAATAAATTAGTAGAATAAATCATTTGTTAAATAACATAGTAGCAACAAAATAGATGTTGGTAAATTAATATATGTGTATATATGTATATATAAAGAAAAAAGAAGGGCACCTGGGTACCTTAGTAGTTGAGCATCTGTCTTCAGCTCAGGGCGTGATCTCAGGGCCCTGGGATCGAGTCCCACATTGGGCTCCCCACAGAGAGCCTGCTTCTCCCTCTTCCTGTGTCTCTGCCTCTCTCTGTGTGTCTCTCATGAGAAAATAAATAAAATCTTTATAAAAAAAAGAAAGAAAGAAAAAGGAAGAGAGAGAGAATGGCTACTATATGCCACAATCTGTACTCTTGCAAATTTCTGCCTACCTATCTACAGTTCCACACCCTCCTTAGTTGCTTCAGCATCATGGTTTGATATAGAAAATGAACATCTAAGGCAATCACAACTCATAATTCAAGATGATGATAATATTTGAATAGCATTTTCTATCACATATTCTTCCACTGAAAAGACTTTGTGGTGACTTTCTCCTGAGTTCTGCCATTCAGTCTTTGAATTTTTGGAAGTTTTGAAGGAAACATAGGGCTTCTAAAAAATGTCCATAAGATGTTTCTGATTCTTGCCTTCCCATGGTAGTGGGCTCCCCCTCCTATACTTGTTTTTTTCGTGATGATGAAGCAACCTGTGATACCAATTTTTATGCTCATTTCCCTCAACTATATGAGGCCCAGAGATGAACGCTTGCATTACTTCTATCCAAGGACGGACAAGTCAGACCTTCACTTTAAAGACGCTTCATCCTTTCAAACTCTGATATGTGTGACTGTTACCATCCATGATGACCACAGGCTGCTCAGAGCTTCTTGCTGGCGATGGTGAAAATGTGGAGTCACAGATGAAACAGTCTGTTTAAAATGGCGCGACTGCAAGTGACAGCTGCAGCAGATTAAAATTCATGGAACTGCAGAAACACAGAGTAGAAATCACATTTAGATAATTCATCATTAAAATTCAGATGACGGCTAATGCTTGCAAGAGGAGACACAAAAGCTATGCAGAAACCAAATGCAAATACACTTCAGCCAGACACCCCCCTCCTCCTGGGGAATACCTGCTCAGCAAGGCAGGTCACAGAGAAGTGGCCAAGCTGGAAGGATACTGCTGACAATTCTCAGTGGTCAGGGAGGCCACTGGCTAACAACACATTGAATGTGGGTTGCAGAGGGGAGGCCAATATAAAAACTATTTTAAGACCTACACTTCTATGCAGTCTTATGCAGTCTTATCCCAATAATAAAAACAATGAAAAACATAAAACATAAAATATATCAGACATATAGTTTATAAGCTCACAAATTATTTCTGTGTTGACCACTTAGAAAATTCACTTGAAACCAGTAGAAAGGGATGCCTGGGTGGCTCAGCGGTTTAGCATCTGCCTTCAACTCAGGGCATGATCCTGGAGTCCCCGGACTGAGTCCCACATAGGGCTCCCTGAATGGAGCCTGCTTCTCCCTCTGCCTGTTTCTCTCTCTCTCTCTCTCTCTCTCTCTCTCTGTGCCTCTCAAGAATAAATAAATAAATAATCTTAAAAAAAAAAAAAAGTAAAAAAGAAACCAGTGAAACAGCTCACTTTTAATTCTTTAGCTGCCTAGCCTCTGAGAGGACAGCTCCCAATAGATCTCTAATCTGGACTGTGAATTCAGTACTTTCTTCTTTAGTTCTAGAACCCCTGGAAGTTAAGGTGGGATTCTGATGTTGTTTTTAAACCCCTAACAATCATTGCCACATCTAGCCCTTTGTCATTTATGGCTGCAAACTTGAGCTCATTTGATATTTGGGTCTCTGGTTAAACTTTGATACTATACCAATAACTTAAATAATCCAGAATTATCTGTTTGATAATCTATACTGCTTGTGATTTTTAATTAGGCACTTTGAAAATTTGTAACTAGGTGTTTTGGCAGGCATGATGCTTGAGAGACACCACTAAAAGTCAATGATGGAGATTTAGTTATGTTACCTTTCCTGTAAAATGCAGAACAGTCCCAGAAAGTGAAGGATTATTCTGCACCCTGCAGAATTTTAAAATGTCCCAAAAGAAAATTCATGTAGGTAAAAGCATATTACATGAGCTACAATCTACTTTTTTAAAAATTAAAATCATAAAAAATCTGCATGTTTTTATTTTACCCTGAATTTTCCAGGAATGTAATACAGTATAAATTAAAGAAAAATTTTTATTTGGTTTTAATCAGAACTTTTAAAAAGGTATTTATTGGTTTGGAAAGTCATGTCACTTAGAGTAGCAACATTCTTGGTGTTGGGATGTTTGCAACTTTCCTACTAGCTTGATTATATGCATAGATGTGGGATTCACTACCATATTATATCTTCTAGTATAATTATACCTAAGCACCTATATACTGTACTGACATTATTATATCATAAATTACTTTCATCCTCTTTCCTCAATATATTATAATTGGAGTATTTTATTGATCTTTTGAAATTAAGATGTGGATTCATTTTGTTATCTATGATTTTTCATTTCAGCATAATAAAGGGCTACTTTATAATGTTGGCATCTCCTACTTTGTGTCATTAATCCATTTCTGAAAATCAGACACTTCTTTGAAAAACACTAATTAGGAAATTTCTTCATTATCTCAAACAGGAAAAATTGCAATGTGTTACAGTACCCCAACCTTAACCAATACACCTAACCAACTTCCTAAAACTAAATGGAAACACAGTAAAACATTTTCTATAAACAACAAATTATAATGTTAGGACAAAACTTCTTACAGCATTGCTTCCTGATCACCGAATAATTCATACTATTGTTTAAAAATGTAGTTGCTTTGTTGGCAGTTACATATACACTTTGCATGAAAACCATAAATATTATCTTTATGATACAGCAAAGCAAGTAACAAACAATAATAAAGTAGTTAGAAAATACAGAAAAGGCCCCCCTGAAAAATTTTACATATAATTTAGCAAATGAAGTAGAGGTTTGGAAAATGAAGAAAGTTGAAACGGAGAGAAGAATTGAAAGAATCATTTTACCACTGGTTAAGAAAGATGAGAAAAGTTGAATATTGAAGTTGCAATCTCAAGCAAATCATCAGAATTAACATTTTATTAGCAGTCCCTGCCTATGCATTCTTGCAGGGGAAAAAAAAGAACCCATTGTAAACTACTATCATTGATAAGTAAGTTCAGCAAATTGGCTGTATTTAAGATCAACCACCAAAAATCCAATGGATTTCTATATGTAAGAAACAGACAATTATAACAAAATTTTGAAATTAAAATTTTTTTTGAAATTATACCACTTATAAAATCATAAACATCAAATATCCAGAAATTAATAACTAAATCTACTTCAGAAAAACCTAAAAAACTCACTTTTATCAAAATTAAACAAATTAAAGATAACAGATTAATTAATTAATGTTAAATTAATGTTAACAGATTGAAAGACTCAGTGTACCAAAGATAATAATCCTCTAAAAAAAAAAGTCAGTTCTTCCTATCAGTAATTTGTATTGGAAAATTGGCAAGGTAATTCTAAATTTCATATGGAGTACTTGTATGAACAGATACCTATATTTACTGAAGCTGCAGCAATCAAGACAATGTGGAATTGGTGCAAGGGCAGATATATAGACAGAAGAAACAGAATAGAAACTCTAAAATCAGACACACAAGCGATCACTTGGTTTATGACCAAAGTTCTACTGCAGTGCAGTGAGATAAGGATGGTCTTTAAGTAAATAAATAATACTGAATCAATTGGATATTCTCAGTGGGCAAAATGAATTTTGACCCTTACCTCACACCAGGTAAACTGCATACCAAAACATAAAAAGTAAAAATAATATAATTCCTAGAATATAAGATAGAATAACCACATCTTTATGTATCTTTATGACTTTGGGATTGGAAAAATTCTTTTTCTTTCCTATTGTATTGAAGTTGACATACAATGTTATATTCATTTCAGGTATACAGCTTAGTGATTTGACTGTTCTATACATTATGCAATGCTCATCACAGTAAGTGTAGTTACCATCTGTCTCCATACCAATTTATTACAATATTGTTGACTGTATTACCTGTATAAAACTTTTAATCCCCATGACTTATTTATTTTATAACTGAAAATAAAACAAATGAACAAACAAACAGAAACTGACTCATAAATACAGAGAACACACTGGTGATTGTCAAGGGGGAGAAGGATGGAGGGATGGGCAAAATAGGTAAAGGAGATTAATCGGCAAAGATTTCTTAAATTAAATTTTAAAAGAAGCATGATCATAGAGAAGCTTAACAAATTGGACTTTTTTGACAATTATGAACTTTTTATCAAAAGATACTAATAATAACATGAAAAAGTATATTAAATAATGAGGATAGTATTTGCTCTACTTATACCAAAAAGCTTATATTATAATATATAAAGGAATCTTAAAAATCAATAAGGAAAGGCCAATCTATTTGATTTTTTAAGTGGGTAAAGAACTTGAACAAACATTTCTTCAAAGGGAATATCAAAGTGCCAATAACATAAAAACTTAGTGAGAGCCTGAGTGGCTCAACCTGTTGAGTGTCTGTCTCTCGATTTCAGCTCAGTTCATGATCTCAGGGTCGTGAGTTTGAGTCTGGTGGTGAGCTCTGCCCTCAGTCAGGAGTCTTCTTAGGATTCTCTCTCTCCTCCTTGCACTGTTTCTCTCTCTCTCTCTCTCTCTAAGATAAATAACTCTTTTTAAAGAAAAGTTTTCAACCTCATTAGTAGTCATTAAAATCCAAATAAAAACCACAATGACATATCACTTCATGCCCATGCAATTGGTAAATATTAAAACAAAAAGAAAAGAAGTGATGATACTAATTCATGGTGAGGATGTGAAACAACTAGAATGCTTATTCTCTATTACTGGGAGTGTAAATGGGCACATCCACTTTGGATATGTGTTTGGCAATATCTATTAAAAATATATATTAATTATAAATCAGTAATTCCATTCCTAGGAATATACCCAACAAAGACACATACATATGCTCACCAAATGATGTATACTACAATGGTCACAGTTGCATTATTCATAAAATGATAAGTAGAAATTATACACATTTTCATTATCAGCAGAGAAAACAAGTAATGATATATTCATATGATGAAATATTGTATTCCACTGTGAAAAAGAACTACCACTACACTCAATGTAGATGAATTTTATAAACATAATGCCCAATAGAAAAGAATATGTGATGTATGTTTCAATTTATACAAACAGGCCAACTTGCCGTTTATGTAAATGAAAGTGGGTAGGTAGTAAATAGGTGGGGGAAAAGAACAGCTTCCGGGGTGCTAGTATTATTCTATTCCTTTTTTATTTGATCAGGCTTAAATGGATATTTTCAGTTTATAAAAATTCATAGGGATGTATCCTCTTGATTTTCTGCATGTATTATACCTCGTAAAGTTTACATGAGAATATGTACAGGTAGAAGATACATGATTGATAGATTAGATAGATAGGTAGATAGATAGATAGATATAGCAGAGATCTTTGGGTTGAGTGAGACTGTATGTCAGATAGCCTTAGCTTTCCTCAATGCTTTATGAAAAAATGTATCTTGCTCACTTTGGTCACTGACATTAGGTAGACATCCTAAAAAGGCATTTTTCTTCTTGAGGGTGTCCCTGGACTACTTCTCCAGGTCATCAGTACACACCAATTTAACAATAAGGATTCTGATGGGCCCCTTGTGTACCATGAGCTCTTTGGCATGGCTAGCTGAGGAGACATGGTAGTAACCTGGCCATCGGATTACTGGATATATAGATCAAGTGTCTTCCTGTAAAGGATCCATTCTCTTAATTAGACTTGTCTCCACTTTACATTGGAATGTAATTTTTACATAAGTTTTCATGAAAATTAAAGTATTTTCAAATTCATCTGGCATCCTTTGGTATATACATCACAAGAGTAATAAATTGAGAGATCCATGAGACCAGGGGTATGTCTAGATCTCCAGCATCTTTCATCAGGCCCAATGTGAATGTTTATCATTGATTAATGCATGAAGTATTCTTTTTTTTAAGATTTTATTTATTTATTCATGAGAGACACACAGATAGAGAGGCAGAGACAGAGGCAGAGGGAGAAGCTTAAGAGGATCTGTTAGGTGATCCCTGGTGGCTCAGCGGTTTAGCACCTGCCTTCGGCCCAGGGCGTGATCCTGGAGTCCCGGGATCAGGCTCCCTGCATGGAGCCTGCTTCTCCCTCTGCCTGTGTCTCTGCCTTTCTCTCTGTGTGTGTCTCTCATGAATAAATAAACAAAATCTTAAAAAAAAAAAAAGAGGATCTGTTAGTTAATAGAATTTATATGTCCATTTTGTGCATATGCATACATGCAAGTTTCTGACAAGAGATTTATGGCTTGCATTTGACTTTCAAAATTATCCTTATCTTAAAAAAAAGTCTGGGAAATCTAGAGATTTTTTTTAAAGATTTTATTAAAAAAAATAAAAGCCAAGTTCCTAAAATCTGGAGAATTTTGAATGCAACAATTACCAAGAGAATGCAAAGTGGCAAATAGGGTTGGATAGTTTGATTAATAGAATGGTAAAGTAGCTTTGGGACATTTACCTACACTGTGAATCATGTTGAAGTCAAATAAAGCTACTATTGCTGTAGAAGCTTTTCGATGATTTGAATCTATTGTGAGTTTCACCCCTGGAGGATGATTTACATATGGTATCTCTTTGGTCATCATTACTAGGATGCCAGTGTTGGTGGCCTAGACCACCTGGAGCCTCCTGATTGCTCTCTCCCTTCCCTCTATCTTGATGCCCCTTCCCAGGATAGGACTCAGACATGTTCCTAGCACATGGCTGGGAGAACCAGGAGACCCATTCTCCAGAGCTGTTGCTTTCTCAGGGCAACTTTAGCTCCAATTCAAGCACAGGTTCCTGCAGTGGGGGAGGCCAGGGGAAGGATAGTAAATATCCAACCTGTGCCCAGACACTAGACAAGCACCAAGGATAAGAGATGCACCCAGTACACTTAATGCCTCCCCTCCTGAAAAATTTATATTCCAGGAAGACACAAACAGTAATCAAGCAGGTTTTATGAGCAGCTAAATGCTACATGTCTTATGGATGATACAGAGATGAAAAAGATAAGGAGTGTAAGGGACATAACTCCCTATCAGAAAGCTAAGGCCCAGATGTGGATCTTCCTGTCTTATGAGGGTTGCCATGTGTTTAGGGACATTGGCCATTTACCATGCACTGTGCCAGGTGCTTTAGACATACTATCTGACTTAATCCTCACAATAGCTCTCTGAGATAATAATTACCTCCATCCCACAGACATAAAACAGATGTTCAGACTAATTATGAAACCTGCCTGAGAATGCTAATAAATGCTGTAAAGAAAATGTCACTTCTGGGAACTTGGCTAAGCTGTGTGCCAGGTCACATGTTACTGAATCTCAAGGAAGAGTGAAATCAGAATCCTGTGAGATTATAATGGGATCAATATAGACTAGAGCCTTTGGGAGAATGTTTGATATTTACAGAACATGATTGACTATTACTGTGTTGAAGATGGTGAGAGAAGGAGGCGGGGGGAGTTGGCTCTCAGGGGCTAAGATAATTTAGATGCAGTTTCCTTTAAGCAAAACCTCTAAAACAAGGAAAAAAGACAGTTAACTCAGGTGTTGAGAAGCTGTGTCTAAGGAAAGATAGAGTGAGCATTTAGCAAAAATGGGGGGAGATGAGGCTTACATGCAGGTGACAAGAAGTTAGTGTTTAATCCCATAGATCCCTGAAATGATCAAATTGAAGTATAATATCTTCTAAGTCTCCACTCATGGAGGACTTCATGGTTAAATAAATACATACCTTCAGACACAAACATCTAAGGCCTTGCTTTGTTGTGTAGGAGCTGATTTATTTAATCAGAGGGGCTCTGAAATTCTTTGTACCTCTCCCAATAAGTTTCCTTTCACTCTACTTCCCCTTCTTTCCTTCTATGTTTCTTTCCATGTAGATGGCTTTAGTCTCCAGGACTGTACCCTCTCCTCCCACCTCTTCCCTGACAATCTGTTCAGGTCCTTGTGTGTTCATTGTCTAGTTCCACAACAAAATCTCTAGGAAACAGATTAGCAATATTAAGACTCTGCTGGGGTTGATTTGACAATGGTGTGGGCAGGAGCAGGAGAGGAAACAAAGGTTGTGGGCCAAGAATAATCTAAATGTTGGAGGAGTGAGAAAAAGGAGAAGCTAGAAATATTACATTTTAACAACATTTTGCAAAGGACTTTAGTGAAAAAGCTGGGTATATCCAAATAAGGTTTGGAGTTTGGCTAATACTAATGTATTGAAGTTAACTTCTTAGTTTTAATAAGAGTTCCATACTTATGTAAGACATTAACATTAGGGAGAGTGATGTTACCAAGGTGGTGGAGGAGACCTCAGCCTCCATCTCTTCGCAAAGATCAACATTAGACACTTATCCGTGAACAAAAACATCTCTGGAAGTGCTCAGGAGTCCACCTAAGAAACTTCAGCAACACATTGGAACAAACACTTGAGAATAACTGCATAAAAAGAAAAGGAAGAACAGGTCATATTTTCCTGCATCATCGCATCCCCACAGCAGCCTTGGTCAGCTTCAAGAGGCTATTGTAAAGTCAGAAAGAACTTCCCATGCCAGGAAAGGGGAAGCCAGGGAAACAACCAGATTCCTGAGGCTTTTGAGGCACCACATGAAGCACCTACTTTGGTTTCATTGCATCTGGAGCCAAGGAAAGTTGAGACATATTGAGCTGTCTTGGAACAAGGCAGAAAAGCAGCAACTATCAATATCAGCCATGAAGTGGGAGGGACTGAAGTTCCCAGTGACTAGCTCTGCAGGGGATCTCAGCAATTTTCACCACTGAAGACATCTATGGCCAGCACAGCAGTCATGGACCCCCTGTAGATTTCACTGATTTTTGCACCATAGGTATTTGCCTTTGCAAGCAGCAGCCATCTGATTCCCTCCGCAAACCCTAGACTAGGTATCAGGTCTTGCAGACTCTGTGGACCCCACATAGGGCTCACCAAAGACCACATAGTTGTCAATTCTGTGAAGTCCAGTGGCCTCCCAAGACCTGGAGCCATCATACACACCCACACTCACCCACACATCCCCAGATCTGGAGTCATAACACACTCACTAGACATGGGGTCATAAAATGTTCCAACGTGCTCATACACAGGTGATGATCTTTCCCTATCAAAAAGTCAGTCCATAACATCTAGAAGAGGTGATTACTTCTTCAAATGAAAAGACATCTATGCGAGGCTACAAGAATCCTAAAGAATCAGTAAAAAAAAAAAAAAAAAAAAAACTACCAAAATAACACAGTAAATTTCCAGTAATTGACCTAAAAGAAATGGACATACAGAATTTCCTGTCAAAGAACTCCAAATAAAAAATTGTTCTAAAGATGCCCAGAAAACCACAAGGCAACACAAATAAGAAAATTTAATAAAACCAGGCAAATATTACAAGAACAAAATTGGAATTTGAACTAAAAGATAACAATTTAAGAAAAAAAAAAACACTAAGTGAAAGACCATGGATTCAACCTCATGTCTTCTGATGCCACATCTTGTTCAGTCCCCAACTCCCTGCCTTGATTTCAAATGGCATATCAAGTCTTTGGGCTTCTATTTCATCAAAATTCCTCCTACCTATGACATTATATAACTTACTGAGCATCTACAATGAAAATAATAGTCACACGAGTTATAGGGATTATAAAGCAATAGAAGGCAAAGTTCTGCTCTCAAATAATAATACTTTAATTGGGAGACTCTACATGAGGCAATTAAAACATAAGTACAAAACTGCATATTTAGAAGTCTAAAGTCATTTAGTATCATTTAGTATTTCCAACATACCCATAGACTCTATGCAACATACCAACATATAGTCAGGAATTTACAAGTTCTTGATAATATTTTTAAATTAAGTCGATTTATTTTGAGATAATAGTTTAAATAATGCATTGCCATAAAGCTTTTGTCTTAATATTTATATGTTTGATTTATATTTACAAATATATTACAGCCAAATAATCATCCAGGGCAATAATGCTTAACTTTTAACATATTGAAGAGCATATCTGGCTGCCCTGGGGTTGTTTTTTTGTAATGTCCAAAGGACACAATCATCCTTAAATTGCCATTGAACTCATTGACTTATTACCAGATGTAAACATAACAAATATAATGGAGATAATTCATAATTGAAAGATACTTTCATGCAATAAAAGTTAATTTCTTAAATTTAGTAAATTGAAATGTTGATTTGATACCATAGACATCATATAGTGTCTGAGAAATGTGTTACTTTACTAGCTGAGGGCTAATGAGAAAAGGACAGAAGGACTTGATAAGTAAATGATGCAGCCTTTCAAAGTGAAAGCCAAATGACATAGTGTAGTGTACAAATGAAAATTACATATTCATTTGCATAGAAAATGTGGTGTGAGAATTGAATCCTCCTCCTACAACTTACAGTAGTATAGACACCCTAAACTAATAAAAACCTGTACCATAGCAATCAGTATTATATTTATATTGCAAGCTAATATACTGTTCTATTCATATTTATTTGCAATCAGAATATCAGTAATATAGTAGTCAATACACAATATGTACTGTTTTATAAAGAGCTGGTACTCAAAACTCTCAGGAGAATTGCTCTTGGACTATTGGGGACACTTTGTCCACACCTGTGGGGAACCATAAGTGCTTGGGAGTGGATATTCCCCAGCATCCTTAAGTAATGGATAAGTGGTTCAGTGAGAATAAAAGCCCAACTCCCTGACTTCAATTCTGGGCAACCTCTGAGGTATACCTTACACTTCAGAACACTCTAGGATCAGGCTAAGGCTAGAACTTTTGGTGAAACAGACTGTTATATGGCTTCTTTCCTTTCTGTATTTAGTTTCCACCATTCTATTCGGTTTCTCCTGAGAACGCTTCCTAACTAAGTCACTTTTATGGTAATCTTTATCTCAGGGGCTGCTCCTATAGACCCCAAAATAAGAAAAGATGCATGATGGAAATGATTGGCCTTTCAAAATAAAAAATTTTTATTGGCTTATTTCACAAGCTCACTCTTAAAAAGGAAAAATAAAAATGGTAATAATCATGATTCAAAGGAATCATCTTCATAATCAAAAATCAAATCAAGTCATCAAGAATTAAATCATATATATAATTTCTCCACCTAAAGGCAGCATCACCAATTTTATCTCCTCAAAAGAATCTCACATTAAGTCGAATTGTTGATTTTAGCTGCATCAGTTTTTTAGAGTTTGTCTTCTTTTAAAATTGTTTTCATTTCCAAATTTATGACTGTTATAAGTACAAAAATTTTATATGCATCTTTGTTTATACATATTTAAGTAACATTAAATAGAAACCAGTAGATTTAAATAGTAATGGGTCCACCAGGCAGCTTTTACTTTATTTTTTATTTTTTTATTTAAATTCAATTTACCAATATATAGATAACACCCACTGCTCATCCCATCAAGTGCCCTACTCAGTGCCTGTCACTCATCTACCCCATTCCCCCACCCACCTCCTCTTCCACAACCCTTTGCTTATTTCCCAGAGTTAGAGGAGTCTCTTATGGTTTGTCTCCCTCTCTAATTTTTCCCACTCAGTTCCCCTCCTTTCCCTTATAATCTCTTTCACTATTTCTTATATTCTACATACGAGTGAAACCATATGATGATTGTCCTTCTCCGATTGACTTATTTCATTCAGCATAATGCCCTCCAGTTCCATTCACATTGAAGAAAATGGTGGGTATTAGTATTTACTCTGAAGATACTGATGTAGTTGAAACCCCAGAACACCTGCACCCCAGTGTTCATAGCAGTAATGTCCACAATTGTCAAACTGTGGAAGGCAGCTCTTACTCTAAAACAGAGTCTGCAAACTTTTTCTGCAAAGGTCCAAGTAGTAAATATTAGGCTTTGTGGACCATACACTTTCTGCTGAAATCATGTGGTTTTGCTGTTGTAGCATGAATGAAGTTATAGATAATACATAAGCAAATGAGCATAACTATTCCAGTAAAAGTTTATTTATTAAAGTGGGCATCAGGTTGCAATCTGATGTAAAAGCTATAGTTGTTTTTCAACTCCTGCTTTAAAAGTAAGCCCAGCACTTTTTCTTCAATAAATGATAGATGATAGATAGATAGGTGATAGATAGATAGATAGACCATTACTAGAGTGAATGTCAACAAACTGAAAGAGTAGACAGTTTCAAGTTCCTGCCCCACACCCCTAGAAATATTTCAAAAAATAAACAAACTCTCAGAACCAACATTGCTAGAACTCTAGAAAACAGTCAAAGTTTTGAAGCTACCAAGAGAATACAGAATCAGAATAAGAGCAAGTTAAAAATGATAGGAAAGCTTTGTGGCTTTTTTCCTTTCTCTTGTTCCATGCCCTTCTTGAGTCAGTAAGTCTTCAAGATGGCAACCTCCATTTCCAATGTGAGATCTGGTCTCCAGTTCCAGAAGGAATAAAGATCTTATTTGCAAATTTTTGTTTATGTCTGTTCTAGGCCACTTGAAAGACAGAAGCAATTTCAGTTTGCCTAATGAGGAACCCACTCAGCCCAGAAAAGTGGGCTATTCAACCAGGCTATGGTTGAATATATGTAAGATTAACTAACAACCTGCAATGACTTTAGACAAAATATTATGCTTAAGACATGCAATAGACTGCTTAACTCCTAAAAGGAAAAGCTGAAGATATGGGGTATCAGGAAATCCAAAAGCACCATGCCCACAAGGGAATTTAAAAAGCCATGTGCAAGGTACATGCTAAGAAAATAGTACAGGAGTATTTTTGCCCTAATTTTTCACCTCTTACTGATCTCTGGACTCAAGGAAAGACTGGCTAACTGTTGGAGGAGTACCTCAGCAAGAGACAACCTGAAAAAACTGGAAGATTTTTTTTTAAGTTCTGGCATTCAAAGAAATCTCTGCAAAAATTTTAGGTGAATGTAAGCCAAAAGAATGGAGAATTCAGTGACCACAAACAAGGAATAGAGTCTTTTCAAAATTCCTTTGGAAAAGTCATTAAATGGGCAGCCCCAGTGGCTCAGCGGTTTAACGCCACCTTCAGTCCAGGACATGATCCTGGAGACTCAGGATCGAGTCCCACATCAGGCTCCTTGCATGGAGCCTGCTGCTCCCTCTGCCTGTGTCTCTGCCTCTCTCTCTCTCTCTCCCTCTCTGTGTGTCTCTCATGAATAAATAAAGAAAATCTATATATAAGAAAAGGAAAAGTCATTAAATGAGCTAAATTAGACAATCTTTCACAATCACAAATGAAGAAATCCTGGGGGAAAAGGAAAACTGATTTTCAGAGTACCTACATTATAATATTAAATTTTCAGATATGAACAAAAAATCACAAGGCATACAAAGAAACAGGAAACTCTAGTTCTTTCAGAAGACAGATTAAATTAACACAAATCAACATTGAGGTAATCTAATCATTGGATTTATTAAACGAAGATTTTAAAAGAACTATGTTCAGCTCAAAAAGCCAAAAAAACCTAATCGAAACACTGCAGAAAAAAGAGAAAACAATGCACGAGAATGTCAATAAACATAAAAATATGGAGGAACAAAGCAAAAAATCTAGAGCTAAGATATACAATAACTAAAATGAACATTTTACTCAACAGCAGATGTGAGAGGGTAGAAGAAAGAATTAATCATCTAAAAGGTAAGACAACAAAAATTATTGAGTCTGTGGGACATACAGAAAAAAGAAGAAAACTGAACAGAGCCTAAGGCATGTGTGGAATACCAGATTAGTATATGCCTTATGGGATACAGATCAATGTATGCCTTATGGGAATCTCAAAATTAAAAGTAAGAAAGAAATGGATAGAAAGAATATTGGAAGAATAAGTTCTGAAAACTGTCAAATTTGATGAAAGACATGAATCTATGCATCCAAGAAGCTCAAAGAACTCCATATAATATAAACTAAAAGTGATCCATACTGAGACATAGTATAATGAAACTGCTGAAAATCAAAGTCAAATATAGAATCTTAAAACCAACAAGAAGGAGGCAATTTGTCACATATAAGGGATTCTCAGTAAATATTATTCATCAATTTCCCATTAGATACCAGGAAGGCCAGAGGCAGTGGAATGATGTATTTAAAGAGCTGAAAGAAAATTTAGGCAGGAAAAGAAATAGAAGGCATATGAAAATGAAGAATTAAAACTATTCACAGGTGACAAGATCCTATATATAGAAAATTTCAGAAGAATCCTCATATAGGAAAAAATAGAGCTATAAATGAACTCAGAAAAGTTTCAGCATAAAAGATGAACACACAAAATCAGTTTTGTTTGTATACACCAATAATGAACAATCCAAAAAGGAAGTTAAGAAATCAATCTCACTTACAATACCATCAAAATAATGAAATACCTAGGAATAAATTTAACCAAAGAGGTAAAATATTTGTATACTAAAAACTATAAAACATTGCTGAAAGAAATAAAAGATCTAAATACACATAAAGACGTTGTATGTTTATGGTTTGGAAGACTTAATGTTGTTAAGAGATCAATACTAACCAAAAGTAATCTATAGATTCAATGAAATTCTTATCAAAATTCACTTAATAATAATTTTTGCAGAAGTTGAAAATTGAAAAGCTTATCTTCACTTTTATATGTAGTTGTGAGGGATCCCAAATAGTGTGGGGAAAAACTTGAAAACTAAGAACAAAGCTGTAGGACTCACACTTCTTGTTTTCAAAATATACTACAAAGCTAGAGGAATTAAAAAAAAAATAGTACTGGTTTAAGGACAGACTCACAGATCAATGGAATAGAATAAAAAGCCAAGAAATCAATCTATACATCTATAGCCAATAGGTTTTCAAGAAGGGTGCCAAGATGAGAGAATAGTGTCTTCAGCAATGGTACCAGGATAACTAGATCTCATTAAAATTAGAAAGTTTCATGTATAAAAGGACATTACCAAAAAAGGGAAAGATAATCCATAGAATGAGAAAATTTGCAAATAATCTACCTAGAATATATAATTATAGAACTCTACCACTCAACAACAAAAAGCCAAGCAACCCATGTAAAAAATGGTAAAGACTTGAATAAACATTCCTCAAAAAAAAGATATACAAATATCTCATAAGCATTTGAAAATATTCTCAATATAATCAGTCACCAGGGAAATGCAAACCAAAACCACAGAGTATGAGCTGCCACTTCACATCTACTAAGGTGGTTGGAATAAAAGCAAAATTGAGAGTAATAAGCATTGGCAATGATGTGGAGACATCAGAACCCTTACATGTGGTAGTGGAAATGCAAAGCAGTGCAGCTGCTGTGGAAAACAGTTTGATAGTTTATCAAAAAGTTAAAAACAGAATGACTATATGACCTAGAGACTCCAATCCTAGGTGTATGTCCTAAAGAATTGAAAACAAGGATGATGCCTGGTACCTCAGTCACTTAAGCGTCCGACTCTTGATTTTGGTTTAGGTCATGATCTCAGGGTCATGAGATTGAGCCCCACATTGGGCTCCATGCTGAGAGTGGAGCCTGCTTAAGATTCTCCCTCTCCATCTACTCTTCCCCCTTAGTCTCTCTCTCTCAAATAAATAAATAAATAAATAAATAAATAAATAAATAAGAATTGAAAACGAGGACTCAGAAAGATATTTTTGCACCAGTGTTCATAGCAGCATTATGTACAATAGCCTGAAGGTAAATACAGCCCAAAAGTTTGTTGACAAATGAAACAAAATGTGGTTTATACATGCCATGGAAAATTATTCAGCTATAAAAGAATAAAGTTCTCACACATAGTATAACATGGATGGACCTTGAAAATATTATCTAAGTGAAATAAGCCAGACACAAAAGCATGAATAGTGTCCGATTCTATTTCCATGAGATATCTAGAATAGGCACATTCATAGAGGGACTCCTTGGAGGGAAGGGTTATTGCTTAATGTTTCTGTTTGGAGTGATGGAAGATTTTAAAGATATACAGTGATGATGGTTGTACAAACTTGTGAATATAATTAATGCCACTGAGTCAAACACTTAAAATGGCAAATTTTATGTAATATATATTTTAGCACAATAAAAAATTCATTAATTTTTTAAAAATGTAAACATTACTCAATTTCAGAAACGTTATCCCATTTCATGGTGAATGTGGCAATTGATTTCAAAATCTACTTTTCTTTATATTTTTGACCTATTCTCCTATCCAAGTACTTACCAGCCCAATACTGCTTAGCTTCCAAGATCAGATGAATTGGGTGCATTCAGGGTGGTATGGTCATAGACTATTTTTAACCTGTTATCTAAAAGCACAGTACCAAAATCCATGGTATCTAGTCAAAGTAAATATTATTCTACCATTGGTAATAAAATCACTTGTTCCTTTTTGGGAGAGAATTACATTTCTTCAGGCCCTGGAAGTCAACCATTCAGCCTTAAATTGGGTCTTACCTAATTCTCTGTTACACGTTCATCTATAGGACAAGAATATTGAAATACCTTTTTGGTTTTGATTTTTCATGATGGAGAGCAACTTGGAACTTTATGTCTACACATAGATCATTTACTATCTATGTGCAACTTTCCCTTATAATTTAACTTCTCCTGCCCATAGGCCCTGGAAAACTAGCCACATATATCCAATGGTTCACTGCCTTCCTAGCCTTAGACAATTGACTCTATGGGAGCCACCTGGTCCAACAGACACAACCATTCTGATTTTGAACTAAAAGGCTATACATATTTGATTGGAGGCTAGAACTCAGAGGTGGAGGGCACCACCTTGAATGACATGTAATTAGAAGTAAGCAGATCTACAAAGAGACATTGAAAGTGGACATTGGCCGCTCTGAGAGGCGGAGAGCCACCTCACTCTCGATCATTACCCCTGCACACCACAAAGTACAGCTACTTATACTTCACTGTTTTAGGATTCTAGGAGGTGGACACACCGACAATAAGCTGCCTTTTTGCACTTAAGCTTGTTCACGTTAGTTTCTGTTCCTTGCACCAAAGAATCTGAATAGAACACACTGAGACCTCTCAGGTTAAATTGTAAAGCGTGCATAGTTTTTACAACTTTGAAGCCATTTGATGCTTATGGAAGGCCATTTCATACTACTTGCCCCTATTACCTTTAGGGTAGATATTTAATCTCCTCAGCCACTCTGGGATTCTTTGTAAAATCATGTAAGAAACACAAAAAGTCTCACTGTTCACATGTGCTATTACCTCATCTACAAAATCCACAGCAAATAGTCACGCAGCTTCCACATGACTTTTCTCAGTAACACATGGCTCTCAAATGCTAAAAGAGGTGATGCACACTTTCCTCCCCCAAAGGAAGCAACATCTTCCATCTAGGTGGCAGCGAGCTCAGAGCAAGTGAAAACAACACTGCAAGCCTCTCACTAGAAGAGCCAGCTCTGCGTCTCCGGGGTGGTTCACTTTTAGAACACACACTCAAACTGCGGCACGACATATGCCTGACAGCTTGCAACTTCCAAATAGACAAATAAACAGACTCCAGCTTTAAACCACCTTTTGAAAATTTCAGGGGCTTTAGATAGTGTGGTGTCAGCACCATCATGAAAAATTCCTAACAGATGAACTGGGCTTTTCACCTTGTCCATTTTGCTGCCAACCTGGAAGAATATTTAGCAAAGCTTAAAAAGTTGTATCCCACCAGATTAAGCAATGAGATTTGTCACTGCTGTTCTGACAGCAGCAGCAGTAGGAAGTGAAAATCATTATTAACTGAGTGTTGTGCATATGAAAAAATAGCTGTATTATACCCCTGCTGGCGATAGCCATAGATGGATGAAACTCAGAACAAGGAGCAATATGCAATTAGCCTGGAGTTCTCTCCTTTTACTGAAGAGGAAATTCGATCATATATTTCTAAAGCATCAAGGATGTGCCACCCAACTCACACAACTGATGGAGATGGTTTGTTTTATTTTTCCCCACACTTTGTAGTTATAATGTTTCAAAAGGAAGAACTTTCATGTACAGCCATGTTTGTGGATTATCAGATTTTTCTTTTTTTTTTATTTTTTATTTTTTATTTTTTTTTGCTTTTTTTTTCAGATTTTTCTTTATAATCTTTGTGGCAAAGTAAGCTAAAAGCCCATAGTGGATGTTTTGGATAAGAATGGCCCAGACACTTGGATCTACTGATGATCTAGATCAGCAAATCCATTCCTTTCTGGTTGGCAACTTTGATGCTGGTTATTAATCTCTTTTAAAAGCAAGGCAGATTCTGCTGAGACACTAGTTTGTCTTCTAATGAGGCATCAATAAACTTTCATGGGGACATTCCCCTAAGTCATGATATTGCTCCTTGTTCTTCTCATGAAATAACATTCAAGAAAGAAAAAAATCTCAGAATTTAAGAAGAAAAATGAGCCTTTATTTTCCCTCATGGAAGACATAACATTCTTATTTTTTCTGAGTTGAACCAGAGACAGAGAGACCTGATGATGACCAGTGGCATAAAGATTGGCATCTCCTTGCAGTGTTTAGGGTGACAGAAAATGAGAGGCTCTCCAGAGCAGACCTCTATGGCACCAGTGCCAACTGACTTCTGCTGTTGAATCTGTGTGTGTGTGTGTGTTTCCCACACTCCATCTCCCTTTGCAAGTTCTACTGATTAAAAAGATGTGCCAACATGGAAAATCTAAAATTTTCTTGTATTTGTAGTATTAGGAAGTAGAGGTGATGCTTTGGCCGCCTGCCATAAAGTTAAAGGGAAAATTAAACTACCTGAACTTATCTACTGGAATTCTTTCTTTAGTCAGAACGGGGATGAAAGGCAGTGATGGATGGGATGTGATGGGAGGGGAGAAAGAGAAATGAGAAAGACATTAAATGAGAAGAAATGCCCATGGGGGTTAAACAAAACAATAATATCTCTTAGCACAGCCTTCAACCACCAACAGTACCCCCGTGGAACGTAGACTCATGATTCTTGTATCCTTATTCTCAACACCCCAGCACAGAAATAATTATAACTCCTCTCACACATCAGGATACCTACAGTCAGATATTCAAGAATATAGCATCTAGAATTCTAGACTGAAAGGAAAGTCATGAATAAATTGCTCTTTTAAGATTCATAGAGAGAGGCTGGGCTCTAAATCATATATGGAGGGCTCATCTGTCACTAGAAGGTTAACCCATTTTAAAACACAAACCCCCATCATTTTTGTGTAGTCCATGGCAAGAATTGTTTTAATTATCATAAGAGGAAATACAGAAAGACAGAGGCTTTGTCTCTGCCTCAGGTGAAATGTAGAGACTCTCAGCTCATCACTCAGCTACCTGAAGGTATTGGAATGGGTCGCATCACTAAGGTAAATGTTTGCATGCCTGCCTCCACCCAGATCTTTTGTTGCTGCATAGAACCAGCCTTAACAATTTCACAAGCCTCAGCCTGTCTTCTTTCAGAGAAAGTACTGAAATTCTCTAACAGCAATAATCACAGTAGTTGCCATTTATTAAGTGCTTACTCTTTTCCTGACATTTAACACATACTTCGTCAAAGTCTCCACATGCATCCCAGAGAGATCTGTTCTTATTCAGTAGAAGAGTCAGAGAGATGAAGGCATGCCCCCACTCCCCCGCCCAGTGTCACACATCCAGGGATAGCAGAGCTCTGACCAATGAGACCCTCACTCAGCTTCCACAACCACAGAGAATATGCTCAGACAAAAATATTTATGAGAAACTATTCAATTTGGAAGAGTGGGCATTCATTTTACTTCAGAGACACACTGTTAAGGTTCCATAAGAAGTAATCATTCAGATGTTCCTGCAATATACTGGTGTTTCAAAACTGCAGTCTTGGATCCAGGTATAGACTTTGGAGACAGACATATTTTGTTGGAGTCTGACTTCAGCATTTACACACATGTATGAAAGCTTGGAATATGTGTTCTTCTATTCCTATATTAATAAAAATTGGTTAAGTCTTTTCATGAAGACATGCACTTCAGAATTTGAATCTGATTCATCATGCCACTTGAATGTATGAATTTTCCTTCTGGTAATCTACACTTATGCATACTCACACACATATTTATATATCCTCACTGCATTGGTGCCCTGTTGGATTTTGAATGTATAGGTAGCTTATTTATTTTACATTTATTGAGAATGTACTTGAATTGACCTAATAGCACTGTACTTGCTTTCCCTGACAGCACTAGATTCTAGGAGGCTTTATCTCAGCCCCAGGCCATACTATCCAGAAGACCACATTATAAATACTATAGGATTTCCAGCCAAGAGGACTAGACTAAGGCATGCCCCTTAATGAAAGGCAAGCACCTGGATTATGACTGGTCACTTAATTAGGGCCAGCCTGAAGAAGTGAGTTATCAATCCAGTTATAATCCTATTGCCGGGCACATTTGGAAGAAGGTACCAGGCAACAGGACAAAAATTGTATCACCATATGTTTGTCCCCTAGGCTCCTCCCCCTTATCCATTTTCAGGTCTCTTTATTAGTCCCTTAATCCCTTCCCCTTTATAGAGAATTCCTTCCTTGCTAGAAAGTTCCTTTACCCTTTTTGTGATGAAGAATTTAAAAAAAAAAAAGAAATCAAATGAAAAGGGAATTTTTATCAGGGGATTTTTTAAAAAACAGCAGTAGGAAAAGAAGATCTAAAAGGTAGCAGCAGGTGGTCAGAAGAATTGACCTTTTGTGAGATGGATAGGGAGCAAAAAAAGGAAATAAGTGGAATCTTCTTTGGGCAGGAAAGTGACAGGTTTTTCACAGGTGCAGAAGGGTAGTAATAAGAAACAAAATCTTTTAATAATCATTGCTGAAAACTCTGTGGGGTCTGTTTGGACAGAAACTCTTACTGAATGTGGGGCTGAACTTGGATCACAGGCCAGCAGAGGATGTTCTCTCAGGAAGTGTATGAGACCACAGAAAGAATGTCAGAAATAGCAATGCAAGCTGATGTAAAACCAACTAGAGGAAAGCCATGGGTGGCCATCACAGGACACTTGCAATCTGAGAAGATGAGAGACAGGTTCAAGTCACCAACCAAGGAAGGGGGTTGGCAGAGAGAAGGAATCAAGCGGAATCAAGCAGATGGCCAAAGAAAGACTTTCACCAGTCCCACTGAGCTAAAGATTCCTTAAAATAAACTCCCATATTGTGAAGGTGATGTCAAAAAGTCTTTCTATTTTGGTACCCCCAAAAGACTAAAAGCGAGTGCTAAGGATTTCAAGATGCCTTGGGGCTAAATCCCTACCCTAAAAGAGATTCTCTCTAGAGTACCTGGTTTTGCAATAATTCACAAGCAGGTATGGCCAGCACCTCTAAGACAGCCCACCATGATTCCTCTTCCTTTGTGCAATCTGCTCCCCTCAAGGGTAGGTTGGACCTGGTGACCCACTTCTAATGAAAAAATATGGCAAAGGTGGTATGATTTCACATTTGAAGTGAGGTTACAGAAAGAACTCGACTTTCATCTTGGGTGCCAGCTGCCCTATCCTGTGGAAGACCCATATGTCAAGAACTGATGCCCCTGCTTGCAGGCAGTAATGACCAAAGCTGGCCAACCACTATATGTGAGTCTGGAAGTGTATCATCCCCCCATTGAGCACTGATAAAACTGCAGCCTCAGCAGACACCTCAGTGGCACTTTGTGAGGGACCCTGAGCTAATCTGCACCTGGGTTTCTAACCTAGAGCAACTGACATAACATATGTTTATTGTTTAAGCCACTAAGTTATACACCAAGAGAAGCTGATGGAGGAAGAAAAGCCAGGTGAGGGAGGAGCTTAGTTGGCTTTTCTGGGAACAAGATTTGGCCTTAAACTCAAAGCTGATTGAGTCTGCTGAATAGACAGAACAGAGACATCATATGCTTCATGCTGAAGTGGATGACGTCTATACTGCAATCCGAAGGACCTTTTATCCCCCTCTAAATCCACTGTGGTACTCTAAGTCGTATACTTAAATGGAGATTCTTATAAGAAAGATAGTGAAGAGAGTGTGAAAGAAAACAAGGGCACAGAAGCAGGAAAAACTATTTATCCTATTTCCTGTCCCAGAAACAGATGAAATAGGGTCATCCACAGGCACCCATTCTAGGGATCTTTCAGTCTTATGTTAACTTGTTCCTTTCTTCCACTCACCAATTTCCACTTTATTAGTTTCATATGATGAATGATGAATACTCTATACTGATGCAGACTGAGATTTGAAATCTGTGTTTTTTGTTTTTAGAAAGAGAGAAGACAGCACAAATGGGGGGTGGGGGAGAGGGAGAGAGAGCCTCAAGCAGGTGTGGACCCAGTGTGGACCCTGACATGGAGCTCGATCTTACAACCCTGGAATCACACCCTGAGCCCAGGCATCCCTAAAATCTGCTTTTAAATCTTACCTAGTTAATCAGGCTCTTACTTGAAAATCTTTCCTTAAGGAGGAATTTTGGAGCTATTGACCAGAAACCCTCATGTAACTGGCAAATTGCTGAAAACCTGGTTGGCTACCAATTTGACTTTTTTTTTCCAAGCCAAACTGTATCCAGCTTTATTAAAGATACTTTTCATAAACAATCATGGTATTTCAGGCAGGACATGGGTGGACGATCGTTAACAGTATACAACAACTTTCAAACTCCCTTCTTCAGTGGACTCCCAAAATCAGAAAGCCACTATAAAACCCAATGAAGTCTTCATGTGATGCTCTGAACAGGGAAAGTTTAGAGTGAGGGTTAACAGTTCACATTTAGTATGTTGTTTAACAACTTTTCACAAGCCGACCCTGACTTTCAGGAAATGAAATGAAAATGGCAGAATTATCAATCTGAAGATCCACAAGCTAAAAAAAAGAAACTCTTTTGAGGGACGCCATCTCAGTGGTGACACTGTAAATTCCAGATTGCCCGACATACTGGGAACCATTTCATGGGGTCAGGTTCCAACAGGTCTCTGGGTTTAAGGGAGTCAAGTCTATGTTGAAGGCAGAGAGGGAGAAGAGGACATAAAAAAATGGATTTTAGTTTTTGCACACCACCAAGGTGGCTCATGTGTGTCAACATCAAGGAATCCCTCCTCCTGGGAGCCAAGAGGAAGTTTCTAAAAACTAGAAGGGGAAGGTGTTTTTCCCTCTTGTTATCAATCTAGCTTCTGAGATATTCTATTAGTGACATATGTCCTTCCCCCAAAACAACAATGAAGTGTTCCGTGTGCTAACAACATAGCTTAAAAAAAAAAAAAAGTAAAACAAAATTCTGCATTTTTATAAAACTTGAGAAAAAATAGTATTTCAAACTGTACAGTCACCAGAAGTACACAGTTATCAAAAATACAAACACTTCACTTGGCATCTCCAGCATCTCCAGCACCTTCAGCTTCCTGTGCCTGGTCTGTTTTGGCATCTCCATGTTCTGCAGGGTATTTCCATCCTTGCCAGCATCAGCTTTCCCCTTTTTCCCTTTGGGTACCTTCTCTCCCTTCTTTGCAGGGGCCTTTTTAGGCTTGCGCTTTGGCTTTGGAGGAGCAGGTTTAGCAGATAACCTTGCAGATCTTCTCTGTGGCTCATCCTTCACCTTGGCTTTATCTCCTTTATCATCCCCTTCAGCCTTTCTCTTGGGCATGGTGGGGATGGTGGCGGGACATAAGCGCTGGACACGGGGATGCGGCGGCACGCGGGCTTTGGCCGGTCCGGGGGTCGTTCTCACCTCTTCTTCTTCCCAATTTGACTTCTTTCCATAAGGAACTCAAAGAATTAAGATTTGTGAGTCATTTCTTTATGAGGCCAGCCAGTGAACTCCATTAAATGCAAAATCAAGGGGTAAGCTTTTGGGATGGGTTGTGTGGTTTCTTTGGGGAAAATATCTGACTAACTCAAGCACTATATTTTTGAGAGGAAATGTAAATTTGTTAATAGAAGCCATTGAAATAGTGTATTTAAATTATCAAAATGCTTTTGAAAATATTGGGTACTAAGGTTACTAAAAAAAAATTGAGCTTTCATGTTATTAAAAGTGAAGGGAAGAAAAAGTAACATTTGAAGTAGATAGAAAATGAACATACAGAAATCAAATAAAGGATAAAGAGGTACATTTCTGGGTAATGATAGATAATCATTTAAATCAGGATGCCTGGGTGGCTCAGTGGTTGAGCATCTGCCTTGGGCTCAGGTCATGATCCAGGGGTCCTGGATCAAGTCCTACCTCGGGCTCCCCTCAAGGTGCCTGCTTCTCCCTCTGCCTATGTCTCTACCTCTCTGTGTGTGTCTCTCATGTATAAATAAATAAAATCTTTTTTTTTAATCTTTCCTTAGGAAGAAGTGGGGCTACCTATTTGTGTGCTAGGAAACAAAAAGCAGGATGAAATGAGGACCAATGAACTTAGAGACAGAAATTAACAGAAAATTCATCAGCTGAAAACATCTAGAAAATCTGGAACACAGAACTTATATACCTTAGGGCAGCTATGTGACCTACAAAAAAGCAATAAACTCCCTAGACATTTGAGCCTTTTGTCAGGTTTTTCTCTATCAGACCAAATGCAAAGTTTTATTTGGTAAAATAAATCAATGCACTAAGCATCAGTCAGCCTGAGAAACAGTGGATTTGACTCTTAAAGAAAGCCAACAATAATCAACTTTGACATGATTTCTATTTATTCTTTCTCCTCCCCCTCCTTTTGATTAAGTACTTTTTGAATTTTGAAAAGAACTTCATGAATCATTCTGTGGCTGCTTAATATTAATAGTAATGGGATTTATTCTATTGAAATGGGTTCATTATCATGCCAGCTGCCGAGCTTATGTCTCCAAATAGGCTTCTGGAAATAGAATCTTCTAAATACCTTTCTTGCAGGAGAACTGCAGACTGAAAATGGGAAAATATACAAATATTGCTGAAGTTCATGCTAAAATCAACATAAACTGACAAGTCAAGCCTGCCAAACACTCAAAGCTCATCCCTTATGCTCTGGCTATGGATGTCTTCAACCACCTCATCTCCACCAAGCTTTCTGTAAACTCAAGACACTCTATTTCCTGGAATGATCTCTGAACCTATCTAAATCATGCTTCTTCCATTAAAACCTTGCCCATTCTCTTTAGTTAGAAAGAATTTCTCCCTGCTTTGTGCATGTTTGTTGCATTCCCCATCTGTCTTCTCTAGAACACTGTAAACTCCTTGAACATAGAGTGTCTGTGCTGTAGCACTTAGCACACAGCATCCGGAGTAGAGCAATCGTTCGCCACATCCTTGTTGAGTTCCATTGACTCTCCACGGAGTCCCCCAGCCTTTGTGGCCAATACAAGGTAGAGCAAGGAGCACAGAAACTAGGATGTGCCTTTCTAGGTACATCCCCTCAAATGAAGCAAATCAAAATTAAATTTTGCAAACTAAAAGCCATAGTTCAGAGACTTATTAAGCCCACCAAGTGGGCTTAAGAAAACCTTCTAATAAGGAAGGTCACGAGAGGAAGAATGAGCTAATTTACAGCGCACAAGGTAGAGAGATTCCCCTGACCTTGAACACTATAAGATTTACTGCTTAATTATGTGTGTGCCTATCCCCAGGTCCCATGTTTCCCAAGAAAGGGACTGTGCTTCATATTTCACTTCATTCAAATAGCACTTCATACAGTGCTGAACACATAAGAGATTCCTAGTGATTATATTTTTCATAAATTAGTGATGGCTACAAAAAAGGAAAGAAAAAAGCAACAGGAAATCCACAGGCCCTGACAAATTCAGGTTAAACATAATTGTCTTCCCTCAGATATTTAAGCAACTGGTTTCTGGACAAGTGACAGGCTAATTTATTTATCTGTGTTCATACATGTGTGCTTGTTTGTGAGTATATGAGTGTGCACAGGAATTTAATTATGTTTAAAGTGTGCAAGAAGAGCTTCACTATTTAGAGGAATACTTTATCCTTCACATGAATCTGAATTTCCCCTCAGTGGGCTGGCCTTCTAAAATTCCCAAAATCATTTCTGTTCTTGATCATCTTTCCAAGGAGCAGAGAAACTGGGTTTCTTAGAGAAACATTTGCCTCACTTACCCTTGTGTAGATGGACCATATAAGAGACAGAGTGCCAAATGGCAGCCATGAGGAGAAACCCAGATTTCCAAGGGCAAATTTGAGGAAAACACCAAAATTCTGCTATAAAAAAATGAATGGAACAAAATCCTGCAGCTGGCCTGGCTCTGGGCAGTATCAAGTGGGCTGGTTTCGATATCTGGTATCCTCTTTCTCGAAGGAAACAAAACCCTGTTGTCATTTCTGTCAGAATCTTTTTCTTGCTTCTCTAAGTTTCTGATTTTCTGGGGAAAAAAACTCTCTCTCAAAAAAAATATTAAAAAAAAAAACTCTTATGTGTAAACTTCCCTCAAATAGACACTTGCTAATGGCACTTGGTAAAGTAACCACCTCTGCTTCTTCCCTCCTGAGTGCCACTGCCTCCCTCCTACCCTTATTTCTTCCTACTTGGGGAGCCAAGAGATTGATCTTCCAATCTCATTCCTTTTCTTTGATACTCTCCTTTTTTCTCCTTTATTTTTTTTTTCTGTTCATAGAAATGAAAGAGGGTTTAAAAAAGATAAGAAAAACAGAAAGAGGAAAAAAGAATGGGAGAAAGGTCTTCCTGCAGAGGGAGTAGGAAGCTATGAAAGGAAGGAAAAAGAAATTGGTAGAAAATGCTTCCTGGGATTGGTTTGGTATCATTAATCCTACAACATTTGTTTCACTGGGTATAATGTTTCTCAGAGCTTAAGAAAAGAATTCTCATTAAGTAAATCTTTACAGAACTAAGGTCACTGTTTGTGTTGAATTCTTTGTTTGGAATTTAATATTATTTATTCACCATCCACAGGAATTCATCTTGAATAGCTGCATAAAACAGAATGTGTATATAATATGCATATGCAAAGGAGGAAATAAAATAAATGTTTATTGAATACTTATTCTGTGCTTATATATTATCTGGTCAACCAGTACCATCCTGTGAGATTAACATTATCATTATTATACTCACAGGAGTATATATACAGGAGCTCAGAGAACACATGGATGTGATATTGAGGATATTGTTTAAGTCAACCATTAGGAAATGGCAGAGTAATATTTCATATTTGCCTCTATCTGACCTCAGAGGACATTGTTTTGTTTATGTTATGTTTGCTTGCTTGTTTCCTCAACAATTATCTACTGGGTACCTACCAAATATGTGCCGGGTATTTCTGGGAACACAATGGAAATCAAGACAGACAAGATTCATGAAGGAGTTGACATTTACTTGTATCTGGCCTCAATTCAGTGGGTTATAAAGATGAAATGGTTTTATTTCTTACTGTCACTGCCTTCAGCTACTCTCACCCCTTTTCTACATGTCAGACAGATCCTTGAGCCTTTCTTTTTTTCTTTTAATACCACTGGATTTAAATCCCAATCTTATTTCCAATTGAAAACCTACCTCCTCCCCCCCTTAACCCCCCCATCCCCACCCCACCCCCGCCCTGCTGAACCAGCTAGGCTTGAGGTCTGGGGGAGTTAGAGAGGATTGAGGGCATAGTCTCCATTTTTCACCTTTTCCTCTTCTCCCTAAGGAGGTTCTAATGCTAATGTGGGTATTTGTCTTCTAAAACTCCTCTCTAGGAGCTTTCCTAAACTCTTCTGAATGGCTGGGAAACCCTGCCAAAAGCCAGCCAAGCACTTCCTGTGGGCAGATGTCTACCCTGCCCAAGCCCAAGCCAGTTCTTTATATGAAAATTGCCTTGTCCTGGAAGAACGGTCTGCCCAAATCAAAGCATCAGGCTTGATGGGCTATTACGATGACTAAATTCAATCATTTGGCTCAATCTCCCATGAGAAAGAGAATAAAGAGGGAAACCACAGGCAACAACAGAAAAAGCAATAACAGAAAATTAGAAATAGAACGAAAACTTTATCAGCAAGTACTATTTGTACATATTTTAAATGGTCCAAAAATATTCCATTTATTTCTGCAAATTCTAAAATGAATTTTCAATTTAGGATTATGATGTACTAGATGGCTACATGTTCAGATCAGTTGACTTCTAAGCAATAAAGTGTTTTTTATAGCTGCACAGAGAATAGAAGCAGAAGTGTAAAATTTCTCAAAGGAATTTAATGAGGTGCTAACAAAAAATTAATGAGAACGATGTGAATTTCAGTAGCGATAAGTAAGTACCTACAAAGTCCTGAGAACATCAGACTCAAAATGCTCAATGGGAACTCTGTGAATTCTGACACACAGGAATAAACAGGGCTTCATCACAGGTAAGGAGACAAGGCTGGGATGGAGTCACAGGTCAGAGAACAGCAGCCAGAGAGGATCTCCAAATATACAAAAAAAAAAAAAAAAAAAAAAGCACAGGAATTACACTCATCCAAAAGAAGCTGATTCTCAATATTTTCAAGAAGCAAATGAAGAGTTTTTTGGCTTCTTAAGGAATTTTTTAAAAGATTTTATTTGTTTATTCATGATAAACTACAGAGAGGGGCAGAGACATAGGCAAAGGGGGAAGCAGGATATGTGCTGTGCAGAGGCCTAATGCAAGACTTGATCCCAGGACCTCTGGGATCGTGACCTGAACTAAGGCAGACATTCAACCACTGAGCCACTCAGGCACCCCAAGGAAATTTTTAATTGTGGTAAAACACACATAAAATTTACCCTTGCCAAAAGACACCAGAAAAGATGCTCACCATCACTAATCATCAAGGCAATGCAAATCAAAACCACATGAGATATTGCCTCACATCCTGTCAGAATGGCTAAAATAAAAGCCACAACTAGTATCAAGTGTTGGCAAGGATGAGGAGAAAAGGGAACCCTCCTGCACTGCTGGTGGGAATGCAAACTGGTGCAGCCACGGTGGAAAACAGTATGGAGGCTCCTCCAAAAACTAAAAATAGAATTACCATATGACCCACTAATTCTTCTACTGGGTGTTTGCTCAAAGAATATGAAAACATTAATTTGAAAAGATATATGCATCCCTATGCATATTGCAGCATTATTTACAGTAGCCAAACTATGGAAGCAACCCAGGTGTCCATCAACAGATGAGTGAATAAAGATGATGTGGTATATATGTGTGTGTGTGTATATATATATATATATATATATATATATATATATATATAGTGGAAAATTGCTTAGCCAAAAAAGAGATTGAAATCTTGCCACTTGCAACAACATGGATGGATCTAGTGGGTATGATGCTAAGTAAACTAAGCCAGTCAGAGAAAGACAGATACATATTGATTTCCTTCATAGGTAGAACCTAAGAAACAAAACAAAGAACAAAAGAGATGAACAAAGAAAAACACATTTAACTATAGTGAACACACTGATAGTTTCCAGAGGGGAGGTGGGGAGGGGGATGGGTGGAATAGGTGATGGGGATTAAGAGTGTATTCATCATGATGAGCACTGAGTAATGTACAGAATTATTGAATCACTGTATTGTACACCTGAAACTGATATATCACTGAATGTTAAGTATACTGGAATTAAAATAAATTTTAGAAATTACTATCTTAACCATTTTAAGGGTATGGTTCAGGAGTGTTAAATAGATTCTTGTTGGGCAACATATGTCCAGAATTGTTTCATCTTGTAAAACTGAAACTCTTTACCCATCGAACAGTAACCCTCAGCCAGTCTCCCCCAGAGTCTGGCAACCTTCATACTTCTTTCTATGAATCTGACTCTCCCAGGTATCTCATATAAATGGAATTATGCAGCATTTTCCTTATATGACTGGCTTATAATGATATCCTCAGGATCCATCCATGTTATGGCATGAATCAGAATTTCTTTCTTTTTAAAGGCTGAACATATCTGAAAAGTTCTTTTTAAATAACAATTATTTTTATTATTTTTTATTTTTTTAAAGCTCTTCTGCATTTGGTCTTCTTGAATTCCACTAGGAAGAGAACTCAGAGAAAAGAGAATACTTCCCTTAAACTGTCCAGGTGGTTTAGCATCATGTCAATACGTGAACAGCATCTCATAGTCTTCTTTTTTTATTTTTAAGGTTTTTCATTTATTTATTTGGGAAAGAGAGAGAGTGAGCATGAGCAGGGGGGAGGAGAAGACTCCCCGCTGAGTAGGGAGCCTGTTGTGGGTCTTGATTCCAGGACCTTGAGACCTGAGCCAAAGGCAGATGTTTAGCCAACTGAGCCACCCAGGTGCCCCTCAAAGTCTTTTTTTAACTTATTTTTCACCTACAGTACTACATAGCCATGAAGGGAAAGGCTGGCTGTAGAGAGGCATCCTGCTGTCTGTGCTCTGGACTGACATGGATACCCAATGGTATCCTGCATTGCCATTATGCAGCCAAGGATGACAAGGTATGTTGGACTTCCCTGGGAACCAACTCCCAAGGTGGGATGGACACTGCATACCTGGGTTTAGACCTACGTTTAGATCCAGGTTGGCGTTTCCAGCGACTGGAAGACTACAGCCAACAGAGAATCTCTGAGAATAAAATGATAATAATGAATGAATAGATGTCTTACAGCACAGGGAGGCCACAGTGACAAGAAGACCAGGAGCAAGCAGCTCCAGGAGCAGTAGGGGCTGTGTTCAGACACACGCTCTGTGTGTGTGTGTGTGTGTGTGTGTGTGTGTGTGCGCGTGTGTGTTCATACACATGCTGGGGAGGAGAGACCTGAGGTGAAAATGAAAGAGGTGTCCCAGGTAGCTCGACTGAACCATTCCCTTCTTCCTTGGTCTATATTAGTGAGAGGTCCATGCAGACAATGGATTGATTTTCATGAGTCAGGAAGAATGAGAGCTCAAGGCAACCAGAGACAGAAACTGGGAGAAATCAGGAGAGGTGCAGAATGGGACCTAGGGACACCGTGGACGCTGCCCGCAGGGCCAAGGTGCCCCAGGCAACCGAGGACGATCACCACCGCAGGGCAGGAGAGCAGCCAGGGTGCGGGAGCTCTGATGGGGTGAGGGACACCCCTTGGGGTCACACAGAACACAAGAAGTAGTGATAGTGTGGTCTCCCTACCCTGCATGTGGATATATCGATCTAGCTGGCTACACTGATCAAAGTCCCAGGAGGTCACAAATGACACAGTACATTGGGTGATTGAAGAAGAGTCGAGGAAGAGACAAACCCAGGCACAGATTCAACTACAGAGAACTCACTGATGGTGACCGGAGGCAGGGGGGGTGGGAATGGATGGGGGAAATACGTGACACGGATTAAAGAGTATCCTGTCAGGAAAAGAAGAAAAATTGAGTAGGGACTATTTACTAATGAGGTGGAAACTAAGAATGCTGTTGCCATCCTTTGGATGTAAGCTCCGGGCCACTTCGGCCCTCCCCTCAAGGGGCAGAGAGTGGTTGCCACTTGCAGGAGAGCTGGGGCCTAGGCCTGGAGACACCGCAGCCTAAGTGCATTTCACAGAATGAGATCAGGAGAAAGAATGCACAGCCCCCTCCTACTCCCCATTCCAAAGCCTGCCCATGTTCCCCACAGGCTGAAACTGAAGCCGCGGGGCAGAATGATGTGGCCCACACTCCACGAGCCTCCCAGCATATAGGGATGCTGAGGCCAGCGGAGGGGTAGGTAAATCGGAGGGGCGGATGGGCACCCGCTGCCACACTGCCTATTCCTGCCACCTACCTGGGACTACAGTTCAGCGTGCCCAGTGGAGAGTTGGGTTCCATGAGTGAAGTACCTCTTTGGGATTCCCGGAGCTGGCAGGTGGTTGGCCAGGGGGTGATGGAGCACCGTAAGGCGCCAGACTTTCTGCATAAGCAAACTCAGCCTTGGAGATGACTCGGAGTTATAAAGAGCCAGCAATTATTGTTAACCCAACGGCATTCATGTCCTCACACTCGTACTTGTGTGGATGTTTGTGTTACATGAATGTATTGATTTGCTACAGAGGTTTCGAAAGAAACCCTAACACCCTCACTCTGATACTTATTACAGGGAAGCCAGTGTCTTCAAGGTAGAACATAGCAATCCCTGTCTCACAGGCTGGTTAACAGGATCCACTGGGCCAGTGTACATGAAAGAACTTGGTGACCCATAGGGTATGACAGACATCATGACACACAGGTGCAGCTGCAGAGACAACGTGGTGCCCTGCATTCCGTTCATCGTCAATACCTGCTATTTTCATCCAGAGGTCTGTTTTGCTTTTTGGGTTTTTTTTTAAGATTTTACATATCTACTCATGAGAGACACAGAGAGAGAGAGAGAGGCAGAGACACAGGCAGAGGGAGAAGCAGGCTCCATGCAGGGAGCCCAACGCAGGACCGATCCCGGGTCTCCAGGATCACACCCTGGGCCAAAGGCGGCGCCAAACCACTGGGCCACCTGGGCTGCCCTCATCCAGAGGTTTCTTAACGGTACCTTGACACATAGTAGCTCACCCAGGTGCATTTGGAAAAAGTTAATATGTTTTATACTTTAACACTAAATAAGAAAAATAGATGATATAAGAAGGGCACAGTCTGCCTCACAGCACACAGGTTTCTGGTCTGTCACACTGATTTCTTGCCTCCAGGCTCACCCTCTTCTCTGCAGGCCCTGGGGGGCCAGGAGGTTTGACTAAAGCCCTCACCGCATGCCTGCTGGTCGGCCTCAACAGTGACACCAGGGAGCCCTGCCTCTACCATCATCCCAAGGACACTGGGACCTGGGAGAAAGGATTGGTACTCTCCATCCATGATTGTCTCCATCCATCTGCGCAGACCAGTAGTACTACCTGCCATGATAGATACTGTCAAGTAGTCAGCACCTCCGGGCAGTCTAAGATGCTCGGTGTGTGATCACGTGACTGGATGGTGGATGGTGGGCCCAGGACCAGGGGCAGGCTAGTGGACTTCGCCAGGTTAGGTGGCACCAGTGCTGTGAATTCAATCCAGGTATCTGCCAGAAGGACACACAAAGATTGATGTGTTGTTGGAGCCATTCCAAGCTCCTGAGTTTACAGGGCTTCCCTGTTCTGTGCTATGTCTCACTTTGTGTTCCCTGATGCATGAATGTCACCACGTGTTACCTACTTACCCAAGACAGAAAGTTGGAAGCCATTTGCATCCTTTCCCCCTCCCTTACCTTGGCCCCACATAACCACTCATCAGTTCCCACTGGCTCTTCCTTCTTAATATGATATTTATTAAAGCCTTCTACTTCTTTCCATTCCCAGTGCCCCTTTCTGACTCAGAGATTAGACCACAGTTCTGATAAATAACCGCAAGTGCTCTCTCTGCCTAGACTCCACGCTTCCACGCTTCCATCCGTTTAGAGCTCAGCTAGAAGGTAGCTTCCACTAGCTGCCCTCCCCCCACCCAACCTCAGGAAGAAACTCCAGCCTCTTAACTCAGAAGATGAAGGTCTGCAGGATCAGCTTGTGAGTTGGCTGTAGCCTCAGGCTTCTCCTTAGCCAATCATCTCATGCTCAGCTTCAGAGCTGGAGCTAATCTGTCCTTAAACTGATTTTGTCTTGGGGTCTTTTCTACCCATAATGTGTGTTCCATTTTATCAGCTAATACCTCCTCACCTTCCAAGCCTCAGATCTGTATCAGATCCTCCTTCTGCACATGTTCCTGGTGTCCCCGGAGAATTTCCCTGATATCCTTTTTGGTGATCCAACAGTACTTTTCTTGCCTTTGCCATTCTGTCTTACAATTCCTTGTTTACTTATCTGTCTCTCCCATTGGATTCTTCACACTGTGAGGAAGGAATCTGTGACCTTTTCACTATTTGATCCTCAGTATCTAGTATAATAGCTTATACACAATGGAGAACCTATTTGAATTAATGATTGAACAGGTAATATAATGTTTAGGAACATAGATGCCAGAGCCAGATTGGGTTGAAGTCTTTGCTCTGACACTTCGCAGCTCTGTGAACTCCATCTAGTTCCTTATCTTCTCTGTGCCTCAGTTTCCCCATCTATAAAAGGAGAATTCAGTATGAAAGAGAAGTTGCATTTTAAAAACTCTATACTGGATAAAGGCCTCATGCTATGAGACATTTAGGAGGATGGTTAGACATCCACTAACATACCTGAAGTTCATGTCTTCTCTCTGCATATCCAAATCCTAAGCTTCACAATTCCACCATTAAGCTATTCTGCTATTAAACCTTCCCTCTGCACCACATTGTAATGGATTTTCTTTCTTTGCACATTGATAAGACTGTTATCTCCTCTTCGCCTTGTGTGTTCCCCTGTGCACATGGCTTTGTATTTTCGTCTGCTATATGTGTGCATATTTTGATGATCCTTGAGCAAAGGAGCCATATCTTGCATTCTTCTGTGCCCCCACAGTGCCTAGAAATGTGGATTGGATATGAGGCACCTCACAAATGCTTGCAGATAGAATTCAGATCTTCATTAATGAGATTTACTTCCACGAGATATAACCAAACTCAAACCGGTTGCTTCGAAGTCAGTACAGACTCCCAACTACAATTTCAAGAGATGATACTTTCATTTGTACCCATCTTCAAATACTGAAAGAGTCTCATTGATAAGAAGTGGAACTGAAACATCTCCTTAGCAAGCAAGAAGAGGCTTCATTCTGAGTCCATTGGGCTTTTAACACAGAGGGAAATCAAAAGGACATGAAGAAAGAGAAGAGGGTGTGTGTACCTGTGTAAGTGTGTGGACTTTAAGTCACCTTCCATGTAAATGTCTGCATGAGAGAACTGATCAGCACCAGTCATCAAGTCCTATGATAAAAAACAAAAATAAAAAATAAAAATAAAATAAGAGTCACTTTCCCAGCAGGAACTGCAAAGAAAATAGTCTACTGGGGAGTCCAAACTCATGGTTCTAAAAGTTTGTAGCTTTCAAGTGGATCTAATATAAAATCAGACCATAGCTATAGGATCAGGGATCATCTTGGTCATTATTAGCTGGTCTCTGTCCACTCACAATGAAGTCCACTACTTTGCAGGACCTCAAACCGTGTATTCTTGGGAAAGCATTCCAGGAAAATGTTCCTTTCTCACCAAGTATATTTTCAGCTTGCTTAATATTTCTCCCTCATGAAATATGAGCAAAAGTATTCAATACCTCAGAGACCTCGAAAGCTCTATTGCTTGTTCTAACTAAGGTTTCACAATGAATAACATAGATGATTCTTTTAATTCAATATTATACCAATTCAAGAATATTAGCACCTTTAATACTTGAATACATCTCCTTGGATAACAGAATAGTCATGCAGATAAGAAATATATGCATGCACACTGGTGGAAAAATAGAGGGTGCATGATTATCAATATGGAATGTCTTCTATGGAAATCAAAACTCCTGCTAGGAAGGTGACCCGTGTGTCAGCCTTCTGGCTATGACAGCACAGGTCTGAGAATTCCAGGGAGCATGTCTTTCTAACTGGTCCATGAGAGAATGATGAAATACGTTGCCCTAGATTAAGCCCCCCATACAAAAGTGTCTCCTGACAAAGGCCACATGTTAGCTTGAGGAACTTTCTACAGCATCTTTCCACCCACAGTACACAATATCAAAAAAGCATGTGGCCATAGGCTTCATGTTAACCAGCTAACCAGATGCTGCCTCGAGGGGTCCACAGCTTCAGTCCACGAGGCTGCCATTCGTCTGGCCCCAAGACCAAAGAAAGGCACTGAAATTTTTTTCACACAACACGTCCATGTTACAAAGGCTCAAAGTTTCTTCTTCCACACCTTTCATTTCTGGAAAGCCTTGGTCTTTCTCCATCAAGAAAGAGTTCAGGTCAAAGCTGCCTTAGCCTTTCCCTGTGCTTTCAACACTGCCCAGAACTGAGATTTTTATTCCAACCATACATATCAGTCAGTCCCCAACATGAGGCCTTTCACTTGTCTTCCTCATCTCTGTCTTACTTTTTAAAAGCTGTCTCTGACATGCTATATACAGTATCTTTGTATCTCTTAACTTACATGGCATGCTGGTCACTTATATTGAATCCCTGAGTTCTCTAAGGACCCCAAGTACCTCTAGGGCTTTACATTTTTAGAGCTGGAGTCTTAAATCTGCCTTCCTTTTGGAATCATTACCTCTTGTTTCCCATCCACTATGCTAAGAATATAAACCCTTGCCTCTCTGGCTTTTCTGGGTTTCTCTTATGAAAGCAGTTGCACAGAAATTATCTGGGGTGAAGCAATTTTAAAAAAACATCACAATCTCAAGGTGGCTTTAAATCACAATGCATTTGTTTACTTCGGAGTTTTCTGGAGATGGTGATGAGGTAATGAACCCAGAGATAAGGTACTATGGCACACATCTCGAAATTCCAATTCAGTCTAGTTACCCATGAGAAACCTAGCCTAAATTATTAGTATGTAAGAAGCAGTGGTGTATCAGACCTCAAACAACAAATCACATGTGTGGTATTGTACAATCGATTTTAAATAAGCATTTTATTGGAGTATAACATATATATAGGAAAGTCAACAAATCATGTGTGTATGCAGCTCAATCAATCAACACAAAGTGAAAACATGCATACAACCGCCACACTGGTCAACAAATGGAACATTATTAGCATCTAAATATATCTCTTCACACACTGCCCCTTTAGTGACTAAACCATCCCTCACTTCAAAAAGATAAACACCATAGTTAGCTATGTCTGTGCCAGCTTTTGCTCATTATATAAAAGATGATAAATACAGATGATTCATTTGTCTCTGACTCCTTTTGTTCTATGTTATGTTTGTGAGGGTCATTCATATTTGTGGGAAACAATAATGTATTCATTTTCATTGCAGAATAGTGTTCTGCTATAAGACAGTTACACAATATCTTGATCCATCAGTTTATTCTCAACCGTTCTGCTATTTTGAATAATATGATGTGGGCTGTCGCCTTTGAGATAGCCCCTAATGATCTCTGCCTCCTGGAGTTCACATTTTTGTAGACTTCCATCCCAAAGAACTGTGCCATTTGTCTTCCTCACACTTGCTGGTTTGCTTGTTGAGGGAAGCCAGCTACTATGTTGTGAGCTTACTTGTAGATAAGCCCACGGGGCAAGGAAGTGAGGGTGGCCTTTGGCCAATATACTATGAAGAATGAATCCTATCAACCACCCTGATCGTGAACTTGGAAACAGTCTCTCCCAGTCCAGCCTTCAGTAACACCACACTCCCGGAGCCTCATGAGAGACCTGGAGTTGGAGGCACCCAGAGAAACTGCACATGGACTCCTGAACCACAGAAACTGTGACACAATAAGTGTAATTATTGTAAAGTGCTAAGTTTGGGGTATAGCTTCTTACACAGAGACAGAATTAATACAGGAATACAAACATTTTTGTGCATATTTTATTTTCATATTTCTGTTGGGTTACGTGTTATGCATATGTTCAGCTTTAATCAATCCTACCAGTTTCCAAGGCAATTGTAGCAATTTATTCTCCCAGAAGCAAAATATGAGAGTTTTGGTTCCTCTGTACCCTGACCAACATTGGTGTCAGTCCCAAGTTGGGCCAGGTGAGTAGGGCCATTTTATCATGCTTCCCTACAAACACTAAAGTTGAGCAACTTTTCAGATGTTTGTGGGCCATTTGGGTATCCCACTTTATGAATACTTACTTTCCTATTGGGTTGCCTTTTTTCTTATTGATAAGACCTTGTTCTTTTTATATTTTTCCATATAAGGTTTTTCTTTAGTATATAAATTACAGATTCTGTCTCCCAGATTGAGATGAGGTGGTCAATTTCTTGATGGGGTTTTTTGATATATACCAGTTCTTAATTTTAGAGTAGTCCAGTTTATTATTTAAAATTAATATTTTTTTGTGTGTCCTATTTAACAACCCTTCCCCTATGTCAAGATCATGAAGCTATTCTCTTATCTCCTAGAAGCTATCTTGTTTTATCGTTTACATTCAGACCTATGATCTGCTTGAAATTGATTTTCATGTGTGATGGAAAGTGGGGGTCAAGATTGATTTTCTTTTGTATAGATAGCCAATTAAATCAGCATCATTTTATGGGGAAAAAAAAAAAACATTATTACCCACTGCACTATAGTGCTTCATTTGCAATCAATAAAGTTCATATATATAAGCATCTGTTTCCAGGTTCTATTTTTTCCTGTTGGTCTATTTGCCTAACCATGAAGCCAAAGCCTGTTGAATTAATTGCTGTGGCTGTAAATCACATAAATTTATATCTAGTAAAATAAGTCCTCCCACTTCTTCAAGATGGTGATGACTATTCCTGACCCTATTATTTCAGTATACATTTTGGAATGGCCTTGGTTTTCACACTCAAAAAAATCCATCTTAAATTTTTTTGGAATTGCATTTAGTCTGTAGATCAATATGAGGGTCATTATTTTCCTTTTAATATCGGGTCATCCAAATCATGAACATGTTATATGACTTTATTCATTTAGGTGTTCTTCAATTTTTTTCAATAAAATATATTTTTCTGTAGAAGCCTAACATTTTTCTTTACATTCACTCTTAGGTATTTGAAGTTGCTTGATGTTTTTGTAAAAGCTACCTTTCTATCAAATTTTACTTTCTATTTTTTACTCACATAAAAATTAATTCACTTGTTGTAAAGTGGCCAAGTGTACAAAAGTCTTGCCAAATTAATGTATCAAGTCTAAGAATATATCGAGTACACTTCTTTGGATTTTATACATACACAGTACTATCATCAGCAACATGATGATAATGATAATATTTATGTCTTCCTAATCCTTATACTTTATTTATTTTACTTACCATATTGTACTGTCTATGACCACCTTTAGAATGTTGAATACACACAGAGGTAGAGGACATTTGTAGCACATTCCTGATCTGAGAAGAAAACCTTTCAATATTTCTCCATTAAATATAATGTTTGCTGTAAGTTGTATGTAGATAATCATTATAAAATCAAGAAAGTTATCTTTTATCCTTATTTTTTTTACTGTAAATAGGTGTTCAGTTTTGTCTAACATTTGTCTAAATTTATTGAAATTATCATTTTTTTCCTCTTACATCCTATCAAAATGGAATTATATTGATTAATTTTTGAACACTAAATCTAACTCACATTACTAAGATAGACAAAACTTAATCATGATGTTTGTTTGTTTGTTTGTTTTGTATATTGTTGAAATTTGTTTGCTACTATTTTGGGATTTTTACATAGATACTCCTGAGAGATATGGGTCTGTGATTTTCTTTTCACTAAATATTCTTGTTTGATTTTGGTGTCTAAGTTTCTTGTTCTCATAAAATAAGGTGAAAACTAAAATATTCTATTCTATGGAAGATTTTGTGAAATATTAGAGTTATTTCTTCTTTTACTATTTGTACATTTCATAGGTGAAGCCAATTAGGCCCATGACTTCCTTCATGGGAAGGTTTTCCAACATTAATTTGATTTTAACAGATATAGGACTATCCACGTTCCTTATGTTTTTGGTACCTTCTCAATTTTCAAATGTATTGGCATAAACTCTTGAATATCTTCTTACATGTAATATTTGTACATTCTGTGGTGATGTCTCATTTTGTAATTCCTGTATTCATGTTATGTGTCTTTTTCTTGTATTCTCAATCAGTTTTACCCAGGTGTTTATCAATTTTATCACTCTCTTCAAAAATAAATAATTTTTGGATTTGTTGATACTCTTTATTGTCTATTAATTTTTCTCTATTTAAATTCAACTCGCCAACATAAAGTTTAACAGCCAGTGCTCATCCCATCAAGTGTCCTCCATAATGCCCGTCACCCAGTTACCCCATACCTCACCAACCTCCCCTTCAGCAGCAACCTTCAGTTTGTTTCATAGAGTTAATAGTCTCTCATAGCATATCTTCCTCTCTGATTGTTTCCCCAATTAGGTTCCACTCCTTCCCTTATGATCTCTTGCACTATTTCTTATATTCCACATATGAGTGAAACCATATGATAATTTTCTTTATCCAATTGACTTATTTCACTCAGCATAATACCCTCCAGTTCTATATGCGTCAAAGTAAATGGTAAGTATTCATCCTTTCTGATGGCTGAGTAATAATCCATTGTATATATCTACTACGTCTTCTTTACCCATTCATCTGTCGAAGGACATCATGGCTCCTTCCACAGTTTGGCTATTGTGGACATTGCTGCTATTAACATTGGGGTGCAGATGTCCCATCATCTCACTACACCTGTATCTTTGGGTAGTGCAGTTGCTAAGTCACAGGGTAGCTCTATTTTTAACTCTTTGAGGAACTTCCATACTGTTTTCCAGAGCGGTGCACCAGCTTTCATTCCCACCAACAATGTAGGAAGGTTCCCCTTTCTCCACATCCTCTCCAACATTTGTTGTCTCCTGACTTGTTAAAATATCTGTTCTTACCTTTATCATTTCCTTTCCAATGCATTGGATATAATCTGTTACTCTTTTGCTTATTCTTGAAGTGGATATTTAGATCATTATTTTCAGCCTTTCTTTTGAACATATACATTTAAAGCTACAAATTTTCTTCTAATATGTGCTTTAACTGCATTTCACAAGTTTAGCATATAGATTTTTTTCACTTTTCACATTTTTTTTCACTCACATTTCTCCCTTAATCTGGGTGTTTACAAGACCCATTCCTCCTCAATGGACCCTAGACATTAATCTATCAGCCATACTTTATTAGGATGTTCAGAGAACAAACATTTCAGCCTCCCACACTGAAGGGAAAGAGGCATAAACTCTATGCCCAACATGGAGCTTAATCTCACGACCTGGAGATCAAGAGTCCCAGGTTCTACTGACTGAGTCAATGAGGTGCCCCCTGCTTATATCCATTTTCAGTTTACCATGAAAGTAATAACAAGAGTCTGCATTTATGTTGTTTGAAGTGATAGGAAAGCTAGTCATTTCTGAAAGTGAAGTGAACATACACTGTCATTGAAAAAAAAATCACAAGATTTATGAAATTTGGTCTCAGGGGATATGAATTTAAAGTTCAACTTGAGATCCTTAAAGAAGTTAATAAACTATTCTGAACATCACCTAAGTGGAGGAAAATACTACCTTCTTCATAGTCTTGTTGAGAGGATTATCTGTCTCATAAAAATAATAGCAATTATTTTTGGTTCTAGAAATGTAAGGTGATTCGTGAAGCTTACAAACACATACCAAAAATATTATTCTTCACTGCAATACATAAAATTATAAACATTTCACTAGAATTTAAGAAAATTTCATATCCTTTGGCCTGCCCTTAGAATATGTTGTCCTAAGCCTCATGTCCTTGTTGAATGTAACCTCTCTGCTTCTAATGAGATAAACTAATGAACTGAACTAAGCCATTGCAATTTTTCAAAGGATAGCATGTCCAAATTCATCCATCCCCAGCCTAAGCCATCAGGAATAAGTAGTATAAAGCCATAATTGGCCTTCTGAAATTTCAAAGTTAAATTATTCATTGGTTTACCTTAAAATGATTAAAATGCAGTTGTCTGTATAATAATACATTCCACTGCCAAGAAGACTCTGGATTCAAATTAAAAAAATAAAAAGATATAATAATCCTGGCTCATTTAAGCAGGTTGACTAGCAATGAGAAAATTTTCGTAAAATAAGATAAAGATTATGGACAACAATTAATTACTCTAATATCTTAAAAGTTATGAAATGAACTCTAGGTAATTCATAAGCATGTCTCATTAAGTATCATTAAGCAATTTACCTTTTCTTATTGCTTTGCCACAAGCCACAATAGTTTGATTAAGCAGTAATTCAATCTAAGTTACAGCTATATAAATATATTTAACGTTCATACATTTTAATGTGCATGATATATTACCTTTGTTTGATACATTTTCTCCCATCTCTTTTCAATTAAAAAAAAAAAAAACAACTATACTTTTAAATGGCATTTCAGTTGTTAGAAAAACATTTTCATTTGTGATATATAACAAGCCACATAGGAATCTATATTTTACACTTTGAAAGCTGCTCTATCACAGCGCCTGTTTACATCTCAAACATCCTACAAATCAAGTGATTAGACCATTCATTTCACCATTCTTGAGTACTGTTTGCCTGGGCCTGAAGTTCCTTGTTAGCTAAATCATTCCTTTTTGTTTATGAAGCATTTGGCGAAGTTTTGCCATAGCAACTAAAAAGACTTCGGGAAGGATTTACAAAATCCTGCCATTTTCTCCTTTCTGAATTGCTCTATGGTGATTCAAAAATCAGGAGAATGATCAGAGCAGGATGTATATAGTACATACCTATGAAAGAATATTCCTGAATCCATACCTTTCCACTCCACACTCAAGTCTCTGACGTGCATTTCATCGTAAAGGGTCAGATGTGAATTCCACACTTAGATTTCAGAGTCACTGCCTCGGGATTTCAAGCAGCAGAGGTTTTAATGAGGGGTATAAACAGAATTGCAGCCCAAGGTGGCACTTGGAACGTAAACTAAATCAGTCTTATGACTAGCTGTTGTGACAAATTACACTTTACTTAGACTTTTGCTTTTGTACCAATTACATTTACCTCTCCTGCTTCCCCATGTCATTAAATTTCTTCAACAATTCTAGTAGGAACCTACTGAGTTGTGAGGTCAGCACATGAAGATAGAGCTGCACTCTCCCTGTCTTTGATTTCAAATAGGCTCCCCCTTCTGTGTTCCCTTTCTGTAAAATGGCATGTAAGTATGTGTCCTCGTAGGTGCTGTGTGATGAGGGATAAATAAATAGAAAAGAGAACAAGAGGACCCCAATTATTGGCCAAACAGGATTTTTACCTCTAGATATGTGCATGGTGCTAATAATTCTTAAAGTCTGTTTCCTCATGCTCATTTGCAATCTTCAAAGCTCACTTTTAATCCTTTTCTGCACCTAAATATTTTGGGCATTTCGAGAGAGGCTCTCCCCAACCCTCTGAACCTGCCAGGCCCTGTAACTCCCTTCCACCCCCTCTGGCTGGCTGCCTTCCTCCCTTCAATCCTGTACCAACTTGAGCATTGGTTCTTTGAAGATCTCTCCCAAAAGTAAATTAAATCCTCCTGTTATCAAAACCACAGCACCCAGTCCTTCTCATTTCAGCACTTTGTATACTTAAAAATTCTTACTTATTCATAATTACACACAATTAGACAGCTGAAGCTGTCTCCCTCACCCTGCTCCCCGAAGCCCCTGCAGTCCTCTGGGGGGTGATGAATAGCAGCTGCTGACCACAGTGACCTGGCAGCAGCACTGGGGCTTGGAGTGGTCTCAATTCTCCTCCCCAAACCACTGTTAGAACTCGCCCAAGCCATAGGGGACAAAAATAATAAAGAGTTAAACATCTCATGGAAAGTACAGATGCATCAATCATTAGAAAATGTTACAATGTTTATTGATCTGTTACATACAGCATAGTGAAAACCCTTTGCTGCCTGACAAATACAGATTCAAGAGAAATCTTTCTTCTCCCTCACCCCTGTTCGCAACTCAGTATTACTCACGATTTCCTGAAAGTGGGCTGGTCCCAAGCCAATCTCGGACTGACAGAGCCATTTCCTCCCCTCCTAATTTTTCAACTCTTAATCCCTCCCTTCTAGAATTATCACTGTTCCCGTGGCTTTTTACAACCATTCCACAGCTTCAAAAACTGGATTTTACAGCACCTCTGAAAAATGATATGCTACCCCACATTTGAAAGATATGGATTAATACAACATTTCTGAAAAGTACATTGGTCATCCAAAAATGTTCCCACCATCTGCTTTAGAAGTCTCACAGTTTCAAATTCTAACAAATCATCAGCTTTGTGTGTGCATATGTGTGTTTTCTACCTACAATGATATTCATTGCAATAACATCTACAACAATAAAAATTAGGAACAGAAAATGCCCAACAGTAGCAGAATAATGATATTCATATGCATATTGTCTGAATATTTTGCTCAAATCATTATTGGAAATGGTCATACAAAGGAAAGGCATATAATACAACAGATGAGGAAATGCAGTTTCCAAATTGAATACACACTATGGAATGGACCACAGATGTTTCCTTAGCAAAAAAGGGCTGAAAAGAAATTCTTTAAAGTACTAACTGTATCGGGCGGTCCTATCAGATCTTAAAATTTATCAATAAGATGTATGAATTCAGTGTATTCGCCTCTGTCCCCAACATGGGAGGGCCTGTGTTGTACAGAAGCCCCTCTGCTCTGATGGCACCTGTGGACTGCTGCGTGTGGATGTCAGCGCACAGGTGCCGCCTGCAGAGTCCCTTCTTCCTCCCGCTTCCAGCCAGGCCTCTGCTTCTTCAACATCCTCACTGCATCTCTACCTTCACAGCATTTCATCTCCGCTCAAGTACTTCTTTCACAGTTTCTCTGGATTCTTAGATGTAGTACAATGCATTTTACACTTTGCACTTTTCAACCTTTGATTAACTAACTGAACTGGAGGTTTTAAGTACTTGTATGAGTTTCCTGTAGCCACTAGAACAAAGTATCACAAACTCAGTGGCTTTGATAGAACACAAATTTAATATTTCACTGTTCTGAGGGTCAGAGGTTTGAAATCAGAGTCAATGGACTTCTCAGGTTCACAGGGTGTCGGCAGGGCAAGGTTCCCCCTGGGGGTCTCCTGTTAACAGGCAGTTTGGCCACCCCTTCATTGCTTAAGATAGACACACAAACACCCAGCCCCAGCTAAATCTAGAAGAAACAATATTGCTCAGCGCTTTGGGGATACCTGTGTTTATTTCCAGATCAGTTTTTCCTGCTTCTTCATACTTTACTTTCCAGATTGTCTACCAAATGTCTATTGCTTCTTATTTAATAAGGGTGGTTATTTTAAAAAGTAGAAAAGTAAAAACCAAATTTTCCTTCAATAGTGAGTTAGAGAATACCAACCAACCAATCTTTCAGGACCAACTCAAATCTGACCTTGGGAGCCTTCCTAAGACCCTGACCACCCTCTTGCCTTCATCCACCATGGCTTGAAGTTTAATACCATTTCCCCCGTGACGGCCCTAGCATTTGGCGTGTACTCCCAGAGCACAGTGCAGGATTGGCTTGTATTCAGATTAATATGATGTGATTGAGGCTTTCCACTGGATGGTGAAGCCCCGCAAGAGAGAGAGTGCATTTCATTCATTCCTAACCACTTAGCAGCCACCCTCCTCTTGATTCTTCCAGAGTGTTCTGTTAGCTCATCATCAAATTGTGCATAATGGAGGTAAGACACATACATGTTTACGTGTGTATACTATACACAGCTCATATTTGTATATGTGTTTTTTTATTTTTATTTATTTATGATAGTCACAGAGAGAGAGAGAGAGAGAGAGAGAGAGAGGCAGAGACATAGGCAGAGGGAGAAGCAGGCTCCATGCACCGGGAGCCCGACGTGGGATTCGATCCCGGGTCTCCAGGATCGCACCCTGGGCCAAAGGCAAGCGCCAAACCGCTGCGCCACCCAGGGATCCCTGTATATGTGTTTTTATATTAAAATCACAAACTCTGTAAACCAGAATGTCCATTAAATGCAAGAAATGTAGAGATTGTGTGTGTACTGACACTTCTCTTCTCCATTTAATGATTTGTTTAGATTGTTGCCCTTATTAGGGGACCTGAATTCATTAAAAGGGTACTTGTTTTTTCCTTTACAAATAGCCTTGGGACAAAATAATAAACTAAAGCAATTTATCATGTTGCCAGGCTAAGAAAACATTGCATATGGCACGGCAAAGAATCACTAATTAGACCTAATTGAGAGAAATTAACACAAAGTCCAAATTACCAAGTATTTTAAAAGAAATTGAATCTTATGGTTTTAAAGACGGAATCTTCAGCTAACTCCTCATAACGTGCCTCCAAGTGGCAGTCCTACTGAGCTTGTTTAACAAATAAATAAGATAACATTCTACTGAGCATATTATTGGTTTGGGTTCAAATTAAAGCTGTTAAAACACATGATGCTCTCCAGGCTCCTGGCTTCCTGGCTTGTGAAGATGTGCTGTTCTCTGCCCCAGCTCTTGCTCTCTCACCGAGGGAATTCCTACCATAGCCTCTGAGGTAGTTCACACTGAGGTCCCTGTCTCCCTCCAAGCCCCATCTCTTCATACTTACCCTTGTGCACCTCACCTCCAACCATTCCAACCTTCAAGCAGGTGTCCCCGTGAGGACAAGACCTCCCTCCTTTCCCAACAGTGACATGCACCTCACTGAGCATTCCTTGTGCTCCAAGAATACTTTAGATGCATTATCTGATTTAATCTGTACATCAAGCCTGTCAAGTAGGTGTAACTGTCTATTTGGCAGGAGAGGAAACTGAGTTTTGGGAAGTTAATAACTTGACAGAGGTCACTCAGATAACCAGGCTACAACTCCAGTTCTATCTGGTTCCAAATCCAGCTCCCACCTCTGAGCAATTCCCTTATACCCATAGGATACCTGCTTTTCCTGCATCCCGTTAGATATCTTCCCCCACCCCCACAAGCCTTCCAGAACGTTCTCAAGAAGCCAGTCACTCAGCCCTCTATTCTCCCCCAGTAACGGGAAAGCCCTTCTGCTCGAAGCACATGTGAGCAGGAAAAAGCCAGATGAAGACCACAAGGATACTGCTCCTCTGACTATTCTTATGTTGATCCAAGTAGTCTGGCCCTTGCAGTCTGCGGGATGCTTAATGTCTAACCCCTCCACAGACTCCTTGACTTGGGGGCTTATGAAAATAAAAATGGCCCAGTCTGAGTTAGAAATTGAGAAATATTATTCTTCACTAATGGGAAAAGGATGCTCTCCTATATAAAATGTGGTCAGCTGAAGAGTCATTTCTATATCAGAAGCTGTACGTGGCATCTGCTGGGGTTGGTGGTAAGCTCCTCAGTTTTTCCTCAGGAAGAGATCAGTGAAATACCCATGTGCTTCCATAATGATGATAATAAGGAACCTGGCTCTGTTCTACTGCTCTGTAAGCACTAACATCTCTAATGATCCCACTTCTGCTTTTGCCTGGGTCTGACTCAGAGCATTCTCGCATGCAGTGGAATGAAGCGGGACATGACGCATCTTCCATGCTCTTTGCTGGAAGAATGGCTTCTTGATTGGGGGCAGCCCTTAAATCAGGGAGTCCATTTGTCAGGGCCACAGGCAAAGTGACATTTTCCTCACAAAATCACTAAACAACCTCCGTGGCTGCTCTAAGTCAGGCCTATTGCTTGCACCTATATTACTCCCAATTTTGTGAGGACTATAACAGAAATCAGTTAGTATCTCTCTCCTTCCAGACTATGGGCTTCTCAGGGACAAAGTTGATTTTTATTTCCCTTTCAGGTTCTAGTGTCTATGTGTATAGTAAAAGCTTCATAATATTTCTGAATCAGCAACTAAATGAGTGAATGAGTGGAATTACTTGAGAAGATGGAGAAAAAGCTTCCATCCCTGTGCCACTTAAGCCATTTGCTTACTCAGTCCCTGTGAAGCCTATATTTTATTTTCCAAAAGCTTGAAAAGGTGTAGTAGGGATTGTACCAAAACCGACACGAAGCTCTTATCAGAGCATCCAAAGCCTCATCTGTTAAAAAAATGTGCTCTTACACATTATTACCAATAAAGATTAATTTAACTCAATAAAGCTCTTTTAAAAATATAAGTGTCCCTCAAAAGAAACTACATAAGTAAATATTAAATAAATGCTAAACCAGGGACCAGCTGGGACCTGGGCATGATGTGGATTAAGTGGGGAAATATTACAGTTGGAAGAGGGGGTAGAGTGGTTTGAAGAGCAGCAAGGGGTCACATGAGGCTGACTAGAGGTTAGGAACAGACACTGGAGGTTGAAGATTAGCACAGAAACACAGAGAAAATGAAACAAAAACACAAGGGATCTGTGTTCTACCTTGCAGGCCGTTCATTGGCCACAGGACACTGTGGCCAAGGTTGGTTTGAAAGATGACACATGTTGGTAGCCCAGCACTAGCAGTCCAGCCAGGCTAGACCAGCCTCTCCACTCCCTCTGTTCATCCCATGGGGGGACCTCTTCCAAGACTCAGCCTGCTCAGCCCAGGCTTGGAGAAAAGGGAAAAAGGAAGAGAAGTGAGAAGAGGAAAAAAATGCACTTGGGTTCTCCCACACCTCTTCTCTCAGAAGGCTGGACTTCACCCTGTAAGTCCAGGGCATAGGCCGAGACTCACGGTGTGTGTGTGCTATCCTGACTCTGATTCTTCACTCTGCTCCATGATGTTTCCATGCATATTTCAATGTCAAAAAAACAAAAACACATCAAACTAAGTCCTAGGATGAACATGCACTGAATTTATCCTTTCTCATCTCTTCCTCTGTTACAGTACCAAGTGGTTACATGTCGTTTTGTTTAAGAGATCAAGCCCCACATTGGGCTCTGCGCTAGGCACGGAGCCTGCTTAGTATTCTCTCAGTCTCCCTCTCCCTCTGCCCTTCCCCAACTCCTCCCACCTCCCCCCTCAAAGAAAAAGAAAAGTCCATCGGCACTTCATGTTTTGGCATTTTCTTATTTGAGTTTCAATGAGAAGAAATCTACATTCATATCAGGAGAATTTGATACACTTAATAAGTTTATTCCCTAGTTAATCTGAACAACTCCTTTTAATCTTGTCCCTACTCTTAATGAATCCAATAACATTGTCCTCAGGGACAAGCTATCTACACATTCAATAACGTAGGTGAATCCCATAGAAATCCCAAAGACTGAAAGAGGCCAGTCTCCAAAGGTTACCTACTGCATGATTCCATTTATATGACACTCTCAAAAACTAAGGTATTTTCAAAGACAAAACAGCAAAAGGCCAAGAGACAAAACTATGGGAAACAACTGAGAACAGATCAGTGGTTGCCAGGGAATGGGGTGGAGGAGGGTTTGACCAGAAAATGTCAGCACAAGGGAATCTGCTTGGGTGATGGAATTGGTATCACACAAATCGCCACATGTGCTAAAGCTCAAAGAGGCATACACATACAAAAATGTCAAGTTTACAGTATATGATGTTTTAAAAATTTAAATTCCCTGTGCCAAAAAGGCAAAGGCTAAGACCATGAGTAAAATGATGGATTGTTCACTGTAAATGTAAGTACAGCTCAGGCCAGATTAGGATGCCAATGGCATGAGGACAAGTAGAGAGAAATACCATGGACTTCAGGCATTGTTCTCATTTGCTCTCATGTAAATCTTCATGGCACCGATCAAGAAACCCAACCTGGAGGAGCTAATTATCCTGCCAAAGAACATCCAGTTGTGAAGCGCCAGAACTAGATTCTAATCTACGTCTGTGTCTCTCTAAAGCCTGCAACCTTTACAGTAAAACACCTGACACCAGAGGAGTGACATGACTGCTACCTCCCCGGTAGAACACAGACAGTATAGACAAGACTCGAGGCTTATTGCTTGCTGTCGTTGGATGGTTGGATTCTTACAGTCACTCTTAACTAAAACTCAGATCTTATAATAACAGCTATTGCTATCTTTTTTAAAAATATGTTTTTAGGAGAATGTTGCAAAAACCAGCTCATGGCCAAATCATTCTCAACAAAGTTCAATGCAAAAGAATTTTGATATGCTTAGAAAATGAAGACAGCACTTTCATATTGGAAGAATTAGGGAACCAGCACTACTCTAGCAATGACAACGAAAAAGGGGTGATGGAACGTTATGTAGGAAATTCTCTGCAATTTTCCAGTTTGTGCCAAACTGGTAGGGATATTGGCTACAGGTGAGGCAGAAAGACCTCTTTTGATGGTATAGAAATGATCTTTACATCCAAGATGTTAATGTTCCCAATTTCATAACACCCTTTTAATTGTTCCCTGGAGGAAATAAATAAAGCAGTACAGACTTTGCTAAGGCAAAAATGGCTACTTAACTTCACCTAAAATAATTATATAAAAAAAGTCAAATTTAGCTGCTGACCCCTTCTGAGATAAGAACTTGAGAATCCGCAGATTAAAGGCACTAAAGGAACAGCTTGCTATCTCCCCCACAGCAGTTAAATCTTTCTGTTCATCACTGTACAAGCCTGTATTTTCAGATGCAAGCATATATCTTACTAAGTCTCAATTCAAAATAGCATATGGCAGGTGGCTCTGGGAATGGCCTAGAGAGAGACACAGCTCCTGATGGTACTAAACCAGCCCCTCTCAAAGCCTCCAGCTCTGAACACTCAGACAAGGATTTCTCATGTCAGGGGGACAATGTAATGAACTTTTAAATATTCCGTTCACTGTCTGAAATCTACTACACCTTTTCTGAATCTTTTTTTTTTTCTTTTACAACCTTAAGTGTTTTACTCTTGGCTCATAAAGGTACGGAAGGCAGTGCTTTTGTGCTATTCTGTAATGAATCCCATTTTCCTCTCTGTGATGCCCACACACCATCAGGAACATAACATGTGTGTGTTTATACCTGAAACTCCGTGGGAGATACTAGAATTCAAATACTCTTCCTCAGCCTCTCCAAGAAACTACAGAATCCTTTCTTGGGTCGAACAGTTCATCTCCATGGCATTCTTGATCACTAACATCTCATTCACTAACATTTTACATTTTTGTTGTATGGAGTTTTTAAAACAGCTTTATTGAGGAATAATCTACATACCATCACATTCACTCATTTTATGTGTGCTGCAGTGGTTTTCCTACTGTATTTCTATTGCTGCATAAGAAAATTGCCATTAGGGGATCCCTGGATGGCTCAGCGGTTTGGTGCCTGTCTTTGGCCCAGGGTGTGGTCCTGGAATCCAGGGATCAGGTCCCACGTCGGGCTCCCTGCATGGAGCCTGCTTCTCTCTCTGCCTGTGTCTCTGCCTCTCTATCTCTCTCTCTCTCTGTGTGTGTGTCTCTCATGAATAAATAAATAAAATCTTAAAGAAAAAAAAAAGAGAAGAAAATTGCCATTCAAGTGTCAGCTTAAAACACCACAAATGTATTATCTGACAGCTTCTATAGCTCCAAAGACTGGCCTGGTTCAGCTGCGTCCTCTACTTGGGTCCTGCAGGGCTGAAATCAGTGTCAGCAGGGCTGCATTTTTCACTGGAGGCTCTGGCAGGAAGCCACCCATAAGCTCAAGCAGGCTGCTGGCCAAATTCAGTCCCTCAGTCATAGGACCGAAGTCCCCATTTCCTTGCTGGCAGCCAGCCAAGGCAGGCTTTCTTAGGGGCTGGCTGCCTTCCTTCTCGTTTTCCCATATAACCTCATCGGCAATGGTGGGGCCAGCTCTGCAACTTTGAGTCTCCCTGTCTTCTTGTCTGCCTCATCCCTCTGACTGCAGTCAGAGAAAATTCTGTGCCATTAGAATGGGTCCATCTGAATTAAGGCAGGATGATCTTCCTACTTTAATGACTTTTGTAAAGTCCCTTTTGCCAGGTAGTATAACATATTCACAGCTAGCAGCTCACGACAAGCTATTTCATTTAGCCCCTCAAAGATCTGATTAATGGAGAGCCTTTTGGAGTTCATGAACCAGACTTGTATGTGGACTGTCCCAGCACCAGGGGTTTCATAAGATTTTTTGGCATTTTGATTCAAAGCATATCGATATCATTAGGGTCAAAGAAAAGAATTTGAATTTTGAACACCATCCTATGCCAAGACTTTCAAATTCATTTTCTGATTTAATCCTACCACCTCTGTCAGTGGGCATTACGTCCTCAAATCAGACGAAGCTCAGTGAGGTTAAGGAATTTGCCCCAGGTCACGCTGTTGGGAAAGGAACCAGGATTTGAAGTGAGATCCTCTCTAAAACCCAAATTCCGTCTCAGGCGAAGTAAAAGATGGGCCAAATTTTGCTATCATTGCTCGCGTCTTAGCTTCACTACCTAGTGAGATTTTGTCAGAGAGACATGCTTGCTTTCATCCACTCAGCAAATATTTCCTGAGGTCTTACTCTTCTGCCAGCTACTTTTTTTGGGACACTGGGGTTTTGGCAGGGAAAAGAGCAAATGTTCCTGGTTTCATGGAGCTCACATTCTAGGGTTGTAAGACAGACAATAACCCAACAAAGAAATAGTTATATGGTGTCTTTTGAAGATAATAAAGCCATTGAGAAAAATAAAGCAGGATGTGGGACCGAGCCAGAACCAGGAGGGGACTGGATGAGCTAGGAGGCCTTAATATTTTAAATTAAATAATCAGTGTAGCCCTCACTATGAAGGTGACATTTAAGCAAAGAACTGAAGGAGGCGAGGCATACACACAAGCAAAGTGTACATAGGAACAGAATACATCAAATGTGTCAAAGCCAGAAACATGGAGCATCATTACATCATGCTCTTTTCTGAAGAAGGGGATTTAAGGGGCTGTCAACTAAGGTGGAGAGAAGATGTGGCCTCTGGACCATAACAGCAAATGCTCATTGAGACTCACAACGTGGCCAGGCTAAATAGTTGATATAGCTCACAACTCATGAAAGGAGCACTCCTTATTTTTATAGATGAGCATATAGAGTCTTACAGGGCTTACCCAACTTTCCAAGGTCACTGAGCTGCTCCTGTGCCAGAGTCATGGCTCCTGGCCATGGTGCTCTATTTTCTTTGTGGAGGGACAGTAGGAGGACAAGTGATGCCCTCTGACATTATAAAGAATGCTCTGGGTTTCTCCACATTTTTCCACTGTTGCAAAAAATCCCTCAAAACACAGACATGTAAAAATTGCTTTCTAATGTCTAAATACTCATAAATTTGAATCAACATGCAAGGAATTTACTTTTTATAATGTGTTTTTTTGGAAGAGGGAAGTGCAAGAGGCCTATATGCAGAAGGAAATCCCTATAATTTGTTATATGAATCAGGACAGCTAAGTGCAAGGCAAGGGACACGATAGGTTTGCAAAATCCTAAATTATCCCAGGCAGCTTTAACAGCATGGCAATGGCCTCAGACCTCTGCAAGTCATTTTTTGTTTTCACTGCTTTGGGAAATATTCTCTGGCTTCCTTGTCACAGCAGAGCAGATCCCATCAGATAAGGCAAAGCTAGGGAACAGTTCATGAATTCATCCTGGCTATTAACTCATATGAGAGTTTCAAAATTGCAATAGTCTTTTGGAAAGGAGAATATGGAGGAAAGCAGAGGAAAAAAGTCATAATGAAAGAGAAACGAGGGGAAAAGAAGAATAAACCATCAAAAGATTCCATTTCCATTATGGTTTTCCACTTGCAACTTAACTTTGCCCAAAGCCAAGAAAGAAAATGCCTATTTCTTATCTCAGATGTTGAGATTATAATGTTTATTTCTTTGAATGCCAAGTCTCATATCTTTTTTTTAATATTACTTTTTATCAAAGATCCAGTGAGGGCAGCTCCCTAGACTTGTTTCTGCCTTTATTCATTTTTCTTTTAATAATAGCTCAGAAACCCAGCCATTCTTTGTTTGCCCAAATCCACTGGTTTTCATTCAAAACTGAAATATTTCTAGGATGAAACGTGAAAGAGCATAACCTGCTCAGCTTAAGTTAACTCCATCATTATCCCTCATAAGCTGTGATAGAAATCTCAAAGTTTTGTTTGGACACTTTTCTTTGATTTTGGAACAAGCTCCCTAAGAAAGATTATGGCTTTAAGCCCACACATTCACAATGGCACTTTGACTGCCTTTTAAAGGGTACAAATTCAAGGTCTAGTTTGAAAAAAGCACATCAGAGTTTGAAAGGATGAAATTTTGAGTTCATTTATACTGACCATGCTCAGATTTTGGGGGCAGCTGGACCAGTCTTGGAGCTAAGTTGAGCAATTGCAGAGTCAGAGGTCAACAAGAGGAGAAAGATCTTTGCCAAATCTGTAGTGAAATAGATATTTGGGCATTTTCCCTGAGTAAAGCCCCATACTTCTACTCCTCTCTCAGTAAACACATTTAGATGCTGTAAGTTGATATTGCAAGACACCACTTTTCTCACGGGTCTTCGTTTTTTGTAATCACATTTATTGAAGTAGAACATTAATACAGAAAAGTGCACAAGTCATAGGTAGTACAGATTGATGAATTACGATGTAGTACACATCCCTGGGTAACCAGCACCCAAGTTAAGTAATAGCTATGCAGCTTTTTGCATGAACAATTTTGTGTGTGAACTGAAAAGTTGCCCATTTAAATATTATTTGCATCGCACTGACGGGCTAAGATGCCCCCTGACCAGGTCCAGTATGCAAGAAAGTGCAAGGTCTGTGGACTGTCAGACACACGAGAAAGTGGAGAGTGTGTCTGATAGTCCAGGGGTGTGAAGCAGGTCCTGCAAGTGGGGATGCCCATGTGCCAATATCCAGGAGGCAGCTCCCTCCAGCCCCTCTAGCTTGGAGATGGGACCTGGGGGACTTCTGAAGTCTTTGACATCTAGGGCTCTTATTTTGCTGTAGAATTTCCTGACTAACCATAACACACACAAAAGCAGCACTTTTCACTAGCTAACAGAGGAGCTGGACTTTGAGCCTATCAAACATCACAGAAACTCAGCTTTATGTGCTGCTAACAAGTTGGAGAGATAGAATGGGTAAAGAGGAAATCAAAATTATATGAGCAGTCTCCTCCTTAGCTGAAACTAATTAAAGTCTTGATAAGCAATTCTGTTTGAGAGGGGGAAAAAAATCTGTAAAAATGTTAAGTTTGGGTCAAACATGGAAAGTACCACAAAATAGTACATAATTATTTTAAAATAAGCAAATGTGATTTAAATGTCACAAAACCATCCTATTCAAGTATACCAAGAGGTTCTTTATCCATACAATATTAATTAATTAATATCATAAAGCAGGTTTTTTTTTAAGAAATTGTTACCTTCTACACACAAAGTACAGGAAACATTTTACATATTTTATTTTACTTATTTTTAAAAGATTTTATATATTTATTTATTTGAGAGAGAGAAAGAGTGTATGCACAAGTTGGGGGAGGGGCAGAAGGAAAGAGACTTAAGCAGACTTCCTGCTGAGGCTGCAGCCCCATGAGGGGCTGGATCTTAAAACCCTGAGATCATGACATGAGCCAAAAATCAAGAGTCAGATGCTGAACGAAAGGAGCCTCCCAGGGCCCCTACATATTTTAGTTTTTAACAGTATTTCTAATGAACTATGAAAATTAGTAAAAGGAAACCTCATTTAAAATGGTCCCAGGGGCACCTGAGTAGTTGAACTAGTTAAGCCTCTAACTCTTGGTTTTAGGTCAGGACATGATCTCAGTTGTGAGATGAGTCCTGTGTCAGGCTCCACACTCAGCCTGGAGTCTGCTTCAGATTCTCTCTCCCTCTCCCAACGCTACTCCCCATCACCCCACCCCCCTTCCACTCACACACACACTCTCTCTGTCAAATAAATAAATAATATTTTAAAATAAAATAAAATAAAATGGGTGCTCTCTTGCCCTACCACTCATCCCCAAGCGCAGACCCCACAGGAAGAGACTCACCTTGCAAGGCTATACTACTTTAGCTACCGCTTTACTATCCCAGCAGGAAGAAGAAAGTTTTCCCCCTGCCCCTGGCGACAGCCTAACCAATGACAGCCCACTATACTTCCAATTCCCAGTCTACTCCAGTGGACTTTCCCTCCTAACAGCACTGCTACCTTCTCTTTCCCCTACAAGAGAGGCTGCCTCAACTTCATTGTTAGGACTTGTCTTTAGTTTTGCCCTAAAATGATTGTCCCAGATTGCAATTCCCTGCCATTCCTGAATGAGTCCATTTTGCTGGTAAAATAACTGGCAGCTTTATTTTTAAGGTTAGACTAACTTACTAGTTCCTTGAAGGAAAATAGAAATAAGCAAAATTGCACACAAAATCAGGGGAAATATAAGGCAAAGTTTGTGTCCAGAAATATTGCAGATGTATTAAAAGGTTTCCTACACAGTTTTCTTGTCAAATATCGTGTTTCAGGATGGAACTCCTTCAGAGAAGTTAACCAATTTGCATCATTAAGAAGTGACACAAATTATTTTCCCAACTGTCAGCAAGGAAGAATACAGAACAGATGCCATACGCAGCTATAGATCTCCCGTGGGAGGAAAGCCGAGTAGGGAAGGAAGTCAGGAGCCAGCAAGAATTCCTGTGGGGCATTCTTTGCATGAACATGTCCACCTAGGTCTGTCTCACAAGGGGCCACAGGCTCTGGCCGTAGTGCTGAGGGAGCCCCAGCAGGAAATATCCAGGCTACAGAGATCTAATCTTCTGTGTCCTGGGCCCCTCTGCTGTGTCATGGTTAGGAGGCCAGAACCAGTGATCCCTGGGTGGCGCAGCGGTTTGGCGCCTGCTTTTGGCCCAGGGAGCAATCCTGGAGACCCGGGATCGAATCCCACGTCGGGCTCCCAGTGCATGGAGCCTGCTTCTTCCTCTGCCTGTGTCTCTGCCTCTCTCTCTCTCTCTGTGTAACTATCATAAATAAAAAAAATTTTAAAAAATTTTTAAAAAAGGAGGCCAGAGCCAGGCCGCCCTGAATCAAATTCCCCCCACACCACCAACCTCTGGGTGGCCTGGGACAAGTTGCTCAACCTCTTTAGGCTTTAGTTTCCTCCTCTGTAAAACAGGTGTACTAAAAGTTCCCACCTCCCAGCACTATTGTGAGGGTTCAGTGAAGTAATATACTTCTAGAAGAGTGGCTGGCACTTAGCAAGTGCTCACTAAAACAGAGACTCTGCTTGTGATTAAGGTCTGCAACACTTGCTTCTGCTGCAAGACAAAATCCAAAGCCTGGCATTCTTCACAAGAGGCTGAGTTTGGGAAATAGGAGAAAGCATGTAAAGCTGATGAAGACCAGCCTGTGGCAAGGAATATGAAATGAATGTGAAAATGAAAAATGAAATGAAAATGAAAAAGTGATTAGGGTTTTCAAGTCACGGGGTTGGTCAGGAGGAGTGTCGAAGGTGTGTACAAAGAGCATGCAGGCCTGGCCTCAGGTGTCATCTCCCTGCGGGCCGCCCGCGGGTGGCCTGGCCATCTCTGAGCACAGGCAAAGGGAGGATGTGAGGCCCTACTGAGGAGCCCCTTCAAGAGGGTTGATCTAAGGACACAGAAGTGACAGAAAGCTATGTGGTTGTGACATTGCCACCCCCAGGGAAGCCATGCAGGTTAGTGCCACAAGGAACTCAGCAGTTTCCTGACTAGGAGTGCCCAAAATTCAATTCAAACAACCAAGCCCAAAGAGTGGATAGGAGTCAAATGATTCACTCCAAATCTGTTATTCTCCATACTTCCCCTAGCTTGGTCTGGGTCGACACAGCTGTCCATTCTGCAGAGCCTTCAATCAGGGATAAATTCTTGCCTCCTCCATCATCTGGTCCGAACATGGTACTCAAAGGCAACACTGAGTTGCCCAGCTCCACAGGTTTGAGCCATGGACAGAAAAAGTGCTAGAAGCTGTTGGCTGCCAAAAAATTGATCAGAATTCAAAGAGAAATGCAATGCCCAGGCAGCGCTGGGGCCAGTGGGAAACACCAGGCTGGGAAGGTGTGGGTGACAGGATGTGCTGAGAGGGGGGCAGCCACATTGCAGCCAGCACCAGGGAAACCGCCGGCACTGGGCAGAGCTGGTGCCATGGCTAGGGGGGCCTCCCCACCCGCCCCACCATGCAGAGGAGGCATGAGACCACCTCGGAGGAGGTGTGCACCTCCGCGTCCAGCATTGCTTTCATGGAGGCACCATTAGGAGTCACCACCACTGTATGAAACAGGGTCCTGACATGAAAGTTCCTGACCTCTCAAGGCCCTCATTCTCACGTTGAGTAAGAGAGATGATAACCAGCCCCTGCTGAGGAACTGGCTGTGTCAGGAAGACGAACACGTCGGGGTGGGGAATTAACTCAACTACCAAAACATAAAATAGTGATCTGACCCTTAAATTTCTGACAGACCATGGCCAAGAACAGAGGGTGCCAGTAAGAAGCCCAGAGAAGCTGGGGTGGCAGGAAAGTCCTGTCTATGTGAGCTTTGGTGTTGCATCCCAGCCCCGAGCACTCAGAGAAATCTTTCCTCTTCTTGAAGGAGGCATTTCCACAGAGTTCTAGGAATGGAGGAAGCTAAGAAAAATATTGAGTGTCAGGTGTGTTTCTACTGGGCTGGACATAAATAATAAAGCAAGGGTGTATTGATTATTCTCAAAACCTGACACAAATACAATTAGCTGTATCCACCTCTGGCTTTTTCTTCTGTTCCAGCCAGACGTGTGTTTTGTTTTGTGCCTGCTGGCAAAATGCTATTCAGTTAGAGGAAGGGCAGTGGACTCTTCCTGGCATAAAAAATAATGAAAATGACAAAATTTTTCATCTCAGAACCTCCATGTTACATATATATATATATATATATATATATATATATATATATATATATATATATATAAATTGGGGTTTGATTTAGATAGGAGACACTTTCTCCTCCTTCTGCTGCACACGGCTGAGAGCAAGGGCTCATTACCAGTGCACACAATGCACACTCTACTCCTAGCTGTGCAAGTTTCCGCACCGCAAGGGGCAAAGAAGAATGGCACTAAAATGAAGACTTTTTTATTGCACAAAGGAATGCTCTGACTTTGGATCTGACACACAAGACGGTTTGCCCTGTGCAGTTACATGCCTGCCCCAATATTTGGGTTCAAAGTAGAGTTGGGGGGACAATCTAAATATATCTTTTTCCGGGGAGATTTGCTAGGGGTGGGGGTCAGGGAGTAGGGTCATTTAAGTATAGGACTTATTCCATCGTGAGTTCAATCAGCTGATTGCCACAGAGCCATTCATCTGTCTCCTACCATCATTTCTTGACAAGGTGAGAAGATTTACCAGAATAATTAAGACTTGGGCATTAAAAACAAGTTGCTTTTTATAAGAGTGCGCTGGCTGCTTCCCAAGGCACTTTTTATCTCACTCGCAGGGAAGCTGAAAAATGAATGTGAGTGGAATCTAGCAAGAAAAGAATCCTGGGACCTAGAAAGACAAATATCCTGCAAGGGTCTCTGTTTATATAGGACTCCGTCAAGTTAAGGAGGGGTGCTTTCCTGGGGGTGTGCAGGGCAGGGAAAGGGGGTGTGGTCCTGCCCCTGCAAGTGGGTTTGTTCCTCCTGACAGGGATGAAACCACCTCGTGGTGGGGGACACTACCACAGGATCCTAAGGCAGCCTCACCCTGTCCAGAAGCCGCTCGCCAGGTTCTTAGGGGTGCCCCCCTTTGCACAGGGAGCACAGCTTCAGAGCATCTCTGCCGATCGGACTTGCTTCTCCCTCCACATCTTTAAATCCTTTTTCTGTTTCTTTACCTTTATGCACACATCCAAAAATGTTTAATTGCAGGTAATTTCTACAAAATTAAGTAAATGAGAGACAAGAAGGGAGGGGTTGGCTGAGGTGAATTGAGGAATTGTTTTTCATCTGTAACACCTGAGGACAAAGGTGTATTTAGAGAACTGACCTCTCCTAGTCCACCCCCAAATTTAAGAACTCCTCATTGCCTATGACAGTGGGTTTTAATTGTTTTTAACCATTTGATCCTTTGAATCATTTGTTAAACAAATATTTATATTTTGTGTCAGGTGTTTTTCTAAGTCCTAGGATGCTGTAGTCAACAGAACAAAGAGCCCTGCTCTCCTGGGGCTTATAATTCCAGTGAGGGGAGCCGGGCAGTAAACAAAGAAGTAGGGGAAATAGAGTTTGCAGATCAGGATTAGAGAGAAAAACAAGGAGGGGCTGGGACTGGGGACAGGGTTCCCAAGGGTTTGGCACCCAGGGTCCCCAGTCCAGGAATCCCCTCACTCTGGGCAAACCTGGAGGGCCAACCAGCTTTAAAGGTCAAGAACGGCCTTTGAAGAAATGCGATCTGGGCAGAGCCTGAGAGGGGTGAGGGTGGACAGAGCCTTCCAGAGTCAGGTGCAGGCCCTGGTTGGGGGAGGCAGAGGGTGCAGTGGTGCATATCCCTCTCTCAGAACCTCTGAAGCAGACAATTCTCAAAGTTCTGAGAACATGTCCTGAAAGAGCTAACCGAAAGAACACCCAGATTCACCCATCTTCCCCTACAAACTGATAAAGGAGGTTTTCAAGTTTTAATGTTTGCAGGGCCTGCTCCTGGGCTCCCAGGGAAACTATCCTTTAACATTTACCAAGGTTAAGGTCAAAATGACTCAGCAAGACCTCAAAGCCTGGACTGTATTTCTGTCCCAAGCACACATTGTACATCTGCTTCATTAAAAAACCAAATGCAATAACCAAAAAGGAGCATCCCAAACATAAAGATAAGAAAAGCCAAAAGCCCTCCCTGGTTTTAATAAGATTAAGGTCATGGGCTTGCACATGTTAAAAACATAATATAAAGCCTGTAACTTCCTGGAATGTCCATCGTCATGATAATATGTAATTCTTTATACAAAAACATATATAATACTGCCCCAAATGCTCCTTCCGCAGACCACTCTCTTCTTTGTAGAGATTGTGTATCTCAGGCTGCTGTCCTCACTTGAGCTTAAATAAAACCCTTCTCCATCCTCTGTAAAAATTTTTTTAAAGTTTGTTCATTTTGCATTGACAGCACCAAATGACTATCTTTAGGGGCAGGTTCATAGGGAGTTTTACTTTCTGATTTATACATTTTTGTTTTGCAAAATTTTTTGGCAATAAATCTATATTCCACACATAAAGATAAAATAAAGCTATATATGTAGTGTTGTGACTGCATAAACCTTCTTTGAAGTACTCCTGCGCCATTTAGGTAACCCATCTGTAGTGAACTGACTAACGGGGGCTGCTGACATGCCCTCCTCACTCTTGCCGGGTCCCTGCCACTGTTCTTTCTCCACACCTGTGACCCTCCACCTCCTCACACTTTCACACAGACCTCCAGTGCCACCTGCTCCTGCTCTCCCAGCTTGATGGCTCTCTCCTGTCACAGTAGATGGTAGTGATACCACTTACTGAGAATTTAATCATTCCATCTCCCTATATTTTAGATTCTATGTCACTGCAGTTACATTTAACTTCCCAAGTGTGTCCCTTTGTCCCAACCAAATTTTAAGTTGGACAAGGAATAGGAAATATGTCATACACGTCTTTGTATGTTCCATGGAATTTGCTTGGGAGAAGGCGAGGCCTGGGAACCTGCATTTCTACAAGCTCTCCAGTGTGGCTAATGCTACTTATCCCCGAACCACAATTCAAGAACCCTAGGTCCAGCCAGAACATACCTTATGGAATCCATTAACCCGGGATACCTGGAAGTTAGAGGAATATGAATTTCTTCAAGAGGCTCTATAATTTTCTGAAATATGACATAATAGCTCTGTGTGTATTTGCAACTTTCTAGGTAGAAGATCCATGGATTCATTAAATATTAAAGGCCTCAAGGGCACCCCAAAAGATCAAGACCACTGATTCCAGGCTCATTTCCTCATTTACAAACCAAGTCCTTGTCATTCTGCAAGACCTTACCTATGATTGTTAGATACATTATATTCTCGCATTTCTCAAGGATCTATATTATAAACACGTTTTCAGCATTTTGTTAAATAACTTTGCCCTTTAAGACCTACCATTAGCAAAGTTAAAAAATCTCTTCTCCCAATCAGTTCTCAATCTCACATTTTCTTTAATAAAATATCAGTAAGTTTCATTTTGGCATGAATATTGTGCTGTCTCATAAAAAGAATATGAGCACTAACTTGCATTGGAAACATTTTCTACAAAGAAATGGCAAAAAGAACACCATCAGACATTTTTCAACAATCTTTAATTCTAGCAAATATGGAGTAATGCCTCCAATGTTTTGAGGAAAATTTATTCTAAACCTAGAAATCTAAACCAAATCAAACTGTCAGCAAGATTGTTGACACAAAACAAGATGATTTCAGACATGCAAGAAATAAGGAGGTTTTATCAGTTAATTTCAATCCAGCTATATTTCATTAAAATAGAAAGATAATTTAAGAAAGAAGAAATTTAAAGAAACCAAGAAACAAGACCGTATGATCAAACTTACAGAATAACAAATAAATAGGAGATAAAGGAGGCGATCAGTCCAAAAGAGGACAGAGATAGAGAGATTTGAGGAAAATAATTTCAAGAAAAAAACATGGATTTCATTGAACAGATAGACAATTAAGATGTGGAAGACAATGTTGTTGAGAATGTAATGTGTCTTCTGTTAAGAAATAAAAAAATATATAATTGTAAAATCAAGGAAAACAAATCACTTTGCAAAAAGCATTGTATAAACATAAAGAAATTTAAAAGATGGAATGACACTAAATAACTAAAGAATAGAAATAAAATTACCTTATTCTACAATTTTGAGCAAGGCTTAGTGAGATGACCTTACATTCATTTACATCAGGGCTCAATCATAAAACATCATTTCAGAGTGAATATTATTTTGTAATCATAATATTTTAAGATTTTATGATCCACCAGAAGAAAAAATATAGAAAAATTCATTTTAGTTACCACACATAATAAAAATAAGAAACTTTGACAATGCAAAAGAAATATAAGGATGACAGAGCCAGGAGAATGGGTGAACGGTAATGAAAAAGTGATGTTTTTACCGTTTTAAACTGGGAGCAATGGAGATTATCCAGAAGTATGTGAATAACCCTAGAGAAAATTCATCATTTACTATGACTTTGCTCTAGAAATCTTTTCAATTAATAAGAAGATAGCACTTCCCTAACAAGACAGGAAACAACAGATGTTGGAGAGGATGTGGAGAAAGGGGATCCCTCTTGCACTGTTGCGTGGGAATGTGAACTGGTACAACCACTCTGGAAAACAGTGTGGAGATTCCTCAAGAAGTTAAAAATAGAGCTGCCCTATGACCCAGCAATTGCAGTGCTGGGGATTTACCCCAAAGATACAGATGCAATGAAACACTGGGACACCTGCACCCTGATGTTTCTAGCAGCAATGTCCACAATAGCCAAACTGTGGAAGGAGCCTCGGTGTCCATCGAAAGATGAATGGATAAAGAAGATGTGGTCTGTGTATACAATGGCATATTACTCAGCCATTAGAAATGACGAATGCCCACCATTTGCTTCGACGTGGATGGAACTGGAGGGTATTATGCTGAGTGAAGGAAGTCAATCGGAGAAGGACAATCATATGGTTTCACTCATATGTGGAATATAAAAACTAGTGAAAGGGATTAAAGGGGAAAGGAGAGAAAATGAGTGGGAAATATCAGTGAGGGTGACAGAACATGAGAGACTCCTAACACTGGGAAACAGACAAAGGTAGTGGAAGGGGAGGTGGGCAGAGGGATGTGGTAACTGGGTGATGGGCATTGAGGGGGGCACTTGATGGGATGAGCACTGGGTGTTATGCTAGATGTTGGCAAATAGAACTCCAATTTAAAAATATACAAAAAATAAAATGAAATAAAACTTCCCTAGATAAATAAATGTATAGCAATACTTACAATCATTATACTTAATAAATTTTAAACATATCTTTTAATATCTTTTAGTATCAAATCTTATCTTACCATTACCATTAAGGTAACCAATGGACCTAGCATTCATTGGAATGAAAAAAGAAAAAAAATATTATCTTTATTGATCAAAGCTAGTCCATGCTGGGAAGTGTAAAAGTTAATAAGAGCTATGGAGGAAATTTACTTTTGGCCAATCATCACTAAAAAATGCTATTTCACACATACATAATAGCATATATTAAACCTAGATTTTATACCCTTTGACGGCAGACGGATATTTTTCAAACTAGCAGTGTCATTTTTTATTTACAACATTTGTTCCAGGTTTTTAATATGTTAATTCCAATTCTTTTTCTCCTTTTTTTCTTATTTTAGCTCTTCAGACTCATATATGTTGTAATGAGTGGTTTCATACTTTTTATAAAGGAAGGAAGGTAGGGAGGAGGGAGGTGGCAATAATTAGGATTCAGTTAGGCTGTATGTAACAGAAAATCCAAAATAACAATGACTTAAAGGAGTAAGGATTTTTTTTCTTCTCATGTAAAATAAACTGAGAGCTGTCACTCAGGGCTGATAGGAAGCTTTACAACTGCATCAGTCTCTCAGGCTGCTCTACCTGCTTTGCTCTCCCCAGCTCAACCTCGAGGTTATTTACTAAGACTCCAAACATTACATACTCTTTCCAGACATCAAGAATTACCAAGGGGGAAAGGGAGCATAGGAAAACGGACACTCCTTCCACTTGAATTATTTCCTTTCTTGGAACTTTCCAGAAATCTTATGTAACACTTCACTTACATCACCCTGGCCACTATTTTTTTTATATTTCTACTAAAATTCTTTCTTCTGGCCAGATAAATTTCACGTATTTCTGTTATCATATCGAAATGTTATAATATTGAAGGTCTATGTGTTCAAATTGAAGGGGTGGAAGTACTGATTTGACTTTTTAACATTCTATAATTTGTTAATCCCAGAATACTCTTTGAGATTGAAACACACAAATTAAGAATTATATATAAATATTGTTAGGCCACAGACTAAGCATTCATTCATTATGAATAGATTATTCTATTTAATATTTTTAATTGAACTTTACAACAAGAACCTCCTTAAGAATTAGTATCTAATAACCTATAGCTGGCTCTCAGTTCCACGGGGCTAATTTTCCCTTTAGGAACAAATATTTTGTCATGCACACATTACTATCTTTATATTCTTTTTTTAAATTGTTAAAAATATTTTACTTATTTATTTTAGTGAGAGCGAGAGAGCGCATGCAGGGAGGGGCCAATGGGGAGGGAGACAGAAAGGAAGAGAGTCCCAAGCAGATTCTGCACTAGAATGGAGCTTCACACAGGGCTCAGTCTTACGACCCTGAGATCATGACCTGAGCTGAAACCAAGAGTCCAAAGCTTAACAGACTGAGTTACCCAGGTGCCCCAAGTGTATGTACATTTGTAATTCTTCTACCACAAGGGGCCCTGCTGTTTGTGGATGTAATTTTTCCAAAATAGTGAACAAGTATTAACATTCTTTAATAGTTATGATAGATACATTTCAAGTCAATTATGTCTGATGGAACATTTGAAGGTTGAAAATTTGCTGAATGACTATCATGCCTACCCACTCACTATACACTAAATGGTTCTCCCTCAACCATTGTGAGAATTAAAAGTTTTCACAGAGATTTTAAAAATGTCATCTATACTGGTGAGGAGATAGGATAAATACATCAGTTGAAGACCACTCACCTAAAGTAACCTATTTACAAGCCTTTACAATGTTCATTTAATTATCATCTTAAATACTTTGGTGGGGAGGGAATAAAATAAAATAAAATAAAATAAAATAAAATAAAATAAAATAAAATAAAATAAAATAAAATAAAATAAAATAAAATAAAATAAAATAAAATAAAAAAATAAAAACTCTTTTTGTGATTCTAAATAAGCCTTTAAAGTTTAGAACAGCAAAGGTAGAGTTCTGCCCTGTACTTCCTAGGTATTTTTCAGTTTGTGTTGCTATTATGAACATTATGTTTGTGATATGTAGATTTTCCATTTTCTAATTGGTTCCATAGTAATACTACTAATTTTATATATTCATTCTTTATCCAGCAACCTTGTTAAACTTTCTAATTTGTTGTAAATATCTGTCCATAGTTTTTGTGTATACAATATTAATATTTGAAAAAAATGATAATTTTCTTTCTCATACTTAAAACTTTATATTTCTCTGTTGTCTTACTGCATTGCATGATACCTCAGACAGAATTCTAAATTGTAGAAGATAAGAGAATGCATAGCCTTGATTTGCTCTAGCTTTATTTTTATTTGTTTTTAAGATTTTATTTTAAAGTAATCTATATGCCCAACAGGGGGCTCGAACCCAAACCCCAAGATCAAGAGTCACGTGTTCCACCATCTGAGCCAGCCAGGTTCTCCTTGCTCTAGTTTTAACAAAATCACTTCTGAAATTCTATTTTTTAAGTATAATGTTTATTGTACACTTTCAATAAATATCCCTTATTTCCTTTGATTGGTTGCAGACCTTTATGTGTCTACTTGAATATTTGTGTTGTCGAAACCACTAAAGCACTTATATGGTTCTGATTATTTGATCTGCCATTTTCTGAGAGAGATTTAAGTCTCCCACTTAGTGAATTTGTCAGTTTCTGCTTCTAATTTTTTCTGGTTCCACTTGTTTAATCTGAAGCTATGATCTCAGGTTCATAACTAGTTTGCAATTGTTTTATTTTTGATGGCTTTTCATTTTATCATTATCTTTTATCTTAAATTCCATTTGGTTTAATAAATCAGCTTTCTTTCAACTTTCCTTTAACACATGTTTTTCCAACTTTTTTGTTCCTACCTTTAGATGTTGTGTATCTACATAAACTGATTTTGCTCCTGTTATTTTGTAATCTGATTGTATTGCTGTTATAGTTTTTGTGTCTCTAAATATATGAATTTAATTCTTAGTGTTCTGTAGTTTCACCTTGGGAGTTCTAGGTGAGATCTGCAAATCCATAGTGTGCACCAATTCGTCAAGATACATTTCAAAGATATATTTGAATTTGTGAATTAAAAAGGCCTTACTTTTTTTTTTAATTGTTGAAAACTTTTAGTCATTAGGTCTACACATGTTACTTCTCCATTTTGTCTACTCGGTATACTTAGACGTATTCAATACTCCTCCATGCCTATATTTTTTATTTTTTAGCTATTTGGGCTACATATAGTTTAGTTTTTCAACACAATATTCCAGTTCATAATTCCCTCTTTGAGTGTCTAATTGAAACTTAGTTAAAGTTTTCTTTTAAATTGAAGGATACATTTTTATCTATCACCTTTACCAGTACTGTTTTGGTTTTTTGTTTTTGTTGCTACGGTTTTCTAATTTTGCTTATTTTATAACTGAAAGATGACACTTGGACATTATGCACATGTGAATTCCTTGAATTACTCATGAAAGTAGCTACTTTTGTGTTTACTAACCATTTGACATTGCTTTTTTCCTGTGAAGTTTCTATTTAAGTTCTTTGAAAGTTTTTCAATTGATATCTTTGAAGTTTTCCTTTGCTTCAGTCATCTAGAGTCAGAAAGAATTGTCTTGATAATGTGGTTGAGAAGGTTGAGTACGTTAATTTATGTAAATCTTTTAGAATAGTGTCTGGCTAATAAATACTCTTTCTTATTATTGTTAATAACAGCTATTTTGTTTCATTTATGATCTTGAAGATAAAATTTCAGTGCAGTCACACATATCAATCCTGGTGATGGGGGGAAGCTGTCCATTCTAATGTGGATATTTACAGTGAAATGCCAAGAGTCAAATTTTGCATGAAAATTCGTTAGGAAATTACCATTTTTGGAGATCAGCATCCCATAAGTCTAAATCAGTCCAACATTTTCAGAGTTTCTACAAACACTGAAATTATTCACATTGATTTGCATTCAGGGGACTTATTATAATCCCTCTTTCCCCAAAATGTAGATTTAAACACTAGAACACATTCGCAGCAGAGGAATACTCACTCTGAAAAGCTCTTGAAAATGTAGACTGAGGTAATGATAGATTTACATCTTATGACGTTCACTTCACCAAACTGCTGAAAAGAATGAAATATTTTTTTGTTTCCTCTCTGAATATATAAAGTCAAAATCACAAAATTTATATGCACATGGCAGATATTCAATAAATATTTATTTTGTGAAAAATAACTAAATATATTCCTTTAAAAACCAGTCACAGCATCTTAAACTTATTACTATATCCTAAGGCATCATTATTTTAAATAATTATATTTTTCAATTATACATGATATATTCCAAAACAAGTCTTTTTCTCAAACATTTAACTTATAATGAGAATTTCCTGATTTATGTTTTCCCCGTATGTATACCAGTATTGCCAAGAAAAGATGATGTGAGTACTAATGAGTACTCACTGATCCTTTGACTCAATTATTATAGTTATGTATCCAAGCTTATTTCCTAAAGTTTTAAAATTTTATTCTTCCTTTAATGTGGAAACTGATGTTTTCCCTTCCGATGTAGCTCTTTTTCCATAAAGGAAAACTAAGCCATTAAAACATGGTATATTGTCAGAGAAAGAGATAAATTATCAGGTAATTTGGATTTTCTCTCTAGTCACAAAAGCTCCTTTTAAACTTTAACCCATTTTGTTATACAGTATGATATTTATGTTACACAGTCTTATTTTATTAAACTGATTGCACATGCCACTGACTTTATAGGGCCAACCCCGTATATTGACAATGTTTATTTTATTCTAAGCATGATTCTTCCAATTTAAGAAGCCCTACCCACCAAATTGTGATGTCCTGGTAATGCCACATGGATGTCCCAAAAATTCCTCATATGTGAATAATTGGCAGAGCATAAGTTTGCAAAAAAGATAAAATTTGCATAAAATATGAAGAAGAAATACTGTTTTTAAGATAACAATGTTAATATTTACTAAGTAATGTATTCATCAAATTCTAATTTAAGCAACATAAAGTAATATTTAAAGATACAAAATTATTTAAACATAAGTCATTAAATGATTTTTTAAATTATTTAAATAAATAAATAAATCTTAAAAAAAAAGAAAAATGATCAAAGAGATCAACAAAACTAAGATCTCTTTAAAAAAAGATTTAAAATGTTGACAAACCTTAAGCAGGACTAAGAAAAAAGAAAGGAGGCTTACAGCAATAAAATCATGAAGAAAAGAGAGGCATTACAGTGGACATCATAGAAATACAAAAAATTATAGGAGGCTACCATGAACAATTACACAATAAACTGGCTAACTTAGAAGAAATGGATAGATTTCTACAAACATGCAATCTACAAAGACTGAATCATGAAGGAGCAGAAAATCTGAACAGTTCAACAGCACGCAAGGAGAATGAATCAGTGAACCAAAATTTCAACAGCAACCAAAAAAGTCCAAGACCAGTGGCTTTACTGGAAAATTCTACCAAACATTTAAAGAGTTAGTAATGATCCTTCAAACTCTTCTAAAAAATTGAATAAGAAGAAACTTTCTCGAGCTCATTTTATGACAGCAGCATCATACTGATACCTAAGCCAGATAAAGATACTACAAAAAAAAAAAAACAAAAAGACAACTACAGACCAATATCTTTGATGAATATAGATGCAAATTTTAAAAAAATATTATTAGAAAACTGAGTTCAACAGCACATTAAAATGGTCATACACCATGATCAATTGGGACTTATCTGAGGGATGCAAGATGGTTCAGTATATGTAAGTCAATAAATGCAATATACAATTAATTGAATGAAACATAAAAAATATATGATCATCTCAATAGATGCAGACAAAGCAATTAACAAAATACAAAACAGTCTCATGATAAACACTCTTTAAAAATTGCATTTAGAAGAAACTTACTTCACCATATTAAATACTATATAGAACAAGTCCACAGCTAACATCATATTCAATGGTGAAAGATTGAGAGCTTTTTCTCTATGATCAGGAATAAGGGTACCATTCTCACTACTTCTGTTCAATATAAGAGTGAAAGTCCTAGCCAGAACAATCATGTAAGAAAAAGTAATAAATGACATCCAAATAAGAAAGGAAGAAGTAAAATTGTCTTCATAGATGATATTATCTTACATATAGAAAATCCTAAAGACCCCATCAAAACACTGTGGAATAAATCATCAAGTACAAAAATCAAAGGATACAAAATCAGGAGAAATCAGCTGTTTCTACACACTAACAATTAAATATATGAAAATGAAAAAAAGAAGATAATCCTATTCACAATCTCCTCAAAAACAGTAACATACTTAGAAATAAATCTAACCAAGGAGGTAAAAGATCTAAATATTGAAAACTCTGAGATTTTGATGAAAGACTAAGACACATATGGAAAATTATCTGGTATTCATAGATTGGAGAAATTAATATTGTTAAAATGTCTATACTACCCAAACCACCCATATAGATTCAATGAAATCTCTATAAAATTTCTAATAGCATTTTTCAAAGAAATTGAAAAAAATCATAAAATTTGTATGGAAGCACAAAAGATCCTGAAGAGCCAAAGCAATCCTAGAAAGAAGAGCAAAGCTGGAGACATCACAGTCCCTGATTTTTAACTATGGTATCAAAACAATATGATAATGGCATAAAACAGACACATAGACCAATGGAACAGAACTGAGGGCCCAAAAACAAACCCCTACTAGATAGATATATAGATAGATAGATAGATAGATAGATAGATAGATAGATAGATAGATATAGATATAGATATAGATATAACAATATTTGACAAGTGAGCCAAGAATACTCAATGAGAAAAGAGTAGTCTCTTCAGTAAATGTTGTTGGGAAAACTGAATATCACATGCAGAAGAATGAAACTAGACCCCTATCTCCTACCACTCACAAAAATTAAAAAAGATTAAAGGTCTTAAAAGTAAGCCCTAAAGCCTTAAAACTCCCAGAAGAAAATATAGGTAAAAGCTCCCTCACATGGAATTTGGTAATAACTTCTTGGATTTAACACCAAAAGCATAAGCAACAAAAGCACAAATCCTTAAGTGGGACTACATCAAACTAAGAAGATTCTCCAAAGCCAAAGAGAAAGAAAGAAAGAAAGAAAGAAAGAAAGAAAGAAAGAAAGAAAGAAAGAAAGAAAGAAAGGAGAAGAAAGAAGAGAAAAGAACAAACAAAACAAAAAAGCAACCTACTGAATGAGAGGAAATATTTACAAATCATATATCTGACAAGGATTAATATCCAAAATACATGAAGAACTCATACAACTCAACAGCAAAAGTACAATCTGATTAAAAATGGGCATAGTAGGGACACCTGGGTGGCTCAGTGGTTGAGCATCTGCCTTTGGCTCAGGGCATGATCCTGGAGTCCCAGGATTGAGTCCCACATTGGGTTCCCTGCATGGAGCCTGCTTCTCCTCCCTCTGCCTATGTCTCTGCCTCTCTGTGTCTCTTGTGAATAAATAAATAAAATCTTTTTTTAAAAAAATAGGAGAGCACAGGAAGTGAACTGACATTTTTCGAAAAAAATACATGTTAATGGTTATCAGGTACATGAAAATGTATTTATAACAACTAGTCATCAGGGAAATGCAAACCAAAACCACAATGGGATGGTGCCTCATACCTGTTACAGTGGCTATTAGTAAGAAAAACAAAAATAAAAACCAACAAGAGGTAACACAACAAGTGTTGGTTAGGATGTGGAGAAAAGAGAAGCCTAGTGCAGTATGGGCTTATAAATTGGTGCAGCCATTCTGGAAAGCAGTGTGACAGCTCCTCTGAAAGTTAAGCCATTGCCTTGCCCTCAGTAAATGACAACTTCACCTTCTGTTTGCTAAACATAAACACCTTCAGATCCATCCCTGACTCATTCTTCTTTTTGCATACCCCACATTTAATCTGTCAGCCATTTCTATTGCCCTTGCCCTAATAGAAACCTAGAACTTGGGAACCCTGGGTGGCGCAGCGGTTTGGCGCCTGCCTTCAGCCCAGGGCGCGATCCTGGACACCCGGGATCGAATCCCACGTCGGGCTCCCGGTGCATGGAGCCTGCTTCTCCCTCTGCCTGTGTCTCTGCCTCTCTCTCTGTGTGTGTGTGTGTGACTGTCATAAATAAATAAAAAATTAAAAAAAAAAGAAACCTAGAACTTGACCACTTCTCAGCCAGTTCAATCCTACCCTGTACTGTCACAATGACTTCTTAACTAGCCTCATTGTTCTCATAGCCAATTCCCCTTGTTGAGTCTTTTCTCAACACAACAGCCAAAGTAATTCTCTTAAAAATCAAGTTAGATCATGTTAGTCCTATACTCATAATCGATCAGTATCTTGCATCCCTCTCAAAGAGAAAGTCAAGTTATTCATTTTTTTAAGATTTATTTATTGTAGAGAGAGAGAGGGAGCAAGGGGAGAGGCAGAGGGAGAGAGAGAGAGAATCTTATTAAACAGGCTCCTCACTGAGTATGGAGCCCTATATGAGGGTTCATCCCATGAAATCATGACCTGAGCCAAAATCAAGAGTCGAATGCTTAACCAACTGAGACTCCCAGTTGCCCTGAAAGCCAAGTTCTTAGAACAGGCTACATGGCTCTATACCACCTGGCCCAGTGTCACCACACCTCCCCACTCACTGATGCTCATTGCTCTGCAGCTCACAACTGACAAGCTATGCTTCTGCTCAGGGCTCTTCTGCTGGAGTTCCTCCTGCATGCATACTCTTCATCCAGATAGTTACTATTTTTGATAAAATATCACTTCTCTGATAAGAACTCTGATGACAGGGGCTCCTGAGTGCTTCAGTCAGTTTAGCATCTGCCCTCAGCTCAGGTCATGATCTCGGGGTCTGAGGTGCATTCCCTGCTCAGTGGAAAGTCTACTTCTCCCTCTGCCTCTCCCCACCCCCACACCCGGCTTGTGCTCTCTCTCTTGAATAAATAGATAAAATCTTTAGAAATAAATAAAAATGAAAAAGAACTTTGATGATCATATTTAAATAGCAAACCCCTTTGTCCCCATTTTGTACTCTCAATTCTTTTTGACTGCCTTATTTTTATTTCATATTTATCACTATATGACATACCATTTGCTTCTAATTCTTTAATATCTATTACTCCCCCATTGCAAAGTTATTTTTTCCTAAGATATCATCAGTATGAGGGAAAAACCTGATATTCACTATGAGCTAAATAAATATTGGTTGAATAAACAAATATTGAGTATTTATATTCAGATACACACTATGTCTCTAAATTTAACTACCTCCATTTTGGTCTTTTCAAGTTTTTCTATAGATTTTCATGTTTCTATGTGAAAAGGATGTTTTTTCTATTATATCTTAAAGTGGTTTTAAATATACAGAAAAGCTGTTGGTTTTTGTGTTTTGATCTTAATCAGCCATCTTGCAGAACAATTTCATTATTTTCTTTTCAATATCAACATAAATCACACATTATCTGCAAACAATGCCAATTTTTCCCCCAACATTATTATTCCTAATTTATTTGTCTTTTTTTATTGCACCTTCCAGTAGAATTCCAGGCTTGGGTGGAATGACTCTGTGTTTCACCATTAATATGATATTTCCTGCAGTTCTCCGACAGTCTTTGTGAAGTTAAAGAAATTTCTCTCTTTAAGGTTCACTAAACATTTTTTATCAGAAATAGTAGAGTTTGACCATTGCTTTCTTGGAATCAAGATACTTATATATATTGTTATATATTTCTTAATCTGCTCATGTATTCCTTGGATAAATGCTAATTAGTCATGAAGTTTTATTCTTTTCCAAAAATGGTTATAATAGTTGATACATGTATCTGGAGAGAGAGAGGGAACATATACTTAGATTTTGAAGCATCATACTAAACAAAGAACCCAAGTCCTACTTCTTAAGAATCATTGCATCTCACCTTGTGCTCTTCTCTATCTCTCTGACTCTCCCACTGTTTTCAATTTTGTAATTATTATTCCTTTCTTTGTTAATAGTCTCTTTTCATATATGTATATTTATATATACATAAAATAGTGTATATGTATAGTATATATACAAGAACATGTATGTATACTCACACACACACACACACACACACACACAGACCCTAAAGGAAGATTTTAGATTTCCCAATCTATTTTTATAGGACTCAGTTCAGCATGGATGAAGATCTTTGAGGATCACAAGGGTAGAATAATACATAAGAACAAGGGAAAATCATCCTGTGTAGCAGTAAGGAGTGCCTACTTTTAATTATCTCCTTTAAATCCTTTCATGGAAAGCCAATGATCTGCAAGAAAGGAAGTTGGTGTTATTCAGAGGTGGATAGTTCAAAACAGAAACTTAGCCAGTTTTCTTTCTTCTCTCCCTCTTTGATCTGTGACTTGGCTCCAACCTTGCGTGTATGGAGAGACAAAACTTTGGTTCCCTGCCAATTCTTTTATCTATGTACCCCGGGCAAAGGTCTTAAAAATGAACCCCAGGATATTTTATAGACACTGCGTGAGCCCCGCATATGTCAGCTGAGGGAGAATATTGTTCTAGGGTCTTTACAAATCACTACAGATGTTCCTTTCAGAGGTAGACCAAGCTTAAGCGGAAAAAATGAAAATAAAACACACTTAGAAGAATTAGAAATAAATCCAGAGAATGGCTAATTAATCTGTAAGTGGTCTAGACAACCAGTCCTTGCAGAATATTACATAATAAAATCATATAATCCCCAGAAGAGAATGTAGTTGAAGAAAAGTTTTAGGTCATTTAATATGTTTCAATGTTTGTCTGCTCTCATACAGGAAGAAGAATAAACTCCGAGTATTTGATGATCAAGGATCAAATCAACTGGGCAGGAACTAAGAAAACAGTCTCGGGTTTTCTTTGTTTTCTCTTCTTTTCTTATTGCAATAACAATTGCCCATCTCTGTAAACATATCAAAACTTATTGAACAGTACATTGAATTTTACAGGATACAAATTATTTCTCAATAAAGCTCTTAAGGGGAAAAAAGTTGTCTTTCACAACATATAATTCCATAATTACATATTGGGCAAAGTTTTTCCAAACTCCCCCTAACAAAATTGGAATGCCAGAAGGAAGAGCTTAATAAGGTTTTAGTAAAACACCATATTTGGAGGTCTATGTTCACAAAGAAAATTGAGCTTGATCCTAATGTGAGCACTTAGCCAGCAGTGTGGGGCTGCTCAGCATTGTTTGGGGAATTACTGCCCATTACAGTACAGTGTGGGATGAGAGATGAGAGATGGCTGTCAGTTCCTGCCGGCTCAGCAGAATTCCTTTCTTCTTCAAAGGGCCAGCCCAGCAGGAATTTACAAGGTCAAAAATGGAATATCAGCCTAAAGATGGGAAATAACTAAACTGCAGGTAAAATACTTGAAAATGAAGTTTAAAACATATAAAAATAATTGAAATATTCCAAATATAAAGAGATTTGTGTATATTTGTGCAAAAAATAATCAAAACAAGAAGTTGAATGTCTCTTGAAAGGACAGTTCACACTTTTAATTGTGCAACTTAACAGTGTCATTCCAGAACCAATAGAAAAGAACCAAAGCCCCACAGGAGGCCAAGAAGGATAAGGCAAAGGCAGGAAATAGGAAAGACAATTGAAAATGGCAAAGTAGGATGAAAGAATTGCTCAGGACTAGACACTCTGTCTCCACATATAAAGATTTATGTTTCCACCTTCAACTTAATTTGAAAAGAAAATAACCCTAAACACCTTGATTCTCAGTTTATTGAGCATGCCATGCTCAAGACTATCAGAAGACCAAAGAATTAGCACCTACAAGAATCCTTCAGGGTTGAGAGTTCTCCTAAATAAACCATCCCTTATAAGATGCCCCCTATTACTTTTTTGATAAATGATGACCCTGACTTATCTATTGATTTTTGCCCCTCACCCCAGCATTTATTCCAATTTGGGGAACGAGCCCTTTCAGCACATGAGAATGGAAACCTTTGAGCTGTGCAATACACAACCTATGCAACTCCATGCATGACCTTCTCTTGCCCTGCATGACATAGGCAAAGTGAAATGCTTTAGGAAAAGCATGTGATCTAAGCTAGGGCAATCACATGCTTCAGCTTAAAACTGAAATCTTAAACTGAGCCAAGTAACATATTCAGTCCAAAGGTGGCTCCCTGAAAAGATAAGCCATTAGTTTCTTAGTTCTTAGTTTCTTCTACCTAGGTCCCTAGAGCTGTCCTGGTATCTGATTTGAGACTTAATTCGTCTTTCCCTAAGATGATGTGGGCTACTTGAACCCCAACCAATATTTATATTTATATTTATATTTATGTTTATTTTCATATTTTAAAAATTATTCAGAGTATTTCCATTGCTAGCAACCTAAGAGCCTTGGCTGATACAATACCTAAGCTAAGATGGAAACTCACCATTCCCCCATCAACCTCGTTCTTGGAGGGACTCTGGCTGTAACATATGGCTCCAGCATACTGAGAAGCATTTGCCTTCTCAGAGCATCTATCTGTTGTCCTAACTCTGCTTTCGGAGGCTGCCAATCAAACTGAATCCTTTTTCTATAAAATAGGTCTTTATATTTTTGAGGATTGGTTCTATATGCATTCACTCTGCCCAAACTTGGCTAAATCCTCCCTGTTTCTTAGCTGTGTTTTTATCAACATGTCAGGTCTTAGGTAGATATTCCTATCAGGCCCCTTAACTTTGCATATAGGAAATGTATAATCTATGGCCCCAATTATAGGCTGACTCTTAACAAACATCTTACCAGGTATATTCCTGACCATAATTGGGACCAAACAAATGACTGCGGATACTTCAAAAGGTGCCCAACACCCCACCTTGAAATCCAGCTCAACGTTAATAGTAAGCTATAGAGAGATGTGTGGTGTTGTGCCATCTTTTGGGTTGTTTCCTATGCGGCTAAGACTCCAGAAAACTACTTCTTGCAGAATAGACAATAAACACCTTAATTGGAGGTGTTTATTTCTGCACTAATTCATTTAACTAGCTAGTTTGTGTTCAAGAATTTCCCTAGAAAGAGGAACGCTCTATTGAGAAAGTATATTGGGATCCCTGGGTGGCGCAGCGGTTTGGCGCCTGCCTTTGGCCCAGGGCACGATCCTGGAGACCCGGGATCGAATCCCACATCGGGCTCCCGGTGCATGGGGCCTGCTTCTCCCTCTGCCTGTGTCTCTGCCTCTCTCTCTCTCTCTGTGTGACTATCATAAATAAAAATTAAAAAAAAAAAAGAGAAAGTATATCTCTTCTTTGCATTTGCTGAGATTCCTGGCTAACTGCATGCTTTCAGAGCTACCTGAAGGACCACCACTTTTTACAACTCTTTCTGATAGCTATGACCAGTCAACACATCCAGTCCATAGCTCCAAAGTGCCACACCTGCTACAGTGGACACAAGGACACCATGTGTGACTCAATTACTCCCCGTATCTGAAAGTCCCACCCCCGCTTCAGCCAGGAAGATATGAGTAATGGAATGAGAGGGCTGGCCTCTGAAGTGGGCCTAACCCAAGTAATTTCTGCCCTTCCCATGCCATTTTGTATTCTAGGAATTTCAGTTAATGTTTTAGCTTATGTGTTTATATACCGAGGAAGTTACAAAAGACTGCAGTTATTAAAGTCAAGTTGATAATCATGGTAAATACCAATGAAACTAAAATATCACACTAGAACAAGCTAATCAACACTTGTGGAGATTCGACTTTTACATCAAAATAAGAAAACCTTTCCAATTTAACTATGGATAAAACATTTACTCAAAGAGTCTCTATTGGCTGCAGTACACGGGCTGGTGTGGGGTTGCTAGTAGCTACTGCTATCCACACTCCCACTTCATATCAATCTGAGTTAGTACCTAGCAGGCCCCATAGCTCTATTTGAACTTGGAATGTGGGGATAAAATTCTGGGACCTGTGGACATAGGCAAGCTCCATCTTTTGTATTTCAGGTATAGAGAACACAAAGGGGTAATTCTGGCTTCTCTTCCAGTGGCCATATCACCACCCCATCTCTCCAAGGCTCCGAACATCAGGTACTATAGCCCAGAGGAAAGACAAACCACTTTTCCTTGGCAGCAGGTCCTTTGAGTTTATGAGCATCCCTGGCTGTATAAGGTTTGCCCAACTTTGCTGCATAACTGGATAGAGGATATTCCCAGCCAGTGTTCCTGGAGATGAGATAATATAAAGAATTCAGAATTGGTGATCAAGATTTCCTAGTGCTGGGATCCCTGGGTGGCGCAGCGGTTTGGCGCCTGCCTTTGGCCCAGGGCGTGATCCTGGAGACCCGGGATCGAATCCCACGTCGGGCTCCCAGCATGGAGCCTGCTTCTCCCTCTGCCTGTGTCTCTGCCTCTCTCTCTCTCTCTGTGTGACTATCATAAATAAATAAAAAAAAAAAAAAAAAAAAATTAAAAAAAAAAAAAGATTTCCTAGTGCTATTACCAGAGGAATAACTATGCCGGTGTGTAACCTTGGACAAGATATGGAACTTTACCAGGCCTTAGATTTTTCACCAACAAAACACAAAAGATGACCCTCTTTTCCCTCTGGATCCATTTGCTGGGATACCCCAGTGACTCTCCAAGAATGAAAAGGAGGTAGATTCATACCTGCCTCTCTCTGCAAGTGTTTCATTATTACATTAACAGGTTCAAATTGATCATTGAAGTTGAAAAACCCACAAAAGGAAGGTTGAAACTATTATTCTATGCAATTACAAATGTACTTCATGGAGGATCTATCATATTTGTTGCTTGGCTCAGCAGGACTACTATCCCTGAATTTCTTTCCCTATATGTTTCTGGTTAGGGTGGGCCACAAGGGACTGTCCTACACAAGATCTGGAGGGTGGAAGTGAAATGACAGCCATTTGGTACATCTTATCCTTTCTGTGCTAAATCACCTTGTTGACCTAGGGCAGCAGACAGGACTGAAACTTCCCCACCTTCTTCCCAGATCCTCCTACAGTTGTTTAACTACTGAGCCTGGTATGTGTTTAGTTACCCAACAAAGGATGATTAACTTGTTTGCAGGACCCAAACCATCAAGGTCAGAGTCAATATGAACTGGCAGGTTCAGTGAATCACCATTGGCTCCAGCTCGTTGTTGGTCTCTGCTGCTTTATGCCCATCTTCCCTTCCATCTGCCTGCTCTGTGGACTATAAGGTCTGATACCAGTGACAAAGTCAACAGGCTTACAGAGACTGCTTATCCAATTGCTCAAGGTCAAGTTCCTGCAAGAAATCTCTTTCTGTATATTTGTGAAATAGTGGTTCTTAGTGGTTCCTTTATTGAATGCTGCCTAATACACATTTTATTAAATACTTTTTAAATTAAGTATTATCATATCTGCTCCTTTTTAAACCCCTTTACAGATATTAGATTGATAGGAATCTTATGAAGAGATCATGAAAGTCAACTCCCTCATTTTGAGCATGAAGAGACTGAGGCTCAAGTAATACAGATCCATTTGGAAGCTCAGCAGGGACCAGAACACAGAGATTCTAACTCAGTCCCATGATCTCTACCACAAAGACCTAATATTGAAACTTGAAAATATAGAGTTTCCAACACTATTTAAAATCACTTTACTGTTTTTTTATGCACTTCTGAGATCATTAGCATTTCCCAAGCATTCCATCCAGTCCTAGAGAGTTATTCCCCAGAAGGAAGACAATGTAGTATTCAAAGTTTTGGACTAATAATATGAAATCTTTTTTTTAAAGAGGGGAGTATGTGTGAGTGGGGGTAGGGAGGGAAAGGGGGAAGCAGGGGGGCCAAGGCAGAGGGAGAAAATCTTAAGGGAGAGAATTGCTAAGTACAGAGCTGACTTAGAGCTCAATCTCACAACCCTGAAATCATGACCTGAGCCAAAACCAAGAGTTAGGTGCTTAACTTACCGAGTCACTCGGGCACCCTATTCACTGAAGAAATCTTTTGCTGCATATCTGCTTTGCACACATAGTGTTCTAAGTGCTGAGATTAGAGATGAACATGATGGACAAGGCCTCTGTCCTCATGGACTATTGGGGAAGGCAAAAATTGACAAGTAGGAAATATGTACTAATCACAGATTTCCAGGAAGAAAAATAAAATGGTAAGGGTGTAGAGGTATTCCTAGGGGGAGTCTTTTAGATAGAAGGTCTGGGAAGGCCTATTTCAAGAGCTGACATTTGAACACACATCCAAACAAAGTGAGGAAGCAAGATCTATGCATTTCTGGGAGAAGACAGTTCCACTTGGAAAGAACCACAAGTGCAAAAGTCCCAAGGAGCTTTTTATGGACAATGACCATATTGATCATGAGGGAGAATGACAGAAGATCAGCTCTTTGTATGAGAGAAGCTTGGATTTTATTTTAAGCGTTATAGGAAATCATTGAAGAGTTAGAGTAGGGGAATGAAGGATTTAAGTTTTAAAAAGCTCACTATAGCTGCTATATGAAAAATTCTCTGTAGGGGATAAGAGTAGAACCTCAGCGGTGTACTGATGGCATCCTGAACTAGGATTTTAGTTATGAAGAAGGTGAGGCATAATTAGATCTGGAATATATCTTGAAGATAGAGTGGAAGAATTTAAAGACTGAATGTATGTGAAGCAAGATAGGAGAATAGAAAGCCAGAGGAGTCTCCTAGTTTGGGACCTAAGAGACTAATTTCTCATAGCACTGTTCATTGAGGTAGGGAATAAGTTTGGGTATTGTGGGAAAACAAGGGCTCTCCCCACAATTAAGATTGCAATGACTTTCAGACATCTGAAGGAAGATGTCAAATAAGTGGTAGGTTGTGTCCACGGAGTCACTTTCACAATATCTCTGGAATGTACACAGATTAAAGTTTTAACGTTTGCACTTTATGGACACATGAAGTAATATTTGCTGTAGGAATGCATATCACATAGGATTTGGATACACCTACTTATCTTATACCAGCTTGGGAAAATAATCATCAGCCCATTGGTGTTCTATAGGCTTTTCTTTCCTGACCTACACGAGGTACACATATAAAACAATGAATAAAATCAGAATAAATTTTATCTTATCCTGGTAAATGAATCCCAATACCCTTCCCCTCCTCTCCACATGTCCAAATCTCACTGGTCTTTAAAAACAAACTCAAATTTTATATCAAACGTCCAATCCCACCTCCTCCAGAAAGACCTTTCCTACTTTATCTGGACCACCATGATCTCTTTGCTCATAGCTCCCCTAGCATTTAACATCGGTGCTGTACCATTTAGCACATGATTATTTTTAGATGGCTTCATATGTGTTATTCCCACCTCTTTCACTAGACTATAACTTGAAAGCAAGTGCCATATATCTATTTCTTTCATATCATCCACTGTGGTGAAAACTGAGGAGGTGTTCATCAATAATTTCTCTTTTCTTTTAGACATAACTAGGCTACATTTTCCAGGCTCCCTACCTGTTCATTGAACAATGACAAAGGAAAAGTGGATGGAAGTGGTGTACCAAATTTCTAGGCCCATCCATGAGAACTTCCCAAATGATCCTGCCTTCTAACTGGAGGCTGATGCCCAGGATAACCTTGGAAGGCACATTTGGAAGATGGCAGATTTTCTGTCACCCTGGGCCCCTGAATGACTGCATGGAGCAGAGCCTAACCAACAATTGGACTTTTAGTGAGTGAGAAATAAATTCTACTATGCAAATCCACAAAGACTTGGGGGGGTTTATCTGTTGAATGGCCAGAACTTACTTCACTATCTTGTGCCCAGGACAGATTTGCTAGGCTGATGAAACCCATGCAAACACACACTATTTTTGTCAGATCAGTAAAATGACTTGCTCAGGTCGTGCAGCCAATTAGACACAGGGCTTTCTGATTCTAAAGCCTATGCTCTTAATCATTATCCCTTTCCTGAATTTCTAATATCATTAATCATTGATGTTCCTGAAATAAGAGAATTATTATATCTTTAGGTGATAACATAGATCCCTCTCTGCCCCTGCCCCCCAAAAAATCTTCTGCTATAAATTTCAGCAAACTAATGAGATGGCTGAAAAGTGGCTTAGGTGAGCCATGCAGAAAATGGGGGGAAGAAAGCACCGAGACAAACGGAGAGCACTGTAACGCATCTTCTCATGAACGCTATAGCATGCATGATAAACTGCTGTTGGCTGCAAACAGATCACCATGTTCTGATTAATTGTCAGGCAGACCCTACTCATCAAGAGATATAGAGCAAGGTCTCCAACATTTCATTCCAAATGCCTTACACAAGATAAAACCACCCACATAATTGAAGGCAAAGAAGAAAAATGTAAGAAATAAGCTAATAGACAAGTAGTAAACCTTCTGAAAATTGAAGGAGAATCAAACTGAAAAGTACTTCTTGGGAACAATATATTCAAATGAATGTACATATACATATATCACAACAATTCCATGTCAATTAACTTCACCAAGATTGCAAATCTATATATTTCAAGCTCAAAAAAAGCAAGCAGGGTAAGAACACTTTAACACTAGCAAATTTAACCTTGAAAATCTATTTTGCAAATACCATGTTATTTATGTGTTTAAGTGTACTTATACATGTAAATACATGATGCTACAATGAAATGTCTGATATAACTTACTCCATGAGAGCATGAAGTGAATAGGGTAAAGCCTATATCTTTATAGGTTTGGCCTATGAGTCTCCATTTACATTACTTAAAGAAAGCTCAAAGAAAACAATAGATTGAGTACTTCCATGGTCCAGATCATCAGACTTACAAATCTAGGTCACCATCCACAGGAGGGCCTGAAAAAGATTGTGGATCATTTATCATTTCCTTTAGCCACATGAAATAAGTCAGACTTTACAATCATGAGGATATTAACAACACTTATATTTCTTATTCGAGCTCTTAAATCAATTTATTATGCATTACATAATTTGACCTCTCGGGATCCCTGGGTGGCGCAGCGGTTTGGAGCCTGCCTTTGGCCCAGGGCGCGATCCTGGAGACCCAGGATCAAATCCCACGTCGGACTCCCGGTGCATGGAGCCTGCTTCTCCCTCTGCCTGTGTCTCTGCCTCTCTCTCTCACTGTGTGCCTATCATAAATAAATAATAAAAAAAAAAAAAAAAAAAATTAAAAAAATTTGACCTCTCAACAATAGATATTATAGCTTTTCATAACTAGCATTATCTATATTCTGCAGAGGAGGAAAAGCACTTCCCAGAGGCCATACAGTCGGTTCCTGAATCCAAGTCTTAGGAGTGAAACCCGTTTGCTGCCTATGTTGCCTCTTCCATGATAACTTACATTTCTAAAGCAAATAAAATTTGCAAAACATTGAGGCAAGAGGGGCAGGTAGCATAGTCTCAGATTACAGATGAGGAAACAGGCTTTGAATGTTTATATGACTTGCCTAAGAACCCTCCACTAGTCTGCAAGGGAAAAAAGCTGGATTGATTGATTGATTGATTGATTTTTTTAAGATTTTATTATTTATGGGATCCCTGGGTGGCGCAGCGGTTTAGCTCCTGCCTTTGGCCCAGGGCGCGATCCTGGAGACCCGGGATCGAATCCCACGTCGGACTCCCGGTGCATGGAGCCTGCTTCTCCCTCTGCCTGTGTCTCTGCCTCTCTCTCTCTCTCTCTGTATGACTATCATAAATAAATTTAAAAATTTAAAAAAAAGATTTTATTTATTTATTTAAGAAAGAGAGAGTTTGTCAGCAGAGGGAGGGGCAAAGGGAGAGAGAGAGAGAGAGAGAGAATCTCAAGCAGGCTCCCTGCTGAGCAGAGCCCAACTCTGGGCTTGATCCCAGCACTCTGAGATCATGACCTGAGCTGAAATCAAGCATCAGACACTCAGCCAACTGAGCCACCCAGGGGCCCCGAAAAAAGCTAAAACTAAATGGGAAAGTCTTGAATTCAAGCTCAGCCTTCCTTCTCTTGTCTCACTATGACCATAAGACAGAGGTAAAGTCTCACGCACAGGAGACCCAAGCTCTGCAGTCAGAAGTAGGCTCTCAGTCCAGCAGTACCATAAGACCTAAGCTGTGGAGTGGAGCTTTCTCAGGGTCAGCCCCCCACATCTGCCTCCTGCAACATTTCAGATTTAACATAAACTGAACTTGTGATGTGCTTGTGATGCACTGCTACTCCTCCAAATTTGCCCTTTTAATGTTGCCTTTTTTGTGACTGGTCCTGGGACCTACACATGGAGTAAACCAGAGACTGACCCTCTCATGAGCTCCCTACAGAGCTAGCTTCCATAGCTGCTGCTGCCACCAAACTCCTGCTCCATCTCTTTTCCACTCCCTGGAGCCCCACACAGGCTTCCCCAATATTCCTCCCTTCCAACCTATTCTCAACCCTACAGAGAACCCAGTCTTTTCAGATCATGTCACTCTGTCACCATAAATCCTGGAATGGTTTCACATTATTCTGTCCAGAACACAGATCACTTGCATGGCCCTGCCTGAGATGGACCCAACTTCTTTCTCTATTTCATCCCACTTCCTTCTAGCCATCCGATGTATTGGGCCCCATGCTGACAGCCTGATGTGCATTATCCTAGTAGATTCTCAAAATATCCACTAGCCACACAGGAGCATTATACATTGTGCACTAAATCTCTCTGTACTGTACTGTTTCTTATATATAATAAGGAAAGTCAAATAAATACATTTTTGAACACACTTTTTAATCCCATCTTTGAACATTGAGGATTTTTTTTTTTTTTTGGTCTCCATTTCCAAGCTTGACTTCTTAATATTATACAGGCATATGCAATTAAAAATGATTATTAATTTTTTTAATTATTATTAAATCAAAGTAGATGTGCTGAACCTAGCTTACCAGTATAAAACAAAAGACTTTTGAAATCCAAACACATTTGCAGAATGATAGAAATATGTACTTATTAGTGGTTTTAAGAAAACACATAGTTGGTTATAAATTTCTAAATTAAAATTTAACCCATGAATGTGCAAATTGTTCTTTTCTCAATAGAGGTTCTAATTTGGGTTTGTTGTTCATCCATGACACACCCCTGACAGTGGAAACAATAGCACAACACAGGACACTGGCCTGCTGCTCTTTTATCAGTGTGGAGGTAGAATCTGAGAACAACTACTGGTATACTTTTTATAAAACTTAAACACAGAAGGAGTTTGAAATTTCAGAGTTTAAACTTTATTGGGTAATTTAATCAGCAATATAAAAATTTAGATTGGCCTTGTTTGGAGTCTACCTTTAGTCAAAGTACTTGTTTTTTCAACTAAGACAAAAAAAAAAAATCCTTTCAGACTTCTTAAAGATCTCGATGGATGGTAAGGGAAAACTGAAGAATATATGTAGGATGAGCTAGGTAATTGGATCCTAGTTACTTTAAAGTATGGGAAATTTATTATTTATTTTCTGGAAAAACTAAATGCTGCCTGTTCCAAGAAAACACATGAGCATTAAAGTTAATGACAGCCAGTGGAGACCAAGATTTTATTTTTTTTTCCTTGGAGAATACCTAAGTTTAATTTTTTTTTTTAAGAATTAGGTGAGAATTTTTAAAAATGACTGAATTTTTGAAAAAATAGCTTCATAGTTGTTTAGTACATACATGTATGTATGGTTCTAATTGTATTACTGATACAATTATACATATTTTATTTGAATGAAATGAAGAGTACTATTAAGTCAAATTACTGCTTTGGTTAATAAAAACACAAATGCCAGCATCTAGTTCACTGTTCAACTAAACTCTCCACTTGACTATTGATATCAAATGCAGATGCCAAGGAAAAATAGCAGTGTTTACGTCAACCAGGTGAACAAAAAGAAATAGTAGGAATGCAGCATCAGCAAGACCATTTTGCACACCTGAGCCTCCATGACCAACCACATTGTGGGTAAGGAGATTGTTAAAAAAGAGACAATAAGTCCAAAATGGAGTCACTTGTGCTGAGTCCATGTCACCAAACCAAGACTTAATACCTAATTTAATTACAGTTTCAATCTCTCCTGAAAGTGAAATCTTAAACCAGTCAATCTGGAATCACCTGGTCAGCACTAGTGAGTTAATCTACCTTATTAACCCCAGTGTCCCCTAAAGGAAGGTGTCTTGCTGCAAACAATCCACTCTTTGCTGGTAACATTTTTGTCCTGCTCACGTCTTCCTAGAAAAATCTTTCATTTTGTACAGTTCTTCTATTTAATTAGATATTCATGAATCATTGAATAAAGTCAATTAAGATCTTCATTTGAATTTTGTTTTTTAGTAAGGTTTTGTTGTCTCAAAAATAGAACAGAAACAACGCCTAATAAACATTTGTTTTAAAAAATCACTTAACAGTACAGGCAACAAAAACAAAAAAATATATAAATTTGGCTTCATCAAAATGAAAAACCTTTATGTATCAAAGGACACTATCAAGAGAATGAAAAGACAACATGGAATGTAAGAAAATATTTGCAAACATATATCCAATGAGGGATTAATATCCAGAATGGATAAAAAAAATTTTTAACTCAACAGCAACAAAAAACAAAGAACCCAACTCAACAAAGGACTTGAAGAGACATTCTCCAGAGAAGATAGATGAATGGCCAATAAGCACATGAAAAGATGTTCACCGTTATCAGCCATTAGGGAACTGTACATCAAAACCACCAGGAGGTACCACTCCATACCCATCAACATGGTCATTATATAAAAAGCAAACAAACAAGTAGACATAAAATAACAAATGTTGGTAAGGGTATGGAGCTATTAGAATTCTTATGCATTGCTGGTGGGAATGTAAAATGGCACAGCCACTGAGGAAAACAGGTTGGAAGTTCCTCAAAGTAGGAAACATAGGATCACCGTATGATCCAGCAATCCCACTTTTCTATATATATCCAAAAGAATTGAAAGCAGAGACACAAACATATTTTTGGATGCCATTGTTCATTGCAATAGGTTTTGGCTATTTATCATTCACAATATCTAGAAGGTGGAAACAACCCAAATGTCAATCAGCAGATGACCAGATAAACAAAATGTGGGATATCCACACAATGCAATATTATTCAGGTTTAAGAAGAAATGAAATTTTGATACGTGTTATGATATGTATGAACTTTGAAAAAATTACACCAGGTGAAATAATCCATACACACACAAAGACAAATAGTGTATGACTCCAGACTCCATTTACATGAGGTACTCAGAGTAGTCAAATTCATAGAAACAGTAGAATCATGTCTACCTGGTGTGAAAATTATGATTTATGGTAAGAAATGTATATTTGGTCCTCCAGGTTTTGGAACAAAGCTCCTAAAACCCCTGGAATTTCCTAAGTGATGAGAACATAAAGCTGTCTTTTGTTATGCTAATAAAGCAACTTTTGGAAAACACCTAAGGGAGCGAGGGTGCTGGTTGCCAGGAGAACTAACCTTAAATAGGATCTTTCAGTCATACCCTCTGATTTCTGGGGAGTGGGTGGGGGCTGGAAGTTGAATCAATCAGGCTTATGTAATGAAGCCTCCATAAAACCCCAATTTGGAGAGCTTTCAAACTGGTGAAAGAGAACACTTCCACCAGCTTCCATGCCAGGTCCCAAACTCCAGGAAGACAGAAGCTCTTTTGTTTGGACCTTGCCCTGTGTTGGGGAGAAGGGGAATGAGGAATTATTCTTCAACGGGTAGAGTTTTTATTTGGGATAATGAAACAATTCTAGAAATGAATAGTGGTATTGGTTATACAACATTGGGAATGTACTTAATGCCACTGAATTGTACACTTAAAAATGGTTAAAATGCCAACACTCATGTTATGTATCTTTCATTACACTTTTTAAAAATCCCTTAAAATGAAACAAGTTAGAAGAGCTTACTTCATTAAATTGTTGAAGGTGTGAACTCTTTTATTTAAACATTAGCTCCGTGGGCTGGATGAAATTGAGCCAAGGGCTAGATTATGGCTTTTCATCCCCAAACATGAAGCATCATAAACAATCTTTAACAATGCTGACTTTTCTTAACTAAGTGGAAGGAAAGTAATTACATTGTTAGGATTTAAGAAAAACAAGGAAAATAATGCAGGGGGTAGGAGAAGTTATTATACTGATTATATTCAAATAAACATTTGCAATCTGTGCTTTACAAAAACTTACCAAAAAAGGAAAAAAATTGAAATGAGAACATTTAAATAATTTGCCAACAAAGGCACAGCCAGAAGTGATCAAGCTGAGATTAAAACCTAGTCTTCTAAGATTAAAAATCCACTGTTTGCTACACTTCACTATATATGGCAAAATAAAACACACACACACACACAAACACACACACAAATGCACATAAGCACACAAACGTGTTTTAAAAGAATCACATTTCCAGCTTCTGTCGCTCCTTCTGATTCTGATTTATCTAATCCTATCCTTGGCCCTCATACTCACACACGTAAACTCATATAATATGTGGATATGTGTGTCTGTATAAATATTTGGTAACCAAAGGAAGAAATGGAAATTTCAGCTGTTCTTATCTGCTGATAAAGGAGCCCACCAACCTAGCTTGGCAACCCTGCCAGAATAAGCTGAGGTTAGTGTTCATGCCTCTTTGGATCAGACCTACCCTATTCATCAACACATTTCCACTGGGACCTCACAACATCCACCTTTAGTCTCAAATTGCAAGTGGTTGCATATTTCACACCAAGCCAACAACATCAGGACAAAGGGGGCAAACCACCACATCCTCAGCCCTGCTGTTACAGCGGAACCTCCTTGCCCCCTGCTTTGCCTTTAATGGATCAGGTTTTAAAGTCTGGAAATTCAAAGCCACTGCTGCAGTGCTAAGGACTGGCTGTCCTGGTGGTAGTTGAAGTTCTCCTTTGGCTACGCCAGTGGAACCCCCGGATGACCGGGCCTGTCCAATCAGTGCTGCACCTCCTCTAGGCAGCTTTCCTTCACCCTAAAACAGTGCCGTTTTCTTTACCTTATCTAGCACAGTGGTCAACGTGTGTTAGTTTATTATCAACTGAGTTTGGAGGTCCTCATTATGGAGCCTGTTTTTGAATTTGCAAGCATCACGCTATGTTGATCTTTTTATGAGTCTAATGAAATATTGTGGATGGCAGGGTGCCCTTGCTTTGTGTGTATGCTGACCTGGACACCGCTTGAGTTACTGCCCAACAGCTGCCCAGAGAACAAACCCTCAAAAAGCCATAAATTCTCCCAGTCTTCATAAGTCCCTTAAGCCCATCTCATACAAATACACATGCGTTTTCCTTGATGGCCCAATTGGGAAACCATATTTACCACAACTCAGGCTTTTGAAAGTTGCTACTACCAGGAGAACCTGCTATTCCTCCCTTTCATATTCCTAAAAGACACACAGAGAGAGAGGCAGAGTCACAGGCAGAGGGAGAAGCAGGCTCCCTGCAGGAAACTGGATGTGGGACTGATTCTAGGACTCCAGGATCATGCCCTGAGCCAAAGGCAGACACTCAACCACTGAGCCACCCAGGTGTCCCAAGAAAATCCCATTTCACATGGGACCTACATTTTTTTTTCCTTTATGGGGGGTGCAGATAGGGAGGTCAACACTCAATAGCGTTTTGCTTTGTAGTTTTACAAATATTCCCTTACTGTCCCACACAGTCACAGACCAAAGGCAGCATCACCCTTCCTGGCTCTGATGACACCCATAAATATGAAATATACAGGACCACCCAGTGGTTCCTCACAAAAGAAGACAGCAAATGGTCTTCTTGCCTTGGTCTTCCTTTTGGGGCTTTAGGCAATCATCAGGCATCTTGCCTGGACACTTTCACATATGGGAGGGGAAGTAGAGTTCAACAATAATAAAATAACAAAAGGCATGTGGTTTTTGCTGTCACTCCCGGTTTCTAATTAAGCTCCTTTCTATAATCCCTCCCAGTTGATAATGCAAATCTTGTCACTTTCTCTTCTATCTTGTCATATGCAGCTTGATTTATGAGGGCGGGCTTTTGCTTACTGAAAGCTAAGCACAAAAGTGTGGCAAACCTAATCAACAGGGATCCTAATAACGAGGGGAGGGGGGGACACGTACCCATGCACTTACTTGTTGCACATACTTGCAAGATAGCTATCAGTATTGTTTGGGTCCCTATCAAGTCAGGTCTGCACACATATATGCTGATCACCACACACACAACTGTGTATATAATGCCTGGAACCCAGAGCTAACTTGTACTACCACCAAGTCTTCCATCACAGCTGGAGGCCTCTGCTACTGGCCTTACACCGGGCCAACCAGGCAATGACCAAAGCAGGGGAGAGGCTGAACCATGCTAATGGCCCAGGTATAGGAATGATTATTGTGTAGATCCCAATTCTTCTTCCTAATGTAGGAAAATCCAACATGTGTACAGGTATAGGGCTTCCCCTCCTCAAGGGCATGAGGATGTGAAGACTTTTCTGTCAATGCTCATCCATCATCATGGACAACACTCAGCTTGCATGTAAATGGGTGTCAATGCTTCGTCCCAGGTACTATGTGCTAAGTGCTGGACGTTAATATAGTGAGAGGGCAAGGAGGGAGGGAAGAGAGAGGGAAGGAGAAATGACACATAGAACTTAAAATCAGGAGACCCCTGGGTGGCTCAGTGGTTGAGCATCTGCCTTTGGCTCAGGTCGTGATCCCTGGGTCCTGGGATTAAGTCCCACATTGGGCTCCCTACAGGGAGCCTGCTTCTCCCTCCTCCTCTGTCTCTGCTTCTCTCTCTCTCTGTCTCTCATGAATAAATAAATAAAACACTTATCTTAAAAAAAAAGAACTTAAAATTGGGAGAAACAGATATTAATCTACAAAATCTACATATAAAATAACAACCTTAAAAGGCACTATTAAATGAAAGTGACATGGTGTTCAAAGTGAGGATGATACTGAGAATTGGCCTAATTAGATCAGAAAACACCTGCTGAAAGTCACAATCTCCTTTCTTATCCAGGAAGACCACTGTGTCTGCGAGTGTGTGTGTACACACGTGCATGCATGTGAGTGTGGTTCCTGGAAGATGAAGAACCCAGATGAAGACCTCAAGTATGGTGAAACCACCAAAAAGTCCTATTTCTTTTGCCTATAATGTTGCCCAGGGCAGTTATTAAAGGACTTAAGAGGTTTTTTTTTTGTTTTTTTTTTCTGCCCTGTTTCATTATTATTCATCTTCCTTTTTCAAAGTGATGCTTAGCGATAGGTCTCCATGGAAAACTGGCTCTTAGATATCAGTACTCTGCCTGCTATGCAGTAAGTGCTCAGTAAACGGCAGTATCGTTACTATGTTGGGGCCCCTGCAGTAGGCAGTGACCCCGACGCGGCCCCATCTGGAGCCCTGTTCTAGCACCAGGGCTCCTCACAGCTGGGATCACAGAGACTCTGGCCCCAGAGCTAGTCTCCAGCTTCCCTGACCCGCCACAGGTCCAGGGATCTCTACAATCACATCCCCCTCTGCACACTCTGAGGCTGATGTCTCTAAACAAATGCCCCCAGAAAAATGCTCCAGGGAGCAATATGAATTACAGCCTCTGTGGCTCTGTCCATCTCGAAATGCCTTGTCACCTGAAATTTTCTTCTGTTCCCTCTACTATGTCAAATACAATTTCCTATTTCCATTCTTTGGTGCTGGGGATCCCCCCCATCCCCGATTCCCCTGACAAGTGTTCTTCATTTCTTTCACTTTCAGATCTCCTGGGTATCTTTGTAGATTTAAGAAATTAAATCCAAATATTGCATTCACATAGTGATTTTGACGATGTCAGAAATTGTATGTTTATGAACACACGAACACGAAGGTGGAAACAGCTGATGTGTGAGAGTGTGCCGGGTTTTGTTGTCGCTTAATGCTTACATGGTTTGAAATCAGCAGGAGTGTATACTGAACCCTATTACCCATCATCAGCTTGAACAATTATCAACATTTTGTCATCATGTTTCTTCTATTCCTCCCACTCATATTTCCAGGAGTATATTAAAGGCAAATTCTATACACATAATTTCATAGTACATAGTTCAGTATACATCCCCACTGATAAGGATGATTTTTTTTAACGCAGTAACCATGCTATTAGCCCACCTAACACAACCGTCACAACTCCCTAATTTCATCTGCAAGGTACATATTCAAATGTCCCTTGCCTCAGAGATGTCTTTTGGGATTAGTTTATTAGAAGCAAGATTCAGGCAAGGTCCATGTGTTGAACTTGGTAGTCATGTCTCTGTACTCTTTTCTTCTATAACTTTCCACCCACACCCACCCACCCTTTTCTTTTCCAAACCTTCCATTTGTTGGAGAAATCCTGTAGAATGTTTTACATCTGGAATTTGGATGAGGGCTTCTCGTTGTTTCTCAAACCCTTGTACTTCCTGAGACACAAAGATCTTTCGACGCATAGCCATAATTACAGTGCATGTCTCTTCACCGTTTACAAGTTTCCGAGTCCCCCAAGTCCCACTAATGATACAGTCACTGGTGTTGATGCAATTTACCAGAGAGAGAATTCTAATATAAAAAGAAAATAGAGAGTTTTATTCAAGCCCAGGTTAGGTGCAGCTGCCCGGGAAAGACACTCTTCACAGGAAAGAAAGTGTTCTGGAGAATGAACAGTTTTTACAGGGTTATATAGTTTTTTACATCTTATAAAAGCTGAAAAGATTATAGATTAGCATATAGGCAGGAAATACGAGTTTTAACGTCAAGGAATACAGGGACAGGAGCAGTGATGGATATCTCAAGGATAAAGATGGTTTTCTTTCAGGCTACTCACTCACAAAGCAGGTGTACAATGTATGCACAGCGGACCATAAATCAGGCTTTGGGTTTGGACAAAGTTTATGTACAGTCATGCTGACTTAGAAAGAAATCTGAAATGGCTTCCCTTGTAGATCAGGCCTTAAGAGAGTTTTTATCTCATCTTAAGACATTCTGAGATTTCTGGAGGAGAGTGCCCAATGCTATTATTTATTATATTCTGCCTCAAGCTTCCGCCCTACTTCGTGCAGTGAAGTCATATTGGTGCCTGGACCAGCCAGCCCCCTCCTAAGGTTTTGAGAACATTCTCTCCTTTTATCTAAAAGGTATTCCTGATTCCTCATTACCTTTGCTGGTGATGCTGGACCTCGGTTGTTTGCTCAAGACCTATGAGCCCTACAGTGTCACTCTCCCTGTTGGACCAGGAGTGCAGGAAGGATGGGAGACAAAAGGAAAAAAGCCAGGGATTCCATGTGACTGGTGCCTTCCCAACCTGCATGAGGTGGCTTCCTCCAGCTGTGACCATCCCCCAGTTTTGTTTTGTTTTTGTTTTTGTTTTTTTGTCTAAGTATAAATATCTTTGCAAACACCACTACCCATCATATTCACATAATATAGAGACCCTTTGTTTTTAAAGGTATTTAGAAAATGGAGTAAAACTCTCTTTGGAGCTTTTCATTCTACTTAATTTAAATTTTTTTCCTTTTAAAAGACTTTTTTGTTGTCATTAGTATGTTAAATATACATTTTGTAGTTGAATCCAGACTACATTTTACTATACAAAAATGGGGAAAAAAAGAAATGTAACAGGATTATATCATGTTATAAAGGGACATCCTGATCATGTGAAATAAGGGGAAGGAAGATAGTTCAATATTTCTATAATTGGAATTTTTTCAAATCTAAAAAATACCACAGAGACAGCCTTTCTAAAAATACCATGCATTTTCCCATCCACCGCACCTCAGTGCATGTCTTTAAGAGGTGCCCAGGTAAAGACCCAAGAGTTGCTGAGTCATACAGAACCTGAACCATCATGGATTATTACCAAAACACCACTTTTCCTTCACACAATAATCTTCATAACTTTTGGAATATCTGGAAACTTGATAAACACAACTTTTCTCATTCATATGTAGAACTCCAGCTGGATTAAATGCCTAAAACTGAAACAATGAAATAAGGATGCAGAGTAGAAATGCTCCACCCTCCCCAGAACACTTAGCCTGTAACTCTAAAAACAAATGCATATAGTAATTAGTTATATTGAAGGGATGAGGTGTTCCTTTTTTTTGAACCTGGAATACAATTCTTCCTTTTGACGAAGTCCTGTTTTGTAACATTTCTGCTTGGGTTTTGTGCCCCTAGATTAAAGATAATGCAACTAAATGTTTCAATTAAATGGCCACAACATTTTAAACAGATTACATTAAAATGATATACTATAAATCTACTACAGTGAGTTAGCATTTTCTAGGGAGATATTTTTTTAAGTGAAATATGAGGGGCTCCTGGATGGCTCAGTTGGTTAAGTGTTGGCCTTCTGCTCAGGTCATGATCCCAAGGTCCTAGGGTTGAGCCCTACATTGAGCTTCCTGCTCAACAGGGAGTCTGCCTCTCCCTCTCTCTCTCTGCTGCTCCCCCTGGGCTCATGCTCTCTCTCTCTCTCTCTCTCTCTCTCTCTCTCTCTCAAATAAATAAAGTCTTTAAAAAAATGAAATATGACCCAATATATGAGAACTAATTAAATTTAAAGCAAATCATCATTAGACTTGCTAATGAATTTGCTAATTAAAAATTAGTGGTCATTTAGACTGCACATAACTCACCTAGTTTTACCTTTTTGATATATTTGAAATCTTTTGACCAAAATAATAAGAATAAATAATAAGAATAATAAAGTAATAGAGTTGATGTGTGAATTTAGTATATTTTCTTTCAAACTCATTTCATGTCTTCCATTCCCTATCTCAGCAAATGGCAGTGCCAGGCATTTGATGTCAGCCATTCAGTCTTTGTTGCAACAAATGTTTACTAATGCCTGCCTTGTGTTGAGCTATAGGCTTAGCCACAGGCTTAGCCACAAGGAATTGAAGGTAAACAAGACCCAGAATATGCACCCGAAGAGCCCCTAGTCTACTGCTACCCACTCTTGGACAAATAATGATAAGATATTCTGGGAGGCCTGGTGATCAAGACAAGTATCTGGGAAGCAAAGAGGAAGGGCAAGCAAACTCATTCTCAGAAGTGAATCAGGAAAGGATTCATAGAGAAGATGACAATGAGCTGACCATCAAATAATGAGCTGGAATTCTTCCACCTGCATGTGGGCCCCACTATATCTCTCCTGCACCCTGGCCAGCCTCTATTTTCCAGTTTTCTCACCAACCACTTCCAGTGGAGCCCTCACATCACTTAAAAGTAGTATCATTGAAACTCACCCAAATACCTCCTTTCTCTTCCCCAAATCATGGCTGCTTCTTGGCATATTATATGAAAAAATCCCGAGATTAAATATGAGGGATCCAGGGACACCTAAGTGGCTCAGTGGTTAAGCATCTGCCTTTGGTTCAGGGCATGATCCTGGGGCTCTGGGATGGAGTCCCACATCAGGCTCCCCACAGGGAGTCTGCTTCTCCCTCTGCCTGTCTCTGCCTCTCTCTCTCTGTGTCTCTCATGAGTAAATAAATAAAATCTTTAAAAAAAAAAAAAAAAAAGATGAGGGATCCATGCCCCAAGGGTGTCTACTGGCTAAGGGCCAATCTGCCAGCTGCCTCTACAACATGTCTCTGAAATCCCCTGCTATGTTTTTCCAACATCTACACAATTTGAATTCTGGTTTATGTTATGCCCATGCTTGTTTTAACATATAAGTAATTTTTCCCTCCAAGTGTTGAATAATGTGTAGCTCCAGGAATATGAGTCTTGCTGACCTGGCTACTTCTCATAGCCCTATGAATGGGCTCCAACCCTTTTAGAGGGAGAGTCAGGCAAGAGGATGAAACCCAATGCCTCAGCACAACTTGCAAAGTCTTCACAGTTGTTATTAGTCAGAGTTCTCTAGAGAACCAAAATCATTAGCATATGTATACATAGGAAGAGATTTATTTAAGGAATTAACTCAAACAATTATGGAGATAAACAAGTCCAAAATTTGCATAGTGGGCTATCAGACAGGAGACCATGGAAGGGCCAGTGTTGCAGTTCAGATCCAAAGGTCACCTACCAGTAGAATGCCCTTTTGTTCTGTTCAAGCCTTCAACTGATTAGATAGGGCCCACCTACATTAGAAAAGAAAACTGATTTACACAAAGTCTACCAATTTAAATGTTAATCCTGTTCAAAAACACCTTCACAGATGCATGCAGAACAGTGATTGACTGTCTGGCTATTGAGGTCCAGGTAAGCTGACATAAAATTAACCATCATCAGTTTAGTATCTGTACCTCTCAGGCTGGCTCTTTCTCCTACTTGGTCTAACTGCCATGTCTTTGGCCTGCTAAGTGCTCCCATCATCAATTTCTTCAACATTTATTGTGTATATGATAGCACAAAAATAAAACCAATTCCTGACTTCATGGAAAGTCATATCCTAGTGAGGAAATTGTAATGACTCTGGAGAGACATAAATCAAATAAACAAAAACTGAATGTAAATTTGCAAGTGTGATAGCTGTTATCAAGAGGAAGTAAAAAGTAGGGGGAGGCAGTAAATTAGAAATCTGATCAAGTCTAGGAATTGAGAAAAAGGTTCTCTGCAGAAGAGTTGCTTGAATGCAGCACAGAGTATAAGTATGCTAGATTGTGCTTTACATTCCTACTTTCTCAGTGCTGCCACCAGAGTCTTTAAAATGCCTTGGCAATATATCATACTAATACTAATGTTTAAAAGTTACTAGGAGCCACCTTTTAGAATATGCTTAAGTTCTCCCTTCCATCCCTGGAGTAGCATTGTTTTATTCAATTTGGAGGATGAGAAACAGAAAGGCATCAATAATGCCTTCTAGAAAGGGCAGAGGACCTGAATAGACATGTTTCCAAAGAAGATATACAGATGGCCAATGGACACCTGAAAAGATGATCAACATCACTCATCATCAGGGAAATGTAAATCAAAACCAAAGTAAGATATCACCTCACACCTGTCAGAATGGCTAATAGCAAAATCACAAGAAATGACAAGTGTTGATGAGGATGTGGAGTAAAAGGAACCTTTGTGCACTGTTGGTGGGAATGCAAACTGGAGTAGTCACTGGGGAAAACAGTATGGAGTTTCCTCAAAAAGTTAGAATCGAATTAATTACACTATGATCCAGCAATTCCACTTCTGGGTATTTACCTGAGGAAAACACAGACACTAATTTGAAAAGATGTATGCGCCCCTATGTTTATTACAGCATTATTTACAATAGCCAAAATATAAAGGCAAACCAAATGTCCATCACAGCCAAGATATAGAGGCAATTCAAGTGTTCATCAATCGATGAATAGATAAAGAAGATGTGATGCATATATATAATGGGATACCACTCAGACATTAAAAAGGATGAGATCTTGTCATCTGTGACAACCTGGATGAATGTACAGGGGTATTATGCCAAGTGAAATAAGTCAGACAGAGAAAGACAAATACCATATGATTTCACTTATATGTGAAATCTAAAAACCAAAACCTATGAGTAAACAAGCAAGCAAACAAAAAAGAAAAAGACCCATAAATAAAGAGAACAAATTGTTGTTTGCCAGAGAGGAGGCGGGGAGGGGGTAGGGAATGGACAAAATGAAGGGGAATAGGAGGGACAGACTTCCAGTTATGGAATGAATAAGTCACAGGAATAAAAGACACAGCATTGGGAATATAGTCAATGTTATTGCAATAGTGTTGTATTATGACAGATGGTAGCTACACTTGTGATGAACACAGAATCACATGTAGACTTGTTGAATCCCTATATCGTACACTTGAAACTAATGTATGTAACATTGTGTGTCAATTATACTTCAAATTTTTAAAAAGGGGGGAAAATGCCTTCTAGAGTTTTTGAGGCCATAGCTGATAATTTCAGTTAGCATAATCACATTGAGCTTATTCTGTGTCAGGATTGTACTGTCACCACACATGAAGATACTCTACTGGTCTTCAAGGAGCCAACAGTCAAGGAGGAGACTCCACAGGTGAACTGTATATAACGTAGTTCATTGGATTCTGAACCAGCCCCAGCTGGAATGTTGGGGTGACTCAGGGGAAGGCTAAGGTAAGGAGTGGAGAGACGGAGAAACTTCCTAGAAGGTAATCTGAATTGAATCTTCAATGGTGAGTTCTAATTATATGAGTAAAGATTAGAAAACCAGGGTCACTATAGAAGCAGAAATCATGAGCTGAGATAGGAAAGAAAACATCCTAAAGCTTCCAGAGATCTGCGAGTAATTTGACCTGTATAGGGAGTTGGTTGGTCTGGAAAGAAGCTATCTTTGACAACAGAGAAGTAGTCAGAGGGCTAAGAATGTGTTTTCCAAACTTATTTGACCAGGAATCACAGTAAGAAATACATTTTGCACTGAGACTCAGTCCACATACATATGTACATACAACTTGCAAGAGACAATATGTATGATTAGTCTCACTTGCAATGTGTTCTCATATTTCCTGTTCTAGTTTAGTACAGTTTTTTAAGATGCTGGTGGCGACCAACTAAATTGGTTCTGTGAGCCACAGTTAGGTATTCAGAGCATTTTTACAACACTAAGCTAAAACAAACTAGAAAGTTTCAAATTCATCTTGGGAATGGCTTTAGGCACTAAAGAATTATGCAAGGAATAAAAACTGGGTGGCTGACATTCTAAGGCTTACATTTTATAAAGATCCCAGGACAACAACAAAAGGATGGACTAGAGGGAGACACCCCTAGAGGTTCAAAGGTGTGAGGGCTGACCAATAATTCAGGGGACACAGTCTGAGGGCTTCAACTAATGGATAGAGGTGGAGATAGTGCAGGGTTAAGTTAATAGAGGGCTTGGGACCCAGAAAATAATTGATGACAAAGAAAGGGGGAGAGGACAAGCCAAAGTGACTTTTGATTTCTGGGTTAAACGAGGCATGGGCTATATAGGAAAATGAGGTGTGCATGGAGGAGGCCAGCTTTAGACGTGTCAAGGAACACATGGGACATCCAAGTGAAGTGACCATAGGCAGTGAACCACATAGGTAAGGGCACAGGAGGGAGCTCTGCACAATATGTGCATTTCCCAACCCAAAGACCAATCAAGAACATGGATGGAAGCTGGCTTACCCAGGAGATTTGAAGAGAGAACTTGAGGAAGAACCCAAGGAAATGCATTTTAAGGGAAGGATCTGGTATTCTGCTCATGGTATCCCTTCCACCTCGAACAGCTGTTCTCAAAGTGTGGCCTGGGGACCCTGGGTGTCCTGTGAAAGTCTCTGAGAACTTCTCACACGGTTTAAAATATCAAAGCTATTTGATCATAATATTAGGATAACATTTGCCTCTGAACTCTCACTTTCTTTCATAACTGGACAACAGAGTTTTCCAAAAACTTGGTAATAAGTGATATCACAATAGATTGAATGTAGGATGCAGATGTGAAAATCCAGCTGCTTTCTTTTAAGCTAGGCAGTAAAGAGATTTGCTGTAGTGTAGAACAGTACAACTCTCCCCACTAATTTTTGTTGTTGTTTTAGAAAACACATCAAATGTCATTTATGACATGGAATGAGTCTGTCAATGTTTTTTAAATGAATTAATAAGGAATTATTTTAAACTAAAATATTTCAATTTTAATTTCTAGTGTTTTAAGTATCAGTAGATAAAACACACATAAATAAAAGCTCTTTGGGATCTTAAAAAATTGTTTTTAAGATTGTAAAGGAAGACTGGGACCAAAAAAATTGAAAATCACAGGACTGGAAGACCACCTCTCAGTGACAACTACCATGGACCTAAATCCTATTTTTCCTTCAGTCGGCATGTGGCATCAGTGTGTGGCAGTTCTCTGATACTGCCTGACCTTTGTTACGATTTAATGTCTAATACAACTCAATGTTTCAGTTCATGACAGGTTTTCAAACAAAGCTACTTTTGAGTAGATACATCTTTAATTCATCTTTGATGAATTCCTTCAACTTTTGAACCTGGAAGTATTACATGATAACCAAATATTTGACTTTCCATTCATAAGATGATGATCTACCCTATAATTGAAAGATTATTCATTCCAACCCAAATTCTGCATCCCTAATGTCTATATGGATTTTGCCTAACATAAGGTTATTGTTCTGAGACTACTATTAATTGTCAGAAAATTTCCTACTGCAATTCCATTTGTTTTCGAAGACCTATCTAGGAATTCACTATTCAGCCTCCACATTTACAAAACTAGGACACAGTATCAGCCAGCTCCGCTCAGGCAAAGTTGATTACTTTTCCAAGAACAAAATGGCTTTACAGTTTGTTCTGAACTGCAAATTAAGAGATTAAATGATATAAGCTTATTTAAAGCATGTCATGTACTATTATTCTGTCATATTGTAAAGCCATAATAGGCCCTCAGTAAACCATCAGTGAAGTAGACAGGAAATAATACACAAAGCTGCCAACGAGATTTCCAATTCCTCATTCACAAAAGAAATGTGCCAGCTTCAGCTTCAGATAGGTGAAGGGCAAGGTTCTGGGCAGTAATACGTTGTGGGTCCTGGTTCATATATACTCAAGATCCTTACTAAGTTATACTGTAATAAAGCCCTCTATAAATAGCGTAAGTCTAAAGCTTCCAGAGCATTTCCAACTCTTTTCACTAATGCAATCAATTATGTGATTAATGTAATTCATTGTTTATAATTTTAGGACATTTTATATAAATAAATTTACGAACTGATACATATGTTTTTATCAAACTATGAATCTGAATTGCAGATCTTTGAAGTACAGTCAACATTTATATAAAATGGACCTTGGACCTCACGGGATGAGACCCCTGAGCAGGCTAGGTCCCACCTAGTCCAGGCCTATTAAAATCTTTCATGGTCCCTATATAGTTATCTGCTCAAAGCAAAGAGGAACTTGTCGTTTCTGTTTTAAAATGTTGCTATAGTAAAAAATCTGAAATGGTGCAGATTATCTCTCTGATTACCTCATCCTTCCTTTTCATTAGAGCTCCTGGGGAAAAAGATGCCAGTTTAGGGATAGGCAAACCGCAACTCGAAAGCCAAATCCAAGCCAGCCACCTGATTTTGCATGGCCTGAGGGATAAAGATAAAGAATAGTTTTTACATTTTTTAACAGTTAAAAAAAAGCTAACTAAAGAATTCCATGACACATGAAACATAAACTAAAGATTTCAGTGACCATAAATATGGTTTCATTGGCCCCACCTCACCCATGCATTTCCATATTGTCCATGGGGACTTCAGGCTACAACAGCAGAGGTGAGCAGCTGCAACAGGGACCAGAGAGCTCACAAAGCCTAAATACGGTAGTTCCTCCCTACCTCCACCTGCAGTTTCACTTTGCAAGGTTTCAGTTCCCCGCAAACAATCGAGGTCCAGGTCCGGAAGTAGATGATCCCCCTTCTGATTTATCAACAGAAGAGAAGGTCACTAGTACCCTAACCCTACATCACAGTGTCCATGTCATTCTCCTCACTTCATCTCATCTCATAGGTATTTTATCTTCTCACATCATCACAGGAAGACATGAGTACAGTACAGTCACACATTTTGAGAACAACCACATTCACCTAACTATTATAATATATTGTGACAATCGTTCTATTTTATTATTAGTTACTATTGTCAATCTGTTACCATGTCTAATTCATAAATGAAACTTGATCATAGGTGTTTATGTGTAGGAAAAACATAGTATAGATAGGGGTTGGTACCGTCCATGGTTTCAGGCATCCACTGGAGTTTTAGAACACTATCCCCATGGATAAGGGGAAACAACCATATCTGACAGAGAAGCTGTGCCAATCTCTGTGCTAGATGATACTGAGAGCTAATGATGGCAGTAGTGATGGAGGGGCTCCTGTCATCTGTCTGTTCTTGCCACTAAATATTTGGAATTTGTGAAGATGTTACCAGACTTATTTTGTAAATGCTCTGCCAGGGAGCTAAGATAAGCATTCTATGCCCGGACAGATCCCACCTTCTTCCTCTTTTCTACAACATTTACATGTTTTTTAGAAATTTTTGTAGAAATTTCTATATTTCTAGTTTTTTAGAAAACAGACTGATCTCTCTCAATGGTGAGAACCCATGTGAGTCTTAAATAAAAGAACATAAGCTTTTTATTTTGTTTCCTTTCTCAATTCCTTCTGGAGCATCTTTCTCAGTTTAGGGCTTGATACCTTAAAAGGGATGTGGAAGTTTGAAAAATATTCAAAGAGATTTGAAGAATAGTTGGAGAGTTGATTTATAAAACCAACAAACCCTAAATAAGGATTAGGAAAGATATTGGAGAAGCCTAGGTAGGATTGGTGTATATCAAGGGTATGAAAGGTCCTTCTGCTTTTCTCTACAAACATAGGGACCAGATAAAGAGAAAACTGAACTAGAGTAAGGACACTTGGTTCTAAGGGACAGAACTTCCTGGGAGCAGCTGCATGTTTCACCATGTCCTGAAAATTCCCTACTGGATTCTTCCAAAGTGATGGACAGCCTTACTGGAGGGCCTGCCCAATGGCAGAGAGATGAAACTGATGCCAGTTTCCTGCACATCTCAGCTGTGACTCTGTGACAAAGAATGAGGTTGATTTTTTTTTCCTTTCATATGGTCCTAGCCAAACTTTTGACACCCTCCCCAGGAAGACTGAAGAGAAGAGGTAGAAAGAAGTGCTTTACAAAGGAAAAAAAAAAAAAAAAAAAAACTGGTCTTCGGTTTCTCTTATGTATCTCTGTTGGGAATATTTAATTCTGGCTAGGAACATTATTCTCCCCTGCTAGAATTTCTCCTTCTAGAACTGGTGTCTATGATGACTCAGAAAACATGAAGAAGCTGGAACAGAGGAAGTGATTTTGTCTGAAATCCAGTGGAATTGCCCTTCTCAGGTCTGTGCATGAGCCCATTGGCCAGGTCACCTGGCTGGTCTGGGAGCCCAGTGTAAGGGTAGGTATCTTGAGGTCATCATCAAGGTGGGCAGAACAGATAAAAAAACTGGATGTTTTTTCTTTGCTATCTTTTTTTTGCTGTAAAGCTAGATTCTTTCATCCAGGATAGGGTAAGAAAATGGAAGGTGGACAAAAGAAGCAAGACTGACCATGAGTTGATGATTCTCAAAGATGGAAGATGGGTTTGTCGGGCTTATTATATTATTCTCTCTACTTTGTTATACTGTATATGTGATATGTGTGTGTGTGTGTGTGTGTGTGTGTTCCATAATAAAGACTTACAGTATTGCAGTCCTAGTGCTTGATAAAGTTAGTGGGTTTTCTGCTTCCAAAAATAGATTATTTTATCAGGTCATTCATCCCAGTGATTACACCTTTACATATACTGAGCAAATTTTGATATACATACCTTAGTTTCATTTGCTCTTAAAAATAGAAAAATGTAGGATTCCTCTTTAAAAGTGATAAGACGTCCCAGATGGTTTGGCTCAGACTAACTAAATCCTTCTTCAAAGCAGGAAATCACATCTGCCAACCCAATGTTAATCTGAATTCCCAGATCCAAGGGAAGTTTTGAGGAGCCCATGATAACTGCAGGATCATACAATGCCCATTTCTCCTTTGCTCAGTAAAGTATAGGAAAGGCAGAACTCGGGACACCTTCAACTTTATTCTGCACAAAAGGAAAAAGATGAACAATGCTTCAACATTTTCACAGTTGAGGCATAGATCCATACTGATGGTTCAGTGATTTCTGCTCTGTTTGTGTGCCTGGTCCCCTCTCCTCCAGGACTCCCTATGATGGATCCCAGTTTGGCAATATACATTATTTGAGTCCCCCATTTTCTGGAAAAATTATAAATTTGGATTTCTGTGTGGCATTTAGACCTTATGTTCATTTTTTATTACAAAGACCTACCGGTTGTAGAGATATAATTTCTCAGTGACCCAGTGCCAGCTGGTGCTGACTCCCTGATGCTTTCTGAATTGCCACCAGCACTAACCACACCACAAAGAGAATGGTCAACTCCTAAGCACCCTCTCTCAGGTCGTGGGAGGTTGTTCTTGGCCCGAGGTCACTACAGGGCTAGATTCGTCTTCTACACTATCTAACAAATTACCACAAATTTTGTAACTTAAAACAATGCCCATTTATTACCCACAGTTCCCATGTAGTGGTCTACGCAAAGCTTAGCTAGTCTCTCTCCTCAGCGTCCTATAAGGCTGCAATTAAGGGGTCAGCTAGTCTGGGGCCTCATATGAAGTTCAAGATTTTCTTTCAAGCACATGTGGTTGTTGACTGCTTCCTAGCTGCTATAGATTTCAGTGTCTTGCTTCCTCAAGGCCAGCAGGAGAGACAGTCTCTACTGCTTCAAGTGTCTCTGCCTCTTTTAAAGGGCCTGATTAGGTCAGATCCTATGCAGCATAACCTCCCTTTTAATGAACTTGATTTCAGGCCCTTAGTTACATTTGCAAAATCCCATCACTTTTGCTATATAAGTAACTTAATCAAGGAAGTGACTTCCATGATACTCACAAGGTTCCCCCATACACAAGGAGAAGGATCACACAGAGGGTATGTATGCACTGGGGGTGGGGATGTTGGGCCAACTCAGGATTCTGCTCTACCACAGAGTTCAACATTTCCTAAAGGTTTGGAGCTTGTTGACACAGAGGGGGAAAGGTAGCACTGCTAATAGACTAGAACAGGTTCTACCTGGAGAGAGGTCAGGACTAGTAGTTCTAAATCATGGCTACACATTGGAATCATCTGAGGCATAACAATGCTGATCCTGTGGTGCCTGGGTGGCTCAGTTGGTTAAGCATCTATCTGCCTTCGGCTCAGGTCATGATCCTGGAGTCCTGGGGTCCAGCCCTGCATCAGGATCCCTGCTCAGCGGGGAATCTGCTTCTCCCTCTGCCCTTCACCCAATTGTGCTCTCTACCACCCCCCTCAAATAAATGAATACAATCTTTTTTTTTTTTTAGTGTTTTTAAATTCAACTAAAAAGATAAAATTAAAATTAAAATTAAAAATTCTGATCTTGGCCCCACACCCAGAGATTCTGATGTGATTGGTCCAGGATGCAGCCTGGGCGTCAGGACATTTAAAGCTCTCCAGGTGATTCCACTGTACAGTCAGGGTTGAGAACCAGTGGTGCAGACCTGTAAGAAACTTATTTGCTCTGCCTCAGTCCTAAGGAAAGGAGAGCCATAACCACTACCACAAATGTATGGACGAGCCTTTACAATGTGGAGATGTTTATCAGGGTAGATTTTAGCAAATTTTATCTCAGATGAAGTCAATTCATCCCAGTGATTGTAAAATCACTGAAAAGGGAATCAGTTAGAAATCAGATCTTTCTCACCGGTTTTTTCCTTTTCTTTTTTTTCTTTTTTTTTTTTAGGATAAAGAATATGTAAATCTAAGATTCTTGCTCAAGGTCACACAGCTGCAAAGTAAGTTAGCAAGACTGAAATTCATTTCTCCATACTTGATGGCTGTGTGATTGTGGGCAAACTGCTGAATCTCTCTGCTCCTCTGATTCCTCACCTGTCAAGTGGAATAATTTTAATGCTGAGCTCATAGTATGGTTGGGAAGATTAAAACGAGTTGCTATGTGGAAAGATATGGTCTGAGTGGAGGTTTGTGTGAGCAAGTCCCAGAGAACCAGTTAGAGTAGGAGATTTCCTATAATAAAATAAGACCCCCTCATGCAGTATAGAGCTACCTGGCCATCTTCAGAGTCTGAATTTATTATATATATATAATTGGACTAGATTTATTTAGGGAATCAGATGGTCCACTGGCTACTTGACATTCTTTATCAGGATTGGGTAGGCACAAATAGAGGCTGACTTTCTCTTGGCTCTCAGCCCACCCTATACGTGTCCTTTGATGGCTTTTGGAGGTGCTTTTTTATCAACACCCCCTCCAATGCTTTTCTAACTAACATCCATCCTCTTCTGCCTTTGGTTCTCAAGAATTCACTGTCCCCATTGTTCCACCCTTTGTCTCTGTCCTTGTTCCCTCTGCATTCTCTCTGTGGGCCATCCCTGGATTCAAATACCACTTATCAATATCATTTATCAATATCATTTGTGTAAGCAATGTCTGCCATGTTTCAGTGTCAAAATCCTCCCCATCTTTAAATACTAGCTCTGCATTTCAACCACTTATAGAATGTTGTCCCACAGGCTATGAGCACCTCAAACTCCATGTCTAAAGACATACGTCTTCTCAGTTACTGTGCTATCCCTTCCCTCCGGGACAACTGAGTCACTCCCTTCCCTTCCTCACTCCGAACACCAACTAGTGGCCAAACTCAGTGGCTTTCTTCTTCTAGTACCTGCCCAGGCTCTCCCCACCCCATGGCAGAGGCTTTCAGTGTTCAACCAATCTGTAAATGGCTCTGTCTTGTCTTGCCATCCACTTGCCCCTACACAATGGCCACTTACCTTTCTAAGATACAGATTTGGTTATGTTACTTCCCTCTGTGAAAGACCTCGCTGGCTCTCTAAAGAGTTAAGCCAAAATGTTCCTCCCTCTTGAAGCTTTCCATGGCCCGGTGCCTGTCGCGGAGCTGGCCAGCCCTATCTTCCCAAACCACCTGGACTCAGGGTTATCACAACCTTAACCTCTACTGCGGAACTGAATCCTGTGCCTTACACTAGACTGTGAGCTCCTTGACAACACAACTGTACCTACTATCATGCCTGCATATAATATAGCTAGATGAATATTTGCTGAATTTATTGGCACTACAAAACCAAACTTCTTCTCAAGGTATCTGTGTTTTGAGCCTTAAGCTTTTGATGTAATGAAATATATTGACTATTCATTCCAGCTGGATTAATTTCCTTTCCTGTTCTTCAGTAAAATATCATCTATCTATCTATCTATCTATCATCGATCTATCATCTATCTATCTATTGCAGGCCACTTTTGTAACATTGTCTCAATCATTCATAAAATTCCTCAAAGTCAGTATTGCTGTGACTATTTAACATATGGTGAAATTATGGACATCCAGACACTGAGTGGAGATTCTCTATCTCTTCCTCTTGGAGCAACGGTGGAATCCCTACTGAAAATGTCCCATAGGTGATGGCTTTCAGAGCAGGGTCGGGGTCTCTCATTTATAGAGGACCAGAGCAGAGCAAACAAAGGCCAGGAGGCTGCCTCACTCGGTTTTGACAAGGGGAGGACCTTCTAGGGTCAAGGCAGGTCTGAGCAGCTCTGGGCTGGTGGGGAGAGGGGCTGCCGGTGGAATATTCCCCATCTGAGAAGGGGTGTACCATCAAGAAAGCTTCTTCATCTTGGCTGCACTTCCCTTCAGTTAAAATGAATAAAAGTTTTGTTTGGAGCATTGAAAAAAAATATTCCTTGAGCCAAATCTACCTTCATTTTAGAGGGCAGGAGAGGTGAGGGATGGGGTAGGCATGCTGCCAGGGAAGCAGGGAAAATGCAAAGCCGGGGTCCGGAATAAACCATCCCACACCAACTGCTGGGGCCTCCCTGCTGTCCCGCCGCTGGGTACAGTGAGCTTTCGCAGGGGTGGCTCGCGGAGTTTCTGCCATCTGGCTGAATCTCCTCATCATGAGTGCTTTCAGATATAGAGCATGTTTCCAAAAATAAGTGTCCTATATATCTCAGGGCTGGTGACTGTCGACAGCTGTAGCGCATCTGGGCAGGCACTTAAGAGGTTAACCCAGCCAGCAGCACCTTGTGGGCAGAGCAGCTTCCAGGCCCCATTCCATTCCTCCACCTTTTCACCTCCTCCTGAGCTCTTCATTAGGAGGGGAGGGCCACGTGCAGGCTCACTCTGGAACATAAACCCTGCTTCCACTTATTTGCCTTTTGCAGTCCAGTTTACAGAGTGGAAAAGCTTACAGTGGGTGTGAGTGGCTACAGCCACCTGCACGAGGAAATTTCTGGCAGCCAGGCCTCCAGGAAGGTAGGATGGGGTTTGGCTTGTTCCTTAGTTTATTTGTCCATCTGATGGGATCCCCTCTCTCCCACGAGTCTCCATCTGGCCAACAGGATCAGAAAATCACTTGCACTGGAAAGAAATATAATAAAAGGCACAGGAGAAATAGCAAGGGGAGAAAATCATGCAGGACGGATGGAGGGATGGAGGCATCCAGCCATCGGCATGGGGGCCACAGATGGGCTCTGGACCCGGAGAACCTCTCCAAGAGGGAATCAGATGAGCACTAGGTGTTATACTATATGTGGGTAAATTAAACTTATACACACACACACACACACACACACACACAAAGAATTCAGAATCTGAAGCCAGCATGGTCTCAGGATCTGCTCTGCTGGAAAGCCCAATGAAGAGTGATTTGTCTTGTTCAGACTTCTATTGTTTTCATTTGAAGGCACCCTCCCCAGGAGACTCAAATTTCCTGTAGCTGTTGATGTGCCCATATCTACAGTGACAAATAAGCCAGTAACTTATTTTTAGAGATCTGGTGTTCACACTGCAAGAAGTAACTCCTTTTTTTCAAAGGGGGAAATAAATTACAAACATGCTTTAGTCATCTCTCTGAATTGTACAGTGTCAAAAATTTGTGATTTATTACCCTGCTTTCTCCCGGCCTATTGTATTTCCCGAGCCTTCCCCCAAGGGCTACTTGGGACTAGATTAGCCCACATGATTATTTCAAAGCACATCACATTGAAAGCAGTTCCCAGGAAGTTCCATGTTTCTCAGAAGGGAGCTGGAGGGTCACAGGGGGCCGGGAAGAGGTCACAGCAACTGAAGCTGGTGCATTTGACTGGCTTCAGTAGTGACCTTCAGGCCTCCACAGGGCCTTGCTACCTTCTGGCTCTATTTACTGCGTTCACTTTCTCCTTTTGCCTGGTTACAAGTCCTTCATTGTCTTGGTACTAAAAAGAGCTCAAGGTCTGGGGGGAGCCAGGAGGAGTTTATGGTGGAGAGGGTAACTTGAGACACGGCTGGTTCTAGAAATCTTTGGCAGAAATCCTTCATTTAATAAAAATAAATTTGTGTGAGCTCTTTCAGGTTCCATGGTATTTTTAGAGCCCAAGCTAGTGTCTGCCTCATAGTAACACAGCAAATGAGTGCCTTTATTAGCATCGCTATCATGGATCTTCGTCCATTGCCTACTATGCACCATGCATTCTAATCGCTGTGGATATTGCAAGGGCACGTGGGTTTCATTCTGCCACTTTTTTCATTCATTCAATAAATATTTATTGAGCATCTTTTTTAGTGCCAGCCACTGTTAGTCTCAGAGACTTCAATGATGGATAAGACCTGGTTCCCAGGTTACTCACAGTTTTATGGGAGAGACAGACCTAAATGAGTAAGTATGAAACATGTGTTGAGTGCTCACAGTGTTACACAGAAAATGTTACAGGAATGACTGAGTAGAGAGTGACTAATGTGGAGCTGGAGAGATTTTACAAATAGGGTAATATTTGAATTGGGCCCTAGAACCAATAGGATGTGGGTGTATCTAAAGAGAGAGATTTATTTTAAGAAATTTGGCACATCTGATAGGCTGCCAAGCTGCAGGCTCAAGGAAGAGTTGAAGTTCCAGTCTAGACTCTGTTTGCTCCCAGAATTCCTTCTTATTCAGGAAGGTCATTTTGTGGGTTCTTTTATTAGTTGTTGTTGTTGTTGTTTTAAAGGCCTTCAACTGATTGGATGAGGCCCACCCACATGATTGATGGTACTCCACTCAAAGTCTACTGATTTAAGTGTTAATCCCAACCAAAAAAGACACCTTCACAGAAACATCTAGAAGAATATTTGACTAAAATCCTGAGTGCCATAGCTCAGCCAAGCTGACACATAAAATTAACCACCTCAGATAGAGATAAGAGTTTGAAGGTCAAAAGACAAAAGCCTGACTAAAAATTCTTTCACAGCTCCTTCTGGCCTTAATGATAACCTCCATGTTCCTTAGCAAAGCAGTCAAGGCCTTGGCTCACAGAAGCTCCTTGGCAATCTCTCCTGGTCATATGTTTTCCACTCCTCATGCAGGATTTGTACACCAGCCAGAGCCAAAGACTTGCAATTCCCCCAAGGAGCTCTATGCCTTTGCACTAGCCCTACCAGCCTGGATTATTCTCACTATCCTGACTCTAGAACCCTCTCCTACGGGAAGCCTGCCCTGCTCCCTGGCCAAGTCAGGAGTGGTTCTATACATGTCTACCTCACTGTATATGTGACAAGGATGGCCTAGGAACAGCCACTTAAGTTTATCTCCCACAAACTTCCTGAAAATGGTATTTCTCCTGGTATAATGTGCATTTGGAATCTTGTTTAAGAATATGTGATTTCTAGAACAAGAGAAACAGGATACGTGGAATATGTAAGGATAGGTAGTGAGCTAATAGCTCATAAAATACAGGTGAAACTCACATGTTAAAGACGGTAAGTAAGCAAGTAGTTACGGGATGTGGGCAAAAGTCATAAGCTGTGTTAAATAACTCCATAATCTCTAAAACATGCCAAAGATGCATAGAATCAATAAAAAATATGATGGAACACACATGGTAGTTACTTATAGACCAAAAGAATTGCAAAAGCCAAATCATGGTCATGTCACTTGTGGCTAGACAGCTCTGTCTCCCTTAAATCACCCACATGTAGGTGGCTCCAGTGTGGTCCCATCCTGGCCCTGTGCATGATCTATCCATGAACCACAAATGTAGCCCACAGCTGAAGTTCAGCACAGCAATGTGTGAGCTACATCTGGGACCAGCAAATGTACACAGGTCTCTCCAATATAGTGAGAGTGTGCTATGTTCTAATTCCTGGTATATCTCTTCTGGGGTCCTCCTTACTGAAATCTCAACTCTGAGCCTCATGACCACATCACTAATGAGGAAGGCTAATGTGGTAGAGAGAGACAGGACCTGGGAGCACCACACAACCCTGGGAGCGTGGTTCTCCCACCTTCCACTGTCACACTTTTCTTGCATTGACCTACCTCCTCACTCTCCTTCTGTTTTCCCTGAGGATTAATAAACCCAGCAATGAGGCCTTTAATCTAGTCTGTGAAATGTTTCATTCCCCGACTTCTAGGCAAGTTGCCTGGTAGGGTGCTTGGGGGTGACACTTCATCAGGCCAATTTCCCACAAAACATGTGCTTATATACTTATATTTGGTATGTGCCTTGCATAAATTAAACCCTGATTAGATAAATATTCTTGTAATGAGAGGGTAGATGAATGAATGAATTATAGGCAGAAAGAGGACATCCTTGGCTGAATCAAAAAAGATAGAAAGCGTGAAAGTACCTTTCTTTGTTACCTGGCTGCCTGGAGTGTAGAGCTTGAGGGAGGTATGACTTAGGTCTAGAAAAATAGGCAGGAGTCACTTTACAGACTCTAAATCCATATGGAGGCATTTCAGCTTTATCTTCCGGTCAAAGGGAGCCACTAGAAGTTTTTAAGCAGGTTGGATTTTTAACTCAAATCAGATCTAACTTTCTGAAAAATCACTGTAGCAGCAGAACAAAAATGGATTCAAGAATAAACCAGAAGCAGAGACTGGGTAGGAGTGTAGTAAACGCAAAACTTACTTGGGGAAATAAAAAGTTAATTAACCAAGTAGAAAAATATAAAGGTCAAAGTTAAGATAACAAATTTATACCATCAGAATCCAGATGAGAGAAAAGAAAAGGACCATTTACTGAAACCCTACTATGTGCCAGAAACTCACTCACAGTGCCTAATGTAGCAGCATAATAACCCTGTCGGGTAGTACAATTACCCACTATTAAACCAAAGAAACTCTAGCCTGAGAAAAGCTACCCTAATTCTTACTCTAGAGCAGATCCAGGTTTCATGGGGTCTGAAGCTTTTAAAAAATTTTAGGCACTCTATAATATAAAATCCCAAATACAAAAGTAAGTATGAAAGTGAATATTTATTCAAAATGAAAAAAGAAATTATAATTTTGAAGGTGAACATCACAAAGACCATAAAATCCAGCTAAATAATTCATTCTCATGAATTAACTGCCTAGCAACTTTTGTAATACTTTCTCCTTATATTTTTTATCCATATTCCCTGACTTCTCCTTTGTATGACTATGATTTTGTGTTTTCTACTGAGAGAATAGAAATTTAATTTTATCAATTTTTCTTAGCATAGTTGAACAAATGTGTTTTTACCATTGACACTTTAGAAAACTTTCATCTTCATACCTCAATATCGGTAATGCCATGTAGAGTTATAGGATTATAGCCAAATTCAGGAAAACTTTTATCAAGTTTCTATTTAACATGAGCTGCAAACTTGCAGGGCTTTTCAAATTTTGTTACTCAAAGATTAATCTTAGATTCTCTTTGAATTGAAAATGGCTGGCTCTTCTGCCTCCAGTCTTATGTACTTCCCATGCTGGGTACCTATGATATAATCTCTTTACCATGTGACCTCTAGCCCCCACCTCTCTGTGACTAACTTAGTGAGGTAAATTGGCTCAGGAAATGTGACCCGAAGCCAGTCCTATGCTGAGACACCTGGAAATAATGGAACAATGTACAGAATTGACTACAAAAACAGATAAATGTGTCCCTCTAAAACTAGATCAAATATGTCCTCCCTCAACTTCTGCTTCTCTGTATCTCAAAATTGCCTGCTCCTCCAGCAATGTCATTTGACATAAAAGTATGACAGCAGAAGAAGACAAAGTGGAAAGAGAAAATGCCCTTGACCAACTGAGATGAAAAGTTTACTTTTGCAAATTTTAGAAAATATATGACTTGGTAAACACATTACTGGAGCCTCTCTGATACCTTGGAAGTGGCCTGTGCAAGAAAAGGGGTCCCCATCAAAGTCAGAATCAACCAGAAAATCAAAGTTAAGCCTTCAATGCACGGACTTAAAAGCCCATTCTCTTCCTAAGATTCTGAATGAGTCTTGAAGTTACGTTTAAAAAAATGATCACTTTAGCCATTTTTAAGTATACAGTTCAGTGGCATTTAGTACATGCACACTATTGTACAACCATCACTACCATTCACCTCCAGAATTTTTTGTCTTCCTAAACTGACACTAAATGAACTCCACATTCCTCCCTCTCCCCAATGCCTAGTAACCTCTATTCTACTGTCTACCTCTAGGTACCTCATGTAAGTGGAATCATGCAATATTTGACCTTTTGCATTTGGCTTATCTCACTTAACATACTGTTTTCAAGATTCATCCATGTTGTAATGTGTATTAACACACATTATACATGGATGTAATAATATCGCATTATATGGATATACCACATTTTATTTATCCATCCATCCATTGATAGACACTCGGGTTGCTTCCATCTCTTTTTACTATCGGAATAATACTGCATTCATTACATTGGTGTACAAATATCTGTTTGAATCCATGCTTTCAGTTTTTTGGGTATATACCCAGAACTGAAAATTGCTAGATAATATGGTAATTGAATTTTTTGAGAAATCACAGTACTGTTTTCCACAGTGGCTGCACCATTTTACACTCCTACCAGCCATGCACAAGGGCTCCAACTTCTCTGCATCCTCACAAACATTTGTTTTCAAGGGTTTTTAAAATAGCATGCAAAGGAGTATGAGGGGATACCTCATTATGGCTTAGATTTTCATTTCCTTAATAATTAGTGATATTGAGCATCTTTTCATGAGCTTATTGACCTCAAAGCCACTTTTATCAGAATTATCCAATTAGTACATTGAAGCTCTTATGAAAACTTTGATTTTTTTTCTCACAAGTTAGTTCATTCAATAAAATGAGATTAAATAACTTTCAATGGGTCAGACAATAGATGATTTTTCTGGGAGTTGAGGAGTAGACTGCTGAAACTTTAAAATTTGTAGACTTTCAAAGATATCTGAGCAGGCAGCATATTTCATGGATGAGTTATGCTCTCATGGGTTTGCCACGAATAGGAAGTGTTTAAATGCAGGGAGGGGTGGAATACTTGGCATCTCTAAGTTTTGACAATCATGGTTGAAAGAATGCTATTGATTGAATGTGTCTCCCCCCAAATTTTCATATGTGGATACCTAATCCCACAGACGAACCTATCTTCATTCAGACACCAAATCTGCCAGAGAATTGATCTTGGACTCCCCGGCCTCCAGAACTATGAGCAATACATTTCTGCTGCTTATAAGCCATTTAGCCCCTGGCATTTTTTTCTTATAGCAGCCCGAATGGACTATGAATCCTCAGGATCTCAGGATCCATCCAGTTTAGCCTATGTCCAATCATGACAGTTTCCGAGCCCTGCCATAAATATGTGTGTCTGGTCTTAAAGCATGCTACCATCTCCCTGACTAATGTGTGCCGATGTTTGACAACGTTTGCTGTCAGGAAATATTAGGCCACAGGCATTCATATTAGGCCTCTTCACAACATGGATTGGAGCCATGGGCAATGTCACTGTTCACACTGACATCCTTTAGCAGAAAACTCATACTTATGGTCATGTTTTAGCAACAGTCATCTGTAGACCCTCTTTGCTTCCAGCAGCTTCACAGAGTGAACCAGACACCAGATGGGAGACTGTGTGAATTGATTCAATCTGACCTCCTGTCTAACCATCCATTTGGCAGACACGATCAGTGCAATACTGTCGCAAAGGAAGAGCATAATAGGCAACTGTGCATGGTATGACAGTGAGTACAACCTCCTAGGGTATTAATTGACCTATAAATCACACTATATGTCCCGAAGCTGGAAACTATTTCCCAATCAATAACTTCAAATGGCATAATGGAAATGGTACGATTCAGCCTTGATAATGTCTTAAACAAGTGAACTAACACATCTATAGAATGAAGTACCAAGTACCTCAGCCTATGACATGACCACTGACATAAATTCCAGAGAACATTGCTATAATTAGGAGAAGGGAAATGGTTAACTTTTTCAAGGATAGGGGCACATGTTTAACACAATAGTTGTAAATTGAATGCTGAAGTTGGGTGTAGGACTACAATACTTTCCAGAATGTCCGAAAGCCTCCGTCAAGATTTACTATGCAGTTGTGAAACACTGGTGCCCATTATGTAGTGCAGGATCTTGCTTATGACTTAGCTGTTAAAGTTGAGTTATTACAGTGCTTATTCCAAACACTACTTTGTGACGATTTATACCTCAGTCAGTTTATGACACTCAGAACCAACTCTGTGCGTGGCCTCAGCTGAAAAAAGATTTTTTTAAAGATTTTATTTATTTATGAGAGACAGAGAGAGAGAGAGAGAGAGAGAGAGAGAGAGGCAGAGACACAGTCAGAGGGAGAAGCAGGCTCCGTGCAGGGAGCCTGACGTGGGACTCAATCCCTAGTCTCCAGGATCAAGCCCTGGATGGAAGGCGGCGCTAAACCACTGAGCTATCCAGGCTGTCCCAAGAATTTTATTTATAATATTTAAAATTGCTTTAGTCAAGTGTTAAAAACAAGGTGCCTATTAAAAGTTAATTTTTAAATAATTTCAGAAGAGCCGTCAAAAAGTTTTGCTTAATATAACTTTTAATGCCTTAATTCTACTGGTGGTTTTAAATGCCTATTTTTAACATTGGATATAGTTACTAATTTGCTAAAACCAGCAGTTGCACAAGTGTCAAATCATGTCAGTTCCAAAGAAAATGAACATCGTTATAATTTGAGATTATTATAAACTCAAAACGTGCTGCTGGTGTTTATGACAGTTTTTGAGATTTATATATGGATTTATAGCAAGAAATGAATCATTTTTAGCTGAATGCTTCATTTTAAGGGATTTTTCCCATCTTTTAGAATACTCCTAATGAATTTCCACCCTCTTTGAGAAATAGCAAATCACTTTGTCATCCTGGTCTTCCATTTTTGAACACTACAGTATGAGTTAACCACCCCCTAGGACTTTATGGTAAATGAAAAAAAATTGTAACGATATTCATATTTCCTGCAGCAGTATTTTGTTTGGGCCAAATTATGCCCAGAGACTGAGATTTGTCTTCACCAATAATTTATTTAACACGCATTCACTGTGGGGATTATAATTTATAATAGCAATAAGTCACAAACCAATAGCATACAGGATAATGTCTCTTAATAAGCCAATAAAGAAACTGCATACCCCAAACAAGTGATAGATTAATTACACTATTGTCCCAGGCAAAGGAAAATTGAAAGAAACAAAGTCCACATTTAGTTGAGGTGTACCTTTCTGCAAATGTGCTCTTCAGTAGAGTCAGTCCTTCCTACTAGAAGCTGGGTATCAGCTGCCAACTTAGGTCCTTCCCTGCTGGGGCGTGTAACTTGTGAATGACATCAGGGTTGGCAGACTAGGGAGCTGCTCTGAAAGTTATTATCCAGGAACCCTTCCATGGCTTGCACCATTGCCCATGAGGAGTAGCCTCACCAAGGCAGGAATAGATGCTCCTTCTCTTCCTTAGACAGTTAATGCCCATTACTCTTGCCAACCAAGAGTACCCTGACCGTGGCAAGAGCAAGTGTCTCAAGATCTTCAGAAAGCTATTTAGATCAGGGAAAAGTAACCTTGCCCAGGCTGAACGCTCTAGAGAAGCCCTCACAAGTCCAGATTTAAATGTCCATTGTGTTATAGTTGGCTCCTCCATATGTTCATATCAATTAAGCACTCAGTAGCATACTTCTGCTAATATCACCCTGACATAACCTCCCAAATTCATCCTTGATCAAAATAACTTCACACAGATCAAAAACAACTTCACTTAAGTCATGAACAAGCAGATACGAAATCATTACAAACCAATACATAACAAGTACAAATCTGCTGAATTCTCTAAACACAAAGCATATGACCAAACCAAAAAGACTGCATGCTTTCTCTGAATTTCTCAAATGTGTATGTAAGAGTTCAAGTATTTTGGACAATGATATCATTACTCTGCAAAACAATAGGCAAAATCTGAATCCAAGTGGAAAATAGATGCCATAACTCAAAAGTCTTTATCTCCCTAACCGGTAAATCAAAAACCTACCACTTTAGTACACTTTAGCTGAAGATAAACACTGCAATTCTCCTGCCCTTGATTACTATAAAGATAGTTCAGATCTCTGAGGTTAACATGACAAAACATAGAGGAAAATGGAAATTAGAGAAGCAAGAAGGGTTCATACAGGCATAAAGAGAGCAAGGCTTTGAACTTATAGTTCAATCACCTTCTTATCTCAGCAATCTGCTCTGAATTAATATTCTGTTTACTGGAAGACAGAGTAGAAACACTCCCTTATGCAGACCTTTCTCAGCAAGATTCCTACAGTTAAAATGAGAGTGGGGAAAAATACCTGAATGATGAGAAGGCAAGACAAAAGCATAAGACAAGGGGCACCTGGGTGGCTCACTCGGTTAAACGGCTGCCCTTGGCTCAGGTCATGGTCTCAGAGGGTCCTGGAATTGAGCAGAGAGTCTGCTTCTCCTTCTGCCTCTCCCCATCCCCCCACATCCCACTGATGCTTGAGCTCTCTCTATCAAACAAATAAACAAAATCTAAAAAAAAAAAAAAAAGCATGAGACCAAATACCATATGATTTCACTCATATGTGGAACTTAAGAAATAAAACAGATGAACATGGGGGAAGGGAAAGAAAAATAAGAAAAGATAAAAACAGAGAGGAAGGCAAACCATAAAAGACCCTTAACTATAGGGAACAACCTGAGGGTTGCTGAAGGAGAGTTGGGGGTAGGGATGGGGTAATAGGATGATGGGCATTACGGAGGGCACTTGATGTCATGAGCACTGGTTTTTAGATGCAACTGATGAATCACTAAATTCTACCCCTGAAAATAATAATAATAATAAAGTGTAAGACTGTTGTAGTCCTTTAGAAATGTAGGTAAAAGTTTTCTTTTTAATTAGCAGACACTATGAAGTCCCAGCAGGGACGGTGGCCAAGCCTTCATCTCCCTGGTACTTCTGAATATGCATGGGGTGTCATTGACAGCAGCACTACCAACTGAATCCCTTTAGCTAGAACTACTTGTTCCCAGTGATCTGAGATAGGGTAAACAATAGATCTGTAGATCAATTTACTTCCTTTTCTGGTTCCTTCTAGTGGGAATAAATGATTACCTTTAACTTTGCTTCTTCTTGGAGGAAGATTTAAGTTAAGAGGATGGTTGTTCACTAACCTTATTGTGGTGACCATTTCATAATATGTATATATTGTTGTGTTGTGTTGTGTTGTACATATGAAACTAATATAATGTTCTGTGGTAGTTATAGCTCAATAGAAATTAAATAAATAAGTAACATTAAGAGAGGTGCCTATCTCTGCTCATCAGAGCTCCAGAATGCTTTCCATTCAGAACCCCAGAGTCTGCATTGTTCCAGATTGTTCCTTCATCTCCCTGTTCCCCTGGCCTAATTCTATTATGTATGTGATTACTCTTCCCAATTGAACACATGTATGAAAAAGGTTTCTTTCCTGGAGGCTCAATATTCTGCATAAAGAAATGTCCATAATTTATAATTCCATGTTAGAGAATTTTCAGAAGTCATTCCTTGTGTCCTTGTAAGATGCCCCAAAGAGCCTGGCAGGTGCTCCCAACACTAGGCTAAGAGTCACTGGCCAGGTGTCCCATGCCAGGCATTCTTCATCCATTACTTCATTTAATTTTCACACAGCTTTACCCCCCAAAAAAGCTATTATTCACATTTTTACAAAAGAGGGATTACAGCTGGGATGGCAGAACTGATACTGAAACTCAGCCTGTCTTCCAATCCCTTTGCTCCCATCCTGCCACACCCTGCAGTGCCCTCCACAATTGCTCATAGAAGGAAAGTAATACAAGGGAAAACCTTTTTTGGTTCTGCTCCAGTTATGTAACCAAGGTAGATCACAGCCTCTTTGAATTATTTCATCTGCCAAATGAAGTGGCTGACTCCACATTAAAATCTTATCCAGAAAAAAAAGTCTCTGATCGACTTTTATTCTGCCCAGGTCTGAATTTTTATGTGAGAGAAAAGAATGTTCAAGCCTTCTGTTTGACATTATCTCCATGAACGTGTGTTTTCTACCAAAATTAGTGTTTGTCACAGTTTTTCCTCACTCTATGATGTTGACTTTACTTCCTAGCCCTGGATTTTATTTGCACTGCCCCAGAGCTTGCCATTCTCTTTTTATTCTGTCATGGAATGTGGCTTCCAGCAGGCATCTGAGCCCAGTTACAAGCACTGACCATGGTCTTCAAGCTACATGGTTTTATTCTCTTTATACCTTTAAGGCATGGTGTGTAGACCACCTCCAGGAGCAGCTACCAGGTTCAGACATGAGGGCCAAGGTGCTCCTGGGATCCTCATTTCTCAAATTCTTGGCCTAATCTGAATTTGAGAAACAGATCACAGAGAATGAAGGACTGATCCGGAGAAATCATATTTAAAAGAGCTTGTGCCAAAAATTCTCAAATCCAAACCATTGTCTAATTATATGCCAGCGTTCAGTTGCATTGCATTCCACTAGGAATTGATACCAACTCAACAACCAAGGTTGATGTGTATGCCAGAGAAACCAAGGGAAAGTATAGAAAGTGATTGAGATTTCACTGAAAAAAAGAATACCTACTTCCATAGGAATTAGAAAAGAGGAGAAGAAATAAGGCCAAGGCCATACACAACACCGTATCCTGTTGACATTTTATTTGACTCTTATCTGCCTCAAGTTCATTTCCATACATTTAAGGTATGAAAATTTGTACCTACCTACCCTACAAAATACAAAAAAGATGTTATAAATTGCTGATAGTTGAAACATAGATTTTTTCAAAGTCCCATTGAACAATTTCTTCCCATTTTTATTACTCAATAAAAAAGAAGTTAAACCAACAATGGCATTAAAATAACATTGAGATTCATGGAATAAAACATGAAAATAAAAATAAAATAAAAATCCTAAGAAGCTCTCAAAGTTTTGCCCTAGGTTGCATATCTATCAAGGATCCATCCTCCATATGGTTTGCCAGTATCCCCAGATGCTCTATTTGAAGAACACTACCATTAGCATAATCTCATGTATAATTTTTAAAAAGGCAATGATAGCACCACTAAATACTTTTTAGACAGGAAATTGTACCTTAAATCTGAAGGATCTATGGCTATATAAAACCAACTGTGATTCTGGCTTCCATTAGTAGTCCTCTGGAGAGAAAATATTTTCCAATTATGTGAGGTTGAATATTCACTGTTTTTAGTTAAAACAAACAAACAAAATTCTAAGTAAAACCAACATACCAAAACCAAGATTTGCAAAAAAGAAGGAAGAGGAAAAGGAGGGAAAGGAGAAGGAAGAGAAAGAAAAGAGGACCTCACTTCCAAAAGATTTTATAGCAGGATTTTTTTAAACATAATTTCCCATGAATCAGTGAAATATGGTTGAGGTCCATGCTCTTTGTTCACATAGCTAGGCACATTATTGAAAGAGCAAATAAACCCATAAGAAAATTACATAATTTTTATTTGTTAAGAGACTTAAACCGTAACTGACATCTAAGAATCCAAAATCCTCAGCCTAGTCTTCCAAGCCCTCCACAGTTGAGTCTCATCTAATGTTACCCACCTCCTTTCCCACCTCAGCCCTCTCACCCTTCTCCAGCTACCTCTCACTGCTTGCCCTTCTCCAAAGATTGTATTTCCATCTCACTTTGTTCCTGCATTTCCCTCAGCCTTAAATCCCATTCTCTTCTCTTTTTTGCCAAAAGAACTCACACACAACAAACTCCAATCCACTCACAAAATTTCCCCCTTCTGTCTGTAGAAACTATTTGCTTTATTCTCTGAAAGTCTGTCACTTTGCTTGCCTCATCACTGATGTCACTTCATTTGTTTATATCACTGACTCCTCTCCTGAATGGTGAGCCATCAGAGGCAGGAGATGTCTAATAATCACCTTTGTACTCCCAGGGGCTACCACAAGTTTTGGCCCATTGTTAGTGCTCAGGAATTGTTGAAAAATGAATGAAGAGATAAAAGACTGAACAAATAATTCAATGAATTTCTATATACTCTGATCCAAAGATTGCATTTTTTAAGGAAGAGCAGTCACAAAATTTCACTGAAATCACAAGTATTTACATGAATAATAATAATATCAATAATACATTATCTCTGAATCCCAAAGAGCATGCTTACATTGAGCCATTAAGTCAACATATACATCAGTAGTTACAGAACGCCTTATATTGTTAGTAATAGAAATCAAAATACGACTTCATCAATAAGGTAATTAATCATTATTATTTCACAATGTAAAATATTCCAAAGTAGAGCACCTCAAGAATTGGCTCAGTGAACTTATCAAAAACCCAGTTGTTTCCACTTTTGGCTTTGCTTTTTTGCAGCATGTCATCTTTCCCTGTAGATTGGCATCCCTCATGGTCTCAAGATAGCTACTAGTTCCAACCATCACAATCAGATGCGACATCACTCTTGGTTTTTGCCTAAAAATTCTTAATAGTGGGAACCCAATAAGGGTAAAGCAGGAACTTGGTCACAGTACAGCAAACTCAAGACAAATCATAAGTTCTTATGCATAATCTTATGGATAAGGTCACTGTTTCTGAGGAAGAATCCACCTCATATTGTCTTCATTTCACAAAATGTCATGTTATCTATGAGGTCCTGTGATTCTTACTCAAAAAGTGAACCACATCCAACAACCAGTTTGATTTCTACTCTCATCTTCCAAATAAGGAACCCAGTCTCCTCGAATAACTAGCTGATTCCGTTGAGGCATGGAATATGCAAAATGTCACAAAATAAAGAAGTGCTCAAAAGATAATGTTGGAGACATGTCAAAGGGACATAGCCAACCTGAAAGAGCTCCTAATAGCAGGAGTTGAAACAAGACAAATAACATAGCATTTGATTATAATGCAAAGCTAAAATTATCCATGAATATATACTAATATGAAGAAATGATTGAATAAATAAATAACTGGGGAAAAGAGACAACTCTGATATGAATTCCAGATCAGAATCTAGATGTTCACCACCACTCCCAAGAAGATGTGCTTAGTAACTTGCTTTCGAAGAGCACAGAAAATGGTAGAGACTTTGCAGTGAAGAAAACTGGCAAACACTATGTTGTCCAGCCGATTAAGGTCAACATCATCAGTGATAAATAGTCTTCAGAGTACACAGTGTACTTTGGAGTCATTTTCCCCAAAACCTATAACCCCAGTCTAATTAGGAGAAAAACGTCAAAAAACACAAATGGAAAACAGTGCACAAAATACCTGACCAGCTCTCCTCAACACCGTCAAGGTCATCAGAAACAAGGAAAGTCTGAGAAACTATCGCATACCAGACAAGATGAAGGAGATGTGATGGCTAAATCAAGTGTGATATCCTGGCTTACATCCCAGACCAGAAAAAAGAAATTAGGGAAAAACTAGTGAAGTCAAAGTGTGGAGTTCAGTTCATAGTAATACTCTCATGTTGGTTTTCTAGTTGTGACTCATCTACCACAGTGACAGTAACATACTAACAGTAGCAGAAACTGGATTAGGGTATATAGGAACTCTCTATACCATCTTTGGAACTCTCCTGTAAACCTGAAACTACCCTAAAATCAAGTTTGCTTGTTTTTTTTTTAAGTAAGCAATCTAATTGAAAGCATGATACAAACTAGATCTTACCAAAATCAAAAAAACTTTGCTCTGGGAAGACGCTGTAAAAAGATGAAAAGCCAAGCCACAGACTAAGAGGAAAATTAGTAAACAATGTACATGACAAAGGACTCATATCTATAATATATAAAGAACTCTCAAAAGTCGACAATAAAAAAAATCAAACAATCCAATTAGAAAATGGGCAAAAACATCTCACCAAATGGTATCTACAAATGTCAAATGAAAAGATGTTCACATCAATAGCCATTAGAGAAATGCAAAGCAAAAGCACGGTGAGCTATTACCGTACAACTATTAGAACAGCTAATACAAAAATACCTCCACAAAATACTAGTGAGAGTACAAAGAAACCAATTCTTTCATACGCTGCTAGTGGATGTGTAAAATAGTAACAACACTCCAGAAAAGAAAAGGGTACCTTCTATAAGAATACATGTACTTATCATCTGACTCGATGATTGCTCTCATGGGCATTTAATCTAAAGAAATGAAAACTTAAATTCACCCAAAATTCCATACACAATTTTTCATGGTAACTTTGTTATCAAGTGCCAAATATCAGAAAGAACCCAAATATCTTCCATTGGGTGAATGGTTAAGCAAACTGTGTATATTCATACCAGTGGCAATAAAAAGAAAGGAACCTATTGATAACAGGCAATTATATGGATGTATGCCAAGGAAATTATGCTGAGTGAAAAATGCCAGTCTCAAAGGTTATGCATTTTACATAACTTTCCTGAAATGACAAAGTTACAAAGATAGAAAACAGATTAATAGTTGCTGGGGGCTGAGGGTTGGGGACAGGGAAGGGCTGTGACCATAAAGGCTGGCACAAGGGATCCTTGTGATGGAGCAGTTCTGTATGTTGTCTGTGGTGGCCATACAAACCTATAGATGTGATTAAAATGTCATAAAACTAAACACACACACACACACACACACACACACACACAAATGAATGTATATGAAACCAGTAAAATCTGAGTAAGGTTGATTGCTTTATCAATGTCAATTTCCTAATAATTATATTATACTATAGCTGTACAAGACATTACCATTGGGAGAAACTATGTAAATGGTTTCTTCTTTCTGTTATTTCTTACAACTCCATGGGAATCTAAACCTCAACATATTTTTTTTTAATAATGAAAACAGCACAGGAGAAAGCACCAGGCTATGACAGATGGGATTTTTTTCAATACTAAAATATCTGAATCATAACCACCTAGTTTTGTCTAATCAATTCTGGCAAAGAAATAGAAATAACAAAATATAAAGATTAAAATGGAGCTGGTATATAATCTAACCAGTTCTGTCATGTCATATCAGTATATCCCAGAAACCACAGGCTAAACAAATGGAAATTCTACTATAAAAAGAATTAAGTACTCAGCATTTGTATAGTTCTGTTGTTGACCTGCTGCATAAGCCTTAGGAAAGACATTTACTACTTCACTCTGGGCAGGATGTAAGCAGAGCCTTGTAATATATCTCCAACTTCCCTAATGTTGATATTGATTTATTAATTTCTACCCTTTAGATCAAATTGTTCAGTTATAAATTTTCTATCGATACAGTTATTTAATATATTTTTTTTCTTCTATAAGCATGTTAGTTTTGTTTTGGTGTCTTAAATCTCAACTGTATTGTTGACTTCAGGATAGCTTCTATCTACAACATTCCGTAATCTGTATTTGTCGTGTAGGAAACCTTCAAAGGAAAGGTGGTTAGTGAGGCATGATCTTACATAATCCATCCTGACTCACAAAGATCCTACTCTTTGAAAAGCTTGAAATATATGATAGAGTTTGTTAGGGAAGTTCTCAGTTTTCTAACCTATAATCTCAAGATTAACCTCTATTGCATTTTTGGAAAATTGGAACTATGGTAACATTGTTACCATTATAATGCTCACAGTTCAGAAAGACACAAAAATGTATACACTGGGAGATGAGAGACAAGTTGGAGTGATTCTGTCTTAGTTGAGAGAGTGGGAGTTTTAGGCTTCATGGTACAAGTAAGCTGTAAGCAGATTTTTACAGTAAATATGTGCTTAATAAATAGTTGTTGGATAAATAGATGAAAAATAAATAAGAAAAGTAAACTCATATTTGCACAAAATATATATGCAAATACGCCTTTATTTATGACTATATATGCAAATATGTCCATTTGTACAAATTCAAAACCTTAAGTGACATGTAAAAGGGATTGATTAAATAAACCATACAACTATAACACAGCTATTAAGATAAATGAGAAAAAGCTTTGTATATGAATATGGAAAAATGCCCAAAAGACCATATTAGTTGGGGTAAACAGATAGTTGAAAGTTATATATGATAATCATATATATATATATAATGTATAAATTATAAATGTATATAAATTATAGGCATATAATTTATGCTTAAATACAGTAATAGTATTTCTTAGTACACACTGACATCTAACAAAATACAAATTAAATTATTTAGAAATTATTAGTAACTGTCTAGATGAAGAAGGGTAATGGGCCCTTTTATATTCTATTTATTTCTTTAATGTTTGATTTCCCTTTTTCTTTTTTTACTTTTATTTATTTATTTAGTAATCTCTACACCCAATGTGTGGGGGCTTGAATTCACAACCCAGATGTCAAGAGTCTTCCGATGGAACCATGAGCCCAAAGTTTGATTTCTTGATATAAGTACAAATTGAAGAAAGAATCTAACAAGTAAAGCAGGCATCACAGTATCCAAAAAGCAAAGGATGCTGTGGATTGGGAACAGCTTCTGTAAATGTCACGCTTAGCGACTCCACGCCCTCTAACACATCTAACACATAGGCTGGGCGGGCGTTGGAGACAGGGGAATGGCGTGCAACAGCATCTTATGCGCCAAGTGAACTAGTTTGGGCTTGTTTTCCACAGAGAATGAGACTTCAAGAAGTAACATTATCAAGCCTGAATTTTACAAGATAACACGTTTATTATCTTTATGCTTGATTATGAAATCTGTGTCCATTTTGGAGCTACACTTTGAGATCACACACACCACACTTTTTTCTTTAATGTCACTTTTCTGCTAATTCCCTCTCGATTTCCCACTGAGATGCTTTATAATTATGGGCTAAGACGCTGCCTTCAAGAGCCATCAGCTCCTCCTGAGCCCTGTTCCCTCCAGAGCATAGTTAGCTTTGGGCCCATTAGCTCTTCTCTGAGCATTTGGGAAACTAAATCCTATTATTCTGGCCTCTTGAGCTCTCTCTCTGAGTCTGTAAGACACGAGCTGGGGAAGACTGGCCCAGGGATGGTTCTCCCTGTTCTCATCTACCTGGCTATTTCCCCACAACAGCTGTCCTCCTTAGGTTTCGCCACCACCACCACCACCACCATAGCAAAATAGTAATACTTTAGCAGAGAAATGGCAGGGGAAACTAACCTGCCCCCACACCCTTGGGTTGTATTAAAGTCATCAGGAGACTCAATCATGCCTCATGCAAACTTGAGGAAATGAGTGGAAATCTATGAAGCATCATTGAGACTCGGGGCAGGAATCCCTGCTTGCAGGAGTGCTGTGTCCTCCCGCAACAGGAGGCCTTGCCAGGTCAGGAAAAGAAGTTACAAAGCCAGGCTATCAGAGCTGGGGGCGAGGTTGGGGGGGGGGTGTGCCTCGAGGGCTGAGGCAGTGGCTGTCTGTGACCGCATGTAGGAAGGCCATCTCAGGAGCTGCCAGCAAAGTCACAGTCAGCACGCAAAGCTTCAACATGTCCCGGTGCTGTTGTGCCACAAGGAGAGGTCAGGGGCCCTGCTGCGGTCTGCGGGATTGTAGGACCAGGAGACACAAATGCAGGTGCAGCAGAGTACATCGGAGGAAACACTGTTCCCCCAACCATCTGACCCTCCTCTAGTGAGGAGCCCCTCGCAGATGAAATATCTCACCAGCCCACGGATTTGTGTAGTCAGTGGGTCCCAGCCATAGGTGACAGATCATGGCAGGTCATTCTTCCTATCTTCTTAGAACCCAATCCCTTCCCTTATCCAGTGGTAGCATCATTATTTAAAGCTTAATGACAGCCGATCCTCATGGTTCTGTGGAGCACAGTGTGGAGCATGGGACCACAGGACTTTAGATCTAGAAGGAGCCTTTAAATTCATCCTCTGCCATTTCGTACATCTGTTGTCACCAAGTCGGCTGATCAGCCTCCTCTCCCCCCACCTTGCCATCAGGCTCATTGTTTGAAACAATCGACAATATTCTCCTTCTTCAAGGCACAGCCTAAGAGTTAGTTTATTGGGAAACCTTTGAGGCTCAGAGTGTCTTTGTATAAATCTTCCTTCTAACAGATAAAACACCATTTTAATTATTTGTTTGACTTCCTCTTCTCCCCACTCATAAGAAAATCCCAAGCTATTATAAATAATGCTGCAATGAACATGAGTCCCATGTGACTCATTTGAGGACAAGGACTTTATCTTATATTTTAATCGCCTTTGGAGGCTGGTAGATGAAGAGATAAAGGAAAGAGAAGAATTTGTTATAGTGAAACCAGAGTGGGTATCTGTAATGATCTCTGTATACACACCCACGAACAGGTGCTTTATATACTAGTCTTCAGCATGCTTTTCTGCAGTGAAGATGCTATTACCTGATTAGGGCTATTATTTTAGTCATCCATAATACTTCTTAAATAGAGGCCTAGGAGAGAACAGGAAGGTTTTTCAAATTCTCACTAATCATTGCAAAACAAAAGAGGAAAGGTAATTGTGTGGTTTTTTAGTTAAAAGGCTTTTCTTTTCAAGACTGAGCCTGTGGCATCTGGAGCCTGTGGCATCTGGTTTAAAATGGCTTCTGAGAACTAGTCCCTATGCAGCCTCTCCCTCCTTTCCACTAAAATGCTGAGGAATACACAGCAAAGGCAGAAAACTCATACTCTTCTCTAAGATCTAGGACTGAGAGTCCTTGTGGGAAAATCTGAAGTAAGAGAGTAATAGACGGAACCCATAGAACCAGGGAAAGAAGAACAGCCTCACAAGTGCTAACACTGAACAGAAAAGCTCCAAAATGCACTGTTTCGTGTCTCACAAGCCCCACTCTCCTCGCTCTACCTTTCTCTGCTGACCCCTCTCTTCCAAAGGGGCCCACCTACATGAGCTGTGATATGACCCCTGGGATCCCAATGACCCATGACCTCCCAGCTCAAGAGCTTGGCAGAGTCTGGCTCTTGGTCCTGCCTCTTCATGTCCAGGAGGCAAGCTCTGAGCAGTCCAGTTCATAGATAGGGGCCCCGGTATGGCAGACAGGATGATGTTGCACAGCTCATCATAGCCACGTGGGCCACTCCTGATGGGGCAGAGAACCTCAGGAACCTCAGGTGTACAGGAACCTCGGGGTGCTTCTCCTGCAACCTTCCAGAACACAGCTGTGCAGGGTAGAAAGCTGCATGGGACACCTCGGATTCTGAGATGTATATGTATTAGTTTGCTAGGACCACCATAACAAAGCACCACAGACCGATGACTTCCGTAGTAGAGATTTACCATCCCACCATTCTGGAGGCTGAAAGCCCAAGATCAAGTGACCAGGAAGGTTAGTTCCTCTGAAGGGCACAATCTCCTTGGCTTGTGAATGGCCATCTTCTCCTTAGGCCTTTCCACCTTGTCTTCCCTCTGTGCATGTCTCAGCGGTCAAATTTCCTCTTTTTATAAGGACTGTTGTTTCACTGGATTAGGGCCAACCCTGATGGACTTACTTTTAACTTTAAATTGAGATCTAATTGCCATATAACACATTCATTTCAGGTGTACAACACAATGGTTTGGTATCTGTGCAAATTGCAAAATGATCAGTCTAGTTAACAGCCATCACTATAAATAGTTATAACACTTTTTATGTGTGATAACAAATTTTAAAATACATTATTTCAGCAGCTTTCAATTATACAATACTGTACTATCAATTATAGTCACCATGCTGTACATTACATCCCCATGACTCATTTATTTTATAACAGGAAATCTATGCCTTTTGACTCCCTTCACCTATTTTGCCCACTCCCCATCCCACATCTCTGGCAACTATCAATCTGTTCACTGTATCTGTGAGTTTGGCTTGTTTGTTTGTTTTCAGAGTCCCATGTAAGTGAGATCATATGGTATTTGTCCTCTGACTTATGTCACTTAGCATAATGTCTTTGAGGTCCATCGGTGTTGTCACACATGGCAAGATTTCTTTTTAAATGGCTGAATAATATTCCGTTTTTAGATAGATAGAAGGATGATAGATAGATATCACATTAGCTATGTATAGATACATAAATATCACATATTTTCTTTATTCACTTATCCACCAATGAACATGTAGGTCGCTTCCATGTCTTGGCTATTATAAATAATGCTGCAATGAACATGGGGGTACAGATACTTTTTGGAGTTACTTGTTTCATTTTTTTTCTTTTGCTTAAATACCAAGAAGTATAATTTCTAGATCATGTGATAGTTCTAATTTTACTGTTTTGAAAAAAACTCTATACCGTTTTTTATAGCATCTGCACCAGTTTACATTCCCACCAATAGTACACAAGGATTTACTTTTCTCCACATCCTCATCAACATCTGTTATTCGTTTTTTGATGTCATTTTTACTGGTGTGAGGTATCTCACTGTGGTTTTGACTTACATTTCCCTGATTGTAAGTGATGTTGAACACATTTTCACGTACCTGTTGGCTATCTGAATGTCTTCTTTGGAAGAATGTTTATTCAGATCCTCTGCCACTTCTCTTTTCTGCCACTTTTTATATGGATTATTTATTTGCTATTGAGTTACATGAGTTTTTATATATATATATTGGATATTAATCCCTAATCAGATATGTGCTTTGCAAATATTTTGTCCTATTCATGAGTTGCCTTTTCATTTTGTTGATGGTTTAACAGATCACTTTAATTTGATTACCTTGTTAAAGACTCTATCTCTACATAAGGTTTTATTCTGAGGTACAGGGGGTTAGGACTTCAACATATGAAATTGGGGAAGAGAGGGAGACACAATTCACTCCTAAAACAGTACAGTTCCAAACACAGACATTTAGTACCCTGGGAAGTGTAGTATTTGATATTCTATCTTCTCTGAGTGGCATACTCCTATAGAACATCTAGAGCTGCTCTGTGTGAATGTGCATCAGAAATTCAGAACTAGGGGCACCTAGGTGACTCAATGGAGAGGGTCTGCCTTCAGCTCAGGTAGTGATCCTGAGGTCCTGGGATACATTGAGTCCCACATAGGACTCCCCACAGGGAGCCCGCTTCTCCCTCTGCCTGTGTCTCTGCCTCTCTCTGTGTCTCTCATGAATAAATAAATGAAACCTTAAAAAAGAAAAAAAGAAAAATTCAGAACTAGGTGAGGGATTATATGGGCACCACTCTGTCCTATATAGGTATGGCTCTGGGTAGACCGTTTGTAATACTCAAACAGCTAAGTCAGCACTAGCTACTAAAAGAATGTGAAACAAGACAACAACAAAATCACATTGACTCCTATCACATTGGCAAAAAGTTAAAACCATACTCCATTCTGAGTAAGAATGTGGTTAGGTGAACATTTACACACATTGCTGAAAGGAGTGGAGAATGGAACTATGTTTCTGGAAATACTTTGGTGATTTAATCAAGGGCCTTTTTAAAAAAGTTATGTAACTATGTAACTTGACCCATTATCTTTGATTTTAGAAGTGTTTCTTCATAAACTAACAAGGCCTATATTGAAATTTTTCATAAAGCAATGTTTTTCCCAACATTGATTAGTACAGTAAAACAAAACTGTGGAACAGCCTCAATGATCAATAGTCAAGAAAAAATTCATATGATGTGTAGAATGCTACATGAGAACTAAGAGTAAGAGTCTTCCAATAATGTTTTAAAAATTATAATGTGCTCTTAAGGAAATAAGCCTTACATATATAATATAATTTTGTTTTAAATAGTCTCATAAAAGAAATAATGGAGATCTTAGCATTTATTATCCTTTGGCGAAAGATTAGAGAATGTTTTTATTTTTTACTCTTTACTGTTCATATTTCCAAAACTTCTTACAAGGTGTATATTTATAGGTTACCCCTATAAAGCAAAAGGATAGAATTTCTCTTAACGTTGTGTATCTTTCTATCTCATGTCTCCTCTTCCTTTATATTCCACCAAGACTATAGATTGAACAGTGACTAAGTGCTCACAAAGACCATTACCCTCTTTTATTCATTAGCTTTAGATCTATTTCTCATTACTATTGCATCCATTATAACTCTATCCATATCCCAATTCTCATGAAACTTACATAAGAATCTCAATTTGTTTAACCTGCTTATCACTAAGTAAGAATGCAGTTGCCTCTTTGCTTCAGCTGCATCATGGCACTGGAATGAAAACACTTTAGTGAATGGAAAATTGACTAACAATGGAATTATATTAAGATTTATGAAGGCTAGAAATGGAAATAACCTAGCTGAATTACTGTCATTTACAGACTATATTTTTCTATATATGTATTACAATTCCTACCTTGGAGTTTTTTCATGGTAGAAATATGTTGTCTTTTGGATATAAATATGAATAAATATAGATATAAATATAAATAGTATAGATACAAATTCAAATATAAGTATAAATGTATTTATTAGCATGGCATTACCAATTTGTCATGAACTCTTTTAATCTTTTTTTCTCACCTGTGACAGGATGATTACTGTAAAGAAAGAATTTGATTATGTTAATTTCCCAATTTGAAATTCTCTAAGGGGATCTGTGGGGTGTGACCATGATCCTCCTTCAGGAACTGAGCACTCATTCCCCCAATTGCCAGTGGTGTTGGGAGCTAACTGAATGACTCTCCAGGAGCTGCCCTCCACCAAAGACAGCAGCTTTACCCTAGGTCACCCCCAACCCCAGGAACAGCCCCCATCTAATGACTAGTCAATGCAGGTATGTAAAGGTCTGACCACCTTGCCTCGACTCAGGACAAATCTGAAGGGCCATCTCAGCTGTAGAGCTTTCTGTAGGATGTTCCCAGCAGTTATTTCTTCCCTCTGCTCACTCACTCCTACTTCTTTCATTTCCCTATAGATGTTGATCCTGGAACACTTTCTAATAAATACCTCCACACATAAGAATCTCTGTTTCAGGGTCTGCTTCTGAAGACTTTTTTAAAAAGATTTTATGTATTTATTCATGAAACACAGAAAGAGAGGCAGAGACATAGGCAGAGGGAGAAGCAGGCTCCCCACAGACTCCATCCCAGGACCCCAGATCATGACCTGAGCCAAAGGCAGATGCTCAACCATGAAGCCACCCAGGTGTCCCTGCTTCCTGAAGACTTACCTAAGAGTTGGTGCCACCAGCAGTGGTTTGAGGAAGCTGATTCTACATGAGATTTTGGGAGTAGATTAGCCCTAGTCAGTTGGCCAGGGGAACCCTATCACTGGTGTTGGGTGGGGCATAAACAGCCCCAGGCATCCTATAGCTATGAAATTAGCTTTCACTAATAGTGAATTGGAATGGGATACCATGCAAAGTACTGTACTAGAGTGAGGAATATCTCAGCGCCTGAGAATTTCAGGAAAATAGAAATGAAGGACTGTGGAATCAGGTAGCCATATTTGGGTGCAGTGAACACATTTAAGAAACAAAAAATGAGGAAAGGCTGACAGTGACTAATCTGAGTAAGTCTGAGTCAGAGAGCTTCTTTGGCATAGGGTGACTTTCATCTTCTGTAGCTGGAGGTTACTCTACTTAAAAGAATAGCAGAACTGCAGAGAAGTTTAAAATTTTAACCCCAAAAAGTCTTCTATGCCAAGGTCAGTGCCCTTGGAAAGGAGTTGGAGCCCTAAGACGCAGAATATCTGGGCTCACGAACTTGAAAATTTTGAATGTAGATAACTCTGAAATCTCCAGGTCTGCTAACGTAGCTTACTCTTTCCAGTTAAATACTACCGTTCTCTTCTCTTTCTTGAAGGTTTGAAGGTGAATGAGCAGGTCTGTAGCTTACAAGACAACATACACCTCCTTAGGACCTACTCCTAATTCCTCTCCTGGACACAAATGAATAACTCAAGTCATATTATAAACTTGCAAGGAAGGGGCTAGGCCTACTAACAGAGGAAAGTACTGTGTCCCAAAGAAGTCACAGGACCTACCAAACATGAGCTAGCAGGAGTTGATATATGGAAACTATTTCAAATGTGTGAATCAAGGGAGACAGAAAAGTTGTATGAAAGTTTATGCATATGGAAATACCATCTGCTGATACACGATTTAATATCCTGGCAAAGACTCCAGAAGACAGTGCTAATGCCATGCTTGCATGTTTCTTAGAACATTGGAGAAAGTGGTAGTTCATGTATATGAAGTCAACATACCAGAAGGACCATGACAGACAATGGAATGGGGATTCAAGGCTCAGAGAAATAGACCTGCTAGAGGGAAGCTCTACACATGTCCAGAAGACAGAGGCTGACAAGGTTCTGTCAGAAACATGGGAAATACCACCAAAGCAATAAAAACTACACTGGTTAGAGGGGTGGTTGCATCACTGAAAATCTCAGAGATGACTGTGCTCTATAGACAAGGACTGATAGTAGGAGATGATGTTAGCCCTGGGTTCTTGATAACAATAAGGATGATAAAATCCCCAAATAATAGAGGTTGGGAGAGAACATGAGAAGCAAGATGGTACAATTTTCATAATAAATGCAAGGTCACTGTAACAACCAAAATGCTATGGAGATAACATATCATGCCATGTTTTCAAACAAGATACATGGATAGACAACAAGGGTAATATTCAGTCTAAAATCAAGACAAAACAGGGATCCCTGGGTGGCGCAGCGGTTTGGCACCTGCCTTTGGCCCAGGGCGCGATCCTGGAGACCCGGGATCGAATCCCACGTCGGGCTCCCAGTGCATGGAGCCTGCTTCTCCCTCTGCCTGTGTCTCTGCCTCTCTCTCTCTCTCTCTCTCTGTGTGTGACTATCATAAATAATAAAAAAATTAAAAATTAAAAAAAAAATAAAAGTAAAATCAAGACAAAACAAAGATAGACCAAGAGAACACCAAGAATTGGTGCTGCAACAAAATATCACAATCACTTTCCCAGTATCTGAACCTAAATATTCAGACCTAGATCCTATAGACTGAAGAAGAGGCCAAGTCCCTAGGAGGAAGAACCCTGCAATACTATGTGATTGTGTTCACTAACATTTCCAGTCCTTTTCTAAAAGGACATATGGCCCATTACTCCAGGGAAATCATACTCCAGGGAAAAGAAAGCACCTAAGTATATCAATGACAGTGGTACAGAACATCTGAGTTGATACACCGAGAAACATGAGGTATTATCATGACCTCCCTGTTAGAATAAGAGTATACAAAACCCAAGAAAGAAATGGAGTTCTGGCTCAGATCTAGCTTACAATAGGTCCTTGACCCACCCCATGGTCATTCCCCCTGCCACCCAAATCATAATTGGAAAGGATATATGTGAGATTTCACAGGATCCACACAATGACTCCTTGACATGTGAGGTGAGCTTCATTGTGGAGACAGACAAATGGAAATTTCTAACCAGCTCCCCCACCTGCCCGCCCAGCCAACATAGTAAATCAAAAACATCTTTGATTCCCGGACAATTTCAGAGATTGTTATTACCCTAAAACCATATAGGATATAGCAGTGCTGGTCCCTGACATAACCACATTAAATCATCAGTTTAGCCCTTAAAAATCCAGACAGTTACCAGAGGGTGACAGCTGTCTACCAAAAGCTCAAGTCAAGAAGTAACCCTAATTGTGCTGTGTGCCTCATGTGGCATCTCTGCAACTGCAAATTGATACTGATCCCTTCAGCTTCAAAGCATTGGGGACGCCTATTCTTCTGACCAACTGGCTATAAATTTAGGGACTCTTACAACCCCCTCAATTTTAATAATTCACTAAAGCAACTCACGGAACTCACCTAAAGTGCTATATTGACAAATAAAATTGTATTATAAAGGATACAGACTAGGAAGACACATATAGGGTAAGGTCAGGTGGGGGTGGGGTACATAGATGTTCCTTGTCCTTGTGACAGGTGTATCATCCCCCCAGCACATTAGTGTGTTCATCAACCAGGAAGCTCCACTGAGCCTCAGCATCCAGAGACTTTTATGGGACATGTTTGATTAAATGATTGTTCACAAGATTGAACTCAATTTTCAATCCCTCCACCCTCCCCCACTCACTGTGGCTGGTATCCCAGTAACGGCCCCCCTCCCAAAGCTATCTAGGGGCCCACCTTGAATTACCTTACTAGCAGAACAAAGCCCTATCACTGAGAAAATTCCAAGGATTTGAAGCTTTGTGCCAGGACCTGGGAACAAAGACCAGATATATTTATCATATCCCTGTACTTGAAGGCAATCTAGCCTATATCCAGTGATTGACAGGTATAGGAGATGGGATTTTGGCATAAAGGCAGGACTGTTTTTCTTCAAGACAGGACAACTCTGAGGAGCCATCCTAGCTCCGGAGCTCCCCTGGATCAGCTGTAACTTGTTACAATTTACATTCTGCCTTCAATACCCTACAAGTGTTGATCCACAGAAGCACTCTCCGATGAACCTCTTCCTTGCATTTCCCCTTTTTACTCCACTTCATGGGCAATCTAAGGCATTTTTTTATATCTGGCAAGATAAAAGTCAAACATCTATGCAGATAAGGTCATTCATATGTTGCTACTAAGTTCTTTAATATCAACTTGTACAATTATTGAACTTTATACTTCTGCCATCTTGAATTCCATTCTACAGTCCCTAAATTCATTTGTTTAGCTGATGGGGCTGGATTGGCCCATGAGAGTGGTGACACTCTCATTCCTCTGTAAAACAACTGACTTACAGCAAACAGGCTACTTCCTCACAAGCAGGCCCACAAAACCATGCTTCACCAACTGTGTTAGTGATCATCTGGAGATAGCTCTTCCCACAAATGTTTATGCTAGCACTTACTGTCATAATTTAATTAAAAACTATATCAATCAGTAAACTATAAAGACAAAAATGAGTTGTTTCTGTGAAAACTAAATTGAATGTTTTGGAAAGACTTGATAAAGGGGAGTTCATAAAAATAATTACTCTTTAATTTGGATAAAATCTCAGTAAAAGATTGAAAAAGGATGTAAAGCTCTAGAAATTTTCTCCAGAAAGTTGTTTCCAGATGACTTCATTTTTTCATTTCACTTGAAAGAAAGAGAAATAGGAATCTAGAGGATGCATTAAGGGCATAGCTCACGCAAGAAAGAAAATATGAAACAGTATATTACCAACAAAAGGCCTCAGTCTTGGGACACCTGGGTGACTCAGTGGTTCAGTGTCTGCCTTTGGTTCAGGTCGTGACCCCGGGGTCCCAGGATTGAGTCCCACCTTGAGCTGCCCACAGGGTGCCTGCTTCTCTCTCTGCCTATGTCTCTGTCCTTTCTCTCTGTGTCTCTCACAAATAAATACATAAAATCTTTAAAAAAAATTTTTAAAGAAATAAAAAGCCTTGGTCTTTTATTTAAAAATTGGCCAAATGTTAAGTACACTATGATTTCAATGTAACCAAATGTTTAAACTACACATGTCCTTTTTTATAATGACTTGCATTAACCAGTAGTCTGAGCCTGACAAGCAGCAACCCTAATCGCATCACATGAGAATCTTCACTAGTCTAGTGCTCTGAGTCTACCAAGGCCCTTGCTTTTCACAGGATACTTCTCCACCTTCTGCTCCCTCCACGTGGCTGTCGTGAAAAGCTTTCCTTCCTCCTCTTTCAAAACTCAGCTCAGAGAGTAGTTCCTCCAGGAAACTTTCCTAAACTCCTAATATTTCACATGCTCCTCATCTCCCTGTGGAAAGAGGTAGAACTCGTAAGTACACAGAGCATTGTACTTGCCCATTTATTTATCTTCTCCTTAAAACTATAGGCAGTGCCTGACTCTTCCTCATTTTTGCCAGCCCTGTACTCAGCAGTCTGGCACTTGGGAGGAATTCAATAAATATTCATTGGAGTAATAAATGTATGAATAATTTGCCAATGTTACATTTTCTTTCCATGACAAATCTGCTTCAGATGCCGTCACCTTCTTTTTCTGGCTGCTGCCTTCCTTGCTCCTTGCATAGGAGATGGGCCTGTCAATGTCAGGGATGTGTTCTGATAGCATGATGTAGAATAGAGGCAACTGCAAACTTCAGAGACCAAATGAGAAAACTCAAATTCCTAAACATTTTCCAAGCATTAGTCCAAAAATGTAGTTAGCACAAGGCTTATAATGGCATCCCTATAGCATTTTTAAGTCAATGAAAAGGAACTGGAACTTACCTCAATGAAATCTGTCTTTAGAGAGAATTATATATATGGGTCCTACTAACTGAAGGAAAAAAATATATAAGCAAATGGTAATTTTTCCAAGCTCTCTTTTTTTAAAAATAAAGCCCATATTATCCCCTGCTTCAATGCACAGAACTACCAGATTCTTTGTTGTCTAAAAATTTTTTTCTGCAAATATCTTGATTTAGAAAGATATACAATGGCTATAATAATCCTCATATTTCATTTCTACATAATCTAATTAACATAATGGCTCCTTATGGATTAAAGAAGAAAATTACATTTCTTCAAGGAAATAGCTGGTCATTGCCTTTAGAAATTTATTTGTAAACTACTGTGATGCTGGCAGCAAATGGTACATACACCATTCCATTGTCCCTAGAAGCACTGAACAAAATTTGACACATTTTGTATGAAACTGGTTGCCTGATGATAAATTATTGTAATCGCTGTGAATACTGTTAGTATTCTTGACAATGTTGCAAAGAAAGTCATGATGATGACACTGTGCCAACCGTGTTTCAGCTGGAAGTTATCAAGAAGCTTCTACCATTTGTGACTCAGTGTTTGCAGATGACAGAATCCTATGGGCTCCCATCTTCCCCTCCTTTAGCACAGTCTCCGTCCAGGAGAGATTGCACTGCAGGTGTTTCCTGAAAAGGTCTTACCTGGGACCCTACACTTCTCTGTTTATCAGACAGTTCCAGGTTCTGCTACATCCAATCATTAGTACAGGGAACAAAATCAAAATAAAACAAACAGCTCTTCAGTTTCTCATCATTCAGAGAACTTTAAGAGGTCAAGAAAAATCCTCAAAGGTGATGTGTGTTTTCATCCTTATGTTACCAAGGTGAAGATTTTAGTAGAGTTGTAGCCAAGGCATCTGGGGCTTTGCCCTGTCCCCTCCATCCCTGTAGCAATTGTGCCCACAGGATCTGGTGTCTGTCCCTCCAAACTCCCTCTTGCTCCTTGTTGACAGAGGCTGTTCTTAGTCTACCAGATCCAGGTTGCCTGGGTCAGAAGTGAGAAGTGCCTAGAAATTGTGACTTCAACCACCAGATCTGAGCCAAAGTTACCTTCTGTGGGGTCTGTATGGCAGCACATTTTGATTGGTCTCCTTCCCTTCACCTCTCAACTGGGGTGACCACTTACCCTGGTTTGCCTGGGACTGTACTGATTTTAGTCTGCATCCCAGAAACTTCTTGGTCACTGGTAAACTGGGCTAGATGGTCACCTTTCACTCCCCTACACCTCTCCCAAGGGGATTTTCTAGGAGCATTTAATAATAAATCACCTTCAAATGAACCCTTATCTCATGATCTGCCTCTAGGACACCCAACCCATAATGTCAGTTTGTACAAACATTGGCTTCATAATAAGGAAATCTTTAAGGAGATAACAACAGGGCATTCCAACAACCAGAGTCAGCCCCTAGCACACTTTCAAGAAGGTGAGGAGGGTCCTTCAAGGAGACAAAGAAGGAAGTGAAGAACTGGGAGACTCATTCTCCACCACCCTTACTGCCACCTCCCGGCACTAAACCTTTGTCACCAGTTGCCATCTCTCACTGGGATCTTTAGTGGCCTCCTCACGCCACACATCTCCTTTCTTCCCCCTTTTCACTCTGTAGTTTATCATAGAGTAATTTAGTTAAAACATGTCAGACCATGGTCCTCCTCTGCACAAAGCCCCGGTGCATACCCCGCTACTCAGAGCCAAAGCTATAGTCTTCCTTCTGACCCAAAGGCTCTACAACAGTCTGTTCCGACCTCTTCTCCTGCCACCCTCCCCCTGGTGGCACCCCAGTGGTCACCCTGGCCTCTTCGTTCTTTGTCAGTTATGCCTGACCAGCCTACCCTGAGGCCCCTGATCTGGCTCTCACCTCAGTCTAGAAGGTGATTCACCACCTCCGGCAGGTCATGACTCAAATTGGCCACCTCCTCTGGTGTCCCATCTGAAGTGTAAACCCCCACCATGAACATGCCATATCCCTCTCCTGCTTTCATTCTTCTCCTTAGCATGGACTTCTTTTCCCTCTTTCTTTCCTGTCTGCTCCCTCGTGTGCAAACCCCCATAGGTAGTCTCAGTATATTCTGTTCTCCTCCTGGATGCTTGCCCAGCCCCAGACGCTCACAGTGGATGCTCAGTCATTATTTGACAATTGTCCTTGTTGTGTCACCAAGTCTGCTGCAGCCTTGGGAGACCTGGACTTGTGGGGAGTTAAGCTCAAGTTCCACTTTGTTCATGGCCAGTGACCAGTCAATGAATTGGGTGGCACCTGAACTCTTAGACCCTTAGTGCTTCCTGCCAGAACCCTGATGGAAAAGAGCCACCCTAGCATTATGGTTCCACTCTTTGTGGGAGATTGTCTAAACTATGAAGCTCTGTCTTGCAATTGTGGCTGTCGTTGTCCTCCCGAACACAAATGCTCCCAGATACCAACTTCCCTTTAGAAGCTTCCTTTTATCAAAAATGTTAAAAAGATGATGCTCATTGCCTCAGGAATTGTGGTTGGACAGACCCAAACCAAATCAGAATATCTGAAAGATACAAATAGAGCACAGTGTGGAATGTGAGCATCTGAGCAAGGCATTGCTCTTGCCATCCCAAAAGCATATGTCTTTATGGGTGCAACTTTACATACAGGCCAGCTGAGCCTCACTCTGATGGTTCTCAGAGTGAGGCCCCCAGATCAACAGTGTCAATATACCCAGGAACTTGCTGGAAATGCAAATCATCAAATCCCCCCAAAGCCTCCAGATCTGCTGAATCAGAGACTGGCAGCAGGCCCAGCAATGTGTCCCATGACAAATTCTCCAGGGATATTGACTCACACTTGACATTAGAACCACTGGCCTAGCAGATAGACTTTACTCAGCACTCTTTCTCTAGAAAACACCTGCTATGAATCTTTCCACTGGAAGCTGTTAGGCCAGGCTTTCTCAGCCTTGGCACTGTTACATTTGGGGCTAGACAATTTGCTGTGTGTGCCGTCCTGGGCATTGTGGCATGTTTACTGCATCCCTGACCTGCATCCACTAGATGCCAGTAGTATCCCTACCCCTTCCCTCCACCACTTGTGATCGACAAGAATATCTCTAGACTTTGCCAAAATCACCTCTTGTTGAATATCACTCCCTTGGACGACATGGAAGACAAGATGGCTTTATAATGTGGTAAAGCTGAGCCTGCCAACAGCAAAAATAGGTGGAAGTCTCCCATTTCCAACAGCTTGAGCCTAGAGTGTCTTCTGTATTTGGGCTTCCTGGGAATAGACTTTGAGGTTGGCATGCAGAAGGTTGATGGGGGGCATACACCCAGGGACCACTCCGAAGAGGGGTGAGAGAAGCAGGAAGGGCAGACAGAGAGGTTGAGCTGTGAGGCACTTGAAACAGAGGCCCCATTGGAAGCTATGGAGTCCCACAGCCCTGCCACATTCTCCCTATTGAGTCAAAGGAACAGGCCTGTCCCACTGAACAGCCTTGGGCACAAGTGGAGGTGAGGCAGCTTCCTGCACAGAGGCAATCCCCAGAAGACTGAGTTGTGAGCTGCCAGCAGCTGGCACTCCAGGCCCCCAGATGAGCCAGGTCCCAGGTGGTGAACCACAGCTTTAGTGACAGCATCTCATTGTCATAGGCCTGACACCTCAATGTCAGCAGAAAACCTGTGATTCCAGTCCAGGCTGCTAAGTGCCATGACAGGAGCTTACATCCAAAACACAGTTACCTAAACACCTAAACAAGCAGCATTTATTGAGTCAAAATACATGTTATTCTCTCCAAAACCTACTGTGCACGGACCCAGTGCTCTCTGTGCTAGTGTTCTCTGTTCCACGGGAGCACGATCAGTTCTCATAAATACATCATCTGTGAGGCTGCCCTCCCTGGATCTCCACGATCTCCACGCAGGAGCCGGTGTGAGTCCGGTGTGAGTTGGGCTCAGCATATCTTGGCTCTGATAGGACTCTCCTCATGAGGAGCTAATTACAGATGATAAGAAGTTTCAGGGTGTGCAGTCTTGCCTTCTCTTTGATTTCTGTTCTGAATGACAAAACGTAGAGCAGTCATTAATACTTGTCATCTCCCGGCCCGGGGGACGGAGGACCTCAGCCTTCATCAGCAGCACTGCCTGTCTCTGGGCCAATCAGAACTGACCCCTCAGTGTTCTCGACAGCCCATCCTCTGCTGGAGGACCCATGACATCCATCTGGTGTGCCTATCCTTCAAGCTATCACCTCTCGGGCGTTTGACACTTATTGAGTTCCCATGAAGATACACCTAAAAGGTTGTTTAGCATGTCCCCTCTGACCCCCATGTCCTGCCAAGTCATGTGGGCCCGGCCAACGACTAAGACGATTTGTCTACAACACTAGTGAGCCTAGTGTGTGCTGAATGTCCCTGTGAAAACATAGATTCTTTAACACCACTTATTTCCAGGATTTATAACCCTGAGAAGGGCGTCGTCAGTAGAAATTCTAGAAAGAAAGTTTTTAATGCTTTCAAGTGTGAAATCTGACTCTCAGTACTCATCTAAGTTAAAAAATATAAATTAAAGCTGACAGGGCACCTGGGTGGCTCAGTGGTTGAACATCTGCCTTCAGCTCAGGTCGTGATCCTGGGGCCCTGGGATCGAGTCCCGCATCTGGCTCCCTGCAGGGAGCCTGCCTCTCCCTCTGCCTATGTCTCTGCCTCTCTCTGTGTGTCTCTTATGAATAAATAAAGAAAATCTTAAAAAGTAAAAAATAAAGCTGACATAATATGCAAAGGAGGAAATGCCTTTTAATGAGTCTTGTTCCTTTCAGGAATTTGTCCCACACACAAACCTTTTATTGAGATGATGAGTTAATGTGGCTGTTTCTAGCCTAGACTTGTAAGTGCCTGGATGACAAAAGCCCAGGATCTTGTCTCTGTTCTGACTGTGGAGGCTTAGGATCTGCAGGCCTGGGGTTTGAAAGGATCCCAGACTGACATGGGAGAAGAAAAGGGGATATATTAGAAACCTCTCCCCACCATTTGTCTAAGATTTTCTCAGAGAGCCTCAATTACAACAAAAAAGCAAAACTCTCTATACTTTTGTTAGACCATATGTCTGCCAATGCTCCTATTTATGGTTCAGAAAATAGGAAAATATTTCCACTGAAGGTAAAAAATGTAGTGACAACCCTGTACTTAAAATCTTCTCCTTGTGATCATATTTGTAGAAACTATGGTTGTTCACCTATTTGGATCACACACATAGTACTGTGAGTCTGACTCATTCCCCTCCCCACAACCAGACTGTTTCTGGGGCTTCATCAGCTGCAGAAGTACCCACCCCCACGTGGGGCCCAGAAAAAGCCCAAGCTCCCAGAGAGAAGCAGCATTTTTAGCTCTTCTTGCCTCTCCCTGCCAAGTGAGCTACCTAACTTTCTCAGAAGTATGCTAGAAGATAGTATCTTCATCCACTTTGCCAGATGGCTGCATCAAGATAACACTGAGACACAGTCTGTGAGGGTGGGGGAGAATGAAAGCACTCCCATGTGACGGTGGAACATAGGACTTCCATCACTCAGCCTGCATCTATTTCTGCCTCAGCAATATCTGAAAGCTCAATGGCCTGTAAATATATTTAGGCGCATGATCATTGAGTTTCACAAGCTACTGTCAATTTCATGTGTCAATTTCCATAGAACATTGAATGTTTCATTATAAAAACCTTCTAAGACATTTTCCTCTCCTTAATATAGATTTTAAGAAATAAAAATTGGACAAAATAAGTATTAACTCATCACACAATAGACTGTGATACACTATTGACAGTATCTACGTAATCAATCACATTGCAAAAATTCATGACATTGGAGATGTCCTGTCTCTTCATAATCTGACTCTTACTGATTTTTCATTGTTTGGGAAAACAAAAAAAACTTTGCCTTAGGCTGAGGATTTGACATTTGGATTGGGCTTACCCATCTTTGGAGAAGGCTCTTCAGATATAAGGAAGGCTATTTAGGGAGGAAAGCACAGACGATGATTTTACCAGGCTCATCTCTCCAGAAACTTTTGCCATTTCCCATTCACAACATGTCCTCCCTGACTCTTTTCAGCTGTTTCATTCTTACTGTGATGATACAAACATTGCCCTAGTGAAGCTGAGCTATATACCGCCTATATACCAAGTTCAACTGCCTCCCAGAAGCCATGCAGGAATATTTGATCCATATACTGCCCCCTTTCTTTAAAACCCTACAGCACCCAGAGTTTGTAATACTGCTGTAAATATTAAATTATATAAAACTTGGTTTCAAGCATGGGTGCCATCAGCCCAACCCATTTGTATATCTCCTGAAGACTGAACTCCTAGCTATGGGATTTCCATTTCAGGGAAGTTTAAGTGATTGCAAATAAATTTCTGACCATTCCAAAATCTATCAAAAATAAAGAATAAGATCACATGCTATCAATTTATTTTTTTAACAATAATTGTGAAATCCACTTTTGTGTGTGTGAAATTCTTATCATAACGGTATGAACACTTACATATAGCACTGACCAAAGTTGAACGGATATCTAAAACCATTGTTTTAGTAGTTTGATAAAATGATAATGGTAATTCAACTTCTGTCATACTGTATAGAAGTATTTATATCCATTATAAGATATATATGTATGTATAGAATGTATTTATATAAATATATATTTATATATATATACATATATGTATAATATATACCTGTGTTTATGTATATGTATATATTTATATGTATTTTAAAAATACATATGTATATTTTCTGGTAAGCATGGGCTAAAGACAGAAAACTAATTAGGTTCTGAAAAGTAGTAACCTATAGTATAGCATTCTGGAAAGCTCCCATTCCTAATTTAAAAATTATTAAAGCATTGCTATTTATAAACCAGTTTATAGAAAAATAAGAAAATAAATTTTAAAAATGTTAAATGTGACCTGCAATATACAGAGATGAGCTCAAAGATTCATGTATAAGAATATTTGTTGTCAGATTACAAATAAAGTTAAAAACTGAGAAATATCATATATTTCCAAGAAATAGAGTAAATAAAATGTAATATTATACACTCATGAAAAGAATATTTTAGGAGGACTTTTTAATAGCCTAGAAATGTTCAAAAACATACTGTTAAATTTTAAAAGGCAAACTATAGCATTATGCACAGTATGGTTTCTTATTTCTTTTAATGTATAAAAATTCAAAAAGAAAAAAGATAAATTTTAAAAACGTTAATTATGATTAACACTTGGGAATGAGAACTAAATTGTTTTACTTCTTTATTCGTACCTTTCTCTATTTAAAAAATTTTCCACACTGCATATGTATCACTTTTGTAATCAGAAAGGAAATAGCATTATTTTTTTTAAATGTGATACTCTGTACCAGCAGTACCATTTTTAAATAACATCTTGTTCTGAATTTTTAAAAACAGCAAAAAAAAAAGATGAACTAATAAAACTATCTCTGAGATTTTGTTTTAAATAAACTATAATTTATCTAGCACTCTGATTTTGTTTCTGATACTATTCTCCAATAAATAAATACATACATATGTACATACACATATACATACATAAATGGAAAACAGAGATTTTCAGAGGTAATGACTGAATTCCAGGCCTGAGGCAGAGAAAGTTCAAGATGAACTTTGCACATCTTTTCTTTTTACTTTGGCACAGATTTTTTTGTTGTTCTTAATCACTAAACATTATACACAGAAGTAGTGCTTTGCCCATGACCTTTTCCCATTTTTGCTCGTCCTAATCCTAGCCTTTTCCAAGGTTCAGGTAGAAATCTCCATTTTCACATCATCTTCATTGACAAGCTTGAAGTCTCCTTAAGGCACCAAAGAATAAGGCAGTGCTCAAAGAATGACACTGTTATTGATGACAAAAGGACATGTGAGACATTTTGAAAGGGCTCCCAATGGTCAAATTTGGGAGAATTTGAGCAATAAAATAATTAATTATAGAAAGGGATTCTAATCCATAGAATGAAAATATCCATATTGACATAAATATAGATGAGAGGAATAGATAGATGATAGATAGATAGATAGATAGATAGATAGATGATAGATAGATAGATAGATAGATAGATAGATAGATAGATAGATAGATAGATGGAAACCTCCTCCATACTGTAGAGTTTCAATGAATAAATAAGCTTTTAATAATTGTACTGTGGTTTTAGAAAATGATGAAGGAGTTCAGGAATTCTTTGTTCTAGTTTGGCAACTTTTTTATAGATTTAATACTATTGCAAGATGGGGGCTCCTGGATGACTCAGTTGGTTAAGAATTCCACTCTTGGTTTTGGCTCAGGTGATCTCATGGGTGTTGTGATCGAGCCCAGTGTCTGGTTCCATGCTCAATGGGGGAAGTGGCTCCAAGATTCTCTCCTTCTGCCCCTCCCCCCACTTGCACACTCTTCTGTTTATCTCTCTAAAATAAATTAATAAGCCTTAAAAAAAACTATTGTAAGATGAAGAGTTAAAATTGCAATAATCTAAATTATTAAGGTATAAATTTCCTTGTGTTATTAAATTAATATGTCATGGTTGTAGAAAACTGAATAGGAGAAAAGAAAATGTCACAACCCATAAACCCATCATATAAAGAGACATTTCTATTGTCTTTGCTTTTTAATGGACATTGAAGGGCATTTAAGGGCAAAAAGCTATATAGATCTAGAGAGAAACTTGCTGTGCCTCCTGGATTTATTCCTACAGGACTCTGAGCTTTTATAATTCTACTGTGCTCAGAATTAAATCCACATGTTGAAATGTGGGAAGACAGTGGGCCGGCATCAGACATGCGAAAAGAGAGCCTCTTCCTCATCAGTCAGAGCAGGCTTCCGGCCTGGCAAGCTTCCGGCCTGGAAACCACCATCAGCCATCCCATCTGGAGAATATTAGCAGGAATTTCCAAGGGTAGCATCAGAACTTCCCTCCAGGCACAATGAGGCCTGACGACAGCCAGGAAATGGTAACAAGATTTCCAGCAGCAGAGAAAGAGGAAAACTGATGTTTAAATGATGTAAAAATGCTTTTCTTAATATAGAGTCTTGATCAAAAACCAAAAGCATCAACAAGTAATTGCAAGGCATCTACCTGGCAAGGCATCATGATGTGACTTGTAAGCAAATAAACACAAGGCTGCAGGAAGGCCTGCTGTTCAGGCCACCGGGACCCTATTTCCTGGTAGATGTTCCGCCCCAGCAACTTGAAATGGCGGTTTCTGCCTTGAGAATGGAGGAAAGCAAGCCTAGAGTTCCCCGTGAGCCAGCACAGTGATCCTGTTCTCTAGAATTAGGCTGTTGCCATAGTAACTACCAAATGATGGACAGATTTTTGAATGTGGAGTGGTCTACTGTGATAAGAGCTTCCAGGACATCACTATGTATTTCCAAACCTGCTATATCACGCACACTGTGTAATGATACTAAATACCATGTTTCAAGATCGATTTTAAATGGTTTTCTTTTAAAAGTTGAAATGATAGACAATCTGAACTATTTTTAGTGCTAAATAACCATTTGTGCTAATACCAGTTTTATTCACTAGCATGCCAAGTCAAAACTTGCGTGCTTTGTGCAGCTCTGCTTATTTGCTTTAAGGAAAGTTGGATGGAATTAATGAAAAAGTATAGTGTCCCCTAGATAACAGTAAAGTTCTTACTGAGGTGAATTTAATGCCAGGAGTTGGATGGGTTCTAAGAAATCAACACAGTGAAAAAAACAGTAAGATGCTTTTGGCCTTCACTTGCTGTATATATTTGACTCATTCCCTTAAGAAAATATTGTATCTACAGAGCAATTTCATTTTGGTGGAAGTGGGAGTGAATAATGTCCATACAATAATAACATTTCCAGGCAATCAAGATTCAATTCTCTACCTGAGTTTTATGCAGATCCCCTTGACTTCAATACATCCAAAATGCTTTTGACAGCCAACATCAGAAAAAAAGCAACGAGATGCCTAGAACTGCTAGCATTTGTAGCAAGTGGTTTCCTCAGATCCCTGCCTCACAAGACTCTAGTAATCACTTAAATCATAGCTGAGATCTAAAGAAATAATCTTAAAATCCAGGCAAAACTTTTAGTGTGTTTATAAGCACAATTTAAGCTTTTTTGATGGAATGTGGATTGACTTTACCAGGACCCTTAGGCAAAGAGTCGATCTCCCTTGAGGCAAAGACTGTCACAGTGTCTTAAATCTTGTGTTGAACCATGTTATACTCAGATGGAGAGGGGTGCCCGTATCTTAAGCGCAATCAGCTCAATTAATGTAAATAACACACCTGTGTATGGGATCCCTGGGTGGCGCAGCGGTTTGGTGCCTACCTTTGGCCCAGGGCGTGATCCTGGAGACCTGGGATCGAATCCCACGTCGGGCTCCTAGTACATGGAGCCTGCTTCTCCCTCTGCCTATGTCTCTGCCTCTCTCTCTCTCTCTCTCTCTCTCTCTTCTCTCCTCTCTCTCTGTGACTATCATAAATAAATAAAATTAAAAAAAAAAATAACACACCTGTGTAACCAGCCCCTGGATCAAGACAGAGAATACTATGGGAACCATGAAAGGCTCTCCAAGCCTTCCAAATGTTATCCCCAAAGAGTAACCATGCCCTGACTCCATAGATTAGTTCTGCCTGTTTCTGGGCTTTATAAAAAAGGACTCACACAGTGTGTTCTGGGTCTGGTTTGTTTAGCTCAACATTGTGAGACTCATTCATGCTGCTGTTTGCCATGATAGTTTGTTCCTTCTCAACCCTGTAGAGTACTTTATACAATATTTTCACTAAAAAGATGATCTGGATCTACTTTAGCATGGCCAATTCTAGGAACTTTCTCTCAATGCTGAACATCAGAAGGGATCACAGAGAGTTGGCAGGCACAATGTGTTTTTCCTTGAAATCTAAGTGATCATACTCTTGTTTTATTGCTTTGATGGTGTTGCAGGATCTTTCTTTCAGGGCTCACTATTCTTGGGCACTTTGCTTCAAAGAATGAAGAGCTAGCCCCCACAAAAAGAGTGGTGGGCGGGGATCCCTGGGTGGCGCAGCGGTTTGGCGCCTGCCTTTGGCCCAGGGCGCGATCCTGGAGACCCGGGATCGAATCCCACGTCGGGCTCCCAGTGCATGGAGCCTGCTTCTCCCTCTGCCTGTGTCTCTGCCTCTCTCTCTCTCTCTCTCTCTCTGTGACTATCATAAATAAATAAAAATTAAAAAAAAATTTAGAAAAAAGAAAAGACCTACAGGCTTACTGAGCACTGAGCTCTTTAAAAAAATAAAAATAAAAAAAAAATAAAAAATAAAAAAGAGTGGTAGGCAGCAAAGCAAAGTTTACTGAGCCAGCAATAGTACAAAGTTCTCGAAGAGGGAGGGAACCCAAGAGGGTTGCCAGCAGAATTAAAACCCAAGAGGGATTTTAATGGACTTTTTGGATGCTCTTTTAAATCTGATTGCCCTCTACACTCCTGTCACCCAATCAGGTTTTTGTCATCTACCTATTGCGCAGGAAAGGGTGGAGGGCTCCCACCAGGGTGGTATGAAATCCTTTTAAGGGTGGTTTCCTCTTAGGGAGGGGGTGCCCCTTGTCCTTGCCAGCCTTTGTTCTGACCATCCTTCATTAATGGGAATTAGTGTAAATATCAGACTTGATTGCCTTTGAGGACTGCAAAGCACTGAGAAATATTAGTGCTTTTAAAAGTCACCCCAAGTTTTTGTATACTACACGTCCAAATCTCAAATATCTTTCTTTCCACTTCTAAAACATATTATGAAATTTGGTGGGATTGTTTCAGGGAGGTTCTAATTGATTTCATCTTCTTTTTTTCTGTCTAAAAAGTCTAAAATGATTTTTGGAAAGGACAAAATAACACATTTCCAGCATGGGTATTTGCAAATATATGACCACACAGAAGAAATTCCACAGAATTCCACACCTCTGTACCAGTAATATACTTTCAGAGATGTCTCCATTTTTTTCCATTTTTATTATTATTGTTGAGACTGCCAGGGGCAATTTGCAAAAGTTCTAGAGTAAATATATTATTTTGAATGGCTGCAATATCTTTTCCAAAACACAACTCTAAATTTAGATTGTTTCCTCGGAGATTGCTTCTAAAAATTTTAATCATATCATCCAAGTGGGAGTAACTTCACATGGTCAACAATTTGTTCAAATGTATAATATTCTTAGGTTCATTTTGATGAGGAAAAATGTGACCTCTGTTTCTAAAGGCAAATATTGACCAAGGCTTAAACATCAAAATTAATTCTATTTTTTCACACTCTGCTGCATTAACTAATGAATCAAACCCATGCTTACCTTCTCTTTTGGAAAGGAGTTGTAAGAGCTTTAGTGCCCAAGGAGAAAGACACTGGATAAATATTTTATCTTTTATTTACTCCAAAAGATTTGGAAAAAAATCATTTAGAATATTCAAAAAACTGAAAGTGTGTCTTTTTAGCCAAGAGTTTTTCTTCTACTCCTGGTCAAGTGTTCCCACTTGGTAGTCTTAGAGAAAACACTGCATGGTACAAAAGGAAAATTTCAAGGACTTTGGACTCAAACTTCATAAATATAGACACAGGCACACACTCTAACACACATGCACCCACAAGGTTGCTTTGGTGTATATGTATAACACATATAACATGAAATCGAAAACAGAATTGCTGTCAGGATCAGCTAGGTGATCAAGAAGGGGCCACACTCAACCTTGATACCAGGTCAGGGGTCAGTTTGCCCAGACTGTCATGACCAGCAGTGAGCCCTCCATTTCCCTGGATCAATCTCTATATCTATATCTATATCTATATCTATATCTATATCTATCTGGTCTAAGTCTCCTTTCAGAGTTCAGATGCTTTGATTCTTCTTCAGAAATATATCAAGTGGTGAGAGGCAGGAAGGAGGTTAGAGCAGAGGCCAGGAATGTGGTGATTAGAGTTACAGGGAGCTGGTGGTGCAGCACAGGGTTAGAAATAGATAATGAGATCTCCAGGGATTTCAAGAAGGGATCCAGGATCTAGGAACAGTGATAAATGTTCAGAAATTCCCCTAATCCTGGTGCCTTTGAAGTTCCTGCCAAATGAGGACGTGAGCAGGAGACTAAAACAGACACAGGGTCTGCCCAAGTTGACATGAGCTCAGGGAACAATCCTCACTGGACTATGTGGCACCTGACCCACTTCAGAGAAGGCAGAAATTTGGGGTAAGATATAGGATTTGGATTTTTTAAATGAACTTTTTAAGATTTTTTAATAGTTTAAGATTTACATAAGAATGACAAAGACGGTACAGAGATTTCCTATATACCTCCACCCAGCTTCCATTATTAACATTATCCATTGTTTCAGCACATTTGTCACAATGAATGATCCAACAACAACATATTATTATTAACTTAACCATGCTTTATTCAACTTCCCTTTGTTGGGCCAGGGGGATCAAGGGGGATCGGGAGGCACCAACAAATGGCGACAGATCTTTCATCTTGTTACCCTCGCCTTGGGACTTTCCCACCACTAGCGACTGCCCGAGGACACGTCATCATGGGAAAAACAGGACCTATTCAGGAAACAGGAACCACACCTTGCCCAAAGCCCCATATAAGGGCATAAGCCATTATCGCCTCACACCGATTCCACCGGTAATATGCCCTAGTACCTACCACCCCACTTTTGCCTGGCCTCTCCATTTCATTTCACTATCAACTGGATCAAACCTGACACCCTTAGTTTTTACTCAATATTCTTTTTCTGCTCTTGGACCCCATCTAGAAGAACAGATTACATTTGGCACATGTCCTTTTAGGCTTCTCCTGGGTATGACAGTTTCTCACACTTGTATTTTAAGGACCTTGACACCTTTAAGAAGTGCTGGTCAGGTAGTGTGTAGACTATTCCTCAAGTGGGGTTTGTCTAGTGTATTTTTTCTTTTTTTTTTTTTTTTTTTGTCCTCAGATAGAAGACATATCAGATACTAAACTGAGAAGAACAAATACTACAAAAGGCTCAAAGACCCAGAAGTGATTCAGTGTTTTTCTAATGGTTGGAGTGGGTTACAGACTTTGGGAAGGAAGATCACAGAAGAACAATGCCATTCTCAGCACATCAGATCAAGAGTACATGCCACCAACATGACTTATCACTGTTGATGTTAACTTTGCCTGTTAACTCAAGTAGTGTTTGTCAGCTTTTCCCACTGTAAAGCTACTCTTTTTCCCCATTTCACACTGTAATGTTTGGACGGAGCTCACTATGTCACAGCCCACAGTTAAGAGTGAGGAGTTTGACACTTGTTGAAGGAGTAAATTATTTGCAATACTTCTGCATGGAAGACTTGTCTCTTAAAAAAAAAAAAAAAAAGACTTGTCTCTTCTCTCTCATTCATTTATTCACTCACCCATATTGATATAGACTTACAGAGATTTATTTTATATTTTGAATTATAATCCAATGCTACTTTATTCTCTTGCTCAAATTGTTTCAGCTTTGGCCATGGACAGCTCTTGCAGTTAGCTACTGTGTCCCATGAGCTTACCACCTTCATTGTTGGGTTTGAGGTTTAGTTTAGATTTGTTTTGTTTTGTTGAGAACTTCCTGACTTTCTGGGGTTTGGGTTTTGACAAAAGTGGCTCACCTAGGACAATTCAGTCCTCTGCCTAAGCCTTCTGTTCTGGTTACCTTTATAATCACCTAGATAATGTTTACACGTAGATATTTTCAGATCTCGCTTACCTAACAAGGAGCAATGTAGGAGATTGTTTTTTACTTCCTTGGCTCCACTGCTATGTTCTGACTGCATATTATATATATTTTATGGTCTTAAAGAGATATCTTTTTTCAGCTTAGGAAATGATTTTTCTGTCATGTATTTAAGAAAATTCTTCCTACATTTTCTTTTTTCTGTAACTCTTAATAGTTGGATAGCCTTGGGATGCCTGGGTGGCTCAGCAGTTGAGCATCTGCCTTTGGCCTAGGGCGTGATCCTGGAATCCCAGGATTGAGTCCCACATTGGACTCCTTGCATGGAGCCTGCTTCTCCCTCTACCTATGTCTCTGCCTCTCTTTCTGTGTCTCTCATGAATAAATAAGTAAAATCTTTTAAAAAATAAATAGTTGGATAGCCTTCTAGATTGATCCTCTCAAGTTTCAAATTTTTCATCTTTTTCATTTTCTTGACTTTTTGTTTTATAGTCAAAGAGATACCCTTATCTTTATCCTCCCATCCAGTTCTTGTTTCTTTTATATATGCCATCTTCTTAAATCATTCTAGGGATACCAATAAGAGCTTTTAAAAGTTCTCTTCATTACTTGACTTTACTCCTGTTTTTTATAAGTGTTTGGGGAATGTGAACATTCTGCTCACACTTTATTTAGAATGTGGTACTAGGAAGAATGCCTAATATCTCTCTGCTTGTGGACAAGACTTTCTACCATAAAGCTTAATTTTTTGCTTTGAAAATAGTTCTTATGAGATGGACCTCCAAATCTGAGCACTAGTACCTCTCCCAGCTGTCCTAATTTTTTTCCAGAGTGTCAACTCAATTACTTTAGAGAAGAATTGTCAAATATATTATACTGGGGTAAGTGTTTGGTATGGGCACAAGTAAGTGTAAACTATCAACAAGCCTCTAGTTGGCATGTTTCAGCCCAAATCAGAATTCCACTTTCTGTTCTCTGTGTAACCAGTGGTGTGCACATCTCCAACAACAGACCCTCTGCACAGCCCTGGGTAGTTTCTCTCAGTAGCACTCTTGTCTATGTGCACTTGCCATGTACTCCTTTACTTCACAAGAGCTTGGAATTTATCTTCAGGACAAATGCCTAGAATTTGAGTTATTAGTACGATGTATACACGAGTTTGTAATTTTGATAGGTAGTGATAGTTTTGCCCGAAGAGGGGAGGTCCCAGTCTACATTCCAGTAGGCAAAAAATGAGCCTCTCCCAAAATATTTGTGTCATCAAAGTTTTGTAATTTTGTCAGCGTGATGAAGAAAAATGATATTTCAGTGTAATTTTGCTTGCATTTATCTCATCTGAACAAGGCTAAGCATCTTTTACTCATTTAGGAGCTACCTATATTCCCTTTTTGTGAACAATATGTTCAATTCTTCACCTAAGTACATTGTTGGTCCTTTGCCTTATTGAATTATAGAAGCTACATATTAGAGAGATTAATGTTTTGCCTTTGTCATAAGTTACAAATATTTTAACCATGTTGCAGTTCATCTTTTGACAGAATTTATAATTTTTTCCCAAGAAAACATTTTTAGTGTTCGTATAATAAAATGTATCCATTTCTTTAATGGCTTTTGGAATGTGGTTTATAGTTAGAAGAAATTGGTCTTCTCTAGAGTAATAAAAGGATTATCCCAGTTCCTTCTAGTACATTTTATAGTTTCATATTTTTATATTTAAGTCTTTTGTTCATTTAAAAATGCTTCCTTGACCTTAGAGTGGGTTATCTAGTACAGACTATAAGACTCTAACAATATTTGGTGCCTTTCTTCTTTTACCCTCTTGACACTAGATTTGACCATGTGATCGATCTACTTTGGCCAATGAAATGTGAGCTGAAGTAGTAATCTATGTCGCTTCTGGTCAAAAGCTTTAAGAGATGGTACGTACTTTGCTCTGTTCTCTCTCTTCTCTCCAGCAAGGTAACTAGCAGTTGTGTCACATAGAGGCTGGGATTCCAGAGTGACAGCAGTGATGACTGGTGCAGAGTGCCAATCTGCCCACAATATTAAATAACATAAATGAGATAGAAACCCTTTTTGGATTGAATCAAGTCACGAGATTTTAGGGTCCTTTTTCCTGTAGCATAACCTAAACTTTATTTCTGATGTAAAATGTAACTTCATTTTTTTCCAGATGCCTGCCCCATAGTCAGATCCTAGATTGTTGAATGTTTTGTCCTTCCTCATTCATCATATGCAACATTTGAATTAGGGTCAGTTTCTAGAGGGCTTTTTTTGCTTGTTTGTTTATTTGTTATCCCTTGATCTGTCTGGTCATACAATAATACCATACTATCTTTATTCATGTGACTTTATAGAAACCTTTTTGTCTTCCAAGAGTAATTTTTGCCCATTATCCATCTATTTCAGAGTTATCCTTGCTCTTCTTAAAAAAAAAAAGTCCACATGCATTTCCATAACTTTCTCAGTGTTACACATCTATGACTAAATATGTCAGTTTTAACATTTATCCTTCGATTTCAGGTATTACAAGTAAGATCATTATGTTTTCTCAATTTCTTTTGCCTTTGCACTGTGATTTTATCAGTGTGTCATTTCTTCTTTACCAGTTTATTCAGCACCCATATTTGTGTTTGTCTTGGTTTCGTTGTTAAATATGCTATGCTTACTGGTATCCTTTCATTCTAGTTTCTCTTCAGATCTTTCAGTTAGCCATAAAGCATCTTCTTGCAGCTTCCTTAGATGAGCTCATAGGAACTTTGCTCAAGTTCAAAACTATTTACTTGTCATCCTTAAGTCTGAAGGATATTTTGACTAAGCATCAAATGGTTAGCTTACTCATGGTTTCTTTGGATGTCTTTGTCATAAGATGCTATGGAAAAGAAAAAATAAAGTTGATTTCCCATCTCCACCCCTGCATCTTATTTTGCCCTACTGCATGAAAATTTCCTTCTTTTTTTAATTTTTTTAAAATTTATTTTTATTTTTATTTATTTATGATAGTCACACAGAGAGAGAGAGAGAGACAGAGACACAGGCAGAGGGAGAAGCAGGCTCCATGCACCAGGAGCCCAATGTGGGACTCGATCCCGGGTCTCCAGGATCGCACCCTGGGCCAAAGGCAGGAGCCAAACCGCTGTGCCAGGGATCCTGAAAATTTCCTTCTTTATCCTCAAACTCCAATGGCTTTACAGGAAAATGACTTGGGCTGATTGGGCTGAATATAACTTGGGACTTGATGTACTCCTTAAATAGACATTCAAGTTGTTGGGGCACCAGGTTGTCTCAGATAGTTAACTGTCTGCCTTTGGTTCAGGTCATGATCTTCAGATCCTGGAATGGAGCCCATCATTGGGTTCCCGGCTCAGTAGGGAGTCTACTTCTCCCTCTCCCTCTGCCTCTCCTGCTGCTCATACTCTCTCACTTTCTCTCTCTCTCAAATGAATAGACAAAAAAAATCTTTAAAAAAAGAAATTCAAGTTGTTTATCCATTCAGGAGAAACGCTTAATGTATTATATATTTAAACACATTTTTCAGTTCTGCTATTTTGTGTCTTTCCTTCAGCAATTCACATGTTGAATCTCTTTGGCCTGTCACCTATATTTATTTGTCTAATCTTTTTAATTCTGATAAAATTTCAAGCATATAGAAAAGTTTCAAGAAGAGTAGAAAGTACTCTAATTTTTCTCTTTACCAAGATCTAGCCATTGTTTATATTTTACTCAAACTGTTTACGATTTGTATGTGTTCTTTCTCTCTCTCCACACATACACATTCACACACACACACACACACACACACACACACACATATGTATTTTTTTAACCAATTGAGAGTAAGCTGTAGACATTACACTCTTTTCCCCTAAATATATCAGTATACTCCCTAACAACAAGGCTATTCTTCTATATGATCAAGAACAACATCCAGATTCAGGAAAGTTAATATTAATACAGTCTTATTATCTAATTTCCAGTCTCTTTTCAAATTTCATGATTGTCTCAATAATGTCTGCCATGGTGTCTCCCTCACTCAATCCACGATTTAATAAAGGGTCACACATTATATTTAATTATCACATCTCTTTTGTACCTTTTAATTTGTTTTTTTTTTGTCCCTTTTAATTTGAAGCATTCTTTACACTTTGTTTTCTTTAATGACTGACCAATTATTTTGAGAATATCACTCAATATGTGTAATTGGATGTTTTATCATGATTAGTTGTAGTTCTACATTTTTGACAGAAATGCCTCAGAAGTGGTGCTGTGATCTCAGTGAGTCATAGCAAAAGATACTTGATCTTGGTTTGTCTCAAAGTTAACTTTGATCCCCTGAGGGATGTGGTGTTTGAAAAGTTTCTCTGCTTTAAAGCTACAATTTATTTATTTTCCCTTTGTAACTAGTAAGTATCTTGTGGGGAAACACTTAAATGGAAACAGGGTGTTCACATAGACTCACACTTTCACCCACAAGTTTTGAGTCATCAACTCTATGCAGTCATTCCCAACCATCATTCCTTCTACTTTTCTTCATTGGTTTTCACAGTAAGGAGGAGCTTTGTCCTTCTCATTCACTCACTCACTCATTCATTCATTCATTGGTTCACATCAGTACCAATGATTCTCATTTTATCCAAGGAGTTAAAAAAATCCCTTCTGTCATTATTTATTTTGATGCTTACATTGTCCCAGAACTGATCAGCAGGAAGATCATTTGTAGATTGGCTCCTGGAGCTTTTTGGGGAGTCTCCATCATTCTTTGATTAATTTCTTGCTTCCCACAAAAGGTTGCTCTATAACTCAACTTACACTTTCCTTGCCACAACCCTAGAATCCAGCCATTTCTCCAAGGAAACCATTTACCTGAGCCATTTCATTGGAGAATGGTATTTAGTTCTCAAAATCCAGGTGTGATTGGTACTGAGACATCTTGCTTGTTGGCTCCTTTAACAAGGAGAATTGGAAATGTATGGATGGATTAATGCATGTGTAATCATGAGATTATACAGATACCTTCAACTCCATTGCATATCAGAGGGTTTATTTTAGTCCCTACCCTCTTCATGCTTGCAATCCAGCTCATCAAAGGGAGAGAAGAAACTTGAAGCCGATTATCCTCAAAATATTTACTTATTTGCTCAATTTTAGTATGCCCAGAAGTAGTTTCAGAATTACTAACACACAGGACTGGGGAAAACAAAGCTACTAATTAGAATCCAATATGCATGTACATATTATTTTTATCTTTAGTCTGAGATAGTCAAAACACTATCTAACACAAGTTATTTGGGCCAGTTTCTCTATTGCATGTTCTTTAATATTTTTAACACTGTACCCATTTTTTAAATGAATGTTCTTATCTCTACTCTCCATGTTACTTGATGTTTTTTACTCATGTTTGGACCCCATCCAATACCATCCTCATTTTGGTGATCGTTAGTTGTTTTGTGATATTTCCATCATGTGTTCCTCTAGCCTATGTTTCATACCCACCCCGTCTTCCATCTCTTTCCTGAGTTCTTGCATTTCTGTGTCATCACATACCTTTTAAAATGGGATTTATTTTAAATTTATGAAAATTTTATTATTTTTTAAAATGTTTTTATCTATCCTATTGCAATACTTTTCTGGAGAATACCCTTTCTCTGTTGGTAATCTTTGCTGCTTGTTTCTTCCCTTTCACGTATAGCATCTTTGTTCAGGTGGATATTGCATGCAAAATGTCCTTCTCTATTACACCATTTATATGACTGGGCAGTTTGGAGCCGACCTATCTGCAAGAGACTTTTGTAGGAAGAGTGCAGCTAGTGTAAGTTTCCAGATTGGCTGGTTTTCACAAGGCATATGCTTTCTGCCCCTCAGCCTCTGCATACAACTGCTTCCTACAACTGTTGCTTCTATGCCATTCTACATGGAGACCAGCTTCTCCACTTTCTTACTTTATGGTGCAATTCCATTTCTATATTCTTCTTTCACAATTTTTTTCCCTTGGGTGGGAGCCACATTTCTCACACTTTACTTTTGTTAGCACTTTTGAAGTCCCGCTGCAATGGGGTTCTGCTGTCAAGAGCCTTTGCAAAAATAGTTAGATCTTCTATAGGTCTTGGCTCATAAAATCATACTTCTTAAGGCCCTGACCTGTTATTTTTATAGCTGCCCTCTACCAAGAACTCGTAGCTACTTTTCCAAGGCACTAGCTAGAATATATTCAATGCATTTCTCTATAACAGTGCCAAGAATGTTTTTTAAGGATGTAAGTGTTCTGGATTTTCTTAGCCTGGTGACCCAGAGAGCAGAGCCTCAGGCACAGTTTTTTCTGGAACCACTTTATTAGGAAGTGAAATCTCATGGAGTAAGAGTGAGAGAAAGGGAGAAGAAAGCAGGGGATGAGGAAGAGCTGCCCATCATTTCACAAAGCGCATGCCTGACAGTTCCTTTGTCCATTACTGTCTTTGGAAAGGCCTTTTATGCAACTACCTCTTACATAGTTTGTTCAAGGAAACAGGGAGAAAGTAGTCCACAAGCTCCTGTTCCCAACTGATCAAAGGTTTGCTCCACAAGGTATTAATTTTCTCACACTTCTAAGTTGACCTGCCTGGACATGGACCTGAGACCACAATCCTTACCCCTTGGAGTCAACAGGGAAGCCCTGGTAATAGCTGCAGAGGGCAAGCCAGAGCATCACCGTCCAATGATGGCCACCAGAAGTTACTTGTCCAGACTTAGCTTGGCTTTATATTCTAATTGACTAGACACTGTCCCAGTTATGGCATAATTATTAAAAGCACCATATTTTACTTTGAAAATTGTTTTTGGAGTGAATACAAATTAAATATTTAAATAGCAGGACCCAAGACAACTGGCCAAAGTCCCTGAAGACAGGTAAATCTGAGAAGATCTGGAGTAACATAGAAGAGGTATCTGATACACAGTCTGGAACATTTTTTCTGGATATTTCCTACCTTCAATTCTGCAAACTAGTCAGTAATGCTCTGAGAGAACTAAAATAGCCTTTTTTTTTTTCAGGGGACCTCTCTTCACTATTTGTCTGTTAATATCTTCGGATATTCATATAAATAAAATGGCAAGATGCATTAAGGGTGGGGGTGGGAATAGAGCTGACCTGATAGCCTAGAAGGAGGTGATAAGGTGTCTGCACAGATGAGGTGTTCAGTATGACTTAGAAATATAAGTGTGTAAAGACTATAATATTCAACCAAAGATTATTGACTTTCAGTACCATTTTAATGGTGACATGCATTGATTAAGTTTAATTAACTGGTTGTAACGTACTATTAAAAAGTCTGTTCAAAACAACTTCCAGAAAATGCATATAATTTGGAAATTTTTACAGGGTACTAAATTCAGCCTAACCTAGAAAGAGCATTATCAAACAAAATTTATCTTCCTAAATAATCTCTAAATATTTTCAAACAACCAAGGCATAGTAGCCAATACACTGTTCTGCTCATTGTAATTTTGGCTTCAAAGGTAAAATTTAATTGGATATATTGAAAATCCCAGTGAAACTCAAGAGGTAAAGCAATCCATTTTAATTATAAAATGTTCAGAACACATCATGCAAGCTGCGGTCGGCAGGCATCTGAAAGGTAGATCATGAGTTGTTCCAATATGCAAATCACAAAGCGAGGGGCAAGATTTTTCAAAATATTTTCTCTCCCACAGACTTGAATTTGCATTTAAAAGCACAAGAACAAATTTATGAAAGATTTGGTCACAACACCAGCAAGGAAAAGCCTACCAAGAGAAATGTTAGCTATTAACTGCCAAAAAGCTCTTTGCTGAGGCACAGAAGACAGAGTCAGGTTAGGTGGACCGTGGAGGCACTTCATCAATGAAGTCAACAGTTCAAAAAATTGTGATATGAGTTTAAAATAAAATGATTATAGGTGAAATATTGGAAAATAAAGACTATGAGAAGAATCTGTGCTTGCTTAACTAAATATAGAGGTATACTCTTTTCTTGATTCTGTGACACCATCAAATGGAAGCTGCCTCATCAATTAAACAACAGTCTTTTGGAGAAAAACGAAAGTGCATATGTTTATTTTGTGTGCTTCTTTTTTTTAACTAAACAAATAGCACATAGTAATTCATCATTCTTTCCTCTGTTATTACAAAAGGCTTCCTAATTTAGAAACTAAAGATTGTTCTAATAAGACTTTTGGCCATCAACAGCTTTAAATAACATTAAGGGGACACATTGTCTTTCAAAATCCATACTTATTTGTGCTCTTGACATATTTAGCATGATTTTTTAAACATATAGGATAATATTAGGGCTTTGACTGTAATAAATGTCTATAATTAGATGTCTGACAAGAATTGTATTTCATTGAAAGTTAAACAGCTCTTCTTGAAAGTCAGACAGATATATTATAGATAAATATTCACCACCTAAGTGTAAGAAAGATGAATTAATTATACCAACCATTCCAAGCTCCCACTATAAGGATTTTGGCAATTTCTATACCTTTGATTATATTGCCTGGAATGTGACAGACATTTTTTGGCATACAAAAAGGCTGTAATCTTAAAATGATAGTTATAAAGTTGCATCTCTAATATATTTTGAGCAATGAATTACAGATCCCAAACCGAGTTAAATTTAAAATTGTTTCTACCATTTCCATTCATTTCAAAATATATACATATATCAAATCATTATGCTGTTCATCTTAAATTTACACAATGTTATTGCCAATTATATTGCAATAAAACTGGAAGAAAAAATCAAAGTAAAATAAATAAGCCAACGCATCTAACACAATAAAGTACACTAACAGGATAGATAAAAGCAAATCCTCTTCAGATAGAAAAAATAAAACAGAAATATTATCTTGTCTATCCATAAACCTATGGAAAATCTCTACTTGCAATAGATGGTCAGCTCTTATCCCCGTCCTTTAAGAAAAAGAAAATAAACAAAGATTCATCAAAGTAAGAAAAATTGGAGTGAGTTAGGTGATGGGGTGGGCAAAACAATTAAAAATGCTCAGATAGAGGACACTTCAGTGGTTCAATCAGTTAAGAATCTGCCTTTGGTTTGGGGTCCTGGGATCAAGCCCCACATTGGGCTCCCCGATCAGTGGGGAGCCTGTTTTTCCCTCTCTCTCCCTGCTCATGCTCTCTCAAATAAATAAATAAAACCTTAAAAAAATAAATAAAACTGTTCAGATGGGAAAGTCAGAGGCTGAGTACAGAAACAGTGGCCAGACCATATACAACAATAGAATTCCACTCCAAAATCTGTAGCAACCACCTGGGAACCAGACCTCAACACCTGTGGCAATTGGCACAGTACATTCAGGACATGGTCAAGAATGAATGACTGCTCCCCTTACAGTTTGCCCTTGCTTCCAACTCAACACCCACCACAGAAAGCCAAATATCCTCCCAAAACAATCACATAAGATGTCCCACTTCTAGTGAGCCCAATTCCAACTTCCCCATGCCAACAAACTCAAATGGGGCACACCTGCAGCCTTCCATTTTATTCCACAATAAAGCTTCTGCACTCCTCAGCCTGTCTTTGTGCCCCCCAACATACAAGTGATGGTGTCTCATCCTAGCTATGAAAGAATACCCTTTGTTTCTTTTCATGTAGTGACCTTTGCTCATTGCCACAAGGGAAAAAAATGTTTAGAAGTTAAGATGATAAACATCTATAAAGTCAGGAAGGATATACTTAGGGCAAGTAGAGACTTAATCAACAAATTTTGTCCTTAGAAGGAAAAAATAAGTTACTTTAGTGTGATCTAAACACAAAGTCCCCCATGAAAACAATCTTGACAAAGTAAAGATCAGATAACTATAAAAGAACCCATCTTAGAAAATTATTTGTAAAGGTGATAATTGCTATGTACAGTATTTCCTCTGTTTCTTCCAAAATCAGGCTGTCAAGTAAATTTGATCAATAGATAAGTCATTAAATCCACAGTAAGATGCAGATTTGAGGGTCAGGAGTAAGCCAAATCCAACCTCTTCTGTGAAGCTGTTCCAGATCTTTTCAGCACACCCAATGTTCTGCCTACCATCACACATTGTTCTCATAGACTACAGTTACCCATGACCTTAAACCCCCATGCATAATTGAGTAACTATTGTGCTTCTGCCTTGCTAGTGTTTCATGAGCTAGTGTCAGCACCCCAAAGCAAATGTTAATGTTCTGAGGGAAGGAGCACAGAGTGCATTTCCTGGACTACCTATTGTAGTAACAACACAGATAGACTGATCATTAAGGACTTCCTGAAGAACCCCGTCAAATGTCCTCACAGATTACCTATGATTTCTTACATCATAGCTCTTCCCATGATTGTATCATGGTTGCTGTGTCCACCTTTCAACTGGAAAGATTTTAGGGCAATGACTTATTTTTGTGTGTAGTGGTGTGTTGTTGTTGTTGTTGATATTTAAATCCCCTGTACCTTGTTTGGTTGATGGCTTAAGACAGGGTTTGATTTTGAAGGTTTTGTTGGCTATCAATTTCTATCTGAGAAAAAACTATGTATGAATCAGCAATGACCTAATGTGTAATAGTTGCTGCATTTAATAACCAAGGTCAATGAAGTTTTCCTTAAACTGACAAATGGCAAATATTAGGCTTGCAGGATGTAGGGTCTCTTTGGAAACTAGTCAATTCTATCTCTGTCAGACAAAGCAGCTCTGGACGATAGTAAACAAATGGGCATGGCTGTATTAATACCACTTTTTTCACAAAAATAGGCAGGGAACTGGATGTGGCCTGAGACCCACAATATGCCTACCTTTGCCATAGAATGTCAACTTCAAAAAGAGGTGGAAATTAGAAACATCGAATAAATCTAAGCAATACCTCCCTATAGCCATAGGCTCAGCCTCTGGACCAGTCTCAAAAGTGATGTTATTTGCTGCCTATACTTATAATGGAAGAAAACGTTAAATTTCAGGCAGAGGTTAGTCAAGACTAAAGAGGGCCCTGGGGGAAAAGCTGTGCTGCGGGATAAATGGAGTCCACCCTCAGTCATCAGTTTTCATAATAATACCATTCATGGAGGGATTACACACCATGGGCCAAACATTTAGCAAACATCATCTTGTTTAATCCTCAAAGAACACCACAGAGTAGGCATCATTGTTTCTGTTTTATACCTAAAGAAACAGTGATGGGAGTTACTCAAATATTTTGCTTGAGAATCCAAAGTCGTGTATGGGGAAAAGACAATTTCAAGTCCAGGTCTGCCCACCTGCAAGTGCTGTATGTTCTTAAGACTCCGTAGAGGGAGAGGGAGTTATGTATAGTTTATAACAATGACCTGCAGTGACCAAATAAACTTAACTTCTACTCAAAATATGATGTTGACTTTCTTTTAGCTCTTGGAATCTGTCACACAAAGATAAGGAAAAGAAAACAACTGCTATTTGATGGAATTAAACAGCTAAGATTAACAATTATATTGAAATTATATTCATTGTGTAAACAAAATGCAACAAATTGCACAGTTTTTAGAGATTTGTTTATTTTAGACAGAGAGCATGTGCACATGGTGAGGAGGGGCAGAGGGAGAGAATGTCAACAGACCCTATACTGAGCATGGAACCCCAGGCAGGGCTCAATCTCACCACCTTTAGCTCATGAGCTGAAACCAAGAGTCAGATACTAAACCAATTGAACTACCCAGGCCCCCCTAAAATGCACATTTTTGAAGAAAGATGTCTTTGTGTTCAAACAGTGCTAGAATTTCAAAAGTAGAAAATACAGCTTTTCCATAATACAATGGATTATTTTTATTTGAGCACATTGTAAAAGTGTTCAAAAGTTCAAGTTTTCCAGTCCTCACTAACATGAAATTGAATTTTTAAAATGTAAGATTGAACTATTTCATACACCTTGCTATATGCTCTATGTCTGGCAGGTTTTCTTATCTTTTCTTTCTTCTCCACAGTTTTCCTCTATACAGATTTCGTTAAAAAGAAGCATACTGATTTTTTTTAGGGGGAAGGTTGGAGATTCATGAAAAACAGGCCTGTAATATATCTGGCTCAAAACACACACTAAAAGATTATAAGAGTTTTTTTCTCCACTGGCTTTGGACCTAAACTCATTAGCTGCCTTCTTTCAAAGGATGCACATTTTACAGAGGCAATGCAGAAATAATATATAGATTTTTAGGTGTACCAATGGATTTTTTTTTTGAGATGCTAGTAAAGAGGTCCTTTGTTTTTGTTGGTTTCCCCACTTTTAAATACACACACACACACACACACACACACACACAAGAATAGTTTGAACAAATTCCTTATTGAGGTTCAAAAGCTTCCAGGCCCTCACCCTCTGGTTTAGAAAGTCTCTGCCCCTGGACTTTGCCCCCACAGACTCACCTCCTCCCCGAGAGCATCTCAAAATTCTCTTGCACTTCAAAGATCTCCTTGCCCTGTTAGCCTGTTCTGGAGACTTTAAGAAATTCTTACCTAAGGTGTTTTTCTTCTCCTTTTACAGGGGTTTTAAAAAGTCAAAATCTTTTTTTTTTTTTTTTTTTTTTTTTTAAATAGCGATTTAACATTCAGGTTATTTTGAAGCCTCCACAATCAAAGGCTGTACAAGTAAAGGTTCTGCTAACACACTCACCCACATGGTCCATATGTTATATTTTGGATAGGCAAGATGTTATATATAAGTTTTAATAAATGCAGCGAGGCTAAATGAAGTCAGGAATCGTGATATTTGCATTTACTGTTTAACCATGATTTTGCCTCACTCTACCAAATGAAGACAGACAATCCTGAGCAGGAAAGGGGAAGAGTCATTGTCTACTTGGTTTTTACCAATTTGTGGACATACAATCTAAGTTTCAAACCTACCATCTTAGTCCTGGACTTGTTTTCTCCTTCATTTAATTACTCATCTCTTTTTTCTCTTCCTTCATAAACTCATATCATGGTTCAAATACAGAGGGAGGAAGTATGGAGATTACACAACTGGATAGTAGATCTCACATCTGTTTGGAGATAGGGTTAGGCTATAGTGGATCTGACTTGCCTTGGATTCTTGATTCACGTGATGCAAGTTGCCATCCAGATGACTGTTGTGGTTGGTTTTGTAATTCAAGAATAGTAATAAGATTATGTAGTGAAAAGAAAAGCTAAGGAGGAATATATCTTTGTTATTTGATTTCAAGTATATTCACAAATAGCTTTCAACACTGACAAAAGAGCGACACACAGGCACTCTTCTTGTTAAGTAACACCAAACATCTGGATGAAAACTGAAGAAGAAGAATCAAGCAAATTGCCTATCTTTGAATAGTCATGAAGTGAAGCACTCAGGTCTTTGGAACATCACACACGAACTTTTGATGAATGTGTATTCCTCTTCAAAGTGAAAATTCTATGAAAACTGCCTTGGGTTTCTTACAGACAAATCATAGTGTCTTATCTCAGAATGAGATAGTGTTAGAAATGGGAGAACCCTGGAGAGGGGGTTCTTGGGGATGGCAGAAAAGGAAAGAGGTAGTTCATCAGAAATAGGATAGCGTGCATCACCAGACAGAGTAACAGGTGCTCTTTATTGAGGGCTCTCTGTACAGGGCACGGGCATGGGCATGGGCCACATACTTCATACTCATTACCTCATGGAAGCCTCAAAAAAACTGGATAGTCATTTGTACTACCACTATTCTGCTACTGATGTGACTGATAATACTATTACAACTTATTGAGTGATTATTACACATCAAGAATTTTTCTAAGCATTTTACATTTACTGAGTTAGTCTTGACACCAATATTTTCATAGATGAGGTCATTGAGAACCACAGAGGTCAGCTTACCTAATCAATGTACTTAGAGAAGCCACTCTCTCTGCAAAGGGGTTGGTCCTAGAGAGGACTACAATGGACAACATTTCCTTGTGTCTCTGAAAAGCTAAGGCAGTCTCAGTCTACACCGTTTTGTCTAGAAATCTCTTTATCTGCTCAACAAATGATTTTTATGAATAGCTGTCTTTTGTGCAATACTCACTGTGTAAGACACTGTTCTGAGTGCTGTTATAAGCATTCCATATTGATATTTTATTATCTTTTTTAGAAAACTGAAATCCAGACAGGTTAATTAACCTGCTCAAGTCAACAGATACTAAATAGAGATTAGAGCCATACCATGAGACTGAAGTTTGTGTGAAATACTGCACAGTAAGCATCACTGGCAAGAGCATTTTTGTGCATGTGCCATGGCAATGTCTGGATTAAAGGTTGGCTATGTTCTGAGGAAAGGCCAGACTCCTTGTCAGAAATGAGTTAAGGGTCAATTGAAGAAGATATACATAAACTAACAATCAAAATATCTTTTAAAAGTTGTTTTAATTAAATGGGCATGCATCAGAAGGCACCTATATAGGATATGGCACTTGACCTGCCACTTACGGGGTGCATGGAAGTCATCTAGCAGAGTTATACTGGGCTCGATGCAAAGAGGACTCTGGCTGAATGTGAGTATACACCTTCTTGCATGGATAAAGATATCACAGCTGTGAGAGAGTTAGTGAACATGCGAGTGATCTTTCACTATAGAGCCAGGATCCCCAGTATAGACTTATACCACATCATGACCCAGAATGTCTCTTCCTTCTTCTCTGCACCTTTCCATCCCATTCACCACAATTTCTGCATGGCTTTAATACTCAGTATTCCTAAGTAGATATAAATCACATTCCTTGCAGGCAAATCCTCTACTATAATCCAATATCCTACTATATTATCATTGTTTCTTTCCATCCCCATCTCCTCTACTGGATTGTGCACTCATATTTTCCTTGCCTGAGTACCTTGCTCTCCCCCATTCCAGTGCCTCACAGCCACTAGGTAGCTGGTTGAGGGGACACTTTGGTTCAGAATAGAGCCCAGTCCAGCCCTGGCCTTGGAACCTCCTTCATGCTCAGAGAAGTTGAACTTGCCCCCAAAACATTTCAGTCACAAAAATCAGGGCTAGGATTTAGATCGTTAGCTCTCTGGCCTAGCTTTCTCTTCATCACAACTGTCCCCAATTGAGCAGAGACTACTTAACTGCTGACCCATGAATATAGAGCTAATAATTTGAAGAATTAGAACTCTGATTCAAGCCTGTTGAGTCCATATTTAATAATCATCACAGAAAATCAGCTAGGATTTCTTGGCAAAAATTTAAGGTTATATATTGAAATGACAGTTGTTAAGGCATAATGTGAAGGACATGAGAGAAGCAGCAGGCAGTACTAACATTATTAGTGATCAAACTAAGAACCAGTGAGGGGTGCCTGGATGGGCTCAATTGGGTAAGGATACAACTCTTTATTCCAGCTCAGGTCATGATCTCAGGGTGGTTGGATCAAACTCTGCATTGGGCTCTGTGCTGGGAGTGGAGCCTGCTTAAGAATTTCTCTCTATTTCTCTCCCTCCCTTCTGCCCCTTTCCCCTACCCTATCTTAAAAAATAAAAACGAAAAACAAACAAAAGAAATTCCCAAGAACCAGCTTGGTGATGGAAATTAAGGCTTTATATGGGTGACTGCCCCAGAAACCAAAGATCCATGCCAGAGCCTTACACTTGATTCTGTCTTCAAGCTCCCAGATTCTAGGTTAGTCTTGGCTAGTCTTTTCCAAAACTAGTAACACTCTTCTGCCTCTTAAAATCCTTACAGAGGCAATTTAAGATCTTAGCACCATAAGAAGGTAGAGAGGTCCAACATGTAAAGAGGTTGAAAGTTATTCCTTCTGCTCACACAGTAACAAAGAACTACAGACTGAAAGTCAACAACTCTTTTTAGATCCACATCCCCCATATTGGAGGGACAGATAAGGAAATACAGAGACTCACAGCTTTGTGGAAACAGATGCTCCTAGAACCACAGACTGATAGAAAAACTTAAACAATAATTGATGAATTGTTAGAGGTTCAGTGTGGACAATCCTGGAAGGTAAATGTGGAGGACCTGCATGCATTTGTCAGTTCCAGTTCCAGAAACCTCATCAGATTCTCACAGTGAAGATCAGAGAAAAATTTTCTCCTTCTTCTGAGGGCAAAAGGGAAAAGTAACCATTTTGAACTATTCCTAGAGCACTGCTATCCTGACTAAGAATATTCTCTCTCACCTCAAGAGAAATTTTACTGGAGCCTATAGATTTCTGTTTTACTGGAATTTAAAGAAGGAAAATACCCAAATCCAGCCCTCAGTAGACCTCTTGTCCCATGTAAAAGATAAAGGATTCTGAGAAATACTCATCAGGAAAGCTACAGCCCAAGGGCACAGACTCACTAAAGACTGAGACCTGATCATGGGATTATAGAACACTTTCTGTCCTCTGGACACCTACATCCTATCTATAGATGTTGAGAGTTTAGCATCCATTTAGTTTGTCCAAGTGGCCTGCAGGGACTTTAAACTGATACTAGTACCTCTTGCAAGTGCATGCCCCAAATAGTAGATCACAGAATCATAAATAAATATAAGTCTTTGATGTGATTTCCCCAACAGCCTGTGGGATCAAAAGTCTCCTCCACCTCACAGGGCCTTCCCCTTAGATAAGACCCCTACTCTTTTGGTTTGAATTGACCAGTCCAGCCCTGGCCTTGGAACCTCAAAGCACTCCACCCATGAACCTTAATAAATGTATGTACTCCAGGTCCTATTGCTGTCTGCATTCTGCCTGGACCTCCCCATGTAGCCCCTGAGGCATTCCCCATACCTCCTCCAGGACCTGTGAGTAATAAACTTCTCTATTTCAGTTTTTCTTGTTATTAAACTGCAGTCCACCGTCTAGTGCCTTATGTTCCACTTAACAAATGTTAACAAAGTCATAACAGTAGTGTAATAATGGATCACAGATAGAAGAACTGCAAGCTTCAGACCCTATTTAAGAAAAAGTTTCTAGAAAAATAAAAAGACAATAGAGAAGACAAAAACAAGGACACTAGAGGAAATTTTAGTCACTGACACTGTAGCTAGAATGCACACAGTATACACAAACTCCTAGCATAGAATATAAACCCTCACACCAAAGTCCTATTATCTCAGTTCCTTTCACCCAATACACCATTTCTCACATTCAACAACAAATTACAAAGCATGTAGCATGCAAAACCATAATTTGCAGAGACAGAGCAGACATCAGACCCAGTAGGACAGTCAGGGCTCCTGGGTGGCTCAGTCCATTGAGTATCTGACTCTTGGTTTTGGCTCAGATCATGATCTCAGGGTCATGGGATGGAGTCCTTGCATTGGGCTCTCCCCTCAGCAGGGAGTCTGCTTCTCCTTCTCCTTTCCCCTCTACTCTTCCCTCTACTCATGTGCACTTTCTCTCTCTCATGCTTGCTCTCTCTCTCTCAAATAAATAAAATCTTTAAAAAATAAAATAACTAGATTGATATGCTAAGAATTAAATGGAAAAAGTGGACATGTGAGAACAGATAATTAATATATCTGTATCTATAACAGATGGAAACTTTAGAATCAAAAGGAAATCAAAAACACTAGAAGAGAAGTAGAAAATATGCCTTTAATAAGCCCATTGGTAAACTGAATACAGCTGAGGAATGAATCAGTGAGCTTGAAGGTATATCTGTAGAAATTTTGCAGACTGAAAATTAAAGAGAAAAAAAAGAATGAAATCAAGAAAACAAAATATCAAAAAACTGAGGGACAATTAAAAAGGAGTAGCATATGTACAATAGAAATATCAGAAGGAGGGATCCCTGGGTGGTGCAGCGGTATGGCACCTGCCTTTGGCCCAGGGCGCGATCCTGGAGACCCGGGATCAAATCCCACGTCGGGCTCCCAGTGCATGGAGCCTGCTTCTCCCTCTGCCTGTGTCTCTGCCTCTCTCTCTCTCTCTCTCTGTGTGTGTGACTATCATAAATAACTAAAAAAAAAAAAAAAAAACAGAAAGAGGAGAAAGAAGGAAATATAAGAAATATCTGAAAGACTAATGGTTGAGAATCATCTAAAATTAGTGATAGGCATTATACCACAGATCTAGGAGGCTTAGAGAACACCAAGTAGAATAAATATCAAAAAAATATATATACATCTGGGAATATCATATTCAAACTTAAAAAAAAGCAAAGACAAAAAGAAAATCTTGAATGAATATAGAAGGGGGAAAATATCTAGGCTGTAAAGAAACAAAAATAAAAGTTATGTTAGATTTCCCTTTAGAAACCATGTGAGCAAAAACAAAGGGAAGTACAATATTTAAAATGTTGGAATGAAACCACATCAACTTAGAATTTTGCCTTCAGCAAAATTACTCTTCAGAAATGAAGGAGAAATAAAGACTTCCACAAGCAAAAATTGAGGAAATTTGTCACCTGTAGACCTAACTTGCAAGAAATGTTAAAGTTCTTCAGAAAGAATAAAAGTTATATAGATCAGAAACTCAGATATACATTAAACAGTTTGTTAAAAATAATAGCAACAATGTGTCAAGTGATTATAGCTTATAGATGAGAGAAATGAACAGAATTGTCATACAGGATGGGAGAGAGAAACTGAGAAGATTGAGTTGTAAAATACTTGCACTATCTGTGAAGTGGCATATTGTTATTTTAAAGTAGATTTAGTTGTAAGTGTATATTGCCAACTCCAGGCAACCACTAACAATTTTTAAAAAGAACTATAATTGAAATGAGAAGAGAACAAAGAAATGCTCATTCAAAACCAGAAAGAGGGATCCCTGGGTGCTTCAGTGGTTAAGCACCTGCCTTCCGCCCAGGGCGTGATTCTGGAGTTCTAGGATCTGGAGTCCTAGGATCAAGTCCCATATCAGGCTCCCTGCGTGGAGCCTGCTTCTCCCTCTGCCTGTCTCTCTGCCTCTCTCTCTCTCTCTGTGTGTCTCTCATGAATAAATAAAATCTTAAAAAAAAAAAAAAAAAAAAAAAACAGAAAGGGCAGAAAAAGTGTAGGACAAAAAAAAAAGAGGAAAAGAAAAGAAACAAAGAACAAGAGTAAAAAATTAAAGAATTATAAATACAGTAGATATTAATCCCATTGCATTTATAATCACTTTAAATATGAATGGTCTAAATATATCAATTAAAACACAGAGACACCTGGGTGAGACATCATGGAGACACCTGGGTGGCTCAGTGGTTGAACATCTGCCTTTGGCTCAGGTCATGATCCCAGGGCCCTGGGATCGAGTCCCACGTCAGGTTCCTCACAGGAAGCCTGCTTCTCCCTCTGCCTATGTCTCTGCTTCTCTCTGTGTGTCTCTCATGAATGAATAAATAAAATCGAAACAAACAACAACAACAACCAAAAAAAAAAAAAAAAACCACGGGGCTGACAAAGTGTACTAAAAAAACAAAAAAACAAGACCCAACTATATTATCTACAAGAAACCCATTTTAAACATAAAGACATGGATAGATTAAAAGCAAAAGGATGAGACAGATACACTGTGCTAACACAGATCAAAACAAAGCTTGGAGTAACTATTTAATTTCAGACAAAGCAGACTTCGGAGTAAGCAAAGTGACCAGGATAAAACGAAGCATTGCATAATGATAAAGGGATTAACCCCAAGGAAAACATAACAGTCTTTATTACACTTAAGGAAAAACATCAAAATACAGGAGACAAAAATGACAGACAAATCCACCATTTTAGTGGAAGACTTAAACATGTGTCTATGAGTAATTGACAAATCCAGCAGACAAAAAAATCAGTAAGGATACCACTAAATTTAGTAACACCATCAACTAGCTAGATTTAACTGACACTCATATAATATTTCATCTAATGATAAGAGAATATACTTTCTTCTCAAACTCATATGGAACATTCCCCAAATTAGAGTAGATCATAGAACATAGAGCACACTTTAATAACAAATTTTGAAGAAGAGAAATTATATGAAGTATGCTGTCATAGCACAGTGAAATTAAACTAGAAATCAGCAACAGAAAGAGCTAGAAATCGCCCCAAAATATTTAGAAATTAAATAGCCCACTTCTAAAAAATGCATAGGTCTTTGGGACACCTGGGTGGCTCAGTGGTTGAGCATCTGCTTTAGGCTCGGGGAGTGATCTCAGGGTCCTGGGATTAAGTCCCACATCGGGCTCCCTACAGGGAGCCTGTTTCTCCCTCTGACTGTCTGTGCCTCTCTCTGTGTCTCTCATGAATAAATAAATAAAATCTTTTTTAAAAAATGCGTAGGTCAAAAAAGTCTCAAAAGAAATTTTAAAACATTTGTAACTAAGTGAAATGAAAATGCAATTCATCAAAATGTGTGTTATGTTATGTTATGCAGGGAAAGCAGTGCTTAAAATTAAATTTAAATTTATAGCATTTAATGCATGTAACTGAAAAAACAAAAGATACAAAATCAATAATCAAAGCTTCCATCTTAAGATATAGAAAAGGGAGATCAAATTAAACATGCAGAAGAAAAGAAGTAATAAAAATTAGAACAAAAATAGATGAAATTAAAATCAAGAAAACAATAGAAAAAATATATTAAATTGAAATCTGATTCTATGAAAAGATCAAGACAATTGATAAAATATCTTGCCAGGCTAACCACAAAAAAAAAAAAAAAAAAAGATACAAAATTCTAGTATTAGAATGAACTAAAGATGATCTCTACTGATACCATGGACATTAAAAAAATAATAAAGGAATATTTTGAATGCCTTTATGCCCCCAAATTTGATTCTTTGATGAAATAGAGCAATTCTTTGAAAAACAAAATATACCAAACTAACACAAAGAGAAATAGATAATCTAAATAGACCTATATCTGTTAAAGAAATTAAATTAATAATGAATTGATAAGCTTAACCAATAAATAATTAATAACCTTCCAAATAACAAATGTCAGGCCAAGATGGGTTCACTTGGAAGCATTAAGAAAAGCAATGATATCAATATGTTGCTCATAATTACAGAGAGAACGCTTCCTAACTCATTCTATGAGGTCATGATTATCCTCTCCAAAACCAGACAAAGAAGTTACAAGACAGGAAAACTACAGATCAATAGCTATCATGAGCAAAGATGCAAAATTCCTCAGGGAAACATAAGAAATGAAACATAAGAAAATCGAATCCTAAATGAAACATGAGAAAATTGAATCCAACAATGTAGAAAGGCGATTATGGTATAAACATACCTTATTCCAGGTATGGAAGCTGCCTCAGCATTTAAAAATCAATGTAATCTATCACATCAACATATCAAAAGAGAAAAAACATATAATTATACAAATAGTTGTAGAAAAGCATTCAACAAAATCGAAAGCACATTTATGATAAAAACCCTCAGCAAACCAGGAATAGAAGTTAACTTCTATTAATTCCACAACTTGACAAAGTGCATTAATGAAATGCCTGCAGGTACCAACTTACTCAGTGGTGAGAAACTTTCCCCTAAAGATCAGGAGTGAGGTAAGGATATCCCTTTCTACCACTTCCTACTGAAAGTCCTAGCTAATGCAATCAGCTAAAAAAAAGAAAAGATACACAGATTGAGAAGGAATAAATAAGCTTTGTGGACAGACTAACATGATTGTTTTTGTAAAATCCCCAAGAACCAACAAAAAAAACTCCTGGAACTAATAAGTGATTATAGAAAAATTTCAAGATATGAAGTTAATATACAAAAGTCAATTGTTTATATACCAACAATAAATTATTGAAATTGAAAATTAGAAACACAATACCATTTACAATAGTTGTCTCCTCATGACTGCAAGGCAGATGGAAAAGGTCTGAGCATCTCCTCTTCATACAGCAATATCCAAGACCTGGGGAAGAATGGTCCTTATTTGCATCATTTTTTAATAAAGAAGAAAGCCTTTTTAGAGAAAAGAACCACCCCCCCCACACACACACACACACACCACTACCAGCAATGACGAATTCTGTTCAAACCTTTGACCCATTTTTTAATTGGATTCTCTGTTGTCTTATTGTTGAATTTTTAAAGTTCTTAGAATATTTTGGATACCAATCCTTTATCAGGTATGTTTTTGCAAAGATTTTCTCTCAGGAAGTGGATATCTTTACATTCTCTTTGCAGTATCTGTGACAAAGCTGAAGATTTTAATTTTAATGAAGTCTAACTTATTAAATTTTTTTTCTTTCATGGATTGTGCTTTTGGTGTTATATCTAAAAAATCATCACCAAACCCAAAGCAATCTAGAATTTCTGCAATGTTGTTATCCTTGGAAAAGTCTTATAGTTTGTATTTTGCAATTAATGTTATTCCATTCCTTCTACTAGTGATTGTTGTGGCAATGAGCAGAAGGACATTTGCATTCTTACAGCAATCTTTGCTAAGAGGAATGGAATAGCTATAATTGGTTTTGACTATTGATTATCAAACTTCTTCCATCATTGGAATCACCTTGTGCAGTACCCAGGTCAGGGTTCTCCAGAGAAACAAAACCAACGAGGTGTGTGTGTGCATGTGTGTACATGTGTATATACATGTGTGTGTAATAAGGAATAAGGTCACGCATTTATGGAGGTAGGTAGGTGCAAAATCTGCAGTGTGGATCAGCAGGCTGGAGACCCTAAGTGGTACACTTCCAGTCCAAAGGCCTTCATATGGAGAATTTCCCCTTGCTTGGAAAGGCAGTTCTTTTTTGCTCTGGTCATGCCTTCAGCTGATTGGATGAAACCCATCCACATTATGGGGAGCTATCTGCTTATTCAAAGTTCACTAATTTAAAAGCGAATATCTCATCCCAAACACTCTCCAAGTTGACACATAAAATTAATGATCACGAGTGAACCCCCTGTCAATTTGGCACTCCTTAAACCATTGTTCATTTTTTTAAAATTTTTTATTTACTTATGATAGTCACAGAGAGAGAGAGAGAGGCAGAGACACAGGCAGAGGGAGAAGCAGGCTCCATGCACTGGGAGCCCCGATGTGGGATTCGATCCCGGGTCTCCAGGAATCGCGCCCTGGGCCAAAGGCAAGCGCCAAACCGCTGCGCCACCCAGGGATCCCTCATTTCCAAGTAGAGACACTAGCAAGGTCATACTTCCACTTGACATTCCTGCAACAATGAAACACTCACAAAATTCTTTCCCCAAGGAAGATACAAAGTCCTTGCAGGATGTTTACTCTTCTATCTGATATGCCATAACTTAAACACTATGATATGAAGCTAGCAATACTTAAATAATGTGTTATAAAATCAATATGACATAGTTACATAATAAGAGAATAAGAGAGGGAAGAAGACAAAGGTATTTGTTTAACACACACACACATACACACGTTCATGACAAAATAAAGAAGAAATATTCATGACAATTACATCTCTCATTTCTGTAACTGGTGATGTGGTCTTAGCTGGTATCTATAACTACCTTCCTCCACTACTCATTCTGTATTCTCTTTACCTTCATCAAGCACTTTAGCCAGTCATGGTTCTTTACCCAGTGGGATGACCCAAACTTTCATCCGTAAAAAGTCTGGGGCATTAGTAGTCCTGCCTGAATTGTGGTATTGTAGTTATCCACGACGTTAATCACAGGGCATGGTGATACTTAGAAACGCCTAAAGGATCTCGTATATTCCAGACATGCTCTTCCTTACATTTACTGTGAAATAGCAGTTCCAATTTCCCAATCAGAATCAGTGGCTGCAGCCTGCACTATAACTCCCTTCTTTGCCTGTTAAGTCAGAGGCATAAGGATTTCCAAGTGGCTGGGTTAGCCGTCTTAACTTCCAGTTCAATGGAATCATTACTGTGCCTCCTGGAGGAAACATTCCTCCCTTTAGAAATAAGTCCTTTAGGGGCGCCTGGCAGGCTCAGTCAGCAGACCATGTGACTCTTGATCTCGAGCTTGTAAATTTGAGCCCCATGTTGGTTGTAGAGATTACTTAAAAATAAAGTCTTTGAAAAGAACTTAGAAATAAGTCCTCTCGGCCTGCAGAACCTAAGATCACAGGGATAGGAAACAAAAATTTTACTAGCAGGTCAGTAAGAGTAGCAGTGAGTGATACCATTCACATTTCCACCCCTTGATTCCTGTACTGTGAATCCTGACTATGGAGGACACAGCACCATCTATTAGATGCTGATTTAGAGCACACATAGCCTCCTAGAGAACTTTGTCCCAGCTTTGCAAGGTATTTCCACCTAGCTGACACTGTAAACAAATTTTCAAAGGCCATTCCACCATTTTATCTAGCCAGTTGTTTCAGGATGGTAGGGAGCATGTTCAGACCAATGAATTTCATGAGCATGGGCCCATCACCACACTTCATTTGCTGTGCAATGAGTTCCTTGATCAGAAGCGATGCTGTGTGGAAAAGTATAATGATGGATAAGCATTCTGTATGTCCACAGATGATAATTTTGGCAGATGCACTGCACATAGGGAAAGCAAATCCATAGCTAGAGTAAATGTCTATTCCAGTAAGAACAAAGTGCTGCCCCTTCCATGAAGCAAGCAGTCCAATGTAATCAGGTAACTAGCTAATCACCCTGGGGAATGGTGCCATATCTGAGGCTCAGAACTGGTCTCTGCTGCTGGTAGATAGGGAACTCAGCAGTGGCCATAGCCAGGTAGGACTTGGTGAGTAGGAGTCCACGTTGCTGAGACCAGGCATAGCCTCCACCCTGCTACCACAGCCACTTTGTTCATGAGTCCATTGCATGGTAACAAGAGTGACTTTGGAAACAGACTCACTATTATCTACAGAAAGTATCATCCTGTCCATTCCATTATTAACATCTTCCTCTGCTGATGTCCCTATTTGGTGAGTATCTTCATGAAACACAAATATGGTCATGTTGGCTTTTTTTCCCATTCAAAGAAGTCTATCCACATATGCCATCCTCAAGTTTCTTTTTTTTTTTTTTTCATCCTCAAGTTTCTTTAACAATATTTCATTCATGTTCCTTTTAAGGCCCTGACTACCCAGTCCAACCATTGGCCACAGTCCGTGAGTCAGTATATAATCCTATGCATAGCCATTTCTTCCAAGCAAAGTGAACAACCAGGTGCACTACTCAAAGTTCTGCACCTTGGGAGGATTTCCCTTTACCACTATCCTCCAGGGATATCCCAGAAAGGGGCTGCCACCCCACAGATGTCCACTTTTGAATAATGCCTGTATATCATGCAGAGCCACCCTTAACCCAGGTCTCAGTAGTCTTTTCTTTGTTAACTGATCATAAGGATCTCCCTATGAGTCATAGGCATTTGGGAAGTAGAATGCAGCATGCCACTTCTTGGGCTTTAGGGCCTCCTCGGGCTTGATCATGTATATACCATCTCCACTTAATGATGGCATGCTGCTGTGCCCAACCAACTTCATAGTTTTGTGAGTCAGGTAACACTTGCTTCCTGTTGGGCAGCTCAGACTACATGGTAACTTGGTGGACCAGACTTAAGCATTCAGTCTCTGCTAAGGCCCAGTAGCAGACCAAGAGTTGTTTCTCAAAAGAAGAGTAGTTATCTGCATAAAATGAAAGGACTTTTTCCCCAAATCCTAAAAGTCTGCTCTGCAATTCACATGTACGGACTGCCAAAAGTTCCAAATAGCATCCTTCTCTGCCGCGCTGACACTTCCAGCACCAGCGGATCTGCTGGATCACATGACCCAAGGGGCAGAGCAACTGGAAGGTAGCCTCAACCTGTTGTAAAGCCTTCTCTTGCTCTAGACCCCAGGTGAAAGCAGACACTTCTGCTGGTCGTTATGAACAGGTATGGAGAAAAAAGTGTTTACATGATCAATAGCTGCATACCAGGTACCAGGCAATGTGGTAACTTATTCAAGCAAGGAGACCACATCCGATACAGCAGATGCTGTTAGAGTTAACACCTGGTTGAATTTAAAATAATCCACCATCATTCTCCAAGATCCATCTGTCTTGAGCACAGGCCAAATAAGTTGAATGGGGATGTGGTGGGAGTGACAACCCCTGTATCCTTCCAATCTGTGATGATGGCACTAATCTCTGCAACATCTCTAGGTATGGATATTTCATTGGGTTTACTATTTCCTGGTTAGAGGCAGTTCTTGTGACTTCCATTTGGCCTTTCCCATCATAATAACCCTCATTCCATAGGTCAGGGAATGAATGCAAGATTCTTCTGGCGACTGAGTGTACCTATTCTAGTTATGCACTCCAGAGCTGAGGAAATACCTGTAAGATGTATTCAGGGCCACACACTGGACCCACTTTAAGATGGATCTGAGTTAAAACTCCATTGGTCACCTGACCTCCATTAGCCCCTGGTGAACAGCAAAGACATTTTGGGTCTCTTGGCATGCATGTTATCTCAAAGACAGTATCCAGTGGTTCTCAACCCCTAAAGGTCTGGCTATCTCTTTTTCCCTAATGCAGGTACCCTGATAAAAGGTCCCTTTGGGGAAGGCTGTGAGAAAGATTTATAGTATACATTTTCAGTAGTGGGGTGCCTGGGTGGCTCAGTTCATTAAGCATCTACCTTCGGCTTAAGTCATGACCTCAGGGTCCTGGGATCAGGATGGAGGCCCACATCGACATCGGCCTCTGCTCAGTGGGGAGCTTGCTTCTCCCTCTCCCTCTGTGTTCTCTTTCTCTCTCTCTCAAATAAATAAGTAAAATCTTTACAAAGATAAAATAAATGTTCAGTAGTGTGTCAGGGGCCTTTTCTCAAGAGCATGGCCTCCCCTACATTCAAAGTTTCTTTATCTGTAAATTGGTTCAAATTTGGGAGTTACTATTGAGAAGCTGCTGATTCTGTTTTTATGATTCAGCTTGGGCTTTGTTTCATTTTACCTTGTTTTCTGCTTAAATAAACTGAGTAAGAATCTAGCAGGCTTTTTCTCTATTTCACTTCTTGGAACACCACCATCAACTAGTCACCTCCATAGGTCTGTGTGAACCTGAGATTCTGAGTGCTACATTGATTCTGCTGCATGCTACAGTAATTATGTCCGCTCTGCCCTTGGGGGTTGATGCTATTATTTGTCTCCTTCCACCCTAGAATCCAATCATTCCCAATGCGTTTAGATTTCCCAATTCAGTGATCACAGTTCCCACTATGAGTTCTGGCCTAGAGAGAAGAACAAACCATGAAGTTTGTCAAGGATGCTGGGGCTCACTTCACAAATTTATTTCTCACAGTTGTGGTGGAAGGTAGATTTTCTGGATGCCTGTCATGTAGATGAGTAGATTTGAAGTGAGAAATTCACTCTAACAGTACAATCTCCTAAAGCCCCTACATGCCTTCTTCTACAGTAAACTAAAGCAGGTCCGGCATTTCCAGTTCACTCACTAATGGACTACCTTTTGGTTCATGTTTTAGTCAACCATTAGAACCTTTTCTAACCCTCAAGCTACAATATTAAAAAGAAATCTCTGGGGATTCCTGGGTGGCTCAGTGGCTGAGCATCTGCCTTTGACTCAGGGCATGATCCTGGGGTTCAGGATTGAGTCCCACATTGCGCTCCCTGCAGGGAGCCTGCTTCTTCTTCTGCCTGTGTCTCTGCCTCTCTCTGTGTGTTTCTCATGAATAAATAAAATCTTAAAAAAAAAGAAAAGAAAATATTAAACATCAAATTGCCATATGATCCTTCTGGGCATATCCACAAAAGAATTTAAAGCAAGAACTCAAATAAGTATTTGTATACCTGTGTTCATAGCAGTATTACTCACGATAGCCAAAAGGTGGAGGCAACCCAAGTGCCCATCGATAAATAAATGGGTAAACAAAATGTAGTCTATACAAACAATGGAATATTATTCAGCTTTAAAAAAGGAAGGCAATCCTGACATATGTTACCATATGCACAGACCCTGAGGACATTATGCTAAGTGAAGTAAGCCTGACACAAAAAAGTCAAATCCTGAATGATTCCACTGATATGAGAGGCTAACGTAGTCACGTTCATAGAGACAGGAAGCAGAGTGGTAGTTACTAGGGGCTGTGAGGGAGGTATAAGGGGTAATATTGTTTAATGGGTATGGGGTTTAGTTTGGGAAGATAATTTTTTAAAGATTTTATTTATTCATAAGAGACACACAGAGAGAGGCAGAGACACAGGCAGAAGGAGAAGCAGGCTCCATGTGGGGAGCACGACATGGGACTTGATCCCAGGACCCCAGGATCATACCCTGAGCCTAAGGCAAATGCTCAACTGCTGAGCCACCCAGGGGTCCCAATCCATAAAATCTTAAAAAAAAAAAGAAAGAAATCTCTGTTTAGTGGCCCCATATCTATAAATTCAGCCTGATCCAAATTAATGTTCCTTTAGCTATTATCCCACACTTTTATCCATTCCCACACATATTCCTCAGATTTTGTGTCTGCAAAAATTAGAGAACTCAACAGAAGACAACATACCTTCCCAGGTCACACTTTGCACCTTATCTTTAAAAGCCTGCTGGAACTCGAGTCAAGGCATAGGTCTAGAAGAACAGAAGGGGCTAAAGTGGTTCTTGAGAATCAGCAGTGTCTTACTTGGCAATAGTCTCCAGGGAGGTCAGTGCAGGGTCCTTAGGCAATGCAGCGTCAATCTCCTCAAATGGATAATCTATTTCTACTGACAAAGAAGATTCACCAGAATTTAAAGACTCAATCTCTACAGCTTAATTTGGGTCTTCTCACATATTCCCATTCCAACTGTTAAGATCCTGTTCTTTCTCAATTAATGTCTTCACTTTAAACCTAGAAATCCTGAAAGATTTTGTAACTCAAAAAACTTGCTCAATGAAATTCTGGACTTGGTTTACAGCAATTTCTGCCAACTGGTTCCAGGAAGTAACTTTCCTCCTTCAGCAAAGACATGGAAACTCTTGAGTCATTGATGTAGTGCTTAAACTGGGATCCAAATCCTTAGGCTCATCCTTTGCTCCTCTTACTTTGTCCAGCAACACTAGGAACAATCAGTCTATATCATTATACTAATTAATTTGATGAAAATATTTGAAAAGAACAAAAGCATGGTTACCCAGATCCTTCCTTCTTACAGTTGCTTGATTAGGAGTGTCCAGTGGTGATATTTGGAGTATCTCTACTGTCAAATCACATCATGGACAATGTGCTCTCCTTAGTACTTGAAATCAAGACATTAGTATCTTTAAATCTAATCAGATTATAGAGCTTATTCCAGCAATTTCATAATAAATTCTGAAGATTTATCCTTAAGATTCTGTTCCTCTAGAACCTCTCATTATCAAAATCTGTATTAGTCTGTATTCTCTAGAGCTACAGCACCAAAAGGATATGATTTGTGTGAGATTGCAACTGACTCATGAAATTGTGCAGCCTGAAAATTCAAATTTTGCAGTGTGGGCTGGGAGACTGGAGACCCAGGAGAATTAATTGTGCAGTTCTTGTTTGAAGGCAGTCTTAGGAGATTTTTCTCTTGCTTGGGAAGCCAGTTTTTTGTTTTGTTTTGTTTTGTTTTGTTGGACTTTCAACTGATTGATGAGGCCCATCCACGTTATGGAGAGAGAGCAATCTGCTTATTTGAAGTTTATCAATGTAAATGTTAACCCAATTGCAAAACACCTTCTGAGTTGACACACAAAATTAACCATATACCTGGGGAACTTTACAAAATACTGATGCTTGAGTCTCATCCGCAGTGATTTTGATTTCATTAATCTTACATGAATTCTGAGCATCCAGATGCTTGAAAATCCCTCAAGTTATTCTATTGTGCTATCAAAGTTAAGACCCTCTAGATTAGATGAATTAAGATTTATATTCCTGGGGCTAGAGAAGAGCCTTGGAAGCACAAGACCTCTTGATGGCTGAACAAAATTAGAGTTAGCAATAAAAGCACATGGGGGTATTACAGCAACTAGTTTGGTATTAGGAGCCTATTATCTCTGCCACAAAGTATAAAATTAAATTCTTTTTCTAATTGTTTTTATTATTTATTAATATCCTCTTTCCTTCTTGTTTTATATGTGGCCATTTCTCTCTTTTTTAAAGATTTTATTTATTTATTTATTTGAGAGAGAAAATCTCGAGCAGGACTCCATACTGAGCTCAGAGTCCCAGGTGTGGCTCAATCTCACAACCCTGAGATCATGACCTGAGCCAAAATCAAGTCAGTCACCTGACCAACTGAGCCACCCAGGCATCCCTATATGTGACCATTTCAATTTCAGTTTATATTAATCAAGAATAAGTAAAATAAAAAGTTTAGATCTGTAATCACATTGGCCATTTCCTAAATATTCAGTAGCCACCAATGTCTGGTATCCACTATCAGGCAGCACAGATAGAGATACTTCTATCTTCACAGAAAGTTCTGTTGGGCACCACTTATGAATAACAAACTTAATAATAATCTTAATAATTGTCTTAATAATCTCTGTTTTTAGTTTCTGGCACACACAAAGCTCACCTAAGTTTGCTAAGACATAATACTGCCCTCACAAAGTTTACTGGTGAAGCTGAAGAAGCATTGTATATAAATATGTAACTATAATAAAATGTTATATTAGCAATCATAACATATTTATTGCACCAATATTTCAGAGGTAAAAGATATCATGAGCCACTGAATTTTTTTAGCAATCCACTTTTTAAAATATTTCAGGCCATTTTTCCCTTTAGGTATTAAAACAGTACTTCCATATATTTCTTTTGAAAAAGGAATGTTTATAAGCATAGAAAATAGGGATATAGGGGTAAAAGAGACACCTTTTAAGATATTTTCCCACCCCACAAAAAAACTAGCCTCTGTCATCACTGTTACTGGGTATAGGAGTTAACCCAGAGCAGCTGTGTCTATAAAGTTGGACTCTAAAGTCTTAGCCATCTTTGATAGAACCAGGAAGGACTCAAATTAAATTAATCCTCAAGAACTGTAAATGGAAGTGAGAAGCATGACTCTTGAAATTTGACCAGAACTGGGGTTGGTTCTCTCTTGGAAAGCTCACAAGACGCAAAAATATGCAACCAGAAGGCCAGCTCTTACATTTGCAGTCAAGCAGACCATAAAATTATTTCAGCCCTGCTGTTGAATTCTCTCCCAGTAGGCAAGCTACATGGGAATCCCAATCATCAAAAGTTTGTGCGCAGGGCATCAGAGTTAGTGCATTTGAGCATGAAGTGGTAGCAACCCCAGGTGGCCTGGGGTGTCTACAGTCATAAAAAGGAATTACTTGTTGGGCTGTCTAAACATACCAAGGTAATACATGGAAATGGGGAGCAGATCAATTTTGAAAATTTGGTTTTGGATCAGCTAAGGAAATATTCTCTCAGTCTTTCTCTAGTAACCATCGCCTTACATGAAAATCTCTAACCAAGACTTATTTCCAGAAATTGTGGGAATGCCTTGTTTTCCCTTGCTCAGCATCCTCGCTCACTCAGTACTCCCTTGCAGAGGTCGAAATGAGATAGTCACATGACCCTGGCCCCGCTAATCAGAGTCCTTCCCCGTGACTGGTCTGAGGGAGGTGACCATAGGTCTGTAACCTCTGAGATCATGGAGCTGACTGAAAGTGAAGTAGTTTAATTCTTGAAGCCTTGTTGCCTTATGGAGAATCCTTCTTGTACTAACAGAGAATGGAAGATATTTAGAGACCTTTAGAGTGATTTGTAAACCTTTAAGTAATTTTGTCATCTCAAAAAGTTGAAATGTTAGAAAGGAAAAATATGAATAAAGAATGAAAAGATATTTGCTTTTCTGAGATAGTCCTAGTTTTAGTACAATTTTGATCCCATGGATAATATTTTTTTAAAAAAAGAGATACTGGAATACCTGGCTGGCTCAGTCGGTAAAGCGTATGACGCTTGATCTCAGGCGCATCATGGGTTCAAGCCCCATGTTGGGTATAGAATTTACTTTAAAAAGATTAAAAATTTTTTAAAATACACTATAAGGGATTAAATAGTGATTCCTCAAAGGATGTGTCTGAGTCCTAACTCCCCAAACCTACAAATGTGACTTCATGTGGAAAAAGGGTCTTTGCAGATGTGATTAAGTTAAGAAGGTCATCCTGGATTCTCTGGATGGGCCCTAAATCCAATGACAAGTGTCACAGAGGAGACCACAGGAAATCAGGCCATGTGAAAATGGAGGCAGAGGTTGAGGTGATGCAGCCACAAACCAGGGAAGGCCTGGAGCTACCAGAAGCTAGAAGAAGTGAGGGAGGATTCTCCCCTATAGCCTTCAACAGGAAGACAGCCCTACCAAAACCTTAATTCTTGACTTCCACCTTCCAAATCTGGGAAAGAATACATTTCTTTTTTTGTAGCCCACCACATTTATGGTAATTTGTTATAGCAGACCTAAGAAACTAATCAAATGCTAAATAAAAAACATAGTTTGCTTACTCATTCAAAACTTTGGCTATAGGTGGTATACACCTAAAACCAATTTCTTATTCATGTTAATTCTTGGTCTGACATTAAAAGAATATTAAACAAAATGCTTTGGGGCTCATCCAAAAATATTTTCTTTCAACCCAAGCCAGATTTGGGAAAAGTCCTGGCCTGATTTCACAGACCAGCTTTGAATCCTATTTCTTAAGTCAAAAGCAATGTTCTTTTTGACTGCCACTGGAGGTGGCAAAGAAAGATCATTCAAAAGGGAATCTTTACCTTCAGATAAATTTCATATTTCTCATGTGGGGTGGGATGTTTCTAACCATGTGAGTATTTTGACAGGTACATATAAGGCATTTAAGAGAATTTTCATTGTTTGATTCCATATTCTTACATTTTGAGCCTAGATAAAAACATGAAGAAAAGATAAAATTGCTATTATCCTTCAGGAAATAAGGGATACAGTCTCTTCCATACATTTAAATTGGTTTCTTCATGTTTTTACATTTCTCTAAGGCTTGAAGCAGCCAAGAGCAGAAATGACACTTCCTTCTTATAAAACATCTTAGGGTCCCAGCAAGAAAAGCATCTTATGTGATTATAGGGAAAATTAAACAATTATATTTTCAATTGATTCTTACAACGCCCCACTGAGGTAGTTCAATATTATTTCTAATTTCCTGACAGATGAAGAACCAAAGTACTAAATTATTTTCCCCCAAAGCATTTAGTGGCTCAGGAAATGGCAGACCTCTTCCTCACAGGCATCTGCATTAGAACACCAGGCCTAGTGTTAATTTACTCATTCACAAGGTTCACTTGCCAAATCAAAGCTTCAGAGAGGTACTCCTTGTCCTTAAGCTGAAGCCAGAGGTGGACTGGTTCCAGAATAGCTGTAGGTGGCAACCCAAGTGCAGTTGCTATTGTGTATTATCAAGGTGTGAGAGAAGGGAAGCCAGCATTCTCCTCCTACTCTACAATAGGCAGCCTCTCTTAGAGGCACAGTTGCCGGAAATTGGCCATTAGAAGCTCATTCATTCCCCGTTAGCATGTAACTCAACCTGCAGTGGTACCATACTCAATTGCTAACCTCTCATCCTGGATTTGCCCACAACTATCTTAGAGAGATGAGACTCAGGATCACTAAAGAACATTGAGGACTGCTTTTCAAGAAGGCTGGAATAGGGAAATTCTTTTAAACAAGCAAGCAAACAAACAAACAGACCAGTAAGATGGTGAAACAAGACACAAGGAAGATAAGCTCCCCTCCTGAACAGTGTTCCTGCAACCAATAAAGAAAAAATCATGGACGGAAGTCTCCAGCTGAAGAACACATTTTTTTTTTCATCCAGGTACCAAAATGTGTTAGTGGAGAATTCCAGGTAACTTCTAGTTAAGTGCTCAGTTAGTGTTGCTGATGCTGTTGGTTCTCTGCCATTCTCTGACAAGCCTTGTCACACTAGTGCACAAGGCTGACTTCCAACTGCCATCATTTAATCTCTGTGCCTGGGGACTTTCTGTGACAGCTGGAGTCCTCTTAGCCAGCATAAAAAATGAACACCTCCTCCCACCCACTCCCTCATTCCAGGCACCCCTTGAGCAGAGACTGACAGGAACTTATAAAACCCCAGCCCCACCATACTTGAAGCTGTGTGTATGACTGGTGCCCACAGCACCCCAGCAGGACTAGCTCTGGGGGCCTACACTGGTTATTTGTGTCACAAGGCACTCTTTACTGGCTGCCTCCATTTCCAATCCTTCTTTCCCCACACCTCCTCCCACTGATGTTTCCTGGGAGCACCTTCAAACAAACTTGCACTTATCTCAAGGCCTGCTTCTGGGGAAACCAAACTGAAACAATTGGCAAAGTTAGCTGTAACCAGAACTTTCCTCTGCCTAAATGACTGCTGCCGTTGCATTCACAAGGCCTTTCCTGCCAGGAGTGCTATCTTATCCTCTCAAAAAGAACCAGCCAGAAGAGTTATCGATCTAAATATGCAGTTTCCTTCTTGGCTTATGATTTGATTGTTGACAGAGACACACTTTTAGATCTATCGCTTTTAATATGTGAAGAAAAGAAAGTATGCAAGGTGCCAAGATGGTATCAGCAGAGGCCTACAGCGCACCTACCCCCCAACCCAGCAATACCAAGGAGTCCCGTCTGTCCCCACAGAGGCCAAGTAGAGAACTGAGATTTTTACTGCTACCTGAAAGTAACAAGGTAGCACCCTCTTTCCCTCACTGGAGTAGTATCAGAGGACTCCTTCCAAAACACAAGATTTAAATAAGATCCTGACTCCTATATCCAAAATATCTGGGTTTCAAGATAAAAAATCAGTTGTCATATAAAACATTAGGAATATCTTAAGCTAAATGAGAAAAGACATCATTAAATACCAATAGCAAGATGACACAGATATTAGAATTACCTGACAAGGGCTTAAAAGGAGCCATCAAAAAAATACTTCATTGATCAAATATGAAACCTTAAAGTTAAAACATAGAAAACCTTGGAAAATATATAGAGGATATAAGAAGAACCAAATAAAAAATTTAGAACTAAAAACTACTATAGTCACTTAAGTGAACATAAGATAGAATGATAAAGATTACCAAATTTACAACATAGAAAACACACACATACACAGAAAGATTGAACGGAGTCCCAGGGACATCTGGGATTATAACAAAAGATAAAACATTTATGTCATTAAAATCCCAGAAGGAGGGACGCTTGGGTGGCTTTGTGATTGACCGTCTGCCTTTGGCTGAGGGCATGATCTCAGGGTCCTGGGATCGAGTCCCATGTGGGGCTCCTCGTGAGGAGTCGGCTTTTCCCTCTACCTGTGTCTCTGCCTCTCTCTGTGTGTCTCATGAATAAATAAAATCTTTTTAAAAATCGCAGGATGATCAAAAAAGGGATGGGAATGGAAAAATATTTAAAGAAATGAATACTGAAAACTTGCTAAATTTGGCAAAAGTATAAAACTACAATTCAAGAAGTGAGCAGACTGCAAACAATAAAACCAAAGAAATCCACACTAAGATACATAGGCAAATTTTTGAAAACTAAAAACAAAGAAAAAAATCTTAAAAGCAGTCAGACAGAAATGACACACTACCAACAGGGGGAAAACAATTCAAAGGACAGAATTTCTTTCTTTTCTTTCGTTTTTTTGTTTTTTTTTTTTTTTTTTAGATGACAGAATTTCTGATCAGAAACCATGGAGGTCAGAAGGACATGGCACAACAATTTTTCAAATGCTTTGAAAAAAGGCACTGTCAGCCTATAATTCTATATCTAGTGAAACTATTCTTCAAGAATGAAGGGGCCATCCAGACACTCTCAGATAAATGAAGGTTAAGAAAATTTGTCACCAGAATATTTACCTCCACAAAAAAATGCTAATATAAGTTCCTCAAAAGGAGGTGCCTGGGTGGCTTAGTCAGTTAAGCATCTGCCTTCAGCTCAGGTCATGATCCCAGGTTCCTAGGTTCAGCCCCCCTGCTCAGTGGGGAGCCTGTTTCTCCCTCTCCTCCCTGTCTGTGCTCTCTCTCACTAACTCTCTCTCTCTCTCAAATAAATAAAATCTTAAAAAAAAAAAAAGAAGTTTTCCAATTGGGAAGGAAATTATTTAAACAAACAAACAAAAGAATCTTGAACATCAGGACAGACCAAAGAAAACAGTAAGGAAGAATTTAGGTGACTTCAACCGAATTTCTCTCTCCTCTTGAGGTTTCTAAACTGATAGGGAAAGTAAAAATTATAATACTGCTTAGTGTAGTTTACAGTAGATATAGAGGAAATGTTTAAGACAATTATAAATGGGGGAATATATGAATGTAAAGGGAAGTAAGGTTTCTGCACTTCACTTACACTAATAAAATACTGATGCCAGTAGAATTTGATAAGTATGTATCTGTAATACAAAATCTAAACAACTACTAAATAAGTTATAAATGAAATACACTCAAAAACACTATATAGAAATGAAAATAGAATTCTTAAAAAGTGTTGATAGCTTACAGAAAGTAAGAAAAGAGACCCAGAAGTAAAAAACAAAGATAATCAGTAGTAAACAAAATGTAAAATATCAGACTTATGTTTTAACATATAATAATTGCATTAAGTGTAAATGACTTTTAAAACTCAGAGATTATCAGAGTGTATTAAAACATTAGCAAGAATATATTTTCTTTAAGAAACTCACTTCAAATATAATGACATACATAGTTTTAAAGTAAAAGGATGAAATATTATATACCATGCAAATATTAATCAAAAGAAAGGAAGGGTGGATATATTAACATCAGATAAGATGGCTTCAAAGCAAAGAAAATTACAAGAGACAGAGAGGGTCATCAAGTGACATAACAATCCTAAATGTGTGTGAACCAAACAACAGAGCTACAAAATGTATGTAACTGAAAAGAGAAATGGAGAAATCCATAATTATACTTGGAAACTTCAACACCTCTCTCTCAAATTGACAGAACAGCTAAAAAGAAAGTCAGCAAGGACACTGAAGAATTCAGCTACTTCATCAACCAACAGAATCTAATTGATATTTAAGAACACTTTACCTAACAATAGCAGAAAACATTATTTTCAAATATCCAAGGGATATATACCAAGTTATACTATATCCTAGAATATAAAACCAACTAAAACAAACTTACAAGAATTACAATCATGAAGACCAGTTTCTCTGATTACAATGGTATCAAACCAGAAATCAATAATAGGAAGATAACAGAGATATGATAGAAATATAGAAACTAAACAACACATTTCTAAATAATCCATTAGTCAAAGAGGAAGTATCAAGAGAAATAAAAAAATATGCTGAATTGAATGAAAATGAATCCACAACATATCAAAATTAATGATATGCAGCTAAAGCAGTGAAATTTATAGGCCTGAATATATACAATAGCATAGACAACATCAACATCCAAAAATCTGTTATATTTCTGTATACTAGAATGAACACATGGAAATTGATATTTAAAAAAATGAATTTCTGAAGAATAAATCTAACAATTGTACTGAAAACTAGAAAATGTTTATTAAAGAAATTAAAAGAAAATGTAAATAAATGGAGAGACATACCAGATTCATAGATTCAGGAAGCCTCAACATATTAAAGGAAGTCAATTCCTCCCAAATTGATGCATGGTTTTAACCAAATTCCCAACAAAATTTCAGGAAGAATTTTTAAAATATAAGCAAGATTATTCTAAAATTTATGTGGAAGTGTAAAATAACTAGGTTAAAATAATTCTGAAAATGAAAAATGAAGTTGGAGGAATCATTGCACCCAAGTTCAAGACCTATTATATAATAAAGTAATGAAAATTATGTGGTATTGGAGTTGATAAAGACATGTGGGTCAGTGATTCAGATTTGATAGCCCAGAAATAGCCTGAAATGATTGTGATCAAGTAATATCTGATAAAGATGTGAAACAATTCAATAGAAGGGAGTGTCTTTTCAATAAATGATGCTAGAGTAATTTGGGCATATATGCACAAAAACATGAACCTAGACTCACCTCATGCTTTATACAAAAATTAAAAAAACACATTTAAATGTAAACCATAAGATTATTAAACTTTTAGAAGAAATGTAGGCAAAAATCTTCAGGGCCTAGGGCTCAGTGAAAAGTTCCAATATGTGACACTAAAAACATGACCCACAAAAAGAAAAATGATAAATTTAAGTAAATCAAAATTTCAAACTTGCTCTGCAAAGGACCCTGTTAAGGTGATGGAAAGACAAGGTAATATTTGTAAATCGCATGCATGACAAAAGACATGTCCATGTTGTCTATGCAAAGCACTCACCAAAAATCAACACTGGAAATATAGACAATCTGGTCAGAAAATAGATAAAGACATGAAGAGAAAGATAGATGGCACATAGCACAGCACACAAAGAGGTGTTCAAAATCATTAAGCATCAGGACAATGCAAATTAAGACCAAGGTATGATATCCCCACACTCTTATTAGAGCAACTAAAATTAAAGAATGATGATAATACCAAATGCTGGAAAGGACGTAGAGAAACTGAATCACTCATTCATTGCTGGTGGCAAAGGAAAATGGTAGAGCCATCCTCAAATATCATGTATTCTTTTGTTTCTGAACTATTTCATTCAACACTGTGTCTGTGAGACTCAGTCATGTTGTTGCACGGGGCTACAGTTTGTTTACTTTCATTACCGTGTAATAGTCCGTGGTGAATAGACCATAATTCATGTATGTCTTATGGTTGAAGGACTTTGGAATGCTTCCAGATTGAGGTAATAGAAATGATACTGCTACACAAATTCTCCTCTTTTTATTATTGGTATTATTAGTCTTTTACTAATTTTCGTTATTCTGGTATAGAGAATAATTATAGACTTAAGCCCCATTTCTCAGATTACTGAGAAAGTTGAACGCATTTTCAGATTTATTGGCCATTTATATATCTTGTTTTATGAAGCACCTGTTCAATTGTCTTGCTTATTTTTCTGTAGGTTGTCCCTCTATCTCTTGCTGATTAGTGACTGTTGCAAATGTCTTCTCCCATTTTGTGAATTTCCCTCTCCTTCTCTTAATAATGTCTTTGGATGAACCTCTTTTAAAACAGAGAAGTTTCCTATCCCAAGGTAAGAGGGAGACCAAAATGCTATCTTGTTCCCATGACGATGGCATCATTTGGGAAGAAGAAAGATAAAGGTAAGTAAAGATGCTGCCATGGTGCTGCACTGGCATGGGCTGCCTGAGATGTAACTGGTGCTCAGCGAGGGCTGGAACACAGAAAAGATTTATTTTTGAGCACAGATGAGATCCTCCTCCTTCCTCCCTCCATTCCTTCAAATCTAGGGAAACTGAAAATAAAATGGGAAAGACTGTGAGACAATTCAGTGTCTAGCAATGGAGAACTAGAAAAAGATCTGGCAAAACTCTATTTGTTACTGTTGGCAGAACCAGGACATTGTAGCCTGAGAAAAAAAGGTGGGCAAAAAGTGAAATATTTTCCCAGATTCCAGAGTTACTGATCGCATGACAGAAATGGATCCTTTGTGCTGTGATAGGTGGCATTCATGGCACCACTTGGCACTTGTGATATCAGAGCCTAAAGAGAACGTGGCTGATGCTAACTGAAGGCAGGGGAAGGAAGTCAGGTAAGAAGAGGGAACCAAGCTGGGAAAGCAAAGAAGACCACATGTCAATAACCTGGGGAAGAGAAAAGAAAAATAAAAACCAAAGGTTCTCAAACTTTCTTAGTTTATCGTGCTCTTGGTGCCTCAGAAATCTTTCTTCTTTCTTTCTTTCCTTCTTTTTTTTTTTTTTTTTTTTAGATTTTATCTATTTATTTGAGAGACAGACATAGAACACGTGTGCAGAAGACCGGAAGAGGAGTGGAGGAGGAAGGAGAGGGCCGAGCAGATTGCACTGAGCGCAGAGTCTAATAGGAGACTTGATCCCAGGATCCCAGGACCAGGACCTGAGAGGAAACCAAAAGCCAGTAGCTCAACTGAATGAGCCACCCAGGTGCCCCTCAGAAATTGTTCAAGGTGTATCTAGGCCAAAAAAATATATATCTAATAGCTTTAATTCACATGTTAATTAATTAGGTACAAACCACTTTCCAAGTATATATAGTCTGACATCTTAGTACAAGTAATCCTCATCATTTGTGGCTTCCATATTTGCAAATTCACCTACTTGCCCAAAAGTATCTGTAACCCCCCAATTGATACTCATGGCACTGTCAGGGTCATTTACAGACATACACAGAGCACTGAAAATTCTGAGGCAACATTTTGAGAACAGGTTCCCAGCTGCGGTCACACAGGTGACACTGCCTTCTTGTTTCAGGCTCTCATGCTGTAAACTAGTGTCTACATCATGGCCTATTAAGTGCCATATTTCTCACATTTCTGTGCTCTTTACTACTAGTGTTGCTGTTCAGAACACCCCAAGCATAGCACTAAGGAAGGTTCTGAGATACCTTCTGGAAAAAGATGTGCGTTAGATAAACTTCCTTCAGGTGTGTGTTATAATGCTGTCAGCTGGGAGTTCAATGTTAACGACTCAAAAATGTATATTAAATAAGATGCCTCTAAAAAAAAACACTAGTAAACAGGGCTATGAATTGATCAGTTGATGAAGATGTTGTGGTCAGGAGCTCGCAGCAACCAGCCCTTGTATTTCTTCTTGGAGCGATGATTCAGTATTTGTGAATTCACTGTTTGTGGGAACATTCTGGAACATAACTACCACGAATAACAAAAATCAACTGTAGCTATTTGAAAAATAATTTCTATAAATTGAAGAAAAAAGCACATAATTTTACTTCACTCTGAAATATCTAAAATTATTTAATAATGTGTGTTCCTGTGGAGCATTGCACAACTTCTCAAACTCAGAATCAGGTTGAACACTGCTGCTTTCGTTTCTTATCACCAACAACAATGTAGCCCAATCTGATGTTCAGACTGTCAAACCGCATTATCCTAGAGGTATCAAGTGTCTCTGTTTTTCCCTTAAAAATCTAAAATATCCTGCAGCATCTCAGTGAGTTTGCTGTGGCATCCTGAGCACCTCTGCACACATTTTGAGAACCATGGGTCTAATTAAAGAAAGAATAAAGACACAGCAAAATTGAATATTTTTTCAGGAATAACCAATTTGGTTACAGTATGTATAAAAATTGCATACTTATGAGAAATGGTAGAAAATGAAGCTGGAAAATGAGATTTGAACTAGCAAAGGAAGACTATGAACACCACTTTGTAAAACTGTTTGGCTTTTATTCTCAAGGCATGGGAGAGCCAAAGAAGATTTTAAAGAGGGGAGGGCAGATGTACAAACCTGTATATAGATATGTTTAAATGATACGTAGATATAGTAATGCATAGGGATCGATGAATTCACATACATATATTTTAGAGAGAGAGAGTGGAGGAGGAGGAAGAGGCAGGGACAGAGAGAGAGAGAGAAAATAAAATCTTAAGCAGGCTCCACCCTCAGCACATAGCCCAACATGGGGCTCTGTCTCATAACCCTGAGATCATGATCTGAGCCAAAATGAAGAGTCAGATGCCCAATGGACTGAGCCCCCCAGGGTCCCTCATGTATATATTATACATACTTAATATATATGAAAATATAGGGGCACTTGGGTGGCTTAGTTGATTAAGCGTCCGACTCTTGGTTTCATCTGAGGTCAGGATCCCATGGTTGTGGGATTGAGCCCTGTGTCAGGCTCCACACTCAGCGGGGAGTCAGCTTGAGACTCTCTCTTCCCTCTGTCTCTATGCCTGCTCCCCACTCTCTCTCTCTCTCAATAAATAATAAATGAATAAATAAATGAATCTTTAAAAAGATATATGAAAATATGTATTATGTATACAAATAAATCTAAAATTATAAAATTGTATAAAATTTACATGACATAAATATATATTTATTTTATATAATATATAACATTATAAATATTATATTATAAATGAATAGATATATTTATATGTAATAAATATATATATATGAACACAATATGGTGGCTATGAAGGATGGATTGAATTGGGGAGAAATTAGAGGTGGAAAGATCAGATTGTAAACTACTTTCAGCCTCAGACCACAAAAATCTGACCCAAAGCATGTGACATTTGGGTGGCTCAGTAGTTAAGCATCTGCCTTTGGCTCAGGTTGTGATCCCAGGATCCTGGGATCGAGTTCCGCATCGAGCTCCCTGCAGGAAGCCTGCGGCTCCCTCTGCCTGTTTCTCTGTCTCTCTCTGTCTCTCATGAGTATATAAATAACATAACACCTTAAAAAGAAAAAAAAAAGAATCTGACCCAAAGCAACAGAAAAGGAAAGGAACATTTTAAGGATGATGCAAATACAGGAGTTAAAGAAGCTAAATATTTATCAGGGATAAAAGGGTGTGTATGTTGTTTACTTCCAGCTTCCTAGCTCAGGTGGAGGGTGAGGCCATTAACCAAGCTACACTCAGACTTGAGTTTGGATTTCTTTTCCCCAGTGTTAGATGAGAAGGATGAATCAAAGCTCAGATTTAGTCCGTATGCCAGTATCTCAAGCACTGCTGCTGGTCTCCATCATAGTTTCATTTTTCTGTCAATGTTAAATAGCAAGGATTGAGAGAAGGACTCACAGAGATTCCAGAAAGAGCAGAAGATTTCAGGAACAGGGGGATAGCCCTGTGTTAGGAGGAAGGCCTGGTGGGCGGGGCTGAAGGGTGGACAGAGGTGAGGAGGAGGCTAGTTATCCCTGTTGACTCAGCATGCACCCAACAGATATTTGCAGAGCACCAAACACAACAGATGACATATTTGCTTTTATTTATGCAAATAGGGAAAAAGGATGTCGCAGAAACTAGATCATTGTACTTAAAAACTGTATACTTCCTTATAATATTTAATAAATGAATAACATATTTTCATTGCTGTTTGCTGTACTCTCTTCTACCACTCTGAGGCCTTCCCCAGCTAGGTTTGTTCCTTCTTCTCTGTGAGGCTTTCCCTGATCAGCCTTTTAAAAATAGCAACCCTCACATTCCCAGGATCCTCTATGTTCCTCTATGCTTTATTTTTCTCTAGAGCTCTTATTATATGGCACACTATATAATTTATGTATTTATTTGCTTATTACCTGTCTCCTACCACCCTATACCAGAACATAAGGTCTACGAGTCCTGGGATTCTTTTTTATGTCTTTCATTGATGTGTCTCAGTGCCTAGAACAGGCCCTGGCACATGGAAGACATTTGATAAATATTTGTCATGTTTGAATGTGATTCTAGTTTGTCACATGCAACAGAAGAAAAGTACTACAGGCCATGAAGTTGTATTTTATTAGTAAGTTTTTCCTGAGAAAATGAGATTGAAACTGAGATGTGTAGGTGAGGAAGTGAGCAAAAAAGGCCCAGGGGCTGGAAGACCTCTGAGGGGAGGGAGTCAGGGAAATGCTGTGCTAAGAAGAGGGCTGTAGCTGGAGAACCAGGTCATGCAAACTGTGAGGGACCAGCCCAAAGTCAATTAGCCTGGACCTCACCACATTTCAGAGCATTTTCATGGTCAGTTGTGCCCCAACATTACAGCTTAGTGGTTCTCAAACTTTTTCATCTCAGGGCTTGTTTTCATTCTTGAAAATGACTGAGGACCCTAAAGACCTTTTATTTAGGTGGGTTATATCTATTGCATATTTACCAAAATTAAAATAGAAGTTTTTAAAATATTGAATTTATTTATTTTATTTTTTAAAGATTTTATTTATTTATTCATGAGAGACACAGAGAGAGAGAGAGAGGCAGAGACATAGGCAGAGGGAGAAGCAGACTGCATGCAGGGAGCCCGATGTGGGATCAATCCCAGATGCCAGGGTCATGCTCTGAGCCAAAGGCAGAAGCTCAACCGCTGAGCCACCCAGGAAACCCCAAACATTGAATTAATTTAAAAATAATAATATAACTAAAATAAGAAATATAAGAAGCAAGCATTGGTTGGATGTGGAGAAAGGGGAACCCTCTTACACTATTGGTGGGAACACAAACTAGTGCAGCCACACTGGAAAACAGTATAGAGGGGTCTCAAAAAGTTAAAAATAGAGCTACCCTATGACCCAGCAATTGCACTACTAGGTATTTACCCCCCAAAAATACTAATTTGAAAAAGCATATGCATCCCTATGTTTATTGCAGCATTATTTACAATAGCCAAATTAGAGAAGCAGCATAAGTGTCCATAAGTGTCCATGGATAGATGAGTGGATAAGAAGATGTGATATATATATATATCAATCACAATATTCACTATATATATATCTCACAATATTCACTATATATATCACTATATATATATATACACACACATATATATAAATAATCTCCACAAAATGGAATATTACTCAGCCATAAAAACGAATGAAATCTTGCCATTTGCAACATGGATGGGTCTAGAGGGTATAATGCTCAGGAAAATAAATCAATCAGAGAAAGACAAATACCATATTCTTTCACTCATATGTGGAATTTAAGAACTGAAATAGACAAAGAAAAAAAGAGACAAACCAAGAAATAGACTCTTAAGTCTAGAGAACAAACTGATGGTTACCAGAGGGGAGGTGGGGAGGGGGGATGGGTGAAATAAGGTATCAGGGATTAAGAGTACACTTACCAGGATGAGGACTGAATGATGTATGGAAATGTTGAATCACTCTATTGTACCCTTGAAACTAATATAACACTATATGTTTATACTGGAATTTTTTTAAGTCAAAAAAGTAATAATAATATGAAGCTATTAGATGTTAACATAAATCATGTTTGGTGAAAAATTAACTGTTCTTCTCAAAGCAAAATGAAATGAAACCTAGGAAGAAGAACCACATTGCTTCGCACTTTTGCAAACTGCTTTCATGTCTGACCAAAAATACAGGTGAATTCTCAGAGCTGCTTCTGCAGTCTGCTACACTATTACACGTCACACAGCCTCTATAAAACTCCACTGTACACTCATGACAAAAAGAGAATAAAAAAGGAACAAATACTTAGTATTACTAGGAAAATAGCTTTGACTTCATGAGCCCTTTCTGAGAGGGCCTTGAGACCCCTAGACCCCTGGCCACACTTAGAAGGGGTTGCTCCCTCATTCAGGAAGATGACCATGGAATGCAACCCATCTGTCCCCAGGACAATCTTTGTTGACATCTTGGAACTCTTCCTTCAAGAGTGTTCTTAAGTCATTCTCAAAAAAGAGTAAAATCATGAATGTGTACTTTTTTCCTCTTACCATATCTCAGTGGCTCCATAGAAAGGAGCATCTTCCAGAACCCATGTAAAAAGAAAGAAGATGGAAGAAGGAAGGAAGGAAGGAAGGAAGGAAGGAAGGAAGGAAGGAAGGAAGGAAGGAAAGAAAGAAAGAAAGGAAGAGAAAGAAAGAAAGAAAGAAAGAAAGAAAGAAAGAAAGAAAGAAAGAAAGAAAGAAGAGAAAGAGAGAGAAAGAAAGAAAGAAAAAAAGAAATTTAAAAGTGCTCTCTCAGGAGAATAAATTATTCATTGTATCTCATCAATACTGCTACCATAATTTCCAGTTGAATGAATAGGGCAAAGGAGTTTGATTGTGTCCTTCTAATATTTTTACATGTCATGGGATAATTGGTTCCCCTTAGCCAAGTCAATCAAAAATCTAAAAATTATTTCCTGCATGTATTAGGATGCAGTTTGCTTTGTTAGTTCTTTTTTACTTCTGTTGATTTTTGAGTTGAGGAATGTATGCCTATCTAAAATTGTGCTATTTAATATATAAAGTACAATCACCCCTGGTCATGTGAGAATGCCTTGGGGAAGTGCGCATTTATTTTTAAACTGCGTTAGATGAGAATTATGTTGGAGAGAATAACTTGAACCAAACAAGAGAAATATCAGACGACTTAGCACTTCTTTTGAAAAGCTAACAGGTAGGTTTTTTAAAGGAAAAATTTAGTCTGAAATTTCTACTTTGCATTCACGCATCTGATGTCTCTTAAATTAGTGCCATTATTATCTATTAGTTTCTATAACTGAAGCTATTTTGTACCATTTCTAGCATTGACTGGAAAAAAAGTAAATTGCTATAGGATTTAGGCTCTGAAATGGAATGGTATTTTCACCTCAGTTGTAATTGTATGTCGGGACCGCCTGCTGCACCTTCAGATGATTTGTGTTTTGTGAGAGATGTGTAACAAATTGCAAGGCTAATCAATGGAAAAATTACCCAGTAGTCGAGGTAGGTTTTAATTAATTATATTGCTAGTTTGTTAGAAGAGAGGGCTTTGAACAGGTAATCAAAGAAACATCACATATGGGCGGTTTGTTCCTGTATCGTTGTGTTTAAAAAAGAGGTTTCTTGACTAGCCTTGGACCACCTCCAGATCCTGCCAAGGAATGGGGACGGGATTAGTATCCTTCTGGCAACTTGCTGATGGGTCTTTCCTTGCCCTGTGAGGAAATAAATGAAGACCATCCGAATGAGATCCCACAGAGGCTATTTCTTCAGAGCTGGCTCTAGCAAGGGAGTCAGCCACCATCATATGCGTTTGGCAGAGACTCAAAGACGCGAGGATGGAAGAGGGGGAAAGCTTTAGAATGGAGACAAGGGATGATTTCAGGGGTCCCTTGAGTGAGATGGTTGGAATGGGGAAGCAGCAGATGATGTGTTGTCGTGCTAGGGCTGCCATAACAAGATGCCACAGAGTGGGTGCTTTAAGCAACATAAATTAATTTTCTCACAGTCCTGGAGGCAGGAAGTCCCAGAGGAAGGTGTCGGTAGGAGCAATTTCTTTGAGGCCTATCTGCCTGCAGATGGCTAGCTGCTGGCTGTGTTGCTATATGGTCTTTTCTCTGTGAGAGGGTACCCTGGTGTCTCTCTGTGTGTCCTAACCTCTTATTCTTATAAAGACACCAGTCAGAATGGATTGGGAATCACCTAAATGACTCCATTTTAATTTAACCATCTCTTGAAAGGCTCTATCTCCAAATATAGTCATATCCCTGAGGTACAGTATGTTAGAACTTCAGCATAAAATGGGCAGGGACATAATTCAGCCCATAAGCATGGAGTAACTAGACACAGGGCATCATCCCATGTGATTGGTTAGGGAAGCATATTTGGCTTTCTATATATGATCTTAAGTTGTAAGTGGGGACAAATATTGGAGAAACTGGCAGCTATTACACCCTGACTGTGTGGGGTGGATTGTGCAAAGGTTTTGCTTCCTGGTTTGTTTGTCGCTGATTGTTAGTCAGAGTTTTATTGTTACAATATAATCTGGCTATTGTAGGTTTGTATGTTTAGTCTCACTTGGAAAAAATAGAAGGTAGTGAGAGCAAATCCCTGTTCTGTCGTCAACTTCTAAAGCACTAGTTCCTAGAACTGAACCTGGTGGATAGCTAGCACTCAAAATAGTTGTTGATGGAATGGACTCGGTGTCGTACTGTTTCTTGGTACCAAATAGTCATGCATCTCTCTTGCCCTCTATATAAAATCTATGTAATATAGATTTTCTTATCTACAAAATGGGCATTCTCCATCACTTTAATGACAGTTATTGTTTATCAAACAATTATCATATCAAACAAATGAATAGGGAAAAGGAGTTTGATTGTGTCCTTGGGTAGGCACTTTGAAGTCACTATCTCATTTAGTTCTCTAAACAGCCCCATAACATGGATTATTGTTTTGATTTTATAGATGAAGAAAGAGAATCAGAGGCGCTATCTTGCCTGAGTGACAATTACTAGAGATACATTTTTTTATCCAATTTTCCTGTAAGACTGAAATTATTTCAAAATAGAAGGTTGAAAATGAAAAAAATTTTAAAAACCTTTGCTACAAGGATTAAATGAGTTGATACTTATAAAGAGCTTAGAACATAGATTTCAAAAAATTTTAGTGACTACATATTCTTATTACTTCAGAATCAAGAAGTGACAGGGCCACCTCTCTGTGTGCCTTCCTACCTTCCCTTCATCATTCAGAGTTGTGGAAAATCCAGTGAGATAATTGACAGGAAACCCTTTACATAAATTGTGAAGTGCTGTACGCTCGCCAATGTTTCTGATAATTGTGTGTGTGTGTGTGTGTTTCCGATAATTGACAGGAAACCCTGACATAAACAGTGAAGTGCTGTACCCTTGCACATGTTCCTCAGCTTGTGGTGAGCTTAGATGCTTGTAAGTAACTGCAATGGGTTACTCCGTATTGTTGGTGAGGTAATTGAGGAACAGCAAGCTCAAGTGACTTCACCAAGGTGACAAGCTCAGAACTAAAGGCGTGGCTTTCAGTCCTGTCCTTTCGATAGCAAGGAAAAGTTTAGGGAAAAGAAAAACGTTCCCACGCCGACTTTTTCATGCTGCTTTGTCTGAAAGGAACAGATTGGCTAGGAGAGGTCAGGTGGTGACCCCTTAACCTCGCCCTGAGGCCAGCTCAGTCACCTAGCCTGGAGCCCCAGGCTGGGCTGGGAGTGATGCTCACTGCAGATGAGGCAACTATTTGCATTTGTAACCTTCCTTCTGTATCTGATGCTGAAATGACATCTTTCTTAAGCTAGAAAAATTTTTGTCTTTCTCTCCACCTGGAAATATTGGAAAGAATGGTGTGGGGGGGGTGGGGGTGTGTGTGTGTGGGGGGGGTGTGCGCACGCGTGCTTGAGAGTAGGAGCTCCCCCTGCATGCCCAGGATTCTGACCTCCACACACGTCCAAATTCCCAGAGTTGTTTCTTCTTCATAAGGGTCTGTATCCTTATTAACATTTCTAAAGAGTAAATTAATTAAATTTTTAAAAATCTATATAGGTTGGCTAGAAAACAAATGCTTCCTCCTGATCTTAGTATCGCATAATGGGCTCCAAACAAATGAGTATCTGAAATTCATTTTTTTACACTGACCACATACAGATTTGTTTCACTGATTAAATATGAAGAACACATCTATAGGCGATTTCCCTCCCTGAGGTGCTAAATGCATTTTACAAAATGGTGATCACAGGTGAGTCAAGACCAGAAGAGAAAATGCTTAGAGAAAAATGATACTTAAAAAAAATAAAAATAAAAACAAGTTCTCAGCCTCAGTTTCCCCACCTGTAAAAGAATCTGTGGGTTTACTGTGACAGCTGAATGGCACAATAAATAAGAGAGAAGTATTTTCTATAAACAGTACTTAAGCGAAAAGAAATACTCCAGATTCAGCAATTCAGTTCCTACCCAAACTCAAATCCTTCCCAGCGCGGAGATTCACTGAGCCTCCTGATTTGACTGCTACCCAGTAACAAGTTCCTGAAAACAGAAGGAACGTTTCCTGTGCAATATAGCCCATCATGGGTCAATAGTGGGTGGGACAGTGGAGGGAGCCCTGAGTTTAAAAACAGAAAAGGAAATTAAAGTTATTATGAGCAAATGAGTAAGAGCAAGCAAGTTTCTGGAATTTTTCTTATTTGGAGGAGTAAGTTTATTTTGGTTTTTTGTTGTGGTTTGTTCTGTTTAAGGAAAGGGATATTTAAGTGCCAGAACAGCCCAGGAATGTCTCACCAATTGGTAGACTCATAAAAACATTAAATAATCTACTCCCATTTGGCATTCCTGTAAGCAATTAAACCAAAGGATGTCAAAACATTTTATTTACCATTACACTTCGACAGAAAGAATCATCAGTTGATAGCTTTATGTACATCAACTGGCTTTCTGATTTCTTCAGGAAGCAATAGATTATGCCACTTTAGTGCCACTTCATTTAGTACCCCCATAAATAATCGTAAATAATAAATTCAATTCACTTTGAATTTTACAACAATAATTTGCATATTTGCCTTCAAGTGGTAATTTTTCTACAAGCATCAAGTTGGGCCACTCTTCTTTAACTTCTCATTAAGATTTCTTTATGGTAGTCAACATGTCAGCTTTTTCAGCATGCATGCAAAGAAACAAGAAATAAATACAAATATGAGAATATACAAGAAATGTATACAAATTATGTTTTTACTTCACTGTTAAAGTGTTTTAACAGCATTATTTATTAAGTAGTAGAATTTATTAAGTATCAGATTCCAGGCCCTAAGAGACACTGTTAACACCCGCTCTCTACTTCTTACAGCAAACCTTGAAGGTAGGTACCATTACATGCATTACACAGAATGGAAAAGCAGGGTCCACAGTTGGTGACCTGCTCCAGTTGATAAGGGGGTTACTTCCCGCCTTGCATCACTTCCTTCCTCCACCTCCACCAGCCACTGGACCCTATCACGTTCCTTTTTTTTTTTTTTTCCCAGAACTTTCTTTTAGCCCCACTATAGTATTTCACACTAGTGGAATACAGTCGTCCTTGTTGTTAAATCCGTGTGACACATTATCCCTCCATGCAGTTCTGGCCAATTCCAGGTGTCAGAAACCATTAGCATAACCCGGGAAATACTGAGTAAGCTTTCCGGACACATGCTCTTGATGGAGCACAGTGCATTTTGCCCAGTCAGTTTTAGTTGACCCCGTGATGTTTTAAATTTCTGCAAGCCTTTGGACGGTAGGAAAGGGATTTCCATCACCTTTACACGCCTACTGCTGAACCCGGGGCCCCAGCACACAGTAGGCACTCCGTGATGCTGAATGACTTGGGTGCCTCGGTAACTGTTTTAGTTTAAAAAGCCTTAATTAGTCAAATGAACGTCGTACAAATTTTAAAGTGGTGTGTTTAGTGAAGGACTTGTCTCCGAAATGTTATTAACCTCTGCAGGGACCTGCGCTGGAGAGGACAGAGGGGAACTTGGCCCTCCAGGTGGTAATCCCACCCACCTCAACCTGTTCTACCTGCGGGCTCTCCCACACCTGCGCGGTCCTCGGCCGGGAGCCGACCCCGCGGCGGGGACCCAGCGCCACCCGCACGCCCGCGGCGAGCCACGTCGAAGTTCATTCAAAGGCGCGTGTTTGTCAGCAAACAAAGGGCGGCGCGGTCTCGAGTCCCGCGGCCGGCTGCGGCCCCGGGGAAGGGCAGGAGGGCCGCGGCGACAGATGGACATTCCGCACGCGGGCAGACGGACACCCGATCTGCGGCTCCCGGCGGCCCCACCCACCCGCGCCCGCGGCCGGTGCTCCGAGCGCCCAACGAGCGGCCTCGGGCGCCGCCGTCCCGAGAACTTTCCCGTCCTCTTGGGGACAGGGGCCGGCGGTGGGGAGGGGCGGGGAGGTGGGGAGGTGGGGAGGCGGGGAGGCGGGGGCCTTTACAGAATTCCTGCCCCGGACGTGGCGGGAGGCCCTCTGCAAGTGGAAGGTGGCTGGTCCCCAAGTCCAAGCCCGACCCAGGGCGCCCGGGAGCAGCCCTCGGGGCGAGGAGCCGGCGGCCGCGCGGGAGGAACAAAGGGACCGGCGGGCCGGGGAGGATGCGGCGCTGCCCTGCGCCCCACCCGGCCGGCGGGCGGGCGCTGCCTCCTGCGCAGGTAGCCCGGCCTGCGGCGCGGCGGGAGGGTGTGTTCAAGTGGGGAACACAAAGACTCACTTCCGCGGAGCCGGGCGCCCGGACTCCTCTGCCCGCCGCTCGCCGCGCGTCCGCACTCCTGCATCCCTGCCGCCCCCGCGCCCCCGGTGCCCGCCGGCTGCCCCGCGCGGGGCCGGTGCAGGTCACCCTCGGAGGGGCGAGGGCTGGCTGCAGGCGACGGCCGGGAGAGGCAAGCCTTTTTAGGCAGCCGCGCCGCCCGCGCGCCCCACGCCGCCCGAGTCTGCAGTCGCTCTCCGCCGGGGGCACGGATCCGCGCCGAGCCGGGGAGCGCCCCGCCGTGCACCCCGCCCGGCGGGTCGGGGGCGCGGGGAGCGGACTGTGCAACTTCCCAGCGCCCGGCGCCCGGCCGCTAGGTGAGCCAAGGCCGGGAAGGCGGAGGACCGAGGCGCCGGCGGAGGGAGGGGGGCCCGGGGCGCGCGCAGGGGAGGCGCGGGGCCCGGGGGCGGGGCGCGGCGGGAGCTGGGCGCGGGGGCCGCGGGGTCGGGGGCCGGGGGGCCGGGAGCCGCCGCCTCTCCCCGGGGCTCCGGGCCGCCGCTCCCCCCGCCGCCCGCGTCGCCGCCGCCGCCGCCGCTGCCGGGAACAATGAGGCGCGCGGCGCGGAGCTGAGCGCAGCGCCGCGCCGCCCCGAGGCCGAGCCCCCCGCCGCGCCTGCAGCTGCCGCCCGGCGCCGAGGCTCCGGCCCGGGGGAGGCGATCCCGCAGGCCTCCCGGGACGCGGGCGCGGGCCGCCGGGGGCTCGGGAGGCGGCGCGGGGAGGTGGCTGCGCGGGGCGGGGCGGGGCGGGGGCGGCCGCGCGCACAGGCTCTGAGCCGCGCTCGGCCCCCGCAGCCCCCAAGTTGCGCGGCGCGCGTCGGGCGCCCCGGCCCCGGGTCCTGGCTCCGCGGGCAGCCAAGGCGGTGGGAGCGCGTGGCGCGCGCGCCCGAGCGGCTGCCGGGGAGTCGGCGTGACAGGCACGCCCCCGCCCCCGCCTCCGCCCCCGCCCCCGCCCCCGCCTCCGCCTCCAGCGCCGCGCGCCCGGGCAGCGCCGAGTCCCGGGGTCGGACGCCGCGCCTCGCGGGAAGGTGGGTCCGGCGGCCGCGCTGCTCGGGCGGCGGGCGGCGGGCGGCGGGCGGCGGGGGCCTCGGGCCGCTGCAGCCGGGGCGCCGCTCCGCAGGGACTTGGGCTGGCGAGCGGCACCCGGGCTTGCGGACGGGCGGACGCCGAGGGCTTGGGCGAGAGGCAAGGCGTTCTTCGGGAGGGTGAGCGAACCCAGGGCTTGCGCTTTGGGGACCGGTGGACGCCGTTGTGCTCCCGCCGTTCGGTCACTACAACGGCGATCTTTTATTCTATTTAATTTGGCTTTGGGAGGGCATCGGGGCTTTTAACTGCCTTCCTCGACCCCACCGCCATGCAGAACTGCACTTCTTAAAGCCTAAAGTGTGTTCCCTTGATCTCCGGTTCGCTGTAGCTGTGATGTTTAGGGACAGAAGGGATCCTTCGCATCCCACGTCCCCGGTGTTCATTCCTACGCATTCGCACGAGGGAAACTCTTGCTTTTTAAGTTGTACTTTTCACCGTGCAGAGAAGATCCGCGATGCATTCTTTTGGATAAGCAGCGTCTATATCCGTCTCTTTCGGATTTGACGGCGCTGGGGCACGGAGCGAAGTTAAACTTGTGGCTCGCAGCAAGTGGTGCCTTCCAAAGCTAGAGCTGTATTTGGGGAAGCCCTGCTTTCCAGGAATTTAAATGAGACTTTTTGTGGTTGCCTTCCAGGGCTCTCCTAGTACCATATTTGTTTTGTCAGGCTGAACTTTCAAAGCTGTTTTATAATCCAAGAAGCACTTTGGGAGAAAAGTAATGCTTGGCTGGTTTTTTGTGAACTTATTTTTACAGGGTCTTGCTGAAAACTCGACGAGAGGCAAACCATATTTGGTTGAAATCTTTGTTTTCCGTGCCTTTCGCCTTCTAACAGTGAAGGGGCTTGCAGATCCCCTGTGCGGGGGACTGGCTGCCTGGGTGAAGGTATTATTGGAGCACTTGTAGCAGATTTTCTGTTAAGTGCTTTGTGCATGTTTAAAAAGCCTCATGCGGGTTACTCGATATTTATATTTGGGGGAATTTTGCTCAACATATCTTGCCGTTTTGAAATAATTGTGACTGATGACGAATTTCAAAAATTGAAGTGCTCTATGTTGCAGACTTCTTCCTTTAAAAGAAAAAAAAAATGATGTGTGGCCTTGAACTTACTTTTACCCACTTTCCTTCTCCCATTATTTTTCTGAAACTGACAGCCAGGATGTTTGCAACACTCCAAGGCTTGCATTTCCTACTAAAGACTGAGAAAAACTGCAGTGGTGAATGAATATTATAATCAAAATGGAGAATAACCTAAAATAATAGGTGAATTGCCTTAAATTTTCCAGCTACGGGGATCCCTGGGTGGCGCAGCGGTTTGGCGCCTGCCTTTGGCCCAGGGCTCGATCCTGGAGACCCAGGATCGAGTCCCACATCGGGCTCCCGGTGCATGGAGCCTGCTTCTCCCTCTGCCTTTGTCTCTGGCGCTCTCTCTCTCTCTGTCTCTCAGTCTTTCATGAATAAATAAATAAATAAAATCTTAAAAAAAAAAATTTTCCACCTACGTTTAAAAATGGAGGCACTCAGACTTGTTGGATTCTTGATCCAGTTTTTATTGTGATTGATGTAAATTCTTGCATTTTACCTTTTTGCCTGGTGCAGTTGGAGCTTCTGGAGTTTTAAGGGAAATCTCTTGGGAACAGTGTGATGTGAGCCTTCGCTCTTAGTGGATTTCTGAGCCCCACAGTTTAGACAGAAGGTGGAGAGTTTTGGTGAGCAGTCAGAGCAGAGCCCAACGTTTGGTGGGTTTCTTATGTGGTGCAGGCTATCTAGGAAGTAAAGATCATGAAATGAGGATATGCAGACTGGAGGGTTCGAGGCTGAGATAATTTAATGTTTAAAAATAAGTGAACGGGGGGTGCCTGGGTGATGCAGTCTGTTAAGCCTGACTTGACTTTGGCTCAGGTCATGATCTCAGGGTCCTGGGAGGGACCCCTGTATAGGCTTTGTGCTCAGTGGAGAGTCTGCTTGTCCCTCTGCCTCTGCTCCTCTAATTGTGCCAGTGCGCGTGCGTGCTCTCTCTCTCTCTCTTAAATAAATAAATCTTTTAAAAAATACATATATGTGAATGGATTTATTAGGCAGGTAAGCGCAATCAATCAACTATGCTCACTTTCTGGTGAGGACAGTTAAAAAGGAAAGGAAGGGTTTACTCTGGGGTTGAAGACTTAAACTGGGGCTAGGGGAAGATTTGTGGTCAGCTGGCGAAGATACAGGTTAAATAGTGAAGTCGTTGCTGAAAAAGTCCTGGAGGTGCTTGTTTTTAGAGGTTTTTTTCCCCGAGTTTCTCCTCTTTCTGAGATGATTTAAGTGTGTGACTCTCTGACCTACTGCTTATATGAGCTGCAGTTGCATACCGTAAGTCCAGAATGTACCCAAGTGTTGGTTTGCCAAGTGCTGTTTAAGTCTTTCCTAACTTGACAAACCCATCCTGAGGTTTCTGCATCTACTGCTTACATCAAATAAATGATGAGTTCTGTTCCACAAACAGAAATATTTGCCTTTTGAGAAACCGAGTTGATTTTCAGACTTAATGCCTCATTTCCGATACTCCTGAATAAAAATATCTTATGTGTTGTTAATGGGGACAGTCTTTTAAATATTCACGTCTTTAACTGTAATATGTCGTTGTCCACCCCCCCACCCCCAATCTTCTGTTATATAACCTTAAATTTTGATTGGTTACGTTAAATGAAATACTTCATTCAACTTGCTAAGCAAAAAGTAGTGCCCTCATGCTACGTGTACGTTAAGTTTGAAGTTTTTAAGCATTGAAAGCTCCTCCTCCTCAAAAAAAAAAAAAAACTATGGGGTGAAGTTCACCACTGACTCTAAGAGAAATAATTACATAGAATCAGATGCTAATTTTGGAACCAGGAAAGTGCCAGGTGTACCTTTACATAGCAATTTTCAATGTTCTCAACAGGTTAAGGTCAAGGTCAAGGACTGAGTGTGCTATGGCAATGGACCAGCTACTGTTAGTACATAAACTTCAGACCCTCAGTTTATGTATCTACCATTTATCTGAAAGCCCTCCTTCTTTTTTTTTTTTTTTAAGCCCTCCTTCTTTTGAGAGATTTATCTGTAAACATTATTAAGTACACAGGACACAGAAATATCAGAGAGATATGGATTTATTATGCCACTTACCAAATGCCATCCTGATCTGAAATTCCAAGTCCTCTCCTCTGAATTGCTGTGCTTGGAACCCACCCAACCTCGGGGCAAAGTGGTGGCCGTTCAAGGATGTGAGGTGTGAACTGGCAGTCCTAAAGCTTTCCAGACATCAGTAGTTTGGTCCAGCACTACTAGAATGGGTCTGGTAAAAGCAGGTTACCAGCAGCTGCTTGGCCGCTGTCTTTCCTTGGCCGCTTGCAGGTCCCGGGCCATCCTGCAGTGCCGAGGCCCTTCTGATTTGGGGAGGAACTTGCTCTATGGCTGGAAATGACATCAGAAAAATGCTACCCCTCTCTCCGGGATTTGTCTGCATGGAACTGCTTTCTGTCCCTTCTGGGTTCTGCTGCCCCCTGTGGTCTTCCCTAGGAAAGAACTCTGAATTCCAGGTAGACATGGGGCTCTAAGGAGCTGCTTGGAAAGGTGTGTGGGTTGGGTTTGCAGTTTTGCACTGGACTTTCTCAGCAAGCGGAGAAGAGCAAGGAAAACTCTTGGCCAGAGCCCTCAAATCTGAGTCCTAGGGAGTGCTGGCACTGTACAGCAGGTCACTGGAGCAAGTCTGAGCCTTACCAAGGCTGCGAAATGAAGCCATACACAGATTAAATCCTCCCCAGGGTGGCTTCTCTTGCTGGGATTCCATGCAATTGAGAATTGCATATTCTCGCATACTTAAGAGCAAATTCCCATAATCAGGGGCGAATTTGCCTTTAGTCAACATGCTGGACATCCCTTCATATACCATGTAGCCCAGGGGAGAGTTACAACACAAAGAATAATAACTGTGATTGCTTCACACTTACTGAGGACCATACTGGGCCGCTTGCTCTGCATAGCTTATCAAAGTACACCTCAGCCACAGCCCCGGGATGTCCGGTTATTCCCATTTTACAGGTGCGGAGACTGAGCCCCAGAAAGATGAAGTGCCTTCCTCAAGTGTCCTATAGTGAGAAAGTGGCAGTGCTGGGATTTAGCCCTGGTTTTATGTGTTTGGAAGTCTGTGCTGTGGACTGTGCTCAGACTCTGTGGAGGAGCAGGCTTGACTCCCCCCGTAGTCATCATGTTGGAGCCAGAGGAGGGCTGTGACCATGAGCTTTCAGGTCTCAAACCATGGCCTAACTTGCTGGATCAGGAAGGTTGTCTAGGATGGAAGGGGGTGGCAGAGGGCACTTCATCAGACTAAGCCCATGGACTCACCGGAATGTGGGGGCTGAAAGGGGACATAAAATGCAACCTAACAATGGCCCTTACGGGTGAGACTATCCAGGCAATCAGTATTAGAATGAAAATCAGGCTCATAGGCAGGGTGAAATTTTCAAGGAAAAAATGTAAGCTAAGATTTAAGGAAATCATCCCGGCTCTCTGAGTTATTAGGTCAGTGAAGAGAGCAAGCTCAGAAAAGTAGTCTCTCGGGACATTTAGAAATATATCGACTAAAGCAGGAGAGAATACACCATCAAGAAAAATCCTACGATATCTTGATCACAAGCTGCTGTTTTCAGAAGTTTATAATTCACACATTAAGTTCTTCTCTAGGCTGCTCCTAACATTTGAGCCTGAGATGGAAATGTATTATTAAATTTAAGACAATTGGTTTTCCATGTTCAAATTCTTCACATTTTTCAAATGGAGGTTCTTGCATGTTGGCAATTGTGGTCTCTAAAATGACTTGGCTTTAAATTAAATTTGAAAAAGGATAAATCTCTTAGATAATCTGAGAGCTTTCTTTATTCAGGGATAAATTTGAAAAGTAGCCTCCTCGAAAGTGTAGTTATGACTTTTCTGAACAATATTATTATGTGCTAAAAACCTGTATTTGCGCCTCTGACAATAAACCGGTAGAAAAAGATACAGTTAATATTGGATTTGTTTCTTAAATGGCATAGTTAAGGTAAAGGACTATAAGTGCATGATGGAATGAATGGATTTGGTTGTACGATGAGAAGAAGGACCTTGCTCTGTAAATTATATTTTAAAATTAGGAAAACTATCTCATACAGAAAAGAACATGCATGCACACGCACACACACATATGCAAATACAGGATGAATACATCCCTGTATTCACTTGATTTGCCATTGGTAATTGGGAATGGGAACCTGAATGCGGATACTTAGGCTTTAATTGTTGGGATTCACAACTGTGTGAGTAAAAAAGTCAGGACTCAGAGCCCTGACCTTCTGACCAAGTGAAGAACATTCTTTTTCCTATATTACATATCTCTGAGAGAATTGCGTGTTCCAAATTACCAATGGCTTACATGAAGGTTTTCAAAATGCTTTATTTATTATTAATAGGATAGATATGGGAAAACACATTTATGTGTGTATATGTATATGAGAGGGTGTATCTGTAAGTATTAACAACAGCAGCATTTTCAAGGTACCTTTGGTGATTTGCAGAATGTTTTTGACTCTTGACACTAACTCACAAGGGCTACCTCTCAGCCAGGGCAGCCGGGAGAACCAAGGCTGGCGTCCTATACATTAGTTAGCTGTTTGCTGGAATGAAAGAAGTGGAATCATTTTAGGAGTTTCGGGTCAACCTAAAGTTGGCCAAACAGTGTTTGTGACTTAGTCTCCCTCTGAGACAATAGATAATTATTTGAAGTTACCCTGAATTGTAGAGTCCTCTGGTCTTTGAGCTTTAGGTAAAATAATTAAGGCAATAGCAAGCTCACATGTTTAATTTTTTTAAGAAAACATTTGATACCCTCTAGTGCTCAAGGTATTTTTTGGAGCAATTTATGAATAATGGGAGGCTGACTAGTGCAACGTGGTTTACTTTATACTCATATGCATGTATCTGTGTGTATATAGCATGTATGTAGGTATTTGATTTACATTTCTCACAGGGAAGTTTCCTTCCTTGGAATCACAGTGTAGTTACAAACTGTATTCCTCTGCCCTCTGTTTCAAAATTAGTAGCTAGGAGAGTTGAACTAATTAAGTAATTTGCCCAACTAAATACTTGATACTTTATGATAACATTCTGAGAATGCCATTAAACAGATTGCCTCATTAACTATTTGAGGTGGAAGAGATTCAGAAACTGAGTTGATAGTAATAGGAAAATGTCTATAATGTGACTGAAATAGTGGAAGTGCTTCCATAAGTTAAACATGACCATGTCTCTACTGGCCACACTCTGTAATTTTCACATAATTAAAACATATCATTAATGTATTATAATCCTACCCCAGTAATACCCCCCATATTACTGTTTAATACATACACAGAAAGAGCAGAATTAATTTTTGGCTTGGGGGTTTTTCAATATTTTCATGACTAGTAAGCATAGCATTAGATGTAAAACCAGAAGTGGGTGAAAGAAAAAGCTTTAAATTGTATTAAATCATGTGCTTCGTGAGAGGTAGTCAAAAGATGCTGGGAATAAGGAACATTCGTTGTTTCTGGTTGGTATATATAACCCAATTACAGCATGAGTACTATAGCTGTAGATGGTATATATAACCCAATTATAGCATGAGAGCTCTGTAAGTATAATCGGATGTGTGATGTGCATGTTTTACTGACAAAACTAAACTCAGCTGACCCCAGAGCTCCCCTAGTGGGCCCATGCTTCTCGGTTGCTCAAATTAGATCTATCTTGAACTTATTGCATGGTATTGAAAATGAAAGGTGAGTTTATAATATACAAAGTTACCCTGCATGATGGCCCACACATTTGATCTGAGAATTACCCATCCACATGGTGCCAAGCAGCATCCTCAAGTGCTTGGGGCAGTTGGTGCAGCAAGCAACAAACGAGGTGCCCGGGCTTGCTGTCTGCAGGTCCCTGTTCAACCTAGAGGGGAACAGCTTGGTAGGAGGGCCATTCCTTAGAATCGTTCCTTGTTGAAATACATCCATAGATCCATTAATTTGCTTTCCCGGGTACATATTTCCTTTGAACCCACAGAGTCTTAGCTCTCAGGAAAAAAAAATCAAGTTCTGTATGTGAGGAAAGGTAGACATAGAACAGAATTATAGGAGGAAGGTCATGTGCGTTTTGCTTATTTGCTTTATATTATTGTTGTTTTCTTTATGTTGTGGGTAGAAAACAAGGATTGATGATTGCAATTAGGTATTTAAACCCCTTGTTTGTTCTTTGTAGCTGCTAAGCAGATCTTTTTATTTCTGAGATAAGGTGAAGTCCCTTGGACTGTGTACTCACGTGTGTACCTCAAAATAAAGCTTCCTTCACTTGGTGCTGACAGTTTGTAGCGGGAGAAAAAGCAGTGACTGAGTCAGGAACCCCACTGCTTGCGTTGGTAGGATGGAAGATACATGTTCACGTTGTACCAACAGAGGCTAATGCCGCCAGCATTTGTTCGACTCTGGGAGCTTAGCTTGGAAGAGTGATCTCATTGAACAAAACAGGTTCTAGAGCCTATTTTGTTTAGTTTGTTTGTTTTCCAATTCAGAGGACTACATTTGCTCTCGTGTGACATTATTCTTGTCAGCTACCTTTTTGCTCACATATCACCTTTCATCAAACTCAAATACAATGGAGGTGGAGCCATGCCCCCAAACCACCTTCTGGGGTCTCAGGAGGATACAGAGAAGCAAACTTCGCTATTCCTTTGCAAATCAAATAGACCATCAGAGATTTGGCTAAAACATCCAGGGTTGGTAGACACTCATTAGTAAGAACTGGCTTGTGTTATGAATGTCTTGAAACCTGCAATGGAAGGCATCAGATGGAATCCAGGAGAAGAAAAGAAGTACAAAGAAACCGGTCATTTCCACCCCCATCCCCACCCCACCCCCGGGCCCCTTATTTATTTCTCCAGAGACTTCTGATCTCTTATTTTCTTTATTGTTCTCTAAACGTGTCTGTGTGTGTCACGTGCTTCTTGTGTCCGTGGGGTGTGGGAGGGAAGCTGTGTTACTTCTCCCAAGTTCAATTCTACTCTGACTTTTGGGCAACAGCTTTACCTGTGTGATTTTCTTTGGCATATTCCTAAACAGATAATTGGTGGCACAGAAAAGTTACTTATTGAATCTTTAGCCAGTGTTACTGTGCACAGGTCGTAAGTGAAAAGTTTGCTGAATTTTTCTACACTGAATACATGCATGTAACCAACTATATCAAGAATCAAATATTACCCACATCCTGAGCTTCCTGTAGGCCCTTCGGGTCACTGTTCTGTGGCAGATAATCTCTCCTGATTTCTCACGGGACAGACTAGCTTTGTGTCACCTGCTGACATTCAGTTTTAAACAAAATAACATTTTAATAATTCAGTATTATTTTTTTTAGGGTTAAAGCAGCATTAACCAGCAGTGATCGGTGCTTTAAAGTAGAGAAGTTTCATGTTTGTTCTAGTCATTTCAACTTCCATACTGCATAAAGTGCATTTTGTTATTAACAACCTCACAGTTGTTAGTATTACAGGATCTTAGTTTTGCCATTTGTTGGATGCTATAGGTCTTCCTTTGTGTTCGCTCCATCACAGGATCAGAAATAAATTTTAAAGTGTATTAAAGGTTAGTAACATTACGTTCTAAATCTTGGAGATACATTTGAATATATTTTAGTTTATTAAAAATAAAACTGAACATATGACAGTCCTGTGGGGAAAGAAACTTTAAAATGAAACTTTCTTTACTAACTAAATTTAATTTCATTTGGCAACTTTTAGCTTCTGACTTGTGAATTTGGCCTACTTTAATACTGCAAGTGGACGCTGAAAAATGGATAATTCTATGAGATATTTAACATAACATAGACTTTTTAGGAGATGTTTTTTAAGGAGCTAGCTCAGAAAAATTCAGCAAGAAATAGAAAATTAAAGTCACATAGATTCTTTAAAGTTTTTGTCTTCATAGAGATATTCTACATTGCAATTTTGAAATAATAAAAATCCACAAACTGGAAAAAAAAAAAAAAAACCTAAAAAATCTAAAAACTCAGTTCCAGGCTGTCCACTGCCTGGCCTATACTTGAGGTAAATGACCAGCTTGGGGAGAGGCTTTCACTATACTAAACAACTAATGTTCAAAGGGATATAAAGAAAAAGTAGAATGATACCTCCAAGTTTACCAGAAAGGAAAAGAATAAGAATTGGAAATGTGATTTAAATAGTTGTGAAAAGGTTTACAGGCAGGTTGCTTCATAATGATCCGATGTACTCAGATTATGTTGTCTAAATTCAGGATTTGCCCAAAGCCAAAAAGATTGGCTTAGACCCAAAGCCAGATGCCAATGGAACCAGTTGGTAGAGAGCAGCCAGGCTTACGCAGCGTCAAAAGTCTCATGATTTGGTTTCTGTCTCCTGAAGGAGAAGCTGTATCTCTTACCTGCCTCTTAAAATGCTGGCTTGTGTACAGCATGCCCCTGGGCATGTGCTGCTTAAGTGGCTCAGAAATCTGTGATTATACTTCATGTGACTGTCCAGAGTCTCTTTCCTGACATTTACCATTTCTGGAGGGCAAAGTGTTTTTTGGGCTTCAGCTGCTATTGTTGATCGTGTTCTTCACAGAAAAATATGGAGAGAAGCCCTGCCCTGTTAGCAGAGCATTTTTTATGAGGAATTCATTTTACAGATGGCTCCATCCACTCTTGCTCACCTCTGGAACCCCCGTCCGTGGTCCATATTGGCAAAGAGGCATTTTTCCTGACCCTGACCTTGGTCATGTGGCCCTCCCTAGATGCTCCAGTGCCCACTCCGTCCTCTCATTGCATACAGGACACAGCCTGGAATTTTTAGAACATCATGTGATTCTGAATTGGCCCCTGGCGTTTGGTCTCCACTTTCCTACTTTTAGGGTCTCTCTGACCATGTCAGCCTGAGTCTAAGGATGGACCTGCTTCTTTCTCCCTGTCTTTGTATCTCTGTGTCACAAAGATACTGGGCTCAGTAGGTGCTTGATCAATGTTGGCTGAAGGAATGGACCTAAAAGTACTATTCGATTGGAAAGGACTTTAAAAAAAAAATTTAAATACAATTAACCAAAATATAGTACATCATTTGTTTCTGATATAGTTTTCAGTAAATCATCAGTTGCATATAACACCCAGTGCTCATCACAGCAGGTGCCTTCTTTAGTGCCCGTCACCCAGGTACCCCATCTCCCGCCCGCTTCCCTTTCCGCAACCCTGTTTGTTTCCCAGAGTTAAGAGCCTCTCATGGTTTGTCTCCTTCTCTGATTTCTTCCCACTCAGTTTCCCTCCTTCCCTTATAATCCCTTTCACTATTTCTTATATTCCACATATGAGGAATATAACCCTATGATAATTGTCTTTCTTTGATTGACTTATTTCACTCCGCATAATACCTTCCAGTTGCATCCATGTCGATGTAAGTGGTAGGTATTTGTCCTTGTGGCTGAGCCATATTCCATTGTGGAATATATATATATATATATATATATATATATATACCACATGTGGAATATATATATATATATACCACATCTATATAGACCACAACTTCTTTGTCCATTCATCTGTCGATGGACATCTGGGCTCTTTCCATAGTTTGGCTATTGTGGACATTGCTGCTATGAACGTTGAGGTCCACGTGCCTCTTCTTTCACTACATCTGTATCTTTGAGGTAAATACCCAGTAGTGCAGTTGCTGGGTTGTAGGGCAGCTCTATTTTTAACTCCTTGGGGAACCTCCACACTGTTTTCTAGAGTGGCTGTACCAGTTTGCTTTCCCACCAACAGTGTAAGAGGGTTCTCTTTTCTCCACATGCTCTCCAACATCCGTTGTTTCCTGTCTAGTGTCCTCTCTGTAAAGATGACTTCTAAAAAAAAAAAAAGAAAGAAAGAAAAGAAAAAAGATGATTTCTATAAATGAAGGGGACAGAGGGGGATCTTTTCTGCCTTTTTTCCCAAGCTGAATCCCCATGTATATAGCTCCCCCAAACCTAGCCATCCATTTGTAAACAAGACATTCTAAAGATAAGCAGTCATGGACCAGGTGGACTGTTCTTTACATATTTATCTTTAGAATTACTGTTGATCACTCTGGAAAAATACATTTATTTGCAATATTAGGAAATTAGAATCAAACCCTTCACCCTTATAATTTTTATGCCTTTTGTGAATCACACAGAGAAAACTGGGAATTCACATTTCTTTTCATAAGTGTTACAAATGTGGTTGGGCATCTTTGTTCCCCTCCTTAACAAAGCATTCACAAGTACAGGACATGTGTAATTGGTAAGTGATTAGTAAATAAATTGGGTAGGATCTGCCCAGGGAGGTTTCATAAAAGCACTTTGTCTAGGATTCATAAATGTTGTATCAAATTCTAACAATTAGAGCTACGTACATTATCAGCACCTAGTGTGATAATAAAGGCTGCTCTGGAGCAAATGGGCTCAGCAGCATTTTGTTGTTGCACTGCATTTTTTTTTTCTGGCTGCCCACAAATCATCTATGGATGGGTATTAAAACTTGGAAAGGTACAGCTAGACTGGGGACAGTGTAAAATATCATCTGTCCATGAAGAATTATAAATGCAGTCCCTTGATCTGAGATCGGTTCAACCCAGTGTGAGTAGAAAGGTACACACTCCTTTAGTTGACAGCCTGGGAAAGGCACGGTGCTGTGCCTTCTTCCTGTGTTGGTCAGATACGTGGCCCTGACCTGCCAGTGCTCCCTGCAGGAGCCAGCAGCCCCCGGGGGCTGAGGGATGCCTTCCCCCAACAGAGGGTCATGCTAGGGCCAGTGTGCCTCTGAGGTCCTTAAAGTTTATGTCGAATATAGTGTTTTTTCACAGTATCTTCCCCGATGCATATCCTCAAGTGCCAAACACTATGCATTTCTCTCCCCACTATGTAAGACAGTTTTGTTTTAAAGTTTGCAATCTCCCAGAAGGTTGAGTTAGAGCTAGGGCATGCCTGGGATAAGTCATTTAATTAAAGGGACTCTTTCCCTTGCTCTGAACCCATACTAGAATTAAAATAAAAAATGTGGGCAGCCCGGGTGGCTCAGTGGTTTAGCGCCGCCTTCAGCCCAGGGCGTGATCCTGGAGATGCGGGATCGAGTCCCGCGTTGGGCTCCCTGCATGGAGCCTGCTTCTCCCTCTGCCTGTGCCTCTGCCTCTCTTTCTCTCTCATGAATAAATAAATAAAATCTTAAAAAAATAAAATAAAATAAAAAATGTTACCAGTAGTTGAAGTTAGGGACCTTTGGCGGTTCTCAGTGGTAAATAGACCATGGCAGGAATTTAACAAAAGCACAGGGAATTAAAAAAAAAAAAAAATGCTTGGAGCATTTGAATAAACTATTTCCTTGCTCCATTTACATATGCTTAAGATACAAGGGACCACTTGGGAGTAAAGAAGAACCTAAGTGTGGATTTTCTCTCACCCACGGAAATAGCTTTAAATCGCTTTCATAGTCAAGTTAAGTGGGTTTTAATGACTTCTTATGTGTTGGCTATTAGCAGTTGTCATGCTGCTGACTGTGGCACTCGGGCAGTTCATTCTGGAGACCCCACCATTGCCTGTGGGTAGATCACATCTCAGCACAGACTCACTGCTGTCCCTGGATTCACAGACCAGGCAAAGGAAGCTCTTTAAGTGAGACAGCTCGATCTACTGATGGAAGTCTGGTTTAGGTCCCAGAGCATCAGGGCATTACTGTTATTTAAAGTAATGTATTCAAATCTGAATATCTTTTTAAATTATTTCATTTTTCTTAATGACCTTAAATCTCTACGCACCCCCAAGCCCTTTTAATTTTCCTTATGAGTCATGCTATGCCAGCTTAATAAGGCTTGCTATGCCAGTGGGTTTCTCTGCACTTTTTAATTATGTTGTCCCAGACATGGTTTTTGATAACTGGATGTGGTTAGAAAATTCTATCATTGTGTTCTGGAAATCTAGTGCCAGCCAGGAAGGCCTCTTCCTGCAATAAAACCCAACCCACCAACTTTTGTTGAACCCTCCAGGAAATTCATAATAATCATTGGGTATTGGAACTCTTTTCAAATGGATCCCAGGCTTTTGTGGGAGGCAGTGAACTTGGTCTGTGCCTTCAGTGATGAGTTTGGTGTTTTGCTTATTTATTGGTTTGGTTTTCTTTTTCTTTTTCTTTTCCCCTCACAATGGCTTTAGACTCCTTAAGAAGGTTTACTCTCAGGCAGTAAGCCTCAAAGTAAACGCAATTTTGTGGCTTCCTAGAAACTGATGATGAATAAATGGATCTAACAAGACATACTACATTTACCTTGTTTACATTTCATGCATATCTAAAGTAGTTTCAAAATTTCAACTTTTCGGGTTCTCTTACTGAGTTACTATTAAACATTCAGTCTGGGATCCCTGGGTGGCGCAGCGGTTTGGTGCCTGCCTTTGGCCCAGGGCGCGATCCTGGAGACCTGGGATCAAATCCCACATCAGGCTCCTGGTGCATGGAGCCTGCTTCTCCCTCTGCCTATGTCTCTGCCTCTCTCTCTCTCTCTCCGTGACTATCATAAATAAATAAAAAATTAAAAAAAAAAAAAACATTCAGTTTGCACACCAAAATAATTGTCTTTATTCTTTCTTTCTTTCTTTATTTATTTAGGAAAGCAAAGCCTTCTCTCAGGAAGGGAAGACTAGCATCCTGCAGGGTGATATGAATAATGCCTTCAGCTCTCTCTGCTAAGGGAAGGGTGGAGATGTGGCCAGGCAGTGATTGAGAGAATTCCTGTCCAAACAGTAGCTGAGGGCGGGGATCCCCCAGGTGACTACCTGTACAAACCTGGCTCTCCCTGAACTCCCCTCACTGGCCATTTTGCAGATGGGCTGCCTCGCAGTTGGCAGGGGCACATCGCATGGGCCGCACAAGGTGAAGTAGCACCTCTGTGGCTCAGCACAGAAGTCAGCTCAATGGTAGTCTTCACAGTGCCTCCAGGGCTGGGGCCACTGCTCAGTCCTGCCTTGAGTCTGTGAGGTGTGAGGTGCCGGTGTAAGGGGGAGCCAAGGGAGGGGGCTTCAGCCTCAGATCCCAGCATGGCTGGACCCCTGCATACCTGGATGCCAAGTGAGGCCTCTGCTCTCAGCCAAGTTAATGAGAAGGCTTAAAAGCCAACAAATCCTTTCTTTCCTCCCCAGGGTTCATCAGTGTTCTGGAAGGGTCTGACTGACAGCTTTGAAGGCCCCACTCCTGCCCAGAGAGCTGAGGCAGCAGGAGGGAGCTTCTGCACTATGTGAACTGTCAGCCTCTCTCCTCCTGGCCATATATAACAGGTGGGAGAGGGGGTCCTCGGCCCTTACCTCGGGCAGGTTTCCTAGGACAGCAAGGGTTATCATTGAGTTCAAAGGCCAGCCATTGCTTGGGGGCTTCTGGAGGGCAAGGTAAAAAGATAACACAAAATATGTTTTATGTTTGCTGAAGGAAATTAACAGAGTTGTCTGGGTTTGGTATTTCCTGGAATACGTGAGTGGAAGAGGTAAACCCTGTGTGCAGGGGAAGCTGCCAGAGATGCAGATGTGCTTCCCTTGCTCCCTGGCCACACCTGCTGGAGAGGAGCCCTTGCAGTCCCTGACTCTATGGGGCACCACTCCCTCCCCATGGCTTACATCTCCTGGGGTGGCTGTCCACCCACAAATCTCCACCCTCCTCCACCCCGAAAATTCTTAAATACGGATGGTTTTCCTCACTTAACCTTTGTGTAGCCAGGGCCTAGCAAATTCCTTCTGTAGATACTTGTTGAATAAAAGAAGCTTCTTTCATGGTAAACACAGCCTTATTGCAACCTAACAATAAATCACCCATCCATCTATTTTTGGCCTTACTACCAACCTGGCATGGAACGTGGTGGCTTTCCTCCCATGAACAGTGTATTTATTTATTTATTTATTTATTTATTTATTTATTTTTATTTCTTTCTTTCTTTTTTTTTTTTTTTTTTTTTTTTTTTGCATTCTCTGATTCATGCTCTTCAGCCATAGTGAACACAAGTGGGAACAGAAATTTATAGAAGGTACATTCTGAGGTTAGAAAGTTCCTAAAAAGAGAGAGAACACGTTGGCTTATTCTAATTATCTCTTCAGCCCCCTTCTCTATCTTGATGATAGATTGATGACAATTCTTTTCTGTGTTGGATTCTCTCCCCATCTTTCTTCAGCTTCTGGTCCCTGTCTCTTGGTGTGACACAGGATGTCAGAACTTGCACATTAACAGCAAGCACTATTGAACCACTGCTGGAGGTTTTCAGGACAGTTATCATTGCTATGGGACTTGTACACAGATATTCCGTTTATTATGGCAGGTTCTAAAAATTTATGACCTGTGAAAAGTTTATTTTCAGTGTAACTGAGGTCAGAATTGGACATTTAATCCAAAATCCATATGGTGCTGAGTTGCTCAGTGTATGAAAGTGCTTTGCAAACCATAGAGGACGGCCTGAGGAGAGAGATGGGCCTGAACTCAATAGACTGGGTCTCAGGTTCCAGGACCTCCTCTCTAGGGGGTTGTCTGTGAGTTCTTCTCCTTTTCTTCTTTTATTTCTACATTTTTTCCATTAGGACTTCCAGAGGAGTTTTAGGTTCATAGCAAAACTGAACAGAACACAGAGATTTCCCACCTGCCCTGACCCCGCAGGTGCAGAGCCTCCCTGACCAGCGGCCCACATGCAGCCGTACACATGTCACGGTTATGAATCTGCGCTGACCCATCACTGTCAGCCCGAGTCTGTAGTTCACATAGAGTGCACTCTTGGGGTTGTACATTCTGGGGGTTTGTCAACGGTGTGTTCACATGTATCCACCATTGGTACCACACAGAGTATTTGTACTGCCCGAAAAATCCTCCCCCACTCCCACAACCACTGATCTACTGTTTCTGTAGTTCCCTCACCTTTTCCAGGATGGCATATAATTGGAATCCCAGTTTGCAAACTTTTCAGACTGGCTTGCTTGCTTGCTTGCTTTTAAGGACTTTATTTATTCATGAGAGACACATAGAGGGAGGCAGAGACACAGGCAGAGGGAGAAGCAGGCTCCCTGTGGGGAGCCCAGTGTGGGACTTGATCCCAGGACCCAGGGACCCCAGGACCGGGGGATCATGACCTGAACCGAAGGCAGACACCCAACCACTAAGCCACCCAGGTGTCCCACAGGCTGGCTTCTTTCTTAGTATTAGTGCTTTGAAGATTCCTCCCTGTCTTTTTATGGCTTCTTTCTTTTTAGTGCTGAATAGCATTCCATTGGCTGGTTACCACCATTTATTTATCTGTTCGTGTTATCCAATGAATTATTTTATCCATTTGGCCAACTGAGGGGCACCTTGGTGGCTTCTAAGTTTTCACAACTGTGAACGAAACTGCTGTAAACATCACATGTGGGTTTTTGTGTGGATATGAGTTTTGAGTTTCTTCTAGTAAATACCAAGGAATGTGATTACTGGATCGTATGGGAAGAGTATGTTTAGTTTTCTAAGAAACCAACAAACTCTTCCAAAGTGGGTGTCCCATTTTTGCATTCCCACCAGCTATGAACGAGAGCTTGTGTTGCTCTACATCCTTGGTGGTGTCATTCTGGATTTCGGCCATTCTGATAGATGTGTAGGGGTATCTATTTCATGGTTGTTTTAACTTGCATTTCCGTGACGACTTAGATATAGAGCATCTTTGCATGCACTTAATTACCATCTGTATATCTTTTTTTAAAGATTTTTTAATTTATTTAATTGAGAGAGAGAGAGAGCAGGTGCAGGAGGGGCAGAGGGAAAGGGAGAAGCAGACTCCCCGCTGAGCAGGGAGCTGGATGTGGGACTTGATCCCAGGACCCTGGGTTCATGACCTAAGCCGAAGGCAGATAGATACTTAACTGACGAAGCAACCCAGGTGCCTGGATATCTTCTTTGATGACTTGTCGGTTAAGGTCCTTCACTCATCTTTTAATCAGGTTGTTTATTTTCTTGCTGTTGACTTTTAGGCATTCTTTGTATAATTTTTTATCACAGTCCTGTATCAGGTGTGTCTTTGCAAATATTTTCTCCCAATCTGTGGCTTGTCTTCTCATCCTCTTGCGATTGTCAGGGAGTAGCAGCTATTTATTTTAATGAAGCTCAGCTCTTCCACTCTTCCTCTCATATATTGTGCCTTCGGTGTTGGATTTAACAAGTCCTCACCATACCCAATACACAAAGTCCTCAAGGTTTTCCCCTGTGTTCTCTTTTAGGCATTTTTATAGTTTTGCCTTTGGGGTTTAGGCCTATGATTTCTTTTACTTCTCATCACTAAGACTCTTCCCTTGTAAAATGAGAGTAAATCATCTGGGTCTCTTTTGATAAACAGGATGCTTACGCACCAACCAGCTCACCTGCCCTGGGCTCAGGAGGGTCACCTGTGGCTATTATTAGTAGAACCGTGCCACCACAGTCAAAGGCAATGGACTTTCTGCATGTCTAGCAAATTTCTTTGGCCTTTGCTTAATCAGCCCTCGACAAGGTTTTGGAGTTTTTGTGGTGGTGGTGGTTTAGCTATTGCATTTCCTTCTTATATAATACTTTAATCTTTGAAGTGGGTTTTGGCTGAGGTAGCTTAACCCAGTAAGTGGTTTGAGGGTCTTGAGGATTCAACAAGGTCCTAAGATGAAAATCCCCTTGACTGAAAGTTTGCTGTGGGACTCAAGTACACAAAATTTTAACCTGCTGCTTCTCATCCACATTTGCTGTTCAACCAAACACACCATCTCTGCACTGGAATGCCTGTTTAGCTGCCAAGTGCTCATTGCCCATCCCTCCTCCGTCCTCACCAGCCCAGACACCTAAAGCATTACACCTACCATAAAATGCAGCCATTGGTTATGGAGATAATTAAGTATTGGGGGAAAGAAGCAGAAAGACTTTGAGGTTACATAAAACTCCTCATTTATTTGTTTTTATTAAGGTTCTAGAAATGACTTCACCATCTTCGTCTCTAAAATTGTATGCTTTGCTGAGACTCTGTTGTTGGATAACAGTTCTGTGTTCCTGGCTCAGAGTGAATACTTACTTGGTGAATAGAGAAAAGACAACCTAAGTGATTTAGAGAAAACAAGAAGGAAAAAAAAAGGAAAGCCAAAGGGAATAAACAGTTAACTGTCAGATGTCCAGATTGCTAACAGTGGAATAATGACAAAAATGTTCTGAAACTGTGGGGAACCCTGTTGCTTTTAATGAGAGACTGACGAAGATGGTGTCAAAGCAGCTGAGCTTTGGAGTCAGCCTGGGTTCAGATCCTGACAATGCCACTTACACTCTATGTGCCCCCCGCCCCCAGACCAGGGCTGGCTGACGGACTCCATGAAAAATTAAAATGTGGGGCCCCTTGTACAAAAAGCGGCAGGGAAATGCCCTTAACACCATTAAAACAAAACACTTTTTTCCTTCCCTTTATTCCTCTGTCTTGACTTGTCATGGTGTTTTTAGTGTTCTAAGTAAAGAAAAATTAAAATTTAATAGTTAGCATGATTTTACTGTTCATCTTTTCATTGTCCAATGCCAGTTTTGAGTGCAAATGTAAGAGCATTCAGCGCCTGTGTGGAATCACCGGGATTACACCATTTGTACTTCATAGCTGGCACATGCTTACATGTTTCATTCTTACCAGAACAGTGGAAACACAGCTCAAAACTAACTCAGCTGTTCTTTATATATAAAGATTTTATTTATTTGTGAGAGAGAGCACAAGCAGGGGCAAGGGGCAGAGAGGGAGGGAGAAGCAGACTCCCCACTGAGCAGGGAGCCAAGTATGGGGCTTGGTCCCAGGACCTGGGGATCATGACCCGAGCCCAAGGCAGACACTTAACCAGCTGAGCCACCCAGGTGCCCCGACTCAGCTTCTTATTTCGCTTAGTGACACATCCTCATTCTACCAACTTTAGCTCTCCAATAAGGAAGGAAGGACTTTTCTATACATGATCATTTTTAGCATGTGTGGATGATTAATCCAGGAAGGTAGGAAAAGACCTGATAGGGCCCTTGGTCCATTGTGTTTCTTGTTTTGCTTCTGAAGCCAGTCCTAGCTCTAACAAAGAATGGCTTCTGGGGGCTGTCAGTTTCCCCTACTTGGTCACAGAGGTAACATGTTTACCATGTTCTTCACTCTGAGTGGAGCTAACTTCCTGTGCATTGTGGGCTCATGGGGCATCACACAGGCTGTAAGTGAATGGGGCGGCAGAAAAGGGTGGACACATACTCAATGCACGTTCTACACACCTGCTCTACTCATACACACACTTCATTGCCCCATTGTCCCATGTTCCCATTGGCTTTTTCTTGGGAAGCAGACTCAAAGACAAAATTATTAAGCACATTCAGGCAGCGGCCAGAGAACAGTGAAGTTAGCATGGTCCTTCTGAATGTGGGGACCTAGGACACTGCACAAGTCACAGGTCCACGAAGCTGGCCCTGCTTATATCGAATGGATTCTTAATCTCGAGGAACCTGTTTCCTCATGATAAAATCAATCAATAATGTGACCTAACTTGTAGGTTGCTTTTATGTTTAGATGAAACCCTGTTTGTGGTTTATGAAGTACCACACTTGGTACATAGTATGCCTTTACTAAAAGTTCATTCTTAATCAACTTTGAGCTATGGAGCGAGTCTTCAAACAAAACAATTCTATTGTTGGAAAGATAGCCTAATGTGGAGGCAAGCAGGAGTCATGAAATGCCACTTCTAGAATTGAGCAGGTGGAAAAAAATATATAAAAAACTATAAGTCACAAATATATTTTATTTCTTTTGAAATGATTCAGTGTTTGTACAGATGCATAAGAAAGTAAGATGTGCCTTGAGGGCTTTGAAGGGTAAAGTGATTTTATAAAAATTGAAACATGGCTTCTAGTCCCACACCTCATTACCTGTGGGCAACTTCCTTCCTTCCCCTGTGCCTTAGTTTTCTCCTGCGTAAATTGAGAGTGTCAGGTGTCTGACATGGATACTAGAACTTGTCACATCATGGCATAGGGTCTTATGACTGGAAGGGACCAAAGATGAAAACAGACTTCCAAATGTATGTAATAAGAACGTGATGGAAAGAGGAGTGATAATCCGTTTTACTATTGCCCCCATGTTGGCTGGGTGCTGGCAACGTGCGGTACGCTGTGGAGCTTCCCTCTCTACAGCCAAGGCTTTGTCCAGCAGATCTAATGCACAGGTGTACCCATGGGTACCATACAGATGTTTAGGACTGTTTTGTAACCATATTTCATCCTTGTTTCTACAAGCATATATTTTCCATGTCTCTTTAGAGGGTCTACATAAATAAAGCCCTCTGGGGCACCTAGGTGGCTCAGACCATTAAGTGTCTGACTCTTGTTTTTGGCTCCAGTCATGATCTCAGCGTCCTGAGACCAAGCCCCACATCTGGGCTCCCCACTCAGCAGAGAGTCTGCTTGAGATTCTCTCTTTCCCTCTGCCCTCCCCCCCCACCCCATGCACACTCTTTCTCTCAAATAAATAATCTTTAAAAAATAAAAAAATAAAGCCCTCTGTATAGTCTGAAAAACCTAATGCTCTGGAATTAACACCCCTATAATCAGCTTTTCCTTGATGAGGTGAGATACAGTGGTGTGCTAGAGCTGGCTCGTGCATATTCCAGAATTTTGTGAGCCAATTGTTAAACTACATTAAAAACAAAGGTAGTCCATTCTCAGCACTCATCATTTCCTAATTTTCAGTTACATTTTACTGTCATCGATGCTCTTGAGGTTGTTTACATCTGCTGTGTCTGCATGGTGCGAATACTTGGCAATGATGCGCTTCTATGTGTCTCTTCCCAGCTCTGTGTTCAGTGACATCACCCGAATAGTTTAAAACTGGCTGTGGCAGAAGTATGACCACGGAAATGGGCAGATGCCAAAAATCAGCTCTCTGCTTCCCACTTCTCTTTCCCAAGAGCCAATTGTCAAATATTTATCAGCATATTATTAAGTAGGAATGAAATTGGCATAGAAGTTTCTTTTGGAAGGTTTGTTACAAGCTCTGTAGGCTACTGCAGCCCATCACAGAACCAATTAGAAAGTGTGCAAAGGGAAAAGGGGGAAGGCAAGCCTCTGTGCCCGGCAGTACATTGATTGACTTTCATATAGAGGTCAATTAAAATCCTCTTAAAGGACAGCTAAGCTGAGTGATGTTACCTCAGTCTTGCAATTGAAGAAACTGGTCAGTGGTTTAATAACTTGCCCACGTTGATAGGGTTAATAAGGGAAGGAACTTATATTGAAGAAGTATTTGAATGTAGGTGTTTATAATTCAACTCATTATCTTTTCCCTATAGAATGGAAATTTGAATGCCTTTTGTAAAAGGAAATAGTGTTGCTAATGCTGAGGTAAGATTTTTGTAACCGTCATGAATACCGGATTTTTTTCTTTCATTCATTTGTATGCACATCAAGCATTGAAAGTCAGATATGGTCATGCGGAGGCTCTGCCCCAGGGAGGAGTAGATATGTATGAAGTCCTGGGGCAACGCAGGAAATCACGAGGGAATGTCAGAGTGGGATGCCGAGGCTGGCTCTGGAAAGGTGATGTTCTTTTCTTTCTTTTTTAAAGGTTTTACTTATTTATTCATAGGAGATACAGAGGCACAGGCAGAGGGAGAAGCAGGCTCCCTGCGGGGACCCCGATGTAGGACTCGATCCCAGGACCCCGGGATCATACCCTGAGCCCAAGACAGACGCTCAACCCCTGAACCACCGAGGTGTCCGGAAAAGGCGATGTTCTTAAAAGACATATAGATGTGTGCCTCGCTGGTGTAGTGTGTGGCTCCTGGGTGTGAGGTGTCCTGGTGCAGGTTGGTTTTGTTAGAGGTGACAAGATTATGAGATTGTGGTCAGAGGGCACCAGGGGGTGGGGGGGAGGGGGCATGATTTCTTCCAAACCCCAACCCCCCTGCCCACGGTGCACTTGGAAGGCAGAGCCCATTCCTCTAGCCTCCCTGGCTCACTGCCTCCTCGCTGCAGCCCTGGCAAGGCCAACGGCAAGGGCACACGGCCCAAGGGGAAGTGTCTACAATGAAGGCTCCAGGGCACTGCCCCTCTGATTTTGGTTCAGCAAGTTGGCAGTGGAACATGGGAATATCCTTTTTAACATGCAACGTAGAGACTCCAGACGGCCCCGGGCCTTTGTTCTACAGCTTCTGTGCTGTGTCCACCAGGAAGAGAAAGCTCACACACATGTTAATGGTAACAGCTCTTCCTAGCTTCCCACTGCTCTTACACTCAGTCTCTGTCTGTCCCCACCTTTACCCGATGAGGTGTTCCAAGCAGTTAATTGCTCTTCTTATTCCACAGTTGAGACTGGAATTGACTGTCTGGGCTCTCCAGTGGAGCAATTCTACAAACACTACAATGTACTAATCGTGTTCTTCGGATTCTTCATTCCCAATTTCTGCAGCATTCTGTTGGGCTACAGAACTTTGAAACACTCTAGAAGTTAAATCCATGATCTGATCTATTCCATATCATTAGATGACAAGGAATGTACCCTGAGTAGTCTGCCTCCAGCCAGCTTTGCGACACGGTTAACGCGCTTCGTTTCCCCACACCATGCATTCTTCATCAGAAAGAAGAGAAATATCATGTCCTTTTAAGATTTGTCCCAACTCTTGTGAAAGTTCTTGAGTCTCTAGGATGGAGCAAGACAAATATCACCACTGATTTTACTTCTTTGGCTCTTGCAAGACAAATAACATTTACATCGTGAGCCATGAACTCATGATTCTATTATTATATTCACTTATCATGGGATTTGGGGAAAATAGAAATGTATTTTTATGCATTGCATTAATTAGACTTAAAAGAGAAGTCTCAACTTCCCTGCCTCCATCTAGAAATGTGGTTTTCTTATATGTCCTGCCTCTTTTTAGGGCCTGCTCCATAAAGCAGGATGAAATTACACTCCTCCTCGCACATGCCTCTCAGTTGTCTTTACTTGGAGCCGATATTTTGTTTGCTTATAGAATTGAGACTAAAATTTTTACTAAAATGAGAAGGGAAACCAAGTCAGAAATGCTTTTCTAGCACACGCTGTGGTGTAAGCCCATGGTAGCCCATGTGGCTTGACCTGAACTTTATATTCTGAGAGACCGAGATCATACATTAGGGTATATTCTTTTCTTTTCAATTCAAAGTAATCACTCCACACTGTTCAGAAATGAATTCTTGCTATAGATTTTTATCAAATGCATCTGACATTTTAAATAAATTTTAGACTGATGAATTCAGTGTTTCTGTGACAGAGATCATAAACATTTTCCTTTTTCAAAAAGCAATCTGATAAAAGTATATTTGTACTGTAGTTAATGCTGTGTTAAGTCAGTGTAATATAGTTGCTGCAAACATTTGTAGAGCAAAGGAAAAAACGCCTTTATTTAAATCTTGCCAAGAGCAGAAATAAAATGAGCAAATGCACAGTGGAGTGAGAGAAAACATAAAGACCCATACGGTTTTATTACTGTGGTGCTCTGGTGTCAGCATCTCATTTAAGCTGGATGGAATATATGGTATGATCGCTAATCATAATAACTTTATGTCGGAGTGTATGCCTTACAGAGATGTTTGTTGAGTGAATAAATGTTGGATCAATCTTTTTTTTTTTTTTTTTTTCTGTTACAGAACTTTCATTTCCTCGGCATAGAAATTAGATACAGATACTCTAAGTGTAGTGCTATTCGTATATTTTCATAAGAATAAGAAAAAATAAATGAGTATAAATTCTAATAGTGAAATGTTCTTGGCTGATACAGGTACCATGAAGACAACTTTAGTAGTTATTTCCATTAAATTATAGAATCGGGAAGGATAAGGATGAGTTGCATTGTTCTTTTAATCCCCACCATGTAGCACAGTGCTGGGACATGTAATAAAGGCTTAACACGTGCATTGTGTGTGTGTGTGTGTGTGTGTGTATGTGTGTGTGTGTGTGTTCCCACCAAGGATAGGTGGGCAGCTAATATGCCATGGCTTATTTACAAATTAGATAAAAGAGCTTTTTTTGCAGACCAGAGAAAAATTACAGCTGGATGGAAAAAGGGCTGGGGAGGGCATGGGATTAGATGCCAGAGTGCTTGTTTAGCATAGATATTGGACCAGAATTCATCAGAATGATTTATGATTCGTGGTGTCGTCCCAGAGACACAGTCTTCAGATGACATCTTTCATCTGCTTTGATGCGCTGTATTCCTGTGTCATCCTGGTTGCATTAAGTTCACGTTCTGATGATTTCATCAAGACTCTGGACTCACCCTTCCATCCCTCCTTCCTTTTCCCTGACATTTTAAGAGTGGGGCTGTCCCCTCTCCAGAGCAGATCCAAGTTTCCAGCATCACGGACGTGGTACCTGGGCTGCGTGTCCTGTCTGTAAACGTTTGGGCCTACTCTTCAGCAAAAGTTCTGTGCAATCCATCAAGGCTGGGGGAATGTAGATATATTACTATTTTCGTGTTTCTCTCTTCTTCCTAGTTCTCTCCCTCACAAAATAAACATCCAGAACCTATACCCCAACTGCATGTGGCTGACTTTTAGCAAAAACTATCTGTGAGGGAAGGTTTTCACTGAGCTCTGATGGGGAGGCTGAAACCCACTGCTTTTTATTTATGTCATTAGATGTGATAAAGACAATAAAATTATAGTGTTTCTCAAAAGTTCTTGATAGTATATTTCATAGAACCTGGTGTTTCCATCTCATGGTGTGTTTGCAAATTAAGTAACAAGTGGTTTGGTCTTTGCAAAGAAGATCCATTGTATGCCTGTGCGCTCACCCAAATTATAGTCCAGGCAGGCACGTAGATTTTCACCTGCCCGGCCCCACAGCCCCTGTTGTTCTACTTGAAATGCACCTGGCCCTCAAGTACCAAACTTCTCACCATCTCAGCTTAAATATTACTGCCTTTACATGACCTGCCTGGTCCCCCCTAGCCTAAAAGCCTAGGTCCCCGCAGTCTTTTGTTGTATGGTCTCTCATTTCCTTCCCCACCTGGTTCCAGGAGTAGCTGAGCACTTACTTGTGCCAGGCCCTACCTAGGGAATGAGGAAACACAGGTCCCCCTCCTGGAGCTTATGGCTTGGTGGAGAAGAGCTTTAAGCATACAACATACCAGGTGGTGAGTGGTACCAAAGGTGAGGAGAGAGCTGCTGAGAGGGGTCAAGAGGATGCGTGTTGCAGGGAAAGCCCTTCTGAATAGAGCCGGACTTTAATAAAGGCCGGAGGAAGACAGGTCAGATTCTAGAGGATGGCCCCAGGCAGCAGGAAGGGCCTGAGCAAAGGCCCTGCAGCAGATGCGGTGGGAGCTGAGTGTGCAGGAAGCTGCAGGGACCGGGAGGAGGGAGGAGGGCAAGGGGACGGTGGTGGGAAATGGGGTCAGTGAGACCAGGGGACACATCGCATACATGAGGGAAAGAAAGGGGAGGGAGAATTGATAGCTGAAACCCGGCTACATTAAATCTCCACTTTGAGAGTGTCCCTGTGCCTCCTGGAGCGTCCACAGAGGACAGACGGGATGGAAGCAGGGAGGTCAGGTAAGGGTCATTGCACCAGTGCAGTCAGGTGGCTCGGACCCCTTTGGGGCAGTAGAGAAGACAGCCAGCCGTGCGAGTCCATGCATGTTTTAGGGTTAAGGGTTGTCAAAGTCAGATTAGGGCTGATGGTCAGGATGGGATGTGGGTTTAAGTGGAAAGAAAAAGCGAGAATAACACCAAAGTCTTTGACCCAGGAGCGCCTGGGTGGCTCAGCAGTTGAGCATCTGCCTTCAGCTCAGGTCATGATCCCGGGGTCCTGGGATCGAGTCCCACATCAGGCTCCCCACAGGGAGCTTGCTTCTCCCTCTGCCTGTCTCTGACCCAGGCACCTGGGTGAAAGACAGCGCCACTTACTGGATGGGGAAAGGCTAAGGGAGGAAAAGAGAGTAAGGACTGTTTGGTTTGGACACGTGAAGCTTGAGATTGCTAGGAAACACTAAAGGGGAGCCGTCACACAGCACTTGGTTATAGGGGTGCAGTTCGCAGGACAAACCAACATGGTGGATGTAAATGTGGGCAGCGCTGGAGGGGAGAAAATGTAGCACGCTTTGGCCCGGACACTAGCAGGTGTATGTTTACAGCCCACATCCAGGAGTCTTCAAGAAATGCAACTATCTCAATTCAATGTAAGCTATATTTTGAGACCCGATTCCACTCAGCGTTGGAAAATGTAACTGCCAATTCAGCCAACCTGTTCCAGCTGATTAAATTAACCAAAGTTGCCATTAAAGTCTTGGTTCTTAATTTAGGTTCTTTTTTCCTTCCTCTAACTTAGATGGCCTCATGACCTCAGGGAAACCGTCTAGCCTGTAGCATCCAGGGACTGTCCGGGCATGGGGTTGCTGGCCTGGCCTTCCGCCTTGTAGCACATTACAGTCCAGTGCCCCCTCCACCCACTCCCCTTCATCCCTCTGTCCATGCTGCATGCCCCCTCTGGGCCTGTGGATTCTCTCTACTTTGGGGGCCTCAGGTGGTTGTTCCTCCCTGCCATTCTGGGTACAGAAAACCCGGGTTCCTACAGCCATCCCTGTGCTGCCTTCACACCCTGATGTGTGAGGTACAGAGTGGGGCAAGATCCCATCTACAAACTACAAACCTAGAGTTCTCTGTCCTTGCCCTCTTAGTTGGTAGAAGAACCATCTTCAGGGGCCCTGGCCAGTGTCCAGCTGTTCTGTTTCACTTCCCACTCTGCTTTTTAAAAAAAATTTTTTTAATTTAAATTCAATTTGCCCAAGTATAGTATAACACCCAGTGCTTATCCCATCACATGCCCTCCCTTAATGCTTGTCACCCACTCACCCCATCCCCTACCCTCCTCCCCTTCTACAACCCTTTATTCCCCAGGGTTAAGAGTCTCTCATGGTTTGTCTTCCTCTCTAATTTTTCCCCACTCAGTTTCCCTTTCTTCCCTTATGGTCCCCTTTCACTATTTCTCATATTCCACGTATGAGTGAGACCCTATGATAATTGTCTTTCTCCCATTGACTTACTTCACTCAGCATCATACACTCCAGTTCCATCAATGTTGATGTAAATGGTGGATATTCATTCTTTCTGATGGCTGCCATCAGGCAAGAAATCTTTTCAGTCTCCATTTGGGTAAGAGAAAACTGGCTTTGCAAGTATTCCTCCCAGGTTTTGTCCTGCACTTCCCATTGCTTGAAACACAGCTTTGGAACATTATTTTTATTTATTTACTTATTTGTTATTATTCTTATTTATTTATTTTAGAGACTGAGAGCAGGGGAGGAGCAGAGGGAGAGGCGGACAGAGAATGTTAAGCAGGCCTCACATCCAGTGCAGAGCCGGATGCGGGGCACTGCCTCACAACCCTGGGATTCTGACCTTGAACCCAAACCAGGCTTAACCACCGGAGCCCCCAGGTGCCCCAGCTTTTGAACTGTGAAGACAAGAATTAACATCACTGCTTCTGGTTCCTTTGTGACGGTTTTCCTTAGGGCATGGGAGGTCTTAGGTTTATCTCGGTGAATGGAGGAAGGTCATGGGGTAAAAGGGAATGTGCTAAAAAATTCAGCTAAAATGCACAAGCACAATATCCCGCAAGATTAGTAGGCCTGATTTCTGTCTTTCCCTTACGGCAAGCTCAATGAGGGGACAGGTTATATTTGATTTGCTCAGTGTGGTAGACATAGTAGAATGGAGGTGCCCGGTTATGTTTAGGCCGGATGAATGAGTGAAGTGATGGAAGACCAGTGCTGTTCTCGTATGAACATGTGCGCACAGATACAAAACACATTTGTGCTGCTGTTCACAGGGTAACCTTGACTCAGTGGTCCTGACAGGGGTGTGCGGGCAATTAGAAGATATTCTAAGGGTGAGCTAATCCTCAGAATTAGAAACTGCAGAAATTATTTCATAATCTGGATTTTTTTTTTTTTTTTTTTTTTACTGGCTTTGAAAAATAAAAAACTAGAGAAGCATACTAGAGAGAAAACATTTGTGAACTTTTCTTAGGTTGGTCTTAAGTGTGCTGGGGCCCTGATACTCATCTCATCCCAGCTGCTCAGACTTTTCCTTTAGGGAGGACATTTAGCTTTGGAAGTTTGTAGGGCGGAGTTCAAAGTTCAAAGCTCTGCACTGAGATATTTCTTTGAAGTCTCATGTTTTATATGAAATCTTCAAGTTGATTTTATATTTGACTCCACAATATGTGTGTATATGTGTCTTTATATAAAATTAATGCATTAGTCCTCTTCTGTGGAAAATGTGTCTTATCATAAGGAACTTGGTGTTAGGGCGTTAACAACTTGGCACTTTCTCTTAATGATGTTTTAAAAGTTCCAAACTTAAAATCAAACTTCTGGAGTGTTAAGGCCGAAGCCACTGAATAGCCTTACAAAGCAAACAATTGCCATTTTTACTTGCCCAGAAACATGTTCACCGTTGATGATTTTCACTGGCACCTCTACATCTGCCAAGGTGATTTTTAAACACATAATGGGACCATCTTTTTTATTTATACATATTTTGTGCGACAAAAAAATCAACTGAGATAACTTTGACATGATAATGAAATGTAAATATTTATGATTCCTTATATCCTGAAAACTGGATGAATTTGTAGGACATCAGATTTCAAGTGTTCCAACTAATGCATTTTTCTTGGGTATTTTCAACAACCCTGGAAGGTAAGGAGAGCAAACATGATTACTGTCCTCATTTTGAACTGCCTACAATTTTTCCAGGTACTGTCCTAGCTCCAACACATGCTAACAGTGGGACTTTTAAGTGACTGTGATTCATACTTCTCATCCATAAAATGGGCTTCACCATAGGATTTGAGAGGCACTGAAGTAATAACTGTTCAGTGCTTTAGAAGATACACAAATGTCAGAGAGATGGAGGTTAAATTATTACATTCATGACTGATAGTCATTCCTAACTTGTGGCTTGGGGTGTGGGAACATGTTGGATTACCAATTCCCCACCTTACTTGCTGCAACTATCAAAACTAGACTTAGGGCCAACTCAGTTCAGAGGTTCATACCATGATCCTTATTTCTCAATGGACTGGGAACACCTTCTATGTGGAAGAATTAAGAGGTGGAACAGAGACCAAAGATGTTGCTCTGTAGATAATTAGTCAGTTTAGCCAACACAGGACTGTGAGAGATTCCATCTCTCAGGCAATGAGGAGTAAACAAGATGGCACCATGAGTGTATAACAGTGCCAGCGGCCACATGGAATAGCTATTTTTAGATAACTAAGGTGGCAACAAGAGAAACTTTATTTGCATTTTATCATTAAAATATGTTATTTCGTGTCAACTTGTTAACCTTGGGATTATTTTCATAGTCATATGATGAAGCTTCAAAAGGTCAAGCAACTTGCCTCAAATCACATACCTAGAAAGAGTGAGGGCCAGAATCTCAGTGCTTTTCTGTGTTTTCATAAATCATTATAGCTGTAAGTTATTCTTTTCTGGATTGACGATGGTATCACTTGAGTCTTAACCAAGCTGGAATCCAGTGTGGAATCTAAATGTTAGATTTATATTTTGTGCTAACAGAGTAAGCAGGAACTATCAGCCAAAGAGATTAGGAAATAAGGATATAAATATAAACACAACTAATTGATTTCTCTTTCTTATTTTTAAAAGTCTTAATAACAACTTTTATTTTTACAACCTTTGTTATGTGTAAAATTATTATGTTTAAATCTGTTCAAAACAGAGAGAAGAGGCACTTGGGTGGCTTAGTGGTTGAGCATCTGCCTTCGGCTCAGGTTGTGATCCCAGGAGTCCTGGGATCAAGTCCCACATCGGGCTCCCTGTAGGGAGCCTGCTCTTCTCCCTCTGCCTGTGTCTCTGCCTCTCTCTGTGTGTCTCATGAAAAAATAAAACCTTTAAAAAGAGAGAGAGAAAGAGAATACAGGGGCTCCTGGGTGGTTCATTCAGTTGAGTGTCCAACTCTTGGTTTCGGTTCAAGTCATGATCTCAGGGTTGTGAGATCGAGCCCCGTGTCAGGCTCTGCACTAGGCACAGAGTCTGCTGGAGATCGTCTCCCTCTCCCTCTGCTCCTTCCCCATTCATTTTCTCTCTCTCTGTCTCTCTCTCGTACTCTCTAAAGTAAATAAAATCTTAAGGAAGAAAACAGGGAATACGTAAGAAGTGAGCTTATATACTCAGATTTAATGCCTATCACTACTCTGCCTTACTAATTTGGATCCTTTCTTTAAAGGGACACTTCTGAGCAATGAGGCAAGTGTCCAACCCGCACGCACTCATCCAGATCTCGGCCCATCTTCCTCAGAGGTAGCCCCTAGCTGAGGTTGGTACTGGCATTTTAAAATCTTACATAAATGGTACAACTCTTGTGAGTTTGCGTCTGCAGCTTGTTTTTCCCCCAGCTTTACACTTGAGATCTGCTGGTGCTGATCTATGGAGATGGATCTAAAGCAGTCAGCCTTTTTTATTTTTGTGATTTGTTAAGATGTGGCTCTTGCCACAGAAAACCACTTTCTTTCCCCTGATGGGCAAAACAAGTGCCCCGTGGGGCCTTTGAAGTTTCCTGAAAGGGGGTTCTTCTAAGCACTCTTTCTTCCTGGGCTCTTGTGAGAGCCTCATTGTCTGGACTGAAGAGACGCTGGAATTTGAATCCACCGCGGGCTTTTCATTCGTTCACCCTTGGTGTTCAAGAATTTAAATCTTATTTTCCCCAAGAACTTCAGGTCCCCCAAGGGCAGAATGTCCTGGGATATAAATATTCAGCCTGACATCAGGTTTAATAAATATTTCTTGAAGTATAGCAACATAAACTAAAGCTGACAGGGCGAACCCATTAGAAGATACTTCGCAGGCCTTCAGTCTCTGACAGGTTCTGCGGTTTGTGACCGAGACACCAGAGAGAGGGCTTTATTTAGGCAGGGTTTAGTCTACACTTATTAGCTTGAATCAGGTGTTAGAGTTTATCTGAACGAGGGCACATCAGTTTGGGACCCTTTAAAGAGAGGTTCACTGGATGAACCTTCCAGTATATACATATGGGGCCAGTACTCACAGTGAAATCCATGCTGGTTATACCACTTTTTTATTTTTACAGACTCTCAAAACTGGATTTGAAAAATCCTATTTGTGTAGCTTTCACCTCAGGCCAGGCACTGTGCCAGTCAAGTCACACGCAGTGCCTTACTCATTCATTTCACAGAGCCGTGACTCACATTGGATGAAGAAACTGAGGATTTATCCAGAATAACACAGCTGGCAAGCCCCTGAACACGCCATCTGACCACAGGGCTTCCCAGTCAGCCATACATTGCCTTTCCTCTTTGTGGGTAGAGTCGTCAGTATCTCTCTGCAACATTGGGTAGGCCAGAGATGGTGGCACTGGCCTGTCCCCTGTGTGGTGCCAGCACTCCCTTGCCATCACACACATCCACTGTCAGCCCACACTGATGCTTTGGACCCCTCTTGGGCTGGGACAGGAGGGCATGCTTTTCCCAATAAAGAGTGGCTCCAGCTGGTACAGAAGCCTCCCTGTGAGAGCCACCTGCAGACCACCTATATTTTTACCCAGATGCCCACTTATATTTAAGGGAACAGAGTAGAACCTTGCAATCTCAGTGGCAGGTAGGCAATATTTCATCTTCTTGACTATTAAACATCATGGCTGAAGCTAATTTACAGCTTCAATCATGAGCCTTGGCATATTATTGGTATAAAGTGTAAATATTTGAATGCTAATTATCGTAAAACAAACAGGCCACTGTGTCCAGAGCAGATGAGTGCTGTTTCGGGAAGCCAGCAGACCCTAGCTAGTAGGCAGCTTGTGTTGTCTCTGTACAACCAGTAATAGACGTCTGGAATCATTTCCACCTCCCTCTGCCCCAACAGCACCTGCTACCTCATTGCAGAAAGTTCTGAAAGCTAAAAAGCTGCCCGGAGTGGCTCACATATGGTCGTCCTTGCCTTTTAAACTATTTCCCATCTGCCCTGCCATGTGAGGAAAAATCTTTAGTGCTGAAATTATTCACCCGGAAAGAGAATACCATCGTCTTAATACAATGGGCCCTCCTTGTCCAGCCTGAGCCTGCCATTCCTGGTCACCTGTCTTTGCACCATGCAAATTCTCATCTCAGGCACACTTAACCCAGTTGTTCCACTGGCTGGAAATGACTGGTTTCCTTCTGTACCAATGTGGGCTTCAGCATCCAACCCTAGTCCCCCTCCTCTTTAAAGTACTCCATGATTACTGTCCTCTATATCACTCCTCTGTACATTCACCTGTCCTAGGGCAGAGAATGAGAAGCCAGGATTGGGGTCTTCCTGCCTAGATAATAGATTCCTTGAGATCTTGGACCTTCACACCTGTAGCCTCACTGGGAATGTTAGGGCATCCCATTCTGACTGGGCAAAACCCACTCAGTTGGCATGCCAAGTCTACGCTGTCTCCGGTGATTGCCGAGCAGGTGGATTCTGGGAGGTGCAGATCCCAAGGCCTAACTGGAAGATCAGTTTCTCCCGCAGACAAACACATGTTAGGGAAGACAGGATGCTAGGGGATCCCGTGGTCCGGTCAGTGTAGGGAGCTAGCCTGAAATTCGGCACAGTACTTTATGGCAGAGGGAAAAAAATGTTGTTAAATTTTCAAGCACGATGCAACATCCCCTGGTTTTGTGATATAGTTAGTGCAACAAGACTGGGGTTTTGGAACAGTGTGCATGAAGGAGACCACTTAGAGCTTCAGTTTCTCCATATACCGAACAAGAATAGTAGTGTTTACTATGGAGCTTGATATAAAAATTACAGTGGGAATGAATTAAAATGAGACAGTACAGATGAGGTGCTTGATACAGTGCCTGGCACATGGAAGCATCTGGTACCACTGCTGCTGATTCGTTCCATCTCCCTGACCACTCCTGACTGCTGTTCCTAGCCATATGACACCTGATTACTTTGCAGGGAGCCATGCTCACACTCCCGCTGGCCTGGGAAGGATAGCCAGCAGTGTGTTGCCCCCGTTTGAACCCAGCCAGGAGTCCCATCGTGCCATCTCACTTTATTTTGTTTTATGAATTGCAGTCATTTAAAATATTAATTTTCATATTTAAAATATTAGTTTATTTAGAGTATCAATCAGGAACCTTCCATGGGACCACCTGTGCTGTTTGCTGGGAATACAAGACTGAATATGAGGTGGTCCCACCCTCAGAGAGCTCCCACTTAGGCCCTACTGAGATGACTCAAGCATCCAAATTTTTAAATCAACCAGAAGCCGTGGCACCCATGTTTTAAACTCAGGCCTTTACCAAGCAAGCTCATTTGAGTTGGCCAGGCCTAACATAACTGTTCCATTCTGGAGTCCAGCAGCTTCTGGTCGCAGGTGACTCGGCCTGAGCCTCGCTGCCTCACCCTTGGAGCTCATAGCCTGACAGTGAGGTCGCCTTTGTAGGACAATGAAGCAGCATTTCTGCCAGGACCTGTTAGCGGGTGGGCAGCCCTTGCACTCCAACCCTACTGACCGGGCTGACCTTCTTTCTCTTCTTCTGGACATTAGCTTAAGAATGGACTGAGACAGAAGCTAGAAAGAATTAGGGAGGGGGCCCTGGGTGTCCTGCATGCAGTAGTCTGGAGGCTTTCTTACATTTACAGAAAATGAAAGAAAGGAAAGAAAAGGGATTATTTGTGAAAGGAGCCGATGGGGTTGTGAAGAGAGAGAAGCATTCCAGCTGGGGGTGGCACCTCCCTCTTCTGCAGACTTGAGTGTTTTCTTGGGTGTGTGACAAGAGCTAATTTTAGAAAAATGAATCTTGGAAGAAAATGACTCCTGAAGGCTATTAAGACACATGAGTGTCTCACTAAAGCTCACAGACTAAATCTTCTTTATTATATCAGTGTTCACGTAAATACTTAGATTTATGATCCTTTAGACAACTTTTACACAAAAAGAGACACGAGTGTTTCTCAGACCAACAGAAAACCCGGCCAGATGGCAGCTGTAATACACACATCCATCAAAGTGGGTTAAAAAAATACTCTCCATTCAGGAAAAAGGGTGAGCCAGCCTGTCAACCTCCAGGCATAAGAGGGATGTCGTTCAAGAGGCAAAGGCCAGAATTAGCTTCTCTTTCCCCTTGAACAAAATGAGAAGCTGGTCATATTAACCCTTAGCTGCATCATCTGTGGCTTGCACTTCCTAATTTCATCTGATTACTTGTAATGAATGGTGCCTTTTGGAAAATGTGATCTCTCTCTGAACGATTTCAAGGAGAATTAATACCCTTTTGTATTATTTTGGACATCTGTGCAGAAATGTGACTCGTTGCTTTGAGAATTAGTATCTAAGAGCCACCAAAATTCCTAAGCAGGGGGAACAATCAAAGTAATATCTTGCAGTGGGTCATTTTCCCCTTTAGTCTGTGATCATTGCTGTAGCATTCCCATACAGGTTCCCTAGAGGTTTGCCTCGAAAGGCAACAAAATGGGAGAAAAGTGAGAACGGACAAATAGTAGTTCAAGTGGGCAGAAAACATCTGTGTACTTGGAATGCAAACCTTAGCTCGTCTGGGTAATAATGTTAGAATCGCTACGGAGCGAAGAGAAGGCCACACCACACACACTGTGCTTGTAATGTTGCCAGCTCTCTTCCCAAGGGGAAACCGGCAGGAACTCAACCACCTCAATCACTTAAACTCTCCCCAATGAAGCACATGTGAACATAAGATTAGGGAGCACTTTGTCACTGACACCTGGGGACAGATGATTTGCCTGATGCGCCTCTTCTGTCTCCCCCATGCAATTTATATCACACCAGCTAATGAAAGGATATAGCATCGAGTATACTTTACTTTTTTAAGCTATATCATTATAATATTTCAGATATACTACATTAGAGGGAAAAAATATTGTTGTTGTTTTTCTTTTTATGTTGCTTAGCTGAACATTTCTTCCCATGAGGCTGCATGGTCCTCTTAAGGACAAGAATGACCAATGGCATATAACTTGACAATGTCCTCTTCCTCTGTCTAACCTGGATTTTTATAAAGATGCTGATGACAGGACCCAGGATACATAAAATGATTTCTGTAGCATTTTGCTGATAGAGGATTTGCTCTTGCCTTGCAATTTAATCATTTTGGAGAATGTTCCCTTAATTGGCAGCAGAAGGTTTGCAGCGACAGAGGTAGTGGGGAAGGCTTTGGATTATTAAAAGTTCAGCCTAATCATGAGTTGAGACAGTGATCCCACTCCTTTCTATTATTACTGTGCATCAAAAGCCACAAAATCTTACCTAATGAAAAATCCTCATTATTGCATTGGGATCCCTAGTGCTTTCAAGATACTCAGAGGGCTTCACAAATCCCACCTTTCTACCTCCCAACAAAGTGGGCAGGGAGAACACAACCTGCCCCAGGCTCCTGGCCCCTCTGCTGCACCTTCTCTCCTGCCTTTTTTCCCTCATAAGCTTTCCAGAGCTCCTCACTCCCTCCCTTCCATGTCTGTCATCTCCCCACAGAAAAAAAGTCTGCCTGCTTTGCTGGGGAACCAGGCATGGCCGTATGATGGAGCCTGTATGTCTGCTACTCCCATTCTGCTGCCCCCAGGCAGCTAAGGGTCACCTATCATCTGGTGCAGGGGGTGGGACCCTCAGGTTCTGAACCCCAAGGCCAGAGGTTTCCAGGGCCTCCCAAAGGATCAAGGCTTCCTCTTCATCATATCACCCACAGCTGCCCTCTGCAAACCCCTCCCCTTCTGACTTTGCGTCTTAAAAATAGTCTCTCAAGCAAATGCTAAACAAAGAACCTCCACTCCCCATTCTTTAATAATCCACCACGAATGCACCCAGAGCTGTTGCTCAGTGTGGGGCAACCAACTAACCAAGTAACGAGGATTTCCAGCCAGACGCAGGAAGACTGCCTTTTGGATTAGCAACTACTGCCTTGCTGTGGTGTGGTCATTTGTCTGGTCTTTGTCCTCAGTTTCTGATATGGGGCTTCTAAAACCCTGGCGGTTTCCTGTGTGACAGGAGTGTCTTTGTTATGTCCTGGAGGTGACTCTTGGTGGGTCCCTGCCTAGCTTCAGGACGGGGGCTGGTCACCAGAAAGACCTGTGGCCAGCCTGACCTCTGGGGGTGGGGGGAAGGGGACTGGGGACTGAATCAGGGATTCAGTCAGTCATGCCTAGGAAATGAAACCTTGGGAGAAATCCTGGATGCCAAGGCTTGGTGGCGGTTCGTGGTTCATGAGAACACGGTTACGTTGGGAGAAGGTGATGTTCTCTGACCCCACAGAGGGCAGAGAATCTGTGTTTGGGATCCACTTCCCAAGACCTCGAACTACATATATACCTTACACAAAACCTGGCCATTGTTAGTATAAGGTTCTTCTGAGATCATTCTTGCTAATGATGAAACCCCAGGGATATTCTGGGAACCTTCCAGATTGCTGGCCAAATGCTCAAAAGTACAGGTAAGCCTGGGGTTCCCACTTAAGGCTGTTGTCCAAAGCAGAGGTGAGGACTGAGTCCTTAACTCCTGGGCACAGTGCTAACTCCAGAGATTAGCATCAGAGCTGTACTGCAGTGTGCTCAGTGGGGGTAAAGGCAGAATTACTGTCATTAAGGGCGATTTTCTGATTTCTAATAGAAATGTCGAAATACTGGAAATAGGCTCTACATCTTCTGGCCGGGCATTACAGTTTGAAGCACTCGCCCTGGGGTAGAACAGGTTTAGAAAGATCATTTAGTAGATTCTTAGTCAAAGTGTGGTCCCCAGACTGTGCACGTCTGCAAACTGTTCATTACCAGCTCCTGATGAGATGTGTACGGAACTTGGTAGTAAGCATTTTGAATTTTTTACAGCAGTCGGGCCTTGCCAAGACGTTCAGGAATGGAAATATACATGTATCAGAGTGTGACAACTTGGAGGGAAAAAGTGATCCTTCACCACAGAGAGTTTAAGGAGCCTTATTTAGAATATATAGCTTCAGTTGGTATGATCGAATGGAGTCAGAACTTAGTGTTCAAAGTGTGAGGCCTGGAATCAAGCAGATGGGGTGGTACGCAGTTTCTGCTGCTTGCTACCTCTGTGGCTTTGGGCAAGTTACTCAATCTCTGAGATTTATAAAATGGATTAGCAGTATCTCCTACCTTACGAGGTGCTGGGAAGACCAAATGAGATAATCCAGGAAGAGTGCTAAGCACAGGCTGTGGCACATAGCAGGTTAGCTGGTGGCATTGTTTCTTCGATCTCAATTTCTTGGCATCCGTGTGTGGCTTGGTGAAAGCATGCTCTGTGTATGCGTGTTTGATTTACGACTGTAAATGAAATCGACAGCCTTGCCTTTATGTGAATACAAGGTACTTTTGAAGAGCCAAAACTTAAACATTTCAATGAATATTGCTCTTCATACAATCCCTGGGAGGCTAGACTCTCATTTCAAGGATGCCCAGATGTTGGAAGCATTTGGGGCATCTCTTATTTCACATTTCCGCTAGTGCCTGTTCCAGTGATCTATTCTGATGTAAGAAACTGCCTCAAAACCTAATGGCTCAGAACCACAATCTATCCTTATCACTCTGGTTCTGTGGGTAGACTGGGCTTGGTTGGGTTCTCACTTGGGGTTTTCCCTGCAGTTGCAGTCGGAGGTTGGCCAGGGCCGGATCATCTGAAAGCTCAACTTACCTGGACATGCAGCACGGTGTCTTCGGTCTTCATGTTTGATGCCGGGCTGTGACAGCTGGAACAGATCGGGGCTTTCTGGGTGTCTCTCAGTCCACAGGGCCTTTCCATAGCTTGGATATCCTGGCTGCTGGGTGGACTCAGGTCAGAGAGATGTCTTTGTTGGTGGCCAGCTTCCCCCCTGAATGAGAGTTTTAAGAAGCAGGAAGTGGAAGCTGCTGGACCTGAGTCCAGCAGATGAGAGCAGTTACAGAGCCCTCCCCAGAATGCAGGAAAGGAGACATAGACCCCACCTCTCCATGGGAAGAGGGTCAATGAATCTGTGTCCATATTTAATCAGCTACAGAGCCACAAAGCAAATGTGGTTTTCTTACATTGGCATATCTTTTAACCACCAAAGTGTGTAGCTTCCACAGTAACTACATTTATGTATCACTCACTTTGATATGAGTTATCTGAGTAAGAACCCAGCTGTTGCATTACGGTCAATGCCTTTGAGTTATGTTTCCTAGTCTAAGTCTATGTCTTCCCTAGTCTATGCTAGGGAAGTTCCCCTCTGAGTACCTCCCATTCTACTCTGAATGTCCCGATTTCTACTAAGGACCCTCTAGAAGCCCCCTCCTACACTCTGCCCTGTCCCTCTTCCCTGCTACAGAGAAATCCGAAAGCCCATGCAACCAACATGGTACCCTCTTGCTCAGACAACTTCACTCCTCCCCATTTCTCACAGAGCCTGTGGCTCAGATATCCAAGTAGGCCCTCAAGGTCCCCCATGGCTGGATGGGGATCACATCACTATCCAGTTCAGTCTCTACTTCCAACCCCATTACCCAAACATATAGCCCCCACCACCAACACGCACATGCAGGCTGACGTCATCCTTTTAGCCAATATTTATTCAGTGCCTGCCTGTGTTGGACGCTGTGCTTATTGTTAGGCTCCAGTAAGCTCCAGTATTATTACATATGCCTTATATTTTTTTCCTTTTGTGGGCTTTGCTTACATTCCTGAAGGTTAGGTGCATTTCTTATTAATGTTTTATCCCACGCAGCAATGTAGCAAGAAACATGGGTTACAGTACTGTATCAAGGAGAGGTTCCCCCCGTCTTACATTTTATCTTACACTTTTTATCCCTTTCCCGGTTGGAGGCTCATCTAGAAACAGCAAGCTCTCTCCTCATCTCCTGCCTTATTTGAAAGGTTAACATACTTCCCTCCTATTCCATCAGGGACTCATGATGGGGATGAAGTAGGAGGGCATTTATTTGAGTGCATTTTTGAAGTCCACAGACACTCTGGCATAACTTTGGTCCACGGCCACGGTCTCTGAAGCATTGCTTATTCGGGACCATCGGTGGACTTCTGGTATGTTCCAGGCAGCCTCCAGGCCCTGGGAGGGACTGTGAAGAATCTGATATGGTTGTCACCCCCTTAGAAACTGAGCCTTTGGTGTTCTGATAAAGCAGAGAAGAGAGGGCCAACTCTGCTTAACTCAGCTGCTTTGCTTTACCAAATAGAGTTCTGTAAAGGCAGTCGCAGGGAGAGGTTGTTGGGCTGGGCCCCAGTTAAGGAGCTGTCAGGGCAGGGAGGCGGTCATGCCTCCAGAGGTTTTCCAAATACACAGCCACTCCTCCTCGTCTCTCCCAGGACTCTCAGTGGGACCCCTTGTCTTGCAGAGGTTGGGTCTGAGAAAGCAGGGCATATGACACTTGAATTTAGTCAAAATTCCCCAAAGATCCTGGTTTCCGAAGCCCCCTTTAACTCTTCCCTGCAGGACCACTACTCAGGCCAGACTGACCCCAGCGCCAGGGCCCGAGGAGCAGGTGTCTTCCGGCGGCTAACTGTAGACCTTGGCTGTTTTTCAGGTTCGTTGGGCCTCCCCCAGCTGTAAGGCCCCACGTGCTGGCCCCAGAGCCCTGCCATGAAACCACACTTGAAGCAATGGAGACAACGAATGCTTTGCGGGATATTCGCGTGGGGGCTCCTCTTCGTGGTGATCTTCATTTACTTCACCGACAGCACCCCCGCTGAGCCCGCGCCCAGCGCCTTCTCCTTCCTGGAGACCAGGAGGCTCCTGCCGGTGCAGGGGAAGCACAGGGCCATCATGGGCGCCCTGCAGGAGCCCGCCTGGCCCGGGAGCCTGGGCGCCCACCAGGGGCCGCTGGAAGGCCGCCCGGCCGCCCTGCCTCGGTGGGCCCAGGCGCAGGGCGGCTTGGAAAATGACGAGGAGTTCTTCTCCTCCCAGATCGGGAGAAAATCGCAGAGCGCCTTCTACCCGGAGGACGACGACTACCTTTTTGCCGCGGGTCAGCCCGGGCTGCGCGGCCGCGCTCAGGGCACGCCGGGGGGCCCCTCCCCGGGAGCCCCGGGCCGGCGGGAGGGGGGCGCGGCGGGCGGCCCGGAGCCCAGGAGGCGGGCGAGGAAGCGGCCGCGCAGCGCGGGCGGGAGCCGGGCGCTGGCGGGCGGCGGCGGCGGCGACGGGGACAGGCTGTACTCGTCCATGTCCAGGGCCTTCCTGCACCGGCTCTGGAGGGGGGACGTCTCGTCCAAGATGCTCGCCCCGCGGCTGCAGAAGGCCATGCAGGACTACCTGAGCGCCAACAAGCACGGCGTGCGCTTCCGCGGGCGGCGGGCGGCCGGGCTGAGCCGCGCCGAGCTGCTGTGCGCGCTGCGGCGCCGGGTGCGGGTGCGCACGCTGGACGGCCGGGAGGCGCCCTTCGCCGCGCTCGGCTGGCGGAAGCTGGTCCCCGCCGTGCCGCTGAGCCGGCTGCACCCGCGCGGCCTGCGGAGCTGCGCCGTGGTCATGTCGGCCGGCGCCATCCTCAACTCCTCCCTGGGCGAGGAGATAGGTGGGTCCCGCCGCGGGGCGGGGGGGCGGGCGCCCGGGCTCTGTGCCAGCGCGGGTCTCGGGGGGAGGGTGGGGGGGGGGCGATCTAGGGCAGAGGGGGGACCCCGCCCCCGCCCCCGCCCCCGCCCCCCGCAGCCGCTCTCCATTCCTCTCCTGCGGAAACGGTTCTACCGGGACGCGCCCCACGGTAGCTTGCGGAGGCCTGACCGAGCCCCGAGGTGCCAGGGTCACGGCGGCCGAGCAAGGGGACAGAAAGGAAAGCAGAGCTCCCACGGGGCAGCGACAGAGATCGGGGTCGCCTCCAAAGAGAAGCAGGCATGATGATCGTGTTCATTAGCCCCGGGACTAAGTGGATGTTGTGGGCTCAGAGCAGAGCCCTTCGGGTCGGAGCAAGGAGCACCGACCTCAGGCCGTCGGTGCGCGTCCAGCCTTTGGGTCACAGTCGTGCACCTAGAAGGGGCCTCTCTCCAAAACGGTAGTAACGGGACCACAGCTTGGGCCTCCTTCTTTCCTTCTGAACTCGGCCTTCGAAGCCGTGTCAGGAGCCCAGGAGCACTCCTGGGTCGTAGTTCCTGTATCAGGCCTCTCCAGAGAAACGGACTGATGGGAGATTAGATAGAGAGATAGAGAGATAGAGAGATTTATTTTAAGCACTTGCCCCTGCATTGTGGGGACTGGCAAGTCTGAGATTTGTAGGGCAGGTGAGTAGGCTGGAAACTAAGGTAAGAGTTGAGACCGCAGTCTGGAACCCAAAGTCCATAGGGCAGGCTAGCAGGTGGGAAACTGAGGCAGGGTTTCTCTGTTGCATCTGGAAGCAGAATTCCTTCTTCCTCAGGAAACTTCAGTTTCTGCTGTAAGGCCTTACACTTCCCTTTGTGCCCAGGCTCATCCCATTGGCATGGCAGTGAGTCATCCATTTGATCCTTCAGACTTATTCACTCAGTTAACAAACACGAGTTTGGTCCCTACTGTGTGCAGGTTTCTGTACTAGGTGCCAAGAAAAAAGTGTGATTCAGACATGGCCTGGGCCTCACGTCCAGGTGTCAAACAGCTGTGGGTGATACATTCTCACAGTAGATGGTGTTGGTGACAGCCCATAACTCAACCTGGAAGTGACAGTGCAGGGGCATTTGCCCACTTGTAAGACAGGAAGAGCCATTGTTTCCAGGGCCCACCAGTGTGCCGTGTTCCTGAGGACCGGCCAATATGCCAGAGCTGTCCGGTGCCATTGTAATCAGGCTCCACAACCCAAGCCCCATCTCAGACATTCTTGGGAATGGAGCTGAATGTGAAATTTTTAAAAAGCTCAGAAAACCAAGGCCCAAGCATGCGCTTGAGGTCTAGGGTCCCAGTGTCCCCATGCTGACATTATAGCAGGCTCACAACACTGTCCATGTGTCACATGCCGCCAAAGCTGGAGCAGAGCAGTCTGCAATTGATTAGGGAAGAACAGTGGGTTAGAGCTCCCTGGGGTGAAGTTCTTAACCATTCCCGAGGACCATTATTAATAATGTAAGAAGGAATTTAAGTATTATGCTTTAAAGCAGGCAGTAACTTGCTTCTGGTTTTGTTTTGCTTCATTTTAAACACCTCTGCACAGTAGTTGCGTATTTGGATTGCTCTTGCGTGTCAGGGAGATTTCTCTTGCTCTTTATTCTGGCATATGTATCCCTGACCAGAGTCTTGTAAACTCTACTCAGAATTTGGAAGACAGCGTGAAAGATACCAGGAATTACACATTTCTGGAGAACGTGAAATGTCACTTATATCTTTGTTAGTTTCTAGCATCCAAATTTAATTTATATTGCCGGCACTTATATGAAGCTTCGTGATTAGGATTATAGACTCATCACGGAAGAACACACTCAGAAATTAAAAGAAATTCTCTTTATTGTTTTGCCTAGGTTCCTTTGAATCAAACTTTGTACTAAGATTTTAAGAATACATAATCAAGGGCACGTGGGTGGCTCAGTCGGTTAAGCGGTCGACTCTTGATATTGGCTCAGGTCATGATCTCAGGGTCCTGGGGTCGAGCCCTGCTCTGGCACCATGTTCAATGGGGAGTTAGCTTCAGGATTATCTCTCTGTCTCTGTCTCTGTCTCTCTCTCCCCTCCTTTGCCCCTCCCCCCACTTGTGCATGCTCTCTCTCTAAAATAAATATTTTTTTTTTAAAAAGAATACGGGATCCCTGGGTGGCGCAGCGGTTTGGCGCCTGCCTTTGGCCCAGGGCGTGATCCTGGAGACCCGGGATCGAATCCCACGTCGGGCTCCCGGTGCATAGAGCCTGCTTCTCCCTCTGCCTATGTCTCTGCCTCTCTCTCTCTCTCTGTCTCTCTCTCTGTGACTATCATAAATAAATAAAAAAATAAAAAATTAAAAAATTTAAAAAAGAATACATAATCAGAGCATAGTTCAATGTGTAAAAACAAGAAAGCCTTTCATTTTTATAAGCTAGTGTCTCTCAGTCTCAACACTTGGGCATGCCAGGTGCTGACATTTCTCCTTCCTACTCCCCTGACGAATGTGTGCTTATTAACACATAGTTGTTAATGGCTCTCTTGCTGAAAACAGATTCACGCAGAGGACTCCTTCAGGCAGCTTGCAATATTGGGGCATGCTCTGCTAGTTAGCTAAAGGCATCTTGGCCCCCACATCGCTGCTTGTGACATTGGCTAAGTGAAGATCAGAGGACTTACCGAAGGTCATGGGCTCATGAAAAACTGGGGAAGCAGCTAGGAAAGTACCCGAGGCTAGCCCCAGGTCAACCCTGGGCTGGAGGAGGTCTCTCCAGGCTGTCCTCCAGGGTCTCTTGCGAGTCCCTACACCCAGTCGGGCCTCAGCCTTGAGCATCAGCTGCCATCTCGCTCCCCCTGCTGGTTGCTCTGCTGGCAGCGCAGCCCCGCTTCCCGCTCCGAGATGCTGGAGTCCAGGGGTGTGGTGGTTTTTGAGAACAGTGCAGCAGTTGTAAACACCTCCACTTTGAATATATTATTGAAAAGCCAACTGAACTGTTTTTGGAAACATGGAACAGCCTTTCCTAGAACTTAGAGATGATTTCTTTTTAGCCAACATACAAACAATAATAAATTGGTGGTGAGATCAGCTACCCACGGTCCTGTGCAAACACAGGACAGAGTCTCCTCTGTGATATCTGCTAGATATCTAACAGGAGTAGCCTTGGTGTGGGAAATCAGGATCCGTGTGCCTGAAAATCAAATTCTGGGAAGTGTATGGGGAATGGGAGGGTGTAGGAAGCAGGCATAGAGTACTTGGTGGTAAAAGCTTGGGGATTTGGCATATCCTGATACTTTGGAAGGTGAGAAAGGAGATCATATAGTCATTTAACAGGCATCGATTATGTATTGATCCCAAACTCACTGAGGCCTGATACTGTGTGAGGCACTAGGGATGCAAAGATGAATAAGGCACAGAGCTAAACTTCAAATCCTCTGCAGCCTAGTAGCAGGGACCGCCTGTAACAGGCAATTCCAGTCTCATGGTTTGAAGGACAGAGAGATACGCAGACTGACAGGGAAGAAATGACAACGGAAACCTAACCCACCATGAGGGCTGGTGGCCAGGTAGAGGGAAGGTGAGCCAGGACTGCCCAGAAGAGGGAAATCCAGGCCAGAGGCCATGGTCACAGGGAGACGAGACACAGTGTAAGGAATGCCAGGAGTGGGTGTGGGGGCTTCTCAAGAGGGTACAGGGTGGGAGATGGAGGATGGGTAGTGAGAGCTACAGAGAGCACCAGGGGCCAGGAGTGGGGACAAACCTAAGTTGATAAGCAGGCAGGCAGGCAGCTCACGATGTTCTTGGGCATCATCCTCCAGAAAATAGACTTCACTTAATAATTGTAATACAAGGTGCTGCTTGCAGGGTGTCTGCTGCAGACAAAGTCCTCTTCTAGGTGCTTTTATGTTAACTGTTGAGAACCAGGGCTCCAATGGTGTCTGCTTTATGGAGGTACCTAAAGGCACAGGGGGTGGAGCCTAGACTCCATTAAACCCCAGTCTCTTGTCTCCAGAAACCAACTCTGACCCCTGGGCCCACGGTGCTGAGAGAGGCATTGCAATCTTTTTTTTTTTTTTTTTTTAAGATTTTATTTATTTATTCATGAGAGACACTGAGAAAGACAGAGGCAGAGACACAGGCAGAAGGAGAAGCAGGCTCCCTGCAGGGGACTCCCAATGTGGGACTCGATCCCAGGACCCTGGGATCACACCCTGAGCCAAAGGCAGACACTCCACCACTGAGCCCCCGGGGCGTCCCAGCCTTGCAATCTTTGAAGCAGGGAAGCAGATGGGTCAGCTTTTCTTTTGAGAGAGACTGTTCCAGAGCCCGGATCTGGAGGCACAAAGGAAGTAACTCACAATGCAGCAGTCCCAGGGTGACGGAGTCTCCAGAGGGATGAATCATCTCGTCGGCAGGCCCTTCCTAAAGACTGGAGGCTTTGCACCCTTGCTGGTTCAGATTTTGTTTTCTGGAGGAGCACAGGAGAGGAGGAGGGGGACGTGGGAGCCGGTGCCCGAGGCAAGCGGTGACTTAGTGCGTGCGCATCACTCGTCTGGCTGCTCCTTAAAGGGTTTTTTAATCTTCCTTCAGTGAATGTATGTAGCCTGGCTCGCTTCTCAAGGTCAACACGAAATGGCTCTACCCTGGAAATGCCTTCTCCAGAAATGAGGCTTTCCTTTATTCCCCGTGTGCTTGCTGTCTGATCCATTCCTCCTTCTGTAAATAGGAATGGACAGCTTAGTTTTTCAGGCGCATTATCAGGGAGGTGCACAGCCAGGCATACATTTACAGAACGTGTCTGCCTGATGGACACACTGGGCTTGGCCTCCCCCCCTGCTCCCCCTCCCATCCTGATCCTCCTGGAGGCTTTAAGGAGGTTCACTCTCCATCCATAGCAGCCTCCGACCCTACCTCCCTGCCTCCTCCACAAAAACTGGCCTCTTAACTCTTCAGACTCCTACCACTTCCAAAGGAGTTAAGCCAGATTCCATTTCTGTGCCCTGTGCCCTGTGCAGTTGCTGGAAGGGTGGACGCACACCTCGTTGTAGGATACCGGCATTTCAAAGCTGTGACATTTTCAGGGGCCGTATGGTGAATTGGAATTTCTACCTGATGGCTCTGAAATGCACCCACTGCTTGGGAGCCTTGGCTTCTTCAGCTTTCCTTTAGATTGAGGCCGTGACCAAGGGCAGCATGGTGTAGTGGCAGAATTTTGGTTCAGGAGTGTTGGCCTCAGGCTTCCCGTCTTCGGATTGTCCTGATTATCTTAGTTCCTGGAGGTCAGCTCACTGGAGCCTCTTCTCTGCCTCGGGAGAGAGCTGCCCCAGATCAGCAATTCACATGGTGGGTGTGGTTCACATTTGGGGTCCCCGAGATCCCTTCAGGGGCTCAGGAGGTGAAAAATGTTTCCATAATAGTGGGCAGGGGTCTTTTGAACGGTTGATGTTCCCACTGATGATGCAGAGGCAGTGGTAGGTAACACTGTTGGTTAGTGTCCTGCCCAACAGGACTAGTTGCTGTGGTGGTTTTCGGAGTCATGCTCAGCAGGAAGAGAAGAGAGTACCAGTTTCACTTATGGATGTCCTTGCTGAAGCAGGAAAAAATACTGGTTTTATTAAATATCAATCTTTGACTACATGTGTGTGGGTTTTTTGTTTTTTGTTTTTTAGATTTTACTTATTTATTCATGAGCGACACAGAGAGAGAGAGGCAGACACAGGCAGAGGGAGAAGCAGGCCCCATGCTGGGAGCCCGATGTGGGACTCGATCCTGGGTTTCCAGGATCACACCCTGAGCTGAAGGCGGCGCTAAACCACTGATCCACCTAGGCTGCCCTGACTACTTACTTGTGTTTTTAAGACAAAGTGGGCAGTAAAGTGAAAACACACTTCTGCATACCAGTGCACGATGGAAAGGCCTCCGTGTGGTTTGAGTTGTGAGCAGAACTAGCCACTTGTGTCATGAAACACAATTTTTACTTGAAACACATGACTGATAGACCTGTTTTATTCAGACTTTGATATTTGGTAGATGTTGTCTCAAAAAGGAATTGAGTGAGCCTGTCACTTTTAGGAAAATAACTGGCAATATTTTTGCCAGTGATAAAATTCAAGCTTTCAACCATGAACTTGTAACCAAACCCAAGTTCATGTCCCCGATGCACAGCAAAGGCGGTCACTAAGACATCAGGTGTGCGGCAAAGGAAGGGTTTATTTATGAAGCTAAACTGGGAGACAAGGGGACAAGCCTCAAATCTGCCTCCCCAAAGGGGGAGAGAATGAGTTTTTAATAATCATAGGGGTTGAGATTGCATATATACTGATGAAAAGGGTAGGGAAACTTATGACAGCTCGTGAGGAAAAATGGAACCTGCACATTGAGCAAACATACATCCTGTGTTCACTTTGGGGTGGAGACTTAACATCAGAATGAGGCGGCATTCAGCCCCTGATGTCAGGAGGTTTTCTTCAGACGAGGAGAAAGGGTTTGGGTTTGCTCCAAGCCATTATAAACTGGATGGGGTCTTGGGCTTGTTTCCACGAGTAAGGAATGCAGGGCCTCCTTTGCTCATAGCCTGGAACCGTATCAGTTGATCTTGAGTCCAGGCTTCTGCAGAAGCAGCCAGTGGGCTTGTTTGTGGGGTCTGAAAAGACACAGTAGCTGCTTAGGGGGAAACAGTTCTCTGAAAAACAAGCTTTCAACTCTGCTAGTTTCAACCTCATCAACCCCATGACACATGGTTTCAGACTTGGACACTTCCATGCTTAGATGTATGGTAATACTAACTGATGGGATTTGGAAGGATACTTCATAATGAAATGCATCAATATTTGGAAGATCTACATATAACTGATGGAACTGGTAGTTCCAAATGATCATTGCACAATGCTACAAAACCGTGCATGGGTGAATCCATTTTAAAAGCAAGATGAAGTATTTGGATGTATTCCAATGCAACGGAGCATGGAAAGTTCCTTGATATTGTTTCACATTCCGTATTACAAAAGTTTTTTTTTTTTGTTTGTTTGTTTTAAGAAACTAGCCCTTGCCAAGTTTTGATGAAGTACCAAAGAAGAATATTCTCAGTAATCTGGAAAGACTTAAAGTACTCCTTACATTTTCAACAATATATCTGAGTCTTGACATAATTCAACTACAGCAATATATTGCGGCAGATAGAATGCAGAAGCAGATAAAAACCAATGGTCTTCTGAAAAGCCAGGCATTAACGAGATTTGTAAACATTTAAACCAGTGCCAGTCTTCTTGCTGTTTTTTTGAAAAGATGGTTATTTTTCATTAAAATGTTTTAATTTAAAATAAATAAATAAATGAATAAATAAATAAACAGACATCTTTAAGTTTTGCTTCCTAGGATGGCACATGTTGAAAGATGCAATCCAAATAAACAAAAGAACTTTGAGTTTTTGATAATTTTCAAGAGTGTAGGAGTGTTCGGAGACCCAAAAGTGAAAATCACTGCTTAGGGTAATCTAATTTTTCTAGCTCAAATGGCATTTGTTTTTTTATGACCAAATACTATTCAATAAAAATAAATACTAAGACAGTTCATTCAAAAAATTGTACAAACAAGTGCTTATATTGTAAAGAAGATAGAAAGTGTTAGTGTGTTAATGTTTTTTGGCATCATTTATGCAAAGCATGGATCGCCTAGAATGTAAAGATTGGCAAACATCTTTTTTCTTTTTTTAAGAGCCAAGTAGTAGATATTTTAGGCTTTGTGAGCCATGGGATCACTGTCAGAACTCACCTCTGCTATTATAGACAATAGATAAACAAATGAGTGTGTCTGTGTCATGGTACAGGTTTATTTGCTAAAACGGGTAGCAGGTCATAGCTTGCTGACCCCTGTAACATTTCCCCTAAAAGGACGGTATAGAATTTTTTAATGGTCTAGCCAGGTATCCTTTATGCATTCTTTGTGTTCTATTTGATTTTGGTGCTTGAAACTGGAATACAAATTCTTCTGAACTTAGAGCTCGTCAGGAAAGGTACCCGATGGTACCTTTGGTGGCATGTGTCCCGAGTCTCTGCTACTTTGGGAATAGGAAGGTCTCTCTCAGGGAATCTGCTCAGGAGAGGATAGTAGGACTCAAGGGAATATTATGGGCTGCTTACGGGACTTGCATGTGGGGTACCATCACAGTAAACGCAGGGTACATCCATAGGCTCTTTGGCAAATCAGAAAGAGGTCATCTTACCTTTCTCACACAAACACAGGCATTATTGTTACTCTAAGTTTAACCTGAGATGTGCATAGAATTTTTGAAGCTAAAGATAGCCCATAGAAATTCCCTTATTGCTGATTAACTCTGGTTTCTGAGCAACACAGTAGCTGGCTCAGGAAATTTCAAGACATATGTATGCATCTAGACTCCTTTATGGGAAGGGAACATACCCTCATTCCCATCACTTAATCAGCCTAGCCCATTCTCTTCTACCTCTAGATCTTTGTGTCCTTGTCAGCCTCTAGGATACGGGAAGCTTGGTTTTTCACCCAGGACCTCTGAGAACTTGAAAAAGCCTGTCAAATTGAATGAAGAGGGACATGGATTTATGCTGTAGTTGAGGCTCGGTGAACCAAGGTATGCCTTACAGAATATAAAGAGCATTGGCAGCCAGTACCACTGGTGGTCCAGCTTCCCATCATCTAGGGCTACGGCAGTAAGTCCTACCATTGCTGGGCATACAGAATGCCCTCAGTTGCTCTCACGTAGGTGTTCTGGGCATCAGTGTTCAGTTTTACTTCTAGTATAGTTAACGTACAGTGTTATATAGGGCTGGTTTTCTTTCTAAGCACAAACCGATACCCCAAGTTATAGACGTTATATTAAAGGCTGGCTCTTCTATGTGAGAGATGCCCTTGGTCTTGATGCAGGCAGGAGCATTAGCAGCACTGTGAACAGCCTCTGTGCTCCCAGCAGGAAGAAGCCGTGTAAACAGCTCGTGTCTTACAGCGTCCTTGCCTCCCACAGATTCCATCTTTGAAATATTCTGGGATCTTTGAGAGAATGGCTGCATAAAGCATGTCATCTTTAAAGAATATGAACATACAACAAGTATCTAAATATAGCTGAGATGATACAGGACCACTGGTAGTGGATTCATATGTTCCCATGTTGATTTGTCCCCTAGCCAGCATCTCACTCTAAATAAACACTGTACTGAAAATTCCGTACGTGAGTATCTTAACTTTCTTGGTTGTTTCTAATTCACTTCGGGTATTGAGACATTTGCTTCAATGCTTTTTCTCAATTGTGTTGATTCTACAGCAAAAAATAAAGTCAGTTTGTCATTTATGTGTCCTTAGATTCTCACGATGCAGTTTTGAGATTTAACTCTGCCCCTACACGCGGCTATGAGAAAGATGTTGGAAATAAAACGACTGTGCGCATCATTAATTCCCAGGTAAGATGGATGGTGTGTTTTCATGGATGTACATCTTACAGGTAAGTAGTTTAACTGGATGAGTGAAGAGAAATTACCCAGTTATTCATGACCACGGTCTTGCTTATGTCAATGGGTCTCGTAATGAAAAAGAATTAATGAGAAAAAAATGCAGATAAGTGGGAATTTATGTGTGACAGGAATAGGAGGAAAGATTTAAGGGAAAATCAGAGTAGATATGGAAATATGTGTGTATATCCATATACACGTGTATGATATAATCATAGACTTAGCGTGTCACATTTTATGAATGGAGGAAAATAGTTAAATTTAGAAGAAATCACGGTGGCGAGAAAGGGGATGAAGGGAGCAAAGCAAAGGTGACAGAACCCAAGGGTCAGTGGGGTGGCTCGCAAACTTTAGTCCATTATTTGAAAATTTTAAAAAGGAAAATGGATGGTTTCATTAAAAACGATTGTATTTCTCTTCCTGGTGTTCTTCATAAGAATGTTTTCCAAGTTCAAAGCAAAACCATTCTCAAAACCATTCTCAAAACCACAGCAGTTTCTGGAGTTTCAGACTATGTAGAAAGCACATGAGGTGACAGATGATTTATGACAGGTTGCCTGCAGAAGGGAAGATTAGCTTTCTGCATGGTACCCTGAGCCAGGCAGCCTGCAGCACGGAAGAAACAAGGGCCATATTTCCTTACTTCCTAGATGCCATCGATCGTAGGAGCCCCATTCCTTTAACCCCAGCTTCCTAGCTTCTCGGGTTCTCAACCCCACCAAATTAAAATCCGTGTCACCTGTAAGGTACATCCTGGCTTAAGAAATCCTCAAATGTGAAGAGAGAAAGTGCATCTTGAAAACTGAAAGGTTGCTCCTTAAAACTGATGAAAATACTTTTTTTGCCTCCAAAACTGTAGTTTAAAAAAGGTGATTGGCAGGTGAGATCGAAGGACTCATGCAGGAACCAGATAGGGCCAAAGAGGGAGGAAGTCACACGGGGGCTGCCGCCTGTCCTCTGGCTGTCCGTGTTCCGTGTGTCCTGGGGCTGCACTCTAGAGGTGCCTTCGTGAGGCGGATCATCCACAGCTGTACCTCCCTCTCCAATCACCCGTGAAGGTAATTGGAGAAGAGGTTAGGGGTGCTGAGTTCGCGAGGCCATCATAGCTTTCAGGAGCTGATTCGATCCCACCAGCTATGAGTAGTAAGTACACTGCTGGTGCAAATGTAGGATCTGGTGGATTTTATTTTTAACCCTCATTTCCCCAGAAATGAGGATTACCTCATTGCTTACCTCATTGCTTACCTCGCATTAGCACGCAATGTCCGCAATGCCCGCCTCCCTCTCTCTCCCAGAGAAAAATACAAAGTCTGAACAAAATTGTTTCTTCTTGCTCTGATTCATTTTTTAAATTTTTGTCTTTTTTTTAAAATGTGATTTTGAAAAACCAAACACTTGTTTTGAAATGATTTGGGTATGTATTTGCAGATTCTGACCAACCCTAGCCATCACTTCATTGACAGTTCGTTGTATAAAGACGTCATTTTGGTGGCCTGGGATCCTGCTCCTTATTCTGCAAATCTTAACCTGGTAAGTCCTGAAACCAAGGCTGGCCATTTACCCAGCACGATTGCTAACAGGTTCTTGACTAGGAGTACAAGCCAGAAGCACCTGGATAGTATTTTTCAGATGTATCTGTCAGAGCCCCATTTCTAGACCTGTAGCCTGCAGCCTGGGTGTGTATTTTTTTAGAAAGCTCTCCAAAGAGTACCTCTCCCAAGAGTCAAGAGTGTAATGCATGTTGGAACTCTTGAGCTTTCTTTCCAGTCTGAAGTTTTCTGGTTTAAATTCTGATGGATTTCTTGCTGTTTGTGGACAGATTGAGAACTCTGGCTTTTGGACTTTGTTTCTTCCTCCTGTGGAAGCATCCAAGCCCAGGGCACCGAGCTGTCCAACCCAATGGACATGGGTAGTGACAGTGCCAAAATCCAGGCGACAGGGCTGGATTTCTGAGTGGTGGTGCTCTGGATGAGGAGGGGGTGAGGAAACTGAAGCCCATACTCCTCTAGCTTCCTCCCTGCTGCCTTTTGGCTTGGGGGCAAAATCTACTGGAGATGATTGGGCCTCGTCCTTCTTAAAACTGTTAAAGCCACAGAACCCATTCAAATAGGGAATATTACTTGGAATCTTAATAAATACCTCCTATCTCCCTAAGGTGTCTGTTTGAAGGGAGAATGGGCCCCTCGGAGCCTTATGAGCAGTCTCTCCCCCACATACCTCGCAATTCCATCTCATGGTGGCACTGGAGACATTCTAAAGACATTTAAAAGAAAATCAACCTTATTGTGCATCTTTTCATACAATAACATATATAATCAATAGAAGTATACATTTTAATGAGTATTAACACAATTATATAGTCATGTATCCACCACGCCAGTTAAGAAATGGAATATTTTCATCACTCCACACAGTTCCTTGTGCCCACCTGTCAGTCTTCCTGGCCCCAGACTTGGGCAATAACTGGTATGCTGTCATTTGGTATACATTTGATAGGGAAAATATGTTTTTGAAATGCAATGCTTGAGCCCAGGGTTCAGCAAGCAGGCCCAGATGTGGCCCTGTTTTGTAAATGAAGTTTTATTGGAATGCAGCCACGCCCACTAGTGATATATCATCCGTGGCCTTCTCCATACAGTGGACAAATTGCCTGGTTGCAGAAGACCGTGTGGCCCACAAGGCTTGAAGTGTTGCCTGTCTGTTTACAGAGAAGTTCGGCCTTGTCTCCCGTATTTCATGAAAAACAGAGCATCGGTGCCAAAGGGCTGGAACCCTGTACCTCTCTGTTCCGTTTCCCTCATCCAGTGAGGCAATGCCTGCAGAAGTGACAGTCACCGCCTCCCCTCCCCTCCTGTTCCTTCAGCCTGGAAAAAGCTTCCACCCCAACCCGGGCGCTGCGGTTCCCTTCTCACAGTGTGGTTCTCTGTACTTGATTTTGTTGATTTTTTTTTTTCCTTAGTGGTACAAGAAGCCAGATTACAACCTGTTCACTCCATATGTTCAGCACCGTCAGAGAAACCCAAATCAACCATTTTACATTCTTCATCCTAAATTTATATGGCAGCTTTGGGACATTATCCAGGAGAACACCAAGGAGAAGATTCAGCCCAACCCACCATCTTCTGGCTTCATTGGTAGGTGTATAGGAAAACGGGTGACAGGAGGGGTTAGGCTTAGTATTTAGTAAATGTGTAGTTATGTTATTTAATTGGAGCAATTAAAAGGTGGTTTCGGAAGAAGCCTAGATTGGCTGAAGATTGTAGAAATACTCTTCAATTGTCTATTGCTGCATAACAAACGACCCCCAACATTTCAAGGTATAAAGCAAACACTGTTTTATTTTCTGTCATGATTTTGTGCATCAGGACGGGCTTGGCTGGGTGATTCTTCTGTTCCATAGGCATCGATGGGCGGCACTTGGTGGTATTCACTTGCTTCACAGGATGGCCTCACTGCCATGGTTGGCCCCCTTGGTGGGGGTGGCTGGGAGGGTGGGCTCAGCCAGGACTGTTGATTCTGTGCCTGCACGTAGTCTCTTGCATGGTGGTCACAGGGTAGTTAGGCTTCTTAAATGGATGCTCAGGGCTCCTGGCGAATTTCTTAAGGCTGAGGCCTAGAGACCTACACAGTGTCACTTGCATTGTATTCTGTGGGTTAGAGCAGTCGAGGCCCCAGGGGTTCAAGGGGAGGACACATTGATCCCACCTGGGTTGTCTATGATCCACTCCCACTCACCCATTCACAATTGTTTATGTGATGCCAGATCGAGACCATACAGTAGTGTCATGTGTTGCAAAATAGCAGGTGCAGGCTTTGATGAGACTAATTCTAGGACCTTAAACAGCTCTTGCTACTGGAATGCACTAGCTCTAATCTAAAAAATAGTTTTTTTTTTTTTTGTCTAATAGGATCATCACCCTTGGCTTATTATTTATATTTTTTGCAGCCAGGCTTTGATCCTCAAAATTTATGGTGTTGCCCCATTGTTTTTACCTATCTTTCAGCTAATCATCCCTATTATCTCTTTACCCGAGTAGGGTAAGTTAATATTACCTGATCGAATATCTTCGATCCCCCTGACAATATGAAAGCTGTAATAGAACAAAGGATATTAATTTTGTCCAGAAAAACCTGTGACATTCTCTACCCTAATTTCAATGAATTTACAACCTTGCATCTTAATTCAGGCTGCACAGTGGGTCCCTGTGATTAAAGGAGAGATTTATGGAGATAGTAGTGGTTTGGTTATGGATACAGAACACACAAGTATCTGAGTTGGGGCTTGTGGATTTTGGAGTGATTCTCCGGTATTGCAATAATGAGAAATATTTTACATAGAATTCAAGACAGGATTTACAGTCTGACTCTGCAGATGATTTTCCTTAAGCATAGCTAACCCCCCTGTTAAACTCATGCCTCTGACACTCTATTTCCAAATCAGTCTTATGATCCTAGGTTCTTTATCTTTCATGCAATTTCATGGGATCCCGTTGATTTAGGAGAGAAAATGTAATCTAGTTTGTCAGCAAAGGTTAAGTGGGATAGAATAACACTTAGACAGCATAATACAGTGTGGCAGAAGTTTAATAAAATCTTTTTCATATTGTTGCCTTCTCATGAATTCATGGGACTACTGTTTGCTTGGAGCAGAGGTTTTAGAGTCCAGCTGGAGGCTGTCAGGTATACTTACCGCGATGTGGCGTTTGGAAGACTCAGGTTAGATCCTCGTAGCTGGAGAGAAATATTTTCCCTGGTGCTTTTGTTGGAAGGAATCCTGCCACATATGCCTAGCTTCCTTTCATAGCTATTTACTGAGAATTTGGAATTTTCAGAGGCTGATGCTTGCCTTTGGGACTTCTTTTACATGAAGAAGGGGAAATGACACCGATGTCACAGAAGACTGTGGCCTGCCATCAATAAATGTATTTGCTGCTCCCATCCCCAGCCGGCTGTAAGGGTGAGCCCCCCTGAAGGATGGGCAGGAGCTGCAGCCGCGGGAGCTGGGCCCAGCAGAGCACCCCTCACCCTCTGAATCCCCCGAGGATGTTGCAGTGTGACTCCCTCCTCTTTGATCTTGCTCAGAAATAGGCAGCCAGAGTCCGTTTTATAACTTCTCTGATATTCCTAAATATTGGTAAAATGATGTTGCTCACATCTCAAAGTATCTGCCATAAGAGTTTTTAAAAATCAGCGAGTTATTTTCTCTTATCAAAAAAATGTTCCCCGGGAGTGCCTGAGTGGCTCAGTCGGTTAAGCATTTGATTCTTGATCTCAGCTCAGATCCCAGTCTCGGGGTTGTGAATTCAAACCATGCGCTGGGGTCCATGCAAGCTGGGGAGCCTACATTAAAACATAAATAAATAAGAACATTCTCCAAATACTCCTTCATGTTCCAAGGTCACGTTGAAAAAAAACTGTTGACTTCTTATCTCACCACCTTATCATTTCCAGACACTAATCTCCTTACTGAACAAAAGAACCCCTTGTAGAGCTGGTCAGCAAGATCGGGACATTTCTGAGTGCTCTGTGGAGGGTTCCACCCAGGTGTGGGGGATTTCTTGTTTCTTGGACTTCCTCTATCAGAGAAGATAAATTGCTCTGAGAAGAGCAGTATCCTGATATTCTGCTTTCCTTATTAGCATAGGGCTCCACCTGCAGGTAAAGCAAGGTGAGTCTCTGTGCTTTAATGATGTTCATCTATACGAGAAAATAGTGTCACATTTAATTGCTTATATTTCGAAACCCACTGCATATATTTTCTTTATATGTGCTTATGAATCTGCATGTGTACAATAGAGGGACAGTAAAAGTCGACTGTTTTGAACACACAAGACATTTCTTTGTATGGAAATTTATAGTCGATGGCCAATTCCCAGGGAAACACACCTTGAACTCCTTAAATGTAAGGTTATTGGTTGCTATTCAGAAGCCTGTTCCTGGGGCCTCAATTCATCATATAGGAGGAAGGTGGGAAAGATGGAAGAGAAAAGTGGATATTGATTACGCACCTCCTATGTGCCAGGCCCAGGGATCGTGGGAGGGAAACCAGGCAAAGGTCCCCCTCATCAGGAACTCACAGTACAGTGGGTGACTGACATTACATAGGTGTGTGTTCTCTAAATAAAATATAATCACAAACTGCAAAGAAGGAAAAGAACGAACTGTATTGAGGGCGAGGAAGCATGTTTTGTCTATTCTGTTCCCACTCTTAGCCTAGCTCTTAGCCTGCTGTGTGCTAAGCTAAGAATGGGAATAATTATTTGGAGAATGGAAGGAATAATTATTTGGAGAATGAATGAAGGTTTTAGCTCAGTGGTTTAGTATGTATCAGAATCATTCAGAGGGCTTGTGTATTAGTTATCTAATGCCATGAAGCAAATTACCCCCAGAACATAGCTACTGGAAGGAATAAGCATTTATCTTGTGCAGTGTCTGTAGTCAGTGTTGTGGGAACAGACTGGCTGGATGGCTCACGTGGTATCTTTATAGAGGTTGCACTGCAGCTGTCTGGACACAGGTTGGCCGATCTGTTTTCTGAATGGCTCAATTACAAGATGGCTGTTCGCCAGAGGCCTCAGTTCCTCATCACATGGACCTCTCTAGGTCTACTTGGAAGTCCTTACAACATGGCAGCTGGCTTCCCTACAGCAAGCAATCCAGGTGAGAGAGCAAGGAGGAGGCCACAGTACTTAGTATAGTGTCATGAACTATCACTGTGGCTACATTCTGGTTATTATATCATTCAGTACCTCTGTTGTGGGTTGGAACTACCAAATATGCGAACAACAGGTAGGGATCTTTGGGGGCCATGCTGGAGGCTGGCTACCACACCTTCAAAAACAGACAACAACACCCACCCTAGAGTTTCTGAGGAAGTGGAGGGGGCAAGAATTTGCATTTCTAACGGGTTCTTAAGTGATATTAATACTGCTGGTCCTTGTTCTGTGCGTTGAGAACTACCATTCTAGCATTTTAGAATCTTAAAGATAGAGGGAACTTTACATATCTAGTCTGCAGATCCTGTCTTGATAGACGTGGTACCATCAAGGTAATAAGCATTTGGCTAAGTAGGAGAACACTGGATGTTACCAATTACATTATTCCTTTTGTTTCTTTGAAGACATAGCTAAAAAATTTACTCATCATTCCTGATAGACTCCTTTCATGTTCTGAAAGCTTGCAAAATGTCAAACATGGTAGCTGGCTATAAATGTTCTTAAAAGTGGATTTTTGTTGGTTTGGTTGGTTGATTCTATCATCTTGGGACCCAGATTCTTTAGATATACTGATGGTTTGGGTGTAAGTTTGGGCACCAATAAGCAAGGTTACAACTCTCATTGATCGCAGGAAACCATCCTCAGTAATATTCAAGCAGATAGTTCAGCCAACATCTCTAATTCTAGAAGCATGACATCCTCTTTGGACCTTCATTAGGAACCCCAGCCCTTCCCAGACATCTCCTTCATGGCATACAAATCATGAGGGCTTGCCTGGTAGATTGGAGCTCTGGTGGGTATGAATGTTTTCTGTGGGGAAGAGAGAAGTCATAAATACAGTCTCCCCCTCATCTGTAGAGGATACATTCCAAGACCCTCAGCAGATGCCTAAAACCTCAGATAGTACCAAACCCTATTCCAACTGTGTTCTTTCCTGTACATACATACTGATGAAAAAGTTTAATTCATAAATTAGGCACAGTAAGAGGTGAATAACAATAACTGATAATAAAATAGAACAATTATAACAATGTAGCACAAGAAGAGTTTTGTGAATACAGTGTCTATCAAACTCTTACTGCACTGTATGCACCTTTCTTCATGTGATGGTGGAGGATGATAAAATACCCACATGATGAGATGAAGTGAGGGGAATGATGTGGGCACTGGGATTTGGGATTAGACACTATTGATCCTCTGATGATAAGCCAGGAAGATTGTCTGCTTCCCGACTGCAGGTGGCTCTGGGTAACTGAACCTGCAGGATGAGGAGAGACTACTGTGTTGAAGTAGAGAAGAGTCTAGAAGCAACTTCTGTCCACTGCACCATTCTGAATGTTCCCTAGAGTAGGCTTCAGAGTATTTCTGCATCAGCTTTCTTTGTCCTGGATCACAATACCCGAGTATGCATTGTACTATTTCCTGGGTTCTTTCTTATGGGCAAGACGTCCTCGTAAGATCAGATCTGAGCACAAAGATTTGATTTGCACCTAAATAAATTCTTCTTGTTTTATCTACAAATAACAGGAGTTGCCTTCTCTGATTATAAAGAAAGAACAGTAAGTTGGGATCTGAGGAACATGTTGACCCAGCATTGAAGAAAACAAACTCTGAGAGCTTCTTCACTGAAACTCATTTTATTACTGAAAAAACATTCCAGAAGTTTCTTTTTTATTTGTTTTTTTAAAAGATTTATTTATTTGAGAGAGAGTGTGTGTGTGTGCAGGTGGAAGGAGGGAGAGGGAGAGGGGGAGAGAGAAATCTGCTGAGTGCAGAGCCAGATGTGGAGCTCAATCTCAGGACCCTGAGATCATGACTTGAGCTGAAACAAGAGGCACTCAACCACCTAGGAGCCCCCAGAAGTGTCTAATTCACATATGTAAAGGACTTACCAAAGCTATTAATTTAGTATGCTTTTTTATAATAAAACTAGAGAACATAATGAACAATTTTTCTAATATTGACACAATGTAAACACGTTTTAACATCAAGTGAATTAAACTATACTTTCATTACAAGCTTTATTTAATATTAATAAGATACTTATTGAAGATTTAATATCTATGATGTATACTCAAGCTAGTACTCTCATATTTCTAACCGAATATTTTTAAACTATGTTTTCTTCTTTTTTTATAACGTCAAGCCTGTATTACTATCAAACTACTCTACCAAACAAAATATTCTGAAGAATCACTGTTAAAATGATGAATATTCACTGCAATTAAACATAAAAACTGACTCAAAGTTTGACATCAATTAGTGATAATTATCTTTCAAAATATCTTAAAATAACTGTATAAATATATTCTGACTTTTGTTAACAAAGTCATTATGGGAAAATTAGTGAAAACTTGACTAACTTTGTAAGAAATATCATTATTAACATATGGAAGTTTAAGGAGATTTAGGGATTATTTATCCCAACATAGATATTGGTCCAAAGTTTTCATCAAACCTTAAGGAAGAGACTGTCTTGCTTTATATGATTTTTCTTTGTAACGTTTTTGAAGTCTCCTTTGTAGGCCTTATGCAAAGGGGAAAATAACATTATAACTAAATATTTAAACCTCTTTTTAAAGCACCAAATAATCCCACCACCACCCCCAGAATTGCCATCTGATTGTATTTTAGTCTATATTCTTCCAAATCTCGACCACATCTTGAGTTCTGTTTTTTTAACATTGTTGTAAAGAAGGGCACCTGCGTTGGTTGAGTCTGACTCTTGATTTCAGCTCAGGTCATGATCTCAGGGTGTGGGATCAAGCCCCCCATCGGGCTCCACACTCAATAGGTAGTCTGCTTGAGATTCTCACTGCCCCTCTCCCTCTGCCCCTCCCTCCACCTGTGCTCTTTCTCTCTCTCAAGTAAGTAAATAAATCTTTAAAACTAAGACCATTGTTGTAATGAATGAGCTTCCCTCAGCGTGTGGCACTGCACAACAGGTGCACAATAAATGTTTGCTGAATGAATGAGATGAACAGACGAATGGGGAATTGTGATTTATGTCACCTTATAGACTCTCACCTCTGATTCAACTGGTCTCACATTTAGAAAGATGCCCACCTCTTCCCATATCACTATATGTGTGTGCTGTGGTTAAGACCCTGGGCTCTATGGAGACCAAAATCAAACCTTGGTTCTACCAGTCAACTAAATATGTGATCTTGAACAAATTACTCTAAACCTCCGAACCTCACTTCTTTCAACTAGAAAATGAAGATACTAGTAGTGCCTTTGTGTTTGTATTACCATGTGCTTAGCACAATAGCTGACGTTTACTGTTCACTATTACTGTAATGTTCCTCATCTAAAACTTTATGCTTGGTCAAATACAACCATATTCGTGAATATAAAAACGCTGTTCTTTCATTAAGATACATAATCAACAAAATAGACTTGTTCTCTTTGATATTACAGAGACCATATCAGCACATCAAACAATTATATTGATGAGTCCTCACTATATCTATGTACGAACAATACTATAGTTTATTCTGTATGTGAGCACATAGACTTTTCTTTCCTTTAAACCATGTCCTTAAAATAAATTCCCAGGAATATTAGTGCTGAGCAAAGGGTATGTATGGCATTTTGATGCCTGTTGGTTAAGTGTTGACACACTGCTTTTTCTTTGAATTTCTAATCAGAGCCATATTTGCCCTTACAGTTCACAGAAAGAGGAACACTAGTAGATACCCTGGAAATGTGCTATGTGTACCGTGCTCTTCTCTAGAGAAGCAGCAAAGGGATTCTTACACCTGGTGGATGCACATGGATTTTGTAAATTAAAAGGAAGTCACATGGATCAAGGTAATTTTGATGATCCATTAGGACTGTTTCCCTGGAACAACTTTGTCATCTTATTAGGTTCCTCACCCTCAGCCCACTGGGGAGCTATTCATGCACAGAGGAGTAGCATTTCTTTCTTTCCTCCCTAGTTGGATACTAGAGATTTATCTTGTTATTTGGTACTTTGAAGTCATTTTGACTGTACCTTAGCCTGGCTGAAGATAAGGAATAATTTACTTGGAATCCCACAGCTTCCATTTTGTTCTCATAAAGATGTATTTTTATAGAAGATCAGTGAACTCACCTAGGATCATAGAGCATGGCTGGATTGGTTTGTCACCTACAGACAGTGGGGCATCCAGCCAAGCCAGGAGGCACCAGCTTCACCATCCCTAGCTCACTGCCCAAGGACCAGCAGGCAGGCAGGCCTGGGAGTACAGGTCCCAACCAGCAGCACAGAGAGGAGATTCTCTACTTAAATCTACAGTTGACCAATTGACAATATTTTTATTGTAGAAACCACCAACACATCCTGCCACTTTTTAAAAGGCAGACACTACTGATTATATTATGATTAATATTTCTGGAATTCATAAATGCAGGCACTATAATTTCAGGCTATTTGAATATGCACAAAAATAATAGACTTAAAGGCAAGTCATAACTTTCTTATCCATTTTGTATTTCTTTTGGAGGTTCTAATTTCCCAATATATCACCCAAACTCAGTTGTTTAACGCAAAATAATAAGCCATTTAACATTCATCTTTAGGATTGTGTAAAGTGTGTCACAGTTACATTGATTAGGAACAGCTTTTTGCATTTCTGTGTGAATAATGAATCCTGAATGTGTGTTATCATCAAATAATACAATATTAATCAGTGAAAAATTGACCATTGAGTATTGCCCTTGCATTATATGATTTTATCTAATAAGGTAGATGCTTCTTAAATTATTATTATATTACATCAAGTTCAAATCTCCAAACCACTTTTTAATTACAAATATTTTCTGGAATTGTCCTTTGAAATGGAATTGTCCTTTTGCTTTTAAATAATCCTGCGAATAGTTCTCATGCTTTCCTATTTCATGATGAATTTAGGAGAAACCTAACAGAGCTGCTAGATTTCCATTAGACTGGCATATTCCAGACACGGGTTTTGTTTCACTCTGACCACTCCTTCAGAAATGTGTTTTGTATGTTGTATTGGTCATTCTCAGAAATTCCTAATTTACCTTTCCTATGACTTATGTTCACATGTTAACTGGAAGTGATTGATGTAAGCCAGTATTTTGTCTGTCACTTGCATTATGTTGTTTATATCCACAGCTTCTTGTGCTTTGTATTGAAAGAATATATTCATTAAAGAGAAAATTCTATCAATCTGAATATTTTGGATGTTACTTTAAATATTTTGCCAGGTGACAGCAAGATAATTTTAATCACAATTAAAATCAAGACTATAAATGATTACACTATACTAGGTCTGAAAACACATTAAATACAAAGCTAGGTATGCAAAGTACAGTTTTATAGAGGAAACCTCATTCATTCAGAATTTGTGATACTCTGCACATGGTTTGCAGCTTGCTTTTTATCCTGATTTTAGAATAAATAAATAAGTGTATATACTTCTAGTATGCTGAGTCATATAATATGACATTTTATTAAGACTGGTTGAAATGCTTTTTAATTGGTTTGATAATTACATTGCATTAATAATTAAAGATGCAATTTGGCAAATGAATGCTTCTTGAGTCATAATTGTCTGGAAAAATGTGCACCTTTTCTTTTTCTTTCAAAGAATCCCTAGTATGGACTCACTTGTAAAAACTGGCCAAAGAAACTGAATGTTAATTGAATCATATTTAAAGATTTAAAGTCTTTAAATTAAAAGCTAGCCACATGCCCATTAGATTGGGTTACAAAAATACACTAAAAAATGTCTAAATACTGATCTGCCTATCTGAAAGTCTGGCTTCATGTGAAAAGCAAGAATATTTTTTATTGAGGTTTAACTGATGTGCAACATTACATTAGTTTCAGCCATATAGCATGGTTATTTGATATTTACATATATTGCAAAAGGATCACCACAGTAAGTTTGGTTAACATCTGTGACCACACTTGGTTTGCAGAATTTTCTTTCCTGTGATTGAGAACTTTTAAGATCTATTCTCTTAGCAACTTTCCAATATGTAATTCAGCATTTTTAACTATAGTCTCAATGCTGCATGTTATATCCTGTGACATATTTACTGTATAACTGGAAGTTTGTACCTTTTGACCCCCTTCGCCTGTTTTTCCCATGACCCCCACTTTGGCAGCCACTAATCTGTTCTCTGTATCTATGTTTTTTGTTTCTTGGTTTTTTTTCCTTTTTTTTTATTCCACATATAAATGAGATCACATGGCATTTGTCTTTCTCTGTCTAACTTATTTCACTTAGCATAAGACCTTCTAGATCTACCTTATCACTTAGCAGTGACTTCAAGGACACTTAGGCTGTTTCCATATCTTGGCTATTGTAAATAATGCTGCAGTGAACATAGGGATGCAGATATCTTTCCAGGTGGTTTCATTTTCTTTGGGTAAATACTGAAAAGTGGAATTGCTGGATCATAAGGTAATTCTATTTTTAATTTTTTTGAGGAATAGCCATACTGTTTTCCATAGTGGCTGCACCAATTTACAATACCATTGGCACTGCACAAGGGTTTCTTTTTCTCCACACCCTTGCCAACACTTTTATTTCTTATCTCTTTGATGATAGCCATCCTAACAGGTGTGAGGTGCATTTGAGTTGCATTTACCTGATGAGTGATGTTGACCATCTTTTCATTTACCTCTTGGTCATCTGTATGTTTTCTTTAGACAAATGTCTATTCAGTCTTCTGCCAATTTTTTAATTGGATTGTTTGTTCTATTTCTGTGGGGGAAAATGCCATTGGGACTTTGATAGGGACTGCATTGACTCTGTAGGTTGCTTTGGGTACTGTGGCATTTTTAAAATATTAATTCTTTCAGTCCAGGAGCATGGAATATCTTTATATTTATTTGTGTCTTCTTCAGCTTCTTTCATCAGTATCTTACAGTTTTCAGTGTGCAGATCTTTCACATCCTTAATTAAATTTATTTTTAGGTATTGTTTATAATGCAGTTGTAAATAGGATTGTTATCTTAGTTTTTCTTTCTGATAGTTTGTTATTAGTGTAGAGATTTTTATGTATTGATTTTGTATTCCACAGCTTTAGTTAATTCATTTTTTAATTCTAACAGTTTTTGGTCTGGTCTTTATAGTTTTGTATATCTAATATCATGTCATCTGCAAATAGTGACAGTTTTACTTCTTCCTTTCCAATCTGAATGACTTTTATTTCTTTTTCTTGCCTAATTATTCTGGCAAGGATTTCAATACTATGTTGGATAAAAGTGACAAAAGTGGACCCTCTTGTCTTGTTCCTGATCTCGCAGGGAAAACTTTTAGCTTTTCATCATTGTATATAATGTAGCTGTGGGCTACATTTATTATGTTGAGGTACATTCCCTCTATGCCTATTTTGTTGAGAACTTTTATCATAAATGGATGTTGAAGTTAGTCGTGCTTTTCTACATCTACTGTAATTTTTATCCTTAATTTTTTTTAAGATTTTATTTATTTAATCATGAGAGACACACAGAGAGAGGCAGAGCACAGGCAGAGGGAAAAGCAGGCTCCATGCTGGGAGCCTTTCTTGGGACTCGATTCCAGGTCTCTAGGATCACGCCCTGGATGGCGCTAAACTGCTGAGCCACCCGGACTGCCCTATCCTTAATTTTGTTAAAGTGATCTATCACATCAATTGATTTATCAATGCTGAATCATCCTTACATCCCAGGACAAATCCTACTTGATTGTGGTATGTGATCCTTTTAATATATTGTTGGATTTGGTTTGCTGATATTTTGTTGAGCATGTTTGCACATATGTTTATCAGGGATATTGGCCTATAATTTCTTTTATTTTGGTGTCCTTGTCTGGTTTGAGTATCAGGGTAATGCTAGCTTCGCAAAATGAATTTGGAAGTGTTCCCATTTCCTCTGTGTTTTGGAAGAGTTTGAGAAGGATTGGTATTAATTCCTCTTTGAATGCTGGGTGAAAGCGGTAAAATTTTATTAGTGATGAAAGCAGTTACTTTGTGGTAGTCCATAAACAAAATTACGTAACATAAAGGTTTAAGTAATTTTTTCTTTTAAGAAATTCTTTACCGAAAAAAAAAATAAGAAATTCTTTACCAAATAGAATTAAATTATTTGTACTTTTTTTTTTTATTTTAGGTAATCCTGAGCAGTCCTAAGAGAGGAAATGAAAAAAAGAATAAAAACATTTTTAGCATAACCAGATGTGAATTCCCCATATTGGTCTGGCATGGAGAATTAATTATGAAGTAACATGATACTTTGAATTTATCCATATATGGTATCTTTGCAGAAAAGATTTAACCTGGCAGGCCTGACTGCTGATCTTTAGGAAGGCATGCTTACAAAGTTGGCCTTTCGCTGGCATCTGGGATATTTGATTTGGGAATGTTTCCAACCCTATAACTGATAAGAGTAGTTCACCATGCCTAGACTGTTTATGTAAGTAGTATGGTTTATGTTGCACACCTGCTTTCATTCTGGAAGCCTGGAATTTTGGTATGTGCCAGGCAGAGACTGCCAACATGACCAGTTCCCAGTAAAAACTTGAGTACTGAGTCTCTCCAAAGCTTCCCTGATTGGCAGCATTTTACATGTGTCGCTAGGGGTATCAAGCAAATCCTGTGTGACTCATTTGGGAGTAGAAACTTGGCCTTAGTTTCCTCTGGACTTTTGCTGATTTTGCCTTGTATCCTTTTGCTTTAATAAATCATAGCTGAGTATCACTAAATACTGGGTCCTGTAGGTCCTCCTAGTGAATCAGCAAACCTGGGGATGAGTTGGGTACTCTTAACATGGTACTCTAATTGGTGGTAATTCACAGGACATCTGGGAACCATGTGTTGTTGGTATTTACATCATTTGTGGATAATAGGCTCAGCATCACAACATTTACAAAAGCAATTCTGGTGGTAGTACTCAAACATTTTTTTCTTGGTGCGTTATGTAAAACACTTTCTTCAAGTGGTCCACAAAATTGTAGGTTATGGGCTCACTACCTGTTTTTAAATTTAAAGGTTAGTTCTTTAATTTACTTTCTTTCTTTTCTTAGACTTTCTCTTAATCCCCAATGATTAGCACTGTGCCCAGTTTAATAAATGTTGAATTTAATTGAAGAGGCCTCCAGCAGAACATGAAGGCTTTGATCTTTGCCAGCCCCATCCCTACTCTGCCTCCCTGCAGTGCCTACACCCACACCCCCATTCCCTAACAAACACTCTGTGAACTGTGCCAGGGTCATTATAGAACTCCAAATATTGATGTTTACCTAGTTTCTTTTTGCAAAACAAGAAGAAATTTCGTCTTTAGGATTTTGTGTGTGGCTTAGTACTGTTAACTCTAAGGGTAACTGATGTGTAGATTTGACCACATTTAGTAATAGTGATTTTCAGCATTTATTATATGACAGAGTCTGATTCAAAACCATGTGTAATAACGACTTTAATAAATTGAAAAGCAGCGTGTGCATATGCCAAATGAATTGACCATGCTGTCTGAAAAAAGTTCAAAATGAGAAGAGTATTCTCCAGCTTTGGTACCGTAAATCTTGTCCACCTTTTACATGTACCCAACAAATGGTAAATTAATTTTTCCCTTCCCTTTGAAGGTATTGCCCTACCAATTATGATATCAGCACGACAGCTGGCTGCCACTTAAACACTTAGAGCAGATTCTGCTATTATGTAAGTTTTAGGATGCTCTAGGCCCATGGTTACAGAAGCCACAAGTTCACATGAGTACAGATGGGAAGGAAAACAGCTGTTATAAGTCTGTATCATATAGGGAAAGATCAGGAGGGATTGTGCAGATAACTCAAGGCAAGAACCCACACTCTTAATTTCTTTTGGCTTCCATTTTGGACTCTCATGAACTCAACATCAAGTTTCTGCATTTCTGAAGCTCTAGAAGTTATTGTAAAATACAAGGTATTTATATATGAGAATGCTAAAATGTACCTATTTACTCACAGTGAAACTAACTTCTTGCCTAGTCTCCTGACAAAATCTGTATTGTGTATATAGCAAATGCATTATTTAAAATGTAAGAGTGAAAATTTTATCTGGGAAACTTTCTAGAAAAAAAAGTCAGATTCAAACATCTTAGTAGATGCTTTTTTTCTTTTCTTCTTCTCCTTCTTCTTCTTTTTCTTCTCTTTTTAGAGAGAGAGTGCAAGAAGAGAGGGAGAGAGGGACAGATGGAGAGGGAGAAAGAGAATCTTAAGTGGGTATATGGAGTCCGATGTGAGGTTCCATCTCACCGTCCTGAGATCATGACGTGAGCCCAAATTAAGAGTTGAATGCTTAACCAACTGAGCCATCCAGGTGCCCTTTGTCCGTGCTTTTTGGGACCAAGACAATAGTAAAGACTAGAGAGACTACCTACAGATCTTCTCACTTAGGTGTGGATTGCAGTTCCGCTCTAGATTTAATCTAATGTGGAATGTCAGGCTACTTAGGAGGCAGCAGAGGAATTCCTTACAGTCTACTTTTTCAAAGAATATGTGTGTTAATACCATCATGGTCCCCAAAGAATGGTCCTCAAAGCATGGGAAGTGAGCCAGCATTGGTCCGGAAACATTAGTCATTGTTCTACAAGCAGATCATTATAGAAATTGAAACTATTTACAGACTTGTGTAGTAACTTAACATAGCATGGCATCCAAATATGTGTTCATTTTTCTAGCAAATCATTGGGTTATATTTTATGGAAGTAATGGTCTGTGATTCATTGAACTTTTTCTTTTTTCCATGGCCCTTCCCCACAAATAGCTTAGGAATGTTTGTTAAAAATGCAGTTTCCTGGACCCCAACATAAACCAGTGGAACCCAAATCTCTGGAACTGGGTACAAGTCCCAAGAATGGACATTTAGCAAGCTGCCCGGTCATTCTTTTTCATGCCAGAGTTTGAGAACTGCTTTAGGAAGAGAGCCATGTTATTGGCTCTCCAATAATACATTTCTCAAGTAAGAGATTAACTTTTGAAAGCCAGCCACCCCAAGGACCTTAGTTGCAAAGGTGATAACTTGTACCCATTTGACTTCAGCCCTCATGGGGGAGGTTGTGTCATTGGCTCACAACACACTCCAGCTAAAAGAGACCTGTGGTTTCTAGGTATAGTTCCATTGCTAGGTTTTGAGATGCCTTTGTGCAGGACACCCTTGAAGCCTCTGCACTGCCATCTGCGGGAAACTTGTTGTATTAATTGTATTAATGGAAGGTGTCTAGGTGTGTGAATGATGGCTAGGATCCTTTGATGTGGTTCCTTTCTGCACAGCTGGCATAGCCATGCGCCATGCCCAGGGGAGGGAGAGCAGCTAGCTCCGTGATGTGGTACAAGAACTTGTTCTAGAGCTCCTGATTAGAAAACACTGGAGCCATCCTCAGCTCCATAGACACAGGCCTTGTGCCCCTCATCGAGAAAAAACATACACATCAGAGGGGCTCTTGTTTGCTGCAAGTATAAAGTAACCAGGATCAAAGGGAGAATTTGATGCTCCCTGGGCACATGGCTTTCTCATTCACCATGTCAATCAATAGGTGATTTTATCAGGAGGAGGGAAAAAGTATTTCTAGAGCAGTCAATGCTCATCAGAAGAGAAAGACTTCTTTATCGCCTGTGCTACATGTTCAGGTGATGATACCCACTCACCTTGGTGACTTTGGGAGGGAGATGCTGGTCCTTGGCTCCCCCTGAATCACCATCCCCTTCAGGCATCCCAAGGAAGGGGCCGCAACCTGGCAGTAGGTCAGCTGATAAGGAGGAAGAAATGGGTTGTGGGAGGAAAAAGAAAGGAACAGACCAGTAACTTGTTCTGACAGAGCTGTGGAGGACATTTTTGCTTCTTAGAATTTGAACTGAAATACCTCCTTCTCTCTGTTAGGAGTATGTTTTATTCTCAGCCGTAGTACTGTGTCATGGCTCCTGAGTGACACCTTTAAAGGTTTCTATACAGAATGCCATTGTCACCTGTGGACCAGCACCCCTTCTTCTGCTTCTGTTCTTCCCGTTGTCTGCTAGGAAGCTCCTCTGGACTCCGGGCAAATTGAGGCCCCTTCTCTCTTCTGTCCCAGTGGCCCTTATGCATAACTTTCTCTGGTTGTGAGAATTTTCATGATTGATTAATTAGAAACACGATTGTCCTCTGCAGACAGATACTGCCATTTAACAGGAACTAATTGTTGTGACTATGTTTTTTATAAGAAAGATAGCTCTTTTGTGAAAGGGATGAGCATATATGTTTTTTTAAAGTTTAAAGGATGTTAACAAAGGTGGTGGTGGTGCTGGGAAAAGAAAACCCATTAGCCCTTCTAAATCAAGAACTAGATTTGCTGGGCCCCCTGCTCAGTAGGGAGTCTGCGTCTCCTTCTACCCCTGCCCTCTGCTTGTGCTCTCTGTCTCTCTCTAAATAAATAAAATCTTTTTTAAAAAAAGCTAGATTAGCTCACTGACGAAGAGGTTTGATAGCTCTCTATTTGAAACATTTTTAAAAAGAGGAAAAATTAAAGCAACTTTAATATTGACAGTTCCAGGGAGATAAATAATTTTGATAATCTGAATCTTAAACTCTGCGTCCCCAATTCCATCTCTTTCCATTCAGACAACTATCCTGTAATCAGTTATAATCAAGCAACTATTTTATAGGCAGTTTTTTCTAACGTGTTTCTTTGGAAACTGCTCTTGCAAATGAGAACAGAAGCTGCCTGCGTGAGGACGGTGACTCATGATACTCTAACTTGGGGGAAGGCAAATCTGTGGCTCACTGGATTGTCTTCTTGTTAAACCGGGCACCCCCGTCTCCTCCTCCCTCGCTGCCCCGCACACAGTGATCAACCAGATGTGTGAAGGTCTAATGGTGTCATGTCTCTGTGGGTGCCCGCACCCCACGGACTGCAGAGAGGCCACTCCTGGAGGTTCTGACCCGGCAAATGTCTAAGTGACAAGAAAGCGGGCGCAGAGCAGGTGCAGCCATTCCCCCCGCCTCGCTCCAAAACATCCTCCCTCCTGCTTGGAGTTGTTGATCGGCTACTTTTCTTTTCCGAGGCAGGCATCCTCATCATGATGTCCATGTGCAGCGAAGTGCACGTGTACGAATACATCCCGTCCATCCGGCAGACGGAGCTGTGCCACTACCACGAGCTGTACTACGACGCGGCCTGCACGCTGGGCGCCTACCACCCGTTGCTCTACGAGAAGCTGCTGGTGCAGCGGCTGAACACGGGCGCCCAGGGGGACCTACACCGCAAGGGGAAGGTGGTCCTGCCGGGGCTCCGGGCCGTGCGCTGCCCCGCGCCCAACCCCGCAGGTGCGCCCTCCTGAACCCACGCTCCGGAGAGGCCACGTGCAATAAGGTACTACTGTCCTACCCGACGTCCGGGAGAATACTTGAAGATACGTGTTAGGCAGTGTAGTCTGCGCTCTTTAGACTCTAACTTAGTGGTGGCCACGAGAATTGTTCTTTTTCTAAGCCATTGAGTATTTATTACTGTTTTGAATACAGAAATGGAATTTAAAAGGAAAAAAAAAAAAAGCTCAAGAAAGATGCAAAAAAAAAAAAAAAAAAAAAGAAGAAGAAGAAGAAGAAGAAGGAAGGAAGAAGCAAACGTATGACCAATGGGTACTATACCTCCAGAAACGTAAACCTTTGCTTTACTTACGCCGTAGACACCCCTTATCTGGTTTGGTTTCAGCTACAGGTTTCAGTGATGTACCTGATATTACGAAATGGTTTATACGCCCATGTTGAGGTGCAGGATCACTTAACGTGTCACTTGTACATTCACTCATTATTAAAGATCCGAGCATTTATGACGTGCATCTGAATTATCACTCAGATGTGTTTATTTTAATAGCAAAATCCCCCACATATGTTGAGAGATGTGCATGTTGATACACGGTTGCATTCCTCAGCTCTGCCTCCCATTCCCCACCCAAGCTTTGCTTTTTGTGTATTAGGATAGATTTCTATAACCATAAAGCATCCATCTCAAGCAGTCCAAGAAAAAGCCAACACTGGAATAACACTACAGTGGAGACACTTTGTTTTGCTGCAATATTTTATTACTCTGGCAAGTAAATCCAGAATCAGGGGGCTGCAGGGTGGCCCAGGGCCAGAATGTTCACAGCTCCAGCTTTCCTGCATTGTACCTCCTCAGCTGCCAGTCCTTCCCACAGCCCTCACACTGTTACGCCCGTGGACCCTTGCCCCCACCCCCCCGCTATGGGGGAGGGCTCCTTCTAGTCTAGAAGGAGGGAATACGGAGCCTTCACTCTGTGCTTCTGGGGATACATGCCTGTCTCTTTCATGGAGATTTCTTTCAGGTCAACATCAGCTGCTGGAAACCCAGCAGTGGTGTACTGGATTTTCCCTAATTCTCCCGGCAGACAGACCTTGAGGAATCCTGTCTGTTTTCACAAATATATTTTATGTTAGCAACATACAAGCCATATAGTTAAATAAAATTGTGTGAAAACGTTGACCTTTAACCACACAGGAAAACACTTATATGTTTGAGAGGCAAAGGCAGCTAGAGGGGAGGAAGTAGTCACCCCCATACATTAGCTATATTCAGATCTGTCTTGTCTTGTTTTTAATCTCAACTTTAATGACTGATACATTGAAAAACAATCTTTTTCTATGAATGTAGTGAAACAGAAACATTTTGGAATCCATTAATTAAACACAGTATCTCACTATATAACCAAAACATATCTCAGCAGTACAGGTAAGGCTTTTTTAATTAAAAATGTTCTCCCTTGCAAGTGCATGAATGTCAGGAGAGCTTGGTGAGAAAGGTTTTTCTGTTGCAGGATTGGTTTTTTCCTGAGTGCTCTCAAAACTCCTTTCTTGAGCAAGAATGGTTTAGAGAAACTTACCGCTTCTATTTGGCTAGTCTCACTCTCCAGAAATGGGGTTGGGCAATAGGCATCTCCCCTGTCTTATTATAATAGTGAAGCAGAGGAGTAATTGAGCAGTTTCCTTCATGACAGCATCCACTAAAAGCCCATTTTGTGAGCTTTCTTCCCAGATCTCTGAAAAGAAATCAGTAATCTTATCCTACACATGAGCTTATATGTGAGCTGACATGGTCAAGCCATTTTTCTCTCTGATTTCCTGAAAGAACTTTGTCTTGTCTCCATGTGTAGTGAGTAAGGAGTTCAGTGACTGGAGGCTTGTAACGTAGCTCTGATCATGCTGAGCAGTCCTCCCATGGCCTTTCTTCTCCCTGGACCTTCCAGACTCTGCCTTCAAATGTCCATGACATTTCATAGTCTTCCCAGTGGATTTCCTTCTGACCTCATTACCCAGGACAACTCCCTTTGGTGACATAAGAGCTTGATTAGAGGAAAATTCATTGGAGGTCCATATAAATATTCAAGTTCAAAAGCCCCAGAAAACACTTTAGAGATTTTTTTTTTTTTTTTACTTTAGAGATTTTTAAGTAGCATTTTGTTGTAACGTGTATACTTTTAAAAAGTCCTTTCAGTCTCACTGAGGTTACAAGAAAGACTGAAGAGCATAAAGGAAATTTAATTAAAATTTTTTGAATTTATTATGGCCTTAAAGACTCTTGGGAATCAGGGTCTGTTAAGCATTCAGAAAATGTGGTACACATATTAATATAGTGTGGCTGGGCAGTCTTCTCTTTGAGAGAGTTTAAATTCTTTTGCCTTCCAAAAATATCAGGCAGTTATCGTTAACATGATGACTGCATCTAGTATTAGCTAAATTGGTCCTAAGTGGCAGTATTTTGCCAGACAATGATTAAGACCTTCTAAGGCTACATTTATGGAATTGCAGTAAACACACAGCTCTTCCATGGAGTGGATAACAATGAATGCTGTCCTAGTACATTTGTCGCAGGCTCTGTCCCTCACTGAACGCTCCATCCGCTTCTGGAAGGGATACTGATAAAAACCCTAACGTGCAACCTGAAGCCATTAGGTGTCCTTCTTGCACGCAGAAGACTAGCAAAGGTCACATTGCTTTACAATTCAAGGTAATTTCACTCCATCGTTTGTTGTAGTGGTGGCTATTATCACAAAGATACCAATGTTGACCAAGAAGGACAACTCATCTTTATGTAGGTTCTCACTGACTAGTTTCCCTGGTCCCTCTACTAGGTATGAGGGTGGGGTTCAGTAGGTGTCCAATGGTCCCCAGGCCCCAGGGAATACCAGTGTTGGCCCTGTGTACCTCACCTTCCCCACTAAGTCCTTACAGAGCTGCTTTTATCAGGAACTTCATGCCTCGGTCACAAGGTGGTCAATTAAAGTTGCATATATGCATCATGCAACATCAAGGACATGTATTAAGCCAAGTGAGGGACTTTTGCACATGTTTCAATTACTGAGTCTTTCCTTTCTGCCTGGATGCAGAGCTCCGGGAGCCCTGCTTCAGTCACGGCACTTCGAGTGTCTCATGCCCTAGGTCTCTGAGCCAGACATTTAATCAATCCTGAACTCACCAGTCATCATCTGTCATTGTAGCCATAGCGTCTGGACAAAACGGTTCTGAAATAATCGTTAGTATTTTCAAAATTGGGAAATGAAAGTAACTGTTTAAAGCCACCATGGGGTTGCTCCATTACGTGTTTATGAGCCAGTTCACTCTAGTGGAACAGATTAATACCTTATGTTGTTGGCTGACCCTTCCGGGCAGGAACACTTACATCCACTGAATTAATTAGGTCCTGTTTGGCTGCATTAAGTGGGATCAGTCTCATGTGAGTAATGGCATATGATGGAAGCATTTTCTAGGCACAAATGACATGATTACAGCTCTCTCTCCAGCCTTTCTTAGAGATCGACACACAGTGCGTGTTTGAGGTTGGTGGACAAAGTGACCTGGTCCCATTTCTGCTTAGCTATGGGAAGAGACAGAGAGAGGAACATGGGGAATTCTCAAGAAATCCGTGACAGGCCAAACAGTCTCTATGTCTTGTATTATCTGATTTGACTTTCCACTTTCTGATAGGTTTGAGCTCTTGCTCAGTTGTTAATAGCCAATGAAGGCAGCTGCATTTAGAAATTGATCACTTAGGTAAAATGTGCCTGAGTTCAGACTTGGTTTTTCTTTTTTATATTCTGGACATCTCCATTGCAAAAATACTCTGCATGTTCTTGTCACTTGGGCATTATTTACGCAATTGGTAAATGAAAGGTATCTCTCTGTGAATTCAAGGATAAAATGTAAGTTCTGATTCTTGTTTTATTAAATGAATGAAGCCTTTTAGCAAGAAATAATAATCCAGAATACTCCTCCTACAGGCTTGGAATGATAGAATTTAAAGAATTAAAGACATTGCTATAGTTCTTACTTTTGTTATAAAAGTGTGCATGTAGATATAGTTATATAATTGTATATATACATATCTACACACATGGTTGGTTTTATATTGTCTTTTTTCATCAAACTTTATTCCTGAAACCTTTACAATAAATTTTATTTTAATTATGCAAGTGCCAGTTTTTTAATAGAAGAAAACAAATGATATATGTCCTTCTATTTAAAAAAAAAAATCAGTCTTCCAACACACTGATATTCTAACACACCCTGGACATGTTTTAAAGTATGGCAGGAATATTTAAAAGGCACTATGCAGGTAGAACCACTACCTGAACGTTGTAACCTCATCAGAAGCCTAATGTAACGCTGAACGTTGATGGGAAGGATACTTATTATAGCTCATGGCTTTTACAAGGTTGAGGGGAAAAATGAATATTGGTTCTGTGGAAAACAGTCTTCTTCTTACCTGGTAGGTTTCAAACAAATTAGCCGCACTGTAGTGCTAAAACCTAACATTTATGATACCACACATCCTGTTTTATTCTCGCTAAAATACTTAAGAAATTTCCCCGGTGGGAACCAGTGAACTTTTTTAACAGGGAATTTTTTTGTATGATAATTTTTAAACTGAAATGTGTACTCTTCCAATTAATTAAGGCCTGAAGTTTTTCCAGGAGTCACATTTTAAAAGTGTTTGTATGCATTTTAACACCTTTGATATTTTCTATTTTGGTTTTGTATATTTTTATGTATACACAGTGTACAGACTTTTTTCTTGTAAATAAAACATGTTTTCATTTGTCTAGAAGTTTCTCTGTTTTATTTGTTTATTTATTTATTTATTTTAGTTTCTCTGTTTTAATTTGTAAAAGTCGCAGCTACAAATGAGCGAGTGGCAGAAAAGGAGCCATCCCTTAGGAGGACATGGCACAAAGCTGAAAGCTAATTATAAAGTTGTAAACGAGGTAACAACAGCAGGCCCTCCAGCTGTGAGGATGGACACAGCCCAGGCCTCAGACCAGAGGCAGGCTGGGTCTTCTCCACCCAACGGCTAATTGCCAAACACAAAGATCCACTGTGGCAAAAACAAGCAGGAAAGGCATATTTAGGCTAACGTATCACAATGTTGAGTTAGTGGCCTGGCATTTTGGCTAATTTATTGCCTTGGGAGACTCTTCCCCGGTTTTGACAGGGTTTTAGGTCTTAGAAAATATACGTAAATTATTAAAGGGAGGCTTAGGGATGGTGAAATCACCTTAACCTGCTACAATGTCAGATTAGCCTTGGTATCTTCGTGTTCACCGTGTGAAGGGGAAATTGGTTCATTAGACTCCTAGAAAGAAGTTCCCAGATATTTGGGCTTTCTGGCTACAATGCAAGAGGAGTCTTGAAAGGAGGTGCTGGTGATGTCTGATGTGAGTACTGATGTGAGCAGCTGGGGAATTCGGGAGCCCATAAATCACCACCGACAGTTGTGCTGAATTGGAGAGGGCTCCCACCACCTTTGTGTTACTGTCATTTTTCTTCCCCTACAAAATGACTGCCTGCTTCCAGATAATTAAAACACAGGCCTGGCTCTGAGGGCCCTGATGGGAAGGATGTTCCCCTACATTCAGAGAGCAGTGGGGGATGAGCTGCCTTGCAGCAGAGGTGCCTCCACAGGGGCTGACTGGAGGCCTCTCATGTCTGGCTGCTTCCTAGGGGGAAGACCAGGAATAGTTCAGGTAGCCTGCACCTGCACTGAGATGGAGGAACGAGGGGAAGGGCAGGGCTGGGGGTGAGGGTGAAGAACAAGGTGGGGAAGGGGAAGGGTAATAAAAGTGCCCAGGATCTTTAACACTATTCTCATAGCAAAGGCATCAACTCCCAAACAAACCTACCTCCTGGCTAAAGGCCCAAAGGGTTAGTGGAGCTCTAGGAACTGAAGTGTTATGTTCAAGAAACCCTGGGGAAGAAGCCCCTCCTGCCCTAAACCTCTGCTGGCCCCTCCGGGAGCAGGGGTTGGCAAACTGTGGCCCACAGCTTATAAAGTTCTATTGGCACACATCCATGCTCACTTCTTTACTTCTTGTCCGTGCTGCCACATACCAAGAGTTGCAGCAGAATCCTTATCATCCACTCACCAAGCCTAAAACATTATCTGCCCCTTTACAGAAAAGGTTTGCCCAGCTCCCATTATAATACAGTGGTCCCCAGCACTATCTGTGGTTTTGCTTTCCATGGTTCAGTTACCCAAGGTCAGCCGCCGTCCAGAACTAGACAGTCCTCCTTCTGACCTATCACCAGGAGGTCAATGGTAGTGTATCGCCATGTCACAGTGAGTCACCTCACTTCATCTCATCACATAGGCATTTTATCATCTCACATCATCACAAGAAGGTGTGAGTACTGCACAATAATACATGGAGACCGACCACATTCATATAGCTTTTATTGCAATATATTGTTATAATTGTTCTATTTTCTTATTAATTATTGTTAATCTTTTACCATGCCGAATTTATAAATTAAGTTTTATCATAGGTATAAAAAAATATAGAGAGTTGAGTACTATCTTTGGTTTTAGGCAGCCATTGGGGTCTTGGAATGTATCCCCTGGGGATAAGGGGAAGCCACTGTACAATAAACCAAGAACAACTGTTTAGGCAAGGCTTCTGGTAGATGATTGCATGTAGGCCTCACAAAATCACTTTCTAAGGTAGATATCTTATTAGTCCCAGGAAAGTTCAAACTCAGAGAGGTTACTTCATCAGCCTATAATTGCACAGCCAGGAAATGACAGAGGCTGGCTTGCAATCCTTGTCTGATTTCAAAGCCTATATTTGGAACCACTATGGTAGGCTTTTTAAAGCAGCCTCTAGTATCTAAAGATACTGCTTTAATACTCAAGTATCCCGTACCCTAATACTCCACAGGCTCAGCTTTGGAGGATAATTATATTTTGAATATTTTGAGAAACTGTGCTATGCAAGTTATGGAGATTAACACAGAAGATCCAGGCTTTTCAAGGTTTCTAAATCCCTAGGACACAAAATGCATCTGAACTCCATGTGTCCGTCAAGTACAACTTTTATCATACTGGAGAAACAAACAGTACTTAACTTGAAAAATGAGATGTCAGCTGAGAAGCTGATCACAAAAGTAAAAGAAAAAGAATAATCACTGACTTTGAAAAATACATTCCTGTCATTGCTCACTTCCTGATCCTCACAGGGGAGCAGATAAAAGAGGATTAGAACAATAGCATACCCCTTGGCTATTTTACAAAGGATGCTTGTCTGAAGCCATTGGGGAGGGTACTTTTGAACTGCTCTTCTTCTCATTCATGAAGCCTGTTTGAGTGAGTCCTGGCACAAGGCATCTAGAAGACACGCAGACACCTTGGCAGCCATATTGCACAGCAGTAAATGAAGAACCAGAAGCCATGGTACCCACCCTGGCTGCCTCACCACAGGGGCTCTGAGAGGCCCACTCAGCTGACCTAGGAATCCAGAGCAAACGGTGGTGTTCCGAACAGCTCCCATCCAACCTACATGGCAGGTGTGTATAAGAAACGTAACTTTATTTTTTCCATCTCTAAACTTAATTTCTGTCTTGAATCACCTTCCCAGCCCAAGGTAAAAACTACCATTTTTCATGTCATCTAAGACATCATTAAGTATAAGATGAACCACTGCAGAGAAGAATGCTGTGATTAAATTAGTGAAAACTCAAATGTTTGATGCCAAACACAGTAGCCACAAGCCACATAAGGATATTGAATGCTGAAATGGGGCTTATCAGTCTTGAGATGTGAAGTGTAAAGTACATGCCGAATTTCTTTTTTTTTTTTAATAGCTATTTTCATTTATTTATTTATGATAGTCACAGAGAGAGAGAGAGAGAGAGAGGCAGAGACACAAGCAGAGGGAGAAGCAGGCTCCATGTACCGGGAGCCCAACATGGGATTTGATCCTGGGTCTCCAGGATCATGCCCTGGGCCAAAGGCAGGCGCTAAACCGCTGCGCCCCCCAGGGATCCCCATGCCGAATTTCTAAGACTTACTGTGAAAAGATGAATGCAAAATATCTCAATCATTGTGTTATATTGATGAAATTGAAACGATATTTTAGACATTTGGGTTAAAGAAAAATACGTGAAATTTAATTTTACTTGTCCTTTTTACATATTTAATGTGCTTATTAGAAGATCTTCGTATCTATGCTCACATTATATCTCTGCTAAACAATAGTTACTTTGAACTTCTATACTGGTTGAAAAGGCTTTTAGGTTTATTTAGACATATTTTTATTTCATTATCATGCTTGTATATACAGAAAAACAAAATATATGCAAAATTATTTAAGGCTATTTTTTTTAAGATTGTATTTATTTATTCATGAGAGACACAGAGAGAGGCAGAGACATAGACAGAGGGAAAAGCAGGCTCCCCGCAGGGAGCCCGATGTGGGACTCCATCCCAGAACCCTGGGATCATGACCTGAGCCAAAGGCAGGCGTTCAACCGCTGAGCCACCCAAGGGTCTCTATTTAGGGTATTCTTAAAACATTCATATTCACAGGCTCTATCTCCTAAATCACTTTTTTGGATAAGAGTCATTAATTCTATGACTCATAGTTTTCCTCTGCACCCATCAGAAGCAATGAGGATGCACGACTTTTTAAAGGGTGCTCTACTATCATCTTTAGAATTTTCTTCTGAGCTACTGATGCATTCTGCAATCTTAATGTCCACAAGGAGACAAGAACAAATTCTTAGGACTGCAGACTGGCAAATAGTGATTGGAAACTGCATTTCAACTTCTGAGATGTTAAAATATGAGGGGAAAAAATATTATTATTATGAAAAATTATATTTCTAATCTAGCTTGGATTTAATCCTAGTCTTTCCCCTCAAGGTTGTGTTTAAATTCTGGACTGCAGAAAAACACTTCTCATATGGCAGAGTAAGGCCTTCCAGAAATCCACTCCTTCCATAAAAGCAGCAAGAACCCTGGAAGAAATCATGGAAATCAAATTTTTCAGACATTAAGACAGTAACTGAGAGCATACAACAATCTAAGGAGTGTTTATTCTAGAAAAATGTCTAAATCTCAATAAGAACAGTGAGCTTTGTGGCATTTTTAACTTGCCCTATTCTCTTCCCTTCCTTTCCAGGTCCATGAGAGTCTTGAACAACAGCCTCACAGCTGTGATAGCTGTGAAAAACAGAATATTAGCAGCCACTGGAGGGTCAGAATAGCTTTTGAGCTTTCCAGAAGCCCCCACAGAATCATCATTATTTGACCTTTCTTGCAACTCACAGCAAAACACCTTTCTTAGAGATTGTAGTTCTTTTACTTTGAGGCTCAGAGCTGTCTGTCTGGGGCTAATAGCCTGATTACTAACATGTTTGTTGAAAACAACCACCAGCAATTCTTTAACATGGCAGCTGAGACAGTGATACCAGTTGAGGCTAACAAGTTGACCAAAACCTGATAATAAAAAACTGAGAATGAGACGTCTGTAGCAGGCTTTGGAAAAGCTCCATCATCTTCCTGTGAATCTGGAAGGCTATCCACATATGCAGGGATATGTGTATGCCCAGAAAAAAAACAAGATTCAAGTGTTGAAGACATGCTTCAATACACACATAGACCCCTTGGCAAAGGCTAGGTGACTTACGGGTTCAAGGCATTGAAGAAAATCAATGTCCAATCACTAGCTGAACACTAAAGCTGAGCAAGGACCTCAATCCTGCATGCAACAAAGAATATAGAATTTACATAATTAGTCCAGGGAAGTCAGTAAACACACAAATAGCAAAAGTAAATAACCATAGAGAAGGGAGGAAAATCTGATGTCCAGAATTGCCATGTTATATAATTTAAAATGTCCAGCTTTTAGCAAGAGATTATGAGACATAAGACAAACAAGAAAGTACAACCCAAAGACAGAAAAAAAATCTATGAGGAAGAAAGATGTTAGATTTACTAGACAAAGAGTTTAAATCATCTATTATAAATATGTTCAAAGAACTAAAGATAACTATGTCTAAATAATTTTTTTAAAGTGCAAGAACAACCATTCACAAAGCAGAGAATATCAATAAAGTTATAGATATTATAAAAATAATGAAATAGAAATTTTAGAGTTGAAAAGTATGATCTTGGAAATTAAAATTTTGCTAAAGGGGCCTAAAAGCAGATTTTAACAAGCAGAAAAAATCATTAATGAATTTGAAGGTGCATAAACTGCACTTCACCAAAGTAAAAACCTTTGTGTTTCAAAGGGCACCGTCAAGAAAGTGAAAAGACAAGCCATAAAATGGGAGAAAATATTTGCAAATCATATATCTGATAAAGGTCTAGTTCTGGAATATATAAAGAACTTTTACAACTACACAATAAAAAAGTATAGAAGTACAATTAAATGGGAAGAGGATTTGAAGAGATATTTCTATAGAGAAGACATGAAGCTCATGAAAAAAACACTCAACATCAAGTTATTAGGGAAATGTAAACCAAAAGCACGATACCACTTCACACACAAGAATATTGATAATAAAAATCCAGATGTTACCAGTATTGATGAGAATGTGGAGAAATAGGAACATTGATAAGTTGCTTGTGGGGGATGTAAAATGGTGTGTATGCTTAGGAAAACAGTTTGGCAGTTCCTCAAAAAACTAGAGATACAGTAACCAAATGTTTCAGCCATCCCATCCTAATCTCTGGAACCTGTGAATATGTTATGTTACATGGCAAAGGGTATTGTGGTGCCTGGCTGGCTTAGTCAGGAGACATTGCAACTCTTGATCTTGGTGTTGTGAGTTCCAGCCCCATGTTGGGCATAGAGTTTACATTAAGAAAAAAAAGTAGGCAGCCCAGGTGGCTCAGAGGTTTAGTGCCACCTGGCTAAACCTGGAGACCGGGGATCGAGTCCCACATCGGGCTCCCTGCATGGAGCCTGCTTCTCCCTCTACCTCTGTCTCTGTCTCTGTCTCTCTGTGTGTCTGTGTGTGTCTCTCTCATGAATGGATAAATAAAATCTTTAAAAAAAAGTAAATAACAACAAAAACTACAAAGAATTCCCACATGGCAAAGGATAGTAAGATTATAAATAGGAATTAATCAGCTGACCCCAAAATAAGGAGATTATTCTGGATGATGGTCCCAATATAATCTTAAAAGTAAAGAATTAAAAGATACAAATAGACCCAGAGAGATGGCAATGTGCCATCTCCACTCCAAGCTTCTATTTTTGATGAAAGAAGAAAGCCCTGAGCCAAAGACTGGGTAACTTCTTGAAGCTGAGAAGGGCAAGGAAGGGAGAGTCTCCAAGAGAGAGTGAAGCTCTGCTGGCACCTTGATTTTAGTCTAGTGAGATGAATATCAGACTTCTAAACTATAAAATAATAAATGTTTGTTATAAGCCACTATTAGTGGTAATTTGTTATAGTAACCATAAAAAACAAATAAAATCCTCAAAAAATTGTAAATGTATATACCCACACAAAAATTTATACATGAATATCCATAGCAGCCTTATTCATAATAGCTAGAAAATAGAAAAAAATCAAATATCCATTTTGATGAATGGATAAAGAAAATGTGGTATATCCATACAGGGGAATGCTGGAGTTTTTGCCATAAAAAGGATGAAGTAGTCATATATACTACAACATGGATGATACTAAAAATCTCATATTAAGTGAAAGAAGTTAGCCACAGAAGGACAAATATTTTGTTTCCTTTTATATGAAATGTCCAGAATTAGGCAAATCCACGGAGACAGAAAGTAGATTAGTGGTTCCTGGAGATTGGGGTGAGAGAGGCATAGAAAGTGACTGCAGATGGGTATGAGCTTTCGTTTTGGGGTGATGGAATGTTCTAGAATTAGTGGTGATGGTCCCATGAGTCTGTGAATATGCTCAAAACTACTGAATTGTACCCTTTAAAGGGTGAACTGCGTGGTATGTGAACTATATCTCAACAAATGAAAAATAAATGTCTTTTTTGTTTACGCTAAAATGTATTTATACTCAAAAACAAAACTAAAATTTCATTGAAGTAAAATTCATGACCCCGTGAGGGAACAGCTGCTCATGGCATGAGGCCCCGGAGGAAACATCTGGTTCTTGGTCACCATCTATCCATTCTGAAGTGTCCTCATTGCAATCTAGAGTCCAACCACAGGTGCATCCAAGAAGACCCACCACCTCTCCTCTCCCTGCAGTCTCAAGGCCACTGAAGACTGTTCCTCTCACAAGCTACTTCTTTCCCACTTCAGGCAGGCTCACAAGTCACAGCTGTGTCTTGCTGGAGTGAGGGGACACCTCGGAATCTCTCTGGCTTGTTGCTTGTGGAGTCCATTTGCTATTCTATGCCATCCTGGTTGTGGGAGGTGCCCTATATCTTGCCTTATCCCATGACTCCCCAGGACAAGCATGTCATGTGTTCTCTGTCTTTGGAGATCTTTAAACCCACCTTGGGGATGCTTTCACTGACTTCATTTTGGAGTCAGCCTGGAGTGGGGGGAGCAGCGAAACAGCTCTTGGTTCTGGGCCACAAGTGTCTACCTTTCTGGGTTCTACTCTGGCTTCTCTTTCACCCATACTTTAGAGAACCTTTAGCCAATCTAGATATAGATAAGAACTAGCTATTCATGTGGCATAGTCTTCCAAATCTTCTGTCTTAAAACCAACTGTGGCTAAAGAAAATCAAAAGCCAAATATCTGACTCTTCATTTCTTTGTATTTTACTGTCACATTCCATCTTTGAGGAATGATGTCAACATGCCTTAACCCCTGAGCTGGAGAAAGAGCCATGGGTACTAGGTATTGTGGGGGAGGGGGCAGCTTAAATTACTGTTTCATACTATTATCACCACATACCAAATTTGCAAAATGACCAAGTTCTGAATGAAACACCAATCAGAAATAGTCATGGCTTAGGGACTTGGTCCCTGTTCAAGAAGAGCTTTAACTGAATGATTTCCACCACACCTGAAGGTCTTTGTGAAACCTTCGAGTGTCAGTATGCTGCATCCGTCTAATATACTAGAAAAGCTTTCTTTCTGCAGAAAAGCTGTCTCTCATATATGTTCAGTAGAAAATTATAACCATGGGCCTACCTGAAGAACAATAAAACAAATTACTGAGCTATGAATGAAAATGTATACCTCAGGTTTACAGTTTATCTTCCTTCACTTCTCGTTTATTTGTTTGCTCATCTGCTGTCATCATTAGCTGATGAGCAATACTCAGCACCAAAGATTGAAGAGAAGAATGTGGATGGTGCCACCAGTAATCATTGTTTCCCCCTGTAAATTACGGATGACTGCTCTATTTGTTGCTAAAGCAACTCCCAATATCATATTTGAATTTTGCTTAGGTGGGAGTTCAACAGGCTGTTTGGCAGACATTCTTCCTCATGGTGAAAGAAACACAGTCTGCTCTGATTTGAAGTTTTTTCATCCCCTGAGGGCTTTGGAGCCCTCTACACATTCTCTCCATGTCCCCCCAGGATGAGAGAAGACAGTGCTGGCAGTCTGCCATGAAACATGTTAGGGGCCTCAACATGGTGCGTCTTACATCTGCCCACACCCCGAATTGATCACATGCGCCATGCCTGATTGCCAGTGTTGGGGATGTAGTCTAGCTGTGTGCTCCTGGGAAGATGACGGCCTTGTAATGTCTCTGGCTCAACAGCTGTTAATTCAGATTGGTGTTTTAGAGAATGTAATTTGAGAAACCACTTACACCAAAAATGTTAACCAGACCCAGACATAAAAGAAACTATAAAGATTCATTAGAACTATGGAGGCCAATTGAAATGGGTACCAAATAGGAAGTTCTGGATCAAATGAACATTCTGGAAACACCTTAGGTGGAGATACTGTATACTGGCATTGAAAATGCAGCAACATGTGCTAGCCAAACACAGTTCAATGAATGATTGCCATGGTGACAACATCACAGACATGAGGTCTAAGGGCAGTATTTCTTGTATTTTTCACACAGAGAAGGTACAGAGCTCTCATATAGAAGAAAATTTTCCTGGACTCCTACCATCAGCTCAATTTATCCTTAGTATAATAATGCTGTGATGTATTTCAATATGAAACTAGGCAAATTTTTGTATGTTTATTAAATGAATGAAATCCATATTAGTAGCATTAATGGGATGTAATATTGGTTTGTTTAAGCTGAATCACACAAATTGGATATGGATCACAATACAGCAGATTCCTTTAAAATTCCTGTATCCATCCTATTACAGACCAAGTCTTCTGATACTCTCTTCTACATAAAATTTGTTTATATAGTGTATCCTTACATCATTTAGCATTAAATTTGTGTTCTTGTCTTGATAACCCCCATTCAGTTGGTACTATATGATGCCAACTTGAATAGTTAAAAAAAAGAGCAAACACTGAAATATGACAGTGCATGGCCAATAAATGATGTTCTGCAGCTAAATCTAGCTAACTGTTTTTGTAAATAAAGTTTTATTGGTACATGGCCAGGCTCATCCATTTACATATTGCCTATGGCTGCTTTAATGATACAATAGTAGAATTAAAAAATTACATCAGAGACTATATGACTCTCAAAGTCTAAACTATTTACTATCTTGATACTTACCAAAAATAATTGTACATCCAGATTGAGATGATTTGGAATAAATGCACAATATTGGGCTACTTATCTATTGCTGCCTAAGAAATTAACTTTCAGAGAGCTAAGCAGCAGCCATTTTATTATATCTTATAATTTCATCATTTACATTTTCATGCAGCACTTGGCTGATGATTCTTCTGCTCTGTGTACTTAGCTTATGGATGGGCTGCTCTGAGGACTCCAAGGTGACTTCACATATCTGGCACTTTGCAAGGATGGTTGGAAGGCCGAGCTCAGCTGGGACTGTTGACCTGAGGGTCTACATGGGGTGTCTCCAGCATAGCAGTTTCAGGGTTGTCAGACTTCATCAAAGGCCAACTACAGCCCCCAGAGAGAATACATCAAGAGGACAGGGTTGGAAGGTGAGGGCCTCTTATGCTCCATCTTCAGAAGCCTCAGCATGTCACTTCTGCCACAATTCTACTGGCCAAGCAAGTCACTAAAGCAGGTTGAAGGGGAGGAGAATTAGACCTCACTTCTTAGTGGGAGGAACACAAAGAATTTTTAGCCACGTTCCATCTACCACACCTACTTCTTAACTATCACTGAAATGAAAGCACACAACTTAAATTACAAATACAGCAAACACAAAACCCTGAAAATACATTTGAGGAGGCTGATGAGTCTGTGATCCCAGTTTGAAAAAAAACTACACAAGAAGATTGTAGGCAAAAGATAAGAACATAAGGGTGAGGGAATCTAAGCAATTACTTCAATTTTCAATCCAGAGTATCTGTACATGCATTATGTGTACATCTATATGTACATGTATATATGTGTACATATGTATGCATATCTATATATTACACTGTGTGTGTGTGTGTGTGTGTGTGTGTGTGTGTGGTTTAGCGAAAAGAACATAGGTTTTGATGGTGTAGGTTGTCAGAAAGGAAAATCCACATCCTGCATTTTGTTTTTTCATTTTTATGACCCAAGTGTGATGGAAATTAGAGCCCTCAAATATCCATAGCCATCCAGCTAGCACTGCACCCAGCTCTCCAGCAATGTCACCAGCAACAACAGTCACCCCTTGTGGAAAGCACCTGGAATCACATTATTGATTAGAAAGGCAAAGTTCAGTCCCTGCCTCCCACACTAGCTAGGTGACCTTGCATAAATTACTTACTCGCATAAAAAGCTCAGTTCCCTCACGTGTAAAATAGAGATAACAGTACCTACTCATTGAATTATTGCAGTTATTAATTTAGACAGTAAATGTAAATTATTTAGCACAGGGCCTAACACCTAGTGAATGTGAATTGGTGATGGTGGTATTATTATTATATTTTGATCTCTTCAGTCTAACACATCTAAATAATTAATAAAAGAGAACACCGATGGATGCATTGAACATTGAAGATGGCACTTTATCAGAGAGGTTTCATCTGTTTAAGTTTCAGAAGTCAAACAAAGCTAGTTCTTAGTGGCGGTGATTTGTTTTCAAGGTGATCTAAATAAAACTGCAGGAATCCTTTTTCACGAAATGAGAAAAAAAAACAACAGGAAAATATGTTTTTAAACTGTTTTTCTTGTTTCTGTCTTCTTGGTAGCTAGCCAACTAGCCACTTGGTTGGATGCATCAGATGCCCAACTCCATCATGAAGAAGGAAGGGATGTAGGATTCTTCTCTGGAATTCTTACTTTACAATAAATAAGGACTTGCATTCCTTGCTGCAATAGTTGCCAGTGCCTCTATCCATGAACTTTTGAAGATCTCATCAGCTGTCTTTCTGATGCTGGCTAGCTGGGTCCAAGGACCCAGAGTGGTGTTCCAGAGGACCAGCCCAGAGGGTTTTTGACTTCTCGCAGACAGAAATCAAATGCAAGTGGAGAGAAAGTAAGAGCAGAGTTTATTAGAGAAATAGAGAGAGTACAGATACAGACAGAGCATCTGGGAGACTCGGAAAGAAGAGGAGAGTGAAACAAGACTCTCTCAGAAACAAGACTCACTCTCATCTCCTTTCTGAATCTCCTTTTTGCTTGAAACCTCAATTTTTTATTGAGGATGGTGGTCTGGTGGCCTGGTGCTTGTGGCTTCCAAGTAAACTGGGAACAAAGGTGTTTAGGTGTCCTCCATAGGTCACTCATATCCTGGAGTCAGAGGACTTGATAAGCCAAGGGTCTTAGGAAACATTCATGATGACCCCACCTGGTCACTCCTTAGATGTTATCTGTTGTGCTGGAAAATTCCAAAGAAATCATTAACTCCTCCACCTTTACAAGGAGGACATATATTATCTGATCTATAAGGTGTGTATAAGGCAGGGGTGTGGTCCTACCAACAATGGAAGTATGAAAAGGAGCAGAAAAAGCAGTTTTTCATAGGGTCCTTTTAGTTTCCCTGTCTCAATACCACTTCACAGGGCAAGGCTTCTGACCCAGTAACTCATTTTATGTGCAGGAAGCGCGATAATAGCTTACACTCAGAATCCACTGGTTTCACCGGATTCCCTATGGCTACGTACGGATGGCAGCATCAACAAAGTAACAGTGATGTGGCATATGCTCTGACCCAAAACTAGCACAGGTGGATCCAGGAACCTTTCATAAACCACAGGCAAAATACTGGCTCCCCCTTTCCAGATCATCGACTGAGGTCTTTGGTCACGTGACTCATTTAGACCAATGAAACATGAACCTATGTGCATTTTTCTAACCTCATTTCTTTGATTAGAGCAATTCTACTTTTAAAAGATGGGCCAGAATTTAAATTCTTATTCCTGAAAAGTTACTCTTCTGTCCAAAAGAAGCATAGATGATTTGCCTGAATCTACTTTTGAATTTGATGTTCTTTCTTTAGATTAGGGTCTTGGCAGTGACCTGGCATGTCACTGAGAAATGACTTCAAATGACTTCAAATCCTTCAAGGCTGGTGACCACAACCCATGTTCCTTCCCCCTCCAGATGTCTTACAGGAACCCACAAGTGCACAGTCTTTCACAATTCAGTGCTAAAACATTTATTGTACTTAATAAATTGCTTTTCAAGGATGATAGAGGTGTTAATGAGATGGAGGAGGGGAGTGGAGCTCTAGGGGGTTAAAGGGTTCAGTGTGCCACCACAGCTCCCAGGGAGGTCATCAGGACAGTGACACTGTCAACCGACCAAGAAATTTCCAAAAGGTAGCATTTGGGATTTATGTGAGGAGCCTCTGGCAGAGAAAATACTCCTCTTCCTAGCCCTTACTCCACAAAGCCACAAACAAAAAACACCCAAAGCTCTAGGGAAATAAAAAGTTGATTCTCTGATGTCCTGAAGCCTGTCCAAAGGTGATGAGGACAAGCTTCCCTCTTCTAATTGTAGCAGACATTGTTAGATGTTCTCCAAAATCCACGTTCTTCTCCAGGCATTTAAAAATTTTACTCTGAGACTAAAACACAAACTTCAGTCTCTATCTGTCAGGTGAGAAGGGGTTGCTCTAGTCCCCTGTGCAGAGGGGAGTTCATGGGGCCCTGGCCCTCAGGGCTGGGGAAGTCAGAGCCTGCATGCAGCTTCCCATGTCTGTGGCCACAACTCAGGAATACATCCCTTTGGGGAAGGGAAAATGGGCAAGGTTGACCTGAATTCTGCCACAGAAAGAGGATGTGCTCCTGAGGCTAAAAGGTGGTCAGACTCAGATGTTAGTGAATTGATTGGGAAGTCACTGAGTGTGAGTCATTTTCCAGGGGCTTTGACACAAAGTGCTTGGCTAACTCTCATCTCCCAATTCCCTGGCATTGTGTGTGGTCACGGGTTGAGGGTAGCCAACGGGATGTGAGCAATGGCGATGCCCACCACATCCCAGCTGGGTCATTATAAGCCTTCCATAAGTACCCCTCCTCTCCCTTTTACGAGATGAAGAAGGCCTGTGAAAACAGCAGAGCTGCCATCAGCCTGACCTCTGCACTGATACAGATCCTGTCAGATCAAGACAAAATATTTGGTAAAATTATTGCCTAACGTGACTTGATAAATTAGCTGAAGACTTGCAGAGCCTGTGACCCTATGGAAAGTGGTGGGAGAGAGCTAAAACACTGGAGTGTACCGCTTGCTCCTCATCGCATTTAGCAATATGTTGCAAGAAAGAGATTAATTTAGAAAAGTCTGGCCAGTTTGCAAACCAAATTAAAAGGGAGGAGGGTATGTCCATAAACATAGGATCTCAGTGGGATTAAAAACAGCTAATAACATCTAGACTCCAAACTTTTAGAAGAAAGAAAAGTTTTGGGTAATAATGATTCATTAAGCCTTAGTTAAATAAAGTGAGTCATCACTGTGGCAAGTATCAGATCAAGGATGTTGCCTTGCCCCAAGCAATTGCTTCAATGGCCTTGCCCAGACATTGAAAGAGGTACGGAACTCAGAAATTAAAAAACAATGCAGTCTTGAGAATTACATCTAGAAAATGTCCTTGGGCTCCTGACATGTGGAACAGAGTGGGCTCACAGGATTGGAAGGATTAGAAGAATTATCCTGCTGAGGAGGATAGACAAAATAACAAAGCTCCCAAACCAAAAAGCTTTGATTCTTAAAGAAATCTTGGTCTCCCAACTTAGAGAAATTGAGCCATGGAAGCTCACAGCCCTATTGAAAGAGATCAGAACATACCCCCTAAAATATGCCATTGTGGCATAAAAATTGTTTGAGCTGAAGGCAATTAAGAGGCAGTGAATACAGAAAAAGATCTCTGCTATCTCTCTGTCTGCTTAAAAGCAGGGCATAAATTTCCATTCATGAAGAGGTTCCTCCTCCCCTCTCCCGTACAAGGAGGCAAATAACCACTATCCCTGGAGGCAGAAAGTTGGTACCAACTTGAGTCTGCATAGCAAACTTTCCTAAAATAATCCTCAACTTCCATTAATTTCACCCACATATCCACCTTTCCACAATGTACCACTCCTTAAAGCCCAGGTCCCTCTCCTTTGTCTTGTTGCTTTTCCAGAACTCATCACTCTTTGTTAAAATGGCTCATAAGCCCTTGGGTCTAACTGCTTCTCTTAGTCTACATTCTTTTTCTATGAAAGCCTCCGTATGCATACATAATACACCTTTCCTCCTCTTAATCTGCCTCCTGTCAGTTTTAAGTATAGACCCCAGTCACTTAAAGAGAAGAGAGGAAAGAAAAAGGTGTTTTCCTCTCCTCCACTGTCTAATACTCTGGAGTCCCTTCCACTGTGAACACATGATATAGGGAACAAGAAAAGCCCATCCAGAGGCAGAATCACGGAACTCAATGGGCAAGGCAGTTCTTTCTAGGCTAGAAAGGAGAAAAGATGTTGAATCAAGGAACTTTGCCCCATGATAGAGCAGAAGGACCTTGTAATGCCAATCTAGATTTGCCAGTTTCCTTTGCAATTAGATAGGGCAATGTGGCTGAGTTGCAGCCAGTGGAATGGGACCAGAAGTGATGGGACCCACTTCCTGGGCTGGCCCAACATTTCTCTTGTATGGTGCTCCAGATTGTGTCCTCTTCCCATGACTGGATAGAGATGACCAGGGCAACTTTGAAAGTTAAACAAAGCAGAGCCTCACTCAGCCTGGGCCCCTGAGGGGCTGCACAGAGCCAAGCTCCCTGGTGACCAGAACCACTCAGAACTGAAGCCTGAGCAAGACATAAACTTGGGTTGTTGGAAGCCATTATGTATCTGGGGGGTTGATTTTTTAATCCCAGCTAACAGTACCTTAAATAGTATACTGATTGTATCCAAATGTTTTCCTGATTTCCTGGGTTACTAATCAAGGTTGAACTTTGGAGTCAGCCGTCAATGACAATTTTGCTGACACTTGGAAGCCTCCTCTGCCTCCAAATCGCCCCCTTGTGTTCCAGTGCCTAAAACGACTCTGCTGGAGATACTCCCTTCAGTTTGCTAGTTCCTTGACGTTGGACAAGACAAAGAAATTCTCTGAACCCCAAAGCCCTGAGTTGTGATGTGGGGACAGCAACAGAGCTACTTCACATGACCAAGTGAAGAAGGAACATGGTAATGTCACAATGCCTGACACAATGCGTGTTCAGTAAAGGCTCCCATTATTGTTGTTGGTATTATATTTATGATATGATAATATTATTATTATCTTAAAGAGATCCGTATTCTTGTGAAAATCTTCTTGATCTGAATTCTTCAAACACCTTCCAAAGGAGAAAAGAAGGTGTAATCCCCAGTGCCTGAATGGAGCAGCTTAGTACTAGCAGAGAGACGGGGCAGGTGAGGGAGTAGGCTAGGGGCTGGACCTGTGACCCTTAAGGGGGCCAGGGGACACACAAGTGAGGGCATCTATGTTAGGATCCCATTGCAGCCCAGGCCAGCTGTGATGCCATGGTCACTCACGACAGCTCGGCTTCACATAATGCAAAGAGCTGGCAGCTGAGGGAATGAGGATACTAGGTTTTGAAATAAAAGGAGTCTTACAGGAGTATGGGAAGAAGCAGCAGTTTGAGGAGAAACTAAGCTGAGGGCAGGCAGAGAATTAGGAGCTAGTCTCTCAGGGCAAGGCCAGAGTCAGTTCGGTCAATGGCTGTGGAGGGACAAAGTGTTTTTCATAATATTTTCAGGCCACTCACATCACACTTAGGTTCCAGGCCAGCTTGCAGGACCTCCTGAATCATATCCTCTGGAGGCAGAGCCCAGGAATCTGCATTGTTTAAAAGTCTGTGATACTTATCACTATCATTCGTGAGCTAATAGTTGCTCAGTAACTGTTAATTTTCTTTCTCTGTGCTGGTGAAAGACATTGAAAAGATCCTTGCACCTGGTAAATTATCCCCTGGCTCCCACAAAGCTGCATATCAGAAAGAAATTAAAATTGATTCCTTTATTTGCATGCAAATTCTTCTGCCCTGGTTGTGTTTCAAAAGATGTATGTTCAAACAGTTCTCTCTTCTTTTACGTAACCCTGATCTGTAAATAATGTTGGAAAGTGTAAAGTCTAAGCTTCCTGAGGGTTTATTTGTGTGTGTGTGTGTGTGTGTGTGTGTGTGTGTGTGTGTGTGTTACTGACTGTATTTTCAGGCCCAGCACACAAAAGTTCTACAATGAGGGCTTATTATGGTGTATTAAGTTTTAAAATAAGACTCAAACTAGAATCTCAGCTTAGTTTCTTGGTAAAATTCTATTCACATCATTCATCAGAAGTTCTATAGAGAAAGTTAAGCAGCTTCAGTCTCTATTATGAAATAGCATTGTTCTTGGTGTTCTTTCCATGCATTTCATTAATCATGATATGATGACTCAGTAATATGTAATAAGAAGGCCAAGCTTTGCATTCATACAAGCACTAACTGCACATATGCATATGTATTAAGAAATACCACAATTTATAACAATAGGTGATCAAATATTTAAATTATTGGTGAGGCATTATTTACTATTGTTTATGAAGTGTGTCCCAATTAAGATCACTGGTCTTGAATTCATTTTTGATCATTTTATGCTTACCACACTCTGTAAAAAAAAAAAAAAAAAATTCTTGAATAGAATACTGGTTTGCATCATCTCACCATGGAGAGGGAACATATCAGAAAAGAAAAAGAAAAGAATCATCCATATTGAAGAGACCAAAAAATTGCATTTTTGTGTGATGTATTCATACAAGAAAAAAAAGGTATTAAGCATGCACTATGTTCTAGGTATTACTCTAGCTAATAGGGCGTTCGAAAAAGTGAAACACAAATTTGCTCTCCTTTGGATATCTTATAGGAGAGATATAAATCCGTGTAAACAAAAGGTTGTTCAGTGGATACTACCTCTTGTTTCCTCACCCCCTCCAGGGAACCCCGCATCAGTCAGTGTACAGATCCAGCATGAGTAAGAGGGCAGGGGACATCCAGCGCTCTGCAGAGTGACATGCTCTGTTAGCTACTGCCCTGAGCAGATAGGAGAGGAAGCAGGCTGGTAGATAGAAAGCTGTAGGTTGTGCTCTCGGGAAACCCACTCTCCAGAGGGGTGGGGATTGCAGTGCCAGGAGTTTCCAAGGGAAGTACAGTCTATGCATGGGGCAAAGCCAAGGGGCGGGGAGGGGGGCGCAGGGTTCCTGGTTGGTACCTGCTCAGAGCCAGCCGTGTGCTCTGCTTTAGCAGAGGTGGCTTCCCCCAGCTTTAGAGGGAGTGCTCTGAAGGCGTCCCTGACCTCTAGAAGCTTACAGTCCACTTGAATAACAAACAAATGACATGTCCAGTTAGAGAGCAAGTAAGGACAAGTTGGATGTGATTCTGAGTTTACTGTCTGGACCCTGCAGCCTTGTCTACTCCCAACTACTGGCTGCCTGTCAGCTGTAAACTGTGTAAGCCCCCTCCCTCTCTTTTTCTGCAGTCAGGCTCTTCCATAGTACTGACCTCTTGGATGGTTTTATTCAATGAGAACCTCTGGGTAGGGTGCTGGGAAGGTGCTCGGCACACAGTGCATGCTCAGCAAGCAAGAGCTATCCCCAACCAACACAAAGCGAAAAGTGTCCTGAACAGTGTTTGCTCCACATTCACAGGGAAGATTATGGTTTTCAGGAGGAACAGAGGTGAGTAGTGACTGTACACAGAAGCATCCTTTTTATTGGAAGCAGGACAGGAAAGGGTGGGGGGCTGCCCCTCCACAGGTGTGGCTGGCCGACACTACACCATCTTCTCTGAGATTAGTGGCAAAGCTACAGAAGCCAAGAAGGTGTACTTTTGCTCAGATGAAAGACTCCCAGTTCATTCCCATGAAGACTGCACTTCAGTACCAGCCCAGTTGAATTAAGGGAGTTCCAAGGCTTAATTTAAAGAGAAAATAAGGTTTGCCACAGTAATTAACCAAAAAAGAGACAAGACATCTTAGAAGGAAATTCAAATTATCCCAATGCTGAAGTTAATAAGAATGCCTTTTTGCTTTTCTCCCTAGAGGTTATCTGGATCTCACAAATTTGCAGCGTGCCTCAGCTCGTTGGTATTCCTGACTGAGAACTACTGGCTGCAGAATAAAAGGTGACTCTAGAAATAAGACTCTATAGTGCTGCTTCCCTGGAGCTGTTCTAAGGGTTCTGTGGCTCACTCACCCTTCTTTTTCTCTGCCTGGTGACTCCTGAGCACTCTTGTGTGGATTCCTATTATGAAAGAAAAGGAAATAGTAGGGTTAATTTTCACACCATGAATAAGAAAAAACAAGGAATTTACATCCTAAGAAATGGTCAGAAATAGCTAAGAAAAAAGCCAGTTAAGAAGTGTGAGGAAGACCCAGGCATCCCAGCCTGGTCTCTGAGAAGCCTGATCGCCTCTCCCGCAAGCTTCACACATCCATCCATCCATCCATCCATCCGTTTACTCATCAGATATTGATGGGCATTGACTATGTTCTGGGTCCTCTGCAACACTTTGAGGTACAGGCATAAATGATACAATTGCTGTATGCCTTGGGGTTAGATATTTCCCAGCTCCAGTCTGTCTGTCCACCTCTCTTAGGAGCCCAGTTATAAGTTCTATCTTTATTATTCCTTGGGTAACGATATTCTAAGTTAATATGTCTTTTCATTTTAATTGGACCAACTTAACAGGCATTTCAAATATTAAGCTGAATAACTTTTTTGGGCAACATATCCAGTCTCATAGCTTGAAATACTACCTAGACACCAATAACCCCCAAAGTAACCGTTCATCCCTTGGGTTCTAGACTTGTATATCCAAAAGCTTTCTTGACATCTCTACTTAGACATCTAATGGAGTTCTCAAAGTTAATATGTTCAAAGTGAGCTCTCTAGCTTTCCCTCAATACCTCCTATAGATCTCCAACCTTGATAAATTCAATCTCCCTTCTTCTGCTGCCCAGCATAAGAACAACAGAATCTTCCCTAATTCTACTTTCTCTCACACTCCATATCCAACCCATGAGCAAATGTTCCTATTCTCATGTTGTAAGGTCCTGAACATCATCCTCTCTTCTGAGGAATACTTAGGAGCCTTTACCTGGTCTTCCTGTTTGCTTTCTTGCCTCCCTTCTGTTTAACAACTTGGACAAAAAAAAAAAAAAAAAAGGGTCTCAAACCTGACAAAAGATAAGCATTCAATCTGTTTGTTTATGGAATACAGAATGCTGGAACTCCCTCATAATTCAGCAGGCAGCATGCATTTCATGTAGTTTTAGTAACCTGGTGCTACAACCAGTTGGTAGTTTCTTTCCAGGACTTCTATACATGGTAGGTCAGCCAAGAAAATCACACCACGGTTTGTACTTAAATTCTGCAGAGCTCCAGTATGACATTTATTAACTCTGCCTACAGTGTTCCTTCCTTAAAGGAGTGGGACCATTCCCCTCAAAATGAGACAGGGCCACGCAGGAACATCACCCACTTCCAGAAAGGAGGCCATTCCATCCTGTCTTGGTCTGTCACTCATTTACTCTGGCACAGACATTCCCCCAGCTGAGACCCCTACTCTGTGGATGCTCACTCCTGCTGCTGCTGCAGATTGCCAAGCAGCCTCTCTCCCCTTGTCAGTTTTCTGGCTCATTGGTTCCCCCATCTAATTTTAAATCCCAACTGAATATCATCTGTGTCTTGCCTAGGATTCTTTTGTCCCCTGCCTCCATGCTGTGTGTTTTTGAATGCTATCATTATCACCTAATTCAGTGGAGGAACTTCAGGAGAGACTCAAGACAAAACAAACAATTCTAAATGATGCTGTAATGTGCGTTTTTATTGCTGCCATTACCTTTAGACCAAGAGGGAACTGTTTTTAAGGGATTAGCAAGCCATGTTGAGAATTTAGGAAGGTTAATAAGTACATGTGATTTGCTTTCTCTTAGAATTTATAGTTTATAGGAATAACACTTGGCTACTTTATGTAAGGACACAGAAGAAAAAGAAAGAAGGAGATCATTTCCGAACTTTCCAGGAGCCAATTCACAAGATTTTTTTTTTTTTTTTGACAACATTCTTTCTTCAAGTAAGGGATTAAAGTTTAGTAAGAACTTTGATACCTTTTGTAAAATGCATATCCTTAAAATCTACTGCATTCCATGGTCTTTGAAGAAACTTCTAGAATGAGAAAAAAAAAGGTAATAGATTTCTAAGAAGGCATATTTTCAATATATGCATGTTATTGCTCATCCATATTTATTCACATTCAGATTAGAGCCTCGTGGATACGGAAAACAGCATTTTTTTATTTTTGCAACTATCAGAGCATTCAAAGTCATTTGATAAATTCACGCCTAGTATGTTCCAGGAGCAATATTGAGAATTGGAAATCACTGACCACCAAATTAGTAGTGGCAAAGAATTGTGGCAGCCAAAAACTCAGCAGACTGATTCATGCCATGTGGTCAAGTGTGAGCCAAGTGCTTGCTCCTCAGTTCTGCAGCTGTGGGAGACAACTTCCAGAAGCCTGATGGATGCTTGCATTGACTACCTAACTTTGATCATTGTCATCCCTGCAGGATGCCTCTTCTCAGAAAGACTAAGTTAGGGCACTTGCTTTACATTTTCATAGCATCTTAACTGTTCTTTCATACCACCTTGCCCACTTAAAAATGAATCAATCAGGGCAGCCCCGGTGGCGCAGCGGTTTAGTGCCACCTGCAGCCTGGGTTGTGATCCTGGAGACCCGGGATCAAGTCCCACATCGGGCTTCCTGCATGGGGCCTGCTTCTCCCTCTGCCTGTGTCTCTGCCTCTCACTCTCTCTGAATGAATGAATAAATAAATCTTAAAAAAAAAAAAAGAATCAATCAAGATTTACATAGGCAGGGACCATATTTGTCTTATTCACCATGTCCACAGCATGTAAATCATAAGAAGCCCATGATAAATATCCATTAATTGATTGCCATGTTGGCTAAAGGCATAATAAAACTCTAGCAAATCTATCTATAGAGGGGCAATCAAATGGGGCAACCAAGGTAATAGAAGGCTGAAATGAATCCATTCTGAAAGATGGAAGTCGTTAATGGATCTGCACCATTCATATAGCTTCAGAGGATTTGGGCAAGGTACATTTTGTTTTAGAATATTAGATGAATGGGCAGCTTTCGATACAGTTCTACTCAGCATAGAGGATAGGAAACTTCTGAAATGATATAAATATCTGATAAAAATAAAATACATACGTTAAAGAAGCATTACAATCTGTTTATGACTGAGGAATTTATAAAATGTTCTCAAAAGGAATACATGATGTTTGGGTATTCTTGTACTTTATATACCTTCTGAAGTGAGATTGTGTTGGTCACAGATATTTCTTGGAACTGTAGAGGGCAAAAGACTTTCCCCCTCTTCTTTCGGGTTCTGTGGCTGGCCTCAGAATCACAGTGATAAAAGACAAACAGGAGAAAAGCATACAGACCACATTTGATGTGATGTTTGTGATAAACATGGAGGCCTCCATATATAAGGAATGAAAACCCAAAGAAGCAGGTAGGCTTGAGAGTTCATATGCCCTTGTTACAAAGAATGATAACTGTGCAGACATCCCAGGACAAGGTTATAAGGGGTTTGAGGTAGGGAGGGCAAGTTGTGGGAAGGTGACTAGGAAATGTACAGGGAAACTTAAGGAAAGGTACAGTTATTTTTTTAAAAGATTTTATTTATTTATTCATGAGAGACACAGAGAGAGAGAAAGAAAGAAAGAGAGAGAGAGAGAGGCAGAGACAGAGGGAGAAGCAGGCTCCCCACAAGGAGCCTGATGTGGGACTCCATCCCAGATCCTGGGATCAGGACCTGAGCCAAAGGCAGACAACCGCTGAGCCATCCAGGCTCAGGCACAGTTATTTTAGTAGGTTTTTTGGTACAGATTCACCTCCATGTCAACTCCTCGTCCCCAGTGATTAAGATAGTCTCCTCTACCTGGTGTGGGAGGGCACCTTTCTCAGGAAAAATGTATGCCCTGCTTTTAGGTAGAAAGGAGGAAGTCAGAAGGCCATCCTCATAACTGTTTTTTCTTAATTTCCTTCAGTTTAAAGTAAGTATTATGACAAAGTGGCTTATCTGGGGGTGTAAGTACCATTGTTAATGTCAGTAACACACTGTTGAGTATGAAGGACTATGGTGGTATCCTGATCTTTATGTTAGATTCCATACTGCATGCTTAGCATGGTAGAAATAAAACAGTTTGGGCTTGTTTTAGTGATAGAAGCTGCCTTAGAATACTGTGTTTTGCAACAACATGGATGAATCTCAAAAATTTTTGCTAGGTAAAAGTAGTCTTAGCAAAATAGTATGCACTGTATGATTCCATTTACATGGAGTTCTGGAAAAGATAAAACTAATCTACCTTCAGAAAAAACCTGAAAAATAGATGCTTCTAGGGGGTAACAGTGACGATTGACAGGGGAAGGGTATGAGGGACATTCTAGGTGAAGCAATTTGCAATGTTGATAGGGATTTGTGTTATACAAGTGCATATTTTTGTCAAAACTATGCATTCATTCTATGTAAATTTCACCTTATATTGGATTCCAGTTCATGATATCTGTGAGAGAGGAAAAACTTTTCCTCTACCCTCTTATGTTCTGGGACTGGGGCCAGCAAACTAAACTGACAAAATATAGATTAATGGGGTGGGGATACACATTTTATTAACGTTTCACACATGAGGAAATAAGTGAAACTCAAAGGAGCAGTTAGACTCAGGGACTTACATGCCTTTTTAAAAAGGAAAGAGAGTTTAGATATGAGGGATGATAGATATAAGAAAATAAGAAATATTTGGGGGAAACTAATGAAAGTTAAGGGATATTTTGATAAGGTCTGTTTATGCAGACTTATCTCAATGCTGACTCTTCATCTCTTTTATTGCTGGTACAAGAGACAGGGTCACCCTGGGAAAGGGAAATGTATGCCCTGCTTTTGGGCAAAAAAAAAAAAAAGGGAGAGAAGATAACTCTTCATACATTTGTTGATTCTCAATTGCCTTCAGCTCAAAATAATCCTTATTCTAAAGTGGCATATTTTGGGGTAACATATCCTGATCTGCTTCAAAATGCATACTAAAGCATTTAGAGGGAAGTATACTGATAAGAGAAATTTACTTTGAAATACATCAAAGATAAGATGGATTGATGAATATATGGAGGATTAAATAGTCAAACGGATACATAATTTTGAAGTACAATAAAATGTTAATGGTAGAATCTAGATAGTAGGTATAGAGGTGTTCATTTATAGAATTATTTCAACTTTGCCAAATATTTGCAAATTTTCATAATAAAGAGTCAGTAATCATGTTGTGTCCACTGTCCAGGGAATGGCGTCTCACTGAACCCCCTTGGTAAGACTGCACTGCTGCAAGACCCACAAGCCCATCCCACAACTTCCCTGAGTCCAGTTGTGTCTCCAGGGATTCTGGACTTTACTGGAGGCTCACATGGTCCTTAGTGATCTGACTTGGACTATGTGCTTCTGATGAATTCCCATCTCTACTTCATAACCTGTGGCTTTGTACCTTCATGTCGCAGAGAGCTGGAACTAGCCCGCTGCCCTTGACTCTCCTTGGAAGCCCCCTGAGCAGAAATTTTACTGAAAATCAGGAGGGACAGAGAAGGTTGGCACTGCTAACTTGCAAAAAGCGCCATTGGAATATTCAGAATTCCTGCTCTTGCTGCCAGACCCTCTGCTGCCTCCAGCCCCGCAGCTCGCTCACCTCTCCTTCTTCAGACCTAACCCTGGCACCTATTGTCTCACTGCCAAGGGTCATCAAAATAATTTGCCTAACAAAAAACTGTTCTTTCCCCAGAGTAGCTCTGTCCAATGGAAAGAGAACGTGAGCCACATCTGTAATTTTCAATTTGCCATTTGCCACATTAAAAACCTAAAGAGAAACTCTGCTGTTGGGAACAGCGTGGCTGAACCTGGGGCCCATGGTGCCGCGTGACACAGGCAGACCCAGAAGAACCAATGCCATATAATCCCACTTATATGAGGAATGGAATTTGAGCAGAAGCAGGGTAAGAAGGCAGTTCCCAGGGACTAAGAGAAGGGGAAATGGAGAGGTACTGTCAAAAGGCTGCCAAGTCACAGTTAGCAGAGATGAGCAAGTCCTAGGGTCCACTGCTCAGCACAGGGCCTGTATTTACAGTACTTCCCCCTTATCTGCTGACTTTCTACATTACTTGCGATCAGCTGGGTCCAGAAGCAGATGGTCCTGTTTCTGGTGAATTGTCAGAAGGTCACTAGTAGCCTAACGCTCCATCGCCACACCTACGTCATTCACCTCATTGCATCTCATCGTGCGGGCATCTTATCATCACCCATCGCCACAAGAAGAAGGGCGAGCACAGCACAGTAAGGTATTTTGTGTGAGAGAAAGACCGTATCTTTTATTACAGTATATTGTTATGATTGTTCTATTTTCTTACTATTGTTGTGAATCTCTTACAGTGCCTAATTTAAAAATTAAACTTTATCATAAGTATATACATCTAGGAAAAAACAGAGTACATATGAGGTTTGGTATTATCCATGGTTTCAGGCACCCACTGGGGGTCTTGGAATGTATGCTTCCCAAATAAAGGATGACTACCGCCTACTCAAACATTTGCTGGGGTGCATGGGTGGCTCAGACTGTTAAGCATCTGGCTTTTGATCTCAGCTCAGGTCTTGATCTCAGGGTTGTGAGTTCAAACCCCATGTTGGGCTCCATGTTGGGTGTGGAATCTACTTAAAAAATTGCTAAGAAGGTAGTTTTATATGTTAAGTGTTATTACCATTCAATAAATAAATAAGATGAGAGGAAACTTGTGGCAGTGAAGGGTATGTTTATGTGGCATGGATTGTGGCAGTGGTTTCACGGGTATATACTTATCTACAAATTCATCAAGTTGTCTACGTTAAGTATGTACAGCTTATCATATGTCAAGTATACCTCAGTAAGGTGGGCTTAAATCCAAAAATAGAGAAACAGGGGAATAAATTTTCATAATATATTTTATTTAACCTGAAGTATTGGAAATTTCCACCTGTAAACAATATAAAAAATATTTTAAAAAATTCTTTTTACCACCTTAGTAGGTCTTTAAACCAGAATGTATTTTACTGTTACAGCTCATCTCGATTCTAAGTGACCACATTTCAAGTGCTTGTTAGCACATGACAACGGCCACCAAATTATAGAGTACAAATCTAGAAGAATTCTGCCTCTGGCTTTTAGACAGAGAGAGAGAGGGAAAAAAAAGTGCACGTGTTTCCTGTGACATGTACTTATAGAATAAGTTGGCAGCTATTGTCCAGGGAAAAAAGTAACGAGGCTTCCTTTTGGTTTTAGGAAGAATTCCCTTCATAGCTCAGTTCACAGCATCCTGGGAGGGGTACACTGTATGCATAGAAGCCTCCCAGAGGGATGGGGGGCAACATTTAAGGTTCAATATTATCACCATGCCTCTGATGGACTGAGATGACTTGATGTAAGAAATCCGACCTACAAGGACATCAGGAACGCCTAAATTTCCCTATAGCACAGAAGGAAGGTCTGGAATGTTCCTTGGCTCAATGTCAAGGCCTAGACTGTAAAGAATAAAGAGTCCTTCTGCAAACAGCACTTGATGATGTTGGAGACACTACTAGTATGAGCTTCCTGTGATGGAACTGTGTGCATGTGCGTGTACACATGTGCGTGCACGTACTGAAGAGACCACAAGCTATAAAGCTGCGGAGGTGATGACATCCCCGGGGTCAGTGAGTGGGTGCAGCACTGCAGGCCAGAGGCTTCCTTTAGCAAAGCCTTGAGGAATCACTGACAGGCCAGTGGCAGCAGCACAGGACTCGGCCACCAGGACAAACCCACCCATGGACAGGGAAGGCCCTGGGGTGCCAGGAAGCCGGTCCCAGGGACAGGGACACCAGCCTGCCAGGACAGGAGCTTGTGGGCATGCCACTCTGTCTGCAGACAGCACGTGACCGTCCCTGGGGTGGGGGTGTCAGAGTACAGAGTCTTGGGTCTCACTCACACCACCTGCACTCAGTCAGGTCCTCCATGCTTCACACGCATGGATGTTTAAGAGATTGCTTTGGTGTGTTTTCCACTTTTCTCTAGAGGACACTCAACACCAGAGCTGACCTCTGGGTTTCATTTAACACAGGGGATCAGGGAGGGAAAAGCTCTATTGGGTTTGGCAGGGTAGGGGCTCCTAGGGTTAAATTTGATGAGTGACAGGAATGTGATCTGATGTGCACCCTAAGCCGTTGATGTTACAGGACATCTTCGTTACCTCACCAGCAATCATACCGTTCTACACTTAAATCCAAAATATTAAAAATAAGAATGCTGAAGATCAAAAATATGTATGAATGTATATTTATATCATATCTATTATCTATATTATCAGAGACTGGCTGGTTGTCCATTGCCCCATGGAAGGCCATGGCTTGGGTATTAGGGCAGAATCGTAGGTGTGAATGGTGAGCATTGAAGGATGGACACAATGGAGACGGGCAGAGTGATGAAGGAGAAGAGCAGCAAGAGATCAAGAGCAAAGGTCGTGTGTCAGAGAGGGGACCCTCAGCTTCCTGCAGCCATCTCTCCAGAGGACTCTGTGTCTGTCCCTTATGGACACCCCAGAGCCTGTACCTTCTGAAAGATGGACTTTTGGGGGGTAAAGGAAGCCTCAGGCTTTGGTTCACACAAAAGGGAGGCAGAAATGCTTCCATTCAGCTCTTCATTCAAAATGCATGTATTGAGGACCCACTGTGAGCAGAGCATAGGGAGAGGTGTGGGGAGGGCAGGCAGGAGCTAGAAAGTGCTAGACTCCTTCTGACTGTGGGAGCTTGCAACCAAGTGCTGAGTAAAGCTACAGGTAGAGCAACACTGGACAGGTGTGAAAGTCCCATATATGTGATGGAGGTATGGGTACCACAGGAATGTTTCAGGGGAGATCCATGAGGCACATCATTAGAATTGAGACCCACCTACTATCCAAGAAGAAAAAGAAATGTAATCATCTTTATTCATATATTCACTGTTTCTTCCTCAGGCATGCAATTACCGATGCAGCAGAAATGCGTGATTATCATTGCTATCAACATCGAGCTCGTATTAAATGTCAAGTGCAGATTGATTAAGAAAAAAGATCACAAGGCTGTCAAACTGAGTCTCCCTCAAAAGACAGAAATGAAAGTAATCTCTCCCACTAGGTATCTTTCCTGGAGAAGACAGGGCCTGTAGCCAGCAGTTCAGCTTAGCGCTTTGAGAAAGATCCTCTTCTGAGCCAGAGGGGACTCTAAAACTAATTTGGTCATCCTAAGCTCAGGGTCCAGGGTGAGCCCACCTATCCATGTTTGGAAAGAAGGGTTTATCAGTAACACACTACAACATTGCCACTTTGTCTAACGTCCCATCAGAGGCTCCATCTTAAATGATTTCAGTGACCAGAAGTTCAGATCCTGAATCCCTCAGGATGGAGATGGTGACCAGGGATGATTTTCAGGTCAGGGTTCTCTCTTTTAGTTCTGTCTCTGGGGCTTGGGGCAAGGCTGCCCTCTCCACAGGCACGGGGACATCTTCATTGTCCCTGACCATGGGGGACCAATCTCCCAATGAGGGGACCAGGGCAGCTCTGCCCAGTGCTGCTCTGTGCATGCACAGAAGCATCCTGTCTGCCCACCCTGCTTCCCACCTCCCCCACCAGCCACATGCCCAGTGGAGGTTCTTGTGCATCTCTCCTCCTAAGGAAATCACATGAGCTCAGGGTGCAGACAGAAGTCACCACTACCCAAATGTGCTGATAGTTCTACAAGACTTGTTTTATATGCAAGAAGCCAAATACATTTGAAGTGTGAGATTTTTCTGAATACAACTACAAAAGCCCATGTATACTTTTGATCATGCCACCATAGACACCCCTCAATTATCTAAGGGCTGATTGCTCCACAAGTGGGAACCATTCCTTTGTATCTTTTTAGGCCATGGGATTACAAACAAATAAGAGATAACATTTAAATCAAGTTGGATTGATGGTGATAGAGGAATGGACATCTCAGAAGGTGCATAATCAAGCAGAATAGGAACATGGTCAGAGAACCTAGGAGATGAGCATATGGCTCGTATGAATTGCAGCTAGGGCTGCAATCCCCAACCACAAACTCAGTGCCTTTAAAAGAACATTTGTTCTCTCACAGTTCTGGAGACTAGAAATCCAAGATAAGGTGCCAGCAGGGTTCACTGCTTCTGAGGACTGAGGGAGAAGGATTAATTCCACACCTCTCTCCTTGGCTTATCGATGGCCGTCTTCTCCTGTGTCTTCCCTATGCACCTGCCTGTGTCCAAACTTCCTCTCCTTTTTTTTTTTTTTAAGATTTATGTATTTATTTATGATAGACACAGAGAGACAGAGAGAGAGGCAGAGACACAGGCAGAGGGAGAAGCAGCCTCCATGCCAGGAGCCCGACGCGGGACTCGATCCCAGGACTCCAGGATCGCGCCCTGGGCCAAAGGCAGGCGCCAAACCGCTGAGCCACCCAGGGATCCCCCAAACTTCCTCTTCTTATAAGGACAGCAGGCAGCCTGGATTAGGGCCCATGCTCATGACCTCGTTATAACTTAATCACCTCTTTAAAGACCCTGTCTCCAAATACAGCCCCATTCTGTGGTTACTGAGGGTTACAAGTTCTTCAGATGAAGAAGACACACTGAGCCCATAACATGGGTGTTACCTCTAAAATTCTTTCAACCTTGCCTTGTGTTTCCACCTTTTTAGAATTAAATGACAAAAAATGTTTAAATCAGGCAAATATGTTTCTTGTTTACAACTCTTCTGAGCAGTCTCGCCAAGGAGGAGAGATCATAATCCCTAAACCAAGAGAAGCTGGACCTCCATAGATTAACATGCTGCGTGTCAGCCCTTCTCCCTGGGCAGAGATTAGAAGGTAGGCTGCAGCACTTCATTTACAATGGCTGCTAAAAATCTCATAACACTTGGTTAAGTGTCTTAAAATCTCTGGATGGTAAACACAGACAATGTCAGTCGCTATCATAGCCTGGGACCTCAGTGCCTTAATTTAGAGTGAAAACTGCTCAATAGGACTCAGCTTGCTCTCAAACCTCCAACAACATCTACCAACATTCCAGGACAGAAAGTAGGCTGCAACTGGGAAGACCTGAGAGGAGAGTGTGCCACTAAGTGGTGGCAATTCACATGCAGCAGCCGCCAAAGCATATGGGTGTGTTGGGGTGGGGGGAGCACGAATCTCCTAAGGATCAGCCGGTGGGACTTCTGTCCTGTATCGCCTCTGGAAAAATAGAAACAAACCCCAAGCCATCCCAAGAAGTAGAGATAAACAGCTTTTAGCAAAATCAAGTGGATGCAGGTTAGGATCCAATCAGTATCCAGAGCAATTTACAAGTAATAAAATTGGCACTTAGGCATTTTAAATGGAAATTTTAAGTTTATGGAAATTCTAAAATTATGGTGGGAGTAGAGAAGCTACAGCAGGGGACTGCCCGAAATGTTTCAGCAGGCTGCTCAGTGCTCCCACAGACTTTCAACATTGGCACATACTGTAAGTGCAGAGTTAGGTCTCCTTCGATCTGTTTCAGCTCCTCAATAAACAGTGACGGAAGTGAAAGTGCAGTTATTGCTGTCTTTTTTCCATATAGCTCATCTCAGGCACTAATCATAGCAGGCACAGAGTGGACACACTCCACGGTTGCTGCAAAAGTCTCAGAAAATGATGGGGAATGTGGGGAATCAGAGCTTGACTGCTGCCCTGGTCATCAGCTGGTAGTGACCTTGAGAAAGTCGCTCTTTCTGCAGGCGCGGGTTTCTCCACTAATTGAAGGTGACAGTTTTAATCTATGTTCCAGGAGCACTGAGGGGGAGGAAGGGCTCAAAATATCCTGCATGCCACTGTTTATGACATCCCAGGCAATGAGGTCCATGTGCTACACAGGGTGTGGATGACCTTCCTAAACAACAACAACAACAACACGGAGAGAATTTTTAATGCCTCGAAGTTTAGCATACCACTTAGGGGACTTTGAGACAAGATGGCATTGCTTTAGCCTCACACTGAGCCATTTGATCTGGTTTGCAGGAAGTACATTAAAAACAAACACGAATGAGCACTCGAGGTCCACGGGTATCCCAACTTTGAGCCAATCAGTCCTAGCCGGAAACAGGCATCACACTCAAATTGTGTCATAGAAGAAAGTTTAATGGAATGATCATTTGTAAAGATGTGGCACAGTGTGGAGGATCGCAAAGGATAGAACAGCACCCGGGGGCACCTCTGGGACTGAAGGACCAAGGAAAGGGAGGGTGATTCACAGTGGGGGCCACTGGAGAGAAGCTGTGGCATGGTCCAGGGGCACGGTCCAGCCGGAGGTGACACTGGACAAGGGAGCAGGAAGAGTAAATGCCCCAGCCTCCTCTGTCTCCTATTCCACCTCCTACGGCTGATGCCCAATGGCCCAAATCCACAGGGGGCAGAGGGTCGGGAAGCCCAGTGTCGCCTTCCATGCAGGCCAGCCTCGCGGACAAGGAAGGAGGGCTCCATGGTCGCGCCAACTGTGAAGCCCACTGTGTGGTTAAACACAGGAGTTCTGCTGTTGGACTGCAACCAATCCTGGCTCTTCCACTCTTATGAGTTATGTGAGTTACGCCAACTTTCTGTAAACTGCCGATGCTAGTATTACAGAGTGAGCCAAAAATAATCAAACGTTTCCAAAAAATGTTCCTCAGCAACTAGGAGGGAGGAAAGAGTTGAAGCGGCTGGCCTGGGGTCCATTCACTCCTTGTACTAAGAGATACCCTGGCCTAAATCCTTGTCAGCTAAACAAATGGGTGAGGGCACTAATGGTGTCTCCTGGGAGGAGGGGACTTTATTTAGTGAATGCCATTAACAGGATGTCCTAATGAATAACTCTCAGTAAATAAACCCAGAATCTATGAAGCAAGGCTTCCTGGAGAGAATGTCACATAAGCTTAACTCTCTGGGGCATAGCACGGGATGTTTTGGCATCGGAACCCTCTCTGCTCTGTGGATCCCCACAGAACTTCACTTGGAGCCCATCTATTATTCTCTGCCAGACAGTGTGGGTCTGATAAGGGAAGAAAGCCCCTGGGAGCTACATGGGATGTTCCAGATCTCTCTCTCTCTCTCTCTCTCTCTCTCTCTGCTTCATCTGTGGCACTGAGTTGTCTGTAGCCCAGAAATTATTGGTAAAGCTTGGTACAAGATCTCTCATTTGGTTGTGGCTGATGTGACAAGTAAATCAGAGCCAGGGGTTAGAGGGAAGACATTTAAGCAAGGTGACAGGGGAGGGCTGAAGGAGTCACTCACCCACAGCACCATGCAAATGTAGGTGGGCAGCTGGAGTGAGGACCTACTTCAATTTTGCATCCCGGCACCTGTCCGGCCCCTACCTCGAGCCGCCCTAGCCTGTCCTCAAGGCTAGTCAGTTAGTCCCGTGATCCTGCAAATGGTCAGCGGGCACCCCTTGTGGGGCAGGGCTCACCTCAAGCCCAGGGTCTGGTTCCATGGTGGTTAATGTGTGCTCCGAAGAGAAGCGGTGCCAGCTTTACCTACACCTTCCCAGACCCCCTCTCAGACCCAGAGATTTTCGTAGTCTGCATTTTAACAGTATCACTAGGTGAGGTGGATGGCTATTAAAGTCTGAGACTGTCTGCGCTGATTCCTTGTGAACTTTTGTGATACATCCTGGTTAATGATTGAAATGGCAGCCACGTCCTGGTTCCTTGTCTGAAAGCTGGGCAGGGGGTGACCTATAGTGTAAGATCCATATCCAGCAGCTTTTGACAATTTTCATATGCGAGCTGGTTTCCAAGAAATCTGTTTTTTAAGGTGTCCAATACCTTTTGTATTTCTGTGCACCTAACTCATAGGGCTGTTAGGGGTTTCTGAGTGAACAGATACAGAACATCTGGAATGGTTCCTGGTGCTTGGAAAGTTCTCAATAAATATTAGCTCTTACTATCCTATGTGAATTCTACACGGGACGAAAGAAAAAAAAAAGAGTTACATGTTCCATCAATTTGAGGAAATAAATTGAGAAAATTTAACTATAGTGTTCTTGACCTTGGTCTCCAAAATCAAAAGCTTCTTATCCTCTTTCCAAATGAATGTTCAGATCAGTATATGTGAAGAACTATGAGGCTAAGGAACCAAACACAGTTAAGTTAAATATGCCATGAATAGGGACACCTCAGATTTGTTTACACTGGATTTGAGGATTATTGATCTACAGTGGGGATCTGGTGTGTATCAGGGCTCAGTTGCCCATCAGTCTGTACGAGAACTAAAGTTCACAAGGGGGAGATTTCATGCCAGTTCTAGTTTATGAAAGTTCTTCTAGGCAGTGAAGGAGAGAGTTTTCTGGCACTCTCCAGAGCAAAACCATCTACAGCTTCACAAAGGGATAGAATTCTTCAGGTTTGGTCATAGCCAAGCAAAATAGAGTAGCAAATTCAGTTTTAAAATTAAAGTCTATGTGCGTCTATTCTATTGCCAATTTACTGCATCTGGTCTTTTACAACTGTCAAGTTAACAGAAGGTTAAAGCTGTCATGTCTAATTCATTTATAATTGTGTTCAACAACTTAAGTCAGGGTAGAGCAAATGTTGGTGAGCAAAATATTTTACAATTCTTTGCAATCAAACTTTTAACCCAAGTCCCTCGATATATAATTAACAGCTCAGACAAGTTCTCCTGCTGACTTTTTAGAAGTTTTCCTCAAAGAGTTCTGAGGATCAGTTGGGGTGATGTATGTGTTTACTGCCTTGTGATTATAAGACCCACTGGGTCCCCAGATGATGGCAGCAGCATCATAATGTCAATGTCAAAGCTGATAAACACTCTTCAAACTGTGAATTGCTGGGAGAATGAGCAATGCTTCAAATACCAGTTGGTGACTTTAACCTTGATATTAATTGCATGTGAAGACAAGAAAACTCTTGATTTTCAGGAAACTGGTTTGAAAAATCACATAGGGGTCACAGTGCTGCCCTCGACCAAGGACTCTACCTCCACACAAAAAAAGGGGATAACTCTCATAACAAAGGGGGCATTACAGGTAGGAAAGACTTTACATGGAACGTGACTCTGATAACAAGTGAGATATGTTCAGTCTCGTGTGTTAATATGATATTAAGAAAATAATTTTCTAAGAAAGGCTCAGGATAGTCTCAAAAACTGAAAACCAGAAGACCGGAGTAACACTGGGGGAAGGGGTGAGACCAGAGCGTCTTTCTGGGAAAGTTTCACTAATTTACAAAAAAAAACTTAAAAAATATGTATTGTGAAATGTTCTTGCTGGTGTTCAGGTTTAGAGTTCAGTTTTGAACAAATTAATTTGAATTCCTATGGGACTTCAGGTCAAGCTGTCTTGTGGGGTAGTTATATGTGCTGCTGTGGCATTCGGAGTTTTTAAAAAATTGGGCGGGTTATACCAGTGGGAGGTGACAAAAAGAGAAAAATAATATAATATATAATATAATAATATAATATAATAAATATAATATAATATAATATAATATAATATAATATAAAATGATGGAAGCACTGAGGGCTAGGATGGAATAAAAGAATCATGTCAAGCTTCAATCCTCTGCCTAGGAGTGTGGGCACCTTCCAAGCAACACAGGAATCTTAGCATAAGCTCTATCTGCCCAAACCAAAGGGAACCTTGCTTAGAAAGGGAAGCTGCCTTTCTTGGTTCCCTCTTATCTGCCATATGCTCATGTGACTCTCACATCAGCGCCAAGGGTAAGCTATTGCCTCCTCAGTTTCCAGACAAGGAAGTGAGCTCAGAGTTGTTCAATGCCCTCGACAAGGTTGTGGGCTGGCCAGTGGCAAGTCTGAGGAGTGACTGCACTGCTTTGATCCCAGAGCTTACGCTCCTCCATGATGCCATCCTGGTTGGGAGTGGGGCCCCAGGCACGAACCGCGGAATTCAGTAACCATAGCAAATGAAATAAATCACCTGAGGTTAAAAAAAGAGGGGGGGATGCCATGATTACACAAATCATAACCAATTTACTAGAACCTTCTCCCTTTGCAAAGAGATAGATGTGACCACCACAATATCATTATTTTTCCTATTTGAAAGTTTGGCGAAGTCAAGAATTACATCAAAGGTGGTTCATAGAGGCCATGTGACACATCCTTGGACTTTCCAGAACATCCCAATGAAGTGGGCATTTGGCCATCCATACTCCTAGCCCATTATCTGATAATGTTGCATGCATGCACACAAAGGCATTAACCTCCCTCCCTACTTCTCACACCTGTACTGACAGATATGTCCTTTCACTGTGGTAACTGCCACCACATCAACAAGTGCAAACAAGAGGAAGAGTGCACAGGAAGTCCGGGTTTATACAACGTACTGGACTGAGTCCTTGACAAGGATGCTCACGAGTATGAAGGTCAAAATGCTTCACTTCTAATCCAACAAAGGGCTCAATTTGGAACTGAGTGGCAGAGTTGCAAACTCTTGTACCAGTGATTTTCCTACATCCCAAGGTTTTACTTCCAACGAAGCGAGCACTCTGAATTCATAAGTAAAATCTGTCTTCTCTACAGACATTTTATACCACCAGGAAACCAACCCTTGGGTCTGATATTATTGGTGCCAGAGTTAAGGCCTTTCAGGATTTAGTGCAAAATAAGATTTCATTTTCTTCAATTAAAATGGCAGTCATCCAGCCTTTTTTCTCATTAGTGAGCAGTTGAGTGTTACGTTTGGCACTTACGTATTTCCTGGTTCAGCTAAAAGATATACATGCCATTTTGACACTAAAGATTTAGTAAAAATGCGTCTTTTGAGGGGGATTACTCTTTTGAATTTCACCAATAAAAGTAAACACAATTTCAAAAATATGTTTTTTTTTTCTAAAAGGGAATATTTATTACTTTGCACAGATAATAAGAAAGGAATCATTCCAAAATAAAGGGTCATTTTATTTCTATTTTTAAAATTCTTTCATTTATTTAAAAAGTTTCCCATTATTTATCTCATCTGCCTCTCCTCCCTTTTTTTGGTGGACTCTAGGTTTCCCTCTTTGACAGATGTGGTCTTTGAATTACATTAAGTATACTGTAAGGACAGATCCTGACTCCATGATATCAATTAAATCATTATTTTCCTTTGTGTAAGGGCCAATCATTTATTCTCACTTTTTTCAATAACAAAAATGGGAAAAAATTCACTTGTCCTCCATTTTTTCCTATTTTCTTAGGTTCTTTGCATTACATGATTTTCTCCAAATCTTAGCCCATAGGTCTATTTTATAATCATGTGATTATGTTTATTTTACCTTAAAAATCCAGATCTGTGTCTGTCCCATCATGCTTTAACCACAGTCCTATGATGGTTGTTGCGGGTGGAAGCAACCTGTATGCAAGCTGTTGCTCCCCCAGCAGCCACCTTGTGGTGCTCTCGAGTCTTCTCCCTTCAACGAGTTTGTGCTTCTTGCCTCCATTCTTGCCCAGGCTCTTTGGGGACAATCCCTGCTAACCTTTGGGCTTCGAAGTCCCCAGGTCCACACATCCAACAGGATCCTGCATATCTTCTCCCCGGGCAGGTCTTATGTTCCAGAGCTCGTGGTTCTATATTTAATATCCACACGCTTGATTCTTTGTTAGCCCAAGATAATATAGACTTGTCAAAATGAATCAAAGAACTATAATCACTTCTCTTTCTCCAAAATGACATTGAAAATTCTCTCACACATTGTGGCAACCAGTCAGAGAACACACATTCACAGTCCAGGATGGTCTTCTGGCTCAGTGCTTTGTTACAAAACCCTCCACAAGGCACTGGATTTTTATTCTAAATGGCTCCAGTTACATTTTATGGGGGAAAGAAACTAACTTTCTTTGCTTCCTGTTCATCTCAGGTAAATTCTCTCTAACTTCCCATACTTTTTCTTGTTATTTTCATTTATCTACTTTTTAAAAATTTTTTTAAAAATTTAAACTAAGACCCCATTTCTGGGGCCTTCATCATCTTTTCTGCCTATAGACAAAGAGGAGGCTCCATGGTTTGAAAGGTGGCCTGGATAACCTGTAAGATCATTTCCAACTGCTTGAGTATAAGAACCTTGGATATGTTTGCTGGTGCCCCAAAGATGTCCATATCCTCACCCCTGGAACCTGTGACTACCTCACTTTACATGACAAAAGGGATTTTGCAGATGTGATTAATTTAAGGGACATGAGATGGGGAGATTATTCTGGATTATCTGAGTGAGCCCAATATAAGGGTTCTTAAAAGAGGGAGGCAGGAGAGTGAGAGTCAGAGTCAGAGGAGATTTGAGGACAGAAGCAGAGGTTGAAGTGATACAGAGCTAAAGCCAAGCATGGCTGCTTCTGAAGCTGAAAAAGGAAGGGAAAGGTTCCTCCCCCACAGCTTCCAAAGGAGCATAGGCCTGCTGACACCTTGATTTCAGCCCAATGAGACCCATTTTGGACCTTCTGACTCCAGAAATGTAAGATTGTAGATTTGTATCGTTAAGCCACCAAGTTAGAGCAACACAGCGTCTTTAATTTCCTCAATTATCCCTTAAATTCTTTTCATGCTATTGTCATTTGCCCTTTCATGTCTGATATTATGTTCTTTCTCCCTATGTTTTCTACCTACACTTCAGTGAAAACCTCTAAGTTCTGTGCTCTGATGTCACCCCCGAACCAGCTTCGCATGGCCTCCTCTCCTAAGGGAACTTCCCTGTGTCTTTCTCCCCACACCCCCTTCTGTGAGCAATATACACTCTGGAGGCAGCCGCCTGCTCTTGCAAGGGGCCATAGCATCACCTTTGTCTCCTTGCTTCAAGCACAACTTGTTCTCTTTACGTCTCCCTTTCAAGACCTGTTCTGGCCTGTGGGAGTTAACCAATCCTTTTCTTTCCATGTGGATCTAACAAAAGCATATTCCCTTACCTGACATCTCACTTTTCTCATTAGTGCCACTAATGGATCTTGTCTCTCCTTTGCTTTCTTAATATTGATCACTTTGGTATTGGTTTTCTTAGTTCTAGCTAGGATGTGTGCATATCTGCGTGTGTGTGCACATGTGTGTGTGCGTGTGTGCATGTGTGTGCCTGTGTGTGTGTATGTGAAATATAACCTGTTATCTTTTCTTCTAAGATCAAGTCTTTATCTGATTAACTTCAAGTAAGAAACACTCCTTCTATGTCTGAACATCTTCTCTGCTACCCAAATCTATTTCTCCTGAAGGAGCTTTACCCCGACTAATCCACTTTTCACTTTCGCAGAAATAGTAACTGATTCTGCCTTCCCTGTTCTTCTTTCCATCAGCCACGGCTTTCATGTAAAATGTCAAGACATGCACTTCTCTCAGATCATAAAACTTCACTTTTCTCCAAGATTCTAATTCCCCTGAGACTGAGTATCTATCTTCTGTTTAGAAAGTTTGATCTCCCACAAGCTCAGGGTCTCCTCTCAAACTTTCAGTGTAGTGTGAACATGGGTTGACAACTTTTTCAGGAAAGCAACCAGGCAACAAATTTCTTTTTTTTTTTTAATTTTTTTATTGGAGTTCAATTTGCCAGCATATAGCATAACACCCAGTGCTCATCCCATCAAGTGCCCCCCTCAGTGCCTGTCATCCAGTCACCCCAACCTCCTGCCCACCTCCCCTTCCACTACCCCTTGTTCGTTTCCCAGAGTTAGGAGTCTCTCATGTTCTGTCTCCCTCATTGATATTTTCACTCATTTCCTCTCCTCTCCCCTTTATTCCCTTTCACTATTTTTTATATTCCCCAAATGAATGAGACCATATAATGCTTGTCCTTCTCCGACTGACTTACTTCACTCAGCATAATACCCTCCAGTTCCATCCACATCAAAGCAAATGGTGGGTATTTGTCGTTTCTAATAGTTGAGCAACATTCCATTGTATACATAGACCACATCTCCTTTATCCATTCATCTTTCGATGGACACCGAGGCTCCTTCCACAGTTTGGCTACTGTGGACATTGCTGCTAGAAACATCAGGGGTGCAGGTGTCCCGGCATTTCACTGCGTCTCTATTTTTGAGGTAAATCCCCAGCAGTGCAATTGCTGGGTCGTAGGGCAGGTCTATTTTTAACTCCTTGAGGAACCTCCACACAGTTTTCCAGAGTGGCTGCAGCAGGTCACATTCCCACCAACAGTGCAAGAGGGTTCCCCTTTCTCCACATCCTCTCCAACATTTGTGGTTTCCTGCCTTGTTAATTTTCCCCATTCTCACTGGTGTGAGGTGGTGTCTCACTGTGGTTTTGATTTGTATGTCCCTGATGGCAAGTGATGCAGAGCATTTTCTCATGTGCTTGTTGGCCATGTCTGTGTCTTCCTCTGTGAAATCTCTGTTCATGTCTTTTGCCCATTTCATGATTGGATTGTTTGTTTCTTTGCTGTTGAGTTTAATAAGTTCTTTATAGATCTTGGAAACTAGCCCTTTATCTGATAGGTCATTTGCAAATATCTTCTCCCATTCTGTAGGCTGTCTTTTAGTTTTGTTGACTGTTTCTTTTGCTGTGCCGAAGCTTTTGATCTTGATGAAGTCACAATAATTCATTTTTTTTTTCATTTTTTTTTTCATTTTGCTTTTGTTTCTCTTGCCCTCATGGATGTATCTTGCAAGAATTTGCTCTGGCCAAGTTCAAAAAGGGCAGGCAACAAATTTCAAAGCCCTTAAAGTCACAGATCTTCCTTTGATACAGAAATCCATGGAATAAATTTCCTAAAATTAAAATTTGATAGAAATTCACAACATAAATTTATTTACTTATGAAGGAACTGGAGACATATGCAAATACTTATGCAAACATATTTATGATGGAATTGTTTACAGAAAAATGTAGGAAACAAAATATCTACTCAATAACTTGTAAAATTGAACATTATACAGTAGGATTTGGAAAAAGAAATTTCTAAAGATTATTTAATGACATAGGAAAGTTCTTATAGTGCAAATCTAAAAAAAAAACAAAACAAACAAGGGACAAGGTAAATATATAATATGGATTCAACTGTGAATAAATACACACACATAGAAAACTGTAAGAAAATAATATGCTAACAGTACTTTTCTCTGCATGGCGATGCTACAGGTATTTTATTTTATTCTTCATGTTGTCTATATTTTTCAGTTTATTCAGACTAAACATCTATAATGTTATAATCAGAAAAAAGACAGTTCTTTAAAATATGGACAATAGAGCTAGCAGTTAAGCATGAAATCCAAAATGAGATTGCATAGAGTCATCGTCCTGACCGTGAGTGACATAGACATGTACAGTTCTTAGAACAGTACCTGCCCCATGGCTGATCCCAGGTGAGAGATTGTCCTCAGTACTGGAAGACAGCTACTAGATTGTCAAGCCAGCTCTTCACATACACGGGGGCAGTTACAGGGTTATAGGAGCTGCAGTGACCTCATGGCCAAAGTTGACCAGTCTAGGTGGCAGCAAACATCTGAGCCAAGCTGGCCAACTGGCATTTTCCCCTAGGAATCATGAAAAGGGACCTGAGACAAAAGTCAGTCTATCTGGAGCAACTGGTCTGTAATATATAAGAGTATGAAACATTAGATTTTTCCCCTACTGGCTCTTAACTCACCCTCTGTCTCAATCATGTGATCCAAGTAAGCCATATTTACCCAGTCTATGACCACCTATGACCATTTAAGGTGGTCATAAAGTCTGGAAACATAGGTGCCATTGTTTTTGCACAATGAAATATCAATAAATCATTTATTTTCTATTATAAAAGATACATATCATGAAAGCATATATATTACATAAATATGCATGAGTTCATATTTCTACACAGATTGGTAGCCAATCTGTAGAATGAACAAGAGAAAAGCAGAGACAAGGTATTCACAATAGCATTGGAGTCCCCGGATCCATGTCATCTGGATGCTCGGTTATCCTTCTTGCTCTTGTGTTACCCTGTCCTTCTTGTAAACTTGCAAGATGTAGGATTTTGTAACCATAGGAATTCTAAGTAGTGTAAACCTTTCTAAAACCACTGCTTCTAGCATCCATCATCAGTGGTTCTTCCCTTCAGCAGTTATTACTGTGATGTTCTAATGATAATTACTGATTTCCCTCATTCCTATGACATGTATTAACTGGAATTGTTCTGTAATGAAAAGTTGTCTCTTCTTCTCAATTCAGTAACTTCTGTAATGTGGACTCATGGATATTCATTTTATTCATTGGATAATAATCCAAAGATATCATTTTTATTTTGTTGTCAAATTTTTCCAGTTTTGCCCACTAGGAGATCAGCTCCTCTGTCCTCCTAACGTATTTTCTTCTTCTTCCCTATTTCTTTCTTTCTTTCTTTCTTTCTTTCTTTCTTTCTTTCTTTCTTTCTTTCTTTCTTTCTTTCTTCTTCTTTCTCTTTCTTTCTTTTTAACAATTCCTTACTTTCTGGCACTGAACTCCAGTCCCTTATATTGTCCCTGTTCTAGCCTTAGAATCAACCATTTCTCCAAAGGATCCTGGCTTATTTGATTAGAGAATGACATTTAGAAACCAAGATCTGGGCATTAGGTGTGCCTATTACTTTTGGGGTATCATTGTTCTAGGCCCTTTTAGCAGTCAAGGCTAGGAAACATATGCATGCATACTGATCCAGGTATATACACATTTTTCTTTTCAATAATAATTTAAAATTAAAAAATTAGTTTAGCATGTTATTTATTTTTTAATCTCTCAGCATATACAATAAGAACTGTATAAGTTGACTAATGTCTCTTGATATCATAGGGTTTATTCTAGCCTCTAATTTACTTGTTTGTCTTCATCCTTTATTAACAAGCAAAAGAAGGCCAGTGGAACCTTAGAACCCAGAACCTCAGTGAAGCCCAAGGAGGTCAGCTTACAGAACATGGTAGTACCAGGTGTGGTGCTAGGAAATCAGAAGTAGACTGAGTAAGACCTATTTTGACCCACAAACCCCATGGACTCCTTCGAAAACCTGGAAAAGCAAGGATTGTTCTTTCCCTTCTTATTTCAGGAAAAGGTAAACCAAGGCACTTATACTCAAGCAGTGAAAATTGAATGGAATCATTCAACACTGTGATTTATTGCCAGGAGTGCAAAACCATTTATTGTCTTGCTCTGAATTTTCTGGAATATAGCAAAACATAGGAAAAGTACCTCGAAATAATAAATGTCATTTAGAATTTCTTTGCTGTGGGTTAGGTTCTTTTTACCTTGAAAGTTTATCAAAGCTATCTACCTGAGGGTGGTGATGGGAAAGTGTTGTGAAGTAAGGATTACAAATTAGTAGTTAGGAAGCAATTGGAGAATTGCAGGGTCTGAATTTCAGGCTTGGTGTTTCCTTGACTTACAGTGAGAAACTTAAATGTGTTTTCTCAGCTTTACTAATGGGAGGGCTCCAATGAGTGATGAATGTCACCATCACCTTCAGAATGCCTCTGCCGGCCCAGGTGTGTCCAGATTGCGCTCAGAGTAACTCTGGTTAGAGTCCCTACAGCCTTGCCTTCTAAAAATAGAATACTTGACCGGATGAGCACTGGGTGTTACTCTGTATGTTAGCAAATTGAACACAAATAAAAAATAAATTTATTATTTAAAAAAATAAAATAAAATAAAAATAGAATACTAGATACACACAAAAAGTAAGGAAAACACATCGTAGCTGCCCATTCTGACCCAGACCTTAGATCATTTATGTGGCTTTTTGCTTTAACATTTTAGGAACAGTCAGGTGTTAAATTTTAACAGGCAGTTTCTGAGGAATTGATTTCCTGGCAGCAGAGGAACCAGCACAGAAGGAAGCTTCTAGAACTGCCTGTGGTATACTTTAGGGCCTATGGATAGACTGCCCCCTCTTTATCACAGTAGGTGTCGGCTGTCTCCAAAAATAATTGTTCTGACATTTTTGCCAACCACAGAGTTAGAAAAAGCCATTCCACTGTGTTTATCCTTCATTCAGACTTCTATAGTTTTTATAATTTGGGGATGCTCTTTCTTAAAAACAGTAATACCCACCAATTCCACTTTTAGAAACTCATCCTAGGTGTATATTAAGAAATGCACACATATATATGCAGGTCGTGATGTTCATTATATCATTGTGTATATTATCACAAAATGTTAACAATCTTAAAGTTAAGTGTGGGTAAGTAAGGAATGGTTGTTCATCAATAAGATGGAATATTATGCGATTATTTTAAAATATTTTCAAAGACGATCTGTTATTTTCATCGCTCTAGTAAGCGATGTACCTGTGTGCCAGAGAGACCTTACAGGGATGATGGGAAATGTTCTAAAACTAATTTATGGTGGCAGTTGCACAACTTGGTAAATTTACTAAAAATCATTGAATAGTACACTTGAAATGGATGATTATATGATGTGTAAAATATGTCTCAATAAAGTGAAAAAAAAATTGCTCCCAGGAACCTGGAGCACCACTGTCATCCGTGGGTCAGAGCGGGGCATTATGAGGGCGATGAATCAGTGGAGGGTATATCTGAGTTCCCTTGGCAGCCATCGAAATGGGCTCCCTAGCCCCTCATATGATTATTCTCCTAGTTCCCTGGGAGTTCCCTGGGAGAATATGTATCCTTGGATTAGTTATCCTCGTACCTGGAATGATTCCCATATTGGCATATTGGCTCCTGGACCCATTGAACCTGTTATGGTAATGAAACCACATTTTGCACCTGCCAATGTGAAGCAGCAGATGCTCTCAGTGACCTGAGGGAAACAGCTGTGCCACAGGGTAGGAGACAAATGCCACAAACATACACAGTGCTGCCCCAGTCAAGCACTAGAGTCTCGTGTTCTGGAGTGTGCCAGGATACGTCTCCCATGTGAAGGGCAAGAGCTGCCAAACCTAGCCTAACCTAGCCTCCCTACTGCCACAAAGCAGGCACATCTGAACTTTGAAAGCAACATATTCCATAATTTTTGAGTGTCCTGCACTGACTCATTTACTCTTCTCCCAAATTACTTCCATTTTTGAGAGGTTCCCAGAGGAAAAGACAAGTGTTCAATGCAAGCAACTAGGTCAATCAACATCTGCAAACTGGCAGAGCCAATATGAGGGCAAAGTATCTGCAGCAGATTGGGCAGCTGTCTGAAGCCTGAGGCAAGTCCCAGTGGAGAGTGAGAAGCTCTGAGTCCCCAGCACTAGTAATTACTTTCCTTCCAAGGAACAGCTCTCGGTTTGTCATGAGGCCCTGTGGAAACAGAATGCCTGATTGTCATCACCAAGCGCACTAAACACTTGGCTGCCAATTCCCACGCTCACGCTCTTACTCCCATACCTGTGCCATTACCAAGACTGAAAAGCTACATTGTAAAATTCGGAGCCACTTTTGTCACTGGAGATGGGGATATGGGTGGCCTCTGTCATAGTTCTAGCCAATGAGACCAAAGCAAAAATCTCTGGAGGCATCTGGTGAAGATTTTCCTCTCCTGATACAAGAGGATGCTGAACTGGTGCTCCTCCTTCTCTACTTCTTCCTGCCTAGAATGTGGGCCTGAGTGAAGACATCCTACACTTCATTCTGGATGAAGGAACCATTCTAAAACCAAAAGGAAAAAGCCAAAATAAACAAAACCAAAACCAAAAAAAAAAAAAAAAAACCCGCGGAAACACCCACTGGTCTTAATTACAGAGTCACCAAACTAAGCCAGGGCCTGTCTCCCACTGAACTTCTTTCTCCACAGAGAAACAAAGTCCTATGGGCTTAAGTCACCTTTGGTTGGACTCTGTACTTTCTCATACTGAGGCATTCCTGACTGATACATCAGCAGGTATGTGGCCTGAGCTTCCTACGACTAAGAATATCTAATGCACCTTAAGTAAGCTTTATACCTAACAAACCTGGAGGACCCACTTCCAGGCCAGTAGGGCCTGGTCCTACCACCTTATTACCTGTTCTTTAATCTTCACCTTCATCTTCAGGGGGAATTCCAGATGAACAACTGATTTCAGAGGAAATAGATGGCTCTGCATAGAATCACAGCCCCAATGAGCACTGCAGCACCATTCCCTGGTGGCTCTCAACAGCAGTAGAGGAGGAACATCCCCTCAGTGAAGAGAACTTTAGGCTGCATACTTCCTGAATGAGAAGTGGCCTCACATAGGGATGGACTGGTTCATCACTGATTACAGTACTGGCCAAATAGCCAGGGGATTAGAAGAAGCACAGTAGAACTAGGGACAAAATGTTTAGAAAAGAGACTGTGAATTGTCTTTACACAAGAGTTCAAGAGTGTCAGAATACTTGCACTCTGTGCAGTTGCTCACCAGCTGGATGAGAAGTCTTACTCAATGGCTACTGATCAGTATTCTTCTCCAACCACCCCATCATTTGCTCAATGTGACCCTGGCGAGGGACTGAAGTGGCAGGAAGAGAGGTTATGCACAGATTCAATGACAGTTTCACCATGCGAAGTACCCAAGTAGCTGGCATTGTTTACCAAACTGAGATTCTAATAGTTATCACACCTTGGGAAACAGCCAGCTTCCCAGTGGCAAACTGACTACTCGGAACACCTTCCATCAGGGAACAAAGCCATTTTCCTGCACTAGAATTATTACTTATTTTGTGCTTCAGTTTGCATTCATAATTCTTTTCTCATCACCGTCCCTGGGCTTTATAAATCTCTTACCCATTGTCATGATGATTTATCTTATATTGTTTCTGACAAATCAATTTTACAAATAAAAGACAATAGACAATGCACTGATGTGTGTATGACTCTGGTTTTATCAGGTGTGTTATCATCCAGATACAGACATTCTGTAGATTGGTAAACCGCATATTAAAGACTAGTTCTGACCCCAGGTGGGAGAAAACATTTTTCGAGTTTGGGATACTATCCTGTGGGTACAACATATGCACTAAACCAGCTCTCAGTATGTGGCGCTTTCTCACTGTTAGCCAAAATGCATAGATTTCAGATAAGAATAAGGTGGCACATCTCATGATTAGACTTAGCATCTAAAGGGTAGCCCATTAGGCCATTCAAAAGTGCCACTTTGGCATAAGGATTATTTTAAGCCCAAGGCACTTGAAAAATAGCAAGTGCGAGAAGAATGCTCTGATCTGTTTTCTTCCTGAAAGCAGGAGATGCACCCCCTTGTGAAAGGTGTTCTTCCTGTGCCAGGAGGAAAGGAACACTTTCATCACCAGATGGGGCGTTGAGGCCCAGAGAAATCTATTCTGACTTTATCTTCCTTTAGGCTCCTGGTACATTTGTTACTTTTCCACAGTTACTTCTCTTTGTTCAATACAGTATAGAGACACTTTAGCTCAGCACCTCTTTGAGGCTTCACTTTCCTATGGAGGCTCCCATGTACATGTAAAAATCTGTGTGCTTTTCTCCTGTTAACCTACTTTATGTCAATTTAATTTTCAAGCTCAGTTGGAGACCCTAAGATGGTAGAGGTAAGGCTTTTTCTCCCCTGAAGTCCCAATGAAATATTTGTATTTCTGGTCGCTGCAGTGTAGTGCTCCTCTTGCTTGGAGGCTTACTAAGAGAGGAATGCTGCTGGCAGAAGACAGCAATGTCTCCAAGTTCTTGGCCATTTGTGTATCTCATGCCATTTGGCAGAAACAGAAAAGACAGCAGGGGAGGAAAAGTTTTAGTGCTGGCTGGGGGAAATATGGGAATGCTGTTACACAATGGGAGGAAGAAGGGGACTGAATGGAATCCAGATGATCCCCCAGGTCCTCACACAACCATGCCCTGTGCTCTACCTGTGTGTAGGCCAGTTCACCAAGCATTGAGGATCCTCGGTGAAGAAAAGTTGATTTATCCCAATCAGTGAGCAATAGCTGAGGTACTGGCTGAAAACAGGCGGAACACAGAATGGATTGTGGAGAATATAGTCTCTACTTATATTTCCTTCCCTGCTGGGTCACGGTTATGTTCATATTTTTTTAAGTGATCTACTTTTCCTTTCCTATTCTTTTTCTCCACATTGTAAATAAGGTGTTGTGGTGATATTAATGTTGAAACTAAGATCATAAGTTGTAAAATATTCAGAGAGCATTGCAATGAACATAGAAGACTGTGTATCACCCAAGAAACTTGGAGTTGGTTGAAGTAAATGATGATAACTTAGATTGCATCCCACTGGGAAGTGCTGAATTCTAGTTATATAAGGTATTATTTTAGGCAGGACAACTTACTTCCATAGTGCAAGGACAGAAGAAAGGTATATATAGCTATTGAGTAGTCAAAGGCATGGGCTGTAGTAAATTTTTTTTTTCTTGCCAGGGGAGTGCTACTCTAATTCAAAGACTCTCATTCTTGAAAGAACACTTCATTATGAGTCTTTACAGAAGACAGAGCCCTCCCCTCTGTATCCCTCAAGACAGAAACTTCTTTATCACTGGCTGCCTGAAACATGGAGCATAGGCACATGGCCTACACTTGACCAATAATATATTCTCACCCAAGACTCAACCTGCATTTGTGGCACAGGGTCTCCGAGATCATTAAGACATGAACCCCAACAGCATCCTAGCCAGACTGCCCTTGGAAGTAGGCGTGGTTCTGTCTGGTTGCCCAGCCTCTGCTTCTCTCAAGACTGATTTTTTAACCTTCTTGCTATTGTTTTAAGCCACTCAACTTCTTTCCTCTTCTTTCCTCTTCTCCTTACCATACCTAACTCAGTTTCTCTCATCTGCACCCAGGAATCTCTGCTAATACACCATGAAATTTGTCTTTATACAGAGCACTCTTTAAAAATGACATCCTTTTCCAGCAACAATTTTTTTAACCACAACTATTGAAGTAGCTTGGTAATATCATTTGGCCTTATGATTAAATGAATATTTGATATATTTTTTCTCAAATACAACCAAATGAGTCCTGACTTAAGAATGTTAGAAAATTGAGGGGTGCCTGGGTTAGCGTCAATTAAGTGTCTTGATTTCAACTCAGGTCATTATCTCAGAGTTGTGAGGTCGAGCCCCACATCAGACTCCACACCCAGGCCCCTGCTTAAGATCCTCACTCTCTCTCTCTCAAAGAAAAAAAAAAAAGAATGTTAGAAGATTGACAAAAAACATGGAAGTTTTTTCACAATCCAAGTGCTGTGTATACTTTTATTAATCATTGCATAGATTCCAAGAACAGAAGTGTCGAATAGCATCCACACTTGAGAATGGTTGAACTATTATGTGTACTTGCAAGATTTAAGTATACCTCAGAAGAAAAGTTATCAACACCACACTGGGGTCACAGGGATCCCCTAAAGAAAGGTGAAAAGCAACCTGAACTGCATCTGGAAAAATAAAGTATTTTTTCAAGCAGAGGGGACAAGCATATGTAAAGACTTGGGGACATTTCACATCTTGCATCAGGGAACTGGAGAATGTTTGAAGCCGCTGGAGCACAGGTTAGGAGAAAGGCAATAAAGGAAAATAAAACCAGAATATTGGGCAAAACTTAATTCATGGGTAGCTCTATATATTATGTGAATAGTTAACATTTTTCCTAGAGGTAAGAGGACTGTACTAATGTGCTAGGACTGCTATAACAAAGCACTAAAAAATGGTTGGCTTAAACATCAGGAATTCATTTCCTCACAGTCCTAGAGGCTGAAGTCCTTGATCAGGGTGTCAGCAAGTTTGGCTCCTCTTGAGGATCATTTCCTTGGCTTGTAGATGGCCACCTTCTTGCTGTGTCCTCATACAATCTCTTCCTTCTTCTAAGCATGTGTGTGTCCTCATCTTTTATAAGAACCCCAGTCATACTGGGTTAGAGCTCACCCCAATGACCTCATCTTACCTTGTTACCTCTTTAATGGTCCTACACCAAATACAGTCACATTCTGAAATACTGGGGAAGAAGACTTCAACATATGAATGTAGGAATCAGGGGTGAACAATGGTGCAGACCACATCATTGACAGAAGGGAGAAGTGAAGGGGAGACAGAAATACTGAAAACTAATTTTTAAAAGTTTTGAACAGTCAATTTCAGTGCAGCTGTGTTTTATGATCAATAAATTCTTGCTGAATTTCTCTTAATTTTCACTCCTATACATACATAAAATCTAGAAATATCAAATGGCTCCATGAGGTCTATAAATTCTAATAATTTACATTCCTCAGAGCACATAACATAGTATTCTGGGTGTTATATATTGCTCAAATATATCTTCATTATTAAAATCAGGCTTATTGACTTAAGTTGTGTAAGCTATTAAAATCATTTAAAATATTATGTGAATATATAGCAACACACGCTTGTGATTACATGGCAAGATTTATTTCAAAGCATGTTAAAAACTATAAATAGTTACATCAACAAAAAATATAGCAGTCTGTTAGACTCACAGTGGCCCTCCAGTGACCTGTAACCATAATTAGAGCCCAGCAACTCAAAATATACCTTTTGGAAATTTTCATATATGAAAAGGAATCTGAGAAATCATTTACAAAGACATTACAATTAAACCAAATGTCATAATTTATTTTTTTAAGATTTTATTTATTTATTCATGAGAGACACAGAGAGAGGCAGAGAGGTAGGTAGAGAGAGAAGCAGGCTCCCCAAGGAGAGCCTGATATGGCACTCGATCCTGGAACCCCAGGATCATGACCTAAGGCAAAGGCAGATGCTCAACCACTGAGCCACCCAGGTGTCCCCAAATGTCATAATTTAAACTGAGCAGACATAATAAACCTGATTCTGAAGTTCAAAACAAAGTACAAGGAAAACCAAAACACACACATATTTGTACACAAACACACATATACGTATAGTTTATTTTATCCATTTCTTATTTTACAACATTCCAGAAATTTCAGCTGTCCATCAGTCTACCCTAAAATTTTGGAGCAAATTATATTTTATGTTTTCTTTTTTTAAAGATTTTATTTATTTATTCATGAGAGACACAAAAAGAGAGGCAGAGACACAGGCAGAGGGAGAAGCAGGCTCCCTGCAGGGAGCCTGATGTGGGACTCGATCCCAGGACCCCGGGATTATGCCCTGAGCCAAAGGCAGACTCTCAACCACTGAGCCACCCAGACGCCCCTGTATTTTATGTTTTCAACACTAGCTTTCATAAAGTTTCCAAATGCCCTACTTAAGTTAATTCCTAAAATTCTTCTAAATTTTAAAACATATATACTTTATGAGACAATATTTTCTGCTTCTATTGGAACATTGAGAGTTGATTTTCCCCTACAACTTATGTTGGCAGTAATCTTACGAAGCTTATTACATGTGCTTGACATATTGACAAGTGTTATTGAACACTGGTTGGCAGATGAAGATTTGTCATCCATGTGGTCCTGTATTTATAGAAACATGAAATTAAAAACCCAACTAATTCAATAATTCACACCTTGAAAAAATGAGTTCCAAAGGCAAAATTCCAAGTCCTCCATAAGGGTATCTAGGCCTTGGGGCATCCCAATCCCTTCAGAGAAATGAAGAGAACTATGTTCTTGTCCTTGTTCCTCATGCCTTAAACCATTTCCTTTCAATGCAAGCTTTCTTTTATTTTCTTCTTTGTAAGTTTTTTTTAAAAGATTTTATCCATTTATTCATGAGAGACATGGAGAGAGAAGCAGAAACATAGGCAGAGAGAGAAGCAGGCTCCCTGTGGGAGACCTGATGCAGGACTTGATCCCAGGACCCCAGGATCACACCTGAGCCAAAGGCAGATGCTCAACCATGGAGCCACCCAGGTGTCTTAACACCCAGGTGTTAAGTTTTTATTTAAATTCCAGTATAATTAACATAGGTGTTATATTAGTTTTGGGTTGTACAATATAGCCATTCAGCACTTCCATACAATACCCTGTGTGCATCACAAGTGCCCTCATTAATCCCCATCACTTCTTTCACCCACCTACCCCCCATACACCCCCTGGGAACCATCATTATGTTCTCTAGAGTTAAGAGTCTGTTTCTTATTTTGCCTGTCTGTTTTTTTCCCATTTGCTCATTTGTTTTCTTAAATTCTACATATGAATGAAATCATATGGTATTTGTCTTCCTCTGACTGACTTATTTTGCTTAGAAAAGAACTTTCTAACTCTGTCCATGCTATTGTAAATGGCAAGATTTCATTCTTTTTTATGGCTGAGTAATACTCCTCAATGGAGGTTTTCTTGACACATGTGTTCCCATAACTACCAAAGCAAGAAATGGGAAATATGGTAGATTCTCTACTTGTTATTAAAACTTCCATCCAAAAGGGACACACTTCATATTTGATTAGACAAAGCAAGTTACCTGGCAATACCTAATTTTAAGAGGAAGAAAAGTTTAATCCTTCCATTTTCCCTAAGGGGGAAAATATTAGTAATCATGGCCTTAGATTTACCAGTGAATTCTTAAATATGACACCAAAAGCATGAACAAAAGGAAAAAGTAGATAGATCTGACTGCACAAAATTAAAAACTTTTGTACATCAAAGAACACTATCAAGGAAGTAAAAAAGCCAATCTTCAGAATGAGAGAAAATATTTGCAAATATCTGATAAGGGTCCAATATTCAAAATATATAAAGAATATGTACAACTCAGCAACAAAAAGACAAACAGCCCTATTAGAAAACTGGGAAAGAATCTGAATAGATATCTCTTCAAAGATACGCAAATTCCCAACAAGTACATGAAAAGATGTTCAATATCATTAGCCATTAGGGAAATGCAAATCAAAATCACAATGAAATACGACTTTACACTAGGATAGGAAGAAGAAGAAGAAGAAGAAGGAGGAGGAGGAGGAGGAGGGAGGGAGGAAGGAATGAAGGAAGAAGGAAGGAAGGAAGGAAGGAAGGAAGGAAGGAAGGAAGGAAGGAAGGAAGGAAGGAAGGAAAAAGGAAGGAAAAATATGGGTAAAAAATAACAAATATGGGTAAGGACATGGAGAAATTGAATTGGAGCCCTCATGCATCACTGGTGGGAATATAAAATGATGCAGGTACAGTGAAACAGCCTGGCAATTCTCCAAAAAGTTAGTCATAGTATTACCCAGCAACTCCATTCCTAGGTATATACCCCCCAAAATGAAAAAAAAAATGTGAATATTTGTACACAAATGTTCATAGTAGCACTCTTCACAATACCTAAAAGGTGAAAACAACCCCAAATAGATTAACAGATTAACAACAGATTAACAGATTAACAGACAAACAAAATGTATTCTAACTGCTTAATGGGCTTTTCCTTTGGAGTGATGAAAATGTTTGGGAAACTAACATAGCTGGTGGTTTCATGATATTGTGAATGTACAAAATGCCACAGAACTGTACATTTTAGTGGTTCATTTTAGGTGAATTTCATCTCAATTTTTTTAAAAGATTTTATTTATTTATTCATGGGAGAGGCAGAGACATAGGCAGAAGTAGGCTCCCTGTGGGAGCCCAATGTGGGACTCTATCCCAGGACCCCAGGACCACGACCTGAGCCAAAGGCAGACACTCAACTGCTGAGGCAACCAGGTGCCCTACCTCAATTTTTAACAAACTAAAAAAGGAAATTAAAAAATTAGAAGCAATTCAGGAACATCCCACAATCATATCCCCCTCAACCAGTTGAATTGTGCTAAAAGCTTTTGAGTTGCAGAGTGAATTGAAAGCTGGAAGTTTTGAGTGGCCCAAGAGAAGGTGACATGCAGGAATCTGTCATTTCTCTTGTATGTGGTTAAAAAGATGGATCCCTTATCCAATGACTATAGAATTTTGAAAGGCCTTCCAGATCCAATATCCTAGACTCTGATGGTATGTGATGATGGTCGTCTTTTCTCTGGGGTGAAGATTAATTAACTGATTTATTTACATCATCAAGCAATTCCTCAACTGAAAAGGTTATAAAAAAGAGGCAATATTATTAAAATCTCTATGTTCCTCTGGTCATAGCAAAAGACCAATGTGTCATTGCAGATTATGAAAAATTCCTCAAATAGAGCCTCAAGTTTCAGTGTTTTGCCTCTTAAATACTGTATTTCTTATCAAAAATATTTAATACCTTGTACACAAAATGGGATGACCATAGGTCAATCATTCTATAACACTAGACACTAATCAAGCATTTAGACCTGAGTAAATGTGACATCTCTCATTGTTTAGATGCACATTATATTCCTGATGGTTCCACAGAATGAAAGGATGATAAAACCAAAGTGTCCATGGAAGGAAGCATTTAATCATACTCCGTGAGCTGTTGTGGAGGGCTGGGAGCGAGGGATGGCTTCCAATCAGACCACATAATGTTTCTGCATCATTTTGGATAAACACTGCAAATATCTAAAGTGTAATCTCCTCAGGACGATAGCACTTTACAGGGAAACTGTAATGGGTGTGAAGAATTCATAGGCATCTGCCACGCACAATTTAACTAAACAATTTGCCAGTCCTGTCTTTTAAACTGGCATTTTTAACACTTGCATAGAACAACAACATAAAAGACAGAACAATCTAACATCTATTCAAAAAGACAGCCAGTTCTTCTAATAAAAGCACAGCAAGAAATGTAGGTTCTGTGAACTTAATATGAGGCAGGGCTACATGAGAATCCCTGGAGTCTTTAAGACAATTAAGTCACTAAGTGACATAGAAGAACAGTTGGATTCCTTGGTCAAGAAAGAAATAAAAATTATTAACGTGATACAGGTTTCCTTACTTCAAACATCACAGAAAATTACTCTTTTTTTCTTCTTTCCTCCTGTTTTTTTCTTTAACTTGGAGAGAGCCATGCTTAGGTATAATTTTAAAACAAGAGATGATTCAGGCCCAGACTTTATTGCACAGTCAGCAGGAAGAAGAGTAGAAGAGAGAAAGATCTGTACTAATTAAGTTACAAAGTCTCCTACAAGTGCTCCTCAAAGATCTGGATTCCTATGGACACTGAGGTGGAGGTATTCAGCAAAAATGAGAAAAAAAAAAGGGAAGATTCAGATAAGTGAGAAGTGCAATTTCTAATATGAAAAAAATTGTGTGTGTGTGTGTAGAATACTAGTTTTCAAAGAGAATTTACCAGTAAGAGTAATGTGTTCTCAAAAGCTGAGGTAAGCAGAACTACTTCCTGTTGCCTGAAATGTAAGTCAGCTGACATCATCATCTTTATCCCTTCCGTAAATGAGAGTATTTTTAGAAACCACATTTCTGTATATTACCGAGTAAAATTGGACGTGCTTCTAAACCCACTGAGATGTTATGGTCACACAAATGGAGCCCTGTGGAGACCCAGAAGGAAAAACAATATTAGAAGGTTCTTGACCTTTGTGTGGGCTTACTTATCTAGAATGAATTATTTTTTCATTTTTTCATTTTTCATTCAAAGAATGTCTAGATCATACCTCTTCACTGCCTACTTCTCTGAACCTTCCTAACTGTGATGATTCCATAATCATAAGCAGGGGATAGAGACAGAAGATGGGAGATTAACCAGACCCTTTTCAATTCTGAGTGGGCACCATGGTCTCCACCACTCCATCATTTCTCCAAAAAGTGGTGAAATAAGAGCTGATTATAAGAATGAGTCCTTTCCTCAGAACATTCTAGATTCTCATTAGCTCTGTGCTAATTTAGAGCTTTCACTAAAATTGCAGACTCCCTGGGCAAGTGGCAGGAGAGTGGCGATACTGTGTCTTCAGAAGGAAACCTTCCCTGGGGAACAGTCAGTCCAGAGAAACCAACTGGAGGGTCAAACAGGTTGGCAAAGTCCCTTTTTCTGAAGCTCTGCCTGCATCTCAGCCTTGTCTATAAACCACCCCTCTTCTCCTCCACCCAGAACTCCTTAACCTGTCTAAACTCAGTACTGAAGGCTGGTGGGGTATCACCTGCTAGCGAGTAGGGACTGGGTAGAAATGACACGGGGGAATCATCCAGGGGTCATTCAGAAAAGTAGAAATCACTCTAGATATTTTAAACAGAGGAATTTCATCCTATTGCTCATTTACACAGATGGGCAAAATGCTGAGAACATAAAGAGGGGACAGGAAGGCAAAACGGAGGTTTGTCCCTCCTAGGGCTGGAGGCATGAACAGATGACACCACATCAGTGGATTCAGGATCTTGTATCAACCCCCACCCCATCCCCCCCAGAAGCTAGAGCTGCAGCCGTCCAGCATGGTGGGAGCCCAGTTCACACAGGGAGGGCCTTTCTAGAGGTAGCCTGAGTCCATTAGAGGAGTTCAGTTACTACCAAACAGGGGCTCCAATGGAGGCCCTGGCCCCCAAGGCTCCATCAGGCCCCTTCTGCTGGCCAGCTCTGGCCACCATCTTGCCCTAAAGACACGGTTGAGGGGATTTAGAGATGGAACGGGGGCACTGCATCTGGAACGGTGCTGATCCGGGACTTCCCAATGGTTTAGCCACTTTTGCTGTTTGGGATCACTCAACTAGACTTCATTCTGAAAAATTCTGCACATTGAAGAGTCCTGAACTACTTAAGATCCCCCTGCCTCACATCAAAGTAGTGGGACTATTCCAATTAACTGACTGGTTCTTTCAGAGGAATGAGCTACTCATGGTCTTTTTGATGTTTTTCCAAGCATAAATTATCCACTCAACCCATCTCTCACATCTGAGTCAACTGTACTTGGGGAAAAGGAAATAGAAACAGACAAAACCTCCGCTCCCAAACCACCCACCAAATACTGGGAAAGTGGAGTGGAGTGGGGCTGAGGGGAAGAAGAATTTGTTTGTAGGGGCTGTGGTTTGAGGAATTCATGAAATTTCCTCCTTTTCTCCTCTTTTTCTGAAGGCTTTTTTTCACTCCCTGGTTCAATAAGGAGAGGCTGAATACATAGCTGCTTCGTCTTTAGCTCTTATAAAATGGAAATGGACTTTTAGTAATGCAGCAAAATTCTGGACCACAAAAATTGATAAACCCCACGGACTGTGGTCGAGGGATCTGACCTATTTCAGGGAAGCACTAAAGGATTAATGAAATATAGTGGCAAGTCGTAGAATTTCATGTGCTTCTTTAGCTTGCCCTCTTTCTACCTGCCTGCAGGCACACCTTCCCCCACAGCCTTTCATCCCACCTCTCCAGCCATGCAGCTCAGTGTACACACATGCTGGGCTCAGTGCTTGTGGCTTATACTCCATAGTCACTCCCCCATGATGCCACCTCCACTCTTCCCCTGTACAGCACTGACCCAGCCTACATGTCCCTCCCTCCCCAAAGCCCATCCATTCCAGTCTTGGCCCTTCATCCTCGGGGCTCCAGGGAGCAAATCGTTCTCACCTCTGTCTGCCCTCCTCCACCACCAGAGCACTCCTTGAGAATGTAGATAACAGTGTAACCCCAGTGCGGAGCGCAGGGAGCAGTTCTGAGTTAATTATTTTAGCTCATGATTAGCTGAAATGAGCACAGAGCCCCCTTCCCACCTCCACGTTTTGGTTCATTTTGTTTCTATCTACAGTGCCCTTCTGATGTTCTCTCCAGCTGTTCAAATTCTAAGCATTCACTAAGAACAAGCTCAATGCTCACCTCCTCCACTAAGCTTTCTAGAACCATCCTTTATGATTCTTCTCCCTTCTAAAATCCTGTGTATCTCTAGTAACCACAGTTTGGCTCAGGAAAACTCTCTGCTTTGCCTCCTTGTGTGCTTCTGCATCTTTTTCTTTTCCCTTCAATTGTGTTATAAGGTCCTTGAATAGAAATCAATATTAGTGAGTGACTGAGTATCCTTTTCATGGGTAAGAGGTCTTTTTCTACCCAATGACTATTCCTGCTTCCCTAGGACCAGACACTGCCCCCAAGACCTGGCAGACAACCCACTCTCTCAGGCCACCCTATGTGGTAGGCCACGTGTTTAGCTACCGTACACGAAGACTTAGCTACCAGCCTTTCTAGCCTCTTCTGCCTTTCTGGCCAATAATATTTGTGTTCCATAGTTTGCAGAGGAGGGAGCAGAGGTAAGTGGAAGGAATTTTTCTCAATATTCCTTTTAGTGCTATGTGCCAAATGTCCCCAGACTAGCTTGAAAAAGCACAATTCATAAATCAAATAGCAAGATCATGCACATCATTACAACCAACGATTATTGGGGCATCTGGGTGACTCAGTTGGTTCAGTGTCCCACTGTTGGTTTCAGCTCAGGTTATGATCTCAGGGTTGTGAGATTAAGCCCCAGGTTGGGGGGGGGGGTCCACGCTCAGCAGGGAGTCTGCTTGAGATTATCTCTCTCTCTCTCTCTCTCTCTCCCTTTGCCCCTTCCCCTGCCCACACTTGTGTGCTATAAATAAATAAATAAATAAATAATCTTAAGTTAAAAAAAGACCAACCATTATTTTGTAATGTGAGGAACTGAGATCTTAATTCCCCAAGGAATTAACCTCTATGAAAAGGCTCCTAACCTGAAGTCTATGGACCTACAAGGCAGTGAGCACAATGCAAGGGTCTGTGAACTTGGGTGGCATAGGAATGTTCTCACTGTTGCCATTATAATTTCTCACTGATTTGTGGCTTTGAATTATATCAGTTTGTACTCCTACAGCTCTGATGATCAGAAGTCTAAAATCGAGGTGTTGGCAAAGCTGTGTTCTTTCTGGAAATTCTGCAGGAGCCATTACATTGCCTTTTCCCAGTGGCTAGAGACTGCTGGCCTCCTCAGCTACTGGCTGGGTCTCTCCATCTCTGCTTCTGTCATCATATCACTTTCTCTGACTCTGACTCTCTTTTTTCCTCTTGTGAGGACCTTTGTGTTACACTGGCTCCAGGATAACCTCTCCACCTCAAGATCTTGAACATCATGTCAATCATTTTCCTTTTACCATGTAAGATTGTGAAGATTAGGAGGTGGACACTTTTGAGGGCTGTTATTCGGTTGGCATGGGGGGGATTTACATTTATATTTTCATGAATCAAACTGAAATCTGGTATTTCCTCCAATTGTGGATATAGGCAACAAACCACCATAGTACTAGCAATACCATTGTTGCTATTCATTCATTTATACATCAAAATTGCTGTAATTATTATGACACTTCCCATTGAATTTGGTTGTAGTAATAAAGAACCACATACTGTGACACATTTTTTTAAGTGTGACAACTGGATTCCCAGCTACTTTTATATTTTAGGTTAGGTTTCGAGACAAAAGCCTCTGAGATGAGATGTATGTGTCAGTAGTTTATAAAGGATGAGCTCCCAAGAGAGACTGGTGAAGGAATGGGGAAGCTGCACAGGGAACGGGGAAAAGACAAGCAAAGATCTGACTTCAGGTGAGGTCTCAGCCTTGGCTGCTCCTGGTGGGAGCTCTGTAGAGAACATCAGAGTCAGAGCATGTCTCAACTAGAAACAGATAGACCTAGATTTCAAACTGATACCATTCAGTCATTAGCTAAGGGAGCTCAAAGAATAGACACTGTCAGACACTCTCAGCTTTCTTTCTGTGGACAAGGAATCCCCACTGGCCAAGGATAATCCTCTGGAGAATCTCAAAGCTTGTGTCAAGAAGCAGAGCATACAGTCTGAGAGACAGGCACATGGCAATGGTAAAAGATTCTAAGTGGATCTTGGCAGAGCACCAGCTGTATTTATTATACTTGTTGACTATACATATTTTATTTAATGCATTTTTAAAATTATGAGTAGGGATCTGTCATCTTCACCAAACTGCTAAAAGAGTCAGGTACCAAAAACAAACAAACAAACAAAAGTCATAATACAAAAAGTTAAGATCTTCTGTTCTATCCTCTAATGTCAAAAGTGGTTTCTGAAATAACTGGGAGTTCCCAGCCCCCAAAGATAGAGATGGAAGATATATTCACGCATTGAAAAACAAAGCCCATGGAACCCTCCAACCATTAGCCTCCCCATATAAGCCAGCACGTGTATTTATTTCAACAGGATCACACTGTGTTTGCATGTACCACATCCATGTTAAGCAATGATAGGAATTCAACTTGTGAATCCTATATTGTTTCTCATAAAAGAGAAAAAGATGTCATAACGATGGATCTTCACATTTAAGAAATGCCTTTTAAAGGTAGAATTTCTCAAGGTTAATTTAAAATCTAATGTGCCACTGAGATTATAATGGGAATGGCAAATGCTGCTTGGCTTATTGTACTAGGCACACAAAACCCTCTTATAGCATGCTCAATTAGAAGAAGTTATGTTACTGTAAAATAGAGTTTAAAGCAGTACAACAGGAGCTTCAGCCAAGGAACTGGCAGGAGGAATGATGGCTTTTATAATCATGGAATTATGTTATCTTTCTATCTATAAGTATATAGATAAACCATTACTTCAAAGTACATTTTATCTTTGGAAATTATTTCTTCTAGGTTAAAATATCCTTGAAATTTCATTTAATTGTCAATTTAAGGTAAATGTTTAAAAAACAAAATTGGGGATGCCTGGGTGACGCAGTGGTTGAGCGTCTGCCTTCGGCTCTGGGCATAATCTCGAGATACTGCCATCGAGTCCTGCATCAGGCTCCCCACAGGAAGCCCACTTCTCCCTCTGCCTGTGTATTTCATGAATAAATAAATAAAATCTTTTTTTAAAAAAATTAAAATTAAAAACACAAAATTATTTATTTTTGTGAATGAAAATGAACAAAAAGTTTATTTCTGAAAATAATGATAGTACTCCTTGGTTCAAGAGAAATGATAAATTTTGTAAGGGAAAAATGAGTTTGAAGGATCAGGCTTACAAGAGTAGTCTGATTCGGGAGTTTTACAAGGAGAAAAAATGACATGTACAGACACCATGTGTCTTTGTGTTTTATCTTGTTCATTTTCCACACAATGGAGAGTTAAAGAAGAGTGTGCAGTATATGAAAGAAGGCCTCCTTTGTAGTAATCAGACTGATGGAAAAATGAAAAGAAGTATATACATACTGATATAAGACTTTGAGGAAAAATTACTTTTAAGAAATATCAGTAAGTGGCAAACCCTTTCTATAACTAAGATTACAAAAACCATATTGCAAATATAAGAATCACATGATTCTAGTACATGAGGTTTTAGCTCTCTTTTGCCCTGGATTTGAAACTTGTTAAATTGATTAGTATCATATTAGCTGAGAAAAGAAAAATGACATATGGACAACACAATATGGCAAAGCGCTACAACCTATTTGCTGAATTGTGGGAAGTCTTCTAAAATTTGGAATTGATTCTTCACATTTCAGAAACCCTGGGAAGGATCCCTCCCCTTCCTTTCTACAAATTCCTTACCATCAATGCTCACCGTTAGGAACTGTGAAAGTTCAAGGTTTGACCCACTTTGCAAGCAAACAAATAGCTCAACACAATCTTATGGCTGATAAAAGAAGGCATAAAACTCTTGGATCAGAAACAATGATTCATTATTCACAGCATAGCAAGTGGCATAAGCATCAGTCTATTGGCCTCTGTCCCCTGAGCCCTGATTCTCATAGGACAATGTGAAGAGACTCAAGTCATATCTGCATTTGTAATGGGATGCATCTCAGGAACCCTGAGCTGAGGGAATCCAGATGTTTTATAACAGGCACAAAGCCTGTCTGAGCTTTGTCCCAGAGGGAGACATTGTCATGCTTACTTGACAGTAAACAAGCCTATTCTTTTCTCAGAGGAACATATTGTCTCTATCTTGCAAGGATATTCACCACACAAACATTCTTGAAAAGACAGTCAATGCCTTTGTTTTCAAGATGCCAAAATGTGAGAATCCCATGAAGAATTGTCTCCCAACACTTAAAGATTTCTCATAACTAAAAAAGAAAACACTTCACTGGTCCCTTTTCTCCTTCAGCTGCTACATCATCACTATCTTTTCTTCCACAGCTAAGTGTCTCAAAGCATTTGCACTTGCTCACAATTCAGTTACACGTCATTGTGACTTTCACTGTGACTCCTGCTCCAAGGGACGCTTTGCCATTCTCATTCAACCTGTCTGTACTCTCAGCAAGTTCATGCTCATGATATCCTTTCCTTCCTGAAGCTCTCTCTTGCCTGGCTTTCCTGAAATCACATGGTTATCCCTTCCTCTTATGTCTCTTCATATGCCTTCCTTGTTTGTATACTAATTCCTCCTCTCCTTCACATTAGATTTTGAATTTTCTCTAATGCTAGGACTTCTCTTGTGGATCGGTACTCTGTACCTAGATGTTTTATCGACTATCACATCATCATCATTGTCTGGATGGTGTTTCTTCCTACATCTTCATCTCTAAACTAAATCCCTCCTTTGAGTTAAGCATACTCAATTGCCCTCTTGGCTTTGCCACTGTGCAACTTAAACCAATCAAAACTTGAACCCAAGAGCTTTCTTCTACAAGTATTTCCTGCCTCCAACAAGCTTCACCTTTGGTGAACAAAATCAACCCCTTCACTGTTCAGATTAGGAAAGATGCATCTCTCCTGTGAGATACTTTATTTCCATCCACTGGAAAATTTTCATAATACACTAACTTTGTTAGAATGAGACACTCTCTCCACCAGCTGGAAAACTGTTGTTATAAAAATAGGAATCCATGCCGTTGGTGGTATAAATGCCACCCCTTTGAAGCAACACCATCATTCATTCACAGCACAACCTCTAAAGCATCCCTGGTCGCCCTAATGGACTGAAATATAGATGATTTCTCTGTTAGGAAATACTGCGACATTGTATCCAGGCATTGGTTCTGCATGTTTACTTGACGGAATGAAATAATTAACCCTACTATAAGATATTTTCATGTTTTTATTTTTGAAGAAGAATATAAGAAATACAGGGCATTGTTAAAATCATGCCCTTGAAATCTTCTGGAAGTGAAAAGGAGCAGCAGCTGACATTCTTTTCACTGTGAAATTCATAGGGTAGAAAATGAGAGGTCTCAGAGAAGCAGGTTTTCATTTTCTCTCTTTTCCCTGCCTGACTCTTTAAAATGTAAATCTTGACAGTGCCAACACAAAGCTGCTTCTAAAAAATAAAATAAAAAGAGAGAAGGCCTGTAATTTTCCAGCTTGAAAGAGCAATAAACAAATTGCTATGATGATGCAGCTGTACAAATGCTGATTAAAAAGACAACTTCAGAGAGAGAAGAGCAATATGCAAAATGATTATTAACACTAGAGGCCTCAAGATCATTTGATAAATCATAGCTCAAATCAAAGTGCTTTCCTGTAACTCCTAGCTGTATGTACTTGAGTCTTTAAGAAATATTAAAATGTAAATCTTATCATGCCTTTCTAGCTTCTGCCTCTGTGTCTTAAATACCATGGGACTTATTTTAAGAAATGTGGACTTTATCAGTTAAGCGATGCCATCTTTGGAAATTTTTATCAATTCAAGTTTGTCAAAGACCCTGAAATTATATTCATATCCCATTCCTTTAAAATTGTAATGCATCACTGATTACCATCTATGGTAACATTAGGTATGCAACAGTATTTTATGAACATGTATGATATCATTTAAATTATGTTAGTATTATGTATTATGAAATACAACCATCAAACACTATACATTGTAGCTCATCTGCAGAAATTTGCTGATTTACTCTTGATTTTGTTCAATTGCCACATTCAAGCTGGCCCTTTGCAAATATAGAAAATTATTTGAGGCAGTCTAAAATTATCCACCACAGCCATATGCTGGCATGTCCATTCTGACATTAACTTAGCCTGTCTACCTCAAAATGAAGAAATAATAGCTCAGTAAAAATAAGGGAGGGCCCTACAATTAAAATTTCAACAGCATATCTGCTAAGAATTTAATTGTGAGACAAAAGGAGAGAAATAAGTGAAGAAGAGCCTGTGACCACCATCTTGTGGTAAGTTCGTGATAAGGTAGCCTCTCATAATAGTTCTTTGTTATACACATAGAACTAATGAAAAAACTATCAAGAACTTATAATCAGGACCCACACTACCCAACTTCAAGACTTACTGAAAAGCTACAATAATCAAGATTTGATATTAGTGAAAAAGGCCAAGAGACCAACAGAACACAGTAGAGAGCCTGGAAACAGGCCCATTGATGAGTAATAGTCAACTGATTTTTGACAGAGGTACACAGGCAATAGAATGGAGAGAGGATTATTTTTTTAACAAGACAAGGTGCTGGAACACCTGGCCATCTACAGGCTAAAATGAAAAAAAAAAAATCTAGACTCAGACCTTACACCTTTCACAAGAATCAACTCAAAGTGGATCAGAGACCTGAATAAAGAATGCAATATTATGCAACTTCTAGAAAATAACATCAGAGAAAATCTAAGTGACCTTGAGTTCAGCAATGACTTTTTAGTTACAACACTAAAGCACAATCCAAGAAAGAATAAAACAGATAAATTGGATTTTTTTTCAAAATAAAAATATACTCTGTTTCCTTCAAGAAACAGGAGCAACTTCATACTTTAAAAGTTTACTTAGGCATTGGCATTGCTTGCAGAATATACCAAAAAAACCTCCCAGAAAACAAAAACTGTGCTCATGCTGACTGCCTCTGCTTGCTGCTTACCAATGTCACCAGCCATGTACTCATGTGGGCAGTTTTAAGGACCTCATAGTCAACTCGGGATATCCCTACATGGATAATCTGTTTTTTCATTCTTTTCTAATTCTCTTTGAAAAGGCTCAAACTTTGTCCTCTGGCTCTCTGAAGCCAGAGCTTCTGGTGAAATTCCACCTTCCTCACTAGCATGTGCCAGTGGGATCTGAGCTGGATGCCCTCCATTTCTCCCTGCCCAGATTCTCCTGTCCAGCCTTCTCCACCGGGATCTGTGGCCCAGACAGCTGACCTGAACGGACGGCAGGAGTGGGCTCCCTGGTCTTCAAGCTCCAGCGGTTCTGCCATTTGGGGGTGCTCGTAGAAGGCAGAAGAAAGGAGAATGAGCTTAATGCATTTGTTCTCTACATATGCCCCTCTACTGAAGGCCACAGTGCCTGTCAGATGGTCCTTTCTATACAGCTATCTTCCCAGGTTCTGGAAAACCTTCCGCTTGTTCTCTATTGATAGCTTTGGGGTACCACACTATTTCTCACTGATTTCTTTTTTGTTTAATTTTTCACTGGGTAAAATACACATAACACAAAATGTACATCTTGACCTTTTATGAATGTAAAGCTCTGTGGCATTACATACAGTCACACTGTTGTATAACCAACGCCACCATCCATCCCCAGGCTCCTTTCATCCCACAAAACCAAAACTCTTGCTCTGCCCCTAGAGCCTGGCCACTACTATTCTATTTTCCATATCTCTGAATCCAGTTACTCCAGGTACCTTTTATCAGTAGAATCAAACAATATTTATCCTTTTGAGTCAGGTTTATTTCACATACCATGATGTCCTCAAGATTCATCCATGTTGCAGGCTGGGTCAGAATTTCCTTCCTTTTTAAAGCTGAATAATATTCCAGGATATGTCTATACCACATTTTGTTTATCCATTCAGCTATCAATGGACACTTGAGTTGTTTCCACTTCTTGGCTATTGTAAAAAAGAGCCTTGAGGATTTCTCAAACCCAGCCTATGTCTTTGAGAACAATTCCTGTATTAAACCCTCCTCAGTTACCCAGCAAGTGAGCCATCTGTTTTCTGCTGGGACCCTGACTGATGCAGAAGCCACACCAGCCAAGTCAGCCTGCCTGAAGAGAAACAAGAAGAGAGACTTTACAAGGTACAAGGAAATCTCAATTCAGAAACAGGTCAATGGGCTGATCGACATAGCCAAATCAACAAGATGAAATGTAATATGAATAAAAGTAAAGCTCTTACTTTATGTTACAAAATTAGTTACACATCAACAACTCGATAGCATTTCACTCAAAAAAAAAAAAAAAAAGAAAAGAAGAAAAGCTTTGGGAATTTCTGGAGAGCAGTGGTTCTCAATGGGGGTGATTCTCCCACGGAGATGCTATCTGGCAATGTCTGGAGACATTGCTTGTCACTACCAGGTGCTACTGGCATGCAGCAAGTAGAGACTGAGGATGCCATTAAAAAATTCTGAAATGCATAGATCAGTCACCCACAGTAAAGAATTATTTGGCCCCAAATGTGTATAGTGCCAGAGATGAGAAGCCTTGCCCTAAAGTATGAAATAAATTCAGAACTAAGAAGGCAGAAGTTTTCAACCTGGTGATGAGAACCAACTTTGCTTTTATAGATGTCCAGCAAGGGGGCAGACTCCATCATACAGCTACGCTGGGAAGCAATGCAGAAGAAGCAGGGGCCAGGAGAAGGTGAGAGGCTGGGGAGAGATCTGGGGGCTGGGGGTTGAGGGACAGCTGCTACCTCTTCCAACTCTGGGATTTCCTACTGCTTTTACATTGGCCAGCCACCATGAAGAGATCCTTGGGTCGAAGATCAGTAATTATTTGCAAAGCCTTAAGAATATACAGATATTTCCAACATCTTATTATAAAGTTTTCATACTTACAGAAAATTTGGAAGAGTTTTACAGTGAGCACTTAATACCTCGCTTGAGTTCTACATTCAAATACTTTTTAAGAAAGGTCATTTCTTGTCAACTTTTTCACATTTTCCTGCTGAAAAAGTGAAATGTCAATGGCTAGGTAGACTTTTAAATGATGCAGTTCGTCATGTTCCTTCGAGGAAATGGAGTATGACCATTTTTCTTGACATGGAAATTTTACTCAGATGATACATTTGACATATTTGTGCTTACAAAACTCAGTTCATGGATTTTTTTAAATGGTGTACTTTTGAGGGCCTGTAGTGCCTCCTCATTCTTTTAAAATTCATCAGAGTTAAGAATATCAAATACAGAGTTAGCCCTATAAATACACATCCAAAGCACAGCTCCTTATCTAAAAGGAAACCCAGGATCAGCAAATTCTGATTCCATGCTTACCCCTCACCAACACTCCATCACTGGTCAGCCAAGTTTTGATAATAACTAAAGCTATGGTCACAATCAGTTGCATTATTGTCTTTGTCCTTTAGCAGTTCAGTAACATTTTGTGTCTTCAAAGAGCAATACAATCAGCATTTCTCCTCGTCATTCAAGAGAATAATCTAGCTGTATTACATCTTTCCTCTGGAATGTAGAACCACAATGACTGCTAATTCCAGATCCTAAGGGACATTCAGAAAACATTTTTAGGTCTTTCTTCCAAAAGAAAGCAATCTTAAGAAATGTGTACTTTGCAATTAAAGGTTTCTAAAAGGAAGAACAGTGTACATACTCAAGGCTATTAGGAGATTTTGCAGAGATAAATTTAAATGTAGCCTTAGCTTGTAGGATGCATTTGGATTGGTTCCACACATATATATTTTAGAATGCAGTTCTTACATGGGGCTTTTCATCTCCTTCTCTTTAGACCCAAATCCCTATTTTCAGAAATATTGAACATTCATGTCTGAAAAGAGATTTGTGTTAGCCAAACTCTTCCTCCTCCTTCCCATGCCCTTTGCCCTCACCCCACAATTTTGTCAGGCCAGCCACTACAGCACTGGTGTTAAAAACACTGACAGTGGATACATTCCATAAACAAAAAGGTCAGATTCAAGGGGCAAACTCAATGGGGTTGATGGCTCAAGGTCAGGTTCAATTTACTGAATGATGCAAAGGTCAGCACTTCAAAAACCTGACACCTCAGGGGAACTTCCACAGAAAAGTATGATGGAAGAGCCCTGTGCCCACACTTAAAGAAGCAGAAGCCAAGCACAACAGTAACCAGAACTGACGGAGTCAGCTGAAAGAAAGGGCAGAGGAATTTCCTCACCTTCCAGAGCTCTAGCTCCACAGATTAAATTAGAACACTTTTGGAGAAGAGCTTAGACTCAAGAATATCATTTTATGTTTTATGTGCCCCAACTACTATAATCTTAAGCCATTTCATAAAAACATGTGAAGGCTTATTGACAAGTTAATTGTATCCTACAGTAAAAAAAAAAATCAATCTTGGAATACATCACAACAGTAACTGAATGCAAATTATCCTTTCCACCTATGGTTGGGAAGAGGGATGAAGCCAAGCTAATGCAGCTTCGTTGGATCTGCTTACAGAAGGCTGCTGGGAGGAAACAGGGAAGAACTTCATCACGCCTGGATGGCAATCTACTGCTTCTCAGGCAGCCTGTCATTGGAACTGATGAATGGTTTGAGTGAAAATAAACAGGAGATACATTGGTCCATCATTAATAATTTGTACACTCAAAGTAATTTGCATTAGAGAACACTTCACCCCCTTCTTTGGCATCTTACATCTTCCCTAGACTTCCTTTTTAAGATTTTATTTATTTATTTGAGATGGAGAGAGAGAGAGAGCAGGCAGCGGGGAGAATCTCCAGCAGACTCTGCACTGAGCACAGAGCCCAATGCCAGGCTCGATCCTACAACCTTGAGATCATGACCTGAGCAGAAATCAAGTCTCATGCTCAACTGACTGAGCCACTCCAGTGCCCCACATCTTCCCTGGACTTTCAAAGATCTGTGAACCTTATAGATATTTCAGAAGCTATTTTATGCCCCTTTCCCAATGATGTGCATCTTCTCCAATTTAATGTAGCTATACATAGGTAGGCTTAAAAATTGAGTGGATTTTAATACGTATTAAATATCTATTTATGCACATTTGTGTGTGCATAACGTATAGGGAACTATAAGTGTGCTCTGCAGTGGACTGAATTTGAATTTACTGTGCTTCTTCGGAATACATTGCTTCTAATTCTTACATTAATGTTGATTGTCTATTTCTAGTACTTATGTTTTTAACATACTTTTGAGAAAAAAAATCAACATGAATGGCATTTAACTGGGATGTTCATCTATTGACATTTACAATGTTATATTCATTAAGAGAAAATACTATGTGGAAATTACATAATGGAATTTGGTAACATAATCAGTCCAAGGTCTATATGTATCAAATTGAACCTGCTTATGTGAATTATTGTATTTTCAATTCCAACTCTAAAGTCTACTTGATCGTACTCCATCAGTTATGTGAAAAATAAGTATACAGAGATAATGACCTACAATCAGCTAGTAACATAAAACAACAAACAATGATCTCCACATTGAGTCAACCTGGGGCTTCATTGAATTTTGACTTCCTCAGCATCTCTGTTTTACAGAGAACATGTATATGTTTGTTTAAATACAATACAGATTATAGATATTTGCCAAATACTAAGATTTCATCTTGCAATATCAAATACGAATTTGACAATATAAGTTTCAGTTCTTTTTTTTTAAATTTTTTATTTATTCATGAGAGAGTCACAGAGAGAGGCAGAGAAATAGTTAGAAGGAGAAGAAGGCTCCCTGTGGGGAGCCTGATGCAGGACTCAAACCCAGGACCCCGGGATCATGACCTGAGCTAAAGGCAGACGCTCAACCACTATGCCACCCAGGCATCCCTAAATTTCAGTTCTGAATGGATGGCAAATGCAAGCTGTTGTCTAATATGTAATTCATTCTATAGAATATCCAGTCACCCAGAGAGTCTTTTTTCTCTTTCCTAGGCATGTCTGGGACTAGTGTGAATCATCCTGTGGCCATCAGACTACTAGCAACCAAAGTAAAATGGCAAAGATGCTGTATGTGGAATGTTAGTGAAAAGGTAAGCTGGTTAGAACAGATCCACACCTCCTAATGACAAACACAGTATTGAAATGCCAAGCCATGAATCTTCATCAAATGGAAAGTCTTCAGAAATATGGAATACATTTATAGGATTTTGTCTCTTGCCTTGATTTGCAATGTGGAGCTTCCATTGCTTCTGTCATTGTAGTTTTTTATTAATTTTTTAAACATTTCCTGCAGAGTGAGTCTCCCAGCAGAAGTTCCTGTTCATACTATCGGTAGCCTATAACCTTCATAGTCAAGTCTGTTTTCAAATTGCTTTTCCACATTATGATGTTCCTTGACATTTGCAAAAGGTGGCATCAGTTCCCCCTTGCAGGTCTAGGGGCCAAGAGCAACCCAATCGGGGTGCACGGTCACAAGTGTAGAAATATCAGGACCCATGTGGAAAAGAGGAGTTTTGTCCCAGACAGTTAGAGGTAGAAAAACAGAGGAAACCATGTACTGAGCCTGAAGAGCATAGCTGCAAATTTGCTGCTGCTCATCACATCATAAGTGATCAAAGGGAAAGTCTAAAAGGGAGAAAATCCCCAAAATGCAAGAAGGAAGAAGGATGAGAATAGGAGGGTTGGTGGTTCTCAGCAAGAAAGTGCTGGTGTTTCTCTACTGTGTGATGCCTGCTGTGAATGTAGCTGCTGAGCAGGCTTACAGAGCCATGTCCATCACTCCATCCAGCAATAAGGAAGGCTCTATGCCCTAAGCTACCCTTGTAAAATGGTTCCAAATAGCCGCCAATTGATGTCACTGAGCAGCATGCTGGAGGTGTTGGCTTTATGTCTTGTGCCAGCCATCCTCTGCCAGGGCACTGCAGCCTTTCCAGCTGCCCCTCCTTGACCTTCTCAGCAGACATATTCATCAGCTCAATCCAACTGGATCCCAGAGGCTTACTCTTTATTTCCAATATATACAACGCAGGAGTTGCCCAAGGTTGTTGGCATGCAAGTGAGAGCTGGTGAATACCAGACAAAAAAATAAGGGGCTAATTGATAGCCACTAGGTCCTTGTCCCATTCTTTCTGTCCTTGGAGATCTGGGTTCTGTAGCACCCAGGCAAAGGTAAGCTGCCACACAAAGTGTTAGTCAAGTACAAGGATGAGTTCCTTTGGGCCAAGTTCACATGGGGAACTAAGGGGGACACTTTTTTGGGTTTCAGGTCACCAACAAAAATATATACTTACCTCCACAGTAAGGTTGGACACAGTCCTCCGGAATTCTAAGTGGAGGTGATCCCATTTGACAATGTGACTGTCCCACATGCTTCTCAGACACGCATGGAATTCTCTCCTCTTCGTTGTCACTAAAGTCTCTGAGAATGCCTCCTTGTCTGTGTCTGATGGCCTTCTCTACCCCTGGAAAGTTAGAATTCTGCACCTTATTGCTAAATTGGTCATATATGCTTATCATGGGCTGGGGAGGCAGCAGAAAGGACAGGCCCTGAGACATCTTCCCAAGGCCCAGGCATGCTGCCACAGTGCACAGTGAGACTGTCAGCCCACTCCTGGCTTCTTGATTTCTGTAACCCCAGTCCCCAGCCTCATGCCCAACTCATGAAACACACTCAATAAATTTAGACTGAAGGAACAATGAGTCAGCTCTCTTTCCAAGAAGTCATTTAATCTTCTCGTATCTCTTGATGCATCATTTTTTTTCTATTTATAAAATGGGAGGATATCACCCAGAAATTTCAAAAAGCAGAGAAAATCTTCATGATGTTTCTAAACCATCAAGTGAGAAGATGATGTAACACATATACAGAACATCTTTGGACTGTGGACCTTGACCTGTTTCCCCCCAGTAATCTCTTCCTTTCTCTCCTGCAGAGTGTTATCCTAATCATTCCCCAATTTGAAAAGAGTTGTATCTTTCCATGTGCAATTTTCCTTTGTTACAAACACCATGCAGAATGATATCCTTCCCTCAGCAATGGAAGCCTACAAATAAAAAACGGAACCCAAGTTTTATTTAAAATTGTCTCAGTGGATTCTGAATCAACTTGCTGAGTTAGGAAGAGAAAACAAATATTTCTACCCGTCGTATGCTCTGCCATTTTATGGGTACCCATTTCCAGAGAGAGCGCCCATTTGTATCCATTTGACAACTGAAGCCGGCTGTATTTCAAAACCATTGTTGAGAATAACAGAAAGTAAAAATACAGATGTAATCATTACATCAAAAGTAGCTGGGTAGAGAATCTAGAATGAGTTCTCAGAGGAAAAGAAACCCAACAAATTTATCACACATAAAAAGCAAATACCATATTACTAGGAAAAGGTATTTATTTCTATTCTTCATGAAAACAGAATTTTGTTGAAAGAACAGGAATAGAGAATAGAGGCATTGCCGCAAAGTATCTATTCCACAAAAATCAATTCCTCATTAAAGTAATAATGGTGCCCCCTTGAATATGACTGAAGATCTGATTTGATACAAATAAAGTGGGGGTGCCTGGGTGGCTCTGTGGGTTCAGTGTCAATTGAACAGGTCATTGCTGAGCAGGGAGCCTGCTTCTCTCTCTGCCTCTGCCCCTTCCCCCTGCTTGTGCTCTCTCCTGCTCTCTTTCTCAAATAAATAAAAACTTTTTTTAAAAAAAAAGAATAAACTGAATAAAAGAATAATTTGAATTAACTATAAATTCAATGTGAATCATTTTGGGGAGAGCTCACGTCAGAGAAAGAAGACCCACGTGCTTTCCCGATTGTAGGCCTAAAGATCTCAGCTCTGTTCAGAAAGAGGCAGAGGAAAAAAAAAAAAAGAAAGAAAGAAAGAAAGAAAGAAAGAAAGAAAGAAAGAAAGCAAGCAGAGGAGGAAGCTTTAAGCTCCACCTGCTTAAAAGGGTGTCTGCACACAGGACGAGAGGAAAATAAAGCAGGCTCTTCTTTAAAAATGTCTCAAATACTAATTGAAGTGGTTAACACATTCTCTAAAGTCTGAGAGCCCTGCATATGTGAAGTGAAATATTCATTACTATTTGTTTAATGCTCAATTTAATAGATTAATATATTTAACATCACCAAATTTTTTAAAAAAAAACAATGTTTCTTGAGAATTTACACATTGATGACAAATCTGATGAATCATGTGTCTACGAATATTCAAAATGATCATACTCGAGTTAGCAAGGCATATACATTCACTCCTTCAAACACCTGAAGCAACAGAAAAAAATAAACATAAATATAATGTCTACAAAACGTATCTCTTCACTTATACTCAAAACTGTTCCAACCTGTCAACACCATGGATTTACTTAATTTCTCAATTACTTCTGTTACTATTTTGCTTACATTCCTGAGGTTATGGATATACTTATTTTCATATGTTCCCAGTAGTTAGCAGCAATATTTTGATTCCTCCCTGACACTGCCACCATCTTATCAGATTCTGGGCACAAGGAATTCCTTCTCAGGCCAGAGGCCATTCAGGAAGCTGAGACTCCCAGGGACCAAGCACAATTGCTTCTCTCAAGGGGATACAACTGTGTCTGGGACAATTCAACCTACACTTTCTTCTTAGAGATAAACTTCAGGAAGACTTGTTTCTATTGTAGTGGGAATATTTAACATGAGATCTACTCTCCTAACAAATTTTTAACTATACAATCTGGTATTGTTAACTGTAGATACGATACTATACTATCGCGTTCTAGAACCTGTGTAACTGAAAGTGTATACCTAGTGGGTAGTGGGGAGGCCAGGGGATGTTATTCAGTTCAGCCCTTTCCATTATAGCCTTTCTGCATAGGTGTTAGGGTTTTTACCAACACTCCTCACAGTCTTCCCCTGTAGTGGGTTGAACAGCGGCCCCCCAAAAAGATGCGTCCCAGGGCACCAGGGTGGCTTGGCCTCTTAAGCATCCAACTCTCAATTTTGGCTCAGGTCATGATCTCAGGGTTGGGAGATCAAACGCTGTGTCTGGCTCCGTGCTCAGCATGGAGTCTGCTTGAGATTCTGTCTATGTCTCTCTCTTCCCTCCCCTCCCACTCAGTTTCTCTCTCAAATAAATAACTAAATAAAATCTTTAATAATTTTTTAAAAAAGTGTGCTTAGCCTAACTTCTAGAATCTGTTAGCCTGGACTTATTTGGAAAAAAAGTCTGTGCAGATGTGATGAAGTTGAGGATCCTGAGATGAACAAACCATCCTGGATTACTAGGGCAGGTACTAAATGCAGCAACAAGTATTCTCGTAAGAAGCACTTCAGGACAATTGACAAAAGGAAGAGGAGGAGGTCATGTGACCACAGAGACAGAGTGGAATGATGCGGTTGCAAAGCAGCTGGAGCCACCAGAAGCAGATTTGGAAATCTTCCCTAGAGCCTTAAGTGGGTGCACGGCCCTGAGGACCCCTGGATTTAAGCCCCTGGCCTAGAGAACTGTAGGGAACCAATATTAGTTGTTTCACATCAAGTTGATGGTAAATTTGTTACAGCAGCTACAAGAAGCTAACACATGCTCCAAAAGAATTTTTTAAAATATCACTTGGCCACTTACATAGTCTAGAATCCAATCTTTAGGATGTGTTGCTATCTGTTGTCTACAAATTCTTAAAACTTAAGTATTTCTCCTCTGTATTATATAAGAATTAGTAGAACCATACAGAAGTTTCATTTCCTGGTGGGAGAATTCAGTCTGCACAACTTGTTCGCCTCCTGAGGACCTTGAAGTTACTCATTTGGGACCATTGGGCCCCATTTCTATTTGTAGGTGGTCATGTTAGTTAATTCTCTAGTGGAAGGTAACAGAGCTTGCTTTTTCTCAGATTTCTAGGCTCATCTACAGTTCCGAGTATTTATCCTTTCTTACATCTATAGGTAAAAGCAAGGACATGCCCATTCTTTGGATGGACGCACATTTTAACATCAGTTACTGATTAAAATCCATACAGTAATTAAAATAATTTCATTCTATTCATCCTAGTGTTGTGCTACAGCTACCTATCTGTATTATCACTAACTTTTCAGAGTATGATTAGGAATCTATCGTATGAGGAACAAAACTTGTTCCTGTTCACCAGAGCCCTACTTAGATTCAAGGCCAATGGATATCCCTCCAAGTTGTTTCTTTTGTGCTCCCGGAGCCACTGAAATTTTCCAGATTCATCCTGATTTTTCCCTGCCGCAGACATAGAATTAGCTACCCTGCAAGAATTCGTGGTTCCTTTTGTGGAGAACAGCCCAGACACTTAAGTCTGGGTGTGGGAGAGTGGGTGGTGGGAAAGTACTCCTGTTATTTTGGGATCATGCTAATAAGGACAGAAACATACGTCTTGTTGAAGTCCTGTATATGTTCTGATGTTTCCACACGTCTGTCCTCTGTCCGTCCGGTGTTTACCCTCTACCTGTTCTGTTCAGTGGCCCGGAGGCTGGGCTCAAGGGAGGTCATCCTAGGGGTCTCTTACCCTTGGCTTCCAGCTGGACCTGGTGAATGGGACCGACCAGCAGGAGGTCCGAAGGTGGGAGGGGAAAGAGATCAGAGTCTGCCTTTCCTCTCCCCCCTCCGCTTTAGTGCCCCTGTCCCAGCAGAGGCTAGACACTTAGATGACTGCTCTTCCAGGAAGGAAGGGAGACTTGTCCTCCTCTGGCTCTTCAGGCCTCCGGCTGGTAGTAGCTTCCTGCTGCTAAGAGTCTCCCCCTACTCTTTGTTGATCCCCTGTATGTTGCTGACACCTCTCCCCACTCTCTAGTTAAAACTTTGGAGTAGATTTTTATTTTCCTGTTGACATGATGAATTAGACTATAACCTAACACGTTATATTCTCATATACCTTAATTTTCTTACTTTACATGTTTCCATCAGCTGCTCAAATTCACTCCTACAGTGACAGAAACTATGTTTTCATTCTTTATTCCAAAGTGAGACATAACATGTCTTGGGAGAAATGCTACTTTTGAGTTTCCCAGGAAGACACACAAAGAACAAATGGGGCAAATTAGTGACAAACTAAATAGACCCCAAGTAAAGTGGTTTCTCCAGGGTTAGCTGGGCCCCAAGGCTGGCCAGTTGGTTGGTTGGTTGGTTGCTTGCTTGGTCTGTACACCCTAAAAGGCAGTTCCCTGTAGTGTTATTATGTATAATAGAAAGGTTTTATTATTTACAGTAAAACTCCAGAGATTTCCTTTAAGTCCCTGTTTTAGCTGTTCTTCAGGTGGTCCAACCAGTGACCCAGAGGCAGCAGAGAGATCTAAACTGTGGGGAGACTGAGAACTAATTTCTCTTTCTAATGAGATGGGGAGCTGGATCATTTAAGATGAACTTAACTTTTTAGAATATAGATTTATAGAAAATGTGTGAGATTTGTGAATTCCCACATACCCCACATCCAGTTCCCCTTACTATTAACATCTTACATTAATATGATATGTTTGTCACAATTAATGAATTTTGACACATTATTATTAGCTAGAGTCCATAATTTTCCAGATTTCCTTAATTTTAGCTAATATTCTTTCTCTGCTTCAGGACCCTCTTCAGGAGATGTGATATGTCATTCTTCTTCTTGGGCTTCTCTAGACTGTGACAGCACCTCAGAGTGTCCTTGTTTTGATGATCGAGAGTTTTAAGAAGTACTAATCAGGTATTTTGTAGATTGGGATTTGTCTGATTTCTGGGTGTGTGTGTGATCAACCTGGAGTTATGTGTTCCAGGGGGAAATGCCACAAGGGTGAGTATCCTTTTAATCATATTCTATCCAGGAAACATATTATCCACATGACTTATAATAGCTAATACTGATACTGATCTTGATCATCTGACTGAGATGTGCTGGTCAGAGGGCAGGTACCATCTACAGCCCACACTTGAAGGGAGAGCAGTTACACAAATTATCTGGAATTTTTCTGCATGGAAGATTTGCTCTTCTCCCCAGAAGAACAATTTATTCAATCAGTTGTTTATATCAATATAAACTCATAGACATTTATACTTTGGTATATAATCTAATATTACTTTGTTTTGTTGCTCGCATTGTTCCAGCTTTAGCCATTGTGCATTCTTTCAGTTGGCTCCTCTGTCCCTTTGGCATACGTCCACAATTTGGGGTTTTGGGAAAATTTTAGCACTTTTTGGCACTATAAGATGTTTTAGGCTCATCTTACTTATTTCCTGATCGAGTCTTAGAATCAGCCACTTCTCCAAGGTGGGAAGCTGGATTTTATAAAATAGCATTTAGTATGGATAAACTTGAATTCCTTTATTTGTGTTCCAAAAATTCATTGCCCAAATGCAAGGGTATGGAAGAAAGATGCTGAAGAGGCAGGGAAACAACCATGTAATGAGATCTGAAGCTGATCCTTGAAAACTAGTAACTAGACCCTTGAATTTTTTAAGACAGATGGTTTAAAGTCTCTCCCTAGTAATTTCAATGTATGTGCTTCCTCAGGGGCAATTTCTGTTATTCTTTTTTTTTTCCTGTGAATGAGTCACACTGTCTTGTCTCTTCACATGTCTCATAAGTATTTTTGTTGTTGGAAACTGAACATTTTGGGATGGGTGGCTCCACAGTTAAGTGTTTGCCTTCAGCTCAGGGCATGATCCTGGGGTCCTGAGACTGAGTCCTGCATCAGGCTCCCTGCATGGAGCCTGCTTCTCCCTCTGTCTCTGTTTCTGCTTCTGTGTGTGTGTGTGTGTGTGTGTGTGTGTGTGTGTCTCATGAATAAATAAATAAAAACTTAAAAAAAAAGAAAAGAAAGCAACATTTTGCCTATGATAATGGGCTAACTCTGGATATCAGACTCTCCCTAGAGTTTGTTGTTGTTTTGCTATGGGTTGTAGTGGTGTGTTGGTTTAGCAACCTTTCTAAACCATTTTCATAAAAGTTCTCTTGTTTGTCACGTGTCTCTGAAATCTTTCTTCATTTGGTCAGTTAGTGATCAGTTAACTGTGATTTCCTTAAATACCTGGAGTAAAAGAGACAAAGAAGGAAGGGAAGAAGGAAGGATGGGCAGGGAAAGAAAGGGAAGGAGATAGGTGGAAGAAGGGGAACAGTAGAGGGGAGATGAAGGGGAGGAAGGAGCAGGGAGGGAAGAGGAGAAGAGACAACCTTGAAGACAATGTCAACTCTTCAGTGCCTGGAATCCCACAGTGGGAATGTGGGCTGCTATCTTGAAGGCCAGCGCCAAGCTGCGGAGGGGTGTCAAGCAACAAGTTAAAATGTCCCGAAGTGTCACCTTTTTTCTTGATTAAGCGCTTGCTTGGCTGCTGTAAGGTTTTAGCAATCTCCCAGAGTTCTGACAACAGTTTATGACAGATTTTTCCAGTTTTCCCCATGTTTGTGAGAAGGAATGAGCCTCGGAGTTCCCTACTTTACCATTTCCATTGATGTCAGTCCTGCACTTAAGGCCTGCATCTTGCAGGCAATAATTTGAGAGAGAAAGTCTCCTTCCTTCTCTTCTACTAAAACACTGAGATCCAACCCAACTCCACCAGCTTTCCAAAACTGCAGTCAAGCCATCCAACCCCATTCCCCTCACCATCTAAATCTCCATCCCAACGTGGAAGAGGCTGGACAACAGAGAAAAAGATCAGGGGAATCACGACATCATCTCCTTACCCTCAACACACACAGTAGACCAGAAAAGACAGTTTTCTTAACCATCCACACCATTAAGAGTTTTTGACAGTTCCTTAGAATATGTTGAAAATTAATATTTATATCATTTATGTTTTGTATGTATAATTCCACTTCTGGAGACTTATCCTAAAGGACAGGTATAAACCAAGATATATGTATAGGGGTGGCTCATCATAACAATACTCATAATGGCAAGTAATTACATACACCTTAAATATGCAACACCCCAGGGAAAGCTAAGTGAAGTGTGTGCGCGCGCGCGCGCGTGTGTGTGTGTGTGTGTGTGTGTAGCATGTAAGCTCCATGAGGACAGGGACCAATTTGTTTCATTTCTCATTATTCCCCATAGTTGACCACAATGCTACACAGAAGTAGTTCCTTAAATATTTGTTGAATAAATCAATGAAAATCTTGGAATACTTTACTGTCCATAAAAACAAATTTTAAAAGATATTGATAATTGTTCTGAATATAATTTTAAACAAATAAACAGCAAAATACAAAATTGTAATTGCAATTCTAATTTTTTAAAATCAGTTGGGTAAAAAAAGGCTAGCAGAAAATTAAATATTAACACTGGCTACTTCTAAGTAATAAAATTATGAATGATCTTTATTTTCTTCTTTATTGTTTTGAATTTGAAGATTTTAAAAACAGAGCTAATTATTTTAAAAAAGGAAAAAAGCATCTAAAAACACTGGTGTTTGATGACCTGTCATCAGTGTCTACATTTATTTCCAGATGAAGTGATTCTAGAGCATATTAAAAGATCTATTAGCAAAATTAGCAGTTTTTGCTAGAAAAGCATATTCTTAATTACTGTTGACTTTTTAAGCCTTATTACCCATCCATGATTACCTGTAGAAAGAGAGAGAAAATAAAGTAGAGGTGATAGTTTTCAAGTAGGTTTCTTAAGATTTCTTGTTTACAAATTTATGGCTTTGGAACTATGTAATTATTTTATATTATGTATTAAACAAATGTTAACACACTTCAAAAGCACTCCCTGAAAATCAAAAACAAATGAAGCAAATAAACCTATGTATCAAGCTGGCACCACAAACATTCAGAGAGGAACTATGCTGGAGCTTTAAGACACAAAATTTAAATCATACATTCCTCATAGGATATTCCTGAAGGACAAAAAGAAAAGCCTAAAACAATTTTCATGGTGGTAGTAGTGTCAGTGTTGTTGTTATATGTTGTAAGATAAATCAAATATGTATTTAGGTTGGTACTATAAACTGAGATTTTCAACATGGTTGAAGGGAGCCAAGATTAATGAGGGTAAGTAAAAATACCCTGTCATCCAGATTTCAGACTGGAAATATCAATGTAAATTCATGTTCTCTTATATTTAAAAAAAAAATGCATATGGAGCACCTGGGTGGTGCAGTCAGTTGGGCATCTGACTCTTGGTTTCATCTCAGGTAGTGATCTTAGATTCATGAGATCAAGCCCCACATTGAGCTCCATGCACAGCATCAAGTCTGCTTGGGACTCTCTCTCCCTCTCTCGGCCCCTCCCCCTTCCCTCTCTCTCTCTCTCTCCCTCACGTAAATAAATCTTTCCCAAAAATGCATATAGCATTTCCTAGTTCTCTGCCTTGAACCAAAGACCAATGTGGTAGCATGACATCTCCAATTGAAGCCTGCAAATAACATTTCTTGCTAAAAAAAGTAGGGCTTATCAAGAAATAGCTCATTCTAATGGACAAGATAAATCTGAAACATCTGGTCATACCAGAAGGCAAGGAAGCTGTCAAGCCTTCTAGAGTGTTGTCAAAAAGATTCAGGAATCTACTTAAATAGGTTTCCACTAGCCAAAAATGAAATAATTTGAACATTGATACAGATATTTACAATGGATTGAAATACATTAAATATGATTAAATCTAGTTTATAATAATTGTAAAAAGGAAAAAACCTCAATTCATTAGTTAACCTCAAATATATGTTTAAGAACCAACTGATTATTTTAAAATTGATTTTTTAGACCAGGAAGAGAGAGTCAAAAATTATCAGGCCTTTCCTATAAAATCTGTACATTAGAATAACTCAAGAGTTATCAAGGGGAAGTTTCTTAAATTATCCCAGCTTTAAATAAATAAAGTGTGATAAAATTAGAATATCACATTTTTAAATACTAATGAACCAATAAATTTAATCAAAGATTATCAATGGCTGATAAACATCACCAACTGTGCCTCTTGAAGGAAATGTGCCATCATGAAGTGGTACAGTCAAAAAACAAAACAAAAAAAAAATCAAACATTAATCTAATCAAACCTCTAGATCTATTTGCCAACTTACAGGAACCATAGGAAATTTAAAATTTCATGGGGTTGAGATAAACAAAATCCAAATTGTGGGAAACCTTACGAACTATCCAATTTCTTCAACAGAAAAATTGATGTAGGGAAGACACAAGCATTCAATATGTGGACCTTATTTGGATCTCAATTTAAAGGAAATTTAAATATCCAACAAGAGAAATGTGAGAACAGATGGAATATATGATGACATTAAATAATTATTGCTAATTTTTTGTGAGAGAACGGTGTTAGGGTTAGGAAGCTGGGGTACTTTGTATATAGAGCTGAAATGCCCACAACAAAAGTTATTAAAATTGTCACCATTGCCCCAAATGTTTTACTTAAGGTCACACAAATAATTTGTGAGGTTCAGGTTGAAACACTATGAATTAAGGCACAGACACAAGTCACTCCAAACATGAAAATTATTCTGCATTTGCAAGCTTACTTTTTAAAAAGTCAGTTTCTTGCTGTTCTCAGTAGTCAGAACTCATAATTTTCAGTCCCCATTGCCATGAAATTATTCTCTAAGTGTCCCTAATTTGCTTTGATATCTGGGAATGAAAGTTAGAATGAATCTTTTATTCAAGTACTTTCATCTTGGGCATCAAGATTGTCAGGTCACTCCCCTGAGCAACTTTGAACTCAGATGACTGGTGGAATGGTGGAGAATTTTAATGTTTTTCCTTAGCTTTTCCAGCTAGCCTGAATTGACCAGAAATCCCTTTGGGTATGTTGGGAATAGCTCGGTACAGTATTTCACTATAAAAGACTTTTTAATGGCATCCAGTGTACCTAAACTCTAACAAACCAAGAACCAAAATTGGATCAGCATGGAAGCCTCCTAATTCTCTCAGTGGTTTTGATGCAGAAGACGCTAACCCCAAAAGTGGCACACTGCTTTAATGCTAAGCAGCTTTCCCCCCCAATCTTCCTTAAATCAATAATTTTCCTTTTAGGCTGTTGAAATATTTTGTCATTGATTGGTAGTTTCACAGTCCATAAAAATCATTAATTCAGCAAGAAAAAAATTAGAAATAATTGTGGAAGCTATGTCAATGCCTATCTATATGACAGGCAGTTAGATTTTCTTAGTTACTTAAAATTATAGGGATATTACTATCTGCTAGAGGTTTCACTGGGTCTTCATTACGAGAGACTTAGAAATTGACATAAGAGTCTCACTGTCTATCATCTGCATTTGTTGGATACAATGATGGATTATATGCACACTATATTTGGGTTTTATTCTCCAGTAGCCTCAGCTAATTGCCTCTGCTGTTCTCAAAAAGCATTCCCATTCGTGTTATGGGTAGATATTTAGAACAAGTATGACACAGGGTCATATAAAAAGAAACACAACTGTCAACATCTCCCCGTGGCACCTTGGAGAAGCTCCTCAGTTCTCCTTTGTATTTGTCTTCTAGAACCAGCTCACCTGCTTGCCTCACTCTGTGGTAAGAGCTTCCCTTAGGGCACAGTTGTGCCCCTCTGTCAAGTGCTATTTTGGGAGGCAGTTCTGGGCTAGAGTTTCAGTTCTCAGCTCTACCATTGGATGGTTCTCACCTTTGCTCTCCTCACACCAGGTCTGTGGGCTCCATGTCTCAGAGCAGGGGAGAGGCTTTGCACCACTGTCCTGTCCAGCCTCCCAGTAGCCGGCCTTCAGCCAGGACAACACCCTATGATACTAGGGGGAATCACGTAAACAGCATATCTTTAAGAATGTTGACTCAATGAAAAAGCTTATTTCTGATGGGAAGTTCTACAGTTCACCAGCTCTCATTCCATTCTTATGTTCATTTCATTATTGAAAGCAAAGCCGACCTCAGGTAGGAATATACACCCATCTTCCTTCTACAGAGTTCAGAAGTAACAGAGAAAACAACAATAGCAAAATCTTGAAACAAATGAAAAAGAAGTGTCTCTTTTTTCCCTCATCGGATGTCCTGACATAGCACCTCAGGCCAAAATGATTGAGTGACTTTCTTCTCTGCAAAAAGCCTTTATTCTAATATTCTAAAATTTGTCATTGATGCATCTAAGCTTAGGGCTTTTTCATTCTATCTGATACATGGTAGGTTCTTATGATTTGAAGAGTAGGACTACTTTCAACTACATAAAAATTTCGTATTAAGTTTTTGGAAATAATGTTTCCCTTCTTTTTGCTGTTCTCTTTCTAGAAATCCTATCAGACACTTAATCTTCAGTGTTGATCCTCTGTGTCTTATCTGTCTTCTCAAATTTTGTACCTCCTTGTCTTTTGGATTGGGAGACTTCTCTAAATTTACCTTCCAGGCTTCTACCTAATTTGGTTGTTTGGACCATTATGTATTTACGTTCTAGAAGCTCTTTCCTGTTCATTTCTTCTATAGCATCCAGTTCTTGTAGAATGGTTGTAATGTCTTTAGGACTTTTCCTCATTTACTAATCATTTCCTTAAAGTCTTACTGGTTCTCTGCTTTTTTCTTTCTGTTTGCTCTTCTCTCATTTTACAGACCTGCTGCATATGTCCGGTGATCCATGGTTGTCTGGGGAATATAATAGGAAGGCTAGTGGAAGGTCCTAGGGGTGATCAAAGTTCCTGACCAGTAGGCTTTATTCAGATGACCAGACACTACTAGGCTTAGGACTACAAGCTCCCAGGTGCAAAATATTTAATGCCTTATTTCAGAGTGCCAGTCTGTAGAGAAGCTGCACTAACTCTCCCCAAAGAGTGAGTCTATTTTTTTTTTCAATAAAAAAAAGATTATCTGGATCTTTCATTTTTCCTTTGCTTTGCTGGGAAGATGGATGCCTAACTGTTGGATATACAGACTGAAGTGGTGGTGTAGGGACTCCAGGTGGGAGACATTCTCTATGAGAGACCTTCCATTAATCTCTTTGTTTCAGGTTCAGCCCTCCATCTGCCTCCAGTATGGTGGGCTTCTGTGGGCAAATGTTAAGGCTGTTGATTTCACTCTTGTTCATTTGCAGCATGGTTAGGAAGTACATGCATGTTGCTACTACGCATGTAGGCTTTCAACGTTTTCAAATATCTTCCAAAAGTTTACGATATGATTTAGTTTTAAACAAAAATATTTTGGATATACAGGATGGCATGAAAACATAGCAGGATGTATATTCAATATTGGTGAAGCAAATATCCACCCTAAAGTAGTATGTACATTTCCAGTTAGTTTGAAAAGCAACCTCCAAATGCTTTATGGACCCAAGGGGAGGACAATTTCCAAATTCATGAAGAGGGCTACATTTTGTGGCTGTGACACATGCATGCGGATTGTGAAGGACATGTTCAGCAATGCATCTGAAGCCACAAGAAATGGTGAAATCCCTCAATGTGGACAAAGGAGATTTCAAAGGGAAAAGAAGCAGGTTGAAGACCAGTGGACTAGTCAAGACTATTGTTAATTATTGTGCTATGGCTTTGTAGGCAACGTGATTTTCTATTTATGATGTTATAATACTCACTTTACAATGTTGTTTTCTCTGTGGAAAGGATCATAGGAGTGGGGAGAGAAAATGGAATGGAAAGAAATCAGAGAGGGAGACAAACAATGAGAGACTTTTAACTATAGGAAACAAACTGAGGGTTGCTGTAGGGGAGGTGAGGAGGTAATTGGGGGACAGGTACTTAGGAGAGCATGTGATGTGATGAGCACTGGGTGTTATATGCAACTGGTGAATAACTGAACTCTACATCTGAAACTAATGATACTAGAGACAAATTGAATGTAACTGAATGTGAATTTTTTTAAAAGAAAGAAAATAAATAAAATAAAATGTTTCATTTTCTGGTTTCCTTTCATCTTCCTGAACTATAATAGCTAAAGTGCTCAAGTCTTACCTTTAGATGCTTCTCTTTTTCCATTTAGACCTATGCACTAAGGGATTTCCCAGAATCATTGCTTTTAACACCATCATTCCTAAATGCTATTGTTTCCACACCTAGGTCACCTCCTGACTGTTACGGGGGATAGGTGGCTATAGATGGCCAGGCATCTCCTGTGCAAGGAGGTGGGCATTATGGCATCATCCCTTCTCCAGAGCCCCACTTGGGATCAGACTAAGGCTAGATGTCTGTTGAACCCACATCTTTGCCTGGATTCTTCCCTTCTCCTGTCTTGTTTCTCTCACTTTCTAGAAGTCTTCCCTGAGAGCTTTGCCTGAATAAATCACTGATGCCAGAATCTCCTCTTCAGGCTCTGCTTGTAAGGAACCTGACTTAAGATACTACCTATACACTCAGACCTCAAATTTATATTCCCTGCCTGGACTTCTTTCTTATATCCTTATCAACATGTTCAGTTGGAATGTCTCACAGTGAAAGTCTGTGGCAGCTCCTGGTTGCTCCTGCTTTGCTAAAACTTTTCCTCCTGGGGCTTTCCCCATCCCCCTGCATGGGAGCCCACTGTGTTATTTGCTTGGTTTAAAAACCTTAGAATCATCTTTGATTTTCACCTCCTCTCACATATCAACCATTAGCAAACTCTGCCTGCTTCTCCTCAGTGGACCATCCACTCAATGGACAGTGTACCTCTCACCATGGCCACCACCACCATCTGATCCATGCTATCATCTCCTGCCTGGATCACTGTAGTGGTCTCCTAATTTTACTTCCTGCTTCTACCCTTGACCCTCTTCATTTTATTCTCAATAAAACAGTCAGAGCAAGTCCGTTAAAATATGTCTGGTCATGGCACCCTTCAGACAGAACCCCCAAAGGCATCCAACTTTGGCATCTGCCATGGGCCCTAAGTATCCCTGCCTATCTTTGCTTGCTCTGCAAACCACAGGTCTTCTCCCTCCCCTGACAGAAAAATTAATGTCTGTAGCCAGCCATATAGACCACTACATAGGTCAAGGAGATCACATGTGACTACTGAGAAAAGCCCCCTTTGCATGAGGAGACTAACATGTCTGCTCTTCCTTAGGGTGTTTGCTGCTTGTTCAGAAAGTTCTGGACTCTTGGCTCTGGTTCTTCTCCTATAACACAACACTGCAGATGCAGATACCCATAATGGGCCCTTGTGTCTCTCCTGTGGGGCTAAAGGGGTACAGAGAACTGGACGCAAACCAATCTGAAGCCCTGGCTATTGCTTTGCCATGTTTGTTTGTGGCCCAAGAGTCTCATGCCTTTCACCTTCATCCATGAAAGCTTGCAAAAAGGGCAACGTTTCACACCTACACAGTTCTTGACACCCATCGCATTCCATGTAAAAGCTGTGACCTGCTAGGCCCTCCACCACACTCTTTGATCCCAACTCCCAGTCCCCACCCCCTAGCCGTGCTCAGCCAGTCCCAGGGCCTCCTACTATCCCTTGGCACATGTGCAGCACTCTCCTGCCTCAGGACGTTTGCAGCTTTTTTTTCTAATTGTAACCCCTTCTCCCAACCTTCCACATGGCAGTCTACCTCGCTTCTTCCCAGCTTTCCAAAAGTACCACCTCCCGTGAGGGCTGCCCACACACCCATTTTAGGTTTTTGAGACACCACAGCTTCTGCTTCTCTGTCTCCAATCCTTCTTCATCACAACTCCATCTTCTCCAGCTATTTTCTTGCTATACCTCCCTTCCCATCCCCAGACAGCGTGCCAGTGTTCAAAGGAAAGTGCTTATCTATTCAATTTGAAGTCTACCATGTGCAAAGTTCTGAGCTGAGCAAATGAAGGCCATGATGAATATCCTACACATCCATTAGGACTGCTAAAATTAAAAATAGTGAAAATACCAAATGTTGGGGATGATGGGGAAAAACTGGATGTCTCATACTTTGCTGGTGAGAATGTCAAGTGGTTCAGCAACAGTAGGAGATAGTTTGACAGCTTCTTTAAAAACCAAACATACATTTACTATGCAACTCAGCAGTCACATTCCTTGACACTTATGCTGGAGAATTGAAAACATGTGCCCCCACAAAACCCTCATGAGAATGTTTGTAGCAGTTTTATTGTTAGTAGCCATAAACTGGAAACAACAAGAATGTCTTGCGATAAGTGAATGCTTAAATTAAGCATTGCAGTACATTCATACCATGCACTTCAACAATAAAAAGAAATCTTTGATATGTACAACAACTTAAATGGATCTCAAGGATAATACACTGAGTGAAAAAAGCCAATACCAAAGGTTGCATACCCTGGTTCCATTTTTATTACATTCTTGAAATCAAAATTATAGAGATGGAGAATGGATTAGTGGTTAACCGGGTCAAGAATGATAAAGCCAGGGACCATGTAGGGACCATAATGGGTAACATGATAGAGTCTTATGGTGACAGAATAGTTCTGTGTCTTCATTGTGATAATTACATGAAACTATATATGCGATAAAATGAGGCAGAACTGTTGGGAATTTGGGTGAAGGGTACATAGGACAACTCTGTACTATCTTTGAAACTTCCTGTGACTCTATGATTATTTAAAACTAAAGTCTTCAAAAAGTAAAACAGTCAAATAAATAATGAGAATGTAAAGTATGCATATTAAATACTCCTTGATATGGAGTGTGGGAAAGAATAGCATGGTGACTTCAGGCACTGCATTGCCTGCATGTTAGCTTTGCTGGAGTCTAAAAACTTGTGTGGAACTGCTGAGTTTTTTATTACACTATAATTGAGTTTTACTTTCTTTTTTCATACTTATACATTAATAAGAATAACTGCTGGCAAAATAATTAATGGATTGACTTTAGTTACATTAATGGAACCCATTAAATGCTCTCAGTAATCAACTGATACACACACACACAGACACACACACACACACACACATATTTACAATAATTTTGCTTGCAATGCTTAAGGCACCACTATTTGTTTGACAATTTAATTTTGCACTTCAGCCTTTCAAGAGCCTGACCATTTGAATATTTTGTTTATTCAATTACAAAGTAGAAGAACAGACATACAATGTGTCATATGATTGATTTTATGATCATTTATTAAAGGAAATTTACCAGAACAAAGTTCCTCCTAACCAAGTAGTGGACTTTAATGTGTTAAATCTATTTTATGCAATTTTTCTAATTTCTTTTTAGGTAGTAAACAGTCATTGAGGACTACTAATATATAATATATTCTCATAGACTCTTTCTGTATTAGTTCTTAGAAAGCTTACCTAAGTAGGGAAAAAAAAAAGAAAAAGGAAAGAAGCTTTTCTAAGTAGGATCCAAACCAGTCTTATCTAATAGAACTTCCTATGATAGAAATGTTTGTTATCTATGTTATCTAATACATTAGTTATATGTGGCATGCGCTTGAAATGCTTTAATAATTTAATTTTAATAGATTTAAATTTTAAATTAAAATTTAAAAAGTTATTTGTGGGTGGCGCAGTCTGTTAAGCATATGCTTTTGACTCATGTCATGATCTTGGAGTCTCAAGATGGAGCCCCACACTGGGTTCCCTGCTCAGTGAGGAGTCGGTTGCTCCCTCTGCCCCTCACCCATGCTCTCTCTCTCAAATAAATAAATAAGTAAAATCTTTTTAAAAAATTTAAAAAATAAAATTATATTTGGCTAATGGCTACCATACTGGACAATGTAGCTCAAGATATTATCAAAGAGATTTGGGATATTCATCAGTAAAATTGGGGCTACCTTTCTTCTATGAGTCCATAGAGAGGAAATTGACAGGACCCTTAGCGTTCATAAGTATAAACAAAGAACCTAAGTCAAACACCTTCCAGCTGCTATTCCTCTGACCTTCCTCCATGCTGGCAGAAGCAACCTCCTTCAGCAGCAGTTGAATAGGTCAGCTCCAACCGTGCCAGCCTCCCTTGCAGTTGGAACAGTTCTGGCCAATGGCACATGAAAGAGAGTCTCAGAATTGATTTCTGAACAAAAATTTCACAGAGGAAAACACAGACATGGCCAACAAGCACATGAGAAGATGCTCCGCATCACTGGCCATCAGGGAAATACAAATCAAAACCACAATGAGATACCACCTCACACCAGTGAGAATGGGGAAAATTAACAAGGCAGGAAACCACAAATGTTGGAGAGGATGTGGAGAAAGGGGAACCCTCTTGCACTGTTGGTGGGAATGTGAACTGGTGCAGCCACTCTGGAAAACTGTGTGGAGGTTCCTCAAAGAGTTAAAAATAGATCTGCCCTGCGACTCAGCAATTGCACTGTTGGGGATTTACCCCAAAGATATAGAAGCAGTGAAACACCGGAACACCTGCACCCCGATGTTTATAGCAGCAATGTCCACAATAGCCAAACTGTGGAAGGAGCCTTGGTGTCCATGGAAAGATGAATGGATAAAGAAGATGTGGTTTATGTATACAATGGAATATTACTCAGCCATTAGAAATGACAAATACCTACCATTTGCTTTGATGTGGATGGAACTGGAGATTATTATGCTGAGTGAAGTAAATCAATTGGAGAAGGACAAACATCATATGGTCTCATTCATTCGGGGAATATAAAAAATAGTGAAAGGGAATAAAAGGGAAAGGCGAGAAAATGAGTAAAAATATCAGTGAAGGAGACAGAACATGAGAAGACTCCTAACTCTGGGAAACGAACAAGGGGTAGTGGAAAGGGAGGTGGGGGGGGGATGGGGTGACTGGGTGATGGGCACTGAGGGGGGCACTTGATGGGATGAGCACTGGGTGTTATGCTATATGTTGACAAATTGAACTCCAATAAAAAATAAAATAAAATAAAATAAAATGATGATATTGGAAACAAAACAAAACAAAAAAAAGAAATGATTTCTGAGACACTGTCTTCTTCCCTGATAAACGAAAGAAAGAAAAAGAATGAGAGCCAAACCAATAGTGAAGTGAAAACTTTTTCCCTCTCTTTGGTACTAGGAGCCACTGTAGCCTTTTTGTGGCTGGTAGCCATCTTGTGACCATGTGCTACTAGTGAAAAGAAAGAAGCTTACAGCTGAATTCAATCTTGGTTCCACCAATCTGTGGATTCCTAACTTTGTGAGAAAAACAAATTTCTATTGTTTCAGTCATGTTTCATCAGTACCCTGTTGTTTGCATCCTCAGTTTTCAAACTGAGTGAGATCCCTAAAACTCCTGATGGTAGGGAAGTGGCATAATTTCATAGCACTATGAGAAAATGGGTAAACATGGGAGCAAAGAGATCAGTGGGGGACAGAGGTAATATGGAACATGCTTTAAAGAAAGACCAACAGCCTTCCAACTATTCCAGAGGGGGCTTTGGGATGGGGCCTGGCACAGTGCTACACTGGGGTGGGAGAGTAGGATGCTAATGAAAATTTCAAAGTGGAACCAGCAGAAAGAGGGTGAGGAGATAAAGGACTGGGAATAAAAGCAAAGGTCAGATCACAGGGGATCTGGAGGGACATACTGAGGATTTTAGGCTTGTTTCTAAAACCCACAGGAAGCCACTGTAAGTGTAAATGAAAGACACAACTGTATTGACACGTTTGAGAGGACCAGTCAAGCTGCAGGTAGAGAGCAGTTTGCAGAGAGCACATCCCAGCAGGAGGCCGTGATGTCAATAGTGTCTCGATGCCAACATGGATCACTTCAAATTAGAGAGGTTTGGTCAGACATGTCACTGTCCAAATACATGACATGTAGGGGAATTACCAAGTTAATTCTAGCAATTACTATCAGGCAGCAAAATACACCGTATCCTCCTTCAAAACCAAGAGACTCAGGAACAAGGTGAGATAACTTGCCGAGTATCTAAATCTATTAAGGCAATGATTAAAGAGGTGTGGTGTCAGCTCAGAGATGGAAAAAATAGATCAACAGCACACAGAAATACACTCAGTATATCTGGGCACTTGATAGACCACGGGTGGCATTGCAGGTCACTGGCGAGAGGAAGCACACTTCAGTAAACGGTGCTGGTGTAACTGGTAGGACACATGGGAAGAAGGCAGTCAGATCCAAAACTCACAGCAATTACAAAACCCGATTCCATGTGGACCAAGGATTAAATGCATAAAGCAGAAGTGTGAAACTTCTAGCACAGGAAATAGAATAATGTTTTTAGAAAAATGTAAGAATTATTTAAACAAAGCTCAAAAGGATTGACAAATCTCTCCTCAAATTAAAAACTGCTCTTGTTGAAAGGACCTTATAAAAATGTGCAAAGTAAGCTCTTTCTGACACACATAACTGGAGAATGATTAGTGTCCAGCAGTTATAATGATCTCCTAAAAATCAATAAGGAAGGAAAAAGAAATCCAATAGAAAAATGGACAAAATACATCAGCAGGTACTTCACCCAAAAGTATCATCAATGGTGAAAAATATGAAAAGATGCTTAACCTTACTAATAGTCTGGAAATAGAAATTAAAGCCAAAGGATATGTAATTTTACTTCTAGCAGGTTCGGCAAGGACACAGCATTGAAGCCCTCATACTGTGCTGATGCCCAAAGTAAAGCATTATACTGTAAAGCCGTGTTTCTCCTACACCTATCCCAAGGGACCCCTGCACGGCTGCCAAAGGTTTCACATACAGGAATGTTCATAGCAAAATTAATTGTAATAGCAAAAAACTGCAAATAGTGTAAATGTCCCTGGACAGGAGAATAAAATTGTGGTGTAGTCATAAACTGGAATTCTGTACAGAAGAATATATTTCAGGGACAGTAAATCAAGTATAGCCATACACATTGTTAGATGGACCTCAAACCATAAAGCTGAATACAAAATGCAAGACACAAAGGCAAATACGCAGAATCACATCAGTAATATAGAGTTGAAATACACTCAAAAGTTCATAATATATTGTTTAGCGATGCATACATCTCAGGTAAAACTAAGGAAAACCAGAGATATGATAAAACCACATTCAACACGGTGGTTGCCATGGCAGAGGAGCGCTGTGGTTGAAGGGGGCATCTGAGGCTGTAGGAACATAATCTATTTCTCACACTGGGTAGTGGGCAAGTATATGGGTGTTAATTTTCAGGGTTTTTTAAATTTTTATTTATTTATTTATTTATTTTTAAAGATCTTACTTATTTATTCATGAGAGACACAGAGAGAGAGAGGCAGAGACACAGGCAGAGGGAGAAGCAGGCTCCCTGCAAGGATCCCCATGTGGAACTCAATCCCAGGACCCCGGGATCATGCCCTGAGCCAAAGGCAGACACTCAACCACTGAGCCACCCAGGCGTCCCAGTTTTCAGTTTTTAAACTTCATTTAATTATATGTGGATATGCAAGAAATATCTCATAGCAAAAACAAAATTATAAATACAAGACTCCCAGGTTTTTTCTCTGAGGGACTAGATGGTGTTGACCTCGACAATAGCATCCTGACCACCAAATCCTGTGGATACATCGGTGGTTGACAATGCAGCTGTTTCCTTAAGGACAAATCTTTTTGGTCCTAGGAATAGCCACTGACAGACTGGCTACGCACCAGAAACCTTGTTTTATTTGGGTCAGATACATTCTCTAACTCTACATTTATTACCATCACTGATTTTCTTGGAAAATGGTGATTTCATGGCACACACTCTGAGAAGCATTCCTCCTCTTTTCAATTTCAAGATGAATTATATGTCTCTTGTACACAGGTTTGGTAGGTTTGAATGTAACATTATGAATGTGAGAACAGTCAACAGAGCAATATCTACAGATGGGAAAGAGACAGAAAGCTATGCTTTATCAGGTGCAGACTTCGGAAGCAAAGGTAACGTAGGTGAAAGGTTTTGTATTAAAAACATAATATCGGGGATCCCTGGGTGGCGCAGCGGTTTGGCGCCTGCCTTTGGCCCAGGGCGCGATCCTGGAGAGCCGGGATCAAATCCCACGTCAGGCTCCCGGTGCATGGAGCCTGCTTCTCCCTCTGCCTGTGTCTCTGCCTCTCTCTCTCTCTGTGTGACTATCATGAATTAAAAAATAATAATAATAATATCGGTTGGTTTTCTTATAAAAATTTTATTTATTTATTTATTTATTTATTTATTTATTTATTTAGGAGGGGGGAGAAGCAGCCTCCGCGCTGAGCTTCCATCCATCCATCCATCCATCATCCATCCATTCATCCATCTGTCCCTCCACAACAAGACAGCAGCGAGTTCTGACAAGTCAGGCCCTGGGGTTCACAGCAGTGGGGGCTGGGCTGCCGGGGGCTGAGGATGACCCTGAGGTCATGACCTGAGCCAAAATCGAGAGTTGAACACAACCAACTGAGCCACCCAGGTGCCCCCATAATCTTGGTTGTTTTTACATGAGCAAGGAAATCTACTTAACCAGATAGTCTTCCTGAATAGTTGTATTTGTATCTGAACTGATGTATCAAATGAATTAAACTTTGGAAGGGCCAGGCACAAAGTAAATTTCTTTTCTAAGCAGCACTATATTTCTTCCGTCCTATGTGGAATCTTGCATCCCTAGACATGATGTTAACTTGGTAGATGCCGTGGCTTTTCTGGTCATTCCCAAGTATTATAAGTAGTCTGATTTTTCAGGTGTTAAAAAATCCAAACCAATTCAATATTACAACTTTATCTCTTGTCCAGTTCAAAGCCTACCCCCTGCCTAGCGCAGTCCTGCTTTGGGCAGGGAAGCCTTCAGTGAGGTGGGGGATTGGGCCACTACCCCCTGTCACGCTCCTCCCACGGTGCTGCCTAGAGCTCCTCTAAGGTTGAAGAATTGGAAGGGAGGGAGAGGCATGGCCCCAATGGAGTGGGACGGTTGTCACATGGCATTGGTGTCTCCTGGATGTGGCAGATGTACACTGATAATTTTTCTTTTGTGGAGTACTTCAGTGGGTTCTTCAGAGACCCCCACCCCACTTCGTGGCATCACTACTGGGAATCATTCCTGCATTTCCTCTTTGGAGGCAATACCTCTCTGGTTCATTCCTCAGCCCTTGGTCCAGCAGTCCATACCTCTCCTGGACTGTAGCATTTAGAAAACTCACCTGTGGTTCCCCCTGGAGCATAGAAACATGCCTGTTTGCCCTGCCATCACTGGATGAGAAGCTTCCTCCCATGGTGCTCGTCTTTCTGCCATGGCAGCCCCTCTGCAGAGTCTTTACCTCAGTAGGCTTCTAAGTTTCAGAAGGATGGGGGATGAGTCAAAGAGTCACATCATCCCCCATATTCTAACAGACATATATTAAACCCTGTTACTGATTTTTTTAAAAGAGCCCTCATTTGGTTTAAGGGCAGAGGAAAGTGGGCAGCCCTGGTAGCTCAGCGGTTTAGCACTGCCTTCAGCCCAGGGTGTGATCCTGGAGACCCAGGATTGAATCCCACATCGGGTTCCCTGCATGGAGCCTGCTTCTCCCTCTGCCTGTGTCTCTGCCTCTTTCTCTCTCTGTGTCTGTCATGAATAAATAAATAAATAAAATCTTAAAAAAAAAATAAGGGCAGAGGAAAGTATCTCATGGCATATTGACAATTTTCTCATAGAAATCTTCCCTGCATAATCAAAGTTAATGAGCTCCCCCCATGTACTCCATAGGGGAGGAACACTTGGAGCATGCTGGGATAATCCTTAGCATCATCTCAATCTATATATTTACATGATCTGGTAACTCTCTTTAGAACCTGTAGGCAGTTAACACCTTTGATCTCAGCCTCTGGGGCCTTGATCCCAACTGAGCCAATAGAAAAAGTTTGTTACCATCCCATTACATGTATGGTAATTAGATGAATAATAATAATAAAACATATTTATCAGGTTTTAGCCATAGGCAGGAAGAGAATTATGTGGCCTTGGGTTTTCTTTGGCCAATAAGGTATTGGCCTTATACAATGTAAGCAGAGGGTTATTAGGGTATTTCTCAATTTCTGCTTGCCTTAAGGGGCTGGAGCCATTGCCATGAGAAGCACATGCTTTGGCCAGCCCACTAAGCACAAGAAAAGGAAAAGACACACATAGAGTCTGATTACATCATCACAGCCAAGCCCACCTCGGAGTACAGCCACCAGCAGACCTGTAGACACACGAACAACCTTGGTGAGATTAGCATCAACAGAATTTGTACAATTCTAGGAAGGTGGAAAGAAAGTTTACCTTAAAGCCTTCCCCAAATGTCAGCTTTGGATACAAATGACCTTATGATCCATTAATCTCACTTCTGGGTACATGATCTAAGGAAATTTATATAACGTTGCTTGAAGATATGCACAAGAATGTTCAGAATAGTAGGACTTCAAATGGCCAAAAACTGGAAATAAGACCAGTGTCTATCCACAGAAGAACCAGTAAGTTATAGTAAAGGCATACAATGGAGCACTGTATAGTAATAAAATTTAATGAGCATACAATGCATGCATAAAACTTGCAAATAAAACTGAGAACAAGATACAAGAGATAAAATCATGAATCTGCTTATATAAAGTTCCCCAAAAAGGCAAAATAAATTATTTCCTTGATTTATATGTAGCTGATCTAGTTATAAAGAAAAGCATGGAAAAATTCCCACGAAATTCAAGGTAGTGGTTCCTTCTGAGAAGGACAGGTGGAGGAAGCCTGGATGGCTCAGTGGTTGAGCGTCTGCCTTTGGTTCAGGTTGTGATCCCAAGGTCCTGGGATTGAGTCCCGCACTGGGCTCCCCACAGGGAGCCTGCTTCTCCCTCTGCCTGTGTCTCTGCCTCTCTCTCATCAATCAATAAATAAAATATTTTTTAAAAAAAGGACAAATGGGTGTGTTTACTCCAAAAAACAACATGGCAGATGGTGGGTAGATTTTGGCAGTGGGACTGAAAATACTCTATTTCATGATCTGAATGCAGGCATCTTTTCCTCATTCCCCCACACAAAAGAGGGAGTAAGTCTCTTGGCTTCTAACTCACACCACAATTTAACAGTTTTAAACCAAAAATGCATTAAACATTTATTATGTTGCCAAGAAATATGGTGGCAATTTAACAGATAAAGAATAAATCTCTCACCATTGGCATCCTTGATGGGCATAATTCAATAGCTGTTTACCCTCTCCCCAGCCACATAGACAACCCCAACACAAATAATCACTCATTCATCTTATACTGGAAGAATGTTTTTCCACTAAAGCTCTAGCACAATTAGAGCCACTTTAAATGAGAAGGAAAATCAAATACAGAAGAAATTAGGAGAATTCCTATGTTAACAGAAAGAAGATTCTTTTTAGAGCCAGCTAAATTATCGTTTCTTTCAAGTGTCTATCTCACAAATGTCAAAATAAGAATGCTTGGGGGAAAGAATGTAAGAAAAGCTAGTGGTAGTATTTGATAAATAAAACTTTTTTTAAGAACAAGATGTAACAGGATTTCTTTATCTGCTAGCTGCAAGTTTGTACCCTTAAACAAACTTGCAACTAGTAGATAAATAAGTCCTGAGATCTAATGCACAGAATAGTAATTATAGGCAACAATACCGTATTATAGACTTCAAAGTTGCTAAGAGACTGCATCTCAGTTGTTCTCACACAACAAAGAAATAATAACTATGAGAGGTGATGAAGGTGTTAGCTAATGCTACAGTGCTAATCATATTGCAATATATAAAAATATCAAATAAACACATTGTAAAGCTTAGACCTACACAATGTTATATGTCAGAATTATATCTCGATTAGAAAATAAAAGTTAAATTGAAAACAAAACAACCTATAACACAAGGGATTCCATTTTGTTTTTTTCAAATTCTTGGGAGCTACTAAATTCTAACTCACTCCTCATCCACCCATGAGATTAAACTATATATATACATATATGTTTATACAGCATAACATGGCGATGAATAATCACATAGTTAACACATAAGAAGGATGGAAGGCATATAACAATAAGACTTGTCAAACATCAATAAATTTTGTACAATTCTAGCAAACTTGAGAGAAAATTTACCTCACAGCCTTCCCCAAATGTCAGCTGAAAATAGAAAATTATGTTGTTATTTGATTGGGTTGTTTATTTTCACTTTTATCAAATCCTTGGGCTCTTGTGGATAATTACAATACTGTGCAGCATTGCTGTTTATTTCTATTTTGGAAGAATGAGATGTAAGATAAGTAGTCCCAACACTTATTACCTAAGCTGATTAGCAGACTTATTCAAACCACAGTCTCTTATATGCAGTAGAATGAAGATAATATAAATTCAACATTCCAGTCTCATAACAAAGCATTTGCTTTCTCCCATCTTTTAAATCCATTTCCATGCAGAATCACATATACATATGGCTTGTCTTCATTATTAAGCCAATATAGTCACCATAAAAGGTTGCTAATCATCCAGAAATTAATTCATTTCATTACTTTGCTGGAGGGTCAAATCAACCATATGCTTGGTCCTATAAGACTGAACATAAAAGAAGTGGAATCTCCAAGCACCTTGGTATTAGTAATTATTTGTATGGGCTCTGGAAGGAAGTGTCTCAAATACAATTATAAAAGCCTATGGTTTCGTAAGACTTTACATAGCGCATGAAAACTGACAATTACAAGTCCCAGTGGTCTTAGGCTGATTTAATAAGATTTAATGATTCCACAAGTTGTGCATTCTAAAATAGAATTGGTAACATGGCTCCCATGGTCTACTGAACAGACTAGTAGGCTCTGGGTTCAAACACTTTATTCTATAGGAGTGACCATAGCCTCGCTTCTGGCAATTTCTACTACCTCATAAGTAAATGAACATTGCTTCCAGAAATCTCTTCAATATCTTATGCTCCTCATACTTCATATTTTAAGGCACTTAATGACTTTCTGATTCTTTTGGTACTTCTTATTTTGTGATTCTCACAACAGCTCTCCACATGGTCACTCACCCAACAAGAAATGACCACATTGACCTTGACATGAGCTTTCTTGGTCTGGTGACCCGAGTTTCACCCCACTCCCTCACTGAAAACATCCTGTTCCTTCTGTTTACTTTTGAAGCTAGAAAATCCCCACCAAAAGGATTGTCTTTGAGTTTTACTAGGAACCAAATGAGAAGAGAGAAGTGTGTCAGCAGAGATAAATTTCTGGTATGCCAGAATATATATAAATATAAATATATATGTATATATAATACAATATACATATTTTAAAGCATACAACCACTGAGGAAGTAGAAGGAGCTATAAAGAGAGCCAACTGTGGAGGAGGTGAGTGTTAGTGAATTAGTGCGTTGGGGTGGAAAGGAGGGCCAGCCACATGAAAAGGAGCAGATGGGGATGCTACCACGTGATGGGGAGAGGAGCCCTGCCACGGGGGCCTGTACTTACTGATGAGGACAGGTCAGGCTCCACATCATGCAGTCACATTTCATGTGGGTTTGGTTGTATGGAGTCTGGTGGTAGGATACTGTCACTCACCTTCTAGCAGAGAGAAGAAAGCTTTGCCTGGATGTTTATTCTCTTTATCCTCTCCTTCAAAAAAAAAAAAAAAAAAAAAAAACAAAACAAAACCAACAGACTTTCTAAATGCAATCTGTGTTTCTGAAAATAAAGCACCTCAAAAAATACACAGAAAATTCTCCCATTTCCAAACCACTACAAAAATACCTATTAGACATTTCTCTCTGTCACACAGTGTCTTAAGATCCTGACAAGAGTCACATTCCAGTATAAAAGACAGAAAATAAACAAGAAAATAAGCAGCTAAGCATGACTTTTTCAGGTAGAAGTAAGTGCTCCAAAGAACATGAAACAGTTCAAGACACAAGGGCAGGGCTGGTGGTTTCAGTGGGTCAGGGTGCCACTGATAATGTGACACCATGGAGGTGACAGCTGGCTGTTAAGAAGCAAGCCTAGGAAAGTGTGTCCCCAGGCAAAGTAAGAAGTTCCCAAGGCACACACAAGCTCCACCTATCAGGTAAACAGAAATAAATGCCAGTGTATGCAGTGGGCTCACAGAGGAGAGCCTTGCTACCCATGGACTCCATTGCCAGTGCTATAGAATGCCATCTCAATAAGGGAGGGTCATGATACAATTCTCATTTTAAACAATTGTTCTGTCTGGAATTTAATGAGTGGAAGTATGATGCTCAGCAAAAGAGGAAGCAAGTTTTCATCTAATTAGGCCATGACTGTATTAGTCAAAGAGAGATGATGGTAGCTCAGAACTAGAGCAGCAATAGTGGATTTTGAAAGTAGAGGAATATGGCTGGATTTTGAGGCCTCTGAGGTTGTGGAGGGGATCTGCCAAGAATGCATGGAGGGACACAGCAATGCAAACAGGATTGATAGTGACTCTTGGTTTTCTACTGAACATTTAGGAGGTTTATGGGGACAAGGGATGGAGATTAAAAAATGCTAGAGGGTAGAGAGTGTGTGTATGTGTGTCTGTGTTTGCAGGTGAGGGGAATAGTGAATAAATAACTTTGTTTTAGATGTGTTAGATTTGAAATATTGACAACACATCCAAGAGATGTCAAATAGACACTTGTTATGGGGAGCAATATTGATAATGAAGAGGCTATGCTATGCATGTACAGGATAAGGGATATGTAGGAAATCTCTGTACTTCCATTTCAACTTTATTGTCAACCTAAAAACTTTTTAAAAATTAAGTCTTTAAAAAAAATACAGTAACCAGCACACAAAGATAACCTAGTATACACATGCACACACAAATAAAACACAATAAAGAAGAAAGATCAGAGAACAAAAACAAGCCTATAAAGACCAGATGTTGAAATTATTAGATATAACTTTTTTAAAAAAACTACAATTACTAAGTTAAAATTAAATCAAGCTAAAAGATATGCAGAGAGGACAGAAAGTAACCAATGGTATAAGAAATCTAAAAAAACCCCAAATATCTACAACTAAAAATCACAAAAACCATAAATATGGCCACAAAGTATGGCTATAACAGCAGATTAGATACAGATGAAGAAAGAATTAATGAATTGGTAAATAGGTCATAAAAATATCAAATATGCAATACACAGAGACATAAGAGATAAGAAAAATCAAGAGAGTAGAAAAGGGCTGAGAATACTTTTTTAATCTGAATCAAAAAAAGAGGAGATAGCAGAATACAGGCAATGTTTAAAGAAATGATACCTGAATGTTTTCAGAATTGAAAAAGGAATCAATTTGCATGGTTGGTTTTTTTCCCACTTATTGAACTGGCTGCTTAGCTAATTATTATCTTTATTTTTTGAATACCTTTTTGAAAGCTGTAATTCTCATTCTGAAAATTGGTTTAAATATGGTCTACATTTTTAAAAATTATAGTGCTTTTCTCATTTTCTTAATTTCCATCATGACTTTTTTAATAACTCATGGATTATTTTGAAATGTGTTTTATCTAAATATTTTCATAAACATTTGAGGATTTATTGAGTTCATGCTAATTCTTAATTTTTCTAATTTTATTGCATTTTAGTCAGAGAAGATGGTTGTATAATATCAATTCTTAGGAATTTGTTGAAACTTTCTTCAATGAAATATATATTTTTTAAAAGTTCTGTATAGGCTTGAAATAAATTACATTCTTTGTCAAGAGCAAAACTCTATATAAAATCATTAAATCAAAGAAATTGTGTTTTTCAAATTTCTATGATTGTTTTTTGTTAGTTTGAGCCATCATTCTCTGGAAGGCATGTGTTACTGTCATTGTGGCTTTTGCCAAGTTCTACTTTTCTATAAATTATTTCCCTAAATGTTTGGCAATTATACTTCATATGCATACAACCATTATTGCTATGAATTCTTGGAGAATGTTTGCCTCTATTTCATAAGAAACATCTCCTTTTTTTGTTTGTTTTTCTATCTTTATTCTCTTTTGGTTGTTTCTAATATTTCTACATCATCTGATCTTAGTATTTTATAATCTATTGTTTTTCAACATTTTTGTATCCTTATCTTGTAAATGTGCTTCTTGTAAACATCAAATAGCTAGGGAAGCCTGGGTGGCTCAGTGGCTGAACATCTGCTTTTTGCCTCAGGGTGTGATCCCGGAATTCTGGGATGGAGTCCCACATCGGGCTCCCTGCGTGGAGCCTGCTTCTCCCTCTACCTGTGTCTCTGCCTCTCTTTGTGTCTCTCATGAATAAATAAATAAAATCTTTTTTAAAACCATCAATAGCTAGATATTAATCCAATCAGTTTATGTCTGTCACTTAATTTGTGTTAGCACACTCATATGATTTTGATATATTTGAATTTATTTCTGCAATCTTATTTTGTGGGTTTTTAATACATATTTTTATCTACTTTCTTGTCCTTTATTATCTTCTATTTCCACAAGGTTGATCAAACTGTACATATCCTATCCTTCCCTCTACTGGTTTAGAGATCACAAATTATATTCTTATCATTTGTGTATTTATGCTTATTTTTACATACATACTTAAAATTATATTTTCTAAATAAGTATAAATACATTAATATCTCTATTTTCTCAAACAAGACAAAAGAATTAGCAATAATTTAACCTCCCTTTAAATTTCCCACATTCCTAATTTCCCAACTGCACATTTGTTTTTGCTTACTATTACTTCCTGCATCCCACTCCTTCTTTATAAATTTATTATTATTGTTTAAGTACATTATTTGTATATTTCATATATCTTGTCCACAAGAGTCTTTAAATAATAACATTTACTGGGGCACCTGGATGGCTCAGTGGTTGAGCATCTATCTGCCTTTGGCTCAGGTCATGATCCCAGGGTCCTGGGATCGAGCCCCGCATCAGCCTCTCTTGCAGGGAGCCTGCTTCTCCCTTTGCCTATGTCTCTGCCTCTCTCTCTCTGTGCCTTTCATGAATGAATAAATAAAATCTTGAAGAAAAAAAAAACTAAAATAAAAAGTAGATAAATAAATAAAAACATTTACAAATTTATGTCCACTTTTTTCCTTTCACCCTTAAATATTCATCTAAGCAGCATTCTAAGTTCACAACATTATTCCTCAGGACCTTAAAGATTTTTGCTTCACTGTCTTCTGTCTTCTTTTATTTCTGATGAAAACACTGCCATCTTTAGATTGTAATTTATTTATCAGCACTCTGATTTCTCCCTGGTGGGTTTGAGAATTTTTGATGTTTTTCAGTTTCTTTACAACATTGTGTGTGTATATAAAATTCACTTATTCTATCCTAACATTCCAATCTGATGGGTTTTGGCTGGTTTTTTTTTCCACCTCTGGAAAATTCTCAGCATTATCTTTTTGGACATTGCCTCTAACACTATCTCAATCACCTGCGGGGATTCTATTACAGGTTATATTGGGCCTGTTCACTTTGTCTTCCTTACCTCTTACCTTTTCCATTTTTCACATCATTATTTCTTTATGCTGATTTCTGATTTACCTGATCTATCTGCCCCTTTACTAATTTTCCCTACAGTTTTGTCTAATGTATCATTAAACCCATCTAGTGATTTTTTTTTAATTACCACATTTTGGGTTATTTTTTAAATCTGTTTGTTCCACTTCATAATTTCTTATCCTTATGTAATTCTGCTTTATCCCTTTTGGCTTTTAAACATACTCATTTAAGTTGTATCCATAGTCTTCTCTTATCACTTCTCCTTTAGACGTGCACTTACCAATTTGGAGTCAGATTGGGGATGGTATTATAGATCAATGTTCATGGAACCAATTCTATCAAACATTGTATCATTCTTCTGTATGATCTCATTTCACATCATAGTTCTCCATGAGTATTCTTTCTCTGGACCTTGGAGACTTCTGTGTGTAGTTCTTTATTTGCCCAAATCCTATTGTGGGTCCTGGTGCTAAATCTTGGGGGAGTGTAACTCTGTGAGTTCAACAACCAAATGTCCCACAGGGCTGCAGTTCTGACCATAGATAATTCCACATATAACCATGACCAAGAGTGGTCAGTTTGCTCTTTATTCTGATCTCAGCCTAGTGGGTAGATAGTCCCATCCCCATTCAAGGACAGGTAATAATTCCCCCAGTTCCTGGTTTCAACCTTGGAGCTCGGGATCCCTGGGTGGCGCAGCGGTTTGGCGCCTGCCTTTGGCCCAGGGCGCGATCCTGGAGACCCAGGATCGAATCCCACATCAGGCTCCCGGTGCATGGAGCCTGCTTCTCCCTCTGCCTGTGTCTCTGCCTCTCTCTCTCTGTGACTATCATAAATAAATAAAAATTAAAAAAAAAAATTCAACCTTGGAGCTCAGTTTTTTCCCTGCTTTGTGTGAATCCACAGATAGCTTCCCCAGTCCATACAGTTGTCAAAAGCTCTGTATGAGCAACCGTTATCCAGGGGCTGGCTCAGTTCAGCTTCTCTTCCCTTCTAGTGTCTCCTCACTTTGATTCTTGAACCTTTGAGAATATTTTAAAATATTTCATTTAGAATGTCTTTGTGTTTGGAATAGAATTAGGAGAACTGTTATGTTCAATCCATCAATTTGACTAGATGTTGAGAGCTCTTTTAAAAGAAATGTTGCATTTTGTTTTAAATCTTGAAGCATCTCTGCATGTCCCCACTTCATACTGAATACAGACGTATCTGTGAGTGAAGTTAAGCCACAGTATACTCAGGTGTCTGTCTGTTTCCACCAATTTATACAGGAGTCAAGGGGCCTCCTGGAGAAAGAGTTCATATCAAAGGTAGACTGAATACCGTTTTAAGGTATTCAGAGCCTTAAAAAGAAATCTGGAGCAAAAAGTTAGGGCTACATCAGAAACTGAATTGTAGCGTCGATTTCAGGGATCCCTCCAATTGGCTCAGCAACTTTGTGGCAGGCATAGTGCAGGGAAGTAAAACAGCGTGTAAGTTAAAAATCCCTTGGGTCAAGCAACCATGCAGCAAAGCCCCTCTGTAAGGGTGAACTTCAGAGGAGGAGATGATATTTCCCTGTAAGTAAACAGAAGACAAGCTCTAACAATGGCTTTCCAGGCAGTAGAAATAACAGGGCCCCGTGATGGGCAAGTTCACAGATAGTGATGCCTATAAAGCAGAAGATACATTGCCTGGCACCTGACATGTATTAGGTTGTAAATAAACAGTTTTTGGTCAAGTGAAGAGGTACAAAGCTTTGGACTGAGTGGCAGTGGACAACCAACTTGTAACAGAGACAGGGTGAAGTGGCCAAAATGACCCTTAGGCGGATTGAGGACAGGTGGAATGCAACTAAGTGACCGTAGAGACAGAGACCACACCCTGGACAGTCTAGGAGCCCAAAAGATGTTCCCTCACTGTGTGCACATTTTCTAAGGAGCCTCGTAAAGGAGCTGAAGGCCCACTGCTGTGTCAATGGGAACTTATTAACAAAGGAAATTTAATTCCAGATTGCAAGGTGCCTCCATTATACCAGAGAGGAAAGATGGTCTTTTATCACTTGTGTAATGGGGGATCTCAGTAAAATAAAAGAAATATTGCCAGATACTTAGGGGAAATAGTGCCCAACAGAAGTTGAAACAAGACCAAGACCAAAGAGAGAGGGCCAGAGAGTTAGGTCCATTCACATTATCCCATTTCACTGTCTCAGCAAGTGAGGAAGGCACTGTGCCCCTTTGCACACAAAGGAACTGAAGCTTGAAGTTGAGTTACTCACCTAAGGTAACAGATTTAGAAGGAACCAGAATCTGAATTCACAACCACCTCATTCCAGGATAATGTAGGAGAATGGGCATTGGCATTTCCTACATTTCCTACATGTTAAGATTCCCTGAAACAGTATATATCTTCCACTCTCATCTACATTTTCTCGTTCATTGTAATTGGTTTTCGCTTCTGAAAAACTAGTAAGTGGGGAGCAGGTATGAACATTTTGCTATCATTTCCATGTTACATTTTTATAACATGGATGGAAATGTGCAACAGGATCAGCATTTCCTAGGCAGCAGCAAGGTGTCCTTTAGGGGACATACTTATGTTGTAGCCCTCATTATACTGTGTGGTAATTAGCTTCTTTACCATGTCCTTCTCTTCCTTTATCCAAGACCTACCTCCCATGACTCCTTCGAGGAAAAGAAATGTGTCTTGCATCCCTACCACCTTGCAACTACCTCCCACAGAGCATGACCTGGAAATATTTTATGAGTGAATGAATGATCGGAGCAATGGCTTGTGCAATGTAATAGTTACTGAGGATCTTTTAAGGTGTCTAACTTCTATTCTAGTTATAACTTAAAATCTGAGAGTTACTGGATTCCTTTGCTTACTACATGATTTTTCGAATGCTCTCATATTTAATGTTTTTACATATATGCATCTGAAGATGACGGCAGTCAATATGTCATTTCACCCTTGGCTGATAATTTTCAGTCTGGAAGGAGGTTTTTAAGTCACACAGCCAATCTAGTCCTTTTACCATTGATAAAAATTTTGACTTAAAATGTTCCCGAGGGTTTAAATGACCTACTTAGACTTCTCCAGAAGGATAACAAGAGTTAAGGTGGGAATGCAGTCCTCACAGTCCCCAGCATGGAGTTCATTCACTCCCATGGGCTGTCTTCCAATTCTGAGCCACCTAGTATTCTTCATTCCCCACAGAAAACTCATCTGTCCTTTCCAGAGAGTATGAGTGTTGGTTAGATTCAATTAAATTTCCTAAGCACTCACACAGCTGGAAAAACAAGTTATGTTAACCTGCCTTTAAATTTGCTAAAATAAGTCCAGAGCCATTTGCACATGTGAACACACACACGCACAACACCAATATTGAGCTACCCAAGGTTTGACATTGTGGAAATGTTCCATCAGCTGAAGCCTCATTTTTGAACAGCAAAGCATTTTTGTCTTTGCCTATTCCTGGAAGTAGTGACAGCAGGGCCAGGCACGGAGAGTCTCCATCTAGTTGACAGTCCCCAGAGAGCTCTGAATTCTGGGGACAGAGCTCTCAGCACAGATCCTCCAACAGAACTGGCCCTAAGATTCACTTACCCCTCAGTGTCACAGAAGTTCAGCAGCTACCAGTCTTCTTCCCAGTCCCACAGCTACCTCCTGTCCTGTGGGCTCAGAGTCCCCTTCACAGGAGAACAGGGAGTTAGGCCTGTAGAATGCACCAGTTCTGCACATCTCCCTCCTGGGTGCAGTGTCAGACCTGCCAAGACCAAGGTTGTGCTACGGATGGTCATGAAGAATGGGCCCTTGGAAATAATGAACACACCCGTAAATCCACTTATGACAGGTGACAGCTGCAGAAAGTACTGCCTTCAAGTGCTCACTTCTTGATCATTCTGCATAATTTCATTATACCTTAACTTTTAAGGTATTTTTAAATAAAATCCTAGCAAGTTTCCATTAACCTCTAATAATGGCATAATATATTGCCATTAACTCTTATTTTATCTATATTCGTGGTTGCAACTCATTTAATGTGTGTTATTAAGAATGTACAACCAGTAATATCTGGTTTGCCCTTTAGGGTTAAGATTTCATAACATTAAAACCAGCAATCATATTGCTTCCCTGGGGTCGAGATCCATGTTAAGACTATTTCCCACAGTGAAAGGTATGCTAATCAGAAACATAGAACAATTTTCTTTTCCACCCCCCAAGCATCCCTGAAGAGAATGATGTTCCATTGAAAGATTGGAACATCATTTCAATAAAACAGCTATGATTGCCAGGCAGAGACAACTAAGCTATGGTCATTCTCTGCATTGGGATCAGTGAAGCAGCATGGAAGAGGTGAGCAGATCATGGGGAAGCTTGCCTGGGTGGGCTCTGTAGGAAGAAAAGTCATGGGAACTGGATCCTCACGTTGTGTGGGAATCCAAGTCTCTCCAAGAAGGAGAGAAGAATAAATCTCTACCTTTATGAAAAGCAGTGACAAGACCAAAGGATCAGGGAAGGACTTTGTGGATTTCCAAACCAAGGTCAGGATCAATTCAAACAGTGCACCAGATTGCTGATTAACTAATAATAATAATGTGTAGAAACACCCTCTGACTCACTGACATTTAGACGGAATTAACAGACTTAGAGAGGTAGAGCGCTCTGAGAAAAGACTGTGGGGTGCATGCTCATGGAGCATCTAATCACATCATCTGTCTACCAGCAGGAAACCCATCATCTCCTCCACCAAAAAGAGGTGGGAGAAGGAGAAACCCGGAAAACCAGGGCAGTGCTGACACAAGGGCGTGATGCTCACAGAAGGGATGTTGATGAAATATAGCATCTCAACAGGCACGGAAATTGAGTTCAAGGAACACAGCAGACATGCCATTAGCACTTACGAGCTAGAACCTTGCAAAGAACAGAGGTGAACAAGAATGCGAGATGAGGGAACATAAGTGTTTATATACACGGACACATTCACCTGAGATCACACATTTGTAAAACAGACATTCATGTTAAAATGGAATCTGTATTTGAGTGTAGATATGGGCACATACTGGTAAGTGAACATGGGTCCTTGGAGGAGAGAAAAAGTACAAAAACCAGTTGCCAACACGGTTCCCAGGAGCAGAGGGGGAGGGAGGAGAGAACATGCACACACAGAGACACACATGCTCACGCACACACACACACTCCTGTAAATAAAGTAGCTTACATGGTATAAATTATAGATGTGTGTATATATGCATAAAGCGAAGCATGAAGAAATGACCATGAACTGCTGTTAATGGTCAGAGGGTAGAATTTTGGATGATTTCATTTTCTTCCCTACATATTCCCTGTGTTCTTTGGACATCTTTATGGCATGATTATGCACAAAAGATAAAGGAATAGTCACCCATTATTGATGTTATCGGGAGAAACACAATAACAAGGTCTCACGGGAGACCTTGTGAGAAGGTCTTACCCTGGAGTTCCCATGATTTCTTTTATATTTTTTAAGATTTTTTTAAATTTATTTTTTATTGGTGTTCAATTTACCAACATACAGAATAACCCCCAGTGCCCGTCACCCATTCACTCCCACCCCCCGCCCTCCTCCCCTTCTACCACCCCTAGTTCGTTTCCCAGAGTTAGCAGTCTTTACGTTCTGTCTCCCTTTCTGATATTTCCCACATATTTCTTCTCCCTTCCCTTATATTCCCTTTCACTATTATTTATATTCCCCAAATGAACGAGAACATAGAATGTTTGTCCTTCTCCGACTGACTTACTTCACTCAGCATAATACCCTCCAGTTCCATCCACGTTGAAGCAAATGGTGGGTACTTGTCATTTCTAATAGCTGAGTAATATTCCATTGTATACATAGACCACATCTTCTTTATTCATTCATCTTTCGATGGACACCGAGGCTCCTTCCACAGCTTGGCTATTGTGGACATTGCTGCTATAAACATCGGGGTGCAGGTGTCCCGGCGTTTCATTGCATCTGTATCTTTGGGGTAAATCCCCAACAGTGCAATTGCTGGTCGTAGGGCAGGTATATTTTTAACTCTTTGAGGAACCTCCACACAGTTTTCCAGAGTGGCTGCACCAATTCATATTCCCACCAACAGTGTAAGAGGGTTCCCTTTTCTCCGCATCCTCTCCAACATTTGTGGTTTCCTGCCTTGTTAATTTTCCCCATTCTCACTGGTGTGAGGTGGTATCCATTGTGGTTTTGATTTGTATTTCCCTGATGGCAAGAGATGCAGAGCATTTTCTCATGTGCATGTTGGCCATGTCTATGTCTTCCTCTGTGAGATTTCTCTTCATGTCTTTTGCCCATTTCATGATTGGATTGTTTGTTTCTTTGGTGTTGAGTTTAATAAGTTCTTTATAGATCTTGGAAACTAGCCCTTTATCTGATATGTCATTTGCAAATATCTTCTCCCATTCTGTAGGTTGTCTTTGAGTTTTGTTGACTGTATCCTTTGCTGTGCAAAAGCTTCTTATCTTGATGAAGTCCCAATAGTTCATTTTTGCTTTTGTTTCTTTTGCCTTCGTGGATGTATCTTGAAAGAAGTTACTGTGACTGAGTTCAGAAAGGGTGTTGCCTGTGTTCTCCTCTAGGATTTTGATGGAATCTTGTCTCACATTTAGATCTTTCATCCATTTTGAGTTTATCTTTGTGTATGGTGCAAGAGAGTGGTCTAGTTTCATTCTTCTGCATGTGGATGTCCAATTTTCCCAGCACCATTTATTGAAGAGACTGTCTTTCTTCCAATGGATAGTCTTTCCTCCTTTATCGAATATTAGTTGACCATAAAGTTCAGGGTCCACTTCTGGGTTCTCTATTCTGTTCCATTGATCTATGTGTCTGTTTTTGTGCCAGTACCACACTGTCTTGATGACCACAGCTTTGTAGAACAACCTGAAATCTGGCATTGTGATGCCCCCAGATATGGTTTTCTTTTTTAAAATTCCCCTGGCTATTCGGGGTCTTTTCTGATTCCACACAAATCTTAAAATAATTTGTTCTAACTCTCGGAAGAAAGTCCATGGTATTTTGATAGGGATTGCATTAAACGTGTATATTGCCCTGGGTAACATTGACATTTTCACTATATTAATTCTGCCAATCCATGAGCATGGAATATTTTTCCATCTCTTTATGTCTTCCTCAATTTCTTTCAGAAGTGTTCTATAGTTTTCAGGGTATAGATCCTTTACATCTTTGGTTAGGTTTATTCCTAGGTATCTTATGCTTTTGGGTGCAATTGTAAATGGGATTGACTCCTTAATTTCTCTTTCTTCAGTCTCATTGTTAGTGTATAGAAATACCACTGATTTCTGGACATTGATTTTGTATCCCGCCACACTACCAAATTGCTGTATGAATTCTATCAATCTTGGGATGGAGGCTTTTGGGTTTTCTGTGTAGAGTATCATGTCATCGGCGAAGAGGGAGAGTTTGACTTCTTCTTTGCCAATTTGAATGCCTTTAATGTCTTTTTGTTGTCTGATTGCTGAGGCTAGGAATTCCAGTACTATGTTGAATAGCAGTGGTGAGAGTGGACATCCCTGTCTTGTTCCTGATCTTAGGGGAAAGGCTCCCAGTGCTTCCCCATTGAGAATGATATTTGCTGTGGGCTTTTCATAGATGGCTTTTAAGATGTCGAGGAATGTTCCCTCTATCCCTACACTCTGAAGAGTTATGATCAGGAATGGATGCTGTATTTTGTCAAATGCTTTCTCTGCATCTAATGAGAGGATCATATGGTTCTTGGTTTTTCTCTTGCTGATATGATGAATCACATTGATTGTTTTACGGGTGTTGAACCAGCCTTGTGTCCCAGGGATAAATCCTACTTGGTCATGGTGAATAATTTTCTTAATGTACTGTTGGATCCTATTGGCCAGTATCTTGTTGAGAATTTTTGCATCCATACTCATCAGGGATATTGGTCCTGTAATTCTCCTTTTTGGTGGGGTCTTTGTCTGGTTTTGGAATTAAGGTGATGCTGTCCTCATAGAACGAATTTGGAAGTACTCCATCTCTTTCTATCTTTCCAAACAGCTTTAGGAGAATAGGTATGGTTTCTTCTTTAAACGTTTGATAGAATTCCCCTGGGAAGCCATCTGGCCCTGGACTCTAGTGTCTTGGAAGGTTTTTGATGACTGCTTCAATTTCCTCCCTGGTTATTAGCCTGTTCAGGTTTTCTATTTCTTCCTGTTCCAGTTTTGGTAGTTTGTGGCTTTCCCGGAATGCGTCCATTTCTTCTAGATTGCCTAATTTGTTGGCGTATAGCTGTTCATAATATGTTTTTAAAATCGTTTGTATTTCCTTGGTGTTGGTAGTGATCTCTCCTTTCTCATTCATGATTTTATTAATTTGAGTCTTCTCTCTCTTCTTTTTAATTAAGGCTGGCTAATGGTTTATCTATCTTATTAATTCTTTCAAAGAACCAACTCCTGGTTCTGTTGATCTGTTCCACAGTTCTTCTGGTCTCGATTTCGTTGAGTTCTGCTCAAATCTTTATTAACTCTCTTCTTCTGCTGGGTGTAGTTTTTTTTTAAGATTTTGATGAGAGACACAGAGAGAGAGAGAGAGGCAGAGACACAGGCAGAGGGAGAAGCCGGTTCTATGTGGGAAGCCCGATGTGGGACTCGATCCCAGGGATTCCGGCGTCACACCCTGAGTGGAAAGCAGACCCTCAACTTCTAAGCCCCCCCAGGCACCCGAGTTGCCATGATTTCAAAGCACTAAGGAAGTAGCAGCCCACTTGACATAGAGCCCGGCCCCTCCTTTTGCTAACTAACCAGCCTCTCCTCGGAATGCACATCATTTCTACCCATTTCCCTCCTGAGAGAAGTAACCAATTTTCTCAATATCAAAACGCATCTATGATCATGAAATTCCTTACATTCTGAAGCAAAATTTTATATCCGAGTAAATATAATTGCACCTGATAACTTCCCTCACTGAGAAAAACATGAGAATCATTTCAAGAAGTTTCTTTTCACCTGCTCCCTCCTCCGCCCCTCCCCACCTTCCACTTCTCCTTTCAATTTCTTCGCTTCTTCGCTCCTTTTATTAGCCGTGGCAATGCTGCGCCCACCAGCAGGGATGTACGAAGACGGCCGGATTTCACTGTAAATGCAATCTATGTCTTGATGGTAGCTCTAACATTTTAAAACCTTCTCTATTTCTCATGACAGGTCCTTTGCTGGGTTTATCTGGGTGTCTGCTCCTTGGGGACCATTACAGGCTAAGGTGTGTCCCCTCAAAATTCATATGTTGCCGTCCTAACCCAGAAAGTGTTTGGAGACTGGGCTTTTAAAGAGACGATCAAGTTGAAATGAGACATTAGAGTTGCCCTAATTCAATCTGACAGGCGTCCTTACAGGAAGAGGGAACTTAGATGCACTGGGAAACACCAGGGATGTGTGAACACAGAGGAGAGAACCCCCGAGGACCCCATCCAGATGGCAGCCATCTGCAAGCCGATGGCCGAGGCCTCAGGAGACCCTAAACCTGCTGACACCTGGATCTTGGACTTCCAGCTGCCAGGAACATGAGAAAATAAACGCCTACTGGTTAAGCCCCCAGCCTGTGGCCCTTTGCTATGGCAGAGGGAGCCATCGAGACAGGTACAGCGTTGGCCTCAACCCCAAGCTGGGAGTGATCCTGATTCTCTTCCCCTCCACACCCCACAGAAGGTTCCAGCCAGTCTCACAGGGCTGCACCTCCCAGATCTTTCCCACGGCCTAATCCGAGCACCCTTCTCCCCTACACCACCACTGCCTGCCCAATCCTACACCTGGTCAGCACCCAGAGGTTTTAGGTCACGAGTCAGATATAACACTCCAGCAGCCTCTGATTTCACTTAAGGCAAAGTCCGAAGGCAGTGCCCCAACCCCAGCATGGGGGTGCCCCTCACGCTCACTGTTGGATGAATATAGTCACACGCACGCACAGCACCCAGGACCTGGTAGGTGAGCAGAGTTGTTCACAGACACAGGCGAACGAAACCATGTCTTGAACCTGTGGGAAAAAAAATATGTCGTTAGTGAAGATGAATAGGAGTATACTAGCTGAGTGTTTTCTTAAAAGGATCGTTTGTCTTTGTATTCCATTCTTGCTTAATCTAGATTCTGAATTACTGATCAGACACAATCAGTTTGGATTACTCTCATGAGCACCATTGCAAGAAGGTTTTTTTTTTTTTTTTTCCTTCAGACATTGTCAGAAATATCACCAGCCTCTTCTTTTAATCAAACAACTTCAGGTATCATCTCAAAAGTTTCTCAAAAATACCATGCTGGGAAGTAGGCCTATAGAATTCCTTTTGTTAGGAAATAACACAAAGCAATTATTTTCATGTACATTGAAAAAAATAGGGTATTAAATGTACATAGAACAAGGTCAGTCTAAGAAGCCCTTTACCACTGCGCCAGACACCCGCAGAATACAGGTAACTCTACGCTCGGACTAAAATTGGTTTCTGCTCCTTTGCGGGAAAGGATGCACGTACTATACTTTGTTACACAGATACTAGTGAAGCTTCTGAACAAGCTTCTTCATTTCTGGTAAAAAGACACAGAATCGCCTTGTTTTGCCCCTTGACCTTCCTCTTCATCCCACCTGGGGGCGTGGCACAATCATCTTGCAACCCTGAGGTCAAAAGCCTCATGCAAAGAACAGAGCAGGTGCTGACCACCTCGTGGGGCTCCATGCACCTGCCTCCAGGCTGCACAGGAGAAAAAGTAGCTGTCTGTTTGATTAAGCCTCTGCAGTAACGGTTCTGTGACAACAGCTGAAAATAACACCAATCGATACAAAACAATGTCCACAAAATGAAAATGTCTGCTCATTTATCCCCCAAGTATTTACCCAGTACCTGTTTTGTGTTGGACACCATGCCAGGAATCAGGTAAACCACAGTGACCAGGGCAGACCCAGCCCTCACCCTCCAGAACTCGTGGTGAGAGTTAGAGAACCAAGTAATTAACCAGAGAATACAGAGAGACACCCTCCTGGTATATTAATGTTTGTATTTTTCTTTCTTTCCCACAGCTCCTGACTATTTGCTTCATCAATCAGAAGCATTGCATTATAAAAGGAATGCAAAGAGCAAGGCACGGTTAATGTTCTGTTTTTAAATTTCCAAATGTGAATCTTGGTCATAGGATACAGGGTATGATGATCAAAATTATCAAAAATGACCAAAGAGTAAATCCCTGAGAAGAGCAGAGACTAGGTGCCATAAAAAAAAAAAGTAATGAAAAAAAAAAAAAGTAATGTAAACAGAGCAGAGGGAGAGGCAAGAGCTCCACCTTCCCAGGAAGACCAGATGAGAGCTGCATAAGGAAGGTGGTGGGAGCCACATGGGTCATGTTAGGGGCTGAAATGAGGGGACAGAACCTGGGGTACCAGAAAGAGACTCACACTGAGCAGTGACATGACCTCCACCTTCCAGGGAACAGATGGAAACCAAGCCACGGCCTGCAGATCAGCCCTCCATTTGCCTGAGTTCATCACTCAAAGGCGAACTCATGTGCTATTCCCATCACTGAGGGCGTGGTAGGACTGCTAGCAACAGCTGCCAGCTGTTGGGTCCCCTGTGGGTCACCCAACAGAACCTCAAGTGTGCTTCCCAATTTTCCTGAGTTCCACCAGAAGGTCCCAGGAGAAGAATGGCCATGTGTGGCTGCATGATTTGTGCACAGAACAACTCCAGGGGGCATCATTCACTTATATGTCACTGTGTGTGCACGACCTCTCCCGTGTGTGTGTGCAGCACAGTGGCCCTGCTCAAGAGGAGAGCCCCATATTGACAGACCAGGACACTAAGTGTCCCTCTTTAAAAAAAAAAAAAAAAAAAAAAGTTGAGTATGGGGCCTGGATTATCAAAAATACAGAAGGGTATAAAAAAGAGGAGAAAACCCTAAATATTAGAACTAGGATGAAGCCACATTACAGTGGTGGAGAAATCCCTTCTTGTGCTAGTCTCTTAAATAAAACCTCTGAGATGATGAGGTTGTCAGTCTTCTGGCCTCTCTACTCCACTGGCCCTTCCATGGGCATTCACCATGTCTTTATCACCTGTCTGCCTCTCCCAACCTACTGAGATCCCATATTTCACCATGCATTCCAGCAGCTTGGCCTAGCAGGAGATCTAGAGAATCTTAAACAAAGAGTACTGGACTCCTGGTGATACCATAGAGGTCCCACATTCGTACATCATGGGGAATATGCCAACTGGAATGGTGATTTGGGAAATTCACATTCTGCATCAGAGATTTGCAAGAGCTCCATAAGAGGATTTGTTGATCAAATCCAAGGACACCTTGGCTCCCACCCTTCATAAGAGAGAAGTCATCAGAAGGGTACCTGCCCTGCTGTGTTCATGAAAAGTCACAAGAAGGGTACCTGCCCTGGTATAAAGATCCTTCTAGACTTCCAGTACTTGTGTGTTTCTCTGACACTGAATTTCTTGCCTGAGTGCCCATCTTGAATTATTCTTTTAATTGAAACCCATGATTTTTAGTTTTGGACCAATTGCTCCAACTTAGACCTCACTCCACCTTTAAGACATTACCTTGTAGAATGTTCCCATTGGTTCCATACATCAACCCCAGTTAAGAAGCCTGTCTCATACCTCAGTATAGTACAGGCAAGGCCTCTCCTTTGTGCAAGTAGGGACTGGGGAGAGACATTGAATATCACTTAGATAATGGAATAAGAACAGCACAATTATTTTCATCCCATCCATTTTCCATTCTCCAAAAAGTGATTTTTTTTAAAGAAGAAAAATAGATTATCTTACACTTCTGATTAATGTAATGCTTCTTACTGCTCTTATGATAAAGATCTAAATTCCTAGCCTGGCTTGCCCCTTCTGCCTTCCTTACTCTACCTTCCCCCATCACTCCCTCAGTGGTGCTGGCCTTCTTGACCTCCATGACCTGTTCAGTCACCCGCCTCCACCCCACACCTCTCCACCTTCTATTCCTGGAGACTGGGCTCCTCTCCTTCATAGCACCCAGCCCGCTGCAATTTTACACTGATTCAGGTCACTATTTGATTCACATCTGTCTTTGTCCTATGATGATGGGTTCTCTGAAGTCAGAGAATGTATCTTCCTACACCCTAGTCTATCCCCAGAGCCTGCTACACGTAGTACCTCCTCAACTTATTGGCTTAAAAAAAAACACTTCTCTCTTGTTTCATATGCTAGCAAAACAAAAATTATTTCTAATAGACTTGTTCAGGATGACAGCATGCATTATGTTAGAGCAATCATATAGCACTAGCAGCACACAATGTTTAGTTTGTATAATTTTCTTAAAAAGATCATTGAAGTCTTCTACAATACGATAGTCTCCCCAAGTCCCTAAAAAGATAGGAGCTTTCATTTCTCGTGGACACAATGATAAACAAAAAGCAAAAAGTACAAACATTGTGTATCTTTTCATTACAGAGTATCCTACATGCTTAACTGAGACCAGATATCCTGTTACCACCTCACAATACTAACCCATACCAGTAGGGTCAGAACCTCACCATTGGGAAGTTCTTTCTAAGCAAGAGTTTCTCCAACCCAACACCATTGACATTTTGGGCTGGATAATTCAGCCTTGTGAGGGTTTCCCTGTGCATTGTGTGTTTTCTCTTTAGTATCAGTGAAAGGACTTACCTCTTTCACAGATACTGGTTCTAGCCATGATTGATTTAAAGGAATATATATAAATTCATATGTATATATAATGTAATAATCTCAACAACATCCAGCAAATCTAAATTCATATACATGAAGCAAAGCTTCATTATTTCAAATATTTTGGTCAAGTGTCCAGCACAGTAGATTCTGGCATCACTTCAGTGTTTACCTGTCCAGTTAGATAAAGTAAATGGAGCTATTTAAGCTTATCTTGGCTTTACATCTACAAATTAAATAAGTCTGGAAAATCAGATCAGAACCAAATTCCAATATTCACACTCATCTTTATATCTTTGGGGTATTTCTGACGTATAAGCCAGAGCAGTTTTAAAAGTACTTATTACAGATTAAGTCTCTTGCAGAGTTTGATGCCTGGCATATTGGGGTTTTTTATTTGTTTGTTTTTGCTTTTTATTGGGGGGGGAGAGAGAGATACATGAAGTTTTAAAAGGGACAGTAACTTCAAATGTGAAACAACTTGTGAATTTACTATTATAGCAAATATGACCGTTGTTAAGGTCTGAGTTGGCTTTTGACATCTTACCTTGGCCAGTCATTCAGATCTGGTGACTTTAGGGTCATTTTTGGTCAACCTTTGGAAGAAAAGGAAAACAGTGATATTAGCTACTACCTTTGATGCATTATGCTTTATTATTATTATTTTTAAACACTATTATTGAGTCTACACAAAAATTCTAAGAGATGGGAGCCCTCATTTAACTTATGAGAAAGTCAAAATCCTGAAAGACTGGTGCCCTACCTATGAAGCTAGGCTGGCTGGGCAGAGCCCATGGCCCACGCATGATTTTTTTTCAATATTTATTTATTTATTTGAGAGAGAAAAAGAGTGCAGGGGGGTGGGCAGGACAGAGAGAGAGGGAGAGAGAAACTCCAGCAGACTCCACCCTGAGCAGGGAACCCCACACAGAGCTCAGTCCCATGACCCTGAGATCACAGCCTGAGCCGAAACCAAGAGTCAGGCACTTAACCAACTGCACCACCCAGGTGCCCCTACTGCATGATTTTAAACTGCTTCCCAGAAGCACTCAGCATCTGGCTGGGTGTGTGTTTATCGGTGAGTGAGGATTTGCAACATTTAAGTAACTGAGCAAATAACACTAGTACCCCACTATCCATCTTCCCTCCCCACCCCCTGACTGGCCCAGTATCAATATAACAGTACTCGTAGAAAACCAGTCTCAGACCATTAAACATATGAACAACTTTTCCCCTAAACTGATAGTTTCTGGAACCAGTATGTGTGAAAGAATGAGTCCATACTCTTCACTATCTTGCAGAAGATTCTGAGTCTAATGTACTCTTTCTTTCTGGTTTTACTCTCACTGTGGAAGCAATGCCCTGGGTGATTTTCCTTATTTGCCAAGAGTTATCTTTCAGACAGATTAATGTCTTTCCTTTCCAAAAATTATATTTTGATGATGACCTAAAATAGTCTTTGCTTTCTCAAATAGGTTTGTGGGGTTTTTCCTCTCTCTCTCTGAAAACAGATACACTGAAAAAAAGATTAAAACTGGGTTGGCACTGTTCTCCACAGAGAATAAGAATCTCTGTCAATTCTCTATTTTCAGGATGATTCTAAATTCCCTTTTCAGGGAAAGTTCAGATTCCTTTTATACCATAGGATAGATTTTATTTTTTTTACTTACCTACTGAGATTGTTACATTAAAGAACAACAACAGCAAAAATTTTTAATGCCTCTGAGCTTAAGAGTGAAAGGTTCTTATCACACTTTAAACAATGAAGAAGGATGATTTCAAGATGAGCTAAAATGGAAAACAGTTATTTTTAAGTAGGTTCTCACCAGTGGCTGGAAAAAGAAAAGTGGTTTTAAAAACACAACATCGCCACCTAGTGTTCTGCATGAAAATTAGGGGAAAAAATTAGGAAGCAGGAGAGTGGAAGAATTTCACCTTGATCCCATCTTAAGTGGGCAGTCCAATAAATACATGCATGCCTAAGTAAGTAGGATGACATGTACCACACCGCAACATCCATTATAGTATTAAGTTGTGGGGAGGATTCAAGAAACCACTAAGCCATTCCATACTGTGAAGGCACTTTTTACAGATGACTTGTTTGCAAATTTTTGAAAAATGTATTTATCTTCCCATTAGGATTCTGGCCCACATTCTCTCCACAAATAGTCCATACTGCCTGTGTCCACAGAGTAGAATATAAAAAAGTTATTTGTTGGAGTTAAAAGAGTCCTTCCAGAGCATCTCATCCAGTCTATACATTTTATAGATGAGGACACTCCACTGCAGGGAGATGAAAGCTCAGCCAAATGCACACATCCAGTAATGGCAGAAGTGGGACCTTAATCCCATCTCAAGAGTGTGCATCTATTCAGCTTTCGGGGGGTCCCCCGTGTTTCAATTCCAACATGGCTTGCCAGTGTCAGGTACTGAGGAAGCTCTAGATTCCCTCACCTGGCTGTCAGTACCCACATCCTCACGCTTCACACCAGCGCCCACAGACTCGCAGGGCACAGAATCCAAATGGGGCAGAAATGAAGAAACCGCAGTGAGAAGCACGGGTGCGGCAGGTGGGGGCTGTGTTTAATTGACGTGGCCTATCAGAGCCTGGTCCTGAGGTCTGTCATTTCCTTTTAAAATGCTTCAGAAGAGGTAGTGTGATGGTATGTGTGTTAGCTCAAGCCAACTAACTGTTCAAACATCAGAACTACAGTCCAGGGGTGACCCCCCAGTCCTGGGGTGACAGCCCTGGCCTACCTCCTTTCTAGAGGAGGCTGCGTTAAGTTCTCCGTTACTGACATCTCAGCCAACGCTTTTATCTTTTCTGGTGATCATTCTGGATGTCAGGAGAAAATCATGGCCTGTGGAAGCAAGATAAAAGTTAGAAATGGGCTTTCATCGGTAATGATAGAGGAATTCAAGATATGTGAATTAGCTAAATACTGTAGACATTGTCCATCTTTGTGTAAACAGGATGCAAGTACCCAGAGAACCCTGTATCCTTTGTCCTTAGATTATCATCTGAGGCTTTACTCCCTGAAGGAGCCCTGTGTTTGACCATCAGTCACCCAAAGCCAGCTATAAGGCGAAAGAACCCTGCCCTGCAATGTTCTCATGTCAATCTTTGACAAACCCTTGATGGCAAGTGATAGCCTGAGCCCCAAAAAAGGATAAGCCCAGTGTTGTCATCAAACTCATAGGAAAAGTTTGTCAGTGGCTTTGGGCCTGCCATTTAATGGATGGCTGCTCAGTTAACGTCAGTATGTGTGGCTGAATTTTTTCCGAGGCTTGCTCTTCTTAACACTTGGTAGTGAAGCAAGTGTGAAGGTGTGGGAGAACCATCCATCCTCACCCACATCAACCTCTTCAGGGACTACTTCAGTCTACCAAGAAGAGTTTAAGAGCTGTTGGTAACCAGATTGGCTTAGGTCTTTTCCTAAGAGAATTCAAAATTACATTTATTAAAACCACTGTGCCGTTGAAGCAAGTCTCATTCATGAGACACGTTTGGCCCACAGGTTGGCCTTTTTTCTTCCTAGACTCACCTTATTCCGTCAACCTTGGCTCCCATTGCTCCTTTATGCACAGCCACACAAATGCTCACACTGGCCTCCTCGTGCCCTATAAGTATGGGCATTTAAGCACATGCAAGACCAGCTGCATAATTTGTGGGGCCAGGTGGAAAATGAAAATGAGGGACTCCTTGTTTAAAAGTCATTAAGAATGTCAAGATGTCATGGAAGCACATTAACCAAACATGGGACCCTTCATATCATGGGATCCTGTGCAACCATACAGGCCACACACCCATGAGGCCAGCCCTGACCCCACGGAATACTCCTCCATCTCCACCATAAACCTAGCAATTCCAGAAGCCAACCTCATACTTACCCATTCGTTTATCCAACAAACTCTCTTTCAGGTGCAGGCTTTTCTGTGGACACACAGATGAAAGATACAACCTCAGAAGACCTCATTCTACCTTCTCCATGAATGCCACTGGCCACACCCACGTTTCTTTGTTTGACCCCCACAGCATCACCAACAGTGAGACACTTCTGGGCATTTTATTATGTTATGATCATTGGTCTCCACTCAAGTCTAGTTTCCTTAACTGGATCATAAGCTTCTTGAGGCCAATGAGTATATAATATTTTTTTGTGCCCTGTAGCTAGTCATTTGGTGAATGCTTAACAAAGTCCCCCAAAGGTCAGGTAAGAACCAATTATGCACGTTTCCAGATCAAAGTTAGAATTTAACATTTTTATTACTTAAATGATCGCATCTGCTTTCACCATATGGTGGTGAAAGGGAATTAAGAGAAAGGAGGGGAACTGATTGTGAAAAATTAGAGAGGGAGACTAACCATGAGAGACTCTTAACTCTGGGAAACAAACAAAGGGTTGTGGAAGGGGAGGAGGGTGGGGGGATTGGAGTAACCAGGTGACAGGCACTGAGGAGGGCACTTGATGGGATGAGCACTGGGTGTTATACTATATGTTGGCCAATTGAATTTAAATTTTAAAAAATGTGAAAAAGGAAAAGAAAAGAAAAAAAAAGAAGAGTAGAGGGAGAGGGAGAAGAATTAGATTGGAAAGAAGAACAAATAGTGAAAGGGATTATAGGGGAAAGGTGGGAAAATGAGTGGGAAAAATCAGAGAGGGTGACAAAACATGAGAGACTCCTAACTCTGGGAAGTGAACACAGGGTAGTGGAAGGGGAGGTGGGTAGGGGGATGGAGTGACTGGGGTGATGGGCACTGAGGGGGGCATTTGACAGGATAAGCACTGGGTGTTATACTATATGTTGGCAAATCGAACTCCAATAAAAAATATACATAAAAATAATTTAAAAAATTTTTTACACAAATAAATAGTTTTTTAAAAAAGAAAGAACAAAAGAGACACTTCTCTCCAGCCACAGGAGAGGTTGAAGGTCCAGATGAGAAAGACACTGCAGTGAGATTTGGGATGGGTAACAGCTATGCATATATTTACGCACACAGATAACTTATGGTTGTTTAATAAATGGTATGTAATTAGCCCCATGGAAACCTTCAGGGAGTTTAAAGGAGAAGAACCCAAACCACGTGAAACCAAATGACTCATGTAGTCAAGATCTTATCCTGTCGGTAGACCAGGTGAGCATCTTTCTGTGGCAAAGCGGGAATTCTTAGGCCTGCCCATTCCACTCAGACACATCTACATACTTCTTAGTCTTACTGTTTTTATTCAATCACCAAGAAAATAATACTACAGCTGCAGTCCTTCACCAAATATCACATTTGTTCATAAAAACCCACACATACCAATTCAGAGATATTTTACAATGTCCTCGTAGGTGCAAGGGATAAAATGCACCTTCACTCTCTCTCTACCCCCTGAACAGAACAGCTGACTCCTTGGCACATGCAAAGTGTTACCTTCAAAAATCAGGGAAATGTCCACCTTATAACTCGCTGTTAAAAATCATCAGGAGGGATGCCTGGGTGGCTCAGTGGTTGAGCATCTGCCTTTGGCTCAGGGCATGATTCCAGAGTCCCGGGATCAAGTCCTGTATCAGGCTTCCTGAATGGAGCCTGCTTCTCCCTCTACCTGTGTCTCTGCCTCTGTGTGTGTGTGTCTCTCATGAATAAATAAATAAAATCTTAAAAACATCATCAGGAGGGCTTGCTGTCATCCCTGGATGAGCAGCAATAGTCAAGGGCAAGGAAAACCCTATTTTCTCAAGAAGGGTAGAATAATGCTGGGAGGAGGTACCATTATAATATATTTCCATTGTATCTTCCGTGAGGCTTTCCCAGAATCCCACATTAAATATTAGTAAATGATATTCTATTTGGCCAAAACCAGAGTCAAGGTCAGAAGTTGAACCAACCTCAGATCTCATTTCTTTCTCCATGCTTCTTTTTTTGCTCCCTTTCTTTATCTCACCAACCACCCAGGGGCTCACCCCTATCTGCCTCACTCACCTGGGACTGTTTATTTTCCTGTGTCTCTGTGGTTTTTGTGTGCACGTGATTCGCATCCACAATTGGGTACCAGTCAGCCCACATCAGCCGACTCTGGCTGCTGCGGGATCAACTTACCCAAAACATGGCTTCCTTATACTCCTCTTTTTTTTTTTTTTTTTTTTCCAGAAACATCAACTGTTCATGCTCGAACGTGGGAGCAAGTCATATTTCCGTGCACAATTAGTGTCATTGCTAATGACAGAACTGGCAAGCCTGAGCACTTCCCAGAGCCAGGTACCCCACCAAGCCACTCACATGGCCACTCCATGGCCCAGCTGTTACTGTTACCATGTCCACTTTACAGATCAAAAGTACTGGGACTCTGAGAGGTGAAGTGACCTGTCCAAGGTCACACAGAGCGGAACTATTGGAGATATGATTCAACCTCTGACAAACTGACTCTAAACTTTACAACTCTAAACACTTGACTCCTACCTCAGATAGATTAATGATGGATGATAGATAGAAAGATAGATCCACCAAATATTAGCTCGTATGAAACCAAGTTCATCTTCTATTTGACTACAAGTCTAATTTCTAACTATTACAACGTCTACTCTCCAGCATTTGCTCCTAATTGACTCTACCAACCTCATTCCCCATAATTCCCTGCTTCCACCCAATTCCTCAGCCACAATGCCCCAAATACCTGTAGAGATGTCGCCGTGCTTCTCTTGTCTATACTGAATGTGTTCTCGCTCTCCACCTGCTTGTTTCCCTTCTCCTGCCTCTGTGGCCCAAATGAAGCTTCTCTCCCCCAACACAGGCATCCTGTGTCCACTCTCACTCTGGTAATTCTTTCCTTGGACACTTGTCTTAAAACTCACCTTTTTAATTCATTTCTTCATGGGCTCGTATTCAACTGACATGTTTTCCAAGAACGCAGATAATGAAAACAATCCCTTTGCCCTTAGCAACTTCGAGTCTAAAAGGTAGAAGAATCTACCAAAAACCACAGTGCACGTGGGTGGTGTCACATATAAATGAATCTACAACCACGTTTTCATTTTGTAGACTGGTTGTCCCTGCTGGCACACTGCTTCCCGTTTAAGTTCCCCCAGAACTCTGGTTCTTGTCCCGGGCTTCCTCTGCCAGGGATTTCTCATGAGCCTTCCTTCCCTGGTCCTGCTGACCGGGCAGAGGGTGACCTTGATCCATCTGGGAAGGAGTCCTGCAGGCCTGGGCCCGGAGCAGGAGCAGCAGGGGGCATTCACCCTCCCCCTTTCCTGTGAGCAGGGTCACTAGAGATAGCTTCCCAGCCAGCTGTTTGGGGATTCTTTTCTTTTTTTCTTTCTTTCTTTTTTTTTTTTTTTTTTTTTTATTGCTCAGGGTTGCCAAGGGAAATGAAGGGAAAACCACACTGTGCCTCCAGTTATAAGGCACATAGACAGTGGAGCAATCTGAAGGACAACAGGCAGGCAAGAGATGCCCAGGCACAAAGCCACCCCATGTCATTGCCTGAGACGTCTTAGGCCTGCCCCAGCCCACACTGAGGCACCCTCGGAGGCCCAGCCTGGGTCAGGGTTTCAACGGGTCGTGAGCAGTCCCCGCAAAACTGGAGAGTTCTAGCACTCTGGCACCCTGAAGGCCCTTCATGCTGAGGTGTGTCTGGGAGTCCTAGACAGGTCTCTGGACCCAGATCACGTGCAGTTCTCCAAAGAAGGACAATAGTGTGTGACAAAAACCAGGGCTTAGAAAAGAAGTTTGTGGCTGAGCATGGGAAGTCCTCGGGAGCAGATCTGTTTGGAAAGAGAAAGCCAGTTAAGACAGAAGCTGTCATGAGCGCATTCACCTTGGTATGTGAACTTGAGCATATGTTTTGTTTTAAAGGCTGTATTCCAAATGAAGACCATGACCACACCGAAGGGAGGGTCAGCGGGAGGCTGACCTAAGTGACGTGGAAAGCAACATCTTGCCTGAAAACTAGGAATTAAGACAAAAAGAACCATACATAACTGCTGTAGTCTAATCAGAGGATGCGTTTCTCACTGGAGGAAGGGTAGTGAATCTGAAACTAATCCATGTGCATACTCCAACCCAGCAAACAGGGACATTTTGAATCTAATTAAACCAGGTTCCTCACTGTTAGAGAAAACAGTTACAACTAAGGAAAAGGAGCCCAAGGGGGCCTCATGCTGGTGGAGGGAATCTGAACTATCAGTATGAAGTCACAGCTGTCCTGCATGTATACAGGTAAACAATAGATGCAGAAGTGCAGGTGTGTGTGTGTGTGTGTATGGGTTAGCATGTGTGCAAGTTTTTTCCACTCTCTCCTGGGAGGTCTAGAAGGAGTGACGCCCAGAAATGGTAAACACACTTAGTGCTCAGATTTTTGTTTCCAACCATCTTTCACGAATTAAAAAACAAGACAAAAAACGAGGGCTCTCTATGAAGTCGTTAACTCCAGGACATGAGTAGGGAAAGAACAAGATGAGCCTGAAGCATCCTGTGGCACCAGAAAGGCAGGAAATGCTCAAAAAAGATGGAAAGCCTTGTAGATAGATCCCAGGAGCCACCCTCAAGAAAGTCCTAATGACAAGGATGGAACCATTTGCAGAAAAAAATAGGAAGTGAAGGTATTAGGTTATTACACAGCATAGAATAAAGATCCCTGAGTTCACACTGATAGGAAGTTTTTAAATTGATTTAATCAGGATAGCCCCAGTGGCTTAGTGGTTTAGCGCCACCTTCAGCCCAGAGCATGATCCTGGAGACCCGGGATGGAGTCCCACGTCGGGCTCCTTGCATGGACCCTGCTTCTCCCTCTGCCTGTCTGTCTGTCTCTCTCTATGTGTGTCTCTAATAAATAAATAAATAAATCTTAAAAAAAAATAAAATAAACTCGGAGGAAAAATCATAAAAAAATAAAATAAAATTGATTTAATCAATAAATACATGGAGGAAAAGGCAAGCCTTCCCTTTTAGGAAACTAATTGATCGATGTAGAAGGAAAAAGGAAATAGATAATCCATATTACACAAATGCTACAGTAATATTTGTTCCAGGAAAGCTCCAGTGATGGTGCTGAAATGAGTGAGCAAGTTTTCAGGAGAAGCAAGATTTGCACTGTCTCTACATGGATCCTTCCCTAAAAGATTTACTAACAACAAAAGGAATGGCTGTAACCTTACAATGGAGAAACCTCAGCAGAAACCACCTTCGCCAAGTAATCAAGGTCAACATCACCATCAATTAGACCATGATGACACCTGGAACCCCCTGATAGGATGTACTAGGAAAGACCACAGCTTCATTCTATGGTATTCTTAACAAAAGTTTATAACCTCAGGTCATCCAGGAAAAATCATCAGACAAACCCAAAGTGAGGGCTATCCAGCAAAAGAACTGAGCAAAGTCTTCAAACACATGAAGAGCATGAAAAACAAGGGTCAACCTGGAAGTTACAGTTTGCAGGAGAATAAGGAGAAATAAGAAACAAATGGCCTTTGCTGTGTTAGCAGTATTCTACTGGTGTTAATTCCTTGGTGTTAGTAATGGTTCCATGGTTATATACAATGTTAACAATAGGGGAAGTTAGGTGAGGGCCATATGGAAACTCTTTGTATTATCTAGACTTTTCTGCAGGTTTAAGGTTTGTGCAAAGTAACAACTTTTTTAAAGAATGGTATTTTCTTTCTCCAGGTAGGAAGGATACAAGTTAGAGATTTTACCAAAGCTTAACAGTAATCTTTCAAAACAAGCCTGGGCCTCTAGACAGTCCGCAGGTTACACAAAAGCCATGTGAGACTGATTCAACCAGAACTGTTAATTACTCTTTCTCAGGAAAGCACAGGGCCAATCTTTTTCAAGATGCCTTGTAGTCTGACTCCGTAGTTGAGAAACTCCTGTTACGGAACAAGCTGAACCAAGCACACCAGGCTCCATCCATCCATTTACTGCCCTGTCGCTCACAGGGCGCCCGACCAAGTCCTTCCCACTCCTGGCCTCTTGACGTCTACTGTCTGCCAAGAGTAAGTCTGAGATGAAAACACAAACGTGAGCTCCCATCAGCCAGATGCCCAAGGGAATGGAGGGACAAAAGAAAAATATTAAGTTTTTAAAAAGCAAGTGCAAGCGCTGTAGGATGGTTACTGGAAAGGATGAATCTGTGTCCATTCAAGGGGTCATTCTCACCCTGCTCATTTTAAGATCTAGCTTGAATGGTTTTCTTTGAACCGTGTGGTCCTAAAGAAAACAAGTTCCTAGGGCACAGTCAGGGTCCTGAATTAAGAGTTTACTGAAATATCTACACTCTTGCAATTTCCTACTTGGCTCTCACACCACTACCATCCACCATTTGCTCAATTTACCATATGCTCTGTTCTCTTTTACTTCTGGAAAGTGTGTTCTGTGCTCCCTGTTTTATTGGGAGTCTTCTAATTTTACAATAGGTTGAAGGGATAAATCCCATTTTATGGCTTGCCTAGCAGAGTACTGATGTTTTCTTTTCTGCCACCTAATTCCAAACAAATAACCACAAAACAGCAATTTCCTTTCTATCAGCTGAAACGGTGCAAAGGTAATTCTTTGCTAGAATGTCAGAGATGAAAGCAGTTAAGGAGTATGAGCTGTCACGAATCAGATGCTCAGTCTACAGAACTTAGAATGTTCATACCTGCAGTGTTTACTGCAGGGAGCTGACTTTTCCAAGCTGCTCTCTGGATGGAAATCACCTTAGCCTGACACTTCTGACAGAATTTTGTGATGCACCTGGCAGGGCCGGGGAATAATGAGGAGTCATGGGACAGAGGGAAGAGAAATGTAAGATTTGGGAACACAGCTATCTAGACAACCAGCTCACATATTGCTCGAATTTTACAAAGTACTTCCCCACTTATTATCTTATTTGATTTAGCAAAATTTTGTGATATTCCAAGTTCTTATCCCATTGCACAAGAAAAACTTGAGAAAACCTGGACAGTGCTTAAGTGTTCTACTCAAAAAGAAAAGCAAGTTAATATGGAGCCAGGACCAATATTAATACTGACACAAAGTCTTAAATAATTCAAACACTTCTATTGTTTTCTTTGTTAAAGAAGCTGTCTCCATCTGTCATACGATAAGATCGAGGTGCCCAAGATACTGGCACTCTTTCTAGAGGGAGCTAAACTGACTGCCTGGCCTTCCCTCCAGCTCTATAGTTATATTCTCTCAAGGTGAATGGCTGCCCACATATACACCCACAGATGCTACACAGTCCAGAAAAGAGTTAAATGAAACCAGCTATTAGCCTTGGCAAAGGAGATGCAGATTGGCTTTCCAAGTGATAGCAACTAGCATTGCTCTCATATACAAAGATAATTTCCAAACCACATCATTTTAATCAGTCAAATGTAGTCAAAGGTCCTCATGAAATGAAAAGTCCTGCACCCACATCACCCCTACTTGTACTCGGATTTTGTCTTTGGGTGAGCACAAAAGGGTCCTTTGGATGGAGGCCATGAAACCCATGATATTTAATGGAACCCATCAAAGTTACAGCAGCACCTCCAGCTACCAGGAAAAGAGCAGAGAAAGTAAGATGTTGGCTTTGGACCTTATTCAAGAAGTGAGGGACAAACATTACTGGTGTTGAAAGAGCAAGAGCTTTGGACTCAATGAACTTAACTTGCAACCACATACCAGAGGACTGTCCTGGGTTTGGATCTGTCTCCTCCAAGGCTCCCTCTTCCCAGAGATTGGTGAGAAGCTAAGGCTTAAAAGAGAGGATTTACAAAAACAAAATAAAACAAGAATCACTGGTTTTAACCCATTAGCATATGCTTATTCTTACTTACTAGAGCTTGTTTCCCCAAATTATATATTTGGTAAATGTTGAAGTAGATACCAATGCCAATGCCCAGGTGCATGGAAGAACTCCTAAACACACACAAAAGGAAAAGTTGTTCTTATTGCTTCCTATTACAGAGTGTAAAATGGTATTTCTCAACCACAACTCTTATAGGCAAGCCACAGGCTAGAGCAATGATCGTCTTACACATATGGCCCTTACTGTCGTCAAGGCTCATTATAAACTTCTTTCAATTTGAAAGCACAAATGAAAACAGGTGTGCAGGAAGCAGAACTATACGCTCTTTATGGATCCTTAAAAGCACTGTGCTTTTAGTTCCTCTGGCAATTGTCTCTTTTTCATCTCTTCCCTACAGGCTGGGCAATCTTGATGGTTCACAATGAAAAATCTGCTTGTTTTCAATGTGAATACTAATGACATTTGATTGAATGTTTATCTTGAGATAATGAGCTAATGATTTTGCTTTGAAAGTGTGTGTACAAATACTTATATACATCACAGAAAAAGAAACACAAGTGTGTTTGAAATTTTTTCATTTTAGTGACTACTAAACAACTGCAAGATAAGAAATACTCTTTCTCTTTGCTGCAATGATATGCAAGCTTGTATATTTGAGGACAAATAGGATGCTATAGAGTTTCAAAACTTTAAATCAGAACATATCAGAAAGTGCCTCTGAAATTAACAAATGTATTTAGGTAATATTCAATGATAGGGAAGGAAATGAAACAAGCAGGCTTGTGTCTTGCGGTCAGAACTGTAATTTTGCAGAACCTTTCAGGAGAGCAATTTGGCAGTATAACTCAGGACCCTTAAAACTGCTTTTACTTTGTAGCTAGTAATTTCTACTTTAGGAAATATTCTAGAGAAATACTCCTTAATGTAGAAAAAGGCTCCACACAATGGGGCTTATCACATCATTCTTTATAATAAGGTAATATTAGAAAGGACTAAGCAGGTATAAGAGAGTGATAACACCAAAATGGCAAAATAGAAGTTTGCTACCATTTTCTCCTAAAAGAATCCCTATTTTAACAATCACCCACAGATGAGAGGACATTTTGGAAGTCCAGTACAGCAGAGAAGTTCTAGCATATTGTTGGAGCAAAAAAATATCCAAGATTGGACACAGCAAAGAGAGTTCGAGGAACAGTGCCATTTTACCCATGTCCCTTTTCCCCAAGGAGGCACAGCTCAGCGCCAAGATCTCTCCCAAGGGGGAAGTGAGGGCAAGGGAGTACCTGGCTTCCACCACTTTGCAGAACACTGTCAGAGAAGCCCATTTCTTAATTGCCCATGCAAAATGCTGATGTGTGCTGTGTGATTTGGGGTGGGCATGGGCTGGGAGAACACCAGCTAGGGCTCTTGGAGGGCATCTAAGATATGTAGATCCTATTAGCCATTTTGCAGATTCCATCAGGTTGCCTGCTTTTGAGCCACTAGGGACACCTTGCCTGTGGGTCCCCCTAACTTTTCCACAGGCACCCCCAACGTTCCTCATGCCTCACCCACACAAACTCCCACCCTGTGGCTGGCTCTGTGTGTGTGCTCCTGAGGGAGGCAAGTGCAAGATTTTGCAGACAGTTAAGAAGCAGACACAGAAAGCCAGCCAGACTCTACAGAACTAGGGGAAAATACACAAACTTGAGCATTTAGCAACACCTAGAGAAAGCACCTAGTTTGGCTTTACAAGATCTAGAAAAGGCATATAATCTTAAGAGGAAATTAGAAATGCAAAGATGGTATATCCAAAGAAAATGTCTGAGAAAGCCTCAGAATCCCTATCAGGGCTAAAAAAAAAGGTGGTCAGGAAAGAACGAAGGAGGTGACTGCTTCTTCAAATGCAAAGACAGCAATATAAAACTTCAAAAAACATGAAAAATCAAGGAAACATGATACCACCGAAGGTAAACAATAATTTTCCAGAAACCAACCTCAAAGACACAAAAATCTGCAATTTGCCTGATGAAGAATTCAAAATAGTTGTTTTAAAGAAGTTCAGTGAGCTACAAGAAAACATCAAAAGACAATTCAATGAAATCAGAGAAAGAACACATGAAAAAAATGAGAAGTTTAACAGAGGGCTAGAAACCATAAAAAATAAGCAAACAGAAATTTTGGAGCTAAAAACACAATGAATGAAATGAAAAATGCAATAGAGAGCGTCAATATCAGGCTTGACTAAGCATAAACAAGAATCTGTGAACTCAAAGACTGTGAAATTATCCAGGTAGAAGCAAACAAAGAAAAAAAGAATGAACAAGAGTGAAAAAAGCCTGCATGAATACGGATACCACACTCTATGCGAAGCCATGAAGAGAAACAATCTATGCATCATTGTTGTCCCAGAAAGAGAAGAGACGTATAAAAAGAAAGAAAGCTGATTTAAAGGAATAACGGCTAAGAACTCCTCAACTATGAGAAGAGATGGGACATCAAATTTTATGAAACTCCTAGGTTTCCAAAAATGTTTCAACCCAGAGTTCTACTCCAAGGCACACAATAAAATTGACCAAAATCAAAAACAAAGGGAAAATTTTAAAAGCAGCAAAAGAAAATAATAATAATGATAATAAATTAAAATAAAATAAAATAAAAAATAAAAATAAAATAAAATAAAATAATAATCCTTACATAAGGAAACTCTCTGATTTCTAAGCAGAAACCTTGCAGGCCAGAAGAGAGTTAGATGCTATATTTGAAGTGCTGAAAAAGAAAAGGGACAATCAAGACAACCTGGCTCAGCAAAGTTGTACTTCAGAATAAAGGAGAGATAAAGGCTTTAAAAAAAAAAAAAAAAAAGAGGTAGCTTTGTTTAAATCAGAAAAAAAAAAAATAGACTTTAAGTCAGAAACTGTAACATGTGACAAAGAAAGTCATTATATAATGGTAAAGTCAATTCATCAAAAGCATATAAAAATTGTAAATATATATGCACCCAACATTATAGCTCCTAAATACATTAAGCAAATACTAACGTATCTGAAAGGAGAAAAAAAAGACATCAATACAATAACAGTAGGATACTCCATACTCCACTTCCAACAATAAATGGATTATCCAGAAAGAAAACTAATAACCTAAATAAAACTATAGACCAAGTGGACTTAACAAACATGTACAGAATATTCCATCCCAAAGCAATGGAATATACATTCTTCTAATGTTCACACAGAACATTCTCCAGGTAAATTATGTATTAGGTCACAAAACAAGTCTTAGCAAATTTAAGAAAAGTGAAATCATACCAAGTATATTTCCTATGGCAACAATATGAAACCAGAAATTAATAACACTTGGTACATAATAATATATTTGCTTCAGGTGTACAACAAAGTAATTTGATATTGTCAGATTTAGTCCAAAGTACCCCCAGGGGGCCATTGAGCCTGGTGGTGAGAAGAGAGAGGCTCCCCACCAGCGTGGGGCCTCGATCTCCTCCCGGGTTTCAGCACCAAATATCAGGTTTAATCCCACCGGTAGTGAAATGGAATAGAGAGGCCAGGCAAAAGTTGGTCAAAACAGGCTTTTAATGGGGCGCGCTCTGGGGCGAGGTTCCGTGGCCCACAGGGGAGGGAGGGCGCTGGGAAGTCACCCCCCCAAACCGGCAGGTTGCAGGAGGGTTTATAAGGAGCTTTTGGGCGGGAGGGTTGGTAGGGAAATATGAGGTAAGGTTTCCTTATTTGGTGGTGTTTTTCAGGTTTTCGGTCTTTTCCAGTTTTTGGGATTTTTGTTTTTTTGTTTTTTGTTTTTTCTTTGTTGGGTTTTTTTTGTTTTGTTTTGTTTTTTGTTGTTTTTTTTTTTTTTTTTTCTGGTTAGGGCAAGGGTTACAGGTTTTGTAAGCTAAGTTAGGGTAGGGCGGCAAGGGGCGTTGGCTAGAAAATGGAGGTGGGGCAGCGTTATTGGGAGGCTGCTGGCCTCAATATTTTGAGGTTCCCCAGTCTCGCCAGCCCAACAAATACATGCATACAGCACAAAGTGATCACCAACGTTAGCCCAGTTACCATCTGTCACCAAACAACCCTTTGGGTGTTCCCCCACCCTTTAACCTCCTTCTTTGCTAACAACCACCAATCTGAACTCTGCATCTATGAGTTTTGTTTTGTTTGTTCATTTGTTTTTTAGATTTTACATATAAGCAAAATCAAATGGATTTGGTTTTCTCTGACTTATTTTACTTAGCATAATACCCTCTAGGACCATCTTGTAGTTGCAAATGGCAAGATTTCCTTCTTTTTATGGCTGAGTAGTATTTCACTGTGTATATCTCCCACATCTTTATCCGTTCATCCATGCATGTACACTTAGGTTGTTCCCGTATCTTGGCTATCATAAATAATGCTGCAGTGAACATGGGGTTATGTGCATCTTTCTGAATTAGTGTTTTCATTTTCTTTGGATAAATACTCAGAAGTGGAATAAGATAGTTTTTTTCTTTTTAGATTTTTTTTATTTATTTATTCACGATAGACAGAGAGAGAGAGAGAGAGAGAGAGAGAGAGGCAGAGACACAGGAGGAGGGAGAAGCAGGCCCCATGCCGGGAGCCCGACGTGGGACTCCATCCCAGAATTCTGGTTTCACGCCCTGGGCCAAAGGCAGGCACCAAACCGCTGAGCCACCCAGGGATCCCTGGAATATGATAGTTTTATTTTTAATTTCGTAGGGAATTGACATACTGTTTTCTGTACTGACTGCACCAATTTACATTCCCACCAACACTATACCAGTGCTCCCTTTTCTCTACAATTTCTTCAATGCTTGTTACTCCTTGTCTTTTTTATACTAGCTGTTCTGACAAGTGTGAGACAGCTCACTGTGGTTTTGATTTGCATTTCCCTGATGATTAGTGATGTTGAACATCTTTCTTGTGCTTGTTTGCCATCTGTATGTCTTCTTTGGAAAAAATGTCTACTCAGAGCCTCTGCCCATTTTTAACCAGATCATTTGGGGTTTTTTGTTGTTGTTGTTGTTGTTGTTGTTGTTGAGTTGTATAAGTTATTTACATATTTTGGATAATTAGCCCCTTATTGGATATATGATTTGCAAATATCTTCTCCCACTCAAAAAGTGGTCTTTTTAATCTGTTGATGGCTTTCTCCACTATATAGAAGCTTTTTAGTTTGATGTAGTCTCATTTGTTTATTTTTGCTCTTGTTGCCACTGTCTTTGGAGAAAACCCAAAAAATATATTGCCAAGAGTAATGTCAAGCTTGCCACTTATATTTTCTTCTAGGAGAAGAATGAACCCTTAAAACTCAACAATAAGAAAACAACAACTCATTTAAAAAGTGTACAAAAGACCTTAATAGACACCTCATCTTATTTATAGATAGCAAATGGCCTTTTCTTATGAAAAGAAGCTCCATATCTAAGGAAATTATAATAATAATGAGATACCATTATTCACCTACTAGAATGGCTAAAATCCAAAACACTGGCAACATCAAATGCTGGTAAGGATGTGGAGCAACAGAAATTCTTATTTATTGCTGGTGAGAATGCAAAATGGTACAACTTAGAAGATAATTTGGTAGTTTCTTACAAAGTTAAACATAGTCTTCATCATATGATGCAGGAGTCACATGCCTTAGCATTTACCCAGCGGAGTTGAAAACATAAGTCCACGGGAAACCTTCCACATGCATGCGTATAGTAGCTTTACTCATAATTTATCTTGGGAAAAACAAGATGCCCTTCAAGAGTGAATGTGAATTTTGAAAAAAAAAATGTATGACAGTTGAAAAAAATAGGAATGGATTAAAAAATCATGATCCATACAGTTGAATTTTATTTAGCAATAAAAAGAAATGAGCTATCAAGTCATAAAAAGCTATGAAGGAAATTTAAATCTCTGTTGCAGAGTGAAAGAAGCCAATCTAAAAAGGTTATATACTGTATGATTCCAGTATGGATATTCTGGAATAGAAAAAATTATAGAAACAGTTGAAAGATTAGTGTTTGCCAGGGATTAAATGTGGGGGAGAAGGTTGACACATCACATAATGAATTCATCAAAACCTATAGAATGTGCAACACAAAGAGTGAATGAAGCCTAATGTGAACTATAGACATTAATTGATAATAAGGTATCAATATTGATTCATCCATTCAAACAAATTTACCACATCAATACACATTATTAATAATAGGGGAAACCATGGAGGTAGGGAGGAAGTATATGGAGAATTTCTGAACTTACTGTTCAATTGTCTGTTAACCTAAAACTGCTCTAAAAAATAGTCTATTCATTTTTTAAAAACTGGTAATTTTACAAAGTCACATCTGAAAAGTAATCAAATGGCTTATTTATGTATGTATGTATGTATGTATGTATGTATTTATTTCACTGGAAGAGGCCCAAGGAGTTGGTGCCGTTTCTCTATGTGATCACCAACCAGGTGACCACTGCTCCAGGCAGCCTCCATCCCTCAGGTGACAGCCCAAATCTATTACAGAATCCTAAGTGAGCTGCATCTCTATGTCTCACTTTCTTCCACCCTAAGTCCCAGAAGCTGTGTGGAATTTTCAGCTTCTGGTTCATTATGAGATAGAAACTTGGGATCAGACAGTGCAAAGACAATAGCCAGTGCGTGCTCAATGTGGGAGCCTCAGAAGAGATCTTCAAATGGACCCTCCCGGGAATCCTGCTACATTCTTCTAATCAACTCATTCTACTATCTTTCACAGTGTTACATGGCTGCCTCATTTTCTTCAAAGGTGGAGAATAACCTGTCTTCTCCCATCCTACTACCTCTCGCTTTCTACAGATAATGAATCTCTTTGTTTTACAGAGGAAATAGAAGCCATTAAGCAGACGAGCTCCATTTCCCTAATTCCTCACAAGCAAATCCAGCTGCATCTCCCACATCCCAGCTTCTTCCTTTGTGTTAATAGCAGAAATGTTTCCTTCCTCCTCCTTAGGGTCCGTAACTCCTCCTGGTAATTTGTTCCATCACTTCCCAGCTTTTTGGGGTCCTTATGCATCTACATAATGAGCATGTGTGATTATTTGTACTAACAGTCTCTCTTCTGCACACTCAGCTCTTCATCTCGATCATATGAATCCTACTGGCTTTAAACGCACCATCTCATATTTCTATAAGCTCCTTTCCACTCTGTATGAAGGGTCTGCTACTTTTTTAAAGCACTTCAATGTGACCCTCACTCTACACTACCATGCCCCTTGGGCTTTTCATAAACATCCTCAAGAGTTATTTAGAGGGTCCAGAGGGAGCAATAAATTCATGTTTGACCCACCCCTTCTGATAACAGCAATGATTGAAATATAAAAAGAGAAAACCCAAATAAAATGGCTTATCTCAAATAGCAAAAACAAACATAACAAACCATAAAGGAAGACATTTTTAAGTCTGATTACATTCAAATTTAAAATGTTCAAAGAAATAAACCAAATAGGGCAACCCCAGTAGCTCAGCGGTTTGGAGCCGCCTGCAGCCTGGGGTGTGATCCTGGGAACCCAGGATCGAGTCCCACATCGGGCTTCCTGCATGGAGCCTGCTTCTCCCTCTGCCTGTGTCTCTGCCTCTCTCTCACTCTCTCTGAATGAATAAATCAATAAATCTTAAAAAAAAAAAAAAGAAAAAGAAATAAACCAAATAAACTGAAGAATGAGGCATGGATTGAAAAAATATATTCATAATGGACATTCCTAAAAATTAGCCTCCCCAACACATGAGGAATTCATACAAGTTAATAAGGAAACAGATCCCCAGATAATAGTGGGCAAAAGGACGAAGTCATTCAGAAGAAGACAAATTACCAATTAACAGTATAAAGATGTTGAACCCCATGAGTAAATGGGGAAAATAAACTGTAGCAAAATACATTTTACATCCTTCTGAAAGGCAAATTTTGGAAGTCTGATGATGACGATGTTAAAGAAACAGATTCATATACCATTGGTGATACTCTGGAGAGCCACTGACACCATCTGCCAAAACTTCAGGCATGTGAGCTTATACCCCAGCATCCCCACTTTTAAGAATATCCTGACACATGTGTACAAGAAGGTGTACTCCAGAAAGTTCAGTGGAACTCTCTTTCTAATAAGAAATGCTCATAAGTAACGTAATGTCCATCAGTAGAAGTTGTCAAATTAGGACATATTTCTAAAATAAATGACTTGATTTATATCTCTTGTGAATAAATGGATGAATTCCTAAAGCACAATATTGGATTTTTTAAAAACAAGTTTTGGAAAAGTATGTACCATATAATATCATTTATACACATATTAAAGACATAAGCAATAGTTTGTGTCATTTACATATACATGTAGATATAGTTATAGTATTATATATGCACAGAAATGAAAGACACCAAATTAATGATAATACTTACAGCTAAAAGATAGGGAGAGAGATTGGGAAAGAGTATACCAGGGGACTTAACTCCATCTTTAATTTATTTTAATCACAACTAAATATGACCACATATTAAAATTTAATAAAACAGGTGGCAGGTATACATATGCTCATTTTATTATTTTCTAAACTTTTCTTCTACAAATTTTGTATTTAAAAATGTAATAGTCGTCCATACTCTTTACATCCACCTCTTGGCCTGGCTCCCATCCTCACTGCACTCCAAACTGGCTTCCAGAACCATCATCACCTCACCAAAATTAACAATGCCAATGACTTCCTTATGTAAATTTCAAAGCATATATTTCCATCTCGCATGACCTACCAACCATGGTGTCTTGACTTAAATGATATACTCTCTCTGGTTTTCTCTATACCTCTCTGGTCATTCCTTCTTTCCCTCATTGGATTGCTCATCCTCTTCTACCACTGCTGCTGAAAGTTAGCTTTCAGAGGGGGACTTCCGGCATGACAAACTCTGTGATAAACTCTGTAGACCCACTGCCCAGTGAAAATGGTAAAAAATATTTCCTTTAAAGAATTATTCAGGTCCCTACAGTTGCCCTCACTGCACACAGAGTGGGGACAGAAGCCATGGAGGAGACACTGCCCCAGGGCTGCAACAAGCAGCACCTGGAGAAGCTGACCCTGGGGATCACCTGCATCCTCAAATCTCCCCTAGGTGTGGCAGAGATGACTAGCATAGAAAAACTACCTGCTGAACGTTATATGATTTCTTTATGGGAACAACAACAACAACAAAATAACTACATGCTACATGAGGATTTGAAGAATTTTTACCTGGTGACCAATGGCTTCCACATGACATGGAGTGTGAAGCTGGAAGAGCACACCATTCCACCGGGAAGCATGGCGATTAACAGCATCTCAAAACTGACTCCACTCAACCAGTCCTCCACGTATTCATTCCCTAATGCACCAACTCTGGCAGACCTGGAGGATGATACACTTGAAGCCAGTGAGAACCCGCCAGAGAAGCCTCACTTTGAGTCTTGCAGTGTGATATTTGAGCTGGATCCTTGCAATGGGAACAGAAAGGTTTGCCTTGTCTATGAAACAGGGAAACCCGTGTTAGCACAAGATACTGAGATCTGGTCCCTGGACAGAGCGTTCTCCTGAATTTTCTCACAGATACCTTTACCACTTACTACCGCCTGCTCATCACGCACCTGGGCCTGCTGCAGTGGCAGTATGCCCTCCCCAGCTATGGCATTAGCCCCCAGGCCAAGCAATGGTTCAGCATGTGTAAACCCATCACCTACAACACAGACCTGCTAGCAGAAGAGACCAGCTTCTTGGTGAATAAGCCTGGATCCCAGCAGAGTATTCAAGAGCAAGAATAATACCTTAATCCCAAAAAGAAAGGGCCTGTTCAGCCTGCAGGTGGCCAGAAAGGCCCCGAAGTTTCTCTCTCCACCTCTAACTCCTCTTCTGGTCCTGGAAACCTGGCCCTTTTCTGGAAATGAGCACTTTCACTTCCCTGCCAGCCCCACAGCCAAGATTTCCACACACAAGCGGCCCAAGCCTCAGGTTTTGTGAGTGGCACCATAGGCCTTTTCCCATGTAAGCGAGCCAAATCCCAGGCCTTTTACTCACTTTGGCATTTGCCAGGAGTTCAAGGGCATACTCAGGTCTCCTCCAGAGTTCTTTCCTCATCCCCTGCCTCTGAAAGCTGTAGAGTTTCAGAACTTGTTTAAATAGTTAAATTTTGCTGTTAAGAGATTTTTTCTCTTTCCACCCCCCCAACCCTCTACACCCTTCAGCAGTGATTAGAGAAATCCCCCCAAAGAAACCACTGATTTTGATCCATGAGGCATTAGAACTGTGCTGTTCAATTGGTAATCACTAGCCACATGTGGCTATTTATATTAAAAATTCAGTTCCTCAATTGAATTAGCCACTTTGTGAGTGTTCATGGGGCTAGTAAATTCTGTATTCAACAACACAGAGATAATGGAACATTTTCATTATCATAGAAAGTTCTATTGGTCAGTACTGCATTAGAATATTTTCATGCTACCTTTTCTCAAATCAGCTCATTTTTGTTAGAGAATGTGGATATCTTAATTTAATGTGTCATAATGTTCCATGAAAATTCTTGAAGATACAATTGTACATGTTCTTTTTATTTTTCATAATTCTTACTCAGGTCCTTTTTCAGTTTCCTATAGGGTTTATTGCTTCCAAAAAAAAAAAAGAATTATTTAATGTCTTTGGAAATGGTCCAAAGGGTATATAGTAAGTGCCAGAAACAAATTAAGAAAATCTCGGAAAATTTGATAAGAATAGCAAGAGTTTGTGGTATTTGAACTGAGACCCCTAATCTTGGTTCCCAACTCCATACAATAGAAAGCCTAGTGGTGCGGCCAGGAACAGAGAACTCTCTTTTTCTCCAGCAGTTAGTCAAAGGACTTTCTCCACAAGAGGAGCAGGGTATCAGCACTTCTCATCCTGTCCCCAACTACCAGTTGGTGAGGCTAAATTGTAGGCAAGCAGTGCCAAGAAGTGAGGACTCTCTACTTCTGCTCAAACTCCACTTATAAGACAGAGGCTCTATCTTGAATGGCATCAATGAGAATACTGAGGCCTCAGTGGTCCTTTGCTGGCTCATAAAGCATTAGTTCCATCCGAGGAGATACAACCTAAAAACACCTATTGCTCCTTACTTCCACCAATCACTCAGCCCCTAAAGTGAGAATGTCATTCAAAGAGAACTACACCATTGTTCCCAACCCCAGCTCCAAATGCTGGGGCTCACACATTTTACCTAAGAGGAGAAGTGGGCCCTAAACAAAGAGCTCCTAATCTTTTCCCCAAAAAATTGATTTCATTTGGAACAGAGTATGAACAATTTCAATCTTAAGGGCATTCTCATAAATGGTGGAAGTCATGGTGAAGGCAATCGAGCTAGCCTGTCCAAGACAACCTAGGAAAGAGAGATAAGAGCTCACCTGAAGTCTGAGCAAATATCAATCACTGACCTTGGAGATTATTCCTTTAAATGACCCTAATTTTAATGGTTAATCTCTGGAATAATAAACACTCAGAGGCATTTCTGAAAACAATCAGCCAGCAATTAGTGGACTTTACCATCTAAGTGCGGTCTAGGAAGGAGACAATTAAAGACAGCCCTGCCAAAAGCAGTGTCATCCCAGGGTGACTGAGCACACTCAAGGTGCATACCTCCTAAGGGGGAATAGACTTCACTAAAATAATCTAGCCAGTTACTAAACAAATAAACAAACAACAACAAGCCCAGGGATGGGGGATGGGAAGCTAATATCCAGAGTTGCTAGAACATATTATCTAAAATGTCCAGTTTCAAGACAAACAAACCAAAAAATCAGGAAAATGTGACATTATGGAAAAAGCAGGTAATAGAAACTACCTGTGAGAATAACCAGGTAGTGGAATTTAACTTATAAAGACCTCAAAGTGGCCATTATAATTATGTTCAAAGAACTGGAAGAAACCATAAATTAAAGATGTAAAGGAAGGTATGATGACAATACACATTGAATATAGTATTCAATAAAGTGATAGAAATTATGAGAATGAACCAAATGGAAATTTTCCTTTTGAATGTGATAACTGAAATAGAGATAAGCAAGTTCACTAGTGGGGCTCACCAGAAGAAAGAATTAGTGAATCTGAAGACTGATAGAAACAATGCAATCTAAAGGGTAAACGGGGAGAAAAAAATGAGTGAAAACAGCCTCGGAGAAATGTGGGATACTGTTAAGAACATCCACGTATGCATGATGGGAGTAACAGAATGAAAAGAGAGAGACAGAGGAGCGGAAAAACTATTTGGAGAAAAAATGGCTGAAAACTCCCCAAATTTATTAAAAGTTAGCCTTCCTCAAGGCTCACATCGGGGGCCTCTCCACTGCTCACTTTGTACTCTCCCTAGGCAACCTGATTTATATCTGTGATAGTAGTGACTTGCCTATTTTGCCTAAATTCAGACCTCTCTAAGCTATGTGCAATAGTATCTATTTCCAAATCTCTATTTCACATCTACTCTCATGGGTCTGAAAGGTGTATCTCCAAAGCCTAGTTTAGCCTAGCCTCCAAATTTCCTGTTTCCTCTCCATTTCCCAGCCACCCTCTGGCCTCAGCTAGCATGAGCTTTCACCTGGATCACTGCAATGCCCTCCTTACCATGTACACACTCACCTTCATGCACACCCCACGTGTTCACTACCTGCAGCCAGAGTGATGTTTTCCAAGCACAATTTGATTGTATCAAGCCTGTCTCATCCAGGAGAATATTAACCACCTCCAATTAACATAAAAGTCCTTGACTTGGTCTATAAGGGCTGTGTGGTCTGGCCCCCTCTCTAGTCTACCCTGTGCCATGCTAACCATGAACTATATGCTAATGAGCCACACTAGCCTTGCCTTAGGCCTAAGTATCCAGTGTGCTTCCTCCACCACAGAGTCTCTGCACACATTACTGCTTCTGCTGGAACACTCCTTCACCTCTCTTCACCTAGTAATCCCTGCTCTTCCTGGAGCAGATCAAGCACTGATTCTTCAGAGCATCCTTCCCTGATTCTCAAACTAGGTAAATCCTAACATGCATTCTCAAAGTACATGTATCTCTTATTCACAACCCTAAACAGAGTTGCAATTTTAACATTATTTGTGTGATTAATTGGTTGGTGTCCATCTCCAGTGGCATTCCAGAGTTCCATGATGGCAGGGTCCATGTCTGCTGTGCTCATCACTGTGTGTCCTAGGTCCAGCACACTACTTAGCAAGGATGCTTTGGATGGAATTAATTTATTGAAGATCTACTCTGAGCCATTTATAATAGAAATCAAGCCACCATCTTAATTTTGCCTTGGTTAGAACAAAATGGGAGCTATAAAGATTTAAAATGGCATCTTTGGGAGCTCCTGGGTGGTTCAGTCACTGAGCATCAGACTTCTGATTTGGGCTCAGGTCATGATCTGAGTCCTAAGATTTAGCCCTGCATTGGGCTCTGCACTCAATGAGGAGTCTGCTTGAGGATTTCTCTCCTTCTCCCCTGCCCCTCCCCCCATTTGTGCATGCACATGCTCTCTCTCAAATAAATAAATCTTTGAACTAAAATGTCATCTTTATATCAATAATTATTATTCTGCATAATTTTCCTCATAATTAAAATGCATTGGAATGCTGTGACTAAAACTTATTTGTGAAAGGTTTATAATATTGAAATAATTCTAAGTAGCTCTATCCCCCACAGAAGCCAACCAGAGGCATTAAGTTCAATAAATACTGCTTAGGAATGTGCAAGAGCCTACTAAATAGGTGCAAAATAAAGATCTCTACCACAGCATCATTACTTTTATAATGAGATTATTTATTGGAAGAAGAAACTGAAAGTTTTAGTCTAAACAATTAGTGGGCGATTTAAAAATCTTACTCAGCTTGCTTTCTATTTCAGGCTGTTGGGGACTGAGAAATAGGGAGAAAGAAATAAATGTTCTATGGAAGTTCCATTGCTTTAAAGTACTACTCTCCTAGCAGCTCATTTAGAAGTTGAAGATAGCATGAAATCATAGATCTTCCAGTCAATGAACACCTTCTGAAACTATGTTTGGGTTTCCCCACCCCACTCCCAGTCCTCCTCCAGCCTACATGAATCAAGATTGACATGGAGTTAACATGACATGTGTCCATCAGTTTCAGTAGGTTTTGCTATAGAAACAAGCAACTCCAAACTTGCAGTGTCTTACAACAAAGCTTTGCCCATCAAGTACACATCAGTGGTGTCCTGCTTCTGCTCCAAATGCCTTTCTTACCCCCACATGAACAATGAAAGAGTAGCAAGATCTGTAACGTATCTCACTGCAGAGGGAAGAGACCCACTGTATTCTTCGTATTCTTCGTGTCTGCAGCAATGTGGTAGAGGTCCCGTCTGCTCACAAGACTCAGCTAGAGCTGAGCTGCTGCCAATGCAAGGAAAGCATACACACGTAGGAGGTGCAACAGTCAGTGACGGGTACAGGTGCACTCTTCACACAGAGAGCAGGAGCCAGTACAGTTTCACTGGAACAGAGCCACCTCGTCCCTTTACTTAATGTCTGTGGCTGATCTCCAGATGCAATGCAGAGTCGTGGCAACAGAGGAGCAGAGACCACGAAGCCTAATGTACTTGCTCTCTTGCCCTTTCCAGAAAAAAACTTGCCAACTGTGGTCTAGAATTTAAATGAAGTCAGAACATGGTGATAATAGAAGGCAGGTAAGTTCTGGCTAGATTTTCCTTGTTTTAAAATTCTCTCTAGGCTATGAACTGTCTCGCCCCCTTCTCTGCACCCTCCTTTTACTGACTAAATCTGGGATGGACATTCCTACCATTCTACCTTCAGTATGCCACTGTTGATCATCATTAAATTTGGGGTTTTTCTCCACTTTTTAAGGTTTCATTTTAATTCCAGTTAGTTACAGGTGTACAATATAATGATTCAACAATTCCATGCATTGCTTGGTGCTCATCAGGACAAGTGCCCTCCTTAATTCCCATCACCTATTTCACCCATCCCCCACCCATCTCCCCTCTGGTGACCATCACTTTGTTCTCTGTAGTTAAGAGTCTGTTTCTTGATTTGTCTAAATCTGGGGCTTTTATGAGGGGCAAATACTCTAATGTGTTATATATCATTTAAACGAAATTCCCCTTTGGTCAAAATAATTTATTAAAAGGTACATAATTTTATAACCTGGACAAAGCCATTTTATTGCATTTTAGATTTGTTTCCTGAACTGCAAAATGTATATGTGATTTGGCTTTCTGTCAAGCACACTTACTTTGATATAGATGATTCTAATAAGAATTTGAGGAAAACATGTATTCCTTTTACTGCTACAAAATGACTGAGATTAGCAAGCAATCTGCTTAAGCACTAAACACTTTCCTGATGGATATCAGGATGCATTAAATCAAACCATGAAATGGTTAGGAACTACTGTTGCATCCGTAAGTAATTTCTTTCTTAGGTTTATCCCCTTCATGTGTCCACGGACAATGATATTACAATGAATCTGACTCTACAAGCCTGTTCTCTCATTTCAGCTTTCTCTGATTTCACTGGACCTCCCCCACCATACCCTCACATAACCTTGCCCTTGCCTATGGAGACAAGATTCTCCAGGCTTTCTAGGGAGGCAGAGACAATGAACGATGGAGAACTTTTTATATCATCATAGGCACAGAAATGAAGTCATCAATACTTGATTTTTAATGAACCCAATGTTTAAATCTTTATCACTTTGTTACAAAAGTGTCTAAATAAAGTCTATTCTAGACTCCTTTGGCTTTTCCGGTTCAAAGACCATCCTCTGAGAATGGCAGTGAAAGATTAAATGGGGCCCTAAAGTCATGGCCAACTGGCACTAAAGAAAACTTACATTATTTTAGTGAATGCCCATGAGTTCATGACGATCAAGCCACCTTAACTATCATTTTCTTAACATGTTGCCTTCCTTTAAAAGAAGAGTCTTTTGGGGTACCTGGGTGGTACGGCAGGTTGAGCAACTAAACGTGGTTTCAGCTCAGGTCATGATCTCAGGGTCATAAGATTAAGCCCAGCATTGGGCTCCGTGCTCAGTGAGGAGACTGCTTGAGATTCTCTCTCTCCTGCTCCTCCTCTCTGTGTGTTCTCTCTTTCTCTCTCTCTCTCAAAGAAATAAATATTTTTAAAAAATAAAACATAAATCAAAAAAGAGGAGTCTTTCCACTGAATTTTATAAAAAATACCATTTCAAAAAAATTTAAAAATTAAAATAAGTAAATAAATAAATAAAAACTATTTCATGCTCAACATATCATGCAATATATTGTTACACCAAATAATTTCTTCATTCATTCAACACATATGCATTGCATGTTGACTATGCGTCAGGCACTGGTCAAGCCACTGGGCATATAGAGGAAAAAGTGAATGGTCTATGTTGTCATGGAGCTTATAGTCTAGCATTAAGAGAAGGATGCTAAAGATGTTCAACAAACATATATTTCAAGTGCTAAGTTATTAAGAAAACTGAACCATGGGTGGGAGAAATATTTGAGTTAAACATTACACAATATTTTAAATATTTAATATTTAAAAGTACAATAGTCAAAGGTTGACATATGACATATCTACTCTTTAGAGATATCCACTCAGATAATTGCATTAGCCTTAGATCTGTCAAATTATTTTTGGCCAATGAGCCCATGAGAAAAAGTCTTTTTTGAGACTTTTGAATTTACTGTCCTATAATAAAATTTAGTAACAGTACTTCTTTTGACAAAATAGACTTTTAATATTCCAATTATAAGGTCCAACTGTCAAGGAATGTGTGTGGAGTATGTGTACATAACTTTATTTTTTAAACTTTCTCAAAATAATTTTAATCTAAATATATCATATAGAAAATAGACATTATTGAATCATTTCATCAGATTTGTTATATCACAAATAACTGTTATATTGCAACATCTTTGATAAGATGTTCTATATGCTTTAGGAGGGAGGATAACCATATAATTTATTTATTTATTTTTATTTATTTTTTTTACCATATAATTTAATATCTAAATAAGGACATTTTTAAGAGACAAAGAGGGTGCCATTCATAATTAAATCAGGAAAATCAGTATAAGTCAGGACTCACCTGGGCACATGATTTCTATAGATCACCTTACATTGTCTTGTTGCTAAACAGTTCTTTCCCAAACTTCAACTTCTACCCAAAACCTCTCTTCCAAGCTCTAGGATTTTATTTCTCACTGTCCACTTATGTCTAACTTGAGTGCCTAGTAGGTATCTCAAATTTAGCATTTCCAGAATCAAATATGCTTCTACTGCAGGCTTTCCCACTTCAGTAAACAGCAACGCCAACATTCCAGTTGACCAGAACAAAAGCACTGGTGTCAGATTGGTTCTCAGGCCCACAAACCCCAGGTTGAGAGGAGCCTTAGGCTCTTATGGGTATATTATCTGAGATTTCTTTTAAAGTGATTATTGGGAAAGTTCCACATGGGGGTTGGAAGTAGAAGGAGATGCATGAACCTACTACCCAGTGGTAAAACCATAACTGATAAAACTATTTTAAAACTGTAAGACCTCTGGAAATTGTTTAATGGGCACATGGCTATGGAAGAAATACCTACTCAAGAAAAATGTACTAAAAGTCAGTTAATACAGTGACAGTCTATGGCACTTGAGCCACAAACTGCTATCTCTCCTGCTACACTTCATGTAAGTGTGACAACAGGGATCTTCTCTCTTCAATTCTCAGACAAATGCTACTGTATCTCCCCAGAAGGGGCAGGCTGCCAAAATTTTTCATCCCCACCAACACAAGTTTCAGAGGCTAAATTCCTAGTGAGTGTGGACAAGAGGTTACAATTTATACTCTAAAAACTACCAAACAGGGACACCTGAGTGGCTTGGTGGTTGAGCATCTGCCTTCAGCTCAGATTGTGATCCCAGGGTCCTAGGATCGAGTCCTGCATTGGGCTCCCAGCAGGGAGCCTGCTTCTCCCTCTGCCTATGGTCTCTGCCTCTCTCTATGTCTCTCATGAATAAATAAATAAAATCTTTAAAAAAAAAACCTACAAAACACCATTGAAAGAAATTATAGAAGATGTAAATAAATGGAAAATCACCCCATGTTCATGGGTCAGAAGACTTAACATGGTTAAGATGGCAATTACTCCCCAAATGGATCTACAGATTCAATGTAATCTCTCCCAAAATCCCAGGTGAATTCATTGTAGAAATTAACAAGCTGATATTAAAATTCATGTGGAATTTCAAGGCACCTGGAATAGTCAAAACACTCTTGAAAAACAGGAACAAAATGAGAGACTCACACTTCATAATTTCAGAATGTACAACAAAACAGGGATCCCTGGGTGGCTCAGCGGTTTAGCGCCTGCCTTTGGCCCGGGGCGTAATCCTAGAGACCCGGAATCAAGTCCCACATCAGGCTCCCTGCATGGAGCCTGCTTCTCCCTCTGCCTGTGTCTCTACTTCTCTCTGTCTTTCTCTCTCTCTCTCTCTCACTCCCTCATGAATAAATAAATAAAATCTTTTAAAAAAAAAAGAATTTACAACAAAACAATGGCAGTTAAGTGAATGTAATTCTGATATGATAAGCACATGAATGAATGGAATAAAATTAAGAATATAAGAATCAATTCATACATGTAGAGTCAACTGATTTTTGACAAGGGGGCCAGGACCAACCCACAGAGAAAGAATAGTCTTTTCAACAAATGGTACTGGGTCAACTGGATAGCCACATGCAAAATAGTGATTTGGGAGTCTTACTTCACACCATATATAAAAATTAACTCAAAATATATCACAGACCTAAATGTAAGGGCTAAACCTATAAAAATCTTAAAAGAAAATGTAAGGGAAGGGCCTACATTCGATTTGGCAAAGATTTCTTGGCTAGGGCACCAAAGCGCAGCAACGACAAAAAATAGATCAGTTGAAATTCATCAAAATTTAAAAATTTTTGGCTCAAAGGATACCATCAAGAAACTAAAAACAAAAAAAAAATAAAAAAAATAAAAAAAAAAAAAAAGAAACTAAAAACAGAACCAACAAAATGCAAGAAAATATCTACAAATCATATCAGATATAAGGGACTTGTATCTGGAATATATGAAGAGCTCTTAGAACTTAATAATAAAAAGGCATACAACACAATTTGAAAGTGTGCCAAAGACCTGAATAGACATTTCCCCGAGGAAGATATACAAGTAACCCATAAGCACATAAAAAGACGCTCAATATTATTAAACATCAGGCAAATGCAAATCAACTACAAGTTACCACTTCACACCCACTGTTAACAATAAAAAAAGTCAGATGGTAACAAGTGTTGGCAAGGATAAGGAGAAACTGAAACATTCATACACTGCTAGTGGAAATGTAAAATGGTGAAGTGCTTTGGAAAACAGTCTGACAGTCCCTCAAATGATTAAACATAGAGTTACCACAGGACCCAACAATTCCAATCCTGGACATAAACATATGTCCACACCAAAGCTTGTATATGACTGTTGCTAGCAGCATCATTCATTACTACCAAAAGGTGGGAACACTCTTCATCCATCAAGTCATGAGTGGATGAACAAAATGTGGTATATTCATGAAATGGAATATTATTCAGTCCTAAAAAGAAACACATGCTACAACATGCATTAATCTTGAAAATATTATGCTCAATAAATCCAATCACAAAAAAAACATATACTATATGATATCAATCACATTAAAAGTCCCAATTGGAAGGGCACCTGGGTGGCTCAGTGGTTGAACTTCTGCCTTAGGCTCTCTCCATGTGTGTCTCTCATGAATAAATAAAATCTTAAAAAAAAAAAAGGAAAGGAAATAAATAATCTGAATAACCTTGTATCTTTTAAAGAAACTGAATTCATGGTTCAAGTTCAATTGAACTTCCCACAAAGAAACTTCCTGGTCTGGTTGGCTTCATTCATTATGTACCAAATTTTTAAGGAAGAAATCAGACCAATTGTACATAAAATTTTTAGAAACTATTAAACTATTAAATGAGAGGATGCTTCCTCTCATTTCATAAGGCCAGGATTATTTGGATACTAAAATATACAAAGATATTTCTAGGGGGAAAAAAAAAGAAAAAACCATAGACTAATTTCCCTTATGAACACAAATCTAAGCAAAATTTCAGCAAGTCAAATCCTAGCAACAGATAAATAATCGTATCTTGTCACCAAGTGGGTTTCTTTCACAGAATGTAAGCTTAGTACACAAAAATCAATTTACCATATTAACTACTAAAAAATAAAAATTATGTTAATATTAAGCATGCAGAAAAAACATTTGACAAAATTCAACATCTGTTCATGATAAAAAGTCAGAAAACTATTAATAAAGGAGATGATTCAATCAGTATAAAAGATAACTTCAAAACCCTACAACTAACATCAAACTTATTGTTCATGAATTAATGCTTTCCCTGTAAGACTGGGAACAGTGTAACGACCTTTATTTTCCCCCTTTTATGAAATGCTGTACTAGAAATCCTAACTAATACAATAAGTAGAGAGAAGAGAAGGAAGGACAGGAGGAAGGAAGGAAGGAAGGAAGGAAGGAAGGAAGGAAGGAAGGAAGGAAGGAAGGGGAGAGCACATAGATTGGAAAGGAAGAACTAAAACTCTATTTGCAGATGGCATGATTGCTTATGTAGGACATTCTAAAGAATCTACAAAAGAATCCAACAGCTCTAATAAATGAGTTTAACAAGATCTTAGCATACAAGGCCAATACACACACACACAAAAAAATTGTATTTCAGTGTACTAGCAATAAACAGTTGGAAATTGAAGTTTAAAAATGAAAAAAATACAATAGCATAAGAAATACTTAGGAATAAATTTAACAACATATATATAAGACATTTATGCTGAAAGGTACAAAAACATCAGTGAAAGGAAATTTATTTTTATTTTTTTTAGAGGAAATTTTAAAAGTCCTAAACAATTGGAGACAGATGTTATATTCATGGACCAGGAGACTCAATATTAAGATGTCAGTTTTCTCCAGGGTGATCTATAGCTTTAATGCAATTCCACCCTATACCAACAAGCTATTATGCAGAAATTGACAAATTGCCCACAAAATGTGTGTAGAAATACAAAAGGATTAGAAGATCCAAAGCATTCTTTAAAAAAGATAAATTTGAGATGTTTGGTATTAAAACCTAAATCTGTCTCACTCTGCAGAAAGATCTTCAATGGGATCCAACAATACATGTAATTATGTACATACATTATGCTTATTTACATATGTTACACATACCTACATAAAATATGAGTCTGCATACACATAAAGATTTATATTGCGGGGATCCCTGGGTGGCACAGCGGTTTAGCGCCTGCCTTTGGCCTAGGGTGCGATCCTGGAGACCCAGGGATCGAATCCCACATCGGGCTCCCGGTGCATGGAGCCTGCTTCTCCCTCTGCCTATGTCTCTGCCTCTCTCTCTCTCTCTCTCTCTGTGACTATCATAAATAAATTTTAAAAATTAAAAAAAAGATTTATATTGCATATACACTTTTATTACATGCATATATAACATAAATACATATTTGCACATATGCACACACACTTGCACACATGTCACAAATATGCTTGCTTATGTCATATACATGCACTTGCATCACACACATGCATGCACACATGTGCATTTATATTACATGATGCATAATTTCATGTCTACATATGTGCACACTTAAATTGTTCATACCTATATTTTGTATATTCAAAATGTTTATAGGTACATGCCTACATATGTGCATCGCATTACATACATATGCATATACCCACACATACAAACTTACACACACACGTGTGCACACAAACACATTTACAGTCCACGTATGCATGCTTGCATGCACACACACATACAGCTGGCAGCCTGTCCCGTGTCTCATTCCTACAGAGCCCTCTCTTCTCAGGCTACCAATAGTTCCCTTGAAGGCAGTAGCTCGTATGCTATAATAAATTACATTTTCTAGGGTATTTAATTTTAACTCAAAACCCAAAAGGCACATTGAAAGTCCAGTACAATAAATATGTCATGGTGAAATGGTGACTAAGAGCTCGTGTTTTAGGTTAGAGCATCATATTCTTCCTTTTTCATCCTCAATTTAAAGCCAACCTGCTCCTAAGCCCAGCCAAATTGAAAAACAAGTAAAGAAATTAAGTATATTAAGTCCTGAAAGAAAAAAAAAAAACCTCCCCTAGACAAACTGTCAGCTTATTAACTCCCATTTTCCTTCTTGAAGTTTAATTTACTAGACTTAAAAACCTTCAGTTACAGAAAAGGAGAAACTTCACAGGTGCCTGCAGCTTTAAGGCAGGCTTGAACTGTTTCTAGACATCTTTGAAGAAGAAATCAGGTCATAAAATAGAAGCATTTAAACCAATACACCACCAGTTCTCTTTCCTCAGCTCAAAGTTAGGCTTGAGACAACTTAGCAGAAGGGCTGAGGCAAGGTGAATCCATTTCACAAAAGAATAAATCATTATTCCACCAGGATATTAAAGATTTTGCATTGTAGCAAGGGTTGGAGGATGTGGGCAGGGAAATTTGGGATAAGCGTGTTTATGACAATTACTGAATGCATCTGATCGCTCACCATCAGGAGCATTGTTTTCAAAGGACCCTTTAGTTCACGGCCGTACCTTGTATCAGGCTCTATGATTACAGAAGATCTGTCATTACTCCCAGACATTACAAATGCAATCATAATTATTTTAATGGATCATTTACTTCCCAAACTTTACAATAAATCCATTATTGTACTGAGGTGATTTAGCCAAGATCACAATCATGCTTCTTTTTTAATAGCCAAGAATTTATACTTGCCACCAATCAATACGAGTAATTTTATCTTTGAGCAAAGAAAAAACTACTGGGGCACCTGGGTGGCTGTGACTCTTGATTTTGGCTCAGGTCCTGGTCTCAGGGTCATGAGATTGAACCCCACACCAGGCTTCATGCTCAGTGCAGTCTGCTTGTCCCTTTTTCTCTGTTTCTCCTCTTCCTCCTCCTCCTCCTTCCCTCTCTCTCTCTCAGTAAATAAATGAATAAATAAATAAATAAATAAAATCTTTTAAAAAGTTAAAACTGCTAATAAAGAGTCTCTATTCTTAAAAGCCACCTCTGACTCTTTGTATACTAATTACTATAGTGTCTTTCCCCAAGTAAACATTAAGTGAATGTTATTTCACAACTATCATTGTAGAAATCGTTAGGATGATCACAGATATTTGGTTCTTTTCAGACATATGGTAGGATCACACTCTGGCCCCTGAACAAATAAATGGTCACATTCCTTGTTTGGGTCAAAATGTGAGCAGGATTGACATCTGTTTACTTCCAGGATTGGAAGTAGGGTCTGCACTCCCTTTTTCTTCCACACTGGTGTGTAGCAGTGTTCCAGAAAGCAGCTGCTCCAACACAGGGGGACCCAGGATATGCATCATAATACTGCAGGGCAAAGCTCGACTGACCAGAAATGGACCAGCATTGCAAGCAGGAAATTGATGTTTGTTATTTAAACTACTAAGATTCATGGGATCCCTGGGTGGCGCAGCGGTTTGGCGCCTGCCTTTGGCCCAGGGCGCGATCGGGCTCCCGGTGCATGGAGCCTGCTTCTCCCTCTGCCTATGTCTCTGCCTCTCTCTCTCTCTGTGACTATCATGAATAAATAAAAAATAAATAAACTACTAAGATTCAGAAGTTGTTAGTGGTTGCAGCACCACCCACCTTACTTAAAGGACACAATTCTTGTCAGATACACCCAGGCGAACAGTGTGTATTTATTTATATTATTAATTTTTAAGATTTTATTTACTTATTCATGAGAGACACACAGAGAGGAAGAGACACAGGCAGAGGGACAGGCAGGGTCCCTGTGGGGAACCGGATGCGGGACTCTATCCCAGGACCCCGGGATCACCACCTGAGCCAAGGGCAGATGCTCAACTGCTGAGCCCCCCAGATGCCCCGACTTGATTTTTAACATACTCCCACAAGGTAAATACTACTGACATCATCCCAACTCTTCATATTATCCAGAGAGATTAGGTACCTTTCTGAGACCATATCCTCTGTCCTAAAGTCACAACATAGATAAAATATTGGACAAGTTAATCAAAAGAATGCAGTTGCATGGAAAGCTAAGGAAACAATCCATGGACCAAATGAGAAGAGAAGTGAGAAGTAGCAAGAGGAGCAGAACCCTCCTGGCTCCAGGGTCAGAAAAGGCTTGGCTTCTGCAGGGTAACAAGCACCAAGTGTTCCTTTGGGCAGAGGGCAGTCTGGAGCCGACTCATGAGACTGAAAAATCTAGCTGACCTCCTACTAACTGGGGCTGACAGGGTGCAAACTCTGGGTGAATGGAAATTAAGCCAATCTGCCTCTAATTTTTCTATAATATTCCCAGCATCCAATGAGACAGGAGTCCTAGGAAAGTGCAAGATCGGACTAAAATTTGAGGGACTGAGTGGAGGCAACAGGAAAACTAGAAAATTGTCATATAAAAAAAAATGAGGGGAGGGGCACCTGGGTGGCCCAGCGGTGGAGCGTCTGCCTTCGGCTCAGGGCATGATGCGGGGGTCCTGGGATCAAGTCTCACATGGGACTTCTTGCATGGAGCCTGCTTCTCCCTCTGCCTGTTTCTCTGCCCCTCTCTCTGTGTCTATCATGAATAAATAAGTTAAATGTTCAAAAAAAAGAAAAAAGCAAAAAAGAAACAGCAGTCCGGAGACATAGAGGACAGAGAGAGAGCCGGTGCACGTCGAGTAGACATCTCAGAACTGATATGGGAAGAGATCATAGTGAGGGTGTGGTTCAGCCAGCCTCCAGCTGCCACTTCTGGCCACAGAGCCTGGCCCCTGCCCCACAAATAGTGCACAGTGTGAAGGGGGTAGATTTCCTGGTAGGAGGAGTAGGAAAGAAATGGAGGCAATGAGTGATTACTCCACCACGACCTTGGAAAGCCCTGACTTCCTGGGCAATCTCACAAGCTCCTGGAGGCAATCCCAGCAGAGCAATCACCTGCTTTCAGAGACAACCTCACTCCTATAAAATGTAAAATGAATGGTGAGAAAGTATCAGGCAAGCAGAGGTCTGGAGCAGAGTAAACGAGAGAACAACCTTAGGAAACAGCTCTGAATGCCAAGCTCTGCAGATACAGCTATGGATTTTTAAGAACAGTCAACAAAGCTAAGGTAGCATCAAGATAAATGGTACCGAAAGGTACTAGTAAAAACAACCTAATTGGAAAAAGAACGCATTTTAGATTCTCAATGAGTAATGTTTAAATCAAGAATCAATAACTGAACAAGCAACAGACAACCCCTCTATGATGCCATCAAAGATTTAGAAGGTTAGTTGAGAGCCCAGCATGGCAATTGAAGATGTTATGTGAAATCTGTAAAAACAGTAAAGATGATTTGAATGTTTAAAACATTTTTCTTCAAGAATGCTTCTCTCCAGAAGGATACACTACTAAGAAAAGGTCCACGTTCCTAAAATCAATTCTAACATGAAAAATGCTTTAAGTTGGGTTCAAACCTATCTCTTTTAGAGACGGAGGGGATGGCAATGGGGACGAAAGTCATTACAAGCCACATTTCAATATCAGATTTTAGGAAACGAAATACAAATTGCTATGAGGTGAATTTTGTGAGTGTGTGGCTGTCTGCCTGCAGGCAACACCCCAGTCTAGGTACAGCTTTGGATGTTAGGAATTATAGTGAGAAATTAGAAATATACAGAACTACAGGTCTAACAAGCAGTGTCAGAAAACAGAGTTAGGGGCTAGGAGAACAGCAGGAAAGGGATAAGGAGAATCCTAGATAGGAGTGGGTGACGCCCCAGATTGGCATGTAAATTGTCCCCCAAACCTTGGTGGACTGCTAGACTGAGTGAGACCCTATAGGCCAGGATAAAAAGCAGCAGCCGGAAGCAGCAAGCATTGAGTAACAACGTCTCCTGCTCACCATGCAGGCAGGAGAGACGACACTTCCAGAGAAGAGCCCATATAGTCAAGGGAAGCCCAGGTGGCTCAGCAGTTTAGCACCTGCCTTTGGCCCAGGGCCTGATCCTGGGGACTAGGGATCGAGTCCCATGTCGGGCTCCCTGCATGCTGAACACAGTCTAGTTTTCCCTGTCTTCTTTCACTGCTCTAACGTGTCACTTCTTATTGCTCTCTCTGATCGTGTTCCTTCATTTTAATCTTTAAAATTTTATACAACCAGGATGTCTGGGTGGCTCAGTGGTTGAGCGTCTGCCTTTGGCTCAGGTCATGATCCTGGGGTTCCGGGATTGAATCCCACATTGAGCTCTCCTTGGGGAGCCTGCTTCTCCCTCTGCCTGTGTCTCTGCTTGTCTCTCTCCCCCTCTCTCTCTCTCTCTCATGAATAAATAAAATCTTTAAAAATCAAAAACAAAAACTTATTAGTGAGGAGTTTTAACTACTTCACCATCTTTGTTTTTAACACAATTAATTTCAGTTGTAGGTTTATACAATTTAATGACGGTAATGGCCATAGGTAACAACTGGCTTCCAAAACTCCTAAAAATCTAACAGTTGGTGTGGGTGAACTGCTTTAGGCCAGCTCCAGCCTGTCACTGGCCACCCCACTCCCAGACAGGGCTATGGTACGCAGTTAGCGTATCCATGTCCCAGAATTACCTGCCATGTGTGGTGCCACATTGGATTGGCTGCTAGAGAAATCCATGTAAGAATCAGACCAGAATGAAGCAGCAGCCATCAGTGTCAGGTCCATGAGGAGCTGCCCGCACCATGGGAGCTCATGCACAGTGTCACCAGTCCCCCGGCTCGCCTGGTTGGGATGGCAGGGCCGCCAGTCTGCAGCCCCCCAAGCCACTGCCAGATGCTCTCCTAATTCCTGGGTCCAGCAGGTGTGCACTTCCCAGGGGAAGGGCACCAGCTTATCCTAGTGGTCATGTGCGTCTTCAAAGTTAGATTCCATGCGAGACAGACCAGATTCCAGCCTGTTTTTGTGGTTCCCCTTTGTCTCCACTGGCAAGGCTCAGGCGATGAGACATTTTGGGAGCAAGCAGAGTTGTGACAAGTGAGACGAAAGCTGGGGAGATGGCTCTTCTCCTGATGCATGGAAGCCCCAGAACTCTGCGGGTGGATGCCAGCCACGAACGCTGCCTTTTTACTATGAAAAATATCCCAACTCTGCTAAATAATTTTAGTGGCCCTTCCCATCCTCTGTCTTGTCTCCACTCTGTAGCCAGAGATGTCCTGGTCACATTTGGCCAGATGATGCCACTCCTCTCCTAAGGCACCATGACTCCCATCTCTCCCATTATGAAAGGCAAAGTCCTCAGCAAAGGATCTCCAAGACCCTGCACAGCATAGCTCCCAACTGCTTCTCTGACCTCATTTCCTACAACGTCCCTCCCCCTACACACTTTCCACACCTGCCGTGCTGACCTCCTGCTGCTTTCAGAGTTCAGAAGAACATGCTCTTCTCAGGGCCTTTGCACCTGCTCTTCTGCCTGGCATCTCCCCACCCCACCCCCCACGAATCCTTTCAGTAAGTGTCATAAACACTCCTTCACTTCCTTCAGGTTTTTACCCAAATAGCATTTTTGTGACATTTTATTTTTAAAAGTCATGACTCCACATTCACAATCTCCGTCCTCCTTCCGTGTTTCAGCTTCTCCCAGAGCCCCTATCACCTCCTCATGTTTGGCATATTGTACTAATCTGTTTTGTTAACTAGCAGTCTCCCTTTGCTAGTGTGACTGAGGGCAAGGATTACCTGCTTTGTTCACAGCCATATTTCCAATGCTTGGAGGGAAATCCATGCTCAATAAATGCCTGTGGAAATAATTATATACTCTAGCTGGTTCTTGCTGATATGGAAGAAAGATAATGTTTCACACGCATACCTAGACAAGCCCATATGTATATGGCACCCGACCAGATTAATGAACTCTATTAGTCTTCAGTCTCAATTATTAGCCTACCAAGTTAATTCTCTCAAGGTTTTTGCACGTAGATGTCTATACAAGAATAGCAAAGCACAAATCTTAAAATAATTTGTTCTAACTCTCTGAAGAAAGTCCATGGTATTTTGATAGGGATTGCATTAAACGTGTATATTGCCCTGGGTAACATTGACATTTTCACAATATTAATTCTGCCAATCCATGAGCATAGAATATTTTTCCATCTCTTTGTGTCTTCCTCAATTTCTTTCAGAAGTGTTCTATAGTTTTGAGGGTATAGATCCTTTACCTCTTTGGTTAGGTTTATTCCTAGGTGTCTTATGCTTTTGGGTGCAATTGTAAATGGGATTGACTCCTTAATTTCTCTTTCTTCAGTCTCATTGTTAGTGTATAGAAATGCCACTGACTTCTGGGCATTGATTTTGTATCCTGCCACGCTACCGAATTGCTGTATGAGTTTTAGCAATCTTGGGGTGGAGACTTTTGGGTTTTCTATGTAGAGTATCATGTCATCGGCGAAGAGGGAGAGTTTGACTTCTTCTTTGCCAATTTGAATGCCTTTAATGTCTTTTTGTTGTCTGATTGCTGAGGCTAGGACTTCCAGTACTATGTTGAACAGCAGTGGTGAGAGTGGACCTCAAACAGTTAAAAATATACCTGCCCTACGACCCAGCAATTGCACTGTTGGGGATTTACCCCAAAGATACAAATGCAATGAAACGCCGGGACACCTGCACCCCGATGTTTATAGCAGCAATGGCCACAATAGCCAAACTGTGGAAGGAGCCTCAGTGTCCATCGAAAGATGAATGGATAAAGAAGATGTGGTCTATGTATACAATGGAATATTACTCAGCTATTAGAAATGACAAATACCCACCATTTGCTTCAACGTGGATGGAACTGGAGGGTATTATGCTGAGTGAAGTAAGTCAGTCGGAGAAGGACAAACATTATATGTTCTCATTCATTTGGGGAATATAAATAATAGTGAAAGGGAATATAAGGGAAGGGAGAAGAAATGTGTGGGAAATATCAGAAAGGGAGACAGAACGTAAAGACTGCTAACTCTGGGAAATGAACTAGGGGTGGTAGAAGGGGAGGAGGGCGGGGGGTGGGAGTGAATGGGTGACGGGCACTGGGGGTTATTCTGTATGTTAGTAAATTGAACACCAATAAAAAATAAATTAAAAAATAAATAAATAAAATCAGTTACTTCTATCCAAAAAAAAAAAAAAAGAATAGCAAAGCATTCCTTCCCTGAGGTGATGAGCCCCAGGCCAACCTAGCTGCTTTGTAAATGGTGGCAACATTCAAGACTAACCAGGAGTGGAAGGAAAAATCAGGTCCTCAAGAACACTTTTAGGATGTGACTCAGCCACAATAGAGAGGGGATCATACCTGAGCCAATGTGTTGATTGGATTACTGATTGTGCTGACTAGTTTTTAGCAAAATAACTTAAGAAAAAGGAAATATGGCTTTAAGAGATTCCTGCATATTCACCAGAGATCAACTACAGTACTAATAAGGCAAGCCCAAGTGAACCACAACAAAAGGCAAAACCAACCCTGTGCTCCAGTAGCGTGGTCCATCAGCCACATGGCAAGGTAGAAGCAATGACAGTGTGGCTATATTTCCACCACTTAGGGCACACAGTCCCTTGAGTGACGTGAGACATGAACTGAAACTATTAGGAATCCATCATCATGGGAAAGATAGTCAAACTCTTTATTTCATCCTCAGCTCTTTATTTGGTACTTGTATGTAATTTATAAGTAAATAAGAGAATGGATTGTTGGGTCCACAGTCCAAAGAGTTTAGAGATGACTGTTCCAGAACAATGTATGGTGATCTTTGGGGCATATGAATCCTTTTCCGAATCTGATAAAGGCTATACGCATGCTCCCTAGGAAACTGTGCATAACTATATAAGTTTTAAAAAATATGTAAATATCTATAAATCATGCTAACAATCAGAGGGCTTGAGCAACTCCATGAGGCACATCCATACACTTTTCAAGAGTCCATGTACTCCTGAGAATCCTTGTTCTCGATAGAAACGTTGGTTTATCTTCAACTCAGGTGAAGTACAGCGAGTTGTTCTCTATGCGCATTTTATTGAAATTAGTAGAACAAAATAAACGTCAACCTCATTCATCTCCGTGGATAAGAAAGAAGTAAAACCTAATGGAAGGTTTTCGAGGCTGCAACTCGCTCTGGCTGCGCACGCCCTGGCTGGGCGGCAGGTGGCAGCAGAGCGCAAGAGGAGCCGGACCTCGGCGCCCAGCCCGTCCGCCTGCCTCGCAGCAGCTGCGAACCTGTGAACCTGTGAACCTCGGGCCACCAGCTGTTTACCAAACCCAGGACTCCTGGTCTGGCTAGATTAGTGTGGTCGTGAGAAAAATGGGACAAAAGACCTCGAGCTATCGAAGGTCATCTGAAAAACCAGCAAACACATACCATCAAAATCTAAGCAATTAAAATTAAAATGCTGCTATAGCACAACACCGTTTTAAAGCATTCTGAGCAAAGTAAAATATTCTTCAAACCTTACCCCTAAGCCACAAGCCACCGCACACCCACTCAGTACCTATGCCCACCCTTCCCTTACTCACTACCTACCTACACCCCACAGTAAACCCACTCACCAGCTGTACCCTGACCCCTGTGACTCATTAACTCCCAGCTCCCTACCTACCCACCCCTGCATCCACTCCCTCCCTACACCTTCCTCCAAATAATACAAATATAAAGTCATCCTCAGAAGAATTGGCATAATTGTAATAATCTGCTTTTCTCTTCAGAAGTCCTGACTGCCTGTCTATTTATTCAAATCTTTTATGACTGTCATCTTGGACCTTTGTGGCTTCTGTTATTCTTTTGTTATTTTTTTTAATATGTGTGTTATTGTGAATGAAATTTTTCCAGCATATATTCAAAATTATTATTACAGTGTATAGAAAAACACTTGAGAGATACATATATTTTTTAAATGTAGGCCATTGTTCTGAACTCTCTCTTCCAAGTATAAAAGTGATTCTCTTGAGCCTTCTTGCAAATCTTTGCAGAGATGCAAAGTTGTTTTATTGTAACCAGGGCAAGAAGAATGATGTTTAACAGTGTTGAATAGAACCAGGAACAAAATGCACCCTTTGTGGGTCCACACCCCTTCGCACAGCTCTCTAGCTATTTCCCTGGGGCTCCCCTCCAAGTCCCCCAGTCTCTCTAGGCCAGTCTTTGTCAAACACGTCCAGTGTCATTTTCTGCCAGTCGGGACCTGGAGTCCCCATACTTATTGACCTTTCTCATCTAAAAAGTGTTCTCTGGATAGTGTTAAAACTACTCTGTAGGGGAGCCTGGGTGGCCCAGTGGTTGAGCATCTTGCCTTCGGCTCAGGTCATGATCCCAGGGTCCCCAGATCGAGAACCACATGGGGCTCCCTGTAGGGAGCCTGCCTCTCCCTCTGTGTCTCTGCCTCTTTCTGTGTCTCTCATGAATGAATAAATATAATCTTTAAAAACAAAACAACAACAACAAAAAACAATAAAAAGAAAACTACTCTGTAACAGATTTCAAGCATCGCTGCTTTTTTCCAGGACTGAGTTTCACTCCATCCAACGCCAATTGAGGCCTCTTCCGGCTGGTGTTTGGCTAGAGCTCAGGACGCATTAGAGGTGGTGAAAGGTGAAGGGCATGGTCTCTTCTTCTCTTGGATTTTGCCATGTTTGAATGTGACCCCTACAACTGCAGCTGCTGTCTGGGGACTAAGAAATGAGGGAGCCTGAGCTAAAACCATCAGAGTGGAGGGCGGACCACCCAGAGTCACAGGGGGGTGGGGGTGGGGGGCAGTGGGCAGGAGCCCTGAGGTAGACACCAAAGCCAGCCCAACCAGTCCGGTCTTGGTCATGGGAGAGGACCAAGTGTCTTCCAGTTTGACCAGCAGCATCTACTTCTTGACACTGAAAGCATCCTGTGAGTCTCTGGATGATGGTAAATCAGGGTATTGCAAGAAAGCTTCAATCAGCAAATTATTTTTTATCATTGTAGGGCTCCAGGGCAGGCCAGCCAAAATGGCATATTGATTATTTTAAATAAAAGCTACTTGGGGAACAATCAGAGAAAGACCCTCCCCAGAATGCCTTCTGCTCCCCTACAAGCAGGAAACAAATCTCCTGTATGAAAAATACTCTCCCTGCTAAGAAGTGAGTCTTATCACCAGACTTCGGGACTTTCAACTGAAGAAAGCTGTAGACACAAATCTTCTTCTTCTTCTTTTTTTTTTTTTTTTTCTAATCTACTACTTCAGCCCAAATTCTGCTTAGAATTCCCCTACTAATTAAAGCTTCCAAGCACCTGTTTTTTTAATCCCATCAATTCCTCACAAGTTTATTTTGTCTATTGAAAAAGTATAAAAACTGCCTGCTTTGATCATTCCTACGGGTCTCAATTTCAGTATTGGATCTCTTCATGTATAAAAAAACTGTTTTCCGGGGGGGGAGGTGGTAGCCTGGGTGGTTCAGTTGGTTGACTGGTTTCGGCTCAGATCATGATTTCAGGATCATGGGATCGAGCCCCAATTCAGGTACCATGCTCAGTGGAGAGTGCTTTGGGACTCCTCTCCTCCTTCTGTCTCTGTCTATGTCTCTCTCTCATTTTCTATCTTGCTTTCTAAAATAAATAGATAAATCTTTTTAAAAAACTGGTTTTCAGGACACCTAGGTGGCTCAGTAGTTGAGCATCTGCCTTTGGCTCAGGTTGTGATCCCGGGGTCCTGGGATCGAATCCTGAATCGGGCTCCCCACAGGGAGCCTGCTTCTCCTTCTGCCTGTGTCTCTGCCTCTTTCTGTGTCTCTAATGAATAAATAAAATATTTTTTTAAAACTTATTTTCTCTCCCATTAATCTACCTCATATCAATTTAATTCTTAAACCAGCCAGAAGAACCTTGAGGGGAAAGAAAGAAATTTCTCCCTCCACTACATCATTGACTAGGTGCCAAGTAATCAATCTATTTATTCCTTTATCAAGATTGACAAGACTACCAAAGGCAAAAGCCATAAGGGAAAAGACTAATACATGTAACCACATAATTAAGTCAAATGGTAACTGAAGAAAATATACTTATGAAAATCTAGTGAAAGTCTAATTTCCTTACCACATTAAAAAAAAACACTTTATTAAATCAAGAGCAAAAAGCAACCAACGTACTAGAAATAAAATGAGCAAAGACCGTGAAAGGGTGTAACCCTGAGTAGATAAACAAATGAATGAATAACTGACTTTAAATTAGGCTTCTAAGGAATTTCAAGACCACAGTTTAAAATTCAGAAACATTCTAAGAGATCATTTTCACCTATCCAAGTCAAAATAAAAAAAATATTAGATGATACATAGTGTCTTCAGGAATAAAGAGGAACAAACCCTCCCGTACCTAATGAGATGTACAGAAGCACAGTCCATTTGGAATTCAGTTTGCCAAAATACACAAGCATTTTAAAGGCACATAACCAACGACACAGCAATTATACTTAAAAAAAAAAAACTTTCTCAAAGAAAAACTCATCTGTTTCTAATAATTAATTTAGGGAGTCTCCTTAGGTAACAATTTATTTGATGTGAGAATATTTATTCTCCACTTGCAGGTGGAGGAACTTCTGACATGGTGAATGTCATACATGGGACCCATGTGGGTAGGTATAGGAATAAATAACCAGGGGGGCTAAGGACAGAGGTCTTCCCATTCATTTCATTTTTTTCCTCCAGTTACAACCCGGTACAAGATTATGAGACCAATAATGAGTAAGAAGGAAAAGCTTTTCTAAAATAAAAGAAGAAATAAAAACTCAAATCTGGCCTACATGGTTTGGTCACTTTACCCAAACTCGCCTCTAGAGGGCAGGGTCTCACCCATTTTCTCTGCTCAGACAAAATCTAGGAAAACTATTGAGATTAAAACTGAAGGGACACTGGGTGGCTCAGTGGTTGAGTATCTGCCTTTGGCTCAGGTTGTGATCCTGGGGTTCTGGAATTGAGTCCTGCTCCCTACACAGAGTCTACTTCTCCCTCTATGTATCTCATGAATAAATAAATTTTAAAAATCTTTGAAATAAAAAATTAAAATTGAAGCCAGTTAGGCAACTAGAAGGACTTCTCCTGTGCATAAATTTGTTCAAACCTGGTGACAGGTAATAGAATTCACCACCCTTGAAGAAATGCCCAGGGGAAGGATCTGACCTACGTCTGGTCCATTTACCCACCGTGTATAAACCAACCTAGCAAAGCGTGTTTTTAAGGTAGGAGAGGTAGCTGTGGTCTATATGGTGAGGAGGCTGGTACTGACCAAGTGGGCCAGAAATGTGCCCGCTAGTTGCTGAGTGCTACCAATGCCTTACTGCAGACCGGCACTGCCTGGCCTAACAGATGCAAACACCAAGGAGGAATAGAAACACCAGTATAGGATGGTATCCCAAGGGGGACACATGGGTCAAGCCCTTGACAGAAGTGTGAGCCTGAAGGTGGTCTACTTCCTCTGCCCTCCTTCGCAGGCATGGAGGGTCACCAGTGCCCTGCAGGGAAGGCAGGGAACCTGCCCAGCCTCTACTCTAGAGGCTGACCCTCCCCGTGCCTGCAGAGCCCAGCTGTGGGACCCAGGAAATTTAACCAAAATCCCCTACCCCTGGACAAGCAGAGCAGGACTAATTCCATTTTGTGCTGCACTCACCGCCTCCTGTATCACCCCCACATGACCTGCTTATTGCTTAAGGCACTGCCCCACCCTAGTCAAGCCCAGGGCACACCCTTATCAGAAATCAGCTCATAACAATGTAACCCCGCCTTGTGCCCACCAAAACTGCGCACCAATTCTGACCAGAGTGATAGGCCAGCTCAAATGGATACTATAGGGTAAAATGTCATTCAATTGGCCACCTGCGTGTGGACCCACATGACTGTGCAACTTTCTGCATATGTTACAATCCCATTGGCCACTGGCCCCTATAAAGCTGTTACTCCTCTTAGCCTGGGGTCCACATCCCTGCCCCACTGTGTCGGGTATACTTGGACCCAAGCTCAAGCTTGTAAATAAACCCTCGTGTGTTTGCATCGGTGTCGGCTCCTTGGTGGTTTCTCGGATATGTAATCTTGGGCACAACATTTGGGGGCTCGTCCAGGATCCAAAAGACCCCCAAGACTGCATCCGGAGGGTTTCATGCGTGGTGAGTGCACTCAACTTTTCCCACCTTTTGCGCGCATATTCTCTGAGAGCTCTAAACTGTACTTTTACCTGTAGGAATTCCAATCTGTATTGGGTTGACATTGGCTTAGGTGGACGCGCTGGCGGGCCGTCGACCAGGGGTCTTGAGGAGATGTCCTTGCCCCCGCCTGGAGGATGGGGTCCTCATCTGTAAGGAGGATGGGAGTCCTCAACTATAAGGAGGGCTGACTGCCAGCCCTTCGGGTTACTTTCTGTTTTGTCTCTGCAGTCACATTGGAATGTTTGTCTGTGTTGTTGAGTCCTTGTTAATTGTCTTTACTGTCTGTCTTGGTGTGGATTGGGGACATAATGGGGGAGTCAGAAACCACTCCCCTGTCTCTATGCTCTCCCACTTCTCAGATGTTAGGGAAAGAGCTCGTATTCTGAGCATAGACATATGGAGAGAGAGATTCCAAATTTATTGCATATCAGAATGGCCAACCTTTGACGTGGGATGGCCCCGAGAAGGAACTTTCCACCTACCTATTATCTTACAGGTTAAGGCCGTGATCTTCAGGGGCAAACCAGACGGCCACTCTGATCAGGTTCCCTACATCCTGATCTGGCAGGACATGATCAAGAATCCCCCTCCTTGGCTAAAACCATTTTTACCCCCCAAAGCAGGACCCACCGAGATTCTAGCCCTGTGGAAAGCCAAGAAGGAGACCCACTCTACGCCCCAAGCTCCCTTTTATCTGGTCTTCCAGGATTCCTCCCCGGAGGACCTGATTCTCCCGCCACCCTACCGGGCACCCCCTCCCTCTTCCTCCCCCCATTGGAGGCACGGGGCTGGGAGGGGGTGCAGAATGGGCACCAGCCCTCCCTGACGGGGGAGTCCCTGCGCACAGGCCAGCAGTGGGGACATGCAGTCGGTCAGGACCCACCGGTCGGCCACACCTCCAAATGTGGGGCCAGGCGGACTCCACCGCCCTTCCTCTCCATGCCATGGGGCCCCCGACGAGACCGGCGAACAGCTAATGTTATATTGGCCGTTCTCCACCAGTGATTTATATAATTGGAAAACCCAAAATGCAAAGTTCTCTGATAATCTGAGAGATCTAATCGGGCATTTAGATCCTGTTCTCTTTACCCACCAGCCTACTTGGGATGACTGCCGACAGCTCTTGCAGGTTCTCTTCACCACCGAGGAGAGAGAACGAATTCAGGTGGAAGCCTGGAAGTCTGTCCTGGGAGAGGACAGACAGCTGACTCAAAACCCGGACCTCATAAACGCTGCCTTCCCTTTAACCCACCCCACCTGGGACCACAATGCGGCTGAAGGTAAGGAGAGACTCCGGGTCCACCGCCAGACCCTGCTGGCAGGTCTCCAGGCTGCCGCGCACAAGCCTCCCAATCTGGCCAAGGTCTACGATGTGAGGCAGGGTAAGGATGAGAGTCCAGCAGCCTCTCTTAGAGAGAGTCCTAGAGGCTTTTAGGCAGTGCACCCCTATAAACCCAGAAGCCCCGGAAACAAAGGCCGCAATTATCATGGCTTTTGTTAATCAGGCCACACCGGACATTAAAAAGAAATTGCAAAGAGTAGAGAGACTGGGAGAAAAGAGCTTGCAGGACTTAGTGATAATAGCAGAACGAGTCTATGATAATAGAGAGAGTCCAGAAGAACAACAAACCAAACTAAGTGACCGGCAGACCCAAAACCTGGCCATGGGGCAAGAACTGCATGTTACCACCCCACACACTATTGAAGGGGTACTCAAACAGCCCCCAGACCGCTGGATCAGCAATGCCCGTCTGACCCATTATCAGAGCCTACTGCTAAACCCCACCAGAATTTTATTTAAGCCACCAACAACTCTAAATCCGGCAACACTACTCCCTAACCCAGACTGGGACTCCCCTCTGCATGACTGTCAAGAAATTTTGGCACAGGTCCACGGAATCAGAGCTGGTCTCCAGGACCAGCCACTGCCAAATGCGGACGCCACCTGGTACAAGGACGGCAGCAGTTTCATCCAAGAAGGAATCAGATACGTGGGGGCAGCAGTAACCATGGAAACGGAGACCTGATCTGAAGGCACCGACCCTGCCCGACACCCCCAACTATACTGATGCTGATTTACACTGGATCAAACGCTTGCCTATGACCCATTGCTTGCGTGGCTGGTGGAGGGCTGCAGACTCCAGCATCATCCTGCCAGAGGAACTACGACGGCGAGTCCTACCAAAATGCATCGGAGTACTCACGTGGGGACAAGGAAGGTGGAAGACCTCATACGACATGCAGAGATCACTATTAAAGACTCTCGAGCAAAGATCGAGCAGATTGTGGCAAGCTGCCACGCATGCCAGTTAACCAACTAATGCCTCCGGCCATGGATCTAACCCGGCACCCGGCTCCGAGGGGACCGCCCAGGAGCCTACTGGGAAGTGGATTTCACTGAAGTAAAACCTGGAAAATATGGGTACAAGTATTTACTAGTGTTTGTAGATACTTTTTCAGGATGGACAGAGGCATTTCCCACCAAACATGAAACGGCACAGACCATGACCAAGAAACTGCTGGAAGACCGAGGTATGGTTTTCCTGTTAGGATTGGATCAGACAACAGCCCAGGATTCATCTCTAAGGTAACACAGGGAGAGGCACAAATATGTGGGGCAGATTGGAAATTACATTGTGCATATAGGCCCCAGAGCTCAGGACAGGTAGAGAGGATGAGCAGAACATTAAAGGAGACCTTAACTAAATTAGCCCTGGAGACTGGCAGGGACTGGGTGACTCTCCTCCCCTTCGCCCTATATAGGGTGAAGAATTCCCCATATAAGATGGGACTGACTCCCTACGAGATCATGTTCGGTCTTCCTCCACCTATTATCCCCAATTTAAAACCTAAGGCGCTTGCTGAATTTGATGATCACCAACTTCTTTTCTCCCTCCAAATGTTACAACAAACCCATGAGCAGGTGTGGCCTAAGCTGAGGCCCTCTATGAGACTGGGCCATCCTCGGACACCCATCGATATCTGCCAAGTGACTGGGTGTACGTGCGGAGATACCAACACCAGACACTTCAACTCACTGGAAGGGACCTTACATCATGATCCTGACCACTCCCACCGTTCTCAAGGTCGACGGGATTACTCCCTGGGTCCACTACACCCACGTCCGGCCAGCTGACCCACACGCCGTTCTCAAGGACTTTGTTCCAGAATGGAAAAGTCAACTGGACAAGGACAATCCCCTAAAGCTAAGACTGCGCCGTTCTCACTTATTTCCCACCTCCAAGACTCCCTAGTCTGAGGTTGTCCTTCAAAATAGAAGGGGATTAGACTTAGTCTTCTTACAACAAAGGAGGGGGCGGGGGTTATGTGCTGCCTTAAACGTAGGATGTTGCTTCTTCCCTGAAATGTAAATGGGAGCGAGAACAGCAACAAGGTTGGTTCAAATCCTGGTTTAATCATTCCCCCTGGCTGACTACCATGTTATCCTCCCTGACCGGCCCACTCGTCATCCGCCTCCTCCTTCTAACCTTCGGACCCTGCCTCATTAATAGACCAGTAGCTTTTGTTAAGGACCGAATCAATACAGTCCAACTCATGGTACTCAGGCAACAATGCCAACCACTGCCTCTTTCGACAGAAACCCAGAACCCATGATTGGATCCTGCATAGGATCCTCTGAAAACGGGAGGAATGTGGGACCCAGGAAATTTAACCAAAATCCCCTACCCCTGGACAAGCAGAGCAGGACTAATTCCATTTTGTGCTGCACCCGCCACCTCCTGTATCACCCCCACATGACCTGCTTATTGCTTAAGGCGCTGCCCCACCCTAGTCAAGCCGCTGGGCACACCCTAATCGGAAATCGGCTCATAACAATGTAACCCCGCCTTGTGCCCGCCAAAACTGCCACCAATTCTGACCAGAGTGATAGGCCAGCTCAAATGGATACTATAGGGTAAAATGTCATTCAATTGGCCACCTGCGTGTGGACCCACATGACTGTGCAACTTTCTGCATATGTTACAATCCCATTGGCCACTGGCCCCTATAAAGCTGTTACTCCTCTTAGCCTCGGGGTCCAAGTCCCTGCCCCACTGTGTCGGGTATACCTGGACCCAAGCTCGAGCTTGTAAATGAACCCTCGTGTGTTTGCATCAGTGTCGGCTTCTTGGTGGTTTCTCGGATTCGCAATCTTGGGCACAGCACCAGCCCTCGCTGGACAGCATGAAAAAGACATTTACATACCAAATGGGACAGAAAGCAATGATAGGAGATAAGGGTAGCAAGGCCCAAAGGCAGGTGGTGGAAATAGAGATAAATGAACTCTCGCGGAAGCAATATAGACTGAAGCCTTGAAAAGCACAGGGTTATCTGGAAGGCACTAGATTCATCATGTAGCATAAAAATCTGTGGAATGAACTGAAATGGTTACAGAAGCTCTCTCTCGCTCTTCCCACTCCATGTCTCTCATGCAGATGCTCCAGACAAAGTACAAGGAAGGAGCTGGATAAAATTGCTGCATAAATGCAAGGGCGGGGTCGGGGGTGGTTGATAGGAGCGGCTGCAAGAAAAATCCTGCCATTCCCCTCTTGCATCGTACATGCACCTGAGCTTCTCATCTCCTTAGGGAACAGGGAGGAACAGGTGCTCAGCGCGGGGCTGCCCGTGAACCCGAGTGTGGCTGTTCCCCGGGACAGGGCCGTGCTGCTCTGCACAAGGAACCTGAAGAAACACCACCGCCAGGACTCCAGACACTGCACACGTGAAAGAACGTGACAGATGGAAACGGATTACTTCCAAGCAGCTTTTCCTGAAGGTTGTGAAAATGAAGCATCTACAAAGGAAAAGGACATGTTTAACAGGCTCGAGGATTTGGGTTTAAGCTGCAATAAAGATGCAGAACAGATAAGAAATTAGCCCAGCGGTTCTTTCTCCATCCATCAGCGCAGAGATCTGAAGGGCCTTGGTAATGAAAACCACGTCTAAGCTGCTCCCCACGGAAATCAGATAAATATCCACAACATGTCCTCCCTGGAGAGAAGCTTTGACAGAATTTGAGACATACAGGTTTAGTCACAAACCCAGGACTCGGTGGGGACCCTCTGTTCCATGTGGTTTCTCTTCCTTCCCTCCCATCACCTGGGCAAGGAGCTCCTGCAGGAGGACGGGGGCTCCTCACTCAGCTTTCCTCTGGGGTCTGCATGAGGATTACTCAGGAGGCAAGAGAAGCAGGATGGGGAGGTGGGTGCTGTGGGGGTAAGGGGTTGGGGGCAAGCCCCCTGGGATGATATGGAGCAACAGGTCATAGCAGCAGCTGAAAAGACCACATATCCCACAAATTTGAGTTAAAAGGCTCCTAGCAAAACTGCAGATATTTGGAGGAGAACTGGGTACTCAGATTAGAAGTACTATTTAAGTTTAAATATGACCTGTGTGGAAGTAAACTTAATATCGCAGAAACCATATTTTTAGGGGAAACTATACACATGGTAGGACATAGAATTTTTTCTGATTTAGAAATTTATATGTGAGAATCTTTAAACAAGTCTTACAATGAAGTCTATTTGAAGGAAGCCTACAGCAAGTGTAGAGGAGCTCCCTCTGTGGGCATCCCCCAAGGTGCTCTGGGAAGTGATATTGAGCACACCTCAGTTGTCCCCCCTTAGAGGCAAGGAAATAGGCATTTTATTCTCCTGGTCCTGTTAGCTGTTGGCTGATGGCTGCTCCTGGTGTCAACTCCTCAGCACTTCTGGCTTTATTCTGAGCAAGCAGAGCATGCCAGAGAAAGCCCTTGGCCCAGGGATGGGGGGGACTTCAGGTGTTTGCAGGCAGGAAGCCTCCAGAATATACATGAAGGGCCACTCCTGAGGGGCTCTGAGCACCACAGCCTCTACTATGTACTAAGTAAGAAATCAGCCTGCATGCTATAAACCCACCAGTTACGAACATACAAGATGATGGTGGAGACCGCCAGTGCCACCCTGGACTGGCTGGGTCATGGTGCTCAAAGCCATTTATTGGTTTGGCTACATTTAGAGTTGCTCTCTCCTGGAAACAGAGCTGTTCTGTTTCAGTGATAGCTGGTTGGATTTATTTACATAACTGCCACTCTGCTCTTTTGTCAGAAGGTATCTCCAGCAACGATTTTGTCCCGGGTCACCGAGTTTAGCAAGCCCCAAGATGAAAAGTGGGCAAGTCTTTTCTGCCAGCTGGCTCTGACTGCACCCCAGAGAGAGATGACCTGCAGGATGTGCCAACAGGAGGCAGCGCAGTATTTAGTTCTTTTGTTTCTTTCTTATTATCCTGCATGCTGTCGGGAGTTTTTACAAATTCAAGGTAGCTAGAACTCCCATGCATTATGTTTATGTGCATCATAAAAATACATATTGACAACTTAGTTTGTAGTTTGTACAGATTCTTTCACATTCTTTACTGAGGCTGAACCAAACCTCCCCCTTCGCTTGTTTCCTGGTCAAGCCTAACACTAGCTAAATGTCTACATTTGCAAATGGTATGTGTAATCTGATGAATTTTTGTCTCCCGGTCCAATTTGAGTCGTCTCAACCGCCTTTGAAAGTGGAAGACACATTTCTCTGACTGTTTGCATTCAGAGCGTCTGATAATAGATGATCGCTAAACAGAGTCTACGACATAATCAGCTCGAGATGAAAAATATCAATCTCATTTTTTTTGTTTCACAACAGCTGCTGCCTCAAAAACATATCCACTTTGCTATATTTATTGTCATGTCATTCATACCATTTGCCGTAAATCTGCAGCCAATTATACCAGTTTCCCATGCATCGCCCATAAAAAAAAAAAAAAAAAAAAAAAAAACCTACCCTATTTCAGCTTTTCAACTGATAGATACTTTCATAAGAAAATTAGAGAGCTTCCAACAGTGTGGCTGATACATAACTTTGGTCTTGTCCTCATTTCCAAATGACACAGACATCTAAGAAATGTTTGATGTGCAGTGGGTTTTTATTTCAATAATGTTTCCCAATTTGAGTCTCAAATTGAAGAATCGAACTTTGAAAGTAGTTGCTAACTAATTGATGAAGCAGGATGACAGACATACATCTCAATAAAAGTGATATTTTAGGAATATGGTTATGAGCTTATTGTTTTTTCAAAAACATTTAAAAATATTTTACCAAGCATCACAGATGCTGGTACTGAGGAAACAAAGATGAAGTCATGGCTTTTACTGTCCAAGAGGGAAGATGTTCTGGGAAAGGACAGTGGAGTGGAGGGGTGGTACATGCAGTGGCATCTAGGAATGAAAGCAATGACACTGAAAAGTTTGAACCGTTGCATTCTGCTGAGGCAGGAAGAGGCACAGAGTCAGGGAGATGAGGCCAAGCAGGTGGGCAGGAGACAAGGGAAAATCGCGCCGAATGTCATGGAAAAATCTCTGAAATGCATCCTTGGGAGCTGAGTACCCAGGGGTCCAACTGGAGGCCAGATGCGGGATACAATGACCATTGCAGAGTTCAAAGGAGAGGAGGGAAGAAGAGGGGAGATACGGGAAGTCCTCATGAAGCAGAATGCATAGGGCTGAAAAACTTGTAGGTTTGTCGATTTGGAAAGAATCAAATCCACAATAACTCTCAGGCTCCTGGCTTGAGCAAGAGGTCGATGTTGAGGTGCTCCATGCAAATGGAGCAGTGAAGAGAGGGGACTGGTTGGAGGAGAAGACAATGTGTTTAGCCAATTGACATCTTGAACTTCAGGTGCCTGAGGGGCTGGTGGGTGAATCTACACCCCTGAGGGGCTGGTGGGTGAATCTACACCCCGGAATTCAGTTGCAACATCAAGGCCGGAAGTGAAGATTGGGTAGTCATGTGCATGTGAGCACAATATGAGGTCCTAAGGGTGCATAAAATTGCTCAGTTTCTGTCACATGAGGGGGAAGAGAGCCGAAGAGTAAGCCCATTCTCACAGGTGCCCACAAATGAGAGGCAGACGGACCCTCCAGCGTTCATAAGGAATAGGTGGCTAACCCGAAGCCTCACCACCCAGCCTCACCAACCACCCCTAAGTGGTCGGTCTATGTCCCTAGGCTACTTGCTCCACCCCAGCTCCTTCTGCAGCAAACCCCCAGACATCATAGCAGCTCATCCCTCAAGGTTGGAGGGTGCAGCTCCAGAAGAGGAGGTCTTGTGGGTCCCTGTCATGCTTTCTTTCTTTGTCCGAAGGGATTTTCTCTTGCTCCCATTCCTGATTTTCTTATAACAATTTTAGAAGACGTTAACCATGATTCCTTTTTGTCCCTTTATTTATTTTGTTTTTATTTTGCAAAGAGTTTTCCTTGTGCATTTTTTTTTCCTTGTGCATTTTGGCAGGAGGAGTGAGCCAACAGCTTTTCTAACTTCCGTTGTTTGGCAAAGTGATGAAAAATGGCCCTGAGCCTTCTCAGATCTGCCTCCTCGTCTTCCCTCCCTGACTTGAATCTGAATCTTCTCTTCCCTTAGTTTTTCTCACCCTCCTTCGCCCCCCTCTCACTGGATTCTACTCAAAGTTTTTCCCTCCTCCATGAAGATCTCTGTTTTGAAAGGAAGTTTAATTTGTTGATTTGGAGAATCTGACTTCTCCATCACCTCTGGACCTGCCACATCAGAGGCTCTTCACAAAGACCGCACCCCCCACCCCTCACTCCCCGCCCTCCACCCTGGCCTCTACTCAGCCTCCACCCTCCCCAGAGAAGAAAGAGATCCTGCCTCAGGGCTCTGCTCCCAGCCCAGGTGCCTTCTCTCTGCTTTCTCTGGAGGAGCAGTGGGGCTGCAATGGTCTGGGCTGCAGGGGCTTTGATCCTCATACTGTTTGTGCAGCTTGTGGGGGGGGGGGGGGGTATTCCTTGCCCCTGGGTCTCTTGGAGATTTCATTTGCCTGACTTTGGCTGTACTATTCCAGGTGCTCATTTGCTTTTATAGTCCATCCGGGAGATTCAAAACCTCCCATTTCCCTGGAGTTCTTTCTAGAATGGAAGACTGCTGTGGGAGCTGCTGAGGGGATTAAGGCCTGTAAAGGGGGTTGTTTTTCTTTGTATCTAAGATATTATGGTTGTTAAACATCTATGACCACTCCCCCACCAGCCCACAAGCTTTTGGAGGGAAGCTATCATAATTGATGCATCTTTTTCTCCCCCGGGGCCCCATCATGTTGAAGAGACACAATCCATCTTGTTACATTGAATTAAAGTAATATCTCTGGCTAGAAACTGATTCTACCGTTTATTTTTTTCCCCACTAGGGCTGGAGAGCTACTAAGAAATAAAAGAGGTGTGCAGTTCATATATAACTGAAGACCCAAATCCACTTCCCTTTCCTGAAGGAATAAGGAATATAATAAACCAAGGAGACCTGAGTTCAAATAAGGAAAGAATTAGCATTTCAGAGACACTAGTTGATAAATTTCACAGATAGTTGCTTCCTCTTTTGGAAAGTTAATTGCTGTAAATTTTTCAAAATGGCATTTTGAAAAAGTCAACACAAAAACTGAGACAGTTATTCTCATTCCCTTTCTTTACTTTGTCCTTTGCAGTTGTCTTAGTCGTTCTGGGTTGCTATAACAGACTGGGTAGCAAAATGCACAAATACACATTTGTTGCTCAGTTCCAGAGGCTGGAAGTTCAAGGTCAGCATACCAGCAGGGTCAGGTGAGGGCCCCCCACCAGCACACAGACTTCTCCCTCTGTCCTCACGTGGTGGAAGCACTAGGGAGCTGTCTAGGGTCTCTTTATAAGGGCATTAATCCCATTCATAAGGGCTGCATCCTCATGACTCAAGCACCTCCCAAAGGCCCCACCTCCCAATACCATCACATTTGGGGGTTAGGATTACAACACGTGGTTGTGGGGGAAGGGACACAAAAGTTCAGACCGCACTAGCAGTCCCCAGACGAGCTTTGCACAGATCATCTTACTTGGAGCTCACAGCATCTGTGTGAAGTGGGCAGGTCTATGAACCTCATTAATGCCAGTAGTTAAGCAGCTCTCCAGAGAGCAAGCCTAGATTAAATCTTAGTCTTTGAGAAAGAGCAGACTGTTCAAGCTGGAGATCCTAAGGGTGAGCAGAAGCTCCACCTCTGGCTCATTGCAAATCCCACCCCAAGTGCCATTAGGGAACAAGCAGGCTCATATCTTCAGTCCAGAAATGCTGGAAGGGAGCTATATGGTATGTTTGCCCATGTAGGGTGGTACTCATTTTACCTGGAGAAGCTAGCACCTGCAATTTGTAGAGAAATTTTGCAATGAAAATAATTTCCTTTATTCTCTTCTCTAAAAGTGACAGCCCTACTTTCCAACCAGTTATAAAACTGGAATCTCATTTGCAGCCCCTCACACTGTGACCCATCCGAATCACCTGGAAGCCTGGCTGAAACTCAGACTGGTAGCCCGCTCCCCGACCCCAGGCGGTTCTGATCCAGTTGGTCAGAGGCTTGAGAATTTGATCTGGGGTGGGTGGGGGGGCAGGAGTGGTGGACTGGCTCGGCTGGTCTATGGATACACTTTGAGAACCATGATGTGTTTGTTGATAACACTTAGGGGTTCCTTACATACTCATTTTAGGTCCTGTAGGAAGGAAGTTCTTAAGTATCTCCATGATCAGTCTCGAATTTAAACGCCATAAAATTGAAAATATCAGTGTGTTTCTTTTCATGCCTACACCTGTGGTTGTAGATTCAGGCAGTGGATTTTGAAGGAAAATACTTATTTTCTTAAAGTTGTCAATTAATAAGTAATTGCTTTCATCAGCTAGAATGACACACTATACTCATTAGTCTTCAAATCATTTCTCTGAGCTGTAGCAAGTTAGAAAGGGCCTGACAGCCCGTGCCAGAGGGCATCTTTTTTTTTTTTTTTTTAGACTTTTTACAAGACTTTTTACACGACGCGGGTGCGGTGCTCCTGCACGAGCAGCAGGGGGCAGCAACGCTGTCCTACAGGTTACACCGGCCGGAGCAGCAAAACTCCAGGGAAACGGAGCCAAGGCATTTGGCTTTGTTATTGGAGCAAAACTGAATGGTCTGCAGAAGGATCTGATAGTTAAATAGTAATGTATTGTGATACAGCAGATCACAACAGTTCCAGAGCGTGAATTTAATTCCAAAAGAGAACAGTGATGGTAAAAATATTTTAGTAAAGTGCAAAATATAAAAATGCATGGCTGTGAGGTACCTGAGACATCGATGCGTCTTCAATGTTTATTTAATATAAACAGGCGCTGTGAATCCACGTGAAAATATCGGTGAGCTGTGAATTTCTCGCTTCGTGCAGAAATCCGTGCTGTGAGGCGTCCCTTCACCTGCTGGCGGGAGCTGAGCTGAACGTGGGGCTGCTCCGGGGCTCGGCTCTGGGAGGCCGCGTCCTCCGCCCTGCGGCAGCTGCTGTCCTCACACCTGTTGGCTCCTCACTGTCCCTTGCGAGTCTTCCTGCTGCTTCCTGCGCCTACCCCGTGCCGGGCCCACGCTCTGGCCCCCCGCACCTGACCTAAGGCTGGAGCTCCCGCTCAGGCCGCCCTGCCCCGGTCAGTCCCCTGCACGCACGCCGGCTGCATCCAGTGTCTCCGTAGCTGCAGGATGACCCCCCTCCTTGAGTCCCCCTGGCCACCCAGTCACCTCCTCCTCAGCTCCAGGATCCTACCACTCCCCCAAATCAGTCACATCACGGGCCTGAGGGTGACCAGACCTGTGCACCGGGGACACCTCTATTTCCGGCACCCCTCCCTGGCCCCCACCTCTTATTTCCCAGTAATGCACCTGCTCACCCATGATTCTCTGATCCCCACGGGACCCACAACCACTGCTGCCAGCTGGGCCGTCGGTCCCTACCCCCCACCCCCCACTCCCCCCCCCTTCCTCCTGCTTCCCTCCCCATGCAGCTTGGATCCCAGAGCCCACCTCTGTAACCATCCCCCTCCACCTCGCCCAATGCTCCTGCGGGTCCTCCCACGGTCGTTAGCCTGGAGAACCCCCAAACCCAACTTGGTCCAGCACCACCGGGGGCCCATCTGCACCAGCACCTGGACGTACTGCAGCACAACCCACCTGAACTAACCGAGCTCAGGACATTGATGAGCATAGACGTCAGAAGAGGCCCCGGAGCCTGTGGCCTCTCCCGCTCCCCGTGTCCCCTTAGCCCCCTGTCCCACAGGGCGATGCCACTGTTCCCCTCCCTCCTCAGACTCACAGCTCTCCTGCCCCCAACCTCAATCTCATCACGTAAGCCCGTTTTCTTTCCTCTGTTATTGACATATAATTGACATACAATGTTATCCTAGTCTCAGGTCCGCACACTCCGATTTGGGGAAGTCTACACATTACTCAGGGCTCACCCCTGAAAGAGTCACCGTCTGTCACCATGCAGCGACATTACAATATTGACAATATTCCCTGTTCTGTGCCTTTACTCTCTATGACTTCTGAACCTGGAAGTGTGTACCTCTTAATCCCCTCCCTCGATTTTGCCACATCCCCTATCCCCATCCCCCACCCTTTGATAACTACCAGTTTGTTTCCTTGTATTTAAAAGTCTGTTTTAAAAAAAAAAATTAAAAAATTAAAGTCTGTTTTTTGTTTGTTTGTTCGTTTTGTTTTTGAGATTCCACCTATGAGGGAAATCATATGGTATTTGTCTTCGACCGACTTATTTCTCCTAGTGCAATATCCTCTAGGTTTATCCGTATTGTTACAAATGAGATCTCATTCTTTTTTATGTGCTTTCATAATATACCTTTGTGTGTATATATATATCACACCTGTCTTATCCATTCACCTATCGCTGGACACTTGGGCTACTTCCATTTCTTGGCTATTGTACATGATACTGCAATGAACAAAGGGGTGCAAATATCTGTTTGACTCAGAATTTTTGTTTTCTTTGGGTAAATACCCAGTAGTGGAATCACTGAAAAAAAATCAATCAAAAGAGGACATCTGCATCCACCTGCCTACCTGTGTCTGCTCAAACTGGGCCTTCCCTCGTGTTACTGTGTGTGAACTGCTCTTCTCCTAACCAAGGCCAAATCCCCCACCTGGACAGTAAACTCCATCTTTTTCCATCATCTCAACGACGGGACTCCAGTAATTCTCTTCCCATTCTCTTCTGTATTGTTGGATTTCTCCTCTTTGGCGTCACTCCCATCAAGACAAGTACTTAATTCTCTCATCCTTGAAGAAAGACACAGAGAGACAGACAGACAGGAAGGGATAGAATGATGGGAGGAAAGAAAGAAGGAAGGAGAAAAGGAAGGGAGGGAGGGAGGGGGGAGGAACCTTTGTTAACCTCATCTCCGTCTGACCTCTGCTCCCTTTCTTATGTCCTATTTCATGACAAGCTTCTCAGGGAGTTTCCTCTACTGTCAACTCCGTCACCTCGTCACCTCGTTTCTCCTTTGCTCTGGAATCCACTGCACAACACTGGTCCCTGTAAAGGTCACCTTCACATTCCTGTTTCTGTGCCTCCTGCTGGGGGAAGGTTGATGGCCTCCTACTTCTTGGAAAGCCTTCTCTTCAGAAAACATATCCTTTCTTAATTCTCCATGGCCTCCATAAGAGCTCTTTCCCCTCTGTGTCACCAGTTCATCCTCAACTCCTTGAATGTGCCCAGGCCCCAGAGTCCAGGCATTGGTCAGCTGCTCTTTCCTATTCGCACTTTCTCCCAAGTGATATCTTTAGTCTTGTGACTTTAAACCCCATCTCTCCATTGATGATAATGGATGTCTTCAATGGATGTCTTTATCCTGGATCCCTCCCTTCTGACATGCATCTTCAACCTCCCACACAATGTCTCCTTCTGGAAATCATCCCAAAAGAACCTCAAATTTCACATAAGCAAAACCCTTCTAGAATCTCGTCCATCTTGGTGAGTGACAGCAGTAACCTTGGGCCTTGACTCCTCTTCACATAATTAGCAAATTCTATCTACTCTGTCTCAAAATATACCCAGAATTCAACCACTTCTCCATCTCTTAATGTCACCTCTCCCTAGCTACTTGGCCTTAGGTTGTGCTGACTGGCTCATACCTGGTTCTTCCTGTCCACTTCCATTTCCCGTAGGCTGTTCTCAAAATAGCAACAAATGTGATCTTCTAAAAACCTAAGTTGCATCATGTTCCTTGACTCAACCCTTCAATAGCTGCTCATCTCACTTTAGAGCTAAAGTCAGAGTTCTCACAGTGACCCTGCCTTGCAACTTCTCCGCCATCTTGCCTCCCCCACCCTGCCCCCCGTGCTCACCTCCCAGTAACACGGGGCTCTGCTGCTCTTCATTCACGCTGAATACATTCTCCTCTCCAGGTTCTTATACTTCAAATGCCTCAGTCAGCACAGGATGCTATGACCAAATGCCACAGACTGGGGAGCTTAAATGATAGGCACTCACTTCCCAAAGTCTGGAGGCTGAAGGTCCAAGCTCAAGGAGGTGGCAAATTCAGTATCTGTTGAGAGCCTGCTCCCCAATTTATAGACCGTCACCATCTCACTATGGCCTCCCATGGCCAAAAAGAGAGTTCTAGTCCCTTCCTTTTCTTCCAAAACCATGAGTCCCAGCATGGGGGCTCCATTCTCCTGACCTCACTAACCCTGATGACCTCCCACAGGCCCCATCTCCAAGCCCATCTCCTGAGAAGGTAGGGCTTCCACATGAATGTTGGAGGGACCCAAACATATAGCCCATTACACCCCAGACAGCCTCCTGTGGACTTGCCCACTGCCTTCTGGGCTCTAATGTCTCCTTACTATGTGCCTTCTGAAAATGGTAAATTCTAAACTTTTCATGACCAATATGATGACTGCTTGCTATTTATCAATTTGAGCATAAAAATGAGAATTTGAAAGCATATCCATCTGAAAGTTTTGATCACTGAGCAATCCTTACTGGTCCATGGGCAGAGGGTGGTAGAGCCAGGTATCAGCAAGGCTTGTCGTCATAACCTCTGCATAATCTAAAGGAGAGGAGGATCCCACAGCTCTCTTGAAAAGATCCACCAGCATCCTCCATGTATTTATGCTGTGATTTTCCTTTTCACATTTCTCAGACCCTGAAGATCTATGCTGGGTCCTCCTCTTAGGACTTGAATCTTGCTCCATGAGATGTGTGACATGCTCAGCAGCATTCAACAGCCTCAGACAGAGTTGGTTTGTGTACATTTGCTATAAGTAAGGCAGTCCTGTCCCTATTGCATAGATTGTTACATTGGGCCCCCACCCACTCCTGGCAGTCATGGGCAGATCACCCACTCAACAAGCCCTAGAAGCTACAGAAAATGGTCCTTTTCAGGAGAGGACCACGTTTAAAGTTATTTGGGACCAGTTATTTATTTGGATGCCTTTCACATTTAAATTCCCAGATAAAGAGTCTCCAACTGTAGTAATGGTATCAGTGATTGCCACATAGATTAACCACTGTGACAGGTGTTTTACATGAATTATCTAATTCCTGATTCCACAATATTGCAGAGAAGCCAAAATCCAATAAAGCGGAAAATTCAGACATTCAACATCCTCCTCCTTTCCATAATTTAGTAATCGATCCTGAAGATCAAATAATTCTAATTTATGGCTTAGGCATTTTTTAGTGTATTTTGAAAAGAGAAGAAAACAAGAGTAGAGGAGGTGTTTGGTAATGCATGGGAGAAAAGTGGAGAAAAGGTCATTAAAAGAAGGGCCAGGGGATCCCTGGGAGGCTCAGTGGTTTCGCTCCTGCCTTTGGCCCAGGGTGTGATCCTGGGGTCCCGGGATCGAGTCCCGCGTCGGGCTCCCGGCATGGAGCCTGCTTCTCCCTCTGCCTGTGTCTCTGCCTCTCTCTCTCTCTCTCTCTCATAAATAAATAAAAATAAATCTTTAAAAACTAAAAATAAAAGAAGGGCCAGTTGTGGACCTGCATCATCTCTTCTGATTAGTCCGTGGCCACACCATGAAGCCACTGATAGTTTGAACCCACATCCCTGTCCTTGACTATCGACAATGCTCAGTCCCATGTCATCCTCCAAGAGGGTGAGTCCTGCACAGTCCCCACCACTGCCTCAGAAACCACATCTCCAACCCTGGGCACCCCAGGCCCCATTAGTACATGTCCCCCAGGTCTGAGTCATTCTGTCTGAAATAACACACCTGAGCTACAAAAGGAGGGACAGCGACCTTTGTCGTCTGGAGTCCTGAGAAGTGGGCATGGACACACCCTTTCGGTGCCAGCTGTGATCCCAAACGCACTAGGCTGTAGTTCTGAGATCTCATGACTTTATTCTTGAAGCTACCACAGAGAGACTGCCCCCTTCACACACAGGCACACACACACACATGCTCACACACGCACACACATGCACACACACACACTTCCCAATGGTGAGGATCCATTTCTCAGAGTGAGCACTATCTAAGGAACACCGTTTAATGGCTCCATGTTATCTGAGGCCACTTGGATCCCAATGGCATTAATATCTCACAAGATTTCACATTCTTCTGCGAATCACATGCAGTTATCTTTCTTCTTCCTTGGTGCATTTTCAATATATGCTGCCAAGGTATTCTAAATAAGAAAAGGAATCATAGCTGAGATAAATCTTTAAACGGTCAGTCCATGACCAAAGACTCAGCAAAAGCTTCCAAACCCTTCTATGTGAGGGCCCAATTAAATGATTGGCCAAAGTACGCCCCACTCCACCCCCAGTCTGTGGTTAGGATGAAGGCTGATAAGTTTCTTCTTTCAGTTAAATTGATAAGCGCTAAACATAGAAAAGGGAGTACTCAGTCTACCCCAGGGAGACAATATCCCCTTCACAGGGATAACCCATCTGAGCCCCCATTTCAGAAACTGTATGGCCACGAGGGCACAGGAGATATGGCCACCCTGAAACAGCTCAGCAACCAGGAAAAATGATGCCAAAGCACATCAAGCAGGGAAAACACTGTCACATTGGTCCGGTGGTGTCTGTTCATGGGCCAGGCGGTGATCAGCAGTGAAGAGGGAGACAAGAATTTGAGGCATGTGGATGGGAGCTCCTGAGCCACTGGCACCAGGCTGGCAAGGCAGGGAACAGCACCAGGGGGGCTGCTCATGGGGCAGGCCTTTGTTACCAGTCGGAATGTAGGTGAGGCCATGATCCCATGGAAGGAGCTGAGTGATGTGCCCCCCTCCAAGTTATCTTAGTGTTCTTCTAGCAGAAACAAAAATCTAGAACATTCCAGATGGTAGAAAATAAGATCATCCGGACTCATTGTCCCCCTCTTCCACAGTGGAAAACAGATTTCCAGGATAACACCGAGAAACCCAGTGAGACCCTCCTTCCCTCATTAAACTAATCCTGGTGGTCAGGGTGATGATAGGATCTTACTAGCTTGGCCGGTCCTTGTACCCACACAGGGGCAAGGGGAGGGGAGCCCCCAGACCACGGATGCAGAGCAGGATTGCTAAGGGACAGAGGACAGGTGATTCTCCAAAGAAAAAGATGCAAGGATGAGGGGAAAATAAATAAAACATGTCCAGTATAATACAGTTGATAGGTTTTCATGTGGAAGAGTGATGTGATTTGAAATATTCATTTGTAGGAGGCATTACTCGTCCCAATTGCAGAGATTTTTATTCAATCTAAGGAAACACTTTTTAAAAAAAATAAAATAGAACTGCTCAAAGGGAGAAGACAAAAACGAAATGCCCTTCTTCATAACGTGGAGAGCATAGTTATTCGTTTGAGATGCTGAGGGGGAATTCTGGCTTCAGATGGGAGGGTGAGTCAGATGATGTGCAAAGTCAAGTTCCCACAGACATCAAAATCCTAGGATTGATTCCAGGATTCCGTTGTGTTGTTCAAAGAGATGAAGAGAGCACATAATCAGAAATATACACATGGAGGCCACAATATGCAAGATTTGGCTGCTACAAATGTTCTTTTCCTTTCTTACCTTTTTTTTTTTTTTCAGAATAGGATTGAATCCTCACGGTGTGGAGCTGACGGCGGCCCACTGTGGGCTTGGCATTGTGGGGACCACTGTGGGTTCCCTCTCGAGGGCCCGAACACAATACTTTTCCTGTAGAATGGAGCCTTTCCATGGGTGGTTTTGGTTTCTCTGCTCTTGAAAATGTACGGTGCTCCTCACACTTCACTGTGGGTGATGTTGGAGCCCAGGAATCACGGTCACCACCCTGTCCCCACGGGACAGCCTCGGCCTGGCAGGAGCTGTGGCGGTTCTGGGAGGTAGGCATCCAATAAATGAGGTTGGACTGACTCATGAACAGGTCAGTTATTCTTCAGCTACTGGTTTCAGGCTCTAACAAAGTAAGTAGCTACTTGATAAAGACCTGAATGCTGTTGATGGGGCTTTATAGAATTTTTTAAAAGAGTTTATTTCTTTATTTGAGAGAGAGACAGAGAGGTAGGTGGAGGAGCAGAGGGAAAGGGAGAAGCAGACTCCCCACTGAGCAGGGAGCCCACCATGGGGCTCCATCCCAGGACCCTGGGATCATGACCTGGGCCAAAGGCAGATGCTTAACCGACTGAGCCACCCAGGTGCCCTGCTTCATAGGATTTTAAAATCATTCCTTTACATGATGTTTCATGATTAAAGTAAATAACAAAAATCTTTGACCCAATCTTCTAGGAAAAACAATTCCGTTCAATGTAGTTACCAGACTAAAACCAATTTCCTGATTTCTTTTCCAGGAAAATCTGTTGTACTAACTTTGTCTATACTTTTTGAAACTAGTTAGTATTAAACTTATTCTCACATTAGAATTTTATTGCTTCTCTATGCTATACTGCATCCCCTATTTCATACTTCACCCTTATACCATACTGCACCCACATATCATAATGCACCCCATACCATACTGCACTCCCATATCCTCCTGCATCACCATAACCCACTGCACCCTCATATTATACTGTACCCACATACCATACTGCACCCACATATCACACTGCAGCCTCATACTGTACCCCTATATCATACTGTACCCCATACCATACTGAACCCCACATATCACACTGCACCCCCATATCCTATTGTACCCCAGGCCTTCCATACCCCATACCATACTGCATCCCCATATCCTACTATGCCCCTATACCATACTGCACCCCATACCATACTGCACCCCACATATCATACTGTACCCCCATACCATACTGTACCCCCATTTCATACTGCCCCCTGAGTAAAGCACTGATTTTCCCCTTTTCTATGCCATTCCCCACCTGCCGCTAGTTGAGCACTTGCCTCAATTAAATGTCTTCACCATGGGAATGGCTGACCTTTTACAAAGTATTTATTAAATGAACAAGCAGGCTCTCGTCCCCCAAGGCTAACTGGAAATAGCTGAACTTTAAATTTTCTTTATTGAGAATTTCAAAGATTCCTCTCTCCAAAGCTACTTACACAATGTTTCTTACCTTCCTCTATTTGTTCCAGGAGGGGCTTTAGGGTGAAGTTCAGTTATTAAAAGAATCAAAGTAAACTTTATTTACATGCTCTCATCTTTTTAGATCATTTGTATCAAAGAGTAAAGAGTTTTTTTTTTTTTTAAGGGAAGATGTGTAATGTTTTCACATGAGTGCCCATGTCCCAATATTCCAACCTTCTAACTTTACTTGGATTTTGTTTAATATCACAGTTTCCAAACATGATTCTCTTTTGTTTTCCTTTGGTTGTTCCTCCTCATAAAGAAAAACCTCTGATATTTACGAGAGGATAAGGCTGTTTGCTCAGTGGCCCTGCTCCTATTCCTTACTCCTAAGGCCAAGATAAAATAAAAATTTGAAGCGGTTGCATTTTGGTGTCTGGGACTTCTGTGTGGAGTCCCCATCTGTCCTGTCATGCTGTCCATCCACCTCGGGCTCAGTGCCCTCTGCCTTCTTTCACCACCTGTTGGCAGCATGTGGCCTTTTTGGAAATCATGATTAATTGTACAGTAGACATCACTAATAATTTTGAGGGTTAGTCCCCACCACTCCTTGTATCTAACTAAAGACAATTCATCCACAGTAGTCACAGAGATGGTAACTGGGGGAGCACACAGGTGCCCTCAAGACCTTGACCTGCAGGCACTGAAACCTTTCCCCGAGAGCCACAGTCCCACTGGAGCAACCGCAGCTGCACCTCCCCACCTGCGCCACACTCGTGTCTTGTGCAACACTTCCAACCACAGAAACTAGACCTGAAGCTACACCTGTGCTCCAAGGGGGACTGAAGAAGATGGGCTGCTTTTGTAGGGTTACATTTTCATTTTGAAAAGGTGGGACTTACAAAGTGGGAACTTGCAAAATGTAGAAATAGTTCTCCGCCATGAGTGACCGATTCCATTCCAGATCAGAGTCCAGGAGACTTCTTCAAATGAAGGTTATGGAACTTACCCAAGGACACATAACCAGGAAGGGACAATCTGGGAATCAAGGCTGTCCTAACCACTGTGCAAGACTGCTCCCCAGGACATGGGGCTGTTTGGAGTTGCAGGGAGGTCCATTGACACCAGCTCTTTTTGGGTTCTCAGACCTAATATATTTTTTTAAAGATTATTATTTATTTATTTATTTATTTATTTATTTATTGGTTTATTTATTTGAGAGAGAGTGTGTGCATGTACAAGCACAAGGCAGAGAGTGGTGGAGGGAGAGGGAGAGGGATGATCTCAAGCAGACTGACTGTGGAGCTCAGAACCCAGCATCAGGCTTGGTCTCAGACCCTGAGATATGACCTGAGCCAAAACCAAGAGTTAGTCACTTAATGCACTGCCGCACCCAGGCACCCCCCAGACCTAATTTTAAATTGGGGAGTGGTCCCTCACACACAGTTCTCCGTCACCCTCCTGGTGAGACTTCAACTCAGTTCTGACGTGAACTACCGGAGACGGCATCAGGCTCCAAAGGGGAGGGCTTGGTCCTATGAGACTCCCCCAGGCCTGGCTGTGGATGCCAGTTGCACGCCCCAGGCTGTCACCTGCTCCAGATCAGAGGTTCCAACGACCTTCTCCTTAGGTTCCTTTGATTTGCTGGAGCGGCTCACAGAATACAGGGAAACACTTACCAGTCTATTAGGGATATGGTAAAGGATATGAATCAGCAACCAAATGAAGAGATCCATAAGTTGAGTCATAGTGAAAGGGTGGGGAGTTTCCATGTCCTCTGCAGACCACAGCTGTCTCCAATCTCCACATGTTCACCAACCAGGAAGCTCCCCAAACCCAGTCAGTTTTGGTTCTTATGGAGGCTTCACTCCAGAGACATGATTAACAAAGTCATTGTCCATCAGCTGATCCAACCACCAACCCCTCTCCCCCTGCCCCTGAGGTCAGGACCTGGGGGTTTGAGGGGTTTGTGGTCTGGGGGTGGGGCTGAAAGTTCCAAGCCCTCAATCACATGTTTGGTCCTCTTGGTCCTCCCTTGGGTACAGTCAAAAGCCACCTTTGTTAGTAACAAGACACCCATGTCATTCTTATGACTCTGGCATTCTGTGGATGATGACCAAATATATCTGAGAAATATACTTTGGCCATCTGAATAAGTAAATATATATTTATTATACATCATTATATTACAAGAAGGAAGAAGGTCGATAGATCACTATGCAAGATAAATTGGCCAATAGAATAGAAGGCCCAGAAGTAATGCCACACATTGACACAGTTGTGAACTCTCAGTATAGAAGACAGGGCACTGCAGATGGATGGAGAAAGAACGCTCTTTACATTAACTGGAGTGGGGGCAACTAAGTATCCTTATAGGGAAAGTTAAAGACCCTAACATGACACCATTCTCAAATCAGTTTCAACTAAATTTAGGCCCCAATCTGAAAGTTAAAACTACAAACATTTTAGGAAACAGTAGAGGAGATTATTACAGAAAATAATACAGAAAAAATCATGTCTTCAAGGTATCTTAAAAAAATTTTAGACAAGATACAAAAACATTAACAGTAAAAGAAAAGTTATCCTAGAGAACCTTTTGCATGTTTTCTATTCTAGAACAAATATATATATATATATAAATTATATATATATAAATATATATATATAAATTATATATTCTAGAACAAATATATGTTCTAGAATATATAATTTATACCAATCAGTGAAAAAAGTACAGGCATTAGGAAAAAAATGTGCAGATAGTTGATCCAGCATAAGGGAAGAAATGCACAGGGCCATTAATATACAAATGTTGCTCAATGTCATTAGTAGTCAGAGAAAAGCAAATTAAAATACAACAGGACACTGTTTTACTCCTACCCAGTGGGCCAAAGTTAAAATGTCTGAAAGCAGAGCCTATGGAGGAAGCAATCTTCATATGCTGCTGGAAGGGGCATAAATTGGTACAACCACCATGGAAACAGGTTGGCATTATATATTTAGGTAAAATATAGACATACCTTATGACCCAGCAACTTCACTATGGGTGTGTACCTTGGCAGATAGTTTGGCACACATGTGCATCCTGTTTAAAAATGCTTGTATCAGTATTGTCCTCAAAAACGCAAAGCCAGAAACGGCCCACCCGTAGAATGGAAAAAGAAATGTGGTCTGTCCCTGTTATGAAATAGCATGGAGCAATGTAAAATGAATGAACCAAAGCTACCCCAAACACCAGGGACCAATTTCACACACACACAGTGTGGAGATGGAAAAGGAGACACAAAAGAGTTACAGAGAGATAGATGCCCTTTTATTCCATTACATCAGAATCAAAGCGAGCCAGAGTCAAGTGCGATGCTCAGGGATGCATCAAAGGTGGATGCCTATATGGGAAAGCAAGGAAATAATTCTCACCACTATTGGGGTGGTGATTCCCCTCCATCGAGGAGAGATGCTTGGGGACTTTGTGATGTTTTCTGACTAACTGGTCTGGTGTTTGAACAAGGAGTGGTATTTGGATGTGCCCCCTCATGATTATTCATTATAATATATACACAACTTTGGTAATTTTCTGCATGATTTTTTCACATGCAAAAATGTAAAAAGCTGAAGAGAAGGAACATGTTCATCAAGAGGAATGGCCCCCACAAAGGAAAATCCGTGTTAAGGACCAACGTTGGCAGTGAGACATCAAAGCTCAGGCGAGCATCTCTGCAAACAGCTCATTTGTTGTAATGATTGCGATGCAGTTGCCAATTTGGAGAGCCACGGATCCATAAAGAGAGATATGCTACATCTCCTCTTTTTATGTCCATTTGTGAGCATATTCATTTATTCATTTCTTTCATTCAACAAAATATTGATTGACACTTACCACTATGTCAGATACTAGAATTATTATACCAAACAGGACAAATATAGCCAAGGTTCTCAAGACACTCATAGTCTGGTGAGAAGATATAACTAAAGAGGCAATTTCATTGTTTTCAAAAGATACAATGCATTTAAAGTGCTTTTCTCTTGGTGTCTGGCCCAGAGTGGGCCCTCAAGGGTAGCTCCTACTTATTATTTTGTAAAGTTCTCATTTTAGGCTAATTGCAAGGTCACTAAGGAACTTTGTGATAGTTCAACTTGGTGTACAATTTGCCTGTTAAAGGAATGTACTAGTAACGTCAACACAATTACAGAGATCTCTTGGCAGTCATATTTTTAATCAGTTAACAATTAGGATTCAGACATTAAATATGTTCTCTGTGAGCTTGGTCAGTGGGAGCTAGTGCCACACCTAGACGTGATGAACCCCAAGAACCGAGGCTCTAGTTTCTGAGGCTACCGGTCATTCAATATGGTAGGTGGCCTTTGGCCTTCCCGTTGCTGCTTCCTCCCTTCTCATTTAGGGCTCCTTTCAGATCTCTTTAGCCCCCCTTGGAGTCCTATTCAAGCCTGGCCACCTCCCTGGCCTTCCCCATCTTCTGGCGGCTTCAACACCTTCCTTCCTTTAACCTGCACGCCCCCTGGTGGCTACCAGTTGAACCACCATGTTGCAAATATTTATTACTTTCGTCTCTCACACTAGTCTGTGAGCTGCTTTTTACTTTGTCTCTCTGATCCTCATGTACCATGCATGGCACACATCAGTTGCCAAGTATCTTTTAAAATTAATTGGTGAGTGAATGAATTAATTCCTTATATTGTTTTGACTTTAAAGACGTTGGGAAATTGAGTCTAGATGTTGCTTCTGATCAAACTGTGTAACAAGTTTGATCTCTACCAAGATAACACAGAACAGTTTTCTGAATTGATGTTTTCCCCAAAATAGATCCACATTCCCCATAGAAGCCAATTAATTCCAGGCCTCAAGATATCTGGAAGCCCAACAGGTGTGGCCAAGTTTTGTGGGGCTGACATCTTTAGTATTCTCCTAAATTCAGAACCAGCTTTGGGGGCTGATGAGTCAGAGCCAACAAACTCCAGCTAAGGAGCTTTGAGGAGCCACCTCCATTTCACCTCGATGATTAACGCTCTTGTTTACTGGTTCATTCTTTTTAGTTGAGTACAATGCTGAGCTGTGGAGAGCCGATAAGAGAGATGTCTGGAGTTACATTACTCTCCTGGAGGTAACAGGAATAAACACTCAGGCATTCTTTTTCAGATAATCGGTCAAAGGGAGGTCAGAAACTAGATAATAATTTCAAAGAATCTAAAAAGATCTTACAGAAGCCTGAGGACTTGTACTAAGAGCTGTAATAAAAGTTTATTCCTTACGCTGTGTTTTCACCAGCTGAGAGTAATTTAGTGTATCGCTTTGCTCACAGGTCAGCAAAGTTTTCCTGCAAAGGTTCAGATAGCAAATATCTTAGGTTTCACAAACCATATTGTTTCTGTCACAAATATATGACTCCAGGATTATAGCACAAAAGCAGTTATAAACAATATATAGATCAGTGCACATGGTTATGTTCCAATAAAACTTTATTTAAAAAGCAGGTGGCAGGCCAGACTGGCCAACAGGCCATAGTTGGCCAACTCCTGTGGTTTATTCACTAGCATATAGTTATACTTAGTTCTTTACAGAACCTAAGCAAGTAACGATTTAAAGATGTAACAAAACTGCACTGACAATCCATCAGAAATCAGAGTTAGGATTCCCTATTACTAAAATTATATATGTAGAATCCTTTCAGTTTAGGACAGTTTCTCAGTCTGTATTAACATTTGGATTAGATGATTCTATGTTGCAGGGTACTGCAGGATGTTTAGCAACATCTCTAGTCTCTCCCCACTAGACACCACTAGCATCCCCACCCCAAGCTGTGACAACCAAAATAATTGCCAAATATCCCTTGGGAAGCAAAATTGCCCTGCTTGAGAACCACTGGTTTAGAAAGATAGACAAATGCTATCTACTCCAAATGGCAGGCTCAATGCGTCAAAACCAACATCACACGGCAAACTGTGCTAATGTTGTTATTGTTGTTGCTGTTGTAATTGTTGTGTTTTAAAGATTTTATTTATTTATTTGAGACACAGAGAGAGAGGCAGAGACACAGGCAGGGGGAGAAGCAGGCTCCCCAGAGGGAGCCCGGTGCAGGACTCCATCCCAGGACCCCAGGATCACGCCCGGAGCCAAAGGCAGACACTCAACCACTGAGCCACCCAGGCTCACCTGCCCCAATATTTTTAATGTTAATTGTGAAAAGAAAAACTTCTCATCCTTCAAGAACTGTTCCGAGGCCTAGGTGGCTCAGTCAGCTAGGCATCTGACTCTTGATCTCCACACAGGTCTTGATCTTAGGGTCAGGAGTTCAAGCCCTGCATTGGGCTCCTCACTGGGTGTGGAGCCTACTTTAAAAAAAAAAATTAAAAATAAAAAAAAAGGAACCGTTCTAAGTATGTCCTCTGGCATGATGCTCTCTAGATGTGCTGCTTCCCCTTCTATAGAACAAATTCTGCTGGAAACCTGAACCATAACACGGCTCTTCTGGAAACAGTCTTAGCCAAGAAGGGCACCTCTTTCATCGTCAAGAGAGAGTCCCAGAGTCCCTAAGGGTCAAGCCTGAGGTACTGTCTGGGGACAGGCAAAATTCCCATTGTATTACAGAGGCTTCCACAGGCCTCTAGGTAGGGTGACACCTGCTAACAAGGCCTTGTGAACGATAATGGTATGAGCGATCTGGAAAGAATATAAGTAGAACATAGACTATAAACCACGTCAGTAGAACATAGATTACTCAGCACTAGTTGTTTATGGATCTCTCCTGGGCTGTCAGTCAGGGGGATGAGGCTCGGAGGAGCCCACCTTCACAGCTCATGCTGCTTCAGGTGATTGGCTGAGGGAGGGTGCCAAGAGCTGTGAGGCAGGCCGCCCTTCAGGTCTTTCACTAGAGGACAGGCTCCCAGGACACACATGCCACATGTGCCCATATTCTGCACACAGATCCTCATGAATGTGCATTATAACCTGTAAATGTGCACAAATGTAAAATACTGATGTGACGAAACCACAGAAGCCCTCTGTGCCCTCACTCCATCCTAGATGCTGGGACTCGAATGCGGGTCTTGATGGAACCCTCTGTGGCCATATTTCCGATAGTTGAGCCCCTGCCTTATTTCCTTGGACCTTCAGTCCTATCTTTGCTGCAAGCCAAGCCACCCACCACATTCCTGTGTGACTAGACCCTGAATCTGCCCAGGTCTTTCCCCGCCTGGGCTCCCTATGCCTAGACATACGTGAAAAGCACACCTGTTAGAAAATTGCCTATCTCTGTGAGCACTCCTTCCTGGTCTCCTCGGGGCCCTCCCCTGCGGCCCCCGGTCATGCCTTTCTCTCAGTGCCCACAGGCAAGGCCCTGCTAACCCCACAAAACATTGCCTTTGTTGGGAAAGCACTCTTGGTTTGAACTGTTTTCTGCCTCAGAAGAACTAAAGTTGATCTGTGAAGGGGAATAAGGCAGAAGGACCTGTCCTGGGTTTTCCACCAGAGTACTTGAGACTTGGGGAAGCACCAGTGGAGCTATGTGGAGAGGACGTCCTTCCTTCTGTCTAAAGCAGAACACTTCAGTGTTAGGGGGTGCTGCTCCAGGAGGCACAGGGTAGGAGAGCGTCAGCGACAGAAGCACCAGCAGTAGAAACTACTAAGAGAGGTCATGGTCCTACATCACTCTCTCTTATTCTTTCATGGAAAATTCAGCTTCTATCTGAAAGTTCTCTAAGTGGGGTTCCCAACCAGCACTTGGCATCACCAGGGAACTTGTCAGAAGCATGCATTTTTGGACCTTTCTCCAGACCTCTTGAATCAGAATCAGAAACTCTTATAGAGGGGCCCAGCAAACCATGTTCTTTTTTTTTTTTTTTAAGATTTTATTTATTTATTCATGACAGACACACAGAGAGAGGCAGAGACACAGGCAGAGGGACAAGCAGGCACCATGCAGGGATCCCAATGCCAGATTCAATCCCAGAACCTCAGGATCACAACCTGAGCCAAAGGCAGACACTCAAAACCCCTGAGCCACCCAGGTGCTCTGCAAACCATGTTTAATAAGCCTATCAGGAGATTCTGGTGCATGAGCAAGTTTGAGAACCAGTAGTTTGAGCAGTTCCCAAGCCCAGTTGTAGAGTATATTACCTTGGGATCTGAGAAATATCTCTTGACAGCCTCCTGAAACACCTGGATCTCCTCATAGAGAGCACAGGGTCAGCCAAACACCCTGGAAGGCCATTTGGTTGAGCCACAAGCTCCTGCCTCACTACTTGAAACCCAAGTAAATGTGGAGTCTGGTTTAATGGCCGAGAGCCACTTGCACAAACCCTGAGCCCCTCGTCCTCTCTACCCTGACTTCAGCTACTTCAAGGAGAAGATGATTGGAGGTGGGGACAAGACCTTGGCACTACCCAAGGCCAAGGGGCACTACCCAGACCCATGGGGAAAAGAGGCACAGGATTCAGCTAAGAGAGTTTGGGGAGTGTTCACAGTGGGGAGAAATAATAACAGGACATCATGGGCAGGGCCCTTCAGACCAATTCAATGCACCGTTCTTAATGATTCTACTACTAGAGACAGAATGGGGATTTGCGATGTCATATGCTTCTATGTCACCCATCCCTAAGTGTCAGAGGGGATTGTGTCTGTTGGGGCAGAGGCTCCAGGGAACTGCTGCTGGGGCATGATCATTTCTTCCCAGGCTGCCTGGCTGAGTTGGTCATCAGGCTCAGCAACTTTGTAAAGCAGCTGTAAGCTGGCCACAGGCAGTGTCTGTCCAATCACTAAAACACCTGCTGAACATGGGGTGCCTGGGTGGCTCAGTCGGTTGGGTGTCTGACTCTTGGTTTCAGCTCAGGTCTTGATCTCAGGGTTATGAGATTGAGCCCCACGTCAGGATCCACACTCAGCAGGGAGTGTGGTTGAGAATCTCTCCCTCTGTCCATTCCTCCACTCGCACACACAAGCACTTTCTCTCTCTAATAAATAATTAAATCATTAAAACAAAATATGCTGTACAGAAACTGAAGGGTAAGGTTACCTGGCTTCCTAAGGCACACCTGGTGGCTTATCGGACTTGCACGTGATGCCTGCATGCATCTGGAGCTCTGGATTTGGAGACTGCATGAGGCCAATGAAATGGATTTGTCCCAGCGTCTGCAGGTCAGATCAGTCAGAGAGGCCAGTGGAGTGCTGCGCTCACGGAGATACTCTGACATCCAAGATAAGATGGCAGAGTAATGAGGAACAGACATTATTGGGACACTGGCCTCACATGATCCTCCCCAGCTTGTGAGCCAGGCACTGGTTGGTGAGCTGAGGATTCCTCTCCTGAAACTCAACGCACTGAGTGCGCAGGGTCACCTTCATTCGACCTTGTTGGAATTAGGGACCAGGGATTGGCATACCCACACTGGTGCTCTGGCCACCACCGTTGCCATGAGCAATAAACTATCCTTAATTTCTGAGCCAGGAAGTTGTGTTTTTCTTGCCAACATCGAATGAAACTGTAGCAGGCTAACTCTTTAGCTTGCAGATAGGATAAAATCCCTATTTTATCTGCAAAGGACTCTTCACAGTTCTCAGCTCCAAGTTATGGGTCTCGCCCTCCCCTCTGAAATCTTGTAGTCCTGGGCTTAGAGTTCTGACCAGAGAATGTGAGAACAAGCTCCCTACTTGGAGTGAGTTGGAAGCCCTTGTGACTTCTTGAGAGCTCAGGGGAATGTGATGGATTGTGCAGGAGGGTTCTGTAGAAGAACCAAGAATTCTTACCATGAAGGTTTCCAACTCTGCCTCCCAATTGACTAGTCACTGAAGCAAATAAAAAGGATCTGGCGCCAGACCGCGGTCTATTTCAAATGCATGTGTATATAATCAGGATATGAAATAACTAGACAGGGTGGAGACAGCTATTGATGTGAACACAAGATGGATAGTCTTCTGGCTGCAACAGGGATTCTTATTTTCTATTAAGTGACTTTCCCTGGTCAAAAGCAGAATTAAAGAATAGTTAGTGAACCCCTTTCTCAATGGCCGACTGACCTCAGAACACCAGGCTTTCACAGAGTCCTGGAAAAAAAAGGGACTGTAGGAAATGCTCTCTCATTACACTAGTCAGTGGGAAGTGAAAAGCATGTGGTTTGTTTTGAGCCAATAATGAAATCCTCAGGATGCAAAGCAACCCAAGCAAAGTAAACAAAGTTATTTATTTAATTTGAGACAAGGAGGAATCAATAGGCATTATCACAAGTCACAGATTTCACCTTGGTTTTCCCCACCCCGAATCCATCACCTTAGCCCTCTCTCAAGGACCCTGGATATAACATCACCTCCTCATCTAATCTGAAAGTTGCAGTTGCTCTTCGCTGCCTCCTTTGAATGTAGGATTTGCCAAATATGCTTCTTCCTATTGATTTTCTGCCAGGGATCTTCATAAGAATCTGTCACAGGGAAGAGCACGGGGTCTGGAGCCAGGCCGTTGGACACAAATGTTGTCTACACTAGTTGTTAACAGTGTGACCGTGGCCAAATCACTTGGGTTCCTTGAGCATCAGTTACCAGCAAAGGGCAGGGAGGGGTGGGGGAGGGGAATAATCTTACCTACTTCACAGGTGTTGTCACTGTGATCAATGAGTTAAAGCATATACTTAAAGCAGTGCCTGACCCATATTCAATAATTCATAGAAGTTCCTTTTATAACATCTGAAATTGGTAGAAATTTTCTAGAGAAAATAATCACCTTCTCCGATTCAATAATTCTACTTCCAGGAATCAATGCTTAAGAAACAAAAAGAGGGGCACTGGGTGACTCAGTTAAGCGTCCGACTCTTGATCTCAGCTCAGGTATTGACCTCAGGGATGAGTTCAAGCCCTGTGCTGGGTGTGGAGCCTACTTAAAAACAAACAAACAAACAAACAAACAAACAAAAATAGATGAGCTTGAAGATGTTGATACCAGGAAGTTCCCCCATGGAATTTTTAACAATAGAGAAAAAACTTCTAAGTGTCAAACCTTGTCATAAGCATTTTTAATATGTTAATATCAAATGTATGTTAATACATTTAATGTATTATGTTAATACATATATTATGTATGTTAATATTAAATGTATTTAATATGTTAATGTTAAATCCTCCCTGAGGATTCCCATTGAATCCTCACAAAAAATGTGTGGTAGATATGATTATCCCTATTTTAACAATAAGAAAGAAACTGCAATGCCAACAAGTTAAATAAACTGATTCGGTATCACCCTGGGGTTTGTCTGGCTCCTAGCTCGTATTGTAACTGCTACACAACACCACAACTTTCTAAACATTATAATACTACGTATTTTGCGAACTGTGATCCCAAATTTGTTAATCTTATAAATGTGTGTGTACATTTGTAGATAGAAATGATATAGAAGTGTGTAAGCACAAGGATAAAAGGATACACATCAATTTTTATTAGGGTTATTTTGTAGGGATGGTAAATTTCATATTTTTCTGTATCTTTCTGATTTTCCATATCACGTTCAATTTAATTCAGGAAATATTTCTTGAGTTTCTACTATGTGCCTGTCACCATTACACAGAAACAGCTATTACTTTTTAAATTAGAAAAAATATAAGCTACATTGATGTCTCTTATGTAATTGGCAGCATTCATTTAAACGTTCATTTTAATATGGTATTTATTAGTTGTTATGTTACATAAATGGTAATAATGGCAAATAAGTAAAATTCTGTTTTTGTACCACCAAGTGGAAAAGATGACTCTCCCAGCAAAGTTTCTTGAAAAAATTGCCTTAAATCTGTGTTTCCAAGTTCATGTGAGAAAGTGCATCAAATTCTCAGAGAGGGCAAAAAGTAATTCATAGAAATAGTTTTGAACTTCCTAAAGCCTGGTAAGATAAAGGAGAAGAAAACAAGGATGTGAATGAAGGAATGAGGGGCAAAACACTGAGTTTTAAATATGGGAAGCAGGGGACGGTGGGCCCCAGAGGCCGCGCCTGCAGGGGGTGTGCCCATGCCCTGTCACCTGTCCCGCAGAGCCCTGGGTGTCTATTCTCTACAGGAGTCTCTTCACGCCTACGGGCCCAAGTGTCACCTCATCATCAAAATCATATTCCGTGCCCTTTATCTGCCACCGCTTACCGCAGGGATTCAGCTTTTTAAAACTTAACGCTTTTGTGTGTTGCTTCAAGACATTCTAACTAATGACCCATCATCTGGGTCTATTTTACAGTCAGAGCTGCAGGAGTAAGAGGGATGCAAACTGAGGAGGGGAGGTATGGCTGAGGGACAGAGCTAGGCAGAGGCGGGAGGCATCCTGAGCCCGGTGGCACTGCCCACGGCATCTGAGCCCGCTCAGGAGCACACCTGCAGGGCCAGGGCTACTGTTCCCAGAGCCAGGGAAGGAGCACCTGTCCAGCGCATCTGGAGATCTGCCGAGGCCTACAGTGGCCGGTGATGAAGCTCCAAATGGGCCCTGCCAGGAGACCTGGGTCCTCCCACCACCATTGTCTTGCACACAGCACTGGTCAGAGGACCTGGGCCCTCGCTGAGCTGGGCCGCTGGCTCCCGGCCAGCCTCTGCCTCTCGCCAGGGTCGACCTGTTGGCTTCAGTTCTTCATCGGGAAGATGAGAATAGTAGACAAGAACACGTTCAAGATGCCTTCCCATGGTAGAGGTCTGGGATCCTGCACAGGGTAGCAATACAACTATTGATTAGTATCTCCGAGCCTCGTCTGCCTCGTGTGTGAAATGGGAACACTGATATCCACACTTGCAGAGTTTTGTGAACATTAATTTGAGGAGGATTTATGTGTCTGGTGCCGCGTCTGCTACAGGACAGGTGTTCACTCCTCACCCTGCACTACATTATTTGAATAATGATCATTTACTTTCCACCACGGTACTATTAATGTTTGGGGCCAGATAATTCTGTGTTGTGGAGAAAGGCTGTCCTGGGCATTGCCGGACATTCGGCAACCTCCCTGGCCTCAACCTTCTAGAGTCCATAGCATCCTCCCCCCACTACTGAATTGTGACAACAAAAAAATGTCTTTAGATGTTGCCAATTGACTTCTGTGGCCAAATTTGCCTCCCACCCAACCCCACTGGTTGAGAACCACTCATTCACATAGGCCTCAATTATACAAGAGGAAAAATGGGTTCCTTGCTCAAAATCACTTTTCCAGTAAAAGTCAGAATCCTGTCCAAATCCATATCTTCAGGGCTCTGGTCCCCATGTGACCTGCATGACAATATCCTGGATTTCTAGCTGCCAGAGGGCAAGAAGGCAAGGAAAGAAGACTAGAACTAAGAATTTGGTGCACCTACTGGGAATCCTTTTGAAAGGTGATGGGATAGTCATGCCAGCAAATTCTCCCCTTACAGGTATACTGAATGGGTTATAGGAAGTTATTTTTCAAAGCCCAGGAGAGAATGAAAAATGTGGGGGAGACTTGCACTTTTCTGAATTGGCCATACATAGAAAGATAAATACAATTTAGTAGTTCACCTCATAAGAATATAGCTAGATGTGTTCTTGCTTTTCCTGCAGTCCAGCCCAATGGCACAATTTCAGATGATTTATGCTTCTGGACAGCTTGTATCCATTCCCCAGCCTCTCTGAAGTTATTTCTACATCAGATGGGATTCATTAGATTAGATTGGACTATAACTCCACTTTTTCATTTGTTTCCCTTCAAAGGTATGTTCAAAGATAAATGGCTCTAGCATTAATCTTCCCAGAGGAAAGTCACAGCGTACACCAGCCCATCCTGCTGACGGCCAACAGAAATGTTTAACCCCTTAGAAGGAAGTTATCATGTCTTTCCTAGACAGTTCAGGCTCCCATGTCATAGATGAGAAACATTTTATGAATTTAGGATGCTCTTGGCCGATCCTTGGTGCTAGCAAGCATCACCTTGTCATGAGGAACAATGCATGTGGAAGGCTAGAAATAAAGGTGTGCTGAGAGGTGGGAGGATTGGGAAGTATGCAGAGCAGAGGCAAGTAGATTTTTCCAGGGATGGCTTCTTGTGGGAGAGAGAGAGAGAAAAGAACAAGACATTACAGAGCCAGTAATAGTGACATGGCTAAGAGATGAAGTGAGCACACGTTTGTAAGATACACCCAGAGATGATGAGCTGAAGTTCCATGTAAAGAATAAGTTGCCAGGGGGCTTCCGTAGCGGGCTCTCCAAGGTCCTGGCAAGGGGCTTTGTGTGTGTACACGTGTTCCCATATGGCGTATACAAACACAGTCACAGTAGAATAGAAACAATAATCACCAGCAATCATGGGTTTGTGGCTAATTCTCAGTAAGAGCATCACCTCCTTGTGGTGTGCATTCAGCTGGATTTGGATGCAAAGATGAGCTGGAAAGAGCAAAGTGGCTCAGTGTGGGGCTCGCTATGCTACATCTTTGGGGTGTGCAAGAGGGCAGATTCACAAGCATTAGGAGCCCCTCACAGATGTCCCGGGGTACTACCTCAGAAGACACAGCATCTCCTTGAACCAGAACCACAGCTGATGGAAGGATGATCTTCCTCTATCCTGAAAGGAATCATATTCTTACAGTGCATGCATTTCCCAGGGGCCTCTTGATGGTGGAGGCCCTGTCTTCCCTGCAGACACCGAGGTTGGGACTTCCCAAGGGGGTAAAGCCTCTCTTGGCTTGGGGCTCATGTGAGTTCTTGTGACTGGACAGGCCAAGATGTTGATGAGTCCTGAAGACACCGGGCAAGATACAAAGGTGGATGGAGGGAGAGGAGGGATGTGGTCAGTGCTGGGTGTCATGAGAGCCATGAGAAATGCAAAATTAGGGGTAGGACAAATCTTTGCTGGGGGGCCGGGGACAAAATTTTACCTAATGAAGAAAAAAACAAAACCAAAATGTTCGGAAGTGATACGATTTCTCTTTGCCTGTGACTGTGTGAGCCTGTGCACCTACTACAGTCCTAGACATGTCTTTCCAAGTCTCCCTCTCCCCACCTCTGCCCGTTTGGGTTGCCATGACACAGAACCAGAGACCAGCGGCTCACACAACAGTCCGCGGGCTGGAAGGCCAAGATCAAAATGTCAGCAGGGTTTGGCTTCTCCTGGGGCCTCGCTCCTTATCTCGCAGAGGGCTGCTTTCCCTGTGTCCCGGCCTGATCTTTCCTCCAAATGTGTCTGTGTTCCTATCTCCTCTCCTTATAAGGACACCCTTCAGACAGGCTTAGGGCCCATCCATATGACCTCATTTTACCTTAACTACCTCTTAGAGACCCTATCTCCAAATACAATTATAGTCCAAGGCACTGGGGTTAGGCCTTCAACACATGAATTTCCCAAAGAAACCCTGGTTCTTTTATAAAACGTTCTTCTGAATAAGCATTCTGTGGGTCATGAAACGGAGAAAATCTGTATGACCGATGCAGGGGGGGGAAAAGCCTTAAATGGAATGCTGATCAGCTAATGAGTTTGTAAGGATTAATTTTGCAAGACCAAAGACTCCATTATTCTTAAGAAGCTGAGTGGAGCGAATGCAAGAAGAAATGTCATCAACAGTAATGTAGTTAGAATACTGAAAAAACTCTCCAATTAATAGATTATACATTGGATGTGAAAGAATGCTAAGAAGACAGGATATCCAGTAGTCATGATAGTATATTACATATAATCATATAATATATATCATATTACATAATGCATTAGTTGCGATGCCATATATTATATATTACATACATTGTTATAACACTTATGTTGATTGCATTAGATTAATCCCTTTTTAAAAATTCTCATAGTATCCTACAGAAACAGAAGTAAGGCTACCACAGTGGTGGCTGGAAAGTCTAAAACGTCTGGATTCTATTGTGCACTGATGATAGAGCATATCTGATTAAATTGAAATTTATATAATTATTCAGAGAGATGATAGTTCAGACACCCCTTCCTATCATTCTTATGCAGTGTGGTTTTCAGAGCTCAGAGGTGGGCTTGGGTTTTGTTTCAGGAAGATATATACGTTTCTCTCTCTCTCTCTCTCCCTCTCTCTCTTAAAATAGCTTTATTAGAGCATAACTGACATACAGTACATTGCACATAGTTAAACTACACAAGCTGATGAGTTTGACATGGGTATACACCCATGAAAAGATTGTTACTATGGCAGGCTGAATAATGGTCCCCAAAGGTGCCCTTATCCCACCCAGAACCTTCCAGTGTTTTGCCTTACATGGTAAAAGAGACTTTGCAGATGTGGGGACCTTCGAGTGTTGGGATAAAGGGATGGCCCTAGATAATCCAGGGGCTCCTTGTGATCACAGGGATCTTTATAAGAGGAAGTAGAAGTCGGATGATGTGAGGGAGGGGCCAGGAAACAGGAAAGCTGGCAGCTTCTGGACTCTGGAAAAGGCAGGAACAGATCCTCCCAGGAGCTTCCAAAAGGAACCAGCCCTGTTGACACCTTGAGGCTTAGCTCCTAGGATTCATTATGGAATTCTAACCTTCAGAAATGGAAAAGAATAAATGTGTGGTGTTTTAAACTACTATTTATGACAATTTGATACAGCAGCAAGAGAGAACAAAGATAACGACAATGAAACCATCCTCCTGGCCCCTGCACACCCCACTCCCACCCTTCCTTACCCCCACCCCTTTCCCAGGAAACCACTGCCCTCATTTTTATTACTAAAGATTTGTTTGCATTTTCTAGCTTTTTTTAAATAATAAATTTATTTTTTATTGGTGTTCAATTTACCAACATACAGAATAACACCCAGTGCTCATCCCGTCAAGTGCCCCCCTCAGTGCCTGCCACCCATTCACCCCCACCCCCCGCCCACCTCCCCTTCCACCACCCCTAGTTCGTTTCCCAGAGTTAGGAGTCTTTATGTTCTGTCTCCCTTTCTGATATTTCCTACCCATTTCTTCTCCCTTCCCTCTATTCCCTTTCACTATTATTTATATTCCCCAAATGAATGAGAACATATAATATTTGCCCTTCTCCGATTGACTTACTTCACTCAGCATAATACCCTCCAGTTCCATCCACATGGAAGCAAATGGTGGGTATTTGTCGTTTCCAATGGCTGAGGAATATTCCATTGTATACATAAACCACATCTTCTTTATCCATTCATCTTTCGTTGGACACCGAGGCTCCTTCCACAGTTTGGCTATCGTGGCCATTGCTGCTATAAACATCGGGGTGCAGGTGTCCCTGCGTTTCATTGCATCTGTATCTTTGGGGTAAATCCCCAGCAGTGCAATTGCTGGGTCATAGGGCAGGTCTATTTTTAACTCTTTGAGGAACCTCCACACAGTTTTCCAGAGTGGCTGCACCAGTTCACATTCCCACCAACAGTGCAAGCGGGTTCCCTTTTCTCCGCATCCTCTCCAACATTTGCGGTTTCCTGCCTTGTTAATTTGCCCCATTCTCACTGGTGTGAGGTGGGATCTCATTGTGGTTTTGATTTGTATTTCCTTGATGGCAAGTGATGCAGAGCATTTTCTCATGTGCTTGTTGGCCATGTCTATGTCTTCCTCTGTGAGATTTCTCTTCATGTCTGTTGCCCATTTCATGATTGGATTGTTTGTTTCTTTGCTGTTGAGTTTAATAAGTTCTTTATAGATCTTGGAAACTAGCCCTTTATCTGATAGTCATTTGCAAATATCTTCTCCCATTCTGTAGGTTGTCTTTGAGTTTTGTTGACTGTATCCTTTGCTGTGCAAAAGCTTCTTATCTTGATGAAATCCCAATAGTTCATTTTTGCTTTTGTTTCTTTTGCCTTCGTGGATGTATCTTGCAAGAAGTTACTGTGGCCGAGTTCAAAAAGGGTGTTGCCTGTGTTCTCCTCTAGGATTTTGATGGAATCTTGTCTCACATTTAGATCTTTCATCCATTTTGAGTTTGACTTTGTGTATGGTGCAAGAGAGTGGTCTAGTTTCATTCTTCTGCATGTGGATGTCCAATTTTCCCAGCACCATTTATTGAAGAGACTTTCTTCCAATGGATAGTCTTTCCTCCTTTATGGAATATTAGTTGACCATAAACTTCAGGGTCCACTTCTGGGTTCTCTATTCTGTTCCATTGATCTATGTGTCTGTTTTTGTGCCAGTACCACACTGCCTTGATGACCCCAGCTTTGTAGTACAACCTGAAATCTGGCATTGTGATGCCCCCAGATATGGTTTTCTTTTTAAAAATTCCCCTGGCTATTCAGGGTCTTTTTTGATTCCACACAAATCTTAAAATTATTTGTTCTAACTCTCTGAAGAAAGTCCATGGTATTTTGATAGGGATTGCATTAAACGTGTAAATTGCCCTGGGTAACATTGACATTTTCACAATATTAATTCTTCCAATCCATGAGCATGGAATATTTTTCCATCTCTTTGTGTCTTCCTCAATTTCTTTCAGAAGTGTTCTATAGTTTTTAGGGTATAGATCCTTCACCTCTTTGGTTAGGTTTATTCCTAGGTATCTTATGCTTTTGGGTACAATTGTAAATGGGATTGACTCCTTATTTCTCTTTCTTCAGCTCATTGTTAGTGTATAGAAATGCCACTGATTTCTGGGCATTGATTTTGTATCCTGCCATTTTCTAGCTTTTTTCACTGTTTTCTATAAATGAAATTATTTAATACATACTTTTTTTTTTTTAGTACATACCTTTTTATTTCTGGCCTCTTTTGGTCTACATCATTATTTTGAGTTTTACCCATCTTGTTTTGTTCTGTAGTACTTCATTGTTTCATTGCCTGGCAGTGTCCCATCACGTGGATATACCACAATCTGCTTACCCACTCATCTGCTGATGGACTCTTGGATTTTTGTCTGATTTTGACTATATAAATACAGCTTGTACATTTGAGTACAAGGTTTGGTATGAACAAATGTTCTCACTTCTTTGTTTAAATACCTAGGAGTGGAATAGCCAGATCATATGGTAAATATATGTTTAACATGGTTTTTTTTATATGTTTAACATGTTAAAACAAAACAAAACAGCCAAACTGTTGGCCCAAGTGGTTTTACTATGTTACTTTCCCACCAGAACATAAGGAAGTGCCAATTGGTCTACATCTTCACCAACACTTAATGTGGCCAGTCTTTTCGATTTTATCCACTCTCATAGGTATGTAGTGGTATCTCACTGTCATTTTATTTTATTTTATTTTTTAATTTTTATTTATTTACTTATGATAGTCACAGAGAGAGAGAGAGGCAGAGACACAGGCAGAGGGAGAAGCAGGCTCCATGCACCAGGAGCCCGATATGGGACTCGATCCCGGGTCTCCAGGATCGCGCCCTGGGCCAAAGGCAGGCGCCAAACCGCTACGCCACCCAGGGATCCCCTCTCACTGTCATTTTAATTTGCATTTCCCTAATGACTAATGATGTTTAGAATCTTTTCATCTCTTTTTTTTTTTTTTTTTTGGTCAGGTGTCTGCCCCAACCTTTTCCAAATTCATTATTGGAATTTTTATTATTAAATATTTATTATTTAATGTTCAGAGTTTTTATTTATTCAACAAACATGGACCTACTGTGGGCAACCATGGGCCATGTGCCACGTGCTGTGTGCATCAGAGGAAAGGTAGACAAAACCTCTATCCTCAAAGGGATGACACTCCTACATCATGGTGTCTACTGTCCTTCCTCTGGTCCTGGTCAGGCCTTTGTCACTGCTGTAATGAATAGGATGTGCCAAACATGATGCTACACAATCTCAGAGACTAGTTCAGAAAAACTGATAGGGCATCTACCGGGGTCCCTTCTTTTATCCCTTTGAACCCGTCTCCCAAGTTATGAGAGCTTCGGGTCCCGGAGAGGCCACAGTTCCAGCCAGCAGCCCAGCCAGCAGCCCCAGCGAAGGTCTCAGCCAACAGACAGCCTTCACACTGCTCAGCTGCTAGGTGGACCTGGTAACCCCTTCTCAAATTGCAGATGCATGAGCAAAATACATGTCACTGCTGCCGGTTGAGGCCATGGAGCAGTGGGGCAGTTTGTCACGCAGCAATAGATGACCGAAACACAAATCACAACACAGACTAGTATTGTTATATTGAAAACAAAATGTTTGTGTTCTGAAGAAAATGTACCCTGAATAAGTTATTTTTCCTACAACAGATGGGTATGTTTATTTAAACAAGAACATTTGTATTTAAATTTTAAAACATTTAAGTTAAAACTAAAAACGTACGTTTCTCATTCCACAGGCGTTTGCCTTAGAAATGTAAAATATTCATTTTGCAGTAAACAGTCAGAAAGGCCCCAAATTTCAGAGCCTAAGATGGCACTGATGGGCTGCAGTTCTCCTCAGGCAGCACAGAAGCCGGAAGCTGGCATTCTATGGGTTTCTCTTGCACAACCCGGAAAATAAGGCAATGTTTTCTTGCTTGGTCACTGTCTTCATGACTTTCCATTGAGGAGAAGTTATATCTAATTTGTTAAGGAAATATTCTTTCCTTCCTTATACAAAAGAATTCTTCTGTTTAGGAATTTATCTCCAAAGTCATGGAAATTCCAGTTTGCTCAGGGGCATCAGGGAGGCTCCACTAGTTGAGCATCTAACTCTTGATCTCAGATCAGGTCTTAATCTCAGGGTCATGAGTTTGAGCCCCATGTTCGGCTCCATGCCCAGCTTAAAAAAATAAATAAGTAAAAATTCCAGTTTGCTCAGTGCCCAGCGACAGTCCTATGTGCCTCACAGAATCTGGGTTGGTGGTAGTGGCCTCAGGCTCTGGGTAGTTACTTGCTCTGGATTCAAGTCCCAGCTCTGCCACCTACCACCTGAACAACTTTGCTCAGTTCACTTGATCCTTTCTGGGCTTGCATTTCCTTGTCTGTGACATAGAGATATAATAGTTTGAGATGAACCTCATAGAATTTTCGTGAGAAATAAATGAAATATATATTAAAGTTCCTAAAACATAGTTATTATTCAACAAATGGCAGCAATTCTCATAACTCCACCAAAAATTTCTCCAGGTGCCACGTGAACCCCATCCACATGTCCTTCTTACTGCAAAGATAAAATAATTCATTCTTTTTCAATTCCTTTTTCAAAAAGTCCATGAAAGTCTGGGTCATCAAAAGGGGTTCAGATCTATTTTGCTGGCAATTAGGAAGCATTAAAGTGTTTAAGCAGAAAAGAGATCTCCTCCGCAATTGCCGTTAGTGGTGATCCCTTTGAATGATATGAAGGAGGGATGGGGTGCGGGGTTGCTTGAGCTGAGGACAGATGAGAAATCCGTTGGGAGGCCGTGCCCATAATTACAGTACAGTGTGTCATGGCCTCAGCTAGATGGTGGCAGTGGGACATGGATAATACTCATCATTATTATAGCTTGTGTTTGTTGACCATCCTTATTTAGAGAATGGTCACAAGAAGTAGATTTGGCCAAGAGCAGTAAGAGAAAATTGTACAGTCACAGAAGTAAAGCAGAAAGCACTTTAGGGAAGAAGTAGACACCACAATAGACTTCTGTCAAATCAACCAGCAAAGGCCTGAAATAGTAGCCACTGGTGCTGGGGACCACTGAGAAGCCATCCCACCATGTATGCTGGGACCCAGCCCTATCTGTTCATGGTTCCCAATCCCTTGTGCACCACATGGTGAGGTCAAGAGTGTGGTGCCTATGAATGGCCTGCAGAAGTAGGGCTCCCTATAATTCTTATTGTAAAGGCTACTTTCATTTATTTCAGTGGTCAGTGCTACTGCGTACAAGATCTCCACGGTCTGCTTTCCTTGTGGTGCAGTGGGACAGTGATGTGAATGGATGGAAGATGGTTGCAGACTAAATAAGATTGGACGTTTCTTCCATAGGACTTAATGATGGCCAGGTTCCTGCTGGCACGCAGCAGATTTGTTTGTACAGAGGTAGTCATGTCAGATGAGAAATGACACTCAAACTCTCTGATGATGGACACAGCCGTATGGAGTGAAGATGGCACCAGGGGTGAAGTGCTCTTGGTCATCCTAGTACGGTCTCTGGCACTCCTCCTCTGAGTGTCCTGGAGTGCTGGCTCAGTGTCTGCCTGCACTCAGTGCCCGTTTCCTGGGGGACCAGCTTCCCAGGAGCCCCGCTGCAGCCTGAGACTCTAGAAATATGCCGAACCACCTTGAGAACTTCTCGAACAGTCAACTTCCCAAAACTCCCTGGGGGGATCTGGCTTCTAAAGTTCTCCTGCCCCAGTTTTACCGCCCTTCAGAGAACCAGTGGAAACATTCCACTCCCATCTGTGACATTCTCTCCCATCACATGTGACCTCCTCGTGTGTGTCATCTCCCAGTTTAGGATCCAGAATCACCGAGTTGCATGAGGTTCTTGAAGATCACCCAGCCCAACCCCTCATTTTGCAGATGAGGTTGTGGAGACTCAGAAGACTTCAGTGGTTTGGCTGGGATCACAGGTAAGAAAGGAACTCAACTAAGACACCATGTCCTGAAAAGAAAGCCTTGAAGGGCTTCTGTCCTCCAGTGAAGCAGAGTAGAGGCTGGGCTTGGTGAGCGCTGCTGGGAGCTGCTCCCTTTATGACCTGAAGCGAAGGCTCCAGTCATTGAAAGGTCTTTCCTTTCGAGGAAAGCTCAGTGCAACTGTACTAAATACCCCAGTTATATACAGAGGCACCTGAGTGGCTCAGTCCATTAAGCTTCTGACTCTGATTTTTTTTTTAAGATTTTATTTATTTATTAGAGAGAGAGAGAGAGAGGCAGAGACACAGGCAGAGGGAGAAGTAGGCTCTATGCAGAGAGCCCCACGTGGGACTCCATCCTGGGTCTTCAGGATCATGTCCTGGGTTGAAGGCGGCGCAAAGTCACCTGGGCTGCCCTGACTCTTGATTTCAACTCAGGTTGTGATCTCTCTGGGTCGTGGGATCGAGCCCCCTGTCCGGGTCCACACCCAGTGGGGAGTCTGCTTGAGATTCCCTCTCCCCTTCTCCCTCTATCCCACCCTCACACTCCTGCACATGCACGGTCTCTCTCCAAAATAAATAAATGAATTTCCTCAAAAATATATCCAAGTTATATTTAACCATTAGACATTTCCCTCTGCAACTCCTACCCATATTCCAAATCCGTCCACAAAATCATTAAAATGACTTGAAAGGTTTGGGAAAGGTTAACAACTTCCCTAGGTTTCAGGAGGGCACTGGAAGCACACGCTCAGGGCAAGGGAGCACCCACTTACGGGTCCTCTGCAGAGCCCTGGACTCCGGCCACGCGGGGCCTCAGGAGCCGCGGGGACCTCGCACCCTTGCCCACCGCCGGTGAGGGGGGCTCGCAGGGAGCACAGAACACTGCCCGGGCCACTTGGTCTTGGCGGGTAGAGAACATTCTAGGCGGATGGAAGGGATGAGCCGGCGATGTCTATCTCCAGCCTTTGACACGTTAGTGACCGATCCATCCAAACTCGAGGACAAGGCGGACAGGGCAGCGACCCACACCGCCGGATGCTCTCTGTCCCGCACCGTCGGGCCGTGCGCTCGAGCCCACTGCCCTGGCACCCGGCGGCGGGACGGCGGGCACGGCTCGCCCCAGCGGACCAAGGCGGCTCCTGCGGGCGGGCTCTTCCCCTGCAGGTGCGCAGCTCCCGCCGCCCCACGGGGGGACACACGGCCTTCCTCTCTGGCCCTCCCAGGAGCCGCGAGCCCGGACCCCCTGACGCCCATTCGTCCCAGGAGAGAGCCTCCGACTTTCCTTGGGTTGGGCGCCGAGCCCACGAGCGGGCGACAATCACGACGTAACACTCGCTTCTTCCCGGGGCTGCAGAGCCCGCGGCGGGGACTCGGCGCGTCCCTGGGCTTCGCGGCGCTCCCCGTCCCCTGCACTCCTGCGCGGGGACGCACGGGGGCAGCAGAGCGCGGCCCGCCCCAGCCGGCGCCCGGCGGCCTGCGGGGTCCCTGCTGAGCTGGGGGGCTGGGGGGCTGGGGGGCAAGGGGGCAGGGGGGCCGGGGCGCCGGGGGGCCGGGGGGCCGGGGGGCCGGGGGCCGCGGAAGCAGGCGAGTGCGCGGGTGCATCCGGTAGCTGCGACCGCGGTGCCCTCGCTGTGCCTGTGCGCTGGGCTGATGGCTAAATCCATCCAAATCCGTGACAGGAAGGAAACCTTGTCATTTTATTTTATGTTTTTAAAAGATTTATTATCTATTCATTAGACACACAGGGAGAGGCAGAGACACAGAGGGAGAAGCAGGCTCCCTGCAGGGAGCCCGATGGGGGACTCGGTCCGGGACCCCGGGATCTCGCCCTGAGCCAGAGCAGATGCTCAACCTCTGAGCCACCAGGGCACCCAAACCTTGTGATTTTAGACTAATCCTGCCAGCGGATGGTGGGACTGTTATCTGTGTGTCTATATCCGTATCTACGTATCTATAGCTAGAGCTATATGTATATATCCATAGCTATACCGATAGAGCTGTATCTATATATCTATATCTATTGATGTATACACATAGATCATATCCTTAGAAATAGTATTGTATATATATACACATATATATGCCTTTTACATCTTCCTATTCTGTCCAAAGTATCTTCAATAGGCATGCATTTGTTGAATAATCAGAAAAATATATAGACTCCACAAACACAGAAGGAAAATGTATATGACATGAAAATCCAGCAAATATATTTCAAAGATTTTTCTCTCAAAAAGATACTTCAGTTTATGAAATAATTGGCAATATGGGGATTTTACTTTTTTTCTAAGATGTTATTTATTTGAGAGAGAGAGAAAGTGCACGAGCTAGGGGGTGGGCAGAGAGAGAGAGGGAGAAGCGGACACCCCCCTGAGCAGGGACGTGGATCCCAGGACCCTGAGATGGTGACCTGAGCTGAAGGCAGACACATAACTGACTGGGCCACCCAGGTGCTCACAAGATGAGGACTTTCAGTGACACTCTCCATCCATGCATTTACTTGACATATGCCTCACCTATGCGAAAGGCACTCTCTCAGGTTCAAAGACAGCAAGGTGAGTCACACTTACTGCCCCCAGGGAGCTCTTGGTTGGGCAGCCATGAACATCTGAACAGTCACAGATGGTGACTGTTATAATGGAGGAAGGGACAACATCCTGTGAAGATAACAGAGCTGGAGACCATGAATTCTACAAGGGACAGAGTATGATGAGGCTTCACAGAGGAGGTGGGACTCGAGGTCTGTCTTCAAGGATTAAATAGGAATTGACCAGGAAAGGTGGTGAGTGGTGCATCGGACAGAGGGAAATGTCAAGGACAATTTCATGGAGAGTGGGAAGCCGAAGTGGGGTGAAGGTAGAAGGGCTGAGCCTCGGGCCACCATGGTCACCTCAGGAGTGATGAGCCGGGACGCTAGCTTGGACTCCCCCTGGGGGCAGTGGGGGTGGCAGGCACAGATTCCCATGCCCAGGTCGATGGGGTGGGTAGTGGAGCTGGGAGGACAGCCTGGCTGGAAGGGGTTGGTAGGTTCCATCAGTGACTCTCAAACTGTTTAACCTGCAGTAAGGATACACTTGACAGCGCAGCTCACTATACAGAAACACACCTGCGTCTGCTATACATTCATATAGAGCAGAGTTACAACACGTGACACTCTCGGGTCTGTGTAAGCTCTATGTTGTCAGCAGGGAAATTTCACAGCCCAGTAATAGGCTGCAACTTAAAATTTGGAAAACACTGCTCGAAAACAGGGTTCTGGGGCACCTGGGATGCTCAGTTGTTCAGGCATCTGTCTTTGGCTCAGGTCATGATCTCAGGATCCTGGGATTTCTGCTTGTCCCTCTGCTCCTTCCCCCACTTGGGCTGTCTCTCCCTCTCTCTTTCTCTCTCTCAAATAAGTACAAATTTTTAAAAATACATTAGAAAAATAAAACAGGGTTCCTCGGCCCATCACTACTGACACTATGGGTGGATGATTTGGGGCCTGGGGATGGTTCTGCTCCTATCGGATGTTTAGCAGCGTCCCTGGCCTCTGTTTACACCAGAGGCATCCTCCTCCTGAGTCTGACCACTAAAAGTGTCTCCAGTCACTGTCACATGTCCCCTGGGGTGCAAAATTGCCCCAAGTCAAGCCCTGCTGCTCCCAACAAACTGAAAAATGGAAATGACCTGGTTTGAAGGAAAGATGACTGGCTTCACTTTCAAGAGCAAATGGCCTTGCATCCACAGGCTTACTAACCACCCCCAAAAGAGACATTTGACAAATCTCAAGAGTGAACTGGGGGTAGTTCTAGCAATGGTGGAAGGTCCTGGCATCAACAGATACAAGCAGGCATATTATGTGATGTGTCCCTGCTTACCTTGTCACGCACACAGCAAGCCACTGTCCTCGGGGTCCACCAACAGGCCATACTTCCCTGCCTTGGTTTCCTGAAATCACCTGAACTATCAGCCTCAGGGCCTTTGAACATACACTTCCTTCTGCCCAGAACACCCGTCTTCTCTCTCCTCCTGCTCAACCCCTATTGACCATCCAGGTTCATCTTAAGTACCCCAAAGGGCATTTCTACTCCCCAACCTAATAAAGTTCTCTGGTGTGCTCCCAGGAGACGTTCCACTCGTCCTTTTAATACTTACTAGGAAAGGTAGTTTAAAAAAAAAAAAAGAAAAAAGGAAAGTAGTTATATGTATATTTGTGTAACTATTTGCTTATCGTGTTCCCTTTACTTCTTAAAAGCGTGAACTCCAGGAGAGCAGGGGCATTGTCCACTTTGCTCATGCAGAGCAGTGCCAAAACCAATAATTTCTAAATGAGGAGGCAGGTACGGCCAGTTAACCTGATTATGGCTCCTATTCCTATCAGTTTAGAGACTGACTGGTGAGCTGGTCTCCTTCTAATTATCATTCCTTTTAAGAAACGTTTAAAAGCTTTTCAAATAACAAAACTATGAATTTCTCACAGAGGCTGAGTTTCTAATAAAAGAATTATTCCAACACTTATCTTGAGACTGCATAATTAAGAAGCAGCAATACCTGGGGGTTGGTTTGGTTGTTTTTTTTTTTTTTTCTTCTTTTACTTAAAAAGTCTACATAGACCATTCTCAGTGTGGTTCTTTCCTTGATAATTAAAACTCTCTTTTTCTCATTTCATCATTAGGAAATGATTCCCGATTACAAAATTGAACTTCCTCTAAAGCATAAAAGTGTTGGGATATTACAGTCAGGTTAATCTCATCTACATGACATTAAGTGTAGAATTTCTACTTGATATTCATTCTCAATAAAATACAAGCAAAACAATAGACCAAAATTCACTTAATGTTTACCAAAAAAAATGGACTGAACTTCAGGGAACCCCCTGAACAAAAAGGAGGCTATCAGGGACCAGAAGAGTGATGTAGTTGGCCAGTGTCCTTGACAATCTGAAAATGGACTGCATATTCTGTTTGTTGTTTTTTAATGTGGCAAAGCCTAAATAATTTTTTAAATGTCAGATCTCACTCTCATTTTATCAGCTTCATTCTCAACCCTTATATCTATCCAGAAATTGGAATTCAAGTCAACATATTTTCAAGTACAATGCATTGGGCCAAGCACAAGGGGATGCATCAGTAGATAAGGCCAACTGTCAAAAAGGTTTTGGTGTCTGGGGGGGACACATCCTGTCGATTTGTATAAAGCAGGGAAGAACAACTGTCCCCCCACGTGCCCCCCAACTACAGGCCACATGCTAGTGACCACTCACAGTCCTGTGGATAAACAAGCACATGCCATGCAGGCTTTGGGAGGAAACATGCTAGATGTGGGGAGATCCCTATCTGATGGGGGAGGGACAAAAAGGGCCCCCCGGGGAGACCTGGGGCTGAGAAAGTTGCGTGGAGTATACGAAAGGGGCCTGGGAGGCCCACACTGAGCACAGAGGCAGAGGCAGAGGCAGAGAACCAGCCCCTTGCAAATATGTGGTCAAGACTCCTGGAAGTCAGTTACTGCCAGAGATGATGTGCAGGTGAGAACCGGGGGGCATGGGGAGTTGTAGACGAGAATTCCCGCTGGGCCGTCAGGGCACGAGGTTGAGTTTCCCAATACCAGAGCACATTGGGAATGATCAAGCAATTCACACATCACCATAATTGTCATTATTATTCATGGAATACTTCAGCACCACAAATAGTAGATGCCTAGGTCCTAAGTACCTTGTGGAACAAGCCAAGTTCTGATGAGTGCCAAGGAAGAGAAAAGAGAAGAGAAAAGCAGGGTGTTTATGGACTATTTAAAGCCGTTGCAGCAAGACAAATGGTCTCTACCTGGAGGTATTCTATGCAGGTTGAAGCCTCCGTCTTCAATTCCACTTGATGGCCCCACCTCCCCCAGGCCTGAGCCCTCTGTGCTGACCATTTTAGAAAATGTCTATACCACATTTTCCTGTTTTTAAACTGCTCTGGCAATTGTGTTATATCAGCTGGCTTTGTGCCACCGTGAAGAAGCTTGCAAGTCCTTTGGTGGTAGAGTAACGGTGTGCACTTCCCGGGGCCCCGAGCGCTGGCTGGGCACAGCCAGACAGGTGACAAATGCTCTGGGGTCTGGAGGTCTGTGAGCCTCTGACTCACCAAGCCTGGGACTTTGTGGGGCCATGCACCTGTCAGTATTTAGTGAGGATGGGAGAAGGAGCCAGACGGAGATGACTCGTTCATTTTATGTTCATTTACCCTGTTAATTTCCCAAGTAGGGCGCGGGAGGCTGGCACTGCGACAAGGAAACACGATGGCTGTCCCCCACTGACTCCGAATGTGCTTCGCCAGTGCGGGTGCTCTCCCTCCACTCTTCAGAGCCCTCTTCATAAGTTCAACCCCAGCAGTGTTGATTAGAGGTGACTCAACAGGTACTCTGCAAGGCCTTTTGGAAATCCAGTGTTGCTTCAGCAAGGACAGCCATTTCCTCTTATGTCATCTGTCATTACCTGGGGGTTCTGTAAAGAGCTGAAATCTGGTCTTTATAGAGTCAAAGGGTATCTTCAGAAACCAGTGCTAAGTATGAAATTGAAATTTTAGGGGTGCCTGGGTGATTCAGTCAGTTAAAGTTCTGACTTAATTTCAGGTCATGGTCTCAGGGTCATGAGATCGAACCTTGCATCAGGCTCTGTGCTGAGCAAGGAGTTTGCTTAAGATTCTCTCGCTCTCCCTCTGCCTTTCCGCCACCCCTGCTCACTCTCGCTGTCTCTCAAAAAAAAAAAAAAAGAAGAGAGAAATTTTAAGCATCCATGTATTCAAATGAAAAACAGATGTGCAAGTGTGCCAAGCACACCCCTTGCTCTTAAACCCATTCGGGGATTTTTTTAGTCCACACTTAAAAAATAAGTAAGGTATATAGTGTTTTAAATATTGCGCCTTTGTGGCATTGCATAAGGATTTATTACATTTTTTAGTTCCAATCTATGGCCCTACAAGGAAAGTAAACTCAAATGTCTGAGCTTTGCTGGGAAAACCGTGAAAGTTTAAGGCAAAGACAGTCGTCTCCAGGGTAGGACACCTTCTGACGACCTGTCCCGTGGGAAATGATCCCTTTGGTTCAGGGGTCGCCCTCACCTGCACCACCAGGCAGGCCCTCCTAACCGTCGGAAATGAAAAGGTCCACGCACCAAATGAAAGTGCTAGAAGCACACAGTTTATTAAATGCGTGTAACACACAGTGCCAGCCCGCAGCCCGGGGAGAGGCCAGGTGGGTAACCAGCCGGCAGCTAGGGGCGCCCGACACCCCCTGGCCGAGCCCTGTCTCCCACGCCAGCCGGCCCGCTGAGGGTGAGCAGGGCCAGCAGGGCCGGGGCGCGGGGGGACCGGGGGCCTAGAGCCAGTAACGCAGGCTCGTTTTTTTCTGTTTTTCTGGAGAAACGCGGGGACTCGATCCCCAGAGAGGCCGCCACCTGGTGCACCTGCAGCTTGCCACGAGCAGCCGCGGTGCTGCCAGTGGGCCCTGGGCCCGTCCAGGGGTGACAGCTTCCAGCCCGGGGGGCATGACCATCCTCATCTTCCGGCCCCTCTAGCTGGTGTCATCCAGTCTCCCACTCCCACACTCTTCCCCGGCCTTGCCAGCTGCTGGCTCGCCATCCCCATTTATCGCGCTCCTGGGTCCCGGGCATGGTGCCCGTGCCACTTGTGCGCTCGTCGTCTAACCCTAAGGCGCCCTCTGAGATTCCCCAGTATCTCCTGAACAATGAGCCCGCTTATGACACACGTTTAATATTCCTTATGCGTTCCATCCTTCTATTTGCCTTCTGCTACACCCAATACAACAAAGTCACGTTCCAGTATGAATCTGAGGTTCATTTGTAATATGTTTCAGGAACTCTCTGCCATCGAACTGTACCCAAGTTATTAGTAGGAATCCAGCGAAGCTAAAATCTTTTATGAGCTTTCGGTTTAAAATAATGATCACCATCAAATAACAACCTGAAGGAACATCCACCTCTCCCGTTGAGTAGAGGAAAAGCAGAAGGGCGTTATGCAAATACAAAAAAAAAAAAAAAAAAGAATATATCTATCCGTGGGAACAAAGAACACATAAGGAATTTTTTAAGACACTACAATAATGGGATTATGGCTTATTTTTTTTCTCTGTCCAAATTATAAATGTGCCTTACTGTTCTAATAATAAAGTATGTAAAGGCTGGTAGGACACTCAGCCACCGCGTGGTCAAACACCTCCAATTTCCTACACAAGGACTTTCTTTGAAAGGTAGCCTATTTCTGTTCCCCTCAACTCTGTATTTTAGTATCCATCTTTTCTCTAAGGTGGTGGCACCCCTGGCCCTATGCAAATAAACACAGCCTACCCATCCTGGCCTCTTTGACGGAATGTGTGTCAGCAGCCCGAAAATTTAAGTGTTTGAGTTTCAGTGCCTGTCTCCTCCACTAAGTGACTGTCCCCAGAGGACTGTCTGGACACTGTGAGTAATACAAATGGAAAGGAAAGGGTAGTCGTGCATTTCTTAAAAAGCTACTATGGGGGCATTATATGAAAGATATCATACTTCGAAAAGTTTCTGGATTTGAAAACCATACATTCAGGTGTTTTGCCCCCAAGCTCCTCTGTCTCCTGGGTGCTTCCACAATGGCAAAGCACTGGACACCTGCCATTGGCCAGAGTTCGGTGGCCCCTCCAGGCAGCACCCCCAGCTGCTCTTTCCTGAAGTATCCAATGCCCTGGGACTGGAGATTCCTTAGAAAAGAATGTGTACAGAGGATACAGCATAGCTTATGGAATTGGATAACTGGGTTTAGGAGCCAGGGATCCTCAGCTCCAGCAACCTTCTAGAAGGACAACCTGTCCTTCAGGATTCAAGTCCCAGAGACAGAGTGTCTAAAAAGGGATATCGAAATGTGCTTTGTACCAGAATCTGAAAGATATTTGTGGCGGTGGATTTTTGAGAGCGCTCAACCAAATAGTATGGAACATCCTCAATAGACCAAACTGACTATATACTATGGTTGCATTTACGGAAGGGGCTGCATTCATTCCACTTACCCACATGGACTCACATTCTCAAAGGTCTCCTTCTTCAGGGCCTGAGGAAGACATTGATGCAGGAAGCACCAGGATTTTAAAGGAGGGGGGTGCTTGGCAACTGAGAGGGTGTCACGATTGCCCTGAAGGGAAGAGGAACCGGGGACGACCACAGTAATGATCAGAGGATGAGTAGGTGGTACGATCCAACAGTGAATCATGTACAACTCCTGTTTCATGCCCTAACCAGACCTCAGGGGCCGATGGCAACCTATGAGCCCAGCCTACTAGACACCACACTTGTTCCCTGCAAGAACAATATGATGATTAGGACCCTAAGGGCAGGAAATGGAAAGTTCCCAGAAGCCTTGTTTCAACATCTGCATGACAGGGAAGTGAAGATAAATACAATAAAAATAGAGCACCTGGCAGCTCAGCTTCTGATGTTCCAGAATTTGGGAGCCTTTTAGAATACCTACTCCAAAGTCAAAGCAAGGGGTGTCATCTTGTTCTCCTACCATTAGAAATTCACTCAACACATAGACCATCTCTTTGGATTTTGGACTCTTATAAACCAAATTACTTTCTGATGACCCAAAGAGCCCTCCTGGTCTAAGCCATAGAGCAATTTCTGCTGCTTAAAACTTTGATATTAGGTAGAGACTCCCAGTTATTGAAATGTAAGTTAAATGGGCTAAAATACCTCATTTTCAAAGTCTATGAAATTTCAAAACCCTCCTTCAGATTTCTGGGCTTGTATCCACACAGTGTCTTCTAGTTCTGGGATGCTTTTGCACAATGGGGTCACTTAGTTATAATGCTACAAGCACATCTAAGGAGGTAAGGGGAGGACAGACCTGTAAATAATGTCTATGGTTCTCATGCAGGCAGCAACCTTACTGTATTCCTTATCTTCCTTCCCCTACACAATGCAGGTTCCACTTGCTCAAAAGCATGGCTGCTGCCAAGACTTCTCCATCTGCTGCATGACCTGGACTTTCCATCTCAAAAGGTTCACCTCATGAGGTTAAGTTGTTTTAAAAAATTAACTTTGATCAGTGGACTTGCTCTACTAAGAGGCACACTGTCAATCCTGGAGTTCCAGAAATGCTTGCCTTCCCTGTATTGTGTGATAGCAAAGCTATATCGCCCCTGATGATCAGGATCCACCAGCCCAGCCAGTATGCTTATCCTTGCTCTGGCGGGCTCACCCAGTGATATGTGAGTTGGGTGGTGTCTCAACTTCCAGTTCATTGGGACCATCTCTGTGTCCCTGGCGTGGAAAACAACCACCTCCACCGGAGACTGAAGTTGTGGGAATGGGAAGCAAAATATGTACAAATGTCTGGGTAGCTATGACAGCTCCACTTCCATGTCTATCTTTTGGTTCGCAGATGGTCATTTTTTTGGTGTCAAAAAACACCACCATCTATTGATCACTGATTAAAAATATATACTGCACCCTGCAGGACACCATTCCAACCTCTCGAGGTGCTGACTCCCAGCTGATACTATAATTAGGTCTCTAATAGCTTATTTCATCACACTAAAAGGTCCCCATTATATGGGTGATGAAGCACCTTTTGAATACCAGTGAATCCACTGAGCTTGGCAGGAGGAAGGAGGCTGTACAATAATTTCCTTGGTCGGAGGAAATGTTCTGTGGGACACCACTACCGTGAATAAGGCATTTAGTAAGTTCCCTCTTGATGTCACAGAAGCATCATACCCAGGGTTAATGTCTATTTCAGTAAGCATGAATCACTGACCCCTCCACAGTGGAAAAGTTCAAATATAATCTAACTGCCTCCAAGTAGCTGGCTGGTCTTCCTCCACTCCAAGGATAGGGCTTCCAGTTGGTCTCTGATACTGGGTTGTTGGTCTTTCAGCTTTAGTAGAAGATGTCAGCCTCACTTAAGGAATAAGATCCATCTTTCTCATTCTACCACCATGGCCACTTGGTTCACTTTGCCCACCATTGCTCCACCAAAACACCAGTGGGATGGTGGGGGAAAGAGGCTGATTGGTATTAACAGGGCACATCAATTGTCTACTTGGTTGTAAGAAGACTCCTTCAGAGTGAGCACCCCTTAGTGAAAAACTACACGGGCTGCAAACATTCTCACATCCTCACACACCATTTTGAGAGGCTTACCCACATTCTCTTCCCTAGATCTTTTTGTCATTTTTTTCCTCTAGGCTCTTTCTTTCAAAACCTCTGTCCATCCAGCCAAAAGTAAACCATAGCCCATGAAATAACATACATTCTGATTTCAGGCCACCTTTCCCCCCAGGAAAGCAGACAATGTGTATCATTCACAATTCTTTCTCATGAACGAAATTCTCCTCCCTCTGTCCTCCAAGGCCATACTTGAATATGAATACAAAGCCACAATAGTCCAGTTCACACCCATGCAAGCATATCTGTGGCACCATTCTGTAAACCCAGCTCAAAACTTCTCCCCCTTGATCAGACTGGCCATCAGGAATCCCCCCGGAGGCTTAGCAGTGGGCTGAGAATAAGACGGGACCTCAAGAGGACCCACACTGATACTGTGAGCCACATGTTCTTCAGTTTATTCACCCCTGTAAGATCCCATGCCACCTCCAAGTGATGAGGGAGTGCTAGCCAAATACTCAAAGTTATGGTCATATACTCAAAGTTGTGGCTTTATAGTTCAGACAATACCCAGTCCATGATGGGAAAGTTCAGGTTAAATAGTCTACTGATATGCAGAGGTCAGTCTCTACCAGGGCCCAAAAGCAAACCAAGAGCTTTCCTTAAAAGAGAATGATTATGTTCCAAAGGAGAGTATGGCTTTGCTCAGAACCCAATCACTAGTACCATATAGCCTAGTTATCACCACGATGCTGTTCATGTAGCAGATTAACATGATATTCTGTGAGATCATGAGAGAACCAAGTCCTTAAGCTACCTAGAATAAAGAAAACTGCTTTTATTGTTTCTTATTTACTAGAATACAAGGGGAGGGTGATAATTTTCAGGATAATAACTTCATATCAAACTGGGAGCCATGCTGATTTATTCTGATAAGATGATCACATGGCTTTCCCTGGAGTGGGATTAGGCTTCTGGTACTTTACTACTACTTTCCAAGAATCATGTGTCTTCTATGTGGACAAAGCCCTTTTCACTATTTTGAATCTTTCAAGATTTGATGTCTGCACCCCTCCTGCCAATGACTGGCTATTTCCTTTGGCCTATAATGTTGGTGAGGAGTGGACACATCAGTGAGTTGTCCTGGACCCTTCATTAAGTCCTAGGCTCCCCTCCACAGAGCTGACAGCTGAGTGTGCCCATTCCACCTCTACATTCAGGAAATAAATAGGTGGAAGACATGTTGTGACATGGTGGGATTCAGGTGAAACCTCCCTTTACCTCGTGACCTACATAAGCAGCCCTGTTCTGACCAGCAGACCACAGTGATATCCTGAGTCCTGTGACTCTGAGCCAGAATCCAACCATTCCAGAAATTCCTGGGTATTTTTTTTTTCTCTTGCTTCCAGTAAATGGCTGCAGATCCCTTTCAAAAAGGAGGAGAAAGATTTTCAATTTGTACTTGTCTTCTTACCAGATGATTCTTCTTCAAGGGTCCCCTGACTCCCCATTTATTCAAGGAACTTTGGTCAGTGAACTAAGCGAAGTCTGAGAAGGTCATGACTTTCCCTCATGATGCCCCAAGTCAAATCAAGTATGAAGTATGACTTTAGTGGGCTGCCCACTGATTTCACCACCTGAGATCTCTGTGGTTCAAAGAATGCTAATACTTCCCCTCGCCACCCACATCCCTGCAGCCTGTTACAGCAATGAGACCTGCCTTGCTGTCAGTTATGTGTGTTGCTATTTGATTTCAGCCCCATAGAACCTCATCATCCCTGTTGTATTCAGGAGCCCATTTCAAGGGCAGCAACTCTCATCTCCTCCTCTGGTCTATGGAAGATGGGCATTACAGGGTTTTTTGTTTGTTTGTTTTTGTTTTGTTTTGGTTTTTTTGGAAAATGCTAGTGTTCCTCTGAGCATATATTCCTCAATGCATCAAGGTTTCCAACTTACAGTCAATAGTCAAGCAAACAAACCCCTTCCCGGTACACATGACAGCTCATTAGATGCAGAATCTTTGGTAAGCTGATACATAGAGATAAATTCAGCAGGACCAGAAATCATATTAGCACCCTTGGAATCCATCCTACACATACTTGTCTGGGCTGTGCTACTATAAATTTTTAAATCTTATAAATCTTTTAGTACATTAGACTTCTGCTCCCAGATGTGATTGTGTAATTAGGCCCTGAGGCATGTTGGGATCTAACTCTCATTACAGGTCAATTATGGTGGAAGAGTGAACATCCCCAAAGAGACTACTTCAGGTCAGCACTGTCTGGTCGTCTGGCAAGGCCTTGTTAGACTACAGAGGGTTTACTTCTCCTGGCAATGACAGTTCAGTGAGGTTGGGAGAACCGGGATAATACGACTCACTTGAGTCTCATCAAATGTCATCATTCAAAGTCTCTGGATCTCAGCCATTAATAACCAGTCACCTAAGAAACTGAGCAAAGCTACAAATTCAACTGCATTATAAGCCAGAAACCCATGGAATCAGTCTCTGTGTCCAATTGTACACTGTTTCCGGGCCTGATCTACAACTTTATTATAAGTTCATTTAAATGTACCAGATTCCACTGATGCTACATAGACACCCCTCAGCACCTGCCATTTCCTGCATGGCACCCCAGTTTCCACAAGCTATCATCAGTGATTGTATGCCTGAGACATCCTGGGACTGATGCATCCCATTCTGCCCACACACAAGGAAGGCTGGCAGTGCCAAGGAATGACTGCATCACTTTGGAAGCATCCTGTATCCACTCATGTTTGACAAGACCTTCCTCATCCCAATGAGAAAGCTGGGGCACATTTCAGAATGCCACCCAGAGTCACCTCTATTGATAGCTTGCTTGATAATGCATCACTCATTAGCTACTGTCCCTTTCCCAACTCACCTTTTTACTGTGATGCTTGGCATCTCATCTCAAGGAAACTACTCACATTTGACTTTGCTTCTGGAGAAATTCAAACAAACACGGGCAGTAACAGAAACTGCATGTCTTAAATTGAGATGTTGAATCACTGAGTTAGTTAAATTATTAAAGCCAATTAGCAGAAGACAGCCCACCTAACACTTATTTCTTATCCCTTCCATGCTGGATTATCAAAGCAGACACTGGATCTGCCCAAATCTTGTTTTCAGTGGGGTCTCCATTCCAGATGACCGCAGGTGACCATTTAAGTCCTACAATAGAATGGCAAGGATAGCAGTGCTCCATCTGCTAATGGTAACTGGTATCTGTGTATTCTCAAATCTGCCCAAGCCAGCAGGCTCATCTCGGATTTCCATTTCCTTGAGCGTCTTTCCTGCCAGTCTTTCCTGTTACCAGTTACTCTATTATAATCAGTCTTAAGCGCAGGCCACAGAAGCTTCTCTAGCTAGTTTAGCAGAAATGAATTTGTAAGTTACTCAGAGGTTCACAGGAAAGTGTAAACCCAACTTCAAGGACACTTAGAAACACACCACAAAAGTAGACTACCAAGAGAACTGCTGCCTCTCTCACCAGTAAGAAGCTGGAGGACATAGAAGCTGCCTCTCCACCCGCCAGCTCCCAGATCAGAGCCAGAAAGCCACCAAATCTGGAAGCAGTTTAAAAAAAAAAAAAGAAAAAAAGAAAAAGAAAAAGAAAAAGAGGGGTACCTAGGTTGCTCCACCAGCTAAGTGACCAACTCTTTATTTCCACTCAGGTCATGATCTCAGGGTCATGAGATTGAGCCCCAGTATTGGGCTCCATGGTGTGCGAGCAGCTTGCTTAAGGTTCTCTCTCTCTCTCTCTCTCTCTCTCTCTCTCTGTCTCTCTGTCACTCTCTCCTTCGGCCCCCTCCCACTACTCATGTGCGTGCACACTCAATCTCTCTGCCTAAAAAAAAATAAATAAAAATAAAAGCCAGGCATCAATACTTTCAGCTCTGGGTTCCAGAATGATACTGTTTTCTGCCACAATCTGCCCTGTAGCTCTTCACCTTGGTTTATTTCTGAACCAAAGTCTCATGCATATGCGTCTGATTGGTAGAACCTCAATGACTTGGAAACATTATCTCTCAGAGCCTTCCAACCTGCTGAATGCTTGAAGGAAGTTGGGAAGAGTTGTAACTGAGGGACCCAGAGTACCTGCTACATAATTCATTGATACAAAGTAAACATTCATCAATAGTTAAAGAAAATAAAATATAAATCATTTAATAATTCATTAACTATGCTTCTTCATTATATTATGTTCACTATTCTTAAGTCTTGACCTAGATTTCCATTGAACAGACTGCCAGCTTCTCCTTTGAGCTCATCAAATGTGTATGATCTCTTCTACTCCCGGCAAAGGAAAATAACACATTTCTTTTTAACAAATGGTCCTGGGACAACTAGACAGCCACATGCAAAAGGAATAAGTTGCTACACTTTCTTACACCATACACATAAGTTAACTGCAAATGGGTATAAACCTAAATGTAAGAGCTAATTTTTTTTTTATCCTAGAAGAAAACATAGGAGTAGATCCTCATAACTTTGGGGTAGGCAAACATTTCTTAGATATGACACTAACAGGACAAACACAGAAGGAGAAGGGAGGAAGGAAGGAAGGAAAAGAAAGAATAAAAATAGAAAAGAAAAAATAGAATTCATCAATTAAATTATTTTGTGCTTCAAAGGATACCATCAAGAAAATGAAAAGATAACTCACAGAATAGGAAAAAATATTAGTAAGTCATATATATGCTAAGGGATAGTATCCAGAATATATATACATACACTCTTTAAAGTCAGAATATGGGGATCCCTGGGTGGCGCAGCGGTTTGGCGCCTGCCTTTGGCCCGGGGCGCGATCCTGGAGACCCGGGATCGAATCCCACATCGGGCTCCCGGTGCATGGAGCCTGCTTCTCCCTCTGCCTGTGTCTCTGCCTCTCTCTCTTTCTCTCTGTGTGACTATCATACATAAATAAAAAAAATAAAGTCAGAATATTAAAAAAAAGTCAGAATATATATATATGAATATATATGAATATATATATACTTAAAAGTCTCAGTTACAACTCTTACAAGTCAACAACAATGAAAGACAAATCAATTTTAAAAAGAGTCAAAAGATCTGAATAGATATTTCTCCACAGGAAATATACAAATGGCCAATAAGCACATGAAACATGAAAATATGTTCAGAATCCTTAGCCATTAGGAAATTCAAACTCAAATCTCAGTGAGATATGGCTTCATACTCACTTGGGTGGCTATGATTAAACACACAGATAAAAACATGTGTTTGGCAAGGATGTGTGAAAACTAGAAGCCTTGTGCATTGCTGCTAAGTATGTAAAATGGTGCAGCCACTTGGGAAAACAGGCTGGCAGTCCTTCAAAACATTAAACATAGAGATCCATCTCACCCTGCAGTCCCACTGCTAGGTGTATATCTTCGAGTGGTGAAAATTTTGTACACAAATAAATGTTTATAGTAGCATTATTCATAATAGCACAAAAGTAGAAACAATTCAAATGTCCATTCATTGATGAAAGGATAAATAAAATATGGCATATCCATAGAACGGAAAGAAAAAGAAGTTAAATACTGAGAGATGCTATAATATGAATGTACCTCGAAAAGTGAAAGAGGTCAAACACAAAAGAACAAAAGACCACATATTGTAAGGTTCAATGTATATGAAATGTCTAGAATATGCGAATAGAGAGAGATGGAAAGTAGATTATTGGTTTTCTGAGACCAGAGGGAGAAGGGACAGGGATGTTGAGAGTACACAGTGATAAATGTTAATGGGTATGGGGTTTTATTTTGGGGTAGTTAAAATGTCCGAAAGTTGAAAAGTTAATTATTGCACTGGCAGTACAATTCTGTGAATATACTAAAAGTCATTGAATTGTATACTTTAAATAGGTGAGTTGTACAGTATGTAAATTATATTTCAATAGAGCTATTTTTTAATGGAATAATATTTTAAAGTATTTGGAATTATATATACAAACAAATCAGGTGACAAATTCTCTGCCCTGAAAAATCAACTAGAACAAAGAAGCTTCATTTCAAAGCAATAGAAACATTCCAAAAGCTAATTTTTAAAAAAATATTTTATTTATTTATTCATGATAGTCACACACAGAGAGAGAGAGAGGCAGAGACACAGGCAGAGGGAGAAGCAGGCTCCATGCAGGGAGCCCGACGCGGGACTCGATCCCGTGTCTCCGGGATCGCACCCTGGGCCAAAGGCAGGCGCTAAATCACTGTGCCACCCAGGGATCCCTCAAAAGCTAATTTTTGTTCTAGTAATAATCTTTGTATTTATACCTTATATAATGCCCTTAGTCCCTTGTTTTCTTACATAATGTTTTACCTTCTGGACTGTTGGGGTTTTTTGTTTGTTTTAGTTGTTTTGTTTTGTTTTGTTTTTTTAAATTCTACATAGGCTCCATACCCAACATGGGACTTGAATTCAGGACCCTATAATTAAGAGTCACATGCTCTACTGACTGAGCCAGCCAGGTGTCCCTGGGTTGTTTATTTTTAAGGATATCCTTTGACTTCCCTTTTATTGCCTAAGTAACCATCAATGAATTTCTTCAACTTTCCTTCTCTCTTTTTTTTCCTACAAATTTTCAGTTGAGTTATATCTGCTTTGTCATGGTATGTACCATTTTATTGTTTTATTATTTATTATTCTACACTAGTCCCTACTTCATTTGGTCTCAGATCTACTATTAAATATGTTTAATGTTCATCATCTGTCCTTTTGCCCAGCTATCTATTGGTTATAGAAGTTCATCTTCTACGCTACTCTTCATAAAAGCTCATGAGTACAGTATTCTTGCATATTTATTTTTTTAAGATTTATTTACTTATTTTTATTTATGATAGACACAGAGAGAAAGAGAGAGGCAGAGACACAGGAGGAGGGAGAAGCAGGCTCCATGCCGGGAGCCCGACGTGGGACTCGATCCCGGGACTCCAGGATCGTGCCCTGGGCCAAAGGCAGGCTCCAAACCGCTGAGCAACCCAGGGATCCCCGTATTCTTGCATATTTAAACTACATTTGTAATTTCTATAGCCTTGAAGATCTAAAAGATTTTGAACTTCTAACAGCTTGAAGAATGAAATGGACAAATATTATAGTCTACATCCATATAAAAGGAAATTTTCTAAAATAAACTAATGTTCCTAAAGGACCAAACCCCAGAATTAGATGGAACCAGAACTCAAATATCTTCATTCAGAATTTCAGCCTGGATTTGAATCATCCAGGAAGTCTCAAGGCTTGACCTTGGCTTAATTAAGCCTACTGAAAATACACACAAATTCCCTATGCAGAAATAGTTCTTCAAGCTGGGTCTCAAATTATTTCTGTATAAACATCTTCAAATACAATGACCAGTATACAAATATAACCAAGTGCACAAGGAAACAGAAACAAGCAAAAACCAGGAGAGAAACAAACAGAATTGCATATACAGATGGTCCCCAGCCTACAATGATTCAGCTTAAGATTTTTTGACTTTATGATGATGTGAAAGCAATAGCATTTAGTAGAAACCATACTTCAACTTTTGAATTTGGATCTTTTCCTAGGCTAGTGAGAGGCAGTATACTTACTCATGATGCTGGGCAGCGGGCAGCTGCAGCTCCCAGTCAGCCACACAATCATGGAATAAACAACCAACACACAACCATTTTGTACCCATACAGCCATTCTGTTTTTCACCCTCAGGACGGTTTTCTATTAGTTACATGAGATATTCAACCCTTTATTATAAATAGGCTCTGTGTTAGATGATTTTGCTCAACTACAGGCTAATATAAGTGTTCTGAGCACCTGTAACGTAGGCTAGGCTAAGCTGTGATGTTTGATAGATTAGGTGTGTTAAACTTATTTTAATTTATGTTATCTTCAACCTACAATGGGTTTATTGGGACATAACTCCCAACGTAAGTCAAGAAAGATCTGTATTTCAAAATATTGGATTAGACTTGGATTATAAAATAATTATATTCACTATACTTAATGAGTTTGGAATTAATTTCTTTTTAAAGATTTTATTTATTTATTTATTTGAGAGAAAGCAAAAGTGCCCGAGTGGGTGTAGGGGCAGATGGAGAAGCAGGCTCTGTGCTGAGCAGGAAATCCAACATGGTGCTTGATCCCAGGACCCTGGGATCATGACCTGAGCCAAAGGCAGATGCTTACCTGACTGAGCTACCTAGGTGTCCCTGTATTAATTTCAATTAAAAGTTAATTAGTAAATAGAATATTGTAAATATTGAAATAGTAATAGTGAATAGTAATAGTCAAAAGAAATTTACAAAAATACCTTTCAAAATAAAAATAAAATAGATAATAATGATGGGAGAGCAAAAAACACAGAGAGAAGAATGATAAGATCTAATTTACATTTAATTTCACCCAGGAAGCAGATGTGAGAGAGTATGGGACAGAGACATTATTTAAGGAGGAAACTCTAAGAATTTTTCAGAAGTAATGAAAGATAACAATCCATAGATTCAAAAATCCAGGCAGCCCCAGTGGCTTAGCGGTTTAATGCCACCTTCGACCCAGGGCGTGATCCTGGAGACCCGGAATCGAGTCCCACAAGAGGCTCCCTGCATGGAGCCTGCTTCTCCCTCTGTCTGTGTCTCTGCCTCTAAGTATGGTTTTATTCTCTCTCTCATGAATAAATAAATAAAATCTTAAAAAAAATCCTAACACATCCTAAGTGGATAAGTAAAGTGAAATTTATCTATGGAAGCATCACAGGGAAACTTCAGAAAACCAAGGACAAAGAGAAAATATTATATGCAGCCAGAGAAAGAAGATAAACTACTTTAAAAAAAAATCTGACTATAGAACAGAAGCCAGGGATCCCTGGGTGGCGCAGCGGTTTGGCGCCTGCCTTTGGCCCAGGGCGCGATCCTGGAGACCCGGTATCGAATCCCACGTCGGGCTTCCGGTGCATGGAGCCTGCTTCTCCCTCTGCCTGTGTCTCAGCCTCTCTCTCTCTCTCTCTCACTGTGTGCCTATCATAAATAAAAAAAAAAAAAAGAAAAAAGAACAGAAGCCAGAGACAGGGGAATGGTATTCTCAGTGTCCTGAAAGAAAATAACTATCTAATGTTCTCTATAAATTATAGTGATCATATGTTATGGGGTTTACAAATATACGCAGTATAGAAATCAGGAGGCAGGTAAATGTGTTCTAAAATAAACAAGTTAACTTCAGATATGGTAAGTTAAGGATGTACGTTATAGCTAATCTCTGAAGGAGCTGCCACCAGACATCTTACCTCCTGCACAGAACTTGCCAGTAGAATTAATTAAACCCAACAGAGGTGAGTGGATCCAGAGCAACTGAGATCCAGAGCTCCTGGATATAGTTTGAACAACTCCACCCACCTTGGGTAGGAAGTTGCATGGGCCCAAAAGTTACCTTTTTTGCTCTACTTTAAGTTTTGGTTAGGTTTTTGTCATCTGTAATGGGAGCCCTATCCTGATAGAGGTAAATCATCTCTGTCTACTACCAAAATCCGGTATCGGAGACTGCCATCCTGAAAGAGTTCCATGGGCCAAGGTGTCACCTAATTAATGCTCTCCCACAAGGCCTCTGGTCAGTTAGGAAGCTGTCCTTCTTGCTCATGACAAAGTATCTTTTTCTATTCAGAATCTGAACAGGGTCATTTCCAGGGAGACAAGCCTTGCCACGGGAATACCAGGGAAATTCTGACAGGAACTGGAGGAGTTTGTGTTAAGGGCAAAACAGACAAACCTTCCCAATTTGGAGTTCTGGCTCAGACCAGTCCTATCCACATATTGTGACATAGAAAGGGGCACATTTACAGCAAGCAGCATGAAAAACCAGAGGATGAAATTTAACTAAATATGTTCTTTTATATTTTATCTATTTGGCAAATAAAGTCACATGGGAAAGTAAATAAGTTTTACAAGAACCAAAAATTAATAGTACAAATCAAAAAGACATGTCAGTTGCAACTAATAATTATCATTATATTGTAGCAAAAAGTTACCCCCCACCGTGAAGTTACCACATCTAACCTTGCCAGGTGTGATGTGTAACACATGGGAGGGCTGTTGTTTTGTAATCTCAGCTCCTATTCTCAGCTTCTAACCCCCATGCAATAAAGGATCATTGATTAATCTGTTTGGATCATCATCACCAAGCATTGGTGCAGGCAGCATGACTCGGTTTGCTGGACAATGAGCTCAGCTTCACTGAGCATTAGTCTCCTGGGGGACCTCGTGCCACCCCTTGGCACTCATGGATGCCTAGTCCTGCCCAAGGCAGATCCCCCTGTTGGAGCCCAAGGAGCCCAATGCAGAGGAGGGTAGGTTCCCCACTACCCCCCGCCCCTTTCCAGGTCCTACCTGGCTTTCTGAGAGGATATGACACTGTCGTTTCACTTTCTGAACCACTTCCCCTCCCCAGATGCAGCAAATGTCCTATTGAAATCTTAATAAACATGATTTTTAACACATCAGCCTGAGTGCCTTTCCCTTTATTCACCATATGCTCGTTCTCACTTGTCCTTCAGATCCAGGGCTTTTCTCACCCCCACATCCAAATTTTTATATGACTTATCACACACAGTAATTGTAGACTTACTGTTTTGATTTTTTTTAATTCATTTCTCCCTCTGAGCAGAGCAGCCAGTCAACAACCATATCCCTCATGCTTCTAAACAAACCCCATTTGTTGGAGGATCTCCTCTTTCCTAAAGGCAGTGAGGACACAAATCCCTCCTCCAGAACCAAATACGGACACCAATTAGACACACTAACACTGAGCCAAGATTCAATTTAAAAAATAGATTATCTTTCTGCTTTCAAGCCTTTGAGCACAAGAAGGTTGCAAAGCTTACTGGCTGCATCTCACTGTGTTTTCGATCAGGTTTCTAGTCCAAATCTTTCTACAGAAGCCAAGTCCTGTGTTTGCTACAGAACACTAAGTCTAGGATGCCAACTTGACATTTTAAGTGCTGGGTCCAGGGGAACAGTGTAGATGGGCTTCCTTTCTTTCTGTGTTGCTTTCAAATATATTCAGATCCTATAAAGGATCTAGAAGGCTCAGACTCTGGGGCCTATGGGGTTTATTCATGGCCCTTAAGGGCTGCCCTCTGATGTGGCCTCAAGTTGGTTCTAACTTCGTAGCTGGGGTTCCAAGGTGCAAAGCAGCTGGTGTGAGGAATCCCAAACAGATCAGGTTTGGCCACTTGCTGATGATAAAATCCAAAGGCAGAGAGAAGCCAGCTGTTTCAAGAAAAGTATTTTAGTGAGGCTGACACTGGGAAGACTTGTGTCTCAAAGACCCTCTCCAAAGTGCTGAAAATACTTCTAGGTTTATGTAAGACGAATCTAGGACCAAGGCCAGTGAGGACCTGCAGGTGGGCAGTACAGGTCAGATTGTCCATTATCCTGGGGTCAGTCATGCAGGTCTCGAGGTTCAGGATGATCATTACTACTTGGGGCAGTTTCCGTTCCCATCAGGGGATACTTAGCCTGCAGGGTCTTTTGCCTGAGTTGATGTAAGCTGGAAAGAGAACTCAATTAGAAAGTTTGAGGTTAAAATGGAGGTAGTTGAAGTCCTCTTTCAAATTTGTTAGATGAGTTGAGACCTTGACTCTTAGATTACAGAAGCCAAATTACAGTTTCATGCAGTGAAATGCTATCGGCTTTATTAACACACAAATAAAAAGTTGTCAGACCTCTTATTGTGCAGAGAACATGCCATCTTCTGCATCAATGCAATTAATGCAAACTCAAAGGCCAGGGAAGTACTTTGAAACACCCTGGCTTGGGAATCTGCTGACTCTGGAACAGGTGATTCTATAGAGACAGAAAGAAGATTGGTGTTTGCCAGAAACTAGGGAAGGGCAACAGGTAGGACTGCTAATGGGCATGGGGTTTCCTTTGAAGGTAATACAAATATCTGGAAGTAGATGGTGGTGATAGTTGTACAATATTGTGAATGTGTTACCTGTCGCTGAATTGTGTACTTAAAATGGCTAAAATGCTGATTTTTATGTTATATGTATTTGATCACAATAAAAAAGAAAAAGGACGGGGGCACCTGGGTGTCTCAGTGGTTGAGCATCTGCCTTTGGATCAGGGCGTGATCCCGGGATCCTGGGATCAAGTTCCACATTGGGGTCCCTTCAGGGAGCCTGCTTCTCCCTCTGCCTATGTCTCTATCTCTCTCTGTGTCTCTCATGAATAAATAAAATCTTTTTTAAAATCATTAAGAATTTAAGGGAGCAATAACAGAGCTTGAAGCCACGTGTGTCCTCTAAGTTCCTGATAAACTGGGGTTTGCATGCCCTGGACAGTGGACTTTGAGCACCTGTTGTAGACTGCCCAGGATCCAGTAGGGCCCGAGCGAGATGCCCCTCTCATTCATGTCACTCCATCTCTGCTCTGGTCTTTGCAAACCTCAGTACATGATTTTACCTGAATTAACTGTATAGGGAATATGCTATGCACTGAATGCTTGTGTCCTCCCAGAATTCATAATTCAGAAATCCTAATCCCCAGTGTGATGGTATTTGGAGGTGGGACCAGTGAGAGGTGACTGGGTCATGGGAAAGCAGCCCTCATGGAAGGGATCAGCACCCTGATCGTAAAAGAGACCCTGCTGAACTCCCTGCCCCTTCCGCCATGTGGGGCCACAACAAGAAGTTAGCCTGTAACAGGAAGAGGGTTCTTACCAGAACCTGGCCATGCTGGCACACTCATCTCAGAATTCCAGCTTCCAGAACTGTGAGAGGTAAGTATCTGTTGTTTACAGGCCACCCAGTCTTGATGTTTTGGTACAGAACATGTTTTGGCTCATTTCATATAAGGCCATTTTGATCAAGGCTGGTGCTGTGACATGTGGGTCCCAGTGGCTCCTGGGCCCCTTCAAGAGTGAGGACATCAGGAGTCCTGGGATTGAATCAACTCAACTTTAAGATTCCAGAGGAATCCTTGAGAAGCCAGCCAGGCAGCAGCTGCTGACAGGAGCCTGGACCTGGCTCTGCCAGCATCAAGAACCCCTCCACTAAGATGGAACAGAATAAGGAATTAAGAACAGTGCCTTTTCACTGCGATGCCTTTGGACATTGGACTCACAAGGGAAAAAGAACTTGATTTTGAACTTTGTAACTTGAATTTGAATTTGATTTAACTGGTGATTCATGTTCCCTGGGAATTGTTAACTTATGCTTCACTTGCAGACACGGCTCTGCTTCTGGCACTTTATTATTGGGATATCTTTGAGCATATGTTATTAGAATATCTTTGAGCACATATTATTGGAAAATCACTCTTTTTTTTTTTCTCTCATTAAACTTTTGTTTTAATGGGTCTCAGAATTCTGTGACAGATTTTTGGTCAAGTTGTTTCCATTAAAAAGTGCTGATTTTAAAAACTAATAACTTAAAACTGCCACACACGCACCAAAAAACAAAACAAAACAAAACAAAACAAAACAAAAACAACAACAAATGGTCCACAAAACATTCTCCTTTCCTTCTGAAGGTTTTACGATGCATTGTTATCATTAACCAGTCTTTTACTATTAAAGTTAAATGGCCAATTGACACAAACAGTTCTTTTTTTTTTTTTTTTAAAGATTTTATTTATTTATTCATGATAGACACAGAGAGAGAGAGGCAGAGACACAGGCAGAGAGAGAAGCAGGCTCCATGCACCGGGAGCCTGACGTGGGATTCGATCCCGGGTCTCCAGGATCGCACCCTGGGTCAAAGGCAGGCGCTAAACCGCTGCGCCACCCAGGGATCCCGACACAAACAGTTCTGAGACTGTTCTTCCACCACTGATTAAGACTGGGGTGGCAGGTATTGGGGATTATATTCATTTAACCTTCTGAGCTTTCTGAGCAGACTTGGTGACTTTGCCAGCTCCACCTGCCTTCTTGTCCACTGCTTTGATGACACTCACAGCAACCGTCTGTCTCATGTCATGAACAGCAAAATGGCCCAGAGGAGGATAGTCAGAGAAGCTCTCAACACACATAGGTTTGCCAGGAACCATAACAACAATGGCAGCATCCCCAGATTTCAAGAACTTGGGACCATCTTCCAGCTTCTTTCCAGAATGACGATCTATCTTTTCCTTCAGCTCAGCAAACTTGCAAGCAATGTGAGCTGTGTGACAATCCAGCACAGGTGCATATCCAGCACTGATTTGGCCGGGATGGTTCAGGATAATTACCTGAGCCGTGAAGCCAGCTGCTTCCATTGGTGGGTCATTTTTGCTGTCACCAGCCATGTTGCCATGACGAACATCTTTGACAGATACGTTCTTGACATTGAAGCCCACATTGTCCCCAGGAAGAGCCTCACTCAAAGCTTCATGGTGCATTTCAACAGACTTTACTTCAGTTGTAGCATTGACTGGAGCAAAGTGACCACCATGCCAGGCTTAAGAACACCAGTCTCCACTCAACCCACTGGGACAGTACCAATACCACAAATTTTGTAGACGTCCTGGAGAAGCAGATGCAAGGGCTTATCAGTTGGACAAGTTGGTGGCAGAATGCAATCCAGAGCTTCAAGCAGTGGCTCCACTGGCATTCCCATCTTTATGGGTGACTTTCCATCCCTTGAACCAAGGCATGTTAGCACTTGGCTCCAGCATGTTGTCACCATTCAAACCAGAAATTGGCACAAATGCTACTGTGTCGGGTTTGTAGCCAATTTTCTTAATGTAGGTGCTGACTTCCTTAATGATTTCCTCGTATCTCTTCTGGCTGTAGGGTGGTTCAGTGGACTCCATTTTGTTAACACCAACAATTAATTGTTTTACACCCAGTGTGTAAGCCAGAAGGGCATGCTCACGGGGCTGCCCATTCTTGGAGATACCTGCTTCAAATTCACCAACGCCAGCAGCAACAATCAGGACAGCACAGTCAGCCTGAGATGTTTTTGATAAAGTCTCTGTGTCCTGGGGCATCAATGATGGTCACGTAATACTTGCTGGTCTCAAATTTCCCCAGGGAGATATCAATGGTGATATCACGTTCACGTTCAGCTTTCAGTTCATCCAAGACTCAGGCATACTTGAAGGAGCCTTTTCCCATCTCAGTAGCCTCCTTCTCAAATTTTTCAATAGTTCTTTTGTCGATCCCACCATATTTGTAGATCAGATGGCCAGTAGTGGTAGACTTGCCCGAATCTACGTGTCCAATGACATCGATGTTGATGTGAGTCTTTTCCTTTCCCATTTTGGTTTAGGTTTAGCGGTGGTTTTCATGACACCTGTTTTCTGGCAGCAAACCCGTTGTGAAAAAAAAAGTGGAAAATCACTCTTGTTATTTTATCGCGTTTCTAGAAATTCTGATGTCATGGTCTGAAACACTAACTTCAATCAAGAGTGAATTACTAGTCCTAAATACAGGATAGTGAGATGTTTAATTACTTAACTACTGCAGCTTTTAAAACATCCTAAGGGGTAAAATCACAGGCCCAAGAGGAGAAAAGATGAGCAAGAGTTAAGGATCAACTTCACTGAAGATGGGGCCACTGCCCCAAAGAGCTGCTGCTGGTCCCCTGCACCAGGGTAGAGGAGGCTGGCTCAGTCAGTGGAGCATGTGACTCTTGATCTCAAGGCCATGAATTCAAGCCCCACGCTGGGCATAAAGCTTACTTAAAATAATAATAATAATAAAGATGGAGGAGGAATTATGATTTCCTCTAGCTATGTCACAGCAGTGTCCTCAGCCTGCTTTCCTGGCCAGAGGCAGCAGCACCCTCTGGGAGCTTGCTAGAAATGCAGACCCCAGACCCCTCACTGGACCCATGCAATCAGATGCTGAGAGGAGGGTGGTGTGTGTTCCCAAAGGGTAGTGTTTCCCAGCCCTCCCCACAATACTGATACAGCTGACATTTGAGAACTACTGTGTTAGAGAATTAAGATATGGGGAACATTAGGACAGAAATGCTCTCTCTCATTTCTGACGTTTTCCTCTACAAGTAGACTGACAGATTTCATATTTGCCCAGGACTGTCCCAGTTTTAGGACTTAAAATTCTGTCTCCTGAGGAGCCCCTTCTTTTAGGCACCCTGAGAAGGCAGTCACCTTCTCCACATGGGTAACACTCTGGGCCTCCCTCTACAGTCTCGCTCCCTTCCCATGATTTATCTAACAGGTAGCTTGAAAAGAGAGGCAGGTCATGTGCACCCTAATGGTCCCCCTTGCCTTCCTTGAAGAGTGGGTTGCCCTCCAGCTCTGGTTTTCCTCCTGGAGATTCAGGAGGGCCCCACACAAAGAGGTCCATGAAGGTCACAAGTTGGGCAGCAGATGGGCATTTGGGAATCTCCTTGTTCATACACATTCTCCAACATTGGCTTATCTATAAGAATGCCATGTTTTGGTCTCTATCTGCTGACTGTCTGAGGAATATAGATGCTATTTATGGGGTCCCACCTAATTCTGGTAAACCTCAGAAAAATCTCAACAATCATTGAGTGCATACCCTTTTTTTTTAACTGTAGAAGTGTAAAATCAAGAACTACATTTAGATAAGAGTGACTTATAGTGTGAGAGAGGGTGTTTGGAGTTATATGTTTTAAGCCCAAGCTGACATTGTCCTGATGTGATTTAATTGTCCTGCTGGGGCCACAGGATGAAACCATATCCTGGCAGGCAGAAGTGGGATTTTCCTGAGGTGATGATCCCCACTGTCAAACATCCTAGTGCATTACACGGCCATGAAAAAATGATGTGATCAGTATTTGAGATCATGTGGTTGGACCTAGAAAGTGTTATGCTAAGTGAGATAAGCCAGATAGGATAGGTGAGATAAGTCAGGAAGACACATATGTGATTCTACTCATATGTGGAATCTAAAAGACAAATGAATAAACAAACAAAAAGCAGAATCAGACCTATATGTACAGAGAACAAACCGATGGTGGCCAGAGGGAAGAGGGATGTGGGAAAAGCAAAACGAGTGAAGGGGAGAGGGAGATACAAGCTCCCAGTTATGGAATCAACAAACCACAGGGATGAAAGTCACACAATAGGGAGTATGGTCAATGGTGCAGTAATAACCTTGTATGGTGACAGATGGTGGCTACACTTGTAGTGAGCGTAGCATAATGTAGAGACTTGTTGAATCACTAAGTTGTACACCTGAAAGTAATGTAACATTGTGTGTCAACTACACTCAAATTTTTAAAAATGTGCTAAAAAGTCCCAATAAATCAACCATGAATCAGAAAATAATGACATAAAAAATATACTTTAGATAAGGCAAGAGGAGTAGGCAATAGAAGGAGAAAGGGAGGGCAGCCCGGGTGGCTCAACAGTTTAGCGCTGCCTTCAGCCCAGGGTGTGATCCTGGAGACCCAGGATCGAGTCCCACATCTGACTCCCTGCATGGAGCCTGTTCCTCCCTCTGCCTGCATCTCTGCCTCTCTCTGTGTCTCTCATGAATAAACAAATTAAATTAAAAAAAAAAAAAAGGAAAAGAGGGAGGGAGGGAGGGAAAAGGGGATGGTGCCATAGATTACATGTTCTGGTCCCCTCAAATACATGTGTTGAAATCTTACCCTCAATTTGACAATATTTGGAGGTGGGGCCTTGGGAGGTGAGCAGGTCATGGAAACAGAGCCCTCGTGAGTGGAATCAGTGCCCTTACAAAAAAGATGCTGGAAAGCTCCCTGCCCCTTCCACCATGTGGAGACAGAGTGAGAATATGGCCATCTGTGAACAGGGAAGAAGCCCTCACAGGCACCATGCTGACACCCTGATCTGGACTTCCAGCCTCAGAACCGTGAGAAACAACATCTCTTGTATGTGAGCCACCCTGTTATTAGAGCAACACAAAGAGACCAAGGTGGATAGATGGATAGATAGATGGGGAAAGAGATGAATTAATCAGTTCTATCTTCTCAACTTTTCTAAAGCATAATGTTGATTCTGGTATTATGATTTATACTTCCTGTTATTCTAAAAAATCAGCACACTGGTTTACATGTTGTAATTTCTCAATAAATGTGTGAGTGGATCAATTAAAGAAAGTCTTTCTCCTTGCTCAGAAGCTATCACTGTTTCATCTAATCGGACACTTTGCTCCTAAATGAGTATTATTGGGGTTGGGGTTAGTGCTTCCTCCCTTCTGGTATTCTCTCCTCTTTCTTCACATTGATGTTCTACCTGCAGTGCCATTCTCAACTGTCTCATGGCTTTGTTATTCCAAACAAAGCTCCAATAAAGGTTACGATAAATAAGCATGTTCTCTTTCCACTGAGAGGATACAAAAGATTATTTTCACTTCCTAAAGAAAATCAGGTCAAGGAATCCTTATACTACCTAAAAATTCAAGTGTTTCCTATGGATCTACTATGTATAAGATACTATGCAAGTCTGAGTGTGAAATAGGGGGAATGAAATGTCATCCCTGCAGTGCAGAAATTTTTTAAGATTCGGTACATGCTATAATGGTGGAAACTCCTTGAAAGAGATAAGCAAAGCATGCTATTACTAAAGAAAATAGTAACGGGCTTTGGGGGTGCCTAGCTTCATGGGAGCCTTCTGTAGGAGTCCCCACAAGTACTTGGGACAGAGAACTGCACGGAGGGCTGTTGGTGGGATGCTAAGCTCAGCCCAGTGCTATCCAGACTTAATGTTGGAATTATTCCCCATCTGTATTCACAGGCAAGTGGAGCCTGGGACAGTGATGTACCATGGGCAACCAGAAAGCCAGCCCCGGAAATGACACAATCTGCTTGCTTTTTAATAATCATAACTCTGTCAGCTGAGCCCAAGCACAAAGAAAATAGAAATCAAGGCCAATCAAGGGATTCAGAAAAATCTAAAGCCTTTAGTCAGTAGCTTGAAATGGGATCCAGGAGTAGAATGAGTGTCAAAGGTTTCTAGGCTGGAGAAACCAGCATGAGCAAAGGGATGGGTTGTGGGAAAACAGGCATATTTCCTAGAAACAGCAGTAGTTTGCAATGATAGGAGCAAGCTGCGGGGGCACGTGGGGAGCAAGAGAGACAAGCCAAAAATGACAAAAACTGATGAAAACCTGGAAATGAGATGTTCTGAATAGTGAATTTTGAAAAGGCTTGGCAAAGAAGCATCATTTGAAATTGAAATTTTTTAAGGTTTAAGTTAACTATTTTTTGAAATTTCACATTATTTTAAATATGTATGCATGCTATCCATTTAGGCTCATAGCTGTGGCAGGTAAATACTCCAAAAAATAAGTGCCCAAAGGCTTAAACAAAGCAAAGACTTATAAAATAGCTCTGGATGCTATTAATGCATCCCAGGGGCCAGGAAAATAATGGTGTCAGAGAACAGCATTGCCTTATACAACCCATCCTGAAGGCAATTTATACTTTTTATCTTTTTATTTATTTATTTATGTAACAGCATCATTCAGAGTAAGGACCTTGAGGTAAAAACACAACATTAAAATCTTCACCAAGACACCAACAGCTCCAAAACCTGCTGGTGATACTACCATATTGTGATTTAGTAGTTCCAGAAATTAGGGGTGCCTCAGGAAAGAAAGTGGCAAGTCAGATAGGGCAGACATGGCATCACCTCTGAAGCATGAAGGAGACACTCTTCCTTCTTACTCACCCTCCAGAGTGGCTGATAGATCTTCCTTTCGGATGTATGGGTACCTTTGGTTGATGAATGCCACAAAGCAACTGGTTACACCCTTGGTGGCTGGTGCCAGGTATGCGAAAACATGGAGGAAGAAGGGGCATCAGTCACATAGAGTCAGATCCAGAAAGTACGTGAAGCCTTCTGAGCTTCTGGAAAGAGATGTGACATGGACTTCCATCCTGCCGACCTCCCCTCTGCACTTGGTAATAGAGAAAAACTCCCAACAGAGCGTCTGAGTCAGCTTCAGCTGCTGTAACAAAATAACACAGACTAGCAGCTAAAACAGGAGACATTTGGGTCTCATGGCTCTGGAGGCTGGAAGGCCAAAATTAGGGTGCTGGCAGATCCAGTATCCAATGAGACCCTGCTTCCCAGCTAGTGATGGCAGCCTTGCTGTGTCCTCACATGGCCAAGAGTAGAGAGAGGCCTCTAGTCGCCTCTACTTGTAAGGACATGAATCCCATCCTGGGGCCTCCCCCTCATTACTTCATCTAAACCTAACCTCCTCCCAACTCCATCATTTTGGGGACTAGGGCATCAACACATGATGTGTTCATGTATGCATACAAGCATACAGTCTACAACACAGAGACAAGCTCCTCAGAAGGGGGTACCAGGAAAAAGTCTGCACTTACCTTAGTCTAGTGTCCGCTTAGCACTCACAAACCCAACTATGTAAGGACAGAGCAATCTCAGAGCAATCCTGGGCTTTTTGGGTTTTGGCTTTTTGTCTGTTTTTAATTTTTTCATTTTAATCCCAGTACAGTTAACAGTGCACAAATGGTTTCAGATGTACAATATAGTGGTTCAACAACTCAGTACTTTACTCAGGGCTCAGACCATAGTGTCCTCTTTAATCCCTATCACTTGTTTAGCCCATCCCCCCTCTGGTAACCATCAGTTTGCTCTCTATAGTTAGGAGTCTGATTCTTGGAGTACCTGAAAGGCTCAGCCCATTAACCATCTGAGTATTGATTTTGGCTCAGGGTATGATCTCAAGGTCACGAGATCAAGCCCCAGGTCTGACTCTGGGCTGAGTGTGGAACCTGCTTAGGATTCTCTCTATTTCTCCTGCCCCTCCCACTCTGTCCCTCACTCTCTCTCAAAAAAAAAAAAAAAAAGTCTGCTTCTTGGTTTGTCTCTCTTCCTCTCTTATTTTTTTTTTTCCTTTAGAACAATCCTCTTTTATCTGCATCATCTTGGATTATGGCAGGTAGAAAGCAGAGGTGCCCACCAAGGACAACATTTGGGCTCACTCTCCAAGTATTCTGGAAAACAATACAACATGAAGTTTTCATTAAGGAAATGGCTTTTGAAATCCATGAACATGAAATTAGAAGTCACCAGAGTGCTAGTTAAAGAGTACTAGCTCCTTTTAAAAAAAATAAAAATAAAAAAGATTGATTGATTTGAGAGAGAGAGAAAGCATAAGTAGAGGAGGGGCAGAGGGAGAGGAAGAGAGAGAATCTTAAGCAGACTCCAACCCACGCATGGAGCCTGATGTTAGGCTCAATCTCACAACCCTGAGATCATGACCTGAGCCAAAACCTAAAGTCGGATGCTCAACCCAGTGAGCCACCCAGGTGCCCCAAGAGTACTGGCTTCTTGAATTGTTCATCAAATTAATAATAGCACTGTTTCAACACTACTCTTTGCATGTGTCGAAGTAGTAGATTTCAAGCTCTTTGATTTCAATCAAAGCTTTCTGGGACCATTCAGACTCCCAGAGTAAATTATCATTCACAGTTTGCCATTGAAGGAAGCTATGTCTTACACTTATGATAATTGATGGGTCAAATTCATTTAACATATATATCCTATTCTAAAATAATCTGATTCCTCAAAAAGATCTCCTAGGTATCTTTAGTTATAGGACTTCCTTACTAGTGGCAGCCTGGAGGGATAATTAGGAACAGCTGCTGTCACCTGCCTTGGGCACAAGAGGTGGGAACCCAGTGCTCCCTCACCTGCACAGCCTGCCCCTTACCCCTCATCTGTAACATCAGGCCTGTTTTAGCCCTGTGGGAGGGGACTGAAGAAACCCAGCTTAGCAGCACAGTAATTGGGGTTTCCCTTGGTTTCAGCAGTCTGGGGGATACATTAAAGCTATTTAGATTACATCACCACCATAGGGTTTGCCCAAAGCATCCTCCAAGTAGGGGAATGTCCTGCCCCAGGCATAACCCATCTCCTGGAGCATTTCCCCATCTGCCCTACAGTCCCTGCCTGCTGGCCCTCCCGGGAGAGCTCGCTGCCGCCTACAGCTCAAACCAGAGTCTGGGCCCTGAGCTCTCAGCTCCCTGGATGCCTGGGGCTTCGGGAAGGAGGCCTGACCATCTGGCTGGAGAAACAGGAGAGTGACTAAGCTCCTTCCCTTTCCATCCCTGCTTCCTTGTCTGCGTCCCTGGCGCCAGTAGGTCCTAGGAGGTCCCTGCCCTTGTCCCGCCTCCTCTCGCTGGTGGCCTGCCTGGGGGCTGCGGTCCCCGCGGGGGGACGTGCGACGGGGACCACCAGTCTTGACAGGTAAGCGGCCCACGTGTCTAAGCACCTTAGGGCTCCCCAAATGCTCGCGTATCTCCCTTTACAGCTGAGAAGACAGAGGCTGGAGGGGGCCGAGCAGGAATCGGAACTCAAGGCCACCCTACGTGGCCTCTCGGATCCCAGTGCCGCCAGCCAGTGGGAGACCCAAGGCACCCTGTGCCCGAGGCCTGCAAGGAAGCCCTCCAGGGCCCAAAGCCTGGTCCTGAAGCAGTTAGGCCCACCCTCTGGGCTCCGGCCACGGGAGAGACCTGAAGACTCCGCAGCCTGCGGGGCCACCTCCTGCATTGCCCCCCACAGGCTGGGCACCTCCCTCCCTCCCCGCACCAGTACCCAGTCCTTAAAGGGGACAGGAGAAATGCTCCCTCCTCACATTGCCAACTCCTTCACGCCTTCAAACATGCTCTCCTCTACCATGTGGCCCCTACAATGGGCTACTGTGGTCACAAAGAACAGCAAAACCCAGCAGGAGGTAGGGCCTCCCGTGGAGGAGCTCATCAACACCCAGGAAAGCAGCCTGCCCTGGAGGAGACTGGAGTCTCCGCGTACCTCATCACAAGGCTGCTCAGTTGTCACCTAGGGCCCAGGGACCAGTTTCTCTGCTTCTGCTTAGGGCCCCTGGAACAGTCTCCCAGAGCCAACCCCAGTTTTTGTTGTGCACCTGCCGGCAAGCCAGCCCCTGGAAAACCCCACACTGGGGATGAAGGCTGTGTCTCCCTCTGGTGGCGTCCACTCCTGGTGGACTCCCCTGTCCTGCCTGTGCCCAGGAGTCCAAGGGAAGTGTGCTAGTTTTCCTTGGATGGCCTCTTCCTTCAGCTCCCCTCCACCCTGCACCACCCTGGCCAGCTAGAGACCCACAAGGACAGCAAGGGCCAGCCAGGCTGTGCTCAGATGGCAGCCCTCTTCCTCCCTTTGCACAAACTCACACCTCAGCACAGTGCCTGGACAGCTGTCCCCCAATTCTCCCTCTGTTAACTGAGTTCTTCCCCAGGACATATCTGTCCCTATGCAAGTAGATTTCTGGAGGTTCAGGCCTACTAGAATGAAGGAGTGCAGTGGATCACATTTTGGTTCAAACTGGGGCTGCAATCCCCACCCAAATCTTCCAATACCATCCAGAGGTCAACAGCATAATCCATGGCATGCAAAAGGCTTTCAGAGCCAGTTAGGAATGTTCTGGAATTAGATGGTAGTGACGGTCGCTCAGCATTGTGATTGAAGAGAAGTCACCGAATTGCACACTGTGAAGTGGTGAAAATGGTGAATTCTATATTATATGGATTTTTTTCTCATCAAAAAACAGATAATCAGGCTGAGTCATTAAGAAGGAACACTGCTTGACCTTAATTCCTCCTGAATCTTCCCAATAATGAGTCATGGTCAAAGGAAATCTACTGTACCCTCAGACCAGGCTAACTCAAGATTGCATAAAGTCAGGATGTGGTACAAATTCTTCAAAAATGGACATTGATTTTGAAAAAGTCAAGGCCATCATCTGTAATGATCCTAGCCATGTGGAGTTTGTTTGTGAGAAAAGCAGTTGGTTTACACCCAGAGATGTAAGGTCTAGAGAAGGAATAAACTCTTCTGTTTGGGCTTTGTTGTGTCATCGAATTTTCAAAGGCCCTGGAAACACATTATGCCACCCCTAGCAAGGCCATCTGTTGGTTGTGCACTTACCGGATTGGAAATAGAAATGCCAGTCTCAGGGAGAAGTAAATCTACTGTATTTTGGTGGGAAGGAGGACAGAAGGTGAGCTAACTGCCTCTGGGGGATTACTGTGAGGTTAAGGGGGAAGCCCTGTGAGCTTGGCAGAGGAGAGATATCTCATAGACACAAAGGATTACTTTTTCTAGAACCAAAATTTTACCCAAAATATAAGCAAATGGCCCATGGTGATGGGACTGAGCACCCTAAGGTCAACACAGACAAGAACTAAGTCCAGACATCAGTGCATTTCTCAGATTTAAAAAGCTTGAGTTTTGTGAAAAGTGCCTGTGATTAGGGTGGCAGCCATACAAACTGATTAGAGCTCAGCTCTGGGCAAGTGTCATGAGGGTGAGCCAGTGCCACATCATCTGTGCTTTCTGGTTCTATGACCACACCAAGAGGCAAAGCAGAGCTAAGGGGCTTTGTGGAGAGCTGACCTAGAGCAAGCGGCTACAAACAGCTGGTACAGGCCTGGGCAGATGCAAATTGCTCTTGCCTTTCTTTGGTCCCATTCTCCAATTCATGAGCGTGGGTTTCTCACGCTCTTGTTTGTTTGGTTTATTCTTTTCTTTTTCTTGTTTGTTTGGTTTAGTCTTCTTACCAATGTTCCCATGCTGCCTAAATGTACATCTAGGTGTGAGCTCAATGAAATGTATGAATGGTTTTCTAACACTGTCGTCAACAAGGCCCTAAACATCTGAGACACGGGTCAGGTGGGGTTCGCAGTATAAGGAGTGGGAAGCACAGAAATCCCAGGGAAGGGAGGCACGTATACTTTTTCTGGTTTTCGAGGCCTTCACCAAGCATGGGCTTCATGTTGTCCCTGCCAGAACTCTGGCCAGTCCTCAAGGAGCCCAGGATGGAGAGGATAGGAATTTAAATCTGTGTTCCATGGAAAGTTAGCTGTTCCCAGATCATTTCCATCTGTGGTCTAATTGTTTTCTTTGTGTGAATGTGCTAAAATTTTCCATTCACGACTTCCATTCTTACAAAGATCAAATACACTTCTGTTCTTTATGTTTATTTAATTAATCTCTACTAGCAAATTTCACTAATGTTTGTCTTGATTTTTTTCCTTTGATTCTAGAAGCAATTCCTGGGCTTTGACTTATTTCTCTCCCTTCATTTCTTGCAATAATGTTGGGTGTCTTTGCTTGCCCCCCTTGTGTTTCTCAAATGAGGATACTGAGTTTGGATACATGATGTAATATTTTGAAAGGACAGATGAACTTGAATCTAATTGCCCTCATCTAGTTAGTCTATAACAGCATTACCATTAAACCATTTTCTTTCTGCATTTTTTTTAAGGTAAAGATTAAATGTCACTTGACGACACATGAACTCGGGACTGCAAATAATATTATCCACTTTAAAATATCTTTTGTACTTCTTGTCAAAACTCTTATATTACGCTATCATTTCATTACCCTGTGAAATGGAAAGTATGGTTAATATATCAGTACTTTGAAAAAAAGACAACAGAAGTCCATAGGGAAGCAACTGCCCACCCAAAGTCCTATAATTGTATACTGGCAGTGCTATACTTTCCAAAATTTTCTAGCTTTTGTCTCCCAGTGTAAGGCTTATTTCACCTGATGACCAGAGAACCAAAATTGCAAAAGGTCCTCAAATCTATATGCCAAGAATCATTTACCACAGATGACTACTCCTCATTGGATTTGCTACTAGCTTTCAAGTATATGGGATGGTTATGATTACTGAAATGAAAATGCATTTTAAAATATTATTGAATTCACAGTAGCTTTTACACAGCATGTATATTCCTAGTCTGTGGATATTGCAATAGAAAGAAGTGCTCCTGGGCAGCCTGGGTGGCTCAGCGGTTTAGCACTGCCTTCAGCCCAGGGCCTGATCCTGGAGACCCAGGATTGGGTCCCATGTCAGGCTCCCTGCATGGAACCTGCTTCTCCCTCTGCCTGTGTCTCTGCCTCTCTCTCTCTCTCTGTGTCTCTCATGAATAAATAAAAAAATAATAATAAAAATTTTTAAAAAGAAAAAAAAGAAAGAGGTGCTCCTTCTTGAAAGGGGTATCATGGACCACTGTCATTAACCATGGAACCAGTCAGGATGTGCTAGAACGGGCTATGGTAACAAATAATCCCAAAATCTCAGTGACATAAAACAATGAGATTTAATTGTCACCCATGCTAATTATCCATGATGCAGTATTCATTACGGGTTGTCTGGGAACTCTACTCCATGCCTTCATCCTGCACTATGGCACACTGGTACACTGGCCACTGTGTGGCCAGAGAGAGAATGATCAATCGTACAATGGTTCTTAAAGGCTCTACAAGGAATTGGCATATGCCACTTCCACTCACATTTTAGCATTGGCCAAAGAAAGCCACATGGCCACTGCTAACATCAAGAGGACAGGGAGACACACTCCCAACGTGCCTGAAAGGCAGGAATATTTTGGTAAACACATTAGCGGCAAAGCACAGCTATATTAACTTTGTGGCGATGGGATAAGAGATCCTGGGATTTGCCACAGGCAGATTGCAAAATACCCAAGGAAGAGTTTCGTGAGTAAAACTTCAACCGTAATCCAGTCGTTCTTAAACATTGTCATCTTAATGACTTGCTTTCCTTCACCACATCTACTTAGTATTATCTTTCTACAAGAAAAGGGGAAAGAAAAGAGTCCTCTTTCGTCTGCAGTTCATCTCAGATCTCAGAGACTAGAATTTTAAAATAGGAAGTAAAGTGAATGAGAAGAGCTTACCTTTCTCATTCACAGTTTGGGGATAGAGTTCTGGAGCTCCATCCCTTCATCCTGTCTTGGTATTTCCCAACCATTGGTTCAAGGAACACTGATGTGACATGTAATTCACTCTGCATTCTGATTTCAGCCTCGCAGTGCTAAACATTTTCCTTAACCACGCTGTTTCATGCTGTTTTCAAATAAAGCTTGAGAAAATCTCTAGCTATTTTTGAGATGTCTTTTTCCCTCAGACAATATCCACATGCAGCTGTTTATACAGATATAGTGAGCTTATCCCAAATAGCCACAATGTCAACAATGTCAACTTTTTAATTGTTCAGGTTGACATAAATCAAATTATGTGAATGTATCACACAAACCCAAACTGTGGGTATTCCACGAAATAACTGCTGTGTGGTAAAGCAATGTCAAGGTCAAGAACACAGAGAAAATCTATTCCAGATTAAAGAAGACTAAGTGTCCTCTGAATGTGTCATTCTGAATTGGACTATGGACTGGGAAGGGACCTTATTAGGCAATTGACAGAATTTGAATGTGGGCTGTGGATTAAGTCACAGTATTATATGATGTTAAAATTTGTGATTTTGATTTTGATAACAGTACTATGACTATTTAAGATAAAGCTCTTTCTCTTTGGAAATATGCCCAAATGTTAGAGGTAAAAAAAAATGACAATTTACTTTCAAAAGGTTCAGAAAAATAGAACAAACACAGAGAATGATAATGCAAATGTAGTGAGATCTTTAATGCTATGAACCTAGATGAAAGGGATATGGATGCTCTTTTACTCTTCTTGTAACTTTCTTCTATCTGAAATATTTCAAAATGTTACAAAAAAGAGAAAGATGCTTTTAGAAAAATGTCAATCAAATGCCATGTGTGGGCCTTGTTTTTGTCCTAAATAAACTTATTCTAAGCAAATACTTTGACACAACCAGGAGAAGTTGAACAAGAGACTAGGTATTCTATAATATCAAAGAATTATTGTTGACTTTGTTGGATATATTGTAGTTAGGTGAAGAAAAAAATCCATAAGCATTAGAGATAAAACTTGGAAATATTTACGGGTGAAATACTATAATATCTGGGACTTGTTTCAAAATGTTCCAGGTTAAAAGAAAATCAGCAAACTATCAGCAGTTGTTGAGGCAAGGTGATGGATGTACAGGGTTCATTATGCTCTTTCCTCCTCTTTTGTGTATGTTTGCACATTTCCATAATATCTTTTTTTATTTATTTTTTCATAATATCTTTTTTTAAACTTTAAAACGAAAAGGAAAGTCTTTCCAAGGAAATATTTCTTTGTTAGATGGCCTTATGAATAATTACTAGTAATTAGTAATTTGGTTTCTGTCATTCCCCATCAACGTTTTGACATGTGAATGCAGGTTGAACCAACACATTTTAAAGAAAGCAGTATTATATCTATATATGCTATCCATCTGTTCTCATATTTCTAGAGAGATATAATGATGTGGACAAGTATTGAAAACATTTGTGTGTGTGTGCTCTCTGTTCGTTTAGTAATAAATCCCCTAATCCATGATTCAGATGACTCTGCTTATCTCCCGCTGAGCAACCCCCAGATGACAGATGCTGTCATGATCCCCAGATCCTGCTGCAAGTGGAACACACCCAGCCCAGCAGGTGCAGCAAGGGACTTTATGTGGACAGCAGGGTAGTGGCATAAAGTGAGCAGGGGGCTCGGGATGCAGGAGCAGCAGTATTTAGCAGAGCAAAGCCCAAGGGCAGAGTTGACAGTTGGAAAGCTGCGGGTAAAGCTTGGGATGAGTCTTAAAGATCAGTAGAAAAAAGGACACATGGGTGGCCCAGTGGTTGAACTTCTGCCTTCGGTTCAGGTTGTGATCCTGGGGCCCTGGCAACGAGTCCTGCATCAGGCTCCTTACAGGGAGGCTGCTTCTCCCTCTGCCTATGTCTCTGCCTCTCTTTGTGTGTCTCTTGTGAATAAATAAATAAAATCTTTTTTAAAAATCACTAGAAAGAAACTTGGCAGCCTCTGTAATGAAGGATAGTCATTCTTTGAAAAAAAAAAAAAAGTGCAAGCATGAGCAAAGACCCCAGAGCCAGAAACACCGTATGTCTTCACAGCTAGAAAACAGGACATGGACGGCATGGAGCAGAGAGGACATGCCCCATGGCAGAGGGCTGCACTGGCAAACCCACGCTGAAAGGGCTTCGCAGTTTGTTTAAAAAAATAATAATAATAGCTCCATGGAGAAAGGCCTGGATGAGACATGGCTGGTGGCAAAGGGGCAGATGCAGTGGCCCAGAGGAAAGGCAAAAGAGGAGTTGGGGACCCCCCAGAATAGGACCCACATGACTGCTGGCCTGGGGATGCCCTTTCCACACAAGAGAAGGAAATGTGAGGGGAACAGGGCCCCCTTGAATTTGGGGTACGTGAAGCATGAGGGGCCAGTCCTGCAGGGCAGCAGATGTTTCCAGTGACATTGGGGCCGCACTGGCCGTGGGAACAGATAAAATCACCTTGAATAGGATGTGAGGACAGAAAAGAATGTACGGTAGTGGGGAAGAAAGGCAGGATACACAGGGAAGGAAGGGAGAGGACTAGAAAGAACAGGTGCCCCTCAGCCTACAAGTACCACAGTTTACAGTCGGAGAGCTGGTGCCCAGGATTCCGGAGGACGCCCACACCTATGCTGTACCATCCCGACCTACTCAGACATCGGCTGCCTGTGTCTAGAGGCAACACTAACACACTGGGAGCCCCTTCCTGTCCCCTCGGTGTTTCATGAACTTACAAGAATGAGGCATGAAGTCTGTCTAATGATGCCTGCTATGGCTTCCAGCAAACCTTGGATCAGGTCTTCTAGAACATTTTGCCACATGCCCTCCATTGCTGAGGTCATAGTCATGAATGCATAAGCCATTTAATATTAAAATTAATCTCTCTGTCAAGCCTCACTCCCCTCCTGCCTACTGACTGAGGGACAGACACCTTTCCTAGTGGCTTTTTGCAAAAATACTTGTAATGGAAATGAGTTTCAAAAGCTATTTCTTACTCTGATATTTATTTGATTGCTTCTTCCAAGGGAGCTTTCCTCACTGCAGGGAAGGAACACAGTAGCCTTAGCTCACATTCCTTCGGGGAGTCTTGGAACCAGGTTACTGCTCTTGGAATCAGGGGTGAGTCTGAACCATGGGGCTCTGTGGGAGAACCTGTGACCTGCTTATGTTTCCTTCACTTCCCAGAGCTCAGTTTCCTCCTATGTCTTTACTAGTGTCCTAATGCTCTGTGACAAGCTATCACATGCTTAGTGGCTTAAAAACAACACAAATTTATGATCTTCCAGTCCTGGAGGTCAGAAATCCAAAGTAGGCTTCAGGAGGCTCACAGTGTTGGCAGGACGGCATTCCTTCTGGTAGAGGGAGGCTTCTGGGTTTAGTGACATTTCGTTTTTAATAATTTGGGGAGTGGAGAAATTTATTTTTACATTCTCAAATGTTCTCTAAATGTTTTAAGCTTCTAGAGTAGAGTTACCCAGTAGAAAACATAATGTGAGCCACATGTGGGATTTAAAACTGCCTAGTAGCCACCTTAAAAAAGGATGAAGGACTAGGAGGAATTATATTTAATGATATTTTATATGTAGCCCAATGTATACACAATATCACTCCTGTGTGCCATTGATACTAAAAATGTACAATGAGGGATGCCTGACTGGCTTAGTCGGAGGCTGGCTCTTATGCTCAGAGTTGTGAGTTCGAAGCCCACGTTGGATATAGAAACTACCTAAATAAATAAACTTTAAAAATGTGCAATGAAACATTTTATATGTCTTTTAACTTGGTATTTGAAATCCAGGGTGAGGTTGACACCCACAGTCTGTCCTAACTAGTCACATTGCATGTGTTCAACAGCCACTCACATGTGACAGAGCATCTGACAGCACAGTTCTAAAGGGTACTTCTCTATTATTAAGCAAATAGTTTATCTGTCTAATTCAAAGGGGCTTTTAAATTTAAATATTATTAAGGATTTTTACATTTAATTGAATTGAATTCTGGAATCACCACTGATCATCAATTTGCTTACAAGTCAAAGAAGAGCTACAAGTAGCATAACGTGTCTCCCTCCAAACCAAGAATGGGCTTCACATCACTTGAAGGTCAATGTATTTGACACATCAAAGTAGAAATTAAGCCTACTTTCCCCCTTTTATTGAAGTTCATTCTGTTAAGGAAACTGTAAGTGCCCAAAAGAGAATTCAACCTTGTACCTAGATTCAAGATAGCTGGTCCTTTATAAATAAACAGCTTTGAACTATATTTTTGCATCATCTGTCATACATGATTTACCCTAATAACACTTCATTCCATACTAATGACATGAAAGCATCTGGTTTGACATGAGCTGAGCCTATTAGCTCAGTGGAGTAAAAGTTATATTGGGAATCCAAGATGGCTGGTTGAGGCCATAGTCTCAACGTAGGACCCAAGGACTATCCTCTATAAGGTGGGACAGGCGAGAGCATATGGGCACACATAAACCTTAAATTAATGCTAAAAACAACTAAAAGTACATGCTTTAACATTGCTGTTTAACAACATTATTTTATATTGAAAAAGGCACATAGTATTTTAGAAAGTAAAACCACAATACATATCACCAGGTTTCTGTCAACAAAAACATAGCAACCAGTTGGTATATGATTCATTTTTCACATGAGTATTTTTAGATTTGTTTTCACTTGTACTCCAGCTGTTCCAGGGTGCATTTTGAGAAATAAAAATTAGACTACCAAAGCAAAGAGTAAATAATGAGTAGAGTACTTAATATCAATTTGTTATGTTATTGCCTACTTAATAGATCAAAAATCACTAATATCATGCTTGAAAGCGACAAATAGCCTCCATTCTTTGATAATATTCTACTAATGATAGTATTATTCTCATTGGTTAGAATATGAATTACCCATGGTGGAAATTGAAGTTATCAGACTCAAACCTATCTTAAGACTGTCAATCTTACATTATTAAAAAGTAGCATGCATACTTAAAGAAAAGTCACTTGTTAGTCATACTTTTATTGAAGAGATAATGTGTGATATTTACTCCTGATATTTGTGGAATAACTTATTTTAGACCAAGCCTTTAGTGTGAATAGCTAGGAAAATGGAACAAATGGAACAAAATATAATAAACATCTGTGAAGATCCCAGAGACACAAGAAGCTCAGAAAAGTGTGCATGACATTTGATCTGACTTTTTTTTCTTGAGACATTTGTCAGCTAAAAGCCGACCAAAGGCCACATGTTCAGCTTACAAAGCAGCAGTTGAAAACTAACTGGGAAAAAAACAAAAAAACAAAAAAAAAAATAAAAAATAAAAAATAAAATAAAAAAAAAAAAAAAAAGAAAACTAACTGGGACTGGAACCAAGGTAGGGGGTGATTGGAACAGGAGAGGTCCAGAGTCCCATGAAATCAAGAGGAATAGATACATAAGCATCAGAGTATGGATATCAGAAGAGCTACATCTTAGAGACAGGGGTTCCAAAAGTAGGTCACCCCCCAAAGAACGAGGCCCAGCTTCAAATCAGCTCAATCTTTGACTGTACTAAGGGACTTGTCCTTCTGTGATAAGCAAAAAAGTAAATTCTCTCTTGAGGATGATACCATTGCATGGAGCTCCAATTTAACTGTAATTATACACAGAGAAATACTGGGCATGTATATAAAAATAAGTAGGGACACAAGATAGACAGTCACTGAAATATAAAAGGAAAAAACAGACACCAAAAGAGACTCTGAAAAAATCAAGATGTTGCAATTTATCAGACCCAGACTTTAAAACAACTACAAGAAAGCTAAGGTCTTCAAGAAATTAAATAAAAAGTTAGCAAATTTCAGCAAAAAAATCCAGAAATAATAAAATAATATACAAAGTTCTAGAACTAAAAATTTATCTTAACCCATGGATGGGTTTGACATCAGATTAGACACAGATTAAAAATAGTGTTTTACAACTCAAAGATAACTCAGAAGAAACATGTCAAAGATGAGCCACAGAAGGATAAAGACTGGGAAAAAAAAATCACAAAATACCATGAACAAACTATTGAAAAGACCTAAAGCAAAATACTGGAAAAATATAGCCCAACAATATATGAAAGAGATCACAACCAAGTTAGATTTTTCATGGAAAGTCAGTTTGCTTTCCCACCTGAAAATAAATTACTGCAACTCACCACATTAATAGAATAAAGGAGAAAAAACTATTATCATAATCAGCATCAGTCAATGAGAGAACACAATTTTTAAAGTTATAAAATTTACAATAACATAAAAAAAGTCAAGTATCCAGGTGCCAATCTCTTTTTTTTTTTTTAGTTTTCATTTATTTATTCATGAGAGATACTTAGAGAGAGAGGCAGAGACACAGGCAGAGGGAGAAGCAGGCTCCCTGCCGGAAGCCCGATATAGGACTCGATCTGGGTCTCCAGGATCACGCCCTGAGCTAAAGGCAGGTGTGCTAAACTGCTGAGCCACCCAGGCATCCCCCAGGTATAAATCTAATAAGAGATATGAAGAACATCTACAGTGTCAAGGAGTCTGAAAGTTTATTCAACTTGCAATCTATGTTAGTCTTCTACAGATGTATGGATGTTGGCAGAAGATATAAGACTCCTAGATCAGAGACAAAGGACAGTGTAATACTCACAGCAATGCAGTAGCCAGGGCGTCAGCATCTAGCCAGTTTCCTAAACCACAATTCCCGCAGGGCAATATAAAGAGTTCCAGGTGATGCCTGAAAGTGAAGGAAGTTGCACCACTGGATGGAAACTCTGAGTTTAAGTATCAAATCTCATAATGGGTAGGAAGCATTCCTGACCTTTGCCTCAGAAAGAAATATTAACTTTATCTTACTGAACAGTCATTAAACTTACCCCTATCCTCTTAGATGACATTATCAAGTCTTTGAAGGCTATTTACTCTATAACCATCCTTTAAAGATAGTCCAGAACAAAGTGCCTCTACTTGTAAGACATGCAAAAATGTGAAAGATCCATGAGGATTGTCCTTCAACACACAGAAAAATCATAAAATATTATTGATGAAAATTAAAGAATAACTAAATCAATGGGAGTAGATGTCATATTCACAGACAGGAGATTTCAATTCACCCCAAACTGATTAATAAATTCCATGAAATCCCACTCAAAATCTCAGGAGCTTGTTTGCTTTTTAGAAAATTAACAAATTAAATCTAAAATATACATGGAATTCAAAGGGCCAAGAATAACCAACACACCATTGGAAAAAAAAGAGCGAAATTAGAGAACTAAAATCACCTGATATCAAGACTTACTGTGCTTTCTATAACCAAGTAGCATGGTATTGGTACAAGAATGGGCTGGTATCTATCAATAAGACAGGTGATTGTAGTGGAATAGAAGGTCTACAAATGTATATTCACACTTGATTTATGACAAAGATACTTCTCCAGAGCACTGCAGAAATCATGTTTTCTACATAATGCTAGATCAACTAGGTATCTGAATAGAAAATAATTCTTTACTCACAACATTCACAAAAATCAAATTCAGGTAGGTTGTAGATCTAAATGCAAAAGCTAAAACACTGAAGCTTTTACAAGATAATTTAGAACATCTTCATGGCCTAGAGTTTGCAAAATTTCCTACATGGAAAGAAAAACATTGATTAATAAGTTACATCAAAATTAGAAATCTTTGTTTATCAAGAGCCTGGTGGGCTCTGTCAGTGGAGCCACTCTTGATAATGGGGTCTTGAGTTTGAGCCCCTTGTTGGGTATAGAAAAGGTATACTAAAATTAATAAATAAATAAAACTCCAATGGGCTATTGTCACATATCTATTAGAATGACCAAACTGAAATTTAAAAAAGAAATCTGTTTATTAAGAGACAATATTAATAGAATAGAATAAAAATTTAAGTCACAGCATGAGAGATATTTGCAATACTGATCACTAAAGACGGACTCATACCTAGAACACACCATGAATTCCTACAAATCAAGTACAAAAAAGATAGGCCATCTGACAGAAAACTGAACAAAAGATTTGAATAGGCAATTAACAAGAAGAGTATATCTCGAAACCAAAACACAGATAACAAGGTGGCTTTTTTGGTAGTAGGAGAAAAACACATACTAAAACACATAATTCAGGGATCCCTGGGTGGCGCAGCGGTTTAGCGCCTGCCTTTGGCCCATGGCGCGATCCTGGAGACCCGGTATCGAATCCCACATCGGGCTCCCGGTGTATGGAGCCTGCTTCTCCCTCTGCCTGTGTCTCTGCCTCTGTGTGTGTGTGTGTGTGTGTGACTATCATAAATAAATAAAAATTTAAAAAATAAATAAATAAATAAATAAAACCCATAATTCAAATAAGAATTGCTAAAATACTAACAACACCAAGAGCTGGCAAGGATCTTGTGCAATAGATCAACAAAACCAGGGGGGAGGGGCAAGATGGCAGAAGAGTAGGGTCCCCAAATCACCTGTCCCCACCAGATTGCCTAGATAACCTTCAAATTATCCTGAAAATCTATGAATTCAGCCTGAGATTTAAAGAGAGAACAGCTAGAATGCTACAGTGAGAAGAGTTCGCGCTTCTATCAGGTAGAAAGCCGGGGGGGGGGGGGGGGGGGGGGCAGAAATAAAGAAACAAAAGGCCTCCGAGGGGGAGGGGCCCCGCGAGGAGCCGGGCTGAGGCCGGGGCGAGTGTCCCCAGGACAGGAGAGCCCCGTCCCAGAGAAGCAGGAGCTGCACCGACCTTCCCGGGCGGAAAGGGGCTCGCAGGGGAGTTGGAGCAGGACCCAGGAGGGCAGGGGATGCCCTCGGGTTCCCTGGGACACTAACAGGCACCTGCGCCCCGGGAGAGTGCGCCGAGCTCCCTAAGGGCTGCAGCGCGCACGGCGGGACCCGGAGCAGCTCGGAGGGGCTCGGGCAGAGGAAGAGGCTCCGTGCCGAGGGGGCTGCGCGGTTCCAGGAGCAGCTCGGGGGGGCTCGGGCGGCGGCTCCACGGAGGGGGTTGCGCGGCCCGGGAGCGCGAATCCAACAGCGCAGGCCCCGGAGCACAGGGCGCCGAGACACAGCACAGGATCCGGCCTCCCCCCGGGACAGCAGAGGCCGGGAGGGCCCAGGACAGCGAGGACGCTCCTGCCCAGAGCTGAGCAGATCAGCGGCCCCGCCCCGGAGCCTCCAGGCCCTGCAGACGGAGAGCTCCGGGGTTACTGCGGGGGCTGACTCCAGGGCTCCAGGGCTGGCCCCGCCACTGAGGTTGTTCCTCCTGGGGCCTCACGGGGTAAACAACCCCCACTGAGCCCTGCACCAGGCAGGGGGCAGAGCAGCTCCCCCAAGTGCTCACACCTGAAAATCAGCACAACAGGCCCCTCCCCCAGAAGACCAGCTAGACTGACAAGTTCCAGGGGAAGTCAAGGGACTTAAAGTATAGAGAATCAGAAGATACTCCCCCATGTTTTTTTTTTTTTTCTTCTTTTTTTTTTTCTGTTTGATTTCTGATTGCTTCCCCCGCCCTTTTATTTTCACCTTTCTTTCTTTTTCTTTCTCTTTTTCTTCTCTTTTTCCTTTTTTCTTCCTTTTTTTCTTTTTTTTTTTTCTCTTTTCTTTCCTTCTCTCTCTCTCTCTTTTTCTCCTTTTCCCAATACAACTTGTTTTTGGCCACTCTGCACTGAGCAAAATGACTAGAAGGAAAACCTCACCTCAAAAGAAAGAATCAGAAACAACCTCTCTCCCACAGAGTTACAAAATCTGGATCACAATTAAATGTCAGAAAGCCAATTCAGAAGCACTATTATACAGCTCCTGGTGGCTCTAGAAAAAAGCATAAAGGACTCAAGAGACTTCATGACTGCAGAATTTAGAGCTAATCAGGCAGAAATTAAAAATCAATTGAATGACATGCAATCCAAACTAGAAGTCCTAACGACGAGGGTTAGCGAGGTGGAAGAATGAGTGAGTGACATAGAAGACAAGTTGACGGCAAAGAGGGAAACTGAGGAAAAAAAGACAGACAATTAAAAGACCATGAAGACAGATTAAGGGAAATAAACGACGGCCTGAGGAAGAAAAACCTACATTTAATTGGGGTTCCCGAGGGCGCCGAAAGGGCCAGAGGGCCAGAATATGTATTTGAACAAATCTTAGCTGAAAACTTTCCTAATCTGGGAAGGGAAACAGGCATTCAGATCCAAGAAATAGAGAGATCTCCCCCTAAAATCAATAAAAACCATTCAACACCTCGACATTTAATAGTGAAGCTTGCAAATTCCAAAGACAAAGAGAAGATCCTTAAAGCAGCAAGAGACAAGAAATCCCTGACTTTTATGGGGAGGAGTATTAGGGTAACAGCAGACCTCTCCACAGAGACCTGGCAGGCCAGAAAGGGCTGGCAGGATATATTCAGGGTCCTATGAGAAAGAACATGCAACCAAGAATACTTTATCCAGCAAGGCTCTCATTCAAAATGGAAGGAGAGATAAAGAGCTTCCAAGACAGGCAGCAACTGAAACAATATGTGACCTCCAAACCAGCTCTGCAAGAAATTTTAAGGGGGACTCTTAAAATTCCTCTTTAAGAGGAAGTCCAAAGGAACAATCCACAAAAACAGGGACTGAATAGGTATCATGATGACACTAAACTCATATCTGTCAATAGTAACTCTGAACGTGAACGGGCTTAATGACCCCATCAAAAGGCGCAGGGTTTCAGACTGGATAAAAAAGCAGGACCCATCTATTTGCTGTCTACAAGAGACTCATTTTAGACAGAAGGACACCTACAGCCTGAAAATAAAAGGTTGGAGAGCCATTTACCATTCGAATGGTCCTCAAAAGAAAGCAGGGGTAGCCATCCTTATATCAGATAAACTAAAATTTACCCCAAAGACTGTAGTGAGAGATGAAGAGGGACACTATCTCATACTTAAAGGATCTATCCAACAAGAGGACTTAACAATCCTCAATATATATGCCCCGAATGTGGGAGCTGCCAAATATTTAAACCAATTAATAACCAAAGTGAAGAAATACTTAGATAATAATACACTTATACTTGGTGACTTCAATCTAGCTCTTTCTATACTCGATAGGTCTTCTAAGCACAACATCTCCAAAGAAACGAGAGCTTTAAATGATACACTGGACCAGATGGATTTCACAGATATCTACAGAACTTTACATCCAAACTCAACTGAATACACATTCTTCTCAAGTGCACATGGAACTTTCTCCAGAATAGACCACATACTGGGTCACAAATCGGGTCTGAACTGATACCAAAAGATTGGGATCGTCCCCTGCATATTCTCAGACCATAATGCCTTGAAATTAGAACTAAATCACAACAAGAAGCTTGGAAGGACCTCAAACACGTGGAGGTTAAGGACCATCCTGCTAAAAGATGAAAGGGTCAACCAGGAAATTAAGGAAGAATTAAAAACATTCATGGAAACTAATGAGAATGAAGATACAACCGTTCAAAATCTTTGGGATGCAGCAAAAGCAGTCCTAAGGGGAAAATACATCGCAATACAAGCATCCATTCAAAAACTGGAAAGAACTCAAATACAAAAGCTAACCTTACACATAAAGGAGCTAGAGAAAAAACAGCAGATTGACCCCACATCCAGCAGAAGAAGAGACTTAATTAAAATTCGAGCAGAACTCAACCAAATCGAGACCAGAAGAACTGTGGAACAGATCAACAGAACCAGGAGTTGGTTTTTTGAAAGAATTAATAAGATAGATACACCATTAGCCAGCCTTATTAAAAAGAAGAGAGAGGAGACTCAAATTAATAAAATCATGAATGAGAAAGGAGAGATCACTACCAACACCAAGGAAATACAAACGATTTTAAAAACATATTATGAACAGCTATACGCCAATAAATTAGGCAATCTAGAAGAAATGGACGCATTCCTGGAAAGCCACAAACTACCAAAACTGGAACAGGAAGAAATAGAAAACTTGAACAGGCCAATAACCAGGGAGGAAATTGAAGCAGTCATCAAAAACCTCCCAAGACACAAGAGTCCAGGGCCAGATGGCTTCCCAGGGGAATTCTATCAAACGTTTAAAGAAGAAATCATACCTATTCTCCTAAAGCTGTTTGGAAAGATAGAAAGAGATGGAGTACTTCCAAATTCGTTCTATGAGGCCAGCATCACCTTAATTCCAAAACCAGACAAAGACCCCACCAAAAAGGAGAATTACAGACCAATATCCCTGATGAACATGGATGCAAAAATTCTCAATAGCCAATAGGATCCAACAGTACATTAAGAAAATTATTCACCATGACCAAGTAGGATTTATCCCCGGGACACAAGGCTGGTTCAACACTCGTAAAACAATCAATGTGATTCATCATATCAGCAAGAGAAAAACCAAGAACCATATGATCCTCTCATTGGATGCAGAGAAAGCATTTGACAAAATACAGCATCCATTCCTGATCAAACTCTTCAGAGTGTAAGGATAGAGGGAACTTTCCTCGACATCTTAAAAGCCATCTACGAAAAGCCCACAGCAAATATTCTCAATGGGGAAGCACTGGGAGCCTTTCCCCTAAGATCAGGAACAAGACAGGGATGTCCACTCTCACCACTGCTATTCAACACAGAAGTCAACATATTCAACTGGAAGTCCTAGCCTCAGCAATCAGACAACAAAAAAGACATTAAAGGCATTCAAATTGGCAAAGAAGTCAAACTCTCCCTCTTCACCGATGACATGATACTCTACACAGAAAACCCAAAATCCTCCATCCCAAGATTGATAGAACTCATACAGCAATTTGGTAGCGTGGCAGGATACAAAGTCAATGCCCAGAAATCAATGGCATTTCTATACACTAACAATGAGACTGAAGAAAGAGAAATAAGGAGTCAATCCCATTTACAATTGCACCCAAAAGCATAAGATTCCTAGGAATAAACCTCACCAAAGAGGTAAAGGATCTATACCCTAAAAACTATAGAACACTTCTGAAAGAAATTGAGGAAGACACAAAGAGATGGAAAAATATTCCATGCTCATGGATTGGCAGAATTAATATTGTGAAAATGTCAATGTTACCCAGGGCAATTTACACGTTTAATGCAATCCCTATCAAAATACCATGGACTTTCTTCAGAGTTAGAACAAATAATCTTAAAATTTATGTGGAATCAGAAAAGACCCCAAATAGCCAGGGGAATATTGAAAAAGAAAACCAGAGCCGAAGGCATCACAATGCCAGATTTCAGGTTGTACTACAAAGCTGGGGTCATCAAGACAGTGTGGTACTGGCACAAAAACAGACACATAGATCAATGGAACAGAATAGAGAATCCAGAAGTGGACCCTGAACTTTATGGCCAACTAATATTCGATAAAGGAGGAAAGACTATCCACTGGAAGAAAGACAGTCTCTTCAATAAATGGTGCTGGGAAAATTGGACATCCACATGCAGAAGAATGAAACTAGACCACTCTCTTTCACCATACACAAAGATAAACTCAAAATGGATGAAAGATCTAAATGTGAGACAAGATTCCATCAAAATCCTAGAGGAGAACACAGGCAACACCCTTTTTTGAACTTGACCACAGCAACTTCTTGCAAGATACATCTATGAAGGCAAAAGAAACAAAAGCAAAAATAAATTATTGGGACTTCATCAAGATAAGAAGCTTTTGCACAGCAAAGGATACAGTCAACAAAACTCAAAGACAACCTACAGAATGGGAGAAGATATTTGCAAATGACGTATCAGATAAAGGGCTAGTTTCCAAGATCTAGAAAGAACTTCTTAAACTCAACACCAAAGAAATAAATAATCCAATCGTGAAATGGGCAAAAAACATGGACAGAACTTTCACAGAGGAAGACATAGACATGGCCACCAAGCACATGAGAAAATGCTCCGCATCACTTGCCATCAGGGAAATACAAATCAAAACCACGATGAGATACCACCTCACACTAGTGAGAATGGGGAAAATTAACAAGGCAGGAAACCACAAATGTTGGAGAGGATGTGGAGAAAGGGGAACCGTCTTGCACTGTTGGTGGGAATGTGAAGTGGTGCAGCCACTCTGGAAAACTGTGTGGAGGTTCCTCAAAGAGTTAAAAATAGACCTGCCCTACGACCCAGCAATTGCACTGTTGGGGATTTACCCCAAAGATTCAGATGCAATGAAACGCCGGGACACCTGCAACCCGATATTTCTAGCAGCAATGTCCACAATAGTCAAACTGTGGGAGGAGCCTCGGTGTCCATCGAAAGATAAATGGATAAAGAAGATGTGGTCTATGTATACAAGGGGATATTACTCAGCCATTAGAAACGACAAATACCCACCATTTGCTTCCACGTGGATGGAACTGGAGGGTATTATGCTGAGTGAAGTAAGTCAATCGGAGAAGGACAAACAGTGTATGTTCTCATTCATTTGGGGAATATAAATAATAGTGAAAGGGAATATAAGGGAAGGGAGAAGAACTGTGTGGGAAATATCAGTTAGGGCCAGAAGCCAAGGCAAAGAAGGAAACATCAGTGACAACATTCATAGGGCCCAAAGAACTGACTACTTAGTCAAGAAATCAATCATTCTTGGTACTTTACAGAACATGAGAGACTCCTAACTGTATGGTGAACAAGGGGTAGTGGAAAGGGAGGTGGGCGGGGGGATGGAGTGACTGGGTGACAGACACTGAGAGAGACACTTGATGGGATGAGAACTGGGTGTTATATGTTGGCAAATTGAAAGCTAATTTAAAAAATATACAAAAAAAATAAGGATCTTGTGCAACAGGAATGTTCACACCAGTGGTGGGAAGGTAAACTGGTACAGCGCTGTGGGGAAGTATTTGGTTTGCAATATTGACAAAGCTGAGTAAGCACACACTATATCTGCCAGTTCTCCTCCGTATGTGTACAGAAATGCATACAATATGCACTGAAAGACCCATACAGGAACGTTGACAGTAAAGAGCAGGAGAGAGCAAACCCCAAATGCAGTCTCATTATAAACCTAATCTCAGAAGTCAGGTACCGTCCTTTCCGTCATATTTTATTCAAACAAATAACTTACCCATGGTCACAGATTATCTAGGGCAGAGTGTAGAGAGGTGGAAAGAAGCATATAAATACCAGGAGGTAGGGGTCAATGGGGCCATTTTGGCAGCTGGACACCACAGACCCTGTGTGGAGGGAAAGGACAGGATGAAGGACCCTAGGCAGTTATGTACTCTAAAGAAGCTTTAACCAGGGCTGCCTCAGTATCCCTGGCACGCTCAGTCATGGGCAGGAGCAGCTCCTGGGCAGCAAGGCCATGCATGCCATGCATCTGAGCAACAGTGACACAGAACTGAGACTGCTACACCAGGACCCTTGGTCAGTCCTTCCTGCAGTTGCGGGTCTGGGAGGCACATTCTCCTGACCACACATCCATGGTGCACTTGCTATTTGTCGAGCACCACTTTGTTTTTTTTGTTTTGTTTTGTTTTGTTTTTTAAATATTTTACTTCTTTATTTTAGAGACAGACAGAGAGCATACTCAAGAGGGGGAGGGACAAAGAGAGAGGGAGAGGCAGACTCCCTGCTCAGCGGGAAGCCCGACATGGGGTTGGGACATGGGGTTCCATCTCCCAACTGGGAGATCATGAACAAGCCAAAGACAGATGCTCAACCAACTGAACCATCCAGGTGCCCCTGGAGCACTGTTTTGAATGATTTTATGAGTTCATAAATCCAAGTGTCCAGTGACATATGACCAGTAGACACTTTTTTTTAACGTCTCTGAATCCCTGTAGGTTACAGTTTCTTATTTTGTAAAATGTAGGTACTGTTGACTCAGAGTAGGAAGAGGAATCTCAAATGCATAGTATTCCACAGCTTACCTGCCAAGTGAAAGCAGCATACTACTGTGATTAAAAAATATCTATGTATCTTATTTCAACAAATAATCAAGTGAGAGGCCAAACTCCAGGGAGAGATATGCTGGCATCCCATGGAAAAGGCGTGATGCCCAAGGGTGGAAGTTTGCTGCACCAGAGATGGGCTATCCTCCCGAGGGGCTTACCTGACCTCTCAGAGGGAGAAACCCACTGAGATCTCTGTGAGGCAGCTTTCCCCATCAGAAACATGACATGGGACCCATCAGTAGGTGCAAGGTGAATTCTTCTGGAGTTGGGGAAAAGCCAGCAATGTGAGAGGTGCTCCAAAAGCCTTTTTTTATAGGTAGAGGAACAGAGACTCAATCAGGCTACAAACCTTGGCCAAGGTCACATGACTAGAGGCTGGGCCTCATACCCAGGGCTGTCTGACTTCACAGATTTACCCACAATGCCAGTGGCTCTCCCTCATGGCACAGTCCATGGACCAGCAGCATCTGCACACCTGGGAAGTGGTTAGAAGTGCAAATTCTCAGGGCCATCCCACACCTGCTAGGTCAGAAACTCCAGAGGTGGGGCCTAGCTATCTGTGTTTTAACAATCCTCACAGCAGTCTCTGATGGCTACTCAAGGGTTATGTCCATGTGCCATACCATGCTTTCTCCCAACAGGAAGGTCTTTTTTGTTTTTAAAGACCTAAAAATCAAGGCAGTTCTCAGGTGCCTAGGTGACTGAGTTGATTAAGCAACTATTTGACTCTTGGTTTTGGCTCAGGTCATGGTTTCATGGTCATAGGATCAAGCCCCACATTGCACTCTGTGCTCACTGCAATCTGCTTCAGATTCTTTCTCCCTCCTCCTCAGCCCCTCCCCACTCATGTGCACTCTCTCTCAAATAAATAAATAAATAAATAAATAAATAAATTTTTAAAAAAAGAAAGCAAGGCAGTTCTATACTTTACACAAATATTAGGATTTCCATGTCATAGTTTGGTTTTGTTTCTGTTTTGTCCTTTTTTTTTTTTTTTTTATTCATGAGAGACACTGAGAGAGAGAGGCACAGATACAAGCAGAGGGAGAAGCTGGCTCCCTGTGGGGAGCCCAATGTGGGACTCGATCTCAGGACCCCGGGATCATGACCTGAGTCGAAGGCAAACGCTCAACTGTTGAGCCACCCAGGCGCCCCTATCCTTAGTTTACTGGATTTAAAATGGGGACCCATCATAGGCCTGGGACTTGGTCTAAAGGTGCCAGGTCTGCCAGGTCTGGTTCAAATCGCAGATTTGTTATTAAAGCTGATTTACCTAATCTCTCTGTCCCAACTTGTACAAGGGGAAAATATAATAACAAACAAATCTCACAACGTTGCTGTGAGGTATATGGTGTTCAAAAAATATGTGTTGAATGGCTATAAAACTCTCAGTGATTGAAGGCATGTGTGTCACATGAAAGATTTAAGCTCATGGATAGGAAAATGTTTTGATTAGCAAATAACCTAAATAGACTATCATGGCAGATTATTAGGAGCAGCAATATAAGTATAGCACAGTGGTTGAGTGTGATTAAGTGATTAAGAATTTGGACTTCCTGGGCTCCAATCTCAGCACAGCTTACCAGCTAAGTGAACTTGAGCATGATGCTAACCCTGTGACTCTCAATATCCTCTTCTGAAAAATTAGAAAATAGTAGCTATTAAGAGAGATTAAGTGAGTTCATAGCTACTGTTTGAATATCACTGAGAAATTTTCCTTGGCTCATTCTCACCATATCAAAAATATTAAACCATCATTCACACGAGAAAATTAGGCAGAATTAGATTCTCTCCCCTGAACTCAGACAGTCATTTCAGTGGGTGCTGTAGGCTGTCCAGAAATAAACTACAAGATGCCCAGTCCAATTTGAATTTTAGGTAAAATAGGGATAATTGTTTAATGTAAGTATGTCCCACTTATTGCATGAGACATACTATACTACAAGTATTCTAGAACATTATTCCTAGTTTTTCTGAAATTCAAATTTAATTGAATGTTCTTTACTTCCCCCTCTAGATCTTTAAACCCAGTTTATCACCCTCATTTTGGTGGGGAAGAGCCATGTCTTAATTAACTTAATTACATCCTTGGAACCCAGCAGATTTCTCGGCAATGATAGGTGCTCAGTAAATCTTTGGCAAATGAAGAGGAAAGACTTCCATGAGAGTCAGTACTTCCATGTTTGGGCTGCTTCAATTATTTTCCTGTTGTTCTAACACAGCTACATGACTAAAGTATCAGACTAGCCTAATTCTGCAGACTCCCATGGGTCTGTGCAAGTAGCATTTGCTCTTTAGTTAGTGCCTGGAAGTTATCAGGGGAGTTTAGACATGCTGAAATTTCACACTGTAAAAATGAGTATTCCCTTTTAGCCTGACAAGGGCTGCCATATTGAAAAACAGAGCCAACACATCTATTTGGCATTCTGGAAGACCTTTCCATGTACCATGTACCGGACTAAGAAAAGAAGACACAAAGATGTGTAACACACAGTCCATGTCCTCCAATAGACGATTTTACTATCTAAATTGAAGGGGTAGAAAAGAAAATAAACAGGAAAAAATGTTAGTGTTGAACTAAGGGATTAGGGCCTGAAGAGGATCACACATTAGTTCAAAAGAGAACATTTTTTTCTCTTTTCCAAGCAGAGAAAGTTTCCGTGGACATGTACCAAGTTCAGGGGTCTGCATCCTGCTTTCAAAATACACAGTGATGTAGTTCAGGTGTAGGACACTCCCTTCCCTCCTGAGACCCTGAAAGCTCAGCTATTTGACTAACAGCCTTGAGTTGAACCCAGGGAACCAACTTTCCTTGGATTAAACTTCTTTTCTTTTTAAGGTAGTGATGAGCTCATCCTTTGAAACTAGATTCTTTTCTGGGATCTGTCAAACCAGGAGCCCTTTGATATGTTGTTTCAAAAATATTTTGATCTTGGATTTTATCAACCACGGAAAGAAGGGTAGAAGATGACAAAGGAAGAGAAGGAAGAGGGAAGAAAGGGCTGGGAAGAACATAGGGAGCTCTCCTTCGCCTGCCATCAGAACTAATGAACGGCCCTATCGATGGCATCACCGCGACTCATATAACAGAAGGACTTGTAAAAAATAATTGGATTTATAATAGGCCTTGAGGCAGTCAAGTCATCGCATGAAGCTGAGCCAGGGAATTACAGGCATGAAAATTAATCAGGCCCTCAAATGAAGCTGTATGTAAAGAAAGGGATGAGTTTCCAAGATGAACAGAGGAGGTTTGATGTGTTCCTAGCTAGAGATGGCTTAATGCTGAGTGAGAAAGAACCATGCACAGACACAGGTCTTCAAACTTCCTGAGGCATTCGCTCTTCTTTCCCTTGTTATTGAAGTCTCTCGTTATTCATCTTCTGAGGAAGAATGGAGTTTTGTGGGGCTTAACATCTGGTTCAATCTCAAAAAATTTTAAATTCCATTACCCAAGATTTTAATAGATATTTAAAAGAGAAGGAGGAAATGTTTCCGTGGCTGATTAAAATCACAGATGTTTCAACCTGGAAAGGTTCTGGAAGAACATCTTTTTCTAACTTTGCGCTTTAGAAACAAGGGGACTGGGGCCCAGAAAGGGCGAGCACCTTGCAGAATCTGACCACCCTGTGAGCTCACCAGGCCCTACAGCTGTCCTGGCCCTTGTGCACATAGGGATCAATAAAAAGGTAGTGACTACATGCATAAGTCTTATTGGTTGAAGGCAAGGTGAGATGCATTACAGATTCCTCAGCCCCTCACTGCATCTTGTTTCGCTTCTCAATGATTCTTCTTTGTTGCTTAGAGAATGCAGGCCCAACTAGAAGCTTTAAATACATGATGACTCTCAACTCTGAAATAAAAGCCCTTCTCAAGGCAAATTTATAATCAAGGTGCTTTAGCACTTCAGACAAGTGAGAGGTCAAAAATCCTTGTCCATATGATTGTTTCTGTAACCAGGGGACAGTTTCTGTCTTTACCTGATGGAAGGGAAGACAGCGATGCACCTGAAGGCGCACAGCTAGTTACGGGCTGAGTCTGGACAAGCTCCCGGCCCCCTAACTCCCAGACTAGGGCTTGATCAACAACTCCCAGCTATGTTGTGGCTGGTGGAAGACCAGGGTCTGTGTTTCCCTAAGCAGCTGCCTCTGCCTGGGTAGAAATGACAAGCAGGATAAGGTATTAAGTAACAAACCCACCTAACATTTTCATCTCCTTCCTGAGCAGCAGTACAACTCTATTTTATTTATTCAGTCCGCAAACGTATTCTAAAGACCTGCTGTGTGCCAAACTGGGTGCCGGGGGTGCCTCTCCCTGGATCCAGTTGGGACAGGCCCTGTGCCTGTCTCAGGGAAGCCTACCCTCAAATGGGAGAGAGACCTACAGGGGCGCTAAGAACTCCAGAAGTTTCCAAGAAGTGAAATTTTGGATAAAACACAATGTATGTGAAGCATAATGAAGCCAGTGCACTTGATAACCAGGCAAGAGAGGAGAAAAGGACACAGGCCTATGAGGAGAAACATTCTCGGCCTCCTCCAGCAAGAATCTTAGGAATGGCCGTTTATACTGTGTCAGTAGCCTGAAGTGCTCCAAGAGATAAGGAGCCCCTCTGGCTGTAACAACCCTATTTCGATTCAGAACACTAGATGTTCTACCACCAAGCAGAAAATCCATAACTCTTCCAGGGGACTCTTCCTCATCTGTAGTGACTCCCATTCAAATTAGCACATCTTCCATAGCTCACCATCCTCGGGAAGAGGGAAGGCACAGCCTATCCATTTCCTGTCCCCATTCACATAGCATCTACCATAGCAGTGTTCATGCCCCTGCTCCCAGGAACCCCTTCCACTCTCAATAATTATTGAGGACTCCAAAGAGCTTGCATTTATGTAGAGTGCATCTGCTGGTGTCTGCCATAGTAGAAATTATGACTGAGAACAGTTTAAGGTATATATTATTCATTTTTTCAGAAAGAATAAACCTCCCACAAGTTCACATAAAAGATATTTTTGTGAAAATAACACTTCTTAAGAAAGTTAAGAAGAATGGTGTGGTTTTTTATTTTGGCACATCTCTTTTAATAGCTGTTTTCCCCTGGATGCCTGGGTAGCTCAGCAGTTGAGTATTTGCCTTTGGTTCAGGGTGTGATCCCGGGGTCCTAGAATCGAGTCCCACAGCCGGCTCCCTGTGGGGAGCCTGCCTCTCCCTCTGCCTATGTCTCTGCCTCTCTCTGTGTGTCTATCATGAATAAATAAATAAAATCTTTTTTAAAAAATAGCTGTTTTCCCATCTCTGCTGCTGCATTCAAATCAGCTCAATAGATTATTTTGGTCAAAGGAGATTAATATAACCCGGGCTCACAAAATCACACTGTTGGAAAGAGAGGAGCACTGTAATAGTCTCTTAAAGTACTTGTGGATATTCTCCTTTGGTACTACACCAAAATTCAACAAGTGGTACTTTTTAAAAAGTTAGTTATGATGTGGAATCTGAATCTATGTCAATGAACTATACGCAGTCTGTAATTAAAATCCTGGTTCTGTCTTGTATTTTGAATAGGCCTGGTTGGGTAGCTCATGCACTGCTATTTAGAAAATACTGGCTCCATGAGTTCTACAGACAGATCTAACTTTGATTCATTTCATTTTACAAGACCAAAAGTCCCGTTTTTAAAAAATACAACAACCACTGATCTCATAAGAAAAGCCCAGAAGTACTGGAAAGCTATCAAAATTTTCCAAATTTCTTTCACTTAAGAGCTTGAATGTTATTATTGGCAGCAAATACTGCCCCTTGGTTTTCATCATATAACGGGCTCACTTTGTTGTTGAGGCAACGTCTGCCTGATACCCAGTTTTGAATAATTCATTTGTTGGTCGCTCTGTTGAACAAAAAATGGTGTCGTATAAAGGAAAAACTGCTACTTGAGCTTGTATTTCCATCACACAAGTGTTTTTCCCGATGAGCTCTAGTGCATTTGGGTGCCACCACGGTGAACTGTCCATCAGCATCTTTGACACACCATGACTTTTGCAGCATAAATGTAAATATCAACGTGGCGCAGAAGCAAATCAACTTGGGATTATTATGAAAATAGCTTTAATGGCTTAGACCCTCCTTCCCAAAGGGCTCTGTGGATCACACCTTGAGAATGATTAGTCGGCATACCCAAGGAGGAGTAGAGGCCCAGCATGCGGGAATTTGATTGCCTAATTCTCTCCACTTTATCTCTTACGAGAGAAATAAACCTAGTGCTGTGAGAGTAGCCTTCAATTTACCAGTTGGGGCTTGATTTGTGCTCCTTGAGACCCGACTTTGGTTTAAGTTTACTGAAACTTCTCTTTAAAATGCTAGCGTCAAAAGGAACACTGAAGTCGCTACCACATCAACATATACACATTTAACGCTTACGGGGTACAGAACACTGTGCTAGCTACGAGCATGCAAAGCACGGGAAGCATCATCGCATAGTCTCATCCCTGAGCTCTCCGCACAGAGACGGAAGGGTGTGCAATGATGCAAGTCAGCACTTCCTTCGCATGAGTAGAGATTAAAATATTAAAATACAGCAGCTCTTTAGGAATAAAGAGAGACCACTTGAGCCTGGATCATCCACAGATTCGTCAACAAATTTATTGAGAACCTACTAAGTGCTGGATCTGTTCTAGGTACAAGGAATAGACGAATGAACAAGACAAATCCCTGACTTCATGGAATGTACTTTCTATAGCAGGAGATAGGCAATAAATAAACAAATATATCATCTAATGATAGGCATCTATGCAGTGAAGAAAGCTAAAGCAGGGTAAGGGGACAGATTGCGTTGGGGGTCTGTGTGGGGAGGGTCCTACTCTGAACAGGGCAGTTAGGGAAGCCCCTTCTGTGGAGGTCCTGTCTCCTGGGACAGGACCTCGATAAAGAGAGTGAGTGCACTCTCACTCTCACTTTCTTCTGTAGGAAGAAAGCTCTACGTAGAGGGAGCTAGACATGTAAACACCCTGAGACCAAATCAATCCTGGTTCATTTGAAGAACCACAAAAAAACCTGTATGATAAGAAGAGAGGCCAAGAGACTGATTAAATCCTGGATAGACTGAGAAGCCATTGCAGGTGTTGAGGGGCCTCGTCACACACCCTGAATCTAGGTTGTTCAGACAGGACTCTGGAGGCTGAGGGGAACTAACTGACAGAAGGTCCTCGGGAGCAGGGACAACAGGGGGAGGAAGTTTGCAGATATCCTGGAAAGCAAAGGTGGGGGCTGAGAGCAGAGGGTCAAATACGTTAATTCTCCTTGGAAAGCAAGGCAGACAGGATTTGCCTACATGGACTACACGGAGACAATTAGAAAAAGAGCAGAATTGAGGAAACGTCTTGGGTTTGGGGATTGAAAAATCCAGTGGATGATGGTACCATTTACTGTGAAAGGGTATGTGTGGGCTAGGTCCATTGTCAGCTCCGTTTTGGATATACTAAGTTTGAAATGTCTATTAAACGTTCAAGAGAATACGTCGAGGGAGGTATTAAATATATGATTCTACATCTGACGTGGTGGCCGTGGCAGAGGACAGAATTGGAACTAAAGATATAAACTTAAGTGTCAGTATAATAAATGGTGTTCTGAGCCACAGGACTGGACAAGACGAATACAGTGCAGAGAACTGGGTCAGTCTGTGCGACACAGAGAAATCATAGTGGAGCAGGGGAGCCAGCCAAGATCCTTAGAAAAGGCAGCCAAAGAGAGAGAAGGAAAGCCAGGTGAGCGTGGTGTCCAAGAAGCCAAAGGAGAAGAATGACAAGAAGAAGCTATTGATAAACTCTGTCAAATACTGCTGGGGGTTTCAAGGGAAACGAGGACTGGGAGACAACCGTGCACTTGACAAGAAGGGCGTCAGTGGGGAGGAGCTTTGCCGTCTGACTTCAGCATGTTACAAGAACTTGGGAGGGGTGAGGACACATGGGTAGAGATTCACATTGCCAGGCATTATTGCTCCAGAGGAGAGCAAAAAAAATGGGACTGTAGTTAAGGAGGACATGGTAGAGACAGAGGCTTTTTTTATTTTCTGCTGGAAGTTATTGCATGTAGCATAGTTGAGTGCTCAGAGTAATAATTTAGCAGATAGGTAAACTGCACTTTTGGGGAAAGAAGAGGGTTAATGACCACAGCAGATCCCCGTAAGCAGACGAGAGGGAATGGGATCACCAGCATTATCCAAATGTAGGTACTTTGACAGATTTGTTAGTGGAAAAGTAGGTTATTCCCCCTCCCTTGCTTCTGTTTTCTCCGTGATGTATGAGATGAGGTTGTACGCTGATAGGCAGGGGGTTGAGAAGAGAGAAGGTGTGGGTGTGAATTTCCAGAGAAATGCAGGATTGAGGTTGAGAGTTGGCTTGAAATTCATAGCCATACTTTACAGTGAATGAACCAGCGAGAACCTCAAAAAAAGATGAAATTTGAATTGGCCTCAGAAGCAAGGAGAACACTCAGGCTCAGAGATATAGTTTGGACACTGAATTAAAAAAAAAAAAAGTGTTACAGATGTAAGTGCATTGAAATCTGGCACCATGACAGTCTTGTTCAGAGGGACAGTGGGTGCTGGATAAATGTCTACTGAATGAAGAAATGAGTGAGTAGAGGGATGGATTAGTGAATGCCAAGACATATCTAGAGAACAGTGGATGTGGGACATTTCGGTCTTTGGAGGTCCCTAGAGGGGATCAAAGATGAGGAACAGATAGGAACTTAGGAAGATCTTGAACACCTGGATAAAGGTTTTGGCCTTAAATCATCAATAACTGGCACCAATAATTAAGCTTGTTGATAGAAGTTCTGCACTTCAAAAAGCAGGACTTGACCCAGTTCCAGACCACATGAATCTGAGTGCACTCTTCACAGAGTTGGGCTCTTAAAAAAACACTCTAATTTGGTAGCATGACTATCCTACCCAGTCACATTATGAAAACAACCAGCAATGCTCATTTCAAAAGCCAACACGTCTACTTAACATCTCTCTTCTGACATAGTACAGGGCTCTGGGGAGAACAATAACCTAATTTCCTGGGGCCCTTCAAAGTAAAGGGAGAGATGTGGGTCACACAGCAATGTGAACCCACATCAAAACGGAGTGTCTCTCCCTACAAGGTCAAAGAGACCTCAAAGTGGTGATTCACAGACAACAGGTGCCCTCAAAGCTTTTTGTCTCCATGGTCTTAAATGGCATTTAATTGGCTTGCATTTTAATGCCATAGAGCTCTGGGTAGGAGAAAGGAGAAAAGAATTGTAAATTGTTGCAAAAGAATTAGAAAGCTTTTTCAAAGGGAATCATGTTCCAGAGACAGAAAAGGCCATCCAGAAGCTTTTAGGAAACCTTAGGGCATCTGAGGCCAGTCAACACTTCTGCCCTGCAGCCTCCATCCTGAGGCCCCCCGTAGCTTCCAAGGACCATCATTATCATGACAGGTGAGCAGAAGAATCATCACATAAATTTGGACTCAGACTTCCTCCCAGATACCGTTATCCTGCCAGGTCCTCCGGCTTCCTCCACCTGAGGAATTACACTTGGAAGAACCTGAGCCCGGATCCTCCAGCAGCCCAGCCGATGCAGGGGCTCCTTCCCTACGCCGCTCCTGGAGCTCACCTGGCCCACACGATTGCACACCTGGCCATCTCGTTTGGGCAAGAAGTTTAAGAAATGGGAAAAAAGAGAAAGCAACAGAAATCACTCAGCAAAAAAGCACGTCTCCATAAATTATCATCACCAATGAAAACAGTGAGTAGAACCAAAGTTCTTTGAAGGAGGGAGTCTTTCCCAGGAGGGGTACAGCCTCTTGCCTAAAGCTCCGCCGGGTGGGGTTCTCACTGGGTGGTGCTGTTCCTTCCTGTCCTGGTGCCCACAGCCCCAGTGTCCCCCGGCCCTGGGTGTCCCCTGAGGCAGGCCAGCAGCACCCTGCCCTCTCCTGCCTGCCGACCCCGCGGGGGTGCGGGTGGGGGCTCTCGGGGGAGCACCCTCTCTCTGCATCACCCTCCAGCTGACTCAGTTCAGTTCTTTCAAGCTCAGCAGTCTGTGCTCCACCACCGCGGTGGCCTGAGGGAATCACCTGGGGCAGGATCACAGGACACCGTGCTGGCCAGGAGCTTTCATCGTCGGGGCTCCGCGAGCACAAATTACAAGTACAGGATAACAAGGACAGACTGCAGGTAGGGAAACCTTCCCTTCATCCCATGACCCACGTGCAACTGTCGTTGACGTCGTGGTGTATTATGTTCTTTTAGTCCCCACTTCTGGATATTTACCTTTTTACATGATAAGCTCTGTATTCGATCATACTCTATGATTTTTTCCATATATTTTTAGACAGGAGTATTATCCTGTGCATTAAAAATCAATAAAAGAGGGGACACCTGGGTGGCTCAGTGGCTGAGTGTCTGCCATTGGCTCAGGGCGTGATCCCGCGGTCCGAGGATCGAGTCCTGCATCCCGCTCCCTGTGAAGAGCCTGCTTCTCCCTGTGCCTGTGTCTCTGCCTCTCTGCGTCTCTCATGAATAAATAAATAAAATCTTATTAAAAATCAATAAAAAAGTATTTAATCATAGTTCTCCTGTGTGTGTGTATGTGTGTGTGTTTCCTTGCTAGATGCTGGTGCTATAGAGACCTAAAAAGGAAGCCTTAACTCCCAGGCAATCACTTTTAGGGGCAGGTATGATTTAGGAGGGATGTCCTTCAGCGTGTCTTTTCCTGAGGCAGGAACCTTGTGCCCACCCCACCCCACTGCCCCGCCCCCCCAACTCTCCCTGCCCCAGGGGATGCACAACCTTCTCTTTGCTCTTTATGTATGGCAATTTGTACACTCTTAAATTTGCCCGAGCTGCTGGAGCCCAGGAGGCTAACTCCAGCCAAGGGGGGTACACACGGTTCGAGAACATCGAATAATTACAGTTTCTCTCTCATCAGTGCCCACCATGAGCCAGGCACTGGCCTGAGCCCTGCACCCAAGTTAACTCTACATGATTCCTACTTTACAGATGAGGACCTAAGTATCTCACCCAAGGATGTACAACTACGTGGATCCCTAGGGGGGAAAAAGTGTTGGGTTTATTGGTTTATTTTTTTTTTTCATTCTTCCTTCTTTTTTTTAAATTTTCTATTTGTATTAACTTTAGATTTATAGAAAGGTTGCAAAAAGAGTACTCCCCTCCCCCAGGTTCCACTAATGTTAATATCTTTTTTTTTAAGATTTTATTTATTTATTTATGAGGGACACAGAGAGAGAGGCAGAGACACAGGCAGAGGGAGAAGCAGGCTCCATTCAGGAAGCATGAGGTGGGACTCGATCCCAGGACTCTGGGATTATGCCCTGAGCCAAAGGTAGACGCTCAACCACTGAGCCACCCAGGTGTCCCCCACTAATGTTAATATTTCAAGTGACCACAGCAGGATGATCAAAATCAGAACTATAGACCTTATCAAGAGTTTCACTGCTTTTTCCACCTTTTTCTGTTCCTGGAGTGAGCATTGCACTTAGTGCTGATTTCTTTCTCTTGTCCTCTAATATGTGACAGTTTCAATCTTGCCTTGTCATTCATGACCTTGACATTTTGAAGAGTATGGATGCATTATTTCATAAAATGGTATTATTATTTGTCTGATGTTTTCTCCTGATTTGGAGGAAGTTATGGATTTGAGGCCAGGACACCCCAGATGTGCTTGCTCTCAGGACATACTATCACAGGGTTGTTACTGGTATGTTAACCTTGATCACTTGATTAAGATGGTGTTTCCTCATCGCAAAGCTACTACTTTCACTTTTGTCATTTGCAAATATTTGGAGGAAAATGCTTTAAGAGTAGGCAAAGATCCTGCATCTCCTCAAACTTATAGTATCCATTAGTGGGTCCAGTCTGTAACAGTTGGTACTGAGAAGTTTGCCAAAAAGGAACTTTCAACTTCTGTCTTTCTATCTCCATTTATTAATAGGAATTTTATAAGTAACAGATGTTCCTACTCCTCCATTTATTCCTTCAATTATTTATTTATATCAGGATGAGCTAATGGACAGTTGCTTTTTTCTATGGGTTAGAGTCTAATACTGGCATTATTTATTTGGCTACTCAAATTGCTTTAGCTTTTGTTTTTTAGAGCTCCTTCAGGTTAGCTCTTGAGTTCTTAGGACAAGCTAACACAGGCAATGACACTCTAGTGCCAATGAGAACACTAAGCACCAGACTTTGGCTTCTAAATATCATTCTCCAATATAACAAATCAGAGCTCCCTGAAGGAGTGATTGATTCCAGGACTGGGGGAGAAAAAAAATTCAGGGTGAACTTGGAACATCTTATGGTGCCAGAAGGCAATGAAGTGCTCAAATAAGTTTGTTCAGTGCTGTGCCTGGTGCGCCGTGGGTGCTTAATACATGTTTGTCATATAAATTACGGTCTCAACATCAAGTGCTCAGACCACTCCAAATATGTGTCCAGGGTCACCCAAGTATTCCCAGTGACAGTTCAGACAGCCCACAGTGGCACAGCCAGGCAAGTTGCCCAGCCCAACAGCCTGTGTCACATCCCTGTACACACCCAGGAAGAGGCCCCAGGAAATTGTCATTAATGTGGTCTTGGTATCAGGCACCCTAGGCTGCTGCCTCACATCTGCCGTGGACAGAAACAAGCAGCCCCGTACAAGTCCTTTCTGCACAACCTGCCTGTGTTGCTACCCTGACTGAGACTGGCAAAGAAGCTCTGCTTGTGCTCAGAGCATCTTCCACCCTGGTGGGCTAGGCCTCTACAGGATGGGGGGCACCTTGCCTTCTAATACTGCTGATAACAGAAAGATAAAATGATTTCTGTAGATACATAGAACTGAAAACAGTGCCTGATAGGTGCTATCTGTTCAACAACTGCTAGGTTTCACCATTAATATCAATATTTCTAGAAGTAGGAGTTTAGAAACTGCTTCTTCTCCAACAGCTTTCCTGGGGATTATGCTCTGGCTCCTCAGAAGATAAACTAAAATTCAATAAACACTGGAAGCTTACACAATCCTGGCTCTCAGGGGTCCCAGGGAAGGCAGAGTCCATACCCCAAGGTGCACATGGGGAAGCAGGTGACCAGAGGTTGAAAGCATTAGCATTAGATTCTTCCCCAAATCCTCCTTGGCTGCTTGGCTGGTTGGGATGGAGGCAGAGGGAGCAAGGAGGGCTAATGTAGACTGCAAAAAGTACCATAAGACCTTGGCACCACTTTCGTCACAGCGATCTGTCAGAAACATCTACCTGCATGGCTCAAGTCCTTCCTTAAGCTAAGAAAGGGCCTCAGGTGGCCTCATCCAGGTGTGCTTCCCCAGGGTCCTTTCTGACTAATCGCAATTTACTGAAAGAAGTATCCTAGCTCCTGTGCTGAATGGATCTGCATGAGTGTTCCTGGCTCTTCCACCAGACAAAATGTTTCCAGTGAGCTTGACAAAGCTTTCAGAGATATAAATTTAAAAACCTTTCCCTTTCCAAAAAAAAATTAATAAAAAATTTTCCCTTTCTTCTTCCCTTTCCTCATTAGCACAAGCTTCTGACAGTCCTTGATTGTAAAGTGTGCTACATCTTAGGAGTCTTACTTCTGTTTGGGAAATAAAGTGTGTATGGCTATAAGGCTGATCCTAGGGACAGCCCGGGTGGCTTAGCGGTTTGGTACCACCTTCAGCCCAGGGCGTGATCCTGGAAACCTGGGATCGAGTCCGGCGTCAGGCTCCCTGCATGGGGCCTGCTTCTCCCTCTGCCTGTGTCTCTGCCCCTCTGTGTGTGTGTGTGTCTCTCATGAATAAATAAATAAATAAAATATTTTTTTTAAAAAAAGCTGATTCTATTTGAGTGCCTCCAGAAACAAGGGGTGTGTAAGATGTGTCATGCTGAGGGGCATGACAGACCTGGAACAAGCCAGTCCAGTCCACAACTACTGAGGGAGGAACCCAAAGCATCTCCTCACCCCACATTCGGCTCTACCCAGCTGGGACCAAGTACAATTAAAGCTCAGAGGAAAGGTCAGGGACTTTACTGATTCTGAGAGCAAAGGAAGTATTTCATTTCCTTGTGGGATTCTGTTTTAAGAACCCATTATTTCATGAATTGTTTTTATAATGCTAGCTTACTCTTTGGATTATATTTTTTGGTAAAATTGTTTAAGTCACATAGTTAACTGTAGTTTGGAATGAAAAAGTGGTGTGACTTCTTGCCTAATGTGTCAGGAGCCCCTGGGCTAAACTTGAATGGCTGATGCCAGCAGCTTTCCTGATCAATATGAGAAAGGTTGTCACAAAGACTAAAAGGTGACAAATGGGAACATCACAGGGAAGCAGCAGGAAAATATCTGAGAACCAGGTCCACGAGGTCAGTGCAGGATTTTCTGATATTCAAGGGTAAGAAGCACTTCCTGATTTTGGGTTGGGTTCCCAGTGATCACAACCAGACAGGGCTCCCTGATGGGCAGCCCCCACCTGCGAATATGGTGTGGAAAGACCCCAGGTAGACAGTCTACATGTACACTAACTTCAAGGTTGGAACAGTTTTCAGAACCTTTGCTTTCTGCTTTTCTGTGAGATGGTACCCCCCTCAGCCCCACCATCATGACGGTGAGGTCTAAGACCTAGATCTGGGCATAGGGCCAAGTACTTCCATTAAGTTTCCACCTGGTTCATATTAAGAACTACACGGAAGTTGGGGGCCAATGTCTTAGCCAATGACCGTGTTCTCCTTCATTCATATGCCCTCATCAGCATCTCCGTAGGTTAGAGCATTCGTGGCTAAAGCAGGGTTTGAGCCATTTTTGGTCTTTGGAATATATCATCACAATAAACTATGAATCACATCCCATTTTTTTCCCTAGCATATAACAGTCCTTCTAGAAAGCAAGTTAGTTATGTGTACCAAGGATGCTCTTAAAGTTCTCATTTGAGGGATGCCTGAGAGGCTCAACGGTTAGACATCTGCCTTTGGCTCAGGGCATGGTCCCCGGATCCAGGGTCAAGTCCTGCATCCGGCTCACTGCATGGAGCCTGCTTCTCCCTCTGCCTATGGCTCTGCTTCTCTCTGTGTGTCTCTCATGAATAAATAAATAAAATCTTTTTTAAAAAAGTTCTCATTTGACACAGTAATCCCAGTGTTGATGATGAAAAATGAGGAAACAATGTAAAACACAAAACTCCAGGAATATCTTTGTTCACAAAGTTTATTTTGAAGGAAAAAAATTAGAATGTGCAGATATCTAACAATAGGAAACAGTTGCTAGAAACTGGATTAGCAAAAAGAGAGAGAGAGAGAGAGAAAAACGGGATTAATTTCCCAGACTAGGGTAGCTTGAGTGGCTCAGCCGTTTAGTGCCGCCTTCAGCCTAGGGTGTGATCCTGGAGACTCGGGATCGAGTCCCACGTCGGGCTCCCTGCATGGAGCCTGCTTCTCCCTCTGCCTGTGTCTGTGCCTCTTTCTTTCTTTGAGTCTTTCATGAGTAAATAAATAAAATCTTAAAAAAAAATTCCAAGACTAATATATAGTCATTAAAATTATGGAACTCTAAAGACAGCAGAATAAAGTTTTTTATTCTAATGCTTAAGCAAACGTACATCTATACAAGCCTCATAATAGAGAAGAGATTCTCTAAAAGTAAAAGACATTGTTCTGAAAACCTAACCAAGATGTTCTTCTGGAAAGGGAGGGGGTCAGAGGGCAAGGGCTGGCTGTAGAAGCAAGGAGAACATTCCTCTCAGACTTGAGTTCTGCATGAGAGACAGGCAGAGTAAGCCAGGCTGAAAGAGGGCTTGTTCAGCCATACCATCTTCTTGTCTTCAGTCATTGGGCACAGAAGGAGCTGTGGGGTAAAAGAAAAGTCAAATCTTGTCATTGATTTTGGCAAAACCTACTCCCCCCCCCCCTTGACCTTTCCCCAGGTATGTGGTTGTGTAGGGTTCTCCCTCACATGGGCTCCCTCACCCCCAGCTGCAGGGGCAGGCTATGGTGATGTACCCCACTCCATCCCCTGTCTGGGGCCAGATGGAAGATACAATTGGACCCCTTTCAACACCTGTAAGGAGGGACCAATCATCAGGGAGCAACAGTGAGATTCTTGGAGCCATCCTGGCACAGCCTGGGCCAAGAAAATGGATCACAAGTCCTGGCAGCCACACAAGTTCATCAGTGAACTGAAACAGAGAGCCACGCCCAAAGTCTACAAAATAAACCTCACCTCAACCAGCGGTCACCAGGAGCCATTAGAGAGTAAAGGTGGAGACCAGACTGCCCCACCCCCATGATGATAGAACTCAGGCTTCCTGATGCCTGCACACCGCCCAAGGAGAAGAGGAAAGTCTCTGATAAATCCAACATTTTCCCTTCTGTTTCCTTTCTGCTCCTCTTCCTCGCCTTTCCTTTCCCATCCCAAGTAGAATTGAGAGGAAATGCAGGATGCCCGGTTAAATTTAAATTTCAGATAAACAATGATTTTTTATTTTAAGTATAAATCTGTCCCATTCAAATGTTTTGTGTTTGATATGCTAAATCCGGTAACCATACCCCTCAGAGACAGTTTTAATCTGATTAGCCTAAGGCACCTAGAATGGACAATGTTAAGATTCTTTGGGGAAAAAACAGGGTTGGAATAATGAAAGTTTTATTTTGTTAGTACTGTTTGCCGCTGCTACGTTTAGCATTCCAATCTACCGCTAAATGGGAATAGACACTCCAGAATGAAATCAGCTCAGTTACTTGAAATGAAGCTACATTTTCTGTATATTTGAGTGGTACATTTTTTCCTCACTGCAAGACTTGGAAATGAGCAACAGAATGTGTGAAGAAGTAAAAGGAAAAAGTTTCCACATTTTCCATCAGGAAGAATCATAAAGATACTGGCCAGATCCGGTGAGTCCAGAAACAGAGATCTTAATATACTTAAAATCACAAAGGTAATCACAGAACTAAAAGCACATTACCAACCTTTAAGGCACAGGCACACGATTGAAACACAACACACAAATCCCAAAGTGAAAAAGGGTGACCTTTAGAGAATTTAACATGATTTTATTTTTTGGAGTTTTAGCGTGTAAGTGTCACCCTAACTTCCACATTGTGGTTTGTGATGGGTGTAACTGGTTTTCTAAAGTGGATTGGTTCCTTCTCATCTCAGTGATTGGCTCCTCTCCTACCCCACCTTCACCCTATGTGATCGGTTTCTTCTTGTCTCTCCCCTTACCCATGGTTAGGTCTCTCTCTTTATCCCCTTCCACTGTGATGAAGAGGAGGAGATGGAAGAGGAGGGAAGAGAGTAACCAGCTTAGGGGGGGGTTATAAAGTTTAAGATAAAACATAAACATGCCATTGTGTTTTTGAAGCCTTGAATACAGAGTCAAGCTATATTGTCCAGGGAGAGGACTGAAAGGAACCTTTCACGTTTGGAGAGTTGAAAAGGAAAGGCTCTTGATGGGTGTCAGAGACCTACAAGAGGCCTCATGTCTGTGGGACAGATGAGTCAGCTTGGGGAGAGCACCTCAGAGAGATGAATTCTATAGAAGGGACTGGGTCTTAGGACTGTGTTTAGGGGAGTCGAGGACGGCCATGTTAGGCCAAGCATAGCCCAGAGGGGAGGAGATGAGCATCAGAGATGTTCTCGTGGGGGCCCTAGTGGCCCTCGGCAGGAGCAGGCCTGTGAGGCCTCCCAGCAGCAGTGGCCCAGGCAGGGAGCAGGACACGGCTGTGGCGCCTTGTTCAGCTACCAGTGGAGGTTGAGCTGACCCCTTTTAGAAAGGATTTGTTCCCTCAGACTTCACAGCTAACCCAGGGCAGGGGCATGAGGATCTCCGAGGGTGAGATGGTAGATTTTCTGCCAGTCCGGGTGGAAAATACATGAGGGGTGTGGTATCAATATCAGGCAAAGAGGAATTCAAGGCAAGAAGCATTAAATGAGTCAGAATGGTACTTTCTGTAAAGAACTCCAGAGTGAGGGCCTGCCACGAGTCTCTAATAATCCTTCTGCAGTGCTGTTTGGCACTGGCAATCAGAAAGTCTTAAATGTAACTCGCCATATCAGAGAAGATATGATTATCTCCTGAGATGCTTTCATTTGACCAATTTCAACACCATATTATGATTTAAAAATGTGAAAATACTGATATGTGAATTCTCCACATGATTAATGTACAACAAAGCAAAATCTAGTATTGCTCTTCCTGATAAAAACATCACCATTATTTTTTTTTTAATTTTTATTTATTTATGATAGTCAGAGAGAGAGAGAGAGAGAGGCAGAGACACAGGCAGAGAGAGAAGCAGGCCCCATGTGCCAGGAGCCCGACGTGGGATTCGATCCCAGGTCTCCAGGATCGCGCCCCGGGCCAAAGGCAGGCACTAAACCGCTGCACCACCCAGGGATCCCAAACATCACAATTATTAATGCAACATGCAGATGTCCAATTTATCCTTTATTATTTAACATTGATCTGAAGTCAGTGTAATGGCACGTAATGTTATTGCGAGTAATGCACTTTGGAAGGCAAGAAGTCAGGGATAAATATGGGAATGAAAGAGGCAAAAGTAATATTATTTGGGAATATGATTATATGACTGGAAAACAAGAAATTTCATTATAAATGATCAGAAACAATCTAAATTAAGTTAGGTAGCTAGTTACAAATTTAATACAGAAAAAAAACTAATAGCTTTCTCATATATAATCAACAATCAGAAGATATGAGGGAATAAAATATCCCTTTTATAATAAAATGAAACATGCATGAATATCAGACAGGACTACAAACCACATAATCCACTCTACCTTAAATAAAAACAAGTTTACTACAAGAAATTAGGAAGTTTATGATATTTGGGAGCCAAGCGTGGTTGCCACACAATGAGGAGCAACCCTACCTACAGCAATACCCCACTCACACTGCAGGAATGTTCTAGAGAAAATCCCAATGGCACTGAGCACCTTGGTCATGAGATCTTCCAAATGGATCTCCTCTTGGTTCTTACTGCTGTCTTCCTAAATTTTAGGAAGCTGGTGCGTCAGTTCCATAGAACTCACGTCATATTCAGGGCCCCACTACAGAATCTAGAAAATGTGTTCTTTAGCCTTTCGGTCTTTACAGGAAGCATGCTAGAAGGGAGTTCCAGCTAGTGTTGAATGATACAATTTATAGTGTCCATAGTCAGATAGAAAATAATTAATAAGAAACATGTAGGATGTATAGTGTGTGCAGAACATTGTAAAATTCAGTTGGAGGACATTGAGAACTTGAAAAAAAAATGGAAATATGTAGTTAGTTCTTCAGTAGAGACAATTAATAATGCAAAGATGTCGACTTACCCTAAATTACAGCCATCCAAAATCCAAATCAAGATTTTTTGAGGTAAAACATTATAAACGTTTTAGTCTGAAAGACAAATCTATGAAACTGTTAAGAAAATTCTGGAAGAGAAGAGGGGCACCTGGATGGTTCAGTCAGTTAAGCATCTGCCTTCTGCTCAGGTCATGATCCAGGGACCTACTTGCTTCTCTCTCTCCTTCTGCCTGCTGCTCCCCCTGCTTGTGCTCATGCTTTCTCTCTGTCAAATAAATAAAATAGAAAGAAAAGAAAAGAAAGAAAGAAAGAAAGAAAGAAAGAAAGAAAGAAAGAAAGAAAGAAAGAAAGAAAGAAAGAAAGAAAGAAAGAAAATTCTAGAAGAGAAAAAAAGTGAGGTGAGAACTAGCCTTAACACATAAAAGTAGATTTATAAAGCTTTTGTAATGAAAATTTGGCCCTGGTGCAGGATCGGAGCGAGTCCAAAAACGGATCCAAATGTATGTCAAAATGTAGTACACAATAAATGTGCTCTTTTAAACCACTAATGAGATAAATAAATTCATCCATGAGTGGCATTTTTGAAAACTGGTTCAATATATAAATAGATAAAATGTTATGCTATTTCCTTTGCCTTACCCCAATATAATGCAGGTGGGGTAGAAATTTTTATAAACACAAAGGTATAAATATATTTTCTTTATTAAAAGATTCAAACATCTATAGAAAGTAGAAAAACATTTAAAACAGAACTGACAAACCACAGCCCTGAGCCCAATCCAGCCCCCTGTCTTTTCAGATAAATAAAGTTTTATTGGAACACAGCCACCCCTATTTATTTATATTTTGTCTGTGGCTGTTTTCCTGCTACGTCAGAGTTGAGTAATTGTGACTGAAACCATGACCCACAAAACCTAAAATTTTTGCTATGTGATCATTTACACATTAAGCCTGCCAATCTGATCTAAGTTTAAAAAATCTAAGAAAAAAGTAAAAATGCTCCAGGACTACACTGTTTCCACCACCATCGAACACTTCTTTCCCAGAGTTAACACAGCTAGTAATACAAGTGGAGCCTTCCAGGCTGTTCATTATACATTCATGTGCACACATACAAATAATTTTCATATAAGTGATATCGCATATAATATGTATTGTTCTATAACTTGTTCTTTTCATATAGTACATCTGTAGTTCTTTCAATGCCATAGAGAGGTACCTCATCCTTTTCAGTGACTGCACAATATTATACAGTGAGGATTCAACCAAAATTTTGTCCTTCCATAGGGAATGAGATTTTCCAATGTCTCATAATTATAAGCAATATAACAAAGAATACTAAATGTTCACCTGTGCACAAATATGCACAGGTGAAAAATATTTTAGTAGAATAAATCCTTAAGAATTGAATTACTGAATCAAAGGGCATGCCCTTAAAATTTTAATTTTGATAGCATCAAAATGCCCTTCAGAAAAAGATATCAACACTTAAACTCTTCCCAACTGGGTATAAAATTGATCTGTTTTATTAAGCTTTCTATCCATACACAATATTATCTAATCTTATTAATTTCAGTCACTGTGGTGGGTGAAAAATATATCTCATTATTTCATTTTGCCTTTCTCTGACTGAATGAAGTTGGTCATATTTTAAAGTTTCTTCTGGCCATTTGTGCTCCTACGAATGGCCCATTTTCAGCCTTTGTTCATTTTCTTTTTTAAGATTTTATTCATTTATTCATGATAGACATAGAGAGAGAGAGAGAGGCAGAGACACAGGCAGAGGGAAAAGCAGGCTCCAGGCTGGGAGCCCAAAGCGGGACTGGATCCTGGGACTTCAGGATCATGCCCTGGGCCAAAAGCAGGCACTGAACCGCTGAGCCACCTAGGGATCCTCCTTTGTTCATTTTCTAAAACAAAGTTTGAAAATGCATATTTTGCTCATTCTACACAGCATTTTGTAGTTCTTGTAATTAGTTGCCAACATTTAGAAATTGGGATATTTAACATATTTTAAATTCATATTTCTAGCTTCTCCTGGATATTTGACGGCTCTCCAGCATTGGGCCCTCAATGGCAATAAGTGGCTGGAACAGAAGAAAAGCTCTTTTTTCTAGTGGAGTAGGTGCAATCCTGCACCTCATGTCCCTCTTCTCTTGGAACAGGTCACTGATCTCTTCCAATGACCTGTTAAGTCCCTATAGGGTTTGCACTTGGGTTTTGCAAACCCTTTTCTGTTTGGTCCTTTATCTTTTTTTTTCCTTAATGATTTATAGGAGCTCTTTACACATGTAGATATATGCATGCGTCTCTATTATGCATTAAAATATTTTCTGATATTAATTCCCTTTCTTAAACCTTGTTTATGCTATCTCTTGATAGTCAGAAGTTTTTAAATCTTCATGTAGTGAAATCTATCAATTTATTTCACTTAAGAACCACTGGGTGGTTCCACTTAGGAAGGTCTTCCTTAGGGGATCCCTGGGTGGCGCAGCGGTTTGGCGCCTGCCTTTGGCCCAGGGCGCGATCCTGGAGACCCGGGATCGAATCCCACGTCAGGCTCCCGGTGCATGGAGCCTGCTTCTCCCTCTGCCTGTGTCTCTGCCTCTCTCTCTCTCTCTCTGTGACTATCATAAACAAAATAAAATAAAAAGGAAGGTCTTCCTTAAGTCGGGTTTATAAAAATATAAAAAATACTATTGTTTATGCTTTCCTAAAATGCTTATAGGTACACAATAATATTATACAGTATTACTATTATATGTTTAGTTCTTTCCTATTTCATGTGCAAATTATATTTTGTATGTGTTGTGATAGCCACCTGCCCTATTTCATTTTTAGACTGGTTCATCATTTGCTCTCTTATTTGAAATGCCACAAATAAGAGTACACCATTCTGTGCATCTTTCAAAACTCAATAGCATATCTAGAGGATTATTTTATGTTGGTCTACATAGATCTACCTGATTTTTAATAGCTATATTAATGATTATCCATTTAAATAAGTATTTAGATTTTGTCTAGTGTTAGGCGACTACAAAAAGTGGCACAATAAATATTTGTTCCATATGCACCTGTGTGCCTGATTATCAGTAGAATCAACTCCTAGGAGTTGAATTATCAAGTTTAAATGTATGTGTACTTCGGAAAGATAATGCCTAATTCCTTGGAAGATAGTGAGGCTTATACTCCCACCATCAACATTCAGGACTGCCTTTTTCCAGCCTGTGTATTATCTAATTTACTGATCTTGCAAGACCATCTGATATATCTGGTAGATGAAAAGTGGTGTCCATGATTTTAACTTCTATTTCTTTCATTTTCAATGAGATCCATCCTCCTTTTACGTGGTGGAACCACGTAAAGGAACCATTGCTTATTCAGGTCCTTTGTACATTTTCTAAGATCTTTTTCTTACTAGTCAGCTAATGCTTTACACTGAACTATGAGGTCCTTCTTTTAAGCATTGTAAGTATTTCTTTCTCTAATTTTTCTGTTTAGGCTTTCTGCTGTGTAGAAATGTTTTTAACGCAGTCGTGTGTATTAATGTTTTCTTTTTACGGCTCTCAATTTTAAATATTATTTAGAAGGAACTTCCACTTCTCTCTCTGTCTCTCTTTAATATGGAATGCTTCACAAATTTGTGTGTTATCCTGGTACAGGGACCATGCTAATCTTCTCTATATCTTTCCAATTTAATATATGTGCTGCCACAGAAATCATCCTTCTATCTCTTAATATTTGTTCTAAAAAATATCCCATACAGGACACCTGGGTGGCTCAGTGGTTGAGCAACTGCTTTTGGCTCAGGGTGTGATCCCGGGGTCCTAGGATCAAGTCCCATATCAGGCTCCCTGTGAGGAGCCTGCTTCTCTCCCTCTGCCTATGTTTCTGCCTCTCTCTGTGTGTCTCTCATGAATAACTAAATAAATCTTTAAAAAATAAAAAATCTCCCATGCTAATAGTCATTTTTTACATTTAACTTTCTAAGTCATTTGTAATGGCTTTGGTGGCAAGTTATAACTTTTTTTCAGTTGTCCCAACCATTTAGTAAATAATCTATCTCTTACCAACTGCTTTGAAATTATCATATATTAATTTCCTTAAACATTTGGGGCTACTTCAGGACATTTTATATCATTCCAGTAATTGATCTATTGGTTTGCCAAAGTCAAACCTTTTTAGAGAATGTGGCTTCAAGATACAGTGCCATGAATGAGAGTCTTAGTCTTGGTTCTAAAAGAGACACAAAGTTCTGATTTCATCCCTGACCTCTTAAAGACAAGAAAGAGATTGCTGCCATGGTAAACTCATGAGCTTCCTCTCATCTACAGCCCAGTGACTAGCTCCATGCTGGCCATCAGTGGCACTTGGAGGACACAAGATGAAAAGATAAAGGTGTTGCTAGAAATAGAGGGCTTTGAGGAGATCTCAGGCCATCCCCAGATCCTTTCTTTCCCAGTACAGAAGACTCTGTAAAGACTTCTGATACATATATTCATATGCTGTAGGCAAAAGTGTCTTGGGACATTCTAAATTCAGGATCACTATTTGATATCTCTTGTTTTGGATCTGGCAACAGGAATACCCTAACCTGTTTATTTCATCTCCAAAGCCTGTGCATAGTATCCTAAGCAGCGGAGTCACCACATCACCAGGCTTATGTCATTTGTATGAATACAAGAAAAAAGGTAAATATTTTGCTCCTCCTTCTCAAAATAAGAGCAGAGTAACAATCCACTCCACCACCACCCCCAGATAATTGGCTTTAAAACACCTCAAAGAGAAAGCAAGATTAAACATTTAGCTGCTACCCTGTGGGGAACTCTGGAAAAAGTCACACATTGTGCAAGATTTAATTTTCTCCCATTTCCCCCTTAAGGTCTGACTTCTATCTCACTCCCAACAAGGTGATAGAAGATAGAAGAGTAGCCTCCCCACAGTTGTGGGGCGGTAGCGCTGAGAAAAACTGAAACAAAAGCACCCAAGTTGAGCTCTTTCAAGAAAATCAGCAAATGACAAATAACACGAAAGATAACAGCCAGCAACTGACCTCCTGCAACCTGAAAAAGATCACACAGATGTCTGGCAGCTTCTCTGCCTCAGAACAGAACTCAGACACTTCACAGAGCTGAGAAACCCAGTGTAACCAGTGCTGAGCTTTTCCAGAGGTCTGTTGGGAGTTTGCTTTTCCTTCCCTCCTTTTTGGGGGAGGTTTTACTAAATTCAAAGTGTAAAGATTTTTTTCAAATTTATTAAATAGAGAGATTTTAAAGATTTTAAAAAATTTATTTGAAAGAGAGAGAGGAAGTACAAGAAAGGAAGGGGCAGAGGGAGAAGGAGAAGCAGACTCCTTGATGATCAGGGAGCTGGAGGTGGGTCTTGATTCCAGGACCAGGGGTCATGACCTGAGCCAAAGGCAGATGCTTACCCAACTGAGCCATCCAGGCCCCCCAAGGTGTAAAGCATTTTAGAACTGGTTCTGTCAACTAGAGGGATTTAAGTCAAACTCAAAGTCTATAGAGTAAATCATGTTTCTCATGTTAAAAACAAGACAACTGGTACCAAATGGAGTCACTTGTGCTAAGCCCCTGTCACCAAACTGAGACTTAATTACAGTTTCAGCTTTCTCAGAAGTGGAATCTTAAACTCATCAACCAAGAATAGAATCACCTGACCAGCACTAACTAGGTCATCTGTCTGATAGACTCCTGCTATTTCCTAAAGGAAAGTAACCGTGCTTTAACCAACCTGTATCTTTCCCCAGTGTGAATTCCTCATTCCTGCTCCCTTCTGTCTGTAAAAGTCTTCCATTTTGTACAGTTCCCCAGAGTTCCTTTTTATTTGCTGGATGGGATGCTACCCAGTTCGTGAATCATTGGATAAAGCCAATAAGATCTTTAAAAATTACTCAGTTGAATTTTGTTTTTTAATGTTTGATATAAATATACATCTAGATAGATAGATGATAAATGGATGGAGTGGTGATAGGTAGATAGATACAGATAAATAGATAAAGAAATAAGGGATATACATCTAATTTTTTAGATGCATCATTGACTGGGGAGAAATATGGAAGAGTCATGAAAATAATTAGAAAAAAGGAAGAAGGAAAGAAGAAAGGGTGCAGAGGAAGTTCTATGAACTGTTGAACTGCTGTGTGTGTTAGTAAAAAATTAACAAATTGGATTTTAATCATCAGAGGTTAATTTTACTCAACAACATAGCTTTCCTTAGTACTGTTAAGTATTTTGAACCTACAAAATGTATAAACTTTAAAGATGAATAGAATAAAGGTTTATCAGTGAGCTTAAGACTCAAAATGGTGCAAATACAGTGGAAGCTCCCTTCTCATCCCTCCCCAACTGCACTCTCTCTCCCCCATCCCCTCCCCATGCTCCCACTCCCAGCTCTCTGGAAGTTGGCAGTTATACACACATATTTACCCCATAAGTACAGTTCCGTGTGTCCATATAAATGTATAGTATTCTTTTGTATGCTTTTAAGCTTTTGACATAAATGATATACTTCATGTATTCTTTTGTAACTTACTCTTTTTAGTTCAACATGAAATTGATCATTATTTTCTCTGTCTAGCTCTGGCTCATTATCCTGGCTGATTTGTAGGATTACATTATGTGACTGAACCACATTTAGGTTGTTTCCACATTTCAAGCTTTTATAAACAATGTTGAAACAGTCTTCAATACAATACTTTGAACATGAGTGTGAACATTTTTCTAGGATACAAATATAGGATTGGAATTTCTGGGTCAAATAACATAATTTTTTGATCCTCTTACTATTTTCTTGATTTACCTATATATCGACCAAAAAATGATTGATAGGAAATGCATATAAAAAATGTTTAGCTCAATGGCTTATGGAATTCATTGTAGGGACTGTCCATCCTCATTTTCATGTGAAGAATTATGAAATTAGAAACTTTGAATTATAAAGTGTATTGGAACATGACTGAAATACACTGCATTTTTTTGTAATACAAAGCAAAACATGAAATCCTGCTATTCTTTCCAATTGTCTGACATGTCTTACCTAGTCATTTCTCCAGGCCATGCTGTCATTCAACTATGAAGATAGTATTCAGTCATTTTTAAATGTGTCATGGAGCATAGCACCCGTGAGCCATCCCTGAAGAAACACCTCAGGTACTAAAACCAGCAACTAAGAGAAGAATAGAAATAGAATGGACAGAAGAAGGACATGTGGTGAGCGCTGAACCCACTTAGAAAGATCCAAAATTACAAAGCAGCAGTAATTATGGTTCAAAATGTAATCCTACAAAAATATTGTACAAGTAACACTAATGCAAAAACCTAAATGTGGAGAAACCCACAAAGGTGGTGGTAAATGGCTTAGCTCCTGTCTTATATTTACAGGATTGAACAGATAACTTCTTAAAGGTCATAAGCAATTTCTTTCCTCATTCTACAAATATTCCTTGAGCATCTACTGTGTGTCATGCCTGGTGCTAAGTACCAAGAATACAGTGACAGAAAAAAGACATTGTCCCCATTCTCCCACAGCAGAAGTATAGTAGTAGGGGAAACAAGCATTAAATGACTTATACAAAGGGGCCCCTGGGTGGCTCAGTTGTTTAAGCATCTGACTCTTGATTTCCACTCAGGTCATGATCTCAGAGTTATGAGACTGTTTAAGACTTTCTCCTGTCCTCTCCCTCTGCCCCTCCCTCTTTCTAAAAAAAATGACTTCTACAAATAAACAAAAGTAGAGTGATAATCTGATAAACAATATAGAATGAGAGTATGTGCATGGGGGGTACACACTAGGGGGAATGTGTATCTAGTCAAGGAAGCCCAGGAAAGCTTCTCTGTGGTTTCTCTCCTTGAGCAGAGACTTATAAGATGAGGTCACATGAGATAGGGAGACAGGGGAGGAGCAGGCACAGCAGGATAGAACCCATCATGTTCCAACACCAGATCAAAGACTACACCAAACCAAGAGAAGCGTCAGGGATTGAGGGATTGGCAATAAGCAATACGACAAAAAAGTCATTAAATACACAAGAGTTCAGAAAATTATTTGAAGTCACGAAAGTGTCCACTTTGTATCCATCATTGTCCAATCATATATACCAAAAATGACATGGTCTATCCACTTTCCTTAACAAATAAGTGACAAGGAAAAAAATTAAAAATATATCAACTAAATGCAACATATGGATTTTCTTTGGATCTTGGTTCAGGAAATCTAATTGTACGATGACACTTATGGGACTATCGGGGAAATTTGGACTGTGGCTGGACATTAGAAGACAGGAATTCATTGTTTTTCCATCTGATAATGGCACTGGGGTTGCACCAAAAATAAATGAGTCCTCATGTGTTAGACATTCTGAAGTGTTTGGAAACTAAATGATAAGATGCCCATTAGAATAGTCTGGCATGAGGGAGGGAAATCGAGACAGCAGAGATAAGATCAGGTGTGCTGAGAAGCAGAGGAGCATGGTGAAGTTGTTGTGCCCAAGATTACGTATCCGAGAAACCACCAGGGAGCCGACACCGATGCAAACGCACGTGGGGTTTTACTTACAACCTCGAGCTTGGGTCCAAGTATACTCCACACAGCAGTGCAGGGGCTTGGACCCCGAAGTGGGTTACAGCTGGGTTTTTTATGGGCTGGTCTAGGAGATTTTCAGAAGGGGTGGAGGAATTTTTTCCATTCCAATATGGGGGAAAGGGTGGAGGAGTTTCTTAAGATCTGATATGGGATTCCCTGCCAAGGGCATTCTGCAGTTTTTCCTGTAAAGTTCAGCTCTTATTCACAGGGGCCTGAGATGCCTGTACTTGTGCTAATGTTAAACTTGAGGTGGAATGGCCTTAATTTTCTCGGCCTCCACAAAGTGTACATGGGTTAAGACTATCTTGTTCTGCTTTTTTTTTTTTTAAGATTTTATTTATTTATTCATGAGAGACACCGAGAGAGAGAGAGAGAGAGAGAGAGAGAGAGAAGCAGAGACACAGGCAGAAAGAGAAGCAGGCTCCATGCAGGGAGCCCAACACGGGACTCGATCCCCGGTCCCCAGGATCATGCCCAGGCTGGAGGCAGGCGCTAAATCGCCAAGCCACCCCGGGATCCCCTCTGCTTTTTACAACAGATTCTTTAATTCCTTTACTGTCTTTCTCTGGCTCTTCTGACATTAGGTTGTGTTTTTTTTTTTTTTTTTTCTTCCTTGGTTTGACTGTAGCTACTTATTTCCAGTTGATAGGTTTTGTTTTCTTTATTTTTTAAAATTCCATCAGGTGCAGGGATCAAAGGAGGGAGAGCCCATGATCCTACTTTCTTCTGCTACCACGTCAGCCCAGAAGTCATCTCTGCAATAGCTTTCAAACACGCCCAGACCGAAATGGAATTAAGTGGGCACAAGGTGATAAATTAGTAGCGTGGTTATGTTGCCGACCTGGCACACACCTACTTCCCTCTTCTGTATGAAATTGAAAAGAGAGTTTTGAGGTTGACCACATGGAAGTAATAGCAGCCATTCTGGGTTGCGCTAGGGAACAGTCTAGACTGAGACAATAATAACAATTCTCCTGGGTGGGAAAAGCAATCAGATAAAGTGAGGCACTTGCTGATACTTACAAAGCTCTTTATCTGCCTAAATTATTAATGACCTAATGAGTGCTTACAAGTAGGGACCAATCTCACCACTGCCCTGCCCTGTATCCCAGAGAATTTCCCTTTAACCTCTGTAAAGTATGCGGTGATGTCTGAATCAACTGAGCACTGGGAGAGGAAATGAGATTGTAAATATGAAGTACTATGAGGAAGAATTAGGCCTCTGTTCTTGGTGCTTCTTCTTCTTCTTCTTCTTTTTTTTTTTTTAAGATTGATTGATTGATTGATTGATTTATTATAGACAGAGAGAGGCAGAGACACAGGAGGAGGGAGAAGCAGGCTCCATGCTGGGAGCCCGACGTGGGACTCGATCTCGGGACTCCAGGATTGCACCCGGGACAAAAGGCAGGCGCTAAACCGCTGAACCACCCAGGGATCCCCTCTTGGTGCTTCTTTTTGCACATAAAATGAATTGGAAAATCTGTTGTTCATGATCTGTAGCCTTAATGGTGTTTATAACACCACCTGGGGGTGCTTACAACCCTGACATTCTGTTCCCCTCCTCTAATTTTTTTTTTAAAGATTTTATTTATTTATCATGAGAGACTCAAAGAAAGAAAGAGGCACAGACACAGGCAGAGGGAGAAGCAGGCTCCATGCAGGGAGCCTGAAGCGGGACTTGATCCCAAGTCTCCAGGATCGGGCCCTGGGCCAAAGGCAGGCGCTAAACCGCTGAGCCACCCAGGGATCCCCTGTTCCCCTCCTCTAAGCGTTCAGATTCAGTTAAGCTAGCTTTGGAGTGCCCATGAGCTTGGCGGTCAAGTTTCTCAAAAATATTCTGTGGTGCACACTCACAACTCTCTTCTTCGGCCTCAAGTCATTCTTGGAGTCTCGGATGGGTCAGACACTTAAGAGAGTGTTCGATTCTTTCGAGCCAACAGGTGACTGGTCTGTTCCAATGTAATGAGAGCTAGCACCTTCTAGGTTCCTATATGGTCCAGGCCCCATCTTAATCTTGTTAAAATCCACGTCCTCTAATGCTAACAATATTGTAAGGAAGGTGAGAAATTAATAAGGCTTGGGAATGTTAAGGAATTTGTCCAGGAACACACAGTGATCTGGCAGCATATTCAGAATTCAAGGCCAGCCTTCCTGACCTGGAGGCCAGAGCTTGGGGCCCCGCAGGAGCTGCCCATGACCTTGGAGGTCAACATGCGCTAACTTTCATGTCGTTTTGTATGTAAAAGTAAGAATTGCTTCAAGGCTTAATTCAGCGACTAGAAGATCAGTGGACCTGACAATAGGTGGAAGGAAGGAAGGAAGGAAGGAAGGAAGGAAGGAAGGAAGGAAGGAAGGAAGGAAGGAAGGAAGGAAAGAAAAACAGAAAAAGAAAGGAAAAAATCCTGTCAAATGATGACTTACTCCTCTAAGTACCTAACCTTCTAATTTTGAGGGAAACTTCACCCTGACTCTGCATAAGATCACAATATCCTGTGCTGATGGGTTGGCCGATTTGCCCATGCCCCTCTCCTGACCGTGTGATAAGTACCCATGGTTTCTCGAGGAAGACGATGCTTTCCTCGGACTTCCTTGGCTCACGTAGCTTGGGCGAAGCCTTGGTCCGGTGAGCAGTCCTCCCCAGGCACCAGGACCCATGGCCCCAGCATGAGCCCGGGTAGAGCATCGTCTGCCTGAGCCTGACCACCCAGCTGGGCTCCAGGCCTGTGACCTGCCTCCTGCCTGCCAGAGGCTACCAGGCATGTGCTCGGCTGTTGTGCGGTTCCTCTTTTGGACTCGAGCCCCCAGTCTTTGGAGGCAAACTGCACAGTCTTTCTGTCCGTGTTAAAATCCTTGTCTTTGGTGGAAAATCCCTCCAGCACACTTGGTGCTTTCCAAACAAAGATATCACTTGCTATACAATTCTTCCATATGGCAAGTATTTCTCTATTTTATCTTATCTCCAATCTACATGTACTTTTCTTGTCTTTGTTAGGTTTAACGTGTTTTGCATCTTAGAGTCTATTCTGTTCTCTTCCACGGAACAGAGGGTGTTTAATAAATTCTTAACAGATATGCTAAGGGATGGCTAAAATGAGATGTTAAAGGAGATGTGGCAAATTCTATTATTCCAAATTCATATGTATCTTTGTGCTTCCAAACATTTTACAGCGGCATCTGTATTATGATATTCCCAATGAAATGAACCCTGAAAATTGAGTGAAGTATATATCAAATTGAAAATGTACTAGGCTTTTCTTGAGGGCTTGGGCTTTGCCTTTTTAAAATTTGTTTCCCTGTCTTTTCTGCTAGAGCTTGAAAAAGAGGGACTCAGACAAAACTGTGCGGCTGATAATATGAGCTATGTGACAAGCTGTCCACATAGAGCTCTATGAGCTACTAATAGCTATTAGCTCAGGAAAAGATGAAGTCATCACGGAGCACTCTGCTTAGCGGGCTCCTCTGTTTTAGGACTGCGCTGGGTCTAATGTGAATAATGATAAGGCTTCCACCTCTAGGACCTGTCCTCCCAGGACCCCAAAGTGCTCTGCAAATGTTTTCTTATCGATTTTCATAGCTCTGATGCGGTGTCCTGAAGGCACCAGAGGAAGCAGTGTAGACGAAGGGTTGCAAGTCAATGGAGAGACCCAGCTCAGCTCCACTGCCAGATTGGCTGTCCCCCAGGAGGGCTGGAGCCTGCCCTTCCCCACTTCCTCCTCCCAAACAAAAGAAGCCTTTGCAAATAAAAAAATGCAAGGTTTTTATATGCCTTCAACATACTCACTTCTCAAAAACATTTTTACATGGCTGTTATGCCTGTGGAGGGTTATATTAGGATGAGGATTTCCCTCTCTGGGAAAAAAAAAAATTCCCACCATTCAGTCTTTCTTTGTATCCATGGCACAATGGACAATGGCAGACACTGCCGTTCAATGAGCACTTTTGGGGGTTGGGTAGGGAAGGAAGAAAAGAAGGAAAGGAAAATTTTTAGAAACCCAATGGAAATATTTCCTTGACTCTCGTCAGCTTAAAATACATATATTTTGACCTTTTGGAACAAGTTAAAAGAATAAATATCTAAAGCATGCAGCCTCCTGACCTGTTAGACCATTGAGTTTTCCTGAACCAGGAATACAGATCAGTGAGGCCCTCCCAATGTGGCCTGCTTGAGCAGAGAAGCCAAGAGGCCAGTGACAGCTTTGCTCAGTGAGAGTCCAGCTCCTGACATTTCCTCCAGAGGCGGCCACAGCGTTGGTTGGAGACTCCCATTTGGTCCTCAGGGAAAGTAGAGCACCCTCGTGGTTCTTCAGAAAATTCCTTGTTGTGGGAGCCATCCGTGCTCTATAGAATATTTCGCTGCATCTCACACACGTCACTAACACCCTTCCTGAGTCGTGCTTGTCAAAAATGTCTCTAGACATTGTCAAATGTCCCCTGAGGGCGAAATCATCCCTGGTTGAGAAACACTGTCCTTTATCAACCACTCTGGAGGGTTTGAAAAACTAAACTTTCCCCAAGAGTTGGCAGTTGTCAACTGTTACCAAAAATGCTATTGTTCCATGGGGAATGAACCAGAATATAAAAAAGAAACTCAAGATGCCACCGTGTCCAAAGCACTCGTATGTCTCTTAGCAGAATGTGGCAGTCCCACTCAAAGAAGCAGATGCTTTGACCGACCTTTCCAAGAACTGAAAAAGGCCTTTCAAACGAAAGTGTTTGCTTTACTACCTAAGGCTTTAAAGATTAAGAATTTTTTCCTTTCTCTCTAATTACAAGTGTCATTAAGAATTGCCTGAAATATTGCCCTAGCAATCAATTTCAAGATGAAATGCTTTGCCCTTAAAAATTCATTGGGATGACAGGATGGCTTACTGATTGACCAAGCAAATTGAAACACATTATAATCATGTTACCACTACTAATAATTACCTGTGAAAGACTAAATTATAGATTTCTAGTAAAGGGTAAACTTAAGTTTCTTTGCATTTTAATATTTTTGGTTGTTGGCATTTGAAGAAAAAAAAGTAATCAATCATCAAAGGGCTTTTTTAAAGTGACTGGATTTATTTGGTTTACAAGCAGTGTGAGGATCACTAAACTGACTGTTACAGGTATTCATTAATTTACTTACCATTGCCTTTCCTTTGAAATGTTCATCTCTGGAAACAGTGCAGTTCCCATGAACTGAGTTACTACCTACAAATAGATCTATCCTTTACAGGAAAACAACAAAGGTGGTATTTTTTTTTTTAAGAAGTTACCTGGCACAGGACATTGCTGGTACAAATATTTTGGCTCTGTTGGGGCCCCTGGGTGGCCAGTCAGTTTGGTGTCTGACTCTTGATTTTGGCTCAGGTCATGGTCTCAGGCCATGGGATCAGAGCATAGGGCTTGGAGCTCAGCGTGGAGTCTGTTTAGGATTCTTTGCCCTCCTTCCTCTCCCGCTGCCCCTCTGCCTGATTTTGCATGTGTGCACTCTCTCTCTCTCTCTCAAATACATAAATAAATCTTTAAAAATATATATTTTGAAGCTGCATTAGTAACAGTATATACAGCAAGAAATAATGGGACTACAGGAAACAGTTTTTAAACAGAATAAAACAAAAACTATAGGAAGCCAGAAGTTGAAGCCAAAGCCTTAAAGCAAGCCCCAAGTAGATGAAATATCAGTTATATGCCATTACTGGAGACAAATTGGGAATTAAGTCCTTTATTTCTTATCACAGACCTTGCAATCTCTAGGTGTTATTCTAATTTTACTCGACCTAAAATGGTGTGATATGACGAAGACAGCCTGGGTCTGTAGTAAGTGAGGGTTTCCAACGCCCTCTAGCTTTGTGACCTAGGGGAGGCCCCTGGCAGCTGCAGGTTTGCCCTGAAATCCCTGGCGCCATCTCACAGATTGTATGAAATAGTCTGTGAAATGTGATTGCATAAAGAAATAGCAAAGCAGGGGCACCTGGGTTGCTCAGTGGTTGATCATCTGCCTTTGGCTCAGGGCATGATCCTGGGGTCCTGGGATCAAGTCCCACACAGGGCTCCCCACAGGGAGCCTGCTTCTCCCTCTGCCTGTGTCTCTGCCAATCTCTGTGTGTCTCTCATGAATAAATAAATAAAATCTTAAAAAAAAAAAAAAAAAGGAAATAGCAAAGCAATTCCCGGCCAGGCAGTGTCCTCCCCACACACCCCCGCGCACCCCCCTACACACACACTGCCCCGCCACAGTATTTTGCAATTCTCATCCTATCAACCTTAGTAATTCCACTGGTCCAGGCCAGCGGGAAATGGTTAGGACATCCAAGGGAGTTAACTGAAGGGAGAGATTTGTAGAGGTGGGATCTGGGTGGTGGGACATAGGAGGGGAGAGGGTGGAACCCCGCACCCCCACCCCGGTGTAGGAGGAGTAAGAAGCTGCCACCCCTCCTGAGCCTGAAAGGGACAATTTGAACAACCGTATGCATGTGCACCTTACTGCAAGGTGGAGAGAGCTCCCTGCAGGAGGGCTCATGAGCTATCAAGAACAGCACCATGGTGAGGCCAGAGGGAGCAGGAGAAATAAACACCCTGTGATCCTGTGCACCCACCTGAAGTCAGGGAGGCCGGGGAGAGTAGCGTGCAGAAGCACCATCCCAGTGCACAGGCCGGGGCAGAGAATGCATGTGTGCAAAGGACAGAATGACTGGCGCGACCATCCTGTAGGTGGACAGAGGTTCTCAGACACCACCTCTGCTGCCACTGGGCCCCAGAAAAGGTGTTTTTCAAACTTTTCTCCTGCCTTCCCAAATTTGTTTGAAACTCATCCCCTTCACATGCCATTTATCAGCTGCAAGCACCCCCATGTCTCTGACCGTGTAATTCTACAGTGACGTGACCTGAACTTGACATCCAGGGCAAGGAGAACCTCCATTCACACCTCTGTCTCTGCCTGACCATTTCCCTGAATCAGGTTTGTAACTGGGATGATGACCGCTTAAAGAAACCCTTTTCTTTCTTTTTTTTTTTTTAAGATTTTATTTATTTATTCATGAGAGACACACATAAAGAAACAGAGACACAGACAGAGGGAGAAGCAGGCTCCATGCAGGGAGCCCGATGCGGGACTCGATCCAGGGACTCCAGGATCACGCCCTGGGCCAAAGGCAGGCGTCAAGCCGCTGAGCCACCCAGGGATCCCCCAAGAAACCCTTTTCTGAACATCTTTCCCATGTGCACCTTGGAAATCACCATCAAGCTCAGACCACTCTATTCCAAAATAGTTCCCATCTGTAACATGGCATTAGTTAGGATATTCTGAAAAGCAGGGATCAAGACAGGATTGAATGGGCAAGGATTTGGGAGGGAAGGTCCCTATGTGAAAAAGAAATAGGAAGGGGTAGGAAAGACTGAGAGAGCCATCAGACCACAACACAAATCTGCCCTCACCTCAAGGAGTGCGGGAGCAAAGATGGGGTGAAAGTGTCCTATACTACCAAGCAGGACATCTGCAGAAAACTGTTGGGGCGTCTGTGAGTCAACGTCACCCGACAAAGGAGCCCCATGGCTCTCAGGACCAGATCTGCTTCAGCATCCTCAGGGCACTAGATCTGGTCTCTGAGTCACCAGAGGGAGGTGTGGCCTCAAAGGATACACTGGGGGACGTCAACCTGGCCCTTGGCCACTTGTGCTCTCTGTAGTCTGGTGTCCACAACAGATGTTCTCAGGGGTGCCATAATTGCACTTTCAAGTCTTCAATTTGGACAATCATAAATAAGTGCATTGGGAGATGGTGTATGTGGATTAATATTGTAATCGGGCATACACACTGCAAGGAGGGAGGTTCAGAATTCTAATCAAAGCTCTCCTCCTAAAAAGTACCACAAACCTTCAATTGTCTTCATCTTTAACTGGCAAGAGAAAGTTGCTGTGAATGTGCTAAATGGGCCGAAAGGATACACTTGAAGACCAGATTTTAGCGTACTTTTATGTCAACTCTACAATCACTATCCATGTTGCAGCACTGTTGGATTTATGGGCATTGTGGATTGTTCATATAATGTTTTCACCTTTTAATACCCAAAGAGATGTGCCCTATTTCATTGCCCACATTGGGACTTTCTATTTTGTCTGCACTTCTGCATGGATTTTTTAAAAGATTTTATTTATTTATTCATCAGAGACACAGAGAGAGGCAGAGACACAGGCAGAGGGAGAAGCAGGCTCTTTCAGGGAACCCGATGCAGGACTTGATCCCAGGACCCAGGATCACTCTCTGAGCCGAAGGCAGACACTCAACCAACTGAGCCACCCAGGCGTCCCCTCTGCATAGATGTTATTCATCCTTTCCAAGCTTTCGGCTTCTGCTGTCCTCTCCGTTGTTTTTCTGCTTCAAATCTAATTTTTAGTCTCTATCTTTACCAGTTTCTTACTTCTGCTTGGTTTGGAGTTTAATGTGCTTTCCCTTTTCTGCTTTCTGTATGTGGAAACTTTGACATCAATTTGTGAGGCCTTTTTTCTTTCCAAATGTAAGCCTTTCCAGCTATAAATGTACCACTAGCACTGTGCTAGCTGCAACACGAAAATGATATATTGCTGTTCACTTCAAAACATTTAAAATTTCCTTTGAGACTTCTTCTTTGACTCTCAAATCATATATAAGTGTGTTATTTAATTTCTAAATTTTTAGTAATTTTCTTCTAAATATGTGAAGGTTTGTGTTAAGGCCCAGAATGTGGCCAATCTTGGTCAACATTCTGTGTACCTCAAAAAAGTATGTATTTTACTATTAGGTTCTATAAATAAGAGTGTTCCATAAGTGTCAACTAGATTGAGTTAATTTATAGTGTTTATGTCTTCTTTATTTCTACTGATTATTTTCCTACCAGTTCTCAGTCACCGAGAGAGGAGTGTTTTGATCCCCAACCATAACGGTGGAGTTGCCTACTTTTCCTTTCTGTCCTATCAGTTTCTGCTCTGTGTATTTTGAAGCTCTCTTATTCAGTGCCTACACCTGTAAGATTCCTATATATTTTTGGAGACTTGACCCCTTCATCAAGTCATGTCCCTCCTTATCCCTTTAACATGTCTTGTTTCAAAGTCTGCTGTGATATTATCATAACTGTTTCAGCTTTTTTAATGTTTGCACCACATATATTTTCAAACTTCTGCTTTCAACCTATCACACCTTTCTATTTCAAGGTGGGTCTCTTATAGGCAGCATAAACTTCAGTCTTGGTTTTTCATCAAATCTAATATTCACAGACTTGTCATTGATGTGGTTTGACCATTTACATTCAATATGATTACTGACAGGTTTGAATTAAAATCTATCATGTTTCTATTTGTTTGCTATTTGTCTCATTTGTTCTTTGTTTCTTTCTCCCTCCTTCTGGCTGTCTCTGAGGTTAATCAAACTTTTTAATTATTCATTTTATTTTCACTATTGAGTCATTATTTATAGTTGTTTTGGTTTTGTTTTTTTTTTTAAAGCATCTGCTGGCTTTTAATGAACCTCTTCCCATGTGGTTTCAAGCCACCAGTATACAGCCCCCCAACACATACACCTCTCATGTTCTCTTCTGTTCTTTTGCTAGAGAATTTGGCCTTCACCGTGACAGGCTGCCTAGCGGAGCCTTCCCTTCCCCACGACTTTGTAGCAGACCCGGATGGACCACATCAATGACGGGAGCACTAGATTCTTGCTCTGGGCAGTGTTTACCCATGTCTGCTCACTGACCACCGTCGGCAGTTTATCAAGGCTTGACAGTCGGGCAGAAGCTCGGGTTCCTCTTTAAGTGGTAACGCATCACACCAGCCTTCCTTGGGTGATATTTGCCGAAATTGGTCCAGTGGTGTGGCTCTGCCTCTGGCATTCCCCAGCCTCCCACATCTGTGACTGTGGCTCCCACAGATCAGAAGCATCCGGGTCTTCCAAGTAGGTGGCCAAGATGAAAGAACATACCTGTTTTTTAAAAATGTTGTGGCTGCCCTGGTGTTTACAAGGTACATCTTTAATTAATCAGAGTCTACCTTCAAATAATATTATAACACTTCACACATAACATAAAGACCTTACAACCATGTACTCCCAACCCCTCCCCTCCCATCCTCTGTGCTACTGTGGTCACCTGTTTTGTTTTTCTATATTCTGCAAACACATCATCTGTTGCTACTATTTTTTTCTCAACATTGCTCATTTTCTTTTAGAGCAATTAGAAAAAAGGAAAACATTATTTTTCCTTTATGTATTTCATTTCCCATGGTCTTTATTTCTTTGTGTAAATCCATGTTTTGATCTGATATCATATTTCTTCTTGCCTGAGAACTCTCCTGAGCATGTCTTGTAGTGTAGATGTACACTAGAAACATGTAGTGTGGACCACACATTCTCAGTTTTTGTTGGCCTGAAAAAATCTTTATTCTTCTTCATTTTTAAAACACATTTTCAGGGGGATCCCTGGGTGGCTCAGCGGTTTGGCACCTGCCTTTGGCCCAGGGCAAGATCCTGGAGTCCTGGGATCGAGTCCCACATTGGGCTCCCTGCATGGAGCCTGCTTCTCCCTCTGCCTGTGTCTCTGCCTCTCTCTCTCTCTATTATGAATAAATAAATAAAAATTAAAAAAACACATTTTCAATATATGTAAAATTGCAGGTCAATAGCTTTTTTTCTTTCATCTTGTTAAAGATGTCTCTGGCACACCTAATTTCTGACAAAGTGTCTACTGTAATTCTTACATTTGTTCCCTATATGTAATGTGGTCTTTTTTCTCTGCCTGCCTTCAGAGTCTTCCCTGCCTCTGTGTGTGTGTGTGTGTGTGTGTGTGTGTGTGTGAGAGAGAGAGAGAGAGAGAAATTTATTTTTTATTTTTATTTATTTATTTATTTATTTATTTTTATTGGAGTTCAATTTGCCAACAGCATAACACCCAGTGCTCATCCAATCAAGTGTCCCCCTCAGTACCCGTCACCCAGTCACCCCCACCCCCTGCCCGCCTCCCTTTCTACCACCCCTTGTTCGTTTCCCAGAGTTAGGAGTCTCTCATGTTCTATCTCCCTCTCTGATATTTCCCACTCATTTTTGAGAGAGAGAAATTTAAATGATATGTTTAGGTGTATAGGTTTTTTCTTGATTTTGCAGCTGGTTGTTTTCTGTCTTGTTTTGTATTTATCTTGCTTGGCATTCTCAGAGCTCTTTGGTCATGTGGTTTGGTATCTGCCATTAACTTTGGAAAATTTGGCAACAGTTGCTACTTCAAATATTTCTTCTGCCCTTTCTCTCTGTAACCTCCGTTTGGGATCCAGTAACATATACATTAGACCTACTGAGGCCATCCCACAGTTCTTGGATTCTCCTTTTTTTTTTTTTTCTTTTTGTGGTTCAGTTTACATCATTTCTATTCATCTGCCTTGGACTTATCTGATTTTTTCAGTGGCATTCAACTAAGTAGGTCAAGGTAACCCCAGTCTGACTCCTATGTAAGTGCTAGCTCCCTCAGAGAAGGGGGACTAGCTTGTTTGTTGCAGGCTTCGTGCTACACCCCTGGCCCTGCCTGGCTCAGGCCCACTGCAGCCCACCTCGGTGCAGCAATCAGCATGGCCTCATCTCCCAGGACCTGGGGTAACAGGAACTACCGCAAGCATGTCTGCCCATGCTTCTGCCACTTGCTGTGCTATGGGTAATAAATTGCCTTGCTCTGATCCACATGTCTATTGTCCACTTTTGGCACTTACGGTGTAAATCACACTCATGATGAGGAGGGGCTCTTCCTGACAAGTATATGGTATTTTGTTTACTTCTGTATTGCTTGTCTCCTGTCAGAATAGAAGCCTAAAAGCCCTTTTTTTTTTTAACAGTTATTCATGTGACCTATCATGTACAAGGCATCCTACTAGATGGGATGAAAAAAATGACTGGTTGAATGTCTGCCTCAAAGTGTTGTGATTCTGGGAGGAAGAGGAACTCAGATCTCAAGCCACAAAGACCCAAGGAAGCATCCTTAATTCTCATTATTGTGAATTCCTTAGGCTTAATATTATCCTTACATTATCCCTGATATTATCTTTGAATCCTACATAGTGTCTTGTACATAATGCTTTATATGGAAACATACAGTAAGTCCATCAATAAATGGTAAACTGAGGTTGCAGTGTTTCCTGGGCTTTGGTCCTAGGATGAATCATACAAAAACGGTTGATACTGGACCATTATAATTCTCAAAAATAGTAGCTAGATGCAGTTCAGCTTAATGCTAAGCTTCTAATAATTATCTTTAAATCCCTTCTTGAAAGAATCCTAGGCTGAGAGCCAAAGTGCTGAATTTAAAAGATAGATTTAGTACTAAAGATTGAGAATTGAGAGATGTGGATTTCCATTCCAAATATATTCCTCTGAAACTTTTTTGTCACAACCTCTTTGGCACTTCGTTACCCACCTGCCCTGAAGGGTGAAGAGACAAAATGATACAAAATATGAATTTGAAAAGATTATAGGAGTCATGAGAAGCAATGCTGTATCCCGTTATCTTGGCTTTTTACACAGGAAATAAGGCATTAATAACCACAATACATTAATGGGATGAAAATTGCCACAGCTTTTGGAGGGTGTTTGGCAATATATATCACATCAAATATCAAATGTGAATGTGTTCAGCAGCAGCCACATGCACCTCCAGAATCTATCCTATCAGAAATGTGTGCCCTGTGCACACAGAGATAACTTTACCAGGATGTTCACCGCAGTACTATTAATAGTGGCAATATCCTGGAAGCAACCTATATGCTCATCAGTATAGGAATGGTTATAAAACAAACTGCATTATAGCCATATAACAGAATACTATGGAACTCTTAAAAATAATGAAGGTAATGGCTATTTCGTAAAAGCATATCCAAGATCTAGGAAAGGAAAACAGACTATTGCTAAATATATAAATAGTATACTAAACACACCTCATTTGTATTAATGTTTTGAAATGCTATGTATGTGAGATATTCATGAAGCCAAACTAACAAAGTTGTTGAGAATGTGTGTTTATATGTGTATGTGTGTGTGTATGCATGTATGTGTGCTTACAAAGAGGAAGGCAAGAGGATCCGATTAGGGTTTGATGGGGAAAACAGTAGCCATTCTGAGCACAAAGCATCTAAGACAGAATCAGACTTCATGACTGCTACAAGAGCTGGAGGAGGAATGGAAGTCAGGAAAGCAGCCACCAAAGGTCAGAGAAGACCACAGTGGAGTCTCAGCCCAGGCACCTGGAGGTGAGGGTAGAGTGTTGGGGCCCACCGCACCTGCAAGGCAGGGGTCCCTGGAAAGGGCTGCAAAAGCTACTGTGTCCATGTAGGGGACTTTGTGGAAAGGTCTAAGAACCTGCCTCCTCTGCCCTAACAACTCACCAAGTGACGAGTGCGGCCCCTATTGCCTTCCATCTTCCAGATCTCATGAGTCTTTCTCTTGGGCCAATTCTAACCCAGAGCCAAACAGGGCAGGGAAATGCCCCTCAACCTCAGGAGGGATGGCAGTGCTAAGGCCGAGGTGAGGACAAGCCATCCAGGTGAGGACAAGCCATCCAGCTTGTCCTCACCTGTACTTTTTTACCAAACAGATTTTGATATGGTTAGAATCTGGGAAGAATGTACTAAATCACGTCATCACAAATAACTCCCAGAATTCATACAGTCCCCCACATTGAACAATCACTTGGGAGAAATTTTTTCTAATGCAATTACCAAAAATGTGACCAGAGTTCCTGTTAATTAATATCTCTGTATTTTCATTTGAACAGAAATAGATCCCAGCAAATTGATGGGCATCTATTCAAATGAAATCACTAAAAGCCTGCTGATAGCTGCATGCAGAGAATTGTGAATGCCTGTCATCGTCTCATATTTACGAGACATCAAAAAGCAGTGATTTCTCAAAGTGAGAAATCCACAAGGGGCTTACCCTCAGGACTGTTTACCGTATATGGAGTCTTGCAATATCTCTCTTCTGTCTAGTCTATGTTTCTTGACATCAAGGCAGACACGTTTATTACCTATGATGGCCACGTCCTTCCTCCACGTTGGCACAGCCCCAATTTAGCTCCAAGGCTCAGGTAAATCGTGACGGATCCCAGGCAAACCTGGTAATTCCATATCAGGAATTGGTTTAGCAGTGGCCCAATGAGCCCTGAAAGGAAGTCAGGTTGGGGAGGCTTGTTGGAAAGGTTTTTCTCAATCATTCAAAGGGTCCCAAGGAAGACAGTTCCTCTCCTATCACCAGTCCTTATCATGTCTGGATGTGATGGCTGGGACAGCTGTGGTCACCTTGAAGTCATGCACATGGTCTTGGGACAAAGCCCCATTGGAGGGCAGTACAACAGAGAAGATGAAAGGAACTGGTATCTGGTAAGATTCTAGAGTTACTGAGGTGCCATCCCCCTTTTTTGGATTTCCAGGGACTTTGCACATTCAATGTCTTTTGCTCTAAGCCAACTGACTTGAGATTAATTGCATGTCAAAACCATCTTAACAACTAATAATAACTGATATTATTAGATAATAATATCATAACAACTGCTTTTATTAGAAGTCCTTAATTATGACCATGGGTCGGCTTTGTAATAAAATTTAATGATGACGGCAGTGTTAGGTCATATTAAAAACTGGATTTCCCATTATGTCAGCCTCTTAGTTTCCATATTCTATTATTTGTTCCTTTATTAAATAATGTTACAGCTAATATTTTCATTCTGTCATGTTATGATTAGTTGCTAATTTTAATCCATTTTCAATGGATTTAAATGAAACCAGTAATAAAATCAGGTTCAACTCCAGGAGGAAACACTGGAAGGAGCACCAAGGTGGTCTATAAGAAATTGAATATGTGCTGGTGCAAACATTTATGCTGTCTCAAGGTCACTAGGGTTTTACCAAAGCAAGCTGAAGAAAACCACTTCTCTTTGAATAGTTGAGCATGTCTTACTGGTTTTTCACTGGTTTTATTAGTTGCTTTTGCTTTTATACTTCCTATGAATAGGCTGCCTCTGTAATAAATGAGAACTTTTATTTGGAAAAAAAAAGACTATTAAGGTAACATCTTTTGGGACATTTGTCTTCTTACCATTCTCAGAATACATTTCATAATGATTTGTGTATAGTATGTGCTTAATCAATGTGTGAATGAATGAATTAATGAAGCAAGGAACTAACTGATTTTGTAATAAGACACAAGGCTGGGATCCCTGGGTGGCGCAGTGGTTTAGCGCCTGCCTTTGGCCCAGGGCGCGATCCTGGAGACCCGGGATCGAATCCCACATCGGGCTCCCGGGCATGGAGCCTGCTTCTCCCTCTGCCTGTGTCTCTGTCTCTCTCTCTCTCTCTCTTTGTGTGACTATCATAAATAAATAAAAATTTAAAAAAAAAAAAAAAAGACACAAGGCTATTGTTTCTCTACCTCTGCTACCTGTCAGTTGAGTAAGAGTCCAATCTGGGCTTGTAACCTGGTCTTGATACTTACCAACTATGAGTTTCAGGAACATCACTCAACATCTTTAAGAAACTTGAGTTTTTTTCATCTACATGATGAGGATGCTAGCAAATATTCTTGCAGAGGATTGTTGCGGTGATTAAACCAGTTAATGTCTGTTCTCTGCCCCTGAACACACACACACACACACACACACACACACACACACACACACACAGTAGAAATCCTAACAATATCATAATCTCAGGTCCAAGAAATCCTGTGTTTTGGGGCACCTGGGTGGCTCAGTTGGTTAAGCATCTGCCTTTGGGTCAGGTTGTGATCTTGGAGTCCTGGGAATAAGACCCAAGTCGGGCTCTCTGCTCAGCAGAGAGTCTGCTTCTCCCTCTCCCACTGTGCTCTCTCTCACTCTCTTTCAAGTATCTTAAATCTTAAAAAAAAAAAAAAAGTGTCTTAAATCAGAAAGAAAGAAAGAAAGAAAGAAAGAAAGAAAGAAAGAAAGAAAGAAACTAAGAAAGAAAGAAGAAAGAAAGAAAAAGAAAGAAACCCTGTGTTCCAAAAAGCGGACATGCTCAGCCTTTTGGGGTTACTGTGTCTATCCCAGAAAGCAGAGCGAGAAGGAGTGGGTTCTCTGTAGACAGCAGCACTGTGCATCCAATCTCTCCTGGCTCATATTCCATCTTCTCTCCCAATCTGCCTCTGTGACTGACAAGAGAATCAGTCACTCCCTGCTAACAGGATAGAAGGACCAACATCAGTGGCCAAGCCAGGGCCACATTCCAGCCTGGGCTGCTACTACCTACAGCAGAAAGATGCGCACTTAGGTTATGTTAGCCCGGCCAACATTGCAGCATCTAGGCTAATGAGATACAGTAACCTGTAACTTGAGAATTCCCACATCAGCACTTGTCTGATGTAATATTGAAATCTTTCCACTCAAGATGCCAACTTGAATAATTTAAAGACTTTAGAGCCTGGTGAGTTAATAACCTGCAAATTATTAACATAATCAGTCAATTCTAGTTATCAAAGGGTCATCTATTTTCTGCTAATCTTTCTTCTATATGAAATTATAAAGCATGTGTTCCAGAGGACCCTACCCTAAAAATCTATAAATGAGACCCCCTGACTTGTGAGCTGAGTCCTCACAGTGCTCAAAGTGGGGTCCCTGGACTGAGAGCATTAGCATTACCCGGGAACCTGTCAGAAATGCAAATACTCATCCTCACCCAAGACCTACAGAATTAGAAATTCTGTGGAGACCCAGCCATCTGTTCCTTAACAAGCCTCCAGGGGATCCTGGTGCTCATTCAAGTTTAAGAACCTCTGTGAGAATGGATAGGAGGGAATTAGCAGGACAAGAAATAGCTCAAACAGATCCTGAAAAAATAAAATCATAATTATAACAACTTAAAACCAATTTATAAACACCCGAACTCTCACAAGGTAAAAGGAATAAAAAATACCCTTTCCTTCTGTACAAACTCCCTTAGGGACAAATATTTTAGGACTTAGTATTTAATGATGCCTAAAGCATTTAGGTTAATTTATAATAAGCTAACAGAGAGCACTGCTTATATTCCAGGCTCTACACTAAACCCTCTATTATCTCATTTAATCCTCACAATAAACTATGACACCGGTGCTATTATTCTCACCTCACAGGTGTATAATCTTAAAATTGGGGAGGGGTTGGGAGATGTGCCCAAGTAAATCTGCACACACTGCATACAGTCCTCTGTCATGTGCTATGTGGATCCAGTTCTCCCAACCACAACACTCAACAGCCTCCCCAACTATTTGCAAAACACTGCACGGTGAGTGGAGGAGAGAAACAAGAAAGAAGTGCTGCCCTTCAAAAACAGAATGAACCATCCAGTGAGGAAGGAGATCAGAATGTGCAACTCTAATACCAGGCAGAAGGAAACAGACGCTCTAATAGTAGTGCAAGCAAGACCTTTAAATCCAACTGAGAATTTGGGGAGTATTTCGATCAGCAAAGAGAAGGGAAAGCCAAAGCCAGTCCACAAAGAGAAGAGAGGATGAGCAGAAGTGTGACATGACAACAGGATGGCAGGCTCCAGGGAGGGCAGGGCATGCTTCCAGCACAGAGGGGGCAGAGAGCATGTGGAGTAGAAAATATGGTTGGAAAGAAGAAAAATTCCATCCTGGATGGCCTTGAATACCATGGTAAACAGCTTGGATTTCTATTAGTACGCCACTGTGAGTCATTTAAGAATTCTCGAGCATGGGTACATGATTTGCCCAGGAGACCTAGGAGAAGGAAACAAACAAAAAAAGAAAGAAAAAGAAAGAAAGAAAGAAAGAAAGAAAGAAAGAAAGAAAGAAAGAAAGAAAGAAAGAAAGGAGAAGGAAAGGAAAGAGAAAAGAAAAGAAAGAAAGAAAAGAAAAGAAAAGAAAAGAAAGAAAGGAAAAGAAAAAAGAAAGAAAAGAAAAGAAAAAAGAAAAGAAAAGATAGGAGAAAGAGGAAAAAATAATGCTTATGAAAACCTATACTTAAGGAATCAGCAGATCTCGGGGTTCTGGGATCGAGTCCTGCATCAGGCTCCCCGCTCCTCCCCCTGCCTGTGTCTGTGCCTCTCTCTGTGTCTCTCATGAATAAATAAATAAAATATTTTTTTAAAAAGGAGTCAGCAGGGAGAAGCCATTGAGATTAAAAAAATAATTTGAGTAAAACGAAGACTTTAAACTGAGGGTAGCCCATATGAATGAATGACTTGAATGAATGAGAACAATGAGTAGACAGTGTCAAAGGTTACAGAAAGGCCAAGAGCATCAACACTAAAAGTAGATTTTTGCATCTGGAGGTGGGAGGCGCAGAGTGGGACTTGTGCCCCGCCCCACCACTCACTGGAACAGGCCTTGCATTGCAGTATTTTATAAACACTAATTACTAGTGCTTATGAAATGCAGAAGTATGTTTTGAAAAACAAAATACATTCCTTTGACATTTCAAACGCAGGAAATAAATTTCTGGGAAAACATATTGTGACAATCTTTTTAGTCCTTTAGGGTATCTTCACAAAGAAAAAGGCATTTGTCTCATAAATTAATCTAATACTACTACTCCTAAATGTATTGCTCTTTCAGAAAAACTGGCTCAACTAGGGAATAGAGGACAGGTGTATCTGTCATAATAGGTTGCCTTGAGGCTTTTTTGTTTTAAAAAATAATAAAAATCACCCAAAATTGCTTAGGCAACGTTATGTAACATCTAGAAGAATACTATGTGCTAGAATTTTTTTTGAGGGGGGAGAGAAAATCTGAGTAGCCCAGCTTGAGTCAGGGGATCAGGAAGTAGGCCCAGAAAGAGCTGGTTCAAGTGGTAACTCTGCACACCTGCAAGTGGGAGGTGGGGCCCTTCTCAGGGTCCAGGCTAGGCCGATTCCCCGAAATCATCCACATCAAGTATGTTCCTGAAAAGCCATGTGACTACTCCAAATGCACAACAAATAACTAACATTTATGTAGCAATGCTGAAGTTAAAAAACAGTTTTCAGGGATGCCTGGGTGGCTCAGTGGTTGAGCATCTGCCTTTAGCTCAGGTCCTGGGGTCCTGGGATCGAGTCCCACATTGGGCTCCCCACAGGGAGCCTGCTTCTCCCTCTACCTGTGTCTCTGCCTCTCTCTGTGTCTCTCATAAATGAATAAATACAATCTTTAAAAAAAAAACAAACAGTTTTCAAACTATTCCAGTCATGCCCACAACAACCCCCTTGAGGTAGGTGGTAGACCTAGTATATATCCAGCGTAGTAGCAATGAGAAACTGAAGGTCTCAGAGGATGGATGTGCGAATGACATACTGTGACACAAGTGATCCTCTTTATCAGTAGGAAGCATCAAAGGAGCTAGTACAATATTCAGCACAAAGTGCTGATTGTTCGAGGCACATGTCAACATTATGGACTATGACCAGCCACACAAAAAAGATGGCAAAACCAGATCACAGATGATATAAACTAAGTGAGTCAAAAGAAGTGAGAGCTGCAGCACTCAGAGAAGGGAGAGGACTCGGGGCCAGGGCAGTGGACGAAGGCTGCCCCAAGGCGATCAGACTCCAGTGGCTCCTGAAGGACACATGAGACATAGATAAACCACAGACAGAAGAGCGTGTGGCATTAGGAAGCACATGGACACTGGATCAGAAGCAGAATTAACCTCAGGTGTCTACCTTGTATCCACATCCACACAGAGGACACAGAAGCTTCATGAATTGGGTCCTCCTTAGTGAGTGAGTTTTTCCATGCTAGCGAATTTTTCAGCCAACTGCAGCTTAAAATACAAAAAAAATTTTTTTTAATACCAAAGCATTTTTAATTGAAACCATTTTGGATGGCAATATGTCTCAAATGAGATGATCCCTATACAGCATTTACCACAGACCCTGGCACATAGTGTTCCATAAATGTTCATTACTATTGTTGGTGTTATTTATAAAATGTAAGTCCCTATGTTAGGAATCAGAGTAAATAGAGTATAATTTAAATTTTCTAGATGGCCAAAGATCATCATGAATGTTAATGATTTAACTGAGTTGTGAGTATGGGGATGTCTTTATTTTTAAGAATTTTTAAAAATCTATTTATTTGAAAAAAAAATCTATTTATTTGAGAGAGTGAGAGAGCACGAGCAGGGGGAAGGGCAAAGGGAGAGGGAGAATCAGGCTCCCACCCAGCAGGGAGCGGGACCTGGGGCTCAATCCTGGGACCCTGGGATCATGATGTGAGCCAAAGGCAGACGTTAATCAACTGGCTCCCCACACGCACCGTATGGAGATACCTTGAGAGTTACTGGGGACCACGGGGTTGTTTGTTCCTGCATAAGGCAGCCGCAGGCGACGAGGCATGGGTAATGCTGGATCTGGCAGTCAGCCTGGCTCTCCCTCCTTTACTGTCAGGCTGTCACTTCTCATGGTGTCACTGTGCCTGTCCCGGCCATTCCCATCTCTGTCTTTAATTTCGTATGATTAATTGTCTGTACGCGGAGACACTGAGTCCTTCCAATCTTAGAAGAATGTTCTGACATGGAGCAATGTGCTCAGTCTTTCTCAGTCTCTCTTTCCTGTTTGCCTGGATAATTTTGATGTTTTCAGCTCTAAAATCAATGAGTCTATTAAGTGTTTCATTCAAAGTGAGAAGTCAGAGGTCTCCCAACAGTCTTAGGGGCGGGGTTCCACTTTGTGTACTCCTGAGAGTGCTCTATGGACTGAACACTTGCCAACTTCCTCACAATCCAAAACTTTAAGTCTCCTTGGATTTCCAAAGCAAAGAGAAACAGCAGCAAAAAATAAAGATTGATTTGCCGTAGTGATAGCATTGCCTTCATGAGGATGGTTTGAAATCAAAGATGACTTAGGAAGGTTCTTCCTCTTCTGATGGGCCTGGGTCTTCCCCAGGAGAAGACAGAATGGCATAGCCCAGAGAAGCATGCACCTCCTGGAGGAGACAGATCTGATGCCAAAGGAAGAGCACTGGATTTGGAGCCAGAAAATGCAAGTTCTAGTCATCTGTGTGATCAGAAGTCACTCAGATAACCTCTCTATACCTTAATTTCCCTATTTGTAAATCTGGGATCATGTTGCCTGACTCACTAAAGTGTGGTAAGAATATCTGACTTAGTCTGCTAGGGCGGCCGTGACAAAGTGCCACAGGCTGGGAGATTTAAACAACAGAAATTAATTTTCTCTAGGTTCTAAATGCTAAAAGTTAGAGATCAGGGTGTTGGCAAGTTTGGTTTCTTCTGAAGCCTCTCTTGTGGGGTTGCGGGATGGCTGCCCTCTTGTTGTGGCCTCACATGGCCTTTCCTCTGTGCAGGCACATCCCTAGTCTCTGCATGTCCAAATTCCCTCTTCCTAGGGACACCTGGGTGGCTCAGTGGTTGAGTCGTGATCTTGAGTCCTGGGATCAAGTACCACATCGGGATCCCCGCAGGGAAGCCTGCCTCTCCCTCTGCCTGTGTCTCTGCCTTTCTCTGTGTGTCTCTCATAAATAAATAAATAAATAAATAAATAATTAGAAAACAAAGTCCCTCTTACTATAAGGACATCAGTCAGGTTGGATTAGGACCTCACCTAAATGCTTTATTTTTGTTTTCAGTTTTATTGAGATCTAATTGACGCATCACATTGTGCAAAAATTTTTAAAGATTTTATTTATTTATTCATGAGACCACACACACACACACAGAGAGAGGCACAGAGATACAGGCAGAGGGAGAAGTAGGCTCCATGCAGGGAGCCCAACGTGGGACTTGATTCCGGGTCTCCAGGATCACACCCTGGGCTGAAGGCGGCGCTAAACCACTGAGTCACCCAGGCTGCCCACATTATGCAAATTTAAAGTGGACAATGTGACGACTGGATAAACCTATATATTGTGAAATTACCACAATAGGGTTAGCTAACACCCCCATCACCTCGCATAATTACCTTCTTGTGGTGTGTGGTGAGAACATTTAAGAAAATTTAATTTTCAAGTGTAACATATATAGTATCATTGACCAGAGTCATGAGCAGCCTCATTTCAACCAGTCGCCTCTTCATAGGCCCTCTCTCCAGACACAGCGACAATCTGATACACTAAGGTTTGGGGGGTTTAGACATATGAACCTGAGGGGGACATAATTCAATCCACAGCACTCTTCATGAATGTGTTTTGTGAACTCCTTATAGATGAAAAGGGTGAGATCTCCATCCCCAAGAGCAGGACGAGGTGCTGAGGAATGAGGCCTGCTGGATGTGCCATGGCAGATGTGGGATAACCAGAGAGGTCTGACCTCCACAACTGCCAACACTGCGAGGTGTCATTTGGCATCCACAGCTGGCCTTACAGCTGTGTCCCATCAGAACTTACTGCTTGGGTATCTTCCTTGTGAGCCAGCACTGTGCTGGGAAATCTGAAGGTTGGGGCTATGTCTGGTGTGTCTGCTCTTCCAGAACTAAGTGGGTCAAAACATGGGACAAAGAGGGGCACCTGGATGGTTCAGTCAGTTCAGCATCTGACCCTTGATTTCAGCTCAGGTCGCGATCTCAAGGTTGTGGGTTCCAGCCTTATGTCGGGCTCTGAGCTCAGTGTGGAGTCTGCTTCAGATTCCCTCTCTCTCTCTCTACTGCTCCCCCCACTTGCACTCACTCATTCTTCCCTCTCTCTCAAATAAATAAATAAAATCTTGAAAAAGAATACATGGGACAAAGACCTCCTGCTGCTTTTCCCTATCTTGACAGCTGCTTGAATCCCATGACCTGGGGACTGGATGCTTCCAGTTATGTATGCCTCTTACTCTTCTCAATAACCCTTTGCAGAGCTGGATATTGAAGCTTGGAAACATGCAATAAATTGCCCAAGGCCAGACCACTCTACCCAGCAAGGCCAGGATTTGAATCCACCTCTGCTGTGTCAAAATCTAACACTTTTCTCTTAAGAGGCATGGTATTATCAGAGAGGGGGAGTCCCAGGGATAGAACCAAGTGGACCCATGCTTGGTTACTCCTGTGAGTTTGGAATTAGGCATTTGGCCAATCCTACTGAGAGTGAGGGGCCAAGAGGTTGAACCAGCCCACCAAGAGGCTCTGTTTGCTTCTTCCCTCCCTGGCCTCTGTCCTTTGCTGCCCTCCTTTTCCTTACTCAGTGGACCCTGATTCTCTGGGAACTTGTCCTGGCATGGGGGCAGAGAGGAGTGGCCTATCCACTGTTTTCTTGGCCCTTGGCAGCTTTGCCTAGGTGGGCAGACCATAGGAGGGACTGGTTAAAAGTCTGTACTGCTCTGACTTCTCTTCCCTTGGTTACTAACACAAGTACAATGTCAAATATGCCACAATAAAGCTGAGAACAAGAAAAGAATCAAGGGCCATGTTTTCTTTCAGAAACTGTTCATGGGTTAGTAGCAATTTAGGGTTATATATATATATATATATATATATATATATATATATAGTAAAATATATATAAATTATATAACATATATAAACATATAGACTTTCACAATTAATGCACTATAAGGCCAACATAAATCTGGGCAGTTCCAATAAATTGGGAAAATAAACAAAAACAAGCAAAAAAAAATAGAAACTAAAAGGGAGCACAGAATTGCTAAATTTTGTCTTATTCTCCAAGTCCCAGGGGATTCAGAATAAGAGATTCATGAAAAATAATGTGCATCTCTCCCTAAGGAAGGCATGGTACCCGTCTTTCCTACAGTTAACTCCTTATCTCTGATTAAAATTGTCTTTTTTATTTTTCTATAGAAGAGAAAGGTCACACTCCAAATTTGGACCTGTAGGAATGCTGAAATCAATTTATTTTTTCATATTTAGCTATATTTGTATCCAAGAAATTTTCACAGAACTAGTTAAAATTGGAAATTTGCAGGAATACATCTAAGTGAATAGTTTATTTGATTTGTAATGTAGTCTTGTTCTGACAATGCACACATACCTTAGACACAACAGAGGACAAAGGAAGTCAGGATAGATGTTAATATTCTGTCTAGACATAATTTGATTGTGACTTCTGCAGGAACCAAGCTCAACACGGAGGAAATGGAAACTTATAAACAAGCTTTTAATATCCATTTCTGACTCACTGTCCAAACAAAGACAAGTCGCTACTTAAACCTCAGAAGACCTTAGTAAGTACTGAGTGGAATCCAAATCTATAGAAATTGTACCAAAATGTAACTATATTTTCTCCCAGGCTAACTCATCTTATGGGATAATTTAGGGGAAAATATTTCTTTAATTCAAAATCACATAAGTCAATACTCCCTTATAAACCGTCTAATAGATTTCTTATATTTTGGACAATTCATCTGACAAAATTCCCAACACAAAATGTGTCAAGTTGAAACAGATGTTGCCTTACGGAATTGTTGTCTTTCATTCTATATTACAAGGAGGTAATTCTAAGCAAATGAAAGTCAATGAAAACCCTGTGAAGCATCATGCCTTCCCACAACAGACATTTAGTTACAATGATGAATATAATACAGTATCTTACTTTAAGTAGGTTTCAGTTAATTGTGTAAGTGAAGCAGAAAAATGTATGCACACAAGGATGAAGTGGTTGAGTACTCAAGGAGAGAGAGAGAGAGAGAGAGAAGTAATAACTGCTTGGATACAGGATGATAGCAAGAGATTAATGTTAATATTTTAGGCATAATGATAATAATGTAGTGATGTCTAAAGATCTTTAGCTTTTAAAGATATATTCTGAAGTGCTTATAAAGGAAAGAATACCATACCTGAAATTTGCTTTAAAGTATTTCAGGATGGATAGAGTGGATGGGATAAAAGTGAAAAAAAGATCAGCCATTAGATGATAATTGCTGAAGGTGATGAGGAATCTTTTACATATATTTGAAATTTTAACAATAAATAGCATTTTTTTAAGTAGGCTCCATGCCCAGCATGGATTCCAACTTGGGGCTTGAACTCACAACCCTGAGATCAAGACTTGAGCTGAGACCGAGATTAAGCGCCTGCTTAACCAACCGAGCCACCCAGGCACCCCAATAATAAGAAGTATTTTTTAATGTTAAGGAAAATTCAAAAATGAAATTAATAAAATAATTCCATTTGTAATAACATCAAAAAGAATAGCTCTTTATGGATAAATTTTTTAATTAGCAATAATCACACCTGGGATAAATTTCATTGGCTATGATAGTGCCACTGCACAAAGCTACAAATAAATTTTTTAAAAGAAGTGCAGAACTTACACTACCCTGAAAAGTGTAAGACCAATTAAAGAAGATCTGAACAATTGGGAAAATAGTCCCTATTCATGAATCGAAAGACTTATTGTTAAGATGGAAATAGTCCCCAAACTGATATGCAGATTACATGTAATTCCAATAAGAATCCCAGCTGACTTCTTTGCTGAAACTGATAACTGGATTCTTAAATTCACATGGCATTGCAAGGGATGCAGAATAGTCAAAATAATCTTCAGAAAGAAGAATGAGGAAGAGGATGAACACTCCTCAATTTCAATACTTACTACAAAGCAACAGTAATTGAGATAGTATGGTTCTGGCACAAGAATAAACACACAGATTGATGGAATAGAATTGAGAGTCCAGGAATAAACCCATACATCTGTGGTCCATTCATTTTTGATGAAGTACTGAGACCATCATCCAATGTGGGAAAGAATAGTATTTCAACAGAGATGCTGAGACAACTGGATAGCCATGTGCAAAAGAATGAAGTGGGATTCTTACCTCATACCATATGCCAACATTACCTCCAAATGGATCAAAGACCTAAATGTAAGAGCTAAAACTCTTTGAAGAAAATATGGGTGGAGTGCCTGGATGGCTCAGTTGGTTGGGCATGGTTGGGTATGTCTGCTTTCTGCTCAGGTCATGATTCTGGAGTCCCTGGATCAAGCCCAAATCAGGCTCCCTGCTCAGCGGGGAGTCTGATTCTCCCTCTGCCCCTCACCCTACTCTTGCTCTCTCTCTCTCTCAAGTAAATAAATAAAGTCTTAAAAAAGAAAAAAAGGGATCCCTGGGTGGCGCAGTGGTTTAGCGCCTGCCTTTGGCTCAGGGCGTGATCCTGGAGACCCTGGATCGAATCCCACATCGGGCTCCCGGTGCATGGAGCCTGCTTCTCCCTCTGCCTGTGTCTCTGCCTCTCTCTCTCTCTCTCTCTCTCTCTATGTGTGACTGTCATAAATAAATAAAAAATTAAAATAAAGAAAAAGCATGGGCATAAACATTCATTTTTGTGGATTTAGCAAAAGATTCTTAGATATGACAGCAAGAACACAAGAACAAAAGAAAAAAAGATAAATTAGACTTCATCAAAATTTAAATTTCGGTGTCTCAAAAGACACCATCAAAAAAGCAAAAAGGCAACTCATGGAATAGGATAAAATATTTGAAAATCATGTATTTGATAAGGAACTTGTATCCTGAATATACATACATTAAAAAAAACTTACAACTCAGTAATTTAAAAAAACACACCACAAATAACTCAATAAATGGGCAAAAGATCTGAATTATCATTTTTTCCAAGGAAGATGTAGAAATGGCCAATAAGTGCATGAAAAAATGCTCAACATCATTTTGGTCATCAGAGAAATGTGCATCAAAATGACAGTGAGATACCACTTTGCACCCACTCAAATGGCTAGAATCTAAAAGTGAGATGATAAATGTTGGCAGGATGTGAGGAAATTGGATCCCTCATACACTGCCGGCACATAGAAAATGGTACAGCTACTTCAGAAAAGTTTGGCATCTCACCAAAGGATTAAACATCAGGTTACCATTTGACTCAGCAATTCCATTTGTAGGTATATATTCCCAGGTCTTTTCGCTTAAGAAATGAAAAATCTGTACACATATGTCTGCAGCAGCGTTACTAGTAATAACCAAAAGATGGAAACACCACATTGCCATCAACTGACAAATGGATAAACAAAATGTGGTATGGCCATAGAGTCAAACACTTTCCAACATGCTACAACATGGATGAAGCTTGAGAACATTATGCTAGTCTCAGAAGACTACATAGTATATTATTTCATTCATATAAAATGTCCAGAATATGGAAATCTCCAGAGACAGAAAGTAGACTAGTGGTTGCCTAGGTTTGGAGGGCAGGGGTGGTCATAGGGGTTGGTAGCCAAAGGGTATGAGGGGGACGATGAAAATGTTCTAAACTTGTGGTGATGGTTGTGCATGTCTGTGAATATACTAAAATCATTGAATTATATAGTTTAAGTAGGTCAATTTTATGCTATGTAAATTACAGCTCAATAAAGTTGTTTTTAAAAAATCATCAGAACACACAGACACACATTTGGGACAGACCTAAGGAATGTGGCAGTGGCATTGCTGCATAGTTAGTACATCTTTCCAAATCTAAAAAGCAAAACAAGAAATCCATGGAAAACAATTGCAACAAAACTATGGGGGGAGGTATTTTTATGAGCCTCCAAAATACAAAGGGGTAGGGATAAACCATCAACTGCCAGAAAACGTGCTTGGGAGTGTCAGCTTCTGTGCAGAAAAAAGCAGTGGGAAGCTCACTGAGCATGCACACCAAATTCCTCCAGGGTGGTGATGACTTCCTGACTTGACTCCAATTATTTCAAAGTTTTTGATTCAAAGTCTAAAATTATTTGCCTTTGTCCTTACCCTTTGGAATGCAGGGTATTTTTAAAACAAAGATACTTAAAAAAAATAAAACCAACATACACTCTACCTCCTCACAACTTTGTGTCACATTTGAATAGTGACTCCACCTTCTTCCCCTTATTCTTTCAGCCAAATTGTGTCCTGTCATTTTTAAAATACCAACTCAAAACTCGTCTCCTGAAGAAAAGACTTCTAGGATTGATCCTTCCAGATTAACCACTTCTCCAGGATGACTCAGAATGACCCCCTCTCGTTCTCAAATGCCTAGTTTCCACTGAATAAATTTCCTCCGGTTGAGGTTTTGTGCCTTTTCCAATTGAGCCTGTCCAATAAGATGAGACATTCCTGGAGAAGAGGCTGTTTTGTCTACATCCCCCACTGTGTCTAGGATATTAAGTAGCAAACAACTGGAAGGCAATTCTAATGCCAATTCCTGAATAATTGTGGGCAACTTGGGACGTTTCATGCAGCACTTTGAACAGTTCACCAACAAATGCATGATTTCTGCTTGCTCATCAAAGTGCTATACATTGCTTTAAAATGATGAGCGATCCTTAAAGAAAACAGTGTTTTTCCTAACCAATCTTGAGGAAAGTGTTGCACTATGCACAGTAAAGTTCTTAACAGCTTATCTGCTTTTTTTTTTAACAGAGCTGTAGCTGTTTTTAATTTAAAAAGCAAAATTGGGGGCACCTGGGTGGCTCAGTGGTTGAGCATCTGCCTTTGGCTCAGGTCATGATCCTGGAGCTCCAGAATCGAGTCCTGCATCAGGCTTTCCGTGGGGAGCCTGCTTCTCCCTCTGCCTATGTCTCTGCCTCTCTCTCTCTCTTATGAATAAATTAATCAAATCTTTAAATAAATAAATAAATAAATAAATAAATAAATAAATAGCAAAATTGTTTCTAGGTGAGCCTAAGTTAAGTTCTGAAACACATTTTCCGTAGCCCAGTCTGAACATAATTTGCATTTGGCTAAAGGAAAGAAGAGAGGGAGATATTATGCAAAGCCACTTGACTGAGCATATTTTATTAGGCTGTCCTCCCACATGAAGGGTAATAGATATACTGATGTGCAATTTACACGCTAATTAAAGCAGCTATGTAATGGACCATCTTTTCCAAACAGTTCCAAAGCCTTCCTTTCCATCTCAAACAGGTTTCACCTCTCCTCCTGGGAAAGGAAGGATCAAAGATGGACTATTAACACTTTTTTTTTTTTTTTTTGCAAGCCTTCTGCATTTTCACTCTTAAAATCTGGTATCATTATGTAACGGTGTAATTAGAGTGCTTAAAATTAATTGTACTTTCAATAATGGCCAGATTTACAGGTGATGAAGGTGACTATTTAAAAGGTGAGGAGTCTGCCTCTAAACTTGATAACAACCATTTTCAAAAGCAGACTTTATGTTTCGTTGTGTTGTGTCTCTGACGGCTGCTTTTTTCTCCACTGATGGGAAGTTAATTACTCAGCACACCCCAGAGGAATCATGTTCTTTAATGGCTAATGCAAACTTCTCAAAATAACAAATTGAAAACATAATTCACCTGTCTAATGCACTTCCCTGGAGTCAGTTGGTCAATAAGTATTCACTGAGCATTCACAGCTACAGCTGGCACGCCCATTACCCACCGGAATTTATTGCCTGCTCATCAGAAACCTCCCCCTAGCAGAGAGACCATGTTACCCGTCAGATATACAAATGACAGTTCACCCTTTCCTCTCATAAAAGGACAAAAGAGGGGAAGCCTTAAGGATAGAGTGAAGGAAGCCTCTTCTTTTTTTTCCCACTCCTTTCCTCAGAAATAGTTCAGCGCCCGGGGCTTTGTTTTTTCTTCTTGGAAATCTTTCAAGTTCTACAGAAGCTTGGAATTCAGCACTTCAAAAATTGCCAGTCACACCAGAGCCATCTACTTCTGAACTTGGACTTAGCCGATTACCGGTGAGATCCTCTGTTCCGAAGCTCTGGGGCTTGCCAGTGACGGGGACCAAGGAGGTGAAAAGCTCTCCTGTGAGATCTGCGAGAGCCCTGAAGGTCCTTGACTCTTGCATATGCCTCACTCCGCCAGCACCCTCCAGAGACTCTGCTTGCCCCATAGAAGCAACCTCCAACACCGGCAGGGAATAGGAGCAAGCACCCCAGAACTGACCCCTGTACCCCATAACACACGTACCTAAGGGTCTGGCCCTCTCTGGCTCTGTTACCAGCTTCCCCCTTATTCTCTGTGGTTGCGACCATCGCTAGATTCCTTGTGTGGCTTATGAGCATCCCAGCTTGCTGGCTCTCCACCCTGCTAATCCCTCGGATATTTTGTACGTCCTCATTGTCTGGAGTGAAACAGCCTGCTTCACAGCCAACACTGGCTCCTGGCAGCTCACTTCCAGCACCCACCATGCCCCTTCAATAAGGGACTTATAGGCATGAGGTGGGAAGGGGAGTCTGGCTGCACCCCCTGAGTATATTCCCCAAATTGTCACATTTTCAACAATTCTCCAATGACAATGTATCCATTGGTTACTCCTCTGAGCGCAAGACCACGGTGAGACAATGCTAGGACAGGACCCATGAATGCCAGATCCGCATGTGGTCCTACAGGAGTGGCACAGAGGATCAAGGAGTCCTCCCGCAGCCCCCAGCGTCACTCTTCAGACATTCAACCCGGGCCTGGCCTCCGCTCACTGGGAAGAGGGCCTGGAGAAGAGAGGCAAAATCTCATTCTTTGCTTTTTGGTTTCTTGTTTATTTGTTTGTTTCCTCTAGTTCTTCCTGCAGACATCTCCTGGGAGGCTATCTGGTGGAGGTGATCACACAGGCTTTTAGCCTACTTGCTGATTGTTAAAAAGCTGACCATCTCCCTATCCTCTCTGCAAACGGTAACTCACAGTAGTGAGTAGTAGGCGTGAGTAGTAGGCATGAGACTACTGCCTTCAAGCTTTAGACAGTAGCCACAGACGACGCTGACTCAGAAAGGCAAGAAGCAGGTGTCCATTCTTGTTTTTTTTTTTTTTTTTTTTAAGGACCAGGGTGTATGTGGGCCTGATGAAGTAAGATTTCAATCCAAAACTGGAAAACACTTATTCCTACCTGTTAAGAACTGGATCCTATGTTCAATGCTTTCAATATTTACCCAGAATCTTTTGTTTTGTTTTGTAGACAATTTGAGCATGGAAGCTTTGATCAGTGTAAATGTAGATCTGATCAAATATTTACTTGCAATACTTAACTTATTAACTTAACTGTAATACATGTTACAAACTATGTTCAATAATACACGAATGTAGAAATATTACTTTTTCCGTGCTCTTATTTCTTCAGTTTTATGCAGACTCTTTATGTGGTGCTGTGTAAGTATCTCTCATTACCAGAGCTAATTTTGAGGCTCTAAAATAATTTTCTAAAGCACACAATTTTTAGTTCTTGACCAAGTTAAGATACAGAACGTTTTTTAAAAAGATTTGTTTATTTATTTATTTTAGAGAAGGTGGGAGAGGGGCAGAGAATCTTAAGGAGTCTCTGTGCTGACTATGGAGCCTGACATAGGGCTCCATCCTAAGACCCTGAGATCACGACCTGAGCCGAAACCAAGACCCTGCTGTTTAACCAACTATGCCACCAAGACACCCAGAGATAGAGAACTTTTTGAACATTGTATTATGCTGCCAATGGAAATTCCACTCGAATCACAAATATCCATTCTCATAATTAATTAAATGCATGGTATGTGCTGAAGGCTGGTCTGTACAAGCATACCCTGAATGCCACTGGTAATCACTATCTTGAGAACATACAGATCCTGTCCTCCCTTCTGTATTCCCATCAAGTAGAATATGTAGAAGAATGTGTTCTTCAGCTTTCAAGGTCAGGGGCTCAGAGTGTGGCCAACACAGAGTATCTGCTTTGTAACTAAGAATGTCCCTGTGCCAGGCCTCATCTTTTGGGAACACTAGCAGCAAGGAGGGAAAGGCTACATACAGATAGTTGCTGAGCTAGTTGCTACACTATCAAAGTCTGCTGCATGTAGACTCCATGCTTAGAGTCCCCTGGGCTAAGCCGACACACTGAGCTAGCTGACTTTCCATGCAACGTGTACACGATCTCTCCGTAACTTGAATAATCACTCTATTCCTTTTTATTTATCTTTTTATTATTTATTTACCATAGTCACAGAGAGAGAGAGAGAGGCAGAGAGAGAAGCAGGCTCCATGCACCGGGAGCCCAACGTGGGATTCGATCCCGGGTCTCCAGGATCGCGCCCTGAGCCAAAGGCAGGCGCCAAACCGCTGCGCCCCCCAGGGATCCCCTCTATTCCTTTTTAAATTGATCTTTATAAAGCCTGTGTGCTGTGACATTCAGTAGTTTAAAGTTAAGGTCATACCTTCAGGCTAATGGCTAATGATTAAACCTGTGCCAAATATCTTCCTTTTTTTTTCAATTTATAATCCCTTAGGTGACCTCTACCAATATCCAAAATGAGCATTTTAAGTCCCTTTTTAAAAATATTTTATTTGGGACACCTGGGTGGCTCAGTGGTTGAGCATCTGCCTTTGGCTCAGGGAGTGATCCTGGGGTCCTGGGATAGAGTCTCGAATCAGGCTTCCCGCAGGGAGCCGGCTTCTCCTTCTGCCTATGTCTCTGTCCCTCTCTCTCTGTGTCTCTCGTGAATACATAAATAAAATCTTAAAAAAAGAACAGGAAGTTTGCATGAGAATCTGGTTTCAAGAATAACTCTACCAGTATGAACTTCATGCTTTGAATCCCAAACCTCTTCTGATGTTTCTTGTCTGAAGAATCATCCCACGTTGCAGACCACAGTTTCTGCCCTACTACTCATTCTTCTCTGGGTTTCTACCATTCTGTTCTCTGCTCTCTCTACTCCTTCCTGTCACTTGCCTTCCTTTTTTTCTCCCTGAAACAATTACTGTGGGCCCATGACTTTGACATCACTCTCAGTTCAGTTCTTCTGAGCCCCAGGTACAAATATTTATCTTTCTACTGGACATCTTCAGCCCGGTACACATCTCAATGTGTCCAAAATAAAATGTGTTCTTTCCTCCTAGACAAACTGTTTATCCTTTTTCAAACTAATCTTGGTGTCTGTCTACAAGCAGCAAACGCAGTGTTCGTATGTTAGAAATGTCTTCGCTTCTCTTTCTTTCCCTCTTGAATGATAGTTTAACTGTGTACCGACTTATGGTTGAGATTATTTTTCCCTTCGTACTTTGAAGTTGTCCCATTGTCTTTTGGATTCTATTTTTGGTAGTTGAGATGTTTACTCATAATATAGTTGTTATTGTTTTAAAGTTGATATGTCTTTTCCTTTGGTAGCTTCTAGAAGCTTCTCTTTGAGTTTGATAATTTGCAGTTTCTCTAGTGGGAGTGTCTTGGTATGGATTTGTTTGTTAACATATGAGGACTCATTATATCTTTCCACTCAGAAAACTTATAAGGCATGAATCCTTCAAACACTAATTCTATCCCTTTCTGTCTATTCCCTCCTTTTGGACTCTTAGCCATATGTTGAATCTATCATTCTTGATTCCATGTGTTTTATCTCCCGTCCGTTATTTTCCAAACCTCTGTGTTATAGTCTTCCTGGTGTCAACTCTAGCTCTCATCAGATCAAAAACCAGTAATATTCTTAAAAAATTGTAATGTCTAAAATGTTCTTATTTCTAAAATATATGTATTGGGAAATGGGCTGTCATGACATCAATGCCACTTGTAATGTGGTCCTAGTCTGCTTTTCCATGACTTTTAAACTAATACACTCCTTTTAGACCACCCAACGACAATTTTCCAACACTTTCTCATTCTCTTTTCTCATTCCACCCTGCAGTTAAGTGGGGGCTGTTCAGCTCTATGTCCTATCTCTCTGGTGCAGGGACTGGCCTGTGGCCCAGGCCCATCCTGTCATAGATCCTAATCCTGCTGGCAACAGTAATTGTTCAGGGATAGTAATTGGTTCACGACGAGAGCTTGGCTAATTTTTCACTTTTCTAAGTGGGATGAGTGGTAAAAGTTCCCCTTCTTCTGGGGCAAGTGTTGGCAGAATTTTTCTTTAAAGAACCAGCTAGCAAATACTTTAGGTTTTGCAGATCAAGAGGCAAAGTAAGGATAATGGTATAGGTATTTATATTTCTGAGAGAAAAGACATTTTTACAAGAATTTTATTGACAAAATTCAAAGTGTAATAATGATTGAATGTTGTTTTCTATAATCCAAGTCTATTAGTAAGAATAATAGAATCCTTTCTTGTGAATACCATTGTGAAAACTGTATTCACAAGAAAAGATGATTGGTTGAACTGGTGTTCAATGTAAGTATTCCTATTAAAATCAATTACAGGATCACCTGGGTGGCTTAGCAGCTGAGTGTCTGCCTTTGGCTCAGGGTGTGATCCCAGAGTCCCCAGATCAAGTCCCGCATAAGGCTTCCTGCATGGAGCCTGCTTCTCCTCCCTCTTCCTATGTCTCTGCCTCTCTTTGTGTCTCTCATGAGTAAATGAATACAATCTTTTTTAAAAAATCAATTACAGGGGATCCCTGGATGGCTCAGTGGTTCAGTGCCTGCCTTCTGCCCAGGGCGTGGTCCTGGAGTCCCGGGATCGAGTCCTACATCAGGCTCCCTGCATGGAGCCTGCTTCTCTCTCTGCCTATGTCTCTACCTCTCTCTCTGTGTGTGTCTCTCATGAATAAATAAATAAAATCTTTTAAAAAAATCAATTACAAATGTTCACATGCTAATGCTGAGACAGTGTGTATTTCATTACTGAAAATATCTTTCAATACAGGTAAGTGCTGTCAAATACTGATATAAACTCATAATTTTATTGAGATTATTCATTCTTTGGAAGTCACTGCTACAATTCTATGATTCTTTTGATATTTGCATTTAGTATGCCATTGCATTTAAAATCAACTACTTCCAGTGAAAGAAAGGTTGGCTGAAGCTCCTCAATTCCATAGTTCAATAGTTTCTGCAATATGGAAATTTGCTTTTTGCTTGCATCAAGATTTAACAAACATTGCTGAAACTGCAGGTTGAACTAAAAGAGAATATATATATATATATTTATATATATTCTATAAAAAAGAATACACACACACATATATATGTATATGTATATACATATATATATATCCTCTGCACATTTGTGTGGGAATGCAGATAACAGTTAACTTTTGACAGCGTGCGAAGTGTATAAAGCTGCTTGACACAGTGTCTGATATAAACGTTAGTTTTTGCTGAAATGGTTTTCCACGGTTTAAGTGTTGGCATGTTAGTGTTGTCTTGCCTTCTAGTTTCTGGATGAATTCACTGAGAAACATTATCAAGTCTGCAGCAGAAGTGAATTTCTAAAGCTATTTGGTGTGTGATAATAGGGGTTAAGTGCAGTTCTTTTTGCTCAGAAATTCCACCTAAGCCCAGTACTGAAACAAGGGCAGTACAGCCCTGCCCCTGCTGAGCCATTGAATCCCACGTGGTCAGGCAATTCGGGATTTTCAGTTTCCATCTGACAAAATACTCATGAAACTGACACTGGCTAAGCCCATTAGAGTGAATAAAGTCCACTGTTGATGCTGTTTGTTCAACAGCACACAAGATATTGAAATATTTTCTACCACGTACCTATACCTACTGATGAATACTACAATGAGTAATTATTATAGTAAATTTGTCCAGCTAAATCTTTTTTCTACTTCACACGTTTGGATCAGTATCAGAGTAACACATCTTAGCAGATTCCACTTCACGTTGGACTGAATTAGTATTTTCTCAGCCTCTTTGGAAATAGTCTTACCTATAGTTCTTTCATACAGACTATAGGCACTAATTTTTTGGTTACTTCAAGCTCGCCATGGATTTCTTAAATAAATAAGAGCTGAGTAGATTCATCAACATTTGTTGATTTGTCAAGAGCAAAAGAAAACCACTTGAAATCACTATTTTACTTTATCTTATTTTATTATATTTCATTTTTGAGAGAGAGGAGAGAGAGAGAGAGAGAGAGAGAGAGAGAGAGAGAGAGAGAGATTGTACCAGGGAGGGACAGAGGGAAAATGAGAGACAGAATCTTAAGCAGGTTCTATGCTCAGCCAAGAGCCTGATGTGGGGCTTGATCCCATAACCCTGAGATCATAACCTGAAATAAAATCAAGAGTCAGACTCCTAACTGACTGAGCCACCCAGGCACCCCAAAATCACTTCTCTGTTTAAAAAAAAAAGTCTTCAACTCTGCGAGGAAGTGTTTCTCACCAAATGGCAATAGGTTTAAATGGATCTATTTTCTCTGAACACACTTCCTTGGCTACTGCTGTAAAATACATTTTAATTAACTCACCATTGGTAAATAGTTGTCCTTGCTTAGCTAACAAATGAGCCATTAGGAAATATACTTTGCAGCCTTATTTTCATATTTCACTTTCGTGCAGGAATTCTGCTTGATGAGACTTTCTTTTTTAAGTGCTCTAATTTTTCTGACTGCTGCTTTCCTGTGAATTGAGCGCTAAGTCTGGTAATGCCAACCTATGTCATATTCACTTAGCACGCTGCAGCGTTACTGCATGATTAAAAAAATGCTTTGCCATCGATTCCAGTAATCTGCATTCTCCTGTGCCTTAAAAGCAGACACATTTGAAGCCCACTTTTCTCTTCTTTTTTATATTCTGGCATCATGAGTATGCACTGGTAATAAAACTTAAGATGTTGTGATCTACTGGTATCTATGGCAATTGAATGCTGTCGAGTCACAGCCATGTCACTGCCCTGTGTGGTGTGCTGGGCAACATTTAAAGTGATGAGTGTCACAGATGCTCTCTGTGGTGCCTACTCAACCCTACCCTTGCATTGCCAGTGCAACCAAATGAATGAGTGTGTTTCTATGTTTCAATAGAACTTGATAGACATGAAAGTGTACATTTCATATCATTTTCATGTCACAAAACAGTATTCTCTTTTTGATTGTTCTTAGCCACTTAAAATGTAAAACCAGAGCTTGGGTGGCTCAGTGGGTTAAGTGTCTGCCTTCAGCTCAGGTCATGATCCTGGGGTCTCTGGATGGAGCCCCACATTGAGCTCCCTGCTCAGCAGGGAGTCTGCTTCTCCCTCTGCCCCTCACCCCACTGTGTTCTCTCTCTCTCGCTCTCTCAAATAAATAAATAAAATATTTTAAAACAATAAAAATAAATTTTAAGAAATGTAAAACCACTCTTGACATGTAGGCTATACAAAAGCAAGAGGTCAGCCAACTGTAACTTGTTGACCTTGAATAGTAATCCTAGAACTCCTTGGAACCATATTTCCTTTGTTTAAAGGCAATTCTATCCAGGATAAGAGAATCTGAGTGTGTGTGCATATGTGTGGTAGAGACATATAGACAGACAGTTATTGGGTTCCCAATTCTAGACCCAAAGACTCCAGTTTCCATTGTCCTTCCTTCGGTTTTGTGAATAATTCCAGCCTCCTTCCTTTGAGGACAAAGTTCAATTTTGTCATTTGCAACTGCAACTCTTCTAACAGTACTACTGAAGTTATCGATTGCCAGCAACCTTATTCTGGATAAAAACATTTGCTTTTCAAATGCTAAGAGAGACAGAGCTGTAAGAGTAATAACACAATACCTGAGGGCTCCATTCTACTGATCTGATGAAAGACTGCTTCAGGGATAAGGATGGTTAGTATGACACTTCTCTGATTTCCTTTTTTTTTTTAATTTTATTTATTTATTCATGAGAGACAGAGAGAGAGAGAGACAGAGACACAGGCAGAGGGAGAAGCAGAGGGAGAAGCAGGCTCCATGCAGGGAGCCTGACATGGGACTCAAACCCGGTCTCCAGGATCACACCCCGGGCTGAAGGCAGCGCTAAACCGCTGAGCCACCCAGGCTGCCCTCTCTGATTTCCTTATGGCGCCTACTGCTAAGTCACAATCTGCATTTTTTGTAATATCTGCTGTTTGTGATCATCTTTATAAGGGGATATAACACGTGTAAAAATAGATATTTCCTTTTTCTTCACTTAGTGAAGGCAATTGTCAGCATGCCTTAAGACCACATTTTCTTTATTTTTTTTTAAGATTTTATTTATTTATTCATGAGAGACACACAGAAAGAGAGGCAGAGACATAGGCAGAGGGAGAAGCAGGCTCCATGCTGGGAGCATGTGGACTCAATCCTGGGACTCCAGGATCATGTGGGACTCAATCCTGGGATTCCAGGATCATGCCCTGGGCGGAAGGCAGGCATTAAGCTGCCGAGCCACCCAGGCGTCCCAAGACCACATTTTCCATACGACATTTTTGTTCTTGAGAATGTGAAAAATAGGGATGAAATGATCAGAAAAGTCCAAAGAGTTAACAAGTACAAATGTGAAGGATTTTATTGAAATCAACCAATAATGCTATTGCTAATTATTGACATTCTCAATCCAGCATTATTATCAAAGTTTTGAGGAAGCACATTTTTTGCCAACGCGTATCTATTGTTATAAGAGCCAGATCTTCTGAGCAAACACTCTAACAAAGACAGCATTGATAAAAGCAAGAGTTACTGGTGTTAATGGAGCATCCTTTCTATGCCAGGTACTATATGGTCTCATATATAGTACTATATGGTACTATACTATCTCCAACCCTCTCAGCAACCCTGAAAGGTATGTACTATTCAACACATTTTACAAATGGAGGCTAAGTACCATGTCCAGAGCCATATGAGATGTGGGGTCAGAATTGGAATCTGCAATCATTCGACTTTAAATATTAAATGCTGTGCCCTCTCCTCCTCAACCACGGTGTGGCTGCTAGCCATTCTATGGTAGGGTAATGCAGAGGTCTCTGTTACAGGAAACCTTAGTCTAAATTGCTAAAGAAGGCTTACCATGCTTTCTCATGACACCATGCATAAATATACCTCTCTCCTCAACAGAAGGGGACATAAGAGTATGGGGATCAGAAAAATCCTTGAGTGCTACAAGATTTCACAGATACCTATGATTCATTTCATTTTGGAACAACATGCACAAATCACAATGAGACACTTCTCTCTCTCTCTTTCTCTCTTTTTCATTTTTTTTTTCTGTTTCTCTTTTTCAAAGACAGGATGTTGCAGTGAGGATAAAGGAAGGTCCCAATGCTGAACTGCTCACAACAGTGATCATAACGTAATCAGACACACGTACCTTTATGTTCTATAAAGCTTCAGAAAGCTTATTAGGCCAACTAAATTGAACTTCTAAGTGACCGCTCACACAAATTGTGTATGGAATGTTACAGCCTACTCTACGAGGCCCCTGTTTCTTTGTAGTATGACATTGCTTTAATTTCAGCAAAGTACAAAGTAAATTACCACGTGTATTTGATAAAATAATTCAGAAGGATTTCCTTTGGGGGATTTTGACAGAAATCTTTGAAAGGGCTTTGGTGGGTATTTTTGGTGTTTTTCTTTTCTTTTCTTTTTTTTTTTTTAATGTAAGAATACATTTATTGGACCAGGAGAGAATACCAAACCAGAAAAGCCACATTTCTGTTACTTAGTTATAAGCTCATGAAATTCAGATTCTTATCACTTTAGAGTGAGGATAGAAAGTAGGAATGATTCCCTTTTTTGTAGTTGTGGTAAAATACACATAACATGAAATTTACCATTTTTAAACATATAGTCTGGTGGCACTAAGGGCTTTCATATGCCTGTGCAACCATCACCACCATCTGTTTCCAGAACTTTTCATCTGTCCTAATGACCCATTAAGTGTGACTCCCTGTTTTTCCCTCCTCAGTTTCTGGCAGCCACCATTCTACTTTCCTGCTCTGTGAGTATGTCTAATGTAGGTTCCTCATACTCATGGAATCACACGGTGTTTGTCCTTTTGCGACTGGCTTATTTCGCTACTTAGCACGACATCCTCAATGTTTCTCCAAGCTGTAGCAGACATCTCCTCCCTTGTCAAGGCTGAATAACCTTCCACCACATATACACCACGTTTTGTTTAGCCATTCATTCACTGATGGAAATCTGGGGAGTGTTATTTTCATTTTATTTAGAAATTCACCAAGGGATATCTTTTTTGAAGTTGTTTTCCAGGGAAAATCTCCCTTAGGCAAACCCTGCATCCAGGACCCTGGTCTATGAAGGGAGGAAGAAGGCCTTTGGCAATTTCTTGAGCTGCTATGTTATCACTGCTTAATGCTTGCCCTTGAATCTGTATAGGAAACAAGGCTTACCTATCTTTAAAACGAATAAACTGATACCTACTTGTACTGACTCTAGAGCCTGTTCTTCCTTCCTTCTCTGGGTTTTATTCTGCCCAAACATTTCAGTGTTGACCCATTAATACTGGAAAATTCACTCCTTGAGCCTTGAGTTCTGACACTACCTTATGATGGCGATCTGCTACCCCCATGAGGTCTTGCCTTTCCCTGATGTTGGTAATTTAAAAGCAATCAGAAAAAAAAAAAAAATACGGGATCCCTAGGTGGCGCAGCGGTTTGGCACCTGCCTTTGGCCCAGGGCGTGATCCTGGAGACCCGGGATCGAGTCCCACATCGGGCTCCCGGTGTATGGAGCCTGCTTCTCCCTCTGCCTGTGTCTCTGCGCCTCTCTCTCTCTCTCTCTGTGACTATTATAAATAAAAATAAAAAAAAAATAATCTTTAAAAAAAAAAAGAAAAAATAAAAAAAATATAAATAAATAAAATAAAATAAAAGCAATCAGAAAGCTGCATATAAAGTACGAATAAAGTAACTGCTCTTTTAACGTGCGTCTAAACATCCATTGTCCTTCACAATGATCTTTGAAATGTCTGTAGAATTATCTTCACATCTCTGCTATGAGTTTGACTACTTTACAATCACAGGGTGCTGCCGTGGCTAATTACCTCGTCCCCTACTTAGCTTAATTCGGTCCCATCCCAACTTCCTGTACTGCTGGCATTGACTGTGGGTCCAGACAGCGAAGTACAAGTGGAGGATGTCAAGACGTGGGCTATTTCATGCACGGTTCTGCATGTGCCAGATGCTTGCCTGCTTGAAGTGCTTTACTAAATGATAACTAGTTGTGCACCAGAAAACCCAATAAGAGTAGATCTCATTGTTATAATTCCATGGCTTCATATGCTAACAGGGAAGTCATTTTTTTCCTTTAAAAAAAAAAAGATTTTATTTATTTATTTACTTGAGACAGAATGTGCGTGCACAAGAGGTAGAGAGGAGCAGAGGGAGAGGGACAAGGAGACTCTGTGCTGAGCATGGAGGCCAATGCAGCACTCAATCCCACCACCCGGAGATCATGACCTGAGCCAAAATCAAGAGTCAGTCATTCAACAACTGAGCCACCCCGGCACCTCAGGAAGCCATTTTCCGACTGTCTGCTCCCCTGACTTCTTGCTGTGTCATTGCATCTCACTCTACTTCTGGCCATGTATACCACATATAGTTGTACAGGTTATGCATTAATTAAAGGTACAATATCATAGATTAATATTAATAAATAATTTTTATGATTTATTATAATATCATAATTTATATATTTACTATGAGAACTTCCTGCCGGATAGAAGTGAGGTATTTTGAGAAAGAAGGGCCTTTTTCTGTTTCTTATGAAAATGCCATATTTTGCATTCTCTGCTTCTGAAGATCCCATACAGGTGTATATTTACACACATGTACATGTGCATGCCTGTGTGTGTGTGTGAGTGTGCACGTGCACACACACACAAAATTTTCTCATCACTCTTTGTGCCCACAAAATTCTCATTTTAAGTTTTCTCCCTTAATATGTAAAGTATTATAAGGTCTTGGGATGCCTGGGTGGCTCAGTGGTTGGGCACCTGCCTTCAGTTTAGGGCGTGATTCCTGGAGTCCCAGGATCAAGTCCCACATTGGGCTCCTCGTGGGGAGCCTGCTTCTCCCTCTGCCTGTGTCTCTGCCTCTCTCTCTCTCTCTCTGTGTGTCTCTCATGAATAAATACAATCTTTAAAAAATGAAGTATTATAAGGTCTGAAAAACATGGTTTCGTGGCTGATACCTAATCCACTGAAGTACTGATTAGTTCACTGTTGCCTTATAAGACAGTGCTCTGACTAAAGTCCTAGGTCAGTTTTAAGGAACTCATTATTATCAGGCTACCTTCCAGCTCCTTGGCTATTTTAGCCAGGAATATAGGACTGCCTTTACAGTAGACAAGGAAGGATGCTGCCTGCAGGATATGACATGGAGACTTTGCTCAAAATGATCACCTCCAATGGTAGTTTTTAGTACTTAACAATTCACCGAAAAATCCCTGAACTAGAAGGAAACTTGCAGATAGAACTAGGACAACCAAAAGTGCCCTGGGTCTCCCAACCTTGCCCCAGTCTTCCCCAACCACACAGGCATCACTAACATCACAGCATGTCACCTGCTGGGTCTGGAAGCAGGAGACCTTCCTAACTCCTGCTGCGAGCAACCACTGCATTGCTCCTGCAGTTGATGTGCACTTGAAATCTCTTTGCCAATTCTGAATTCTAGACCAGGAGTCTCATTAAAATGCAAACACCTGGGAGGAAAATATTTTCAGTCTTCACTGAGTAACACCTCACGAAGACCTGTCAGCCCGCCATAAAACATGAGAGTCTTATGTGATTAATTTTTCTCTCCTTTGACTGCTACAATCAACTAGACCTTCCATTGTTCTGCTTCTGAAATAACCCTCAAACTTATCTCTGTGCCATTTCCCCCACAACTCCTGGCGTGTTCCTCCTCCTGTCCACCTGGGCTGTTGTGCCTACCATACCCGGTGCCCCTCCCATGACCCCTTTTCCACTCTGGCCTCTGTGGTCAGGAGACCTGCCTGACAATGGATGCCACTGCCCAGGGAGGGCCGGTCACACCCAGCATCTATGGACTAAAGACCAGACTCCGAGCCTAATTGGGCTTGGGAAGGTACTTTAAGGAGGACACCAGGGTATTTTGTAGAAAGGGAACTGTATTTGCTTTGGAACATAGGAAGGGGAGGCCACCAGGGTATGAACTAAACAAGGGGAAACAAAATGCGCTGTATAGAAATAAACAGGAATTCCAGGGTTAGGGCCAGATGGAGGGCCTGGGAGTGGGGGACAGGGCAGAGGAGAAGACAGGAGTACATGTATGTGTGTGTGTGCATAGAGGGGAAGGGATGGAAGACTGCACAGATGGCCATCCCCAGTGGTGCATTGGTCAAAGATCTCTTAGGTGACACTGCTGTACATGAGTTCTGTAATCAGACAATGAAGTAAATGGACAGTGGGTAGTGGGCAGGAGCCAGGTTTCTCACTGAAAGTAGCAAGGGAAGAGGCTAGAAGGATCCATGTAGCAATGGATTGGAGTTGGAGACATCAGGATGAACACATTCTGGGCCTGGGGTAGGAAATATACAAGATGAATGAACCTGGAGCACTTGCAGTGGCAGAAAGTAAGGAAATGCTAAAAACAAAAAACAAAACACAAGACAAAACCAGAACACCCAACCACAGTGAATGAGGGTAGATCACAGGTGCACAAGAGCCAACTTAAAGAGCTCCCAGGGACCCAAGCTGAAACAATTTGAGCAATGAAATAAACAAAGTGGCATTGCATTACAACTGAAGGCACAAAATAATATCCCTAAATCCCTACTGGATGATAGATTGTATAATTAAATAATTGGATATTATGATAGGTTTGATGAGACAAAAATTCCACATAATTTATATAGATACACCCCCTCTCAAGGAGGTGGTACAGAACTTCCAGCTTCTCAGGTGCAGGCTGTGTAGAGTGGCTTTCTTGCAAAGACAGAATGGAAAGTGGCAAAGTATAGCCGTGCAGTGGAGGAACCTGACAAACACGCCTAAGCCAGGCAATCAAGGCCAACATCAGGCAGTCACAAATCATGGTGACAGTATGAAGCCCTGACATGAAGGGACATAGATCCTATGTAAATGCAAGATGTCAATGACAGGAGAAAATGAGTGCATGAGAATGCTCTGTACTTTCTCAATTTTTCTGCAAGTCTAAAGCTGTTATTTTTTTTAAGTACAAAGCTGTTAAAAAAAAAAGCCTATTTTTTAAAAAGACTCCTAGAGATGGGAATGTTAGATATACAATTTCAAATTGTTCATGTGGCTGGCATATTAAACCCTCCTGTGTCCCCAAGCCCAAGAGAAGGTCCAGTGCACTCACTACGGTGGTGGTGGTGGTGCGACCGTAGGGCAGGAAACAAGAGACCCGCCTCTCCTCTGCTCTCTTTTGAGACCCACGGCAGTAATGTCCTCTACAGAGGGACTCCAGGGCATGCATCAGGGTCAGCACCCAGCAGAAAGCAGCAGTGACCTGTGGCAGAGCTGGCCTGGTGTGGAGAAGCAGCTTCATGACAGGCAGTTCTTTCTCAAGTATCTTAGTGGAAGATGTGTTAGTCAAGGTCTAGTCAGTAAAACTATCCTAAGTATTTCAAACATTAGAAATGTAATACAGGAGATTGGTGACAAAGCTGTTGGGAGGCTTATGAGGACAAAGAGGAGAGATATTAGAAGAATAAGAAAGAATACCCAGAGTTGAGAAGCAGTGAATGCCCAAGGGTGCTCAGCCCTGGAACAGCTCAGAAGAGAGGCACTGATTCTCTGACAAGATGACAAGATGACAGCTGGGGTTTGGAATCACCTACCTTTGCTAGTGAATGGCTAATGCAACCACTAGCAACTTGCAGCAACCACTAGCAATGGCTACACTGGAAGAGCCAGAAGCAGAAGTTGTCTCTCCCACTGGTCTTCCACGAGGACCTCCGAGGGGCAGATCCTGCCAGGGGCTGGACCATGCAGTGCATGTACTCCTGCAGAACAGAACAGAGGCCTCTGGGGATCCCTGGGTGGCTCAGCGGTTTAGCGCCTGCCTTCAGCCCAGGGCATGATCCTGGAGTCCCAGGATCAAGTCCCACATCGAGCTCCTTGCATGGGGCCTGCTTCTCCCTCTGCCTGTGTCTCTGCCTCTCTCTCTTTCTGTGTCTCTCATGAATAAACAAATAAATAAATCTTAAAAAAAAAAAAAAGAAAGAAAGAAAGAAAGAAAGAAAGAAAGAAAGAAAGAAAGAAAAAAAAAAAGAACAGAGACCCCAAGTACAGATGGAGGCTGAGGCCACCGGTAAGTAGCCAGCAAAGAAAGTGACCCTTGGCCAGGGCCTGACTGACTCATGGTTTGTACTAACCCTCAAGGCCTTCCAGAATGTTTTCTTTCCAACATTTATACCTTCTCCTCTCAATCCCTGTCCCTCCAGCCGGACAAACATCCCACCGTTCCTTCTGGAAGCCTATCCCTCCCCCTTGCCCCTGTCCTTGCTCTTTCCCCAGGGAAACCCCCCACACAAAATCTTACCAGTTCTTTTAAATCCTGCTGACGTAGCCCTATTCTGCCAAACCTTCCTCTCCCTGTTCTCACCTGGAAGCACAGATGTGCTAGTTTAAAAGGAAAACAAACAAAAAAAGGCAGCAGCAGCCCTGATTTATATCCATAGGTTATTTCTGTAGTACAAACACTCCCGCTGGAGCTGCTGCCTCTCAACTTTGGTGAGCATGTACCCACAGACCTGGTGCCCCATACTTCCTGGGAGCAGTGTTTCTGTCTTGTGAAATTTCTTAGCCATCGACAGAGCCTGTCCCACAGCCCTCACCATCTGCTACCAGGAATTACAGTTGTTTCTGCGCATGTTTTCACTCTCCTGCAGAGAGCATCCTGACCTAGGGGCAAGGTATGAACTAAAACCCCATCCCCAGGCTTCCAGTTACTGCCTAAACTCTTAAGGTTTCAGTCCCTCTATTAAACACAGCAGCAGCAATGGTGTCCCTATACCACAGGGCTGCTACAAGAATTTCAGGAGATCATGTGTCAAAGCATCTTGTGGAACAGGCCCTGGCATGTGATAGAGGGGTAATAAGTGTTATTTCCTGCCCTTCGTAGATTTTTAACACTCTAGAACAGGAGCCATATCGATTCAATTCTTAATTACCCCTTGTAACTAGTAATTGCTCAAAAATATTCTTGTTGGGCAGCCCCAGTGGCCCAGTGGTTTGGTGCCGCCTTCGGCCGGGTTGTGATCCTGGAGACCCGGGATGGAGTCCCACATTAGGCTCCCTGCATGGAGCCTGCTTCTCCCTCAACCTGTGTCTCTGCCTCTCTCGCTCTGTGTTGTCATGAATAAATAAATAAAATCTTTTAAAAAAATATTCTTGTTAACATATCCACAGAAAGAATGATGTCATTGATAGCAAGGAGGAGGCGTGGGGGTGGGGACATAAGCACAGGCCTGTTGGGGGAAGTGGAGGTGGACTGGTTGGAACAAGACAAGAGAAAGCAGAGAAGGGGGCAGAGGGAATGACAGACCAAAGCCCACAGATTCCCTGATGAGTTTGGAGGACCTCTTTGGTACCTCTGTTTCCTTGCGCCTTTGCACCTCCACTGGGCACGAGATGTGCTGTTGCCCACTTCCCAATTCTGGCTTTGGTTGAGCTGGAAATCAGGGTCTTGGGCCACCAACAGCTTTCCTGGTGGTAATGATGGCAGCAGCAGCATTTTACCTGTAGCCACTGATGGCATTTCCATATACTTACTCCAGTGGGGTAGGAGAAATTGGGAATGGTGTATGGTGGCAGAAAAACACTCAACTAGGAATGTGGTTCTGCCTTTTTGTTCAGAAATAGCATGTGTTTCATTGCTGTCCTGTTTGAATCGATAGATACCTATCAATTTAGTTGATAGGAATCTATTAACCAAATCGTACCTACAACCGAATATGTTTGAAACCCACTTACGATTTTCCCAGTAGGGCAAGTGTCAACAAAATCTTTTTCATATCTGTCCCTTACATTTAATCAAAAAATCACAGAATCAGAATCAGAGGAGCCCAGGGCCCTGCCTGCCCTAGGCGCTTCGGTGCAGCAATCATAGATCTAACCCAAATCCAAATCCAAAATGTTAATGATAGGTGAACTAAGATTCACAGGCAAAAAGCGATTTGTTCAAGGCTCAGAGGCGGACTCCAGAACCCCTGCGTGTGTGGGAACACAGGCTTCTGGCTCCCACCGTAGGGCTCTGTCTGCCTCCACAGGAAGTGAAGGAAGTACCACCTGGCTGCTCCCATATTTTCAGAGACTGGGATCCAGGCATCTTGAAAGTGGGCCCCTCCATTTGTGGGCAGCATGACAGCAGGGTGGCTCTTCCCGCCATAAGGCTGCTCAGCGTGTTTCCTTCCATTCACCGATTCTCCCAGAGAGTTCCTGGGATACGCCAGGGATAGGGGAAGTTTGTATTGCATCACACAATCACAGCATTTGCACTGTGTGGTTTCAGGGCTGTAACGTGTTAGTGCTTTGGGTTTATTGCTAGTCGTTGACTATTCTTGGAGGCTTCTCGGGAAGCTAATACAAAGTATCTAACTGGCAAATCGGCCTGGCATTCCAGGGACGCTGGTGCTCCTCCGATTTCTCCCCGACGCTCTCAGCACTTCCATCCGGTAGCTCCCCAGCATTTTCTGGGGCTCACGGGCTTGGCACCGCAGGCCTGCGCGGACCATGCCCTCTCCTGTACCGGGGCCGGCTGCTGGTCCTGGTGCCTGGCGCGGCTCCGCGTTTGCAGCGGGCAGTCCCCGATGCTCCGATGCTCGATGCTCGCGGCCTGGGCACACCGAGCCGGCACCGCCGCGGGCGCACACCGCCGGGCCACGGGGTCACAGGTGGGCGCCCCGGGGCACCCGGAGCCGACACCTTCCGTGTTTCCTCCGGGACGGACGGCGCGCCGTCATTCCTCCCCTTCCCTGGTGTGTCCTAATTCTGTACCGCCAGCAGTACGTGTTCATAATAATAACAACAAAGCACTTTCTGAGACAGACCTCCCAGCGGGTCAAGGCCGAGAACCCGCCACCGGGCTCCGACTGCAGCGCGGCCGAAGGATCGAGCCTCTTCCCGCCCTGTTGCGGCCGAAGCCACACAGCAGCCCACGGGGCCGGCCCACTTTCTGAAAGACGCGCTCAAAGAACTTCAGAGACAGGCCCAAATTCCGCATAAACCTCTCCTGGCTCCCGGGGGCCCCGCCGCCCGCTGGGCCGGGCCCGGACACCAACGCGCCCCAGGTAGGACCCCGCCGGCCCCGCGGGGAAAGCGCGCCGGCACGCGCATGCGCCGCGCACGCCCCGCCCCCGGCACGCGGCCACATTCTTCGAAAACGGAGGAGCCTGTGGCGGCGATTGCGCCTGCGGGGCGAGGAGGCAGAGGGGCGGGGCGCGGCGGGGCGGGGCGGGGCGCGGCGGGGCGGGGGCGCGCGTGCGCGGCGGCTCCCCCGGCAGGAAACCCGGCGCGCGGGGGCGGGACCGCGCGGGCCGGAGGTAGGGGGCGGGGCTCTCCGCGGCCGCCGCCGCCGCCGCCGCCGCCGCCACAGCCGCCGCCGCCGCCGTCCGCGCCGCCGCGCATTGTGCAGCAGGCGGCCCCGCGCGGCAGGGCCCTGGACCGGCGCGGCTCCCGGGCATGGTGAGCAAGGCGCTGCTGCGCCTCGTGTCTGCCGTCAACCGCAGGAGGATGAAGCTGCTGCTGGGCATCGCGCTCCTCGCCTACGTCGCCTGTGAGTTCGCGCCCTCGGCGGGCGGGCGGGGAGCCCCATTCATTCCGCGGCGCCGCGGCGGCGGGGTTGGGGGCCGGGGGCGCGTGCGGCCCGGGGCGGCCTGCGGGACCGCGCGCCGCGCTCTCAGCCCGCTGGGGGCTGCGGTCCGGCCCTCCCGGTGCGCTCGTGCGGCACAGCTGCCGGCCAACTCGGGCGCAGACCGCGAGCGCCTAGGCCCGGCGGGGGGTGCTGGCCGCGGGGCTCCGGGTCGGCCGGCGCCCCCCGCCCCCGGCCCCGCCGGCCCCGGCCCCGCCGGCCCCGCGCGGAGGATCTGGCGTCCACGTCGCCCCGGCAGCCGGCGATTCCCGAGCGTGCCGCGAGGACCCCTGGGCGCCGCCGCTGCCGCGCCGCCGCGTTGGGGAAGGAGGATAAAAATACTGTTGCCGTTGGCAGAGCCCCCGCTTCGCCTGTTGGCTCCGCAGGAAAATTACTCAGCACTTAACCGTTGGGGAGCCAAGGGCTGCGGCCCCCGCCGGCCCGCGGCCGCGCCCAGACGTGCGGGTGCCCCGGGTCCCGGGCAGGCGCGGCGGCGGCCGGGTGCACGCTGTGCGCCGTGTGGCTCCCGCGGCTCCCGCGGCTCCCGGGACGCCCAGCCTCGGCCGGACCCCGGCGGACCCGCACGCGCAGGCAGCGGGTAGACCCTGTGGCATCCTAGAGGCGGGAACTGCCCTGTGCGGGCTTGCTTGCTGGGTGGTGGTGGTGGTTGTTTTCTAATCTATATGATGGGAATACATTTTAATTGTTGCTATTAATACTTTACCAACTACCACTGTTGGTCTAGAAATAGCTCCTCGTGTGAGCTCCGTTTGATTCCTAGCCACCAAAGTCTTCAATGAAACCCCCTGCTAACTGTTTGAGTTACCAAGATCTGATTCCAGAGGTGGCAGGGGACTTTAGAAAGTGACTTCAGTAGAGCTCTGGGAGGATATGTGTTATTAAGACGCAGGCTGTCCAGCCAGCACAGCCCAGCTGTTCCAGGAGGTGGAGCAGAGAAAGCTCAAGCAGGGCTCTTAGATCCTAGACAGTTTCAAGCCGGGGATGGGTGTTAGATGCGAGTAGTTTGAAAGGGAGAAAAGCTACTCTTAAGTGTTTGTAGTCACTCTTGAGTAAGAAGAGCTGAGACTCAGGGGGAAGATCATTTAAAATTGCATAATTATTGTTATGAAACAATAATACCTAAATTTGCTGGGTGTTTACATGTGTGTGCAGGCAGGAGTCTCATTGGCTTATTCAGTTATCTCAACAACCTTAGGAAATACTGTGGTCATTCTCATTTTAGAGCTGAGGAAATTAAGACCAAGAGAAATCTACACAGATAACAAATAATAGCCAAATTTTGAACGCAGAAAGGCCAGGGAGCCCTGGGTAGAACCCATGTCTGCAGCAGCCTCAGCTTTGGTTATCGGACTTCTAAAGTTGGACAGAGGTGTTTAGAATTAATAAAGGGGGATGTAGGAAGCCATGGGAAGTTTTTCACCATTCATTCCACCGGGAAATCCTGCCAAGTCCTTAACTGTTGTCTGTGACCATGCTTGGTGTCAGGGGACGCTGAGAAGTGCCATCCTGGTCCCTGGAGCAGGGATTCTCAAACTGGAGTGTGCATCAGAATCGCCCTGAGGATTTTCAAAACGTGGAGTTTTTACCTCCCACCTCAAGTTTTTGATGGAATAGGTCTGGGATGTTGCACTTCATAGCTTCACTTGGGAAGCTGTTGCTGTGGTCTAGGAACCCCTGGCCTAGACAGTAAAGGGACCAAGAATTAGATAATCATACAAATGAGGGTTAATTTACAAACTGGTATGAAGGAAAGGAATGCCTGAGAGCTTATGAGAAGGACTCCTGAGTTACAGTAATCAGGGGCACTTGTTTCCATGATGAGTTGAGGCTCAAGCTGAGAATAAGGATGTATAGAATAGGGAGGCCTAGGAGGGAATTTGTTCCTCTGCATGTGCAGAGGTCCTGTGGCAGCCAAGAGCAGGAATGCAAAGAAGGGTAGTGTTCTTTAGAACATGAAAACAGGGTACAGTGTTGAGGCTGGCCGGCAGATGGGGGTCATATCTGGCTGGCTTGGAAGAGGCCTTGGGCCAGATTATAAAATTTGTGATTTTAGTTATGAGGGGCTGAAGAATAGGGTGGATCAGTGTTACTAATGAGCAGGGATGGTATATCCGAGACACTGCAGAAGGGGTGAAAAATGTTACAGGACTTCCGATTGGTAGTGTCCAAGGACACTGAAAATGTAAGTCAACAGGGAGCCAGCCCATTGACAATCTTGCCCTCCTTGTTAGGAGTGAAATCTCTTTGAAAAAACTGTTCACATTCCCACTTAACACACGCCCTCACGGCTAGCCCGTCCCGGTTCTGGAAGTGCATTGCCTGTTCCTCTCAAGTTCTGCTAGTCTTTCTCATTTCTCAAAGGGTGTTTTTGTTTGTTTGTTTTTTACTGCTTGTGCCAGAGTCTCCCTTCCTATCAGTGAACATTCTGGACCATGCCTAGGGGAGTGAGCTTGTGCCCCGTGCATTGTGCACTAGAGCTCTTTTCCATGCCTGTGTTTTCTTCTCAATAAAATTCCCAATCTCCAGGACAGGAATTGTCACTTAAGTGTTTCAGCCCTTGTATCACTTGGATCAGTGCTGCTAGCTCTTTGGAAGAGCTCCGATGCCTGATTGAAAATCATGCCAACCTACTAGGCTGAGGCTCCCCAGGCAGAGGCTGAACTGGACTTACCTTTAGTGTTTTTTTTTTTTTTTTTAACATGCATATAGTTTGAAAAGCCAAATAGTCTCTGCATGGTTTGTTGGGTAAAACAGAGTCCCTGCCTTTGTTTTTCCCCACCCAGAGGCAAGCACTTAACTTCGGTTAGCTGATTTTGGTATTTGTCTTTGTGTCATAGGATAATAGCTTGCTAATTTGTTATTTGTCCGTGTTACTTAGTGCCTTTATTCTTTGGAAGATGATGGTTTATTCTCTAAAGCTGCCCTCCTCCTCCATGTTTACATCCCTCATGTAGATATGGTGTAATTTTGAGATCAACATTTAATATATATGTGTATGACTGAACACTATTCTTATTGCTACTGAGCATGTTGTGCATGAATTTTTGTTTTTCCTGCAGCTAATAACTTTTTTTTTTCTTTCTATGTACTATTTCTGATTCAACTCCAAATGCTTGTCAGTTGTTTGCATCTTTCCCCAAATGTTCAGAGCCAGAGGACCTTTTGACTAGCACCTTCCGGAGGAAGGGCCCCCAGAGCCTTCGGACCTGCTCTGCCCGTCACAGGTGTCCTGTCCCCTGACTTCCCCTAACTTATTTCACACTTCTTTCACTTGGACATGCATTGGAGGAGAATTTTGAGACCATCATAAGTGTCTTTCTTTGCATTTAGTTGGTAGATTGATAATGCAGAATTCTAGAAAAAGATTCCTTTAGAACTTTTTAGGGATTGTCTCCTTACTTTCTGCCTTCTAATTTTTTTTAAATTTTTATTTATTTATGATAGTCACAGAGAGAGAGAGAGAGAGGCAGAGACATAGGCAGAGGGAGAAGCAGGCTCCGTGCACCGAGAGCCCAACGTGGGATTCGATCCCCGGTCTCCAGGATCGCGCCCTGGGCCAAAGGCAGGCGCTAAACCGCTGCGCCACCCAGGCATCCCTCTGCCTTCTAATGTTGACAAGTTGTTTCAGGTCTGTCCCTTTCCATGGGACTTGTGTTTTCTTTCTGGAAGATTGCAGGATCTTCTTTTGGCCCATGATAGTCATGGTTGACCACACATTTCCAGCTTTCTGCCACCCTGGCCTTGTCCTCACTCCCAGAGCTCGGTGGCCTCATGCAGTCACCATGCCCTGGAGCTGAGGCACGGGGTGCCCTGCTCCAGTTCTGGGGCCAGTGATTAATTGTGAACGTTTCCTCCTCTCTTAGTTGATAACTGGCATCATTTAAGGTGATGACACTCAGTGCGGAGCACCCCCCTCCCCTGCCTTAGAGTGACATGCCATGAGGAATGCATCATTGTTTTTAAGCGTCATAGGGTCTGGGCTTGCTTGTTGCTGCAGCTCAGCAGAGCCTGGCATGCATTTGTGCCCCTTGTGCTGGGTACTGGAGAGGCCCCTGGCAACCCAAAGACTCTTCCTTTTCAGTTCCGGGGATTTTCTTAAATAATTCTTTGCTTGTTTCACCTCCTCCATTCTGTGTTCTGTCTCCCCGGAATATCAGTATGCTGATGTAGTATTGCCTGCTCTAGGCCTTTTATTTCCTATTCTCCCCCACCCCACCCTCTTTAAAAAAGTTTTGCTCTGCTTTCTGGAAAATTCCTCTTTGTATTTTAGCACTTCTAGAGATTCTTTTTTTAATAGTATTTTTGCTATCTTTTAAAATTATTATTATTCATGAGTTCTTTTTTCTCTGGATTTAAAAGAAATTTTAAAAATGTCTTCATTTCATGTTTGTGTTCTCTTCATAGTAGTTTTGTTTGCTCATTTTTCTTTCTCGCTGAAGAGTCTCTTCCCTCCAGGTCCTTTCCCACATTTCTTGTGCGAGGCTTTCTTTGGTTTTCTGCTGGCCCTAGGTTGTTTGCTCCTGTTTCGGAGGAGTACTGTAGATCTGTCCTCTGGGCTCTGAGCTCTGGTGACAGGGCATTGCCAGGTTTCTGCTGGACGGCCCAGTGGGGACAGGGCTTCGGGTCTCAGCAGTACCTTGATCATCGTCCCAGGTGAACCTGGGGCTCCCCAGTCCAAGATGCCCTTCCTAGAGAAGGAGCTGCCTGGCATCTGCTAGGGTGAGGAGTGGAGCTGCCACTCGTTCTGCTATTCAGACAGATTTGAAAGTCAGACCCCTGTTTCTGTAGCCTTGTCACCCCATTTCCACATGCACCAGTCATGACCATTCCAGACTCTCCTGACCATTCCGGCCTTCTCCGCTGCCTGCTCATCCTTCTTTTGCTCTCTAGCCACCTTCTGTTCCCCTTTTCCTGTCCACTTAGGCTTAGACCCTAAGCAAGAATGACAAAGAAGTCTACTTTCTGATGTTATAGTGAGCTTAGGAGCCATTCTTCAGCTTTTGAAAATTAGAGTTGTGATACCTTGTAATATTCAGGTATTTTTTGGTGTATCATGCATCATGTGGTAATGACACCACACTTGTGATACCTTTCCATCCTGTTACTCTTGTTCCACTGGAGAGGAAAGCCACTAAATGGAACACTGAAACCCATCTAGAAGCATGGTATTTGCATTTGTGGGAACAGACTTCAACCTTCAACCTTCAACCTTCAACCTTCATCCACCAGTCTGAGTTGGGCTTCCCTTAGAATAGTTTTGCCTTAAGATAATCAACCTCACGTGACTAGGGACTGTCCTCGAGAATTCACACAGTAAATACCCACTGGCCTGCTGCTTGGGAGACATGGGGAGTTAGACTGCATCCTGATGCCAGCAGACTACTGGAAAAAAAAGGCAGGGGAAAAACAAACAGTCCAGGTGCTGGTTCCAGATTTACCTGAGCATGAGGATTAGCTCATGCTTGTTAAATGCAGGTTCTCAGGATCCTCCTGAGACCCACCAGGCAGGGGCCTGAGGACCTTCCTTCCAGCCCTCTTTTGGGGTTAGGGAGGGGCATCTCAAAATGGTTTTGAGCCCTCGACATTTTATTTTAAGAATTCTCATGCCTGTTTTCTATTCTTTCTAGTGAAAGAGTATTTTGGCAAACACCCAAATACTCCCCTGCCCAGATTTACCAGCTGTTCTTTTTTTCCACATTTGTTCTTTCTCTCTGTTTTAATGTATACTTTTTTAATTTGGTGGAAATATATGAAAGCTGCAGACATAATATTGCTTTACCTTTAAGTAATATAGATCTGCTGAGACTAGAAGCATCTTCTGTAGAATCTCATACTCAAAAAACTAACATAAATGGTATTGTCCAATGTACAGTCCATGTTTGAGTTTCCACTAATGGTACCATCCGTGTCTGACAGCCTTTTCTGTTGTTGTTGTTTTAACTCTAGAATCAGTCAAGGTTTATATGTTGCATTTGGCTGTTAGTTCTCTAACTTAGTTTGATTATTCATGACCCTCACCTTTTAAGAAAAGCCCAGGCCAGTTGTCCTATAAAACGGCTTGCTTCCTAGATTCATCTGAGTGTTTCTTTACAATTAAATTCAGCTGAACTTTTTTTTTTTATACTAGTGCTTGTTGATTCGCATCCTGTCACGGTTGTCGCACCCTTCATCATATGCTAGATGCCTGGAAGGGCTGGCTTTATTTTAAAGGTGTCTTTTCCCTGCACACAGTCCTGGGGGCAGTTCTTGGGGGCTTGGAGTATCTTCTTGTCCAGCCAATGCATTCAGCGTCCATTGGCAGTCCTTGCTTGGATCAGTTTTAACATTGGGAAATCCAAAATGCTGGTTTCTGATCCTATAAGCCCTTCTGTGTTTATTAACGTGTATTCTTCTGGAAAGAACTTGCCTCTCTCATTCATCTCTCACTTTCTGTAGTAGTTTCCTTTGCCTGCTGTAAGTAATTGCCACAAACTAGGTGGCTTTCACATGAGAGAAGGTTATTCTCTCACAATTCAGAGGCCAGAAGTCTGAAATCAATGTGCTTCTGAGGCCACTGTCCCTCTGTAGGCTCCTTTGAGCCTCCAGATGTCTTGGCTTGTGGATGCATCCCTCCATCTGCCTCTGTGGGTGGCCACATTGCCTCCTGTCTGTCACATCTCTGTGTCCTTTATGAGGACACTTGGTCCTAGACTTAGGGCCCAACTGGGTAATCTAGGATTCTCTTTTGGACTCAAGATCCTTAATTACATCCACCAGGAATCCTTTTCTAAGCAAGATCACATTCAGGGTTCCAGGGATTAGGCTGTGGACATATTTTGGAGGTATGTCTCACCTACCCCCACCTCCCTTTAAAAAAAAATCTTTGTGGACTCATAGATTCTCTGCGTCTGTGAGCACTTCCCTGGTCTCCAAATGTTCTGGGCTCTTGTTCTTTCCCTGCCCCAGACCTTGAAGTAGCCATTTCTTGAGGAAGTCCTGCTTCTTTCACTGGGAGACGTTGTTAAGGAATCAGAGCCTGTGCCCTGGTTGTGCACATCGCCATCGAGGTGTCCTTGCTCCCATCTTTTTTAGGGGACAGAGCCAGGAAACATACACACTTTTTCCAATCATGAGTTTATACACATGCACCCAGTTTAAATCCTAACAGGTTTCTTCCTTACCTTCCCCCATTCCATATTGTTGTGTTCTTTTTGCCACTGTGAAAATCTCATTTCTGACATCAGTAAAAAATCGTTAGCTCTCTACTACTGTACAGACAGAATGGTTTGGGAATTACTATGTCAGTACTACTACTGACAACAAACTTCACCGAATTCAAGATTTCTTTGTAGTTCTTTTTTATCCTCAGAAAATATGACCCACTGAGGATGTGCAGTTATTGTGTCCAAAAGCTCCTTGTAATAATTTTTTTTTTAATGCCTGATACAAGTCAGACTCATTTCTTGGTAGGTGTCAATTTTCTTCTTTCTGATAAAGTATTTAAACCATATACCTGGTTCAAAAGTCAAAGTACCTAAAAAATTAGCAGCCTTTTGGGGAAATCTGGAGCCTTCCGCACCCTTTCGATATATTTTGTCCATCTTACTGCAAATGTTGGCCTTAGTCTGTGGATGCTTGCCCTTTCTTTGGGTTTTACTCAGCAGGTAGCATCCTGTGCAGACTCCTTGCCTCCCTTCCTGGAGAGCGAGCGTGCTGTGTGTGTGCAAACAGATGCCCCTGTGCTGTTGTACAACTGTAGTACTCCTGTGTGCATGCACCTGTCTCCTACAGAAGGCATTTCAGTGATTTCAGATATGTTGCTGTCACAAGGACCGCCACAGCAGGGAAACTTGTGCTCATGTTCCCACCAGGGTCACAAGCAGCTGGTTCCCCTCAGCCTCCCCAGCAGAGCTTTGGGCAAACATTTGCTTTTTCACCAGGCTGAAAAATGGCATCTCCTTGTTTTAATTTGCGTTTCTCTTATTGTGAGTGTCATGAAGCATCTTTTGAAATGTTCAAGAGCTATTAATATCTCTTCTTCGGAGAACTGTTGATGGATTTGCTCATTTTTCTGTTGAGTTGCTGGTTCTTTTTTCCACTCATTTTTTATTTCAAATAGACTCCGTAAGTATCATGGGTCTTGAACTCATGACCGGGAGATCAAGAATCACATCTTCCTCTGTCTGAGCCTGCTAGGCACCTCTCTTTTCCACTGCTTTTTAAGAACTTTTTATGTATATGTTAGCTGTCCTGTGTGAAGTGAACGGTGATTACTTTCTCATGCCTGGTATGGTGTGGAGAAAAATATATTTGGTCTCTGTCCCCTATTCTTGGCGCAGGGTCCCCTGGGTAGCCAGGATGGGGCTGGTCATGAGAAGGACCAGCCGTCTGCTTAGAGGGTTGGCACTTTGGCCCCCCATCCACCAATCTTCAGGAAGAAAATGCAGTGCTGGAGGTTGAGCTCTACAGAAACCTGAGCAGTGGGATTTGTTGAGCTCCCCAGTTTTTGAACACAAGGGGTTACTGAGAGAGTGGTATGCCAGAATGCTCATAGAAGCTCCAGGCTCCTCCCTGTACCTTGCCCTGAGAAATGCAAGCAGGGATTGGGAAGGAATGGGAATCCCCTCAAGGCCCAGGGGTTGGTACTTTAGAGGATGGATAGGATTTGGACAGTAGAGTTGAAGGCACAGGTGCCAGCATGACTATGGGCATGGAGGTGACAGGGTGCACAGAGCAGGCCCTTCTGGTGCTTAAAGGCAGCATTTGAAGTCTGCCTCCACATAAACTTTATTCAGTGAGATTGCGTAAACTTTTGATCAAAATTCGTGCAGCTGAGAAGGTAGAGATTTTGATGAATATATTTCAGAACACACAAACATTAGGGCAGGGCCAAAGAGAAACAGTTTTGCATTTGAGGCAGCCCATCTAGCCTGGATGTTGCACTCTGCCAGGTGCATCCCCCTGTTTTGTGTAGATGCACTGCCGGGTTTTCGGCCTGGTATGTGGCACTGCTGAGTAGGCCAGGAAGTCAAGAGCCTGGTTGTTGTGACGTCGAAGAGCTTTCATGAGTAGATGTTTAACATGCAGGCCCGGTTGCCAGATTCTCCATGAGTGTTGAATGCACATTAATGCCTGCTTCCCCCTTTTTGTTTTCTTGCTTTATGTTCTGCACATGTTTGGATCTTAGGAGCTCCTGAAGGATACAAGTGGGGAGAATGATTCAGGATTGGCCCTTTTTGGAGAAGGGCGGTTTCACTTGCCTTCATTCAGCTCATTCTGTGCCTTGGGGACAGTCATCTAACCCTGGTGTTTCATTTTTATGCACTTATAACATGGAATGCTGTGTTCTTTTATACTTGGCAGGTAATAGTACTTTTTAAAAACAGCTATGAGGAATTGAAAGAATTTCTTTCAAGAGATAGTAGCTTCAGTTGATGAGCCACCTGGAAGAACAGATGTTTCCAGGTGTGAGTGTGAGAAAGTGACCTCTGGGGAGGGATTGTCCTCACGGAGGAAGGGCAGTGACAGTGGACAAACAGGTGCACCCTGGAGGTGGGGCAAGGTGTTCTTTCCCTCCCTTTGATTCAGAAGGGCAAGGAGTGAATTTCAAGGGAATAATCCATGAATTTCTTTGAGTTTTTAGTTAAGCTTTCTATTTTTCTAACCAAAAGAAACTAGTGCCTTTATAGCAGCACCAGCAAACAGTTGAATCCTTTTATTGTATCTTTTTCAGAGTCTAAACATCTTGGAAAATGAAAACAATTTTGTTAGGGTAGTGAGACCTTGGAATTTTATTCTTAGTATCTTTGAACATTTTTATACTCTTTCTGAAAACAAATATGCTGTTTCTAAATTAGAATTCAGTTGACATATGTAATATAAGTGATCTGAGTTTCGTTTATTTATCTATTTATTTATTTTTAAAGGTCTTATTTATTTCATTTCGGGAGGGAGTGCTCACTTAGGGGTGGGAGGGGCAGAGGGAGAGGCTGGAGAGAGAATCCCAAGTTGACTCTCCACTGAGTGGGGAGCCTGACATGGGGCTCGATCTCACAACTCTGAGATCATGACCTGAGCCCAAACCAGGAGTCCCGATGTTTAACCGACTAAGCTACCCAGGCACCCCTCTTTATTTATTTTTGAAGGGTGAGCAGACAGCCGTCTTATATCAGCAACAGAAGATTGAAGGGGTAGGATGGCTCCATTGGAATCAAGTGAAAGAATCACATTAATCTGATGCTCTCAGGGGCCAGTGACAGGCCTTGTAGAAATGGTTACTAGCCGTGAATGATAAGGGCCATAAATGGTGGTTCTCCTTGTAACTTGCATGCAGCCAAATCAGGATCTTAGATCTCGTCTGCCTCTTAGGTTTTTTTTTTTTTTCTTAATTTTTTATTTTTTTAAAAGAATTCTGATTCTTTGCTCTCCTTAGTCCCAATACACCTTAATTATTTAAAAGACATAATTTCTATCCTAGGCTCTCAAAGCAATGAAAAGCCCCCTCTCCCTGCCTCTGCCACTGATGCAGGTGCTGAAATTCAGGTTGAGGAGTGACTGACTTTGATAATGCTACTGTCTTGCAATGAGGCATGGGAGGAGGATAATCTCCCCATTTTGTAGATGGGGAAACTGAGGCAGAGAATGGTTACGTGACCTGCCCTGGCTCTTAATCTGGTACTCCATGGTGGTGTGGAGAGACCCAAAGGAACCCGAAGGCTGCACCTACCTCATTTCGTAGCTTCTGTGTTGACTTTTAGTGACATTTGTCCTGAAAGAACGTTTCACTTCGAAGCAGTCCCAACGAGGTACCTCCAAGGTGGAGGGAGCAGGAAAGTATTTTAGGGGACCCCACTCCTGGCATTGCCCTTGTCTTAGTGGATGGTTGACTGGCTTCTGGTTCTCCCCTTTGACCCTGCTGTGCAAAACCCCTTTTTCTTTATGACTCTAACCTGGCTGGTGAGCATGGTGGGCCCAGGTGGCTACTGGGCAGCTTGTCTGCCCTGGAGCTCTTCAGCCTCGATGCCCTTGCTTGGGTAGTTGGAAGGCAGGTCCTTCTGTCCTAGCAGCAATGTCCTGTCCAGGCCAGGTGCTGAGTTGGCAATGCTTGCAGCCCTTCTGAGCCAGAGTGGCAAGTCTTGTACCTGCACCTGCCTGGCTCACCTGCCCAATCCCCCACTACTGAGCACCTGAGGCCTTCTGAGCCTCTAGGGCACCTGTCCCCCATGTGCTCCAAACACTTCCCCCACCCCACACACCTGCCACTCACTCTTACCCTTCCCCCTTCCCATACTCCCACCTCACTATATTAGTCCTGGTACTCCCCTCACTGTCTGCTCACTTCCCTCTTCCTCTCTGCCCCCCCCCCCCCATTCTAACCGCTTTGTCTAAGGAACACCTCCTCACTATCCTCCTATCCCCTTATCTCCTTTCCTGCTTTCCTCCCCACTCCCCCATCCAGTCCCTCCTACTCCCATCTCTTTCCCTCCCTCCCTCCCTGCTCTCACCCGTGCAACACCCCCCCACACACACACACACCCTGGTCTGGCTCCCCACATATGTACCTTTTATCTTGTTCTCTGGGACTGTGCCATCCCTGACAAAGGCTGTGGACAGAAGCCTGGCATTTTCCAGCCTGTTAGGGTGACGTGCGGACACAGCCGTTGGACAGCCACCCCAGCAATGGAAAACCAGCGCACTCATCTCAAGCACACCTGGCTGCAGTCTTGGTGATGCCCGTGGGCACTGTGCTGGGAGATGTCCCTCCTCAATCCCTCGTGTACCTTTTTTCCCTCTCCACCCTTTCAAATACAAAATGAAAAGGCCAACTTAAAAGCATCATCAAGATTTTTAAAGTTCCCATTTAAAACTAAATAATTTGTAAATAGGAAAATAGTGTACTCAGTGTGGAAAAACTAGAGAATGAAATACAAAAATAAAATCCTAGTTCTCACAGTTTTAGCATATTAAACTGCCTTCCCATACAGAAATAGTGATGTCTCTTCATTTTTAATGAGGGCTTTCTTTTTATAGTAAAGTTTTATAATTTCTTTTATACAGGTTTTATATTTGTGAAGTTTATCAGGTTTCTCTGTAGCATTCTGATCCAGTAGCAAATACGTTATTAACAAAGCAACTTTTTTTTTTTTTCAAAGCAACTTTTAACATCAGGCTGCAAAGTTACCCCCAAAACAGTATTCAGTTTTAAAAATATTTCTCCTTTGTGCTTTGCACGAATCCTTATATATACACATATTCTCTTTCTGTCTTGCTCTTACTCATAGTGTTCTACTTTCCAAAAAAGGTTACTACACCTTTGTGTGTTACGTCATATCTTCACATTCTGGATTTGGTCATACGATGGCTCCTTTCTTCATTTATTATTTTTTTAATTTTTATTTATTTATGATAGTCACAGAGAGAGAGAGAGAGGCAGAGACACAGGCAGAGGGAGAAGCAGGCTCCATGCACCGGGAGCCCGACGTGGGATTCGAACCCGGGTCTCCAGGATCGCGCCCTGGGCCAAAGACAGGCGCTAAACCGCTGCGCCACCCAGGGATCCCCCTTTCTTCATTTAGAAGTTGTGCTGTGCAGTCTGAATTTTCCTTTTCTTCCTACCTACTTTAAAAAAAATTCTTTTTTCTGCTGTTCTTTGCCTTCAGCATTCTGAAAATAGATTTATCAGCATTTACTCTCAGAACTTCATCAGTGGTGTCCATTGGAATTTAGTTGAAAAAGGAAGCGCATGTACAGAGCTGTTGCCCTGTCAGTTTTCAGCAGATTCATCATCCACTAGGCAGCAGATGTTTATTGAGTGGCCTGCTCTGTGCTGGGACTGGAAATGTGTGCTTTCTCCTGACTTCTGTTTCCACTAGGAAGTGGGAAGTGATTGGTCAGAAGGGAAGAGCATGGACGGAGTCTATTTCAGAGTGAATCCAAGGGAAGTGAAGTCCCTGATTGTGCTGTAAGCTTCCTGGGCTGTATGTAACCCAGGTGGTAGAGGTGGTACAGGCGATGCTTTAATCCCTGCAGCCTGAGGCGGGGCTGGGCTGGGCTGGACAGGATTCGCCCTTTGTTGCTCTCCTTTTTCTTTAATGAATGTTTCTTCTTGTCAGAAAACTAAGAAGATGCCTTTATTTGGTAGCCTCGGGGGACGTCTATTTTCATTTTCTACTGCCGCACTTGCTTAGGTTGGGCCTACTGTCTCTTTAAGTGGGTGAAAAAAAGCGAAAAAAATAATGTGGCAACTTCTATTCTTGCTAGGTATACATCTATGCCTATATACGCCTATATACATCTGTTGGTATCTGTGAAGTTGCAGGAGAGGAGAAGGGGAGAAGGAGAGTCCACTTCTTGTCACTTCTGTCTCTTATGATTTGAAGAATCTCATGTTTGCCTTCTGGGGTGGTCTGGCATTTTTCTATCTTTTTTGTACCTGTTTCTCTAAACTTGATACTACTGTCTAGTACAGATTAAGCAGCTTTTGAATGTTTAATTAAATAGTAGTACTGTGCAGTAGAACTTGAGAATATGTTTGAGTGGAACATGCTTACAGATGTATCGGTGTCCTGTTGTGAAAATGCAAAAGTGATTTTCTCAGGTGAAGATTTGGAGACGGAATGCATCTTAATTCCAGCTGCAAGAAACAGACACACATAGACGTTATGACATAGGGTAAATAGCTTGGTAGCTTTCTGTTGGTAGATGGTTGCCTCTCAGTACTGCCTTAAATTGAAGAACCTGGAGGAAACCAAGCTTTGTGGTTAGGAGTAAGTTACAGTTTGCATACTAAGGTGCAGAGGGCATTCATATCTTTTATGTGTTTTGGTACTGAGTTTTACATCACAGTTTTAACAGTTTAACAATATGGAAGCATTTGGAAGATGCCTTTCCCTCTTCTTCCTCCTTCCAGCTAACCCTGTTTCCCTTCCTGTCAGTCACTGGTTGACATTTTAGTATATATGAATGAGTCTGTATGGTTTCCTCTGCATTATGAATTCGTGAAATATATTTAGGTACTTTTAAAATGTGAATGGTTTTATACCACGGATTTTTCTGTGATTTGCATTTGTACTTAATATATGGAGAAGAATGGTAGATGTATATCATGGGTTGTCCTCACTTAAAGGAAGATTTTGCGTGGCCGAGGCTTTCTTTTTTTTTTTTTTTTTTTTTTTTTTTTTAAGATTTTATTTATTTATTCATGAGAGACACAGAGGCAGAGACACAGGCAGAGGAAGAAGCAGGCTCCCTGTGGGGAGCAGGATGTGGGACTCAATCCTGAGACCCTGGGATCACGCCCTGAGAAGGCAGATGCTCAACCACTGAGCCACCCAGGCATCCCTCAATGGGAGAGCTCTTTTCCTTCAAATTTGTTCTTAGAGCCTTTTTGAATAAAAGTGACACCTATTAAGGATAACTCAATGTTTTAGAATTTTAAACCTTTACCTGAAAGACTATTTTGGGTTTTCAAGGTCAGTGTGTGGAATTTCTGTTGGAATTTTCATTCTGCATAGTGTTTATGTTGCAGAGTAAATACATGGGATAGAAAGAACAGAAGATCTTGACCTTGACCTCAGAGATCTAGTTGGGGAGGGGCAGACAGAAGCAGGTATAAGGCTCTGCAGTGGTGTGAAGGGTCAGAGAGGGCATCTGAGGGATGAGAAGGCACATGTAGGGCTTGGAAAGACCATAGAACAGAGCCACCTGGCCCAGAGAGGTGGAGGGGTAGGGAAGGCCTCTGTGAAAAGGTGAAGAACGGGGCAGGATTTGAAGTCAGCAAGTGCAGTGCACTCTGACATGGGGGTTCAGTGTTTGAACATGGGGGAGGGGAGCATGAGAGAGGGCAGTGAGTCATGGGAGGTGAGGCTGGAGGGGGCTGCAGAGGGGTACTTGGGCATCCTGCCCAGGAGCATAGGAGGAGCCCTGGGATTGGCTTCTGCTTGGAGAGGGGACTCCTCCTAGGCCTCGAGCATGGGGTGCCAGGGGGGAGCACTGGACAACCTTTGGGGAGAAAGTCAGATGCCGTGATTATGCCAGGGCTTTGTGGTACAGAGTGACAGTGACACGGAGTCTCTGTCCTTAGGTGTGCCGATTCTCATCTATGATAAGGTGCTGATTACTTCATAGTTGGGAAGCACAAATACAATGTAAGAATCGCCCAGTCAGGGATCCCTGGGTGGCGCAGTGGTTTGGCACCTGCCTTTGGCCCAGGGTGCGATCCTGGAGACCCGGGATCGAATCCCACATCGGGCTCCTGGTGCATGGAGCCTGCTTCTTCCTCTGTCTGTGTCTCTGCCTCTCTCTCCGTGTGTGACTATCATAAATAAAAAAAAAAAAAAAAAAAAAAAAAAGAATCGCTCAGTCAGTGGGGTAGGAAGGCTGGGGAAGATTGCTTGTTGTATTCAGAACTGCACTGACCTGCTGGGACAGTTGATGGAGGTGTGGGGGCCAGGGTGCTGGGGATGAGGGCATCTTGCAGGGCTGGCATTAGGCATTAGGGTGGGGGACGATGTGTCCTTGGAACCCTTCACATGGGGGCAGTGGAAGAAATTCTGGAATATAAATATATACACACACTTTCTACCTCAGCCTTTACAATGTGTATATCCATATATATGGGGAACTGGGGTGCATGCTCAGGGGTTTCGATCACTGTAGCCGGCAGTCAGGATGGTTTGGTGAGCTTGGAAATCTTGAGCAGGAACATGGCAAAGCCAGCAGCTTTCAAGGCGGGACACCTGGTGCCTGCCAGGTGAGTGAGTGAATGAGAGTGCTACATGAAGGTGGAGGAAATGGGAGGGCAGAGGGGGAGGGTTTCTGGTCCTGGTGGTGCAGTGGCCAGAGCCCAGGGTTGGAGTAGGGCATGAAGCAAAGGGTCGGGCCTCGTCAGAGCTGGCCTGGGAAGGGAGGGTGGGCACATCTAGAAGTGTGGAGGGAGTGTCCGCAGGTGGCTTACTTGGACATTGTTGAACTCTTGTCCTCTTAACAAAACACGGGGTGTCCTAGGAGGATTTGAGCATGGCAGAGCAACAGAGGTTGGCGGTTTCCTGCAGTCTCGGATTGTAGGTGAATCGGCGTCACCCAAGGGCCTCATTGAAACCTGAGGATAGGGATCCCTGGGTGGCACAGCGGTTTGGCGCCTGCCTTTGGCCCAGGGCGTGATCCTGGAGATGAATCCCACGTCGGGCTCCCAGTGCATGGAGCCTGCTTCTCCCTCTGCCTATGTCTCTGCCTCTCTCTCTCTGTATGACTATCATAAATAAATAAATTAATTAATTAAAAAAAAAAAAAGAAACCTGAGGATTTGTGCCTCACCCAGAGGCCTCATTAAAACCTGAGGACTCGTGCCTACCTGGAGTTTCTGATTTAGGCGACCTTGGCAGGCAAGAGGATCTGCATTCCTGACAAGGTCCCCGTGACGCTCCTGCCACCACTCCCGGGACACACTTTGTGGAGCTCTGTTTTAAATAACCTTTTGTCCTGTGTGTGGATCAGAGGGTCCCTGTGGAAGAGAGTTTGTCTTATCCAGGCTTTTAAACCAGAGTGGTGGAGTTCCTTGACACGATGGTTGAGTAAATGGTTTTGGATTCTGGGTTTTTCTCACTTAGCAGTTTGGGGGATTTTAATAGGTCACCGTGTGCTTTGTAAGCCATGAAGCTGCCATGCCTGGAATGGACAGAAGCAACTCTGTCCTCTTCAGACCTAAAAAACTGTATTTCAGACTTGCTTTTTGTGAGTTGTAGAAATTAAAATAATGCAGAAGGTATAAAGACGTCTTACCCCAAGTCTCTCAGATTTCTTCTGTGAAGGCACTTTCATGTTTTTTAAGCATGTATATAGTTTTTAAAAGGAAAAAATTGATTCTATTAAATTTCTGTTCTAAATATCAGCAGTTTTACATGTAATAAAGATTCTTAAAAAAAAAAAAAAGATTCTTTGGAGGACCATATGTCTGCTGCAAAGCCCATAGTTTCTTGCTTTTTTAACCACTTTGTAAAAAAAAAAAAAAAAAAAAAAAAGGAACATCTTGGGACAAAATTTTTTTTCCCATGGGAATGGCAGTACATTTTATTAGATAAGCCTATGAGAATGTGTGAGTCACTTAAAGTGTTTTATAGCTGAAGTTTGGGACCTGCCAGCGGGGATGGCAGGGAACACAGGGCAGGGCCTAGAAAGTGCTGCTGTCCTTTCTGCTTCTGGAGCTTGCCTGCCTCTGCAGCTTAGCCCAGAGTGGGACTACTGTCACAGGGAGATCTCAAGCAGGTGCCCTCCGTTTGGCTTGTGACGCTTGCTTGTTACTGGTGTCTGCTCAGCCACCCCAACCCTGGAAGGGTTTCATGACCTTTTCCTTGGACAGTTTTCATCATGTCTAACTGCCTAGGACAGTCAGGGGCCTGGCTGGCTGCAGGGTGCATAGTTTTGGGCTAGGCTCCTTCAGGTTAGGCAGGAGGCAAAGATCCCTGTTCGGTGACTGCTGCCCTTTGATATATGATGCTGCCTGACCTTGAACACCTAATTCTTTCAGCGGGAACCAGAGACTGAATCTCCCTCCTTCAACACATCTCCCTTTCTTATTTGAAGAATTAAAAACAAGAGTAGCTCTTAATTTGGACCTTCTGCTCCACTGAAACAACTCTTTTAAAGCTTTTCTCATTACAACAGTAGTGTATTTAAAAAAAAAAAAAAAGTAGGGACATCTGGGTGGTGCATGAAGATAAGCATCCCACTTTGGTTTCGACTCAGGTTGTGATCTCAGTGTCTTGTGGGATTGAGCCCAGAGTCAGGCTTGGGACTTTCTCCCTCTGCCACTCCTGCTCATGCTCTCTCCCTCTCTCTCTCTCGTCAAATAAATAAAATCTTTAAAAAAATAATGTATATTTTTGCCTTCTTTGAAAAACATTTTAGTCTAGCTGCTTCAAAGTTTACCTGAGGGCAGGCAAATATTTGCCATGTTCTGGTACGAAGATTGTTGAGGTTCATTTGCGCTAAGCAAGGGTGCATCTTTCCTTGGCACGTTTACTAGTCAGTTCAGGTGAAGGCAGGCAGCCTGGGTGGGGGGAGGAAGGGTTTCTCCAGGTTGCAGTCTCCATCCAGGCTTTCTACCAAGGTCTGTGCAGAGGTGTGCTTTGGGCACAGGGAAGAGTGCATATGCACTTGGTAGGGAGTGCGTCGGATGGGGAGGACTTAAGGCCTGCCTCCTCTCTAGGTTAAAGGGTTGGGGACACAGACATACTTATCTGTTTTGATTCAGCTTATGTTTTTGCTGCTTAACCCACTACTTCAAAATTTAGGGGTATGAAATAGCAACCATTTTATTTTGTTTACGAGTTCATTGGGTCAGGAATTTGAAATGAAACAGAAATATCTCAGACATCTGTTTCATGATGTCTGGGACTTCAGTTAGGCTGGAAAATTTACTTCCTGGGGGTTTCTTTGCTGGCACATCTGGCCCCTGAGGATGGGCTCTGCTAGGACTGACTGTTAGCACCTGCACAGTACCTGGCTGTGACCTGTAGAGCCAAGGAGTGGTCAGACCTCGTCCACAGCGGCCCAGGCCCCTCAGAGCAAGTATGCTAGCAAACTCGAGGGAATAGCACTCTGTCACCAGCTCCAAAGCCACATGGCATCACTGCCAGCCTCCCCTGTAGTGGAGATGGTCACATGAGTCCACACTGATCCCACTTCCTGGCAGGAGGCATGTCAAAGAATTTGGGGACAGGTTTTATAGTGCCACCAGGGAGGCACTGTGTGAAAAACACAATGACACCATACATCTCTGCAGTGAGGACTTGGCACAAAGTGAGTCATAGCTTAGACGAGGCGTTCTGTTGTAGTTAACACGCTCAGAAAACCTGGAGAAGAACAGTAAACAGAGTCACAGCAGAACGCGTGCGTCAGTGTTGCTGTGCTTTAGCGTTGCTGGAACTTACTCTGCCAGTAATACTCCTTTTAAATGAGCTCCAGGTGCCCAGTCTTTGTACGGGGTTCCTGATCTGAATGCTTCTCTGAATTGAAGTGTTCTTGACCTGAGCAAGTGGGGATTGGAATTGCTGTTCACTCTTTCAAGACAGGGAGCATCTGCAGCATGCATAGAGGCTTTGCTGTCCCCAGAAGGGTTTTATGACCTCAGTGTTCCTCAGTTTTAGGTGGAGCACCTGCCACACATGGGGCTTAGAGGTTAGGGGATTGGCTTAGAGGCCAAGTTTAGGAACAAAACCAAGATGCCTTTTCCCATTGGAGTTGGGGGTGACTCTGGGGCTTTGGAACGAGGCCTTGCACTTGTAGTGTTGGTGGAGTATGGGGGGGGGGGGTGACTGGTCGTGTGACCTTGAGCAAATCCCACAAGACTACTCTTGGATCTGGTCTTCAGCTGTGAAATGGAGGTGATTGCACAACCTGGTGACTAGAAACTGAGTGGAGCTAAGAAGGCCAATATGCAGGAACCAGCGGCAGTGGTACTGGCATCGTTGTGCTTACTGCTCACATGCCTTGTCCTTGTCACATGATTCCCCATGGCCTGGCTGGATGCAACAGTCAGTGCCATGTTCCATTGAACCTCTGACATGTTTGCCTCAAGTAGGTGCCCTACCCACACCTCTAGCTGGTGCTGGCCTTCCTGGCTCCGAGGCTCTGCTTCTACTTGCCTAGTAGACATCTTCAGCCTGGATCACGACAGGTTGCCTCTGAGGGAGTGTGTGCTAATCTCAGACCATTATCCCCTCCCCTCACTGCCTTCCCTCCACCTCTGGTGTTCTCATCTCCTAAGAACACCCATTCTCCACCCCATCCTGGTACACTGCCCATGCTCTTCTGTCCTCTGCATTCTTGACCCATCTGTCCCTCACACCCCTGCTTCCTGTTAGGCCAGAACACAGCTGCCCTGAGCCACACTCTGACTGATGATTGTTGGTTGTCCACTCCCCAGGAGCCCTGCTGTCTTGGAACGAATGCTAGGAAGAGGAACTGTTGGTGCTCATATTGGGTGCAGCAACAGAATCCCCATGGGGGGCTTGTTAAGGAAACCTTCTTGGTCCATCTGGGCCTATCCCTTCATCCTTCCCTCCCTGGGATATTTCTGCTAGCATTGGCCTCCCCACCCTTCTCCTCTGAGTACATCATCACAGGCCAGGAGACACCCCCTGCGTATGTGAAGCCTGCACCCCCCTCTCCCCAGGTCCGTGACCTGCTGCCTCCTCTCTGCTCCCCAGGCCTGGTCAAATGCAGCCTTTACTTCTCTGATATGTATTACATATAGGTGGCTTTTGGCAGTTCTGCCTGTAAGGACAAGACTTCCTGCACTAGGATGGCACCTAGTCATTCTGGTATCCCTTAGAGAAGGAATTGATAAGCAACTGTGGCCCATGAGCCAAATCCAGCCCACCCTTGAGCTAAGAAAGTTTTAACAATTTTTACATGGTTGAAAGAAAGTCAAGAAAGAAATGCTGCTTCATAACACATGAAATTCAAATTTCTATATCTTTGAATGAAGTGGCATGGGAGTGCGGTCACACTTTTAGAATTATCTATGACTCTGTTCCCACTTCAGTGGCGATGTTGAGTAGTGGCTCTAGAGATCTTATGGCCAACAAAGCCTAAAGTATTTACTCTTTGCCCATTACAGAAAAAGTTTGCTGACTCCTGCCTTAGAGCCGTGATTCACAGTCATTTGAGAGAGCGTTTTATTCATGCATTGATTCTTTCAGCAAATACTGAGTGACCACTGAATATTGTGTGGAAGTATCTCAACGTCATAGAGAACAGCCATGAACAAAATAGTCTTTGCTGTGTTGGGGCTTCCATTTTCTTGGCTGGAAACATACAAGCAGAGATAGATAGATAGATAGATATGTGGATATAGTATGTGGTGGTAAGTGGTGTGAAGCAAAAGAAAGCAGGTTGAGTGTGGGTAGGGAGGAAAGAGGGTGTGTGTGTGGGAGCATTATTAGGGATAGATTGGTCAGGAAGACCTCATTGAGCTGATACCTGAATGAATTGGAGGGAGGCAGATAAAGCGGTATTTGGGTAAAGAGTAAGCATGAAGAGTCTGAGGCAAGTTGGAAAAATCACCAGGGACCGGAGTGCCTTGAGCCTGGACCGTGTGACCCGGCAGGTGGGCAACAGGTGAGATGTGGCTGTGGCCTGCCACCAGATCCCTTAGGATGCAGACTCTCCCCCTTCCCCAGGGGGCACAGTCACCTGGGTCACTTGAAAAATGCCATACCCAGGCTCCTCTGCAGAGATCCTGATTCGGGAGGTCTGAAGTGTAGACCTTGTAGGGCCTCCCAGCCTCTGAGATGCCCAGATTTTATCCCTTTGGAACTGGAGAAGGCAGACCCAGTGTACTCTCCCACAGCCCCCCTGCCAATTCCTAGTCATTGTTAGGTCCTGGAGAAACTTCAGTCTAATGGGCACCATGGAGTTAGGAGCTTTTGTTGCAAGACCTCCTAAAGTGCTTGGCTCCTAGCAGGGGCTCAAAATATAAAAGTTTGTGTTTTTAAAAAGAGACCTGCATTTATGTTGGTGACTGTCCTCTCCTACTAGACTTCATGGGCTTGCTGTTTCTCCTACTGCCCGGTCTTGGAAGGACTGTTCATGATGTGGGTCAGTTTCCCATTGTCTCAGGAGTGGCGGGCACTCCACCTGTTCCTGCCTGAGCGGGCTCAAGCTGTTTCCCCTTGGGGCTCCAGGTGGACCCCTACTGCTTCTTGTCATCTGAGCCTCGCCACCGGTGGACCCCTACTGCTTCTTGTCATCTGAGCCTCGCCACCTTCTCTGGCCCACCTCTCTTGGGGTCCTCCCTGGCCATCATGTTAGTGGATGAGCAACGAAAGGATTTTGGCAAACATCGAAGACAGAAGGCAAATCCTGCATGGGATCTCCATGCAGTCACACTTTCTAATATCAGCAAGCTGAGTTGGTGAGCTCTTGGCCTCCTGGTTTGTAGGATGCCTGGTTGTCAGTGCTTGCCTACAGGCACACCGAGTATACTGTGTGTGATAGAATTGTGTGCCCGTCGGGCTGGGAAGTGCTTTCCCTAACTCACACTTCTTCCTATGACTTAGGATAAAAAAAGTACATGTACTTTCTAGGTAAAAATGGTGGTCAGAATGCCCAACAAAAACATGCTAAAACACAGTGCAGCCTTTTAGAATATACAGGTGTGAAACAGAAATGGTAGTTTTGTTTGATTCAGTATCATAATAATAATTAAAATAGGGTAATTTTAGGTAATTTAGGTAAAGGGCTTTCTGGGGACGAATCTGCATCTTCTGTGCAGCCTGGTATTCAAGGACACATAATCTGTCCCCATTTGAAAACATTAGAAAACCAATGGTCCCCTGAAATGTCAAGCTTTTATGGAGGATTTTTGAAAGCTTTGTATGTGTGGTTTTGTATGGACTTTCAAGGTTTTCCCCCCTAGACTTCCTGAAAGTCATCAGGAATCTGATGGAGACCCACAGGTTCCAGGTTGAGAAATTATGTTCTACAAGGATTTGTCTCTAGTGCTGTCTGATTAATATTTAAGTAATCACATTAGACTAATAGAAACTACAACGGTGTTGAATGAGCATTTTAATATGTTCTTTGTTGGAGAAGGACACTCATTTTTAATCATACCCTTAAAAAAATCACTCAATTTTTTTGTCCTAAATGAAAATTTCTGTGTGATAGATTTTCCTGGAACAGAGTTTCCTGGCATAGCATGAAGTCTAGATACAGACAGAGAATTGTGAAAGCAGTGTGCCTCATTTTGCGTGTCAATATTTTTAAAATAAAAATCAGAATAAATTAAGATATCTTGAACGCTGTGTAAGGGAATTTGGTTTTAAGTTCTTTGTCAGTGATGGTGAATGATTATCTTTTTTTTTTAAGTACTTCTCTTAATACCGAGTCCTTGTATAGCACATAATTGACTTCATTTAGTTCCATTTAGTACAGGTGTCTGTAGAGCACAGCTCTTAGTAATTCCCAACGACCCCCTTGTAACACTGTAAGGTGAGTCAGATTCACTTAAGCAGTTGCAAAATTCTAAAAGCAGTGTTAATTTTTAATAATGTTGAACTTGTAAACTCTGTGCTCTACAAGGTTGCAGGCCAGTCAACACAGAACACTGGGAGCAGGGCTCCATAATCGTTGGGAATTGCTTGTGTTTTCCCCCTTGGAATGAGTCTGCAGTAATTCAGGAAGTTCTCCTGCCTGCTGTTTGGTCTGTGCTGGGTACCAGTCCTTTTTGTTCTCCAAAGCAAAGCAGACCGAGCCTTTGAGAGTTTAGAAGGAGGCCAGAAACTCAACATAAAAACATCTTCAAGATTAATTGGTCATAACACTTCTGAAGAGAAAAAGTACAGGATACGCACAGGATAAAAGTAATAAAGTGAACACGTTCTTCGACCTCCTTCTTTCAACTAATTTTTGGGTGGCTGGCCTACATGTGTTGGGAGCTGCAGATGTGAATCAGAAACCCCTCATCTTGCAGGGAGACTCCCCTGTAAACTGCCAATGAAGAAGTGTTGTAGTGAGTGCTGTGACAACACAGGGCTCCTAAGGTTCCCCTGGGGCAGGCAGGGTGGTGGGGAAGGCTTTCCCAGGAATGTAATGCTTAGGTGAGGTATCTACACTTCTGGCCAAGGAGAGCACTGGAGATGGAGCTGCTTCAGGAACGGTGGAGGCTGCAAGGGGGTGGAGGGTTGGTGGTACTGGATGGGGAGCCTACATAGAGGTCTGTTTGATGAGGAGGGGAGATGGGGTTCATGAAGCTATGGGGTGTGGTGGTGAACTGGAAGAGCAAGATGAGTTTGCAAGTGCAGGGAGCCAATCAAAGAAGTCTGACCCACAAGAATAGTTTCGGGCTTTAACCGTGTATGGCCATTATTACCTGTTTATAAAAGGTGGCAATGATGTGACCCTAGGCCTCATTCCCTGGGGCAGATCCCAGGGCCTCCCCTGCTTCCCAGGGGAGTGACGCTTGCCCAGAGGACCAGTTGGAAAGGGGAGAGCACGCAGAGCCCTGGTGTTTATACTTCAAGGAGGCAGAAGACATCCAGAGAAGGGGGGCAGCCTTACATGCCCTCAGATGGTCTAAGGGGTGATAGAAGGATTGAGAAACATCTCTGAGACAGGCATTTCATTCATTCATTCATTCATTCATTCATTCATTTTATTTATTTAAGAATTTTTTTATTCATGAGAGAGACACACAGAGAGAGAGGCAGAGACACAGGCAGAGGGAGAAGCAGGCTCCATGCAGGGAGCCCGACGTGGGACTCGATCCCGGGGCTCCAGGATCACACCCAGGCTGCAGGCGGCACTAAACCGCTGCGCCACTGGGGCTGCCCGAGACTGGCATTTTAAACTGACTTAAGAAAAGACTAAAAAGGAACTAAATACAATGGAATGATTTGAAAAGGTTGTCAGAAGGCATTATGTACCCTGAAGGCACCTTCAGGAATGGATAGCTACCCTCCTGAGCTTCCATAGCCAGAGAGGGAGAACTTCCTGGTGTGTTTTAACAGAACCCTGAAGCCAAGAACAGACGCTCTGTTTATTTGAGGTACACAGTGAAGTGGGGCCTATGGGGCTTGGCACCTGCTGGTTTGCCCACAGTGCCAGCTGTCTGAGCTGAGCACCAACCCACGTGTCCCCAGGTTGTCTTGGGGGGGCATGGAGTTCAACAAGGGTTTAAAAATCTTTCCCTCCTTTTTAAAAAGCAAGATAAAAACAAAGAAGGAAAAATAAACAATTATGTCGCCATTTAAACAGTATTGTGGCATCTTCGGACAGTCTTCCGATTCTGTGTGGTTCTTAGTAGCAGAAGTCCTACTACATATATATTTTCTCATCTGGAATTGTCATAACTGCATTACCATGTTACAGCATATTTTCATAACCGTATTTTTTAACAAAATTGACATGTAACATTATATACAATATTAGCAAGATATAATTGACATGTGTTATAAATAGTATTATGTTAATAATATATAATGCTACATTTTAGCTTATATAAGTTAATAGTTAATATCTCCCTATATACTGCTGTATAAATACATGGTATATGTTACATAAGTCTAATTACCATCCCTCGCCACACAGTTAGACATTATGTATGCGTGTGATGAGAACTTTGACGATTTGCTCTTAGCAACTTTCAAATAAGCAAATACACTGTTGTTAGCTGTAGTTACCATGCTGTACATTATATCTCCAGGACTTATTTATTTTAACCACCTTCACCCACTCACCTCTGGCAACCTCTAATCAGTTCTCTGTATTTCTAAACTTGGTTTTTTTTTTGTTTTTTTCTGTTTTAACATTCCACAGATAAGGGAGATAGATCATAGAGTGTTTATCTTTCTCTATCGACTTATTTCACATAGCATAATGTCTTTGAGGTCCATCCATGTTACCCAAGTCGCAGGATTTCCTTCTTTTCATAGCGGAATAATATTCCATTCATCTCTCTCTCTTTTTTTTTTTCTCCAATTCATCTCTTGACAGACACTTGGGTTGTCTGTGTCTTGGCTGTTGACAGTCATGCTGCACTGAACATGGGAAGCAGATACCTTTTCAAATCAGTGTTTTTGTTTCCTTCAGATAAGCATCAGAAATGGAATTGCTGGATCCTGTGGCATTTCTGTCTTTAATTTTTGAGGAACTTCTGACTGTTTTACATAGTGGCTGCCCCAGCCTAAGTTCCTGCCAGCAGTGCACGAGGCTTCCCTTTTCTCTACGTCCTTGCCAACGCTTGTTAGTTCTTGTCTGCTTGATAATAGTCATCATGGTATTTAATGGCTTTATGATTTAATTGAATGACTATCATAATTTATATATATATTCCCCACTTGTAGGATATTTTGGCTTATTCGCCCCCCCCCCTTTTTTTATTGTAAGTAAAGCCATGATTTGTAAAGACAGCTTTCCTGTATGCATGTATGTGTATATGTGTGTGTATGTGTATGTGTATGTGTGTGGATTATCCTGAGGATAATACTCAAAAGTAAGCTCACATGGTCTAAAGGTATAAACGTTTAAAAAATTTTTTCGTGAATAAAGAACATAGTGTGGACTTATTTTAATTTCTCCCATTTCTTGCTTATTTGCCACTTTTCAGTTATTTTATTACTATATTGTGTATCAGTTGCTTACTACTCCATTTGGAGAGGAATGTGCTTGTATGGAATCAGCGATATGTGGTTTTGGAAACTGAGTCCTAGTCAGTAAACATTTGTTAAACCCCTACTAAGTACCTGATGCTGACAATAAGAAGATGCCTGGGAAAAGATCCTAACCTGAAGGCCTTCCCAGGCTCACAGAATCACTGTCTCCAGGTTGGGGGTGGGGAGGAGGGTTTTGCATTTGCTCTGTCATCTTTTTCTAGTTCTTAAGAGCATCTGGCCCTTAGGAGGTATTGAGTATTTGGGGAATGACTACAGAAGGGCCTAATAGGAATGAGTACAAATAAGAGAGACATTCATTCACGGGAAGGGTTTCTTTCTCTGTCTGGTAACTTCATGTGGCGGCACATGGCCTGGTATTATGTTTTTACAGTCATCCATGGCAAAACTTCACTGTTGCAGCTGGGCTGGTTATGCACATTTATTGAGCACCAGCTGTGTACACATGATAACCCCCCCTCCGGTGTCTATAATCAAAGAAGCAGGCCAGCAGACAAGAAACTGGATTATAAGAGAGATGTGGGAAGTGCTGAGAAAGCATTTGGGCGTCCAGGTGAAGTTAAGCCACAGAGTCAGGCCGTTGTCTAACCTCTCTGGGTTTTGGTTTCATAGACATTTAAAGGAAAAGACTGGACTGAGCCCTAGGATCTCTTTCAGGCATGCAGTTCTTTGATGCTTGTGACTGGCTCTTCCTCAAAGGTTGGGGACATACTGTTTATTGAAACACAAGCACAGCTGAACTGCAGACCTCCAAAAGAGGTATTCCAAAATTAAAGAGATGTATAGGATCCTCTTTTCACTTATTTTTTAGTAGGACTTAATACTTCACAAGTATGCATTCTGTTGTCTTCATGAGCTGTAATTTAGATTTTGTAGAGTACTTGAAAATATTGGTTGAATATTAAAATTGTATTATTTGGAATCCTTGAATGTCTTGAAGTTAAATATTGACCTCTTTTTCTCTTCTTTCCCTTCCAGCCGTTTGGGGCAACTTCGTTAATATGAGGTAACTGTTTTTAATAACTTGAATACTGTGGTTTGGGTTTATAGACATATTTCAGTTATTACATATATACTGTAGATGGTATGGGTTAACTGGAGGATTTTAAAAATGAAACTGAGGGTTTGGTTTTTTTTTCCTCCTCTCCATTCACACATCTAAGCTTGTGTTTTTTCTTATGGATTTTCTCAAGGAATACAGGTGATTTTACTATTTATTCAGGTAAAGCCCATCTTTACTGGCTGATTCTTCTGCATTGCCCACTGCAGGGTCCCTTCCCTCCTTTTGTACACAGGAAGGGGTTGACCCTAGCTTTTAACTGGCTAAAATGTGTTTGTGTTTCTGGGTGGCTTGAACAAACACATGGTGGGGGCATGCCTGTCCAAAGCCTTTTGAGAAGGGGGCTGTCTTAAGGAAACCGTGGCTGGCCCCTGGCCTGGGAGCAGACCACTGAGTCCTGAGGCCACCTGTTTATCTCAAATTCCGAACAAGGAGCCTTCTGGCCTGCATGTGCATTATTTGTGCTTTGTGATAAATGTAACAGGGACACCCAGAAGAGTAACATCCTGTGTTGATATTCTAGAAAAAAAAACCTTAATAAGCATTCATTATAATAACAAATTTGGCGCTGTTAGAACAGTTTTGCATTTAAAGACAAATTCGTTACACTTTTTATTTCTTGGTAGTGAAAATAAAAGAGCAGCCATCACAGTTGTGGTGCTTGCTGTGAGCTTGGAAGTTGAGTGTCCCTGCACTAGGCTACTAGGGTAAAGGGTTGCTGTGCTCTCACCAGGCTTTTCATATTGAGTAGGTTTTGCAAGGCCAGTGGGGCGGTGTTGATCGGACTCCTACCACCAGGGCGTGTCTCCTGACAAAGACTTCTGTGTGTGGCTAGGAGGGGTGCTCAGATCCCATTTAAAGGAACTCTGTTTTTTCACCTGGAAAAGCTCCATTTTGCATCAAATTCCCAGGAAAGCCCAGCAGAGAAACTTGGACTCCTATAGACACACTTCCTGCCTCTAATTTAAAATCCCATGTTGAGTGTAACATGAAAATGAGATTATTTTAGTGGAATAGAAATAACTCTTACAAGGTAGAAGTGAGCCTGTGAGGTGAACTTGAGATTTCCCCTCCATTATCTTCCATTTCTCTGGTGCACCCCTTTCTGGAGGAAATTAGAACCTGGGACTGATGTTTGGGAAGGGGAGCAGAGATGGTCTGCAGCCTTTGGTTTGTGCTGTCATTTGTTCAGAAATAAATCTTGAGGTCATCAAGCCTCTCAATGGATCTCAGTTTCGCAGCTTTCTACTCAACAGGTCTATCCAGGAAAATGGTGAACTCAAGATCGAGAGCAAGATTGAGGAGGTTAGTTACTTTCCCATATTTTGCTCCTATTTTTTTGTTAAGGTTTGTGAATTTCGGTTCCTTTGTTTGTGGGGATATCTTTATTGTGGCAGGCTGATGCTAACCCCTGATTTTGAAAACCGCCCTTCAGAAAGGACTCCCTTTTCTATCTGTTTCCCTGTGGATGCACCTCTGTGTCAGTAGTTGTCCATTCTATCAAGGTGTGATGTACTAAATTCTACCTCTGAGGCAGAATGGATATAAAAGTTTGTCTGACTTTTCAAGTGACCTTCCCAGAATTTCTTAGAGAAGGGGAAGTGAGGACCTTTACTCTAGGGATGGAGGCAAGTGCCAGCATCCACTCGCCCCAGCAGATGCTGGAAGGCAAATCTGCTCAACTCAGACACTGGGACTTGTCCACATGCACAGGTGGGGAACCGCTCACCTGCTAACTGAGAGCTTGCTCCTCTGGTTGATTATATACCTTCTACTTCAAAAGAATTGCTTATGTTTTTAGTCAAATAATTGTAGATACAGGTATACTAGTGCACAGTGGGCCATGGGAGGAGATGGGGAGTCAGTCATTTTGATCTGAAGCCAAATGTTGTAGTTGATGGGGATGGCCTTGGATTGCTCTTGTCCTTCCATTGTTGCTCCTGGTGTTAACACAGGAAAGGGGTCAGCCTGCCCTCAGTCCATGTGCTGAGCAGGTGACAGGACGTGGAGATGATGTGCAGAAACAAGAGGCTAAGCTCTGTGGCAGCATTTCGGGGATTCTTTCATTCCTGAAAAGAAGAGGGTGGTGTTGGTCTGCCTACTTCTGTGAGCCTCAACCACTTTGCGTGTAGTAAGGAAATTAAGAGGTTAATTTTCCCAGAGACTTAAGTATCCTTGGAGAAAGAGCTCCAGCATGCAGTTTAGCATCTCAATTCTTCACTTGTGATTTGATTCGCCTGGTATAACTGAATATCAGACTGGAAGTGGATAGTAGAAGAAATGAAAATCTGTTTTGCATAATGTCATGCCTGTGTAGAACCTCAGAGGGTGGAAGTGGTGGAGGACTGTCTTGGCTGCAGAACTGATTTAGGTTATTTTTGTTTTAGATCGTTGAACCACTAAGAGAGAAAATCAGAGATTTGGAAAAAAGGTATGTGCACTTTTGGTTTTTTGGTTTTTTTTGAAAAATGCTTCTATCTTACGACTTTAGAAGGTCAGTATCTAATATAAATTTATTCCAACTGTGTAATTAATTCATTTTTAAAATTAATTCTATAGTATGAAAGATATCAGGCACTTCCAACACAGGAACTTTTTTATAAGAAGGTAGATATATACTGTCAAATTTGGATATAGTGTTTTACAACCTTTTTTTTTCCTTTTGTTGTTATGAACTATTTCTGATGAAAGCTATGAATTCTTCCTAGAAAAAAACTTATTTCTTAATTTTAATAAAGTTACTTTTTTCAGGAGTCTTCCTGAAGCCCAGCCACACAGATCCTACATTAAAAGTCCTTCCTCTGTTATCTTCTGTCAGTTTGATTTCTACAAACAATAATGATCTCAACAAATGTCCACATACATTTTTTTTAACTCCTCTTTGAATATGACACTCAAATAGGCCAAACATTAAAGGAAGAGAAGATACAGGTGTGTGGAAACCTTCCTTTTCCAAACCCTGTGAATTTCTCCATTCCTGCAAATTCGTGGCATACAGGTTGAGGCGAAGCCTTACCTTCTTTCAAGTTATGCAGGGTGGTGAGGTGGTTTCTGGCATATACTGATTGGGCTGAGAGAATTCCAGAACAAGAAAATAAAGCTGGAGGGCCTGAAACCTAGTATTGTATGTAAAACTCTGAGAAATTAGGGTCAGTTATTTGTTTGTCACCAGGCATCAGGAAGGTTCCAAAATGGAGTCCAAGTAAAGTGGCTGGGAGGGAAGAATTGTATAATAGGGTGGGAACTTACTTGAATCAGATCCCAAGGCAAGTTGCTCCTCACCTTTTGCTCTGGCGTTCCCGCCGGCCCTCTACCTGCCCTGTGTAGCTCTGCCGCACCCACATTCTCTCTCTCTCTCTCAAACAGTTGAGCTCTGGGCGCTGGAACTTTTCCCTTGAGTTAATCTGGAAAGCTGGGTATCCAGAGTGACAGTTGAGTCTTTAGAAGCTTGAAAAAGAAAAGTCAAAACATTCGTTCAAGTTTACATGAATGTTCAAGTTTACATGAATGTTTTTCTTTTGTTTTTTGTCTTTTCTTGGGACGAGTTTGGATGTTGTACATCGGCATTGTGTGAGCCTTTTGTCAAGCCCAGATTAAAAAGGAAGAAATGGAGAGCAGATTTTTCTTTGATTTTGGTGTTTTCAGTAAATAATTTAGTCAAAGAGAAATAAGGGTGGAGAAGAGCCATCAAACAAAATGTGTTCATTCATTTTCTTCTTATCCTCTACTGATGGCTTATTTGCAGTGAGGCAAACTGTTAATGTCAACTCTCACTGGACTAAAAGTTATTTTTTAACAGATCAAGTTAAGTGGCATAAATTTGTCATTTGTACTTTACATTTTTCTCACTGTGATCTGGGCTGAAATTAATACTGCTTGTAACGTTTCATTGGGTGGGAGCCAGAAATTCTGCCTTTGGTAAGACAGGAATAATTTGAAAGATTTTAATGGAAACTTAAAAAAAAAATATATATATATATATATATATATATATATATGTTTATGGTAAGAATAACTCATCAGGTTTTTTTTTTTTTTAAAGATTTTATTTATTCATGAGAGACACAGAGAGAGAAAGAGAGAGAGGCAGAGGGAGAAGCAGGCTGCATGCAGGGAGCCTGATGTTGGGCTTGATACCGGGTTTCCAGGATCACGCCCTGGGCTGAAGGTGGCGCTAGACCGCTGAGCCCCCGGGCTGCCCCATCAGGTTTTATATTTCCCCCCCACAAAAAAAATTACCCACCACTGATATTTTTTTAGAGAGGAATATTTGTGAAAAGTGAATTAGTTAGATAACTTCCCTAAAACAATGGTTTATATAGGCGATCTCTTGATCTCTTGATACAGGAGAGTTTTATGATTCCTTTTGATACTTTGTTGATGTTCTTTGTGCTTTTTAAATTGGAAAGTAAAGCACAAGTGTGAATATAATCTTAAGGAATGTACCAGCGACTCATTCTTGTCAAACTGTGAGAGTTACCTTTAAGATAAATACAGAGGTTAAGTGTTTTCTACTTAGGACTGCTTTACTAGTTACTCATCCTAAAATGGTTTTGGTCTCCAGGTTGGTGAGCAAGTCAGGCGACAGATGAACCCGGGGTTGTTGTGTTAGCTAGAAAGTCAAGTAGAGACATGACTGTGGTAGAAATTGATGGAGCTCTGTCTGGTTTTATTTTTCCTGACTGATTTGTGTGATAAGAATGATCAAATAACCATCTTGACGTGAACAAGATACGGATGTAACTGGACCATGTTGTCTTGATGTGCTTGTCACTTGGGGGTAAAGTGACCCCCAGGAAATAGGAATAAAACATTTTGAAAGGTAAGGATTATATGTATGTGAGGAAAGAAATGGGGGTAATGCCATTCTAGAAGCCTGAATAAATGGGTTATGTTTTTTCTCCTCTTTACCACACCCCCCATTTCTTAACAGTTTGCCATTTGTTTGATTGCATTTCAGTATCTTTAAATGTTCTGTAAATAGATAGAAAGTAGTGATAAGAATTTAAATTCTTAGTAAAATTGCTTCTTACTGGCTACCTTAACAAATAGGAGGGTTAGAGTCTGGAATGGTGTAAAATAGTTATTAAAGGATTAATTGGTGGGGGGGTAAGAAAAAATCCATTATTCAGTTCCTGCTTCATTCACCTCCCTTGCTTCTCTCTCTCACACTCAGAAATGCAGAATGCAGGCTTCACGTGGGCAGGACCTTGTCTTTCTACGTTGTTTGCTTCTGTGTTCCCAGCGTGTGGCACAGAATAGGTGCCCAATAAAAAGTTGCCGAATAAATATATGGATGAGCCAGGATGCTGCTGCATAGGGTTTTGACCTACTTTAGGCCTTTAAAGAAGCTGATATCTCTCCCTTGCCCACTTTGCCTAATGCTAGGAAAGCGCAGGAGGGAAGGGCTGAGTGGCATGCTGAAGGAGTGGCCCAGCGAGCACCATGTCAGAGTTACCTCACAAAGTCCCCTTGGTGTTATCTCAGTGTCACTTCATACGTCTGCTCACGCAGTCCCTTCAGAGTCACATCACACAATCACCTCAATGTCCCCTCACACAGTCACCTCAGCGTCACTTCACACAGTCCCCTCAGTCACCTCACATAGTCCCGTCAAAGTCCTGTCACACATTCCACTCACATAGTCGCCTCAGTGTCCCACACAGTCACCTCAGTGACACCTCACACAGTCCCCTCATGCAGTCATGTCAGCATCACCTCATACAGTTCCCTCAGAGTCACCTCATACAGTCCCTTCAGTCACTTCACACAGTCCCTCATGCAGTCACATTAAGTTCCCTCACATAGTCTCCTCACGCAGTTCCCTCAGAGTCACCTCATACAGTCCCCTCAGTCACTTCACACAGTCCCCTCATGCAGTCCCCTCAGTCACCTCACAGTCCCCTTACGCAGTCACTTCAGTGTCACCTCAGTCTCCTCACACAGTCGCCTCAGTGTCCTCTCACAGTTCCCTCAGTCACTTCACACAGTCCCCTCATGCAGTCCCCTCAGAGTCACCTCACACAGTCCCTCAGTCACTTCACACAGTCCCCTCATGCAGTCACCTCAGAGTCATACCTCAGTCACTTCACACAGTCCCTTCACGCAGTCACCTCAGCATCACCTCACACAGTCCCCTCACACAGTTGCCTCAGTGTCACCTCACACAGTCCCCTCAGTCACCTCACACAGTCCCTCACACAGTCACCTCATACAATCCCCTCACATAGTCTGCTCATGCAGTCCCCTTAGTCACCTCACACAGTCCCCTCACGCAGTCACCTCATACAGTCCCCTCACACAGTCACTTCTGAGTCACCTCACGTACTCACCTCAGAAAGTCACCTCACACAGTCCCCTCATGCAGCCTCCTAACTCTGTCATCTGTGACTGCGAGAAGGCAAGCAGTGTGAAGTGCAGACTGAGGAGCCTGAAGGAGCTTAACCCTGGTCTTACTTCTGACTTTGTGCACCTGACTTCTCAAAGGAAGAAACGAGGATTATGAGGGAGTTCTCCCAACAGTTATAACTTGGTCACATATGAAATCTGATACTTACTACACGTTGAAGAAAAACGAAGTAAGAAATCCAGCCAGTATTTTCGTTTTTTTTTAAAGGTTTTGGCACACCGTGTTTGAGGTAGGCTTATCAGTCCGTGTTCTACAGGTGACCACACGTCCAGCAGTTGTGTTTCTGCTTCAGTTTTATTTAACTGTATTTCCTGTAAGAAAACTGCTGTTTTCTTTCTGGTACCAGTGGGCAGCAGTGGGCAGGTGAGGAGGGGGTAGGCGTGGAAGGAGAGAGGCACTGTAGGGGCACCGGGGCCGGCTGCAGAATTTGGGATTGGGGCTGGATGGTGGATGTGGGCGCTCAGAGAAGAGAGGGGACGTCGGGCCGTGTGAGGGGTGCACACGTCCGGTGCTGTGGTTCGCCTGGCCACCCTCCAGCTGACTGATGGAGGAAGTACTTGGAATGACAAGAAGTGTCACTGTGCAAACAAGGCATCTGTCAGGTTCCCTGAAGGCTTCCAGTGTTCAGCAGGCGGAACGTGCCTGCCCCGTAGCCGCTGTGAGGACATTCACTTGGCCGTTACCGTGGGGCCTGTGCTGGGGACGGCTCCTGCCGGCGCAGCCCTCGGGAGGATGCTGTGGTTACCCCGACAGCAGGACGCCCCGAGGCGGACAGAGCTCTCGGGGCTCTTGCCCTGGGTCACAGGACTACGCAGGGGACGGCCGGGATTCTCACCCGTTCCCTCAGGTTCTCGCACCTGCCTGCCTCTGCTTTTGCAGTCTGCAAGGGGAGCTTGCCCCTCTGAGAATCTGGAAGCTCTTAAGTGAGAGAAGCCCTCCTGCCCAAGCTCCGAGTTAAGCGTGTTTCCATTGTCGGGAGGTGAGAAACACTCGGTGCAAGGTCTTCTGTCTAGTGACCTGTCCTGTTCCGTTCAGTTGAGCGGCCGTTAAGGAAGTGCCTTCTGTAGCCGGCCGGGCCCGTGGAGGGGATGAGGCCGTGCCCCTGGCGCCTCTCCAGTTAGATAGTGACTGTCAAGGTGATGGCTCTGAGTCTCCTGAACGCACTTTGTTCCTGACGGGCCTACTTCCAGAATAGGTACTTCACGTCTGCATTTGTCGGCTCGCATTGCCCTGCTCCCGCCGTCAGCGTGGGCCGGGGAGTCCCGGGAGCTCCTCGGGGGGCAAGAGGCGTCGTGGAGACGTGAGGGGAGCCCCAAGGTGGGTTCGGAGCAGCCCACGGGAGGCAGGAAGTGCTGGTGCCCAGTCATCTGTCCCGGGGCACTGGTGGGGACAGGCCGGGGGCGGGTGCTGCCATTGTGCCATCGCCCAGAATAAGGGGACGGGCTCAGCTTTTCGTGTCTTCTTCCCCTTGCAAGGCACAGTGGCCTGCTTTGGGTCTGTCACTTCACACAGCTGCTTTCTCCCTTCCAGGCCTCCTCACTGTGAGGAGGCCGCCACCTCCCCCATTTTGTGTTTAGCTCTGGCTACGCGTAGCCTGTACCTGGGTAAATTTTCCCTCGTCCAGGATGGACTCTGTGGCCCCAGCTTGAGTCTGCACAAGGGGCAGGTTGCAGATTTCTTGAATTCAAATGACCGAGCAGTCGCCCGGTCCCCACAGCCCTTGCTTGGAGACGGGTAAAGGGAGGAGGCAATAACCGTGCCACAGTCTGGCCTTTGTTTTGATGATAGTGGAGCAAATCCTCACAGGAGATGTTTGACTTTTCTTTTCTCATCTCTTCGTGTTCTACAGCTTCACCCAGAAATACCCGCCAGTAAAATTTTTATCAGAAAAGGACCGTAAAAGAATTTTGGTAAGTTTGCATACCTGATGAATATTTGTCATATCAAGAAACTTGCTTTTTAAGTAGAGGCGTGACCGCCGTACTGGGAGTCACCGCGCGGCCAGTACGCTGGCTGGTTTGCAGCCTGTTCCCACAGTCACAGGACAGCATTGCCTTCTAATTCCGCAGCGTTTCCATCCCCCAGAAGGAAACCCCATCCCTGTTGTCAGCCATGCTCCTCCCCGCTCCTGGCAACCGCTGAGGCCACCCTCTGTCTCTGCCAATTCTGGACATTTCCCGCGAGTGAAATACGTGGGGTCCTTAGTGTCTGCTTCCTTAAACTCAGAGTGATGTTTCTAACGTCCACGTAAGCTGTAGCACAGATCGCTGCCCGGTCCTTTCTGTGGCTGGTAACATTCCATATTATGGATGTACCACATTTTGTTTCTCTGTTTATCTGTTGATGGACGTTTGGGGCGGTTTCTGCTTTGAGGCCATTGTGAATAATACTGCTGTGAACCGTGGGTGCACAAGTTTGTGCACAGAGGTAGTTTTTTGGGTCTCTTGGGTATATACCTAGTGCCACTGGCTGATGGGACTAATTGTGTCCCATTGAATCGTCTTGGCCCCTTGTCAGAAAACAGGTGACCAGAAACGAAAATATCTTTGTCTACACTCTTGGTTCCATTCCATTGATCCTGTCTGTCCTTGGGCCAGTACCACTGTCTTGGTTACTGTAACTTCATAGTAAGTTTTGAAATTGGGAAGTGTGAATCCTCCCACTTTGTCTTTTTCAAGACAGTTTTCGACTCTTCTGGATTCCTTGCAGTTCCTGGTGAATTTTAAGATTAACTCATCAAGTTTCTTTACAGAAGCCACCTGAGGGTTTGATAACAGATCACATTGAATCTGTGGATGAATTTGGGTGGTGGTGTCACCTTAACAGTATTGTCTTCCGATCCTTGAACAGGGGCTATCTTTCTATTTATTTAGTCTTCATTAATTTTTTTTAACATCCTTTTTGTAGTTTTCAGAGTATAAGTTTCATACTTACGTTGGACTTATTTTATAGCGTTTTATCCTTCTTGATGTTAGCATAAATGGAATTTTTTTTAGTTTAATTTTTATATTTTGTATTGCAAGTAACTAGAAATACAATAGATTTTCATATTTTCTTATATCCTGCAACTTTGCTGAAATCATTGGTTTCTAATAGTTTCAAATAGATTCCTGAGGATTTTTTTATATACTGTACAAGATCATGTTGTCTGCAATTATAGGTGGTTGACTTCTGCCCTAACAATTTGGATACTTTGTTTCCTTGCCTAATGGTCCTGGCTGGAACCTCCTACAGTGTTGACTAGAGTGGGAAGAGCAGACATTGTTGTCTTGTTCCTCATTTTAGGGAAAAGCTGTTAGTCTTTCACGGTGAAATAGGATGTTAGTTGAGGGCTTGTCATAGATGCCTTTTTAAACAGGTTGATTCTCTTCTACCCCTGCTTTGTTCAGTTTACAACCGATCTTGCATACCTGGGATAAATTTCTATTGGTTAATGTATAATCCTTTTTTTATATACTGGTGGATTTGATTTGCTAGCATTTTGTTGAGAATTCTTATGTTTGTATTTATGGGAGATTTTGGTCTATAATTTTCCTTTTTATTTTTTATTTATTTATTTTTTTTAAGATTTTATTTATTTAGGTAGCCTGGGTGGCTTAGCGGTCTAGCGCTGCCTTCCGCCCAGGGCATGATCCTGGAGACCCGGGATGGAGTCCTGCGTCACATTCCCAACATGGAGCCTCCTTCTCCCTCTGCCTGTGCCCTGCTTCTCTCTTTCTCTCTTTCCGTGTGTCTCTCATGAATAAATAAAATCTTTTTAAAAAATATTTTATTTATAAAATCTTTTTTAATTAATTAATTAATTAATTTAGATTTTTATTTATTTATGATAGTCACACAGAGAGAGCGAGAGAGGCAGAGACACCGGCAGAGGGCAGAGGGAGAAGCAGGCTCCATGCAGGGAGCCCGATGCGGGCCTCGATCCCAGGACTCTGGAATCAGGACCTGAGCCAAAGGCAGATGCTCAACTACTGAGCCACCCAGGCATCTCTATAATTTTCCTTTCCTATGATCTCTTTTGCTGGTTTTGGTATCAGGGTAATACTGACCTCATGGGATAAGTGGGAAAGTGTTTCTTCTTCTGTTTTTTGAGATGAATTGTGAAGATTTGGTATTAATTCTTATTGAGGTGTTTGGTGGAATGCACCACAGTAGTTATTTGGGCTTAAGCTGTTTTTTGTTGTTGATTTTTTTTTTTTTTAACATTGCTAATTCAATCTCTTTTTAGAGATCTATTCAGATTTTCTGTTCTTGAGTTATTTTGGTATTTTGTATCTTTTTAGAAATTTCATTGCTTTGGCTGCCTACTCTAAGTTTTGGTGTGCTGTTTCTTCATTGTCACCCATTTCAAAGGATGGTTAATTTTTTAACTCACTGTTTGATCCTTTAGTCATCTGGGAGTGTGCTGGTTAATTTCTGTGTACTAGTGAATTTCTCAAATTTCTTTGTTACTGAGATCTAATTTCATTCCATTGTAGTCAGAGATTGTACTTTGTATGCTTCAATTCCTTTTAAATTATTGAGGCTTATTATATGGCCTAGGATATGGTCTGTCCTAGAGGATATTTCATGTACTCTTTTTCTTCGTAAGATTTTATTTTTAAGCAATCTTTATACCCAGTGTGGAGCTTGAACTCACAACCCTGAGTTCAGGAGTCTCATGCTCCACTAACTGAGCCAGGCAGGCACCCCTCAATGTACTCTGAAAAGGACTGTGTGTTGTGCTGTTGTTGAGTGTTCTATATATGTCTGTTAGGTCTAGCTGGATTACAGTGTTTTTCAAGTCCTCTATTTCCTTGCTAATCTGCTGTTTAGTTCCTTACGTTATTGAGAGAGGTGTTGCTGCCTCCAACTGTTGCTGAAATCTTCTATTTCTTCCTTTAATTCTTTCAACTTTGGCTTTGTATATTTTGATTCTCTGTTAGGTGTATAAATGTTTATACCTGTTATATCTACTGGTATGCACTGGATTGGATTGACCCTTTTATCATTATAAAATCCCCCCCCCCCTTTATCTACTAAGATTTTTTTTTTGTTGTAACGTTTATTTTGTCTGATGTCATCATAGCCATTCCAGCTTTCTTACTGTTTCTATGCTAGGTGTTATACTTTTTTACATTCAACACATTGTATCTTCCAGTCTTCAGTGTATTCCCTTAATACTTTATATAGTTGGACCTTGTTTTGTTTTGTTTTTCTCCCATTTGACAGTCACTGACTTTTGAGTGGTTGGCTTAATTCATTCACATTTAATGTTGTTACTGACATATTTGGATTTATAACTGCCACTATATTTTGTGTTTCCCATATGCCTCATATCTTCTTTGTTCTCCATTCTTCCATTTTTCTTTTCTTATGCATGAAGTAATTTTTTTCTTATGTGATATTTGAATTCCTTTATTTTTTACTGTATTTTAAAAATTCATTTTGTTACTAAGTATTCTAGTGCTTACCATCTATGTTTTAACTTATACACTACTTCAGCTTTATACTGAGTTCCAGTGAGATATAGAAATGCCACTCCTACATAGTTCTATTATCCACCCCTTCTTGTGACATTATTTCTGCAAGTTTCATGTATTATTTTAGTCCAAGTTACAAATCCATAATACATTGTTATAATTATTTTATATTTTATGTCTTTTAAATAAGCTGAGTGAATAAAAGAGAGTAAAGATGTATTTACAGAATTTGTTACATCATCTTTTTCATTACCCTGTCTAGTTTCCTTCATTTAATCCTGTGGGTTTGAGTAAACTTTTGGTGTCATTGCTTTACAGCAGTACAACTTTGCTCCCACCTATCCTCTTCATGCTGTTGTTGTCACATATATTTCTATATTTTGCAGGACAAATAATACAGTGGTATACATACTATTTTATACAATTGTTTTGCGGTGGTAGTGGTAAAATATACACAACACAGTTTATCATTGTATCATGTTAAGTATATAGTTCTTTGGCTTTAAGTACTTTCACATTATTGTGCTATACAATTTGGTCTTTAAATTGATTAAGAGTAGAAAGGAGAAAGTGCCACTATATTGCCTTTTAAATTACCTAATTACTTTATTTGTTCCTCCCCTTTTGTTTCCTGGGTGGGAAATGCTGCCTGGGATCATTTGCTTTCAGCCTGAAGAACATCCTTTAGTATTTCTTTTATGGCAGAGCTGCTGGCAATGAATACTTTCATTTTTTGTTTATTTTTGCTTTTCAGTTTGAGAAGTTTGGGTTGAATATAAAATTCTTGGCTGGCAGTTTCCTTTTTGCACTTTGAATGTGTTACCCTACTGCTTCTTCCACCTTTTGTGACAGAGAGTAGGCTGTTAGTCATGTTGGGGTCCCTTGTACCTGAGTATTTTTCTTTGTTTCCTGTCTACTTTCCAGGGGTTGCTATCATGTAAATTACAAGCTCAGTAGTAAAACAACAGAAACTGAAAATCTCCCCCTACTGGAAGCTAGAATTCTGACATCAGGGCATTGGCAGGGCGGTGCTCTCTCTGAAGTTTCTAGCACGAAATCTGTTTCATGCCTTTCTCTTAGCTTCTGGTGTTGCCACTAGTGCTTGATTCCTTGTCTTGTAGACACTTCCATCCAGTCTTTGCCGCCATCATCACATGGTGTTCTCCCGTGTGTCTCATACTGGATTTAGGGTTTACCCTACTCCAGAATGATCATATCTCAACTGATGACATCTCAGCTGATGACCCTATTTCCAGATAAGGTCATGTTCCGAGATTCTAAGAAGGATATATTTTCTCTAGGGCAGTATTTCACCCAGTACAGCTGCTTCCAAAACTTTATCTTCGTCTCTGATTTTCAGCATTTTCAGGATGATGTGGCTACAAGCATCTGTTTGTGTTTGCATTTCTCCTGCTTGGATGGAATTTGTCAAGCTTCTTGAATATGTAGGTTCACGTGTTTTATGAGTTTGGGGGACTTTTCAGCCATTATTTCTTTGACTATTTTCCTGCTCGTCTCTTCAGGTGCTCCCATGACAAGCCTGTTGGTGTGTTTATTGCTGTCTCATACTGCTCTGAGCGCTATGCACTTTCCTTTCTTTCTTCTCTCTGCTCTTCAGGCTGCATAAGCAGTCTTGATTTATCTTCAGGTTTGTGCGCTTGCTTCTGCCAGATCCAATCGGTTGTTGCCTCGCTGTAGTGAGTTTTTCTATACTTGTCAACTCCCAAATTCCCATGTTTCTATTTTATAATTTTTCTCTTTTTAGTCTCTATTTACTTCTTCAAGCATGGTTTCCTCCCACTCTTGTGAACTTATTTATGCTGGCGGATTTGAAGACTCTGTTGAATGTGACAGCTGGGCCCTCACACAGGCAGTTTCTGTTGCCTGGCTGTTTTTCTCTGTGTCCAGGTCACATGCGTTCCTATTTCTTTGCATGTCTCAGAATCTTTTGTAGCGAACTCGATATTTTAGGGAGTATATTGTAGCAACTCTGGGTACTGTTCTCCCCTTTCTCCAAGCCTTGTTTTATTTTTTCTTGTTTACTTGTTTGTTTAGTGACTTGGCTGATTTCTTTCAGTGATGTCTGTTCACTTGGAGTGTGGGACTCTGATGGTCATTGCTCAGAGGCTGCAGCCTTGGGGACGGACATAGTCACTCTGGGATGGCTGTGGTTCTAGAAGGGCTCTTGTTGACCATCTCTTAGCCTGATTTCTCTGTTAAGCTGTCTGCCTTGTGTGGTATCACACTGTTAGGCTCTAGTAATTGCTAGTTGAGCCAACTGTGCTTTAAACAGTATTTTGCATTATAAATTGTTCCTCAGTCTGATCTAGTTAAATTCTGGCCCCTTTGCAGTGGTAGATTTTTAGGCCAGTCTTTGAGGTTTGTTCAGGTTTGTTCTGATCTGAAGAGGGCTCTTTTAGGTGTTTCTTCTGGTTCTCTCTACTAATCAGCTGGCCTGTGGTTAAACTTGTTGTTATAGAACTGCTGGGCTCCTTTCTGTTGATTACCACTTAAATCTCCATTGTTTTCGAGATATTTTTTTAAAAGATTTTATTTATTTCATCATGAGAGACACACAGAGAGAGGGGCAGAGGCACAGGCAGAGGGAGAAGCAGGCTCCATGCAGGGAGCCTGACGTGGGACTCGAGCTTGGGTCTTTAGGATCATGCCCTGGGCCGAAGGCTGCACTAAACCGCTGAGCCACCAGGGTTGCCCAGTTTTTGAGATAATCTTTATGCTTGAACTTTCTTACTTTCTCTTTCAAATTAAGTCTGTCCCTCTGGGGAGAGCTTTGGAGCTCTGTGTTTGTATGGACTGCCTCTGTCCCTGCAGAAAATCTCTGAGCCACTACTATGGAGCTGGAAAAGGGATCGACATTCCTGCTTACAAGCAGGGACCTGGCAGGAACAGTACCCCAGGTCCTCTTGCCTTGCCTCTCTGGGCATGGAGTCCACTCTGTGAGTTCACTGGGGCAAAGGTGACCAGAATCCCATTACTCAATCACAGCCTGCCATGCCTGGAATAGAGCTTCTGCCCTGTATGTGGGAACTGGAGGAGGAAGATGTCTCTTAACCACTTGGCTAACATCTCAGGAATTTAGTCTGGGCAGCTCACAACTGGAAGGAATGAGGAATGTGGATGACCTGCTCTTTCTGGTGAGATACCATTATCTTTTGACTGGGAGCGCCATTGTTTTGGCCACATCTAATACCCACCCACTCTGAACTATGAGGGTGAAGGGTGGAAATGTGGGTGTGGGCCATGGCTCAGGTCTCATTGATTCTCTTTGTTCTTACTGAATTTTAGATATTCTTTTTTTTTTTTTTTTGAATTTTAGATTTTCTTAATAAATGTTTCTTCATTTGCTGTATACCCTTAGGACAATTTGCAGAGACTTTAAACAGGTTTTTGAATTAATTCTCACCAGTTATGGTTGGTTTTTGCTGGGGGATGGGTCTGTGGAACACCTGATGTTGCCATTCTGTAAGATGTGTTTTATCTGTGATCTTGATATATATACAAGGTTTTTTGTTCTTTTGCCCATTCTCTAGGCTGTAGGACTATGTATCCCAAACACCAAAGTAATACTCTTGAATCAATATTAACCTTTGTACACCACAGAATCTCCTTTTTTCTTCTGAGTTGTGGAAGACCTCTTGCCTTTTTAGATGGTGTACATAAATCTTACCCTGAGCAGACTCTGACTTCTGTTCTACATATACCCCTGTCTTTTGGGGTTATTTCTACCATATCAAAAATGCATAGGCACTTAAGCATGAACTGAGATATATATCCATGTCTTCAGCAGAGAAGAGTTAATTTTTCTAATCTTTCTGCTGCCACATGTCAGATTGATCAGAATATCTGATGCCCTGCACTCATGTATGAGTCCTGCACATCTTGCAAGGGTTATCATTGTATCCACATGGGATGATCTTCCCGTTGTTGCTGAGTATTAGTGAATTTATTTCCCTTTTCATATAACCACAATAAATGGACTGTGTGTTCTTTACTCATCTGCCGTCTTAAGCCACATGTCAGAGTCATCTGGTGCCATGTCGTTCCCAAGACCCAAAGCCTTTTCAGTGATTGTTGAAGCCTTAGCACAAAGGAGAGGTTTGTTCAGAAAGGTATTCTTCTTGCTTTCTGAGCAGCATGAGTTTGAATGCTGTCCTTGAACTGGACCAGGTTGGCTGCCTGTGAGCTCCCACAAGAGCAGGAAGTACAAGCAGTTGAGATGAGCTCATGGCTGCAGAGCCATGCGAAGCCGTGTGCAGCCTTTTCAGTTCCACTATAAGAGGTGTTCTGTCCTTTGTTCCTACTGTCTTTTTGGGGTGTTAGCTCTTGTTATTCAAAGGGTATGCCTGGGCTTGGCGATTCATACTCCTGAGGAAGCTTGTAAGAGAGGAGATCCTGCCAGGTTTGTTTCTGTTTGAAGTGCTTGCCTAATGGGCTGAGATTGATTAGGGAGAGACCTTGGAGAGCCACTCAGCTGTGTTACATAAATCTTTAAGTATTTTTGATAGAAAGGACTTACTCGAGAAAAACGGTTCAGATGCATTTTAAGCAAGGCTGAGGTGCTTCCAGCAATTTTATGTCACCACTAAAACTAGTAAAATGTTGGAGGCAATCACGTATAATTTAGTGCACTGCATTTCTGGTAGCTCTGAGCTGTCACTCAGTTATTTTAGGTGTGGAGATAAAGTTAGCGTGCGACAGAACATCTTAGTTTAAGTAACATTTGCATATAGATACAGAGTTACATTAAAGAAGGTTAAATTTCTTTGAAAAGAGATGTAATTTTTCTGATTTATGAACTGTGGAAGGCTTGGGAAAATGCAATGAAATGAAGGCACAATAAAGTGAATTTTCATCCCTCAAGCACTACATTTGGAATTCAGTTATTTTTCCTGAAAATTCTGTTTTCAAATCATTGTTCAGGTGTATAGGGGAGATGTAGGCATGCTGAGGATAAAGCATGAACCAGGCACATCTACGGGTAGTAGGAAGACCATGAAATTCTGGGGGCACCCAGGTGGCTCAGCGGTTGAGCGTCTGCCTTCAGCTCAGGACATGATCCTGGAGTCCTGGGATCAAGTCCCACATCGGGCTCCCTGCAAGGAGCCTGCTTCTCCCTCTGCCTGTGTCTCTGCATCTCTGTGTGTGTGTCTTGTGGATAAATAAATAAAATCTTTAAAAAAAAAAAAAAAAAGACTGAGATTCTGACGTCTCTGACCATATTCTGTCATTACTGGGGATCTGGGGATCTTGGTCAGAACCTCTCTTCCTCTATGTGTCCGTTTCCTGTCTCCAGAATAGAGCAGATTTAGGAAATGGTGCTCTCCATAAAGAAGGAATGCACCTGATTGAAAGCTGATGAGCATCAGGACTTTTCAACCATCCACATTCTCAACCATTATACAGTTGACCCTTGAATAACTCAGGGGTGAGAGACACTGACCATCCGCCCCCCCACCTTGCCACGTGCTGTCGAGAATCCACATGTAACTTTTGACTCCTTTTGCCTGCTGTTGACTGGCAGCCTCACCATGACGTGAACAGTCGAACAACACATACTCTGAATGTTATGTGTATTACGTATTTTGTTCTTAAACTGGAGAAAAGAAAATGTTATTAAGAACATCGTAAGAGAAAATACAATCACCGTACCATCCTGTGTTTATTGAACAAAAATCTGCGCAAAAGTGGAGCCGTGCAGTTCACACCTGTGTTGTTCAAAGCTCAGCTGTGTTTTTATTTTCGTTAGAGCATATGTAAATGTCTGGTTGGTGTTGGTGGGATTCCTCTATGGCTGGCAGGTCCCCACCCCGTCCCCCAGATCTACCTCCTTCAACCAGAGGTGGCTTAGCTTACACCCCTGGTAAACACTGTAATTAGGTATCAGATTTTATCTGAACAGAGCACCTGGTGGCAAACTAAATGTTTTAAGACCCATAGTCCTAAGGGTTTATGTGCTTTTTTTTTGGTAAAAGAATTGGCGGATTTTTTTTCCCTACTGTGAATTCTTTCAGTTTGGAGGAGGAGGGTGAGATGAGTGCAAGTTTTGATGGCAGAGAAGGCGGAGCAGAGAACAGAACAGGGCAGAGAGGGTAGTTTCACAGCCTTGTCTGCTTTCTGAGTTTGTTCTTTTCACTTCTTCCTCCCCAAAACGCAGTATGCTTTATCTGGCCCCCTTCACTTATACCACATAATTTGAATAGTCTTTTATTAGTTTAAATGATGTTTTTCCGTCGTGGTTGCCTCTTTCCATTTGTTGTGGCTCAGGTCTTGGAAGCACAATATTGCTGGCCCCCTGCCCCCCACAACTGCATCTTGTCCCTGTTGGTGCACCCCATGCAGCGTTTGCACTCCCATTCAGACACTGACCCAGCGGTAGAACCTAATCATTTAGGGCTTTGGTCTGCAAAAGTATCTGTTGCTTATTCATTTGTTCTTGTAAATAGTTGGAAAGATCGTTTTTTGTTTTTGTTTTGTTTTTTATGAGGGTTTTTTTTTTGTGTGTGTCCAGTTTAAAAAGCACTTACATTATTTGGTAGTTCACTGAATCTCTGCACGTTGCTAATCATTTTTTAAAAGAGAGTCATTCTGAAACTCTCCAGGAGTAGTGGTAGAGTTATACAACTGATGTTCAGTGTCCTCTCCATTATAAAACAAGAACCTTTTAATATAAAATTCTCTGTAAGAGGAGACATTTGGAAACTTGTAACTTTCTATACTGTCGACTGGGTGGTAGCTTAAGTTTTTAGGCTGCTTAGAAGTTGACAGTAGTATAATGACTTGTTCTGGAGGAAAAGTGAAGATGCTGCCTGTAAACAGTGTCTTCTTCCTTGCTCTCCTACCAAGTTTTAAGTTGAGGCTGCACCATAGGCATATCCCCTTGAAGTTGGTTGTCACTGTGTCCTCTTGTGCTTTCTCTGGGGACATTGGGCACCGTGTCCTGGTGCAGATAACCGGAGGAGCAGGGTTCGTGGGTTCTCACCTCACCGACAAGCTCATGATGGATGGCCACGAAGTGACTGTGGTGGACAACTTCTTCACCGGCAGGAAGAGGAACGTGGAGCACTGGATCGGCCATGAGAACTTTGAGCTGATAAACCACGACGTGGTGGAGCCACTCTACATCGAAGGTGAGCGAAAGTGCACATTAACAGCACATTGAGCCCGGTGGGTGGGCTCCCCAGAGCAGCTGGCCCCCAGCTGAACCTTCTGACCTGGCCACAGTGAGTTTGAGCTGTGTCTCCTTTCTGAAACGGTCTTACTGGGTACAAGGCACTATCCTAGTTTCTGTGATAAGATAACGATTACGGCAGTGTGGGAATTTGACTTCACTGTTTTGAGCACTCCTGGCTTTGAGTGTTGTGGTCTGTTCAAGAAGGGCTTGTGTAATCCTCCCCACTGCATCACACATCAGTTGCCCATCCCACTCAAGTAAAAGTACTTCTAGCTCCCTGCAGGGTGCTAGCTGGTATGGAATGCTGATTAATAGTGAAATTCCACATCTAAGAGTTTAAAGCCTCAGTAACTTTGTTATTCTAAAGGAGTTGGGGGTTGGGGGCTATGTGAGTTGGATGGTGGTCCCCCAAAGAATATATCGATGCCTTAAACGCTGGAACCTGTGAATGTGATCTTATATGGGGAAAAGGTCTTTGCTGGTGTAATGAAGTTCATATCTCAAGATGAGATCAGTCTGGATTTCCAATGGCAAGTGTCTTTGTAAGAGACGGAATGGAGAGGACACAGACGCATGGTGAGAAGAGCACGTCTCTTGGAGACCGAGGCAGAGATTGAGGCCACGTAGCCCCAAGCTGAGGACTACCTAAAAGCCAAGGAGGGATTCTCCTCTAAAGTGTTCAGGGGAAGTGTGGCCTTGCCAGCAGCCCCCGTTTTCTACAACTGTGGGAAAAGAAATTTCTGGTGTTTTAGTTTGCCTGATATGTGGCACTTTAGCTACAACAGCCACAGGAGCTGAATATGGGGGCCTCTGGTGGACTTTTATTGAGATTGTCTGAGGTGCTTGGTTAGCAGGCTTCTAAGGGCCTTGAGGTCACCAGACTTCACGTTCGTTCTCATTTAAATCTGACCAGAACCCTGAGAGTAAATGGTATCATCCTCTCTTGAATGTATAATGGAAAACTGGAATTGGGTCGTGGTCTGCCCAAAGCCCTGCGGCTGTGAAGTGGTCAGGCCAGAACTCAGCCTCGGGTTTCAGGCTGCGATCATCACCCGCCCCTCCTCCTGTGTGGGTAGTGTGGCCTTCTGCCTTCAGGTGTTAACCAGTCCTGCGTATATTCCCTTGTCAATAGCAGGTATCTTGGAGAGTCCCTGTAATTACTGAGCAGGCTTACTGTGGGTATACTATGTTTCATTTACTCCTATCCTTGAAAGTTCTCCAGTGTTTTATTACAAGTATCTTCTTCGTCTGAGTTTTATTTCCTTAATGAAGAGTTTGAATGTGAATTTGGCCAAATGCTGATAATGTCTTCATTGTTTGGTGTTGTCTGTTTCACTAACTCCTGAATAGCCCTGGGCATTATCTTCAAAAACTACTAACAAAAATATTGCTAACTTGATCGAAAACACATGGTTCTTTGGTGACTAACAAAAAGTTAGAATTTCTAACATGTTAAGTTTCATAAAAGAAACCTAAATACTTTCTTTTACCTTTTCAAAAAAATTTTGCTTTTCATAGTTCTTCATAATAGGGATATTAATCATTTAGTATATATTTAGTACCTGCCTGCCCCTCCCCCCGAATCTGGCTTTTATTTAATTGAAATTTTATAATTACAGTCTCATCTGTTTATTTTCCCTCTGTGCTGTTCTATTTCTTTTATGCTGTAAGTTCTTTTATGCTGTAAATTTTATTCACCAAGAATAGAGAAATATTTAGTCACGGTGTCCTTTGTGTGATTTTTTTTTTTTAAACATGTGATTATTTAATTTATCAGGGAAATATTTTAGGGTTAGGCTGTAGTTAGTGAAGTGAGCCTAGGTAGTAGATAAATTAGCTCCCCTTCACCCTGGACTTGATTGTGGGTTTGCTGTGAGGGTTAATTGAGGTAATGCACGTGATGGGGCGCTTACAGGCGGAATTGCAAAGTGTGGGCGATAGCATGCTGCAGTGAAAGTCCTCCCTCATGCAATTAAGGTCATGAATCAGCTGGCTCTAAGATAACTGTGATTACCTGGGATTGTGTGGGTGGGCCCACGTGATCACGCCGGTATTGCAAAGCAGTGGCGGCAGAAGGTGGAGGAGCTAGTTGGAGAGATTTGGTAGGAGGGATGCCACCGAGAGATAGGCACGGGGGAGGTTGGGGGGATTCGGGGTATGAGGAGGACTCGACCCACGGCTGTTGGCTTTGAAGGTGGCCTGGAGCCAGAGTGTGCCGGCAGCCCACAGCCAGCACGAAGATGGGGACCTCAGTGCTGCAGCCTCATGGAACTGAATTTTGTCAACAGCTTGACTCACCCGCTGATGGCAGGAATGCATGCAGCCCTGCTGACACCTGATTTCAGCCTGTGAGGGCAGAGATGAGAACCAGCTGAGCCACACTGTGCGTGGCTTCTGACCTGCAGATGCAGTAGATTATAAATGGGCATTTTTTTAGCTTCTAAGTTTGTTAGGGCATCAGGAGAAAACTGCAGAGCTTAGCATAGGGGCTGGCGCCTAGTAAGTGTTCCCCCAAATAGTAGCTGCTGTTATTATTGCTCTATTTCCGCACATGGCAGTAAACATTTGTGAAATGAAACTATTGATCACATAATTTAGTACTACCAAGAAGCTGAAACTTAGTAAACACAGTATGTTGGTAAGTAAATTATCTGCTTTGCCTCAGAGCCTTGACACCAGAACTATTTGAGACCATTTCTCCTGCTTCAGGCAGTAGACTCCGTGTAGAGGACAACCATGAATGCACCAAGTGGACTCGCACAAGAAAAGGTTCATACTTCTTGCCCTTTGCTGTGGGAGTGGCACCCGTGCAGGAGTGCATAGAACATTTCCCCACCTCCATAGTCTAAAGCCTGTTTTCCACTTTCTCCAACCTTAGCACAGAGTCAGTCCCCCCACCACCTCCCCATTTCCTCACTCCTTCTGCCCCCACAGGCCCACCTGAGTCTGCACCCCATATGGGTAAAAGAGCACCCATCATTGGATCCCATGTGTGGGTACAGTAGTGCGTTTCACGGGCAGTAATCCTTCCCCCACCAAGCCAGACACAGCATGAATTTAACCAGATGAACTTAGCTTGATTTGCTCCCTCCCCTCGGTGTTGCATCGTCACATGGAGGATGACATAATTCAGGGCACCCTTGTGTGACCTGTCATCACCTTGAGTTTGCATTGCTTGCCATAGTTCACTTACACTGCAGTTTTTCCTCTGATTGAATTTTATAGCCGGTGCTCATCCTAGGTGGGATTGCCATTTAGGGTAGTGTCTTTGAGTAGCCAGTTTTTGAGCAGTGATGAACAAGTTAATGTGTCCCATTGATGGGATAAAATTATTCTCCTATGTGTGGTAGAGTGTATTACAAAGTATGTACACCTAGTGTTCTCATAACTCTGCTTTTGAGTACCTTTTTCCTAGTAAAAGAAATTCCATTTGATGTGATGTTTATACCATAGCAGGAATGTTCTTCAGCTCTGAAAAGCATTTTATGGAACTTGTTTTGGTTGGTTTTTCTGGGGCTGACAAGTTGTTTGGATTCTTTTTGTTGTTGTTGTTGTTGTTTGGATTCTAATGGGGTAACAATGGTGTCACTTAATTTGGCAGTGTCATGGTGGAGCTTCATTAATTTTCCTTCACAGATTTCCTCTTGTTATTTTCAAAGTGTAACCATTATGCCTCAGAAGCAGAGGCATTTAAAAAAAATTTTTAAAGTGATTTAACTAAAAAATTTTAATTTCTAAAAATTTATAAAATTTTTAATTTTATATTTATAAAATTTTATATTTATATTTATAAAAAATTTTAAAGCGATTTAACTGTTGTGGGAAATTAACTGTTGGATGCACTTGAGCGTGGTGAGATTGGGAGGGGAGAAAGTGATTGCCACACGCCCAGGGTCAGGGCTGAGAGTGGGTACCATGGAATTCAGGGATCGCCATGTAATCATGAATTGTAAACTGCTTTAAGACCAGTGGTGCTGTTGTCATGGGGGTTCTGTTAGAGGCCTCCACGTTGTCTGGGCTATGTTATATAGAGGAGTATCACTGCTTTGGAAGGAATTATAATACTGAAATAACTGAATCTGGTTTCATATTGCTTTAAAAGAACTCTGGATTTTACTAAATGAGACATTGAAGTTTCAGATAGTGAATCCACCCTGCAAATATTGAGCTGTGGAAGGAGTAAGGTTAATTCTTGCAACCCATCTATTAAGGGTTTGGGGAAGGTTCTGACAAGCCAGATTTGGGAAGTAGCAGGTGTGTTCGGGTTTTGTGAGGGTGATGCCAGGCCATGGAGATTGTGAAAGGAGGTACGCGCTGGGACAGCCCCTCATTCCAGCCTGGAGGCCTGGCGGGCAGTTTTGGGCCACAGGGGGCTCTGTGAGAAGGGAGGATGTCTGGAGAAAGATCCCTGTGATCATGGGGGCAAGGATGATTTGGGATGCATGGGACACGGAGCACTGACCCCAGAGACTTTTCAGAGAGAGCTAACTCTGCTGAAGGATAGACAGGTCCCCAACTTATGATGATCAACTTAAAGATTTTATGACCTTAATAGTGGTGTGATAACAGTACACATTCAGTAGAAACCACACTTCAGATTTTTCATTTGTATCTTCTGGGCTAGGAACATGCCGTCCCATCCTCTTGTGATGCTGGACAGTGACAGCCACAGCTCCCAGTGTGATCGCCAGCGATCACAAGGGTCAGCAACCTGTACGTATTACAAAGTAGGCTTTGTGTTAGAGGATTTTGCCCAACTGTGGGCTAATACAAGTGTTCTGAACACTTGTGGTACAGGTGAGGCTAAGCTATATGTTCAGGACTTCCTCATCATTTGAATGTAGTATAGTTTTATTATTGGTGTTGTTCGATATCTAGGATGTTTGCAAATACGGGGCCATGATGAACCCTGCTTGAGAAAGCTGCCCCACATACACATCAAAGCCACTTTTGTTAATTGCCTTAGACTCATGTCCAGGCTCCTGATGTATACAGCCTGTGACCCTCCAGATGCTGTCCCAATTTACTTGTCCACTGTCTGCATAAGCAGGAATCTTGAAACTGACATTTCTATAGAGGACAGAAGAAGAGACAGCCATTGCATCATGGGGAGCCTGCTTCTGGAACATGCAGTTACCTGACCTGTAAGAGGTCCTGGAAAATGAAAGCAGAAAATGACCATCATAAACACTCTATGAATACTGACTGTGCTCCGGAGGTAGATAGGTATTATTCTCATGTACAAGTCAGGAACCAGTGCCTGGAGTCCCATATCGCACCTCGTACCTAGGTGTGGGGATCCTGTGCAAGGCCAGGAGGGGTGGGTACCAAGACAGGGAAGACAGGGAAGGCTGGACTGGCATACCCAGATGCCCCAGAGTTGACCATGAGTGATGGATGGAAACTGCATTTGCCAAGAGTATTGGGTCTGTGTTGATGTAGATACTTGAGGAGTGCTATTCTGATGAGATTTTTGTTGAATTATAATTTAGACATTTTTTTTCTCCCTTTCAGTTTTTGTTGCAAATGTAAACATAAAGTGCAAAGGCTGCAGATCCAAGATTCCCCCTCTGTTAAACTTGGGGTGGGGGGAGGGGGGATTTCTGCAGGGAAGCTCCGGCACCATGGGTGCTTTCTCACCACCGTGTTATCATGGTGACCCTTTAGCACTTGGGGGAGATTCCGAGGGAGGTGAGGGCAGCTGCTGGCCGCAGGAAATGGACAGGCGGCAGCACTGACTGTAACTTTTGATGCTGGGGCTGAGGCAGATCTCTGGCATGTACAGTCTTCCCTTTGCATTAAATCAATATTATTTAATATGAAATCAAGGCAAAAATCCCACTCTCAGTTCTTTGTGCCAAGAGAGAAATTTGGTCTTTACACTGAAAAGTTCTATATCTTCTAAAATCCTGTTTTCCATCATAAATGCTGGTGTTGGGGAATCAGGGTGAAGGCCTATGTTCCACGTGGCAGACAGGGAACATCTTGTGCAGCATTTATGGCAGGGCTCTGGCCTAGACTACAGGGAAAGAAAGTGTATCAATGGGAGTACCTTTATGCTGGGATTTTACTGTATGCTAAATAATTGCACCAATTCACAGCACCAACCAACTTTTTGTTTTATTCAAAGCTTCAGGGTACAACTCCTTAATGGGTACCTTACCAGTTTAGTAAGGTGTGGCTCTGGTACAGGGAAGCAGTCAGACACAGGCCACGAAAATCACTGGGAGATGTAAACATTCAGTTGGTTTTTATGTGGATTTCCCCTTTGGTAGGAAACTATACTTGATTTTTTTCATGGAGCCTGAACAATTCTGGGTGATCTCAAGTTGTTCAATTTCGACACCTTTTCCCTTTCATACTTATGTATCATCTGTGTATTTTCAGGCACAGTGACATTCATCCTGAAAATCTATAGGATGTTGGTTTGTGGTCAGTATAGTTGCAGGACTGTTGTTTTTGGGATTGATGGTGGGGCCGAGTGTGCCTCAGTTGGACCCCACCCCTTGGCCATCCTCTTCCCAGCATAAAAATAACGTCCTGTGTTCTGGCAGGAGTGCTGCTTTGGACCTATTTAAGGAAATTCTGTGAAAAAGTAAACACTAGTTTGCTTTACTGTTTCCCTTCTTTGATCATTAATTTGAGCTCTTTTAGGGCTAATTGTTTAGGCTCCTATTTTTCTGGCCATGATTACAGCTCATGGCCCTTGCAAATGTGACAGGGTCACAAGGTCACTTGGTCAAATGGAGAGGCTCAGCTCCAGTGAATTAATGGGCATGCCCTGCTTTCTCGTCTTCTCTCCCTCCCCTCAACTTAGATGTTTGAACATCATGTTCATTTTTGGTGTATGTTTTTGCAGTGCAGTTGACATCTTTTGAGGACTTTTTTTCCCCCCTGGGCTGTGAGGGTTCACTTTGCTGTTATTATTAATATTGCTTAGTACTTTTATAGCACTTCTCATTCTTCTGATTATTAGAACAAACATAGTTCTAAATCCCCCCCACCCCTTCTCTCCTCTTCAGAATTCCTTACCCAAGTAATTGCTCAACAGCCTCCATTGCTTGGTCCTTTCTAGGACAGGGACCAGAGTTACTGTCATTAAAGCTCCAGACAGAACACATTCTCATGGGAAGGGGAGGGACTGTTGGATATATTGATTTTCATAGGATTTCAGATTCTTTTTAAACATGATGCATCAGTGGTACTACTTAAAAGTGACAGTTTTTAGGGCCCACCTTAGCCTTTCCTGGTGGGATGACCAGGGAGCTGTGGTCAGGCTGAACTACAAGGTGTGAAAACATCAACAAACCAGATGGAATAGCTTTTTGGATAAAGAGGCCAGTCTATGGCTCATCTCCTTACTCAGCTCGCTTTAGTGAGCTCTGCTCCCAAACTGGCCCTGGCTCCGGAGCCACGTAGGGGGAATTGGTGTTTCTTATAAGCCTGTCTAGCCCTTCTGATGCATTAGATCTGCCCGGGTATCTGCATTTGTGTGTGCACATAGGTAACAAGTAGGGGGCACCCTCCTGCAGAGAGCAAAGCTGTGTGGAGCACCTAAGGAGGAACAAGGCTGTCTTGTTCTCAGTGACTTTTCATCTGGTGAAGAGGATGTGTAGAAAGGCCCAGACAAGGCGGGGTGCAGTTAGTGCCACGGACAGCCAGCAGTGAGAGTGATTATCTCTGACAGGGCCTGTGGGAGGGCTTTGCACATAAACTGACCTCTGAATTGAGCCTTCCAGGATAAAGTGTAGACTCGTGCTTATGCACAGGAGACAAGGAGCAGGTTGGAAATATTCATGTGTTTTATTTGGTGTCTGACTTATGAGGCACAGGCTCTCAGAGCACCCACTTTTCTAGTCTTTGATGCACTATGACTTCTTCGCTGCAGATGTTGTCACCTCAAGAGTAAAAACTGCTACATGATTTGTTCTGTGAGATCACAACCCATACACCTGGTTGACATGGTCTTTGGGAAGCATGTGGCGGCTGCACCTGCATGAGCAGAAATCCAGGGGAGCAGGCTCCAGGTCCAGGCACACGGTTATGTGCTCTCCGGTGTGGTGCACAGGTCTGAAGGCCTGGCCAGATGAATTCTGTTGTGGATCTGGCCCACTCTTGCTCAAGAGCGGCAGCGGGGTGTGCTGAGGTATTTTGCACAGAGGAGATACAACACGTGTATGTGGAGTTGGTGGTCTGCTGCCTATACACCTGCCATCTTTGAGCTCTGAAGCAGGTGAGCAGGGACGGACTGACCCATGCTCTTACTGGTCTGTCTGTAAGCTACAAAGGGTAAAACAACCTAAGAAGGACAGCATTCCATGAGACCTGACTTGTTAACTTAAACTTTGTAAGTGTTTATGTTTGCTTTTTATTTTTAGCTGTTTATCAACTCAGAATAACTCCAGGGTGGGGGTCAGGAAGCAGTCACAGGATTTTCCTTTACTCTTAATGAATTTGCATGTTAAGATTATAAACAATTTCAAAAGGTTTTGAGTTTTCTTGGTTTTCTTGAAGAAAGATTGGTCTTTAAAAGTGTGGGTTCTATTTTTAAATAAGTAGTTTTCAAATGTGGCTTTAAAAGTATGCGTGTGTGTATATGTGTGTCCAGAGTCTCCCCACCTGGAGTGTCTGCATCTGGATGCCAGGGGTGCAGGCATCTCTCATTCAGAAGCTTCACTGGGGAGCTCGTGTATCCGGCAAGGATTGATTGAGAATCTTGAATGACAGCAGTGGTCAGGAACCTGACTTTTAGCTCTTATATTCCTAGGGGAGAGACAGGAAGAACAAATAGATGGAACCTGACTTTTAGCTCTTATATTCCTAGGGGAGAGACAGGGAGAACAAATAGATAAACCCAAACCATTCATCTTGACTTCAGCTTTAGTAAAAGTTAAGCCCTTTTCCCACTAATACTCTTTTCATCTTTTACTGCTTACAAGTATCTTACTTTGCTTTTTGCCATCTTAACCATTTTTCAAGTGTATCAGCCAGTAGTGTTAAATACACTGTATTAGACCAGATCTCCAGAACTTAACTTTTTCGTCTGCAAAACTAGAACTCCCTAGCCATGAACAGTAGCACTCCTCCCACAGGCCCTGGGAACCACTGACCTACCTTCTGTCTCTGAGTTTGACAACTCTAGGTACCACTTATAAGTGGAATCCTACAGGATTTGTCTTTTTGTGACTTGATTGTTTCACTTTAAGGTAATGTCCTCAAAGTACATCTTTGTTCTATTGTAGTATGTGACAGGATTTTTTTCATTTTAAGGTTGAATAGTATTTCACTGCATGTATGTGTATACACTATTTTTGTCTATCTGTTCATTTGTCCATGGACACTTGAGTTGGTTCCACCACATGGCTATTGTGGATAGTGCTGCTGTGAACATGGGTGTGCAAATATCTCTTTGAGACCCTGCATTCAGGGTCTCAGAAGTGGGATTCTTGCTCTTTTATCCTCAATAATACCTGTTATTTTTGGCTTTCTTTTTTTTTTAATAGTAGCCATCCTAATGGGTGTGAAGTGATACCTTACCTCATTATGATTTTGATTTACATTTCTCTAATGGTTAGTGATGCTGAACTTCTTTTCATGTGCTTGTTGGCAATTTGTGTGTCATCTTTGGAAAAATTATTCAAGTGTTTTGCCATTTTTTGAGTTATTTGAGTCTATTGTTGATTTATAGGAACTCTTTGTATATTCTGGATATTAACACCTTATCATATATATGACTTGTACATATTTTCTCCTATTGTGTAGTTTGTCCTTTTAATGGTGATTGTGTCCTTTGATATTGTCAGAAAAGTTTTTAAAGTTGATGTGATGCCATTTTTCTATTTTTGCTTCTGTTGCCTTTGCTTTGGTGTCATATCCAAGAAATCTTTGCCAAATCCAATGTCCTACAGCTTTTTCCCTGTTTTCTTCTAAGAGTTTTATTGTTTTAGGTGTTAGGTTTAGGTCTTTTGTCCATTTTAAGTTAATTTTTGTATGTAGTGTAAGACAAGGATACAACTTTATTCTTCTGTGTATAGATACTCATTTTCCAGGGATCCCTGGGTGGCTCAGCAGTTTAGCGCCTGCCTTTGGCCCAGGGCGCTATCCTGGAGTCCTGGGATCGAGTCCCACGTCGGGCTCCAGGCATGGAGCCTGCTTCTCCCTCCTCCTGTGTCTCTGCCTCTCTCTCTCCCTCTCTCTATCATGAATAAATAAATCAATCAGTCTTTTAAAAAAAAATACTCATTTTCCCAGCACTGTTTGTTAAAGAGATTGTCCTTTCTTCACTGAGTGGCTTGGTATCCTGTCGAAGATCACTGAACTGTGTACACAAGGATTTATTTCTAGACTCCATATCCTGTTCCATTGGTCTGTGTGTCTGTCTTTATGCCAGTAACACACTGCTTTGATTACTGTAGCTTTGTATTGTTTTGAAATCAGGAAATGTAAGTCTTCCCACTTTGTTCTTTTTCAAAATTGTTTTGGCTAGTCAGGGTCCCTTGAAATTCCATATGGATTTCAGGATGATTTTTTTTTTTTTCTGTAAAAATCATTGTTGAGATTTTGATAGAGATGGTATTGCAGAAGTATTTTTAAAATAAGAAGACTTCTTTAAAAATCTCATCAGAAATTTGCTGGAAGTCTTAGCAAGAGGGAAGCCTCACAAATAAATATCCAGCAGATGAGACCCACAGTCTTACACATGTTGTTCTTGCCTCCCTTGAGGTATGGTCATGGTATAGGAGAAACACATCATTTACCAGAATGTTCTGTGAGCCTGCATAGTAACTAGAACCCCTTTCCAAAGATACTGTCTCCATATAACCATCTGCTTCCCTTTCTCCTCGTCTTGGTGGTACTTGTGTATTGAGCCTCCCACATGTGCTTGGGCTTGAAAGACTGAGATAATTAGGGTGAATTGAGTGGAGACCAAGCTCACAGTCTAGAATATCATGCTCTTGTACAGAGCCACTACTTTTGCCCTTTGTTGGAAGATAAGAAACTTGTTCAGCTCTCACCCCTGGTGGGAGAGCATGTTCCAGAGTAACCCCAGCCCCCAGAAGGCACTGCAGTGATTCCCATGCCATCCTGGGCATGACAGGAGATTTTCAGCAGGGGACAGCTGGTGAGTGGATGTGGGTGGGGAGGTAGGGCACTTTCTGGTGGGAGGGGATGTTTTCTGAAAAAGTTGTTTTGGAGAATTTACCATGAGGACTGTTTTTCCCAGTTTATCTTTCGCCTGTCATTTCTGAAACCTAGCCCCTAATGTGCTGTTACCTAAAAGAGAGCAGTGGTCCCTGGATGGGAAGAGGGTGGGAGACCAGGGGAGTGTACCTGTGGGCCCTCTTATATGGGTGCTGAAGCCATGTACAGGGAGGATTCTTGTTGGCAGGGGTGTTTCAGACCACCTGTTCCTTGGCTTGCTATGATGGTGGTGATGTTTTCTCTCACTTGGAGCTGAAGTAGAATGGTGCAGCCCAGACTTGTCTGTAGGGATGGCTTCCTAAACATGCTTATTCATCGCTGCTATTTCACAGGGAGATGTTGTTTCCCAGGGGCCTCTCTGTTGTGTGGCCAGTACAACCCAGGAGAGCAAGGGTTGGGGGTGGCAATGTCACAGTGCATGCCTGTGCATGAGGGGAGTTGTGTAGAACCCACTCGTTTTGCCATTCATGGTTTTAAAAACCACTCTCCTACTGCAGCTTTACTAATGGTAGTACCATATAGTGCTCAAAAAGCTCTAGGTTTGGATTTATATTAAACTGGGTTCAAATCCTGGCTTTGTCATTATTTTAGCTGCTTCATCTGCAAGCTTCTTAATCTCTAGTGTAAAACAAGAATAACAGTACTTTACCCTCAAAATTATGATAATAATTATAATGTGTTTTCAGCTGCTTAGTGATTGGTGTCAAAATCTATGTTCTCAAAATGCCTCCGGCTTAAAACTCAACAGTCTTCATTGTCAGTGCAAGTCCAGCCTCTATCCTGGTATTTAAAGTCTCGTACACTGTCACCATACCAAACTTGTCACTTAGACCTTTCAGAGCCTCAACAGAAATTTTGTCCTTTCTCCTCCATGGTTCACAGTACCCTTACTCCCAAGTAACCCGAGTGTGAATGAGCTCCTGGCCCATCTCTCTGTACAGGCAGGTCCACCTAGAGGCCAGACTCCTTGCCTAGTCTCCTTCATCAGACCAGGATCCTCCAGAGCTGGTGATTTGTCATTTTATCTCCACCCTTGTTCTGTGTCCTTCCTGAAATAGGCATTTGATGACTGAAGTTTCATTATTAATGTTGGTTTCCAGTGTGTCAGGGGGTCATTTTTGTTGGTTTTCATTGACTGATTATTTATTGAGCCACTGAGCAGATGCTTAATAAATAATCAGTCAACGAAAACAAAAATGACCCTCCGACTGTCATCTCAGGGTCTGGTTTTATGTACACAAAATATGTGAAAACAAAGCAACAAAAGCATATTTTAGTGCTTTTATGTCAGATTGGTTTTACAAATCAAAAACCTCGTTTGCTTTAAATTAATATTCATGCTTAATTCAGTGTCTGAAAAATCAGTCTTCATTTTGATTTGCGAACTATATCTGGGATAGATCTCAGAAACAGTCAACTCTGTAATCAGATTTCCTCTCATTAGAGAACAGGCCTAGATAACCAGGCCCCCATGTATTTTTGTTGCAGACAATTAGACTTTATTTTTGTTTAAAGTTCTAATTGCAAAAGCAAATTAGTTCTTATGAAGAATAAAACAGTAACAACTGGGACTTCAGTGAAAGATGCAGAGATGTTTCTAATGTTTTCCTCCAGAATCACCTACTTCCATTTTTGTCTCTAGTTGACCAGATATACCACCTGGCCTCCCCAGCCTCCCCTCCAAACTACATGTATAACCCCATCAAGACCCTGAAGACCAATACGATCGGGACATTAAACATGCTGGGTAAGTTGTCCTTTCCTTATTTCGCAGCTGTTGCTAGGGATACGCCAGACAATTCCAAGCATAGGTCATTGAAGTTCTGTTAAGAGTTTGATCTTGGTCTTTAGATCTTGGTCTCCTTCATCCCCTGTTTGTGCTCTTTCAGAGTGACCTTATGAGCCATCAGTTGTCACAGGGGAACACAGCCATCATAGTAACCAGTCTGCATTCCTCAGTTAAATTCCCAGGAAGAGTGACTACCCAACACTGTGACCACACATCCTTTGCTCACTTTCCCCTCACACCTGGTGTGTGTGCCTCTGGGCTAGAAGAGGCACTGGTGACTCTGATCCGAGGTTGGGTTGGTGCGGACTACACACACGGGGGCTTCTGGAGCACTCCTGGGAGGAGCAGGAGACCGGCATACCTGATGGGGTTGTCCAAGCTGAGTGTCCAAGTCTAGACTGAACTGCAATATTCACTTTGGAAGTGAAAGGTGATGGCATGAGCACCTTTAAAAGTGGCCACCCATGCACGTTCACAAACAAGACCCCTTAGATTTATAGCTGTGGGTGACATGTGCATATTAATGCTTGCATTAGAGACATCTGAAGTTTGACGTGGGTTTCAAAAGCTAGGGGCTTGAATAGTTGCAAAATAGAAAAAAGGAACCACTTTTTAAAATGTCAAGTGAAAAATGGTTTTAATTTTGGGAACATTTAAAACAGCTTCTATAAATGGATTTGGGAAACACAGCACTAAATTTTAATTGAGGAAGCACAGAGACGGGGGATTGAAAGGGCAGCCGGAGATTGGTTTTCGAATCTCTCAGACTAAACACTCTAGGGGGTCAAGCTCTGTGTGAAGTAAAATGATTCATTCTTCTAGTCTAGAAAGGGCATTTGTTCTCTTTGTTGCAACTCCTGCCCTGGCCGCCAGACAAAACAGAGTCCCCATTTCTGCTCAGAGGTAAGACATTGGTAGAGCTGCTTGCTACCCATTCCTGCCACCTGCCCACACACTCTCTGCTTCCCCAGCCACCTTCTTTGTACCCGAGCTAGATGCAGCAGAGGAAAAGCCTCTAAGCCAGATGTTTATAATGATAATGAATACTAATCACTGTGCCCAGGACACATTCCTGTCCTCAGATAAGGATCATCTCAGGCTCTTCTGCTGGGGAACTTGGTGTTTCCTGCAGGAGGTGACATACGGTCCTGGGCACCAGTCATACCAGTGAGGAAGGGACCCTTCCAGAAGGGAGGTACCAGTGAAGTGTTAGGTGGAGAGGACTCTTGAGCCATGGCCCAAGTCTTGAAGTCTGGAAGTCTTGAAGAGGAATGGTAAACTGCTTTCCAGGGCTACAGGGACAAAAAGCTGAAATGGGCGGGGGGCGGGGCAGGGAGGTTACAGGCAGTTGCTAGGCCACAGAGACCCAAGTAAGACTTCTTATGCTGAATGGAGAGAAGTGTTGTCTTTAATCATTTTGCACTTGAGATAAGATGCAACGAACCCCACCTGGCCCCTTCCCAGTGAGGCTCTTCCCTCGCTGTGCCTCCCTATTTCTCTGGGCCCGTGCTCGGCTTCTTCAAGATGAGACTCCTTTGTCTAGTCTGCATAAACCAGGCACTGGAGCAGTGCCCATGGGCTCCCCTGGCTCCCCTGCTGAGAGGTCCATGTGACGATAGAGATGCTCCGTGTCCTGAGTGTATCCATGTCACTGTCTTGCTTGTGGCATCATACTCTAATTTTGCAGGGTTTTACTGTTGAGGGAATTCGGTAAAGGGTTCACAGGATCCCTCTCTGTTAGTTTGTACGACTGCATTTGAATCTACAGTTACTTCAAAAGTTGACCATCAAAAACACCTCAGGATCCTTCCTTTTGAAACTAGAGCTTCTATGGGATAAAGTATAAAGCCTATAAATTCCATGTCCTGCTCTGTCCTGTGTTGCATTGCATCGTGGCATCGGCACAGACGATTTCTAGTTCCTTACTGTTCTGCAGCCCTGTTCTCTTGCTCTTGATGCACATCTTCACTCTTCATGGCTCCCTGCTTCCTTCCTCCTGGTGCTACCTCACCCACACCTCTGGGGCCCCTCATGCTTAGGACATTTCTAGTCACCCAGCTTCCGTAGAAGTGCCTACAGCTTGTGTGTGCCCACCCAGCTCCTTCCCCAGCACTTCACGGGTGCCTTGCTGGACCTCTGCCCCAAGCAGAGCGCTAGCACAGCCAGCCCTTGGGCCTGGTGGCATCTGTGCATGGAGGCACTGTGGGGGAGTACCTTCAGGTTAACTGAAGGGCCAGAGTTTCTTTGCCTTAGGGCTGTGAGCCTCTGATGAACTGCTTAACATTAGAAATCTGAGAGTGTCTGGAGGACTTTCATACTTTCATGACCACCATAGAGCCTGATGTTCTAGGCTGTTCTACCTGTGGGGGGATTTATACAGGAAATGGTTCAGAGCTGGTCACAGGAATGTGGCAGCTCACTTTGGAGAAGCAGAGCATTGAAGGAGACAGGAGAATGGGGTGGAGGGGCCCAGCCAGGGAGACTGCCTCGGGTACACACACAGTGACACATGGTGTGTTGAGGAGGTGGCAGCTGGACGAGTTTGTGGGGAGGATAGTGGAAGTGAAGGTGCGAACAGCCTTGGCTTCTGCCTACCAGCGGTAACCCCAAGCCCGCACCTTCCCAAACTCACAGATTCTCCATTTGGCCCTGCCTCCATTTAGCAGTATCTGACTAAATATTGTGTGTCTGATGGTTCATTTGTATTTTTCTTACTGCTCTTGTTTTTATTTTGGTTCCAACATAGATGCGCTATGAGCCGATGGTTCACAGTGCACAAATGATCAGATATGATTGATGCTAAAAAAATGACATAAATTGGCTACACACATGTGCATATGTAATCTCCCTGTTGCCCCGTAGCCGACTACCTCTCTGATCAGATGTTTGCTTTCTGTAGGACTGGCAAAACGAGTTGGCGCTCGCCTGCTGCTGGCTTCCACCTCAGAGGTGTATGGAGGTGAGTAGCGGGACTCCCACAGGGGCACTTGCTCTGGGCCCAGGGGACTGTATTAGGTGAAGAAGGAGTCAAAAATGAGTCGGGATTCCATTGTAAGAAGGCCCAGCCTACTGTCCCTGTTTGTGTGTAAGGCAGCAGAGAGGCCTACCATCTGAGCCCTCTGTGGTCTGCTCTCAGGGCTGAACCCCTCTTCCTCCTGCCCCAGAACGCTCTCAGAGGACTGTGTTCCTGTCACCTTTCCAGGAAGGCCCTACCACTTACGAACCCACAGAGTGTTTTTTTCCATTCAGCTCTGAAAGGACCCTGGAAATCCTTCATCAGGGATTTCTCTTGCCAGTCTAGCTGGTGCGGGTCATTCTTGGGTGTTAGCAGCGGGAGTGGTGAGCATAACCCACTGGGAACTCGGAGGTTGGCCTTTGCTCACTTGGCGAAGAGATAGGTGCTGATTGCCTCACCTGTTATACAATGATTTCTGGAAGAATCTTAAGTAGATAGTGCCAGAAAACTCTTGAGCCTGTTTTATCAACTTTCACCACCCTCGAGGCCTGTTAAGGAAGCCAGCATTCGGAGCAGGGTGAAGGCTGCATGTTCAGTGCACGCTGATTAACATTTGGTGCTCAGCCAGCTGGTGTGGAGTTGTGGAGAACTGTGTAGTTGAAGCAACAGAAGCGAGGCTCTGACATGGTGTAATCTGTCTACTGCACGTTACTATTTGGGATGGAAAAATGAGGAAGTGAAGGGGCAAAATAGGAAGAGGTGTGTGTTTGTTTTTTTAAATAAGGGAACCAAGTGAAAAAAATAATTACAGAAACAAGGAAATTCTACTAACTGCAGTTCTGTTCTTTGTACTCCCTGTGAAAAGGTAGAAAGCACCATCCACCTTGAATCTCGGCAGTTAAAAGGATCCACCCCCAACCCATTTACCATGATGCTTTTGGAGCAGGCATTGAGTAGACTTAAGTTTCCCCTCCCTGTTGTTTCTGTAGCAAGACTTACAAGGGATCAGTAAATTTCCCTTTAGAGAGAAGATTCCCCTCGGCTTCCTCTGCTGGCTTCATGTGTCACAAGAGGAGGGTGTTGATACATTTCAAAGGGCTCTTTCTAAATGTCCCATATATAAAAGTACTCTTCTTACTGGACCCCTTCTTCTTACAAGGACCCCTGTCCAATCATCTTCCTGTCGCCTTCTTCATTATCTGTATGTCTGATGACAGCTCGTGTCCCTTAGGGTTCTTAAATAACATTGAGATGTGACAGTTCAGCTCCTGTGTTTGATCAGTGCAGTAAACTGACGCTTCATAGGGTGGGTGTTTGATGTCTTAGCCTCCAACATGCTGAGAAAGGGAGATTAATTGGAAATTAGTTTCAACTCCAGAACTTTTATAGCAACAACATGTGAGGATTTTGTAAAGCCTCGTCTTGAACCTCAGTCATCTGGACACCTCAGCCCAGGGTGCCCATCGAGAGGCAGACACACAAGTGTGCCCGATCTTCTCTTTCTTGCATTTGCCAAATTTATGATGGTCTCTTTGGAGTCTAGGTGGCCCAACTCTTGTCACATATCCCCAAAAAAGGTCTGCTATCAATCATCTGTTACATCTGTGTGAAATTAAGTCACTGGCTTTCTTCTCTCAGGGAGTATTCGCCATAGACCTCTTCTCTCATCCTGCAGTAAAACTGTGCTCCCTTCTTAAGAGAATTTTAAACCATAGCAGTGGCTAGAGAGGTCTGGATCTTTGCCTTGATTTCGCCATGTTGTAGAAGGGGTGCCGGCCTCCTGAAGGGGGCCAGCCAGCTTGGGTGCCTGTGCATTCATGTGTTTGTCCTGCAAAGGTCCTATTGTTCCCATGAGCTTGAAGTCAGATTTTGGCTTTAAGATAAGCAAAAAGGGGTGCCTGAGTGGCTTAGTTGATTAAGCATCTGCCTTCAGCTCAGGTCATGATCTTAGGGTCCTGGATCAAGCCCCACATTGGGATCCCTGCTCTTCGGGCAGCCTGCTTCTCTCTCTCTGCTCCTTACCCCAGTCTTTCTCTCTCTCTTTCAAACAAATAAAATCTTAAAAAAAAAAAAAAAAAAAAAAAAAAGATAAGCAAGAAATGAATTTATAATAGAGTTCCTGTGTATTGTCCAGATTTCTTGGCAAAGATTTATACATTCTATACCATGACTGTATGTACCATATACATTAGGTATTAATTCACTTTCCAAAAATACACTTGTGTTAAAAAATAATTTGTTGCTAGAGTTCTTTAAATAATCAGTTCCCTTGGCACATCTTAAAATGTGATTGATTTACACATCAGAAAAACAGGAATTGGGAAGTGTAAAATGTGTGCTAAAGGAACAAGCAGTCATTTGCCTGACACTCCATCCTTCCACCCTACTCAGAAGGGGGAAGTAATAGTCTCACTGAGGTTCTCAAGTTTGTTCTCGTCTTGTTGGCACATGGGAAAATCCTCCTGTTGCACAGAGATGCTCTTAAAATCATTTCAATAAGTACATGCTTTACTATAATTATGTATTTTGTAAATATGAAGTGGAGCCATATATCCCTTCACATAGACTACATTTAACTATAGTCTGTATAATAAGTGTTAAGAACAATTTATGGAAGAGAAGGGACACTTGTAGTTGAGATACCTTGGTCTTTTATTTTTTATCCCTGTAAAGTACTGTCCTTACTTAATATGAGAGATGAGAGCAGTGCATCCTTCTGAAACTTGGAAAATGGCCTGTGCCACGTTGATAGGTATCTCCCCATTTGTAAATGTTTACCTTGGTTTTTCTAGAGCAGCCTTGGACGTCATAAATACTCATTATTCAGAATGCGAATGACTGAATGAACACACGGTCTTACTTTCCCATACTCCTAGATCCTGAAGTCCACCCTCAGAGTGAGGATTACTGGGGCCACGTGAACCCCATAGGACCGCGAGCCTGCTACGATGAAGGGAAGCGTGTTGCCGAGACCATGTGCTATGCCTACATGAAGCAGGTATCAAACCATGTTCTGGGGGTTGTGGTGTAGACATTCAGAACACCTGTTCCATCAAATGCAGAGCACCATACAGGAATGAAACACCATAATGAAGTTTGCCTGACAGTGGCCACTGGGGAAGCTTAGTTTTCTCACTACTGTAACTTCATAGTATTATCAGCAGCTTTTCCTGTGTATGTCCTTTTTAAAAAATGATTTTCTGGAGATAAATTCTTCAGTGTGGAGTGCTACCACATGGCTATGAATGGTACATTTCTCCATTGCTTGATTGCCTGCTAGCAGTTAGTAAAGGCCTCTGTTTTCCTGAAGCCTCCAAATCCAAAATACCTTTTTTAGTTTTCTTTGAGTTATTTAATAGGTATAAAAGTGAATTTGTGATTGCTGTAATTTGAACCTTTTTAGGAATTGTTACTTATATTTATTTACTATTGTTTCCTGATCTCTTAATTATTCAATATTGCTGCACTGGGGGCTTCCCCCTTGGACGACATCATGTGGCAGATCCGTTCACCCATGTGCTACGGCAGAAGGAGCCCACGAGACCGAGAGGTGGAGGGTCTGTGTTCCCACCCCGGCTCTGCCTCCTTGTGCCCTGGACTGTGACCTATCCATCATAGCACTGTCTGTCTCCAGGCAAGGGCCCAGTCTAGTCCATCCTTTCCTCGGTTGCTGTCCCTGAATTTGGACCAGTTTTCTGACATCCTCACAGATGTACCCTCTGGTAAGGGGTGGTACGTGGAGGCAGATTGTTGCAGACTAGAGTCAGATGGTGTGGCCCATGCTCCCAGGACTTAGAGACTTGAGTGTCTGTTCCTGGGAGCAGCATTCTGAGGCCAAGGGTCCCGCCTGCAGTTGAGCTCAGATGGCCATGTGCTTTTGCATGACAGAAGAGGTTTGTCAACGTGTCTAGCAGAGTATCCCTGAACACCTTATTTTTTTTCCAGTGGAGAGTTGTCAGGAGCTTTTTTCCTCATATTTTTAATGAAATACTAACATTAAAGACTCATAGAATACTGTGCTGATAGAGGTATTTATTTATTCTCTTCTTTCTCAGCCAGAGGAAAAACTAATTGCTTTCTGAACTACTTTGGGCAATTGGCTTACATTATCCGTTTATCTTAAGAAACATAAATCAATTCTAGAAAAGACATCTTTGTTGTTCTTGAATCCAGAGTGCCTTCACCCCACAATTTAAGATGGTCTCCCAGATACAAAGAACAACCTCTGGATGGGTATGTTGGTACTTGAGAAAACGAACGTGAGTGCTTAACGGGTACATGTTACATTTTACTGCATAATAAGTATAAAGACTATTGAGTTTCTGGACTGTTTTCTTGTATTTTCATTCTTGTGTTATGTAGTAAATGAGTCTGGTGAGTCTATAGGAGATACCTATTTTCTCAAGATGTGACCTCATGATAATTGTAGTAATAATATAGCCAGCATTTATTGAGCACTGACTATATGCCAGGAACTGTGATACACATCCAGACACTAGCCAGGGTATTCATTTCAAACACAGATTAGCGCTGCATCTGTACATGTCATCAGGCTCATGAGCTCAGGAATATAACATCTAGATAAATCTGGATCTGTCAGCATTTACATTTCTGCCCACATAGGTCTTGGGGGGTTAGTGGCATAGGTAGCATTGCTCTGAAAACTGTAAAGTCATCTTCCCATTAGAAGCCCTTTGTGTATACAGTTGGTCTGTACCTGTGTCCCTAAGAGCCCTGATGAGAAGGTACCTCTGCATAGCAGGGGCCATCATTGTGAAGGACAGTCACTCATTTGAGTGATACCTCTACTATGGAATGTCCGGCATGTGCTTCACCCACAGGAGCCCCTAACAGATGACTATTGCATGGATGGAAAAGTCACATTGGTGGTCAAGTGAATAATGTGCTTCTCCCTGGGACACTGAGGGCTCTACTTGGTAGAGCCAAGTTCTACGTGTGGGAACAGTGTATGGATTACTTTCTCTCTTGGTACTAGGTTTGAGAAGACCTTGTGGAAGAAAAGCTCTGTGTTTTTGAGAAGCTTGGGGTCTTGGCTAATAGCACCCAGTAGTCAGTAGATTCATCCAGGCTCATCACATTATTTAGCACACTTTTGCCCAAGGACTCTTGTCTGCCTGGGTGAGTGTTATGGTCACTGCTGCCTGAAATAGCACCTGCCTCTCATTGCAAGTTGGGACCTGTGAGCTGTGTGATGCAACCACCTTCCCGTAGCACTGCTCCTGCTCCTTCAGGATGGCCATTAGGTCAGGAAGTGACTATGCCTCTGCCCCTGTGGGTGATAAGATCATATCTGGTTCTGGTGGCTGCACAGCAGACAAATGGACATTATATCTCTTGATGTGAGGACAGTGTGGCCAAGGGCAGTGGGATGGGACAGAGGTCACTGTGGCCTTGCCAGAGTTCTAAGAGGCCTGTGAGGAAGGCACAGCATGGGTTTCCCACCGTCCCTCTCCTATCTGTCTTACAAATACTCTGCTCCCTTGCAAGGAGAGCCACAAGTCCAAGACCAGACCCCCTTGGGTTCTCTCTCCCTCCTTAGGATCCATGCTGAGAAGAAAGAAACATGGATGCACCCTGTAGTTCAGAGGTGTTTGTGTTCCTGCCCTGGTGGGAAGCGTGGCCAGGAACAGAAATTATGAGAACACAGATGAGCAGGAAGGAAGAAATGTTACCCATAATCCTATCCAGAGAAAAAATAAGGATAGAACAAAGTGAAATAGATACCACCATGTGAAAATTGTAAAAGATGTAAACATTTAAGACATTAAAACAAATCTTTTACTCAGAATTTTATAGTAGTGATGAGAAAAGAGTGGGTCAGAGCACCTCCTGCCCATATGGTTTTGGCCCCTCTGGGTACTGCCTGGTCTGGGGGAGTTGGGGGTGGCCCTTCAGAGCGTGGCCTGGTCTGTGGGAGTCAGGGGTGGCCCCTCTGGGTGCGGCCTGGTCAGAGGGCATCCGGCCTGGTCAGGGGGCATCCCGGGGTGGCCTGGTCTGGGGGAGTTGGGAGTGGCCCCTCTGGGTGTGGCTTGGTCTGAGAGAGTCAGGAGTGGCCCCTGAGGGCGTGGGCTGGTCTGCCGGGAGTCAGAGGTGGCCCCTCCGGGTGTGGCCTGGTCTGGGAGAGTCGGAAGAGGCCCCTCAGGGAGCGGCCTGGTCTGGGGAAGTCCGGGGTGGCCCACCTGGGCATGGCCTGCTCTGGGGAAGTTGGGTGGCCTCTCTGGGCACGGCCTGGTCTGGGGGCATCGGGGGGTGGCCCCTCTGGGCACGGCCTGGTCTGGGGGAGTCGGAGGGTGGCCCTTGTGGGCTAGGAGTGCCTGGGGTAAGTTGGCCTCTCTTAGGGCTCAGCCTGTAAGGCAGATTTGTTTAATCACACTTCATTCTCCTAACACCTTTGAGGTAGGGGTGAGTAGCCCATTTTACAGATGGAAAAGTGGCTGCAAAACTTGTGTTTAGCTCCTTGGCCTGTAAGTGGAGTTTGAACCCACACCTGGCTGCCTGGCTGCTGATGGCCCTGCAGGGGGCATTGCAGGTGAGGAAGCTTGGCTCAGCAAAAGAAGATGGCAGCTCCAAGTCCAAGGGCCTCAGTGCTCCGGTGAAGCACACACCCAGCGAGGACACCAGAGCCAGCAGTCCACGCAGCTTTGCTCTGGAATTGCCTGCTGCTCCTTAGAGCAGTGTGGTTAGCCAGTAAGGGGCTGTGTTGTGACATGGTCCGTTCATAGTTCTAAATATTCAGACTTTCAGGATGGCATGGTAGATTCAAGACTTTAGGTATACAATTTATGCTGTCTGGAGACATGAGAAAAGAATGACCAGAAAGAAGGGGAAACCATCATCCTTTGGCATATTTTTAATTCATAATTTTAAGAACTTAAACTCTTTTTTTTAAAAAAGATTTTATTTATTCATGAGAGAAACAGAGAGAGAGAGAGAGAGAGAGAGGGGCAGAGACACAGGCAGAGGGAGAAGCAGGCCCTATGCAGGGAGCCCAACGTGGGACTTGATCCCGGGACTCCAGGATCAAGCCCTGGGCTGAAGGTGGCACTAAACTGTGCTGCCCAAACTCTTATTTTTTTACATGACCCATCCCTTCTTAAGTATATATTGTCACTTCATTGTGAAGACTGCATATGGTAGGCGGCTGTGTCTTACTCTGAGTAAATCCAATGAATAAGGATTGAGAATATAGTCAAAGTAAATAGAGGTATGAATAATCTTTTTCTAAAGATGTTAAAGATCTGTTCCTAAAGAACTTTTCTAAAGATCTAAAGGAAGATTTTTCTCTTTTCCAAAGGATTCTCAGAATAATGAGTTCATTTTCACATATGGAAATGCCCTAATGTATTGGAAATAGAACTTGATTTCCCAGAAAAATCTGTCCCACATTCACATTTCAAAACACGTCCTTCGGGGAAAGAGAAGATGCAAGTCCTGTGAGTCTCCTTCCAGGAGGTGGAATGAGATGGAACCCAAAGAGGATTTTGACCTTTACAAAAACATGGGAAAAATGAAAATAGTGTTCAAAGTTTGTTTTGCATCCCAGAGGTGGTACTCACCCTGAGCCCCTTCCCCAGGAGCCCCACTCAGCATCACACTGGATGCCTGGGCTCTGACCTGTGTGGGAGCATGTGAGCTTACTCTTGATTTATTCTGTTCATGTTAGCAAGGTGTGTCCTTGGGTATCAGAAGAGCCTAAGAGAAGTTATTTTGGGGGGTCTGAGAAAGCTAAAAGATTCATGGTAATTGCTTCTTTGTTTTACGTCATCCTGGCTTCTGTAGGGTTTCATAGGAATGCTCAAATACTGGGAGAAACCTGTCCTTTGAACTTGTCAGAGACGAATTAAAGTGTATTTTCTTTGTGCACTTGGATGCAATGCTTTTGTAAATGTGGGGACTTTAAATGTGGGGACTTGTCTGCATGCTGTGGTTGGTGCTTGGTGTGCATTGTAGCTCACGGCCCTGCACAGGTACGACTCTCTGGAGTCCGTGGCCCACCAGCTGGGGCTGGGTCTGCAAAACAAGCCACCATTTGTAAATCTGTAGATTGGCAGAGCAGAAAGGCAGCTCAGAAATCATCCAGTGGCCAAGTCCACTAGCCTTGAGGGTTTTATTCTCTGGCATCAGAAACTTTTAAGAAATTAGAGGGTTCAGATGTATATTTTAGTTTAAAAAAGAATTGAGGGCAGCCCAGGTGGCTCAGCGGTTTAGCGCCGCCATGGGCCCAGGGTGTGATCCTCGAGACCCAGGATCGAGTCCCACACCAGGTTCCCTGCATGGAGCCTGCTTCTCCCTCTGCCTGTTGTCTCTGCCTGTCTCTCTCTCTCTCTCCTGTCTGTGTTTCTCAGGAATAAATAAATAAAATATTTTTAAAAATAAGTAATAATAATAAATTGATACTCGGGGCACCGGGGTGGCTCAGTGGGTGAGCATCTGCCTTTGGCTCAGGTTATGATTCCGGGGTCCTGAGATTGAGTTCCACATCAGGCTCCCTGCAGGGAGCCTGCTTCTCCAACTCTGCCTGTGGCTCTGCCTCTCTCTCTGTGTCTCTCATGATAAATAAAGAAAATATTTTTAAAAATAGATATTCAACAAGCAGCTAACAAATCAGATGTTTGAAGGTAGTGTTCACCCTTCGGTGTGAAGACCTGGGGCCTGGACTTGCCCACCATAACCTTGGCTCCTGGCTCTGCCACTTGCTCATCAAGCCCTTCCCACATCTAGAAACAGAGTAGTATTTGCCCCCTCCTGGCCTCACTGTGAGCATTGGCCTAACCTGCTGCACAGAGAACACTCTGGACTGATAGTTAAGGCCAAAGCAGGGCTATTGAGGGAGATTGGCAGGCAGACACATCACTGCTATCCCCTGACCTTGTATGGCCTTGTCCCTTTGCCACCATCAACAGTGAATTGCAGCTTCTTAGCACCTGGGAGAGTCATGCTCAGCAGGATTGCTCTGTGTTCTGTAATGGCCTCCATCCTCCCGCCAGGTAGGGGCAGACCCCATTAGGATGCATTTAGGAGAGGCCACAGGGGAATTACAGGGTTCACTGTTTAGCATCTCATGACCCTGTTGCTTTTGTGATGTGCAAGCACTTCTCCCAGAAGCATGGGAAAAATCATGGAGGCTTCATAGAGTCAGGACCGTGGTACCAGGAAGCACTTTGCTATTTCTCCCATCCTTGCCCTAGGTCCCCCTTCAGGGCAGGCTGCCTGTAGCATGGAGAGGGTGGCAGAGGGAAAGCTCTTGGTCAGCAGCTGCTCCTCCCTACGCAGGGCTTCTGTGTTCCATCCTCTGGCGCCTGCCATCAGTGAAGACGGTGACTGTGATCCTGTGTTCAGTGGCTTGAGATAGTACTCACCAAGGAATGAGTGCATTTAAAAAAAAGAGCTTTTGGGGGAGAGCCCATTTAATCCTGGCAACCTTTCTGTCCTCTGGAGATATTTGAGGAGGGAAGAGTGGTTTGTTCCTTCACTCTGTCTCTGGGGTTACTGCTGGTTGATCAGACAGGCCTGCCTACCAAGCCACTCACCCCTCCCGGGCAGTAGAGGTAGGGAAGGAGACATTCTGATGGCAGCTCACCCATGTTTATTGTAGCCTGACCACTATTTGCAAAGCCCAGTTATCAGAGCAAGCCACGTGCTCTTTCCCTGCTTATGTTTATATATGCTCACTTGCGTGGTGCCCTGAGCATTGCCTTCTCTAAAGTTTCTACTGGTTTTATATTGTTATAACTCAAACTTGGAGGAGTCGTCCTGATGTTTGATAAGAACTTCCTGACAGTTGGAATTATAATTGAATGACTCTTGGTCCCCACCTGGGACAAAACTATGGGCACTAGGAAACCAGCCATTCTTTTTTTGTTTTGTTTTTTAAGATTTTATTTATTTATTCGTGAAAGACACAGAGAGAGGGGGCGCAGAGACAGAGACACAGACACAGGCAGAGGGAGAAGCAGGCTCATGCAGGGAGCCCGACATGGGACTCAGTCCCGGGTCTCCAGGATCACGCCCTGGGCCGAAGGCGGCGCTAAACTGCTGAGCCACCTGGGCTGTCTGAAACCAGCCATTCTTAGTGACTGGGCAGTTCCTTGCCTGAATCACTGTTGTGTGTGTGCATGCACGCATGTGCAGAGACCCTGCCTTGTGCCATGGTGGAAGCTCAGGTGCACCAGTAGTCGGCAGGACCCTGTCCCTGGCAGGTGGAACGTTGAATGTGAGTTAAGAGTTTGTGCATGTGTTTGCTCATTGGTCCTTCAGAGCAGAGTCTTCCTGAAGAGGCATCATGGCCTGGTGGGCACCTTCTGGGTTTGCATTCAGGGAAGTAGGCTGTGGATCAGACACAGGCCTGAGATGGAGAGTAATTATACTTTCCTCCAGCATGTGTGTGTGAACACTCAACTGGACTGGCACCATAAACAGCTGTGTCAGTATCTGCTGAGGTCCGCCCTCCCACTTGGGGTCTTGGCAGGATCCCAGGGGATGAGGGCTGATGGACTGAGTTGGAGGTGGTCATTGTGTCGTGATGAAGCAGAACACAAACTCCAGAAGATGCCAGCATGTGAGAGGAGAGCAGGTCTTAAGTTGAATGAGCCCTTGGGTTTATGTTTCTTTCATTTGAGTTTGAGACCTGGAGTTTCCAGAAAAGCATGGTGGCTATCCCAGCAAGTTTACCTGGTCAGAGGTATTATCCTGTAGCACCAAAGGTTACAGTTGAAATGGAAAATCAAAACAAACAGACCTGTGTAGGTGCTGGCCAGTTCCTGTCTGCAGAACACAGCTTCTATTAGGCTGTGTTCTGGAAGGTTATTCTCAAGGACAGAGAAGTCCAGAGGATGAAAGCATTTGATTTGTTGCAACCTTGCATAGCCCAGTGAGCTTCCCCCTGCTGGGTGTGTGGGTTTGACTTTTGTAAATTTGATGAGGTTTTTCCAGCCTTTTTCTAGAATAACTCCACATTCATTCACTTCTGATTCTTTCTTCATCTTACTAATTAAATGCAAATTGATACTTTTTGAGTTCTTTTCTATTGAGATCAACATCTCTGCTGCTTTCTTCTCTACTCCCCATTTTGGAAATAGTCTCTGGTTAGTTCAGTGGAGAAAAGAGTTGATTTATTTCTGGACCTAGGATTATAGCTCGTACCTTAATCCTAAAACTCTGAGTAGCTGGTGTGGGCACTATAATGCATTGCTGGGAGGAACTAGCAAAAATATAGCCCTCTGGTTTCTAGAAGTGAGCTGTGTGCTGAATGGATCCATGCTTCTCATGTGCTTCAAATCTCGGTGCACATAAAAACTGCTCGTGTTTGTCTAGTAACTGGTCCAGAGACATGGGCAGAGATGGCCAGCCCGGGGAGCTCTGGCACAGAGAGGCCACATGAGCCCCTGGGACACTGTACCTCCTTACCTCCCACTCATCACACTGCTGGAGAAATCGGTGCTAAATCAGCCCCGTTAGTTGAGGGTCCTTTGGATCCCAACCTGTGCCAGACCTAAGGTGGTAGAATTAGAAAACCTTCTGGACAAGTAGAGACAACAGTAGCAACCCGTGCTTTTTGCTCCCAGGCCCGTGCCAAGGGTTGTGTGGGGATTGGCTTCCCTTAGTGCGCCCCTGTAAGGTGAGCACTGCCCCCTCCGGGTATAGTATGGCTGAGCGAGGTTAAGTGGAGGTGGACGGCACACAACTGCCCGCAGATGGTCTGAAGTCTAATGTGCAAAACAGGTGAGGGATACAGACGCTGTGAAAGTCCGCTAATTCAGGGTGTGATTAAAAACATTTAACTTTTTTAAAAAAGATTTTATTTATTTATTCATGAGAGACACAGAGAGAGAGGCAGAGACACAGGCAGAGGGAGAAGCAGGCTCCATGCAGGGAGCCCAATGTGGGACTCAGTTCAGTCCCGGGACTCTGGGATCACACCCTGGGCTGAAGGCAGACGCTCAACCGCTGAGCCACCCAGGTGCCCCCAAAACTTTTAACTTTTGATTCATGAAGAAGCAGCCTGTGAAATTAATAGTTGCATGAGATAGATTTGAGAAGGCTCTTGGGGTTTAAAAATCACACGTGGTGGGCAGCCCGGGTGGCTCAGCGGTTTAGCACCACCTTCAGCCTAGGGTCTGATGCTGGAGACCCGGGATCGAGTCCCACGTCGGGCTCCCTGCATGGAGCCTGCTTCTCCCTCTGCCTGTGTCTCTGCCTCCCTCTCTCTCTCCCTCTCCCTCCCTCTCTTTCTCTCTCTCTCTTTCTCTGTGTCTCTCATGATAAATAATCTTTTTTTTTAAAGATTTTATTTATTCCTGATAAACACACACAGAGAGAGGGGGGGGGGGGCAGCGACACAGGCAGAGGGAGAAGCAGGCTCCATGCAGGGAGCCCGACGTGGGATTCGATCCCGGGTCTCCAGGATCGCGCCCTGGGCCAAAGGCAGGCGCCAAACCGCTGCGCCACCCAGGGATCCCGATAAATAAAAAATCTAAAAAATAAATAAAAGTAGTAAGCACACTTTCCTAATTAAGTATTTGAAAATATACCTTTCCCGGTTACAAAAGTAATGCACACTTATTGTAACAAACAGAAAGATTTAAAAAACAAGAAAATGAACACCTGTAAACCCACCATGTAGGGATAGCTGTTCTCAATAATGTTGGTACTAGTCTGTCCAGGCCTTGTAGCTAATAGTCTCTAGGGGGCGCTGCGCTGTCTTTGGTTTTTCACTAGAACAAGTCTGTTTGCTTCCAGAACAGACTGGGGGTGTAGGGCAGTGTGCCTGTTTACGGATGCGTGTGTGTCCCGCCTTTTCCAGGATAAAGCACTTGCTTGTTTTCCTTCATATCATTCATTGTCATTCATTGACGTTTAAATCACTATTGAGCGATAAACTTGTGTGAAATACTATGTGAAGAAGATTATAAAAGAGTAGGCATAGCATGGCTCTATTTGGGGAATATACTTACTTACTGGGGAAGAAAGTATTCTGTAAATATTTTTACCCCTTGTACTATTTGCTACCTCAGAGGTTCTCTGCCAGAAGGTCAATTCCAGTGGCCTGATGGCAGTGGAACTGGGGACACATTGGAGTTTGTTATAACTCTGTGCAGTCTTCAGACTTGTTAGTCAATGTATTATAGAGACACAACCAGAAAGCCACTTTCACACAGGAGCGAAAAGCTGGGATGTTTTCAGACTTGCTTTATAAGCCAGACACTGGAAACACAAAGCGAAATGCATCCCACATCCTCTTCTCCTGTTCTAGGAAGGCGTTGAAGTGCGGGTGGCCAGGATCTTCAACACCTTTGGGCCACGCATGCACATGAATGACGGCCGGGTGGTCAGCAACTTCATCCTGCAGGCGCTGCAGGGCGAGCCACTCACGGTAGGTGCGGGCCTTGGGGTGGGGTGTCGCGGGTGAGGGTGTGGCAGAAGGAGCTGGCAATCTGCAGGCAAGCAACCAAGGAGCCGTGCCTCGGGGGATTACTTTCCCAAGGTTGCCCCTTTGCCTTGGGGACCCCCTGCCGCTCTTAGTAAGGAGGAGGGAAGTGTGGGGGCTCGAATCCAGAAGCATGAAGGAGCCCTGGTGTTGTTACCTCCAGGCACACAGATAGCCTAGTGCGTGGGCTGCAGCCTGGTCCACACTGCGCAGTCTCAGAGTGTGTCTGCCTGCATGGCCTGTCTGCAAAGATCTCTCCAGATGTTGTCCCGGCCCACAGGCTATAACCAGGGCCATGTGTATTCTCGATGCCCCGCAGGGTTGCTGAGAAATGTGGTCTTAGTGGTTTCCTTAGTGATGTCCAGAAGCATGCCCTCTGCTGATCACACCCAACCTGGGAGGCTTCTGGAGCTCAATGGTCTAGGGTCAGTGGTTCAAGGGTGCAGTACCAGTGCCTGGGGCGTTAGGGTAGGCAGCTCATTCCACATGTGTCCCCACTGCCCCCTGTCACCTCCTCGAGGAAGAGTGGCCCTCAATTGCTCTAGAGGGGTTTGCTGAATTAGTTCAGTTGGTTTTCTCTTTGGTTTTGCTGAATCCTTAGTGCTCTCTCTCTCTCCTCTGTCCTGCTCTTCTCATTCCTCCTCCTCCTGGCTGCCGCACGTCTCTGCTCTTCTAGCCCTGTCGACACATAGTGCTCTGCTGCTACAGCCTGGTGGTCTTGCCCTAAGAAGATCCAGAATCGGGCCCCATCCACCTCTCCTCCCATTGTTCCTGGTCCTCACTGCCCTGCACTCCCTGTTTATTGCCCTGGCCTCCTAGCGCTCATTCTCCCTGTCGGGAGAGCCTTTCAAGAAAAGTAGCAGCTCAGGGGCTTTCATCTGAGAGTGTGATGCACAGGCCTCGCCGTGTACCCCAGCTTTGCCCCTGCTGTTCTGCAAGCTCAGTCCCTTGCTCCCACCTGTCCCAGGAGCACATTCCTTCCGGGCATCTTCTTTTTCAGCCATCCTCTCACTGGGGGAGCGCTGGACCATTTTACGTGAGATGACACCCAGCCACCCCTCTACCTGTCCGTACCTGTTGTTTTCACTGAACAGACTGAAGTATTATTTTTCCAGGCCCCAATTCCACCTCGAGTGTAAGCTCTTTGAAATCAGGAGCCGGTTCCATTCATGGCTGTGTCCCCAGCTGCCAGAAGGATGCCCGGTGCCTAGGCAGCCCATGATAAATGCTGGTCAAGCTAAGGATTGGGGTTACAGAGGCTGTTTGCTTTTGGGCTGAGCTCAAGTGCCCTGTACCTTGTTCTGGAAGTAGTGATCGTAGTGTTACTGCCAGGCAAAACTGCCTCACATCCGCGCTCCCTTTCTGCCTGCTGTTTGCATTCCAAGAGCACCTGCATGGGGACCCCTTAGTCCAGCTGCCCTCAGGGACACTCCTGGAGCTTTTTTAGCCCCTGCCCTAACTCTCCTCACCCCTGAGATGCTGCTTTGTTTGCAGAGCAAACTGGTAAAAGCCTTCTGAGAAACAGTTTGAACGATTGCCTCCCAGGCAGCGGCTCTGGCCCAAGTGTCAGGTGGGACAGAAGTCCCTGGCCCTCCCGAGGAAGCACCTGTTGTGGGCAGAGGTGATAACTCACGTGCTGTTGCTTGGCCGCCAGGACTCTGGGGCCGGGGAGCAGGGTGGCTGGTGCCATGCCCGACGGCAGTGAGTCCAGCATGCAGCAGTTTGTCATTTTCTAGGCACTTCCAGTGGCAGGAGTCTTCAGGGAGGCCTTTCAGAAGTGTGTGGTCCCCTCATCCTGCAGGATTCTGTTTCCCTTCATCCTTTGCTGTCCATTGAGACGACATCTCTTGTGTTTGTCAGAGGGCTCTGTGGAGAGGTTCTGGAGGGGTTCATGGCTCTCCTTCCATCCCATCTTCGAGAACATTTTATTTATCAAGCGAGCAGAGTAAGGAGGCCCATCCATCCTTTCCTTTCCTACTCCATTTCCAACAAGTTCTTTCCAATACTGAGGACCTCTTTTTGTGACCGCTCGGTGTCTGGCCTTCCCTTTTCTGAGCTGCCTTACCACTTGCCTTCCAGCTGCTTTCACCCCACAGCCCTTTGTTATCTCACCTTGGGGCAAATTTCCTTCTTTGGGCCTGTCCCATATCTGGAGTCAGAGGTCTGTCAGGGTAACTGGGGGAGGACTTCGCTGAGTTTTACAAGTCACGCAGAAGCTGTTTCTAATTCTAGCGTCTGCATATGGAAGCTCAGAAGATACTGTGTTTCAATTTAGAAAGTTTAGAAAATAGATGGTAAGGTTCAGGTAGAGTAAGCATATTGTCTGCTCTGAAGGTCAGTCAAAGCCCTCGCACATCTGCACTTGTGAGCATGTGCATATTCGTATTAGGGTTTGATTCTGTTTTGTCCCCTTACTGTGATTGATTCCAGTTTGCAGATGACGGGGAACAGCTTGATTGAGATGAATTTTTCCAGATGTGGCAAAATTAGGGTTTGGGCCCCGGTATGTATCTTTTTAAAAAGCCATGCTGTTTTTTTCTAAGGGGAAATTTTGGAGAAACCATGCTTCTAAGACCAAAGTCTGCATTTTATTTATCCTTTGTATCTACAGTGTGATATTGGGAAGTGAGGTTTTAACTTTGGACCTTTGTTCATGGAGGCACATGAGACACAGCAGTGGATTGGAAATGGGGAGTGCTCCCCATGCAGCCCCACAGTGCTCCTCATGCCCTCTATGTTCTTTGTGCTCCCCTGCAGGGCTCCCTGTGCTGTCCCTCGTACCCCACTGTGGTGCTCCCCTTGCCCCCCCCCCTTTGTTGTTCTCCCCTGCAGGGCTCCCCTGTGGTGGTCTATGTGCTCCCCCCCCCTCCCCTGCAGGGCTTCCTTGTGGTGGGCTGTGTGCCCCCCGCTGTAGTGCTTCCTGATAGTACTCCTTGTGCTCTTGGCTGCCTGTCTGTCTGCACACCCATTTGCCTCTCCCTGTTGGTGATTGCTGAATCACTGTGCTGCTTTGACCTGCACACAGCCCTGGTCCCCCAGACCTGAGTGTCCTCGCACCTCTCTCATTCTGGGAAATGCCACCAGAGCTGCTACAAACCTGGCTGTCTTCTCTTAGAGGAAAACAAGGCAGCCATGGGAGCCTTGCAGGGTGTTCACCATCAGCACCAGGCCCTGTGTTAATCATGTTTTGGCATTTGTTGCTTATCTACTTTTGGCCAGGCCTGTAAGTGAGATACAGTCTCTGACCTGGTGTGCCTTATCATCTGGCAGGGAGTGGGGGTGTGGGGGTTGCAGGTGCTCCTGAGGCCAGGGTGGGCATATTTGCAGGGGGAGGTGGAATTGCATCTTCTCTCTCACACATAGTGTTTTTTACTTTACTTATTCATCGTTGCACATGCGTAGAATGAATAGTACACACAGGAGTTAACAATTATGGTAAAGACTGAAGATGTATGTAGTATATATAGGGAGGCTGATTTAAACCAGAATAGAAATGAACAGTAGGACACACTACAGAAACTCAAACCCAACAGGACTTTACCAGGATACCAGGGAGAAGGGTCCAGGGGCACTGCTTATGTTGCATTTTAACTGTGTGCACGCACTGGAGCACATCTCCTCTCTATCATCGACAGGACCCAGGACAGTCGTGCATGGGGTTCCCCGAGAACCACATGTTCCTGCCACAGCCTGGTGCAGCCCCCCCCCCACCCCCGCCCTGTGAGGAGGACTTTTCCTCAGAGGCCCAGGTGCCACCCACATGGGCACCAGGTGGGACTGCCGTGGGGGTGGTGCCGAGCAGGCTTTAGTCACTGAACCTTTCAGGGAGCAAGCTGAATGCCCTTTGACTGGTGCCTGCAGCTCAGCTCTAGGCCCCTCCAGCCTTATGGGGATGAGTCAGGTAGCAGGGGTGCCTAAAGATAACCTGGCATTCTGGGCAACAGCACCCCCTCCAGGAGGGCACTCTGATTGAGGCGGCAGTGAAACACTTCAGCAGATGCCATTTATTTCAACCTTCAGGAGCTTTTATGGACTTCGCAGTGCAAGGCTCTAAACCTTTGGGTTAAGTCGTTTTGTGACTTTCAAACCACAGAACATTGCCATCATGATTCTCTTGTTCCTTTTGTTGAGAAGGTGTTTGGTGTGATTCTCCAGAACCCTGGAGGCCCATCTCACCAACCCCTGGCTGTGGCTCAGCCAGCCAGCAGTGCTGAGTCACATCGGGTAGGACAAAAGACTGCCCCTGCATGTTTTTCTGTGGGGTCGGCTCTGGTACGTCACAGCTTGGAGGGCTGATGGGAGTGAAGACCAGGCCTTGAGCCAGACTTGGTGAAGGCCCTTGCTGCTCTGCACATGCTGTGGGCTTCCTGTGAATGTTGCCGGCACACGGCAGACAGCAGACCGGCTGACCCACTGTTGCAGTGACCTGACCGGGGTGGGTGGGAGGGTGCAAAGAACGTAGGCAGTGGTGTCTGGACCATCAGCATTGACTAGGCCAACCCAGGAACGGTAGGTACATGCAGGCAACTGAAACAAACAAACAAACTGTACATACAGCTCAACACACAAACCTCTGTGTTCTGGGTGCTGTGACTCTGATTGATGGGTGTTGCCCCACTCTCATACTCACTTTATAATGTGGGAGAATGGTTCAGTGCCAGCTTACTGTGGCCCATAGTTGACAGCTGGAGTTACAGGCAATTCTGAACTTATTGATGCACTGGGGTAAAACAAAGACTTCTAGAGTCAGGGTAGATTTTCCTGTCCTGGATCCCCGTTGCTGCAGTGCTCAGGGCTTCCACGACCTCATCTGTAATGAGGTTGCATAAAAAATAATGCAGATGTGTCCCACCTGTGGGACTCCTCAGGTGCAGGTGGATTTCCAGGATGACAGGCCGGCGATGCAGTCGTAGATGGACTTCGCCATCCTACTTCCTATTTACTGGGCCCATGGCTTCCTTTCTGATTGCCCAAATGTACCAGATGGGTCCGCAAGACCAGGGAATTGGGTTCAGGCAGAGATGCCAAGATGCCTGCTTCTAAGAGGCCCATTCATCTTTCTTCAACATTCCTTTACTGAGTTTGGCTGTTGTACTTGTGTCCTTTGGACAGAAACCTCTGTAAATCGGTTCTCTAACCTTTCCTCACTGGAAGGGCTTCTGCCTAAGTAGGTAAATCTGGTGCCCTTTTGATATTGGTATATGCAAATACTTATTAAGATAACGAAAGCAGCCTTCTAAACCTGCTTTTCAAAAAAGGAAAAGGCACTGGGTGCCTGTGAGGCTTGCTTTTCTTCCCTTCCATTGTCCTCCCCATCTGCTTCTCAGATCTGGTGGCCTGAGCCCAGGGAAGCCCTCTGGGAAAAAAGCATAGGCCAATGAGGCTGGTGTGGAGCTAGTGTGGGCTGTGGGCTGTTGGCTGTTGGCCTCCGCTCCTTTTTGGCATCAGGGCAGGAGACACCAGTGTGATTCCCTTTAGGTGCGGAGATCAGGCTTTTCTAGGAGTCAGTCCCTCCTCCTAGCTACCCTCTTTCTTTCCCCACCAGCAAGCAGACAGAAGCCCGTGGTTCCTTCTCTGTGACCGTAGGGTAAGGGACTGCCTCAAAGAGCCTGTGTCTCTCCATTCTCACTAAGTGTCTAAACTGCAGGACCTACGAGGTTATTGTTCGTACATGTTTGTGGAGCCCTGGTGGCCTGCAGCTGAGGTGGGGCGCAGGGGAGCTGGTGCCGTGCCGTGTCTGGGGAGTTCATAGCTTGGGAAAGTGGGCTGAGTGGCAGAGGTTAGAGGGATAGGAGAGGAAGGCTGAGCGTGAAGGGCAGAGCTGTTCATTGTGGCTGGAGGAACGAGCCAGAGAAGTATCAAAAGGAGAGGGAGCATTTGGACAAGAGGGTCTGTAGCTGGTGGAGGGGAGGAACTGAGTGGGGGCCTGGCGACGCGGCAACATATGGGGAGCACAGAAGAGTGCGAGGGCCTCCCCCTTCCTCCCTTCCTCTGCCTCTGTCTCCTATCTGGAGTTTCCTGGTTTGTTCCCAAACTTGGCTGCATGTTAGTAATCACCCGGGGAGCTGGCTGTAAAAGTATCAGGAGGCTCACCTCCTCCTTCCCAGAGATTCTGGGACTAGTCTGACTGAACGCCCAGCTGTTCCAATGTGCGGCCCCCAGGCACTACCTACCGCTCTTGCCTGTGCATGTGCACAATGTTCCAGGGTGCAGGCCTCAGGCACTACCTACCTCTCCTGCCTGTGCATGTGTCCATCAATCACCCTGCTGGACTCAGAGACCTGGGAGCCTCACATAATCCCTGACTCGTCACAAGACAGTAATAGCTGACTCCTCCCACTACTGACTTTAGAGGACAGACTTGATACATGCATGCATGCACTTTCTCACCGTTGGGACATAACTTGAAGTACAGAGTGAGTTGTGGTCTCACTGCCTCTTCCGTGCTAGATCTAGGGTCAGACTGTGCCGCTGGAGGCTTAAGGAACCCTGTTTTCCCATGATAGTGTGGTTTTCTCAGGAGGCCTAACTGTTGCTTTCCTCCTAGGTGTATGGGTCCGGGTCGCAGACAAGGGCATTCCAGTATGTCAGGTAAGGCAGCTGGGCCTGCTGCCCACAATGCAGCCTTAGTGCTGCTTCCAGCAGAAGTGGTGCAGACTAAACAGCCTGTGTCTGTTTTGTATGTTCATTATTTTCACATCTCTAACGTGGCTTGGATAAAAGGATTTTAATTTTCAGATGGGAAAGCCCTTGAGCTTCTCCATTTAAAAGGTAAAATTTTACAGGTGCCTGCCTGGCCCAATACGTGGAGCATGCAACTCTTGATCTCAGGGTTGTGAGTTTGAGCCCCATGTTGGGTGTAGGCATTACTTAAAGAATCTTTAAAAAAAAAGTTAAAATTTTACATATAAGGCTGATATTTATGACTCATGTGCTAATCTTTTACTGCCACCTAGTGTTTCATAAGGAAACTCACCCAGTTCCTGAGGGCAACTTGATTTCAGATCATACCAATTGGAGAGCTGGCCTTAATCATCCAGCAAACCCTACAGATGCTGAAATCAGACCCATTTTAATCGTGGCTTTCTGGGGAGGTTGAAATTGTCCTCATTAAGGGAAAGAGAAGATAGTCTGTTCTCATGTTGTCAAATTTTATATTGGAACTGAATGCGGATGAAAATATATTCGAGAACCTTGTCAAGTAGTCGCACGTGGTAATTATTACCATTTTCTTGTTAATTCGTGTAAGGCTGGTATTCTCATTGGTCAGTTTGGGTGGTGACATTTTAAAATGCAGTTTGGGTTCTGAGAGAAGAGTTACCCTATAAACATTTGCATAGACCAAAATATTTCTACACATGACACATTTATTATAAATTCTGTTTAAGTTTCTGATATCCTGAATCATCGTAAAATCCAGTTCTATATTTTGGTACCATATATTTTCACTTTGCGATGCAAATACCCTGGAATGCCTATCAGCTGGAAAATGCTGTTCCTGTTGTGTCCTGAGGCCATCTGGGGGTGCTCTAAGCAGTGAAGTGGTGGCAGGGTGGCAGTGAGGGTACAGGTCTGGGCCACCTCACCGAGAGCAGCCACATAGACTTTTGTGTGATTATTTGAGAATCCTGAGTAGAAGTCTCTTTGGGAAATAGAACTGCTCATTAAAAAAGTAATAATAAAAATTAATAAAAATTAAAAACCATTGTAGATGTTTTTTTTTTCCCCTGAAACTATCAGTCAGTTTTCACATTTAGTCTAAAAGAAAGCTACAAATAAATACACATCACAGGTCCATGCTTTTTCTCCCCAGCCATGAGTGTCTTGCCAAGCAGGGCACAAAAACCTTAGGAGTAAAATATAACTGGCACACTTTCGCCCAAATAACCTGAGATGAGATTTAACCAGGAAATAGCAAGATGCCTACAGGACTGTTTTCATTTCAAAACACTTATCCCAGGAGCCATGTGAGAAAATGCATGCAGAGAAAATGCATCATGCCACTTTTCTATATCCGGACCATCTTAATTGGACCTTTGTGTATTGAGCAGTGTCTTTTCATAATAACTGACCTTCCATCCCACTCGCCTCCACCCACTTCCCAGTTGTGCACATCAGGAGAGAGTCGTATGTCATCAGTTATGTGGCATGACCTGGAACCCCTCGCCACTGGCCGCCAAACTTCTCCAGCTGAGAGAGCATGAACTGTCAGGGAGACAGCAGTAAAGGGCAAAGCAGTCAGAGCTCATTCTTCTTAACTGCTCATTACTTCAAAGGCAACACATACAAATTCACTTAAAAGAGTCTCAGACTTTTTCTGCTGGTAATTAAAATATGTTAAGAATTCAGCAATGCACATGCCACATACCATCCCAGCTCAGGAGTGTACATGCCCACAGTGTGTGGCCTGCCCTGATGCACTTCCACGACTGAACCAAAGTAGGGCAAACAACTGTCCCGATTTCCCGTTTTTGGCATTCAAGACTCAGCTGAGATAGAAGAGTTACAGTTTTGCTAGTTCTGATAAGCTATTTTTGAGAAATAATTTTTTGTAGTTAAAAATGCTCCATGTCTGAATCTATAGTTACTGTACTAAATTAACTGTTTCCAAAATCCACAATTGCCTTGAAGTAGCATTTCATGGTTTCTGAGGTCCAGATGATCATACCATACACATTCACACCTTGGCATGACTGATGTTTTCCTGGTCCGGTTACAGCCTCATCCACATAACAAAGGCGTGCTGTCTTTAAAAAAAAAAAAAAAAAAAAAGTCACTTTGTCAAAATGACACTTTTAAAGAGTTTCAGGATAAATGGGTGTGATCTATGCAATTTTGACCTTAAAAGTTGCCAGATTATTATACAAAAGATGCACCCCTCCGCACCATGAGGATGATTGCATGAGTCCGTTGTCTTCCAGCTTAACGTGGACCTCCACCCCGTTTCAGTATTAAAATTGATTGTGGATGCTCGTGAATGGCAGCTTTTAACGTCTTCTTATGAATATGCAGAGACCTATGCCATGAGAGATGTGTTATGATGTAATATAATAATAATTACTGCCATCGTGATGAAGTGACTTTTTGCCAGTTTCTAGAAAGTCATCCAAAGTCAGCAGTTATTTGCATTTATGCTTGACCTATGAGAATGGAACGGACTTAGGCATGTTCACATAAGATACCTAATCATTGAAAACAAAAATTCAGAAAATACTTAGCTAAATACCTGCCCCCCGCCATTTTTTTTTTTTTTTCTGATGAAAAAGAAAGCAAAAACAGGTTTTGTTTTGAAGTTAACCATAGCAACCTGTTCCTTGCTGGTAATGATGGAGGAGGAGGAAGCGGAGGGGAAGGTTTCACCACAGACTGCATTTGGATCACCACAACAGCTTTAACAGTCTTCTGAGAAGTATACCTGATGAACGTAGACATAGGAAAGTGCTCGTGTGCAGCAGTGAGGTGTCATTTTTACGAAGTAACTTTTTTTTAACAGAGCCACACTTTAAAGCCTCTGAAAATAAGAACCAAACCTTGGTAAGCTAAAGTTTGCTTACTTCTCTTCACCTTCATGGCCCAGTCGGTTACGATCCATCTGAAACATCCAGATCGTCCTGACCGTTCATGCGAAGAGTCTTGGGCGGGGGGGGGGACCATGGATGGGGAGGGGATTGAAATCTGAGGGGGTAGGGAGCAGTGGTCCAGGTCTATTTCAATGCTGTGTCGTTTGGCTTTATCTGTGATTTGCCAGTATGAGAGTGACATACTGGAGAGCTTTCATTTCAGTGGGTCTTAGTGTTTTTTTTAATCATTGCTTTTTCATATGAACCAGCTATGTGGGCTCACATTTAAACATGGACACTTTCCATCAGAAACTGTAATAACACCATCTTTTGGGGGCGTTTGTCTATTTTTGATTTTTCAGTCATTAAAGGGTTTCAGAAATAGACAATAGTAGAGCACTTAATTAAGCCCATCAATCGCTTCCATTCCTGTTTAGCCATCCTATACCCCATGCGCTGAAAGCGAATCCCAGACATCATATCATTATCCACAAGTACTTTAGCATTCTCAACAATGCTTTTTTGCAGGATTTTTTTTTTTTTTTTTTTTTTTGTCATTAGTTTTCCATTTGGATTTTGGTTTTCTTTCGGGAGGTGACATGGGTCTGCTCTGCTCGGCATCGCCCTACAGCAGACAGCGCCTGACCTGGCTTTCCTTTCTGTTCCAGTGACCTGGTGAATGGTCTCGTGGCTCTCATGAACAGCAACGTGAGCAGCCCAGTCAACCTGGTGAGTGTGTCCACTTCCTCCACGCCCCCTAGAACAGGTTCCATGCTTTTAGGAAATCATGAAGAGCAGCAGCCATGGCTTTATTTGCCAAGAGCACGCATAGGGCATGCATGTGTTTGCTTATTGCACATTAGAGGGAGGAAAAACACAAAATAAGAATATGCAAAGGAGTAAAATGTCTGCAAGGCATGTATGAGTGGTATGATAAGCACTCACCTACCTCTGTCATCCGGAAGGGCCTAGGACTAAAAGGTTGTGAAAGGCTGTGGTGGCAGTAGATGGACAGTTTTCTGTGTGCATTTCTTTCTCTATTATTTGACATTATGTACTCCCTGTAAGACTTGATTAAGTGAGCTTTATAGATTATGGAGGTTAAGGGAGTTTCCCAGTTTATGATCATGTCTGTAGGTCACCTGGCTATACTGAGCACCTTTGTTGCTTCTTCCTTCATTCCTTCCTATGGCCCCAGAGTCTCCTTGTTGGAGGGATCCTAAGGTTCTCTCACTCCGTGTAATAATTTTTTTTTAAAGATTTTATTTATTTACTCATGAGAAAGAGAGAGAGGCAGAGACACAGGCAGAGGGGGAAACAGGCTTCATGCAGGGAGCCTGATGTGGGACTCGATCCTGTGTCTCCAGGAGGCATTAAACCGCTGAGCCACCCGGGGTGCCCTTGCTCCATGTTTTTAAGCGGTTTTACTACTGGGTGAACATGCTTCTCTTCAAAGCACTTCATTCTGTCTCTGGCCAGTTCTTACTGGCAGGAAGTATTTCCTTCTATTAAGAACTAGAATCTCATTCTCTGTGAGTAAGGCCCACTAGCCTTACTTCTCAGTGTGGGGCCCATTAAGGCTAGCTAATGCCTCCCTCCACAGCATGGTGACTCTCCAAGGATTTGGGGGGCAGGGTCACACTGAGTCTCCTCCCCAGCTCTCAGCCAGAGTTCACATTCAGGTCCTGAGTCCTCCTACCCTCTCACCTGCTGTCCCTCTGGATAACTCCATCTCATTCTGTTTAAAATATGAAGTGTTCAGTATAGACTGTCCGTCATTCAGGATATTCTGCTGATGCCAATGACTGCTGACATTAGTTTATGGGGAGTCGTGGCCTCACCTTGACAGGCCTTGGAGTCTGCTTCAGGTGCTTCCCCCAGACTACCTCTCCTGCTTCCTCCAAGGTTTTAAGGCTCAAAGGGGTACCCATGCCTGCTTATTCCTCAAAACTACTTCATTCAGAAACATTTCTTTTTGCTTGTCTTTGTAACCAGCATATCCTGTCTTCATTTTTCACTGAGTTGGGAGGGAGTTTTCACCACATAGGAAGAGGTGGAGACATCACTCCCTTGTCTGGGTGTAGACCGATTCATGGGTGCCAGTGGCTGCCAGCACCCAGCTAGGGCTGCTTTTGTGCACTTTTAAAGAAAAATGATGAAATTAAGAATAGATTGAGACGAGTCTTGTGAGCCTCAGTTTCTTTCAAGCATTTGCCTACCTAATAACTTCAAAGGCCACGCCACCTTCATCCTGGGTTTTGCTCCAGGCACTTTAAAATGTGCGTGATGTTGGTGATGCCCCCCATTTTCCACATAAGCACAGTCTTTAGATACTAGGTTCCTTCTTTTCTTTCTGAGGGGGCCTTTACACAGGCTGTTTGAGAACTCCCATCCCCTGTAGAAACCTGCCTTCCCTGAAGTCTGAAGACTGTCTGCCAGTAGCCCTGACAAAGATGGGCCCTCTCTTTCCCAAGTTCCCATCACTCCACTTTGCTAGTCAGTCCTTTCTTTGTGCTTAGATGTGGGACTAGGGTCCTTTCCTGCTCTCTTTCCTTCCAGCTCCAGGCCAGACCAGGAAGTTGGGAGTGCAGGGTATTTCGGACACCTAATGGTCAGACTTGGTGGTGGTCTCTTACAATGGAGAGGGGGTGGCAAATAAGAGTAGCAGGATTGAGAAGGGAATCCTGCAGTCTTGTGTGATGGAAGAAAAGGAGAAATGATTTTCCTTGACAGTCCCTAAAGGCAAGCTCACTTTTTTTAAAGGCTTTTCCTCTGGCTACCCAGAGCCCTCATCTGTGAGTGCATTTTGGTTCCATTGCAGTTCCATGTACAAGTTCGCAAGTCCATTATTGCTTACGCTGTTATCACCATGCACCTAGAGGGAAATGTCTTATCTTATGAGAGCTCATTTTATAGAACCAAACTTGTATGCACAGTGACCATGCAGTTACAGTAACTTTATATAAGGAAATTGTCCTGGTTGGCTAGGTAATGTATGTCTGTATTAGATGCTCTTGACCTAGCTGAGGGGCGTTCTTGTCAACAGTCAGTCTAGCAGACAAAAGCAGCGCCAGATACAGTTTAGCACTTTGCTAGGTGGACTAGTCATCATCCTGATCAGGGAAGCACCCAAGGAAACATGAAGAGGCAGGAGCCTCATGACTTCCCAAGAAGCCAGTTAGCCCGTGAATACTTTGAAGACATGTATATGATTTGGGTGGAAGTGGTCTCTGCTGTTGTAATTACACTTATAACTAGCAACCGTTTCTTCCCTAGGGGAACCCGGAAGAACACACAATCCTAGAGTTTGCTCAGTTAATTAAAAACCTTGTTGGTAAGTAAGACAAACACATTGCTGAGTGAAATTGGCTGCACTTACCCTATCAGTTAATAACATTCGGACTAGAAAATGTGTAATTAATACAAGCTAATTGAATTGGATAAAAAGCAGAACTTTATCAGAAACACTTAATTGTCTTCTGATTCTTTAATTAAGTAATAGAAAGATACAGATGAAGGTGGGAAGGGGGGTTGGTCCTGTTCACAGGTCTGTCAGCAGGTTGGGGTGGAGTGGGAGGAGGAGATATGTTCCCAGTGCTTGAGATGTGATTCTGGTAGATCACTCCACACAGGTAACAAATGTTTGATTTCCAAACATGGACAGTGATGTGAATGGGATTTTGAATTGCCGAGAAAGGAATAACACCAGCTTGTGTGTTTCTGATGGAATCTGTTGACGATTTTCGAGTTCTTGGCAGTTCTGGCCAACCTGGCCATGACATGTTGGAGGCAGTGTAGACACTGGAAGTAAACCCAATCAGGGGCGTGCTCTGAAAGTTATTAGAAGTTTCTGTATTTTCAGCCAGCCCTTGTGTTGCAGATGTATACTGGGTGAGCCATTTGTCACATCAGCAGGCTTCCTAGAGCTCTGGGAAGTCTGGCTCTCTGGGTGGGGGTGGGGTTGGAGGGTTGGTCTGTTTTCCATGGTTGATGAAGAAATTTGAGTCAGGACATAACTAGAATGGAGTGTGGCTGGCTAGACTGGGGTGAACATGATGTAGGATATTCTGAAGTGCCTGTCCAGGCCCCATACTTAGCTGGGTTGTCTTCAGGGCTGTCCTTTCTGACTTGGAGGTATCATCTACCAGCATGTTCTTATCAGCTCTGGATACTTGGACAGAGGGGGCTGGCCTTCCTCAGTCATAAATTGCAGGATCTCATGGCCCCAGCAGCTTCCCCAAGATCTGCTTTCCGACTCTAGGTCTGCCTGTCTCTACCCAGATAAGGAAGGGATGTGCTCAGGTAACAGGTTGTCTGGGATCTGGGCCATCCAGAACCTCTACCTAAGTGGGGCCCATGATCCAGCATCTTCAGTGTCACCCAGATGCTTGTTAGAAATGCAGAATCACACACCCCACTCATATCTTCTGGATCAGAATCTGCATTTTGACAATATCCTCAGGCATTATAATCAGTATGGTTCTGTGAAGGGCTGAATAGCACACTGCCCCAAACTTCGGAAGCTCACAACAGCAACTGTTGTATTTGTTTATGATTCTTTGGAACTGGCTTCCACTGGGGAGGCATGATTCTTCTGCAAGTCTTGCCGATGGCCCCTCATGTGACTTCATTCTGTTGATCCCCAGTGTCTGGGCCCTGCTAGGGTGCTGGACAAGCCAGGCTCTTTGTCCTTCTGCATGTGGTCTCTGTAGCAGGGTAGCTGGACATCTGTGTTGGCGCAGGGCTCACACCTGTAGGTGCATAAATGGTTAGGTCTTTCTAAGGCATCAGCTCAGAACTAGCCCACAGTCATTCCTCCTGCACTCTACTTGGTTAAACAAGTTGAAAGCCAGCCTGTTTCTAGGCCGGAGTCTCCTATAGTGTGTGAATGCCTCAGGAGGGCTCACTGGGGCCATTGGCATCACAGATGGACGCACACATTTGCCACTTTTATTTACTTTGGAGTCTGGTTCTGTGGACATCCATGCTGCATTAGCTGGTGGTAGGTGGTCCACCTTGGAGCCAGCAGCTAGGGTAGGCCCTGTCCTTTCCCTCAGGGGTGGCCCAGGCCTGTAGAGACAGAGTAACTGCTTCTCACGCAGTTCTCATGGGGCCAGAGGTACGGTCCCCCATGTGGCTCAGTGACTGTGTGAGAAATGTGTTCTGTCATGCACATGTTATGCACCCTTATTCACTATGCAGAGGGGATTTCACTTTGAGGAGTATAGTAAAAGTCCCACCTGGACTGGTTTGTGATTCTCTTACCTTCCTTTTTTCTTAATCAATTCAGGTAGTGGAAGTGAGATTCAGTTTCTCTCCGAAGCCCAGGATGACCCACAGAAAAGAAAACCAGATATCAGAAAAGCGAAGATGATGCTGGCATGGGAGCCTGTGGTGAGTGTGTGGCTCTATGCTGACCCGTCAATAGAGGTCCACAGCGGGTCCTTGTAGGCACTGGCAAGCTTGGGCAGATAAGACATAGGGTTCCGAGCTGTTACATGGCTTCTCCTTTCATGTGTCTCAGTCTGTGAAAGGAGCATCCAGGGCAGTGGCCACGTGCACTCTGGGCCTAGGAGGCCTGGCTGACCTGTCTGTCTCCACTCAGCTCAGGATGTCCTTGGATGCGCAGGGTTGGGCAAGGTTGCTACATGAATCAGGGCGAGCAGAGCCACTCGGTTCCCAGGAAGGCGGAACCCCAGATTGGAAGCATGAGAAACCAAAGGCCAGGGAGAGGTGACCCTCCATGCCTTTCTGTTGTTCCTAGATTAGATGAGACTCCTTGTGGCCTGCGGGACTATACAAGTGTGTTAGCATCTATCCCACAGGTGTATGTGGGAGATACCCGGGGAGAAATAAGGACTCAGGAGGCGGCCATAGAATTCAGGCTTAAATACCATCTTCATAGGGAAAGAAGAGGGGCACATAGGCCTCTTAGAGGACAGTAAGTGATTTTTAAGAAAGGTGAATGGGCCCTTAGAAGAACTCCTGGGAGATAACGATAGCTTATGACAATTTATGTGGTATCAATGTCTAGTCCTCTCTCCTGTGGTGAGAGTCAGTCCTCCCTGGTTGATGACACTTTGGGGAGGGGACTTGGGACAGCTGAATTTCTGTTGGAGGGGCTGTCTTTGGGCTGCTGGGAGGAGTTCAGAGAAAGCCTCGCTCTCTACTTGCTCAGGTGCCTGCAACTCAGCATGGTCAGCGTATCAAAGTAGTGGATTTGGGGCTGATGTCACCCTGAGCTCCCACAGTCCTGTTATGGGGTGGCCTTTTCTGCTGCCCTCCAGAGAGCTAAGTGAGAAGAATCCTCCAGTGTTGGGCCTTAAAGGGACCTGAGAGTTCCAGTCTGATCTTATTTTATCCCAGGGTCTACAAGTCTGAGTGATCTGAAGGTCACAGGGATTTGTTGAGTGCACTAAAAATATGGTCATGCCCAGACAAAATTTAATACATAAGAGTTCCTGCTGCACAAAGCAGCAAGTGTAGATCTCTGTTTTTAGAAGGCATTTGCCATTGGTCTTTTGTAAGTAGAACCTATGTCTTAAAATATTTTTTAAAAAGCTAAATGCACATTCGCTACATAGTAACTTTTGCTTTTATAGTAGGTAAGGTATGTAGGTATTTTTATTTTTCTGGAGTTTAAATGGATAATATTCTAACACATTTAGATGAGGTACCTACCACTAGTTTCTCTTCATACTAGTTTCATCTCATTAATAATTTTTGAGGGATCTTGTCCAAAGAAGCATTTAGTCATATACCCATCTTAATTTCTCCATGTGTGTCTTTTTTGACAGTGCTATTGAGGTACAATTGGCAGACAGCAAACTGCCTGTATTTAAAAAGTACAACTTAATAAGTTTTGGTGTATTTTTATGCCCCTGAAACCATCACCGCTGTCAAGGTAATAGGCGCATAGTCTTCTCTCCTAGTGGTGTCCGGTGCCCCTTGGCCGTGCTTCCTTTCCGACTTCTGCCCTTTTTTACTCCTAGGCAGCTGGTTAGATTTCTGTTTTCTGTTTGCTGCAGGAGGGATGCTCTAAATTAAAATTGCTTCCATGGTGTTGTCATGAATTCTCCTCAGACTCAGCCTCTTAGGTCACTGGGAGTGAGTGTCCCGTGGGAGAATGAGTGTGTGGCTCACACCCAGGTGCTTCCCAAGGCACCCTCCCTCCATCACACACTTCCAAAAGAAAAGCACACAGACGCAAACGTGCGTCGTTTTCAGGTGTTTTGTGGTTGATTCAAGCAGGGTGGACCCCAGACCAGCAAGAGTCTAGGGTCTTTGGGGGATCAGAGCTCATTCTCTGTCAGTCTGGGGTGTAATTTGTCAAATTGCACAGTGCGCTCTGAAAGCAGCTTTGGCTGCTCTTCCTGGTCAGCCCTGGTGCCCTGTGACACACCCCCATGGAACAGGCCACCCATCATCAGCATTTCCTTCCTGCAGAGCCCTAGGAGTGTCTGCTGTTGCTCTCAACACTGACCTGGTCTCCTATTCTTACCTTCTCTTTCAACAGGTCCCACTAGAAGAAGGTTTAAACAAAGCAATCCACTACTTCCGTAAAGAACTCGAGTACCAGGCAAATAATCAGTACATCCCCAAACCAAAGCCCGCAAGGATAAAAAAAGGACGGACACGCCATAACTGAAAACCTCACTTCTCACGATGGGAGACTCCCTGTGTCACACTTGATGGGATGTATTTTTTTTTTCTTTTTTTTAAGAAAGACTTAAAACAGGTGTCATGAAGAACAAACTGGAATTTCATTCTGAAGCTTGCTTTAAAGAAATGGATGTGCCTAAAAACTCCCCTCAGAAAACTGCAAATTTTGCCTTGCACTTTTTAAAATCTTGTCTTTTTATGTAAAATAGCGTAGATGCATCTTTGCATATTTTCACGTTTTTTATCTTGCTATGAGAGCATATGTCGTGACTGTCGTTGACAGTTTTATTTACTGGTTTCTTTGTGAAGCTGAAAAGGAACATTGAATGGGGTGAAATATGCCAATTTTATTTATAAAAGTGGGTACTTATAAATGAGACCTTATACTATGCATAAAGGACAAAAAAAAAAAAAGTGAACTTAGCAGTATTGTCAGGTGGGTGACACACCGACATCTATTCTTCAGGCGGATAAAAGAATTCTGTTTGAGAGCTTTATGTTTCTTTTAATTCAGAATTTTTCCAAGGTCTAGTTTTTAGTTGCAAACTTGACTTTGAAATACTTCTGTTGGTTATCACGATCAAGGATATTTGAAATCACTACTGTGTTGTGCTGCGTATTTGGGGTGGGGGCGGGGGGACAAAGTTAACGTATTCTTGGTTAACAGTGGTTAAATATGCTATTTTAATAAAATATTGAAACACATTTGCAGTTTTAAGGATTGGCTGACTTTCTGCTTTGCGTGGTACGTTGTTGGATTGCTAAGAAAAGCACTGTAGAATTTTAAAGGAAAAATCCAAAAGCTTCCAGGTTGGTGGATGTAACTTGAGGAGTAGATATTAAACACATTGCTACTGGGGCTGAATCTACATGCGATATTAACTGCTGCGTGGAGAGATTTTTCAGATCTCACCCAGGGTTTGAATCAGTGTGTGTCCTCCTCTGGCAGCACAGACCAGATGGAGAAAAAGAAGTGCCATTTTTTTGTAAAATCTATAAACTAGGCTCATTGAGTGAAAACTTTGAGAGCCTTGGCTTTCATTAAGAATTCTTTCCAAGCTCTAATGTTAGTATGTTTTCATTCCTTTTATAATAAATGGGAGAGCAATGCAGTGAGTTAAAGCACCTACATTTTCCATTTTCCATTTTGTTGCATAATAACAACAAAAAGCTGACCTGCCACCGTGAGAGCTCAGTGGTTGGGCCGAATGCTTGTTTCCATAGCCAACCAGGGGAAGCCAGACTTGCCTGCCTTTCAGAATCACTTGGGGATTTTCTTTTTTTAATTGGACATGTTTTTCCTATTAGAATCTCTGAGGCCAGGCCAAGGAAGCTGTGGTTTTGTTTGATTTGTCATGCTAAATTCCCTAGTAGAGTCTGGAACTCAAGATTATTGCTAGACCAGACATTGTATAAAAGAGAACGAGGATTCAAGGAAGGTTTCTTATTTTAATTGTCATTATTTTGGCCTAAACTATGTGATACACCACTTTGCTGGGCAGAGGTGAATAGAGCTGAGAAGTTTGGGACATGCTATTGGTGACCCCCAGAAATGGAAAAATTAGCAGAGACCTGAAGGGAACTTCTGTAGAGCTAGGCTGGGCAGAGCACTTCGGGGGTACCCAAAAGCCCTGGGGTTCAGAATTCTTTTAGCTTGTTATTTGCTCGTGGCTAGAATTCTGGAATTCTTTTGACTTTCATCCCCATGGTTTTCATAAAGATTTTCCGGAGATAAGGAAAAGGGGAAGAGGGATCATGTCTAATTTTCCCTAAGGATAAGGGTTATGCATCCAGGGAAGTAATGTAAGCTTCAGATGGAGCATGTAACTGTCCAGGGAGAGAGGAGAGTGGTACTGAAGAGCCTGGAGATGGACAGGTGAGTGCTTAGATGATGGTGCCCCCTGCATTTCAGGATTGGCTCCTGACCTGGACGTTACTGTGGGGGTACAACTCCTCTTCCTTCGATGACCGTGAGTGAGCTCAAGCAAGGTGCACATGACAGAGTCAGAACATACTGGATTTCAGTATAAAGCCGGGCCCACTGGCCCTGAGGAGACTTGCAGCAGCCTGGCTACTCCATGGGCCCTGCTGGAGCCTCAAGTCATGGCCCTGGATGGGCTCCCTCTCACGGTTCTGAGTTGTACTGTGAGCCTGACCTTGTTCTCAATGTCGACGTTTTATTGAGTGAAATGCTGGTCTGGCCCTGGCAGTGAGTGACAATTTGGCCTCATAAGGGAGGCTGTGGGAAATCTGGGAAGTCCAAGTGACTTCCTGGGGCAGAGGAGGTTTGCATATGAAGGTGATTTGTGTGTATCAGGTAGACTCTGTGGCAGATTGTTATATTTGATAGGGAATTGAAACATTGCGTTGCCCTGAGAACTGTTGACCACAGTATCTGAGGTGGAGATGCACACTGCTTCAAAGACCCTGGGGTAGCTTTGTTCTAATTATCAAGATTAACCTGCTTATTTTCTCTGTAGTAAAAATTCTTGACTAGGCCTGTTTGTACCTTAGGCACACTGGGGAACCAGGGTCATTTTTATCTACAGTTGTGTTGTGGGCAGGAAAAGTAGGGATTTCATTATCAGAAATCTTAATTTTTTTTTTCTGCTTTTGGGTGGGACACATTTGGCAGGACTGGCATGATTTCCCTCTCCCCAGATTAGTTAGGCTCTGATAAAACCACAGCAGTTAGACCCGTTGACTCATGCCTCCTGAGGGCAGGTGTTGGCAGGGAGAACAGAGTACTCCTGCTGTGATTCAAAACAGTTCCGTTTTCTCTCCTGAGCATACTAAGCATGACATTTTTCTCTGCTCTTTGCTGTGAATACTGGGCTTAGTTCCTAAAGATAAAACTCACAAAATTGTGGGGTCCCCCTATGATGGGCTCCCCCTGGATTTTAGACAACTAAGACTTGTCTGCACCGAGCCTCCAGCAGTTTGACAATTACAGTTCAGATTTTCCTCCTTCAGCCCTTGTTCACTCAGAGCCGACTATTCCAGTAAGTTGTAACTCTGTATTTTTGCTTATCAGTCTTCAATGTGAGGGATGGCAGTTTGCCCCGTGCCTCTTCTTGTACCTAAGAAGAGATGTTGGTTTTTTCAGTTCTGCTTTTTAGCAGTTAGGACAGAGGGATGACTTGCAAGCTCCTTCAGTGTTGGCAAAAGGGTTCATTCAAGAACTTTAATGCTTTTTAAAAGTCTTGCTGTTTGGGTGCATTTTGAATTTTGTGTTTCTGTATTTTTTTAAACATTTTATTTGAAGTGAAACCAATATGTCGTGGCATAAAGACCCAGGATGCAGGAGTCAGAAGAGCTGGCTCTACCATTTACCAACCAAGGAAGGTCAGTTTGTAAAGAAATAGAGTTAAAGAAAAATGCAAGGAGGAGACTTCTATTTCCAAGAAGATGGAGTAGACAGACTCCCTTTTCTTCCCACTAAGTACAATTTAAAATCCTGGACATTATATGAAAAACACATGTAGGAGGACTTGGGAAGTGACTAGGTGTCTCAGGACCTGAGGAGGGATACAGTGGTGTCATGGGTGGACTTGTGTCCCACCCAGAATTCACATGTTGGATTCCTAAGACCCTCCACCTTGAAATGTAGGCTATATTTGGAGATAAGGTCTTTAAAGAGTTTATTAAGTTAAAAAGGCGACCTTTAGGGTAGAACCTAATCGTGTGACTGGTGTCCTTATAAGGTGGAAATTCAGACAGCGTATGTGTGCACGCACACAGGAAAGACCATGTGAGGACACGGCAAGCAGGTGGCCATCTGAAAGCTGAGGAGAAAGACCTCATGAGAAACCAAATCTGACATCTTGATCTTGGATTTTCAGTTTCTGGGTCTGTGAGAAAATGAGTTGCTGTTGTTTAGCCGCTGGTCTCCTGTATTTTGTTATGGCAGCCTGAGGAAACTGAGTGGTGGTGAGTTCCCTGGGTTTTCCTTTTGTGTCATATATCCCAGATTTGAGAAGCCGGCAATGCAGAAATGCCAATGGGCACAGCCAATGTGCCTGAAACCTGGTCACTGTAGCAAACGTACCAGGAAAGGGGCAGCCTAGTAAGGCAGAAGGCTTCCAACAGTAGTGGGTCTACTCCAGCCAAACATCATGTGAAAAAATTACAGCGTATCCCACCCCCCCTTCCTGCCAGCAAAGGCCAAGTGGGGCCTGAAGTTCCCCTTGCCTGGCTGTAACAAGATGTGTCAACCTCCTCCCCACCACTCTCCCTGGTAGTATCCGAGAAGGACTGAGCGGGAGCTAGGAACCAGACAGCCTGATCTAGGGACTTGCATCTCCAGTGAGTGGTGATGGCCCCATCTTCATGATGTCTGACCATGTGAGGGTCCTGGATCTCCACCCCCACCAGCAGTATTGACATGCCCCTTTCTCTTTCCACTGGGGTGGTATCAGGGGAACCCTAGTGAAGAATCAGGACTTTCAGCACTTTGATCAGTAGTTACAAAGCAATCCCAGTGGGGACCGCTTTGCAGTACTAATGAGATGCCTCTATCCCCTTCCAGCCTGATTGTCATTAGTGGCGACCCAGTGAGGAGCCTGGACTATGCCCAGGAAACAATAAAGAGCAGTGCTCCCTCTCACCCAGGAGTGGTGTCAGGCAAGGCCTGCCAAGGCCCAGAGTTTTATCTTACAACATTCAGCCAGGTTGCATGTCATACTAAGAACCAAGATGATCTCAAGTGGAGTAAGAAGAGACAACAGATGTTAGAATTATCTGACAAATACTTTATTTTTAATTTTTTATATTGAATTATTGTTGAAACACACTGTTATATAGTTTTGGGTGTACAGCATAATGATTTGGCAATTCTGTACATTACACTATGCTCACAAACGTAGCTACCATCCCGTGTGTCACCATTCAGTGGATGCTACTTCAGTACCATTGACTATATTACTGATGCTGTACCTTTCTCATCCCCACCTGACAAATATTTTAAGCAGGCATCATTAAAACACTTGAGTGAGAAATCATAAACCTGCTTGAAACATGAAAAACAGAAAAATTCAGCAAAAAGGAAGTATAAAAACTTACATGGAATTTTAGAAGTGAAAAATAACCAAAATAAAAAGCTCTGTGGATGAATTTAACAGCAGAGTGGAGACAACAAAGGGAAGACTCTATGAACTTGAAGATGAAACAATAGAAATTACCCAGTCTGAAGAAGTAGACTGAAAAAAAAGGTGTGTGGAACTATAACGAAAAAATGGATCATGTCATTGGAGTGCCAGAAGAGGAGAGGAAGGTGGAACTGAAAAAAATATTCCAAGAAAAAGAATGCACAATTTCCTAAAGTTTCCAAAGCAACATAAACCAACAGATTTAAAAATGCAAAGTGAATCCTAAATAAGATAAACCTAAAGGAATCCGTGCCAAGATACATAATAATAATCAAACTGAAAACTAAAGCCAAAGGCAAACAGTCTCCAGGGCAAAGGGAAGTGACACATCGCCTCTAGGGGCAAAACAATTAGAATGGCCATGAGTTTCTCATCAGAAACCATGGAGTCCATGAATAAATGGCACATTTTCCAAGTACTGGAAGAAAAAAACTGTCAATCCAGAATTCTATATCCAGTGAAAATATCCTTTAGAAATGGAGGGGAAAGCATTCCTTCCTCTCTTATGAAGGAAAACTATGAAAGTTTTAACAGCTGACTCATGCTAAAAGCATGACTAAAGTAAAATTATTTAAACAAAAAGGAAATGATAAAAGGTGGAACCATGGAGTATCAGGAAGGAAGAAACATGGAAAGAGCAAAAATATGGGTATATGTAATAGGTTTTCTTTCTCTTAAGTTTTCTGAATTATGTTTGATGATTGAAGCAAAAATTTTAACACTCTTGTGGCTTTCAATTCATTTAAAGAAAGCAACTGTATATAAATGTTGGAGGAGAAAATGTTTCCATATTACACTCAAACTGGTAAAAGCTGATACCAGTAGGTTTTGAGAAGTCATGTGTATATATAATGTAATATCTAGAGTGGCCACTGAAAGTTATACAGAGACATACCCCAATGTGCAAATAGAATTGTAAAACAAACAAACCCACAGGAAAGTGGGAAAAAGGAAACAAAACACAACAAGCAGAAAACAAGAAATAAAGGCAGAGACTTAACATGATAATTACATAATTACATTAAGTGTAAGTGGCCAATAACACCAATTAGGAGACATCAAGAGAATGTAGGAAACAGTTGGTACAATTTTGTACATAAATTTGACAACTTAGATGAACTAGACCAATTCCTGGAAAAACCCAAACTAACACAATGTATTCAATATGAAATGCATAATTTGAATAATTATATAAAATTCATAATACCCTCCTAAAATACCTCCAGGCCTAGAAGATTTCACTGGAAAATCCTACCAAATGTTTGAAGAATTCACATCAATTCTAGAATTCACATCAATCTCTTCCAAAAACTAGAAGAGGAAGGAACACTTCCTAATTTATTTTATGAGGCAGTGTTACCCTGTCATCAGAACCAGGCAAAGATAGTACAAAAAAAGAACTATAGACCAATATCCCTCACAAATATAGGTACAAAATTTTTATTGAATATTTAAGTGCAAAGATTTTAAATAAAATGTTAGCAAATTGAATTCAACAACATATAAAAAGAACTATGTACCATGACCAAGTGGAACTTATTCAGGAAAACAAAGCTGGTACCATATTTGAAAACCCTGATCAATATATTCTGCTTATAAAGGTGGAAGAAAAAAAATCCCATGATGATTACATGATGCCAAAAATCCAATGATGTTAGGTATTCCAGCTATATCATGGTCTGATGCTGTGTGCTATCTTTCTGACAAAACTTGAATTCGAAAGATTACTTTTAAATAAAAATTTTAATAAGCATTGAAAAGGATTAAATAAGAATCAGTAGCTAAAAATGGAATTTCATTAATCAAGTATTAATGAAATAAAATTTGTTGAAGGTATACAGAAAAGATGTAAGTGAAGGTGATAACACCTGATTTTCCTATTTTAAAGGTGATGGTGAGGTTGCAGTGATACAATATAGGAATGTGAGGAGGAAATGAAGATAATTGTGTTTATACTTCCCACTATAGAACCATGACTGAGTCAACTGGCCAGCTGGAAAGGTCATGGATGGACAATTAATCAAAATCACCACTCTTAGTTTCTTTTTTTTTTTTAAGATTTTATTTATTTATTCATAGAGACACAGAGAGAGGCAGAGACACAGGCAGAGGGAGAAGCCGGCTCCATGCAGAGAGCCTGACGTGGGACTCATCCAGGGTCTCCAGGATCACTCCCTGGGCTGCAGGCAGCGCTAAACCGCTGCGCCACCGGGACTGCCCATCACTCCTAGTTTCACAGATCAAATGGCAGGAGGAAAATTTACCTGTTATCAGAGCAATTTAAGAACACTTTGTCAGCGTTTCTATCAACATTTGGGCTTCTTTGGTATTGGATGCTTATTTACGATGTTCTATTTCACATTTCCTGGTTTATTTGCACAAAGTTTGTTTCTCAGCAAAGAAAGAAAAGGAACTGGAAATCAGGAATAGGATGAGAGATCTAAATTTAAAACAACAAAAAACTAGCCATGAATTACATCCAGTGCATACACACATCCTTTGTAACAGTCGACTCCACACATTTTGTTCAGAATTACTGCATCTGCATCTTCCACTGCTTCTCCACCTCTTTTTAATGCTGATGGTCACTGCAGTAGCACCTCTTAGTGTTTTTCTCTGTCCTCTCCCCAGGCCGTTTTATGTTAGGTAGGGTAGGTATTTATTTACATGAAAAGAAATGAACTTTCAAGGAAAAGACACAGCTTTTATAAATCCAGATTTCCTAGATATATTTGCTTTTCCCTCCAATTACTACAATATGTTGTAGAAGCAGAGTAGATCACATACTACTAGAAAAGTAGTAACAAGACTTCCTTGAAAGTTTATTTAGTGGTCTGAGCCTGAATGGGGTGTATTTCTTTTAGTTCTAACTTTTCTACCGTTATCTAGTCTTTCCTATGCCCTTATGTATATACGCTATTAGTTTTACGAGAGAAGGAAGTTTAGTCAAGAGTTTCAGAGGAATCAGGTGCTAGATCTCACAAGGGCTCAGCAGGGATGGAAAAGTGAATCAGTGTTGTAGAAGAATCACCACTGGATATCCCATTATCTCAAACTTTAAGAAACTAATCTTCAAGTGCAGAATTTTCAATAAACAGTCTTCACAAAATGTTCACTCACCCTGGTGGAAACACTTAACTTTGTGAAGCAACCCATTCCATGTTTGGAATTTTGAGCTAAAATTGGGTTCTGGTTGTGCCCTTGGGGCTCTCCAAGAACAAGACAAAGACTTTTTTCTCCTAATAGCCCTTCAGATGTTTGAAAATGAGCAGTCTGGTCACTCCAGGCATCTCATCTACAACATAGATTCCTGATCATCCTCCCCCCTGATGCCCTCTACTCAGTCTTTAAAAAGATGGGGTGGGGTGGGGGTGGATAGCAATGTCTGGGCACAGGCCATCCTTCCATTTTTATTCTTTTTATCTTTTTAAAATGGCAATTTTTGCCCTTTGTTGAAGCTTTATATGAAAATAGTTGGTTTAAAAAAAAAAGAAAATAGTTGGTTTATAAAATCCTGGAGAGTAAATCTGATCCATAAAAGAAGACAATATTTCTTTATCTTAAAAGGGACATTTAGAGAATTAGGTGGTATGATGTGGAAAGCACTTGATCAAGGGCCTCTGACCCACCCAGACTGGCCTCAACTTCTCACCAAGTTGTCACCCTTGGTCACCTGAGCTTCTGCTCAGAAGGCAGCTGGCTGTCAGTGCAATAGTTAAATGAGGAAAAAGTTCACTATTTCCGGTCTGAGTCCAGGTTCAGAAAACTATAGGCCTATGAGATACACTTTGGAGGGAGGAGGTGGACACTGCCATGGGTAAATAGGGGTAGGGACAAGAATAAGCTAAATTAGGTGGCCCTTATCCTGGGGAAGAAGGAGAGAGATTACCCCATATGGGAAGGACCCCCAAATCTGGGTTATAACTCCTATTCTGATCCTTAACTCACTTTGTATTTTAGGAGGGTGTCTATCGTCCAACACTTACGGCTGTTTTCCTCATTTGTAAAAATGAGACTAGATCAATTTCTCCTTTCCAGAATGTGGTCAGGCTCCATCCAGCCCACATGGAAGAGCAATTACTCTGATGGGCTCTGTGCTAGGCTCTGGGAATTCAGTGATTAGCAAAAGATAATCATGCTCTCTACTCTGGAGATTACAGTGCAACAGAGAAAGAGGTCTGTCAGATACTGGTCCACATGATAACTTTCTCTCAGGAAATGCTAAATCACAGCACTATAGCACAGCCTGTGTGAGGAAGTGGACTTGGAAGAACCAGGGAGGGGGAAATGACAACACTGAACCCTGAAAAAGTCTGGGAGTTAACTAGGCAAAGAAGGAGAGAGAACCTTCCAGAGGAGGGAGTAGATGGCATGCTAAAGGGATTGAATGATTGGAGTGGCTGAATCACAGAGCAAGGCAGGAGAAGGCTAATGGGAGAGGCAGGGGCTAGACTTCTTACGACTCCACGTGTATTTTCACCTTTAACCTAAGAAAATCAGGAACTTTCACTCTGAATATACTGTAGGATTTGGACTGGAAATCCCTTTTAATAGAGTTTCATGAACTTGAATGGGGAAAAAATATTAATTTTTTTTACTATCCCTTTACTCAAATTTAGCCTTTTCTTTAATTATAAACAACAAACTGCAGTAGTCTTAGCTCTTACTTGGGATGTTGTCATGCGTACAAATCAGATATGGCATCACATTATACTTGTGATGAATATCTCAAAATACTTTCACTACTGTCAAATTACCATGATTGTGTACCTGTCACCAGATTTTGTTACTTATAGCATGAGGAAACACACTTATTGCTATATCACAAATTTGTCTTTTAAAATGTTGGTAACTTTATCCTATAATTGGTTTCACTCGTAATCCTATATATTTTACATATTAAAAAGCATTATGCTTCAAAGAGATTCCTAAACACATGAAAAAAGTGAAGAATGTCTGATTTGAAGTAAATGACCAAACAGGAGTTCTATTTCTAGTAGCATGTCAGATTAGATAACCTGAGTAAATCTCCAATGAGGGCAAATAAAATACTGATTATAATTTATAAAATCTTTCTAGATGTATCTCTTAAATGATACAAAATAAGGAATCCACTTGTATGGATAAATAAATAAACCCACCACACTGAAGAAGGCAGTGAGAATACTTTCTTTCAAACAGCTGGGTTGGAGTGAGTGGGCTGGTGGGGAGAGAAGATCCATGAGAATCTTAACCTCAAGGTGTCCCTGTGTAGTCTATAAATCCACATGTGGAGAATTTAATCTACAGTGGTCCCAGCTTGGTAAGACTTCCCCTCCCCTTGCCCCTCCACTCAAGGACACTAGTAAAGGCAAATGCAAGTGCCCCGTGGAAGAATTCAGTTTAAGTCGGGCATCAAATGTTCTCAACCAAATAAAGCTCTAAAGAAAATGGGCAGGAATTAGATGTTACATAAAATCAAGATGACATCATGGGTGAAAAACAATGAATGCAAGGCAGGTGGTAACAGATCCACAAAGACTTCTTCAGATACTGGAGACAGCAAACAATATAAAAGAAGTTTAATACATTTAAAGAAATAAAAAATTGAAAATCTGAGCAGATAACCAGAGACATAGATAACATATATTTGAAAAAGAAAGGTAAAACATAATTGAAGTTTATATATTTGAATAACATTTTTTGAAGAGATAATAGAATGGAGAGGAAGCAATATTCAAAGAAGTAATGCGGAGAACTTTCCAAATTTGTTGAAAGACACTGACCCCCAGATTAAGAAAGTCAACAAACCCCAAATAATGTAAATATTTATTTATTTATTTATTTATTTATTTATTTATTTATTTATTTATAGCACATATAGCGCGTATATATGTATACCTAGCTGTAGGAGATAGCAGACAAGTAGGTTACAAAAGACTGTTGGAGGGACAGTGTCACGCACAGAGAAGTGATAGATGAATAGCAAAATTCTTAATGTCAACAATAGAAACCATAAGAATCATCCTCAAAGTGCTGAGTAAACAACCAAAAATTCTGTACAAAGTGAAACAAGGGAAAGTGCCAAACTTGAGAGTTTCCCACCAAATGACCCTCAGTAAATGGATTCTGAAGGATGTAATTCTATCCAAGGGAAAATGACTGCAGGTGTGCCGTCTGAGCTGCAAGGAGAAATAGTGAACCAAGGTAACTATGCGATATCTAAGCAAACTAATGACTATATATGAAACAAAGATAAACTGTTGGGAGAATAAATCAGGCTGGACTTAAAATGCCAAGTTCCAACTGCTCAGAAGTTGAGAAAGGAGACTGAAGAATAAGGTTTGCAAGGTCCTTGTGCTGTCCAGAAGAAGACCATGACTACTGAGTGCCTGTCGTGTTGTCAAATAGGTATTAAATAGAGCAAACGATAATAGAATAGACCCAGTGTATGCCTTCAAAAGAAGTTAAGGGAGAAGAATAAGCCAAAGAAAACAAAGCAGTCCAAAGGAAGGCAAGAAAAGAAGAACAAGGGGAACAGAATAGGTGAAACGGAATGAGTCAAAAGTTCAAAATATGAAGCACCTGGGTGGTTCAGTCAGTTAAGCCTCTATCTCTTGGAGCAGGATCTCAGGGTTGTGAGGTCGAGCCCCAGGTTAGGCTTTGCACTCAGCACAAGTCTGCTTAAGATCTCTCCCTCTCCCTTTGCCTCTCCCCCCACCTTGTGCTATAAATAAATAAATAAATAAATAAATAAATAAATAAATAAATAAATAAATAAATATCTTTCCAAAGCGTTCAAAATGTGATGTTAGAAATGAAATTGTTAATCACAATAAGTTTAAGTAGGCTAAATTCTCCCATTAAGATCTTAATAGTTATGCCATATTTTAAAAACAAAATAAATTTCTGCTATGTACTCTTTACAAAAGACACACATAAAGAACACAGAAAAAAGGCTAAACTATGGAAAAGATATACCAGGCAGTTAGATATACCAGGCAAATATAGTTATATTGATATCAAAGGAGAATTCAGGCAAAATGCATTACTGGGAATAATAAATTTGCTACATAATGATCAATGATTCCTCTGACCAGGAAGATGCATTGATTTTAAATTTGCGTATACCCTGTAAATTTGTGTATAGCCTCGAATGACACCAGACTGAGAGAATTAAAGGAGAAACTTGTCAAAATTCCATCATCATAGTAGATTTTAACACATTTGACAGTAATTAGTAGATCAAACAAAAGAAACAGTAAGAAAACAGAAAAATCAAGCTTGAACTAATAGACTTGACTGCATCTGATGTCTGGAAAAGACACAGTCCTTTTGAGCACACATGGAACACTTGCTGGGGCCGACATACAGGTACATAAAGCTGACCTCAGTATAGTTCAAAGGACCAGGATCTGACTCTAGTTGGGTTTTTAAAAAATATTTATTAAAAAAATGTTTTTACCACAAAGCAATTAAGTTAGAAAACAAAGCCAACACAATAATTTAAAAAATCCATTCACTTGGAAATTTAATAACACATGTAATAAACTTAAGGGTCAGAGGAGAAAATATAACTGAAATGCGATGATTTCATCATCTTAACTTTTCGCATCAAACTCATGGGATACAGTTCTTGGAAGGAAACAATATTAAAAGCCTTCAAAACATAAGAAGGTTCAAAATAAAGCTAAGATCTAATATAAATCAAAGGCCCACAGACGTAAAAGGAAGGAAATTAAGAGAACAGAAATTCATGAAACAGAGAAACATACAAAAGAACAGATCAACAAAGCAAAATCTTCAAGTTTGAAAAGATGATTCACTTTTTTTTTAAAGACCTGAGTGGAATGGAATGGGAAAAAAAATAAAACCACAGATGCTACAGTGAAAACATGTAAGAGGATACCAAGAACACTAGAAATTTTTTTAAAAAGATTTTATTTATTTATTTGATAGAGAGCAGAAGCAGGGGAGAGGGGAGCAGGAGAGGGAGAAGCAGGCTCCCCACCGAGCTGGGAGCTCAACACGGGGCTGGATCCCAGGACCCTAAGATCATGACCTGAGCCAAGGCAGAGGCTTAACTGACTGAGCAACTCAGGCGCCCTATACTTTAAATTTTGATAGAATGAATGACTACCTAGAAAGATAGAATTTAGCAAAACAGATCAGGAAGAAACACAAAATCAGAATAATTCTTTACCTATAAAAGAAATGCAGTTGATAGGAAACAATATTACCACAAAGAAAACACTGCATTCAAACGGCTTTATCCGAATGCTACCAAACAGGGAACAGAGCATTCCATTCCTACACCGAATAGAAAAGAAACCCTCTCATTTTAAGAGGCCAGAATAACCGTGATATCTAAATGGATAAAAACAACCAGAAAAAAACACTAAAGCCAACCCTCTCATGAGCATGTGTACAGGAATTCTGAACACATCCAACCAGATAAGTAAAAGCAATCATGATCAGGTTAGGTTTCACTCCAGGGATTCAATTCATAAATATTAGAATTTTGTTAATTGATTAACAAAGAAATGTGGTATCATCTCAACAGATAAGGAAAACAGAATTTGACATCCATACATGACATTTAAAACATTTCTTAGCATATTGTTTAAGCCAGCAGGATAAATAGAAAAGTCCATTTCCTTAACTTGATAAATTTCCTTAATTTGACAAAAGACATCAACAAAAATCATCCAGCAAACATACTGTATGGAGGAACACAGCAAGATTGAGAACAAAACTAAGATGCCCTCTCCATCACCTCTCCCTCCCTCCTCTTTAGTTTTGCTGGGGCTTGAGGTAGCCCAATAGTAGGCAAGAAAAAGAAACACATTTAAAAGGTGAGAATGTGGGGCAGCCCGGTGGCTCAGAGCTTTAGTGCCACCTTCAGCCCAGGGCCTGATCCTGACCCAGGATCAAATCCCACGTCGGGCTCCCTGCATGGAGCCTGTTTCTCCCTCTGCCTCTCTCATTCTCTCTCATTCTCTCTCTCCTCTCTCTTCTCTCTCTCTCTCACTCTCTCTGTATCTCTCATGAATAAATAAATAAAATCTTAAAAAATAAAAATAAAGGGTGAGAATGTAAAATAGGACAGCCACTGTGAAACACATGGGTGGCAGTTCCTCAAAAGAATTAAGCAATTGCCATATGATCCAGCAATTCTACTTCTGGACACCTACCCAAAAGAATTGAAAGCAGGGACATGAAGAGGTAGGTGCACACCCATGTTCATAGCATTATGCACAGGACAAAAAAAAAAGAGGGAGAAGTAACCCAAGTGTCCATTGACAGATGAATGGATAAATAACATGCCATACAAATACCCATTGGAATATTATTCATCCTTCAAAGGAGGGAAATTTTTTTAAAGATTTTATTTATTTATCATGAGAGGCACAGAGAGAAACAGGCAGAGACACAGGCAGAGGAAGAAGCAGGTTCCCTGCAGGGAGCCTGATGCAGGATTTGATCCCAGGATCCCAGGATCACACCCTGAGCTGAAGGCAAATGCTCAACCACCAAGTCACCAGGCGTCCCCAAAGGAGAGAAATTCTGACACGGACTACAACATTGTTGAATCTTGAGGACATTACACTAAGTGAAATGAAAAAAATACATACACACAAAAAAAATGTATGGTTCCACTTAAATGAGGTACCAGCGTAATCCTGCTCATAGAGACTGACAGTGGACTGGGGGCTGCCAGGAGCTGGGAGGGAGGGCTGTCGGGGCTAGATTTTCAGTTAGGGAAGATGAAAAAGTTCTGGAGATGGATGGTGGTGATGGGCACAGTAATGTGAAAGCACTCAATGCCACTGAACTATACACTACACCTAAAAATGGTAAATTGTATGGTATGAATACTTTGTGAAAATTCTTAAAAGTTGTAAGGATTCTAAAGGAAGAAACAAAATTATTAGAGGCAGATGTTATGAGTGTCCATAAACATCACTCTCCTGAAGCCACTACTTCCTACTAAGCCGGCTTTTTTTTTTTTTTTTCTAATTACTCATGATTTGTGAATGGAGATGTATTTCAGGGACTATAAACAAAATCACCATTTTTCTGAGAAAGAACAAAAAGTTTCCATCAGACTGTCAGAGGGGTCTGTGACCCACAAGAGTGTAAGACCATTTTGAGTGCTCCCCAACCTCCGCCACAGCTCTGTGGGCATCACACAGGCTGTGACCTGACTCCCTCCATCAGCAATGCCTCATGACCTCCTCCTAACCCCCTCTGCCCCCCACCCTACCTTCCTCCCTCCCTCTCCTCACACCCACCCCACTTTTCTCTTTCATCCACTCAGGTTGTTTAAAGACTACGTAAAGTGTGTTCTTAAATATTTCTTGAATTCATTGGCGAAGCTTTAATTCTTTTAAGAGAAGCGAGGCCTTGAATTCACCCAAGCTTCAGCTTTTTCCTTATTACCCTTCATTTCCTGCATGATCGACTTAAACAGGCCCAGCGCGAGCTCAGGGCCTGGGGCCCAGCAAGGGCTCCAACACCTGTGGGATGATTAGACTACTCCAAGCCGTGTTCTGTGACCTTAAATAACTTCTGACCAGATTCTCTCGCTGGCTTCCTACCTTGCGTTTAGCAGGGGCAGAATTTTAACCAACCAAAGACCCCTGCTCAGTGCCATGGTCTGCCCGGGGGGTGGCGGGGATCCCGGCAGGGTAGGGGTAACAGAGAGCTGCCTCTTGGATGAGGCTCAGACTCTGACAAAATCCAGGGAATGAAAACTGTGGCCAGCCTTCTTCCCAACCGAAATGAATTCTGAGACTTCTGTTTTTAACAAACTGCTTTTATTTCTATTTTTTAAATGAAATGCGATGTTAGGCACTTGCATGAAATATCAAAGGCATTTATATTGTTTAACTCTTCCTTCCTGGCTGCAGAAAGGGGGTAGGCAAGATCTGCTGGAGTAAAGCCCAGCGGAAGCCACGTGGTGCAAGGCAGCCCAGTGGGTCACCTCCGCGGCCGGGGCGCCGAGGGCCGAGGGGTGGTTGGTCAGTAGTCATCGTAGTTGACGCTGGCTCCGTGCCTGAAGCTGTAGGGGCTCTGGGGACCGATGGCGGCGTCCTCGTCATAGTGACGCTGGTAGTAATCATAGTCGTGCCCATTTCGATCTCTGTTCAGCCAGTAAGTGATGTCATCTTCAAATTTCTGGAGAAAAAGAGAAAAGCAGAGAACGGATTTAAGGACACGCACCCCCCCACCCCCCCAGACCACATCTTATCTCTGGCTTTTCTCTGTGACAGCTTTTCTTCAACCATGAACAACTCTTACCAAGAACCACTTGGCTTGATAGCATGGAGGTCAGCAGACAGCTGAAGAGCGCTGGTAAAAGCCGTTGCCCTCAGGACAGGGCCCATCCGAGCCCCTGTAAACATTTGCCCTTTGAGTTCTTAATGTACCCAACACTTCAATATTTTTCTCTTTTTTGGGGGAAATAAAATGGACATCTCTCAAAGATCGCAATAACTTGGCCTGCCCCCTGGGCACGGTACACCTCTTCCTGCACACATCTTGCAGACATTGCCTTCTCTCCCCGCCCCGTCCTGTCACCTGGCCCCTCAAGTGCACGGCGTAGATGCTCCGTAAGTTAAATCAGCCACTGTCCTGGCGTGTTTCAGCCGCACGACCTTGCAATGATGACCTTTTATACCCATGGCGTTGTTCGAGCGTGCACGGCTGCACTTCTTCATTCCACAAACCCTGATTAAATGGGCCCAGCCTGTCAGCTCTGTGCTTGGCACTGAAGGGCCACCCGAAGTAGGACACAGTCCCTGCCTTCATGAAGCCGACAGCTGCTGAGAGTCACATGAAAAGAGACAGTGGCAGTGAGCAGGGATAAAAGGGAAGGGGGAGAACTGAATCGAGTGAGAAGCAAAGAAGGATTTTCAGCTTTACAGCCGGGGTAACAGGTCTTTGCCGTCGGTGCCTCTCTTAAAAGAAAGACTAATTCTTTGTCGGTAGTGAAGGCACAGGATGAACGTAGATGGGCACTTGCACACGACTCTGCCGACGACTTGGTTCGAGGTTTGGCGTGAGGCCGGAAAGGTGGGCACAAGAGAAGGATGACCTAGGGAGCTTGCAGGGTACCTACAAGTTTGGGTCCAATTTTTCTCAAAGTGCGCCCAGTGCACCCCTGCATCCAAATCTCTTGGATGCTATGAAGTGCACGTTCTCAGGCACCCGTCCACACTGCCTGGATGGAATTTTCCGGTGGTTGGGTCTCAGGAATGCATTTAATAAGACTGCCGGGTACCATGAGTATTTGGGCACTCCCTGAGGCCGGAAGGCCCGGCCTCGCCCACGATGCGGTTCTCTGTGGCCACCCGCTTCAGGTGAACCCTGGGTCAGCCTGTGCCACGCTGGTGAGCGCAGTCTGCCCCTCCTCTGTTTGCTGAACCCCAGGGGCTCTGGCCTCTGCTCAGCCCTCCTTCTGCCTCAGCCAGGAAAGTGAGAATGTTTGCTTTCCTCACAACATTGCAGCAAATCATCTTGCTCCTTGGTTCTTGGCATTTTATAATCTTGTTTGAAGTTTTGGCAAAACTCAGACCTTGAAATGTCAAGGGTTCCAAGAAGTTAAAAAATTGTTCTATGAGCACAGAAATAACACAGACTTATATTTTACAAATCGATACATGGGAGTGGGACAGAGTCAAGGGGGGGATCGTAACTCCATTGCCAAAGACAACCACAACTGACACTTTGGAGTATTTCCTTCTAGTCTCTTCTTTAATATTTAGTTATAATCTTATGGATCCTCACCTTATTCTCACCTTGTCACCAGTCGTTATTTTAGCCATTTCCATGCTACACTTTTAATACCCATTTTCAAGGACTGCATCAAAGAAATACAAATTACTACAAATGACATACCATTTTCATGTTTAAGCAAGTACTTTTTTTGTTTTGTTTTGTTTTAATTTTCAATGAGAATTCGAGGTGGTGCTGAAGATGCCAGAAGACTGGTGCTCTCACACGTGACTGCTGGGAATGTGCAATCCGACAAGCCTAAAGACCTGCGAGTGGTTCTATCTTTTGCCTCAGCTACTCCACTGGGAAGAACACAACACCAAGTACGAAACAAACTACACACGAAGATGCGAGTCATAGTACCTGCCTTCTGGGTGGTTATGACCATAAGTGAATTCATATAAGTGCTTAGATTCCTGCCTGGCACGGAGTCTAGATGTAGGTGTTTAGCTTTTTGCACAGGAAGATACTTAGGGAATAACCAATATACCCAATGGTTGGGAATGGGAAGGAAATTATAATCCCGTTACATGACTGCACTTTATGCAGCCATTAAAAATGAGGCTTCTAAAGAGTTTAATTTTTTTCCATCTATTGCAACATCTTATACATCCTTGATGCACAGTATGAATCTTGGGCCATTTAGAAGAGTATTTCCAGATGCCCCTGCTGGGAGATGCTGCCTGTCATCTGCCCCCACCCCCCTGGGGCATGGGGTGGCGGGCTGAGTGTTCTCCAGGCCGCCGAGCCTCCAGGAGAGCGCTCCGCTAGCGCCGCCCTGCTGGGCACTCTGTACACTGCCTTTTGTGCAGCCGGATCTGCCAGCTTGCTCTGCCGCTGCCTCACCTGTACCTCCCCGCTGGGAGTCTGTCACTGTAAACACTCTTTTTCCTTGACTTAGCGAAGACATCCATTCTGAGGCACCTCCCTGCCTGGACCCATGAACAGAATGGAACCAACTTTCCCTGCAAATGCATTGCCAGATTTTCCGGAAAACATCTGCAAAGACCCATCTCTGTTAAAAAGTCACTTTTCATCTCTTCCCATTGTCCACAGGGGTCTTTGCATCGATCTTGTTGTTTCTGACATATGGGGGAGGTAAAGCTGCAAATTTTTTTTGGGGGGAGAGGAAGTTATGAGTTATTTTAAAGACACCCAGGCAAAACTATGCAGATACATTACATCGGATTCTGGGATGAATTTAAGTCCCTGCCATTTTGGACGACGACTTTTCTGGAATCCCGCTTCCCAGTCGTGTTGGAAGAGATTCCCATTTGTTTGTGGTGTGATGAAAAATTCCAGCTGATATCCCTATATCCTGATGGAAATGTTATCCGGTGCCTGGGTAGCACCTGGCATACAATGGGGGCTCATCCTTTGGAGTGTGTTACGAAGGCTAATTTTCTGTGCCCTATTTCCCCACCAAGCTGCTGTCCCCACCACACTGCCCTGAAGGGAGCCAGGCCTCCAGGAGGCAGGAATACCCACCGCTTCGTCGAAACCCATATAGAGGAACTGCTGATACCACTGCTGGACCTCTGGCCGAGTCCGGTCCCACAGCTGTCGCTTCTGGCGCTTCAGGCCGCTCAAGAATTCTTTGGCCTTGCTCTCGCCCACTGCCACATTAGTCTTAGCTGGAGCAGGTGCTGAAATGATCAATTCCCCACCCCCCAAGGTAGAAGGAATGATTTCTTTTCTTATTGAGGTGAGTCACTAGTATCTATCCCAGACCCCAAGCCCACCCTGCAAGAGATGGTTTTGATTCTGAAGTTCATTCTTACATCACATGGGATAAAATACAGCTTCCTGTCACTGGACTCCATGCCCCTTGGCAGTAAGTTCTCCATTTGGGTGCAGCCCTATAAAGGGGCACAGGCCAGCCCCCAACTTCAAAGGTACAAGGGAGAGACAAAATTTTAGCCCATCCTCTGCAGCTACTCACCAGGCCTAGACCCCAGTCTCAGGCAGGGGCTGGCGGCTTACCCCTTAGGTGTTTAGAAACAACTATCCAGTTGTATGGCCACACAAGTGGATACTCCTTATATGTGCGAGCATGAGGATGCCGTGCTTGCTCAGGAGACCAGGAAGAAAAGAGAATGAAAACAATAGCTCTGGGCCCCAGCCCAAGCTGGTGGGCTGGTGAGCTCTCAGGCTGGGGAGCTGGGACAGGCCCACCTTGGGCTACCATGTGTGGGCCTCACAGATCATCGACGATTTGACTGAGTCTTGGAGGGTACTGGTATACACGGCTTCTCCCAGCATCTTCCCACTGTGGTCACAACTGTTTAAAAGGCACCACTTCTGCAGGAAGTGCTCAGGAGAAGGAGCTGTGCCGCTTGGCTTATCCCTGCTCTCCACCCCCTCATCTAGCAAACTGGATTGACAGTCCCTATCTTGGTGTTGTTACGAAGGCCGCATGGACATTGGGAGAGAAGCTCTATGAGTCCCTTGGTCACATGGATAGAGCAGCAGTGGATTTGTTTCCTCACTTCCCGTTCAGTTCAGGGTTTGTTACAACTCTTTGCACATAGTGGGTGCTCAATATGTGTTTCTAGGCTTGACTTGAAAAAAAGCTGAGGATGTGCATCAGGACTCAGGAGTGTCTTGGTGGTCTGTGCTCTCCCACCTCTGACAGGCTGGCCCTTCCAGAGCTTCCATCACCCCAGGTGTCCTGGAGGAGTGTGCTGCCCCGCACGGAGATCAGGGATTGGCCAGTGCCTGGGGAGCGGTTGGAAATGCTAAGGAAGATGCTGGGAGCTCCCTCAGGAGCCCTCTGCCCCTATGAGGGGCCCCAAGTGCTCGGCACCTGAGGAATCTCTGGAGGGGGCTGCGGGGCATGTGACTAGCATGAGGGGCCCCTGTGGTCAGGGAGCAGACCCCACCTGCCAGAACCGCTCTTAACTGCGTGGGGGTGGGAGGGTGGGGCTGAGGAGAGACAAACACGGGATCAAAGGCTCACACCAGAAATGTGGTCCCACTCCTGATTTTCAAGAGCTAGACAACTTCTTTATTTTACAGGCAAAGGTGACAGTTCCGAGGGGAGCTGGCCTTCGCAAGACCCCACGATCGGTCCAACTGATCTACCTGATTCTGGTGAGCCCGGGACTCAGAGTGCCTGGCTCCCAGCCTGCTCTGCTTTAAACATCTTGCCGCTGCCACCACATTCATCATAGGAGTATTTTTTCGCAACAGGTGTTAGTAACAAAACAGTTTTTTCTGTGCCACCCTGCCCCAGAGGGCTAATTAGACACAGAACACCAAATAGTGCTAATCCGAGTCTACCTCACTGATGGAGGTTTGATTGTTCTCTAGAGGATATGCTCTAAATTCAGATAAAGGGCATCATGGTTCTAACACACAGAGCATTCGATTAACACAGTAGCACTGTTTCTTTTATTTTGGAGTCCACACCGACAGCTTTCAGGAAAACAATCTTCAAACACTTACTGGTAATAATATTTACCTAATAAAATACCACACACATACCCACAGACGAAGCCCTTCAGATCTGCCAACCTTTCAAGGAGTAAACACTTCCGATTTTCCAAATACAAGACCCCAGTGAGCACACTCAACATGGCCTTTCACTGGGATCCATTAAGAATGCCGCCCTTATCCGTGTGGGGTTTGCTTACCTTCCCGCTTCTGAAGCAGCAGCTTGAGTTTATTCCCACTTATGCCACCTAACGGAAAGAAGATAGAAATCAGGTCAGAGTTGCACTGTACACTTTAATTTCCCAAGTGCAAAAATCAGAGCTGGAAAAAAAATCACCACGCGCCCCCTCTCCACTTGGCAACCTGGTGGTATCACGGTTTTCATGTTTGCTGCATTCCATGTCATGCAGGAAAAGCAATTCAGGCTGCCTGTGGCTCATACTGGTGACCATGACCATGACTGATCAGGGGCGCTAGGATTTGAGATACTCCCTGGGAGAAATGACATTGTTCTTTTAGCTCCTTACATATACCTTACGATGAGGCCACCTGTCATGTGTACCTTCCTGCAGACTCTCTCTTTTTTTGTGGTAGAGCAAATGGAATAGTGATCCCCCCAAATTTACATCCACCCAGAACCTCTGAATGTGGACTTATTTGGCAATAGGGCATTTGCAGGTATAATCAAGGATCTCAGTTAACTAACTAAAATGAGGTGATATCACGCTGGCTCTAGAGTGGGCTCTGAATCCGATGGCTGGGATCTTTGGAGGCAAGGGCGAGGGTACAGAGAAGGTAGCCATGTGAAGGCAGAGGTGGGCAGCTATCAAGAACTCATGCTGCCACAAGCCAAGGAATGCACTTTAATTCTTTAAAAAAATCCAGCCCAGTTTTACAGCTTACCTGGATTATCTTCCCAGTTTGGCATCATTGGTACCATTTGCTGTTATTTATATTGAGTTCTGAAAGTATTTCTAATCAGCCTAAACATCTGAACCGAAAACCTGGCCTGGTAGGACACCCTCCTCCTCCTGGTGAGCAGATGTGAGGATCGGTAGACACCTCTGATCCTTAAGCGCTATACATAGGTGCAAGGCTTATCCGGTGAAGGGGTGTCTAAAGCACCCAGGAGAAAAGCCCGACCTCCTAAATAACGAGCAGAGCATGTTCAGGTGTAAGGAGATGGTCTGGCCCCAGGATGGAGGAAGTGGTGTCCTGTCCACCTTTCACGGCAGGTCCTTAACCTCCCTGCCCATGGACAGGCCCTAATGCCTGTGTTTGCTTCTGCAAAGATAGTTTCCTGGGAATAGGAGCCATAGTTTTTGCCAGACTTTCAAAAAGTGTCTGGGACACAGATAAGATTAAGAACCCCTCCTGCTTAAAGAATTGACTATGTAACTGGGGGATAAAGCCACACGTGTGGCCAAAGGCCACAAATTAGCTGCCTGCAGCTGAGCTTTACCTGGAGCTGTGTTTTATGAGTGCACCCAGTGTTTAAAAAATCTGAATTTGAATGCTCTGGGCCCAAGTCACTCAGCACACCCCCATGGTCCACAAAGAGCCTATTAGCCTCTGTAGGCATCTGGATTTGAAGGCTACCCAACTGCCTGTAGAGGGGATGTGCCAGCCAGGGAGCATGGCTGGGAAGAATCTCTAGGAGCCAGGGAATTTTTTTTTTTTTTTTTTGGTACATCATACATTTATTACCAACAACCGTCTCAACTCCAAAATTTGGCACAGGGATTAAAAATAAGCATTACTAGTCACTTTCACTAAGAATGCACAAACTTTGTTAAAAATTTACCAAGCCTTCAAATGATTTGGCTACAGATATTTATAATATATACATTTTAAACTACGTTAACTGATACAGTGGAATCTGATCTGAGAAAACGAGTCAGCAAGTTGTTTCCAGAAACACACTTGGGCCATAGATTAGGGCATAAAGTAAGGTTTCCAACACCTAGGCAGCCACCCCAAAGATGGGGTGAGTCACCCCAAAGATGTTCCCCATCAAGAGTACGTAAGCAGAGATGAGCCCTTGACGGGGCTCCTGTAGAGAGGATTATTTAATTAGATTGGAGGGAGACTACTCTTAAAGGCTGTACTTCCCATCAAACCTTAAGAGTCAATAAAGAAATCTGTGAATACACTTGCCAAAGCAGACAGATCCACTCCTTGCCACTAATATTAGGGTTTATTAATATCTTAACATTTGTCCATCTTTTAACAACAGCGTGGCACACACAGAATTAAGTATCGTCCGCCCATCTGTTTGCCTTCTGTAAAAGCACTTAACATTAAGTGAATGAAATGTGGCCTGATGTTGAAATAGACACTGGATTCAGGCATTGATGAAGTCGTTGCAATTTCTAACAGCAAATGTGTCACTGCAGTTCCAGAAATGAAAGCCTCACCAAATCTCAGCTGTACAAAGGAAAGGCTCGGGAAAATCCTAAATTGTGAATTATTAATGTGGCCACTGTGCCAATTACTACCCACTGAAGTATAAATATTAATACATATAATCAGATACCACATTAGTTTGAGGGGGAAAAATGAAAAAATGAAGAGCTGTGAATTTTTTCCTACAGAATGGATTTTTTGGTCCCAACATCATCAGTCACTACTTCTAGATGGTGATAACAGGCACTCTTGAATTTATTTAACCTGACATTAGATCTCCCAGCAGATGCAGAATTGCAGGATATCCCTTTGAAGGTGCTAACTATTAATAAACTGCTCAAGAAGGAGCAATGATCATTTTCCCCATGAAATGATTTTGGAGGTCATAAAGAGCCACCTGTGGGACTCGGTGTATAAGGATTTTCATTTTATGTCATAAGAACTTTCACACTCCAGCTCAATGATGATACTATTTTACCTGACACTGTTCGCCCTGTTTTTCATATGAGTGAGGTAAGACACAAGTCTGAAAAGGAATGGCTTTGGCAGGTGCTCACTCGCTTATAAGCATGTGCTTCTGGGACGCCTGGGTGGCTCAGCGGTTGAGCGTCTGCCTTCGCTCAGGGCCTGACCCCGGAGTCCCAGGATCGAGTCCCACATCGGCCTCCCTGCATGGAGCCTGCTTCTCCCTCCGCCTGTGTCTCTGCCTTTCTCTCTGTGTCTCTCATGAATAAATAAATAAAATCTTAAAAGAAAAAAAAAAGAGGATGTGCTTCTGAAAATGGGAGGAACGAAGTAGGAGAGGTGGATCAATCACATAATTGATTAGCCCCCCCTGTGGTTGTAATTTAGAAGGAGAGCAATTCTCTCCAGTGGAACAGGTCCCCTGCTATTGGGGCGACCTGGAGCTTTGGCCTCAGGACTCCTAGAGGTGGGCTTCCTCCCTCTCTTCCACCTGCAGTTTTCTTTTCCACACCTGTTTTGAATAAGCAAGCACAGAAGCCAAGCTATGAAGGGTGTCTCCCAGTCATTAGCCAGCTACTCTGCAGGGGCAAGAGCACCAGTCTTGCATGTTGGGCGAGTATTCCGTGCCTTCCAGTGAGTCCCCTTAGCAGGAGATCCGGGATCACCCTAGGCCTCTCCGAGTTGTGAACGGTGACCCTACAAGTGGAAGGCAGTGTTCGCAGGCCAGAACCCTAAGGCCGGGTCTGTGGACTCCGGGTTCAGATGCCTGCACCAAACTGCTTCATTTGGGGGGATTTGTACGAATACGCTCATTTTATAGGGAAGGAACCTGGAATTTTCAACCGATTCGCTGAGGACTCCAGGAAGCACAGAAGGTGAAGCGTTTCTCCTTTAGGAGCACCTCCCCGGGCGGGAGGGGAGGCCTGGGAACGGCGTGGCAGACCTGGAACTTGAGTCGGTTGGGGAGCGCCTGGCAGGGACCTGCCGGCCTGCAAGAGCCTCTGCATCGCGGCGCTCGGGGCTCCCCCACCCCCCACCCCCGGGCCGGCGCGCCTCCCGCCGCCGCTCGCGTTACCCCCCGCCCCCGCCCCTTAGGTTCGGTCCCAAACACTTCTTGCCGCCCCCCGCTTCCGACCGTGACCCTCATTCTTTCCCAAGGTGAGCACGCGTGCCGGAGCTGCCCCTGCCCCTGGTCCTCCGTGTGCGGGGCAAGCGCGCCACCCCCACCTGTGCGCGGGCCACACCCAACACCCTGTGCCCCGGGCACTGGCCCAGGCTCGGCCGGGTCCCTCCGCCCTGGCAGGTGTCGGATCTCCCTCCCGCGCCCCGCCGCCGCCCCGCTTACCCGGGCCCAGGCACAGCAGCAGGAGCAGCGCCAGCGCGGTCAGGGCCAGGACGGCGGGCCGCGCGGAGGAGGCGGCCATGGCTGCGGCGGGGCCGGAGGGACAGCGCGCACCTGCAGCCGCCGCCAGAGGACTGGGCGCGGGGACCCGGGCGCGGGCCGGCGGGTGCTGCGTCCCTCCTCCCGGCCGGGGCGGGACCTGCCCGGGGCGCCGCCCCTCGGCTCCGAGGCCGGGGAAGGGGGGCGCGACGGGCTCCGGGCCCCGGGCCCCCGGCCCCGGCTCGGGGTGCTGCCCCCGCCCCCGCCTGCGCGTCCACCGCGGCCTTAGGAATTTCCCTAATTCCCGCGCTGCGCCTCGGGGTGCTTTTGGCGGTGCTGCCTTTTGTGCGATTTTGAAAGGCTCCCCAGTCTGGGTTCAGACCTGCAGGTCAGGAAGACTTCGCCCCCAAACCGCCCCGATCGAAACCAGGCACTTGGGGAACTCCTAGGTGTTCGCAGGACAAATGGGTCCCTGTGTGCCCCCTCCCCCCGGTGACCTGGGCAGCTTACGAGATACTCACGGGGGCGGTGGCTCAGCGGTTGAGCATCTGCCTCGAGCTCAGGGCGTGACCCCCGGGTCCTGGGATCGAATCCCGCATGGGGCCCCCCGCACAGGGAGCCTGCTTCTCCCTCTGCCTGTGTCTCTGCCTGTGTCTCTGCCTCTCTCTGTGTCTCTCATGAATGAATGAATGAATGAATGAATGAATAAATAAATAAATAAATAAATAAATAAATAAATAAAATCTTTTTTAAAAAGATACTAAAGGGAGACCCAGTGAGCGGCAGAAGTGCCCCCCTCCCACCAGTGCCAGGAGCAGAAACGCAGAGGACGCATGGGCAGGCAGTGGGGGGTGGCGAGAGAGAATTAAGCCAGAGTTGTCCCAACTGACCTTAGCTGCTCACCTGCGTTTACCAAGTGGCCATGAGGCCCCATTACCTTTAGGGGCCCTTCCCGCCTAGGATCTGCTCTGCGCCCAGCGAGGTTGCTTCTGTGCTTCGGCTGGTCAGCGCTCTGCCCCCCCCCCCGCCCCCCTCCCGGGCCGGGATTCGCTCTCCGAGGGACGCAGTCGGTGTAGCCCCCTGCGCGGTGACCAAGCGGCACCTTAGTTCTAGCGAACGTGTGGAGGGTGTCACAGAATCACCAGGACTTGTGCCAGAGAGAGCTGAAAGGCCGGGTCATGCACCTCACCATCGATGGGGGGGGGGGGGTGCTCACCAACCCTGGGGGAAACTGAGCGGTCAGGGCGAACCGAAAAGGCCCAGTAGCAAACCGCGGTGAGTGTCCTTGATTTTAACCCCGGGCAAGACATGTATCAGCAGGAAGAAAACCAGAGCAAATAAAAAGCCAGGGCTCTGTTTGGGTTGGTCTAGAACATGCATTAAAGATGTTAATTGTGGTCTCATTTCTCTTGTGGGCATCACCCCCGCCCCCTGCCTGCTCCAGATCTCCAGAGGGATGTGCTTCTAACTTAGTGCTCCTCATCTCTTCACTAGGGGCTGATCAGCACCGACTTCTTGTGGCCAGTAAGACAGTGGCCACCTCCCTGGACACTTTCTTTTTTCTGTCTTATGGATGCAGACCTACATTTCCTCCCCTCACCCATCCCTTCCCCACTTCAGCTGAAAATGCGGAGCAGTGATTTTATTTTCTCCTAATTCAAAGATTCCAAAGGGAAAAAAAGGTCTGCTTTAATCAGCTTAGACAGTTGGGGCATTTGAAAACAAACTGAATATTGAATCCTAATGTTTTATGAGGCTATATTAAAAAAAAAATCCAAACTTTGATTTAAAAAGAAAAAGAACACTGATGTAGAATTGATCAAATTAAGGATCCTACAGAAAATAATTTTTAAATAATTGCCGTAGATGGGAAGAACCTTTCCTGAGATCAGGCTCCAATTCCTTTGCCCAGGGAGCTCATTCATGTGCCACCTCCAGCCACCATCCTGGGCCCCCTGGGACCAGCAGCACCTTTCATGGGGTGGGGGTGGCGGGCTGTGGTGAGAAGACATTGCCAGAAGAGTGTGCGGAAGCTCGGCTTACACCTTCTAACCACGGTGATAACCAAGCAGATAAAAATGATCACATTTACTTGCAAAACAAGAATGGTTTCCAGAAGACTTTATGGTTCCTGGAAAAGTGGGATATTACACATCCCAAATTACGACAAATTTCTCCATCTCTGCCAATCAAAGAGACAGCCTCTTTAGGGAAAATTTGTATTGAAATATAATGTAATACAGAAAGGTATGACAATCAGATATATGATATCATGATCGGGAAATAACTTTATCAACCCGCCAGGGGCCCCTCCCCATCACCTATCAGTCATGTGCCATGGTAGTTTGGTTTGAAGCAATCGTCTTTTTTTTTTTTTTTTAAACAATCGTCTTTTAAAAACATTTTAGGGGCATCTGGGTGGCTTAGTTGGTTAGGGGTCAAACTCTTGATTTCCAGTCGGGTCATGGTCTCGGGGTCATGGGATCCAGCCCCAGGTAGGGCTCCATGCTCAGCAGGGAGTCTGCTTGAGATTCTCTCATCCCCTCTGCTCTGACCTTCCCCAGCCCTGTGTTCTCTCTAAAACACAAAATGTCATTGATGTTCAATTTTCATTCTCTTAAAAAAGAATACCCTCAAAATAAAGACTTACAGTTACCAACAGGTAGATATTAATGAATAAAAAGAGTTATTTAAAGGCATCTGATTCATGACTGTGTCATTTGAATCCAGTTCTGTTCGATCCTGTCTCAATGTGTATCTCTCAAAATGCCCACTGGACATCCTTCACCTAGACCATATTCCAAAGGGAGGTGTCCTCGGCTCCTGGGTTCTTGTCTGCCTTCCATGCTGGTCGTGACTTCTTATCACCACCGATGAAACAGCACCCTGCTCCCGCAGCTACCTGTCCCCATGTTCTTTGGTCCTGTTCATGCGTGAGTGGCCCAGGGTTCCTTGGATCCTGCGTGGTGGGATTTCTGCATCTCTCCCACACACACTTGGGATGAGTCAGCTTCCTGGGGCCAGGAAGGCTGGAGCCCTGGTGGCCATGGCTTCAGCTTCCATAGAAGGTTCCTGGGTGTGATGGAAGAGTTCAGGTTCCCCATGAAGTCAAGAGCCCTTTGCATAAGCAGTGTTTTGTGGGTGGGAGCCCCCCACTGTGGCCTCCTTGGGGGCGGCTTGGCTGGGGAGCTCCGGCCAGAGGCACCTGTCAGCTCCTGAGAGCCACGTTCCTCTCCAGTGGTTTACTCAGCAGCACGTGCCAATTCTTTTTTTTTTTAAGATTATATTTATTTATTCATGAGAGACACACAGAGAGAGGCAGAGACACAGGCAGAGGGAGAAGCAGGCTCCATGCAGGGAGCCCAGCGTGGGACTCGATCCCGGGTGTCCAGGATCATGTCCTGGGCCAAAGGCGGCACTAAACCGCTGAGCCACCCAGGCCGCCCTAGCACGTGCCAATTCCAACCACACAGGAGGCACTCGTGAGAAGTCCTTTTCTTCCTCCTCCCTTAAATTCCTTATCTGCAGCTCAAATGCGGGGCTCCCCATTCTCTCTCTGCTACAGCTGCTCCCGTTCCTTATTCCAGTGTTTCTTGAATTGTGTCAAAAAGTCCCAAGATGCCTGTCAATGCACGTTCCGGGGTCAGATGCCCAGGAACTCTGGTCTAGTCGATCTTGGACAGGCCCCAGGGATCTGCCTGTGTTGGAAGAAGCAGCCTTCCCCCCATTCACCAGAGCAGCCTCGGGGGCTTAATCTCAGCCATTTGGCATTTGGCACAGCAGCAGAGAACAGAGGCTTTGGGTTCCAGTTCTTTCCATGTTTTGCACTAACGATGTACATAAATCACATGTTGTCTGTGGTTCCTTAAAATTCGAGGAATATTATCCAGTGTGTTGATGCCAGAAGCCACCGGCATGGAGCCTGACGTGCAGTGAGCCCCTGAGAATCAGGAGGAAGGGTTATCTTTGCCAGAACTTCCTGGTGACCACTCCTTACCCTGCAGCCTGGGCCTGGAGCTAAGGGTCCCTCATTACAGACAGGCCACCATCATGCCCACACCTCATTATTGTATGTTATCAGATTGACTTCAAATGCAGCTGTAGCATCCTGTACCTCAAAATGCCACAGGGACCAACTCCCTCTCTCCTAGTTCATAAGAAATAAGGTTTTTTTTTTTCCCCAAAGATTTTATTTATTTATTCATGAGAGAGAGAGAGAGAGAAAGAAAGGCAGAGACACAGGCAGAGGGAGAAGCAGACTCCATGCAGGGATCCTGATGTGGGACTTGATCCCGGGACTCCAGGATCACGCCCTGGGTCAAAGGCAGGCACTGAACCGCTGAGCCACCTAGGGAACCCAAGAAATAAGGTTCTAACAGAGCATGGTGGTAAGGGTGCCGGGAACCTAAGACACACCGGGGAATTCTACAGAACAAAACAGCATGGGAAAGAGGGCAGCGTCTGACACACCACTGCCATTCATTACAAGAGGCCTTAGAGACAAAGCAACCAAATGCAGTGTGGGACTCAGCTTGAGTCAAACTAGGAATAAGAACATAGTATGGAAATTTGATAGGAGAAATGTGATCATGGAATGGTTGTCTTATTAAGATTGTTACTTTTTTAGGCATGAAAACGGTTTTACAGTTATTTGTTAAAGCCCTTATGTGTTTGAACTGCCTACTGGAATATTTATGGAAAAAAGATCTGATGTATGGGATTTGCCCAAAAGTATTTCAGGAAAAAAGACTGGCAAACATTGATGATTCTTTTGCTACGAAACCACTTAGACACGACTGGAGCCACAGTGGTGATGTCTATAGAGGATCATTATACTATTTTCTGTGTATGTTTATAAGTTTCCATAATCAGAAGTCTAAAAAACATTGAGTCTTAGTGGTACCACATTGACTGTAGAACAACACGTGCCTTCAAGACTCTCTGTTTAGCATTTCAATATGTATAATAGTTATTCCGTCCCTTCTACTTCCTGTAAGTTTTCTGATTTCCTCAAAACTCAAATTCTTGAGCATTCTCTTCACCTTCACACCTTTGTGGCTTTTCCCACAATATCTCATTCTGTGGGGTGCCAGCAGGCCCTCATCTGTGCTAATCAGAACCCTACCGTTCTGGTCATCTATCACTGCAGGGCTCAGCTGGATGGTTCTTCTGCTCCACATGGCGTTGCTAGAGCTCACTTGATAGTGCTTAGTTGGCAGGTGGGCTGCCCTGGACAGTCCTGGAGAGCTGTGCTCACATACCTGGTGCCTTAGTGAGATTACCTGCTTAGTGGGGTCCACTCAGCTGAGATTGTCACCGGAAGTGCTTTTGTGTGGCTTCCGTGCTGGTCTCTCCAGTATGAGGATCTCAGGATGGTTCCTACAGGGAGACTTCATGGCTCTCAGACAGACGATTCCAAGATCACTTGTTCCAAATGACAACTGAGGGGGCTGCCAGTATCTTCAGGTCTTGGTCTCGAAACTGACATGAATCTCTGCCACCATATGCCACCATATTTAATTAATTGAAGCAGTCACAGAACCCATTGGTTTTCAGGGGGAGCGGCAAAGATGCCATTTCTCAATGGGAGAACGCCAAAGAATTTGTGACCGTTTCTAACCCACCATACCCACCCACCCTTCAAGGCCAAGCCGAGATGCTAGGTCCTTCAAGAGTCCCTCCTATTTCTTCCTTTTGGATCAAGAGTATGTTTTCCTTTGAATTTCTGTAACCCTGAGATCCCCCTGAATGTTTCGTCATTCCACCTTGGATTTATTTGTGTACTTTATTTTTCTTTTCTCCAATGGATTTTAAGCTTTTGAGCTCTTCAATCTGTTTGTTCTCATTTTTTATTGCCCCATAAAATCAAACACTCAATAAATATTTGAAGAATGAATAAATGTCTTCTAAAAGAGAATCTGCAGTCACACAGGTTGTGTATAAACAAAATCACCTTGTATATTTCTGTTTTTTATTTTAAGTTTGATATCAGAAAAATAGATGTTATGTGTAACAAAACTCATAGCAGTGGCTCGGTGATAGTGATAAGGAAGGACCACTGCATAGAGACCCCTACCAAAAGCCAGTCATGGACACTGTCTACACCTAGGGACTGGCCACCACGGGGTTAATCTTCATGCTCAGTGGTGGGTCTTCCAAACTCCTTTCTGTTTATTGAACATATTCTCGTGTTGGAATTTTAACAACTTTTGCCATTTCAAATAACTGAAGCCAAAGGCAGGGAAAGTAGGAAAGTTTCTTTTAGATCAAAAAAAAAAAAATACTGAGAAGCACAAAGTCCTTATTATGCACACTCCTGGCTCCCTGAGAGGCTCTGTGAGCACAGCTCCTGTGTCTGGAAGCGGGGCTCCCAAAGAGGTGCCGGGGGCACCCTGGCGGATAGATGTGGTCCTCAGGGCAGGTCAGTGAAAATTCCCAGCTCTGGGGCCTGGAGACAGCCGAAGAGTCTTGACAAAAAAATGGTGTTTGTATCCCTAAGTGACCTCAGTGAGATAGATGATGTTATTAAAGAGATTTAACGTGTGGAGTGAGGCCAGTTTCCAATCTCTTCGTGCGTTGAAAATGCAGCATTTTAACCAAAAAGATCTCGAAAGCTGAAGACCACAGAGACCCTGAGCTGACGGGCACAGCTGAAGGGTGGCACAGCTACCCACATTAGAACAAGCCCGCACACATTTCCCCAATCCCTTTCCCCCGGGGGCCAGAGGACCACGGTGGGTTATTAATACCAGGCGGGGCGGGGCGGCCGCTCAGCCGCTGCACACCAAGTATGGGTTTTCCAGGAGGCGTTCGCAGTTGCAGGGTGATGCGCAGAGCACTGGGCGCCCGCACCAGCCAGGCCAAGACCCCACTGGGCACAGGTCAAAAGGTCACGTCACTTTCAAGGCCAAGACACGAAGACACTGGCAGGCCCCTCTTCTTGTCATTTGGAACAACTGATCCCGTAGGAGCCAGCCTGGGATCCTCATGCTGGAGAGGCCCGCCCGGAAGCACTTCCAGTGACGGTCCCAGCCGAGCGGACCCCGCTAAGCAGGTACCCCACTAAGACGCCACCGGCACTGAGGCGGTCTCTGGATTCATAAGGGAGCCGAAGCAGTCCCCTCAGTTTTTGACAACTGTCTTGAACCCCAAGGGGGTGGGACAGAGATCGTGTTGTGGTGTTGCTCCCGGGGCTCTGGGGCATCGCGGCTGGAACCCTACCGAACTCTATTCGGGGCCAAATAATCAGAGCTCCGACAGAAATACAAGCAACAGCCGCACGATCCGGTCCGCGGAGCCCCGCATCACAGTTCTTTTCTTGTTCATTTCCTTTTCCTTTTGATGCTGTTTCACTTTGTTAGCTACAGCGGCCGCTAATTACTGAGCGCAGGATCTTGGGGTAGCCCTGCACCCGCAGAGCCAGGGAGTGTTGCTCAACGGGGTCCCCTGTCAGCATCAGAGACGCGTCCCTCTGTTAAGGCACCGGGGCTCCAAGAGCGCTGCAGAATATAAATATGAGACAGTAGGAAGAGCCAAAGAGCCCCATTCACGGAGGAGAGAAAGCAGGGACCGCCAGCGCCGCCCCCCCCGGCCCCCCGCAAGCGAGCTACCCACCCCGACGGCATCGATGCCTGTGGGTACCACGGCTGCCCGGGGCGCAGAGCCTCTGGTTTAAGTGCCACTCGATGAGCCCCGAGCTGGTCCTCTCGAGCCCCTGCAGCGTGGGCAGGAGCAGAACCTCCCTCCTCCAGGTAAGGGGGCCGGGCCGGAGGTCGTGACTTGCCCATGGGTGGTCCTGACCAGCACCGACAGTCTCCAGACTGGGTCTGTGCTCTTCCATCTCTTGGGTCCATGTGCATTCCGGGCTCACCCACAGTGCTGGGTGCTGGGTGCTGGGTGCTGGGTGCTGGGCACTGGGTGTGAGAAGACGTGGGGCTGGCTCTGGTCCGCAGGGGGCTGGCGGCCTAGTCAGGGATGCAGCAGGTCGACTCTAACGTAGCCCGAGCAGCAGATCGCACTTGGATTTTGCCAGCAGGGTGAATATCTCGGAACTGGCATTTTAAGGACCCCAAATAATCCAGATTTGTCTTATTAGAAATAAGAATGATAAAGGCTTATCTGAGTGATTGATAGTCTATAAAGCACCTTCACATGGAGCTCATTATTTGGAACCCAAGGTTCAGGGGTGAGAGGTTCCTCCTCTCTGCCAAACACGCCTCTTTATCTTAAGAGTCTGCTCAAGAGCCTTGTCTCACCCAAGATATTTACACAGGAAATTTCCTTTTCCCTTTGACAGTTATATCCTCTTAGCATGTTAGTTTGAAATAGTTTAGGTATTTGCTTTGTGAGCTTAGTCTTTGCTCTATTCCCCCCGCCTCGTGTGTGTTGCAGGGAACGTAAGGGGGTGCTGTGTATTTTTAAGTCATTTTTCCTACTACATTTGGCAGACCCCTCCAGGCTGGGGATCTAAACTCCTGACTCATTGTTTACTGCCTACCCAGTGAACCCCATCCTTGGAGAGCCACCTGGCGTGGCATGAAGGGGTGGGGTAGCCCAGGTTGCTGGAGCAGCTCCAGGTGGAGGAGGGGAGGGGTTTGTCATGTTGGGGGCTCCCAGTGGCCCTTTTCCTTAGTCCTATCTCCACCTTTTTAATTTTTTTTTTTAATTTATTTATGATAGTCACAGAGAGAGAGAGAGAGAGGCAGAGGCATAGGCAGAGGGAGAAGCAGGCTCCATGCACCGGGAGCCTGACGTGGGATTCGATCCTGGATCTCCAGGATCGCGCCCTGGGCCAAAGGCAGGTGCCAAACCGCTGCGCCACCCAGGGATCCCAGTCCTATCTCCACCTTGAGGGTCCTGGCAGTAGGGGATCTGGAGGGGCGGCAGCCATCACAGGGCACAGCCACGTGAGACCCCTGAGACCACGTGGGTGAGCCCTGTCATCCTTCTCTCTGCCCTGATAGACCCTGGGCACCAATCCCAGGAAACAGAGCCCCAGGGCCCAAGCAGTAGAGAATTTCTCAGAACCCTGCTCCCCTTGGGTGCAATCTGCGGAGTTACTTAGATAAAACTTTCCTACTTTTTCCAACTGCCCTCAACCCTGAAAACAAAGCCTAAGAACATCTACATCCTCTAATGACTTTATGGAAATTCCTGAAGCACAAGAAACTAAACTGCACATATTTAAAATGTGCGATTCAAAGAGTTTTGACAAATGTACACAGTTGTGTAACCACCACCTAGTCGTGACATAATATTCCAGCACTCCAAAAACGTGCTCCTCGTGGCCCTTCGCAGGCATTCCCTTCTCCTGCCCTCTGGTTTCTGACCACCACTGACCCATTTTCTACCACTGTGAATTTGCCTTTTCTAGAATTGTGTACGAAGGGAGCCATATGTGCTCACTCTCGTGTTTGGTTCCTCTCACTTAGCATGATGTTCTAGAATTCTTCCGGGTTGTTGTGTCCATCGATAGTGTATTCCTTTTTATTGATGGGGTTTATGAAGATTTCATTGTGTGGATGTGACATAATTTATTTATTCATCTATTCACCAGGAGATAAGTATTTGTGTTGTTCCGATTTGGGGGCCACTAAAACAAAGCTGCTATGAAGATCCCCATACACTTCTCTGTGTGGACACATTTTCATTTCTTTTGGGTAAATCCCTGGCAGGCAACGGCCGGGCCATATGGGAGTGTGGGTCTAGCTCCATGTTTTTAACCTCCATAGAGATACTGAGGGTGTGTGAGGCCATCTGTTCATTCATCAGATGGGAATAGGGAATAGTGAAAAGCATGTCAGCACTAGGAACCCCAAAGCCAGTAAGTCCCTGGGTTTAGGGGGCTTACAGTTTAGAGCGAGGACATTTCTCAGAAAAACACATCACGTCCTAGCAGGAAAGCAAGTGGGCGTAATGGGCTCTGGTAGGCCACGTCACTAAGCTGTTCACTGCATTCCTCTGCGTGAATGCTTCAGGGATGCCCCACTCCATGGAGAAGCCTTTCCCATGTTATAAGCTTTAGCCGTTAGAAAGTTCTCCCCTACTTGGGCTGCTGTCCATTCTTTCTTACCCAACTGGGCTTTCTGGGCGGGGGGGGGGGGGAAGACTCCTCTCTCCTCCAACCCATGACCCCAACAGACACTTCTTAGCTCTGTCATTGACATCAGACGCTCTCTTCCTCCGCTATGTTCTTGCCTTGCTGACCCTCATGGGGCCATGTTCATGCTGCAGTTCGGGAGGACTTCCTTTCTTCCCATTCTCTGTGGCATTCCCAGCTTACCTCCTGGTATTTTCCTCTGAAGATCACTGGGTACCGCCTCCAGGAGGCCATGCTTTCACTCCAGGGTTGTTGTCAGGCTGAACTGAAAGCCCTGTTCACAGAGTCCCTGTGCCTCTTGGGCGGCACCCGTCCCCACCCTCTATGGATGTTCCATTCCAAAACCACTAAACCCCGCTCTTTAATTGGTAACTATGGTTCATAGAGCTTGTTGCTTCACTGCTGCCTACCTGACTGCAAGTCTTGGACAGAAAGATAAGCATAATGTGCTCTGTATTTCAAGGACTCACCATCTTTCACGTCCCCCTTCACTAGAAGCTTCCCCACACACCCTTGCTCCTGCCCCAAGTGGCCAAGGCATGTCACTTTCCCCTCCCTCATTTTCTGCTCCCTTTCTACAGTCTTCTCCTTCAATAGGATTAGTCCTAATATTAGCAATAGTGTCATAAATGCATAAAAGGAATACACAAATCGTAGTCCCCTTGGTTTTTATCACTTTAGAAGAAAAGGGATACCACTGTCGCCAGCAGAACACCATGGGCAGGTGGTCATTCTCTGTGGGTTTTCTGAGTGTGATCAGCTGGGGAAGGCCCCAGACCCTGCCCCACAGGCGGGAGCTGCCTCTGCAGAGGTCGGCTTCGTGGCGGTGCTCTCTCCTTCCGTCGGAGCTGAGCTACCGAAGAGTCCAACAAGCCAGCTGCCTGGCCTTCCCAACACCGTGTCCATGAGCGCAGGTGCTGACCCCTCATGGTCACAGCGGGCTCTGCCCCCCTCCCTGCCCTTCACCAGCTGTCGCCTGAGTGACCCCAGGCCTCCCACTGTCCCTTACATCGGGCTGTTGTGACTGGCGACAGGGATCAGCCCGCGGGTCAAATCCAGCCTCCTACTCTTTTCAGCAAATAAAGTTTTATTGGCACACAGGGGGCCCCTCCATTCCTGCGCGGTCTGCGGTTGCTCTCACACCCGGTGGTGGAGTTGAGTAGCTGCGGGAGGCGGGTCCGGCCCTCAGAGCCAAGCACTCACTAGCTGGTCCATCCCGGCAGGAGTTTGCCGGCCCCATCCGTGCGACCCAGAGCGCGGGACGGGAGACCTCGGAGCCCGGGCCTCCAGGCAGCGGGCAGCTTCCCCTCCGTCTCCCTGGGAGGCCGGCTGCCCTGGAAGAGGTCTAGGGTTCTGCCGAGAAAGGCCACGTGGAGAGAGGGATCGGGGGTGTTTCTGCTCCTGCAAGCACCCGCTGAATGGAGGGCTCCGTCGAGTCCGGGGGTGACCAGCGCAGAGCGGCCCTGCTCAGGGCCATCGTGGGAAGTAGTCGTGAGTCGTCGTCGGTGCCACCACTGAGTTTGGGTGGTTTGTTACGCAGCAATGGGGATTCCAAACAGCACCCCTGCTCACCTGAGGGCCACCACAGAGCTCAGCAATGCCTCAGCCCCGGGACAGGGCCCTGGGAAGGACACACAGACAACCAGAAGGAAGGGGAGGCCAAGAAGCCTCGAGAAGCCCTGTGCACAAAGGGAGCATAATTCAGCCAGGAAGACAGAAAAGCAACAGGAAGGAGCGCACCTGCCTCACGAAGGTAGGACAGGTTATGTGGAGGGGGACAGAGCAGGGCCGGAGGGGACACACCAGGGAAGGCCGCACGTGACAGCTTCCGGCCAAATGCAGAAGTCCACGTCTCACCGATGGAGGTGCTTGTTAAGTGTGTAGAACTCTACAGCACACGTAATAGGCGCGTGTAGTTTTCAGGACACGATCGCTTTGGGCAGAGGAGTCACATGTTACCTTAGTAGCAATCTTACTATTTTTAGAAATTTTTTGTCGTGATACTGCGCAGTCCCGGCAAAGGCACGAGAACTTCAGACCGAGTGGAATGCGACCAAATACAAGAGTCACACGGCGGATGGAACAACAAACACAGCCCGGCCTCCTGCTGCTGCCCGGGCCCGGGGCGCTCGAGGCTTCCAGACTCACCTGGACCGTCTTCAGTGACAGCCCGTCTGGGTGTGCCGGGCCGCGGCACCGTGAAGCCTGCCACTACCTGGCGGCACTTTGTTAAATCTGTCTTCGATCCAGCCTGTAGCCACCTGTTCACATTTCCACCGTGGACGCTGTGTCCATAGCAGTTGTGTGGGATTTCCTGCGCTTAATATTGGTAGAATGTTTGTTTTTTTCCAAAAATGTATCTTGGTAAGCGTTTGGAGAGTGCCCATGTGTGCAAGGCACGGCTCTAACACAAGCTAGGGAATCCAGCATGAGCAGGGCACGCTCCTGGCTCTCAATAAACACACTGTCTAGTTTAATCATGCGTTTGACTACGTCTTTGCTCTGGAGGATGGCGAGACTATCACCATCACCACCACCAAGGCCGCACAATACTGCTCCTCTTTCCGTGATTGGAGAAAGTCGTAGGTGGGTTAGTTTGAGCATTCCTTGCTATTTTTTGTTTTAAAGCCAGTAAATGATGATTGTATCAGAATGACACTGGGTCTGTGACCAACCAGAACTGGATTAGTGGCCCAGACTAGGACAAATGCCCACCTTGCCACGGGTGTTGAAGGGCGGTCTCGTCTGCCCAGCCCTCACTCACTCGTCTTCTCCCTTCTATCCACTTGTACCAAAACCTCACGGCCCCTATTTGAGATAGTGCATCCCCCTCTTAGGTGACCTGCGTTCCAGACCCTAGGAGTGGATGGCTGACCTGTGTCCCTTCTCCAGGCCACTTGGATCTGTGTTGTGGACACTGTCACTCACTGAGGCTGAAGCTGTGTGGAAGAAAGTCTGGGAAGTGTCAATGGCTCTGTTAGCCATCACGTGGAGGAAGCAATCGGCAGGGAGGGTGACAGATGAAGTTGTGGAGGAAGGACCCATGAGAGATGGACACCTGGGAGGCTGTTGGGCAGACTCCACCAAGTCCACAACCTTCCAGAGCTTGCGAGATATCCCATGATCTATCTGGTAAGTCCCTATCCTTGCTTTAGGAGTTCGCAAGTTAAGACCAAAAGTACACTGATATACCAACATTTCCACAGAGACAGGCTACTCATGATTCCATACCTAGTCTGAAACCATATAAAAATAATAGTGACCATCCCACAGAGCATGCTCTGTTACAGTTCACATTTTTGTTCTCAGGCCAAAACCATTTTGCATTTCCTGTCTTACACCCACAGAGGTTGGCATCTGGGAGGATTCAGATGCTTTGAATAGCAGACAGCCAGCAATGCTGGAATCTGACAAGGAAAAATAAGAGAATCCATTTCCATTAATAAGAAGCAACAAGGTTCCTCATTGAATGGCTGAGACCTTTGTATAATTTTAGCATTAACGCACTCGGTACACAGCGGGGGGGTGTCTTTCCACCAGCTGCCCTCTCACCCCTCACATACACGCAGACCCATGTTGCTGAGCTCAAGATCAGACTTGAATGCAATTAGCAGTTCTGTCTCTAAGATCCTGCATGTAAGAAGCTTGTATTGATTACACAAGCATTTTGGCCTCTTATATTAGTTGCTTTTTCCGTGAAGCAAATCATATTTTGCACAGCATGATAAAGGCTGTAAGCAGCCAGATACACTAAAGAATAAAAAAGAAAAGAAAAGAAAGTTTCCTGAGGATAAATGCTTCTTTACAACCCCCAGCAGCTCAGTTAGTCACTCTTGCCTCTGGTATTGAGAGAGACTTAAAATAAATATCTTTAGCAGAATTTCAGAGAAAAACACATTGGCCAGAATGTGCTCTATTTAAAAAAGAATCTGCTTCTATTGACATGGAAGTCTGATGTCTAAATCAGCCAAATGTTTAGTTGGCCCAAGATTAATTGTCAAATATTTTGATGAAAAGAACTTTGATAAAGTACCACTGACTATAGATTTGAATGAAACCAGTCATTTATATAAAGCTTAGATGCATTTTTTTTTCTCAATCAGCTTTTACTTTTTCATCAAAATTTCTGACGATGGCCAAGAAGTAAAGAGCCCACTAAAGAAGACTTTACTCATTTATACTCTCTTGCTGCACATCCAATTGTTACTGCCAATGAGACAAAGCCTTTCAGTGTCCCCAAGCATTAGACATTCAAATACTTGGAGGATTATTTAAACATCAGGTATTAAAGTTATCCTGCCTATGCTTACAGATAAACCCCTCACCCCCATCTTCCTGTCTGTGGAAATGGGGAATTTAAAGCTCATTAATTGATTTAATCCACCCCATATCAAACAAGAATGGTGTAAGATAGTCAGAATGGTAAGATAGTCAGTTCTAGGACTATATTTGGAGCTTTTGAATGTAGTATCAGCATTACCACTTTCATTCGGAGAAGTCCCTTGTCTTTTGGCAAACTGTGGGTTTGTTTGTTTTCTAAGTTTGGTAGCAGGATGAAAGACCAGGGATAAAGAAGGGAATAGAAAAACTCCAATGAAGGACAGTCTTCAAAACGATTACTTTACTTGCGTGCACTTCCCCTCACTGCCAACACTCATGCCTGAAACAAGACTGGGAGTCCTTGATTTCCTTGTTTTTCCTTGATTTTCTTGTTCACTGACCTTCCTTGTCCCAAGTGACGAGGCATACAGGAGGGCACATGTTAACAGCCACTCTCAGTTATTAATCTTTAAGATCATTTTGATTTTCTACAAGGAGATCATGTCTTGCAATAACTGGCATAGAGAATAGATCAGTGTTGCTGGTGAGAAGATGGGAAAGGTTGGACAGAAAGGAAATGCCTAGGCAGAGGGAGAAGCTGTGTTAGGAGGGCTGAACACCCTGGTTGAACTGGGGCACTGATTCTAGTATCCAGAGAGTCAAGAAACAAGAATGTCATGGGAGGAGGGCTTGCACACATGGGTGGGAAGGCACCACATACTCTTCCTCTCTTTTGTATGGTGAGATGGTGCTGGAACAATTGGACTTATGATAAAGATCCATGAGTAAATAAATCCAGCCAGCCCAAATCTTGTTGACTTTAAACTAGAAAAAACACAATTGGACAAAGTACTATCAGGAGCCAAAACACAATGCCAGAAAACTAACTGACTAAAAAAAGCAAAATAAAAACCAAAGCAGAAACTCAGATGGAGGAAGAAAACATGGGATGGGAATATAATCTGTAAAAAAGCACTGGGTGGTGAGATGCATGGCCTCAAAACCTCAGCTTGGAGTGACCCAAAACAGTATTGTGAGCACTCTAAACATCACTGCTGTGGGCAAAGGCCCAAATGTGGTGAGCATGGAATGGCAGGTTGTGGCCAAATACTTGTTATTATAGGGATTTAGTGTAGAAACTATGGTGCACGGCTGCACAAAATTCCATTACAAACAGACACGTACATATACACAAGCAAAAATGCCCAAAACAGCAACAAAAAACCTTAATGAGAGAATTTTGTATGTTGGAAATTAACACTATAGAATAGTGTTGGGAAGTGGGCTCTACCTTTTACATAGAGATGTTTATTCCATTAGTGTTCTAAGGAACTTAAACCAATTATAGTTCTCAAAGAAATTATTTTGGGGGCACCTGGATGGTTCAGTTGGTTCAGCATCTGCCTTCAGCTCAGGTCATAATCTTGAGGTCCTGGAATCGAGCCCCATGTTGGGCTCCCTGCTCAGTGAGGAGTCTGCTTCTCCCTCTCCTCCTCATTCATTATTTCTGTCACTATCTCTCTCTTTCTTTCTCTCAAATAAATAAATAAAATTGTAAAAAAAAAAAAGAAATTATTTTGTACATGTATGTGTTTACACACCACGACAAAACCGCAAGAACTTAAAGTCCTATGGGACTGTCACAGTGCTTTGCAAAGGGTAGGGCTTCAAATATTTCTCTTTTTTTGGAACGAGATTATCAGAGACTGCTGAAGCCATGGGCCTTACATTAGAAAATACTATGACAAGCTCCACCTCCAAGCAGAATAAAGTAATTGGTACCAGACTTACTCTTTCACTAAATAACTAGAAAACTGAACACAATGTGGGAGATGATTATTTCCAGACATTGAGCAATAATCAGCATAGGACTGTGATTCGTCAACAGAAAGTAAGTATATGAAGGAACTCTACAATCACCTTGTTGTTATTATTTTTGGAGGCATTTTTCAGACTATAGAATAAAAAGGGATGCCCAGACAGAGGACAGCAATTTCCATGACATGTGGACACAGTTTGGAGTTTGGTGAGAATGAAGTAGTTAGAATTTCCAGAGCAGAGTGCTGAAGAAGAAGGAGTTACAGAATGGAAGAGCTCAAGACTCTGTATAAGGGTCCCCTTGGGTCTTCTCCTGAATACTGAGTAAACACATGGAAAGTGAACCTCTATGGGGTGTTACAGGGAGCTACCAAGGAATGATAAGGTGAAAGCACCCGAATTTTTCACAGAGCTTAAAGGCATTTGTGTCCTGAACAACCAAAATGGAGAGAGTTCATTGAGTATTAGGGCTCTCAGTAGTGACCCCAGCTAGGTCACGCCAAGTAATAGGACTAAATTAAACTCTAGTATAAAGCTCACTAATTGTCAATGTTAGACCACAGTAACAACACTAAAAACAAGTATTTGACTATTCTTTAATTAAAATGTTTTGCAAGTAACTTAACAGTTTGCCACCACAGAACTCAGCACTCTTTAGAGGAAGATAACGAAATCCAGACACTCTCCAACATAGTATGGAATCAAAATTATTGTAGGAGAAACAGGAAAAATATGACATATAACCAAGGGAAATAAAATCATTCAATAACAACAGACCCAGGAATGTCAGAAAAGATGATGAGATTGGCAAATGAGTAATTTAATAACAACTATGATAATTGAAAGGAAAACATGACTACAAAGAAGAGGGAGATGAAACATATATAAAAAAAGTTTCAAGTGAAACTTTAAAAGCCAAAAAATAAAATAACTAAAATTTAAAAATTGCTGGATATACTTAATAGCAAAAGACACTGGAAAAGAAAAGATCAATGATCTAGAGATCAGAGCATTAAATACTACCCAAATTAAGACATACAGAGAGAAAAAAAACTGAAGAAAAATGAACATTGGTGAAGAGAGGCATGATATTGAACAGCCTAATACACGTATAATCTTTTCCATAAAGAGGACTGGGGATTGCAGAACAAATTTTCAAGAATAATTATTAAAATTCTTCAGATTTGAAAAAAAATAGTATTAACCCACAATCCAATAAACTCAAAAACCCTAAACAGGCAGGACAAACAAAGAAAACCACACAAAGTAACATTATAATTAAATTTTTGAAAACAGTAATAAACTAGAAATCTTAAAAGCAGCTGAAGTAAAAAATAATATCACCTACAGAGTAATGACGATAAGAATTATCTGACTTTGGGCAGCCCGGGGGGCTCAGCAGTTTAGCACCGCTTACACCCGGGGTGTGATCCTGGAGACCTGGGATCGAGTCCCACATCAGGCTCCCTGCATGGAGCCTGCTTCTCCCTCTGCCTGTGTCTCTGCCTCTCTCTCTCTCTCTTTCTCTGTCTCTGTTTCTCTCATTAATAAATAAAATCTTAAAAAAAAAGAATTATCTGACTTCTTGTAACAAACAATAATTATCTGACTTCTTGTAACAAACAATGCAAGCCAGAAAGCAATAGGATATCTTTAAAATGCTGAAAGAAAAAAAAACTGTCAACCTAGATCTGAAATTCAGAGACAATCTTTCAAAAATGAAGAATTGAATTTCTTCAGATCAAAAAAACAAAACAAGCAAACAAAAACACACAAATCTGAGATAATTAATTTCCAGTAGACCTATTCTTTAAGATTAAAAGAAGTTCTTTAGACTTACACTAAAGTGATGCCAGATGGAAATTCAGATCATTAAAAAGGAATGGAGAGCATCACAAATGGCAAGATAGGGAAATAAATGTGAGATTATTTTTCTCTCCTAAAATTTTTCCTCAGAAGAAAATTGACAGTTTAATATGAAAACACTGTGGGGCAGATAGCATACTGTGGTAAAATGTTTGAGAGTCGTGACCAAACAGTGGGAGTGGGAAATGGAAATGTCTTGTGGAAAGTTTCACACTCTATGAAGTGGCGACCAGCATTCTGGTCAAAATCCCAGAAGATTTTTACGTAGAAATTGAAAAGATGATTTCAAAATTTATAAAGCAACACAAACAATCCAGAATAACCAAAATGATTTTGAAAAAAAAGGAAGTTGGATGACTATTGTATCTGAGTTCAGGAAGTATTACAAATCTATGTAAACAAGACAGTGTGGGATTGGTGTTAAGAATAAACATACAGGGGACACCTGGGTGGCTCAGTGGTTGAGTATCTGCCTTCGGCTCAGGTCATGATCCCGGGGTTCTGGGATCAAGTCCCACCCACATCAGGCTCCACGGGGAGACTGCTTCTCTCTCTGTTTATGTCTCTATCTCTCTCTCTGTGTCTCTCATGAATAAATAAATAAAATCTTTAAAAAAAGAATAAGCATATAGTCCAATAGAATAGAATGAATGTATAAAGGTAAACCAACATGTATTGTTATAAGTTGATTTTCAACAGAGATGCCAAGATAGTTCAATGGGGGAAAATATATTTTTTTGACAAATGATTCAAAGCCAACCAGTAATACATAAGGGGGAAAATGTAAACACAAAAGTTACCTCAAATTGAATAACAGTCCTAACTAAGTAGGAAGCAAACATTGTGACATTTTTAGGAACAAAAATTAAGTGGGGGAGATCTTGAGGACCTATGGGTAGGGATAAGATTTCAGAGGGGAGACAAAAAGTATTAACTATAAAAAATGATAAATTGGATTTGATTAAAAGTTTCTGCTCTTCAGAAGATATTAAGATGATGAAAAAATTCTAAAGTTAGGAGTGAAGTAGTTTGGATTAAAGAGAAAACTGGTTGCCTAGGACAGGAAAATACAACTGCAATATGTGGGAACACCAGTGGTGCTCCAGGATGAGAGGGTAAAAGCCAGGAGGAGGCCCAGGGAGGTTAGATTAGGGTACCGCAGTCCTAACAGCCAGGCTGGTCCACTCCGTTTTTTCAGCCTGGATGTGGTGGATTACATTGATTGAGTTCCAAATGTCAAACCAGCTTTGCCTTCCTTGGATAAATCCCATTTGGCTGTGGTGTATAATTCTTTTCACACATTGTTGGATTCGATTTGCTAAAATTTTGTTGAGGATTTTTGTGTCTATGTTCATGAGTGATACCTGTCTGTAGTTCTTTTTTCTCATGCTGTCTTTGGTGGATTTTGATAGTAGGGTAATGCTGGTCTCACAGAGTGAGTTAGGGAATATTCTTCTGCTTCTGTCCTCTGAAAGATAGAAGGGTTTTCCTAACACAGCTTTGTTTTTTGTAACTCAGTTCCCAAGATGGGGCTTGATATGTGATGGTACTAAAATTTAGCTTGTTTCGTTTTAGCAAAATTCCCAATATTAGGTAATGTATTTGAAGGCAAAAATCCGTTAGACTCCATTAAAGGTCATCTTAGCCTGGCTGTAGGATTCATTTGATTACCAGCAAGAAAGAGCATGACAGGCTAGAATAGAAGAATCAAGGAAAGGTGAGAGGGTAGGAGAGAGAACAAAAGAGGGAAGATGAAAGAATGGAAAATCTTGTATATGCCCATATAAGGCATTTATTTATTTATTTATTTATTTATTTATTTATTTATTTATTTATAGCACGTGATCAGAAAGAGGCGAGGCCCACAGGGAAAGGGAGAGAGAGAATCCTAAGCAGATTTAGCACAGAGCCTGACTCCAGGCTCCATCTCATGACCCTGAGATCATGAGACATCAAGGTCTCAGATCATGATCAAGAGACTCAGCCACCCAGACTCCCCTGTACAAAGCTTATAAAAACACACCATTAAACACACACACACACACACACACACACACACACACCCCATAATTTAGTTTCTACATTAAACACAGAAGTGGCCCAATTCTCCAGGTTAATAAGGCTCGAGGCCCACAGGTCGTGAGCAAGTGTAGATTGCCATCCGATCTTCCAACACGGAGCCTGTACCTCCCGCTGTTGCATAAATCATTGCACTTTTGAATAGTTCAACACAAACTTTAAAATATTTTTGAACCTAGTCTGAATTACAGTAAGCCTTTCTGAGACCTTCCTGAGGCCTGGAAAGAAATGGTACAAGGGAAGGAGAAGGTGGATGGAGAGACATTAATAAATGAGGTTATTAAATCATATTCCAATCTCTGTGAAGTCCTGGGAGGCTCCCCTCCCTCAGGCAAACTGCTGTCTTCTGAAAGGTCAGATTGCCATGGCTCTCTGCTGCTTCTACTGGTTAGGGAAATGTCAGGATGCTCCTCTCATGGCAGTAAATCTTCACCCGGATTGTTCCAGGGAGAACACCCAGGAAGGCTGCAGGGCCACTTTATACCTCTACGACAGTCACAAAACTTTTGTTAGTAGTTTGCATGAAACCTGGCTAGAGCTACATCCATTCTTTAACATCAGACAGTAAATGACATCAAAGCTTATCAAGGGGGAGGGGTGCCAGGGTGGCTGGGTCTGTTAAGCCTCTGACTTGAGTTTGAGCTCCTGAGTTGGGCTCCGTGCTGGAGGTGGAACCTACTACAAACAACAACAACAACAACAACAACAACAACAAAACTTATCAAGGGTTTCTGTGAAATTCGTGAGAATCAAGACAGAGCATAAATTGCAGAAAGTAACTAACAGAGTCTCCCCCCAATTCAGGGACCTTCAAATGATAAATGCAAATAACAGATTTCACAAGACAGAGTCAGACTCCTGCTTATAATCTTCTTTAATACTTATTTGTGATTACTGTTGCCATAACTGCCTCTCATCATCTCACTGGCACCTCACTCTGATTTTCATACAACAAGACATATCCCACCATCCTCTGCTTTATCCTTCCTTTTGAACCTTGAGCGACAACCTGCTGAGTTCACAGGCTCATGCTTCTTAAAGTGCCCATGAATCTGCCCTCCATCTCTGTGTCCAAGGGACAGGCTATTTTAAGGTCAGCATTTTGCCTCCAGCTTAGATGGCTGGGCTCCAGCCTTACAAGGCTCTGCGCCTGCTACGGTCTCAAGAATCACCGGGATTATAAAAGGAAAAAAGAATGCAGAAGGTTACTTCTTGTGCTGTGTCAGGGTTGGAACTTTTTGAATCCAGTATTTTAAGGGATAGGAGGTGGCCTTTCAGAGTAAAGAAGGTAGAACTGACTGTCATTCAAGACAGAACTTGTTTCTCAGCTGCTTCCATGTGGCTCCTGTGTGCACATGTGTCACATGCCCTGCTTCAATGGATGGGGGTAGCCCTGTGCCTGGTCCCTGGCTCATCGACTCCCGGGACAATGTTTATGGTGTCTTCTCACCAAACCCTTCTTGTTCTTCAACAGCTGTCATTCTTATGAAACCGGTTCCCAAACTGCTGTCCAAAGTGGTTTATCAGTGGTTGATACCAGTCAATACCAGAGAACATGTTTCCCAAGTGTATTGTCATTCAGAGATTGCTAATTCAGAGATCTCGTTAATTTTTAAAGCTTTTTAAAGGTTTCATTGTAGTTTTTAAGAAAGTATTGGATTTTTTAAAGAAGATTTATTTATTTGTTTGAGAGAGTGGAGGAGTTGGGGAGGAGCAGAGGGAGAGGGAAAAGGAGAGAATCTCAAGCAGACTCCCTGCTGAGCACACAGCCCAATGCAAGGCTCGATCTCACAACCCTGAGATTGTGAACTGAGCCTAGATTGAGAGTCGGATGCCTAACTGATTGAGCCACCCAGGCGCCCCAAAAAGTATTGGAATATGAGGGAAACCAATAAATAATACCTTTTTCCCCTGTCTTGTTATGAGACCAAATGAGAGACAGACACAAAAATCAGACATAGGAAGAGAAAAATATCGCCCCCTTTACAGATAAAGTCTAGGTTGGAGAAAGAAGGTAGAGGTGAGGGCAGCCTGGGTGACTCAGCGGTTTAGTGCTGCCTTCAACCTAGGGCCTGATCCTGGAGACCTGGGATCCAGTCCCATGTTGGGCTCCCTGCATGGAGCCTGCTTCTCCCTCTGCCTGTGTCTCTGCCTCTCTCTCTCTCATGAATAAATAAAGAAAATCTTAAAAAAAAAAAAAAAAAAAAGAAGGTAGAGGAGGCAACGAGGGGCTTGCTAATACTGAACCCCTGAGTTGAACTTACCCACCCCATGTGGGCAGCACTGGGAGGCCACAAACCTGACTCACTTGGCTCTGGGTAAGTCTCCTTCCCTTCAGAGATGGGAGGATGAACAGTAAATCAGGGGCATTGCTTTAGTAGAGTTATCTCCACATGGAAACCAGCTAGAACTTCATAGTTGTATCATTTCAGTAAAAAAATGGGAGTGGGGGGCTCACAAATACTCATAGACATGTACAGAGAAGTCCTACAACAAGTGAGTTGCTTACTGAGTCTGGTAAACGTATCTGTAGAAACTCTCAACTCTTCTAGGGTTGGGTTTATAAAAACATCAATCATCTAAGAAATACCTTTAACCTTGGAAGTAATAATAAAAAAAAAGACCTTTGGGACAGTGGAAAACTGGAATGGGTACAAATGAAGGCAAGTGTGATGATGAAGGATTCACTAGCCAAGTCAGAAGGCAAGGGCTGAGGATTCGGGCCATCTTGTCCTGGAAAGAGGGGGCCAGATGGCGCCTTTACATGGGGGGAGGTGTCTAAAAAACATCATTTTGCTGACTGGTGAGGCCAGAAGTGGGACCAGTAGGTGAAGGTTTTAAGGACACAGATCTCAGATCATTATATGGAATGAGACCAGTGGACAATTAGCAAGCTTCCTATTCCAGGAAAAGATGGAGCTGAGACTAGATGATCATTTTCAGGAATGCTGCAGAAGGTACTCTTGAGCCACATGGTTGGTGGGTGAGATTAGTCATTCTCCAACCGTTTTGGTCTTGAGATCTCTTTACACTCTTAAAAATTATTGAGAGGCCCAAAAGAGACTTTATGTATGTAGGTTATATTAACATTTTCTAAATTTGAAATTAATTAAAATAGATAACATTAAAGTATTTAATTCATTTAAAACAATAGACATGTTGGTATAAATATGATTTATGGAATATATTTATGGCATTGTTTTACAGTTTTGCAAATTTCTCTAATATCTGGATGAATGGGAGACAGCTGGATTCTCATGTCTTCCGCATTCCCTCAGATGCAGTATGTTGTTTTGGTTGAAGTTCATGAAAAAAATCCAGCCTTGATAGATGTGTAGTTGAAATAAGAAAGTATTTTAGATACACCTTTTCAGATAATTGTGGACATTCTTCTTTGCTACTACTCCAAAGCTCAGAAGTAGTAGTTTCTCAAAGGTAAGCAGCAATGAGAAATCTCAAATTGTATCAACAAACTTTTCTTGCTGTCACATTAAAAATGCATGGATCTATCTTGTACTTGGGTCTTTTACTCATTTGTGATTTTTTAACATCATGCTTAGTATTATTATGAGAAAAGTGTTAACTTTGCAGATGTCCTGGAAGGGCTTAAGGGATCCCCAGGTGTCCACAGACCCCTCTTTGAGGACCAGCGCACTAGACAACCACCAGCCGTAAGTGGTATGAATCTGTGAAAGAGCTATCACAGCTCAAAGAGCTAGCCCAGGAGGACAGTATATCTAATATCACGTGTGTTGCAAGGAAGAGAAACCCACTTAAATGAGCTCAAGTGAAAAAAAATTACCTGAAGTTTACTCTGGGCAATCCTCTCATAAATTCTGGAATTGGAAATATAGTCATGCTACTCCCCGGCTGGACTTGAACTTTGACGACTGAAGCCTCAAGCTTGCCTGGAACCATATGAGTTCTCTTCTCCACCCATGTCTGCTCATTCTCCTGCATCTTCCAAGGACTCACCTTCCAGGTGGAGTGGTGACTTCCCTGCTCCTCCACAGCACTGGTGGCATGGTGCCTTCAATCTACCGAGGAGCTGATGCCAGCTCTGACTCCATGAGACTTTTCAGTTCAAGAGCTATCTTCTCTCACAGTCTCAGATTCCAGATTCCAAACTCCTGCAAGACAGAGAGAACCTGATTAGCTCCACCTGATTTAGGATTGGGTCAGGTGGCAACCCCTGCTCCCAAGAGCCCTGGCTAGGGTAAGTCGAGTTACCAGGTACAAACATGGCCCCAAACAGGCAATGCAAAATGTGTCTCTTCTATAAGAACTTGGAATTATGTACAATTTTATTTCATTTTTAAAAAGATTTTATTTATTTATTTATTCATGAGATAGAGAGAGAGGCAGAGACACAGGCAGAGGGAGAAGCAGGCTCCCTGTAGGGAGCCCGATGCGGGACTCAGTCCCAGGACCCTGGGATCATGACCTGAGCCGAAGGCAGATGCTCAACCACTGAGCCACCCAGACATCCTGGTATGGTATAAAATTTTAAAGATTAAAATGTAGGAACACAATCAGAGAGAGCAATAAGAAGTGACACGTTAGAGCAGTGAAAGAAGACAGGGAAAACTGGACTGTGTTCACGATGCAGTTTGGTGTTATTTGGTATTTAGTGGCAGTGATAGTCCGAGTTGGTGTTTACTGAGGGCATATTGTGGCAGTCCTTAAGCAAAGTACTAGAAATACGTTTTCCTTGTTAAGATTAAAAAAAAAAAAAAAAAAAAAACAGAAAAATCCCTAAATATTAGGCTCTATTTTTATTCCTGATTTAGTATAACAGGAGTATGGGCCTCGGAGCCAAACTGTCAGAATTCGCGTGGTTGGCAAGTTCTTTCATCTCTTCACACCTCAGCTCTTTTCTCCGAGGAAACTGGCTTCCTGTAGAAAGAATGTGGGGACATGAGAAGGTGGGGTGAGGGTGGGGATTCGAGATTCCCTAACTCAGCTCTCAGGGGGAGATGGCAGGAAGATTGGATGAGGTGAGAGGAGAAGTCTCTGCTTGTTAAGAGAAGAGGAATGTGTCGTGGGAGATCGGAGCGCCACCAGATGTGCCGGGTTCAAATCCCAGCCCAGCCCAGTTTCTGAAAGCCTCTGTGCCTCCATTGCCTCGTCTGCAAAACGAGATCCTCACAGGGTTGGTTGACGGAGGAGCACAGGGAGGGACAGGTGTAAAGTCTCGAACTCAGACCTGCCTGCAGCAGCAGGTCAGCAGAGCCCGTGTGCTCCAAGCGGTGCTGGGACCCCACCTGTAGGACACAGCAGGTCTGTGTGGATCCCATCCCCAGAGCTGGACTATCACGCACTCTCTCTACTCTCGTACATCAGTTTCCCCACCCCCAGGGAGGAGCACCCATCCTTTCCATCCATGACTCAACGTATTTCAAATGGCTGGTGCTGCCCAAGGGCCTGGCCTGTGGAAATGACCTTGTTTGGGCAGCAACAAGCTGTCCCTTCTCGAGGGGCCCCTTGAATTTGGGAGAGCGGGGAACACGATGACTGAATGGTGGGGGAGAGTGTTTAAAACCCCTGGACCTGATCGATGGGCTTGAACAGTGAAACCTCCTGCAAGGCCATTCTTGGGGGGCCTTGTGCTTCCATCGCGATGCCGTCCCCAAGTGTCTGCGGATCCTGCTACGGGCCCTGGCCGGAGAGGGGGGCCGCAGGGTCACGCAGCCCGGGTCCCTGGGGACAGTGACCGCGAGCAGATGTCCTGGCACTTTCTGAGCAGCAATGGTTCACTTCCAGCTGACCGTCAGTCATGGGTGAGCGCCACGGCCCGGGGGAGGGAGGCCCTGGGAGTCGTTCCTGGCAGGTGACAAGCAGGAGGCAAATGTGATTCTCCAGGAAGGAGGTTGACTTTGGGGATGTGCTAAGCCAACAGAGGGGAGAGCTTGAGAAGGCAGAAGACCTAACCCTGGACTCGACATCCGAACCTCTAGGTGTGAGCCGGGGTCTCCTCCCTGCTCGTCATGGGGCGGTGGCCCCAGCGGCTTCCTGGGCTGTGAAATGGGGCCACTTCTAGTGTCTTCCTTGCTCCCTCACGGCGAGTGAAGAGAGAAAGGGTTACAGGACAACTCTGTGTGTGATTTCTGCCTCCACCTCTGGCTCCTGGCTCTCTGTGCAGTGTGGTGTGTGTGTGTGTGTGTGTGTGTGTGTGTGAGAGAGAGAGAGAGAGAGAGAGAGAGAGATTCTTTCCTATGGCTGCTGTAACAAATTACCACAAACTCGGTGGCTTAACTCAACACAGATTTATTTTCTTACTGTTCTGGAGGCCAGAAGTCTGAAATTAGTTTCACTGGTTCAAAACCAAAATGTGGGCAGGGCCAGGCTCCCTCCGCAGGCTCCAGGGGAGAATCCATTTCCTCGCCTTTTATAGCTTCTAGAGCTGCATTCCATGAATTCCCCGGCTCATGGTGCAAGCGCGTGTCTCCTCACCCAGCAACACAGCATCTTGCCTCTGCTGTGGAATCTCCTGGTCCTCCTCGGTGTCAAAGCTCCCCAGGTCCCTTTCCCAAGGACCCTTGCGATTACGCTGAGCCCACCCAGAGAATCCAGGACAAGCTTATTTCATCACATCTGCAAAGTCTCTTTTGCTAAATCAGGGAACCTCACAGGATCCCGAGATGGGGACGTGAACATCTCCAGGGACTGTGGTTCAGTGACAGAGCCGCGTGAACCCTGTGAGATGCAGGGAACGAGGGAGAGCCCATGCTGGGGGGCAGGGGAGGAAAAAGTGGGGGGGGGGGACAGGCAAATCCAACCTGATGGCCCTTAATAGTCACGCTGTGTGTATGTGGAGGGTAGGTGAGATGGGTGACAGTCATACACTTGGGTCTGAACCTTAGACCAGTCGTTTCCAAGTGTGGTCCCAAGACCAGCATCATCAGCAACCCTTGGGGACTTGTTACAAATGTAAATTTTGTTTTTTTTAACTTTTATTTTATTTTAATTCCAGTATAGTTGGCATAGAGAGCTATATTAGTTTCAAGTGCACAATAGAGTGACCCAGCACTTCCACACATCACCCCCCAGTGCTCATCACAACGAGTGTCCTCCTTAATCCCCATCAGCAATCTCCTCCCCACCCCCACCTCCTCTCTGGTAACCATCAATTTGTTTTCTATAGCTGAGACTTTGTTTCTTGGTTTCTCTCTCTCTTTTTTTTCCTTTGCTCCCTTGTTTTGTTTCATAAATTCCACCTATGAGTAAAATCACATGGTGTTTGTCTTTCTCTGACTGACTTATTTCACTGAGCATTATACTCTCTAACTCCATCCATGTCACTGTGGATGGAAAGATTTCATTCTTTTTTGTGGCTGAATAATATTCCTGTGTGTGTGTGTGTGTGTGTGTGTGTGTGTATACACCACATCTTCCTTATCCATTCACAGATCAATGGACACCTGGGCTACTCTTGCAACGTGACTATTGTAAATAATGCTGCTATAAACATAGGGGTGCATGTATCCTCTGAATTAGTGTTTTTGTGTTCTTTGAGTAATGGGATTGCTGGATCCTAGGGTAGCTCTATTTTTCACTTTTTTGAGGAGTCTCCATACTTTTTCCACAGCAGCTGCACCAGTTTGAGAAATGTGACATTTTTGGGACGCCTGGGTGGCTCAGCGGTTGAGCACCTGCCTTCAGCTCAGGGCATGATCCCAATCCGGGGATTGAGTTCTGCATTGGGCTCCCTGTGAGGAGCCTGCTTCTCCCTCTGTCTATGTCTCTGCCTCTCTGTCTCTTATGGATAAATAAATAAAATCTTTTTTTAAAAAGAGAGAAATGTGACCTTTTCGACCCTAAACCAGACCTCCTAAATCAGAAACTCTGAGGTGGTTTAACAAGTCTTCCTAAGGATTCTGATGCTTGCTTTTGTTAGCTCAAGCTCAAGCCACGGTCCTCAGAAGGAAGTGTAGGACAAGGCTGGGTTTGGATCCTGGGGCAGAGGTTCTCACCACTGCTGCACATCAAAATCATTTGAGGAGTTTTATGAAAAATAACTTGTGGATCAGAACTTCTGGGGTAGTCTTAATTTAAAATACCTCAAGTGGAGTCTGGGAGGCCTATGGAGGGAGCTCTCATGTCCCTTTGCTTGTCATCAGTTACCCCAAACAGGGAGCGAACCACAGGGCACCTCCAAGAGGAAGGTGTCCCATTACCACCCCAGCAGGAGGAAGAAAGGTTTTCTCCTGGCCCAGCACAAGCCCAGCCCCTAAAGAGTGCCATAGCTCAGCCAATAGCAAGTCCTTATCTCCCCCTGATGCCTACTTACCTCCAACGAGCTTTTGTTTTTTCTCTGCTCATCACTTCCTTGCCCTACCCTTCTCGCTATAAAAGCTTTCCATTTTGTGTAACTCTTGGGAGTATCCCCTTACTGGATAAGATGGTGCCCTATTCATGAATCATTTAATAAAACCAACTAGATCGTCACATTTACTCAGTTGAATTTTGTTCTTTTATACGTGCAATCAAATTTGGGGGCTGCTCATGGTGCATGACTGACATCCCACAACTTGGCCTTGTGGGGAGGAATTGGGAGTCCCTAAATCACTTGTTCTCAGACATGAGCCAGAATCAGAATTGCCTGGAGGTCTTGTTAAAACAGAGATCCCTGGGCCCATGCTGAGCTGCTGACTAAGCAAGTCCAGGGTGGGGCCTGAGAATGTACATTTCTAGTAAGTTCCCTGGCAGTGCTAATACTGCTGGTCCAGGGACCCCACTCAGAGAATCACTGCACTAATGTAGAATTTTAATGCCAAAGATCACCCAAAATATGTTTTCTGATCCAAGCTAAGAACCACAGAGTCTAAAAGTATTAGAAATTAATTTATTAGATTATTTTCCCTGTTTATTTGTTTGTTTAGGGCAAATGCCATTGGAAGTTAACTATTGAAATTGTGATGTTTCTGTTTTAAAGAAAATGTAAGGGGATCCCTGGGTGGCTCAGCGGTTTGGCGCCTGCCTTTGGCCCAGGACGTGATCTTGGAGTCCCAGGATCGAGTCCCATGTCGGGCTCCCTGCATGGAGCCTGCTTCTCCCTCTGCCTGTGTCTCTGCCTCTCTCTGTGTCTCTCCTGAATAAATAAATAAAATCTTAAAAAAAAAAAAAGAAAATGTAAGAAGTATTGTGGAAATGGAGTTTAAGGGGGCAGCAAAGGGAGAAGGGCATTAAAGACAGGTAGAAAGAGAACAAAAAATGACACTAAGTTGCTCATGAATTTGCCGACACCTGTGATGTGTATGTGTTCTCACGTGTGCAAACAAACGCATGTCTGTGTGTGTGTGTGAGAGAGAGAGAGAGAGAGAGAGAGAAAGAAGCAATAGCACTGAATCAGAGTGATGCTCTTAACTTAGTGAATAATCCTCCAATATTCACAGACAACTCTCAAGTTCTAATTATTAAGGGATAGTTTTTAGTTTGGGTCAACTATTTAAAACAGTATCAACCCAGACATCATCTGGGAGTCCGTTCTGCCCTCCTGACATCTAGATCCACTCAGGCCTAGCCAAGTGATCCAGTGCCTCCTGAGGGTTCTTCTTCATCTCCAGGGAGCTTAAGGCACTGTAGACTCTTAAAATGGCTTAAAAGCTTGGACTTTCCTCATTCTTCCTCCCCCCAACATGAAAATTTTCTGTTAAAAATGTAAAAATTTGCTCCACCAGAGTTTCATGACTAAGGAGACTGCTGAAGGCTTGGAGGCCAAGGAAGCTTTCTTGAACATCAGTACAATTTTCCTGCTGCCGACCATCTGACTCCGCCAGCCTGCTCTCTCCCACTTCTGCTTCAATCTCTCTCATGGACGGAGTCTGTCATTGGGCAAAGCACATCCTCCCCTTACCTCCCCTCTTAGGGATGGGAGTCACCTGTGCTCCATTGTGGCATGGAGCTCACCCTTGGTTCCAAAGCACCCAAATTATCATTGAAGCATCACTTTCAAACAGGTTGTTAGATTTCTGATGACGTTTACAGGAATTCTGGTACAAATATTTTCTATCCCTCAGTATAAGTATTAACCAAATTCATTCACTCTATTTTTAATAGACTTTGTATTTTAGAATGGTTTTAGAGTTTCTAGTAAGTTGGAAAGCTAATAGAGAGAATTGCCATATATCTCACACTCAGTTTCCCTATCAACATCTTAAATTACTGTGGTACATTAGTCATGAATAATGAACTAACAGTGATGTATTATTATTATTTTTTAAAAAGATTTTATTTATTTGTTCATGAGAGACATGGAGAGAGAGAGAGAGAGAGGCAGAGACACAGGCAAAGGGAGAAGCAGGCTCCATGCAGAGAGCCCGATGTGGGATTCGATCCTGGGACTCCAGGATCACGCCCTGAGCTAAAGGCAGGGGCTTAACGGCCGAGCCACTCAGGCGTCCCATATTATCATTATTATTACTATTATTAAGTTCATGCTTTATTCTGATGTCCTTAGTTTTTACCTAATGTCCTTTTTAAAAATATTTATTTATTTATTTTAGAGACAGAGAGAGCACACACAGGAGTAGAAGGGGGAGAGAGAGAGGGAGAGAGAATCTCAAGCAGACTTCCCACTGAGTGAAGAGTGCAGCGTGGAGCTCGACCTCACGACCCTGAGATTGTGACCTGAGCTGAAACCAAGAGTCAGACACTTGACTGTACTACTGCCCAGGAGCCCCCCTAATGTCCTTTTTCCATCCCAGGATTCCATCCAGAACATCACATTACATTGAGTCTTTGTGTTTCCTTAAGGCTTTGCTAGAATGTAACAGATCTTCAGACTTTCCTTGTATTTAATGACCTGTTCAGTTTTGAGAGCTAACTAGGGACTTTGTAGGTTTCTCAATTTAGATGTTTTTCTCATGGACAGGGGTTATGGGATGTGGGGAGGAAGACCACAGAGGTGAAGGGTCTTTTCTTGTCACAATATATAAAGGGAACATGCTATCAACATGACTCATCACTGATGAGGTTGACCTTGACCACCTGTATGAAGTAGCATTTGTCAGGTTTCTCCATGGTGGCTGACCCTACTGCACCCCACCTTTTCTCCCCATTGCACCCCGTCTTTTCCACTGCACTGCCCTCTTTGAAAGAAGTCACTAAGCACAGCTCACAATCAAGGGTGGGAGTTAAGCTCTACCTCCTTGAGAGGGGGGTGTATCTACATTATTTGAAATTCTGGACAGGAGACTAGTCTATCCACCCTCCACGTACCTGTTTATTCAATCATTTATTTATGGAAGTATGGGCACATTTATGCTTTGGATTATAATCTGACATAATTTTGTTGCTAAAATTATTCTAGCCATGGTCATTCTTTCAGTTGGCTCCTCTGTCTTCTTGACATAGTCTCATCATTTTGCTTTTAGAGCTCTTCTCTATTTTCTGGCACTGCAAAATATTTCAGGTTTGTCTCGAGGTAATATACTCCCTGCCTTATCCCTAGACTCAGCCATTTCTCCAAAGAGAAATTCTCCAAAGAATAGTATTAGAAACCAAAGTCTGAGCAAGAGAAGTGCTCACTGTTGTTGAAGTGTCATTCCTTCTAGGGTCTCTCAGCAGACAGAATATGGAGATATGTGAGTGTACATTTACCTGTGTGTGCCCATTTCCGAGATTATTTCTGCATTTACCCAACTGTATCTAGAGTAAGCTCAGCACGAGTCCACACTGACGTCTTATACTGACTCACATGGAATACTGCATTACTCATTCTAGGCTTCTCCTTGCTTAGCTGCAACCTCCCACTCCAACAGAGAGGCCTGGCTCCCATCTTCCACCACTTTTAACTAATTCTTGGAACCCAAGTATACATGTATACAGTATCAGAGTTGTTAACCCATAAACCTGCAAGAAACAACTTTACCAACTGGAGTACAGTGCTGATATAGTTTCTTCTGTCTTTGATTTTAGACTCCACTCATTCCCAAAGTTACACAGGACAGCACATCTCCCCTACCTTCTTCAGTGAGATTATGTCATACATTTGTAACACAATTAGATTCTTTTCTCAGTCTGCACTGTATTCTGCAATCCTCTGACCTCTTGATTGATTTTTCATAATCTGCATACATTTAGATTTATTCTCTGTGTACGATCCTAGCAGGCTTTGATACATGCACTATGGCATGTCCTCTACCAGAACAGTTTCATACAAAACCATTTCACAGCCCAAAAGTGCTTCTCCTGTGTGCTTTTCCTATTCAAACCTCTTCCTTCCCAAGCCTCTGGCGATCACTGATCCATTTCCCACCTCTATAGTTTTTCCTTTACCAAAATGTCACATGAATGGACCTACAGAGTATACAGCCTTTTCAGACTGGTCTTTCATTTAGCATAATGCAATTAAGATTCATCATGTTGTGTGGATTGATAGCCTATTACCTTTTAATCAATGAATACTATTCCATTGTCTGGGTGTGCCATAGTCTGTTTATTCATTCATTTATCAAAGGACATCTTGCTTGCTTCCAGGTTTCAACAATTATGAATAAGTCTGCTATAAGCATTTGTGTACAGAGTTTGAGCATATATAAGTTTTCAAACCAGTAAGGTATAAGGTTTTCAAAACAAAATCCAGGGATGCAATTGCTGGAGCGTAGAAGGAGTATGTCAGGTTGTCTTCTAAGGTTACTGTACCATTTTGCATTTCTACCAGCTGTAAATGAGAGTTCTTGTTGTTCCACATCCTTACTAGAAATTACTATCATCAATTTTTTGGATTTTGGTCATTCTAAAAATGTGGACCGGTGTCTAGTTGTTTATTCCATTTTTTTTTCAATTCAGGTTGAGCATGGCCAGTTTGGAGCATGGAACAATTTTTCACTCGCCCTGGATTTTACATTGCTTTCAAAGATGATTTCAGCAAGGCCAGAGGGAATAATGAAAAGTAGAAGTCCCCAATTCCTCAGCTGTCCCTGTTAGTTCAGGGAATTTGTTCAAGGGGATTCAAATTCAAGGGTATTTGTTGGTATCTAAACAAAAGCACTAGCTTCTTTAAGGGGTTTTGAATATAGATCAAGGACAACAGGGTGACCAGAGAATGCAGTGGAACACAGAACCACCTTTGGGCAGGGCAAAAAAAAAAAAAGTTTTAAATCCCTCCTTAAATTATTTAAAGCTAAGAAGAATATAGGTTAAAAGGCAAAAAAAATCTCTTGCATGAGAAGACAATGTTGAAGAATGGAATTTGCATCCGGCACAGGACCATTTATTTGTTCATGAACAGAGAATCAAGAGGTAAAAAGTCCATCCTCTATCTCTCACAAAATATTTCACAATTATGATGCTCTCTGCAGTTTGCAGAAAGTTAAAAATGCCTTTCTGCTGAGAGCAGCTGGTCAAGTGGGAACTGGGAGATCTGGCCCATGCCAATGCCAGCTACTCTCCCCTCACTGGCTAACGATCCAGTGACCCATCAGGTCCTCAGCCTGTCCAGTCCCAGAAGCTCATTGTCACACAGTTGCTGAGTGGCTGAGGCCAAGACAAGGGAGAGTAACATCACAGGTGTGCAGATGGCATGGTGCCAGTCATGCTTTGTTTGCACTGGGTCTGATTTTCACTTACGCCTGATGAGTTCTCAAGAAGCTCCATCGCAAAGGCATAAGCTATTCTATTTCAGGCAAGTTCTTCCTGTTTTCCAGAAATCTCTGCCTTACTTGGCTCTTCTCCCTCCTTCCTCACATTCCAGGCACAGATCTGTTTACACAACTGTGCTTCATCTCTGAGGGAACATTATATGCCAGAAAATGAAGAGGAAGAGCAAACTTAAGCAGCTAGCCAGCTACCCCTGCCTTTTCTCTTGCCTGTTACCTCTCCTTCCCCGCAGCCCTTTCCTCTCCCTCTTCCTTTCTTTCCTTACTGTTTTTGTTAATAAAACTTTGGAAGTCTGGAATCAGCACTGGAATCACAGTCTGCAGCTTCCACCAAGATCACAGATCGCTGAGGAGACATTGTTGTCCTCTTTGCTGACCTAGAAACATCTCCCCATTCTCTGGTATATACCACATATCTATTTTAAAAGCCAATGATATTTTTTCTGTTCCAAAGTGATCAATTCTACTTTTTAAAATTTATCTAAAAGGATGCAGATGATTCTCAAGATATATTGTATGAAAGACTCCAGGCACAAAAACACTACACAACATGACTCTAGTTTATATGTTCAAGAATAGGTAAAGCACGGGATCCCTGGGTGGCGCAGCGGTTTGGCGCCTGCCTTTGGCCCAGGGCGCGATCCTGGAGACCCGGGATCGAGTCCCACATCAGGCTCCGGTGCATGGAGCCTGCTTCTCCCTCTGCCTTTGTCTCTGCCTCTCTCTCTCTCTGTGTGTGACTATCATAAATAAATAAAAATTAAAAAAAAAAAAGAATAGGTAAAGCTAAATTATGGTGACACATGTCAGAATTGTAGCTAAGTTGTGGGGGGACATTGACTGAAAAAGGAACATTCGAAATGTAGGAAACAGTCCGTATTTCTTGATCAGGGTAATAGTTGTGTGTGTGTGTGTTTACACAGGTAAAAGTCATTGTAAGGACTGAAGATTTGTGTCCCTCGAAAATTCATATGGTAAAATCCTAACTCCCAATGTAATGGAATAAGGAAGTATAAGCATGATTAGGTCATGAGAGTGGGACCCTAATGAAAGGAATCAGTGCCCTTATAAGAAGAGACACAAGAACTTGCTTCCTGTTCTCTATTCTCTGCCACGAGAAAACACAGCAAAAAGACGGCCATCTATGAATCAGGAACTGGCTCTCACCAGACATCAGATCTCCTAGTGCCTTGACCTGGGACTTCCTAGTCTCCAGAGGTGTGAGAAATAAGTGTGTGCTGTTTAAGCCACCCAGTCTATGGCATTTTTGTTAGAGCAGCCTGATCTAAGATAGTTATTAAGCTATAAACTTTATATTTTTGTACTTTATGTAAATTATAGCTCAATAAAAGATGGGAGAGATGTTTCCCTAAAACAAATGGACTAAGCTGTAAATGCCAAGCACAAAATATTATATCCACCCCTCCAGAACCCTTCATTTAGCAGAAGCCCAGAAAAGTTAAGTGGCTTCCCTATAGACACACAGACAGTTAGGCTAGATTCTGATATGGAGGTCAGAGAGCATGCTACCTATCTAACCAGGGCTTGAAATAATTTTCCATTAATAGTTTTTAAAAAAAATTTTCCAAGGGAAGATTTAAGGCATTTTGTTACTGGAAGAGCCCGATTATATAACAACATGTAGGGCCCTTCTATCTCAGGAGATCTAGGTTAGAGTATGTTGAAACCCCTAACTCTATAATCCATGGATGTCTACACCCTCCCCACAATTCTGCAAGAAAAAAAAAGACAGCATCTACCTTACTTTCCAAATAGTCATAAAATGGACATCTGTCATTCATTTTGGTTCAGCCTTCCTTAATTTGAGACTTCCCACCACTTTTGAAGTTCATTTGCTTTGTCAGACTCTCTGTAGCTGGGCCCAGGCAAGTGTCCCAGATGAACTCACAGGAGACCCTGAATCTAAAGATAGAGTTGGTAGCTAAGGTGCTGACAGCTACCTACAGATTTCACGGAGAGTAGTGACAGGGTCCCAGGGCAGTGTCCTGTGGCCCCTCTCAGAAGTGTTTGTGTCTGTGCCCAGAGATGACTGCAGTGTTGTTTCCACGTAGAGTGTTCTGGGGGGTAAAGGGAGCATGACCCTTTTCTATATGGCCTCCATCCAGTTCTCTGGTTCCAGGGAGTCTCTGAGAAAGTTAATATTCTTTCCTAAATTCATTTTTTCTCACCTAGCCAGAAGGCATTTCTGTTGCTCAATGGGACTCTGCTCAATGCTGGCAATTTTGTGTATATAAATCCTGCTGAAGATTTGGAAGAGATGGAAGATTCCTTATATCATGTCAGTGTAGACTAGCAAATTTAATTGAACCTGAGACTTTCATGTTCTCAAATTCCTTGGGAAGCTCTCCTGGGCACTTCTCACCCAGCCCCAGAGAAGGCCCAGGCACACCAGATCTGACTGGCTCCTTTCATCAGGTCTTCCCTTTCAGAAGCAAAGCTAAATTTCTATAACTGCCTCAGGTAGGGCACCTGAGCTACCTGTCTCTTGCCTACACCCATGTCCTCTGTGTCTTATTTTCTCCTAGTGGTTAATCAGGAAAGCTGCTTCTCTAAGAAGTCTGGACCCAGCTGATAAGATAATCATGCTTTTATGATAGGAAATGGGTGACAGAGTGAGGCCATACACAATCCTCAATGCCCTCCTTCCTCTTGTGTAGCAAACTTGGAGGCCAAAGGAGGATGGTGGCTCAAGAAATGGAAGGCACCTACATTCTCATCACTCCTGTAAGGAGAGATGTGTCTGCTTATTTGTCTGGGACATGAGCAAAGACATATGTATTAAGCTACATAGATTTGAAAGTTGTTTATGACCAGATAGTATAATAGCCTCCCCAGATAGTATAATAACCAGAGAAATGCCAGTAACATCTAATGATCCATGGAGGTTATACCTTGGTCACTCAAAACACTAAACACATATTTTCTCATGTAAAAGCATGGTCCCCATGACCAGGTATGGGAGCTCTCCCAATGGTGTGGAAATTTAGAGTGGAGCAGCACTGCAAGTTACTCTGTCTACTGCCTTTTCTGTTTCCTGTGGCTTCTGCTCTTTGGAAAATCTCTGTGTGACTTACAACTTGATGTAATTTTTAAAGTGTGTTGCAAACCCCCGGGTCTTGTGCTTTCAGCCTTCTTCCTCATTAGGGAACTAGTACTTGGCTTTGGTTTTGCAGGTGTTGGGAAGGAATTGGGGAGGTATTTTGAGGACTACCATAATCTTTTCTGTTTCAGGGACCACTCAGGTAACCTATGTGTCTAGTAAATTGGTCTTGGCTATGAATGCATCACTAAGTATAGAGTTTGAGATCAATTCATAAACAAACCACTTTTTGTAGAATTTGAGTTAATTGAACCCAACCACTCTTCCCTTCCAGTATGGGATTCCCTTCCACAATGTGGGCAATAGTGGGGAGTTAAACCTGGTTGCATCATTTTCCAGCAATGAGGAATTCAGCACATCCAAGGTGACCCATCCTGTCACTGGACAAAAATCATTTGGAAATACCTGCTTGTTTTATTAGCAAGCCAGCTCTCTTTAATTCATGGGCTTAGTTCTACTGCCTTAAAATATTATAGCCCAGTTTGTGGCTTCCTTCACAACACACTTTATGTACTAATCACATTTATATTTTATATAAAAAATATAAATAAAAATATAAATAAAATATTAAAATATAAATAAAATATATAAAATATATTTTATATATTTTCCCACATTTTATTCCTCCTGTATCCTAATTTTATCACCTAGATGTTGAAGTTTCATTTTTTTTTCTGTTTCATCATATAAATCCTTATAAGTTGCCTAAAATCCTTTTTTGAAATAGGTTAAAGGGAAGGAAGGAAGGAAGAGAAAGAAAAGAAAAAAAAAGAAAGAAAGAAAGAAAGAAAGAAAGAAAGAAAGAAAGAAAGAAAGAAAGAAAAAGAAAGAAAGAAAGGAGAAAGAAAAAGAAAGAGCAAGAAAGAAGGAAGGAAGAAAAAATGCCCCTCGAAGATCATAGAATAAGTCAAAATGCTTTTCTTCATGTTAACACTGTCTAATAGGTGAAGGCAGCTGTCATATATCCCAGTGGCTTCCTCTCCAGATGATTCAGAATGTCAATTTCTTCATTTTTTCCACAGATTAAATTGTTTCCAGCTTCCTCTCCACTGCAGATAGACTTTCTCCAGGGGCTCTCAGGTTGGCTAATAAATTCCATTAAAATCCCCTGTAGAACTCAGCCTGCTGCTTCCGTGTGCCCTGATCAGCCCTGAGTGTGATGGGATGGCATGGGGGGCAGCTCTGGCATTTACTATGTGCCTGCACTTGTATGTCTGACGTGGGCCTTCAAAGTAGGGACAGCTACACCATTAAGCTACTGTCGCTATGACCTTGAGATGTTGAGGGGACTCATGCTCACAGTTCATTTCCTAGAAACACTGGAATATTTCCTCTATTATTTAAGAGTAATTTCTTCAAAATGTATAACTTTACTCCCTTTCTACAAGCCTAAAAGATCTCATGTCTTTCTTTACTATTATTTAACATTTCAAATAGGCGGCTTTACATTTTCCAAATACAAAATTATAACATTGTAAATGTATATGCATCCTTCCCCCCAAGATTCAGATCTGCCCCCACAGACTATGGCCTCCTTTGAAAGTCACTGAAGTAATGTCTTCATTTTAAATCAAATATGGTGCTATTATACTTGATCACCACTTCCTCAAGTGGCTCTGAAGAACCTGTCATTGGTTCCAAAAAATTGGTTCATCGAGGATGAACATTTGTTAATACTAGAAATTACCCCACATCAAAATGTGAGACGAGGTCTAAAGATAGTTTCCCAAAAGGAGATAGCTAGGATAAATGCTTAGCCCTCTAGAGTGATTTCTGAAGGAGACAATATTCATTGGCTTAAAAAAAAAAAAAGCCTATCGTATTATTACTTTCTAGGTACATTTCTATTCAGGCCCAGAGATGAGGTCTTCTCCAGGGCAGAATTTTGCAGAGAAAAAGAGGTGACGTCTCTGTGAACAAGAAAATACTTTTCCTTTGGTTCCTGGGGGGACATATGCTCAGTATTTCCAATTTCAGAAAATTCAAAGCAGTAACTGGTGGTTCATCGCAAAGTTAAAGGCACAGATTAAAAATGATTTAGATCTAGTTTATAGCCAGAGGTGGTAGAGAAAAAGAAAGAGAGAGAGAAAAAACACAACTGAACAAGCAAGAAAGATCTTCCTTGCCCAGAGTGACCTCCTCCACCCCAGCCCACACCCCAGAAGGAAAGAATAAAGAAAGGAAGCATCTGGAAATAGAGCTCCAGGTAAGAAGAGCTGAATGGAGTAGTACCATTATGAATACCATTTGAGTTCCATGAATCAATCTTCACCAAGGGGCTCCCGTTCTACTCCACGTGTTCAGTGAAGCCATATGCTATGTGCTCCTGGGGGTCCCGAACTTCACAGGGCCCAAGGCACTGCCAGAGCATCTGGGGCCTTAGGTGTGCACCTGCCATGTAGTAACAGAACAGCCTAGCATGTGGAATGAGACAAATGGCATCAGAGGGGAATCTTCCTTGCTGTTTATGTTGACAAAGGGCAGGAGGGAACATACATATCTTCACATATTTTTAAAATCTGCTTTTTACCTTGTGGAAGAATGTAGAAAGTCTTTTTTATTCTGAGCCAGGAATACAGCCAGGTTTCAACTGTAGAAAATAAAGAGCAATCTCATTTTCATTTACAATCATAATGATTTCTCTCTGTTTCCCACCTACCCTCCAATTTTTGGCAACCTGCTGGTTGTAGGATGTTTGGTCCCAAGTGTGCACTCACAGATTTATAACTGGAATGATCTGAGTTGGCTAAAAGAATAACCTAATTTTCAGGTGAGGAAGCATGAGCTCTCTGCTTTGGCATCATTCCTCCCAGGGATGGACATAAAACAATTTTGCTGCTACTAGATCCTGGTTTAGGCAAAAAGAGTCTCAGAGCCATGGCAATGCTAGTGCCATTTTTCATTCAAGGCCAGTTGTAAAGTACTGAGATCTCAGGCCTCATCAGAAATGCTGATAATATGCAGAAAACCTTCTTGGATCCATAGAGAACATCCAAACTTTCGTCTGGACAAGTGTCCTGGATCCTCTGAGGTCACAAGAAAGGAAGCAATAGTAGTTAGTTAATATCATATACAAAACTGTGATAGGTAAGCAGAATAATGGCCTCCAAAGATATCCACACCCTAACCCAAAAACCTATAGGAATATTAGGTCACATGGCAAAGTGGTATTAAGGCTGCACATGAAATTCAGGTTGCTAATCAGTTGATCTCGAGCTGGGGACATTATTCTGGATCCATGGGCGGGCCCCACACAATTACAAGGATCCTTATAAATGTAAGAGAACCAGAGAGAGGTAGCATGAAAAGGACTCAGTCTGACCCTGCTGCCCTAAAGATGGAGGATGGGCCCACAAGCCAAAGACTGCAGGTGATTTCTAAAAGCTTCTAAAGCAAGGAAACAGATGTGTGTATGGAAGGAACACGGCCTTCCCAGAACCCACATTTTAGCTCATAGAGACTCATTTGAGTCATCTGACCTCCAGAACCCTAGGATAATAAATGTGGGTTAAGCTAAAAGTTGGTGGTAATTTGTTACAGCAACAGCAATAAGCTCTTACAGGAAAGTTTGCCCGTTCTCTTTTCTGCGTCTACTCCATTCCCTAGAATACTCTTCTTTTATCATCCCTCTAAACTGCAACACTGAATTCCCTCCTCTTCATACAAAACCAGAGTTTTTAGAAAACATCATAGATTAGTATCTTCTTGAACTCAGGGAAGGGAACAATCTTAAATAAAATATAGGAAGCATAAAGGAGCAAACTGATTTGTCCCATCACTCCAATTACATTACATTATGAACTTTTGTTTATTTTTAAAAAGATACCTATATTAGTTTGCTCAGGCTGCTCTAACAAAGTACCATAGATAGGGCATCTTGCACTACAGAAATTTGCTTTCTCACAATTCTGCAGGCTAGAAGTCCGAGGTTAGGGTGTCAGGTGAGTCCATTTCTTCTGCGATCTCTCTTCTTGGCTTGTTGATGGCTCTCTTCTCCCTGTGTTTTCACATGGCCTTTTCTCTGAATATGCCTGTATCCTAATCTTTTTTTTTTCAGATTTTTGTCTTATTGAAATGAGTTGACACACAGCATTATATTAGCTTCAGGTGTACAACATAGTGATTTGACACACACATTACAAAGTGATCATCACAATAAAGCTAGCTACCATCTGCCACCATACAAAGTTGTTATATTATTAACTATATCCCCTGTGCTGTACATTGTGTCCCTGGTTTTTATTTGTATTATAGCTAGAAGTTTGTAACTTTTAATCTCCTCCCATATTTTACCCCCTCCCTCAACTGGCCACCACCAAACTGTTTTCTGTCTGTGAATCTGCCTTGGTTTTGTTTTTTTTTTAGATTCCACTAACAAGTGAAATCACACAGTATTTGTCTTTCTCTGACTTATTTCATTTAACATGATACCCTCTAGGTCCATCAGTGTTGTCACAAATGGCAAGATTTCATTCTTTTTTATGACTAATATTCCATTACACACACACATACACACATCACATCTTCTTTATCCATTCACATATCAATGAACACAGGTTGCTCAATCTCCTCTTCTTATAAGGACACCAGTCATATTGCATTAGCTTATGATCTGATTTTAACTTAATCACTTCCTTAACTTAATCACAGTCTCCAAACACAGTTACATTCTAAAGTACTGAGCATTAAGAATTCAAAATGTAAATTTGGGGGGTTATGATTCATCCCATAGCACAATACCAATACAGAGGCAAGAAAACATGTAACAATTTTAATAAGAATTGAATGACAATAGACTTTCATATTCAGTCAGGGAATAGAAAGAGCCAGTGGGAGGTATAACGTCATGGTTATATGCATCAGGTCAGGTGATAGATACCTGGATCCAAGGACTGGCTTCACTACTTCTTGCCACATGCAGATGAATAGGTTTTCAAAGAGAAAAACATAGACACAACTCAGCCCATATTAACAGCATTGGAGTGAGAAGGTAAGACACAGAGTAGGGAAAGAAAGTTTCAACACATACAGCTGAAGAAGGGCTCTGTAGTGGTCTGATGCTGTGGTATGCCACCCCCTCCCAGTCTCAGGACAGACGAAGTCATTCTACTCACTACTGGGAATATCTACAGCTGATAGCTCCCAGCTGAGATTCTCAGAGACTCAGCCTCAAGAACACCACCTTACCTAAGATCATGCACTTTCTCAGTGGTATCTTCATCCAATGATTGGTTCATTCATGGGTATAAAGACTCAGCCACCACCTGGCCCCAACTTCTATCAATTAAGCAAGGCCATCCTGACTCCAGCGCTTCCATGGGGGTGGCTGAAACCTTTGTTGTGACTACATCACAGCCCAACTTCTCCCCTTGCCCAATCCCACATCCTTCATCTCCTAGAGGTGCTAATACCAAGAGCACTCACCAAGAAACATCCTGCAGGCACACTTTTCTCTCAGACTCAATTTCATAGGAAACACAACCTCTAACAAAATCATACTCAGAATATAGAAAGAACCCCCACAAGTGAATAAGGAAAATGCAAATAATCCAATTAAAATGAGTAATTAGGCATTTCACTAAAGAGAATATTCAAATACTCAACAAACATGAAAAAAATGTTCAAACTCATTAGTAACCAGGGAAATGCACACTTAAACCACAGTGGGATACCACTAGGCACTTGCTAGGTTGGCAAAAGTTTTAAAATGTGACAATGCCAACAATCAAAGAAGCTCTGGATCAAAGAGAGGATACATGGATATTATCACTTTGGAAAGCAGTTTGATGTAACTAAAGTCATGAACATGGTTCATCGTCATTGAACATGGGTGAACACAAAACTCTAGTCTGGGGTATTGTATACCTAGGGAAACTCAAGCACATGAACACCAGGGTACCTGTGTAAGGATGTAACTGCCCCAGTGTGAAAGCAATCCAAACATCCAGCACAAGTAGGGTCACAGGTTACAGCTTATCCACACGGTAGTGTTTTTGCTGCTATGAAAAGGGCCGCATGAGCTAACATGACAAATTGCACAAAGTCTGTGTGAGAGAAAAGAAGACAAGAAGCACGTGCTGTGTATTCCTTTATAAATTCAAAAGCAGGTAAAAACAAAATTATATTGCTTGGAAACACACACTAGTGATGAAACTTGATGTGATGGTGGGGAACAGTTATCCCTGAAGTTAGGAAGGGCTGAGGGGGGTTGTAAAGAAGAGAAAGGCATGGAGAGCTTGGGGGCTGGTAATGTTCTATGAATGATTTTCATTCACATGATGGTTGCATGTGTTCACACTACAATTTTTTTTATTAAACTGTGCATTTTTTATCCATCTACTTTTCTTTCTTTTTAAAAAAGATTTTATTTATTTGAGAGAAAGAGAGTGAGTGAGGGGAGGGACAGAGGGAGAGGGAGAAGTAGACTCCTTGCTGAGCAGGGAGCCCCATGACGGACCTAATCCCACGACTCTGAGACCATGACCTAAGTCAAAGACAGATGCTTAACTGACTGAGCCACCTAGGTGTTCCCCTTTCACTCTTTTTTTTTTTTTTTTTAAGATTTCTTTTAGAGAGAGAGAGACAGCACATGCAAGGGGGAAGGGACAGAGGCAGAGGGAGAGAATCTTACACAGACTCCTCACTGAGCCCAGAGCCTGACTCGGGGCCCCATCTCACCTCTAAGATTATGACCTGAGGGGAAATCAAGAGCTGAATGCTCAATGGACTGAGCCACTTGGGCGTCCCTCAACTTCTTTTCTACCTATGTATGTTTTTTAATTTTGAAGAGGAAAAAAACCAATTTCGCCATTTTAGTTTCCTGCAGCTGCTATAAAAATTACCACACTAGGTGGTTTAAACCAACAGAAAACTTTTCTCTCACAGTCTGGAGACCAGAAGCCTGAAAACAAGGTTCCAGCAGGGCTGCGCTTGCTGTGGAGGCTCTGGTGGGGAACCTTTCCTTGCTCATCCAGCTCTGGTGGCTGCTGGCACCAGTCCTTGGCAGCTCCTTGGCTAATGGCTAAATCCACTCCAATCTCTGTCTGTGTCTTCACTCAGTCTTCTTCTCTGTTTCTGTGTCTTCTTTTCTGTTTTTCTTTAAAAAAAAAAAAAAGATTTTATTTATTTATTCATGAGAGACACAGAGAGGCAGAGAGACATAGGCAGAGAGAGAAGCAGGCTCCATGCAGCGAGCCCGATGTGGGCTGCATCCCAGGACCCTGGAATCATGACCTGAGCCAAAGGCAGATGCTCAATCACTGAGCCACCCAGGAGCCCTTTCTTTTCTGTTTCTCAGAAAGGCATTTGCCATTGAATTTAAGGCCCATCCAGATAATCCAGAATGATCTCTTTACTTTAAAATCCTGGACTTGGGATTCCTGGGTGGCTCAGCGGTTAAGTGCCTGCCTTCAGCCCAGGGCATGATCCTGGAGACCCAGGATCAAATCCCACGTCAGGCTCCCGACATGGAGCCTGCTTCTACCTCTGCCTATGTCTCTGCCTCTCTCTCTCTCATGAATAAATAAATAAAATCTTTAAAAAATAAAAAATAAAATAAAATAAAATCCTGGACTTTATTACACCTTTAAGACTCCTTTACTGGGGCCTCTGGGTGGCTTAGTTGATTGAGCCTCTGACTCTTGATCTCAGATCAGGTCTTGATCTCAGGGTTGTGAGTTCAAGCCCCACATTGGGCTCCACACTGTATGTGAAACCTTCCGGGAAAAAAAAAAAAAAAAAAGACTCTTTTTCCAAATAGGGTCACACCCACAAGTTCCAGGAATTAGAACATGGAGGGGGGTCACATTTAACCCGTGACATTGCCTTTTGACATTGGTTGAATGCCACCCCTCTCTGGGTGAGCTATCTCTCTCTCTCTCTTCTAATCTCTCCCTCAGACTCTCCTTTGCATTTGGCACCTTAGTATCTTCTGATCCATTGCTTTCTACCTGATATTGGTGTTTTGCTCCACTTGTAAGCTCCTTGAGGGCAGGGGCCATGTTCTGATCATATTTTTAGTATCTAGTATCTATCTATATGAAGGTGTCAGTGAATATCATTTGAGCCATATTCTAGACGGCATTCTCTCTGCAAACATACACTACACCCCCTCCCAATGCACACATTTGCAAAGGCATGGAAAATACTGAAAGAGTGAAAGTATGAGAGAACACCCACCAAACTGAAAAGTGTTTACCTTGCAAAAGGAACTGGAATTGGGTTATGAATTATGTCCTTATCTCTTACATCTTTTACTACAGCCTGAAAAAGACATTGTTCCTGTTACCAAAAAAGAAGCCATTGTGTCATCATCAGATGAGAATGTGTCTGAACTGAACTTCCAAGCACCACTGATGGGTTGGCAAACATTCCCCCAGCCTTTTCCAATGGCCCTGCAGTAATCATGGTAGGCAGGGATGAATAACTGAACCTGGATGGATTCAGGTCTAGGCTTGGTTCTCCACCCCGAAAGATTCCAAACCTTTACATATAACAAAATTTATAAAGTATTCTGAAATGAAATTTATAGTTTATATGCTATCTTCATACATAACTATTAAAAATCAACATAATTCAAGAAATTCATGAAAAGGAGAAATGAGGAGACATTTATGGTTTAAAAAAAAAAAACATGTAGTCAGATACCTGCACCCAAATAAAGCTACTCCCAAAGATGGCAGCTATTGCTACAAAGTGATTCAAGTGGGTTGTGTTGGTGACTCAAACACTTCACACAGAATTGCCAGCAGTGACAGAATTTTCCCAAAATCCTGATGATGCTTGATAAAATAAAAGTATAAAATCTGGAATATACAGTGTACATTAAACCACCAAAAAAACCCCCCATCTTTGTGTGTATATGTGAATCAAAGCTAGTTTCCAAGCTTAGATCATTAGAAGTAGATTTTCATCTACATGCTATCCAGTGATGTTATCCAATGATGTCTGAAGGTTGTGCAAGATGCCAGGTGCTTCATCACTGTGTAGGACAGTCAATGCTTCACAAGGTAGAGAGCATCATAGGCCCCTACCTGCTAAACGCCAGTGGAATTCCCAAGCCACCATAGAAATAAAACCTTCCCTACAAGGGACTAGCCTTATCAAACATCAAAACATTTCATTAAGCCTCTATAATTAAAACAGAACAGTAATGTGGATAGATAGACCAAAGGAACAGAACAGAAAGTCCAGATATAGACCAAAATACACTTGGAAAGTCACTATGTGATAAATGTGGCACCTACAATTACTGGAAAAAAAGATAAATCATTTTTATTTTTTTAAAGATTTATTTATTTTAGAGAGAGAGTACATGCACATGAAAGGAGGGGCAGAGGCAGAGAATCTCAAGCAGACTCCCCCCCTGAGCACAGAGCCTGATGCAGGGCTTGATTCCATGACCCATGAGAGCACATCTTGAGCCAAAACCAAGAGGTGGATGCCCAACTGACTAAGCCACCCATGTGCCCCCTTGATAGACCATTAAAAAAAATTTCTCCCAGTTTTATTGAGATACAATTGACGTGTACAGTGTATATGTTTAAAGTATACAATATAATGAACTGATATATGTATATATTGAGAAATGACTACCACAAAAAGTTTGGTTAACATCTATCATCTTATATAGCTATATTTTTTTTCCTTATGATGAGGGCTTTTTAAGACCTATACTCTTAGTAACTTCTAAATATGCAATAGAATGTTGTTAACAAGGGTCACCATGTTGTATATTACATCCTCAGGACTTATGTATCTTATACCTGGGAATTTGTACCTTTTGATACCTTCACCCATTTCCTCTACCCCAAACCTCACCTCTGGCAACCACCAATTTATTCTGTTTCTACAAGTTTGAGTTTTTTTTAGATTCCACACATAAGTGAGATAATGCTGTATTTGTCTTTCTCCATCTGATTAATTTCACTTAGCGTAATCCCCTCAAGTTCCATCCATGTTATCAATGGCAAGATTTCCTTTTTTTCTTTAAGGCTGAATAATATTCCTCTGTGTGTGTGTGTGTGTGTGTATGTGTGTGTGTGTGTGTGTGTATCCTGTTATTTTTATCCATTTATCTTTTGAGGAACACTTAGGTTGTTTCCATGTCTTGGCTATTGTAAATAAGGCAGCAGTGAACAAGGGTACTGATGTCTCTTTGAGATAGTGATTTTATTTCGTTTGTATATATACACAAAAGCAGAATTGCTGAACCATATGGTAGTTCTACACAAACTGGCCTTCTTAATACATTCTGTTAGGATGACTGGATGGACATTTGGAAAAAAATGTTGTTCTTTATTTCATATGTGACAATAGGATAAACTTCAAATAAATCAAAGACCTAAATATTTAAAAAATGAAAGAGAAATTCCTTTATAACCTGGTAATAACTTTGACTGCATAAGAAAATACCATAAGCAAAGTAAAAAAACAAATAAGAAATGGAAGGAGAATATTTGCCACATTCATCACAAATAAAAGACTAATCCCCATAATAAATAAAGAGCTCTCAGAAGCAGAGCAGGAGAAAAAGAATAAACATCAAATAGAAATATTAGCAAAAGACATGAACAGTTTATATATGCAAAAGCATAGTGTTGGCTTTTGCAGTATGTATACTAAAATTAGAACAAAAAAAGCATATATATGACCTCGAAGCACATGAAAGAGGATCAACTTCAATCATAGTAAGAGTTATGCAATTTAACCTATCCTGAGTTACCATTTTTCATCTGTCCAGATCAGCAAAGGTGCAAAAGTACAACAAATTCTGTTAGCAAGGCAGCGAGGCCACAGTTCTGATATATTCTGGACAGAGGACAAAATGGGATGACCACTAGGGAGGGGAATGTGGCAATGTCTAACAGAGCTCCATATACATTTACTTTTTGACCGAGCAATCCCACCTCTAGGAACTTATGTTGAGAATACACCTCCACCAACACAAAACAACACACTTCTGTGATTATTCATTATGCAATTATTTATAAGAGCAAAATATTGGCAATGACTTAAATGTCCTCCTTTCAAGAACTGATTGAATAAGCTAGGGTACAGATGCATAAAGGAATGCTACCCAGCTGCAAAAAGTGAATGCCAAAGACTCCCATTTCATGTTTGAACAAAAAACAAATGTGAAATGATTTTTAAAACACATTAAGTGAAAAAAGCAAGATAGAACATTTAAATAGCATCGTATGCTTTGTGCATAAAAGAAGGGGAAATAAGCAAATAGTTATGTATTTGCTTTTTTTTTTAAATAAAAAAGATCACAGGAAGATTAAAGATTATTGGTTCTGACCAATAAAACTTGGTGTCAAATAAGATCAGGATGTAATGGATAAGGATGGAAATAAATATTACTTTTTACATAGTTCTGACTTCTGAAGTGTGTAAACGTTTTACACATACAAAAATAATATTAAGTAAAATTTTTTAAAAACGTATTCTAAAGCTGGTCAAACACAGATAAATGATTATTGGTAACAGAAGTACATAGAAAAAAGAAATAGCTTACATAACTTGAATGGAGTCCTCTAAGCAAACACACTTACTGAGATATTCTCCAGGCAAAAGATCTGCAAGAAATCTTGACTTAGCAGTTCTATTGGTGGTGATGGTTTTGATGAAACAATTCTGAAATATTTTGAGTATGTCAGAGAATAGAGCAAATATAAGGTAAATATAGTGATGTTTCAGGATCTTCACATGGAAGAAGGAAAGCACAAATATGGAATGGAAGGGGGAAGAACTCTGTGGTATTGAATTTATTTGAAGGTATTGATATGCATTCATGATTTTTAAAAATATATTATGTATCTTTTTCCATTGAAAAGATTTAGAAGCAATGATGTACCAGTAGCAGTGAGCACTCTTCGTGCCCATATTGTAGTTTCTAAGTATCATTCTGCATTAAAACAAGGATTCCTTAGTAAAATGGCTGATTATGTCTACAGGAGGAAAAATATGAGACTGGAAGAGCTCACAGACCAATAGTAACTTGCAAAATTTTCTTGGCTAATTAGTAGTCTAGCTAGAAACTGAACCCAGCTCTCCAAAAGCCAAATCCAGCTGTTCTTTGCACTTCACTGCACCACATTATCCACCATGAAATTTATGCTCAATTTTATAGAATTTGTATTTTGGTGTCACTTCTTAATTTTACAATTTTGTCACAATCACCAAAGTACTATCATTCTCATCTTATTCTCCTTTAATGTAAACAAGGCTTTTTAAAAGTCAATCACAAGCCTTCCGGAGCATCCAGGCTAAGGGCTTGAGCTGCTTTCATGTTGTCTACACAACTGTCCTTTAAAACCTTGCTGTGAGGGGCGCCTGAGTGGCTCAGTGGTTGAGCGTCTGCCTTCAGCTCAGGTCATGATCCCAGGGTCCTGGGATCCAGTGCCACATCGGGCTCCCTGCAGGGAGCCTTCTTCTCCCACTGCCTATGTCTCTACTCCTTTCTTTGTGTTTCTCATGAATGAATAAATGGATGAATGAATGAATGAGTGAATAAGTAAATAAAACCCTGCTGAGAATGTCCAGACCCAGATGAAGGGTCAGGAGCTGACTTTGAGAAACACGTCCTTCTTTTTTTTTTTTTTTTTTTTTTTTTTTTTTTTTTTTTTGAAACACGTCCTTCTGCAACAAGTCCTTTGGGTTGAATGCGATGATTCTTCCTCCACCTAAGTTAGCCTGGTTCTTTTCCTGAAGGAGGAGCAAATGCGGGAGGAGCACAGAGAGAAAAAGAGGCAAAAGCAGAAGGAGGAGTATTTCAACGAATATTGAACCCTTCATAGAAAACCTGATGACAACACACATGAAAGTGCATTCCTGAATCAAGCTGGAGGCGCCCCTTCATATGCATCATGTGCGCTGAATCCAAAAGTGTTTACTCCCCCATTTCCTTGCCGTCCCAGGAGGCTCCCTTCATCTGTAAAATAGTCGTCAGGGGCCCTCTTCTCAGACCCATTGCTGTGTGGGGCACTGAGATCTGTTATCACCACACCATTAATTTCCACATACATCTGCTTGAGGATTTCTTCCTGCCTCTGTGGCACATTCATCTCCATCTAATTCACATTTTATTGCCCTTGTCTTGATGCGAGCAAGCATTATCAAGTACTGTAAACATTTGGGAGCTGTGCTAGGCAGCCAGTAGCAACCCCCCCCCTCCCCCCCGCCACTGTGGTTGGAGGCAGCACATACAGCTTTAATTTCCAGTCAGGATCCTAAATGGCCCAATTGAAACAGCTCACTCACTTCTCAAACCCATCTCACCCGTACCTCCTAATTTACCGAGTGGAGTACACGGCCTTCCTGAAAGTGAAGTGAAGCCACTGACTTTCTCTTTGTATTTTCGGGTCCCCTGGCTCACCGCACAACCATATCTACACTTGAGGAGGGCTGTTCCCGTTCCCCAGAGGGCCTGGCAGGGGTCCCAAAAGGCAATTTCCCATCCCTGTGGAGGCTCAGAGCAACCTCTGCTGAAGCTGCAGCCTGCCCGGGAGGCTCTAAATCTTCCAACCTGCCCTTCTCAAACGTGACAAGCGCACAGACCACTCTAAAGGGGAGAAAATCATTCACAGTGGCAGATAGAACTCCAAGGATCCTCTTTGAACAGCACTACATTAAAAAATTAGAATTTCATTCCATGAGAATATCTTTTAATTGCAAATTAGCACTGCAAAGAGGTCTGTCTGCACAACTGGTCTAATTTAGAACACGTCCCGTAGCCCTGGCACAGTTGGGGAATGGAGCTCAGCCTTATTTTTGGCATTGTTCTGCAGGGAGCTATAAAAGGATCCACACTCACACCTTCTCATTGCTCCCCGCAGCTCCCCTGTGGGCCGGAACAATAGCTCACCAAACTCCTGTTGCCAGGCTTGCCTTTGATCTTACAACCCTCCCTGAGCCTGGCCCAAGCTCTCCTGGGTTTTTCGGGAAAGGTGATGGAGGTCACAGCTCAGCCAGGGTCACAAGGCTAATAGCTATGAGGTTGAGCCATATCCATGGCCATGTTGGCATATCAAAGATTCCAACCTCAGCGATACCACGTGGCCCCATCTACTGGAATCTGGAAGCTGGCCCAGAACCTAGAATTTCTAATGCCATGCTGAGTGTCTCGCCACCATGCGAGATACTTCTGGAACAAAGTTTGGCTTGTTAAAGAAATGGTGGTTATCTCTGTAATAAATTACTACGTTGTCATTAAAGTCAGGTTTTAGGAGGATGTGGGGAGTAAGTATTTTTCCTCTTTTTTTTTAAGAAAAAATACAAAATTAGTCTCTCTGAGTTTTCTTTGATTTTTTAATTTGTATCTTTCTCTTTTTTTTTTAAGATTTTATTTATTTATTTCAGCGAGAGAGATAAAGAGCACAAGCAGGAGACGGAGCAGAGAGAGAAGCAGACTCTCCACGGCACAGGGAGCCCAACGTGGGGCTCGATTCCAGGACCCCGGAATCATGACCTGAGCAGAAGGCAGATACTTAACCCACTGAGCCACCCAGGGGGCCCTAATTTGCAACTCTTTTATTAAATACAAATATTTAGAGACAAGTCAAGCTTCTTTGTTTTCTCCACCTTTTTCTCTCTCCTGCTAAGGGCAAGTCAGTATATTCATTATGCAATTTATCCTTCCATTTTATCAGAATAAATATTTACATCCCCCTTTCTTAGGTAAGTAGCAGCATATCATATTTGCTTTCTTCTGCTTGCTTTGTATATTTAATAATATATCCTGGAGATCATAGCCTGACACTATTTCGAGGTGTTCCTCTTTCTTCTGAAAGCTGTATGGTACCCCACCAGTCCCCAAATGTGTCCACCTCAAAGAAAGCTGCTGTGAGACTACCACACATATGTCTCTTTGTGTTTTGTTATTTTTTTTTGCCAGTGTATTTTCAGAATAGGTTCCCAGAAGTAGTGTTTCTGGCTTAAAAGGCAAATGTGTAGGGAATTTTATTAGATATTGCTAAAGTCAGCTTTCATCTCTGTAAGTCATACACGAGAGTGTGCTTCTCCACACTCATTGTCATAACTCACCTTTGGGGTCTGGCTAATATGATTAAGTGAGGCTTGTTGACTCTATAGATTTTACTGGTTTCCCTTCTCCAGCTCACTTTTCTATAGAGTTCACCAAACCTAGAGATCTTTTCTCCTCCGTATTGAGAAGCCCCTTATATACTAGAGATGACCCTTTGCCTGACATTGTGAGTGTTGTCTCCATTTGTCATTTGTCTTTTTGATTTGCCTGGAGTTCCATTTTTTTTTAAGAAAAAATGTATAGCATCAAATATATCCCCCTTTTACTATATAAGCTTCTGGATTTTAAGTCATATTAGGAAAGATTTGTCCTCTCCCAGGCTATACAGGACAAATTAACTTCAAAGGGAAGGAGATGCAACACACAAGGAGCACCACGGCCAGAGAGTCGGGAGGAGGAAGTGTTGACTGCCCTGAAATGAAGTGAGCTCACGGCTATGGTCAAGGAATGGGACAACCAACTGAAAGTGGGAGTTGGGGGTGAGCCAGGGAAGGTGGCCAAGAGAGTCCCATAGGACTCCTGGAGGTGCCAGGTAAAGCTCAGGACCACCTCCCAGGAAAGCACACTCATCATCCATATGTAACAGCAAACAGAGCCAGACCACGTGGGAGCCATGCCAGGCTATCTCCTCTGCAACCCTGTCCACGAAGTGAAGGAACAAAGACCAGTCCCCCCAACTCCTCAATCCACCCCCTGAATCCTAGAGACACAGGTCACATTTGTGCTGGGGGAAGAGTGTTTGGAAACAGATATATGATTAAGCGTTACCTCGAAGCTGAACTAAATTTTTATAATGGGAAGTGACTCCCAAATTATAGAATCTTCTCAAGACGTCATTAATAAAGGTATGATCCAGCTTGAAAAGGGGATTCAATATTACATAATTAGGGGTAGTTAGTGATTGGAAAATTCAGGACCATTTTATGCTTGGGTTTGGGTTTACACATATTTTACCTTATTTAACCCAGAAAATAAGGTAGATATTGCTATCGAATCTTTATAAGGAAGGAAAGTAAGGCTCAGGGAGGTTAGGTTGCTTTCCCAAGCTCCCCCCCTGCTAGTAAAGGTGTAACTAAAATTACTAAGCAGTTGTTGTAGGCTGCTGTTGATTTCACTCCACCATGTCTGCCCAAGGTAGGACCTCAGCTAGCACACTAGACCTGGCATACGGGAAAAATGTCACCTCCGATGGTCCTTTTCTGGATAATTATTATCTAATTCAAAAACTCTACAACCCCAAATGGATTATAGAAAAAGGGAGCACATACATTCATCAGAAATTCCTCTGAAATTCAGAGCAGGCTTTCACTGGAGATTTGAAAAATCAAAGTGAAAATTTTTTTCTGCTTCTAAAGAATAAAAGGAATGTAAAAATAATTCCCTTGTGGCTCCACCATATGAAATTTGAGGTTAGCAATGTCTGCCTGAGTTAATTCATTTGGAAAAATCGATTGCTAATACCTAAGGCAAACTCGATACAGGCAGGTACATATCGTCACATCTGGAAACATAATTGGATTAGTCTCTTAATGTCTGGCCACCAGAAATAATTCCCAGTGCTAAAACGATTACAGTCAGAGCTGTAGAATGAATGCCCTAAAACCAAAGAGCCTGTCTTCACTGATCCAAAAAGTCACCTCCAAGGAGAAGGAAAACACACTTAGAAAAATTTATGTACGTAATTCAACTCAGTTTCCTTAAAATGCTTCACGCTCTGGTAGAGGTTCTGTTAATATCCTCAATATCTGAGTTAACAAGTGTCTTTTGAGTGCTTTTTGGTGCTGAGTGCTGTGCTAAGTACTGAGGAGTAGTCAAAAGAGATGATTGTGCAATAGATTACATTAAGAGCCTTTGAAGCAAACTGTGGTATAGTTGACAAGACAGAGGTTGAGGGATAAAACCCTTATATGTGATATAGGGAAGAGTTGCCCCGAGTGAGGAACTTAGGCTGGGGTGAGATGGGTGGAATGGACAAGAACTCAGAACAGAGTAGTCAATGAGGAAAGAGGTGGGGAGGGCATTGTGGAAAAGTAGGACTTGCAACATACTCTGGAAGATGCATAGTCATCCCTCCAATAACTGCTCTTTCTTCTACGGTATTCAAGTTCTAGCTGGCCACTTGTTCACACAGTGAAAAGTGACATTTCCCAGCCTACCTTGCAGTTGAGTGCAGTTGAGCCATGTAACTAAGTTACATGAAAGAGGAGGTGGGATGTGTCTTTAAAATAAGAGCAGTGGGTCGCCTGGGTGGCTCAGTCAGCTGTGTCCAACTCTTTTTTTTTTAAGATTTTATTTATTCATTCATGAAAGACACACACAGAGAGAGAGGCAGAGACACAGGCAGAAGGAGAAACAGGCTCTATGCAGGGAGCCCAGCACAAGATTCGATTCCGGGTCTCCAGGACCACACCCTGGGCTGCAGGCGGCGCTAAAGCGCTGCGCCACCAGGGCTGCCCTGTGTCCAACTCTTGATCTCAGCTCAGGTCTTGGTCTCAGGATTGTGACTTCAAGTTCCATGTTGGGTTCCACGCTGGGCTCCACACTGGGTGGAGCCTACTTCAAAAGAATACTAAGAGGAGTATTCCCTTCCTCTTTTTTTATTGCTGGCTCAGACATGCATGTGATGGCAAGAGCTGAAGAAACCACCTTGGACCCTAAGGTAAGAGCTATATTTTGAAGATGACAGAGCCATCCAACCAGCTCTGGACCAGCTCCCTCCTGACAAATATGTGAAAGAGTAGTAAACTTTAAACTTGTCTAAGACACTATATCACCATGTGTTAGGAAGTCTCTGTATTTTGGGATAGCCACCTGGGACTATCCTAATTAATACATGTGCTTATGGAGGAGATTCATCAATAACAAAAGGACTTTGCTTTAGGTCAGAGTCTAGTAGAGGTGATAGAATTGTGAGCAAATAACAACAAGAAAATTGACATCTGCTATAATAAAGCCTTTATGTGTCTGCACGGACCCATTGCAGGCATGCGTTACGTTCTCTACTCAAGAAACCTAAATATGCACCAAGGTTCCACATGGCCCAGTCTCATTTCAACCCTATATTCAAAGAAATGCTTTGATTACTGTATATTATATTGAGCTGTATTAAAACTAATTTCAGGTTTTCCCCCACTTCCTTCACAAAATATCAAAGGAGTTTCCATTTATTTTGCACAGCAGCACTTTTATTAATTTCCTTTCTTCTGTAGTTCATCTACCTCCTGCAACCATACCATTGCCCCTTACTCCTTAAGGTTTTAACTCCAGTTTTCTGCCCCTAGGAAACCATGTTTTGGAAACCATGCCTGAGTGGCCTCTTCTCTCTCCTCTTCCTTCCATTCCATGGCATTCTTCCTGTGGCAGGCATTGACACTTCCTCTGCCAGAGTCCTACTGAATCAGACAGCTTCAGGATGGTAGGAAGATCTGAAAGAGTTGGGGGATCATTTCTTGGAGGCAACATTCTCCACTTTTTAGCACTAACTCTTGAGTATCTACAGATAGTTTTGTAGAGGAGACTCCCTCTAAGTTATTTGGATTCTAAAGGGAAGTCACCATGTATGGAAGCCTTTTCAGGTTGACAATTTAAAACATTATTACTGTGTATTAGAAAAGAGAACACTTACAGAGGACAGGGGCTTATAGCAATTTGATGAATAGAATTTACTGTTAGGACTTCAGCAGTCTAAGCCACAAGCACTTTGCAGATGGTCTTGGCATAAATGACCCTCTTTACTTCGCTCTGTCCCACTTGATGGGTTATCACTGTTGGACACTCCTGGCAACCAGTTGCCCAATCATCAGCCAAGTTGGCTGTCAAGTAAATTTAACACTCTGGCTGGCCAAATGCAAACATTGTCTCTTTAGTCACATTGAAAACTGGCCTGTCTAGATTACTTCTGAATATTAAGACTATTGGAGGACGCCTGGGTGGCTCAGTGGTCGAGCATCTGCCTTCGGCTCAGGGCCTGATTCTGGGATCTAGGATCAAGTCCCACAGCAGGCTCCCTGCATGGAGCCTGCTTCTCCCTCTGTCTGTGTCTCTGCCTCTCTCTCTGTGTGTGTGTGTGCCTCTCATGAATAAATAAATAAAATCTTAAAAAAAAAAGACTATTGGTTTCCTTTACTCAAAACATAATATTACAATACAAAGACATTCAATGATAACATAGTAAAATGAAAGAGCTGATTGCCACTTAGTGATTTAATTCTTAAAAAACAAAATACACACACACACACACACACACACACCCCAACACACTGAAGAAAAAAAGACTGGAACCATGTCCCCTGGGTGTCTCAGTCGGTTAAGTGTCTGCCTTAGGCTCAGTTCATGATGCTGGGGTCCTGGAATTGAGTTCTGCATCAGGCTCCCTGCTCAGCAGAGAGTCTGCTTCTTCCTCAGCCCGTCCCTCCTGCTCCTGATCTTCCTTTCTTTCTCAAATAAATAAGTAAAATCTTTAAAAACACACACACACACACAAAAAAAACCACTGAAACCAAAAGTATTGTTTTTTCCTGATGGTAGGATTCTAGATGATTTTTTTATTGCCTTCTTTTTGCTTATATATATTGTCTAATTTTTGTACAGCAAATTTTTTTCCTAATGGTATTATTCCATGGCATTATCCCAACTTTGTTCAATTTGGCTTTGAAAGAAGAGGAGAATTTAGTCCAACAGATGATCTCTATGGGGGTGCAGTTCAGTAAACTCTGTAGTGGGCATCAGAGGAAGGGAGACGATACTCTGAGAGCTGGTAAGTAAGGACTTAGGGCACCTGTACTAATATTTGGCTCAGGACCTAGAACGCAAACATTTATCATTACTTTGTGGGTTCTTTTTTCTGGGTATACAGTCATTTTCTCATATGAAGTTAAGTATTTACAAGGAAACATTGCATTAAGATAATCATGAAGACTTCAAGTGATCATCTGTGTGGGCTGTTTATTTTTTCACCTGAAGTGGTAATTGCCTCTTTGTGACATCATAATTGCTTGCTGGAGACCTGATTATCATGTCACCAACAGAGGATTAAGCCTTCAGGTAAGGAGGAAGCTGCAGGAGCAGATGAGCCCCCAGGAAACCAGGATTCAATTTTCATGCAAATGTCAAAGTTAATAAAGGCAAAGCAGGAAAGGTTGACAATTTCACTTTCCTAGTGTATCTGTTATCACGAAATGGGTTCACAGTGTTTTCCATGAGCTGCAAGCTAGCTTTTCATTTCCTCCAACCTAAAACCAACATGCTTTCCGATTATGAATTCAGTGATAGGACACACATGCACCGTATTTTCTTTTCTGATGCAAGGGAGTGGGGGTGAGGGCAGGTGAAGGACAGACTGGTTTGGAATCAGGGTGGGGGTCGGCAGGTCGGTGGGGGTCTGCAAGTGCTGGGACGCATACTTGAGAAAGCCATGAATCTTTTAGGCTAATAGTGCTTAAAGATAAAATATAACCGGCTACATTTATTTCAGCTGGTATTTTTCCTAGCTATAGAACTTTAAATATTTTCCTGCTGAAAGCAATTTTACTAATTTTGTTTATTCTTTTTCTCTTATGAAGTACACTGTCCATTTCCTTCCTCCTTTCTGTTTGTATATTGTTAAAATCACTGCATATAAAACCTCAAATAATGAGAAGGCTCAGGGTTTAGGCTGTGGATTCTAATTAACAAAATATGCTACTTCATTGAAGATTACAACAGGAAGACTCTTGTCTCCGCCCTGATTGTTGAAAATAGTTTTACTAGCGACGTTTCTGGATACATCAGCTCTAGTTAATTGACATTTTATTCTATCTGTCCTTTAGATTAGGTCGACGACATTGTTTTCCACTTATAAAGTAAGACCTTAACAACTGCAGGAAAGGCGTGTGGATTGTGAATATTACCTTATGTGGAAGGAGCAGATCAAATGACACCAGGGTTTGCCAATCATTCATTTTTGAGAGTGTAGGTTTCCTCTTAATAGCAATTTTCCCCCTCAATCCTTTGAGCTATTTCAGAAGTTGATTTCACGGTTGCCCTTCCCGTAACCCTAAGTCAGACTGGGCTAGGTTCATGATGTAGTAATGAACAACTCCAAACCTCAACGGCTTAGCACTTAAAAGCTATTTCTTGTCTACTCAAAGTCCTTCACTGTCCAGGGGCAGCTGTTGTCCGTGAGAGATTCAGGGATCAAGACTACTACACCTGTAGCTCTGCGTCTCCACCAAGGCCCACCCCCACCACCGGAGGGGGCACAGAGGACACGGGCTTCTTGCTGCTGTGGCTGGGAAGCCATCTACTCATCACTTTTGTGCATGAACCTTTGGCCAGATCTAGACACACAGGCCCCTCCCAACTACAAGGGGCTGGGTACAGTTTTATGTGCTTCCCATCAAGGAAGGACATAAAAATAGATATGATGAACACACAGGACTATCTCTCCTATATCAGTCTCTTTAAACCCTATGAGAAACAAAGTAAATGCTTTTTGTGGAGAGGATCAGGAACCTTAAGAACTGGACCAATCTACAGACCAAGGTGCCAGTGTGGTCTTCAGACAATCGTATGGAGTTGCACACACTCATCCCAGACCTATGAAACCAGAATCTCTGAGACAGGAACCAGAAATCTGTATTTTTAACAGCCTCTGCAGGGGGTGTCTGGGTGGCTCGGTAGGTTAAGCATCTGTCTTCAGCTCAGGTCATGCTCTCAGGGTCCTGGGCTCAAGCAACCAAGCCTGCATCAGGCTCCCTGTTTAGTGGGGAGTCTGCTTGTCCCTCCCTTTCTATCCCTCCCCTCCATTTGTGCTCTCTCTCTCTGTCTTTCTCTTTTCTCAAAAGAAATAAACAAAATCTTTGAGAGAAAAAAAAAAAAGCCTCTGCAGGTAAGTCTTCTGCACATTACACTTCAAAAAAACACTACACACATATTTCAGTGTGCCTCTGAAAAAATAAGAGAAAATTCTATTGCCAAAGAGGTTTAAAAACACTTATTTCTGTATTGTCCACTTGGTTATTCATAAAACAATGTGATATGTAAAAGACCCTGACCAAGAGCCTTTGGAGGGACTTCCAAAGGCTCTTTATGGTGGGTGGCATAAAGATGTTGGCAATTTCTGTCTGGAAAAATGTATCTAAACCTAGACACAACTCTCTGAAATAACGATCTCAGGGGACTGAAATTCAAACAAAAGCAGACAACAAATTTAGAAACATTCTTGAAGAAGTGCTCACGTTTTGAGTAGTAGTCTATGGTTTTGTTGATGGGCGCGGCTTCTATACTCTGGTCTCCATGGTTCCACTGGCAAGGATGGCAGATTGGCCAGTGTCAGACTGGCTGAAAAAACAACTGCTTTGTTGTCAGGCAGTACACCTTGGGGTGGGGGGCTGGGGTAAACATCCCCTACGATTTTGTTGGCAAAGAAGTGGCAGATTCAACCAGGAAGGAGAAAGTGACAAAGACTGTCCTTGACCAACAGTAGTCAGCCTCCTCTAAGCATTTTTCTCAGCCTTGGCTTCACATTTGGGTCTTGTCCTCAAGCCTGCATAGCACAATTTTAGCAAAAGTCCTGCTAAGCCAGTTTAGTGAGACTCCACCACTCTCAATATCTGATCAAATTCCTCATCCCCTCCCATCCTCCAAGTGATATCTGATCACTCTGGCCTGCCTCCAGAAAGAATTATCTTAGGTCAGTTTGGCAAAAAACTACTCCCCCCATTCCTGATAGCTCCTCAGTAATTTTTTAATTCACTGATCCACATCCCTTGCTCCCCTTATCAAGTGGAGACTTGTCCTTGTTGTATTTGAAATTGAATCCAGGTCGATACAGAAGTTTCATTTCCCCTATTGCAGTAGTTCCTGAATAAAATCTATTGGTATCACTTTGACTACTGTCCAGGTCTGGTTTCTTTAACAAAGAAAAACTTGCAGCTTCAATAGCCTGAGATTGAGGACACTGTTAGGCCAAGCAATGGGCCAACTAGAAGTTTAATAAGATAATGCTAGAAATAAGAGAACTATAAAAGGGCTAAGATAAGCCCTTTACATATCTCTGGGTGACTAGAAAACTATTCACCTTGGAGCTGACCCATGGACCTGAGGTGAAAAAAGGAAGTCCAGGGAGACCCGAGGTCTAATTGCTACTTAGAATGCCTTCTCCAACCCACACGCAGGTCCCTCAGCAAAGGATGTAAGCCTTACAGACTTGAGGTGTTTGAATACTGCCTAAAGTATTGGTTAACCAGAGAGCGACACAGACATAGGGAAGCCCTTAGGAAAGGCAGGCAACAAATATAAGAACAAAAAACTTAGTAGACACATCTACCATGTACCATAGGGAAGATAGATTCCAAGGTTTAAATTTAGATAATGATGAACTACAGTAACAACTTCGAGAAAAATAAAACAGAATCTAGAATTGCTATACTGTATTTTCTACAATATTCAGTTTAAAACTTTACTAGACTGAAAATAGGAAAGTATCACTCATACTAAGGAAAAAAGAGCAATAGAAAGTGACTCTGAATGGGCCCAGATTTTGGATTTAACAAAGACTTCAAATCATCTATTATAAATACGTTTTAAAAATTTAAGAGAAAATACAACAATGACTCAACAGAGAATCACAGTAGTGAAAAAGAAAGTATAAAAAAATAAAAGTTAATTCTAAAGCTTGGAAAAATAAAATGAAAAAAAAATCACTAGATGTGCTCCATAGCAGATTTCAGATGGCAGAAAGGTGAGTGAATTCAGAGACTGGTCAATGGAAAGTATCCAATGTGAAGAACAGAAGGAAAAAATATCAAAGACAAATGAACCACAGAAATCTATAAGTCAAAATCAAACACATGAGAAGAGAAAGAAAAAGGTTTTTTGAAAAAAATTGCTGAAATCTTCACAAATTAAATTAAAAACAATAATCTGGAGATCCAAGATGTTAAACAACCCTCAGATAGGAAAAACACAAAGAAATTCCCACCTGGACCCAATCATTCCATTGTTAAGCAAGAGAAAATAAGAAATTTGAAAGCAGCAAAAGAAAATAACTCCTCACAGATAGTGCACCATTGAAAAGATTAACGTCTGTTCAACAGAAACAATGCAGGCAGAAGTCTTGGAATTGTATGTTCAAAGTGCTAAAAGTCATCTGCCAACCAAGAATTCTATATGTAGTTTAATTCTTTTTCAAAAATGAAGGTGAAATAGAGATGCCTGGGTGGCTCAGCGGTTGAGCATCTGCATTTGGCTCAGGGCGTGATCCCGGGGTCCTGAGATCGAGTCTCACATCTGGCTCCCTGCATGGAGCCTGCTTCTCCCTCTGCCTCTGTCTCTGCCTTTCTCTCTGTGTCTCTCATGAATAAATAAATAAAATATTTTTAAAAATGAAGGTGAAATAAAGGCATTCACAAATACAAAAACTGAGACCTAATCTACAAGAAACAGAAAAGAAAATCCTTTGAGATGAAAGGAATCAAATCTGCAGGAATGCATAGAAAATACCAGAAATGAAAAAAAAAAAAAAAAAGAAAAAGAAAAAGAAAAGAAAACACCAGAAATGGTAAATATGTGGGCAAATGTAAGATTTTATTTCTTAATTTCTTTAATAAATGTATGGTTTCTTAAAGCAATAATTATGACATTGTATTAAATTTATAACATACATAAATGCAATATATATCATAATAGCAAAAAAAGAGGAAGAGAAAAATGGAGTTCTACTGGAGCGAAGGTGCAATATATTACTGGAATTAATCAGTAATAATCCAAAGAAGATGTGATACATTGAAGATGCATATTGCAATTCCAAGAGCAAATACTAAAAATAGATACACAATAAATAACTAAAAATAAAATAATTAAAATGGTACACCTACAAATATTTAACATAACAGAAGACAAAAAAAGATAACAGATGCTTTCTACTATCTTTCAACTTTTCTGTAAATCTAATATTAGTTTAATATAACATTTTATTTATTTATTAAACAGAGGAGCAAAAGTAACATGAGATATATAGAAAGTAAATGACAATATGGTAGGTGGAAATCCAACTTCATCATTAAAACATTAAATATGGAGATTGAACACTGATCAAAAGACAGATTATCAGAATGGATAGAAAAAGGATTATTCAATGACATGCTATCTTTAAGAGACATATTGTATATTTATACACACAAATAGATTAAAATAAAAAGAAAAGATGTACCATGGAAACAATACCCATAGAGAACTGGAGAGGCTATTTAATATCAGACAAAATTGAACTTAAGAAAAGTAATATTACTAGAGACAAAAAGGAACGTTTTCAGAATGATCAAAGAATCAATACATCAAGAAGAAATAATTACAAATATATATGCATATAATAGCAGAGCCTGAAATGATATAAAATAAAAACAAATGAATTGAAATATGAAATTGAATTCAACATTTATGGTTACACATTCCATTATTCCTCTCTCAGCAATTGATAAAACACTTAAACAGAAAAATCTGTAAGGATATAGACTTGACAACATTGTAAGCCAAACTGATCTAACATGTATACAGTTCCATTGAACAATAAAAGAATATATATTCCTCTTAAATGCACATGTAACATTTTACTTTTTTTTTTTTTTAAGATTTTGTTTATTTTTCATGAGAGACATAGAGAGAGAGAGGCAGAGACACAGGCAGAGGGGGAAGCAGAGTCCCTGCAGGGAGCCAGATGTGGGACTTTATCCCAGGATCCTGGGACCACGCCCTGAGCCAAAAGTGGATGCTCAACTGCTGAGCCACCCAGGCCTCCCCAAATGGAACATTTTATAGGATAGATTATAGTTTAACCATAAAGATATCTCAAGGAACTTAAAAGGACTGAAATCATACAAAGTATGTTCTTCAACTAAAAGAAAATTAAACTAGTAATAAATAACAGAAAGCACTCTCACCAACTAGCAATAGAAGGGAACCTCTTCAACCTAATTCCCAATATTTAGAAATAAAACAATATACTTTTAAATAATCCATGGGCCAAAAATAAATTACTAGGCATATTAGAAAATTTCTTGAATTGAGTGAAAATGAAAACACAGCATAACAACTTTTATTGGATGAAGCTTTAGACTTACATGCTTATATTCAAAAAAAGTAAAAATCTAGAATCAGTAAGATAACCTTTGAACTCAAGGAGTTAGAAAAAGAAACGAAAATCAATCTTAAAATAAGTATAATGGAGGAAATAAATAGCAAAGCAGAAATCAATGAAATAGAAAGCAGAAAAAGAACAGAAAAAAAAAATCAATGATACTAAAAACCAGTTTCTTGACATATCAATCGATTTGACCAGCCTGAAGTTGGAAGACTTTTTCAGTAAGGAGCCAGATAGTAAATATTGTAAGCTTTGAAAACCATGTATGATCTCTCATATTCTTTGTTGTTGCTGTTTTACAACTCTTTAAAAATGAAAAAAAAAATCTAATTTCTGAGCAATACAAAAACAGGCCATAGGCCAGATTTCTTCCATGTGCCGTAGTTTGCTAACCCTGAGCTAAACTGAGCAGGGGAAAAAAGAGAAGAGACACAAATTGACAAAATCTAGAATGATAGAGGAGATATCACTACAGACCCTACAATAATTATAAGAATTATAAAACATGATTATGGACAATTTTATGCAAACATATTAGACAAATTTGATGAAAAGGAAAAATTCCTCGAAAGACACAAAACATAAGAACTGACTAAAACAAAAAATTTAATAGATTTCTATCAAGTAAAATGAGTTGAATTAGTAATTAAAATCTTCCTACAAAGAAAAACCCAGACCTAGGTACCTTCACTGATGAATTTCATCAAGCATTTAAGAAAGAAATAATACCAATCCTACACAAACTCTTTCAAAAATAGAGAAGGGAACATTTCCTAACTCATTTCATTAAGCCAGCATTACTTTGTGTCAAAGTCAAACAATGACCACAGATCCTATTCCTTATGGATAAAGATGCAAAATTCTTTCAAAATCTCAGAAAATTGAATCAAGCAACATACGAATAAAAGTATACAGTATGACCAAACGGAGTTCATCTCAGGAATGCAAAATTGTTTTAACATTTGAAAATCAATTAACCTAATACACTATATTAATAGGATAAAGAAAACATATGATAATTCAAACAGATGCAAAAATATGTTTGGCAAAATCCAATATTCATTCCTGATAAAAACTCTCACTAAATGAACAATAGAAGGGATCCTCCTTAACATAATACAGAGCATCTCCAAAAAGCCACAGCTGGCATCATACTCAGTAGTTAAAGGCACACATGTTTCCTAAGATTGAGAATAAGGCAAGGGACGTTCACTCTCATCACTTCTAGTCAACACTCTACTAGAATTTCAGGCCATAGGAATTAGGCAAGAAAAAGAAATGAACATATCCAGATTGGAAAGGAAGAAGTAAAACTATCCTTATTTTCAGAGGACATATTCTTGTATATATAGACTTTAAAAGACATGACTAATAAACTAATAGATCTAGTAAATGAGTTCAGCAAGGTGGAAATTACAAGACCAATACAGAAAAACTAATTGTAGTTCTATGTTTTAACAATTAACTGTCCAAAAATAAAATTAAGAAAACAATTCAAGGGCACCTGGGTGGCTCAATCAGTTGAGTGTCTGCCTTCAGCTCAGGTCGTGATCCTGGGGTCCTGAGATTGAGCCCCACATTGGGCTCCCTGCTCAGCAGCAAGCCTGCTTCTCCCTCTCCTGTGCCCCTGCTTGTGTCTATGTGCTCTCTCCCTCTCTCTCTGTCAAATAAATAAGTAAAATCTTAAAAAAAAAAAAAAACATTTCAAGCTATAATAGCATCAAAAAGAATAAAATAGGAATAAATTTAATTAAAAAGTAAAATTTGCATGCTATAAGCTACAAAATAGTGTTGAAAAATTAAATAAGGCTTAAATAAACAGAAAGACCTTCAATTTTTGTAGATTAGAAGATTTAATATTGTTAAGATAGTAATACTCCCTGTATTGATCTAGAAATTCAATGCACTATCAAAATCCTAGCTATCTTATTTGCATAAAATGGCAAGTCATTCTAAAATTCATATAGAAATCCAAAGGACCCTATATAATCAAAACAATCTTGAAAAAGAAGAAAACAGGGATCCCTGGGTGGCACAGCGGTTTAGTGCCTGCCTGTGGCCCAGGGTGCGATCCTGGAGACCCGGGATCAATCCCACGTCGGGCTCCGGTTGCATGGAGCCTGCTTCTCCCTCTGCCTATGTCTCTGCCTCTCTCTCTCTCTCTCTCTGTGACTATCATAAATTAAAAAAAAAAAAAAAAAAGGAAAAGAAGAAAACAATTGAAGGACTCACAATGATTATGAGACCTACTACAAAACTGTGATAATCAATATTGAATGGTACTGGCAGATATATAGAGTAATGGAATAGAACTAGGAGTCCAGAAATAAACCAGCAACTGATCTTCAACAAGTGTGGCAAAACAATCCAATCCAATAAGGATAGCATAGTGATTTCAACAAATGGTACAGGTACACTGAATATGCACATACAAACAAATGTTGTTGGACCCCTTCTTCATCTCATAACACAGAAATGGATCATTAATCTAAATGTAAAGGCTAAAACTATAAATGTCTCAGAAGAAAATACAGGAGCAAATCTCTACGACCTAATGTCAAGCAGAACCTTCTTAGATATGATACCAAAAGGATGAGTGACAGAAGAAAAAATAAATTAGAGTTTCTCTTTCTCAGAACTTAAAACGTCTGTGCTTCAGTGAGTACCATAAAAAAGTGAAAAGACAAAACACAGAAAAGGAGAAAAAATAGAAAATACAATAGAAAAAACTAGAGAAAAGAAAAAACCCAACTTCAAAAATGAGCAAAGGATCTGAATGGATGTTTCTCCAAAGAAGACACAGAAATAGCCAACAAGGCCAAGAAAAGATGTTCAACAGCATTAGTCGTCAGAGAAATCCAAATGCAAATCCCACCAAGATGCCACTTCACCTCTGCTAGCATGGTTATTGTCAAAAAGGCAGATTATAACAAGTGTTGGTGAAGATGTGGAGAGATTGAGGCCTTCAGACACTGCTGAGGAGGCTGTGAAATGGTGCAGTCATTTTTGAACATAGTCTGGTGGTTTCTCAAAAGGTTAAACCTAGAGGGACCGTGACCCAGGAATTCCTTTCCCCAAATTGTTCCCATCCCCAAATATATCCAAAAGGAATGAAAACACATATCCACACAAAAATTTGTACATGAATTTTCATAGCAGCATTAATCATACAAACAAACAAACAAGCCAAACAAACAAAAGCAATGAGTGGTCAAGCAAAACAAGGTACATACAGACAAGTGAAATATTACTTGTCAGTGAAAAGAAGTGAGGGATCAATACATGCTACAACATGAATGAAAATTTCAAATTTTATGTTTTCAACGTTAAACCAAGCAAGAAGCTAGTCCCAACAGAGCATATATGATGTTATTGAATTTATATGAAATGTCCAGAACAGGTAAGTCTATGGAGATAGAAAGTAGATTTGTCATTGCCTAGGGCTGGATGAGAAAAAACTGGGGTGAAATGGGGCATACAGTTTCTTTTGGGGATGATGAAAATATTCTAAAAGTGATAGTTCCACAACTCTATGAATATACCAAAACCACTGAATTGTTAAAAAAGGAAAGCCAACGTGAAGGTATAGAAGTAGTTTGTGTTTCCCATTCTAGTTGGTGTGGTAGGGTCTAAACATGGGGCCTCCAGTGTGTCCGCACACTGTGCTAGACAATGGGGATAGAAAGACAATCTTATCCCTTACAGAGCCCAGGGTAGGGTTTAGCACATGTCAGGAGGTCAAATGTTAGCTCGACACCGACAAAACCCAAGTAGAGAATTTAAAATGTAGAACAAATTTCATGTTTTCCTTGTGCTTTATTCTGTCTCTGTCCACTGGTTTGGAAGACATTTCAGAATCTTCCTGACCTCTGCGGTTAACTGCGTGAACCGTATGAAGGTTTCCAGGTGCTAGAATGCCACATACCAGAGGTAACATGCAATAAGCTAGACCTTTGTGTCCAGGTGTAGAGGATTAGTTCCAAGCCCCCAGGGAGTATCTTGGCCTCATGATGCTAGGTTGATTTATATATTTTCCAGATTGCATTGACCATAAATCTCCAACCTCTTGTAGCAGGTTCCCATTATTCTCTGCAAGCGGTTGATATATTACTAAAGCTCGTGCCACCCTCTACATATCTCAGAAGTGAGCCATCCTGTTCAGCAGCTTACCAGGCCATACTGAAGGCACAGCTGCTCACAGACATACCACAGCACCTAGTGCCCTAACGGGCTGGTGGCCACAGTTGGGCCTGAACCATTGGTCTCGTCTCCACCCTTTGCTCTTTCCATGTTAATCTGGGAAATGATTCCCTCTGATCTGTTCCTTCTTTACCTGACCACCCTCTCCTCTCCTTTCCAGAAACCCCTGCTAAGTCTTCAACAAAAATCCCTGCACCCTTCTTTCAGAAGGGGTGTCTCCCTTTAGCCTTCATCCCATAGCCCCATACTGAGAACTACACAGTACTTTCTAAAGAAATGATACTGACAATATAACTTTTGGTACAACTATCACTATTAGCCAGAGACTAGCTAGGACTCTCAAAAACAAAACAAGATTTTTCCTGTCATCTCCAAAAGGATTGTGCCCAGAAATTTTTTTTAAAAAAAGAAGATATAGGGATGCCTGGGTGGCTTAGTGGTTGGGTGCCTGCCTTCGGCTCAGATCGTGATCCCGGAATCCGGGATGGAGTCCCGCATGGGGCTCTCTGCAAGGAGCCTGCTTCTACCTCTGCCTGTGTCTCTGCCTCTCTCACTCAGTCTGTGTCTCTCATGAATAAATAAATAAATAAATCTTTAAAAAAATAAAGTAAAAAGTAAAAAGACAATATAAAAACTTCCTAGGATGTGTCCAGAATAGTGTTATAGACAGAAGTGATCTTCACCTTTATGGTTTCATTTGGACAGGAGTGGATGCTTGCCATATTCTCCTGAAATTGCACCTCTGGAGATTCATTTTTAGTTCAACACTCGTCCTATTGTGAAAATAAAAATTCTTGGATGATGTGTAATACATCAAAGTCACATATGTTTTTAGTACTGTAGTATGAATTAATTGATTGGTTCTCTCATGTGATGGCTCATGATGGATGAGAACTTATTCTTGAAGGAGACACAAAGACAGGGGCTCACAAGTTCATTAGAAGGACGCTAGTAGATGGACTAGGCAGCACAATGACTGTGTTGTGCAAAGTACACATGCGGGTAGGACCAGAGGAGTCAGCCACTGGTCTGCAGATGTGAGATGCCTCTCAGAAGAGAGGGCAAAAGTGAGAGATCAAAGGGATGAAGAGATGCTGCAAGGAAGGAGGAGATGAACCTACCCCAGGATACACATTGAGATGCCCAAGCCTGCTGTAGCACAAGTTCTCCACGAGAATACTCCATTTCAAACCTGTCTGGCATGGTGGCCTTGCTACTCCTGAGATGTCCCATCCTAGCTCATCACAGTCACTTGTCACTCTATGTGGTTGCTTCCTCAAACCACTAGAACTTCCTTGAACTCTGCCTAAAGCATCCTCCACATCTCCAGCCCTCTCTCCTGTCTAGTTCCCTCTTATATTTCAGAAATTCATTCCTGACTCCTCCTTCAGACTGACAGATGGCCCTTGTGCCCAGGTCACCATGGCATCTGGATCTCTGAACCTCGGCCCGCTGCTTTGTGCTTCCCCTGTTACCCCTCCTCCATCTACATTAGACCACTAGGGCCCGGAGTAGAGGGTGAAGTTATTCATCTTTACATTCTGGTGCGGAGCATGGAGGAAACCCTCAAAAATAATCATAACAAACGTTGTTGTTGCTGTTGTTTGAGCAAATGAATAGCTTACACTACTTGGTTTACAAAAGTGCAGCAGTGAATCGGTCTTTATTTCTCTGAGAAAATAAACCACAGAATTTGGAGAAAGAAGTGTTATTTTCTTCTCAAATATTTTGAATGGCGATTTTTAGTTTTGTTTTGATAAAATAAACAGAGATGAACCCGAGGAAGGAAAAAAAAAGAAGTATTATTTTCCAAGGGCTTTGCCATGACTGGGCTCCTTTGGTGGGTAGAGAGCTATTTATGAACATTCGGATGTCTCACGCTGGGGTAAAATACCACACTGCCCTCAGGAATACTTGATCAGACCAAGAAGAAGAATGGAAATGTGTTTCAGGGTCAGTGGGAATGTATGGCTAGCTTCAATCTAGGAAATGTAGGAACATACAAAACAACTGGGGGAGAACAGGACGATGAAATATGTTCAACATGAGTGAAGTGACCAAGCTGAGGACCTAGGAGAAAGGTGGAGGGAGATCTCAACAAGAAAGCCTGAGCCTGGGGCGGGACCACATGGCTTGCTGAGGACCTACCACTAGCCCTGCCATGGCCAGGAGACTCTCATGCTCACTTACAATTGCCATCCTCTGATGATGGGGAGAGAGCAAGGTGGGCACACAGGGTGAGGGCAAAGACTGGAGAATCCTGAGCCAAGGGCAGCAGGAAGGCACGAGAGGGGAGGGGTGAAAACCAGCCTACCTGACAGATGGAGGGCCTGGGAGGGATTGCATTTTCTGCTCTAACGGGCCTTGGAAATGAGACGTTCCTGCTCCTCCTCGCTCTCCTGGAGAGTTCAAAGCCTCTGTACACACAAGTTCTCAATTTCCAAGGCACTCGAGTCAGGCAAAATATATCTTTCCCACCTGTAGTTTCATTGACAAATTATTTACGAAGCAAAAAAGACTGTTGCTGGCCCTTTGAAGAGGTTCCTTTTGTTCTTTGCCACGTGATTTAAAAGCAAAAGCAAACCCAAACTGCAGAAAAGACTCTGCAACATACCCTGTGGGTCAGATAATGTTCGCTAATTCTGTCATGTGGGCCCTTTCCATGTGAAAGTGTTCTCGACTCGAGGGTACAGATGAGTTAGGGTGTTGGGACTTTGTCTGGCAACACCAGCCATCACAAAGGACGGAGCAAGACTCCAGGGCTGAGTGCCTTCCATGTCATCCCCCTGAGGGAGGGCAGGGGTCACCCAACTTGGAGCCATAGACTCTTGAGAAGGCGAGGCCATCTGCTGGGCCCAGGTTCTCCTTGGCTAAAGAGTAGGTCCCTATCTTTTAGCCCAGCCTTCTCTGTAGGGGTCCTCTGCCCTGTCACATCTGAGAAAATCAAACCAAATGCTGAAAGACGAGGGCTCTAATAGAATAAAGGATTTCCAAATCTCCAAAGGCTAACATCCTACCAGGGATCATGACTAATTTGTACTTTTTTGTGTGCAATGCTAAGCCTTTAGTGACTTCAATAACCTCATGAATATTTTCTTAAAGAAACAGGTTGAAATAATATAAAAACAAATAAATTAATAAGCACATAAACTGGAAAAAATAATTTTGGCTTAGGGATTCCAATAATGTAAAATTTTAATTGAGCACAAATGAACTTACTAGAACGCTAAATTGGCTACCATTTTTAACATCTCGATATGTAATAATTATTATTATTTTTAAAAATCTATTTATTTATTCATGAAAGACACAGAGAGAGACAGAGATACAGGCAGAGGGAGAAGCAGGCTCCATGCAAGGAGCCCAATGAGGGACTCGATCCGAGGACCCCGGGATCACGACCTGAGCCAAAGGCAGATGCTCAACCACTGAGCCACCCAGGTTCCCCTCATGCATTATTGATATTAGTTAGTCCACATCTTTATCTACAATGTTATACTGGCTGAATTTCTATAACCCTTCATTTTGGAAACCTTGGGTTTGCTGATAAATTCACTCCTAGCATCTTTTTCCTTCAAATATTGCGACTTGCACATGTATTAAAAATTGCTTATATGTGCCTGTCTGAGCTTATTTAGGTAGCTTATACAAGGTTAGTTTCAAAAAAAATAGCTCATCTGTTGCATCCCTACATTAGTAGGCGTGCAACACTGCAATGCAGTTCTGTCAGTAACCGACCCAAGTTAGGACAGACTGCACAGGTTTAAGGACACAATCCCCAGGAATACTTCCCTTCCTTCAGGCACAAGTTCCAGAGTTTTCCGGCCACCCAAGCTTATGACCAACTGGCTATAAATTCAGAGGGTTCTCATGATCCTCTCAGGTTTGATAATTCACTAGAACGACTCACAGAACTCAAGACAGCACTATATATCTACAATTCAGTTTATAATGAAGGATATAAATCAGGGTCAGTCAGAAGAAGAGATCCATAGGTGAGGTCTGGAAGGATGCCAAATGTGGAGCTTCTGTGTCCTCTCCTCATGGAATCAAGGTACACTACTGTCCGAGCACATGGATGCGTGTAACCAGGAAGCTTAATGGAGATTGTGTCCAGAGTTTTTATCCTGGTTTCATAAAGTAGACATGATTGTTTAAATCATTGAGCACATGATTGAACTCAATCTCCCTGAAGGTGGGGCTAATATTATCTAGTTCAAGGTCCTAAAGCTCTGAAAACCTGGTTGCTGGTTCAGGCATGACCAGCCTTTTGTTCTGAACCATCTTATTATTTTTTTTCTTTTTTTTTTTCTTTTTATTTTCTGAGCCATCGTAGAAGGAACTCAGGCATGGTCCCTGGAGTCCACCACAAATAACAAAAATACTGTTATGACTTGGAAAGTCCCAAGGGCCTAGAAGCTTCCTCCTAGGGACAAAGACCAGACAAATTCTTTATCATACAATGAGGAAAACTGCCTTAGACCACAAGAGACCCGACTTCTAAGCCCTACTTCCACATTCACCAGTAACTAAACCTGAATAAATGTTGAAATTTGCCTAATGGATAATTTACCTTCTGGATCTAAATTAGCTGGCTTAGTAAACAACCAGTCACAATAGCTGAAGCACATTCTTTGTTTACATAATTCATACATTTATCCACTTACTTTCAGCAAATACATAAAAACTTACTAAGTTCCAGGCATGGTTTAGACTACCACCAAGTGTGATCTGCAATTGAGTTTATAGACTGGTGGGTGGATGGGTGGATGTTTCCCAGGAATGGACACTTCTGAACCTGAAAAAGAGAAAAGTATTCTTGAAATATTAGAAATTAGTTAGGGGCCGGGGTGGGTGTGGTGGAGTAGGTGGCTAACGTTATCAAATGCCCTCAATCTGTGCATGAGCCAGGGAAGGGGGACTGCAGTTGGGTGTCTATCTTCAGGTCAATCCACAGGATATTTTAACCAATCACTGTGTCAAAGAGGCTGAGCATACATGAGACTATGAGTGTGACAGAGCCAGTGAATGAGGGGCTGGGGCTGAATCAGGCATTCCTGACTCCGAAGCTCACCTTCTCTTCTTTCTGTACATCACACCTAACATCACTTTCACTTATTATTGTTCCCAGGCTGGCATCTTTTCTGAAGTTTGGCTTCAGGATGTTTGGAGAAGTCGAGGACACCACCTCTTTTAAGGGAAGAGATTTCTGTTGGATTTTGAGCAACAGTTGACTCACCTTAGTGGAAAAGTGATACTCACCTGTGTCCTTTCTCAGTCAGAACTGTGAATATTTGTTTGACTTTTTTCTTCTTTTTCCATTTGGGAAAAAAGTCCCAAATGTATTTTCTCTATGCCTCCACTTCCCCAGGCAGAAGCTTTAATAGCCATCCCACCATACTAATTACCACTGCTATATATCAGATTACACGTGGAACTAAGTATCTGAAGACAACAAACACTTACTGTCTCACAGTTTGAGAGGTCAATAATTTGGGAGTGCCGTTCTTGGGAAGCTGTGTTTGGAGACCTCTCATGGAGTCATTGTAAAGGTCTGGACTAGGGCTACAGTCATCCGAAGCCTTGAGTGGATCTGGATGATTCACTTATAGACTCCCTCAGGTAACTGCAGGTGAAATGCCTCGGTTCCTCCCCATGTAAACGTCTGCAGATGGCTGCTCCCAACAGCTATGGTAGCTGGTTTCCACCAGAGTGAGTGAATGCGGAGACAGAGGATGAGTACAATGAAGTCAGAAGCTTCAGTACCTTTTATAACCTGGTCTCACACATAACATACCAGCATTTCTGGTTGTATTTCCCTGGTCATACAGACTGACTCTGATACAGTGTGTGAGGGGACTGCTGGGAGGCAGGAGTCATTGGGAGCATCTTGAGGATTGGGTACCTCGGTCTGCCTTTGGTCACCAGTGATTTCCGTCCCTCTCACATGTTAATCTCACATGTCCACCTTACACTCTGCTAATCCCACCTCATCTCCGCCAATCTTACCCCATTACAGCATCAGCTCAGAGTCCAGAATCTCATCATCAAAATCAATTTCAGGTGCAGAAGAAGCCCATGACATAAAAAGACAAGTTATCTTTCCTTTGTATACCCAACATTTGTGGAGACAGGCAGAGGACAACTTTTTAGACATGCCTGTGTCCAAAAGGATAAATGGAAGTCCAAAGGAGCCACTGGTCCATAGTGATTCTAAAGTCCCACTGAGCAAATGTTGCCAGTTCCTGGATTAGGACTTAATCCTGCACCTGCCCACAAATAGCAACGTGGCTCTTGGTTCTGTGCTCTGGGCTCCTCGTTCAATCCTCTGAGTTACCTTTTTCATGACAGGTAACGCATGACACATAATATGAACAGTTTTCTCAACTTCCCCTGCTTCTAGAAGTTGGGGGGGGGGGGCTGGTTCAGAGGCTTCTTTTTATTTTGAATCTTCTTTCATTTTAAACTGTCTGTGTCAGTCCAGGCTGGAGGTGTTTCTGGAGCTATAATTCCCCTTACAACATTGTGGGTCTCATGTGAATCTTATTGGGGTTTTATATGAAAACCACACCCATAATTCTCTTCAGTAGAAGTCCTTCTTTACCTGGGATTTCTGCTGAGGAGTAGTCCTTGTAAGCTTCTTAAAAATTCTATTGTATTATTGAAAGAGTCTGTGAAGCATACCCTTAAAATTTTAGAGGGCCTTTTTTTTCTGATTGAATGGCACCCTAAGTTACCACCTTTGATATTTCTGAGGTCTTTACAAAGGATTTTAGAGTCACTCACTGTTTTCATTTCTGGAATATGCTTTTATGAGAGTGCCTTGTGTTTGATCTTTGCTCAGAAGCCATTTCTTAATTTCAGCATCAATTGCCATCTGGAGAGGCTAGGAAATCTTCAAAAACAGCAAACCTTTGCTCCTTTTCCTTCAATGTATCTCTCTCTTCTTTCATATTTTACTATAAGAAGCAAGAAGAAAGCAGGGGGAACCTTCAGTTCTCCTTTGTTACACCACCCAGTTCACTAAATGCATTTTTTGCTTGCCTACATATTGCAGGCAGTAGTGCTGCTAAATACTGTCACTGCGTAACAAAGATCCCCTTCCCTCCAGCATTCAATAAGATTCTCCTCCTTTCTTTTTACCCTCAACAGCAGTCTCCCCAAATTCAAATTCTTCTAACATTCTGGTCAAAGTAGTTTAGGCTTTTATCAAATGCTCTCTGTAAAGTTCCCCTGGCTACTGCCCATTGCCTCTGCTTCTCATATTTTAGGTATTTGTTATGGAAACACTTATAAAAATCTGAATTACTTTTCTACTTTTGTGTAGGAACAAAATAACTATAGAACCATGGAAGCTGGAGATGGCAAATGTTATTATGTGATAAAGTTTCTGAGGGTTAGGAATCTGAGAGTGGGTCAGCCAAGTGGTGCTGGCTGAGGATCTCTGCTCAGGTTACAGGCAAGCAATCAGCTGGGGCTGCAGTCATCTGAATGCCTGAGTGGGGCTAGAGGAATCATGTGTCCATTGGCAGGAGGCTCTGCTTCCTTACCATGGGGGCTGCTCATGACGTGGTAGTTGACATGTATTCTTACAGAGAGACAGTATTCCAAGAAAAAGAATGACCAAGACAGAAGCTTCAGTGTCCTCTACAACCTCATCTTAGCAGTGACATGCCATCATTTCTGCCATAATCTAGTGGTTATGCAGGCAACCAACCCTGGTACAAATATGGGAGGCAATCATACAAGGACACCACAGGAGGCAGAGATCATAGAGGGTCGGATGACAATCCTGCTAATTGTCACTGCCTGAATTAGTATTAGCTGTCCTTGAAGCAGTCATCTTCCCACTCTCATTCTTAAGTCATGAGATGCTCATTTCAGGAAGTTTTGACTCCTGGCTCACTATCTATCCACATGTACCATCCTTCACACCCTGGGGTGTCAGTTCTTGACCTTCCTTCCTTCAATGATTGTGCTCTCCTCAACCCCCTCTCTCCATGGTCATGCCCTTGACAGTGACATCACCAGAAACTGCAAAGGTGTCCATAGTCTTAATTTCAGGTATTCTATTCTCCAATGACCCTAGCCTATTTCCTGCTCAGTCCTCTCTTACTCAGATTCCAACAACTCCTCAATACCACTGGGACTTACAATCCACAGACACCATCCATCCCAACAACCTCCATTGTTCCTCCATCTTTGATTTTCTTGCTTTCTTTTCTTTTCTTTTTTTTTTTTTAAGATTTTATTGATTTTAGAGAGAGTGAGAGAGAAAGAGCAAGTGGGGAGAGGAATAGTGTGGGGAAAGGAGCCAAGGGGGAGGGTGAAGGACAAGCAGACTCCACTGAATGCAGAGCCCTCAGGGACTCCATCTTGTGACCCTGGGATCATGACCTGAGCCAAAACCAAGAGCCTGCCACTTAATCCACTGAGCCACCCAGGCGCCCCAATCTTGCCTCTTTCTTCTCTTCTTCCCTTTCCTTTTCTCCAGAACTGAGTGACCCTAGTGTCAATCATTATCCCTTTCTTTGCACACACCTCAATCTGTCCCTCTCTGAATCTGTCACAATCAGCTGGCTAAATCCCAACCCTGTTAAATCTGGCCCCCCATCTCCCCTGTACACCACCCACATGGTTAAGGTTCACCAGATCCTGCTTCTGCCTTGCCCACCAAGCATGGTGACTCCATTCATTCATTCATTCATTCATTCACTTGAAGATTTTTATTTATTTATTCATGAGAGACACAGAGAGAGGCAGAGATACAGGCAGAGGGAGAAGCAGGCTCCCTGCAGGAGCCCGATGGAGGACTCGATCCCAGGACCCTGGGCTCATGACCTGAGCCGAAGGCAGTTGGCTCAACCACTGAGCCATCCAGGCATCCCAGCAGTGACCCTTTTCATGGGGTTCTTCTGCTCTATGTCTCCCCCCAATGGCTCTCTGTCTCCCAGAGTGAGACCTGAGGTTCCCTTCCACTTCACCACCCACCACCAAGCCAAAATTTTCTCTATTGCTTTCCCCTCAAATATGCTTCTGTCTGAGGAACTTTGCACTTGCTGTTCCTGCTGCTGGGGATGATTCTGGCCCTGGATGTTCACATGCTTTGCCCCTCCACTTCCTCCAGGTCTTTGTTCAAATGTTGCCTTCTCAGGGAGGCACTTCCTAATCATTCTATTCAAAACTCCAATCCTCTCCCACCATGACTGCCCTATCCTCCCCCTGCTTTAATTTCTCCAGGACACTTAACTCCTTCTGCGCACCTGCTGGACTGGAGGCGTACTGCCCCACAACACACTGCCTGCCCCATGTCATCATTCATTTTGGTCACTGCTTGGTTTCCCATTGCATGGGTGTCTCATGATTTATTTAATCAGTCCCCTTTAGAAGATCACTTAGGATTGTGGGGGAGGGGTTTTGTCATTACGAACGATCCTGCAATTACCATATTACCATCTTTATTAATAATAATAGTGCCCATCAAGGCCAAGTTTATGGGAGACAACCTTGGTTTCTGGTCTGAGCATTAGAATCACCAGCTGCCCACGTGATGCCAGAATGAGGAAGAACAGCCTGTCCACAGCCCTTGCCTTGCTGTAGACGCTGTGGTCTAGATTCCCACTTTCTGTGGTGTGGTGTTCACCCCAGCTTCCCTGATTTCTTCCCAGTGTGCTGTAGGGAGGTCGATGTTCATCTGGTCAGGGCATGATGGTGTGTGCAGACGGCTGGGTAACAACCCAAGAGACTGAAACTACAGGTCATCCTGCAACCCTACCTGGTAGACATCTGGGAAAGAATGGGGGAGAGGATCAATTTGAGGTTCAGTAACCCCAGTGTTTAGTGAAGAGAGGAAAATTCACCTGCCAAAGTCTTCGGAGGGGGGGAACCAGAAATGGCCTTACATCATTTCAGCTAACACAGGTCCTGTGCAAAGGAATCTAGAATATTGTGGCTTTTAGAAGAGTAGTCACTACTTACATTATATTACAAAGCATCCCTGGCTGGGGCTGGGCCTGGGGCAGTGCCTGTCTTCAAATCCACGGATATTGCTGCAGGAAAGGGATGTCTATTCACAGTCAATGGGGCCAATGGAAACCAGGAACAGCCTTACATCATTTCAGCTCAGGTTTTGCTGCCAAGTAAACTACAGCAAGATTTCTGCTTTCAAGTCTGGTTCTTTCTTCTGGCATAGAAAGAGCCACCAGATGTGCCATCAGAGAGAAGACATGCATTAGAACATGGGAGTATTAGTGTAAGTCTTTTGTTTTGTTTTGTTTTTAATTTTTTTATTGAAGTTTGATTTGCCAACATATATTATAACACCCAGTGCTCATCCCGTCAAGTGCCCTCCTCAGTGCCCATTCCTCCACCCGCCTCCCTTCCACTACCCCTTGTTCATTTCCAGAGTTAGGAGTCTCTCATGTTTTGTCATCCTCTCTAATTTTTCCCACTCATTTTCTCTCCATTCCGCTATAATCCTTTTCACTATTTCTTATATTCCCCATACAAGTGAAACCATATAATGATCGTCCCTCTCCGATTGACTTACTTCACTCAGCATAATACCCTCCAGTTCCATCTACATTGAAGCAAATGGTGGGTATTCATCGTTCCTTTTCTTTTTTTTTTTCTTTTTTTTATAAATTTATTTTTTATTGGTGTTCAATTTGCCAACATATAGAATAACACCCAGTGCTCATCCATCCCATCAAGTGCCCCCCTCAGTGCCCATCACCCAGTCAACCCCACCCCCTGCCCACCTCCCCTTCCACCACCCCTTAATTCAAACCGCGTTACAACCTTTCATCATCTAACTTTCCTTAGTTTCATTTTCCTCCTAAAAAAACACAAAAGCAAAAAACCCAAACCACTCTGTTTGAGCCCCAAACATACCCCAGTCTCCTGTTGCCCACCCATGACCCACCTTCAGGGCTTTGGTTGGGGAGGAATGTGAGGCTTTGGCATCAGATCTCTCCTGAGAAACTGTTGCCATGGACAATGGAGCCGAGTGTGGAGAGGGGATGGACAATCTATTTTGCTGCCTCCTGGACATTACACAGGGACACCTCCAGGTTCTCCTCTGAGCCAGGTTGTGGTGAGGTGAGTGTCCTAGCACATAAGGGCGACTATGGCAAAAAAATACTATAAACTGACTCACTTGAAAAGCACATTTTTTTCTCACAGTTCTGGAGGCTCAAGATCTTGAAGTTCAAGATCAAGGTGTCGGCAGATCTGGTGCCCATTTCCTCATTCATAGATCTGAATGTTTGTGTTCCCCATCCGTCCCCCAAATCACGTGTTAGACACCTGATGCCCAGTGTGTTACAACAAGTCTGCAGCCTGGAAGAGGGCCCCCGCCTGCCCATGCTGTCGCCCCAGCCTCAAAACTCCAGCCTCCAGAGAGAGAAATTCTGATGGTTTGTAAGACATCCAGTCTGCAGTATTTTGTTATAGCAGCGCAAAGGAACCAAACAGGTGGCCACCTTCCCACTTTTCCCTCACATGGCAGGAGGGGCGAGGGAGCTGTATGTGATCTCTTTGCTGAGGGCACTAATCCCATTCAGCAGGGCTCTACCCTCACAATCTGATCACTTCTCAAATGTCCTACCTCCAGGTGCCATCCTCTTGGGGGTAGGCTTCAAAACATAAACTTGGGGGATGGTGACAGACACACACGTTCAGATCATAGCAGTAAACAAGGAGGATTTTTATTTCTCATGTGCTCCAAGCAGTTATTTTGCTTTTTCTGCTCTTGGTCTAAAATGCAAGGGACTCAGGACTCTGCCTGGTGGGACATCCCTTGACATTTTCTTGTGGCAAGGGCTGCAGGTGGATTGCTTCTTCATAGATTACAATGCTTCTGGGTTCAAATCCTGCTCTACTACCCGCTAAGATGTCTCCATTCCCTGTCGGTAATATGGGGAAAATAACAGCTGCTACTTAGCATTATTCCATCTTCTAAGACACGTAAAATGAATGGTGTAATTCTTGGCCTTAGGATGACACCACCCACCCCCTGAAAATATCAGTGTTAGTTTTCTCACTTCTTTAATTCTGGATGTGAGCAAACTGGAAGCATATCCAGCTAGTTCACTTCTACTTTTGTTTAGCCACTTCTTGTCATGCTATTTTTAAAAATTGGTTTTAAAAAACTACAACCAGGGGCACCTGGGTGGCTTAGTGGTTGAGCGTCTGCCTTTGGCTCAGGTCATGATCCCAGGGTCCTGGGATGGAGCCCACATCGGGCTCGCTGCATGGAGCCTGCTTCTCCCTCTGCCTATGTCTCTGCCCCTCTCTCTGTGTGTCTCATGAATAAACAAATAAAATCTTTAAAAGGAAAAAAAAAACTATAGCGAGTTAGGACAAGATATACTCAAAACTAATATGGCTTCAAAACTAATACTCCATCCCCCAAATACCTTAGTAAGGAAGCCATACTCCTGAGAAAGTCTACTGGATACAACCCACCCAATTTTTGTTTGAGAAAGTCTTTATTTCTCTTTCATTTTGAAGGGTAATTTCACAGGGTAAAAAATTCTAGGTTGTTTTTTCTCTCTTTCTCAAAACTTCATATAATACACTCCATTTTCTTCCTGCTTGCATGATTTCTGAGGAAAAGTCAGATGTAATTCTTATCTTTGGTCCTCTAGGTGATCTGGTTTTTCCTCTGGCGGTCTTCAAGATATTTCCCTTTATATTTGGTTTTCTGAGGTTTGAATATGACTTGCTCAGCAGTGTGGTTTTTATTTTATTTTGTTTTATTTTGCTTTTGGTATTTTTCCTCCCTAATGTTCTCTGAGCATTGGTGGTTTATCTGCTGACACTAATTGGAGAAATTCTCAGTTGTAATTGCTGCAAATATTTCTTCTGTTCCTTTCTCTCTTTCTCCTCCTTCTGGTATTCTTATTGTGTGTGTGTACCTTTTGCGTTGTCCCATAGTCCTTGGATAGTTTCTTCTGTGTTTTCAGTCCTTTTTCTCTTTGCTTTTCAGTCTGGAAGTTTCTGTCATCAAATCCTCAAGCTCAGAGATTCTTCCCTCTGCTGGTTCCACTCTACAAATGAGTCCATCAAAAGAATTCATTTCTGTTACTATGTTTCTGACCTATGGCATTTCTTCTTGAAATTTTCTTAGTTTTCGTCTTCCTGCTTACATTATCCAACTTTCTTGCACATTGCCTACTTTTCCCATTTAAAACCTTTTAGCATATTAACCATAGTTTCAAAAAATTTCTGGTCTGGTAATTCCAACATCCCTGCAGTATGTGACTCTCGTTCTGATGCTTGTTCAATCTCTTCAAATTTCGTTTTTTTTTTTTTTTTTTTTGCCTTGAAGTGTGCCTTGTAGTTTTGTGTAGCCAGGCAGGCATGATGTACTGGGTACAAGGACCTGCTGTAAAAAGACCTTTAGTACATGGGTACGGAGAAGGGGAAATGCTCTCCAGTCCTACAATGGAGTCTCAGTCTTTTGATGAGCCTATGCCCCTCATCTTTATTACTGCCTCCTCTTAGGTGGGATAGCATGGCTGGAGAGGGCTGGAGTTGGGCATTAACTTCCCCCAGGGTGCTTAGGCTCTGATAAAACGCCAGCAGGTTAGGCTCTGGGTAACTAGTTTCTCTAGGGGGTAAGACTTTGGGGAAGAACAGAATGCTCTATATTTCAGAATGGTTCCTTTTCCTCTCCCCCTGCTGGCAGCAGGAGGGTGTTTTTCTTTGATCTTCACTGTGAGTATCTGGTAGGTATCTAGGAGGTAAAACACACAGAAGTGTGGCACTCCCTCATTGTGGGTCCTCCTGGACTTTTTATCTCTCAGGTTTGGCCACCCTGAGCCTCCAGAAATTCGCCAGTTCCGGTTTAGGTTCTCCTACCTCTGCACTGGTTTCCATAGAGGTTTCTGCTCATGGATATTTGCTCTGATAAGTTGTGATTCTCTGTAGGAGACTATTTATCTCCAACCTTGGGGGCAGTGCTTTCCTGGGCAAGCTCACTTTTGTGATGAATCTAAGAAGAGATGCTGATTTTTCAGTTAATTCAGCATTTTACTTGTTAGAATAAAGACATCTGAGCTCCTTACATGCTGGACTGGAAACTGGAAGTGGCTTGTCTTGCCCTAACAACATCTTCTTGCTAAATGTGTATCCACATGTCCCATGTTTCTAGCAAAGACGTGAGAGAGCTGTTGCAGCCATCCTCGGTAGACCCACTGGGCTCGTTCGGTGTCTCCAGGTGGTTTCCAAGCCAGGGGGCGCACCCTGGGGAGTGCCAGACTCTCCACAGGGGCCTGTGAAAGAACATCTGAACTCATATTTATTTTTAATTTTACTTTTTTAATTTCTCTTTTTGTAGATTTTACAGTGTACATAAGAGATGTGTGTAGAAACACTCATGTATACCTTTTTTTTTTTTAAGATTCTATTTATTTATTCATGAGAGACACACACACAGAGAGAGATAGAGAGAGAGAGAGGCAGAGGGAGAAGCAGGCTCCATGCAGGGAGCCCAACGTGGGACTCGATCCCGGGTGTCCAGGATCACACCCCGGGCTGAAGGCGGCGCCAAATCGCTGTGCCACAGGGGCTGCCCTCATGAATACCTTCTAAATAAATGATGGGGAGACCTGCTCAGACATTTTGAATAATAAGATTGGTGTTCAAAATAAAATGGGGACCACTGTCTTAAAGATTGACCAAGTAACATATCTTACTGGCTAAAATAGTACATTTGGGGATGCCTGGGTGGCTCAGTGGTTGAGTGTCTTTGACTTAGGTTGTGATCCTGGAGTCCTGGGAGCGAGTCCCACATCGGGCTCCCTGCATGGAGCCTGCCTCTCCTTCTGCCTCTCTCTCGGTGTATCTCATGAATAAATAAATACAATCTTTAAAAAAATAGTACATTTGTTTCCTTCTAGAACAGTGATCATTTTTCCCCTCTCTTGATAAGAGATTTACCCAAATATACATGTTCTGTCTTGTTTTGTTTTAATGAAGCTCTCAGATCTTTGGAATAGTATTGCATTGATCTCTTAATGTTTCATGCTCATTCCTTAAATTAAAAAAAAAAAAAAGTATTTTTTTTCTCTGTACTTTCTCTCCACTGTAAAAGTTTCCATGCTGGCTAATGGAGTAAAGCCAATTTAGTCTTGCCAGGAGGGAGGATCAAGATTGTTGATCTCCAGTTTAGCAAACAGTGTCCCTTTTACTTATTTTTCTTTTTTATTGGAGCAGTGGGAAGGAGGGGATAGTGGTCAGTGTTTACACTCTCTGGGCCCCTCAGGAAGCCAACAGGTGCTTCTGTGGTCCTGTACTCTGGAGTGGCTTCCAAAACACAGCCATTGAACTTGTTCCCAAAGAGAGGACAAAAAGTTACCTGTTGGGCCATCTGGGTGGCTCAGTGGTTGAGCGTCTGCCTTTGGCTCAGGTTGTGATCCTGGGGTCCTGGGATCCAGTCCTGCATCAGGCTCCATGCAGGGAGCCTGCTTCTCCCTCTGCCTGTGTCTCTGCCTCTCTCTCAGTGTCTCTCATGAATAAGTAAATACAATATTAAAAAAAAAAAAAAAAGGTCACCTGTTGTCTCTTGCACCTGAGCATTTCAGATATGGATGCTGTGGCATCACTGTATAATTACGGAAGTGATGGCAAAGTTCAATGGAAGGCCTTGAAAACCTGGCGAAAATTAAATACTTCCATTTTCCTCCCAAACACAGGGTGACACTAGCATTCAGGTTTGGTTCAGATTCAGGGTTGTAAGTCAGCAAAATTCTGGGGGTGACAGTACATCACCTGCCATGGTGGGTGGTCCCAGCATCTGGTGGTGGTTTGAAGCAGGCACCTGTTGTGATGTACGGCCAGCACCAACTTTATAAATGAGGTAGTGAGGATAGCTCTTCCTGCCTTGGTGGTGTTGTAAAGTCAAATGAGATCAAGTACAAATGAAGAACTTGGAAATCCCTGGGCCCCACACATGCAAGAAGACCCATCTGCTATCCGGGTGGCCGTGTGGGCTCATCTCCATCAGCACCCCCTCCCAGCCCATCCAGATACCCCCAGGTACCCAGAGACACCTTGTGTCTGTGGTTCCACCAGAAGAATTACCTTCCTCTATCCACGCACCAATATGCACCTGTTCATGGCCTGCTCATCACCAGTAACTGCCACATTCAAAAAGTATTTGAGTGATGACTCCTAGAGACAGATTTTCAATTTAATTGAAAATCTAGGAATTTAAATTAACTTCAATTTTTCTAAAACTGTAAATTCTGGCCAGGTGTTGGGAGGCCAGTTAGAGATATGTAAGGATAGAAAGCCACTTGGGTACCCTTTAAGCCATTGGTTTTCAACCCTGGCTGCACATTAGCACCACCTGAGAAGATTTTAAACTTCATGATGCCACATGGGTACCTCTGCCCAGGGCCATGCTATGATTTTCAAGGGCCTTTTCCTCTAAAAATATACTGAAATCATATTTTATTGCTGCATTGGTATAAAGACAAATATATTAATATTACATATTAAAACCTTTTCTTTGTACTAAAAGCTAATTTCTTCTTCTGATTCTAAACCAAATAAAAACACTTTGTGTACCCCGAGCACTGTGCCTCATGGGTGAGTCATCCCTGCCAAGAAGGGCTAAATCAGAATATCTTGGGTAGAACAGAGGCCTCAGTGTTTTCTAAAGGTCCCCAAGCCATTCCAGTGAATAGCAGAAGTAGACACCTGCTTCCAACCATCCAAGAAGGAATGCCTACTTGACTGGACTGGTGAAAAATAAAGAGGTCAACTTTCTCTCATCCTAGTGGCTGAAGGTTAGCCAAGGTCAGCCTGAAGCCACCCTGCCTGCTTCCACACCCTGAAGTTTTGGCAGGAAAAAGCATCCCTTACTCCTTTATCATCATGCCTCCAGGATTCTGACACTTACCTGCCTGATAAGACACCCCTGAATCTCAGAGCTGAAAGAACTGAAAGATCTATACACCCATCTCCTTTCTAGATGCAGAAACGACCGTTGCTGAAGTACCTGGTCCAAGGTCATGGAAATGGCTGAAGCCAGAACGTGCCCTGAGCCCTGTTTCCACATTTCACTCTATGTTGCAACGCTTCAAGAAGGAACTCATGGGCCCCAAAGGGCAGAACCAGAGAAGTGTCTTGAGGGCATAATTTGCTAGGTCCTTCCACATGCTCCTGAGCAGGCCCAGTCATGATCCCATGAGGTGCCAGACCCTTTCTGGGGTGGCATTACCTACAGCTCACCTGAGAATAGAATGAAGGCACCAGACATTACACCAGAAACCTTATTATGGACACAGGCCCACCATGTTGATGCAGGGCTCAGAGAGAGAAGGAAGCAAAGGTCATAACAAGAAGTTGCACGAGTTCCAAGAGATGGGACAGTGGTTTGAGCTGCTTTCACATTCACTGACATTCTCGGAGCCATATGTTTTCCCTTCCTTGCTTCCTTCCTCCACTCCTCCCTTCCTTTCTCCTCTGCACCTATCCTCCCTCCCCTTCTTCCTTATTTCCTTCCATCAACAAACAATTGTTGGGAACCTACTCCTAAATACATGGGATACTGTAGAATGCATCGAAGAAAGAAGAATGGGCCCCTACCAAACTTCTTGGATTCACAGCCTGGGGGAGAAAGGCAGGCACATAGGTAAGTCACAGAACATAATCCATGGGTCAGGTAAACGGGAGCATGAAATAGAGGCCATATTCCTGTGCCCAGGGCTTCCCGGAGCTGGTGTCTCACAAAGGATGCCATCTGAGCTGAGTTTTAAAGAAGGTTCCTTGGTTGTCATGGAGATGGGGTTGTTTCATGAAAGTGCACAGAGCGTGGAACTGGAGGGGAGTTCAAGGGTTCTCCAGTGCTATTTACTTAAGTGTTTTCCATTAGGAAGCAGGGCATTAATTAACTGCAAGCACCTTACTCATTTTTTGATGCTTCTTCTGCAAATGCAGCCAGAACCAGAGCTGAGCACTTGGCTAGAGAAATTCTTTTTCCCTTCTATGTGCACCTCCTGAAACCAAATTACAGCTATAGCCCTCCGAACCTGCATTTTCCAGGTTCTTCAAAACCATCAAATTAAGAAATGGAGTAGGTGCAGGGATAAGACAGAGATAGAAATAGTGCCTAAGACAGGGAAGAAAAGCGTTGTGAGGGATAAAGCTTCCAAGTTAATGAGCAATTGATATTTCTCTGAAGGTGGTCCTTTGTAAGTGAGTAAGGTCAGCCTTACTCACACGGAACTCTCAGAACCCATTCTTCTTTGCTGGTTATCACGGGTCTCACCAAAGCTATGCCTAACCAAGCACAGCATAGAGCAACAGCTTTTAAAACGGGTTTTATTTTGCATGATTATTTTTAGCTATTGCATAGAAAAAGATTGAAAAGAAATATATCCAAACATTAATAGGGTTTGTGCTTGAGTGATGGGATTTTTATGGCTTCTTTTTCTTCTCTCATAGACTTTTTTAACTTTTTTATTTTGAATTAATTACAGACTCACAGCAGGTTGGAAAAACAGTGCAGAAAGATCCTGTGTGTTCATCACCCAGCTTCCCCCAGTGGTTACATCTATGTAATTATAATACACTCATTGAAACCAGAAAGTTGACCTTGGGATATGATTAACTTGACTACAGACTTTATTCAGATTTCACTAGTTTTTATATACACCCGTGTGTGTGTTTGTGTGTGTGTGTATCTGTAGTATGTATGTATGTTGGGGGGGGCTCTGTGCAAATTTATCAGATATATAGGTTTGTGTTTTCATATTTTGAAAAACTTTTTGTAATAATAATGTATTTGTCTTATTATAAAGAGAATGCTTTACTCTTAAATTCTTTTCTGGGAATCTCTCCCAGAAATTTCTTCCGGGGGCGGGGGGGTGCGGAATTCTAAATATATAAATTGCTACACGCAAAATTATTTATTGTGAAATTACTTATGATATAAACAAACCTTAAGTCACTCAAGGGTCCAACTAGAAATAATTGAAGTAAATTAGCTACAGTGATGGACCATAGTGCAGATCTATGCATTGTTCATAACAAAAGGTTGTGATAACATAGGAAAATATTTATGACCAAGTTAAGTGAGAACCCAGCTACCAAACTGTGCAAGTGTGGGATGTGACTACGTACAGAGATCAGTGCACTGGGTTAGGGGCTGGGGGAGGTGGGAACAAGAGGCAAACATACCCAAACTCTTCTCTTAATTTTTCCTTATTTCCTCAAATTTCCTTATTGAGGATGTCTCGAATTTTAAAATGCATTGTTTGGTGGTTGTATTAAAATATACAATCTAGGGCACCTGGATGGTTGAGCGTCTGTTTTTGGCTCAGGTTGTGATCCCGGGGTCCTCAGATTGAGTCCCTCATCGGGCTCCCTGTGGGGAGCCTGCTTCTCCCTCTGCCTGTGTATCTGCCTCTCTCTGTGTGTCTCTCATGAATAGATAAATAAAATCTGAAAAAAAAATATATATATACGTACATTCTGATTCAGTCAGTGAGGGATCAGAGTAGCAAGTAGGGGAGGCCAAGAGTTTTATTTCTAGCAAGCTCCCAGGTGATCTAGATGCGGCTGTTCTGCAGGCCACACTCTTTAAACAATGGATTGTTGCAAGTGGACCTTTAGAAATAACAAGGTGCTTCTTACATTTAAAACTGGCCTCAAATGCCAAAGCACAATCCCCCTCCCCCAATCCAATAAAGTCCCCTCCCTTTACCAATTCCATTTAGATTTTCCAAGTAACAAACAATGGAGAGTTGGCTTTGTCACACCCTAGATGGTGAGATTATTTCTTTGTTCTGAGGGATCTGGTTTACTAAAGGTGGGAGCATAGTTTCCCACTAGCTGTTAGGTGTCCTTGCTTTCCGTCCAAGGCTTGAGTTTTTTTGATTCTTTGCTTTCCTTGGGAGACCGTATTCTGCTCCCTTATCATCATGGTGCCTAAAAACAGGTATCTACCTAGAACCTCACAAAAGAGGGAAAAGCATGGTTTGGCGGGCACTCCTCAGACACGTAACCCTTGTGCTCCACACCACCTGCTTATTTAAGAAAAGTAATGTGAGGAACATAGACTCCCTTTATCTCTTGGCAGCCTCAACTGTGAAGCACTTTATTTTTCCTTTAATCTTTCAGCAGGGGCTGTTTCTGCTCTAAGTGTTGCCAAATTAGATTACAGCACAAACATTTCTATTTTTAGAACACCACAGTCTTCCATGTGAGTCAATGAAGCAGTATATAAAAACTTTTATTTAATTTGTCATTTACAGATTTCAGTGCTCTTCTGTAAATATTACTTGACTTTTGTAACATTATTTCTTATTAAAAGTCATGTGTGTTCTAAGTAAAATATATGGACTTTTTACCATGTAAAATTAAGAAAATTAATTCTTCCGTAAGCTTACGTCTTTTTTTTGTTAAGCTGTTATCATATGTCTCTCTTTTTTGTTAAGCTGTTATCATACCATGTTGGCAGTTTTGTAATATCTACTTTAGCTTACTTGATCCTCAGAGTGGCCTTGGGGGGAGGCAGAGAAGATATTATTAACTCCAGGTCATTGGAATTGGCTCAACCATGGTAACATTCCATGATGGCTCCTGTCAGTCCTAGAAACTCTTCTTTCTAGAGCCTAGTCCAGAACCTCTATGGGGACACTCCGGGGTGATGGCCAATTATTGTCTAAATTGTGCTACAAATACATAAGGATAAAATAGATTAATGGAGGAGAAGGGAGAAATTATTCCTAAACATTAATTGGATGAAATAGAATTTATGGAGAGCTCTCATCTTTAAAGAGGTGACTGCTGTCACCTGCATTTCATTTTCATCCAGACTGGAAAATGACACTAGTCGGAAGTGTGTTAAAAACAAATCTCCAATAAACACATTGTGGTGTGTGTACACAGTGGAATACTATAGTCTAATGAGAACAAATGTTCTAGAAGTACAGACAGCACGATGAATTAGTACATTCATAAACATAGCATTGTGTGAAAAAAGCGAAGCACAAAAGAATGCATTTATGTAAAGTGCAAAAATAGGTGAAACAAAGCTGTGGTCTTAGAGGTCAGGAGAGGGGTTACCACTGGGGCCTGTGACCAGATGGGACATAGGCAGGATTCTGGAAGCACTGGTAACATTTTGCTGCTGCTGCTTCTTCTTCTTCTTCTTCTTCTTCTTCTTCTTGGCTATGGGAAACTTTGCTTTTTAACCATGTTATTGAGGCAAGATTGACGTACAAAAAGCTGTGCATATTTAATATATACAACCCGATGATCTTCGAGATAAGTATACACCTGTGAGGCTATAAACCACCGCAATCCATGCCTTAAACATATCCATCACCTCCAAGATTTTTCCAGTCCCCTTTGTGTGTATGTACACATGATAAGAATACATAAGATCTACCCACTCAGTAAATGCTTACATATTCAAAACACTATTATTAACTATAGGCACTGTGTTGTACAGTAGACGTCTACAACTTTTTTGTTTTGTACACCTGAGACTTTGTACCCTTTGATTAACACCTCACCACATCCCCCCAACCCAGCCCCTGGCAACCACCTTTCTACGTCTGACTTTTTTAGATTTCATGACCATGTAGTATTTGTCTCTCTGAGTCTGGTTTATTCCACTTAGAATAATGTTTCCCAGGTTCATTCATGTTGAAGCAAAAGGCTGAATTTCCTTCTCTTTTTTTAAAGCTGAGTAATATTCAGTGTACTATATTATTACATTTTCTTTGTCCATTCATCCATCGATACTTAGGTTGCTTCCATGTCCTGGTTGTTATGAATAATGCTGCCGTGAACAAGGGGGTGAGATATCTCTTGAGATCCTGATTTTGATTCCTTTGAATAAATACTCAGAAGTGGGATTACTGATCATATAGTATTTCTATTCTCAATATTCTGAGGAAGCTTCATACTGTTTTCTGCAGTGCCTGTATCAGTTTACATTCCCACTAACAATATACAAGGATTTCCTTTTCTCCACATCCTCACTGACACTTAACTTTTTTTTTTTTTTTTAATAATTGCCATCCTAACTGATGAGAACTGGAAATTCCTTATTGTGGTTTAGATTTATTTGTATTGCCCTATTGATGAGTGATGCTGAATACCTTTCCATATACCTGTTGGCAATTTGTATGTCTTCTTGGATAAATATCTGTTAAGTTTCTTCAGTCATTTTTACAATTTGGTTATTTGGAATTTTTTGTTATTGAGTTGTGGGGGGTTCCCTATATATTTTGATTTATGGCCTCCAAATATTCTCCCCCATTCTGTAGGTTATATTGCATTTTGTTGATTTTTTTCCCCTGCACAGAACCTTTTTAGTTTGATGCAGTTCCACTTCTCTATTTTTGCTTTTGTTGCCTGTGTTTTGGTGTCATATCTAAGAAATTGCTACCAAAACCAATGTCAAGGAGCTTTTTCCCTATGTTTTCATATTAGAGTTTTATGGTTCCAGGTCTTACATTAAGTCATTAATCCATTTTGAGTCCATTTGTGGTATGAAATAAGATATTAAATAAGGCTATAATTCCATTCTTTGGTATATGGGTTTTTCAAATAATTTCCCAAACACCACTTATTGAGGAGACTACCTTTTCCCCATTGTGTATTTTTGGTACCTGTGACCTTTGTTATCAGTTGAGCAAAGACATTGAGACTAAAGAGAATTGCAAAGAATCTGTGTAATATTGTTTCATGATATGGAAGAGATTTAATAAAGGAAAATGTTGTTTAATTAAAATGTGACTTTTTAAAATATTTTATTTATTTATTCAGGAGAGACAGAGAGAGAGAGAGGCAGAGACACAGGCAGAGAAAGAAGCAGGCCCCATGTAGGGAGCTGACGTGGGACTGGATCCCGGGTCTCCAGGACTACGCCCTGGGCCGAAGGCAGGCGCCAAACCGCTGAGCCATCCAGGGATCCCCAAAATGCGACTTTTTGATATTTCTCATTATCCAGTTAATTGACAACGTATGATGAGACTCCTGACTATGTCCACCATGTTGCTAGAAATTCACAGATTCAAATAAGCCATCAACCTTCCTGTGGGATTTTCCTTTATGGGCAAATGGCAGCTCCTTAGATGTGGGCTGGCACAGTTTGTCTCTTGATCTGAATAAACACTGGTGTGTTTTGGAAATCCTTTGAGCTGCATACACTTACCATAAGCACATATTTCTGTGTATTCCATGTCACCAAAGAGTTTTTAAAAGCCTGTTGCCAGGGGATGCCTGGGTGGTGCAGCGGTTTAGCGCTGCCTTCAGCCCAGGGCGTGATCCCGGAGTTCAAGGATCAAGTCCCACAACCAGCTCCCTGCATGGAGCCTGCTTCTCCCTCTGCCTGTGTCTCTGCCTCTTTCTCTCTCTCTCTCTTTCTCTCTCTCTGTGTGTGTCTCTCATTAATAAATAAAATTAAAAAAAAAATAAAATAGAAGCCTGTTGCCAGCACTGGAGCTGGGGGGACTGGAGCTGGGGGTGGTGGGCCGCCTCTGTCTCTGGGGCTCCCCCTCCCGCTGGCCAGGCCAAGGCCACCGGGTTCTCCCCGGGAACTGCAGAGGGCCTTGGGGGCCACACGCCTCTGCCAACCCTGCAGGATGGCAGCCGGGCCAGTTCATCTCTCGGAGCCCTGGTCGTTGGGCCGCTGATGGGGGCGGAGGCTGAACCACATCTCGCCCTCCTACTGGCCTGCCTGGCCTCAGAAGGGCAACGAAGGCCGTTCCTCGGAGACCCCTGTGGCCGTCCTAAGCCCGTCCGCCCCCGGGACCCAGAGAACCTGCCCCATGGCTTGGCTCCTGAGTTTGCAGGCCCGGGCCTTATCCTTTCGTTCCTCCCCTTTCAGCGCCAACAGAGCCAGGGATCTGGCTTCCCCGAGGCGCAGCCCTGGGCCCGGGGAGCTCTGGTCGTCCCGGCCACGGGAGGCCGCGCCCGCCTTCAGGTTTGGTCCAGCTCGGCCAAGCGCTCCGGCCCCGCTAACCCCATCGGCCAAGCGCTCCGGCCCCGCTAACCCCATCGGCCAAGCGCTCCGGCCCCGCTAACCCCATCGGCCAAGCGCTCCGGCCCCGCTAACCCCATCAGCCAAGCGCTCCGGCCCGCGCTAAGCCCAGCCCGGCCAAGCGCTCCGGCCCCCGCTAACCCCAGCCCGGCCAAGCGCTCCGGCCCCGCTAACCCCAGCCCGGCCAAGCCCTCCGTCCCCTGCCTACCCCATCGGCCAAGCGCTCCGGCCCCGCTAACCCCAGCCCGGCCAAGCGCTCCGGCCCCCGCTAACCCCAGCCCGGCCAAGCGCTCCGGCCCCGCTAACCCCATCGGCCAAGCGCTCCGGCCCCCGCTAACCCCAGCCCGGCCAAGCGCTCGGTCCCAATAACCCCACCCCGGCCAAGCGCTCGGGCCCCGCTAACCCCATCGGCCAAGCGCTCCGGCCCCGCTAAGCCCAGCCGGGCCAAGCGCTCGGTCCCGCTAACCCCACCCCGGCCAAGCGCTCCGGCCCGCTAACCCCACCCCGGCCAAGCGCTCCGGCCCCGCTAACCCCATCGGCCAAGCGCTCTGGCCCCGCTAACCCCAGCCCGGCCAAGCGCTCCGGCCCCCCCAACCCCAGCTCGGCCAAGCGCTCCGGCCCCGCTAACCCCAGCTCAGCCGGGCGGTCCCTGCTGGGGGACGCATCTGGTCTCAGATTTTGCCAAGGGCTGCTCGGGGAGGGGCCAGTTGAGGTCATCGGACATGCCCTCTCTGGGAGAGAGGCCATCGGAGAGCTGCTCTGAGCCAGGGCCTTGCCTTGGGTCTTCAGCCGGTTTGAACCAGTGAGGAAGACTCAACGCGGCTCTAGTGTTTCTGTGAAAATTCTGTGAAAAGTGACAGTGGGTGCAGCCGAGCCAGACAGACCGGGGATCGAATCCTGGCTCTGCCCACGGAAAGGCCGGTGACCTGTGGCAAGTCACTCACCTCTGAGCCTGTTTCCCCAACTCTAAAATAGGGATAGGAAGCCCTACTTTGGGGTGACGAGAAGAGCTGATGTACGTAAGAGGGGCCCATGCAGAGGGCAGACGTTGGCACAGAGTGGGCAGTTCATCAATTATCCCTAGAAGACTTTTCCCCCGGGCCTTCATCCATTCAGCAAATACTTAGAAGCCAGACCCCCTGCTGGACACTGGGGGCGCAGGTGACACGACAATGGAGATAGGCCATGTCCGGCCTCCTGGAGCTTCTGGCTGTGAAGGAAACAGATCCAGTGAAGAGATAGAGAAGGAGATGTAGGGTGGGTGGGGGCCTCTGGAGCCGTGGATGTGACTCTAAGACAAAGGGTAAGTTTGTCATGTGGAGAGTTGAGGGGTGTGGAGGGAATACACGGATGACATTGGGAATAGAAAAGTGCTTGGCATTTGCGGGGAAGAGAGGAGGGCAGAGGGGCTGCAGAGGAGGGGCAGGGAGCAGAGGGGTCACAGGGTTAGGCTGGAGCCAAGTAACAGGGGAGAATGGGGCCTTTGCAGGCCGTCCTGAGGAGTCTGATTTTATGTGAAGAGCAAAGGGAGGCTACTGATGGCTTTCGATGGGGCACGTGGACTTGACTTACCTTCGAGAAAGATCATGTTGGACACGACGTGGGGAACAGACTGGAAGGCAAATGGGAGGGACATGAAAGAGGTCATTGTAATCTGCCCAGGAGAAATGATGGTGACTAAGGAGAATGGGGGGGAAGGAGAGAAAGGAAAAGACATGAGCAGAGGGAAGAGAGATCTGGAAGCAGCACTACCAGGACAGATGGCTCCGAGGTCGTGGGGATGAGCAGGAGACTGGGGGAGCCAGGGTCTGAAACAGGAAGGGCAGCAGGTATGGGGCAATGGTAGAAGGACAAGCGCCAACATCAAGCCCAAAGTTAGACATCCAGGCTTGGAGCTCAGGAGGCAGGGTCGGACTTAGAGAAATTTGGAGATGGGGGTGCCTGAGTGGCTTAGCCAGTGAAGTATCAGACTCTTGGTTTCAGCTCAGGTCATGAGCTCCCAGATGGGAGATAGAGCTGAGCAGGGGGTCAGCCTCCTCTCTGCGTCTCCTCACCACCCCACCCCTGCCCCCCAAGCTTTCTCTTTCTCTCTCATAAGTAAATAAATCTCAAAAAAAAAATTGGGGGGACGGTTACCATACAGGGCTGTGAAGCCTGCCTACTGAATGAACCTGGTTTAGGGAGAGCTGACAGAGGAAAAGGATAAGCCTCCTTTCATCCCGGAGGCTCTCCCCATCTGGAGTTGAGCCAAAGGGGGAGCCAGCAAAGAAGCCTGAGAAGGGGTGCCCATGGAGGAGAAAACCCAGGCTGCGTGCTGCCTTGGGGAGCCCCAGGGGCGAGTGGTAGGCGCCCGGGAGGTAGCCAGCGGTGTCCTGATGCGGTAGCCTAGAGGTCGCTGGTGAACTCGTCATGCGCCTTGCAGCGGTTGTGGCTGTGGTTGTAGCCACTGAGGCTGATGACGCATCTGGCTGGTGAAGCAGGATGCTAAGTTCCACTACTGAATAGAAGTTACTTGAATTCTTAAGGTAGGAGAGTAAAGCTGTAGTGTGGTCGGCTTGAAACTGGGTTTGCAGCTGCCAGGGAGGCCTGGCACCTTCAGTTTTGCTTGGTGCACACCACTGCCTCTGTGGGGACCCGTGTGGGTTCCTGACCCTTCCAGGAGGCTGGAGCCCTCCTCCCACCACTGCCACCCCACTATTTCCCTCATCTTCCAACCCAGTCCACCCACCAGCTATGCGAGCAGCTCGAGAGCACAGTCACTCGCCCCTGGGCTCTAGCAGATGATGCTCCAATGGTTCACATTCAGAAAGTGTCCCCTTGCCAGGACGTGGTGGCAGCAGACACTGTAAATACAGGATGTGGGATGCTTACTGAATGCTAGCCTTTCTGTTTTACTGCCAAAGGAACATTTTTCTGGAAGCCATCGACCCTTTGGGTGGAACCGAAAGAAGGGAGGGACACGGCTTAGTTGTTTGCAGCAAATTTTTCCAGGTGGTGTGAAAGAAGTATTTATCAGGGCTGGAAGTGAAGACAGGGAAGAAAGGGCAGAGCTGTGATGTGACAGGAAATGTTTGTAAATGGGGGGCAGAGAGGGAAGTTAGTCAACTTGAAGGTGTCTTCCAATCTAGAGGGTCATGTTTGTAGATTCCATGTTTCTAAATAATGGAAAGTGTGATCACAAGGGCCAAAGGACAGTTGTGTGCATTCACTCATCCGATTGGTCTTTACCGAGGATCTCCAATGGAGAGGAAAAATTAAAAGGGAATAAAGGAAGCCAACAATGTTTAAAGATATTGTTGAGGAATCTAAAGCCTACTACATTGTTTTAGAAGATGAGTTTAAATAAAAACAGATGAGAGGCAGAGAGGCTGCATTTATAGGGTTTCTTTGAGTCACATGTCATGAAGAGTCCTGAGCAAGTATGATCTAAGTGTGCTAGACGTTCATTTCTCTTCTGCATAAAAGAAGTCAGAGTGGAGCATATAGCCTGTCCGGGACTATTTGGTGGCTCTACAAATCTGTCAGGGTTTTGTTCTATTGTATCCAGGCCTGTCCCCATCCTCCTGGTCCTTAAACTCCAGCTGCTTTGGTCAAGGTAGTCTAAGAAGAAAGAGTAACATGTTGGCCCTACTGTAAAGAAATTTCCCGAAAGTCCCATAGGCACTTCTGATTGCATCTGATTAGCTAGAAAATCCATATATGGCCTCATGTAGCGGCAAGGGAGGCTGGGATTGTCTTTTGTTTGGGCTATAATGTGGATTTTGTTTTTTGAGAGAAAGGAAGAATGGCTATGTTTGCCCCAGAGGCTAATGTATAAAAATCAGATATACAAAACACGTAACAGAGGTGATGATTCAATTTACAGATGATATTTGGTTTTATTTCTGTAGCAAAAAGAACATGGCTAAGCATCGGAGGCCCTCCACGGTAGTGCCCCAACCGCCCCGTCCACACTGTTTTCCACGACACTTCTGAGCAGCCCGATCCTTGTGTTAACCTGGTAACCCTAAGGGGTTCAGAGCCTTCATTTACTTTGTTCCAGTTTGAATTTTAATTCACACACTGGGGATTTTGTGAAGCCACTTTGTTAAATGAGTGGGCAAAGAAAGAGCAATCCCCAGGAGGGAAGCTTGTGCACGCACACACACACACACAGACACACGTACATGCCTGTGCCCAAATGTAAATGACTGAGCCAGAAGGGGAGTCCACTGTGCACAGATTAGAGACGGACTGAAGAGCCAGTGGACTGGAAACACAGCAGGTAGAAAAACATGGCTCATTAGCTGGTGCAATCGCTCCCCCAGTGAGTGAGGTTCTCAAGGGCTTGCCCCATGCTGGGGAAGAGTGGCTTCCAGAGGTGGCCTCACACACCAGTGGAGTAACTGGTCTTCTAATTACCTCCAGAGAGGGTTTCCAGCCTCACATCTTTATGTTCATCCAGAATTCTTCACAGATGCATTTCTTTGACCATGGAAGTCTGGTGTGTTTGTAAACACATAAAAAGAACTGTCACTCTTAGTGCGGGGGCTTTTACTGGATCCCAAATGTCTCTCACAGGATTCCATGACGTCAGTTCCCTAAATCATATTGACACGGGTAGGTGGGTGTATGTGTGTGCCTGTATTTAAAGGAGGAAACACAGACTTCACTTTCAACAGATTTTCAAAGAGGTCTATGCCCCTATGATGTTGTGATTTATAATAAGAAATCTATATTTGGTCTTGGTCCACATGCCTGGCACAGGGCTCCCGAGTTCCTTGGGATCTCAAGTGGGAAGAGCTATAAAAAGTGTCTTTTTTATGCTAATGAGGTGACTTTTGGAGAGCCCCTACCTTACCTAAGGTTGGAGGCTCCTTGCCAAGGGAGCCACCAGGTGATCAGAGGGCCGGAGCCCGCAGTCCCCACCCCTGCCCAGCCTCCCCCAATATACAGAGAAAGGCTGGGGATTAAATTTCATCACCAGGTGGCCAATGATTTAATTAATCATGCGTATGTGATGAAGCTTCTGTAAGAAAACCAAAAGGACTGAGTTAGGGAAGCTTCTAGGTTGGTAAATATGTGGAGAATCAGAGAGAGTGGTGTGCTCAGAGAGCAGGGGAGCGCCATGCCCCTTCCCACATACCTTGCTCCATATTTCTCTTTCATCTGGCTGTTCCTGAGTTATATATATCCTTTTGTGATAGACTGGTAATCTAGTAAGTAAGATGTTTCTCTGAGTTCTGTGAGCCACTGTACCAAATTAATTGAACTTTAGGAGGGGGTCATTGGAACCTCTGATCTATAGCTGGTCATTCAGGAGCACGGTAACACCTGGACTTGCGATTGATTGGCATCTAAAGTAGGTGGGGAGCAGTCTTGTGGGACTGAGGTCTTAACCTGAGGGATCCGATGCTGTCTCCAGGTAGATAGTGTCAGAATCAAGTTAAATTGCAGGTTGCCAGCTGTCATCACAGAGAATGGCTGGGGGTGGGAAGGAAAACCATATGTTGGTGTTGGGTACAGAGACCAGGCAGCAGCGGGTCCCAACGGCCTTGCTTGGTGTCCCTCATGGAAGAGCCATAGGGGGCAAGTCTCCGGATCCAGTTCCATGCAGCCGCATGCATAACCATGCTGCCACCACCAGCACACGGTGTCACCCATGACAGATGCACAGAATTCTGTGTGGATGAATGAAGGTGATTTTGGAGGGTCTTCACTCTGCTCTTAGTGGAGCTAAGCTCCGACCTCTTAGCATAGAGCTGGGAGTGGAGGAGTAAAATAAGAACTTAGCCAAATGTTTTAAACAGCGGTCACTTAAAAACTCTCCTAATTGATTTTCATTGAGCTGGCCCTTACTATTTACTGGAGACTTGGATTTAAATGTGTGGCTTTTTGTAAGCCATTAGCCATGTGAAATGACTCCGGGTCAACTTACAGCTGAATAAAAGCTTGTATTTCAAGTGCTATTTAATAATTTGGTTATACAGAAAATTTTCAAGAGCCAGGAGGTCTGCAGGGGAGGAGAGCCTGGGCCTGTGTGAGATTAAGTTAAATACACTTTGACTTTTATGACATGGTATCCACACGGCACGGATAATACCATTGAATGCTGTGTATTTTCAGACAGCACACGTGACCCAGGACTTTATTAAAATATGTTAACTTTACAGTATAAAAAGCCACTCTCCTGTCAATGGGCCTGCTTCCTTCAAATTTCCACAGTCCAGGAAATGGTCCAAGAGCTATACCGAATAGATCACGGGGATTAGAAATGGAAAAAACATGTTGTAAGACATGATATTAGATTTATGTGTCATTCGTATGGCCATTTGTAAATATTTAGTGAATACCTATCTCAGGAAAAATTCATAACTTGTAAATAAGGAATGGTGACAACATGTACTTTCAGTGTCACTCTGAGGCATTAACAGGCCTACCCAAGGAATTTCTCAGCCTCCAGGAGCATAAACCTCTGTTTGCCGTGGCTACTTACTGATTAGAGCTCAGACACTGCGAAGTGACTTGGAAATTTCTGCCCACTAGAGAAGCCATGGTTTGATTGTCCTATAGAATATTAACCAGTGATCTGTCTAAACCAACGTTCTGATTCTGGCATTCTGTTTTTCAAAATTCCTACCCAGACCCAATTATTTAACTTGCTTTCTGAACCAGCATTACTATTATATCTCTCCCCTCATTAATGATGTAATAGATTGGGGAGGCATCATATTTTTGACTTTTTGAACTTTGCATTCTGTGCTGTGAAAAGTGTACGTGAACATACATGACAATTCCTGCCCTCCAAGCCCATCCACTGGGAAAGGATAGAGGAAGTACTATAGGAAATCAAAAGAGAAGAATGAATGAGAGCCAGAAACTTGGGGAAACCTTTAGGAAAGCCAGAGGGTGCTTTGGCAGAGCCTGTGCAGTGAGGAGTGGTGGCGGCCTGCCACAGCCTTGTCCTTGGGGGAAATTTCATTTTATCCCTTACTTTTATCTCTCCACTTAATTTTCCCTTCACCGTTTTAAATCCCAGAGGCTCTCCTCCTTACTCAGCCTCACCTTCTGCGCAGCAAAGAGGCTAGACAGGGAGCAAATGCTGCTTTTTGGGGCAAACACCCCATTGTGCTATGGACTGGGGCTCATTTTAAAGGAAAAAGCTCTGGGGATCAGCAGCTGAGGAAAGAGGCTGGGGCGTCGGGTGAACTACATTTACTTAACAGGGTTTCATGGTGTTGGCTATTCCCTCTAATAAACAATTTAAAATAGGATCAGGATTTAGGTGGCACTTACGCAGCTGGTATAACACAGCCCAACATCTATATCCACAGGCAGCCAAGGGGTCTCAAGACACTGGTCTGATCCTTCAGGTGAAGGGAATGGGAATCACTCTTCCAGGACGCAGGGACCATGGGAGCCCCCCACCCCACCCCAAGAAAGATGCTGTGCTCAGCAGTCCCTGCTAGCTCTGCCTGGTGAATGCCGGCCCCCAAAGCAGGTGACACCTTTCCACCCATTACAATCCAGTCAGGCTCCTCATCCATCTGATCAAGCCAGGTCCCTGAGTGTGGCTCAGCGGCCAGAGATTGTTCTCCTCGGCCTATGGATGAACAAACTGAAGCTGGGTTGGGGTGGGTGGGTGGCAGGAACCAGGTCCCTGACTGAAGGTCAGTTGTGGAGCCCAGTAAACACTCAATAACTGGAAGGGACAGGCTCACTTTGCGCCCTCCCCATGACACTGGGGATGCACTGCTTCCGTCCCCGGCCTCAGAGGGGTGTTTCAGAATGAGTTCTGCTCAGGAAGCTGAGCAGGCATCTGGTCAGGAGCCCCAAACAAATTTTCTCTTGATCTCCATTCCCAGAAGCAAACAGGAGGAGCTTTATTAACGCAGCAGAGGGGTGACCATCCTCAGTGAGAAGCTCTTCACCAGCCTGAGCTCTGATGACCCTTTCCTTGATCCTTGGGGTCTCTCATCGCTCGCCTCTTGTGTCTTCCCTGGGCCTGAGACTTCCCAGGCCGTGTCAGGACTCGCAGGAGTGCACCGCAGCCTCCAGCCCCAGTGGAGACTTCCAGGCTCAGGCCGTAAGAAGCCCCTGCCCGCAGCAGTGTGCCCGGAGCCCAGCCACGGACACGTTCCCAGGGTGGCGAGGACATGGGGGGGAGGCTGGAGAGAGCGGATGCCCACGTGGTCCAGGCTGCAGGCACATCGGGCTAAGGGCACACTAGCAACCAAAAGGCAATTTCGGAAGAATTGATGTTTGTCACGGGGGTGTCTCAGGCTCCGTGAGGACATAGACCGTGGCTTCCTTCTTTAAAATCTGTGGCAGGGGCAGCCCGGGTGGCTCAGCGGTTTAGCGCTGTCTGCAGCCCAGGTATGATCCTGGAGACCCGCGATCAAGTCCCGTGTCGGGCTCCCTGCATGGGGCCTGCTTCTCCCTCTGCCTATGTCTCTGCCTGCCTCTCTCTGTGACTCTCATGAATAAATAAATAAAATATTAATAAAAATAATATCTGCGGCAGAAGCCATCGCCCCGCCCCTGCCATCTGTCATGCTCACAGGTGGCCGTGCTCCCCAGGGCCCGCAGCCTCATTCCTCCGCCTGAGCAAGCAGAGGCGCGCGGTGGGAGCAGCCCTCACCCAGTGAGTGTGGGATCTTGCCCTCAGCACCCCCGCAGAGTCCCTGTCAGGACCCTGGCATCCTCCCCTGACTTCGGAGATTCTTCCAGAATTTCCAGGTCCCCAGAGTAGCAACTGGCTGTACTCTCCTTTCCTGGAGCCTTCCTTTCTCTCTCTCTCCCTCTCTCTCCCTCTCTCTCTCCCTTTCCGTCTGCCATCAAGCATGAAGTACCCTTGTGCTCTGGTTCTCTCTCAGGTCCGCCTGAGACAGCACCAAGCTGAAGACCTGGGGGCCCTGAGGGGAACCCCCCCCTCCCCAGATCCAGGCAAAGCCCGCCCCCTGCTGCAAGCAGGCAGGAAGAAAAAGAAGGCAGAGAATATCCACATCTCCATTATTCTGCTGTTTTCACATAACCCGTCACATGGATCAAAGCCTGGGATCTAGTAGGGCCGCCCTGCTAGCAGGGAGTTGGGAGCTGGATTCTGACCAACAGTAGTAACAGTTCATATGCAGGAGGGACCTACGGACATGCCAGGCCCGGGCTCACGCGGCAGCAACTGGAAGCCCCGCGGCCAGGATCCAAGGCTTCTGCTCTTCTGCTGCCCTGAGCGAGTGAGCAAGGATCGGGGAAGAGAGCCAGGCACAGGGTGCCACGGGGCCCCGGGGGCCCGGGGACTGATGAGCTGCCACCCTTGTCAACCGGGGAAACCTTGTGTTTCCCTCAAACAGGGACAGGGCTTGTCTAGTCTCTGTTTCCTCAGCGGAAGTGATATTGAGGGGGTTTGTACCAAAGCGCCACCAGCGTTCTCCTGTGTCACTGAAAATGAAAGTGAAGCCTCAGAGTCTTCACCTGGGCCTCCTCTCCCTGGTCTCAGGGGAGCTTCACCGCGGAGATTCAGAGAGGGGGGTCCCATCCCAGTGTCTTAGCATCTGAGCTGCTGTAGTCCGTCCATCCATTCGTCTCTAACCCCCTATTTCTCTGTCTCTCGCCATCTGTTCTTCTTCCTCCTGTCCTTTTGTCATTCTCTCTCTTCTGATGTTCTCCCTGTGTCTTTCTTCTTTTATTTTTTTAAGATTTATTTATTTATTTGAGAGAGAGAGAGATTGAGAGCATAAGCAGGAGGGGCAGAGGGAGAGAGGATATGAAGCAGATGCTGTGCTGAGCATAGAGGCCAACACCGGGCTCGATCTCATAATCCTGAGATAGTGACCTGAGCCGAAACCAAGAGTCAGATGCTTAACTGACTGAGCCACCCAAGGACACCACCCCCCCCCCGCCCCAGCCCTACCATACTGCTCCAGAAGTCAGATATTTTAAAAATGGTATCAACTCTTAAAAAAACCAGATAGTCCTGAAGTGACATTTCCTTTTAATCCAGGTTGCTGTTCTTTCTAAGGCTTGTTTTGTTTGGAAACCCAGTAAAAAATGTTAAGAATCGGGGCCTCCCCTAGGCAGACCTGTGTGGAGCTCCCAGGTACTTCCCCACAGAGATGGGCGGGCCTTGAGAACCCCTCCTCCGTGAAATTTGCTTGGTTCTCAAGGCTCCACCATCGTCTCAGTATTTAGTACACGTAGGCAAATTCTGAAACACGTGGTCTCCACAGTGCAGTGGCCTAACACAATCAAGTTTTCTTTCTCACAAACAGGTTGGTGGCAATGGGGACTGGGGTAGGGGGTCCTCTGCTCCATGCAGTCCTGCAGAAACCCAGGCTCCTACCAGCTATGGCTCCCTCTCTTCTAGAGCTATGGACTGCCCCCGGGTCTCCCACAAGTGCTCAGTAGACAGGAAAGGAGCCTGCTCATGCTGCTCCTTACCTCGCCTGCCTTGCCTGACCGGAGTCCGGGCAGGAGGCCCCTGGAACTGCTAGGGAGCAGGAGCCACCGAGGAGAATGACATGGCACTGGGTAAGCACTGTGCTTGGTGACAAAGACACCTTGGGCTGCCGTAAACCATGAACTCTAAGGGCCACTGGAAGCTCATCCACTCACACATTGGCTGGAAGGAAGGAGGAAAGTTGGGTAGGTAGGTAGCCACAAGTCATCTTGCCTAACCCAGTAAATCCAGAAGTCATGGATGGAGCCCCAATGTCAACCCCAGCTCAGTGTTACACACGCACGTGGACGCCTGGCATGATGCCGCCTCCATCCCACCAAGAATTGAAACGTGGGCTGTCAGACTCCGCCAGTTAACTCACTTTACTGTTTGGGCCAAAAGGCTCTCACTAAACAAACTCCACTCTCCCATGGAACAAATGGCTGCACTTTCCCACTTGGAAACACGTTTTTGTTAAACTTCCTTTTTATAGAAACACTGAAAGCCCTACTATATCCCAAAATGGCTCAGCAGAGGGTGTTACGATATAAACGTTATCTTCCTCTCAAATTGACAGAGGCTCATTATCTTTAAATTGCTCCAAGCGCCACCAAGATTAGCAATCTTCCGGCGTCTGTGTTGATTCAGAAAGATGTGGCCTCTGAAGTCACAAGACACCCCATTGCCTCCAAATCTGTAGGGTCCCTGGGAGCCTCTAATCAGCTGACATTAGCCCCTGACCTACTTGGAATTGGGACGGGTAACAACCGTGTATGGTCTTGTAGAAATCAGCCTGGATTATAGGATTAGCGGGCGCTGCTGGAGGCAAGGGGCCCTTGGCTGTAAAGGACACCTCGGGGCAAGGGGCCCTTGGCTGTAAGGGACACGGCGGGGCAGGTGTTTTCAAGCTTTTGTCAAAGAACAATCCCGCCAGGGACCTGCGGCTTGGGTCAAAGAGGCATTTTTGACGTTTCAAGACTCACAACGAGGCCAATTGGAGAGAAAAGGCAAGGCAATAAAAAAGAGAAGGATTGACTTCAGGAGAGGAGGTCAGGAGGGGAAAGTTGGTTTGAAAGTCAGATCAGACATCGGAAGGGGGAGGGGGGAGGCCGTGCTGCGCTTCTCCGGCTTCTCCGAAGCCTTGGCACCGCGGCCTGACACCACTGCTTCGTCGCTAAGACCCAGAACGGGGACCGATCCCCACGGTGCCGCGCCGTCCCTGCAGATCAGAACTATCCCAGCCCCTGTGTCCCTCTGACGACAGTCCCTGTGTTTCTAACGACGCTGCTCACTTTTCTCTGCTGTCTAAAATGTAAGCAGCAGCAAATACCTTCCCCGTGCTTTGTTCAACCTGCCTTTTGTTCGTCCGGGGGGCTGGTGTGTTGAGATGTGTATTCGGATATTAGTTCTCCAGAAAGAACCGGACGGTTATGTACTATTGGAGGTAGAGAGGTGCCCATGCACTGATGACCTATGCACCTGTCCATAATGACGTACATTCTCAGGCCCCACCCGGACCTGCTGCATCAGACACTCTCGAGGTGGCCTGGAGACCTGTGTTTCCATCACTCCCCAGGTGACTGTGATGCCCGAGAGAGTCTGACAAGCATTGGCATGGGGACCAAAAGGCTTTCAGGGTGGCTTCCTGACTCTTGGAGCATTATGTAATAGGACCTCATACTGACGGCTATAGTTCTGTGCAATTTATTAAGGGCTCCCATATATATTTGATCCTGTTGGTGATTACGTAACATAAAGATGATCTTTGCAAACGAAGAAGTAAAATTAAAATGACCTGGTTCCTCCTACCATTGTCATGCATCCTAATACAACCATCTCCTCAGTCCCTCCCCTCCCCCTTCTCGCCTTCCCTCCCTCCTTCCAATCACTCAGTCCCTCCGGTAGATGCAGCGTTGGGAAGCTCAGATTCCCTTTTGCCAAGGAAGGTCATATTCTCCCAGGTACCAGGAGACCCCCCTTGGCCGCCAGCCCTCTTTGGGACCCTCTTAGCCTGAAGGCAGCCTTCCCTGCCCAAGGTCACAACTCCTTCTCAAAGGCAGCCCATATCCCATATCCAGTGCCTGACTCACATGAGGGTATGAGTCTGGCCCAGCCCGTCCTTCCCATGCAGGGCCATCTTGCTCAGGGCCCCTGGTGGCACTCTGGCTTTTGTCCCCTCCGGTCAACAGATGTTGATCCTGGTACACACACCCCTGAGCGTCCTGCACACTCTCCCCTACCTCAGAGTGGGCATCCCAGGGAACCCAAATGCGCCATTTCCTGTCATGTTCCTGGGCCCTGACCTGACACCAATTGCTCCTAATGACAGGCATGTCTTGGAGCTGCTAGTGTGCCGTGCTCTACTCATACTCCCACACATGCTAAAAACCTTCTAGAAATCTGAGCTCTGCTTGGCAGACATCAAGGCAGCAGAGACTGAGGAATGCCTCAGAAGCTTACTCCAAAACACTGGTGGATTATGCAAAGTCTCTCTTCAGCAGAGACACTTGAGATGTGTCCGGGTATCTTGAATCTGTTTCCCGGTTGCCCTTTGCAAATTTTCTAGGCATGCAAAGCTTTTGTTTCCCCTTGAAAATCTTCCCTTGGGGGCACCTGGGTGGTTGGGTCTGTTAAGCATCTGCCTTCTGCTCAGGTCATGATCCCTGGGTACTGGGATTGAGCCCCACTTTGGGCTCCCTGATCAGTAGAGAGCCTGCTTCTCCCTCTCCCTCTCACTCATGCTCTCTCTCTCACTCTGTCTTAAATAAAGTATAAAAAAAAAAAGGAGAGAAAATCTTCCCTTGACCCTCTGAAGTGTTCCGTTTCTGAAGGGCCACGACTTGCATTGTTTCAGCCTTTCCCGCAACAGGCCAGGGGCACAACACAGCACAGACCTTTCCAGCTACCTATTATGAAGCTGTCCATAGGGAAACTGAGGGTTCCCCTCCCCACCATCGATTGCCTTTCCATGGAGCATGCGTCATCCTACCGGAGCCAAGCAGAAGTTGCTGCCTCCAGCACAGAGGAGTCAACTGTGTGTGGACTCATTCATATCTTCTTTTTCCCTTCCTGACAAAAAAAAAAAAAAAGATTTAAGACATGACACCCTTGGTGCCATATCTGACAGTTTTTCCTTTTTTTTTCCCCTAGAAAATAGATGAGCTATTGTCTCCATGAAGCAAGTACTAATTAGCATGGCTGTAGTATTGCCCTTCTTTTTCCCGAAACTCATCATTTTTTGAGAGAGGGGCAAACAAGTTAGAGTCGAGGGGAAAACATCGACCAGACCCAAGTGATGGCATGAGAGCAAAACGAAGTGAGTCCCGGCTTTCTACACCTACTAAGTGATTTATTTCACACTGCAGGAGGGGGTGACCTGCTGCCTACAGGAGCCAGCACTGGCATTGACCTTGGCAGGAAAGCTTGGCTTTACAAGTGTCCATGAAGGAAGGACCATATCTAACCTAACTCATTTTGCCAAAAAAAGCAGAGTTCTTACTCTTGGGGTGGACCCCTCCCCTTATAGATGATGCTGCTGAGGACCAGAGAGGGCAGGGGCCCCATTCCAACATCACCAAGCCTTTGTAATCCAGGCTTCTGTTTTTGTTTTTCCCCTCTTTCACAATTATTCTTAGCCAGGTATGGCCATATTGCTTATTTGGAAATGTATTTATGAATTTTACATTCTTGGTTTCAGAGGTACCTGAATTATTCAGAAAAAAAAATTGGCTGAACATCAAGGTTTTCCCCCGCTACAGTTAACTTTTCATCAAAGCGTTATTTGAAAGTGTTTGAACTTAGTTTTAAAGCATTTTTTACATTCCCCAGTTATTTACCTTAAAATTTTTAAATTTTTGTTAAAGATTTATTTATTTATTCATGAGAGACACAGAGAGACAGAGGCAGAGACACAGGCAGAGGGAGAAGCAGGCTTCTCACAGGAAGCCCAATTCAGGACTCGATTCCAGATCCTAGGATCCCATCCAGGCGTCCCTGCCTTAAAATTTTTAAATATATCTTTTAAAGTGTGACAAGAGTTATACAACAAGAAATTTACCACTTTAGTTATTTTATATGTACAGTTCAAGGGTAGTAAGTACATTCACATGGTTTGTATAACCATCACCGCCATACAGGTAATGCTCTCAAGAACTTCTTCATCCTCCCAAATTCAAACTCATTTAAGAACTCCACAACCTCCTCCTGCCTCCCCTGGTGACCACCATTCAATGCTCTATCTCTATTAATGTGACTATTCTTGGTCGCTCATTTAAATGGAATCCTAAAATATGTTTCTTTCTGTGTCTAGCTTATTTCACTTAGCATAACGTTTTTAAAGCTCATCCACATTGTAGCATGTGTCTGAATCCCACTCCTTCGTAAGGCTGAATAATATTCCATAGTATGTGTATATCCCATTTTTTCACCCATTCATCCATGCCTAGAGGCTTGAGTTGCTATCACCTTCTGGTTATTGAGAATAATGCTGCTGTGAACGTGGGTGTGCAACTATATCTAGGAGTTTAAGTGTGATTTTTAAAATTAAAATTTATTTATATTTATTTTTTAAAGATCAATTTATTTGAGAGAGAGAGAGCCTGTGAGTGGGGGAGAGGCAGAGGGAAAGAATCCTCAAGCAGACTCCCCACTGAGTTCAGAGCCCCACCATGGGGCTCAGTCACATGACCCACGAGATCATGACCTGAGCTGAAATCAAGAGTCTGACACTCAACCGATTGAGCCACCCAGGTGCCCCAAATTTATTTTTAGAAATAATGAAGTTGCCTTTCTACTGGTGAAGCTTACAACATTTGAACGAAGCTCTTACCATTTTATGGTTTGTTACTATTATATTTAGGCTACTTGGGTACCTTTACAAACAGACTGGCTCTTTTTTTCATCTGGTTAGAGTGCATAATGATCAAGTGGGCAGCGCTGACGGAAAAGTGGTACAACTCTTCTAGAACATTTCCTCACCAGACTAGGGCTTCCTTGGTTCCCTGCTGTAGTTCTGCTGCAGTTCTGCTGCCTAACAGAAGAAACTTTCAATTCATACTTGTTAGATTGATAAATGAAGAAACCAGATATTTTTCAACAATTTATTGTATTGACTTATTCATTTTTTAACACTTTTATTTTTATTTTTTATTTTTTAATTTTTTCAAAAAATATTTTATTTATTCATAAGAGACACAGAGACAGAGGCAGAGACACAGGCAGAGGGAGAAGCAGACTTCCCACGGGGAGCTGATGTGGGACCTGATCCCAGGCCCTGGGAATCACACCCTGAGCCAAAGGCAGATGTTCAACCACTGAGCCACCCAGGCATCCCTAACACATTTATTTTTAATCAAATTTTCCTTCAATGTATATCCAGTGATAGAGATTATTTTCTGTCCAACCATTAGATGGGATCATTAGATGGGATCAAGAAGAAATCCTTCCAGAGCTGTTAGTTTGTGACTAAATAGGTAAAGGCACTCCTTGAAAAAGAGAGAAGTCTCCCACTTTGCAATGCTGTTTGGCTCTCAAAGGAGCCTTTTTATTTTTTTGCCCCAGTAACAGGGATACCTTGTTGCTGTACTAGAGATATTCAAAAATATAAACTCTGATCTCTCAGCTACACCTCAATTTTACAATGCTTCAAAAGATTGTCAAACATGGATGTATCAGATGATCACAATTGTGATAACGCTGTGTAACAACCACACATCTTGCAGCATACAACAGTAAGCATTCACTTAGCTTGTGAACCTCAGAGGTGACTGGGACTTGGCTGATCTAGGCTGGGTTTGGCTGGGCCAGTCTGCTTCTAACCATGAGTCTAATGAGGCATGGTTTCTCCTTGAGGTTTGGGCTCAGCTCTGCTCAATGTATGTCCATTCTGCAACCCCGGTGAAAAGGACAGGAACCATCTAAGGGAAGCACTTCTCATGGTTGGGCAGAGGCACAAGACAGCAAGTGGAAAGTTCAAGGCCTCCAAAAGCCTGGGTTCAGAATAGTACACCATCACTTCTGTTTCAATTAACTGGCTAAAGCAAGTCACATGGCCAAAGTTAGGGAGGAGAATATGTTCTACATATTAGGGGGAAAACTGTAAAGTCACGTGTCCAAGATCTGGGTACAGAGAGGGCAGAACGATTGCAGCCAGTAACGCACCTTCTTAACTCAGCTATAGAAAAATAGCCAAGAATAACATGGCCTCTCCAAAAGAAGTGACCTGCCGACACCCTAACATTTCAACATTCAAGTACACTCAAACTGTGCAGACAGTGAAGGCTCAAGTCAGACTCTGCTAAAATCTGGTGGCAGAATAGAAAAGTAAGAATGACAATACCTTCTCCTTCAAGTGTGCTCCTTTGAGTTATTTACATGCCAGGCCTCGTGGCAGGAGCCATGGCTCCTACTCTCCATACTCAGGCAGAAATCATCACTGTCTCAGAGTCTTTCCAAAACAGTTCTCTGACTACTGCAAAAGAAAATCTTCCTCTTTCTGTGAGAAAAAAAAGAAAGGTATGTCTTGCATGTGATTCCCTCCATGCAAAAATAATTAGTGTCAGATGTCATTTTGATTCCATTGCTCACCCAGCAGCTACCAGTGAGCACATGGATTAGTCAAAAGGTAACAGCGAGGTCCCTTCCAGATGCTGGCCCTGGAAATCAGGTATGATGCCAGGTAATTAGAGCAACATTTCTATAGGCTTCTCCAACTGTGGCAAGGCAGTTGCCATCAAAAACTTGACACACTGGAACAAAGTCTCAGTGGGGCTGTGCTCCTTTGAGATGCTCCAAGTTCTCATGAACATTTCTGACCACACTGTGGTCTACAACAGGCAAATTTGCAATGGGGCCATTGGGTCAGCCCAATTCTACCTACTGTCCAGTTCTGGTAAAAACAGGAAGTGTCAGGGACAAAGATGAAGAGAGAAACGAAGGGCTCCCTTGCATAGCTGGCCTGTTTCTGAATGATTCAGACGTGTGCATTTTTCTCATCATGAAAGCCTTCCCTAGAGTTCCTTCTCTTTGATTAAGATCTAAGTGATCTCTTTTGTGAGGATGACTCAGGGAAGCTTGGCTGCCCTGGGAGGAAGCAGAGTTTACGTGAAAGAGATGATGGAGGTTGTAAAGATTTGATGAAAGTGGACAACAGAAGAAAACAGGCAGAGAGGCCTATCTGTGGGTTGGTCTAGAAATGCTTGGAGAGAAACTAGGACTTACTAAATCTTATTAAATATACTACATTGCTAATCCCATGTGGTGCAGACTATAGATAGACTTGTCCATTCTACAGAAATGCATCACTGAAGCTAGATAAATACTGAGACATGAGTCAGGTATATGGTGGGTGTCCATGGAATGAATGTCTTGGAATTAATGAAGCCACCACCAAGGAGAAGATATGGTGTGCAGGGATTAGAGTTCCCTCTGAAGAAGAGACTTAGACATCGCATCTCTCCCAAATTTAGAGATAGAAGTGGCAGCCACAGCAGGTCACCTTGCCATAGGTGTTCTTGGGTTCATGAAGAAAATCTTTCGTGAATCGTCTTAGTTACGCAGATTTTCCTACATTCAGGATCTTGTTGACTGCATTGTCCTGGTGTCTACTCATGTGTTCCACTTTTCTCTACATTTCCAGTAAATGTAGAGCTATAGGCTTGATTAGATTGTGACTCAGTTCTTCTGGCAAGCATTCCTCATGAGTGCTGCTGTGTATTTCACATTGCACTTCATGAAGAGGTTACTGCACTTCTGGTGATGTCGTGTTGATCAATGGGCTGTCAGCCTGCCCCACCTAATAAGAAGTTTCTCATTAATCCTTCATCTAAGTGTTCTAGCACCTCTGGGGATTATCGCCTAGATCCACTATTTTATGAAGGATAGTGTGTCTTTTCTGAACTGGCCTCAACCTTGAGCCATGATCCCTGATTCTATCAAGTTCTCTCAAGTTTATGGATGTCTGTGGGTAGGGTTGGGGTTGGGGAGGAACAAACAGAACAGCAGGAGGCCCTTATGATCAATGACATATTCCTTTCCAATTGTCAATCACTCTATGTTATTCAGAGGAGCTTTTTAAAGTCCAATGGCTTTCATAAGTGGTGAGGCCCAGTATCCCTACTGTTCTTAATGCAGAAAGATACTTCAGTGACCTGGACTCAGACCCAGGTTACACACCTCTGTGAGCTAGTCTGCTGGGTAATTTTAATTCATGATGTTATTGGACTCCCTGCTCCATGCTCTTGAACTGGGTCTTCTCAATAGAAAGGCAAGGTATCACTTCACTATACACCCTAGAATTTATTGTCATCCTTGCAATAGCAGGTGATCCCAAATGAAACCTGTGAACTCTGTCAGTTACTCTTCTTTTCCCATCTTATCTGTATGGAATGTGTAAATAGATTGATTTAGGGGAGAATCTGGTAAAGACAGAGCCCCAAATCTGGGTGGTTTAGCATTTTAAAAGTTTATTTTTCACTTGTAGTGCATATCTGAAGTGGGCTGGTAGGGAACCTTGGCTCATACAGTCACATGGGGACCTAGGCTGACAGAGACCCTACTGTTTTAATCCTGCACCATCTGGAAGCTCAATCTTCATGGAAAAGAGAGTTCTAGAGGTTCTTGAACCAGAGTCAAAATCTTTGACTGGAAGCAGCTTAAGTCACCTCTGCTCTCAACCAATTGGCCAAAACTCATCACTGGTCCCACCTAGTCGTTTAATCTTCCTAGTGCATGGAATCAGAAGAGAACCAGATGTGGGTGGGTATGAAAAATACCCACCACTGAATGTTAGAAATTTGTAGAATAAGGTCCGCTATCATTGAAATATTTGCACATTGCGATTTGTTAGATGTAACAGTTTCCAGGATTTTGCACGTTCTTTTATTTATTTGTTTGAAAAAAAACTTCCATAACTTTACTACTTGCCAGACATGTATTCCAGACACCAGAAATAGAGCAGTAAACAAATAAGACAAATCTCTCCCTTTATGGTACTTACCTTCCCAGGTTGGCGAAAAACAGTGACTAAACAAATGAGTATACATCACAGTGTCAGGCAGTGATAAGTGCTGTGACTCCAAGTAAAGCAAGGACACATCTAGAGAGGTAAGAAGTTGGGTACTGCTTCAGTGTAGGCTTCTCTCAGGAGTGGACCTTTAAACAGGGAACAGCATGGAGGCCAGACATGACAGCACAGTACAGGCATGGAGAAAACACGCACACTGCCAGGTGTGGAAGTGGAGTGAATGGGTTCAAGAACAGCAGGTTGGTTTTAGGGGAGGCAGGATGGGAACAGTAAGTGTGGGTACACATTCCATTCCAGTTATGGAATCAATAAGTCACGGGGAGGAAAGGTGCAGCATAGGGGGTCCAGTAAATGGTACTATAGTAGCATCGTCAGGTACACTCATGGTGAACATAGCATAAGGTATAGACTTGTGGAATCACTATGTCTTACACTTGAAACTAATATACCATCGTGGTCAGTTAAACTACAAAAAGAAGAAGAAGAAGAAGACGATGAAAGAAGAGCGAGTCAGATGCTCTGGTGGAAACACAACAAAGCAGGCAAGAGCTATCTGGATAAGGCTGGAGCAAGTGGCCAGGGACTGGGTCACAGGGAGAATTTTGGATTATATTTTAAGTGTGATAAGAAGCCATGAGGGGATCTGAGCAGGGCCATGACCTCATATAATTTTTATCTGAAGGATCCTTCTGATTTTCAAGGTAGGGTTTGACAGGCCGTGCATCCTCAGAGGTCAGTGGTGGTCGCTCTCTCTGTGCCAGCACAGTCAGGCACTGAGAAGCTGTGTGATGTGATAAAAAGTGGGAGCCCTGCAGTCAGGCAGACCATGTCGGCACTTCCACTCCATGGATTGCCAGCTGTCTTATCTTGGGATAGGTTGCTTAAACTTGGGAGCCTCTGAAATGGAGGTCATGATGCCCATCTTCCAGGGTTGTTGTGAGGGTTACAAGTAGAATATGAAAGTGTTTCCATGTTACTTACCATTTACTTTGGAACATTCCACCATGGTAGTTTTAATTGACTCCCGATTTGTATTTTAAATGCATCTGAAAGGCCCTGACCAGGATCTCACATCCAGCAGAGGTTGTGACCAGCACTTCCATTCTTCTATTCAAGTATGTACATTAGAGCTTGTTTAAAAATTAGCTGGAGAGATATCAGAAATAATATTTCACTACTGAAATTAGTGGTGGCTAGAAATGATATAAGAACAAGGTAAAAAAAAAAAAGAACAAGGTGAACCCAGCAGCCTAGCACATTCTGGAATGGTGACTTCAACTCCCGATGTTCTAACCTCTGCCATTTCATGGAGGATTCCCCTGCCATATCGAATTCTAAGATGGGAAGGTCCAGGCCCTGATATATCACCACATCTGCCTTCAGGAAACCCTTTGTGTAAGAGTTGTCAGAGGGCCCAGAGCACAGGGAAACGTGGACTTCCCCAAACTTGTGCCAAGAGCTCATCTGACTCCTCTGGGCTTTCTAATGAGGAACATTTCAGGAGTCAGTCTGATAATTGCCCTCACTATAACCTTCCGCCCAGTGGAAAAGATGAGGTGGGACTGATTCAAAAACACTGCCCTGTTCCTCCCACCCATCTTTGATCACCACAGTCTCCCTAGATCAACTGAAAACACCAGCAAGAATAAAAACACGACTTGACCCTGTGGATGGGCACTTTGGCCAGATCAGTTCTTCACAGGAGCTTAAGCCAGGGCCTGGCATACAGGAGGCACTCAATAATAGTGGCTGTTATTATTTTATGGGTGAGAAATCTAAGGCCCAAAGGTCACCAATCAGTGAGTGGCAGAGCTGGGAAAAAGGCTGAGCCCTGCTTGGTCCAGAAAATTCAGTCTTATTCACCCTACTACACAGCCTCAGAGAAGACAACGGCTGCTCGTGGAGGCCCCCAAGGGCCAGAGTAACCTGCCGAGTTACTCTCATGCTGCAGGTCATTGGGAACCATCAATAGTTGGGTGAGAAGTAACTACAGATGTGAAATTTGTAAAACTTCTCTTATTGAACACAGTCCTGGATAGATTTTAGTGGATAGAAACTAGAGACAAGGAAACCAGCTAAGATTCTCCTTAAATAGAAAACCAAACTTGGATGGGAATGATAGCAAGGGGCAAGCCTAACGACAGTGTGCCAGCATGCAGAGGAAGGCATAGCAGAACATGGTAGCTTCTCGTGGAATGAGAAGTATGAGATGATCCTGAGCTCCTGTCTGCTCACTGGCAGACGACGACAACATTGGCAAAGGTGACACTTGCTCCCAGGGTCTGAGAAATGTAAGACTGGGAATCTGTTTCTCAATTAAGCCGCTTGTTAGTTGGGTCATCCAAGCTTGAAGACATCTAGGAAGGTCTTACAAGGGTAACCCAACAAGGGGTTGGGATCATGGGGAGATGAGGTTGGGGGCTGTTCTGTTGGAAAGTATGTGTGTTGGAGGGGGGCAGTGTATATTGGTAGAGGAATGCTAGTGTGTGTGTGAGTGTGCACGTGTGAGTGTGTATGTTGGGTGGGGTGTCTGGACAGAAGACTTGATCCACATAGCAGGTGCATGATGATATCCAGAAGTGAATATCACGCTCCATCGCTGTCAGTTATTGGGTAGCCGAACTTCTAAGAAAAGTATCTTGTAGTTGGACCCCTCTATTCTAAATATGTCACCTTCGCAGCTACAAGAAAAATAAAGTCCCCACATCTGCCTAGTGTGACGGGGATTTGCCCTGCAAGTAGCCATACATTCCTTGCCACAGTCAATGAATGATTTGAGGTGGGCAAGCATAACGGGGTTAAGCTCTCGATCTTGACTTTCTGGTGTTCTCTGGGGTGAGCAGCAAGGGGCGGGGTGAGGCATCAAAACTAGAGGTGGCCTGATGTGAGCTTCTTCCAGAAGACCAGAAACTGGCTGTCAAACTATCGACAAGAAGCAAGAGAAGCTTTAGATATCATTTTGAAAGGTTTGACAAATGCCAATTATATCTTCAAGAGCTTAACTATAGTTGGTGGGGGAAGGAGAGGGTTTTTGGGTTTTTTTTTTTTTTTTTCAAATACAAGGAAATTTTTAGTTGAGAGGAGAAGGTGTGTTAGTTACTAAGAGTTACACTTAACCCATCTAACTGTCATTTCCTGAGAACTTCTAAAGCTTTCGGCTTTCAGGTTGGAGAGATGCAACATACTGATCTCAGGAGGAAAATCTGATTCAGGCTAGATTGAATCTAAGTTTATTCCAGTAACTAAGAGTCAGGGGCATTTTGAAATATCACATTTGCATCACTAACTGCATAAACAACTTTCTAATTGCCCTATTGTTTCTGAGCAGGCTTTTACATTTCTGATCCAATCTTCTTTTAAATAAAATATCATGATTTTTAAGCTATTCTGTTTTTCATTGTCTTAAAAAGAGCTTTATTCCATCAAATGAAGCTTGGGTGGAGATTTTTTTCCTCCCTCCAGGCTGATTTCACTTCTCTAAGGTCATCAGAGAAACCTTTGTTTCTGAAAGCTGCCTTCAAAATGCTGGCCCTGAGGGCGACAGTGGTGTCAGCAAGATCAAAGAATCGCATTCTCTCTGTCTGCAGTGGCATTTTTACCAGTTTAGCAAAGCACAGTCTCGGGGTGTTGGGAGAGCCAAACTTGGCTCCTTGGGCCTTGGGCACATCTCCCTCACCCTGGATGTCACTGCACTCTTCTGTAAGAAAGGCAGGTGGCCGGTCAGGTGATGGACGGGATCCATTTCAGCTGTGAAACTTCCAGAATGCCCAGTTAGTGCCCACGATGGTTTTTGAACAGACCTTATGATACCACCTTCCACCCCAATGCCTTTGGCTTTTTTTAATGGAAGAGATCAGCTTTCATTGATCGCTCTGTATGACAAGCTGAAAACCTTTTTTAATGATCTCGGGATCCTTAATTTTCCCTGAACTCTCTATTATGGATCAATCGTTCCTGAATTTATCTAGAATTACTAAATTGGTAGGAAACTGCAGGTGTCCCCATCTGCTATTTTACCTTATAGAGGAGGCCCCTGTAGGTGTGGTTGCCTAGAGGCAAAGGCACTGCCCCTTTGTTCTCTGTTTGCTCCTTGCTGGTCTCGACATTCTGGGCCAAAAACCAGTGTTACCCCACCCTGGTGCAAGAGGCTGGGGTCTCTCTATGCTCTATCTTCCACCTCTTGGAATAATGAAGTCTCAAATTGCTCCTCTAGCTTCATCACATGCTGTTAACTATCTGTCCCCAAGCTGCTTCCCTCAAGGCTTCAGATAATTCTAGGACTGGAGGGCAGATGTGATTTCTGACCACCTCCCATCCTGGAAGATAAGCTTCAGAGGACAGTGTGGGGGCCTGGTTTCTCCCAACACTGCCTCCTGACTGCCTAGCACTTTGGCACACAAGCAGTCACTAAATGAATACTCTAGAATAATGGATGAAGGAGGCGCGAGCACTCCCACCATTACGTGTCTTTCTCAAGCATCCTTCTTAATCTCCTTAGCATGTCTCCAAGTCCAAGGACTAAGTAATGGCTATGGTACTTCTGTGGCCACCAAGTAAATCTGTCCTTTCTGCTCCTTGTCTATGCCATCTCCATCCTCAAAGTGAGGACAGGCCACAGGAATAGCTTTAGAATGTAAAGGCAGGGATCCCTGGGTGGCGCAGCGATTTGGCGCCTGCCTTTGGCCCAGGGCGCGATCCTGGAGACCCAGGATCGAATCCCACATCGGGCTCCCGGTGCATGGAGCCTGCTTCTCCCTCTGCCTATGTCTCTGCCTCTCTCTCTCTCTCTCTCTCTCTCTGTGTGACTATCATAAATAAATAAATAAATAAATAAATAAATAAATAAATAAATAAATAAATAAATAATAAAAAAAAAAAAGAATGTAAAGGCATCGGAGCCCCTTCAGGCTGAATCCAGTCAAAGCTAGTACCTCCAAGCTTTCTAATTTCCTTAGGAGCAAATCAGTGTGTGGAGAAATTCCTCCTTGTCCTTCTGCAGCCTCTTAAACCTTACACACTTGGCCCCAGCTCCAATGGAGCTGGTCGTCCGGAGTTGCCTTGTATTTGAACTATTAGTCTCCCCAAATCCACAGCCTTATTCTTGCAGTTGTTTTTAAGGACTCATGACCTGGATGTTGTTTTTCAGTGACATCCTCGCAGAACTTCGGAGATCAGGAGTTCTCTGTAACGCGTATTCCCTCTGGTGATATCAGTGGATTGCCTTGTTCTGTGGAGGGGCCGAGGGCAGGTGCCTCAAGATGGGTCACTTAGCCATGAAGACTATTTTGAGTTAAAAAGGCAACTGAAAGCCCAGCAAATTCAGGAAAAGCTCTTTATCTCCCTCCACAACTGTCTAGAATAGACAGGAATAGAGACAGGAATAGACAGGAATAGAGATAGAGGACCTGTTCCGGGTAGGGAGCTATCCCCACTGTTCACTCCATCAGACTGTGAACGAGGTGTGGGAGACAGGGAGGAGGAACCTAGCAAGGCCTGTCTGATCAAAGTCCTCTGTGTCCCCTTGTTTCTCAGGGTGCCCAGCAAACACACGGTTTACCACGCATTTACACATTTTCATCTCTCTGCTGAATTGCATTCCTTCCCTTTGAAGTCCCAGACTCCTGCCCTCCTTCTCCTTAGTTCAGGATGACATCAATGCCTCATTTTTACCTGTCTCTGGAGTTTCTACATCTGTGTGGATGCCTAATATGTACGAAATTAAATTTTAGTTTTCTCTAATTATCTGTCTCTGTCAATTTGATTCTTAGTCTGGCAAGAAGGACATTGAGGGGACCAGGGAATCCTTGCTCCCAACATCTGTGAGAACATCAGCCGCCAGCAGCAGGCATGGCACCGGCCCCAAGGGCAGTAGGAAGGGGGGCAGGCCGAACAGACACTGGCCAGCTCAGCCATAGGGGCCTTCTTCCTCTTTTGGAAGGGGAAGAAACCAAGACCTATTGTTTTGGCCACATGTTCCTCAGGAGTATAAACCTGTGGGTCAGAAAGGAGGCGAGTGTGGGATGAAGTCTAAACAATGGGTCCAGCCGTTGGTTTCAGGAAGTCACAAGTTTTTATTCCTCCCTGCAGTTTGGTAGATGCTAGGTTCTTGGTCAGTGGCCATCCCCTCACCTGGCAAGTCTCTCTTCCCGATAGAAGAAACCTCTGTAATTCCTGGAAGTGAGATCACAGAAAAGGCTCTGGAAAAATCATGGCAGACCCAAAGTATTGTGTCCAGCTCACTATGGATTCGGGCCTTGACTGGATACAGCACGAAGCCGGGGCTTCTCAAGGGGAGCCAGTATTCCCAGGCCCCATGTTCACAGAAAAAAGGAGATCATAAAAAGCTAGATAGTGTGTTTTTAAAAACCAATCTCCCCACAGAAAAACACTTTCATATTGAAGGTGTGGCTGTTTGATGAGCAGATAGAACACAGTGGTTGAGGGCATGGAGCCTCAGCCCCCTGCCCCTGGGAGCCCCTCAAGGGCTGGGGTGGTCACTCCACCCACACGAGCCCGAGCTAGAGCACCTCTTCCCAGAGTTCCAGTCGCGATTGGTTCCAAGACCACTTCTTTTGAAATAAATTTTTTTCCGATGTTAATTTTAGGCTCTTCACTCCAATATATGTTAAGCCTGTCAGATAGTAGCAGGGTCACTCGGTTTTCCCCATCTCTCTATTTCCCTATCCTGCTTTCCTGAAGATTTGCTTAAAAACAACAGAAGTGGGGCGTTGGGTTGGTTAAGCGTCTGCTTTCGGCTCAGGTCATGATCTGGGGTCCTGGGATCCAGTCCCGTGTCAGGCTCCCTGCTCAGTGGAGAGCCTGCCTCTCTTTCTCCCTCTGTTAATCCCCCTGCTTGTATTCTCCTTCTCGCAAATAAATAAATAAAATCTTTAAAGACAACAACAACAAAACCCCAACAACAACACTAAAGTAGGAGAAAGTAGTAAAATGAGCCTGAGACAGGGTGTGAAGCAGAAGGGACCTGGCGAGCCCGGGTGGGTCACCATGGTAGAGTTGACCCTGGACCCTTGAGGCAATGTGGGAGCCCCTGTGTGAACAGTGGACATCCCCCATGCTTCAAAGCTCTGGGCAGTGGGGAAACTGTGTCCTGCTCCCTTGTTCCTCAGTGGGGAAAGCCAGTCAGTAGTCGCCACCAGGCCTGAACCGGAGCTCAGAACTGCTGGCCATGACTGGGCCTCTTCTGGCTGCTTGGAAGTCTTGCCTTGTCAAGGAAAAGCCTTTAAGTCTGTCCATTGCACTTTGGTTCTAGAAAACAAAGAGCAGGAAGGGCTCGCTTAGGGCCTGTAGGCTGTCCTTCCCTTTCCAGGCCACACCTGGACACCTCTATCTACACTGCCACTAAATAACTTCCTCCTGCTGATGCATGTTTCTCTCCAAACAACCCTGGGAGGCTGAGGCAGGCCTTCTCCCTCTTGTTTCAAAAGGAAAGCTAGAACATAAATTGATCAGGAACTTGGTCTTGTAGGATTTCCGGGTGGTGAGGGCGTCTTGGTAAAAAAGGTAGAAAGCAGTGGTGGGAAATGGGGAGCATGTTTGGGTGACCTCTGTGCCCTCTAGGCAGCCATGAGTTTCTGCTCTTTGCCTAACTACATGCTAGGCCTGATGCCCAAAGAACCGTTCAGACACCCTTGGCTTTCTGTGGGCTAGTACTCCACATAGCCAGGAAATCAGGCAGCGATCCAGAGATGTCGAGGTAAGGAAAGAGGTGAACAGCAGTCCTTGGTGTTGGCTGTGAGCTCACTGCTCTGAGCTGAGCCCACAGATGACCTACTGCTGGGTCCCTGCCTCTGCAGCAACCACCAGAGCAGATGACAGTGACTGGGTGGAGTTCCAGGGGCTTGGTCCCAGGGAGAACCATGGTTCCCCTGATGAGGCCCCAGTGAAGGCACCAACACAGGCCTCTCTCCTCAGCAGGGCTAGGAAATGGAGGTCACTGTTAAAAAACAAAATTCAACTGAGTGATTGGGATATCTAATTGGCTTTCTTTCTTTTTTTTTTTTTTTTTTTTTTTTTAAACATTTTTTTTTTTATTTTTTTAATTTATTTATGATAGGCACACAGTGAGAGAGAGAGAGGCAGAGACACAGGCAGAGGGAGAAGCAGGCTCCATGCACCGGGAGCCCGATGTGGGATTCGATCCCGGGTCTCCAGGATCGCGCCCTGGGTCAAAGGCAGGCGCCAAACCGCTGCGCCACCCAGGGATCCCTCTAATTGGCTTTCTTAACAATTCATGAATCAGGCGGCATCCCACCTAGCAGGGGAGCTCCTCTGAGCTAAATCAAAGAAAAGTTTTTAAAGACAAAGAGAGGACATTAAAAAAAAAAAAAAAAGAGGAAGGAGAAGAAAGGAATTTATTAGCAAGGAGTTCCTTGTTTAGGCGAGGTTGTCCTCCTAAGGGGAGAAGATGGGCCTATCAGCAAATTTCCCAGTATTGATCGGGAAATTCCATGTCAACTGGTTAAAGGTTACATTCCCTGAGAGCTTGACAACACTGGTAGGTTAGGTATTAAGTCTTGGTTTTCTGACTGGGGGCCTTAATCTAAGTGATGTCATTTGGGGCCTGCGATTTTCTTTTTGACACCACTAAATACATATCTGAGTAATGAAGGGGACGATTTTGTCATATTCAAACATGCACCCCTAATAGGGCTCAGACCTGGGTCTGTCCAATTTTAACGCCTGTTAGGTTTCCTGCATCATGCTGAAAACAATTCAGTTACCTCTGCTTCAACAGAAACTGATTGCCTCCTCCATGTGAGACAATCCTGGGTAGCCACAGTCCAGGAGACACAAGGAGTAGTTCAGACAGAGACAAATCCCAAGTCTCCTCTTAAGAGAGGGTGCTAAATGCATATGTGCCGAGAAGCAGCAGGGCGTGCGGTGTTATTGAGGAAAGAGAGATCACAAGATACTTTCTGAAAAGGAAAGAACAAAACAAATGTATGTATTTGATGAACCACATCTTTGATAAAATGCCAAGGCCTAGAGGATTCTGTGATGAGTAAGAGTTCTCACCCTTGAGATTTCCTGTTTTAGAGGCTGTATTAGCCAGGGTTCTCCAGAGAAGCAGACCCAGTAGGATACACAGAGATACATAGATTGAGATTTGTTGTAGGAACTGGTTCACACAGTTGTGGAGGCTGTGAAGCCCCACAGTCTGCTGCCTGTGAGCTGGAGAACCGGGAAAGCCGGTGGTGTAACTCAGCCCAAGTCTGATAGCCTGGGTACCAGGGGCTAGTAGTGTAGGTCCTGGGCTGATCGGAAGCACCCAAAACTGGAGTGCTGATGTCCGAGGACAGGAGGTGATGGCCATCCAGCTCAGATAGCAAATTTGCCCTTTCTCCAACTTTTTGTCCTATTCAGGCCCTCAAGGTTTGGATGATGCCCATCCACAGGTGTTGGTGACGGCAATCTTTTTTTATTCATCTACAAATTCAAATCCTAATCTCTTCTGGAAATGCTCTCACAGACACACCCAGAAAGAATGTCTTCCAGCTAAGGGGGCTTCCTTAGCAAAGTCAAGTTGACACAAAATTAACCACCATAGAGAGGAAGTCAGAATTGAACCCAAACATTTTCAAACAGTGGAGTAAGGCTGGAAGCCAGTTTCCTTTCTTGCACTGACACTGCTGCTTGTTGATCTAGAGCTAGGCTGTCCCATACGGTAGCCACTGCCACGTGTGGCTCTGTGGCCGGCCTGGACTTCCATATGTCATTAAGTGTCAAGTACATACTGGATTTCAAAGACTTACTTAAAAAAAAAAAAAAGCTATCTCATTAATTTTTTTTATATTGAATACATCTTTAAGTAAAATATTTTGTTGATTTAAATAAAATATGTTATTAAAGTTAATTACAATTATATGTGGATATTAGGAAATTTTGAATTTTATCTGTGGCTTACATTTTTTTCTACTAAACCAGCACTGACCTAGAAGGAAACCTAAGATTCCCTTTCACAATGTTTCTTAAACCAAGACCCCAGGAAGAGCCCTGAGGAGCTTCCATAATTGTCTTTTTTGGACTCCCCATGATGAACCTTCAGGCTCTCTTGAGTCTCCAGAATCAGAGCCCACCCAAGCAGATGCCACTTGAGTGAAAAATATTCCTCCCACAGGGAATCCTCTAAAAAGGGCCTTGGGAAGTGGACTCCAAAAATGACCTGCAGAGATTCTGCACGGAGAGCTCCTCACCCATAAACAGAGTCTAGGCACATCTTCCAATTGGCTGCTTCTCTTTGTGCTCTGTAGTATAATACGCAAAACCACGTGAGTAAACTTGATGCATGCTGGACCAGCCCAGGTTACCTTTTCCATGTTGCAAGAATGTTCAGAGCCTTTATGTATTAATAGATATTGCGACTCCTTAAGAATCAAATATATTTTTTAAAGATTTATTTATTTATTAGAGAGAGAGTGCATGCATGAGTGGCGGGAGGGGCAGAGGGAGAGAATCTTCAAGTAGACTTCCCGCTGAGCATGGAGCCCAACTCCAGACTTGATCTCACCACCCATGAGGTCACGACCTGAGCGGAAGCCCAGAGTTGGACCCTTAAGCAACTGAGCCACTCAGACACCCTTAAGAGTGCCAACATTTTATGTGACTCTAACTCTACTGAGGACAGAGTCCCCACACCTTGTTTGAGCATCCGCAAACATGCATCAGAGAGCTGAGTGGGCTCCGTGACTTCTGGCACCACCTGCATCCTCTCCTTCCCTGGAAGTGGCCAGGGTTACCAGGCACACCACTCTGGGTCTGAGAGAAAACCACAGCTGCCTCTAGTTTCTAGAATACTTTGCTCACTGGCATTTGGCAAAATGGCGCTTGATTTAATAGCGAGAGGAATTTGCTGTTATTCAACCAGGTAAGACCATTTTTCTCTGCCTGGTTTTGATATTCTGTCCACCAGGCCTCGGGAGAACTTAACTGTCCTCTGATTTATATGATCACGGGAGATTTAAAAATATATATGTAATTTGTGTACTGGGAGTAAGCAAGAGAGCTTTATATCAATGCCTAATTCATTCACCTCTGCGGAAAAATATAATCAATTTCCAACAGATAGCTTGGAAGATTTACAAACTGTTGGATTAAGGACCTTACTCAATAATCATCATTTCTATTATTTCATATCCAAGCTCTAACCTGCCCAGAGTGTGGGGCAGTGGAGGATAGAGCCTGTCTGTGGCCTGGTGGCAGTAAGCCACTGCAGGCTGGGGCTGAGGGACGGCTGGAAGGGGGCCAAGAAGCTCATTTACTTCAATCCATCTTGCTAACATTGGCTGCTATTATGTTCTATCCCAGTCCCTTTCCTCCACCTCACCCCTGAAACTCTGAGGCCCCTCCCAGTTCAGACCACAGCTAGACTTCCAGCTCCTGCCATTGGCTTCCCACATCTGGCTTACTTAAAAAAAAAAAAAAAAAAAAAAAAAAAATCACCTATAGGTTGGTCTTGCCATCCTAGGTATTTTCTTTCTCTTAATTCAATCTCCCTGGCTTCATCACTTAACATTTTTCATAAACAGAACAGCAACACTGTGCCAGGCATAGGCTTAATGGGGGCCAGAAAATCGAGCTCCTACAGGGTCTGCACATACAAAATTGATGTGGATTTTATCTTATTTTAATTTATTTTATTTAAGTTCAATTAATTAACATATAGTGTATTATTAGTTTCAGGGGTAGAATTTAGTGATTCATCAGTTGCATAGAACACCCAATGCTTATCACATCACGTGCCCTCCTTAATGCTCACCACCCAGTCACCCCATCCCCCCCACCTCTCCTTCAGTGACCCTCAGTTTGTTTCCCAGAGTTAATGACTTGGGTTTTTTTTTAAAAAAGAAGTCCTGGTCTTATCTGGTATAATTCTTTAATCCTTTTTGTTCTTTTATCTTCATAACAATGAAATTAATGTTTGATCCTGATTCGTGGAGGACCATGTCTGCCAGCTGTCTTTCCTTTGGAATGCTCCCTTATTATCCTCATGTTGGCAGTGTCCCCGTTCTCCAGAGGACTTGCTTTCTGCTCTCTTCCAAATACTGGAAACTCCTTGGTGGCTGGTTGCAGGGCAAGGCCATCGCTGGATGCCAGAGCCTTCTCTGCCTCTGCTAACACAGCAGAGACCCAGTTTCAGCTGACAATCTCATATTGCGGGACAGGAAACAAAAGAGCAATTCAGTCCTTGTGAAAACATGCCAGATTTCCATGCAACGATTTTCCTTCTTGAAATCACTTTTTGTGTTTCCATCACAGAAATGAATTCAAAGGAAAATGAGTAATTGCTGGTCTACTCGGAATCACTGGGCCTCCGCAAGTAAGTGCATTCCTGCGTGAATCTATTAATTTCCATTTCCAGGGCTTTCAGATGTAAAACAAATGTTTGATGTAATATGCACCAGTACTCTGCTATAATTAAACAACCTCTTACTGTCTAAATTGGCGAAGCACTTCATCGATCAGTATAAATTTGGTCCTTAGGAGATGGCTTTCACATTTTCTTGATACATGAAGAAATGGCCACAAGGCTTCTGTAAGATTTCTTGGATGCTGTTCTCCCCCAGGTTCCAATAATAGAAACGACTGCTTCTTGGTGGCCTCACTGTACTGTTCATGTCCTGTGATGGCTCAATGCACATGTGGGTAAAGGGGAGTAAAGGGGGAGGAGTCTCCAATTGGAATCAGATACAAGGGCTCCTGGATGGCTCAATGATTGAGCATGATTCCGGGGTCCTGGGATCAAGTCCTGCATCAGGCTAGGTCTCTGCCTCTGTGTCTCTCTCATGAATAAATAAATACAATCTTAAAAAAAAAAAGGAATAAAATACAATTTACCCTTAAATAGCAGAGGGGATTAGGGATGTTGATCCCCAGCAGTCAAAAATCCATGTATGGGGTGCTTGGGTGGATTAGATGGTTAAGCCTCGGACTCTTGATTTTGACTCATGATCTCAGGGTCATGAGATAGAGCCTCACGTTGGGCTCCATGCTGGGTATGCTTCATATTCTCTCTCCTGCATCCTTTGCCCCTTTGCTTTCTGTCTCTCAAAAAAAAAAAAAAAAAAAAATCCATGCATAACTTTTGACTCTCTCAAAACTTAACTACTATTAGAAGCCTTACTGATCACATAAACAGTTAACACATAGTTTGTGTGTTATATGTATTATAATACTGTATTCTTACAATAAAGTAAGCTAGAGGAAAGAAAATGTTATTAGCAATATCATAAGGAAGATACGCTTACAGTATTCTACTATATTTACTGAAAAAAAATCTGCGTCTATGTCGACCTGTGTGGTTCAAGGATCGACTGTATGTTTCAATCCAGGACCATTTCTCGAGGTTCTATGCAACAGCATTCTGAGCACAATGCACTAAGCACCTTGTGTGTACCAGGACTCAGTCACTGTTCAGGAAGGGGCCTCCCGAAGGTCTCCCTACGGTTCTATCCTCTGCTTTCTTCCTCCGCAACGTGGGGAGGTGGGATCCCTGCCGGGTCTGACAGCAGCAGGCGCCCCGGTTGCCGCAGCCTTCCTGGCCCGGGGCTTGGGGCTGGCTGGGGGCGCCGCCCGGACGCCGGGCGAGGCCGGGCCCGGGGCAGGGGGCTGGGGGTCCCCGCCCACGGCAGCCGCCGCATCCCCCCGCGTTCCTTCCCGAGGCTCGGCTGCCCACGGAGAGTGCGCTCGAGCCGGCTGAGGCCGAACAGGGTGTCCCACGGGCCCTGCCTGGCGACCCCGGGAGGGGCTCCCCGGGCTCGCTCAAAGCCGCTCCGCAGAAGCAGGTCACGTTCCCGGCCACCAGGGAGGGGCTGCAGGGTGAGCAACAGCCCCACACCCGCGCACCCCTGCTCCCGGCACTCCAGCTGAAGTCGGGGCTCCGCCTCTGCCTTTCTGGCCACTTGGCTCTTTCCAAACTTAACCTCCCCCTTTGACTCCGGACGGGGATCCTAAGTGATGTCTTGAGTCCTGCTTGCCAGGATTCGGGGGGTGGGGGGGGGGAGGACGGGGCTTTCACTTGCGCGCCCCTGCAGCCTGGGAGGGCACTGGGACACCGCCCGACCTGCTTTGGGAGCCGGCGTCCGGCTTTCTCAGTTTACCCCTTCTGACTCCATCCACTTTTTTTTTTTTTTTAAGATTTTATTTATTTATTCATGAGAGAGAGAGAGAGAGAGAGAGGCAGAGACACAGGCAGAGGGAGGCTCCATGCACGGAGCCTGATGTGGGACTCGATCCCGGGTCTCCTGGATCACACCCTGGGCCAAAGGCGGCGCTAAACCACTGAGCCACCAGGGCTGCCCACTCCATCCACTTTTATCTTCATAGTTGGCATAATCCCCCAGAGCTCTGGAAACCTATTTCTACTGGCTGAGAACCAGCTGGAACCAGTCACCTGCTGACAAATTCCAACCCCAGGACTGTTTTGTCTTGAGCGCTGGTCTTTGCCGAGGTCCGATTTTCTGCCGGGCGCCTCCCCATCCCTCCACCCTCCACCGTCCACCGTCCACCCTCCACCCTCCACCCTCCACGAGGGACCGCTTTATGAGGCGTCTCCGCCACCGAAGGCCACGGGTCGTTGCTCCAGGAATAAGCAGCTCCCTAGTCTGAGCCAATCGGGGAGCCCCTCTTGAATCTCTGGGCTGTAACCCAAGACAGTTGCATCAAATTTAGTGGTTGAAGCCATAAAAAAATATCTCAGGAGCTCTCAGAGGCCGTGATTTCTGTCACGTGGACAGCACTGACCACAGTGAGTGAAAAGGCAGCGGAGGGAAGCGGGAAGGGCATCCCCAGGAGAGGCGGTGCTGAGGCCCTGGGCACCCGGCCTCCAGGTTCTCACTCCCCCCCCCCTCGCCCCCCGCCAGTCTCTCAGCGCCGGGGGTTGGCTCTGTACCTCAGCAGCGTTGTCTTTCTCCCTCTTTCGCCTCAGTTTGAGGTGGTCTCTGTCCTCTGACACAGGGAGTCCGAATTAATTCATATTTATTGAGTGGTTTAAGGGGGACTGTCTGATTCTCATTAGCGTACACACATCTGCTACTACTTCTAGCACACAAGCACACGCGTGCATTCTTGTGCATGCACACACGCTTCCTGAGCCTGCCGGCTCTTAAGGCTCCAGCCCTGTTACTCTGTTCCCCTTCCTCGCAAAGCCTCAAAAGAACTGTCCGTACTTCCCTCCCCACCTCCTCTCTCCCATCCAGTGTCCTCCACCCCACTGCTGGCCTTTATATGATGTGGCCCACTTAAGGTCATCTCTCAGCCCCTCTCTTGACCTCTCTGCAGCACTGAACACCACTGATCATTTCCACCTGCTTGGAATTTTCTTCATTTGCCTACAGGCGCTGGGTTAGTGTGACTTCCCTCCTGCATCACCGTTGCCCTTGCCCAGCATCCCTTTTGGTTCCTCCTCATATTCTTGACATCTTAATGTTTGTGCTGTTTGATGGCCCCTTTGCAATTATCTCCCTCCTTTGTCCTTCATCTGCTTTTCTCTATGGCAGGAGACCTGGCTGGGAAGGCTGTTTGCTCAGATGACTACATCACCTGGCTTTTGCTGCACATGACCAACTGGAGGCTGTGCTGGGAGCCCAAGCAGGGAGCCTTGAGTGTTGTCTCCAGCAGCAGCTTCTTTCCATCCTGTGTCTACCTCCTGGGGTCTTTATGGGCTCAGGGCCCATCAGGTTAGCCCAGCCCCCAGGTTCTGGTAACCACCTCCACTTTATGTCTTAGATGACATGACTGTCTATATAAAAAATATGATGGAATCTAAAGATCAGCTATGAGAATTAATGAGTTTAGCAAGATTGCAGCATACAATATCAAGATATAGAAATCAGTTACCTATCTATATACTAGCAACAATCAGAAATGAAATAAGATCCATATGACTTAATGTCACATAAAAATATAAAAAGTATAGGGACAAATCTGACAAAACATGTGAAAGGCCCCACACTGGAAACCACAAACCTTTGCTGAAATTAAAGAGACTTAAACTGATGAAGATATATACCTTATTCATAGGCTGGAAGACTCACTTTTCCACCAAATGGATCTGTAGATTAAAAACACATAGGAAAGCACCTGACTGGCTCAGTTAGAGGACCATGAGACCCTTGATTTCAGGGTCATGGGTTTAAGCCCCACATTGGGTAGAGAGATTACAAAAACAAACAAACAAACAAAAACAAAACAACCAACTATAAAAAAACAAATTTAAAAAAACACATAGAGAATAGAGTCAATATTATGGTAATAACATTGTATGGTGACAGATGGTGACCATGTTTATGGTAGTCAATATCGCATAATGCATAGAATTGTCAATTCACTAGATTAGGCAACTGAAACTCATATATCATTGTATGTCAGCTGTTCAAAAAAAATAAAAGAACAGTCTCAAATCAAAATCAAAGTAGACTTTTTTTGTGGTAGAAATTAACAAGCTGATTCTAAAATCTATATGGAAATGCAAAGGACCTAGATGATAACATTAAACAAAGTTGGAGGATAGATACTACTCGATTTCTAGAATTATTATAAAACCATAATAATCAAGACAGTCTGTTACCGGCATAAACACTGATAAATAGAACAGAGTTTAAAAATAGACCCACATATACACATATATATACAACTGAGTTTTGACAAAGATCCAAAGAGAATTCAAGGAAGAAAGGGTAGTCATCTAAACCAACAGTACTGGAACTATTAGATATTAATATATACAAAAAAATAAACTTTGATTCATAACTTGTACCATATATAAAAGTCAACCCAAAGTAGATGATAGTCTGAAATGTATGACTATAAAACTTCTGGAAGAAAGCAAGAAGAAAATCTTTGTGACTTTGGGTTAGGCCGAGATTTCTCAGTTACAACACCAAAAATAATGATCCATAAAAGAAAAAGTTAATCTTTGCTCTTTGAATGACACTGTTAATAGAATAAAAAGACAGATCACAGGCTGGGAGAAGATAATTGCCAATCATATCAGAAAAAGACTATTAGAATAAAGGATTCAAAAGCTCAATAATAAAACAAATAGCCTGGTTTGGGGACAAAAGTTTGAACAGATACTTTACCAAAGAAGATATCTGGATGGCGAAGAAGCACAGGAAAACATGTTCCATATCATAATCATCAGAGAAATGCATATGAAAACCACTGTGGGCTAACACTACACGCCTATCAGAATGTCTAAAATGTAAGAGATGGGCCTCGCCAGCTGTGAGGCTGTGGAGCAACTGGTGGGGCTGCAGAATCTTACAACTACTTTGGAAAATCCACTTACCATATGACCCAGCCTTGCCATGCATATATCCATACAAAGGTCTGTACACCAATGTCAGACAGCGGCTTTGCTTGACATAGTCAAAGACTGGAAGCAATTCAAATGTTCACCAACAGGTAAAGGATAAATTTTGGTATGTCCATGTGATGGAACGCTACTCTGCGCTAAAAGGGAATGAACTATGGATACATGCAACGAGCTGGATGAATCACTGAATAAATATCGACTGAAGCCAGAGAAGAGAGCACACGTGGTGTGATTCTATAAAATGCAAGGGATGGAAAAGAGGTGAGTGTTTACTTGGAGGAGGGGTGGGAGGGAGAAAATACAAAGGGGCAGGGGTAATCTATTCATGAGCTTGATTTGGTGATGCTTTTGTGGGTGTGTTCACATGTCCACACATTAAATTGTACACTTACAAGTATCTGCAGTTTATGGTATTTCAGTGATACCTCAATAAAACTGTTGTAAAAACGACTAAGTCAGGCCATATTTGCCCTCTGCATCAAACCCTGCATTTCACGTGCCCTGAAAGCCAAGATCCTTGCCGTGGCTTCACACACTATGGCTTTCCCCATCCTCATCTCTCTCTGCTCCGGACACACTGAGTGCCTGTTCTTCACACAACTGTTCAAAGATAGCAGGCAGGTTTCCACATTAGGGCCTTCATGTTTGCTATACATCTGTTACCCAAATTTGTTACCTGAATTTCTACGTAGCTGGGTCCTTACTTAAGCCTTTGTTAAAATATCACTTTGTCAATGAGACCCACTCTGACCACATTATTTAACTCCCCACAATCCTGAGTCCCCTTTCCCTGCTCTGTTTTTTTCCTAGCACTGACCACTTTTTAATAAAATAGACATTTTACTCACTCTATTTATGATTTAATTTGTCTCCACCTCTTGCTAGAATATAAGCTCCATGAATGCAGAGGATTTTTGCTGTTCCCACCCCACCCTGATGGATCTCAAGACTTAAAACAGGATCTGGCATATAGCAGATTCTCATAAATATTTGTTCAATGAATGAATGAGTAATACATGGATAACATTTGCTCATGACAGAGATAACTTACATAAGTACAGTTATAAAATCGAGTCAGAATATGTTGACAAAGTTTTGACTTTCATGTCCAGAAAGTGCTTCATAATTTTACATGATCGTGTTTTGAGCAGTATTCTCGATCAGTAATAATGCTCCCCAAAATGCTCACTGACTGTGAATGATTGCAAATACAGCTTGCTAACGTCTCCCAAGTCAGATCTATAAATAAAGACTCCCCATTAATGGCTTTTCTCATAACACGCTGAGTTAGAAAAGCAGCAATTACGGATATCCCAAGAATGAATAAACTCATTTTTTGCACGTATTACCCTGTGAGACAATAAAGTCAGCTTGAGAAATTGAGTGCAATAGGCCACTTACTTGCTTCAGTCAAATCTGGTTTAGCTCTACTGAAATTTCATCTTCACACAGACAAGGGCACTGTTCAGATGCCAACTAGCTTTTAGGTAAAAAGTCTTTAAAGTAATTTCGTGACACAAAAATGCACATGATTTGATGTTTCAAGTTCAGAATGCCTACCAGTTTCTGCACAAGAATTGTCTACAGCAATTGTTCTCAAAGTTTGATTGCTATTAGAAATGCAATTTTCTAGACCTCAATCAGACCGACAAGTCAGACACCTTGGGGGTGGGATCCAGATTTCTACAAACCTTCTAGGGGATTCTGATGGCTGCCAAAGCAGAACCAGGACCACTGGTGTTCTACACGATAGTGAGGTTTGGAAACAAATTCACTATGATGCTTTTACTGCCTGAGCTAGAATTAGTGCCCTGAAAGAAATCAGCAAAAAATCCTTATTTTTAACAGTTTTGCTTTTTCCTCCATTTTATTTTTTTTAAAACAGACAACTTTTCAGGAGGCACATTAAAATTTAGATAATTAAAAACACTATTCATTTCCAGTAATCAGCAAAGATTCATCAAGAACAGAATAATATAGATGCATTTTTTAAATAGGTTAACACAATAGATTTACTATCCAGTGGTAAAAATGAAGCGTGTGCACACACACATACATGCAGTGTCTTTACTGATGTATTGTGGAGGAAAAGAAGCCAGATGCAAAATAATACAGTATAATTTCATTTATATAATGTCAAAAAACAGGTTAAACTAAACTGTACTGTTCAAGGATTTGCACTCGGGTGGTAAAAACTATAGAGATCGAGAGGGGTATTGAGGTCAGAATAGCGGTTGCCTCTGGAGGGAAGGAGGGTGTTTTGATGGAGAAGAGAGTTACAGGCAGGGCTTCTGGGGTAAAAGCAATGCTCTGTTTGCTGACCTGGGTGGCAGTTATGTGGGTATTTGCTTTATAAATATATTAAACTGTACATGGACTTTTTTATGCATTTTGAATGGGCATATTATATTTCACAATTCAAAACTGTCTTAAAAAGAAAGGAAAGTAAAAGAGTTGCACTGCTGTACCCCCTTTGGCTTCAGGAATTAATGTTGCCAATACAGGTGGAGGGCCTGTGGGTTTCCCTGATCCAGTTCTGTCTAATTCCCTTCCCCCACAGGAACTGTTCTGAATTTGTTATTAATCACTGGGACTCATTTTATCCATTTCTGTTACATATGTGTAACTGTACATATAAAGCTTTAACTATTGTGTATCACTGTGTTGCCTGTTTTTAAACTTCATATAAATAATCTTACACTAAATATATTCCACTGCAACTTTTTTTTAATTCAAATTGCAAATTCGTTGGATTCTTCTGACTGTGGTCATTCATTATTATTTGTTTAGCTAGTGCATTCATTATCTGTGGATGTTCAGTTATTTATAGTTTTTGTTATTTATTATAAATGGTGTTGTTATGAGACATTCTTGTGCATAAGCCACAAAATTCCATCTATATGTATGGAAGATGATATTGTTTTATAATTATATAAACTATGGAAATATGTGTACATAGGCATATAGAGACAAATATGTAGAATATATATATATATATATTTGCCATATATATATGGAATTTCCTGCTGTGTGTTTAATGGTGGATTCCTCAGCCATATACTATGGTTACATTGACCTTGGTTAGATAATGCTGGTTGGTTCCCTAGGAGGTCGCACCAGTTGACCTTCCTCCCAGCAGTACATGGTGACTCACAGCACTGACACACCAGAACTGTCTTACGGGTCTGAAACAGAATAAAAATTTGGTTCTAATCTGCATTCCCCTGTTCCCTGACCGGATGACCATCCTTTTATATGGCCATTACGTTTCCTCTTGTGTAATTGCCTGTGTATATGTGCACCCTTTTTAAATTGAGTGTTTCTCTTTTCCTTTTGTAAGTTCTTATTGTTGAGAAAGTGTTGAGCATATATTCTCCCAGTTCATGACCTGATCTTATTTTTCTCTCTGGATTGTGTCTTCTGAGAAATGGAAATCCTGGTTTCTAGTGGAGTTGTCCTTGTTTATTATTTCCTTCAAGATTTCTGCTTTTTGTGTCTTATTTGTAATTTTTTCCATGTCAAATGCATAAAAATATTGTTTTACAGCATCCTCTAAAAGCTTGGCTTTTATACTGATATTTGTCCTGTCATGTGAATGGGGCTGAGGGTCCACAGCTGTGGGCTGGCTTGAAGTGCCACCAATTGTCCCTTTCTTTACAGACCATCACTCAGTATTTACTTCTGGACCAAAGAGCTAAATATGATGCAGTTATACTGCTCTTTACCAGTTTTTCAGGTGTAGACATTTTCTACCAACTTCCTAGTATGAGGGATTAAATGTAGCTTTTTGACCTGAACTTCTATCTCCTCTCCTTCACCTCCCAGAACTTTCTACATTGTTCTTCCCACCACTTTCCCCTTTTTTACTGGGGAAGGAATTCTTAATAGTTGATTGTTAGCTCTGGCATATCCTACAGTTTTCTTATCTCTTCTCTCCATTTCTAGAAGATTTCCTCAACATTATTACACAGCCCTTCTAATAAATCTAGTACTAAGGCCATCTTATTTGTCATTTCCAAGAGGTTGTTCTGTTCTGTTCTGTCACTGTTCATGTTTCATAGCATCCTGTTCTTGCCAGGGATACATTGTGTTTTGAAAGCAGGATCATGTAGCAGTCAGAGATGTGGGAGGGAAAGCCGGAAGGGGACTGGGCTGGGGAACCTGGAAATTCAGGTGAGTAAGCAGCCCAGACAAACATTGCCCCAGAGAGACATACTGCCACCCAATTATGTCTTTTTAAATGTTCTAATAGACATACTTTAAAAATTGCAATGAAGGAAGTTGGAATTCATTTTGGTAAGGTATTTTATTTAACCCAAGATATTATTGTTTCAACATCTTATAGATTTAAAAACTTATTAATGAGATATTTCACATCATTTTTTTTTTTTGGTGTGTCTTCACAATTTGGTACGTATTTAACACTTAGGTATGTCATCATTTGGGTGTGCCGTGTTTCAAGTTCTCGGCTACACGGTGCTAGTGGTGACTGTTGGTAGATCACGTCCACAGGGAGCTGGGCCAAGCCAGTAGGCTCATTTCAAAGCTGCCTTGACTCCCTCAAGAACTTCCTCTCCAGCCTGCCTCCTGTCTTTTTGGAACTTGCTCCTAGCACTCTGGCTCCCCTGGATGGCGGGCCCTAGAGCACTGCTCCATCCCAGACCCCAGTCTCGGCCAGGCCTCACTGGCACTTGCCCTCCTCTGCATTATCGCCTTTTCTGGACATCACCTGTGTTACTTCATTTGCTCCCACTTTCAACCCTTTGAAAGTGCTGGTGTACCCAGGGCTCACGTCTTGTCCTTCTCCCTCTACCAGGGCCTGTCACCCTTGGGCTCCATTTCATACCTCTAGCTTTGCCATATCAGCCTTGATACCCAGGGCAGTTGCCCAGCTGACTGGCCTTTTCATGTGGCTCAAAATGCTGCAGCCTTAAGGTGTCATGATGGGCTGGAAGGAGCTCATCCCTGGTATGGGGAGCACTGGATCCAAATGGCAATTAGCTCTGGGTGGGTTATGAACTCCCAGATAGGTGGCCAGCTCTGGTCATGACTGGCTCAAGAACTGGAGCAGGCCTGGGGCCTGGGCTCTGGCCTTTGCTCTGGTAGAGAGAAGGAAAGACTAGGAAAAATGCAGTAGGGGCCAGCAGGAGGCTGAAGAGATGCCGCTAGTGCTCATGGGGGCAGAGGCATGGACTAAGAGCCAGGGTTTGCAGGAAGCTCTGCCTGCCCCAGACCCCTGACGAATGGACCAGGCAGGTGTGCCTGATGAGTCAGCTCTGGGCCCCTGCTGCCCTCCCGATGACTTCCAGCTCACACAATAGCCTGATTGTGTCACTGCATTTAGCCATGGCTTGGGTTGCAACCCAGGGACTCAGCCCAGGGACCTCTAGGGACAGAGAGAAACAGCTATGAGAGAGGTCTTTGTGCAAATGCATCCTGCAGGAAGGAGCCCAGGGGTCACAGAGAGCATGGCTGTGGCTGAGGAAGGACAATGCTGGATAAGAGGAGACAGTCTCAGCAACTCTTTCGGACTGATAGCCTGTGGGTGTCAGAAAGTGGCAAGAGGAAAGCTTATCAAATCGGTATGGAATTGCTGTGCATTTTAAGTGGGTTTTCAGACAAAAGACTCTGAAGTCTGAAGTCTAAGGAAGGTTAGTGAGGTCTCAAGATTCTGCAATGATTTCTAACCAAGTGAATCATTAGAATGCATTTGTCTTTTTTTTTTTTTTCTGTTGTCATCACATGCAAGGACCTATTTGACACTGTTTGTAAACAAAAATGAAGGGTAGCTTGGCTCTCTTGGCACTGACAGCTCCAGTCTCCCCTGGAAAAAAAAATAGTTTAACCCATTTTGCAGAAGGTGAAATTTCTGAATGGTTATTCTCGACCATGCTTAGACATGGGACATATGGAGGCATCTGCTGCTTTCTGTGAAACAGGAAGTTAAAATGCTCAGAGATGTGGGGCTAAGACCAATGGAGCCAAGTCCTTTGTCCAAGATGCCAAACAGTGGTGTCTTTTCATGGGCATCAGCCTACAAAGAGTGCTCTCTAGGCGTCAGCCTCTTGTCTTCTGGAGGACATAGGTGGGGGCAAGATTTTTAAGCTCAACATTGCGTTGAAATACTAACACACCAGCCTACAGGCTTTAAGTTGTGATTGTCCCGAGGATATCACTGGTTTCTCTACCTCCAATTGATTCATTAGTGCTGGGTCTTCAGCCCCGTTTGGATTCCCACCTGATTCTTTATGGAAAAACTGGGTGAATCTCACCTAGACCCTGAGAAACTTCTTTGCTTCTGTGTGGACTCCTCACATTCTTTCATTGTGGCCTTTGTTGCTGGTGTCCACTAAGTTGGCCTCACTGCATCTATAGAGACACCTTTTCCTCAGCTTGTGTGTCCTCTAGCGGGCTCAGAGGAAAACCCAGTATGAGGGTGACCATTCTCAGAGAGACCGGGTACTCTCTTTTTCCTTGCCTTCCCCATCCCCCTGCCCACATAGCTGCACATTCAACCATTCTGTCAGGGACCCTCATGCAAATTCACTTCTACTTCACCAACATTCACAGAAAAGTCTGAATCTAAATGATAACTTAAATATGGGACCTCCATTCTTTAATGAAAACTTAAATCCTGGGGGAAACTCTGTAAGGTGTGATAAGATGCCTAACTTAGGCTCTTTTTACCTTGCAGTTTGGCAGGTGTCCCAAAGCCTGAGAACAAGATGGCAGGTGCCACCTCCAAAGGCAATATTATAGGCGCCATATCCTAAAACTAAGCACATGGAGTTCATGGAATCAGTTCTGCCAGCATCACCCATCAACACCTGAGAGTGAGTAGGTTTTGGTGGAAGAGGTTGAGGGTGAGGAATGTTTAGGAGAGTGTTGCTGCTCACCCCCTGGGAAAGTGCTCCTCCTTCACCTCAGGCAATGGGATTTGGAGTTCATGAGGACCACTTGGAAATCTGGAGTTCGTGAAACTTGGAGCTTGGGAAGAAGAGGGAGTTTTAATAGCTACCTGTTAAGCTTAAAGGCCCCAGCCATTCTTTCCTGGGATTGGAGTAGACAGAACAGACTGCATTGGGAGCAGTGTGTACCTGTATGAAGAACAAAGCAGATAGGTTCTGGAAAACAGTTCATGACTTTGCAGAAAGGAGCCAGCTTGGAGCTGTCGTAAAGGGGATCCCACCTCAGAGGACTGCCTGGTAGGTAAGGAAGCCTCCACAGAGGAAGCTCAGAGACTCAGGTAGAGTCAGAGAGAGCCAGCAGAGGACAGACATGGCACACGTGTCTCAGTGGGGAGATTCCAAGAATTCACCAACTCACCCTTCAGGGATCTAAGCCAGAGGTTGTACATCCATACACACTCTAATCAGAACTGGACTTCTTGCCCTGACCCCACCTTTCTGTCTCATTCTAGCTCCTTCAGTCAGGAGGAGATGAGGGGTAGTGTAGTGAGGAATAGGGAAGAGTCCACCATACTGTCTTCTACTCCATGGGCTTCCAGTCAGGTGCACCCAAGCTGGGGGAGCTTTCAAATGGACATTTCAGAAACATATTGGAGGGGCACCTGGGTGGCTCAGAGTTGAGTGGCTGCCTTTGGCTCAGGTTGTGGTCCTGGGATTTTGGGATCGAGTCCCATGTTTCTCCCTCTGCCTATGTCTCTGCCTCTCTCTGTGTGTCTCTCTTTTTTTTTTTTTTTAATTTTTATTTATTTATGATAGTCACAGAGAGAGAATGAGAGAGAGGCAGAGACACAGGCAGAGGGAGAAGCAGGCTCCATGCAACGGAAGCCCGATGTGGGATTCGATCCCGGGTCTCTAGGATCGCGCCCTGGGCCAAAGGCAGGCGCCAAACCGCTGTGCCACCCAGGGATCCCATGTGTCTCTCATTAATACATTAAAACACACACACACACACACACACACACACACACACATACACACACACACACACTGGAGGGGAATTTTCAATTATTGAAACAAGACTGGTTTTGTGACTGAAAGGGCCAAAAATACCGTAAGACCTCCTCAAGAGTTCATGCATAGACAGGATAGATGCAAAGAATAAGTTTGAAGGAATAATGGAAGAATAGAGTAGTTTTCTGCTTGCCCCAAATGGATCTGGCTACAGATAGCACAGTTGAGTATGATTACTAAGAGTTAATATATAGACAGCAATTCAAAATATTCAGGTACAAGTCTATGGTACTCCTGCTATTAGAGGTCCATTCCACTTGAGATTTCCACTCACTGGCTCACTGGCTCATCCGCATATTGAGGGCAGTGGTGCTGTTTAATGTTTAGGACATCATGTTTTACTAAAACTCTTACCTCTAAGCATCAGGATCACACTCAGCATGGTAGCTCATGCAGGATCTGGGACCATGTGCAAGAAGAGCAGTCTTCCACTTCCCATCTCACGCTTGCTTCCAGCAGACTCCATGCTCACCCCACAATGGGGCCACCTACACCACACAGCTTCCTGCCCGACCTTTCTCTGTCTGGATACCACATACTCGAATTTTTGTGGTGATAAATGTGCATATAATGCAACTCCACATTTATTTCATATATTTTTATTTATTCTTATCACATAGGCAAGCTATCCTTTATTGTGAGAAGCTTGGGAACATACCAGTAAAGACATAGGAAGAAAGCTCCCATAACCCCCGCCTCTTGTACTCCACCCTCTGGCAATTGACTTTTGTGTCTTTCATTAATTGGCCTATGCCACATTTTCTAGATATATCAGTTTGGGGTATTATGAGATTTCTGCTAAGATGGATGAGAATCCAGTTTGCTTGCACTACATCCCACCTCCTCTTCTGATCCTTTCAGTACCTCACATCCTTCTTTTTGTTCCTCTGTAGATCAACTTTGTGACTTTAAACAACTTCCACTTTTAAATACTATCTATCAACTACTGACAGGCTCTCCTGTACTTTCCTTCATGCTCTCTTTCCCTCTTCTCCTATCAACTTTGTTATCTGGAATTTTATGTGTACATTGTCAAGGTGGACAACATTCCCATGATGTCAATAGCCGCATAATTTCCACACTTTTTCCTATTAATAACTGTGACATTCTTTCAGACCTGAGATTCATTTTGTTCACTTTAAAATGCTTGTTGAATTCTCCCTGTTTCCTTCAGTTGTTAGTTCTATTTGGGGGCTTTAGCATTTCTCCTTATATTTCCTTTAGTATTGATCATTATCGGTTTGGTCACCTGCTTGTCGAATGCCAGTTTTGTTTACCAGAGCCTCCCTCAGGTGAAAAGTAGGCTACTTATGTACATCATTAGTTAACATTAGTTATCACAGGTAATGTTAGTCATTGCCATGTAACTTACCATTCCAGGGTTGGGACACAGTCACCAGGTAGCCCCATATCCACTCATACACAATTCTATACCACTTCTATTCTGCAACTGTGCCTTGAGCACCAACAAATAATCTTCACAGTAGTGGAAACCTCTGGGGCAGGTCCTCTAGAATCAGGATATGCTGAGACTATGGTCTGGCTTGGGCTAATCTTGAGTACAACCAAGAAAGGCAATTGGAAACATCCAGGAAAGAACTTGACTGTATAAAAGTAGGCACAGATCACTAGAGAAGATGGAACCTGAAAGTCTCATCAGGACTTACGTAGCTCAGAAAATGGCATATACTCTCTCAGCTCCATGCCATCAGTTTGTGTGTCTGGAATTAGTACTTCATGAAATATTTATTGAGCATGTAGTTTATGATAAACACTGTCTTAGTCTGTTCAGGCTGCTATTACAAAATACCATAGATTGGGAGGCTTATAAACAACCAAAAATTTTTTTATCACAGTTATGGAGGCTGGGAAGTCCCAAGAGGTAGGTGCCAACAGATTCAGTGTCTGGTGGGAGCCCTCATCTTAGTTTATAGATGGCTGTTCTCTCACTGTGTCCTCATACGGTAGAAGGGCAAGGGAGCTTTCTGGGGTCTCTTTATAAGGGCACTAATCCCATTTGTGAGGGCCCTACCTTCCAAATGCTTCACCTTCAATATCATCCCACTAGATGATAGAACTTTAACATATGAATTTGGGGGGATGCAATCCTTCAGTGTCTAGCAGACTGTGCTAATCTCTGGAGTCACAAAAACAAAGAGGACACATTCTTCACACAAGAAGCTCACCATCTCAGGAGAAAAGAAGAACGGACCCGTTATAGTACAGTGTGGTGAGTACTGCAGTGAAGATAAGCACAGATCCATGTGAGACCACACATGGCGGGTCCAAACCAAGAAGGAGACAAGCCTCTTGAATAGGTGATTTCAGAATGGAATCTTGGAGACATTCTTAGGTACGAGAAGGGCAGGCAACTAGGAATAGATGAATGGTCCAGGCAGAGGGAAGGGCAGGCACAAAGGCTTTGAGGCAAGAGAGAGCACAGCAAGACTAGATCTGAAGATAGCATGTATGGATGGAAGGTTGGTGGCTGAGGAAGAGGGAGCAGAGCATGAAGGGATGAGAATCTGGGAAATGGAGCCAGGACGTGTTTCCCCAGCGCTCTGGTTATCCATTGCTACAAAACAAGCCACCTGAAACAATAGCTTAGAACAATGACAATCATTTACTTTACTCATAAATCTGCAGTTTGAGCAGAGCTCACCACGGAGGGCTGGTCTCTGTTCCATGGAGATCAACTACTTGGCTCAGCTAAGGGTGGAGGGATCTGCATCCAAGATCCCTCCTTATGCAGCTGCCAGCCAGCGCTGGTGGTTGGCTGGGAGTCTGGCCAGTGCTGAGGGCCAAGAACCTTGGCTCTTTTCCATGGGGGCCTATTCATGGGCCTGGTCTCCCTCATGGCATAGTGGCTGTGTGCCCAAGGTAAGCATCTCAGGACAAAGAACCAGTGGAAGCTGTACTGCTTTTTGTGACCTTGCCTCTGAAATCATGTAGCGTCGTTCTGCTTACTCTCATCAGTTGAGACAGCATGAAAGGCATTCAGTTTCAAGGGGAGGAGACTTAGCCCCCATCTTTTGATGGCTGAGTGGCAAACTTCCATAAAAGCAGGTGGGATGAGCTATTTTTAGAAATGCAATCTCCCACCTGCAGTAACTGTATGCATGGCAGTGCTGGGGGCTTGCTACTAGCAGAAAGGATATCCACTAGGAGATGGTTCAAGTGAGCAAAGAGCAGCCTGGGGAGATGGAGATGTATTCCAGAGTCTCCTAGGTTCTGGAAGTCAGGAAGGGAGGCTCAGTAATTAGGGAGCAGCAGTGGCCATGACTACCTTGCCAACTGGACACTGGGGTTTGGGGTGTGGTCTGTGTGTCTCGGCTCTCAGGTACCTCCCTGGCGCCAGTTCTAGGCCATGCTGTGCAGGGCTGCCTGGGGAGTTGCTGGTGTGTGCTGTCCCCACATCAGTCGGGGCTTTGGTTTCTGTGGTCCCAGGGAAGGCTGGGGTGCCACTCACAGAGGCCTACTCTTGTTACCGGCTGATAATAACACCAGGACCTTGCTACCCACAGAGACAGCCTTCCCCAGACATCTCAGCTGAGAGAGAGATTTTCTTCTGGGACAGAATGAGAAGGTCTGGTTCACTTTCAAAACACGGAAACACCTCATAGTGGTCTGCAGAGGAGGTAGAGGACCCTGACCTCCAGTGCCTGGCCACCCGTTCAGTGGGGGAACAAGAACATTCGAGATAACATTCTAGAATGCTCAGGAACATTCAAGATGCTTCTGAGAAAGTGCTTATTTTCAAGTCCACATACCTTCAATGGTCAGCAACAATAGGACAGAAAATAACACTATTCAGCTTGTTTGTGAAAGACAAGAATACCTACTGGTGACCAATGGTCACCTATTTGTGTCTTGTTCTTTGAGTAGCACATACCTTCCTCTCTCCCAACCTTGGGATACACCTGTGCTCTTCCACCTGCAAGATGACTCCTTCAATTCACTCCCACCAGCAATGAGCAGGAAGTCATTTCTGGGCTCAGAAGCGTGGCCTTGGCTTTGGCCCAATTATCATAGTGTTGAAACCCAGCTGGTTGGCCAGCAGAATCCCACCATCTCTGAGACCTTTGAAAGTGCGTGAGGACCACTGAGATGGACTCACAAAAGGAAATTGTACCTGGCATCAGCACTGAAGTTGTCAGGCCTGGCTGTCACAGGCTTTTTCTTCATGCTGGCAAGATGAATCTTCAAAAACTCAAGAGTCCCTCACATGGCATGCCTCATGTGAAAGGTGGCTCATCCCGGCCATCTGTTAGAAGAAGCCTATGGCTACAGACACTGCTGATCAAACACTCTTCCCATGTTACTCCTACAATCTCTCTGAGCCTCAGTGTTATTGTCTGTAAATGCAGTGGGTTTGACCATCCGTGTCAGTGCAAGCCTTTGAAATACATTTTTGTAAGAGCAAGAATTGGCCAAGGTGATCCAGATGAATCTAGCTTCTTGACTTTCTTCTCTTCGGTGATGTTTCCTTCCTCTCCTTCTTAATCATTCACTGCAATTGACAAGTCCTATTTGGCAACCACAACTGATTATCCTTCCAATTTGGTTACTTAATCTTTCAATATCACATAGACCTCTGAGTCTATGGATGCGTAGGGGTCTTTCTTCCTTCATCAATTTCTCTTTACTCTCCCCTTTATCCAGTGTAGATCATGTGGTTTTGCTTTGCTTTATAACTATAGGAGAAGATATTTTATCCAATGTCATTTGTTCTGGCAATCAGTAATTTAAGTAAGAAAGCGTTTAAGTAAAAATATTAAGTTAAAATTGGGCAGGCCAAAAAAATGACACCTACACCTTGAACAAGTTATTGTGGCTTACAACAGATAGATGGGCATTCATTCACCAGTCTTTGGAGTTAGGCCCATGCTTTTCCTTTGAGAACGGGTCTGCTGATGGGAATTCTGTACAGCTTCTCTCGTATAAGTCACTATAAAGCCTCCACTACAATTTTGTTTGGTTTTCTTTATAATGGAGTGAACACCAATCAACACCTGAGAAGTGACCTGAGTGCAACTGTGCTTTTACAACAGTGTTTAAGCCTGGAATAAACAGGTGCTAAAACATCTGTGAGCCTCAAACAAATAAAACCACTTCTTGTTACATAGAAGAAAACAGTGGACAGAGTCAGTGCTCAGGAGTGGCATTTGTCTGCCTCCAGTGCTCACCATCTGGTGGGGTCCAAGTGTGTAAGGTCAATAAAACCCTTGTGCTCTTTGAAAGCTATTCCTCAGCACTTCTTCTCTCCTCGAACTCTAATCCCTCAGTCTCCTTAGGCATCTCTATCAACTGATGGCCTTGCCTCCAACCCTGGAGTGATCTTAGAGCCAGACAAAGCCATTAGAGACTCAATTAGGGGCTAGATGTCTATTCTAAGAGTTGTGGCCCTAGAAGAAGGACGTATTTGACAAGAATCCCTTCTAGAATGGGGATTCTCACTACAGAGATTAGCTGCATCTGACAGAATGGAAGCAATTGCAGGCCTTCCTGCAGAGGGAGGGAAACAGCAGCAGGTTAGGCTGGGGACCATCTACGGGAAGGGGATGACACAACCACAGGCAAAACCCACACCCCCCTCCCCTGAGGGTTACAATAAGAATTCCATCACTGTCTGGGCTGGGACCTCTCTGATCATAAAAAATCCCTGCAGCTGAGAAGGTAATCCCAGAAACCTCTTAGGAAATTTTGGCCAACATCATTGGGGACGGCTATGATTGCTATTTTTTGTTTGTTTGTTTGTTGTTGTTTTCAAAAGATTTTACTTATTTATTCATGAGAGACACAGAGAGGAGCAGAGACATAGAGAGAGAAGCAGGTTCCCTGCAGGGAGCCTGATGCAGAACTCGATCCTAGGACCCCGGGATCATGACCTGAGCCAAAGGCAGACACTCAAACACTGAGCCACCCAGGTGTCCCTGCTTTCGTAGGTAAATATTTCTTTACATTCTAGAAATGTTTGCTGGGATGAAGCTACAGCATTGACATTTTTGAGGTAAGAAAATCTGTGTGTATTTGGTAACTTATGTATTTATAAAATTTAAGAGAATTTGGCCTATTAATTTAAAAAGTCTAAATGAATTTAGACTTCTGAATTTAGGTTGGACTCTCAGTACATGTACAAACAGCAATGGAACATTTAAGAGAGCTTAAGATTCACTGTATTTGTAAGCTGAATTTATTAGATTTCCAAGGATTACTTAAGTACTTGGAAAGGTTTGTTTATTAATTAGATCATTGAAGTCCTTAAACAGGAAATTGAATTAATGGACATATAAATGCAATTTAAAATGCTTAAAGGAAAAAAAATAAAATGCTTAAAGGAGTTTAACTTCATGTTAATATGGACAGACACATTAATCAAACTAATTCAAAGGGATTGCTTCGTGTTCGGTTTATAAATAAAACAAAATTTGTAGACTGAATTAAGAAACTTAAATTAAAATTCTTAACTTAAGAACCAGGGTTTGGTAACTGTATTTTGTTTTTTTAAACTCAAGTAACTTCCTTTCAGATACTCTTTCCTACAGATTCAAACACCATTTTTTGAGGACACAAAAAATCTTACACTGATGGCCTCATACTTCGTGGGGAGACAGAAGCCATTGGACAGACATCCCATCACTATGTGATCACCAAATCCACAAGCCATCTGTGTCCACTGTTCCCTCTTCCTTCCAGGTAACAACAGAGTCTTGTTCCTTCTGTCATTGCTCAGTTCTCTTTTGCTCTCCTGTCCCTCCCACTTCTGCATGTCCCCTTTCCCACACCATCAGCTTTGTACTAGCACGTAAACAAGCTACCAGAGGGACCAACATGCACGCATTGGTTGGACCAAGAGCTACATATATGAATGGAAGAGGATGGGTGTCTAAGAGGTACAGAGACAGAGCTATTTTGAATCCAACTATACCAGGTGGGTTGGGTTGCCTGTCTCCACCCTGAGGGATTCAATTCGTTTATTAAAGTCATAGGCAAAAGGGGAGTGGTAACTGTTGGAACAGGATTGCATTCTTTATTGCTAACTTGGCTGATTTTAAATGTTAATTATTTTCTAGAATCAATTTCCTTTTAAGACTAATCTCCAGTCTCACAATCTCTTGCTTTTAGATTTCATTTTTTTTTTCAAAATTAGGGTAAACTATACTCTCTGCATTGCACCTATGAATTAAGATACAGGGCGCCCCTGCAGCGGTTTAGCGCTGCCTGCAGCCCAGGGTCTGATCCTGGAGACCCAGGATTGAGTCCCGTGTCAGGCTCCTTGCATGGAGCCAGCTTCTCCCTCTGCCTGTGTCTCTGCCTCTCAGTCTCTCTCTCTCTCTGAATAAATAAATTAAAAAAATACTTAAAAAAATAAGATACATAAAAATTAACTTTTCAAAATAGTATAAAGTAAGTTGAATGTATTTTTTAGTGCCAGAAGATGTGTAGGGTCTGAGGATGCAGACACTCAAGTTTAAGCTTACACATGCAGTTATGAACGCGAAACTGAGCTATAATGATGTGACATTTTCCTCTAATCTTTACAAAAATGTCACAGTAATCATACCCATTAGTATGGCTACTATTGAAAAACCAAAAACAGCAACTGTTAGCAAGAATGTGGACAAATAGAAAGTCTTGTGCATTGTTGGTGTGGATATAAAGTGGTGCAGCCATTATGGTGGTTTCCCTAAAAATTGAAAGTAGAATTACCTGAGCACCTGGGTGGCTCAGTGGGTGACTGTCTGCCTTTGGCTCAGGTCATGATCCGGGGGTCCTGGGATCGAGTCCCGAATCGGACTCCCCATGGGGAAGCTGCTTCTCCCTCTGCCTGTGTCTCTACCTCTCTCTCATAAGTAAATAAATAAATAAAGAGAAAATAGAATTATCATATGATCCAGGAGTTCTACTTCTTAGTATGCATCCAAAAGAATTAATAGCAGAGACTTAAAGAGATATGTGTATGTCCATGTTCATAGCATTATTCAAAATAGCCAAAGGTGGAAGCAACCTAAATGTCCACTGACAGATGAATGCATAAAATATAGCATATACACACAATGGAATATTATTCAGCCTTAAAAAAGGAAGGAAATTCTGATACAGGCTACCATATGAATAAACCTTAAGGACATTATGCTAAGTAAAATAAGCTATCAGCAAAAAGACAGATGCTGTATGATTCTACTTATAGGGGATATCCAGATTAATCAAATTCATAGAGTTAGAAAGTAGAATGATGGTTGTCAGAGGCTGAGCGGAGAGGGAATGGGGCTCAATGGGGACAGAGTTTCAGTTTCAGAAGATGAAAGAATTCTGGAGATGGATGGTGGTTATGGTTGCACAACAATGTGAATGTACTCAATGCCACTGACTGTACAATTAAAATTTATAAAGATAGTAATTTTTTTAAAAAAAGGTTTATTTTTTAAAAGATTTTATTTATCCATTTGAGAGACAGAGAAAGTGCGTGATCGCATGAACAGGGGGTGGGAAAAGCAGACTCCCCACTGAGCAGGGAGCCCGACAACGTGGGGCTCAATCCCAGGACTTCAGGATCATGACTCGAGCCAAAGGCAGACACTTAGTTGACTGAGCCAGCCAGGCACCCAGCCCAAAGATTTATTTATTTATTTTAGAGAGTCAAAGAGACAGCACGCACGTGCAAGCAAGGGGGAGGAAGGAAAGAGTGAATCTCTACCGAGCATAGAGCCCAATGTGGGGCTGGATCTCATGATCCATGAGAGCACAATCTGAGCCCAAATCAAGCTAGACACTTAAACAACTGAGCCATCCAGGTGCTCCAAGATAGTAAATTTTGTTATGTGTATTTTACCACAATTTTTTAAAAAGTCACAATAGGTCACAGGGCACATTTGGTGTCCAATTTAAGGTATTTTCCAGAAATTCTATGGTAGATTAGACAGATAAGAAAATAAGAAACAACAGTTCTACCGAATGAGACCCTGACTCAATTTCAGACACCATATGACCTTTTTCAGACAGGGAGACACAAGAGCCTGAGAAACACAGGTTTCCTTCTGTGGTTTACATGTGCAAACTCAGGATAAATCAAAATACCACTGGGTCTTAGAATATACTCTTTATAGCTAACGTTTGATTACGTCAAGGCTTCCTTCTAGTGTTTTAAGGTGGTTTAATTCTTATTAAACTAGAAAGAAGGATGTTATTTACCCTTATAGGGTCTCTTTTTCTGTTGTTAATCAACCAACAAATATTTGTTAAGCATCTACTATGTATACGGAACATAGTATTAAGCACTTTGAGAAGAGTTTTTAGGTTGAACTATATGGAATTGCTACTATTCAGTCAGTTTTGACCTGGAAAAAGAGGCAATTTCACGTGGTTCAACCTAAACTGAGTTGTTGATAGTCTGAGGGGAGAGAAAAAGATACGGATGCCAGAGAGGTTGGCCAGCAACAGCCAGCACAACAAGTATAACAACCAGGAAAACCACGATGGCCCCAGACCCGGATAAATGCTGTAGGTCTCAAGGAGGGGAGGCGGCAGGGTAGAAGGAATGGGGAAAGGGCTGAAACAGTGGGGTCTGATGGACAGAGGAAGTTACTCATTTACCAAAATGGCCTCCTGACAAGTGAGTGGACTCAGGGAGACATGCGTGCCTGGGTTCCATGTGGAGTTAGGAGCAGTGGTGAGGAAGCACTGAGGAGCTGAGGCTGGAAGGGGAGTGGGAGTATGTCAGCAGTCTAGTCTGGATTTCATCATCTCTGTTGGACAGGAGGGAGCTGCTGAACACTTGGGTGCTAAGATGGAAGCAGAGGTTCAGGAAGAGAGATGGTTGAGTGATGACATTAGGTGAAGATAGTGGGCAGAAATTGCCATTTAGTATAGCAGGTGCTGTGAGAAAACAGACCAAATTCTTGGTGGTTGAGAATAGCACGTGGTGTACTAGGGGCAGATGACGACCTTACAGAGGAAGCAGATGCTGTGGGGTTGAGTGAGGTGGGGCTACACCAGAAGGGCAGGAACAAGAGATATCGGTGAGGAGGGGATGTTCCTATCATGGATGAAGTAAAACTGGCTTAACTAAATCCCACAAAGTGACAGAGCTTCATTTAGAATTTTGGAAGAAAAAATTGTGACTTGTGAACGATATCCAGCCAAGCAACCATTCTTTTCCACAGGCAACAGGAAGGCGTTATTAGACATGAAAGGTTGCAAAGCACATTGTTCTTTTCTCTTAGGTTGATTCATTCAGTGCCATTAAACAAATACTTGAGTACCTACTATGTGCCAAGCAGTGGGCTATTCTGGTTACACTAGGTAGCGAGGCAAATATCCCTGTCCTTGTGGAATTGAATTCTAGCTGTGAGGTCATTCCTTTTTATTACTCTTTACTATTCACACCACTGGAAAGGAACTGCTTGTCTTTGTAGAAATGAATACCGCTGGCATCTGACTCCCATCTGTGACTAGATGGGAGTTCGAGGTAGAAATCATTTGAATACGGTGCCTCTGTGGTTCTACAAGCTGATGTGGCCTGGAATCTAGGGTTACAGTAGTAGGCTTCGTTTAGAAAATAACTTGGCATATTAATCGATTTCCTCCTTTTCATTAAGATCATTTAACAAGCTGTACAAAGGTTCTAGCTATGTTATAGTATTATGCAAAGCAGTTCACCTTATCTACATGTATAATAATGTCTGACAACTATAATATCATCCTTAAATGGCTGTGTACAAAGTGCAGCCCTGTGCCAGGTTTCTGAGGCCATGAAGGTACAGAGGTCTCCAAACTTTGGTGGTCACACTGCTGGAGAGGGGCAGGCTTACTTCCAGGACAGATGCCAAAAGGGTTTGATGCCCATGAAAATCAGACCACTGCCTCTTTGGACTTGCAGTTTCCCCAGGCCATGACCTATTCTTGGAAAGCCACATGCCCTCATCCATCAGCAGGAGCTAGAGTACAAATCTTGAGTCCTCTGGTTCCTCACTTTGGCTGCAGAACCTGGTCCCCAAGCTGAAGAGTTGGCCAAATGCCCACTCCCTGGGGAGGAGGCATGCATTTTAAAAATCTGTCAAAGTGAGCTTCTGTACCAGCTGTCAGCCTCATCCATCTTCAGTAATAACTTACTGTCAAGTAACAGGATCCTCCAAGGATGCAGTGAGTCCAGTTAGCTTGCATGGCTAGGAGCTGTGATATGAGAAACCTACATGGAGGTTGAGGCGAAGAAAGATTATTCCTTAAAAAAGGACCACTCTAGTCATTCAAGGTCTGACATTTCTCTCTATATGATCCAAAAAAAGGACGTGCTATAGAAGGTGTGTGTTGTCAATAACGTGAGCACAAGGAGGTGGGAGCAGGTGGTTTTTCCAAAGGTTTCAAGTAGACTAGAACAGTATCCAAAGTGTAGGCCCCAAACCATCTACATCAGAATCTCCATGGAGCATGTTAAAAATGCAGATGCCTGCCCCTTGCTCCCTTCAAATTGGAATCTGATGGTTGAATAACTGCATGAAAGGACATTTCTGAATGGTTGGAACGATAAGCCCTCTAGGTCTGAGTGAGCTGTATTTAGAACAGCAATGGCCAGTTTCCTCAGAGCAGTCGGGATACCTTAATGTCGTCTTTAAGGATTGATGTTTGCACTGCCCCTAAATTCATGTTAACATTTAATCCACAGTGTGATAGCATTTGGAGGCGAGGCCTTTGGGAGGGAATTAGGTGACGAGGGTGGTACTCTCCTCACAAATGGAACTATCCCCCTTATGAGAAGAGGCCAGTGAGACAGCTGGCTCTCTCTCTACCATTTGAGGAGACAACATGGTGGGTCAGATGTCTGCAACCTGGAAAAGGGCTCTCGTCAGAATCTGGCTCTCGCCAGATCACACTGGCGCCCCAATCTATGACCTCCAGTCTCCAGAACTGTGAAAAATAAATCTGTTGTTTATGAGACATTTGGTTTATAGCATTTTGTTATAGCAGCTTGAGCTAAGACAGGAGGCAGAGGTTTTCTGGACATTGGCCTATGCAACATTTGCCCGGTACTCAATGGCTCTTACTTACGTTGTCGGCTCAGGCTAAGAAACATAAGAAACATGGAGGGTGTTCTGTCCTGCTCCCCCCCGCCCCCCACTCCTGCTAAGAAGACAAAGATGTTTGCTCCTCAAGGGAGGATTTTTTTTTTTAGGGATGCAAATTTGTCAACTACCTGAGGTAAGAATGTAAGGGGAGTATGGTGCTCAGTATGGTCAAGTATGGTTTGGGGCCTGGGCTTCTAATGAAAGATAGGTCACATATTTAGAATGAGGAGTTTCTTGGAACACACGTCCTTGCATACTTGAAGAGTCTAAGTTCTAAAAAGTGGGGCTGGGTTGGCACGGACATCTCCAGTCCAGACCACATGGAGCCAGACCTCTGCAGTGGGGCCCTCAAGAGGAAGCCTGTGGCTGGTGGGGGCATCAGAGTTCCAACAGATGAGGAAACATGTTAAGTAGATTATGTGACATCCAGTTGGCCTGACCAGCACCGATTAGCATTGTGTAGCATGCCCTACAAAGTTGGTCAAGTGCTCCACCCCAGAGAATCCTCATAAAGTCCTATGAATCTCAAAAATGGCGATGAGCCCCGTTTGCCTGTAGACAAATACACTCCGAGAAGCTGGCTAATTCTCTTGAAGGGACAGAGCTAATGAGGATAACCAGGCGCTCCTACCACACTTGGCTTTGGCAGCAGCTCCCAAGTCTGGAAGAAGGATACTGCTTCGGGGCGGGGGAGGGGGGGTGACAGTACCCCTGAAAGGTGTCAGGCCTGAAACTACACAAATGGTAATTACATGAATCACACACCTTTGGCTGAGTTCTAGTGAGAAAGTGGCCAAGATGAGACCTGTATTTGCTGAAAAGTTTTATTTCAGAAGAATACTTTCAAGCTTTTCTATGCTCTCATAGTTTTAAACTTTGGTCTAAAATTAATTTGGCATTCTGGTATCGGGTGGTGGAAACGGTAGAAAAGGAGTTTATAAACCACTTCACATATAGAAACCAAAGACAAAATTGTACTGGCACCGAAAATACTTTGTTTGGAAATGTCAAGAGTTTCAGTAGACCTAAAGAGTCTAATTATAATTTAAGACTATAATTTGTGATGCACTTTGGGAGAAAACATGGCCAGTTTTAGCTCCTGAGAAACATGATTTAATAGCATCTGGCACACGTCACGTGTGCGGGCTTGGTAGTTCAGGGCCGTAACTCAGCAGGGCTGTTTCTGAAAAAATGAAGGCACATTTAATGCAAACAAATGAGCAGAGTCACACAACTATAAAATGACTGACCTTTATTGTCCTTTGCTATCTGTGCAGGGGCAAGGGAATGGCAAGATGAGATCTGCCCAGGAAATCTCGGACACGTAGGAAGGTTATGGCAGAAGGGCCACCTGGACGGAGCATCTGCGGTCCACACTCCAAACCCCGTGGGACCCTGCCTTGACTGCCTTCCCTACTGTCAAGAGGCTCATACTGGGGGCTGTCAATTCACCCTCCACTGGATGCTGGAACTTTTATAAATACGAATCCTGATCTGCCCCACGCAGCTGGAGGACTTCCCATGGTGGTTTGGGACAAGATCGGGAATGACCGTCAGTTTTAACTATAATCCTTAGAGAAGTTGCTGAAGCCAAAATTGTGTCCTTTAATCACTTGTTTCCTTCTTAATTGCTATGTGTAAATCCAAGTCTTTCAGCTATCCAGACACTCATTATTTAGAGGGATTCTAACATGAAGTCAAAATGGAACACACAACAGTAACAATCTGAAAATATCAGAAGGCCTTGTAATTTGGAGGGAGAAGGTATAGAATAGATGTGCTTTGTCTAAAGTAATGATCCACGTCACTCACCTGGATATATAGTCTGATGTAACTGGGTATCCCAAGTCCAGGTACCAGGCCCCAGACTTCTAATTTGTATCAAAGGCAACAAAGAGATACCATGAACTCAGAACAGGAATGGTAGGTTAAGTGCAAACAATCACCAAATATCTTCTTTCTCCTGGAGGCCCCTGTGGGCTGGTGCTGGGAGGGGGCGGCACCAAAGTCGGCTCTCTGGGTTCACAACCCGGCCCTACCACACATGTACCAGCCACATGAACTTGTGCATTTATTTTGTGCCTCATTTTCTCCATCTATATAAGGGGCATGAGAACAGGACCACCTCACGGGGTTGTGATGAGGAGTAAGTGAGCACGCTGTGTCAGGCATATGTGGGGCACTAAATATACATTCCCTGTCACGGGCCCACGAAAGCACAAATCCCGTGATGTGACTTCGTTTCCAGTGCCTGGCATGTTGCCACTGTTTGAGGTTCACTTACCAATCGAGCAAATGAAAGTTAAGACATAGGTGAAGAGAGAAAAGCTGGTGCTGAGCAGTGTGACTGACAAAAGTTTAGTACAACACTTTTGAACAAATAATGTCCAAAGAGTAACGTTACGACCAAGCTTGAGATTCTGCTTTCTCTTGGAGTTTCACTAATTAAAATTTATTATTTCAGTATACAAAATACGTGGTGGTAGAAAAAGAAAACACGCAAATAATAAATTTGTTAAGCTCCTCTCTAAAAATTGTTTCCCCGTAGGCACTGAGTGTCCAGTAAATGCTAGAGCAATTAGTCTCCCGTAAGGGAGTCTGAGTTTTACCAAAGATAAATACACACATAGTCTTGTCATAATACTTTTTTTTTTTATTACAATATCCAAAAAACTGAGTATGCAAGTTTAGGAGGTCTCAAGACCCCTTCTTCAGTTGTAGGAATGTGCCATCTCAAGACTGTAATATTTAAACTATAAAGAAGTTCAAATGTAAAGAAAAAAGAAAATGCAGTTTCTTCATAAACATTCTGTGTGTCTCTTGCTACCAATCACATATTCTCTTGTAAACCCTGAAAAATTCCCTGTAAAGCAAATAATATATATAATATATATATTATATATGTATAATATAATATATATATATATATGGTGTGGCTGCGTGTGTGTGTGTAAAGTGTACGGTAGCTCCCCTTCCCCAAAGATCAGCTGTTTTCCTTAATCATCTGTATTAGTGTCAACAAATGGCTACGGATACATATTACTTTGAGAATTAAATACATAATTGTGAAATTGAAACAAGCCAAAGGGCGAGAGGAAAAAGCACTATGCGGATGGCACATCTGGGGGTAAATGACCACAACGTCTGTCTTTCTGAGTCACGGGTCTCGCTTCTGCAGACTGACTTTCAAGGAAATCCTTTTATTGCAAGCATAGCCCCGAAGGCACTGGACTTTCCCCACTACTCTCTCATCTGGTGGTGCCGGTGCTGCTACCAGCAGGCGCGTCCACTCCCTGGACAGTCTGGGAGCCAGGTGAGGGCAGAGGGCACAGAGCGCGGCTGCCAGGCCCAGGGCCGGGGGCCTCTGCAGAGCTCCCGCCCCCGCTTTCCGAGCGGTCCTGGAGTTCTTAGTTGACCACGGCAGCCGCAGTGCGTTCAAGCTGTGCCCGATGTCTTTTTAACCTTTTTAACGAGGGGTTGTGTCTGCACGAACCATGTGAACAGGCTAAGGCTGTTCTCAGCGGAGGAGCAGGAATGAAGTGAACCAACCTCCCCTCTTCCACCTGCCGTTCTCTAAGCCCGGGCGGGAGTGGGGGGCGGGCCGGAAAGTGGGTGTCAGGGCCCGGCCTGGCAAAGGGGAGGCGCGCGGCAAACAGACCGCCCCGACGCCCAGGTCAACGAGGCAAAGGAAGCCAAGGACCGACGAGGCGCCGGTCGGTGGCAGCGAGGCCGCTGCAGGAGGGCCCGGGGCCCAGCTGAGCGCGGCTTCCTCCCGGATCGCGGCTCCGGCTCCGGCTCCGGGGAGCGAGTGTGGCACCGAGGCCCGCAGGCGGCAGGGGCCGGGGCCGTCACTGCAGCGCTCGGACGAGGTAGAGCTTCTCCCCGTGCTCACTGGTGAAGATGGGCGCCTTTTTGTAGTGTTCCACCAACTCGTCCATGGTGTGAAACCGCCGCTGCCCGATGCAGTAGACATTGTCCACGAGCTGCACCTTGAAATGTTTGTTCTTCCCTGATGCTTTCAGAGACACGGAGAAGTCACTGGGCTGGGGAAGGAGAGAGAACACGAGTCAGCAGGGCCGCGCAGGGCACGCGGGGAAGTGCACGGACGCGCACACTCGCCCGAGGCCGCCCCAGGCTCCGCGTGTCCTGCATCCAAGAAAAATTGCCTCTTGCTTAGGACAGCTTCTGTGCCCCATGTATCTTAGTTATTCGAACACTGGGGACTCCACGGCATGTAGGATACTGGTGTTAACCTGATGCTGAAGAAACTTAAAGTTTTAAATTTCCCAACCTACTCCTGATCAACTGGTAGTTTTAAAAAAGTGATTTGCATATAGGCAGCAGCTAGAAATTTCCCTTGTTCTACTAGAAATGAAGCCATCAAAAATTTCCTAACTCTAAGCTATTTAAAAATAAATACTTTAAGAGCAGTTGAAAACTCTGGCTGCATGTTAAGCATGGTTTGAAATATCCCAGGGGGGGCAGCTGAACCATGGTTTAAGCACAGATTCTGTTGAGTAGTGTTTGAATTTGTGATTACGTCCATGCCTACTTATATTTGAATAAACTTTAATATCATTATTTTTATTAAAATTGGTCCTGCTCCTTCTGAGGCACTGACGAGCCAGCAGAGTTGATGCGGAAGTGGAAGGAGGCTGGCCCCACTCAGTGGCTCCAGAAGAAAAGCCAACCGCACGCAGTGGCTCTTCAGGGTGTGCCACCAGGCCCCTGCCTGACAGTTCTAATCAATGAGACAGAAAGTGTGTCCCACCTCCAGTTCCATTCTCACTCCTGTTCCTGTTGTTCTTTGAACCATCTTGCCCCTCACCTTGGATGACCATTCCTGCAAGGCTCAGCTGAAAGGTTTTCCACCTGAAGAAGCCACCTCATCCTCTCTTTCAATCAAGATAAGTTCTTCCCCTCCCTGGCTTGCCATATTGCATGAGGCTAACAGCTTCCAGTGGCAGGAGCAGAGTGTAGTCTAGTAACTGCTCTGTAAAAATACTTTACACGTATGTCCTATCCCTTCACTATGCATTAGGCCAGCCAGACCACATCCTCTCCACTGCTATATTCCACAGACAGCCGTACAGATGGTGGGAGCCCACTACAGTTCTTAACTGAATTCATAAAGCAGGTTCAGCACTTCTCAACATCCAGCAACTTCCTGCTGCTGAGGACCCATCCAGCTTTGCGTCCTGCCCATGGGTACAAAATTAACAAGGATTTCAGCCACTGTCTATAGGCTGACTTTACAAACATTTAATCCAAAGTGTGCAAATCTCATAAAACAAGTAAAAATTCCATAAAACCAATGACATCCCAGGGAAATGGGAATCTGAGGACATTTAACTCTGTAAAAGCACTGTGGGGCTCATCCCCACCAGTCATTGCTGCCATGCAAGAATCAAGAGACAACTAAGAGACAACTGTATTCAGTTTGTATTTATGTATCCCTCTGTCCCAAACAGACCAAAGAGAACCAAATCTTTGAGGGAAAAGCCTCCATCTTATATCCATGCTAACCCCAGGACCTGATGCCCTGGAGGAGACCCTGGAAGCGCTGGTGGGATGAACTTTCAGGGAGACACAGAAAGATTGATCTCTGATTCAACCTCAGGCTACATATGATTTTCAGAATCATGGCCACAAGAGGGTCAAGGGGTGGGGAGGAGGACATGGAACTTAAAATTATTTCCTCCACTAGACTTCTCAGAAACACATCATCACAAACCCTAATGTCACAGATGACCTGCCCTAATAACATAATGTTCTAAACAGCACAAAACATCATTTTGGGTAATTTTAAGTAATCATGTGACTGCTCAATTCTCAAATCATGACTGTTTTCACAGGACTGAACAAGATGGATATAACCTAACCTTGGGATCCTCCATATTATTATCCAAGTTGGTTGCTGTGTATGGCTCTGAAAAAAGAACCAGGTTAAACAGGTACTGCTTGACAGGTCCTCCACACAGAAGCAAGGCCTAGAGCACTGGCATCACTGTTGCTGTCACAACAGTTACTGGTCCTAGTGCATGAGGACACCTCAACCATGTGTAATCGTACATAGAAGTTATGAACATTCAACTCTCTCCTGAGGGCTTCAGGTTTTCCTTAAAACAGTGTTTAGTTTCAAGCTTCTATTACATTTTATAAATACATAAATTCTATGCTAGAAGCTTGTGCCTTTTAGATAAAGACAGAAGGCGATCTGATCTCACTGTTCTAGTTTAGCACAAGCCAGGCACTGTGCTAGTTTTATAGAGACTTTAATCAATTCACAGATTAAGCATCATAGTGGAGGTAGTATGTGAGTCAGGGTAAGTACATGATATACCCAATTTTAATTAAGCCAAATGATCAAAAGATGACTTTCTGAACAGGGAAATGTGCTTTTAATTTAAGCTCCTTAATTTAACATCATGGTGCACCATGTGTATTTGTGTGTTACAGCGGTAGCACCAATGCAGTGGAGAAGGTAATTTTTAATTTCATGGGCTCTTAAGCAGAAACCTTAAAAGTTAAGGATGTAGAACGAACCAAGTTTATGTCAAGCAGGAATGCTGAATGCTTGGGGAATTCTCGATTCATCCTGAGTAGATTTTCCAATCTATATACTAAAATGTGGGTACGTGTTATCACTAACAAGTACTAAGTGAAGCCTGAAGATGAGCTAGACCAGGTGGTTCTCAAGATGTGCTCCCAAGACCAGTACCAGCAGCAGCATCACCTGGGAACTCGTCAGAAAAAGTAAATTCTCAGGCCTCGCCCCAGACCTGCTGAATTAGAAACTCTAGAGTAGGGCCCAGCCATCTGTGTTTTAACCCCGGCCATCTGTGTTTCATTGAGCCATCCAGGGGATGCTGATAAAGTCTGAGAACAGAAACGAAACCTGGGCCAACTACCAGCAGTGTTTTCAAATGTTCGGAGTCATGAGAAAAAGATACGAACATGACTGATGGGCTAAGTAGCCCCTTGAAGGAGAGAGCTCTGTGGCCACCCTCACTTCCAGGTGTGGAGCGCCTTTCGGATTCTGTCCTAAGGAATCTGGCCCTGTTCGACATTCCCCTGTGGAACTGCCTCAATGAACAGCTAGGATGCTGGTGGACAGAATCTCTTTGCCTCCCTTAAATTGGGCCAGTTCCCTGGGTCTGACAGAGATGGAGCAGCTCCAGACCCAAAACAACTCTGCTTCCAGAGAAAGAGCATGAGCCAGGGGAAGATGCTTTGGGGAGGCGATGCCACCAGCCTTATCCACATCTTGTCCATTTTCTGGAATGACTTAAGGGAGTCGGATGAAAAAGAACCATTCCACACTCCCCTCGACTAGTAGCAGTGTGCTGATACTATGACTGCACTCTAACTTGAAGCTGGTCAAAGAATCTTAACGGGGTTGTGTTTGAATACCTACACTGAGAAAGAGGACCTGAAGAGACTCCAGCCCCCCCTTCTCTCTCCACACAGGTTTTTGTTTTAGAGTGTTACTGACCTGAAGACACAGGCCCATGTGAGGTAGTTAATAAGCTTTCCATGCTGGGGCCCAGAGCTGAAGTCTGTTGAGTGTCCTTCACTGGGAGGCCAGTATGCCACAGTGATTCTAAGGTGGAAAGTGTGCTGGCCTGGGGGACTCTTCATGGTTGCTGGGGGTCCAAGCCAGTACTGTTTTTGCATCACAAAGAAGTTGAAGATGGCATTCTTAAGAACTCTGCAATTTCATTGCAGGGATGTGCCCTAGAGAAGCATGCACATGTGTCCTAGGGTACAGGTTTAGGAATGTCCAAGCATTATTTATAATGACACTGAAGTGCAAACATTCTTCACATCCACCAACAGGAAAATGGATAAACAGATGAGGTATATACTTCCTCAAACAATGACACAGATGCATCAACATGGACTAAATAAATCCCACAGAGTATGGACCAAAAGAAGGAAGAAAAGAATAGCTACAGCAGGGTACCGTTTATAGAATTCAAAAGCAAGCAAAGCTAAAATATACTGTTTAAGGATACACACATAGGCTTAAATAACCAAGAAAATGATTATCATAAAATTAGAGGTAGCAATTACCTTTAGTGGGAGGTGTGGTACAATCAGGAGGCTAATCTGGGAGTGGGCAGTAGCTTCTAGAGTACCGGCAATGTCCTATTTCCTGACCTGGACCTGCTTGAACATGTACTTCTTAATTAGACATTTTCTGTGGGGTATATGTCACTATAAAAAAATGTTTTAAAGGTGCTAACTTTGAAAATAGGAGACTTGGCTTGGCAATCCACTAGTCATGTGACACTAGCATTTATCACTTCAAATACCTCTTCTACCCTCTTGCTGACCTCTCCTTCTCATCATCCACTCTTTTGGGACACCACTTCCATGTATGTTAAATCACTTGGGTCCTATAAATCTCAGTTCAGCCTGCTATAACCAAACAGCATAAACTGGGCGATTTAAAGACAAATTTACTTCTCACAGTTTTGGAGGTGGGGAAGTCTAGATCTAGTAGCTGGTGGATTTGGTATCTGATGAAGGCCTGCTTCCTGCTTCATAGAGAACAATCTTCTCATGGTGTCTTCAAACAGAAGGGGCAAGAGAGCTCTCCAAGGTCTCTTTTATAATGGCACTAATCCCATTCATGAGGGCTAATCCCATGCACCCACCTAATATGATCACATTGGGTACTGGGCCTCAGCATGTGAATTGGCCAGGGGACGAGGCAAGACATGCATTCAATCCATAGCAAAACTTCTTATGCTCTTTCTGTATTTTCTGTCCTTTTTTGTGTGTATCCTAAAATCTCTAATTCCTCTGGGCTACCTTCCCATTTACTAATCCTTTCTTTAGCTGCATTCAATTTACAGTTAAACCCATCAAGTTCTTTATTTCAGTTACTGTATTTTTTAGTCTTATAATTCTCACTTTGTTCCTTTATATTGCTTCTAATTCTCTACTCAAATTCATCTGGCTGAATTTCTTGAACCTACTAATCCATATATCTTAAAGACCACATTTACACATTTATAGTCTGGGCTTCTGTGAGTCTGTTTCTATCGCCCCCCCCCCCCCTTTGTTTTTGGTAATTCGGTCTTGTCTTTGGTATCTTAAATTTCAGGTTTGCCTTTGTGTCTAGTATGTAGACTTTGGGGAGTCCATACTAAAGGCCTGGATTTTCTTCTGAGGCCTTGCCTCCTTGGTGGCTCTGACCTCCAATTTTTGCCCCCAGTACTGTAGGTTCCTGAAAGACTACTTACTTCTTGGTTACTTTTGACTGTTTCAAGGTTTCACCAGCTTTTTGAGCTGTTTTTGGCAGAAGTGTTAGTCTATGAGAAATTAGTCCACCATGACCAGAAGTGGAAATTGGTCATGTAACACTGGACAAGTTGTCATTTGTTCAGACTCCAAGTCTCTGTTACAGTTACACTACTGAGAAGCAGGACAGCTGGCTGTATTATGGGCTCTGGAAGCAGGCTTCATGGGTTCATATTCTGGTTCCTTTACTAACTAGTGTTGTGACCTTGGACAGATTTCCTGATGGTTTTCTGTCTCAATTTTCTCAACCACAAAACACAGATAATTCCTGAAATTGGGAAGAGACTGGAACAGTTTAATGAACTAGAGTAATGTCAGGAGTACAACATCTTTGGGAAGATATTAAGCAAACACTGTCATTTAGGGCTTTTACTTAAATTCCTTTTATGAAACTTTATAAAGATAGCAATCAGCATCTTGTCAATTTTTAAAAAGATTTCTTTTGACTAGAATTTCTTGAGAACACTTAACTTTCCAAACTAACTAGAAGAGGTCTACTTCCTATTGCAGAAGCACCACATTTTGCTCCACTTGTGGTCACGCTGTCATCTCTACTTGTTTACAACTGTCTCTCCTACTAGGCTCCAAGCTCCTTAAGGAAGAGGCTCATTTCTATCTAATTTTTATATATGTAGGAGAAAAGATGTATCTGATATGTAATAAGCGCTTGATAGATGGACACCGAACAACGTGCCACCAAGTGTCTTTGAGGTCTCCTCCTGATTTCCAGCAGAGGGAAAATAAACATTACCAACATGATGTTTGCTACTTGTTTGCTCTTTCTTTAAACAACCAATGGTAAAACTGTGTCTCTTGAACTTTGTCATCTTCTATTGTCACCTTTCTTTCTATCCAAAAATACCTTATTATTTGTCTACTGCTGTGTCACAAATCACCCCTAAATTCAGTGATTTAGCCAAGAAACACTTATAATTGCAGGTTCTGTGGTTCAGGAATTTGGGAGTACCTTAAACCTTGAGTTGAAACCACTCAGCTCCTGTTGGGTTGTAGTCAAGACATCATCTGAAGTCACAACTAGGGATTCAGGAATTGCTTCCAAGAACCAGGTTTATTCACATGAACCACTCTGTTCCTGGTCTTATGGGCCTCTCCACAGGGCTACTGAGTCTTCAAAAGCTGGCAGATGACTCCCTCATGATCAAGTGATCCAAGAGAGAGCAATGCCAGAATGTCTTTCACAATCCAGTGTTGGAAATCACCTAACATCACTTCTACCACATTCTGCTCAATAGAAGTGAGTCATTAAGTGAAGCCTCTCCTGAAGGGGAGGCAGTTGGGCTCTACCCTTTGAGAAGGGCATCAAAGAATTTGCAGACATCTTTTTTAAGCTATCACAGTCACCATATTTGTTAAACTTTCTCTGGCTGCTCTAAATCTAACTAGACTAAGTCCTGAAGCTTCTCTTCCATTTTGAAACATCTACTTTCAATTCCTATTGCTGAGCTTCCTCCCACTATCCACATTTTCTTCCCTTTTCTTCTCCAAAGGCTATGCTTATTGGTATCATTTCTCTTCACTGAACACTGTGTAACTTTTCAAATTTTCTAACATGAGACCATGACTTCTTGTACTCTCTTTCTCTGTTCCTTAAAGGAATGATTTTTCTATTCTCATAGCTTTTGAACCGGAGATTATGAAGAATTAGCAATTGGGATAACCTGTTTATTCTACTCCTCCTTCTCCTTTTAAGGAAGTCATTTTCCAAGTGGAATGGGAGGACAATTAATAGATTGGCAGACAATCAACCTTTCTTAGGGCTTTTACTAACACATCATTTTGTTTAGGTTTTAGATCTTCTATTTGAATGTAATCCCTCTAAGTATAAGAACTTGATTTAACCCTGCATGTCCACACTGGGATCAGAGTAGGTGTTCAATGAATGTACTAACTTATGAATTTCCCACTCGGACCGTCTCTTCCATTGTTCATTCCTTTAGGTAATTCTGACATCTTTGCAATTTCTGTTCACAAGTGACACTTTTAAAAGAGAAAATCAAAGAACACCCTCTCTGATAGTATTTCTATAGCTTCACCTACTTGATCCACTGTTATAAATACTGCTGTAAAGCACCTTTTCATTTTTAAAAACAGATGACTTGGTCAAATATTTCTCTCCTTTCCTCAAGATTTAATCACTATCTTCTCATTGATGGGGGAAAATGGATGCCGAGAACAGTCTGTAATGTCCTTTATTTCTTCTTCTACCCCTGATAGCTTAAGTATTAATATGATTTTCTTCTAAGCACATGGCTGGGAAGAAATAACAGGAGAGGGTGGGACCTTGCTCCCAGGCACTCCTGATTCTTCAAACTTCTACTTATCTTTCACTTTGGAGAGTAGAAATGTCGTTTGTGTGGTTTGCCCAGCATCCCGGGTAGACTGGATGGATTTCCAGTCTTGCAGGTTTTTGAACATCAACTATTTATGCATATGTATTTTTCTTTTAAAAACATATTTTATTTAAATTCAATTTGCCAACATATACAATTTATGCATATATTTAACACTCCCTCTACTTCCAAATAGAGGTCACCTTGTTGGTTTCTTGTCAGTAGCTGAATCATTCTTTCCTTTTGTTTGGTAAAATGAATGTCTCTCTTTTTTTACTTAAGGAAGGGGCTCTTTGTCTAGAAGTAGTTCCTTTACCAGAAAAAAAAAAAAAAAATTCTGAGAACCAATGATCAGAGGCAAATTGTATTCCACTGATAAATACTCTCTCTGTTCTTATCTCAAAAATGCTGCTTCTTGGTTTTATCATCCTTAGATCACCTGCCCTAGTTGTCCAATATGGCCTTCTTTTAATCAAAATTGACTCATTGTCTATACTTAGGCCACTAGCTGTCAGCTGATACTATTCTCTTTGTTTCTACATCAGATCTCTTCACTGGCATTTTCTCTTCTTCTACATATGTGTCTTTGAACTATTTCTTCCACAGGCCTAAAGCCAATTCATATATGACATCATCAAATATTATCATTCTTATTATTTTCTGAAATGAACTTTTTTACGTAACTCACCTGTCAACCACAGAACAGTCCCATCTATTAATCTTCAAATGACAGTGTTTACTGTCCATTTCCAAATTGGTAGGTGCATGTGTGTTTATGCCTCCCTGCCTTCCAAAATGCATTTCCTAAAGTTAAATGTAAATACCTCACAGGCTAGACTTTAGAATACCTTTCTGCCATGGCATGCCCAGTGCAAATGATCAATAATAAATGATAGTAATTCAACTCAGAATCTTACCATAAAACATGGTGCTGTTCAAAAGGGCTGGAACCAATTTTATATGCCACAGTTCAGTGGTTCCCAAATCTCAATATCTGAATTGCTGGGAGACCTTGCTCACACTCAGGATGCAGGGCACCACCCCAGAGACTCAGATTCAGCAGGTCTGGGGAGAGGCCTGATAATCTGCATTTCTAGCAAGTTCTGGTGACACTGATGCTTGTCCAACAACCACACTTTGAGAATTACTTCCATGAGGCTAAGGAAAATTTTACATGTGTCTTTTCCCATTTGCTTGCAGAACTAGTTAGATTTGTTTCTGTCATATTTCCAGTGACTATAATCTAGTGGGAAATTTCAAAAAAGGTGAAACAAGGGATGCCTGGGTGGCTCAGTGGTTGAGCGTCTGCCTTCGGCTCAGGTTGTAATCCCAGGTCCCGGGATCAAGTGCTGCATCGGGCTCCCCACAGGGAGCCTGCTTCTCCCTCTACCTATGTCTCTGCCTCTATCTGTCTCTCATGAATAAATAAAAATAAAATCCCTTAAAAAAATGAAACAATACAGTAAGGAAGAAGGGGGTGAGCAGGCCGTTCACATACAATTCCACTCATAGTTACTACCTGCGGACCTAATTCATAACTGCTTTCTGTGTTATACACTCTGCGGGGGTAACTATATTGTTACTCTACCCGGCTCTTGCCACGCTACAGAGGCTATGGGGAGGAGTTGCTTAGTAATAGTGCCACATGAAACATCCTCAGACAAGCAAACAGTGAAGCTGAGAGTAAGAGATTACGTGCTGATGCAAATCAAAACCACAGTGAGCTGTCACTTCGCACCCATTAGGATGGTTTTCGTGAAAAACAAAACCCCCCAAAAAACAGAAAGTAACAACTGTCAGCGTAGATGTGGAGAGACTCTGTGCATCACTGGTAGGAATGTGCTATGTGCAGCCGCTGTGGCAAACTGATGGCAGGTCCCCCCAAAATTAACCAGTGATTACCATCTGACCCAGGCATCCACTTCTGGGTATACATCTAAAAAACAGATGGCAGGGACTCGAAAAGATATTTGCACAACTATATTCACAGCAGCATTACGCACAACGGCCAAAAGGTGGAAGCAACCCAAGTATCCATCAACAGAAGAATGGATAAGCAAAATACAGTCTATACATACAACAGACTCTCTTTCAGCTTTGAAAAAGGAAGGACATCCTGTCACATGCTATAATATGAATGAACCTTGAGGACATTATGCTACATGATATAAGATAGACTACAAAAGAACCCATATAAGATTCTCAGAGTAGTCAGATTCACAGACAGAGAAAGCAGAAGAAAGTCACCAGGGGCTGGGGGAAGGGGGAAATGGGTAGTGCTTAGTGGTTATACAATCCCAATTAGGGAAACTGAAAGTTATGGAGATGGATGGTCGTGATGGTTGCACAACAGTGTGAATGCTTGTAATGCCACTGAACTTAAAAAGATAGTTAAAACAGTAAATTTTATATGATGTACATTTTGCCACTATAAAAAACATCTCTTAAGTAAGGTTTCTGTGTTGGTCTAAAAGCTTTGTGAAGTTCTGGTGGAAACAGGAATGTGACAGAGGGAGCCAAGGCATCAGGACGGGCAAGAACATGTGTTCTTCCTGCCATGGAAGCTAACATGCAGTAGTCTGGGGGCACGGGGTGCAGTCTCAAGCTGCAGGGGATACTGAAGGGGGTGGGGAGGCCACAGGGTCCAGTGCACTGCCTCCTAGTGAGGGCACAGTGGTGGTACACCGAACTCGACATTTCCTTTAGATCACCTCCAACACCTGGTGACCCTAGTTAACAGCTTCTCCTGGGAGCAGGGGGATGGGGCAGTGGGAGATATGGCTCGGATACAGTTCCTGAACTAAAAACGGTTGCTTTCCTTTGGCTTGTGGTCAGGTGACAACGATTCCCTAAAGTTTACTTTTTTTCTATGAATCACTTTTTCTCAACCTCCCCAAAATGATACTGTGATACTGCCTGGCTTAGGCTGCGACCCCCACTGGGCTCTCTTGGAATATTTCAACATTGGTGGTATTAGTAAGATACCTTTGAAATCACACGTGCCGGGCAAGTGCTTATCTTGCACACATCTTAAAACTAACATATCCACTTCTTATGGAATTCCTTCTATAGGTTGCAAAGGAATGGTTTTCAAGGGACACCTGGCAAAGACTCCTGGCCGGCAGTATAGGGTACTCAGTTTAAGAAGAAAAGACATGTGAGCTTGCCTTCCAGGTGTTTCCTTACATACAAGAATATCATGTTTATGTTTACCAAGTGTCAACCAGAGCCAAATTTAAACACTTCTCCATCTGTCCCGGCTCCTTGGCATCTGTCACTCCATAATCTTGAAGGCTGGAGATGGAACTCATAATCGTCCTTCCCTAGCTCAGAAACCACATCTACAGCAGGAAGCACCCCGCTGGACTGGCCAGTGTACACCTGCTGGGGCCTGCAGCCTCACCTGCCCCTCAGTCTGTGTCTACGCACGCATGGGTTGTGAAAAACAAAACAGAAATGCACAGTTCAAAAAGATCCTAATAATTCCTATGATTTTCTTTCATTGCTAATTTAGGGGAGCAATCGTTGGATTACTGGGAAGGTAAGCCTAACTTCTTTCTACCTCTTGTAGAAACCAAACAGAAGTCTCAGTCTAGAAGACAACCACATTTAGTTATTTCTGTAGCCACAGCTAAATTTTGAAATTGGGTTTAAAAAAAAAATACCCAAAAAACCCAGAGGCCTATACTGGTACTGCACATGTTTGCCATATAAGCCTTTCTAATAGATTAAGTGCTAAAAAACTTCCCTGACCCAGTTTTTAAAAATTGCCATTACACCTTTAAATGGTTTTTGGGAAAACCATTTCTTACAGGTACTTGTGATTTTCTATGAGAGCAAATATTTAGATAAGTGGTAGCTCATGATCCAAGAGATTTTTATGAAAATTTTCTGAATATGGTCATGGATAAATTATTTACTTGAACATATTTTTTTGTTTTGCTTTGAAAGACTTGTTCTTCTGTTGCCAGTGGTTACTGGATGAGCATTTCTTTCCTCATTGTGTTTGCAGGCCTGAAGACAGGGTGTCTGGACCCCTCTCGTGGCAGCAAAAAATAAGCCAGAGGCACGGTTCTGATTCAAGCTCAACAGTGCGTTTAGCACAAGCCCAGGAGAACAGAGGCAAAGAGAGAGAACTTAGGAATCTCCAGCATGCTGCACTGGTTGGCTGCTGATTCCCTTAATCTATCATGCACATTCTGGAGAGTCAATTCATTAGTTAACACAAATACTATTTCTTGGAGTCCCACCAAGATAGTAGGATTCAATGGCCAACAACATGTCACAACATGCACGCTCTACGCTGATGTGGCCTTTGAAGGGGGCAACATAGCCAGGTTCAGGAGGAATGCTACCCTAGCACCAGACTGCCCAATGCTCCCAGCAGCATGTGGGGAGCACGTGGCCCAGGCCTGCCTGTCAGAAAAGGCTTTGTAGGCACAAAGGTGGCTGGAATGAGACTTGAAGGAAGTGTGCACATTACATTGGTGAGGGGTGCAGTGGAGGGGAGCTGTATTCTAGAATTTTCTAGATCTGTACAAAGGTCTGGAGGAAGAGATGGCCCAGTCTAAGAACCCAACAGCAGGAACAAAGGTGCTAGGACCTGGAGAGACACGAGGCACAAAGAGCAGGGAGGCCACTCAGCAACTCTCAGTGACACGATGGGAAGTGGGCCCTTGCAGCTTCGCCTCCCAGGTTCATTCAGGTCAGGGTCAGCATCAGGAGCTCTATGGGTGGGGCCCGACACTCTATTTTACCAGGGCCTCAAAGAGATGCTGACACAGAGCAGATTTTGAGCATCACTGATCTACAGCGATAAAGGGATATGACCCAAAAACAGAGTTTTGGTACACAAACACACAAAAAGATGATTTCTATAAGAAATAGAATTCAGAAACTGTAACAAGGAACTATACTAATTTTTTTCTTCTGCCTCTCCCTGGCCAAATAATCTTAATGGATTTTTCTTAAAAAAGAGTGAGGATTGGAACACATGACTGTTAGTGTGGCCAACACGTACGTTAACATTATCTTTAGCGAGGTAGTTTGTCTCCATCAGAAACAAATGAATGAACAGAAATTAGTATCCACATCCTACTGTGGAACATAAAACATGTGAGGCAAAAGGAGATCTCTCTGGACTTTTAAAGTCCTGCAGAGGAAAAGATGGAGACTGTACAGCTAGCCCCTTGGCAGACTGCACCCCAGGTGAAAGCTGTCTCTATCCGAATGATCTTTTCAAGGACGAGGAGGGCAGAGCAACTGAAAAACTAAAATACTGCCAACTTCCACTGCTTACCAGAAACCTCGTTGCTGGTTCTTCTTAACTGTGAGCATAGCTTTCCTACCATATCCACAGAATAAATGTGGACAAATATATAAGCAGGTATGATGAGCACAAAGAGGGCAGGTAAGAACTTCGAATTTTCTAAATTTAATGAGCTAGGGGTTTGCAGGTGTAGGCAGGATAAGGTAATATGGAGAGTGAGAAATGGTGCTTCACCTTGAGTTTGCTAAGGATAAACGACAATTACAGAATGGGGAGGAAGGGAGAGAAGAGGGTAGGTATTGAGATTCAGGACAGGAAAGAGAGCCCAAACAGGATCATGGGGTTCGTCCGGTCATTCCTTGAAAACACATGCCTGCCAGATACCTCCCCAAAATACCCAGGACATCACTGACACTGGATAGCGGATAGCACAGGATGCAGCAATGTTTGTGTTTGTTTTTCCAAAATATGCACTTCTCCTGCAAAAGCACACATGTCCTAAGGCTCAGCGCTGGGTATATTTTTATTTTTCAAAACAAAAAAATACTGAGTATTTTTAAATGCAGGATAATGTCAAGCAAGAGCCTAGCTTATTTACATTGGAATCACTCAGGATATCTTAACAAGATATATCTTGAAGCGGGGCTCTAAAAACGCTACTGTGCTTATTTAGAAGTCAGGCGTCCCGTGGTAACCTCGATCAGAGGACGGTCCCAGGCCCAAAGATGGCAAGAAGAAAGAGGAAGTGAAATGAAGATGCCTCTGAGTCCTGCAGGAATGCAGACCCCCTCAGCAACCTTTCTGGGCCTAGCATGAGACGATGTGCTGCAAGATTACAGCTGCTAGATGAGGGCTCCCATCGGTCTGGTGGTTACTTTGAAAGCCAGGCTCTCATCCCAGAAAGGCCATCTTCAGAGATGAATAGGAAAAGAGACAAAGAAGGAGAGCAAAGGACAGGAGAGCACTGGCAAGAGGCAGAGGCAGTCAGTGGATGGTGGAAAATGAATACGGAATGGATCTGTCTGCCTGTCCATCTACATAGTTCCGCAATGACCCGGATGTGAGTGAGAAAAGCAGACCTAGGTCTGCTGTTGGAAGAAATAGAGCAACATGCCTTGGAGACTCCAAGAGCATCCCTTTGGCACAAGGCAGGCATCCCAACAGCAGAACAGCAGAGTTTACGCGTAATGGCACAAGCCACCAGGAGGCAGCTGTGCATATGGTCAGGTCACACGGTGCTCTGTGGCTGAGCTAGTGCTAGTGAGGGTGCAGAGCTGATGCAGGTCCTCCCGTCTCCATTCCCCTATGACACACCATGAGTGTGTCATAGCTTGGTTTTCTGAGTTAAAATCCAAAAAATTTGTAATGGGTCCTATCAAAGTAGTTAAAATAGAATGTAAACAATTAATGTTTCAATTATTTAGAAAGTCAGTATATTCTGTAATAATCTGAGACAAACAAGACCCTGGAGCTTATTCAAAGGGTTAAGATGGAACCCAGATAACATAAGCTCAGGTGTACCCCAGAGATACTTTAGACCACTGCAAAAAAACCCAAATCGAGTCAAATGAATTCTTTGGTTTCCCAGTGCATCTACAGGTTATGTTTACACTATCCTGCAGTCCGCTAAGTGTGCGATAGCATTATGTCTTAAATAAATGATGTACCTGCCTCAATTAAAAAATACTTTATTGCTAAAAAATGCTAACCATCACCTGAGCTTTCAGGGAGTCAAAAATCACTGATCACAGATCACCGTAACAAATACAAACATAATGAAAAAGTTTCAAATACCTAGAGAATGACCAAAATGGGACAGGGACCCAAAGTGAGCAAATACTGGAAGATAATGGTGCCAATTAGACTGGAAACAGTATCTGTGAACCTCAATAAAGAGAAGCACAATGAAAAGCGGTATGCCTGTATCTCTACCCATCCAAAATGATTTGGTCTCTGAGTCCAGAGAGTGATCCCAGCTGGGTGTGTTTTTCCTACAGAAAAGCAGTAGTAGATCTACTCCAAGGCCAGCAATCTGGAGGGTGCTTTACTTACCTACCCTGTCCTCAAGCCCTAGACAAGAAGAACAGTGAATGGGGCTGAGGTGTACGCGCTGTGGGGATTGCTCTAGCCCCTCTCCATTCTAGAAGTATCTTCAAATTCAAAATCAAAATTTGTTTTAAAATTTTAAGTAGTCTCTACACCCAGTGTGCGGCTTGCTTGAACCCACGACCCCACAATCAAGAATCGCACAGTTCACCAACTGGGCCAGTCAGGCACCCTTCAAATTTAAAATTTCTAAATCAAGATTTTACTTTCTAGTGCTGGATTACATTTATCCCCTAAGTACTCTGGACCAATCACCTTATGCTATAATTGGTTTTCCAGTGATTTCTCTACGTTTCTGCTCAAAAGAGTTAAAAGTGAGGCATACTGCATTCTCCTAAGCCTCCAGCAGCACGATCTAAAGGAAGCTATGCACAGAACTTACGTCACGTGAGACCGATTCAATCTGATGTCCTGCCAGAAATGATAAGCTGTGGCGGCTGGATAAGAAAATCTCAGCATTCAGATTTCAGATGTAGTTAATACCCAGGTCTGGTGTGCTAGCCCCAGCAGGTCTAAGGCAGCCGCCAACTCTGTGACTTGCTGACACCGTGAGGGGTCTGGTTTCTACCACCAGGATGCTTCTCCTGTGTCTAAGAAGAACAGATCACAGCTGCCTTTCTCTCAGAAGAGCAAAAACATTTCTTGTGGCCTGGAATTGCTCTCAGATCAGTCTGCAAGAGTCTTGAATATGCACTTATTGTGGTATCAACCTTCCCAGAGGATACCAATTATGGTACAGATCACATATTTACCAGTCTTACAGTATGCATTTAAAAAATTAAACTGAAACCTGCCAGAACCAATACAACGTAACCACCATGGATTCTATCTGCAGAAGTCATGTTTTTTTTTGGGGGGGTGGGGGGGGGGGTGGGGTGGGGATCTTATTATATGGAAGGCATATCTGCAAAGAGATCAACAAAATCCATAACGTACTCATGAAAAGGTTACCGTGCGTGACAACCGGCTCAGTTCTTCCAGACAGGCTCAGCATACCCAAAAATTCAAACCCCCAATCCGCCTATCCCTGGAAAAGGATCTGCTGCAAGTCAGGCGGCCTCATACCTCTGATGCAGTTCACACACACACAAACTCATCTCTTTCAAGCCCTGTCTTTTTCTTTTCGATTCCGTTCCTAAGTGCTTTAAAAGCTTCTTGGAGATGAACTCCCTGATGCCGCCTGCGGTCGCCGTGCCCTTAGGATCGTCTGGTTTCAAAAGAAAAACAAACCGACCAACAAAAGGCTGTGTCAGAAACCAGGTGCCCCTCCCGCTGTGACCAGGAGACATGCCTGGGACCTAGAGAGGAAACAAAGTCAACCAGCAGGGCCTGGGTTGCGGGAAGTGGGGTCACTCACAGAATGGGAAACCTGGAGAGAAACTGATGTCGGAGTGTGCAGAAGAACATCGAGGGGAGAATCTCAGGAGAGCGGCACGACCGCCTTCGGCAGCTGCAGGGCCATTCTACCTGCCGTCCCCCCTGCCAGATAGGTCCCCGGGTGGGTTTCTACACCCACGGGGGACTGCAGTCCATCACGGTCCGTTGCAGCAACCCCAAGCAGGCTTGCGGGCCGTGGGATTCCCCTAGCTGACCTGGAGCCGCAAATACGTGGGGCTCTATGTGAACAGGAGCTGCAAGCATCCTCCGGCTACTCGCCGTGCGCGTGGAGAGGGATCGGAGAAGAGCAGCGCGCCTGCCCTTGCACCCCTCCCCCCCCCCCCCACTCGCACACACGCACCCACGCAGCCCGGCAGGGCCCGGCCCCCGGCGCCTCCGGCAGGCACTCACCGAAGACTCGCTGTCCCGAATGAGGAAGTCGCCCTCCACGCCCCGCTCGTTGAGCGCGCACTCGGCCTGGTGCCGGGTCACGTTGCCGTAGTACCACTCGCGGCCCGCGAAGCGTCCGCTGCACGCGGGGCCCGCGTAGCTGATCTGCGGCGCGTGGGCGGGGTGCAGGGCCGGCCCGTCGCTCAGGACCACCACGTAGTTTTTGGGGACCAGGCCGACCTGCCCCCGGGCGTTTTTGCACTTCCACCACTCGGGGTCGTTCTCGGGCTTCTCGATCACCTCCATGGTCTCACCCTTCTCGAAGTTGAGCTCCTCCTCGGTGACCGAGCTGAACGGGTAGAGCGTCTGCACCACGTGCAGCACCCGGGCGCCCTGGCCGTTGCTCAGGGACGCGCCCTTCCGCAGGCTCAGGAACCTGGGGGACTCGGCGGCCGCTTCGTCCATCTCCTCCAGGACGTAGTTGGAGGGAAACCAGCCGATCTGCCCGTTGTAGCTGCCTCGCCACCAGCCGTCGCTGCACTTCTCCATGACGGTGACGCGCGACCCCTTCACCAGGGACAGCTCGTCCTCCCTCTCGGCCACGTAGGCGAACTTGACGAAGGCGGGGATGTTGAGGTCGTAGATGCGGTCGGCGCCGCCCCCGTTGGCCGGGAACTCGGCGTCCGTGCTGGGCGTCGGGGACGCGTCGCGCGCGCTCGTCTTCCTCTTGGTCTTGCCGAGGCCTGCGGAGACACAGCGGGGCTGAGCGCTCAGGGCCGCCGCCCCGCCCCCGCCCCCCCCCCCCCCACTGCCAGGGCACCGGCGCCCCCCAGGGTGGTACTCCCGAGGGCTGCCGCGCCCTCGGAGAGGAGGGCACGGGAGGGCTCAGCCCGGAGGTCTTCCGCCTGCTTGCAGGGGCGGGCGGACGGCCTGCTGGACTCAGACCTGTCCAAGGCCAGCCCGGGGCACAGGTCAGAGCTGCGTGCCTGGGCCACTCGGGGGACACCCGCGACCCTCCGCTGGCTACAAACCAACACCCTCCCCTCCTTTATTCTCTTCCTGCGCTGCTTCTGTCCTTCCAAAACGGGGGAGGGGGGGGCCTGAGCGCTCACTTCCCACACGTTGCAATGAGCCAATTGGAAGCAATCAGCTGATCTGTTAGGTCTAAGGCAGAATTTCTTGTATTGTGCCTCAAAACCCATTAGTGGATCATAAAATCAATTTACTGGGTTGTGACCATCTTTGTGTGTGTGTGTGTGTGTGTGTGTGTGTGTGTGTTGTTCTGGTTTTATTTAAGTTAGTAAGATAGAAAAACCTCCCAAGTGCATCAAGCATAGTGTGTTGCTTCAGTTATGTAAGGGAGCCAGTGCTGAGCTGCAGTGTGAAACTTATCTCTTCCTGTGTGTGGGGAAACCAGCGTGAAAAGCCCTAAGGTAAAAATGTTGCAGCCTGGGTGGAATGCAGAGGATTCTGGAGCCTTCTTGAGAGGGGAGCCTACGGAGAAGGCACATCAGCGCTCAGAGCTGTGGTGTGCCACTAGACCAGTAGGGCGGGCCATGCTCCCCAGCTTTTCCTGAGATGGCTGCCTGCCCACCAGCTCCACACAAGCTCCTAACTTGGTCAGTGTGCAGGCTTTGATGGTACGGAGACGCCATTTGCAGATTCCCCACCCTTGCAAAATGACACCAAAGCACTTTTATGGTAGCTTATTTTATTTCTTCAACTAAAATACCTCTCTCTCATTTTATTTCTTCAAATGGAGTAAAGACAGAATGATCCCAAGAATTACCTTTGCTTCTACTCCTTTGTTGAGGGGGCCAGGAGTTCAAGGGGAACAAAACATTGCCTTGTGATCATCCTCTACTGTGGAGTGCTGTGCACTGCCTTCTAGAGCAGACCCATCCCTGGCCTAAGACTCTGCTCCCCTTGGATACATGCCCAGCTCAGCACCACCAGTGTGGCTCCGCACACTAAAAGGCACTTGGATAGCAGACATGAGGGGACAGCACACGGGTGTGAAGTGACTGTTCACAAGGTCTTCAAGTGAACATACCAATTCTTCAAATGAATGGCTTCTGTGTGTGTGTTTTTTTTTATACACATTTTATTCAAGCATATAGGAAATAGGAAAGTAAACCAGGATACTAAACCAAGTTAAAATTTTAGACTTCTTACAAGTTAACTCACTTTACATGAAAACACAAACCTCTAAATCTTTGAACGAATCCTTTCATGCGATTTCAAGCCTACGTTAGTTTAGCTATGCGTGAGAGAGCTAGCTCACTAGCTTCAGAATCCAGGTGATTCACTAGCTTCAGAATCCAGAAGGCAGACCGTACATGAAAATACACTTCTGTCCTGAAGGCTCAGGCACCAGGGTATTCTAAGCCTCATCAAGGAGTCGGCATGCTAACGCAACAGGCAGAGGACAATTTCTACTTGTAACAAGACTTCAAGAAATAACACAAATAACTTTTTAAAAAGATTTATTTATTTTAGGAGACAGAAGGCACGTGCGAGAGGAGGGGCAGAGGGAGATAATCTTTAAAGCTGACTCCCTGCTTAGCATGGAACCCAGTGTGGGGGCTCCATCTCATAACCCTGAGATCATGACCTGAGCCAAAACCAAGAGTCAGACGCTTAACCCACTGAGCCCCTTAGGTACTCCTACAAATAACCTTCTAATAGACCTTTTCAAGTTTGTGAGTAACGAAAGGTACTTGAGAAAATACCTACAGAAGGGCAGGATTTAGACTACTCATGGGCACAGAAAGATGTCAAGATCAGCAGAATAGACAGTAGACCTTAGACCTCATAAAACTTTGTTGAAGACATTTCACAACTGACTTACGAATAGGCCACTTTGCTGACTCTTCAAGAACAAAATTACATTAGCCACTGAGTTTTTACACCAGGCACTTTTCTAGACTTTGGGGGAGACCAAGAAAAACAAGATAGGCACACTCCTTGCCTGTATGGAACTTAAATTTCTCTGTCAAGACTGGAACATTCCACATAGCAACCACACCACAGAAAATTCACCTGTTTTGCTTGAATGGGATCCAAATAGTCTTTGAGGCAACTCTGTAAAGGGAGGGGGTCATGGAATACAGCAGAACAACTGAATCCCAAGGAGGCCACTCATTAGCTATATGCTCTTGGGCAAGTTACTCAATTTGCGTCTTAGCTCTCTTACCCATAAAATGTGGACAACTGTGGCACTGTATCAGTGTGCTAGGGCTGCCAGGACAAAGTACCATAAACTTCAGGGCTTCAACAACAGAAATTTATATTCTCATAGTCCTGGGGGCTGGAAGTAAAAAAAGATCAAGGTGTGGGCAGGGCTGGTCCCTCCTGAGGCCTCCCTCACTAGCTGGCACATGGCTACCTTCTTGCTGTGTCTTCACACGGGCTTCCTTTCATTGTAGGTCTGTGTCCTAATTTCCTCTTCTTATAGGACATCAGTCACATTGGATTAAGACCCACCCTAAAGACCTCATTGTAACTCAATTACCTCTTTAAAGGGACCTTTACCACGTCCAGTCACACACTGACTTTCTGGGGGTTAAGACTTCGACATACGCATTCTAGGGGACATAATTCAGATTGTAATATAAAACAGGAAGCACTCTATGAATAACTATTACTACTCTGTCGAAGTCAGGCCTTTGAATTTCTTTTTTCTCAGACAGGTATTTTACCAGGAGAGGGCCAAAGTCCTTTCAACAGTCTTGGCAACAATGTTACCAGTGCCAGATGGCCACCAAAATAGAAAGCTTGCCTGTCAAGCTTTTGGCACCTGAGAAACATTATTCCAAGGGAGCAATGTCACATGTAGCTGCTGATGCAGTGAAATTCAAGAGACAGGTGTCTGGGAAGAGGAAGGAACTTGACTGTACTGACATTCATGTGATCTGAACACAACAGTCCTGTGACAAAGTGAGCACCTCCCTATTTCTGCAGATGGGGAAACTGAGGCTGAGATCAGGGAACTGACTTAACATAGACAGCCAGTAAAGTGGCAAAGACTTGGCACACCAATAAAGGCCTATTTAATCCAGAAGAGTCAAGAAACACAGTTCCATGAAGAGGCTGATACGTAGCAGGCTTTCCATGGCTAACACATCATGATTTGTACCATGATTGCTTTTTTAATCTTATTTTATGTATTTGACAGCAAGTAAGAGAGCACAAGCAGGGGCAGAGGCAGAGGGAGAAGCAGACTCTCCGCTGTGCAGGGAGACCAGTGCAGGCTCGATCCCAGGACCACGACATGAGCTGAAGGCAGATGCCTAACTGACTGAGCCACCCAGGCACCCCTAGGCCATGGTTTCTATGAGAAATGTATGAGGACCATAGAGTGTCAAAAGTCCATCCTCACTTTCCATTCCAACCCTCCAAAGCAGTGAGAAATGCTTCCTCTAATCCTAGGAAATGGAAATGGCCCGTGTCTCCAGGCGGAAGTGGGGCTAGGGTTCAGGGAGTGAAGATCTGGGATAAGAAATGTATCATGAGTGAGCATGAGGCCACGTGGCCACTGCCATGTGGCAGTTATGAGATCTCGAAGGCTCCCAGGGTCATCTCTGAATGCAAAACATGCAGATACTTCACGGGCGTATCAGAGGATGGCCATGCTACTGTATCTGCCAGCCCTAAGCCCCACGCCACCCCGAAACATCCAGGCTCCAAGCAACGTTTCTAATTTCAAGGCAAATGTGTTATCCCTTCGAGGGAAGCAGGTAGGATGGGAATTCCACAGTCTCCCCTCCATTCTCTGGGGCTATTTTTCCCACACATCTGTTCCATCACTTCTTCTTTCATTAAAGTCATACCACCTACATCTCCCAGTTGTAGCAAAAGCTCCTTGAACTCCAATGTGTGTTTTTGATTTTCTAACAAAGATACCGTGATTTTTTTTTTTCTTTCTCTTAAAAGTTTACATATTTCCTCAGCAGGAGAGGCAAATCCTCACATTCTTTTGCAGAGTCTCAGGCAATTTTTACCTACTATAAATGAACAGTAACCAACCAAATGTGGCAGACCGGAAGCCCTCGTTAACCAGTGTTTCTGCTCACACTCTCTCCCTGCCATGTTTTGGAAGACACACTTTCCCATGGGGCCTGCTCACCAGGGCCCAATCGTGAATTCCTGGAGCAGCCTGGGTTGTGGACAGGAAGAGCCCAAAAGCAGCACCATGCCCATCCTCACACAACCCTCCCCCCTGCCACACTCCTCCCCACCCACCCCTCTTAGGTAGGGGAGCTGGATATGTGCAGGATACCAGGCAGTTCCAGACCCTGCCAGGTGAGACCTGAAGCATGGGGGAGTACTGCTGTGTTATCAGCAAGATCTGGCATGACTTCAAATGATGGATGGCTCTTCTTTCCGTTGTCAATCATAAATTCCAAATGCACAGAATTTATCTGGTGCATAAGCGTTTTGGTTGGAGGTTTTGCTGCACTGTGCTCTGCATGAACCATATTATGGATGAGAATATCTAGAATGGGATCATCAGAACATCTCTACAATTGCTGGCATGCTGTATTAGGTGATGTTAACATTTTTTTGCAAGGTAATGACTCTCTACAGCTTGTTCAATAATGTATAACCTGCAACACCTTTGCACAATGAAAGAACAAAGAACTGAAATCACTGTTAAAAAAGGAAAAAGATGGTGTCTCACGTGGCACGTGCTCCAGAGTGACCAGGTTTTAACTTCTACCGTAAAGATTAGGCTCTCAGAACAACTGTGGTCCACCCCCTCCCCGCGCCCCCTGCCTAGTCGCTCAATCTCCCCCTGCCCCTGCCCCCACCCAGCAGCTTCAGAGCTCTTCTTGCTCCACCAGGGGTCCTGGGCAAGTCGGTGCTGGACAATGTGCTCCACATATCAAGATGGGTAAAAGCCTTGGAGAGAGCCTGAACACTGGCCGGGGCTCCGGGTCAGTTAGCAAACCGGCTGGACAGAAGGGCACGGAACCCTGAGCACGGGGCTGCCTCGGATGGATTGGGTTTATAGCTAAGGAAGGATGTGAACAAGCTCCTTGACAGAGCTGCCTCCACAGCTGTCATGTTAAAGACCAGGCACAATTTGTTCAATGAGCTTTATCTGCATCTAAAAATAGTAATAAAAATATTATTTGAAGTGGCAAATAGGGGAGTTGGATCTAAACATAAACCACACTTTTTAGCTTTTGTGATGATTTTCTTGCACCAAACCCTGGATCTCTGTTCCTGAGTTACATTTTCATTGACAATGAGCACATTTTAACTTTCTTGAATAAAATTACATACATTAAAGGCGGAGTTCTAATAAAAGCTTAAATATGTCATACATTATTAATGTTGGTGATTTTCAAGTCAAAATCTTTTAAATACTCCTTTTAAGATAAAGAGATGTTATAACAGATGACTTCAAAATATGCTGTAACTGTCACCTGCCAGCTGGAGATCTGGAGATGTAAGACAAAATGTCAAACAAATTTGATAGTTCAGAAATATATTCAAGTCAATTCATTTAGATGGTGTGCACTCAAGTTTTAGGGGGTCTATGGCAAAGACATTTTATTTTTGTTACTTATCAGATCCGCAACATAAACCAGATTTAACTAGAAAGTTTCTTTGTACCTAGAATGCCATTTACAATAAGACTGGAGGTCAATAATTTGTGGGGATTTCCCCCATTAGGGTTAGGACCTATTATAAGAGTGAACTAAAAATTATGAAGGGTTTTTATCATTAAATGCTAAGGAGCTCTGACAAGGTTTGATTAAGGTATAAAGTGTCCAAAGTAACTTTTCATAGAAGGTGAGGATCTATTTAATGTTTGGCTTCTAATAGCTTCCTGTGCTGTTATGTATGCATTCACAATTTGTGTCTAGTGTTCTAGCTATGCCAGATTAGCTTTCGCCATTCAAAGAGTAGCCAGTGCTGAAATTTATGATCAAAATATTTGATATATAAAGGGGAAAAACCCCACAAATTTATTAAACTTCTGATGTTTTGATGGGTGACCATTTAAAAATCAATGCAGTGGTCATCTGTTGTTACTTTAAATTGTTCAGTATCCTTTATCCCTTCTCTTATTCAACAGAACTCCTCTTCTTGTGGCTTCTGCGGAGCCATCCCCACCTCATGGTGCCATCTGTGGAAGACCCAGGACTCACATCTGCTGCAATTACAAGGGGGTACCAGCTCTCACCATCTGGAGCTGCCCAAGTTTGTAGAAGTCTGTAAGAATGAAGGCCAGAGCAGGGATAAGGCCCAGAATGAGAGAAAGAACCCCTGGATCCAACCATACTTCCTAGTGATGTGAGCCAACTGATTCCCTTTTGAAATTTTCCTCTTCTTTTGTTCTTTTTTTTTTTCACCTTGTCTACTTTATGGTTTGTCTTTGTCACTTCAATTAAGAGTGCTGAAAAATACTACTGCCCATCCCCTGCTCTCACTCCTTTCCCAACCTACCTTCTTCAGTATGCCAAGCTGTCGATTCCCACTTAGCAAAGTGGTAAGTCAAAGAGAATACAGTTGTAGACTGGGAGCACCCAGGTTTAGGTATGGGAGTGGAGGTGGGATGGTGGAGATGGGGACCGGCATCTCTACCGTGTCAGGGTTAACTGCCGGGCTGGTGTGCCTGCTTCCTAAGCCCAGAGAATCCTGGGCTGAAAATACTTAACTGTAAGAAATCACGAGAAATCTGTGACACTGGTGGCCGTAGACATTGGGCTTAACCGGCCCACACAACTGAACCTCCATCTGATGAAGGCCAGCATATCTGACTTAGGATGAATGAATTCAGTGTGGCCAGTATCTTAGGCATGGGCTGTCAGAGAAACCCCAAGGGCAGCTCAAGAGACGGGGACAGGCTCTCCAGTGCAGCTCAAGAGAGGGGGACAGGCTCTCCAGTGCAACTTATTTCAGACAAGGCCAAATCTAAGTCAAAATAGACTGAAGCATAAATGCTCTTACTCAGCTGTTTCAGTTAGTTAGCATCTGTCCCTTTTGTCATACAGAGGCTCAAACATGTCACCAACTGCTGATCATGGATGAGCTCGGGAGAGGAGAGGCAGGGTGGGGGCAGAGGAGACAGGCTTCCCGGGGCTGTGAGCAAGGCGTGAAGGTTGGGGCCATGCTCTGGAAAACGAGCGGGATGTGGGACGAAGCCAGAGGGCTGGGCTGGGCTGGAGTGAAGACATGCACAGTTGAGGTGGGCAGAACTGTGTTGGGCAAAGCAAAAAGCTTATTAACCCTATTCTCTTCTTAGTGTCCCACTGGCAGAAAAAATTCCACCTGGCCATTAGGGATTGGATATGCTGAAAGAAGGGGAAACCCTAGGTCTCTAACCACTTCTGGGACAAAGGACTAAATGCATCCTTGGTGGCTTTTGTCTCTTTTTGGGCAACAGCTTCATTTGCAAAAACTCCCAGCTTCACTGTCACTGCTGTTGGGTGCCACAGTTCCACGCTTCTATAAGATTTGACAATAGGAGAGAATATAACCTTCTGACAGCTGGGCTATGCTAGAAGCAAAGGAGGCTGCACTAGAGTTGGCCAGGGAACTTTCTTCCTCTAGTTGTTGGAATGTAGCTTTTAAAAATGAAAACCAAGGTTTTTTCCAGACGCTTAGTCAGTCTGCATGGCCAGACCACAGGCAATATGACCCACGGGCTCGTGGGCAGGACTCAGGGTCGGTGAGTAAGTAACTTCCCATGGGCCTTTCCCCCTCAATAAAGCAAGGGCTGATCACAAACACCTGCTCAGCAGTAAGATCTGTAAACACTAAAATAATGTCACGTCACCCTTACACCCTCCTTATAGTGCTCACCCACCTCGATTTCAGTGCCCACCTCACTGTGCTGAGAAAGACGGTGTTTAGTTATTTTGTGGCCTCAGGGCCTGATATTCAGTGTTTGCTCAGCTAATAAGCTCCACTTCCCATCTCCCCACCAGTACTCCGTATGTACTGGTAAGTCGATGATACACTCCCATGTTGCCAGGAGTGTTAACACATTACTGAGAAGCAGGCCATGATCACAACGAGCAAGCTTCCCAACGTGTAGATGGAAGGGGGCTGTTACACCCGAGGTAAACCCCCACCGGCCTGGGTAGGGCTTGCCAGCTGAGGGAGAAACAGAGTTACTACCAGCCATCCCTCCATCCCGGTGGTCTCTCTTCCAATGGGCAGGCCACCCCAGGAGCCAGCTTAGAGACAGGTGCCAGGGCAAAGGGCCTAGCATCACCCGGGGCCATGCGTCCAGGGCTCTGAACTGGAATTTCCATCTTTGGGCATAAGCAAGCCTGCCCATGTGTGAGCAGCCAGGCAAATAACATGATGGAACACTGAAGCCTGAAAAAACAAATCACTTAGAGCATAGGATTTTCTATCAAATGTGAAAGTCGGATGGTAACACAGATGCCCATGAAAAGAATTTTTAAAAATTTTAATTATAATTTTTAATTAAAAATACATATGTAGTACCTCTCAACACATACTCCCGACCCATTAGCACGAGCATTTCTGAATATGCAAAGGGGTGTACGAGACGTGGCATGGCTCAGCTGCGGCAGGCTGCCACGTTACTGAGAGCGTCAATCCCCTGGCAGAAGCCCGGCACGCGTGCAACTTTTTAGGACCGTACCTGCTAAGTAAAATGAAGTATGATAAATAAATGCAAACGAGTAAAGGGATGGCGCATTCGTGGGGGAACACGAAGGTGGCAAGTGGCTGGCAAAGATACTGAGCCATACTTCACACCACCTTCCAAGCCTGGCTCTCACACCAGCTAGCTTTCAACCTCTAGCATCTACATTCTACAGCATCGCGCTATCCTCGGTTTCTTCATCTGTGATACGAGGGTATCGGCGGCCCCTGTGGGCTGGTAGGAGGCTCCAGTACCTGGGGAGGCACATGAAGCACACGCAGCGTCTAAGACATCACAAGAGACCAAGCAATGGCTGTCACTGTGTTTATCGCTATTATTAAACATCTGTTTCCCTTCCTGGTTGAGGACAAAGGAACAAGTGGAGAAGAGCAGAGGTGGTGCTTTCTCAACAGCGGTGTACACATACCTGGTTTTTTTCCTAAAATGCTCTGTGGGGACCAGGCCTCACACTCGCTCCTGCTCTCCAGGTCAGGAGCAGCTATGTCATGAGGGCCCCCGTGATCAGTCAGAGAGAGGATGTGCAATCAGTGCAAAATGGACCTTCGCAGAGGGTGAAAAAGGAGCCCCGTTTTCTAAGTAGGGATGAGCAGAAAGGCTCAGCATCTCACATGCCGCTCTGGACAGGACAGGCACCAGTTACTAACATGCCAGGTGGTACCTGCCTGTGCTCCAAGAAGAGATCTTTGAGGCTCTTGGGCTCTGGCCTCCAGGCCCTCCCTCATCTCTGGCTTCCATCTCAGTGCCCCACCTGAACCTGGAGAGACCTGGCTTTGCTGTGAAGAAGCCTCCCAACATTGGGCAACTTGTTTGAGTTGCCTGATTTTCGTAGAAAAGCTTAGGCCAGGCTATCTCAAGCCTCAGGCTGGTGTTCAAGCCCCAAATCTTCAACAAACACCACTTTTTAAACTTAACTATATGCACTAGGATAAGAAAAAATAAACCCACAGAAGAACCACAAGGGGTTCAAATGGTCACCACAGCATTTTTCTTAGCACCTCAGGTTAAGAATTATGGATTTAGCCAAGTTAAATTACCAGCATAAGAGCAACCACAGTTTTACTACTAGTTCATGCTCTTCTTATAAACACCCCAATTTTCTAAGTCAGACAATCAACTGCGTTGCTCCTTGAGAAACCCAAAATACAAAATCAAGCGAGATTCCCTGCAAACAGCCACCACAGACTGTTTGGCTCTGAGGAAACACGTTGTCCCCAACCTTAAAAGCGAATGAAGAGCTGCCCTCCAGGTGGCTTCCCAGCTGCAAGAACCACTGGGGCGACCGGGGGTGTTTGCGGAGTCTGTGAGTTTACTGCAGAGTGGAGGAGGCGTGGAGAGAGGGCATCAACAGCATGGAGGGCTGCCCGAAGCCCACCAATTACACTCCAGCCTCGTGTGGGTCAGGCAGGAGCCCTACAGGGGTCACTGCAGTGGGGCGGGGGAGGTCAGCAGGAGAAGGCACCAGGAGGAGATGAGCCTGGGCCTTGCCGGGATCCAAGGGGCTCAGCATCAAGCACTGCAGCACATGGGAGTAAACAAATACCCTCTTCTGCACTCCATGCCTGCCCCCAGGGGACAGACTCAAAAATGTAAGAGAGAAGGAACACTTGAGACATATGGAGAGGATCTAAAAAAGAGAGCATGCCATATGGGGAAACGCAGTTGGAAACATGCTTAAGAAGATTTTACTTTAATTCCTCGGCATTTTTAGTTCGTGTTTCTCCGTTCTGAAATTTAAGGCTCCCACACGAAGAACTCTATAGTCAAGAAGGAGTTCTCTATGTTCTTTAGAAAACCCAAAGCAGAAAAATGGTCATTTTAACAAGGAGCAAATGAGACGTCGGTTTCTGGGAACTACTTCACCTGTGTTCTTGTCCTGCCTCAGGACACGAGGGGGCAACGGCTGGCCCAAGAGACAGAGCAGTGTGACTCTCACACACCTGCCTGGGGCCTACACATGCCAATGCTACTCCTGATTTTCTGGGGGTACAGACCCCTCATTTCCCATCCCCTCTCCTGGTTTTTCTCTCGTTAGCGTTCTTTTTCACAATCTGTCTCAGCTCTAATTAGCCTCCCACTAATCTGTTGTGAGTTGTTTTACATTTTTGGTTCTAAATACTTGGACGCTTATGAGATACAAAAACAAATCCAAGTTTATTTTGGGTCACTGGCACCACATTTGCCGTAGAAGCTTCCATATTATGTGGGCAATACGTTTGGCAGGTCACTTCGATTGGGAACGAGCTCACAAGACAGAATCCTAAAGAATTCCAAATTATGAGATGTTATAGGTGACTCAGGTTCATAACTGGTAGATTATGCACCAGAGACCAGAGAGGTAAACCTGATGATGTGTTACCTGTAACTCTGAAAACCCAGACTCCATGTTTTATTACTATGAGGGGATGATAATTGGCTGGAGGCATCGAATGTTCAAAATCCAAAGGAGCTACTACGTGACGGGGATTCAGGAGCACACCTGTCATGATGAGCACTGGGTGACATGTGGAAGTGCTCAATCACTATACTGCAGACCAGAAATGAATACAACACTGGATTTTAGCTATACCAAGATTTAAAAAAAAAAAAAAAAAAAAAAGCAAAAGGAGTTACCCTGAACTTTTCATGTGTTACGTACAAACTTTTCATGGGGAATGGTTTGGCTTTGCATTTTCTCGAAATGAAGAACTAGTTCCTCATGACATACAGACATAACTTAGGAACCATGTTTCAGTGACTTCCAGGAACGTTAACAGTGATTTTCTTTACTCTTGAAGAACATTCCATCCAGGAAACACACTACTTCTATGACAGATGTGCCATAAAGAATCAGCTTCTCCTCTTGCAGGGTTGATAGGATATCCAGAACTCAGTGAGCATCCCCTCCACCAACCAGCCAGGAAGTAGACGTCAAAACTCACTTGGCCAATCTCCTTTCCAGCATGTGCTGGGACCAGGAATATAAACCTTGGAGAGAGAGCTCGCCACCTCTGGACTAAGAGCAGGGTGATAGCTAGTATTAGTGATGGCAAGAAGCCACCCACGCCATGTGATTTTGATTACAGACGTGTCTCAATTCTGAGAAAACAGACACACATGATTACAGACCCAGGGACGGGTTCTGGCTGAGGAGGTCAGGGGTGATTTGTATTTTCTCATATTTTCCAGGCTTTTAAAAATAAGTATGTGGCGTCAAATGGTAGTTGTAGAAAGTCTCGGCATCTCCGAGGTCACAGGGGCGAGGAATACCTGCGTCCAGTGAGATCGTGAGTGGCCAGGACGGCTGAAACGTGCGTGCGCAGCGTTGGCGGCACGGGCCTGCTGCTGGCCAACCGCTCCCGAAATAAAAATCAATGTACAGACAAGGAGACATGTTCCCGTGACATTCTGCCTCTAAATCATTTTAGTTAATGGCTCTTGCTCACCTCGACATGAAGGAACCGGGCAGAATTACTACGTGACTCCCTGGGGGTCAGGGAGAAAACGGTGCTCACCGAAGGGAGCTGGTCCCGAGCACTTGAGAGGCGGGAGCAGGAGCCGCAGGAAGCCACAGAGCCGGGCGGGTGGGGCCGGGGAGAGGGGACTGCACGGGCACCGACGCCAGGCACGCGCGCGTGTCCCCCAGCCCTGCCCGATCGGAATCCCCCATTCTAGCAGCCGACGGGCGGTAACAGAGGTGGGAGTCAGGCAGACGTGGTTTCAGTTCCAACCCCGTCCCTCACTGCAGGCTCCTGGGCATGTCGCTGAACTTTTCAGTGTCCGTGTTTTCACAGGGGAAACCAGGATATCATCACGTCCCTCTTCGGGTTATCGTGAAAATGAAAACAGAAACGCGTGCAGGCACCTAGCGAGGTACCGGGGTACAGCGAGGCACTCAGAGGGAGATGGTTACTACTGTCCGCTCGCTGGAAGCACGCACACAAAATCCATTTGGGGGCAGCCCGGGTGGCTCAGCGGTTTAGCGCCGCCTTCAGCCCAGGGCCTGATCCTGGAGACCCGGGATCGAGTCCCACATCGGGCTCCCTACGAGGAGCCTGCTTCTCCCTCTGCCTGTGTCTCTCTGCCTCTCCTTCTCTCTGTGTCTCTCATGAATAAATAAATACAATCTTAAAAAAAAAAATCCATTTGGGATCCTGGTTTGAATTTTTTGCGGCATTCGCTTTTGGTTTGGCTGCAGGGTGTGGGGGTGACACTTCTTTGCAGGGACTGTCGGGAGCCGGGGGAATGTTGGCTCAGGGAGCCTGCAGGCTCGGGCCAGCTATCACAGGGCCTTCCGTGGGCCCTCTCGTCATGGCAGAGCTGTGGTGACAGCTTTCCAAAGGGGACCGGAGGCCTGGGACCAGTCCTTGAGACAACATAAATGCTAAAAGCCTACCTGAGGTCCCTATTACATTGGCTGCAGACACGTCAGGTCTCCACTGTGGGCCCTACATAAAAATATCAATATATTAGTCCAAAACTAAAATGCACTTAAAAATAGGAAGCACTGGGACGCTTGGGTGGCTCAGCAGTTGAGTGTCTGCCTTTGGCTCAGGTCGTGGTCCTGGGGTCCTGGGATCAAGTCCCATATTGGGCTCCCTGTAGGAAGCCTGCTTCTCCCTCGCCTATGTCACTGCTTTTCTCTCTCTCTCTCTCTCTCTTTCTGTGTCTCTCATGCATAATAATAAATCTTTAAAATAAAAATAAAAAAAGGAAGCATGTTATCCCAAACATCTGGATTTTGTCTCCTGATGTGGACATTCATGCCTGAAGCACGCTACTGAATGCTTCCATGGATGTCCTGCCAACACCTCAAACTCTCAAAAGGGTGTTGCCTTCACGGCCCCATTTCTCTTTCTACTGCCTGAATTCTCTACTGGACATTCATTCAGGCTCAGAACCCTGGAGTTGTCTGTGGCTAATACTACTACTTCTAGCTGCTCCATACCCAGTCAACAGAGAGTCCTGGGGTTTTCCTGCAAAATCCCCCTCCGCAGCTCAGCTCAGGACATACGACCTCATTCCTGGGATGCTCTGAAGCCTCATTCCCAGCCTCCTATGGACAGATAGACCCTTGCCAGTCTTTTCCTGAGGACCAGGATCAGGTTGCTTCCTGTACGCCCTGATGGTCATCTGTGTGCACCATATGTAAACTCTTGGGGGTTCCCTTTTCAAATGGTTGCAGGCCTGGTGTTCAGGGCCTGCTGTGTGGGGTACCCGGATCCCTCAGGGAGGCTCTCCCTCACTCCAGTCCAGCTTGTTCCCTGAACGTCCTCCAACACAATGTGGCTCCAGCCTCCAAATCTTGGCTTATGTTCTCCCTTTGCTCATCTGAAGCTCCAGCTGCTCTCCCAAGGGTCCACTCAGCCTGGGTATTCTTTACCCAGTGACTTCATTCAATTCTCAACAGGAGAGAAGGAGTCACTCATCCCATTTTACAGATGACGCATTTGAGGCTCAGAAAGTTCAGCAGTTTGGCAAAGACGGGATCTGAACGTAGTGGAGTCTCTCTCCTAACCACTATTCATCCTGCCTTGTGAAGGGTAGGACAGAGGCCCTCACTGCACATACCAGCCCAGTTTCCAACGAGACAGGCAGAGACAGTGCCACTGCTCAACTGAGAACTGCTTATTTGTGCCTGCTTATTTGTGTCATGTTCCCAGTTGTCACAAGCTTCAGAAAGTCAGGGACTAAACTTTGTCCTGTCTTCATATCCCACTGGATGACAGGATGTCCAGCCAGGCTCCCCCTCCTGATCCAGACAGACCCTGTTACACCACACTGATCCTCACAGCGTGTTTACATCCCTCTTTCAAAGGCTTTGTTATTGTTTTCAAAGGTCATCCAACAGGGGATGAGGCTGAGGGCTCAGAAGGGATCTTCCAGGGACAGACAAGGAAGGGACAGCCCAGACTCACCTTGGCTCCCGCCTCCACAGGCTGTGGCGTTTGTTACTGCTCAGTTTTTACTGACCACCAGGCCTGGCTCACGCCCGCCGAGCACATTTATAAGCACAATCCTATGGCTTCTAAACAGAAATTCCCTCATATTCCACACAATCCCAGAGGTGGTGAGCCCAGGAGATCCCTTGCGACCATCACTCTCCCTGCCTCCAACAGAAAAGCATTCATTGAACTGGCTCAAAACAGTCTGGGCTGATCCAGTAAGCAGCAGGGATCTCCTTACTTGCAAGCTAGCGATAAGGAGAAGACTCTGGATAATCACAGAAGTATTCTGGGAAACTATTCTTATGAAGAATCAGTTGGACACGTTTCCACCCAGTGTTATCCTCATGTTTTAGGTCCAATGGCAGCAGGTGCTCAGTGATACTCTGATCTCTGAAAGGCTAATGCAGAATGTAGGGTAAACAGATGCCTAGACGAAGGTGGAGGAACCTGAGTTATATCTCCTCTGCTACGAGCCTACTTCAGAGCCCTGGGGTGGCACCTAAGCCACTCGTCTGTCCATTCATTTGAAGGTAAAGTTACAACAACAGCACAAAAATATTCTTTTCCCTGAGACACTGGACAGCCACTTCCCTGTCTATATGATGTTCCACCAACCGAAATACTCCGTGTACATTGCTCCTTGCAGACATTCTCCTCCACAACCGCGATACAGCCATCAAATCAGGAAGTTAACATCAGTACGTTATTACTGCCCGATTCTCTGAGCCCATTTAAGTTTTGCTGGTAAGTTTTTCATCTCTAAATTCAAGGACTTGGTACCAGTAAAATCTCCTCTAACATTCTGACTGCCTGTCTCTGTTAACAGAATTCTATCAAATGCCTACCCACTAAACCAGGATATTGGACTTGGTATAGAAAAAACAAAACCCCAAGTTTGTGTTGAAGTCCCATTTCCGTCACACACCAGGACCAGAAGTGTGTTCCTGTGGAAGTCACTTAGCCACTGAAGTCAATCCCAGTGACTCTGCCTCTGAGCCTTGGGAATTTCACCCATGGGAACCACCTCCTTCCTAGCTGGAAGCATTAGCTCAAAAGGGCACAGGGGCTATTTTACAGATTGTTAGCATCAGGGAGTCTCCCTCTGCTCCCAGGTCTGGCTTGGAATCAGAAGTGGGAGTCCTGGTACTAACCCCTGGCAGGCTGCTAACTGGCCTCAGGTGTGGTCACAGTGAGACAAATGCTAAACAAACAACGGCAGGGGGTGGGTGGCTTCTGGCTCCAGAACCCAGGAAGGTGGTCAGCAAAGGACCATGCACCTTGGAAAAAACTCTCTCGAGGAGCTTATGAAGAGCTTGTAAGTGGAGCTACGTCGTTTTCCGTAACCTGAGTCAGCACATGGACTCAAGTGAGCTACTGAGAAGGGAGCTAACCTCGGGGGGCTTTGTGGGTCCCCAGGGCTGTCATGAAGTTGTAACAAAAACTGCTCTTCAGTATTCTGAAGGAAAATCTTTGAAAAATACCTCCCTGGAAGCAGCTTCCCTCATCTTAAAAGATGTGGCTCAGTAAACACCTAACCTGCGTGACTTAATAAGTCAGGCTGCAATGTCAAGGCCAGACTGTAGACCAGGAATGCTCTTCACCGCTGAGCCAAGAGCTGCACGGTTTGAGCCCTTCAAAATATCAACTGGGCTCTGCCAGCAGAAAGAGTTCTTAACAATTGCCCCTTGTTATCTGCGGGAAAGTTCTCTTTGACTATTCATGATCATAAGTTGAATATGAGAGGAGATCCAGTATATAAATGTTTTGCTCATGTGCAAATAAGAGCCCATATTGTTTTATTCGATTATAAATTATTAGAGAAAAAGAAAGAACGTTAATCCTTTCCTAACAGAGATCTTTTTGTCAAAGGTACTGCTTTCTAGAAGTTACTGTAACAAAGTATTGCATGTGACTAAACTGAATTTTCCACTGACCTCAACAGAGCAACTGAGTATAAGAAAGCAGGAGGGAGCCCCACAGAGTTGCAATTCTCTGCTTTGGAGACCGGAAACACATTCATAACACTGTGACTTTGCTGGGGAGTCCAGTGCTATTTTACTCCAAGCCAGGCATCTGCCAGGGAAATCCTACTCTGGATTTAGGAATCAGGTGGATTTCCATAGCGTAAAAATCACAAATGTGCAGGGCACCATGAGTAGCTACTGGAAGGTCGACACATTGCCCTGTAGGTTTCAACATAATTTCCACTCCTAATATGCAGCAGAGAGCATTCCTGCCGGCTGCATAACCAACTAAAGTGACACTGTAATCGTGACAGCATGCTGGGGACAATCAGTTAAGCAGGGAGCCACAAACACTTGGCTCCAATCTTTGTAGCCACAAGGACGGTGGGAGGCAGGCTGGGCTGCACAAAGTTTTCTCACCTTCCTCGATGACAATGATGCTGTGTCAGGCCTGGCTGTGGGGGACTAAGAAGTCACGCCACTGTGGTGATTTCTTGTCAGGGGTGCCTGCCTTCAAGAGGGCAATGGAAAGCTCACGCTGGAATACCAAGGTCTCCCTTTTTGCAAGAAAAGCAAGCTCTGGGTCAGCGTGGTGAGCACAAAATAAGAAGATACACAAAAACATGGGGGAGGCATTGCCCCACAGATACGGATGGTGAAAACAACTGTATTCGAGCTTTTAGCTGCTGGAAAGGTCAGCACAACGCTTCCGCCTGAGCTGTGCGTGCGGCCTGGCGGCGGGGGCACACCTGGCGGCTGCCAGGAGGGGGCCCGAGCGCTCAGCAGCTCTCAGGGCGCGAGGAGGGCCAGAGGGAGAAAGTTAAAGAAAAGCAAACTTTGATTCTATTTAAGGAAGAGCTTTCGAGCAATCTGTGTTCTCTGAAAATGGAACTGGCTGACTGTTGAGGCAGAAGTGTTCTGGCGGAGCTGGTGGCCATCTGGGAGGGGGGCCAGAGAGCCCAGGGCCCCGCGGCACCCAGCACCCGGAGGGCTCCCCTGGGCTGAGGGCCCACAGTATACCCGGCACCCAGGGAGACTCCCCTGGGCTGAGGGCCCACAGTACCCCCAGTACCTGGGGGCTCCCCTGGGCTGAGGGCCCACAGTATACCTGGCACCCAGGGAGACTCCCCTGGGCTGAGGGCCCACAGTACCCCCAGCACCCGGGGGCCCCCCTGGGCTGAGCGCCCACAGTACACCCGGCACCCAGGTAGGCTCCCCTGGGCTGAGGGCCCACAGTACCCCCAGCACCTGGCACCCGGAGGGCTCCCCTGGGCTGAGGGCCTATAGTACGCCCAGCACCCAGAACCCAAAGAGGCTCCCCTAAGCCTAGAGCCCACAGTATCCCCGGCACCCAGCATCTAGCACCCGGAGAGGCTCCCCTAGGCTGAGAGCCCACAGTACCCCCGGCACCCAGCACCCAGAGAGGGTTCCCTAAGTCTAGAGCCCACAGTATCCCTGGTACCCAGCACCCGGGGAGGCTCCCCTAGGGCAGAGAGCCCACAGTACCCCCGGCACCCAGCACCCAGAGAGGCTCCCCTAATGCTGAGAGCCCACAGTACCCCAGCACACTGGGCAGATTACAGCTCAGGAAAAAGTAAACACCGAGTGAGACACCTGGTTAATAGTTTCAATTTGAGGCTTTGTCTTTTCTCTTTCTACCAAGTAAAGGAGGGGAAAAAAAGACAAGGTATTCAAGAGAATTTCTAGATGGTTCAGAGCAGAGTGCTTGCTTTGTCTCATTTCCCTTCTTATCAACTCATTCAATTTCTCAGTATTTCATTCTTTGCTATGGTATCAAGAATACATTTAAAATGGACAAGAAATAAAATAAAACTAGTCAGGAATCTGTAGTCTCTCCCAAAAAAAGGCACTTTGGTGGGCAAGAGGCTGATACTGGAAGAAAACAAATAAAAGTAAGCTCAGGTATTTATCTGTTCACATACCTGTGTTTCTACAACAGTCAATTAAGAGTTATAGGTAAAGGACAATAATGTTTCTTTCAAGTGACTTGTTTGGAGGAAAAATAAAATGACAGGGGTATCAGGTTAGTGGAAAAAGAATCAGACTGCTCATGCAAAATGAAATTTCTACATCAGCCTCAGAATCTGTGAAGGCTGGTGTGATTCATACTCAGGCCTGTGTCTCATTTCTCTTTCTCCATCGCCCTGATATCAAAACACTACCCAATAAATGAAGTCTTTAAATGGGTCTGAAGAGAGATGTAATAGACTTTTCAAGATTGCATGAAATGTAAGACAAATATTTGGCAACACCCACTTCATTCAGTGTATCATTTTCTTTCCAGTTTTCCCACCTGCTTCCCTCCCACCCGACGTAGAACAAATTCTCCTGTTAAAAATAAAATGGAAAAAGTCAAGTAAATGTAACACAGGTGATAATACTGACTTATTTCATAGCAAACTCTTAAGTGATAATCAGCATCTCAGGTACAGCCCACACGATACTCATAGAAGGAGGCAACACTCACGTTTATAAACGGCAGCGTGGCTCATCCTGCAACAGCAAGGCCCTCACAGTTACTTCCCCGCATAATCTGAAGCAGTGATTACCATAAGTAGGTCAGATATGCAAGAGGGGACACCATTAACTTTAGATGATCCAAGGTGGCCTGTCTCACATTGGGATACTGGGTGTGCGGGAAGAAAACCGGGTGACGAACCCACTGCACTGAACTCCCAACAGTCCCCACCTGTGTGACCGCCAACAGCCCCTGATGTCACACTGTGACATGTGCACGTCTGTGGCCACTTGAGCAAACACTGGCCAGGACCATGGGATGGACGTCATCAATCGAGGAGAGGGAAAAAAGTCCACCTGGCTCAAAGTGCTTGTCACTCCTTCCCACTCTGCATGAAGGCCAGGTGGACAGGGTTGTGGAAGACACAGAAGGCCTGGGCAGGGAGGAGGGTGATGCAGGCCGTGCGGCAGACACTTTTGGACGTGGTGACTCCCCTTTGGGAACAGACTACTGATGCCAGGAGACAGAAAACATGGGCAGGGATCCCCAACATGCAGAAGTATCAACTTACATAAGACTCTAGACTCTTAAGATCTCTAGGAAATGACAAGCATGGTATTTCTCCATCTTGGTCTCTTCATTTCCAGAGATCAAAAATAAAAAGACAACTAGAAAGATGGCAACGTAGAACAGACCTTAAAAAAAAAAAAAAAAAAAAAGACACACACACACACACACACACACACACACACACGAACTAAAAAGATGAACACTTGCCCCTCCAAAAACACAAGGCTTCCTCGCCTTCATAACAGGAAGTGGTTCAGCTCTAACCTGGGTCCGAGGGCAGGGGCACACTCACCTAGTGTGTCCTTCAGATTCTTCACGAGGGAGCCTTTCTTCAGGCTGTTCTTCCTCTCCACATAGTTGGACGGCACGTAGCCCGTCCTGTTGGCCGCGTTCCTCACCCGCCACCACGTCTTGGAGTCATCCAGTAGCCATAGGCGCTCGTTTTTCTTGATGTCCAGCTCCTGGTCCTGTTGGGCAGTGTAGTCCCACTTTGCTATCACAATAACTTCCTCTGTCATCTTTCATGGAGTCCTTCTGCCAGCAAAACATTTGGAGATGCTCATTAGAGAACCAACCAAACACTTCATCCTGTGCATCAACTTGAAAAATTATGCATTGACAGCTTTTATTACAACTTGGCAACCGGTTTTCCTCTTGGGTCTTGAAATAACCTCAAAATGACCTTCTTTCAACAAGCTTTAGCATTTTGTTTAGAAACAGCAACCTAGTAAAACAGATCCTCATTTTGTACACTGGGAAATCTGCATGCTGTGCCAAAACCAGAAACAAACTTTCAAAAAAATTCTAAGTAACAATGTCATAATTAAATGTGTTCACTTGATTAAGTAACAGCAGCTCCTTGTAGCTGCTATGTTTGTATCCACCGTCTCAAGATATGCTGAGTTTTATGAACGCATTTAACGAACACACACACCCAAACTGTTCTTCTAAATTAAAACTAAAATAAATCTAGTATCCCGGATCAGCTCCTGAAACAGAAAAAGGAAATTAGCGGAAGCAATGGTGAAATCTGAATAATGGCTAGTTAACAGTAACATATACCAAGGTTCAACTCTTAGTTTTGACAACAGTACCATGGCCGTGTGACACGTTAACACCACAGGTTAAACTGAGTAAAGGAGATATGGGAATGCTCTGTACTATCTTTGCAACTTTTCTATACATATAAAATTACTCTTGAGGGGCGCCTGGATGGTTCAGTCTTGGTTAAGCATCTGCTTTCAGCTCAGGTCATGATCTCAGGGTCCTGGGATCGAGCCCCACATTGGGCTCCCTGCTCAGTGGGGAGTCTGCTTCTCCCTCTCCATCTGCCCCTTTCCCTGCTCCTTCTCTCTCTCTCCCAAATAAATAAAATCTTTAAAAAAAATAAAATAGAATTACTCTTGAATCCTGCACAGTGTTTAAAACAGCTTCATTCACACTTGGAACAATTTGGAAGTGATCAAGATGTTCTTCAGGGGGTGAATGGATAAACTGTGGTATATCCAGGTACTGGAGTATTTATTACTCAGTGATAAAAAGGAAATGAGCTATCAAGCCAGAAAAAGGGATGGAGAAACCTTACTTAAATCCTCTTCCCAGACTAGGCCTCAACACCTGTACTTCCACATTTGTCTCTGCGTGTCCCAATTTTAGCAGGAACCCTGCTGGGCTGGTTTAGCCAGAACCCTCCGCTCTTGCCCAGGCCATGTGCCCAGTCGCCTGGCCTGCCTTCCGGGAGGATCCCGTCAGGTCAGTTTAGTCAGAGTCCCTCCTTTACCCGATGTTCGCTCTCAGTGACTGCATTCATCTGTGGCCTACCTTACTCCTTGGCTATAAACTCCCATTTTTCCTTCTTCTATTTAGAATTGAGCCCAAATGCAACCCCACCGTAGTCACGCCTCTCAGTTAAGTCTGCCTTACCCTTCTTTAAACAATGTCATGAATAATTTTTTTCTTTAACAATGCCAACTATATGACATTCTGCAAAAAGCAAAACTATGGAGACAGTAAAAAGATCAGTGGTTGCCAGGGGCAGGGGAGGAGGGTGGGATGAACAGGTGGAGCATAAGATTTTTAAAGTAGTGAAACTGCTCTGGATGATACTTTAATAGTGGATACACGTCATTACACATTTGTTGAGACCCATAAAATATCAAGAGTGAACCATATATAAAATCATCCCAAAATATCAAGTTTATTAAAACAACAAGAAATAAATATAGTATATTATACATCTAGTTAAGTCAGTTTTTGAAGTAATATATAGCAAAGGCGTATCTGAATGACTAAACTGAATACAGTTATCAACAACGTCAGCAGCTCCATACTTTTTAGGTATAAGATGGCTCAGTATTTTTTCCAGCAGAAAAATTCGATATCCAGTCCTTCAACTGAGTCAGTTTCCTTAAAACTTGAAAGGAAGGGATACTGGAAAGACTCTTGACTAACACCCTCTTTCTTCCTCTCTGACAGAGACGATTTCTCACTACTTTCTAGGGATGACTTCAGGATTATAGAGAGAACCAATGCACGCTGATGCCATGGAGGCATGAATACCATTTTTAAATAACATGACACTTTCTACTAGATGCTAAAGAGACTTATAAATAATACATGTTCTCCTGTTTCTTGAATTAACTTCCAACTGTAGAGATAACAAACCTTTTGGGAAGGAGGAAATATTTAATAAACCTCATGCATAATGTATGCAACATCTAAGAGGACAGAGTTTATACAATGCTCATTTTCAAACTGTAGACCATTTTGTTACATACTATTGGAGATCTCCAGTCCATACTTGTATCTCTCTCTCTCCAGACTTTTCTGTTAGGGTTAAACTTTTCAAAGTCATAAAGGCCATTTTTCTTTTCTTTTTTTAATAATAATGAGAGCAGTAATAGGACTGGGGCTCAGAGAATATTCCATTTGAATACCAGGTTTATTTCTTAATTACAGAGTTTTCAAGACTTTTTAACAAGACCAGCCCATCGCATAAGACCAATCGGAGCAATTTATTACTTTCCTGCGTGACTTAACTGCATGAACAGTTGTTAGGTAAGGAGCTAGCTGGGCAGGGTGTGCTTCAGAGTACATCATGTGGGAACATCATGTGGGAGCTTAAACAAATATGGTGCCTAGGCTCTACCACAGACCAAATATATCACAATCTTAAGGAGTGAGGTCTGAGCAGCAGGTGTTTACAGTTCATCTTTCTGACAGGCCTTAGGAGGGAAAAACCAAGTAAGGGGGATCTGAGTCACAGAATGCCACCTCAGGATGCTTTCCTTGGGTCCTTAGACCTTGGACTATAATGAAAATTTTGAGTGTGTCTTGGGTACCTGAACATGTCAACCTGTTTAATCTCCAGAACATTCACCTTTCAGGGAGGTGTTATCTTTTAGGAAACTGAGGATCACAGAGATTAAGCGACGAGCTGAATGACAGAATCAGGATTTGGGCCCAGATCTGTTGACTCCCAAATCTATGCTTATGTGCCCACTTCTGTGGGTGCCTAGGTGAGGGTCTACTGTGTGATCTATATTTTGATGGGCTTATTCCAACCTAAGAAACTTAGGATTCTAGGCCCGGTTTAAATAAAAAGTTCCCTTGCACCTAGGAAATGACAGCTATGGGTTTCAAACCTATTCTAACTGATTTGTGACAGCTTTTCATCAATATAAAAACTTCACAAGGCCAGCCAGTCAATACCTGCCTCTTTCCAGTGAAGTCTGCCAATCAACAGGTGCTTCGCCTCAGTGCTTCAGAGGGCTAGCCAATCAACAACTGCCTCACCCCAATGAAGTCCACCAATCAACAACTGCTTCACTCCAGTGCTTCTGAATGCCAGCCAATGAATGGCAGCCCCACTGGAAAGAGGCTGAGAAGGGAGTAAAAGTAAGGGGATGGAAGGAGGTGATGCTGAACTGGGTCTAGGGCAGTGAGCGTTGAGAAAGGTGAGGAAGGGATCCCTGGGTGGTGCAGCGGCTTGGTGCCTGCCTTTGGCCCAGGGTGCGATCCTGGAGACCCTGGGTCGAATCCCACGTCGGGCTCCCGGTGCACGGAGCCTGCTTCTCCCTCTGCCTGTGTCTCTGCCTCTCTCTCTCTCTCTCTGTGACTATCATAAATAAATAAAAATTAAAAAAAGAAAAAAAAAGAGAAAGGTGAGGAAAGCAGGATGGGGGGAAAGGGAAAAGAGACTGATTTTCATCTTAGAAAATGGGTGGGACTGGGGGGGAGTGGGGCAGTGGAGTCAGAGGTGGGCTCGCCAGGCCTGAAAGGTGTTAAGAACCAGAGGACAGGAACACATCACTAAGGAAAAGAATTAATAATAAATGACTCCAGTAAGTCATTCAAAGTAAAAAGTAAATAGAATATATATCTCTGATATCTTTAAGTTTTTTTATTACAGTTAGTTTAACATACAGTGTAATAGTAGTTTCAGATGTATGATACAGTGATTCAATACGTCCATACAAAACACTATGCTCACAAAAAGTGCCCTCCTTGATCCCCATCCCCCCCATCCACCTCCCCTCTGGTGACAATCTGTTTGTTCTCTACAGTTAAGAGTCTGTTTCTTGCTTTATCTCTTTTGTCTCCTTGTTCGTTTTGTGAAATCATTTGGTATTTGTCTTTCTCTTTCACTTAGCATTATACTCTTTTGATCCAGCCATGTCATTGCAAATGGCAAGATTTCACTCTTTTTTGTGGCTGAATAATGTTCCATGGTGTATATATACACCACATCTTCCTTATCTATTCACCAGTTGATGGACCCTTGGGCTGCTCCTGTAAGTTGGCTACTGTAAATAATGCTGCTATAAACCTAGGGGTGCATGTATCCCTCTGAATTAATGTTTCTGTACTCTTTGGGTAAATACCCAGTAGTGTGATTGCTAGATCCCAGAATAGTTCTATTTTTAAGTTTTTGAGGTCCCTCCATACTCTTTTCCACAGTGGCTACACCAGTTTGCGTTCCCACTAACAGTGCACGAGTGTTCCTCAGGATATCCTCTGGTTTTGCTTTGTTTTGTTTTAAGCCATTTCAATGTGAAATTGAGTACCCTTCCCCCACCCAACACATCACCCTAGATCTTCCTTCTCTTTGCCAACACAGGTTGGAAAAGCCACCTGGAGGTCCATCTGGAATGGCAAGAGTTCTGATTCTACCTCTTTTTCTCAGGGGCCCAACAGGAGGACACATTAGTTTCAGTGAAGGGCCAGGTACTACAGCATGTGGGGATACATTGGAATAGAAAGAGATGCAGCTGAATCAAGATTATTCCATAATAAAATTAGATTTAATTTCCTAATAGTGAAAAGCCTTAACAGAAGAAAGTATGAAAAAGTATACTCCAACTGCTGAATGTTAAGTGAGAGACAGTGTTCTTATTTAATCTAAGAATCACAGAGGTCAGATCCCAAGAATAATGCACATTTATCACTCCAGCCTAGGTGGTTCAAGAAAATCTCATCTTTGCCTTTGTTAACTACAGCTAATTATGTTATCATGTAGGTCTAACCCAGAGAAAAAAGAGCCACATACTTGATATTATACAGCCAGATCCTATCTTAAATGTCACGTGGCCATTCTAGAATGAAGCTTAGCAAGAACCTCATGTTATACTGTATAAGAGAAACCCTCAAAGAACCTAGCAAATGAAGATACTTTTTCAAGATTTAGGTGGGAGAAGATTAAAAAAAAAAAAAGTCTAAAATAGCTAAAAAAGTTTCTTGGCGTAAAAGTTTTCACTAATTCCAAAAATAAATTGATCCTATTCTAGGACCCTATTTTCTTTCTAAAAACGATCCTGTTAACTGCATCCTCCTGGGTTATGGCGGGGTTACACACTATTCATAATAGCCCAGGTTCCTCCAACACCCAAAAATGAACATAGATGTTTCTGAAGAGGTCTCCAGGACCAAGGTGAGTCATGATAACAAAGACATGAGTCAAGGGGCTGTGATGCTAAGCTTAGCCGAACCATGTGTAGGTCCACCTCAGACTTTAGCTTATTCTGTAAAATGGGAATAATAGCACTTCCCATGTCTCATGAGATATTCTTGATGCTCAGGAGAAACACAATAACGTAGTGTTTGAGAGGGTGAGGTTTGGCGTCAGACAGACATGGGCTGGGGTCCCACTATGCCACATTACCCCAGCTGCTTCATGTGCAACATTGAATAATAACAGCGCCTCACTTGGGAGCTTGCAAAGAAAGCCGTAAACACACTGCCCAGCAGAGAAAAGACTCAAGGATAGGAGCCACAGGATACAGAAGATGTATTTATCTACAATAGGATATTTCTCAGCCGTAGAAAAGAATGAGATCTTGCCATCTGCGACAACACGGATGGGCCCAGGGGGTATTCAGCTAAGTAAAATAAGTCAGGGAAAGACAAAAACCATATGATTTTGTGAAATCTATAAAACAAAACAAAAAAAATCCAGACTCTTGAATACAGAGATCAAACTGGTGGTTGCCAGCGGGGACATCAGTGGGGAAATGAACAAAATAGATTAAGGGGATTAAGTGGTACAAACTTGCAGTTATAAAATAAACAAGTCACGTTTAAGTACAGCATGGGAATACAGTCGATAATACTCTAATACTGTTTTATGGTGACAGATGGTGACTACTTCTCATGGTGAGCACTGAGTAATGTACAGAACCATCAAATCACGATGTTGTACCCCAGAAATGAACAGAACATTGTAAGTTAATTATACTTCAAAAAAATGAGAATTACAGTCATGATTAAAATCTTCTGTACACTGCAGCATACTTTACAAAGGTAAGGTGGGGCTGTGTTCTAATGACTCCTTCCTTCAGTCAAGATTCACTATGCACTTCCAACACAGTAGATGTTCTTCCAAGGCATCAGGGCTCCTTGCTGAGTAAGACAAATCTAGGTGTCTGCTCTCTTGTGGTTTCAGCTCTGATTCAAGGAGCACCTCCACAGAGACACATCCCCTGGCCTCCCCATCTAAGGCAGGATCACTGTTGGGGCATCTCCTCTCCAGGAGTCAGTTAGTGGACAATTTACTGCTTTCTTCCTCAAGAGCACCACCTGAGATTGCCTGTTTGCCCATTTCCTGTCTAGGAGGTCCCACTGTGTGACAGGAGCTTAAATTTAGGCTTCAGCCACCTAGTTTGATGGGGAGCTCAAAGATAAGGCAGGCTGATGATTCCAGGTTAAAATACATCTGCCTCATGGGACGTTTGGGTGGCATAGTAGGCTGGATGAGCATCCAACTCTTGGCTTTGGCTCGGGTCATGATCTCGGGTTGTGAGATGGAGCCCTGAGTCAGGCTTCACCCTCAGGGCAGAGACTACTTGGGATTCTCTCTCTCCTCCCTCTGCCCTTCCCCCCCATATTATCTTTCTCTCTATATAAAAGAAAAATAAATCTTAAAAAAATTAAAAGAAATATATATACACATCTGCCTCATTTACCCTTCTACCAACAAACCAATTTAGTCCACTGCAGAAAAGACCAGAGTCATAGAACTTTAAAAAAAACTGCCAATCCCCCTTTGCAATGTAAACCTTACACAGACAGAATAGGATTCCTTGAACTTAAGTAAAAAAACATAGATAAATAAGTAGACAGGCCAGAAAGGTGTAACTTTTTACCTCTTGAATATTGGAATTTCAGAAAAATACATATGTGCAACACATGGATACAGACCTATCGAAATCCATGTGTCTACGGGCAAAATAACTGGTCTAGAGAGTAATCATGTAGGAAAAGAAACCAAGACTACATGAAAAAAATTATTGCCTCCCTACCTTGATGTTCAACATATAGTCTGACTCAAATAATACAACCAGCTTCACTACGGGTATAAAGTTTTTTTTTTTTTTTTTTAATATTTCATGCCTTCAACACAGTCAACCAATTATTATAGAAATTCACTCAACTATAGGCTTTTGGCAGATGGGGTAAGAGAACAGCAGCCCCCCAAAGGTATCCCGAACCTAACATCTACAAACCTGCAAATGTGCTAGATTATGTGGCAGAGGGTAACCGAGGGTGCTCATCGGCTCATTTTGAGAGGGGGAGATTATTCTGGATTATCTGAGTGGGCCCAATGCAATCACAAGGGTCCCTATCAGCAGGAGAGAGAGGCGGAACAGCCAGAAATGTGGAGATACTGCAGTGCTTCATTTGAAAACACAACTCTTCCCTGTAAGCCAAAGGAAGAGGACCTCTCCAGAAGCTGGAGAAAGCAAGGAACAGATTCTACCCTAGAGCCTCCAGAAGGAACATAGCCTTGCTGAAACCCAGATGTTAGCCCTGTGAGCTCAGGTATCAGATTTCTGACTTCCAGAAATGTTTAAGTGGCTAAACCTGGGCTGTGTTAAGCCACTGAGTTTGTGGCAGGTTGCCATAGCAGCCAATAGGACAGCCGTGCAATGAGTAGTTATGTGAAGGTTGGTCCAAAAAGGGAACACCGTCATATGTTCCAGAGCCTTCCTCCGTTGGTGTCTACCGGCAACTATTTAAAAATAGTACATTTGCATTAAGAAGATCTACTCAAAGAAACTGCCCCAGAAAGCAACCAAAATACCTTCTAACTTCCTTATTAAAGTTTCAAGTTGGGTTGTAGCTAAAAGACTTGCCGGATGCCAACTCATTTGACAGGAGTTGGCGGGAACCTGTGGTCTCCTGTGGGGGAAGAGAAAGGCCAGTTGGTGGCTTTTTCCAAGCAAGATCACTAATTACAGCTAATATGCTTCAACTTTAAGTAGGACAAAATATGGAATCTGGTGGCTGTTCCAACTCTCGGTAATTAAGCCACGACGAGAGTCAAGGTCTTACTACTTCCCCAAGGCACAAAAATGCATCACATGTAAAAGAGAAAATAAACAGGAGTGCTAGGCTCACTGCACCTTTTTGCCACAGAGGAGGAGAGATGCCAGTATAAGCTGCCAACTGAGTGCTTGAGGGGTGCATGGCTGTACATGAGCAACCACATTCACCTGGTCCCCCCATGACACCGTTTTGTCAGTACTATCTTGGCCGGCATTTACAGTGACCATCTGAAATACGAGTTCTCTACAGATAAAACTAATGAATGATAATCCTGGGGTATAATTAAATAACTTGTCCAAATCCACAGAGCTGTAAAGGGCCCGGGTGGGAAGCTGAAGCCCCTGGAATAGTCTCACAACAAAGCCCAAGCTTTATATCCATTATGCCCTACAACCTGGGAGCGATTCCTGGTAGAATGTTGCAGCATGGCTGAAGAAGGAAATCCCAAAGGTCAATGCTGATAAAAGAGTCTTGAATTTTGAGTTCTTTTTGATGATGTGGTAAGTGAGAATCCTCAGGGAGAGACAGACAGCAGGAGCTCCCAGTCTTCCAGGTGAGACCTGGGAAGGCCTTGTGGGCTTTTTAATATCCCAGTGGAGGAGGGGTAAAGGAAGACTGGACCAGCGGCAAGGGACGTTCCCCAATTCCAAAACAGAAAGCTGGAGTCCTGTTCCCCTCTGATGCAGGAGCTGGCCCATCGATCGGTACTGTCATTACCCTGAGCAGACTGCCACCACCTGCAGTTGCTCCTGCTAAGTGTGGCTGAATGGGACTGGGCATAGGCTTCCGAGGCACAGAGAGCCTGGTGGCCTTTCCTCCATAGGTTATTTTGGAGAGGATTTTTTAATGATTTGTTTGCTCATTTTATTGGATGATAGTCAAAGCCTGTAACCTGTAAAGTCTCTTCATCTTTGAATTTGCAAAGGTTTCCTTTGTGATATTCCTCTCCGGCTAGAGAAGGCCAGGGTGTGAAATCCAGTCTTAGCATCAACCAGGCAGGTGACGTTGGGGAACGTTGCCTAACCTCTCTGACCTCCACCGCTGTGCTTGTCGGTGGGCTTGGGGCTTCTGTGAAGATGAGATGAAATAATCCACAGGAAGTAGCCCCTACCTGGTCCGTGCAGGGTAAATGTTAGACATTTTTGCTTCCCCAGTACCATGTGATGCCAAATCACAAGACTTGCTAGACTTCAATGTAGCTTTTACAGGGATTAAAAAATTTATTGCTCTGGATTATGAGAGTGTCATTTAAAAAGAATGAGAGAATTTAAAATAACAATAAGACCAATGCTCTAGGGTAGTGTCATAAAATTGAGATGCCATAGCACCATCGATCTTATTTTAGAAGTCTTACCGAGAGGTCCCAATGGGTCTTGGGTACACCCCAGTTTCCCGCTATGGCTAATAGGAATGATATCTGCCTGTGTTCAGCCTAGGGAGAATTTTCATGTGTCCACAGCACTTACTACAATACATTTTATAGACAAGTAGACATAGCCAAGATATTTCTAAAACATAAATTTAAAGTATTTGTTGATGTTTATTCCAGAGAGCCAAGGTGAAAAAATACCCAAGAGTGGGGGGGGATTGTTGGATTTTCTTCTTCTTTGAGGCCTGCTCTTTCCTGGTGCTCCTGGCCCCTTTCCCACCCCTGGGGCTCTGCAATGGAGTTTGCTTCCCACTGCTGGCTCCAGGGCTCTTGTTCCCAGGCCTCTGTTCCTCGGGGTGCTGGCTCTGTTGCACATCGGCACTTAGCCCTGCTGATGGCACTTACCCTCATGAGCCAGAGAAGCATTTACCACTTTTTAAAAACGGATATTAGCAAAAGCTCAAGCACACAATATGCCAATTTCTTTTTTAAAATTGTGTTAAAATACACCTAACATTAAAGTTACCATTTTAACTAATTTTAAGGATACACTTTAGTAGCATTAAGTACGTTTACACTGTTGTGCAACCTCCACCTCCAGAACTTTTTCATCTTCTAAATTTAAAACCAGGTATCCATTACACATGAAGTTCCCATCCCTCCCTACCTCACCCCACCTGAAGCCAGGAACCACCATTCTTTCGGCTTCTATGAATGTGACTACTGGTGTTAAGTAGAATCATACAGTGTTCCTTCTGTGCCCAGCTTACTTCACTCAGCATCAAATCCTCAAGGTTCATCTACATGGTAGCACATGTCAGAGTTTCCTTCCTTTTTAAGCCTGAAAAATATTCCATTCTGTATATAGACCACATTTTGTTTATCTATTCATCCATCGAATGGCCATAGTAGTTTACTTCCGTCTCTTAATTATTATGGATAACACAGCTGTGAATGTGGATGTGCAAATACTTCCCTAAGATTCTGTTTTCAATTCTTTAGGGTACATACCTCAAAGTGGATGGGATCATTCTATTTTAATTTTTTTGAGGAACCTCCATACTGTTTTCCATAATAGCTGGCACTATTTTACATTCCCATCAGCAGTTACATGAGGGTTCCAACTTCTCCACATCCTCAACAGCCATTTGTTATTTTCGTTTTTTTGATAGTAGCCATCTTACTGGGTGTGAGGTACACATAATTTCTTGAGGGAACCTTCTTTGTACTAGATCCTTTGAACAGGATTTGTTAGTGGATGGCAATTCTCAAAAAAGAGAAAGTTTTATACTTTATAATGCATCTCGGGTTTTCTGTTATATCCCCTCCCCATCTTTTTTTTTTCTTTTTAAGTGAACGTTATTAATTTATCTCTATGACAAAGATCAGACTCTTCCCCAAATTGAATCATATTAAGAAAAATACTTCAAAATGTGAATCTGCAAAGTTCATCACCAAGCAGCTAACTTTACTATGTGAATTCCAAAGACTAGACTAGTATGTCAATTGGACTCGTTAGTGCCTAGGAAATTTTCCAGAGGAAATATAATACTGGGAGCTCTGCTGCTTCAGTAGAATCTGGGAAATGCTATTTTTTATGGTATTTTTATCCATAATTTACCACTCAGGCCCCAAAAGTATCCAAGTTGCTAACATTTGCTAACCGTTCTCAGCTTATGAGTGTCCTAGACATTCGTAATGCTGAGAAGCAGGTTATGAATGTTTAGGCCTGAGTACATCATTTTGGAGACTGTCAATGTAATAAGCCAATTTCATTATACAGTATTAATTGTAAAACACAGAATTCCAAACACCTGCACTTCACTTGGAACCAACAGACACTACCTTACACTGACCTAGAAGACATCACAGTAATAGGGTCATGAGACAAAGGAGAACAATGGAAAAATACTGCCCCCTCCCCACCAAAAGGGCAAACTCATAGAAGCAGAGCAGGAAAGTGGTTGCCAGTCACTGGGAAGGCCTGAGAAATGGGGAGTGGTTAGGAGAAAGTTAAAGGCTTTTAACTGTGAGATGAATATGCTCTGACATCTCCTCAAAAACACAGTGACTACAGTTGATAACACTGTATTGGATAACTGAAATTTGCTAAGAGAAAACTTACTTTTTAAAGATTTTATTTATTCATTTGTGAGAGACACAGAGAGAGGCAGAGACACAGAGGGAGAAGCAGGCTCCTTGCAGGGAGCCTGATGCAGGACTCAATCCCAGGACCTCAGGATCACATCCTGGGCTGAAGTCACCCAGGTGCCCCAGTAAGACAGAAACTAAATGTTCTAACCAAAACAATAGGTAAATGATGTGATGGATCACATCTAGGTGGGAAGAACCCTTCCACCATGTATACAGTAAGTCACCATGATGCATACTTTATATCTTACAATTTTATTTGCCAATTACACCTCAATAAAGCTGAAATGAAAAAAAGAAAAAAGAGAAATACTCATCTATGAAAATGGACATTGATCGCTTTGGTGAAATGCGACCTTCCTTCCCCATGCTGAGAGAGCGTGAAGTATTTTCAGACAACGCATACCCACTGCTCCCAAAGTAGACACATTGCCACCAGTCTCCATTTTTAGGAGTTTATTAGGCATTGCTAATTTCTTCCCCAGAAAAGTGATTTTTAACTGTCATAATTTCAGTATCTATTTCATAAACCTATCAAAATGTAAATGTCATGAGCGTCCTTGGTTTACTAATGAATTCAGCTACACTAATCGATACTTGACCTTCTTCCTGACCACCTTATTATTCAAAATCCTCTGCCTAATTCTGAAACAAACATGAGTGAAACAAGAAGCACAGTGATTTCGAAAACACTCCATATTATCAAGGTCTCATAATGTTCAAATATAATTAAGTTGCCAAAGTTATTTTAGTTCTTCAGGTATACAAGGCTTATGCCCACATTCCTAAGTATTCTCTGCTTTCAATTTTCCTATTTAATGGGGAAAGAAAAATTATAGAAAGCCCCTCCATACCTGGCCACAGGATGGGGACCCTCACCCTTCATGCTAAGGACCAAGCCTGGCCCAGGACAGGGACCCAGTACACGAGAGGGTACCAGGCTACTCTGGGTTTACTCACTACACAGTTGTGCCTACAAATGGTTTTATAAAGATAAACACTGATGTTTATTCCAAATGTGCAACTCTTTTAAGGATGTCTTTCCCATTAAGAAAACAGAAGGAGGAAATAAGATTTTCTAATGTCCATGCCTGATTTTTTGAAATAAATTTTATTTTTTAGAACAGCTTCAGCTTCCCCTACTATGAACATATTACATTAGGATGGTACATTTGGACAATTAATAAACCAATATTGGTACATTATTAACCAGAGTCCATATTTTATTGGGATGTCCTTGGCTTTTTATCTAGTTATCATTCTTCTTTAAAATCTGCAATCCTGCCCAGAAGACCACATTATTCAGTTCTCATGTCTCCCCAGGCTCCTCTTGGCAGTTGCAATTTCTTAGATGTGGCTCATCTTCATGACCTTTCCAGTTTTGAGGGATACTTGTCAGATCTTCTGTAGAATGTTCCTCAGCTGGGATGCACCTGGAGTGTTTCTCCTCATACGAGTGGTGTTAGGGGTTTGGGGAGAAACAGCACAGAGGCAGAGTGCCGTTTTCATCACGTGACATCAAGGACAGTTACTATGCACCTGACTCATCACTGGCGATGCTGACCTGGCTCAGGGGTGTGTGTCTGTCAGGTTTCCCCACTCCTGCATCATTCTGTCCCTTCTCCATGCTGGGCTGTTTGGAAGGACACACGGGGGTGGGGGGCTTCCACTCCGTCTCCCTCAGAGAGGGGGGTCCACAGACATTATCTGGCACCCACACAGGAGATTTGTCTCTTCCCCTGTTTTATTTATTTTTCTTCCCGTTTTAAAATGTATTCACTTATTTATATCAATGTAGACTTATATTTATTTTATACTTTGGGCCACAATCCAGTATTATTTATTTTGTGGCTCAAACTGTTCTAACTTTGGCTGTTGGGAACTCTTACAGCTGGCTCCGAGTTCCTTTGACACTCCACCATCGTTGAGTGCGTGTGTGTGTGTGTGTGTGTGTGTGTGTGAGAGAGAGAGAGAACATGTGTACTGTGAGTACATCCTTATGTTCTGGCCTCACCAGATACTCTAGGTTGTCCCTGTACATCTCCTGCCTCAGCTCCAGAATCAAGATTTCTGACCTGAGAGTAACCAGCAGGACCTGCATCCCACTGCATGTGCATTTTGCACACGAGCGTTCTCCCGTGCTGCCTCTAGCCCAGCTCCTGGGTTACAGTATTGTCCAAGAAAGTAAAGCAGCCACTCTGTGGGACTCCTGCTCTCGGGCTCTGGGCCTTCCTGCCTGTGCAGCAGTGCTGTTAGGAATGCCTCTCCTGCTTCCCAACATGCCCTCACTGCGGCTGCAGCCAGTTACCATCTTCCCCCGCAGCCTCCCCCAGTAAGCAGGCCTTCCCGACCCCACCTGTAGGCTGCTGCACATACCTCACACTACCACAAGCACAATTATTTTCCTCCTTGGTTTAGGTGAGCCAAAACTCGGTGATGTATGTATGTGAGGAGCACCTCAGGAGATCTCAGCTGCTGTAAACCAGGGGTGTGACATGGCCACCCAAAGTCCCAAGGGGGCATTTAGAAAAGCCTGGTAGCACCCAGCCGCTGCTGCCCCAGGGCAGTGGAATGTGCTGCCGCCCAGTCCCACTGTATACTTCTGATCACTGGCCCAAATGAGCCCTGGGTGCTGCCCAGCAGCTCGCTCCACGCCCCAGGTGAACTCCCCACCCCGTAAGGGGTCTCACTCAGATCTTCCCTCTCCCTCCACTAACGTCCCCCACCCCTTCTGCAGTCTCAGGTGATGAATGACCTTGGCTCTTATTTCACGGAGAGAAACAGAAGCAGTCAGAAGGAGACGCCTACCTGTGCCTACGAACACACCACTGTCCCTTTGGTTCCCGAGGCAAGCACCTGGGCCCCCTCCTGAGGCCGGCCCTCCTCTGTGCCCTGGATGCCACCCCCCTGTGCCTCTAGTGAGCTCCCACTATACTGTGTCATAAATACTCCTCTCCTTTCTCGATCATCTTACCTGCACGCTGACAGCTGACACTGTCCATCAGCCCTTTCTTGAACACACCCCTCACTTGGCTTCCAGCCAATCACACGGCCTTGCTTTTCTTCCTCCCCGACTACCTCTTCTCCTGCTGCCCGCTCCTTTGTTTCGGACACAGGGATGCAGCAGTAGCCGGCTGTCTGGAGCCCCTACTCTGTCTGCTTGCTGCCTGGAGGCTTCCATCCATCCTCCTGGCTCTGAGCGCTATCTCCATGCATGTCGCTTCCAAAAGTTAAGTCTTCACTTGTGTTTGATTTTTTAATAGATATAATACAGATTATTTTATTTTATTTTATTTTATCTTATTTCCTTCCTTCCTTCCTTCCTTCCTTCCTTCCTTCCTTCCTTCCTTCCTTCCTTCCTTCCTTTCTTTCTTTCTGAGGGACACAGAGAGCAAGGCAGAGACACAGGCAGAGGCAGAAGCAGGCTCCCCACAAGGAGCCTGATGCGGGACTTGATCCCAAGACCCAGGATCACGCCCGGGATCACACCCTGAGCCAAAGGCAGATGCTTAACCACTGAGCAACTCAGGCTCCCCTTCACCCCTGCTCTTAGCCCTAAATGCCAGAATGTTCCAGCCAAGTGCCTACTGAATGCGTCCACCTGAATGTCTAATGTGGTTCTCAAACTGCACAAGCCCAGGGACAACTCTTCATTCTCCCCAAGTCAACAACAACAAAACCCTCCTGTTTCCCAACATCTTCCCTTCTGAGTAAATGACATAAAAGATATCCATTCATCCAGTCACTCGTCAAGTCAAAAATGTTGGAGCCATCCTACAGCCTCTTCTCCCATACCACCCACCCAACTCAGCAGACACCAAGGGCTCACTTTCAAAAAATGTCTCCAACCCACCCACTCCTCGTCCCCTCCACTGCCCTGCTCAAGCCAGCAGCCCCTCTGGCCTGGACTGTCTGACTTTCTCCTAAATGGTCTCTCTGGGTCCACCCCTCCCCCCAACCCCACTGGTTCCCTAAGTGGCCTTGCAGGCCTGTACACAACACATGGCGATCTTTGTAACTCCTTTGTCCAAACCTCACTACAGCTTCTCATCACATTATAACAGAATCCGGAACCTTTACAAAGGCCTCAGATCCCTTGACCTTGGGCTCTTTTTCTTGGCGCTCATATCCTCCTGCTCCTCACACTTTGCTGTTTCTCAGAACAACCCAACAGGTGAGCTCGTGCCTTGGGGCCTCTGCAGGGTGCCCAATGCCTACAAGGCTGTCACCCTGCTATCTGCAGATTCTTTGTCCCCTCACTTTGCTCAAACCTCTGTCCAAATGTCATCATCTCCCTCACTGTGCTATACAAGCCCTGCTTGCCCCACCTTATCTAAAATAGCTGCCGTGGGGGTGCCTGGGTGGCTCAGTGGTTGAGCATCTGCCTTCACCTCCTGTCGTGATCCTGGCGTCCTGGGATCGAGTCCCACTTCTCCCTCTATGTCTTTGCCTCTCTCTCTGTATCTCTCATCAGTCAATAAATAAAATCTTAAAAAAGATTTTTTTGAAATAGCCACTGCATTCCCTCCATCCCCTCGGTCTGTTTTCTCGTTTCCAAGGCACTTGCCAGTAGTACTTCATGAATGTCTTTACTGATTGTTTTCTCCCATTGAATATAATTTGTTGAGGACAAGGACTTTGTGTCCTTGTAAACAGAGCACTTAGGAGGGCCTGAGCCTATGCGTGGAGCCAGCATGCATCTGAAGGAGTGAGTGGATGAATGGCCCATGGATGCTCTTTATCAGCAGCTGTCGACGGCCTCCACCAGAAGAATCCACTCGTGGGTATGAGGTACTGAAAGGCGGCTGTGTCCCATACCGAAGTCCTGGTTTGCAGTTGGATTCAAATTTAAGATGCCTCATCTAAAACAATCTCACTTTTTGAGACAGCCATTGTTATTCCACATAATACGGGCTCTTTACTCATGATGGAAGCCATAGAAGAATTCCAATTAAAATTTCAAATTTTAGACTATTCAGCTACTTTGAGGAAAAGGATAAAAGTACATGGAATAGACATAAATATTCATGAAATGCAGATCAATAATGAAGAGTGAATCTTCCAACTCTTTCTAGCAACTGATTAGAGCAGCAACAGATAATGAAAGATGCCAGTTGAGGCAAGCCCAGGAAACGTCTGAGAATGCACAGTCCAAGACCAGATTACACACTTGGCTAAGATAATGTGAGTACCGGTAATCAAATTCTAGACCGGAAAAACTCTGTATTTATCCTTTTCAACCCCCAATTTCAAAATAGACAGTTGGACACTGAAACAACACAAAATGTATGTGGCCCTTTCAGCGGAACTAGAAGAATATAAGGTTCCCTTTTACATGTAAGCATTAAAGTTTATAACTAGAGGTATCCATTGCTGGCACCAATAAAGACTCTATTCTAGTTTTAAAAACGTCTGGATTTTCAAGTAGGAATTCTTGATTTCCACATATTAAAATCTGATGAAATATACTTGTAAAGAAAGTGTTGTAAGTACCGCACATAATGACAAAGGACTGGCATTTAGAATACATAAAAACCCTTACAATTCCAGAAGGAAAAGACTAACAGCTCGATTGACAAGCAGGCAAAGGACACTGTCATTGCACAGAAGGGCGGCACAAATGGTGAATACATACACACAAAAAGCTCTGTTGCATTCATAATTTGAGATCATAGTTAGTAAGACGCTGTTTGAGTCCAGATGGATAAAAATGAAACAGGTTGATGATACAGGTGTTAGGAAGGCTGGAGAGACAAAAATGGAATGATCACTATGAAAGATGATTTGGACTTTCCCTTGAAGCTCAACTGGGCATACTGTACAAGGTGGCAATGCCACTCCAAGTCACAGGTGGTAGAGAAACTAGCATGTGTATGTCAATGCTCACAGCAGCACTGCTACAACAGGTAGGGAAGAGAAATAAAGAGCCTGATCAAGGGGAAAAGGGAGAAGTGAGTGTGCAGTCACCAAACTCTGTATTACACAGCAGTGACACAGAAGCAAGCCTTCCCAAACCACGTAGATGACTCCCAAAACCATGCTGAGTAGGGAAAACAGTCAAAGGACATCCTACATGGTACCATTTTTGGAAAGCCCTGAAACCAGCAGACTAAACAGTGTTGTTTAGGCTTATGGTGTGTAGTGAAATGAGCTTTAAAAAGCAAGGGAATGGGGGACCCTGGTGGGCGCAATCAGCAGAACATGCAACTCTTGATTTCAGGATCAGGAGTTTGAGCCCCAAAGTCAGCGTAGAGATTACTTAAAAAAAAGAATTTAAAAAAAGAATAAAAAAGCAGGAGAACAAGAGAACAGGCAATGGAGTAAATAAATGAGAGATGGGCAGCCCAGGTGGCTCAGCAGTTTAGCGCCAGCTTCAGCCCAGGTTGTAATCCTGGAGACCCGGGATCGAGTCCCACGTCGGGCTCCCTGCATGGAGCCTGCTTCTCCCTCTGCCTGTGTCTCTGCCTCTCTCTTTCTCTCTCTCTCTCTCTCTCTCTCTCTCGCACTCTGTGTCTCTCATGAATGAATGAATGAATGAATGAATGAGCAAGTAAGCAAGTGAGAAAAGACAAATATCAGGCAGCCCCAGTGGCACAGCGGTTTGGCGCCGCCTACAGCCTGGGGTGTGATCCTGGAGACCCAGGATCGAGTCCCACATTGGGCTCTCTGCGTGGAGCCTGCTTCTCCCTCTGCCTGTGTCTCTGCCTCTCTCTCTCTGTGTCTATGAATAAATAAATAAAATATTTTTTAAAAAAAGACAAATATCCCTAGAAGATTTCCAAATAAATAATGTAGCTCCTCCCCCTCAACGGAGGGGGAGCTTAACTCCACTCACTTAAGTGTGAGCTGTACTCAGACCTCCTTCCAAGGAGGACAGCGTGTGAAGGGCATGAGGAAGAACTCTGGAGCCAGCAGGTCAAGGCCTCCGTCATGCTGAGGAGAAGGATGGACAGTACTTACCCTGGATATTCTGTGATGAAAAATGGCACTTTCCCCCTATGGTCTTCCTCCAAAAACCCATGACCCCAGTCTACCAATGAGGATAAATGTCAGCTAAATCCTAATGGAGGGATGCCTGACAAGTGCTCAAAACTGTCCAGATCACCAAGACTGGCAAGTCTGAGGAAACAGCATAGCCTTAGGACACATGACAACTAAATGTAACGTGCTCTCCTGAATGGGACCCTCTGTGCCTGGGATTTTCCATAGTCTGAAGTGTACTTTGATATTAATAGTCATTCCTTCTTTTCTTTTGATAATGATTAATGCTTGCATGGTATAGATTTTTCCATCCTTTTATTGTCAGCATATACACATACACATAAGCAGTCTCTAAAGTGTTCCAGGATATGACAGGAGAGACAGAAGCTCCGCAGAGGTTAGACACATACCTGGTTGGTTTGTGCTAAGAATGGAGGGGGTACTGCAGGGATAAGTCAGGAATGGGCCAAACCCAGGGGTCCTAGGACCACACAAAAGAGGTCAGAACCCTATACTAGGTAATCCAGGTGGAATCTGGCTCTGTGGGAATAAGAAATTTCTGGTTTCTTCAGTTCTATTTTTGCAGGGGAAAAACCCCAAGTAATCAGGTGTTCTCTACAGTAGCCTCTTTGATTTTTCTGTTCCTGAGACAGTCAAAATGACAAGCTTCCCCACAAGCATCCTCCATACTGCCAGCAAAACAGCCAGGGGGTCAGAATTGGGCCTCATGTGTTCTTTAAAAGTGCCTCCATGAGGGGGAAGCAGGTTTGGGAAGAGTTCTGCTGAAAACATTTGCACCAGCGATTCTCCCCTGTGTCAGCACATCTGAATCCCTGGAAAGCTTGCAGCATGAGATGCCCAGGCCGGTCTGGCCCTCCAGGTTGGTGGCTCCCTTATGCACCCAGCAGGCACTGACTCAGAGCTCCCTGAGGCCTGCGTGCTTGCTTCTGGAAAGAAAGTAGTGAGGCAGAGGCCGTGGCACACCTTCTCCTCCTATCTCCAAGCACCTTTCAGGTTACCAGCCCCCTCTATGCCTGGCCCACTCAGCCAGCGAAAGTCAGCAGCATGAGCAGCCTGTACTCCTCGGGAATCCCTGGTCCCCTGTCCTGGAGGTGAAAGGCACATGCGAGATGATTAAGAAGCTTTTCCTGCCAGATGGGGCCAGAAGAGGGCCTATGGTGGCTCACACACCATGAATATTTCTTCCCACAGAATTCTGTGGGGTACTGGCCAGGATTGTAGTACAAAACTATCCACGTGGTACTGTCCCTGGACTCCAAAATCACAGCCCCACACTCCTGTGGTCCCTCCATGTCACTGACCCAGAAACTAAGGCCTAGATGTGAACACACGCCTGTGAAAAGCACAACTGAAGAGATGTCAGTCCCTCTACCATACGCCCGAGCACACACCACTTTCTCCAGAGGCCTTTGGTTGGAGCACAGGTCAAAGAGGTTTGGAATCTAACCACCAAGAGAATATGAACATTTAACAAAACCGTGCTCAATATGGAATTTTGGAATTATACGATGTAGTCATTTGAAGATGGCCAGCATGCAGCTTTTCCCACATAAGAGGTGGCCACTAGAGCCAGGCTGCTGCCAGGAAAGACATCTTACCTCAGGCTCCTGGGATCAACAGCTCTCCCCAGCCCAGCTGATCTTGCTGTGGAAAGGCTCTCGTAGTCTTTGTAAGCACTACAAAACCTACACAAAACCTCCAGGTAAGATCATAGGAGGTAGGTTCCCCAAACCTTTTAAATAAAAAAAAGTCTGAAGGGGGCGGTGTCTCAGATCAGATGGGCAGCCTTCTGCAGAAACACTCTACCTGCACACTAAGCATTCTGCTTCCCCTCTGGGCTTCTGTCTGGCCGGGGTCCATGGTGGCCCTGGGATACACCTGACTAGGGCCTGCCCACACTGCGGCTGGCACGGCGTTCCACGCAGGAAGCTCGGAGAGCCCAGGGCTCTGGGTAAGGAACTGCCACGAGGGATTCGACAATTAGGATCTCCCTTACTTCTTCCAGAAAGCAGTCAAACTCAAATCTCACCAATTAACTTGTCAGTGTTTGGTCAAGTTCAACTCTCAGAGAGGCCAAGAAGACAAATATAATTTCACAGTGAGAGGCAGGGTGGGCTCCCAGGGCCATAGAGCTGGCAGGTGGACAGTTACCCACCGCCCTCAACAAGCACTGGGTGATCCTACTGCTTTTGTTACTATCTTGCTCATTAACGCTGTACCAAAAATCGTTCCCCTTAAACTGTGATCTTCTATGGTCTGATGTAGTTGTAAGGTTTTTGTTTTTTTTTTTTTAAGATTTTATTTATTTATTCAGAAGCAGAGACACAGGCAGAGGGAGAAGCAGACTCCCTGTGGGAAGCCCAATGTGGGACTCAATCACAGGACCTGGGATCACGACCTGAGCCACAGGCAGACACTCAACCATTGAGCCACCCAGGTTCCCCAGTTGTAAAGTTTTTACTTAACTTCTTGGAGCCAGAACTGTTTGCAAAGAAAACTTTTACAACGTTATAATAAAAGTCAATAGGAGAAACCATTTTGACAGGCAGAAATCTTAAAACTCGGGTTGCATTTGTACTCTCTACACTGAAGCACACCAGTGACACAAGAAGGTGGAAGTTCAGAGATCCCTAGGATCGTCCCCGCCGCCCCAATCAAGTGTTCCAGGACCAGACACACTTCCTGTGCGAAACAGCTCTGCAGTCTCCATACCCCTTCAGATCACCACACAATTCTCATAATGACACAGCAACTTATTTTTCAACTTTACTAAGGGATACTTAATGTATTTAAAAAGTCACACATATTTAATGTGTACAATTTGATGAGTTTGTACTTATGCATACACTTTGGTATCATCACTACCAACAAGGTAATAAACATATCCACCACCCTCCAACAGATTTACCTGTTCCAGGTCTACACATGGTCCCCAACTTCCAACAGTTCAACATAGGATTTTTTGACTTTATGATGGCATGAAAGTGACATGCATTCAGTAGAAACTGTACTCCAGGGTTTGAATTTGGATCTTTCCCTGGGCTGGCGGTATGTGCTACAATCCTCTCTCATGATTCTGGGCAGCGGCCACAGCCCCTGTCAGCCATGCAATCATGAGGATCAACAACCAGTACACTGACAACCATTCTAGCTTTCACTTTCAGTATAGTAGTCAATAAGGCACATGGGTATTCAACACTTTATTAGAAAATAAGCTTTGTGTTAGATGATTCTACCCAAGTGTGGGCTAATGTATGCGTTCTAAGCATGTTCAACATAGACAAGGCTAAACTATGACGTTCACAGGTGCATTAAATGCCTTTTGGCTTAATAATATTTTCCACTCATATAGGTTTATTGGGATGTAAATGCATGTAAGTTATGGATGATCTGTAATTTGCTAAAAGCCTACATCCTCCTCCCCTGTGACACATGTACATAGCAGCAATGTGCTTTTTGTTTTTCTGCAGGAAGGTCAAGAAAGAACACTTTCCTAATTCTGGAACCTTGCCTACAGCAATGTTCTCATTTAAAGCTCCGTGTGATCTGTTTCTTAGTATATTGATAGTTCTACTCTATCGACATTCCCGATCCAGTGGCTCTTAAAGGAAGTGTGTCGCTAGGTCACTGTACAATCCAGCATGCAAACAAGCTACAGGACACTATACAATGCTGTGCCATATTTGGCAAGTAATTATAACCCACAATCTCCTGGCTCATTTCCTTCTTCTATAAAATGGTGGTGGTGTGGGGAGAGAAGGGGGAGCCCCATCACCTGGTTTTAAGGAGAATTTATGAATGTTTATATGAAAATTCCTTTGTAAACTGTAAGGTACAATTCAGAGAATAGTGGAAAAATGACAGGAATGCCACGAATTCAGCTTCTACAATCTGTCAGAGAGAAAAGAAAGGGTGTGTGGGGAGCAAGGACTTTTTTTGTGTTTTTAATTGGTTTGTCCAGCTTTCTAAGAAGCCACACTGCTAGGGCATGTGAGGCAAAACAGAAAAGAAAAATGCTTGGTTAAATTTTGATCATCACTTCAACCACTAGAAAATGATGATTTCATTAACTACATAAAAAAACATTAAATTGCAATTTTGTGAAGCTTCTCTCTGTACAAAAGCACTGTGGAAGTTGAACAGACCATGGGCAGGGCCTAACACACAGCAAGTATTTGAGGTCCTCTTGCTCCTACACATAACTTTTTTCAAAGGTCTGTTCATAAGTTAGGAGTCACCAGTACAAGGTGACTCTGAATGCCATCTACGAACAGCACAAATGGAAGTTCAAGGCGCATTCTGGCCTCAGCTTGGTCCTGAGCGACTGAGCTCACCCTGGGGACTTCAGGAGGTACAAGGACCTCCATGGGATTCTGGTTCTTGTCTCCCACCCCTCCAATCCTCCCCAAAGCTTTTCTTCATGTTCCCTTCCTTAAATTTCCAGAAGAAACTTGCTTTCAAACTATACTTAGTTGCTGGGAACTCTTCTATGGGAAAAAATTAAGTAAATAAATAAAGCTCATGGTCTAATAAGAATGAAAAGCTTTGGGTCAGGAAGATGTGGGTGCACAGCCTGCTCTGCCCTTACAAGCACTGAGCTTTGGCCAAGCTGTTTAATTTCTCAGAGCATCAAGTAGTCCCTGGTTCAGGTGCTCAGACAACAGGTGGTTACTATGTCATTGTCAGGGTATGTCAGGACATGGGGAAGAGAAAGAACATGGACTTCTAAACCATGACCTTGGTCAAAATGCTATTATCCAAGTTCAACTCTATAAACACAGGGAATCCTTTTAACCTCTCCTGAGGGTTAGTGTCTCTTCCTATAAAATGGAGGTAGTAAGATCTGGATTTCAGATTAGAGATAACAATAGAGATGGCATGCCCTGTGCCAAGTACCAGGCAAGTGTCTTCACTAGCTATATTACCAGCTTAATTGTGGTAGAATCAACAATGCAATATTTTTAGCAACTGCCAATACTTACTGGGTATTTATTTGATCAATTATCACACATCTAGCTGCTATAAAAACTAGAACATCAAAGGCTATGGCTAGCCCACTCAATATCCCTTAAGGAAGACCCAACTAGTTCAGCTATAGAATCCCTACCTCAGATTCCTCAAGAGTCCCAGTGAAGGGGAGAGTAGCAGTAAGGGTCCAGGATGATCCCTTCTATTTTGGCATAAATCAACAAGCTACTTCCAGATATCTCCACCTCCCAATATCAGCCATAGCCCTTAAAACTTAAAGACTGAGAGATGGGTCTTGTATGTAAAAGGTCTTTCTAAATAATCCCTGTGGGGACCAAGTGAGTTATCAGCCATCTCTAAAATATTTTTTTAAAAATGCTGGGATATGGTAAAAAGTGACCGGAAAAGTTAAGGGAACTTTACAAAATATATAAACTCAGAAAAAAAATATTATACAAATTGAGGTTGATATAAAGAGAAGAAATAAAAACATCCCTTTACTAAAAGAAGTATTACTGGATAGGATTTTTATGAAAGTAAGAGTGACTAATATGGTTGGCTTTTAATTTTCTTCTGCCCAATGTGTGATTAAACAAATCATTGCTGCTTCTGTAGTAGACTAGAAAATAATGCATACAGGGGGACCCCTGGGTGGCGCAGTGGTTTGGCACCTGCCTTTGGCTCAGGGCGCGATCCTGGAGACCCGGGATCGAATCCCACGTCAGGCTCCCGGTGCATGGAGCCTGCTTCTCCCTCTGCCTGTGTCTCTGCCTCTCTCTCTCTTTCTCTCTCTGTGACTATCATAAATAAATAAAATTAAAAAAAAATAATGCATACAGACTTGTTATCAGATGCTTAAAGTAAGCTGTTTACTTTACTGAAGATGTTTTATATAAGCCTCATGGTAACCACAAAGCACAAACCTCTAATAGATACACAAAAGAAAGACAAAGCAATCTAAGCATACCACTCGAGAAAATCAATTCACAAAGGAATAGACAAAGAGAAGAAATAAAAGAATTACAAGAAGCAAGACAGTTTTTAAAAATGACAATAGTAAGTCCATAATTATCAATAATTACATGAAATATAAATGGACTAAAATTTTCCAATCAAAAGATGGGCTAAAGAGTGGCTGAATAGATAAGAACTATAAGACACATCTACGTGCTACCTGCAAAGAACACTTTTCAGATGTAAGGACATACACAGACTGAAAATAAAGGGATGAAAAGCTATTCTATGCAAATGGAAACCAAAAAAAGGCAGGAGTACTTATACTTATTACCAGACAAAATAGAATTTCAGCCAATAGAATTTTCAGACAGAAAGTGTGATGATGTAATGATAAAGGGGTCAATCCAATAAAATATATCACCCTGTAAATATTTATGCAACCAATATAGAAATACCTAAAACATATAAGGCAAATATTAACAAACAAAAAGGGAGAAATACAGAACAATACAGTAATGGTGGGGGGCTTAAATACCTCACTGACATTAATGAATAGATTATCCAGACAGAAAATCAATAAGGAAATTTGTACATAAAATACATAGACTAGACCAGATGGACTTAATATTTACAAAATATTTCACCTAACAGCAACAGAATATTTTTTTCAAGCACATACAGAACATTCTCAAGAATCTATCATATGTTATGCCACAAACAAGTCTTAATAAATTTAAGATGGCTGAAATCATATCAAGCATCTTTTATAACTTACAATGGTATGAAACTAGGAATAAATTGTAAGACAAAAACTGAAAAAATCTACAAGTTATGTGAAGACTAAACAATGTGCTATTGCACAACTAATGGCTGGAAGAAGAAATCAAAAGATAAATAAAAAATTATCTTGAGGCAAATGAAAATGGAAATACCATGTATCAAAAGTTATGGGATGCAGCAAAAGCATCTAAAAGGTAAGTTTATAGTGATAAAAACCTATATTAAGAAAAAATAAAGATTCCCAAATAACATAACTTTACACCTCAGGGAACTAGAAAAAGAACAAATGAAACCCAAAGTTAGTACAAGGAAGGAAATAAACAAAATAGAGATTAAAAAGACAGTAGAAAAGATCAATGACGCTAAGAGAAGGTTGAAAAGATAAAATACATAAACCTTTTGTAGACTCATCAAATAGATAAAATCAGAAATGAAAGAGGGGACATTATAACTGATACCACAGAAATAAAAGATCATAAGAGGTAACAATGAAAAACTGCACACCAAGAATTGAATAACCTAAAAGAAAGGGACAAATTCCTAGAAATACATAACCTATCAAGCTAAAATTTACAGAAATAGGAAAATCTAAACAGACTGATTATTAGTAAGAAGATTGAATCAAGAATCAAAAACCTCCCAACGAACTAAAGTCCATGACCAGACGGCTTCACTGGTGACACTGGTGAGGTCATAAAGCACTTAAAGAAAAATTAGTACCAATCCTTCTCAAACTCTTCTAAAAAACAGAAGAGGAGAGAACACTTCTAAACTCATTTCACAAGGCCAGCATCACCCTAAAATCTAAACCAGACAAGGACATTACAAGAAAATTACAGCCCAATATCACTGACAAGTATAGAAAATCTCTCTACAAAATACTAACAAATTCAATAGCATATTAAAAGAGCAGATACCATGATCAAATGGGAATGTAGTCCAGGGATGCAAGAATAATTCAACATGCACTGAATCCATGTGACGTGCTACATTAAGAACATGAAGAATAAAAATATGATAATCTCAAGAGATGCAGCAAAAGCATTTGAAAAAATTCAACATTCACTAATAAAAACTCTCAACAAGCTGGGTATAGAGGAAATAATAATAATAATTAATATTATCTAAATAATAATAAAGCCCACAGTTAACATCATAGCTAATAGCTTTTCCTCAAAGATTAGGAAAAAGGATAGGATGCCCACTCTTTACCACTTTTATTCAACATAGTACTAGAAGTCCTAGCCAGAGCAATTAGACAAGAAAAAGAAACAAAAGGCATCCGAATCAGAAAGGAAAAGGTAAAACTGTCATTCTTTGCAAATGACATATTATATATAGAAAACCTTAAAGACTCTTCCAAAAAACCGTCAGAACTAATAAATGAATTCAATGAAGCTTCAAGATACAATGTTAATATACAAATATCAGTTGTGTTTCTGAACATTAACAATGAACTATCAGGATGGAGAAATTAAGAAAACAATCTTATTTGCAATTACATCAAAAAGAATAAAATACCAAAAAAAAAAAGAAAAAAATACCTAACAATGAATTTAACCAAGGAAGCAAAACATCTGTACCCTGAAAACTGTAAGACATTGATGAAAGTGAAGAAAACACAAATAGGCTATCCATTGGAAGAAAGACAGTCTCTTCAATAAATGAGGCTGGGAAAATTGGACATCCACATGCAGAAGAATGAAACTAGACCACTCTCTTGCACCATACACAAAGATAAACTCAAAATGGTTGAAAGATCTAAATGTGAGACAAGATTCTAGAGGAGAACACAGGCAACACCCTTTTTGAACTCAGCCACAGTAACTTCTTGCAAGATACATCCATGAAGGCAAAAGAAACAAAAGCAAAAATGAACTATTGGGACTTCATCAAGATAAGAAGCTTTTGCACAGCAAAGGATACAGTCAACAAAACTAAAAGACAACCTGCAGAATGGGAGAAGATATTTGCAAATGACATATCAGATAAAGGGCTAGTTTCCAAGATCTATAAAGAACTTCTTAAACTCAACACCAAAGAAACAAACAATCCAATCGTGAAATGGGCGAAAGACATGAACAGAAATCTCAAAGAGGAAGACATAGACATGGCCAACATGCACATGAGAAAATGCTCTGCATCACTTGCCATCAGGGAAATACAAATCAAAACCACAACGAGATACCACCTCACGCCAGTGAGAATGGAGAAAATTAACAAGGCAGGAAACCACAAATGTTGGAGAGGATGCGGAGAAAAGGGAACCCTCTTACACTGTTGGTGGGAATGTGAACTGGTGCAGCCACTCTGGAAAACTGTGTGGAGGTTCCTCAAAGAGTTAAAAATAGACATGCCCTGTGACCCAGCAATTGCACTGCTGGGGATTTACCCCAAAGATACAGATGCATTGAAACGCCGGGACACCTGCACCCCAATGTTTCTAGCAACAATGGCCACAATAGCCAAACTGTGGAAGGAGCCTCAGTGTCCATCGAAAGATGAATGGATAAAGAAGATGTGGTTTATGTATACAATGGAATATTCCTCAGCCATTAGAAATGACAAATACCCACCATTTGCTTCAACGTGGATGGAACTGGAGGGTATTATGCTGAGTGAAGTAAGTCAATCGGAGAAGGACAAACATTATATGTTCTCATTCATTTGGGGAATATAAATAATAGTGAAAGGGAATATAAGTGAAGGGAGAAGAAATGTGTGGGAAATATCAGAAAGGGAGACAGAACATAAAGACTCCTAACTCTGGGAAACGAACTAGGGGTGGTGGAAGGGGAGGAGGGCGGGGGGTGGGGGTGAATGGGTGACGGGCACTGAGGGGGGCGCTTGACGGGATGAGTACTCGGTGTTATTCTGTATGTTGGCAAACTGAACACCAATAAAAAATAAATTTATTATAAAAAAAATAAAAATAAGAAATAAAATTTGTATGGAACCGGAACCTGGATGGCTCAGTGGGTTAAGTGTCTGCTTTGGCTCAGGTCATCCCAGGGTCCTGGGATCAAGCTCTGTGTCAGGCTCCCCACTCAGCAGGGAGTTTGCTTCTCCCTCTCCCTCTCCCTGCCACTTGTGCTCTCCCTCTCTCTCAAATAAATAAACACACACAAAAAATCATATGATAGCAAAGTAACCTTGAGAAAACAAACAAAAGCCAGAAGCATCACACTTTTGATTTCAAGCTATACTACAAAGCTATAATAATCAAAATAGTATGGTATCTATATAGAAAGAGACATACAGGGGATGCCTGGGTGGCTCAGCGGTTGAGTGTCTGCCTTTGGCTCAGGGTGTGATCCTGGAGTCCCGGGATCGAGTCCCACGTCGGGCTCCCTGCAGGGAGCCTGCTCCTCCCTCTGCCTATGTCTCTGCCTTCTCTCTGTGTCTTTCATGAATAAATAAAATCATTAAAAAGAGAGAGAGAGAGAGAGAGAGACATACAGGCCAATGGAACAGAACAAAGAGCCCAGAATTAAACATATATATATATGATGAATTATTATCATATATATGATCAAATATATATATATATATATATATCAATTAATTTCCAACAAAGTAGCTAAGAATACACAATGAGGAAAGGATAGTCTCTTTAATAAATGGTGCTGGAAAAACTGGACAACCAACCACAGGTAAAAGAATAGCTTATACTATAGATATAATTAACTCAAAATGGGTTAAAGGCTTAGTAAGACCTGAAACCATAAAACTCTTAAAAGAAAACTCAAGCAGTAAGCTCCTTGACATAAGTGTTGGCAACAACTTTTTGGATTTGACACCAGAAGCAAAGGCAATGAAAGCAAAAATAAGCAAGTGGGATGACATCAAACTCAAAAGCTTCTATACAGCAAAGGAAACCAACAAGAGTGAAAAGTAACCTATGAAATGGAGAAAACTATCTACAAATCACATGTCTGATAAAGGGCTAATATTCAAAATATACAAAGAACCCATATAATTCATAGCAAAAACACAAAGAAAAAATGGGCAGAGGATCTGAACAGTTTTCCAAAGAAGACATCCAATTGCTCAATAGGTACATGAAAAGGCACTCGACATCACTCATCATCAGGGAAGTGCAAATCAAAGCCACAATGAGATATCACTGCACACCTTGCTAGAATGGCTATTAGCAAAAATACAAGAGATAACAAGTATTGGCAACTATGTGTACAAAGGGAGCACTTTCTCACTCTTGATGGAAAGGTAAGTTGGTGAAGCCACTATGGAAAACAGCATGGAAGTTGCTCAAAAAATTAAAAACAGAACTATCATATGATCCAGCAATTCCACTTCTAGATTTATATCCAAAGGAAATGAAAATGGGATCTCGAAGAGATATCTGCACCCCGTGCTCACTGCATTATCCCAACAGCCGAGATAGAACACCCTAAGTGTTTGTCCAGGGATGAATACCCACGACAGAATATTATTCAGCTATGAGAAAAAAGGAAATCCTGCCATTCTTGACAACACAGATGGACCTCAAGGCATTATGTTAAGTGAAATAAGCCAGCCAAAGAAAGGCACATACTGCGTGGGACCACTCATATGTGGAACCGAAGGAAAAAAAAAAAAAAACAAAAAACAGAGTAGCGAAGTGATTGCCAGGGGCTGAAGGTGGAGGAAATAGGCAGAAGTTGATAAAAGGGTACAAAATTTCAGCTGTAAGATGAAAAAGGCAAAGGATCTAATGTATAACATGGTGACTACAGTGGATAGCACTGTATTATTTAATTGCAATCTGCTAAGAGGAGTAAATTTAAATGTTCTCACATACACAGACATGAAGATAAATAGGTGAGGTGATGGATGTGTTAATTAGATGGTCAGGATTCTTTCATGATGTAAATGGTGTATCAAAATCACCACAACATACACGTCCAGTATGCTACAATTTTGTCCATCATACCTCCATGAAGCCAAAAAAGGATCCTTTGCTTCCCTTTTGCTCCTAATTCTTCAACTAAGCCATGGTCTTTCCTCCCCCATAACATCCTCCTACCCCTTGGGCTTCCATCCTGAAAATGTCTCCAAATAGTTTTTCAAAAGAGAAGAGATTTTTGGCCTGGCGTACAACACCCTTCACATCTTCCACCCCCAGGAAACACTACCCAGCCTCCAATGACAGTGAATTACAGTCACTTTTCAATTATACATGGGAAGAATTAAGTGCAGGCTCTACATTCACTGACGTGGCAGTGTAAATGGAAGGACTTTGCCACCATGCTTCTCCTGTGGTCTCCACACCCCACAGCAGGCAGGGTAGGGCTGGGGAATTCCCAAGAATACAGGGCAGGCAGGTGCACCACCTGGAAGCAGTGTCCTGGGCCCTGTGAGATGCAGCTTGGACACTCCACTCTCCTCAAACTGCTCTCTTCAGCCCAGCCCTCGGGGCAGGTCTCAGCTGGAACAGGGCAAACTACAAGTCCCAGTAACTGGGAAATGCATCTGAGGCTAACGTCCGATGTACCACTTCACTGCACTAGTGCAGCTTTCATTTCTTTCCAAAATATACCCTTCGATAAAATCACTTTTCCCACTAGTGCTTGAAAGACCACTGACCAAAGAGCATGCTGGGTCTCCGCTCACTATTGCTTAAATGATCTGGAGACTCTGAGATCCATTACCCAGTGAATTGCCTCACCTGTCCTTGCCATGGGGACCCACTATGTCTCTGCACAACACTCCCTCATTCTCTAAAACCCACTCCAGACATAGCATCTCATGGTTTTTCCAGACTCCTCTCTAAGGGTCAGTTCACCCCGACTTAGGCACCAGGGACTCACTGTAAGAACCTCAACCAGAGCTGTCAGGGCCCTGCCCCATCCCACAAGGCCAAGAAGAAGGCTGATAAGAACTTATTTTATCTATTTTTGTAGCTGCTAAAACTCAGTGCTAAAACTGTAAGAAAAATAGTCTAGAATCCAGTTGGTGTTCATAATAAATAGTTATTATATGAATGGATACATCTAATGATTTTCCCACTGGACATTTATCTAACCACAAAAGTAACTTTAATAAGTTAATCAGGATTTTGGCCATGGATGTCATGAGCTTATAAAAATTAATTATTTGAAATGAGTATGGATATTTTTTAAAGTATCTTTTCATGGTTAAGAATGATTCTCTACCTAATTGTACATAGGAATCAACCATTTGCCTAACAGTACTGGACACCTGCCCAGCACTTGTGCAGAATACACTGCTGGGAGTAAGCATGTTACTTCCCTGCCTTACCACTCTCCGAAAGAGAAACTTTCAGAAAATAGGAATGATAAAGTGTGTTACTATCATTAAGTGTCAGATGCTGATACTGATGAATTCTGATGATCAGATTGGAGGATTTGCACTAATTTCTTGCTTATTGCCATGAAATACGTGACTGCGTTTATAAAAAGACTAAGTCTTAAAAGGTTCCACTTCAATGAGTATTAAAAAAATTGATTTGCGACGGGTAAGAGCTTTCCTGTGTAATGGAAATCTCCTAGGACTGGATGTCTAATACCCCAATAGTGTTCATCCTACATGAGGTCAGCGAGAGAGACATGGGAGTGCCCCATCAATGCAGGAGAGGCTGTAAAGCTGGGAAGAGACATGTCCAGGATGCAGAGTCAGGATAACTCTGAGCATGGCGAGAGAAAGAAAGAAGGGTGTAGAATCAGGCTGCACAATACGACCTCCAAACTCTCAATTCCAAACCAGGGCCTAGATCTGGAAATCACAATTAACAACACTCTAAAATAAATGAGATGTGTCATTTCCTCCAAATGAAACCATAAAGGATAATAAGGTGAAGACACCCAGCCACTTAATCCTACCCTTATGAAATACCTCATATTATTTCTGTGCTGTTCTGCTTACCACACATCAAAAAGGAACATCAGTGAAGAAGCTTCCAAAAAAAGAAAAAAAGGTGGATAGAGGGGAAAAAAAACCCCACACTTATAGGAAGTTTAATAGTAATTTTAGAGCAAATGAAAGACAATTTTAATTTCTTTTTTTATTTTAATTTCTATTACACTAATAAACTTACAGATATCATATCAAGAGATTTATAGTCCAAAGTTACAGATCTGAGATAGTTTAAAATGATTTGTGAATAACACAAGCCACATAAGGGTTTGAAGGACAGCTGATGAACTGGGTACTGTCTCTGCTGGAGATGAAATCATACCTTCTCATAAAGCACTCACCACCACCCAGCCAGATAGAACACCAGACCAACCAGACTGCAAACTGCAACTCTTATATTTAAATCAAACGTCCCAAACGATTTGTTAGGGCTGAGAAACATTTCCGTCCTATGGACACACGTTTTTATCCAGCATCTGTTATTACAGGACCCCTGGATGCGGTATTAGCGGGTACAGTTTTAACACTCATGAGCAGACTTCTCATACAGACAAGCCCAACATTCCCCAGAATCCTTTTATCTGTTTGCGTATCTTCACATAGACTTATCTTCCCAACAGCAAAGTCGGAATGAACCTTTACTAGACTATAAGTAGCCTGAAGGCAGTTCTTGTGTATCTCATCCTTGCAAAGCAGCACATAAGAAGGCTCGGCTCCAGGCCACCCGCTGGGCCACAGAGCCGGGTCACAGGGGCATTTTACAAGTCCAGGACATCCACCAATCTGCTTCCTACCTAGTCAATGTCACCACGTGCTGATGCAGGGACGGCAATCTCATTTTTGAACCAGAGCCTTTGAAAACTCAAGTCTGATGTGGCTCAAGCAATCAGGGCCACACTTACTGCCGTTTTACTAATGTAAAACCTACCCAGCAAATCGAGCATTTGAGGCAAAAGCACCAACTTCTCTCACCGGTTTTGAGCAGGAGCCTGCAGACTCACCTTTGGCACTCAGTTATAAGAGATGATGGGCAAAATGCAGAACTCTTCAAAAGGTGACGATCTCAGCTGGTCACACTCCTGAAGTTACACAGCTGCAAGAATTCTCCAAATTCTCGAATCCAACCCAAATCTCAGCAGAGAATGATGATCTGGGAAATCACTTGTATACAAGGGAACATAGGAAATCTGAAAGCGAACAGGAAAAAAAAAAAAAAAACAAGTCATGTATTAGGGCCGCTTGCTTGCTTTTAAGTAACTGCACGATTAGTTATTTGTCTGAAACCAGTATCTTTAATACATCCCAGAAGAAAATTGCTTTGTACCTACTGACCTCTACCCAAACAAAGCTTCTCCTCCTCTACCTTGGGGTCCCTGTTACTAGCTCTGGGGCAGGCAGGTACCTCTGTGGGGAGAAGAGATAGGGAAGGTGGGGACAGGTGGTCATCAACAAGGCACCTGTGTTCCCAAGATTCTTCTAGCCCTCCCCCCACAACAATTCCTCCCCACATCCCTGCCAAAAACAAAAGAAAGGGGTGCGAAGTAGAAAGGAAGCAAGTCTGAGAGCCTAATTAAGGGAGCCAGGTTGCAGAGAGCAGGATATTTACATTTAGAGACTCATTCCTCTTTTGGAGGTTTCTTATGCTATTTATTGAGAGGCCCCCTACTGGACCCATAGCATCCTCCTAAGAAATCAGAGAAAAATATTCCAAAACTACAAAGAAGTTGAGACAAGAGAAGCCTGACAGATGAAGCCAGAAGCCTCTCCCTCCTGCTTGCCAAGAGTTTGCTGCTGCCTTAGGTTCTCTGTATTTGGGTGACTATTTCCTGTCCTTGCCCAGCATTGCTGAGGGGACCCTGAAGCTCCGTGGGCCTCCAAGAGTTCACTGACATTTTTAATTACATTTCAAACCCAGAGGGGATCTGTCCTTACAGTTCACTCAGAGAAGATCTATTAATTCATCCCTGGCATGATTATGACCCAAAACGTTAAATACCCCATAGAAAAATCAAATTCTATTTTAGTCAAATAGAAAAAGATAATTCAAGTAGGACTTTCATAAAAATGTTATACAGCAAGTTCATAAATTTTGATTAAAAAATTAATTCCTCTTTGTGCATTCCTAGCATTATTTTAAAGGCTGCATGACTTTTTTTTTTTTTTCCAAAGATTTATCTATTTGACAGAGAGAGAGAGAGAGAAAGGGGGACAGGGGCAAAGGGAGAGAAAGTCTCAAGCAGACTCTACGCTGAGTGTGGAACCCAATGAGGGGCTCGATCTCCCAAGCCTGAGATCCAGACCCAAGCCAAAACCAAGAGTCAGATGTTTAATGGACTGAGCCACCCAGGAGATCCAAAGGCTGCATGACTTTTAAAAAATACACGACCTAATGCAGGGGAAAGGTTATACCCAAACACAACAGGAAGACTAGACTGGGGCAAGACAGTAAATGTGTACTAGGATAATTACAGCCCTCTCTCCGCTAAATGTTTACAATAAAATGACAGGGTTTCCAGAAATAGAAGTTTTGGTGTCTGGACTCAGTTCCTGACCATATATTCTTATTTCATTTTATGCACCTACTGAAGAAAGCCACCAACTAATAAACACAGCCATGCCCACAAATACCACTTCCATATTAGTATTTTCAGGAGTATAAGCTGGACTTTTAAAATTTTAATTGAAAAGTGAATTTTCCTGGAGTCGGATCCCCCTAGAGCACTGTTTGGGGGTGTCCATGCAGCTACCGGAGCTACCTGCATATGGGCCTTCCCTCTGGACCCACCGTGTTCTCTCACCAGTGAGATTTTTAAATTCTCACAATAACCTTCTACGAGTGTTACTAACACCCACTTTTTTCATGAGTTAACTTTCTCAGGGAGGTGAAGGGTTTTCCTTAACAGGCTTTACTTAGGAACACAGGCTTCCCAAATTCTAGACCAACCACAGCAATGGTAAGCTTGATGCCACAGCAACTTATTTACTAGCCCAGAGCTAAAGGACAATGGGTGGATCTGGAAGCCCAGTCCTTTGATACTGAGAGTAGTGGGCAAGGTGGAAAAGTCGGATGAAACAGAGCAGAATTTGAACTGATAGAGGAGCTCCAATCAAAGGGAGACGATTTTATGTTCATTTAAACATGCCCGTGGCTGTCTAGGATTTAAGCACAACAATGAGGTGTTTGCTTGGAGAAAAGCATTTTGTGGACAAACTCTCAATGGACTAAGCATACACCTCAAGTGGAAATAAACAGAAGGATCAAAATTTGTCCAGCCTGGGGGTTAAACATAGCCTGCCTACTGCCCATGTTTAATGTAGTGGAGTTATAGGCATACTCAAAACCTCTGTTAAGGACAAACATTTCAAATCAGATCTTAAGTACAAAGATCTAAACTCCAGCACCTGGGTGGCTCAGGTCATGATCCTGGCGTCTTGGGATTGAGTCCTGCATGGGGCTCCCCCGCTCTGAGGGGTCTGCTTTTCCCTCTGCCCCTCTCCCCACTTGTTTTCTCTCTCTCTCAAAAAAAAAAAAAAAAGTAAAAATAATTAAAAAACAAAGAAGATCTAAACTCACCAGGAAAGCAGACACTCTTGTGCAAAAACCACCTCAGACCGCAAACACTACTAGGTACAAGGTCAGCTGGAGTGCAGAAGGCTCTCACCCAAGAATTCACTCAAGGATGGTCTACGCTGTGCACTTCGGCAGATGCAAGGGTACGAAACGGGTCTATGTTTGTTTTTGAAAATATTTATCCACTAGCTCCCTATGCTTCCACCTTTAGAAATAAGAGGAGAGGTAGGACTAAAAAGGAATTAACACTATTGCCAAATAGATCTCCTTCCCTGCATTACTGTAGACCTCTAATAACCACAAAATTTTATCATTGCGAAATCCACGGGATTATCTGAATTCTCTGTAACGCTGACATTTTCTTCAACTATGTCTTGAAACACTCAAGCCACAACTGGGGGCTCCTCCCCATCTTTTAGGGGTGGCTGGCTGCAGCATTTGCTTTAGCTGTGAGGGCATGCTCTGGGCTCGAGGGCCTCCATGGCACCCTGCAAATCTGGGAGCGCTACAGGTCCTGGGGCCAGGGCCTAAGCACTAAGATGCCCCAAGTGGCTATCTCAGTTGAACTTGAAACTTCCAGTGCCTGCTGCAGCACCAGATGCATCCTCTGGGAGGTCCCAGGCAGCTTCCTGGGCACCTTAGTCTGCAAGGAGACCCCGTGGTGATGTGATTACGTCTGTCACTGATGCGTTTCACTCCAGAGGAGTCATTAAGGGGTAATAAGGGTGTGTGCCAGTTCTGCTGATGGCCCATCAGCTAGTGCCAGACACTATAGCTCTACCCACTTTATGTTGGGTGATGTTCCCGGATAACTCAAATCTCCCAAAGGCTCAGTGCCTTGGGTGCTCAGGTCATACTGCCTCTCCTTCTCCTGGATTCACAGAGTAGAGTAACAGGCAGGGAGAAGAGCTGATGGTGGTCCCAGTGAGACACTGCACTTTGCTCCACCCTCACAGCAACTCTGAGATAAATCTTACCATTCAGCTCAGAAACTAAACCACCAGATGCCCCATAGCCAGAATCTGAACTTACCCCAGTCTGGTTTCAAAGCCCAGCCTTCATTTTTCTTCTTAAAAAAAAGATGGCCACTAGCAGGTCAAACCTTGAGACTCAGGCAAATATTGTCTGTGGTTGCCACCTGTCTGGAGTACCTGCTACCCTGGGAAGCCGGCTTCAGCCCCTCAAGTAGGGGAAGGACAGCATAATGCTGCAGCAAGGAAACAAGCCATGAAGGCATAAGACACTTTATTTTTAAAGGAACGGTTTCTCTTAGATGTTAAAGCAGCAAAAACAGAATTACTGGAAAACATCATCTGACTGGGTTGGGTACTGACACAACCTGAAGACGCACAGGCCACATCAGGCATGCACTATAACCTAATCTTACATATGCCAAGCACACCGAGAGAACCCCCCTCCAACCCCTAATCCATAGGTAGTGTCTTTTTTTCTTTTATTTCAAAAGTAAAAAACGGGGGCCCTTGGGTGGCTCAGTGGTTGAGCATCTGCCTTTGGCTCAGGTTGTGACCCCAGAGTCCTAGTATTGAGTCCTGCATCGGGTTCCCTACATGGAGCCTCTTTCTCCCTCTGCCTATGTCTCTTTGCCTCTCTCTTTCTGCCTCTCTCATGAATGAATAAATAAATTCTTTAAAGAAAACAAAACACCCACATGACCATCCTAGGCCTCTAGGCTCACAAATGCCCCAGTGTCATCTCTTCCTTTCTTTCCCTCCTCGTTGTCCCCACAAGACCCCCTTCAGAGCACGTAGCCCCACCACGGCCTCTGTGGATATCCAGGGCAGAATGAACACGCAGGGCCATTGCCTGACCAGAACAACACGGGGCTGGGCTGCCTTGTTGACTTCTGGCAGAACTAGCTAGATTTCATTCCTCCTGAACTACTTGGTGGAACACTTTATTCCGGTGGGAAAGTGCTAGTTTCAGACGCTGAACAAAGCTACACACAGGTCTCCTTGAATGGCCTGGCTAAAGTTCAAGCCTGGTTTCTTCCCATGTGGCCTGACACCACGTGCTGTGGTTCCCAGTCAGGGCCCAGAGAGCACCGAAGGCTGTAAGCTAGTTTCCAAATTTCAGAAAGTCCCACGAAATGAGGATTTTTTACTCAAGATGAAACAGTCCTGAGCAGGACAAATACCAAGTTCCTCTGCAGTGGGCTAGATTTCTACCAGTTCTAAATGGTAATGCTAAAAAATAAATAAATAAATAAATAAATAAATAGATAGATAGATAGATAGATAGATAGATAGATAGTAATGCTGATTCTCAGTTAATTATATCTATTAACTAAAAGTTGGTTAATGAAAATAGAAAAAAATAAAAAAGGACTGATTTATAAATCTCTGAACAGCCTCCAAGAGACATCACATGTGGCTAAGGCAGGTGTTTGGGGAAGAGAGTAAATGGTGAGATTTTCAGCTCTGAGGTTCCTATGTTCTAAAATAACAGAGATTTCTGCCTTCCGGGACTGAGGAAAAGAACAAAACTATAGGCAGTGAGGTCAACCACATATAGAGAGACCAGAAAAAATGGTATGAGGCCACGGATCAGGAGAACGGGGTTCCAGGCCCAGTTCAGCGAGCCAAACGCCCTGTGTGACTCTGTGCCTGTTTCCTCCTCCATGACAAGGGTTCCTCCGCCCCAATTCTGCAGCTTTGACATGCAAATGGCTTTAAGAATTATCAAAAATTGATGATGCGGTACCAAAAAAATTATTAAAGCTTATCTAAAACACCATGACAAAAAAGTCCTAATGTAAATTTTAATATGAATTTAAATTTTACAGTCCGCTGCCGAAAAATTCTGATAGATAGGAATGTGATTAGTAATGCCATTTCTGATGGTTTGTAAAGACTTTTGTTTATAAAGTTGATGGTAGCCTCTTCAATACAACAATACTCCACTCTCCAAAAGGTCTGATAAGATGTTACTCTTAAGATCTTCCCACTAGTCCAAATCAGTTTTCGAAATCAGCAGAAGCCTGGCTACACATCTCAATGCCATAATGAGACAATCTAATTACATATATGAGTATAGCTTGGAAATACGGTGACTCCAGGTCCAGATCACTGCAATAAAGTGAATATTGCAAAAAAGAAAGTCATGAATCTTTTGGCTTTCCAGTGCATTTAAAGGTATGTTTACACTAGAATGCAGTCTATCAAGTGTGCAATAACATTAGGTCTCAAAAAACAAGGTACATGTCTTAATTAAAAAATACTTTATTGGTTAAAAATGCTAACCATCTTCTGAGCTCTCAGTGAGTCATGATCACTGATCCCAGATCACCATAACAAATGTGATCATAACGCAAGAGTTGGAAATACTGCAAGTCTCACCAAAATGTGACACAAAGACACGAAGTGAGCAAATGCCGTTGGATAATTGGCACCAATAGGGTTGCCGCACACCTTTCAATTTGTACGAAACCCAGTATGAGTCAAGCACAACAAAATGAGGTATGGGTGTAACAGGTTTAGAAGGCTCGCTAGCATCCTTCATGACATGGGGTTTAGCTGTTGTTCAGGTAGTTACAATGCCAATAAAATGCATACTGACAAAAGTAAATGCTAAGATGCACTACTGAATAAAACTTGCGTAAACCCCTCTTTTGTTTAAAAAGAAGGAAAGAAGGAAGGAAGGAATGAACGAACGAACGGCAGGCAGATACACACATAGGTTCCAAAATCTCATTGAGATAATTCAAGTACGCTCAGTGATTCAAAAGATTTAACTATGAATATGTGTAAGAATTACTTTGATTATTTTGCTGAAGTTCATATCCCTTACCTTTTGGGAATAAAGGATTGGAAGAATGAGGGAAAAGCCAAGGGCAACAGATAGGGTAGGGGTGAGCAAATCCTCTTTCTCTCTCCCAACCCCCCGCCTCTTCACTCTCGCGCTCACTGGCATGTGTGTACAGACACTAACATTTCACTTTTTTTTTTTTTTTTTTTTTGGTAGAATCTTAAAAAGGAGGCAAGGCCAAGCACAGGCTGTTGGTGGAGTAGAAACAGGGATGAAGAGTATGATTTTACTATTAACTTTATTCTTTTCTGTAACATGTTTACAACTGTGTCTTACTTTCTTGATTCTCTTCACTGCCTGGTCTTCTGAGAAGCATAGTCTGGTCACCCTAGGGCAAAGGCTCTTTCCCTCCCTCTCATCCATGCCCCACCAGGCACTAAACCAGTCCTCACCATCCTTCTTGGTGCTGCCATTCAGATCCCCATTGCTATAATGGCTGCTCACCCTCTTGATCTGCAAAGCTCTCTCCCACCTTCACCTCATCTTTGGGAACTCCCAGTAAACTCTTGGCTCCCTCCCATCCTGACCCCAGCACTCAGCGAGCGGGTGAGATCCTACCCTCTTTCAAGAGATTCCAGGCACCTCCTCTGGGAAGAGTTTCTAGATGCCTCCAGGGTCAGTTAAACACTCTCCCTCTGGGTTTGAATTTTATCCAACTCCCCCAATTCATATGTTAAAGTCCTAAACCCCAGTACCTCAGAATGTAACAGAATTTAGAGATGGGATCTTCTAATGAGGTCATTAGGTTAAATGCCGACTGGTGCTAATCCAATATAACTGGTGTCCTTATAAGAAGAGGAAGAAACACGAGGGATGTGCAAGCACAGGGAGACGGCCATGTTAGAAGGCAGCAAGATGGCAGCCATCGACAAGACAAAAAGAGAAGCCTCAGGAGAAACCAAATGGGCCAGCACCTCCATCTTGGACTTCCAGCTTTCAGAACTGTGAGAAAATAAATTTCTGTTGTTTTATTCCCCAGTCTGTGGTGTTTTGTTATGGAAGCCTCAGCAAACCAATTTACCATCTCCTTCACCAGACTGTCAACCCATGAATTCTCACCACATACAACAGGAACCTGAAAAATATGCCCTAAATGAATGCAGGAATGAACGAATGGAAGGAACCAGCCAGTAACCAGTCCACCAGAAAATCCACAGACCATCTCCTTGCCTCCTTCCTTCGGGCACAAAAGAACAGATTCTCCAGTTTTCATACTTTCTTTAAAATCCAGTTTAAATGCTGCTACCTCTGGGAACACACTCCCGATTCTCCTACAAAGAGACACAGAACACACGTCTACACAGAACATGCTTCCTTTCCTCCTCAGTGCAAAGTCTTATTGCAGCATTCACCACACTGTACCATCATCATTATACTTTGTATTTTAACATAGATATTTAACCATTGACAAAAATAACCAGGATATGTCTCCCCAGGTACCTTAACATTCAACCTTGGCATTTATGGACCTATAGCCAATCACCCGGTCCCAACTCTAAGTGATTTTAAAGCAAATCCCATAGAAAAATTATTTTCTCTGCACATACTTCAGTGTGTATCACCAACAGATAAGTACAACTCCATTATTACACCTAAAATAATCATTAATTCCTTAATATAAACCTCTTATTTAGTGTTCTAATTCTCCTAAGTTTCTTGTAAGTGTCATTTTATAGCTGATTTATTTGACTCAGGATCCAAATAATGTCCATAAATTACAATGTCTTGTATGTCTTTTAAGTCACTTTTAATCTATTTTATTTGAAGAATGATTTGTTGAAGAAATTGGGGCATTTGTCCCGTAGAATAAGTATCCAGCATTCTGGACGTTGTAAATTTCATCTCCCTGATGCTGTTTTACATGTTCCTCCACCCCAGCATTTCCAGTGAATGGGCAGTTAGCACAAGGGACTCATCTGATGGGAGAAGACTTTCTCAAGGGCAGAGATTCAGCGCTGACCCCATACTTGGTACCAGATAGCAACCCAATGAATCAATGATTCAGTAAATAACAAAACAAATTGGTACTAATGTATCAGTGCAGTTCTCCACTTTTATCCTTTCTGCTGGTCCCATTTTTACACATGATCCTCCCTGGGATCAAGGGTATGACGCTTCCCCTCCATTTCTGGCCCCTGCAGAAAGAAAAGGTGCCACTCCACTTCTTCAACTGAGAATAGGTATCTAATATTTGAGACTAAAAGTTAAAAAAAAAAAAAGTCTAAGCATTGAATGAGATGTTCTGCTGGGTTTTAAGAAATTGGTTTAAAAAGAAAAATCATCTGTGGAGCAGATGGGTCCCTGAACAGTGGCTCAAGGTGTCATGGTTTCACTGATGGACATTCTTACACAACCCCAGAAAGGCATTCATGCCACCAAACTACCCTATTGAAAATACTGCCCCTGTATTTCTCCAAAACAAGAGTCCTTTTTTTTTCCTACAAGGAACATTTCAATTGTTTTATATAAAAATCTAAGCCCAGAATCAAATTAGAAACCGTCAAGTTCAACACCTCGGCATTGTTTTAGCACCACACATTAATTTTAGGAGAACAACAAATCCTCCAAGCCTGCAGCTGATATGCGTGGGCATCACGAGACAAAAACATCCAGAGAGAGCTGTTCAGGTGAGGGCCTGGGTTCTAATTAACTCAGGATTCAATTGCTTGCATCCCGAGTGAATGAGCTACATGTACGGAGGCCGACTTCAGTATTTCAGGGATTTGAAGTGTTTATGCAAGACCCTATCTTTGTTCAAGGTCACATCATCGGGCTTTTAAGAAATCCAAACAGGACTGTCAATATGAGGGTGAGGGGCATGGTTTTTACTGCTACCTGATGAAGGTAATGACTTAAAAAAGACTGGGAACTGTCCATGACCTTTGGCATCTGAGAAGTCCCTGGAAGCACAGAGAACAATTAAGTTCTGGAGAAAGATTTTGTGGGAAGGTTGTTTGTTTGTTTTAATTTTGTAAATTACTGGTAACTGAGAAGCCTCCCACAGAATGAATTTGCTACTAAGAAACTGCAGGGAAAAACATTTCACTGCATATTATCCTATTTTACTTCTGATGAATACTAAATAAACTTGTTTTCCCCACTTTTAAGTAGAGGTGATGTTCATATAGATATTATAGTATCCCTTAAATGTAGTCCATAGAATTTCATAAAATACTGAATGAAAAGGAAACTAAGTTAAGTTTTCCCAACAACAAAAAAGGTCTGGGCGCCTAGGTGTCTCAGTAGGTTAAGTGTCTGCCTTGGACTCAGGTCATGATCCCGGGTTCCTGGAGTCAAGCCCACAACAGGCTCCTTGCTCAGCTGGGAACCTACTTCTCCCTCAGCCTCTCCCTCTGCTCGTGCTCTCTCTCTCTCTCTCTCTCTCTCAAAAATAATAAATATTTTTTAAAGGGCTAATAGTTAATAAAGTTTAACCTGTAGAGAACAAATTTATGATTATTCCAAATTAATAGAAATTTTAATACTACTGTATTCTGAAAGTATACTTAGCTACTTTTAAATATTCCTACAACAGTGAGAGTATGTTTCACCCACATTTTCCCCAAATGCCAGATGCTTTCACAATTCTGTGACTTATGTATACTATTTCTTCCCCCATATTGAGGTAACTTTATCGCTCCAGCTTCCCAAAGTCATTGTCCAGCTAAATCAGCTCATTTTTCAGAAATGAACTCAAACAGTTCCCTTTTGGGGGACATTCTATAAGAATGGAAGACATTCCTATAGAAACCATTCTTATATAATCATAAACTCCCCTATTTAAAGGCTATCTAGACCGGAAGAGCCTCCAGGAAGGGACCTCCACATGCTGAGGTCCATATGGCTTGGCCACATGGCAGGCGCTCAGTAAAATGATAATATCAGACATTTATCATCCAATAAACTTTCACTTCTTTAATTATATTTGTAAGATCTGTTGCAATTGTCTAATACCCTACAGCATTCAGTGCCATCTGGCCCAGAATCCTCTCCTCCCAAATTGCAAACCAAGCGACCCTGAATCCCTTATACAACTGTCCATGAGCCAGAGTATAACGGTCAACACAGAGCTTTAAATACAGAAAATGACATAACTATGCCAAAACCAAATGATGGTTCTACTTATAAACCATATTTGATTGTATTGCTCTAAATTATTTTTTTCCTGAGATTCTCATTTGTTAAATAAATTACCAATGAACCAATGAGAGGGTATGAATCAAAGAGTACTTTGAAATTCTAGAGCTCAAAAAATATATATATATGACTTCCTATGGCAGCTGCCCAATTAATGCCATCCATAAAGCCATTCAAATACTGTGTGTGGGCTGAAATCCAATTAAGTCATTTCTGTCTGAATATCCCCAAAGAGCCTCCTGGTGAGCTGGAAGTGGAAATAATCACAAATGCCAGATTAGCTGTGTAAGCACTTCCAAGGCTGAAACCAGACGAGAGCGTGAAAATCTACATGCCCAGCCTTTCAACTGGGCACAAAGAAAAAAAAAAAAAAACATTTCAATGACCACCTGGCAGAAAGTCAAGCCCATTTCCTTGGTTTGCCAGGTCTTCTCAGATAATCCGCACCCAGTGGGAGTATCAAAAAAAAAAAAAAAAAAAAGCTTGATCCCTTCATTTACACACATTATGAAATGACAACCTTCCACTCCACAATGCAATTTTGTGTACAGAGGAAAGAGAGTCAGGAAGAGATTTCAAACTTTCTCTGAATTCACCATTTTATTCAACCAACCCCTTATGGAGTATGTCTTGAAATTAATAAACTCTGAAATTCACAACTGCCTCTATGCTGTGATTTGTCCCATTAAAACATGCAAGCAAAGCCAAACCTTTTGAGTGGCTGAGGAACAAAACAGACTCAGCTCATGAGTTCAAGTTCTCCTTCACCTTACAATCTATTACTTTTAAAACTCTGCAGAGTACACAGTATCTTCAGCTTATGCACAATAGCTCAAATCTTGAGCGTTCTAGCCATGCTCCAGAAATACAAAGGGTCCTGACTTGCCAATTCATTCCAAACAGATCCCACCTGAGACCTACTGAATTAGAGTATCTACAGTTTATGAAAGCTTCTAGGCGTTTAAAACGCCAGCTCCAGGTAAAAACCACTACCATAGAGAAAAGAACAGAAAGTATAAAAGGCCAGTTCAAGAAGCCCTATTCTCTTAATCTCTTAATCCTAAATATTTGAATAAAGGGTTATCTGAAAGAAAATTAATCCAGGTAATGAAGTTTGCCATGCCTCTGTGCATGATGTAAAGGATGCAAGGACTTTGTTTTAAACTAGATGCCAATTCCCACTCTATGTCTTACTAACTATAGGATGCTGAGGCTGCTACTTCACCCCAAGCCTCGGTTTCCTTGGAGGCAGTACCAGTCACCTCGCTAGGAGAATCAAAGTCACACTTACTCAATGAAAATGTGTTGCACATCTGCTATGTGCAAACACTGTACATAAATAAGGCACAGCACAGATGCTGTCCTTCCTAAGGAACTGGGTCTGGTCATGGACCAAAGTCAAATAAGAGATGACACAGCAGTGCTTCTTTATTTCATTTGCAACAAGAAAACTCACCTATTAACAAAAAAAAAAATCGCCTGAACTGTGCTAGGCACCTTCTAAAACAGATGTCTGCTATTCAAAATATTTGCTTTAAAATAAAATTCTAAGGAGACAAGCAAATTGAGTATATGTGTGTGTATGTATGTATGTATATAACATACATATAATAGCTTTAGGTAAAAAATAATTTTTGGTGGAAGAGAAAGTAAGTCTCATCTCACTACGGTGTCTCTTAGGAGTCTCTTCTCCAAGCAAAACCTTCCTCACTGGAACAATGCTGAGGTGCTCTGAAACCTACCATCTCAACACCATCCTCACTTCTAGACAGACTTCATGTTAATTCATCCAACAAGTATATTTTGAACCCCTACCAGTACTGTGCCAGGTCCTAGACACACAACATACAAGGCAGATTATGCTTTGCCCCATGAGGCACATACAAGAGACACTGGGAGAGCCAAAATGTGGATTCTGGATGCTACCAATCATTATCAATCACCTCTGTAAGAGACACGCAAACTGAGATGAGGAAGTCACGTGGGAAAGGGAAGTGCTGGGCTACCTTGCAGAGTAACCATGCCTGACCCTGCCAGGCTACTCGGGCAGCATCACACCCACACCGTAGCCCCAGCAGGTATATTCTGAGTGGCATCTGCTACCTCACTAATCCTCTTGTTCCACCTCAGCATGCCAGTTTTCAGTTCCAGCTCTGCAAGTGTTCTAGATTCTAATTCAGTCATGGACGATCTCAATCACTCCATCCGATTACCATCTGAAAATTTGAAACACAAGCTTACAACCATGCTCTGGCACAGATCATGGCCAAGGACATACACATCTGAGACCTGAACTCAGGGAAGGTCAAGCTAGCAGTCCACACGTTCTGCGGGTATGGCCCTCCAAAGAGCTACTTCCTGACCCCGGGGAAGATCAAGCTGGCAGTCCACATACTCTGTGGGTACAGCCCTCCAAAGAGCTACTTCCCCTGACCCCAGGGAAGATCAAGCTGGCAGTCCACACGTTCTGTGGGTATGGTCCCTCCAAAGAGCTACTTCCCTTAACCCCGGGGAAGGTCAAGCTGGCAGTCCACACACTCTGTGGGTATGGCCCTCCAAAGAGCTACTTCCCCTGACCCCAGGGAAGGTCAAGCCGGCAGTCCACACGTTCTGTGGGTATGGCCCTCCAAAGAGCTACTTCCCCTGACCCCAGGGAAGGTCAAGCTGGCAGTTCACACATTCTGTGGGATGGACCCCCAAAGATCACTAATCTGCATAATAGTCCAATAGGAAAGGAGAAAGGCCTGCTACCCGATTTGGTCAAGGAGCTTCGGCTTTGGAATGAAATATAAGCTCCACTCCTTCTTGGCTCTTTCGGCCAGATGGCTTACTGTGTCTAAAGCTTAAGTTTTCTCATCTATAGAGGATAGAGAGATAGGATTACCTTACAGATGTTTTGTACATACTAAACAGCATAACAAGCACCCAGCAACACTCCAGGTACGTAGTAGGCACTCAGAGAAAACACCACTTTGTTCCCCTTACGAGACACTGAAATGCCCCTCCTCATAGCGGGGGAGCGAACTGGGGACCATCCTGCCCCTAACCCCCAACCTCTGAATTGGGCCAGCCAGAGAACACCACGAACAATCCTAGCAGCTGGTATCAGAGGAGATAAGCTGAGCCAACTGGGAGATGAGAGGATGACAGGATGGAGTTGAGAAATGTCCTTTCTCTCCTTTGGTCCTGGCACTTCCTACCGTTCCTCTGTGCCATGAGCCACTCCCCTCCACGCCACTGAGTGTGACAAAGTATCCTCTGTCTCATGTGCCCTGTCCCTCAGGTTGTCTCCTCTTCTTTCTGCTGATGTTGTGCACCCTTTCTTTCTTGTGGAAACAGACTCTGAATGTAAAAACCACACGACTGTCCCCCAGCCATGTCTGATGTGCGCAAGATGCTACAGGAAGTCAAGGCACTGGTCAGCGGATCGGATTTGGGGGAACAGAGCAGGTGACCACAGACCAATCCTCAAGAAGACAATGTCCCAGAAAGGCTCCTCTACAGTGACCAGGGTCCGAGGGGAGGGCCCCAGGGGAGAAGGTATGTTAACACTAAAGACGTAAGTGGGTCTGACTTTATCCAGACACCCTGCTGACATCCAGCCACACAGCATCAGGGAGAAGAGATGCCGACAGGCTCCCCGTTGCCAGCTTTCATCTCCATTCTGTAATCTGTTTAAAGGTCCCTTTCCTGATTCTGCTTTTTTTGTTTCCATTTAGAAAATTAGAACATTTGCAATCTGTAGCCTCCTGGTCGTTCTCTCCTTCAAGGCCACGCCAAGAATATCCACAGGGATTCTGCTGTCCACCTGTGAGCGCGCATACTTCATTGGAACCTCGGTGTAGGAACGCAACACGGTCCAAGTACTCTCCTCCCAGATGAACTTATCTCTTTGAGAGCTTTAATTCCTTCTCAGCGATATTTGTTGTGTACTCTCTGTTTTGAGGATAATTCTTTTTGCCAAAAAACAGCAACCAATACATACATGAAAGTTGATGCATCCCGTTCCTGCTACTGGTCATATATGACACCAGGCACCACGCCTCCACTCTGGGTCCCTCTCTCAGGCAGACCAAGGGCAGAAAGGGCATCCTCTTGCTCTAGACCTTCGAATGTTAAGGCTCACTTGACCTCACCTGGGGTTCGGCCTGCCATGTGCTACTCACACATGTACATGCCACTCTCTCATTTACTCCAGAATCATATCCTATCTTCCCACAGCTTGCAAATCCAGGAACTGCATGCCTCGGAGTTTCCCCACTAACAAGGAACGGAAACAGACCAGTGCAACAGTAATCCTTTACCCGGTGTTTACTGGGTGTCACACACTAGGCTGAGCACTTGTCCTACATTATCACATTCACTGCTGACACCAGGATGCTCCATTGACCCCCTGTGCAGCAGAGGAGTTAGGGGATGCACTGAGGATCTCTGAGTGCACAGGTGCTGAGACAATTTGGAGTCCGCTAACCTGAGAGACCTTGCCCTTGACCTTGTGCATGCTGCCCCTGGAGCTGGAAACCAAGGACAGCCTGACTCAATAGTGCACCTGAGCAGAAACCTACACTGAATCCCCTTCCAAAGGAGCGTGTGCTAAGGGAGGAACTGGTTATGATCTCTGTCAAACACTGGTGGAAAGAGAGGCTTAACTATGTCCTAGGAGCACCGTGGTTCTAAATGATACAGATTTCCCAAAGACCAGAAGCTAAACTTATCCAGGAAAGCTCTTCAAGGAACTCCTATGCTTTCCCTCTCTCTCTTTAAAAAAAAAAAAGTCATTAACTATTTTCAATCACAATTCTCCCCGTTCATCCTTAACCTGTCTCCCACATCCAAGAACACAGCTGGTGAGACTACAGAAGGGCCTGCCAGGTAAGGATCATCAATATGCCTTCTTGCAATGGATTATTATTTTACCCACTTCTGGACACAATAGAAGGTACCATCTGCCTTCTACCCAAGGCCAAAACAACTCGGTGATCTTTGGGCCTCTGCTGTCTCATTTACTAATATGCAAGCACAGTAATTAGCTTTTTAGAGACTTTCACAGAATGCTATTTTGTTTTGTTTATTTAAGATAAGAGAAAGTTTTCAAAAAACTCATCTCTTCCAGTTTGGCATGGCATATATTGCAACTAGCAAACAGGAACATAGAAATAGACCCAACTGCTTCTGGGAATTTAGTAGATCATAAAGGGTGCTAGCTCTAGTCACTGCAGGAAAGACAAGCCTTCTCAATAAACAGTGATGGGATACTTTGGTAGTCATCTGGAAGAAGATGGAGCCACACTTCACATCCTACAACAGGCTGAATTCCAAATGCATCTAAGGTTTACCATGAAAAAATAAAAGTATACAAGGACATATGGAAGAAATTCTTTATAACCTTGAAGGAAAAACTTTTTTAAATCTACAACTAGAAATCCAGAAACCACAAAATATGTTTGAATTCATCTACATAAAAATAAAAACTTTTTTTTTTAACATGGCAAAATACACCCCAGGCAAATTCAAAAGACAAATAAAAAGAAAAGAGATTTTTGCTTTTCGTGACACAGACCAATACCTACTCTTCCTGATTTGGGGAGATCTCTTTAAAACTGCTTAGAAGACCAGCAAATCAAGAAAAGAGGCAAGGAAACTGGGTAGGAAAACATCTTGCTTTCAGATAAATGCTGGACTTCAATAAAATAAAGTCATATGAAGATACCATCTTGCTTCTATCAGACTGTCAGAGAACAGAATATATGGTAACAACTCGGTGTCAATGTGAACTTCCCATTTTGCCCACTGTCTTATGGTTATTTAAATGTTAACATTTGAGAAAGCTGAATGAAGAGTATACAGAAATTTTTTGTGCCATTTTTGTAATTTTTGGTAAGCTAAAGTGTGTTTCAAAAGAAAAGTGAAGACTTTCTTTATTTTCGTGTGATAAAATGGCACATGGGTGAGGCTACAGGGAAGCAAGTATGCTTGTGCACAGTTGACAAAAACGCAAAATTGCACAACTCTGTGAAAAGCAAGCAATTGGGTAAGATGTATCAAAAGAGCCACAGCCTAAATGTCCATCACTAGGTAAACAGTAAAATATATTACATCTGCATACAAAGTATTATTCACGAGGAATGTCTCTAAGTTCTAAATAGGAAAGAGTTCAAAAATTGATAGTTAATTCAGAAAAATATGGTAAGAACACTTCAGATTATTTTCCCCAAATGCATTTGTCTGTAAAGAAACTTAACTACCACTTGGCTGCCTAGTTAAGCTGCCTCAAGTATATCCCGGCAGTTTATTCTCATTATATTGAAATTCATGACCCATTTGAACTTAATTATCAGTAACCTTGGTGAGCTCACTACAGGCTTCTCCATTGAAATAACCCATAAAAATATGTTTTTAATCCAAGCTACAGGGATCTCTGAGGAACCTCACTATTTGTATCTGATGATATGAAGATGAAAGCATTTCACCCTTCATTTCTTCCCTCTAAAATCAGTCTCCAAACTCTAAGGTAACTTTCTATTAAATTGAGATATAATTCACACACCATAAAAATTCACCAATTAAAATGTACTATTTAATGGTTTTACTTATTTTTAAAAGTAATAATGAAATTTATATTATAAGATGGAAATGGGGGGGGGGACAGAGGGAAACTAATGAGTTGAGTACCTATTATTTAGATACTTTCAAAACGTTGTGGACATACAAGAAACCATAAACCTTGCCTCTGGTGAGCTGGTGAGGCCATCTGGCGCCTGGGATAGGAGGTGGGCTTCCCTCCATGTTAGATTTCAGCTGCCTTTTGCTTGTTTGGGATTTGTTTGTTTTCCTATGTATTACTCTTTCAAATAAAAACTTCTTTCAACAAAATGATAGCAGATAGAAAACAAATCTTACAACAAGCTAACCTTAACGCCTACTCCTTTCACAGAATACTAAATCCTATAGATACTTATGTTCAACAACACATCTTCTGGAGCTGGGAAATAATTTAATATTCACCCTGAAATAGATGGATCACACCCGTAAATTAACGAAAATGTAGTTATAATTTTGTTCTCTTCGGAAATGAACTGAATCAGATTAATGCAGCTAGTCATCCTCCAGTCAGACCTTCCTTAGGATGATTAAACTCTTTAAAAATCTGCAGTTAGTGCCAGTAGCTTTAAAAAAGTTATGAAACCATAAATTAATGAGTCTACACCAAAGTGCTCAGAGTTCTCAGTGCCAAATTTATGAACTGGTTTTGTTTTCTAGAAGCATCCTGCTTCCACGGAGAGGCAGAGGCTGATTGGCATCCACAATATAAGGTGCTTTGTTTTAACTGGGGTTACAAAACCCCAGCTGCTGGCTGCAGCTCCCTCATTCTAACTATGGGAGAATCATAATGCATTTCATCTTGGTTGGGAGTTGCTGCAAACCCAAGGACTTACTGACTGTGACTATGTACCCCTCTCCCAAGGGCCTGGCAGGAACCCTAACAAGACCCACGCTAAACTCCCTCCCCACCGACCCCGAAGTCCTTAAATCCTCAAGCCCCTGTCCTGTGCGTGGTTTCCTGCAGTGTGCACAGGACTATTTAAAGACTTCCTTCCACTTGCCCACGCAGACTGGTAGCTTGCTGCTCAAGCACGCCAACTTTTCTTCCTTCGAAGATGCAAACCATCTTTTGCCCTTTACATCGAACAACACGGACTTATATGCTGGTGGTACCTTCATTCATGCTCTAGAACTGTGAGTGCAACACTCAACACTCAGAATAGCACAAAATCTTTTTTTATTTCTGTGCAGGGGGAAAAAAATTGACCCAAGCTTCAGAACCCTATCAATATTTAAGGGCTGCCCCCTAAAAACTAGTAGGAAGGCTGAAATAGGGGTATTTTGTAAGGTTCTGAATTTAGCAAAGGAAAAAGGCTTATAAATCAATGTCAGCTTTTCTCCTGTGGGGGCCAAAGATGCAGACAGAGAAGGGTTAGTGGTATAGGATGGGAGTCAAAGGCCTAAAAAGGATAATAAGCGTTTTTATTTTCGGGCCACAAAGTTAAAACCAAAAAGGAGTTTGATGACTCAATTTATTTCTGAAAGACCACCCTCCTAACAATCCAAACACTCTTTCACACCTGCCACGAGCATCGAAATCCACGTTCACAAAGAAGTGTTAAAGCTCACAGGTAAAATGTTAATAAAATTTATCCTAGAAAACCAACTCCTAAGAGGGCTGCCAAACCTGTGAACTGTCATTGTTAATGTCTTAGCTATTCTAGTGATATATATTTGCTTTCCCGGAATCGAATTTGTATATATTTACTTGTGTCAAGGAGTAATACTGATGTGTTCCCCCCCCCACACACACACACACACAAATCATTTAATTTATGGGATACAAGAGTGGGGAAGTGTTAAGGGGAAAGAACAGTGATATTAGGAACTCCTGGAATAACACTAAACTCCTGGATACTCTTCATCGCCAAAGGCAAAAGGTGGACAAGGCTCTGAAACCATCAAGGACTGGACAATGTCCACTTTCAACATCAAAACATCAAAAGGCCCCTACACCCTGTGCTCTGACTCCAGGCCCTCTCTGGGAACAACCAAGTGCAAATTACCCCACTGTGCCTTTGAATGACAATCTTTTTTTAAGATATTATTTTTATTGAGAGAGTGACAGAGCATGAACAGGGTAAGGGACAGAGGGAGAAGAAGCAGACTTCCCGCTGAGCAGGGAGCCCAACTCAGGGCTCAATCCCAGGACCCTGAAGTCAAGACAGGAGCCAAAGGCAGGTGCTTAATTAACTGAGCCACCCAGGTGCCCCAGACAACAATCTTTCATAAATGGATAGTACGGCAAGACCAACCTAGAACCCACAGTGCCCAGTACACTGTCACCTCACCAAAATCTCAACTTCGATCACTTTCAAACACTTGGTTGGTGTTCCACATGCCTACACCTGCCATCCCCCAAAATACTTGGTTACACATATGATTTATACCAGAGAAAACTAAACTAGAGCTTTCAAGTACTAAGTTATATTTCTTTATACAAGCCTTGTCAGGTACATGTCATTAATATTCTCACGTCTTGTCTTTTTTTTTAAGTTTGTTTGTTTATATACTTATGGGGGGGCAGAGGGACAGAATCTCAAGCAGATTCCCCACTGAGCACAGAGCCCCACACAAGGCTGGGTCTTAATTAAGACCCTGAGATTATGACCTGAGCCAAAACTAAGACTCAGATACCTAACCAACTGAATCACCCAGGAGCCTCTTGTGCCCCTCATGTCTTTTCATTTTAAATGACTTCTGGGGGCCCCTGGGTGGCTCAGCGGTTGAGTTTGTCTGTCTTTGGCTCAGGGTGTGATTCCAGGGTCCTGGGATCAAGTCCCACATCGGGCTCCTTACAGGGAGCCTGCTTCTCCCTCTGTCTCTGCCTCTCTCTCTCTCTGTGACTCTCATGAATAAATAAAATCTTTTAAAAAATAAAATTTTTAAAAACTGACTTTTGTTTTCCTAAAGTCCTAGACATATCTATTCAAGAAGAAGAGCTAGAAAGAGAAAGGGAGGATGAGTAAGGTGACACAAGCTCTCAGAAGCACTACTGAAATAGAGCATTTCTCACCAGTGGCACAGTGACATGTGGGGGCAGATCAATCTTTGTTGCAAAGTCCTCTGGAGCACCGTAGGATGGTTTAGCATCAATCCCCATCCTCCCTGGGGTGGTGACAATCAAAAATGTCTCCAGACACTGAAGACATTGCCAAATGTCCCCTGAGGGACGATATCACCGTGCTGAGAACCACTGAACTAGAATATATGTAAATTAAATAGACCAAGTGGCAGTGGTGCTGTTGTTTTTAAACAGCAAAAATATGAAGGAATATTCATGTATTTTCTAACTATTTCAGAATGTGATTAAAATATTTAGATGGCAGTTGCTATAATTACCCCTTCCAAAATCACTGAATAAGTAGGCACATTCAGTTAAACTCAGTGTCATGATTAACTAAGTCATAGTATGCCATATAATTAGAAGACAACCTCTCAACTCTAGTTTGGGAGAAGTGGGTGATGTATGCTATTGCTTATTTAAGAAAATGAGAAATATTAAAAACAAATACACAACTGTGAATTGTATGATGAATATATGTCTGTGCTTGCATTAAAAAGCAATAGGTAATAGGGGGAAGGAAAAAGTCATCCTTTTACAAATAGCAATGAAAAGGGCTGGAGAGAAAAGAGCCTCAAGACCCAGAACGAGACTTCTCTGAGCACACTTCCTCTAGCTCTGGAACCATCTACATGGTTTACATAACTAAAAGCCAATGTTAACTTTTTTTTAAGTCCTAAATATCAAAAAGCAAATGGAAACCAATTAGCTAAATTACATATTGAGTTGGTGGCATGAACAGAAAGAAAAATTATTCCAAAAGACTTAGAAACATGGTAATTTGACTGTATTTCTTTAGTAGGATAAACTCTAAGGACAAAGACATCTTCTGCTGTTTCCACTACTCACATGGTTGGTAAAAATGTTGGTAGTTACTCTGAACATGTGTTGTCGATAAATAAGATAATCAAGTAAATAAATGCTCATGCCAATGTTCCTAGGGATGAAATTTTCAGCATAAGACAAAAGCGATACAAATATAAAACCACATAAGTTGGAGATCCCTGGGTGGCTCAGGGGTTTAGTGCCTGCCTTCAGCCCAGGGCGTGATCCTGGAGTCCCAGGATCAAATTCCCACTTCAGGCTTACTGCATGGAGCCTGCTTTTCCCTCTGCCTCTCTCTCTCTCTCTCTCTCTCTCTCTCTCTCTCTCTCTGTCTCTCATGAATAAGTAAATAAAATCTTAAAAAAAAAAAAACAAAAAACAAAGAAGTGAGATAACTAGTAATTCTAATTTTGAATTAGAAATATCTATGTGAGTTTACAGAGGATTATGTCAGAAACACACCAAATCAAACAAATGAACAGACCCACCTCTGTCCACTGAAAAGGCCCAGATCCAACCACCAGCCTGGAAGCAAAGATTCCCTAACTCCAAAACCCCCGTCCCCAAATTCCACTTCCTCCTAACGGGACCACGGTCTTTGAAATGTGGGGCCCCCGCCAGGGGAGGGCCCGGCTGGAAGGACCCGAAGCACAGCAGCCCCTTGCCTTGGGTGGCGATGTCCCGGGCTCTGGGCACGAGAGCGGAACATGGAGCAACCCCAAGCAGCCCAGGAGGCTGCGGCCGGGCCTCTGAGTGCAACAAGGATGTCAGCTGCAGTGATGAAAATACTCCAGAAATGCCTTACATCATGAGCTCCCAACGCCTCTAAAAACATACAAGCAAACCACCTCGCTGGTGCCTTCTGGAACCAGAACTATTTATTCTAAAAACTACCGAAGAAAAGGCAAGACTTTCCTGTGTCAGCGGACCTCGGGATAACAGCTGCGCGTTCTCCTCGTCTGGCTAGGAGCGGGGAAGGGATGACATGATCAGGAGGGCATCATTTTGCAAGCCTGGTGAATTCTGGACGGAGGCGGTGATCACCAGGGCTGCCTGTTCTCATGCCCTCCTCCTGAAGCGCACACACCACCCACGATGTAGTCTTGCCCGAAAATCAGAGCCGAATGGGCTCCAGACCTGACCAGCAGTTTACAGGAAACGCGGGCTGAGGGGTGTGTCAGGGAGGGGCGGGTTGGCGAGCTGCAGCCCTGGAAACCCGAAAGACTGGCTTTCTCCCACAAATCAATCCCCACGGGGAGGCGGGGGTGAGGGATGGGAGGGTGGAGAAATCACACAGACTACTCAACAGCAGTAAGTTTTTAAGATAGTTGGGGAGATCTGAACACGGTGATAGGTGTGGCAATAGTACGGAATTAGTTCCTAGAGGACCTACTATGATATTTACAGATGAACCGGTATGTCGGATTTGCTTCAAAAAGAAGCCACTGGGGTGTGCAGGAGTTCAGATGGACCGACGTTGGCCATTAACGGGTAACCGTGTACTGAAGTTCTGATAACGGGTATTCATGAGGGTTCATGCTCTGATTTCTACCTTTAAAATCCACATGGACTATGATTATCCTGTAAACTAAGAAGTCACAGCTTAGGGTGCCTGGGTGGCTCAGCTGGTTAAGCATCTGCCTTTGTCTCAGGTCATATGCCTCGAGTCCCAGGATCAAGCCCGGGGCCAGCTCCTGGACTCGGGGAAGTTTGCTTCTCTTTCTGCCCCAGCCCCACTCGTGCTTGCGTGCTCACTCATGCTCTTTCTCAAATAAAGTATTAAAAAGGCCAGTAAAACAACCCCAGAGCCTATCGCGAGGAGCCAATGAGGCCACCACAGGCCTCGTTCCTGTAATCTCCTTGGTCTCTCCGTGGAACATGGCAGGACTGAGTAGAGGAAGGGACACCAGCAGGTCACAGGTGAATCTGGACACACTCATAAGCCTTATTTTTTTTTTTTTTTTAATTTGAGTGAGAAAGAGAAAGGGAACAAGAGAGAGTGCTCCTCACTGAGCAGGGAGCCCAACACAGGGCTCAATCCCAGGACTCCTGAGCCAAAGGCAGACACTTAACCAACTGAGACACCCAGACACCCTGTAAGCCTGCTTTTTACAATCAACTGCTAAGATATTAAGGCTCTTCCTTTTTGTCTGTGAAGATACTTCAAAAAAAAAAAATAAGTTTTTGGTAATTTGAATTCCATCCCCCACAAAGAAAAAGAACAATCAATTCATTCAATTAAATTGAGAATTTATTCAGACGTGGAATATACAACAGGCAATAACACCTTTAGTGTCCCGTGAAAGCACAGCAACAGCTGCTGAGTCATCCTCACACTGATCAAACTACAGACACTCTTCCCAGCTCACAGGCTGCAGTGAGAATGCGTGGCACTGGTTTGTCTGAATTGTGAAATTATAAAAATTACGGTATTTATCAAAGCACCCACTTCGCCAGGTCACCGTAATCCGTCGTTATAAAGTGAGTCCATCAGAAATGTCCCTTACTCTGAAGAAGTTAAGCCCATCAGAGAAACTCTATAAACACATAATAAACTGCTGACATACAAGCAAAGAGTAAGGACATCCCAAGGACATTAAGCCAAGATAAAACTGCTGGGAAATGCTGGCTGGTGAGGACAGAGGGAGGAGAGAAGGTACATTCACTGAATCGGTATTTTAAGCACCCATATCTCATACAACCCCAAACAGCAGCACCCTGAAATTCACAGAGCCTCCATCTGTGCCCGTTCATTGTTCTGTGGGGCAAGGACAAAGAAATGAAGGCATAAGAGATTAAGTGAGGGAGATGAGAAATGACCAAATTCTTATCAGCGTGGCTATAATTGACATCACTTCCCCAGGGTTCTCCAGATGAAATGCTCTTACATTCTCTTACAGATCATTCTCTTACAGATCACTAGAATTTAAATCCTAGTGGGGGAAGGATTACAGATGGGCTCTAAGCCCTTCACTTAACAAATGAGAAAAGAAAGGTATAGAACAGCTGAGCCCTGGGATTTCAGGGTGTTTCTGAGGATTTTACCCGGGTTTTGAGGTGACTCAAGCACCCTTCCAGTTGTGTTACTCTAGGGCATTTCCAGAGCCCCAAAGGTTTCCTGGCTGGAAGAGACAGCACCCAAGCTATGTCATTCCAATTCTTGTCAAGTTCCAGTGACAAGAGAACTATGCTAGTGGTTTCTGTGTGTCAGCAAGAAAGGGAGCACACGTTCATTCTGGTTGATTCCTTCTGAAGTCCTGTGGGCGAGAGCTCTCCTCGTCGGCCACATGGGGCCCGGGCTGACCATCCAGACTCTTGCTCTGGTAAGAGTCAGAGAGGAGAGCACAGGGCTGAAAGTGCCTCCCATAACTTGCCTGTGCACATCGGCTGGTGGCAAGAGGCCCACTCGGACAGCAGCCTTAAAAACAGGTGGAGCCCACCAAAGACAAGCTCTACCTATTTACACTTCTTGGCAGGTGTGCTGAGAACAGAGCCAAAGACCAGGGGTTCCAGCAGACCACCCTGGTGCTGACCCCTCTGCCCGAGACTAAAATGGGCCAGAAGGTGAGAGGCGGTAAGATGTCCCATCAGATGGTGAGATGCTTGGTACAGCACCTTGCACAGTTCCCAAGCCCCCAGACTTGGGACTCCATCTATAGCTCCTCTCAGGTATGTGAAGTAGCAAGAAGGGGCCAGGGCAGGTGGTCAGGACCCACTTAGTAGCACACCACCTGACCTGGTGGTGCCCAGGCGTATAACCTCACCCATTCTATGAGCCTGGCTACCTGCCAGCCCACAGCACCGAGCAGCACAGGCCGTGGCACTGGGTACCACTCTGAGTCAGCAGTGCAAGACCTACTAAAAATAGGCAGCAAGCAGTTACACAAGCTGCAGGAAGTGAAGAAATAGAGTCTGCAACTGTAATCCGATCAACAAATTCTAAGGACACGAGCACTGTTTCTTCATGGTTTGCTTTTATGTCTAAATGTGCAGGCCTATTTATGGGCTTTGACAAAGACGTAGCTTACCATATTTTTAGCTCACAAATCAACTTTTAATTCTTCCCATTCTACAAATGGGAAATAACATTTCACGTAGCACAAGCAATAAAAATTAAGATGTTTTGAAGATAAACCACTTCTGTGCATTTGCATTTAACACATGACTGACTCTACTATGCATTAGACTGTGATTCTCTGCTCCTCCTCCAAGCCATGAGTGAAAGGCAGAAGTCGACATCCATTTGTGGAAATGTAGTTAACTGCTGTTTGTGGCCAATACTTTCTGGGCCAGGGCAGTGGTTCTCCCCATGTGCCCTGATCAGCAGCAGTAGTAGCACTTGGAAGCTTCTTAGAAATGTAAATTACTGGAGCCCACTCCAGACTGCAGAGGCAAAAACTGGGGCTTGAGGGCAGCGGTCCGTCTCAACAAGCCCCCTAGTTAATTTGGAACAAACTCAAGTTTCAGAACCACGAACCACAGGGCAAGATCCTCATAAGAGATCATAATAGGCAATAAACGTTTTACAATGCATGTCGCAGACATGTTTTATTGCCCATATTAGAATGTTATCTAGCAAGAGAATCATTTTCATCAAAAAGACTCTGCAAAACAGTTCTTCAATTGCAAAGAACTCTCTCATTTGGATCATAAGAAACAGGATAATTTTCTCTCATTGAAAAAAGTTAAGAAACTTTTTTTTGTGCACATGGGTCAAGTGCACGTTCGAAGGCAACCTTGGCCTGGGCACACACCCACCCCCACAAGGTCGCGGTCAATCCACTGAGGAAGGAAGGCGAATAAATGGGAGAATCTGACAGCTTCCTCCCAACCTGAGCACAGGAGATGGGCCCGAAGAAGGAAAGCCTGGCAGAGACACGTGCATTAGATACATCACAGTCGTCATATATTTTAAGTTGGAGCTTGTCTACATCTGCTTAGCATTCTGAGATTAATGCAACAAGAATACATTTTTAAGAACTCAAGGCAATAAATAAGAGATCCACTGCCCTGACTGCCGTCTCCCTCTGTCAAAAACACATGAAATTAATACAGATGGCTTCTGTCTTGAAGCACACAGCAGTGAATTACAATGGCTCATAATTGATTCAAAGCTATTTAAGAATGAAAAGAAGGAATAGAGGGAAAGTAGAAAAAGGATGTATTTTACAGATAAAGAACTTTTAAAGAAAAGAAACAAAATCTAAAAACTAGGGAAGAGGAGGTGTCTCGGGGAAGGTAAGATCTGCCCTGGCCAACAAAAGATCTCATACGACGTATACAGTTCTCGAACAACCTGAGATAACACCCTCCCATAGAATGAGACGATATACACGTACATGTAAATACTACTCAGAATACTTGTTAAGAGATAAACACGAGCAAGTTTCAGAATATCTATCCCCACTGATGTGAAAAGTTAACTTGGACAGAGGATGAGTCTGCGTCTATGAACCAGAGAAGAAACTGGAGCACCAGGCCAAACGGTCATAATCTAAATGGTGCGGACAGAAATGGTGGCCAGCAGAAGAACTTCCCTCTTTTTTGAACCTACTTTTAGGCCGTGGCTTATTCCACCACAGGAATAACCAATGACAGCGATAGCGTCTCACTTTGACCTCCAACTCACATAGCTGATGAGAGACACTTGCTATATTCAGATCTGTTCTCCTTCCTCCCCCTTCTAAACCCCCAAAATTCCAATCAGCTAAAGTGGAAAGAAAGGCAGCATTTTGCAGCTTTCACAATCCTGGTCCTCATTTCTGCACCCCAGTGCGGCAGGTGCACCCGAGAAGGGTGGGGTCCCAGCAGAATCTGCCCCTGGGGAGCAGGATTCCACTCAGCCCCCGGGGGCCTGCAGGTGGCCAGCGAGTGACCTGGGAGCCAGAGGTCCGCACGCCTGCCTCATCACGGAGAAGCCGGGCTCACACAGGAGGACAGATTTCCTCCTACAGAACAGCTAGGGGTCCAGAGTAAAGAAAAAAAACCAATAACCAAAAAAACCATCATCCTTGATCTTCCCATTCCCACCCCTCACTGCTATCCAGGCCAGAGAGCAAGGCCTCACCTGTCGCCCAAGGGAAGCTGCGGGCATGTGAAGGGGCTGGGGGCAGTGGTCTCCCCAGCAGTGCAGGGCCCGGTGAGGCTCACTGTGTTACTCTGCTGGGACGAACGTAAGAAAAGACCATAGAGTGGGTGGTTTAAACAACAGAAATATACTTTCTCATAGTTCTGGAGGCTGGAAGTCCCGGATCAAAGTGTGGGCTAATCTGGTTCCTGAGAACTCTGTTCCTGGCTTGCCGACAGCCGCCTTCTCGCTGTGTCCTCACATGGCGCAGAGACGGTTCCGGATGCTCTCATGGGGAGGACAAGCATCCCATCCGTTCAGGGTTCTACCCTCAGGAACTTACTTAACCTTGATTCCTTCCTTACACGTTCTATCCCAAAAGAGCCACGCTGGGTGCACATGGGGTGGGGGTGCACACTTCAGCCCAGGTTGGGGAGCTGTCCTGAGCAACAGCAGCAACTGGATCAGAGCTGGGATTGAGGTGTCCACACCTTCCACAGCCCTGAGCTGATCCTCCTTCCAGATGAAGGAAAGGACCCAGGGAAGGGAAAGATGGCTGAGTGGTGCACGGCCATGGGCTTCACAGATCAGGAGGGCAGAAGGACCAGGCAGCTGTGTGGCTGCCACCACCCCTCAGTAGGGCAAGAACCAGATCCCGGGCACAGTGTAAGCAAAACACAGAGCAGATGCAAGAGGCAAATCGTAAACCACCACGCTCATGAGGCTGAGGGCCTCCGAGCTCTAGCAGTGTGCCAGGCCCCACTGAGGCCTGGCGGGGTCACCTCCTCTGCATCTGATGACAGTAGTCTAGGGCCGGCACTCAGAGTATCACTCATGAGAAATGAGAGGCTGAGGGGCAGAGGTCAGGAAAGCTGCCCAAGGCCACTCAGCTATACGACCAGGCAGGAGCTGGCACCAAGGCAGCGGGCCCAGAGGGCAGCCCTCCTGGTCTCCGTGACAAGTGGGAAGGGAGCAGACCCAGGAGGGGGTGACGCTGGTATGCAGGGAGGGTGGAAGGAAGGAGGGGCAGAGGTCAGGACTAGAGGACACAAAAATGAGAGACAGTGGTAGAGACAGGAATCAGAAGGGCTGTGAGCTGACACACATCATATCCCTTACGGCCTGGTGAGAGTGGCAATTCTTCCTTTTCCTAAACACAGATGCAGGCCTTGAGCTGAAGGAACCTCCCAGCAGCCCATGCCGGAGAGGAGCAGATGCCAGACACAAGCGGGAGTTCAAGGCCAACCCCAAGGCTGGAGACAAAGTGTCCAGACCCAGAGACCTTCCCGACATGCCTGACCCCACTGCCTACTAGCTATTCCCAGGGCCAGGTGAACCGAGCGAGCGCTTACAGCCAGGCCTGGCACACAGCAAGTGCTGCGTGGTTAATGGTAACGGTTGCTATTACACAGACTCAAAATAAGTGTTTTGTTTGGTATCAGAGCCATCTGTATATATTTCTCCATCTTCCCTGTATCAGGTGCGGAGGCTGTCTACTAATCGTGGAGCCTTCCACAGAACAGATGATCGATAAAAGCCTGGAAAAGGGAATTAATTAACTGATAGGGAAATTGTACAATGGTAGGGACATGAGAATAAGGCAAATAAGGCAGAAGGCAAATGAGAAATTCGACAGATGGGTGAAGAGTGGACACACATAGATGAAAAGATGAAAAAAATAGGCAAAAGATAATAAGTGTAGGGGACAGAATGGTCTGGGTTAAATGATTAGTGTCTCCCTGGAGTGTCTTTCTAGACCAGAAGGATTTCACCACTACCAGCTATGATCATCTATTTTCTTCAGCACGCCAGATAAGAATGAATAAATAAACAGACATGCACTTACTAGGAGGAATTAAGCACCCTACAGCTAACCTCCTGCTAGCCTGGGGGGGACATCCGGCATGGGACTGAGTCCTCCCTGGCTTCTTCAAACGAAGCACAATAGCAAAGTTCACCGTGCACCTGGCAGGGTGATCCCAGCCATGGCAGGAAGGCTACTAACACCTGAGCTGACAGCGACACAGGCTGGTCCGACGAGCTTGGTGGCCTCCCCTCTATGCCGGCTGTTTTACACTCTCCCCCATGTTTCATGGCAGGGAGACTCATCGGGGGGTCCATTTCGGTTAAGGACATACATAAACCATGCAGAATGAGAATTCAGCTTCCTACTGGATGTCTTTGGATTGAGTCACTTTTACTCCATTTTAATTTTATCTTTGTGATTAATAGGAATTACACCGCTATGTCCCTCCACCCTGACAACACCATGACTGTTTTATCCTGTGGCTACAGACGTCATAGGAGAAGGAAGCTTCTAAATGGGCTCCTCTGATGGGGAGCAGGGACCGTCCTCTGCTCTGTACCCACCGGCACACAAACACCACGGCCCCCTCGGGCTCTTGGTGATAGCCATGCCTGCCCCAGAAAACATTTTGAATTGTGAGACAGTTAATCTGCATTGACAATTTCTTACCTGTAGCCATATATCTTATACAATCAGTTCTATAGGATGAAATACCTATGTATATCACCAGAATGCTGAAATGGGAAATGTCGGAAACCAGTGACCCAGAGGGCTCACCCTGCCCACCGCCCTGGGGCCTGAAACAGCAGCTGGACAACCTGACCCAGAGCAAAGAGACAGATGTTCCCTCCAGAGGCCAAATTTTCATGCCCTTTGTTCACAATTTTGAAGGTGCTATAGCTTTCACTAGATTAAGTGAGACTCTTATGGAAAGCACTTACAATGGCCTGACCCATACATGTGCTGCACATAAACCTTAGTGATTAGCATTACTATAAATGAATGATAATTGTGCATTCATGCTCACTTAATGCTGTAAAAACCCGAAAACCTCTTCATATTGTATACTTCTTGACCCTTCCCCGCTGGGACGTGGGAAGGCAAGAGTGATGTGCATTCCTCCAGGCATTCCTAGCACAGCTCCTGGTACACAGTAGAAACGCATGTAGGAATGGTCTGTGCCTGTCACATGCCCCTTCATTTCAGTGGAAGCAGGACCCACAATTCCTGGCATGAAAAGGAAATCAAATAATTTGCTATGTAAGCAAGTGAATCTCCTCTTCTCTTCACCCAAGCTCAATCTGCAGGGGGAAGCACTTCTCACTGGCTATACAAATTAGCACGTACCATTCGGCAAGCATAGTTTACAGCCAGCGAGTAAGGCCAGCTCAGAGCCAACTTTCTACCCTGGAGAGCATGCTCTATGTGAGCGACACAGCAGGACCCCACACAGGGGCATCATTCAACCACTAGCTCTGCCCTGTACCTAAAGTTCTACCAAAGGCAACTCACATGGACCTGCAGGGCAGTTACCATCTAGGTAAAATCTGACAAGGCACAAATTAATACAGAGACTGCTAACCATGCCTCCATCCAGGTGATCATAAGAAGGTCAGCCCTTGTGCACTGGGTTACTTTTGCAATTACAACAACAACAACAACAACAACAACAACAACAAAAACCTCACTAATTAAAAATGGAAAACCAACCAACCAACTAAATGATCACAAGGCCCCCTGTGGCTCCTAAGTATGTCACTTAGCACACTGTGACTAGCCAGGAAGTTCTGACATCAGCTAGAGAAAAGACGGAAACTCAAAAGTCATGTTTTCCTAAGAGGAGAGTTACATTTTCAATAGAATCAATGAGCAAAGTACTAGTTCAGAGCTAAAACTGCTTTTTACAAAACCTGTAACAAGGATGACTTCAGTTCTGTTCACGCACATGTGCTGCAAAGTCCTGATGCACAAGAACATATATTTCTGTTCTTTGTCAAAGAGGAAACAGGGCTGATGTGGTAAAATGCATGGCCCGCAAGTAACGGAGTTCTCTGTAAACCTCTGTTACCCAAACCATGATCAGATGAAGGGGACGCAGCATTCAAGGCGGTGGGTCGTGGAATATATGTCAACTTTTACACTCTGCATTTTGCTTCTGGAAAGTAAAATAAGACAAAGTTGCCTTTTGCTAAGTGTGATATTTTAATTTATAGGAAAGGGATTTATCTCGAGAAACTTTGCAAAAGGTTCATGAATTGTTAAACGTCTTCTTGTCTCTTAGATAGGTGGCTAGTCTTCCACAGATGCCACCATGTTCCACCTGGAGTGGCCCAGCATGGTGGTGGTGTCCTGACTTACCTGTCACACGGCAGCTGGACAAGCCCCTTCCAGCGACAGGCCAGCACCTAACAAGTGAGCCAAGGCAGAGCCAAGACAGCCACTGATGAAGCTCGCGTTCATGTCCTTTTCCACCTCCCAACAGCACATGTCACAACAGAGTGCGGTGGGCAGGCCCCTGGCCCAAAAGGACTAGTGTCCCCATGAGAAGGCAGAGACTCCTGTGGGCCACCACATGATGACGAGGGCAGGGATGGAAGCTCCACAGCACCAAGCCAAGCAACGCTGAAGCCTGAGGTGACCAGAAGCCACAAGAGGCCAGGAAGGGTTCTCTCTTCCAGGTGCAGAGGGAGTGTGGCCTGCTGACCTGGGCTTCACACTTCTAGCCTCCAGAACTGTGAGAAAATAAACTTCTGTTGCTTCAGGCCACTGAGTCTGTGGCACTTGGTGGCGGCAGCCCCAGGAAAGGTATACAGTCTGCTTCTGGGAACATGGGGGCTGCACAGCTCAGGCCAGACAGCCGCCACCCTTCCCACAGGATCCGGCCTGCACCATCCACATACACCCCCGTGGCCGGGTGGCTTGTAAGACTCAGCGGGGAGCCAAACCCAGGATAAGGAACCAAATTTCTCTTCAACGTTAGCCATTTGAGGGCTTTTAAAATGGTTGCAAAGTCATATACAAAGCAAGAAAAGTCTCTTCTAGAGCATGATCAAAGACAAACACCTCTGACAACTGCTTGTGTATCTCTAAGGAAAGAAACATAGTGCAATCATCAGTAGACTCAGTGACCACAAAACAAGGCTCTTCAGAACTTAAAATGCTCTGAAGAAAGAACAAAGGAAATTACTTAATCATTTACATAAAATTTAAAAGCTTCAATGGAGAAAAGTCAACAAAAAGTCACTCCCAGGGGGTATGGGTTTGTATTAAAATCCAAGCATCAACACCACCAAAACAATATATATATAACGAAACATTATAGCACCGAAACAGTTACAAACACACAAAACAGTTTCATACATGAACACTTTACAAAGTACCAAGTGCCCTTCAGAAATGGTTAGCAGTTGAGGCAAACTCAGTGCATCTTACTAAGTCTGGTATCAGACTGGTATCAGCACTCGGTCATATGACAGCAAAGGGCAGCCAAGAGTAGCATTACCTGTGATGCCACGCTGTGCCCCTTCCCACCCCCACCCCCAGCTCCTTCCACCTGTGCAGAAGGGAGACTCTGCTGGGGACTCAGATGCCCCAGGATGTTGCAGATCTTAGTAAACCACTTGTATCCCACAGCCCTCATCCTCCACAGGTAGAAAAGTACCTAGTGCATGACCAGGTCATTGAATTGTAATAAAGATACTAATGCAAGGCACAGACCTAGGCTCTTCGTTTCAAAAGAACCTATCAAGGCCCCCAGCCAGCTGCTCCCCGACATGGCCATCAGCATTTCCGAGCACATGCTACACAAAGCAGGGCTAACCAGGCACGAGCTCAAGTCTGTAGGGGGAGGCTGTGCTTCTCCCTGGTTTTAGGAAGGCCTGGTCTTCAAAGCACACGTATGCAAGAGGAAAGTTCAGGAAAGCCTCTTTCCTAGTGGCAATCTATGAGGTTCCCCAAGGGGATGGGGACCAACCAAGCCCAGGCTAAGTTACAAATGGCCCTTTGGGCACTTAGAAGTTTAAAAACACCACTCAGCATTTTCGTTACCATCACTGTTCAGTTTTCAATCATTGCATATTTTAAAGAAAAGGGCCCGCTAAGGCCTGCCACAAGCCCTTTTGGCACTAATTCAGCAGGCGCTAAGACTCCGGCTCACTCTGCTTCCCCCGCTGCTTCAGCAGAAAGCACAGCACATCTTGAGAGGATTTTAAAACCACCTTCCAGGGAATTTTAATGCCACCTGTTTTACTCTTCAACCCAGTAAAAAGAAAAGTTCAAAAGCTAGACACTAGCTACTAGCAGAATCCAAGAGCGGGGTGATGGGAACATACAACATGATGTGTGGCCAGCAATCCCCGAGTAGAAACTCATGTGGAACTTAAATTAACTTTCACAGTTAAGAGTGCTGAGTATGTAGGCCATGTCCCTTCAAGTGCTCAAAAGGCCTTCAGCCCAACCATCACCTAAGGCAGAGAGATGGAAGGCACGGACTGGTCTGAAGGGAACACTGGAGGCAAGGGGATGATCAGCACCCACTCTGGTCTGCGGGAGGCCCCTAGGGATGTACCTGGCCCCCTGTGCCAGAACGAGAGCCCATCACTAGTTCCCAGGCCTGTGCATCCTGTCTGCCGATGATCAGACCAGGAAAGTCATCCTCCCACTCAAACCATTCAAAACCAGTGATGGGAGGGGCAAGAAACCATCTAGTGAAAGGCTCCCACTCAGGGAGAAACCTGATAACAACTTCTTTCAGTTGGGGAGGGGGACGCTTACAACCTGCATCTCTAAGCTACAGGCTTCTTCTCTTTAAAATAGTCATAGTTACAGGGTAGCATGTGGCCATCCTTCCCTTCCCTTGGCTTTTCTTTTCTGTGGCAAGAACAGAATAAGGAAGGGGACAGGCCCAGGGGGCAACTGGGTCTTTATCCTGGAGCCCTTCCCTTGGCTTAAGGGACCTGCGGGGCTCCAGGTCTTCACTGTCACACTGATACCAATGAAACTAGCAGCTCTAAGTATTTAATCTCAATCCAAAGCATTATAGCAAGAAATCAGCAGGGTCAAGTGTATACTCACAGGCACCGATCTAGTTGGCAAACACCCAGTGACCCCAACTACACAGCCAGAGTCCTTCTACTTATGGACTCAGATGCCAGCTGGAGAAAGAGACATGGGTACAGAGAGCGGACAGCGACCACCGGTCACAGACAACCACAAGGTCATCACACATCAAGGGAGGGGCTCCTTTCAGGCACTGCTCTTTCTAAACCTTACAACTATCCTAGGAGATAACTATTTCTAGGGTCCCCATTTCTTAGATGGGAAAACTGAGGTACGAGGAGCCCTACCAAACCAAAGTCACGCAGTGCCGAGCAGAAGGCCACGATCTATATCAGGGGATCAGATCTGTATGACCACGTTGTATTGCCTCTCGGGGTAGGGGGAATGAGTGTTCAAAGACAGATGTACAGGAGAGGCCAGGAGACCTCCTAGGAAGGAGCCTACTAGTTCTAGTTCTGGGAATCCAGACTCACCAAAGGAGAGATGCCCCTGCAGTCCTGCCATGTGCAAGGAGGTGAGTAGTGGTGGTGGTGGGGGAGGCAGGCCAAACATTGGCACCAGCATGGACAAAGAAAGGCACGGTGTGTGAAAGCTCATGGCCTTGTTAGAAGTAAACAGTGTAATTATGTCCATAAAACTTAAACATTACGAGATGGTGGCAGATGAAGCAAAGATCAGATTTTTAGGGCCCTTTAATAACACTAAGGAGCCCAGACATCATGAAATGGGGACCCCAGACCTCACAAAGAGAAAGTGAAACAAGTAGATCTGTGTATTAGAAAATCAACCCTGGTACCAATAAAAGAGGATGATGAGAGAGAGAAAAATCCAGAAGCAGGAGGACGAAAGGACTATGGCCAGGTGAGGGAGAAAGGCTAGATCCCGGCAATGCAAAGAGAGGAGGTCAATTTTTCAAGGCTTGGTGACCACACGGTACCTTCTGATCTGTGACTGTTGGCTCAGCGTCATTATTAATAGCACCCCTTTCCACTCACAGAGGCATCCTGGTGTAGCCAGAACTATGGTCACTTTATTCCACACCCATTTGGACACAATGTAGGGCTTGAGGGAGAACCAGGTTTGAGGATGAATGTAAGAATGTTAGCCCAAAAAAAGAAAAAAAAAGAAAAAAAAAGAAAAAAAAAGAAAAAAAAAAAAAGAATGTTAGCCCAGATACCAATTAAAAATAAGGGTGTGTGTCTTTTAGATACATTTACATAAATGAAAACCATGTTATGGAAATACGGTGACAGATCTAGATATTTATGACAATCCTGCCCCCACTTAACCTACACACTGTGAATGAAACTTTTTGCACTGATAATTTCACTTCAAAAACCTTTCAAATATTCTACGTTTATTATTCTTGATTAATCTCACAATCAATTTTTTTTCTAGTAAGAAATGTATGCCATGTTTCCAGTGCATCCTAAATACTCATTAAAGTAATGCCAGACCACAAGGGGAAAAAAAAACAAAACACCTAAATAAATGGGAGGAGGAAGAGTTTATGAAGAGGGTAGAACTGAATTAAATGATCGAGGAACAGCAAAGTCCAGAGAATTCAGTCAGTTGTAGAGTGTGTGGGCGCATGTATGATATTATGTAAGACGGCAGAAGGGAGTCTGATCGCACCCACCCACGTAGGCCACGGTGTCCCCGCGCTGCTTTCCTCATGTCAGCTCCTCCTTTCGGTACAGCTAAGAAAATTAATCCCATGAACTCCCCCAAATAAATCCACTGCTAGGGATGTATGTGTGCATGTGTGGGAGTGTGGGCTTTAAACCACAGATGAACCAAGAGGTCCAATTCAAACGCTGCATTATTAGTGGAATACATCTATACATCTAGCTTCCTTTACACACACCCTCCACTCACCCACCGGTGGGTCCTCTACACTGTCTGGACTCACGGTCTCTATTCTGCGCCAGGAAGCCACGTTTTGCTGTCACGCTGCAACCTCTCACTTAATAGGTGGTAAAGGGAAACGCTGCGATTCTCTGATAGGTCATGGACTAAAAGGTTGATGCAATCAACCCTGTACATCCCCTTTAATTAAATTAATGCAAAAAGATGAAAAGTTCTGAGTGTTGTCTTCTTGGTGCTCTTCAGGAGTGATTCTAATAACAAACACATGTACTAGCCATTCCTAATCAAATTATTCTCAATAATTTCTCAATTTTGATATTTCATGAAAACCGAATTTCTGACTTTAAAAAAATACATTCTAAAGGCAAGTTCCTAAGGCTCTTTCTTAAATAGCCCTTAGACCAACTGATGCCCACACCGGCAGTTCTAAGGGCATTATTTCGCACAGTCCAAGGAGACATGAGCAGGGGCTCCAGCAGACGATGCCCGTCACCTGCTGTGGCCACAGCACTGGCATAACTCTGGGGAAGCCTGCCCTGGATGAGCCCCACCAGGAGGCTGCCCAGAACCAATGACTTCCCCTCCGCCCTCAGCAGCCCTTCTCCCCATGCCCAGGTGCATACAGTAAGGGCAGTCGTGTTCTCCAGGCCACCTCCTCCTCCCCCACAGGGGATGACCCTCTGCCTGGCTCAGGGTGGGTATCTGGCCAACGTGGACCAAAGTGCCCTCCTGAGAGGGGGACACAGAGCAGCACCTCTGCCAGTCACGCAGCCTGGTGCTGTTGCTGGTGACTGCCCAGCCCCGGCCCTGGGGGAAGGACAGCCAGTCTGTAGGGTGTGGGGAGGGGGCAGAGCACAGAGACAGGGGGGCTCTCCAGGACCCCGACGTGTCCCCAAAGCCCTGCAGACACCCCTTCCTAGGACAGCCTGTCCTCAGGACAACTACGTCTCTTGCTTCAGGGAGCTCCTGAGGGCTTCCGGCCCTGCCACCCTGGCCCTGCCACCCTCCCATTCTCTGAGCTCGATGGGGTGCATGGGGTGGGGAGGGGCAGGGAGGAGCTGTTTGCTGATGCAAACAGTAAGTGTGAGGAGCTGCATAAAGTCACGATCTAAAACAAGAAAGCTTCCTGTTCCTGGCAGACGGAAATGGGCTGAAAGGGTGAGCAAAAGCACCATGCAGTTGTGTGCACCCCATTACCATCACCAGCGCCCAGCTGCCCTGCAGCCGGGCTGTGCGGGAGGGGCCACTGTCACTTCCTGCTCCTACTCCGTAGGAGCTCAACAGTCTGTCCCAGGGCTTCAGATGGGTCCTCCCCCCGCCCCGCCCGACACAATACCCCAGAGGGAACCGCAGTGCCTCACTTGTCTTTGCACAGCAGCACCTGGACGTGCAGTGCACACGTGGACGGCTGGTAACTTCCCCGCCGTGCAGCTGCGATGGAATCATCTATATTCATTTCTAGTAGTCAAAGTGGTCATGTTCAACTTTTTGTTTTGGTTTCCCTCCCATCCCGAAAGTAAAGTCTGCATGATGCACAGCTGGTGGATTATCAATAGTCTGTTTCTACTGATCCCCACAGAGATGAAACAGCAGCCCCCGCTCCATCCCACATGTGCCAGGTGGCACCGGGGCAGCTCACTGTGTCCGTCCTCTGGGGAGTCCTGTGCCCAATGCGCCCTGGGACCACCACCCGGCCATGCTCTCCTCTGTACCACGGGAGTACGTTTCCCAGGCCCTTGCCAGCTGGATTCTCAGGTTCTGCGAAAGACAGGCCCTGGCACAAAATTAAAAGTCAGGAGGAGGGCGCCAGGGTGGCACCGTCGGTGAAGCATCTAACTCGATTTCTGCTCCAGTCATGATCTCAGGGTCCTGGGATCAAGCCCTGCAGCATCACAGCACTGCCTCCCTGCTCAGCAGGAAATCTGCTCGAGATTCTCTCTCCCCCTCCTTCTGCCCACAGTCCTCCACCCTGAGCTCATGCTCTTTCCCCCTAAATAGATAGATAGATAGATAGATAGATAGATAGATAGATAGATAGATAGATAGATAGATAAAATCTTTTAAAAATTAAAAAAAAATAAAGGCAGGAGGGAGTGGGGAAGACTTGCCCACCCCCCACCCCAAGGCAGCAGCAGGAGCGCTAAAACAGCATCGGCACAGCAGCAGCAAGTGGCTGAGGCTCAGCCTGTGCCTTAGCTCCTAGGGCGGGACCAGCAGTTCAGGCTTCCTGCTGGCGTGGGGGGGGAGGGGGTTGGGGGGGGTGGGCGGCGGTGGAGAGCACCTGCTCCTGGGCCCTGGGGGACTCCCATGTCCTTGTTTCGTTCCTGCAGACCCAGATGCTTGCTCCGTTTCTCATCTTTGGGTAACATGCCTTCCTTTTTGGTTCCTTCAGCCTTTGTACACTTTTGTAACCATTCCCTGGACGAGACCTTGTGCATCTGAAATACCTAAGAGGTTTCTATTTTGCTAATGGAGAGGCCCCGAAGAAGAAGGAAAGAACCCCACAGCAGAGTGAAGCAGAAGCCATCTGAAAAATTATGGCTGGCAGTTAAGGCAAAACAGAAAGAAACCAGAGGGCGGTGTCACTCCTCACTGTCACCTGTGGTCTGACTACTAAAGGTCCCCACAGCTTGGGCAGAACTGACATCACTCAGTTGGCACCACGGAGCTCAAACCAGCTGGGCAGGCTGGAGGAGGAACAGCCAGTCAGCCTGCATCAGCCACTCAAGCATCCAAACCGAGAAGAAAATCCACAAGTTCTTTTTTCTGGTCATGCTCAAAATGTCATAAAGGTTTTGGATATGCTGGGCCAGGGCATAACCTGGGACTTGTGTGGTGCAGCAGCCCTCCATGCATGGGGAGCCGAGGCACAGGGAGCAGCCCTGACCACAGCTGGGTGACCCTTTACCAGCCAGCCAGATGGCCCACCTGTCATACACCTGGTGACACAGAGCCCCAAAGCCCTCCCCCCAGCTTTCTTTGGCTGCTTAATACTGAAATATCAAGATATTTGCAATGCTTCAAAAAGTAAGGGACAAAAGGCAAGTAGCTGATTTTGTTGGAGAAAATCCAGGGGGTACGACGACTGTGGCTGGAACAAAAGTTGGGGATCTTCCACCACCGCCCCCTTCAGGACACAAAAGGGAAGCAAGTGACATGAGACAGCAGAGCTCTGAGATTCCCTGAGGAGGACCTGAGGGCCACAGAGGGCCTGTCCATACCACTTCTGCCCAGAGGTGGCCCACGGTAATGGACACAGATGGTACTATGCCAAAACAGACCAAACCAAAAGTACAACAGGTACATTTTCTTCAACTTATTCCTTAGGTGGAAGTCATTGACTCCCTAAGCAACTGATGGTCAACAATTATTGCCTTCTGCTAGATTTGGGGTTTTTTTTTATAACCACAAAACCAAAAGAGAACTCTGACAAGCAGCAATTCCAACCCTACCGATGAGGAAATTATGAGCATGATTAGTGCATTAAAAAAAAAAAGTTCCATATTAAAAGAATCCAAGTGAACCAACATAGCTCCTAAAACTTACACTCAGGGAAACATGGTGCCTTCGGTTAAGTGAACCAGGCAGAGAGGTCAAGAAGGAAAAAAAAAACCTCTTACTTTCAAAAGGGTATAATTAGCTGGATTATTCTTCATGTAAAGGTAGGGTGAGACAGCAACTTTACCTACAGCAGAGGTAACTAAGGTCCAACCATAAACTCATAAATAATGTTTAAAACCCAAAAGAGACAAGAAAGAACTTACATATAAAGGTCCGATAATGACAATGAGAAAAATAAGCAAGTCGGAGGAAAAGCAAGTTCTAACACACCAATTTAAAGTTAAATTTGGGGACATCTGGGTGACTCAGAGGTTGAGTGTCTTGCCTTTGGCTCAGGGTGTGATCCCACAGTCTCATGATCGAGTCCCACATTGGGCTTCCTGCAGGGAGCTTCTCCCTCTGCCTGTCTCTGCCTCTCTCTCTGTGTCTCTCATGAAAAAGTAAATACAAATTTTTAATTAATAAATAAATAAAGTTAAATTTGAACATTACATCCTGGTTAAAAATAGTCCCAAGAAATGATATATATCTGGAATTCACTTTACAATCATCTAGCGGGGCACATAGGGGAGGGAAGGGAGGGGAGCAAAGATGAGTCCTGAGCTGCTAAAGCTGAGTGATGGGCTATATAGTATTCTCTGTGCTTCAGAATTTTCCATTGTGAGTTTAACATATAGATAAAACTGACAAATTCTCATCAGATATGCACCCCTGTGTCACACACAGTACAAATTATTTAGGGTAGGACTGGGAGATCAACACCACTTATTATTATTTGTTACAAAATAAAGTTAAGCCAAAATCAGATCACAAGGTATTCAGAGGATATGACATTAATTTCTAAACAAATCAATCTAGTAATGATGTTTAAAAGCATTTTTTTCAATTATACATCACATATGACTTCTTTAGCCTGATTTCATTAAATAAGCCTATAACTCAAAAGGTTGCTTTAGAGATGATATATATTAATCAGTGTCTCAGAGATGCCTCCCACAAGTTGCTAAATAAATGTGAGTTAAAACTGGGTCTGCCTGTGGACCTAGATTTTCATGATGCCCGGGCCCCAGGCAAGCTGAGACCTGCCCCTACCTTGCCTATGAGGGAGGACAGGTCCTGCAGTCAGGTTGGTAAGTGGCCACGGCTGACCAGTCCAGCAGTGGACACCTGCCCTCAAAGGCAAATGAATGGGCTCCAAGACCCAGAAACACCACCGCAGAGACTCAAACAGAAAACAGTGAGCATCGGTCAGACCATCATCACACTGCATAGAGGCCAGGGTCCTGAGGCCAAAGAGAACTCAAGTACCTAAAACATCCCTCCCTAAGACACCTCTCATGCCAGATTTCTAGAGGCACACTTCATTTGATGTCTCTGGTATCTTCCTTATGATGGAGGCTCTATTTCTTTTTTAAGCAAAATAAATCAGTTACACAAATGATTACTCAACTACTCAAAAGAGTACATAAGAGCAAAGCAAAAGGCCACACTACTGTCACTCCCTAAAAAGCCACGGGGCACACGTTCATGGGAGCAGAGGTTTGCACCCACTTTTTCCACTGCAGGAGCACCAGGGCCTAAATCATCATGTGACACTGAGTAGGCCCTCAAATACTTGTTGAGGGAGTGACTGATGCTTGAAATCTTTCAAGGAAAAGATACACACCCTAGAAGCTACAGCATTCATGTTTGTGTCAAAGGGATGCCACTGTGGCTGAGTGATTGTGTCCCACTCCAAATTCTTATCTTGAAATCCTAACCTCCAAGGAGATGTATCAGGTGGAGAGGCTTCTGGGAGGGGATTAGGTCATGAGCGGGGAGCTCCCTTGAGTGGGATTAGACTCCTTATACAGAGACCCTGGAGAGCATCTTTGCTCCATTAGGATCCAAGAAATCTGCAACCCAGAAGACAGCCCTCACCCGAGCAGCCCTGATGGCACCCGGACCTTGGATTTGCAGCCTCCGGTCCTGTGAGCAACAGATGTCTGCTGTTTCTAAGCCACCCAGTCACAGGTATTATGGGACACCAGCCTTAACAAATTCACATACATTATGGCCATGGTACTGGGGATGATTATAGGAGAGATTTCTTTTTTAATTTTATTTATTCATGAGACACACACAGAGAGGGGCAGAAACATAGGCAGAGGGAAAAGCAGGCTCCTCACAGGGACCCTGATACAGAACTAGATCCCAGGACCCTGGGATCACAAACCTGAGCCAAAGGCAGACGCTCAACCACTGAGCCATCCAGGTGCCCCTAGGAGAGATTTTACATGAAATGGCACAGATTAAAAACACCACAGGAATCTTTCTACTGAACTTGAAGTTCCCTGTTCAGCAGGTTACACATACATTGTACATGGTCACAAACACCACAAGAAACAAGGGAGAGTTCCAGGGAGGAAGTGGCATGACCAAGACAGGATGCATTCGGGCCTATGGCTGGAGGTCGAGGGATAGGGGACTAATGCCACTGAAAGATACAAGAAACTGCTGCGTTTAGTGGCAGGGAAATGACCAGGACAGTCCTTGGCTTGATTCAGGAGGACGGCAGAGGGCACATGGCAGGACCAGGAGACCAGGGACAGGAAGCACACAAGGAGGGCTGCTGGCTCCAACAGGACACTGCTGTACCTGCTGTGTGAATGGAATGGGGACAAGCGGCCACCTCCAGAAAGAAGCACTTAGACACAAAACGTGAGCAGGAGGCTCTAATGCCTCAAGCTCCCTGAAGTCAGAGGCAACACAGCTTTGCTGTGTCCTTCCATGTCCGCTACAACGACCCCATGCCGACCTGCAGGGACACTCAAGTCCTGGCTCAGTGCAGCCGTGTGTCACAACACGAGGGTGACCCCAAGCTGGGCTAGTGGGGGTGCCGGTGGGGATGGGAGGAGAACTGGAGACCCAGTTACTTCTAGAGACTCTGAGACTGGACCAGCTGCCTGCAGTGGGGCTCAAGGGCACCCAGGTTGGTGCCCACACCCACTGGGAAGGAGGCAAGCCGTGTTTCCCTCGTCCTAGGCCCTGCCCTCACTAAACACAGGCACATGCATAAGATCTTTAGTGCTATTCATTCCATGAGGTTGGAAGGTTCTCTCCGGAGACTAAATAAGTGAACTGCGTGTTTTAGCTGATCCTTGAGAAAATGCAAATCAACAGTCCAAATCCATGGTTCTCAGACTCAGGGCCAGGAAGGTGAAGAGTTCCCAAGAGTCTCAGGGAGGCCGATGGGAGGATCCTGAAAAGAAACCGCTAACCAACCAGTGCTCCCAACTCTCCACTACTGTTTTGAGGCCGACCATCTGCCTCCGGGAGGCCAAGACTCCCCGACCCTCTCCACCACGGGCAGCCTGGCAGACGAGGGGCAGCTTCCCTGCTCGAGTCCCCAGAGCCTGCAAGCCTTCTCTGACACCTCATCTTCGCCAGTGGGAGATCCAAGGGAGGGAATGGAAGATTAGGCCCTCCAACTGTACCAGGAGGGGGGAGGCCGCCTGAGAAAGCTTCTGGGAACAGCTGTAGGGGAAAAATATACATGTGAGTGACAGGCAGGCCCTCACATAGGAAAGGAGGCTTTGATGCCAGAAGGGTTTTTTTTTTTTTTTTTTTTTTAAAGATTCTATTTATTTATTCATGAGAGACAAAGAGAAAGAGGCAGAGACATAGGCGGCATAGAGAGAAGCAGGCTCCATGCAGGGAGCCCGATGTGGACTCTATCCCAGGACTCCAGGATTATGCCCTGGGCCAAAAGCAAGTACTCAACTGCTGAGCCCCCAGGCGTCCCATGCCCAGAAGGGTTTTTTTTTTTTTTTTTCCAGAAGGGTTTTTAATTCAGATGGAGAAAAAGAAGAAATAGTGGCAAGTAGTTTTCAGCCAAAGTACATGCTATTTCTAAAAAGGTTTATGAAGTCAAAGGAAGTCTCAAAGCTTCTGTTACTGAATAAGTCTTCTCAAAATTCCTACTGGCCAGGGTCATGGTATTGAGAGGTGATTATAGGTCTATCTATATGAGATCATGAGGGAGGGGACCCATGCTGAGATAAATGTCCTTATCAGAAGAAGAAGGGTCATGGTTCTGGGGTTCTGGGATGGAGTCCCTCACTGGGATCCCCATGGGGGGTCTGCTTCTCCTTCTGCCTGTGTCTCTGCCTCTCTCTGTGTCTCTCATGAATAAACAAAATCTTTTAAAAAGTGGGGGGGGGGGAACAGACCAGAACCCCTTTCTCTCTCCACGACTCGAGGACTGCAAGAAGGCAGCTGTCTCCAAGCCAGAAAGCAGACCTCTGAATCAGCTGGCACCTGGATCTCAGACTCCCACCCTCCAGAATCGTAAGGAACAAGTATCTGTTGTTGAAACCCATCAGTCTATGGTATTTAGTTAGAGCTGCTTGAGCTAAGATAAAAGATAGCCTCTGTTTAAGAAACATGGACTTTTAAAAAAATATCCTCTAGTCATTAAGAAAAGAACATAGTTCTCACTTAAGCCATATGATGAGAATGAGAAACCAGTCTTGAAAGATCTGTCCAAAATACAACTTAGATTCCGGTTTCCTACTGTAAAGTCAAAATGAAAAATAGGGAGAGGGCAGAAATGATATTAATGTCAGGACTGTCAACAATGAAAACTGAAGTTATAAAGAATTTAAAAAAAACAATGTAATGTAATAGAGCTTACTTCCCTGAAATGACTTTCTTGAATATTTTAAATATTTTAAAAGGCTAAAACTACTTTTTCAAAAATGTTTTTCTTGACCTGTTAAAATAAAGATATCTACATGAAAATTAATAAACACACCTCAGACTACTATCAAGGTCCACATCCTTGGCAAGACAGCTTCCTATGACTGACCACACGAATCAAACTCGGAATCACGACCTCACTGTTTTTAAAGACAACGGCCGGGATCCCTGGGTGGCGCAGCGGTTTAGCGCCTGCCTTTGGACCAGGGCGCGATCCTGGAGACCCGGGATCGAATCCCACGTCGGGCTCCGGGTGCATGGAGCCTGCTTCTCCCTCTGCCTGTGTCTCTGCCTCTCTCTCTCTCTCTCTCTCTCTGTGACTATCATAAATAAATAAAAATTTAAAAAAATAAATAAAAAATAAAGACAATGGCCTATGTTTCTGGAGCACAACTATGACCCCTTAAAAATGACATCCTGTAGCCTTCTATTCCTAAAATATATATATATATATTTTAAATGTGATCATTTGTGATCACACACACACACACCCCTTACAGTAAGCTTCAGCATTCACAGAGAAGCACAGTATTCTGATACCTCTTATCACATATATCTCTCAGAAAGATAAAAGCCAGAAGCAAACACCACCCTTTAAAAAGATCTTTAACATCAGATAGAGCTGCTGACCCTACTTCCAAGTGAGTCACACTAACAGAAATTCTAATCACGCCCTTAAAGTTAAAAGAATGTTGAGTGAGCCATGTCCAAAAAATTACATTTTAAAAAATTCTGATTCTTAGAAATTCCTCTAGCAACCATGCCCCCCTTACAACGGCTCCCATTCTGTCACCGTCTCCTTATTCCTGCAATATACCTTTTCTTTACTAGTGCTTTATGTGATGAAATTAAACAAATGCAAAAATACTTATGTAATGTCACATGTCAGACACTGTTCTCAGTGTTTTTGCACATTTTAATCCTCATAACAGTCCATTTGCCAGTGAAAGCAACTGAGGCACCAGAAGGTGAGGTTACTTGTCCAAGTCCCAGTCCTATTGATGGACCAAGATCTGCCCCCACCACTCTCATTCCAGAACCCTGGATTTAAAATTTCAAGAGCAAGCTGAATTAGTAAACATTAAGAATATAGACACATCATGCAAGCAAGGGAGACCAAAGACTACATGAGGAACAAAAATCCTAGTTTTTTCTAGTCTTCCTCCTGAACCAGTTCTTTCAGTGATGCCTCAATGCACATGGGCTACACTATGGAGGTGCCTGAATAGCCCATCTCCTTAGGACGGGAGCTGTGTGGACTGGTGGGCCTTCTCGGCCAGATCTAATTTACCCTGTGCTTCCACATGGCAGCAGGTGGTGTGGTGGCTTCACCCACACATCCCACTTCTTAGAAAACCTGCACCCTAGATGCCTATTTGCTACAGTGGAGTTATTCTTCTGTAAGTTATTGTAAGTAGAGTCACCATTTTCGTGCTACATTTAATCAGTTTGTGTCTCTAAGCTTCCCTAGAAATGTTACTGTATCTTTCCTACATTTGCTTCCTGAGAACCAAGAACTGGGGGAGTTAGCACAGTCATGATTAGTCAAGAGAGGATAGAGAAGAATGTAAAATAAGAATGCATCAGCTGTTTTAGAGAGGAGGAGTGTTCTTAAATAGGGCACAGCCAGCTGGGGAGGAAGAAGAGGAGGGAAGGCATTCTAGGGCTGTCCTGGTGTGGTATAATAAAAAATATATTTGGTCTTGCTCCGAGGTTCTGGCACAGAGCTGCTCCTAAAACCCCTGGAATTTCCTGATAGGGACATCTTATTATTCAGATCAGCCCCTTACGACCACACCCCAGTTTATGCTAATGAAGTGACTCAGGGTAGCCCTCCACTATCTTCAGGATGGGAGCTAGCCACAGAAAGACCAACCACTCCATTAGGATGGTGGGAACTTTCAGTCCCAGCCCCCAACAACTGAAGGAATAGGGCTAGAGACCAGGTTATAAAAACTCTAGAGCAAGATTCAGGGAGCTCCAGGGTTGGGGGACACACTGATGTGCTAGGAGAGGATGGCAGGCCTGGAGAAGGTATACCTCCCCCTGCCCATCTTTCCCTATGCACCTCTTCCATCTGGCTGTTCCCGGATCCTTTGTAATAAACTAATATATGCAATCCTTGCATCAAATTATCCTTGTGTATCCTTGCATCAAATTATCAAACCTAATGAAGGGGTTATGGGAACCCCCAATTTTCAGCCTGTCGGTCAAAAGTATGGGAGGCTCAGAACTTGAGACTACCATCTGAAGCGAAAGGGAGCCTTATAGGAGTGAGCCCTTCATCTCTGGGATTTGAGCTAACTCCAAGGAGTTGGTATCAGAATTGAACTGAATTAAAGGATGCCTAGTTGGTGTCAGAGAAGCAGAGAGCTGTGCAGTTCAGTAGCCCCTAGCCACATGTGGATGCTGAACACTTGAAGATGCAGCAGGTCCATCTGCATCCTTCTATTAGGGTAAAACATTCTGGATTCCATAGACTCATGCAAAACATAAAAAAGGGGAAAAAAATCAAATATCTCATTAATGATTTTTTAAAAGATTTTATTTACTTGATAAAGAGATCAAGAGAGTACAAAAGCAGGGGCAAGGAGCAGAGGGACAGGGAGAAAGAGACTCCCCTGCTGAGTAGGGAGCCTGACACTGGAACTCCATCCCATGACCTGAGCCCAAGGCAGACACTTAGACTGAGCCACCCAGGCACCCGAGCATTAGTGATTTTTTATATTGATTATAAGTTGAAATGATTTTGAGCTAAAGAAAATACATTACTAAAAATAATTTCATCTACTTTTTCAATGAGATTAAATAGGAAATTCCAAGTTACACATTTAGCTCACATTGGTGGCTTGCATAATCGTTCTACGGGATAGTGCTGTTTTAAATGCTTTCATTTCAGAACACACAGGGCCTGAAAGGCACTTTTCATCTCAAATTTTCACAGGCAAAGAAAGCAACTACCTGAGAAAGGGAGTGAGGGATGTGCATAATCAAGGGGAGAAGGAATCAATATTCATCAAGTGCTTCATTTGTGCTGGAAACCACCCAGTACCTGGTACAATTTCACCCTAAATCCCATGGATGATGCGAATCCTCTTCCTACCAGAGAAAAAGGCACCAAGCCTCACTTGCACCCATGAAGTCACAGAGCAAGGACTCTGCTGCACTCCCATCCTTCCTGCACAGCAGGGCTGGCAGACTTTTTCTGGAAAAGGACCAGGTAAGTATTTTAGGCTTTGCAAGTCATACAGTCACTGCCGTAATGACTCAACGCTGCCCTTGTATCATGAAGGCAACCACAGACCCTGTGTAAATAAGAGGGGCCTGGCTGTGTTCTAATAAAACGGTCTTCACAAAAACAGGCTGCCAGATTTGGCCACGGGCCAGCATTGGCCAACTCTGCTCTGCACAGTTAAAAACAAGACAACAGGGGCTCCTGGGTGGCCTCAGTGGCTGATCGGCTGCCTTGGGCTCAGGGCATGATCCCGGGGTCTGGGATGGGTTCCACAGCTGGGTCCCTGCAGGGAGTCTGCTTCTCCCTCTGTCTGTGTCTCTGCCTCTCTCTGTGTCTCTCATGAATAAAATAAATCTTTTAAAAAAACAAGACAACAGGTCCAAAATGTAGTCACGCTAAATATGGGGTCACCAAACCGAGATTTAGCTGATAGTTTCCACTCTCCTAGAAACGGAATCTTAACCAGTCAGTGAGGAATTGCCTAAGAAGCACTCCTTAGGTAATCTGCCTGCCGGCCCCCTGTCCACCGCCCCTGCCCTGCCATCCCCTAAAGGAAAGTGACCTTGTCAGGACCGACCTGCTTTTTTGTCTGGTATAACTTCTTGTTCCCATCCTTCCCACCTACAAAAGCCTTTCATTTTGTACAGCTTCTCAGAGCTCCTTTCTAGCTGCTAAGTGGGATGCGGCCCAATTCACGAATCGCTGAATAAAGCAAACAGGATCTTTTCACTTTACTCAGTTGAGCTTTGTTTTTTCAAGAGCCTGGTGGCAGTGGTAGGATACAAGAGACTTCTTCAGGGAGCCAACCCTTTGAGTTCTCTTTCTTGCCATTTCCAGGGTCTGTGGATAAGGTCCTCTGAGCTCCAAGCTCCGCTCCGGAAGAATTCCCGAGGTAATCGGCTTTTCAATCCAGGGCTGGCAGGTCAGTCTAAACTGGCCTTGACGGGATCCCTGGGTGGCGCAACGGTTTGGCGCCTGCCTTTGGCCCAGGGCACGATCCTGGAGACCCGGGATCGAATCCCATGTCGGGCTCCCGGTGCATGGAGCCTGCTTCTCCCTCTGCCTGTGTCTCTGCCTCTCTCTCTCTCTCTCTGTGTGTGACTATCATAAATAATAAATAAAAATTAAAAAAAATAAGTAAATAAACTGGCCTTGACTGGTCCCCTGGTTGGTCCATGGTCCCAGTCCAAGGCTTAGCAGATCAGCTTGAGCTAGCAGATAGATGCCCCCTGGATCCCTAGCCCCTGGTTAGTTCCTAGTCCCCATCTGTTGGGATCTGCTCATTTGGCCTAGAGATCCACACTGGGAGCTGCTGGTGCTGCACACCGAAGGTCTTCCCTTGGCCGGTCCACGGTACCATCTCTCTGGTTACTGCTAAAGTCCTGAGCTGTTTCCTTGGTTACTGCTGGTCTGTATTACTGTGCAAGTGAAGTAAAGGAGTAATAGATCCACTTTTAACAGGAATCCCAGAAGCCAAAGCTGCAAAATTGGTGGGCACAGCAGGCCAAGCAGTGAACAGCTGTAGGAGTGCTTGCCACGTAACTCTAAGGCTCTTGTGCTAGGATAAGCTGGTCACAACATGGGTTAGATGGACTCCAGGACACCTGCCCACCTCAAGAAAATTTCCATGCAACAAGGTAAAAGGTAAAGAGCATCATCCAATCCCCAACCCAGTGGCACATTGCTCTTAGGTATTAATTTGGCTCCAAGGGACCAAAGGCTTAGCTAAGGAATGGTATCCCTCTAGTCTCAAAGACTTGAGCATGCCAACTTCTGGTAGACCTGCTTGTTTTATACCTAAGAACTATGGTCTTGAAAGCTGTAGATACCTCCAAGAAATGACAAAAATCTCATGAAGACAAGCTAGAAGTACAATGGCCATCATGGAGAAGACAACATCATTCAAGATTTCATTTGAAAGCAAGGGTTCCCAAATCAAACAGAATAGGATACCTATTTTGATTGGCATGCAGAAGCCTCCAAAATTGCTTCATTGAAAGATTGTTTGCAAAAGGTTAATAAAAAATCAAAGACATAAGAGGTACCTAAAACAAAAGACTAAGATGTCACTCCTACTGCTCCCCTCTAACCTTTATCTGAAATACTCGGTCTGCAGATCCTCTGCCTGAATTGCCTTTTCACTAGGCAGAGTTGGCCTGGGACCCTGGGTGGCTCAGTTGGTTAAATGTCTGCCTTCAGCTCAGATCACGATCCTTGGGTCCTGCACCGAGCCCTTCATCCTGCTCCCTGCTCAGCAAACAGCCTGTTTCTCCCTCTATCCCTCCCCCTGCTCATACTTTCTCTTTCACATGTTCTCTCAAATAAATACATGAAATCTTAACAAAAAAACCGAGGTCAGCCAAACTAGTGGCCTTACAGACACCCCCATATCTATCCTTACAGACCTTTCATATGGGCCCCTCCCAGGGTTAGCGGGACTCTGAGAGATTTCTCTGGTAAATTACTACCAGAAAATAACTACCAGTTATTCCCTTCAACAGCCAAGGGGAAACTAAAATTGAAATTAATGGAAATCCTTACCAAATTGTAGTAGATACTAGAGCTATACTCCTCTCTACTTTAAACCCTACTCTGGAGCCTCTAGATAAACTGTGGGAAAACTGGCAGAAGTTGGCAAAGGGTGATCTGTGTGTCTCATTCTGTGTCCTGAGAATTGTCTAAGTCTTCTCCCTTTTGGCTGGGGGCGGGGTGGGGTGGGGGGTGCCAGTAGCATCCTTTGCAAGCCCCCCCTGGGAATGCCTCTTGTATCCAAGGGTGGAGAGGGATGGTTCAGGACTGCCAGGACTATTCTTTCCAGCTGTTTTTCCCAGCTGAAACCTGACAAGCTATTTAAAAGGATTTTTTAAGTAGCTCTGTGGTCAGAAGTTGGCCAAATCGGAAGATATTCAGACCTGATAGTAACGGTTTTTAGCTCCCTCCTCTCAGCTAAGCTTACCCAAAGAGGGGAAGGAACACATCGGGAAGACAAACCTCTAAATCTAGAACATAGGAATCTTTTTAAAGATTTCCATCTTATTTGAATATCTCCTCCCTGTATAAAAAGACACGAATTGACAATAAGGTAGTTGGGCAGGAGGGTCAGCCCTTTTGACTTTAAGTCACAACCCCATCCTTCGAGGAATTAAAGCCTTTGTCTTCCAAACTGAGTCTTTACAAGAATGCAAATACAGCTCTGGAGGCAATTCAAAATCCACTTATCCTTTTAACCAATCCCCAAAACTCACCCATTCATCTCAAAAGGCTCACAAAATTCAAGATTTAGGAAACAGAAATCCTTAGAAGGAGGAGCTTGCATTCTCTCCCTGTGCTTTTGAGATGTAAATGTTCTACATGGTCTCTCTAGGAACTGAGGTAATTCTTATCAGAAGGGGGGGGGAAGTTGCGGCAAGGATATTCGAAAAGGAGGGAAATGAAAAATCCTGAAAGTCTTCTCTACAAATATTGGTAAAAAGTTTAAACCATCAGAATGGGTAACCTTAACTTATTGCAACTTCTAGAAACACAATTTGGATCTAGCTGTTCTTTTAGAAACTAGTGAGTTACTGTACCCATCTTGTGCTTAAAATTATAAAACAACAGCTGTAAGGTCTGTTTGTGTCTGTGTGTATGTTACATATGCTGTAGATGTGTGATTTAAAAAAAAAAAAACCTCTGGATGGTACTGCCAAAATTAATTTTAAAAAAGAGTAATTAAAGAGAAATAAGCATTTACCAAATTAAATATTCTTAGACTCTTAGAAATAAAAGAACTAACCCGAATATTTTTCAGGTTTACCTGATTGGGGATAGTCTTTGGCTTAAAAAAAAGCAAGTCTCAGCTTGTTGGTTTAATTAAAACAGGCATGTATTTAGAGCCACCAGCATTAAATATACGACCTGTATTCTACCTGGGTTTTCTACTCAGATAGACTGTTCCCTCTGTTACAAAGTCTGTCAGCAAGAAAAATATCTTAGTATAATATTAGAGTTAACTTTGTTTAATGTTTGTAAAATTTTCATGGGTAATTTAAATGTTAAAAACAGGGGTGCCTGGGTGGCTCAGTTGGTTATACGCAGCTGCCTTTGGTTCAGGACCTGGGATGGAGCCCCAGATCAGGCTCCCTGCTCAGTGGGGAGTTGGCATCTCCCTCCCCCTACCCCCCAACTCATGTTCTTTCTTTCTCTCTCTAGCAAATAAATAAAATCTTTAATAATAAATATATTAAAGACAAGTGATTTAGATTGATGTAAGTAGGATAAAAGTTTTTAGAATTTTGCTATATTAAATGATGTATAGTCACTGAGTATCTAGATCATTTTCAAATAAAATATAATAACACATTAATTCTTGATCATAGGTGTATCTAATTTTACTTTTGGCTTAATATAGAGAAACTTAAGGTATGTGGGTATGTTAGTAAAGATGTTTCATGCAACACTGAGAAATCCACTATGAGAAAGAATATACCCCTTCAAGTTATGAAATGTCTTTTACGTTTGTTGATCCACAGAATGGTAGCGTAGGAGACAGTCTGTGATTGCTTACTTCTTAGTTTTTGCTAGGAAATAGGATTCTGTGGATTAAGAATCCTAATAAATAGAAGTACCTGAACCTCCTTAGAAATAGCAAGGGTGAAGGAAAACAACACTATGTATTAAGAGTAGGTAAGGAAAGTAAAATGACTGGTTGTTTCAGAAGGAGAAAAAACATACATATGGGACAAGATATGAATGGATATAAAAACAGTTGTAGGTTTGTGGAAATGGAATCCTGCAGAGGGATTTTACATGTGATCAAATAGGCTAAGATTGGAATGGATTTATTTATTAAGTTTTTCTAATGAGTTTTAATAGCAAAAGTGCACTGGTACAAAATTAGAATTTGATTCTCTCCCTGCTAAAAGGACCGTGTTCTCTTGGACCTTTGGTATGCTTTAGATCAGAGATGGTGAAAGTTGCCTTATCTTTTAAGTAACCTGCCTGGGGATCCCTGGGTGGCGCAGTGTGCCCTGCCTTTGGCCCAGGGCACGATCCTAGGAGACCAGGGATCGAATCCCACATCAGGCTCCTGGTGCATGGAGCCTGCTTCTCCCTCTGCCTGCTTCTCCCTCTGCCTGCGTCTCTGCCTCTCTCTCTCTCTCTCTCTCTCTCTCTCTGTGACTATCATAAGTTAAAAAAAAAAAATTAAGTAACCTGCCTGGGCAGCAAAGATTTCACGTTTTAACCAAAATAACTTCCTATGCTTCACATTGTCATCAGCTCTTGGGTTACTTAAGAAAATCCAATCTTCTCAAAACTAAAAGAGCTAAATTTTGTTCACAGCTATGTAACCATCTGCATTTGCCTTTAACATCATTTTCTACTGTCATTTTGGTTAAACAGATAATGAAGTATTATTTCATAATGATCTGTGATCCTATTTAGTCAAACATTCAAACTGCTTGACGTTTTGACAACTTCCTAAAATCAAATTCTAAATGGGGGTTTTTCTCCATCTTCAAGTAACTCTGAAATTTCCCAGAGGGTCCCTGGAAAATCTCAAAGGATTTATCTCTCATCTGGTAAAATATCAAACTAATTAGGTTTATTTGCTATTAAATTATGTGGGAAGCATTATCAAGTAAGAGATACTAAACCTCCTTAGCCTATACCTGTATGAGCAAAGGTCATTAATACAAGTGTTCTAGAAAATGTGTGATACTCTTAGAAATCTGATATGTCCCAGTATAATTTTATCAGTCATAAATGCAATTATTACCTTAAAATGTTGTGCATCGCACAAATAACCAAATTTCCTTGTCATTTCCATTACGAAGAACCCTAACGATGAGCATCTTTTAAGTCTTTTGACATTTACAGACTACTTACTGTTTTACTCTGATGCTTTTGCAGAAGTGAGACTCATGACAAGGACCCTACCAGGAACTCCGGATCACTGACACGGCTGCCATATTACAAGGTATTGAAACGTGGGGTGCATATTTCACAGCTGAAGAAGGCCCCACCTGACATCTGGTCCTGTGCAAATGCTAGAGACCTCAAAATCAAATTGGCTATGAAGAGAAACAGCCAACATCAAGGTAGACTGCTTCTGCCCAAGACATCAGACCAAGTGAGTTCCTCTCTATTCCTCCTTCCCTCCCTGACCATCCTTTTCCTAATTCTTAAACAGGCCTTTATGATTCATTTGCCCATATTTTGCTCTGTTCTGGCCTGAAAGATAATGCCACTGTTCATATGCTCAGGGTGCTGCAAACAGCGATAGCCCTATCCCCAAACTACTGCTGGACTGGCCCCAGTGCTGCCGATCCTGTAGTTCTGCCAATCACATACTTCTCTGATTGCCAAACACCTTGATTTCTCTGGAACTAAGTAAGTTCCCTCTCTATGAGGTCAGGTCCCTTTCCCCTGCCTCAGTTTAACAAGCCCAAACCCAGGGAACCCTGTATCTGAGCTCTGTACCAAGAAGGGGACATGAGAGTAACCAGAACAAAACTGCCTGTGTGGTCTACACAGACTTATATTTAACTGGCCTCCTCGCTGTCACCTTCCCAGCCCTGAGCCACAAACTCAAGCAGGAATTACCAGGGGGCATTCGTGACTACCTAGATAGCTTCCTTTGGTAGATCACTGGCTCTTGGCAAGGGTGAGTGCAAAAGAAGCTATTGCCAGGACCTCACCTTAACCCTTAAAGTTACGTACTGCAGAATTCCCTGTGAAAGTCATAGCTGCCAACAAAAAATCCCTGGACTCTCTAGCCAAAGTTGTTCTTGATTGTTGTTTCAGCAGAGCAAGGAAGTGTCTGCACTGTGGTCAATGTTACTTGCTGCACTGAATGGACACTTTGGGGGAAGCTGAGCTCAGCTGCATAAGACCACTGTACACAGCCAGCGGGCTAAAGAAAGGGACTCCTTCAATGGGATTTGATCTTGATGGCTATGGGTTTTGGGGACTATGGCTCTGAGGTACTCCAGACATTGGGAATTGTCCTGCTTATAATAATCATAGGGGCATCTGGGTGGCACAGTGGAGTAAGCAGCCAGCTCTTGGTTTTGGCTTGGGTCATGTGTCCCGGGGTCCTGGGATCAAGGCCCTCACTGGGCTCTGTGCTTAGCAGGGAGTCTGCTTGGGATTCTCTCTCTCCCTCTGTCCTTCCTTCCACCTGCGCCCCCCCAAAGTGTGCTCCATAATAAATAAATAAATCTTTTAAAAAATCGTAATAATCTTCCTGGTTCACCGTATTCTCTCACAAGCTTTAAATGCATGTTCATGTTCACAGTCTCTCACAAGCTTTAAATGCACGTTCATGTTCACAGCCACTACCCACCAAGCAACTGATCTCATTGAGAATGGAACGTCGGGATGCCTGGGTGGTTCAGCAGTTGAGCGCCTACCCTTGGCCCAGGGCATGATCCTGGAGACCCGGGATTGAGTCCCACATCGGGCTCCTGCATGGAGCCTGCTTCTCTCTCTGCCTATGTCTCTGCCTCTCTCTCTCTCTGTGTCTCCCATGAATAAATAAAATATTTTTAAAAAGAGAGAGACAGAATGGAACGTCAGAAAGAAATGAAGAGAGGGACTGAATGTGAACATGAACCTATAGTCATGACTTGTGAATAACACACCAAAAGTCAGCAAAAAAACACCATCACCTGTGAATATCAACAGATTTGGCAAAACTCAACTTCCAAGTGGTGACTGTGAGTAGCGCTAATGTCATAAACTTTGATCACATCTCTCAGGTTTATTAGCGTCTGACCAAAACAGGGAATTGATAAAAATAAAAAATAATGAAATAAAAATTAAAACAAAACAGGCCCATGTCACCAAACTTCACAGTTTCCACTCTCCCAGAAATGGAATCTTAAGCCAGTCAATGAAGAATTGCCTCATCAGCGCTAATTAGGTAAACAGACCCCTGCCATCCCTTAAAGGAGAGTGACCTTGTCACTAATCGGCTTTTTTGTCTACTATAACTTGATTGTTCCTTCTCCCTTCTTCCATTTTCTACAGCTCCTTGGAGCTCCTTTCTCTACGCAGGATGGAATGCTTCCTTGTTCACAAATCATTGAATGGAGCCAGTAAGATCTTTAGAAAATTGACCCAGTTGAGCTTTGTTTTTTAACAACACCATGAAGGGAAATAGCTACTCCTAAATGATTCTATCAGTGCACCAAAATATAACATTATAAAGGATCCTTTTCACAAAATAGTAATTAGGTTATTGTAACAAGGTTGACCCAGGGAAGTCAAATTCTGTAAGTTACTTTACCAGTCAGCATCTAAGCTTTTCTTAGACACCACAAGTAGGCCATTTGGGCACTGGCACTAGAGGTATCTAGTTAATACCAAATTACAGGGCAGCCCAGGTGGCTCAGCAGTTTAGCGCCGCCTTCAACCCAGGGCCTGATCCTGGAGACCTGGGATCGAGACCCACGTCAGGCTCCCTGCATGGAGCCTGCTTCTCCCTCTACCTGTCTCTCTGCCTTTCTCTGTGTGTCTCTCATGAATAAATAAATAAAATCTTTAAAAAAATTACATTTGATTCAATGTATATGATGAATGTGGCAAAACTCTCAAGGGAATGAAGATATAGATATACAGAGATATAGATATATGGATATGGATATAGATAGATATAGATATAGATATAGATATAGATATAGATATAGATATAGCTATAGATATAGATATAGATAGATATAGATAGTGAAGGACATGAGATGAAACACAGGGAGGGTCTGGGCATCCGGGTCAAAGTCAGCCCTATTTCTGACCAGGAAGGGGTAAACACCATAATCCTGGCACCGATGTGTGTGTATCTGACCTGGCTAACTTCACACATACAGGTGATCCGCACCTGGGCAAATACTCCCTGACATGGGAGGAGTCATACTTGACCATGTCAGGGTTCTCTGTGAGACCTACTTCACCCCCTCTCTGACTCCAGGTTTTGACCATTGTTCTATAGGCAAAATCAAAATGGAAGAAGGCAGCTCAAGTCAGTCATTAAACTTATGTGAACACTTTTAAAAATATTAACTAATAAATCATTACTCACTACAAATGGAAATAGTCTGTGGGGTGCCTGGGTGGCTCAGTCAGTTAAGAGTCCAACACTTGATCTCAGCTCAGGTCTTGATCTTGTGTTGTGAGTTCTGGTCCCCATGTTGGGCTCCACTGTGTGTGGAGGCTACTTAAAAAAAAGGTGGGAAAAAAATCCCTGCATGCCTGTCAGGTGGAAGGAAGGCCAAGAAAAGCATAGGTTTGGAAATTAAACTGAGGTTAGCCAGGCTGTTCACCTGGAGAGCCCCCTGCTCCCTGGTTTCTGACCACCCTGAACGGTGCCTGATACATAAATATAAAGGGGAATATAGCACTAGAAAAAATAACATCTAAATGAAATAAGAGAGAAAGACATCTATTAAGTCTGTCCCACATTATGGTCAATCCCAGTACCACCCATAGCAAAGACATCTCCCAGGTGGAAAGGAGCACCCACATTCCGTGTCTCACGCTATGATCCCCACACATACCTTGCTCACCTTTCCCCACTTAACTCCTGCCAACCCCCCCTTCATTCTTTCATCTTCTTTAAAAAATCTTTTTAATGGGCTTACCATAAAGTGAGTTCTACTATATCTTGAGCCAATTAGGAGAAATGTCATTAAAACCTAATAAAGAAGCAGAGTTTTAGTTTTGCGGAGTCCCACTTGGCAGCCAGAAAGTCTTAAGGAAGTCTGACTGTGGAGGAGTCAGGACAGCTCACACTTATATACTGTTTTAGTCACCTACAAGTAGGTATCCAATCACCACAGACTTAGCAGATTAAAACTACACGTTTATTATCTCTGTTTCTGTAGTTCTGGAGTCTGATGAGTATGGCTTACCTGGGCTCTTAATTTGTTACTCAACCACACACAGCTGATATGCATAATAATAATATGCACACGCGTGCACGCGCACACACACACGCTGGACTGGACCCTTGGGAACTGATCTGCCTGTTTGAAGTGTGGCAAATTCACTAAAAATATTTGCAACTCCTGAAAATGTCTTCAGAGATAACAGAAGTCTCATTCCCTCGGGCCCAAGTGGCCAGGGACCAAAGCAGGATAATCCACTTCTGTCACCCACTTCATGCCCCAAACAAGGCTCCAATCTATTATTCACAAAAACTAAATTCACCCTCAAAGGGAAAAGACGTGCTACAGCTAAACAGCCCACCAGCTAAAAAGTCCAGTCCAAGAGCCAGTGGCAGGGCTGAGCCTTGAGAATGACCGCGTGGGTGTTCTCAAATCCATGAGCGCCTGCGGAGCCCCTGACATTCAAGAACTGTGTTTACACCAGGCCTGTTTGAAAGGACATGGTAGTCACTGTATTAACAAATTCTAGTCAACCTGTTTTTAAACAGAAGCAACATTGTTTTAGGATCTCTCAGAGATAAGGTTCTCTAGACTACATGAACTCAAAATGCCTTTATGGAGGGGCCACTGACACGCTTTCAAAAGCAGTCTAGTTTGAGTGACACTGACACTTTCCCACTGTTGAAAACTGACACAGGATGCCACTGGGTGGCTCAGTGGTTGTGCATCTACCTTTGGCTCAAGGTGTGATCCCAGGGTTCTGTGATTGAGTCCTGCATTGGGCTCCCCACAGGGAGCCTGCTTCTCCCTCTGTCTCTGTCTGTGTCTCTCACAAATAAATAAAACCTTTGGGAAAAAAAAAGAAAAGAAAGAAAACTGGCACAAGCCTTTAGAAGGGCATTATGGTGACATATATCAAGAACCAGAACGATGTCCCTACCATTTAACTCTGTAACCCCTCTCTCAGGAATGGATTCTCTAGAAACAACTCAGTGGAAGAAAAGAAATATGCTCATATGCACAGAAGCACCTTATCTCCTGGAGCAAACACTCAAATGACCAGGTCAATAGGCTGCTTTTCCAACTGACAAAACTCTCAACTCTTTGGGATATCACTCAACAAGCAAACAGTACAAAGATAACTAATAAAGGCAGGAAATGATCATATTAAGAAAAATATGAAATTATACATAACATGTACAATTTACAGAAATTGCAAATACTTCCAAGGACTAACTACAAATATGAACTTTCTCTCTTGGGATAAGACTGCAGGAGGCATCTTCATCTTCAAATACCATCTTTAAGAGTTAGTATGTTGTTATCATGAAAAGAAACTTCACCAAAGAAACAAAAAGAAAAGAAAAATTAAGAGAAAACACGGCAGTGCCAAAAAAGAGAGGTCTCAGGAAGCTAGTCTCAGTAGGGCATGTGAACGTTGGTTCACCTCTTCTCAGACCTGGCGGGAGCTGCAAAGCCCCCCTGGGAGGAGCAGAGAGCAAGGGAGGAGGCCCAGTGTGCTTCCTGGAGCCTTTGCCTGGAGGGGAGGGCCCCTGAGTCTGGAGGCAGCTCTGTGACTGTGCCTTCAGGCCCAGCAGGACTCAGGTGCAGATGCAGGAGGCAGCAGGGAAGGAGGTTCAAGTCCCCGTGAGCGTGGAGACCGTCAGGAACGTGGACCACGGCCTGCCTGCACTGCACCCACCTGCACACGTGTGCCAGGAGAACACGGGCCCACACGAAGACAGAGAGCTGTCGGGACTCACACTCGGATGATCCTTAGCTTCTCTAAATGCCTTGCTTCACCTGTTACACAGGATGAAGGTCAGCCTGTAAGGTGGTGGTGAAGATGGAACGGGAGCCTGTGTCTGAAATGTAAAGTGTTCGATAAATAGTAGCCTCGGTCATATTAACACTTCAGGCATGTTCCTCCACACCGTCCGTCATTTTACAGGAATTTCCAGCAGCTTGTATTTATAATCCTATGTACAGGGAAGCACAGTGCAAGCCATGTGCACATTGACTCTTCTTCCAAACTACTTTTTATGGCATTTTTCTGTGAAACATGGGGTCAAAACTCTGGAAACCATTCTGCCACAACGCTGCTGAGAACCACAAAGTCCAACTCTTTTATGTGAGAGATTTTTAAAAGTCATTGACATTTTCCTGATGCTGGGAGTTACTAGAAACCCACAGGTACCAAATCCACAACCCACTCCCATCGTTCTACTAAATGATCAAAAATCCCAGAGCACTATTTATATTCGTTTTTCTTTTCACTAGTAAACCGAATATATATATATATATATATATTTTTTTTTTTTTCCTACCTTGACAATTTAAATGACTAAATCTACAAAACATGATTAGGCTTTTTATCTAATTGAAATAAAATTCTTTTTAGTTTGTTTTTGTTTTTTGTTTGGTTGGTTGGTTGGTTGGTTTTGGCTTTTTGCAGAAAAGATCCTTTTTTTTTTTTTTTAAAGCCCACTGGGGAGGTGTCCTGTCATCTCCCAGGTGGAAATGGGACTGGAAAGTGCTCTACCAGGCAACAAAATTAAATCACTTTTTTGCAGGGCCTGTGCAGACCACCTCTGGCCTAGGGCTATGAGACAGAAGTGAGAGACGCTGCCTCCTATGCGAGCCGCCTACCCCCAGTCAGAGCGCTGAGGCCTCGGGACTCCTTCTCACAATGCTTCCAAATGGTTTTCAATTTATGCAACTGTATTAAAACACAGTTATTAAAATATTATTTAAAAAAACACATTTGAGATATTGTAATATATGTGCTTCTTTATTAACTCACTGAACAAAAGGGTGTCGCAGCAGATCTAATAACTACCATAATTTCAAGTAAGAGTAGCTCAAATTTCAAAGTATCTGCAACCACTTTGATGCAGTTATGAAAATCCCAGTCATTTCTGGGAGACTGTGAATGTCAAGGATTGTGTTACCTGCATCCACAATGGAAGGAAATACTAAATTTCAGTTAAAAACTAGTGAACATAAAAATGTTACCTTTCTCCCCACCTCATGTGCTTGGATACCCCCCACACACACACACTGCAAAGTCCATTCACTCACAAAGTGGGACCCTAGGTTCAAGATTCCCACTTTGGGGAGTCACTTGTTACTTCATATTATGCCATGAACCTGGGCCATCAGATCCAGGAAATCCCTAGACTTGGCACAAGGAGGCTACAGGAGGGACCTTCTGTTGCTGTAAATAACGGGAAGCCTACAGATGTGGGGAGGGGGAGCAGCCCATGGCCTTGACACAGCCCCCAGTCCGATGATCTGCCTACTACGTAGGACCCATTTCCTAGGGCAAGGCCTCTGCCAGCTTGAGAAATGGAAAAAGAGAGATCACTTTGTTCAACTCTACTCTTACATATGGAAACTATGCTCTCAAAAATCTCATATGTTATAAGGAAAACCCAAGGCCAGCCAATTCCAGAAATATTGCCCTTAAATGTTTTCCAACAAAGTGCGAGTCCTTGTTTTCATATCAAGTGATTCTTGTACAAATGGCCACCAAAACTTCACAAAAATTGGATCAAAACAAAAATGCAGATAAAAAGACAAGATTTTTTAAAAATTAGAAATCTGCAGGTCAAAATAGAAATTGTAAATTATACTTTGAACACAAAGGCATGGATTTTAAAGGAAATCATGTTCAAAGAAGCCACTGCAGATGCTCACATCCAGTCAATTTTAATGAACAAATGCACTAATACAAATTATATTTGTGTAAATGAGTACAACCGAACCTCTCTTGTCCATGTAGCTCTGGGGAGAGTGGAAAAGTAAGGAAGCCTTCCACCCCCTACCCTCAAAATCCTACCACTGCCATGAGAGAGAAGAGGTATAAAAAGGAAAGTGAAATGGGCTCCTGGCCTTAATTCTGACGCTTTCTGCACCCAAGAGAAAGTCAACCACTCTACTCACTCTGGAGAAAGATTCTCTAGAACTTTCAGTCAGCCACTAGAGAAAAAGGGGCCCTCCCAAGCCCTCCTCCCACATCAAGCCAGCTGCTGAGCCAGCTCCAACCTGGGCCCAGATCTCTGCTCCTACATACACCTAGAGCTGTGTCATAGCACCTGGGCAGGTGGTAGGGACCACCAGCACATGCTTGGGGCAGCAGACTCTGGCCTGTGTCTACAGGAGCTCCCTCTCACCAAGCACCTCCTTCAACAGGAGAAACCACTTCAGGCCACTGCCTTCCCCCTGCAATCAGGGATTGCCTAAGAGATAGATGGTCATTGCACAGCAAGAGGCATGGGTAATACGAGGAATCATGAGCAGCTGCTGGCCGTTCTTACTGCCCAAACCTGCATAGTGTCCACAGGCTTCCCCCACTGTCACACAGTCTCTTGCTTATTCTCATGTGCACACACATAGGACAAAACCATTTAAGACAGGCCTGAGCATTTGAGGGCCTCCCTACTGCCACCCAGACTGGCCCTGCCCATTGGGCTCTCAGTTGCAACTCCACTACTTCCCCTCTGCTGGAGCTCTGAGGGCACTGCACTGAGGCAAGAATGATCTTGTGTTGACACAGGGAACCACTTACATAGAATATCCAGAAGGGGTTAAAACTGTGGGGGTGGTCAGGACAGAGGCCCTTTGCAGGTGAGCCATGGGACTAGATGCTACTGGCAGAAGAGAGGGTTCCAATGGAAATACAGAGCATGGTTCTTGGGCAACTGGTTCAACAGGAAGAATTCCAAACCAGTACTTCCTGGAAGACTAAGGCAGTAGGGCCAAAGCAGGCCCCAGGAATCTGTGTTCCTAATATGTACCCTACGACCATACTCTACAGAGTGGCTCCTAACTTCCCTCCTCTGGAACAGCACCAAGGGCAGTGCTACAAAGCCCCTGTGACCAGCTGAAAACCTTCCCCACTCAGAGAAAATAAATAAATAAATAAATCTCCCATGCAGAATTCCTCTCAAGGATGTAGAATGTAACTCCTCCTTGTTTAAGTGACTTTTTCCCAAAATTTTCTATATGGACAGAGGAACAACCAGTTAACTTTATGGTGGGGAAGCCTGCAAACAGATGATCAAGGTCAAGAGTAACAGTGACAAGTCACATTGACAATATGTGCCACTGAGACAATGCACTGCAAATGGCACTTGACTTCTATGATCTTCCTCCCCAAAACTTGGAACTCCAGTCCAAGCATGAGAAAAACATCAGACAAATCTCAATTGCAGAATGTTCCATAAAACACCTGATTGGTATTTCTCAAAATTGTATGGGTCATCGATCCAAGGTGACCTCGAGATGCTGTCACAGCCAAGAGGAACCAAAGTGACATGATGACTGAGTATCACATGGAAATCTGGGTGGGACCCAGAAAAAGGACAGGAGATAAAAATTAAGAAAATCCAAATAAACTATGGGATTTAGTTAACAATAATGTAACAACAGGACCTTTAGAATAGTAAATCTAGGGGGATCCCTGGGTGGCTCAGCAGTTTAGCACCTGCCTTTGGCCGGGGTCATGGTCCTGGAGTCCCAGGATCGAGTCCTGCGTCGGGCTCCCGGCATGGAGCCTGCTTCTCCCTCTGCCTGTGCCTGTGCGCCTCTCTCTCTCTCTCTCTCTCTCTATCATGAATAAATAAATAAAATCTTTTAAAAATATATAGTAAATCTAAAACTATTCTAAAATCAGGGGCACATGGCTAGCTCCATCAGAATAGCATGTGACTCTTGATATGGGGGCTGTGAGTTCAAGCCCCAGGTGGGTGTACAGATTACTCAAATTTTTAAAAACTTTAAAAAAGTTAAAACTATTCTAAAATTAAAGGTTGATTTGAAAATATAAACGTACTATGCATATGATACTAAATACACATATGGAAAGCATTAATGTGGATGACTTTCAAAAATGACAAATTGTACTCTGGAAAAGTGGGTAAAAACTGAAATAAACAAAGGAGATAAATATACCCAATTAGCTTAACACAATAAAATAAGGTTATTACATGGTTGGAATGCAGTACAATTTTTGTGCTGTTCTTTGAACAGAGAGCACACTATATGTACTTGAATATGTAAAATAATAGACTGCATTAGTTTGTAAACAACAACAAAAACTTCCTCCCTTGAATGAGATCCAGAACAAACTAATTGAACATATGTTAAACTCTCTCCTACTCAGGCCCCCAAGAGCCAGGAATCAATGTATTCCAACCAATTTTTAAAATTGCATCACGTAACTCATATCTCAAGCTACATTCTCATTATTCTCAAATTAAGTTAATTCGAGCACTAAGCATTAATTACAGTGTATCACAAATTAATTACAGTATATCATAAAAACTATTTTACACTAATCCACATCATCAAAAGTGAAACATAAACTGGTTCCATATGAAATGGAAGACAAATCACTAATTATGATTTTAATTGTTTGGAATGCCAGCATTAAGTTATTTCCAGATGCTAACCAGGGCTAAACAGAAACACCAAAATTGGCCCACCTTTAGAAATTAGTTTCATACCAACGTGCTGTCATATGGCACAATGATTTGAGTAGTAGAAAAAGCAGAAGTCAACAATCTGAAACACTGTATTTAAAATACTCTAAAAGGAACCTATGACAAAATAACAAAGAGTTTAACCTTCAAAGGAAACACACTTCAAACTAGACTATCAGTAGGATACAAAATAAACCTGGGAAATGTCTGGACAGGAGTGGTTTACAATATTCACTACTAACCCAAGTGAAGTAATAGTTTGGCTAAATAAATCTTTTCTAGGTTAAAATATAATGGTGCAAAGCATTTATGCCATTATCAATTTAAAAAAGGGATAAGGAGGGCAGCCCGGGTGGCTCAGTGGTTTAGTGCTGCCTTCAGCCCAGGGCGTGATCGTGGAGACCCTGGATCGAGTCCCACGTTGGGCTCCCTGCATGGAGACTGCTTCTCTCTCTGCCTGTGTCTCTGCCTCTCTCTCTCTGTGTGTCTCTCATGAATAATCTTTAAAAAAAAAAAAAGGGGAGAGGATAAGGAGCTAGTAGTGTGCTACCTAATGCCAGCATTCCCTTAAAAGCACCAAGAAGTAGCTTTACTAATTTTTAAGCTCTAAAAGTCTCAGGCAAATAAATAACACAAGTAGAGTTTACATTCTCTGGAAATGATGGATTAGTTGCCCCCAAATTCAAGTGTTCATCCTAAGCAAACGGCCGGCTAGAGCCTCAGCCAGGCCCTAGGAGAACAGTGGCAATCCTGGGAAGAGGGGGCTGGCCCAGCTGTGGTGGTGACAGAGGTTGACTCCTGGCAGGTGAGACCATCTCTGCTCAGCTGGCATGTCACGGGCTCTTTGATTTCCTGAAGATCTCAAAGGAAACATGATCCTTCCCTGGAATATGTGAAATGAGTTCCACCTGGCCTTGGGGACTTCCCCTGCATCTTTCCCTGTATTCCCTACAGGTCCCCCCACAGAGGTAACGAGCCATCCTTTTATACACTAGCTAACTGGGATGAGAGCTGGGTGGGCGCCTGTTGCACCACCTGGTACTGGGTTACAAGCTCCGGGAGGGCGGGCTTCTGTACCAGAGCACCTGGCAGGGTGCCTCTCACGTAGTTGGTGCTCGAAAGTACTAGGTGTATGACAACAGAGCTACAGCCAAACTGGGCCAGCGGTCCAATTTGTAGGTCAGAGCAGGATGAGTAACACAGCCTTTTCTACCTTTGCACACACGTGCCTTTTCCATCCTCAAACCTGATTCACAAAAAAATGAAGAGCAACAAAACGGGCCACAGAAGTCGGCTCACGCCACCCTCCTTTGAAGAAACTTCTCTGAAAAGGCGCGGTACGGTTCAAATTTTTAAACAGGGAACAGCAGGCCCATACAAGGTCTTCAAAAACAGGAGCGCTGAGGCCTCGTTGCAGGGAAGACAAAACAGAGGTCAGGAGGTTACAGACGCGCTGCCCAACCTATGCCAAGTTAGCAGCAGGTGGAAAGGCGTCTGCACCCCCACTCCTCAGATGCAGCAGTGCTATTTTTGCAGTTCGAATCTAGACTAGCTGCTAATGAAGTTCAGAATGATACTGTATTATTTCAGCTCTTATTCTAATTAAAAGTCAAGATGTCACTGCAGAAGGGCCAACATTTTATTTTGAGGGAGGAGACAGCCTACAAAGTCCGAAGGAAGTCCAGGGTTTGACGGCTCTGGAGGAGAGCAGCTCATGCACACCCCAGGCCCAAAGCATTGCTAACAGCGTGGGGCTGGGGCGGCTCCTGGGCCAGTCACTGCCCTGTGTCCTGCACTTTCCTCATTCACACAGGGCTTCCTGATAATACTGGCCTCCCTCCACACCCAGGCTGTGAGAACCAAAGGATACTAAGCCTGGGCAAAGAACAAGGAGATATGTTACATTGTTTTAGACCTAGAATGTTCCAGTCTGTCCAAAGAGTGACTATGAACTTTGCAGAGGCCCTTCTCCAACCACTGAGGATGGGACCATTTTGGAAAAGAAAACACTGTGCTTTTTAATGATCTTCACCAAGAGAAATTCAAAAACTGAAAAAAGTGCTGATTTTGTGTTTATCCCCCTAACTGAACAGGAAGAAAGAAGAAGCCACGAAGTAAAAAAGGAAGAGCTGTACAGCAGGAAGTGATTTATACAAAATAGACCTAGATAAAGTCAAGGAAACTTTTAATTGATAGCCCTCTTAATTTCAAGGCTCAATATCGGACTTTGTCAAGTGGGAGACTATGTCTAAAGAAAAAAGGCACGGATATCTACGTCATATTCCAGGCCAGCTAATAGGCAGCCCTGCCACTAACCTAGGCAAAGACTGGCGGCCAAATTAGAATTTTCTCTTTCCGATTCCTTGGATAAGGTCTAATTTGTGGTATTTTCATGCGCTCTCCCCTGAAGTGTTTATTTTTTGGAGCTATACAAAGATGGGAGTGAAGCACTTGAAAGCTAACAGATGTGACCAGCTCAAAGATTATCAGGTTGAACCTAGAGTCTTGTGAACTTTAGTAATAACTTTTTTTCTTCCTATGCACAATCACCAATTGAAAGGATTCTGAGCTACACAAACAGGTTGTGAATGGACCAAATTCTGAAAACTAGTTACTTATTAAAAGCAATTAAGGGGCACCTGGGTGCCTCAGTTAAGTGACTGACTCTTGATATGGACTCAGGTCATGAACCCAGGGTCCTGAGATCAAGCCCCAGGTCAGGCCCCATGCTCTGCAGGGAGTCTGCTTGAGATTCTCCCCCTCTGCCCCTGCCCCCACTTGCTCACTTGCTCTCTTACATACATACATACATACATACATACATACATGCAACTGAGAAGTGACCCCATTACTTCTTTGTAAGTGGACATTCTAAGGGGCGTTTGTTTTTATCACAGTTCAGCCAGATTTCAAAATATTTCCTACAAAATGACATTTTATACTTACAGGATCTAAATATGTAGACGTAGAAAATTTGAAAAAGCAATGTATGCCATATTTTACCATAAAAAGTATTGCAGATAAACCATGGTTAAGTCAGTTATATTAAAGTAGGTTTCCCCTTTATATAACTGTAGGATGTATAAATAGTGTCTCTCTAAATAGATATTTTTCATGTTTATAAAAATGGATGAAAAAAATGATCTCCATATGGGCAACTGTGTGAAAGAATATATGTGCCATTAATTTAAGGGTTTAAGTAAAGTAGAGAAGCATTCACTGCCATCAAGGTTGCTGAAATACTGAAATTCTGGGCCAGTTAATTTTCTGTGATGGGGGCTGTCCTGTTGCACGGAAGCATGGTTGAGCAGCACCCTTGGCCTCTCCACCCACTAGAATCCAGGAGCACTCCCCAGTCAAGATAGTTCAAAAATGTCTCCAGAAATTGCCAAACGTCCACACTGGCAAAATCACCCCAGTTTAGAACCCCTCATCTATACATAGGACTGCAGGGTTTTTTTGGTTTTTATTTAAAGATTTTTATTTATTTATTCATGAGAGACAGAGAGTGAGGGAGAGAGGCAGAGACACAGGCAGAGGGAGAAGCAGGCCCCATTCAGGGAGCCTGACGTGGGACTCGATCCGGGTGTCTAGGATCACACCCTGCGCTGAAGGCAGCGCTAAACCGCTGGGCCACCGGGGCTGGCCAGGACTGCAGGTGTAAGTCTCAATTAAGTTTTTAAAAATATTAACAATTAAAAAGGCATTTCTATATTTGCAAACATAATTGCTTTTATTTCTTAATCCATACCTAACAGCCGGTAAGATCCAAAAATGGATGGGAATTTGCACGTAGTAACGTGCATTATGCTGAAAACATATCTTCTTCCTTCAACATGTAACTCTCACCAGCCTGAGACACCGAGGAAAGGACAATCTACCTCCCTTGTTTGGAAGGTGCAATCCGCTTTCCTAGCCAGTGCTGCGCGTGGGGCACAATCAAGTTTCAGCAGCGATGTAGTGAACCTTCATCTGTGACGCATCAAGTGAGCTTCGGACCTACCCATGCATGCTCCAAAATGGAAATTATGGCAGCCAAGTGTGTGTGATCCCTGGTCCCCTTTTTTCTTTGAGAGGATAACTGCAAAGTTTGTTTACAGTCACCCCTGGGTCTTATCTACCAAACCATATAAAACAGACCAAGAAAAGTCTGGGAAGGCATGAATACAGGAGGATGGCTCAGTGAAGAGGCAGCAGGGACAGCTTCTAACTATAAAGTAGGGGAGGCCAAGGGAGGCTGCACAAGAAGCATATGAAGGAAAAACCATGAGTGTAGGTACTGGAGACAGATGGAAAACAGACTTTAAGATAAATGGTCAGGGTGGCAGCGTACGTTAAGTAAATCACATGCAAAGGTGAAACACGGATGGGAGAACCAAAAGAATAGAAAAACCGGCTTTTCTATCTGTCTTGCCAGATTCTGTTCCTAAATAGGTTTTAAGTGGTTTGAAAAAAATTCACTACTCACCTACATCAAATTTCCTGAAACTGTGTCTAAAATAACTCCCAGAACCCCTTCTTCTTTCTTGATCTCTTAAAAATTCTCAGTTTGCATTATGTCCAAGCTGGCTTCCAACACTCAGAGCAGCAGAAGGGCTGTTTATCACCGATTCAGACCTCTCCTCACCATTCCCACCCAACACAGACTTGTAAACCAGGAAATAAGCTTTTAGAGAGATTGTCCTTAAAATGGACACAGCTGGCACAAGAGAAGGGGACAAAGCAACTGTTCTCTTCCACAGCCAGACTCATAAGTGGCATAATTAAAATATTTGTTGACTTGCAGACATCCTTAAATATTCAGCCAAAATTCATAAGATATTAAACTCAGGCACATCCTCTAAGGAAAATCAATGTTGACACTGATGGGCTTTGTCTGCGAAGACAGCCACGGGCACTTTCTAGGCATCTCCCTGTGACCTCGGCTTCTTGTACCATTTCTTACTAGCTGGCCACCCCCACCCCATGCCCACCCCCACCGGGAGAATTACTAAACTTGTGTAAGTAAATAAATCTTTGCTGCTACTCCTGCCAGAACAGGCTCCATACAGAGCTGGCCCCAGGAGAAACACTTGACAGCAAATCTAAGCCTGTGAATTCAAAGCAGCTGCCCAAGGTGTATTCCATCCCAAACCACTGTGTTCCCGAGTCCTGGAATAGACATACAGACGCCTCCCCCAACAGAGATGCCAGACTCTTGGTTCTACCTCAGTTCTATGTGCTCTGGGAGAAGGCTACCCAACAGTCCTAAGGGTCTCCCAAAAACAGAAGGGTAAGTTAAGAATCTCACTTGAAGTGGCAACCAACATCAATGCTCCCAAAGGAAGCCTGTAACAGAAGCCTTCTGGAAATCCAGACTGATGCCCGACCTGGCCTATTCTCATGATCCGAGCAGTGGATTTTCAAAGCCATGTGGGGATTCTTTAAGACCTGCACAGATAGCATAAAAGCACGAAAGAAAAGGGTTTGGTATGTTGGGCTCCAGGGCTTCAAGCACCTCCCTCCCTCCCTTCTCTTTATGACACAGGAACTCACTGAGCAGCAGCTAACAACAGCCTCCCAAAAGGTATCCAACAATACAAGGTCTTAGGCCCTAGGTGGAAGAGCAAGAAAATCCTCAGTCCCCCTTCCTCAATCCCCACGGTGGTAGAAACTGGGTGAGGACCCGCCACACAGCCACTTAGGAAGGGGCCAGTTGAGCAGACCTGCACAACAGGGCCTACAGGCAGGCTGGCAGGCTACTCTCGAATTACAATGCTGTTACTACCCAAGAGAGAAACCTTCTCACTCTCCTGGTGTCACAGAGCAAAGTCCTTGGCAGTGGTTCTCAATATGTGGTACCCATCCCAACACACGTAACCTGGGAACTCAGCAGAAGTGGGCATCCTCACTCCAGACTTCCACGGTGGGTCCAGCCATTTGAGTTTTAAGGTAAGCCCTCCAGGGATGCTGATGGCCACCTGAGGAGCACTGGCCTACAGGATACAGCAAGGAGAGACTGAGAGGAGAAGCAAGGCCAAGGCCAAGAACCAAGGCCATCATCAGTAATGCTCCCCTGTGATGCCACACAGCTAGCCTTCCAGGACCATGTGAGCAGCTCTAACTACTAAATCCATCCTTCCCAAGCTCAGGGCTTCCTCCATTGCTTGGCTGCTAAAAGAAGTTCCAGAAGTTCTATTGCTGCCCAAGCTCCACTCTTTATTGATGGTTGTCCATCAATGTTTCTCAAGTATTTGCCTAATAAAAGTTTATGGTTCTGTTTATGTATTTTCAGATACATCTTAATGAAGAGACGGTGGCCTAGGTTCGTGGATGAGAGCAGACTCAGAAGTGAGAAAGTCTGACTCTGAGTTCCAGATCTGCCACATGCTAGCTATGGAACACGTAGGCAAGGTAACCTGCTATTTCTCCGAACTCTTATCAGTAAGGACAAAAACAGGAAGTATCTACACTTAATTTTTGAGAGGATTCAATGTGTTATTACTTTGTATGAAGTGCTTAGAACAGTAATTATAATATGTGATTTTGTAAGTCTTAATGATAAACTCATGATCACTACAGAAAATATTTTAACTTTTGTACTTATAAATCAAGTACTTAACATACATCAGTATTATGTTAAATACTAATACCCAAAAGTTATTTTAAATTGGTAATTTAACCTCTAGAATCCAAAACACATCTTAAAATCTTAGTAAATGTCCAAAGTATTTTAATTACATGTAATCAAATGTGATTTTTGTACTCTAAAACCGAGTGCATGAAATATTATATTACTGTCTGTGACTACGCAGATCGTATCTGTCCCACTAAGGAATAATAATAATTGCCATTACTATTATTCTAAATTGTTTCCACTCAGTCTTTTTAGCTATCTCAACTCTGGAACCTACAGAATAAATGAAGCTGACATCATAAAAAGTGTATCAACCTGCATTCTGCAATAAGGCAGCCGCTAGCCTCACAGGGCTCCTGGACACTTGCAAAGAAAAAAAGCAACGTGGTGGGCTCGGGGCGGGGGGGCATGTTTAGAAGCAGGGAGAAACAGTAAAGGAGCTCCATTGTGCAGACCCACCCATGCCACAGTAAGGACTTGGGACACTGATCTGATGTGGACCACAGCCAGTCTGGAATGTAATAGCACAGTGAGCTGGTCGGATTGGCAAGAGTGGTCAAACAGGTATTCTGAGAGTCCATTAAGAAGAGGAAATCAAGTATAGCAGAGCTAAGCGATCTTTTGGAGGCAAAATCACTAAGTTCGGGATATGAAAGAAAGGGAGAATTCAGGGATGATCAAGTGAGTCAATGATGGGGATAAACTGAGAAGGCAGGCAGGTTAGGAGATGGTGACATTAAGATGTCAGCTTGTGGCATTCAAGAGTTTTAGGCAGGCATGACGGGTAAGAAGTTGGATAATTCATATAAAAGATAGACCAAAGGAATAAATGAATGAACCATACAGATTTGGAGCTAGAGGGCTGCCCATCCCATAGACATCCCCCCTGCCTTACATAATCATCTTTCATAACCCAAACTGGCCTAAGTCATGGCCACAGAGAATGCATACAGAGCTCAGGGTGGACCTTACCAGACTCTGTCCTGTATAAGCACTAAAGGGACCCTTGCTCACATCGCAGAGACCACAGGGTCACAGCAACAGCAGACCCAGAATGGATGGCTTTCCCTCCCACTTTGCTCTTCACCCAGGGCCAGGAAACACTTTCTTTGCCATACAAAACCCAGTGGGCGCTTTCCCTATATCTGATATTTTATCATGACCCTAATCCAAAAAAACCTACCTATACTGAGGAGAAGCATCCATAAATGCATCAAGTCAGCACTGATTTCTCTCCTTAATCGTCCTACCTAGAACCTAGTCAGCATCTGGAAGCCCAGTGCCAAGGATCCTTCCCCATTTTGAGGCTGTATGACAACTAATGAGCTACCATCCCCTCCTTACCTCTGCCCTCTAACCATCCCTGGCAGGTGTCCTCAAATAAGCAGTTGCTAGATCTGGGTGAAGGAAGCAAAAGGACTTCCTACAACAATCAGCCTTGTTTCTGAACACAGAGTTACACACTGGTATGAACTGAACTCCCCCTCCCCCCCAATATGTTGAAGTTCTAACCCCCAATGTGACTGTATTTGGAGACAGAGCTTTTAAGGAAGTAATTAAGAGTCAGTGAGGTCATAAGGATGGGGCCAAAATCGCACAGGACTGGTGACCTTGTAAGAAGAGGAAAAGCCACCAGAGTCTCTGCAGGCAGAAAAGAGAGGACACACAAGGACACAGCGAGAAGGTGCCCTCCTATAAGCCGGGACGAGAGACTCACCAAGACCTGAATCTGCCAGCACTCTGATCTTGGACTTTCCAGTTTCTAGAACTGTGGGAAAGAAATTTCTGCTTTACGGACTGTGCGGTACCGTTACAGCATCCAGAGCAGACTGATAGACATAATAAGCAAGAGTAAGCACCCTGTTGCAGACTTCCACAGCCATGCCAGCTCCTGGCAATGAGGCAAAGACAAAAGTTCACGGAAACTGCTCACCGAAATGGTCTCCTCTGAAACGGCTCATCTTCAAAGAATCAACTCACACCAAGAATCTGCTCCCAAGCACTATTTGTTCACATCTGCAAATGGCAAAGGGATCCACGGCTGCGCTACATGCCTGTGGATCAGGAGCCTCACAAAAACGTCGATGCAGCACCTTCTGGTGTTCCTTATCTACCTCCTGCTTAGCAGGGCCACAGGGCTCAGATGGCAAGGACTTACCTCAATTTCGAGCTCTGGTCTCCTCACACAGAAATAAGGACTAGAGCCCATTTTACCTTGTTATTTTTTCAAATATTAAATAGGACAGCACTGCTGGAAAGCAAACTGTAAACTATAAATTAATGCACGAGTATTAATATCGATTATTTTTATCTGACTATGGCACTTTGGATCTTCACTAACCACTAACCAGCCGAGCTATCAAGAGGAAACTGCAGTATTTAAATTGTTAATATACTTGAAGTTTCTTCCCTTAAAAACATTAAAAATATGAAGGGGATGAAAGAGTAAGGTGGTGCTAACGAACTAAGCCAGGGTAACAAATGCTTTGCCCCAAGTTTCCAGTTGGTGTTGACACCCACAATCTACTGAAAAGTACTATATAGAGCCAAGCCACCAGGTGGTTTATGCAACTGGATTTGTTTTTTGTTTTGCTTTTTGTTTGTTTCGTTAAGTTTAGCTTCAGGACTATAAATGATTCATGTGATTGAGAATTTACTCAAGAGAGAGGCCATCAGACCACATTTGCCCATCCTAGGGACAACACCTTCCACCATGTCACAGGTTCTGAGCAGAATGTACAAAGATTCTGGCTTTATATCTCAGTGGGAACCTAGAGCCCTAATAACTCAATAGGCTCAGAACTCAGCATTCATGTGTTCGGTAAGAATTTACGGCAAACCACGTGTTTAAGATACAAACACAGAAACCACAGGGCAGATTGTGACACGTGTGTGTGTGTGTGCGCGCGCGAGAGGGAGAGAGAGAGTGAGTGTGCGCGTGTTGGGGGGGGTGATATAACTTGCTAATGTTGATTACACCTTCAGAAGTATACATACGTTTGGATCTGTTCAACGTAAAATGTAGGAAAGGAAAGAACAGTCTAATTGTTAAAACTGTGTTACTAAAGTGACCTAAAGAAATTGGAAACTATTTTTACTTTAGCTGCATACTTTTGATAACCGGTTAGAGGGCTGTCTTGGCCTCCTTCTAAGTCACCTGAATTCAAGCACTGAACATACATGACAGCATTTTTAGCTTAGGCCCTTTGAAAATATGTCATGAAGGGTTTCCATCACTCATCTGAGAAAAGAGAAACAATTTGGAAGTGCCATTTGCTATCCCTCTGGACGGGAAAACTAATTCCCTAAGCCTCTGGGGTGAGTGGTGGGGAGTTTCCAGTTCATTTGTGAAATAAAGTTCAGCTTACTAGTTTTCCCGAACACTGTACACTGCCCTCCCCCTGCAGATCCAGCAATTTTCAGCTCCTCAGCTAGCCAGCCTTGTTCTGAATGATGGAGAACCCTCTCTCCCCCAGCACACGCTGCAAGTCAGTCTGGGCAGTTAGAAGCATGTGTATCCCGGAGAGCAAAACAGCCTCATTTAGCCAGGGCAAATTAAGCTAATGCAAGTTATCAAGTAAAGGACTCCAGTTATTCCAGGCAATCAGGGAGTCTTTGGGGTATTTCAAAAGGTTATCTAGTTTGTGCACACGCAAAGAAGATTTCCGGTGTATTTAATATGGATGATAGTGCCTTTCTCAAATACTGTGTACATAAGATCGGCTGTCAGTTGGAAAACCTCAATAATCCCCCAATGCAAATGACAGGGCAGGGTCACAGATTTCAGGGATGAAGAGACGTAACCATGGACCATGTCACAAAGCAAAACCCAAAGCCTGGAAACTGAGCACAGGCTATTAGAAATGCATCTTACGCAAGCCCTACCCATTTAAAAAGGGCCAGTTTTGGGGCGCCTGGCTGGCTCTGTCCAAGGAGCATGGGACTTTTGATCTCAGCGTTGTGAGTTCCAGCCCCACATTGGGTGTAGAGATTACTTACAAACAGAATCTTTTAAAAAATCAACCAATCAATCAATCAATCGGGGCCAGCTTTCCCACGAGTGGGCAGAGGTGGGTGATAGAGCACTCAGTTCTACGGGTGGCAGTTTGTCACCCAATTTCATCCACAGTTCCCATGATCAATACTGTTGTGTGTTTAGGTAGCAGCTGAGAAGCTCCGAGCTGAGCCCAGGTGAGGCCTATCGGAGAGGAAGCGGAGCCAAGCACCTCCACAAGCTCCCCGCCGCTTAAAGTTTTCAATTTCAGCCTCCAAGTAGCTGCAGCCAGAAGACCACAAACATCCGGTCTTTTCCTGCCATCCAAAGTACATCTAAGTAACCTCAAAAGGAGAAATAATTAAGGGAGGATTTTCCCATGTTGGTCACTGCTTCACTAGCCTGATTAACACCCATTTCTCGGGAAATCCCTGTTCCAAACACCGAAAAACCTCCATCAACAGCCCCACCTCCCCAGCCAGTCAAGCCCATCTCTTCTCTGCGCGTCCGCTGGCGACCATTATTTTCATAAAACGCGGCACATGCCTGAATCCTGTTCACTCACCCACCCACCCAGGAACGCCTGGTAGGTGCGTTAAGAGAGTGTTCAGAAGCAAAGTTTAGATCTGTTTTGATTAAGTTATAGTAGCCCTGGTTAATTTCATTTTCAGTCGTTCTAAGACTTGCAGAGCAGGGCTGCTAACGATATACCAGCAGTGGTATGAAACACACCCGAATTACTCTCATTCCTACCCAAATCCCTTCCCAGAAGCCAGGGCCTGAACCAGGGAGGGCCTCTCCTACCTGCAGGTCTGGGGCTAGGCCGTGCCCGCTGGCCTCCGTGGTTCAGTTTCTGTTTGGTTCAACGGAAGGAGGGGGCCCAGCGCTGGGGCCTGCTCATCCCCTTATACAGACACAAAGTTGGCAGATTCAGCCTTAAACCTGTTGGCAAAATAAACGAAAACAAATAAAGGGGAAACTGCCAACCGCAATTGTCTGAAGTGACAGAGGCCTACTGTCCCCGTCCCTGCCCCGTCCCTGAAGCCCTTACAAAGCTCGTGAAGAGTCAGGTGCCCGGTGTTCACCAGCCGCCGCGCCCCGCATCCCCCGCAGACCTTCCAAGGCGATCGTTACTGTCCACGCACGAAGGCGTTTCTGCAAAGTAGACGCCTCCACGCAACGCCACACTCGGTGCGCTCACGGGGGAGGTGCCTTCAGTGCCTTAAAACCCAACCACACGCCGGTTTCTTCCAGAACCACTTGGTGGTTAGATCGCCCCGAACACACCGGGAGGCCAAGCGTCGTGAGAAACTTTCTTCCAGGTGCGGGAGGTCCTGCCCATGCGGGACGCGGCGCGGAGCCTGGCACCGTCCCCGGGCCCCGCGGCCCCGCGCCCAGGCGAGGGCCTCCCCCACGCGGCGTGACAGCAGCTTTGTGCGGGGTCAGGAGAGTTGCCATAAGCACAGCAAGTTCTCCGGGCCTCCCGCGGCCTCCCGCGGCCCCGCGAGCCGCGGCGCTTCCTCCCGGGGCCGCTCGTCCCCGCGCCCCCGCGCCCCCGGCCCCCGCCCCCGCGCGCCCCGGGTCCCCGGTCCCGGCAGCGCCGCCCTGCCCCCGCGCCCCCGCGCCCCCGCCCGGCCCGGCCCGGCCCGGCCCGCACAGGGGGGCCCGGAAGGCGGGCGCGGAGGTGCGCAGCCGGGAGCGGGGGGCAGGCCGCGGCGGGGCCCAGGGCGGTGCGGGGCGCCCAGGGCACGGCCCCCGCCCCCGCCCCGCCCCCGCCCCCGGGCGCGCGCCGCCCCCCGCGCGGCCCAACTTGGCGGCCCCCGCCCCGCGCCCGCCCGCCCGCCGGCACCGCCTTACCTCCTGCGCCGCCCGCCGAGCGGAGGGCAGCGGCGCGGGTCCCGGGGCGGCGGCCGCACCGCGCCCGCCCAGGCGCCGCTCTTTGTCTGCGCCGCTCCCTCCTCCCGCCGCGCGGCGGACGCTGCCGGCCCGGGCGGACCCCGCCGCCGCCGCCGCCGCCGCGAGCCTCCCGCCGCTCCCGCCTCCCGCCGCCCGCCGCCCGCTCGGCCGCGCGGCTCCGGCCTGACGATCCCGGCGGCGGCGGCGGCGACCCTCCCCCGGCGCTGCGCCCGCCCCTCCGCGCGCTTCCTCCTCCTCCTCCTCGCGCCGCTCCTCCCCGGCCGCGCGCGACCCCGCCCAGGGCCGGCCCGGGCGAGGGGGGCGGGGGGCGGGGGCCCGGCTCCCACCTGGGGCGGCGCGGGCGGGCGGCGGGCGGCGCGGGGACCCGGGGCTCGGCCGGGGCGCGCGGGGGGCGCGGGGGGCGCGGGGCGCGGGGAGGGCGGGGGTCCCGGCTGCCCGCTGCCCGCTGCCCGCTGCCGGCTGCCCGCGCGGGGACTGGGGCAGCGCTGGCGGCGAGCGGACGGCAGGGGAGAGAAAGGCAGCAACTTCCAGCCCCCAGTGACTGCCGCGCGGCCTTTCCATCCTCTTTTTGTTTGATTTTCTTATCGCGACGCTCTAGTTGTTTGGCGGCCGGCCCCCTCCCGGAAGCATTCCCACGGCACCCTCGGCAAGGCAGGCCTGGGGTCCATCAGAAAAGTGACTTACATAAAAATGTCACTTCCTCTCTGTAATTGCCTCTGGGCATTTTTATTTATTTGCCTTGTATCTATTTACTTTCCCAAACAGACACTTTTGTACTCCATCATTCCCGTCGGAAGCACTTCTTGAGAGCAGAGAGGACACGCGGCCCCGCGCCGCCCCGCCTGCGGCCCAGCCCCCCGCGCCCACCCGGCAGAACCTGGCAGGCGCTGCCAGCGGCTGGGCCCCTCCCCGCACCCCCCCCCCCCCCAGGCCTTGTCACTACTAGTGGGACTGGTCCGGTCACCTGGCCACACGCAGGGACTTACCTGTAAACAAATTCGGAAGATTAAAACCCTGGAGGAAGGGGAAACACAAGTTGTCCTCTAACAGGCACATGCATCCAGCTGCCTGTGCTCCAGTCTCCTTCCCACACGGCTTCCCAAAAGGAAACCCGACTATTCAAGTGATTCTGATTTCCTGGCGGAATAGCCTGGATCCATGTTAATGAGATTCTTTCTTAGGCTCCTGGCTTCTCATTACTATTAAGGCAATAATAACTTACCCAAGGTGACAAGGCTGAACCATTGATCCTCTGCCTTGTTCACAAAAGGAAGTATCCAGGTTGGGTAACCAGAACCAGTATACCTTTGAAGTCACAGTACAGCCTTTGACTATCTGCTTTTTCAACTGCGGAACCTTGCACAGGTGTTTCTTAACCGATCTAAAATTTAACAAATGGAGAGATCGTGTTTACCTAGCTCCCATGTCAGTCCCTGGCACCCTTCCTGCCTGTAGGGCACACTCTGTAGGTCACTAGCTGGGAGTAGGTACAGTGTACTGAGCAGGGACGGATCCAAGATCAGGGAATCTGGATAGCCTCCTTCTCTTTGCCCTTGGGGAAAGAGCTGCCTCAGTTCATCCTTTTGTCTTACTAATAAGGAAGGCAGAATTATAATAAATGGTCTGACCCAATTTTAAATTAGTTTACCCAAAATCCATATAATAACATTGACCCAGTTTTTAACTTGTCTGCTTTGTAAACCATCACTGAATCACCGTTCTTGAATTCCTCTTCCTTCTTCCTTCCTTTACAAAGGTAGAGTCCCCAAGGACATTCTCTATCTAAAATCCAATGTCGCTTTCTTAATCTTTATCCTATGCAGTCTTCAGAAGCACGTGGCATTTCTGCTATTACCTGAAATTCAGTTATTTTCATTTATCTAACACAGCTACCCTTCTGAACTTCCTACATCATTCTCTTGGAGAGCATATTGACCTCTAACAGTAATATTCCTGATGCAGAATTTGGCCCCTTGTTTTTATAATGATTTGTGCCTTTTTTGTTTTTTTTTAAGAGAGTTGATCATTTTTTTGTATGCCTCCAGTCTGGATGTTCAGTGATTAACTCTCAGATCTGTAGCCTTAGAGAATTCCCCAGATTGTCTGCAGTCTCTCTGGGCAGCTCATCATCTCTTCAATATCACCAGGTTCAGAATGAAATTTATCCTCTTCCCAAAGTAGCTCCTCCTCCCACGGTCTCAGGCTTGGCCAAGAATCCACCAGACATCTCAGCTCCTTGGAGAAACTTCACTGCAATCTCATTTCTTCCTTCCTTCCCTCTCTCCAAGATCTCCCCAAAGGCAGTGAGGAGAGAGTGCAAGATGACCTTGGGATCCCTCTCAGTCTAAATCCTCATGATTCTGAGTCCTGGTGCTGTTGAAACAGCTCTTTGTATCTTCTTTTCTCTTTCCAGTGACACCATCCAAATTTTTACATTGTTACTGATGACACTTATGAAACTTCTTTTATATGTGTGTGTGTGTGTATCTGTGTGTGTATAAAATAATTATATATAATATATATAATAGTATCATGTGTGAGTTACAGGTATACATATACAGAGTATTATCCTCATATACATATAAAAAAAATGGAAACAGTAAGTGAAGGAACTGGGGTCAGAACTAAACATACTTGACTTCGAAACTCGTGTTTTTTCCAGTACACCCCATTGCCTTCCAAGTAGCCTCCTGTTGCTCACTTTCACCCACCTCCCAAATTTTGGGGTATCATTGTCATAGTAATCTTCCTAAAAATTGCTTCTATTTTGTCCTGCCCCTGCTCAAGAAATAACCATGACTCCCCATGGCCTACCACAGTTCCTCAAGAGTTCTCTGACAGCAGAAGATGAGCATTTGCTCCTGAGAAGGCTGAGGAACTGAGCCTAAGAGGCCTATATTCATTTCTTGGAGCTGTCTTTTTTTGTTTGTTTGTTTCATGAGAGGCAGAGACACAGGCAGAGGGAGAAGTAAGCTCCCTGCGGGGAGGCCTATGCAGGCCTCCATCCCAGGATTCCGGGATCATGACCTGAGCCAAAGGCAGACACTCAACCACTGAGCCACCCAGGTGCCCCTCCTGAAGCTGTCTTAATAAATTACCTCAAATTGTATGGCTTAAAATAGAGGAGTTTATTCTCTCAGTCTTCTGGAAGCCAGAGTCTAAAATCAAGGAGTCAGCATATTCTCTCAGAAGGCTCTAGTGGAGAATCCTTCCTTGCCTCTCCCAGCTTCTGGTATCTCCAGGCCTGCCCTGACCTGTGGAAACATTACTTCAATATCTGCCTCTGTCTTCCCATAGCCTGATCCCCTTCTCTCTTGCCATTGGATTTAGAACACACACACACACACACACACACACACACACACACATGCACGCACTCATACCCTGCCACCATCTAGGATGATCTTAAGATCCTTACCTGATAACAGCTACTAATACCCATTTTCCAAATAAGATCACATTCACAATTTCCACATGAACATATCTTTGGGGGCCACCATTTGACCCACTGTGAGACCCAACATGGGGGAGACGTTTCTTTTCAGCTGATGCTGTATCTGAAAATGTATGTCTCCGCATTCCACTCTGTTAGTATGCTGTTAATATTGAAATGTCTTCCATAATGAAATATTGAAAGTGAAAAAGTACAAACCTTGGGAGCCTGGGTGGCTTAATCAGTTAAGCTTCCATCTCTTGGTTTTGGCTCAGGTCATGATCTCAGGGTTGTGAGGTCAAGCCCTGCACAGGGCTCTGCACTGGGTATGGAGCCTGCTTAAAATTATCTCTCATCCTTTCCGTCTTCCTCTCCCTTCCTCTCCCTGTCTAACAAAAAGAGAAAAGAAAAAGTATAAACCTTTCCCTCCAAATCATTTCAACGTTAAATCCTAAGACTTGTCTTTCTAACGGTTCTTAAACTTAGTCCTACCACAAAAATCTCATTGTTGACTCTGTCACAATCTAAGCTATTTACTCTGGTCACTCTGCTCCCCACCCTGTGTCCCACTTAGTCACACCAATTTCTACTTTGACCATATAGACATAGGAAGACATTTCTCACCCCACTCTTTCTTCAGAGCTCCATTCAGAGACCCCTCGTTAGACTCATGGGAAATCCAAGGTAAAGTTGAGGGTGTTGGGTCAGACTTCAGAGGCATGCAGCCTGCCTACAAGCCCATGACTTAAGATCATTTAACCTCTTTGGGCCTCAAATAGTAATAACACTACTCTTACAAAAAGCTGTGAGAATAAGTGAGATAATGTAAACATGTTTCAACTGTCTGTCGGCACATGGTAAACACTTGTATCAGCTTTTCTATGACCTTCTATCTTAACATTCAATTTAATTAAACATATCTTGTATATGTCTATTTGCATTATAAGAGATAATTCAGGAGAAATAAAAATAAGTGGAGATTTTAATCTCAGAGGAAGGATAAGACCAGGATACAAATAACTCTAATATAAAACTAAATATGAAAAACCCCAAGCAAAATATGTTCTGGGAGTCAGAGGAGTCTTTAGATTTCATGAAAGGTGGTAGCATCAGGAATGGACCTTGAGAGACCTTGGTGGCCCTCTAGACAGCCCCCTTCCTGGTTTTAAGGCAGCCCCTGGCTGACTGTGGAGGGGAGCAGAGTGGGTTTCTCCATCTCTTCCCTCCCCAAAGCCCTGTAAGAATGAATGGTCTGAAATTGACCAGTAGAACCTTCTCCCTCAAGACTTTGAAACTGAAGAGGGTGACAGAGGGGAGGAAGAGGAGATACAGTTTGCTTTTACAGGAAGGGGTCCTGGAACCTCCTTACAGAGGCGTTAAGCTGCTTGGTTCTCACCCCTTCTCCCAGCATCTCCAGCCCCACTGCAAGCTACTTGATATTCTTACCATAAATCCCTGTTCTGTTTAAGGCCACCAGAGGCACTTCCCCTTCCTGTTACCCAAACCCCTAAATGACACAAACTATAAGAAATTTTTAAAGATTTTTAAAATGTTACTTATTTGAGAGAGAGAGAACACAAGCAAACGGGAGAGGCAGAGGGAGAGGGAGAAGCAGACTCCCCACCAAGCAGGGAGTCCAACATGGAGCTCCATTCCAGGACCCTAGGATCATGATCTGAGCTGAAGACACCATTTATCTGACTGAGCCACCCAGGCATCCACAAACTATGAGGATTTTGAAAGTTAGAGACAGGGAGGAAATTCCAGATGGAGGAAACTTAGAACCCTGAGCACAGAGGGGAAATGTGGCAAGATTCCATGGCAACAGGGAATGCCCCTATTTGCCTCAGTGGAATGGAGGATGCCAGCCAAGGATCCAGGGGAGGTAAGACCAAGGAGATATGGTTATTAAGTGTGGACATCATGGGAGCTTGGTCGCAGGACAACTCATTTGGCATGCAAACCAAGGAACACCTGGAGGTAGGAAGAGTGGTGTTATGTTTGCATTACTCAGATGTAATAATTCAAATTAGGGTGGAGTCAATGGAGGAGCATCAGTGCAGGGGAAATTAAGGGGAAAGACAAGGAATTGACAAGTGATCAGATATGGGGAGGCAGAGGGGGAGAGGGCATCAAATATAACCTGAGGGTTCAGACATGAATGTGTACAAAGATGATGGTATCAATATCAGTAATCGGAAAGCAGGATAAACTGATCTATTAGGGATAAACAGTTCTGGTTTTGTCCATTTACTTAAATTTAATGCACATTATTGCCAACTTACTACGCAGAGATTGTTCTACAGAAATGAGCAAAGCACAGTTCCTACCCTTGAGTGACCTGTGGCTGGGAGAGTAGCTATTAGTGCTCTCGATCTAGAATATTCCACTGGGGTAACGAACCACACTGCTCCTTAATTGTGACATCCATTTTAGCACAGATGGAAACACCCTGAGGGCAGGGACTGAGTCTGATTTTCTTCTGCAGCTCTAGCACCTTATTCTCTGTACCCAGTAGGATCAGACACTTAATAGATCTGTAATGATGGATGAAAATTCCACACCTCTGTGAGTTTGCCAAAGGCAACACAGGACTGTGAGCATTAGTGAGGAGATCTAAAAAAGAGGCCTTTATGATCTCACCATAAGAATTTCAGAACAAATACTGTGGACTTACAGATTTCGGTATTTCATTTTACCTACATTAGCAGGGGCAAGGGGGGGGGGGTGGAACAGAAACATGAGTCTGAAGATAGTGTGGTAATTTCTTACCCAAACTCCTGAGTATTCTCATTACCTCTTCAGATTCAAGAGGAGACAGGCTAGAAACCCATGAAATTCATCTCTCAGCAACTGGCAGAATTAAGTTTCTTAAAACACACACACACACACACAAAGAGTTCTTACTCTTTGAAACCCTCCCTGTCAAAGGTTCTTACTCTTTGAAACCCTCCCTGTCCCCCTCCCCAAAAAAATGTTTTCTGTGTCTTGTCAATGCAGTTATCCTGCTTCTAGCTCCAAATTATGATCTGGACTTCAGGAAGTGGTGATGCCTTGGATAATTGTTCAAATAAAAGAAAACAGGTGAGGCGATAGTATAAAGGTGGGTATGATTTAGGGTAAAAGGAAAATTAAAAACAAGTAAGTGTGCTCACACACTGCCCAGTCTGTTCTATGCAGTTTGTCCAGGAAAGCTTACTATAGTAATAGATCTATACAGTATAACTTTCAAACTTGAAGTTGGCTTGCTCTGAAATATAAAAATGATCAAAGTTCAAATTGTTTGTGATTCTTAGCAGCAGGGAAGAATTCATTTTGATAGGAAAACTTTTAAGAGAGCCCCATAACTTTAGAAAAGCTAAGAGGATTTTACTCAAATTTCCATTTTGAAATCTGCCTTGAGGGGAACATCCCATATGAAACATTTCTGTTAGATACAATAAACCCTCAATTAATCAGAATGCCTCAGGAGGGAGGTGTTCTGCTAAATTAAATTTTCATTTTGGGTAAGGATTAACCAGAAAGCCCCTTCAGCTGGAACATAAGTTGAAATTAAAAAAAAAAAAAATACTTGCAAGCTGATATCTTACCTTAAAAAATGCAGTCAAGTATGTGAAATGAGTCTTGTCTTTGATGTTAGGGTGCACACGGTGCCTCAGAGTCATCATTCTGAGCATGCATCCTCATTTTCCAGTGCTAAATGTAGGGAGTATTGGGTGGAATCTACACAAAGTCAGAGCCATGTGCCAAAATGACTTTAAAAATTTGATGAAATTCAGGTGTTTTCCTGCATTTGTTACTTTTTTTCCCAAAAGAGGGTGCTTTCCAGTTAATGAGAGGTCCAGTTACCTCTAGTCTAGTTACTCAGTGTGTTACCTGCGTATTTTAAAAGAGGAAGCTTCTAAAATATAAAGCAATTCTCAACTAGAGTTTTGGTGAAGAGAATGGTGCTTTTATTAATCATATTCTTTACTGAAACACTAATAAGTTAACAAGAAAGTATGTTCTGGAAATGCTATGATGTAATACCTCTTTTGTTTTGTTGTGTGTGCTGCACCGCTCAGCGCAGCTCTATGGTCTGTGCATTTGATGGAACATTTCACGGAAATGGCTGTTTGAGAAATGATCCTGAGTAGTTTGATACCTGGCAGTCTGGGATGCCCACCCTTCCCGAAGCATTCTCTCCATTCAGGATTCTGTAAACTCTCTGCTTGGAGTGTCCCTCATCCCCACACTGCTCCTGGGCCACTTAGCCACAAATGCCTTGATTTATAATCACTTATGTCCTTATGATACTTAAACATGACAAATCGATTAAAAGCAAGAGAGATTTCTTTGACTTCCCCAGAGTATCTCCTACAAAGTCAGCAGTTAATAATGGTTTTTTGAAGGAATGCTGTGGGATAAAACCATTTCAAAGTATTGTTTTTAATGCAAATGTTTACCTATGTATATGGTGAGTAATTATTAATGCTATGATTATTCATTTATTGTGTTTTTACCACTGGCCAAGCACATTGTCTGATCCTCACAACCCAGTGAAGGAAGCATGATGACCCCCATCTTATAGATAAGGCTTAAAAAAGCAAAGGTAACAGGTGGTTGTGAAATTTTTTTTTTTGTGACCTCTTGTACAAATATTGGCTCACAGGATGCCTGTGAAATACAACCAATATTAATAAACTATACTCATTTTATTTTCTCATTAAACCACTTGCATGGTGAATTGCTTCCCCCCCCACCCCATGACTTGTTTATTTTATAACTCATGTTTGTATCCTTGGTTCTCTTCAACCACTTTACACACACACACACACACACACACACACACCACCGTCTGCCTCTGTCAACTACCAATCTGTTCTCTGTGTCTCTGAGCTTGTTTTGTTTGTTTTGTTTTTAGGAGTCCACATATAAGTGAGGTCATACAATATTTGTCTTTCTCTGTCTGACTTATTTCACTTAGCATAATGCCCTCAAGTTCCATCCATGTTGTTGTAAATATCAAGATTTCATTTTTTTATATGGCTGAATAATATTCCATGATACACACACACACACACACACACACACACACACGCACATCACCGTTTCTTTATCCATTCATCTATTGATGAACACTTAGGTTATTTCCAGATCTCAGCTTTTGTCAATAATGCCACAATGAACATGAAGATTCACATGTTTTTGTTATTGTTTTTTGTTCTTGTTGGATAAATACCCAGAATTGGAATTACTGAATCACGTGTTATTTCTATTTTTAATTTTTTGAGGACTTCCCATGCTATTTTCCCTAGTGGCTGTGCCAGTTTACATCTCTATCAACAGTGCACAAGGGTTGCCTTTCTCCACATCCTCACCAACAATTGTTATTTCTTGTCTTTTTGATAACAGCCATTCTAACAGGTTGAGGTGATATCTCATTATGGTTTTGATTTGCATTTCCCCAGTGATGAATGATATTGAACATCTTTTCAAGTACCTGTTGGCCATATGTATGTCTTCTTTGGGAAAATGTCTATTCAGGTCTTCTGCCCATTTTTAAAATCAAATTGGTTTTTTGCTATTGAGTTGTATGAGTTCTTTATATATTTTAGATATTAACTCCTCATCAGATAATTTGCAAGTTATTTTTTCCCATTTAGTCAGTTGCTTTTCCATTTTGTCTTTGGCTTCTCTGGCTGTTCAGAAGCTTTTGAGTTTGGGGCACCTGAATGTCTCAGTGGTGGAGTGTCTCCCTTTGGCTCAGGGCATGATTCCGGGGTCCTGGGATCGAGTCCCACATCGGGCTCCCCACAGGGAGCTTGCTTCTCCCTCTGCCTGTGTCTCTGCCTCTCTCTGTGTGTCCCTCATGAACAAATAAATAAGATCTTTTTTTAAAAAACGAAGCTTTTGAGTTTGAAGTGGACCCATTTGTTTATTTTTTCTGTTGTTGCCTTTGCTTTTGGTGTCAAATCCAAAAAGTTATTGCCAAGACAGAAATGTCGAGGAGCTTACTGCCTATGTTTTCTTATAGGAATTTTATCGTGTCAGGTCTTACATGCAAATATTTAACCTAATTTGACTTGATTTTGGGGTATAATGTAAGATAGTGGTCCAGTTTTATTTATTTGCATGTGGTTGTCCAGTTTTCCCAACACCATTTATTGAAAAGACTGTCTGTTCCCCATTCTACATTCTACATTCTACATTCTTGGCTTTTGTGTCATCAATAAAGTCACCATAGGTGAGTGGGTTGACTTCTAGGCTCTCCATTCTGTTCTATTATCTATATGGCTGTTTTTGTGCCAGTACTGTTATGATTTGTAATATTAGTTCCTAATCAGGGGGCATAATGCCTCCAGTTCTGTTCTTATTTCTCAAGCTTGTTTTGGCTATTCAGGGTCTTTTGTGGCTCATACAAATTTTAGGTTGTATTTTTTTTTTTCTGTAGAAAATGTCACTGGAATTTTGATAGGAATTGCATTGAATCTTTAGATTGCTTTGGGTAGTATGGACATCTGAACAATATTAGTTCCTCCAATCCATAAGCATGTAATGTTTTTCCATTTATTTCTTGTCTTCCTCAATTTCTTTTGTCAATGTCTTATAGTTTTCAGTATACAGAAGTTTTACCTCCTTGATCAAATTTATTCCTTGGTATTTTATTCACTTTGATACAATTGTAGTGGAATTGTTTTCTTAAGTTATCTTTCTGATAGTTTGTTATTAGTGTGTAGAAATGCAACAGATTTCTGCAATTGATTTTGTATCTGCAATTCTACTGAATTCATTTATTAGTTCTAATAGCTTTTGGTTGGAGTCTTTAAGGTTTTCTATGTAAAATATTATGTCATCTGCAAATAGTGGCAATTTTACTTTTTCCTTTCTAAGCTGGATGACTTGTATTCCTTTTTCTTGCCTAATTGTTCTGGCTAGGACTCCCAATACTATGCTGAATAAAAGTGGTAAGAGTGGACATCCATGTGTTGTTCTTGATCTTGGAGGAAAATCTTTCAGCTTTTTACCATTAAATATGATAACTGTGGGCTTGTCATGTATTGCCTTTATTATATTGAGGTATGCTCCTTCTATAATACTTTGTTGAGGGTTTTTTTTTTTATCATAAATGGATATTGAATTTTGTCAAATTTTTTTCTGCATCTATTTTGATGACCATATAATTTTTACCCTTCATTTTGTTAATGTAATGTATGACATTGATTAAGTTACATGTGTTGAACCATACTGTCATTCCTGGAATAAGTCCCATTTGATCATGGTATAAGACCATTTTCATTTATTGTTGAATTCAGTTTGCTAATATTTTGTTGAGGATTTTTTAAAAATCTATGTTCATCAGGGATATTGGCCTATAATTTTCTCTTCTTAGGACAACATTGTCTTGTTTCAGTATCAGGGTAATGCAGCCTCATAAAATGAGTTTGGAAGAGTTCCTCCTCTTCTATTTTTTGGAGGAATTTGAGAAAGACTGGTATAAATTCTTCTTTGAATGTTTGGTAGAATGCACCAGTGAATTGATTTGGTTCTGGACTTTTCTTTGTTGGGAAATTTTTGATTATTGATTTAATCCTTACTAGTAATTAGTCTATTCAGATTATCTATTTCATCATGACACAGACATGGAGGATTGTTGTTTCTAGGAATTTATTCATTTCTCTCAGTCGTCCTATTTGTTGACATTTAATTATTCAAAGTAGTCTCTTATGATCCTTTGTATTTCTGTGATATCAGTTGTTGCTTCTACTTTTTCATTTCTGATTTTATTTGAGTTCATGTTGAATTCTTAGCAGAGTTCCTGATTCTCCCCCACCTCACTGATTTTATTAAACACTTTCGATGTCTGCAGTGGACCAGGATTGGGGAGTGTGTGATACCTTCACCTATATGGGCTCAGGCTAGAGGGAAATACAGGTTCACCAAAGTGCCCCTCTAAGTCAAACTGGCTGGGGAATTAATTTCTTATTGCTGCCGTAGCAAATTACCACGATGTCAGAGGTTTAAACTATGCACATTTATTACCTACAGTTTTGTGAGACAGGTCTCATTAGACTAAATTCAAGGCATTGGCAGAGCTGTGTTACCTGTAGGCTACAGGAGATAATTTGTTTCCTTAATTTTTCGATTTCTAGAAGCTTCCCACATTCCTTAGCTTGTGGTCCCTTCCCCATCTTCAAATCTACCTCAAAAACTATCTCTATTAAGCCTTACCTAAGGCTAAGGCTGACCTTTTAAAATGTTTTCCAAACTACCCTTGAAGACCATTTAAACCTTACTTCACGAATACACACATATTTCCAGTGTGATTTGCCTTAGACCTCAAAACCTCTCAATTTCTGTTATTCATAGGTTGATTCTCAAGATTCAGTAGGAAGCAGGGTGCACTCCAAACCACTTTTCCTAACCACTTAGTATAGGTGGGAGAAAAAAATGTGATGTTATTGAAAAAGTTGGTGTAAAACCTGTACTAATTTTATAAACACCAGGGCAACCTAAAAGTAGGTACTACTCTTTAATCCAAATGACTGTGGTAGATGCCACTATGGCCTCTCCAAAGCCCAGTGGCAGTTTCATTGGACAGATCCCCTTCTTCCCTATAGGCTGGTGTCTTCCTTATGTCAAGTGAGGGCAAGGCAGAGTTCTAGGGAGTTAATCCCCTCAAGCAACCCAAGCAATGGGGAGGTACATATGTAAGTAGATACCCTACCTTACTTAACTCTTGGTAGTTCTACAAGGAAGCCCCCATTGCTCATAGCAGTGACCCATTGGTTATGTTCCTTTCTTACCCATATCACATCCCTATTCCCTCTCTGTACTTCCAGAAACACCAACTCATTTAGTCTTCTAAAACTGCCATAATAATAGGTGGCTTTCTCACAGCTTTGAGGACTAGAAGTCTAATATCATGATGCCCACAGAGCTCTTGAGGCTCCTTTCCTTGGCTTGCAGATAGCCACTTTCTCAGCATGTCCTCCCATGGCCTTTTCTCTGTGCATGCATCCCTGTTGTCTCTTCCTCTTCTTACAAGGACACCAGTTGTATTGGATTAGGGCCTTACCCTTATGACTTCATTTAACCTTAATTACTCCTTTAAAGGCCTTCTTTCCAAATACATTCACATTGGGGGTTAGGTACTTTATCATATGAGTTTAGGGGGATATTTAGTTACAAACATCTACCAAATAAATTACTTGCACTCAAATCCTTATCTCAGGATATGAGCCAAAATTAAGGGAGTAATATGCCCATTTGCCTTAGATCCTGAAAAAAGTTGTTATAAAGAATAACACACATGCGCATACACACACACATGCAACTGACTTGACAAAACAGGCATTCCTGCAGAGAATGCCACTGAGCATCCCAAGCCAGATTCCATGTAGGCTTGGATTGCATAACCCAAGAATAAAAGTTGCATTTATGTAAGGATACTCCTTAAAAAAATGCACTTGTGGATTTATGGGATTTTGCTTTCTCTGCACCAATTCCTTTCTACCATGCCATTTACTATTGTTCTGCATGAAGGTAGATTGGGTGCACAGCTAATCTTGACTCTTAGGACGAAATTCAAGAGACAGATTTCTCAGCAGTGTGGGGTGAGTCTCATCTCAGGAAGGCCTCATGCAGTGTATTGCCTGGGCACTTATCTAAAACAATTTCATGGTAGACTTTTCAGGGACCTCCCATTATGACCTCTTTTCAGACCTGGCTCACCTTCATCTAGAGGGTCACCGTGGTTTGTCCCTGAGCCAACCAGTGGTCTGAGCAAACCTCATGTCTTGCACATCTTGCACATGCATAAACTACTATTTTTCAAATGCATACACTGTGGTGATGAATAAAACACATGTTCATTTTGCAGTGCTACCGAATTCATTGTAACTTTCCATCACGTGGTTTTCTAATCGAAAGGATATTTAAACTACTACCACTAACACATGAAGATATTTATAAAAAAATATGTAAAAAGGAACCTTCCTACCCCAAATTTTGGAGTCATTGTTCTAATCTGTAATAAAGACGTTTCTAACTCAGCTGCCCCTCCATGGACATGGTCTAAGAAGAGAGTCTGTAATCTACTGCCTGTTTACAGCCCTTTGTCCCTTGAAGAGCTCCCTTAACCAGAATTGCCCAGGCCTGTGGGTCTTCTGTTCTGGCTATCTTTGTCTTCTAATTCCTTTTGTTTGTCTTGCTATCTTCTTCTGCCAATATTTTTAATTCTATTCAGATAGGCTTTCCTCCTCACCCTGATCAATACTTTCTGTATTCTTTAATCCCTTCTTTTAATCACCAGTTCATTGATAAGGCTTCTTAACCCCATCCAGAAGTATTTCCATCAGGCCTGAAGAACTTCACCCAAATGCAGAGAGGGAGAATTTAGACCATAGCAGAATCACTCAAATTCACACCGTTACTTAAAGGTTGGCTGCACACAGTGTAGCAGATGCAGCTGGTATCCAGCCACATCCCCTTGGAAGACAGCATTTCCCTGCCCACAGGCCTGGCTTCCAAATGCCAGTACCCACCATGTTTTGCCTTTAGGCTCTCTCTGGCCAATAGTGTCTGTTCTACCCCAGTGCAGGGCAAGGAATAAGTGCTAGGACGTTAACACCATCCAGAGTTCTGGCAGCCAATGACTGATGGGAATTCATTGACAAATACCCAGCTTCCTCACCCTTCTGGAGGGATAACTGAAGTGCACGTCCTACACCAGTTCCCAGGGTTCTCTGGGTGATTAAGCCCCAGATGTCCATAGTAGTCACTAGATTCCTAACAAATCTCTTATGTCTTTCTTCCTTATCTTATAACACTCCCCTGCTCCCCAGCGCTGTTTCCTGGGATCTCTTCTTGCACTGCAGTCCTGTCTCTATCTTAATGGGAAAACCAAATCAGGATGCCCTGGGATGTTCTCTGCCCTTATATATTTTAAACAATCTATTTTTTTAGATTGAAGAAAAAGATAATCTGGCTGTCATCTATTCCTGCTTGGATTTGTAGTTTCATTACCTGGAGTTGACACTTAAAGAACTATGACTTGGATAAGTTACTTTTGTGCCTCACTCCCCTGATGGTAGAATAAGGGTTTGGACTGTGATTTTCAAAGTGCAGGATTCCTATGAAATAACTTTGAAGATTCTCCAGAAAAAAAGCAAAATCTGGAAATGAAAAGGCACTCATAGAATCATTTAAGTTAAATTACAAAACTTCAGGGAAGGGGGAGAATATGCTGTTGGGTATTGAGAGACAATTCTCCATGGGTTTCTCACGTTTTTGCCTATCTCACAAACAGAGGCCCTGACAACTTTTATTTCAGACAGTTTTTTCTTTGTCATATAGCAAAGACCTTTGGAAATAAAGACAGTGTCGCCCAATAGCCAGCAGCAGGTTTGTTGACCATCCAGTATAATAAAGATAATGCTTCCCTCCATGGCCATGGTCGGGCAGATTCATTGACTCGTAGCCCATTGTAAGAATTCAAGTTCCCCGAGCTTTGGGTTTCTGGGCACTGATGAACATCCACTGCACACATAACATCTTCTGGGCCAAGTGATATTCATCCAAGGAGACTTGAGAGGGAAGGGGAACATGAAGCAGACATGAAGCTCATGCCACTAGCTATCTGGGAATATGAAAGCCCTGATCCGGGAATTTCCTGTCTTCTGCCAGCATTCATGAAACTATGGCATGATAACTTTTTAGCTTACAAGTTGGGTAAAATCTCAGACCCCTCACCGTACTTAACATGTGGAAAGTGTTACTGAATCTTCTGTTTGTTGGTATTACCAATGAAATGTAGGCTGATAGAAGGTTTGTATGACACAATAATTACCATTGTCCAACAACATAGTCTAAAATAGAATCCAAGAGTACAGACCCAAGATTCTGAAATAATTGGCTTAAAATCTGAGCTTTGTAAAATCTTTACATTTGAAATAGGCAAGTGTGTGGATGTTGGTGATCTCTTTATTTTGATTGTTTTTTATATGTTTTTACAGGCAAATAAAAGGGATATTTATCGCTTTATAAAACACCACAGACAATTCAGAGAAGAAAATTGTAACTGCTTAGAACTCAAATAACACACCACAAATAACCTCATAAAAAATATAGCAATGTCTGTATAATGAGTGATAGAAAAAGTATTTGCATAAAAATTATTGCCGATATGTATGCAAGTAGTATATTTGCATAACAAGCCCTGGCTGTTAACAAAAAGGCAACTTTGTTATTTAAGTGTTGGATAACGTCCTATAAATTGACAACTTTATTAAAGGATTGTCTTCCCATCGCAAACTTTTCAGTTATTTAGAGTGATAAATGCGATGAATTCCAGAATTTACTTTTCCTATTGAAGTTCACTGGTTATACTGAAGAGAGGCATCAGGGCATGTAAATACTTCAAATGAGAGAGAAAATTACTATTGTGTAATAGAAGCATCTTTAGCTGAAACTCTCAAATATAGCATGACAGTGCTGTTTGCATCCCTTGTGGATATTTTTAAAGAACTAAATTTGGCAATGCGAGGCCCCTATGTTACCATGCCTAAAATTACAGTTAAAATGTCAGCAGCGAAACTGAAAGCTAATGTTTTTACTCAACATGCAAAACAAAGTAAATTAGACTATTTAGAAACCTCAAATTCTTATCTGACAAAGAGCTGTGCTACTGTGACTGATTTTTAAAATATTAATATGGTTTTATATTGTTTGTGGTTATGTTTGAAAAGGATTTTCTGCTCAGTGATAATTAAAATTGCCTTACTATTTCTCTGTTCTCTTACCGTTCATCACATTTCTGAATTAGCTTAATTGATGTGTATCCTAGGTTGCAAGAAAGTGATTTTTAAAACTTGTACAGCTTGGAACTAGTTGTGTTTGTGAATTTTAACTGTTTTAGTTCTGTACACCTAAAAGCAGGGGAGGCAGCCAAAAGACTGCACCTGACATCCCTAAGTCCCAACTCCCAAATTTTGTGTTCATATTATTGTTCTTGATGATTTACTTTTTAAGTACATGTTATGGATTTAAATGTGTAAAATAAATTTATGTTGACAAAATGCCATACTTTCTGTTTTACGCATGAGAGCTTTACCTAAGATCTTATTTTTGTGAGAAGTTTGGAGGAGTAAAGAATTTGGTAAATCACTAGACTAATTGGTTTTTCAGTTTCTTTTCTTTCTAAAGACTTTGTTCCTCTAACTTGAATTCAAAAACAACTTTTCTATTTTTCAAAATTATTGAAACAGAAGACTGAAATGCTATCCAAATTAGACATACACACCCCCACAAGCATATTCTTGTCTCACTGTCCCAGCATTTCCTTCTCTGGTGCAATCCAATTGCCTTCCCTCGTCATTGTCTGGATCAGATGTGCCAACTTTTCTGATTATTTGGTTTGTAAGTCCTCATTTGTCTTCCTTCAAGCTGGTTTCTTTTGGTCTCATTCACTGCTCATCTATACTTTTGCAGAAAGATGGATGGAATAATTTACATATAACAACAAAAATGGAAAGCAGGTCATTTTGGTATTTTGTCAACTCTGATAAAAAGCTTTTAGTGGAGTAAATATTTAGACTTATTGGCTGGGACAATATTTTAGTCTTTTATGCTGCCATATGAAGATGTCTGTATGATGAAAGATTCTGGAGAAAACCTTGTATCACACAATTGAAATACTCTTTATCTCAGATTATGGTGATGTGCCTCAGGCTATATATTAGTTCTCTTGCTGTGTAACAAATTACCCCATAATTTAACATGTAGAGCAACATACAAAGGTGATCTCATGTTTCCTATGGATCCAAATTCCTAGTGCAGTTTAACTGGATGCTTCTGTCAAGGTCTCTCATGAGGTTACAGTCACACTATTTGTCCAGGGCTGTGGTCTCATCTGAAGGCTCTAGGAGGGGATGGAGAGTTTGCGTCTGCACTGACCAGTATGGTTGTTGGCAGGATTCAGTTCCACAGAGGATGTTGGACAGAGGCTTATGTTACTCACTGGCTCTTGGCTGGAGCCTCCCTCAATTTTTTTCCACATGGGCCTTTCCATAGGTTAGTTTACAACCTAGCAGCTGTCCTCCCGTCAGTTTGAGCAGGAGAAAGACCAAGAGAGGGAGCAATACACAAGCCACAGCTGTCTTGTGGCCATCTCAAAAGTGGCATCCTATAGTTGTTTCCATATTCTGTTTATTAGAAGCAAGTGACTGGGTCTTGCCCACAATCAAGAGGGAGGGTATTGCATGAGTATTACACCAGGATGTGGATCTCTGGATGTGCTCTCTGAGCCAGCTGACCACAGGGTACTCTGTAGAAACCTCATGCCTCTCCCACAACCTAAGTCATCCCAAATCACACAGTGAGTAGGACTATGTGGCTGACATCACTCTGTTCCTGAAATTAAAAAGAAATGACAGCTTCCCTACCCTTATGTGGCCAGCATTTTGTAACCATACAATTCAGAACAGGAGGATATTGGTGGCAGTGGTGGAAGGCACACTCACTCCATCATCACAGATACTGAGGGTCTCATAGTGTGCCCACCAGAACAGGAATTGGCCAGCCAAACTTTTCCATGAGAACCACAGGACACACCACACAAGCCCACCATGCCTCTCTTCCTCTGTAATCATACCTTGTCACTACCTGCCAGCTTGCCACCATGCCTCACTACATATAAAGTGACTTTTTAAGGTTAAAATAATTCTTCCCCCAAATTGGGGTTGACATACAACAGGTATACTGCAGCTGAGCCTTTGCTGCCCTGACTAGCTGCTGTGGCAGTTTCTGGAACTTGCTAATTGGCGTGTGCCCCGATTTCAGTACTGTGCCTGTTTTAGCTGCTACTCAAAGTAGGAGCCAACGGTGCCAAGGTCTCTGCATGGCCCAAGTCCCTGCATCACTCATAGCGACAGCTGCACGGAGAACTACCTGGGTGGAAGCTCGATTGCCTGTCATTTGCTGCTGCTAATAAGAAAGAATTTGTGTGATAGGTTAAATAAAGCATTGGATATATGTGTGAAAAATTTATATTTACACAGAGAAATTTGTATGAAGGATTAACTCATATCCTGAAATGCAGAGTAGACAAGAGGAGATAATAATCCCAAATTGAGGACAAAATGGAGTGTCACTCCTCTTGAGAAACACCCAAAAGAAGATGATCTAGAACAATGAGCAAGGAAAGCTCTAGTTTTCATCAATTAGTACTATAACTCAAGATATATATGATTCCACAGTCATTCCAAGTGCAGATCGTGTTTGGGTAAAAGTTATTTTGGGGTGCATTCTTGTCTAACCTTGACGGAACCTAACTGTTGGAATGTTCTGAGCTCTGCAGGAATGCTAGGGATTGCAGTGGCAATAACAATTTGATTTCCTGAGATCTCAGCTGCCCCACCTCTCCTCAGTAAGATTGCCGAGGGAGGAAGGAGTTATGCCAAAAACTATTTTAAGGCTCTGTACATTAACTAAAGAGGCATATCTATTTTTAGCCCAAATGTATAGACATTTACCATCTTAACCCTAAGACTGAAGATGAGGATAAGTTAGTGGGTCTTCCTCTTCCATCTCAAGCATTCTTTTTATGTCTTTAGAAATCATTCTTGACCTAGAATGTGATGAATTCTGAAATATGGTAATTATCTGTTTATAATGCAAACAATTGGCAGTACATCCTTGATCAGATCCTCAGTAGGGATCCTCAGAGATATTAGAATTCTTCCCCAAGCAGCTCTTGAAACACACATCAGTTTTGACTTATAAACTTTGGCAGTGCATAGGAGACACCCAACTCTCCTGTTCCTTGCCATAAGTTCAGGGGATTTGTCTTCCACTTTGAATGAAGGCTGGATTGACACAAGCTCAAGGAAAAAGCTTAGCGGTAAAACCAAAGAGAGAATTAAAGAGCAGGTCCGTGATAAAGGGAGTTAGGGCAACCAGAAGGTAGGCACAGAATTCAGATGGGCTACTGGCATCTGGGTTGCTTCCTTTATGCCTAAAAATGATTCCTAAGTGTCTCTATTTTCTATCATCAAATTTAAAATAAATAAATGGTACGGCCACAGAAAATTTTCATTTAATACAACTATCTTTCTTCTTAAGTGAATGCTATGCACCAAACTTCAAATTTTCAGAATTGGCAAGATAAAGAATTATTATTTTTTTAACTGACATTTCTGACTTACATAATTTTTAGGGTAGTCTATTGTTATGTGTTTACATTGTTTCCCATCAAATGTCTTTCAAGCAATATTTCTGTAGATCTTTCTTTCTGTGGGAACCTATCTTAATGTGACTTGATGATGAAGATCAATGTAGTTTAGTATATGGACATTTGCTCTCAAAGCTATTGAAGTAAAATTTGTCTGTTCCATAGCATGAAAGAGGCATGGAAAAGCACATGCATTCAACTGTTTATCACAAGTTAATATTGTGAAATACCACCCAGGCTCCTGTGATCCCTCTCCCCAGGAGGTGCCAAGACCTTCCATTTAGGGACAATCGAATGGAGCTTTAGATCACTTCTAGATCCTCCCTAGAGCCTGAAGGAGTGCTAGAGTGTCCAATTAGCCCACCAGCAGAGGACAGCATGGCCAGTGCAGCCAGACGCAATGTGACCCTGTGGAGGTTGAGGTGGGACTCCATGGGAACCCATGGCAGTCTGGCTTGACCAGAGAAGATTGACATCCCTGGAGTCAATGCCAGGATACCAGCCAGGATAGATGTCATTACCCAGAAAGGTCTCCTGTCTGTTCCCCTGTCCTGCCACTGTGGTCTGACACTACATATGCAGATCAACCTCAGGAAAAGTGTTAAATGAATATGTTTGTGTGTCTGAGATGACACTGAAGTCATTAGGGTTAAGTTTCTGTCACCAGGGGGTAGGGAGGGGGTTGTACTCCCCAAAGAAAAGAGTTATAGATGAATAAAGACGCCCTTGGGTTCTGGAATGCAGGTTTTTTTTACCTTCAGTTCCTATAGACTTCAATATGAAGCTCAATTTACCTGTTTACCAACTTTCTCTGTCTCTCTCTCTTTTTTTTTTTAAGATTTTATTTATTTATTCATGAGAGACACAGAGAGAGAGAGAGGCAAAGACACAGGCAGAGGGAGAAGCAGGCTCCATGCAGGGAGCCCGACGTGGGACTTGATCCCGGGTCTCCAGGGTCACGCCCTAGGCTGAAGGCAGCGCTAAACCGCTGAGCCACCCAGGGATCCCCTGTTTCCCAACTTTCTAAAATAATCCAAAACTAATTCCAAATGGACATTTTCAAGTTTGCTCAGAGAATGCTCATCATGTAGGCTGCAGTGGACTTTATTTTTAACAGTTTTATTGAGGTATTATAATTGACATTTTGCAAATGACACTTGTTTAAACGATACAATTTGATGGATTTTGACAAACTTGTATACCAAAGAAACCATCAACATTGTTAAGAAAAGTCAACACATTCATCATGGACTATAGTTCTTAATTCTTCAACATCTACAATGGCAAGACACAGTCAGGCTGAGTGATGGCCACCAAGACTACCTTTATCTTACATGGAAAAAGGGTCTTTGCAAATGTGATTAAATTAAGGGTCAAGTTGGAGAGATACCCTGGATTATCCAGGTGGGCTTTGAATGCAATCACACGTACTCTTTCAAGAGGGAAGTGGAGGGTGGCAATTTGGGCAGAGAGAAGAGAAGGCCAGGCAACAGAAGCAGAGTCAGAGAGAGGATGCTGTGTGCTGGCTTTGGAAAGGAAGGAAGGGACAAGTAGCCAAAGAATGGAGAATGAAGCTCTAGATGATGCAAAAGGGAAGGAAACATTCTCTCCCTGGGCTACCAAAAGGGAACTCAGCGCTACTGACAGCATGGTTTCAGCACCATAATCCACCTTGCTAGCTTCCAGAACTGAAAGAGAATACATTTCTGTTGCTTCAAACCACTAAGTTCATGGTAATTATTATGGCATCCATGGGAAATAATGCAGGTGTCTTTTGACTTGGACTGGATCTGAAGATAGAATGGATCAAAGACATGGGTTTAGGGTCACTTGAGATGTTCAGGTTGTCCTTCTCAGTGCCAGCATATGCTCTGATTACCCTCATAATCAGCACCTGGAATTTCTTCCCTGGAAGAAATTTCCCTGGAATTTCCAGAAATTTTAAGGAATCTATGACATAAGTCTGTTTTTAAAAATTAGATGTCTTATAAATCTTACCCCCCCCCCAATTTTTTTAAATAAAGAAATTTCACATCATTCCATAACCACAAACCAGATATGATTACCTTTTTGGCGTATTTCCTTCCAGGCTTTTTTTCAAATGTACATTTTACTTTCATGGTTGGTTGTGTTTTTTTATTGCCCATACAATTTTTCACAGCTTATTTTATTCAATAATATTTTCTCCATGTCGCATTATAATTTTTATAATTACTGCTTGCAATGTACAGCATACCACTAGTGAGCTTGCAGAATCCAGCTGTTGGTTTTTTGACTTTTTCATGGGAAGTCTTTAGTAATTGCCTTCCTGTATATTTTTCCATATTTAGGGATATTTCCTTAAACTAGAATTTTACAAGTAGTGTTGTTGGAGCAAAAGAAATGAACCCTTTTTTTTTTTTACCCTTTGTACACATTTCTAAATTCTTTTTAAGAAATATAATACAGTAACAGTGAATGAACAAGTTTCACTACACTCTGATTAAAATTGGGTAGTATTTTTAATTCAACTTAAAAAGTGAAAACTGTGGCCACTTTGTTGTTTTCATCTACATAATTTCAATTACAAGTGAGAATCATTGGTGGGGATCGTATTTTGGTCATTAATTCTATTTCCCTGATCTTAAATGACCTGCTCGTGTTCAAGGTTTTAATGTTCTTATTTACTCACATGAGCTCCTCAGCTAATAAATATATCGAGCATTTTTCTACTAAATTTGTCCTAGTCTACAGATTCCCATTTACGTGCTAAATATTTATTCAGTCATATCTTTCTTTTATGACTTGCTGTGCTACTTTTGTGCTTCAGAAACTATCCCTCCTCAGGGTTTTGACAAATATATTATTTATTTTATACATAAGGTTTTTCTGTGTTTAGGTGTTGAAATTTTCTGGCATCGCAGATAAAATCTCAAATAAATGAAAACACAATGATTCTTTCCCAGACTATAATTCCAGTTCTCTCCCTCGCCCATCCGGCTGGGCCTCCAGCAGCCACACTGCTCTTCACCTCCTCCACGTCTTTGAGCAGAAAGTGGAACCATCTTGTGGCAGCAAAGCCCAGGGCTCACGGGGGCACCATCCCTTCCTCTGACTGCCTTCCTGATCTCTGAGAAAACGGAGCCACTCACCTCAGCCTGGTTACACCAGAAACCACTGAGCAGCTGAGATGTGCCAAGCCTTGAGATTGCCTTCTGATTTGACGTTAGGAGAACGTCAGCTGCCTGCTGTGAGCATCCCCCTCGTGGACCTGCGGCGCCAGGGGCCGGGTGGCCTTTTCACTTGAGGGAAGGATACAGCAGGAAAGTCTTCCTGAGGCCATTCAGATGTCTCGGGACTTCCCTACAGCTCTTTTTCCTGCCTGTCTCTCACTCCAGCTGCCTGGAACCTTATGCATTCCTAAGTGTGGAGCTGATACATCAAGATTTCCTGAATTCCCAGGGACAGTGTACCCCCACCCCCCACCCCATGCAAAGATGCTCGGAGTCCACAGGGATGAAGTTTTTCCTGAGCTGAAGAAACCACTCCCACAAGAGATAGATGTGGGTCCTCAAACCTCAGGAGAAACACGATTTTCATTTTCTATTAATTTTTTATCATTCTTGACCACTTTGCCCCAGAAATTTCAAATCTTATCAATCCTCCACCATTCACTCTGTAGCATTTTCAGCACAGAAGGAAATGAGATTGCCATTCTCTCACATTATAAAAATTATGTTAGCCTGTTTGTATCGTGTCTCTGTTTTGATTCCAATACACTAAGGTTGTGTTTTGTTTTGTTTTGTTTTTGTCTTTTATTAAGACTTGCATAGAGAATCTAACGCCCACCCTAAACATGGTCCTACATGTATTTTATGAATGTTATTCTTTTCTTGGCAAGATGGATTTGGAATCTTAAGATGTCTTTCGAGCTTGTATTACTACCCTTGAGCATATAATCATGCTTTTACTTTTATTAATGCAAGAAGGGGTAAATGTTTTCTCCTTGTAAACCTAAATCATTTCATTTAGGTGACTTAATTGACAAACAATATGTCCTTTTAATTGATAAATATTAACGAATAATTACAACAGCATAATGAAGATAAGTAATGAAGATTCCTATCTAAGGAAACAATACTTTTATTGGAATAAATGTTATATCAAGAGGGGCATCATCCCTAAACAATGGGGACAGGTGTGTCTTATTTAATAAATGGTGTCTACATAGATCAATGGAACAGAATAGAGAACCCAGAAGTGGACCCTGAACTTTATGGTCAACTAATATTCGATAAAGGAGGAAAGACTATCCATTGGAAGAAAGACAGTCTCTTCAATAAATGGTGCTGGGAAAATTGGACATCCACATGCAGAAGAATGAAACTAGACCACTCTCTTGCACCATACACAGAGATAAACTCAAAATGGTTGAAAGATCTAAATGTGAGACAAGATTCCATCAAAATCCTAGAGGAGAACGCAGGCAACACCCTTTTTGAACTCGGCCACAGTAACTTCTTGCAAGATACATCCACGAAGGCAAAAGAAACAAAAGCAAAAATGAACTATTGGGACTTCATCAAGATAAGAAGCTTTTGCACAGCAAAGGATACAGTCAACAAAACTCAAAGACAACCTACAGAATGGGAGAAGATATTTGCAAATGACGTATCAGATAAAGGGCTAGTTTCCAAGATCTATAAAGAACTTCTTAAACTCAACACCAAAGAAACAAACAATCCAATCATGAAATGGGCAAAAGACATGAACAGAAATCTCACAGAGGAAGACATAGACATGGCCAACATGCACATGAGAAAATGCTCTGCATCACTTGCCATCAGGGAAATACAAATCAAAACCACAATGAGATACCACCTCACACCAGTGAGAATGGGGAAAATTAACAAGGCAGGAAACCACAAATGTTGGAGAGGATGCGGAGAAAAGGGAACCCTCTTACACTGTTGGTGGGAATGTGAACTGGTGCAGCCACTCTGGAAAACTGTGTGGAGGTTCCTCAAAGAGTTAAAAATAGACCTGTCCTGCGACCTAGCAATTGCACTGCTGGGGATTTACCCCAAAGATACAGATGCAATGAAACGCTGGGACACCTGCACCCCGATGTTTCTAGCAGCAATGTCCAAAATAGCCAAACTGTGGAAGGAGCCTCGGTGTCCATCGAAAGGTGAATGGATAAAGAAGATGTGGTTTATGTATACAATGGAATATTACTGAGCCATTAGAAATGACAAATACCCACCATTTGCATCAATGTGGATGGAACTGGAGGGTATTATGCTGAGTGAAGTAAGTCAATCGGAGAAGGACAAACAGTGTATGTTCTCATTCATTTGGGAAATATAAATAATAGTGAAAGGGAATATAAGGGAAGGGAGAAGAAATGTGTGGGAAATATCAGAAAGGGAGACAGAACGTAAAGACACCTAACTCTGAGTAATGAACTAGGGGTGGTGGAAGGGGAGGAGGGCGGGGGGTGGGGGTGAATGGGTGACGGGCACTGATGGGGGGGGCACTTGACGGGATGAACACTGGGTGTTATTCTGTATGTTGGTAAATTGAATACCAATAAAAAATAAATTTATTATAACAAAAATAAATGGTGTCTGGATAAGTGTTTGGCAGGTTTTGGCAGAAAAAAAAAATCTCCTTAGTCCCTATAGCACTGATTGGTCATTTCCCTATGGATCCATTCCCTTCTTCCTCTTTATTAATAACCACCCTGAGCTTTAGAGGAGCACCTCCATCACTGCCTGGCTGTGTTCCCCAGCTCCCTGGCAAGTATGTAAATGGTACAACTTCCAGGGCACTTTCTTTACCCAGAACACTGCATGCCCTTCATCCTTTCTCCCTTCCTGCAGACCAGAATTCAGACTTGCTGGTGGCAAATCATCGGTGTCTGCAGGAGAGAAAAACAGCCTGGGGACTACTGCAATTGGAGGGAAGAAGTGTGGGTCCCAGGGTCCCCACATGATCTCATGAACAGAGTGTCCTATATTCATTGGCCCTGGACCCTTGACAACCATTGGTTATCATATAAGAGACTAATTATCAAATTGAATGAATAATTGAATATTTAAAACACAGGTAAAGACAAAAGATATAAAATATTCATAGGACAGGAAATATGAATAGCTCTTGGACATATGAAACAATGCTTAATTTACTCCTAATAGGAAAAAGCAAATTAAAATAGCATTTTTAAGCCTCTCAGCTTGGCAAATCATTAATACAAAGTGATAAAAACAGTAAGCTTCAAGTGAATAAATAAGGAAAGGATGCAAATAAAAAATCATACAGAAAAAGAAATATATGTTGAAGACAACAAGCCAACTTTTCCATATATTAATTGGCAACATTGCCAATATTATGGTGTAATGAGTACATTCCAACAATGCTGAGATGAGGAAATTGGGTACAGTTCTTATGGGGAATCATAAAACTGTTTTTTGCTAGGCTTTGTCAGTCTATTCAGCGAAATGACTCAAAATGCATATAGCAAAGGCTGAATACATGAAGATATTCATTGCATTATCATTAATAATAGTGAAAAATTAAAATCAAGATGCCCACAGAAGGGAGATAGTTATTATGTAACCACTCAGTGGAATAGTGTAATCATTTCAAATGATGCTTATGAAAACTGCAACATATGACAAGAGGATTGGTATATTTTTTAAGTGGAAGAAGCAAGAGTCAAAACTGCATATACATTACTTTTGCTGTTGCATTTTCTATGCCTACGTTGTCAGGCTCGGTATCTTCAGCCCATATCTGTCTCTTCAGCATAATCCTGAATTTCAGATGGCTATCTCCACCTGTCTACTCCTTATCCCTCTCCAATAAATCTTCCTCGCTTCTGCCAAATTAATTCATCCACTGTTTATTCAACAAATATTTATTGAGTGCTAATCACTAGGCAGGAATAGTTCCAGGAGCAGGGGATACATCACTGAACAAAACAAAGAACGCTGATCTCACAGGGATTATGTTCTAGTCAGGGGAGACAAACAATAAAAATAAGTCAATAACTATACAGTGCATTAGAAGGTGGTTAGTGCCACGGGGGAAGAGATAAAGGGAAATAGAGCACTGCAAGGTGGTTGGCTGCAAGATGGGGACAGGTCACAGGGTGACATAGAGCTCTTGGAATAGGAGCTCATTGAGAAGGGAGATAGGATCAAACACCAAAAGGAAAGGATGCAGTGAGCTGAGTGGATATTTGAGGCAAAAGCATTCCAAGCAGAGAGGACAGCTGGAGCTGGAGCTCTGAGGCGGGTTTGGTGTGCACCACGTTGGAGGCCCAGTGGCTGTTGTGATGGACCGATTGGGTGGGGGATGTGGTGGGAGAAGGGCCAGATCACACGGGCCCCTATGAGCATCACAGCTCTGGTTTGAGTGAGACCTGGCAGCACCACAAGGTCTGAGCAGGTGAAGGCACATGCTCCGATTTGGATTTTAGAAGAGTTCCTGCCTGGGCTGGGAATGGAAAGAAGGGGCAAAGGGGGGAAAGAAGCAGACCTCAATTTAGGGGACTCTTCCAGTCATCGGGTGAAAGATGAGAGGATGGAAAGAAGTGATAGGATTGCTGGCATCTGTTGATGGTAGAACTACAGGATTTCCTGACAAAGTATTAAAAATGGAAGGGAAAAGCCAGGGTGCTTCCAAGCCCTGGGCTGGATCCACTGGAGAGATATAACTGCACCATTGGTGGTGGACGTGCGGCATTTGAGATGTTTGCAGAACCTCCTAGTGTTGGTGCTGAAAAGAGAATGTAGGAGTCTACAGCATGGAAGACACAACCATGAGGCATTTAAAATAAAACTTAATATGAATATTTGCCTGTTGGGAAATGGAGCTCGAGTTGCTGTAAAATCGCATGAAGTTATGCTGTTCGCTTCCTTTGCAGGTGTTATTTTATTTTATTTTATTTTATTTTATTTATATTTATATTTTTAAAGATTAATTAATTTATTTAGGAGAGAGAGAGCGAGAGAGAAAGTTAGTGTGAATGAGGTCAGGGGCAGAGGGAGAGGACCTCAAGCAGACTCCCTGCTGAGCACAGAGCCTGATGAGGGGTTTGATCCCATGACCCATGAGATCATGAGCTGAGCTGAAACCAAGTAGTGGATGCTCAACCACCTGAGCTACCCAGGTACCCCACTGTCCCCTTATTTTAGAGCTAATGATTTTTGTTCAGATCTCAAAGGGCCTGATGGGTCTGTAGGCCTCTGGCACTGTGTCTATGGCCCTGACACTTTCAGCGGGCCAGCAGGGTGGACAGTGCCCCTCGCCCATGAGCCCGGAGCTACCTTTCTAGTTCAGTTTCTGCCACTGTCCTCCCCAACCCCTCCACAGCTCATCCAGACCCATCTGTATTTCTTCTAAACAGCTTCTCACTTTGCGTCTCTGATGCTTCTGCTCAGGCTCCTCCTGATGCTGGGTCTCACCTCCCCCTTCCCATTACATGTCTGTTGATGGAAGTACTAAAGATTCAAGAAGGCAAATAGCCCCAAATGATCAGAGCTATGCTCTGGCGATGGGCTTCTGACAATTTTCCCTATACTTTTGAGAGAAATTCCATAGAGTTATGTTCTTCAAATGACTTTTAAATTTTGTCCATTATTTTTCTCTCCTTCAAAATTAACTGCAGAAAGATTGATTATAAGAAAAATCCCATGGATGTTGGCATTTTAGTTTACATGCCACTGTGTACATGCCACCTTTATTAATAAAGGTACTGCTGTGATTGTCATCCTACCCCGACTTCCGTGCTTGTGACTCAAAGTTCTTGGTGCATTTGAAATGAGCCAGTTCACAAATGAATCCCTAAAGGCAGCAGTATGCTTTCTGCAGAGCACAAGTAGTACCTGAGCAGGGACTTTCAGTTCTTAGACAAGAAACTCCATCCAAGTCGGGCTTGAAAGGTCACGGGCAAGTTTGTTTCTGGTGAAAACAGAAGTTTTGGTTCCAGTTTCCATAGGAGGGGCTGTGGGCCCTCACATGGGGACCTGGGGTGGCAATAGTGGGCCCGGGGGAAAAGCTGGACACCGGCACGTTTTAGAAGTTCTGGATTTTCTAACATGACAGGACCTGGAAGTGCCAGCACGAGGGAGCTGTGAGCAGAGCAGGACCGCAGGCATCCTGGCCTCCCGCTCTCATCCTCTGTGAATCCTGACACATGTCTGAAGGCTCGCATCTCTGTTGCTTTATTTATAACCCGAGACACTAAAAACTATGCCATCGGCTTTATTTATTTATTTATTTATTTATTTATTTATTTATTTATTTATTTTTTTATGCCATCGGCTTTAGTGCGTGTGTAAGGACTTGGCAGTTTGGAACGCACGAGTGCTCCAGGTGCTCTGTTCTCAGCAAATATGAATTTCTCTTCTTTTTCCCGGGATGTAATACCTGAGGTGGCATTGATCTAATACATCCGCAAGTTGAAGAGGCTTGCAAAGGTTTTGTTGAGATCCAACATGTCTTAACCCTACCCGGGGCTCCCCAGTAAGCACGAGGATTATTTATATAATAATCACTGGAGAGCCAGCCAGGGGCCTGGGCATTTATGTCTATTTACACACCAGCCGTGTGAGGCAGGACCTGCGACCATGAGAGCACGGAGAGGGGAGGCAGGGCCCCCTAAGGTCACAGACAGCAGCAGGGAGGGGCAGGTTTTGACCCGGGGCCCCCGGGGTCCTATCAGCTGAGCGCAGGCTGGGAGCAGCCCTATCCAGGGGCTCCCGCATCCCACATCCACAAGTAGCTCCTGCTGAGTCAATCCTGCTGACGCGGCTCGCACAAAGATCTTAATTCACTGTGACTCCAGCGCGGCTATTTTCACTCTTCCTGTGTGCTGATGCTGCTCACAATGACATTGGCAAAGGCGTGACACGGAGTGAGACAAAGCATTCCTGGAAGCTAGATTTCCAGAAAGACCGTCATTGTCCTCCAGCTTCTCTCATCTACACGCGCCCCCCCCCCCCCGCACCCGGGAAGCCCCCAACCCTGGGGCAGTGACTCCTTCAAATTGCATCATTTACACTCTCTGCCGAGCATCTGCTCAACTCGCTCCCCTCTTGCATTTTCTTTTAAAGATTTTATTTATTTATTCATGAGACACGCGCACACACATACAGAGAGAGAGAGAGAGAGAGAGAAGCAGAGACACAGGCAGAGGGAGAAGCAGGCTCCATGCAGGGAGCCGGATGTGGGACTCGATCCCGGGTCTGCAGGATCAGGCCCTGGGCCGAAGGCCGCGCTAAACCGCTGAGCCGAAGTAGGCAGGTCAGTGCCTCGAATCCTTCAACTGAGGAGTGCCGGGTGGCAGGGTCTGGGCTGGAAGGTGTTACATTTCAGTGCATTCCCTGCAAGGACTCCCGTCAGAGCTTTGCGCTTTGAAATGTCAAGGCCCCATTTTCATCTGTTTTACCACTGTTGACATCTGACTGGCTGAAAATTGCCTGTGAATCTTGTTCAAACATTTGAACTGTTCCGTCTTATTGTTTCTGGTGCTCACCGGAGTGTCAACAAAATAGCGTGCAAATCAGATGGCTGGATTGTAAGCTCCTGTGCATCGTCTCCTTTGCTATGACTCCGCCTTAAGCTCCATGCATAGAAAGAACCAAAATCTTGGGGTAAAACTGCAGCATGCACGAGCACAGGAAAAGACAGCAGGGAAGTGTTTGCTGATGAAATTCCTCAAAGATGGAAGGTAGTATCTGTTCAATAAATGCCAGGCGCCTGAGGTAGTTCACTGCAGGAAGTGACAGCTGGGGCGTGGAAAGAGAGAAGGGTAATTGGCTAAATTAAAATTGAGATCAGAGTTAACACTCTTACATGTGTGAAACTCACAATGCAATCTAAAATGAGCTAAAACTTGTTGGGATCAAAATATTGTCTGGCCTGTATTTGAATTTCACTACCCACTTCTAATCCTTGCCATTTCCATGTACCTCTTCATTCTGTTACCTGGATGATGTGAAAGAACAGATAACCCCCTGCTCCCCTTGACTGGGAATCATCTGTCCAGGGGCTCTCACACTGGAAGGGACATTGGAAATACCCTCTCCCCCCACACACAAGGGGCTTTTAATTAAGCACAGAATGTTCTGTATACCCCCCCCCCCAAGCATCTGAAATAAGCCTAGAGGATGGACCTAAGAATTTATATCTTTCAAATTTCCTGGTGATGCTGATGCTGCTGGGCCACAGACCACACTTCAAAAACCACTGGTCTATCTAATGTGGACTATGAGTTTTTCTCAATTTCTGTAAATCCAGTAGAACTGGATTAAGGATGGGAAAGGAATTGGTTTTGGATTAAGACAAACCTGGACTAGACTTCTAGTTCTGCCAATTACTGGCTGTGTGAACTTGGAGATACTGCTTTAACCTTCAGGAGCTTCAGTTTCCTACTATGCAAAATATGGATAGTAAGAACTGCCTGATAGTCACTGCCAGGATACAGGGCTGTATAGATTTCACAAATAAATTAGCTAATAGGATCTCTGTCCCCCAGACCTTACTCTCTACACAAGCCTTGATTGCATGTAATAAAATCTTCTAAAACACTAATGTGCTATGCATTAATCCACACCCCAATAAACAAGAATCTTGGCTCTGGAACATTTTGGCTTCTTATTTACATTAATATTGCCTTTTTGCTTGACCAGCCCACAACATGGGAGGCTCCAGTTCTGCATCGACTTTGTTTTTTTCAAAGAGAGTATCAATGCAAATGATAATGGTAAATGGCCTAGAATCACAAGACAGACACACTGAGAATCTCATGTCAAATATGTCATGTGTTAAAATGTTGGTCTAAAAGTTCTCAGGATCTCACAGGTGGCAAATATGACCATGCCTCTCCACTGTGTTTCCAGCTGATTCTGGCATTTGCTAGTGTGGGAGCCTCCTGAACAGACCTGCGATCCAGCCTCCCCCATAATTCCCGCCTATGATAATTTCCAAGAGAAAACTGGGACCAGGCCAGTGATGAGTCACCCACAGTGACTAAGAACAGAGGCTCAGAGATCTGAATCCCTTCCCACCGGTCCTGTGAGCTCATTCATTTCCAGATCCCATTTGGCTAAGTACTGGTCACTCGAAAGAGTTTTTTAAATGTTATTCAGTTTCACTCATAACTCAGATGACATGTTCATAGCAACATTACTCAAAATAGCCAAATCGTGGAAGCAACGCAATGTGTCCATCAATGGATGAATGGATAAACAATGTGGCAGATACACACAATGGACTGTTATTATACCACCTTAAAAGAGAAGGAGGCTGACACCTCCCATAATACAGATGAACTTTGAGGACACTATGCCAGTGTAATAAGCCAGTCACAAAAAGACAAATACTGTATGATTGGACTTATATGATGTACCTTGTAGTCAAATTAGGAGACAGAAAGTAGGACGATGGCTGCCAGGGGTTGGGAGGAAGTGAGGAGATAGTGTTTATTTTTATTTTTATTTATTTATTTTATTTTTTTTATTTTTTTATTTTTTGGAGATAGTGTTTAACAGGGAGAGAGTTTGTTTGGGATGATGAAGAGTTCTGGAGCTGGATGGTGGTGATGGTTGCACAACAAAGTGAATATTCTGAATGTCACCAGACTGTACACTTAAAAATAGTTAAACTGGTTAATCTTATGTGTATTTTACTATAATAAAAAAATTAAATAACAACAAAAAACCTCAGTGAGTTCAGCTCAGCACTGGGGCTGTCACTCGAGGAATTCTGAAAATGAATGGAGGCTGGATCTACCAGCTTCTAAGTGACTTTCTAACATGAAGGTTAAGCCGTCCTGGCATCTGGAGGCTGCCTTGACACCCCCCTTCCACCTCTAAATTTATACCACAACCGAATTGCAGAAAGAAATAACTTAAGGAAAGGGTACTCTTCTTATGAAACCAAAGGGCTTATGAGTATGTCAAATAAGAGTGCCAGAATATTCTCCAGTGTCACTGACATGAGGTAGCCGTTGGGAGGCCATGGGAATTAAATCATGCATTTCCCACCATGCAGCTGGGGCAACACTTTTCTTATATTCACCAGCAGATTCTATTCCACATAATTGAATCTATCAGGAGTCTTGGGACGTTCTATAAAATGACTTTTACTGACAAATTCATTTTGCAAAAGCAATGAGAGAGAGTCTGCTTTCAACTCTCCCCTCTGCTCCTCTAGGCGGACTGAGCTTTTGAGCAGAGGCAGTGAGACCTCTGAATCCCTCCCATAGTTCTCAGCCATGATTTCCCTTCGGCTTAGCCCTGTCTGCACAGGCTTTTCTTTTCTTATACATGCTCTAACTTCCACAGATCTGGGCACAAATGAAAGCATATGGAAATGTGTTAAGCACCTAAAGCATTGCAGAGGCATGACGATGCACAAAGGGGCATTTATGAGGGAGCACACATCAGGCGCCGTACCCAGAGTTATTCTCATCAATTCTTTACAACATTCTAGTTTTGTTACCCTTATTCTATAACTGAGTAAATCAAGGCTCAGAAAAATAAAAACAAAACAAAGCCAAAAATAACAATAATCCAAAGAAGATCCTGCAGCTAGTAAACAGACAAAGGTGAATTCGAAATCAGATCCGTTGCATTTCTTATTACCGCTCATGGAAACAAAACAAAGTGAAACAGGGTCTTTGGTTGGTCTCCCTTTACCATCTCTGATCAACTTTGAAGACTGAGCAATTGAGAAGCATAGACTGGTCAGTCTTGCCCTCACTTCAGTATTTGTATTTAAATGTAATGAGGCAAATAGGAAAGGTGGAGGGAATTGTTGGTATGACTTAGTATTCAGAGAGGAATGGGCAAATATGGGACATGGACTGACAATGAGGAACCAAACAAATTATAGCCAGATTACCTGTAATGTTTGAGTGGTACAAAAGTAGAAATAGTAATAAAGGGTGAACTCTTGGGAAGAAAAGTAATGTAAAGACCAAGATACACTCTTTGGATATAATATTTTTTTCTATAAAACACAGAATGGCAGCAAGTTGTAAGATGATGTTAAAGATATATATCTCTGCCCCACTTTCCTCTTGGAAATCTTCCCAAAAGGACAAGAAACAATATATAAAAAAGTAGGAAACACTAATAAATCCCACTTAAAATTTATGATCAAGAACTACAAGATACACTAAAGGCACACAAGGGGGTGGGATAAGAGTGAGGCATGATGCCTGGCATTGGGTCTTTAGGCAAAGTCAACAGAACATAATTCCCCAAAGAGACACACATAGAAAGGGAACTGACCATTTCTTGCTTGAACCGCATTTGTTCCAGATGGAGGCAGTGACAGAAAAAACACATAAACATACCATCTTTGTGGGGAGCAATCTGACAGTGACACTGGAGCTCTCCCATAAGACTCTTCTGCAAATAACTTATAAAATATAATTTTAAAAAAGGAGAGAGAGACAGAGAGAGAGAGAGAGAGAGAGAGGCAACACATTAGTCTGTTCAGGACATAATATATGCTCATAACAGAATATCACAGACTGGTGGCTAAAACAACAAAAATTGATTTTCTGACAATTCTGGAGGTCGAAGTCCAAGATCAAGATGTCATCAGGGTAGATTTCTGGCAAGATCACTCTTCCTACCTTGCAGATGCCCCTCTTGTTGCTATGTTCTCACTTGGCCTTTTCTCTCTGCGTGCACACCCCTGGTATCTTTCCTTCTTGTTTGTTGGACACTAGTACCACTGGATTAGATTCCCATTCTACTGACCTCATTTAACTTTAAAGGCGAATGCAATACAGTTCAGTACCATCTCCAGGACAGTCACACTGAGGGTAAGGCTTCAACACATGAATTTGGGGGCGTAAATTCAGTCTGTAACAGATAATAAAAATATAAATTCACCAAAAGCTGACCTATAGAAAACTAGAATGATCTTATTAAAGAAACGGAAGCAGCAGTTAAAAATGTTCCCATAAAATAAACATTAATTCCATATTTTTTTCTTTAAAGATTTTTATTTATTTATTCGTGAGAGACACACAGAGAGAAGCAGAGACATAGGCAGAGGAGAAGCAGGCTCCCTGTGGGGAGCCCAATGCAGGACTCGGTCCCAGGACCCTGGGATCACGGACTGAGCCAAAGGCAGATGCTCAACCACTGAGCCACCCAGGTGCCCCTGATGATTTTTACAGTTAGGTCCTACCATGAATGGAATTATAATCTTATATAAACTTTTCCTGAAAATTGAAAACCAAAACAGAACAAACGACCCCTAATTCATTTTTGAGGTAAGCATAAAATTGATACTAAAATTTTACAAAGATAGTACAAGAAAGGGGAATTATAAGCCAAACTGATTTATTAACATAGATGGTGTTATTTTACTATGCTAAAAAGCGATGATCTTAATACATGAATACAAAAGCATACATTTAGTATTTTCCTAGAAAGTATAAAAGTGATTTACCTGAGTATTCGGTTTAATAGCATTTAAGGTCTAGGGACTGTTGAGAGAAAAAGGAATCTGGTATTGCGGGAACTTGCAGTCATACATCATTGCAAGGGAAATCCAATGAATCAGAGCCACTTATAGATTTCAAAACTAACAAGCACCCAAACTTTGAAAGGATACGCAGGCTACCATAATAAGCATGTATCAGTCATCTATTTTGTCAAATATATGTCATAACTTTTCACAATGGCCCTGGAATTTAGGCATTTTACCATGTTTAATATACGAGAACACTGAGATTTGACAAAGTTACCCCTACGAGGCCTCAAAGGAAATAACAGCTCTCAGGGCCCCTGGCATAGGTGTTCTGGGGCACCCACTCATTGGTGGTGGAGGGTCTGTGGGCTCACGACCGACAGTTCTCTTTATGTTGTCTGGTTTCTCAGTCATATCACTCCCAGGCTACTTCCCTCTTCCTTCTCAGAGTCTCCGTCTAGCCCACATGTGTCCCCTGTGTGACTCTCATCCAGGTCTTCTATTTTTCCATCCAGTTTATTGAGGCACTCTCAAGGCCTTACTCTCCTTGGGCCTTCCCTTTTGCTTCCCAAGAATATTTTCTTGAACAAAAGCCAGTGTGGTAAATCAGAAGTTCTGGCTTTGTTTTATCTAGAAAATGAAGAGGCGGCATATTACATGGGAGAAAATACTTGCAAATGATATATATGACGAAGGGGCTAATATTCAAATAAGTAAAGAACGGACACAATTCAAGAACAAAAAATCTGATTTAAAAATGGGCAGTAGATCTGAATAGACATCTTTCCAAAAAAGACATGCAGATGACCAACAGACACATGAGAAGATGCTCAATGTCAGGAAAATGCAAATCGAAGCCTCAGTGAGCTATAACCTCACACCTGTCAGATGCCTATCATCAAAAATTAGAAACAAGTGTCAGCAAGGATGTGGAGAGAAAAGAACCCTTGTGCACTGTTGGTGGGAATGGAAACTAGTACAGCCACCGTGGAAAACAGTATGGAGGTTCCACAAAAAATTAAAAACGAAAGGACCATATGATTCAACAATTCCACTTCTGGGTATTTAACCAAAGAAAACACAAACTAATTCAAAAAGGTATATGCACCTGCATGTTCACTGCAGCATTATTTACAATAGCCAAGATATGGAAGCGACTTAAGTGCCCATTGATGAATGGATAAAGAAGATGCGGTATAATATACATTAAGATGGGGACGCCTGGGTGGCTCAGTGGCTGAGGATCTGCCCTGGCTCAGGTCTTGATCTCAGGGTCCCAGGATCGAGTCCTATCGTGCTCCCCGCAGGGAACCTGCTTCTCCCTCTGCCTATGTCTCTGCCTCTCTCTCTCTGTGTCTCTCATGAATAAATAAATAAAATCTTAAAAAAAAAAAATCTTAAAAAATATATACATTAAGATGAGAAATACACACACAACACGTATATATATATATATACACACATATATTACACAGCAATAAAAAAGAATAACATCTTGCCATTTACAACAACATGGATGGATCTTGAGGCTATTATATTATGCTAATTGAGATAAGTCAATACACGCTGAAATAAGTCAGAGAAAGATAAATACAGTATTATTTCACTTACATGTGAAATCTAAAAAAAATAAAATAAAATAAACTAAAGTCATAGATACAGATAAGAGCAGGTTGATGGTGGACGGAGGGGAGGGATGGAGTAGGTGAAATGAGTGAAGAGGATCTACAGGTAGAAACTTCCAGTTATAAAATAAATAAGTCACAGGATGGAATGTAGAGCATGGTGACTGTAGTCAATAATATTGTATTGCGTACTTGAGAGTTGCTGAGAGAGTGAATCTTAACAGTTCTGTCAAAGAGAAAAAATCTGTAATCTTGTATAGTGTTAGAGGGTAACTAGACTTACTGCGGTGATTATTTCACAAAGCATGCGAATAACAAATCAACATGTTGTACATCTGAAACTGATACAAAGTTATATGTCAGTTAGGCTTCAATAAAAAATAAACAACTTTTGTGAGAAAGAAAAACACAAAGATTAATATTTCAAAGCAGTGTCTTCGCTACACAAAGAGCAAGATATTTTTCTCCCCAGAAGGAATCATGTTAAATTTCGGTGTTTTAGGCATGGGGCTACACCAGGGGAGCAAACCAGACCAACCTCTCCGCCTGTCCTTCTAGAGTTTATGTTCCAGTGGGAGACACAGAGCAAAAACCAGTTAATAAAACATTTAATGACAATTGTGACACATGCCTCAAAGGGGGCACATGAAATGAAGCAAGCATGTGAAATCAGGGAGCTTTTCTGGATTGTCTGGATTTTTTTCCCCCTGGAATCTCAAGGGATGGACTCCAAGACCTCAAAGAGGAGGAAGGGCTCAGATGGAGAGAAGAAAGAGGAAGCAAAGAGGCAGGGGAATGCCCTCTAGCTGAGGCCACAATTACAGATTTGTAAACTGCTGTGTTTCTTTTTTCTTTCTTTGTTTTATTTTATTTTATATTTTTAGCTAAAATGGGGTTGACACACTGTTACATTAGTCTCAGGTGTACTGCACAGAGATGCCATTTCTCTGCACATAATGCCATGCTCCCCACGAATGCAGCTGCCACCCGTCACTGCACGGCACTATTACACCATTGATGACGTTCCCTGGGCTGTACCTTTCCTCCCCGGGCCTTGTTCATCCCAATCCTGGAAGCTCATGCCCCCCCTCCCCTTCATTCAGTTCGCCCATCCCCCCACTACACCCCACCTCTGACAACCACCAGTTTCACTCTGTGTATTTACAGGTCTGTTTCTACTTTTTGTTGTTGTTGCTTTGCTTCCCCCCCCCAACCCCCCAACTAACACATTGTGACTTTTTTTCCACTGCCAAATACTTTCTGTAGCAGGATCTTTTTAAGTGGCTGAATAGTGTTTCTATATAATTTATTGAACCAATTTCTTTTTATTGTTGCAAATTTAAATTGTTTCCTGTCCCCCCTCCTATTTTCAACACTGTTTCAAGGTCCTCAGGTCTCTGGGTACATATGTATTTATTTCCTTGGGGTACATTTCTAGAAGAGGAACTGTTTTGTCAGAGGGAGTGCAGAGGGTAAGGTGTTTGATACATGTTGTTAAATACACTCTAGAGGGGGCGCCTGGGTGGCTTAGTCTAGTTAAGTGTCTGCCTTTGGCTCAGGTCATGATCTCTGGGTCAGGGTCCTGGGACCAAGCCCCACATCAGGCTCCCTGATCAGCAGGGAGTCTGCTTCATCCTCTCCCTCTGCCCTTCCCCTCCACTCATGTTCTATCACTCACTTTCTTACTCTCAAATAAATACATAAAATCTTAAAATAAAATATACTCTAGAAAGTTTGGATGATTTACATGCCCATCAGAGCACAGGAAGTGTATTTCCACATGCCTAATGCTATTATTATCTCTAAAAATCTTGCCAGTTTCATGATGGACACATGGCAGGTATTAATTTTATTTTATACTGCATGTTTTATTTCTGGTGAATGTTAACATATATTTGCATGGCTAGCATCTCTAAATTGCTTCTTAATTGGATATTTCTATTCTTCACCCATTCTTTTTTTTTTTTTTTGTAAGATGTATTTATTTATATTTAAGGGGGTCAGAGGGAGAGAATATCAAGCAGACTCTCAGCTGAGCACAGAACCCAATGTGGGGCTAGATCTCACAACCCTGAGATGATGACCTGAGCCAAAACCAAGAGTTTGGGACTTAACCGACTGAGCCACTCAGTCACCCTTCACCTATTCTTATAATATGGTATTCTTTCCTTGATTAAATTTAAATTTAATTTAAAATAACACTCCTATATTAAGGCTATTCAATCACTTGCATCACATTGTATTGCCTTAGATTTTCTCTCTAGTGCTTTTTTCCTCATACATAAGTACATGAAGTATTTCCATATGGTAGGCATATATACACTTGCATATATGTGCAATTGCACCAGTATATCTGTAATATAAATCCCTACAAAGTTACAGGGTCAAAGAGCAGATGCATTTAAAATATTGATAGCCGTTACTAATCACCCAGCACATTTAACGCCCATCGCAACCCTCTGAGATGGCTGTTCCTGTCACGATTGCAAAGATCAGGAAAAGGAGGCTCTGAGGGTAACTTGCTCAGTGGTGCACAGCTAGTAATTGGAAGAGCTCAGAATGGAAGACACATTCTCTGATTCAGCCAATATGCTCACTGTCCCTGGTATATTACACACACACACACACACACACACACAGAGGAAGGACTTTATTTCCAATTTCTCAGACTTCTCCCTTACCAGAAATTAGGATTGTAGAGACTAAATTAAACAGTTTATTTTAAACATCAAAAGAGAACATGACCTAAGTTAGGAAAGGAAAATCTAAATTTGCTGCCAAGTGATGGTCTCAGCCCTGAAGCTTGCTCCAGAATCTTCTGCATCATGTTGCTTAGAATAGGCAGCGAGGTCTATTTTTATAGGGGTGGCCCCTCTATGTCAAATCACTGAAAACACATTCCTATGTCCTCAGTTCTTTTGTTTTAATGTCTCTGGGTTATTTTAGAGCTGATGGGAAATCTAAGGAAAAAAATCGCAGGTATTGAAAAGAATAGATTTTTCTATTATATGCTGCACAGTAGAAAAGTTTAGATGAAAACGGTTGAACCTAAAAAATGATTTCAGCTCGTGGGTGAAATGAAAATATATACAACATTATTTATTACTCTTTTTCGACTGAGAAACAATGTGGAATTTCAAAATGGTGTAATGTAATGAACTTTTCTGGCACAGTAAATAACTTTAGCTACTGTCATTGAAGTAATTGACTGTTTCAGAAAAGGCTCCCAGAAGGATTGACGGAGGATACCAATGAACTTGACTATTTGCAAGACAATGTCTTCTGGTTCTTTACTGTGCTCTAGCTGTACACGAGAAAAGCTTCTTATGCCTATAAAGTCTCCCCTCCTAAAGAATGGAACTGCCTGTTTGAATGCAAAGGAATCTAATAAGAAACGATAGTGGTAAGAGAGGAAGGGATGTAGCCACGAATAAGGATCATTGATCTGCTATCCTGAGCCACTCTGGACAATCACAGGTGGTGGAATTGGGATCGATGGGCAGCTCACAGTGAAGCCAGGATTGGCGAGGAACATCCTGTTTCACACACCCTATGGTGCACAGCTTTTCATATTTTAACACCTCTCTCATCAGGATGTGGGGCACAGTCAGTGGCATCTTACCACTGATAGCTTGCCTGTATATTTATCTTTGGTGGTACAGCAAATAATGGTGCACCTCCCCTCGGTCCCCCAAGGCTGTCCTAGAGTCACTGAAGTAGGGCTGCTGATGTACAAATAAGCAAAGCATGGAGGAGGTGGCCGTCATTTGCACCCACGGTTGGCAGTTAATTGCAATTACGGTATTAGGGGCTAGCACACAAGACTTTAAGCAAGGTTAAAGGGATACGATGTGTTGTGGGAAAGAAGGACAGCAAAGAAGTGTGATGAGGCTGCTCATTTACCTAAGTAAGACGACAGCCAGAGCCCCGTGTGGGAAATTGCCACATTACTTCATCTCCCAGGGGCAAAGAAGCAGTTTATTTTTAAAGCATGTATTCTAGGTATTAGCATTAGAGCCTGAAAGCCAAGTAAATTAAGGTTTTTATAGAAAATATTGGATTGTTTTGAACACAGTGTTTGTAACTATTGATTGTGGTTTGTAACAATTAATTAATACTCAGATGTAATAACCAAACAAAACACTTCTGTTCTACGTGATTATAGCATTGATTTTATACAGAACATTTTCAGGTGAGGTGGAGTTACATAGCAAGGGAGGTGTAAGGAAAGTAGGCTTAGAATTTGAATTGAAATCGATTCTAGCCTTTTACATTTGGAAACATGATAACAGGACACCAGGCTGTGATACTAAGACCCCAGACCCAGTATGGTCTGGGCCTTGCTTCGTCACTGAGGGCAAAGTTGGATGATCTCATCTTGGACCTTGAGGCCCTTTCCAAACACATGCGGTCATTGTGTGAACAAGGCCACTTGGCCCAACAACTGTCATTTAAGGCCCAAGAGGAAGAATAAATACCACGAGTGTTCAAAGGACTGAGATGTTAGCCCTGGTTGGGTGGAGATGAAGAAAGACTCCATGGAAAAAGCCCACTTGAGATGGGCTTTAAAGGTGGGATTTCATGATGTGATGAGAAGGCAGATGGGGTGTGTCCCATGGAGAACAGAAGGCATGTGCTAAGGCAAAGTGGCACAGTGGATCTCAGGCCTGGCTGCATATTAGAATCCCCAGAACACTTCCACCAAGCAGTGCCTGGCCTAGCGCTATTCCTGCCCAACCACCTACCTATGCTCACCACCTACCTCCGCTCTCCCTGGTACATGGCCACACCAATCTACCTCACCAGGCCAACAGAACCAGAATCTCTGAGAGTGGATGTCTCAAAACATTTTCTTAAAGATTTTATTTATTTATTCATGAGAGACATAGAGAAAGAGGCAGATACATCGGCAGAGGGAGAAGTAGACTCCCTGTGGGGAGCCTGATGTGGGACTCAATCCCAGGACCCCGGGATCATGACCTGAACTGAAGGCAGATGCTCAACTACTGAGCCACCCAGGTGGCCCTCAAAACATTTTTTTTAAGTAATTATGATGTTCAGTCTGAGTTGAAGTCCTTGGATTTTTGGTATAGCAGGTGGAAGAGTTTTATTAAACTTCAGGGTAGGAGTCAGGAAGGTCAGAGAGAATGGAGAAACAGGTCAGGATCTTTTCCAGAAGACACATGGTGTTAGCAGGAAAGAGAATCCAAGTGAGACAGGTAAAGAGGCTTCAGGCAGTGGTAAGGGGATCAGCGAGAGATGTGAAGACATTGATCGAGATCATTCCCAGATCTGGGGAAAGAAGGAGCCCAGGGAAAGCCAGACCCTGGAGGAGGGCAAGTCAGCAAGGGGCTGGGGTCTTGGAGTGGCCCTAAGCAGGCAGGGAGTGGGGAGGAAAACCACCACCCCTCTCTCCCCATCTTCCAGTCTCTTTCTGCTTCCTCCCATTGTCCAGACCCAACCAGAAGCCACTAGGCCAGCATCCTGGAGTGAGGAGCCTGGAGTGAGATGGTAGGGATGGAGAGGCAGATGACACATGGAATATAAGTGGCACAAGGTTAAAGACATTTCTACAAGTTTTACCTGAATTTGCTAGGCAGTGGTGAGACACTCGAGGCTTTGGACCAGGAAAGACATAAATTAGAACTGTATCTTTAAAATGCTTAAGCTGCTATGATATTAAAACTTCACATGAATGGGGAAAATATTAACGCATAGGTTGGTTATGGCCAAAAGAAAGCAGGAGATGTCCTGCACGGGTGCTGGCCTTGCCCCCCTCCCCTGCCCCCCCTCCCCCCGCCGGGTCAGAGGCTCCCCCTGGGGCTGCTGATCACCGCCAAGAGCAGTGGGTGATCTGCTGGCAGCTGCCCTGACCTTGGCCTGCCTGTACAATTTTCGCTTGCTGCAAGTATTCCATTCTGAAGAACAAAGGCCTGTCTGTTCATAAACCAAATTTACGGGATTGGTTCATCCCGTGTCAACATTAAAGAACTATGAAAATGTTGGCAAACCCACGGGAGCATGTCGATTCTGAATTCCTGCGTGGAACTGAGGCCTCGATAGTTCCTTGGTGGATGTGTGGGAGGGAGTGGAGCCATTTCCAACTGTAGCCACCCTGGGAAAATACAGTGCGGAGAGAAGGATCTCTACCTAATAACTTGGCTCTGCACTCTGACGTGAGAAAGGACCTCTCCAGGCTGTTCACTCTCCCGCAGCTCTGACTTGGGAATGAGATTGTTCAAACTGAGTGCTTCAGCTGGGGTCCAATAGAGGCATCTCCTTCTGCGTGCTGTGGGTGAGCAGCAAAGTTGAGTCTGTCTGTAAATGGAGAGCTCACCCGTGGCAGAGAGAGCAGACCTGCTGCCTCTTGCTAAGGAGACATTTAAAGGATGATTATTTTAGTTCAACATGTGCAAAAACTCTACCAAAAGGATTGGGCTTCCCTGTGACGCGGTGAGTCTCAGCTTCACAAGTACTCCAGCAGGGCTCTGGTGGTACAATGATGACTGATGTTTTGGAGGATTTTCCTCAAAAGGACCAGAACAGAGGTTAGATCAGGCGATGCTCTACTATGGGCTGAATTGTGTTGCTCTCACCAACCCCCAATTGTAATGTTCAAGTACTAACTCCCATATTTCAGAATGTGATTTATCCGAAGATGGGGTATTTAAAGAAGCAGGTAAGTTGAAATGAGGCCATTAGGGTGGGCCCTAATCTGATATGACTGGTCTCCTTACAAGATGAGAATATTTGGAAGCAAATATTTGGCCTACAGAGAGATAAGGCCACGTGAGAAGGTGGCCATCTGCAAACCAAGGAGAGAGGTCTCAGGACATACTAATCCTGACAGCACCTTGATCTTGAACTTGAACTTGCTCTAGGATTTCTAGCCTTCAGGACTGTGAGAAAAGAAATTCCTGTTGTGTAAGCCATCCAGTTTGTGGTCACTGGTTATAGCAGCCTTAGAAACGAATACGCCCTTAATCTTTCTGAGACTCTACTATTTGATGTGAAAATTTGAAGAAGAAAAAAGGTTCACTGGAATGCAGAGTAACAGTCAGGATAACAAGTCTTGGCATTTAGTAAAGCAGCAGGGGTCTCAAGCTGCAGTTGCACATTACTTAGCTTAAATAATTGAAATAGGAGGGTATCAAGAGGAGGAATTACAGGCAGGATATATTCATTCATTAATGAATATCTGTTGAGGGCTTTCTGTGTGCCAAGAACATCAAATCAAACCTAAAAGCAGTCAGCCAGCATGGTTGCAGAACGCAGGCTACTGCAGAGGCGACTAGGACTTTCCCACTAGCTGGGTAGGTAGGAAGCGTCCAGGTGGGTAGACACTGGGTATCTGGGTTCTAGAATGTAGGGCCAGATGGCTCTTGGGTGGGAGAGAGAATTGACTTTCTCTGCGCTCCCATGACTAAGAGCAAAGGGTGGAAGTTTCCGAGAAGTAGATTTTAGTGCAACTTTTGGAGACTTGTCAGACTCTCAGTTTCCCTGAAGGTGAAATAGGTTTCCACTAGAAGTAAAGAATGTTTGTAGGAATGTTCCAGCAGGGTTCAAGCACCAGATGAACTGGAACATGGGCAAGAATTTTCCAACCTTGACCTCCCACTGTTTTAGGAAGGCTGAAGTGGGAAAGCCATCGGAATAATTCAGTATCGAGAGGCTGAATCTTTGTGAGGCTGTCAGGGGATGATCTTTGTGAGGCTGTCAGGGGATGGGAAGGAAGAGCTAGACGTAGTGAAAGCAAGTATCCAGAAAACTTCTGTTTGCTCCTCTGGTTCTAGCTCCACAATCACCCTGGCTCATCCCCATCAAGGATGATATGTTTGGATTTTATCAGCCGACTTGCTTGTCTTCTGGAGACTGGTTGAGTTTAATCAGCAGGAGATGGGAGGGAGGGAATAGGAGGATGGGGGTCAGAGTATTTCCTGGTTCCTCCTTAGGCCTCAACAGAGAGTCACTGGCCCTCTCAAAGTAGGCTACCCTATCCCATTCTCTCTCTCTCTCCATGTTGCGATAACCATTCCCTTCTCTCTTCCTTCCAGACGTAGGCACAGTGGCAGTTCCCTGCTGTTGGCCTGAATTCCTGCACGCCCCTTTATGATTCCCTGCACTGTGCCATACCTTTGTAAATAAAACCCCTTCAAATTATCCAAAGTCCTGTGTGCCATCTATTCCCTTTCTTCTTTTCCCTGACCACACAAACTGCATACCTGGATTTAGTCAGTGGTAAGTTTTCTGTGAATTAGGGCATCTCCGAGTGTGCTGTGAAGGTGGGGGGAAGTGTTTTGTGCATGGCCAATCAGCAATGTTTACCTCTCCAGCTTCTCTCTAAAATTTTATTTGTATAAAGGATTTCACAAATAAGACTCAGTTTGAAAACCTCTGGGAAAAAAAAGAAAACAATGCCCTAATTTTGAGCATGGATCATGAACTAAAGCTCTCATACAATCCTTGCTACAGACCTCAAGCAACCCACGATCTCGTCCAAGTCTCGGGCTGTAACTTCTCAGTACAACATCGGACAGAGTCTTGGCATTTTTCCATTTAATTTGATAAATGTACACCACTAGCAAGGTGGAGTGGCTTAGTGTCTAAAGGAATCCACTTTGCAGTCTAAATTATTCAGGTAACCTGTCTATATTAATCAAACCAGCTGGATCACTGCCAAATCTCCACTCCTTTTTGTATTATTTAGGGCCAAGACAAGATGACAAAGAAGGGTGGAGAGGGCAGGGAAGTCGGTGCTACCTATATCTTCATAGAAATGCTGTAAGATAAAGTCTACTTTGCTGTGTCTAACCCGCCATGAGACTCTGGCAGCAAATACTTGTTTCCAAGGTGGCTCTAAAATGTGAGCCTCAAGACAAGCTGTGCGTCCTCAAGAATAGACACTTTGGTAAGAATGTACTCTAGACATCCGTGAGGTACCAAGTTATGGAGACCAAAAAATGTCTTCCCCCCAGTACAGGTGCTCTGTCAAGTGTAATGTAGACAGTGCCTGTCAGCCCAGCACCTGCACTCAATGAAGAAGCCAGAACAGAAGTGAAAACTAATTGGAGAGGCAGATGTCAAGAGTCGTGAAATGAAATACTCTGACACCAATTGCTTCGGGACAATGTCAAGAATTGTGGAGTATTTGCAACTGTTCGGTTCCATTTGAGATTTCAAATTTCTAGAAAATGGAGATGTTTCCATCTTACAAGGTACAAGGCTGGTGAAATGTGGAGGTCAAGGGAGGGAGCATGCTGTCCCATGGCAGCAGATGTAATTGCTCCCTTTGAGGTCTCCTGGCAGTTTATGGGACAGGGAGCCCAGTGTGGCTCTTTAGAAAGAAGGCCTTCACTTGTTGAAGTTCTGCTCATGTCTGTTTACTATTTTTTTTCTCAGCAAAATGGCAGTTTGGATAAAGCTTTGAAGGGAGCCTCAGAATTGCTGGATGAAAATCCCACCGAGCATACTAACCAAGAGTGAGATGTTAATGGCGCATTGCTCTGGCAGGATCTGTGAGAGGGGAAGCTGATGGGCCATGGTGGGGAGTCTCTGATCTGGAGAGAACTTAGTTTGTAAGCCAATTTGAGCATGGAGGCGGGGTGAGTCCTCTTCACAAGGACTGATCCTCTTTGGATGGGTTCCAGGATGGGCCTGAGAGTGGAAATATGTTGGTCCACGGAAGAGGGGTGTTGTGTGGGAGAACCAGTCTCACTGGGCTTCAGTCCCTCTGCTGGAGAAAAGGGCTTGGATAGAAGATTTTGTCATTTCTTCCATTCCTGATGCCCTATAATTTCATATCTACTCATCCATGAAGCACCAACTCTTCTCTCTGAACTAATTGCCCAGAAAAAATTGAGTTCTTAGCATACTAAGTAATCTTTCCTCTTCTTTCATAGAAAATAGTAGAAAATTAAGGCATAGATGACTGGTCTTCATATATAGCTGCTCTCGATTTAGACAGTTTTTTTCTAACCAAACTTAGTGTGTAACTTTGTGTTGTGGTCTATACAGAAAGCAGGTTTGCTTGTTTGTTTGATGGATGGTATTTATCCAGATAAGCTAGAAGGATTATCTTCTATGCTTTAGCAATTCCGAGGACATTGGAAAAGTTTCTAGTCTGTTGGGCTGATCTGATCAAGAAATTTGAAGATCAAAATTCACTCAGAATCCTCAAATCTGGATATCCTCTTCTAAGGTAAAAAAAAAAAAAAAAATACTACCAGGTGGGACTGTCAAAAAGATAAAGACAGGGGCACCTGGGTGGCTCAGTTGGTTAAGCATCTGCCTTCAGCTCAGGTCATGATCCCAGGCACTGGGCTCCCCACTCAGCAGGGAGTCTTCTTCTCCCTCACCCTTTCCCTCTCCCCCTCCCCCATGCTCAAACATGCCCTCTCTCTCTAGCTCTGTCTCTCTGAAATAAATAAAATCTTAAAAAAAAAAGATAAAGACTGTTTTGCTTCCTTTCTTACAAGAATCTTTCAAGGTCAGTCTGACAGAATGCTAGTCAAGAGCTGATTTGCTGACTCAGAAGCTTATGTTTTCTGCTTTCTAGGATCAAACGCCAAAGGTGAGAGGGAAAATTTAACATGATAAAGAGGCACAAGACTGATGTTAGAATTTCAGTATCTAAATTAAAGGCCAAATCAGGAAATTCAGAAATTTCTTCAAAAATAGTCTTTATAAGGCTAAGCAGATTCTTAAGTAGTAAAAGTCTGTAACTCCAAGAATTTAAGGCATCTGGGTGGCTCAGTCAGTTAAGTGACTGACTCTTGACTTGAGCTCAGGTCATGGTGAGATCAAGCCCAGCCTTGGGCTCCCTGCTGAGCAGGGAGTCTGCTTGAGATTCTCGCCTTCTCTTTCTGTCCTTCCCGGCTGCTCTCTCTAATACATAAATCTTTAAAATAAGAATAAAACTCATCCCCAGATCTGTAGCATCTGTTTTTTTTTTTTTTCTTTTTTTTTTTTTTTTTTTTTTAATTCCTTGAAATTTAGATCTTTCCTGGGCTGGTTTCTCAACGTGATCATGTGAAGACTAATGTCTCTCGAGCTGGAGCAATGTGTCATCAACCTGGTAGAGCAATCTAAAGGACATCAGAAATTTGCAAACCCAGGACATCTGGGTGGCTCAGTGGTAGAGCATCTGCCTTTGGCTCAGGTTGTGATCCCAGGGTCCTGAGATCGAGTCCCACGTTGGGCTCCCTGCAGGGAGCCTGCTTTTCCCTCTGCCTATGTCTCTGCCTCTCTCTGTGTGTCTCTCAAGAATAAATAAATAAAATTAAAAAAAAAAAAAAAGGAAATTTGTAAACCCAACAACCCAGGGACATGTTGGGTGTTGCGGTATTAATGACGAACACTGAGTTGGGAGGGGTCCCCAAGTCCCACAGGGCGACCTATCATTATTTCAAGTGAACAGCTAAGGTCAAGGCTATGTCAAGTTATTAAAAGATGTCATGATTAAATTGTCTTTTAAAGGATGGTTTATTGTGACAACATGACATAATTGGAAGTAACTCCTTCTGACATGGAACATTTTTAGAGTGGTGACTTGCATAAAAACAAGGGGTGGTTGAAACACACTGTATCCACAGAATGCACTGTATCAGATTTGGAGGACAAATGAAATGCACCCCAGAAAGTCATACATTTATTTATAAGTATACCTGATTATAAGTATACCTGATAATAATATTAATTTTACCTTTTTATTGCTAACACTGAGGCGATGTTTTGTTGTGTTTCGTTTTGTTCAACACAAAGGAACTGAGGGAAGTCCTAAAACTTATTAAGCCTCAGGGACGAGTCTGGCTTAACACATGCATTTGTTTTCGTGGGAGAAGCTGCATGGCTTTGTCAAGGTGAATGGATCCCTAGGGCTGCTCAGTCATAGGCAAGACCCCTTTCCTCAGGCTGCAGATCCTTGTTGCTTTCTTCCCAAAGGGAAGAAGTCATATAGAAGGTCATCCCTATGGGCTCCAGGCTGGGCAGCCAGTAATGTAACTGAGCACTTCACATAACCCTGAATCCTGACTTCCCACTGCTAACACAGAGGAGTGGACAGATGTGCTTGCTCCCTGGTCAAAGGCTGATATTTCTTCACAAACAGAGGCCAGCATCATTCACTCCATGTTCTGACCACAACTTCCTGTCTTTGCAGGTTTCTCTTCTAGTCCCTGAAAAATTTCAGATACCTTCTGAGCCCACCAGGACCCGCACCATTGATTCTAACCCCCCCTCCTCCATTGTCCTTTACCCTACATGTCCTCCTTCCAATTTAGGGTTTTATCACTGACTGTTCCTCCCACCTGAACCATTCTTTTCTTGGATAGCCATATACTCACTTTATTCAAGCTGCTGCGCCAATGTCACCCTGAAGCCTATGGTAACCCCTTTTAAATAATTACAACCTACATCTATGTCTCCATTCCTAATCTCCTTTCTGACCCACATAAAAAAAAAAAATGTTCTCCTACTGCTCACCACCCTTTATAATTGTTGTTTATCCTCCTTCCCCAACCAAAAGGAATGTTGCATGAATGACAGGGAACTTATGTCTGCACTGAAATACACTGGACATCAAGGACAGTCCCAGTCACTCAGCCAGTACTTGTTGAACTAAATGCATAATGGGATCCCACAGCGATGCAGTAACACTATAGTTCTTCTTTTAGAGTAAGACTCTTGGATGTATCCAAACTCTGAACTGGAAAACGTGTGAATTTATTCAGGTTTTTAGTGAACACATTTTGACTCTCCTATTTCAGAGTGTCAATCACATCACTTTTTAAATTTTTAATTTATTTAAACTAGAAAAACCAAAAACCATGAAGAGTTCACACTTTCTCTCCCCCTCCCCCTCCCCTCTCCCCTACCTCTAGGAACCATTAATCTGTTCTTAGTATCTATTAGCTTGGTTTTTGTTTTTGTTTTAGGTTCCGCACATAATTGAGATCACGTGGTATTTGTCTTTCTCTGTCTGGCTTATTTCACTTAACATAATGCCCTCAAGGTCCATTCATCTTGTTACAAAAGACAAGACTTCATTCTTTTTTATGGTTGAATAATATTCCTGTGTGTGTGTGTGTATGTGTGTGTGTGATTTATCCATTCATCCATTAGTGGACACTAGTTTGTTTTCCATATCTTGGCTATTATAAATAATTCTGCAATAAACGTGGAGACGCATATATATTTTTGAGTTAGTGTTTTTGTTTCCTTTAGGTGAATACTCAGAAGTGGAACTGCTGGGTCATGTAATAGTTCTATTTTTGATTTCTTGAGAAACCTCCACACTGTTTTCCACAGAGGCTTTAATGCACAATATCCTTACCAACACTTGTTGTTTCTTGTGTTGTTGATATTAGCCATTCTAACAGATGTGAGGTGATATCTTATTGTGGTTTTGATTTGCAATTTCCTGATGATGAATGAGGTTGAACATCTTGCCATGTGTCTCTTGGCCATCTGGATGTCTTCTTTGGAGAGATGTCTGTTCAGGTCTTCTTCCCATTTTTAAATCAGATTGTTTGTGTTTTTGTTATTTAGTTGTATGAATTCTTTATATAGTTTGGATATTAGCCAGTTATATATGTTTTGGAAATATTGTCTCTCATTGTCTTTTCATTCTGTTGGTGATTTTCCTTGCTGTGCAGAAACTTTTTAGCAGATGTAGTCCTACTTGTTGTGTTTACTTTTCTTGGTTTTGCTTTTGGTGTCAGATTTTAAAAAAATCATTGTTGGGATCCATGTCAAGGTGATCACTACTTATATCTTCTTCCAGGAGTTTTACAGGTTTTATGTTCAAATCTTTCATGACTTTGAGTTGATTTTTGTGTATGGTATAAGAAAGTGGTCCAATGTCATTCTTTTACATGTAACCGTCCAGTTTCCTAATACCATTTATTGAAAGACTGTCCTATCCCCATTGTGTATTCTTATCTCCTTTTGTTCCAATTAATTGGCCATATAAGTGTGGGTTTATTTCTGGGCTCTCTATTCCATTCCATTGATCTATCTGTCTGTTTTTGTGCTAGTACCACATTGTTTTAATTACTATAGCTTTGTAATATAGTTTGCAATGCTTCCAGCTTTGTTCTTGTTTCTCAAGATTGCTTTAGCAATTCAGTGTCTTTTATGGTAGATACAATTTTAGAATTGTGAAAAATGTGAAGTGTCATTGGAATTTTGATAAGAATTGTATTGAATCTTCAGATCATTTTGGGTATGGAAGTTTTAAAAATATTAATTCTTCCAATTCATAAGCATGAAATATCCTTCCATTATTTGTGTGTTCTTTGATTTCTTTCATTAATGTCTTGTAGTTTTCAATATGCAGATCTTTCACTGCCTTGATTAAATTTATTTCTAGGTATCTTATTCTTTATGAGGTAATTGTAAATAGGATTGTTTTTCTTAATTTCTCTTTCTGATATTTCATTAATAATGTATAGAAACAACAAATTTTTGTGTATTGATTTCTTATTTTACAACATTACTGAATTCATTTACTAGTTCCAGTAGTTTTTTTAAAAGATATTTTATTTATTTATTTATTCATGAGAGACAGAGAGAATCATAGACATAGGCAGAGGGAGAAGCAGGCTCCCTGCAAGGAGACTGATGTGGGACTTGATCCCCATACTCGAGATTATGCCCTTAGCCAAAGGCAGACACTCAAACGCTGAGCCACCCAGGGTCCCTAGTTCCAATAGTTTTTGATGGGACCTTTAGGATTTTCTATAAATTATATCCTGTCATCTGTTTGTCCTCTATATCTACAGTGACAATGTTACTCCTTCCTTTCCAATTTGGATGCCCTTATTTTGTTTTCTTGCATAGTTGCTCTGGCTAAGATTTCTTAAAAAAAAAAAAAAAAAAAAAAAAAAAAGAACTTATTTATTTCTTTGAAAGAGAGAGAGCACATGAGAAGGGGGGAGGACCAGAGGAAGAAGAAGACTCCTTGCTGATGCTGGGCTCGATCTCAGTACCCCAGGATCATGACCTAAGCCAAAGACTGATGCCTAACTGTCTGAGCCACCCAGGTATCCCATGGGGAGAAATAATATTTATTTATTTTTAAATAAAATCCTTAAAAAATTAAAATAAAAAAATAAAATATCAAAAGTTTATAGAAAGGAGATAAAAAGCAGCAAGAGAAAAACAACTTGTTTCATACAAGGGAACCCTCAGAAGACTATTAGCAGACTACTCAACAGATATTTTACAGGCCAGAAGAGAGTGGCCTAATACATTCAAGGTACTGAGAAAGAAAAACACTTTCAACTTGGCAAAATGATCATTCAGAAGTAAAGGAGAGGCACGGAGTTTTCCAGACAAGTAGCTAAAGGAGTTCATCACCGCTAAGCTGGCTGTAGAAGAAACATTAAAGGAATTTCTTTAAACTGAAAAGAAAGGACATTAATTAGTAACAAAAGCACAATGAAAAAAACCTCACTGGAAAGGTAAATATCTAGTAAAGGTAATGCATTAATCACTTATAAAGTTAGTATGAGGGTTAAAAATGAAAATAGTAAAAATAACTACGATTACAGTAACGAGCCAATGGACATATAAGATTAAAAAACATAAAATATGACATCAAAAACATAAATTATGGCAAGGAGCATCATAATGTTGAGCTATACAGTGGGACCAAATTTAACTCATTACCAACTTAAATAAACTCGAATAGATAATAGTTCTTTATGTAAGTCTCATAGTAACCATAAAGCAAAAACCTATCATCAATACACAAAAGATAAAGAGAAGGGAATATAAGCATACCACTAAAGAAAGTCATAGAACTCCAAAAGGAAGAAAGTAAGAAAAGAAGAAAGAAACAGAGAAGAACTACAAAAGCATCTGGAAAACAATAAAATGTTAGTAAGTACATACCTATCAATAATTACTTTAAAAAAAAATGGACTCAATTCTCCAATCCAAAGACAGACTGCCTGAATTGTTAAAAAACAAGACCCATCTATATGCTTCCTACAAGAGGCTCACTTTATTTAGAGATTTGTTTATTTGAGAGGGAGACAGAGAGAGAGAATGATAATGTGAGTGAGAGGGGCAGAGAGAGAGGAAGGGAGAATCTCAGGCAGACCCAGGCAGAGTGTGAAGCCCCACACAGGGCTCAAGCACACTACCCTAAGATCATGACTTGAGTGGAAACCAAGAGTCAGATGCTTAGCTGACTTCCACTCAGGCACCCAAAGAGACTCATTTTTAGATATAAGGAAATACACACGCTGACAGCAAAGAGTCGGAAAAAGATATTCCATGCAAATGGAAATCAAAAGAAAGTCAGAGTAGTGATACTTCCATCAGACAAAATAGACTTTAAAACAAAGACTCTAATAAGAGATAAAGAAGAGTGTTAAAGAATGATGAAGAGGTCAATCTAATAAGAAGATATAACATTCGTAAATACCTATGCACCCAACAGAGGAGTACCTAAATATATAAAGCAAATATTAGCAGACTTAAAGGGAGAAATAGATAGCAATTTTATCTGCAATACAATAATAGCAGATTTTAATATCCCACTTCATCAGTGGGTAGCTCATTCAGACAGAAAATCAATAGGGAATCATTGACCTTAAATGACACATTAAACCAGATGAACTTAACAGATATATACAAGACATTCCGCCCCAAAGCAGCAGAACACACATCATTCTCAAGTGCACATAGGATGTTTTTCAGCATAGATCACATGTTAGGCAACAAAACAAGTCTTAATACATTTAAGAGGACTGAAATTCTGTCAAGCATCTTTTCTCACTTCAGTGGTATGAAATTAGAAATTAATTACATGAAGAAAACTGGAAAATTCACAGATATGTGGAGATTAAACAGCATGCTACCAAATAACCAATGGATCAAGGAAGAAATTGAGAAGTTAAAAGTGCTTTGAGACGAATGGAAATGGAAATATAACATCCCAAAATGGATGAGATGCAGCAAAAGCAGTTCTAAGAGGGAAGTTTATAGAAATATAAAGGCCTAACTTGGGTGGGGGGAGGGCGGGGCGGGGAACAGCTCAAATAAACAACCTTACTTTACATCTGAAGGAACTGGAAAAAGGAGAACCAATGAAGCCCAAAGTTAGTAGAAGACAAAAAAAAATAGCAAAGATTAGAGCAGAAACAAATGAGAGATTTAAAAGACAATAGAAAAGTTCAGTGAAACTAAGAGCTGATTCTTTGCAAAGATAACAAAATTGGGCTAGGCTCACCAAGAAATAAAAGGAAAAACTCAAATAAAATCAGAAAAGGAAAAAGGAGATGCTACAACTGATGACATAGAAATACAAAGGATCATTGGAGACAGCCATGAACAATCATACACTGACAAATTGGAAAACCTAGAGGAAATGGATGCATTCCTAGGAACATACAATCCACTAAGACTGAATCATGAAGAAATGAAAAATCTGAACAGATGGTTGACTAGTAAGGAGATTGAACCGATCATCAAAAACCTCCCAACAAACAAAAGTAGCAGGACCAGGCAGTTTCACTGGTGAATTCTACCAACCATTCAGAGAATGGAATGTCAACTCTTCTGAATCTCTTCCGAAAAATAGAAGAGGAAGGAATTCTTCCAAACTAATTTTATAAGGCCAGCATTACTCTGATACCAAAAGCAGACAAGGATATCATGAGAAAATTATAAGCCAAAATCTCTGATGAACATAGATGCAAAGGTCTTCAACAAAATATTAGCAAACTCAATCTAATAATATACTGAAAGCATCATATAAGACAATCAAATGGGATTTATTCCAGATCTGCAAGGGTGGTTCAACATCGGCAAATTAATCAGGGTTGTACAATACATTAACAAAAGGAAGGACAAAAAAATCAAACAATCATCACAATAGATGCAGTAAAAGTATTTGAAAAAAATTCAACATCCATTTATGATAAAACCCTCAACAATGCAGGTGGAGACACAATATACTACAGCATAATAAAGGCCATATATGCTAATCACTTTTTTTGTGTGTCCCAGTTTCTGTTTATTTATTTATTTATTTATTTTTTTAAAGTATGGAAGCTTAAGTATAAGATGTAGATTTTTTTTAAGCTTTACAAAAAAACAAAATAAAACAAAAAACTCCTTTTGCATTCCATAAAAATTGACAGAAAAAGCACCTGGCCAGAAGAGCAGATGGTCAGCAGGCCCCACTCCACGCCCCCACCAAATGGGCTCTGGGAGACAGGGGCCAGTCTGTGCAGGACGACTCTGAGGGCTACCTCCTTTCTCTGGGAGTTGTCCCCTGTCCCCCCAGTCCCAACCCCAAGCAACTCCCAAACACACGTGGAATCAGATCAGTCATTTCAAATCAGTTTTGCTATAGATAATGGGTTAGCACTATCAGATGTTATATAGCATGTGTACAATTTCTATTAAGAAATGTGCTTAACATAAAGTTCCTTTATGTTAGATAGTTTTGGGAGACATGAGACAAATTACATATTTAGTCATTAATTTTATGTATACAGTCCCCTTGAATAGGCTCATCTTCCTGGGCGAGTCTTATCCCATTGCTTTAGACTTGTAAAATGAGGGAAAGATCTCTCCTTTCAATCTCTCTCTCTCTCTCTTTTTGATTTATTCACTTACTTGAAGTAGGAAGGGGCGGAGGGAGAGAATCTTCAAGCAGACTCCCTGATGAACATGGAACCCAATTCAGGGCTTGATCTCACGACCCTGAAATCATGACCTGAGCAGAAACCAGGAGTTGGACCACTTAACTGACTGAGCCACCTAGGTGCCCCACACTCCGTTTTCTCTTAAGCACAGATGTGGGAGTCACAAAAGCAGCACCTTGTCATGAGGATCATGGCGGAGCATCTAGGCCCCCAGCTCCCGGGACATGTAGAAGAAATTGAGTCTGTGCTAACAGTTCTTGGCCACAGAAGTCCTAGCTGATTTGGCATCATCTACACAGGCATGTGTGTTAGGCCTGGGGCTGAGAAATTTGGATCTGATAAGAATCAATCTGAATTTGTTCTGAAGACACATGGTGAAAGACGAGCACAGACGCTCCGAAGGCTTTTAGAAAACCATACGCAGCTCTCATCTACTGCACTGCGATGTAGTAATTTTGGCATGTCATTTAAAAGATTTTTTTTAATGAGAATAACTCTCTCTTGTCTACATCAGAGACATACTGAAGTAAAAATCAACACTTCTGATGTTCTAAAAACAGTCTCGAATAAGCAGTGCTTAATGCCTATTAAGTGAGAATGATATTAAAATTTTCTTTCCTCAACAATGACTGAGTTAAAAAATAAATATACTCAGCAGGGATAAAAGCATGTAGTGTCTACCTACAAAGCCATATACAGAGTTCATTAATTTATCCATGCATTCATTCATGGGTAATCAAGTGTTGGGCACTGCGTGGAGTGGGAGCATCCAGTGGAGGAGAAACTGGCTGCTGTTCTTATCCTCTTGCAACAAATGGGGGGAATATGCCCAACAAATTAACATACAAAGCGACACACAACTACCAAGTGTGATAAAGAAAGTGAAGATGTTTCAAGGGGATGTGAGCTGCCTGGTGTCAGAGTTAGAGCTGAAAGCTGAATAAGAGGCAGGACACCCTCAATCCCCTCTACACACACTCCTGCACACACACAACACACACGCACAACACATACAACAAACACCACACATACAGCATACAGAGAACACACATATAAAGTATGCACGGCATACACACAACATACACATACAACACAATATACACACACAGCATGTACAATATACACAACACACGACATACACTTATACAGGATGCACACAACACACACACACAGCACACACACACACACACACACACACACACACACATACCAGGACCCTTTGGGAGTGCTGGGCTTGTCTTGAGAGACTTGTTCCTAGTCTCCCTATGGGGATGTGCTTCCAGAAAATCTCAGGTAAGATTGGAGGGGGCCTTTGAGGGGGATCCAAGGGCCTTGTTCCCTGTGTGGAGTGTTTACGGGAGCTGCTGTGGAGGCCACCCTCTCAGAACAGCTCGGTGCGTGTCCTCTGGCAGAGAGCCCAGAAAGAGCTGGAAACCACTCCCCTCGGAGGACTCACACACCAGTGCTCTGCGACTCACTGCTGCTCTTACACGTTCCTCTTCCTTTTGCATCAAGTGGAATAGCCGCTAAGAAGGCGATTCCCAGCCCCCGTCAGTATTGGCTTTTAAAGTGAGCTGTCACCTCACTCTCTTAAACACATCCGGTGGAATTTCAATGCACTGTGATTTGACAGCTACTTTTATTCATTACAAAAGCGCATGGGCAAGCTCTTAATTAATACGCTGAAATGTAAAGCCTTTCCCACATTTCCTCCGATTTCCATTCCACTTTCCTTAAGGAATATTATTGTCTGTGGTGGTATATGCTCCCAAGGCTTTTATTGCTATCTCCATCATGTTTATCTGCAAAAAAATAAATAAGAAATAAAAGCACGTAAATTGAATTCATTTGACTTCACTTAAGTGTTAAAAAGATCCTTCTGGATTGTGCTGTTGTCGCAACGTTTGTTAGCAAGGATTTGTTTACAAGAGCAAAACATATAAACTTTATTACCTTATATATTAAATGGAAGCAGTAATATTTTGAGGGGAAACAGTAATATTTTATTAAGCATGCATCTAAATGAGGTGTTTGTACCCCGGGAAACAGAGATTCTGCAAGACATGAGTGATCAGAGGGACAGTGTAGACCCGCTACCAAGGCTGGAACAGAGACTGATCTAGGTGGGATAGGCCAGCCAGCCCCTGGGAGGCGTGGGCAGGTACCTGAAGGGGGAGGCGGACGTGTGGGGAGAGGCCTAGCCGTTACCTCTTGGGACTCCTGGGAGCCTCCTTAAGGGATTTAGTTTTGCTCCTTGCACCATGGAAAGTCTGGAGGTTTGAAACAGAAGTGGGGAGGCACAGTTGGGTCCTCAGATAAAGAGGAGAGATCAAGAAGGAGCCCCCAAGACATGTCATGATTAAGTCCCTGGGTGGCTTCTACACTATCACACATCAAATTGTTTTTGTGTGTGTTTTTGTGTGTGTTCTTCAAACGATTTACAAACTGGAAATAAATATGAACACTGTTCTAATCACCCCATGAGAGTCATGTTCTACTTTCACAGAATCCAGCAAATATGTTCTATCAGGCAATAGAAATTTAATTTTCCTGCTTTTGCGGAGTTAGTTTAGTGATAACATACCTGTTTAAATCTCCATCATCCTATATCTGGGGTAGGCTTTGAGTTAGAGCTGATTGGAAAGAGATATGAGGGACGCCTGGGTGGCTCAGTGATTGAGCATCTGCCTTCATCTCAGGGCCTGATCCAGGGTCTGGGGATCAAGTCCCGCATGGGGCTCCCCGCAGGGAGCCTGCTTCTCCCTCTGACTATGTCTCTGCCTCTCTCTCTCTGTGTCTCTCATGAATAAATAAAATCTTTTTTTAAAAAAAGAAAGAGATATGAATGAATGTACAAATCTAAAGCCTGCCGTTACCACTATGACCAGGATTTTTCTGGAGAAAAGAATCCAAACCATTTTTCCACCCACAAAAACAGATTAACTACTATGTGACTTCATTCAGATTCAATGTGAGTTAGTCACTAAGGCAGTTGAAGCATATTTTATCAGAATGTATCATAAAACATTTATTCCAACTATGCAATTGTATCTTTGAGTCGTCGTGGAATATATGAAGGTTAGGGCTTTTTCAATAATAATAAAAAAATTCAACAGACTACCTGAGTTCAAAATAAAATAGAATAAAGAGCTGGTAAAAAATAAAAAAAGATATCATTTTCCTGCTCAACTTTTTCTAACAGAAGATTTAGACCTTTATAAATTTTAGGTACAATTATTTTTAGAATTCATAACATATATAAAAAGTATTGATAAAATAAGTCATGGGGATGTAATGTACAGCTTGGTGAAGATAATTAACAATATTGTATTTTATATTTGAAAGTTGCTAAGAGAGGGGATCTTAAAAGTTCTCATCATAAGAAAAAAAATTTGTACCTATGTATGATGATAGATTTAACGGGATTTACTGTGTGATTATTTCTCAATATATACAAACACTGAAGCATTATACTGTATGCCTAAAACTAATATAATGTTAAGTGTCAATTATATCTCAATAAAAAAATAAAATTGAATTCACATGTCTAGAAAATTAATTTTTTGGCTCTAAAATTTGAAATAATTTTGTCATTCTACTCTTGAAATTATTTGCCTTCAAGTGACTCCGCAATCACGGTACCTGCTAGGGGATTTTTACAAAGGGTCAAATCTACAAATTGTTTTCAAGTGTCTTAAAACATTCATATATTTTGAATTTAATAACTAATGAAGTTGATATAATACGTTTGGTAGACATTTACAGAGTCATGTAAAACTTTAATTTGCTTGCTTGCTTTCTGATTTTTGTTTTGTTTCATTTGAAAGCAGAGCTCAGGGTCTGGTATCCTCGACTCAAATCCTGGCTCCTTCTCCCCCTATGGTTGTGACCTTGGACACTCTGAGTGGGTTCCTAAAAACCCAGAGTCCAGTTCTCTCTCTCTCTCTCCCAGCCACACTGCCCCCTTGAATTACTCTCTTTGCATTTTTATGTGGCTATCAACACATCTCTAAATCATCGGCTTTGACCAGAATTTCTTTAACTACTAACTTAACTATTCACGACTGTGACGAGCAAGGGTTGCGCTCGCTTACACCACAACCTGCCTCCCTCTTTCCTCTGTTGGCATATTTCTTGTTCACCAGCTGCAGGCACTGTGTCCAGTCTCCCACTTTGTAAGATGAGGGATTGGTGCTGTGCTGCCTTCATCTTTTCTCCAGTCTTTCACCTCCCCTAAGGCGGGGCTGGGGGTTTAAGGGTGAAATGTGGGCTTTGTGTGACTAGCTGGTATTTTACTTCTCAACAAAGCAGTATACATTAATTTTAACTGTGTCTCTATCAGAACAATGGTGAGACACTAGTGTGTGTATGAGATGCGGAAAGACCAGACATCATGAAGAAGGGCTGCGTCACCACAGGCGATTCCAGTAGCTGTGACACATTCAGGCTCCTAATGAAAATGAATCATGTGGTTTTTGAAGCAAAGTAACCACTTTTGTCCTGTAGACGAGAAAACTGAAGTTCAAGGGAGTAAATTGAGGTGACGTGAGTCACGTAACCAAAAGTCTTTGGTAAGAGTGGACCTGGGGCTGGATGCTATGTCTCCTAAAGGCCAGTTGTAACAACCCCAGCACCATCCTTCCTCTTCCCACTGGCAAGAACAATGCTTGTTCAGCTGGTAAGCAGATCTTAGGGATTGTGATGCATTTTCTGGTGCAATTGTCCTTCAAAATATAACTGCCATGCAACTACTTTTTATGATCTTTCTGGACACACTCTGGTGCAAGCCACTCTCTTTGTCTTGCAGGGAATTAATTTTTTAAAAGATTTATTTATTTATTTTTGAGAGAGAGAGAGAGAGAGAGAGAGAGAGAGGATGTGATGACTTGCATGAGCGGGGAGAGGGGCAGATTGAGAGAGAGAGAGAGAGAGAATCTCCAGCAGACTTCCTGCTGAGCACAGAGCTTGATGCAAGGCTTGATCCCAGGATTCTGAAACCATGACCTGAGTTGAAATCAAGAATTGGCTGCTTACCTGAAAGTCACCTGGGCATCCCTTGCAGGGAATTATTATGATAGATTCCTCAGTGGTCTCTTTGACCCTTGTTCCCTAAGGCATATTCTCAATGCAGGTGGTCCCTGTAAATTGTGCATCAGAACATTTCTCTGTTGTTCTCAAAGTCTTAAAGTGACTTCTCTTTACTCAGCATGCAAAGCCAGGGTCTCTTCTGTGTCCCATGAGCCTCTATTCCCAGTTCCACCTGACCTGTTTTCCTACAATGCTTGCCCTTGCTCACCAGATGCCCCCTGCACTGATGTCTCACTTTCCACTATCCCTTTCAAGGGGAAGTATAGCAAACTCCACAGTTGGCCTGACCCATTCCCTGGGGCTTATCATGGGCACCTTTGGTGGCCAATTATGATACCTCCATCTCCCAGCCTGAGGACTTCCTCTGAACTCCAGAGCCCTGGCAATCAGAAGACCTAGAGAATGAACACCCTACCACTCAGCAACCGTCAACCACTGATCTGAATTGGTAGATAAATATCCCAACTCCCTTGTGAGGCACATGTTCCAGAATGTCTCTCAGAGGCCCCTAGAATGGACTGAGTACAGCAGTTGCCCTCAATGGGAACTTGCTGGATAGTAAGGTACAGTTTTAGTTAGCTCCGGCTGCTATATCAAAACTATCATAGATTGCAGGGCTTAAATAACAGACACTTCTTTCTCACAGTTCTGGAGGCTGGGGAGTCCAAGATCAAGATGCCAGCCAACTTGGTTCCTGGTGAGAGCTCACTTCCTGGTTTGTTGATAGCTGCCTTCTTACTGTGTTCTCACACGGTAAGGAGAGAGTCATCTCTCTCATATCTCTTTTTACAAGGCACTAATCCCATCATGAGGGCTCTACCCTCATGATCTAATCACCTCCAAATGTCCCATCTCTATGCCATCACATTGGGAGTTAGGACTTCCACATAATGAATTTGGGGAATGCAAACATAGACAACATCCATCCATCCCATATAAGTCCATAGATAACATCCTTTGTTGACTTTCTTTTCTCCCTGCCCTATTTCTCTAGATCTCCCTTGGGACAGCCTTGTATATAGATTACTCACCCTAGACATTTCAAGAGTCTACTCTGGGGAAACCTGAAAAGACAGGGTAGCCAGGATGACTTCCAAAGTTCCATTTACTAAAGCCAAGGATTCTAGAAAAATGTTAAAACATAAAAGGCCATGTTTTAGTGGGATGCTCTTCTCTTTCATAATGATAAAGCAATTGTCTATGAATTAGTTGCATTTACAGGATCATTGGTGGAGAACCTTCTCAAAGGAAGTGCTTAAGAGTTGGTTTAATGATCTGTCCCAGGAGAAGGCTGCCCAACAGCATCAGCAGTGAATATGAGGGCTCAGGGTGGCAAAGCTATGAGGTAAAGCTGGCACATTGTGAAGTGCTGTGGATTCCTCCCCCCTACGACAGCCATGAGCTCCCCCATGAACAGCTTGGGAGGGGTCACATGGGCTCAGGAAATGCTTCTGCTATTAGCTTTCAGATCCCTGGTTGGTTTTCTTGATGTTTGAAGCAAGAGACTACAGGATCCTGTTTTCAGAACCTCCCTGACCCACCCTGTTCAGAGTGACTGCAGCCTTGGAATATGCTCCCTGTTCTCAGATTTCCTTCATATGAAACTAAAGACCACTCTTTAGTCTGTCAAGACTAAAGACCACTCTTTAGTCTGTCAAGACACAGACACTTACCTTCCAGCTGGAGAGTTAGCAAGCTGTTTTTTGATTCATGAAAAACATCCTTCAACTATTAGAAGTTCAGGGATTATCCTGACTAGAGCATTCAAGTACAATCCCTAAAAGAGTTTCCACGCTAACAGCTTGGGAGGCAAAACACAGGCTCAGGAAATGCTTCTGGTGTTAGCATTCAGAAGCCAGGTCAGTTTTCCTGATGTTTCTTTTCAAAGAAAAGAAAGGGGGAAAACTCAGTGTCTGTGCACCAGACAAAGCATTTATTCACTCTGGTGGGGGCTAGAAGACTGCAGCTGGCACAGGCAGGGGTTTCGTGGCCAGAGCCCAGGCCTCGTGCTGGGTGGCCGGGGTTAGCTCATGTGGATGGTACCCTGTACACTAGAGCAGAAATAAAATGACAGGATGGCAGGTGATCAGAGTTGTAATGTCCTTCAAATGCTCCCCAGGAGTCCCCTCTGGCCACTGGCCGTCTTGACTATCTCCTTGCAAATCGGAAAGGAAAAGTCGGCAGAAAAGAAACAGCTGGGGTTCTAGATTTATTAATGTTGGTGATAAGGAGTAAGACCTATTTACACTCCTCTCCCTGGCATTTAGATAATGATTAGTTGAATATTCAAGAGGAAGCTAAAGTTAAATGGAAATGTGTTTTTTAAAATGCCTCGGAGGAGCAAGGAGAAAATCCTAGGACTTAACAGACTTTTGCTGCTTATTCCTATTCTAGAATGAGTGATTTAAAAAAAAAAATGTCTCTTCAGGAATGAGGATCATTCTGTGGTTAACAATGAAATGATGGGTGATTTGAGCAACATCCCACCCTCTCCACTGGGGGCTTGCCTGGAAGCAAGGGGTGAGGTCAACACCCAAGGGGATCCTGCTCTGGAAACAGGACAATTGTGGGCTGGAGAGTTCAGAAGATCTGACTTGGGAGATGTGTTGCTCCACGTGTACATTGTAAAATACCAAGTGGCAAATCCAACATGACCAGAAAAGGAATGGTTGCTCATACTCTCCTGCAAACCCCGAGTGGCCATCACAACCAAGTGCAGCAAGACCTGTGAGAAGTTATGGATGGATGGCAGGTGGGTGACGTGGTGTCCTGGGTCACCGTGGAGCGAGCGGAACACAAAGGTGGGTGAAGGAGTGGTGGGGGCCAGAAGGTGGGTGTTGTTCAATACAAAGAGGCCATGGCATTGTGGGAGAGAGGGAATTAGGCAGGAAGGACATGCGTAGCAGTAAAGAACGGGGAGAAGATGGAGACTACAACACACTTATGCAAAACGTGCCCAGGGCCCCCATACTCTAGGGGCCACCCCGGTAACACCATCATCCAAACTCAAGGTACCCCAAAGTGGGTTTCATTATCTTCTCTCTGACAAAATTTACTTCCCCTCCAGTTACTTAGGGATGTTGCTATTCACTGGCTCTAGGAACCTTGAAAATAAATTCGATTTCTTTGTCACCCCTAATGCCTTTCCCCATCACCATGCACACACACACAGGACCCCTGACTTCCCTTGCCCCCCTCTCTCCTCACCTTCACTTCCACTGCCTTGGTTCAGGGACACATTACCTCTTGTCTCGAAAGAGCCAGCTGGATGGTCCTCTGGCCTGGGAACCTGAATGGTTCCCTGCTCCCTCCCCATATTTATTTTTTCTCTTTATCCGTAATGAACTGTTTGTAGCGGTAGGATGAAAAGTGTTTCTGTGCCCTGGTGCCTTTGTGCTCACTGCTCCATCTGGACAGAATCAGGATGCCTTCCTCACTTGGCCCCCTCAATGGCCCCCTCTGCTCATCTTTTAAAACTACACGTCCTCGATGCGTCCTTCCTACAATAGCCCAGGCAAAGGACATGCTGAATCCTGTCTCCAACTACCTCCTGATCCCATAATAGTATTTATCACAAACTACAGTACCCGTTTGCTCACCCATCTACCCCACCCCCACCCCCCACTGACCCTGCAAGGGAGACCATGTTTTACATTGAAAATACAATTTGGGGATCCCTGGGTGGCGCAGTGGTTTGGCGCCTGCCTTTGGCCCAGGGCGCGATCCTGGAGACCCGGGATCGAATCCCACGTCAGGCTTCCGGTGCATGGAGCCTGCTTCTCCCTCTGCCTGTGTCTCTGCCTCTCTCTCTCTCTCACTGTGTGCCTATCATAAATAAATTAAAAAAAAAAATTAAAAAAAAAAAAAAAGAAAATACAATTTGGGAGACAGATTGACCTTGGCATTATTTTTTTTCTTTTCATCAAAAGAATAAAATATTACTATGTAAATAAAGGTAGATGATGCATGATAAAGGTGAGTAAAGTTTTGGGTACCATGCTTAGCCCATTTAGATGCACTGTGCATAGTAGTTGTCATTCTGATCTTTTCTTTCTTGGTTCCTAGCCCAGTGTCCACACAAAGAATTCTCTCGGTAAAAAGAGAGTGCACAGGGAGTGACTGTTGGGTCAGACTCTGCCCGCTGGGGGCAGTGAGGGTGGCAGGGGCACCAAGTTCTGATGACATGGAAGACCACAGGATGGGGTTTCAGGGAAAGCCAGTGGTTAGGCTCTGGCATATGCCTTTTGTCTTTGCCTTCCTTCTTGTTCCACTTGCTCTGTGGTTGAGAAGCCAGGGCTTGAGTAGCCATCTAGTGAACTATGAGAACAAGAGTGTGGAGCGAGAGACAGTCTTGAACAGCAGCCCTGGACTACTGACATTTGGATTCTTTGTTTTCTGAAAGAAATAAACCCCTCATTTGTTTAAGCTGCCATTTGTGGGCTTCTTTTTGAGTTAACTCCCCCCTGAGTTCCATTCATCCAGCATCTCAGACTCATTATGGACCCAGTTGAATTCACCATCTTTATCATCACCCCCCTGCCCTGGGCCTATTTCCTGTATTTGTGTGGGGGCAACTGGGATACAGACCATGGTCATTCCATGGTTTCATATGCTCCCCCTTCTGTCTTTGATTCCCTCCATCTCTATCATGTCGACCCCTCTCGCCTAGAATGAGCTTTCCACTCTGAATTCCCATGGCACTTCAGGTCATATTGTCCACACTTGAGTAGGTAACATTTCATATTATTATTTTTGTATATGGACAGCTTGGTTTTATATATATTCTACACTTGCCAGACAAAGAGCATGTCTAAAACTTCTGAATCCCTGCCACGAAGGTTTCACTCTGAGCTGGGCATGGAGCTGGCACGTTGTAATATCCTCTGGCTGATTCTGCAGTGTCTTTTCAATTAACGAGTGCAGTGGATGTCATGGCTTGGGGCTTCTTCATGCGCATTGATCAGTGAGATGATCAGAACGGAAGCCAGTGCCAGGCAGTATCACATCAAGGGACACTTCCTTTGTTTTAGAAACTTCTCACCTTTTTTCGCCATTGTCACTGTGGTTGGGATCTTCCTTGGATACAAACGTGTTTCCTCAGGTCTCCTTCCTGGCTGGCATGTTGCAAATGCTCAAGCCGTGCAAAACCAAAGTGCTCTCAGGGATGAAATCTCTGTGCTCCCACATAGCCTGCAACAAAAACTCCAGCTCTGGGCGCCTACCATCATGGATGGTGAGGCAAAAGCAACAATGATTCCTCACTACTCCAGGAAATGACTTCAGGAGAGGATGAAAGGAGAACATTCACTGCAGGACAAAAAGCTGTAACTTACACAACAAACTGAGTGTCAGCAAGAGGAAAGACAACAGGCAGGATGGGGATAAAAAGGTAACCACATTCACTTTCTAGGATGGCATATTTGGGAAGATCTTCTTGCATGAGGCGCCTCTCAGAGCCACCTATTTTGAGCACCCCCACACCATCTGACACAGGAGTGGTCGCAGGTAGAGTCTGCGGAATGATGTGACCAAGGAAACACGAGCCACCATGAACCAAGTTGGCAATTTCTTCTGTTAGCCTATATATATTGCCAAGTCATAAGTTTTAGGGCAAAAACACACTGAATAACCCCTATTTTCAGAGTGAGAACAAGGAGCCAGTGCAGCCGGGGTCAGAATATTGGTCAGAATATGTTGTATGGGAATATGGTAATCCCTGAATTGGATTTTGACTGTCTCTCTGAAGTTTACGCAAGTTCTGGCTGTCAGACATTTGCCTTATAATTACCGAGAGTGTCTAAGGTGCCCATTTCTAGGCACCCACCCACTCCTCTTTTATGGGATCTCTAGAGGTGGGGCCACGAAACAGGCCTTTATAAACAAACCGTTTGGGGATCTGGCAACACATGCAGGGTGAAGAAACACTTTTTCAGATGTGTACATCACAGCTTTTGAATTCACTTAGGAACATAAAATAAGAGTATATCAGGAGGCTCTGATGGACAGAAGGAGATCTGGGGATGGCAAAAGTTGGCAGATGAGGGAAACAGAAAGAACAAAAGTCAAATTCCCACAGCATTTCCTTTCAAACAGAGTATCTTCTATCACACTGAACCTTTGAACATGCACTGCCTCCCCCACCTCCTGCCCCCCATCAGCCAATGCATAGCTCCTGCAGATGTTCTGGAATGTTCCAGCCTTGGTATAGGTGGGCTCGTCGTGCAGAACATTTGCCTGAGGTTTGCTTCCAGGCTCTCCCCTCCCTTCTCACCACTGAGATGCACACACAGCTGAGCCGAGAAGCAGGAGGCCCGGGGAGCACTGGCTCCGAACAATCCCTGGCAATCTGGGGTCCTGAGCCACCAGCACATGTCAGAGGGAAACTCTGCATGCCCTACTAAATGCATTGTTAAATTTTTAAGAATTTGTAATGTTAATATGATTATTGTAAAGAAAAAAAAATCAAGCAATACAGAATGATATTAGCCACATACATTCCCTGTTCTTTCCTCTCTGATGTCCAGGGAAGGCATTCTTAGCATGGCGCACATACCCTTCTGATCATTTCCTATGTATGTGGAGTCGATACAGAGCCAGCTTATACATATGTCAGTGTGACGGGAGAGCTTGTGGTGCCTCCCCTCCATCCTTGCACACATGATCATGGAGACAGTCACATTAGCTTTCATTCTAAGCTGCCCTCATGTCTACCATGCTGGTTCCTTTGCCAAATGTCCCTCAGTTCCAAGCCCAGCCTTTGCTCTGTGATACTGTAACGGGGACTCAGCGAGTGACATTCTCCAGACGCTCTTCCAAACACACATTCTTAACTTTCTCAAAAATTTCTTTGGCAAACTAAGGAGCCTGCTGGTGGAAGTGTGGTTGGAGGGTATACTAGGGATCCTATAAAAGAATTGAATTTTTTTTTAAGTAGAAGTTTTGAAATCAGACATAACCCCTCCCGAGACATCGGTCTAGATTCTCTAGTGATATGGGACGTTTTCTGGGCAGAGCTGTCTGGCCCGGCTCTGTCTGCAGAGGTTGGAGTGCCCTGGGGTTCTCATTTCCCTCTCACTGGTTTGGGATGCCTGCTGTCTTCGGTGCTAATGCAGCCTCGCAAACTCCCGTGACAGGGGCCATGGATGGGGCACATTGCCTGAGATGGACACCCCTGATTCATAGTGAAGTGCTGGCCTTTGAGATAAACATCACTCTGGGTCCTTGAGGACGACTGAGTTAGCAACTTTTGCATACCAATTTTTCCACTATAGCCAATATTCAATTTCCTTGGGAAGGAAGATGGACTTTGTATTTTGTCTAGTGCATCTGTTTATCTGGTGATTTTGAGAATAAATGCTGGCTTTCAGCAAACCTGCTAAGGAGCTGTGTCTTGGTGATTTCTACCTTGCTGTTCATCCAGTTTTCCTCCTTGCCTTTTAGGAGAGCGAAGACCTACTCTGAGCAAAGCTGCGTGCTAAGTCCCTCAGACAGCATTTTGAATTGTCCGCAGAACAACCTTAAGGGAGAGGTATAGTATTGTCCTGCATTCCGTAATGAAACAGGGTATGAGCATTTGAAGTGCCTGAGCCCAAGATGATGGTAGGCATCTGGCTTTAACCCCTTTAAGTACTGCTCCATCCTGCCTCCACTTCCCGCAGTATCCCATTCCCACCTAACTGTGGGGATGTAGCAAATATTTATTGAGCAACCTTTGTGTTCAAGCCACTATATTGGGTGCAAAGATGAATAATACAAAGCTCCTTCACATATGGAGTTCAAAATCCTAGACTAGCAGCATTGATATCATGTGGGAACTTGTTAGAAATGCAGATTCGCAGCCCTATCCTCTGGACCCACTGAATCAGAAGCCAACAGGGGGCGGGGGGAGGGAATGACCCTGCATTTTTACAAGGACTCCCCTCCACCTCCCTGTGATTCCAATGTCTGCTAAAGCTTGAGAACCACTGTGCTGGACTATTTGGTTGTCCCTCTGGGATGCTGGACTCCTGGATCATTCATCAGTTTAATGAATCTTTACTGTGTGCAAAGCACTTTACTTTTCCCATTTTATAACCATAAGTTGGAGGTTTGAGGGACATTTCATGTTGCTGGCAGAATGTGGGGAGGCCCAGTCAGGAGCAGACCCTGGAAGCCGTTGCTCTAAGTAATTCTAATCATTTGGCACCAGTGGCTCTCTTATTGTCCCTGGGGCAGACCTGAAATTCAACAGTTTAGGACCTCAAATAAATGAGAACCACACTTGCTCCAAACAGACCAGTCAAGCTCCCCACCTATGCACAAATTTCATTAGTCTGAGAATGTGTCACAGCTCACTCCCACCCATGTTTCCTTCTGAGCCTTGGGTCTGGGCACTCACCTTGTGACCACTCCTAGTTCCTCTGGACTGGGTGTTTGGACTCTTCCTTCAGGCACTGGGTTATCCTCTTTATTCTGGGTCCCTAGTGCTCTGGCCCCTGCCTCCTCCCAGCCGCCTCAGTAACATATCCCAAACCAGGCTCCAGAGGACAGAACTCAACCCTCACACCCAAACTCTAAAAGCACACTTAGGAAGAACTTCTGGTAAACTGTAAAGTAAAAAAAAAAAAAAAAGGTGATACCCACAATGTAGGTACCTTGGGATTAGAACTCTAAAATTACATGCATTCAATGAAAAAGATTGGAAGGGAGAATATACAAAATAAAATCTGGGATAACTGACTTCATGTTGATCCATTATAAGGACACCTGGGTGGCTCAGTCTGTTAAGCATCGGACTCTTGATTTTGGCTCAGGCCATGACCTCAAGATCATGGGACTGAGCCCCAAGACAGGCTCTACGCTCAATGGGGAGTCTACTTGAGTAGACTCTCCTGTTGCCCCCCAGGAGAGAAACACATCCTTTAAAAAAAAATCCATTCTATATACAATGCATGTTTTAAAGTTGCATTGTTAAAAATTGTGGTAAAATACATGTAGCATAATATTCACCATCTTGACCCTTTTTAAATGTACAGTTTAGCACTGTTAAGTGCACCAAACTGTTGTGCACTTGATCTCCAGAGCTCTTTTCATCCTGCAAAAAGAAAACTCTGTACCCAATAAACAACTTCTCATTTCCCCCTCTTCCTGGCCCCTGGCAACCACCATTATTCTTTCTGTCTATAAATTTGATTACTCTAAATACCTTATACAAGTGGAATTATACAGTATTTGTCTTATTATGAGAAGCTTATTTCATGGAGCATAATGGCCTCGAGGTTCATCCATGTTGTGGCAGGTGGCAAAATTTCCTTCCTTTTTAAAGGCTGAATAATATTCCATTGTGTGTATGTATATGCCATATTTTGTTTATCTGTTCATCTCTTTCTGGCCACTTGTTTTTTTTTTTCACCTTGCAACTACTGTGAATAATGCTCCTGTGTATTCACTCAGAAGTAAAATAACTAGATCATATGGTAATTTTACATTTAATGTTTTGAGGAAGCATTATACTATTTTCCCTAGCAGTTGCACCATTTATATCCCACCAACAGGGCATGAGAACTCCAATGTCTCCACGTTTTCACCAATACTGGTTATATTCTGTTTCTTTGACAGTAGGCATCCTAGCTGGTGTGCAGTGGTATCCCATTATGGTTGTGCTTTGCATTTCCTTAATGATTAATGATATTGAGCATCTTTTCCTGTATTTATTGGTTGCATATATATCTTCTTTGGAGAAATATCTATTTAAGTCCTCTGTTTGACTGCGTTGTCAGGTTTTGGCTATTTTTATTGAGTTATAGGAGTTTTTCCTATTTTTTGGATATTAGCCCCTTATCAGCTGTTGGCTTTTCATATATGACCTGTATTATGTTGAGGTAGATTTTTTTTCTAAGATTTTCTTTATTTATTCATGAAAGGCACAGAGATAGAGGCAGAGACATAGGCAGAGGGAGAAGCAAAGAGAGAAGCAGGCTCCCTGAGAGGAGCATGATGTGGGACTCAATCTCAGAGACTGCAGGATTATGACCTGAGCCAAAGGCGAATGCTCAAACACTGAGTCATCCAGGTGTCCTCATTTTTTTCTATTCCTAGCTTGTTCCGTGTTTTGTTTTGTTTTTTTTTAATCATGAAAGTTTGTTGAGTTTTGTCACATGTTTCTTCTGCATCAATTGAAACGATCATGTGAGTTTTGTCCTTCATTCTGTTAATACAGTATATCACATCCATTGATTTATATATGCTGACTCATATTTGCATTCCACGAATAAATCCCACTTGGTCACGGTGCATACTACTTTTAAAATTGTATTTTTTAAAGAGAGAAACTCGTTGTTGAAGACAGTGGTTACTGAGAAAACACTTTTGAAACTGTAGAAAAACAAATCTACTTCCCTGCTAACTAAAAGGTTACAGTGAAGTGGATGGTGAAGACACATATTCCATCCCAAAAATATGGGATGCAGGACCTCTGACCCTAACATCTGGGGGTGCTGGTTGACTTCTTTAGCTTTCTTGGTACAATACATCCTTCCTCGCATTGACTCTTGGTCTTTCAACTTTCACCTTGGGTTGGGAAGGTTAACCTCTAACACATTTATCATAGATATAAATTAATAGCTTAGAACTTCTTGTTCAGTTGTAGGTTGGTTTGCAACTAGATTCACTCTATTGGTTGTGGTGATTTCAGATTTTGTCTATTTTGAAGTAGAATAGAACTTTACCACTGGAAAGACCCTCGGGGACCATCTACATGTGTTACCTCATCCTCCAGATTAAAAAAAAAAAAAAAGATTCCCAAGGAGTTAAGTTCTTGCCCAAAGTCATGTAGATAATTAAACATGAGAAAAGGAACTAGAATTCGGGTCTTCCAGCTGGACACTGTCCATATGCAGATTCAGGGCTCGATTACCTCCTGCCATAAAACAAGAAGCTGTCTAGGACCTCAACAGATTTGTAGAGATTTGGGATTATGGTCCAACCAGTTCTTCCAGAGGCAACTCCCTGCCCTCTGCATTGGCTGGGGCTGATAGTCAGAATACCACACAGTGTCTTCTCACCTCCGCCACAGCCCAGACCACAGCAATGACACACACAGGCTGTGCCTTGTTGATTGTTGTGTTCCACCATTTCATAAATGAAAACTTCCAAGTCCTTGCCTGGGGATGGGGAGATTGGGGATGATGCCATTTGATGCCATCTTACACATTTTCCAACTTTTTCTTGAAAAGACAAAGGTCTCTCAAGCAAGTCATTCCAGAGAACATGGACTTGGATTTTCTTTCCTTTCCCGACCTAATCAATATACCAGTACTCACCACCCATTTCTATTTACATGATATTGTGGAAAAATGTTAAATTAGAATACTGTCCTATCTGTCATGGCTGCCAAAGCAAAATACATAGACTAGGTCACTTACCAGCAACAGAAATGTATTTCTTACATTTCTGGAGGTCAGAAGTCCAAGATCAAGGTGCCATCAGATTCAGCATCTGGTAAGATCCACTTCCTGGTTCATAGATAGCTCTCTTTTCATAGTGTCCTCACATGGCAGAAGGAGAAAAAGAACTCTCTAGGGTCTCTTTTATAAGGGCAATAATCCCATTCATGAAGACCCCACCCTCATGACCTAATCACCTCCCAGAGGACTCTACTTCCAAATACTATCTCACTGGGGATTAGGATTTCAACATATAATTGTAGGGAGACACAAATATCCAGTTCATTGCAAATACAGTTTTAATGCCATCCATCGAGTCATCCAATTGTTTTTTACCTTAAAAGTGTTAGTCATTTTTTCTGTGGCAATAATTTTCTGTAATTATAAGATTTCTGCTTCCTAACAGTCTTAATTATAATGTTCAGGTAAATTTCTTTTTCATGAGAAGAAAAAAGACTAGACTCTCCATGTTATTATGATATTTTACTGGCACCGAATTCAAGTAAAGTAGATTTAAGTTGTTTTGAAAAATATGTTATTCTCGATCTCAGAGATTTATTTTATTTAAATGCATTCTATATTTATTTCCTTACTGAATTAAAACATGGCATTCCATTTTTAACTGCCCTTCAAGGAAAATGTGGCAGGAAATTTATGAAGGCAATTTTACTTCATATACATATTTCCAAATATTTAATTATATGCTCATACCAAATCCCATATGTAATTGATCTTTTAAGGCATATATGAAAGTGTTCAGAAAATAAATGGGACATGCTATAGAAAACATTATTTATCAAATACTTAGTTAAAATGCAATATGGGGAGCCTGGATGGCTCAGTCGATTGGGTGTTGACTCTTGACTTCAGCTCAGGTCATGATCTCAGGGTCATGAAATTGAGTTCTGCAGGGAGTCTGTTTGAGATTCTCCCTCTCTCTGCTCCTCCTTCTGCATTTAAAAATGCAATACAACTTGAGAAGGGAGGCTAAGTTTTTAAGGTTAGAGAAAATAGAAGTCAAACTGAGATGAGGTCCTTCTCTCCTTAGGACAGATGCTAAAAGTCCATGGAAATTTTTACATCGAAATTCCCATAGCCACAATGAAAGCAAAGGGACTCTCTTCTTTGATCATATAATCACAAAGACCTTCTCTAAATATTAAGATTTGCACAGAGGAGACATCTTACAAATTCAGTTTGCAGCTCTACTGATAGTGTCACATGACTCTCTCATAAGCCAGTTACGTTTGTGTATACAGAAAGCTGGGTTCTAGTGTCTTCCTCAAGGCAGGTCCTCTCACTTCCCAACCAACAGCCTAGTGTCAGCACCCAGATTTTTCTGATATTAGTCACCAAGAATAGATTTGGCTTTTGTAGACTTTCCCTTTGGAAATCAAGGGGAATCTCTATAAATACACATTACAAAAAAAGTACAGTCATAAACAAAATATCTTCTCACTCATTGTGTGAATTTCTATCACCACAGGGGTATTCTTGCAATTTAACTATGGAGTTTTATTTTTGATAACATTTTACTTTTGAATGATGAGAGTACCATCTAAAACTTGACTAAAAAAAAAGTGGGGAGAGGGGGCCTGGGTGGCTCAGTCAGTTAAGCATCTGCCTTCCACTGGGTATCCCAGGATACGGAATTGAGCCCCACACAGCAGGGAGCCTGCTTCTCCATCTTCTTCTGGTCCTCCCCCTGCTCTCTCTAGTAAATAAATAAAATCTTTTTAAAAAAATTAAGAAAAAAAGAGGTTCAGACATTTTACTCCTGCTTTGGCACGGTGGATGTGTGTGCATGTGTGTGTGCCCGCAAACTCAGGACATCTTTGCCTGTTTCTCCTTGTGGTTTTTTTTTTTTTTTTTTTTTTTTGCCAACCATCTTCCTCCTGTGCAGATTATCTCACAGAGATCATCTTGTCAGGATCTGGTTTCATTTATCCACAGAAACCGCATCTGCTTCCATGTGATTGGCTACCTCAAGAGCATATTCAATTTGACACCTTATCTTTTTAGGCCTAAGGCCATTGCAACTTTCTGGCAGACAAAGGTCTCAGGTTCCAGCAGGGAATCTGCTCTCAATTACAGAAACCCATTTCCCAGGAGACACGACACCAATCCTATATCCCACGACCCAACTATCCACATCACGCACACACATCACACACTCTATAAACCATATAACACACACATACACGCACACTTACACACACTATGTAACCTATAACACACACACACACACACACACACAGTATGAAACTAAGATCCATATGTAGAACACCCTTCCCAAGTGCTGCAAACATAATAGTAATCCTCAAGTCACCTTTGGAATGTAATTTGGAATCTACCCACTCCTTGCCTTTTAAATTAAAATAGCACTTAAGAGTAACTCAGAGTGTACATGAGTCATGAACTTGTCTCCCTTAATGGGCCATGAGTCTTTCCTCAATGTTTAGTCTTAGGACGTGCATCTCCAATAAGTTGAAACTTGGCAGAAATAAACCAGTGAAGGCATCAAGGTGCAGCAGGAGGTGGGAGATCCAAGGGGTGTAACCACAATGACAGAAGTCGGCTGTGGTCAAATGGCCAAACTTTGGTGACAGAGGAACAGGGACTTCAGCAGAAAGGCCTTTAAAGAATTAATATTTCTGCCATAGAGAGATTCACACTGAGATAGGGCTGATGGGACCCACCATACCGGATATGTTGGGAGAGGGGTGGGGGGTCTGGTGAGAGGGAGGAGCTAGAGATCCAACTCACATCAGATCCCTCAAGTGGGTGGGAGGCTCTTCGGGGTATTCTAGGGGAGAGCCAGGCTTGGGGGGCAGGTGGACCAGACCAAACCACCCCTGGGAACTAGGGATCCCTGACACCGGCTCTGCTTAGCTGATACTTCAGTGCACAGAGGTACCTCACGAGTCCTTGTGTGGCTCCCGGGCCGCAGTGGTCCCAATCCATATCCCCAGCAGGCCTGCTTGCTGCTGTCGCTTTATGTCTCATATGAAGGAGAGATTTTCAATCAAGGGAATGACACTATTTTTTAAATTTTTTAAAAAAATTTATTTATGATAGTCACACACACAGAGAGAGAGAGAGAGAGGCAGAGACATAGGCAGAAGGAGAAGCAGGCTCCATGCACCGGGAGCCCGACATGGGATTCAATCCCGGGTCTCCAGGATCACGCCCTGGGCCAAAGACAGGCGCCAAACCGCTGCGCCACCCAGGAATCCTAAGGGAATGCCACTTTTTAAGACATGTCAGATTTCTGGGTGGCTCAGTCAATGAAGTGTCTGCCTTTGGGTCCTGGGATTGAGCCCCACATGGGGGGCTCCCTGCTCAGTAAGGAGCCTGCTTCTCCCTCTCCCTCTGCCTGCCACTCCCCCTGTTTGTGCTCTCTCCCTCTCTTTCTCTCTGTCAAATAAATAAAAATAAAATCTTAAAAAAAAAAAGACACATCAGATATGTTTATGCTGACATTTTATAGGAACTCTTTTCTCTCCAAGTTGAGTAAACCACCCCCTCCTTGGATTTGTGGTGGGAGGAAGACCAGAAGCAAGTATTCTAGCCAGGACGGCCTGTCCACTGCGCAGTGTCACTTGTCTGGGATGAGCGTGGAGCGCTCTCTGGGTGCCCAGCACTCCCTGGTCAGGGCCGAGAAGCTGGAAATGTCCACCTTAAGCCAGAGGGCTGGAGACAGGAAGCTGGGCTGAGGCCGGCAGGGGCAGGCCCCAGGCTGCACCACAGAGGGTGCCCAGGTGGAGGCCCAGGCTCAGGGTTTCAGCTCACCTGGTGGATGGAGAGAAGTGGGGCAGACCCAGAGGATAACTTGGGGGCAGGGTGGAGACTGGGAGTTGGGAGCCCTGCCTACTTAACTTGTCTCTGTTCCAGAAGTCAGGGGGCCCCCTGCAAGTAAGAAAACCTCCCTGGGGCCCTGAGTCTGCTTTGAGAAGGAAAAAAGCTCAGACCAGACCCACCTCATAGGCCCTTCCATCCTGGGCCTGTGAAGGCTGCCGGGAGACCGTGGAGCCTCACTTAACACCCCTGTTGCCCTCCTTCGGCCTCGGGCCCAGCCGCTTGCCACTTTCTACTGCAACTGAAAGTGAACACGATGGTACACTCTATAGACCACGTTTTCATGACAAAAAACTAAAAATAAAAACTGGGAAAGAACTTTCCAGAACAATGCAAGGACAAAATCCAAATGCCAAAATGTACCAGCTAAGACACCTCTCAAAAAGTATCAGGAGTTGGCTAAACCACCCGAGACGCTGTTTACCCAAACCACAAGAGAGAGGCAGACAGACAGCACAAGAAAATACAGGTTAGGTCTGGTGGGAATAGACCTTCTAGCTCTCTGCTCCAGCGGAATCATTGTCACGGCCGGAGGAGACACTCTGTTTACAGAGAGGTGCCTGGCGACCTCATTTCCATCGGGCTCCAGCCAGTGACTCACTGTCTGTTTACTCAGTGCTCTGTCATAAGCCTCGGCTGCATCCCACGGAGACAGCACTTGCCGTACACACGGGGCAGCGGCAAATGCTTCTGGATCTTCCGCTATCCCACCCGGGCCCAGATGCCTTTCTGGAACAGAGGGCTGCTTTTTCTAGCCTGCGGAGCTACACCTCTGTGTCACCTTGAGCACGTTTCTAACCCTGTCTGGGCCCCAGTTTCCATATTTGTCAAATGGACTCATATGACATCCCCTTCATGGAGTCCTTGTCGTGATTAAATGAGATAATACATGCGGAGGGACTTTCAATGGGAACACAGGAAAGTCCACCATACATGTTAGCTATTATACATCGTCTTTAAAAATACACTTTATTTTTTAGGGTAGTCTTGGAATCACAGCAAATTGAGCGGGAGGCACAGATTTCCCATATACTCCTGCTTCCACAGGTCCCCCATGATCAAAATCCCCTGCCTGAAATGCTACGTTTGTTAAAATAGATGCCCTACACTGACACATCACTCTCACCCCAAATCCACCATTTAATTAGTGTTCATTCTTGGTACATTCTATGGGTTTTGGTAAATATATAAATATGTATCTGCCATGCTAGTCATATGGAATAGTTTCACTGCACTAACATCCTGTCCCCTGTGTCCACCTCTCCATCCCTCTTTCCCCCCCACCACTTGCCATCACTGATCACTTTATCGTCTCCATAGTTTTGCCTTTTCCAGAATGTCGTACAGTTGGGCTCTCACAGCGCGTGGCCTTTGCAGACTGGCTTCTTTCACTTAGTAAAATGCTTTTTAAGATTCCTCCATGTTTCTTCATTGCTTGATGGTTCATTTCTTTTTTAGCACAGAATGATACACCATGGCCCGGATGTACCACAGTTGATTTATCCAGCCATTATTATTATTATTAATTATTATTCTTCACACCTGTTGTAGCTCTTAGAAAGTATAGCCCTGGAGGAGCCCCTAAACCAGGTGTGAAGTGAGACATACACCCATGTAAGAAGCCCAGAGTTGTTGTTGTTGTTGTTGTTGTTGTTTTGTCTACTCTGGTGACTTTATTTCAACTTGATTCCCTCTGTAAAGACCCAAGGTTACATTCTGACACACTAGGGGTTAGAGATTGAACACATCTTGGGGATAGGGACACAATTCAACCTGTAACACATACCTACCACATAGGGTTACTGGATGATTAGATGAGATAATCCACCAAAAGGGTTTTTAACTCAGTGCCTGGCAGGTAGCAAGCCCTCAGTATATTGTTTATTGTTCGTCAGGGAATTTATCACGCCCAGAGTAAGATGGCACACCATGCGTCTGCCTTGACCTGACCTCAGTGGAATTAGCTCGACCGGGCAGCTCAGAGATTGGCCATGAACCAGGAAGAACTAAGGGGGAGCTCCTGGGGACGCAGGCAGAGGGGCGGCACAGGTGGTGCCCAATGAGGCAATGAGCTATGAACCCAAGGCAGGCCCGAGCCGTGGAGCTTTGGAGGCTGGGAGGCCGGGGAGGCCCTGCACACACAGTCCAGGCCGCTTCACCCAAACCCTCAGAAACAGGGACGCTGAGCCCGGGGAGCCTCATGAGGGCCTGGCTGAAGGCACTGAGGCCCATCTGGAAGACAGGCTGGGCCTTGCAGGGGTGCTGGGGGCGGGGCGGGGAGGAGGAGAGAGGCCTGAAGAGGAGGCCAGGTGGAAAATGTCTATTCCAGAACACTAACGAGAGGGATGGGACAGAGGGAGTTGAATGGATATTTTACAAAACTGATGAATTGGATTTAGTTTTAGACACTTTGAGATGGAATCCCATGTGACAAATTATTCTGAAGTATTTCTTTAAAAAAAAAATTTATTCATGAGAGACACAGAGAGAGGCAGAGACACAAGCAGAGGGAGAAGCAGGCTCCCTGTGGGGAACCCCATGCAGGACTCAACCCCAGGACCCCCAGATCACGTCCTGAGCAGAAGGCAGATGTTCAACCACTGAGTCACCCAGGTGTCCCTAGTCTAAAATATTTCTAAATCAGGACTTGGTGCTCTAGAAGGAACAGGAACAGAGGTGAAAGTTAGGGGGTGGTCCCCACTGCAGACAGATAATCAATAGATCAATGGATAGATGATAGATAAGTCGACAGAGATACAGGGTAGTTATATATATACACCTACATATACACATATACATAATATGCACATGTACACACTCCAGATCCTTCCATCCAGGAAGGCAGGCTGATTGCAAAGCCTAACGCAGGGAGGATGATTTCTGAGCTTGTTTGCGGGCTGAGAGCTTAGCCCTGGGAGCTCTAGACAGGGGCGGCTTCCTGGCACTGCAGCACACCTGGCCCCACCTGCTGCCACTTCCTATCCTGGTGGGCTCTTGACCTTCCCACCCGCTGAAGGTTAACCCAGGGAGCAGGGAGGCAGGTTGAGGCTTCCTCCCTGGTTTTTCTTTGCCACTCATTAACAAAGCCTCTCTCTTTAATTTGCTTACTGTAGGCACATGATTAAGTAAAGATGCTGATTTATTTACTTAATTTATTATCTATTTTTAAAGATTTTATTTATTTACAGAGGGAGAGGGGCAGTGACAGAGACAGAGGGAGAAGCAGGCTCCTCATAGGAAGCCCAATGTGGGACTCGATCCCAGGACCCCGGGATCATGCCCTGAGCCGAAAGCAGACGCTCACCTGCTGAGCCACCCAGGCATCCCAATTTATTTACTTTTTAATTGTTGCCCTCGCCCCCCGCACTAGGTTTTCTAAGTGCTCTGGCTCTGAGCGGACTCCCCTGACAGCTCCACCTTTGGCAAACAGGAAGAAAGATTTGTAACTAAGTGGCTAGGTGTGGAAAGCTAGCTTCACCTCCGGATAATTCCGAGGATACACACTGTCAAGTTCATCACAAGTACCTCACAGGGGGGCTTCCTTATCACTGAGGGTCAAGAGGGGAGGAGACAGGTCAAAACCATAAGTGTCTCTCTCTTCTCTACAGGCTACTGCTGAGCGCCCCCCACCCCACTCCTGCTTCGTGGCCGGCTGCAGGCAGCCTACTGTGAAGGACAGTCTAGCTTGGTAGTAAAAGCAGAGGCTTGGGAGCCAGGCTTCTTGTGCTACTACAGACTGGGACAGGTCACCTCGCCTCTCTGTATCCCCATTTCCTTGGAATGGAGTCTGGATCATAAAGATGGGGCTCCTTTGAGAGGCTGCTGAGCTGCTTATAAGTAGATGATAGCACATGAAAGATAAGCCATCGTTCTCAAATGAGGGTTGGTCATGAGTGGGCTGCAGCGGCAAAGGCTAGGAAGATCCCCTTCCCTGTTCTGACATTCCCTTCACCCGCAGCTCTGGTTTCACAGCTCTGGTTGCCCTCCTGCGCATCCCTATGTCCCATCTGTGGCCTTGTTAGAAGCACTATCAGGTACCCTGCCTTTCCCCATCCTTCCCCTTTCCCCTCTGGGTAAAAGGGTCCTTCAGTCCACCATGAGGCCTTCCCCAGTTGAAGCTCCAGGATGAAGCCCTCAGTCCAATGGGAGACTGGTTTCCATTTGCAGTAGAAGGAAATATTTTTTTTTTTTTTACAAAATGATCTTATTTATTCATGAGAGAAACAGAGAGAGAGGCAGACACAGGCAGAGGGAGAAGCAGGCTCCCTGCGGTGATCCTGATGCACGATTTGATCCCAGGACCCCGGGATGGGATCATGAGCCAAAGGCTCAACCACTGAGCCACCCAGACATTCCTGCAGTAGAAGGAAATCTTACTGTAGTCCTTCTGCATTCTCAAAGATCCCTCCTTATCATCTACCTGTGACTTTCTTTATATTTAAGGGCAAAGAGTTGCTAGTAGCAATGTTAGAGCCCTTTGGATCTCAACCCATTGGAAAACCATGGCTTCATGCATATACTAGCATGTCATGTTGTCTGCTCTCCTCCATCAGAAACAAAAACAAATTGAAACCTTCAGAGGGATATTTCTCAAAAAACTCAGTGTTTCAGTAGTTCTTTAAAGACCAGCGATGTTCTCTGAGCACACATTTACCTGGGTCTTTAGGGACCACACACAGCACTGAGGACCACAGGAACCTTGTCTTTGCTCTTTTTCTTTCAGGACAAAGACAGCTCTCTCTGTGACATTGGCCTCGATGTGTGTGTGGTCTCTGTGGCCCCTCTCATTTCCCAGTAGTTTCCAGGATCCTATTCTTCCTGGGTGTAGCTACACCAGCAGGCTTCAGCACCCACCAAAGTTGGAAGCTACTTGCAGAGTTCAGTCCAATCAGACTTGAGACGGTGCTCCTTTCTTCCTCCCTGGAATCTGTGTTCTGGTGGGAGGCGCCTGGGCGAATTTGGAAGGAAGCTTCCCCTTCCCTGTCCCTCCCTTCCCTCCTCAGGCCCTGGCCCTGCCTCCTAGCCCTCTCCCTCCATCGCTCAAGAATTGCTCCTGTCCCGGCAGGCATTACACTTGCCGCTCAAGCAGGGACTCTCAGTGTTTGATTCTTAGAAGTTTGGAGGCCCAAGAGGTCATCCGATTTAACCTCCTCATTTTGTGAATGAGATAGGGGGTCAGTAGGTCAGAGGGAGACTTTAAGGGGAGACAAGAGCACACAGCCAGCCCATGTGGGGCAGGGACCAGAGCCCAGGGCCTCCTGACCCCGGGAGTCAAGGTCCCTTGCCAACACATGACTCCATCACCAGAACTCTACCATTCACCTTGCCAGGCTCTGGGGGAAGGGAGCCTTCCTTGTTTTGTCATTCTGCCTGGCAAGTGACCTTCTGCTTATCCTAAGCAATCATAGAGACCCCGAATTTGGGTCTGTCACACTCACTCTTTAAGCACAGAATTCTTGTAAGCAATATACTTAAGGGACACCTGGGTGGCTCAGTGGTTGAGCATCTGCCTTTGACTCAGGTCATGATCCCGGAGTCCTGGGACTGTGGCCCACATCAGGCTCCCCGCAGGGAATCTGCTTTTCCCTCTGCCTGTGTGTCTGCCTCTCCCTGTGTCTCTCATGAATAAATTTTAAAAAAATCTTTTTTAAAAAGTAATACTCAAACTCAGTTGTCGGCATGAATGTTGTTAAAATTCTCTAGGTTTCTAACCTTTAGTTGGGATGGGAGATAAGAGCAACACATGATAGCGACCTCTGATTATGTACTGGGCTCTGGGCTCTGCTCACAATTCTTCGTTTATTCTCAAAACCATCCTACCATCCACTGGCTATTCCCCCTGTTTTACAGATGGGGAAACTGAGCCTTGGAGACGATAAGGTAGTTGGCCAAGATCACACCACCAGGAAGTAGAGGAGCTGGATTTCACCATCTGATTATCCAACTCATGCCACTAAATCCACTAGCTCTAAAGGTGAGGTCCCTGGACCAGCTGGAAATCTGTTAAAAATGCAGATTCTCAGCCCCACCCCAGACCCGATGATTCAGAAATCTTAGGGTGAGGGGTTGGCACCTGTTTTTACAAGTCTCCATGTGATTCCAACAGGTTCACACCAAAGCCCAATAATCACTGTACTAGATACTGGGATGTACTAGACTTCCCAGCTATCCCTCTGGGATACTGGATACCCCCAGGATCGTTGCAATTCACGAATCTGTACTATGTGCATAATACTTTACCCTTCTCATTTTACAACTATAAATCTGGAGGTCTGAGAGACTTTCTAACTTGTAAGTAGAGGATGGGGAGGCTCACTGTGGGGCAGACCCCAGAAGCCCTCACCCCAAGAAATTTTTCTAATCATTAGATACCAGTTCCCCTCTTACTGGTCCTGAGCCAGATCTGAAGATAAATAGCTAAGGGTCTAAGATAAATGAAAGCCACACTCTGTCCAAATAGATCAATAATGTTCTCTACTCTAACATGGATCTTCTCAGTTGACTGAGAACAGGTCCCTGCCAGCACTTATTTTAGCAAAGCTGTAGATTCTTTCCGCCCATCTTAAACATCCCAGTTTTTATCCATCACCTGGGCACCAGAGATCAATGATCTCACAGGTGTGGGGAGACGTTAGCGGTCACTGCAGCTATTAATATACCGATGGAAGAGAAACAATTTATTGTGGGATTTGTCATGCCATTGATCTGTTTACATACATGTTGCTGGAATAACAGGGTATGTGGCTATGTCTCCATGGGGAACAAATCTGACACCCTCACGATGAGAGGAAAGAGCAGGCAATGTTCATTTCGCATAACAAATCAGGTGAGCTAAGAGCTTAATGAGAGCCCGCCTCATTTAATCCACCAGAGGCTTATGAGTGACATTCCAATGTCTCTCTCCTCACCGCCTCCCTCCTATCCCTCACACACACATTACAGAGACACCTTCTCCTGGGCCACAGCGAGAAACTGATGTGAGAGAAATGCCTTAGAAAATTGATTTTTGGAAAACTTATGTCCAAACTATGCAAGAGGAACCTGGTGAAGCCACTTCCTTTTTTTGCAACATGTTCTGCATACAGTAGGTGCACAATTAGTAAGGCATATTGACGACTGCAATGTGTCCTGTCTCTCTTGATTGTCAAGGATGTCAGCTTGCTCCTGTTTGGATGCTGTCTGTATTTTACAAAAACAGTCCTATTTATTCATGTATCCCATTATTTATTCATTCATTCTTTATTCCTATGTACCAGGAATGTGCTAGAAAATGAAAGTCCAAAGAGGAATGAGTCCTCCATCTAGGCTAGGAGATCTAGAGATGGAGACTGACCAGCAACCCTGTAGAATGCCTCGCAGGGCTCCAGAATACCCTCCAGACTCCCACTGGACATGACAGCACCTTGTGAGGGACACAGTTCAGACCGTAATGCTGATTTTAAGGACAAGGAACAACTGAAGGCTCTCTGATTAAAAGACATCTTCTCTCAATGAGATTCCTCCAGGAGCTTCTACAGATTGTGACAATGGAGTTTTGCTTTCTGAGCAAACATACCCCCCATCTCTTGCTAAGATACGGGTCACAGAAGACATGACTGTCACAGGGGTGACAAGTGTGCTCTGTGGAGCAGGTGACTGAAGGTGTCAACCATTGGGACAGGCTTTCTGCTTCCCGAATAGAGCCTGTTGGGACTTGGAAGTGATACTGCGGCTTCTACTAAAGTAGATGTAGCATTGCCTGAGTGGGGAGGGGGGGGCAGGAAGCCAGGCACCCCTCACTCCAATTCCCTGGGGGGTCAAAGTGGATGTGAGTGAGGGATGTCAAAGCCATCAGTGGCTTGTCAGTGGCTGCCTAGGCAGCAGCACACATGTCCCCAAGCCCTTGCAAGGAAGGTTGGTTTGGATGCTTAGGCACTGCAGGTAGAAGATCTCAGTACGAAGGTGTGGGGAGGCTGAGAAGGACCTGTCTCCCCAGCTCCCTGTCTTCTTGAGAGGCCCATGGGCAGGAGTAACCGTGTGGCTTTTCTTGTGCTCAGAGGAGACTGCTGCACGTGAGCAACAGGTGCGCCTGTCTTTCCTCCTTCTGGTCCACATTTCATCACGTCACAGAAGAGCTCCTTAACATGTGCGCAGCAGGTCAGGCCTCAGAAGGCACCGCTTCCCACGTGGAGCCTGTGGCCCTTCGCATGCCTCTCTGATGGGGGTTTTTATCCACATTTTAGCAAGGAGGGAGAGGGACCAGAAAGTCCCAAGTCTCACAGCTGGAAAGTGGTGGAATCAGCTTTGGATGCAGGTGTATTTCTAACGAAACCAAAGCGAGGGCAGACAGAAGCCACAGGAGCCCAGGCTGATGAGCCCGGGAGGGGAAAGGCCCGCGGCGGGTGAGTGCTGTGTGCTCCAGGTCGGGGAAAGCCGAACGAAAAGGAAACCCTTCTTAGGAAGGAAGCAGAATCTTCGAGTCATCTGGTTAGGTATTTTGTTTGTTTTTCCCTAAAAAGAAAAAAAAAAAAGTGAGTTTTTCTGCCTTCTTTGTTGACATTATTTTGTTTGAATTAAACATCTGCTGTGTGCCAGGCACTGTTTTGCACGCAGGTTTCCTGACGCCAAGTCTGGTGAATTTTTCATCCGGCGCAGCTGCCTTACCCCACCGCCTGGCTCCTTACCCTCCCCTCCAATCCCTGGTGCTCTAAGTCATTCCCAACAATAAAGGACGTGGGGTTTGCAGGAGCTCCTGAGTGTGATCTTTCAGCACACCGGGTCTCCGCAGCCACGGGAGCTCAGCATGGCAAGACAGAATGCAACACTGCAAATACTCAGGCAAGCAAACCTCCTCTCCTTTGCCTGTCCCCGGCTGGGTAAAGTAGCATCCCTGAGGCAGAATGGTTTCATTTGCAATCGAGCAATCTCATGCCAGAGCTTTCTGATCAGCAAAAAACAGGCAATGCTCCTTTTCTCAGGAGCTTGCAGACATGTCAGTCTCCAAAGTCATTAATTTTCTCTCAAAGCAGCCAGGCATGTGGACAGAGGACTACAATAGAGCTCTCTCTTCCTGGAGTCGGGACCCTTGCGAAACTGCAATTTTGATTGTCACCGAATAAATCACCACTGTGTCATTTGGGGATACATACAAACAAGTGCATTGAAACAGGGAGAAAAGTGCCCTTCTCAAGAAACTCCCGTGTCCTAACAGGGTGGTTTCCATAGGCCCCCGTTCTTCCTCAGAGTCAACAGCAATGGATGAGGGTATAAACAAGACCTGCATCTTTCAAATGTTTGTTCCCAGAACTAAAAATTCCTACTTTGCATAGAGAGAAACCAAACCTGAGCTCGTCTGGCCTGGTAGCATCTGAGGGAATGCTCCTCATTTGACACCTGCAGCTGCTCATTGCTCATTTGGGAGAATTTCCTCCTGGCTCACAGCTATGTCAGGGACACCCTGCATCATCTCTTCTGAAAATCAAGTGTTTACAGAACCTGTTCATCCTGCTGTGACTTCCCGATGACCCATTGTGGGTGATCACCCCACCCCCACCCCTTTTGAAAAAAAGAGAACGTGACACCTAAGAGCAGCCGGTCAGGCTGTCTCAAACTCTTGCTCCCATTCTACAAATACTCAGGGTAAGAGAAAAACTGGCAAGAAAGGAATCTAGCAGTTCTCAGTCATTCTGTTTGCCTTGAGTGTCATTTATTCTCTGCCTTGACAGTAAGAGAAAGACACAGGAGTTGCCTTCCCTGGCTGTGCCTGGTTGCTGAGGATTAGCAACCTTGTGTCCCAGTTGGCTCTATATTTTTGCTAGGAATAGACAAAGCTGTAAATTCAAGTTTCTGAAGCCCCGTAAAAATCCCTGCAGAAATCCCTGTTGGGGGCACCTGGGTGGCTCAGTGGTTAAGCAACTGCCTTTGGCTCAAGTCGTGATCCAGGAGTCCCAGGATTGAGTCGCACATCAGGCTCCCCAGGGGGAGCCTGCTTCTCCCTCTGCTTATATCTCTGCCTCTCTCTCTGTGTCTCTCATGAGTAAATAAATGAAATCTTAAAAAAAAATAAAAAAAAAAGAAATCCCTGTTGAGATGGCCATAAACCCTTAATAAATCTCCTGCCTATTCTCCACACATCAGCTCTTTCTCTGATAGGCTGCTCTGGGCCATGGGGACACAGCTGCACATAGGACCCTGGTAAGAGTGGGGGGAAAGGGGGGTGATGACAGGCTGTATAAACCCTCCTGGTGAAAGGTGTGCAGCCCCTGAGCCTGAGGAGGCCTACCAAGGGTGTCATCAGTACGATCCTTAAACATGGAGCTGGGGTAGGACACATGCTGTGAGGGTACCTTCACGGCTTTCCATACCGTGCTAAATCAACTACTTGGTTATGAGCACTGCTAACTATGGCCCCAGGATCCTGAGAGCAGTGAAGAAGGCGCACGGAGGCTGTCTCCCTTGGCTTCTCCCCTGCAAACCCCTCTTCCTCCTACCTACTCTGTATCTTACTGGGCCTTCAACTCCTTCACCTTCCCTGTTCCAGCCCAGCCTCCCTTCCCCAGAATTCCTGGATGACTGGGCATCCATACCAAATTTTCACTCAGAGATTGCCTTGTGATGAGATTATTTCCACTTGTATATAATATCTTCTTTTCTTTTTTTAAATTTTAAATCAGATGACAAACTCTTTAGTGCCGGGGGTTAGTACCATTTCCCTCCACTCACTTTTTATGGCTGAGCCATCATGCATTCATTGCAAACACTAGAAACATAATAGAATTTATTGGTCATCTATTCAACTCATGTCTCAATCAGCATGTGAGGTAGAGATACAGACAATGTTCATGTGCAGTGAAAATAAATTACTCGGGCCATGTGGTCAGGTAAGGCCACCACGTGGTCAGGAAAGAGGCCCCTCCCCACTCCACCTCTGTGATGACATGTGTGATTTCATCATCAGCTGGCCTCGTGGTTCCTTTATGTGAAGGGAGGAGATTATTTCAGACCACCTGTGAAGGTCCCTTCCAGCACAAAAATTCTGCCAATCAACACTGGCAAATTTGCAGGATGGAAGCCCAGTGGCTGCCCAGGCTGCCTCCCAGAACAGCACTGTCCTTCTCTCTAAGGGGGGAGCCTCACACCTTCCTCCTTGTCAATCCCATCAGTTGGTCCTCAGTTCTGCCTTTTGAAGTCCCAAAGTCAGTTGAATCGCCTTTCCCATGATGGCTCCTCAGATGCTGGAATACCTGTGTCACATGCCACCCTGCTTCCCCATTAGCCTGTTCCCTCCACCCATCTGCTCATCCTCTGACATGCTTCCCAGGCTGCCCAGCGCATGAGTCCTGCGCCGGGCAGGCCTCACTGGTGGAGCTGCCTACAGTACCCCAGATGGGCCGTCCTCCGCAAATGTGCTGAACAATGGGTCTATTATCCCCCTTGTAATGGACACTGTACTTTTATTAATGCAGCTTAAAATTTCACTAGCTTTTTTTGGCAGCCGTGAGCCATTTTTAGATCCAAATGAATATGTGGATATCTAAAACCTCCTTGCCCTTTCCAGAAAAAAAGCCAAGTTTTCTCCCCAGTTCTCTTAACAGGCATTATTTCATCGAATTTAATTGATTAAATCAAAGTTACTAGCTTCTACTGCTTATTCTATTTAAAAGGGTGGTTATTCATAATAGGAAATTTTGTTAAGAATGTTTTTATACTTTGACTATGTGGCTTGAATAATAACTTAATAGAAAAAAGGACAATTTTTAGTAGTTCCTTTCTTCGGAAAACACTGTTTTCTTTGTGGATAAGTGAGAGTTCTGATCTTTGGAACTCTGAACTAAAGATGAATCTGTTTTCTATGCACCCATTTGTCATTCTGTAGCATGTAGATTATTCCAAATGTATCACACTGGGGTTTGGAAAAACTAGGATAATCTGAAAAAAGGAACTCTGAGTCATTGAGTGATGTTTCTGGGGAGAGCATTCAGCTGCTTTCTAGGCTGCTTACTTGGAAACAAAATTAATTATAAGATTCACAGATGAAGTTTTGCAGTTATTGAATTTGTATACATTTTTCAAATTCATCTGTACTTTTTAAGTAAATTTATTGCTTAGGGGTTTGTTGGGACTTAAATAGAAACAAATCATCCTAGCCCTTTACAATAGTAACTCTAGGCTGGATTTAATTTTGAGAAGCATGCCAAAAACTTCTTACTCCAGTTTGCTAATTAATATCTTTACAGATGCAGTGGTGTCATTACAAGTAAAAGTCTTGAGGCCAAGAGGGTCCAACCTGGACAATTTGATGAAAATGTAAGGCCTTCATGCCAATGAAATATGAGGATGCCATCAAATTATTCAACCATCAAATAATTAGGTTTCAACCTGTTGTTCTATAATCCCAGTGATATATATTTTTCTTTGTAGAAAGTGAAATTAATCTGGAAAAACCTCCTTGGAAATGTTTGTGAAATCTTGTGGTCACCCAGATTAGAGCTGTTCTCCCCAGGACAAAATGAGCCTTTTCTCTGACACCTGTCATTTTAAGCTACCAGGGCTATATCTTGGATTAGGAAACATCACCAGCTGTTCCTGGAATGCTTGTGTGTGTGTGTGTGTGTGTGTGTGTGACATTTTGATTCTTGTTAGTACCGTTTTGAAAATAACATGTTTTTCTTATAAATGTTATATACATAAAATCTTCACTGCAGAAAATTAGAAAAGTAAATAAAATATAAAAGAAGAAAAATCATCTCAGCATCATAGTCAACATTCTGGTATATTTTCTTATTACTTTTTTTTCTATTCATGAAACATGTAGGGTAATTTTGAAATAAGACATCATTTTGTATATACAAAATACAAGGCTGTGAGTTTCTTTTTTTCTTTTCAAATTATAAAGTAGGCAATTCTACGTATCATTTACTATTGTTCAAGTATCTGATGTTCAATGGCTATATAATTTCCATATATATGCACATAAATATATAAATATACATATACATATATCTCCTAATTTAGCACATTTGGGTGTCTTCAAACCGTTTGCTGTAATAATGCTGTGAGGAATATCTTTGTGCATCCATCTTTGACCAAGTATCTGACTATTTAGAATAAGTTCCAAGAAGTAGAGTCATTAAGTTTAAAGGAATTAGTGGTTTTTTTTTTTATGGCTCTTGATATATATGAACCTAATGCTTTTAAGGAAACTTTCCTCAGTACAAACTCATTTCAAGACTGAACAGGAATGCCTTCTCACTTTATACTTTGCAGCACTGAGTCTTATTTTCCATCTGTCAATTTTATATGAAACAGTCAATTCTCATTTTAATTTGCATAGCTTTGATAATGACTTGTGAGAAACTTTTCTATGTGATATGTACATAGGTTTTTTTATGAACTGACTTTTCTTGTCACTTGCCTAGGCTGTGAATCTTATTAACCTTTACCCCTTTTTAAGAGATCTTAACAGTTGACATTTTAAAAGCCAACTTTGGACTGCATCTGTTCAGGATATATTGCACTTGTAAACATAAGTTCATTGTGGCTCAAGGAGGGTTCAGGCTAGTGATTCTTTCCAAAGCACTCAATGTACTGGCCATTCAAGCAACAATTATTTCTTCTTTTGTCCTCACATCTCATTGGCTTAGATAGTATTCAAGCAAATTATACAATGTTAAGAATGAATTTGGAAACAAAGAAAACTTGCTTACAGAGCAATGATTCAAGGAGCAGAGCAGACCTGGATGGGCCTGGGTATATGTTAGAGAGGTCTTCAAGCCCAAAGAAGGATGCGGTGCACTGGCCCCAGCCAGTTTATCTCACAGGGGAATGGGGAGTAAGGGCTGATGCATCCAGCCAGTTTGGTGAGTGGAGCCAGGCCAAGAGGGTCTCCTGGACTTCATATGCCCAGAGGAAATTGACCCTAGGTTTCTCTTCATTTCTTCTTTCCTCCCTTTCACTCTCTGGTTCACCCCTAAGCTTTGAGAAGGTGAGTCATTCACACTCCCTTTTATTTTGCTACCAGCTCTTTGATGCTATTCTCCAGCAAGACTTCTTGCAATTTTTGACAGCCATTAGCAAAGTCTAATAATGACATGCAGCAAACTCATAAAGTTCTGTTGCATGAATAAGTAAGCAAATGAATAAATGGATGAGCTGCCAAATATGTTAATCATAAAAACACAACAATTACTACCCAAAGACTAATGTTCAGTCTCTAACAAGGGAAAAAAATACGCTTCTAGAAGATGCACACTGACAATCTATGGAGTGACAACTGAGGACATTTATGTCCCCCAAAAAGGGACATAAAGCAATGGCCCTGTCACCATGGCATTTTGGTGGTGAAAAAAGCCAAGTGGCTGTCCATATTTGGGGTTGTCAGATAGTAAGTTTATGTACTTTCAAAATGAAGACAATTTGTGATCCAGCTATCAGATCATGAGCAGAATTGATAGGAGAAAAAAATAGTGGGAAAATAAGTTGAGTAAAGAGAATGATGGAAAAAAAATCACTTGGAAGTACTGAAGGAAATCCTTTTTTGCATTGTAAACTGGGACATATTTACAAAACAAAAGGCAAAACAAATACTTTCCAAGGGTAATGTGTTCCCAGTTACATAGCAAACACTCCCAGCCACTTGGACAAGCAGGTGGGACACTCACCTCCAAACAGTAAGTGTAGATGCTGGGGATGCAGTGTTTGATGTCACATTACCTCCCCAAATGGCTTGCTCCATGAAAAATCAACTGTTAGCAGATATCAGGAAATGTGTCACATGCATTCTCATAAAAACATTTAGAAGGGATTTGCTATAAAACCTCAGTATAAACAGTCAACAGGAAGTTTCCAAGCATAAAATCATGGTAGAGATTATTTGCTTACCAAAGTGCATTTTATTGGCCTCTGAAATCTTGCTTCCCCTATACTTGCACCTTCTCTCTAGGTTCAAAATGATCAAAAAATGATCTCAGTTGTAAACAGAGGCATCAGGCATCAGAGTACTTGCCAATGGGATGAGCAGAAGTGAGGCATGTCATTTCTAGGCCACCTGGTATGCTCCTCTCTGGCTCTTTCTCCCCATCTGCCACCGTCAAGACCAGAGCTGCTTGAAAGCTTTGTGCTGAAGGTGACAGGGTCTCCATTAGCCCAAATCCCTGGATGATTGCATGGACCCGAGCCCCTGCATCCCCATTGGCTGGACTTTCTGTGACAAGGAAGTAAACTTCTGTTGGTTGTTAAGCCACAGGTGTGGAGCAGAGGGCCATGCCCACTCCGACATATCTTCTTTTTCTAGCCAACAGAGTGGGTATATCCCTGAACTATGGACAAGGAGCAGTGGTGGGCAGGAGAATGAGTCCACTAGATTATCACAGGCGCTAGGGAGGTAGGGCCTGGTGAGAAACCACTCAGAGAGCAGACCCAGCACTCTGCTACCCACTCCTGGCACACACCTCCTCTCTATTCATCAGTGGGGGATCTTTCTCAATGAGCTAATATAGATGACAGAGAACACAAATTTTTTCTCCAGTATTGAGGGACTTTGAGTTATTCCTCAGAAGACAGCTTGGTTCAAATGATTATATGGGTAATACAGTTTCTCCTTTTTCCTAAATCACATGTTTTATAATTTTGTCTCAAAGTAGCATTTTCATGAAAATCATCAAGAAAGTAACACTAGCAGTGTTCCTTAGATTGAACTGTGGCTCAAGATCAAGTGCCACCCTGCAATACATAGGAACTTGTTTCCTTTCTGAGTTTCATGAATCAAGGTGAAGCATTAAGAATATTTATGTGGATCCAAAATGATACTATCTTAGTTTGAGTTCCTCAGAAGCAGACCATGAGAGACATCAGAGGGATTCCTTAGTATTCCCAGGAAAGGCCCATGGTTGGGGAGTAGAAGAGAGGAGGGAAGAAAGCCAAACAAAGCTACAGTATCCACTAGAGACCCCTGGCAGCCAGTGTCCACTCAATGCCACAGGGAGTTTGGGGCAGTGGGGTCACATGGCAGAGTTGCCCTGAGGGTAAGAAAGCTCCAGTGTTTATAGACTCTCATACTGTCAGTCCTTTTATGAAGAGTGGACACCTCAGGGCAGCCCTTGTGTCCGGGGCTAGGGGAGGCCTTTGGGGAGCCAGGATTGAGGGGATAAAGGCAGAGCACTCCCAGTATCCCCTATAGACAACATGAATAGAGTGGGCAGAGGATTGTCCCACCCCAGTACTCCACCACGTTGTGCTGCTGTCCCTGGGTGGCTGCTACACACAAATTAGGTCACCCCACTCATCATTTTGTTCTCTCCAGCCACTGCCTCCAAGCCAAAGCTGAAGTGGAGGAGGGCAGCTGAGACATAGAGGGTGGCTATGGTTGACCACCAGAAACCCCACTCATGGGGGCTGTGGGATCTGCCGGGTGGCAAGCCCCCCCCCCCCCCCCCCCCCCCGTAGCTGGCTTGGCGTTCAGTGTCAGTACTCTACAGAGAACACTTTTATGGATATTTTCATACAGGCTGAGCTTCCTAGGACTAACAGTCCTCTGTTTTACTTTGTTTTCTGCTCTGACTTCTGTTCCCTGGGCATGATTTTAAGGAGTCTGTATTTTTATATGAAGAAAAAAGAAAAGAAAGACAAGTTACCGACTTATCTACATATATTTTCATTTAAACCCTAGTGCCACCTTGTGAAAATTTATCAAATGGTGTATCCATGGTTTGTGCAATTGTCTGTTTTAGTTATAGTTCCATCAAATGCTGAAAAATAAGTATAATTTTACATTTTACCTTCAGAGCATGACCAGCATTCACGGAAAATTTTCCCCTTGCCTCACACTTTAGCTGGAGCTCTTAAGTGACAAGGTGGATATCCTTCTGCCAGTCTAGATGTTCAGATCTGGGCTCTTTGACTTGTCCTGGAGGCCTTGACACCAGGTGAATCGAAGAGATGGCTTGCCAGGTTCCTAGCAGCCACTGCCTGGGTCAACCTGGCTGCCAGCAGAACTTAGGTCATAGAGAAGGTGGAAAAACCCAGAATGATAAAAAGGAAAATACTATCAATTTTCCAAGAAGATGATTCTCAGATATCACAAGAGTGGATCTGAAAACAAAGTAGCACTCACTCAATTATTTATGGGACATATTTAGCTCGCTGGAAATATTTTGCAGTTTATAAGCAGAGCTAACTGAACCCTATTATTCTGTTTGTTTGCATGGCCTACATATTCTGGAAGAGAATTCTGAAGGAAGGTTCTATTGCTGAACAAGCAGATGGGAAAGATACTACTTAATCTTTCTGAGTCCTGGCCTCTATGTGTCATTCCTCTCAACTCCCCACATCTGACCGAAAATAATGCTTAGGACCTAGGGTTCTAGACCTCTTCTCACCCAACATAGCATGCATGCCTTGAGCAATTCCTCTCTGTTCTAAAATTCCCTCATGTCTGAAAGCCTTTTGAAGAAGAAATGTTAAAGGAAAACAGAAACCAGGTCGAAAAAAACGATGTTATTGTTTTTTTCAGTTGGTCGAGTACCAACTACTAACCACTCCAAGTGCATTTTTCTAAAACTGTCACCCATTCTTTCTCAGGGACGTGTGAAGGGATTTAAAATAAATGAAATCAGCGTTCTTTCTCTCCCACTGACACACGTGTTCCTTTTCTCAATGGATGGCTTTTCCAGGACCAATAACTACTAATAGAGGTCTATCACCAATTCTGACTGCTATGATTATTTTTGTCTCCAAGGGGAATATTACTTTGTAATTGAGAGCCTTCCGAAATTGCATCTGGCTCTACTGAAAAAAGACATTTATTGAGGGCTCCCAAGAAGCCTGCAACTTAATCTGAAACTATGATTAAAACATACACCAATCAAAGGTCCAATAGGATACAAGCGTGACATTCAAAACATTTCAATAAAAATGATTTTTTCAGTAATAGAAATAGCATATTTAATTTTGAGGGGCATAAATGTGAGAAGCAAATGAACATCACTCACGACCCCCATACTTAAGAGGTAATGACTACGTTGTATGTGTGTACTATATACGTATATATGCACACATATACAGAATTCCATTGAATGCAATTTCATATTTGCCTTTTCAGTTTATATGAAACTAAATCTTCTCATACCATCACATATTCCTTTAAAAAATGTGCATTTTTAGGGAGTGCACTTGTCATGAAGAGCTCACAGTCATGTGTGGCAATGTTGAATCACTATATTGCACACCTGAAACTAATATAACATTATGTTAACATAGTGGAATTTAAATAAAAACTTAAAATAAAAGAAAGGTGCATTATTTACCACTGACAGAATGACAGGAAGAGCATCTTTGTAGCCATCTCTCAGCCAAAGAAAGAAAATATTTGGATCCTGCTGAATTCCTTTGTGCACCTCTATCAGTCGTAAATCATTTTCCCCCACTGAGAGGCAACTGTCTTGCAGATTTTGGTGAATACTATCTTGTCCATTTCTTTATATCTTCCCCTCATGTATTTTGGTTCCTAAGCAAGATACAATGGGATTTTTTTTTGTACTTTTAAACTGAAAAAAAAAATGCCTTAGTTTTCTTTATTTTGCTTTTTATCTTCTCATTATTTTGCAGACATAATATTTTGTTTGGAGGTTCATGAATGTGGATTTGTGCCACTTAGGCTGTTCACACTCACTACTACCTGGTGAGCTGTGAAGTATCCACCAGCCCTCTAGTGCACTGCTGTTTCCTGTGTGTTTCCTTTAGAAGCATCATTGCTATTACCATTCTTGGCTGTGGAGCGTTTCTCTAGGAAACTATACCTGGAGTGGAATTGTGGGGCACTAGACGTTGCCCATTGTGCATAGATTTCATATAGCTTCGTGGACTTATTGTCAGACTCTCAGATTTTTACCAGGTTGATGGGTATAAAATATTATTTCACTGTGGTTTTAATTAACCTTGCCTGTTACCTAAAAACACAGTTTTCATAGATGCATAATACTCTGTCTTAAAAAGAGATCAAAACTTATTCATTTTCCCCTTATTACTGGATATACAGTGTGTTCTCAATTTTTCACTATATCAACAATGCTTCTCTGAATATCATTGTACATCAAATATCCTTTAATGGAGGAGAAGCTGATCACTATTCCTTAGGATAAATTTAGGAGGACACATTACTCCAAGTGCTTACACTGGCTGCCCAATTCCCTTTCATGAGGACACACCCGTTTCCTCACCATGGAGCCACTTCTGAGTGTGCCCATCTGCTTGCACTTCCATAAATACTGGTTTTTAAATTATTTAATAAACAGTATTTATCAATATGTGAACAATTGTAACTTGTTTAAATTTGCATGTTACTCCCTCACTGGTGAGTTCAGTCTTACCATTATATGTTTGTTGATTATCTTTATTTTTTATTTTGTGAATTATTAACACATTCTCACTGCCTATTTTTACACTGACTGTCTAAAGAAAGAGATAGCTTGATCCTTGAAGATATTGTCGTTTAAAACTGATTTTCGATCAACACAATTGCAGGATAAGTTCCCCTAAGCAAATGAGCTATTTTGTAAAATGGTGTATGTCCAGAGTGGATATTATTAATCAAGTCACATGGTACCATTAGGAGGATAATTATTATATGGACGTGGAACTTTCAGACTTTGGTTTTGATTTTAGTTTGAGCCAGGTTACCTGATAATGTTTCCTAAGGACTATAAACCTGGCATTAATAAGTTCAATGTTAAAGGTAAAGTATGTTAAAAGAATATTTTCTATAAATCCAGGGTGTGTGTTTAGCTGAGAGAAATCTCACTGGACCAAGATAGCTCCTTCCAATATACTCACGCACAGCCTTGTGGCAAACTTCATAATTAAGTGTGATTATAGATGAGAATATAATTCAAAGCCTTGGCAATTTTCTACTAGGACCCAGAGCCATAAGAAAGAAGTTCACTCTAGCTAAGAGAAAAGTCATAAAACAAGCTGGTAATGAAGCTCATTTGCAAGGGAAATGCAGCATTTGTGTGAGCTGAGCTGATTGCTTTCCTTAAATGGGAAAAAGATTGTCATCTTTTCAACCTGATAGGAAGGCTCTGATATCTGTTTCAGGAAGACTCTGCCTGTCTCCCCAGTCTTCTTTCCCTCCCTACACTGGGGTGAGAAGGCCCAAGATGTTGACATGGCACATAATTAAATGGCAATCAACTCATAAATATGCAAGAATGGGGAGAAAATCATTAGTTTGAAGTCAAATGAAGTAACTATAAATCTGAGAGAAATGTAATGAAGCAATTAGAAGTCTGAAGACCAAGTATCTTAATATATCTAGAGTCTAACCTTGTTATTCACAGGATTGTCGACCCTCACACAACACAGGGACTAGGGGCACTGGCCCCCACATAGCCAAAAATCCACGTATAACTTTGGACTCCCCCCCAAATTAACTAACAGCCTACTGTTGACCAGAACAGAATAGTGCATTAACACATATTTTGTATGTTATATTTATTGTACACTGTTTTCTTACAATTATGTAAGCCAGAGAAAAGAAATTGTCAAGAAAATCATAAGGAGGAGAAAATACATTTATAGGGCTCTATTTTAGAAAAAAATCTGAGTGGATCCAGGTAGTCCAAAGTCACGTTGTTCATGGGTTCATTGTAGTTATACTCTATAAAGTCACCTCAAACACTAATTTAGTGAATACTGAACCTCTGCTGCTAGAAGAAATATAGAATTAGGTTTCTGCAAGCTTCTGGTCAACAGATCAATACATCAACTTATTTTCTGTGTGCTTCGTTTTAAGGACACCTTATTTAATATACACTGTTGAATCATTGACATTGAACTCATGGCTAACAGCACTCTAACTCATGCGGGAGCGAAGCACATCTCACACTCCTGTATTCTTCATAAGGCATCTCTCAGCCCCCCTGTGCTTGGGAACACAGGCACCACTTCAGCACAGCCCCGAGGGCCATTTTAAACACAACGTCACCATCAAAGAGTTCAAAGATGCAAACAATTTCATAGTATGAAATAGCCTGGGAAGAAGATGCTTTTTTACAGCATGAGGGTTGGAACAAGAAGGCAGACCAGTGCCTTGTCCCACCTGGATTTGGAATGAGCACATGAGTCAACTCAAATCCCCTGCACCCTGTAACATGTCTGTGAACCACCAGGAAAGCACCCAGAGTATTGATTTGGTGACTGCAAATAAACTTCAGTGAGTGGGTGAATTCACAAATACAGAGTCCATGAAAGATGAAAGATAAGGACCGACTGTATTTTTACTGTACCGTTCCATCATGGCAGACATTAGTTGTTTCAGCCTCTGTTCCTCATTTTTTCCTGATAATGTTACTTAGTTTTTCCTGAGATGCTCGCCTTCCTCCACAGTGAGCATTCCCGACAATATTTCAATTAGTAATCCGGTTCTCTTATGACCAAAGGATGGACATGCCATTCAAGCCAGACCAGTAAGAATATCCATTCTGGGCATGTGAATCTTGAGTTGAGTGATACCTGGAAAATGGTTGAAGTTGATTCATGCAGACAGTGGCACCTACAGGACTTGGTCCTTTGGTTCCTATGCTCTTGAGCCCCACATGTCCTTTTAGTTTCTTCCTTGACTGTGAGCTACCTCTCCTATCCTTCCATTAGACTCTTCTTCTGTTTAGTTAGCCAGAGTGAGTTTCTATTGATTCTGCCTAAAGGGTCTTGACTAATACACATCCTGAAAAAGGGTGGGTGGGAAGGCGCCTGTCTTGTTTTGTCTCCTTCCACACAACTGTACCAATTTCTGCTCAAGGAAGCAGGCTCCTATTATTTGCATATTTTAGGGCCAGGGAAAGTGGCCTTCAAATGAAATTGTGCGTAATTACAATATACAATACATTTTTAGTGCATATGTTTGGCATTTTTTTAAAACAACAAAATACCCATTGATGGAAAAGGACACAAAGTATGCACATCAATCTGGCCATCTTCAGTGACATCTGTTGATGGGTAAACCTCAAGAACCTCAGAGAGCCTGTCCTCTGGTTTCTTTCAAGAGTATTGAGGGCATTGGGCAGCAGCTGGTGGAAAATAGAAGGTTCTGGAAAACAAGGACTCCTATCCTCTTCTTTCTTAATGCCTTACCTCTGGTGAGTAAGGCAAGACCTCTATTATTACTTCCCATTTAAATGAATGGCAAAATTCAATATATCCAAAATTGCTTTAGTTAAATGATTGGCCTTATCATTATTGTTGTTGAAATGGAAAGTTAGGTTTATAACATGAAAGGGTACTCCCAGATATTTTTATATGAAAGGTGATGATAAAATTAAGCCAACTGTTTTGAAGGCACATGTCCCTAAAATCCTTGTGAATCTATTCATCCATTTAATGACCATTTAACAAGTATCTGCTGTGTTATAGGCACTGAGCTAATCATTAAGGACACCAAGATTCATTCCTTGAATTCATTCCACTCAGTACTGGCTGAGTGCTTCTGCACTCAGGAAATCCAAGCTTCTGCCTATAGGGGATTGCTCATTCTGGTGCAAGAGGTTTACATGTAAACAAATGACTGGAAAACACTCCATTCATGTTACTTTTGTGGGCCTTGGCTACTCAGAGTGTGTGTTGAACTAGCAACACATCACCTGAGAGCTTGTTAGCAATTGCAGGAGGTGATGAGGAAAGAGGTAGTTTAAAAGTAAGTCTGGAGGGACAAGTAGAATTATCAAGCCAGGCCAAGAGTTTTGCCTTTAGGAGTGAAGAGCTTTGCTTTTCAGAAAAACAAGTCCGGCAACTACACTGAGAATTAATGGTAGTATGGAAATTTGGGGTGACAAGAAAACTATAAACTAGACAAAAGACAGGAAGACTAGGTCCATCAATCCCAAGGCCTTTCTTATTTCTATCACACTGTAAGTGACTGTACTTTCCAGATACAGTCCTTTTGAGCTCCTTCATTGACAATTAACATGGTTCTAGAACCTACCATGCTGGCTGTGTTACCAGGCTGTGCGGGGGGCTTAGGATGAACAGTTTGTAGATTTGCCTTTCCAAACACCTCCAGTCAAATTGGCAAGGTTGGAATGTTGAGTGTGTACCTGTAAAAGATGACTGTAATACAAGAGTACATACACCTAGTGCCAAATAAAAGGTGGAGTTGGTAAATGCTATGGGAAGAAGGTGATGTCCCTTGGCCACAGATGTTGAGGGGAGTCTTTAAAGAAGGTGGGGCTGAAGGTGGATCTTGAATGACCTCTCCACTCCTGTCAGGAGAAAAAAACTCACAGGCTAATTCTTACTTGTTCATTCAAGGGCAGTTCTAAGACTATAGGAAGAAATATGAATGAGGCACAATTATAGACTGAGGATCTCTACACTCTGGTGAAGAAATATTGCATTATTTAATTTTTCTAAAACATATGAAAATCCTGCCCAAGTCTCATTTTCCAGGAGGTAGAGGAACTTCAACTAAGCTCTGGCATTCTTCGAAGGGAGTGTATATTGCTTCCATGCCAAACTTGGGATTAGGTGGAAAGCTACGGACCTAGGGTTCCACTCCACCTGGAGGGATGGACCATCCAGCATCTCCAGGCTGACGCCCTGCCTCTTTCTGGGATACTGAAGTGGTGCTTCAGCTGCTCCCATGCCTGCAAATCTGTCTTCTATCTCCTCACCCCAGGTCTGCGTGGTGCTCCTTCACCTTGCCTTTTAAACAGGGTTGAACTTCTATAGTAAGTGGAAAAAAGACCCCAAAGATGTCCAAATCCCAATCCCTGGAACTGGGAATATGCTACCTTATGGGCTGAAAGGGACTTTGCAGATGTGATTAAGGATTTTGAGGTTGGGAGATTATCCTGGGTTGTCTGGGTGGGTCACTATAATCACAGAGTACTTGCAGGTAAAGGGGGAGGGGAAGGTGGGAGAATCAGAGAGATTTGAAGATGCTACGCTGCTTCCTTTGAAGATGGAGGAAGGGCCATGAGCCAAGGACAGAAGGTAGCCTCTAAAAGTTGGCAAAAGAAAAGGAACAGATTTTCTCCTAGAACCTCCAGAAGGAACGTAGCTCGACTGGCACCTTAATTTTAGTCCAGTGAAACCCATTTTGGACTTCAGACATCCAGAACTCTTAAGTTAGTGGATTTGTGTTGTTTTAAATCACCAAATTTGTGTGAATTTGTTATAGCAGCCATAGGAGACTAATACAGGCCTCCTTTCCTGAGGAGGAGCAGAGCGGAGGAAAAAGGGAATCAAACCTCCCCATTCTGTTTCTTGCTAGAGTGTTAAAACATGAGTCAGGGACTTAGCCCACTGTCACACGATGTGGAGCCCAGCCGCCTCGGGAGGGAAGCCTGTTCTGTCACAGAAGGAGCTAAAGGCTGTTTCTCAGAGATGTTTTGGAAGGAGTTCCTGCTTTTGTGTGTGTAGGAGGTGGAGTGAGGGGGAAGGGTTAGTCTAGAATGTCCTCTTCTGTGTTTTCCATACCTGAGTTTCCATTATTTTGAATTAGAAAAGAAAGACTGCTTTTCTTCTTTATGCTCAAATAACAAATCCCTTGTTCTAAAAGCTGGATCTTTTTTTGGTTCTTTTTGCATTTGGAGATGGTAATGTAAGCTGCCAAGATGGCTTATAATCCTTTATTTGAATAACATTCAAATAGCAAAAGGGGCTTACTTACACCACACGTGGTATATGTGCTAATCGGGTTCATTTTGCATTTTCTACAAGAAGGATTTTTTGAGCATTCCAAAGCAAGCCAGCATCCTGAGATCCAATGAACCCCATGAGTCCAGCTGCATTGGGTCTGGAGCCCCAGAGTGAGATCTGAGGAATTTTTCAGCCTCCTGAATTGTAGGATGCTCTCTGAGAACACCGGGAACTCGGGTTCATTCCCCACATATGCCAGGCGTGGAGCTGGGACAGAAGTGGGAAATACGCCTCGTGTGTGCTGGGGGCCTTGTGAGCCTCCCTTCTCTCATCTGTCAAACTGGAATAACAACACCTGGGAACGTAGGGTTGTTGATAGGACCAAATGAGTGTGCAAAGCACAGCGCCTGGCAGAAACCGAGTTTCCTGGATCCGCCTTGTCCAGCTTTTGGTGCTTGTTTCCCATTTCCAGTGACTAAGTGTCCATCTCCTTTCCAGGCAGGGCCAAGGCCTTCAAATTAATTGAGTATAGCTCGTTTTAATTTTTCTTCCTCAGAGAACTTGAACATTAAATGTGCTGCCCAGAGAGGGGCATGATTAACCCAGAGGAAAGCGGGTCAAATGATGGTGGTCTGGGTGCAGAGCGGCAGGGTAAAGAGGACACTGGCCTGGGGAGATGGGGCTGGGATCGGAGGACATCCCTGGACAGCTCGCTCAGCACCACACAGAGAGTGTACGTAACTACCTTCTGTCTCCTGGGGGGTGGCCTTCAGGCACAAGGGAGCTGAACAAACAGGCCTGGCTCCGTCCAGCTTTCCCTTGAGAAGAACCAGGGCCTGCCCTACTAATGGCAGCCTGCTGGCACCCTTTTCTTGGCATATATGGCACCCCAAAACAAAATAAAAACCAATGACCTGAAAATGGAATTGTATTTCTTCTTATTCTGGGTAGCTGCTTCTAACTGACACAATGATCCCCACACCTTTCCCTAAACACAAAAGCCCCCCTGTCTGCCGGTCAAACATGCTGGTAGGCCTTCCAGTTCAACTCAAGCACACTCCAGAGTCATTTCCCAGCTCTCAGGAGCTTATGTTGCCTCTCTCAGCCTTGATTTTCCCAAGCGAGGCTGTTAGGCTGGGGTCACAACGTTTTGGGGGGACTCCACTGTTTTTTGTTTGTTTGTTTTTTTTTACCTATAATCTTTAGACTATATGTAAAAACTGAGGGCTCTATAAGGAGCATTCTTGAGCTAAGGACTTTTTCTGACTCTCCTGGGCTAATGAGATGTGTGGAAGGTTGCCCAGACTCAGAAAAATGTCACGTCCTCTGTTTGCAGGAGTGCCTGGACTAGAATCACCACATTTTTAGCCCCTTGAGCTACTGACCTGTCCTTTTTTTCCCACGATCACTCCCCACTCAACACCAGATTGGACCACCGGTAATAAAGTAGTCAATCCACAATCTCCCACTTTTAACAGGCAGGAATTCCAAGGATATCATTTCTACATCTCTCTGCATGCCCCGAGAAAATTCTAAGCTTCCCCATAAGCCTGTGTTTGTGCGCTTACCCCTTACTCCTTCCTGGTAGACAGACTGATGCCCTGCCCACTCACCCACCCCCAAAGATATCTATGTCCCAGTTCCCAGAATCTGTGAATTTGTACCTTCCATGGCATAGGGGATTTCACAGGTGTGATGAAGTGAAAGCACCGGGATGGGGAGATGATCGTCCCTGAGCCTGATGTCATCACAAGAGTCCTGATCAGGGAAAGCGGGAGGCAGGTCAGAGTCAGAGAGAGAGAAAGAGTCAGAGAGAGAGAGAGAGAGAGAGAGGTGACAAGAAAGCACACAAAGAGACAGCAACTTGGAAAGGACTTGCCCACAGGGAGTCGGCTTGGAAACTGGGGAAAGGGCCTATGAGCCTGGGAACACGGTGGGGGGTGGGGGTGGGGTGTCTCTAGAAGCCAGGATAGGCAAGGGATGGCCTCTCCCCTCGGGGCCCCGGAAGGAAGTGTCAGCAACTTTCTCTTAGCCTGGTAATACCGGAGTCAGACTTCCATCTACAGTAGTGTAAGATAATAAACTTGTGTCATCTGACACACTCAGTTTGTGGTGACTTGTACCAGTAGCCGTAGGACACCAATATGCTCCTCCAAAGTAAAATCAATACATTCCATTCAATAAGAAGATATTTTTTTTTTAAAGATTTTATTTATTTATTCATGATAGTCACACAGAGAGAGAGAGAGGCAGAGACACAGGCAGAGGGAGAAGCAGGCTCCATGCAGGGAGCCCGATGTGGGATTCGATCCCGGGTCTCCAGGATCGCGCCCTGGGCCAAAGGCAGACGCCAAACCGCTGCGCCACCCAGGGATCCCGAAGATATTTTTTTTCAAATAGCTATGGCTTCGGACAATTTGGGTTCATAGTAATCAAGCCCAAGCAGTGTAACGTGTCTATTCTGAAACCACTTTTTAAGGAAGGATGGAGGACAGCGCTTGCTCCAGGTCCCACGGTTAACGAGGTGGCACACCAGCTCCAGAGGTTGAGCCTATGGGTTCCTCTGACTGTTTCTGGGAAAGGTGACTCAGTCCCTTCTTCCTACTGCATTTTGTCCCATGGCTTCTCCTGCATCTGCTCTAGTAATGTTGTAACTCCCAAGCCCACCCCACATGCGCCCAGGCACACACACACACACACACACACACACACACAAAGAGGGAGTTTTCTTTAATGTCACCCCTCAGTTGAAATCACCTTTCCAGATAGAATGATGCCTAAATTATCTCAGTTTCAACGTAATTCAGTTAAAAGTCATTTCTTGAATTATGCATTGTGTTGGCTCCATACGTACAAAGATGTGCAGGAGCTATATGCACCTTGAATACATCAACCAGATGGGGTGAGAAGAGAAAGGAGAGGCTGATCTTAGTTTTATTTATTTATTTAGAAATATTTTGCTTATTTATTAATGAGAGACACAGAGAGGGACACAGGCATAGGGAGGAGAAGCAGGCTCCATGCAAGGAGCCCGATGCGGGACTTGATCCCAGGACCCCGGGATCATGCCCTGAGCCAAAGGCAGATGCTCAACCGCTGAGCCACCCAGGCGTCCCTGATCTTAGTTTTATTACAAAGGTGCTCAGATAACAAAATGCTACAACCTCCCTAGATGAGGGCTTTGCTGTCGCCTTCTAGAAGCCTCCTTCTCTTGGGTTCTATGAACAACCATCTATCTCTGAGGCCCTCAGGATCTCCTTCCCTAGGGTCGCCTTCCTCTGGCCCCTAATGGGGTCCAGCCTGGGGCAACCTTCACTGTTCGTTTCACACATTCTCTCTCAGAGGTAACCCACCCTCCAGACCCAACCTCACAGCTCTGGGCCAAGATGACTGCTCTTGGATGTGGATGCAGACAGACATACACAAGTCTGTCCTTTTCTCATCCAGGCGGCCATGCACCTGCACCCCACCTCTGTCAGTAGCTCTGTCATTTTCTGAAGCTTGAAAGTACGAGTTGTACAGGACTTGTTGCTCCTTACCTCCACTCAGGTCCTAGCCCACTGCTTTGTTGCTCATTTTTACTTTAGCTCTCATGTGCTGAATACTTGCCAAGGGAGCCGAACATTGTAGTCCATCATCTTATCATTTCCAGAAAACCCTACGGGATACGAGTATTAATTCCATTTTAAAGAGGAAGAAACAGACACCGAGTCAAGTCTACACAAGCTGCCACACAGCAAGCCTGAGAGTCAGCCCAGGTGTGTCTGACTTGATTTCTGTGTTAATTATGTTTTTAATTTTTTTTCTATTTTATGATATTTTGACATCTCAGGGCCTTGTGGGCCTGGGGAGGACAGCCCCTCCCAGGGTTAGCTATTTCCTAGAGATAGCAAACAACCAGCCTCAGAACATTTCTTTGATATGCAAACTAACCAGTCTGGAGCCTGGAGGCCCCCCCATTCACTTCCTTTAGCAAACTGTCACACACTCAGACAATATACCACCCCCACCCCTCCCTAATGCACCCCTGAGCCAGATACCAGACAACTGGGGACCACCCCTATGGCCAGGTCCTACTGAAATTACTCAGGCTATGCCATCCTGAGTTTATTCAGCATGCCACCCCTGCATCACCCATTTCTTACCAGGAAAACCACAACAAAGGCCCTGGCCCCTGCCTCCCCCTCACTTCTGCCTCCAGACCCACCCTGGTACTTCCCCTGGCAACCTTGCAACACAGGCATGCCCCCACCCTCTTGGGAACTTTGAGTGATGACTCTCCTTTCAAGGCCTTATCTCCCTGTCATCTTACCACATCCGATTAAAACAAAATCCTGGGGACATTTTAAAACAACTTCCTGTTTTACCCTGCTTCTCTCCATGTCCCCTGTGCTGATCTCTTAACCCTGACCATTCTCCTTAATTTGTATGTCTAGTAGCCGCCTTCATTTCAAAGCAGGATCAGAACCAGCTCAACCTTCATTGCATGTTAGAATCACCGGATGAACTTGTAACAAAGCCACACCTCCCTCACTTCACCCAGAGATCCCGAATTACTTGCTGTGCAGTGGGGAAGTCTCATACTTGGGAGGGCATCTCACTCACCTGAAGGACTGATTAATACAGACCGTGGCCAAGTACTGCGGCATACTTCTGGAGGACAAGGCACTGGCATGCTGAATGAAGCAGGAGTGGGGACCTTGGCTTCAATGTCCCCTGCTGTCATTTACTAGCAAGGACCCCCCAGTCCCTGGGAATCTTCTCTCTGCTGTAAAATAAGGAGACCACCTGCCAGACTTACCTTGCTGGGAGCCATGAAAAGCCCATGAAATCCTCGTTCCATTCTGCCCAGAGGAGGGATGGGGGAGGCAGGGACACACAAAGTATCAGCAGAAACTGAATTGTCCCATAATCAGAGCCCTCGCTCACCAATTTCTCCTGTTTATAAAAGGCCATTTTTAGTTCTTTTTCTTTTTCTTTCTTTCTTTCTTTTTTTTTTTTTTACCGACCCTTTATAGTTTCTTTAAAATAATGCTATGAAAAAGCCATGTATAACATTGACCTGAGGACATCGTTAACTACCCCAAGGGAATAGATTTCTCTGCTTGCTGAATATCCAGGGCATCTCCACTCTCAATTTTTCATATATTCCTGTGAGTTGTCTCTCCACTGCTGCCCGGGAGGCAGACGGATCGCACGCTCAGTGGGGACTCCGCTTGTTTTCCCACACTCTCCGGGATGAAATACAGACACGCTGTTCTCAGCTCCCCCAATTTTCCTGACTGAGTATGTTCCAAATCATCCCAGACCATCTGTGAATTGGCTCACACTAAATCACTCTGTCTCCTTATCTCCATGGAAGCCTTCTCTTTCAACCCCTTCCTTCCCGGGACAGCGTGTCCCCAGCTCCTCCTCTGCACAGCACTCAGGGAACCACAGGATGCAGAGAATGGAAAATCCCGAGAGCAGTGTCCTGAAGTGTTTCCAGCACTTCTGCCTGAAGCTAGGAGACTGTCTTTGATAGGTTTGGAAGAAGGCTCCAGAATGTAACAAACCCTACAAGAATTTTAAGGGTCTCTACTCTTATGAATCTTTCTAGGATGTGCTTTTCCTTTTAACTTGGGTCCCTAAGGCTGCTGGGACCTGCAAATTCAAATCCAGCTAACCTGATGCCCAGGATCCTGCCAGGGTCAGGAAATGGTAACCCACCCTCTTCTGAAAGGGACACAAGCACTTGAAGGCAGATTAGTTCTCATAGTTTATCCCATGGTTTTCAAACTTCAGTCCCTGGAGTCCCCGGGGGGTTCCCACAGAGCTGTCTGAATCCAGCCGTTAAGAGAGCAACTCCCTCCCTCTCTACTGAGTGGTGGTCATCTTTCATACAGTCTGTTTGAGATCTTGTCTGACCAAACGGAGTGCAAGGAGGAGTGAAAAGTGATCCTCTTCAAAATAGTCCCCTTTCTCCACTTAAAATATTGTTTCATTGTTTTTAACTGGAATATACGCAGATGATTAAAGAAGTTAAATAGCAGTGGAAACATGTAAAGAAAAGTGACAGTGGGGTTGACAGGCCTATTCAAAACCATGAGACCATCTCCCGTGTTCAGCCCCATGTCCTGAGCCTGCTCCAGAGCTGTGGTTCACGCCTGAACCACAGGGTTGGCCAGGCTCACTGAACTCCTTCATCTGCTGTTCTCCCTCGAAACCAGGCCAACCTGCACATTCTCCCCCCTCTTATCTACTTTCCTTCTCCCATCATTCTGTTGAAGTGTCTTGTCTCTTAGTGACTCTCTTCATTAAATTTGCATTTATATGTTATTTATTCCTTTCCTATAATTTTATTGGGATCTCTGGAAGAAGAGGAGATAAAATGTGTTGGTTCAACCTGTTGTCTTTAACCATCTCAATCTAGAAAGCGTTTTCGATGTCAAATTTCAAATATCTTCAAATTTAGTGCCAGTATGTTTTCTTTACATCATGGCTTTGTTGACCAGAGATAAGTCTGGTTCCATTGTTTTAATCTGATGTTTTTGGTTATGGAAGATGTGGCAGTGACTGTGTTGGGGCTCAGGTATAGTGTATGCCAGAATTAGTGGTTGTAACAGGTCAGGATCCCTGAAAATAGACCCCGAGACTCTGAGATTTTTGTGAAGGTTTTGTGGGAGTGCTCTGAGGATCAATATCCATGGGGAGAGAAAGTGGAATTGGGCAGCAGAGGCTCCAGTCCATCCCACAGGGAACTCTACACCTGGGGCATCTTTTTGAGATGTTTCAAGTCAAGGTGAGGGACTGGGACCTTGCACCTCCACAACGACCATTTTCAGGATGCCTGCTCTCCCTAGGAAGGAGTATGACCTTGGGTAAGGCAGCTTCCTTAGGCCAAGGGCAAGTCCCAGAGATGTGAGTGGTCAGCAGCAAAGCCTGCCAATGGGGTCTGGGTGCACAGTGCAGTATCCACTACATTTGTCATTTCTCCGGATCTGAAGGACTGAGGTGGGGCCTCAGAAAACATCACCAAGAGGCCTGGTAAACATGAGCGTCAGCAGGCCAGTGGATGTTCAAACTCTGCTCCAGGAAGTCCTGAGGCTGCTGTCAGTCCTCTTTGCTACTCCTAGACACCTGGATTTAATTCTTTGTGCTTATTCGGCTTTCTGGTGTGGTTGGAAGCCTCATCAGAGAATCATCTGTGAGAGTCTCCCCTTACTCCTTCAGGCAGAGTGAGTCACAGAAGGCAACCCTGCCCAAAATGAGGGGAGTGCCTTTGGAGGGTGGGAGAGTAGCTCTGTAGTCTAGAGAAAGGGGTCTGGGAAGCTACCTCTCATGTTTTGTAGGCCTAAAAGGAAAAACTGCCTGAATCTTTGGGGTAGAGCCCCAGGTGGGTAAAGGACGTTAGTCCTGAGACCTTGTAAGTGGTCCTGGTGCCAACTGTTTTTGAGGATCGTGCAGTCAGAACAGTGACTGCAGGAGTCCAGCTGGGAGGGTGTCCTTGGGTGAGGGGATCCTCTTGTCCTGAAATCCTGGTTGGTCCTTGGAGAGCTCTGTCCTTGGGAAGGTTCCTGGCTGCAGTGGGTAAGTGTCTGCTGTATTCTTCAAGACCTGTGTACAATGGCCAGGCTGAAGGCCAGCAAGTCACCAGGACACAATCTTGGATGGCTACCCCTAGGGTTCCTGAAAACTATATTGGGGTGTGTGTGTGTGTGTGCATGTGCACACATTTTCTTTTGGAAGGGAGATTTCATGAGACATATACTGAATTTTTTTTTTTTTTAGTTAATATGTGAGGTGAAGGTTTAAACAATTAGAAAAATAACAATTGCTACTCTATTTGCTTCCTGCATTAATAAAGCAATTCATCTGGTTTATATACACCATGTTCCATTTGAACAGAAGCCTCTGGGGCTGAAATGATTTTTGAGAGCACTGTCCCAACATGAAGGCATCCTCACAGCAGGGGTTATCAGGGAGCAGGAGCAAAGGCCAACACTAATTCTGGAACTGCTTGTACTACCTCAATAATCCCCTTACGCAGCAACTGCACCAGCAAGGAAAGGCCTGGCTCCTTCCTCCAAGGGGCCACAGCTCTGGAGAGCAAAGTAAATCATCTCAATATGTCCATCGTGATTGACTGACTTTACAAGTGAACACCCACAAGCTTAAATCGTAATGCTCCAAGGTGGTGTGAACCTTGCTGTGGATTGAACTGGGTCTCTGAAAATCTCGTATGTTGAACTCCCTAATTCCCAATGTGACGATATTTGGAGATGGACCCTTTGGAAGGCAATTAGTGTTGGACGCGATCACGAGGGTGGGCCCCTGTGATGGGATTAGTGCCCTTGTAAGAAGAGACACCAGAGAGCTTGCTGAGTCTCTCTCTGCCATTTGAGGACACAGCAAACAGTCCTCTGCAAAGCAGGAAGAGAGCTTTCACCAGGAACAAAATCTGCCAGCACCTTGATGTAAGATTTCTCAGCCTCCAGATCTGTGAAAAACAAATTTCTGTTGTTTAAGCCACCCACTTTATGGTATTTTGTTATGGCAGCCTGAACAGATTAAGACAAGTCTTAAAGGAAAAGCAGTCTAAATGGCATCTTGGTGTCTGCTCAGCTTCGAGCTGTTAAAAGCGGGGGAAAACCCCAAAACTTCTATCAGAGTGGTAGACTGGCCCTGGAAAATATCAGGCTGATATGATGCTGAAGCCGAAAAGCACAAGAAATTGTTGGAGATGAAGCACCGGAGCCTAACCTCTCGCAGCACAACATTTTCCCCGTGATCATTGGTGCTGCCGTGTGGGTGCCCGGCTGCACCCCAGGAAAGGTACAAAGATGCAAGTGATCCAGATACACACCAGGAAATGGGCAGACTGCCATGTGAAGGCAGATGAAGCATTCTCCTCCTCCCTCCCTCCCCCGCAGACAACAGGGAACGAAACCCAGACACCACAAAGCAATATTCAGCCAGCACAGGTCTGACTCTGCTCCTTCAGGTGGGTGAGAAAGCTGACCCTCACCGCCATCAGCTGTCTTAAAGGTGCTCCTGCAGTTTTGGGACTCTGTTGAAGGGTCTTTTTTTTTTTTTTTTTTTTTTTTTTTTCCTAAAGAGCTTTTTGGCTTTATTCAATGATTCTTGGGCATGGTCCTTTTAAGAAACAAAGAGCCAGGCCATGAAACAGCCACTCTAGACAAGGTCAGAAGGGAGCAGAAGACATATGTGCTGTTGTTTTAATTCATTTCATGAAAGAGTATTTGTGGGTCCCAAGTAGACATGGCATAAGCAGAAAATGCGCGGCACCACCCAGCAGCGGTGGAGGCAGCTGGGATCAGAAGTGCTCTCCTGGCAGCAGATAGAGGCAGGAGCAAGCATAAGACACAGAGTCGAGAATGCTAAGAAGGCAAAACAATGTCTTTAAAAAAAAAAAAAGCAACAAAAAAGCATATATTATGGATACTTGAGACACAAACATGAGGGAAAGGATAATAAATACAGTGCATACCTGTATATTTATCACAACATTTTAAAAATGCATAACTGCCAACAGGCTTGATCCTGTGATCTTGAGTAGGTGAAATGGTGCCAGGCCCACCTGTGCCTCCTTTAATGATCGACTTTTTCACACAGGATTGTGATTGCCAGATTAATGGTCTTTAGCCAGCTCCTTGCAGGCAGGCACTTATTCATTGTAGGGGCTACTGCAGGTTTGCAGAAGACAATCAGAAAATACTTGAGGAATTAATGAAAGTGTATATCACAGAGATAGTAGGTTCCAAAGCCCGAAGTAGGGGTTTTTATGGCCAGATTGAGAAGTCTGTCTTTTTTTCACATGCAGGCATCAGATCGACAATGACAGTAACGTACAGAATGAACAGTGAGTGTATTAATGGCCAGCTAGGAAGCTCCCCAATTTAGTTGTTTGAACAATTATTGAACACTAGCTATGGGCCAGGCACTGTATTAGTCTTCAGAATGTGGACCTCATTCAAAAAAGCATAGCCCAGCCTTCCTGTCCATGTCCGAGGGCAATGTCTTGGAAAGGTCAACTTAGAAATCTTACACATTTGCTATAGGATGATGGCCTTACTCATTGCTGGGATGTATAAACATTAAGTATATATATATTTGCAAATAGTATTGAAAAATATAAACCATGATTTTTATATGATTCATGCCTGTGGTTTCCTACAAAAAGCCTGCTTGATACAATTGCATTGCCTCATTCCTGATGACTGCCATTAGTGCCTGGGATTTGCTTCCCACCAGGCAGGATCTCAAGTGCTCAGCATCTGTAAACATATTGACTAAAGATCTAGGGTTCCAAGCTGCATCCCATTTTTTTCTAAGTTGGAAGCTGAGCCATCTGTGGGGAGAAGAATGAAACTATCAGGGGAAGGTGGTGGGTCCATGGGTCCAATATCCACCGTAGGGGATGTGGGAAATCTTAGGGCACATTACACAGGATGGCCTCTGTCTCTGTAAGCTCATCCCCCACTGTCTTCCATAGATGCTTTAGGAAGGTTCTGGAATTAGGAGAATTTGATCAGTTTAAGAATAATTTTCTCCAAAGGAAATCCTGCATAACAAGGATTGTGTGGTTCCTGCTCAGCTTTTAAATGTCCTGTGTACAGCATTTGAAAAACTGTCTGCTGGTGATTTCTACTTCCACTTCCTTAACACACAATTGCCTAATAAGCAAAATAACAAAGACAAGGCAGCCACATTTTAGATTCTAAAACCAGATTTTAAAAGCCTGGTTTGGGGATCCCTGGGTGGCGCAGCGGTTTGGCGCCTGCCTTTGGCCCAGGGCGCGATCCTGGAGATCCGGGATCGAATCCCACGTCAGGCTCCCGGTGCATGGAGCCTGCTTCTCCCTCTGCCTGTGTCTCTGCCTCTCTCTCTCTCTCTCTCTCTCTGTGTGACTGTCATAAATAAATAAAAAAAATATTAAAATAAAATAAAATAAAATAAAAGCCTGGTTTGGAGTTATGTTCCTATGGGACCCCAGCTCTCAAATTTTAAATCTGAAAACACTCGTACAAATGTCACTGTACATTTAAAGGAGTGGTTCAGAGTGGTGAACTTTCTCCCTTTCTAGTGTTGTGGGTCAGCAAGTGGACCAATGCAGGACTCAGCATGGGCAGGCGCTTTAGAGGTGGCAAGCTTTGGCAGGCAGAGAGCCCCATCCTTACAACCGATAGACTTAGAGGCTGAAAATTAACCATCACAATATTGTTTGGCAAACTTACATGTTTATTTAAAACTCTGAATCCTGAGATGCTTGGGTGGCTCAGGGGTTGAGCGTCTGCCTTCAGTGCAGGTCGTGATCCCAGATCCCGGGATTGACTCCCACCGCGGGCTCCCCCCAGGGAGCCTGCTTCTCCCTCTGCCTGTGTTTCTGCCTCTCTCTCTGTGTCTCTCATGAGTAAATAAATAAAGTATTTTAAATAAATAAATAAATAAAATAAAAGTAAAACTCTGAATACTGTATTTCAGAGTCTTACTTCAAGGGATTCAGTATCACGATTGCTAGAACACACTGAAATTTTATAAGTGAAACATGAAATTTCATGTTTTCATTTCATGAAAATGAAAGGCATTCTATTTCCTTTTAAAAGGACTGTTTTCACACACCATGCTTCACAAACATCACCTGGGTTAAAAATTTGGGTCTGCCCTTCATTGGGTGGGGTTTGGAAATATTTTGGCAGCTCTGCCTAATTTCCAACAACAAAGAAATATTTTTAAAACATGTTAAGAAGTTTTAAATCTTTGATAATTCATAAAGTGTCGACCTATGCAATTATTTTGACTATCTCTGATGTGTCATTCCCTTGGCTACAGTAATGAGATTTTTCTGTAATTTTCTTGCCACATTATCTTCCTGCTTCTCTGTAGCTTTCTTTGACCGAGCAACCAGATTTCCCACACTTTCTTGCCTCCCTTGGCTGTCATCTCTGCAGACACTTTTTCTTGTCTATATTTTCCCTTTATTTCAAATTTCCATATTTCTCTTTATCTCTGATCTGTTTCTTGGGAAATGCAAGTGATAGAATCAGCGAAGTCTGACGGGTTGATTTAGACACAACACCTTTCTCAGGCGTCAAAGGGGCGGTCTCAGAGGGTCGGCACTTCCATGGTGCCAACCACAAGCAGGGAGGGAGGAACAGACCACTGAGGGCTGGGACAGACCAGGGCACAGACAGTACTGAGGGACAACACGAGGACACCAACTGAGTGTCCTCTTTGCTCAGAGAGCTTGTGTCTCCTCCCTAACTTCATATTCCAGGTGATGCATGACTGGGTGGATGATTCCTTCTTACCTGGTGTCAACTTCCCTTTGGGGAGAGTCCACCTCACAGTCAGGAAGAGGCAAAGAATACTTGGTGATTGCCCAATAGACTGGGGCCCGTGTGCCCCAAATGTAAGGCAGACAAATAACAAAATCAGCCAAATGCTCTCTGCAAATAAAAAGTCATCCCTCCAGCGTTTGGCCTGAGAACAGGCAGGCTTGCCTGAGAAGAGCTGTGTCTTTGTCTGTGGAACTTCTCCTACCGACCGTGACAAATACTTCCAGAGATTTCCACTTCCAGAACTGGCTTCAGCCCTTTGACAGAGGCCTGATTTTATTCCTCAGTTCCTATTCCTGAAAGCTTAGCTAGCCCCTCAGCAAATTAAAAATGGAAACCTTTGGTTTTGCATTTGGGGTCTTTTAGTCAGAGGATGATGTCATGAGTTCACATCTGTGCTCTGTGGTGTCTGAGGCAAAACTGCTGTGTGCCAGAGGGCCCTGGTGCCTTCTAGAAGGACCTAGTGGCTCCCTGTCTTCCCCTTTTGCATGTTGCTCTAGCAGAGGTCAGACCAAGGTTGTTCATTTTCAGACTGAAGCCCTCCTCTTTCCATATGAGTCTACCATCTTTTTGCCATGACAGGGATCCCCACTTTTCCAAAGTTTGCATCACACCACTTCTGTTTATGAAAGACCTACATCATCCCTGTTTGCACTAAACTGAAAGAAACCCTAAGAGGATTTTTGCTTTTAAGAAAAAAGATAAGAAGTGACAATAGCGTGTAGGGTTGGTTTTGCAGTAAGCTGTTGCACAGGAGCACACCCCAAGTTCCTTCCTGGGGAGCCACACTCAGCATCTCAGCTTTGCTCCAGAGATCAGAGCTCTGGACTGTGTCTGTGAGCACCTGGGCTTTATCGCCATTTATTTCCCACCTTCTGTAGCAAGATATGTCCTAAGGTAACAGAAAAGCCTAAGAGAGGCTTTATTTTGGGCCTGGGAAAACTCAAAAAATTTCCATGGAAATTGATGTAATTGCTTCTTTGCTTTATTCCATTTTGGCTCATGAAAGGTTTCATGGGAACGGTCCGCCTCCGGATATGGGGGGACACCTGTACTTGTCACCTACATGGGTCCACGGCTCCCTCTGCTCCTCCCTCTCCTTCATGCCCACTAGGGTAAAAACTTTGTCCTTCAGAAACCTTACCGTGGTGAGTTAGTGCGCGGTTAGCCTGCGCCGTGTGGGGATGCGCTGCGTTCTGGAGAGCCACCAAGCCCGCCTCCCACATCTGCTGTTTTCCTCACCATGTGCGGAGCCTGAGCAGCCAGCAAACATTCATCACAGAGGTTGAGCTATGCACTGTTCCTGATGAACAATGATGAAAATGATTCTGAATTTTCCAAAATCACATCACAGAAGGTTTCGTGCATCAAGTGTTGCAGCATATCTAAAATCTAAAAGCGCAAATGGAAAGACCTGGAAACCCTGTTGAGATGTAGGAGGAGAGACAGGCCTGGAAGTGAGGCAGCTGGTCACACAGAGGGGATAGAATCCTCCAGTTTCGGGATCTGGCCAGATAAAAGTCCTCTTCTGTCAGAAAGTTAACATAAATAGGAAGCATGCATGAAGCCATAAATAAAATGAAAGAGGAGTGTGAGCTTTCCCAGGGGCTTGGGTCAAAGGTCAGGTAAGTCAGCCAAACACTGTCCACTCAGATTTTGGCTCCATCCCAGACCTCTCTTCTCCCAAACTTCAGCTTTTGCATGTTTCCAACATCCTCTTTTCAGGCCTCTCGGGGGTTAGAGTCACCAGCACTGAAGAGGCAGTTGCCTGATAAGAGTCGGCTGTGGGGAGACAGGGAGGGAAGGGGGCAGAGGGAGTGATGACAGGAGCAGCACATCCTCCTCCTGGGGCAGCCTGAGCTGGAAGACCGTGTACCCCAGGACAGGGGCTGGTGGGTCAACCCCTCAGAGGGCTCCAGACTGTGTACTGAGGATGGAGGGGTGAGTGGGTAACCCCCTCAGGGGACTGGGAGACTGTGCACCCCAGGAAGGAGGGCCCCAGTGGGTAAACCTGTCACAGAGGGCTCCAACCTGTGCACCCCAGGACAGAGGGGCTGGTGGATAACCCTCCTCAGAAGGCTCCAGAATACCTTGAAAAGGTCTTGCAGACTGTCAGCTGGCAGGCCAGTTCATTCCCAGGCTGCCTGTCTGGAGGCAGGACTGGGTCCCCGGATTCCCAGAGAGGCCCAGGGGTGCGTCCCATGTATGTGGAGACAGAACCACTTCTGAGGGCACAGAGGGAACCGCTAAGGGGACTCAGCCGGCTCAAAACTTTTGCAAGCAGAATAGGTTCCTGAGTTGAGAGAATCCTATGCTGTACCCACTAGCCTAGGAGAAAGAGAAGCGAGTGGAGAATGGCTCTGTGGGCAGTGCTCTCCAGGGGTAGCATGGTCGGGTCAGCCCAGGGCTTAGAGATCCAGGGGCACAGAAGCTACTGGTTGCTATTGCTACCCTAACTCAATGAGTTTTACGGGTCCTTCCAACAGTGTAGTGGCTGAAAGATGCAGGACAGGCTGATCTGGTGGAAAGATGAAGAGAGAAGAGCAAATCTCCAGTACCAGGGGAAAGAGGGGCCAGGGTGTAAATAAGAGAAGGAAAATACTCATGGCCAACAAGCACATGAGAAAATGCTCTGCATCACTTGCCATCAGGGAAATACAAATCAAAACCACAATGAGACACCACCTCACACCAGTGAGAATGGGGAAAATCAACAAGACAGGAAACAATGGAGAAGATGTGAAGATGGAGAACCCTCTTGCACTGTTTGTGGGAATGTGAACTGGTGCAGCCACTCTTGAAAACAGTGTGGAGGTTCCTCAAGAAGTTAAAAATAGAAATTCCCTACAACCCAGCAATTGCACTACTGGGTATTTACCCCAAAGATACAGATGTAGTGAATCGCTGGGTCACCTGCACCCCAGTGTTCACAGTAGCTACATCCACAATAGCCAAACTGTGGAAGGAGCCTCGATGTCCTTTGACAGATGAATGGATAAAGAACATATGGTCTATATATACAATGGAATATTACTCAGCCATTAAAAAGGACGAATATCCCCACTTGCTTCAACGTGGTTGGAACTGGAGGGTAGTATGCTGAGTGAAGTAAGTCAATCAGAGAAGGACAATCATCATATCGTTTCACTCATATGGAGAATACAGAAATAATGGAAGGGATTATAAGGGAAAGGAGGGAAACTGAGTGGGGAAAAATTAGAGAGGGAGACAAACCATGAGAGACTCCTAACTCTGGAAAACAAACAAAGGGTTGTAGAAGGGGAAGTCGGTGGGGGAATGGCGTGACTAGGTGATAGGCACTGAGGAGGGCACTTGATGGGATGAGCACTGGGTGTTATACTATATGTTGGCAAATCGAATCTAAATTTTAAAAATTAAAAAAAAAAAGAAGAGAAGGAAGAAAAGAAGAGGGTCAAGACAGATCCTCACTCTCCCCTGCGGCCCAGCAAGTTTGAAATGCAAGAGATCTCATCATGACATGATGCTGTTGTCAACAACCTGGTACGAAGCAAAGGACCCCAGGGATTAATAAGTTTCCATTCGTGAATATATATATATATATATATATTTTTTTACTGATTTTTATTTATTTACTCATGAGAGACACAGAGAGAGGCAGAGACACAGGCAGAGGGAGAAGCAGACTCCCTGTAGGGAGCCCGATACTGGACTTGATCCCAGGACCTTGGGACCACAACCTGAGCCTGTGTTCAACCACTGAGCCCCCCAGGTGCTCCCATTCTGTGAATATTTTAATACTATTGTTGGGACCTGGGAAGGTCATGGTGTTTTAGGGTTCCCTTCTTGCCACTGAATCATCTATCTGCTTCTTACTGCGTCACAGGAGGTTCTTCTGAGAAAGCGCAGCCCCATGAAAACAGATCTGGGTGAGAGTGGCCCCTCTGGCCCAGTGTTCTGCAGGAGCTCCTGCCCAAAAGGAAAGCCATTTGCACAAGTCACACAACAAGAAGAGGAAGAAGACCCAAAAGGCTGTTATTAGAAATGATATCTAGCCATTCCCATCCATGCCATCCTAGAGTAATCAGCCCTAGAAAGACAGGAATGACGATGGCCCTGAAAAAACAAACAAACAAACAAACAAAAAACAAGTAAGGCAGCACGGGAGAGTTAAGGACACCAGAGGATGGGAGAGCAGACCTGGCGAGGTGAGTTGTGGGCAGGCCATCCAAACTTGCTGAACCTCAAAACTACCTTCTGTATGAAAAGAAGAAAAGCAACTGTCCTTTGGGTGAAACCATGGGTCTATTTGGGTGAAACCATGGGTCTATTTGAAAACTCTTCATGACCTGTAAGGTGTGATTCCAGTACAGGTATTCCAAAACAGGGTGGTTCTTCAATCTGTGAATCTGAATGTTGACACTAGAAACCAATGAATTGCTACTCAGTTTGCAAATATTGCCAGAGAACCGGTTGCACAAAGATTACATACACGAGGGTGCAGGTCTACCCTTAGTATTTGCCAATCTAGGGGAAGACAAATGGGAGGCTTACCAAGCACATGTCTAGTATTTAATTTCCCACTCAAGCTAACAAAATGTGAAATAAGTTCTACCTTTCTACCTTGATAAGAGCCTGGGAGATCAGTTTTGGATGAAGCTCCTCAGCATCCCATGCTAGAGTGTGCTGGTGCAGGGAGAGCTTCCCCATCGGCTTCTCCCCTCCCAGCCCTGCCTCAGCCTGAACCAAAGCCTTGAGCACCTTGCACAGATGCTTGGTCTGTGGGTCTGAACCCTGTTCGCACCACTCACAGGCTGTTGCTGCCCCAAACCAGCCAGGAATACTGAGAGGAGGCTGCCTGGGAGGCCTGTCTGTGACAAGGGATGCCAGATGCCATCTTTGGAGCCCACCAGCCACTTCCAGCTCGCAAGTGCTGCTGGGAATACTGTGGCTCAAGGTCATCGACCTGGAAAAGATGTTTGGAATAAATTATGCAGGGAAAAAAGCAGGTTTGAAGGTACTCTACAATATCTGTTGAGGAAAAAAATAGCCCTAAATCTGGGAATGTATATATATATATATATATATATATATATATATATATATATATATATATATATATATACACACACACCAAAATGTGTGACTTTTATTATGCTTTAAATAAAACCATTTCTATTACCTGTCCCTCCTCAGGAACAATTAACTTTTGATCACTACTGTGGTGTGACACTGAAATAGATGGATACATAGATGGATGGGTAGATGGATGGATGGAAGGATGGATGGACAGACAGACAGGTGGCAGGGATTTAAATACAGCAATATAGGTGTTTCACAACACACATGATCGACACGTTTGAGGAATATTCTCAATAGGTGATTAGTGACCTGTGGTTGGGGAGGTTGGGGATGGAGAAGGAGTCTCATAGATGTCCGTTCTCTCTCTCTCTCTGTCTCTCTCTTTTTAAAGATTTTATTTATTTATTCGTGAGAGACAGAGAGAGAGAGAGAGAGAGAGAGAGAGAGAGAGGCAGAGACAAGGCAGAGGGAGAAGCAGGCTCCACGCAGGAGCCGGACATGGGACTTGATCCCGGGTCTCCAGAATCACACCCTGGGCCAAAGGCGGCGCAAAACCACTGAGCCACCCGGGCTGCCCAGATGTCCGTTCTCTACCCTGTTAGGAACAGCCCCATCCCTGACGGGGATAATACAGCCCACAGTGTTCATAAAGTCGGTGGCTGGAGAGCAGGATGCCGGGAAAGAGGCTCCAAATGCTGGAAGGTCAAGTGCAGACTAATAGAAGAGTCTGTGCAAACAAAGGGCACAAACGTGAGCTGACAGCACGTGGAGCTGTGCGGAGGGGCAGGCAGAGGTGGCAGGGCAGAGCAAACGTGGGTGGGTCATGAGAGAGCAACAGGCTACAGGTGACACAAGGGCACATGCACACACATCTGTTGACTACCAGGAGGAGTAAAGAGGCTGGTAACTGCACGACGGCCTTCTGCCCTCACAGCAGCTCAGCCTGGGGTTACCAGGGCCTGCAGGCTGGGGCTTCATACTCACGTGGGTGAAGATCCTCAGGGCAGGTAACTAAAATAATTACCTGTTTGGGCATGACAAATACCAAAGCCATCTCTCAGTTGAAAGGGAAACAAGCTAAGTTGGGCTTTCATTAACAAAAGTACTTAAAATATAACAAACTAGGGTAGAAAATAACAGCACCATACCACCACCCAGATTGGAACCGAAACTGCGGGTGATTCCATGGCCTTTGGCTCCCTCACCTCATTCCCCTCCGCCCTTTTCTAGGGGTAAGGTAAACATGACCCCCAAGTCAGGGAGGGTTCTTCCTGACAATGTGTTTGCATTTTTTTCTATAGATACTATTGTTTGGAGTAATTTAAAATTGGTATTGATTTGATCAGCCCAACTCGCTTTCTCCCCACTAACTTGGCAGAGTCTGTTTGGCCAATTCGTTCGTGATGAAGTATGCTTCCTTGAGCTCATCAACTTTCACTCTCAGATAGTCTACCTAGCATTCCACCCATAAATACATTGCAATTTACCCGTTTACCATCGATTGACTTTTTTTTTATTGTTCTTTTCATTTGCTGATACAAACAATGTACAACAAGCACCTTTACGCATCTTCTGTCCTGCGTATATAAGTTTCTCCAGGACAGAACCGTAAACGTGCCCCTGCTGAGTGGTACAACGTATGCACACCTTCACTTTCATCAAATGCTGCCAAGTTGCTCTCTAAAGTTGCTGAAACAATTTATACTTCTGCCAGCAGTTTGAGAGTTTCCATTTCTCTACATCCCTGTCAATACTTGTTGGCTCTACAATAACTCACTGCCATTTAATTGACATTTTCCTGATTACTCGTGAATGATCACATCTTCGTTATATTTTGAGCTATGCAGTTGTCCTTTTCTGTGTTTTGCCCATTCATATCCTTTGCCTGTTCTTCTCTTGGTCTGTTTATATCTTATTGATTTGTAGAAATTGCTTATGTTACTATTGTCCTAGTCTTTTTTTGGTTCTATGAATTACAAGCCTTTTCCTAACAATGGCTTGTCCTTTAAATTACTTTATAGTGTCTTTTCCTGGAAAACTTTTCACCTAATAGTTTTTTGTTTTGTTTGAAGATTTTATTTATTTATTTGAGAGAGAGTGAGTGAACTAGCCACAAGCAGGAGGGGAGGGGCAGAGGGAAGGAGCAAGAGACAACCTGCTCAGGGAGCCCAATATGGGACTCAAAACCAGGACCCTGAGATCATGACCAGAGCTGAAGGCAGACATTTATCCAACTGAGCCACCCAGGAGCCCCACTTTTCACCTGATTGTAATCAAGTATATAAGTCCTTCCCACTCAGTATCAGGTGTGTTTGTTCTCACTTGAAAATATCCTTTCCTACCCTAATAGTATACAAGTATTTTCCTATATTTTCTTCCAAATGTTTTAGTTTTGTTGTTTGCATTCACAATTTTTTAATGCATCTGGAAATAATCTATTGTCCCTACCTTGATAGCTAATTTTCCCAAGTACTCTTTATTAAGTAGCCCATTCTTTCTCCAGTGTCTGATGCTATATTTGCTCCACCCCGGAGTTTCCATATGTTTGAGTCTGCTTTTAGAGTCTCGGTTCTATTCCACTGATCTTTTTGTACATACTTCATAATATTTTTTTTTTTGTAGAGCAAGTATTCCAACTTTTATTCTTCTTGAATTTTCATGTTCTTAGGCTTAGAATTGTTTACAAAAATGAGTTACATTTCTCTGCTTCCTTTAAGGGTATGACAAAGCATCAGTTAGGAATCCTTTCTCCTGCAAGGAACAAAATATGCCTCTGACTATTTTAAGCAAAAACAAGGGGGGGGGGAGTTTTTGGGTTTTGTTTGTTTTTCTTTTTTTGAAAGACACAGGTCTCACAAAATTGGTAGGAAAAACTCAGATCTGGCTTAGAAAATGGGTCAGTCCCAAGACACTGATAGGATACCAAGCAGAATGAAGCATAATCATCACAGAGTGGCCTGGAAGGTGGTGAGGGTGCAAAACAGACCCTTTCAACATTGGAGGTTGTCTAACAAACCCAGGGATCCTATTTGATATCATTCCTGTAGAACCACTCCAATTTTCAGTAACTGGAAGACATGGACATAATGTCGTCATAGAGGAGGAGCATATCTGACTTGCTCCCCCTAAGTATCAGATGGACAAATAGCAAATTCACATCAACTCTGTCAAATGATTTTTATAGAGGTTCAATTAGTGGTACTTAATCCTCCATGTATATTAAAATCACCTGGAAAGAATCCCTCTCCCCAACCTTTCACAACTTAATGATGCCCTTGACCCTTCTCAGACTAATTAAAGCAGAATCTCTGGAGATGAGGTCTAGACTTCAGTACTTCTTGAAGCCTTCCTGCCCTACTCGCCCCCCATCCAGTGATGCTGATAGACAAGCCAAGGCTGAGAGGCACTGAGTTCTGGAGAAACTGCTGTGCTGATGTGAGTTCCCAGTCACAGTGCCTCCATCTTTGATTTGCATGGAAGTATCATCACACTAATTCAAAAGAGGCACAGACAGCTTGCACTCTACTTCAAAATTTCAGTTTATGGATGGAAGCAAAGGCTAGTAGAAGGTAGACACATTCTTCAGACACATTTAAATAATCTTGATGAGATGAACCACAATATAATAGTGTTTGTGGTGAAATAATGGGGCCTGCAACCACCTCCTCTTATGGGTGATATTCTTTATTTTTTAAGTCCTTCATTTTTTTTTCTTCATATTTTTTTAAGTGGGATCCACACATAGCTTGGAGCCCAGCGCAGGGCTTAAACTCACGACCCTGAGATAATGACCTGAGCTGAGATCAAGAGACGCTTAACCAACAGAACCACTCAGGTACCCCTAAGTCCTTCATATCTTTGAGAAGAAAAAAATCATATTTTGTAGAGAACTCTTATTGAATCATAAATTTATAATATAAAGGGGATAAAAGACTCCATTTGCAAAAGATGTAATATACCAGATATTTTCATCAGGAGCAAACCATGTTGATAGACTTAATTATAGTAAACAGTTTGGCAATTAAGTTCTATCACTCAGAACAAGATCTCCGTAATTCTGATGGCAAGAGAGCTACTCCCGAGGCATATTTTTCTTCTTCAAATTTGAGTGATCTAATTCTTGAGATTGGTTGGAGTCCCTGGCTTCCAGAAAAGGGAATCCTTGGAACCATTTTAAAGAGCACTTGGATGACTTTAGAGTGAATCACTTAGTTTAATCATATATGAAGATCTATGTCTGTAATCTTTTCCCAAGAGCTCTACCTCGATCAACATCCTCAGCTGTGTATGTGTTATTGATCCTATTATCTGAGTCCAGTAACTACACAGTATTGGTGGTGTGCCATAGATTTTTTAATAACCAACTCTCTTGGGGGAAAGGTCCTGTATGTAGTGATTTCCATTGTGTACATACTCCCACCATGGCTGATTTCATTCCAGGCTACCAAATTGAGACCACTTAACATAGAGTTGGGAAGATTAGCACAGCAGCACACCCCTGCACTGTAATTCCACTATATAGGTGCGATAGAGAGAGGAAAACTTAGTAACATAGATACTAGCAATATGTAACAAGGAGGAAATGAGGAGTTTTGTGATTATTACCTCTGTTTTTAGGATATTTCATTTAGTTGAAATTTATACTGTTCAATTTTTTAACAAGCTCTATTTTTAGAACACTTTTAGATTTATAGCAAAATTGAGTGGGAAGCACAGAGATTTCTCATATACCCTGTGCCCCTGCACATGCACGGCACTCCCATTATCCACATCCCCCACCAAAGCGGTACACCTGTTACAACTGAAGAACCTTACACTGACACATCATCACTCAAAATCCAAAGTTTACATTAGGTTCACTCTTGGTGTTGTACATTCTCTAGGTTTTCATAAGTACATAATGGCATGAATGCATCATTATAGTATCATACGGAATCACTTCACTGCCTAAAAATCCTCTGTACTTGGCCTATTAATCCTTCTCTCTCCTCTGACTCCTGACAACCACTGATATTTTTATTGCATCCATAGTTTTGCCTTTTCCAGAATGTCATATAGTTGGAATCATACAGTGTGTGGCCTTTTCAGACGGTTTCTCTCACCTGCTGATATGCTTTGAAGTTCTTTCCATGCATTTTCATGGCTTAATAACCCATTTCTAGTTAGTGCTGAATACTATTCCACTGTCCAGATGTACCACAGTTTACTTATCCATTATCCATTCATCTACTGAAGGACATCCTGGTGGCTTCCAATTTTTGGCAAGTATAGTAAAGCTTCTATAAACATCTGTGTGCGGGCTTTTGTATGGACATAGGTTCTCTACTCACTTGGATAAACACCAAGGAGTGTGATTGCTGAATACATAGTTTAATCTTTAATAATGGAAGTGTTTAACAATCATCTTGGGAAGTTCCTGGAAATTTAACAGCTTTCATTAGCCTGTGTGAGCCAGCTTTGACACATCACTGCATTACAACTGTATCCTTACTCTTCCTCCAAGTTATACTTAATAAAAATTTCAACTTAAGTTTTTAAAATGTTCCTTTTGTTTCTGTATTCCTGTGTATTAAATTAAAAATAAAACTGGTTAGTTCTCAGATTTCCAACAAAAGTGAATCAAAGCTAGTACCATTCTTTTTGCTGCCCTGAAGGCCTAAAAGGGGCAGAAAGTGATGAACTCCTATGATCAGAGATCATTCAAACCACTCACAGTATCTCAGGCTTGTAGAAGCGCCCCAGGGAACAAACCAAATTCAAGTAAATCTCTCCCTCTCCCCAACTTTGGCTGTTCTCCCTGAGGTTCCTCCAACCAGAGCTTCTCCACTTGTCTATTTGATGTCCAGGGTTTCTGCACTAGATTGTGTTTGAAGAAGGATTTTGTGGACTAAAAATGTTTTCAAATCACTGCTTTGGAACTCACAATGTTAATCAAGGAATTGGCTCACACCTCACAGTGTTATTCCCTGACTCGTCAACCATACTGTTTGAACTGTGTTTGCCATTCGCTTCAAAACAATTGCTCTCAGGATCAGAAGGCAGGCAGAGAGGAGAAGCCTCTGGCACTGGGGTTCAAGATGTCCTTCTCCATAACAATGTTACAAAACGGAGAACCAATTGCTAAGTAGGCAAAAGTGCTGTCTATGTCATTATAGTTATGTGTGGAATTATTCTAGATTCATACCTGGGGCTACCACTTAACACTGTAAAGTTGCAAATAGAAACAAGTGTGATCAATTTTTATTTTCCTCTTTGACTCAATCAGGTCTTTCTAGAGGAATGACCCATTAAGACACAGCTTTGGCAATCGAGACTCCAGACAAAGTCTTGGCAGACATGTTTGCCAGTTGCGTTAGGTAAGCCTCCCTGAAATTTATGTTGTCCAGTGCAGATTTCTTTACTGTCATGTGAAGAGTTTATCACATTGATCCTAGGCATTACATATTTATATTTTATACATAATTAATTGGTGAGTGCTGTGGACCATAAAATACACTCTGGAAGCTAGATCAGAAGTGGAAGAAATGAACACAGAAGGTAGGCTCTTTGATATCTCAACTGCTGGTTATGATCATGCTATTTGCTGACTCCTCAGTTCTCTGACAGAGGCAGAAAATGGGGCAAAACTTCTTGCAGGTATGCCTCATGGGGAAGAATCTATTCATTTGGAGCTATTTCAGAGGCAAGATAGAAGGAAATTCTCCCACGTACAGTTCCCTTTTGCAAGCAGTCTTCTAGAAAGATCAATAAATCTCCTTTACTTTCTGTTCTTTTCCTTCATTTGCTTTTCTGGAAGGACTCCATCTGGGTCTCTCCCTGGGTATGGCATAGTAACTATCATATTCTTAGGTTTCATGTTGGACTGATTAGAAGACTGGAGAAGGTTATATAAATGGTATACCATGAAAGAAGCTGGATCAGATGTCATTTGGCAGGTGGCAGGCTCTGTATTGAAGGAACAATATGTTTCCAGAGGCTCTCTTCCATCCATCTGGGGATGGGTTTCATTGTTATTTGGAAAGGACCAGATCTGAAGCTCTGTTGTACTCCCCAAATATTAGAATCCAAAATTTCAAATCTTGAGATAACCTTGCACTGCATCTTCCATTTTATATAACAAAATCGGAGACCAGAGAGTTTAGCCAGGCTGAAGGAGGCCACACAGCTCAGAATCGGCTGAGGTAATATGTCACTTCATGTCTAGTGTTTTTTTTTTTTTTTTCTTTTACTTTTATTTGATTTTATCTTTCTGAAACTTTTTGTTAAAAGAGGGCAGACCTTTAAACAAAAGGTGAATGGATCGGGGCTCTGGTCAGGAAGCTAAAAATGCCTGTGAAGAAAGAGGAATCTGGCCTTATTCTGGTACGGAGAGGATGGTTTCTCCTCTTCCCCTTTCAGAGAAAATTTTAAAAAACGTAAAGAGATGAATTAGCAGAATCCTCAACAGTAAAAAAGGCTCACTGAGGTCTAAGCAAGTCCCAAAAGGTAGAAGCTACAGAAGCCTTTGTATCTCTGGGAATGTGCTAAATTGCTCACATGCTCAAGATGAGGGAATTCAGCTGGAAATTCATTTGTTACCTAGAGCCACAGGCTCGGGCTCACGACTGCCCTGCCTGCAGCCCACCACCCCCAAGCCTGAGGCATTTTTCACCTGAGAGGGGAGGTGACATGTAGGCCAAAAGGTCTAGCCACAGCACAGGGGCTTTTGCAAACCCCAGCAAATACAAACAGCCCTTGCCTGCTTTGCTGACAGGTTTATTTCTGGGAAAGTTAAATGCAGGGCTGGCTCTAGGCAAAACCGTAAGTAGGTGAGTCCGCTTCCGGCACCTTCTCTTCCTCCCCATTAACAGCACCCTGTTATCCCTGCACCACCCACTGCTGGCTGCCACTCACGCCTTTCCATCCCTTCCTCATTCTGGTCCAGCTGTCCTGGGGGCAGCCCTGTCCTCCCTCGTCCCAGCCCCAACTCCCTGACAAACACACTGGGGCCAATGCATTGGTGTCGCTAATGGGTTCCTTCGTTCACTCCTTCCTGGGCAATACGCTTTCACATTAATGTTAGCTGGCTGGAGGCAATGTAATCAGATTTTTCAGTGGTAGAAATTTCCAGAGCTATAAAGTAGGGGGACGTTGAGAGAGGGAGTGGGGGAGGGCTTTGACCTCTGGCCGTCAGTCGCTCACTTTGGTTTGGAGAAACTAAAAAGTAGTGCAGGACATGGCATCTTTTTGTTTTTTGTTTTTTGTTTTTTAAGACTTTATTTATTTGTTCATGAGAGACACAGAGAGAGGCAGAGACACAGGCAGAGGGAGAAGCAGGCTCCCTGCAGGGAGCTCCATGTGGGACTCGGCCCCAGGGCCCCGGATCAGGCCCTGAGACCAAGGCAGACACTCAACTACTGAGCCACCCAGGCGTCCCAGGACATGGCATCTTAAAAGCTTTTCCCAGGCACCGGATTTTCTGAAACTTTTGCACCACACAGACCTGGTTTTTTTGGCATTCCCTAAATCACCAAATAAATGCTAACAGTGGGCTGCCGGTGGCTCTTCCATAATTGGGCCTTACTCAAGGAGCCTCTCCCCAAGCTCAGTCTTACAGGACACGGGTTCTCTGGGGCTGGCCCTGGCTCTGGGCACCCGGGTTGGGAATAGACACTTATTCTAATGACGAGGTCTCGGCTCCTCTTCATCAGCCGCCTGATGCCCAGTTTGTGGGGGCATTCTGCGTTGTTCTTCCACCTTTCTTTCTCCTTGCATTTGTTTCTTGGTCCCCAACTTTGCTTTGCTAGGAAAGGTCAGATGAGGTAAGGCCAGGGTGTCTGGGACTCAGAACTCTTGTTCACCCTCACATTGTGGTTTTGGTGTAAACACACTGGTTTAAAACGAGGAGGAAAATCAATCAATCAATCAATCAATCAAGGAGGATGGGGCACCTGGGTGGCTCAGTGGTTGAGCATCTGCCTTTGTCTCAGGTCGTGATCCCGGGGTCCTGGGATCCAGTTCCATATCGGGCTCCCTGCAGGGGAGCTCCCTCTGCCTCTGTCTCTACCTCTCCCTGTGTGTCTCTCATGAATGAATAAATAAAATCTTTAAAAAATAAAATAAAATAATAAAAAAATAAAAATGAGGAGGACATCATGGGAAATTTTTTAAACAGATATCCCTGGGAAGGAGGGACCTTGGTACTGGTGTCAAAGGTCTGCCCATGTTCCTCTGAGAGAGCCCTGGAAGTATCACTGCACGGTCATTAGCACTTGGGATAGCCACAAGGCCGCGGAAATGAGTCCTTCATTGTGTTACCCTGTGTGCTGCCTGACTTGAGTCACACGCTCTGTCTCATCTGTTCAACTCTGTCACAGCATTATTGCCACCTGAGATTGGTGGCCCCGTTGCCCATGGCCAGCTGCACTGTGGGCTGATGTCAGGGAAAAGTGGCCTAAACAGATCCTGCCTTTCTCCTCCTGAACCTGCGTGAGCATTTTCCCGAGACAATGCCAGCAGCGGTTAACATTGCTCTAGGTCAGGTGCTTGGTGACCAAGGGGTGGAAGAAGTCTTGGGAAGCAGACAGTGGTGCTGGGAGACAACACCCCCCATTCCAGGGCTGCAAAGCTATTTTGTCTCCAAGAGTGACAACCTGAAGCCTGTGTTCCTTGGCAGTTGACATCAAATGCATGCGCTGGACTCCCCCAGACACAGTCACTCGTGCTCCCTCTCTGCAATAAGCATCCTCAGGAAGAAAGCATCTCCTCTTCTGTTGAGCTCTGTAATTATCTTTCGATAAGCCAACTTCATAAAACAAGACAGGCAGCCTTGTGGGCCATCCGCGCGTGCACACACACACACACACACGCACACACAAATAATCACAAGACTTTATTTTAGAAGCAGCCAGAATAATAGCTGAAGCATCCAGGAACAGTTTTGAGGAGTGTCTGTGAGTGATAATTAAATGTGAGTGCTTCCCACGTCGATGACAGCTTCTCCTTGGAGTGACAACTTCAAAGTCAATGTTAGCAACACAGTTCATGACTTCTTCAGTGCCAGTGAAGTGTGGGGATTTCTCAGGGCGGTATGCCAAGCACTTAAAAATGGACTTTCATAAAAGTAGGCGTTTGTGCCATGGCTGCTCAGTGATCAAAGAAGTGGTTTCTGATGCTCCAGGAAAGGGGAGCCTCTAGCACATTTAGAAGAAAGCTCCCTGTGAGGTTAAAGCTTTCAAGGACAGTCAACCAGGAAGTCACAATCTCTTCTCAGACTTCTTTTTGGAAGGGGGTTGGTGTTATGCTTCACAGCACTTAGCCACTGGGAAGTGTGACCTTGGTGGCCTTGGCCAGGGCCCCTGGAGCATTTCTAGAAGGTGATGCTGCTGCCTGAGCCCCACCATCTCAGGAGGATGTCACTGATTAGCCCCACCTTCACATCACAGCCACCTATCATTCATCAGCTTGTCCCCCTAAAGAGATCTTTGCTTGGTCACTTCTTTCTCCCTCTTTTTCTCAGGCTGACCTGTCATTGTCCTTTACACACTTTGGTACACAATCCAAACCCTACTATTCCTTCAAGGCCAAGTTCACGTTCCACTTCCTCTACAAAATCTTTATTGCCAGAGGTAATAATAATAATGTAATACTGCCTTACCAACACATAATTATTTTATAGCTTTCATATACATTATTTCATTAGAATATCCTACAGTTTTGGAGCTGGAAAGCCTGAAAGGCCATCACACCATGATTTTATCGAGAAGGAAGCTAAGGTCCAGGAGGCTGAGGATACAAGATGCCAGTGCTGGTTGCAGAGTGAGAAGGAGATCCAAGGTCTCTAGACCAACCCAACCTGTGTTCTGTCCCTTAGTAACTCTGGAGGAGCCGCCCTGCCTGGAGCCTGCTTCTCCCTCTGCCTGTGTCTCTGCCTCTCTCTCTCTCTCTCTCTATGTGACTATCATAAATAAATAAAAAAATAAAAAATATTTTATTTATTTATTTGTTTGAGGGAGAGCATGAGCTGGGGGGAGGGAGGGATAAGTGAACTCCCACTGAGCAGGGAGCTTGAGGCAGGGCTCTATCCTCAAGGCTCCGTCCCAGGACCTGGAGATCAGAAACCCCAGAGGTAGGCAGAGGCTTAACTGACTGAGCCTCCCAGGTGCCCCAGGCAGGTATTTCTGCCTCACAGCTGTGTGAGTCCCATGAGGAGGCCCAGCCCAAAGGCCTGAAGGCCAGATACCAGGGGTATCTGAAGATGTCTTTGGCCTAATCTTGGTAGAATCTTGTGCTGGTTCCCTCGCAGCGATTTCTCTCCTCTTATGGTCTTTCTCAATATCGATGACCTTTCTTCACATTCTGAGCTCCAGTTCCTCTCTGGGATCTGCCAAAAGTAGGTACTCAGGTGAATTCTCTTCTGGATCCCCTTCTTGACAGGGTCCCAAGCTACAGCAGCTGGGGGTGGCACCCACACAGTCATGACTGGGTCCCTTAATAACCTGCCTGAGAGGCTGATGTGCTCCAGCTGTCTATTTTGCTCAGACATTTCTCTAGAAGGTTCCTACTAAATGCATATTATCTGGGAAACTTTAAACTCATTGATTTGTGTGGCAAATCATAATTATCCCTAAAAAAACACAAGGGCCTGTAGAAACAAGACTTAGGAGAACCAATATTGGATTGCAGGTACTGATTAGTTGGGGTTTTGTTGTTGTTGTTGTTGTTGTTGTTGTTTTTACCTGCAACACAAATGAGTTGGACTAGTCTCCTAAGATTGTTGTTACTTTTAACAACAAATATGTGCTTTTGGCATCTAGAGTCCTGTGGTAGAAGGATTAAAGAAGAGTCTCGATTCTGTACATCTGTGTAGCAGACTCATGGAACTGTGTGAGGCCTATACCACCACAGTGGGAGGCAGGCCCCAAGGTTCCCAACCAGGGGGAATAGAGGGGCTTCTCTCTTTGGGGCTTATATCTGAGCCCCAGGAAGGTTGAAGTGTTCTTTGCCAGAGTCCTGATCAGGCCAGATGGGTGGTGGGCTTGGAGAGACTGGATCTACAATGATTGTACCCATTACTGTTGTGAGGACAGCCCCATTGGATTTCCCCAGCTGAGGGGGAGGGGGAAGGAGAGGGATAGGGTCTGAATAAAGGCCAGTCTGTGTATTCCCTATGTCACTGGCAGGCAAGTGTTCTTGCCCTTTTGTTTTTTTTTTTTTTTTGTTTTGTTTGTTTGTTTTTTATTTTTATTTATTTATTTATTTATTTATTTATTTTTAAATTTTTATTTATTTATGATAGTCACACAGAGAGAGAGAGAGAGGCAGAGACATAGGCAGAGAGAGAAGCAGGCTCCATGCACCGGGAGCCCAATGTGGGATTCAATCCCGGGTCTCCAGGATTGCGCCCTGGGCCAAAGGCAGGCGCCAAACCGCTGCGCCACCCAGGGATCCCTGTTTTGTTTTGTTTTTAAAGATTTTATTTATTTATTCATGAGAGACACAGAAAGAGAGGCAGAGACACAGGCAGAGGGAGAAGCAGGCTCCCTGCAGAGAGCCTGATTCAGGGCTGATCCCAGGACCCTGGGATCATGACCTGAGCTGAAGGCTGAGCCACCCAGGTGCCCCACCTTGTTACTTTGTTACAGATTAGAATGAAGCTCCACGGAAGGAACTTGCCTGGGGCCATGCTACTTTCCCTTTTAAGGCATCCTCTTCCAGGGCCCTGTGGCCCTGCTAGCTGCTTACCAGTGGTCTGTTGTCTCACTTTGGGGACAAGTGAGGCTGGCTTCCTCCTAGCCCCGGACCACCTGGCCTTCATTTGCCTTCAGACTCCTAGCGGCATCTCCTGACACTTCTTGGGAGTCTGCCCTCCTTCTCAGTCCATAGCCAGCCCACAGGAAGGGCGGTGTCACAGACACCTGGGAGGCACACAGCCTGTGCCATTACAAACACACCATGTGGTCCTTTTTCTTTTTGAAGCAAATTACCCCAACTGGAATGGTCCAGAATTCCTGTGTCTATCAAGCCCAAGCCTGTAGCAGTGCTATAGGTAGCAAGAATGTCTGTGTGTATGGTCACATGTCTGATGTGTCTTAACATAGAGATTGCTTCTTAGCATGACAAGACTAATAATGAGTTGTGAAAACAAAACTTAATTGTCGACAATGAAAGGAATTTCCAATTCACCACACTAGAGGAAGGATGGCTCTCTCTTCTGTTCCCTTTATAGAACAATGGATCAGTGCCAGTTAACAAGGCTCTCAGACTATGAAAGGTATGCCACAGAGTTAATTCACAAAAAGACGATCTTAGGTTCTGGACATTCTAAGGCTTTTAAAAATGTGTAATTCATTATGACTGTTTATTGTTGTAACACACATTGATTTTGTGTAGGATATCTGCACTAGTAGTTTTATATTCATCTTCTTGGAGAACCCCTCCCCTGCCCTGATGGTCTAAGTTTCCAGCCCCATGGAAGCTCAATCTGCTCCAGCCTGATGGCTACCAAAGGTGAGGAAGACTGGTGAGGAAGACTAGTGAGGGTGGAGGCAGAGAGGTTGGACAGAGGCATGGGTGGGAGGGGAAGGTAGGCCAGGGCCAGCTCCTGAGAAGGGCTCAGGGGCCATGCTAAAGAAGCTGAACTCTTGTTGGGGGCCAAAGGATCTTTTAGACAGGGAAATGACAGAATGAGATTTGTGTCTTTAGATAATCCTGATGGAAGGATGTCCCTCCGGAGCATCAGCTAGCGATAAGAAGACCAATGTCTCAGATAGGGAGGGTCAGGAGAAGGGAGGGAGTTTCAGAGACTTCCAGAGAGCAGAGGAGGAATGTGTTTGGATGTGCTGGGGTGTGGGGACCAGGGGCAGAGATAGGGCTAAGGTGAGGGAAGGGGTTGGCCGAGAAGAAACTGAAGTGTGACCTGGGGTGGCTGGGAGAGTACAGATGCCTGCCATTTGAAGAGAGCCCAGAGGGAGCAGCATCTCTGAGCAGACAGTTAAGCAATGTTGAGGCCAAACAGCCTAAGTATTGACCTGCAGAGCTAAAAGAATTAAATGATTTGGGTCAACACACTGTAAGTTTAATGAGCCCGATTACATGCTGGGTGGGGATAAGGTGGAGGGACGGTGCACCCTGAACGGTGGTGATGACATGGCCTTGGGCCCAGGGAAAGGGTCACAAAACAGACTGCCCCCCTTTCATTTGACCTACACAGTATTTTATTTCATTATTTAAAAACAGGAAATGTATTCAGTGGTTCAAAAGCCAAAACATGTCAAAGGATATTTATGAAAAGAATCTCTCCCTGCTGGTAATTGGTGACCAGTTTCTTGCACATTAGAGATATTCCATAAACGTGCAGGCAAATATGTACACTTCTGCACAAATGCTTTCTGCACTTTGCTATATATCTTGAAGATAGTACAGTAAAAACTATGTCATTTTTAATAGCTGCGTATTTATCCTTTGTACAGATAGAGCAACATTTATCTTACCAGTCAGGATTGATGGTCATTGGGCTGTTTCACACACTTCCTGGGAGTGGCATCACCGAGTCAAAGGGCGTGTGTGTTTGTAATCTCGGCATACATCCACAGAACAGTTTCTAAAATTTGGGTGAGAATCTGTATTTATTATCTTCAGGCTCCTGCTCATCATGGTCCTCACTGTGCTGCATGGCCTGATGGTCATTTCATACCTTTGTGTTATCTGTCTGGCTGCAAAGACACTGGGGAAAAGAAACAAAGGTGTAAGAATGGGGGGACCATATTCCAGTCCCAGCTTCATTAGTTACTGACTGTTTTTGTGGGTAAAGCAAAAATAAGAACCATGTCCAAGTGGTTTCGAGAGAATTAAACAGGGTAATGTGCATTAAGAGTGTTATATGAAATGCTAGGTGGGTTGTGGCCAGGTGTGATGATGATGGTTGGTCTCTATCCTGGACCAGCACGAAGGAGAAGAGGATCCTGTGGGGGAAATCTTGCCCTAGCTTACACCTGCTCACACAGGTCACCTGACCCATTAGCACTGGAAGGTAGGGCAACAAAGCACAGAACAGATAAGGAAGCCGAGGAGGCCAGGGACCCTCTCTGTGTTGTTCACTGTTGGATTCCTATGCTTAGAAAACCTAGTAGGTGCTCAGTAGGCATTTGTTGAAAGAATTGGAAGACCAGATGTCACTCTGCCTTTTCTAGATGTTTCCTGACTGCTCATATGCCAGGTAGAAGTCAAATTCTTTCAATTTCTCAGTTACTCAAAGCTCATCATACTGAGTCGAACGGTAACCTCCTCCAAAAAAACCCATGCCCCTCCCCCTAGAACCTCAGGATGTAGCCTTATTTGGAAATAGTTCTTTGCAGATATAATTATTGTCATTAGGATGGGTCATAAGAGATTAGAGTAGACCCTAAATCCAATGACTAGTGTCCTCAGGGGAGGGGAGGCTGCTCAGAGGGGACAAGGTCATGTGAATCCTGAGGCAGAGACCAGAGTGACATGTCTTCAAACCAAGGGATTCTGAGAATTGCTGGCCACTACGAGAAGCCAGGAAAAGGTCTGGAACAGATCCTATTTTCAGAGCCTCCAGAAAGAACTGACTGAGCTGATATCTTGATTTTGAACCTCTGGCCTCCAGAACTGAGAAAGAACAAATTTCTGTTGTTTTAAGCCATTCAGGTTGTGGTGCTTTGTTATAGCAGCCTTAGCAAATTGATCCACCTACCCTTGATTCTGGGCCTCAGTCTTATTAGGGACTCCAAATCTCTGACAGAATGTCACACAGCCATTGAACCAGCCATACCACATGGGGAGTGGGCAGGATGGGGTTGTAAGAAATCATGGATAAACCTGGCTTGAACCTGGGCTTTACCACTAATGAACAATGCACACTATCCTGAGCATCAGCGCCCTCACTGTACAAAGCAGATAGCAATATGCACACACAGACACATCACCTGCATGTACATGTCTCCCCCAACACACCACCTACACATACATGCCACACACACACACACACACCACTTGCACATAAACATCACATGCATATAATATCTGTACATATGTTCCACACACACACACCATCTATACATACCACACACATCACCTGCACATACACACCACAGGCACGAAATACCACACACCACACACACAAACTTCATACCACACACATATAATAAACACCACACATACTAACCATATACCACACACACCACACACACCACTCACACAAACACACATATACCCCCTACGTAAATATCCCAAATGATACACATACATATCCCATATGTCACACACTCACAACACACATACACACAGTTGTTGTGAGGGTCCATGAGGTTACATGCAAGACATACAACATATAGAGGGACCTTGATAAATGTTTTCTCTGTCCTCTTTCAAACAATGAATGACGTTTATATTTCTTCTTTAACTGAAAAAGAATAATAGCACCTTATCCTTTATAATATTTTACTGTAAGCTTTAACGCAAGACAACTTTTATTGTTTAAGCAATTATTGGGACCTACAGCAGAATTTCTGAGAAACAATTTTTTGGTCTGTCAGATATCATTATTATAAAATGCAAGTACATTTAATAAACCAGGAAAGTATAACTGGGAATAAAGAGAATTCAGTACAAAGAGGTGTGTGCGCGCTCAGGGTTTGTGACAGATTTTGTGTGCAGATTGCATAATGCCCTTATAAATATTAACTGTCGGTATCAGGTTCATGTCACAGAAGAGACAGACTGACATCATCACTATTTCTGCCCCCTCAAGTAAATAAGGCAACCTATACAAAGAACAGAAATAGTTTATAGATAAAATAATCTTCTCAATTAAGTGTATTTGGAACCCTTGGCAGTTTTGTCATCTCGGCTCTTCTGTTTCTCTGAGTTATGCTATGAGTTATACTCTTTTTTTTTTAAAGATTGATTGATTTATTTATTTATTTATTTATTTATTTATTTATGATAGACATAGAGAGAGAGAGAGAGGCAGAGACACAGGAGGAGGGAGAACCAGGCTCCATGCCGGGAGCCTGACGTGGGACTCGATCCCAGGACTCCAGGATTGCGCCTTGGGCCAAAGGCAGGTGCTAAACCACTGAGCCACCCAGGGATCCCCAGTTATGAGTTATACTCTTGGTGGTTCATCCAACAGTTCTCTCCTCTGCTCCTTCTTTCTTGCTAGTAGACACTGCCTTCCACTGCAGATGTTGAAAACACCAGATAGTCATTCCTAGCCTCTCTTGCAGCTAGCTCATGGGTCTGAGAGCCAACCAAGGCCAATGGACAGTAGTGGGAACCTGCTAAAGGCCTCACTAAGGAAACAAACAAGTGGAAAGAATTTCCTTGTCTGCTTTTATTGGACTTGTGGGAAGCTAGTGCCTGGGAAGAGGCCACCATTTTATGGCTTTGAAAGAGGGAGGGGTGGCCAACAGTTAGCCTTATGAGGAGCCAGAGAAGGACCTGAAACCTCTAGAATTTTTGTTATGTGAGATAATAATGAACTTTATTTTTTTCATCCCTAGAAATGGAATATTCTGTTCATGTCTGAATGCATCTAAAATCGCAGACTTAGTGTCCAAAAACATTCCATGTTTTTTGTATATGAGCTTCTGTTTTATACCTTTATCCAATATCTTCAAATGAAACAGTCTGTTTTATAGGCCTATAATCTTAAGATTTATATAAGGTAAGGTAGGGAGGCTTGACCTAAACAATTAATGACTGTAAACCATCGACAATAGTGCATGTTTCTATTCCAAATGTACAACCTCCACTCTTATCTCCTGGTCTAGATATGTTAAATAACCTTGACTTTTTCTCTGAAATAAAACATCACATTAAGGAAGAATTAAAACTTGCATTACTTGCAGATGACATGATACAATGTACAGAAAACTCTAAAGACTCCACCAGAAAAAGTACTGGAACTGATAAATGAATTTGGTGAAGTTGTAGGATACAAAATTAATATACAAAAATTGGTTGCATTTCTACACACTAATAATAAAGCAGAATAAAGAGAATTTTAAAAAACAATACCATTTACAATTGCACCCAAAATAATAACATGCCTAAGAATAAAAACAACCAAGGAAGTAAACAACCTGTACTCTGAAAACTATATGACATTGACGAAAGAAATTGGAGACAGCACAAACAAATGGAAAGATATTCCATGCTCATGGACTGGAAAAACCAATACTGTTTAAATTTCGATTAAAAAAAAAAAACCCACGTAGAGGAATTCATTAATGGGTACATTGTTTCATCCATCAAGCATATATTGAATGCCTACAACACACCAGGGCATGTACTAGACCTTGGGAAAGCAAAGATGAATGAGAGCGAGCCATCGCCCTTAGGAACTCATTAGTTACTGAGGGAGACTGGGAGACAAATAGATGACATAGCCGAAAACCACACTCTTCTCAGGCAAGGTCTCGGCAGAAAACAGACGGCATCATCAGAAAGTCTAATTGAAATGAATTTAACTAACCAACTATTCAGAGTGTGGATGGCTTTCACGGAACCATCAAGAGAGGGTGCCTAGTATCTGTGAGAACTGTCACCACTCTTGGACCTGAAGGGACAGAGGGAGGTGCCATGTAGTGGAGCCCAGAGAAAGCTACAGCACCCCACCCCCAACGGGGCTTCCCCTGCCAAACCTGCATCCCTAACCAGAAGTCAAAGGGCCAAGAAGCCAAGGGAAGGTGCAAATACAAGTCAGAGTCCTGGGACACACAGGACAGGGAAAAGCAGAAAATGAGGGAGTGGTGGGGCTAGTGGAAATAACCAGTGCAATACTAAAACGTGGCTTTGTCCCAGAGCTCTTGTTTCTCTTGTTACTGACATCGATAATTTCCTATTTTAATTCTTCTAAAAGTGAGCACCCCTTTGTACTTCCATTTTTCAGAGCTTTATCTTGAGTTTTATTACAAAGGTCATCCCAATGGGAGCAGGAAAAACCTTTTCAATCTTAGAAAATATAGAACTGTGCATAGACAGCATCAACTCTAGCTTAATTACAAATTCAAGTACCCAGTGCGTGCGGCAGGCCCGAGGGGAAATGGTAAGAATTAAAGACATTCTACCAGCAGTGTGTGCATGGAAATGAGATGTGACCCCTATGACAGGGGCATGAGGAACTGGGAAAGAGGGTACTTAACCTGTTTTAGCTTTCACTCAGGGACCTTGGGCAAGACCCACTCAAAAAGAGCAAACTTCATTTTACTGAGATCAACAATTCTGAGGAATAAGAACACTTAACTTTTAATGAACCTGAATCTCTTTAATCAAATCTATAATTAATTCTCATGCTACCCAGGCTTACACTGGAATCTTTAATCATTAATTCAAATTATCATCCATACGTCCTACCCTGGAAACACACTCAGACACTTGCCATGTTTTTATGGCAATATAGCAGCAGTGCAATTGGAGATCCCTTCTCTCCCAGAGAGACTGTTGACTTCTCTGAAGAAGAAGGTGTGGATGAAATTGGCCACCCACCTTTTGCCACTGCATCTGTGAAACTGTGCACCTCTGAATCACCTGCCCCCTTTCCTAGTCCTTATCATGACTCTGTGAACTGCTCTTAAAGATCAAAGTTCTTCCTTTTCTAATTTGTGGGTTTTTTCCTATCAAAATTATATATGCACATATTTTAAAGTCAAATTGTTCCACAAGGCTTTTTATGAAAAACAGCAGAACCTCCTTAGCATGTTTCGCTCCCCCAGAGGCAACCCACTGGCCACGAGTTTAGCACATCCCTTTGTACTTCCTTTCCTATCTACAAATAACATGCCCGCGTTCCTCTTCCTGGAGCCTTCCATTTTAGGCCCTATCTGTTAACTTCCCTTTATGGAAGATGACAAGCCTGTTCTCAGAAACCCCATAACCATGGTACCCTACTTTATCCACGCAGGTTTCTCGACTTTTCATCCTCTCAATATCAATACAGTTACAACATAGTTTGGTTGTAGCAGTATTTGGTGTTTATATAATTATGCTTGCAAATGCTATTTACAGCTGAGTCACAGTATACTGTTACTTTTTCTTTCTTGCACAATACTATGTTTTCCCCAGAGCTTTTCACTGTACTGTGTGTATGCGCACATGCACTTAACTCCCTGCATATTTATTACCACCATACACCCAAACAGTATCCTTGTGTAAATCTCCTTTCTATATATCCAAACATGTGAGGATATCAGATCATTTTTTCCAAAGAAATGTCTCTGCCATGTCCTTTGTTTTCTATATTCCAATTCTTCCTCTTCTGTGGTTTTTTGGAGGATATGTAGCAGCTTCCTCAGTAATTTCTTCATGAAGTGAATTTCTTGAAATTTTGTATATCCTCAAAGGTCTTTGTTCTACCCTCACATTTAGTGGATTTTTCTGGCAAGGGATAGGATTCTAGGACAGAAATAATTTCTTCTTGGAATTTGGAAAGCATTGCTTCATTGTCTTCTAGCTTCTGAGATTGATACCAAGAAGTCTAATTAATGTCATTCTGATTTTTTTTTGTTTTTTCCAAAGCAGTTCCTTTTATTATCTTTTTAAATATAATGTCATTCTGATTCTTGATTCTTTACCTGTGAGCCACATGTTTGTCTCTGCAAGTGCTTTGAGTCTTCTCTTTGTCCCCAACACTCTGAAATTCTGATGTACTTTCGTTGGTGTAGACCATTTTCATACTTTGGACAGGATATATGGTGGGCCCTTTTCATCTAGAAAATAGCCTTCTTTGGTTTTAGGAAGGGTTCCTCTGTTATTTCTAACTAATTTCCTTCCCACTGCTTCTTGTTTTTGTTCCTATGATTCACTCATTGATTTCCTGTTACCAGGATTGATTCTCTAATTTTCTTATTTTTTCCTATCTTTAATTTTTTAAAATCTTTTTACTCTACTTTCTGGAAGATTTCTTCTACATTACCCTTCAACTTTCTTACTGGGTTTTAAGTTTCAGTTTTCATATTTTTATTTTCTCAGATTTATTTTGTACCTTCCATATTCCTTTTATACAAGATGCTCTTCTTGTTTTATGGATGTAGTGTCTTCTCTTACCTCCTCGAAGTTGTTCTTTTCTTCTGTTTGAGTGGTCTCTGCCTCTACAAGATGCTCTTTTCCTGTTGCTTTGCTTTTCATTATTGCTGGGATATACTTGACCCTGTGTATCTTGCCTGATGATCCTTGTCAGCCAATGTGTAAGAGGGGGCTGCTAAGGGTTTACTGGAAGACTTGTGGTGCTTATGGCCCACAGTCTTTCCTATAGGATGGTCAGGCTGGCCCATGTCCTTAGGAGCTCCTGGGGTCAGTGTCTTAGGTATTTCTCATCACCTGGTGAGGTTTCCCAGAAAAGATGCTTTGAATCTACCCGAAGGGTATATGGCCAGTTCCTATCCTAAGATGGGAAGGAGTCTGGAGTTTTGAACATTTATTTGTAAACTACCTCTTACTCTCCTGTCTCCATATCCTTCCTTCAATTGCACTTGGTGCTCCCAGACTAGATAACCTCAGTTTAGTCTCTTCAGAAAATACCTCCAGGCCACTGCTGAATCTAGCCACTTCTTAAAGAAGACTTTATCCAGTCCTCCCTCACTACCAGTCACAGGAGCACTTGCTTCCACCAGTTTTGAAGAGTTTGTGTGTGGAGAAAGTGGATCTTATAATGTAAATAAGGTTGTTTCTCAGTGTTTGACACTGCCAGCTGGGGGCATCATTTTCTCCAATCCACTAAGCCAAGTGCCACTTTTCCATTCCATTCGAACCTTCTAAGGTCTTCTCTGATTCTCTTTGCCTTTGTGGGTTTATGACTTTGAAAGACCCAGTACAGTCATCTCAGTGGGGCTTCAGGAGGGGATGGAGCCAACCTCTGGCTCAGCACTAAGACTAAGGTGACTCATTTGCCTTGGCAGCAAAATTAAAGGGGACACCAAAAAATTCAGTCATCAAGATAAATAATGTTTACTGCAATCTTTTAACAAATCAGAATTAATTCAAAAAAAATCCAGCATGAACAAAATGTCACTATTTTAAATAAAGACAAGATCAGTACGATTGGTTTTTCCTTGTGCATCGTGTTCCAATGTGGTTGAGCATGGCATTCGTGCAATTCATCCCATTTAACCAGTCCTCATGGTCTTGATATTCTTTATGACCATAACAGGCTATAAAGCTTACAAGGGGCCGCAAATTATATTTTCATTTGTCCACCATGCTTGTTACTTGAACATCCAAAGACTAAGGGCTTATCTAGCCTGGTCTGAAAGATTTTTAGGCTGAATGCTACGCTAGCATGTGGCAGAGGAACTTGGTCAGCACTGGTGTCCAGCAGGTGGAAATTCCTTCATAATAAACATCTCTTTGAAAAAATTTGGTGAGTTAAAAGCTATATACATATGTTAACGAGACAAAGAAGCCCCAGAACTGGTGTTTTTAGATCTACCAGGACATTTGGAGCATATTTGAGGCATTAGCCAATAGCAAGGCAGCCCCCACACCTAGAAGAAAGACAACATAAATTCAGGTTTTTTACCATAATTTACTTCAGGAGTTTTTTCACAACACCCCAACCACAGGAGATTAGTGTAACCCATGCCAGGCTAAACTCAGACACCTCAATTTTTGTTTGGAAACTTCCGTGCGAATCCAAACCCTCCTCTTTCACTTAACCCTGAGGCTGTTCAACTGCATGTTTCTGGATGGTGGTAAGTGGTGAGCTCCAACTGACACCAAAACATCCTAAGAGTTCAGAAAACTCTCATTATCTGATATTATTCAGTAATTATTTGATTCTTCTAGAAAAATTACATTCTCCTTCAAATAAACTGTAGTTAAATCTCCCTCCCTGGCAGCCACATTCCTGAATACTCTTTCGCTGATATCACTCTGGATACTCTTTCAGAAGCCCCACCCTCTGGGTAGATTTTTCCCAAAAGCTTCCCACCTTACACTCAAGCAAAATAATGGGTCACATTTAAAAGCAGAGGTGCTGTTCCCAGAGGGATGTTATAAAGGTAAACTTACGTTTCTCCTGGTTCTTTGACACTCAAGAGGACAGGTATTCTAAAATTTCAAGATAATATTATTAACTTTCATCAGAAACACATTGTGCTATTAAGTGGATCCCTTGAAAAAATATGGAGGCACCTAGCTGGCAGTTCTCTGTTTTCTGAAGGAGCCGATAACCTACTTTTGCCCAGCTTTTGGAAGTGAGCGAGTGTGTGTGTGTGTACACGTGCGCACGCGCGTGGGCGCACACACATACTCTCTTCACCAGCAGTGAAATTTATTCGTAAGGTGCCAGGTAAGAACAAGGTATCATTATGAAGAGAAGCATTACCTCACAGTTCAGAGACTAAAATGAGACCACACCTGGAGTACTTTGTTCTGTTTCAGGAAGCTTAGTTACAGAAAGATGAGGTGGTGACTGGAGGGATGCCAGGAGAACAGAAAACAATAAAAAGATACAGGAAATCAAAGCTTCCAGGACACAAGTAAACATCTCCAGAAAACAACTATCCCCAGCTTCGATAATTCATCATTATTTAGTAAAAGTCTCAGATGTATAAGGCTTTGGAGAATGCAAAGACCTAGTCTCTTCCCTCAAAGCACAAACAATATAGAGAATAAGTGGCCAGCATAGTTGTAATATAAACAACTCAAACCTTCCAAGCCATTGTGCACACTGAGGAGGAGGGTGTTGTTTCATCACAAATATTGATTAACTTCCTGAGCTCCTGTTATACAAACATGGCGTCATCAGGCTAGATAAACAGACCTTAAGCAAGCAAGCACTCCTTCTATCTTCTACCAACAAAAGATTTTAATTGAAAAACAAAGCAAAGCCTAATGTAAAGCAGTGCTGTGATTCCAGTCACCTGAAAGTGGTGCCATGAAATGCAAGACTGCAAATAAGGTAAAAAGAGGGATGCAAAGAGAATTCCTTCTTTCTGAGATTCTGAAATAGTTATAGACATAAATTGTGGATTATAAATGGCAAACAATGATATATGAAAGATATTTAATTTGTGCCATACAGGACAATGTGGAAAATAGCTTGGGAAATGAACTTGTATCCCAGCTGTGATCGATGTTGCTAGCATTTCCTAGGCTGCTGTAACAAATGCTGGGAAAACTGGGTGGATCAGTGGTTGAGCGTCTGCCTTCGGCTCAGGTTGTGATCCCAGGATCCTGGAATAGACGGAGTTCCACATTGGGCTTCCCTGCAGGGAACCTGCTTCTCCCTCTGCCTATGTCTCTGCCTCTCTGTGTCTCTCATGAATAAATAAATAAAATCTTTAAAAACAACAAAAAACCCTCAAAAAACAAATGGCCACAAACTTGGTGGACCAAAACAACACGTATTTATTACCTTACATTTCTGTAAGTTGGTAGTCCTCACTGGGTAGAAATCAAGCTGTCAGCAAGGCTGAGCATCTTTCTGGAGGCTCTAGGGGAGAATCTGACACCTGGTGTTTTCCCACATCTAGAGGCTGCCCACATTCCTTGGTTGCTGATCCCCTCTCTGTCTTCAAAGCCGGCAGTGGTGAGTTGAGTCCTTCTCCTATTTCATCACTCTGATCGGCTGTTTCACTTGCCTCTTCCACTTCTAAGGAATATTGTGATTACCTTGGGTCCACCCAAATAATCCAGGATAATCGGCTTATTTTAAAGTCGATTTGATTGGCAACGTGAAGTCCTCTGTGTCATGTGTTATGAATTTTTTTATGTGTTATGAATTGAATTGTGTGCCCCCCAATCAAAAATGGTACATTGAAGTTCCAACTTCCAGTACCTGAGAATGTGACTTTGTTTGGAAACAGGGTCATTGAAGATGTAGTTAGTTAAAATGAAGTCACAGTAAAGTAGAGTGGGCTTCTCATCCAATATGACTGGTGTCATATAAGAAGACACAACATACAGGGAGCACACTGTGGAAATGGAAGCAAAGTGCTGTATCTACAAGCCGAGGAATGCCAGGAGCCATCACAAGTTAGAAGAGGCAAGAGAGGGTCCTCCCTTACAAGCTTCAGAGGGACTGTGGCCCTGCCAACACCTTGACTTTAGACTTCTAGCCTCCAAAAGTCCAATAAAATTAGTGCCTAATGTTTTCAGCTTATGATATTTTGTTATGGGAGCCCCTAGAGACTATTACACCATGTCAGGTAATATATTCATAGGTTCTAGGGAGGAGAATGTGAATGCCTTGGGGTGGGGTAGGCATTATTCTGCCTACCATTGTGGCCTTCAAGGAATTTTGGCTCTTGGCAATTTTCAAAAAGAAGTGTTGGTAGGAGTGCAAGTGTGTTTGGAGACGATTCTTCATTGGCCTTTTAGGTTTCTGCACATCTTGAGAGAAGAGGCACAGGATGCCTTTGTTCCAGACCCTGGTTTTCAGAATGTTTGTATGGCAAACAGCCTTGATATATGAGAACAGTGTCTACCCTTGGAGCAAGTGTGTTTTTTAGTGTCAGTAGAATAAAGAAGTATCTCCCTCCTAGGCAAAAGTCAGGTAGGCTTACTGCCCATTACAAAAGATTCAGGTTCCCTAAGTGCAGGGCGCCTCTCCTGTGCCACAGCCCATCATGGGGCCAAGCATCCTCCAGCCCTCTTGGCATCACTCTGTGGGAACTGGCACTGGGAGAACTGGTGGAAATGCTGATACTCTGGCTGCTGCTCTGGCTGGAATCTATAACCTGTCCTTTGTCTCTGACCCAGGTATCTCACATCCTCTGCCAGCACCTGGGAATCTGTGGTAGTCTAACAGGTTAGTCTGCAAGTAGGGTAAGCCTTAGACCCTTCAGTACTCGACAAAGGAAGACTCAGATAGATAACCTGGCATGTGTGGGAGAGAAGCTGCAGTGAATGGCTGTCAAAGAACAACTCTACGTAGAGGTCCAACAACCTGGCATGTGGCTCACTCTACTTCTGGCATCACTGGCTTGTGTCAACAGTTCTCTCAGTGAGGTCCCTACATCTACAGCATCAGCATCAGAATGTTGGCATCACTTGGTAATGGGTTAGCAATACAGATATTTGAGCCACATCCCAGACTCATGGCATGAGAAACAGGCTGCCTGCCCTCCTGCCATGTGGGCTTCCACAAACCCTCCAGGGATGCTGCTGTGTGCAGTTTGGGAAGCGCTGGCCCTCCCTGTGGTCAGCTGTCTAGCTGCACAGCCCTCGTGTGCACACAAGGGATGTTTGCATGGGGGACACTGAAGCCTGGACTGGGGCAGGAGAAAGACTTCACATGTCCACCCTCTGGGGCTCCTCCACCTCCGTGTCGGTGGGACAGGATGCTGTCTTCTGCATTTCCCATAATGTTTGCCCTCCCCATCCTCACCTCTGGAGATCAGACCTTTAACTAAGGGAACATCCTGAAGTCATGCTGTGAAAGTTGGTCAACAGTAGCAACCATTCTCAAGGGTGCACACGGGGCTTGTCTACTTGACTGTCCCCTTGGAAAAGAAGGGTCAAGAAAAAAAAGAGGGGGGCAGGAAGAAGTGTTTCAGAGGTCTCATGGAGGCAAGGTTGGCCCCAAAGTGAAAACCGCCTGACCCGGGGTGCTGTGTGCATGCCCCATGTTGGTCCTTGCACACTGAGGCAATGAGATCCCAGGCAAAAGAGGGTGAGATGTTCTTTGTACACCTGAAGTTACCACGTGCAGGCCAGGATCCTACAGGAATCACTTAAAGACTTCATGTGGACGGGCAGGGACAAACAGATTCAACAATGCCTAGGATAAAAAATGACCATCTGGATGTCCAAGTGACTAATAGAATTTTCTTTTTCTGTCCTTGGGTACAAATTACCTTGAAAATGCTCCTTAGTTCTGTAGCTCCAGAACAGAGTGAAGGATGAACAAGATTCTTCCTGCAAAAAATAGTACAGGGGAAAAAGAAAAAAAAGAAAAGAAAAAACGTGACAGGGATCTTAGGGGATTTTTTTCTAACCATGCTTTTCTTCCTCCCTCATTGCCAGATAAATCCCAGCCTCAAAACTATTCTATTCACTACACATGAAGAGCTTTCAAATAGACTGGTTAATAAAACGCTGAATGCAGGAGCAACGACAACAAAAAAACCCACTTCAGTACCAAAACTAGTTTATCTATACCCTTTTGTTAGATTATCATAAATGGTTTACAACAATCGCACCTTGGCTCGAATGGGCCGCCACCCCAGAGAGATGAGCATCAGGGTGCCGTGAGCACCCCGCCCTGCAGTCTTCCCACTGGCTACATGGGTCCTGTAGCTTCCCATGAGGGGCCACAGACCACCTGGTGATGCCCAGTGGACACCTCTCATGGAATATTTAGGGAACATTTTATTAGTTTATTACCAATGGGCTTCACCACACTCCTTCCACGTGAACAGCTTTTTTTCGGGCTTAATTCTCCTGACTAGGTCCGAGTCATGTGTACGTTTCGAGCTACTCTTGTGGGCTGAGGTGATTCTCCCCGTGAAAGGGAAGAGCTGGGCTCCGCCAAGGTGAGTGCATTAGCTCCCACCGTGAAGAAACTGAAGACACCCGTGCCTTGGCGGGGCAGGCGGCCTGCATACAGGACAAGGCGGCGGCGGCGGCGGCGGGCGGCTCGTCTCAGGGCTGCAGGCCTGGCACCGAGTGGGGGCCCGGAGCAGCTGGCCCGGGTCTGTTAGCGTCCCACGGCGGAAATCCAGGGAAGCGGCCCACGAGGCCTGACAGAAGGTGTGGCGGGAGGCCCGGGTCTGCACCAGGGCCCGGGCGGGCAGAGCCTCGGAGGACAGAGGCCGCCCCTTCTCCGGGCTTGCAGTTGGGGTGAGGTGTCTGCGGAGAGCCGGGTCTCCAGACAGGGTGTCGTCAGGGTGTGTGGAAACCCGGGGGGAGGGGACCCCGACCCCTGAAGGGGCCCAGCAGCTCGGGTGCGGGGGGGGGGGGGGGGGCTGCAAGGGGGGGGGGGGGCGAGAGCCCGGCCTCACCCAGGGCGCGCCGCGGGCCTCTGTGACCTGCAGCAGGCCGCGCCCCTCGCGCTCGCACGGGCTCCTCGGAGGTGGTCCCCCGTCGCCGTCCTCGCGGAGGTGAGAACCGCGTCCAGCAAACCAAACCGGTCCCCGGCTCCAGTGGGGGGCGGGGCGGGGCCCCCACGTGCGGGGGGAGGGGCAGCCGTTCACACTCCACGTACGTACGCACGCGTCTGTGAGGCGCGACGCAGGCCCTTTCACACGCGTTTAGGAGACTGCGAAGCTCACGCTTTGGTGCCTGAGACACACGCACGAACAGACGTTGGAGCTCTCGGCCCGAAGACGACTCCCGGAACCCCCTGCGCCGGCTCCGCGCCCCCTGGCGGCGGCGCAGGGCTCGCTCCCCCCGACCCGCCCGCCTCCCCGTCACCCCGCGGCCCCCGCAGCACCCGAGCCGCCTTCGGGAGGAGCCTCCCCCCCCCCCGTCCCCCGGGAGCACAGCGCCCCTCCCCCCTGCACACAGCGACCTCGGCCCCCGGAGGAGCCCCGCACCGTGGGAGCCGGTCAGGGCATCATCCCTGGAGCGGGAGCGCCCGGGCAGCTCCTGCAGAGCCGCTGAGTCTGGGGCGCTGCTACAGTCGCTATTGTCAAAACCCAAAACATCCTAAACTCCAAAATACAGCAGGCCCCCTGGGTGCGTGTTAAGGGATTGGGGGTGGGGGGGCGCTGCCTTATGGGAAGTTTCGGTTTCCTGCCCGGCACTCCTCTTCCAAATCCTCATCAGTCCATTTGGGAAGAATTTTCGAGTGTTCAGAGAAGTTATCTCCCTCCCCCTCGCCCTCTCTCCCACCCTCCCTCCCCTCTGCCCCCACTGCCTCTCTCCTCCCCTCCCCCTCCCCCCTCCCTCCCTTTCCCCGACCTCTACTATTGGATGCATATAGGACAGCGTATGGCCCCCTTGGCCGCAGGCAGCAGTCCTGTGACCCCAGGGCAGCCAGACATTGGTTGAAGCCCACAGACGACACGACGACAGGGCAGAGAAACAGAAGGGGATCAAGTCCCCCGGGGCCTCTTTGAGCTCCCATCTTGCCAAGCCGGGCTCACCCTCCCTCTGAGCTCAGTTATATAAGATTTTGAACTTCCTGGATTGCTTAGGCCGGCTGGAGTCAGGCTTTTTAGTTTTCTTTTTAAAAATGCAGATCTTATCATGCCACACCCGGCTGAGAATCATTCCCCTCCCCCGCGACGTTCAGAATAAAGGGCCACCTCCTCCCCTGGGCTCAGGGCAGAGATCAGCGGCCCCTCCGTGCCCCGCATACCTCACTCATATTCCCTCAACTGAACTCTCTCCTCTGGCAGCACCAAACTCTCTGCACCCCCACACGCTCCAGGAGCTTCACTTTTTCACGCCTTTCAAGATATTCTCTGCTGGAATGTGCTTCCCTTGTTGTCAATTCAATGCATATTCTGTCTTCAAATTTCAATGCGTTATTTTTTTGGTACCTATTCCTGATCCCCAGGGAGCAGGAGAGTAGAAGGGTTGGAAGTACAGCTGGGGCAAGAGGAAGGGGGAGGACACTGCCAAGAATGGGGAAGATATGGGGGCACCTCTGTGGCTCAGTTAAGCGTCTGCCTTTGGCTCAGACCATGATCTCAGCATCCTGGGATTGAGCCCAAAGTCCAGCTCTCTGCTCGGCAGGGAGTCTGCTTCACCCTTTCTCTCTGCCCCTCCCCACCCTCACCCTTGCACACACACACACACACACACACACACACACTACTCTCTCTCTCCAATAAATAAAACCTTTTTAAAACGGAGAACGTATGAAAAGATAAAGGAAACATAGAAAGAAACTGAATCCTGGTCAGAGCATGTGACGTCCTGAATCAGGCTTAACCTGAAGGTGAAACTACCTTAAGACTTTAAGTCTTCTGAGCTCGTAAACTTCTGGTATAGTATAAGTTAACTGAGTTAGACTTTTGTTTGTTTGTTTGTTTGTTTCTTGAATCCAAAAGCCTACTAAAATTCCTTCCCAAAGGCCTTAGCATTCTTTGCCATGGACTGGCAGCTTTTCAGGGGCAAGAGTCATAGGTTATTTGCTTTGCCCTTCTCTAACCATTCCTTATCCATTAGAAGATACTCAGTAACAGTTCACTGAAGTTAAATAAGCTCTTCACTCTTGCAAGTTCTATATTATATTTCAACAATGCTGTCTATTAATGTTGGCAGTTCAAAAACATGCTGGATTCTAGTGAGACACAAGATTGGTTTTTTCTTTTAAGAACAAAATTGAGTGCATGCTTGACATGTCATATCTAAATTGCATTGAGGGCACAGAATAGAAATAGTAAAATTACACACTTTACAAAAACACCAATTTTTTATTTAAAATATGTAGTCCCCGATGATTTAATCTTTTTTTTTCCAGTAGGATCCAGCGTTACCCTCTATTAAGATAATTTGTTTCCTTCTCACAGCAGACCTAATTGCCACCCTGGGAGTGAGGTATGGAAAGGTTGATTCGAGATAGAGCTTCCATTCCCCTCACTGTGCCATCGTCTGCACTCACATGAAGTTCTAGCCCAGAGAAGCAGCATGGAGCTTCCTCTGAAAGGTGTTGAAGCTCAGACACTTCTCCCTCTGGCCTGCCATCCTTCCTTGGTCCTGCTGAATAAACCAGCCAACACACAGAGGTGCCATCCTCATGACCCTGCTTGGGAAAATGTATAAGGAAAAAGACATCAAGCTGTTCCAAGAGGCTAATATTTTTGGGAACACTACTAAACAGTTATTTAGCTTGGTGGCTCGGCAGTAGAAGCTTCCAGTAGCCCTTCCCATGCTCAGGGGGTCTCATGGGCAGAGCTGAGGAAAGATGGCTGGCAGGTCAGACACCAGGCACAAAGCTGCAATAACAATGTGGACCATTTGACATAATCACTCTATGGTTACTGGCTCAAGAGAAAAAAAGAGCTTGTGGCTTATGTTACTAAAATGGCAATGACTTCAGTTATGGGTGGATCCAGGTGATCAGCAGACATGCCAAGCCAGCATTGACAGCCAAGGGATTTGTCAGAAAAAAAAATACCTTTCCTTCCCTATAGTTATAGCAAATGCTGCGATGCTCCTCATTAACCCAGTGTGGATCCCTTGCTCTTCCCTGAGCCATGATCATGATGCACAGAGGGTTGTTAGGGGGTTTTGTTTGGCCACGCCTGGGTCACTTGATAATTCCTGGTCACAGAGTATATTCATCTGCTGTGGCTGCGGTAACCAAATACCCAAAGCTGGGTGGCTTCAAACAGCAGAAATGAATGTGCGAAGTCATTGTTTTGGCAGAGTCACGTTCCTTCTAAAGCCTACAGGCAAGCATCCTGCTTTGCCTCTTTCTTGCTTCTGGTGGATGGCTGCCACTTCTTCTTGCATTCCTTGGTTTGCAGCCGCAGCAGTCTAATCCTCTGTCGTAACACGGCCTTCCCCGTGTGTTCCTTCACAGTTGTCCCTGTGTGCGTCTGTGTCTGAATGTCACCTCCCTATAAGGACCCCAGTCCTAATGATCTCCTCTTATTACCTCTGTAAAGACTCTCCTTCCAAATAAGGTCACTTTCTGAGGTAACTGAGGGTCAGGATTTCAACGTAGCATTTGCAGGGCCTGGAGGTGAATAATTCAACTTATAAACAGTAGGAAGAGTTAAAATGACTCTTGCCAATTTCCCCAAGTGTAAACTGGTTCAATAATAGCCTCCTCCTCCCTGAGCTGATGTGATGAGTCAATGACAAAATCCATGGAAAGTTATGATCCCAGGCCTGGTTCATGGTGGACACATGGTTTTTACTTTCAATACCTCTATCATGGAGCAAAATCATGCTCTACTTTTAACTTGTGTGATTTCAACTGTATATCGGGGGAGAGAGAGAGAGAGAGAATGTAAATAAATGAAAGGCATTTAGTAACAGGGGCACGTCACCTACCGTTCTACCCAGAGATTGTGGAGTGGAAGAGAAAGCTGAGCTAACTTTTGTTTCTTCAGATGGCCTGGGTCCCAGCATCACTCACAGGAATCATCTTGAAGGAATGGCTGTGCTTTTCTTCACCTTCGACACAACCACATTTGGCCAGACTTTGCTTTGTTTCCTCAAGTTAAGAAGGAACTTGTTTGTTCCTTCATTTGGCACTCAGATCCTGATGCACAGGGCTGGGAGGTGAGTGGGGGAGAGGGCTGGCATGAGGAGGCGGCCAGGCAGCCAGCGAGGACAGCCAGGAGAGCTTCTCAGGCTATCAGAGAAGCACCTTAGCCCCAAACCGAAGGACATGAAGGCCAGGAGTTCTCCCTATTACTTGAAATCTCCAGCTTCTCAGAAGTTCTATGGTAGTAATTAGAAGTTAAGGTTGGGGTTCTGGATAGCTCAATTGGTTAACTATCTCAGCTCAGGTTTTGATCTCAGGGTCTTGAGCTCAAGCTGTGTGTTAGGCTCCATACTAGGCATGAAGAAGAAGAAGAAGAAGGAGAAGGAGAAGAAGAAGGAGGGGGGGGGGGGAGGAGGAGGGGAAGGGGAAGGGGGAGAAGGAGAAGGAGAAGGAGAAGGAGAAGGAGAAGGAGAAGAAGAAGAAGAAGAAGAAGAAGAAGAAGAAGAAGAAGAAGGAACTATTGTTATTAATTACTAAGTACAATGTTGATGCTGAAATAAGTCGTTCTGTGCCTGAACACTTCCAGGCCACTCAGGTCCAGCCACGACTCCCCAAAAGCTGCCCTGGGGGTCCAGGAAACACCCTGCTTGGCTGTCCTTCTGGATGCATGGGCCATAGATTATACTAGACGGTATACTTCTGCCCCCCATACCTCACATGTGGCGAGCACTGTTGCCACAGAATTGTATCTAAAAGTTAAATGAGCACAACCCTAATGGCCATTGATGAAGGGACAAACAAAACGTGGTACATACACACAATGGGATAATGTTCAGCTTTAAAGGGAAGGAACTTCTAACACATGTTCAACTGGATGAATCTTGAGGATTTATGCTCAGCGAAAGAAGCCAGACACAGAAAGATAACAGTTATGGGTTTCCATCTCTCTGAGGGGCCTGAAGTAGTCAAACTCATGGATTTAGGAAGTGGAATAGTGGTCGGCTGGGGCTGGAGGAAGGGGAGTCAGGAGCTATGGTTTTATAGGTACAGTTTCCATCTAGAAAGATGAACAAGTTCTAAAGATGGGTGGTGGTGATGGTTGTGCAACAATGTGAATTTTTTTTAAAGATTTTATTTATTTATTCACGAGAGAGAGAGAGAGGCAGAGACACAGACCAAGGGAGAAGCAGGCTCCATGCAGGGAGCCTGATGTGGGACTCGATCCTGGGACACCAGGATCACACCCTGGGCTGAAGGCGGCGCTAAACCACTGAGCCACCCAGGGATCCCTAACAACGTGAATGTTAATGCCATCAAACTATACACTTAAAAAACCACTTCACATGTTAAATTTTATGTTATGTATATTTCACACTATAAATTATTTTACATTTTACAATTAAGGGGAACCTGGTGGCGAAGTAGATTTGGCATCCGACCCTTTATTTTGGCTGAAATCATCATCTCAGGGTGGTGAGATCAAGTCCCAAGTCTGGCTCTGCACTCAGCAGGGAGTCTGCTTGAGATTCTCTCTCTCCCTCTCCCTCCCCGCCTCATCCACCTCCTCATGTGCCCTCTCTCTCTTGCTCTGTCTTTCTAAAGAAATAAATTTAAAAATAATTTTAAGATATATAATTTAAAAATGTCGGACGAGCAAGCACATAGTTCTGTGACAGCAGCTGGTAATGAAGACTCACTCAGTCAAGGAACACCGAGCACCTGCTGTGCCAGTGTTCATGGGACCACGTTCTAGGAGGTGGCAGGAGAGCCACGAGCAACAGAGACAATCCCTGCCCTCTCTCCAGGTGCTTCCTTCCCAGTGGAGGACCTGGGAGGAGGCAAATAAAAGCAAGCAGTCATTTCTGGCAGTTATTAGCTTAGCACTGTGTAGAAAGCAAGGCCAGGTCGGGACTCAGGAGAGATACTGGTAGGGGAGGGAGATGGCTCCTTGACTGAGATCTAAGAGGCCAGCAAAGGACCCTCAAGGAGGACATTTGAGAAGAGACCCAGGTGAGGGCACAAGGTAGGGAGTGTGACCTAGTGCAGAAGCTCCAGGGCAGGGAATGTACAAGTGTACGGAGAGGCCCGCGGGAAGGTCTGCAAAGGAAGGACGGGCCAGCAGGAGATGAGTCTGGAAGGGAGGGTTAAGGATGCTGTTCGAAGGGGCACAGGAGGCTGCTGGGGGGTTTTGAGCATGGAATGGTGGGAAGGGACAGCTGTGCTGACACGTTTCTTCCTGCTGTGGGTTGCAGCCTCTGCAGCCGGGAGGAAGGGGGGCGCTGCGGGAGAGTTCAGCGGGCCAGGCTGGTCCCGGGGAGGTAAGACATGGCCACGCGGATCCCCCTCGTGCAGGCAGAGCCAGCAGAAGGGGGCAGGAAAGGAGTCTGTCCGCTCCTGACAGCATCGGCTGGAGCAGCAGGCCAGTGGTGCTGCTGCATCTGGAATCGGGGAGTCAGGGGGAGAGGAGAGGTCCAGGGGTGGCTGTCTCCAATGAGGGCTGATGGGAGGTCCACGCAGGAACCACGTGCAGGGGGTTGGAAACCAGATCTGCAGTCAGGGATGGAGGCCAAAGGTCCCCAGTCACTGTACGGAGATGCCACCACTGATTTAAAGCCAGAGTGGGGGAGGGATGACTCCCGCGGAGACTGGAACCCAGCCTGGGCCTTGCAGAGTTCAGACGCCCTGTTCCTCTGCGCCAGGCGCCAGGCTGAGCGAGCCAGCACTGGGGGCGCTGATGCCGCTCTGCAGCGTCCCGGGCCTGGGTATTCTTCTCTGCCTTGTCCTCAGCCCAGATGTTCTCAAACCTGGCACACGAGACAACCACCAGGGCAGCTTTTCAAAAACCCCATTGCTTTGGGCTCATTCCGGACAAATTGACCTCGAGTCTTTGGGATGGACTCCACATCTAGATTTAGGTATCCACACAACTGAGGCTGAGAACAGAGGATTCCATGTTACTTGCTGCACACGGGTGGGTGGGTGTGCATATTTGTGCATTTTTGACTTCTCCCTGCAACCTGCTAGAAAAGGCCTCTGGGCTCCTTAGAAGGAGTATCTAACAGCTCATCTACCTGTTCTCTGGCTCCTTTGGTCTCAGATACCAGACTCAGGTGGATTTACCATGATAACTAGACCACAGAGAGATAACTCCAGGTATATCTGGCAAGAAAGCCAGGGGACACCTGGGTGGCTCTGTGGTTGAGCGTCTGCCTTTGGCTCAGGTCATGATCCCCGGGGTCCTGGGGTTGAGTCTCACATCGGGCTCCCTGCAGGGAGCCTGCTTCTCCCTCTGCCTGTGTCTCTGCCCCTCTCTCTGTGTCTCTCGTGAATAAATAAATAAAATCTTTAAAAAAAGAAAGTATTTTTAAAATGTTCTTCTTTCTCATATTGCATCATACAAATCATACATTAATACATTTTCATTTTAAAAAATTTAAACAAAGCTGATTAAACAACAGACCTCATTGGTCTCTCATCTTTCCTCCTCCTTGGAGTGGTCAGCTGGGTATAATTTCAGCCATTTTCCAATGCATTTCAAAGCATTTACATGCACAAATGTAAGTGTATTATTTTGTTTTGGGTGACCGTATTTTCACAAAGGGGATTGCCTTAAATGTATAACACTACCATTTGCTGTTGCTATCCCCCGCCCCCCTCTTTGACAGCATAAAACTAAGAATCTTTTGATCCAGTGTGTTTTGGTCTGGTCTGTGGCCCCTAGATACATGTGGCTAAGCTTTAATTCATTAAAATTAAATAAAATTTAAAATTCAGTTCCTCGGTCATGCTAGCAGCCCTATTTCGAGTGTTCAGCAGACACATGTGGCTAGTGGCTGTCGTACTAGATAGCACAGATATAGGACATCCTGTCATCGTGGCAAATTCTCTAAGACCGCCCTCCATAGGGATGAGTCCTATCCCATAGTATAGCCATGTCAGAGCTTGAAAAAGAAGGATTTAAAAAGAAAAAAAAAAAAAACCCATCCAGCTAAGGGAGAAGAACACTTCAGTGTGTATATCTTTCATGTGAAAAGTAGGTCAGTCCACAGCAAATAGTTTCTCCAAGGGGAGGAAATCCATTCTGTGAGAGTCTGAGGTGGCAGCGAGGCATTCAGGATTCAAAGACGTCTCTGCAAATGGTTGTTTTGCTTTTGCTTCCAATTTCTTGGGTTCCCTTGCCACCTTTCTCATCACCAAACAGTAGAATCACCTCCCAGATCCTGGCGTTTCCTGGACTCTACCTCAAAGACTCCCTTTGCCTGCCTGCGTGGCACCATCCCCACTGTGGCTGCTGGTTTCCGTATTCATCTCTTGGTGGTTTGGGAACATAGTCCATGGGCTGTCGTTAATTCTAAGGTTAGAGAATTAATATTCATGACAGCACCTCATCAAGAGAGCACAAAGGCATGGTCATCTATATCTCATGCCAGCCTTGATAGCATTTAAAGTTCCCTGGGAGGGGACAGTGTTTTTAAAATATTCCAGATGCCCTTTAATACTGTTGGTTGAGTCCCTAGGATTAGAATCGACAGGTTCTTATCTACAGGTATCGAACACTAAGGGACACAGGGGCAGAGGGGAGGGGGGAAGCAGTGGGAAATAGAAAAGACACAAATGAGGCCAACATAACTAAATGTTAAAATATTTATGATAAAAATTCAAAGAGTTTTGTGTGGATACTGCATTGAATTTTTGGTTATATTCGTCATGCTTATGTATTTTAACTACTCCAATTTGTTCTTAAAGTGATTCCCTTATTCATTCCATAAATATTTATTGATTGCCTACCCCAGACCAGGTGCCAAGGACACCATAGGGAATAGGACAGATATGTCCCTGACCCTCAGAGGGAGACGGATAAGCAGCCAGGCAAATGCCCCCTGGAGAGCTCATTGCTATGGCAGGGCTAGCCCAGAACCCTCTGGGAACATTTGAGGGTGGCACGTCACTGCAGTTGGGAAGCCCTCCTAATAAACATTTTTCTTGTACCTCTCCTTCATGTAGAGGTCAAGTACAAGGGACTCTAAGCTCCTTTCCATCTCCTGCCTTTGTAAAGGGCAGGGTAAAATGAGTCCTTAGTACCAGTTGAAATGGGATAGAGATTCTGAATTTTCTTCCTGACTCTACCACTGCCTCAAATCTGACCAGGAAAAAAACATTGCTTTGTGATTCCTTTTTTTCAATTTAGGAACAGCATTGAGTTCATTCAGATCTGGTGCTTTCAACACGGGCTCAGTGGCTCAATATTCATCCTTGAGCCGTATTCAAACTGCTTTGGATGTGCCTAAGAACATTTTTGAGAAGATCATCAGAATATTGAAGGTCTATGACCCCAAGGAGATAAAGAACCAGAGACTTGGTTCTAAGTACTTGAGGTGTTTGGAAATAACAAACTTATATCCTTCAAAATATTTCATCTTTTCCCAGCGCATGATGGGTGATGCAAATTGTACAGGTGGTATCGAACGCCTGGCATAACCTGGAGGTGGAGCAGTTAGCAGTGGGTGGGAGTGGAGGGAGAAGCCATAGGACATGGCCTCGCCTGTAGGCTCCAATCTGATATGCTGAGGGCTCTCCTGAGGGTGCACATCTTCCCTAAGACCTGTCACTCACTCATCCAGGTGCCTGTGTGGAGGCTGTAATTTTGCAGGCACACCTGCTGTGTTAGGCAGTCACTTCCTATACCTTTCTTATTCTATCCTCAAGACAAGGCTCTGGGATCAATACTCCATCCATCCTTTCACAGAGGAGGAATTGAAGTTCAGAGAAGTTTATTGACTACCAAGATTCCACACCTTGTCATTGACGAGAGATGTGCACTGAGGTCCCTCTAAAGCACTGGTTCTCAGCTTGGCCTTCACTTTAGAAACCCTGGGGAACATGTAAAGCTCCCAGTGCTAAAGCCAACCTGGACCAATTAAATGAGAATATCCGTGGGTGGGACCCAGCCACCAGGCAGCATTGTGCATGCACTGTATTCTGTATTTTTCACTACAACACAACAAATATTCCTAGAAACCGCTTAAGACAATGAGAAGCCTTCAGCAAATTAATTTTCCAGGTAGAGATTCAGATACAGAACTGTCAGTTCCTTTAGAATGGCAGCGCCCCGATGGATATGAATAACCTTGGACAAGACTCATAGGGAGCAGAGGAGTGCACAGACTCAGATGCCTTTCCTGAGGTCTGAGCAATAAGACATCATGGAAGGAGTTGTTGCATTTATGAGCAACAGCCTGTTGTCATATTTTCACGGCCTGAGTGCCCAGCGAGTCTGAAGCTGCCCAGGGAAGAACAATGCTCAGTAGGTGTCATGCGAAGGAAGTGTTTGCTAGCCCCAGACAGAGGTCACTTCCCTGACATCAGCTGGTGAATGATGCTGACCAGGGGTGTGGGGCGGGAGAAAGGAGCCTTCCCTACAGGGCCTGCTCTCTGCACAAGCAGGCTAACACCTGTCGGCTGGGGTACAGGGTGCGGATTGGATCAGAAAGATGATTCAAGTCAGTTCCCAGCCCAGAAGCACTAGGAATGGCTTGAATGAATTCCAGTTCCATTTATATCACTCCAGAGCACTCTCAGATGCTGTGTCTGTCACCAAGAGGGAGCGTTCGCTGTCAGGCAGCCAGAATAAAGGAGTGGACGTACCCGAAGGGGGAATGGAAAGGGCTGGATACACCCAGCGGCTGCCCATGAGGCACTGAGCCTCCACGAGGTGCCAGCACTGTCCTAGGGGCCACAGAGTCCTTATCCATAGAATGAATGCTCACAAACACCCCCACGGGGCAGGGACTGTGCTCCTCACCTTACAGATGAGCAAGCCAACATTCAGAAAGGTCCATACAGAGCCCAAAGTGCTGGAACTGTGGCCTCCCTGTGCTTCCACGCTTCTAAGGTAATGGGGCTGGAGCACAGCCCACCATTGCCAAACTGTGGGCTGTTCCCGGCTAGGGTGAGCTGTCCTGTCACCAGGGCAATGGGCTTCTGTGCTACTGGGCGTCACCCATGAGCCACACGCAGCGGCCTGCACTGCCCCATCTCAGTCTCTCTTGACTGATCACCTTCTCACAATCGGTTCCATTTCATCTTCAATTGCTCAAAATAAGGCCAGAGTTATCTGACAGGGAAAATAAGAGAAATCCCTACATTGCAGATTTCCATCTCTATGCTACCAAGAGCTAGGATGCATAGATAAGCAATGAGGCAATCTGGGGCACAATTATTGTTTTCCCTAATAAGTAGACACGAGTTCCAATACTGATTTTCAGCTGAACCACTTAGACCTTACTGCCACCTTCCCAGAAAAAGATCTGCAATCCTGGCCAGAGATGCAGTGTGGACAAATTGTCACAGCTCAAAGTACGTGAGAGGGGACACAGAGTGTGGGGGGATGGCATCCGCCACCAGCACGGTTTGCCATGTTTCACACCCAGAAGCTTGGGAAGGTGGGGGCAGCTAGCCCAGGCTGTGGATTGGACACCGAGGCTTCCGTGGGCTAAGTCATCTGCCAAAGATCACCCAGCTGGTTCTGACACAGGGAGACTCAAGTCAAGCCTGCTCTACGCCTTTGCAACTGGCCTCACAAGGATGGGAAGCCTAGGGCTGGGAGGGGCCGAGTCTTCTCAGGAGCCCATGGGTGGCTGTTCAGGGGATGGAAGAGGCAGTAAGACTCAGAGAGTTACCTCTGCAACCGCAAGCTAAGTTGCAGGGTCACCTGTTACGTCACAGCTTTCAGAGGAGACCAGAGCCCATCATCTTGACTGCCCTGGCTGTGTATACAGACAAAACCTCATGCTGTCTGTGGAATCCACCTTCAGCCCATGGGAGGTCACCTCCTATTTGATGATAGAGAAGGTTTGCTTCTACCGCCCCTCCCCTTTTTTGACATCTACATTTTAGAGTGTAGGACTTCAGGGTTTCAGCACAGGCTCTACTTTGGATTAGCCATGTGACCTGGGGTGAGTCAATTGACCTCTGTTTCCACATCTGTAAAATGGGTTATGGGGGAAATGAAATGAGATCATTAGAATAAATGAGGTGGGAAAGCAGAGCTGTGGGGAACATGGTTCTAGAGCCTGACTTACCGGTTCTCACCCAGCCCTGCCACTCACAAGCTGTACAACCTTGAGTTTATTACCTAATCCTTCATAGCCTCAGTTTCCCCATTTTGCAGATGGGGGAAGTAGTAACCCTTACTGCATGATATGAGCCACCCACGCGCCCCCATGAAGGCATTTTAGGATACCCTTTCAGTCCCAGGTCTTCAAGAGAGAGGTCATTCTGTCCTGTGATCCCATCCTCTATGGCACCATCTCTGTGCCCTGTGCCCAGTCAAGAGAGGGACACCCTAGGCTTCCTTTTTCTGGTCTCTTTCTGTGCCTCAGGGGCTGGAATGTCGCTGAGGTTGTGTGGGAGCCTGGAACTGGGCACAGTGTGCCCTCTGTGTCCTTGGCTTCATTGCACAGGGTGTACACCCCATGGAAGTCCTGCCCCTGGCCTGCTGGACATGGCCCCAGGAGACCATCCAAAAGAGGCTTGGAGTGTGTGATTGATTACCAATGGGCCCCAGACTGCCACCATAGCAGGTGCTCAGTATTTCTGCCCCATCTCAACCTACTCCAGAGGGACAGGTGGCCTTTTTCTCCCAAGACAGCCTTGTCACTGACCAGTTCTCAGTCGGGACAGTGCTGGATGGCTGCTTTACCAGGTAGAGGGACTTGGCGATGGAGGTGCTGAGTTTCTATCCAGCAGACAATAATCAGGTTGTTCACCACCCTCCACTGGGCTGCGTGGGGCCCACAGATGGGCAGTATGCCCAGTGCCCCCAGTCTGGTCCTGCTCCCTCTCTGTCTGGTAGAGGTGGGGACCGCAGATTGGCAGCGCTCCAGGTCTGGGAGATTCTAACGGTCACCAAAGGGGAAAAGTGGGTGCCTGGCAGGGAGAGTGCAAGCCTTCTCTAAAGCACGAACAGCTGGGCACTGCTGGAAGCTGTCTCTAATCAACGGGACATTGTATGAGCTGTCACCAACGGCTTCATATAGGAGGGTCAAGCCTCTCAGAAATAACATCACAGGATTCTCCCGGCAACACAGGGCCTCCTGTGACATTCCTGGCAAGGAAGCAGTTATGAGAATAGAGCAGGGAGCACTTCTTCCCACCACCCGGCAAAGGGCATTTGGACAAATTAAGAGCACTTTCACCTGCAGACCTCAGGGATCGCGTGACTAGCAGAGGTCTCTAGAATGAGTGTGCTTTGTGTTCTCTGTGGGAGAAGAGCTTACTTGTCTAGTTGTCGCTAGATCTACACAACTGAAACCTCTCCCACAAACTTGAACCATCAGACCTGATTTACTTGAGTCCACTCATGGCTCTGGGGCTCCTGTGTTACCGGGAAAGTTATTTTCTAGTTGCGGATTCATGAGCCACCCATTCGGATCCATTCTGATCAATAGATACCAAGAGAAGTTCTTTGATTGGCAGGCCTCGAAAAGCCAACCGCCAAGCTCATGAAGCATTATTCATAATAGCCAAGGGGTGGAAGCTCTTGGACTCAGGGTCCGTCGATGGGTAGATGGAAAAACAAAATGTGGTGTATACACACCATGGAATATCTTTCAGCCTTGAAAAGGAAGAAAATTCTGACACATGCTGCAACAGGGATGAATTTTGAGGACACGCCCAGTGAAACAGGTTAGACATAAAAGGACAAATAACGTGTGATTCCACTTACATGAGATTCCTAGAGTGGTTAAGTTCATAGAGACAAAGTAGAATAAGCGGGCGTCAGGGGTTGGGGTAGGGAGAAGGAATAGGGGGTTAGTGTTTAACCGGGATGAGTTTCAGTCAGGGAGGATGAAAGAGCTTTGGAGATGCCTGGTGGGGACAGTCGCACAACAACGCAAATGCATTTAACACTACTGAACTGTGCACTTGAAAAACACTAAGATGATAAATTTTATGTTACGTGTTTGTAAAATAAATAAATCTAAATAAATAAATAAATAAATAAATAAATAACTCCTCCGGGCCCACAGCCCAAACTGCATGGCAGGATAAATAGGTCTAATGTGGTGCCATTCGTTTCAGACTAGGATGGATCTGAATGTGAGGGCCCCCTTTTTAAGAATTTAGGGGTTAGGATCTTGCCAGTTTTTAAGGAAACAGCGGCTGGGTCGAGATGGTGATGGCAGCATAGTCCTCCCTGGGGGGCCGTGGGTGGGGAGGAAGGGAGGGGCAGGTGTCTTCAGATGGCAGGACACCAACTTTAACCCCACAGTGAAACTGGCAGGCAGTGCCCCAAGTGGGGTTCAAATGCTGTACGCCTTCTCAACACAGTGAGGAGCAGGACGGAAAGGGGCCTGGCAACCTCCTGGGGGTCCAATGAGCCCTAGTCCTCATGAGCAGAGAGACACCTGCTAACTCGTGAGGCAAAGACGGTGGCACAGCCTGGTCTCAATCTGGAGCAGCAATGTTTGAGCTCGAGGGCCTGATGCCTGCCGTCACAAGGCTTTGCTGAGGAAGGTGTGTGGAGGGGGCTGCTGCTCAATTTCTGAGTCAGGAAAGCACTGGAGAACTCCCTCAGAGGCATCCAGAAAACCCAAGCAATCCCTCAAACTAGCGGGTGGGGCGTCAGGCTCTCCCACATCCCAGGGGTGCTGACGCAGCCCTGTTCCCATCTCTCCAGGTCCAGTACCTGCTCTGGAAGGGCTGAAGATGGAGAGGCAGGGGAGCCTCACCTCCACCTGAAAGGCCTCACAGAACACGAAGTAAGACAGGGACGAACAAAATCACACATTTGAGTGAGTGTTCACAGGCACAGAAAAGTCTAATGGAAAAGAGAAACCTGCTGAACGTGCCAGACTGAAGAAGCAGGTTACCTGCAAGGGTCCGTACCCAGGCTCTTCCCTGAAAGCTTGAGAGAGATCTAAAAAACTGGTCATCACCTTACACTGTAGAAGGAGGAAGGGTGAGCCAGACTTCTCCTGGATCCTTTGCCCACGTCCAAGCCCCAAGACAAACGTGGAATCTGACAAAGTTGGGTCTGTTGGCTCCTTGCAAGGAGGGAGAGGTGCCCAGAACCACAGATACCACCAAGAGGAAGGACAGAGGCGCCCAGGATTTAGGGGGGCCAAGGAGGCAGGGGAAATGTACAGGCAAACAGGGTTTTCCTCAACTCAGAGCAAAGCGGGGCCAGATGCGGGTGGGTTGGCTTTGAGTCTGAACTGCAGAGTCTTGTGTTCTTGGAAGTCATAAAAGTAAGATGGATGTGGAATTCATGTCTAGAATCCCCTCATCTGAAATTCTGCTCCTGGAATGGAAATGGAGGCGTCTCATCAGTGACCTAGGTCCGGCGTGGGATGCCTCCTCCCAACACTCGAGCTTCAGAGAGCTTCTGTGTTCTGAGACAACACAGTTTTTCTGTGTTCTCTGACATGGCAGGGGCTCAGTCAGCATGTCCCAGGGAGGGGCCCTGGACACTCGTCAGTGGGCTGGTCTGTATCTACTATCCCAGACTAAGGCAATGCCTTACCACATTTTTACCACGTGGGTCTGAGCTAATTTTTACTCCTCACCCTTCAGATCCTGCCCTTCTCTGCCCTATTCTGTGCCCAGGGCTGACCTCCATGTGCCATATCAAGGGTCCCTTGCCCCCTGGCTTCTGCTCAGGATGGTCTGGAGGGACTGGGAGGGAGTGAGAGAGGGAGCCGGGGGGACCATGGCAGGGGAGTAGTTCCTCCCCACAGGGACACCTGGACACGACTATGTCCCTCCTCTGCAAACAGCTGCTCTGTGCAGCTCTCCTCCTGGGCCCGGGCAGCCACTCTCACCTCCTCTTCCAGGAGCCTAACAGCTTGGCTGCTACCAAATGATACTAGGCTCACCCACAACTTCATCAGTAGTCTCAGAGTAAAGAAATCTCCTTGAATTACCCTATTTTTGAGTATGCCATCTGTTTCCGTTTCCTGATATAGGTAGTATAATCAGTAGAAATAAACATGATTTAATAGATGAAGCTTATTAATATGTCATTTAAACTTCATGCTTCCTTGGGCAAGTCATACTGTGTCTCTGAGCCTTAGTTTCCCTGGCACGGAACAGAGAGGAGTTGAGGCACCGTGGTGTGGATTATATGAGATAAAATACATCAATTGATGGTGTGTTCACTCTGTAAGCCCAGGCCATGGCTTCCTTGAGAAAGAACCATGGAACAGAGCACGCACACGGGGCAGAGCCCACAAGCATCCTCCCTCCTCACTGCCCTCCTTCTGCCGCCCAGTGCAGGGGGGATCTCCCCAGAACCCTGTATCCTGTCAGCGTCTTGGCTCTGCTCTTCGAAGAGCACATTTTCCACTCAACACTTCAGTGTTCCCACTGAGCCTCAGCCTCTATGTGGAGCCACTTTGATATAGAAGACTTGTCAGGGGAAATGCTGTCTTTTCTGTTGCACATTTCTGGAAAAGAGCCTTGATCTGTCAGTTTTTGCTTCCCTGGGGCAACGGGACAAGATATGATGGCTGAGTTCTGCGTTTGGAAATTCTCATGATGCTGCAGCTGGGCTGTGTGCTCATCACAGGCTTTAATTCAGCTCCAAATTGTTGGTTCTCTGCCTTCAACAACTAATGTCACCTTGCGAGCAAATTGTGAAGAACTCATTCGTGATTCCTCATGTCAGTAACTAGGACTATGGAGCATGAACTGGAGCCCCACTGTTACAGTGTTTAAAATTCCTGGATTGGGTAAACATTGCATCCCAGTGTCTAGAACTGTGCCTGGCATACACGAAAGTGATGTGTAACATTAGATGGTACGGTGGATTTTTACCTTCATTTTTCAGAGGAGACTCAAAAAAGCTTAGGCTTTTTTGCCCAAGATCAGAAAGCTGATGAAAGGCACCTTAGTGTTGCTAATTCAGGCCTCTGGACTCTAAGACACTGCCTTGTTCCCCTCTGGATCCTCCTCCTTCCTGTGGGTCCCATTGCAATGAGCATGCTCAGCCACAGGCTGGGGACTAAACCACACGCGGCATCATGTGTGGGAAGGGAGACAGTGCAGGCTGCTGCAGGCCCAGCGACACAGACACGGCACTGGCAGAAAGGAAGATCTGTCTCAGCCCCTCAGCTCTGAACTTAGGAAATGCCTTGTTTTACAGGTTCTGGGTACACAGGTCTTTTGGGTCATCTAGCTGAGGACTCCTATGTCAAAGCACATTGCAGGTAGGTACTTCCTAAGGACACTAGGCTAAGATATGATGCATGAAAAGTGGATTTTAATCAACTAAATTTGGGAAGGGCAACAGACTGTACTCCCCTTAGGGCTTTACAATGCACATTGATGTGTCAAAGACTAAGTCCTACAGCAAAGTAAACGGTCTCCATTGTCCAACCCAGCATTGCTCAAGCTTGTTTGACTCAGAAAATATTTCCCCATCTTTATAACACATTTTGGGAAACACTAATATTAGATCTGCGGGGAAGGAAAACATATCCCTTCTTCCCTTTGAAGGTCTTTGGCCGGTCTAATAATTAAAATGACATAAAGCAGATTAACAGGAGAAAAATAAACGCATTTCATACATTTAGGAGCTCTATAAAGTGTGAAACCCAAAGGCAGCCAAGCAGTTGAGGCTCATATAACATCTTATACTAAGGAAAGGGGTAAGGGCCTAGGGGTACGATGGAAAGGAAGGCTACTCACAGGAAAGCAGAGGAGATGTTTGGAAAATACAGGTTGCCCTGTTAGGGAGATAAGTTAGACAGAGAGGTATCTGCTGGTAATAGTGGCTCATTCAGGTGTAGGAGTGGCAAAGTGATTTTCCTGAATCTGCTGGGGTTTGAATGCCTTTGGCTCAAAATAATCCTTATGCCAAAGAGACTGATTTTGGGGTGGCAAAATCTGTTCCCCTTGAGGTCAATTTCAGAAGCTCAGATCTAATGAAGAGCATGAAGTAGAGTCACCATTATTCCTCCATGTTGGCACAATGACCAAGCAACTGAGCAGGAAATTTACAGGCAGAGTCTTCAGTGGAAAACTATGGACTGTAGGAAAGTTTTGGTCTGAAGAGCTTTCCTCTTCCATCATTTCAAAGTACCAAGTCATGCATACCCAGCATGTCCCCAGATAAGGGGCTCTAGCAATGAGCACTTCGGACGTCTCCAAAGATTCCAGTTCTGAAAGTAGATCAGGTCAACTGCCCTGTCCACAAATTTCTGAAAATGCAAAAATAAAGCGATCACTAATAATTCCCTATAATGCCACATAGCTAGAAAAGACAGAGCAGTGACACATTTAGAGAAGAAAATGCAAAAGTTTGGAAATATCTATTGGGAAGCCTCTTCCCCTTGTACCAGGACCGTGCACAGGAAAGGACTCTCCTCTGATCTAAACTGGCAAAAAACAAGAAACAACCCCCCCCCAAATCTGCATCATCAGATTATATTCTAAAGCTCCCTCCTCTCTTGTTCCCACACCAAACAATTGCCCCGCTCTCTGCATTCCCATCACCTCTATTCTTGTTCAGAGCTTCACTGACTCTCACCTCGACATTCCTGACCACCACGGGCTGTCTCCCTCCTCCATGCTCCACCTTGCATTCTCTTGCAGAATAATTGTCCTGACCATTGAAAGATCAAGTCACACTCTGGTTCAAAAGCTTCAGTGACGCCCCTTTATCATTTAAATTAAACCTTTTCAACTTGTTTTGCTAAGACTCCTTTCCGGACTGTACACCACAAGCTGAACTTGCCATTCCCAATGTGGGGTTCGAAGTTCTGGTAGCTCTGCCATGTTCTTCCTGTTTCTATGTTAATGTGTTGAAATCACTCTGTGGCAAATATTTATTTGGTTTTTGTCCCCAGGTCCTGGCACAGATCCCTTAAAACCCTTGGGATTTCGTGAGTGCTAGTGATATGGGGAGATTCCCTTGCTACTTAGAGCAAGCCACACCTGAATTTAGCTAATGAATTGACTCTAGGTGGAGGGGAGGTTGTTTGCCAAAGAAATCTATCTTGTGGCTAGAAAGTTGGACTCTTCAGCTCCACCCCTTGATCACTAGGGAGGTGACAAGGGCTAGATGGTTTCAATCGCAACCGATAATCTAATCAATCATGCCTGTGTAATGGAACCTCAGAAAAACGCCTAAACGACAGGGTTCAAGGATCCCCTGGGTTGAGTATGTGGATGTGCTAGGAGGGTGGCGTGACCTGAGAGGGTGTGGGAGCTCTATGGCCTCCTACCCCATTCCCTGCCCTGTGCATCTCTTCCATCTGATTGCTCCTGAGTTGTATCCTTTATGATAAGCCAATAATAGCAAAGTGTTTCCTGAGTTTTGTGAGTCATTCCAGAAAATTCTTAAACCTGAGGAGGGGATTGTGGGAGCTCTCAAATTTATAGCCAGTTGTTCAGAAATCCTGAGACTCTCGACTGAACTCTAAAGTGAAGTAGTTTTGTGGGACTGACCCCCCTAACCTATGGGGTCTGTGCTAACTCAAGCTCATTAATGTCAGAATTGAATGGAATTGGAGAACATCCAGTCGGTGTCAGAGAATCGGAAAACCAGTTGGTGTTTAGAAACACACTATGCCTGTGGTATGAGAAAACACCCTACAGACACTCCATCTTTCAGACCCAGCATAAGCTCTGGCTCCTCTGTGAAGCCCTTCTGAATCCCTGTAGACAAAAACAATCTCTTTTCTAAACACCAGCAATACCTCATACTACCTGCTTTATGACTCTTATCACTTTCTTTCATCATTTTTATTTACCTTCAGGCATCATCTCCTGCGTTGTATTGTAACACCCTAGAATCGGACTATCCTTGCCTGGTTTTGTTTTCCATTCCCCACAGTGCCACTTACGTTAAAAAAAAAAAAAAAATAAAGGAGTAAATCTTAGTGAGACTCAGACATAAAAATATTTGTGTTTCTATCAACATCCCTGTAAACTATGGGTGCGATTATTCTAAAAGGCATAGCAGCTATATCTTTTGAAATCCTCACTGCCTTGAAAATAAAATCAATTTTACAGGTCAGAACTGTAGTCATTTTGACTGCAGATGCTGAAGATGACTTGAAGAAAACAAGCATGAATGGGTCCCTTGGATCCCCTCCCTCATGGAGCCACATACAAAGAGAATAGCACCTTCTATCCGACTTTGACAAATGCCGGGGGAAGATTTACCAGTAGCAGCAGCTGTACCTGTAGACAGGTAGACAGACACTGGTTTCATACCTGAGCAAGTTTACTGAATGACTTTGCAGAGCTTCACTGATGCTGAGGACAGCTTTTCCCACCCTCCTATTGCACCTGGGTTTTTGCCAAGATTTCCCAGGATCCAGAGCATTAAACACCACCCTGCTGACATACTTCAGCTGTGAACCAGAGGCACACCAAGGGGCTGTGTGAGAAGCTTGGTGCAAAAAGGGAAGGGAAATGACAGGTAGGAGATGGCGCTCACCCCTTACTAGTCATGTTCTACAAAAGGGCAATGTTGGCAAGATACTAACACACCATTGTCTTTTAGACATGTCAGAAACAATACTTACTATAAATCCCCGAGTGGTCCTTAAAGTGAATTACTTGTCCTGGTTAGAAAGAAAAGGTTCTCAGTTCACCTAAAGAGGAATAGGGCATTTCAGATTCTGGTGTGATTAACTAAATCTCTAAAAGGTATTTGGCTCTCCTCTGAAAGCAGTTTCTGCAGGTGTCCAGAGCAGTTCTTGATAACAGCTGGTGGAAGTTCCCACACAATCTCTGCAGACCTGCTTTTCTCCTTTGGCTAATGTTCTGTCCATAGCATTCAGCAGGGGGAAAATGAGAATTTTCCCTTTGCCCGTGAAATGTCAATAGGTAAGGATTTTTTTTTCTTCCTTCATTAACAGAAATAATTTTGCCTTATAAAAAGTTCTTATTTCTCTTAGAACAGAGATAAAAGAACTGAGGTCTTTTATTTTCTAAAAATCTGCAACTTACACTTTAGTCATGTGTGTTGTGGTGTTGCGTTTTTCAGGAGTGTTCATGTTTTTCCTTAGAAGACTAATATCATTTTCAACAATTCAAGAGAAATCTGTTTTAAAGTTGCAGTCTTAAAGTAAGGTTTAATTTTTAATGTGAGTTTTAAAAAATCAGATCAGAGAAAAAGCAATGATATAAGCCCACCTTTATTTTTGATAACAAGCTTTATAATCTTGCTATTTAAGGCACTGGTCATATAATGAAATTATGCAAGAAGAGAATAATAAAATGGGATATATTACCATTTTTGTTGTTCATTTTGTCTCATTTTAGGAAATGCTTTGAGCAAATTTTAGGTCACAAAAGAAATTGGCAAATAATTGACATGACAAGTTACCATCACCTTAACATCTAACTAGCATTGATTTGGCTGTAGTAGAATTACTCAGTTGAAGGTCATCATGAATCTTGGTCTGATCTGTTGAAAGTAGTAAATTTCTCTCTACCATTTTTCCTGCACTGCGCAAATCATGTTGACTGGCTCCACGGGCAGGTGACCCCTGCCAGGGAGGGTCGCGTGCTCAGAATGTCCCATGAGGACAGAATTCTCGTGGACCCACTCATGGGAGTTCAGCAAGACTCAAAGAAGTACAAGTTGAATGTATCTACCATTGACTGAGGGGGGGGGGGGGTGTCCCGAGAGCCCCCAGCAGCCTCTCTGTTTGAATCTGAACTACCTTCTAATGCGAATTGAGGGCAATTAGCATTCTCAGAAACACAATCAACAAACCCTACCACTTCCTTTCTTACTGTTGTCCCACTTGTGATGAAAATAACCCAGGAGGGAAAGACAACTTACAGCTCCTCTTTCTTCTGGTCTTTCCTTACTTTAAAAATAGTGTTGGTAGGGTGTGCCTGGGTGGCTCAGTGGTTGAGCATCTGCCTTTGCTCAGGTCATGACCCTGGGGTCCTGCGATCAAGTCCAACCATGGTGCTCCCCACAGGGAGCCTGCTTCTGTCTCTGCCTTTCTGTGTCTCTGTGTCTCTCATGAATAAATAAATCAGTAATATCTTTAAAAATATATAGTGTTGGTAGAATGAATATTCATGTAGGAAGAAGTGAAATAAAACCCAGTAGATTTAGGTTTGTATAGCATTTCCATTGTTCTGTTATGAAGGAAATATACATGTATGAGCTATGTAATCTGAATTGGATTATTTTGGAGATTTCAAATATGAGTTAAATCCTTATATTTGCATTTAAAACCAGCATTGTACAATATAAGTATGAACAGTAAAATTCATGCTAATGTAATATTGCCATCTTCCTTTACAATGACATTATATAGCAGATGATACCATGACAAGTTGAGAGACCACAAAAAAAAAGGAAAAAACTCTATATTTATTTTAATACTGTCAACAGGACCTTATTCCTCTCTTTTGAACAAGAAGTTCTACATTTTCATTTTTGTACTGGACCCACAAATTCTGTAGCCAGCTGCTCTCAGCCCCAGGGTAGAAAAATTCATTCAAGCAATCACTCCCAACAGCTTATTTGCAGTAGAAAATAGGCTGATGTTGATTAGAAGGGAGTATTTGGTCCTTTAAAAGTTGAAGTTGTAGAATAACTAGGAGTCAGCCCAGGAAGTGGAGTCCTGTGGGGGCGGGAGGGGGCGGTTTGCAGTGGGCCAAGTTCAGACCCAGTTCCCAAATGCCTGCCAGCTGCAGAGGCACATGTGACATTGACACTAAGGCCTCTAATTCCTGTTCTGTCCCTCCCTGCGCACCCAGAACCTCCCTGCCTCCCCGCAGAGAGCCCCCAGGGGCCCTGGGCATTGCCAAAGAGGGGAGTGTCCTTGTGATCCCACAAGCGGCTGCCAGCTTTTGCTCCCCTGTGGCATCCACCAAACTCTTTCTCACCAGCTCCAGATCTCTCTCTGTCCAGGCCAGCTGCTCCTGATGCTGCTTGGACAAGCCTCACTATTTACTATAGCAATACTGTTTCTGTTGCAAATTAAAGACACATTAAGGAACGAGATTCATTGGGTCTTGCTCCCGTGGTTCAAAGGACATTACAAGAACTCCATGGGTCTCCACCTCCCATATCTGTTCTCCTCTGGGCTGGCTTTACTGTGGCCCCAGTTCTTGTCAAATCACCTGGGCCCACTCCAGAATGATGGATGGCATCAGAGTTTCTAGAAGTAGCTCCTCCCAAACTCTGCACGTTAGCAAGCTCCCCTGGACATGCTTGGGCCCACTAAGTTTGGGAGCCTCTGCCTTATGGGCTCCTGCCACTCTGACAGCTTTGACTGCCAGCCTTTCCAGCCAGACCACGTTGGTCTCTCCTCCTTCCTCAGCATCCTTGGTAAATCCACCCAGGTGGAAACACGAGGTGAGTGGTGCTGGCCTGTGCTTGCCAGGATATGATCTACAGCTCTGAAACATCAACAAGTGATTGACTTCTCTGCATTCTGGAAGGTTTGCCTAAAGAATGTAGGCACTCACATCTTACCCAAAAGCAAGACCTTCTGAGTCATTGTGGCTTCTAAAATACATAACCCAAGAGGGGTGCCTGGGTGGCTCAGTGGGTTAAGCATCTGACTCTTGATTTCAGCTCAGCTTGTGATCTTGGGATCATAAGATGGAGCCCCACTTCTGGCTCTGTGCTCAGGGGGAGTATGCTTGGGATTCTCTCTCTCCCTCTTCTTCTGCCCCTCCCCTCTGCTCTCTTGCTCTCTCTTTAATAAATAAATAAATGTTTAAAAAATAAAATGTAGAACTCAAGAAAGTCAAATGACTTTGTAACTGCAGCACATTTGATTAAACAATGCATTAAGGAAAGCACAACGTGGCGTCATAGCATCCCCCAACTTCTGAGACACCAGCACTGTGAGGCATCCAGTGTGTGTGAATGCTGTTTTGTTTTCTATCTCAGGGTGAAGGAGCAGATGCGCCTTTTGTTGTTATTAGAAGAAAATGAAAGCAACGGACTGGAGCTAGAAGGAGCTGAAGGCCTAATTTGTCATGAGTGGCCTGGGAAAAGGCAACCCGATGCACACCCTTCAGGGTGGAGGGCTAAGATAATCTGTATGTTGAAACTCTCGCCTCGCAGAGCATGCTTTGAAACCTCTTTTTATTTTATCAGCCCTCACTGTCCAAGGCTTTGATCTCATGAAATCATCAAGTCTTTCCAGGAAGAAAATACAAATTCCTTCATTTCCCTTTCCTCCCAGGAATGGTTCCCAATGGTCTAGGCCCTTTACCTTGTACTTGGCTGCTGTAGTTCCCCAAACTTTCCTTTCCTTCCATTGCATGAATCATTTAAACTCCCCTGTAGGCTTTAGTCATGGCAGTTCTAAGCCCCCAGTGAGACCCTAGAGAATGTGCTGTATCCTATTAAGAGCAATAGGCATGGCCAGAAACTTAGGCCAGCTTCAGCCCCTAGCTTCCTTGCCTTGAATCAGGCTGGGCCATCATGAATGCAGCAGGACCTGAGAGCCCAAGCTCTGGCACCAGGCTGCTGGGGTTGGGACCTCAACTCCTCCTGGTGTTCACTTGGGTGAACAACTGAAATGCTTGAGGCCTTACATTTTTCTTTCTAAAAAGTGGAGGCAGTAAGGATAACTTCCCGCCCCCTGGCTTCCGGTTTGCAGGGAGCCCACTGCACTGGTGGCCCACTGAAGTTTGGAGGGGGCAGGGCTAGTCTAGAGGCTGTAATGGAGTTAAGTGCCTGGCACATAGTAAATGCTCTTTACTTGCTAGCTATGATAGGTTAAGCACCTAGCAAAAGTGTCCAGCATATATAGCACATTTTAAGTGCTTTGTTTAAAAAGTTCATTTATTTCTTTTAGTAATCTCTACACCCAACATGGGGATCAAACTCACAACCCCAAGATCAAGAGTTGCACATGCTTTACCACCTGAATCAGCCAGGTGCCCCATATATAGCACATTTTAAATAAACATTATCTGTTTGTTGACTGTGTTATTTACATTTAAATGATATTTGGATATAGTTTATATTAATACTATTAATATCAATTAATATTAAATATTTAAGTTTTATATTTGTTCCTCTAATTGAGGGTGACAAAAGATGGGATCACTTGATAAGATGGGATCAGAAAGGCATGCTGTGGAGAAGTGAGGAGGAGGCTGCTTTTGTATGATTTCACATGCACTAGATTTTTTTTTTTTTTTACTGTGTCTGACATCTTTCATTCTCTTTTATGAGGTTTTTTTTTTTTTTTTTAGTCCTTTTTTCCTTTTTTCTCTCTTCTGAACTGTTTAATACAAATTTGTCTGATCTATTGTTAAATACATCCATTAAGTTTTTCATTTTAGTTATTGTCCCTTTTATTTCAAGTATTTCCATTTGATTCTATTTTACAGTTTCTACTTGTCTGTTTACAGTCTTCACCCTGTCATCTAATTTCATGACATTTTAATCATAGTTATTTTTAAATCTCTGTCAGGGTAACTCTGATATTTGAATCTCCCTTGGCTCCATAATTATTGCCTGATTTTTTTTTAACTTTTTATTTGAAATAATTGTAGACCTAGAATTGCAAAGATAAAACAGAAAATTCCTATAACCCCTCCAATCAGCTTCCAGTGTTAACACCTTGAACAACCACAGTACAAGTTTCAAATCTAAGAAATTAACATCAGCACAATCCTGTTAACTAAATGATAGGCATCTTCTGGATTCCCCCCTAGTTTTTGTCCTACTGGCCTTTTTTATTCTAGGATCCAACCAGGATTGGCCCCTGTGTGGGGTCCTCCTGTCTCCTGAGTCTCCTACAGTCTGTGACAGCCTTTGATTCTGTCCTTGTCTTTCGTGACCTTACACTTTAAAATGTACTGGCCAGGCATTTTATTTATTTATTTTTAAAAGATTTTATTTATTTATTCATGAGAGACAGAGAGAGAGAGACAGAGAGAGAGAGAGGCAGAGACATAGGCTGAGGGAGAAGTAGGCTCCCGGCAAGGAGCCTGATGTGGGACTCCATCCCAGATCCTGGGATCATGCCCTGGGCCAAAGGTAGATGCTCAACAGCTGAGCCACACAGATGTCCTTGGCCAGGTGTTTTATAGAATCCCCCAGTTTGGATTGGTCTGATATTTCGTCATGATAAGACTGAAGATTCCGGGGAGAAGATCACAGAAGTGGTGGGCCCTTCTCAAGGCATCATATTGGAAGTACACGCTGGCAAAACATCTTATTACCAATGACACAAGAACTTTGATAATGCAGCTAAGGTGATGCATGCCAGGTTTTCCTAATGTAAAATTACTATTTCCTTTTTTCAAACTCATATTTACAAGTGAATAAGTCCTGACTACACTGAGGCTGAGGAGAGTTAAGATCCATGGAGGGAGGAGTATCAAAGAATATGTCAAGTATAATAATTAATTACTGTTAACTACAGTTATTAGTAAATGTTTGGGGAGTGATACTTAAAGGCTATGCCAAATCCTGCTTCTCCTTAAAATTATGTCTACTAATTTTAGCATTTGTTGAGGATCTTTCCTGCAAGCAATTACTACTATGGTATTCTAGTGGTGATTTTTTATTTCTCTGAATCCTTCTACATTTATTAGTTATTAATTAATAATTATTTATTATTATTCATTAATCATTATATTATTCATATTTTGCATTGTATAAACAATGCATTGTGTATTATTTATATTACTAATTAATTTTCTGTATTAATAATTAATTGTTTATTTATTAATCTTCTATAAGGAAGAGTTGTCCCTAATGACTACTATTTAATAACATATTGATATCAATGTGGACTTAGAGATGTTTATTTTTTTCTTTGTGTTATAATCCAATACTTTAAACTTAATTTTTTTCCCTCAGATTGTTCCATTTTGTTCCTCCTTCTCCTCCTCCCTCATCCTCTCCTCTCCTCTTCTAGTTCCTCCTCCTCCCTCTTCTTCCTCCTTGTATCATCTATGCCCCAATCCTGGAGTCAACCAGGCACTCCTAAGGGGCCCTATTCCTCTTGTTGGAGATGGTGAGCCAAGACCAAGACATGGCCCTAGCTGTGCTGTTGCTGCTGGAGGTGTCACTGCTTCTATACCCTACAGAATACAAAGTATCAATGCAAGAAGCTAAAGAAGTCCTACATAAAAACAGTCATATATTATGTCATCAACTGGAGCACTCCATATTATCAAGATACAATTCTCCGCAAGTTGATTTCCCCCCAAATCATCAACTTGATCTATGTAGACTCTACACAGTCCTAATCAACATTCCAGCAGATTTTTTTTAATAGAAATTGACAAGCTAATTCTAAAATTATATTGAAATAGAAAAGACTCACAACAGCAAGAGTTTTAGTAATCAGAACTGTGAAATATATGTATGGATAGACATAAAGGTCAATGTATCAAAATAGAGCTCAGAGGCAGAAATAGAGATCCATATAGAGATCGATACAGAGAGAGGTAGAGCTAATAGGTTTTAGACAACAGTGTAAGGCAGTTCAATGAGGGGAAAGAGTCTTTTTCAACAAATGGTGCTGGGACAATGGACACCTGAAAGGAAAAATGATTACTCTGGCTGTAGAGTAAAGATCACAGGAGGTCAAGAGTAAATGAGGGAAGGGGGTTTAGCTGGTTCAGTTAGAAGAGCACATGACTCTTGATCTCCGGGTTGTAAGTTCATGCCCCATGTTAGATGTAGAGATTACTTAAAAATAAAACCCTAAGAAAAAAAAAAAGAAAGAGTAGATAAGAGTACCAGCTAGAAAGCTATTGCTTCCAGGAGAAATGATGGTGGCTTTATTCTTAGTTAATCTTAGTAACTTCACTGCTGGGAATTTACTTCATAGATACGGAAAAATTGGCAATGACCTAAATGCCTGTCAATAACAGACTAGTTTAACTGCGGTTTATTTCTTAATAGGATGACATGCAATTGTTCAAAGACAAAAGAAGCTCTTTGTGGAACGAGCATCAAATAAATTCCTTAATTAGAATAAGCCAAGATGCATAGTAGAGTAATTGGATATGTTACACTCTCTGGAAGGACACACAGGGACGAGGTAGCATGAGTTGCATGAGGGACAGTTACAGATTGGCTAGAGAACTGGGGGGAAGGAATTTTTTCAGTGCAGATGGTTCTATACCTTCTGATTTGGGGTATTATCAATTAAAATATGTGCTAAAAATTGGGGGACCTGGGTGGCTCAGTGGTTGAGTGTCTGTCTTTGCCTCAGGTCGTGATCCCAGGGTCCTGGGATCGAGTCCCACATCCGGCTCCCCACAAGGAGCCTGCTTCTCCCTCTGCCTATGTCTCTGCCTCTCTCTCTGTGTCTCTCATGAATAAATAAAATCTTTTTAAAAATATGTGCTAAAAATTAAAATTACATTTAAAAACCAAGAAATGATAGGACTGGGATACCTAGCTGGGTCAGTCGGTTAAGCATCTGACTTCAGCTCAGGTCATGATCCCGGGGTCCTGGAATCAACCCCATGCTCAGCGGGGAGCCTTCTTCTCCTTCTCTCCCTGCCACTCATTTATTTATCTCTTTTAAAGCTTCCTTTATGGAGATTATTTATCCCTGCTTGTGCTCTCTCTCTCAAATAAGTAAGTAAAGTTCTTTTAAAAATGATAATTTAAAAAACCCAAGTGATAGAACTAGGGTAATGGTCATGGAGCTGGAGAAAAAAGAGTGAACTGAAGATTCAAATGCACAGCCAAGGGACCTGACCTGAAGCTGAGGTTTTACAAGAGGGTGGAGCCTAGGGAGGCCTGCTGGTTCTCAGCTTCTGCCACTTCCTGGTGAGATAGGAACACAAGTTTGGTGTGTAAGGTGCGTGGGAGGGGAGGTGCATGAAGGGGAGGAAAAACCATGAAAATGGTGTTGAGTTTGCAAAATCCACTGATGCTGAGGCGGCAGTCTAATGTTCGGGTGGCTCTGCTGCTCAGGACAGGCCTGGGCTGGAGAAGCAGAGCAAAGTTTCCATGTGAATAGGTAAGAATTGCTGCCAGGGTGTGGAGGCAAGGATCTACAGCCGTAGGGGATACAGTCTTGGCTGGAAGGATTTTATCCAAGAAAGAAATATAGGGATCCCTGGATGGCTCAGCGGTTTAGCACCTGCCTTCAGCTGGGGGCGTGGTCCTGGAGTCCTGGGATCAAGTCCCATGTTGGGCTCCCTGCATGGAGCCTGCTTCTCCCTCTGCCTGTGTCTCTGCCTCTCTCTCCTTTGTGCCTCTCATGAATAAATAAATTTTTAAAAAATCTTAAAAAAAAGAAAAGAAAAGAAATGTAAATTAAGAAAATAAAAAACTGGCTTCAGCCATTAAACAAACACATAAACAAAAATTCAATTGAAAATGCCCATAGAGAAGTGCCTGGGTGGCTCAGTCTTTTAAGAATCAGATTCTTGATTTTGCTCAGGTCATGATCCGAGGGTCATGAGCTCGAGCCCAGCGTGGGGCACCACCCTCAGTGGCCAGAGGGGAGACTTGTGGAGATTCTCTCCCTCTGCCCCTCCTCCCGCCCCGCCCACGAGCACACGCGTGTGCACTCTCTTTCTCTCTCTCTCTGTCTCAAAAAAAAAAAAAAAAAACAGTGCCTAGAAAGCCTTGCTTTGTCCATTCTAGTTCATAGTGTAATGGCCAATATGGATTAATACTGAAATGTACATTTAAAACAAACTGAATGAAGTAAATTGCCTTAGGAACTGCGAAAAATAAAACAGTTGAGAACATTTCGTCAAAATTGTGAGGTTTACATGACAATACTTATTTATTAGTATCTTTCTGTTAATGAATTAACGTGATCATAGACCTTTATTATTTGCACATAAGGGAGAAATGCCTTCCGGTTCCTATCAGGAAGTTGTGTGCGCACCACAGTGCAATGTGGTATGCTGACTTCAAAGGACATTTAAGGAGGGGCTCAGGTACCCAAAAATGCATCTTTGGTTTAAGACACAAATTTAGCTGTATCGTACAACTATAACAAGCTGCGGTGAGTGATGGGAGGTCAGGGTCTGGGCAGGGGTGACACATCCTACGCTTCACGTAGTTAAAATTATAGGGACTTTCTCAACGCTCCCACCTGTCTCACTTGCTAGTGGCAGCTTGATTTCACAGGCAGGCCTAGGGGACTTCTTGGCTGTGTCATTCCCAAGATAGGCTTCCCTCACCACACGCATTTCTGGAGGCCGTTCCTTTCTGCATCCTTGCCTCGATTGCTCTCTGCACAAAGGTGTCCTCCCCTTGAAAAGGATTCCTCTCCTTGGTGCTTTGCTGGGGGAAAAGTGTCTGTTTCATGGTTACCCTACGTTATTGGAATGGCTGGGCCAGCTTTTTCCTGAAGTGAGAGGTGGTGGCATCTGAAGACGGTGCCCAGTGAGTGCGTTCCCCATACACATACCACCCGGTTCATGAAGAAATGCATTGTTTAAGGAGGCAACATCATCACTGCTCAGAAAGCCCTACTACATCGAAGACTGGTTCTGCTTTGCTTTGGGCGCAGGGAGTAGATTGGGGAGTAGGAGAAGTAAACCTCATTCAACACCACTCACGAGCCCATCTGATCCAAAACACCCATATTAATTACAGGCTCCCCGTGGAATCATCATTTGCTGTTTTCTACAACATTTTAACACTAAAACAAACAAACAAACAAAAAAACACCCTCACCTCTTCAGATAGAGGTCATTTTGTTAGACAAAGAATTCTATCATTTCGCCTGTCCTCCACGGTATTGCCATACATTTAAACAAAGATGCCAAGACACAAAGAAGCTGAGAGCTCTTTGACTTGCTACCCTGCCCAGCTCTCTTTAATGTGTGCAGTAACAGTCCTTGACTTCCGCGGTTCCGGCGGTTCGAAAACCCTGAGAAACTACGTGTGTTCGTCCCGGAGGTGACCAGGAGATGGCGCGCGCGTCATCGCGGGGAACCTGCCTCCTGCGGGGCGGGGGGAGGCGGGGCGAGGGGAATCCGAGGGCCTCCAGGGGCGGGAGGGCGTCAGGACAGCAGTCGCGGGGCGCCCTCCACGTGTCGCTGGCTTCTGTCCGGGGGGGACCGCTAGAATAACGAGAACAGCAAAATGGGAGGAGGCAGAGAGCCGCGCAAAGGAACTGATGGGATCATTTTAGGGGCGTGCTGTGCAGGGGCTGTGCTAGGAGCTTCGCAGGGGGACCCGCCCCGGCCATCAGGCTGCGCTGCAGACGGGGTGCGGGGGCCGAGGCAGAGCTCCCTGAGGTCACACGAGCTGCCCGAATGCTCATAGCTCGGGGGAAATCACAAAGACAGCGATCCACGTTCTGTCTGGGGCCACCGTCCATTCACGGAAAGACATGCAGAGGGATAGGGGCCCATCTGGAACATTCTTGGGTACTCCATAAAGGAAGCTTTAAAAGAGATCATAAAAAAACTAACGTCCTGTGTCATATTTTCAGCAGTATTTCACATCAGATACACTAAATATAAAATGTCCCAACCCATGAGGAGTTACCACCTCATCTAGCAACGAGAACTTACACAGAAGGAGAGGCGGAACGCGTATGGCTAAGAGGAACACAATTTGGATGCTGAGTGTAGTGAAAACTCTCAGCGTCCCCCAACAGGCAGTGTTTTGTTAATTAAACACAAGCTTCAGTGACTTTCCTCCCAGCGGAGGAGAAAAGCTCACCACCTTTGAAAATGCAAGGTGGGGGGGCCCTGTGGTCCCAGCCCCAGCCCTCCCCACGGCTCTCAAGGGGGCTCTATGTACTTGGATGTCTTGAACCACCAGAGGTTTGTGAACGAATCTGACATGAGGTGTATCTTTCTACTCGTCAGTTGAGCCCGAATCTATCAACCGTTGTTTAGAAGTTATAACAAATACTGGTTACCAAGTCCACTCTGTGCCTGGCACTGCTCTAGGCACTTTCCCAGGACACTCTTTCCACGCTGACTGCACAGGAGCCAAGGCTCTAGGTCTCGCCGTCTTGGATCCCTGAAGCCTGACTCCGCAGCTGGGTGCTGGGTTGTTGAACCTCAGGGGCCACACCTCCTCATTTGTCAGCTGTGATTTCATCTGTCTGGTTTGTGGGTGTGATGACTGAACAAGCTAAGATTTCAGGGACAGAAGTTACAGGTTTGTGCTTCCAACAACTTTAAGTAACATAGAATAGCCTGGAAGAAACTTAACGGTAAAGGAAAATTTCTTCCCCAACAGTGCATTTATGGTAGGTAATTCTGTCCTCGTTTTCCATCCTGCTTTTCAAAGTGTCTTGGTTGGGCCTCGTCATACATGAGTGAGGTCATGGAACCTTGATTCATAGGACTGGTGCTTGGACACTGGCTGTCTACGCTCTAATCTCTTCAGATGGCTGGAGAGGACAATGTGGACCAAAGACAGGAACTGGTGTTGGGTGGGATGTGACGGATGAGGACACAAGGGTGGTTTCCAGCCTGCACACCAGCGTGGATGATGAGGTAGCAAATCAGCAAATGCAGCCTGTGGCAGATCCCACCAGCAAGCATGGCATGTCAATAGATAGCTCTTCTTCCATAAATACTTTAGCCACAGACTGAATTGTAACCGCATCCTCTGGCTCTTGTAAATTTTGCTTTAGGTGATTTCTGTGCCCAAATGACTCTTTGTACCAGCTACCACATATAATGGGGAGGATGTTGGAGGAGTGTGGCTACCAAGCACACTGAAAAATATCTTCCCTGATCCTGAAGGCAGAGATGCAGCCGCAAGAGAATCAAAACAAACAGACAAACAAACAGCAACAGTGATGGTCCAGGATATAGCAGAGCTCTGGGAGGAAGGCGCATGCTACTTGCTCTGTTGGTAGCTCCTACGCCCAGGTTTCCAGGTGTGAATTAAGAAATGACTTTTCAGGGCACCTGGGTGGCTGAGTTGGTTAAACACCTGCCTTTGGCTCAGGCCACGATCCTAGGATCCTGAGATCGAGCCCCTCTTGGGGCTCCCTGCTCAATGGGGAGTCTACTTCTGGCTCCCCTCCTCCCTCTCCCACTCCTGCTTTCTCCTTCACTCTCTCTCTCTCTAATAAATAAATAAACTCTTAAAAAAAAAGAAAAAGAAAAGAGAGATGCATGGCTAGCTCAGTGGTTGAACATCTGCCTTAGGCTTGGGTCATGATCCCAGAGTCCTGAGATTAAGTCCTATATCAGGCTCCCCACAGGGAGCCTACTTCTCCCTCTGACTGTGTCTCTGCCTCTCTCTCTCTCTCTCTCTCTCTCTCTCTCTGTATCTCTCATGAATAAATAAATAAAATCTTTAGGAAAAAAAAAAAAAGAAATGAAATGACTTCTCCCCTACCTCAGTTCTCAGCACACTATGGAAGCGTGTCATTGGAACATTTTCCAGGAGTCCAAGCCCAGACAATTACCTGGACCCCTGCCAGCCCGCTGACACACTGCCAACCTCAAAGGTTACTCCTTCTGCTCTTCTCCAGCTGATGTCAGAGCTCTGACATCTGGATTGGCTTACTGATCCACTTATTCATTCATTCACTAATCAAATATTACCTGAGGCCAGTGCACTATGGTCTTGTTCTGTCCATCTAGAGTTTTTTTCTGGGCGATATTAAGGATTTCCAAAACTCCTCCATACCCTGGATTTGTATACCCCACCTGGATCAGATGCATTCTCCCAATTGCAGAAAATGAATCTATCAACTAGCTGGAGTGCATTACAAAATTATGGTTCTAGTCTCTCAGGCCAAAAACGAGAGAGAAGGGGCCAGGATCTGGAACAGGAGGCTAACTATGCTTGCTGTTCCCTTTCTCCTCCTCCTCCTCCTCCTCCTCCTCCTCCTCCTCCTCCTCCTCCTCCTCTTCTGTATTTATTTATTCATGAGAGACACACAGAGAGGCAGAGACACAGGCAGAGGGAGAAGCAGGCTCCCTGTGGGGAACCTGATACAGGACTCGATCCCAGGAATCCAGGATCATGCCCTGAGTCAATGGCAGACGCTCAACCGCTGAGCCACCCAGACGTCTCTGTTCCCTTTCTCTTCTAAATTCTACTTGGGCAGCCCGCAAACTTTAGAACTACTAGGGAGAGTGTTGCATTTGGAAATATCAAGAGCGTGACGATGTTGTGTTTGATCTCTCCATGGAGGAATGATTTTAGATTCGCCTATGCTTACGATGTCATTGGGGAATGCAAGGTGACCTCTCAGAGGACAGGGGGACCCCATCAGAACCTGGTTCTGTGTCCCTGACAGGTGAAGGTGTGTCTTGATTTTGGCCTTGGTGTTGCCACCCGTAAAACCAGTCTTCGGTAATCATCTGCCCCTTCTGTGACGTCATTCAGTCGCCTTGTGGCAATAAGCTCAAAGCACCCAGCGACCCTTCAATATAGAGTTTAGGACTTTCCCCAGTTTGGGGGCACGTTCCTCTTTGAGTCAGGAAGCCATTTTTTTATTAAAATATTTTTATTGTTTTTTAAAATATTTTTCTTGCAATTTTCTTGAGTTGAAAACATCTATGATTTTACATATGTGTGTATATGTGTGTTTGTTTATTTATATGTTTTTGTATTTCGGTACTTCATCACACTGTGGAACTATGACATGGCACACTGATTATAACCCTACCACAGAGACTAAAGGTTTTGTGATGATTCAGTACAGGACTCCGCAAACTTTTCTCAGTAAGGAACCAGATACTAACTACTTCAGCTTTATGTGCTATGTGGTCTCTGTCCCAATTACTCAGTTTTGTCAAGTAGTACAAAAGCAGCCAAAGACTATATATAACAGAAAAGGTGTGTTCCAATAAAACTTTATGAACACTGATAACTGAACTTCATAATATATTCATAAAAAGTATTTTCTTTGCTTTTTTCCCCCCCAACTTTAAAAATGTAAAATCCTCTCTTGCAAGAGGACGTACAAAAACAAGAGGCATGCCAGATTTGGTCCACGAGCCAGTCAGCTGACCTCAGGTTTAAAGTTTTGGCACAAGTTGTTAAATGTAATTTCTCTATGGCTCTCAAGTCCTTGAGACTTGAGACTTCTAAAACCTATAAGGGAACCAAAGGCTTAATCACTCTTTTTGTAGTTCAAGGTCATATTAAGGTACCCAGAGATTTATTTATTTATTATTTCTTTATTTTAAAAGATTTTATTTATTTATTCATGAGAGGCACAGAGAGAGAGAGAGAGAGAGAGAGGCAGAGACACAGGCAGGGGGAGAAGCAGGCCCCATGCTAGGAGCCCAACGTGGAACTCAATCCTGGGACTCCAGGATCACACCCTGGGCTGAAGGCGGCACTAAACTGCTTAGCCACCCAGGCTGCCCCAGAGATTTATTTTTATCCACTGGCCTCCTCCCTCCCCCTGGCCAGTGACAAGATGGCATTGAGTCTCTGAACTCACTGAGGGTCATCGAGTCCCCTCAAAGCCTGGAGTCTCTCCAGCCCAGAGCCCCTCAGGATGGGCTGTTCTGGCCTTGTTGAATTTCTCTACAGGGAGGCACTAACCTGCCAAGCCCCCTCTGTCCTCTGTCATTGGACACACTTTTCTCCTCATCCCTCAGGGACTCTCCAGGTGATGCTAGGAATTGACCTGGAAGCTTCCTCCAGATTTGACCACACCCAGGGTTTAATGACTGAACCACTTCCGTTAGCAGAAATGCCAGATCCTTCATCCCTCCCCCAGGACTGCCTGATTTGTCCATTGCATCAGCCAGGGGTCTCCCAAGAAACAGAATTTGTAGGAGATCTATAAAAAGAGATTTATTTTAAGAAATTGGCTCCTGTGATTGTGGGGACTGGCAAGTCTGAAATCCGTAGAGCAAGCCAGCAGGCTAGAAACACACTCAGGATTCCTATGTTATAGTCTGGAGGCAGAATTCCTCTTCTGAAAAAACAAAACAAAACAAAACACAAACCCAACCCCCAAAAAACAAGGAAACCTCAGTTTTTGCCTCAATGCCTCCTGCTGATGGCACGAGACCCACCCGGTTATGGAGGGTTATATGCTTTACTCAGTCAATTGATTATAGATTTTTTAAAAAAAAGATTTTATTTATTTTATTTTTAAAGAGGGAGAGTATGTGCGAGTGGAGGAAGGGGGAGAGGGAGAGAGGGAGAATCTCAAGCAGACTCCATGCAGAGCGCAGAGCCTAGTGTGGAGCCTGTCGGAGGGGGCAGTGCTCACTCCTCCAACCCTGAGATCATGACCTGAGCCAAACCCAAGAGTCAGACTCTTAACTGTCTGAGCCACCCAGGTGCCTCTTAACTGACAGATGTTAACCAGGTCTACAAAACACCTCCATGGCAACAGCTATATTACTATTTGTCCAAACAACTGGACACCATAGCCTAGGCAAGTTACGCATAAAATTAACCCTCAAATTCATGTGTTGCAACTTAACCCCAACTGTAACTGTATTAGGAAGTAGAGACTTTGGGAGGTGATTAGGTCATGAGGGTAGAGCCCCCACGAATAGGATTAGTGCCCCCGTAAGAAGAGCCACAAGAAACGATTTCTCTCAGCTGTGTGGGTGTGCAACAAGAAGACTGCGGTCAGCAAGCCATTTCTGCTGGCTCCCTGAGCTCGGACAATCCAGCCCCCAGAACCGTGAACCACGATGAAGAAATGCTTGTTATTTAAGCTTCTGGACTACGGTATTCTTGCTGGAGCAGCTGGAGCAGACATACAACCCACAACCCCAAAATACTGAGCAAAGCAAGGAGCGTGGATATGGTGTTCCTGTGAGGAGCTAGACGTGCCTGTTCCTTTCCTCAGAAATTCTCTCCTGCTACTGACTTGGGGGAGAAATGAAGAGATGTTATTTAATAAATGTGTTTGAATGGATACACGAACAATTGGAGAGTTAGCAGCCTGAAGGGCAAGACTTTGCATCCCAGTGACCCAGTCATACTCTTGGGGAACCCACCCACATATATTATCCAATTTAATTATGCAGATAAATAAAAAAGGATGTCACCCCTTAGGAGTACCATCCGCATAACTCAGACACCAGTGAGGCACTCCGAGCCCAACAGGGCTCACTTACAGTTTGCTCTGTGCAAGGGGGACCTCCAGTTGAGGGGAGTCTCAGATTAAGGGTGACCAGAGCTGAGTGGCTTTTATCACATCTGTAGATTTCTTTGAGCTTCAGTTTTTTCACGTGAAAATGAACCATACCTGCTTTCTAGGGTGTATCAGCCTGGGTCCAATCAGGACACAGGACTGACCACACAGTAATCTAAACCAGGGATTTTTTTTTAAAGATTTTATTTATTTATTCATGAGAGACACACAGAGAGAGAGGCAGAGACACAGGCAGAGGGAGAAGCAGGCTCCATGCACCAGGAGCCCGATGTGGGATTCGATCCCGGGTCTCCAGGATCGCGCCCTGGGCCAAAGGCAGGCGCCAAACCGCTGCGCCACCCAGGGATCCCATAAACCAGGGATGTTTAATTGAAGGAATTGTTAAGTTATGATTGCACAAAGTAAACATAAGATGCAGACAGATTTCTTGGTGGTTCCACACGGCTGCAGGAGAGTGCCCAAGGAAGGATGAACTTGGCCTGGGGAGTCCCCTCCCTGGGTTGGGTACAGACCTCCATGGGGGACATATGGATGGCAGAGCAGTTGGCGGGGTTGCCCAGGGAGGAGCTGGTGTACAATCCCCGGATAAGCAGGGAATAACTGGGGTGCAGGAGAGCCACAGCCAATGAGCAGATTTACAGGCTTATGGGCGTGGAGGTGGTACTGTGGCTGGGAGGCCAGAGTCCCCAGCACCGAGTAGCAGGAGGCACAAAGAGGGGGTCAGCCAGCCAGGTGGGGCTGCAAGGTCACATTCTGGCATGTGGCTGGGGCGGAGCATCACCGATGTTCCTGCAGGCTTGTCACTGACCATGAGTGCAGCCCCCCGGGGCCAGCAAGGGAAGCCCCTGCCTCTGTGCCCTCCTACTTCTCTCTGGAGCCCTTACTAAGAAAGCTGAATGTTGTGCTCACTGTCAGGAGAGATGCTTAATAGGATTCTTCCCATTGCTGCCGAGCAGCCACTAAAGGGTGAATTTGGAGCTGAGAGGCAGGCCATCCATCACTAGCACCCAGGGTGTGGCGGGAGGTGGAGGAGATGAGGAGCGCCCAGCTCTTGCACTGACCTGCCAAGCCTAAACCTCTTCGGTTATGATAAATGCCACTTGGTCAGTTTCTGGAGGTCTGAAGGATACTTTCCAGAAACCAGTGTGTGGACAGAAGGGGCACATGAGGCCAGCCCCCAGGTCATCCTGCTGCATTCTGCCAAACACACTTCCCTCTGTGGCCCTGGCCTGCCCCGACATGCTTGCGGGTTGAGTCTGGTCAACAGGAGTGTGCACAGAGCAAGGGACAAGAGGAGCTTATAGTTCCCTGTGTCATGACCTCCCTCCCGACCCCGCCGGCCCCCGTCTGTCTGCTAGGGCTGCTGTAACAAGAAGCACAAGGCAGGGACCTTAAACAACAGGAATATATTGTCTCACTGTTCTGGAAGCTAGGAGTCTGAAATCAAGGTGTGTGCAGGGTCGGGGCCTTCTTTTTTTCTTTTTTTTAAAAGACTTTTAGTTATTTATTCCTGAGAGAGACACATAGAGAGGGGCAGACACAGGCAGAGGGAGAAGCAGGCTCCCTGCAGGGAGCCTGATGCGGGACTCGATCCCAGGACCCCAGGATCATGCCCTGAGCCCAAGACAGACGCTCAACCGCTGAGCCCCCCAGGTGCCCCTGGATTGGCGCCTTCAGGGCCTGGGAGGGAGAACCTGTTGCTGCCGCTCCTCCAGCTCCTGGTGGTTTGCTGGGAATATTTTGGCGAGCCTTGGCCGGTAGACAACGCCCTGATCTCTGCCCTCATGCTCACTTCGTGTCCTCCCCATCAGCCTGTTTGAGTCCAAAGTTCTCCTTTTTTTCTGAGGAAACTGGTCACATTGGATTAGGGACCTACCTGACTCTGGGATGACCTCATCTTAACCAAACTAGAATTTACCTTTGCTTCTGGTAGGCAGGTGGGGTAAGTGAATACTACTGTATCTCTTCGGGATTATTTAGATTCAAATCTGGGCTTTTTAAAAGCTCTTCTCGTTTAGGACCATGATGGTTCTAGGGTACAATCTTTCAAGGGTCCTGCATGAAAAGAGTATTAGGTTCTCCCCTCCCCAGTAGGTCCTGACCTGACTCCCCCACTCCCAGCACTCTGATGGACTCACGAGCTCCACATGGTCCCCAGCGCCCCCGTGGGAAGGGGCAGGCAGGTGTCTTGACGGGAGAAAGCAGAGCCCAATGACAGTCCTGTCTTTCTGGGTGTGCCTTTCACCTGGAGTAGTGGTTTCTCACATTCTTACTGCCTGGTAGTTAAGTATTGTTTTCAAACTTATTTTTGTTAAGCTCGGCTATTTTATTTCTACAACTAGAGGGTTCTAGGGGGTGGGTTGTCTATAAAAACTGCCAGAAGTAGAATTTCCCAAAAAGCTGTATTTTAGAATGCTTTTTCCAAAGTTATATAGAAAGAAGTGTCTATTTCTTTTCCTTTCTTTCTTTCTTTCTTTCTTTCTTTCTTTCTTTCTTTCTTTCTACAAAACATACTCAATTTAAGATGTTCCATTTAAATAAAAAAGAGCATTTTTTTACAAGAAAAGTGAAAGTTGCATCAAATCTGAAGAATAGAATACTATTTACTTCTGAATTGATACTATTTTTTGAATTCCAGTGTAGTTAAGATACAGTGTGATATTAGTTTCAGTGTACAATTCAGTGATTCAACCCTTCCATACAGCACCTGGTGCTCAGCAAGACCAGTGCCCTCCTTAATCCCCATCACCTGTTTCACCCATTTCCCCACCCCCCACCTCACCTCTGATAACCATCCATTCATCTGTTTGTTCTCTATGGTTAAAAGTCCAGTTTTTGGGTTGTCTCTCTTTTTTTCCCCTTTGTTTGCTGTGAGTTGATACTATTTACCTAATTCTAGGTAAACATATGACTTTTCATTCAAACAGATTCTTTTTTTTTTTTTTTTTTTTGCCAATGAATGGAGCATTAATTATACAGAACACCAGGACAACAGGTGTAAACTACTATTTCCCTAGGGGGAAAAACGGAATGCATGATCACCCTACCTGTAGCCACCAATTTTTAAGAATTTCAGCAAAACTTTACTTGAAGAAACAAAAACTCTAAATGTAATCTGTTTTGAGGCTATCCTATTAATGAATGATTCACAAGCAATCGTTAAGGAGAAAAGAACTACTGATTTCTCTTCCTCATTATATGAAATGTGTTCTTTCAGTGGGAAAAAAATGTTAGGAAAAATCATTCTGCATTGTCAGATTCCATACAATGATAAAAATGGACAGGTCTTAAACACACTTCAAAAGTTGTTAAAATTAAGTTAGGTTTACGGACTGGCTGGCTAAGATAGGCAAAAACACATTGTTTTACAGAATTTGGTAAATTTGCAAGCAGGCACTAGTCCTTAAGCTGAATATCAGAAAGTAAACTTCTAATGTCTGAATCAATTTCCTAGATTCCAATCGTCTATTTTGCAAACTTACCCCTAGTATCAGAGCAATTAAGGGTAATTTCACCATTATGTTTCTTCATTTGGGGGAAAAGTGTCATGCTTTACTTCGTTTATTTTTAAAGAAATATTTCCCCCCAAAAGAGAAATATTTCATTTTTTAAGAGAAATATTTCAAATAAATATTACCCAACCAGCATCACTGGAGCTCTGTATGTATTAATGAGGTTTGTGAGAACAGGGTTCTAGATAAAGAGGTCAATATGTGTGAGAAACCATACATAACTTTTGTGTTGCAGATCTGTTACTTGTTCAATTCAGGCATGGGGCAGAGAACATTGAATATGGGATTTTAGGAAGTGAGGTTCTCCGCTTGGGGCCTTTGTACCATCTGGATCTATGTTGTCTGCAGGTTTTATTAAAAATGGGAAGACCTGGAGGCCCCATCCCAGGCCTTCTAGTGCACTATCCTAGGAAAGCCTGGCCAGGGGATTTGCCTTTGTAAGCTGCTCCTGGCTGGTGACCCTTCCAACAAAGTTTGGGAGCCCCTGTGCTGGCAGCGATGAAGGAGGTAACCAGATCTGGAACAAGCCCAGGACAGGTGACCTGGGACCCCCGTCAAGAAAACGGACAAATTTCTTCTGGGCTACAATCCTTAAAGTGAAGACAGAGTTCTCTTGTCTCCACTTCAACTTTCTCCCTATTTTCCTTTTTCTGGTGTCTCGCTTGCTTCTGGCCACTCACTGTTCGCTGCTGATTTGACCTGTTGACATTCTACCTTCCTTTTCAGGTTTGACTCTGTATCTGGAGTCCTGTTTCCTGTCCAACCCATCTCTGCCTGTGGCTTCAGGTTTCTGGGTACCCTGGTCCCAGTGCCTGGCCAGCTTCCAGAGCAGGGCAGGGACGGGCACAGGGCAAGAATCCAAACAGTGTGTGCAGCAAACGAGGAGAGTACTATCCATGGGCCCCCTAGGGTAGGGACAGATCTCATTCAGTCCCAAGGTTATCTCTGAATTGCAGACAGTGAGGTAATTAATGTTCATAATGAGCCAGCTGAGTCACCAAAGGAAGATGGGGTTGGTTTACTGTAGGCACTAGATGAGTGATTCTTTTAGAAAAATTCCCAAAAAGAGTTTTGGAAAAATCTGGAATAGGCTTCAGCTACCTGGTGAAACCACTCAGCTGGAAGATCACCAGATCATGAGGATCCTTCAGAAACCAAGAGTAACTGGATTAGGCGGGGTTTTTTTGTTGAAAGGAAAAAGAAGTTGCAATCACCGGTTTGTACACCAGATGGCAGAGTTGATTTTCCTTTGGATATTTATTTATTTATTTATTTATTTATTTATTTATTTATTTATTTATTGTAGGCTTGGGTGGGGGAGGATGCTTGAAATCACCCCCCAGAGATCAAGAGTCCCTCACTCTACCAACCGAACCAGCCAGGCACCCGCCTTTGGTTTTTTTAAAAGCTGACTTTCCAAAATTCCTGCCTGCCTATTTTGTATCTGCAGCTTATTATCAGCAATCTACATCAGGTTGATATAATTTGGTGACACCTTCTCATGCAAGGACACAGCAGACTAGCATTACTTTACCCTGAGCCTTTTCCTGAAGCGGTGGAGTTCCAGGCACTCTATGTGATTGGCTAGTTCATACCTATTCTGTTGAATGACGCCTGTGGTTACTATTAAACTGACACTATTTCTCATGTAGTTTTATAGTTTTAATACACAATTAAATAATCTATTGTCCAAACATTCCAATAGTTTATAGAATTCAACTATATGGTTCTCCAAATGCATTAATATGTATCTATCTATGTCTACCACTATTTTTTATGTCTACCACTATTAATAATTATAAGGAATTAATTTGTACACTTGCTCCTCCTTTTGTGCATTACTTATGGTTATCATTTTATTTTCTCCCTGTTAAAGTTGAAGAGCAAAAACTGAAATTCCTTTTTAACATCTAGTAAACATTCAATATGCCTACTATAATAAAACAGACCTACAAATGGACAACAGATACATGAAAAAATTCTCCACAGCACTTGGCATCAGGGAAATACAAATCAAAACCACAATGAGATACCACCTCACACCAGTGAGAATGGGGAAAATTAACAAGACAGGAAACAACAAATGTTGGAGAGGATGTGGAGAAAGGGGAACCCTCTTGCACTGTTGGTGGGAATGAAAGCTGGTGCAGCCACTCTGGAAAACTGAGGTTCCTCAAGAAGTTAAAAATAGAGCTACCGTATGACCCAGCGATTGCACTACTGGGTATTTACCCCAAAGATACTGATGTAGTGACACGTCCGGACACCTGCACCCCAATGTTCATAGCAGCGATGTCCACAACAGCCAAACTGTGGAAGGAGCCGAGATGGACTGATAAATGGATAAAGAAGATGTGATATATATATATATATAATGGAATATTACTCAGCCATCAGAAAGGATGAATACCTAAACCATTTACATCAACATGGATGGAACTGGAGAGTATTATATGGAGTGAAATAACTCAATCAGAGAAAGAGAATTATCATATGGTTGCACTTATACGTGCAAAATAAGAAACAGCACAGAGGATCATAGGGTAAGGGAGGGAAAACTGAATAGGAAGTCATCAGAGAGGGAGAAAAACCATGAGAGACTCTTAACTAAAGGATACAGACAGGGGTGCTGGAGAGGAGGTGGTGGGGGGATGGAGTAATTGGGTGATGGACATTAAGGAGGGCAAATGATGTGATGAGCCCTGGGTGTTATATGCAACTGATAATTATTGAACACCACATCTGAAATTAATGATGTACTATATGTCAGCTAATTGAATTCAAATAAAAAAAACAGAACTTCTCTTCAGTTCTAGCAATAAATGACTATTTGACAGACACAATATCCACGTGGGATACACTGTCGTACAAATCTAAGAATTTAGCCCTGAATATATCCAGATATATTCTGGATATTCAGATATTTGGATATTCAGATATCCAAAGTGTAATTATAACCAAACTTTTGGACTCTGAAATGTCTTAGTTCACATGTCATACGTTGCTACTTGGACTACCTGTGAATGGGTCTTAGCATCGCTCTCGTGTATAAACTGCTTTGAGCACGGAGATCAATTTCACCATCTTGTTCTCCTTGAAACACTGGGCTGTGCTATGCCACAGATACCCTCTGCACTGAAGCTTGCATGAATGCCCAAGGGGTGGCAGAGACCACAGAGACCACGGTTGGTTGCATTACAGATTGCTGAAATATTTCAATTGCATCCCGCATCTTTAACAGTTCCATTCGAATTTCTCCCACATTCCAGATGAGATCATCTAAACCCAGAGCACACTGCCTGGCACGGGATCAGAACTCAATAAATGTTAATGTCCTTCTGGTCTGTTCTTTTTCTCAGTCTAGGACAAGAGCCCTTGAGAGCTCTGAAACCCAGTGGATATAAAATAAATGATGTAGTAATGTGTCCCTACATGACTGCAAAGCAAGTGCAACTCTGAGCTCACCAAAACTGAATCTAATTTGGTTAAAACAAACCCAAGGAATACTCAAGGGACAGTTTTCTCTGACTTCACACCGGCATCAAACTTGCTATTTTTTCCAATGCTGGTTCTTTATTGTCAGTTAAGAATCAAAGATTTTTATTTAAAGACAAACTACAGTTTAATGGGTGCATATGGGGTTTGAATGCCTGAGTCTTCCAGTAAGCAATGCTGTGTGACTTGCATGCTAATTTTTTTCTGTGATGTTTAAACCAGTGCATTCTTTGCATTCAGTAGATTTTGAACAGCCACTTTGGGCAGAAATTTTTTTTTTTAAAGATATGGAAGGAAGGAAATCAAACATCTATGCGAGACAAAAGGCTAAATTGGGTTCCTTTTCCTTCTATTTTCCTATATAATTTAACATCTACTGTGAGTATACTATTAATAGCAGAAAGCCCTTATAAGGTCTTACTGGGAGCCAAGCATTATTCTAAGTACTGTATCTATATTAACTCATTTAATTTTTATTAAAAACCTCGTAAAAATACTTTTAGCCCCATTGTATAAAGGAGGGCCAGTAAATTTTGGTGGAGCTGAATTTCCTTTAATATTTCAGAACATGGGGCACCTGGGTGGCTTAGTGGTTGAGCATCTGCTTTAGCTCAGGGCATGATACTGGGGTCCTGGGATCAAGTCCCACATTGGGCTCCCCGTAGGGAGCCTGCTTCTCCCTCTGCCTATGTTTCTGCCTCTCTCAGTCTCTCATGAATAAATAAATAAAATATTTAAAAAATATATTTCAGAGCATACCTCTGCAAACCATGCATTTCAGTGGCCTAAATTGCTGGCAATGAAGCGACAAGAGCTCCATGTGGGGAGTGACGCAGAGCTTCCCCAGAGAGGTTGCACTTAAATGGGGCATGGCAAGAGGAGAAGGAGGAAGGTCCTGGGGAACCTGCGAGCCCACAAGTGGGTACAGCCTGAGGTGGGGAGTGGAGGGTCCGTCTCCTGGGCTGGACTAAAGGCCCAGAATTCAACCTATAGAGACCTTCAGCGGGAAGTACCTCAGTGGGACAACAGGTGAGGTGACAAAACTCAGCAGTGTGTAAAAGGAGCTAACATGTTGAGCAAGAGGGTCTTTGGGGCCTCCTGGAGGTGCACCTGAAGAGGGGGCACACACGTGACGGCTGGCATCTGCTCTCTGAGGATTTACTCCGTCGGGTGTGACCTGAGCAGGAGCAAACCCAACGCCCAAGTGTTGGGGGTGGGGAGGGAATGAGCACAGTAGTTGCGCAGTGCTGTGTGCCAGCGTCAGAGCCCGTCCTCCCCACGGACCCGCTGCCAGCCTTCCTCTACTCCAGCCCCAGGTCCTCGGGCCCAGGGCAGTGATACTAATGGGAGCGGCCATTACTGAAGATGGAGACAGGCCAGGGCTCTGTGCCGGCCTTCTCTCCACCAACCCCCAACACCCTGGGAGACAGGACCACTGTTGTCACCGTTCCCCTGTGAAGACTTCGGCCCGGGGAGCCAGTCACCTACCAGGGCACGCGGGTGTCAGGGTTCAAACCCAGGTCCTTCCGGCTAATTCCAGCCTCACACTCCGGCTCTCTACACAAGCACGGATCGTGCCTCCTGGCAGCCCGCCGGGCAGAGTCCAGATCCCTCTCCCCCCACCTGCTTGCTTGGGAGAAAGGGACCCCGAAGGACAGGAGGGACCTCTCTGGAGCCAGCATGCAGCCAGTTGGGCCAGTCTGCTCGGGCACCTCGGCCTGCGGAGCTGTCCCGCCGGGCCTGCTCACACCGGCCGGAGGCAGCCGGCAGCAAGTCCCCGGGGACTGTCTCAAGCCCACAGCATTCCGCAGAGGGCAGGGGTCAGTTATAGAAGGCTGCATGGCCAGGGCCCCGAAACCTGGCCGCGAGCCCCAGGCACACGTCCCACACGCTCCCGGTCCCTGGCCGGCCAAGTCTGTGGGCACCTGCCAGCTCTGTAGTAGGGAGACTGGGGTGCCAGGGCTTGTGCCGTCAAAGGACATCTGAAGTGCTCAGAGAGAACAACACAGCGACACCAAGGCAGATCTCAGGCAGGTCCCCAAAGCAGGAGACTTCTCTGTTTGAAACTGCCTTGCTGCATTATGATCTAGAAATCAAAGTTAACAAAGCAAGGGGAGCTTTTAGTCCGACACTAAAGAATAGATATGTGTGTATATGCTCTGTAAGGAAACAAGCGTGTGTCCGATTGCCGCAACGGGACCCACTGAGCCGAGGTCTGGTTAATCCATCCCTTTCTCTCCCAGCCAAGTTTCTTTGCAGAATTCATTGTCCCCAGTTTCTAGGGGCTGCCCCGTCTACAGAACAATTGATCCAAGGGCTCTCACTTGCCCCTGGATTTGCCAAAGGCCCTGCTGGGCCCACTGCAGCCCCATCTTGCCCCTGCCAAATGTATGCTCCTATTTCCATCCCACCAGGGCCTCGTGTTTTGCTCATTTGCTTGCTAATTGATTCATGCTAAGGTGACAACTCACTACTGTGGATTAATAAATCTCTTTGAGATGGTCCAATTTGGCCTGCTTTCTCTTATCAAATTTTAATGTTGGTAACCTTGAATGCCTTAAACTGGAAAGGGCCAGCTGGGGGAGTTTGGCTGCAGGGCACCTCAGTGGAGGAACGAGTGGGTGTTAATCCTTTCATGAGAAACATGTTTCTAGTGCAAGCATCCTGACCCTGTCTCCCGGAGCAGAGGGCCACTGACTTCAAGCCTCCTGAGGACCTGCTCTGCCACTTCCTCTGCCTGACTCTGCTCTATCAATTAAACAAGATTGGCTACAGATCACACACAAAACACCTCATCCCTATAAAATTCTGCTCCAAATTCTGCTTTCGGCCCTCTCCTAACAGGGAGATGACTGTGACGCATGGTAGGAAGCATACTGTTCAGAGCACTAGGGGATGTAGACGCCAACTCTGCTGGAGGTGAGTCTTCCCTTGAATTGAGTATTGGAAAGTGAATAGGAACTTTCTCAGGTGGGAAAACAATTTCCTAAGTGTGTGTGTACATGCACATGAACGGGGGAGAGTAGTAAATAAATAATTAACATTTAATATGCACTAAGTCTAGTCATAAATGACCCCAAATTCGGTGGCTTACAATAGCAAGCACTTTCCAGCCTACGGGTTGGCTGGGGCTTTGCTGGGCTCAGCTGGACGTGGCTCCAGGCTGTAGACTAGATTTTATCGTGCTGTCCATATCTCCTGGCTTGGGGGCCAACAGTCACTCAGCACGTTCTCCTCATGATGGATAGGAAAAGTGCAAGAGGAGTGAGCAGAATGGGCACACTGAAGTCCTGTCCCCTTTCCCTTGGACGGAGCAAGGCTCATGGCCAGGTCCAACACCAGGAGACAGAGAGCATCCACTTCACCCCCAGTGACTGTGACGAGGGAGGGAAGGACTGTGAGCAGACAATACAATGGGCCATGGGGTGACATGTGCAAAAGCAGAGGTACAAAGGAACATGGCAGGTGTTCAAAGGTGTGTTTGGGAGCAGAGAAAGGTGGGCAGGAGATGGCAGGTGGTGATTTTAGAGACAAAAGCTGGGGGGTGGTTAATGAAAGTCATGGATCCCTTGCCAAGGAGCATGGCTTTTATCCTGTAGGCAGGAGAAGGCATTCAGGGCTGTGGACTTCTCAGCCCAAGCTGCCGTTCCTGCTCTGGGGCACACAGGACATTGTGGGGCTGGATGGAAACTGCTACCTGCTGCCAGGGACAGAGCAGAAGAGTTTGGGCACAGGCCTAGGCTGATTGCCAAAGTCACCCTGGGTATGCAGTGTCAACACATACGCTTAGCGCTGATTGACAGCTTGCAAAGTACAACTGAGTCCTCTGAAAGCATTTGGTAACTAAAGGACACAAGCCTTAAAGCTTTTGCTCTGAAAATAAATGGTTGGTTAGGAAGAAATTGAAGAAAGAATCAGAAATACTTATATTCAAACCCAGTGCCATTTATTACAAGTGTATTACTAAACCCAAGGTTCTGTTCCCATATCTATAAAATGCTTTGGTTAATTCTCATGCTTTGCAGAATTTTTAAGACTCTAATGAAGTAACATGTATAAAGTAATACAAACAGAATATATATAAAATCGCTATATAAACACCACCTACTATATTCCTAAGGTAGCTTCAGCAAAGGAAATAGCCACACATCCAATGAACCGAACACTGAATTTCCTGGGTGGCCCCTGGTGCCATCAGAAATGTGGGTAACACGAGAGAATGCATGGCGATGAGGGTCTTCTTAATGGAACGCATGTTTGATGGAGCAAATGGCACCAGGAGAAAAGCATCAACACTGACCTGGTGTCCAAGAAGTGATGTGGTGATAAAACTGGCAAACACAGCTTCTACTCTGGGTAGGTCATTTCAACCGACAGGAAGCATTGCTCTGAACCCATCTCTGCAGGTCTCTTTTGGAACCAGGTGAAACCCAATATTTACTCTCATCCTTGCACTTGAGAAATGAGAGAATGGAAGACCATAAACTGCTTTGGCAGTGAATCTTGAAAAGGGACAAGGAAGAGAGGCCAGAAGGAGCGACAGAAGATGAATCAGTGCCTTACAGATATAAAAAATTGGGGGCGGTGCTGGTTTCAACTAAAAATAATCCCTGGAAATAAGACACCCTGAAGGGCAATTTGTTTGTTTCCTACTTGACAACAGTCAGAGCCATGGGAGGAGGCACGATGGATGCAGCCAGGAGATTTCATTCTGAATCTAATGGTGGGGGAAAACCTGGAGTGGCTTCATTCTGAGGCCAGACGTAGGCTGGAAGCCAACTTTGTAAAGGAAAACCAATAAAAGTCAGTGGGATTTTATTCCCAGGCTTTGGGCACTGTTCATGAGGTCTGTCTGACCCACAGGGGCAGTGAGAGCAGAGGGCTGCCTCTGGAAGGTCCAGCCTCATCTCAGGGAGACCAGTCTCGAAGAAATCCTGATATGTCCTTGGCCAGTTATCTACATAAGATGTAGGTTGCTGGGATTATGAGAACAAGAGTGAGAAAACAGATTCCTGGTGTTGTATGTTGATGGCTTAGTGGGACTCAGTAGGTGGGCAGATTCACCATATGGAAAGCCAATAATCAATTTTTCCTCATATTATCAGCAAAGTGGGAAGTATGTTGAGCATTAAAGCTCTTATATTCAGCAGAGTCTGTACTGTACAAAACTGCCATATTAAATTGGCTGACTTTTTATCAGGCCCCAAAATATTTGTATAAATTAATAATGACATATTAAAAATAAAGACATATATCTTTATCTGACTGATTTCTACAAAGACTACTTGACCTAAGAAGTTAATTTACATATTCAGGTTTGATAAAATGAGATATGTGTAACAAGCAGGGACACAGCAGGGGTTTCATTTGTCAGGCATGATCTCCCCAGATTCACGTTCTCTAGCGTGTAGACCTAATTTTGCATGTCACATTCATATACATCAAAGAATGAGACATAGCAATTTGATGGAAGGTAACTGAGTCAAACCAGCCATGACTCTGGAAAAGAGATCACAACACCAAGATTCTGGAATATGTCAACAGAACCATAGCCTTGTTTCCCCTATAGGGAAGTTTCCAGGGGAAGATGCATTGTACATGCATCCTAGAAAGTATGTTCTTGTAAAGTGCCGCCCAACTGGGGTTCTGTGGGAGAAGGAGGATAAGCGTGTGCCATAGAATGAAGAGAAGTCAGATAAAATTGAATATCTTTATTTTAATATAGACAAGAGAAAGAGTAGACAAGGCTGGGAAGCCCACAGGACCAGAAGATAAGAAGATCCTTTGACGTGAGCAGTAGGAACCTAGAGGCAGGGAGGTGTCGGTGACCATCTGTTTCTTGCCTTTCTGTTCCTTTCTCCGTTCTTCTTCTTCACCTTCTTGCTGTGTTGCTCTCCCTCTTTGTATTTTCTTTTTTCTTTTACTAAATGTGTTCTAATTATACAAAGAGATTCCAGTGCTGCTCCCTTCCTATGAAATGACTTGAGGCAAAATTACTAAAATACAATACAATACTTACAGTTAAACTTTAAACCCGGGAAAATTTCCTTCTTATCTCAAAAGTCTTCCTCTTCCATGGAAATTTGAAATGTCCATCAAGTCCTATAATACATGGAAATGTCTCCCAAATGAAAGATGGGAGGAGTAACGTCTTATTCTTAAACTTCCTGGACATGCTTCCCTAATAATTGAATACAATGACCCCACATAATGACTTCCATGGTCTCTTCCACCATTGTGGCTCATCCTAAAGCTCTGGCTGGAAATAATGGAAGGGGGCTCATGAGGCTCTACTGCAGGAAGTCTAGGCTGGCTGGGGGTGGACAGTGGTGGTGCCTTTGGTCAAGGATGAATATAAGGACCCTGGGTCCTTTTTTTTCTTTTAAGATTTTATTTATTTATTCATGAGACACACACACACACACACAGAGGCAGAGACACAGACAGAGGAGAAACAGGCTCCATGCAGGAAGCCTGATGTGAAACTCAATCCCAGGACTCCAGGATCACACCCTGGGCCAAAGGCAGGCGCCAAACTGCTGAGCCACCCAGGGATCGCCAGACCCTGGGTCTTGAGAAGAGAAGTGGTACTTCTAACAGAGGGATATGGCATGGATAATGATATGAAAGGGACTACCTATTTCCATTTCTCATTTCAAAATATTGATATTAAAGATGACTAGGCTTAGAGATGATTAAAAAATAATGGTACTGTGGTTGAAACCATTAACAACAGATTTGAAACAGTAAAAATAATTCAGAAAAAATGTGGTGAAGAAGTAGGAGGCACAGACTGGGAATGCTTCATAGTAAGTCTGTGAAACATACTGTTTCTTTTCCTGTCTTCTTGTCTTCCAGGTCACATCAGAGGTTGATGGTTATTATTATTATTGTTATTATTATTATTATTATTATTATAAATGTCATGCTTTGGCAACCCTACATAAACATTCTGTTCTATAATTTCTGCTTCTGATAATGTCAGGACAAACAATCTGGACGAATCTTCCTTCTGAATGCAACTAGAGAAATTGCACAAAAAATTAAAAACCATCTATTAATTGGTATTGGAAAGCTAACAAGACAGTGAAGATGTGTGAGCCAAGATCCTGGGAGTAACAGAAACTCAAGAGGATAAGCCTGGGCGTTGCTTTTTTTCCTAATAGTATTGACCCATCCCTCAGGGGGTAGCTGAGAAACTGACCAGGTATTTTAGCAACCTCTCAGCAAAGTTAAGAGGATAGTTGTTGGAGTCTGGAGCTTGCAAGTGCAGTGAGAAGGCCATTGCTGCTGGTGAATACCTCTCACTCTAGGTTATATACTAAGAATGAAGGTGAAATAGAAGTGGATGGGCCCTTGTAGATTATTAGATAACTTCAACCCATTGCAAAGCGTTGAAGGATAATTGAGGATCTGAGGTTTTTAAATGCCTTACAGAGGTAATGTAAAATCTTCTCTGGAAAAAGCATCATCCTTGGCTTCAACTTATTTTTACAATTTTACAAATAAAATATCTGATACACAAGCAATAAATTACAAGGTACATGGGAAACAAGACAACAGAAACCAAGAGGAACAACAGATAATGGAAATAGGACTATCGGGGCTCCAGATTTTGGCGTTATCAAACATGGATTTTAAAATAACTTTACTTACCAGAAAAGTAAATTATTTTAAAAACAAACCATTCACCATTTGTGAATGAAAACAAAATTGAGAATTTCAGCAGAAAAGAAGTAGAAACTATTTTAAAAAGAATGAAAGTAAATCCTAGAACAAAATAATACAATAACCAAAATCAATAACTAGAACTTAGTGGCTGAATTTAACAGCCAAATGGAGACAGCTATGGAGAGAATAATAAACTGGAAGAATGGTTAGGAAAAAATTACCCAGAAATAAGCATGAAAAGAAAAAAAGATATAAAGCACAAAAGAAGAAGCAGGAGAGGGCTCGGTAAGGTGTGGATTCAGCTGACATCTACCTTCATCCTGATAGAGACCCCCGTAGGGAGCTCTGGAGTATGAATGGCATCACAGAGTTGTCTCCCTTAGTGGCAAAGAGCCCAGATTTTGTACCCGGTATCAGCCAGTCATTGGCTGAGGGCCATTGCAGGGGAGGGCAAAATCTCCCAGGTGTCACAGGGCCAGACAGCTCCCATTGACCAAGGGCAATTGTCTGAAGGGGGTATCTGTGAGCCTTTTGCAGGCAATGCTCGTAGTAGTGTGGGGTGAGTGGTCTGGACAGTAAAGGGGATGTAGGCAGGGCACTCACAGCCCTGACTTCAGATGCCAAGAACACTTCAAACAGTCCCTGTTACCAATGTCACTTAGGGTTAATCCATACAAAAATTATCTTTTTTCACACCTCTCTTCACCCTCTCAATGCCATGACTGAGAAGCAACTAGCCCTATAATTCAGTGATAATAAGGGTTTAGTGTTGAATTTTGTGGACTACTTCAACAACTTCTCTGGTTACAGAATTTCTCCAATGAGAAGTCTTACTAATTTTTTGAGACAAATGGACGAAATGTTTGGAACTGGATTATTCTTGGAAAACCTAGAACACGTCATCCTCCTAATGTAGTTAAGTGAATTCACAAAGGCATTGGTCTGACAGGCATATAATGCTGTGGAATTATTACTCTGCTACATGAAACAGATACACAAGAAGTAAAGAGTTTATATATGTAAAATTAACATTACTTCTATTAAACTAAATCAAAATTTTCAGATTTTTCTCACCTTTTTTCTCCAATACCTATAGCAGTATCAATATTAATAAATCAGCCTAATGTTCCCAAAGCCACATCACCACCACTTTCACATGGGAAGGTACAAGGAATTTGGATATACTTTTCTTCTACCCGTGCCCCACTCTAGTTCTTTGCCAATGTCAACACTCCACACCACTCCCACTAGATTCCAGGCATTGATGAACTGACATCAGGATTTTGGAGGCTAACATAAGGTACTACGGCTATCATAGACATCTTCCAACACAAGTCCTAAGAGGAAAACAGCACTCTTTTCTTTGTTGATGCTTTAAGACTCTTGCTTTCTCAATTTTATGAGAAAGTGAAAACATTGTAGAAGTTCTACTTCCTTTGATGATAGGAAACAAACTAAGTTTTAAAAAAAATTTTATTTATTCATGAGAGACACACAGAGAGAGAGAGAGAGGCAGAGACACAGGCAGAGGGAGAAGCAGGGTCCATGCAGGGAGCCTGATGTGGGACTCGATCCCTGGTCTCTAGGACCACACCCTGGGTTGAAGGCAGGCACTAAACTGTTGAGCCAGCCAGGTGTCCCACAAACTAAGTTTTTTAAAAAATATAAAGATTGTTTCAAAGATATTTATTAAAGACTAATTAGAAAGATGGGTCATTAAAGACAAAATGGAAAAGTGGGCTCAGCAAGAAAACAGCCTCTCATTGAAAAGGAGAATCTACTTCAGTGCACTGGCAAGAGATTGGTGGGCATAACTTGCACACGTGTCAAGTTCTCATTACCTGAAAATTGTAATTTGCTCAGTTTCTATGCTCTAGGATGGTTTTATCCAACACCCAAGCAATGAAACTCGCTGAGGTTTTTGCTGATGAGTTTTTCATACGAAGCATCCATGTAACTGTGCTTTTTCCTCATTGCTGACCTCTTCTCTCTGAGTACCAATGCTTTGGTCAAGAGACCCTCCAACCTGCTCTGGTAAAATTCCAACTGGAATTGGAACAGAAAAAAAGGAAACACCTAAGGAAATTATAAAATATTATTCTATGGGAAAAAGGAGGTGACAGATGTTCTATTACACAAAGATGAGGTAATCCTCAAGAGCAAAGGTTGGGAAGGGGAATGGGCATAATTCTCAGGGTTGCACATATGCACCAATAGTCACAATGTGATTCATAAATGAGGGCCTAAAGTTTGCTCTTGAAATAGGTATAATACCAAAGACACTACCACAACATTAAAGCATATAATTGTAAGTAAGGTCAATTAAGAGAGAGACAGAGACACGTAAAAAAAAAACAATGTGGCAGTTCAAGATAATCTCTGATTATATTATACTTAAAATAGAAATGAAGGAAGCAAGGACGAATAGAAAATAGCATGAACTCATAAGAGTAGGCAGGCTAAAGTCCAGTATGAAATGATCTAAGAAAATGCTGAATAGCCGAAAATATTATTTGATGCTGTTCTAAGATTTGTGCTCTCAACATATATTCACTTCTCAGAGCTTCAGTTTCTCCTGGAAAGGTAGTGATACTAGTACAAAGATTAAGTAAATAATACATGCAAAATACTAAGCACAATGTCTGACATATGATAAGGATTCAATCAGTGTTATTATTAGCTATTATTGGCACTCTGCTAGTGACATCCATCCAGCTTGTTGCTGGTCTATTATTCATTTATCTTCCATAATAAATTACTTTCTTCACTGGCAAGAAGGTTGTGATAGGTGACCTCCAAAGTTCTTCTTCAACTTTTAATGTTCTATACATGGTTTCATGGCACCTCTCTATACATTCTGTCTCTCATGCTAGATTATTTGTTCTTTAAGATCACATATCTGTGTTTAATTCCCCAAAATGCCCAGCACAGAGCTGGGTACACAGCAGATATTCATTAAATAGTGATTTGAGAACATATTAATTACTGCAGCCCATGTGTAAGTTCAAAAACTGAAGAAGGTGAGTAAAGAGCTGTGTCCAACAAAATAATTTATTAAAAATTTATTAAAAATAATTACTACTTTTCTGGGTCACAAAAATCTCTCTCATGAGGATGGTGTGGGTGCTTTACGTGAATTATATCATTAAATTGTCTAACAAATTTAGGAGTTAAGTATTATCCCCATTTGTCAATTAATAAAACTGAGGCTCACAAAGATTAGGTAATTTGTCCAAATGCTCACAGCTGATGTGAAATGAAACTGAAATCAGATCTCAAGCCTGTCTGATGACAAGCCCGTGTTTTTACCCACTAGCTTACACTATATCGATTTATAATGTGGTAAAAACACGCAGGTATAATCTCTAGTCTCAAATAAAAAGAAATCAGCGTCATAGGAAAAAGATCACTCTGTTATTTTATGTTAATAAAAATAAAACTGATGTCTGAGACTTCTGGTATCCTATTTCAAGTTGTTAATGCTCATGGGGATGTGGTAGGTTTCCCTCCAGATCACGGACAAGGCCTGTAACTGTCTGAACTTGAGCTCATTGACTCTGCTGCTCAGGTCAGTAAGTACTAAGGGATTCAAACCATGGCACTGCAATTTCAGAGATCCCAAAACAGACCTTGAAATCTGAGCCAGGATCAGAAAGGATCTCATTAATGGGACAATGTCGTCACATGTAGCATCAGCAAAGATTATAAGAAAAGAAAGTAAATTGGTACGTTGTATGATGCTGGCTGTTAGCAAAATAGTTTCAAAGCAGAGAGCAGGAAACTTCACAATTTGCCAATTCTTTACACTACCTCGGTTCCCCAACTGAACAGGTAAGTTCTATGATGGTACAGGCACTGTTCTTCAGTGTCTCCCTGGCACTCAACTGGGCACATGGGTGTTCATTGTATTCTTTCCATTGAATGGATTCAGGTGTGAAAGATGATGGAAATGTTCTAACACCCATCCAATCCTCTGGTCTTCTTTTGCCCTTCTGTTCTCAAAGCATTGTCTGCAGGTCCCTGACGATCCCCAATACTCTTTCAAGGAGTCCTCAAGGTCAAAGCAGTTTTTATAATAATACTAAAATGTGATTGCAAAAGAAGGAGTAGCTAAAACTACTGGTACCTTGGCACAAATTAAAGCAGTCATATTTATCCATAGCAGAGGTCATTCTATTCTTCACTTCTATTCACACATTATGTTTGCATTCACGGGAAAACAAACTACTTAATTTAAAAGTGTCCCCATTAACCCAGTAAAAATTATTAATTGTATAAAATATGCTTCTTTTTAATACTCTGTGTGATTGAATGGGAATTGTGCAAAAAGTCACTCCTGCTGCCTATCAAAGCAAGATCGTTGTCCTAAGGAAAAAGCACTTGTGAGATTCTATGAGTTACAAGCTGAACTAACCACTTTTTCAGAAAAACCATGTTTACCTGAAAGAATACCTGACAGCCTGTGGCTATTCACACTAGATATTTGACAGACATTTTCTTGAAAATGTATGGAATTAGCATTTGTTGGCAATGATAAAATTATAAATTTCAAGCAAAACTTGAACTTTTATAAAATCTGTATCCATGACCATGAGCTTGACAGCTTCCTTATAAATAAGGGCTTTTCTCATGAGTTCAGTGGTGATATTAGCAAATGTTATTTTATATGATGTGATAATCATCTTTTGATATTATATATATCTTCATAGCTCATAAACCAATATCTTTTCAAATGGCCAACACATGAAGTTAGAAATTGCACATAGCTAAAAGATCTATTTAAAGTGCATGACAGGCCAATAGATTTTAATGTACTAGTGTACAAAAGCTCACTAATATGGTTTTTATTTCCACACTGTAGCTAACTGTAACAAACTGACACTTGTCAAGTTTTAATGTAGAATCAGAGCATATTATCTATAGTTATGTGAAAAGACTGGCGTCCCTTCTCTCTGGAAGCCTGGGTGGCTCAGTGGTTGAGCATCTGCCTTTGGCTCAGGTTGTGATTCTGGGGTCTTGGGGTGGAGTCCTGCATCGGATCCCCACAAGGAGCCTGCTTCTCCTTCTGCCTGTGTCTCTGCCTCTCCCTCTGTGTCTCTCATGAATAAATAAATAAAATCTTTTAAAAAAAAACCTCTTCTCTCTTCCAACCTAAATATCCATGTGAGCCCAGATTTTCTTTATTCACTTCAACCAAACAACATATCACAACAGACTAAATGTAGAACCAGATATGAAAATTTATCTGTGTTCTCTTAAGTCAGACATTGCAAAAAGTGGAGAACAATGCCACTCCTTCAATTAAATATTTTTGTTTTGAAAAATATATTTAGGGGTACCTGGGTGGCTCAGTCAGTTAGGCCTCTGATTCTTGATTTTGGCTCAGGTGATGATCTTAATGTCGTGAGATCAAGCCCCACATTGGACACCATGCTGAGCATGGAGCCTGCTTAAGATTCTCTCTCTCCCTCTCCTCTGCCCATCTTCACCACTCTACCTCAGCTCAAGCACATACATGCTCTCTCTCTCTCTCAAAATAGGTAAATACATACATACATAAAATATGTCATTTTTGAAAAAATATTTATGTAATATAAACACACAATGAGGTTATTATTTTAAATGAATTAATATTTTTAAAACACTTCTCATTTTAAATTTGAAATACATTAAATATAATAGATATAAAGCAAACAAATTTAAGATATTTGAGTGGTTCTAGATTAATGCTTATTCCAAGGCTAAATTCATCTGGCTCAAATGTCACTTTTGTGAAACAACCTTAGGATAAATTTGTTCACCATTTAATTTTGGGACCTAGATCAGTGCCTATAACATAGAAGTTCAATAAATATTTGTCAAACATCTGGATGATTTGTATTAAATTCCCACCAACAGAAAGTAATGCAACTATCCAATAAGCTTTATTTCCATATCTAGGCATTTAAGCACTAACCTTTGGTTTAACTATTTTTAAAATCTTAAAATATTCATAAAGAATTTGTCATATGTATAGTCCAAGTTAGATATAATACTATCCTTGGGGGCACATGGGTGGCTCAGTTGGTTGAGTGTTCAACTCTTGGTTTCAGCTCAGGCTATGATCTCATGAAGGTCTTAGGATCAAGCCCTGTGTCAGTCTCCATGCTCACCAAGAAGTTTGCTCACAGATTTTCTCACTCCCTCTCCCTGTGTCCCTCGCCCTGCTTGTTCTCTCTTTTTCTCAAATAAGTAAATAAATCTTAAAAAAACACCATCTTTAGCCTGAAGGAGCTTCTAGAGTGGCTCTACCATTTTACACTACACTGGAACTGTATGAAAGATCCAGTTTTTCCATATCCTCACCACCATTTGGTATTTTCTTTTTGTTTTTTCATTTAGGTTTTCATAGATTCAATGCTAGGATAAAGAAATATAATTGATTTTTGTATGTCAATATTATAAACTGAAACCTTGCTAAATTCTTATTAGTTTCAGGAGTTTTTTTATTTGTTTTTCTGTAGATTTCTTGGGATTTCCTACATAGACAATCATGTCATCTGCAAATAAGAATAATTTTATTTCTTCCTTCTTGATCTGCGTGCTTTTTCTTTCTTTTGTTAGTCTTACTTGTCTCATTGCACTGTTTAGAACTTTCAGTACTATGTTGAATAGCAGTGGTGGGAGAGGTCATTCTTGCCTTGTTTTTTAGGAGGATTACCATCTTTCCCCACTAAGAACAATATTAACTCTAGGTTTTTTTATAAATGTTCTTTACCAAGTTGAGGAAATTACCCATTATTCCTAGTTTTCTGAGGATCTTTATCCTGAATAGGTGTTGGATTTTGTCAGATTCTTTTTAATCAATTAACATTAAATGGCTTTGATCATTAGCCTGTAAATTTGATGAATTATGTTAATGGATTTGCAAATGTTCACCCTGCCTTCCATCTTTAGAATAAATTCCACTTGATCATGATATATAATTCTTTTTATATAGTATAAATTCTATAAACTAATATTTTGTTGAAGTTTTTAATGTCTTTTCCCCTCCTTTCTCTCTCTTCCTTTTGTAATGTCTTTTTCTGGTTTGGGTATCAGAATAAGACTGGCTTCACGAAATGAGTTGGGAAAGGCTTTTACCCCCTTGTGTTTTCGGGAAGATACTGTGGTAGAATTTGTGTTAATTCTTTTTTTTTTTTTTTTTTTTAACATTTGGTAGAATTCTTCAGTGAAACCATCTGGGTCTAGAGATTTTGGAGTTTAAATGACAAACTCAATTTCCTTAAGTTTTATGAGGCTATTCAAGTTATCTATTTCATATTGGGTGATCTGGGGTATTTGTGTTTATTGAGGAGTTTGTCCATTTTTTCTAAGTTGTTCAATTTATGTGTAGAGTTTTTTTTTTGTAGTGTTCCTTTATTATTCTTTTGATGTCTGCAAGGTCTGTAGTGACATCCCCCAATTTCATTTCTGATATGAGTAATTTGTGTCTTCTTTCTTTTTGTCACTGTCAGTCTTGCTAGAGGTTTTTCCATTGTATTGATCTTTAAAAAAAAAAACCCTATTTTTTTTATAAAGACTTTGTTTCACTGATTTTTTTCTATTGTTTGTGTTTTCAATTTAATTGATTTCTGCCATTATCTTTATTATTTCCTTCCTTCTCCTTGCTTTTGGTTTATTTGGCTCTTCCTTTTCTAGTCTGTTGAGATAGAAACTTATTATTCATTTGAGACTTTTCCTTTTTTTTAATGTATGCATTTAGTGCTATAAATTTCTCTCTCTTCACTGGGTTAGCAGTGTTTCACAAATGTTGATATGTTGTATTTTCATTTTTATTTAGTTCAATGGATTTTTCATTTCTCTCAAGACTTACTCTTTGACCCGTGGATTATCAAGAAGTATGATATTTAGTTTCCAAGATTTGGGAAATTTTTCTGTTGTATTTCTGTAAGTAGTATCTAGTTTGATTCCATTGAGGTCAGACCATTCTCTATATGATTTTAATTATTTTAAACATGTTAGGATTTATTTATGGCCCAGGGTATGATCTGTCTTGGCATACCTTCTATGTATGTTTAAAAAAATTGTATTTGACTGTTGTTGGGTGGAATGTTCTATAAATGCCAATGTTCTATAAATGTCAATGTGTTCTGACTGGTTTTCTTTCTAGTTGTTCTTTCAATTGTTGAAAGAGAGGTGTTGAAGTCTCCCACTATAATTATGGATTTATCCATTTCTTATTTTCAATTTTATCTATTTTTGCTTCACATATTTTGCAGCATTACTATTTGGTGCATGCATACTTAAGATTATTATGTTCTCAGTGGACTGACTTTTCTATCATGATCCTTTTATCTCCCTGGTCCTTATAATTTTCTATGCTCTGAAATCTATATTATCTAAGATTAATGTGACCACCCCTGCCTTTCAAATTGATGCTTGCATTGTACATCTTTTTTTTTTTTTATCCTTCTCCTTTGCTAGGTTGACTCTTTACTGGTCCTTTTGCTAGAGAAAACAGGCTTTTCTTAAGGCATTTTTGTCCTCATTCATCAGTATTTCTGGACTGCCAGCTTCTCCAGCACCTGCTTTGGGGTAAAACATGTCAAAAGAAAATTTAGGACCTCACTGCTGTGTTATTCTTCAGGTCTTGAAGTCTCTAGTAGGAGCTGAGAAAATACTGAGTAGTCCAGAGACATCACCAAGTCCTATCTGAAAAACAGATCACAGGTTGTACCACCATGGACAAAATAATGAACATCCACAGGGTATGCTGTAATCAGGTGCAAGATACGTCTTCTAACAACCAGAGGGCAAAACAAGCATGTCCAAGGCTTCCAACACCTTGGCTTCCTCTCATGCCATGAGGTTGCTACAAAAGCCACCTCCCACTTTTGTAGAGAAGCAGAAGAGGAATGGAGAAGCTATATGAGAGGATGTGAATTTTACAAAGACTGAGTGAACACTTCCTAAATGGACTGATTAAAATTGGATCAGACTAATCTTTAACCCAATTTGATATTGGAAAAGCTGAGTCTCGCTGTAAGTGTGAGTGCAGGAGAAACCCAGATTTCATGTAGGCAAATTAATGACTTTACATTTTTTGGTACATTCTCGATCCAAATCATACTTTGTAGGTGTCTATTATCTAGTTCGTATAGGTGCCTACGTGGTGGTGTGACTGCCTTACCTATTTTCTGTAATAGTTTTGTGGTTTTACTTCCATTTGTTTGTTTCGTAGGTAGTTCCCATTCTTGTGTTTTTCTTTCTTTCCTTTTTTTTTTTTTAAATTCTAAGCCTCCTAGATTCTTTAGCCTCCCCTAATTCCCTTTAACTATAAGAGTATGAACATGACATCTGAGAGACATTTCAAACTATTAGCTCAGAGGATCCCTTAAACTATAAAAAATGTCTCTTGTTTCCAAGCAAAGTGAACTGAGAAATTTCTAAGTTTTGGCTGCGTCAAGGAGTAGATACAAGTGCTATTCTAATTGAATCTTGATTCAAGAAGCCTTTAAAATCAATGTAGCAGGCACTGTGTCAAATGCTTCCTATATTATGTCAACATCATAATAGCCCTGTGGCAATTGTATTATCAACTGGAATCTCAGACAAACTGAAAAGTGGGGCACCTGGGTGGTTCAGTCAGTTGGGTGTCTGCCTTCAGCTCCAGTCATGATGCCAGGGTTCTGGAATCAAGTCCCATGTCAGGCTCCCTGCTCTGAGAGGAACCTGCTTCTCCCTCTCCCTCTACCTGCCACTCCCCCTGCTTCTTCTCTCTCTCTCTCTCTCCCTCTCTCTCTCTCTCAGTCAAATAAATAAATAAATAAATAACAATCTTTAAAAAATGGGAAATAGGCAGGAAGGGGACAGAGGGAGGAAGAGGAAGAGGAGTAAGGGAAGACAGGGACCACAAAGTTGGAAGTGTTAATGGTCACTCCACTCAGACAGCCCAGGGCTGAGCAGTGGAGCATTATTATGTCCTCATAATAATGGTAATGTCAGTTTAGAAATTTTATGGAAACTTACTCAGGAAACCCAAAAGGAGTGAAAATATAAATGAGTTTCAGGAGAGTCATTTACTCCTGAAATTGAAGGGTGGATCTGGGACCCTGTGGGAAAAATTTCCTATGAATATGGTGACCTTGGGGGTTGAGAGAAGTATCTAAACTTCAAGAGTGGGGAGTGTTGAAGGAAAAACACCACTCCCTAAGGGGTCAAGTAGACGATGAAGGTCAACAGGGCCTTTGAACATACACACATACACGCACACACACACACACACATCCAATGTCCCAGATAACATGTAACTGGGGCCAAGTAGCTTACCAGTAAATAAACTATGTCTCAAGATTCCCTCCCTTCAGTGGAAGGCTGTCAGTGTGTGTCTGCGGGTCAAAGGACAGGCTGGCTCAGACTAAAAGAGCAAGTGAAAGGGAACAGAGCAAAAATCATAGCTGTGGGCTTTGAAGGAGATCTCCTTACCCCTTCTGCCTCTGAGGATCCAACTCCCCATCTGACTCAAAGTTGGATGGTCATACAGGTACTGACTGAAACTGCTAGCTGGATCCCACTTTATCACCCCTGAGAACTGAACTAGATGGTGCCTCTCACTGTGGGCACCAGTACAGACAGATGGCCCTGGACTCGCTCAAAATATCTCCCCCAGGGTCCCTCAGGCAGCAGTCTACCCTTTCCAAGAATGTGTTTATCAAAACGGCAACTGGAAACTTTGCTTTCTCTAGAACTCTGTTAACATGCAACTTGAGATAGCCACACATGCCTCTATTTGGAGAGTGAGACTGACTATTTATAATAATAACAACCCCTGAGTTCATAACCTCCCTGGGGGCCTGCCCTGGCAGCAAGGTCAGGATGCATGCATTTGCCCCTCCAGACAGAGTGAGAGGTTTTGGCTGTCCTGGCTGCAAAAGAATGAGGGACAGATTCTCCCTGCAAACACTTCCCTGGAAGTAGGGGGCCTGTTGGCTCAGATTTTTTTTTCTCTCTTTTTTTTAAAAGGAGAGATTTCATTTATTTATTCATGAGATACTCAGAGAGAGGCAGAGACATAGGCAGAGGGAGAAGCAGGCTTCTTTGGGGGACCCCAATGTGGGACTCGATCCCATGATGCCAGGATCACGACCTGAGCCAAAGACAGACGCTTAACCACTGACAGGCAACCCAGCTCAGATTTTCTTGAGAAAAACTGAGTTTTTAGGAAGAAAGAGTCAGTGGGCCACTGAGGGGCAGCAGTGCTATTTACCTCCCTCTACCCTTCGGGGGAGCCCTGCTATTTACCTCCCTCATGCTTTCTTGACCTTTCCAGGCCTAAGGGTCGGAACAGGGCTGGTTTCTGCAGCAAATCCTGGCAGAATGCAATAGGACAATGAGGACCAGTCTCTGGTGGAATTTAAAACTTTAAACTAAGACTTTAGTTGTGTGTTTAAGTATTCTAGTCCAAGGAAGGGACTGGAAGAGGGATATCATGCTTTCCTTCACCAGCTGATCACCTGCTATTCATGATTCAGGGATTCTGACCTCAGTTCCACATACCCTAGTAAAGACAATACGATTACAAAAATGCAAAGCAATTTAAAACAGTGCACATTTGCCATTCTCCTTTGGTCGCTCCAAATTGCAAGCACTTTGAGTAACAGGGGTTTTCATTTCCATACATTACTTCCTTGAGTAGAGCATGTATCCTTGAAAAGTTTCTAACTACCACATCCACGCCTTAGTTGGTAATAACCTTGTTGGACCAGGGTCTGAAGGTGGCCTTCAGGCACCTGTCATCACCTCAATGATCCAGCAGGAAAGCACCCAATGAGAACTCCCAGGATTCTGCTGCCTGTGCAGGGTCCATGGGGTGTGGATTTGTGAAAACAACACCCTAGATAAGAGGCAATAAAAGCCTACTGCCTGTCTCAGGAGAGAGCTGAAGTATAATTATAATTAAAACTGCATCTTAAATAGAAAGGTACATGTTTCAGTAGACTCGATGAACAGCTGGTATGGCCTGATGGGGACTAAAAGCCCAGAAGTAAAAAGTATGAAAATGTTATTTTCTGAGTAAGAAATCATACTGAAAACTACAGGTCCATTTCTAGTTCTTTCTGAGGTCAACAGCATAGAGACCCATTTTATCTTGCAGTCCACAGGCTAGGCATGTTCCAGATCATGGGTGTTGGGCTCAGGCAAAACTTAGGTTTGACTGCCAATTCTATCTTGCTACCTCTCAGGTAAAAAGTAAGCATTTTACTTCATCTCCCGGAACCTGAGATTTCCCCATCTGCAAAATAAGAAAAAATGTATCATAAAATTATAAAAAATAAATAACATAATCTCTGTAAGAAGTGTATTGTACATCGTGCTGGGCGCATAATAAATGTCTCATGATCCAGCCATTACCCCAGTTTTACGTGGGGATTAAGTCTTCCAATCCAGGTAAATCACTTCCTTTCGTCATTCTTACAGAGAGTTTCTAAGCCTCCTCCCCTCCCAGACTCCTTCTCCTCTCTCTCATTTCCCATTATATACTTCTTTTCCAGAGTGACCAACACCCTGCTTTCTTACAAGATGACATCCGGCAATTGAGACTAACATGTTAAAGTTCAACCAGGAATATTTATTTTGTTTTAAGGCTTATTTATTTATTTTAGGGAATGAGACACTCGAAGAGAGGCAGAGACATAGGCAGAGGCAGAAGCAGGCTTCTTTGGGGGAGCAGACTCCCCACCAAGCACAGATCCTAGGCATAGGACTCACCACCCCCAATCTCATCACCCTGAGATCATGACCTGAGCCAAAATCAAGAATCAGGTGCTTAACTGACTGAGCTATCCAGGTGTCCCAGGAAATACTTATTTTTAAGAACAGTTTAGAGTCTGGTACCAGAAATGCAGATTCAGACTTTTACAAATGGAAGCTATGATTCTTAAAATGCTTTTTAAATGTAGTACCGGACATTGAATATTTAATTAAAATTGAATTAAAATAGATCAGAAATGTGACGTGATTTTTGTCAATGCTAATTTTTGCTAATTAAAATAAGTAATAGCTGCTTATGTAATGAGGAATACAGGGGATTTACCTAAGGCTTCAGAAATCTTATAATTTATGGGTATACAGCCAAAGATATGAGATTTAAGAAAATCTCTGACAAGAAAAGCAATGAGTAAAACAAGCAACAGTAAACAAGCTCCTAAGAAATAGGGAAAATGCAGAAGTATAAAGACATTTAAAAATAACTAGAGTTAGGGAGGCCTGGTTGGCTTAGTGGTTGAGTGTCTGCCTTCAGCTCAGGTCATGGTCTTGGGGTCCTGGGATCGGGTCCCACAAGGGACTCCCTTTGGGGAGCCTGCTTCCTCCTCTCCCTGTGTCTCTGCATCTCTCTCTGTGTCTTTCATGAATAAATAAAAAAACTTTAAAAAATAATAATAACTGAAGTTAATATTCCAAAACATAAAGGAAGATATTATTTCATGAAACAAGAACAGATTTCAATAAAAAAGAGCACTCAAAGATCAAAACAGAGCTCTAAAAAATAAATTTATGATAGCAAAAATGAAATTCAGTTAGAACAGTTGAAAGCTAAAATTTTAAGAAATCTCCTTTAAAAAAAAAAACAGACTAAAAGTGAAAAGGAAGAAAAATAGAAAAGAAAAAAATAAGAAAAGTAATGGATCCATTCAAGATAATAGATGTGCCAGATAGAATGAATGGAGAAAATGGAGGTGTAAATCAAAGAGACAACCCAGGATAAATTCCCAGAACTGAAGGAGACACATTTCGAGACAAAAAAGCCTCAAATGATCAGGACAAAGAAAACCCTAAAAGTCTCTGGGGAAAAACAAGACAAGTCAACCAGGTAATATTTCAGGGATACAAATGAGAATAATGTATTTCTCAACGGAAAACATCTTAGAATTCCATACCTAGCCAAATGGCAGTGATACATGTTCCTAGAATAAAGCACTCAGGCATTCAAGATCTCAAAGATTTGACTGCCCATACACCCCTTCTCAAGAAGCTATGTGAGACTATGTTCCACCAAAATGGATAAGTATTCCAAGAAAGAGGAGGATGTGGAAAACAGGGATCAGAAGATCCAACCCAGGAGAGAAGAATAAGAATTCTCAAGATGATGGTGAAGGGAAATCCTTCTACAGCTAGAGTGTGATCAATGTAGATTGGAGTAGAGCAATAGAGGCTGGGATGCCTGGGTGACTCAGTCTATTAAGCTAAGCATCTGCCTTCTGCTCAGGTCATGATCCCGGATCTTGGGATCAAGCCCCAGGTTGGGCTTCCCATTGGAGCGGGGGGGGGGGGGTCCTGCTTCTCTCCCTCTCTCTATCCCTCCCCCTGCTTGTGCTCTCTCAAATAAATAAATAAAATCTTAAAAAAAAATGACAGACAGCTATTGCATGGATGAAAAAGGGGAAAAAAAGACAAAGTAATAGAGTTTTGTAAGGAGCTGTACATTTTCGGGGGAGAATTTACAAATGAATTCACTATAGGTAATAGGAAACAAATGGGGGAAAATGAGGCAATTGTTAAATCCATGAAAAGAAAAAGAAAGATGTAACTACAGTCCCCCCAAAATAGCTCAGTTTTAGAGTCATAATGATAGTCAACATATATTTATTTACCAAAAAATTTTTTTAAGATTTATTTATTTGTTTATTTATTTGAGAGAGAGAGAGAGCAGGCAAGTAGGGAGAGGAGCAGAGTGAGAGGGTGAGGGAGGGGGAAAGAATGTCAACAGACTCCTCTCTGAGTGTCAAGCCCAACCTGGGGCTCGATTCACAACCCTGAGATCATGACCCGAGCTGAAACCAGGAGTTGGATGCTTAACCAAATAAGCCAGCCTAGCACCCCTATCTAATAAAAATGTTTGATAAAACTACATTGAAAGGATGAGAAGGCAAAATAAAGAGGTGAGTGCAGGGGAGGTAGTAAGGTTTAAATTAATTGATACCTCGTCTTCCATAGGAACAATACAGTAGTAGGCAAGACTAAAAAAATTTAAAAATCAAGAAATGTTTGAAAATCAAAAAAGGGGGATCCCTGGGTGGCGCAGCGGTTTAGCGCCTGCCTTTGGCCCAGGGCGCGATCCTGGAGACCCAGGATCGAATCCCACGTCGGGCTCCCGGTGCATGGAGCCTGCTTCTCCCTCTGCCTGTGTCTCTGCCTCTCTCTCTCTCACTGTGTGCCTATCATAAAAATAAATAATAAAAAAATTTTTAAAAAAAAGAAAATCAAAAAAGGAAAGTGGCAGAAACGAGTTATATGATAATATGAACCTAAGTACCAGAAGAAACAGGTGAAAGAGTTGAAGTTTTTGTCTCTGGGAAGTGAGATTATGTATGAGTGAAGCATAGGTTGTCCTTTTTTATTATAACCCATGTAAAATTATATAATTTCTATAATGTATATTACCTTATGAAAAAGAAAAAGTTAACTGAATTTTACAAATGAAGAACATAACTAGCAAATTATAAGGAATGCAAACTTTAGCTGGGAAAGGTCTTTATATTTTTAAAGTCACATCAGAACAAATGTCTTTTTTTCCAACAGTGTCACTGAGTTAAATCAGAAGCTGTGATATCTACCAAGTAACATTAGATTCGCAACTCAGTTATGAAGGTCCCTAGGAAAGTGTCGCGGTAATAAGAATGGTAGGACCCAAGTTCTAAACCCGAAGGCACTTGGATTCCTCCCTGGTAAGTACTGAACAACTCAAGGCCACTGTAATGCAGCAGAAAGTGCCAAGCAGAGGTGATCAGTTCATTCTAAACCACTCTAATGTAAAAAAATAAGTAACATCCCAGAGTTAGCTGTTGATCCCATATATATATATATATATATATATATATATATATATATATATATATTCTTATACTTTAGAGATCATCATTTGGTGGTCAAAACCCAAGCCCAAGAGACCATCAAATGATGATCTCTAAAGTATAAGAATGTACTCGATGGTTGCATTATTAGAACATCAAGATCATGGGAAATAATGATGCCCAGCATGCTGCCCCCATTGGATCACACACGAACACCGCACTGGTTTGGAGTGTAACATTTCCAAAGAAATGTAGATGGGAAAACTTCTGTGATAAGAAAATTCCTTGTTGATGGCAGTAAGGATGTCAACCTTGGAGACAAAAATATGGTTTGATGCAATCATTACATTAAACAATTATGGAGCTGTTAAGTCAACAAAGAATAACTTGGGATGAGTGTTTACAGAAAACAAGAAGTTCAAAACCTAGTTCAGGCACCTGCAGAACTGGAGGCCAAGTGAGAGACCTTGCCCTGTGCTCCTCTAGTTCTCTGCCCATGTCACTGTGATCACTCTATCATTATCATCTTCTGCAAGACAACTTACTCACCTTCATGTCCCATATCTTGAAGTCCTCACCACTCCTACCTTCCAAATCACCATATCAGAATCTGAAGAAGAGAAAGAACTGGGGGAAAGAGATCAAAGAAATTATGGGTAGGAGGGTTGCCACTTTATACAACCCCAGGAGACCACCACTAACCTCAGTCATGAGGAATGGTCCCCTCTGTCTTGAACAGTGTTAAACCTGCACATGAGGTCCTGGTGGTCCTGGTGAGACCTGATGCTGGCCAGATGAGGGTGTTTAATACTTGCTCAGAAGGGAGAAAGGAAAGATTGGTATCAAAATCCCAGGGAAACAACACCAATAACCACAACCAGTTACCTGGGAATGTATTCAAATTTAACATCAACCTATTTGCTGGACTGTCCTAGATTATATTGTACTATTCTGATTTGGGAGTTGACTCTACATGTAGATGACTAACTACATACCTATAACAAGTTTTTAATGAATAAATATGTAACTTGAGGTGCCTTAGTCTCCCAAATGCTAGCCACTCAGAGATCTGATGGCTACGTTTATTGTCCCCTGACCATGAGGAGGAGAGCAAGTGGAGTTAAGAGGGGAGTGGATAATAGGGAGTAGGTGGGAAATCAGAGGACAGAGGTGCTGACAGCTGAGAGGAGTTGGTGAGCATGCGTCAGGGGCCAGTGCAGCCCACTCACACCTGTCTATTTTTATAGGAACACTTAGCTGCCTGTGTCACTGAGCTTTAAGGGCATCGGTACCCAGCGTCCCAAAAGCCTATTTTAAGAGACTTCACTTCAGTGACTGATACCAACAACATGCAAATTCTGCCAAATGACTTCACGAAAAGAGGGTCTGCAGCAGCTTTCATAACTGGAAAGCAGAATATTGCCTCACTACAAGTGTGTAGACCTCAGGAGAACTAGTGAGAAAAACCATCGGAAAGAGGCCCCAGGGAGAAGGTTCACTATGTGTTGTGATATATTTTACACCCTCTACTCCTTCCCCAAAATGGCTTAACTATCTATGGTTTTCATTTTCCTGTTACCTCTTAAGCCCTTTTAAATAAGTGGTATGTCTCCCTTTGAGGCAAAGGTTTTGTATTTACCAGAAAAAATGAAGGTGAGAGAAAAACCCTCGCCCTCCCTCCTGACCTTCTCCCAGAAGGATGACGGGGTGATGGTTCTGAAGGGTCGGGGGGCTTGGAGGGGGTGTAGTCAGCATAAGGAAGAGGACACTGGATTCTCTTCCTGGAATAGGCCACACGCCAAAATGTTCCTCTTATCCACTAATAGTTTCTCACGTCCACTCACAAAACCGAGTTTGCCAGGTTCACTTCAGACTTGGAAACAGGGCACACTTCTTATCAAAGCACAAACGAAGCACAGGGGTGTCATCTCCCTCTCCTGTTGCAGGGGCTGACTTTGGAGTGTTCTGTCCACGCAAGGTCTCTCCAGTAACAATGATGTCTCATGCACAGTAAACCCTGAAGGTTCGGGAAGGCATTCTGTGGCCACACTGGAAAGAACCATGGGAGTGTTTGCACTGAGTGACCCGACAGGAGATGGAAGAGTCTGGTTTTCCTCTCCATACTGCACCAGGCAGATCCTTGGGATGAGGTAAGGAGTAAGGTGGTTGGTGCTAGCAGGTGGTCTCGTAGGTGCAAAATGTCAAAGCAGTTGACTAACCTCTTCCCTCACTGGGTGGCCTCCAAGGAAAATGCTCCTGACCCTAAAAGGCCCTGCTGCCCTGCACCAAACCTAAGTGACTTAAATTGAATACTGAGAAAAAGAAGAGAAAAGTGAACAGGATTTAGATAACTGTGGTTAGAAAAATTGCTTCAGGATCATTGGGTCTGAGTATTTAGAAGACTCAGAGGACTCCGGAGCGGTGGACATGAACATGCATACCTCTACAACACCCAATCCCCAAGTTTTCATTTGTTTTCTGGGAACCAATAATGTTTGAAGAGAGGTCATCCTCTCTGAGGCTGGGGAGCACAAAAGTCTTGAGGGTCCCAGTTAGACAACACAAACAGGGAAATGAAAGAAGATCAAATAATCATTAGATGATCATTTCTAGCAAAGTGTAATTCTAAGACAACAAGAGGCAAGGCGATGAATACTTTACTGAAGGAGTCTTCACAGGGACCCCACTAGGTACCCCAGCCCCACAGTAGGACTAAGGTACCACCACAAGGCTGACCCGGAGTGTACAGCAGTGGAACTAGCTGAGTATATATGATATATATATATATATATATATATATATATATATATATATATATGCTGGCAAGGGCCTGCCCTGGCTTAAGGAGCAGCCCTCTTCAGCTCCAACAACTGCAGGAATGCTTCAAGCAAGTCCATGGTGCCAGAGCTCCTGTTGTTTCCAGAGCCACTCAATCTATAACTTTATGTAAAATCTCATATTGCAAAACACTTTTAAAATACTATTATTGAGACTAAAAACACGTCTACTTGCTGGACTCTGTCCACAGACCTCTGCTTTACAATTTCTGACCTATAAAAATAATCTACAGAAAAAGAAGAACAAAACTAGAGGCACCACACTGATTTCAAACTGTATTACAGAGCTGTAGCAATCAAAACAGTGTGGTATCAGCATACAAAGAGATGCATAGATCCATGCAACAAAATAGAAAACCCAGAAACAAACCCATTCATATATTATCAATTAATTTGCAGCAAAGCAGGCAAGAATATACAATGGGGAAAAGACATTTTCTTCAATAAATGGTGTTGGAAAAACTGCAAATCCGCATACAAGAGAATGAAACTGGACCACTATCTATGCTATGCACAAAAATTAACTCCAAGTGGACTAAAGACCTGAATCCAAGACCTGGAACCACACAACTAGAAGAAAACATAAGTAGCAAACTCCTTGACATCAGTCTAGGTGATAAGTTTTTTTATTCTGACACTAAAAGCAAAGGCAACAAAAGCAAAAATAAACAGACGGGACTACATCAAACTGAAAAGCTTCTGCACAGTAAAGGAAACCATCAACAAAATGGAAAGGCAACCTATGGAATGGGAGGAAATATTTTGCAAAGCATATATCTGATAAGGAATTAATATCTAAAATACATAAAGAACTCGTACAAGTCAATAATGGAAAACAATCCAATTAAAAAATGAGACCTAAATAGATATTTTTCCAAAGGAAACATATAAATGGGGACACGTGGGTGGCTCAGTGGTTGGGCAGCTGCCTCGGCTCAGGTTGTGATCCCGGGATCCAGGATCAAGTCCCACATCGGGCTCCTGTGAAGAGCCTGCTTCTCCCTCTGCCTATGTCTCTGCCTCTCTCTCTCTGTCTCTCATGAATAAATAATCTTAAAAAAAAAAAAAAAAAGGAAACATAAATGGCCAACAGGTACATTAAAAAAATGCTCAACATCACTTATCATCAGGGAAATGCAAATCAAAACCACAAGGAGATGTCACTTCACACCTATTCAAATGCCTGTTATCAAAAAGACAAGAAATAAGCATTGGCCAGCATGGAGAGAAAGGAGAACCCTCGTGCCCATTGGTGGGAATGCAAACTGGTGCAACCACTCTGGAAAATAGTATAGAAGTTCCTCAAAAAGCTAAAAATACAACTACCCTATGATCCTGCAGTTCCACTTCTGAGGATATAACAAAGGAAATGAAAACATTCACTCAAAAACACATATGAATCAGTATGTTCACTGCAGCATTGTGTACAATAGCCAAGATACAGAAATAACCTAAGTGTCCATTAATAGATGAATAGATAAAGAAAATGTATGTGTATATATATATTTATATTATATTTATAATATAATCTATATTATATATTAATATGTAAACACATCTGCTGTATTTATTATATTATATAATTATTATATAATATATATGATCATGTTATGTATACATATATTTATTATATAAATTATAACATAATATGAGTTATATATTTATAAATTATACATAAATATAAATATATAAAATTACATATATGTTATATAAATTATAATATAATATATTCATGTATTTATTTTAAAATTATGTATAGATATATACATTATACATTTGTGTATATCTCATATTCTTTATCAAATCATATATTACATATAATAATGTAATGTATATTTATATATTTATATATGATAAAAGATTATTTTATGTATATTTATATATTTATATATAATAAAATATTATTACACCATTAAAAAGAATGAAATCTTGCCATTTGCAACAACATGGATGGAACTTGGGGTCACTACACTAAGTGAAATAAGTTAGCCAGAGAAAGGTAAATATCATATGATCTCACTTATACTTAAAATCTAAAAATAAGCAAAAGAAAAACCAACAGTAACCCAAACTCATAGATACAGAGAACAGATGGTGTCTGCCAGAGGCTGGGAGATGGTGGATGAAATGGATGAAAGGAGATAACAAGGTATAAAATACCTTTCAGTTGTAAAATAAATAAGCCATAGGGATGAAACACATATGTGAAAGTTATTAAGAGAGTAGATCTTAAAAGTTCTTTTTATAAGAAAAAAAAATTCTGTAAGCATGGTGACGGATGTTAACTGGACACATTGTGGTGATCATTTTGCAAGACACAAATATCAAATTACTATGCTGTACGTCTGACACTAGTGTAATGTTGGATGTCAATTATACCTCAATTTAAAAAAAAGCTATAACTTTATAAGACAACATATACATCCAAGAAATGACACTCAAATGATTCGATTATAGCCTTTTTGGAAATGGAAAATCACTTAGAGATCAAATCAATCCAATTTTTGGATGAGAAACACAGACCCTAGGGAATGGAGAGAGCACCATTCTAGTTCTAGCAAGAACTAGAGACTCCGTCTTCTGTCCAGTGTTCCTTCCTCCTCAGAAACTACCCAGCCAGGCACCTCCACCCAAGACCTGAGAGCCTTTCCTCTTCTCTTCTCAAAGCCAGCTGGTGGCTAAGTCCTTCATTCTATCCCTCATACTCTTTATTATATCTTCATTATGAAGGCAAGGAGGGATTGCACTGACTGATGAGAGAATAAGGAAGTTGGCCAGGGAGGATGTGGACACCACTTCTGGCCTGTGGGACCAGCTCTTGGGCCACATGATGCCCTTTCTGGTAATGCTGTTAGACTGTGTGTTTGATCCCTGCCCGTACACTCCAATTGGGCTCCATTTCTCCTACAAAAGCCCTTGAACCACCTGGCTGAAAGTGATCTCCCCAACCTCTAAGCACTCCAGATGTTTTGCAAACCAGTCACTTGGCACTTTCTGCCCAACTCAGTCATTACCAGCTGGGGTTCAGTCTTGGAATCAGGCAGGAGCTCAGACACTCCCAATGCTTAGGCTTCACCCCCATCCCATTTACTCAGAATCTCCAGCACCCAGGTTGTTCTAATGTGCAGCCAAGTTTGAAAATCTCTGACCTTTCTTCTATTTAGAGCCTTGATTTTTTTTTTTTACATTTCTGTTTTTTAAATATATATAGATTCAATCCCAGGCATTTTGGGTTTATGTTTGATGTTTATTTCAAGCTTCTTCTTTTTTTTTTTTTTAAAGATTCTATTTACTTATTTGAGAGAGAAATAGCAAGAGCAAGCATGAGCAAGGCAGAGAGGGAAAAGTAGACTCGCCACTGAGCAGGGAGTCTGATGTGGGGCTTGATCCCAGGACCCGAGCCAAAAGTAGACGCTTAGCCAGCTGATCCACCCAGGCACCCCTGTCCAAGCCTCTTGAGAGAAAGGGTTAGATTGTTCATTTTCAGTCTTCTTTCTAATACCTGCAGTTAAGGCTGTGTATTTTCATTGAAACACTGCTTTAGCTGAAACTTGTAGGTTTTGATATGTCGTATTTTCATTATGAGTCAGTTCAAAGTATCTCTAATTTCCTTTCTGGTCGTTTTTCAGCATATTTAGCGCCTTTAAAGTTGACATTTCCTAGGTTTTATTGTGCCCATAGGTTATTTAGAAACGTGTTTCCCAACTTACAAATATGTGTAGATCTTTCAGTTATCTTTCTTTTCTAATTTAATTCCACTGTGGTCAGAGAACATATTGTGTATGATTTCAGTCTTTTGAAATTCGTGGAGGATTCCTGCATGACTCATAGAATATGGTCTACATTGGTACATGTTCCTTGTGTCCATGAAGAAATATGTAGTCTGCTCAATCTTCTGTGCATTGCTATATATCAAGATCAAATAGATGAAGTCATTTTTTTCTATTGTTAGTCTTTTACATCCTTTACTGATTTCTTGTTTGCTTATAACAGTCCCTGAGAGATGTGTGTTAAAGTCTCCAGCTATAATTACGTTTCTCTATTTCTCCTTTCAATTGTCACCTTTTCTTTATATATTTTCATTCTATATAGTTTTGTACTTAAAATGTGTCTTTTATCATCAACATATAATAATGCTTTTAATACAATCTGATATTTGTGTCTTTTAAGTATTAGTCCATTGATAGTGAATGAAATTACTGATATATTTAGTTTTAAATCTATCATCTTGTTAATTTTTTCTACTTGTTCCCTCTCTTCTTTACTTTTCCCTTATTGTTTTACTTATTAATCAAGCATTTTTATTATTCTACTTTAATCTATCAGCCTATTACTTATACATTCTTTTGTTATTATTTTAGTGATAATCCATTAGATTAAAAATACATCCTTGGGATCCCTGGGTGGCTCAGCAGTTGAGTTGTCTGCCTTTGGCTCAGGGCCTGATCCCAAAGTTCCAGGATCAAGTCCCACATCAGATCCCTGCAGGAGCCTGCTTCTCCCTCTGCTTATGTCTCTGCTGCCTTTCTCTCTGTGTCTCTCATGAACAATAATAATAAAAAAAATCCTTGACTTAGTGCAGCCTATCTTAATTTAGTACTTTTACCACTTTCTGAACGGTGCATGGAATTTTTTTTTTTTTTTTTTAGTGCATGGAACTTAAAACAGTTTAACTTCATTTACACTGCTCCTGTTTTGTTTTGTTTTGTTTTGTTTTAATTTGGTGCTACTGTTTTCATTCATACATACTAACTATATTTTATTTTATTTTTTAAAGATTTATTTCCTTCTTTTAGAGAGAGTGGAGGAAAGAGCAGAGGGAGAGAGAGAATCTTCAAGCAGACTCTCCAGAAAGCGAGTGCAGAGCACATTGGGGGCTCAATCCCAGGGCCCCGAGACCATGACCTGAACTGAAATCAAGAGTCTGACACTCAGCTGACTGAGCCACTCAGATGTCCCATTATATATGTTAACTATATTTTAAACCCCATAATCCATTATTAATTATTATCTACCTTCATATTTACCCTTTGGGGTGTTCTTCATTTCTTTCTATGTGTCTGTACTTCCATCTGAGATCATTTTCCTTCTTTTTGAACAGTTACTCTCTTTAGTACTTTTTAAATAAGAATTTCTGTTTGTCTGAAAGCATCCTGTAAGTTCTTTCAACACTATGCAGATGTCATTCCATTGTTCTCTGACTATTAGACAATCAGTCATCAGTCTTACTGTTGTTGCGTTGAAGACAATCCATCTTTTTATTCTGCTTGCTATTAAAATGTTCTCATCTGTCACTTTCAATTCTTTGGCTGTGATGTGACTCAGTATGGGTATCTTTAAATTTATCTGCTGACATTATCTAACACTTTGAACCTACGGTTTGATGTCTTTTATTAATTGTGTAGACCTTATTTTTAAAAACATTACTTTCAAAAATATTACTCCCACTCTTTTTCTCTTTCTCTGTCCTCTTTTCCCGGGAACCCAATTCATACATTAGACCTTTATAGTATGTGTTCTGCTTTTGTGTCCATTTTGTTACTTTCTACCTTTTTTTCCATTCTGTACTTTAATCTGGATATTTGTATTGTCCTTTCTTTAGTCTACCAATCCTTTCTTCTGCTAAGTCTAATCTTACACTAAAATCATTCATTTAACTATTAATTTACCTGGAGTATTTTTTCATATGAATTATCATTTTTTTATGAATAATCATTTGAGATCTATGGAAATGATATACACACAACACATTGGTAAAATTGTCTTTCCACTGTCTCCTTGAGGATGTCAATCATAGTTATATTTAAATCTCTGTCTGCTTACTAATATCTAAGTAACTCATGAGACTTTTCATTTTGATAATTTTTCTTAGTTTCAGTTACTTGATCTTAATTTTAGTATGGCTTGTGGTTTATTTCAAGTTCTGGACATGGCCTATCAAAGACTGGAAGATGTTTTCCTGTAGGTTGCATTAATGTTCCATCTGGCAGGCAGGAGGCATGCCCACTGATCATCATGATCCTATCATGGGCTAACTTTATGCTATTAGGTCTGTTAGGTCTGTTTAAACTTCACTCTTTCTTCTGTGACATAGCCTTTATCCCTAAGACTGGGCCCTTCTGGGAGCTCAATCAATATTCTATACTATTGAGCAATGCCTCTCCTCTTTCATGGGTCTTAAACTCTGATCTCTCTCTCCCCCATACCTTATGGCTGCTGAAATCTCTGGTCGTCTCTTTATACACCAAGCTGCAACTTTCTGCTGGTTTCTGCTTGTTTCTTAGGTTAGCCTGATGCATGCTCACCTTAAGAGTGGGCAGATGTTTCCAGGGAAAATGTATGTAAAATTTTCAGTTCATTTCTCTACAGGTCCTTTCTTTATGCAATTTTGCCTCTCAAGCAGCCACTTCTGTAGACCTGAAATCCAGCTCTGTCTCCTCAACCCAGTGGGACACTCACTGAATGCTGTGACCCTCTGTGTCCATGCAGAGAGCTAGCAGATGCTGTCAGGACAGAGCTGGACAACTGCGAAACTCACCCCCATGTGCTCCATTCTCTCAGGGACTGCCCCACCTCTCTAGTCCTACCTGCACTGGTTGCATTCCAAAGCCTTCAAAGAGTTTCTATTTTTTCCAGCCTTTATTCTTTCAGCAAGAGACTTAGTTCAATATCAGCTATACTATTATGGCTGGAAGTGGTATTCTCTCTCTCATCCCAAACCTCCCTAACACTTCTATTTATATAGATATTTGTTATCGGTGATATTTGTTGCCTCCTTCTGCGGCACTTTAGCTGCGTATTCACAAAGAGAGAAAAGATGCGATCTCTTTTTTTTTTTTTTAGGTTATTTTTTAAGATTTTATTTCTTTATTCATGAGAGTACAGAAAGAGAGAGAGAGAGGCAGAGACACAGGCAGAGGGAGAAACAGGCTCCATGCAGGGAGCCCAACGTGGGACTTGATCCCAGGTCTCCAGGATCACACCCTGGGCTGAAGGTGGCACTAAACTGCTGAGCCACCTGGGCTGCCCAATGAGATCTCTTCTTATCAATGATCTCTGATGTTCTTAAATGGACAATTATTTAATTTAAGGAAATCCTCAACAACTGCATAGCCACAATTTGCATCCCAAGAATTACAAATATCTGTAATATAATATAATATATATGTATATAATATATAGAATATCTGTATCAGTGTGTAATGCTACGTTCACCAGCGATGGTAGACTAGGATGGTCCAGGACTACTTCTGATACAAAAAAGGCTGGAAAAAATATAGGAAAATGTATCCGGAGTCAGTAGAGAGCTGCCCAGACAGTGAGGGCTTAAAACAACAAAACTCAGGGGCTGCAGGTAGAGAGGAAGGAAGCCACAGGGCGAGCCTGATGTTCTGAGCCACTTTGCCCTTCAAGCACATGCTGATTCCAAAGTGAATGGACAGGACTCAGTAGCCAGTCTTTGTTGATCATCAGTGGAAAAAATCAACGAAACTTTAAGTACCAGACTCTGGGACCCAAACTCATGCCTCATGACTCATGTCATCAGAAATCCAGAGCCCAGAGAATTTATCCTCTAATTCACTAAAAAAATATCTGGGGTTAGAAGAGGCAGCCTGCCTGCTCCTCGCCTAGCAATCCCCAGTAAGGAGCAGCTCAGTCAGAGACAAATGAGCTGTCTATACCGCCAAGGGACTCTGAGGATGAGCTTTTTACTGGGACTAAGCATGGCATTGCAGCAGTTTGTTTTGTTTCTTAAATTCCACATGTGAGTGAAATTGTATGGTATTTGTCTTTCTCTGGCTGACTTATTTCACTCAGCATAATACTCTCTCTCTATCCACGTCCTTATATCTATATTTCAATTGTGCTATGGGCTGAATTGTTCCCCCCCACAACCCAGATTCATATGTTGAACTCCTGACTTTAGTCGCAGTACCCCAGAATATGATTGTATTTGTAGATAAGATCTTTCAAGAGGTCATTAAAGTTAAATGGGGTCATTAGGTGGGCCCATGATCCAATATGACTAGAATCTGTATAAAAAGAAGTTAGGTGTTATGGACTGAATGTTTTGGATGCCTGGATGGCTCAGTGGTTGATCACTGCTTTTGGTGTGATCCTGGAGTCCCAGGATTGAGTCTCACATCAGGCTCCCTGCATGGAGCCTGCTTCTCTCTCTGCCTATGTCTCTGCCTCTCTCGGTGTGTCTCTCATGAATAAATGAATAAAATCTTTAAAAACAAACAAAGAAACAATATGATATGTTTTTACTTGATTGAGCTTCTAGGCTTTGCTTATCTAGACTTAAGATGAAATGACACACCTGCACCTGTGTCAGGATAGGCAGGAAGGAAATGTGACTATGGAGAGTGGGGCCTCTGAGACTACTCAGGGTTTAAAACTAACCTTTAAATAATAGATCACCTGTTTTAGGTATAGTATGTGTTTTAAAAAGAAGGCCTGTTCCATTATCTCAGGAATTTTACAATAGCTGAAGCAGCTAAAAGTTAAATGGCTTAATTTAAACAATTTTAATTTTTAAATTTTTTGAAAGATTTTATTTATTTATTTATTCATGAGAAACACACAGAGAGAGGCAGAGACATAGGCAGAGGGAGAAGCAGACTCCTTGCAGGGAGCCTGATGTGGGACTCAATCCCGGGACTCTAGGATCGCATCCTGAGCAGAAGGCAGACGCCCAAACACTGAGCCACACAGGTATCCCTAATTTAAACTATTTTAAAACCTAATTAATGGTAACAAAGTAAGTGTGGATTTGATGCAGAAAGAACTGGCTCGGGCAGCCCTGGTGGCTCAGCAGTTTGGCGCCTGCCTTGGGCCCAGGGTGTGATTGTGGAGACCCTAGATCAAGTCTGGCATGGGGCTCCCTACGTGGAGCCTGCTTCTCCCTCCGCCTGTGTCTCTGCCTCTCTGTGTGTCTCTCATGAATAAACAAATAAAATTTTAAAAGAACTGGCTCTGTAGACCAATTTGACGTAAATGACCAGTGCCAATTCTTTAAGCCCCATTGGCATCACATTCAGTATTCTTAGATACAGTCACATAAATTTCTTGAGACAAATGTCTGTGTTGTCTTCTGACTCGGAGCTACTACACTCAAGTTCAGAGGCAAAACTGGAGCACGAACCTTAGAGATCTAGGGTAGGGCAGGAGTTTGTTTGGTTCCCAAGATGAACATTGTACCCTTTCAGCTTCACTCATCACTCAAGGCAAACCAGCAGAACAAAACTCAGCTCCATTGTGCTGTCTGGGTCACCTCCTGGGTTACTTTACCTCTTTGAGCCCCACTTCCCACAGTGACAGTGCCGGGGATATGATAGAGAGCACTCACTATTGGTTAACACTCTGTTTTTAGGAAGCTGGGAGGAACAAGAGGTAGACAGGAAGGTGTTGGCTCCTGTAAGTACACATGTCCTGTAAATGCCCTCCCTTCTGTGTGTGCCCTGCAATTCCTCACAGTATAGCTAAGGAGTAGCTTCCCCTCAATTAGGCATTCTGGATGCAGTGCTATTAACGATCCTCCCTGGAGGTGTGCCTTGAACAAGAGAGGGAGAGGATTTCATCTCCAAGCCACTGCTGAGAGAGGGCACCCACTCAATCTTGGGAAGTGACAACTGATAATTCAAAATCCATCAAAATTCATCAAAATCTTCCTGGTGTTGGGGTTACTGTGAAGTTTCTCCGAAGCCACCTCTGATCCAGGTGTGTGAATCACTAGATAAGCCACCATTGTGTCTTTTTTTTTTTTTAATTTCGTCTTCCTAATTGTTTTTATTTCTTCATTCTATTTTCATCTATCATTTAAGTTTTGTTTCCAGTTTTGTTATTTATAAAACACGTTCCTAAGGTTCAGTGACTTGAACTAGAAAAGTCCTTCAAAATCCAGATAAAATGATCACCTCATTTTTAAGCACATCCTAACTTGTGCCTCTGTTAAAAGACAAAAGTGGGGAGTAACTGCAGCCCTGTGTGTTGCTGAGGTGAGTGTAAAATGGTCAGCCTCAATGGAAAACAATATGGTGGGTCCTCAAAACAAGTTAAACATAAAATTACCACATTATTCAGCAATTCCACTTTAGGTATATGCCCCCAAAGAATCAAAAGCAGAGATTCAAATAGATATGTGTACACCCATGTTGATAGCAGCATTATTCGCAACAGCCAAAGATGGAAGCAATGCAAATCTCCATCTGCAGATGCATGGAGCAACATAATGGCCTATAATTATTCAGTCCTAAAAAGAAAGGATATTTTTACACAAGTTGCAGCATGGATGAACTTTGAAGACATCACGCTTGGTGAATAAGCCAGTCATAAAAGCACAAACTTTTTTAAAAGATTTTATTTATTTATTCATGAGAGACACACAGAGAGAGGCAGAGACATAGGCAGAGGGAGAAGCAGGCTCCCCGCGGGAAGCCCGATGTGGAACTCGATCCCAGGACCCTGGGATCACGACCTGAGCCAAAGGCTGACAGACGCTCAACCACTGAGCCACCCAGGTGTCCCTAAAGGACAAATATTTGATATGATTCCACTTATATGAGGCACCTAAAGTTGTCAAGTTTGTAAAAGCAGAAGGTAGAATGGGGGTTGCTGGGGCTGAGGGGAGAAGAGGAATGGAGAGTTGTTGTTTAAAGGGTACAGACTTTCAGTTTTGTAAGATGAACAAGTTCTGGAGAAGGATGGTGGTGATGGCTGCATGACACCACGAGTATACTTACTACACTGATTGTACGCTTGGAAAGGTAAGTTTTATGTTATGTATATTTTACCATAATTTGGAAAAGGCACAAATTGGAAGCAGATTGGGGGGGGGTGTTTAATTGATGAGATGCTGATTCAGTTGGTACCCAGATGTTGTGTGGCCCTCATAGATGAGGGCAGGTACCATGGATGGATCTACTGGGAAGTCCATATTCTTCTGAATGCTCTTCACATCAAGCAAGCAAAGCAAAAAAGGCAATAGATTTTTTTCTTGCAGTATCTTAAAAATAGAGAAGAGAATCTAGGTCGATGTTCTTGATAGCTCTATTTATTTTCCATCTCAAAGAATTCCTTCCTGTTCTGGGAAAAACTAATGAATGTTTTGCACACGTTTCCATGTTTTCTGAGCGGGAGGAATGTGATTGATGATGGCCAGAATGGAAACTGCCAAGTTCTTAGAAAAGGTATGTCTTTAAACTAAACCTCCCTCCACCCCACCCAAAGTCCTTTTCCAAAGATGTAACTAAATTTAACCATCCAGAAATCATCAAGAGCATCATATTTGTAGCTTGGCAGTTCTTTCACACCCTGCCCCATGTCATGATTTCTGTGTTCACACCCCTCAGTGACAGAAAACATTGACTATGACTCAACTTCATCATGTTCTTTTCATAAAAATTAAAATCTCCGGACCACTTCAATGAACTTGGAAGTAAGAGTTTCCATGCCAGGACTTCGGAAAAAAGTATTTGGTGACCAAATATTTTTGTGCGGTTTTGTGGTTCGAATTTTACTCACAAGCCCTAAGAGCTATTTTCATCTCATTTTATTGATGCAAGTGTGAATACTGGATGGTGGAACAGACACTGAGTACAAGCTGCTTCTGAACCATGGAAATGCCCTCGAGCTGCTTGGCCAAAACGCAAAGTGAACAAGATTTGGGAATCATCTCCTTTCTGTTGAGTTTGGAAGTTGAGATGTCAAAGGAGCTTCTAATGTGAGGTAAAGCAGAGAGTCAGCGTGGAGAATGGCCAGTTCCAGTCTGGGAAGAGCTCAGGCAGGGACCTTGAGAAGATATTAATGGGCCCTCTGGTTTCATGCTGGTTGCACTGCCCATGAGACTGGGCAAGGTCAAGTGGGAGGAAGGGAGGCAGCCTACACAGACAAGAATGTTGGACAAGAGCTGTTATTCCCCTCGCCAGTATAGACACTTGTGAACTCAGATTCTTTTGCTTTCATTAATGTGGCCTGTTAAAGCACCCCACATGACAGATTAGTTCACTGAAATGACCACCTTTAATACTGGGGCCTGGGGACAGTCACCAAAGGGAAAGGGCAGAAAGGCAGAAGAAACATTAAGAAACTGGGTTGCAGTCTCTTGCTATTTATGACTGTGGGACTATTAGCAAGTTACCGGACTTTGCCAAAGCCAAGTTTCTTGATCCATAAAATGGGGGCTGCCTAACTCAAGAGCTCTTTATAGGAGGGACTGGAATAAGGTAGGTACGCACAGTAGAGCAGCTGGTGTGTGGCAAGGTGTGTGCTCCTTATTATGTCCAGGCATTCTTTCTGTTGCCGGGGCCGTGGGCAAACCATCTGTTAGTCAGTGAGCTGGCATTCACGGAGCACCTGTTGTGCACTGAGCACCCTGGGAGGTGCTGAGAGGTCTATCCCTGCAAGGCAAGTGGTCTTGGACTCTACAGGCCAAAGAAAGAAGACATATTTCAAAAGTGTGCCATGATGAGTTACATCAGCATTCAGAGAGGACTTTGGGCTACATCTTGAAGCACAGCTGGATTTTGGGGGGAGCTTCTGAGCAGGTGCATAAGTCCCCCCAGTCCACCAAACTGCTCCTTCCTGGCCTCATGCCTACATTCCACCTCCAGATATGTCAGAGCAGCTTTGACATCAGGACAAATAGGGTCATCTTTAGGGTGAAGATCTGTGATTAGGAGGTGAGGACAGTGAGGCCAGAGAACAATTGCTTCTTGGCTTGATATTGGGCTGCTCCCAGGATATAACCATGGTAGCAAACTTAGTCCAGCGGTTAATTTGTTGCCAAAGGAATGATACTCAAAAAATGTGATCTTGTTCCTTTCATTCCTTAAGTTTTGCTTGCTCTGTATGTCTATGAATTCAAGTTAAGTAAAAACTTGTACCCAAATAGGTGGCTTACTTTCTTCTTATGCCTAGTTTCCGATGCGGTACATGTCCTGGAGTGTCCAGTTTTACATTTGGTGGAACTCCTGCCCCAAAGCAAAGCATGTGTGTTGATGGACCTGGTCCAGACTCCAGAGGAGCACAGATAGGAAGACTAGGGGCTGGGCACTCGATGGACTGAGCCAGTCAGGGGCCAGGCAGGAAGAAGACAGCACCCCAAAGGAGAGTAATGTGTAGTGAATTTAATAAAGGGACCACTTTTAGAAGGATGTCCGAAAGAGACAGTGAGGGTCCTCAGGGTCAGCAACAAGGGAAAGCGCTGACCACCCCAGGACTTGAGGGCACGAGGGAAGAAGTGATCGCCAGATTCCAGAGAGAGCCGAGAGTGGCAGAGGCAGCCACCTGGCAGGAGCTGTAGCTTTCCATAAAGAAATACAGAATGAACAACAGCAACCTGGCAAGGGGAGGGAAATAAACACCACAATTTCACTCTCTCTGATGTCCTGCCAGGGTTCCCCATTGGCCAAACCCAACTGGCAGCCAGGTTTGTGGAGTCCATTGATTCAGTCCACGATGGTCAGCCTCCTGGATACAGACCAGGCCGGGGACCAGGGGTGGCAGGGGTCTGGAGGGGGAAAGGGAAAACATTCAGCACAGTAAGCTTCTATACATTCTTTGTTGCAGGAACATGATGCAACTCCTATTAAAAACTTACCTCAAGTAATATTTATTATGGAATAGAATTCAGTATATAAATGGGCCCATCTTTACTTCCAGTAAAGAACAAATAATGAGATGTTCTTGAAATTCTTTCATTATTCCTGTTGACATCCATGAAAATGTATATAATGATAATGCATACCTATTCTTTAAGTTTTTTATCATATAAATAGCAAATATTCTGAAGGAAATAAAAAAATTATGACAAAAATTAAATTACCTGCAACCGTACCATCCAAGGATGACATTTTAAAGATCCTCCTGCAAATCCATTCAGTCTCTTTTCTGAGCACACGTACAAGGGTTTTCATACAACAACTATCAGATTGTGTTCTGTGTCCATTTTTATCTCCAGCTTTTTCAGCTTAATGTAACCGAAGAACATATTCGCGTGTGGCTGGCCACATGGCTCCTATCTTCAGGGTATATCATAATTTACTTAGACATTTAATTTACTTAGACATTTTCTATTATTGGATATTATTAAATGTTCAATTTAAGCTCTTTCCCATTTTTTTGCTGTTGTAGTTACACCACAAAGATAGTACATGCCACTTTGAAAAAGATGACTCTGGCTTCTTGTGCTTGCTACCCACACCTTCCCAAGTAGACAAAGGCACAGGTTTTAAACCCATCTTCAAAGTACACAAAGCAAACCGGCATTTGCCCTCCTTCATGGATGGCGGCTACGTTATTCTCGCATATAGATTAAAGCGGGTGTCCTACCGAGCTCTCCTAGAACCTCTGTGTTCAGAGGTCTCTGGACACACAGCAGGAGAGGTGACACTGAAGGCCCGCATCCCCCTGGAGGCTCTGAGGGGCAGCAGGGAGTGTCACGGGCTCCCCATCACCCAGCAGGACAAATAAGCAGATGGGGACGCTCTGCAGAGCAGCAGATGAGCAGGTCATCGACCTGGAAGATCAAGCTCTGCCTTTCTACTCACCGCTGTGCTTGACCTTCACTGTCTCTCTTAAAGCAGCGCTGCTGAGACAGGGCCGATTCTTTCTTTCTTTTTCTTTCTTTCTTCCTTCCTTTCTTCCTTTATTCTTTCTTTCTTTCTTTTTAAATATTTTGTTTATTTATTTATTCATGAGAGACACAGAGAGAGAGAGGCAGAGACACAGGCAGAGGGAGAAGCAGGCTCCCTGCAGGGAACCTGATGCGGGACTTGATCCCAGGACCCCGGGAGCACGACCTGAGCCAAAGGCAGATGCTCAACTGCTGAGCCACTCAGGTGCCACCAATTTTTGCCCACAATTACCAATGACCATGGGCACCCCCCCCAAACCCGACGTGTAGGGCACCTTTGGAATGATCCCGCAGATGACCCCTCCAGCCACTGCTCATCAGTCTCCCTGCTTCTGTTGATGGAGATTGTTCTCTTGGCAAAGTTTTAGAAACAATTTATGTTTGCTGGGGGGAGAGGAAGAGAACCAGAACCAAAATAGAACCATTAGCACAAAAATTTTTTCCTACCGTGTGTTGTCTGACTTCGGGTTATCTGGAATCCATCTGCTCCCAAAAGAATTGTAAAAATGTTAGGAGGGCAGGGGGGTGGGAGTTCAGTTGGAGAAGTTTTGCAAGTCTGATCTGAGGTGAGAGAACCTGCCCGGCTGCCGTATGACAGAGGGCAGAAAACAGCAAAGGGACACTTTAATGCTCAGTCCTGTGGGGAGTTCAGAAAGCACGTCCCAGGTGAGCTCCGGGGGTCACATGAAATCCTCCACCCAACATCATGTGGCCCCTTGGGCGAGTCTCAGGGATTCACAATCAGATAAGCCTGGGCCCGGCATTCTGGGCCTGAGGGTCTGGTTGGCCTATAGTCTCCACCACTCCGTAAACGAAGACATGCTACTCCATGTCAGAGATGCCACAGAAAGTTATGTCCAGTGTTCAAAAGGGGCCCAAAGGAGGGGGCAAGAGGTCATGTCCACCAGGAGATGGGCTAAGCCCTCCCCTGCAGATGAGTCACCATCCCAAGCTTGGAAGGATAGTGAGAAGGGTGATGACTGTTAAAAGTGTTTGCTGGGCACTTCCAGGTGCCGTCACTGTGCTCACCGCAGCCAGGGTCCAGTTAGGAGGCCAGCTAGGGGTGTGGGGGCACAGGCTGAAGGACGCAGTCCTCCTGAGCTCACACCAGGGTAAGGTTGGCACCTGAGGGGGAGCACCCCCTTTCACTGCCGTTCAGCGTGGCCCCCCTGGTCCTCCCAACACTGCATTCAGACCTCACTGATCACCTCCCAGCTAGCTTAGAAAGCAGCTCTGTGGGCACCTGGGTGGCTCAGTGGTTGAGTGTCTGCCTTTGGCTCAGGTCATGATCCCGGGGTCCTGGAGTAGAGTCCCTCGGCCTATGTCTCTGCCTCTCTCTCTGTGTGTCTCTCATGAATAAATGTTTAAAAATCTTTTAAAAAGAGAGAAAGAAAAAAAAGGAAAGCAGATCCTCCATTCCCACTTGTCTATGAGAGAAATCTGTAAGGGTGGGTTAGTGCTCACAGCAAGCAGAGCTGGTACCGGCACCTGAGTCCTCTCCCTGCAGAACTGGGCTGCTGACAACACCTTCACCAGACAGTCGTGGGGTATTGGGGTGTCTTCCGGGCATGAAGAGAACATTCAAGGCCTGATGGGGAGACAGCAGCTCCCACCCAGAGGCAGTAAACCTTTGGCTCAGAGCTTAAATCCAGCCTGCAGATGGCTTTGCTTTTGCTTATGGAGCATTTTTGCAAAATTTGGGCCACTGTTTAAAAATGAGTGACTTCCACAACACTCTGGAAGTCGAGATTCCCTCGACCTGTGAGAAGAGCTAGCAGCACTGGGCCCGTGTATCTGCAAGGAGGAGCCAGAAGGGAGGAGAGGCTGCCGGGCCTGCTGCCCTGCACCTCCAGCACCCCTTGCCCAGGTCTGTGCCTTCCTCGAGGCAGTGACAGAGTTGTCCTGGGTACTGCATCTAAACGGTGTGGGTGCACTTCTGACCGGGTAGAGGATACAGGCCTGAGGTCGAGGGCCAGAGGTTTTTGAAAGTGTCTTCCTTCTACAGTTTCCTGCTCGGCAACATGAGAGGACATGGGACAGTCTGCACACTGCGCGCTGGTCACAGAGAGCATCTAACCCAAACCCGGGAACCTAGAACCATCTGTGGAGGCAACCAAGAACCATCTGAAGATTTTTTGTAAAATATTTTATTTTTATTTATTTGAGAGAGAGAGAGAGAACAAGCAGGAGGGCCAGACACAGACGGAGAGAATCTCAAGCAGACTCCCCACTGAGTGCAGAGCTCCATGTGGGGCTCGATCTCAAGATCCTGAAATCATGACCTGAGTTGAAACTCAAAAGTTGGACGCCCAACCAACCCAACCACCAGGCGCCACTTTCTGAGAGTTTTAAACAAAGGAATGACAGACTCTGAAGGAAGCCCTATAGGATGCATAGGGTTCCTGGACCACCTTTCCGTCGTTCAGCATCTGTCTCTCTTCCACTGTGTTCCACGCTGCACCTCTGGAGTCCTGCAGAGTGCCCCAGCACAGTGGGGCGGCAGTGAGATGCCTCCTCTCCTTGTTCTCCAGCTTCCCTCTCCTTGTCCTCAGCTGATCACCCTACCCTGACTCTCATTTCAGTGAGAAAGAGAAGCCATTGAGAGGGAGCCACCACACCTTCCCACCACTGGCCTCTTGAACCTCGCTGCTAGAAAGCAGCCCTGCTCTAATGCTAGCCAGCCCCTGGGGTGGTGGCCTCAGCCCCTCTGCTCTGCTCCAGGACTTCACCCTGCTTTCTCCTCCTCCTCCCTGGAATCATCCTGTCTTTCCTCTCCACTGGCTCTGCTCACCAGCATGCTTAAATATAAAAATAAGTAAACTAATCAAAAAGTCCCCTTTTCCATTTTTTTGCTCCCCTTGATGGTAGAACTCCTCAGGGGGCTTGACTCTACCCATTTTGTCACTTCCTTACCTGCAAGTTTGACTAGACCGTCATCAGTACATTTCTACTGGGCTTTGTCAAGGTCACAATGCCTTCAATTTTGCTATATTACACGTCTTGTCTTCTCTCCCCTCTCTGTAGCATTGGACACCTGATCCATCCCTCCCCTGGAAATTCTTCCTTTGCTAGGCTTTAAGGGCACCATGCTTTCCTGGGGGGTTTGGTCTCTCCAATTAAGCTTTGAGGTCCATGGAGATGGAGAGTGATCTGGGCCATTTCCTCCTTTCTCCTGAGCATTCATATGTGTGCCTGGCACTCAAGAAAGGTTTACTGAAAGATGGAATGAGTAAATGGGTCATCCTTCCTGCAGTGCCCCACAGAGCACAGAAGCCATGCAGGTGAACACTTAATGAGGGCAATCATTTCCTAAGGCGGCTGTAATAAATATCCATACATTTACTTAAAAGGACAGAAGAGAATTCTCTCCAATTTTTGAAATCAGTCCAACATCAAGATGCCAGCAGATCCACACTTCCTTCCAAGGCTCTCAGGGAGAAACTTACCTTGGCTTCTTCTAGCATTTGGTGGCTCCTGGCCATCCTTGGCTTGGGAATGCACAAGTCCAATCTTTGCCTCCACTGCCCTTTCCCATGGGTCCTTCTGTGTCTCTCCTTCCTCTTATTAAGATACCATTGGATTTGGAGTTGTCCCTAAATCCAGGATCTCAGAATCCTTAGCTAATTACACGTGTGAAGACCTTGTTTCCAAACAAAGCTGCATTCTGAGGTTCCTGGTAGACATGAATGAGGAGCTGGGGTAGACACTATTCAATAACTGTACATCTCCCTTGAAATTTAAATTGTTTGAGTACCCACAACAGCTAAGAGATTCATCTACTGGGGCCCATAGAGTTTGTAGTCCTCAGGTGTCTCTTAGAAAGATAATGTTCCTAAAGTGGTGGAACTGACAGCCGAATGCGATTTTTTCTTTTCTTTTCTTTTCTTTTCTTTTCTTTCTTTTCTTTTCTTTTCTTTTCTTTTCTTTTCTTTCTTCTTTTTTTTAAAAGATTTTATTTATTTATTCTTGAAAGAAGAGAGAGAGAGAGATAGAGAGAGGCAGGACACAGGTGAGGGAGAAGCAGGCTCCCTGTGGGGAGACCGATGTGGGATTCCATCCCAGGACCCTGGGATCATGACCTGAGGCAAAGGCAAACGCAACCACTGAGCCACCCAGGTGCCCCAGAATGCTATTTTTAATCTTTAAACACAAACATGTGAAAATGTATCCTCCTTTATTTTCTTATATGTGATTTTAAATTTTGACCTTGAGTTCCCCTTCTACCCAATGGAGAAAATGTAGGCAATCATGTCCAGGTAAATTCAGGTCTTTTCCTCAGTACTTCAGGTTGGAATACTCTGGGTTAGAACTCCCAAGTGCAGCACCATCCTTCCCACGTCTACTCTCCTCCAGAGTCCTAGTGGGCTCTGCCAAATGGTCTCTGGGGTCTTGTCTTCACTCCTGAGATATCCCTCAGGACTCAGTGCGAAGGGCCCCTGAGCACAGATCTGCTGATCTATTGTCACTCTGCCCCATGTGGTGACTTACCAAGGACTCCGCACCAGCATCTAACTTCCTTGTCTACTCTCCTCTCTGGTCCTTCCTTCACTTCCCTTAGATCTGGGGAATGGAGGGCCCTGTGTGGATAGGAGACAGGCTAGTTTTGCCTGACTGCTCTGTGCACAGATTTTCCTTTCTCAAACATGGATGGAAATAATTTTGGATTGGTTTAGTTTGGTTTGGTTATCATTTTTTAACTGAAAATCAAGAATTGTCTTTCTTTGATTTAGGCTTCCAGCACGCCTGCTTTTCTGAGATGGTGACTCATGTTTGGCAATCTGTTTATGTGAGGCAAAGGCCCTGGGGCACAAGTGAGGAAGTTCACTAAAGCAAAGGTGAGGACCTGTCTTAGGGCCAGGACATCCCCTTACATTATGCCATCCATACATGAAGAGATGATTGCCTATGAGACTACACCCAAATATTCTCCATTCATAGCACCTTCAGAGTCCCAGAAATCGTTCCATGGTGGCTCTAGACCAAAGAAATACCAAAGAAATACAAAAATTTCTTAAATAATTAGGTTAAAAAACTTGATAAGTATTCATGCCCTAACAACATAGTAGGCAGTTGCAAAAAAAAAAAAAAAAAGGAACACAAAAAACAAAAACAAATAAAACCAACCTACACTGAGCAACTTTTCAAACATTGGAATCAGATTGGACACCATCTGTTATGCACTGGGTCCCCAAAATACATGTATTAAAACCTTACCCGTCCTCCCCCCTCCCCCCACCCCATCCCGGGCACCGGGGTGGCTCAGTCAGGTAAATATCTGCCCTTGGCTCAGGTCATGATCTCAGAGTCCTGGGGTCAAGCCCCTCATCTGGTTCCCTGCTCAGTAGGGAGTCTGCTTCTCCTTCTCCTCCCCCTGCTCATGCTTGTTTTCTCTCTCTCTCTCTGTCTCACACACACACACACACACACACACACACACACACCAAAAAAAAAGCAAACCAAAAAACCTACCCCCCAATTCGTCTATATTTGGAGGCAGGACATTCAAAGAGGTAGAATCAAATGAGGTCATATGAGTAAGGTCCTAATTCACTAGGACTGGGGTCCTTATAATAACAAGAAAAGACACCAGGGATGTGTATACACAGAATAAAGGTCATGGGAGGACATAGAGAGGAGACAGTGTCAGAGAAGAAAAACCTTTCCTCTACCCTGTTTTGTTGAGTGATTGAGGCCTGCAAATTAAATGAGCAAAAAACAGATTGACAGGGGAAAAAGCTATGCAGTTTTTATCATAATTTACATTCAGAGAAAGGTTTATAGAAAAGAAATAAAACTCAAAAAAGTAGTTTGGAGCTTATATGCCGTCTTAATAAAGGAAGGGGCATTTTGGCTTTTAAGGGTGATAAATAGTGGGGCAGTAACTAGGAAATATATGAAGGAGCTAATGGGTTATGGTAACAAGATCTGTTTATGGAGACTCATGTTGACTCCCTATCTGTGGTGTCAAGAGGGCCCTTCCCTCCTAGTGGGCACGGGGTGCCCTTTCACAGAGAGACATGTAGGCCCTGCTTTGGGGAATAAAGGAGGGCAGACAGCTCTTCCTGCATCTGCTCCTTCTCAATTGCCCTCATCTTAAAATAGTCCATGAGCCGAAGTGGCGTATTTATTTATTTTTTTTATGATAGTCACACAGAGAGAGAGAGAGAGAGGCAGAGACATAGGCAGAGGGAGAAGCAGGCTCCATGCACCGGGAGCCCGACGTGGGATTTGATCCCGGGTCTCCAGGATCGCGCCCTGGGCCAAAGGCAGGTGCCAAACGACTGCACCACCCAGGGATCCCCGAAGTGGTGTATTTTGGGGTGACATATCCTGATCCCCTTCAACTGTCATCTGCAAGCCAAGGGGAGAGGCCTCCGGAGAAGTCAATTTTGCTGACCTCTTGATCTCAGACTTTCAGCTTCCAGAATGGTGAAAAGATAGACTTCTGCTGGTTAAACCACCCAGACTATGGTATCGTATTATAGTAGCCTTTGCAAACTAATACACCATCATTCACTTTCCTTTCTTTTAATTTTATTTTATTACAGACACTTTGACAAAGAACAGGACTCCATCTGGCACCAAGACTATACATGTCCTTGAGCTAACTGTCCGCATCGGCTGGGCCAGATGTCAAGCGTGCTTTCTTCCCCAGGAAAGGCTGAAAGAGCCCAAGGGCTCTGTGAGGCTGCTTTGGCACACATGGGCAAGTCATCCAGAGTTGGAGAACTATTACTTCAGATCAGAAAACGTCAGTCTTTCTCCTTCAAGAGGCACAAGTGTAGCGGCCTAGGTTGCCCACTCTGTTCTTTTGATTGACAATTTTTCATCTACATAGTATTATAAAACTTTAGAGGTTCAGTATTTTATAGCAACCTATAGGCCAAACACAGATGTACCAATTCGAAATAGTGAAAAGAGAATGTAAATGATCCCCCAAAGAGAAGTAAGACTTCTTACTTCGCTGAAAAGTTGAGCAGTGAAGGGCAGACCGAGGTGGAAGGTGGCATGTGGTATTTATTTTCCTCTGCTTACCTCATGGAAAACCAGGAGGAAATGAGGAAATGTAATGAAATAAGGACTTGAAGCTTAAGTACATTGCTGAAGTTATAAAAGTAGAATGGATACTTATTTAAAAATAACTATTTTTAAAATGGAGGAGGGCAGGAAACGTGGGGGAAATGTTACAGAGCTGGATTCCTTATCCACGCTCTGGAGAGTGAACAGATACAGGCTAAATCCAATAAATCACCAAACAGAGGAATAAACATGTGCTTTCTCATTGTTTTAGAAGAACAACAAACAGGTAAACACGTCTCTCCCTGGGGAGGGCTGCTGTGTCTGTACCTGGGTTTCAAGTGAAAGCAAGATGCCTTATCTTTTTCTTTAATCAGCATTCTATTTTATCGGAGTTTTAAAAATGATTTGCCCTTATTGCTTTCATAATTAAAGTTTTGTTTTCTAAGAAGAAAATGTTCACCAAATGTCATGTGGAAAGAACAGTGTTTAAAACAATATAGTTGCCTTTGAACAGAATGGGTTTGAACTCACAGGCTCCACTTAAACACAGATTTTTTTTTTCCAATAAATGTAGTACAGCACTGTAAATGCATTTTCTCTTCCTTATGATTTTCTTTAAAATTTTTCTTTCCTCTAGCCTACTTTATTGTAAGAATACAATGTGCAATACATATAACATCCAAAATATGTGCTAATTGACTATGTTATCAGTAAGGTTTCTGGTCACCAGTAGGCTGTTATTAGGTAAGTTTTAGGAGTCAAAGTTCTTTTTTTTTTTTTTTATTTTAAAAGGTTTTATTTATTTATTTGACAGAGAAAGAGAGAGAGAGAGAACAAGCAGAAGGAGCAACAGAGGAGAAGCAGAATCCATGCTGTGCAGGGACCCCCGAAGGGGCTTGATCCCAGGACCCCAGGACCATGACCTGAGCCGAAGGCAAACAGTTAGCCAATAGAGCTACTCAGGCGCCCCTAGGAATCAAAAGTTATATATGAATTTCTTACTGCATTGGGGCATCTGCACCCCTAATGCCCTGTGTTGTTTAGCAGTCAACTGTACTGTATAGTATGACTCCAGGATACTTCATATATCTAATTATAATATATGTTACAAAAATATTTGAAAGAAATAAACCACACTGCTAATAATGGCTACATCTGGATGGGAGAACATTGGTATGTAAAATCAGAAAAATACCACTTTTATAATCAGAAAAAAGTTTTTATCTTAAGCACTGGTACCAAAATTTTTCTCAGGGAGAGAAATTTTCAGTATACGAGATTTTTAAATTAGGTTTTTCATTTTAATTCCAATGTAGTTAACATACAGTGTTATATTAGTTTCAGATATACAATTTAGTGATTCAGCAATTCTGTACATTACTGTGCTCATCATGACCAGTGCTCCGCTTGATGCTCATCCCCTATTTCACCCCCCACTCCAACCTCTGCTCTAGTGACCATCAGTGTTCTCTAGGGTTTTTGGATGGGAGTAATGGGTGATAACAGCCAAGGCACGGATATCTGCCAACACTCAGGTAGTGGTGAGAAATCGCTCTAGACCCCCTCTCAAGCTGCAGAGCCAGCTCATGCTTGAAGACCATGCCCTGGTCACAGAGACAAGTCAAAGCTCTGAATAACAACTTACCCATAAGCTGCTTTTCTATCAATTTCCTAGATAATATGGTCCCCACAGTGGGGACCTGTATCTCTGTAAGAGTATGAAACCACCCCTGACTAGAAGGATGGGTGTCATGGAAGGTCTCCATGAGTGATAGGACAGAAATCAAGGTGTTTAGATTGATATTCAGAATATATGTGTAACTGTGGCAGGTGGGATGGAAGGTGTTGATTATAGTTCACAAGAAAATCTCTAGTTCAAGACTCTTGTGTCCAAGGAGTCTCCAGAGGACCCTAAAAATTCTCATGCCATGAGGGTGGAGTAGGCTAGGAGACACTGGTGGATAGACATGCATGGTTTGATCAACTGGGCAAAATTAAAGCTGTGTGTGCAAGAAACACTGCCGGCAAGGTGCCCAAGTAGCTGTGGGCTGTGTTGGAGGCCGCTAACTTTCTGTCCCCATTTTTGTGTCCCTTTGGAAGCTTCTCAGATTGAATTCATCGCTGAGTTTACAGCCTTTAAGAGCTTCCAGGGATTGCAAACTCATATGCCTCCAGCAGCCAGGCAGATGCATGAATATGCAAAGCAGACTGCTTATGGCAAGCCCCTGAGTTGGGCAGATAGAATTACAGAAACCATGTGCATCAGGACTCAGCCTTCTAGCTGCAGATAGGCAGCTTTGGAGAAGAATCCAAGGCCAGTCTGATCAACTCAGATCATGAAGTCACTGGAGAATCATGCCAGGACTGGAGGCATTGGCTCCAGCAATGCTGGTCAAGATTTCCAGACAAAACTTAAGGCCGCATACTAGCTCCACCAAATCAGATTACATCCACCAGCCTTTTGCTCAATTGTTTGCTCAATTCTTTTCCCCTTTTCCCCTCCCTCTTACATTTTTCCTTTCAGTTTAAGCAAAACAGACCTTGAGTTTCTTGTTTCTGGAATGTTACAGAAAACAGCTTACTCAGAAAAGCTTACTTTCCATAAATACACTGCTTGCCAAATGAGAGAAGATAACTGGAAAGCTGCAGACATTCCTAATTTGTTTTTCTTTGCTTGCTTGACTTTCTTGGGGACATGATCATCTAATGCACACATTCTTTTCAGATCTGCACATTAGTTATACAGAAATGAGCAGAATTCCTTAAGCCAAAGGAGTTTGCAATCCACAATCCTTCCAGAGGCCAATGACAAAGGAAAGAAGAAAGATTATTATTCACATAAAGAACATGGAGTCAATGACACTCAGGATTAAAATTCCTCTTTTTGGTTATGCCTAAATAGGACAGAACAAGAGATTAAAGCAAGAAGAATGACTTATCTTGATACCTCACCTAACCATCTAAAATGTGCTAGCATGGTTGGAGAATAGAAAATTTCTAGAATAAGAAACTAATTGATAGAATTCACATGATAGCACCTAGTCCTGGGCTTTTCTTGGTTGGGAAGTTTTTGATTATTGATTCAATCAATAATTGATTTTTTTTTAATTCAATCATCAATCCCCACACTAGTTACAGGTCTGTTCTTACTTTGTACTTCTTTTATGATTCAGTCTTGGTAGATTGTGTATTTCTGGGAATTTATCCATTTCTTCTAGCTTTCTAATTTGTTGGCATATACTTGTCTATAGTACTCTTTTATGATCCTCTTTATCACTAACACTACTCTTCCAAAAAATTGAAGAGAAGAAAACATTTCCAAACTCATCTTACAAGGCCATCATTACCCTGACACCAAAGTCAGAGAAAAATATGCCACAAAAAAATCTAAAGGCCAATATCTCTGATGAATATAAGTGCAAAAATTCTCAACAAAATATTAGCAAATCTAATTCAAGAGCACATTAAAAGGATCATACACCATGACAAAGTAGGATTTATCCCTGGAATGCAAGAATGGCTCAATAGATGAAAATCCATTAATGTGATACACAGCATTAAGAGAATAAGGATAAAAAACATATGATCCTTTAAAAACATGCAAAAAGGCCACTTGACAAAATTCAATACATTTTTATGATTAAAAACTCTCAACAAATTAGAAATAAAAGGGAATATCTCAATAAAATGAAGGACCTATTTAAAAGACTACTAACATCATACTTATTAGTGAAAACTGAGAGTTTGTCCTCTAAAATTAGGAATAAGGCAAGGATACCCCCCTCTCACCATGTTTATTTGACATAGTACTAGAAGTCCTAGCCAGAGCAATTAGGCAAGAAAAAGGATCAAAAGGCATTCAAATCAGAAAAAAATAAATTAAAATTCTTCCTGTTTGCAGACAACATGATTTTATATATAGAAAATCCTAAAGATTCAATTTTAAAAAGCTGTCAGAAGTAATAAAAAAAATTTAGTAAGATTGCCAGATGCAAAATCAACATACAAAAACCAGTTGTTTTTCTATAGAGGTGGCCCCCAACAGTCCTTCAATTTATGATTTTAAATTTTGTGATGATGTGAAAGTGATATGCATTCAGTAGAAACTGTACTTTGAATTTTGATATTTTCCCAAACTAGTGATACATGGTATGATTCTTTCTCATGCAGCTGGGCAGCAGCAGTGGCCAGCCACAACTCCCAGTCAGCCACACCATCACAGGGGTAAGTGCTCGATACATTTACAACTATTCTGTATCCATATAACCATTCTGTTTTTCACTTCCAGTGCAGTATTAAATAAATTACATGAGATATTCAACACCTTATTAAATATGGACTTTGTGTGAGATGGCTTTGCCCAATGTAGGCTAATGGAAGTGTTCTGAGTGCACTTAAGGTAGGCTAGATTAAATTATGATGTTCAGTAGTTTGGATGTATTAAATGCATTTTTGACTTACAACTTAACTACATTTGGACTTATTGGGACATAACTCCATTGGAAGTCAAGAAGGATCTGTACACTAATGATGAACTATCTGAAAAGGAAATTAGGAAAACAATTCCATTTAAAATAGCACCCACTGCCTGTGTCACTGCCTCTCTCTCTCTCTCTCTGTCTCTGTCTCTCTCATAAATAAACAAATAAATAAAAATTTAAAATAGCACCCCAAAATGATAAACTATCTAGGAATAAACGTAACTGAGAAAATAAAAGACCCATATACCAAAAACTACAAAACATTGATGAAAGAAATTAAACAAGACATAAATAAATGGAAAGACATTGCATTTTCATAGATTGGAAGACTTAGTATTATTAAAATGTCCACATTATTCAAAGCAATCCACAGATTTAATGCAACCCCTATCAAAATCACAGCATTTTAAAAAATTAAAGCATTTTTTAAATAGAAAAAACAATTCAAAAATTTGTACAAAAGATAACGAATGGCCAAATCAACCTGGAGAAAGAAAACAAAGCTAGAGGTATCACATTTCTTGGTTTCAAACTATATTACAAAGCTGAAGTAATCAAAACAGTGTGGCACTGACATAAAACAGGCACATCAATCAATGGAACATAATTTAGAGCCCAGAAATAAACCCACGCATATATGGTCAACTAATATTGTACAAGGGAGTAAAAGTACTCACTGGAGAAAGGTAGTCTCCTCAATAAATAATATTGGGAAAACTGGATATTCACTTGCAGAAGGAAACTGGACACCTATTTTAACCACTCACAAAAAATGAATTCATAATGGTTTAAAGACTTGAACGCAAGATTTGAAATTGTGAAACTCCTAGAGGAAAACAAAGAAAAAGCTCCTTGGGCTATATCAAACTAAAAGGCATCTGTACAGGGGTACCCAGATGGCTCAGTTGATTAAGCATCTGCCTTCCGCTCAAGTCAAGATCCCACAGTTCTGGGATCAAGCACCACGTGGGGCTCTGCTCAGTGGGGAAGCTGCTTTTCCCTCTTCCTCTGTGTCTTCTCTGGCTTGGACTCTCTCTCTCTCTCTCTCTCATAAATAAATAAATAAATAAATAAATAAATAAAATCTTTAAAAATACAAATAAAAAGTAAATTAAAATAAAAGGCTTCTATACAGCAAAGGAAACCATCAATAAAGTGATAAGGCAACCTATAGAACGGGAGAAAATATTTACAGGTCATTGTTAAAAAACAAAATCTGACCACGTTTGAAGATCTAACCAGTTTTACTAAATGACTCACAAATCAGGCTGCATCTCATCTAGAAAGTAAAGGGGAGCTCCAAGGAGCTATACACAATGGAAGGTTTTTAAAGGAAGAGAGGTGGCAGAGAAAAGGAATTTATTAGCAAGGAATGCATTGTTTCAGGCAAGGTTGCCTTCCTAAGGAGAATGGAAGGGGTCTCTTGGGGAATTGCCTTCTAGTGTTGACCAGGAAATTCCAGTTTGGCTGGTTAGAGATTATGTTCCTGGCTGAAGGGGGGTGGGGGGTGCTGGCGGGGGTGGGGCGCAGGGTAAGGGAGGAGGTTGAAACTGAAGTTATGTTAGGTAGTAAGTCTTGGTTTACTGCCATGGGACCTTAACATAAGCGACACCATTTGGGGACTGTGGCTTTCTTTTTAAATACCATATATCTAATGAGGGGTTCATTTTCAAAATATAAAAGAACTCTTGCAATTTGGTAGTAAACAAACAAAAGAACTGAATTAAAAAATAGGCCACAGAGGGGAGCCTAGGTGGCTCAGTCAGTGAAGCAACCAATTCTTGGTTTCGGTTCATGTCATGATCTCCGGGTTATGAGGTCGAGCCCCAAGTCAGGCTCTGTGCTAAGCATGGAGCATACTTAAGATTCTCTCTCTCTCTGCCCCTCCCGCCCCCCCCCCAAAAAAATGGGCTACAGACTTGAATAGATATTTTTTCCAAAGAAGATACACAAATAGCCAATAGGTATATGAAAAAACAATCAATGTCACTACTCATGAGGGAAACACAAACAAAACCATAATGATGGTTATTATTTTAAAAAGAGAGAGAAAGAGTGTTGACAAGAAATGTGGAGAAATTGGAATCCTTGAATACTGTTGGTAGATACAGCTACCAAGAAAAACATCATGCAGGGTCCTCAAACAAAAATAGAATTACTGTGTGATGCAGCATTTCACTTCTCAGTATTTATTTAAAAGAATTAAAATCAGTAACTTGAAGAAATATCAGTTCTCCTCTATCTATTGCAATACTATTTACAATAGTCAATGCGTGGAAACAACCTAAATGTTTACAACGGATGGATAAAGAAATTGTGAGATTTACACACACAGGAATATTATTCAGCCTTAATAAAAGAAGAGAATCCTGCCGTATGTGACAATGTAGATGAGCTTTGGAGACTCTATGCTAAGTGAAATAAGCCAGTCACAGAAACACAAATACTGCATGATTTTGCTTACATGAGGTAGCTAAAATAGTCAAATTCATAGAAACAATAAGTGGAATGGTGGATGTCAGGGCCTGGGAGGAGGGGTTACTTACAAGCAGGCACAAAGTTTCAGTCAAGCAAGATGAATAAGCTCTAGAATCTTCTGTACAACATTGTACCTACAGGCAACAATACTGTGTTGTACACTTAGAAATTTGTTAAGAGGGTGGGTCTCATGTTACATATTCTTACCACAATGAAATTAAAAAAAAAAAAAAAGCCTAACTGAACATCCAGCTTATCATTGTAAGGTACATGGCTTGATATCAAACAGGTAAAGCCTCACTTTTCTATGGATTAGCTGGCTTCTCTATCCTGTTTTGTTTTTTTTTTTTTTAAGATTTTAATTATTCGTGAGAGACACAGAGAGAAAGAGAGGCAGAGACACAGGCAGAGGGAGAAGCAGGCTCCATGCGGGGAGCTCGATGGGGGACTCAATCCTGAGACTCCAGGATCATGCCCTGGGCCGAAGGCGGAGCTAAGGATCCCCCACCCCCCCCCCCCCCCCCCCCCCCCCCTCCCCAGCTGGCTGCCCTCCATCCTGGATTTTAGAGCACACGGGAGTGGGGAGTGACCCTCAGCAGCACTGCTCAACCTCTCCAACCACCGGCTGCCCGACCCTTTCCGCAGAAACTGGCTTTCGAAAGAAAGAAATGGGATGATTTCATCTTGTTGTTTTGCTTTTATCTGATTTCCTTCTTCTACATCCTGCCAACTGAAGGGTTTTAAAACCAATGAATTGCTTCACAACAGCAGACAAATTTTGACTCTTGCTCAGTCTTTCTGATTCCTGGCCAAAGTAAAAGAGTAATTTGGGATGCTTCTTTCCTCATGATTTTTTAGGATAAAAACTAGATGATGGTGGAAACACAGGGTAAAATGTTGTGCATTTTTTTTTAATATTGTGCATTTTAAGAGTATGTGTGTCATAGTAGATAGCTATCACTTGTTAAATCGCTACCTGTTTTTTGACACAATACAAAATCTGTATGTCAAAAAACAAGGGCATGTGGAGAAAAGGAGACCTCTTGGGTTAGTTCTTTACCATCTCCTTAGTTAGAAAGGTTCACTATTTCCTTTATCTTTTTTGACTTTTTCTTTGAGAAGCAGCCTCATCTTCTCACCAGGTTAATGGTTGGGGAGTTTAATAGAATTTTCTTGATACATTTCATGTTGTGGCTGTCTTGTAAATCAAGAAAAGATGGCTCTGGTCTCACTTCCACCTGGCTGTGCATCTTTCATTGCTTTTTTTTATCCCCTCAGCTCCCTCCCTCTGTTCTCTCCCCATCCTCTTCCCCTGCATTCCCACTTCCTCCCTCACATCCTTTGCACTCCCCCCTCCACACTTCCTCTCCCCCTCTTAGACCTTAGCCTGCAGATCCCTTCCAGATGGTGGGGGTCCAGCCCAATGTGACTGCTAACCTCTTCTCACCACCCAGTCCTCACTACCCTGGGTTAAGTATCAGCCCTCTGGGCCTCTGATAAAATGTCTTCGCTGCAGTACCAATTAAATGCTGAAGAGTCAGTCAATGCCAAAGTCACATCCTGTGTGTCTGGAGAGTTTCACTGGTGAATTTGTGTTGCTTTAAAACCTTCTATGTTTTCATAAATCACACTGATCCAGCACCATAAAGTGAGTTAGAGATTAAGGCCTCTTGTTTTACATAGATAAGAGGTTCAGTCCAAGGGGAAGTACACAAATATGGTAATATCTTGATTTTGTCAAATGTCACCAATTATTTTTCAACTATTTTAGTTGAACCACATCTCTCCCTTCCTAGACTTTTTAATTCATGTGTACTTTAGGTGAAATATAACCCCTATGTTTCTAGTACATTTGTACTTAATACAAGCAACTGTGTTTTTTTTTAAATGTTCAACAACACTTTCAGAGATTTTTTTTTTTTAAGATTTTATTTATTCATCATAGACATAGAAAGAGAGAGAGAGGCAGAGACACAACACAGGCAGAGGGAGAAGCAGGCTCCATGCCCAGAGCCCGATGCAGGACTCGATCCCAGGTCTCCAAGATCGCACCCTGGGCCAAAGGCAGGCGCCAAACCACTGAGCCACGCAGGGATCCCCACTTTCAGAGATTTTAATAAGCCTCTTTTAAAAGTCTTTCCTCCTCTCAGGCCCGCAAACAGGAAATTGTATTTTACTAAGGGCAAACAGATTTTATCATCTCTAAAGTTTAAGTGTGGCTTCACACCAACCACCCAACATGATTCAAGAGGCTTCTGAATTTGGCCAAATGTACTCTGTTCCCTCCCTCTAGTTCAAAAGTGTGCATATGTGAAATTCCTAAACAAGTTTATAATTAGCTAGGTTATTTATTATACATTTATACATAATTACATCTTATATATACATAATAGGTACACACATACAGCATATAAATAATTGTATATGTAATATATACATTATAATCCTCTCTATATACATAAATATATTACATATATTAAATGATCAATATATTATACATAATATATGCTACTTGATGGGGACCATTCCTTTAGAGCTTGCATGCTGAGAGGCCTAATGATTCTAAAATTCTGTTAACATGTTAATATTACTCAAGACCCAGGAACCTAAAAACTCAAATTAACAATTTTCATGCATAGAAATACAAACCTTTGTCAAAAACCATCGACCCTCTCTTCGCCTTTAATGGTGTCTCTGAAGAATATAAAAAGCATAGCTAAGAAAAGCCAGATGGATCATCAAACACACATACCTTAAGAAAATCCCTGTGGCATTCCATCAAGCCTGTTTCCTAATGGCCCTTGGCTCCCTTAAATAACGTGATTGAATTGGAAATCTTTGTGCATCTAATCAAGTGGAGGTGGTTGTTGCCATGTACATGTACTCAAAGGCCTGAATCGAATCTTTACAATCCTTTAACAATCCAGCTGACTGGCTAGCTCCTGCCTTTGCAGCTCATCTCTGAGCTAGGACAGGATACAGGATCCTCAGTTCAGCCCGGCTGGAAAGTGAGGCTCCTCCAGCAAAGGTATTTTTCTGCCAGAGTCCCTTGGCTGACAGGTTCATGGAAAGTGATTCTGGTCAAAATGCTCCCTTCTTATGTGTGCCAACAGCACACTTAGGAAAGAGTTCACACTTGGTTCCTGAACATTCCTTTGTATTCTGGAGGTGTGTGTGCTTAGACACACATACACACCCATCATACGCACATACACACACAAAAGTACGTGCATACACACGCAGCACATGGAACTTTTTCTATCCATTCCCACACGTCCGTGAACCCAACATGCCTTTCACTCCATCCCACGAAAGGGCCAAAAGCTGACTTCAAAATTTTAGCACAATTATTCCAATCTTAAGAAAGAGGAATGTCACTGTGTGACCTGGAGCCCAGGACTAACTCCTGGTAGTTCGAATTTAGTAATCCCAGATAGGATTTTGTTCTCCAGTCCTCCAAGAATCTAATTCTTGTCCTCTTATCTCCCCTTTCTGGTATGGGCTAGCAGCCAGATCTCTGTCCTCTGACGCAGTTATCAAAAAGGACAAGCGAGGCAAAGGTTGGAGAGGAGTGGTGTTTGTTCACTGATTCCAAGGAAAATCATTCACACTCATGCTTCATTATTGACATTAGTTTCCTGAAAATCCTGAGAGCCTTTTCCTGGTGTTTGGCAGCTTCCTACCTCCTATGTATCTTGCCCATGATGCCACCCTGAAGATACATACCTTTCTTGGAAATGGCAGGGATGGAAATATAAGAAGAGAGTGAATGGCCCTCATGATAGTTGTCTGAGGATAAGAGAATAAAAATGAAGTGAAGAAATGCAACTCTTTTTTATATTTATTTTGTATTCTACAGCTTGACTTCTTTATTATTTTGAACAGATTTTTGATGGAGTCTTTAGGGTTTTCCATAATATCATGGCATCTGCAAACAGAGACAATTTTATTTCTATCTCTGCAATTCAGATGCCTTTTATTTTTCTTGCCTAGGAAGTCCCAGGCAGACCAATTGGGCAAGAAAAATGTTGAGTTTCTATACACAAACTATCTGAAAAAGAAATAAAACAATACAATTTACATTAGTCAAAAACAATAAAATAATTCAAGTAGATTCAATCAAAGAAGTCAAGGATCTACATTGAAAACTTTATGACATTGATGAAAGAAATTAAAGACTGAAAATGGAGAGGTATCTTGTGGTCATGGATAGAAAGAATTGGTGTTGTTAAAATGTCCATACTACCCAAAGCTATCTATAAATTCAATGCAATCTCCATCAAAATCCTTATGACATTTTTCACAGAAGTAGAAAAAACAACTGTAAAATTAGTATGAAACCACAAAAGACCTCAAATAGCCAAAGGGATACAGTGAAAAAAGCTAGAAGCATCACACTTCCTGGCTTCAAATTACATTACAAAGTTAAAGTAATCAAAATAGTATGGTACTAACATAAAAACAGAGCCATGGACCAACGAAATAGAATTGAGAGCCCAGAAATAAATCCATGCATATACAGTCAGCTCATATTTGATAAGGGATCTAAGAACACTCAATGGAGGAAGGGTAGTCTCTTCAATAAATGGTGCTGGGAGAACTGGATATGCTCATGCAGAAGAATGAAAGTGGACCCCTATCTGACACCACTCACAAAAATTATAATAGCTTCAAGACTTAGAAGTAAGACTTGATGGGTTCCTGGGTGGTTCAGTCATTTAGGCACCAGACTCTTGGTTTGGGCTCAGGTCATCATCGTATGGGTCATGGGATCCAGCCCTGCATTGGGCTTCACGCTCAGTGGGGAGTCTGCTTGAGAGTCTCTGCCTCTGCCCATCCCCCCACTCTCATGTGCATGCTTTCTCTCTCTCTTTCTGTCATATTAATAAGTAAATCTTAAAAAAAAAAAAAAAACTAAAGACCTAAAACTATAAAACTCTTAGAAAAAAACACAGGAAAAAAAACTATTTGACATTGGTTATGGGATTTTTTTTTTTTTTTTAACTAAAAGGCTCCCATACAACAAAGGATACCATCAACAAAATGAAAAGGCAACCTGGGGAATGGGAGAAAATATTTGTAAGTCATATATCTGATAAGGAGTTAATATCCTAAATATATAAGGAATTCATACAACTCAATAGCAAGAAAACAAATAATCTGATTTTAAAATGGACAAGGAACTGAATAGACATTTTTCCAGAGAAGACATACATACAAATGTACACGAATATAAAGACAACATAAAAATGACCAACAGCTACATGACTAGCTGCTCAACATCTTTAATCATTAGGGAAATGCAAACCCAAACTACAGTGAGAGATCACATCAGCTAGAGTAGCATTATCAAAAAGAAAAGAAATAACGAATGTTGGTGAGAATGTGAAGAAAGGAGAACCCTCTTACACATTGGGGGGAATGCAAACTGGTGTAGCACTGTGGAAAACAGTATGGAAGTTCCTCAAAAAACTAAAAGTAGAGGGGTGCCTGGGTGGCTCATTTTGCTAAACATCAGATTCTTGGTTTCTGCTCAGGTTACGATCTCATATGTCATGAGACTGAGGCCCGTGTGGGCTCCATGCACATCAGGGAGTCTGCTTGAAGATTTTCTCCTTCTGCCCCTCCCCTGACTCATGCTTGCTCTCTTTCTCTCTCTCAAATAAATAAATAAATCGTTAAAAGAAAAAAACTAAACTAAACTAAAACCAAAGCTTCTAGACAATTCAATGATCTCATTTATGGATATGTATCCCAAGGAAATGAAATCACTATCTCAAATTGATATCTGCACCGCCATGTTCGTTGAAGCATTATTCACAATAGCCAACATATGGAAACAATCTAACTTTGATTTGTCCATCGATGAATGAATGGATAAAGAAAATCAGCACAAATGACCCTGAGGGCATTATGCTAAACGGAATGGGTCAGACCAAAAAAGACAAATACTGTATGATCTCACTTATAAGTGAAATCTAAAAAAGCTAAACTCATAGAAACAAGAGTAGATAAATTGGTGGTTGACAGGGGCTGGAAGTGGGGGAAATGGGGGGATTCTGGTCAAAGGGTACAAACTTCCTGTCATAAGATGAATAAGTTCTGGGGATCTAATATCCAACATGGCAACTATAGTTAACAATACTATATTTTATATTTGAAAACTGCTAATAGAATGGATTGTAGGTATTCTTACCACACACAAAAAAAGGCAATTTTTGAAGTGATGGATGGGTAACTGATCTTAACATGGTCATCATTTTGTAGTATATCAAATCATCACGTTGTATACCTTAAACTTACACAATGTATATATATCAATTATATCTCAATAAAGCTGGGGGCGAAGATGAAGTGTAGGTTCAAAATTTTAAAAAGAAATGAGCAAAACTAGAAACTGACATGGAATCATACGCTGAACAAATCAAGACAGACATTTCTTAATAGAAACTTCTTTATTCAATCCATAATCTTTGGGGTTGTTGGAGATCAGATGACGCACAGTTCCAGGGATGGATCATAGATTCAATTGTCTTTAATAGGTTTTTGTGTGTCAGAACTTGAAACAAATATATTGTGTGTTTAGATTAGTGACTATAATTAGAGGAGTGGTTTCAAGTTTGCAATTAATGATCCAAGTTGCTGGGACCCATTTGACCCACACTCTCTGAAATACTGGTTCTATTTGACTAGATCCTCCATGGAGTACTCAGTGAGAAATCTGAATTAGAAATATAGTTTTCAGGGTGCCTAGGTGGAGCAGTTGATTAATCATCTGACTCTTTGTTTTAGCTCAGGTCCTGATCTTATGATTGAGCCCCACATCAGACTCTCTGGCGGAGTGTCTGCTTGGGATTCTCTCTCCCTGTCTTCCTCTGCCCCTCTCACTCATGCTCTTGCCTTCTCTCTCTCCCTCTCTCGTCTCTCTCTCAGATAAATAAAATTTAAAAAAAGTTGTCATTATTGAAATGCAGCTTGGTGACAGTACAATTATGACAGGAAGAGAGAAAACAGCATCCAAACACAAAATCAAGGCATACCACCTGGGTGTTCAAATATTGAAATTCCTTATCCATTGGTGGCAGCAACTTTTCTAGTTCCCCAAGTGTCCCCTACTGCCTTCAGAAGCCTAGGTGCTCCCCAGGAACCTCCTGACTGCCACATTATCCAGTCACCTGGGGACCCAGCATCTAGCATGGCAGGAGCCTCTGGACACACTCCTATCTTAGTTGAGCAGCCATTACCGTTAGCTGTGCAATTCTTTGAGCATCACTCCCACACAAATGGTGGTGAATTCTGTCTTTGGGAATTGAAGCTGCTACAATTCAAAAAAGGCTCCTTAGAACTGGAATCAGACACGGCAAGGTTGCCACATGAAGCAGAATATAACAATTGAGAATTTTCATCAAGAGAGATAAAAGTCATTAAAAAAAGATTGAGTTTTGGGACACCTGGGTGGCTCAGCAGTTGAGTGTCTGCCTTCGGCTCAGGATGTGATCCTGGAGTTCCGGGATCGAGTCCCACATCGGGCTCCTGTATGGAGCCTGCTTCTACACCCTCTTCCTGTGTCTCTGCCTCTCTCTCTGCATGTCTCTCATGAATAAATAAACAAAATCTTAAAAAAAAAAAAAAGATTGAGTTTTTAAAATACGGGCATCTGGAAGCTTGAACATGGATCATTAAGGGAAAACTGGATGCTGGGCAACATGATTGTAACCAGTTTTTTGGCTGATGTCGAGGAAGATGGCCACACCCTCCCGTATTAGCTTGCTACTTCTGTGAAAACAGAGTTTTGAGCTGGAAATGAATGATGTGTACACTTGGATGGCACATGCCTTTTGTCATTGTCGTCATTGTTGACATGGCCGTGTTCAGAAGAGGATGGGAAGTTTTCCACAAACTGATGGAGAGGGACCCCGGCAACCATCCTATTTTTCAGTATGGGAGCCCCAGAAGTTTCTGGTGTACCATCCCTTGTCACCCACCATACTAACCACTCAGAGGCAGGACCTAAGATTTTGGATTATTGATGTAAGGTAAAGCAGCAGCACAAGAATGTGAGGGAAAGATTGGACAGAGAATCCAGGTAGTACAGTTTATGTTCTAGTTCAGCCACTGAATCTCTAAGAGGATTTATTTTATTAAAATAATTTTCCTTTTTTTCTGGTCAAAAATCATATGTGCTCTATGAAAAATCATAATGCAGGAAACTATAAAGCATAAAATTAAAAACTACCCAATTTTCCATCCGTTACAGAAAACCCACTGGATTTAATGTTCACATTGTACTGGACCCATCTCTGGACAGCTGTCTCCACTGGACATGTGTAAACACACAGCACATAATGCGCTATCTCATATCAGAATCATGCTTTTCATGCTATTTTATAATATGCTTTCTTTTACTTAACATATGTTGTAGATATTTTGGTCAGTCAATATACATAGCTCTATTTCATCTTAAGAACTGAATTGTGTTCAAGGTATTATATTGTTAATGTGTAGTAACTCATTTTGGTAAAACTCTAGATGAGCTTTTAGGTTGTTCCATTTTTTATACTGTGGGTAAGCCTATGATGAAAATCCTTGCATCTAAATCTTTTCAAAATTATCAAACATCTCCTTAGAACACAGTTCTAGAAAAGGAGTATCTACATCAAATGGCATGCTTGTGTTAAATGTTAACATTGTTAAACTGCTTTCCAAAACTCTGACCTGATTTATACTCCCACACACAATGTGGAGAGGTTGTCATTTCATTGTGGTGCCATAGATGTTGAGTAATGCCAACATTTTTTTAAAAAGATTTTATTTTTAAGAAAAATATGCCCAACATAGGGCTCGAACTCACAACCCTGACATTAAGAGTTGCATGCTCTACTGACTGAGCCAGTCAGGCACCCAGAGTAATGCCAACTTTGGATTTTTCCCATTCTGATAGAAAAATGTGCCGTCTCAATTGTAGTTGTATTTGCATTTCTTTTATGACGAGTGAGGTCAGGCACATTTTAATAATGCCATCGGCTCTTCCTTTGTTGTTGCGTGGTCAGTTACCAACCTTATGAAGTTGATCTGCTCTCTATTGGATTGTTAACCTTTATTATACTAATCTATACAAAATCTATTTTAAGGATATTAATACTTTATCATATCAATTGTAAATATTTCCTCATTTTGTGCTTACCTTTCAACCTCTGGATATGGTATTTTCGGCCACTCAATGTTTTATTTTACAGTCTCAATTTCTCATGTTTTCCCTTATCTCAATAGTATGAAGAATCCACTGGATGAGTTTTAGCACCTGACAATTAATTGGACATCCAGCTTCCAAATTCAGAAATTCTGCTTTACTCGGTACCTCACCACCCATTCTATTCTTTGCTTCTTGAACCAATCTCTGCTCCGGTTCGTAAATTCTCTTCATAGTGCTAAGCAGATCAAAATAAACCTATTCCTCTTGCCATAGTTCTAGAAGCTCGCCATCAGCACTTGGCCAGGCTGGTGCCAGAGCCTGGGGTCACAGGTGCCAAGAGTGACTCCGACATGGTCACAGAAAATAAACACCAGTTATCACAGCGACAGCTGTTGAGTTGTGCTGCCAAGACTTCTTCCTCACTTGGGTCCACATGTCTTGAACTGTGCAAATGTGCTGAGCACAAGCTAATATCCGTGACGACAGTCTGAAAGGTTAGCCCTCCTGAGACTAAAGCTGCTAGCTTCAAGCTGTCTGTTTCTTCGTTAACAGTTTCAGCTACATGAGACAATAGTTTCCAAACAGTACCAGACTCAACTTTTAATTGTACTCCACCGAAACTAAAGAGTGAATAAAGATAAAACGAGGTGGTCAAAAGTCAATCAGAGGAGGTCAGGAACAAACCACTAGACATGGATTTCATCTGGAACTGTCTCCTTAATGTGGCAAAAAACAGAGGTTTTATAAACTAAGGAGAAGCCACTGTGTGAAATGAATACTGAGGGTGGTCATAACGTAGCTCCTTGCACTTACTTACAAGGCAATCTGAACAGAATGCCTTCAAGGAATGAATGAATGAATGACCAAAGGAACAAAACTCTCAAAGTACATTACTGTTAGATGGAGTAAGGCTTTTTTTTTTTTTTTTTTTAATATTTTATTTATTTATTCATGAGCAACACAGAGAGAGAGGCAGAGACACAGGCAGAGGGAGAAGCAGGCTCCATGCAGGGAGCCCGATGTGGGATTCGACCCCGGGTCTCCAGGATCATGCCCCGGGCTGCAGGCGGCGCCAAACCGCTGCGCCACCGGGGCTGCCCTGGAGTAAGGCTTTAATAATGTACCTATGGCAGGTCAAGATAAAGGAACACAAGGAATTCTGCTCTCGAGTTGTTTCTAAAGCAGGGATTTTTTTTTTCATGATAGTCACACAGAGAGAGAGAGAGAGAGAGAGAGAGAGAGGCAGAGACATAGGGAGAAGCAGGCTCCATGCACCAGGAGCCCGACGTGGGATTCGATCCCGGGTCTCCAGGATCGCGCCCTGGGCCAAAGGCAGGCGCTAAACCGCTGTGCCACCCAGGGATCCCGCGGGGATTGTTTAAAATGCCTTTGAGAGTAGTTCTCAGGTGGAGAAGTCAGATGTGGAAGCAAAAATTCACCAGAACCACCTGAGTAGCCTTTTTCAATTAAACATACTCTTGCTCCATCCAGATTGTATCTGGACATTAGCTTGTGCTCAGCACATTGTGGTCCCACCTCCCGGTTCCTCCCTAATTTGAGATAACGTTTAGCTAATCCTGCCTGCAACATACTAGTCACTGATTAGGGCTAAGGGAGGAACTGGCCTTCTGGAAGCCTCTCTCTCCTGCTCTTGGAGGGCGGGGAGCTCACTTAAACAAGAAAAGATAAATTAGGTCAGCTCAGAGGACTGGGATACATTTTTAGTTAATTTATCCAGACATTTGTATATAATGAGACTTCAGTTAGCATAAAATCTGTGTCCTCCTAAAAACAGTTTAAAAGGTCTAACTAGGAAAACAGAATCTACATTAAGTAATTTCAGCAGAGGGAATGTAATGCAGAGGGCGCCAGAGCAGCAGCGACTGAAGGACGAGGAGGAGGAGGCCTCCGTGGGCCTCAGTGGGAGGCAGCACTCAGGGGCTGGGGACCCCAGGGGACCCCAGGGGACCCCAGGGGACCCGGGGACACGGAGCAAGAGATGCAGCTGCTGCCTGAGACCTGCCATAGGCAAAGGGGAGACGTGCCCGCCCTCCCTTCCCGCAGCCGGCTCCCCCAGCCCCAGCCCAGCCCTGGAAGCCCCTCCGCAGAGCCTGGAAAGGCCCCTGCAGAGCGAGCGAGAGCATCGTGGCCCTGGTGCTGCAGAGCAGGGCGGGGGGCGCAGGGTGAGGAGCGGGCCTGGGGCATCCAGCCTCCCCACTCTGCCCGGCTGTGGCCCTGGGGCCCCTGCAAGCTCCCGGAGCGTGGCCAGTGCTCCTCCCGGGCGCTGCCACTGGGCCCGCTAGGTTTCAACCCTCCGTGTCTGTGGGACTGAAAAACTCGTCTCCTCTCCCCTTACGGAGTGCTTACCTAGGCCAGGTCTCAGAGATAATTCCCCTCACGGTAGATCTGTCAACAAACTGGTTTAGGTCCCCTGACTGGTCTTGGAGATTTTAAAGTTGAGAAATATTCAGGAAACACTAGCTCTTCTGACATTTGTCCTAACTGAGCTACAAAGGCCTGACCTCCTCCGATTCTTTTTTTTTTTAAAGCTAGCATTTTTTTTTTTTTAATTTACGATAATCACACACACACACACACACAGAGGCAGAGACATAAGCAGAGGGAGAAGCAGAGGGAGAAGCAGAGGGAGAAGCAGAGGGAGAAGCAGGCTCCATGCACCGGGATGCCCGACGTGGGATTCGATCCCGGGTCTCCAGAATCGCGCCCTGAGCCAAAGGCAGGTGCTAAAGCGCTGCGCCACCCAGGGATCCCCTCCTCCGATTCTTAAATTATATTGAGACATGCTTATTCTAAAGCCTATGAGATCAGAGCGCCTGAGTGGCTCAGTTAAGCACCTGCCTCTTGGTTTCAGCTCAGGTCACAATCTCAGGACCCTAAGATAAGGCTCCACAGCGGGTTCCATGCTCAGCAGGGAGTCTGCTTGAGATTCTCCCTCCCCCTCTCCTTCTTAAATAAACAAATAAACAAATAAACAAACAAACAAATAAATAAATAAATAAATAAAGTATGAGATGACTTAATGAAGAAAGCAAATATTTACTTTGTGCCAGCCAAGTGTCCAACCAAGTGTCCACCCAAGTATCCATCCACCAGTGAGTGGGTAAACAAAAAGTCCTCTGCGCATACAATGAAATATTATTCAGCCTTAAGAAGGAGAAGGACAAAGATGAACCTTGAAGACATTATGCTACACAAAATAAGCCAGTGTGTTTGTCCCCAGCTCTTTGTTTCCTAAAACCCTTGGAATTTCTAAGGGCAAAAGGAGCATCTTTTGTTATAATTGGTTTTCATCCTCAGTTCCTGAAATAGCTCCTCTGAAGCATCTTCTGTTATTCATAACCACCCCTTTCAACCACACCTGAATTCAAGTTGAAGAGGTGGCTTTTGGAAAGTCCCTAAGGCTGATGGAGGGGAACTGGTTGCCAGGGGAACCCACCATGGGTTTAGCCCCAATCCCCAACCTCTAAGGAGGAGAGAAGGAGTCTGGACCTAAGTCCCTATGGTCAGTGATTTAATCAGTTGTGTTTACATAACAAAGCCTCCAGAAAAGTCCCAAAAGGTTGCAGTTCGGAGAGCTTCTGGGTTGAGGTACACATGGAGGTACTTGGAGGGTGATGCCCCTGGAGCAGGAGCACATGAAGATCTGTGCCCCTTGCCATATACTCTGCCCTATGCATCTCTCCCATCTGGCTGTTCCTGAGTTGAATCCTTTATAAGAAAAGTGTGAACATAAAGTGTTTTCTTGAGTTCTGTGAGCTATTCTAGCAAATTGTAGGGCCCAAGGAGAAGTGCATAGGAATCTGATTTATAGCCTATTGGTTGGAAGTCAGAAGGAAGGCCCAGCCTAGTGATTGGCATCTTACATAAGGACAGTCTGGTGGGAATGAGCCCTTAACCTATGGGATCTGGCATTAACTCCAGGTGTACAGTGTCAGAACTGAATTGGATTGCGGGGCAGTTGTCACAATTGTTGGTGTCCCAGAGAATTGGAGAACTGGTTGGTGTGAAGAAAACCCCACACATTTGGTGTCAAAGTGAAGTGTTGTGAAGATATAAAGGAGAAAAAAACCCTTTCTTCCTTCTAGGCTGTCACAAGAGAACAAATCCTATAGTATTCTGTTTGCATAAGGTCCCAAGTGTCTTCAAATTCAGAGACGGAAAGAACAGTAGTGGCCAGGGTCGGCAGACGGGAGCACGGGGTGGGAGTGGGGTCACTACTCTGCAGGCACAGAGTTTCAGTTTGGAAAGGCCAAAAGTTCCAGAGGTAAATGGTGGTGATGCTTGCACAACATTGTGAGAATTGTCCACATTTAAAATGGTTAAAATGGTAAATAAATTTCATGTTATATATATTTTACTACATTAAAAATTAAGATAAAAAATACATATTTACCATGTGGTTTTCCCTGCGGAACTTTACCCATAAGTCAGAGCATTGGGTACATTTCAAAATAACCTTTGGAAGTCCAATATGAGTCAATATGAGTCAAAGCATCATGAGGGTCATCACGCTATGAGTGACTCATAAAACAGTCTTGCTTTACAATTGGTTGGACACTTGGGTCTTTGGAAATAGGTGACATTACCTTGGATCCTAAGGAAATCAGGCCCAAGTCAGTGGATCTAGGCTGGGAGAGCTGGGCGCAGATAGGGTGACGGGCTGCATTAATACACTAATAGCACCTGAGTCACCTGGGAAAGGAACGAGGAAGGCCTCTCACCTGATGGTGTGGGAAACAAGAGAAATGATTCTCTTCCTCACTTCCTTCGTGCTGTTTAGTTTCCATTTTTACGAGTGAGCGCCCCTGAAGCGTAGCCTTGCTCAGTGGTGGGAGGTGTCCATCCTCGGAAGGGCAGGTTGGCTGACGGTCTGTTGTGTCTCCCCTCTGCCTCTTCCGCCCACTCATCAGGCGTTAGGATGTCAGTTCCTGGAGGAAAGCACCGGCACTCAAGAAAACAGAACATTTCCAGCAACTTGTGTACTGCCTGTGACCTGGCCAGCCTCCAGCTCTTGGAAGCCCCTGTCTTTGGGGACAAGCTGGATCTGCCTCCAGACTCTCAGACTCCCATAGCTTCGAGGTCCCCACCTCTGCCTCTGTAGGAAGAAGAATAAACAGAGCAGAATAACTGTATAATAATAACATTGAACATTAACCCCAAGCTTTCCCAAAGAGTAGTTTACCACAAAAATTATGTCTGTTCCACATGTCCACCGAGAGAAAGGGACAGATAGCATGGCATTTGCAATCAGTAGATGTGGGTTTCAAGGCCATGTGTTACCTGCCTTGTTTCTATCACATGCCAGCTGTCATCTCCCCGCCCCAGACAGGGTCTCACACATCATAAGGGCTCAATAAATGGCAGGTGTGTTGTTATTAAAGCATGTGTGTATCTCAGTCTAGAAAGGCAGGTTACAGGAAATATTGCTTGAACTCCCCTAAAAACAGCTTCATTAGGATGCTGGGTACCCACTGTCACCAGCATGGAAGAAAGTTCCTCCCCTGGCATTACAGGGTTGTCTTCTGACCCTCGTGACACCAGAATCTAGAGGGCATGTGACCATCCCATCATCCAAGGCAATCTCTCGGCCACATTGGTGGCAGCAGCACAGAGGTTCCCTACCCCTCAGAGAACCGACACCCCTCCTTTTCATTCACGGCTCCGTTGGGTGTTGGGTGAGGGCTAAGGGTGGAATATGGAAGCAATTCTCTGACTTTAAAGGCTTCCAAAGACCTTTGCCCTTAGTCAGAGCCTGGGCAGGACAGAGATGCTACCCCAACCCAGGTAATTGGAGGAGAGTCTTAACAAGAGAATTATTTACAAAAGTATGAGCAGCACTTAGAGAACCAATGAGGGACGTACAGAACCCTGGAGCTGGCAACTTTAGGAAGTCATTATGCCCTTCATCTTTAGGTCAAGGAGAAGGAACTGCTACTAGAGCCCAGAGAGGGGGCCCTAACTGGTGCCATGGCCTTGCCCAGAGGGAGACCACTAACCTGCAGCCTCCCTACAGAGAAGATCCAAGCACCAAGGACCTGGCTTCACTGTCCTGTCTTCTGATCTCTTGCTGATTCCTTCTATTGGCTAACCCCAAGCAAAAGCCATAGAACAAAGAAACCCTTTGATGCTTGTCCACATCAGCCACCTGGGCACGGAGCAAAGGGTGAGAGGACCAACAGAAGATGTCCCTTGGCATTACCCCTCTGGGGGTGGGACAAGGAGGGTAAGGTTTTTCCAATGGTTCCACCACATGGTACTTGTAAATGGTTCTAGAATTATAGGCTTGCTGACCAGATTATAGCCCATTATCTGCAGCAACAGATGGAACACATCTGGGAGTGGCTTCTTGTGTGGATGCAGGGGCTAGGGAGGTACCCAAATTCTCCTTCCATCTACTTCGAAGGAAGGCTCGACATGTCACTGGTTAAAGTTTTGTCCCTTCGATCGAAAATGTTGATTCCTATGGAGCACAAGTTACTTTAGGCAGAGTCACCAAGCTGTTACTAACAATGTGAACCATGGAATAAAGATTCCAAGAGCAGATCTGATAGGAATTTGAGGGAGAGAAAGAAACTGAAAGGCAGGGGCAATGCCAACCTGCTGGCATACTGTTATGCTGCATTTTTTGTGTATTTTTGTCATGTGTCTTGAAGCAGAGTGATGTGTTGGATCCAGGGGATCTTAGCTGAGGAAAACTCAGGCTGGTTCTAGGGCCCCCACGTGCTTTCTTCTTGCACATGTGCTAGCTAACAGGACCCTGAGACCCCGGTCATTACGGAGTTAGCTTCCTGACTGGATAACTTGGTTTCTTTCAACACCCAAACTCATTCAGTGTAAGTCAAGTTCAAAAAAGAAGACAGGCCTGGAGTCTATCACACCAACAAATGGTGATGCTATTTTACAGGTTGAAACTTTCCAGAGCTGTTTGCAGACATATTTACACTATGGGACATTTCTTCAGCCCTTCTTGCCTGTTTATGACTCGGGGAAGTGCAGAGGGAATGTTTATGTAGAGATTTCTGTGATAGCAAATGGAGTAGTTAGATCACAAAAGGTATTCATTTGAAAACAAGGACACGGAAGCAAGTATCAGGCTCGTCGTCTCAGCTTCTGTGGATAAACACTGCGGAGGCAGCACATGTCATAAAGCACCGTCTGGTGCACCCGGACACACGCTGCCTCTGCGTCTGAGGACTTCTCAGTACAGAAAAACAGGCTCCGCTTCCCCCTTGCTCTTCCCAGCCTACAAGAGTTGATTCTGTTCTATCTTCCTTCTGGAAACTGTTCTCTCCAGATTTCTGGCCTCAGCACTCAGAGCTGATCTACTCCTGATCTACTCTTCCTTCTCTGGCTCCCTGAGTAGCTCATCTTCCTCTGTCACAGAATCTACTAATCCAACAGGGGAAAAAATCTGTGTGGGGTGAAAGAGACTAGCTCCCTCAGGCTAGGGGCAGGTGCAGAGACTCCCTGTGCCTTCCCATCCCAGGGAGGGTGGTAGGTGCCAAGAGTAGCAGAATCAGCTTCACAGAGAGATTAAGCTTGTCCAATGCAAAGCAAGAAGCACTGGTGACAGTGATGACTGTGAGGCAGCAATAGTAAATGGCATCTACAGTGACAGGGAGGGCAAGATGCTCCAGATTCAAGGTCAGGGGCTTAGGCTCGCACAATGTTGTGAGTACAACACACAGACTGTCAGCTCCTCGATGTGAGGTTCTTCTATTTTGTTCAGAGCTGAGGCTCCAGGATCTAGCCATGGTGTTTGCAACATGAAAGAACCTCAGCGAATTTTTTTTAAATGAATAATACTGATGGATGAATGAGATTTCATGACCCCGTGGGCAAAAGCCTTGTGATGGGCCTGGGAGCTGAGATGCCGGCACTGGTGGGGTGCCCTCAACAAGGCTGGTGGCCAGGGACAAGCTCCTAGAGCTCACAGGTTATCTGGGGGTCTCCGTCTTCTTGCTATCCTGTGCCTACCAGTTTCTGGGTTCTGGGGTCAACTCAATGCCTATTTGCTGAATTGAATTGAAATGTCTGTTCCAGACCTACATGTCCCTTGGGAAACAGGTTCAAGAAAACTTGTCAGCCTTTTCTCTGTGATATTGTGGAAGAGAAGCCAGTGCCACATCCACATCCCATACGGCATGTCACATCTAGTCCTGACCACAGCCCGGATTGTGGGTCACAGCCACCAAAGCAGATGCTGTTCCCTCCCACACATGCCTGCTCCGGGGGTGACTGTCAGCAGGCATGGTGCGTCATGTCCCACCCACCCCAAGGCTGTGTGCCTGCAGCGTACCCCTCTGAAGGGGGGGTAGTGAGTCAGCGCGGAGGAGGGAGAACAGCACAGGGGATGCTTCCAACAGCTCTCACTGGAGTTCAAGGGAGAGCCCCTGGGCTGCTGAGCCCATACACCAGCCTTGACTCCCGTGCCTTGCCCCAGGCGCGGCTTTCTCCAAGAGGAAGCCCCTCCAGCCCTTCCTGCACTGGCCTCTTCCCCTGTGTAGGGAACCTGTGCCCCATACAGGGGCTGACCCGAGGTGAAGCTACCCTTCTCACCAGATGTCTGCAGGACACATGCCAGCTGAGATCTGGTTAGAGCTAACACAGATGAGGCTTTAGGGAGACCATCCAAGAAAAGCTTTGGCACCTAAAGATCCAAAGAAGAGTCCAGAGCATTGCTCAGCCTCAGACTCCAGGCTCTGTCCCTGGGTGGTGTGTGATACAGAGCCTATTCCTGGAACAGCAACTCAACACAAAAGCTTTGAGATTACCCCACTGCGGGCTATCCACCAGGTCCTATTCATGGAGGGGACCCCCCTCTACTGTTTACACGTGGAAGAGAAGCCATTAGAGCATTAGGGTCTTTCTGTACCTGTAACCCTGGGAGTCCAGTGGGAGGGGAGCCCCTCTTCCAATTACACATCTCAGTGGTGGGTGCTTCCCTATCACACGGTCAGGGGTGGAGGTCATTGCCCAAGTCAAATATAATCAAAAAGGAAGGCATCTTCAGGACATACATATTCTTTAAATACACATAGAGCCTTTGTTATGTCCTGGCCAGAGTATAAATTAGGATATGTTAGGTTAGATAAAGGCGATCTGAGTGTATAGGCATTTTCTGTTGCCTCTAGTACATAAATTTTCTTAGTTTTGGACTCCTCTTTCTCTCTATGCATTTTTTTTTTCTCTCTTCCTGACTTACCTTTGCCTTGACAGGGGCATTCAGGGACTCTATTAGCATTCTACGTCATATTGCTGGTATTGGCATGAAAAAAAAAAGGCTGCTGACTCCAACATAGGTCTTTCTAAAGTGAAGAGACCCCAAGGAATTCTGTGATCCTAAAACAAATTTGGGACCATTAATGCAGAAATACAGAAAACTCTCTTCTGATTTTCAGAAACTTAAGTTTTATTTATTTATTATTTTTTTAAAAGATTTTAAAAATTTATTTATTCATGAGAGACACACAGAGAGAGAGAAGTAGAGACACAGGCAGAGGGAGAAGTAGGGTCCCTGCAGGAGCCCGATGTGGGCTCTATCCCAGGAGCCTGGGATCATGACCTGAGCCAAAGACAGATGCTCAATCAGAGTCACCCAGGCGCCCCCAGAAACTTAAGTTTTAAGTGAAATCAATGTTTTTATTATAAAAGCAATAAAAGATCATTGTGTACATTTTAGAGATGTCATATAAGCCAAGGAAAAAACATCAGCCATAATCTCATCACCCTGCCATAAGCACATTCCCTCATTGGATGCCTATCCTTTCAGCATATGTGCAATAGTAACTTCTCACACATACACCAAGTTTCCCTTAAAGTGACCTGCATTTTCACTACCAACATGTCATCATATTGTTTCTATGTTATTAAATATTCTTCTATGACATTTCCAAAGGTTGCAGTGTTTCCTTCATGGCTATACTATTCCTCATTTTACCAGTCTCGGTTGTTAGTCATTTTGGTTGTTTCCAACTTTCCCCAATTATTAAAAAACCTGCAAGAAATGTCCCTGGAGCTGTATCTCTGCTGACATCCACGATCCTTTCCTTAGGATAAATTCCCAGATGTGGAATGTCTGTCATATGGCAGACAGCTGCTGCCAAACAGCTGACCTCAGTTGTCCTTCACCTGACCCCAGCCATGGCTGAAAAGCCTCCCAGAATTAAGAAATTTAGGGGTGAATCAGGAATTATTGCTACCCCAGATTAGTCCTCTCTGACCTCTTCTAGCATATGGTTTTTTTAAAAGCCCTGGGTGGCTCAGTGGTTGGGTGCCTTTGGCTCAGGGCATGATCCTGGGATCCCAGACTGAGTCCCACATTGGGCTCCCTGCAGGGAGCCTGCTTCTCCCTCTGCTTGTGTCTCTGCCTCTCTTTCTGTGTCTCTCATGAATAAATAAATAAAATCTTAAAAAATAAAAATAAAAAAGCTCCATAAGATTTCTGCATTAGCTCTATAAAGAAAATGATTTGTGGCCCAAGAATCCCCCCAATCATGCATGAGTGGGGGGTGGGAATGGGGAGAGAGGGCCTTTATAAGGAGACTGCATTCCCGGCCTCCCACGTGCCCAGCATGAAGCCGATCCCTTAGAATCTCCCCTAGAATCTTTTTCACCCAAACCAATACCCCTGAAGCCAGGGAAGAGGGTCCGTGTGCTCCTAGCAAGAGGCAGCGCTGACAACCCACAGCACACCCCAGGGCACTGTGTGGCCTGGATGACTTTCCTCCCCCTTCTGTACCACAGCGCCGGCCCTGATCTCGGGGTGGGGGGGTCTCCCAGCATCCGAGCCCCTGCAGCCCCCCAGGGACTCCACCACTTGTCTGACCAAGCGAGATCCCTCCCAGCGCTCGGCTTTCCCCTCTCACTCCTCCTTGGGTTGCTGGACTGTGTGCAAGGCCCAGGGTGTCCTTGAGGTGGGCAGGCCAAATGGGGAGCTGGCACCCCTTCCCATCTGGGGGCCGAGGCTCCTTTAATTTGGATACCTTAAAAGGCTCGCGGGAGCGAGGGGCTGGGTTCTTATCTCTGGGCTCTGGACAGCACCTTATTTATAGCCCTGCTGACACGAGGCGGCAGCTGGCCAGCAGCTGCACACACAGTTGCAGGAGCAGCCCACGAGCGTGGGCCCTGCCTCCCCACTGGCCCCTGGGCTCGCCGAGGGCAGACGACAGGACAGGTAAGCTTCCTCCTCCCCGGGGCCCCTTCCTTCCCTGTGCCCTGTGTCCTCCCAGGCTTCGCTGCCAGCTGTGCGGCCTCCTGCCCCGGGAGGGAGCTCTCTGGCACTGTGCACCTGCAGACCCCAAACCCAGCCCCAGTGGCCTGGCAGCGGGCCCCCGCCTGCAGCCAGCTCCTGCCCGGGGCTGCGGGGCTGTGGGGAAGGAACAGAACCTGGCCCTGGCCGCTGCTCCAAACCCACGGCAGGTGCCTCCGGGAGTAGAAAGAACACGGAGGGAACCCTCCGTTCATCTTACCCTCTCAGACGGGGAAACAGGAACTACACGGAGTTTTGAACACCAGGAAGCTTTTTGTAAAAGAAAAAAGAAAAAAAAAAAAAGTATAAAATAAACATTGGGAGGGGGGAAACCACAGTGCCCTGGAGCTTTTTCTCCTTGACAGAATTTCCGGATGGCCTGGGGTGAGGAGGCAAATTACTGAGGAGTCTGATTAGGCTGGGAAAGTATGTTTATACAAGATGACTTGTTACGGCTGACGGTTCCAAAGTACAGATAGCTGTTGTGTGCTTAAAGGAAATGCATTCACATTTTACTAATTTACTAATTTCTAGAGCAGGATGTGAGCAAATGCACAGTATTGAGTAATGCTTGGGCCAATTGTGTAATAATGTTAACACTGATAAGATGGCATATTCTGATAATAGGTGTCATACATGTTAACATCCTCTAGTCATACTCCATGCAAGGCACCTTATCAGGTCTAATCCAATAAAAAGAGATATTACCAGGCCATTTTTTAAAAATAATTCTGAGGTCAAAAGATAGTATTAACACTTGCGTTATTGGCTGATGTTATTTTATCATGGACTTGCTCTATATAGGTTTGTTCTGGTTTTATTTTATTTATTTGTTTCTTGAGGAATGCTATTTGAATTTTGTTTTATTGCTAGGTTTATAACATGATGTGCTGTAATCAAACCTATTACATTTTGAGATCCATCCAATCTTAGGAGAGTTTTTGTCTTTAAAGCAGTAGCCAGCTACTCAACTCACACAATTACATTTTCGAGGCCTTTTCTGATATTAAGAAAATGCTTCAATGTATAACCTTCATGAAGAGTTGCATAGTTTCCCCTAAAATATTCCCTGACTGCTCACTCAATCTTGCCTGTTTTTGAATGCATTTTGCACTATTAGATTTCTTCATCCCACTTAGTGCTTCTGGAGTTCTCCATTGGTTCCAGATCCTGAGGCTAGGCCACGTCATATTTCTCTCTGTAATCTGATAGCTCTTAACACAGGGACCTACATAGTCTACTGGTGTCTAAAATACTTCAGATTTAAAATAGATGGCCAAGAAACTGAGTTTAAATTGTCCTCTCCCCACCGTCAAAAAAAATTTTTTTCAACCAAATAAATTATAAAGATCTTATTGGTTTTACTCAATGATTCATCAATTGGGCAGTATCCCACCCAGCAGACAGAAAAGGGCTGTGCAGTGTGTACAAAACTGAAGACCTTTACAGACAGAAGGGAACAGGAACTAGGAAGGTACATGGGACAAAAAAAGTGGACTGTTTATTCCAACATTACTTTCCTTTAGAGGATGACAGGGCTCTATCAGGCAGATGACCTAACTAATGCTCATCAGGTGAGTTCTGACTGCTTTAAAATTCCATTACTGGAAGAGGCCAAAATTGTACTTAGGTTAGGTGTGTTTGGTGACGTGGAGCTTAATATAAGTGACTCCATTTGGGGCCTGTTGTCCTGTTTTTAACACCACCAAAGAAAGAGGTGAAATTATATTCATAGTGTTTATATTTTCTTTCATTGTATCTTACTGTACAAATATATGCCAGAAAATACAGACCAGCAGAGAGAAGAAAATGAAAAATTATGTGTGGTCTTACTACATTTATTGTTTATCCTATTTCTTGATTCTAAGAAGTCTTTGATTTTGAGATGAGCCACTAATTTAACACTAGCTTTACAAGAGAGGGAAGGAAAGAACGCCTGGGTGGCTCAGTGGTTGAGCGTCTGCCTTTGGCTCATGGTGTGATCCCAGAATCCCAAGTCCCACATTGGGCTCCTTGCATGGAGCCTGCTTCTACCTCTGCCTGTATCCCTGCCTCTCTCTCTGTGTCTCTCATGAATAAATAAAATAAAAAAAAAAAAAGGTGGGGGGGGGAAATTCTCACTATATACCACTCCACATTGATGTATTTTAGGATGCATCTGAAAACAATAAATTATATGGAGAACTATAACTTCTAATTAAGAAAAAAATATATCATCAGGTCATTTGGTAATCTGCTTTTTGTTAAATTTATGATCAATGTCCTTTCACCAAGCATTCAAACTTTATTTCTTTGAAATTAGTTATCTTTATATGACATTGTGATTTCTTTCATTTAGCCAGAATATTCAAATACTTATAATGATGGGGAATTAGAATGATGGAAACTTAAAAAAAAAACATAAATTAAGCTTTAGATAAGCAATTTTATCAGGATATAACTAGTTGGGTTTTTTAAGATTTTATTTATTTATTCATGAGAGACAGAGAGGCAGAGACACAGGCAGAGGGAGAAGCAGGCTCCCTGCAGGAGCTAATGAGCAATATGCTAATTTCTACACTACTAATGCAACCCACTGAATAGTAAAAATACACAACCATCTTGTGCCTTGATCTACATGACCCCTAAAAGTTTATTTGGCTGATTTCTTCCTCATTATCACTGATTCATCAGCCTTTTATCATTTAGTCTCCAATATACCAAATAAGGATGAAAAATAGAAAGGAACTAACATAAGTTCTGAGCAATTTGATATTTGACAGATGTATTTCATAAATATCATTAATTATCTTAAGTGTAAGCTTGCAAAGATCAATTTTAACTTTGAGTACATTTTTATAGTTTGGGGCTTTGTTGAATTTAAAAGATAAATTTTGGATAGAGAGAAGAGGAATAAAAATTCATTTTAACAGAATACTTTTACAGTAAAAAGGAAATACTGAAAAGTTACACTGAAAGCAAACCATACCAAGCCAAAGACTCATAAAATACACTCCACGGGTTTCACTAAGAAGGCACGTATAATTAGATTTTAAGGGGAAAGTGAGAATTTCGTTTTGGTCTTTAGGAAGTGAGCCTTCTTTCCCTGCCTGGGACCCGTCTAATCAGCAGGAAGGGGGGTAGGGGTGTATGAAGAGGCAGGAGGAACTGATTATTTTAATGTGAAGCAAGAGGCACCAGAGCACTTTCTGCCTGGTCTCAGACTAATTTCAAGATGTCAGTCTATGGTTTAGCATGAACACAAAAAAAGAAAAATCCATGATGTTGATTATTCTACTTCTAATTCATATCCCTTGTAGTAAAACAAAGTGGATAGTATGAAAGCAGACAGGGCTATATGACAACATATATGTATCCATTAAAATGATTAGTGCAACTGCTCGAATACAATTTGGTTAAAAAAATTGTGATACAGCCATTGTATTAAATATATACAATAATTGAAAATAAAATTTGCAAAGAATTTTTAATTTTTAAACACAAACCTATATGTATAATATATGCTCTTAACTGTGTAATATACATCCTGAAAAAATATACTAAAATATACAAAGTTATTGTTTCTTGTAAGATTATTTGTAATTTTATATTTTCTCTACATTTTAAATAGCTTGCTAAATTCCTACACGGATACTAACCATGGGATTTTTTTTTTAAATTGCAAAATCCATGCAAAAATAAAGCACTTTAATTACTGCTGCTTATTACAAAAACTATAAATAAACAGCCACTAGGGTCAGCTTTTCAAAAAACAATTGCTATAATTTATTGACTGAGCACTTTGTCTGGGAACTAGTATTAGTTCATATAACATTCCCAGCCACCCTACAGGCATTATTATTATTTATTATTATTATTATTATTATTATTTTCAGGTAAGGAAACTGACTTAGAACAGTGTTATCCCCTGCAGAAGGTTCAACCAAGTTCAAACTGGCCTGGCTTCAAGGACCTTCTGGTTGGCATTAGAATAATAAAAAAAGCAATCTTCAGGCCATATGCAATGAATAGTGTGTTTGAATGGCACGCATGCATCCTGTAGGAATGGTGGGCGATATTCCTGTAGGAAAGACATGGATGGGTAAAGTTTACACCGACAAAGGTATGGAGCTGAAAGGAAGTAAGGAATTATGAAAGCACAGACAGGTGGGGAAGAATGTGAACGATACAGGGATGGGAGCAAATGGGATTCAACCGCAGACTGAAGGTGTGTCCTACGGGTACGAGATGAGCTAAATGTGTATGCATCGGGCAGGGAGGGGTAGCAGTAATACTCTAGGGACAATGCTGCTCTTTGTTCTCTTTGAACATTCCTATAAGCCCACATTTTGTAAGAGGAAATGAAGAGGTGTCCTGGCTCTCCAAAGTAAAAAAAAAAAAAAAAAAAAAAAAAAGGAAAAACAAACCTCTGTAAAGAATCTGAATTGGGACTAATTTCAATTCCAAATTTAGAATGGAATTTTAATTCCATTTGGAATTAAATGGAATTTCTTCTTTGAATGAAACTCTGGGCCAGAGAGGTCACGGTAGCTGATGTCTGAGCACTTGCCTGGGCCAGCACTGTAGTGAATACTACTCGTGTGTGCACACGTGCATACACATGCACATGCTCTTGTGATCCATGTAGCAGCTCTTTAAGGAGTGCTCCTGGTTTCCTGGCTTATAGATAAGGACAGCCAGGTGCTGAGAAGCGAAGTGCTCAGAACCAGCAGATGGGGAAGCCGAACCCAGGCAGGATGGGGCCAGGGCTGCCAGGAATCTGATCAGAGATTGCTGGAAAAGTCTCCACCATTGAGAAAGAACCTCATCTTAAAAATGAGAGTAAAAGGGGTGCCTGAGTGGCTCAGTTATTAGGCGTCTGCCTTCAGCTCAGGTCATGATCCCAGGGTCCTGGGATCAAGTCCCACAACAAGCTCCCTGCTCAGCGGGGACTCTGCTGCTTCCTCTGCTGCTGCGCTCTCTCTCTTGCTCTCTTTCTCTCAAATAAATAAATAAAATCCTTTTGAAAAATAAAAGTGATTGCTTCCCACTTACCCTTTATTTTTCTTTTTAAAATTCTTCCCTTACTTCCAGCACCTTCTCAAGAGCATGGGCAAAGTGGTAACCTTCTTGATCATACCCTGAACATAAGCATGGTGCCTTGCACACGGCAGCTGCCTAATAAATATTTCCTGGACTGAACTGGTGTGTTTAATTCAGGCATAAGAAGTGTTAAGATGCTTAGGAAAGAGCCAGAAGTTTTCCTTGTTGATAGTACTTTTCCCTTCTGTGATACTGGCTTGGAAACAGGTTTAATAGTCCTTTTCTATCCTTGATATGTGGCATAGGGGCATAATTAATTATTGTAATAATTACTTTTTAAATGGGAGTTTCATTGGCAATAAACACTAATATTTGATGGTAATATATCCTTAAGGAGTAAATTTTTGACTCGGAAGTTCTTATTCCCCACAGTCAGCGTGGTGTGTGTGTGTGTGTGTGTGTGTTCACGCGCGTGCATGTAAGTTTGGGAGGTGTGTGTTAAGGGAAGAGAAAGAGAGTTGGAGATGCTGAATAAATCCTAGACATGAGGTTCCTTCTTCAAAATCTCTCTAGCTTTGTTCAGAATGTCTTGATTAATTTATTAGGAAACAACAACAACAATTCTGTTTTCCTTAAATATAATTTAGTGAACAAAACAGCAGGCAAGAGAGAACAGTCTCCTTATTTCAGAGCCCTGACTTTAATTACACTGTGTAATGAAACAAATATTATTCGCTTCCAATTCCTACATCAAGACAGGTCAACAAGACTTTCCAGTGGGAGTCTGTGAAAAAAGAGTGATGTGCACACAATGTCAAGGAAACCAAGAGATTTTGAAAGTGCCTAAGACAGACTCCTGTTGAGGCGCCCTTCTCTCTAGTCCTGCAAATTGAAAGTGTAAAAATTCAATGAACAGTTGCAAATGCATCGTCACTCAAACTCACCAGCCTGGCAATCTTCCAAGAGAGGGGAGAAATGTTCACAACCACAACGCCACGTCTACTCTCAGATGGAAAAACTCGGGGCAGTGAGAAGGGCAGACTGAGGATCTTCTATGTAAAATAGAATTCTCAATAGGCCAGAAGGTTTGGAAATTCAGTGGCATGTTCAACATCATTTAAATAATGAAATTTGGCTAGAAGTACTGATAAACCCTTCAGACACCATTATTAAGAAGCCACAGTAGCCAATCCTCCAGTCCGCTCTGAATTAGCTCTGGCAGGACCCTGGCACCCTGCCCTGGGCTGCTTCTACTTTCGTACAGGGCACTTCACTGTTTCCTGGGAAGCGTCTGCAAACCTCCGCCAGCCTCAGGCAGGGGCAGCTAAGGCAGCTCCCGAGGCCAACATGAGCTCATTGAACCACAAGTCTCTTTTTAAAACTTGTATTATCTTTTTTTTGTAACTTAAATTAGACCATGTGTCTTGCCTGCTCAAAACCCTCCAATGGCAAATCAAAATAAAATCCTAACGCCACATAACCTACAGAGCCTGACATGATCCAGGCCCTGAAATCTGACCTCATCTCCTCCCTCTCTCCCCTCCAATGAGGATGCTCCAGTTACACTGCCTTTCCCCAACTGTGCCAAGCAGCTGCCCTGCCCCAGGGCCTTTGCACTTACTGGTGCCACCAAGTGATCAGGCTCTCCTCTAAGAAAATCACATACCTCCTTCCCACCAATTCTAGCACCGCCCTTGAACATCCCATCTAAAATTACAATGTCTGCCGCTCTCTAGCTCCTTGCCCTGATTTACTCCTTACTCTGATATTTTTTAAGACTTATCATCTCATACATATACACACCCATAAAGTGCCATGTATAGTGGTGTCTGTCTCTCCCCTAATAACATGTGAGCTCCAATTAAAGCAGAGGCTCTCTGTTTTGTTCACTGAGGTATCCCCATCACCTGCAACTGTAAGTGATGGGTAGTAGGCACCATGTAAGTATGTGTTGGAGGATAACCCATTTTTAAGTACTTGATTTGAATTCTCAGAAACTCTTTCACTGTAATTCACATGTCATCAGCCATTGCAAAGTGCTCATGTTGGGGTCTCAGTCCAGTGTTCTGTGTTTTTGCAAGGACACAAAACAAAAACTCCCAGTACACCTGCAGTTTGTTAAGGGAGGAGAGTGGGCACTGGGGATCTGGGCTGCCTGTGCTTGGATTGTCACTCTGCCACTTACAAGGAACTGAGGCAAGATTGCAACTTCCCAGGACCCCACCTGTAAAATGGGGCTAATAGCAGTAACTTCTTAAAGTACTTGTAAGGATTGAACAAGGCAATAAGAATAGTAAGAGTAATCATTAATTGAGCACTCATCATGTGCCGGGAAGCAGACTGTGCGTTTGACTTGCCTAATGTTGTCCTGTCTTCACAACAGCTAACGTGGTGTAGGCACTAATATTACCCCAGTTTACAGAGGATGAAACAAATTGAACTCCAGAAAAGTGCCTTAGCAGAGGAGATAGAGTCAATCAATGTATGAGTTTCTCCTCGCTGCTGTAACAAATAAGTTTATTGTCTGAAAGCAACACAAATTTATGATCTCACAGTTCTGGAGGTCAAGTGTCTGACATGGGTCTCACTGGGCTAAAATCTGGGGTTGTGCAGGGCTGTATTCCTTCTGGAGGCCTGAGGGGAGGAATCTGTTCCTTGGCCTCTGCCAGCTTCTGGAGGCCTCCTATGTCCGTCGGCTCATGGTGCTTTGCTCCACCTTCAAACCCAAAATTGTAACATCTTCAATCTCTCTTTGATTCTGACTCTCCTGCATCTTCTTCCCCTTATGAGGACCCTTATGATTACATTGAGCCCACCTGGATAAGCCAGGATAATCTCTTCATCTCAAAACCCTAAACTTAATCACATCCTGGACATTAGGACATGAACAGCTTTGAGTCCACCTAGCAGTTATGAAGAGGCAGATTTGAGATCAGAGTCCCAGCTGACTTCCTGACCACTACACCTCTGTAGTACACAGCAAGGCCATCGGCAGGTAGCAAATCTTTCTCCTTTGCTGTAATGAAGGGAAAATTGAAAGCTTGGGGCCCAGATTCAGGTTTTGTATAGGACATTAAACAAGAAGGTTCACGGTGCAGCCTTCTACCCTGTTCTCCCGTAACATAGGATGCCAAAGATCCACAGTTAACTATAAAAGTCATTTTATCTTTACAATAATCAGTCTCACCCCCTCCTCAAACATATTATTGGCTTTCAAGAAACCACAAACATTCAATAAAAGTAGGTTGCAAAGTGGAAATGAAAGCCCTGCTTGGAGTCAGGGTGCCCCTCCCACAGGGGTGAAGGGTCCAGGCAGTTCAGGGCAGACCTGGAGCCAGGACACCCCACGGTAAGACAGCAGGTGATGAAGAGCCTATTGATGCCCCAGGGGTGCTTGGCCAGCCTGGGGTGGCCTAGCTCAGGGTGCTCCAGTGGGGCACACATGGCCCTGTGACAAGGGTGACCTAGGACAGGAAGGGAGGTGGGCCAGGTCTCAACTACAAGGACTGTAGAAATGTCAGCCAGCAGCAGAGCAATCTCAGGCACCAGGAGCAAAGGGACTGACTCAGTGAGATCACGTGTCAGCCACACGTGGGGCAGGTCCCCAAATTGCGCTGGTGGCCTATGATGGTTTCAACCTCTCTGGGTCTGGAAGGAGCTGGGAGGCAGTTCCATGGCCCAGCAGATGAGATAGTTCAGGACAGAGCCCTACTCCAGCAGGGAGGCAAGGGCACAGGCAGAAGCCTCACATGGGTACAGAAGCAGCAGCATTGCGGGAGACCAGAAGTAGGGGATGGATCGCAGGTTGGGGAAGATGAGGCATCCATAGCTCTGAAGGCCCTGACCCCCAAATCTGTGGTGGTTGACTATGTCCAGACCTCACCTCGAGTGGCACGGGGCTGTCCCTAAATATACACACGTTCCCTCCTTCCCCTTGAGGACACCTCAGGAGCCATGGTAGACAGGGCTCAGTGCCTCCGGGTGTGCAGGACTGAGGAAAAGGCTACAAGCATGCTTCTGCATGACCTGCCATGCCCTTGAATTTTAGAAGTAGGTACCCATATGCATCATTCCGACACTTACCTTAAAGTCTACATCATAGGTTAGAAATTAGAGATGAATAAACACATGGGCTCATGTTTTTGCAACAAAGCAATAATAATAATAATATAGACTGTGTGCTATAGACCTACTTTCCTTAATTACCCATTTTAAGGTTACCACAGAATTTACGGTCCACACTGGGGCACTCTGAAAGGGAAAGAGAGGGCTTTTACTAAGTACTTCAGGTCAACAGGCATAATAGGCAGATCTAGCCCCTGAGAACCAAGCTTTAATCACAGATACCATGGTGGAGGTGCCTTTGCTGGAAACATCACCATCTAGAAGGATTATTCGATGCAGATAAGCTTCCTGCAACCTCAGACAATTTTACTCCTTTCTCCAGAAAGATAAGAAACTTCAAAGCAGGATTTCTTTTTCTTCTTCTTTTTTTAAAAGATTTTATTTATTCATTTGAGGCACAGAGAGAGAGGAAGAGATAGTGAGAGAGATGACAAGAAGGGGTAGAGAGGGAGAAGCAGGCTTCCTGCTGAGCAGGGAGCCCGATGTTGGGCTCAATCCCAGGACTCTGAACTCGCGGCCTGAGCCGAAGGCAGAAGCCTAACCCACTGAGCCACTCAGGCGCCCCAGGATTTCTTATAAGGTACTAGGATGTGATGCTTATACACTGGCCACCAAGTTAAAGCCACTCGTGTTTCCTTTTCTAAGAGATGGTTGACACTTGAAAGCTGCAGGCCTCACCTCAAGTTCAACTTACCTTTGTGATGTTTTCTTAAATCAGGTGCCTATCTTCTCTGTTGTCACTCCACAAGTTCACACAGGAGCCATGAGTTCACAAGAAATTCTCCCTCGCCTGAGTCTGCCCCAAATGCAAGTTGTTCAAATGAGGGGTCCGTCTCATAATTTCATAGTGAGCCATGAGACCTGTGTAGTGGATTGTGCCTTGTGTATTTCTAACAATAAAATAACGTTGACTTAGATTTTCTAAAAAAGAAAGAAAAGGAACAAAATGCATCACACACGGTAAGGATAAGAATTATTTCATGACATATTTTGTCAGCACTGTGCGTGGGGCACTGTGATGTGGTTATGACTTAAAAATGCACTTCCTAGTGTGGGTTGCTACCAAACTCTTAGAGATTCACCGCCGTAAACCATATTCGCAGATTTCCTTTCTCCTTTCTCCTAAATCCTAACAGTGCCCAGGGCACTTCACTTCCTCTTACAAGCCCCTCAAACGTCTTTCTCTCTCTGCAGATAGAGCTACTTGATCCCTTAGGCTAGAAACAATGAAATGGTTTCCTACTAGATCAGTTGTACAAATGCGAATCATTGTGAAAAATAAAAGAAAAATGAGGGGCGCCTGGGTGGCTCAGTCGGTTAAGCATCTGTCTCTTAATTTTGGCTCAGGTCATGATCTCAAGGCTTTGAGATCGAACCCCGTTATCAGACTCCTCGCTGAGGAGGAGCAGATTATTCATGTAGTGTGGTCTAATCCACCTCCCTTCTGTGCCACAGAATATGGAAAAGATATCACAGCCTGAGGACCTGGCCCCTTCTGCATTGTTTCAGGGTCTCTGCAGCAAGCACTGGGCTTCCAGCCTAGTCCTATAATTTGGCAGACATGCTGGGGGTGTTTAAGTAGTTACCCCCACATCAAAGGCTGCCTTTCATGACTCTGCCTAGGGAAAGGGGGAAAAGGGGATGTTGGTGCAGAGCAGAGGGGAGCCACTCTAGGCAGGATGTCTGCAAGGGGAGATAAAGCAAGTTGCAAAGGTATTTTAATAGACCTGCTGTTTCCATGCTTTAGCATGTGTTTGTCATTCTGTCTTCAGTTACTTGTAACTTGAATCCTGGAACTCTGTCTCTTGGTTAAGGTAACCACGATGCGGTTGCTTTAGTACATCACAAATGAATACTGACTCTTTTGGGTGGGGATGATGGTAAGTGGCCAAGACAGAAAACATGTTGCCTTTCAGAAAACTGGGAATGTTTTCCTTTCCTCTTCCTTAAGGGAGTGGAGAATGTCAACTTCCAAGAGCCCGGAGCACCTAGCATCCCTATGCAAAGGCAGGCCCAAGGATAAAATGGTGTGGCCATGAGACTGCCAAGGAGGGAGCAGATAGAGGGACAGGCCGCTGGTTACCAGTCTTCTTGCTATAGAAACAGAGTGGATTCCTCTGAGGTCTGAAGCAAGTACTTCCTCTCTTTGTACAGCAATCTCCTCTCCTCTAAAATGCAGATAATTATATTAGGAAAAAGGCTATTGGAAATCTTTGGAAATCTTCCAGTGGCTTTGGAAATCTTCCAGTGGCTTCTAAATAACTGAAAGTCAGGTTCCACTTTCCCATTATTCAAAAGCTGCCCCTGGCCTTCGTTGGAGTCATGTTGCTCTGTTGGCCATTCTTAACACCTGGGCACCACTGGAAGTGGTAAAATACAGAAGAGTCCTCATTCCTCTGTTGGCAGAGATCAGAGAGAGAAGGGGAAGAGAGCTCCCAGGACCACTTGATGTGGCTGCATGAGTCTGGCCCAGTGCAAAACCTCACCTTGTCCCCAATTTGGGGCAGCCTTCAGGGGGACTCTGCTGGTTTCTGGTGTCATCCAGGCTGCAGGAAAAGGCAGAGAGAGTAAAAAAAATTAGTGCTCTGACATTGCTGATGAAACTTTTATTCTGGTTTCTAGTTGTCTGGGAGACATGGCTATCTATGGAGTGAGAAAAATCAGAATGAAAAAGAGTTCTTTGGCAACAGTTTTGGTATCTTGCCCCTGGCCACCCATAGTCTAACTGATCCAGACAATTGTTTTCTCAATCAATCCATCAGTCGATCAAGTAAAGAGGACACACACAGCAACCTAAAGATGGAATTTGGTGGCAATATCAAACAGCAGACTGTATTTAATTTCCTTGAGATTTCTTTCATCTGGAGCATGAGATTGTCAAAGATAAGTTGCATCCATCAAGAGGGAAAAAAAATTGGCAGAAAATGTATTTTAATAGTCCTGATGTTTTTAAGTGGCTTGTGGTTCGGTCTGTAGATTCATGACTACTCTAGAGTTACAGTCCTATAATAAAAAAGTAAATCAAGCCATGAGGAAACTATAAATAAAAAAAAAATTGCTTGTATATGACCCCTCGTTCCTATCATAGTATTCCTCCCTTGGTAGCTTTATCTTATCTGAAAAGCACCAACTATCCATCTACACTGGGCCCCAGCAATCCTTATGCACGTGGCCATACATGACCTTCATCTCCACATCCATTTGGCCACCAACTCAGGAAAGCCAGGAATTAGTGATAACTCAGAGGACTTCTTGTTATTCCCACAGTGACACAGGTGTCTGAAAAACCCAAAGGAGAAAAAAAAAAAAAAAGGCAAACAAGTCACAAACATGAGTGTACCAGCACAACTTTAAACCAAAACAGCCATTTCTTAATATGGCCTCTTTTTTCGATCCTCCTCTCAGGCCTGGCTCACTGCTGGGCCAGCATGGGGCCGGAGGACCTGCACATGTGCTGGGAAGAGCCGCACTGTCGTTCTGTGTTGGGGCAGGTCCTCTGGCTGACCCTCACTCAGCCACAGGACTCGGGTAGAAGCAAAAAGCTGATGGGAACAAGAAGATTGAGTACCTAACTCTGGTCCAGATATAAAAATAGTGAGGTGAGGAAATAGAAATGTATTTTCCATTAAATCAAAGAAACAAATCTGGAAAAGTAGATCCTAGCACGTTTGAGTCCCTGATGGCAGGGACTATGACTCATGAGGCAAGCAGAGAGCCCTGCCTTCTGCATGGTGGGTATGTCTTGATTTAACAGCACCGTATCCATGTAATGAGGAGTGGATACATTTGTCTCACTGCTCAGAGGCATTGGCTTTCTGTGAAGTAGCTGTGAGTATTCTCACCCTACACCCCACATCCAGTGACCAGGCATGCTGGCCACCTCATGGTGGTGTTCTGGGGAGCAGAACTACAGTCTGGGGAGCAGAACACCACCATGAAGCCCCAGATCACTAGCACCAATCAAATTTATGAGGACTCTGTCCTAGGCATTTCATGGGAAGCTGGCCATCGTTCCAAGCTGGTCACATGCTAATCACTCTGGGACAGGGACTATACTGATTCCCACTTGAGAGCCTTGACCACATATGGTGTAACCAGAATCCACAACTCTCCCATGAGTCTGACCTACATAGAACACAGGGCCACCAGGCCACTGGGCCACCACTGGCTCTGCCCAGCCCCAAGGGCCCCATACTTGGGTATGGATGAACCTGTGCAGCTGGATGGCTTGGTAGCTCTGGGAGAGACCTGCCTTCCCCCTTTCTTCCAAACCTTGTCCTTCTATCTCCTCCTCAGTCACCCCTCTTTCTGCGCATGTGCCTCCAATTCTTTCTCATGTTACTATTAGTTATGAACAATTTGCTCCTATTATTAGTGAAGGTGTTATCAGTTGAAGGATGTCCCTCCAGAATTCATATGTCAAAGTCCTAACTGCTGTCCCTTAGAATATGACCTTGTTTAGAAATATATTTGTTGTAGACGTGATTAGATAAGTTAAGGGTGGGCCCTAATCGAGTACGACTGGTGTCCTTATGTAAAAAAAAAAAAAGGGTGGGGGGATATTTGGACACAAACACATACACACAGAATGTCACGTGAGCACAAAGACAGAAATGAAGGCAATGTGTCTACAAACCAAGGAACACCAAAGATTGCCAGCAAAGCACCAGAAGTCAGGGGAGAGGTAAGGGATGGATTGTCCTTTGGAGCTCTCAGAAGGACCCCACCCTGCTAGCACCTTGATCCTGGACTTCCAGTCTCTAGAATTGTGAGACACTAAGTTTCTGTTGTTTAAGCCCCACCCCCAGTCCATGACACATGGCACTATGTTCCTATGGTCCTAGCAAAAGAATTCAGGGGGCATCTCTCTCAGAAGGTAAGGCATGCTCCTCTGGGAACCTGAACCAGTGCACCCCTGTCACCCTCCCCGGATACTCTCCCCTGGGGACCGTGTGCATCCAGGAAGTTGGACTCCGTAGCCTTCTGCAGGTCCACAAGTCGGGTACAGAACAACCTGCTTTGTAGACATGCATTCAGCTAAAAAACAAAATACCCAGAGACGTGTACACCAGGGAACTCCATGTGTAAATATACTTTTAGAGGGATGAGTCCTTAAAGAAGACACAGAGCTCTGTACATCGACACAAACCTTATCTGCAGTAATAGCCATAAACCTGGAAGTGCACAACTGCAAAGTGCATTCTAACTAAAATGAACAGATAATGGTATCTGGTCTTACGGGCCATTCTCTTGATACTTGCCACCCTGACCTACTTGATGATCAGATCATATTGCTCTCTTGCTTCTTGTTGGTGGTGCTTAACCCATGGATCTCTATGGCTTATTTTTAGTTGGAAAAAAATAGGTGATTTCTGTCAGGGGGGATGTAACCCTATGGTCCAGGCAGCTCGTTCAAGTGCTCACCTGCCTGGCTATCTCACCTTTCACACTAGAAGGCCAGGGATTCGAAAAGGTCAGCTCATTTAGCCCAACACCATCTCCATGATGAGCCTTGAGCAGCCCTCCTTGGCCAGTCACGGAGTCAAAAATGAGAACAGACATGAGACACGAGCAATACATAACAACACAAGCTACACATCCCCACCATTCACTGGCATGAATGAAATGATTCTGCTCTCGCCTCTATGACAAAAACTGCCCAGCATATAGTAGCTTAATTCAGTGGTTCTCAATATGTGATCCCTGCACCCTGCATCCCTTTCAAAGGGTTTGCAAAGCCAAAACTACTTTCTTCACACTTGTTTACTGTGCAGGCAAGTATATTGGGCACAAAAGCAGTGGTGAGGGATCTCCTGTGCCTAAGCAGGAACCGAGGTGGTGACTCCTGCAAGAGAGAAAACTTTACCTCTACCCTTGTAGGATCTCCAGCTGTGCCTGAGAATGAAGTCGACATGAGACATCAACAGAGGAAAGGACATAGTCTCTTACATGCATGTGGGAGCCTCCATAGAACAATGAAGAAACAAAAGCATGCTGGGCCTGTGTCTCTGTACCAGGTTGAACAAAGAGAGGCAATTGTGGAAAAGTAACAAAATATATGGGGAGCTTAAAGGGAGATAAGAGGCATGTAACACAGTATCTTTGAATAGACTTCTCTCCACCTTGACTCCCCATCTGGTGATGAAGAGTGTTCCTTTCCTCCTGGCATAGGGAGAAAACCTTTCACAAGGGGGTGCATCTCCTGCTTTCAGGAAGAAAACAGATCAGAGCATTCTTCTCGCACTTGCTGTTTTTCAAGTGCCTTGGGCTTAAAATAATCCTTATGCCAAAGTGGCATATTTTGAGTGACCTATTCAGCCACTCGTCAGATATTAGGTCTAATCATGAAATGTGCCACCCTTATCCTCACCCAAAATCTAGGTATTTTGGCTGATGGTGAGAATGCACCATATACTGGAAGCTGGTTCAGTGCATATTTTGTACCCACAGGATAGCATCTCAAACTTGCAAGCTATTTTCTCCTTTCTGGGGTCAAAATTAAATCTTTACATGAGAAGATGCTCAACATCACTAATCATCAGGGAAATGCAAATCAAACCCACAGTGAGATAATGCCTCACACCTTTTAGAATGGCTATTCTGAAAAAGATAAGCAATAAGTGTTGGTGAAGATGTGGAGAAAGGGGAATGCAAACTGTGCCACCACTCTGGAAAATAGTAGGGCAGTTCCTCAAAAAATTAAAAACTGAATTACCCTACAATCCAGTAATTCTATTTCTGGGTATTTATCTGAAGCCAACAAAAACACTAATTCAAAAAGATATATTCACACCCGTGCTTATTGCAGGATTATTTACAATAGCCAAAATATGGAAACAACCTAAGTGTCCATCGATGGATGAGTGGATAAAAAACTACAGTTTATATACACAACTGAATATTATGTATCTATAGAAAAGAAAGAAATTTGGACATTTGCAGCAACATGGATGGAATTTGAGGGCATTATACTAAGTGAAATAAGCCAAAGCAAGACAAATACCATATGATCTTTCCTATATGTGGCATCTAAATATATATATTTATAATTATATACATACCAAGTTTATACATACAGAGAATAGACTGGTGGTTGTCAGAGGTGGGGAGTAAGAGAAATAGGTGAATTGCTTTGGGTTTTTTTTTTTTTTCTAGTTTAAATAAATAGAATTTAAAAATCTTTGTGCATTTGGTTTTACGTACAAAAAATATATACCAGTGCAGCCTTCAGGTATAAGGTATGTAATAGGACATCGCTTGAACTACAGTTGTCTCATGGAAAATCATAAGCTACAGGTTACTGAGCACTTAAGAAGCTATAGTGAACAGCATTTAGCTAGTTGCTAACTGCTAGAGTAGCTCGAGGGAGACATGGTGTACTTCTTTTCTTTATAAAATGAGTGGAAATTTTTTAGAAAGACTGGAAAGTTTCCTTCTGACAAGGAAAAAAATTCAGATTTTATGCTTCTTGATCTTGGAAAATTTCGGTCCATTTTTGTCAAAGGGTGAGGCAAGAGGGAGAGCCTGGAGAGAAGGGACAATGGAGAGGCTTTGCCTTTCACTTTTGAGAGTGTATTTCTTGTGCTAGTTGAAAAGGAGAGACTCGAAGGAGAGGCAGTCAGTGTTCAGAAACTGGTAAAGGCCAAATGATTTGCTTGGGAGGCAGCCAGATGGAAGTGAGAGGACAGGCAGGCCTGAGTCAAACACGCCCCCAATCTGAAGGCTGGCTACACCATTACCTTGGACTTTGGGTACATTAATTAGCTTCTGGGCCTCAGTTTCCTCATCTGTGAAACTCACTGATGTTGTTTCCTTTAGTTCCATCAGGCTTATTGACACTGACATCTCCACATCCTCAATGGCCACTGACTCAACTTACTAGCTTTCCTGTTACCCCCTGGATATGGATTTCTGAAGTCACCAACAGCTTCCATATGGCCTCATCCGCTGGAACCCCAGCAGTCCCTAGCTTATTCAACACTACCGGCACTCCTCCTAGAATTAGTTCAGTGTGCAGCCTACCCATCCTCTCAAGGACCACCCCCCCCCCACCTCCCTAGGAGCCTTTCTCAATCTTTTTTTTCGTATATTTTTTTATTGGGGTTCGATTTGCCAACATATAGTATAACATCCAGTGCCCATCCCCTCAAGTGCCCCCCAGTACCCGTCACTCAGTCAGCCCATCCCGCCCACCTCTCCCCTTCCACTACCCCTTGTTGGTTTCCCAGAGTTAGGAGTCTCTCATGCTTTGTCACCCTCTCTCAGTCTTTATAGACTTCTTCCTCTGCCTGCCCCTTAAACCAAGAGGCTGCGGGAACTTGACCTTCAACCCACTCCTCACAAGCCATAAGCCTTGAATGACTTACTCATTCTGCTTTGCTTGTTTGTTTGCTTTAAATGACCTTTTGACTCATGGTTCTTTTGTCCACATCTCCGGTTCTCCCCTTTCTTCTTGAATCTCATGTCCTTACAAGTTTGAAAAAACTCTTGGTATGGCTGTCCCCCAGGTGCTTCAGTTTCCATAGGTCAAAAAGGAATTCATCAAATTTGACTTTTTCTATTTTCCTAAAGATGGTGGTAGCTTATAGTTGCCTAAGTCAGGAGGCTGAAATCATCATAGGCTCATCCTATCTAATCTTCTATATTAATTTCTACTTGTTTTACATCTTTACAAAAATTCTTGAAACTGATTCCATCTCCCCATTCCTACTCCTACCACCCTGCCTTCTTTTAAAGAACCAGCACAACAGCCTGCCCTCCTAGGTTGCATTTCCCAGGAGCAGAGTGAGGGAGGAAGTGGGAAAATGGGACAGGGATGGGGAAGAAGGGACAGAAGGACAAGGTATCAGGGCAAATGCCAGCCTCAGCCTGACTGTCACCACAGAGTTGCTTCTGAGTGTAGACTCTGCCTCGGGTTTGACCCAATCTGAGGAAGGGAGCTGGGCTTTTCACATTCCCACACTAGTCAGTGGTTGCCAAGGACATACCAGGAGAAGGAATGAAGAAGCCCTAGTAGCCCAAGGGCAGTCCACACAGAAACAGCAAGAGGGATCCAAAGGAATCTAACGGGGTCTATGCTGAAAGCTGACAACATCTTCATACACCGAAGTATAGATTTCGATTTATTTATTCATGAGCGACACAGAGAGAGGTAAAGACACAGGCAAAGGGAGAAGCAGGCTCCCTGCAGGGAACTCGATGCGGGATTTGATCCTGGACCCTGGGATCACGACCTGAGCGGAAGGCAGATGCTCAACCACTGAGCCACCCAGGCGTCCCTACTTCAGCCAAATTTATCTACCAAAATCAACGAACTGGCCAGGTCAGTTTCCCACTTAAACCCTTCAGTGACTTCCAGGTTCTCTGCAGCACTCTGTGGAAACTGGCTTTCTTTACCATCCCAATAGGTATCAGAATTAGACAGGGGGAGGGAGTCTGTGTTAAAACATAGTGTGGTCTCTTGAAGATTCATGCTACACATCAGCTCATTAAAGCCTCTAAAAAGTCTTGCAGTAAAGGAACCTGTTCAGCTGGGGAATTCCTAGCCCTATCTGGCTTTAATTTGAGAGCTGGCTTGTATGTGTCTTGTGGGAGGTACCTCCTACACACCTCTGTCTGCAGACCTGGGTGGGAAGTGCCGGCCTATAGGATAAAGTCCCTCGGCATAGCACAGAAGTCTCTCTGTGGGCTGGCCCCACCTCCTCTCAGCCTCATCCCGGGCTGTAGTAACGCCGAACTACCTTGACATAGACCTCGACGTGTCACACGGGCCTCTGTGTCCCATTTGTGCTGTACAATTGAGCTTTCTGACAAAGCTCGGGTCTGTTGAACTTCCCTTCCAGGAATCTTCCTAAGACCCTGTACCAGACTGGGTTCTACAGAGAAACCAAATCAGATTATGCAGACTGAAAAATCCCAAGTTCTGTAGGGTGAGCAGGCAAGCCAGACACTTAGGAGAGCCAATGTGTCAGTCTGAGTCCTAAAGCAGGGAAAAAAAACCTGACATCCTAGCCTGAAGGTAAGGAGGCAGAAAAAAATCTCTCTTATTCTGCAGAGAGTCAGCCTTTCTGTCCTCTGGAGGCCTTCAACCGATTGAATGGGGCCCATCCCATCAGGGATGACAATCTGCTTTACTCAATCTACTGACTCACATGTCAATCTCATTCAGAAACACCGTTACAAAAATGCCCAGAATAACGTCTGACCAACTGGGTGGGCACCCAGTGGCCCAGTCAACCTGAAATTAACCATCACATACCTAAGTGCATTTCTTATGTTCCCATCACTTTCTACACATACAATATCTATGTCTTTCTTTTTTTACCATCCCAACAATTTTTTTAAAGATTATATTTATTCATTCATGAGAGACACAGAGAGAGGCAGAGACACAGGCAGAGGGAGAAGCAGGCTCCCTGCAGGGAGCCCGATGTAGGACTCGATCCCAGGACCCCGGATCACGACCGGAGCCAAAGGCAGACACTCAACCGCTGAGCCACCCAGGTGCCCCCATCCCAAAGATTTTTAAGTGTACAGTTCAATAATGTTAAGTGTATTGACATTGTTGTACAACTTCTCCAGAACATTTTCATCTTGTAAAACTGAAACCCTGGACTCATTCAACAATAACTCCCCACATTCCCTCTTCCATCTGCTCCCAGCCCTGGCAACATCCATTGTATTTTTATTTTCTCTATGGATTCAATGACTCCAAGAACCTCAGGTAGGTGAAATTATCTAGTATTTGCCTTCTGCGACTGGCTTATTTCCTGCAACTTTAATGTCTTCAAGGTTCATCCGTGTAGTAGGACATGTCCCCTTTTCTTTTTAAGGCTGTGTATTCCATATTGTGCATACACCACATTTTGTTTATCTGTTCATCCACTGATAGACATGCGTGCGGGCTGCTTCCACATTTTGGCGGTTATGAACAACGCTGCTGTGAACATGCATGTGCAAACATTCCTTCGTGACGTGGTTTTCAATCCCTTTGGATACTTACCCAGAATTGGGATATACTTTCCTTATCTTAACTCAGACCAGCTCTTATCGGACTCTCATCTCAACCAAGCTGGCACCCTCCCTTTCAGTCACACTGGACTTTAAGGTTTGGGAGGGAGAGGCCAAGCTTGATTCATGCTGGCAGCATCGTGAGGGTGAATCACACAGCAAACAGCAACTTCCTGCCCAGTGGTTTCCTTGCACTTACCCTCCCCAACCTGATGGTTCTGGGGTCGACATCGTGAGCTTTTAATGTCAAAATAAGCCCATGTTCCAGGGCCGTGCACGAATTCTCTGTTTCAAAAATTAGGATGCTGGGTGAGCTGGCAAAAAAAGATTCTAACTAAAACCATGAGTGAGAGACAGGGGCCATTAAGATGTGCTTGAAAAGAATTGAGGGGAAAAAATGTTTTCTTTAAAAAGTTGCTGCAAATGAGACAGCATTGATCTTTGATCATACTTCTAAAGTTATGTTTTTAGTTTTTTTTTTAAGATTTTATGTATTTATTTGAGAGCGTGAGCATGAGAGAGAGCACAAATGGGGGAGGGGCAGAGGGAGAGGGAGAAGCAGAGTCCCCGATAATCAGGGGGCCTCACTCCGGGCTCCGTCCCAGGACTCCAGGATCATGACCTGAGCCAAAGGCAGACCCCAAGACCAACTGAGCCATCCAGGCACCCCTATGTTTTTATTTTTAAAAGTTCCATCTCAAGGGGCGCCTGGGTGGCTCAGTTGTTCTTGGGGTCTGCCTTCGGCTCAGATCATGATCTCGGGGTCCAGGGATGGAGCCCCACATCAGGCTCCCTGCTCCGGGGAACCAGCTTCTCCCTCTCCTTCTGCCCCTCCCCACTCCTAGCCCTCTCACACACACTCCCCACCCTTGCTCATGAGCAATCTCTCTCTCATTCTCTCTCTCTCATAAATAAATAAAATCCTTAAATTCATCTCTGGGCTCTGCCTCCCGAATCACACACATGCAGCTCCCAGCTCCACCGGGGTGCACGTGGTCATCCTGGGGTCCCCACCGCAGCCCAGTCACCAGGCCAGGGATCCTGGTATTCCTCTTTCTCCATCTCTCTCTCTCACAAACCCATAAATAAAGAAAACCTTAAAAAAATAAAAGTTACATCTTAAGACTTTAACCCACAGACAGTCCCAGGAAATTATGCTGACGGCCTTTAATCTCATCTCGGGTTTGGGATAAGATGGTATAGCAGTCTGCCTTGATTGTGGGGTCAGTTGCTGTGACCAAAGTGAGAATGAATGAGTCTGAACCTCTGTGGTGATGATGCCAATGTGCACACCTGTGCTCACGAAGGTGCATTTGTAATTCTTTCACCCGGACGCTCACCTCACTGACCTCCCTGCTTTAAATTTCATGAAGATTTCATCAAGACACAGGTTCAGGACCAAAACGGTGGACATTTTGGAAATGAAATGGAATCTGGAATAAAAATCTTCTTTGTGTGGTCTTGCAACATCTTACCTGAGGTTGGCTTACTATGGTAGCGCGCCGCTTCCCAAGAGGACAGGGCATATTTCCATCGTGTCACTTCAAGGGCTGGAAGCTGTGGCTGCTGTGTCCTGTGCTGGGCTTTGAGCACGGTGGGTTTCTACCCCACAGCATTATTCACTTCACTGCTCACTCCTGAGTGCTTCAGCGTGGCCTTCGTCCTGCGTGGACCCCTCGAGTTGCCAGCATCGCAGAAGCACAAGCTGTTACAAGAAGACCTGAGTGCCATAAACTTCCCTCTGCTTATCTGTGCCAAGGAATCCTTCTGGTCTGAGTAAGACAACCCAGCGTGTTGGTTGTAGACGCCAACATCATCTAGCAGTGTCATATGTGACATATTTCCCGGAGATGGGCAGTGAGAATAGACCGCAAAGGGCCTCGCCCTAATAAATCCGCTGGCAGGCACCTTCCCAGCATCCAGAGCACTAGCTGTTGATGGACTAGCCCTACACACTCACTTAGGCTGTGTGGCCCCAGGCCTAGTTGGGGTTATTTTTCTCATCAAGGCACATGCCCCATTATCGTCAGGACCATGAAAGGAGGTGGACAGGCGGGCTTCTAGAAGGTGGAGTTGTTGCTGGATTTAAAACCACTCAGGTCTCTTTCTAGCTGGCGAGCTGCTTCTGCCTGGGAGACAAAGCTCTTCCACTGCCCTCCCACTTTCCTGTGTCCTAACCTTGGTGTGAGCTCTTGGTGGGCTCTGCCACCCGAATCACACGCGGCTCCCAGCTCCACCGGGGTGCACGTGGTCATCCCGGGGTCCCCACCACAGCCTGGTAGCCAGGCCGGGGATCCTGGTATTCCTCATCCTCTGGAATGTCCCTCAGTCTGGTTAACTTGGCCTTAAGCCAAGGAATGAGGCAGGAGTCGGCTTGTTCTGCCCAGGAGGCTCCTGCCCAGCTGTAGCTTTGTTACCTGCTCCCATGGAAAAGTGCAGCCATGTGCTTTTCCAGACTGACTCACCAGGCAGCTCTGGGACACCAGAGGAGTCCACCAGGGACCAGAGGCAGCTCCAGGGTGACTCTGGCATCCCCCTCTGCCTCCTCTCTCTGGGACCAGGAGGCTCGATAGGCATTTGAACAACAGCATCGCATTATCTACTGCGCATCATAAATAGTGGCAGACCGAATGGTGACTTCTGCTGGTCACACAATCACTTGAACAACTCTTGAACAAAATGTGCGATTTACCACTACCTCAGGAGCTGACCTAAGGAGCTGGTAAATGCCCTCTCCCTTCCCAGGTTTGCTCGCTTGCTGGGCTTATACTGCCGTGGCCTCACTTGGAACAGCTGAAGCTAAGTGTGCAGCTAGGTCATGGGGTAACTCTAGCTTCTTCCTCTGAAACCATTCCCAACTTCCAGGGAATAGTAGCCAGGTACAGGCCCCTTACCTATTTCCCAGGTGGAAGGAAGCCTGCTTTACCATCTTTTTCTTCTTCTCTTCCTCATGTCTCTGTTTTCTTACAGACAGTGTCCCTTTGTTCTCATAGGGATGGTTCTTCCCAGCAGGCCTCTGGGGCCCCTTCTCTCTGTCCCAAAGCTTTGTTGCAGAGACATTGTCTTCTTTTGAGCCACAGTCTCCCTCTGCCCTCCCTGCCACCACCTCTCGCTGCCTCTGTGGCCCTCGGGGAGGTGCCCTGCATTACTGGGGGCTGCCACAGGCTCCCCCTGCCTCCCCTGCACCAGTGCTCTGTTCCCCTGCCACCCACACGACTCCCGCTAGAGTCTGAGACAGAAGAAATGAGTCTTCCAAAGACTACATCTAAATTCACATCCACCTCTTTCCTACATGAAAAAGTGCCACCGTATCAGCAGTCAAAAAAAGAAAAAAGAAAAGAAAGAAGAAAAGAAAAGAAAAGAAAAGAAAAGAAAAGAAAAGAAAAGAAAAAAGGAAAGAAAACATTTGTTGTAAGAATGATAATGAATGATAGCTTCCCTGAACTTTGCATTCCAGAGTCAGGGATGTCAAGTTTACATTCACTATCAGCCCGATTAGTTGTGCCCAGGCAAGGAGACTCAGTCCTCCCTCTGCCTACGCATGCCCCTTGCAAGGGAGCAAGAGACAACTGTCCAAAGTAAAGGAGCCCTCACGGCAAGCCCAACTGGCCGTGTGAAAGGCTACTTCTCACAAGTGGAAGCCGTGATTCTGCACGTACAGGATGCTGGTCCCACCTCGGCTGGGAGGTGTCCAATCCTACTGCCGGTGATGTGCAAGTCAAAGTTAGGACCGCAGGACTTGGAAATCCGCATACTTGTCTCTGGGAGTGTGGATGGCAACAGTAAGGGGGGCTTACAAATCTAGTCTACCTTTGGGAAGGATTATATCTCGAAAATATGAACCAATGGGGGCAGTACACACCAGTTTTTCTTTCTGAGTGACTTTTCCATGAGATAGTATGGTTACAAAGCAAAGAGCCGGGTGCTCCTATTTGGGCTCATTTCTGCAGCCTGCCAATCAAAAAGCCTGCTTCAGGGGTGAGGACGCTCCTCTTGAAAGCTATAGCAGAGCTGTTATCACTACATAGGCCACTGCAATTAGACCTGCTTGGACAAACGGCCTGCCCCACAGGCGGACTCAGCCGCAGCGGACAGAACCGTTACCCATTCTGGGAAATTACCCATTTCCCTGGGAGACAGAACCCTTGTTTTGTCCATTCCTGTTTGTATAGACAGACGGCCTTAAAGCACTTCCTAGCCAATCAAGCATGCCCCAACCACAGTTTTAAGACAAGGATTCACTGCATTTGGTTGCTGAAAGTGAAGGCTGTGCTTTCGTGTGCATGACCAACTTAAGGTCATCCCTCAGAGAGCTGCTTTCTTCACAGTTGGGTCGGGCCCAGGCAGGAGGTGGCAGGGGCAGGTCAGGAGAAGCAGCCCCCTCCTCAGGAAGAGCCAGACACTTGGAGGCAGAAGGACCATCACAAGAGCGTCCACATGTTGACCCCCCACAGCCTGATTTCAGGGGCTCACAGTCCCCGTGGAAGATGCAGCTGGGGTCACTCCAGCGAATGCAGGGAGATCAGCTCCTGGCTCCCATCCACCGCTGCCCCAGAGGACAGGCCCTCCTCTTCGCTTTACTGCGAGTGCTCGAAAGTCAGATCCCCAAGCAAAGCTCAGATAATGGAACTACCCAAATGAGCAATGGGATTGATTTGTTTGGTTCAAGTAGGCCCAGATGAGCCCTTCTACGGCAGCCCTGCATTGGTTTAAGTATTTTCAGGATACCTGAATTGAATTCAGTAAATACTGCCCGAGTTGCAGAGAATACAAAAATGAATGCGTCCATCCCTTCCCATAGGGGCTCACCCTCTTTCCTTTGTTGTTATGAAGAAGGGAAAGATGAGACGGTATGGAATGGTCAAAAACATGGATGGGTACCGCATGCCGCCTTTCCAGGGGAGATAGTCCCTCCGAGTTTCATGAGTTTGTCGGCAAAACAGAGAGCAGAAAGCGGTCTTTTCCCAGGGGTGGAGGTGGAGCAGGTGGGAACCAAGAGACCGGGTGGGAAGGGGTCTCAAGGACCTCCTGACATAGGCGGGAAGCCCCTGTTCTCCTGACTTGATGACTTTCAAAAAAACCTCTTCAAAATAGAAACCCTCCAAGCCTTTCCCTCGTCTGCTTTCAGCCTGACCTGGAACCTCAAGGCAGCGGTGACGATACAGGGAGATAGGCAGGCCACACAGGCAGGGTGGGAGACAAAGCCTCAAATGGTAACAAGGTCAGGGAGCCAGCTGTGGTAAGGGGATCTGCAGAGGAAACCGTAATTTCAGATTTTTGAAAGGAAAGTAGGAAAAGACAGGACGAGGACAGGAGGGAAGAAAGAAGGAAGGAGAGAGAGAACCGGAGAGAGGGACAGAAGGAGAGAGGAAGGAAGGGAAAGGAAGAGGCATTCACTGAGTTTAAGGACAGCTAAGGAGGGATTTGGGTATCTGACAATGATTTGCCACTGGAGCCCCTCCATCCCTGCAGGAGGCGATGACTAATCTGGAACTGTTTCAGAGTCATTCCTCGGCATCTCTAACTGTGCAGAAGTATCCAAAAATATTTGTGCGGTTAGGATGGCCCAGAATCTGAAAAGATTCTTTGGGGGGCAAATAGGAACTGCCAGGATCCTCCCAAGGTCAGACATTTTAGGAAATCTTTTCCTGGTTTTCCAGCAGTCAAGGACCATTGCAAAGATGTAGGACAAAGCCTGGCTGTCCCAGAAAGCCCCATCGTGACTCCCAGGCCCAATGTTAAAGCACTCTCTGAAATAGGTGGAAGACAGCCCTCCAGCAACGTAAAACACAGCTCTCTGTCACACAAAAGTCACACAGCACGCTGCTCACAATCATTTCTGTGATAAGAGACGTTTTAGAAAATGCTCAGTGATTAACCATAAAAATAACTTGAAGAAGGACTAAATAATTTCAAATAAGCCTTTAAGGTGAGAAGAGAGGTCATCCTTTGTTTCAGAGGCTAAGAGGACACACCAAGGTCATGGGTGGCACACATCCAGCTCCAGTTCCACAGGAGCACCCAGGCTGGAGCCCAGTCCTTCCCTCCCTTCCTGGCAGCCCAGGCTCCCCCTAGCTAGACCACTGGATTTTTTGCTAATGATCCTGCTCAAAGTGGAAATAGTACATAAAGGACTTTGGTGGCAGGGAGAGCGGGCAGGGCAGGGGATTTTAAAGTTGCAGCCCTGCCTCATAAAGTTAATCCACAAAGAATAATTGTGACTTCAGTGTGGTCCAAAATCAACATTCTGAGAAATAAGTGGGCACGAGATGCTCCCATTTCAGGAACTCCAGAAGAACTGTCAGAGGCCCCCCAGAAAAGCGCTTCAGAGAATTTAGGGAAGCAAACATGGTTCATTCAAAATGGGATTTTGCTACGTTTGCGCGGACCTTGGGCATTTACACTTCTTTTACACGTGTTTTGGAAGAATGGATAGAGGAAAAAAGAATAAAACAGCAGAGAAGTGCTTCAGTTATTGCAGAAAAGGGCTGAAATCAGAGACAAAAAAGATCTCAAATAAGAAGCAAGCGTTTCCAGGGCCACATTAGAAATAGTTTTCATCTGAAACAGTCCAGCAACATTTCCTGATCCCCAACTGCCCTCTGAGCCTGACAGAAATGAACCGTAGTGTGAATGGTTTCATTTTATTGGCCATTAGGCTGCCGAATAGGATCTTTCTTAAATGACTTATCAAAGCCACAGTGGAAACTTGTATGAAATGCTATGAATCAGCTTTAACCAATGATAGCAAACTCAGAAAATCATGGAGTTGTTTGTGGATTTGGCCTGAAGTCAGACATGTTTTGAGGTTTTGAACACTGACTACTTGCATCTATTAAATCAGTTTGCAAAAAAGAGAGAACAAAGAAATGGGATACGGAAACCTCAGTCTTAAGGAAGAGCCAAGCTCCCCCCTAACCAGAGCATGGCAGGGTGGGAGGGAAGGGAAAAGAGTTTGCCTCTTCTGAAGCGCTGGGCTTTCCCTGAAATCCTTTTTTTTTTTAGATTTTATTTATTTATTCATGAGAGACACAGAGAGAGAGGCAGAAACACAGGCAGAGGGCTAAGCAGGCTCCCTGTGGGGGGCCTGATGTGGGACTCGATCCCAGGACCCGGGATCATGACCTGAGCCAAAGGCTGACGCTCAGCCACTGAGCCACCCAGGCATCCCTTCCTTGAAAGTCTTAACAGGCAATGTTTGGGTGCCTACAAGAAGGAAGCTGTAACCAGACCAAATTCCTCTGGTTTGCTCCAGGGGACATAGGTACCAAGCTCAGGGGTACAGGCAGGAGAGCGCCCGGCCTGCATGGTCATCTTTGATAGAAGTATTCCTGCTCCATCCAGGCACATTGTGCTTTTAGAAAAAGTGAGCCCAGGAGTCTGAGCCAGTGTACTCAGGTGGTGCTGTGTCATGGGGAGGCATGCCCAGACCTGCGCCCCACCCCGCTCCCTTCCCCCGGAACATAGCAAGAGCTCAGGGCTTAAGGCCAGCTTTTATGATCTTAGACACTCACCCTCCAACCATCCGAGGAAATTAAGAATGATTACCTCTGAATCAAGGGCAAATCATCCAACAGCTTCCTGCCCAGGGTTTGAGAGGGCAGACTGCCCAGGAGGCGTCCTGCTTCTGAAATGGGAGGAGTGCTATAAAAATCCTCATGGAAATGGTCAGTTAGGGTAAGGGACCTAGGGAGGGAGGTCTGAGCTTCCGCCCATGTTTTCACGTGTTCCTTTCTTCCCCATGCTGGTGAAGTCTCCTAGCACCTTCGAGGTGGCCCAGGTAAGGAGGAAATCCCGCCTGCTCCCCCTTACGGGGTCTACAGGCCTGACCACACTTCCAGAAGCTGTGCCTTCCTCTCTTGGCCTCTGGGAGGAGAGAATTAGGTTTCAGCATTTCTATCACTGAGACACAGGCTGTAAGCAGTTGCCTTCTAAGTTTTCTACTTTGTGCTTCCCTCCCATGAAGTACATGACAGAGTAAGTACTGCTTGTGATTGGATTGGAGAGTTCCAGAGCCCAGTCTGTGTTTAGAGTATCTGTTTCCACTCCCCCTCCCCCCCTGAAACTAACATCTGGGTTTCTGGTAAATTACTGAGTCCAGAGTTGGAATCCCCAGGGAGTATTTTACCTTAAGGCACTGTTAATCATCAGAATTACCTGGAGGGCTTGTTAAAACACGGGATGTTTTACTTCTAATCAGGTTCTGAGTGATCCCCGCGCTGCTGGTCCCAGATCATACTTTGGGACCACGGGCCACTGGGCGCAGCTTTCCCTTTCTTTCCCCGCTTCCTAGCTACCCCATCCCTGAAACTGCCCCCCATGAGAGAAGTCAGAGTGATGATACTGGCTGGTGAGGGAATTACAGAATTGTAATTAACAAGAGAAGCTTGAATTATTTGAATTACCTATCAGAGTTGCCTCTATGCCTTTCCCGGGAAATGTAATTCCTTAATTTTTTTTCTTCCACGAATTAAACTTTTATCCACAGCAGAGCATTTTTCTGTCAAAAAAGACAATCTTTTATCTTTACAATAACAACCTCAACTTCCTTCCTTCCTTCTGGTGAGAATTAGGTCTGTTTTCCTTCTTTTCTATTGAGATATAATGGACAAATAATATTATGTTAGTTTCAGATGCACGGCATGATGATTTGATAATTGTAGATACTGCTGATGATCACCACAGTAAGTCTAGTTAACATCTACCACAGTTACATTTTTTTTTCTTGTGATGAGAGCTTTTCTGATCCACTCTCTTAGTAACTTTCAAATATACAATATTATTAGCTATAGTCACCATGCTGTCTATTACCTCCCCAGGACTCATTTATTTTATAACTGGAAAATTGTACCTTTTCACCACCTTTGCATTTCCCTCTTATTCTCAATTCATCTCCCCTTTACCGTCAAATAAAATACCATGAAATAAATGTCCATTTTTACTGAGGACCTACTATGTGCCAAGGACTCCACTAATACTGCTTAGTGATTTATAGGAGTCATCTCAAAGGATCTCCCCAACAATTTAGCAAAGTAATCTGTTATTCACCCATTTTACATATGAATAGATTGAGGGTTAGGGAGGTTTGGTGGTTGCCCAAGGCCACAGAACCTCAGTAAGTCCTAGGTAGGACAGGGATTCAAATCCAGACCTTGATCCAGAGATCAAGTTATATTGTCATAGCATTCTATTTTCTATAATATTCTATCTGCTATACTATAAAATAATCAATTACAAAATGAAAGACTTGCCACATATTAAACAAGTCTTCTGTGATCCATCCATTCATTCAATATGTTTTAATTAAGGCACATACTGTGTGCCATCCCCTATAGTTAGGCCCTGCAAATACAACCGTAGAAAAGATAGAACCAAAAAAAAAAAAAAAAAGAAAAAAAAGAAAAGATAGAACCTTTCAAAAAACATTTTACCAGACTGTCTTATAAAAATTTATTTTATTATTTTTTTAAGATTTTATTTATTTATTTGAAAGAGTAAGCACAATCAGGGAAAGGGGCAGAGTGAGAGGAAGAGAGAATACTGGAGCAGATTCCCTGCTGAGAAACCCCATACGAGGTTTATCCCAGGACACCAAGATCAGGACCTGAGCCGAAGGCAGACAACCAATTGAGCCACCCAGGCACCCCCAAAATTTACTTTTAAAATAGTTTGTCCGTTGATTAAAATTGTTCCAGAAAGTACATACCATTCAACTCAGAATTATATTCCTCCTGCCTCTATTTCTAGCAAACCTCCTTGATTTTCTATAGTTAGTTTAACAAGTTTGTCTCGTGTTTGTCTTAAAGGAGCATGTGTTGCTTTAATTTTTAAAAATATTTTTATTTTTTTATGAATAATATATTTTTATAGCACAAAATTTAGAAGAAACAAAAGTATATAGAGTAAAACTTAAGCTCCCTTCTATTCCTGGCCCCCACCTCCCCAGATCTCCCCAGAGGCAAACACTATTACATGCATACATTGTCTTCCTCCCTTTATTTCTTAACACAAATGGTTGCTTAATATCCACTTTTCTTTCCATGGACATAACTTGGAGATCATGCCAAATCAATAAATATAGCTACCTTGTTCTTTTCAACAGCTATATATAGAAATGACTCTAACATGTACCATACAATATTTAACTAGTCCCTGTTGATGAACATATGACATGGTCCAATATCTTACTATTATGAAGAATTCCACAAGGAGTACTGCTCTATGTGTATCAGTTTACACATGAGCAAGTCTATCTGTAAGATAATTTCCTGTAAGAGGAAACGTTGGGTCAAAGTCAAATGGTATGTGCATTTGTAATTTAAAAAATGTTCCATTACAGAATTTTTCAAGCATTACCAAAGGAAAGAGACTAGTATAATGAACCCCACACACCCATCACCCAACTTCCAGTTATTAATCCATGGCTGATACTATTTCATATATATATTGGCTGTATTCATTCCCACCTCAAATTATTTTGCAACGATTTCAGACATAATGTTATTTCATTGGTAAATATTCTGGCGCTATTTCTGAAAGCTAAGGGCCTTAAGAATCTCTCTCTGTGTGTATCGTTTCAGTATCACACCTAAAATAAATTCATAATAATTATTTATGTCATCCACTATCTTGTTAGTGTCACACTTCCCCAAATTGTCTCATGAGATTTTATTTTTGAAATAGTGTATTCTTTGTTTCAAAATCATTCAAGCCCATCTTATTCATTGCAGCTAGTTAAGTCTTTTCATTTTCCCCTCATCTTTCCCTTCCTCCCTCCCTCCCTCTCTCTCTCTCTCTCTGGGAGATGATTCTGTAACTTGCAACTCTACAGACAACACCTCTAAATAACTGTCAGCGGGGAAGAGGCTTGTCTGCACACACTTCGCTCAAGATACTGGCCCGCTTTGCCTATCAGCGGGAATGCAGGTCTGGAACGCAAGCTTCTGTTCTGGTGAGAACCTGTCAGGTTCAGGGAGGAGTGGGGGAAGGCAGGCTGGCCTCACTGATGTGGCCAGTCTCAGCCCTCTGGAAGCTTGGTGGGAACAGGGGCATTTCCTGCCTGCAAGCTACTTGCAGGGCTTTGCCATCTGACAGACTCTAGGTCAAATCTCAGCTGGCATGATTATTCTCAGGAGGCCTGGAGCAAATCTCTCTGAGCTGAAATGTCCTCCCCATCAAACTGGGGTATTAATCCTTATCTTCAAGGGGTGAGGATCAAGCGATAGAACACGCAGAGCTACTGCTCAGGAAGGGTAGCTAATAGGACTCTCCAGTTCTGTGATTGCTTGATGGAGACCCACGGAGAGTCTGAAACAGCAGCAGACATGGAGCGTCAACCGGGAGAAGAGAACCCCACAGCTCTTCCTTCTCGGAGGCCCGCTGCCGGTTGAATGTAACACGCCTGCCCACGGTACCCTGCTCTCCCTCTGCCGTCCTCCCATCAGCTCCTCTTCCCTCGGCTGCTCGGCGGTTGGCCACCCCCTCCAGGGCAAACCCTTCCACCGTGACGCCCTTCCTGCAGGTTGAGGGGTGCCGGCCGTCCCCAGGACAGGGCTGGGCTTTCGGGGCGGGCGGCGCTCCCTCCAGCTCACCTTTGTTTCCTCGCCCCGGAGGAGCAGCCGAGCAGAGCGTCCCTCCGGCCCCTCGCCCCCGCCTGGCGGAACAAAGAACCTGGCGCCGCCCGGGCCGCGGCCCTCTGCTAGGCTCCCCCGACGCGGGGAGCCGTCTGCGCCAGAAGCCCAGGACGCCCAGGTGCGGGTACACCCCAGGCTGGCCTCCGGCGGGCCGCACCGACCCGTGGCCCCGTGCGCACCCCGCACCCCCTCCTCGGGCTCCCGCTGCCGTCGCGTTCCCCGGACCCGGGCGGGGAGGCCCCTGCCTCTGCGCCCCGAAGGGGGAGACCCGAGCGCGGCCCTGGCCCCCCACTCGGCCCTTTGAGCCTGCCCCGGAGCGCCGGTGACCCCGCGCGCTAGAGACCGGGGACCGCGGGCCGAAGCACACAAAGAGAGTCGGGGTCCGCGCGCCCCGGGCCGCGGGAGGCCGCCGGGACCCCCCCCCGCGCCCCCGCGCCCCCGCGCCCCCGCGCAGCTGCCCGCGCGCAGAGCCCGCGTGGCCGGCCCCCGGGAGGCGTGCGTCTCCTTATATGGTCAAATGACACGGCGGGGGTTCTCTCGGGCGGGAGCCGCTCGCTCCACCCGGTCGGCCGCCCGCCGCAGCCCGGGACTCCGCCGCCGCCCCCGCCGCCCGCCGCGTCCCCAGAGCCCGCGCCGCGGTGAGTGCCCCCCGCCCGCGCCGCCGGCGGCGACCCCACACCTCGGGGGGCGGGGGCGGAGACCTGGGGGGACACCCGGGGAGGGGGCGCAGATGCGGGGGAGACCCCGGAGAGGGGGGCCGAGCCGAGGGGGAGACCCGGGCAGAGGGGGCAGAACCGTGGGGATACCCGGGAGGGGGAGCCAGGCATCGGGCCTCGGGCGTGCCAGACGGGAGAGAGATGCGGGGCAGACCCGGGACGCAGAGGCTGAACCTTGGAGACCGGGCGGGAAGAGGGGGGAGTAGCTGCGGGCTGACCCCGGGACAGGGGGGCAGAAGCCTGGGCAGCCCCGGGGAGAGGGGGGAGTAGCTGCGGGGTGACCCCGGGGACAGGGGAGCAGAAGCCTGGGCAGCCCCGGGGACAGAGGGGAGTAGCTGCGGGGTGACCCCGGGGAGAGGGGAGCAGAAGCCTGGGCAAACCCGGGGAGAGGGGAGAGTAGCTGCGGGGTGACCCCGGGGACAGGGGCGCAGAAGCCTGGGCAGCCCCGGGGACAGGGGGGAGTAGCTGTGGGCTGTGGGGTGACCCCAGGAGAGGGGAGCAGAAGCCTGGGCAAACCCGGGGAGAGGGGAGAGTAGCTGCGGGGTGACCCCGGGGACAGGGGGGCAGAAGCCTGGCAAACCCGGGTAGAGGGGGGAGTAGCTGCGGGGTGACCCCGGGGACAGAGGGGCAGAAGCCTGGGCAAACCCGGGGAGAAGGGGGAGTAGCTGCGGGGTGACCCCGGGACTGGCAGACTAAAGGGGAGCAGAACTATGAGGACACCTGGGCGAGGGAGGGGAGCCGAGCCTTGGGGGACCTGGGCAGAGGGGCGCCGAAAGGTGAGGAGAGCGGGGCTGGGGTGCGCTGTAGGCGCGGGAGGGAAGCCCGCAGGCGTCGCAGCCCTGGCCAGGGTCGCCGCCGGTGGGAGCAGGGCCACCGCCACCCACGGGAGAGCCCGGCACTGCGAGCCACTCGTCCAGCTGGCGGGCGCGCTGCCTGCCACCGCCGGTGGGGGTGTCCCGGCACTTCCCTTCAGTCCAAAGACGTGGAGCTCAGGCATTGATTTGTGTGGAACTTAAAAGACTGAACTATCAGATTTTAAAATCTGGGCTTATTTTAAACTAGAAAAATTCTGATCTTAAGCTATGCTCGTATGATATTTTAGCATACCTGAAATCTTGGAAAGAAAGTGTTGAATGTCCTTTCGTATTTAAATCAAGAATCAATCATGCTTATTTTCAGATCCCAGTCTGGGTTTCCATTGGAGCTAGCCTAACCCAGGCTAAATGAAATGTATCCGGCTGCCCTACATGATGTGCTCCTATGGTGTGCACTCCCCTGCATTTATTTCCGGAGGTAGTAAATCAGGGCTGGGGCTTATAATCAAAAGAACTGTGTTGGGAACACAAGGCCATATACTTCTTGCAGCTTTGGCTTTAGCTCTGCTTACCTGTGTTTTCTAATAATATGTTAGGGGGGGAAGCTCTGATACCCTGAAGGTGATTTACACCAAACAACATTTGAGGCAAGTCTTAGAAATACAGGGATTTCTAGCCTGACATTTAAACTTCCATAGAATCAGACTCAAGGGAGAACATTTCATTGTACATTTATGTAAAAATTTTTTTCATAGTGTTTTCCTCTGAATTTGTTCACTCTGAATTTTTAAAGATTATCAGTTAATATATTTGACCCTGGAATGACGTGGCGGTTAGGGGTGCAGCCCCCCCCCCCCCCCACGCAGCTGAATATCCAAATATAACTTTTTACTCCCCAGAAATTAAATTACTGTTGACTGGAAGCCTTACTGATTGCATAAAGTTAGTCAAGACAAATTTCGTATGTATCATACACTGTATTTTTACAATAAAGTAAGGTAGAGAAAACATTTAGAAAATCATAAGAGAAAATACATTCACGGTGCTGTATTTATGCAAAAAAAATCTACATATAGAGCATGGTTCAAACCCATGTTGTTCAAGGGCCAAGTATATACAGAATTGAATTCATTAGCATGCCATCCTTTACACTGTTTTTACACAGTAGCATATTAATAAGTCCTAAATTGGCTTATTATAGATCAGGCTTTGTTCTAGGCACTGCCATTCAGTCTCATTTAATCTTCATAAATATGCTATATGACAGGTGTGAAAGGGCAGCCCAGTGGCGTAGCAGTTTAGTGCCACCTTTGGCTCAGGGTGTGTTCCTGGAGTCCCAGGATCCAGTCCCATGTTGCACTCCCTGCGTGGAGCCTGCTTCTCCCTCTACCTGTGTCTCTGCCTCTCTCTCTCTCTCTGTGTCTCTCATGAATAAATAAATAAAATCTTAAAAAAAAAAAAAAGACAGGTGTGAGAGACCAGTGGGCTAGAGCCTGGCTAGAGCAAGACTGCTTTACATCACACTCCTCAACTTGAGCTGTACAATCTTCACTAAGTCACCTCATCTCTGAGTACCCCAGTTTCTTCAGCTGGGAGACAGGGAGGTGATCGTGGCCTGATTGAAGGGTTGTTGTCAAGCCTGCACGTCATAAGTAGTATCCATATTGATACCATCCTTGACTTGGCAGAGAAACTAAAGCACAGTGAGATCAAAATAACTTTTATTCCAGATGTTCCAGCCAGTAAATGGTGACCCTTTGATCTGACCTCAGGCAGCTCAACTGTAGAGCCTGAGTTCTAATCACTAAAGTGCTGGGGGCATACCTGAATGTTTCCATGAGGCCTTCTGCTGCCTCGTTTGACTCACTATTGCTTGTGAAACCACTTCCGGTACTGAAAGAAATCTGAGTGGTGGACAAACAAAGCCCTATAGGTATTGAAAAATAATTAGGCTAGACATCAGGAGGCCCGGGTTGTTGTTGTTGTTCTTCTTCTTCTTAAGATTTATTTATTTATTTATTTGAGAGAGAGAGAGAGAGAGAGAGAGAGAGAGAGAGAGAATGTGCAGGAGGAGGGGCAAAGAGAAAAAAAGGAGAGAATCTTAAGCCGTCTCCCCACTGAGCAAGGACGTGGGGTTGATCTTGTGACCCATGAGATCATGACCTGAGACAAAATCAGGATGCTTAACAGATTGAGCCACCTGGGTGCCCTAGGAGGCCTGGGTTCTGTTCCTGTTCTGCACCTAAGGATGCATTACCCAGCCTCTGAGGCTAGGGCTGCTTCATTTGTCAACAAGAGGGCTGGAGTAGGCAAGCTTCTCTTTGCCGCAGATGCCACGAGATACAAAGTTCCTTGAGCTTGAATGAACAAAAAGAGATATTGAATACTTCCTGTGTCGTTTTATTATGAGAATTCTATCAAAGCCCATTTATCATGTGGACTTCAACTGAGAAGCCACTTCCTGAACATGACCACCTGGATCAAAATGCCCAGGCTCTTCTCTAGAAGACCAAGAGCTTGGTCTTCCAGGAGAACAAGCTGGCATAGTGACTTTGGGGTGAATCACCAGGTGCCTCTGTTGTCCTGAATTGTGGACTTTTACTTTGGCCCCTTTGTTGGCTGATTCTTTGTCAGCTTGACTGGGCCACAGGATGTCTAGATAATTGTTCAGACATTACTTCTGGGTATATCTGTGAGGGTGTTTCTGAATGAGACTAATATTTGAATCTGTAGACTGAGTGAAGCAGATTGCTCTTCCCAATATGGGTGGGCCTCATTCAATCAGTTGAAGACCTGAACATAAAGGCTAAGTGGGAATTCCTCTTGCCTGACTCTTGAGACCCAGACTGAAGAGAAGACTAAGTAAGAGGGCACTCTACCTGCCTGACTGCAGAGCTGGGACATTGGTCCTTTTCTGCCTTTAAGCTCAAACTCAGCTCTCCTTGAGTCTTGGGCCCAATGACTCTTTTTTTTAAGATTTTATTTATTTATTCATGAGAGACACACAGAAAGAGAGAGAGAGGGGTAGAGACACAGGCAGAGGGTGAAGCAGGCTCCATTCAGGGAGCCTGATGTGGGACTCAATCCCAGGGCCCGAAGATCCTCTGCCCTGGGCCAAAGGCAGGTGCTAAACTGCTGAGCCACCCAGGGATCCCCAGGCCCAATGACTTTTGAACTGTAATTTACACCATTGACTCCCCTGGTTCTCAGACCTTCTACAGATCTTGGGACTTCTTAGCTTCCATAATAGTGTGAATCAGTGCCTTGTAACAAATCTCTTTACCTATGTGGTGTATACATGTATATTATAGACATATAATATGTATGTGTGTATATATATGTGTATATATCCTGTTGGTTTTGTTTCTCTGGAGAACCTAATACAACTCTTTAATAACTTTGCTTAAAAATTCTTCCACCAGTGGGGCACCCGAGTGGCTCAGTCAGGTGTCTGATTCTTGGTTTCAATTCAGGTCATGATCTCAGGGTCATGAGATCAAGCCCCATGTCAGGCTCCACATTCAGTGGGGAGTCTGCTTGAGATTCTCTGCCTCTGCCCCTGACTCGTTTGCTCTCTTGCTCTTTCTCTCATGAATAAATAAATAAATAAATAAATAAATAAATAAATAAATAAATAAAATCTTAAAAAAAATTCTCCCATAAGCCATCACTCATGTTGTTTAAAGATTCCATGACTACCTTGCTACTGGTGGTGTGAATTTTCTTTTTGCTGTAAAATATGGCCCCCCTCCTGGAGATCTAAGGAAAGATCTGGGGCGGGATCTGATGTCTCAACCTTTAGTTCAGTTCTCCTGAGTTATTTGCACACCTAGTCTGAACTTGGACATCATGTGTCATCACACTTGTCCTCGGCTTTTGTAATTCGTATGTTCACAACCCTGAGTTAGTCTGTGGCTTAAAGATCTTTAGGCTTATGGTACTGAGTGAGGCAAGTGATTTCTGTGCCAGTAAGAGAAGCAGCTGTCCATTTTTTATGGGTAATAAAATGAATATCACAGGGCATCCTCGGAGTCTGGACATATTTAGGTTCTCAGTCAAAAAGAAAATGGATCTGTCTGTGTGTGTTGATACAACTTTTGGAACCAATGAGAATTAATCAGCCCATGAAGAAGGGAGCAGAAGATGTGCAAGCCTGTCCTGACAGGATCCCACTGCAGTGTGCTAAAGAAACACCATGAAGGAAGACGACCTGGAGAAGGAAGAGACCAGTTGGGGCTCATAGCAGATGGAAGGCTGGGTAGACGGAAAGTAAACAATGGGCTGCCTTTTGGAGATTGGGGGAGACTGATGAGAGAGAATAAGTGGATTTCCTTGTGTTCCTGTGGGAACAAAGCCTAAATAATGTGTTCACATGTTCCCAGGAAGGTGGTGACAGAACCATAGGGTGGGGCCTCCCCAGAGCCCCCACACAGGGCTGATTTATGAGCCTGAGTCAGCCCGCCATTCTAGCTGACCTAATTATACTTGTCTTGCGTTGACTGAACTGACATGTTTTCAGATTAAATGACAAGATAGTATCTTCAAGGTGATTTAAATTCTTTGGAGCTAGAACTATTCTGGAACTCTTTAGTGATCATGTGTTTTTTACCCCAGTCTCTCAAATGCCTAAAACAGTACGTGGAGAAAAGTGGTTACTCAAGATATTCTTATTGACTGGTCTTAAAAGCCTGTAGAACATCAAACCAGTCTCACAACTCTTATATTCAGACTTAAATCAGAAACTTGGCATTTGTCATTTTCTCATTTCTTTTCTTTATTCAGTATTGCAAAGATAACCCAGAAGATAGTGGTTTACCTTAGTCAAGCATTGTCTGTCACATAAAACATTTCCTTTCTTATTTCCCCAAAGATCAATTTATTTATTTCAGAAAGCTGCAGGGCAGGGGGTGGAGGGCTGGATGCTTGAGCAGGGGAGGAGCAGAAGGAGAGGGAGAGAGAATCCCCAGTCAGACTCCCTGCTGAGTGCAGAACCCTGACATGGGCCTCAGTCCCAGGACCCAGAGATCATGACCTCAGGCGAAATCAAGAGCTAGCTACCCAATAGACTGAGCCGCCGGCACCCCTAACACAAAATGTTTTCTTAAAATTATCAGAGAAAAATCAAGATTTTTTTTTTTAAGTTTTTGAAAGTTACCTGTTTCTGTACCAAATTATAAAACATCCCTGACCCCTGCCCATGTACTCGGTAAAGTCTCATTAAATTAATCCAGACCTATATCACATAGTGATAGGCCTAGTCAATCTTACACCTTACCAACCCTCTAAAAATCAATTTCAGGGGCACCTGGGCAGCTCAGTCAGTTAAGCATCTGCCTTTGGCTCAGGTCATGATCTCGGGGCCTGGGATCAAGCCCCACATTGGGCTCTCTACTCAGCAGGGAGTCTGCTTTTTCCTCTCCGTCTGCCCCTCCCCCACTCATGCTCTCTCTTGTCAATAAATAGATAAAATTTTGAAAAATGAACTTCAAATTGATTCTAAATACATAATTATGTTCTTTCAAATAGCAAACTCCTTGAATTTGCATCTCTCTTTTTTTCCTCAGAATTTTTATTTAAAAGAAACAGTTCAGCTAGATTGGTAAAGCGTGTTAGAGGTGAGCCACATTTGTGTGTCAATACTTCTGTCCATAGGAAAGCCTACTGGTGCGGGATGTTCTCTAGCTATTATTGGAGGTGTGAGAGCTGCTGCTCTTGGACAAAGGATCTTGGATTTATAGGCAAGCTGCATCTGTGGAGAACATCCAGGGCCTTTCCCTGGTGTCTGGAGCCTATAGCAGGAGATCTAGCACATTCTTCACAGAGATGCTGGGAAGTGTCTCCTGGTTGGTTTTTGCTTCTTGACCTGTCCTGGGCTGTGCATCTGTGTGTTCACATGAGTGTAGAGTCCAAACACAATAAGTAAAATTCTACCCGCTGTGGAAGCAGCAGTTTATCTGGAAGGGGGAAGAGAGGCCAGAGACAGAGGAGAAAGAATGAAGCCCGCGGTCTGCTATTAAAATTTCTAGCATCAGATGCCAAACCACATTACATTTTGGGTTTGGTATGCAAAGGGAATTGTTCACACAAAACATTCCTCATTTTCATTCTTGATTTTTGCCCACATGTTTGTACTCTCCATCCATTTGTTCATTCATTCCACAAGTATTAATCAAGCGGCTGACTGTGTTTATCACCTGGGGGTGAGGCCCCAGCAATAGGCCTACCTTCACTGGTTTGGTGGGGGACACAGGTGGTCACAGTGTTGCATGGTGTCATGAAAACAGTGCATTTTAAAATACATTCTTTGAAAAGAGCCTACATACAACAGACTGATTTTCTGAATTCTGTCCAAAAAGACTTGATAAGCAATGGAATTTCCCACCTGGGTCATTTAAAGACAGACATGGTTTCAGCAGAGGCTAACTTGCAGACCCAGCTGCTCGTGTTCTGGGAAGGATTTGGGAATATTTGCGGATTTCTCTTTAAGAACTGATGACATCCGAAAAGTCTTATAAAGCAGGGTTGATACAGGTTGATACCCTCAATTGGGTCTTGAGGAAGAGGGATATGGCACCTCTGGGTCGGATTGAAGTCGGTAGCTGAATAAGGGGAGCTTTGGAGACAATGCTTGAGGGAGACCTCTTTTGCAAATCTGGCCTTTTTTAGGCAAGCCCCTGCGGCCCAGAAGGTGCCCTTCTGGGAAGGACAGGCCCAGTACCTGGCACTCTTGGGCTGGCCAGCTCACCAGCCTCCTCCTTCTATTCCCAAGACATCACTCCTGTTAAAAAAAAAAAAAAAAAAGTGCATGAACTACCTGGCTCTTTGTGTCCTAGTGTCTTTTTACCTTCTTCCTTTTTCTTTTCTTTTTTAAGATTTTATTTATTCATGAGAGACAGAGAGAGAGGCAGAAACAGGCAGAGGGAGAAGCAGGTTCCATGCAGGAAGCCTGATGCGGGACTCGATCCCAGGACCCCACGATCACGATCTGAAGGCAGATGCTCAACCACTGAGCCACCCAAGTGTCCCTCTTTCTACCATTTTTCTTGGTAGAAAAATGCCTCTTCCCATCTCTCTACTTCTCTTTCCTTGCCTCTTCCCATCTCTTGCCTCTTCCCATCTCTATACTTCTCTTTCCTCTCTCTGTCCCTCTCCCCTTCTCTGTGTTTCTCTTCTGTGTTCTCTGACACTGGCCGTCCCGCCAAACTTTTGTTTCCCAGTTTTAAAATCTGCAGAGATAAAAATACCCCACATTTCTAAGCATGGGGACTTTTAAAATAATAGTAAGGTTTGTGGTAAGGGAGCCTGTGCATCACTGCTCCCCTGCTCTCAGAGCCTTGGTTTTTTTCCACCCGCCCCAAAGCTGGGCCCGTGGGAGACCCCCCAGGGCCAGGTGCCTCCCCACCTGCAGCCAGGCCTGCGGTGCCCCCGGGGCCCGCTTCACTCAGAGCAATTAGCAGGCTGAGCCACACCTGTCCCCTGCCAGCCAGCTTTTCCAAATATCCTGCTTGCTCAGAGCCGAAGAGGGAATGACGTCAGAGGATGAGTTGCCCCTGGCAAGGGGCGAGAACTCCAGGACGCTGTAATTTGGAGTTGGTTCAATGAAATAGCAAGTCAGCAGCCACACCTCTGCTCGGGCGCCTCCTTGCAGGCTGCTGCTAACCCCTCTCAGCAGGTCTGTGTCCCCGGGCGGGCAGGAGCTTGGTCTAAGCCGCCAGGACAGGACGATGCGGAGCTTTAGACACAGGAGGCAATAGTACCCCGTAGGTTGAAAGAATCCTTACAGACCCAAGATCGTCCTATTTTTATTCAGAGAAATGACTCAGAAGTAGACCTGAACACCCTGGAAACATTTTTAAACAGTCAGTGCCACTGGGGTTTGTCTTCATCACCCCCCACCCCTACCACCAGTGGCAAGGTCGGGCCTTCACACGGTAAGCCCTCGGCTGGGCCTCGTGAAGCCGTTGCCTACAAGGCGAAGCCAAGTTCATGGTCAAGACTACAGGCCTTCCTTCCTTTGAACTTTGACTACCTTCTCAGTTCCTGTGCTCGTCCTCCCCTCTACACATCACGCCTCAGCCCTGCCATCGGCCCCCTGCCCTGCAGTACCACCTGGTTTACCCTTTTCCAGCACGAAGAGACCTCTCCGGGCTTCCCATAGTACCCGCTGTGTCTCCCCATCACTGTCCTGAGCGTGGAGCTTGGTAATCTGTCTGATGCACAGTAGACTGTTGAGCAACAGGGGTTTGAGCTGCACGGGGCCACTTTTACATATTTTTTTCCATTAAATACTGTACACTACAGTAAATGTATTTTCTTTTCCTTGTGATTTGCTAAATAATATTTTTTTAAGATTTTATTTATTTATTCATGAGAGAGACAGAGAGAGAGGGGGGCAGAGACATAGGCAGAGGGAGAAGCAGGCTCCGTGCAGGGAGCCTGACGTGGGACTCGATCCAGGGTCTCCAGGATCACACCCTGGGCTGAAGGCGGCACTAAACTGCTGAGCCACCTGGGCTTCCCAATATTTCTTTCTTTTTCTTTCTTTTTTTTTTTTTTTAGAGAGATTTAATATATTTGTTCATGAGAGACAGAGAGAGACACAGGCAGCGGGAGAAGAAGCAGGCTCCATGTGGGGAGCCCCATATGGGACCATCCCAGGATCCTGGGGATCACACCCTGAGCCAAATGAAGATGCTCAAGCACTGAGCCACCCAGGTGCCCCACTAAGTGACATTTTCTTTAACTTACTTCATTGTAAAAATGCAGTATGTATAATTCATATAATATACAAATACATGTTACTTGACTGCTGGCATTATTGGCAAGGCTGTTAGTAGTTAGGGTTTGGAGGGGGGTCAACAGTTACACGTGGATTTCTGATGCTTCAGGTTGTTGGTGTCCCAACCACCACATTGTTCAAGGGTCAACTGGATATCTGTTTTCCTCCTAGGCTGCACGTACCTTCAGGGAATGCCTGTATTGTATTCATCTCTGTATCTCCAGCACTTTGTATACCTTCTGACAACAGTTCCAGCTCAGCTGATGCTTTTGGAAAGAATAAATAATCAGAGGATGTATAGGATTAAAAAATGCAAAGTTATGGGGACATTCTAATGTAGGTCTATAGATACATGTTTCCCATTTAAAGGAAGCTTAAGATTGGTAGTGTAGGTTTAAATACTCACTTTTTAATGTATTTTATTTTATTTTTAAATATTTTATGTATTTATTTGGTAGAGAGAGAGCAGCAGAGGGAGAGGGAAAGGCAGAGTCCCCGATGAGCAGGGCCCCAGCATGGGGCTCGATTCCAGGACCCTGGGATCATGACCTGAGCTGAAGGCAGATGCTTAACCAACTGAGCCACTGAGGTGCCCAATACACACTTTTTTAAAAAGAATATTCTATCTGGTAGTATCTAATTAAAGGAGACCTGGAATTAAATACTTGGTAATAGAAGGGAAGTCTTTGGTTTTCTCATTAGCTTATGGTCTACTTACTTTGACTCCCAGGGTCTGTGCTTCCTATCATTCTCTGGGAACCCATAAGGGGACCTTCTCAGACTGAGTGTATCCTGCTCTGTCCCTCATCGGTGATGGGTGCTCATTTTATGCCTTAACCCACTGGTTTGACAGAAGTGCTTTCCTAATCCCTAAAATTGTAGTGACTTCATAGCAAAGATAAGGAACAAGGTGGGAGAGAGAGCCACTGTCATGAGAGTCCCTCTCAGCCCCTCTGGGCAGGTGGCAGCCGCTCTGCTAGTCCTGCTGGGAGTAGGCGTCAGTGCTGGTGACACTTGTCTCCCTAGAGCCTCAGTCCTGCTTTGAGCAGAGGCAGGGTCCTCACGTGTCCTCAGAGTTTACTTCCGTAGATTATTTCTGTCCCGGGCCCGTGGAACTGGAGGAGGTGAAACACATATGCCAGGTACATGAGCAACATCATGATCATTACGCTGATGGAAAAAGTTCATCCCTTTCATTGGCTTGAGAACGTCAAAACGGCCTCTGGGGAGATGACCAGTACAGCCCGTATCCTTACCCTAGCAGGATCCCACTGTGTTTCGTCCCAGCCCACATAGAACCACTTTTTGATTTAGATCGCGAGTTTGTGTTTTCTAACACAGGTGGCTTTTTTGGGAAAAAAAAAAAAGCCCATGTGAATCCTCCTTTTTCACTACTATTCCTGGGCTCTGGTTTCTCCGTCCATACAATGAGGTAGTTGTCACAGATAATCTCGGGAATTGTGTCCAGCTTTTAAAATTCTACTTTATAGTTCTGTCTCCTTTTGTTGTTCGTATTTCAGATCCTCAAATCATTACTCTTATATTTTTGTGAGAAGAACAGGCAATCAGCCTTTAATTCCCCACAGGTAAATGGCAACCTTTATGGGAAAAATATATACGTTGAAAAGACAGCTCTCGATTGTGATGACATAAACGATTGCCATTTTCAAGGGCCGATAACTAAGAAATTACAGGAAAGCATTGAATCTTCTGCCAACATTGCTGCCGCAACCTGAGAAGGCCTGAGTACAGAGGATATTTATACATTGGGTTTCAGAAGAATAATTCAAATGCACAAGAGCCTCATCTTGTAATGTTATCACAAGAATGTCCAGACAATGTTTTCTTTAACTTTGGGAAGAGCAATTTAGAAGGCTGGATTCTGCCACATGGGTCCAGCTGCATGTTTAATACTCTTGGAAAAAAAAGTTCTATAAACACAGAAATCACCAAGCATGGATGCTTGAAGGATATTTCTTTCTTTGCTTACCGTTGTCAGGACCATGTATACACAAGAGCACGAAATTAATAAACACCATCAAATTTACTGTTATTATAAACCAGGCAGCAATATTTGATTTGCACCACAGGCTTTTCTGGAATTTCACTCTTCGATGGTTCAAAGCACTGGACATCGAACCAAGCGTAATTAGAGTTCTCGAAACGTGGCTCAGAGTTACATAGTCAGTCTGCCTAGGTAACAATTTGTAAAACTTTTTACTTTTAGCCAGTGAAATACTGCCACATGGGAAAATATTCCTAAAGGCGACTGAGTCTGTGTTTTTAATGCCCAGGAGCACATCTCTGCACCACGCTTGCCCACAGTGGCTTGAGAAGCTCCTCCCCCCTCCCTCTGCCCGGTCTTGTCCCCCCTCTGCCCCTGCACACTCTCTGCTCACCCTGGAAAAAAATGCAGGGTGACTGGCACGGAGCTGCATTCCTGTTCCTCTCTGAAAGTCTCAAGGTATTGTCTGGAGAGCCACTGACTGCATTTCCCACGGTGTGATCATCTCTGTTCTTGGAAGCCAGCCTCCCCCTTTACCCTGCTGTCTGGATACCTGGGCAGCCCAAGGGTAACCTTTTCATAGGGGAGAAGTGACTCGCCCCCCGGAACACATGATAGTTTTTCTAGTGCAATGACAGGTTGTGCTTCCCAGTGCCACATCACGGTTAAGGGTAATGGTCCTTTGGCATCTCCGGTTTATCAGCTCCCATCCCCCCTCCCTCTGGACACTGTGGTTTCTTACTCTTCAAAATTTATGCATTAGAAAGGGGAGCTCATGGAAAATACTTTTATAGAAATGAACATATTGTTTCTATCCCGACCTTTCTATTTTGGGGGTAGGGAGAAAGGGAGGATGTAAGGCCGCGTTGCACGTTTGAAGCACACAGCCAGCCTTGCCAGGGTGAGAGCTCTGATGCTGGCTCTCCCTGTGTCCAAAGTTGACATAGCTTTTTGTGACACTATCAACAATGGTGGGGACTTTTAAGGAAGTGGAATGCGTTCAAACAACAGAACTGCCCCCAGGCTGTGTGTGTGTGTGTGTGTGTGTGTGTGTGTGTGTGTATCACTGAAAATCGCAACTGTTGAAAGGCTGAGTTTCAGTTCTTTACCCGGAGGGGATCCCATCCCTTGGTCAAAGATGACAAGAGACAGCAGGACTGCATCGTGAGTGTGCTCACAGGGACCTGTACTCTCTCCTTTCTGATAGGTTGCTGAAGGGCCAGGAGTCACCATGACCGAGCGCTTTGACTGTCACCATTGCGAAAAATCCCTCTTTGGCAAGAAGTACATCCTGAGGGAGGAGAGCCCCTACTGCGTGGCATGCTTTGAGGCCCTCTATGCCAGCACTTGCGAGGAGTGTGGGAAGCCCATCGGCTGTGACTGCAAGGTACCCCTGGGTCTCCCCAGTCCCCGGCAGCGCCCACACTACTCTTGGATCCCTTGAAGCTCCCCAGAAACCATGGGCTTCTATGTGGTTCGTGCTGGAGCTCTGAACCTTAGTGCCTATTGAAATTCTGTCTCTTGAGCCCCCTCTGATGGGCTCGTTCCCTCCAGGCAGCCTTTCCAAACCTCCTCCCTGCGGCTGGTCTGTGCCCACGCCTAACTCACCTGGCTCATCCGGGGCAGAATGCAGAGGGCTCTGTGCCGTGCATCCAGCCTGGACCACAGAGAATTGCCCCTGGAGGTCCCCCCCTGGTGGCTGGGATCTCTGATAGCTTCCACCTGCTTATCAGTTGCTAAAACCCACTTGACAGGACTTTAAGTGATTGTCCTCCTTGGAGCCACAGAACTGGTACAGAATGGGGGCACTTGGGGAGCTCCCAAGGAATCCCCATCTTCATGGACTTCAGGGTCATTCGTGGCATCTTGGTGTCTCTTTTCTGCTCTCCCCCCTTGAACCCCACAAGGGCCCCTCTCCTCCATGGTCATGAACGTCAGGACGTAGCTGCTGCCTGATTGGGTCAGGCTGGGTCTGCAGCTGGGCAGCTCCAGCCGAGCCAGTGCACGTTCCTGACGTTTCTGTCCTCTAGCATGTCATTCCCAGGAAAGGCAGGAAGCAGAGGGCCGCACCATCACTTTCTGCTGCTGGGTATTTGGTGACAGTTGGGAAACAGCTCCCATCCTGTGTGGAGAGAAGCCTTTGCTCCAACAGAGATGAAGGCTCTGCAGCCTGGGCCACTTGAAACCAGGCCACAGCCACGTAACTTCTGGCTAGGGACAGGGGAGCCCTGCACAAAAGAAACCAAACAGCAGAAGTCCTGCGTAAACTTCAAAATGTGCAGAGGGTGGGCTGCTGTGAGCAAAAAAGTGGCTGATCTTGCTAGTCTGAAAAGCTAGGTTCTAAGAACCTCGTGGGTTCTTAGAAGGCTTTATTCTTTATTGACCAGGCCAGACATAAACATAAACTGCCCAGTTCCAGTCCTGGCTCTAACTATCTGTGTGAGCTTGGGCTGATTTCTTGACCCTTCTGTGCCTGTCTTCCCCTTTATGAAATGCAGATAAAACAGGTGCCAACTTGGTGGGGTTACTACAGCATGTGGCTACGAAGCCCCAGCACCCCAAATAGCAGCTCATGGTTTTGTAAACTCCATCTGACTACTTACTCATTACTCTTCCTGCAATGCAGTCCCTCCACGCACCCTCTGGAAGCTTCGCCCTCTCTCTCTCGATCCATTTCCAGAGTAGAAACATCAATAAAAATGTCCAGTAGGAGGAAGAACTAAGAGAGAGAGAAAAAAATAATTCATTTATAAAAATTTAATAGGCTTAAGTAGGTGAGAGGTCCAGATATTTTGACAGAAAACAACTCTGGTTTAGAGGAAACGTTTTGGATATTTGGGACTAGTCATCCTTGACCGGGGGCTAAAGTAAAAACAAAACAAAAGTCCCCTCTCAGTTCTCCAACATGATTTAGTGCAAAGACCCTTAAAACTAGTTTCCCTTCGGCACATACTTGATGCACAGATAAACAAGAATCCCCCAAATGGGGCCAAAATCAACAAGACTGCTGCAAAGCCAGGAGTTAATCATGCTGAACTTTTCAACCCAGATTCACGGTTTACAATACATGGAGTTCCGCCGTGTGGTTGTCTACATTTTGGAAGGAAAAAGGATGCCTACTTGAAGTTTGACTTGGCTATTTGGGGCTCTTGAATATTTGGAATTGTTTGCTTGACTTTCAGAAGTAATTATGTAGTTGACTTTGTGGAGGAAGCAATGATAGGAAAAACATTCCTGTTATTTCAGGAAGTAGACCCGAAAGTCCTGGCTTGATAGAGCCACTGAGCTCACAGATGTGGGGGCTCTTCCCTTTTCTTAAAACAGCAGAGTCACCTGGAGCCCCACTCACCTCCTCCTCTGAAGGACACACTTGCACGTGTATATAGATTTGAAACACTGGCACACCGATGGGTGTTGAGTGACTTTTATGTGATATAGATGAGATTTCAGGACCTGTCTCTGTAGTTAGCTCCCATACGTTTGAAAACGTTTCTGTTTCTCAGATGTATTTGCTATTTATGTTTAGTTGCTCTGAGGAAATGGTGTGCTCTCCAAGGAGAGAAATCATTCACTTCAGGACCAGGGGAATAGGTGAGAGCGGGTAATGCAAACAAAATTTCATGATCCTCTAACGTTACCCTGTTCCTGACATTTTTCTTGGACATCTGTGGATACTAGCAAAAAAAGTTTTTTGGCCTGATTACAGATATTTTTGGATGGATCTCCTTAGATTCGGAGCTTCAAAAAATCAAGAAACTAAGGAAAACGTAGGTGGGGCCCGTAACTCTAGAGACAGCTGCCAGTGCTGGGCACTTCACAAATCAGGGACTTGAACAACCTCTGGGCCACATGGCTAGCTCAGTTTGTTTCTAGAACACACTTTCTAGCTTCTGAGTAATTAGGTGGGAAACACCAAACTGATAATCAATTTGGCGCAAGTCCACCCACCAAACTGTTTCTCAGCGAACATCTGGAAAGCTTTCAAGGATCAGAAAGTCTCTGGGGTCCTTGGGCAGAAAGCAGCCAGGCAGCTGAACCGGGAGGCGGAGGCTCTTACCTGTCCACGTGAAATCTCGATGTCTCTGCCATGCTTCCAGAAGGCTCCTGACCACGGCTGGTGTAGGAGGCATGAGGTCAGATTGGAAACGCCCGTTCTTCCCACCCTGGAGCAGGACTCAGGCCTCCCCCCGCCCGCCCTCCTGGGCCTTTGTGGGAAAGGCTACTATTCCAGACACGTTCCAGACACGTCCTCACCGTCCAACTCCCACACGCAGCACTTTTTTATTTGTTGAGGTGATTTTTAAGTGCTTGGTGAGTGAATCATCTTTTTAGAGTTTCCATGTAATTTGTCCGCAAAGGTTGTCATGAGCGGTGAAACTATGCTGATTTATTTAGAGATCCTCCCGTCAGGGAAAAATCTGTTTCTTTCTTTTCTTTTTTAAATATTTTTTTTAATTTTTATTTATTTATGATAGTCAGAGAGAGAGAGAGAGAGAGAGAGGGCAGAGACATAGGCAGAGGGAGAAGCAGGCTCCATGCACCAGGAGCCCGACGTGGGACTCGATCCCAGGCCTCCAGGATCGCGCCCTGGGCCAAAGGCAGGCGCCAAACCACTGCGCCACCCAGGGATCCCGAAAAATCTGTTTCTAAGGGGAAATGAACGAAGCAGGATCCTCAGAGCCGGGAACGAGGCTGACCAGGTGGGGAACCTCTCAGGCCCCGAGAAACCAGAGGGGCCCCTGGCAGGCAGGCCACCAAAGGCACGCCACGTTCGGCGGTGACGTTCCCCCCGGGGGCCTCGAGCCTCCGTGCCTGGGTTCCCTGCAGCCAGTGTACGTGTGGGGACTTAGGTCGCCCAGGAGCCTCCGTGTCCACATCTGAAAACGGGCTGCCCGCCTCACAACTGTCACGGGAACTAAGTTCGCCACCACGGCCGGGACCCCTGCGACGGCCACGCAGAGCCAGTGCTGTCCTTTCTGCCACCGTCTGTGCTCCAGGACCTTCGTTCTTAAGTATTTGGAGGTACATGCAGTTAGAAATGTGATGCCCTGACAGTCTCAAAGGACATCTTTCCAAAGTGCAGAGCGTGAAGGACTCTGAGAATCTGTCAAGTGAAATCGTGTGGATTTAAGGCAGGATGGGTTTGGGAAAACCTCGTCTGAACCCGCCCCCCCCCCCCCCGCCCCATCCAGGCAGAAGGGGGTGAGGGAGGGGTGTTGCCAGCAGTAGCCTGGGTTTGGAGCGACCCTGTTGCCTGGGGCCACCTTGGGCCAGCGGAGGGGCCACTGTCCTGCCTGGCCACCTGCCGGTCCCCTGGTTCAGCTGGTGTCTCAATCAGGGCAAGTTCCAGAGCCAGGCAACGAATGCTTCCCATATTAGGAATGATTCTGAAGTGGAAAAATATGAAATCTGAAAGGAAGCGTTTGGGCCTAATCTTACATTGTTTATCAACATTTTACTGCACTTTGTGACATTTCCGTAAGCACAAAATTAGCCTTGGTATTTTTTCTGGGACGTGTAAAAGATCTTTCTTCCTGCTTTTCTTTTCTTTTCTTTTCTTTTCTTTTCTTTTCTTTCTTTTCTTTTCTTTTCTTTTCTTTTCTTTTCTTTTCTTTTCTTCTTTTCTTTTCTTTTCTTTTCTTTTTTTCCTTTCCTTTCTTTGTTTCTTTCTTTCTCTCTCTCTCTCCCCCCACCCCTTTCCTTTTCTTTCACCCTCTCTAAAGGACTTTAAAACTATGATAGTTCCAGGACATTTTGATGTTCTTCAAAGTCAGTGAGTCTGTATCTCTTAACCTTGTACCTCCAGCATCTAAACCGTGCCCTTTGGGGACTTCACGGTGTACTTGATTCGTAACAGAATCAAGCTGGATGCACTAGGTCGGTCCTAAGAACGAAAACTAACCATCTTTTTGGAGCTGCAGGTGCAAGAAAGGAGAGGGCCTCCAGGTACCAAGACTTTGAGAGAAGGACTCAGGGTGTGACATGAAGCGCGGGTCCAGACACACAGGTGTGGTCCATTGTAACAGCTTCTGGGCCCTTGGGTGGTAGGTTCCAGCCCATCGCTCGGCTCCGGGGAATCCTGTGCCAAAAATCTTTCCCCATGCCGAGACTAATGTCATCTTGGCCAGAAGCCTCAGTGTGCCCTCAGAAAGCGAAGCTGGCGGTGTCTCATTACCTTTCTCTTGCCATAAAGTCTTTTCTCACTTCCTATGCATTGTGGGCTTTCTTAAGAAGTGAGTCCAAGAGGAAGCTGTGACATAAATTTATTAGCTTCACCCAACTTCCAAAGAGAGCACGCAGAAAGAGACTTACAGGGAAGCCTGGTAGCGTAATGACTTAGATAAGGGCTTCCATGCAGGGTTTGGAGAAAGATGTTGACATGGCTCGCTGCCGTGGTGTGGTAGGTGGGGGCGGTGCACGACTTCCCTCTGGTCGGGGCAGCTCCCAGAGCATGTGGCCTGCCAGCTGGGCCTCGCAGCTGAGCTGGATTCTGCTCGTTGAAGAGGAGGCAAAGGGCCTCCCAAGGCAAAGTATGGCATGGGCCGGGGTGCAGAGGTGTGATAGGCCGGGACCTGGGCTTTGGAAAGTCTAGAAGCCTTGTGTTGATGCCCAAGTCCAGTCAAGTTGCATGGATGATATCCCAAGCAGGAAGGAGCGCCTTCTAGGGCCTAAGGTCTGCTGGCACATCGGCTTAACCTGTAGCTGCTGTGTTTTCAGGTTAACTGTGTGTAAAATGGGTTTCTGCAGTGCTCCTGACCCATGGGAGCATTTAAACAAACTTTTCCAGGACTGTCCATGCACATCGGCCCCTCCGCTGCTCTTTCCTCCTGTCTGGGGGCTCCCTCAGCAGGGAGGAGACTGTGGGGGGCATCTGGTGGCTTTGTTGTCACGTTTCACAGAGAGGTTCCTCCCTCAGTTTTTTGAAGATCAGCCCTGAAAGGCAAGTTTCCTTGAACCCGTATTTCCTTTCCCTCTTGTTTCACTAACAAGCTGTGTGGCCCGGCCATTGAGGCTGATGCCCTGGGCAGAGCTCACGCGAGCGCTGGGCCTGGGACTGCCTCCCCTCTGCCCTCATGCATTCGTGTGTGCGGCCAACGTCCAGGACTCTTCATCTTGGAAAATTTGAAACTGTGTCCCCGTGAAACACTACGTCCTGTCCCTGCATTTGACTATTGGGGACATTATCTAAGTGGAATCGTATTTGCCCTTTGGCATCTGGCTTATTTGCTGAGCATAATGTCCTCAGGGCTCCTCTGTGTTGTAGCATGCATCAGAATTTCCTTTTTGAGGCTAAATAATAGTCCCTGGTGCAAATGAACCACATTTTTCTTCTTCATGCATCTGTTGATGGACTCTTGAGTGGCTTCCACTTTCTGGTGACAGGGGATAATGCTGCTATGGATACAGGTCTACAAATTCCTGTTTTTGATTCTTTATGCATATACCCAGATGTGGAATTGCTGTATCACATGGTAATCCTATTTTTTATTTTTTTGAGGAACTGCCAATACTGTTTTCCATAACAACAACAACAACAACAACAACAAAACGTTAAATGCATTTATTCCATAGTCAGCATTTGCACAGTGATAATGATTAAAAACTCCTGACTCTTCTTAAATTAGGCTAACTCCCATTCGTAGTGGACAGGGCTGTAATGGCTTGTTCGACGTTATTCAAAATCTCAACAAAGGCAGTGCTGAGCTGTATTCATTTGTGTACAAAATATGGCATTATTTGTGGATGTTTTCAGTGGATACATACGGATCTCATCAAAGAAAGCAAAGAGTAACACAGGCTCTACCAGGAGTTTACCTGGGATGGTTCACTGCAAATAGCTTTCGAATCAGAGGGACATGAGCTTGAACCGTGCTTGGCTCTGCTGTGTGACTGTGAGGTCTGCTCACATAGCTGCTCTGAGCTTCTGCAATAATATTTACCTTGCAGGGATGCATGGTGCCTGAGCTCACCACCTGGCAATGAGCAGCATTGACTGGTGTCCCTGGAAAAGAAAAATTATGATTTCTTCCTGGAGAAATACGGGCTTCACAATTTATAATGAGTTTGCCTATTTGGCCGTCGACTCAAATTATAGCAGTTTATACTTTGTTTCATTTGTCCAAATAACCAGTGGAGCACCCTCTCATTTAAACGGTTTCCCCTCTTATTTAAATGGTTCATCCCCTCTCCAGTGCCTTCAGGAGCATCTTAACCTCTGTGCAGAATTAAAAGGGCCCCCCTGCCCACCTCTATCTCGCCTCTGCTATGCTTATGAACTGTCTCTGCCTGAAAGCCCCTCTCTAACCCCCTCTGCCCATGTCCCACTGTCCACTGATCATCCACACTCAGCTGGTGGCACCTGCACCAGACATCTCTCTGTCCCCCTTCCCTCCAAGTGAAACCAGGGCCCTGTCCTTGTGGCTGCTTCTCTGAAATTCCCTGTACCCGGGCTTCTCTATCCCATCCGGTGTCCCTGTCATCCCACCATCACACGCAGGCCCACATCTCTGTCCCATGTCCCTGTGATCCCGCTGTCACATGTGATTTTGCTGAGCTCCCTCAGAGCTAAGGGCTATGCTGTGTCTCACTAGTTGTCAGTGAGAAGCAGTGATGAATTCTATGCTCTCTGCTCCTCTTCCCTGCAGACGATATATAAGGGAAATCCATGTGTTTTGGGAAAGCATCTCTTTCTCACACACAGACACACCCTGCGCACACGTGCACATACACACACACACACAGTTGCCCTGAAATGCAACAGGAGGAAAGTAGCCCTGCTCTCCTGGTTTCACCAGCAAGGACATGGGCCAGGAACATGTACAGACATCTGCCCCTCTTCACTCCCCGTCTGCCCCGGGATGTGAATGGCTCTCCCAGGCTGTGGTTGGGGCAGAGCAGCCCAGACCCCCTGACCTCTCATTGTGTCACATGCTCTGGGTCTGCAGGACTTGTCCTACAAGGACCGACACTGGCATGAGGCCTGTTTCCACTGCTCGCGGTGCAAGAGCTCCCTTGTGGACAAGCCCTTCGCTGCCAAGGAGGACCAGCTGCTCTGCACGGACTGCTACTCCCATGAGTACTCCTCCAAGTGCCAGGAATGCAAGAAGACCATCATGCCAGGTCAGGAGCACGCCCTTCACCCTCGCGATGCCGCAGAGCGTGCTTGCACTTTTCTTGCCTTACCGTTGCTGACTTCGTCCACAAGAGCATTGTGCCCTGCTGTGTGCCAGGCGCTGGCCTGGTTGCTGGGTGCTCATGGAGTAGTGAGTCGAGAGGCATACCCCATCCTCTGTCCTCCCCGCATGCTCAACAGACGTTCGTTCTCAGTAGACTCAGACTTGATCACAGCTGGGTCAAGGGTTAAGAAGAGTAATAAGGTGACTTGTCTGTTATGAGGAGGATGGGACTGTGTACCGTTTCTTGGGGAATGTTCCTTTGCTTTGTGGAACAGAGGAAGCTTTTATCTTAAAACCTTCAATGTATAGAATTCTTAAATACAGAACCAAAAAAGTCTTGATAGTCACATACAGAAGGAGAGTAGCCACCAAGGGAAGAGCCTGAGATGTGGACCCTGGGTGAGTGAAAGGCACACCTGTCGGCTGGGGCTAGCTCACAAGCCACATGCCACCTGTGGTGTCATCTGCATGACCGGTAAATGTTACCAGAGGGTAGATTTGGTGGGATCAGCAAAGAAAAATACAGATTCCTGGTTCAGTCTGAGTTGTAGGTAATTTTTTAGTATCTGACCCATTTGGGACATCTTTTTAAAAAACTTTTACTTATTTATTCATGAGACACACACAGAGAGAGAGAGAGGCAGAGACACAGGCAGAGGGAGAAGGAGAAGCAGGCTCCTGCAGGGAGCCCCATGAGGGACTCAATCCCAGGACCCCGGGATCACGTCCTGAGCTAAAGACAGATGCTCAACCACCGAGTCATCTAGGTGCCCCCCATTTGGGCCATCTTGAACCTGGCATCCCTACCAGGGAGTCCCAGGAACCCAGGAGAGAGCTCTGTGCTCTGAATGTCTGCTGGAGATGTACCCCCATGGAAGGACTAGCGTGAAGCAGTGGCTAGGCCCCTGGAATCCAGTCAAGTGGAGGTGCTCACTGGCTGGGGACCCAGCCTGCCGTGAGCCATGGAAGTTTTGGAGAGATGTAGCCCTGAGGCCTCCTGTTGGCAGAGCTTCTCTTAAATCAGGCTTAGGGTGGCAGGAGGGGTGCCAATCCTGCTGAGAATCTCCAGCCAGCTGTCCCTTGCACCCACATTGCCCGGGGTGTGCCCACCCTCAAGACAGCCTCTGAAGCGGGTATGCATCTTTTATCCCAGGGAAGTTTAGGATTAATGGCAGAGGTAAAAAAAAAAAAAAAAAAAAAAAATTCTAACCCACCATAATGTATTCAATCTGATAAAGTAGGTGTGAAGTTTCCAAAAAATGTGGTCTAAAGAGGAAATTAAAGTGTATAACTGAATATGTGATTTAGGCTCATGGTTTCAAATTGGAATTTTCTTAATTTATCCCCTGTTGTGACGTTCAAGGTGTTTTATGATTCGTCATGTTTAGAAGCCTAATTCATTTCAACAACAATCACTTAACTTGAGGTTGGGTTTGTTGGTTGAGGTTCTTAAAAGAGATGCTGTATGTGTGAAACTCTCAAGTGTAGTTTTAGAGGAGCTGAGGTCTAGGAGTACCTGGGTGGCTCAGTTGATTAAGTGTCCAACTTTTAATTTTGGCTCAGGTCATGATTTCAGCCCCGTGTGTCTCTGCACGCTGCTTGAGATTCTCTCTCTCTCTCCCCTCTCCCTCTGCCCCTCTGCTGCTTGTGTGGGCGCATGGGCTCTCTCTGTCTCTAAAAAAATTAGATAAGGGGCCGCTGGGTGTCTCAGTTGGTTAAGCATCTGCCTTTAACTGAGATCGTGATCCCAGGGTCCTGGGATCTAGCCCCGCACTGGGCTCCCTGGTCATGGGGGAGTCTGCTTCTCCCTCTGCCTCTGCCCCTGCTTGTGCTCTCTTGCTCTCTGACTCAAATAAATAAATCAAATCTTAAAAAAAAAAAAAGGAGTTGAGGTCTGTGCCTTAATAAATAGAAGTAAACACAAAGGTCCCTTAGAAGTAATTTTTAAAAATTCACCATGTTCATTAATGCTGTGATAAGATGTGTCCGATGAATGGAGGTCAAAGGTTTTGAGTTGGTTGCATCAACAGATTGTTAATTTTCAAAAACCCCAGTAGCCTGCTGAGTCACAGGATGTCACACAGGAGCTGGGTTCACTCTGACATGTGATGGGAATTAGGGCCCCCACGTTCATTTAGAGCCAGACTCTTCGGTGGAAGACTGCTTGCTGTGGCGCAGTTTTCCTTTTTATTTTTGGTTTGCTTTGTTTTTGGCAACAAAGAGCTACTGAAGAGTGAGCGAGAGACTGACGTGCGGAAAGTGTTATTTTAGGGAGACAGATCGGATAAGAAGGAATACATTTTAAAAAAAGGCAAGGGCATAATCAGGCCTTTGGTGAGATGGTTTCTTATGGCTGCTACATTTCTCTGGTTAATACATCTTAAAAATAACTTGACTCCGTGCTATTAGAAGGAACAAAACCCCCAGAGCAAGGCTGCTTCCAGAGCTGCGTCAGCACAGCAGATGTGGGAGCAGGGCCCAGCATGGGGGCTGTGAAATGAAGACCGAAGCCCACATAAGGCTGGGCCGACCCACAGGGAACTCCTGTCCCACAGGGGGTCACACATGGAGACAGCGGTCCCGGCACGGTGGCAACCACGAAATTTAATGAGAAACAAATGAAATCTTTACTGAGTGTTCGTGACAAGAGCCCATGGAAGTTTCCATTCTGCCTGACAGCGAGTGGACTGTCGCCATCCCCTTCCCCACCCCGCTGCCCGCCCCTGCCCCAGCTGCGGAGACTCCTGCTCCCCTACAGCGGGCTCTGGGGTCCCACGTTCTTCTTGTTCATCATGCGCACCGTTTGTTTGCTTTGCTTTGCTTGCTTGTTTGCTCCTCCTCAGCAGAACTCCTGCTGGCCTGACGGGGACAGGCTCCTGCCGCACCAGGGCTTAGGGTGCCGTGTGAGGTCACACGGACACCTGGCACCTACGGCTGGCCACGGACCCTTCAGACAGCCTAGGGAGTTTACCGTTAGGATAGTGCACTGTGTGGGTGCTAGAGAACCCCCCTCCCCGACCCAGCTCAGGCACTTGCACTGAGAGGCAGCTCCGTCCCACGACAGGGAATTGTGAGGGCATTGACACGCTAAAATGACCTGAAGGTGCACCTGGTCTTGTCTCCCAGCGAAGAGAGCAGAAGTTTCAGTGGCGTGCCCCCGGCTGTGGTCAGCCTGGATCAGGACCTTGTGCGGGGCTCTGGCCTCAGAGCTCTGATCTCCCTGTCGGCCAGATCGGAGGGCGGCCTGGAGCCCGCAGGTGTGGACGACCACTGACTTCCTGCCACCTGGGCAGCGGTGGCTAATGCAGAAGGTGGAGGGACAGAGGACACGCAGGAGAAAACTGCCCGGAATGGGGTGCTTACCGCCCGGCTAGAAGGAAGGCAAAACAGCAGCATCGGCCTCCTCTCCGATTCAGGGCCTTGACATAGTCCACGTGCGTTGGGCGCAGGGCCGGCACCGGGGGCAGGGGTCCCTGCTTGGCTGCGCAGGAGCAGGTGGCCCTAGCCCCTTGCAGCGAGGGGGACCCTTGGTCTCCCCGCCCCCACGCCTGCCACTCGGAGTCACTTTAAATTCTCAAGCAGTCCTGCCAGTGTCCTCGGCCCACCATAGTGTCTGTCCCGGCTTCCCTCTCGCTTTGGGGCTCCTTCCCCAAACTGTCAGTCCTCAGGGCAAATCTAGAAACTGCCAGGTTTGGGTTTCAGCCTCCCTGCTCTCCGGCTCTGACTGCACAGGTCAGTGCCCCTCACCGAGATGTCACTAGGGCTGCCGGGCTCTTCCAGGCCAGCATGGGAAGGGGCCCCGGGGAGGTCACACTAGAGCATCAAAGGGTGAGCTGGGTTTCACCTGGTAGAGGCGTCCCAAAAGGGCACTTGTGGCAGAGGACATGGGCTCAGCGCCAGAGGCTGAGTGTCCAGAAGAAGCTTGGTGAGACAGACTGAGAAAGAGAGAGAGAGGAGAGGGCCAGGGGAGGGATGGGAAAGAAGAAAGGGAAGGGAAAGAAAAAAAGGTGCTAAATCCTAGCATGTACTTCCTTTCTGTGGTCTGATTTTTGAACGTGCTACAACTAAATCCAGATGAATGGGAGCGCGGTTCATCCGAGTAGCTCTGACAGTGCATTTAGGGTTTTAGAACAGGAGGCTGGTCCTGGCTGACAAACGCGCCCCTTGGCCCCCTACCTGACACAGGTCCCGCCCCCGAAGTAGTCAGGAAACCAGGAGTCCACTGGCCCCGATGCCCCCGATGCCCCCAGCCTGACGCCCCCGCTCCGCAGCTGCTCAGCTGCAAGGCGGCCTCCGCCTGCAGAGCAGTCGTGCAGATGCACTGCTTCCTCCGAGCAGCCTCCCAGGCACTGGCCCTTCACCACCTTTCAGGATCCTCACTTGTTCCTTTCAATCAGAAAGAGACACCCCTTCCTCAGGACCCCAATCCACCTGCGGGAGAAGCCACGGTGGTTAGAAGGCCCCTTGCTGCCACCTGCTGGCAGTGCGTCCAGCACACGAGGCAGCCCGAGCAGCTGCGGCTAACGGTGCGGCTCACAGGCGCCCCCCACCCTGTGGGCTGCAGGTGCCCCTGGGCTCCCCACCAGAGACCAGGCAGGCCTCTGACCCTGGCCTGGCTGTTAGAGGGCGGCTCCCGCACACCGGGAACGCACGGAGCCCAGCCTGCGTGTGGTCTTCAGGGAGCAAGCTGTTGCCCTGTGTTCGCTGACAGGATCCTTTGGCTATTTGAGCTGCTCTATGAGCAGAAGGCCAGAGATTAAAAGAGCCAGTGGCAAAAATACACGTGGAAGGATGAACCCCTGGAGGCAGAATCATTCCAGATGTAGATCCCAATTCTCCCACTACTTTTATCCGAAGTTCGGGTGCTCGGTCTATTCTCCTAGTATAAGGTTTCGGGAGCCCACGAAGACCATCAGGTGCCCCACCTTGAATTTCCTCACACGCCTCCCCACCTTGCAGCACCTACACTCACCCTGAGTGTTTAATGTACTTATGGGAGGTGGTGCCACATGTCCTGTCTTGGACGTACAGGAAGCTGACACATTAACCCGAAAATGACCTTGAATAAGATAATCTTGCAGCAATTCTCCGCACATCTCCTAATTTCTTCAGAGATGGAGATCTCCCTGTCACGTCAACCTTGCAGGCAGTCCGCATGCAGCCCTCAGCCTGTCATTTTGGCCATATTAGCTTTGGATGGGAGTTTCCAGATGCTCGCATCTCACCGCCCGCGTGATGCCAGCTTGCGGCCACCCTGGACCAAAGTGGGAGCCCCTGCTCGCTGCCTAATAACCACCCCGGATCCTGCTTTGAAGTCTAACTGGTGTGTCCTTCATGCCACAGCCCCTGGATGCCCAGTGAGCCCCCGGGCTGCCTAACATGTTTCCAGAAAAAAACAGGCCACTACCTGGGGCCTTGAAGCCCGCGGGGTCTGTCTCAGCAACCCTTTCCTGCCAATGTAGTGTGAACGCAGCCGCAGACCATTGAAGGAAGTGAGCAGGTGCGGCTGCGCTCCAGGAAAAGCCCAGCTGCAAAACGGGGGCGGCACAGACTGTGCGCAGCCACAGCACCCCCGTCCTCCCCGGCTGGCTCAGGTATTCAGAGCACGTTTCTTTTTTTTCACTTCTTACCCTCCTTTCCCCGCAAAATGTACCTTGTTGCTGCCTGCAAAGCGTGCTTGCATACGCATCTGTCTTGAACACATCTGTCACCTCTTTCTGTAAAATACACATACTTTTATTCTCTTGGAAAAGTATTGGAAAATGTCCACAAATCCTGAGCATTTGCTGTGACTCCGGCTCAGGGGCGGGTTCAAGGGTGGGTGGGGATGGGGGTGGGGGTGAACCAAACAGCATTTCCGTTCTCTAGGACTTCTTCATCTACTTGAAGAAATCACATAAACATAGCACACGACAACAGTTATTCGAAAGGAAATGCAATGTCACAAGATTAGAATCAGAAAATTGCTAAATTAGCCATCCGGGCATCACTTGTGGCTTTTAACAGCTGCATTCAGTGCAGCGGGGAGAGCGTGGAGACCCAGCAGCTTGGTTTACACCTCGGGCCATATAAGGTGATCGGTCGGTGTGGAGGCTCCTCATGGGATCAGGCTTGACACTCTAGGTTCGTGTACAGCACCACCACTTTCCATCCGGTGTTTTTTTTTTTTTGTTTTTTTTTTAAGATTTTATTTATGTTCATGAGAGACACAGAGAGGGAGGCAGAGATGCAGCAGAGGGAGAAGCAGAAGCAGGCTTCCTGCAGGGAGCCCAGTGCAGGACTCGATCCCAGGATCCCGGGGTCCAACCTGAGCCAAAGGCAGATGCTCAACCACTGAGCCACCCAGGTGTCCCTCATCCTGTGCTCATTAACTGGCTGCAGGGCTGTGTCCCACTCCGTTGGGACTGGTCTGAGCTAGGCCAGCTTGCTCTTTCTGCTTTGCCTACTGAGACATGGAGTGACAGATCCTTTTCCCACCTAACGTTCATTACCTCCCTGCTGGACAAATAAACCTCGAGTATGCACAGAGACTGTTCTGGGAGCAAGGTGTACAGCAGTGAACCCCCAAAAATACACAATCCCTGCCCACTCCCAAACAGTCCCATTTGGAGGCCAGCCTCTGAGAGCCACAGTGATGCCACAGTCACAAAACTAGGTGGTGGCAGGTTCTTGACGAGGGGCGCTGGGAGTGCAGGCCTGTCATGTCGTCAGCTCTGCTCTTTGCCGTCTTCTTGCCCCTTGTGCCAGGTACCCGCAAGATGGAGTACAAAGACAGCAGCTGGCACGAGACCTGCTTCACCTGCCACCGCTGCCAGCAGCCCATCGGTACCAAGAGCTTCATCCCTAAGGACAACCAGAACTTCTGTGTGCCCTGCTATGAGAAACAGTACGCCTTGCAGTGTGTTCAGTGTAAAAAGGTAGCTCTCACCTCCCCCGGGACCTCGTGTATTCCAGTCTGTTTGCCTTGGCTGTCAGCCCCCTTTCCCCGGGGACAACACCCTTGGTACTGGGATGGCACAAGAGTCTCACCTGTCCGGCCCCGCATCCCAAAATTCTCATGTGCACGTGTGCATTTTATCCACTGGAAGGACCCCCATCCCAGGCCTTCTTTTGACCGCACAAGGGCCACTGGGACCTGAGATGGGAGCCTGTAGCCCTCCCTCCTAGAGCACTGCCGAGTTTTTGCTCCTATTCATGACATGACGTTAAAGGGGAGGAAAACTTACTATCCCAGAGCTCCTGTTACACTGTCCTCCATCAGTAGACAAGAAACGAGCTGCTGAACCTCGTGGGAGGGAGGGATGTGAGAAGCAAAGGAAAGTTGTGGCTGGGACAGGGGACAGGTCACTCGTTGCACCCAGCCCGCTCATCTCGTGCCGTGCTGTCACGGCCATTAGTCAAAGGCAGAAAAGGAGCGCCACGCCTGCCGTCCTTTGCCCTGGCAGGGCCTGCTGGGGAGCGATCGCAGAGCCTGTTTGGCTCCGGCCTGTTCACTGACGCGGCTGTTGGGCCTCCGTCTGCGGAAGAGCCCGGCTGCTGTTCCCTCTGCTGGTCGGCCTGACCTCGAATGCCCGACCTGCTGGCGCCTTTCCAAAGGGCAGAGTATTGCTCACTCGCCTTCATGCTCTCTCGTCTCCCTCGGCCTCGTGTCCGTCTCATTTTTTAAACTACGATTTTAAATTCCACATCTTCCAACTTCTACTCGTAAGATTATATTACTTTTCTGCTGTTTTTCGCTTCCTCCTTAGATGAATCGCTCCTTCCTGTGTTTATGTCAGGAAGCCTCTTTCTTCTCTGCTCACTCCCTTTTTGTTTGGTTTGCTCTTTCTCATCAAGATCCACGGAAAGTTCACGTCATTTGCTTTTCTTGCATTATCTTCCTCCCAACCTTATTGCTACTGTGTTCGGTGGCAGAAGTGAAGGTAATGCATCCTCCGGGAAGCACAGCCCTGTGGGTGTTCATCAGGACTGGTGGAAGCATTCACACCAGTAACATCCACCCTCCCGCAGCGCAGGAGGTGCTCGGGGCTACTAGGGCCTGGGGGGAAACACACTTCGGTGGCAAACGTTCAAGTGCTTATCGACAAGCGTGCTTTGGAGGAAAACAGTCGTAACAGAGCGTACACAGGGGCCAGCTGAACCAGTCGGAGGAGTGGGAGCCAAGCTGGTGTTTAGGGAGGGCTGCTCTGGGACAGTGACACCCACGAGCATGTCTGAGCCAGCTGGGCCATGCGGGGTGCGGGTGGGCATGTGGGTGCAGAGAGGACAAGAGTGTGGATTCCACGTAGAGCAAACCTCTTACTACACCCACCTTCTCTGTCCACACAGACACCTTGCCACTGAATGTATTTTGCATAAATTCTGTTCCAAGGCGGGAATTTATAGGAAGATCATTAATACATTATAGTTTAATGAAAAGAATATACGGTGCTCACTTCGGCAGCACATATACTAAAATTGGAACAACACAGAGAAGATTAGCGTGGCTCCCGCACAAGGATGACAGGCAAATTTGTGAAGCTGTTCCGTATTTTTTATGTTGGCAAATTGAATTTAAATTCTAAAAAAATTAAAAATAAATAAATAAAAAGAAAAGAATATATGATAGACTCCTGAATCCAAGTACCTGCTTTGTCTTTAGCTAGCAAATTCTCAGGCAAGTCCCTTAATTTCTCTGGGTCTCAGTTTACTCACTTGTAAAATGGATATAATGTCTGTAGTATGTAAGGGCCTTTATATAGTTGACCTTTGAACAACACAGAGTTGAAAGGGACCAACCCCCCTGCACAGTTGAAAAACCACATAGAACTTTTGAGTCCCTAAAAACTTACCTAGTAGCCTGCTGGTGACCAGAAGCCTTCCCGGTGGCATAAATAATCGATGCACACAGCTGTTGTATGTTATACGTATCCTAAACTGTATTCCTACAATAAAGTAAGTAGAGCAAAAAAAAAAAATATTCAGAAAGTTACAAGAAAAAAAGCATTGACAGTATGGTACTGGGTTAATTGAAAGAAGCCCATGTACAAGTGGACCTGCGCGGTTCAAACCTATGTTGTTCGAGGGCCAGAGCTGTGCTTTCTGTAAGGACTAGAGGCAGCGCTGGATGCTAGGGCGGGTGACAGACGGGTCTATCGAGCTGAGACTCACCGTCCTTCATCCACTGTTGAAGTATATATATGAAAAGAGAAACACGATAAAGTTGAGGTATCGATGACCAGTTCTGTCCCATCTGGCTCCCCGCTCCCTGGGCCCGGGGGGCACCAGGCCCAGGGGGCCAGGCCTCCTCCTTCCACCACTAGGAACTGAGTTGTAAGCGGGGTTCTCCAGGTTAGCACCCGGAGGGAGGCATGGGGATTGTCACGCGTGACCCGTGCACAGCCCAGGGCTGGTTCGCCGTAGGGTTGGCATTCACCTCCGGGTCTCCCTGACGTGGCGCCGTCTTCACCCGCCCCGCACCATGGGGAAGGACGCTGCCACCGGGCACTTGCACTTGCAGATGCCTCAACCTCCCAAGGGGCCGAGGACACACGTTGTGGTGCCGAGGTCACGGCTGGGAAAGCCAGGGTCCACGGCAGGGCCCTGAGAGGAGATGGGGACTCAAAGGGACTGACAGCTTGGGGAAGCCGTTTCTCGGTGACTTTTAACAAACACCGGACGTGTTCCGGACGGGGATCTGGCGTCGTCCAGAGGCCACCCTGCCTCGGGAAACTGAGCCTGGCCCTCTTGCCTCCTACAGCCCATCACCACCGGGGGCGTCACGTACCGGGAGCAGCCCTGGCACCGGGAGTGCTTCGTGTGCACCGCCTGCAAGAAGCCGCTGTCGGGGCAGCGCTTCACGTCCCGGGATGAGTTCGCCTACTGCCTGAGCTGCTTCTGCGACTTGTACGCCAAGAAGTGCGCCGGCTGCACCAACCCCATCAGTGGTGAGTGTCTCGAGGGGCCCCCTGAGCACACCATGGCCGCCCCGAGGTTAGATGAGGTACAGGACCTCAGCCCTTGGAATTGTTTCTGTGCCGAGACCCTGGACCTCACCGAGGTTCCGAACAGAGGCGGTGTCTCTGCCTCTGTGCTTCCTGCCCTTGTTACACGGGGAACACGTCAGCAGGTGACACTTCCCCTCTAGCTTGCCTGATCCCTGAAAACCACATGTCCTGTTCTTAGGGGTCTGTGCTTTCTGCTTTCAGTGGGGTCATCCCCGAAGCCGCAGTCCGTGAGTGTATGGCACGTGGAGCAGCACAGTCAAACTGGCATTTCCAGGCTGAGCCACTGCACTGTTTTTAAAGGTGCTCCCCAAGGGCACCTGGGTGGTGCAGTCGGTGAAGTGTCTGACACTTGGTTTTGACTCGAGTCATGAGATCAAGCCCCACGTCGGGCTCTGCGCTCAGTGTGGAGTCTGCTTGTGATTCTCTCTCCCTCCCCTGCTCATGCTCCCTCTCTAAATAATGAATTAGTTAGTTAAAAATTAATAATAACGGTGCTCCCTAGCATCCTAGGGGGACTTATCTACCACAAGGCCCTGACTACGTGAGGGCAGAGGACAACGTTTTAGGTGGTTCTTTCTTATTCCCCGAAGGCTCTGGCAGTGTAAGAGCCCAGAGCCTGGTTGGCTGTAGACTAGCATTGCATTAAACTATTAGATATGCCAAGAAATTGAGTGTGGAGGACAGATGGCTGTCCTCAAGTCCTGCACATGTGCACCACGCATCACCACACAAACCTGTGACTGGGCTGGAGGGAAAAGAGAATTCTGTAGTGACACAGGAAAAGTTCTGGGATGTGGGATTCCCAGTTCCTGCCACATTCAGGTGACTCGTCATCGGCAGATGGTAGGCATGTGTGACATAAACATAGTGGCCTGGCCAAGTGCCATCCCTGTGTAGCGTTGCAGTGTAATCACACGGATGTTTATATCCTCTGTGTGCTTGTCTGTGACTTTCTTTACCCTTAGATCTAGAACTGAGTGCACCTAACTCAACCAACTCACCTGATGTAGGAAGCCCAGGTCACTAAAATAATCCTTTCGTGTGTAATCCAGAGCTCATATTTCCATATAAAACTAATATATGGGGAAAAGAAGCACAGCACTTAAAATTTTCTGTTAACCTACAGATTGGAATCATTAGAGGGAGGAAATGCAGTCTTCCCTCTAACATATTAATCTTGAATGCTGTTTTCATGGTAACTTCTATGGAAGTAAATGTTTATAAAACTAAACTTTATAAAGCAATATAAAGTATCAGATATGTAATGTTATTCTCATGGTAGCACTAGAAAAGGAAAACAACTCTAGGAAAGCAACGGATACTTTCCTCCAAAAGGAGGATTACTTCTCTGAAATGCAGAGACTAATGTTCTGGAACCTACAGAGGAATTTTGAAATTGCAGCTAGAATGTACTCGAGGTCAAATCCCCAAACAATTATAAGAAATTGTGACTTTAGATTTGATGTTTAATAGATCCTTACTTGGCACTTTCTCTCTTCAGCAAAATTTATATGATTTTTGTCAAAAAAAACAAAAAAACCTTAAGTCTTACTTTCCAGTGTTGTGGCCAGTGATACAAAATGTACACATAAATACAGTCGGTCCTCAGTATTCAGAGCCCATATCTGCAAGTTTGCCCACTCACTGACATTTGTAACTCTAAAATCAACACTCGAGTTGCTTTCATGATCATTCCCAGATACCCAGAGAGAGGTGAAACATTGGAATCATCTGACAGGTACACTCCTGGTGGAGGTGGGATGAGGTGACACTGCCTCCTTGTTTCAATTCTCATCTTATAACCAAGGTTCCTTTTCATGGTCCGGTAGTGCCATATTGTTTGCATTTTTGTGCATCTTTTTTGGCAATTTCACTGCTGAAAATGGCTCTCCAGGGGCAGTGCAGACATGCGGTCTGTGTTGCTATGCACAGGCAGGCTGTGAGGTGCCTTGTGGAGAAGATGCATGTTAGATGAGCTCTGTTCAGGCTGGCTGGAGTTCTGGTGCCGTGGGCTGTAAACCTCAAAGAACAATAATTGACTGCCTCTCGCCTTAGGAGGATTCATCCTCCTTAGCCTGCTTTTGGCTCTCATTTCTGTAACTTGCCCCATTGGTTGGCATTTCAAAGAAACTGAAGTTTCTAAAAGGAGGTGGTCCCCTGGGACAGCACCTGACACAGCACCTTCCCCGACATCCTTCTTCATCCTCTTCCTTCAAGTGCTTCTCCTGGCCCCAGATCTCCAGTACAGCAGGACTTATCAGAGGTGAGAGAGGAGAAACACAGTAATGGCGGAAATTCGGGGTCATCCCAGCAGCTTCTTGCGGCTTTTCAGTTGGCTCAGTGCTGGGAAGAAAAACCACTACCTCTCAACTGTTTGGCTTTCCCTGCCCCTAAATCAAATGTTGCCTAAACCTCTGGTTTTCAAACTTGGCTACACATCGGAAACACCTGGGAAGTTTAAATATTGACTGCTACCTGGGTCATGACTTACTTGGTAGAGGCCACAACCTGGGTGATTGTTGAAGTTTGAAAAGCTTTGGTCTCTAACTAGCTGAAGGGGATTAGCTAGAAGGTCTCCCCCCGCTGGAAGACTTAATGCCCCACAACAGCCTAGCCAATTCAGTTACAGAAGGAATGAGCTGTTCTCATGCTAGTCTGAGACTTCAAGCCATTATAAATGGGGTGGTCAGTGTGGTTACTTTCTTTTGACTGTGGTAGATCTAACCATTATTTCTGGAAAGAACACTTTGTAATTGGAATTCATGATTCAGATTTCACCAGAATAACCGTGTGTACTTGATTTCAATTTATTTCAGGTGGCTCAATGGCAGGACAAAGCAACCATATTGTAATAGGCAGCCAAGGTACCTTAAACATTTGATAAGAATTAGTCACCAAACAAGAGTCAGGCACTGAACCTAGTTACTACTTTCTTTTTTTTGTTGTTACTACTTTTCTTATTTAAAATATAAAATGGCCTTCTCTGCTGCCCATGCATCATAACGCATTCCTGCCCACCTTAACAGCCTGCCTTCCCCCCTTACACCTATGTTCATGCTTCTGTAGCTTATTTTGATATTCCCTCTGCGAGAATGTGCATACCCCCTCCCCCCCACATTCACATGCCATTTCTTTGGTGAGGCCTTTCCTGGCCATTCTGGAGAATATTTGTATTTTCCTTTTCCCCCCTCCCTTCAGCACCTTATTCATTAAATCATGACATATTCGAGCACCAGATGTGAGTGAAGTGAAGGAATAAGAGAAATCAGCTCCATTTCTCCTGGAGTTTCATTCTGGGGGAACGAACAAATAGACCCTCTCATCCCTCCATAATGGTAGCACTGATCATGGAGATTGGGAGCCAGTGATATATGTGTTCCTGCTGACACTTATGAACTCCTCACTGCAGTCCAGGGAATCTGATTTACAGGCGGATCCCCAGAACCCAGCCATTGGAAACTCAACACTCTCCAGGCCACACAGTCTAGCTTGGAAATGGATCAACCTGCTTCAGTCCTGGGGATCTGGTTCTAAGTAGTTGTGCTCCCTTTCTCTCTCTACCTCGGTGTCTTTTTTTCTCTGTTAACAGGACTTGGTGGCACAAAGTACATCTCCTTTGAGGAACGGCAGTGGCATAATGATTGTTTTAATTGTAAGAAGTGCTCCCTCTCCCTGGTGGGGCGAGGCTTCCTCACAGAAAGAGATGACATCCTGTGCCCTGACTGTGGGAAAGACATCTGAAGCCCACGCAGCTGCTTGCAACACACATGGATTTATACACTCTCGTTGTCAACCAGGCAGTATTGTGTCTGGTCTCCACCGACCACATTGAGACTTTCTTCTTGTGCTTCTCAGTGATACTCACATTTGTTTAAACCCTTGAATCCTTTGTACTAGTTCAATCCCAGGGAAGGAGGAAACCCTTATGTAAACCCTCAGTGGGAAGATGGTTTTGAATTTTTGTAATCAAGCAAGGCAAATCCAAGTGTAAAAATCCCTTTTGAATGACATCTTTATAAATGTATCTTTCTTTTGCTGCGTATTTAATTTTTAAGTGCAATTAACATGTCGCGAACTCGAGTTTTTTAAACTACATGAGATAATGAAGAATGGGCATTTACAACTATGTAACTTCCTGTCATGTAAGACCTGGAGCAAGATTATATAGCTTGCAATAAAGTTATCCAGAACAAAATCCTTGGCCACACACAGTGTGCGAAGTAATGATTAAACACTGAAGTTCTGCGCATTGTGGTAAAAAGCACTTTATCGTATGTTCCACTGATCACTGTATGAAGTGCAAGTTCAGACGGGCTGGGTTGGCATTCACGGAGGTCCACCACACCTTTTCCTTCAAAGAAAGCCTTCTGTCAGCACCACAACCTCTTCCTTGCTTTTCATTCCTCTCTCCCAAACCCTTTTATGTCTCAATGCTCTGCATTGGATGCAGTGACATAGGCTCCAGAATATGAGCAGCAGAATATAAACTAATGACAGTGAGGACAGTTGTGGGTGTCACTTTTAATATTGCTCGACGCTTTCCCCTTACCATGGGTCCTTACCCTACCCTGACCTGCCTTCTCATCCATAAAGTGAAGGACCACAAAAGAATACGAGCACCTCAAGGCCAGAGATGACCTCTTGTTCGTCTGTGTGTGCTCAATACCCAAGCAATTTAGGGCATGCTTTGGAAGCCTTCAGTCTTTCTGAAAGGAGAGAAAGGAAAGAGAAAATCACAGCTATAAAGATGCGAGCTCCTAGTTTGACATTGGTCTGCCAAACCATCTGTGAAAGCATATACGATTGGAAAGCACTGAGCCAATTTATGACCTAGGGCATTGCATATTTCTCTTTTCAGAATGCTAACAATAGTGACGTCTGTCCTTAGTTTTCCAAGTGCAGTACCAAAAGCGATAGGCCGTGCAGCAGAAGAATCTGGTGGACATCAGGTCTCACCCATGCTGAGCACGCTTGAAGTCAGTTTCTCAATCTGAGTACTGGACCATGTGACAGGTGTCTGACGATGTCTGAGACGGGCCTTCTGAGAACTCCATGGCTCATTAGTTATTTTGCCTTGTCCTACTTTGTATTATAAAAGTGAAAGCATTCAAAACAAAAAGGTAAACACTTTGTAAATTTCACTGTGGAACACCTTACCTGTTCTTGTTAGATCCTCAGATACACTGGATGCACCCAACCTTAAATTAATGGTAGGGGGAGTTCCACTTCTAGTAACTAGCTCCTACTGGACTCCAGTAACCTTCTGGACAAAATATTTTTAAAACTTGAAAACACTGGAGCATGACCCGAAGCAGGAATATTTGGGTGGGGGGGTAGGTTTCCCATTTTTATTGCTTTTACACAAGGGCAGGCCCTAAAAAGGGAGCTAAAACTCTGTTACAAAGCCTGCAGTCTGGGGGCACCTGGTGGTTGAGTGTCTGCCTTTGGCTCAGGTCATGATCCTGGGGCCCTGGGATGGAGTACCAGATCGGGTTCCTGGCAGGGAGGCTGCCTCTCTCTGTCTCTCATGAATAAATAAATAAAATCTTTATTTTAAAAAAAAAAAAAAAAAAGGAAAGAAAGAAAATCTGCAATCTTCCTGGCTTGAAGAACCAGAGGCCAGAGCTTGGGACAAATAACCTTTGGAAAGTTAAGAGGGAAAATTGTATGAAAAAGAACCCCAAGGGGGATCCCTGGGTGGCTCAGCAGTTTGGTGCCTGCCTTTGGCCCAGGGCGTGATCCTGGCATCCCAGGATGGAGTCCCATGTTGGGCTCCCTGCATGGAGCCTGCTTCTCCCTCTGCCTGTGTCTCTGCCCCTCTATCTCTCTGTGTCTCTCATGAATAAATAAAATCTTAAAAAAAAAAAAAAAGAAAGAAAAAGAAAAAGAACCCCAAGTTCTTTGTATGAAAGCCCTACCAATCCCTGGCTGACAACTTAACCACACACACAGAGGCTAGACTCCAAGCAGTCCAGCCAAGGCTCACAAAACAGTGGGTGGGAGTTCAGGATGGTGGTATGCAGAGCTCAGTGACTGTCTTCCCAGTGTGACAACCATTTAACTGGGAAAATTGTGTGTGTGTGTGTGTGTATAGACATACCAAATAAATACCTTCAAATCTTGGAAACTTACCTAAAGGCATGCAGCAAATGGAGAAACATTCAGGAAAATCCACATGTTAATAAGAAGAATGGCAGTCTGTGGCCCTTGAGCCATGGACCTCCAGTTTCACGGGACAGAAGCTCTACTCTGGCAAGTGCAGTCAAGAAGGAAAGACCTACTGGTCTAGGGCTGTGCCCCAGGCATGACAGTCTGAAAATTCTGGGGCTCTGATCACTCCTGTTCCAGCCTGCCCATAGGGAGGAGGCTCCACATAAAGAGGGCAATCTGAGAAGACTAGAGGCTACCATGCTCCCAGGAATAGGCCTGTGTGAAAACATTTATTAGGATATTGGCACACTCTGCTGAGAAGAATCCCAGTCTTCCCTATCCAGCACCTACTTATAGAGGAGGGCTCCTCCTGGGGAAGCAGGACATTGACCAGCGCCCAGGTGTGGGTGGGAGTGGCAGCTCTGAACTAATACATCAGCAGCTCTGCAGGAAGGGACTGTTTGGTACCAAGAATGGAGGAATCTGTGCCTAAGGGGATTATCAGAAATAATTAAGATCTTGGTGGCAAGCAGTTGAGAGGGGGCTGCTAGCTATGTGATACTAGCAGCAAAAAGCAAAATGACAGACTAGTCCAAAGCTTCACAGAACCAGGTGAAGAGATGGCTAGGAGGAGCCGCCTGGGAGTCCAGGAGACTGTGGGCATGGACTGGACAACACCCACTCAGAAGTAAACAGAGAGGGACATGGAGTGGACTTGAAAGCATTGTCTAAGCCGCACACACACCATCAGCAAAGGGCAGAAGTCTTATTAGCTCAAAGTGCTTAAGCAGAACCTCTCACCACACACTGGCCAAACATATAAACATCTTCAAGGAATTTTTTTTTTCTTCAAAGAATTAAAGGAACATGTATGATAGTAATTCTCATCAAATAGAGAACACCAATAGAGGGATAAATGTTATAAAAGAATCAGATGGAAATTCTGGAATTTAAAAGTATAATCACCAAAATGGCAAATTCACTGGAGAGGATCAATAGTACAATTGAGAGAAGAAAAAAAAAATCAGTTCACAAAAAAATCAGTGAACATTATTTCAACACAGAAATTATGAAATTTGAAAAATGAGGAAAATGAAAAATTAACAACCTTAGAGCACTGTGAGATGCCATTAAGTGAATCAACATATGCCTAATGGGAGCATCAGGAGAGGAGACAGAAAAGGACAGAAAAAATTATTTTTTAAGAATGTCTGAAAACTTCCAATTTGATGAAAATTTTTTGTAATTTAAAAACACATTCCAGGGGATCCCTGGGTGGCGCAGCGGTTTAGCGCCTGCCTTTGGCCCAGGGCGCAATCCTGGAGGCCTGGGATCGAGTCCCACATCAGGCTCCGGGTGCATGGAGCCTGCTTCTCCCTCTGCCTATGTCTCTGCCTCTCTCTCTCTCTCTCTGTGACTATCATAAATAAATAAAAATTAAAAAAAAAATTAAAAACACATTCCAAGAGCACCTGGGTGGCTCAGTGAGCTAAGCATCTGCCTTCAGTCCTGGGAAGTTCCCTGCTCAGCCAGATACTTGCTTCTCCCTCTCCCTTTGCCACTCCACCTTCATGCTCTCTCTCAAATAAATAAATAGAAATCTTAAACACACAAACATCCAAGAAACTGGACAAGCTTGGAGAAGAGAGTTTGAAGTTTGAGTCCAACCACACACAAAAGCCTAGTCTTATCTCCAGCCTGGCCCTACTGAGCTCTCTATCAGTCGGGAATCATGACACTGCATGGTATTTCTGACTGGCTGTATGACAATCGTTTTTATTAAGCAAGACTTTTTATTAAATTGCGAAATAAAACATACATAGAAGCTCATAATAAAAGGTGTTAGCAGGTAAAACTATAGAGATAGAAGTCAGAATAGTGGTTACCTCTCTAGGAAGGGACATGAGAGAAGCTTCTGGAATGCTGGAAATAGTCTGTACTGTGGTTGGTAAACTATGGTCCATGGCCAAAACCTGCACACTGCCTGTTTTCCTAAACAGTTTTATTGGAACACGGCCATCCATGCCTATTCATTTACCCATCATGGCCAAAAGACATTCTTACTATCTGGCTTTTTACACAAAGTTTGCACCCTTGCTCTATTTCTTGATTGGGATAGTGGTTACATATTTAGGCATACAGATTTTTAAAACTTTACAGTATTTTATGATACCTCAATAAAAATTAAAATATGTATGTTATGTAGTGCCGTGCACTGGACAGTTATTTTAAAACTTACCTTTTTCTTGAAACAAAGCAAACTTGCTTGCTCTTTATGTGGCTATTTTAATACATGAAAGCTCTGAGGGTCTGTTTGTACCACCTGGTGTTTCTATTGACCGTCATGCTTGGTACCATGTTTCCTTGGATGGTTGGATAATTTTAACTAGTGCTAGTCACTGACTCTGACAAATGATCTGTGGGGATTTCCTCAGGCTCAGGATGAGCCTGTCTTCCCTCAAGATGATTTCTACCTGCCCCTGCCACATGCCTTCTCCAGGAACAACTTCCAGGTCACTTCCTGTGTGTCTCTCACCATCCTGGGGTATCAAGAGTGGCCACGAATCTGAGAGCCGGCTCACATGTTTCTAGCCTCCACCACATCTCTTCCTATTTTCCTGTCCTTTCTTCTTTTCCTTTCCTCTTGTCTTCCCTCCCTCAGCAGGGCAGGTTTACTTCTAACTTACCTTGACCACATGGGATTGCTCTTTGGGTAAACCTAATAGCTCTGACCCCAAACAAAGCAAATAAAATAAACATCGTTAATTCCTGTCTTGGAAACACAGTCTACAATACTGAGACTTACATTGATCTTACCTCCTATTTTAGTACCTTGGAGCTTTGATTTAAAATGCCTACCTATCTTGTAGAACAGATTATATATTTATTAGAATTATATACTTAAACTTTACGGTAATAATATTTAGGATATTGCAAAAAAATTTTTTTAAAGATTTTATTTATTCATTCATGAGAGATACACACACAGAGAGAGGCAGAGACACAGGCAGAGGGAGAAGCAGGCTCCATGCCGGGAGCCTGATGTGGGACTCAGTCCTGGAACTCCAGGATCACACCCTGGGCTGAAGGCAGGCACTAAACCACTGAACCGCCCAGGCATCCCAGGATATTGTAGAACTCATAATAAACTAGTCTACTTTCAACCCAAACCATAAAAACCCAGTCACCACAGTAACTGAAAGCAAACAGTTTTCCTTATGAGGCAGTCAGTCACCTCTTGGGGGAAGTCGTCAAAAAGAAGGGCCTGCCAATTGACACAGGAGCTGGACCCAGGCACTTGGAGGCTCCTCACCCTCTCCTCTGTCCCTGGAATGTGGAAACTAGCTGGCCTTCCCGCGCCTGGAGGCTGCTCCAAGGACACAGCCTTGAGCTAGTGAGGTGGTTGAGAACACCTACACACTATATGTGAATGAACCCAGTTAAGGCCTCTTTATGAACTTTTAAGGTTTGGAGGGTGGATACAGGGATCCATTTATCCTGCTGCCACCCAAAAGAAGCCTCATATGTAACTAAAACTGCCACCTCCAAACCTGGAGTGGCCTGCCTCTCCTCAGGCTCTCCCAACCCTTCTGTAAGGGAGACGATTTCAGATTACACCCGGGCAGCTCCCACTCCCACACTCTTGAGATGGTTACCACTCACATCACCTCGCATTGACCTTGAACATCACAAGCAGCTCAGTCAATGTATCTGCTCTGATACAAAGAGCCCAGGAACGAGGCTGATTACAGTACCGTCTCAACATTGTCCTTAGTGACAGCTTAATCTCTGGGAAAACCTCAAAGAAGTGTCTGTGAAAGGCCTCAGTGTTGTTGGTAAAGCAGAACTCAGGAGACGGGAGCAGAGAGAGCCTTGTGGTCAACACAGGTGAAGCCAGAGTATATTTAGAACACATCACTGACTCCCCACAAATGGACGCCACCCAATCTCTCAGCAGACAGCTGCCCTCAAGTCACAAATCAGCCTAATTAATAAGCCCTCATTCCCTTTGAGAAGATTTTTTTTTTTAATTAGCTACACTAAAGCAGAATAAAAGTGAAATTAACTTGTGCCTCAGTGAATCATATTCCTTTGGGAAATGGAAATATATAAAATACTAAGTCAATTCTCAATTATCACTAGTGATGCCCATTCACACTTGAGGGCACCTCTTATCTGCCACCTGGCCACTAACTGACAGACCAAGGGCTCTAGGATCAGTTGAAGGTAGAAATAGAGGGAAATCCGATCTGTAAGAGACTTGAGGGTCAGAGAGAAATCTGCCTCCTGACAGAGGAGGAAATAGGAGTGCAGAAAGAATAAAGCTTACTCAAGACTACACAGAGGCCAATCTGCTAGAACCCAGGTCTCGACTCATAGCTCACTGTCCATTCTGAGAATTTTCTGATGGCAGCAAAAAAACAGCTGCCACACATTTTTATAATACTTCCATCTCTTCTTTCCAGCAGCCAAGTTGACTGCACTTTTGAATAACTGCTTTTCTAAAAGCTGGCACTGTTGTACACTTTATTCCCAGGACGAGGTGGGAGGTGGCTTCCAGAAAGGGACCTACCCCTGGTTTCATGCAGAAGAGCAAGAGATCTAGGTTTCAGTTGCTGTTCTACCACCGACAAACTGCATGCCTTTAGAGGAGTCACTCTTCCTACAGGCCTCAGCTTCCTCTTTTGTAAAATCAGAATGTTGGATTAGATTGTATTTACAGATGAATAACCTCCGCTAGAGAAGAATTAGAAAAATCTGTAATAGGATTTACTTGATGAATTTCAGGGAGGGCATTCTATCTAAAATAAAACAGAAATTATTTTCTTACATGTAGAGATGATTATGGGGGAAATGCCACCTTTGACTACATGTTTTTTTCTGAAACACTGAGAAAATATCCAGGTAACGCATATGCCAAAATGTACATAAACTGAGAAACTGACCTTTTTAAGAGTGGCAAAGAAACAAATAAAAGCCTTTCACAAAAATAAAAGCAGTGTAACTTCATCTCCAGACACCTATTAGCAGTTACACAATTAGAAGCAGATGAATAAAAAAATTTCCCAGGACCAAAACAAATGGACAAACAGCGAAAACAAAAAAACATAAACAGGCTCATAGATACAGAGAACAAATAGATAGTTGCCAGTGGGGAGATGGGGAAAACAGGTGAAGGGGACTAAGAGGTACAAACTTAGTCCATCGTGCAGGTGTAATTACAGCACAGGGAATACGGTCAATAATATTGTAGTAACGTTGTATGGTGACTATACTCACTGTGAGCATCTCCTAATATACATAATTTCTTAGCACTGCTGTACACTTGAAACTAATTTAGGTCAACTATTTGAAAAGAAACAAAACCCGAGCCTCTCTTGCTTCTGCCCTACTTTCTCCTCCCCATCAGAGGTAGCAAGGAGGTCAGAACACAGGAGAGGCTCCTGCTCAGGCGCCCCCCCACCATGCAAGGCCACATCCACACATGTGAGGCCTTCAACTACCCAATCCAACACCACCCTGTTTTGATTTGTTTCAAATAAACAGAGGTCGTGTTAAATAGTTTTTTTTTTTTTTTAAGATTTTATTTATTTATTAGTGAAAGACACAGAGAGAGAGAGGGAGAGGCAGAGACACAGGCAGAGGGAGAAGCAGGCTCCACACAGGGAGCCCGGCGTGGGCTTTGATCCCGGGTCTCCAGGATCAGGCCCTGGGCTAAAGGCGGTGCTAAACTGCTGAGCCACCGGGCTGCCCCGTGTTAAATAATTCTTTAAAAAAAAAATTCCCCCTGGTTCCAAGGGGATCTTCTAAGAGAAAAATCCATTCTGTTTTGAGTGGGCTTCTTCAGGTTTCAAGGAATTAAAAACATTAACGAGCAAACTAGTACACAGATTACTGTTGACTTTAATTATTAAACGTTCTTCAGATTCCTTCTCAAGTTACTTGAATATTTAGACCGAAATCATTGGGATTAATAAAAGGATAAAGCCCCTTGAGAGCAGGGACCATGTCTTATTCCGACTCCTTGAGTGTGAAAATACAGTACACACCTATTGAATGAATGATATGTTTTTCCAGGGAGTTTATTTCGTTTGTGATTTAAAAAACAGAGAAGTTATCTTGACATTCTCTTTTTCATTAAAATGGTAAAACTGCAAACATATTTTTTAAGCCAGATGACTTAAATGACACTAGAAATGAGAAGAATCTGTAAGAATAAAGGCGAAAAGAATTACACATATAAGTACTGCACTCTAGTTGATCAAAGCGGTCTTGTGCCCAGGTCCAGGTTAACAACTCTGCAGCTGCTATACGTATGTCCTGGAATTGGACAATGAAATAAATGGACAGTGGACAGTGGGAGCCAGATTTGTCACTGTTGGGGTGGGAAGTTACAGACAAGCAAAGGAAGTCTAGAATGACCCACAGGGCAATGGATTCAAGTTGGAGACACTAGTATGAACTCACATTTAGCTTACTGTCAATAGTTATATATAGAAATATTTATAGACCTGTATATACAGGGTTAGTATACACACATACATATTTCCTTGCTCTGTCACCCCACTTGCTTTCTAATATCATTCTTCAGTAAAAGGAACCAAGGCTCCGTGGAGAAGTGGCTGAGTTTAGACTGGGGCAGGAAACACACAGGATGAACCTAGAGCACCTGGAAGTGTAGAAAGTAAGGAAGTGCTCAGAAGAAACCACAATGATGAGGTAAGTCAAAGGGACATAGGAGCCAACTGGAAATGTTTCCCATGGCCAAAGCTGGAACAATATATGAAAAAAAGGCATTGGATTATAAAATAACCCAAAGAATAAGTTCCGAGTCCACACTGACATAAATTATTAAATAAACAAAGAACAAATATGCACAGAATTACAAGTAATTTATGTAGCTACGTTGCCCATAAGGTGGAGCCTAATTCCCTACTCAAGTCTTCCTTCCAAAGAGTAGTGTGAGAGGAGGAAAAAGAGTAGCTCTATGTTAACCTGACTGACACAGTATGTCAGCCAGGTGACCAAGAATAACCTCAAAAGCAGTAAGTCATGTTGACAGTATATACGCTTCATATGGGATGAAAGTTGCACTTTCACCTCTGTGAGGTTCTCTCCAAAATCCATAACCCCAGTCTGATCATTAGAAAAACATAAGTCATATTCAAACTGATATCTAACCAGCATGCCTAGATTCGAGATATCTAACCAGTATGCCTCAGAACTGCTAAGGTCATCAAAAATTCAAGGGGAGTCTGGGAAACTGTCACAGCCAAGAGGAGTCCAGAGTACTAAAATATAAGGTGGTGTCCTAGATGGCATCATGGGATAGGAAAAGCAACATTACGTAAAAACTTAGCAAATATGAGTAAAGTTATGGACTTAGCCGACAAAAATGTGCCAGTATGATTCACTTCCATGAACATACCATACCAGTGTGTATCAGTAATGGGGGAAACCCAGTGTGTGGTATATGAGAACTCTCTATACTATCTTCCGTAAAATAAATCGTCTATTTTTTTAGTTTATTTTTAAAAATTATATAGGATACAACAAAGTTTAACCAGATGTGGTATTTTTAGTTATTATTTTGAATATTATATGAAAATATTTTCATGTTATTTTATGAAAAGTATCTTTTGCCATGATTGGTATTTTAGTCTCCTAATATTTGTTAGTCAAAGAAATATAAATATTTTAGTTAAACTGAAAAACAAAAAAACTTGGATAATTTTATCAGAAGAAGAATAGTTCAGAGCTATTCTATATTACTTAGCTAGTCTTATTTGTTTTTTGGTTAAACTAAATGCTTGGTTAAGTCTGAACATAGTTAACAGCTTCCAACTGGTTACAGAATCAAATCAAAAGTCCTTACCATGGCCCAGGTAAGATCCTACATAATCTGGGCTGCTGCCTACCTGCTTTGGCCTCATTTAATATACACTTCCCTGCTCTATTCACTGATCGGAGCTGTACGTTTTTTTCTGGTCTAAAAATCCTCTTAAGCGTCAGGGCTTTCACTCTGCTCTTGTCTGGTATGTTAGATAATGCTGGGTAGCAAACCATCCCCAACACTTAATGTGGCTTAATGCAATTCCTATTCTGTTCAGTGAGGATTCCCTGAGTCAGTTATTTAGGCTGGTCTCACTGGGGACACTCATGGAGCTGTGGTGTGCTGGCAGCTGGAATGGGAATGGGGGGCTAAGTCCCATATGGAGGTTAGAGCTGCTTGCTGGATGGTTTTCTAGCAGGCTTTTTCAGGTGGCTGCAGCAGCGGTCCCAGAGAGCATTTGATGAAAGCAAATTACAAGGCCAGTCCATATTCAAGCAGTGGGAAAGAGACTCCATCTCTGATGGAAGGAGCAACGAAGAATATGTAGACATTTAACATCTACCATATGTAAGATGCTTTTCCTGAAAGCTTTCCGAAACTGTCTCCCCTTAAAAATCTTCTTTTCACAGAGGCCGTTCCTAACCACTATTACATTTAAGGTAGCTCTTCAACCTCCATTCCCCATCTCTCATTTTCATTTCTCGGTTTGATTTTCTGTCATTACAATTATCCATTATTTCATTGAGCAGAAACGTAATTGACTCACATCTTTATTTTTTCTGCCACAATAGGATAGACAACTAGGTTTAAGAACTGAAGAGCAGGGCAACCCTGGTGGCTCAGTGGTTTAGCACTGCCTTCGGCCCTGGGTGTGATCCTGGAGACCTGGGATCAAGTCCCACAAGGGCTCCCTGCATGGAGCCTGCTTCTCCCTCTGCCTGTGTCTCTTCCTCTCTCTCTCTCTGTGTCTTTCATGAATAAATTAGAGCAAATCTTAAAAAAAAAAAAAAAAAAAAGAAAGAAAGAAAGAACAAGAGCAAAGCACTTCAGTAAAAAGCACTTTAGTAAAAACAATGTCAACGAAAATAAATTTTGTCTCTTCTGTCCAAATGGCCTTTTTTTTTTTTTAAGATTTTATTCATTTACCCCTGAGAAACACACACAGAGAGAGGCAGGGACATAGGCAGAAGGAGAAGCAAGCTCTTTGCAAGGAGCATGATAAGGGGCTCAATCCCCAGACCTGGGATCACGCCCGAGCCGAAGGCAGGCGCTCAACTGCTGGAAGTGTAGAAAGTAAGGAAGTGCTCAGAAGAAACCACAATGGTGGTTGGACCCAGGTATCCCCATTTTGTTTTTTTTTTTAATTCAAGGTAGAAAGTAACCTGAAGTGTTTCCAACGGTTAGAGTTTCAGTCTCCAAAATTAACATACCAGTTTAGAAGTTTACTTTTTAAAGACCACCTCAGACATGAATAAATAATCCTTTAACTGAACCTCTGGTTTGTTCCAGTTTATAAGAAAGCTTACTCAGGATAAAGTTTGAGGGACTTGTTTCCATGCATCAAAGCATAGTGGCAGTCAGCGTGGCAGTCCCTGTGGCATCAGGATATCCCAAATACTGGGCCACTCTGGCCCACCACCACTTCAAAAGGGCACCCTGAGATGTGGCCGGACAACTGGCATCAAGCCTGATCCCAATCAATCCTGGTACAGAAGGTTTTACTATAAAGCATAACACTTTCCCACCATATAGTTTGTTCAAATAAAATGAGATCAAGTCATTACAGAATGTTTTTCCACTTTATTTTTTTATGAATGACAGACCTACTCAGTAATTTTATTCCATTTATTAAATAAGGATAAAGCTACTTAAAAGACCTTTTACATACAAAAATGTACATTACAAGGTTAAACTTTCTGTACTGAATTACAAAACCTGCACAAGCATTTTAATAAAAGAGCACACTTAAAAACATTTTGACCATTTTGTAGCCTCTAAAAATTACTGAAGTGGCACAGTAGTAAATAGAGGAAGCTCTTACATACATATGATTTAAACTACTGGCAGTTTTACTTAATGTAAGTTTTTAAAAAGGTCATTGCTATTCAATGAGTCTCTACACCAGTTTTAGAATCCTCTCTCAAAACTTAAGTCAACCAAAATATTATTTCAAATAATAATTACAATTCTGAAGAATTTCAATACTAGCAAAAATATTATGGCCTCATAGTAGTAGGTGAACAACTTTCCAAAGTGCCTGGTAGCTGTCTAGATTAATAAAGCTATTTTGGTAAACTGTACTGCCTTTACAGCCACTGGGAAGCAATTTAGGGCCCTTGGTGCTGCAGGGGCTTGAGATTTCCAGAATTCACGCAGCAGTCTATGATCCCTCAAATACAGGACTGGGGGTCATCCTATCTTCACTCCTCAATGAATGCATAGGGCCAAGCATTATGAGATGCAAACCTAAGCCTGACGCTTAGGGTCTGCAGAAAGGAGGATGGAAAATGGAAGCAAAGAGTTAAAACATGGGAAAGGAGAGTAAGAAAAAGGAAAACGGGACAAAGAAGAAGGGGAAGAAAACGACAGGACCACCTGCCAATGACAGGAAGTGGTAAAGTGCCTGTAACTACACCTCGAAAGCCAGTCACTGACTCAAACCATTCATTTGCCTACCCCAATAATAAAAAAAAAAAGGGTGGCTCTGTTGGAATATGAAATCAATAGAAACAATATTAACCCATGTAAGTGAGTCAAGGGTATTCCAAAGTTGTTTGCCATTCAAATCAAGTCCTAAACTTTAAAGCACACCAAAGCAACCCTTCAAAACCTAAGATTCCCGACACGTGCTTCAGATTCCCATCATTCGGTAGGCTTCACTGCTTGGAGGAAGACATTTCAAGACAAGCTATATCTATACACCTTGAGAAGGCACAGTGCTCTAAGATGTTGCTATTATGTAATACACAGTACATGGTTTAGCACTTCTCCACATTTCAAACTCAAAATAGCTCAATAATATGCTTCTATATGAGCATTGATTCTGAATGTTCATAATATAAACTTCAATTTGAAGCAACAATGTTACACAGTTCAGCTGTTATTACCAACCTACTCTGTAAGTTAAATATACAAATTAAAAATTAATTTTATTGAGTAACTAGAAAGTTTCCATTGACTTAAAACTGTCAAATGGCTAACTCTCTCCTAACTAAGAGAGAAATGCAGGTGTAAGCAGAAGGGACAACTGAATTATCAAATATAATTTGTCATTCTACCCTAAAATCTGTACTTTGAAAATCTCCTCTAACATACAGTAATGTAGAAGGTGACAGCTGTCCTTCAACAGTATTACAGGTATCAGCCCTGCAGATAACTATGTATTCACTACTTTTGCCATAACGTCAATAGCTTATGCAACACATACTGTATTCAATTTTGTCTTATCTGTACAGATTTATAGTTTGGATAAAGGCAGAATGGCTAGAAACTGTAGGGTTCTAGTTTTAGTACAGTACTTACCTGCCAGGCTGAATGAATTTTTTCTAAGGCTATTTAATAGCTGAACTAAAATACTTGCTTTAACAAACCAAAAGAAGAATGAGACTGCTGTAAAAAGTTAATGAAAAGGCGAACCCCCAATTTGAAGATCAGTCATATAAGGAGAAAAGTATGAAGTATCTATCCTCTGTACTTGCTTAGAAATACAAGGCAAAAAAGTGGACAGAGGAATGCATGGGTATAAGGTATACCCTATGTTCCCACGGATTTCCATTGTACAATTGGGATGGTAACACTGCTTTAACACGAACACAAAACCTCAGTGGATAATGTGCGTGTGACAGCCCTGTGGGAAGTTGCCCGTTAGCCCAGCAGGGAGCCCCATCCGGCTGGTACTCGCCTCCTACGCTGTCACTTTGTGGTGACTTCTGGCTTTACCATCTTCTCTTCTGTTTACACCAGGTCATATTAAGCTTCCAGCCTCAGCACTATCCCTCCTGGACTCTCTGAAATGCTGGAATTTCATCCCCCGCCCCGCCATTCTCTAAACCTTCTGCCATCAGGTACCACCTCGAATAGGACTATGTCACCTGAAGATCTTAAAAGTTTCTTTTAAGATCTTTTTGAAAGGATGAAGCTCCCAAGAAGGAGTGACACCTGAGCTCCCAGAGATCACAGACTGCTCATGATAATAGTGAGGACTGCTGCATGACAAAGACATCTAAAGGGTGGACCAGCTCTGAGACTAACCAGTCAACTCCTAACAGACCAATTCTGTTATGACTTCAAGGGAAGGAGCAGCAGCAAGCACTGAGTTCTCTTTTGATGTTTATGGGAAAGAGTAATGTAAGCACTTAAGAACAGCAATTTCATCTGTATATTCTGAATAGTTTATTGGCAGCACTACAAATATGCTTTTCTTGGTGAACCTTGAGGAGGAGTTTGGCAGTATTTACTAAAATACTGGGATAAACTGTTAAATTCTTTTGCTACGGAAACGAAATAAAAATTGTGAACTTCTAAAATATTTTGAATTTAAACAAAATCTCAAATTTCCCCAAACACTGAAACAGAGTAATGAAAATAATTCCTAAAATTCATCAGATGCTTTATATCAGACTTGCAGCTAATGACTGACTAGGATCAATATAAATGACTTACACTAAGCCATCTGTTTAAAAAGAAATTCTTTCCTAATCAGGGCACAAAAGGCAAAAATTTTAAAAAGGAAAAAAAAAAAAGGAATGGGAAAGGAAGACTTTTTCAACCTAATTTTAAACCTCTTAAGAAAATTCCACAATAATCAGGATCTCTGTAAATACTGTCAATATATGTGAACTTGCTTGAAAAACTACAGTTAGTTATATTTACATTTTTGGAAACTTTCCTTCAGGGCCATGTAACATGCTGTATCTTCCTCTTTGCTTCTGGAGGCTTCAGGTTATTCTGAAAAGACATGAATAGAAATCAGTTTAAATCTGCAGAAATGCCAGAGGATAGCTTGAAATGAGCACTTAAAACCACCAGTTTACTACTAATATACAAATGGTAAATCACTGCTGCCATCTGGTGGGAGAAGATCATTAGGAGATTAAGGAAAAAAAGCAAGTCTCCCTTGCCACCCATTTTTTTTCAGCTGTGGTTCTCAAACCTTTGCATATTAGAATCACCCACAGTACTTACAAACACGCCCAGACCTGGGCCTTATCCCAGAACCAATTAAGTCAGAATCCACAGAAGGTAGCAGGGATGAGGCTCTGACTTCTGTCTGGGTTCTGTGGAAGCTCTTCCAGGTAATCCTAAAATGTATTCAGAATTGAAAACCACTGACAGCTCCAGACTTGCTTCCTCCCTGCCTACTCCACTGCCTTCCTCAAAATCTCACAGTCCAAGATCTTAATACTAGTAAATTTAGAGATAAAATAAAATCACATCTCTGAAAGAGTAAATTTTTTCTGAGTAGAAAGATGTGTTTTAAGAAAAAAAGATCCTCGAGACTCTTTATTATATTATTTGAGGTCTAAGTTCTTTTTCCTACTTTTTTTTTTCTGTCCTTCTCATTCTTATCTGTTTTTCCCACAAAAGTAACTGAAATAAGTAGGCAGCTCGGTGTCTTTAGAAGTTCATGCACTGAGGTCAAACAGGCCTATATTCTGCAGCCTGTCCACTTACTAACTCTTGAACCCTGGACAAGTTCGTTTAAACTGAGCTTCTAGGGAGCCTGGGTGGCTCAGTTGGTAGAGTGTCTGCCTTCGGCTCAGGTCATGATCTCGGAGTCCTGGGATCAAACTCCACATGGGGCTCCCTGCTCAGCGGGGAGTCTGCTTCTCCCTCTCCCTTTTCCCCCCACCCTTGTGCTCACTCTTTCATACAAACATACACGTGTGCGCGTGCATGCACCTAATAAACAAACAAATAAATGAATAAATAAAATTTTCAAAAAATTTAAAATGAACTTCTATTTCCTCATCTATTCAACAAGAAAAAGAACTGTGCTATGTCACAGGATGGCTGAAGCGATGAACTAATGTAAGAACAGCTGGTCATATTTACACTAGTTATCTTCTTTCTACTACTATTTTAGAATGTTTGACCTACTCTGAGTTTTCACCCCTTTGACACACAATTCAAAGAGCATAATAAAGACAAATGTGTGTGTCTGAATGTGTAGGTGCCCTCAAAATTCTTATGTTGAAACCTAATTCCCAACATGTATTCTAGAATTAAGGGGAAGGGCCTTTGGCAGGTGCTTAAGACACAAAGGAGGCACTCTCATGAGTGGGCCCTTAAAAGAGACCTCAGACAGCTTACTTGCCCTTCTGCTACATGAAAAAAACAGTGGAAAACAGCCAACTATGAACCAGGAAGTGGGCCCTCATCGGACACTGAACCTGCCAGCACCTTGATTCTGGACTTCCCAGCCTCCAAAACTGTGAGAAATACATGTCTGTTGTGTAAGTCATCTAGTCAGTATTATTTTTTTGTTATAGCAGTCTAAATAGACTAAGACAAGAAATAAAGCCTGTAAAGCTGCTGGATGTTTAGAAATAATTTTCTGAGGAGCCTAGGGAAGAATCAAGTGTGTGTGTATACCATCTCATAAATTAAACTCTAAAATAATACATTACCAATCTGTACCAAATTTGCCAGTATATGAAATCGAAGCATCCAAATGCTTAATTAAAATACAGACCAACACAGTAGATTCCCCTAAACTTCCTATATCCCTCTAAGGATAGGTACATTTGAGGAAAAGGGGGAGGGGGGGCACTATAAATCCTGAACACTGTAGTGTGGTTTTAAGGTAAGTGCAAAACAGACACACTGAACGACAAGCTCTCAAATGCTACTTAATATGTGACCTTGGACAAATCACTTAACATTTTGAGCTCTACTAATAAAGGAATATATTTCTCTTTTAGTTCCAAAATGGTTAAAGGATTGAAATGAGAAAAATCTAGGAAAAGTGCCTAAGAGACGTGCTTTATACATTTTAAACAGAAATAAGTTGAGTAGACTTGATTAGCTTATCTTCATGGATTTTAGGATTTCAGGAGTCAACATGAGAAAGGACATGTAAGTCAGACCATTTCAGAGTTCAAGAACTGCCTATGGCCTGGCTTGCCCAGCCCGCCCCGCCCACCCTGGCTACAGGAGGCCCACGCGCTTAGAACCTTCATCCCGCTCTTACTAGCACAGAAGCCACCCCACACTTACCACAGCCTCAGCTTCTTCTTTAGGGGCAGCTCGCTTTAACTTCACGGGAGTAGCTCCAACAGGGGACAAAGGTGGGGACTTCACAGGACCCAAAGGACTTTTCCTATGCGTTAAGTCATGGTTCTGTTTAGTGTCATTATTATTGTGTTCCATTTTATTGTTCATAGGCAAATTGGAAGACAGAATTAGGGGTGAAACATTTGAAGAGGAATTTGACAATTTTCGAAAGGCATTACTGGTAAAGCTTGCCTGAGGAGGAGGCCTGAGTCGATCATTATCTCCATTCTCTGTCTTTCTCACTTTGATGCTTGTACTTGTTGAACTTCCATCAAACACAATAAGAGGTCTTTTCCTTAACCCATCTACAGTGCTAGTCCTGAAATCAAAGAGACATATTCTTGAAAAATACCATCTGCAATGGCAAACCTTTGCAGGAACTCAAAGCTAAAACAACGACCAAAAATATTTATCGGTAAGACTAATCTATTTTAAGTAGGACCCCTGGGAATGAAGTTTTCTATTATCACCCTAAATGAAATGATCAATTTTCTAATGCTTGAAAGTTTACAATATTTATTGACAAGAAACATAAGTTAGCTGTAATGTACACACAAGATACAGGTATTTTTAAAACATCAACCACTTAACCCTAGAACTTAAAGAAGATTCCCTGGTGATTAAAAAAAAAAAAAAAAAAAAATTCAGTTTTAAAAATCACCCTACCCCACCTAATTGATAAGATTATCTTGACTATGTAATAATTATTATTTAAAAAGAATAATGAACTATAAAATTACAGCAAGAGTACCTCAGTAGCTGTCTACAAACAGTGAGAACATTCTATTAATCAAAGGTTTCTAAAGCCAAGACGCTTTCTAAATTATAACTATAATATTTGTGTAATTTTGATTTTAAAATTTGGCAAATCTTGATGTTTAGCTTCTGAAAACCTAATTTCCACTCTGAATGATAAAGATTAAGTAATAAAAGCATTCATTTGTCCATTATCCACTATATCTCAAGTGAAATAACAAATTTATGGGGAAAAAAAACCTTTTAATTAAACATGTAAAAGAATTTGAGCAGCTAGTTATTAGGAAGAACACTTCCGCCTTGCTACTCAAAGTGTGGTGGATGGACCAACAGCATAAGCATCACCTTGCGAGCCTGTTAAGAAATGCAGAATCTGGGGCCTTAACCTGTACTGATCTGAATCTGAATTTTAACCAGATTCTAGGTGATTGGCTAAATTCACTAATTCTTAGGTCACTGATGATCATCATCTGTTTGTGTTCCTACATAGAGAACTCAAAATAAGTTTCCTGCATATCCACTGCTGCTGCAGAATGGAAACAGAGGGCTCATCAGAGAAAACAGGGCTCATCAGCTTGTGAGAGTTCAACTGAAGATCCCAGAGGCATGCTGAAGTTTGAGAAGCACTGCACTGTTGATCTGGACCTAGCTCTGTGTGACCTGGGGAACATCACAACATTTCTCTGGAGCTCATTTCCTCCACAGAAAAATAAGCAATTCAACAATACCTGGATCTCTTAGATCCTTCCAGCTTTAATGTTCTGATTCAAGAGTCAAATTTGTGACTTTTTTTTTTTTTACAAAGTCACAATCCCTTCCAAAAGGATATTGAGGGACTTAAAGGGATCATCATTTGAAGTAACAGTATTGAAAGCTTTGCTTAGGACAATATGCCTGAATGCGCAGATCAAGAAGAAAATACTTTCTTATTAAGAATCAACAAAAATAAGAGGTGCCTGGGTGGCACAGCTCGTTAAGCAGACAACTCATGATTTCGGCTCAGGTCATGATCTCAGGATCCTGGGACAGAGCCCTATAGTGGGCTCTGGGCTCTGCACTCAGCACAGGGTCTGCTTCAGGATTCTCTCCCTCTCTCTCCCTCTCCTCCTCCCGCTTACTCATGCTCTCTAAAATAAACACATAAATCTTTTCCAAAAAAAAAAAAATGACTCAACAAAAGTAAATTGAAGATATATTTGGCCTAATCTATAGATTTATAAAAGCTAACACTAATATGTAGCCTGTACCAACATATAACCATCAAGCTAAAATGAAACTCAACCTGAATTGAATGTGTCCCTGATCAAAAGAAAGACTATTCCTTTTCCAAAAAACTAAGAGCACGCATGTTATATTCTTCAACTGTTTTCATACTTGGAGAATACTCTATCAATAATGACTCTTTGTAACTAGAGATTAACACCCCTCATCAACTCAGAGCTAGCATTCTCCTTCACCCTCAGCCCTCATTCCACCTTCTCCCACAATCACTGACGATGATAGTACCTTACAAAGAGAAAGCTCTAAAAATGAATTCAGTAATTAATCCATAGCACCCACTTGTGATAAAATAGATATAGGAAAAGAAATAACTCACTTTGTCTTCATTAAACTATCACTATCAAAGAAGTGTAACCTTCTTTTATTTTTTTTTTTTTGTATTTTTTTTTTTAAGATCTTATTTATTTATTTCTGAGAGACACACAGAGAGAGAGAGAGAGAGAGAGGCAGAGACACAGGCAGAGGGAGAAGCAGGCTCCATACAGGGAGCCTGACGCGGGACTCGATCCCGGGTCTCCAGGATCATGCCCTGGGCTGAAGGCAGCACTAAACCGCTGAGCCACCCGGGCTGCCCTGTAACCTTCCTTTAAAAAGGAAATTCATTTGCTTGTGGTTTTATGAAAAACTTCTTGAAATTTAAAAATTTCAGTGTCCTTGAAGCAATACCACAGCTCCTTCATTTCTGTATTATTCAAAGACCTTAAAATCTTATTTGACTTCACTTTTTTCTCACAACTCAGCAAATCTTGGCTCTACCTCCAAAATACATCCAAGACTCCAACCACTTCTTATGAAGTTCACGACTTTAGTCGAAGTCACCATCTATGAAGTTACCATATCCATTGCCTGGATCACAGTATAGCCTCCTGACTGACTTCCCTGTTCCCCTCCCCACATCTTAAATCACTTCTCAGTACAGCAGCCAGAGTGATGCTGTGAAAATGCGTATCAGATGGTGTCATCACTCTGCTCAAAATCCTTCAATGGCTTCTTATCTCAGAGCAAAGCCAAAGTTCTTATAACTTACAAAGCTTTACGCGATCTAACCAACAAGCTCCCCTACTTACCTCCAATAAGGCTCTTTACTCTCCCCTTGATTCTCTCTACTTTAGCCTTGATGGCCTCTTTATTGTTCTTAGTTTATGATGGGCACACTCCTGACCCAGACTCTCGTAGTCTGTTTCGAATGCTAGCTTGCACTCTACCTTCTACAGGTTTCTCTCCTGACATGTCATTTCTCAGTGAGGTTGCTCCTGGCCACTGTACCTAAAACGGTACTCTCTCTCCATTTTACTTTTCTCCTTAGCACTTGTCACTATGTAACACAGCATATGTTCTACCTAATTTTTTAAATTATGTTTCTCCCAATTAAAATAAGAGCAGGGAATTCTGTCAGTTTCACTCATGCTATAAGCACAGTGCCTGGTGCTTAATAGTTATTGAGTAAACAAATGTTTCTTACCTAAGTTTACCTGGAGGAAAAAAAAAAAAAGAAAAGCGAAGTTGTTAAGTCATGTAAGATAAAAACCAGAACCGCTAAGAAGTACCTTCTAGTCTCGTTTTTCATCTCATGTTGCTCTCTTTTCTTTTCCATCATTTTCCCCCATCTATTCTTTGGCAACTCTCTCTGAGGCAACGGTATTGCGTGCTGAACATAAAGATCAGTGAGATTGTCTTTGTTTATTCTTATGTCATTTTCAACAGCTATGTTCTTCTGTGGAAAAGAAAAGTAATTTCAAAATAGCATTCTTCATGGTAATTACTACCTACCTAACAGGGTAGAACATTTCTGCTTAAGTAACAAACTTCATGAAGTTTAATAATGATGTAATTTGCAATTTATTTACCATCATAAAATTTAAGCTGTATAACTTATTTACTTAGAATTTATAACACAAGATTATAATACATAAAATTTAATGTAACACAACTCATAATTTATAATTTTTTTTATAATTATTACATATTTACTATAATTATAGAATTTGTTATTTAAGCCTGTTATTTAAGTCATACAGGTACTTTTTTTTTTTTTTTTAAGATTTTATTTATTCATGAGAGACACAGAGAGAGAGAGAGAGACAGACACAGGCAGTGGGAGAAGCAGGCTCCATGCAGGGAGCCCGACGTGGGGCTTGATCCCAGGTCTCCAGGATCAGGCCCTGGACTGACGGCAGTGCTAAACCACTGCGCCACCCGGGCTGCCCTCATATAGGGACTTATAGGGACTTTACTATACTGCAGACCCACAGAGTATACTGTAAGTATTATAGAGTTACGCTCTGCAAATATTAGGCTCAGCCTCATCTTAAAAGACAATGGTCACATGATCCCAGTGTGACAAGGACTGCAGTCCACCACAGGTCAGTCAGCATACCAGGCATGGAGACCATTTACAGTAGCATCTCTTAGTCTATGAAGTAAACTGAAGATGGGAGACTGCCTGGAGAAATCAACGCCGCCGCCACCGCCCCCCCACCAAAGGCGACAACAATCACTACATGCTGAGTTACACAGTGTGTTACTCTCATGATCAAAGTAGTGGGCTGCAGGTCTCACCCTGTATTTTGTTTCCCATGTCTCCCTAAAAATGCTTCTTAAATTGGAGTCAACAACCAAGATTTCAAATGGCCCTACAGATGGACACTGCAGTCCCCTTACTGATGCCTGTTTTGGTAACAGTGCATCATGTTGTCACCAGTCCTTTCAAGTAGCTTCCAGTCACTGTCCAACCACCCATCTAAACTGCCTCATTCTTCCTCACTTTTCAATTTCCTCTCAACATCATGGAAAATGTGGCAAAAGGAAAAGGAGTAGTTATGGATAGAGAGTTTGGATTCAGGAAGAAAAATGAGGATACACGCTTCATCTGCAATTCAGAAAGGCCTGGGAACATTGGTGTTCAGTATAAATGGCAAAACAAGCCCAATCTGTGTCCTCTGATAACCTTATTACCCCGATTACTTTTTTCTTCAATATTTAAAAGCACAAATATTACTTTTCTCTCTTATACCTGACCACCCTTTGTTATCAGTTTTCACCCTCTACTCGCTCAGAGATACGGAAAAACCCAGGAAGACTGTCTTGGATAACATTCCCAGAGGATTCCCCGGCACCTTAGTTTGGGCAGCACTGCTCCAGGGGCGGTGCTCAAGCTATGGGCCCCGGGCTAACAGCAGGAACTTGCTGAAAATGTCCACTCTTAGGACACACCCCGGACCTCCCGAATCCGACACTGTGGGGGTGGAGCCCGGTAATCCGTGTTCTAACAGGCCCTGGCGGGGGGGCGGGGAATGCACCTAAAAAGCGTGAGAACCGTGTTTGAAAGGTTAAGTCCCGTCAATAAATACACTCAGCAGGGCTTGAGGAAATCTGAGTACTGAGGGGCAAACAAGGAAAGCAACAAAACGTGATATTTCAAGCCACTTTCAGCAATTCTCTACCACTCATATTCATCACTTTCCTGGCCCTATTTTTTGTTGACTATCTCAGGCCATATTTCATTAGCTCGAAAAGAAGAAATGCTGCCGTGAGAGCCAGGGGTCCCGAGTTCTCCTGCCTGCACCACGTAGCGACCTTTGAAATAAGTCGCTTCACTTCTCCGAGGCTGAGTTTCGTCTTTAACGAGGTGAGAGATGAACAAAGGGCGATTCCAGCCCTGACAGGCCCTGACCACCGCCCTTCATTTCTACTTCGATTCCCCCCTCACCCCCGCTGGGGGCCGCAGGGGTCGCCTACGGTTCCTCCGTCGGAGCCATCAAAGACCCAAAAAGGTAAGTCCTCCTTCCGAGGAATTCCTGATATTCCAAACACGTGTCTTCCCGGACCGGGGTGTGAGGAGACGCGGTCAGCCCGCGTGGAGTCGTCAGAGACACACACCGGGCGGGAGGGGCGCCGGCGGCGGGCGTGTCCGCTCCCACCGAGGGTTACCCGGGCCGGCTCAAGTCCGGATCCCGCTCCCAAACGGGCCCACCCCGACCGGCGCACCCGACCTGCTCCAGGGTGAGGAGAAGAAACTCCTGAGACAGCAGCTCCGGGTGCAGCAGCAGCTCCGAATCCGTGCAGCTGCGACCGCCCACATCCCCCGCCATCGTCGTCGCCAGGAGACCCCGGCCAGCTACCCACAAGGCTCCACGAAGGAAGCGTCCCGGAAGTGACGTCACGCTCGGGGCCTTGCACGTGACGTCATCCCGGGTGCGCCGCGCGCCCCGCTCCGCCTCTGGTGGCTTGCAGGGGTGCTGGGAGAGATCTGGCGGAGGGGAGACTCCCGGGGCCGAAAGAAGTGGAAGGGACTTCTGCAGAGGGAATGATTGGCGTTTGACGTCTTGCAAGAAGGGACGGGAAAAACGAAGTTCCCGGAGCGGGCCACGGTTGGGCGCGCTTCCTGTGACGTCCAATGGCAGAGGCCAAAGGGATTCCTAAAAACAGTCTCGCGGGAAAGCAGCGGGGCGGCCGGGAAGTCCGTTGACCTAAATATGGCGCCGCTCGTGGCTGCCGTCGTTTTGGTTCTTTTTCAACCTACTTCCCTTAAACCTTTTTCAGTAGGATGATGTAAGGCCAGATACCTTAATTCCTTGTAAGCCCATGGCTCCGCACATCGTAGGTGCTCAAGAATTCTCTGAAGTAATACTCCGAATAAACTTGCTCACGTGTGAAAATAATAATAAATTTGCTAGACGTTTACGGTGGGCCAGGTACTGGGTTCTCCTCAGAAGAGCCCTGCGACGTATGTGTTAGGAGAGTGCTCCTCTTCCAGGCAGGGAAACCGAGACCTAGGGTCGTTCGCTGAGAATAGGGAGTGAGGAGGTGGCAAGGCGGGCGCTCAAGTTCACTGCACTTACAACTACGCTCCAAGAAGTCTCTTCTACTTGTTTTTCATCTTTTGTGCAAGACTGATAACATCCCAAAACATTAAGCACATCTAAAACTTGCGGAAGTGTTCTAAGTGCATCTTCTATGATGTGTCATTTTATTGGACATTACTGCTTTAAGACACAGGAATGACTCTGAGGATGCTAAAAGATAAACCTTGAAAAAAAAATTGGGAAATAAGTGAGATGCTAAATCAAAAAGATAAAGGAAAGCTGAGGACAGGTGTTTTTGCAGTTTTTCTTCATCATTTATGTAGACGATACTTTATCTAGAAATTGAATTTCGGAGCTGGGCAGAAACTTAAGTTAGGCCACTTCTTACATTTTAGTGTCGAGGAAGCTGACCTGAAGGACATTGGAATGACTTGCCCAAACTAGAACAGAGTTTTAGAGCCTAGCTGAGGCAGGTATTTGGATGTTCTAATCTGGGGTTAAGTGTATTAACTTCAGGGTATTAGGATGGTAGTATTTTATATCTAAAGTCTGATTACATTTTCATGACAATAGTGAAATTAGTATTCTCATTTCCTTTGCCGGAAGGCACGTTGTTTTAATGGCAAAAGCAGTTCTCTTGGAAGAAGCCTGGGCTTGAAAACTAGACCTTAGTTCAAATTTTGTTCGGCTGCAAAACAAGACCTTGAGTCCCTCAGCCTCAATCTTATCAGAAAAAAAATGCTGTGCTAACATCTGTGAAGAATTATCAAAGGAGTACAGATTATATAACTTGCTTGGCACAGAGCAGATGCTTATTAACCGGTAGCTGGTTTTTAGAAAGCATTCAACTATAATTAAGTCTAGAGAAGTGCAGAAAGCGCAGGCTTTGGGTGGCTCCAGCACTCACCTAGCACAAATATGTCCTGTCTCCCCACTGCAGTGTGCTCAGTTGTGAAGTGGACATTTTAGGGCCATCCTACAGTGTTGTGAGGTTGGAACTAGAGTTTGTAAAGTGCCTCCTCTGTTGCCACTACCTGGAGATAGTGACAGGTAGTCAGTAACAGCCTCCTGACCGTCATCAAAGGAGGCAAGTGGCAGGATGGTGGTGTGGGTGGGGAAAAATGAGTTGAAGACTCTGAAAGTATGATTATACATCCTTGCTGTGTGATCTTTTTCCTTGTGGTTTTCTAGACCAATCGCCTCACCTAAAGCCCCAAGCTTCTTATCAGCAAAAATGTTTTGTGACAGGTAAGCTCTGTCTAGTTATCTTAATTTCCCAGAAGTACTTCTCTGCTTTAAAACTAAATCCGTTAAGATATCTCCAGTTGCCTCTGAACCAAAAATCTCTAGACGGAGCATTCCCTGGGGCAGGAAAAAAACATCAAGATTCAGAGAAGAGGCAGTAGAATGAGATTGTAATACTCCGCAAAGGAGAGACTGTTTGGTAAAGCCTGCCCCTGCTCCATCCTGGGCAGAGCCTGGGAGAGTGGAGGCTCAGAGAACTTGTGGTCAGGTGATTGGCTTTAATCGGAGTCCTGGTGTAGGAAGTTGGATTGGGGGAGAATTTGCATTTCTAACAAATTCTGAGGTGATGTTTCAAATATATCTAGACAGGGGATCCCTGGGTGGTGCAGCGGTTTAGCGCCTGCCTTTGGCCCAGGGCGCGATCCTGGAGACCCGGGATCGAATCCCACGTCGGGCTCCCGGTGCATGGAGCCTGCTTCTCTCTCTGCCTGTGTCTCTGCCTCTCTCTCTCTCTCTCTCTCTCTCTCTCTCTCTCTGTGTGTGACTATCATAAATAAAAAAAAAATTAAAAAAACAAAAACAAAAACAAATATATCTAGACAGAAGGGCCATCTCACACGAGATTCTGTCCCCATCACAGGGCAAGGAAGACAGACATTCCCCGACCCTCAAGCCAGGCTGTCACCTTGATTGGAAGAACCAGGCCTCTCAGCACCAAAACCATGAGACAGAACACCAAACACCAGAGTGGACAAGGAACATCTCCAAACCCCTGTGGGGGACCAGTGATGCTAGGACCTGAATATCCTGCTTCCCATCTTGGCTCTTCAGAAATTCCCCGACCCAATTAACACAGCCCTGGGGAAGAGACAAGGCTTCCATTGGTGAGATTATTGTCACTGCAGCTGGGTGGAGGCTTGAAAAAGAAATAATTCATAACTGAGAAATAACTTTTTCTCAGTTATAGAAAAAAGTCTTTTTGTTAATACATTTCAGAAGTTCATTCCTGCTACGCTGTTATCTGTGAGCATTCTATAGTAACCAACAATTTTTAAGATCATGAGGTTTCATTCTTTAACATTTTTATTTGGTGTCTATCGTTGACAAAAACAAACTGAGGTGTACCAACAAACACTGCCATGCCTGGCATCATTACCTCACAGGGTTGTGAGTTCCTGTAGGATGGGGTCCGTACATTCCCTTTGACTCTCCCACCTGGTCAGTAGCACACACGATGCTTACATTTAGTAAGTACACAATAAATGTTGAATGAGTGAATCACGAATGAAATACGTACCAAAAATTTTAAGTGTTGATTCTTCTTATTGGTAGCATGATATTTAAGATACTTATTACAAATATTTTTGTATTTGGAACCACTGTTCAGCTTTGAGTTCCAAATAACTACTTTCAGTACCACAATAGTAATTAATGGTGATATTTTTATTGTCCTTTCTTATTCCTTTCATGATCAGATCATAATAAAGATGCATTCAGAGACTTCAACTACTCATCCCATAGATCACCCCTTCATGAGCTCCTTGAAACAGTGTTTAGTCTTTGGTTTCTCGGCACCCAGTGCAGTGCCTTGCACACAGTATAAGACCAATAATGCACTGAATGAATAGGAGCAAAAAGCTTTCCAAATTCTCAGGCACTTCCTAACTGAGCTTTCCTATGACCAAACTTCTAGAGCATGTTATTTATTTATTTATTTATTTTTGCTTAGTGTCTGATTAGGTAGGTCGGTATTTCTTCCACATATTCCACTAAATCACGGGGTTCTCAAAATCGAGTATTAGAGTCACATGGAGAACTTATGAAAAACTTTGCTGGGCCCCACCCCACAGTTTATGATTTAGGAAGTTTGGAGTAGGGACATGGGAATTTGCATTTGCAGGTTCTGAGCTGATGTTGATACTGTTGATTACTGACCATACTTTATAAAGCACTGCACTAAATTAAGCTGTTTGAGGGCAGGAGCTGTGTCTTTCTCATTTCAGGATCCCCAGTAGCCTCTGCCATAGTACCTGGTACATAGGAGTAGCTACTGGATCTAGATTGCAGGTAAATGAATATATGTACATATATAGTTAAATCAGCTAATACACATGAAAGCTCTTAAAACATGGCATATAGTGAGTTAAATTTGCTTTAAAAAATTACAAATGTAACCTTTCTTTGCTTAACTTCACCTTCTAAAATGATATCCAAACATTCAAAAGGTGTCTTAACAAGGATATATGTTATCCTTGTTTATAATCGAGAGTTTATAAATGAGAGTAACAGAATCTTAGTATTAAAAACCTGTTTTAAAGATGACCTGGTTTATTAATATTGAGCATCAGGAATTTTCAAAATTGGTTGTGTGCTTCCTAAATGCAGATAGACACAGCAAGAACATGGTAGACACACTCGTTGCCCTCAGGAGCTTACAGCCAGTGAGGAAGGAAGGAGCCAGAGGAAGTGTGAGGAGGTGGAAGTAGAGGAAATTGAGTTTGGGGAACAGTTAGCAACTATGAAAGGATTCACTGGTATCAATTCAACTCCTAATCATCATTAATCTGTTAGAACTCCTCTTTTGCACATTCTTTAAAATACTCTTAAAATGTTTAGTATGGGCCCAAGGGATATTTACTAAATATTAATAAATGAAGTTAAAAATGTCTTTGAAAAACATGACTTTGATAGTTCTTCTTCAGTGTAACCAAATAAAACAACAGGAGGAATTTAGAATTAGCCTGATGCAGATATTTGCATGTTTATGGAATAGTTACTTACATGGTGTCATATGTGATACAGGCTTCTCAGAAAGTTCCAGGAAGAAAAAAATGTTTCTAGGTGGAATAGTGTGCACATGTGGAACTTGCCATTTTAAGAATCCTATGGTAAATCCTTTCACAAAGGAAATAATTATTTCTGAATTACCCCTTTCCCCTCTTTTTTGTTAATATACATTTTTTACTTCTAGACTGTTTAAAGCAGAACACAAATGCTCTATCAATTAAATTCACTGTGCTGAATTCTGTATTCTTATTCCTGCTCTATTCTTACCACCATGGATTTTGGGACAAATCATTCAGTTTTCTTTGCCTCAGTCAACTCACCTATAAAATGGAGACATTACTAATGTCCACTTCATAAGGATATGGCAAGGCTCAAATGAGATCATTTCTGTAAGCCCAATGTTGGGCATTTAGGAGATTGTCACCTCTGCAAGCAGTTTTGTGCAGCTCTCCATCTGATGATACAGTAGAGCACTAAAATGAAAGACCACAAATTCTAGGCCCAGCTCTGTCAGTGATTAGCTGATGACCACTCACATGTTCTCCCTGAGCCTGGGCAAAATGAGACTGGGCTGGATTTGCTTGCGTGCCTTTCTGCTCCTTGGCTCTGCTGGCTGCTGGCCTCCTTAGACTTGAGTCCTTTCACTGAGCTAGGCCTCGAAGTGCGACTGCTAGTCATAGCTCTCTACACTTTGGGAAACCAGTTCCCAGTCAGAGGTTAAGCTGGTTCCACTGGGCAGAACTGAAGCACTGTTTGGGGGTAGGTCATGTGTGTGGCCATGAACTCACGGGGTGGGGGTGGGGGTTGGTTGGGGGGGTGAAGGACAAGCCACACAAGAAGATTGCTTCTTGATGGTTATTTCCTTCATTTACCTTTGTCGTAGTGGTGGGGGTGTCACTTGTTCCTCCCTTTGAAACAAGACCACAGAGTAGAATGCAGTGTGTTTGCCTCCTGGTTCAGGATAATATCTTTGTTTTACAGTCCCTGCGGGGCCAGAAGAAAGCTGAGGCCATCTGTCACGTCACTGGTGGATTCTAAAGTCAGGGAAAACCATTGAGAAAATGTGCCTTTTCTATGCTAATAATTGAATGCTGACCACGATGGAGGGAGCTTCCTAATTGTTTCATCTCAACATTGGATTTGGACTATATATTGAAGAGACAGGTTCATGGATTTCTGGTACCCCAGGATTCTTCACTGTGGCTGGTGACACAGAGGAACAGGTACTGATAGGCTTTAGTAAAAAGAGTGGGTAAGATAGACCCAGGACTCCCTTTTAAAATAAACACGTCATTCAAATATACAGCTCTCTCTGGGGATTCCTTTCCGGATTCGCTGGGCCAGCGGTCGGCCTGGGGCTGGTGGGCCTGGGGGTGGGCGGCGGCCGCCCCACCGGACATTTCAGCCCCACCGTGAGCACCACGAGCGAGTCAACCCTGCAAGCCCCACTTTGTGAGACGGCAGCGTGGTCAGGCTTTTCCCGGACTGGTTGGCTGGTTCATTCATTCATCCAGCAGGGATTCCCGAGAGCCCGCACTGCCCAGCGCACTGCGCAATTTCGGGCTGGAAATTGGGGGTGAACAGACCAGGCGGGGCCCGTGCGCTCCTGAAGCTGTGCGCGCCGGCGGGGGAGCAGCCACGCGGTGCAGGCGATGCTGTAGGTGCTCTACACGGCCCCGCGGCGGGCCGGCGGGGGAGGAAACTGAGGCCGGGGCGCAGGCGGGGCGCAGGCGGGGCTCCGGGAGCGCAGGCGGGGCGCAGGCGGGGCTCGGGGGGCTCCCGGGGCGGCGGGGCGCAGGCGGGGCTTGGGGGGCTCCCGGGGCGGCGGGGCGCAGGCCCGGCTGGACTGCGCGGGGCCCGCCGCTCCCGCCCTCCGCGGGCCCACGTGACGGGAAGCGGCGGCGGCGGCGGCGGCGGCGGCGGCGGCGGCGGCGGCGGCGGGGCCGGGCCAGCCCAGGAGCGGCGGGCCGGGAGCGGCGGGCGGCGCGGGGCCCCAGGCCGCAGGGCCGCGCGGGACGGCGGAGGGCGGCGGGCGCCGCGCGGGTGAGTGCGGGGGGCGGTGGCGGGGCCGGGCGGGGCGCGGGGGGCGCGGGGGGCGGCGAGGGAGGGGCGCCTGGGGTGGGGGCGGGGCGCGGCCGGCAGGTGTGTCGGCGGGGGCGGGGGGCTCGTTGGCGAGGGCAAGTGTGCACGTGCGCGTGGCTGGGACAGGTGCGCCCGCGCGGGGGTCAGCGGGGGCGGAGGGTGCGGGGCGTGTGCGAGCTTAGGGCGGGCGAGGCGGGGCAGACCCAGCCCCCGGTTTGGGGGAGGCTTTCGGTTTTCTGGGGGGAGGAGCCCCGGACTCCGCCCCTGCGCCCGGAGCCCCGCCGCCCCGTGTCAGGACTGGTTCTGTCGCTGGAGCTCCTGGGATTTCAGAGTTGAGATTCCGGGTCACGGTGGGGCCCGAGTCGTGGCCCCCGAACTGGGGGACAGGGCAGGGGTGTGGGGCGGAGGAGGAGCGCGGCTTCGGGCCCTGGAATCTTCCTTTCCGCGGCCTCCTGGTGCAGGTGCGAGTCGGGCGCTCCCGCTCGCCTCCTGGGTGTTGCATGGGTCCGACTCTAAAGACGGGCGCTGTGCTCCCCGCTTGTTTGCACCTGCCGTTGCTTCTGCCCCGGGCTGTTGGGCGATCTTCAGACCCCCCCCGCCCCCCCCGCTGGCTGCCGGGAACGGGGGTGCACGCCGCTGCTTGCCAGTGGCCTGCGTGGGGCGCTGGGGTCGGAACCTGTCGGAGCGGGTCGAATCCCTGACCGAGCGCCCGTGGGTAGGCGCCCGCCCATCCGAGGTGAGGGCCGGCCGCCGCCTGCGTGCCTCCAGCCGCGCGGGAAGGCAGTGGCCGAAGCGCTGAGGAGGGCGTGCGCAGGGCGCGCTGGCTGACCTGTCGGGGCCCCCTCCCGGTGGGCTCCCTCGCCCTCCCTCTGTCCGGCCCAGGAAGCTCCCGGCCTGTGGGCCTGTGGTCGGATAGGAAGGAACTCGGGGCTGGCTGCTTCCTCTGCATTTCTGCCAGCCCAGCAGATTCAGCGGTCCTCGAAGTGGCGTCTTTGATGCGTGCCACCAGAAAGAGCACCGACCAGAATCCCTCGGAATTCTCCGCAACGTGCCTTCCCGGGCTCCAGTTCCTCTGTCTAAGGGGGACAGTGCTGCTCCGCGTGGAGCTCAGGGTCCACACCCTGCCCCTGCCGCCTCCTAACTGTGAGCCTTGGGCCTTCTACTGGATGCTCTGCGTTCCGATTTCCCCCATCAAAGTAGTGGAAAGATGCACGTGTTCCAGTAAGAAAATGTGCATTTGGCGCAGGGCCTGGGACTTAGTAGGCGCTCGGTAGATTTTTAATAAATGTAAATGAGAATATAGTGCTGTATCCCAGCTCTGAAAAATCAGTAGTTTTATGCTCTGAGAAATTGCTAACTTAATGAATATTTTGCTCTGCAGTTAGACTGTTTGGGTTCAGGGTTTCAATTTGCTGTACACATCACAGCGTACATTTTACAAAAAAATCGTGTGAGAGGTGTGGCAGTCCCCCTCACCCTCAGATCCCTTGCCTTTTCTCCTCTGCTCAGGACTGTGAAGAGCAGCCCTTGGTCCAAGAGCTTCTTCCTCTAGTTTTAAAAGCACAGAGCTCACAATTTTAAAAACGCTAAATTTTCTAGGCCTGATTGGCAGCTAGCATTTCTGATCAGGGAGAAAGGGAAAAAAAAAGTGAGTATTATAATTTCTTCCTTCACACTAATATTAAAAAAATGTGTGATCCTTTAAGAAAACTTGAGGAACTTTTCCTTACTGGGTTAAGCATCTTCATCTTGGTCTGAATCCAGTCCTCATTAGAAATACATTAATCATTTGTGGCGGCCAGGTGTTTGGATACTGCTGGAATAATTTGGCTGGGGCTCTACAACTCATCTCCTCTGTGGCAAACCTGACCTGTTTTTCTTTATTAAAAAACATGTAACTACTAAATGAACGTAGAAGTAACAAGTTAATTCGGGGCTGCCCCAGACAAGCTTGAGTGTTTCACCCAAAAGAACAGGAGCACTCATTGAGTATGTTGTGAAATCTTGCAGATAATTGGAAAGCAAGATCTTTTCTCGATCGTCAAGTAACTGCTATTGAGGAAATCAAAGACTCAAAAAAAATACCGAATGTAAAGTAAGACCATTGCCTAGCTTCCAGCAGGCACTGGGTAATTCTTTGTAGCTCTTTGAAGGTCCAGTATTGAGGAGATGCTCTAAAGGAGATGCCCTTAAGACCCAAGCCCCACTCTGGTCCTCTTCTGCTCTTCTTTCACTTCCCAAATCCCTTTAGTTATAACTGTTGACAGTAATATTCTAGGATATATGTGATATATACATGCATAGACATAACATGTACATACATGTGTGTGTTTGTACCTGTATACCTAAATGTTTATATATACCTAGGATATGTACACATATAGACATCTGTATACCGTAAACATGCAAATAGGGTGTGTGTGTGTATATATATATATATGTAGTGTGTATAAGTAGTGAATATATATTATGTATACACTTACGTATATATTTACATGTATTTGAATAATTTTGATGAGTGTCGCCAAGGAAATGGATACCAACTATGAATAGTTACATATAGGAATGCGCCAGGATAATATCAAGATGACAGAGTAGATGTTAGACATTAGCTGTGTTTTTTTCTTCTTTTATAAGATATACTTTTGGGTCACTGGAGCAGGTTTATTGTGCTGTAGCTAGTCTCACATTATCTCTGTCACATGAGTGCAAAGATAACCTGAAGTGGTTGTCAGGCAGTGCCCTAATCAAAAGACAGAAACGTTGTCTGTGGTGCACGTCAATACATTTGCTGTTGATTCCTGGCAACTTTCAAGATTGAGTCAGGAAGCAGATGGCTGTGAGAACTTAGTGAAGAACCCAGGGACCAGCATGGGGTACTCTCCTGTAAGAACTATTTATGTCACGTGAACATATATCCTGTTTTGATATAATTACTAGCTAGTGGGGAAAAGTGTGAACATATCTATCATTTCTGTATCTGAAATTTAGTAAGGCAGTGCTGACACTGAATTCCACATGGTCAGAGGCATTTATTTATGACTAGCGTTGTTTAGGGGGCCACGGAGCAGGGGTAGGCCGTGTGGCAGCAAGGGGTAAGCTGAGGGATGATAATAGCGTTTCTCTTCTGGACTCATGATGGCAAAGGTAGGGCTGTGCTGAGAACAGGTGTTCCTGAGGAGGAACTTACTGCAGGACATCTAAAGACCTGGTACCTTAGTGGCCTCATGTTTGGAGTAGTCGGTTCCTTCAGGAGGACTGAATTCTAAGACCGGTTTGAAATCAACGTGCCCCCTTCTGTCATCAGAGTGGAAGGAATACAACCATGGAGTCAGAAATAGGCACTGGGGTTGAAGCTGATATCATTACCTTGTAGCTGAGTAACCTTGACTGAGCCACTGAAAAATATCTGCATGTCCATAATAGTATCCACCTGTCAGAGAACCGTGGGTATGAAAGAAAATAATTTCTATCCAATATGCAGTAACCACCCGAACCCAGTGCTTGGGGCTCTCAAGAGGTGGCTGTCAAGGCATCCGCCAGGGCTGTGGGTGGTTGGTGCCCAAACTCAGCCCATACTTGGAGCAGTCTTTACCTCTGGGCAGGCTGTGTGCTCCGTGCTTAAGGGTGTGGGTGCTTGAGTCGAACTACCTTGGTTGGAATCAGCTCTCATGGTCGTTTAGCCTTTCTAAGCCCGTTCCCCTCTCTGCAGAGTGGAATAATGGTAGTACTTTCTGACAGGCTCCTTGTGAGCATGGAGATAGCTCTTAATACTGAGTCTGGCACACAGTGAGCCTTCCAGAAGTCTTCAGTCCTCTCTGGTACTATTACTACTACTCTTCCTGCAAAGGAGCTAGAAAAATAGTGTAGGCGAAGCATGTAGTGCAGTCTAAATTACTATTTTACAAGGAGGTATCAGGCCCAGAGGCTTTAAGTGACTTGCCTAAACTCAAGCAGGTGCCCAAGCCATGAGAGCTCAAGGTCCCCGGATTAATATTGAGAATGCCTGCTGTGGCCCATACCTGCTTTAGCACCGCTTGCCAGGTTGGCTCTGGAGCCTGAATCCTTACAGAGGGCACTGGAAGCCTTCATCCCTTTCCTCTGCTGACGCAGAGCCCCACGGCTCTTCATCCGAGTCCTATACTGGCCTGCTTCTCCTGAAGCTCAGAGTATATCAGATTTTGGGCCCAGTGGGAATCCGTTCACATTTATCCTAACTTCAAAAAAAAAAAAAAAAAAAGCTTGATTCCTAGGTATTATTCATACTTGTCATTTTAAGCTAGGACACCAAACTTGAGACAAATCACCTTGGAAAGTAACTCTATAAAGCAGCTGATCAAACCGCTCCCGGAGCCTGTGGCAGTGAGGGCATGGTGGGCTACCCTCCATCCTTCTCGGTTACTGACACAGATCATTCTGAGCATCTCCTTTCCTGCTCACAAAGGAGAGTCTAGGAGCTCCATTCTCTTCGATTACTCTAAGGCAAGATGATAAACTAATAAACTATGATTACATTTATCTTTTTAACTCTCTGTTCTGAAGTTACTCTGGGTTTACTGAAGAGTCAGAAGAGTCCAGAGCTCACATATACGTCTACTCCAGCTTCCCCTTTTGTGAACACCTTGCATGGCCATGGTAGAGCGATCAAGACTAATACATTAACAGCAGTACTATAACCAGACTACACACTTTATTCGTCTTCACCGATTTTTCCACTCACATACCTGTTTTCTGTTCTGTGATCTTGCTTCTGATCCAATTTCACCACATTACATTTAGGTGTCATGTCTTCTTGGCTTCTGATCTGTGACACTTCCTCAGTCTTCGTTTTTCATGACCTTTATAACTCATGAAAGAGAGTCGGGGATGTTGTAGACTGTCCTTTAGCTGGGGCTTGTCCGGTGTTTCCTCATGATGAGGTTGCAGTGAGTATGATGGGTTTTTGTCTAGAACACCACAGTGGTGACATGCCTCAATTCCATTTTAATTTTAGGGTGCAGTGCTTTTCATAGCTTTGCCTTTCACCCCCGAAACAGCAGGGGAAACTGCTGGAACTTTGCTGGATCCCTCTGCCCGAGCCCCAGTACTGATACCCCTGCCAGACCCCTGCGGAGCCAGGACAGAGATGTTCTCTTCTTCTCCATCAGGTCTCTCTTGCTTTCCTATGCCCAGTTCCCTAACTCCCCTGCTATATTCCCTCAAGGATTTAGGGGAGATCTTTCAGAAGACCCAGTCACAGTTTAAGAAGCAAAAATGTCAAGTTTTCTTATCATTAAAAATTGTTTGTGACCACTGAGCCCTTAAGTCCTATCAACTCTCATCTAACTTTCGAGTGGTTACTAAGATAAGTCATGTTTTTTTTCTTGACCTCGAGATTATGTTGATTTTAGTTATAGTCAATTTATATCCTAAGAAGAGAGGTGATGGGCCCACAAAGACCATCATAATTCATCTTTAAGGTGTGAACTAAAACTTTAAGATGCTGGTGTGTTTTATTAAATGTATTATTTCTGCAGACTGAAGTCACTTGTCAGCACTCATAGGAATTGGGGATATTTAGCACTTTGTTTTAGTAAAGGACTTTGATTAACATTTTATTTTGTTAATTTAGCACAAAGGAAGCATCTGAAGGTAGCTTGCAGTGGAAGAACTTTGGCTAGCAAGATTTGCCTCTTCCTACCCGAGAGAGAGTTTTGAGTCTGTGACTTGGCTATTCATTCAGTCAGGAACATAGCAAAGGAAATAGAGGTTTCCAGGCCAAAGGAAAAAATGGGTGTCCAATCCCAGCTTCCTGCCCAGCCTGATGCCCAGGATGAGCGTGCAGTGGGAGGGAGGAGGATGTGCAGGTCAGAGTGGTGCTCAGGGCCAGCAGGTACAGAGACAGAGGCTGGACACCGGGCAGCAGGTCCCAAGCCACTGCCCATACTGTTTCTGCTTTATGTAGTAAGCTGACCCGAGCTGGGCTGATACCAGTACATGCCCTCCACCTGGCCAAGTCTATCATCTAATGTTCCTGGCTGGCCCAGGGCAGGCATCAGGTCAGCCTCCATGGCTGGGACCACAGAATGTGGGCCCTCTCGAGGGCTTCTAACTTACCTACCCAAAATGTCCCTCAGGACTAGCCTGAAACAACTTGGGAGTCAGGCAGAAGGTTGTGCTGTGTTGTGGAACACTCCCTTCTGGACCCTTCCTCCTCCTCCATGATGATGTACTATCAGCTGCACCCTCTGCGTTTCCACTGTCCCTCCTGATCACAGGGGACCAATGTAAAAACCCATTGGCATGCAGCTGAAAATAGCTGATGGAGCCCAGGAGGCTCTGTATTCCCTCCCACCCCTTTCCCAGGGTGTGAGGCTGGATGATGGCTTGGCTTAACTCCCCTCTACGTTTGGTTTTTAGAGCTGGTGTTTTCAGTTTTCACAAAGATTTTCCCCTGAAATGGGTATTGGTATCTGGTTATGGCTTCGTATTCTCAATAAGTATGTTTACCCAGGATAAGTGAGAAACTTCTTAAGAAACTTTTTTTTACATAAAAGGAAAGTTCTTTATTAATATGGCAAATCAAAACTTTCTAAAAGTCCATGTAAAGAAATACTGCAAATCACAGGAAGATTTAGGAATGCAGGCACACTTCTACCCAATGCCTGAATTCCCATGATGAACCCGTGAATGGTTAGGGGTAAGTCTACAGTCCCCCATGCCCACTTCCAGCCCCAGCTTTGACCCTCACGCATTACTTCTTTCTGTGTGTACAGGTGACGACAGTTGGCAGATGTGGATGAGGCAGGGTCTTTTACGTTAGAGATTCTTATGTTGTCAAATTCAAACAAACCATCATGGTTAATGATAACTATTTTCTAACTAATGGTTTCAGACTCTTGAAAAGGTACTGGGAGAATAGTTTTGGCTCAGGACCCCTCTTCACCACTGGTTGGTTTGCGACATTTGCAGGTACTGGCAGTTTCAAACTCAAGCAACTAGTGGACTCAAGAATTCAGAACTGAATGTAGCTGAATAATAACGAAGCAAGGGACTAATAATGAGGGACTGATACGAATAGATCAATAGCTGTAACTGTCTTTATACACAGGAGCATAAAGATTGGCCGGGATTGGATTTTTAAGGGCTGAATAACTTCTGCTGAGTTCAGAGTCTAGCTGTTAGGCAGTGGCATCCTTTCTGAAGCATTTTAAGGATAGTGACAACATGATGTTTAAGGCATGAGGTCCGTGTTCCTGCTCATCCTCACCTATGGCTTTGAACCTGACCTGACTTAGGCCCAAACATTAGGATAACTGTTTGATCTCTATTCATTTAAAATGGACTATCAGAAACTCAGAAGAAATTAATGTAAAGTGAGAAAAATAGTAAATCTAACTTTAGGTAGAGTATCCTTTTTAAGTGTAGAGGAAGAATTAATCCCTTATCCTTTTTAAAATGTAGATGAAGAATTAATCCCTAGCTTGTCATAGGAGGTCACCTCCTGTTAGAGGGCTGTCAAATGCATTGATGAGTTTTTGAGTTTTTACCCTCCAAGGTGATGAATCTCTGGTGCACGTAGAGCTGATAGGGCTCTAAAGAGTCTGTTTCATTTTAAAGTGTTGATGTCATTCTCCAATGTGAGAGTTTTTGCAGACACATAGGACACTGTGTCTATCTTGAGGTTGTTCTCATACTCTCTGCACATTCTGTGACAGGAGCTAACAGAGCATCATTCTGTTGGTTCAAGAATAATAATTATTGGTAAAGATTTCATCTTAATGTCACTTTGTCATAGCATTCTTAGAGCAGAATGTATTTCTGTCCCAGATCAAGGGTATATGTTTTTTACATATATATGTATATATTTTTAATCTTGTAATGTTGGATCTACAAGCCTCTTTCCACATGCAGATAATCTCTTTCAAACATTGTCATAGTCCATGTTTATTCTTTCTCTATGACTTTTTAAAAATGAGGCCTGGCCTTGGTGGGAGTTAGTACTGAGAAAATGAAGATGGGAACAAGACACTTATTAATACCAGTCTCGAACTGGTTGAAAAATAAGAGTGGAGATACAGTTGACCCTTGAAAAACACAGGTTTGAACTGCACGAGTCCATTTACACTTGGATATTTTCCATAGATACAGTACTGTAAATGTATTTTCTCTTCCTTATGATTTTCTTAGTAATATTTTCTTTAACCTACTTTATTGTGAGAATACGATATAAAATACATAAACCTACAAATATGTACTAATCTGCTGCTTATATTATCAGTAAAGCTTCCGGTTAATAGCAGGTTATTAGTAAGTTAAGCTCTCAGGGGAATCAAAAGTTATACATGGATTTTGGATTGTGCTGGGGGTTGGCATCCATTGGCATCCATTACCCCCAGGGTTATTCAAGGGTCAACTGTACTTATATGGAAGGGGAAGCTGGGGAGAGGTCCCGGAGGGAAGAGGCTGGCCTTGTGGGAGCTGGGACCCCAGAACGTGCAGGGCATTTACCTTCTTGGGCACCTCATGTTAGTATTACATGTTAGTATTTTCCTCTGTCTTCCAAGAATCTAGGGGGATTTGTGGAAATAACTGATAGGCTGCCCTATATTGAACTTTGTAAATATGGATACACTGTAAAGTAAGCTCTGGGTTTAGATGAACTAAGAAATTATGAGTAAACCACTTATATCAATGATAACTGTTTTCATTAAATAAATGAAATTTTAGACCAGGAACGTGGATTTTGTGACTTTCTTCAGGTTTATTAAGCTGAGGTTCTGTATCTATTTCTACAGTAAGCTGGTTTGGGGAAATGAGTAGAATTTGTGTGTGTGTATGCGTGTGTGTACATATAACTTAATTGCTATTCAGTACACTTAAAAGAATATAGTCTACATTAAGACATAAGGAATAATAACAAAAGCAGCCTCCGTTTGGGGTGTCTGGGTGGCTCAGTTGGTTAAGCGTCTGTTGATTTCAGCTCAGGTCATGATCTCAGGCTCCTGGGATTGAGCCCTGCATTGGGCTCCATGATCAGCAGGGATTCTGCTTCACAATTCTCTCTCTCCCTCTGGCCCTTTCCCCCAGTAAATAAATAAATCTTAAATAAATCTTAAAAAAAAAAAAAAAAAAAAAAAGCAACCTGAGCTAAAGAAACAGAACATTACTAATACATTTGGAATCCAGCCTATATTATTCTCCATCCTGCCTCCCTGGATTTGTGTTTATCATTCCCTTACTTTGCTTTATGATCTTAGTACATATGGCTGAAGCCCTAAACATTATATTAGATAGATGGTCATGTTTTTGAGTCTTACGGAGCCTTATATACCCATCATTTAGCGTAGCGTGCTCTGCAACTTGCCCCTTAGCTTGAGATCCATCCTTGTTTGTAGCTGCAGCTCTTTTGCTGTTTAGTGCTCCGTCTGGCCAGGAACATGAGCTGTTCCCAGTTTCCTCTGTCTCAAACAAGATTGTTGTTGATGTTCTTGCTTATGGCCCAGTGAACGTAAAATCTGAAGAACATATGCCTAGAAGTAGGATTGCTGGCTTGCTCCTGATGTCCAGGGCTTCTGCATAGCGCCGGAAAGGTCTTGACAGGTTGGAAGCTTCCACCAGCAGTGGAGAGTTCTCATTGCTCCATGTTCTTGCAATTAGCCGATGTCATGGGACTTCAGATGTTTTGTCGGTTTCATGGTATAAGATGAAGTTTCACTGTAGTTACAATTTGCAATTCTAGATGATGAAATCAGCTTGAGCATTCTTTCATGTCTGTTGGCCGTTCACCTTTCCTCTTCTACGAGACGCCTGCTCACATATTTTGCCCATTCTTCTATGAGATCATTGTTATTTTCTTTCTGTAGCAGTTCGCTGCATCATCCAGGGATCTTTTTTTTTTTTTAAATCAGATATGTGATGTCAGTGTCCTTTCCCATCTTATCACTTTCTTCACAGTGTCTTCTGAAGAACAGAGATTTTACATTTTAATGTGAATGAACTTATCTCTTTTCCTGGCATTTATACTTTTTTATATATATATACCTTATTTTAGAAATTCTCCCCTACCCGAAGGTCATAAGCATTTTTTCCATATTTTCCTCTCAAAGTTTTAAAGTTATGCCTTCCATACTTAAGGATCTTAATCCACCTGGAATAATTTTGAAAATGGTAAAAGGAGTCGTTTCTTTTTTTTCTTCTTCATGGCATCCAGTTGTCTTGCACTGATTATTGAACATGTATAGGTTCTCTGTACGCCCCATGATATACAGTACCACCCTGTCATAGTTTGAGGTTCTATCCATGCACATCTGTTTCCTGGAGCTGGACGTGTTCTCTTGGGTTTGCCTCATACCTGTACCCCGTTATCTTAATAGCCATACCTTTATGTTACCTTTTATCTGTTGAGTCAAGTTTCCTTACTTATCTTTTCCAGAAGTGTCTTGCTTACTTGGCCCTTCTCTGCCATATGAATTTTATAATCTGCATGTTCAGTTACACACACGTATATTCCTGTGAGAATTTTTCCTGATTGCATGTATAGACCCTACGTGCGCAGCTCAGTAAATTTTGCCAGATCTAACACACCTGCGTAACCAATACCCCAAACAAGGTCTAGAATATTTCTGTCACCCCCGATATTTCCTTGTGTCCCTTTCCATTTGGTCACCCCCTTCCCTCCAAGGTCTACACCATTCTGATTTCTGTCGCTAGAGAGGAGCGTTGCCTACTTTTGAACTTCATCTAAATGAACATATACCGTAGGTGTATCTTTTTTTTCATTCAGTGTTTTTTATTTCATTCATATTGATGTTTACCAGTAATTTATTCCTTTTTTACTTCCAAGTCATGTGAATACCCCACATTGAAATGAATACAAGTGAATAAAACTGAGCTGTTTCCTATTTGGGGCTATTATGAATAAAGCTGCTGTGCACATTCTGGTAAAGGTCTTTCTGTGGACATTGATATGTGCTCAAGAGAACTGGAAACATTCAGAGTGGAATTGTGGAGGAACAGGAAAAATGCATGCTTAACTTTATAAAAAAACCATCAGATTTCCACAGTGATGACATCATTTTTTTTTAAAGTTGAAATGTACTTGACATACTGTGTGATTAGTTTTAGGTGTACAATGTAATGATTTCACAATTCTCTACATTACTCGGTGCTCACTATAGCAAGTGTAGTCACCATCTTTCACCACACAGTGTTATCACAATATTATTTTTTTAAAAAAAGATTATATGTATTTATTTGAGAAGGAACAAGAGAGAGTAGAGGGAGGAGCAAAAGGGGAAGGAGAGGGACAAGTGAACTTGGTGGTGAGCAGGGAGCCTGACGCAGTGCTCAATCTCAGGACCCTGAGATCATGACCTGAGCCAAAGGCAGACACTTAACCAACTGAACCACCCAGGTGCCCCTACAATATTATTGACTATATTTCCTACATTGTACTTTTCATCCACATGACTAATTTATTTTATTTTATAACTGTAGATTTGTATCTCTTAATCCCCTTCAACTATTTCACCCCTCGCTCCAATCTCCTCCCCTCGGACAACCATCAGTTTGTTTTATGGTTCTATCTCTGCTTTTTTGTGTTTTGGGGGAGGGGGTGGTTGTCTTTTGTTCTTCGGTTTTTGTTTTTTAGATTCCATATGTAAGTGAAATATTTGTCTTTCTCTGACTTATTTCACTTAGCATAATACTCTATAGGTCCATCCATGTTTATATGGCTGACTAATATTGCAAAATATTTATATGTATACACATACACATGTATATGTAACATATACATCATATCTTCTTTATCCATTCATCTGTCAGTGGGCTCTTGAGTTGCTTTCATATCTTTGCTGTTGTCAGTAAACATAAGGGTGCATTAATCTTTTTGAATTACTGTTTTCATTTTCTTTGGGTAAATACCCAGTAATAGAATTACTAGGTTGTACGGTATTTTAAAATTTTTTTGAAGAACCTCCATACTGTTTTCCATAGTAGTTGCATCAATGTACATTCCCGCCAACAATCTGTGAGGGTTCCTGTTTCTGCACATCCTCACCAACATTTGTTATTTCTTGCCATTTGGATACCAGCCATTCTGATAAGTGTAAAGTGACATCTCATCGTGCCATGATTAGTGATGTTGATCGTCTTGTCATGTGTCTGTTGGCCATCTGTATGTCTACTTTGGAAAAATGTCTATTTAGTCCTCTGCTCATTTTTCAATCATATTATTTGTTATTTTGTTGTTGAATTATATAAGTTGTTTATGTATTTTGGATATTAACCTTTTACTAGATATATATTATATTGTTACAAATATCTTCTCCTATTCAGTAGGTTGCCTTTTCATTTTTTTTTTTTTGATGGTTTCCTTCACTGTAAAAGCTTTTTATTTGGCATAGTTACAATAGCTTATTTTTGTGTCTCTTGCCTGAGAAGACCTATCTAGACAATAGTTGCTGATGTCTAAGAGGTTACTGCCTATGTTTCCTTCTAGGAGTTTTATGGTTTTAGGTCTTATATTTTAGGTCCTTAATCCATTTTTGAGTTAATTTTTGTGTATGGTGTAAGAAAGTGGTCCAGTTTCATTCTTTTGGATGTAGCAGTCCAGTTTTCCCGGCACCATTTGTTGAAGAGACTGTCTTTTCTCTATTGTATGTTCTTGTCTCTTTTGTCATAGATTAATTGACCATGTAAGTGTGGTTTTATTCCTGGGCTGTGTCCTGTTCTGTTGGTCTATGTGTCTGTTTCTGTGCCAGCATCATACTGTTCTGATTACTGCAGCTTTGTGGTGTATCTTGAAACCTGGGATTGTGATGCCTGCAGCTTTGTTCTTTCTCAAGATTGTTTTGGCTCTTCAAAGTCATTTGTGGTTCCATACAAATTCTGGTGTATTTAGGATTATTATAGTTCCATGGAAAATACTATTGGTATTTGATAGGGATTGACGTGAATCTGAGACGGATTTGGAAAGTATGGACATTTTAACGATATTAATTATTTTAATCCATAAGCATGGTATATCTTTCCATTTGTGTTGTCTTCAGTGTCTTCTATCAGTGTTTTGTAGTTTTCAGAGTACAGGGCTTTTATCTCCTCAGTTAAATTTACTTTTCAGTATTTCATTTATGATGCATTTGTAAATGATACATTTTTTGAAATTTCTCCTTCTGCTACTTGATTATTAATGTATAGAACTACAGCAGATTTCTCTGTTTACTTTTGTTCCCTGTGGCTTTACAGAATTCACTTATTCTAACGGTTTGTTTCAGTGGAGTCTTTAGGGTTTTCTGCATATAGTATCACGTCATCTGCAAACTCTGACACTTTTACCTCTTCCTTACCAATCTGGATGATTTTTATTTCCTTTTCTTGTCTGATTGCTGCAGCTAGGTCTTCCAGGAGTATGTTGAATAAAAGTGATGAGAGCGAACATCCTTGTTTTGTTCCTGTCTTAGAGGAAAAGCTTTTAAGTTTTCAGCTTTGAGTATGATGTCAGCTGTGGGGATGATACCATTTTATACATATTTCAAAGAAGTATGAGATTTTTAGTTGTTCTTCATCCTCATTAATGTTTAGCATTGCCATTAACATTTAATCCTTTTCATTGTAACCATTCTAAGAGATGTGAAATGTTATTTCGTTATGGCTTAAAATAAATTTCTCTTATGACTAATGATGGTGAACATCTCTTTTCATGTTCTTATTGGTCACTAATATACCCTCTTTTTTTTTTCAAGTTTATTTATTTTAAGTAATCTCTACACCCAACATGGGGTTTGAACTCAACCCCAAGAATAAGAGTCACTCACATGCTCCTCCAAGTGAGCCAGCCAGGAGCCTCTTGTATACCTTCCTTTTTCGCATATTTAAAAAAAAATAAGTTCGTCTTTTTATTATTAGTTTGTAGAAGTTTTTATGGATTCTACATATGAGCCCTTTGCTGGATATATAATACTGCAAATTTTTCTCCCAGTCTGAGGCTTCCATGTTCACTTCCCTAACGATGCCTTTCAGTGGACACAGTTTTTAATTTTTATAAAATCCAGTTTATCAACTTTTTATGGTTAGTGCTTTCTGTATCCTAGGAAATCTTTATATACCTCAAGGTCTCAAAGATATTCTTCGATATTTTCTTCTAGAAACCTAATAGTTTTGGCCTTTGCTTTTAAAATAATTTGATTCATCTCAAATTAATTTCTGTATATGGTGTGAGGCAGAAATGTTTAAAGTAAATTTTTCCCCTCATTAGGTTATCCAGTTGTTTCAGTACCATTTATCCATGACTTTTGGTATTTGGTATTGGCACTTTTGTGAAAAACCAATTTCATGCATATGTGTAGGTCTGATTTGATCTTCTGTTCCATGGACCTGTTTGTCTTTCGTGTTATCTTAATTATTGCAATTTTATAGCAGTTTCTGAAATCAGTTAATGTATGTTCTTCATGTTTGTTTTTCATTTTCAGGATGGTTTTGACGATATAGGTACTTTAATTGCCATTTCAATTTTTAAAACCAGCTTGTCAATTTTTGCAGGAAAATCTGGGATTATAATTTAGTCTTTCTTAATGCTGAACAGTAAGATTTTGTGTTTTTTTTCCATAAAGATCTACATCTTTGTTAGATAATTCCTTCATAATTAATTTTTTAATACTGTTGAAATATCTTTTTTTAAAGATTAAAGTGTCTGTGGATGAAAATGCAGATTACTTTAATATGTTGATTTTTAAAATTAAACAATATTTCTAAAATTTTAGTAATTCTAGTAGTTTATTTGTGAATTTCCATGTAAACAGTAATAGTAACTGTAAATAATTAGTTTTATGTTTCTGTTTTCAGTTTCATAACTGTTCTTTATTTTTTTTTAAATTTTTTATTTATTTATAATAGTCACAGAGAGAGAGAGAGAGACAGAGACACAGGCAGAGGGAGAAGCAGGCTCCATGTACCGGGAGCCTGATGTGGGATTCGATCCCGGGTCTCCAGGATCGCGCCCTGGGCCAAAGGCAGGCGCCAAACCGCTGCGCCACCCAGGGATCCCCTCATAACTGTTCTTTAGCTGGCAGAAACTTCCAATATGATGTTGGATAGAGATGGTGCTTAGTGTGCTGGGGCTTCCATAACAGAGTGCCATAAACTGGGTAGCTTAAACAATATAAATTTAAAAAATAAATAAACACCAAAAATGTATTGCCTTATGGTTCTGGAGCATAGAAGTCTGAGGACAGGGTGTCAGCAGGACAAAGTTAGCTTCTCTTGAGGGACACTCTGTTGCAGTCCTCTTGGCCAGCCTTCCGGTAGCCTCATGCATTCCTTGGCTGGTAGATGGCCGTCTCCCGGTCTTTGCACTATGTGTGTCTGTCTTGTCTCCAGATCTCTCCCGTTGTATAATGACACCTGTCATATGGGGTTAGGGCTCACCCTAATGACCTCATCTTAAGTTGATCATCTTCAGTGACCCTGTTTCCACATAAGATCCTATTTGCAAGTAGTAGGGAGTTAGGACTTTAACATATTTGGGGGGACATAATCTACCCATAACAGATGGCAATAGTCTTGTTCCTTGTTTTACGCTTTTTCTCTTTTATTTTGTAAATGTGATAAACCAACAGATTTTATTACCTTAAGCCAATATCACATGCCAGCTTATTCATACTGTGTGTGTGTGTGTGTGTGTGTGTGTGTGTTCAGGGTGCTAATATTTAATACTTTTCCATGTGATTTATAAGTAAGAACGATTAGGATTTTCTTTTTTCCTATATCATTATTGGGTTTGGATATTAAAGTTATATTTTATACTGGCTTTATAAAAGGAAGTGGGATATGTGCCCCCTCCTCTTTTTTTTTTTTTTTTTAATTCTCCGGAAGCTTTATTATTTAGACTTGGTACTATCTGATTCCTGAATGTTTGGTAGAACTTGATAGGAGAGCCATGTGGACATGGTGCTTGTTTTCTGGGACAGTGTCCATGAAAGCAGAGTATAGGGCAGTCCTGGTGGCCCAGCGGTTTAGCACCGCCTTCAGCCCAGGGCCTGATCCTGGAGACCCGGGATTGAGTCCCACATCGGGCTCCTGGTGCATGGAGCCTGCTTCTCCCTCTGCCTGTGTCTCTGCCTCTCTCTCTCTCTCTCTCTCTCTCTCTCTCTGCCTCTCATGAATAAATAAATAAAATTAAAAAAAAAAGAAAAGAAAAGAAAGCAGAATATAGCCAGTGCCCTTGCATTGCTTATAAATTCATCTGAATCTGCTCTCTCCTGGGCCTGTAGAAGCCTATATAACTGTTGTTACAGATCTTAAGTCAAGAACATGGAAAAACATTTTTGAAGCTTATGGGTAACCTAAGAATCTCCACTGCCCAGCTCGGGATATAGCGGAAAGAATGAAATCGTCATACTTGAGTTGAGATTTAAGAAACATAAAGAATCTGAGGGAAGATGCTAAGCAACAAGAGCCTTTCACAGTGGCTACGGGTGTGAACTAGAAGATAATGTTTCTGTGTACACCTGCAAAAGAAAATTAATATTTTTCCATTAGCATTTTCAAAGATGCTCACTTAGATTCTAATGTTACCAGCAGGGTGTGTAGGCTCTCAATGTGGTGGAAAGTCATTACTAATATTTTAACTTTGGTCCTTAGTACATATTGTTTTACATACTTGCTTATTTTTCTAGTCCTTTTTCCTTAATGTGTTTGGGATACTCCTGGGAAATGGAGCAGTGGGTTTTTTTTTTTTTTCACACTTAAAAGTGTTTATTGTGTTTGTAGTGTTATTCTTATTTGAACTACTGTCTGTGAGTGTACTAATATTTTTCAGTCTCTTTCCCTCACTAGCTCTGAATTTTGCAGTTTTGAGAAATATATTAAAATGTTGCTCTTTCAAATGATAGCCATGCTTTTAAGGTGATATTCTATCAAAAAGTTAGTCTAAATTTCAGATCAATTTGAGATCACAATATGAATTGTACATCTTAGAGAAAGTTTCAGTTTTGTTACCATGTTGAAACCTCTCTGACTTCAGACCCCCAGTAACTTGGACTTAATGATAATACAGAGTGGTTTGGCCTACAGTTTACCTTTTTACGATTCATACTGTCTCAGAGTGGGTTTATCCTATGAATTAGATCATGGAGAAAATCTCCCTGCTGCTTGAAGGAGTAAACCACTTTTAGGTACCAGAATGTTATTGCGTCAGCTTTCTGTTACCCTTGTGTGATCCTGATTTAGCAACTGTAAAGTTTATAACACATTGCTGATAATTGGGAGGCTGTATTATCTATCCCCTAGTTCCAAGTTTGTGCCCTAGACAACATCTCCCCAGTATCCCCACCCCCAGCCTCTGCTAAGCACCATTTAACTCTATTTGTATGAGTTTGACTCTTTTAGGTACCACATATAATTGAGATCGTGCAGTGTTTGTCTTCCTGTGTCTGAATGATCTCGCTTAGCATAATGCCCTCCAGACCCATCCATGTTGTCACAAATGGCAGCATTTCTTTCTTTCAGCTGAATAATATTCCATTGCCTATACACACACACACCTTTACCCATTTCTCAGTTGAAAGGCTCTCCTGGCCTGTGAGGGAAAAATTCAAAATCCCTGGATAGCCTAATGGGGTTCCTTTGAAGGTCACAATGTTTCTTCCCCTGGCTGCTTTTAGAATTCTTTCTTTATCCTTGATTTCTGACAGTTTGATGATAATGCGTCTTTTTTGCATTGAGATAATAGGGTGACCTGTTGGCTCAGTAACCTTGGATGTCCATTTCCCTCCCCAGGTTTGGGACACTCTCAGCTATTATTTCTGTAAATAATTTTCTGCCCCATTCTCTCTTCTGAAAACTGCAGGTGTTCCAGCATCTGTTCTTTTGGTGGAATCCTGTTGATCTCTCTCCGGCTTCCTTCACTCTTTATTCCCTTCTCCTCATCCTCCTCCAATCTCTAACCACTTCTGTCCTCCATACACTTTACCCTACTGCAGATGCCCTATTGCATTTTTCATTTTACTCATTGAGTTCTTCAGCCTCAGAATTTCCATTGGGGTCTTTTTTTTTTATGATTTCTTTTTCTTTAGTAAAATCTCGTTTGGATCATGTAATTTTTTTCAAAGCTTCACTGAACTGGCTGAGTTTTCTTGTAGCTCAGAGTTTCTTCAGAGCAGCTACTTTGAATTTCTTAATCAGCTAGATCACAAATTTCATGCCTTTGAATTCAGTTTTGGAGGAGTTACTTCTGTCTTTGTGATGGCACGTGTTCTTGGTTTATCATGTTCCTTGTGGCTGTGCGTTGCCGCACTCCTATTTATGGTAGGGGACACCTCCCTCAATCCCTGCAAGTTGCCTTGAGAGAGGGTGTTTGAGCTGAGAACCAGTGGGGGCCAGTGGGGGCGGTAGAGGTAGGAGGGGATCAGTGGGGGCCGGTGGGGGTGGTAGAGGTAGGAGGGAAGGAAAGGGTAGATGGGGGTAGGAGGGGGTGAGTGGGAGTAGGTGTGGGTAGGTGGAGGTTGGTGGGGGTAGGAGGGGGTAGGTGGGAGTTGATGGAGGTAGGAGGGAAGGAGGGGATAGATGGGGGTAGGAGGTGGTGAGTGGGAGTAGGAGGGAGTAGGTGGGGGTCGGTGGGGGTAGGAGGGGGTAGGTGGGGGTTGATGGAGGTAGGAGAGAAGGAGGGGGTAGATGGGGGTAGGAAGGGGTGAGTGGGAGTAGGAGGGGGTAGGTGGGGGTAGGTGGAAGTCGGTGGGAGTAGAAAGGGGTAGGTGGGGGTTGGTGGAGGTAGGTGGGGGTAGCTGGGCGCTTGTGGGGATAGGAGGGGGCAGATGGGGGGGCGTTGGGGGTAGGGGGGCTGCAGGGGGGGGGGGGAGCGGGGGGGGGCGGGTAGGCTGGTTGGTGCTTGGTCCTGGACCCGGCAGCTCTGCTCCCTTGCTCCTCCTGGTGGCGGGTTTCTTAAATGACGACGTCTTCTCTGGTTCCTGGACTCCTGTGGCTGCTGGAAGGCCGGCCTCTGTTTTCCTGAAGGTGGCTCTGAGGCTCCTCTGGTTTCTCCCTCCCTGCACACTGTGGCCTGCTGTCCTGGCTCTCTCTGCAGGGAAGCGTGCTGGGGCAGCTGCACCCTGGGAGGAGGTGTGGGTCCATTGGGGGTGCCTGGAGCACACCGGTGAGGTCCCCAGCTGGGGTGCTCCCACAGCTCCTGGTTGACTTCCTGCTACACACAACCCCCTTAAGGCCGTTTGCATTTCTCATGGGCCTCTCTCCCAGTCTTCTCTCCCCAGGCAGGGACATCCAGCCTCAGTACTGTGGTTCCTCCTGGAGAGCCATGGGATTGTGCAGACGCCTCCCACACAGCTGGGGTAGCCGCACTCCTGCCCTGCTGTCCCCCATCTTCCCCTGTCTTCCCCCGTCCTTCCCTGTCCTCCTCCGTCTTCCCCCTGTCCTCTCCTGTCCTCCCTCATCCTCCCCGTCCTCCTCCGCCCTCTCTCTGTCCTCCCCATCCTCTCCCTGTCCTCCCCCTGTCCTCTCCCATCCTCCCCATGTCCTCTCCCTGTCCTCCCCATCCTCCCCCTGTCCTCCCTCTGTCCTCCCTCGTCCTCCCCTATCCTCCCTCGTCTTCCCCATCTTCCCCCATCCTCTCCATCCTCCTCCATACTCTCCTGTCCTTCCTCATCCTCCCCCTGTTCTCCTTCATCTTCCCCCATCCTCCCCCGTCCTCCCCCATCCTCCTCATTCTCCCTCATCTCCCCCCTCTCCCCGTCCTCTCCCCGTTCTTCTCCATCCTCTTCCCATCTTCCCATCCGCCCTCTGCTGCAGGGGCTGTACCCGCCCCCAGATGAGCCCCCCACCCCCCCGCAGTGCTTCCTTGCAGGCCCAGCCCGGGAAGGTTTCTCTTCAGGCTGCCCCTGCTGTGACCAGACCTGGATTGTCTTGTTTTCTGGTTCTGTGGGCTCCAGTGGCCCGCTGGGACCGCCCCCTTGGGATGACTGGACACTCCTGTCTCCTGTGTGCTCCCGCCCAGGTCAGCGCCCCGCAGGTTCTCTGCAGCCTCAGCAGGGGTTTGGGGGGTGGCTCCGGGCTCCACAGCAGGGGCCTGTGTGCCTGTTGCTGGACCTGCCCATGGGTGAGGCCCCTTGGGGCCCAGATCCCGACCCCCCGCCGGGGCTCAGTGTGTGGGTGGATGTCTAACTTGTTGTGAAGAGGGTGGAGAGAAGGAGCAACATCTTAGCTGCTGTGAGGCTGACGTGGTGCTGCTTATAAACTACATTGAACTTTTGTTTTTAAGTCCTGTCCTGGGGAACTTGAGCAAGACTGGGGTCGCCTTGCTTACCATGTAGTGAAACAGTGTTGCACGTCTTCTTAAATACTCATCCTGTCACTGTTTAATAAACCAATTGCTTTTCTTACAGCCCTAGCTCTCCCCTCTCTCCTTCTCCCTCCATCCAGGATTTAGACTAAATATGGGTGTTTTCTGTATTTTCACCACGAACATGTCTAGTTTATCTCTTGTGCGACAGGAAGACCCTACACCTTGGGAGAGTGACGTAGGGGAGTTCACTGGCGAGGGCCCGAAGCCTGTACCTCTGTGCCTTCTGCAGAGGGAAGGGTACGCTTCACACCCCAATCGCAGCCTCGCTCTCCGGAGCTCCTGAAGGGCAGCCTGTACTGTACTGATCAAGCGGGGAAGGCAGTAGTGTTTCGTGATACCTTGCTTTAAGGCACTTAGGATGTCTTAGACATAGGACATTTCAATACCTGTGTTTAACTCATTGGCATTTAAGTGGAAAATAAAAAAGTATTGTCTAAGTTGGGTTTTGTGGTTCTATGCGGTCATGACAAATAGACGGTCGTCTTTCCAAACGGCTGGTGTCAGACACCAAAGCTTTTCTCCCAACGTCGGGCTTTCCCTGGGACCCTCAAGTTCCCGCGGTCCCACATAGATGGACACGGTTCCTTCTCTGTGGTGCCTTAGTTCTGAGCCTCACACCAGACTTTCTTGCTCCTTCCTGTAGTCTCTGTGAAGAGGAGCTCACATAAGTGAGTCTGACGATGCCTGGGCCAGGGGAGAGCGTGTGCGAGCCCGTGTCTGGCTCACGATTCAGTCTGCCCTTCAGTGGCAACACGGTGGATGCAGCCTCCTCGGCTAAGGGCAGAAGACAGCGTTATTTCATCCCCCAGTGCTCAGCTGGGGAAATGAAGACTGAAAGTAGGCTGGGGCTTTGAGAGGAATATATCCAAGATTAGATCAGGTTTATCAGGTAGTCACCACGGGCCAGATATTAAGCATTTCATGTGAGCTGACGTACTTATTCCTCAAGGCAATGTTATGAAGTAGGTGCCATGATTCTGTTCACTTTGCAGATGAGGAAACTGAGGCACAGAGGAGTTGAGTGACTTTCCCAAGGTCACAGAGTTTATAAGTGCTGGGAAGGAACTCCGATGGTGTCCGGCAGAAGTACCTCATCCCCAGACCTGATACCCTCCTTCCTGGGGATTTTATTGACTCAGGGAAGGAGACTGATGTTTTCCTCATGTAGGTGTGGCTGCCCCAATAGGCAGGGGGAGATAAGAAGTTACAAAATTCTATATTCTCTCTTGAATATTTCCAAGAGGTCTTCTACCCTTGGCTAGAGTGCCTCAAAGGATTAAGGAATTTAGTCTCTCTTGAGGCCACCCTGCTTCTGGACAGCCTGAAGTGATGAAGAGTCCATCTGGCCTTCCCTGACTTCTGTCTGACTTCTGCAGACCTCTTTGGGGCTCCATTTCTCCCTCCTGTGTGGGTGGGTTAGGGAGCCTATGTGGATTGCCTTCCTGCAGGCTGGGACATCATGGAAAGGCCATCTTGCTCGTTTCTGCTGCCTCTGACTTTGTCGAGTGTGAAACCAGAGTCCTCAGAGGAGGACTTCAGAGGAGGAGGTAGGAAGGTAAGGGCCCCAGGTTGGGGCAGTCGGCCTCCCAGTGGAGGTCATCCATTAACTGATGTGTCAGTGACCTTCTCCTAAGTGCACCGGACACCTCAGCTCCTTACCTGACAGATGTAGAGATCTGAGGCACGTCTTTACCATGAACACATTTACTTGGAGAGCCAAGTATGATGCTGGAAGGAACACAGGGTTCAAGGTGTGGTCCCTGCCTCAGTGTTCGTGACAAGATCCAGGGGTAATACTTAACCACCTGATGCAGTCGTGACCCACTTCACTTAAATGCTAAGTCAGGTGGCCAGAGAAGCTCAGGGAAAGATCAGGGGGGATCATTTTTGCCTTTTTCCATAACATTTCTGTTCTGTCGTCTCTGGGTGAATATGCGTGGTTGTCTTCTGCTAACAGGTACGTCTCCCAAGAACAACCTGAGAAGGCTCCGTGTAAATCTCAGCTCTGTTAAGAACGGGCAAGTTGGCCCTAATTAAAAGTGCATGCCAAATAAATAAACAAACAAACAAATAAATAAATAAATAAATAAAAGCGTGTGTCTATGCTATCCTGGGGTGTAGTGGGGGGGGTCTTCCATTTGCCTGGTGGAAGGAGACCCAGAGGGAGAGCTTTTCTTCCCCGTACTATTTCCTAACAGGGTCGAATGGTTTCCCTCCACTGAAATCATAACTGAGGAATTGGGCATATCCACTGAGACCCGACGTGGTCCTGCTTTGTGGTTGGCTACCCTGCATTAACCTTCCTGTCCCCATCCCCACAGATCACCGCAGACATGATGAGCACCAAGGCCTTCACGCTGGTCTCCGCCGTGGAGTGGGAGCTGCTGGCGGGCGACAAGGAGCGGGTGCACATCGAGTGCGTGGAGTGCTGCGGAAAGAACCTGTACGTGGGCACTGGGGACTGCGTGGTTTACCACTTCCTGTTAGAGGAGCGGGCGCTGCCCACGGGGACGGCCACATTCTCTGCCACCAAGCAGCTGCACCGACACCTGGGCTTCCGGAAAGCCCGTGAGCGAGCTGCGAGCGGCCTCGGCCCTCAACAGGCTGCTGGTGCTGTGTGACAACTCCATCACCCTGCTCAACATGATGAGCCTGGAGCCCGTCCCCTCAGGGGCACGCATCAAAGGGGCCGTGGCGTTGGCCTTGAACGAGAACCCCGTGAGCGGGGACCCATTCTGCGTGGAAGTCTGCATCATCTCGGTCAAGCGCCGGACCATCCAGCTGTTCCTGGTGTACGAGGACCGGGTTCAGATTGTCAGGGAGGTGTCGACGCCGGAGCAGCCGCTGGCTGTGGCCGTGGACGGCCACTTCCTGTGCCTGGCTCTGACCACGCAGTACATCATCCTCAACTACAACACGGGCTTCTCCCAGGACCTGTTTCCTTACTGCAGCGAGGAGAAGCGGCCCATCGTCAAGAGGATCGGGAGACAGGAGTTCCTCCTGGCGGGCCCCGGAGGACTGGGTGAGCCTCCGCCGGCCCCTGCCTCCCGTCGGTCCATTCCCTCGGCCTGGCCTCCGGGAACCCATGCCCGGACCCGACAGGGAGGATGTAGCTGTGAAAGGAGATCCCCGGGAAGGGCATCGCCAGCGCCGAGGCTGGGTGGCACGGTGGCCGCAGAGGGCCTTGCTGGCATTGGCCCATGTCCCCGGCTCACCCCGCAGCTGTAGGGCTGGCGCAGCAAACGCAGGGCAGCTTCGGGCTGCGCTAAAGAGGAACCCCAAGGTAGCTCTGGGCAGACAATTCCTTCAAGTAAATAACTGCAAAATAAAAAAGTCCTGTAGGACTTCCTTGGAAGATTTTCTCATGTGGGTGGGCTGGTCAGTTGATTGTTTTTAGCCTCCGCTGTCAGTCCCAGTGGAGATCCCTGAGACGTCTTTTCTGGGCCGGAGACGTCAGTGTTCTGGCCATAATAGTACCCACTGCGGTTCCATCCCACCGTGCTTTCTTGCCACCAGCCTCCTGAAAGGCCTTTCTTTGGCTCTGTCATCCCGCCTTGCGAATTCTCTGTGCCACCTTCTTGAAATTAAGACTCAGAGCTGCTCGTGGTGGGCAACTTGTACTTTCTTGCGGTTGCCGATGGCTCAGTTTAGGGCTCGCGTGTATCTGTGACCTGTGGGTGCTGGGGAGGGTGAGTCCTCACCGCCGGTACTCCTTAACCGTGGTCTGTGTGTAGGCATCTCATCTCAGAGTGATGGGTACAAACATATTTTCTGGTAATAACATAAGTTGAAGTCATGAACTAGTTGGTGTACACTTAGTGGTTTTTACATTTTTTTAAAGATTTTATTTATTTGACAGAGAGCACAAGCAGAGGGGAGCAGCAGAGGGAGGGGGAGAAGCAGGCTTCCTGCTGAGCAGGGAACCTGATGTGGGGCTCAATCCCAGGACCCTGGGATCATGACCTGAACTGAAGGCAGATGTTTAACCCACTGAGCCACCCAGGCATCCTGGTTTTCACTTTTTAAAATTGATTTTAATTTTCAGAGCAATTTTGGGTTCATAGCACGGTTGAGCAGGAAGTCCAGAGTTCCCCTACACCCACTGTCCCCAAACACACGCATGTCCTCCTGCACTAACCATATCCCCCCACCCCCACCCCAGAGTGGCACATTCATGATAATGACTGAATCAACGTTGATATGTTACAGTCACCCAAGGTCTGTGGTTTCCGTCAGGGTCACTCATAGAGTTGTACATTCTGTGGGTCTGGACAAATGTATGATGACGTGTATCTATCATTGTGCCATAGAGAGTATGTTCACTGCCTTTATTTTTTATTTATTTTTTTTTTGTTTTTATAAGTATTTTTTTTTAATTTATTTATTCAGAGAGAGAGAGAGACTGAGAGGCAGAGACACAGGCAGAGGGAGAAGCAGGCTCCATGCAGGGAGCCCGACGCGGGACTTGATCCTGGGTCTCCAGGATCAGACCCTGGGCTGCAGGCGGCGCTAAACCGCTGCGCCACCGGAGGTGCCCTGTTCACTGCCTTTAAAATCGTCCATGTTCCTCTGTTCATCCCCTGCACCTCAACCTGTGGCAACTGCTGATCTTTCCAGATTGTCTTGTCGTAGGCTACCTTTTCGCACTGACGGCTTTCACCTAGTAACATGCATTTAAGGTTCCTCTACACCTCTTCGTGGCTTGATAGCTCAGATTTTTACCTTTGGGGGAAAAAAAATTCTTTATTTCAACTGCTTTTTTTCTTTAGCAAAAATTCACAATTTTAATGAAAAGCTTGTCTTATGGAAAACATACATGTATATAGTAAAGAGAACATTCTAATGAACTCAAATGTATCTATCACTCAATTCCAGGCGTAACTAGTTCCTCGCCAGTTGTTTGATTTATCATTTATCACAGCATCATGGACATCATAGTACTTTTTCTATAAACTAATTGTTCAGTATGTAGTTCTAAGTTCCTTAAAATGAAAAAAAGAAAACCACAATACCATTGCTTTCCTAAAAAAAAAAAAACCTTAACAGTGATTCCTTAATATCATCAAATATCAAGGCATGTTGTATTTCTCCTATTATTACACGTATACAGAGAGACGTATGCAAATGCCTATCCATATACATTTATGTCTAAGGATTTGTATATTTATTTTCCAATTTGTTTGAGTCAGTTCCCAACTGCCTGTACATTGCAGTTGATGGATCTGTTAAGCTTCTCTGGGTCAGTAAATCCTCTTAAGGTTCCTTCTCCTTCTCTTTTTATTTTTCCCTAATGTTTTGTTGAAGGGGTTTGACCATTTCACCTATAGCTTCCCACGGCCTGAATTTTGATTATTATATCCCCTTTTATTGTTTACTGTGTCAGGCTGACCTTTATGATTCCTGCCAACTGGTAATTAGGATGCCAGGTTTGTCAGATTCCTTTAAAAAAAAAAAAGATTTTATATATTTATTCATAGACACAGAGAGGCAGAGACACAGGCAGAGGGAGAAGCAGGCTCCATGCAGGGAGCCCGACGTGGGACTCGATCCGGGATCTCCAGGATCACACCCCATGCTGCAGGCGGCGCCAAACCGCTGCGCCACTGGGACTGCCCTTTTTTTTTTTTTAAAGATTTGATTCATTTATTCATGAGAAACACAGAGAAGAGGCAGAGACACAAGCAGAGGGAGAAGCAGGCTCCATCCAGGGAACCTGATGCGGGAATCGATCCAGAACTCTAGGATCATGCCCTGAGTCAAAGGCAGACGCTCAACCACTGAGCCACCCAGGGATCCCGGTTTGTCAGATTCTAATGTAGGGTTTGTGAGGGTTTTGTTTTGTTTTGTTTTTGCTTATTTTGAGGAGAGACAATTCCTCATAGGCGGTGGAGGACTTCCACTGAGGTTGTGTAATTTCTTTTTCTCTCTCTGTGATGTCAATAGCCACTGATGAGTGATACGTGATACGTGGACCCTTTGAATCATGGGGGGCTGCCAAATGGCAGCATTCTGTTTCTGTCCTTTCCTCCTTTGTACATTAACTGGACTGCTTCAGTGAAGAGAAACTTATACTTTATTTCATTGCTTCCCAGTACATTGTATAAGAAAGGCAGAACGAGAGGGTTTTCAATAAGGTGATTCCTCTGTCTTCCGAAAGTGATAGTTTTTTAGAAACTATCATTTACACATCATGGATGCAGACATATATGGTGTGTTTCCATCTATTTGTGCTGGGGGTGGGGAGGGGAGTTAATCCAGGTTGACTGCCAAGCCCCTTTCACATGACCCTGGGACGTTGATGGCCTTCTGGCGTGACAAGGTGTTCTAGGCTCATCTTGTGCATTTCCTGCCCTTGATCTGGTTGCAGCTGTTTCTCTAAGGACCCCTGATGTTTAGAGACCACAGTTGGGTGCTAGAGCTGCTTGCTGTCCATTGTTTTTAGGCCTCTTCAGGGACAGAGTTGGGAAGGATGCGTTTCTGTAAAGGTAAAATCCGTCATGAGGTCATACAGATGGAACCAATTCAGGGCTGCAGGGCATTGACCTCATCTGTCTCTGTGCTCGTATCTGCTTTCAGCTGCATGGCAAGTCTTCGTAAACCACTACGTAGTTGTTCCTTTGGTGAATCCCACAGTACGCAGAACGATGCTATCACCATCATTCCCACAACGTAATGACTGAAGAGAGTTTGGTTGTTTAGAGTTCTTTTTGTCTTTAAGGCAGGGTGTGGACGTAAAACCCATCAGGGATGTACAGTCACTTTGCTGTGTCTTAAAGTCACTTGGAAGAGTTCCCCTCTGTCTGGTTATGCCACCACCCAGGTATGCAGTTCATTTATCTTATTTTACTTCTGATTTTTAGGGATGGCTTTATTTAATTTTGTATTTTTACTATGTAAACATTTACAAGGCTCCAAGTTAGGCAAGCTCCAGCAAGGTATACTCAGAGAGCTGGTATCCTGTCTCCTTCACTTATTCTCTTCTTCCCCCATAGGCAACCTCTATTTTTATGGTTTATCCTTTCATTTTTTAATAAAAAATACAAATAAATATGTAGATATTTACATCTCTTTCTCAGTGCCTCTTTTTTTTTTAATTAACAGTGTATTATGGTGATCCCTTTACAATATAATCCAAAGATATTTCTTATTTCATAGCTGCATGCTACTCTGTTGTGTGGAGTCACCATGGTTATCTCAATCAGGCCCCTATTGGTGGTCATGTGAGTTTTTTTCTAGTATTAACAGGGATTTTGTATGTGTGTGTGTGTTTTCCTGGTGCATCCATGGGAAAGCCTTCTGTAGGTGGGATTGTTGAGTCAAAGTACAAACGCATGTGAATTTTGCTAGGTATTGCCATATTCTTTTGATAGAAGTTGTATGTTTTCTGTTTTCCCCAGCAACATAGGACAATGCTATCCAAACTCCCATGTTGTTCCCAGTCCCATACATGAGAAATGGTATCAGTGTAGTTAGTTGCATTTCTCCTGTCATGAACAAGAGTAAACATTTTTAAAAATGATTTATTCATTTATTTGGGGGGGCATAGAGGGAGAGAGAATCTTATGCAGACTCCTCTTGGAGCCCAATTTGGGCTCAGTCTCACAACCCCGAGATCACGACCTGAGTGGAAAATGAGCCAGTACCTTACTATTTCAGTTATAAAGGCTTTATAGTGAAAACATTTTACTCCAGTATCACTTGTATGCTCTCTTATACTTTACTCGTATACAGATTCTGTATGCAGCATAGTAGTCACCAGCATTATTACATGGGACGCTCAGGCAATGAGGCATCTGCCTTTGGCTCGGATCATAATCCCAGGGTCCTGGGATGGAGCCCCCTGCCCAATGTTGCTCAGCCGGCAATCTGCTTCTCCCTCTGCACCTCTGCCTCCCCCTGTTCTTTCTCTCTCTCTCTCTCTCTCTCTCTCTCTCTCTCTCTCTCTCTCATTCTTTCAAATAAGTAAAATCTTTATAAAAATATAGAACTAAGTTCAAATAAATTATTGTCAGGAATGCAAATGTACCTTTAAACATATGAAAGCTCTATATTTTCATTCTGCTCCTGTTTCTCTCTGAAAATTATACACACTCAGTCCCATGTCATGAGAAACCACTCTTAGCTTTTTGCCTGAGCTTGAATTTTCCTATTCTCAGCAATACTTTGTTGAAATTTTCATAACGTGATGGAGTCTTGTGACTTTAAACTCTATCCTTTGATAATTACTTCTTGAGAAATGCAGATAATTCAGCTTTTCCTGACTCACACAGCCCCCTGGCCCTCTCCCCGGCTCCTAGTTCAGATAAGGAGACCTCTAATCTTTAAAGGGTGCCTGATTGAAAATAATGCTTTTTAAGGATGTACCATTTACATATTTATTACATTTGCACGTTGACAGCACTTTACTGGACAATATAGAAACAATAGTTTGTCACTTGCTCAGCAGACATATAATTAATTTGTGGGTGTTAATAACAGTTACCTCCTGTTCCTAAGTGGTTCTGCGGCCCCTTCTACTGCCTGCCCTGGGCCTATCAGCTGGCAGTTACTGCTCCGCTCTTTTATTCCAGTGTCATCTTCTGCTTTCTGGGTGTATAGAAGCCTTAGTTCTTGACCTCTGGTTTCTGCTTATTTTACTATGAGAACATTCATGTCAGGCCCTCTGCACTGTACACTTCCTGGCCCACATGCTACCCAGCCTTGAGTGGGGGAAATGCAGTCACCTGGATTTAATTCCAGGATGAGACTGGACAACATCTTACCATCCATGTCCCCATGAGAGTGAGCTATCCACTCTCACATGGTTACTTGACCCAAAGTGTCACAGCATCTTCTGCCTTAATGTGTGCTTGTCCTCCCAGGGCTTTACGATTGCCAACTGCCTGGGTGAGTGGCATGTAGGCACCTGTCCCCTCAGCTTCTTTTTAGCTGGCTGGCTCTAAACGCACAGGACATTTAGTGCTAACAGAATTTCCTCCAAAGCTAAGCCCTCATTCCACATTCTTGATACTTCTCAAAACTCTAGCCCTCGGTTTCTCTCCAGCAGTTCTTAATGCTGTCTGAATACTTTGGTGATGCAGTTGGCAGGCTAGTTCAGGTTGTGCTTATGTCCTCATCCTCTCTGTTACCGTAAAACACTGGAAATGCCACACCTGGGGCCTTCAGCCCCTTGCGCTGTCCAGCCGCCGGTATCGTTCCGTCTTGCCTTCCAGCTCTGAGTCATGTGGTTGGACTTTTCCGTGTTTTCTTTGAACTCCTGACTTCATACCTGCTTTGGAAAGAGACGGGAACAAAGGCCCTGCCAGCCTCAGGAGCAGTTCTCGGTTGCGCTTACAGACACCCTGTATTGTGCTGTGCCTTTGGTGTGCTACATGGAACAACCTGCCCCTTTCTGGAAGCATGCCACCACCACCCCACGAGAAAGCCCTGGAATGCCAGACTCCCCTCTCCTGGAAGTCTGTGACATCCATTTCTGGGAAGTGCAAACACTGCCTCTTGACCAGCGCTGCATCCTACTCCCTGTTCTGTGTTAGACTCCCTGAGGGGCTGTTAATCCTGAGGCTAACAGCTGTGTGGTGGCCCTTGATTTACCCCCTCTCTCACTCCCACTGAGTCAGCTGCCAGGCTCCCGGCTTCAACCCCCCCGGAAGTTCAACCCCCACCCCCCACCCCACCCCTGCTGCTCTGCTCCAGCCCTGGCCTGGCCAGGGCCTCCCCTTGTGTGGCCCCTGGCACACAGCCTCCACACTTGTGGCAGGCGGGCCTTCGGACACACCTGTGAGCTGTCACAGACACAGGCGGCACTCCTTAGCCTGACTAGAGGCCAGTGCTCCCTGTTCCAGCGCCAACTTGACTTTCTGACGGGTTTTGCCCTGTTCAGGGACACATGCCCTCCCCACTGCTGTGCCCTCCCTGGGCCCTCTTCCTTGTGCCAGCTGGAGGCTGATCACTCAGCTCTGTCTGGGCTTGACCTCCATCAGAGCTGCCATCAGCACTCCAACAGCATTTTACACCTTTCTGTGCCCTGGTCTTTATCTCTCAAGTGGTCATTATTTACGTATTTCCTTTAACCCCTTCACCACTCATGAACTGTTGAATCCTTGGTCTGTCTCTTGGTCATTAACTCCGAGCTCCACACAGCGAATGTTCACTGAACTGAAATCACTGCCCAGTGTGCTCATTTGTAGTAGTTCCTTTTGTCTGTACTCATTTAATAGGTGAGCTAGCTTTCTCTCCTGTTCGTGGTGCGTTCACCCAGGACCACATATTCTTTTAGTGTATTATACTCAGTTTTACACTGTTACTAAAAATATCACTGTGATCATCCTTGTACTTGCCAGCTGGCAAGTAGAATCAATTGAAGAGGGTAAGTTTATGTTCAGTTTTGGTAGATAATACCCAAATTATTCTTCAAAGAGTGTTTCCTTACGCGATACTGATATTTAGAATTATCGATCTATCATCTTTGGCCAATCATTGGATAAAAGTTGTGGTTTTTACTGGGCCTATTTTTTCATTTAAATTTATGCCCTTGGTTACTAATGAATATGAGAATCTTCAGGGATTTATTAGCTATTTGCACTTTGCCTTTTGTGCAAAAGGTATACTAATTTATAGCCCCTCTCTCTGTGTTGTTAGTCTTTTTCCTAATGATTTTTGGAGACTTTGAAGGGTCAATGAGAAATACTTATGATGAGAATGGTTTGTGTTAGGTAATTGTGACTCCTTAGGGGACATATGCGTGTGCACACACGCATATGAGCACGCACACACACACACACTCTCTGGGCTTATTGTTCTTTTCTTTTCTTTTTTTTTTTTTTTTGATTCAAGGTAGCTAACATATAGTATAGTATTGGTTTCAGGAGTAGAATTTAGTGATCGTCACTTGCATGTAACACCCACTGCTCATTCCAACAAGTGCCCTCCTTAATGTCCATTACCCATTTGGCCCATCCACTCCCCCCAGCTCACTTCGAGCAACCCTCAGATTGAGAGTTCCAGTTGTTTCTCACATGCTGAGAGCCCGTATGTGAAGTGTTAAGCAGGACCTAACAGTGTTCTGAGCACAGTGCTGTTCTTCAGGGGGGCTTGAGTGTGTTACATTAAGAGCAGGGCATGTACACGTGTGTGAGGTCCCTGTAATACCCAGTTTCAGAAACAGCCTGATTTAGAGGAAAAGAGCTCTATTTACAAATGATTGATTGCAGCATATTTCATCTTTATAACTACAGAAAATTTAGGCAGGTTGATGATTTCATGGGTTTAGGAATTTTGCTCATGATATAGTTGAGATACGTTCCCTTGTTTTAATCTTGAAGTTCTCTCCTTGTCTCTGTCTCCCCACTCCGCATTCTGCATCCTATGTGGTAAAAAAAAAAAAAAAAAAAAAAAAAAATTTATTGCAGTAATAGCTGATGGTTTGCAGGCAATAGCGTGCTGTTTTTAAAGGTGTTTCAAGTCAACTAGTTTGAAAACCAAGTTAAAATGGATTGACTTTGTGACTATCTTAATTTTGGTAAACCCCAGTATCTGTGGACTATATGTAGCTCATTGGGAAATGGCTAGTTTGGTACTTTATGCATGTGACAGATAAGCTGTCATTTGGTATGGATATTATTGACAAACACTCAACAGCAGTGTGTCTTGAAGGGCCAAACTGGTTCTATGCCTGCATTATAGAGTTCCCATGTCCAATATTAGACTTCAGTTCTGAGCAGGGACAGTTCCCGATAGGATGCTTTGTGAAGTGTCTGGCACATAGTAGGAGCTCAGTAAATGCTTGAGGGAATGTATTCAATATCCATTCAACAAGGAAGAGCCGTAAGTTAGAGACACTAACCAGTTGCAGGACTGGATATGAGAGACAGCTGGCAAAGCTGCTTCAGTTGTTTGGAAATCATTTTTTTCCCCACAGGTGAGGACATGTGCTTTATAAACCTTTGGGGGGGGGGTACATGTAAACCTTTTTTGTAAGCTCATTTATACTTGGAAGTAAATGAAAGGTACACATTCTGGGGGGGTGGGAATAGTTCTTTTCACAAAAAAATTAAGTCATGGAAGGTTCTCCACACCTGCAGCATAATAAATTATCTTTCCAATCTTGAAATATAAGGAAGAAGGGGGTGGTATTCTGTATCCAGACACATCTACAGTAAGGAAAAGTGCCATGGTCCTTTGGGGGCTCACCTAACGCTTCCTATTTTTGCAGGCATGTTTGCCACAGTTGCTGGCATATCTCAGCGAGCCCCCGTGCACTGGTCGGAGAATGTGATTGGGGCGGCCATTTGCTTTCCATACGTCATAGCGCTCGATGATGAGTTCATCACAGTGCACAGCATGTTGGATCAGCAGCAGAAGCAGACCCTGCCCTTTAAGGAAGGCCACATTCTACAGGACTTTGAAGGTACCTCTTTGACAAGAATCTTAATGAAACTTAGTTCTCAACCCTTTTGTGACGTTTCTTCAGTAAATGTTATTAAGGCCCCTTTCAGAGCTGGACCTCATGCTAAACTTAGAAGCTACATGGGTGATGGTGATACGGAGTCTGTGCTGCAGGGGCTCCAAGGTTAAAGGGGAAATAGACATTTGGACAGATAACTAGCAGTTTAGGAGCTTGATAGGCATGAAACAAGGCCAGTGAGGAGAGTGGGGGGCGGGAGGGGGGAATGTTTCCTGGAAATATTGCAGAGGGCTTCCTGAAGGAGATGGTATTGAGCCAAACCTTGAAGGATGAGTAGGAGTCAACCCAACAGATTTGGTGTGAAAGAACCTCAGGTAGAGAGAAAGGTACTTGCAGATTTGCACAAGAGGGAGCCCTGACACTAGGAGGGCCAGGCTGGTATGAGCTGAGGCTGCAAGAGACCAGGGCCTCCAGGAGTAACCTCCCCTTGTGTGCAGTGGTGAGCCAGGCAAGGGGTTTCTTTTACTTTCTTAAAGTTTATTACGAACATTTTCAAACGTACTGAAAAGTCGAAAGAAAAACAAAATGAAGCACCATATACCATTCACCTTGGCTCAGCACTTGTAAACATTTCACTGAGCCATTCAAAAGTAAGTAAAAGACATCATGACATTTAATCTGAAATACTGCAACATGCATCTCCTAAGAGTTAGAGTATTTTCCTATATAACCACAAAGCCCTTTCACCCCTTAGAAAATCAACTCTAATATCCTGTCCGTGTTCAGATTTCCCCAGTTGTCCCAAGAAGGTCTTTTATGCTATTTTCTTCCAACCGGGAATTGATCTAGATTTACACGTTGTATTTGCCATTTAAGGATTTTAGCTCACCAAACATCCCCCTTCCTGTTATAGATGCAAGGGATATAAACTTACTGAGACTCTTGGCCCCCACACTAAGCATGTCACATTCCAGTTGGGGTCCCAACACACATATCAGAAGCACATGTCTTGTAACAATATCATAGTGCCACAGACATTGAGTGGTAGAGGTGGGCACAGGGTCATGAGCACATAGAGACTGCCAACATAATACCCCCCTGCCCCCCAGGTGCAGGCAAGGAAGAGGGACACCAGTGCAGAGAAGGGACAGGATCTCATCTGAGTATGAAAAAAATTACTTCGCTTGTGATATAGAAGGCAGATAATGTGGACAAGAGAGCAGAATGGGAAGACCAAAAAGAAGATGTCCAGGCAAGGAGAGAAGAGGCCTGTTAGACCAGACAGAGGGCTGGAGTGAAACAATGGGTTCCCAGGAGAGAAGAGCAGAGGAGTGGGAAGGCTTGGCTGGCACTGAGTCATCTTTCAGACAGGAAGGAAAGATCATCCCATTGCTTCCTATGCACAGTAATAGTTTGCTTAAAGAATGTCTCCAGAGGGGAGCAGAACTCAAAGCTTTGTAGCAGGAGCGTCTTGGATTGCAGCTCCAGTTCTGTGGGCTATCGACACGGGGTCTCATAAGTAACATGAGGGTGATGGTGTTGGCCGCAGGTCAGGTGAACTCACAGGGCTACGGGGAAGTCAATAAAGTCAGGCCAAGACTTGGGTATTTGGATGGTAGGTGAGTATGAAATATCTAATGGTTCAGAATGTAGTATTATAATCTTAGGTTCCTATAAACTATCGTGGAAAGAAAAGGAAGTATATCATAATTCCCATAAATCATTTGCCATAATTGATCTGTACAACTTCTTTGGACTATATGTTATGTATCTACTCAACTGATTTTATTTTATTTTATTTTTTAAAGATTGTATTTATTTATTTTAGACGCAGAGCATGAGCAGGGGGAGAGGGAGAGGGAGGAGCAGGCTCCCTCCACTGAGGACAGAGCCTGACAGGATCCATCCGAGGACCCCTGGGATCGTGACCTGAGCCGAAGTCGGATGCTTAACTGACTGAGCTACCCAGGTGCCCCACTGCTCAACTGATTTTAAATTTATCAGCACTTTCAAACAAACAGCAAAAAAGCATATTTTGTACTTTGGAAATGTGATATTAGCATCCCACCCTTTTTCTGACAGTTGACAATATGGGAAGAAGAAAATAAAAGCATTGTAATTTATAATTTCTGTAGGAATTCTGTGTTGGGAGAACTACAACGAAATCAGCCATCAAGGGTGCCTGGGTGGCTCAGTCTAAGCGTGTGCCTTTTGCTCAAGTCATGATCTCAGGGTCCTAGGATTGAGCCCTGTGTCAGGCTCTGCTCAGCGAGGAGCCTGCTTCTCCCTTTCCCTCTGCCTCTGTGTTCTCTCTCTCTTTCTAAAATAAATAAATAAAATCTTAAAAAAAAAAAAAAGACAAATCAGTCATCAGATCGGATGACAATCCTATTTGGGGGAAACAGCGTGTGTCTGTGCAGTGTGTTCTCTTTCCAATATTGTTGAATTTTTTTCCCAGGAAGAGTGATTGTTGCTACAAGTAAAGGAGTTTACATCTTGGTACCATTGCCCCTGGAAAAGCAAATACAGGATCTTCTAGCAAGCCATAGAGTGGAAGAGGCTTTGGTTTTAGCAAAAGGAGCCCGGAGGAACATTCCAAAAGAAAAATTTCAGGTTTGTAATTAGTTGGTCACAGGAAACCGTGCCACCAAGCCACCAGCTACATGACATTCAGATTTCACTTAGGTACGTTGGCCCTTCTTGTGTGCCATGATCCTGCAGACTGCTTCTGTATCTGTGGTTTAACTTCCTCAAGCCCATCCCCATTACACAGATACGGAGGCAGGTTGCAGAGCAGCTGGAGAGCTGGACTGAGGCCTCACTGCCAGCTGAGGCCAGGTCAAACTGTGAAGCTCTGACTTGATACCAAGTGGTATTTCTAATCAACTCTCTTTTCACTGGGCCTTCAGAGAAGAGTCAGGAGCATAGTGCTCATAAACCTCAAGAGTAACATCAGCTTAATTTGTCTTCTAATTTAGAATTTGCATTTCTTGGGACAGGATTCAATGCTAAAAGTTTAGACGTTCAGTATCTACAGGAAAAGCTTTGTTAGCCATACTGGTAAATGATCTAATTCTGCAGGAATTCATCTAATTAATTTCCATAGGAGAAAACTTTTAATGCACTTGAGACACCAACTTTAATATAGTTGGAATGATAAATAAAATGGATCCAAGAATCATGGGTTATTCTTATGTCCATTGAAATCAGGTTCCCTAAAAATTACTGCTCAATTGGTTGTTAGGTTAGTTCACATTATTCTACGTATTTGAAAGTAATGAAACATTCTACTTCACTGATTATAGAAACCAATCATGAAAAGTTCTGTGACTTCGTCATGATCCCTCGATAGTGCCAATCAGCCAGATTGGCACCAGACTCAGTGACTGTTGTGCAATGAAGTAATGCCTTCTGACCTCAGCTGCTTTATGCTGCCAAATGAAAGAAGACCGGACGTGTAACTTACTGTTATAAGTGTGAAAGTGGGCATCTTTTTCTGTAATTTTTTTTTTATTTGAGTAGAGTTGAGACACCATGTTACATAAATCTCAGGTGCACGACATAGGGATTCAGCTTCTCTATATGTTATGCGGGGCTCACTACATGTGAAGAGGGCATCTTTTCTATATTTAAAGAATGATAAACTGTTCCTCCGGGGTCCTAGTTATTTAAAGTGGAACTGATCTATTAGCGTTCAGCAGGGGGCAGCAGAGGCAAAGGAAGAGCAGCAGCTCCTGTGGGTTCAGGAGCAGCGGTGAGCCACTTCCCCCTGCAGCCCTGAGGCTGTCCCAGAGGGGTGGCTGTGCCTTCCACAGGGTCTGAGGCCGCCCCACCCTGCTGGCTCCACCCCTGAGCTGCCTCCTGTGGACGTGTGGATGCCTTGGGGGGCCCCCTCCTTGCATGCTCACATACACGTGCACGCTTTAGATGCAGGAAATGTTCTTCCAGAAACATCCAGTGTTCCTTGTCTGATCTTTGCTCCCTTGCTTCTCCTTTTACTGAGTAGAGAAATGCAGTCAATATCGACTCATATTAGTTCTCATCTTGCTCAGATGTCACCTAAGTGTCATCCTATCTCAGGTATAGTTTTTTCTTTCTCACATGCTCCTGCCTTCTCCCACTTGTGACAAAATCATATATCCAGACCTGGAAATAGATCTTCAGAATGGTCTCGAATTTGGCCCTCATTTCCAGTGCCTGTTGCTTTTGCTGGTGTGCAGACGCATCTGTTTTGCCTGAGTTGTTACTTTAACAACCTGTGTGTGTGTGTGTGTGTGTGTGTGTGTGTGTGTGTATGTGTTCCATTCTCCGTGCCATTGTGGGAATGTTCTTTTTTCTGCATTCTAGTAGACTCGTTTGCTCAGAGTATCATGGCGGGTGCCTCATGCACACTCTTGAAGAGCTTTGTGGTCTGGCCCATGCCACTTCCATGACCCATGCTACGCCTCAAAGGGTGGAGGGCAAAGGAGTCGACAACTCTTGAGCCCTGAAACATGTAAGCGTTCTGTGAGGCACCTCAAGACATTTTTTAATCCTCAAAATAATTAAGAAGTAGCCAGCACCACTGTCCAAAGATGAGAAGGCAGGCCAGCTGAGATGGTTTCACATGGGGACACCTGTCCAGCTGCATCGTGCCAGCCCTGTGAAGTGGCACTTCACCCCATGTGTCTTGCCTGCCCGTTTGCAGAAGGCGCCGTGTGCTTTCACACACCTCTCTGTCCTCCCCCCTTGCCTGACTTGTTATTTACGCTGGCTTCCATTACTGGGGAATGCTTCTGTACTCGATGATACAGTACTTTGCTTATCCCTCTCCTCTGAGTCCTCCCCATCCCTCCAGGAAGAACCAATCCCTCCCCTGTGCTTTGTGTGTTAACACTTAATACATCTGTTTGCACTACATGGCTCAAGTTTTGGCCTCCTGAGTTCCTAGGTAGACTCTGCCCTCTTTCTGTCCTTTGGTAGCCTGGTCACACCTGGGGCCAAAATGCCACACAGTGGGTGATGGTAACCCACTCCTCTTCAAACACAGCTGGGATATAGTGGATTGCAGAGCAGAAGTTTTGTGTTAAAAACAGAACCATAAGGGAAGAGTAATATTGACAGAAAAGGTTTAGAGAGAACTTTTCCTGAACATGTCTGTGTTTTTGAGGATGAGATGTGACTCTTAGATGATGAAGCACGTTACTTATTTTAACCTGAGGGTGTTTGCCACCAAATGCTGGACTGTGGGCTTAGAGAAGCCAGAAAGGGAGAGGAATAGGGACAACTATCTAGTGGACAAGCTTGTCACTGTTTCATCAGTTTTGTTTCACTGACTTCTGGACTAGGGAGGGATTTATCAAGAAGTTTAATTCTGGGACCAGGATTAAAAGAATAATGCTCCTAGAGATCCCAAAGGGCCAGAGAGTTTAGATCTTTAAGAAAACTGGGCTTAAATTATCTTAAGGTTTAAGACATTGTAAAGAAAGCAGCAGTAAGGAGACCTCTTGTGTTACACACAAAGGCTTGTGTCAGAAAGTTCTCTTGGTTTGTGTTGAGTACTACGGACAGTTTTCGTATTTAAGCTTGAACTCCAATACCTGTATTTCTTTTTCTGTCTCATCTAAAACTAGTTGAGTATATATCTTTAAAAGTCAAGATGTCCCCTTTTAAGTGTAACCACAGTACGGTCTACTACAGTACTCCCCAAAGTCATTACAAAGTCCTTCAGAGAACAGAGTCCCAGCAGTGTTTGCATTCCCATTGTCCCGTAAGTGCCGTGTCTTGTTATTCTCTCTGTCCTTTGGGGAACTCCCAAGCGGGCTGTGAAGTCAGGGGACTGTGCTAGAGCCCCCACCCCCCATCCCCTCCCACCCCCCCTCCCGGAGCTAGCTCTGTGCAGGCCCGCCACTGCATCTCTCATGTATGTAGTTAGGGTCCTTTGTTTGCACTTTTGTCTTCTAGGGATTGCTTTTTGGAATTTAATTTTGTCTTACAGTTATGTAAAATATTTACAGAATTTAGAAGTCAAATCAACAAAACCGTTCATTCACAGAACGCTGTTCTCCCTTCACCTGTCCACCCCCACCTCCAGCACTCTTCCTTCCTCCTCATTCCCAGGTCTTCTTTTGGCATGAAGCTTGCAATTTCTGTTCTAATGGTTCCCCTAATAGTATTAACTTTATAAAAGTCCTTTGGTTTTTTCTTTTTCTTGCTGGGGAGAGCTCCTATTGTCTGTCGATTCCCCACTTTGAGCAGCATTTGGAATTAGCTGGTAAGCCCTTAGCACCTTTCCCTCCTAGCCCCCAGCATCTGTGTTCAAGTCACATTCCTTAATCCTCAGAGAGCACATTGTACTTCTGCATCTCTCTGTTGCCCCCTGTGTTTCGATGGTAATGATGTCTCTGCTGTTTGAATGCATCTCCTGCCTCCCTTGTATTTGTCTGTCTTTGTTCAGGGCAGATGTGTACTAAATGCTCACTGGCACATTTTATGCCGCTGACTCCAGTCCTCTGGCTTCCTGCAGCAGTCGATCCCCCATCAGGTATCCCAGCATGGGGGTTTGAGAACACTGTCCTTACACATTGATAACAGTTCATCCACAGCCTTTATGCCTGAAGACCACTGTGGTTGGCCCTAAAATCATTGACTCACACTCTTTCAATGAGAAACTTAAATAAGTTGCACCATTATTTTTTGCCATCAAGCATCGACAAAAATCAGATGACAATCTGAATTCCTCTCCCTTTCAGTGAGTTAGCCTTTTGTCTTAGATGCCCAAGGAGGTTTTCCTTGGTTTAAAGCTCCCTTTCTCATTGTTGCCACTTACTGGCAGATTGTTACTGGCGAAGGCCCCTTTCCCTCCCAGGCTTTCCAGTGGTTCCTGACAGAGGTTTGGAAACTCTGGCTTTCATGACCGTACAACCCCCTTGGCCTCTCTCCGCGGCTCCCCACAGTCTCATAATGTATATTGGCTTCCCATATAGTTGGTGCTGGTTTGTCCCCAACAGCTCGCACTTCTGGGTTTGTGGGATGCTGTCACTTGATGCTGTTGTCAGTGTTGTCGGTGAGTTTTTGGTTTTGTTATTCCAATAGTTTGTTTGACTTGTGGTAAAATACACATTAACATAAAATGTACCATCCTAACCATTCTTAAGTCTACAGTTTGGTGGCATTGAGCATGTTCACATTGTTGGTCAACCATCACTACCATGCATTTCTAGAACTTGTCATCTTGCAAAACTGAAACTTTGTCTTCATTAAGTGCCGACTGCCCCTCCTCCTCCCTGTGGCAATGTCATACTTTCTGTGGTCTATGATTTTGGCTGGTCCGAGTACCTCCTGTAAGTGGACTCATGCAGGATTTGTCCATGGCTTACATCACTTAGCATAATGTCATCAAGGCTCATCTATAGTATAGTGCCTATGTGTCGGAATTTCCTTCCTCTCTAAGGCTGAATAGTGTATTCCATTTATGGATATACCACATTTTGTTTATCCATTCATCCACTGACACTTGGGTTGCTTCTGCCTTTTGGCTCTTGTGAACTGCTATGAACTAATTGTTCTGTTTTTATGCGGAAGCTGCAAGATTAAAAAGACTGCATGCCACTATCTTCCCAGATACTTTGGTTTGGGAACATTTTAAAGTAATTTTTAAAAATTTAATAAATTTGCATACATACACTTACAAACATATTCTACATGTAAAACCTACTATAAATAAGTTTAAAAAGTAAGTAGCAAAAAAGTACTTGCAACTTAAAGCACAGAAGGTAAGCTGATTTCTGTAAAATGTTAGGACCTCCTTCAAATAAATAAGAAAGAAAACGAATAGCCCAATAGAAAAATGGATATGAACAGATATTTCATAGAAACTGAAATCACCTGTCTTACAAATGTATGAAAAGATATTTTGTCTCACTCATAGAGATGTGCAAATTCAAAGCTCACTAATATGTTTTCCATTCAGATTGTTAAGGATTAGAGGGCTCAAGGATACTCTGTTGAGGGTGTGGGGAAATGGACATTCACAGATAGCACTTCTGCGAATGTAAATTGCCTATGGGAGGACAATTTGAGAATCTCTCCCCAAGTTACAGATCTGTGTCTAGAGGGGTATTCTATGGATCTAACCACAAAAATGCAAAATAACTAATGGAGAAGATGCTTCACGATCACACTGTTTACTTAAAAAGAAAACCAGTGACTCAGATGCTGTTGGTGGAGGAATGGTTGAATGCGCTGTGGTCTAGAGGGCTGTCGGGATGCTGCAGAGCCATGAATGAGAACCAGGGACTTTGTGTGTCAAGGCAGAAGGATTTCTGAAAGACACTGGGTTAAATATGTACAGAGAGTACAGACAGTACTCTGTCTTTAGTGCTTTAGTCTTTATTAAATGGGGGGAGTTTGCTTATAAACACATAACGTATTTCTGTGGCTACCCCAGAAATTGATAGCATCGGATTATCTCTGGAGCAGTGCTGGCAGTGGGAGGGATTAAATCCCTTTGAATGTTTTGAAATTTGAGCTATATGAATGCATCACTTACATTGTAAATCTTAAAAAATACTTGTATGTTGGTAAAGAAAAAAATATCGAAGAGCAAGGGGGCTTTTGCCTTCAGAACATCATTTTTCTTCTAAACAGCCGTGTGTTCCTATCTCTTAGTGTATCCTTTGCAAGGGTTTGGACCTGTGCTTTGGGTAGGTTTCGTTATACATGCTGAGTTCCTCAGGCCCTCTTCTCTTGCCTCTTCTCATGCTGGCCCCCACCATCCGCACCTTTGGAACTGACCATTTTTCCTGCTTTGCATGCTTCCCCATTACATGGCTGCCTTCTGGAGCATGGCTGCCAGTTTGCATGTCACCAGACCCTTGCTCTGGGATGGTGATGGGTGCAAGGTGGAAAGGTTCTGTTTTGTACAGTTGCATTAATTGGGTTTCTTAATTGGAGGATTTCTCAGAGCTTCTAATATACTAATATCCATGTATTATATTTTTATTGCTATCTTTCTATGAATTCCCAAAAAGGGACATATGTAAAATACATTATTTTATACATTATGGATTTGTTTTATATATGTAGGTGTGTGTATATATGGCATGTAAATACTTTTTACATATATATTTTACATATCATTTACTTATTTATTTTAAGATTGCTTGATTTGAGACAGAGAGAGAACACAAGTGGGGAGGAGGACCAGAGGGAGAGGGAGAAGCAGACTCCCTGCTGAACAGGGAACCCAATATGGGGCTCCATCCCAGGACCATGGGATCAATGACCTGAGCCAAAGGCAGATGTTTAACTGACTGACCCCACCCAGACACCCCATATCAACATTTACAGTAATACACACACATATATACACGTAGACATCTGTTTCCAAACTTAATCAGGATGGATTGCCTTTTGAATAAGGAGAGAATATCATGCCTGCTTAGGTGGGATTACTGTTTCACCCAGTGTGTTTTGGGAAAAGTGTTTCTATTTAGGCAATAATTAAGTAAGAAGAGTTTTTAAAAGGCCCAAAACCCACCACTGAAGTATGTATTATAGGAAAAGGTATGAATACAGTTTAAAGTATAACATTTGTACCAATTTTTATTTAAAGTGTTAGTTGTACTCTTTTACAGGAATGATATGTAGGTACCATATATCCCAAGTCTTCTTATAGAGCATTATAACCAGAAGCTTATGGGTAGTCTCATGTCAAGAGTAGGCTGTCCTCTGGGTTTGTATCTGGTTGGTAATAACTGCACCTGGTGATTTGTTAACAACAGATACACAGTTATTCTCAGTAGGAAAGGGGTATGCCCACCTACCCTGCTGTCCTGAAAATGAGCCCACTGGCAAAGCGGAAGTGCTAAACCCCTGAGGTGGGAATTGGGGGATCCAAGCCTGATCCTAGAAGTTGGCTTTTCTGCCCTTAAAAAAACCTCATTCTAAATCAAATAGAATAGAATGTTCTGTTTCAGAACATTTCTAGTTACCCAAAGCATGAAATTTAGAAATCTCAATTCAGAAATAGGATAGTAGAAACAGAGGTTTTGACTTCAGTTTCACTTTGCTCCCAGAATATACATGACCTCTTACACCTGGCTTGTAGGAGCCCCCCATCTCTGTGCTGAGTGAGTGGCATGACTTAAACTTAGAGCTCTATTTTGCTAATTTACTCTCTTGGCCTGGGACTTCTAATAGCTACCTTACGCCAAGGGACAAATTAGTAAGTTAAAAAGACAGCTAAAGAGTCCATTGAATTAATTCTGATGCTGGGAAGATAAACAGACTTTCTTGTTCTTTTTCCTCACATGGCCATCCTCCTTGTCCTGCTGGCCAACCTGGCCCCAGGTTTATAGTCTGCATCACCTGAGTGGAGTGCCAAAGGAGCGGTCAGTCATAGCAGGCAGTCTGGAAAGGAGACAGACTTTCAGAGCACTGGGAATTGGCTATGCTTGCTAAGGTTTTTGATCAGGTGTTTTTAGGTCTGTCAATGGTTTTATGTATCATCCATGGTTTTGCCTCTAGATGCTTATGTTCAGGATGATGGGATCTCTTTGCATGCTGCTTCTAAGTCTACCTAGAGTGTTTGTGGACTAGAATGCAAAAAGTAACTCCATATTCTTAAAGATTGGGAGTGTTTGCATAAGTGTTTTTTATTTCCCTTTAGGAAGGGAAACAGTAGATGGCATTTGAATACTGCAACCACGAGGAGTAAATTGTAGTTTGGCTGATTTCTCATCACAAGGCCAGGCGGTGATCAAGAATTCTTCTACTGGAGCTGCTGGGTCCTTTTGATCCTTTTTGCTAAGTGGATAGTCTTTATCGCATCTATTTCTGGAAATGGAGCTGGCATTCCTGTATAACAGAACCTTGACCCACCCCTGTCTGCTTATTGTTGGGTGTATATTGTTAGGCCACAAATGGCTGCTGTCAGGGAAGAAAGGTAAAGGTAAGGAGATGAAAAAGCAACCTGCCTTTCTGACTTCTCTCAAGGAATTTCTATGGGGACAGGGAAGGAATGCTACATTTTGAGAACTCTTCAAAAGTACAGCAAAAATTCCTTTAAAAGCTGATGTGAGGAAACAGGATTCTTAGCCTCTAGGTTCCAAGTCTCCTCTTCCCTCACTTCTTCAGTGAGTAACAGTATTAACTGCTTGCTGTATAACTGTGCGACTCAGTGAGTGGAAAGAATTGGGCTCTAGACTCCGAAAGATCTATTTTTTAAACCCGGCTCTACCACTTATGACTTCACTAACTTTGGGCTAAGATCTTAATATCTCTGAGCAGCAGTATTGTCTCAATACCAAGACAACAGCTCTTCAGATCCAGAAGCACTTCCTGAATGGCAGGTGCTATGCTGGGGTGTGGGGCTACAAAGAGGAGTAACATATGCACTGTGCTTCCAAGGAATTCATGGCTCATACAGCAGCACAGTGGCTGGAAGGTGGAGGAATTGAACTCTCAGGGTCTGAATCATGAGTAGAATCTTTGATCGTGTGAGGGTGACAGCCTGGCTGTAGGATGGTGCCAGTATGAACAGAGCGAAGAGACATGTCCTAGGGCTACTTCAGGCAAAGGATGGATGCCTGCATGTCCAGCACTGACCACGTTGGACAGCAACAGGGTGGAATCGAGACACCACAGGAGAGCTTTCTGTAGCGTGCTTTGCTGTTACAGGATGTCACAAGAAAGAAGTTCTGTGGTCAAGGAAACCTTGGTGGTACTGGCTGAAACAAAGAATACCCAGCACCTTGACAGCAGGAATTCTGACTGTGGTGTGCGACTATGGATCATGCAGCTCCAGGAGAGGGAATGCACTGCATTTTCCCAGCGTGGGCTGGGAAAGCATGAGGGTTTATCTATTTTGATTAAATGGCATTGACCCTGTGCTCTGAAGGATACTCAGAAGTGAAGTGTCAATTCCAGAGGAGTTGGAAGCAGGGTGAGCAGCTTCTGGACCTCCAGAAACACTGGAGCTGTTGATATTCATCTGAGCATCCAGAGGTAGAAGCCCTCACTGCTGCCCTGTGAGTTAAGGAGGAGGAGGAAGATCAAAGAACACATTTGGGAAGGAAATGAGATTTAGGGGGAAGATCTGAGGAGAAAGTGAGGGAGAATAGTCAAATAGGGAACAGCATTATTTCAGGAATGAGGGGGTTGATTGACACACACACGCCCACAAATATATTTGTCTATATTGAAAATAATTTCATATATGCCATTTTTTGCTTTACCTTGGTTGGAACTTCCAGTTCCTGTGTAACCATGAACATTTGACTTGGGTTCTGATCAGAAAGCTCCTCCTGTTGTGTTGGTTTTAGGGTGTGTCTAAGAGATGGGTTAAACCTGTCTTTCCTTGCAGGTAATGTACAGAAGGATTCTGCAGCAAGCGGGGTTTATACAGTTTGCACAGCTTCAGTTCCTGGAAGCTAAGGAGCTCTTCAGGTAATTTGAGGTGCTGGTGGCGAGCCTCCCCTCATGTCCCTCTGTTGCCCAAACCTTCATCTCTATTGGGATGCCATGATTAGAGCGTGCTCAGGGGTGATGGGGAGGCTTGTTGACAGCAGCATCCGCCACCGGTGCTCATTCCCCACCCCCACCCCTTACCCTCAGTTTACCTGCCCTGTGTCTTGAGGAGGGTAGAAGCTAATGAGGAGGTGCCCATAGCAGGCCCGTGAGAGAGGAGAAGGGAATCCTGGAGTGAATTCACTAACATGGAGGATTCCTAGGAAAATGCTATTATTTGCTCACCTTCCTTTTCTTCAGATATTTTACAGGAAATTAGAAGTTTAGGAAAAGAGCTGGTGCCTCTGGGAAGACCGGTAGAAACTGCTCCTTCCAAAGACTTTGCACAGAAACCTTCATAAGGACAACTTAGGATATAATTTTTCAGACTAACCAGACTAGATTCCACACAGTTTAGAGGGTAAAGTGTATAACAAAGGGTCCGAACAGAACCTTCACATCCAAGTAGCAAGCAGAGCAGAGCACGACTATAGCATGCCATCGGCAGTCCATTCTGTGGGGCGTGGACTCAGCCCAGGCCCGGCCTCCTGCTCTGGTTGGAGGAGCACACTTCTGAGTATAGTCACTTAGCAAGGAGTGATGCCCTGTATAACTTACATGTATGTGAATTCTGTGTGCTATCATCATCTGTTCCTGGCAGGGTCAGCAGTAACTTGGGGACTGAGGTAGATTCTTTGTCCCCGTGGACCTAGCTCCTTTCTGCCCTACCTGTTTTAGCCAGGTGGTGTCAAAACCCTCCTCCTCGGGGTCACGGGACTGTCTTCTTCTCGTGAGTTAATTTGTAACAGTGGGCAAATGGTCATCATGCATTCCTAGAAGAGTTCAGACTGTGTGACAGAGTAAGTGGAGGGCCTGCTGGTCATTAACATGAGGTTCCTGTTTCTCATGCTTCGGCCCCTTAATAGCTTAAATTGATGGCTGCTCAGTTTTTGTCAAAAATGTGACGGACACTTAATATTTGAAGTAGGCATGCCAAAGACAAGCGTGATTCCACTTTCCCTTCCTGTGCCCACGGCAGATCTTGCTAATAACTTGTGATTTTTTTTTTTTTTTTCTTACTGATTTGAGACCTATCCTCGGATTCTTTCTCAGTTCAGAGCTAGAAGCCACAACTGCCAACTAATCCTGGTCGGCAGCCTGGAGAGAACCTGTTTATGATGCACAGTGTGGGCCACACGGTCTGTGCCTCTTCCTCTAGATGTCCTTGTGTCCGGTCAGGTCAGCACGTCTCCCATGAAGCTGACTTGGCCCCAGTGTCACAGCCAGAATATCAGGGTCACACTGCACCCTGCTTTTATGGCGTGCCCGTGTGGGTCTGGACTCTGGCTGTGTGTCCGTTGGGCAGCAACGTGGGTGCCGCTCCACGGTGGGGGTGGAGTGCTTTGGGGGCAATGCACAGCATGGGCTTAGATCAGGATTTGGCTGGAAGCTTCCAAAGTGAGAATCATACCTGTCATCACCTTTTGGGCTGGATAATCTGTTATGGGCACCCTCTTGTGCATCCTAGGAACTGTGGCCTCTCCCCACTCAGTGCCAGTAGTACCCTCCAGTGGTGACCAGAAGTATCTCCAGACATGGAGAAAAGTCCCCCGGGGAGCAAAACTGCTTCCGTGGAAGGCCGAGGCTTTAAGCAGAAGAAGCAAGGCAGCAAAACCTAAGGCATGAAATGTGTAAACTAGGGAAATGATGAGTGGCGCAGAAGCATCGTAGAGTGGGCAGGATGGTGGAAGCCAAAGCTGTAAGGTCACTGGGAGCAACAAGGAAGAACGCTGTGCTCAGAGGTCTGAGGTTTGTCCTCGAGAGGCCCAGCAGCAGCAAGGAAGGTGGAGTGGGGAGGCGGCAGGAGTGGAAGCAAGGAGAACCAGAGGCCGGAAGCTGGGGAGGAGGAGGAGGAGAGGCTGTCAGAACTTGCAGGGAGGCGGGTGCAGTGAAAGTTGCAGGATGTGTAGACCCCAAGCCCTACCTTGGGTTCCCATTCATGTCGGGGGCCCCGCAGCTGTTTCCATAAGAGGGGCCCACAGGTGGGGCTGCTCCTGGGCCAGGGTTGAGGTCTGCAGCCCTGTGATGCTGCCGTTGACATCACGGTGGACAGGATGAGCAGGCCTGTGGAGCACGGCGGGGCCTACAGGCAATAGAGGTAGGACATCACCACATGGGTTCCCTGGCCTTCTAAGGTTAGGACACCACGCGGCTGTTTGAGTTGTGGCCTAACCTTATGCTCTGAGAGGCCATCAAGAGTCAGCAGAGCAACAGCCTCATGAACGCTCCCATGGCTCCTGTCCTAAGATCTTTGATGAGGCAGTTGTAAGTCACGTCTGGCAAAGTCCCTTTGTGGGCCATTGAGCAGACCTGCTTATAATTTGGTGCCAGGACAAATGTTGGTTTCAGAAGGACTGTACTTTGCCTTTGACCAGACAGTGCTGTGTTCCTTCCACATTCCTTTCTTGGCCTTGGTTTCCAGGGAGTCTGATGCTCACTTGGTGTTCAGACCACCTCAGGTCTTGATACTGGGCATCAGCACTGGCAGTGTGTGTATCTTTCTCTGTGGTCCCCTCATGCGTTCTTGGGATCACGTGCTCTGCTGGGCTTGCCAATTAGGACTCACCCACACATCAGCTCCCCGTTACTGTGTGCGGATGTGCACGCCCCCCCTCCCCCATGTCGTTTTGTGTGCCTATGTGTAGTCTTTCTCTCTTTTTGCTTCATTTAGTTTGACACTGTAATTGCAGAAGCGGCCAGCTTGACGTCCGGGAGCTGATCTCTCTGTACCCCTTCCTGTTGCCCACCTCTTCCTCATTCACACGGTCCCACCCTCCTCTCCACGAGTATGCAGACCTGAACCAGCTGACACAGGGGGACCAGGAGAAGATGGCCAAGTGTAAGCGCTTCCTCATGAGCTACCTGAATGAGGTCCGCAGCACAGAGGTAGCCAATGGCTACAAAGAGGATATCGACACGGCCTTGCTCAAGCTGTACGCAGAGGCTGACCATGACAGTCTGCTGGACCTCCTGGTCACTGAGAACTCTTGTCTCCTAACAGACAGCGCTGCCTGGCTAGAGAAGCACAAAAAGTGAGTGTTCCCTTCCCACATGTGGCCAGGAGCATCGTGAAGGGGGGTGGGCCGTTGTGAAGCCAACACAGCTGGTGGGTGTGAGTCCCCCGGACACTCATCAGGTGACTTCCATGATGCCATAGTGACATCCCAGCACCCCTAAAGTTAGATCACCCTTGGCACGGTCTGCAAACAACTAGAGAGGTCTTGGAAGGCATTAGCTCTCATAGCAACTCTTTTTTTGTTGTTGTTTTATAAGATTTTATTTATTTGAGAAAGAAAGAGAGATCAGGAGAAGAGGGAGGGGCAGAGGGAGAGGGAGAAGTAGACTCCCTGCTGAGCAGGGAGCCCAATGCAGGGCTTGATCCCAAGATCCTGAGATAATGACCTGAGCCGAAGGCAGACGCTTAACCAACTGAGCCATCCAAGTGCCCCTCATAGCAACTCTTTAAGGTTGGTAATTACAACCAGTCAGAGGCCCAGTTAGTAAATGAAGGGATTCTTAGTATTCATATCCATACTTTTCCATGTAAAACTCTCCCGTGGAAGATGCCACATGCATGTTGGTGAAATTAATAGCACACTTTAGTCATCGATAGGCCAAATCACACAGATAGATAGCTGTCTGAATAAATAGATTAAAAGGGAGACTTCTTGATCTTGTTGATAAAAGTTTATGGCTTTGAACTCTGCCTTCATAATGAGCACGAGTTGGTAGACAGCCGCCCCCTTGCCTGACACACAAGGGCAGTTGGCCATAGCACCTGGCTGGGTAAGAGCCGGTAGCTTCTCCATCCTGGGCAGGTACCAGGTGAGGGGGGATTTTTTCAGAAGTGTCAGATGATCTCTAGACTCCCTTAAGCAGTAAGGTTCTTCATCTGTGATTTTTGTTATGTATTTGAAATGTAGAAGGACGGATGCAGTCCCACGAGAATCTTAGGGGTTACAGTATAAATCCTGTTCAAATGGAACAGGGGCTCAGGATTGGTCTCCACGTGGGTGTTGGCCTTTCCCAGCACTTTCCCTCCGTTTCCCAGACATGCTATAGAAGGGAATTACTTTGCTTAGGAACCAGAAAACCTCACTGATGCCTCATAATCGTGGCTTGGACTGGTAGGGTCCAGAGAGTCAGTATAACTTCCTGAAAGGCTGAGGATAAGAGGAGAGCATGAATAGTTGGATACCTTGAGAGTTCGCTCTCGGAGGGAGGCAATCCAGCATCCCCCCTGGCTCAGCTTGGTCTGTCACCGGCTGGGGAGGAACTGGACAGGGAGCAGGACGCTCCTGTGGAACTTGGGAGGCTGGAGCAGCTCATGCCTAGGCCCACCCTTCCCACTCACCACTGAGGAAATGGGGGGCCAGGCAGGCTTTCCACTTGCTCAAGGCCATACAGTCCTCAAGTAACAGAACCTAAATTGAACCTTGGGCCTAGATACCCAGGTGCCCTCCCCGACCCTTCCGGACTTTCTGTTCTCTGTGACAGATGGGCCCCCTGGGCCTGCATTGCTGTCCTTCTTCAGGCTCCTGACCCGCCCCCCCCCCTTTCAGTAACAGCTCTGACGACACACCCGCCAAATATTCTTTGACACTTCGTGATGGGTTGACGGTGATCATCTGAAAAGATACGAGATTAGATTAATATTTGAGGAAATTATAAAACAATTCCAATTTTGATTCTCTGTAATATAATTATTTTATTTTTTGGCTCATCCTAGACTTGAATATGATCCTTTTTGGAAATTGATAGGGCAGATTTTTTTTTTAAGATTTTATGTATTTATTTATGAGAGACACACAGAGGCAGAGACATAGGCAGAGGGAGAAACAGGCTCCCTACAGGGAGTCCGATATGGGACTCAATTCCAGGACCCCGGGATCACGACCTGAGCCGGATGTAGATCCTCAGCCACTGAGCCACCCAGGTGCCCCAAAAGGGCATACAGTTTAATACCAGAGTAAATAAACAGAAATGAAGATCTTGTTGTCCTTGGAAATCTGTTGTTGAACTCCTCGAACACAGGCGATCGGGGGCTGTCGCTGGGCGGGTGCCATCCACAGCAGGTGGTGGAGAGAGGGTGTACTTACCACCTTGTCTCCTTTCAGGTATTTTGCACTCGGACTGCTCTATCATTATAATAACCAAGATGCGGCTGCTGTTCAGGTTAGTTCAAAAGCATCTTAGCATGACTTAAAAATCATTATCATTTAACTTGGAAAAAAAATGTACAAGTTGACAGAGACCATTTTTGCCCAACCCACAACTTTTTTTTACTGAACAAAAATAATACTGTTTTAGAAAGTGTATTCCTTGAGAAAAGTCACTCAGCGGTTTTGTCTTTACATCTTCTTTCAAGGACATTATCAATATTGAGGTTTTGAAATTTTAAGAAACAAAAGTAAATGATTTCTTACTGAGCCACATGGCATATGACATCACTACCTTACTGGGAAAATAGCCCTGCAGATAACAGTTTGTTTGTGATTTCCACTATCAATGACAATAACCATTGCCAGTGAGCAGGGTAAATCATTCTCCCTCATCACCTGGGACAGAACGAAAGCTGATGAAGGCCACTCGCTTGCCTGGGGTCACAGCCCTGCTCAGCAATAGAACGGGGATGTGAACCACTGTTCCGGTGGCCCTGGCCATTCGTTTCTAGGCTCATATCTCATCTCTCCTCCCAAGTCTTGTGACTCCTCAGGAGACACTGTCCCCTTCTGTTACTTGTTAGCCACTGGTATCGCTCTGTATTATAGTTTCCTCATGGGCCTTTTTTATTTTGTTCTATGAGTGGCCAAGAACATTAGCAGTGGTCACAAAGCTAAGGTCAGCCTCATGACTTTGGCAAAGCCACACATACAGTCACTGTCATGGTAATGATATGATTGCAGATGAAGTTAAAAAAAAATGGGTTTCCATCAATACATACCCAGGGGCTGAGTAGACTTGAGTGTCAGGGGCAACATTTTTATACTGTAAAATGCACAACCCTAGGAATTACAGCTTGATGTGAGCATAATAGTAACATCAGCAGAGCTACATAGGAGGGATTTGCAAAATCGAAGTGGTACGAAAGATATCTTCATATATGGTGGGATTCTACTGGTTAAAAAAAAAAAAAAAGACATATATCTGTGTGTGATTAGCTTATTTGGTTTGAGGAATTCAGTGTTAAAGAAACTGGTATCATGAGAAAGGTTCACATGCTGATACCAGAATCACAGAGTTGACCCCGCCAGCCCTGTTTCTTGGGTTTCGTGCCGGTGGTGGTATGGTCCGGAAGTGCAACGCAGCAGGCAGGCGGGTGGGCGGGCAAGGTACAGGGGATGCGGTATGGCTGTGGGGCAGCCTCCCTCCCCCACCCCCACGTGATGCAGCCTCACTCTGGGTCTCTGGCAGGAAGCTTGGGTTGACACGGCAGGGAAGTTTCTGGATGATATAGCGAGGGACTGTTACTATTAGCAGCTGCCATGAGCCCTGGGGACACAGTAAGGGACAGAATCACTAGTATTTTGGAAAGCACAGTGTCTGCCTGTGACAGTCCACAGGGACCTCAACGGCGAGGATTCCCAAGGTGGGGAAGGTGGAAACAGCCCCACTGGTGGAGGCTGGTGAGTTTCCTCTTCTGGGTTGAGATGCTGTCAGTGATCGTTCTATTTCATGGAGAAACCTTTTTAATACATCTACCGCTTCCTGTGTGTTGTGTTTCCTATTTGCATTACTGCAAGACCGTTAGGATGAAAAGAAAAAGAATCTGGCCCTTTATCTCCTTGGTTTCCTGGGCCACGTCTTCCCCATCATTCTGTTTCTCTGAAAACTTTAAAATTGACACAAGCATTCAAAATGTGTCCTACTACTTTCAAGTCTCAGAAGGCCAAATGAGTGAGCGTATGCTCTTGCTTAGATAATCCTAGAAGGTATGTAACCTTCCATTTCTCTTTCTAATTTTCTCCCCCCCAGCTGTGGGTGAACATCGTGAATGGCGACATTCATGACTCCACTCGCTCAGACCTGTATGAATATGTCGTTGACTTCCTCACCTACAGCTTAGACCAGGAACTTGTCTGGAAGTATGCCGATTGGGTCCTGCAGAAAAGTGAAGAGGTTTGTGCCTTATAAATGCCTTTTTCTTTTGGGAGGAGGGGGTGGCTGGCAAAAATAGAAAGCTTTGTTTCCAGTGAGACACAAGCCATCATGCTATAGCCTCAGCCTGCCTGTCATTTGCTCCCCTTCTAATACATCTCAGTGTGCCCCTGGCGTGCCAGCCCTTAGGAAAGTCTTGCATCTCAGTCCTGAGATGTGCTGTTTGGCATATCTGTCTGGGACAGGCCACTTTTACAGAAAAGCAGAAAGCAGAGCCAGGTCACCTTCTTAGCGTCTTTTGAAAAGCGTGTGTGTGTGTCTGTGTGTATGTGTCTGTGTGAATCCCCCTGCCTGACCAAGTGTGGCACCTCCATTTTTGGTGGGCCGAAGCAGTATCAGACTGTCCCCTCGCAGGACGTGGTGCCCCTGCCTGGGCCATAGCAGGCCACCCCTTGTCCTGTCTCTGCGCCACCACAGCCCCTGGCATGGAAGCTGTGGGTCTGGAGGAGGGAAGGAAGCTGCACAGGACTTGCTGTCTTCGAGGCTAAGAAGGGACAGTAGAGAGGGGGTGCTGGTGGCTGGTGGCTGCTCACTCCTGGGGGCAGGGGGCGGTGTGCAGCAAGCTCAAGACTCCTTAGGGAAGCCCCAGAATGACTGGAAAAGAGATAATAATAGCATCTCAGTTCTCACCGTTAAAAACACACGTTTCCTTGGCTCCCCTTGGAGAGACAAACTTAGCTTTCTGATGCAGGACCTTCGTCATAAACGTAGAATTTTCTGTGTGTCACATCTGCCTTTCTAAAATCTCAGCTAGGGTCTGTGTTCCACGGTGCCATCTGAACAGGAAGGTCCAAGCCCTTGTGCCTCGTGTACTTTTTCCTTCATCTTTACCTTGTCTCTGTGCACACGCATAGATAATGTACCCGGACACACTCATGCACACCTGCAACGCAGACTCAAAGCTGTGGGAAACTTTGGACTCTTCACAGTGCTGACGGATGGCGTCAGCAGATCAACCCCAGAATTCTGTGTGCCTGATGAGGTGCCAGCCACTCAATGCACATCACCTCTTAAATGCCACAGCAACGTCAGGAGGTGGCAGCTACAGACAAGGGAACTGAAGCTCAGCTTTGGAGACTTCCCCCAGGTCGTGTCATTGGTATAGCACAGACAGTTCCAGGCTTACAGAACTGAGATCCAGTCTAACAGAACTGAGATCAGGCTTACAGAACTGAGATGCAGGCTTATAGAACTGAGAATTCATACTCAGGGGAGCTGTGCTGTATTGCCCATGAGGGGGGTGGTGTGTGTGTGTGTCTGTGTGAGATAGAGTGACCACACATCAGTGCCCGGAGAGGAGCAGGATGCATTTACTTCCCTGCTTGACCCATTAGCATTTCCCTGGGAGATGGAACAATGAGCTCCACTCGACAGGTACAGAAAGGCAGTCTGGAAACTTGCTCCAGACTGGCCTTGGATCTGCACAGATGAACCACACCACAGATACTAGTGTGCAGAGTACTGAGTTTACAGGATACTCAGTACTGTACATACTCTGTCACTTACTGTTCAGTAAGTGGCCATCCTTGTTTTCGGACGATCTTAATAGCACAAAGCCAAAGCTTCTTGGGTCAAAACCTGCTACCAGTAAATGTTTCTTTAATTTATGACCCTTTGGGAAGAAGTTCCGGCTAGGTGTATGAGTAGGTTTCAGAGTTTAGGTCATCTTTCCTGCCTTTGTGTCGTGCTCTTTGGTCTCTGTCAGAGTCCCATCCTGCACTGATTTTCTGTATCCCCATGTTTTTGTTTTTTGTGGGGTTTTAAAAGATTTATTTAGGGGATCCCTGGGTGGCTTGGCAGTTTAGCGCCTGCCTTTGACCCAGGGCACAGTCCTGGAGTCCTGGGATTGAGTCCTGCTTCGGGGTCCCAGCATGGAGCCTGCTTGTCCCTCTGCCTGTGTCTCTGCATCTCTCTCTCTCTCTCTCTCTCTCTCTCTCTCTCTCTCTATGTCTATCATGAATAAATAAATAAAACCTTTTAAAAAAATAAAGAAATAAGATTTATTTGTTTGTTTGTTGGGGGCGCTGCAGAGAAAGAGAGAGAGAGAATCCCAAGCAGGCTCTGTGCTGAGCATGGAGCCCATGCAGGGCTTGGCTCAGTCCCACGGCCCTGAGATCACAACCTGAGCCAAAATCAAGAGTTGGCCACTTAACCAACTGAGGCATCCAGGTGCCCTTCCGTATCCTCTATATCCCCTGTATTGACAATAATATTACCCAAACATAAATGGGCAGTGCTCAGAATAAAGAAAAAGTGGTGTCTTGGAAAAAAGCCATAACAAAATTGCCATTCTTCTTTCAGGTTGGAGTTCAAGTTTTCACCAAGAGACCTTTGGATGAACAGCAGAACAGTTTTAATCCAGACAGTATAATCACTTGCCTTAAGAAATACCCTAAAGCCCTTGTCAAGTACCTGGAACATCTAGTCATAGACAGAAGACTGCAGGTGAGCACCTCCAAACTTAGACTAACATGTGCAGGGCTGCCTGGTCATAGTAGTGACCTAAGAGATAGAGTTGGACTAGAAGGCTTGTTGGCAGATGGCTCTAATGCAATATTTTAGGTGTAGGTTTTTTTTTTTTTTTTTTAAAGATTTTTATGTAGTTATTCATGAGAGACACAGAGAGAAGCAGAGACACAGGCAGAGGGAGAAGCAGGCTCCATGCAGGGAGCCTGATGTGAGACTCAATCCCGGGTCTCCAGGATCACACCCTAGGCTGAAGGCGGCGCTAAACCGCTGAGCCACCGGGGCTGCCCAGGTGTAGGTGTTTTAAATGTTCTAATGTAGTATTTTAAATGCCCTGTTCCCAGGATGCTCAGCCTGTATTTGTGGATGGCCTAGGGCGCTGGAGGTTTCTGCAGCCTGGAGTGCATGGCTTTGTCTCTATCTTCCTTTGTTATTATCCTTAGGGAAATGAGGGAAGCTTCACCTTTCTGGAAAATACCTAAATCCGGTGGCCCTCACTTCTCAAATGAGAAGCGACCCTTTTGCATTTTTTCTCATAGATTTTTCTCCGTATTGTGGTTTCTGGGATGTTTTCACTCAGTGAGCATGTCCTGTTAACTGCCCCAGAGACCCTGCCCTGGCTTGCCTTGGCGCAGTCCTGAGCTGGGGAGCTCCCACTTCCCGCCTACAAACACTATATCTGTCTGCTTGGATTCCCGTCTCCTGCAGAAGGAAGAGTACCACACGCACCTGGCCCTCCTTTACCTGGACAAGGTGCTGCAGGAGAGGTCTGGTGCCAACAGCAAGGGTGTGGAAGCGACAGAGACACAGGTGAAGCTCCAGCACCTGCTCCAGAAGTCCGATCTGTACCGAGTCCACATCCTGATAGGTGAGGAGTAGCCCACTAGTCTCTCCCTGATCCACTGCACCCAGCAGGGAGGGTGGGAACAAATGAAGGCTCTGGCACAGCTCCTTGTCCTGAGTCCATGGGGTGATTCCTTGAGCCTCCTTTGGCACAAAGTGAGCCTTCCTGGAGGGCAGAGTGAAGAAACGGACATTGGCCCTTTGGTCGGTGACATAAAGCTGCCCCACTGGGTTTGGAAGTCTGTGTTACTTGTTGAGCATCACATCATTTAGATTGCCTTATTTGGCTTTGGTGTGCTTAAATCACAGTTCCTTCTGATGGCACCAGTGTTTGGGAGAGACCGTGCCAGCTGGCACTGCCCCCAGCAGCCCACTCAGGCTGCGTGAGGCTCCGAGCCCTGAGCCGTAGGAAGGTAGGCAGGTATCTTGGACGGGAGCCTGGTTTTCATTCCTTAGGGTGCACAGCCCATGGTTTTTGTGTTGTGGAAAGCGCCACAGAGCAGCACAGTGCCCATGCCTGGTACAATTGACGAGTTTCTTAATGTATTTGACATCATAGAATTTTCAGATTTGTTCTTGCTGAGATTAATAGTGTATTTCTGCTTAACAGCATTGACATTGTTTTTTGACCATTAACCATAGTCACTTGTCATTATTTACCATAGTTATATTCTAAAAAGTCTCCACGGACACTGAACCTTTCTCCCAGGGAAACATAGAGGCAGGTTCCTGCAAACTGCTGATCACAACATTTTCATCAGCCAAGCAGTACATACCCTTGTTTTATGAGTGTTTCTGTGTAAAGACACCTTATTTAATAGGTATTGTTGATCCATGAACATGGAACTCAGAGCCAACAGAACTCTAGCTCAGGCCTGAATGAAGCTTAGCTAACACACACGCTTTCTGCACAAGGCACATCACAACCTGCCCGTGCTTGGAAACATTAGGCCACACTTCAACACTGTGCTGAAGGCCCATTTTAAGGGGCAGTATTACCAAGAAAAAAGCACAAAAATGCAAAAATTGTGGCACTGAGTAAACCATGGAGAGGACTGTTTGCAGAATAAGGGCTGCAACTAGAAGACAGAACATTGATTGCCTGACGGGACCTTAGTGGGAAACATGCGTAGCAGGTGGCTCAAATTGTGTGCCACCCTGCACATGTCTGCAAATAATCATAAAAGCACCACAACTGCTGATTTTGGAGTTATGGAGGAATTTAGACAAGCAGGCAAATTCATGAATATAGGATCTGTGAATAGCGAGGACTGGTTGTAGTGCCAGGCCCAAGTCGGCATGTTTACTGTGATAGGTGACTTGGGGGTGGCCAGCCTGGGCACAGTGTGATGATAATTCTTGTGCAGCCTGCCCTTTCGGGGTGGCTAAGAATCTCATATAAACAGGATGACAGATGTGAGAACGGGATGAGAGATGGCAGATGTGGTTTCTTAACCATCTTTGCACCTGTCCCGTGCCTTAAACATGGTAGCCACTTAGTAATTATTTGGTGACCGTTCCCCATGCGTCTGACAAGCATGCACACTGCAGCTTCTGTGTTTAGTTCCCTGGGCGGCGTACATGGTACAACCAGTTCTTTGCTGCACATGTCCGCCATGCGCTTCCGGCCTGAGTATGGTCAAGCTCCAAAGGCGGGAGGCCTATAATCTGAGTATTAATGTTGGCCCCTGAAATATCTTTCACAGCAGGAAAAGATGTCCCATTATCTTCCTATGTTACAGGGGGAGTGGAAAGCAAAGGGCCTCTTTCTCCATGAGACACAGCCCACGACGGGCAGGGCCTTGGGCAGAACTTTCTGTGATGGTGCCATTTTACTTATAGCCTAAAAACTTGAATGCAGGAGAAACAAAAGAAGAGCTGTAGAGTAACGTAGATAGGGATTTTTGACAACATGAACCCATACTACTTTATGTGAAATATAGTTTAAATTGGAATAAAGGAGTTCACCACACATTTTTTGCCAGGGATGGTTAGTGTCTGAATTTAAATCAGTATAGTGCCTTTCTGCTGTCATTGAAAGTTCCCAGACTGGGAAAATAGGAACAATGCTGGATTAATTGGAAGCCTGGAGCCGTGATGCTCATGTGTCACTTGGGCCTGCTGAGATGACAGGTCATTTGTTTTGTTCAGTCGCTAAGCATTATTAAAAATATGTATTCTGTAATTAGACCTACCCAGAAGTAGGGCCTGGCTGCCCCACTGGGAGCACCCCGATCTGCAGCATGGGGGTACCTGCGAGCCTTGTGTGAACCGTGTAGGTAGCCAGGTGCGCTTTGCCCTTTCTCAAGAGGAGGGCATGGGGCGGGCAGGCTGGGACTGGCTCTGACCACAGGCTGCTGCTGCACAGACAGGATCCGGGGTGCTGGCCTCCCCATGGAGAGCGCCATCCTGCATGGGAAGCTGGAGGAGCACGAGGAGGCCCTGCGCATCCTGGTGCATGAGCTGCAGGACTTCTCCGCGGCTGAGGACTACTGCCTGTGGCGCTCCGAGGGCCGGGACCCGCCGTACCGGCAGCGTCTCTTCCACACGCTGCTGGCCATGTACCTGCAGCCTGGCCCCGCCGCACCTGAGCTGGCTGTGGCCGCCGCCGACCTGCTGAACCGCCATGCAGCCAACTTTGACGCCGCCCGGGTCCTGCAGCTGCTGCCGGGTGGCTGGTCGGTACAGCTCCTGCGCCCGTTCCTGACCGGGGCTGTGCGGAACAGTGTGCATGCCCGCAGGACCACACAGGTGGCTCTGGGACTGGCCAGGTCTGAAAACCTGATCTATAAATACGACAAGGTGAGTGCCAGGCCCTGATGGCCAAGCCAGCCTTCTTGACATCCCCCCCCACCCCACCGCTCCTGGGGTATTTCAGGTAGTTACCTGGGAAGGTTATTCTTTGTCAGTTTTTTTTTTTCTGCATCTTCAACACCTTGGACACATGATTCACCTCACGTAGAAACTGGGGTGCATAGAAGCAGAGGTGGGAGCTGGGCTGTAGGGTGCCATTCTTCTCCCCTGTTAGAGAAGGACATGCTGGACAGCATGCACCCAGCAGAGGGATCTTTCCTGAGTGAGAACCTGACATGGTTCTCCCATGTAGAAGCCTTTATGACTCCAGGGGAGGAGTTGAGGCCTGGAAGGTCCCCTCTCCTCTCCTTTGGCCTGGCCCTCTCCACCCCTCCCTGCTTCCCCAGGACGTGTGGAATCTCCCTGATGTGATGTGTTGTTTCACATACACAGCCTTTGTACCTGCAGTTCCCTCTGAGATATTCTTAACCTTTCTTTTTGGGCCTGGTGACTGCCCACTTAAAACCCAGTCTTAGTAGTTTTTCCTTTGTGAAGCCTTCATGTCCCTTCAAGCAGGTAAATTCCCCCCTTTGTCTACCTGCATGTTCCGTGCCCGTGTCCATAACCGTTTCCCTTCACTCTTAGACTCTGGGGTCTTTGAGGGCAGGGAACTTCTTCTGTTTATCTTGGTATCCCTAGAGCCAAACCTGGCGTCTCAAAGGTGTTTAAGAAATGCTTGTTGAAGGACAGATGAAACCAAGTACAGGGTGCTTGTCTGGGCTGACACCAGTGAACTGTGCGAAAAGGCTTTTTAACTTGCTGAACTACTGTCCTGGTTATCAAACAGTGTCTGAGAGAGGTACAGCCCAGTTTTGTTAGTTACCTTTAAACAGATGAGAGTATATTTCCCAGGACCAGGGAGGACCGTGCCAGTCATCGACCATGTGGCTTTGACTTCGTTTGCAAATGAGCGGACCAGAGAATTAGATGATCTGTCCGGCCTTCCTCAGCTCTGACACAGTGGGACTTTGCACCAGATGTTTGAGAGAGGGTCTGGTCTGGTTAGCAATGCCTTGACCAAGCAAGTAGGAAGTACATTTGTAAAATAAGAAAGCAGTTTTATAGCTGGTTTTTTTTTTTTTTTTAACTTCTCCAGTTACTTGGGACATTTTTATTAATTTTCACCTCCAGTGTTCTGTTTTGAGAGATTGATGTGAAAGCAGTCCTCACGAGTAGTAACAATCCACAGGGTAACGCAGATGTGCTCTGGTGTCACTTAGATGACAGGGTCCTCGGTGTTTATTTCTCTCTCCTTTATTTTATGTATTTACTTATTTTTTGCAGATGAAGTTGAAGGGAAGCTCAGTTCAGCTCTCGGACAAAAAGCTCTGCCAGATGTGCCAAAACCCCTTTTGTGAGCCTGTATTTGTTAGATATCCAAATGGTGGGCTCGTCCACACCCATTGTGCCGCCAGCAGACACACGAACCCCAGCTCCCCCGGCCCTGGCACTCGGACCTGAAAAGGCCCACCGAGGGCGTGAGGAGGACGCTGAGTTCTTTACCAAGCCTGCTGGGTGCAGAGAGCGGAAAGCCACTGCACTAGTGTCAGCCAAGATGAAGGAGTGACACCTGGGCGCTGGGGAGACTTGAGTCAACGTGAAACAGGGGCTCTTCACTGCTGACCACTCCACATTGAATGTACGCGGAAAACCTCGGAAACAGAGACATGTCAGGGTTCACCCACCCCGGGACATGGTCACCCCAAAGAAATGTCTGCTTCGAGAGACAAATGAGCCTTCCCTGCGCCGTCCAGACCGGCTGGATTCCCCCTCCCCGGCGCCCCAGTCTTCAGACATGCTTTGGCACTGGAAACGTTTGCTTCAGGGTGGCACGGAGATGCTCTCTCGGCAGGGTGAGGAGCACAGCCTCAGGGGGCGGGGCGCTGTCTGTGTTCGGATCACCTCGGGGGCTTTGCCTTTGCCCTTAGAAATGGCTCACCTTGGGGAAAGACTTTTCGTTCTTTCCCAGTTCCCACCTGGCCACCAACCCCTGAAGGGTCTGCCTTGTTTCCCGAGCACCCTCACCCGGGGATATCCGTGCTTCTGGCTGCTGCACCAGCAAGGACCCACTGGAAAGTGCGAGAGCCCCAGGAGGGAAGCTGCTCGCCCCACATGTGAGAGGACAGCAGACAGGAGCCCCTGGGAGGCAGGCGGGGGCCCGGGTATCTTCTGTCTGTCCCTGTGCTGTCCTGCCACCTGCTGATTCGAGACACCGCGATTGACACGTTTAACTAATGGTTTTTATTTGAAGTTCCGTCATCTCTGCAGTTTTTCTCGCATTTAGAAATTCATCTGTCATATCCATTAGGGACATTTTTTTCTTGTTAAAATGTACCTCCAACTGACCACTCGGGAAATGAAAAGGGAAATGTTATGAGCACAAGCCGAGCAGCATTTCACGAGAGGCCAGTTTTAACCTTGCACCCTTAGCGGGGCAGGCCATGGGTGGCAGCTGCCCCCGCCCATGACCACGGCGTCACCCCTTCCTGCCGGGTGCTTCTGCACACCCCGATGAGGAAGTCCAGTCAGGCTGCCTTACCTCCCAGCACTTTAACGCCTGCTCTGAGGTTTCCTGAACACACAGGAGTCCCTCTTGCCCACCACAGACCGGGGATTCGCTATGTGTTTCTGCCAAACATCGCAGAGAAGCTGAAGCTATTCTTATTTCACTGCCCTCTCTTGAAATTTCTTCATTGGGATGAATGATTCTATTACGAACTAACACTAAACACTGTGCCCCTCACCCCTGCAGTGATGCTGGGAAAGCAAGCACCTGCTTGTTATGTGTCACAGGAGAGGACCCTGGAATATGGCCTCTCTCCATCGGCCCCAGCCTTGCCGAACAGGGGCAGGAAAGCTCATGGTCCATTCTCAAAACCATGTTTGTCTGTACTAATAATGGTCAGTATTCTTCTTCCTTCTGTGATTCTAAGTGACTCAAGAAAGCGAAGGCACCCCTGCATTCTTCCCTGTGTCTCCATCTAAAGAATAAATGATGAAGAACTTCTCCTGGTAACTCAACCCCATACTATGTCAACAGGGATGAAGTCGCAGCCCAGTCATGAGTTTGACCCTGTGGATGACTGTTAGGGAATGGTCGTATTACTGTGCACGTTATCATTATACCTGACGAGATTGCATTACTTCCTCAAAGAAGTCCCTGGCACATGCAGTATCACACTTCTGAAAGCACTGTTTCACTGGACACAAAATGGGTAAAATCTGGAGAGCGCCTTGTGATTGCTCATTCCTAACTTGGGGACACTAGTCTCTGCTCTCTCTGAACATTGGTCATTTTTTTGAAATGTTTGTCATCCTTTAGAATGATGGGGATTAAAGTTGAGTCATCTCCCGTGTTCAAAATCATACCTTGCTCCCATCTTTCTCTGACTCCCACAGGCCCTTTTCGCAAATCAGATTTTTAAAATAAATACATGGTTCTTTCTAAAGGCCTGCTGTTTTGTGACTGTGACATTGAATAGAACAATTAGAACATTGCTCAGCCTTTTTCTCCCCTCATTAGGTCCTATGTAACCATTCTAGTTAAAACAGCATGAACTGAACCCAGTTGACATTAATATTCTATGGGCAATACTATTGAATTTTATGAACTGTTTCTCCACTGTTGCCTGTCAGATATTAATGTGGGAGTGTCCTGTAGGGTGTGGAGCATATGGCCTGAGGTCAGAGCCAAAAAGCTCATGCCCACAAGCTTGGTAAATGTGCTTGCTTATGTCAGGAGTCCAGAGCAGCTCAGGTGGCCATGGGGTTGCACCGTCAAATTGATACCCATCACACAACTAGGGTAGCCCTTCCTTTTTGCTTGCTCTCCTGTGGAAACCTGTGTCCTTGCAACTTTATCCTTCACCCCTGGTCGGGTCCCAAATACATAAGATGTACAAATGTAAACTTGTTGATTTTATTAAAATTCTTTTAATTCTTTGTTCTTTCTGTAATTTTTTTTTTTAATAAAAATTATCTTGGTGAAGTGATGGTTTCCACTTGCACAGTACCTAGCCAAAGGTGTTCTGGAACTTACCTGGACCTTATGGCTCCTCCCAACACGGGCAGGGGACTTGCATTGGCCGCCCCTTAAATTCTTTGTTATTACTTTACTGAATTTTAAACGATCTACTTCTGAATTTATCTCCTGTATATTTTCAAGGTGCCCCTTGACATTTGTTACCTTCGCATCCATCATACCCTAAGGAATTTAGCAGAGGAGATTTCTGATAACTTCTCACATCCTTCATCTTTAGCCAAATGCCCTTTAAGTAAGACTATGACCCTTGTATTTCTAACCCTGAACATATTCAAGGAATAGAACTTTTTTATTTCTTTGTTTCACCTTTTAAATTTTACTTCATCCCTAGAATTTTGTTTATAGCAAGTCTTTGAGAAACCCTGTGGAATGAATTTAACCATGTGTTCCCTGGTTGCTCTTTTTCATTCCAGGCGCTGTGCCAGCCCTGAGGAGAGGCTGTGCTCTAACCCTATTCTGCATGCCGGCTAGGCTGGTAAATTCCAAATACGTGTGGCTGATAGTAGAGGTGAGATGTTAGGTGTCATCTGTATCTCAGATTGAAGGAACTGAGACAGGTTGGTGGGTGATTTTGTTGCGAGGACAAAATCAAGAACTCTAGTCCCTGCTGACAGCATTACCCTCCCAGTGTTCCACCAACCACAAAACCCATAATCAACCCAGGGTTAACTGGGGTATTCAAACAGTGGTGCTGCCGCTTTCAGAAAGTCATGAAGCAACAAGTTTAATATCCTCTTTTTTCTGTATTATTGGGATCCTGTGGCTCTTAGCATATTGAAGATTAAAAGTGGGGTGCATAGGGGCGCCTGAGGGGCTCAGTCGGTTAAACATCCTACTCTTGATTTTGGCTCAGGTCATGATCTCAGGGTCGTGAGACCGAGCCCTGCATTGGGCTCCATGCTGGATGTGGAGCTTGCTTGGGATTCTCTCTCTCCCTCTCTGCTCCTCCCTGCCCTGATCATATGCTCTCTCTGAATGAATGAATGAATGAATGAATGGGTCCTTAAGCTTACAAACCTGACTAGAAAGGGCAAAGTGGTAGATTCACACTGCCTACCAGAATATTACAAGGCCAAGTGGCTGAGAGAGAAAAAGAGTGTAAACTGTTGTCCTAAATGTGGCTGTTGGTAGAAGCAAAGACTGGTGCCTGACTCCGTGAAATGGGCTGTGACTTGTGTTAGATTAATTAGATACCAACTAACACCCCATTTGCTCGTAGCAGATCTGTCAGCCTTAGCATCTGAAATGAAAATGTACAAGAATCTAGACCATATGGACTAGAGGCCCTTTCACCTCAAAAACGTTAAATGGCTGGAGTGCCATCTAAAAGCTTGTTAATACCTTGTTCAGTGATAAGCATGGGAATTAATGAAGCCTGCATTTCTTTAGCTTGCAGCCAGAGAAGGGAAACAAATAGCTATAATTCAGTCTGGACTGCAGACTGAATTGCAGACTGTAGATTAGTTAAATGAGACATGTGGCAAGTGGGCCCAGAAGCATCACGTGCAGCTCAACAGGCCAGGTGCGAAAGGAAGATGTCATCACTGGACTCCAGGGACCCTGGGTCTCGTTGGGCTCTGACACACCCAGCTGAGGGCCTTGGCTGGTCACATCCCCTAGACCTTGGTGGCATCATCTGTAGACTGGAGCTGGAGCTGGGTGGTATCTGGGGATCCTTCGGGAAATCAGGGCAGAGGAGTGAAGTGGAAATGGTCCAGCCTTTGAGGCCAAATGTGGCCCCAGAGGCTCTTGGATCTCAGGCTGTGCCCTAGCTCTCCCACAGTCCTTTACAGTTAGGGTCATCTTCCTCTAGTGAATGTAGTCCATTTGTCTCACTTGACTAGTTTTTCATTTAGTGTCCCCAACTAAGCTAGGGAGGCAGATACCCAGCCTCATCTCAGTAGCCTTGTAAGCTTCAATACATAGTGTGTGGCACCATTGGTACCCATCTGACTGACTCATCCCTGCCTCTACCTTTTTCATCCGCATGTGTCAGAGATTTACCTAGAGCACTAAGTGTGTACAATAAAATTAGCATAGCGGGGCTGCCCACTACCCCTCCCACCTCTGCTGCCAGCACGGTGTCAACTCCCACAACTGTTTCTAAAGTATTTTTCAATACATTGCTGATTTACAGTCAACTGTTCACTTAAGCTTGCAAATAAACCAAAATGCTAAACTTTGGCTTTCTTTAGAATTAGCAGGTTCCTTCCTAGTTGTACACATCTAAAGTCATTTGAATTTTTTTTTTTTTTTGCTTTCACTTAATTTACAGGAATGTGTTTGCTTTTTTATTATGAGTGATAATCAAACTCAATTTCCTATCAAAAAAAGTTACCATATAACTAATAATGGCTGTATGTCAATATATTTTTCATGTCTTAGTCTTCTTGCCATTTTCATGGATTTTTTAAATTATAAAATATACATAACAGAATTTGCCATTTTATCATTATTTTTCAGTGTATGGTCCAGTGGCATTAAGTACATTCACAGATCCCTCACCACCATCTCCAGAACGCTTTTCTCTTCCCAAACTGTAACTCTGTGCCCATTAAACACTAACTCTCCACCCTCTTTCCCCAGCCCCTCAGAACCCCCATTCTACTTTCTGGCTCTATGAACTGGACTACTAGGGACCTCCTATAAGCACAGTATTTGTCCTTTTGTGACTGGTGTATCGCACTTAGCATAAAGTCCCCAAAATCCACCCATGTACCACAGTGCCTCCTTCCTTTTTAAGGCTGAGTAGTAATCAGTTTCATGGCTTTTAAGTAGCATATGTAGTTACACAAAGTGTGTGTACAGAAGACCATTTACTGATACTGATTTTATATGAAATTAGAATTGTCACTTTATATATCCTTATCAACATGTAAGGTAGAACCCTATGCCAAGCATCTAAAGGTCATCCATTTACTGTCCTAACCTCTTTGGCTGGGTTAAAACAGACCTACAAACAAGGCTCACAAGTCCCCTTATGTGGGCCCTTTGAAAATGGGTTCAACATCAGCACAGCTCTTTGTCCACAAGCAAGACACAAACCTTCCCCATCACAAAGTGACGCTCTTCATCTGCAAGGGTCAGCATAGAGCTGATTCAGAAACAGGGCTGACTAGCCTATAGGAGAAAGTGGCCAAAGCCAGAGCAACTTCCCGACAGGCCAGAGCATCTGACAGCAGGCGAGTGGGGACACGGGGGCTTCCTTAGCAGGCCTTCTACTGAAGGTGTGCACGGCATCCACGGTTTTCCCAAGTATTCCTTACACAAACCTCTGGAACATCGGGAAGGAAGGAGGGTTGGTGGCTCCCAGACCCCTGGTCAGGCCCCTTCTTAGGCTGTTGTTCCAGATACTATGGGTCCAGTTCCTTTTCCCAGTAGGTCCCAGGAGTGTGGAGCCTGATGAAGCCAAACACTGGGTTGGAAGGGGGCATTTTCTTCCTCACTTTCCTGCAAGAGAAAGAAAGCGACAGGCAGTGTGGACAGTGTGTGTCGTATGTGTCCGTGTCTGGGATGGTGAGCGGTGGCATTCTCTACTTCCTCCAAACATGGGAAGCAGGGAAGCTCCCACAGCAAGTGGCAACCAGCCTATTCACTTCAGTCCAACTCCTTCCGCTGCCACGAGGAGTCTTGGGGCCAGGGAATTCTAGCACGTTTCTGCAGCTGCACTGCACACCTACATTCTGGGTCATCCACAGCAAAGGCTATGTCATCACTGGGGAAGGCACATGGAGTGCGCGAGCATCATCTTTGCTCCCGTAACTGCAATCTCATACAGTGGAACATTGGCAACGTGTGGGCGATGGGCCAAATTCGGATTTGTGCACCTACTGGTGTAATTTCCAGATACCTCATGTTTATGGAAAATAGTAGAAAATGAGCTTCTAAAAAAAAAAAAAAGAAAAGACAAGAAAATGAGCTGCTTCATCGCAGCTGACAGGGAAACTCAGCTCTTCCTAACCCACCAGGGCTGTGCCTGGACGCACATCCAGTGGGCCCGGAGGATGGAAGGCTCTCTGCGTGGGAGCTGTGCAGGGCTGTCCTCAGTGGGGAGCGGCTAGGGTCCCTTCTCTGGCAATCACAGCCATGGTGACTGCAAGTTACTGTCCTGCTCAAGCACGTGCAGAAACAGAACCAACCTTGCCAGAGGAAGGCACGGAGGGGATAAAGGCCTCACGTTACCAGGAACTGTATTTAATGACGTTTTAATGCCAATTTAATGAGGTTTTCCTGTTTCGATTCATGTTTTCATTTAGTCATATATTCAATCATTCATTCATCCCTCAAGCCTATGTTGGAAGACTGCTATGCGCCAGGTATTGTGCTAAGCTCTGTGGATAAAACAGTGATAAAAGGGGCACCTGGGTGGCTCAGTTAATTAAGCATCCAATTCTTGGTTTGGGCTCAGGTCAGGATCTCAGCGTCCTGGGATGGAGCTCCGCATTGGGCTCCACATTCAGTGGGGAGTCTGCTTGGTCTTCTCTCTGCCCCTCTTACTCCACCTCAAATAAATAAATCTTTAAAAAACAAAACAGTGAAAGAGACACATCTGGTCTCGGCCCTGCTAGAGTTCACCTTAGGGATACTTAGAACACAGCGGGACAAATGCCAAGAGGAGGCAGGTACACCCGCAGCACCTGTGAACCCTCAGTCAGAAAGGAAGTGCTCCTGCCAGAGGGAAGAGCAAAGCCAAGCTGGAAGGTAAGTGGGATGGTCCAGCACCTTGAAAATAGAGACTCCGTTTGACTGCAGCCTGGAAAGCAGGCAGGGAAGGGTGACAGATGACGCTGGGGCTGAGGCTTCAGCCTGCTTCTCAGCAGAAGGAAACATGCCAGTGTTTGTGCTGAGAAATGACCAACTGTCCCAATACACCAGGGTATCCACTGCCAACATCTGCATCTAGGATTTTGCCTCTTCATCTTTACATAGTTTTTAATGACACTAGGAAGAGCTCCCAAAAGACCACAACACAAACTGTTTTAGCCAGTTTATTTGGAGAATCCTTTATTTTAAAATGTGTATTAATAGACAACTAGAGGTAGAGGAAAGCCAGCAGACCAGGAGATGATGGCAATTGAAAAGGTAGTTTTTATACTCGGTCCCCAAGAGGAGGGGCCGTGCCGTGGCCTAGGGTTGCACAAGGAGTCCCCAGGGTAGTCACGATGCTCCAGAAGAGGGTGGGTGCGGCGGGCAAGGGTCTTTCTTGTGGTCTCCCAGGGAAGGAATGGGTGAGGCAGGGGAAACAGGCTTGAATGATTTGAGGAGGCTCTGGGGTGTAGAGGCTGTCCCTGGTTGTCTAGTCCCAGGCCCGGGGGTAAGCAGCGGAGGTAGAAAGTGGCTGGGGGCGTGGGAGCCTCAAGGAGGTGATGTGGGGTTTTGCATTAAGGAGATTTAAGATCTGGATTGCTGTTTTGCATTTAAGAGATGCCCGATAGGCAATTTGGGTACTCTGGGAATTAGCTAGCCCTGGGAGTGGCAGTGTCTCCACTGGCAGTAAGGCCACAATGTCAAAGCATCAGAAGATAGAAAATAAGAGATGTGGTTAACACATCCTTTGCATGCGGCCACCCGGGCAGTCTCAATTGTATTCTACTCTGCCTCCCAGCTCAGAGAATTGAACTTAAATACTTAATATGCTTTGTACAGCGGGGTAGAAAAGGTTGCCTCAGAGTCACATAAAGGTGGGGAACGGAAAATAGAATGGTCTGGACATGCTTCCTAGGCCCAGCCTGCCAGCCAGCCAGACTTCTCTGTGTTCGAAGGGTCTCTTGAGTCTGGCTGACTCGAGTTGGCCTGCACTTGCTACAAATAATCCTCTCAGCCCAAATTGGTTTCTGGAGAGGTAGAATGGCTTTAACAGTTATTTCTGTGACTCCATTCTATATGGAATCAGTGAATACATATTAATTGGCCTTAACTATCGCACAACTGCAGTGTTCTTGTACATGCCTCCTCAGTCACGACAGACGCCTGTTGGCTCTGCCAGCTACCTCCACGCCCCAATTTATGATCGAGCTGATGCCCAAAGGAGCCTCTGCCCAGCTCGTAGGCATAGGGCCCATTGGTGGTTAATGAGAAGTGTTTCATGACCTGCCCATACACTCTTTCAGGTTGTTGGTAATTCTTTTTTTTTTTTAATATTTTATTTATTTATCCATGAGAAACACAGAGAGAGAGGCAGAGACACAGGCAGAGGGAGAAGCAGGCTCCCTGTGGGGAGCCCGATGTGGGACTTGATCCCAGGACTCCAGAATCATGACCTGAGCCGAAGGCAGATGCTCAACCACTGAGCCACCCAGGCGTCCCAGTTGTTGGTAATTCTTAAGCACAATGGGTGAGAAAATAAATTGCCACACACTTTCTAAAAATATATATATAATTATATATATTATAATACATATATTTACATAATGTAATATATAATGAAATTATATATATATTATTGCACAAAAAGCCACCCATTCCACTTTTAGAATTTATTTTAAGAAAATAGTAGCTTGGCAGAGAAATTTATGCCAAAGATGTTCATTACAACATTTTTTTAAAATAATGAAAAATGTAAAAAATGCACAAAAAAAGAGTACATCAGTTACTTAGCTTGTGGTGCATCCACACAATGGGAAACTTCCAGTCAGTAGAAAGCACTTTGAAAAAACAAAAACAAACAAACAAACAAACAAAAACCCACAAGAAAAAACTAGGCTGTGAAGTTGTAGTGTGGTATTGCATGATCTGAACTTTGCAAAAGAAAATACACATTTTTTACATTCCTTTAAAAAATTTTTTTTAAAGATTCTATTTATTTATTCATGAGAGACACAGAGAAAGGCAGAGACATAGGCAGAGGGAGAAGCAGGTTCCCTACGGGGAGCCCGATGTACGACTTTATCCCAGGACCCCAGGATCACAACCTGAGCCAAAGGCAGATGCTCAACCACTGAGCCACCCAGGTGCCCTCTATTTTTTTCTATTTCTTACATAAAAATACAATTGTGGATTTTTATTATGCAAGTTTAGAAAATGTTTAATTTTCTTTGTGTTGGAGTAAAAAAAATCCAAGTTTCATTTTCATTTCTATAAGCAGAAAATTATAATTGAAAAATCTATAATTGAAAAAATTAATAGATATGATCTTTGTAACTTTTTTACTTAATTCTTTTAGAGAGAGAAATAGAAAGTGAACAGGAGTGGAAAGGAGGGAGAGAGGGAAAGAGAGAGAGAATCTTAAGCAGGTTCCACACCCAGTGCAGAGCCTGAACTGGGGCTCAGTGTCACAACCCTGAGATCATGACCTGAGCCAAAATCAAGAGTTAGACCCTTAACTGACTGAGCCAACCCGGGCCCTGATCTTTTATAATTTTCCTAAAACTAGAGAAATTTATTCCTAAGGATGGAGAATATATAATTCTTCTACAGAATATAAATCTAAACTTTAATAAATTAGGATCCCCTCTTGTCTAATTAAAAGCTTACTCATATCTCCTTATTGCATTATCAGAAGATCCAAGAAAACCAGAGGAGCAGGCCAGGGAATGAAGAGGACCTGTAGGCAGAAGAGGCTCACGGGAAGTGTAACAGAGATCTAACTCCTTGTGACAAAGTCTTGTGGGACATTGTCACTATGTAAGGGGAATGGGGAAACAGCCAGAGTGAAGGCCAGAAGTGCCCACAACCACCGTGCAGGCCTGAGGTGGCTGCGTATCAGAAGCCCCAGGGCTCCCCACAAAGGGGGAGGTGCCTTCTGAATAGCCTGGACTGCTTCCAGAGAGGCCCAGCAAATTCCAGAAAGTATGGAAAGCCTTGTGGAGAAAGAGCTTTCCATTTCTCATGTTTCCCTGTTGCCTTTGTTCATGCTTTGAAAGCAAATTCAGCTTCCCATTTTTCCCTATGCATATTTTAAATTGTTCCATCTTGTTTGTCTTTTATGGTAATCCTTTCTTCATGGTTTAATACAACATTGGAAGACATTGTGACACTACAGCAAAATAGTGTGACAGGGGGCTAGGACGGCAGCCCTTTAATGAAAGGAGAAATGAGACATATAGTCCCCCAAAGGACAATTAGGAAGGAGCAGCAAACCTGTCTTTAAAAATGCTTCCAGAAGTGAGCTTGGCTATTTTTCCCCTCCACTGCCATGATCGGCAAAGGGCTAGCAGTTGCCAGAGGCAGCAGGAAAGAGTGCAGGGAGGCTGGAAGGCCCAGATCCAGTGCAAGGGATCTGTCTTACCTACTGGACCTCAAGGGATCTTCAGGCATTCATGGGAGCACCTCAGAAGGCTCAACTTGCCTCAGATTTCTGATGGCAAGAAGGTCAAGTTCTGGTCATACAGGTAAGTTTTTTCTGTTCCTATCAGAAAAATTAGAAAAAAAAAATCTGCTGCAGCCCCTCCTGTTTCGTTCTCTGACCCAGGCAATGTTGGGCATTCCTCTTGTTCCTAGAACACCTGTCCCCTGCTTTTCCAGGATGAAAGATGAGAGAGCAGAAGGCAGACTGCTAAAGTAACCTTGGATGCCTGCCCAATATAACACAGGGGCACACGCATGTGCACGCACACACACAGACACGCTATACTTTTGCATCCCAACCTCTTTATTCTTGCAGGATCCAGATGTGAAACTCCCAACTGGGGTCCCCAGGCCCTCCCTTTTTGTGAGTAGTTACATTGGGTCATCCTGGCCTGAGCGCCCGCCCACACTGCCTGTTGGTCCACCTTGCCCTAGTGGAGCTAGTCTCCACCATACACTAGGCAAAACTTTGATATTATACTTTTGCCTTGAACATAATTAAATTCTTAAGCAGAGTTGTTCTCAATCACTGTTGACTGTTGTTTATTTATTTTTAAAGATTTTATTTATCTATTCATGAAGGACAGAGAGAGAAGGCAGGCTCCCTGTGGGGAGCCCAATGTGGGCCTCCATCCCAGGACCCTGGGATTATAACCTGAGTTGAAGGCAGATGCTCAACCACTGAGCCACCCAGGTGCCCCTTGACTGTTGTTTTAAATAGTAATTTTTTTTTATCTTGACCAAAATTTATTCCCCTTTGTGGCTGCAAATTTTCAAATAGTTTAGCTTTCCTGTCTCCCTTCTGTGTCTGAAAGATTAAATGTGGCAGCTTTATCTTCTTAGGCCAGGCATAAATTCGAGCAGTACTTCTCAGTGGATGTAGGTCCCTATGTGTTGAGGGCTAGACGTAGAGAGGCACCTTCTTGGGTGGATGGGATAGAGGTGTGTTTATTTTACAACTTCACCTGTGAAATTTGTGCTGAGGATTTCAGAATTGGTATGTCAGCTAGGATCCCTTGTTTTTCAAAATTGTGTGACATTTTTGCAGAAACTGCTAAAAATCCACCGAATCCTCTCCCCTTCCATGCTAAGAAAGCTATAGCTGGGCACAGGTCCTCTGACCAGGGACTCCATTTCCTAGCCTCCTTTGCAGCTGGCTGTGGTCATTTGACTTGGCTCCTGGCAGCTGAAAACCAGGGGTCTTATCCCACCATTCCTTTCCTCAGGAGCCAAACAGAGCCCTGGCTCCAACCAAAATTCACCACAAAGATGAGGACAGTGCCATAGAAGGAACCTGAGTTGAGCAACTCCATGAGCAGGGAACCCACCCAGCTGCCCTGGACCTCAAGGAGAGGGAAACAAGGTTATTGTTTTAAAGATTTTATTTATGTATGTATTTATGAGAGAGAGAGAGGAGAGTGGGAGGAGGAGCAGAGGGAGAGGAGAAGAGAATCTCAAGGAGACTCTGAGCCCAGCATGGAGCCTGATGGGGAGGCTTGATCCAGAGACCCTGAGATCATGACATGAGCCGAAATCAAGTCAGATGCTCAATGGACTGAGCCATCCAGGTGCCCCAAGAAGTTTGCTCTCTGACGTTAAGCCCACCCATGCTCCCAGCTCTCGTGGATGCTGTGTTCTTGTCAGCTGAACCCTGAAATCGTAGGACGTGGACTGAACAGCCAAGCCTCTGAAACAGATTTCTACCCTTGCCCAAAAAGGACAAACCTTAGCCATAGAGCAAGTTAGCAGAACAACTGTGACCGCTATTGCCACCATATAATCAGCCTCTCCGTGGACCAGGCCTGTGCTAAATCCTTTATATACATTATTTCCTTTATTCTTCAGAGAGGCCCCCTGGCTGGAGGATCCTGCCATGTAGGACATGAGGAAGCTGAGGTGCGCAAATGCTCTACATCTTGCCCCGAATCACATGGAGAGCAAGGCGGCCCTGGGTTTGGACTGTCCCATTCCAGAAAACATGTCCTTCCCCCTCCACTGCCCATGTGTTTCCATAAGAGTAAAAACCCAACCTCTGGGCACTCCTGCTATTTCAGAGGTTCAGAGATGGCGCCCATACCCTACCTATCACTATCTGCTCAGGCAAGCAGGGCAATGTAGGAAAGTCTTAACATAGTGGGTTTGTTTGCTTTTAATTTGAGAGAATGAGAGAGAGAGCATGAGCAGAGGGAGGGCAGAGGGAGAGGGAGAAGCAGACTCTCTGCTGAGCAGGGAGTCCTACATGGGGCTCAATCCCAGGACCCTGAGATCATGGCCTGAGCCAAAGGCAGATGCTTAACTGACTGAGCCACCCAGGTGCTCCCCATAGTAGGTTTTTTAGTCCAAAACAACATGTGCTGTAATTCACGTTGGGGAAAATATTCCCAGGGGTCAGAATAGCAAAGGAGGAATTGATCTAGACTTTTGTTGCTTGGCTTGGTTGTCAGAATGTCAAAGAGAAACTTCGCTTTCATTTCACGCCAGCAACAGGCATCAAGACTCAAGAGAAAAAGGTAGTGGATTTTTCGGGGTAGCAAGAATTAGGATGACACTTCTGAGGTGTATTTGTGTTTCATTTTCTGAGGTGAGGCCCTCCCAAGGAGCTTCTGAGATAGGTATTCAGTTGCTGCGCAGGCCCCACAGAAAAAAATTCAGGTGCCTCAGGGCTAAAGAGAAGATGTAAACTAAAAGTCCATAAGCACCACTTGCCCTTGCCCTGCATGTCTGGGGGAAGGAGATAAGAACTTGGTCCTCATGCACTGTTTTAGGAAAGCAAAGTTCATTAAAAGTTCAGCGAGGCTGGAGAGAATTCTGAAGGTGGCAGACTGGAGGTGAAGACTGACCAGCTGGAGTTACTTAGTGGGGCTATGATTTGTTTTAAAAAAATGGGAACCCAGGTTATGACCCCCATTGTTCAAATAGTCTCCCCATTGTCATCTTATTGTTAACTTCCTTTAGTCATTCCAGCTTGGTTAGTAACCTTGACTTGGTTAGTCAAGGTTCTAGATTTCCTGAAGCTGTTTCGTCCTAGGAGGTGTTAGACACCAGATGGTGGCTTACTATTCACAGCCGTGGTGCTAATTCTAGTAAGAACACAGTCTTGTACACTGAAAGAGCAATAATACTTTATTTAAAATATAACAAAATTATTACTTTAAAACATATGTTACTGTACAACATACATCATAGAACACTGATATATAAATTTTGATACCTTCATTCAGTTTGTGATATCTCTTTTGCTCCTGAAAAACATTCCCTTGAATGCCCACCAGAGGAGAGGGCCCTGTGCCTGTGACCCTGGGTGTGCTGGCTGTGCTCTTGGATACCACTAAGGCCATGCAACTCATCTTGTGGGAACTGAAGGCAAACTCCCCAACCCTGCCTGGTGCACTAGAGTTGACAGGATCCACCTCATTCAATCACAGGCCAACTGCAAGTCTTCAGAAGTCTCTCTCTCTCTCTCTCTCTCTCTCTCTCTCTTTATCTGCATATAGACAGATGGGGGAGTTGGTGAGAAAGTGGCAATTATTTCCTCAACAGACCTTCCTCTGGGCTTAGATTAATGTAAATCATGTTCTCTCTTTGCCTCTGGCACGAGTATCACAGGAAGAGAGCGTTAGAATGCAGAGTTGGCCTCTTAACACAATCTTGGAAAGGAAATGAGGAAAGAGACAAAAAGAGAGCTTCTGTGCTGTTAGACCAAATTCAAGTGACAATTATCCTGAAATAAACCGGACAACTGTTTTTCATCACAGCCCATGCCTTATTCATCCCTATTCCCTACAGTGCCTTGCATCTAGTAGGCACTTAATAAATGCTCATTGCATGGGCAAATAAACAAATGCAGGGGATCTGGTGACTCCAGGTAGGAAACATAAACACTTAGAATCCGAGCGTCTGTGAAATGGCAGGGGACGTTGGAGATCATCTAGGTCTCCTTCCTTACTGGGCAAACAGGGAAACTGAGACCCAGAGAAGTGTGGTGAAATGAACACGTTCACAGGACTAGCTCCTGGCAGAGTTAGACTTGGAATCAGATTTCCTGAACTCTCCTTAAATTCCCACTCTCTTCAGATCTGAAACTATAACAAGAACTCTGTGGCCTCAGTGGCCTGCCTGAACTTGGAAATCAGCCCCTGGCATCAGAAGCTCCTGGTGGTGATGGGTGGCCCTGGGCACAGCGGCCAAGTGTATGGCACAAGCAGAAAGGTCCCCTCCAGGCAGCGTTAGTCCTGGGGTCCCAGTCCCACGTGGGGTCAGAGGCCCCAGGCTCGGGTAGGTAGCCCCGACAGCAGCAGTCAGACTGCAGGTCTGAATGAGGTAGGAGGAAGGCAGGGCTCAACAGGGACCCACTCAGCAGGGCGGGTGTTTATGATGCCACCCGCCCGCCCCAGCACTGAAATCCTTGTGGCAGCTCACAGAGACTGCAGCCTCAGGCATGGAGAGGAAACACCAACCAAGCCCACTGACCGCTTCTGAAACTGAAAACAAGTCACTGCAGATACTTGCTGAAAAGATGGATTACAGGAGGAGTGGGTTTTTTCTGTGCAGCAGGTGGATGGCATGAAACAAAGGGAGGCACGGGGGACAGTGAGGGAAAAGAGAGAAGGGGCAGAGGGGCTGTCACGGCCCCACAGAGAGGGCGAAGGGCCTCCAGGCTGGGGACAGCACTGGCGGGGCCAGGTAGGCCAGGAGAGCTGCGGTAGAAGCCCCGGCTGAACACGCACAGGAGCCTGTAGACGGAGCGTGGCAGCCGGCAGAGCGAGAAGCCCACAAAGAGGATGAGGACGGGTCCATGCAGGACCACTTGGGTGGGCTGCTCATTTCCCGCTGAACTACCCCTGATCATGCCCTGGGCTTTGAGCCGCTGAGGCCTCCCACGTGTCACACGGGGGAACTGAAAACACACAGGGGCTCACTCTGCTTCCCCGCGCGATTTTGGTTTATAGAAAGGATGATTCGGCGTGATCAGAAATGCATTCTGCGTATTTCCTATGCTCCACAGACATAAATCCGTGTAAAGAACGCTGGCGTCAAGTGAAATGGAACCCGTGAGATGATCCCTACTGTGTTCCCCGCCTCAGAGCGGGGCACCCGCTCCGAAGCAGGTGAACTGGGAGCTCTTTGGACAGAGCCTTCCTCCTCGCCCCCCTCCCTGACTTTCTGCCCCACGTGCCCACCCCACTCCCACTCTGTCTCGACTATCCTCCTGTTTCCATCAGACTCAAATCCTGCTCTTCCCCTGCGAGAAACAAAAATCATTCATCTTGCAAAGCTGGGAGCTGCAGCTTATCCAGCAACAAATGAGTGCCCCAGTGCTTCCAAAGCCACCCCAGACGCTGACTACACCCAAGGCGCCCGGCCACCGAGCGGAGGGACGCATGATGTGCCCTGGGACCAGTCCGCGGCGCTCCACCTGCAGGTTTCCTTTTACACCGCCGACTGGTTTTCATTGCACACGTAGACTGTGCTTGGCTGGATTCTCCTTCGGATCCGCTCAGGCACTTTGGGGAGGATTTGGACGGTCTGGGGCAGCAGCTCAATGCAGGCCTCGCGGAATTTTTTGATTCTCCAGCAGTAGACGATGGGGTTGAAGACAGACTTGAGGTAGCTGAGCCACAGGACGCAGGAGCTGGTGGTGTAGAAGGAGGAGCTGCAGTAGAAGCCCCGGCTGAACACCGACAGGAGGCTGTAGACGGAGTGTGGCAGCCAGCAGAGCGAGAAGCCCACAAAGAGGATGAGGATGGTGGTGCACGCCTTGGTCTTGAAGCTCAAGTCCAGGCTGACCTGCTGTTGGCGCTGCAGCCGCCGCAGGCCGGCCCGGGTGAGTTGTCTGAGGTCCAGGCTGTCCGACTGGTTGTGCACGCGAATGGCGTTCTTGCGGACCGTGTGCAGGATGCACAGGTAGGAGCACAGCATGACCCCGAAGGGCACGAAGAACACGGCCACCACCAGCGCCACCACGTAGGCGCGCTGGGCCGGGAGCTCCGTGTAGCCCAGCACGCACTGGGGGGCCCGCGCCGGCACCTCCACGAACGTCCGGCCGGCCAGCGAGGGCGCCGCCACGCAGAAGGACAGCGCCCAGGAGACGGCGATGATCCGCTTGGCCCGCCGCGGGTTCAGCTTGTCCTGGCGCTGCACGATGATGAGAAAGCGGTCCACGCTGATGATGAGCAGGATGGCCACGCCCTCCAGGACGAAAAACCAGTACAGGGTGGCCGAGAGGCGGCAGAAGTAATCGCCGAAGTGCCAGTGGACGGTGACGAGGGTGACAGCGGTGAAGGGCATGCAGCACAGGGACAGCATGATGTCGGAGAAGGCCAGCGTGGCCAGCAGCAGGTTGATGGCCGAGCGCATGGCTGGCCGCTGGTACACGATGATGCAGACCACGGCGTTGCCAAGGAATCCCACCACGATCATCAGCATCATGATTATTGCCAAGGATATCCTGAGGGGGGCAGGTGCCAGGGGGACCCCAGAGTCGGACACATTGCTCCCGTTCAGCAGCAAGTCCTGGTAGGTCTCAATGGTGGAGCTGTTGCAGGCCATCATGGAAAACAACTTGGAGCTGGGACAGAAAGGACTGGAAGGACTCCCCTCAGCCCTTCGGTGGCTGCCATTTTCAGTGTGCCGGTTGCATTCTTGGATCCCTAGGGCCTTGGAATGGTCGCGAAGCGTCTTTCTTTGGAAGCACTAGCCAGGATTTGCAATCAATCACAGTCTCATCATCTGCATGACCGCCGACTGTGTCTGCAGCTTCCTATTTGGATGCTCTCTGTAGCCTAGAGCAAAGCAGGGGGGAGAAGGAAGTGAGACTTTCCAAGCAGGTTTGCATACAGCAGTGTTTAGATTTTGCAGGTATTATAAACAGGGTGGAGAGAAATGCCTCGTTGATTTAGCATATTCAGAACAAGGCTTGGTATTCACAAGAGATTAGGAGCCTTGTCAAGTAGCCCCAGGAAATCTCATCAGACCTATTTTGTGTGGGATGAGAAAGTGAATACTTTGTGGTCAGTATCTATGTAATGAGCATGCATTTAATACGTTTTATTGTAAGCAACCTGGCCAAATGAAGCTTTGGACAAGCCTGCTTCCTTTAGAATGCCAGCTTCGTGAGGACCGATGTATGTGTGTGTGTGTGTGTGTGTGTGTGTGTGTGTGTGTGTGTGTGTTCTCTCTGCTGGAACCCCAGCACTGAGAACAGGACGGGCACAGAGAAGATGCCCAATGTTGAGCTGAGGTTAATGAATACATGGTAGTTGAGGCTGTTGCTACAGTATTTGTTTAAATTTATTTTGAGATAAGTGTAGGTTCACATGCAGTTATGGGGAAGAAAATGCAGCCAGATCTTATATACCCTTCACCTACTTGTACCTGATGGTAACATCTAAAGTAACTGTAGTGCTGCCACACACAAAGGATTACTTTTGGAAATGCTGATAGAAAGGAGGAAACTGTCCCTAAACATAAGTTCTTTTATTTATTTTTGGTTTTAGAATATTTTATTATTTATTCATGAGAGACACAGAGAGAGGCAGAGACATAGGCAGAGGGAGGAGCAGGCTGCCTGCAAGGGAGACTGATGCAGGACTCAATCCCGGGATCCTGGGATCACGACGTGAGCTGAAGGCAGATGCTCAACCATGGAGCCACCCAGGGGCCCCAAGATAAGTTCTTTTAAAAGAGAATGTTAATTTTTATTTCATATCTCATAGGTGTGCTAAGAACAGTGTCCAGTAGCTCACAGAGTCAGATTGCCTGGGCTGGGTAAAGTCTGCATCCACTACTTATCTCTCACTGGGCACCCGCTGGCAGGCTGCTTAGACTCTGCTGACATGACCTCCTCCACTGCAACGTGTGAGTAATAATTTGGCCTACTACAGACGAGCTGCAAAGATTAAATGAGAGAATGCCCAAAGAATGATTTAAGCACACCTAGATGGGGGCACCTGGGTGGCTCAGTGGTTGAGCGTCTGCCTTCGGCTCAGGGTGTGATCCTGGGGTCCTAGGATGAGTCCTGCATCGGGCCCCCTGCAGGGAGCCTGCTTCTCCCTATGCCTGTGTCTCTGCCTCTCTCTCTGTGCCTCTCATCAATAAATAAATAAAATCTTTAAAAATAATAAAGCACGCCTAGATCATAGATGGCATTTAATAAATGTTAACTATTATCATGGAGCCCCGAGGAAAACCAATCACAATGTTACAATGGCTATTGCTTCATTTATATGTTATACACATGGGCGCATTGGCACGTGTTCTAGACCTGCCAGCCCGTGAAGCGGCTCGATCCAGAGTGAGGATGTTCCCAGCACATTTCCAGTTACCTCACCCCTCACCATTTTCAATACAGGCATTCTTTGTTTTATGGCCTTCTCTTTATTGTGCTTTGCAGATGATTGCGTCTTGTTTATTTGTTGGTTTACAAATTGAAGGTTTGTGGCAACCCTGTGTCAAACGAGTCTATCAGCACCCTTTTTCCAACAGCATTTGCTTGCTTTGTGTCTGTGTCACATTTTGGTAATTTTTCCAATATCTTAAAGTTTTTCATTATTATTCTATTTGAATTGCTGCAATCTCATGTTAAAACGTAAATGGTTGAGCAGTTGCTTCTAAAACGTAAAAGGATGAGCAAAGAAAGTGGTTTCTTGAGATGGAATCTACTCCTGGTGAAGATGCTGTGAAGATTGTTGAAATGACAACAAAGCATTCGGACTATGACATGAACTTAATTGATAAAGCAGTGGCAGGGTTTGAGAGGATGGACTCCAATTTTGAAAGAAGTTCTACTTGGCTAAACTGCTACCAAACAGCATCGTCTGCTGCAGAGAAATCGTTCGTGAAAGGAAGAGTTGATCAGTGGGGCCAACTTCATCTTTGACTCGTTTTAAGAAATTGCTACAGGCGTAGTGTGGCAGTGATGGGGGACAAGGAGAGAGAGAAAAGACTAAAGAAATTGCCACAGCCACCCCAACCTTCAGCAGCCATCAACATGGAGGCGAGACCCTCCACCAGCGAAAAGATTACAAATTGCTGCAAGCTCAGATGATGGCTAGCATTTTTTAGCAATAGTTTAAAATTAAGATATATAATTGTCTTTTTTAAAAAAGATATAATGCTGTTGCACACTTAATAGACTACAGTTTAGTGTAAGCATAACTTTTTATATGTGCTGGGAAGCCAAAAAACATCATTTGATTCACTTTATTGCAATATTTGCTTTGTTCAGTGGCCTGGAACCAAACCTACAGTATCTCCGAGGTGTGCTTGGATAGCTGATTGGATGGGCAGCGGCCCCAAGGGCAGCGAATCCATAGCCTGGCCAGTGATGGCAGAGCTGAAATGCTCTCACTCCACTCCCTCAGCTGGAAATCTGAACTGGGAAATACTGAGCCACTGAAGCAATTGCCCTGAGATGTCACAAAGAGTATAGAGAGAAGTCTCAAGGTCCCAAGGGTATGGTGGACACTCTGTGTTCGCTTCTCCAGATCTCCTGGCCACTCTCTCCCCTCCCCTGCCTCTCCCCTCCCCTGCCACTGTCTGGGAGACTGGGCCCCCTGGGCCTCTGGTGGGAGGGGAGGGGGAAGGTTTTCTTGCTCTGGCTCCCTCCCACCTGGGTGTGGCTGGCAGTGGTCTATTCCTCTCCAAGCTCTCAGTGCCTCCAGGAAGCCTCTCTGCAGATTCCCTCCTGCTCCCTGCCTCTCCCCGCAGGCAAAGAGGTGACGGGGCTTCCCGCGGCTGCCACCCTCCTGGTTTCCCTTGACCCGGCCTCTCCTTTGACAAGAATCCCTTATTTTTTTTTTTTTTTAATTTATGATAGTCACAGAGAGAGAAAGAGAGAGAGGCAGAGACACAGGCAGAGGGAGAAGCAGGCTCCATGCACCGGGAGCCCGACGTGGGACTCGATCCCGGGTCTCCAGGATCGCGCCCTGGGCCAAAGGCAGGCGCCAAACCGCTGCGCCACCCAGGGATCCCAAGAATCCCTTATTAATCAGGGGCTGAGCTCTTTCCTATTTACACTCTGATACAAGGGGTCCTGGCAAACAAACCCTAGCTCTGAGGAAGTGGAAACTAAGTCCATAAGTAGCTATTCGGGGGCAGAGGGAAGTGACGTAGCTGTATGTATAAAGAAACAGAAACACGGGGAAATCCACCTTGGTTCTGGCAGATTTCCAATTAAAGTTGCATTTCCAAACATGTATTAATATTTACACCTTTCTTTTTAATTGCATTCTTAGCTTTTCACTTCCATGTACCTATTGGTCATTCATATGTCTTCTTTGGGGAAATGTGAAATCACGTCCTTTTTTTTTTTCATGTGTAATCAAGTCTATTGTTTTCAGGGATCCCTGGGTGGCGCGGCGGTTTGGCGCCTGCCTTTGGCCCAGGGTGTGATCCTGGAGACCCGGGATCGAATCCCACATCGGGCTCCCAGTGCATGGGGCCTGCTTCTCCCTCTGCCTGTGTCTCTGCCTCTCTCTCTCTCTCTCTGTGACTATCATAAATAAATAAATTTAAAAAAAAATTTTTTAAAAGTCTATTGTTTTCATTGGTTTGTTTTTCACTCTTGGGTTGTACTTCCCTTATATATTTTGGATATTAACCCCTTATCAAATACATGGCTTGCAAATATTTTCTCCCATTCTGTAGGTTGCTCTTTCATTTTTCTGATTGTTTCTTTTGCTGTGCAGAAGCTTTTTAGTTTGACATCATCCTGCTTCTTTATTTCTGCTTTTTGTTGCTTGTTGGTGTCATATCCAAAAAGTCACTGCCAAGACCAGTGTCGAGGAACCATTTTCCAATGTTTTCTTCTAGTGGTTTTTTGTTTTTTTTTTTTTAGATTATTTATTTATTCACGAGAGACACAGAGAGAGAGGCAGAGACACAGGCAGAGGGAGAAGCAGGCTCTACACAGGGAGCCCAATGCAGGACTCAATCCCGGGACTTCAAGAGCACGCCCTGAGCCAAAGGCAGACAGAACCACCCAGGCATCCCAGTAGTTTGGGGGCTTATATTTAAGTCTTTAATTCATTTCAGGTTAATTTTTTGTGAGTGGTGTGAGACAGGGGTCCAATTTCATTCTTTTGTTTGTGAGTATCCGGTTTCCCCAGCATCATTTATTGGACAGTATCCTTTTCCCACTGAGTATCTCTTGTCAAATATCAGTTGACCCTACATGCATGGGCTTATTTCTGGGCTCTTAATTCTGTTCCATTGATGTACGTATCTGGTTTTATGCCAGGACCATACCGTTGTGATTACTACAGCTTTGCAATAAAGTTTGAAATCAGGAATTGTGTTGCCCTTTAGCCTTGACTATCTTTCTCAGGATGGCTTTGGCTATTTAAAGTCTTTATTAGTTTCCTTTGTTGGTGATATGTTTCCTTGAATATTTATGATCCTATGGTCTTGGATTGGTTCTGCCCATTTGAGGAAGTAGGCACCACATCTAGTCTTTACAGACTATATTCAGCAGGGGCAAGCTGGTCCAGAGATTCTGGGTGGGTCATCTGGTGGTGTTAGCGGGTATACTTGCTGGTGGAGCCCCTGGAGAGGTGCCTGGGTCAACAGTGGTGCAGGCTGGGGCTTGAGCTTGCAGTTATAGGTCTAAGACAAGGTCTATGTGGGTGGACCTGGGTCCTGGGTCCACTGGGCCCAACCCAGCTCTAGGGACCACTATCTGGGTACACAGGGCTCAGTCCAGAGACTCGGGCCATGGGGGTGGCCTATAACCTGGGGCCTCAGGGGCAGACCTGGAGATGGTGCTAGAGTAAGTCAGGAATCTAAGTCCGTGGAAGCTGGTTTAGAGCATGAGTCTATGGGGGCTGGTTGGTGCTGGGGTGTGCCAGGGGCCGGGGTCAGTCCCTAGTAGTTGGCCTGGAACTAGGGCTGATTGAGAGCTAGAAAGAAGCCACAGGATCTGCTGGGTCAGCAGGAGCCAGGTGACACTGGGGTGAGCAGGGAGCCTGGGTTCACAGGAGACTGCTAGGAGCTTGGAGCCCTGGGAGCCACCTAGGGCCATAGAAACTGGCCTGGTATTGGCTTGGACTGATGCTGGGGTCTCTGGTGAAGTCAGATGCTCACTTTTCTTCTCCCATGGAGAGACATGGGAGAAGAGAGACAGTGTCTTTCTCTGCGCTGGGCTGCTGGATTTCCAGTGGGGGGTGACAGAGGGAAGGTGGATCTGTCTTTCCTTCCTTCCTTTGTTATTTCTAGGATAGAGGATTCATTTACCTTGGCAAAAGTTTTCTTAAGATGGAATGCAGTTTCGAATTGTTAAACAATATATCATACCTTATATACTTCTTAAAATCACCTGATAGTAATATAAAATAAACACACGGGAGTTTTTTTGCGTTTCTGTACACTAACAATGAGGCAACAGAAAGAGAAATCAAGGAATCGATCCTGTTTATAATTGTACCCCAAACCATAAGATACTTAGGAATAAATAGGACCAAAGAGGCAAAAGATCTGTACTCTGGAAACTATAGAACACTTATAAAAGAAATTGAGGAAGATATAAGGAAATGGAAAAACTTTCCATGCTCATGGATTAGAAGAACAAATGCGTTAAAATGTCTATGCTACTGAAAGCAATCTACACATTCAATGCAATCCCTATCAAAATACCATCAGCAATTTTCACAGAGCCAAAATAAACAATCCTAAAATATGTATGGAACTAGAAAAGACCCTGAATAGCCAAAGTAATGTTGAAAAAGAAAACAAAGTTAGAGGCATCTCTGGACTTCAAGCTGTATTACAAAGCTGTAATCATCAAGACAACAATTTGACCAATTGTTCTTTTTACAGGAGCAGGTTTTTTTTTTTTTTTTTAATTTTGGGAAATAAATATATAATAATTTCAATACAAAGAATGTTGTTATGCAAGGTGAATCTGCCAGAGAGCCATCAGGGAGGGGAGGCAGCAGCTTCTGGCCCCACCAGGTCACCTGCAATCTCCGTTGGCCGTGGCAAAGGATCACATGGCAGCCCTTCCTTGGGCCTGGTGGAGGCAAGGCCTGCAGATGAGCCCTAAGAACACACTTGACCGCCGAGAGCATCCTACCATGGATAAGGGCACCAGAGTGAAAGCAGTAAAAGGAAACTTGAATTGTTTCTTCATCCTTCTACTTTCTACCAGAAACAAAACATGGGAATCGGATAAGAATTAGACTTGACAAAGGCTTCCAGAGACTCCCGCAGGGACACACTTGACCTGCTTTTCTTCTTCGGAAGCTTCCATCCTGCTTTCCACTTAACAAGTCCCACTTCATCCCCTGTGCTTCCAGAAGTGTCTTTTTCCTAAGCTCCTTATGGTTGATATTATAGATAAATGGATCACCTGCTTTTTGAAAGTTTTCTGTATGCCACTTAGCTTTTCTGTCAAACCTACATTAGTCCTGGTTTTCCCTAACTGAAAGAAATCCAAAGAGGATTTTTTTCCAATAAAATAAAATAAAATAAAATAAAATAAATAAAAAAGGCAAAAAGCAACACTAGTGTTCAATGTCAGTTTTGCAGCGAGCACTCCAGAGGCAGCATGCACCCAAGCTCTTTTCAGGGGAGCTGCACTCAGCATCTCAGCATCACACCGCCAGAGCTCTGACCTGTGTCTGTGAGCATCTGCACTTTTTTATCTCCATTTATTCTGTGCATCCACTAGCAAGATATGTCTATGAGTATCAGAAAAGTCCAACAACAACAAAAAAAAAAGTCCAACAGTGGTTATCTTTTAGGTCTGAGGGGGTCCCGAAAAATTTTTCCCATCTAAATTAATCGCTTCATTGCAGGGACACCACTTCAGCTTATAAGAGGTTTCACAGGAACACTTTAATTCAGATAGTGGGGAACACCTGTACCTGGAATTGAAGGGATATGGTAAAGTAAAAGGTCAGGAGACCCAACACCAGGCCAGCAAGGATAAAGCTTCTGCAAGTGGTAGTATCTTAGTGATGTTACCTCAGTTTAGATACAACCTAGAACCTGATTTGGCCAAGCATGCCTAGGATGGGCTCATCTTTCAGTGGTGGGTCCAGTTACCCAACTTCTGGAGATTGAGCTGTATAATCAGAGGTCCAGGGTGTTATTCTACAAGTGAGGGATATCCCTTGTGCAGAACTCAGATGCTTGTGTTAGCGTGATACAGTACCTTCATGCCTCAGTTTTATGATCTGTGAAATGGGAATAATTACCTATCTCTTCCCAGAGTTTTCAAATACATATGCAATGCCTGGTACAAAGAAGGGAGTAAGATAAATAATTATTAAAATTTAAAAATTAAAATTAAAAAAATAAAAAACTAATGATAAATCAACTCCACATCTCACTATTTCATTCATGGATTTCTTTCTCTTGGATCAAAGAGTAGAAACTGTGACATGCAGATATGAAGCCCTCATGGATTAAGCTCTTCCTGGAACACAAAATAAGGGGCACTGAATAGAAAACATGCTCTTCCGTATCCGTGTGCCTGTTGATCCTAACTGGTGGGGAGTCCTTTACCTGCACCCTTGTGATGCTGTAAGATTGGATTGTCCCTACCGTAATAGTTACAGAGAGTGGTTTCCTGTTTCACCAAAGGAACAGATAGTGCAGAGAATTTTTCAAAAAATGTGTTGTATCCTGAGGTTGAATCAGATGAAAATTGTTTGGGCTTCTAGGCAACAACTTGTCTTAGATATTTAATTTAGCGTTTTGGTCACAGTCCTGTTGTTAATATCCAAATCGACAACACATTTATTACCAGACATTTTGGCAAGTTAAAGATCAAAGTAAAAGGTGACAAGTTGCACAGGGAATGTTCCACTACCGATCTTTCAGTTTGAAACAGCTCTCTCTCTCTCTGGTGGTTTTCACTCTGAGGAATGGGAGCCACGGTGTGAATTATAAGCCGAGAAAGAAGACAGCTGGGAATGGAACCGTTTCAAGGTACTTATCATAGTTTTTCCAATCCAAATCATCTCACTCCGGAATGGGGGTGGGGAGTGTCATATAGGTGTCAGAAGATCAATAAGCTAAGGAGAGGACAACCAGCCTGTGCATTGCCTGTGTGCTCAGGGGTGAGCACAAGCAGGCTGATGATGTCCTCATGAGCTGGATCTGTGCAAAGGATAGAAGGTGCTTTCGACCTTGAGCAAAGAGGAAACACTGCTATCCACATGCCGAATTTGCTGTGACGTTTTCTAAAGCTCCTTCAACCGCCCCACCCTCACTGTCCTGCCACCTTGCTTCTGCACAGTGAGGACTCCTTCCCAAGCCCCCAGCTATGCCCTGTCCTGCCATCCTCACAACTGGGGGAGGGAGGGCGGGAGATGAAAGGGATGCTCTGATACAGTCATGAGAGCTCAACGTCATAAAAGCAGTAAAAACATGGAGCCAGGGCTGGAAGCCAGGTTTCTGGTACTGAGAGGCCCCAAAAGGGAAACCAGTGTTGGTTAGGACCATAGCGAGAGTGAGGAAGGCCTTAGGTCGATGAGGCTCACAAGCATGGGGAAAAGGAAAGCACTCTCCCACCCCAAACCATCCAAGATGAGGGGGAGAAAACTTTGAGATGAGATCACACCCTGCTCTCCTTTCCAGGAGGTGAAGAATGGATGTTTACACACAGAGCTTCGGTGGCTGATAACCACGAGGATGAGGGGAGGAAACTTCTCCTCTGCTCTCCATTTTGACAGGCCAGTGTGGGACCACCAGCTGGCACCCTGAGGGATCTCTGAGGGCAAGGGCCAGCCCCAGGTTGCCCGGAAGCGCTGCTGGTGACTCCTGCTTGCCTGCCTTTCTTCCTCCCTCCCCAGTCCCATCCCCTTCTTCCTTTCTCTTTGTCTCTCTCTTTCCTTGATAACTTCTAAAAACTTTTTATAATATTACATTTCAAACCTCTAGAAACAGAAAAACTAGAATCTCAAAGCCCCATTTGACCAAGTTTTGAGATCTATTTTTCCCACTTCCTTCCATTTTTGTGGGCAGCAGCTCTATAATTCCTCGTCCCTATCACCTCCTCGTCAGGCTTTTGTTCCCAGCCGGGCAAGGGGATTCTGCTAGGTTTTCTTGGAGAGAGAGGAGGCCAGGCTATGAGGTACCTGCAGTTATAGGTCTAAGACAAGGAAGACAATGGACAAGCCTGATGGACAAGCGGAGAAATACAAACCAAGGAGAAGATCCTAGAAGACAGGAGGGCTGCAGGGAGAGTAAGATTCCCAGCAGGCACCTCTCCAAGCCCTTCCAAGTGTTTGACCCAATCTAATAGTGATGGACCTAAACCAGAGAAGAGTCCGATGGGCTATTTCCTCTCTGTTTCGCAAACCTCTAGTTTCAGACAGCAAACCTCGACTTTAGCTGGGTATATGTTTGGCTTTAAATTGATGGGAAAGGCGGAGTCCCAAACCTCTTCTTTCTTCATCGTCGAGGTCAGATAAGGAAAAATCAGTCAAGCTGTACACTGGAAACCTGGAGAGCCGCAAGGCCTGGAGGGAAGAGGGGAAAGCAGTGAAGGGTGGAATGCAAGGACGGAGCAGAGGAGGGGGAGGCAGGGCAGGGAGGCTGGGAGGGCCGCGGAGCCTGGCTGCTGGGGTGAGCTAGCACCAGCGTGGGTTTTCTTTTTTCTTTTTTTTTTTTTAATAATAAATTTATTTTTTATTGGTGTTCAATTTGCCAACATACAGAATAACACCCAGTGCTCATCCCGTCAAGTGCCCCCCTCAGTGCCTGTCACCCATTCACCCCCACTCCCCGCTCTCCTCCCCTTCCACCACCCCTAGTTCCTTTCCCAGAGTTAGGAGTCTTCATGTTCTGTCTCCCTTTCTGATATTTCTTACCCATTTCTTCTCCCTTCCCTTCTATTCCCTTTCACTATTATTTATATTCCCCAAATGAATGGGACCATATAATGTTTGTCCTTCTCCGATTGACTTATTTCACTCAGCATAATACCCTCCAGTTCCATCCACATGGAAGAAAGTCTCTTCAATAAATGCTGCTGGGAAAATTGGACATCCACAAGCAGAAGAATGAAACTAGACCACTCTCCTGCACCATACACAAAGATAAACTCAAAATGGATGAAAGATCTAAATGTGAGACAAGATTCCATCAAAATCTTAGAGGAGAACACAGGCAACACCTTTTTTGAACTTGGCCACAGCAACTTCTTGCAAGATACATCCACGAAGGCAAAAGAAACAAAAGCAAAAATGAACTATTGGGATTTCATCAAGTTAAGAAGCTTTTGCACAGCAAAGGATACAGTCAACAAAACTAAAAGACAACCTACAGAATGGGAGAAGATATTTGCAAATGACTATCAGATAAAGGGCTAGTTTCCAAGATCTAAAAAGAACTTATTAAACTCAACAGCAAAGAAACAAACAATCCAATCATGAAATGGGCAAAAGACATGAAGAGAAATCTCACAGAGGAAGACATAGACATGGCCAACACGCACATGAGAAAATGCTCTGCATCACTGGCCATCAGGGAAATACAAATCAAAACCACAATGAGATCCCACCTCACACCAGTGAGAATGGGGAAAATTAACAAGGCAGGAAACCACAAATGTTGGAGAGGATGCGGAGAAAGGGGAACCCTCTTGCACTGTTGGTGGGAATGTGAACTGGTCTGGAAAACTGTGTGGAGGTTCCTCAAAAAGTTAAAAATAGACCTGCCCTACGACCCAGCAATTGCACTGTTGGGGATTTACCCCAAAGATACAGATGCAATGAAACGCCGGGACACCTGCACCCCGATGTTTCTAGCAGCAATGTCCACAATAGCCAAAGTGTGGAAGGAGCCTCGGTGCCATCGAAAGATGAATGGATAAAGAAGATGTGGTTTATGTATACAATGGAATATTCCTCAGCCATTAGAAACGACAAATACCCCCCATTTGCTTCAGTGTGGGTTTTCTATGGAGGGCTCAGATCGCCTTCTCCGACGCCTCTAAACAGAATGGCCGCAACACAAGTCTGCGTGCAGACAGTGGAGAGCATTAAGTGAAAAGTGAGTCCAGGCCAATCCAGAAAGCCCGTGTTACTGCCGTTAGGGTGTCAGGAAAATGAGTGAATTTTCCTAGGCGACAATGGCTCTGAACTCCAGGAGTGAGCTCCTTTGCGACACCTGCCTGTCCTCAAGCAGAGCAGTCCTCGGCCCTTCCCTCTCCCCATGTGGCTCTGTACCTGTACCTAATGGAATATCCCTGGCTGCAAGCTCCTGCAGGGTGTGCGGAGCACCCGCGCGTCCCCGTGCACCGCGCGTCTCCGTGCACCCGCGCGTCCCTGTGCGTCCCCATGCACCGCGCGCCCCCGTGCACCCGCGCGTCCCCGTGCACCCGCGCGTCCCCGTGCACCGCGCGCCCCTGTGCACCCGCGCGTCTCCGTGCGCCCGCGCGTCCTCGTGTGCCCGCGCGCCCCTGTGCACCCACCGTCCCCATGCACCGCGCGTCCCCGTGCACTCGCGCGCCCCTGAGAGGAGATTGTTCGGTTGAGGCCCCGCCCGCCGTGTGTTCCTGGGCGGGGGCCACGACCTACTAGGAACAAAGGGCCCCTTGTGCCCTGCCAGGGAGTCACAGTTCTTTTGGAACTATTTTACACAAACAGTAAAGAAGTCAGGTACTCACTATATGCACAAGTACATCTACATTTTAATTCACAGATTTAGAAATACACACCCATTGACATATATGTACATGTATGTATTGTGAATATAGTGCAGACTATAGCAGGTATACAGGTCGCCAAAAGAACTTGCTGTTTTTGCTGGTTCTGATCAAGCCAAATGGCGGGAAATTTGGTGAGCCCTTTCTCCGGAGTGGTTAATATTGCTTTAAGTAACCAATGGGTGTTTGTAATATTGGATTTTTAATTCCTACACCAGAAGAACATATCGGTTCACAAATGCCAACTCTAAGGAATGAAGTCAATTTTGGCAGATGGGTAAGTTTGCTGTTGAAACAGCTTGACTCTGTCATTACCTGCAACCCTGTCACCTGTCTCTTTGATACAAATTCTCAAACAGATGGTGTATTTCAATTTCAACAACTTTATTGGCAATGAGAAAATATGCAAGAGCTGCCAAAAGTAATACGTCAAGTAGCTGTGTTTAGAAACAGGTGTTACCCCCACGTGTCTGAATTTCTAAGAAAAGTGAACTGAAAGAGACCAGAGTTTTTATTTCTCAACTCAGGCAGGACTCTTGGGGGGAAATTTTCAGATAGAACAGAATTGGGAAGCTTTAAGGGAGCAAATCTTTATTGGTTATTTTTCTTAGTAGTACCTAAATTTTTTTTACGTCCAGGCTAAGCCTTTTTCATAGCGCAGGGGCTCTCTGGATTTGCACTATCATCACCAAGGAACGTGTTTCACGTGCAGATTATCAGGGCCAGCAAGACCCACTGATCTGAGCTCCAGCAGTGGGGGGTGGGGGTGAGGGGAGCTCCACCATCTGTTTCAACAAAGGGTCCAGGGAGGTAGATGTTCTCGGAACATCTCAGAACCACAACCATAGCTTATCTCATTGAACCTGGCCAATGACCCAGTTTTATGGATGAGGAAACCAATGAGCTGTTCTTTACCTAGAAAGTAGTAGATTCACCTGCATTGGAACCCAGGAGTTCCGGTTTAATCCCTGGCTGTGCCACTTCCGTTATGATGTAAGTGGTGGTTCACTTAAGACTTTTTTTGTTTGCTGGGGTGCCTGGGTGGCTCAGTTGGTTAAATGTCTGTCTTCGCTCACGTCGTGATCCTGAGGCCCAGGGGTCCTGGCATAGAGCCCCAGGTTCAGCTCCCTACTCGGTGGGGAGCCTGCTTCTCTCTCTGCTGCTCCCCCTGCTTGTGCTTGCTCTCTCACTGTCAAATAAATAAATAAATAAATAAATAAATAAATAAATATCTTTTTAAAAAAGACTTTTATATTTGTCATGGGTTAGGATTGCAGAGCAAGAGCAAGGACGTCTTTTGGCAGGAGCAGAGAAGAGACAAGGGGAGAGGATGCAGGGACCCTTTGTAGGACTGGCAAAGGCTGAAGCTCAGCAGGGCCTCCGCAGTCATGAACACCAGGCTGCCCTCGGACCTCAGTTCCATTCTGTGCCCCAGATGGACCAGCTCGCACAGATGCCTTTGGAGCCAATGTGGATGGAACCTACTTGTCCACCACTTTAAAATCTGCTGGCTGTAGAGGAGGTAAGATTTATTTTTTTTTAAATATTTTTATTTATGATAGTCACAGAGAGAGAGAGAGAGAGAGAGAGAGGCAGAGACACAGGCAGAGGGAGAAGCAGGCTCCATGCCAGGAGCCCGACGTGGGATTCGATCCCGGGTCTCCAGGATCGCGCCCCGGGCCAAAGGCAGGCGCCAAACCGCTGCGCCACCCAGGGATCCCGGAGGTAAGATTTAATGCCAGATCCAAAGAGACACAGTGTAGCATGGGGATTCGGCCACTAACCAGTGTCTGTTCAATCCTCACTTCTTCCCCAGGACACATACAAAAAATATTTGTATGGTAGACTAGAATGACAGAGGGCTGAGAGAGTTAATTCCTTGGACACACCGGTAGTCCATTCGCTGCTCCAGGGCCATGCACCCTGGTTGGGAAGCCTAATCCTGAGTAGCCAACTTGGTAGACTAAATTTTTCCTCTGACCAAAGACACAATAATAGTATCTAGTATTTGGATAAGATTTTGAAATATACAAAATGTTGCCCAAAAAATGTGTTCTTCTTTCTTTCTCATGGCCATCTGATGATATATTCTTACTTCCATTTACAGATGAGACAACAATACGGATTCAGTGATTTGCTTAAGATGGTACAAGTGGAAGAGGACATTCTTCTCTTTTACTTGTAGGCTTTTATCCCCTTTCCTCTGTCCTGGGTAGGGCCCAGGTCAGGGATTCCTACTACTGTACTCAGGATGTTGTTGTGTGCACAAAATCCTCTCTACAGGTTCAGATTATGATTCGGGTCAACTAACTGGCTACCCTTGATATAGTTATGAGAAAGAATGATTGGTATTTTAAGTATTTCTGAAAAGTCCAGAATAACCCACCCAATACTCACAAATGTCTGTTTTTATGTCTGCATGTGTTACTACCTTTCTTTAGAGGAGGTTACAGTGTATTACTTTCTCAGAGTCATTAGTTTCCAAGCACATCTTTCAGAGTTTTATTTGTGCATTTAACTGTTAAAAGCCAACTTATTCATTTATTTATTTATTTTTCCTTTCTGAACCAATTTAGAGGTGTTGCATCTAAGATAGGGTTTTTTAACTCCCTGAACCATGTATGAAGATTTGCTAGAGGCACAAAGCATATGGCGCTTATTTAAAAATGGATATAGCTTGATATTTTAATGAAATCTGAGACTTAGCGTTTTTCAAGATGCTAGAAGAGCTGCCAATGCCAAATTCCTCCAGGTAGAATATGTGACGTCCCAAGTAGCCTGTACCCGGGGGCTCCCAGGACAGCTGTGACTTACTCATGTCAGAAGAACGTGATGCTGGCACCTCCGACTTCTCAGGTTGCAGCCGGGCTGCTTTGCAAAAACTTTTCCCTTCTCGAAAATCACAGCTACTAGGCGCCCTTCCCCTACTTTTATTTGGCTTCCTCAAAAACCAGTTTTAAACTCCTTTCTGTATCGTTTGCAATTTTTCTAACATTTCATGCCTCTGTTCTGAAAAAAAATAAAAAGAAAACCTAAATCTGGTTAAAAATAGGCTTCTTGGTTTATAATAAAGACAGATACAGCTTATCTATTTGGTTAAAATTATTTTGATGATGTTTTAATGTTTTCAACAGCTTTATTGGGACATAGTGTACATATCATAACATTTGCTCATTGTAAGTTTATAATGCAGTGATCTTTAGTCAATTTATAACAGTGTACAACTGTCCCCGTCTATCCACGTAGAGCATTGCCACTCCCCCCCAAAAAAGATCCCTTATGTCTATTTGCAGTCATCTGATTTAATTGTTTAATAGTGATTTCAGTTTATTTTCCAAAAATGAGTTCCCCAAACCCCCAAGAATTGGACAATTCTAATGGAAGGCTGGTCACTCCAGAAGCCCCTGCCCTTACATTCTTGCCCTGACCCACGACATACGAAAGAAAGTAGCACTGAAGAGGCTACCTTCCTCATAAAGAGGGAAAATCATTTAAATCACTTTAGTCCCTCAGTCCTGGCCCATGGTGACATTCATGAGCCTGACTTAACAAGTGTTAGCTGGGTAGGGAGCAGGGCAAGCTTAACTTATTCACTCATGCCTCCACCAAAATACTAACCCACTAACATAAAGTCAAGATGAATGAATGAAGTCCAGGAGGCAGCGGGGCCTGGGTGACTCGCAGGGCAACTCCAGAAGATCTAAACTATGGTCTCTGCTCCTTAGCCTTGTCACCTGGGGAGCAATTCCCAACATTCCAGCCTCTGATTCACAACGCTGTTGTGAACAGTAAATATTTATGAAAGCACCTTTCGAATCACAAGGCATTCGGCAAGGTCAAGGGGGGCCTCTATCAGGGCAGATGGCTAGTATAGTCCCATCAATAACATGCCAGATCTGGGGACACCTGGGTGGCTCAGTGGTTGAGAGTCTTCCTTGGGCTCAGGTCATGATCCCGGGGTCCTGAGATCAAGTCCTGTATTTGCCTGTTCTCTCTGTGTCTCTCATGAATGAATAAATAAAGCCTTAAATAAAACACACACATACACACACACACAACATGCTAGATCTGACGGACAGTTCCAGACCATCATGGGTATGTGGGTCCCTGGCGGTGTCACCCTGAGGTTCTCCTGACGGTTTTCCTTAAATAAATTTAATTTTAAATGTTTAGTATTTCTGCTTTGCAAAAATGGTTTATGACCCTATTACTAGTGCCACTGAACTAGTGCCACAAGGTCACAGAGTGTGTGCAGAGCAAAGCTGGCACCAGTTCCTCCAAGCTGGACGTCTGTGATTCTTCTCCCACAGAGGCTGAGAATTCCCCACTGGCAGAAAGAATGGCTCCAGAATTTCAACCCTCTTTCTTAGCAGAGCTTGAGCCCACTGGCATTTAAGGGGCTACTGTGACATGAGCCAATTTGTCCATGACCTTGTTCATTGTTAATGAGCTAAGAGGGTCTATTTAAAAGTAAAACAACCATAGAAGAGTTGATTTGGTCCATTATATGGAAAACGTAAAATCTAAGGGGAAAATGTGTTCACTTTCACTTCTTGGAGTTGTACGTTAAAAGGAAATCTTAAATCTTAAGAGAAGTATTCATTGAATTCTTGGGTTACAAAAAATTATTAAAATATTTAGGGGTGCCCGGTGGCTCAGTTGGTTAAATGTCTGCCTTCTGCTCAGGTCATGATCTAAGGGTCCTGGAATGGAGTCCCACATCGGGCTCCCTGCTCAGCGGAGAGTCTTTCTCCGTTTCCCTCTGCCCCTCCTGCCGCACCCCCACTCATGTTCTCTCTCTCTCTAGCTTGCTCTCTTTCTCAAGGAAATAAATAAAATCTTTTAAAAAAAATTATTAGAACACTTAAAAAGGGATTTGTTAATTTGTAAGTTTTGTAAACCCTATGGAAATTTTCCAGCTTGCATATGACTCTCCCACTGTTATACAAACTTAAATTAGTTAACCAGTGGTTGTGAATACAAAGGCGATGTTTCAAGGCTTCCTGGGTTGAATGCATGTGACAGCAAATGCCAAATTTGAAATGTTCCTGCTCAAGTGATGCGTTGGGTAGAAATGCAGGGTCTCCTGAGAAGCAAAGCTGGGGGAGTGACATGGGGATAGGATGGGGAGACCTCAGGGTGGGTTAGACTCTCCATTCAGTCTTCCTGCAAAGTCATTTGTCAGTAGCTCAAAGTATTTATATTTTATGAGCCTCAACAAAATTATCTGTGAAATGGGTATTATTATACCCATTAGCTTGTAAGAACCAAATGAGAAAAAGTCTGGAAAATATACACATTTAGTCTTTAACTGACTCTAAGGGCCACTGATTTTAAGATGCTTCATTATTTTACATACACTAAGGAAGTAAGAACACTTCCAAATAAACCCTGACTCGGCGTCTTGACAGTGGTCCTGTGCCAAGCAGGAATGGCCACCAGCACATCTCCTTGCTTTGTGATTTCTGTACTCCACCCTGAGGTATTGGGCAACTGCATCACTTTGGTGTATAATGGCTTTTTTTTCCCATATGTCTTGATAGCAAAACAACATAGCTTCATATGTATATTTCAAATATTTAAAATTTTCTATATATTGTGATGTTTTGACATCTTTTTTTTTTTTAACTTACTGTCTGATTTTTTTTTTCTCCCAAATTTTCATTTAAATTCTAGTTAGTTCTTAAAAGACCTTCCTGGCTGTGGAGATCTGCCTCTCCGGGGCTACCCAATTCTTAGAAATAGCAGAGCCAGGCAGCAGGGTCCCTTTGATACACAAACTAGCCAGTCCAGAGCTGGAGCTCTTCTCTGTGGCCCTATGGTCCAGGGAGCAATAGGCTTCTGCCTTAATCGTCCCAGAGCCAGGTGCCAGACAACTGGAGATGACCGCTAGAGCCCAAAGCCCACCAAAATTATCCCAACTAGCTAATCCTATGGTGTTCACCCTGCCCTGCCTTGCCCTTCCCAGGAAACCCTAATAAAGGCCATGGTCTAAGCCTTCCTGTCCTCTGTCTGCCGACCTGCTGTCTTCTCCAGGTCACCCGGCCTGGTGTGCCTCCAAACTCTAGGACCCCTGAGCTGCTCCTCTATCCCCTTCTGTGGCCACACCTGACTGAACAACTCACAAAGAATACAAAGCAATCCGTGTAGGTTTTTTCTTTCCATAGGTCCTGTAAAGTATCTGGTTTCTGTGTTATGAGAAAATGTGGAATTCAAAGAATTCCTGGGATGACCAATCTTCCTTTTACTCATGTAAAATGTACGCCTCACTGTGCTGTTTTTGTTTGTGATGTGTGTGCCAGGAACTTTCTATTTTGGCACAGAATTAGGATATATTCTTTTTGAAGACAGTTTCTTTTTTTACTTTTTTTTTAAGACTTTATTTATTAATGAGAGTCACACAGAGAGAGGCAGAGACACAGGCAGAGGGAGAAGCAGGCTCCCTGCGGGGAGCCCGATGCAGGACTCGATCCTAGGACCCCAGGATCATGCCCTGAGCCACAGGCAGATGCTCAACCACTGAGCCACCCAGGTGCCCCTCCTTATGATTTTGTTAATAACATTTTTTTCTCCAGTTTATTTATTGTAAGGATACAGTATATAATACATATAACATATGTATATATGTTAATTGACTAATTATCAGTAAGGCTTCTGGTCAATAGCAGACTATTAGTAGTCAAGTTTTTTGCTGGAGTCAAAGTTATATGTGTATTTTTGAGTACATGGGGGCCAGGGTCATCTCCCCTAACCACTTGGTTCTTCAAGGGTCAAATGCATGTCAGTTTTGTCAGTACAAATGAGCTACCTTAGTAAGTGCTCTGTGCATGTTAGAAAAAGACAAGAAAACCCTCACAATATGCTGTTTTCTTTTTCTGTCATTTCACTCACACACACACACACACTCACACACATGAACTTGTATGTAAAATCCTGGCTTTGGTCAAATTTCTAAACCCATGGGCGAGAAATTAATGTATTCATTTATTCAAGAAATACTTAGTAAGTGGTTACCATGGGCAGGTGTGAGGATTCAATGGTGATCTCTGTCTTTTAGGAATTTATAGTTTAGTCTGGTTTTCTCCAGATGTGGTCAGAGGATGAGCTGCACAAAGCTGGCATGGGCTACTTACTGAAAGACCCACTAGACCCACTAGAGCAAAATCTCTGGTTGGGGGCTGGAAATCTGCTCCCAGGGGACTTTTAGTGCCCCAATCTGTGAGACTGGCAGTGGATCGTAACAGATAATACTAGAGAAGCAGATGATGGGCTTGGCTCTGCTGCACGTCGCACCATCTGCCTCCCTCTCGGGGCCAAGGGAATCTGTGATCGATGATACAGCCACATACCTGTGCCAGACTCCCAAGAAAATGAGAAGCTTTGAAAGATCATAACTCACAAGGTTATGCTGGGGTATCCATCACCTGTTCCTCCTGCACTGAGACAGGTGTGCCAAATTCTACTGTGCACACTATCACTTGTTAAATACAAAATGTTAGCTAGAGAGTGCTCCCAGTGCACTGACAGAGGAGGCACGACATTTGGGTGTTGCTAATGGTGGGAGGACTATACCCGCCAGGGAGCTCCTCCCTGGGTCCGACTCTCCAGACACACCACAGCTGGAGGCGGGATGCCCCATGGTTTAACTTGTCAGATGGTCATCTAAAGTCACCCAGAAGCACCCCTAGTTACAATATTTGCTACTCCAGGGGTTAGGATTGGCGGGATGCTCTGGAAAGCCTCCAGAAGTGTTGCGCACTGGTTAGTGCCAAGGTGGGCTTTGGAATTGGTTCTTTCAAAGCTGAGTGACTGCAGGAAAATCTTTCATTTCCCCAACCTCATTTCATGCTGTATAAAATATGGGCAATTATATTCATTACCCAGAATGTTATAAGGAATCGATTTAATAAAGCAGACTATAACATGCATAAAAGAGCAAATGGGGAACCCTGAGTGGCGCAGTGGTTTAGCGCCTGCCTTTGGCCCAGGGCGTGATCTTGGAGACCCGGGATCGAATCCCACGTCAGGCTCCCTGCATGGGGCCTGCTTCTTCCTCTGCCTGTGTCTCTGCCTCTCTCTCTCTGTGTGACTATCATGAATAAATAAATACAATCTTTAAAAAAAAAAAAAAAGAGCAAATGATGTTGTTACTGCCATTGTTATTATGATATAATTTTCTCCATCTCCTCCTGTCTTGTTCTCCTCCTCCTCTTCATCCCAGGCTCTGAGGTCCATAAAGACTTGGTCTCAACCCAGCAGGCCTTGGGGCTGCTTCACTTGGAGCACCTACTGCTTGACTTGAAGCTTTGTCGATGCTGGGCCCTTTGGTTTTGGGGACTCTGTTAATTTCTGTGGCCACTGTAGCAAATTACCACAAGCTCTGGTGGTTTTAAAACAATAGAAAGTCACCCTCTCACGGTTCTAGAGGCCAGAAGTCCAAAATCAAGTTGCCAGCTGGGCCATGCTGTCCCTCCAAAGGCTCTAGGGAAGACTCCTTCCTCAGTTCTGCAGTTTCTGGTGGCAGTCTCCTGGCTGTGGCTGTGTTGCTCTAGGCTCTCCCAGTCCTGAGGTTATGTCTTTTTAAATTTTTAAAAAGATTTTATTTATTCGAGAGAGAGAGAGAGAGCGAGAGCGATCACAGAAGGAGAAGAAGAGGGAGAAGCAGATTCCCCATTGAGCAAGGAGCCCAACGTGACACTTGATCCCAGGACCCTGAGATCACAACCTGAGCTGAAGGCAGATGCTTAACCGACTGAGCCACCCAGGTACCCCAAGGCTACATCTTTAAATATATGTCACTCTGTTTGGGGCTTAAACTTCTGTGTTTGCTACAAGTACTAATCAGTATTTGTTTTTTTGTTTTATGAAGTTTTTAGCAAAACATTTGATCTCCTGGAGGACGTTGATTCCATCAGGAAGAAAGCAGAAAGCACACTACAGAATGAGGGGCCTCATGGAACAAAGGATGTGCTATTTATTTTCTTTATTTAGTGAGATATGCTTGATATATAACAAGCCAAAATAATGTATAGCTCAGAAGTATTTATCATTAATTTATATGGAAAAAAATGTTGAGCATGCCTAGACTCCCCCAAAATAGCCTCTTTTAGGCTTTTCTGACACCTTAGGGACACATCCTGATAATGAAGGCAGAAAATAAATTGAGATAAAGCACAGATGCTCACAGACACAGTTCAAAACTCTGGCCCCTTGATGCTGAGATGCTAAGTGTAGTTCTGGGGAAGAAAGTGGGAGGTGCCACTCTCCCCTAGAGGGGTGATTGCTGTCTCTATGGTGGCTGCAAAACAAACACTGTCCACTCTCACCACTTTTATTCAACAAAGTACTGGAAGTCCTGGCCACAGCAATCAGACAAGAAAAAGAAATAAAAGGCATCCACATTGGTAAGGAAGAAGTAAAACTGTGACTATTTGCAGGTGATGTGATAGTCTATATAGAAAACCCTAAAGACTCCACCAAAAAAAACCCAGTGGAACTGATGAATCCAGTAAAGTTGCAGGATACAAAAATCAAAGTACAAAAATCGCTTGCATTCCTAGACACTCCTAATGAAGACGCAGAAAGAGAAATTAGGAAAACAATCCCATTTACAAATGTACCAAAAATAATAAGATATCTAGAAACATACCTAACCAAAGAGGTGAAAGACCTGTACTCTGAAAACTATAAAACACAGATGAAAGAAATTAAAGATGACACAAAGGAATGGAAAGACATTCCACACCCATGGGTTGGAAGAATATTGTTAAAATGTCCATACTACCCAAAGCAATCTACAGATTTAATGAATGCTATTTTTGCTTTTCACCTTTACTTTGTAAAGTGGAAAATTGCCTTCACATTTCTTTTGGTTAATGAAAACAGACTAATGCAGATCTTTTGTAAAATAAGCAGCATACCGCAAACTTGAAAAGCAGGGGATCTCTGTATACAGTATGGTATTATTAACTAGAGTCACTATGCTGTACATGACATCTCCAGGACTTATTCTGGGTAGTTTTATAAAAGTGCATGCTGGAGCAAGCCCCAACCTCTGGGATCAGCACTTGGGGTGGGCAACAGGGGCTGTATTTCCAGCCCCCACCCAAATGCCCCAATGAGGTCTCCTGGCCCCTATTATTTCTGCAGTTCCTGTAGCAAATCTGCAGTTTGTGCTGCACCAGAGCTGAAACCTGCCTTCTGGGAGGGAGCAGCCTGAGAGTTATGGGAAGAGAAGCAAAATGGGAGGAGGGGGTGAAGTTCAATATTGGCATTGGCCAGAGGTGAGGCCTGGACTCTGGGATTTTTAAATCCACCCCCACACCCGTGATGTCCTGGGGGGCAACCAGAAATGAGAACCCCTGGGACAGCAGATATCAAATAAGTTAAAGGGTGAAAGAAGATGATGGATTTGTCCTCAGGAAGCAACATAGCTCCGTGAGAGAGGGCACGCAGTGCAATGAGAAAAAGGCTGGACGTATTAACTAGATTTACCTATTTCCTATATTCTGATGCTCTGGCTCCTGGGGCCTTCCTGGCTGACCCAGGGAGACTGCCGCTCCCAAGGTTGGCCAATTCCCAGTGATAGTAAACAACACACCCATGAGCATGCTTTTCAAATACAAATGACCAATTCAGAACCCACATCCCTGCTTCCTCCTTAATGGGGATCCCACACTCTGGGCTACTGTCCACTTGCTCTGATTACCCTGGACCACGTCCTGGACAACCAGGGACAGCCCTCGTGTCCCAGAGCCCAATCCTAAACCTGCTCACCCTGCCTCTCCCATTTCTCCCTATGGAAACCACAGCAAAAGCTCTTGTCCACCTCCGCCCCCTTTCCCTCGCCCTCCTAGCTGTTCCTGGTGCTTTCCCAGCTTGGTGCAGTGTGCTCTGGCCTCTTGGGAACTGGGAGCAATAAGCTGTCTTTTTCTTCTTTCTTAAAGATTTTATTTATTCATGAGAGACACAGAGAGAGAGGCAGAGACACAGGCAGAGGGAGAAGCAGGCTCCATGCATGGAGCCCAATGTGGGACTCGATCCCAGGACCCCGGGGTCACGACCTGAGCCAAAAGCAGGTGCTCAAACACTAAGCCACCCAGGTGCTCCTGAACTATCTTTTCAATGGTGGTCATCTCTTAATCTGTTGGCCTGGGCACACCTGATAATAAAACACCCCTACATTTTAAAACAGGGGGATGCAGGCTAAGTTCTCAGCACTGCCTTTTCCCCAGACACAAAATGAGGGGAGTGTGACCCTTGTCTCCTGTGGTTGTTGTGGGACCACAAAGAAGATGGCCACGAAGGAGCTTTGGAAATTAGAACCAGAAAATGTAAAGTACACACATGCCTTGACCATCAAAATTAACATTGTACTGGGAAAAGTATGACATTAAGAGCATTATTTCCTTTTAAAAATACGGTAAAATACACAAAACATAAATGTTACCATCTTACACATTTTTAAGTGTATAGTTCAGTAATGTCACCTACACCCACATTGTTGTACAATCTCCAAAATATCTGCATAAACCTGACACTCTGTACCCACCTCTCCATTCTCCACTCCTCTCAGCCTTTGGCAACCACCATTCTACTTTCCATTTCTATGAATCGGACTGCTCTAGGTGCTCCATATTAGCACAGTATTTCCTTTCAACACATATTTATGTTCTGGTAGGAATGGGTTGGGTGAAGGAAAACAAGCCTGAGCAGAGGAGAGAGGGGCTCAGGATTTAAATCTGAATGAGGCTGCTGGCACTATTGCTACAATTTACCCAGAGCCTGGTAGACTGTCTCATTTAGCCCTTACCACAAGCCACCAGGTAGGAGTTATTTCTACTTAAAGAGATTTAATAACTTGCCTGCCCAGAGTGGCAGGGCTGATTATGGCTGAGTGGGTCCTTGAATGCCCCTCCAGTTTACATCCTTTCATCCCTGGACTGGGGGGCACCTAGGACGTCACAACCCCTTTCTTCCCAGCTCACTGGCATCATGCAGTGTAGCCACTCAGGAAATGCCTGCCTGGATCTCCAAGAGATAGCCCTGGTATGAACATCTGCTGAAGACCACTGCCAACAATCTACTGTGGCCCCCTTGGAGCAAAGGTCTGAATCTCGAGAAACGCCTGCTAATGCTTGTCCAAGCTCTTGTTCTGGAGAAACCATGTATTCAGAGAGTCACACTTCAAAGAAATCACATCAGACCAATGGTAATTACTGCTTTGAAAGGGACTACCATCCGTGGTGTTCAATATCATACATGGTCCCTCTGAGCATCTGGAACAGGTTGGTCCTACTTGCTTAATTTACAAAACAAATATAACCTGTTGTCACCTTAAAAGAATTGGCTAGAAATTCCTCCTCTAGGAATCGATGCTAGGGGAACAATTATTGATACTTGCAAAGATTTAGCCACAGGAATGCTTATGGCGATGGTATTCATAAAAGCAGAAGTGGGTTCTAAGTTCAAGGACAGTAAGGGAGTCAGAGGGGCAGGACCTGGACTCTCGGCGCTTGGGTTAGGTATTAACTCTGCCACTTGAGAGCCAAACTGTGATGAAGCTGGGTGAGTCACGTGCCCTTGGTCTCCTGGTCTGAAAGTGTGCATAATGAGATTCCCGGTCTCCCAGTGCTCTTGGCAGGGACACCACAGAGCCTAGAATATGGTGAGTGCGAGGTCAGGCCAGCTTTTATTACTTCTGCTCTGCCACATAAGGTCTTAAAACAGAATTGCTTTAGGCATCAGCAATCACACTGGAGACAGATGCTCAATGGAGTGGAAAGGAAAGCTGTTCGTGAAATATCAAGTGAGAAATGAAGGTTAAAGAATAGTTTATAGAGTTTGATCTTTCATTTATAAACGTGTGCGTTAAAAACAAAGACCGTTCACAATGGTTCTCTCTGGCCATCTCCCTGCCTCTCCTCCTCACTTCCCACAGCCCCGCTTCGGCACAGGCCTGGGAGCTCCTGCTAAAACGTAAGTCGGACCAAGTCCCTTTTGTGCTTCAAGTGTTCCACTGACTCCAAACTCACTCAAATCAGAGTGAAGGCCAAGCTTGTTACTTAATCTAGAAACACCAACCTCCAGCCCCAGCTTCCTTCATGTCAGCACCTCCCCTCATCTCCCTCCTCTCTTACTCTGCTCCTCCACTCTGATTTCCTTGCTGTGCTGCCAACAAATGGGGTATGCTCCTGCCTCCGTGCCTTTGCACTTTTTAAAAAAAGATTTTATTTATTCATGAGAGACACAGAGAGAGAGAGAGAGAGAGAGAGACAGGCAGAGACACAGACAGAAGGAGAAGCAGACTGCCTGTGGGGAGCCTGATGCAGGACTCAATCCCAGGACCCCCATGATCATGACCTGACCCAAAGGCAGATGCTCAACTACTGAGCCACCAGGTGCTGCAGGGTCTTTGCACTTGCCTTTCCCTCTATCTGAAAAACTTTTGCTCCAACTACCCTCATGTCTCATTCCCTCACTTTTTTTTAAATAAATTTTTATTTATTTATGATAGTCACAGAGAGAGAGAGAGAGAGAGAGAGAGAGAGAGAGAGGCAGAGACACAGGCAGAGGGAGAAGCAGGCTCCATGCACTGGGAGCCCGACGTGGGATTCGATCCCGGGTCTCCAGGATCACGCCCTGAGCCAAAGGCAGGCGCCAAACTGCTGCGCCACCCAGGGATCCCTCCCTCACTTTCTTTGAAAGTCACTTTGGCACAGGGTTCTGTCCACCATATCTACAATGTTAACAACCATCCCACCAACAGCTCATATCCTGTCTAAACACTTACCACAAGAAGACAGGGAACCTGTCGGTGTGGGTTACTCTTGTATCTCCAGTACCTATTCCAGTTTCTATAACTTAGTAGCTGCTCAGTAAATGTTCATTGAATGGATGAATAATTTCCTTTTCTTCCATTGCTAATCTATATCCTTGAAGCTTTCTGCAGGTAACACACCTTATTTCTTCTAACAAGAAGAATGACCATTTGAAAATTGAGTAGCATTGCATCTGTGGGGGTCAATTTTACCCTGTTTCTGTTTTGAACTCCAGGTATGTAGATGTGATGAGCAGGGATGGAAGACAAGGATTGTGAGATGGAGGGAAGGAGAGGGAGACTGGCACAACCTGCGACTTCAGGCTACTTCCTTGACAGCGACCAAGTCCTTTGCTAAATCAAGGGGCTGGAATAGAATACTGCTCTTTATCAAGAAAGCCAACTCACTGATTTAAACCTAGGGCAAAAATATTTCAATACCAGCTGCTCCAACTTCTAATAATTTTCAACATATTTTTATTGTTCAGGTTTCTAATAACATCAAACACATGCCTTCTCCAGCATGAGGAATACATTTAGTTCAAAAGCAGCCAAGATGGAAAACATTTGAAGTTACGTGGCCAAGCCACAGGGCTGAGCCAACCCCCAGGTTAGCAATTCCATGTGGGCTTCTCCCACATTCAGCCAGGAGAAGAGGTTCATTTGCTATAATGGAGGCTCGGTTCAAATTTCTTGAGATAATGTTTAACCATCAGCTCGAACACAGAAACCTGTTCTGTGTTAACCTCATCTGAGTAGTATTATCCAAAGTCTGGAGTGTGTAAGAGATGATGACTTGATTCTTACTTGGAGACAAAGGTTATTTTCTTCTAGAAAAGAAATGGTGAATGTCCCAGGGTCTGTCTTTGCTTTCCTCATATATCTTCCCTAACAGATCTCCTCTCTTCCAAGATTTCAAACACTCTCAAGATACTGCTCAGTCTCAAGTCCACAAACCCAATCCAACAGTGCTCCTTGAGCAATAAAGTCCATGGAAAAATCAACTGTTGGGTGTCCCATACTGAACATATCCAAACCAAAACTTGGAACCCTCACTGCCAAATGGGATTCTCCCCCAGTGCTCTGTATCTCAACAGCCAGTACCATTGTCCTTCCAATTACCAAAGTAGAATCCTGGAGTCCTCCTTGAGGACATTTCATGTGGCCAACCAATGATTCTCCATCATAAGAATCTCAAAAATCAATCCACTTCCCCCTACCCATACTGCTACTGCTTGTATTTGGGGTGCCCTCATCTCTCAACCAGGTCACAGCAACCAACCAGCTTTAGGGTACCCCTCCTCACTCCTACCACAGCCTACCCTCTGCTCCAGCTAGAGCATCATTCCACAAAGGAAACTAGACCGGCTTGCTCTTGGCTTAAAGCTCATCGCCAGTTTCCTACTAACCTTGAGATAAAGTCAAATTCCCAACCATGATTTACAAGGGGGTGAAGAGACTCGTTGGAAAGTTGTAAAATCAACTTTGGGGGTCATAACCAGCATTGAAAAAATAGAATAGAAATATAATACTTTGGGGTCATAACCAGCTTTGAAAAAAATAGAATAGAAATAGAATACTTTGTTCATGATAAGTGTAAGTGCTTTGTGACCATTTTTTCTGGCACACGTGTGTCCTGAGTTACAACCTCAGATGTATTTCTTGCTATGTGTTGCAGTGAAGAAAAGTTTGAAAAACACTAGTAGACAAGACCTTTCATGATCCGGCCTTGGACCAACTCTCCAGATTCCCCTCTGCCTTCTCCTTCTGCTTGCAACTTTCTCTGTACACACAGTAGTCTTCCTGAAGTTCTTTGCTTGTCCTGCATCTACCTATCCGCCCCTCTCTGGCCTTGAATGACTAATTCTTACTCTTTCAATCTCAGCTTAAATGTCCCTTATTCATGGAAGACGTCCTGATCCCTAGGCAGGGATAGGTCATCTGTCATATGTCCCCCAAGGTTTCGTCCTTCCCCTTTGTAGCACACATCACACTGTAGTGCAATCCATCCCTTGCATTGTGTCTGCTTTCCTGCCATTGACCCCATTGAAGTAAGAATTACATCCTTTTTCACGTCTGTGTCTCCAGCCACAGCAGAGTTCTCAATATCTAACAGGTACTCAATGACTACGTGTAGAATGAACAAACAAGAGAACCCACTCATTAATTTAAGGGCTATTTATCAAAGGTCGCTTGGGCCCCTCAGATGTCCAAGACCCTGTAGACACATAGAAGCAAATATGGCAGCATTACTGCCTTGAATTCAAAGAGAATACAGGCCTGACATCTACAGCAGGGCCACATCTCCCCTAGAGAATGGCTCACAGACAAGTTCATGAGTAAAGTGTCCTACAGGGTGCTGCTAGAGGATGAAGGAGGATTCTTTTGAGCCCCACATAGAAGGCAAACTTCCTCCATATGATTTCAGCACGATTTCCAGCATGAAAATAGTTTATTTTATATGAAATTTTTATATGGAAATTATCTCGGTGGTCCATAAAAAGTTACATATGAAATAAATATGAAACCCCTGGTTTACATTGAAGTTTAATATTTTGGAGGCAATAAGAAGGTGTCATTAGGCCTGAGCCAGACAAAGGGGCTTTGCCAAGCTTCTAATGCATCTACCCAGGGAGAAAAAAATACACTATAAATAGCAGTTATTCATGCTTCATTAATTCATTAATTCACATTCATTCCTTATTAATTCTGAAGTCAAATGGTGTTGAGCAGAAGGGGAAGAGACTACAGAATCCTAGCACCTGAAGCTGGGAGTCTGAGATCGGAGGCAGAGCAGGAAGCAGGGCTGGAAGGACATTCTCCAACTTCTACCTCCACAAAGTGGAGACGGGGCTGGGGGCAGGAGGGCTTTGGGGTCAGCCGGCTGCAGTCATGAGCCTCATCCTGTCCTGCTGTCTGGGTCACCCCAGTCAAGGCACTGAATTTGCCCAAATCACATTTACTTACTTGTACAGGGGCGATAAGGTCTGTGACTAAACTTGCTGGGAGAATGAAAAGAGGTTAAGACTTTGAGGCTAACTGTAGTCTAGGTTCTCAATGTGGGTGCCCATCATAGGCAGGGTGGCTGGGAAAGTACCCCTAGTCATGATGAGGCAGGGTAAGTGGGCTCTCTA